>NC_140592.1:370808554-380808554 GCF_964204655.1 Triturus cristatus
TCATAGGTAAGTGGTCTTCAGAATTCAGCTTTTATTTATCTGTAGTTATATGAAACCAACAGACACATCACAGATTATCTTCCTTTAGCCAATTAAAAAATGGATCACTCTCTCCTCCCCCACAGGTTACATTTAAGAAATGTCAAAAGGCACTGAACACCTTTCCCGTATCTTCTCTTTTCTTAGGATTTGTATCCAGCATCCATTCCAGAAGAGCTTTTGTTATTTGTATTAATCTGCATTCCTGAGTCAGTTCTATGAGATACAAGAATATATTTCTGCTTCTTGTGCTCCTCCCAACTCCTAAACAAAGTGTCCATTTCGAGAGGCATAGATAGTCACTTTAGGTTTGTCTACCAGGAAGTGCAACCAGTTTTTTTCCAAAATGGAAATACATTCAGTCCAGTTTCTTCTCCCAGTGACAGTAAACATGATCCATTTCAAAGGGGGCAGAAATTAATGCTGTCCGGGGTTTTCACAAAGATACATGTTCATGGTAGTCCGTGATATCCGAAGGTATAATTTCACCAAATATCCCCATAATATGCCTAAGAAATACAGTTCAACCCATCATTGTAATGTTTGTATGATAATTGTTCATTCCCTACAGGCGGAGAGCTCTACACTGGGCTAACTGCAGACTTCCTGGGTCGCGACCCTGTCATATTCCGCAGCCTGGGCAGCCGCACGTCTCTCAGAACCGACACTGACCAGCGCCTTCTTCACGGTGGGTACCTTTCCTACTCATCTCTGTGCATGTGTTTTGTGTCATTGTTGTTTTGTAAGACCTCACTTGGTTGGAAAGTGTGTGTGTGCATTCATGCATGTGTATTTGTGTGGGGATCCTTTTTAGTAGTCCCATGACTGACATGGGTAACTGGACAAGGAAGCTGCATGTGGTGTTTCCCTCAAGACCAGAGCGCCCAGATGTGGGTCTCATTTTGTGTCACAGGAAGCATCAGCACCACCATGATTGGCATGTGTGCTGAGGCAAAAATAAAAATAAAACAAAGAAAGTCGCTATGTGGATCCCATGGCGAATGGGCATGCTCGCCAAAGCCATGTAGGTGGGCTTTCCATCTCAACAGTGTCTATGTGCATGGTGGAACTTAACTGAACTTTTAGCTTGTCTGAGGACAAGAGAGCCACACTTGTATGCAACCCCGTGCTTGAAGAGAGAAGCTCTGAGCATAGTACACATCTTCATCATAGTGCTTCAAATATCTAATAGATAATAATGTCTGCTAGGCTTCAGGATAGGCTCAGCGACAATACTCCATGCAGTGGCTCTTTGGGAAACCACATAGTAGCAGTGGGGTTGTGGAGCATCATGGTTCACCAGTACCCTGTCTTGACAAATAGATGCCACACCAGCCAGCAGCACTTTCACTACTGTCTTCTGCTAATGCTCAGAGTGGGAGCACCAGCTTGATGCTCAATGACATCAGCAGATGGCTGGACAAATCCAGGAGGCTCATTCTTCATCAAAGTGTTCGCATCTGCATATACTGAGATCTTGTTCTCGAGAATCAGCACTCCTCCACCTCCATTCCCACCAGTTTCTTCATACTGGATTAGCAATGATCTACAACGACCGCTCATTAGACATGTTCTCTAACTATCCAATGGTCCTACCCTTACCAGGCCACGCAGATGTAATTGAACCATTACTGCAGGGTCTGAGTGTTCCAAACAAGGCACAGGCTCTCTAGTCCACTATTCAGCCAAATTGGTTCCATTCATCAGATCATGTAGCAAGAGCAGAGAAATGTACTTGATAACAGCTTGATTGCACCTTCCAATAATTAAGTCAGAAGTCATAATCGTGCAAGTCAAGATACTGCACGATTATCTGATAGGAAATCGCCTATTGGAGCCAGTCACTGTGTTTCAGCATGTCGTCTGTACCTCTCACATTCAGGAAAATACTGTTTTCCTTTTCATTCAACTCTCAATGAGAGTTCCTGCATTTTCTTATTCTCTTCCCTCCCCCTGCCAGTATCTTACCCACGCGTTCTAAATTTTGCTCCGCACCCATCCCAGTGGTAAAATCACATCAATGGGTATATTTTTGCAAGAGTAGGACAAAAGAGCAGACATTATAGGTTGTTTTGTTTAAAATCCTGCATTCTATATATTGTATGAAAGCACAGGCCTTGTAAACAAAGGTTTTCATGGATGTGGGGGAGGGGGCAGCTGCTGCACTCGCTCAGCTGGTGTGTGAGGCAAAAGGTGTATCTAGAATGATGGAAAATGAATTTCTTCTCCTGGAAGCTAATACATCTACTCCCTGCGTTACTGCAGAGGATCAAGTGGCTGAGGATTTGTTTCAGTTCCGAGTCCTGTGGAAAGTAAATTGGCAAGCGTTTCCTTTAAATCTTGACAGTTTCTAATTCTTTTAAATTCTTTTGAGTTACCTGAGTGAAAAAGTATAAAAACAGTTAACCATGAATTCAAGGGGCAGTTTGCCGTACCTTTAAGATACGTGTTTGCTTTTCCTCCAGTATTTTAAAATGTTCTTTTCTTTTACTTTTTTTAAAACTGTGCTTTAAAAACAAGCATCAGCAATGCCAACAGCTTGGCACCCGCAGTATAAAGGTGAGAACTGTTGGCTTTGCCAATTCTTGCCTTCCTCTGCTGCCTACAAACTGATTTTATACAAGGCTTCTGTGATTTATGATTATTTTAGTGCCACTGAACTATTATGTAATATTTTGTTTTGATTGCTTTACTTAGAATTGAAACTGGGTTCTGGAACAGTTGCACAAACTAAACTAAAATAAACTGTGCACACATGCAGAGCTAGGCTTTCAGGCACTGGATCTTTACTTTACGCACTGCATTTTCGCTTGATTGGTACTCACCCTGCTCCTCTTCAATCTCAGATCCCAGGTTCTTGTCGGCTCACCTGATCCCGGACAATGATGACCGCGACAACGACAAGGTGTACTTCTTCTTCACTGAGAAGACGGCAGAGTCAGAGGGAAAAGGTCCCACCGTCTACAGTCGTGTGGGTCGCGTTTGCGCAGTGAGTACTATATGCTTTATGGTGAGAGGGGAGGAGCCCCTAGAGAAGACGGCAGGAACTAAAGGCATATTTATCCAATACATGTGGTACACATGGTCAAAGAACTCCACACAGGTGTCACTGAATTGTTTGCATCTCCTAGAGGACAAACAGACTGAGATGTATTTTAGAACAGAGGCAAGCAGATATTTTTATCTGTACCACATTCAACACTGCTGGTAATGCAGTGGGTCCCTGGGGTATCTGTAGACAATGTTTTTAGCAATTAAAAGCTTCCACTAAACCCACCAGTGAAGATGTGGAATAAGTCAGTGCAGCTTCAGTGCTGACGTTTACTCCCCATTCCCACTGCCAAATAGCTTAATTCAGTGATAATGGGTCACTGAAATGGCATTCCCTGTGTGAGCTGTTGCCACAGTATTTACTGGCGGATTATAAATAATCCTCAGTATCCTTTTTTATAGGACTGAAAATGTCAAGAAATAGCTGCACGAAGCAGGAATGTAGGGGTATGAGAATAGAAAGCCTGCAGTTACTCATTCTGCTGGTATCCACGCGGTAGAATACAATTATGCTTATGTTATTACATTTGATATAGCGCAAATGATTATTCGCAAAGGGTTTCGCAGCGCTTAACATGGAGGAAGCAAAAACAGTACAAAGGTTATTGATATAACAAATAGGTTTTAAAAACTTTAAAAAAATGATCAATGGTTTTAATATTGCAGAGAATAATAGCTGAGAGTTCCACGTTTTTGCTTTGTCCACAGAAAAAGGTGCTGTCACTAAAATGTTTTGTCTGACATTTTGGGACAGAAAGAAGGAAAAGATTGCTGGGTCTCTGATTTGTTCCCAATTTGTGGAAATTACATTTATTAGCCATAAAAGCTGATGAGTGAGCACAAATAGCCTTATGGACAATGACCATAGCCTTAAACATGATTCTGGCATGAACTGAAAGCAATTGAAGTGATTTCCTGCTTTGGCAATCGAGTCAGATTTGTTCAGGTCACGAATCAGGGGGGCTGCAGTGCTTTGCACGACTTGAAGTCAGGCCAGATGTTTTTGGGGCATGACAGAAAGGGGGAATTTCCATAGTCCAATTTATACTGAACTGTATACATACATATGTTTTTAGCTCTGGTATAAAAAAAGATAGTATCCAATATAAGGTTTTCAGATGGTTATGGCAACATTTCATGGTCTTTGAAACTTAGGGACTGAGTCAAGACCATTGTCTACAAAAAAGCCAAGGTTTCAAACAGAAGAGGCCTGAGATGGGGGAAGGACCACACAAAGAGGCCAGCAGTGCCCATGTACTGAGGTTTTCAGAGAGGTAATTAAAATCTCAATTTAATCAAGGTTTGGTTTTAAATAGCTTTCAGCCATCCACTATTGAAAGGCTATCTGCTAGGAGGGAAGTTGTAAGCTCATTCTCGCTCCGATTAGGGGATACTGCAAATGATAAGTTGAGTATCATTCGGCGTACATGAAAAAATGTGTGTCTAGATTAAACAGCAGACAAGCTGCTTAATCTAGCATATAAATATTGAAAAGTAAAAGCAAAAGAATGGGACCGTGAGGCACGCCGAAGCCAACTTCTTTAGACGTGGAAAGATACTCAGGTGTCACTATTTTTTGTTGGCTGTTGGAGAGGAAGCATTCAACCCATGCGAAGGCACAGTCCTTTTTTTTTTTGCCAATGTCTGGCAGTCTGCTTTAAATATTTATCAAATAAATGGTATTGAAAGCTGCAAAGATGCCCAGGAGTACCAAGACTCCCAAACCTCTCACATCCAGCATCCTTCTAAGGTCTTCCAAGACAGATACAGTTACCAGCTCAGTGCTATGTCCTGGGCGCATCTCAGCTTGCCGATAGTCTAGTAATGCATTGGCTTTCACAAACTTTTGTATAAAAACAATTTCTTTCCAAAATTGGAATTAAGAAAGGTAGCAATGAAATGGATTTGGAGTTACTAAGAATCCTAGTCTCCAACAATGGTTTCTTTTGTAAAGGTCATATCTTAGATTCCTTCCAGCATGGTGGAAATGATTAAAATTGAAAAAGACTATCAGAAATGGTTGGAATTTCTTTCCTAATAAAAGGTGCTATTTAAAAAAAAGAAAATTATTGGGCATGTATCTGCGGGAGAACCTGTTGGTCTGCTTTGCCGAACCAAAATGATCAAATCCTGCTCAGATGGAAGAGAAAATCTTTCAAGAGTCAGCTTGGTCTTCCTTTGGTCTATTGAAAGATTTTCAGAGTAAATAGTCTCATTGCGATAGGAAGGGCATCTAACTGTTTCTACTTTAATTTCTTTTTATCAACAAAAAGTCAGAGAATTTGTTTTATTATCAGGAGATAAACATTTGCAGCACAGGCACTAGATACTCAGAGTTCCTTAATAATTCTAAATAGCTCTCCATTGAGATTGGGAGAACATTTTGAACCATTGGGAAAAATATCGTTTTTGGCCTTTTTCAGTGGCATGACTAAACTTAAGGGGACCCCCCTGCAAAATAGATGGAGGGAGGCCCCCACACGCTGGACCCGGTCAGGAGCTCTCAGGCCAGGGGCCCACTATCAGTCCACAGTGCCAGAAGGAGCTGGCTGGACCTTGGGCCCCCCTGCACCACAGGAGCTGTGGGGGCTAATGTTACGTCACTGCTCCTTTTTAACCTTAAGGCAAGATTCTGAAATGGCTTTTTGCTTGAGGATCATAAGTTCTTCGTAAGAGTCTTTCCCCTCGGCAAAGAGCAAGATTATTAGGTGGAAAACTCAACGTTGAGTTAAAGAACAATAAGGTGAGAAAGATTTATCATTGTACTGTCCATCCAACCCTCCATACTTACGTTTAGAGGTCTATTTTATTTCTAGAATGATGCTGGTGGACAGAGGGTGCTGGTGCACAAGTGGAGCACTTTCAATAAGGCACGGCTCGTCTGTTCGGTTCCCGGGCCAGGAGGAGGTGACACAGAGTTCAATGAGTTGGGTAAGTGCACAGAGAGTAGTCAGAGAGGTGAATGGAATGTGCAGGAGGTGAATGAAGGTTATGGTAAAAGTGGTTATACTGCTGTTGGTGCATGAGACAGATGAAGATGTTGGTCTGTGTTGTTCACTACCAGCTCAGGGGCATGCCTGGGAGAACCCTTTCTTAGGACATGGACTGATAAATTATGTAACCTCTTTCAAATTGTGGATGCATATTTCTGATATTTTACAGTAAGGTGAGTCCGGTAAGGTGAGGTGTTCAGGAAACATAAGGATAATTGCCACATGGCTGCATGTATTTAATAGTACTGAGAAGTAGCAACGATTGACTTTGCTGGTAAAAGGAATGTTGATGAGAACCTGAATAGAGACATCTATTAGGGTTTAGAATGGGATGAGGTTGCTTTAAGATGGTATATCCTTGGGTGGGATAGGATTTATGATTTGTTAATTGACTGTTATATTCATTAATTACATTAGATTTTGTTTTGTTCATACAGGACTGGTATTGGGCTGATAGAAGAATGAGTTTTGGACATGATGTCTTGAGATAGGATCATATTGCTTGAGTTGGGATATACATGGGAGAGTTAGCATTAGATTATTGTGAATTGAATGGACAAACATAATTTAGGGTGTGGGATATGTTTGGTTTGTGAGCACTCAAGTGTCTTTCGGCTAGGGTTGTGCTATACAAGTACCACATATATTGAGAGATACTTATATAGATACATGTATACATGGAAGAGATGTCATTCGCTAGTTGCTATTTCCATTAGTTGTCTTTAAATCAAACTATTCCCTTTTCAATTAATATGTTGGGGACATAGGTGTGGTTAATGTTGCAATGGATTTGGTAAGATTTGTTGAATGTAGTTTAGAGCTGTTGACAGAGGATGGATTATTTGTAGTTTAGATGGATAGACTGAGTCTCACACAGATTGAGAGGATGGGATAGACTGAGTTATGATGGGGTTTGTTAAACTGATGTGATTACAGATATTTGTTTACAATTAGTCCAGTTGAGAATACATTCGGGTAGCATAAAATTGTTTGCAATTTTACTAAATAGAGGATTGATTGAGTTGTGATAATGGGTACATTTTGTTGTGTTTACTTATACACGAATGCAAATCTTTTAGGTAGGATCAAATTAGTTCTGAAGTAATTGCAGGCTGATGGCACTGACAAGAATATGATATAAATGGTTTATTTGTGCAGTGATGGGCTGAAATGTCCTGATTTAACTGCAGGGGCCCTCTTTACAAATAATATCTTAATTCCAATGTTGCCTATAACAGCAGTTATCAATTCAATCAGAATTATGAGATCTGCGGAAACACTGCACATCTCTTAACTTTCATCTGGAGATTTTAGCAGCTAAAAGAAGCTGAAGTGGATGGGTACAAGTCCAGTCTAACATGAGGAATTACTGATTCTTGGCAATTTCTCATTTCTAGGCCTGGGCAAAATTTTAATTACACCGCAGTGATGCAAAATTACTGAAATTACACGATTACACCAGCTTGAGTAATTAAGAGTAATTTGGTGCAAAATCCCACCTTAGGGGCACAGGAACAACAAACTAAGAGAGGGCGAGCTGCTGCTGACTACGCTGTTCGTTTTCTGTTGCATTTAGTAATATTTTCTTAGCACAAAAAGCATCCTCAGGCAGTTTTTGGAAGCAAGGGTGCATTTTGAAGTAAGAAAATAGCACTAAATGCTGGAATATGCTTTTCACGTAATTATGCATAATGACAAGTAATTTTTTGTAAATACTAGACATTACGGTAGAGAGAATTAAGCCAGTTATGTCTACACCTACTCATTTCTTAGTGGACCCTCAGGGTCCTACTCTAACTTAGCCAGATTTTCCCACCCCCAAATTTAGCAGTACCCATGATATTCATAACTGCAGTGAGCAAATTCCAACCCATCTACCTGGCCACTCATAATGAGAGTCAGTCAGTAGATGTACCTCAGGTATACTTAGCTTAGTAGTTCCAAAATACAATAAGTTGTGGTTAAATTAATTCATATTGTTGTGGAGCAGCTTTAATTGAAGGATTACTGAAATTTACTGAGGTAGATTAGTTTGGGCTTCATAAGAGTGTTGAGAAGATTTGTTGTAGGATGAAATGAAAGGCAAATGTCAGACTTAATCTGGATTGGCAGGGAAAACACCTTCAATAACTCTCAATTCTGTGTTTTTTAGAGGATGTTTTCCTTCTACAAACGAAAGATGAGTCAAACCCTGAGGTTTATGCCCTCTTCAGCACTACAAGGTATGAACCCTAAACATCACCATAACCTAAATTCCCTCACTCTTATATATCTAACCTCTTATGACTGTGCTATCTGCAGAACTTTTGGTACTTTGCAGGTAGAGTATGTAAAGTGTTGTACAACTTGCAGGTAGACCAGCAATTGTTTGCATCCTACCCAGGCAACACACCGAAACTTGGATTATTTTGAACCCAGAGTCCTCAAACAAATTCACGCCTACACATACATCATATCCAACTGTCAACAACATCATCATTTGAACATATATGTTTGTCCTGACCATTTGCAACTTTCGTCTAGCCAGATCCACCTCACATTAGATAACGACTACCCCAAATACTGAGGAGACCACAAAAACCTCATCCATATTGGTCCTCTGTCTATATAGCTTTCTGCTACATAGAGCGCCATATCAATCCACCCCATAATCTATCCTACCTAACCATATCACCTCCCCTCCAGTGCTCCTACCTTTAATGCCATTTCTGATCCCAACTTTCTGTAGCCCTCTTGTTAGATGAACATTTGTTATTCGTTCCCCTATGAGATGTTATTTTCTTAGGAGAGTCAGTACTCTAGGGTCGTCTGGATGCTAAGTGATCTGGGCTTGATACTCACCCTGAAGAATAGATGTCGTATCCTTTCCCTTTGTTTATTCTCAAGTCACATTCTACTGCCATTTCAGCATCGGGATGCTTCTATGGAAGCCGTTGTTCGTGCTTTAAAAGTAGCCTTTAATTTCCCCCTACCACCTCAAATTCACCATGTTTGTACACTTTTCAGTTCCTGGTGGTTGCCCATGCTAACAGCCAATGCCACCTCTGCATTTCTCATTCCCCACAGATATCTGTTAGGGTGAGCTGTGCCCCATTTCATTTTCATATGTGCTTCTTATGTCCTTTCCCCATATTTTGTCCCAACTCAGCATGCCTTACTCACAGCAGAGTTTCTAGTGCATGTTCACTCCTAGTTACAGTTTTTCCTTCAGCTTGTGTCAACCCTGGAAAGGTCTTAATTTCGCCACCTCACATCCCACTTCAACAAGCCAATTGGCCTAGTATATAGCCCCATCCATGCATGCTAAAGACATGCCAGGGTCCAAACTGGGGTGGCGTAGTGAGCAGAAAAACAATGGATTTAACTCAGATCTCTTGACTGTGGTGAATGTTTGATTCATTCCGCATTCCGTTCATCATTGTTGCCGCAGCACCTTTTGCCCTAAGTGAGATGGGTATGTCCAGATGTGAGTCCCTTGCTCGCTGTGCCACTTGATTCAACCTTGCCTGGCTGATGAAGTGTGATTCCCCAAAACAAGTCCCAAGATGCTTGTTTTCAGTCCAGGGAGGACCTGGCTTGGCAGTTCGGGCTGGACTGTTCCCAAGAGGAGCAGGGTCAAGACTGGTTTGCATAGTGCTGGGTCCTAACTGGGCTGGCGTAGTGAGAAAAAGAACGATGAATTTAACCCAGATCTCTTGACTGGGGTGAGTGTTTGATTCATTCAGCATTCCATCCATCAATTGTTTCCACAGCACTGCTAATGACTCAGGCCACTTCACAATATCCATCCTTGGTTCTGTGACCAACTTCAAACCGAAAAATTCATTGGAGTTGTCTGAACATTTTTATGAAAGATGTTCTCACTTTTTGTCTCTCTCAATGTTCACAATTCATGCTATTTTCAAAACTACTAAATGTTATCTATGTTCTTTACTGGAGCATGTCAACCTGCATGAAGCCCCAGTACTTCCTACATACCACTTCCCAGAGAATGGCAGTTTAATGAACAACATCAAACCTTAGTCTATGCCATTTCTTGGGGTTTGTTGCTTAGGGGTGGCAAAAGTTGTATAAAGTTTTTAACAGTTAATATGCACAATTCACATAAAAATTATGTGAATTACATGAGATACACCATTTCAATAAAAAATATAAGTAGGTATAACCTCACGTCTGAAAGGCATGCAAGACACTAGCTCAATGTATTGATCATACAGTTTCTAAAGGCACACCGTGAACGTTGAAAGTAATTACAGCGCAGTGCATGTGCCTGCAACACTCATCACAGTTCCCACATGTCGTATTCTGCTTGAACCAGGTCTGTCAAGTGCGAATATTATATGATCAGCATAACCATAGGGAAAACAAAAGTTACCTGTCATATGCATAGACCAATAACTGGGCCTTTCTGAGGTTGTTCTTGTGTAGAACAAAATTACACACACTTAGATAGTTAATACCTGGCTTTAGAATTTTGCTCACCCCATTCAACATGTAATTCACTTTACATCTCTTTTGTCTATTCATAATCCATGCAGTCCCACCAAATAGTCAAGTGATAGATGCAAGGTTTGCAGGAGATGTTTTTACTGTTATATCTCACTCGACTGCCAATAACAATCCTGTTCCATAATGTCTTCTCTTGTTCAGTAATGTATTCCAGGGCTATGCTGTGTGCGTCTACCGCATGGCTGATATCTGGGAGGTCTTCAATGGACCTTTTGCTCACAAAGAGGGGCCCAACCACCAGTGGGCAGCATATGAAGGCAAGGTGCCATACCCCAGGCCAGGAGTGGTAAGTGTTACACCTGTAGTTATTCATCTTATACTTTGTTAGTTTTTGGTCTTACTCAAACTCTAATGTGTGTGCAATCAACAGAGTAAAAGTAGATAATATAGAAATACATGGCAGCGGTGTTTCGAGTATACAAAACGCAGAAACAATTGCATAAATTGCAGAGGACACCCTCTTACGACTGCATTTGCCTTTTGCATCCATTAATAATTTGACGTCAATTAGACCTGAATTCCAGTCATGGTACTTTATTGATTGGTAATCCTTGGCTAATGCCCTGAGCTAAATACTTCAGGTCTAGTAGTACTTTTAATATTTTGCCAAACGTTTCTGTCCATTATTACTGTTACTTTTAATTAGCATTTGTGGATAATGATGCCTTTAGTATGATGATGATTCCCTCGCAGATTGGGGTCTGACTCAGATTTGTGGAGGTCCGTGATCATGTGGGTGAGCGTGTCAGTTTAATGAGTTGGGCACTGTATCAGATAGCTTTCATAGTTCCTCAGTGACTGGAGGTGCCAATTGCCCATCAAAGGTGTGCTGGTGGTGGTTAGCTGACTGTAGATGCAATCCAGAAGTTGTAAGTGCCACTGGCAATTTTCCTGATTCCACCAATCTTGGAGAAGAAGTATTATATATCCTTGTCCCAATTGCCTTAATTATACAATTCCAGCTGTGATAGAATGTATAAAAAAAAAAACGAATCCATCCAGTATTGGAGGGTAACACGTGGTAATATCCCAGGTCCTCTGTTGCTGTTGGTGAAAGAGCCTGTGCCCCATGTGCCAGTCTTCCGAGTGATCCACCATTACATTCAAAAGGCTCAGGATCTCTGTTGCAAAACATCTACACGCTTCCTCCCCAGGAGATAAAAGGTTGCATATCATTGTGCGCCTCCTCTGAGATTTTTATCCCCAGCAGTAAAAAGGGTCAATTTGGCAGTTCCTCAGATCTCAGAAATGCTGTAATGTGTAGGAGTCGAGGTTTATAGGCCCAATGATGATATGGTTATACAAAGGGAATGATTAGCAGATGTGAGGCACTTTAAAGTTCAAAGTGCTATTGAAGCGGAGTGAGATAATCTATTGATTTTTTAAACTCGCTTATAATTAATAAAACCTGCCTGAAAAATGAAATGGCCTGATCATTTCAGCATTAGAGATGAAAGACTTTGTGTCAATCCCCTTATCCAGAAAAATCCTAAATGGGCCTACCCTGTACCAAATCCGTGTGGCACCCGGTGTTTGAGGTGCCTATATGTGCATCTGTGGATGACGTCAGTCCGTAATTCTAGTCCAGGAGATAGAAGGTTTCTGCTTCCATATGTGAAGATTCTCACATCTAGAGATGAATGTCTTTCTAAGAATGTGCACAAAGATGTTGCTGGTCCACGACCTATATGTATGCAGGACTTGAGGATATTAGATAAAATATGTCTTTTTAACTGAGAATCTGACACTCATTGAATACTCCAGAGTTTTTCCAGAGATACAATTATCCTCCCAGCTTGAAGGCTTGGTATCTACCAACACAGTCCTGCAGTTACGTGATTCAATATATGTGTTTCAGTACCTTAGTAATTTAGTTCTGATGTTCAAATTAGCCAGGTACTGTTGTTAAATTCACGAACAACTAATTCATGGAGGTGACAGGTTCCTTATCCCCAACCATTCATCAATTATCCAAGCAAAACCATTGTTAGAAACAAAATGTTTAGTGTCATTGTTTTAAATTCCCAAGTCCACAGTCTAAAACCTGGACGTATATTTTCCAGTGTCCCAGCAAAATTACAAACCAGCCCAGCAGACAATACCGCAGCACCAAAGATTACCCAGACGAGGTGCTCCACTTCGCCCGGGCACACCCTCTGATGTACAGGAGTGTGCGACCCCTGAATGGCAAACCAGTCCTTGTAAAAACCAACCTGCCCTACCGCCTGCAACAGCTCGTGGTTGATCGCGTGGAAGCCGAGGATGGACAGTATGATGTTATGTTCATTGGGACAGGTGAGTGAAACTCAGACAAAGCACAGATACAAAAAAAGAACCTGCCAGAGCGAGATAGAGAGACAAGAAGGCTGGGGTGGTGGATAAAAGAGGAATGAGTTAAAATGAAGACTAGGACTCCATGGTATTCAGCAACCTTGGCATTCAGCAGTGCTGGTGGTGGACACATAAGAAAACATGTGGTCCCTACTCTTATTCTTTTCACAAATTAAGCGGTGACAGCTGGTGGCAAATCACAACTGGGGGGCGCAAAGATATACACATAACATACACAAATATATACAAACACATATATACATATACACATACACATATGCAGTTAACACATAACACATACACAAAATACACATAACAAATACACAAAATTATACACATTAGCATAAATGTACGCATTAAAAAAAAATCTAAAGTCACTGTAGGCCTTTGCCTGCTCTCCAACCCGGCAGTTCAATACGGATGGGTTGGAGAGGTTTGAATTGCGCTTGTCGGGTTGGCCGTAGCGAGGTAGCCAGTCAAACCAACATGCCCAATATAAACTTAAGTGGCCACTCCTCACTGCTGCCAATCATTGGCAGCAGTGACGCACTGCCCCCTCCCTGCCCTCGCACTCTCCTTGCTGGCAAATCGTGCCAAATATTAAATGGTAATAAAATCATGTTATTACCATTTCGTTTTTGGCACTTTCTGCCCAGCAGTGAGGGGCGGGGCGACACTCCTCCGCACCCATGAAGGAACCACCGCTGTAATCAAGCACTGGTTGCAGTGCTTTAAATTTGATAGAAAACAAAATCAAGGGACACGTCTACCATAATAATCAAATGATGATATTACCGGTTGCAATGAAGAAGTCCAAATGAGAAGTGCTTCCTAATTGGTTGGGGATGTAGCATATAGGAGCACCTCAGGACTCATATTAAGTGTCCAATCAAATTGAATATTGGAGTCTCTGTGGCACCTCGGCGGAACCACATTATACCAGTCTTCTGACTATGTGACAACAAACCCAGTACAACAATTTCATCTTTCCTCCTGGGTCATATGGTTTATGAAGTCCTCCCTTGAAGTAGAATCCCAGTTGTAGAACTGGATAATAAGCCCTATGAATATTTAAAATCAAGCATCACAGTGTGTATGTTCTCATCAGCAAGAAACACCTCATGCCAGACGAGGTGCCAAAATGGTGTTTCTAAAATACTGTGTCAAATCCACACCCTGCAAGTTAGGTAAACCAGATATTTCACTATTCTCAGGGCCAAAATTTGCTGGCAGAATTTCAGCAACCATTCAGTGTAATTGGAGCATTTTCCACCTAAATGTTTCTTGTAAATGTTTAAAGTGATTAGAGTCGGTGGAGAAATCTCCTCCACCGTGATGGGCAACCCTCAGTATGGCAGATTTTCACAGGCACTGCATGGCCACCAAAGCTGTTGGATGAAAAATCCACCGACCAACCTCAAAATGAGGATGTTACCACATTCAGGGCTCTCAAAATAAGCTTAAACTTTAAAGTATGAGGATAGTATTTAGAGATTAACGTTTTTCTTCCGCTCTCTAAAGCCTGCAGCACTGCCATGGGCATTTGGGTGTACATTTTCTATTGTCGTTTCCTTATATGTACATTCTGCTGTCTCCCTTCAGACTCTGGATCGGTTCTGAAAGTGATTGCTCTGCAAAAAGGCAACTTTGTGGAAGCTGAAGAAGTCACTCTGGAAGAAATGCAGGTTTTTAAGGTCAGCAAAAAAAATATAGCCTTTGCATGTTGGCGCGTGTGAGCATGAGGGGAAGGTGGGGCCAGTGCTTAATTTGAGCCGCTGGTTTCCGGTGCTCGGCACCCGCACTTAAATGTCAACACCCACACTTACGGTAGTCTGCCATGTGATGGCACTGTTTGTCTAATTTACAGATAAGCACAACAAAAGTTCTTTATTAATTCAATATACTATAAAAATGACTCATACCTGCCATCCAAGCCATTCTTATAGCTTTGCGGGCCTGGAATAGTCAGAATTGTCACACTTTATGGGTGTGATGGTTAGTAGTTTTGTTGGTACTGTTATTGGCGCGCTGGCAGAGGCAAAGGATGGTGCAAGTGCAATGGCCTCCTGATGAGGGCCATGTCACATATTCTTTTACAAATTAAGCACTGGGCGAGGCAAACCATTTCTGACGCTGTGCCTGATTCCTTCTCCTTTTGAAACCTTGCTTGTTTCTTGCAGGGCCCGATACCCATCACTTTCATGGAAATCTCTGTGAAACGAGTAAGTTTACAAATTAACTATCCAATTCTCTGATGCAAAGACAGTCAGGCCAAAACTATGTAGGGAGAATGAATCTGTTCAAGGCAGAAGAAAAGGGGAGGTGGCAGAAAAGCTAAGGGAGGAGTGAGCAAAAGGGAGTTATTTCCCTCAATTTAATTTATAGAGCTTTTTATTTAAAGTCCTGCTCAACTGAATGGTTACAGTATAATTAATCAGAGAGAAATTAAAAGCATGCAGGTATTATACCTCCTTCTAGGAGATTACAAACCTACAAATTATTAAAAAAAAAGAGAGCAACATCCAATTGCAAAACCAAATTATTATATAACAATGAGAAAAGGTATTGTTAGTCTGTTTTTATCTCTTTCAATGCAAGTGAAAAGTACTGCTAAGAGCAGAGGCCAGTGTGGTACCACAAAAGAAAGATCTAGGAGAACATTGGGAATCGTTCAAAACGCCATAAAGTGAAATGATGATAAATGGAAGAGAGCACCAGAGAATCCAACAGAAAAAAGAGAATGAAGCCGCAAGGCTGAAAGGTCCAAACAATTTCAGTCAGATTAGAAAGACATGCGTGAGAATGTGATTTGAAACAGATGATAGAACAATTTCGGTGGAGACCACCGCTTGAAATGCAAATTGCAGTGGAGTCAGAAGGTTGGGGGCATAGAGATGAGAAGAATGCTGAAGACAGTGTGCTCAATGACATGGAGCAGATATGTGGTAAGAGTGATAATTTGAAAGATGGTAAAAATAGATAGATGGTTTATTATATAGAGGTTTCACAGAAGCGTGGGCTACTTGGGTTGGATCAAAGAAATCAGTGTAGGATCAAAAGGAAGATGCAGAACTAGCACATGAAGCAATCTGAGAAGAGCCAATCTAAATAAAAGAAATTAAAGGAAAAATAAGTTAGGTGGGATGAATGACTAAACAGAAACAGGAGGGAATAATGAATGTTGAGGATGCTACAGACCTCTGAACCTTGTACATGTTTATTTCAGCAAACCCTGTTTGTGGGGTCACGGGCCGGTGTGGCACAAGTGAAGTTGCACCATTGCGAGACTTATGGAACTGCATGTGCTGAATGCTGCCTGGCTAGGGACCCCTACTGCGCTTGGGATGGTAACTCCTGTGCCCGTTTCCAACCCTCGAGCAAACGCCGCTTCCGCCGTCAAGATATACGGAATGGAAACCCGGCTCACCAGTGCTTAGACCAGAACCTCACACGTAAGTCATCTGTCTGGAGCAAGAACACCTCAGAGCATATTAAAGCTGATGATGTCATGGTTCCTTTTCATTGTGAAAGTCTTTTTTCTTCTTTTTCCTCGTCCAGCTTTGTCTTATTTCCCATAGCCCTCTGGATCTGCCATGACGGCTTCTTATGGACTGGCCATTTTCTTACACCATATGTCTTCTATATTCTTTCTTGATCTCTTTTCTATAACTGTTCTCTCTTACCATGGTTGCAAACCTACTGGTGTGGCATTCTCCCCCAACTAGTGCTAATGACTTTTCATCATGGCCACCCCTCTACAGTAGGCTGACGTTTCACCTCGAACGAGTTTATCACTCCGTCAAATCCAATCTGCTATTATCTTGACAAACACATGCGTGATATGACACCTGTAACTTGGCCTGCCACATAAAGGAGAGCATGACTGGGAGCTAATCATTTAACAAATTGGAAACAAACTTCTACTGCCACCAGTCATGATAGCTCATGCTACTCTAAGACGTAGCGACCCTACAGGCATCAGGAGGGGGGGTGAATGAGCTCTTTGCGCTTTGTAAGATATTGGGAGAAACTACAAACACTGAGCAAGGATATGCCTGGTCCACTCCTCTTAATATATCAACCAATTGGAAGCTAGCAGCAGATGCTCTTCTCTGTAGTAACAATGTGTGGTTGGATCCAAGTCTCACTTCTTTTTTCTCCCTGCAATAGAGGATGATTCTGACGGTGGGGAGGAGAAGCTCATCTATGGGGCAGAGTTGAACAGCACATTCCTGGAATGTATCCCAAAGTCACCACAAGCTGCCGTGAAGTGGTTTGTTCAGCGACCGAATGACGACAGAAGGGAAGAGGTGAGAAAAGTTGCCCTTCTTTGCCATTTCTCAGGCACAAATATTTGCTCTTTTACTGAATGTCTTCTGCCTTCTACTATTCAACCTGTCATAGATTATCCAAACATGCTGACATATGCAAGGGAAAAGGGTTATTTCTGACATCTGAGAGATTCCCATTTTAGTTGGGCAGTATTTCAACTGAAATGCATCATTCTACTATCAACACTTAGGGACATATGTACAAGGACTTATATCCACCAGAACGTCACTTTTTACGATGTTCTGGTGGTGTCACGCTACAGTAAGCGTGAAAGGTCCGGCAATGGGAGTTGCGGTGGACGTTCCGCCGCAACACCCATTGATTTTGATGTTGCCCCCTATTTACAAGGGTGACATAAATATGGGGCAGCGCCAAAATTAAGAACAAAAAGCCCTGGTCTTAACATGGTGAAACGAGGAGAAATGTCTAATTTTTCCTTGTTTTTGCTGTTTCTATGTGTGCTGCATTGTGCAGCAAATCACCATTCTGAATTATTTTTTTTGCAGGAAGGGACAACTTTCTGCACGTAAACAATCATTGTCCCCAATGCTGGCACGCTTGCACCATGGTGCAAGGGTGTCTGCGTTGGCGCTAGGCTGCTTAATTTAGCACCAGTGCTAGGGGAAAGGCAGTGGTGTGCCGTAGCATTGTAAATACGGTGCATCCCAGCTTTTTTGAACGAACGAAGCACGACGTTAGAAATTTTGGAGCTAACCCGTGCTCCGCAATTCTATTGTGCATATGCCCCTTGATTTTTCCTGCACAACTATCTGGATTTTGAAAAGTCTTAAAATTTAGGATTACTAGCATAGTATCCATGCCAAGACTATAGTATAAAAATGCTTATACAAGGTGCTGCCTTGCATGGAGGGTGTTCTACTAATACCGTAATTTAAGGTTGCATCAACAGGAGAATGTGAGGGGGAAAATTTCTATGTAACCGTTGTAATTCTCCACCTAAAATCAGACCAGATCTCTAAGAGTTTTTGGCTTACACAACTGGACCGCGGCATTCTTTTCATGCTAGAAAGTTGCAGGATTCATTCTCATTATCTCTCTAACTCATCCGAACTTATCAGAGAAGATTGCATTTCTCCCCATTTGCCCATATGCCTCGAAATTGTATCTCATTAAATGACAATGGACTACATTATTTAAAAAATAATTGAAATGAAAGGATTTTCTGTCATGCCTAGAGTGCTAGTTTTACCAGTTTCCAGTTGTGACATGACAGTTTATTACTGCATGGATTCAGCTTGGCCCCAATGGTTTTGTTCAAACCCTCACTGCCACATCACAACCTGAGCTTTACCCATTGAAAACATTTCCTACTTGCAACATGGTGGCTCCACTACAGCAGCACAGAGTTTCTGTTAATTTCAATGTAAGCCTCTACTTTCAGTCCTTCAAAATAAGGTCACTGGGAGGATGCAAGAATAGAGGGACAGCAGGCATGAAAAAAATGCCAGTTCCATTTAATGTAAGGCAAGTGGGTCAGGGTATTGTGCTCTAAGCGAGTACATTATAATTGAAGGACAGGTATGTGTGTGTGTGTTTATGCGTGCATGTGTAGTATCGGTAGTCTAGTAGTTCACCTAAGGTACGCAAATATTTTTCCACTTAATTTGAGCTGGCCTTTTAATGCCTTCACATTTATTTTATTTCCTTGTGTTCATTTATTCAAATGTCATATCCCAGAAAAGGTAGAGAAAACATCTGAGAACTGCATAAATGTGTATAAATTACATTTCATCTATAAGAAACATCTAAAAATGCAAAAAAAAATATTTAGAGGGTCGCAACAATGTAGAAAAAACTAACAGCAAAACTAAAGTTAGGCGAACCCTAACCCTAACTACAATAACTTCAATGAACAACATAGAAGTCTTCGGTTGATTTGTTGACTATTGGTGAGAGGACGCAAGGTGTCATTTAGACGTTGGGGGGTGAAGGATGTCGAATGGGAGAGCTGCGGCGCAGCCGCCAGAGCTGCTAACTCCAGAGCGCTGGGTTCACGGTTTGATCCACGGCAGCTCAGCTCAGTATCATGTCACTCTTGGCAATAGCTCACTCAGTCTTCCTGATGGCACCCAGCACTTGAATCCCCTTAAGGGTGATAAGTTAGCTCTTTACCAATATGGAAGAATTAATAAGGATCAATTACCATAGTTAGAGAAACCTACCTGCCTTGCCTTGAGGTGGTTGCTCTGAAAGCTGAAGAGTTTGCCTTGTGGGTGCCAATTTTGTTGCACCCTCTCTGTGTACCAAAAATGGAATTATCTCCAAATTTATTTTCTCCCTGCCCCTGGGGGCCAGTTATGCAATTCCTTGACTGTCACTGCTGTGTCTCACATGGTGGTCCAGAGTATGAAAAGTCTAGTGACAATCACTCTGCTCTAAGTAAGGCAGAGCAAATTTACTGCGGCCTGACAAACCTATGACGGATAATTAGCCACATTAATGGTTAAAAGCGGTGGAACGGGATGAGGCATTCCCCAGTGTAAACACAGTGCTTACCCCAACTCAAAGGGCTGGATTATGAGTTGCATGTTGAATTCCATCCCATGCATAAACCTTTGTTTATGCAGGGGTTGAAATCACGAGTTGTTAAGGTATTTAACACATCCGATAATTATCGAATGCGTTAAATACCTCACCCTTCTCTAAATTACGACAGGTCAAACCTGCCGAAATTTAACAGGGGAAAACCATATAGTAGTTACCGTATCATGTGTATTACGTTGTGATAAGCACCAAAATCCTCATGCTATTCCCCAACAGCTCGTAATAGGTAGTATTTATCGCACTTGATAACTAACGTACCCCATGTTATTATTATTGATCATGTGCGATAAATAACACATATACTCTTAATCAGGGCCTATGTAGAGTATGGAAGCTGTAGCTTTGGTGTTAAGGGAGCAGCACAGATTTACAGAGGTTCTCTCACTCTGTGCTCTAAATGATCTCATAGTGAAACAGTTTTGGAGGTAAGGAATTACAACACCAATACAGAGTCAATCTCTTGATCAGGTTGGTTTATTCCACCTCATGCATGTGGGTGAAGTGATTCAATGTTGTGATTCAATACGTATAAGTGATTCAATACGTTGTGTTTACTATTTGCATTCCTTACCCCTGTTCGCCTTCTCCCCTCTACCTTTCCACCCCTCATAAGACGGGTGTACGCGTTAATAAGTAACTGATGTAACCATGTAACAATGTTTCTGATGCAATGTCCTATCTCATGTAAAGCGCTCTGATACCTTCGGGTCTAGCCAGCGCTTTATAAAACTCTTCAAACTTTCCCTCTTTCATTCTTTGTCCTCCTATCCTCCCTCACCTGAATCTCTCCCCTTGCCTCGTTTTTAACGCATGCAACTGCGCCCCAGCTACTGGTCACTATGCTCTGAAACTGTGTATCTTGTTACTATTGTTAACCATGTGCCCTTTACCAAAGCGGTCCCTCTCCCCTTGTTGGGGAGGGATCCAGCATTTATTCCCTGGAGTCTCAGAGACCCCTCTGAGAGAGTCCACAGCGTCAAGGGCGTTCACACACAGCAGAGTTGTGGGAATGGCGCCCCTTGCCAAAGCACTCCCTTTCCCCTTGTTGGGGAGGGATCCAGTATGTATGCCCTGGAGTCTCATTGACCCCTCTGAGAGAACCCACAGCATATAGGGAGCCACACACAGCGGAGGTGTGGGAACGACACCTTTTCCACTGGGATCACTGCACACCGGACTTTGGACACTGTTTTTCCGTGTCTCCCGGTTAAGCTGCCTTCTTCCTCCGCCACCTCTTTCCCTCTTTCATTCTTGGTCTCCCTCTCCTGCTCCTATCCTCTCTCCCCAGAATCTCTCCCCTTGCCTGCTTTTTCCCTTAAGTATTTGTTTTTAACGCATGCAACTGCGCTCTAGCAACTGGTATATATGCTCTGAAACTGTGTATCTTGCAACGTTGTAACTTGTAATTATGCTATGAAACAATGCTTGTCCTCATGTAAAGCGCTCTGATACCTCCAGGTCTAGCCAGCGCCATATAAAACTTTTCAAATAAAAAATAAAAATATTCTTAAGATATGCAAGAAAGTTTTGGGAATTCGGCTCGTACTTCCTAACACTGTGATGTTTCCTTTAGGTGAAGACAGATGAGCGCATTCTGAAAACGGAGCAGGGCCTGCTCTTTCGCCGGATCTTCCGTCTGGACACTGGAACCTACTACTGCAAGACCTTGGAGCATGGATTTGTCCAGACTGTCACCAAGATCACCTTGGAGGTGATCGAAAGCGATCAGTTGTCAGACATCTTCCAGCGAGGAGAGCATGATGACGATGGAGCGCTGATGCAGAGAGGGCCTCCTTGCTCCACGCCTCACCACCGTCCTTCACATGGACAGAAGGCTTGGTTCAAGGAGATTATGCAGCTCATTGGCTATGCCAACTTGCAGCGGGTGGACGAGTACTGCGAGCGGGTGTGGTGCAATGATAAACAGCGTAAGAAAAACAAGCCTACCAAGATCAGAAATTCTCTTAGCACTGAAGGAGGGAAGAAAGGACGTGCAAAGACTTCGGGCGAACGAAGCAGGGTTCCCAGGCAAGCTACAAATACATAAAAGAAAGCATCTATTAAGGGTGATGAATGGCAATGAATAAGAAAGAATAATGCCATAAATACAGAAAGACTACGACTGCTAGCACAATGCCTTGGACTTGCATGACATTGCTCCTTCCAGTCCTCTTGATAGTGACGTTTATGACAATTGCCACCGCCGATGGTGTATGGGGATGACCTCATGAACACAGACTGCAAACCAATTTACCCACTTTGGATGCATTGGTATATATGGCAAGTTGTGGGACCAGAAACATATCTTCCTCTACTGCCCAGTGTCCGCATTGCCTTGGATCAGACATCTTGCTCATTTCCCATGCGAAAAAGCCAATTTCCACATCTATCACGCCTCATCCTTTCAAATAGGAGATGAAATAATTTTGAGAGTTTCCTCTCTCCATCAATCAGATCCTCCTCTCTGAATATCTTCAGTGGGACTGCAACAAATACAATGTCTACTGCATTACACAAATTGTTAGGAAAAGAATTGGGACATGGTGTCAGACTCTTGAAATTACTAGGCAGGTCAATTACCTTGCTGTCTTAATGTTCAAGTTTAGAAACTATTGTACATCCACAGCAAGGAGTGACTGAGATCAAATGGGTATTTCAAGATTCATAAACAGGTCGGATACAAAGATGTTTTGTTATGTATTTGAAGACAGTGCTTGTGAGGTATGTGGGTTACATGTTGGTGATGGAACGGTGGTTCGATTAGCGAAGGGTTCCCATGTGTGAAGCTTTTCTGCAATGTGTAACATTGGGCCCTGAAGCACACCAAGCCCCAACCACCGCTGACTCAGGTTAATGGCCCAGATCTAGATGTTATATTGGCTACCTCCATATCCCCAGAAATAAGTTATTGCTGGTAAAAACTCCCATTTAGAAAGACAGTATCTTCAGCCAGATACAGGTAATACGTGCTTTATCTAGTCTAGTCTCTCGCCAAGAGTGAGTCTTGTTCTCGCCACATCCCTAGCCCTGTTTAGGTGTGCTGGACCCACTCGGATGACCTACTTCTGACCACTCAAGCCTGACTGGCTGGAACTACACACACACCCTTTTTGACTCTCTTTCTCTCTCTCTCTCTCTCTCTCTCTCTCTCATACTGATATCACTAGCTTTAGTCAGTCTCAAATCTGTTTCAAGCTACAAAAGATGACCCTGAATTGTAAAGAGCTTTGCCCCAGTTTCAGATAGTTTTACGAATGTCCTTCCAGCAGAAATCAGCATTTTTGCTGTATTTTCTTACTTGAGACAGTCTTAATATTATCTTGAGCAAGGGAAGTACTTTCATAGGCTTCATAGGTGTAAATTTTCCATGCGCTGCCTCTGGCCAGGGAAAACATTTAGTTAATCATGCCCTAAGATCTAACCACACAAGCATCCAAGAGGTCCAACTATCTACACTACTAACCATGTCTCTATTTCACAATAATAACAAGTAAAGACAATAATATATATTTTATTGAGTTCTAATTCATAATACACCCAAATTGAGACTGCATCATCCTTCACTAATAAAGATTGACTAACACAATTTTTCTGCATTGTGAATGACAGCACAAATCCAGGCAAAGACCTGCTAAAATATATTTAAGTGCAATTTAAGACCAATGAGAGCATTGAATAGGTTCAATTTATTAATTTCATGGAATATTCTTGATGGGCATTAGGGAACGGGATAAAGACAATGCGGTCACAAGCTGGGCGCTCCAACAATTTAGTGAGTAAGATTCTGCCTTAGAAAGAGGATCCCTCCTTCTGCAGACTAAAGCAGACTGGCGCGCCATAAGAGGCGTTACTGTGCTTTATTAGAACCCACACCACTTAAATGTTAAAGTCCTAAAATTGTGTGCATTTCCTTTGGTTGCTCCAGAATGGTATTTCTATGGGACCTTTAAAAATTTGGGACTTATTTACAAGCGACTTGCCCCAGTGAAATGTCACTTTTTCTCATGTTAAAAGTGGCGCACTGGCGGCGCAAGGGGCTTGTAAATAAACCCCTATATTTATTGGGTGGAGTATTTTTAATAGAACGCCTCTGGAAAATAACCAGCGCTTATCTAGCCCTCGGAAAAAAATAAACTGTGCCAAGTGCTGGTGGAATCTGGGGGTGGGATGAGGGGCGTTTGGTGACATTACTGGCACATTCTGTGGAGTGATTCTAGGCTGGCTCAAATTGTAATGTTTCCCGTAAATGCATGTGTATAATTTTGGTGTACATATATATAAATATATTTATATATTTTATATTGCCGATGAAATGTGAGCATATGTTTTTTTGTACCCCTGTTGATGAAATCCCTCATTTGTGACCACCAGTTGAGTGACTGGGCGATGAATAAACCTCTTTTCAATTCCTAAAAAGTCTGCACCATTCATTTGTCTTTATTGTTTGCTAAGGCCTCTAAACTACAATAGCCTTAAAGGCTCTGGAAGCTTGATATCTCGGACTTGATGTAGCTGCACTTTTGTAATAAAATACAGTCTCTCATTTCTTGGTTTTATCCTCAATGGCAGTGGTGGCTGGCATGTAAGGAGGGTGGTGAGACGGGGGATAAAAGTAAAAAAATAAAGAAACAAACAATAATCCCACGTACCTTCTTAGCGCGACCTTCTCCTCCTCGCTCGGGTCTTTTCAGGGCAGGGAACTGCAGTAACCAGTCCTGGCACTGCTCCCATGCTGCATGAGAGCAGTGGCAAGATTGAAGGGAGCGGCCTCTCTCGCTGCTCCCGAGGGTACCCGAGCCCTATGCTGTCTCTAACCCAGCTGGGTTAGAGAGGGTTAAACTGCGTGTGTCTGGCTGGCCGTCGCAAGACGGCCATCCAAGCCCACTTGAAACCTAAGAGTCCTGCCTATCACTGCTTTCTGATGCTGCCTGACTGGCAGCAACAGAAATCAGAAAGCCCCGCCCCCGTCCTTACGCTCAGCGCGGGACGTGGTTTTGAAAAATAATATGGCAACAAATGAACTTTATTACCATTTTGTTTTTCTATCACTGGGGGCATTTTTTGAGTGGGGCGACGCTCCTCCGCCTTAACGGAGGAGCCGCCCCTGCTCAATGGAAAAACAACAAAGCACTTGTTTTTCATGATTCTTCTGCTTAATTGGATCCCATGGGAATCACAGACTCCTTTGTGCCCATTATTCATACCCCTCTGCTATTCTAACAATTTTACCAGGATATTTCCTATCTTTTGATTGACATTGATTTATCAAATTGTGATTTGTCATTTTTCCATTTTGCTCCTTGGGAACTATTCAGAGACTTCTGAGAAAAGGTTTTCCACAAAGATTTTTCTCCACTTTGTTTGCATCCAAATTGTGCCTGCTTTCCACCCTCGCCCACAGTTTCTCATTTATATTTACTTCTTTGCATGTTAAATGTTTGTACTCATCCATTTACATTTATCAGCCTATCTCTGTGTCAATACCTCTCTCTTGTGTTGCTTTCTGTGAAGTGAGTGAATTATTTTGGTACATCAATGCAGAAACATTCACTTATGGACTTACAGGACATTGAATGCCTTTAACAGAGACCATCAACTAACATTCTCAGTTCCATAAGGGCTGCATCAACAAGCTCAGCTCAATACAAGTCAAATGCCCCAAGTGAGAGGTGAAACTAACAACACAAAGCCCCATCTTTGACTTCATATACCAGAGACATTAAAACACCACCCCGTGGCCTCAGGTCAGTTCATATACATATTCTACCAGGCTGGGAGGAAATAAACCACAAAAGGGGCTTGGCAAATGACACTAACAACAATACGTGAGTACAGAAGTGGTTAATCAGTGCTACTGGGAAGTGAAGGGTTAGATTTAAAAGCAAAATAGTTAGCCATTTTGTACTACTTATTTTAATAAAACCATAAGATGGTGTGCATTAAAGGTGTGTTGAATTAAAGCATAAGGAGAATATCAGTGAGATCATTGCGTCACGCCTTGCTTATGGTTCTGCAATTACTGTGATGAGGGTGTCGGCCACTAACTTGCTGCAAGAAATGTAATATTCCTTTAATTAAAGTTTTGTACTTTTCTTAGCTCCATCTTTTTGGGCCTGCTCACCTTTGTCTCTTGTTCAGTGAAAAGAGAGAACAGTCATATCTAATCTTGCTTCTGACCATCCACTTCAACTAAGTCAACTGTGTCACTCATGAAATATTACAGCCACTTTAGCAATAGATTTGAACTAATAACTACAGTTTTCCCCAGCTCAATACTACTCTCCCTCCTCCCCCTACCCCCGGCCATCTTGGGTAGACTGTTGTGGTCCCACTCTCTCTAGTATGGCTAGTTGTTTGTGTGTCTTTTCTAGAGGAAGGTAAATGTACAGTTGGGATTACTCTAGCACTCTTATTTCTTAGGCTTTTTCCATTATCAGCTTGCAGAGGCACGAGGATGATGGCGTGTTTGGTAAAAATAGACTGGGCCGGTGCCACCTAGTTGCCCCTTTGCATATATCTTTTGCACATCCACCCAAGTTCCTGATAGTTGATGCCAACTAGTAACAAGACGGTTGTTGTGAGGTGATGAAGGGTGGGTGGTGGTAGTGGGGTTGGGTAGAAGTGTTGAGATCTTCGCCACGGGGGAGAGATCTCCCTATTAAAAGTACAGGGGAGAAGTAAGAAAGTTAAGTAAAAACTGTAAACAAATGAATGTATATTAAGTTAATCAAAAAATATATAAACACACCCTTTCCAAACTCCTCTTTACCTAAGGCTATCACACTAACAAGACCCAACATATACAGTTAAAAACCTAATATACTATAATTATAATTTAATGTGATGCATTTGATTTTTTTTAAATAAATTACCTTAAATACATTTTAACCCCCCCCCCCCCCCCCGGCAGTATCAGTAGGATTGTATGTATGTTGAAAGCCATGTTTTATGTTAATGCTATTTTAACATTCTTTTTAATTTAAGTTACGATTTAAATTAGATTACATTAAAATGATTTAATGTAATTAATTAAATTATAATAAAAGCTCAATTAAAAAATATTCTAACATTCAAAGCATTTAAAAACAAAGGTCATGCAAATTTTAATTTATTTCATTTTAACTCCTATATGTTGTTAATAGTTGTGTCATTGCCTGCCTCCATTGTGTTCTATGAGAGTGCATTGCAGTACCAGTGGTTGGCCCTGTGTCATGGATGACTTACTCATAGGCTTGGCTGGAGTACATTTAAGCCAGCTTTGTTTATCGTACTCTAAAAGTAGATGTAGTTGTGTATTTTGTGAATGGGAATTGTCTACCTCATTTGTGGGTGTGGTTTTGTATTGGCATGTCGATTCTGACATCTTTCATTGTCCTAAAACCCATACATTTTGTAGTAACTATTCCTGAGGATCCCACAATCTCTGTTTTTCCTTTCATATTGAATGCTAACACCCCTACTTTGGTGCCGATTCCGATCCTGTAAAACCCGGGCACGAACCGTCGGACGGAGCGTTTTCTCCGTCCGACTCGTACCCGGGAAAACCACCTTACAAATCCGCAAGTACAATTCGTACAGAAACACCATTTCTGTACGAATCGCAAAAAAAAACGACCGGCTAAAATATACCCACAATTCCGATCTGGGACACCGCGTACGCGACATTCGCACGGAGTCAGGCAGCGTTTTACGGATCAGCAAGTACGATTCGTACCCACAGCACTTCGCACGGCAATATTTTTACGGGACCCAAAAAGTGCTGGAAAAGCTAAGTACGCCGCGATGCACGATGAAAAGGGGGCCCGGTACGCACCGTACCCCCATCCCTACACGTCCGCACCATACCCACAGCCCCCCATGTACGCACCGTACCCCAGCACCCATACGTGCACGCGCCGTACCCCCACCCCCGTATGTACGGTGCGTACCCCCGTATGTACGGTGCGTACACCCCGCATGTACGGTGCGTACCCCCACCCCCGTATGTATGGTGCGTACCCCCCGCATGTACGGTGCGTACCCCCGTATGTACGGTGCGTACCCCCCGCATGTACGGTACGTACCCCTACCCCCACATGTACGGTGCGTACCCCCACCCCCGTATGTACGGTGCGTACCCCCAGCGTGTAGCGCTGGGGGTACGCACCGTACATGCGGGGGTAGGGGTACGCACCGTACATACGGGGGGTACGCACCGTACATACGGGGGTGGGGGTACGCACCGTACATGCGGGGGTAGGGGTATGCACCGTACATGCGGGGGGTACGCACCGTACATACAGGGGGGGGTACGCACCGTACATACAGGGGGTACGCACCATACATACGGGGGTGGGGGTACGGTGTGTACATGGGGGGGCTGGAGGTACGGTGCGGATGTACGCGGGAGGGGTGGGGAGCTGGGGGGGCCGTGTGACTCGTACCCCTCGCACAGGTGTGCCCGGCGTAGGGGTGGTACACAGTTCGCTCCGTGCGGGACGTTTTACATGCGTTTGTATATTCGGACGGACGGTACGGATCGTACTTGTGCGCTCGGACTTCAGTTTTACGAATCGTACGTAAAACTGTCCGGGGACGTGTCGTACACATTTCCCGACGATATTCGGGCGTATAAACTTTCCGACGCACTCTCGTAAACTTTTCCCGACGCTATTCGTAGATATTTTTCACGTACGAATCGTACTTGGCCGTTTGTACGGTACTTGTACGACTCGTACGTAAAAAAATACGGATACGAGTCGTACGGTAAGTTTTTTTTAACGGTTCGGAATCGGCACCTTTATGTATTCCAAAATGGCTTTTGAGAATAGAGCCCATTGTACTTGCCCACCTGATGCCTATGGAGTTTGAGGAGGTAAGGCCTAAGCTTAGTATGGCCTAATTTTGCGAATCATTTGGAATCTTCCCAAAATAAATTTAGAAAGGCTCAAGTGTGGGGGCGGTGGTGGGGGCTTACTAGAGTTCAGGTGAAAAGAAATCACAGCACGGACAACTGTCTTTCTGTGCTCAAACGAAATAGAAATAACCTTTAAGAAAAATTTCAGGAACAAGGAGCGAGGAAACTTTGTTAATTTGATGAGCATTAGAATGAACATAGTCAGTAAAAATAAACAGTTGCCCTCTAGTCAACTTCATCTGTTATGATCTCTTCATCTCTTTCCTATAACCTTCTAATCTTCAGTGATTTTATGTGGTCCACATTGATACCAGTGGTATACAATTCCTAGAAAGAAACAAAAATAATAGAAAGAAAATAAGGACCTAGGGTAATGGAGTCACCACAAATCTAACATTTCCCTTGTTTTATGTATATACATTCACATTCCTATCTTTTGGATACAGATTACTACAAACAGTTGCCTATCATCCTCTGGATTTTATGCTGTCCAAGTAAACTAAATGTTAAATAAGTAAGTCAAATGTTGTATAATTAAATTGAATAGAAATATAGAAATTGAATAGTGGGGAGAAAGTGGCAGGGACGGCACAGCCAACTGAAATAAAAAAAAGTACAAAGAATTTCATAACCAACATGTGCATTGCTCCTGAATGAATGATCCTTGGAGCAATGCTAAAGCTGTACATTTGGGCTAATGAGAACCAATCTCTGGTGAGAATACTGGACCAGCAAGTTTATCTGAGTGATAATGCAAGAACAAAATCCATGTAGAAACAGATGCTTAGGACATATCGTGTCTGGCAAATTTATATTATTTATAATAAAGAGGCGAGGAGAAATTCTCATCACCTTAGTGGTACCGATATAGAACTTAAGGGCTTTCCTGAAATCAATAATATAAAGACTAATTGAAAGACCTCATAACTGTGTCATTGGTTCAGAATTAGTGATGGGGGAGGGGCACTTACAACTAAGGCCCAGATTACAAGTTTTTGGCGCCTGATAAATAATGATACTTCAGGGTACGTTTTCTATTGGGTGCGATAAATAACAACTGTTACGAGTTGGTGGGAAATAACATGCAGATTTGGTGTTTAACGCACCAAAATCCTCATGATACGGTAAATACCATATGCTTTTCCCAGGTGAATTTTAGGAGGCTTTAAGCCTGCCGAAATTTAACAAGGGTTGAGGTATTTAACGGCTGCGTTAAATACCTACCATCTCATAATTTCAACCCGTACGTAAACAGGGGTTTACGTATGAGTCAGAATATAACGACCAACTCGTAATCAGGGTGTCCCTTTTCACCATCCCCCTGATGTAACCTAAAAACAAGTACAACCAGGAGAATGTAAGATCAACCTTTGCTGCATGAATCTATTATAGATATTCATGCCATGTATGAATGCAGAATCTAGAATTTGGCTCAGGAATTGCATTTTGTGTTTGCTAAAAAAACACAAAATGCTAGTATCAGCAGCACTCAATTTTAGAATGACATGAACCGAAAGACTGCAATGTCCTTCACATGAATTCCAGCAACAGAATATGTCTTTTCACCACTGGGTTGCTGCAGGAGTTGAGTAGAAAAATACAGTTATTAAAGTACAATAACTAAACAATATTCAGCAGACATGTTTTCAACTGAAAATATGAGTACAATTCCAAATGAAGGCTATTAAGAAGAAGCCATTTAAGTTCAGCTGTTGGTGTAAGAAGAGGTTTATGTGAGGGCAACCACCCCACATGCAGCCAACGTCCCGCTGCACTGGGGGTTTGGCCATAAGGCCTGGTCATAGGGCTTGACCTGCGACCAGGCCCCTCATCCAACTGTCTGCATGTAGCCATCTCCATGCTGCACACGGCCAACCAACTCAAAGGCAGCCAACCCCACGCTGCACACGGCCCTTGACCATGCGGAACTGGCCACGGGGGCCTGGCCCTGGGGACCACATACCCCAGAGCCTTTTTTTTAAAGGTGATAGGGGTCCCCTTTCCTGAGCCGAAAATGGCCTGGAGACTCCATCCCCCAGGGCCATATACATTTTAAAGTGATGGGGGCCTCATGGCCCCCCTCCCTGAGCCTAATTAGACCCCCGGGGATCCCATCCTCCAGGCTCATCAAGGTACACCTTCACACAACAAGATACATTTCTTATGAGGGAAAGATGGTAAAACAGGTAAAAGTGTAACCCAATCAAAGAATGACAGAGAGCTTGCATAACCTCAGATATGAGGTTCCTGTAGCTATTGAATAGGATTTCATTCAATCATTAGATCATTGCCCATAAAGAGACAACACATGAAGGACGCCAACACTATTAGAGATTGAGGTCAGTCAAGGATTGTTGCTCAAAGGAGAAAGAAGCGTCAGATGAAGTCTCCCTGTTGCAAACAAAACAAGGAGTTTACCGACATATTGCATAGTGCAATAAAATGACAGAACATTACAACAAATACTGACATACTGAAGTTATGTTCCCTGAGCAGTAATGTCATGACAGCACTATTGAAAACAGATCAAAATATTGCTCCCAACCGGAGCGAGAGGCATTAGCAGTTGCTCCTTCCAGGCAGGAGAAATGCATGCTCCCGCTGCATGGGGGGGCCAGCTGGTGCCACGGCAGCTCCCCTCACAGCCCCCAATGAGTATATGGTGGGTGCCCTGGGTGGGCACCAGGGCACCCACCTTTAGGTAAAGGAAGCCCCAGGGGATGGGGTCCCTGGGGCCAATAACGGCTTCGGCAGGGCCCTGCCCCTTTATTTGAACTAGTAGCCCAGGGGACAGGGTTACGAGGGCCTAATAAGGCTCAGGGAGGGAGGCCCTGGGAGATGGGCCTCCAGTGCCCAATAATATCCAGGAAGGGGGCCCAAACAGCCATCTTTTAACCTAATTTAAAAAAGGGCCCTGGGGGCCGGCAGTCCCCAGGGCCTCATGAGGTTTGGGGAAATGGGCCATATGGCACCCCCTTTCCAATAAATAAGGGCCACAAACCCCCTCTGCTTTAATATATAAATGGCCCTGGTGGATATAGTCTCCAAGCCCATATTAAGCTCGGGTATGGGAACCACACGGACCCCCTCACCTTTAATGAAAAAAAGGCCCTGGGGTATTAGGTCCCAGGGCCTAATAAGTACGGGGAGGTAGGCCTTGCACCGCCTCCCCTTTAAAATATATATGGCCTTAGGGGATGGAGACCCCGATGCCATATTAGGCTCAGGAGAGGGGGCCACATGACCCCCATCCCCTTTATATAAAAAGAAAAGCCCTGGGGGATGGGGTCCCCAGGGCCAGTGGCCAACCCCCCTGCCCACGGCGCAGCGTGGGGTTGGCTGCATGCAGGGGCTTGGCCGCAGGGCCTGGTCTGTGGACAACCCTCTGCTATGCATGAACAAAGGCCCTGTACAGTGTAGGGTTGACTACCTTTCAGGGGGATGGGGCATGCAGGGGGGGTGGCTCTAGATCCTGGCTGCAATGCTCTGCCATGCACGGTCAAAGGCAGTGCGAAACATTTGGTTGGCTGCATATGGTGGGGGGTGTCAAAGATGGGGGTTGGATTTACATATGGGAAATGTAATATTACTTAACTTTTAACTTTTTTTTTCAAACCTAAAAAGTCACTGAAAAAAACAAAGGTTTAAGTAACGTTATAGTTAGGTCAAATGTTCAGTAACAACGTAACGTTTTAAACTCTAAAAACCACCGAAATTCACCTGTCATAGTTATCTCAAGTTACTATGACTCGTGCCCCATGGTAACTATAACTCGCGCTCTCACCGTGCACCCCTAATTACCCCACATATTAAATCACTCATGACATCTTCTATGACATCATTGATAACATCACTGCATCCCTTGCATGTTGCTAATAACTTGGCACCATCTAACGAATCTCTACAAAACCTTCCAAAAAAGTGTACTTTTTTGTGTAGTTTGTGCATAGAAAGTTTCAGGGTGAACCGCCAAGTGGGGGCCAAGGAAAAAGGAAAGTCCCAAAACACAAATCCCCCGTGCATTTTCCATAGACTTCTTAAAAAAGCACTACCGCAATAACTGCTGAACGCAATTGCACAAAATTTAGCAGAAAGATAGATATTGGTCCTCAGACTGTGCTTTTTGTAATTTGGTGTTAAACTGTTCAGTAGTTTTTATGAAATGAAGGTTCAAAAATATTTGTATATGTGGACGGTTGGGTTTGAGGTACTCGCGCAAGAGTCCCTCAAACCCAACTTAAAAAATAGAAATCTCCGATTGGCCCAGGAAGATTGTTTTCCCTTGGGCCATCTCACTGCTGTGGGAGTCAGAATCCCCGCAGGAGCAAGCGCTCTGATTGGCTGACAGTAAACTTAGAAAAATGTTCTGGCAGCCATTAAAGTACTCGGGGACTTAATCCCCTGTCCTGAAGTCATAATAAAAATATTATAAGGGTGCAGGGTAGGGATCCCCCAAGAGGCCAAAATTGAAAAAACAAACAGCAACTGATGCTGTGATTATGCGGGACTCCTGCCTATTGGAAAGAAAAAAAAATGCCGGTCTAGGGCTGCATTCTTTAATTGAGTGGAGAGTGGTGTGCCACTCTCCTCCCTAGATCATTTTTAGCCCCAGGGACCACCATCCCCGGGGCCCAACTTATTTAATAAGGGGAGGGGGGCCACATGGCAACCTTCCCTGAGCCGCTTTGGTTACTGGGTCCCATCCCCTGAGCCTTGATTTAAATGATATTGGGAGGGGGCTGCGCAAACCTTTAAAAGAACCTGGGCACTCCAATCCCCAAGGCCTCTACTTTTTTTAAAAAAAGGGAGAGGGGCTGGGCAGGCACCTTACCTGCACTGTTAAGGGCCCCAGGGATAACATCCCTACGGCCAGCTCACATATTGTGTCCCAGGGAGCCAACTCCCAGGACACAGTGGTCTCCCTGCCCGTGCCGGTGTTCTGTTTACTCCGATCTGGCGGGAGCATTTTTAGAACTCCCCCCCAATTGGGAGCAAACACAAAGTCTGCTCCCACCAGGAGGGAGCTTTAAAAATGCTTCAGCCACCTGGGGGAAGACTTGTGATCTGTTTCTGCGGGCAGGGAAACAGATCAACAGACTGTTCTCACCCAGAGGGAGCAACATAATTAGCTGCTCTCTCCAGTCGGGAGCTATTCTGGTTCTCACAGAATGCAAGGAGTCAGCTGGGGCTGCAGGGGCCCTGCGGCTCCCCCCACAACTCCCAATGCTGTGCATGGTGAATATGGGGGCAACCGCCTTTAATTCATGTGGGCCCAGGGGGATGGGAACCCTGGAGCCAAAATAGGCTAAGGGCGGCGGGCCACTGACCCTTTCCCTTTAAAAAAAAAATGGCCCTGGGCTCACCAGGGCCTAATAGGGTTCATGGTTCTCCCCATTTATTTCCTGCTGATTAAGCAAAGGCGTCAAATCAACTTCACACTCTGCCCGTTTAGCCCTGCCCCTTCCACGTTAGTAGTATGCAATGCTGTTCCCGCCATTTCCCAGACTGATGGACAGTGTGTATTCTTTACAATTGCATGTTGAAAAATGATCTGAATTCCTTGATGGAGGTTTTTTGCATCGTAGTGACTGTCCAAGATTAGTGGGTTCTTTCTTGTCATCTCCAGGTCTGAGAGCGGATCCACGGTTCTCCCTTTTAATTGCTGCAGAGAAAGGAAAGGCGCCAAATCACCTTCAAGCTCTGCCAATTTGGTTCGCCCCTTCCACGTTGGTGGAAGGAATGGGGCCTGAGAGGGCCCAGGAGTCCCAGGAGATGCACGCCTCTCTTCCCTTAGAATTCAGCTTTGAGGATGGGGTCCCAAGGGTCAATCATGGCTCAGGGAGGGGGGCTGCACCCCCATCCCTTTAATATATATGTATGTTTTGGCCCTAGGGGATGGGATTTCAGGGCCCAAAGAACAACCCTACACTGCGTTGCCAGAGGGTGTTTGCTCTGTTAGAGTCTTCTACCTGTGGCCAATCCCTGCCGCAAATGGGTGAAGGCCCTGCGCAGTGAGGTGTTGGCTGCATGCAGAGGGTTGCCGCAGGGCCTTGGCACAGGTCAGGCCCTGCAGGCAACCCCCGCTGCGCACGACCAAAGGACCTTAATGGGGGGGGGGGGGGGGGTTGGAGTTACGTATGGTAATAAAATATTAATTTTCATTAAAAGAATACCTAGAAATTTACTGAAAAAAACGAAGATTAAAGTAACGTTATAGTTATGTGAAATGCTCAGTAACAATGTAACGGTTTAAACTCTAAAAGCCATTGAAATTCACCACTTACAGTTATCTCAAGTAACTAACTTGTGCCCTAAGGTAACTATAACTCACACCCTCGCCATACACTGTTCATTACCCAATATATTATATCACTCATGACGTCTTTTATGACATCATTGATAATGTCACTGCGACATTTGCGATTAAATCATTGATGAGAAAACTGTGCATGGTGAACTGGTAAATTTCTGTGTTTTTTAGAGTTTAAAACGTTACATTGTTGCTGGAAATTTCACCTAACTAAACGTTACTTTGTTAGCGAATCAGCTTCTCCCGCTCATGCCCCTGATAATCCGCACAGATCAATCTGGCTTTATACTAGGCCGCTCCACGTCGCACAACCTGCGCACCATCTTTTCTATAATACACCAAATCAACCAATCTCTGTCTGCGGTGGCCGCCCTGTTGGCCGCCACTAAGGCATTTGATTCATTAGAGTGGCGATTCCTTTTTTTCCTGATTGGCCGCTTGGGCTTCAGCTCACCCTTCATTCAGAAAATCAAGCCTCTGTACACCCGGAACTCAGCGCACATTAAAATTAATAGTCAAATCACGTATCCCATAGCAATCACCAGGGGCACACGACAGGGCTGTCCGCTCCCGCCGATGCTGTTCGCGATTGTGATGAAGCCACTTGCAGCTCGGCTGCGCCAGCACCACACACAGCGAGGCACTGGTTTCTCGACCCGCGGCTGGTGACCTCTACGTAGGTGGACGACGCCGCGGTACACATACGCGACCCGCAGACTAACCTGGCGCCAATGACGAGAGAAGTGCTACGATTTGGAGGCTATTTCGGGGTGCAAATAAATTGGAGCAAGTCCATCCTCTTTCCCCTCAACGATGCGACACTGCCCTTCCCCACGGAGTACCCGATAAAATGGGCAGCAGAACCAATCAAGTACCTAGTTATATGGCTGAGCAGGGATCCGGAGGAGCTTTGGAAAGCAAACTTCGGTAGGACCATGGAATGGCTGGAAACCAAAATTCTTATATGGAAACATCTTCCACTCTCTCTGGCAGGTCGCATTGCCATAGCCAAAATGGTGGTTCTGCCGAAGCTACTATATCTGTTTCTGAATATTCTGATTCCCCTCACCTCACAATTCTTTAAGAGACTACGCTCAAACATAATCACTTCAATTATGGGCTGGCCGGCAACAGCGCATCGCCTGTGAAATCCTGATGCTACCTTTCTCATGTGGCGGAATGGGGGCCCCAAATTTCAAGATCTATGCACAGTGCGCTCAAGCTAGCTTCCTCCACTTTTGGCTACACCCATACACCTTCCAACCACATGTGGCAGTCGAGGCAGACCTTGCCTCCCCCTGGCCACTCCAGATGGCTCTGTTTCTGCCGTACAAAGCTCCTAGACACGAAATTAGCACAGTCGAGTGTATGCGCTGGGTGTGGAAGGGCATCCGCAAACACACAGGGGATGACACTCTATGCGCCGGCGATGTAAATGGCAGATAATCCCTCCATCCCTGCACTGCAAACTAGAGGGATGGCACTCCGGGCTGCATCCCTGGGTATATGCACCAACACCGACCTTTACTCCAATGGGCGGTTCCTCTCCTTCCCTGTGCACACCAACACTATGCCGCTTACACTGCTTGATAACCTGCTGTACTATCAAATCACAGCGACCTTCAGAAACATTAACGGTGCATTCCCAGATTCCCCATCGCCCAATGCAGCAATCAAATACATCCACACCACTTCATTTCCTCACAAACTTGTAACCAGGCTGTATGCGCTAGCCATCGTGGCTTCCCCGACAGATACCGAGCGTGCATGGACGGTAGACTTAGATATGGGACCAACACCAGAACAATGGCAATATTGCTGCAAGCAGACTGAAAGACTCTCCCGCAACTATCGACTACGACTGATACATTTTACATTTCTGCACAGACTATATAGCACCCCAGTTGCACTTCATAGAATGGGCCAGGTTGTGGATACGAAATGCACACGCTGCTTGGCGCCTAATGCAACGTTCATACACCTGGCCTGGACATGCTCGTGGATAGCTGACTATTGGCAGGCAGTGTGTGAAATTATCAGCGCCATAACCTCGGAAACATTACACCAGACCCACTCACATGTTTACTGGTATATGTCAAGGAGATCCCGGATGCTAGCCACAGACTGGTCTCAATGCTGCTGGTGTTGGCCAGAAGTAGAGTGGTGATCCACTGGGGCCGCAAGCCGGCACCACTGCACAAAACCTGGCTTGCGGATGCAGCTCACTGGCAGGCGCACTGGAGTGAATTATAGAACTTGATGCCCCTGGCAAGCAGGCTGCATGATATTTGGGCTCCCCTGGGACATACCTCCGCCAATCAGACGACGCTGACGAACACCCTGACTCCCCTGGGACAGATTCCCATGCCCCGCTGCCCGAGTCACTACATAGCTCCTGATAGAATTAGAACTACCATCCCTCTGGTTGTGTGACTCTATAACTCGAGTTCGTGTCTGCCCTAAACCTGTTTGTATATCCTGTTAACTGAAAAGTCGCCACCTTATTTTTTTTGCACAGTTGTCATGCATGTACACTGCTAAATAACAAATGCCAGAATGTACAAAGTGAATGCCGATAATCTAGCGTGTTTTTACCTGCAATAAAGTTCTTTAAAAATAAAATAAAAATTCAAAATAAAAAAATAACTAAACATTACTTTAACCTTTGGTTATATAAATGTATTACCCAGTGGTGGTGTGGTTGTCAACACTGGGTATTTATAGTTAGGACCACATTTCCATAGGAAATAGATTTTTTTGATTTGCTAATAACTTTAGCGCCATTTGACAAATCTTCACAAAACTTTGCTAAAGAAAGTCCCATCCAGCTCACATCTTTCCCGGAAAGGTTTCGGGTGATCCTTCAAGCAGGGGCTTAGAAAAGGGCAGTGACCCAAATTACGTTTTCCCCATGCAATTTTCCAAAGAAAATCTAGACACAGCTACAGCCAGAACAGCTCAATGAAATTAAACCAAATTTGGCAGAAAGCTAGATAGTTATCCAGAAAGTGTGCTTTTTGTAATGTGGTGTAAATCCACTCAGCAGTTTTTGTGAAATTATGGTTTAAGATTTATGCATATTTCACACACCGGAGAATCCATGGAGCTGACAGATCTAAAGATAAGATCAGATTAGCTGCCACCACATCAGCAAAGATGTGATAGCAACCATTTTAGGACTCAGGGGCTCAGTCCCCTGTCCTCCAAAAAGAACAAAAAACATAAGGGGGGCAGAGTAGAGCTATCCTGCCTCCATAGGCCTGCAGAGGGTGTCGCAGAGGGACGCCCACTTGCGGGCCTAAAACATAAGGGTTTTTCAGTGGTACGTGGTACGTGGAGGATCTGTGAATCCATGGTACCTTTAAAGTAAAAATAGAGGCCGGCTCCCGTCCTTTATATTTTCAATCCCCCGGGAAGGGCCAGCACCCAGGGCTCAACCAAATGTATTTAAACAGGATAGAGGGGCATGTGGCACCACTCCCCAGCCATTAAAAGGCAGCAGGGACCCCATCCCCTAAACTACAGATTTTTGGGAGAGGGGCACATGGACCCTTCCTTTCTGAGCCATCCGGTGTCCCTAGTGGTTTCCCATCCCATTGGACTAGATGGCAGTAGTGTCACCCGGGACACTGTGTTCCCTGCTCGCAAGAGCACGGGCAGGTGAATTTCAACTCCGTGCCCACAATCTTGCTGGCAGAAAATATATGTTTGCTCCTGCCTGTCAGGAGCTGAAAGAAAAGCTGCTCCCAGCTAGGCAGGAGCAAAGCTGGCTCCCGCTTGCACCCAAGATGGGTGCTGGAAGGGAATCCAGCTGGGTCACGGGTGATATGACTGTCTTCCCACCCATGTGGCCCACCAATAGAAAAAATGTTGTGGGTTCCCTGGCAGGGCACCCATATAAAAAAGAAAGAAAGAAATGCTGCCAGCTCCCGCAGCACTCCATTGTGAGTACAGCTGGGAAGCTGGAAGTGATGCAGGGGTCTTGAGGCTCCACCCGCACCCCTCAACAATGCAGCAACCTGTAAGAGTCCCAGTGGGACCACGACACCCCAAAAATCCCACTAAGTCTGCTTGGCCATTGAATGCATGATGGCAGGAGAGCTTACCATCATTTTCAAAGCATTCCAAACTGGAGGTGTGTGCCTTTTAGCTGAAATACTGGCACCCCTTGTGGCTAGTTCTATGGCTGCACTATATGGCTGGAAACATGTTAAAAAAGACTCAAGTACATGTTTATTGTTTTAAAAATAAAATGCTTTATGGAAAATATTTAGTGATAATTGCTATTATTAAACATGGCAATGTGTGTATTTATAAAATATACATGTGCTTATAGTTATTTGTAACTTTTTTGACAAAGTCAATAGGTCTGATATATATATGTTGATGCGCTCACCTCCCAATAAAGTCAATAGGCCTGCCTATTATATTTACACTGTAAAAAAAAATTGGGGTTGGGCACATGTGGGGGGAGGAAGGGGTATTTAGGCACAGGGCCTGGGGTCTCTGATAACTGTTGAAGAAAACTGATAATTGCCAGTTACAGAAACCTCACACTTCATTGTGCTTACATTGTGGATTTTCGAGTTTGAAGACAGCCTCAAAGCTAACTGCTGTGAGAAGCTTAATGTTACATAAAGGCTGTGTCCTGAGAGTAGCCTGAGAGGGACACTTGATTGAGAACCACTCCAAAATGGTTCTGAAGTTTGAGACAGCAGATCCACATTCCTCTGTCTAGAAAATATGCATATAAATGAGACCCAAACCACCCCACTATATTCCAGTTCCTAGTTCTTCATGACCAGGTAGGCAGTGCTCTGCAGAGTACTCAAAGGACTGCTTTGGGGCCAGGTGTCTATCAATCAGTCTTAAGGGGGTTAGGATAATTTCACCTGAAGTCTGAAACTTTGCTGGAGCAGCTGATGGCCTGCCTAGTATCCAAAAGCCTGCCTGCCTGCCAGAGAGGGAGAGAGTCTGTCTGCCCCTGCAGGAGAAGGCACTGTCCAGGAGGAGAAGCCCAGCATGTTCCTGGTCAGGGGAACACCCATAGAATACAGGCTGCCTGAGAACAGAGGCAGGAGCAGAGGATCTCCTGGTCTCTCCGCAGCTCCCAGCAAAACCAGCAAATAGTGTACATGCTTCTGCACATCATACCGGACTGAACTGCAGCTGCCTAGGTGTTTTGCATCGACTGCAAATGTATTCAGATCATCCAGTCCAACAGTAACTGATGTGCTGTTTGCATTTGCGCAGTCGGGCTGTAACTGCTGTGGTGTTCTCATCATCACATTCAGGGACTTCATCTGCCTAAACGACCTAACCAGCAGGGATGCGGCTGCAGTTGTAGAACCCAGAACTGGTAGGGATGGCAGAGGACCAATCCAGGAGGTCACATAGAAGCATGGGTGAGTCGCACCCAGCCTCCTTGGTGGCCTCTCAGTAACTATTCCCGATCACTGTGGCCTCTGTTTGTGTTGTGGTCAAGCCTGCGTTTATTCTAATTGAGTGCAAATAACTCATAGACTGAATTCTTACCCACTGTAGAAAGGTGGAATCTGACTGCATGGTAACCCCCACTTTTTGCCTGGGGTTTTACTGGTGTTCAACTTAGTTTGACTGGGGTCCTGCTAATCAGGACTCCAGTCTATCTGCTTTCTTCCTAAAATGTATTGCATATATTTTAGGTACACCACAGATTGGATTCTGAGGTACCCTTATAAGTCCTTAGCATATGGTATACTATATACCCAGGGCATGTATTATGCCACCCCTGGGAGACTATTCAAAATGACACAACAGGTTTGCTACAACAGCCTGTGCAAGGTGGTGTATGCACCCCTTACTTAGATATAGGTTCACTATATCTATCCATATCACTACACATATAAACCTATCAGTCACCCCTATGGCAGTCCTTATCAATCCTGAAGGCAGGGTGCTGGGTTTTATGTGAGAGGGTGCCCATGCATGAGCAGAGCCCCTCTGCAGCCTTCGGAACCTTTATTCTGGGGTTGTTTGTGATGCAGCCAAACGATATACTCTTAAGCGCATTATAACCTCGCGGTAAATGCTAACTTTGGAATGGCTGCATGGAAACATGTTGTGCTTGGTGTCAAACACCTTGGAATCATACCTCCCAGGTATGATTCCACCCTACTAGAGGGAGAAACATGACAGCACCGGTACACCCGGTACCAGCTTCACAGACTCTGGCATCACAAAATGAATGCTGCCCTCCTGCTTCTGAACGAAACTCAAGGAGGGGAGGCCTGAACAATAGGTTTCCTGTCACAGGGAGGCGTGGCCACCTCCCAGATTGGCTTTAGTGTATTGGGACTGGGTGGGTGCACTCCAAGAGTGCTTTGATGTCTGCACTGGGGGCACATTTGGTGTCCCTGTGCATAGTCCAGTTCAAACCGGGGGTTACCAGGCCCTGCTCTTGCGTTAAACTGGACAAAGGATATGGGTGTAGCCACCCCTCTGTCCTGACCCTCCCATAGGTGGGTCCCCAGAGTTTGTCCCACCCCTTCCTTGGGTATAAAGTAGGAACCCCTGACTACAGGACTTTAGATTTACCTGGACAAAACTCTGCTACAGAATCCCAGAACTTCTATTATTTACACGAAGTTGGATGACCGAAGAATCTCCCTTGGAGTAAAAGAGTTACTCCCCTGCAAGGCAGGCACCAAAGACGCATCTGTCCGGTTTGCAACTACGCAGCCCCTGAAGGACTCTGAAGTCTTTGCAACACAGGAGGTGGGCTTCCAAGCTTCCCCGAGGCCGAGCCGTTCTCTCAGCAATCCTGAGATCCAAAGCCCTTGTGGGGACTGTGCAACCCGGATCCCTGGACACCGTGCACATTTGCAGCAGCATGTGCTTCTTGGCAATCCCTGAGACTGTGCTTTGGGCTACTTTTAGCAGTGATTCCACCGAAGATAACTGACCTACACTCCTCGAGTGACCTCTGGGCTGGTATTTAGTGATTCCTCTCGAGGTCCCTTAGCGATCCCTTGTCCGTCGACTTGTGGGTCCCTGAGAAGGGTACTTTAACTTTCAATGGGCTTACCTGGTTGCCCCAGATTGTGCCCTGACCCTCCATCACTTGGGGAGTGCAAAGGGCCTTGCTGGTCCACAAGGAAGCCATTTTTCTCTCACCTCGTGGGTTGCCGTTGCCAAGGCTTGTTGGTCTTCAATCCGGACACCGATTCCCCAGCACTCGATATCCTTCACGGGACAGCTTGCCTGCAGACTGTGGTTGTCATTGACGCCTCCTGGTCTCTGTGGCAGTGGAGTCAAGCTTCACCTCATCGCACCTGAAACACACAACTTCGGTGGGCATTCGTCTATTGTGCCCCTGGTGACTAGCAAGTGACCCAGACTCTGTCCCCTCTGCTTTAAGGTTCTTCACATCTTTGATCCAGGCTTGGATCACATCGGACACTTTTCCTTTCCACAGCAGCAGCACTTTGCAGCAACTCTCCATTGAAGACAGCGAAGATTCCAGACACCATTTGACACCTATGCACCCGGCTTCCCTGGGTTAGGTAACAGGAGTACTCCGGTGATCATGTGGGTGCTGGACTTTGAACCTTCTAAATCTAAAAGGGTTTGCTCCAAGTCCTTTCCTAAGTGTCCTTAATCTCTAAAATTCCAACCGCAACTTTCCCATAGGATTGTACAGAGCTCACGGCTGTATTCTCACACTGCACGCGTCCCCCGTGGGTCCCCTGTGTCACTACCTTGCGTGGTTCCTTGGGGTCCCAGCGATTCTACATGCTCTAGGCACTGTGTCTAGTCAAGTTGTGGTTCTTATACCACTTTCTTAATATATGGTTTGGTCTCCCCCTGGGGCCCATTGTATATTGTGCTATTTACTGTTGTTTTAGAACTGTAATATTGTGTGCCTTGTTTGGTTATAAATACATATATTTTATATATATACCTCGTGTGGTTCTCCCTTCATTTAGTCATTCAAGAGGTTATAATCTGGTTAACCAAGCTGATTTACATTCCTTTGAGACTTAGCCTGAAGGCTGCTCTCCATAGCTACCACTAGGATAGCTTTCAATAAAGGTTGTCTTAAACCTAATCATCAATAAGGGTTGTTTGGACTGGTGCAAGGTGCCCACTATAACTAGTGGACAGCATATAACAGGCCAACTTCTCACAGCATATACCAGGCCAACTTCTCACACCCACTACAACACCAGGAGTAAGAACTTGACCAAATGAGTGAACTGATTTCATATTTGAATTGTGGGGCACTAAAATCAGCATCTATGATTGTTCAGGTGGGAGATATAAATGAGAAAAGGGGTACAGCACCAGAAAAGAGGTGTGGCCAGGATCATTACCCTGTATTGAATTGTGTGGTACAGCGTACTGTTGTGAGTTTAAAAGGTACTTTGAGAATGTATTCTATAAAACCCATCATATGTCAATAGTGAGCATTGTACTTTCCCTGACAACTGTCTCAAGTAACCTCATCCCCTCCACTTCTGCAAACTATTGACCGTAGTCATCTCAGTCACTGAGGATCACATCACACTCACTTGGACGCTTATTTTTTCTTCAGGCTTGAAAGTTTACACTGTTACTGTCTGTTCTTTCTTTTTCTATCTAAGCAAGATCTAAAATAGGTCCCGTAGAGTAGGAGGGAATGTTACATGTTGGTTAAGACATAGGGCCAAGAGAGAGTCCAATAGCACAGGCAGGTAGGGTTGGAAGTAGGCCTGGGTGGAACTCGCTGAGTTTAACTCTGCGGACAACTGTGGAGGTACAAAAAAACTGAGCGAGATTCTGTGGAATTCTGCGAATGGGCAGAAATGGGTAGGTTTCGTTGCTAGCATTGTGATTTAGCACCGGGAGCTCATGCCACACTGAAAAATCAGCAAAAACGGCATGAAGCAGCATGCCAGAGGGCGCAGCTTCCCAAGTTGATTTTCCTGCCACTCAAGTAGATTTTCCAATCAAGTGGCAGCTTTCTGACTGCGAACGGTCACAACCTCTGGTGACTGGAGGCATTTGAGAAATCTCGCTCGGGGTCCTCCTAGCAACTGAAAATTGCACTACAGAATTCCAAATCTCATTAGTGCTAGCCAACTTACCGTTGGCAAGCGACACGCGAGAATAAACTCTGCCAAGCGGCGGTTGACGGAATTTGTACAAAACCCGGCATTACAAGCATGATGGGGAGTAGCCAAAACTCCGCCAGCTCCATCGGTGAAGTGAAATATATCACCAAGTCCTAGTTGAAAGGTGTATCTATCCTGGTGTAGCGATAAACTAGTACTGTGCTGTTCGAGTAACGAAATGAAAAAGGAGAGGTGATGGATGTTATTCATGTGTCAAAATCTGTGATGCACCCTGGAGAACGGTCGATCGGGATAGCAACAAAAGATTTATGCTTGCAAACATCCTTAAAAAGGATGAATGTTCCAGCAAAGGGCTCCAGATCATGAGTAATCAATATGACTGGTGTGGAGACACAATGGATAACAGCTAATCAGCCACCTAATTTATCAATTTAATCCTGAGGTGGGATTGCATAGTCACTAGGTACTGATATTGAGATTTAAAGGCCAGAGAAGTCCTTGATTCATGATGCCATTACCAAAGAATGTCCAATTCTGATCAAACGTCAGAGATTTCAAAATTGTGGCAAGGAAGGGAGCCTGTATTAAAGTGGAGGCAGAACAGTATTGAGGGCTTCCCAAAGCAATCATCGCTGGGAATGGCACAACACCGCAAAGGAGAAAGCCCTGCAATCTGAGAATTAGTCTCTGGCGTGAGACATCGTGAGAGAATGAATGGGGGCTGTTAGGGATGCAGCTTACCTTCAAGGGAGGACAAAGATCTAGATGTTTGCTCAGTGAATAATGGAACTAAAGGATAGCAGTAACAAGGGTCTTCACAATTGCGATTTCTGAACTACGGATTATCCTGCCTTCAATGCTGAGATTATGAATTCGATACATTGAGGGGAAATAAGTATTTCTTGCAAGTCCCCATATAGCCATCCTCCCTCTAACAAATGTTTACAGGCAGCATTTGATCACTATATTGAAGCTAAATCGAAGACATTTCGATCACAGAGCAAACCCAAGGGCTGGTTTTGGGCCACTTTTAAGAAAAAGGAACCGGCAATTCACCACCAGGAACAAAAATTGTGACAGAGCTAGCTATTCTGAATCTGAAGGTCTCCTATACAATCTCTGCTTAAATTTTTTTAAAAAAGGCCATTAGCTGGATTAAAATCTCATGTTTAGGTTTGGCATTAGCCAAGACCTTTTCATTGCACTTAAATTATATACATATCAAACTAAGGGCCTCATTACGATGGTGGTGAGACCGACACAGTCAGGCCGTTGGTGGCGGTCCCACCGCCATCGGACCCTGCAAGTCTGCCTACCACATTATGATGGCGGGCGTATGGAGGTCAGGCATAGAGACTGTCCGCCATGCATCTTACGGGCTCCTTGAGCCCGTAGGACAGGTAGACGGCTTTGAAGCTCTACAATGGAGGCGGTGCCTGTTCAGGCACTGCCATAGGGATTACAATGTCCCGTTCCGCTGGCCGTTTCATGGAGGTTAACCCGCCATGAAAAGGCTGGAGGAAATGGACTTGGGGGCCTGTAGTGGGGCCCCCTTACTCCCTAGCCCTTTGATATGGGCCCTGGGGGGGCACCTATGGTACCCCATACATATCTCTGCACCATGTGAGGCACCTTAAGGTGGTGCAGGGATATGTGCAATGTGTTTTATTTGTATTGCGGCGTGTGCTGCAGCCCGCAGCACACGCCGCAATGCAAAAGATACAGATTGCGACCGCCATGGAGGCAATCGCATCGTAATCCTGATGGTGGGACCGCCGACTGCTAGTCGGGTGGTCCCATCTCTGACAGGATGTAGGTCGGAAGTTATTAGGGCTCTCAGCCGGCTCTCTTCATCCACTGGTATATTGTTGTCATTCACATTATAATTCTGCCTACTACAGAATATAGCATGGGGCAAAAGGTCAGTCCACTTTAGTCGTTAGATTGATTCACTGTGAATGACAGCATTTTGCTCTTTCACAAGGAGCACATCCACACACAAAGTAGTTCCCTTCAATGCCGGGGATTACTATGGCAATGTGTGCTTTTTTTAAATTAAAAAATATTTTTGCTTTCAGACATTTTTTTTTATTAGTGATGGCCTGGCAGGATCCTCACATTCAAGTTTTACAAAAGTCATCACAAAACAAAATAAGCTTTGACAATGTAAAAAGGCTTGCAGCATAGAGAGGCCTACTGGCTTTGTCAATGCTTGTATATGCCTTGCCATTAACTCTGCACAAAAACGCCTCTAAGCATTTGTTGATCGTTATTCACAATTTTTTGAAGACGCCTGGGTTGGAATCTCCAGCGCAATTACACCTACGAAAGACCTCTGTAACGAGTTAGGAACCTGCTTCATTTTTTAAGTTCAAAAGATAGATCATAATATCCAGTTCTCAACTCAGAGAGCAACCATGGGTCTCTAGCTCTTTCCACTTACCTCTGGAACCCCTTTTTCTTCACGGACTTGCAGGTCAATATATTACGTCCATATGTAAATTCGCCCTGACAAAGTCCCGCTCGCCAAATTTAGAAATGACCGCCTAGCCAGCATTCATTTCTAAAGCATTGGCAGGAACCTCCTTCACTGCAGTTCCTGGTGATGCTTTTTTAAGTTTGAGGCACGACTCCGTCAATGTGACGGAGCCATCTGTCAAACTTATATATTTAATTTTTTTCAAAAAGAAAATCCTGTAGCGGGATTTTCTTTTTGAAAATAAAAAAGAATTACCCCCTTGCCATGGGAGCCATCTCACATGGCCAGGGGGGTATTTTTTAGTATTTTACTGCCCCTTACCACCAGAGTTTCCCTGGCTGTAAGTCTGCCCATATGAATTGCACAGGTGGACATGTAGCCTCGCCGTTGCCAAATTATGATCCGCCTGCATCTAAATTCGGCAGGCGGACCATTTTACTGGGGGTACGGATACTCCGTCGAGTATGTTTACCATAAATATATAAATCAGGCCCTTACTCCTCACTCTTACTCTTCAAAGTCAAAGCTTGATCACCTGATGAAATGTGTTTAAATAACTAACTACCACACCTTATCCATTAGTTTACTAACTTAATTACCCTTTTGTCCAATACAGGTGCTATGAAAGCATGGAGTGGTGATACGTTCGATAAAAACGAACTCATTTGGCAATCGGCAGCAGAGATTTACCATTCGAACACAATCCTACCTTTTCTGAATAAGGCAATATACAGAGTTACAGCCAGGCAGTTATGAGGATCATAATGCTCCTGACTGCTGACAAATGAACTTTCCTCTGTCACAGGGTGCAGAAAGAGATTTATCACTTGTAGTGGATGACACAAAGCTAATCCTGGATCAGGGATGAAAATGGCAGAATTGGTATTGCTCGACCTAGCGGCTGAATTTGGCACAGTGGATAATGAAAACTGCTCTTGCTTGTAGAATTCATTCATTAAACACAAAGGGGCATATTTATACGCCCCTATCGCCACTGGTGAGTCACTTTTTTTGACGCTCCAGTGGCGTAGCGCCATTTTCCATATTTACAAGGTGGCGATGAGCCACTTAGCATGGCTTAACGCCACCTTGCAAATAGCCCTATTTCCGCCACAGTGCTCTGCGGCAAAGGGGCGTGCAATGGGTGTTGCTGTGGGGAGTTCCAACGCAACACCCATTGCTATTTGATGCCGCCCCAGATTTACAAGGCTGAGCCAAAAACTAGCGTCAAGGAATACCAGGCGTTAGAATGGCGATATGAGGAGAAATTATCATTTTCTCCTCATTTTTTGCTCTTTCCATGTTATTCTGCAGCACACATAGAAAGAGCAAATCACCACTATTGATTATTTAGGTGCAGGAAGGTGTACCTTCCTGCACATAAACAATCATCCCTTCAGTGCAGGCGCCCTTGCAACATGGCAGCAGGGTGCTTACGCTTGCGCTAGGCAGCTTTTTTAGGCCAGCGCTAGAGGAAACACAGGGGTGCCCCACATTCGTGTGGATATGATGCAACCCTGCGCTTTCAAAATGTCAGAGCGCAGCACTGCCAAATTTGTCGCACCTCCGCGCTCCAATCTTTTTTTGTAAATATGAGCAGAGTTCTTCACTCCAGCTCAGCGCTAGAGGAAACACAGGGGTGTGCCGCATTCGTGTGAATACGATGTAACCCTGCGCTTTCAAAATGTAGGAGCGCAGCACTGCCAAATTTGTCGCAGCTCCGCGCTCCAATCTTTTTTTGTAAATATGAGCAGAGTTCTTCACTCCAGCTCAGCACTCCTCTTCAAAGACTCCAGAGTCAACCATCCCGGCATTGGTGGTCCCCACATCTGGACCAGCTGTACATCCCCTTCAGCATGTTACAAAGTCATGTTTTTTTTCAGGAAAGAGCTGCAAACCTATTTATTTTTCTATGTTTACGTTCTCTCCTTTTGCCTTCCCCTTCTTGACTTTCTCAGGCCCATTGCCATGATGCTCCTTGGAGTAATAGTTTACGTTTTACAAATAAATAAACATAACCAAACACAAGCATGTTGCCGAGGGGCTCTTTGAGGAGATGAAACCCCTTGACCCAGCAGAAAATGAACTTAAGACATGAGGTAGCTAAAAGGCAATGGGGGGCTGTAAAACAAGTTACCTCCTCGCCAATCCGAAGAAAAGAAGCAACTAAAGGGGGGTCACAAAGGACCAAAGGGAATAAAGTGGGTGGAACGTATGACTTCTTCCATAAGCATCCTCTCGTCATCCCTGTTGTTTTCCAGTTAACCCCACCTTCAAAAAGAAGATTTCAGACCCTGATGGATGTGGCCATAACGCCCATCATGAACTGTTTTATTTATTTTTAGAGTTTTCTATAGCGCGGACCAGACCCAGGGAAGGGTATCAGAGCGCTTTACATTGAGGGCACAATACAAATAAAACAATTTGTAAGAGAAGAATAGCATACATAAAATCAACTTTAAGCAACGGGTCGGGAGCAGCGAAGGTGTCTATCGGGGGACAACAGGAGCAAGTTTTTTAGAGTGTATATCTGGAAAGGTCCGAGAGATAGTTTACGGGAGGAATTTACACATAAGGAATGATTTTGCTTCTTTTTTTAACAGAAGAGTAGAGGGGATTTTTCTGATGTAGGGAGGAAGCGAGTTCCAACTGTGAATGAAAAAGTGTCAGACATGAAAAAGCTGCTACTGTCCAACATAGATGGAACTCATTTCATCAAACTCAGAAGAATGAAATTCGTTCAGGTTCTGGCCGTACTTTGAGGCGTGTGAATGCAGAGAAAGGCGTGAGATGGAGGTTTGGGAAGAGAGCAGGCTGGGAGTAGGGTGAGCAGATCTTGAGAACCAAAAACCGGGACATTTTGCAAAAGTAGAAGGACTACAATTTTACTTCAACCGAGCGGCGCAGAATGACATCGCTTATCAACATAGAAATACAGAAGAGGCTCTAAGAAAAAAAAGCAAATGTAATTTCAACAAGCATTGGCATAGCCAATAGGTCTCGCCTTTGGGACCTTAGAAGTGTTTAGCCATGCAACAGTTGCATAACTAAATACTTATAAGGTCCCAAAAGCGAGACCTATTGGCTATGCCAAGCGGCCGTGCTGACCGCAAAAGTGAAAGTGATCGCGATCGCGAGCAAACGTCAAAGCGGCCGTGCGGCCGCGAAAGTGAGAGTAATCGCGGTAAAAGCGGCGCGCGCGCACGCGCACATGCACTGTAGCTCTAGGCTGGCCTGGTAGCACTTTTTGGAGCCCTCTCAATAAGTCTCGCCAGACCAGCGCATGCGCTGGGTCAGGCGAGACCTAAAAACCAGCATCATACCTGTTACTTAAATTGCATACTTGTTACAGCTGCTAACCAGCACAGCTTTAGAACACCCAAAAAGAGTGCCTGTCACGACCCCCTCCAAAAACCGGGACATGAGCCAAACGTGCCGAAATCTGCTGGGACAGCTGGTGAAACCCCGGGACTGTCCCGGCAAATAAAGGACGCCTGCTCACCCTAGCTGGGAGGTTTAGGGATGGCAGGCGATGATCGGTGGAGAAGCATATAAGCATTTGCAAGATGGGGGAGGGTGTGAGAATTCTAAACGAGGTAGCGAAGCAGGGACTGCAAGACCATTAGTGTGTTTAGTCTGAAGGCAGCCTCTCCCACACAAACATACACTTCCTGTGATACATGATTTGATGGTAATTAAAGAAAACAGGAAGAGTCAAACAAAGCCACAATACTGGGCAGGCCCTCTGTGACTTCAACAACAAGGCCATTCCTGGTCTATGCAGCTGGGACGGGAGGAGGGGGGCTTGGGGTGGAAGGATATTGCTGGCTTAACATCTGATTGGAAGAGAGCTCAGCTGTCATCGCACACCAGTCTTACTCAGCGTCTACTGGATTCCTTAACAGACAATGCCTGCCACCACTCACGCACATGCTCGTTTACAGCTGCATCTGAGGGAATTACCGCACTTTGCCAGAGGAATGTGGCAATACCGTGTCTAATAATGGAATGACAGTAAATGGTTTTCACCAGCAAAGGTGAGCAGAAACCTGGGAGGAAATTTACTAGAAACTGGCAGAGCGCGCTGTTACGCCAAAATTGATAACGCTGTGCTCTGACAGTTTCAAAACGCAGGGATGCACTGTATTCACAAGAATGCGGTGCACCCCTGCGTTAAGTCTGCCGCTGCTTTGAAAAAGCTGCCCAGCGCCAGCGCAGGCACCCCAGCGCCATTTTGCTAGGGTGCCTTTGCTGCAGGGGCAATTGTTTATATGCAGGAAGGGACACCTTCCTGCACATAAACAATCTTTACAGGCGATTTCCTCTATCTATGTGTGCATGTGGAAAGAGCAAAATACCAGGAGAAATAAAACATTTCTTCTTGTATCGCCTGCTTAAGACGAGGTATTCCCTGGTGGTATTTTTGGCGCTGCCCCATACCTTGTAAATATGGGGCAGCATCAAAAAGCAATGAGTGTTGCGGCGGAACACCCACTGCAACACTCATTGCACGCCGATTTCACGCTAAGTGCTGCGTGAATAAGGGCATTATTTACAAGGCAGTGTTAAGCCACTTAACTTGGCTTAACGCCATCTTGTAAATAAGACGAAGGGGTTAACGCCACCAGAACAGCGGGTAAAGTGACGTTCTGGTGGCATCAATTCTTTGTATATAGGTTCCCCAGTTTGAACGCATTGGGGAATAATACACAAAAGCGTTTTTGCTGAACATTACTCTTCAAATATTTGCGCAAAAAGCCAACTTAGCTGGTAATACAGAGCAAAGCATTTTTACCACTGCGAAAAATTTCTTCCAGATTTTGAAAGCAGCTTTACATGAGCCTGAGAGTTTTGTAACAGAAAATGAAGTGGGAAATAAATCCGACAAACCATGAGAAGGGGTCCTAACATTCCAACCACCAAGGCTGTATCTACCTAGCTATCAGGCACCAAGCACCCAGCCAGGCTACCTCAAAGGTACACAAAGTCTTTGGGTGCACAAATCCCGCCTACTGAGGGTTAGGGGTTCCCATCAATGCAGGGTATGCAGCTCCCTAGATTTCACCACTCTATGCATGGCACCAAAGGCATTGCCAACAACAACTCAACTTTTCAATTCCATATTTCAGCCCTCATGTTGCTCTTTGTGGTAAATTCCTAAGTAATGCACAGCGGAGTAAGCACTGTAATCTGAAGCCAAGCTATACCCAGGGCCACTGGAATTATGCTGCAAGGGAGCACCAAATTATGTGGCCGGGTAGCAGCAAATAATGCAGCGACAGAAGGGAAATTATGCAGCATAATGCAGCATGTTTTTATAGCATTGCTTTATTATTTTGTAGTTTTGGCCCATGGCAATACTGTCTTGGCAAATATTTCACCTTATTAGAACCAGTTTTAACAACCAAATACAGAAATACGCAAGTAAAAGATGACCAGTCAACGTTTGCAAAGGGCCTTCCACTGTACAAAAACAAATTGCAACGTTTTTAGTAACTTTTGATCTAATTAAGTGATAAACAACATTGTTTTTTGGGTTAAAATCTGCAGGCTATGCAGCTAATAATGGATTATGTGGCAAATGCGGCAAATCCATAATCATACAAAAAAGGCTGCAGTTGCTGAATCGCATAATGCCAGTGGCCCTGGCTACACATGGCTGATGAGCGCCAATAAGGCAAAACTAGTCTTGGGTTGCTTGTGTTCCGGTTCAAGGAGGGTCTGGACTGGCAGTCCGGGCAGGACTGTTCCCATTGGAGCAGGGTCTAGACTAATTTGCATATAGCTGGGTCCAAACTGAGATGGCACACTGTGCAAAATAATGCGGCCCCAAATAATTACCAGTAGCTGAGATTAATCCAAGCATTTCATCCATCACTTTTTTGTATACTTCAGCAGAGTAATTCCTGATATCTCAAGTCATTGCCAACATATTTAAAGCTTTGTTTTAAAGATGAGGATAGCACCAGTGAATTATTCATCTTTACTGGTGTGTTTTCAATTAACCAACAGCTACTGGAAAACAGAACTGGTAGTATATTGAGTTGATATTGTAACTAAATGCAATACCCCAAGCAACCAATGTTACAAGAGTACAATAATATGTGTACACAAAAGTTTTTTTGTTCCTTGATTTTCCCTTCTTTTGTCACATTTCAAATGTTGTTCTTGGAACACTTCTTAACCACTCGAACAGCTTCAGTAGCCGACACGTGTTTCGTCAGTAAGGTTTGTAATCACTTCTGACTTCATCAGGGCTGCCGCCAAATAGATTTCATAAGTTTGAATGAGAGTGGTATAATTGTGGTTCCTCAGTCACTTCTTAGGAGCGTTAATGTTCACTCCACTTATATAGTGAGGCGAGTCCAAAGTGCCAGAGAGGATGTTGTCTGTGTCTTGTATTACCATCTGGAAGAGAGTACTCCATTTATGTGTTTCTGTACACATATATTGTACTCTTGTAAAGTTGGTTGCTCAGGGTATTGCATTTATTTGAAGTGACTGGGGTTTTCCTCAGACAAGTTGAGAGTGTCAGTGACCGCTCTTTTCCCCTTGGAGCACCAGTCATTTTTTAGAATAATTTGGGAATACCTAACCTTGCCACATTACACAAGTGCTATTGTAACTGCCGTCCATTTTGTGATGCAGCCTAAAATTACAGTCAACATCTAGAGGAGAGGCTAGCACCAAAATGCAACCACCTTAAACAGGATATTGTGGAATACAGTATTGTTTTTGCAAGAGCGCCACATGTGACTGCTGACTGGTGAACACAATCATTTTTTAATGAAATATTTCATATTTATATTTGATATCTGGGAATGCAGTTGATATCTGGGAAAATGTCCAAAGCACCAATAAATCTCGAGTAGAGTAGGTTATACAAATATATGAACACTCTAGCAATGCCATTACTGGCTTTGAGAAATTCATTATTTTCTGTGGACTTTGCACAGTAATTGGAAGCGGTTTTTAATATTAGGCAAGTAATTTGTCTGGGGTTACTTTGAAAAACCTTGAACTTGATCCCCTGTTCCCTTGCAACACATATAACAATTTATTTCTGTGGGGCTTTTGTTCTGAAAATTGAAATTCTCATGCTAAACTAAACATACTGGCCACAGGGGCAGGGGCGTCGTGAATGCACAGCTTTGGCAGCACCAGTGGGAGTGGGGCCCTTTATGAGTCTCTTCTGTCTGCAATTTGACAGACAAAATCTAATAATTGACACTATGAAGGAACACAGCATCAGTAGAAGAGCATGCATGAGCAAGGAAAAACAAAAAAACGGGTAATCAGAGAAGGAAAATAAGGAATATTGAATAGAAGGAAGGGTTAAAGGAAGGGTGGAAGGATAAGTAGGTGGATGAATGAGTTGCTGAATAAGTGAATGGATAGGAAGATAGACAGGTGAAATGATAGTAAAAGGGATAAATTGGATGGATGAGTGGGTGAAAGGATGAGCAAGTGGATGGATGAGTGAAAGGATGGCAGAGTGGAGGGATGGATAGCAGAGTGGATGGAAGGATGATAGATGAATGGCAGGGTGAATAGATGGATGGATGGCATTGCGGATGGATGAATGGTAGGGTAGATGGATGGATGGCAGAATGAATGGATGGATGGCAAAGCGGATGGATGGATGGTAAATGGCAGAGTGCATGGATTGATGGAATAAGGTAAAATTGAATGATGCATGAAAAAATGAATTGATGTAAGAATGAAAAAGTGAAATAGTGGATATCAGTGGGTGTATGGAAAGTTGAAAGGATGAATGGATGAATGAATGGATGAATAGATAAAAGCATGGAGAGCTCTTCTCCAGAGGGCTCAGCTCACGTACTTTGCTTGCTTTGTGCTATCAGAGCTTTCATATCAAAGTGGGGGGTACTTTAATTTTCTGGCTACTCCCTTTCGCAGGGGCTTAAGGCAAGCCCCCACAGACTCTCTGGCACAGGGGGTCCCCAACCCTTCAGGGGCCTCTGCAATCCATCCTTCCAGGAGCCCCATTCAGACCAAAGCCAATGAATATATGTGAAATACGAGAGACTCCGGGGCGTTTCTTCACATTCTGCGGGGGGCATCATTTTGTGTTAGCATCACTGGAAGCAAGCAGAGGGAAGGTAGTAAGCCCACAGAACCACGACATATTGTAGCAGGAAGAACTGGGCCGAAAGTCAGTGCAATGCTAATGCAAGTGTGGAAACCTTTAAAAAGTGTATAACATCTCAGCTGTGATCCATTTTAAAGCAGAGGCATGATCCCTCGACGGCTGCCAGAGAAATAGGCCAACATCACAAAACCCTCCAGAGTGAAAACTAAACTTGGAAGTTTAAACACATTTTGGGCCATATCAAAATGTAGACTTGCAATGGTGCACCATGAAGGGGGAAATAACCTGTCTGTGGCACACTTACTATACATACACAAACCTAGGAGGGACCAGAGATTGAGCCCCCCCTCACTCTCCCTACCAAGCTATAAAACTCACAACTCGAGAAGGACAGATAACCAGCTACTCTAGTAGAGGACTGGATATCTGGAAAATAAAGACAGTAGAGGGCGAGAAAGACCAACTGGAAACCCCATAGGGTTGTTAAAATTGCCCTCACCCACTTGGTAGTGGTATGCTTCATCATAATGCCGCTAACGCACCCTGGCGCAGATCAACACTCAGGGTGGAGGGCATATTTTCATAGAAAACTATTTGTTCAAAAGAGGGATCCCTATGGCAGAAAACAAGATATTTAAAACTGTCTAAGTGGGTGCCCCTATAATTATTTAATATTGATCCCCTTGACAGGGTTAAAAATATGATAAACTGGTAAATAGAAGGAGCTACATAAGCTACATATCCATTAACCTATCTGTGCATGCCAACATGTTTCAGCCAATTTAAAACGCCCTTCTCGGTCAACCCCCTTCTTCAGGATACAGATCCCTTATTACAGTCCTAATCCCTCTTAGTTTAGTTAACCTGTTGGTAGGAATAGGTATATGGAAATACTTGCCTTTAGTAGACACTCTCAGAATGTGTACCTGAGTCTCATTATTGCTTCTCCAAACTCGGTACCAGTGTGGGACCGTTGCCCTATAGTCACACTTACGTCAAGGTGCGGCCTCTCCTCCCTTGCCACTCTGCACCCTCCGACGCCCCTCACATCACAAAACCCTCCAGAGTGGAAACTAAACTTGGAAGTTTAAACACATCTTGGGCCATATCAAAATGCAGACTGGCTATGGTGCACTATGAAGGGGAAATAACCTGTCTGTGGCACACTCATGCCTGGGGAATGCCATTACAAAATGTACACAAAGTGTATGGTGAATGATCATGTCTCTCGAGTGTGCACATGAAGGGATTAGTAATCACACAAAGGTCTCTGAAGTTGGAACCATGCACCCTCTCAGACCTATAAGAGGGTACCGATGGTCCCCAAAGGCTCCAGCCCCCAACCAGTCAGTTGCTTATGATCCTTGAATCTCTGCTAGGGGAATGACCCTGTGTGGCTTTAAAGGGGGCAGGATCTGTCATGGGAGCAAGAAACAGGTGCCTTTTACAATCTTGACGGGACACCTGCCCCAGGGGACCTTTTATTTAACTTGTTATTTATTCATTCATTTATTTATTTTGTGGTTTTATATGGCAAGGACCCCAGTAAGCAAACATAGTCCTGGAGCACACCCTTCTTTGTATGCTCATGATTCCTTTTTACTTGTTTATCCCGTTTAGCATGCATACACTCGTGTGTGTGCAGTTCCGATTCCCACAAGTACTTGAGGTTCATGAAAAATGATGGCCCGCACCTTGCAGGTCATCGCGAGTTGCACAGCTGTATGAACTTTAGTATTCCAAATAATTCACTTTCACCAAAGTTATTCCAAATTTTATCCGATTTATTTCCATGTTTTATCCAAATCTCTTTGTCACGCCAAAGCCAAGAAATTCATTTTAAACTTGTGCATGTAATTACTTCATGATTGCCGATCCAGGCCTAAACAACAGCATTATTTGAATTTCGAGTCCTCCAAATTATGCAAGAATTCCATCAGACCCAATGCATTTCGGTAACAACCTTCGTCAGGGGTATCTGTGATGTGAAAATATACATGTATCAGTCACTTTAAATTAACACTCAGTGTAATTCACAAACACCTTGAGCAGATTTGGATTTACGTTGTAAGATTTGGATTTACGCTGTAAGCAGCATACTGCAGGTCTAAGTTACATAAAAGATAACAGGGTGGTTTCTTTTAGTTTTGATATGTTTTTGTTATGATGCTGGGGTAGAATCAGTATGAGCACGGGGTTTGTGGGGGGTATAGGTTAGTTGTTATTCGAATTTGAAGTGGGTACACTCCTCAAAGTATTTGCGAATTACACTGAGTGTTAATTTAAAGTGACTGATACATGTATATTTTCACATCACAGATACCCCTGACGAAGGTTGTTACCGAAATGCATTGGGTGTGATGGAATTCTTGCATAATTTGGAGGACTCGAAATTCAAATAATGCTGTTGTTTAGGCCTGGATCGGCAATCATGAAGTAATTACATGCACAAGTTTAAAATGAATTTCGTGGCTTTGGCGTGACAATGAGATTTGGATAAAACATGGAAATAAATCGGATAAAATTTGGAATAACTTTGGTGAAAGTGAATTATTTGGAATACTAAAGTTCATACAGCTGTGCAACTCGCGATGACCTGCAAGGTGCGGGCCATCATTTTTCAAGGACCCCAGTAACCCAGTGGGTAACTTAGTTCTTTCTAAGGGTCCAAGTAACACAAGAAACCTAAACAGGTAAAATGCATACAAAGTACATAAAAAAAGGAGCATAACAAGTTAATGTTAATGTATTTACTTTCAGTTACACAAGAACAAATACAATTAATGGAACAGCAATGCAGAATACACATATGTATAGAATGTGAAACTGTAGCCCAGGCACGGATTACAAGTAGACATTTCTGCTGCTAGCCAGCGGAATAGAGTTTCATAACTTGAGTGCAACCTCAGAGAGGGATTGTTTTAATGTGCTTTTCTTTCTGAAATAGGGCATTTTGAATATGTGGGTATCTGTAGTTAGAAGGGAGCGCAGACTTCCTGACATTATCAGTTTCAGAGCAAGATAGTTTGATGTTCCAGAATAAAGTGTTTTATGAAAAATTAAAACCAGTTTGAATATTCATATGACCTCGATATGAAGCCATCTTAGAGGAGTAAGTACTGGTGTAAAGTGTTTAGTTCCAGGAATTAGTCTAACAGGCGCACGAAGGGCTACATTAAGCAATGAAAGGGAACGCTTAAGAGTAGAGAGATGCCAAAGTCTAGGACTAGGGATTCTTGTAGTTTAAACTCATCTTTGAAAAATATATTTTTTAGTTCTCAGAAGTCTAAGTTGGAAGGCTGCATCTTTTTCTCAGGAGTAGACCTGGAGGTTTAGATTTGTGTCAGGCATCAGGCCAATACATTAAGCACCTTCAGTGAAGGAAGGACTGCAGTCAAGAAGTACAAGTGAATTTAGCCAACATTATTCCAAAGTACAACAATGAATTGGAAAGATCAGCAGGAACGCCATTTCAAATGGGTTAAGCTTAAGATGATTGTTTGAAATTGGGGATCCAAGCAGGAATCACAATCCTAGTCAGGGTAAGTGTAGTACACACTAAAGGTTTACCTCTGCTCACCCTCTGGTAGCTTGGCACAGAGCAGTCAGGCTAAAATAAGGAGGCAGCATCTATTGGTGCACACATATGCAGTAACACAGTGAAAACACCACAAAAGTACTCCACCCCACTTTTGAAAAATAATCAATATTTATCTGAGTAAAACAAGACCATAACGCCAAAAATCCAACATACACAAGTCAAGATATGAATTTTGCAAGATTTAATCAATTAGAATCAATAGCTCCAACTGGGGCTATGAGGTCGCGTTTGACCTGAGCAAATCCAAAAGTTCAGTCTGACCGCGATGGAGCGTGGGGCGGATACAGGAGTCACCAAGACTCATTGGCAGTCTTTGGATGCGTTGAAGCTCAGAGGCAAGGCGTTCAAAAACTGAGGGGATGCGTCGCTAATGAAAGCAATGTGTCGGTTCCAAAGTCGGGCAATGTCGTTGATGCTTCGATGTCAAGAGTGCCAATGCGTCTGTTCTGCTGTGCTGATGTCGAACCACTGGACTGTAGGCGAAGCCTTGGCGCGAAGCTGCACAGGGCCGGTAATGTGTCTGGGACGGTGCTTCGCAGATGTTGGGGATGCAGTGTCTGAAATTGATATGGCAGCAGTGCTTCAGAGGCGCTGCATCTGCAACTCCGGGATGCGTTGTAAGTCGAGGTCATTGAGTCGCACAGTCGTCAAGCCGTGTTCGCGGCTTCAGTGCAGGCAACGACGATATGTTGATATCGCAAGGAATGCGCCAGTTCCGAACGACGCTTCGGTGTCGATGCATTGGTTTCTTGGGTTGCAGCACCAACTACTCACTTCCAAGGGCCCAGGACTGGATTTGGTACCACTTGGCAGAGTAGGACTAACAGCTGAGGAGCCCAGGTGCTGGTAGCAAGATGCAGGCGAAGTCTCTGATATCCCTGAGACTTCAGAACCAGGAGGCAAGCCCAACAAGCCCTTGGAGAACCTTTAGAAATGCAGGATGTAGAGAGTCGAGTCCAGTCCTCTCACTCCCAGGCAAGAACTAGCAGGTAGCAGGTCAACACAGCAAAAAAAGCAGCAAAATGGCAGTCCCTCCTGGCAGAACAACAGCTCTTCTTCCTGGTAGAATGTCTTTAGTTCCAGAAGTGTTCTGAGGATATGGTGTCAGAGGTCCAGTGCTTCTATCCATTTCAGCCTTTGAAATAGGGAGTCTTCTTTGTAGTGCACAAGACCCTGTCCTTCCCTGCCTTGGCGTCAGATACACTACATAGGTGTATGCAACTCTTTGTGTGGGGACAGGGACAGGCATATTCAGGTGCAAGTGTCAGCTCCTCCCTCTCATTCTAGCTAAGGAAGACCCATCAGCCTGGTGAAGGGCCATCGGGACATTCAGGGCACACCTCCTCTCCCTTTGTGTGTGACTGTCTAGAGGGAATGCAAAAAGTCAAACTGTCACCCAACCCAAATGTGTATTGGAGAGACAAGCAGAGGCAGAGAATGGTTAAAGTAAGAAAATGCCAACTTTCTAAAAGTGGCATTTTCAGAACTGTAATTTAAAAACGTACTTCACTAAAAGACAAATCGTGAGTCCAGAGACACCAAAGCTACTCTTCCTGTCTTTTCCCAATTGGAAGTTACACTTGTAAAGTACTACAAGGCAGCTTCAATGCTAACCTACGGGAGAGATAAGACTTGCTGTAATAAGAACAAATTTAGCAGTTTTTCACTACCAGGACATGCAAAACTCAAAAGTACATGTCCTACCTTTTAAATACATGCCACCCTGTCCATTGGGCTACTTAGGGCCTACCTTAGGGGTGACTTATATGTAATAAAAGGTAAGGGTTGAGCCTGGCAAGTAGGTGAATGTGCCAGGTCAAAATTCAGTTGAAAACTGCACACAGGCTCTGCAGTGGATGGCCTGAGACATGTTTGAAGAGCTACTCATGTGGGTGGCACAATCAGTGCTGTAGGCCCACTAATAGCATTTTATTTACAGTCCTGAGCACATGTAGTGCACTGCACAAGGGACTTATCAGTAAATCAAATATACCAATCATGTAGAAAACAAATGCCATCACATTATAGACAAAAAGCACATGCACTTTAGGACTGGTCAGCACTGAAAAAGTGATCAGAGTCCTAAAACCAGCAAAAACAAAGTTCAGCACACAGTTAAAACAGGAGGTCAGAAGGCAAAACATCAGGGGAAACCACACCAGTTATGATGAGAAATTCATGACTAACCGCCCTTTAGAATCTCAGCACATGGAGATGGTGTCCTCCGTGGAGGAGAGTTATATTCGTTAGCTGAGTATCATCAGCGCAAAAGTATTAAAAGAAAGTAAACTTCTGAGAAGAGTGCCAAAGGATTGCATGTACAGTCTGAAAGAGTGGGAGAGAGGATGGAGACTTGAAAAACTCCTTAATGAAGATGGTGGGAGCTGGAGATAATGTTGAACCTACTTATTTATTGACGGTGATTGTTTGGGTATGTGAAGAATGAGCCGAATAGAGTTCACTTTATGCGTATTCTTTACATACAGATTTTTAGGAATGTGGAAAGATGCACCACGTGAAAGGCCACTGACAGGCACAGGAGATAAGAGGACAAGGATGACCTCTGGCAAAAACACAGAATGCGCTATCTACAATATGAAGTGCTGCAGTTTTATAAAGCGCAAACTTGGCCCAAGGGCATTGGAGGGATTTACATTAACAGCAGAAATTAACATTTTTTTTTCGGCACAAGGAAGTTAAAAGTGATTTGTCCAGAATGTTGAGCCGGGACTGGGATTCAAGAGTGGCTCCCCAGTGCCAAAGCCAGCAGCTCTAGCCATAAGGAGAAATCTCCCCCTGAGCGTCTGAGCTTTCATCTACACTTGTATCCCCTCCTTCTAGGATTGGTGGGGGCTTCGGGCACAGAATCTATGCTTTATTTTCACACTTACCTGTGATTATGTAAATCTGTGGTTTTTGTGAAGCAGGCACTTGACCTTTCAAGTGAGTATTATTGTGAAGGCAAGAATTAACTTCGTGTGATGTCATTTCCTATGACGACATTGTGAACTACATATTGGTCCGCCCCCACTATTTTATTAGGACTAGTGTCCTGGTATCCCCTCTCGGTCTTCTTCTACTTTACTCATTCTTCTTTATAGGAACACAAACCAGGTAAAGGAAATTCTCACATTTTTGAACAATTTTATTTTTCAAAAGAAAGCACAGGGAGTGAGAACATCTCAAACATCGTGAGAGCAGTGGTTGAAGTCCTTTTTGAAGAAAAAAATGGTTGGTGACGGAAAAGAAAGAAAGGGGGTAAAAGGGAAGGGGTAGGTGGAAAAGAGGGGGAGAGAAGGAGAGAGACTAGAGCAAAGGTGGTGATCAACAGTCCACCGGGCGTTATGATGTCATCATAACTTAAAATAATGTCTTCTAGTACTCTACTTGGAATGACTATGGATCAACAGTGTCTTCCTCCTCTCCTATCGGGCACACTTCACGTATTCTAGAGCATCGAAGAAGGTGTGATGTGATCACAGGGTCTCCCCCTGTTCTTGGGTTCTCCTCATGTGGGTGACTAATGGGCGCCAGACTTTCTCAAACTTACCTACAGTATCTCATCTAGTAGCAGTCAGTTTTTTCATGGCATACTTTGCCCCACCACATGTTGAGCTGAGAAGCAGCTGGCTGGTTCCAAACTAGAGCTATTGATAAACTTGCCACCAGGACCAAATGCTATATGAGTTCTCCTACAGGTGTAGTCAGGGGGAATATGTTATTTTCTCTGAGGTCGTCGATAAGCAACATTGTAAGGCTAAATGGCAGTGTTGTACCTGTTGCATCTTTAATGTGTGATAACATTTGACACTAGAACATCTTACTAACAGGCCACCACACATGTATCAGTGTTCCCTCCACCCCTGGCAGCATGCATCACAACTCTCAAACATAGCCCTCAATCTGCTTGGAGTAAGGTACCTTCTGGTTAGGGCCTTGTAAGCATTCGCTTTGTATTGTGTGCAGATGGACAACTTAGCTGCTCTTCTCCATATTGCTGCCCAAGTTTTATGTGGAATGTCTTTACCTCTATCATCTTCCCACATATTTATGTTGATGAGAAGAGCCTAATTCTTGAATATAAAGGTAAATCACAGTAATGCCTTTCCATCTCTTACTGTTTTTGGAACAGGGATTCAAGATTTGTGCAGTCTCTACAGGATCTGTGTCTTACCCCGTGATCCCTCACCAAGTGTTAAAATGTAAGCTATTCTGCAACTGTCCCCTCTGGGAAAATAAATTAGTTCCTTGTTTTAATCTGTGAGAGAAGGTTACCCCTGTCCTAGAAATCTCCCAGTCTAGTGAGACAATTATGATTCCATTTAAGTAATTCTGGATCAAAGAGATGAGGGGGAAGTCCGGATTAAAAAGAATGGGGGACATTGGAGAGGGGTTGGACAAAGAACAGTTCAAGCTGGACTGTTCAAATGAGGAGCAGGGTCAAGACTGATTTGCATATGGCTGAAGTCCAATCTGGGGTAGCATAGTGAGCAAAAGAATGATGGATTAAACCCAGATCTCTTGACTGAGGGTGAGTGGTTAAAAAGTTTAATCACTCCAGCCATCATTTTGTTGTGTTTGCTATGTTCACCCTAAGTGGCCAAGGGTATGCCCAGACATCGGTTTCTTGCTCGCTATGCCCCTGGACTCAAGCTAGTCTGGCTGATTAGAGGTGTTACCCTGAAACTGGTCCCAGGATGATTTTCTCTGGTCCAGGGAGGGCCTGGTCTGGCAGTTCAAGCTGGACTGTTTCCATGAGGAGCAGGGTCAAGACTGATTTGCATATGGATGGGTCCAAACTGGGGTATCATAGTAAGTGAAAGAACAATGGATTAAACCCAGGTCTCTTGACTGGGGGTGAGTGGTTGAGAAGTTTTGTCACTCCGTTCATCATCTTGTTGTGTTGGACAAAGAACCCCACTCTGTTGTTACCTACAGCCAATATTTTATCAAAGTTAAAGTGCTCCTCAGCATTTCTCCTGGAGCAGGTCTTGCACCTGGAGAGAGCCAGGATCCATTGAAGGGGGTAGATGAGACCTTCTCCTGCTCCATCTGCACTCTGGGTTTTGCCTCCAGAGCTGGACATATTTAAGCCGCCTAGATATATGTCTCGACATTGTGAAATTCAACCCCTCCCCTCCCCTCCACTGTGGGAAGGCGTAAAGCTCATTTTGAGGCTTATTATCCTACCCAACCAGGAAACTTCCAACTTGTCCCAGGGATACATGTCTTTGTAGAGAATGTGGAGGAGTGGAGTAACATTGCAATAAAATATGTCTTTCGAAGTGTGAGGGAGTTTGATGCCTAAATATTTAATATGGGTTTCGCTCCAAGTGAAGCCAAGGTGTTTAATTGATTCTCACCCTGGCTAAAGTGAATCAGCGATTTCCATCCCCTGAAATGTTCTGTGGGACCCACTTTCAGGATATGAATATTTGCATTTCCCAAGATCCGTGTACCTAATGGTTCAATAGAAAGCGCAAACATTAGGGTGCAGACTGCCTCGTTCCTCATGATAACTTGATGAAATCAGAATATTCTCCATTTACCTTAAGTTTGGTGGTTGTGGTTGGGTAGTGTGCTAGAGTATACATTTTCATTTTCTGGTCCATTTGAGTTTTATCTAATACCTTGTGGAGATATGACCAATCGGCCCGGTCGAAGGCCTTCTCTGCATCCAGTGAAAAAGGAACCATCAGTTGGGATGTGTGTTCCGCCACCTTCATAAAGGTGGTCACTAGTCTTATGCTGTTTCCAGTCTGCCTCTTCTTCACAAAACCAGACTGATGAGCAGAAATCAACATAGGCCATAAGCAGTGAAGCCGCATGAACTTCACATCATAGTTTGGTAAGACCAACGGGTCGGTATGAACTGCAGAGAAGTGGATTCTTATCTGGTTTCAACAGAAGTGACAGATTAGAGGTGAGCACAGTATCAGTAATGGTTATTGATCTGAGGAAAATACCCCAGACTGTAGAACGAGGCCATAAAGCCATCACGGTTTGGGGATTTGAGACTAGGCATCCATTTGATAGCTTTGCTGAGCTTGTCCTCTAATATATTCACCTCCAATGATATGAACCTCTCAGTAAGATTTGGTGGAAATAATCCCAAGATATTTGTGCTGACTTATGAATTCCAGTTCTTGATGACTAAATGGCTTAGTGTAAAAGTGGAGAAGACTCATAGAATCCCTGCTGATGTGGAATGTCTGACATCTTCATTATCAGAGATCTCTGTAATGTGATTACTCATTTTCACCTGATGGAGCATGTTTAATGAGCACCACAATATCTAAGCCCCTGCATCTCTCAACTTAGCTCTTTTATTGGTGTTATACAGGGACGGCTCCTCCAATAGGGAGGAGGAGCATCGCCCCAATGCTTTCTCGCAGTGCGAGAAGCAGAAACATAAAATGGTAATAACTACCATTTTATGTTTCTGCTTCTTGCACTGTGAGAAAGCAAAACAGAAGGGTTTGGTTGCGGGCGGGCAGGTTTGCGGGGCTGCTCTGCAAGCAGGGCTGGGCAGGGGAAGAGTGGTGTGGCCACTCTTGAGCGCGCATGACTGGTTTGGTCGGCCCTCTGGGGCCGCCCAAACCAGTCAGGCGCACTATGACCTTTCTCCATGCAGGCTGCAATGCAACCTACATGGAGAAAATGGCCTCCCCTTAAGCCCCTGGCTGGGGGGCGTCCCCACCAATCACAACGCTTCGATTGCAGCGTTGTGATTGGCTTAGGGGAGGGGAGGGAGGCTGCCTGCTTCCTGTTCCCGGCAGGAGAGCAGGGTCAGGCGCCGTGCAGGACTGGCGCCGAAAAAACACGGGACCCGGCCGATGGACAGGTAAGTTTTTTATTTATTTGTAAATTAACCGCCCCCCACCTCCCGCACGACTTCCCACATGACCCCTGAACCCCCACCCGCGATTAATGCCGGCCACGACTGCTGTTATATTGTAAAGGGAACTAATAGGAACAGAGCATTTACTTAAATGGTGTGTGTCCTGCAGGAAGGCCACGTTGACTTGCTTATGCTTGAGCCACTGAAGCAAAGCCCAAAGTTAATTGGGGAGTGAAGACCATGCACAGTCAAGGAAATTATTGATTTGACAAAGAAGTCATCAACTATTTATAAGGGAATTCGATATATCTAATTCCAGAGTCATTGGTTGGCGGTGGTTCAAGGGACACCCAAGACAACCCAGAGCAGGTTCCGCCTGCCTCCCCACAATCAAAGCCCATGGCATGTCAAAAGCAACAGTGACAAAATTGCAATCTCATATAGTTGTCTCCAATGTGCAAAGAAAAACAGGTAATAGAAAAGCAAACTGAGAAGAAAGTGACAATATAGAGTCAAACATGTTGTTCCAGTCCAATGATACAAAGGGATTGTTCAACACATTTGTGGGCTTCCGCCACAGCAGTCTCAATTTGGCTCAATTTCTCATTATTTTTGTAAAGAGTAACCCTGGGCGGTGAACTTCGCTCCTCTCACGGAGTTTGCGGAGTTTCCTGCACTCCGCGTTACGCGGAGTTTCGAAAAACTCCGCTTTGTGACGCGAAGCAGAGTTTTTTTCCTCGCTCGTATTCACCAACATCAGGTTGGCGAGTGCAAGTGAGGAAAATCCACCTCCTGGCGAGATTTTTCTTCGTTCACGATCGCCAACATCAAGTTGGCGAGCGCAAGCGTGGAAAATCAAACTCCTGGTGAAATTTCTCAAGGCGGGGGGCGTCAGATTTCTCATTGCCAGTGGTCGCGTATGCTCGTGACCGCTCGCTTTGAGAAACTGCCGTTTTGCTTTGAGAAAGCTGCCACGCGAGTAAAAATCTACTTGAGTGGCAGAAAAGGTAAGCTTGCGCTGTGAATGGTGCTGTTCGCAATGATTGCACAGTGCGTACAAGCATCCGGCACTGTGCAATTACTGCGAAAGGCATTTTTCAACCGTAATCCGCCGCTTGCAGAGCTCCGCGTAGTGCGACAGGTTTTTTTTTGCACTTCGCGTAGCGCCGCGTAGTGCAACTCCACGAACTCCGCCCAGGGTTAGTAAAGGGTGGTCAAAGTCCAAGTTTGCTTTGTTGAAATCTTGATGCAGGAAAGTAATATACAAACAAAACCAGAAATGTTTGAATGTCTGGCTTAGTAGCCGGGGAGTGAAGATTCGTTACCTCAGCCCCACTGGTTTGTAGAAGACTGGGTAGATCGCTGTGGTTTGACTAGGGCGGTTCTTGGGCCTGTAGTAGTTCTTTGATGGGAGCTGCTTTTGGGGTTTTAGCTCTATTCATAGCTATGGTGAATGAAAAGCCACCAGTGGGGCCAAGAACCCCCTATTTGTTGGTGGGATGACTTTCCGTGAGGCAAGGACAAATCCACTAGTTGGATTTCCTTAAGCTAACTGGCTCCTGTTCTGGGGTAATCCTGCCCTCAGGTTAGCCACCTCTGGAAGTCTCGATTGGTGGAATCCACTCCAGCAGGGATGAGGCAGGTCCCTCAAACTGCAGGCTTCTAGGACTTTGACCTGAATGCGAGTCAGCATCCCACCAAAAATAGATAATTCGTTGTGGTTTTCAGGGGCAAGGGGGCGCTGGTTTGGAAGCTTCTCGGTAGGTGAGCCTTCCAGAGCAGGCTCACTTCAAGGCTTTTAAAAATGAAATGTTGAAAAACAATTAAAGGTGAGGTTCTGCAGGTTGACGGCATCCCCAGATCTTTTGCAAGCTTAAACACCTGTGAGGGGGAGACACTGACATTCTAAAATGTCCTCAGGAGTAGTGAGAAGGTGTTTTATATGGCAGAAACGGGGAGGTGACACATAGGGGTACAGGCCCACCCACCTGAAAAATCTATGGCGGTTCAATGTCCTCGGTGATCCAGAAGACGAGCATCGCCCGTGCTCTCAGACCGGATGGGCCCCCTTCACCTCTGTCCTGAGACTGCAGCAATCCACCCATTCTCTTCTGCAGCCTGGTGTCTCCCCCTTCCCCTGGCACTCTTGCGCCAATGGGATGTGCGAGTCTCTAGCCAATGATGCCCCAAGATCGGAGAGCGTAGGGGAGCCCGGGCTCACCCAGCTGTGAGTTCACCAGTTCTTACAGGAGGGGGCTGACTCACCCCGGTCCAATCTCCACTCTTAGCTCATCACCTGCAGCCTGGGGCAGAGTGCCCCACTAATTCAACTTGCGGGCACTATCTTGAATGTGATCTTTCTTAGGGTTGGGGCAACTCTACCCTTCTCTGTTCGGAATCCATCCCTCGAGGTCAAGACGATTGTCAGGAAGCTTGGTCTGGAAGGCCAGGCTGGAGCCCAATCGCAGAGTTCAGAGGGAACACATATTCCCAGATCACCACCCCCCTTGGCCATGCCCCCGGAAATTCCCACCTTTGAATTTGAAAGGCAGTCAGACAAGATAGGGATTGCCTCCTATGAAATGCACTGGTCTCTGCTTGACATCAGTGCCTTGAGTACTACAGAAAAGGGAACAAGGTTGCTTCTATACGGTACGAGGCCTGAAGTAAAAGTGCAGCAATTGGATGCAAGCACAGTTCGAAGTGGGCAAGATCTGTGGGGCAAGACGTGCCCATACTTTTTTAATTTAACAAAAAGGGTCCCCCTACGTTTTATTAAAAGACAACAGTCCTGGGATGGTTAATTCCGACAGTTGAGATGCCTCAAGTTAAGTGGGTGGGAGGGAGACTTCTGTGTGAGATCCAAACAGGGGTGCACAGGAATACAAGAAACAATTCTTTTTACTAGGGTGCTTGCTGTCTAATTGGCAAATCTTCAAATGTAATGCTGTTTAAAAGTTGGTATTGGCTTAATTGACGGAATCAGAGTCAGAAACAGCTTTATTCGATTTTAAAAACAAAACCATAAAAGCACACATATATTACATTTCATTCAAAGAAGCAAACTTTGAGGGTTAAAATATCAACATTTTAAAAATAATCTAATTCATGGAGATCCTGAATCTAATAATAGTTTTTAGGAACATTGAGACCGAAGAAATAAGAAATTCATCATCTAACATTTGTAATCTGACCAACGCCACTCTACATTGTCTCAACCCTAACTTTTTTAAAACGGGTCGAAGAATACTTTTTCTAGGTTCTGAATAAAATTTACAAAAAAGAATACAGTGGAGGGAAGATTGAACAGAAACCTGATCACAGGGACAAGGAATAAGTTCCTTGAGCCAACAATTCTTCTCAGGAAAAGTGACCAGTCTAAAAAAGATGTCAGCCCTAAAACGAGACAACAACATACGAGAATAGCAGCTGGGGACTAGTTTCAAATATGGTTAGATACCTTGGTTATTAATAAGTAGATGATTGGCCATAACAGAGCTCTTGCATTTCTCTGACAACCAGCGTTGCTCTGATAGGAACTGCAGGCAGGTTTGCTTAAGCTTCTTCCTTGATAAATTCATCATGCTATCTGGAGAGTCAAAGAACTCCGGGTGGCCCAACTCCATAAAGAAGTTCCTTAGGTAATTAAACCATGAAATTTTCAGGACTCCATCCAGGCCTAGACAATCCATAATTATATCCCTGTTCAGGCCTGTCTCAGTTCCAGACCAAACTTTATGCCACAACAAGATGGGCTCCAGTTTGATAAGATCTACAATGTAAGGCACGCCCAGCTCTTGATGACAGACATAAGAAGAAGTGGACCCCGGCACAGCCAGTAAATAACGCAAAAAAGCATTCTGAAAGATCTGAATCTGAATACTTGGGGTGTTCACTATCCCCCAAATTCCTGCGCCATATAGTGCTATTGATACACACTTAGACCTATAAATATCAAGCAGGACTGGTACCGGGCGGCCTCCAACCTTGTTTGAAAAATGTTTAACCGCCCCAATTGCTCGCGAGAATGCTAGCTTTCGGGATTCACCTGCTGCTGTCCAAGTTCCCTTTTTATCAAAAGTAATACCTAAATACGAAAAAGTATTTACAGTCTCGATTTTCGTGTTAGATAAAAATGAATTACAGCTAAGATTCTTTTTTTTTGTGCAGCACATGTTGAAGGTTTTGCTTATGTTAATCTTTAGGCCTCTACTACCCATATACTTTGAAAAGCTAGTAATCGATCTCTGGAGACCGATTTGGGTCCGGGCCATGATTACAGCATCGTCTGCATATAAAAGAATGGGGATATAGGAGTTACCAATTTTAGGATAATCCTGCTTATCTTCCAAGAGGTGAGACGCGACCGAATTAATGTATAAACTAAATAAAAAAGGAGCTAAAATGCAGCCTTGTCTCACGCCCTTTTCTATGGGAAATTTGGAAGTGCAGTCCCCCTTGTCCCCGTAGCGTACCCTTGCGCCTGCCTCCGATATAATTCTCTAATGAATATTAGGAGGTTTGCGTCCACTCCCATATCCTGCATGGTTAGCCAAAGTTTGTTATGATTAATGCAGTCGAAGGCCGAACTTAAATCCACAAATGTTAGAAATAAGTTCTCTTTTTTCGCCTCGACGTATTTGGCTACTAGGAGTGCTAAATTCAAACCTTGCTCTATTGTTCCTAGGCCTTCCCTAAAACCATATTGAAATTGGGAGAGAGTACCTGTATCATTCACCCATATTTGCAATTTGTTAAGTATGACTCTCCCCGCGATCTTCATGAGTGAGTCAAGTAAGGAGATCGGTCTGTAGCATTTCGGTAAGTTGCGATCTCCTTTCTTGAAAATAGGTACCACGATGGCTTCCTGCCAAGTCTTTGGGAAGCCCGCTTTAGTAAAGCTGTTAAGGACGTTGGTTAACAGTGGGGCCCATAACTTACTATTGGCCTTAAAAACATCTACGGGAATTCCATCCGGACCCGGGGCCTTTCCCGCTGGGCTCTTATTGATGGCTATCAGAACTTCCTCCATAGTAGAATCAACATTTATTGGATAGGGTACTACATCCTGATTACCTGAGTTTAACCCCCTTTCTATCTCAACCTGAAAGTCCTCTGTGTAAAGCTCCCGAAAGAAAGTCACCCAACCCTCTTCTGAGATAGCTGTTACAATAGAGTCTGTTGGATCATTGGAAAAAAAAAGGAGCATTCACCGCTTTCCAAAAAGCGGTATTATTTTTAGAATTACAGGTTTCCCGAAGAGTACTCCAGGCTTCCTGTTTGATTTGTTTTTTCCTTTTTTTAACTGCCTGTTGGTAGGCAAGTCTGGCTGATCTAACTTCAACCATTACCCTGGGATCTCTTTTTAGTTGTGCCATTAAATGAGCATGGGTCTTGCTACACTCTCTATCAAACCATCTCTTGGTTTTCTTTGCCCCAGAATTCAGTGGTCTCATAAGTAGCTTTTTAATTTCCTCTGAAATACTAAGGAATGCATCATTGACTTTAAAAGGCTCAACGTACTCTGTGAGACAGGTATTAAATTCCTCTTCCTTAGAACGAATTAAATTTCCTAGGAAGGCCACTGGTTCCACTTTGTCCCATTTTAGGGTATAACCGTTCTTCCTTACGAGTTCTAGTCTAAAATCGTAAAGGGTCTGGATCGTAGTAGCAGTGTTGTTTTTACCCCTCATTATGGTAAGGGACATACTAAGCGGTAAGTGATCACTCATTGCTACCTCGCATGTTTCAAACGCGAGGATATAATGAAGGTAACGTTTGGATATTAGCATAAAGTCAATTGTTGATTTGCAGCCCCGTCCAATGAATGTAGGGTTAAACGGGACTGATGGAGAGCATAATTCATTCACAAAGCCCAGGTCCAGGGAGAAAAGTATATCGTTAAGGTGTTTCCCAAAAGTGTATGGGAAAAGTGTGTCACAGGAAACCCATCCATCTCTCCCAGACCACATACATCTTGGTCACTCAATGGGCATAGGAAGTAGTTAAAATCACCCATCCAGATCACACAACTGTCTGAAAGTTCTTTTTCATCTATGTTTTTAAGGGTCTCAAATAATTCGTTGAAGGTCGAGGCCCATAAATCTTTCGGTATATTATTATAGAAATTTATCAGATTTATGTGTTGTTTGCCCCCCAGCGTTATATGCAAGATCTGGTAGAAAATGGAATCAGAGAAGAAAGAAATCTTAGTTTCTTTTAAACAATTTGAGACATAAGTGCAAAGGCCTCCTTTATTTCTCCCTCTCGAAGTGTGTATAGCTGGTGTGTGGTAGGTGCGATAACCATTCATATGAATGGGATCGACCGTCCAACATTCCTGAAGACAAATAATCGAAAACCGTTTTACAAAAGAGATACAGTTTGTGTCGCCTAGCCTGGAAGACAGCCCTGCGACATTCCAGGACAAAAATGTGATAGGAAGACCTATATCGCCCTCTGACGATAAAGACACAGTAGGAGTTACACAAGGAACCACAATTTCAGAAGATCCACTGTTCGGCAGTGTGAGATGGTCGATTGTCTCATCACCCGCAATGTTAATGGGGATGGTTTCAAAGTTGTTCTCTAAGGAAGTTGGCAATTGTACAGGCCGTGAGTCAGTCAGTGAAGTTGGCTTATCACCGGCTGCGACTTCCCCTACATATTCGGCGGCATTAGAATTTAGGGGTAGTCAGTCGACCATATCCAGACAGCTGTACCTGTTTGACATTGGAATGGTCTCCAGCCAACCTTGATTAGATGTAGGCGGTATACCTCTTTCCCGATTTATATATGTTTTTGCCCTCCCAACCTGTTCCCACATCCTGTTGGTTGGTTGGTAAGGATAAAAGTAATCAAGAGGTAGTGGAATGATGTTTGTATTGGGCAGGAAAGGTTGTGCATGCTGGATATATTTTACGGCTTGAGTGTCCTTAAAATTAACAACTATGCAATCTCCCGGTATATCTTTACTCCTTCTACCCACCGAGCTGACTCTCCGAACAAATACAATTTTTGTGTGGATATGAGGAGGGAGAGGTCGATTAATGTTGAGCCAGTGCATTGTTTTGTTCTTCAATTCAAGATAAGACTCATTAGATTTTCCTTCCAAGCCAGGTACTCCCGTCAATATAATAACAAAGGGTGAGGATTCTGGTGGGAGATCTAAGATAGGTAATTTAGGAACAACATCTTGGGTAAAATCAGTTCTATTTTCTAGTACATTTTTATCTTGCATAATAACATTATTGGCTTTTGTATTAACTTCCAAAGATTTCTGCGGGGGCTTAGCTCCTATATATGAGTTTTGGAGGCCACTACTACTTGTTGTATTTTCAATACAGGCTATGTTTTCACATTTGTCCCGGGATAATCCCATATACCGATCCGTTAGGGGCAAAGACAAGGAGGGAGGAGTTTTCTCTTTTGGGTTGCTTACAGGTTTGGCAAGAAAAGAGTGTTCGTGAAGCTCCCTAAGTAAATCTGTCTTCAGAGATTGGTTGTATTCTAGGTTAATAGAGGCAGACTGTTCTAGTTTCTTAAGACGCTCTTCTATCTTGGTAAGTCTATCCAGGATCGGACGGGTTGAATTTTCAAAAACTTCCATTATTTTGGAGTAAAACCCATCATCTAGTTGCCTAATTAAATCTGAGGTAACTTCATTCAAGGGATGATCGGCAGCGCCCAGAGTAATATTAGGCGCATTTGTTATATTTTTATTGTTCGACACTCTGGGTTGACTCCCCTTTTTTGCTTGCGGAGCAGCCTTATGTTTTGGTTTTGCTCCTAAAATTAAAGCAGTGGAGGAAGAAAGAGAAATAGCCTCAGAGGTTGCATGTATTTGTGCACGAGTAGAAACACCTTCGGTTTGATTGTTAGCAGCGTCAGCCGAGGTAGTTACAGACCTAGTAGACCTTCTGGCATCTCTGCACTTATTACTTTCCAAAGTTAAATCCGTACTGAGGTCTACACTTTCAGTCTCACTAGTCAAACAATCAGTTGAAATAGGTTTAGTAATGTTTACCCCAGGTGTAACAGATGAAGCGATTTTCCCTAGGGATGAACGTTTGGTTGTAAAGGGATCCAGCGATAAACGACGCTCAGTAAGGTCTATCTCTCGTTCTAATATATTTGCAGCTCTAACAATAAAATTATCCAGAGTTCCTGCCATAGAAGTACCAGCTACGGTACTTTTGATCCTAGACATTCCTCCCACCAATTTCGATATGATGATCACAATCGAATACACTTAATAAGATATAGGGGGGGTGGCCCAGCCCAGTGTCTCCAGTCTCGAACGGCCTCAAACGGCCCGCTCTTAGCCCGGTCTTCGCCCCGCGCTTAGTCCCGCGCGCGTCCCGCTAGCGCACGGTAACGAAGTTATGCAATAAAGACAAAGGGGCGGAAAAGGAGGAGCCGGGAAGAGGAGACAGCTGTGCTCACCGCCAAGCAGCCTGGTCCTCGCAGTCCCGGTTTAGGATGGTAATGGTCCGGTATGTATCACCCCCAATGCAGCACAGCGTCCTCGTGGAGAGCCCACAGTGGTCCGACAGCAGTCGCAAGCCTACGAGCGGCACCCGCAAAGCGGGGGCCGCGAGGCGTCAAGTACCTTCTGAGGGAGGAGCCGGGAAGAGGAGACAGCTGCGCTCACCGCCAAGCAGCCTGGTCCTCGCAGTCCCGGTTTAGGATGGTAATGGTTTCGGTAAGTATCACCCCCAATGCAGCACAGCGTCCTCGTGGAGAGCCCACAGTGGTCCAACAGCAGTCGCAAGCCTACGAGCGGCACCCGCGAAGCGGGGGCCGCGAGGCGTCAAGTACCTTCTGAGGGAGGAGCCGGGAAGAGGAGACAGCTGCGCTCACCGCCAAGCAGCCTGGTCCTCGCAGTCCCGGTTTAGGATGGTAATGGTCCGGTAAGTATCACCCCCAATGCAGCACAGCGTCCTCGTGGATAGCCCACAGTGGTCCGACAGCAGTCGCAAGCCTACGAGCGGCACCCCGCAAGATTTGGAGTTTACAATTTTTATGTGAGAGTAGGTCAGCGAGTCAAGGCTTCCTCACTTTGCATTCTGGGACCTGTAGTCTGGGACCTGTAGTGCAATGCCAAAGAACAATCGAACTAGGCGAGCTGCCACTCATGAACCTGAGAATACTGGCAATGCTGTAGGCAACAAACGTCTACATTCTGAAACTTGTGGTTTTCGTGTTATTCTTCCGACACTCCTGATAATTGTTTTTAAGGAATCCCCAGAACCGTAAATGGCGTCCTGAGGACATGAAGCAATTTGACAACTCCATAAAATACATTGAAGAGCTGAACATTTTTTTTTACTGTACACAAATACTTTTAGAGTGCAATCTCTTGTTAATTGTAAAATTAAAACAAAAAGAACGTGTCAAAATTTGAAATATTATCACATTTGAAGAGGATGTGGAGGTTAAAACAGAGCTGAGCTGACAATTTCAAGCGACGCACGTAGGGCAAATAAAATCAATCTAATAACCCAAAGAACAAGCATTGGCTCACGGAGAACATCAAAGCGGCCGTGAAAGTGAAAGTGATCATGAAAGCGATCAAGCGCGGCGCGCGCGCGCACATGCACTCAAGCTCTAGGCCGGCCATGGTAGCATTTTTTTAAGCCCTCACTAAAAGTCTCGCCAGACCAGCGCATGCGCTGGGTCAGGCGAGACCTAATAATGTCCTTAATTAATGAGCATCGGTACCTATGACAGTCTGCCAAATGGCGGTGCTGCTTTTTTAATTCAGAGATAACCACAACTGTTGTTTATTAATTCAATATACATTAAGAATATGGCTCCCTGTTTTCCATTTTTACTGATTTATACAGATAAATACTGACAGAAAACAATTATTTTCTTGTCTGTATTTATTTTTAAATGTGGATAAAAATGGAAATTGGGTAGCTCTTTCAGTAATTCTAAATACTGTCTGCCATGACTGCCAGGCCAAGCTGTGTGTATTGGTAGGTAAGAGGGCTAAAAATGAAAGGAATTTTAGTAAAGAGGCTTTACCAGCAGTAGATATGCACGAAGTTGATACTGAAATATGCCTATTTTCTTATATGTGCATAGATGTATCTTGTGTGGGGAGTTACAACATTGAAATCTAGTAGGCATTCAAGCATGAGTGCATTTTTACCGGTTAAATAAATGTGGAAATATACTAATTTCAGCATAATTTTTTCACAAAACCCTAAATAAATATGGATAAATACAGATAAAATTAGCGAAAATAGATATGGATAAATACAGACGGAAATGTCACAAAAAAAAATACCATAAAACCCGGAGCCCTAATTAAGAATGATGAATAGCTGATGTCAAAGCCATTCTTTTAACTTTGGGGTCCTGAAATTGTCAGAATTGCCACACTTGTAGGAGTATGACTTATTAGTTATGCTGTTACTGTAATTGGTAGAGGCAATGGGCAGAGCAAGTGGGAGTGGCCTGCTGACTAGAGCACTTATTTGTTTTTTACAAATTAAGCACTGGTTTCTACCAGGTACATTCTGTGTATCACCAAAATTTATATTTTAGAAGCACTTCGTTTTGTCATACGCCTAAATCTTTTTGCTAATTTTGTTGCATCCTTCTTATACTGTGTGTAATAGTTCATTTCCAACCGAGTAGATTAACTTGCATTTAGTTTTCATTTAAGGTGGTGTTGGAATGGGCCCATTCTTCAGGATCATCCCCAAACCTTTTGCCTTCACCCTCCTGTTTTTTTAACCCATTTTTGTTGGCCTTTAGGACTTTGCTTACTTTATTACTGCTAACCAGTGCTAAAGTGCTTTTGGTCTCTCCTTTAAACATGGTAAATTTATCTTACACCCAATTGGCCTATTTAATGTACTTGTAAGTCCCTAGTACAGGGATACTACATGTAGCCAGGGCCTGTAAATTAAATGCTGCTAGTGGGCCTGAAGCAGTGATTGTTCCACCCTCTTAACTAGTCTCAGGCCTGCCATTACAGCCTGTGTGTGCAAATGTCAACTTCCATTTCGACCTGGTAAAATAAACCTTTTGCCAGGACCAAATCTGCTTATTTAATACATATACGTCACCTGTAGGGTAGGCCTTAAACAGCCCATAGGATAGGGTGCAGTGTATTTAAAAAAATAAGACATGTATTATTGAGTTTTACATGTCCTGGTAGTGAAAAAATCTTAAATTTGTTTTCCACTACAGTAAGGCCTGCCTCGCCAGGAGGCATTGTGAAACCCTCACTTTAGCACCTACAGCGGGGATTGAGTTCTTGATGGGCCTCTTCTATCTGCAACTTAGCAGACAATGGCTCATAAATAACGTGAAAGGGTGGGTGGGTGCGTGAATGAGTGAAAGTATAGATGGATGGATGGGTGTGTGAGTAAAAGAGTGGATGGATGGGTAAGTGAAAGGGTGGATAGGTTGATGGATGGATGAATGAGTGAAAGGGTTTGTGAAAGGATGGATGAAAGGATGGATGAGTAAAAGAATGGATGGATGGATGGATGAGTGAAAGAGTGAGTGGGTGGATGGATGGATGGATGGATGGATGGATGGATGGATGGATGGATAAAAGGTTAGATGGATGGATGAGTGAAAAGGTGAACCGATGATGAAAGTACGGATGGCTGAGTAAAAGGATGGATGGATGGACGTTCGGATGGATGGATGGGTGGAGAAAGAGGGTGGCTGGATGGATGAAGTTAAAGGGTGGATAGATGGATGAAAGGATGGATGGGTGAATGAGTAAAAGGACAGATGTTGGGGCATCATGAACCGCCAACTTTAGTAGCTACAGTGGGGGTGAAGTTCTTGATTGGTCTCTTCTGTCTGCAACTTGGCAGACAAAGGTGTGAGTGATAGGATGGATGGATGTGATTGAAAAGGTGGATGGATGGGTGAGATGAAGGGTGGATGAATGAATGAAAGGATGGATGTGAGAATGGATGAGTCAAAGAACTGATGGATGAGTGAAAGGGGGTGGTTGGATGGATGAAAGGGTGGATGGATGAGAGTAAGAATGGATGGATGAGAGAAAGAATGGATGGATGAGTGAAAGGGAGGGTGAATGGATGGATGGATGGGTGGAAGGGTGGATGGATGAGTGAAAGGGTGGATGGATGGATGATGAGAGAAATGGTGGATGGATGGATAAGAGAAACAATGGATGGATGAGTGAGAGGGAGGGTGGATAAATGGACGAATGGGTGGATGGATGAGTGAAAGGTGGAATGAATTGATGAGAGAAAGGGGTGATGAATAGATGAGTAAGTGAAAAGATGGATGGGATGAGTGAAAGGGAGGATGGATGGATGTATGAAGTGTGAGGGTGGATGTATGGATGAATTGAGGGATGGAAATGATGGATGGATGAATTACTGAAGGGGTGGATGAGTAAAACAGTGGATGGAAAGATGGGAAGGTAAAGGGTGGATGGATGGGTTTAATGGATAGGTTTGGGTTGGATGTATAGGTTTGAATATGGATGGGTGAACTGATGGAATGGTGACTGACTGAATGGTGGATGAAAAAATGAATGGATGACAGAATGTAAAGTTCAAATGGTAGATACAAGCAGGTAGACGAAAGAATGAATGGATAGATGCTTGGATAAAAGAGACAAGAGAGCTCTTCTGGGGAGTGTTGTGATGACTTGCTCTATTTGCTTGGTTCCAAAAGAGCTCTGGTTTGAAGTGGGGGAATTTTTATTTTCTGGCACTCCCCTGACCTCTCACATAGGTTACCTGTGTGATGCATCCTTAATGCGAGACTCCACATTTCTTCGCAACTAGGATCAAGGTACTATGTTCAGCGGGCTGCACTCCATCATGGTCGGCATGAATCTGTGACTTTGTCCCGGTCCGGCGCGATCAGATAACCACAGTGGTCCTTTGTGCTTTTTGGAGCTATTTTCAATTAAATCTTTATACAGACATATCTCCTGTTCAACTGATTGGATTTTTGTCATTTTGATCTTGATTTATATATTAAATTAGCTCTAGTTTTCTATTTTAGTGTGCTATTTTTTCTTGTATTGTGCTTTCTCTTTATTACTGTTGAAGGGCTGCATAAATACTTTACACATTGCCTCTGAGATAAGCCTGATTGCTCTGTGCCGGGCTACCAGAGGAAAGAACACAGGTTAATTTGGGCTTTGCGTGTGACATCACCCTGACAAGGATTTTGGTTTTGTGGTTGCCTCTTGTGTAGGGTTTCACCCGTCCAACCCCAACCAGTAACCCAACTTCTTACTGGTGTGCATTATTTTATATGCAGTTACCAGAGGGTGAAAGACCAACATGTAGTTTATTCTTTATAGCCAAACCTTTGACCTCACCACCACGCTCACTAAACGCGCCCTCAATGCACAGAGGATCGCAGTACAAATATGAGTGTTTTTAATTTAAACGCACTTTGGCCGAAGCAGGCAAGTGACATTATCCTAGCTTGCCCTGGACTCCGCAATGAAGTCTATTGTATTTAAGACCATGCGCTCATCTTTTAGATAGGTTCGTACATTCCGTTTCTTTCCAAATTCTGAGTTTCCATGTCTTCTAGCTCCCCTATGTTTTTTGCTAGTGTGTTTGAATAAAGCCTGAGTTATTTACAGCTCAAGACAACAACCCATGAAATTTAACCCCTTGAGTGCCCCGCCCTTTCCCCGCCCTGTGCCGGCCCTTTCATTAGTGGGCGGGGTTCATGACGAGATAGTCTCGTCATGGGCACAACGCAACCGCGGCCCATGACGAGACCATCTCGTCATGGGCACTCAAGAGGTTAAAACGTGTTGTGGGCGAGACGCTACGCGATTTGCTTCCAGTGATTGTCTCTACGTTATACAGTGCCAAACCACAAGAGTAGGAGATAGCTTGTCTTATGTCTCCACCTAGTGTTCAAATGTTAAAATGCAAAATAATTTATAGCCGAACGTTACAAAGAAGACAATTTAGTAATTAGATTTTGTGAATTTTCGTTGACTAAAGCTGCGTGTTTTTGTCATCATAAAGTTGATGTGCACTCTGTAGTTGTCAACGTGGAATCTACGTTTATGTGTAGTTTGTAATTGCATGTTGGGGTGCAAATCCTTCTTTTTCACAAATTCGTAAATGGCCTTCTTGCCAACAATGAACATTTCGTAATTCAGCAAACGGTTCCGATAATTTTATTACAGGCTTTGAGGACGAAGCACATAGGTTTCAACGAACGACCCAGCACAGGGATAAAACAATGGGGCATATTTACTAAAAAATGTCAGGGCGCTGTGTTATGCCAAATTTTCCATGCCATGCTCTGACATTTTTAAAGCGCAGGGATGCGCCCCTGCATTTCCCCTAACGCTGGCACTAAAAAATGTTGCCTAGTGCAGGTACCCTGCCAACATGTTGCAAGGGTGCCTGGCCTGCAGGGGTGATTGTTTATGTGCAGGAAGGGACACCTGGTTACACATGAACAATCAATAATATCGATTTTCTCTTTCTATATGTGCTGGAATGCAGCACACAGAGAAAGAGCAAAAAATAAAGAGAAATTAATAATTTCTCTTTCTCCTCGTATTGCCATTCTAAGACCAGATATTCTCTGGCTTTAGTTTTTGGCACTGCCCCAGCCTTGTAAATCTAGGGCAGCGTCAAAAAGCAATGGTGTTGCGGTGGAAAGCCCACTGTAACACCCATTGCATGCCCTTTTGCTGCAGAGGACTGCAGCGCAAAGGGGCATATTTTCAAGGTGGAGTTCAACCACAATAATTTGCTTAGCACCACCTCGTAAATATGTGAAATTGCGTTATGCCACCGGAGCGTCAAAAATAGTGACTCTCTGGCGGAGAAAGGGGCTTGTAAATATGCTCCAATGTTTCAATGAGGAGCACGGGACAGCTCGAGTATACCACTGCATATTTTGAACATCTCTGTGGAACAGGTGCTGACAAAGCATTGTTTGGATAAGGGCAACATACAGGGGCGCACTGCAGGGGCGCACTGCAGGGTGGCCCCTGACCCTTCAGTAGCCCCCAATCCTTCAAGGGACCACCATTCAGCCCAAGGTCAATGGATATCTGTCAGATATGGGAGACTCAGGGGCCTCTCTTCCACTGGCGGCTAGTGACATTTGAAAGTGGTGAGGCGCAAAAGTTAGGGATGACTTGTAAGGATCAAGCACTACATTTTCTTTTACTTTTGCCTTATTATTATTTTGAAAGCTGTGTGTTGAGTCCAAGAATGCACCAGATATATGTGCTTTTGAAGATGTATTCTCAAAGCTCAAATCCCTGGCATCAGCTCTTCATACACCTCCAACTGTCTCCACCACTCCACCACTCCACCAAATTACAATACTTACACTCTCACATTCTCGCAAATCTGTCATGCCAGCTAAACAAAACACTGTGTACCTCCTTGATGGGGCCCAATCATACTCATTTGCACAGAATCACAATTACAATTCAAATACGAGACCTCTGTCCAGTGTACTCTGCAGCGAGGCCAAGAATTGGATGGCCATGTATTCTAAACTTGAATTGCTTTCAGCCTCAACTCCAGAGCTCTCAATTGTGGCCCGTTAAAAAACACCTGAACACAACTCAAAGCATGAACTGTGCAAGAGTAATATGCTACATGAAAAAATTACAGAAACAACATCCTGGAAATAGCTAACCCTTTTAGGGAATGCAATACAACTATACAGGATTAAGTAAAACACAACCAGCTAAATTGCTGAACATTTTGAAATTACAATTAAATGTTAAAAATGTTAACATTTACTTACCTCAATGCAGCTGAGAGCAGCGCATCCTCGGTTTGTCATCTCTTGTCTCCTCTCTTCCAGTCCAGGATATGAGACCGTGGCTCAAAGTGTGGGGTCCCGGTATGAGCAGAGCCGAGTAACTTAACCAATCAGTTCAGGAGCTGCTCTCATGCTGTTTGTATTAGTAATCAACATGAGAGATGAGAGAGATGAACCAGGATTGCTTGGAGCAGGCTAACCTAGGGAACCTTTTGAGACTGGAGGAATGTTTCTGCTCTCCACCTGGCTGTTTCTTTCTTTTATTATTTTATTTTAAAAGCTTTCTATAGCGCTTGCTAGACCCGAGGATATTAGAGTGCTTAGTAACATTGTCAAAGCATTATCAGTCAGTAGCAATACAATATACTTAAATTGGCAAGTGTCAAGTCAGTGTAGAGTCCTTGCGTGAACACAAGATAGAATGAGGTAGTAATTCCAGAGTAAGTTAGATGTTATTTCCTGGATGGTTGAGGTGCTGAAGGAGAAAGAATTCTTTAAGTTGTCCTTTGAAGCTCATGAAGGAAGGGTTAGTTCTGATATGTACATGGAGAGAGTTCCAGATTTTGGAGGAATTGCCTGAGAAAGAGCAAGAGAGGGCTTTTTAGGTCTCGGCTAGCGAAGGCTGCGCTTGCGCAGTCTCGCTCGTGAGATTTAATGACTTTGAGTGACTTTGAGAAGAGGGGCTTGCACCTGCCCCTCTTCTCTCCTGTTCTCCATTGGCTGGCCTCTTAAATGCAGGCCAGCCACTGGAGAAGAGGTCCAGTCACTCCGTTGAAGCCCCGTCCTTTTCGGATCGGGGGGCGTGGTTTTACCGAGAAGTCTCAATCGTGCCGGCCGTCCCCTTTTTCACCCCTTTTGCAGCTGATGGGCGTGTTTTTTTTTTTTGGTTTTCCCTGTTTGGAAGGTCATTTTGTGTTGGTTGCTGTGAGGCGAAGCATTCCTGGAGCTGTGTGGTAAGCGATCTTTTTTTGGGTGGGTTGGTTGGTAAAGGCATCCTTTATGTTTGGGAACTAACTGTTTGACCTTTGTTTTGTTACAGGTTGCCAGCAGTGTGGGTCGTTCCGGTGCACCGGCTGCAGGGAGCGCTTTCCTCGGTAAGTATGGTGGTGTTTGCGGGCCTTCGATAATGTATATTGTAGCTTTTGTTAGTAACTGTGTATTTTTTAAGTTTCCTTACAGGTCTTCAGTAGTGTGGGTCGTTCCGGTGCAGCGGCTGCAGGGAGCGCTTTAGTCGGTAAGTATGGCGGGGTTTGCGGGCCTTCGATAATGTATATTGTAGCTTTTGTTAGTAATTGTGTATTTTTTAAGTTTCCTTACAGGTCTTCAGCAGTGTGGGTCGTTCCGGTGCAGCGGCTGCAGGGAGCGCTTTAGTCGGTAAGTATGGCGGGGTTTGCGGGCCTTCGATAATGTATATTGTAGCTTTTGTTAGTAACTGTGTATTTTTTATGTTTCCTTACAGGTCTTCAGCAGTGTGGGTCGTTCCGGTGCAGCGGCTGCAGGGAGCGCTTTCCTCGGTAAGTATGGTGGTGTTTGCGTATGTGTTGTAAGTAACTTTTTTTTTGTTTTTGTTTCCTTACAGGTCTTCAGCAGTGTGGGGCGTACCGGTGCAGCGGCTGCAGGGAGCGCTTTCCTCGGTAAGTATGGTGGTGTTTGCGGGGCTTCGGTAATGTATATTGTATGTGAGGAAGTAACTTTTTTTTTTTATGTTTCCTAACAGGTATTCAGCAGTGTGGGTCGTGTCGGTGTAGCGGCTGCAGGGAGCGCTTTCCTCGGTAAGTATGGTGGGGTTTGCGGGGCTTCGTTAATGTATATTGTATGTGAGGAAGTAACTGTGTTTTTTTTTATGTTTCCTTACAGGTCTTCAGCAGTGTGGGGCGTACCGGTGCAGCGGCTGCAGGGAGCGCTTTCCTCGGTAAGTATGGTGGGGTTTGCGGGGCTTCGTTAATGTATATTGTATGTGAGGAAGTAACTGTGTTTTTTTTTATGTTTCCTTACAGGTCTTCAGCAGTGTGGGGCGTACCGGTGCAGCGGCTGCAGGGAGCGCTTTAAGTGGTAAGTATAGTGGGGGTTGCGGGAGTTAGCTAAGGCATATTGTATGTATTTTAAGTAATAATTTTTTTATGTGTGTATTTACAGGGCTTCAGCGGTGTGGGTCGTGGCGTTGCAGTGGTGTATCTTGGGCAATTAGGTAAGAGTACGCCATTTTTTATTTATTTATTTTATTTCTAAATTTTTGAGGGGTACTGTTAGACGTTTTAAGTTTAGTTAGCTTTGTTTGTTATGGATTTGTTGTATAGCAATAGGCTTTTTTGTCGTCGGAAGTGTTGTGTATTTTTACTGGGGTTGTGCCAGGGTTTGTTGTGAATCTGCGGATGTTGAATTTTTCTTGTTTTCACGATGCAACGCTCGGCGGAAGACAGCTAGAAACAGGTAAGTGAATTTGTATTTTACGTTTAAAGTTGGACTTTGAGAATTAGTGGGAGGTAAATGTGTGGGTCGTTCCGGTGCAGCGGCTGCAGGGAGCGCTTTCCTCGGTAAGTATGGTGGGGTTAGCGGGACTTAGGTGATGTATATTGTATGTGTGGTAAGTAACTTTTTTTTTTTCTGTTTTCTTACAGGTCTTCAGCAGTGTGTGTTGTACCGGTGCAGCGGCTGCAGGGAGCGCTTTAGTTGGTAAGTATGGTGGGGGTTGCGGGACTTAGGTAAGGCATATTATAGTTTTTGAAGTAATTCTGTTTTGTTTTCTGTTTATTTACAGGGCTTCAGCGGTGTGGGTCGTGGCGTCGCAGCGGTGTATCTTCGGCGATTAGGTAAGAGTACGCCATTTTTTTTCATTTCATTTCTCGATTTTTTGGGGGTACTGTTAGACGTTTTAACTTTAGGTAGTTTTGTTTGTTATGGATTTGTTGTCTAGCAAGAGGGTTTTTGGGCGTAGGAAGTGTTGTGTATTTTGACTGGGGTTGGCCCAGGGTTTGTTGTGAATCTGCGGATGTTGAATTTTCATTGTTTTCACGATGCAACGGTCGGCGGAAGAGAGCTAGAAACCGGTAAGTGCATTTGTATTTTACGTTTAAAGTTGGACTTTGAGAGTTAGTGGGAGGTACATAGATTATGTTATGTTTGATATCTAATTCTTTGTTATGTGTCTGTTTTTGTAGGGTCGTGCCGGTGCTGCGGCGTAACTTCAACGAATAGGTAAAAGTATGCCATTTTACATCACTTCATTAACTTATTGGTGTAGTGTTAGACACTTTATCTTTTTGTTGTTTTCTTTGTTATGGATTTCGTAGTATAGCAATAGGGTTTTTGGCGTCGCAAGTGTGGGGTCGTTTTCGTGGGGTTGGGCCAGGGTTTGTTGTGAATCTGCGGATGTTTACTGTTCATTGTTTTCCCGATGCTACGGTAGGCGGAACACAGCTAGAAACAGGTAAGTGCATTTTTAGGTCTCGGCTAGCGAAGGCTGCGCTTGCGCAGTCTCGCTCGCGAGATTTAATGACTTTGAGTGACTTTGAGAAGAGGGGCTTGCACCCGCCCCTCTTCTCTCCTGTTCTCCATTGGCTGGCCTCTTAAATGCAGGCCAGCCACTGGAGAAGAGGTCCAGTCACTCCGTTGAAGCCCCGTCCTTTTCGGATCGGGGGGCGTGGTTTTACCGAGAAGTCTCAATCGTGCCGGCCGTCCCCTTTTTCACCCCTTTTGCAGCTGATGGGCGTGTTTTTTTTTTTTTGGTTTTCCCTGTTTGGAAGGTCATTTTGTGTTGGTTGCTGTGAGGCGAAGCATTCCTGGAGCTGTGTGGTAAGCGATCTTTTTTTGGGTGGGTTGGTTGGTAAAGGCATCCTTTATGTTTGGGAACTAACTGTTTGACCTTTGTTTTGTTACAGGTTTCCAGCAGTGTGGGTCGTTCCGGTGCAGCGGCTGCAGGGAGCGCTTTCCTCGGTAAGTATGGTGGTGTTTGCGGGCCTTCGATAATGTATATTGTAGCTTTTGTTAGTAACTGTGTATTTTTTAAGTTTCCTTACAGGTCTTCAGTAGTGTGGGTCGTTCCGGTGCAGCGGCTGCAGGGAGCGCTTTAGTCGGTAAGTATGGCGGGGTTTGCGGGCCTTCGATAATGTATATTGTAGCTTTTGTTAGTAACTGTGTATTTTTTAAGTTTCCTTACAGGTCTTCAGCAGTGTGGGTCGTTCCGGTGCAGCGGCTGCAGGGAGCGCTTTAGTCGGTAAGTATGGCGGGGTTTGCGGGCCTTCGATAATGTATATTGTAGCTTTTGTTAGTAACTGTGTATTTTTTATGTTTCCTTACAGGTCTTCAGCAGTGTGGGTCGTTCCGGTGCAGCGGCTGCAGGGAGCGCTTTCCTCGGTAAGTATGGTGGTGTTTGCGTATGTGTTGTAAGTAACTTTTTTTTTTTTTTGTTTCCTTACAGGTCTTCAGTAGTGTGGGTCGTTCCGGTGCAGCGGCTGCAGGGAGCGCTTTAGTCGGTAAGTATGGCGGGGTTTGCGGGGCTTCGATAATGTATATTGTAGCTTTTGTTAGTAACTGTGTATTTTTTATGTTTCCTTACAGGTCTTCAGCAGTGTGGGTCGTTCCGGTGCAGCGGCTGCAGGGAGCGCTTTCCTCGGTAAGTATGGTGGTGTTTGCGGGGCTTCGGTAATGTATATTGTATGTGAGGAAGTAACTTTTTTTTTTTTATGTTTCCTTACAGGTCTTCAGCAGTGTGGGTCGTTCCGGAGCAGCGGCTGCAGGGAGCGCTTTCCTCGGTAAGTATGGTCGGGTTTGCGGGGCTTCGTTAATGTATATTGTATGTGAGGAAGTAACTGTTTTTTTTTAATGTTTCCTTACAGGTCTTCAGCAGTGTGGGTCGTTTCGGTGCAGCGGCTGCAGGGAGCGCTTTCCTCGGTAAGTATGGTGGGGTTTGCGGGGCTTCGTTAATGTATATTGTATGTGAGGAAGTAACTGTGTTTTTTTTTATGTTTCCTTACAGGTCTTCAGCAGTGTGGGGCGTTCCGGTGCAGCGGCTGCAGGGAGCGCTTTCCTCGGTAAGTATGGTGGTGTTTGCGGGGCTTCGGTAATGTATATTGTATGTGAGGAAGTAACTTTTTTTTTTTTATGTTTCCTTACAGGTCTTCAGCAGTGTGGGTCGTTTCGGTGCAAGGGCTGCAGGGAGCGCTTTCCTCGGTAAGTATGGTCGGGTTTGCGGGGCTTCGTTAATGTATATTGTATGTGAGGAAGTAACTGTTTTTTTTTTTATGTTTCCTTACAGGTCTTCAGCAGTGTGGGTCGTGTCGGTGTAGCGGCTGCAGGGAGCGCTTTCCTCGGTAAGTATGGTGGGGTTTGCGGGGCTTCGTTAATGTATATTGTATGTGAGGAAGTAACTGTGTTTTTTTTTATGTTTCCTTACAGGTCTTCAGCAGTGTGGGGCGTACCGGTGCAGCGGCTGCAGGGAGCGCTTTCCTCGGTAAGTATGGTGGGGTTTGCGGGGCTTCGTTAATGTATATTGTATGTGAGGAAGTAACTGTGTTTTTTTTTATGTTTCCTTACAGGTCTTCAGCAGTGTGGGGCGTACTGGTGCAGCGGCTGCAGGGAGCGCTTTAAGTGGTAAGTATAGTGGGGGTTGCGGGAGTTAGCTAAGGCATATTGTATGTATTTTAAGTAATAATTTTTTTATGTGTGTATTTACAGGGCTTCAGCAGTGTGGGTCGTGGCGTTGCAGTGGTGTATCTTGGGCGATTAGGTAAGAGTACGCCATTTTTTATTTATTTATTTTATTTCTAAATTTTTGAGGGGTACTGTTAGACGTTTTAAGTTTAGTTAGCTTTGTTTGTTATGGATTTGTTGTATAGCAATAGGCTTTTTTGTCGTCGGAAGTGTTGTGTATTTTTACTGGGGTTGTGCCAGGGTTTGTTGTGAATCTGCGGATGTTGAATTTTTCTTGTTTTCACGATGCAACGCTCGGCGGAAGACAGCTAGAAACAGGTAAGTGAATTTGTATTTTACGTTTAAAGTTGGACTTTGAGAATTAGTGGGAGGTAAATGTGTGGGTCGTTCCGGTGCAGCGGCTGCAGGGAGCGCTTTCCTCGGTAAGTATGGTGGGGTTAGCGGGACTTAGGTGATGTATATTGTATGTGTGGTAAGTAACTTTTTTTTTTTCTGTTTTCTTACAGGTCTTCAGCAGTGTGTGTTGTACCGGTGCAGCGGCTGCAGGGAGCGCTTTAGTTGGTAAGTATGGTGGGGGTTGCGGGACTTAGGTAAGGCATATTATAGTTTTTGAAGTAATTCTGTTTTGTTTTCTGTTTATTTACAGGGCTTCAGCGGTGTGGGTCGTGGCGTCGCAGCGGTGTATCTTCGGCGATTAGGTAAGAGTACGCCATTTTTTTTCATTTCATTTCTCGATTTTTTGGGGGTACTGTTAGACGTTTTAACTTTAGATAGTTTTGTTTGTTATGGATTTGTTGTCTAGCAAGAGGGTTTTTGGGCGTAGGAAGTGTTGTGTATTTTGACTGGGGTTGGCCCAGGGTTTGTTGTGAATCTGCGGATGTTGAATTTTCATTGTTTTCACGATGCAACGGTCGGCGGAAGAGAGCTAGAAACAGGTAAGTGCATTTGTATTTTACGTTTAAAGTTGGACTTTGAGAGTTAGTGGGAGGTACATAGATTATGTTATGTTTGATATCTAATTCTTTGTTATGTGTCTGTTTTTGTAGGGTCGTGCCGGTGCTGCGGCGTAACTTCAACGAATAGGTAAAAGTATGCCATTTTACATCACTTCATTAACTTATTGGTGTAGTGTTAGACACTTTATCTTTTTGTTGTTTTCTTTGTTATGGATTTCGTAGTATAGCAATAGGGTTTTTGGCGTCGCAAGTGTGGGGTCGTTTTCGTGGGGTTGGGCCAGGGTTTGTTGTGAATCTGCGGATGTTTACTGTTCATTGTTTTCCCGATGCTACGGTAGGCGGAACACAGCTAGAAACAGGTAAGTGCATTTTTTCTTATACGTTTAAAGTTAGACTTGGTGAGTTGTTGGTAGGTAAATTTTATGTCTATGCGTAATATTTCATTCTTTGTTATGTATCCAGTTTTGAAAGGTCGGTCCGGTGCAGCGGTGTCACTTCGGCTATTAGGTAAGAGTACACCATTTTTCAGCATTTAATGCAATTATTTTTGATTGTACTGTTAGACTTTTTATTTTTAGGTTGCTTGGGTTGTTATGGGGTTTGTAGTAGAACAAAAGGCTTTTGGGTACTCAAAAGTGTGTGTTTTGAGTGGGGTTGGGGCAGGCTTTGTTGCGAATCTGCAGATGTTGACTGTTCATTGTTTTCACTGCGCGACGGCCGGTGGAAGGAAGCGACAAACAGGTAAGTGTATATAGTTTATACGTTAAAAGTTGCACTTGGAGAGTAATTCGGAGGGGAATACAATATGTTTGTGATTTTTTTAAAGTGTTTGCTATGTCTCTGTTTTAGGAGGTTCGTACCGGTGCAGCGGGGAGCGCTTTAGTCGGTAAGTATGGTGGGGGTTGCGGGAGTTAGGTAAGGCATATTGTATGTTTTTGAAGTAATTCTGTTTTGTTTTCTGTTTATTTACAGGGCTTCAGCGGTGTGGGTCGTGGCGTCGCAGCGGTGTATCTTCGGCGATTAGGTAAGAGTGCGCCATTTTTTTCCATTGCATTTCTCGCTTTTTGGGGGGTACTGTTAGACGTTTTAACTTTAGGTAGTTTTGTTTGTTATGGATTTGTTGTATAGCAATAGGCTTTTTTTGTCGTCGGGAGAGTTGTGTATTTTGACTGGGGTTGGCCCAGGGTTTGTTGTGAATCTGCGGATGTTGACTGTTCATTGTTTTCCCGATGCTACGGTAGGCGGAAGACGGCTAGAAACAGGTAAGAGAAAGTTTTAATATACGTTTAGAGATAGCCTTTGAGAGTTAGTGGGAGGTAAATAGGAAATGTTATGATTTATATCTCAATCTTTGTTATGTGTCTGTTTTTGTAGGGTCGTTCCGGTGCAGCGGCGTAACTTCAACGAATAGGTAAAAGTATGCCATTTTACATGACTCCATTAACTTATTGGTGTAGTGTTAGACACTTTATCTTTTTGTTGTTTTCTTTGTTATGGATTTCGTAGTATAGCAATAGGATTTTTGGCGTCGCAAGTGTGGGGTCGTTTTCGTGGGGTTGGGCCAGGGTTTGTTGTGAATCTGCGGATGTTTACTGTTCATTGTTTTCCCGATGCTACAGTAGGCGGAAGACAGCTAGAAACAGGTAAGTGCATTTTTTCTTATACGTTTAAAGTTAGACTTGGTGAGTTGTTGGTAGGTAAATTTTATATGTCTATGCGTAATATTTCATTCTTTGTTATGTGTCCAGTTTTGAAAGATCGGTCCGGTGCAGCGGCGTCACTTCGGCTATTAGGTAAGAGTACACCATTTTTCAGCATTTAATTCAATTATTTTTGATTGTACTGTTAGACTTTTTATTTTTAGGTTTTTTTGGTTGTTATGGGGTTTGTAGTAGAACAAAAGGCTTTTGGGTGCTCGAAAGTGTGTGTTTTGAGTGGGGTTGGGGCAGGCTTTGTTGCGAATCTGCAGATGTTGACTGTTCATTGTTTTCACGGCGCGACGGCCGGTGGAAGGAAGCGACAAACAGGTAAGTGTGTATATTTTATACGTTACAAGTTGCAGTTGGAGAGTAATTATGAGGCAAATAAAATATGTTTGTGATTTTTTTAAAGTGTTTGTTATGTCTCTGTTTTAGGAGGTTCGTACCGGTGCAGCGGCTGCAGGGAGCGCTTTAGTCGGTAAGTATGGTGGGGGTTGCGGGAGTTAGGTAAGGCATATTGTATGTTTTTGAAGTAATTCTGTTTTGTTTTCTGTTTATTTACAGGGCTTCAGCGGTGTGGGTCGTGGCGTCGCAGCGGTGTATCTTCGGCGATTAGGTAAGAGTACGCCATTTTTTTTTCATTTCATTTCTCGATTTTTGGGGGGTACTGTTAGACGTTTTAACTTTAGGTAGTTTTGTTTGTAATGGATTTGTTGTATAGCAAGAGGTTTTTGGGGCGTAGGAAGTGTTGTGTATTTTGACTGCAATAGGGGTTTTTGGCGTCGCAAGTGTGGGCTCTTTTTCGTGGGGTTGGCCCAGGGTTTGTTGTGAATTGTTGTGAATTTCATTGTTTTCACGATGCAACGGTCGGCGGAAGACAGCTAGAAACAGGTTAGTGCATTTGTATTTTACGTTTAAAGTTGCACTTTGAGAGTTAGTGGGAGGTACATAGATTATGTTATGTCTCATATCTAATTCTTGGTTATGTGTCTGTTTTGGTAGGGTCTTCCCGGTGCAGCGGCGTAACTTCGGCTATTAGGTAAGGGAACGCAATTTTACATCGTTTTATTTAAATAGTTTTTGGGGTACTGTTAGATTATTTGTCTTTGTTATGGATTTAGTAGTATAGCAATAGGGGTTTTTGGCGTCGCAAGTGTGGGCTCTTTTTCGTGGGGTTGGGCCAGGGTTTGTTCTGAATCTGCGGATGTTGACTGTTCATTGTTTTCACGATGCAACGGTAGGCGAACAGAGCTACAAACAGGTAAGTGAATTTTTAATATACGTTTAGAGATAGACTTTGAGAGTTAGTGGGAGGTAAATAGAATATGGTGTGATTTATATCTCATTCTTTGTTATGTGTCTGTTTTTGTAAGGTCGTGCCGGTGCTGCGGCGTAACTTCAACGAATAGCTAAAGTATGCCATTTTACATCACTGCATTAACTTTTTGGTGTAGTGTTAGACGTTTTATCTTTATGTCGTTTTCTTTGTTATGGATTTAGTAGGATAGCAATAGGGGTTTTTGGCGTCGGAAGTGTGGGGAACTTTTTGGTGGGGTTGGACCGCTGTTTGTTGTGAATCTGCGGATGTTTACTGTTCATTGTTTTTCAGATGCTACGGAAGGCGGAAGGCAGCTAGAAACAGGTAAGTGCATTTTGTATCTACGTTTAAAGTTGGACTTTCAGAGTTGTTTGTAGGTAAATATAATATGTCTATGCGTAATATCTAATTCTTTGTTAGGTGCCCATTTTTGTACGGTTGGTCCGGTGCAGCGGCGTCACTTCGGCTATTAGGTAACAGTACGCAAATTTACATCTTTTCATTTAATTGCTTTTGGGTGTAGTGTTAGACGATTTGTTTTTAAGTAGTTTTGTTTGTTATGGATTGTTGTAGTATAGCAATAGGGTTTTTGGGTGTCAAAAGGGTTGTGTATTTTTAGGGACGTTGTGCCCGGGTTTGTTGCGAATCTGCAGATGTTGACTGTTCATTGTTTTCACGGCGCGACGGCAGGTGGAAAAAAGCGACAAACAGGTAAGTGTATATATTTTATGCGTTTAAAGTAGAACTTGGCGAGTAATTAGGAGGTACAAATAATATGTTGAGGATTGTTTTCGACTTGTCTGTTATGTCTCTTTTCGTCACACGGTTTCTTGTGAATCTGCGATTGTTGGCTGTAATTTGAGTTTTAGATGCTACATTGGGCGGAAGAGAGCTACAAACAGGTAAGTGAATGGTTTGTATACGTTTACTGTTTTTTAGTCTCGTATCAAGGTAAGTTACAGGTCTTATTAGCAAGGATTAATTTTTAGTCTGTTTATTTTATAGTAATACTGGTGTTTTGTGACGACAGTACTGTCATGTGTATTGTGTGTTATAAAATATGTGAGTACGTCAGGGTGGGGCACGTTTTTGTGATGAATCTGCTGTTTTGGGAGTGTGTCATCCTTTTTTAGATCGGACGGTAGGCGTGACGCAGCTACAGACAGGTAAGCGCGAAACTTTTATACCTATTATGTTTGATTTGAAAGTATTTTTACTGTGATTATAATGTTTGCGTTATTGGATGTATTTGTAATACAAGGTTATCTTATTTATTGCTGGGTGTTACACTGTTTAGTTGCTTGTGATACAGGTTTTGTAACGGAAGTACTGTCACGTGTATTGTGTTTGATTCAATATGTGAGTACGTCAGGGTGGGGCACGTTTTTGTGATGAATCTGCTGTTTTGGGAGTGTCTCATCCTTTTTTAGATCGGACGGTAGGCGTGACGCAGCTACAGACAGGTAAGTGCGAATCTTTTATACCTGTTATGTTTTATTTGAAAGTATTTTAAATGTAATTATAATGTTTGCGGTATTGGTGATGTATTTGTAATACAAGGTTATCTTATTTATTGCTGGGTGTTAGACTGTAAAGTTGATTGTGAAACAGGTTTTGTGACGAAAGTACTGTCACGTGTATTGTGTTTGATTCAATATGTGAGTACGTCAGGGTGGGGCATGTTTTTGTGATGAATCTGCTGTTTTGGGAGTGTCTCATCCTTTTGTAGATCGGACGGTAGGCGTGACGCAGCTACAGACAGGTAAGTGCGAATCTTTTATACCTGTTATGTTTTATTTGAAAGTATTTTAAATGTAATTATAATGTTTGCGGTATTGGTGATGTATTTGTAATACAAGGTTATCTTATTTATTGCTGGGTGTTAGACTGCAAAGTTGATTGTGAAACAGGTTTTGTAACGGAAGTACTGTCACGTGTATTGTGTTTGATTCAATATGTGAGTACGTCAGGGTGGGGCACGTTTTTGTGATGAATCTGCTGTTTTGGGAGTGTGTCATCCTTTTTCCGATCGGACGGTAGGAGTGACGCAGCTACAGACAGGTAAGTGCGAATCTTTTATGCCTGTTATGTTCTTTTGGAAATTACTTTTACTGTGATTAGAATGTTTGTGAGTTATTGCTGATGTATTTTTATTCTAAGTTTATTCGTATTTCTTGCTGAATGTTAGAACGTTTATTTGATTGTGAGACAGGTTTTGTGACGAAAGTACTGTCACGTGTATTGTGTTTGATTCAATATGTGAGTACGTCAGGGTGGGGCACGTTTTTGTGATGAATCTGCTGTTTTGGGAGTGTCTCATCCTTTTTTAGATCGGACGGTAGGCGTGACGCAGCTACAGACAGGTAAGTGCGAATCTTTTATATTTGGTATGTTTTATTTCAAAGTATTTTTAATGTGATAATAATGTTTGAGTTATTGATGATGTATTTGCAATACAAGGTTATCTTATTTATTGCTCGGTGTTACACTGTTTAGTTGCTTGTGATACAGGTTTTGTAACGGAAGTACTGTCACGTGTATTGTGTGTTATTCAATATGTGAGTACGTCAGCGTGGGGCACGTTTTGGTGATGAATCTGCTGCTTTGGGAGTGTCTCATCCTTTTTTAGATCGGACGGTAGGAGTGACGCAGCTACAGACAGGTAAGTGCGAATCTTTTATACCTATTATGTTTGATTTGAAAGTATTTTTAATGTGGTTATAATGTTTGCGTTATTGGTGATGTATTTGTAATACAAGGTTATCTTATTTATTGCTGGGTGTTAGACTGTAAAGTTGATTGTGAAACAGGTTTTGTGACGGAAGTACTGTCACGTGTATTGTGTTTGATTCAATATGTGAGTACGTCAGGGTGGGGCACGTTTTTGTGACGAATCTGCTGTTTTGGGAGTGTGTCATCCTTTTTCCGATCGGACGGTAGGCGTGACGCAGCTACAGACAGGTAAGTGCGAATCTTTTATACCTGTTATGTTCGATTTTGAATTATTTATAATGTGATTATAGTGTTTGTGTGATTGATTAGGTATTTTGGTTCAAAGCTTAGTGGTATTTATTGCTGGGTGTTAGACTGTTTATTTAATTGTCATACAGGTTTAGTGACGAAAGTACTGTCACGTGTATTATGTGTTATTCAATATGTGAGTACGTCAGGGTGGGGCACGTTTTTGTGATGAATCTGCTGTTTTGGGAGTGTCTCATCCTTTTCTAGATCGGACGGTAGGCGTGACGCAGCTACAGACAGGTAAGTGCGAATCTTTTATATTTGGTATGTTTTATTTCAAAGTATTTTTAATGTGATAATAATGTTTGAGTTATTGATGATGTATTTGCAATACAAGGTTATCTTATTTATTGCTCGGTGTTACACTGTTTAGTTGCTTGTGATACAGGTTTTGTAACGGAAGTACTGTCACGTGTATTGTGTGTTATTCAATATGTGAGTACGTCAGGGTGGGGCACGTTTTGGTGATGAATCTGCTGCTTTGGGAGTGTCTCATCCTTTTTTAGATCGGACGGTAGGAGTGACGCAGCTACAGACAGGTAAGTGCGAATCTTTTATACCTATTATGTTTGATTTGAAAGTATTTTTAATGTGGTTATAATGTTTGCGTTATTGGTGATGTATTTGTAATACAAGGTTATCTTATTTATTGCTGGGTGTTAGACTGTAAAGTTGATTGTGAAACAGGTTTTGTGACGGAAGTACTGTCACGTGTATTGTGTTTGATTCAATATGTGAGTACGTCAGGGTGGGGCACGTTTTTGTGACGAATCTGCTGTTTTGGGAGTGTGTCATCCTTTTTCCGATCGGACGGTAGGCGTGACGCAGCTACAGACAGGTAAGTGCGAATCTTTTATACCTGTTATGTTCGATTTTGAATTATTTATAATGTGATTATAGTGTTTGTGTGATTGATTAGGTATTTTGGTTCAAAGCTTAGTGGTATTTATTGCTGGGTGTTAGACTGTTTATTTAATTGTCATACAGGTTTAGTGACGAAAGTACTGTCACGTGTATTATGTGTTATTCAATATGTGAGTACGTCAGGGTGGGGCACGTTTTTGTGATGAATCTGCTGTTTTGGGAGTGTCTCATCCTTTTCTAGATCGGACGGTAGGCGTGACGCAGCTACAGACAGGTAAGTGCGAATCTTTTATGCCTGTTATGTTCTTTTTGGAAATTACTTTTACTGTGAGTAGAATGTTTGTGAGTTATTGCTGATGTATTTTTATTCTAAGTTTATTCGTATTTCTTGCTGAATGTTAGAACGTTTATTTGATTGTGAGACAGGTTTTGTGACGAAAGTACTGTCACGTGTATTGTGTTTGATTCAATATGTGAGTACGTCAGGGTGGGGCACGATTTTGTGATGAATCTGCTGCTTTGGGAGTGTCTCATCCTTTTTTAGATCGGACGGTAGGCGTGACGCAGCTACAGACAGGTAAGTGCGAATCTTTTATATTTGTTATGTTTAATTTGCAAGAATTTTTAATGGGATTATAATGTTTGAGTTATTGATGATGTATTTGTAATGAAAGGTTATCTTATTTAATGCTCGGTGTTACACTGTTTAGTTGCTTGTGATACAGGTTTTGTAACGGAAGTACTGTCACGTGTATTGTGTGTTATTCAATATGTGAGTACGTGAGGGTGGGGCACGTTTTTGTGATTAATCTGCTGTTTTGGGAGTGTGTCATCTTTTTCAAGATCGGACGGTAGGAGTGACGCAGCTACAGACAGGTAAGTGCGAATCTTTTATACCTGTTATGTTCTCTTGGGAATTAATTATTGCTGGATGTTAGAACGTTTATTTGATTGTGATACAGGTTTTGTGACGAAAGTACTGTCACGTGTATTGTGTTTGATTCAATATGTGATTACGTCAGGGTGGGGCACGTTTTTGTGATGAATCTGCTGTATTGGGAGTGTCATCCTTTTTCTGATCGGACGGTAGGAGTGACGCAGCTACAGACAGGTAAGTGCGAATCTTTTATTCCTTTTTAGGTTCATTCTAAAATTACTTTGACGATAATTAGAATGTTGGAGAGTTATCGATGCTGTAATTTTTGGGGATGTGTTCACTTTTTTAAGGTTGTATGTTAGGCGGTTTATTTCTTTGGAATACAGGATTTTTAACGGAAGTACAGTCACGTGTATTGTGTGCAATTCAATATTTGCGTACGGTGAGGGTGGGGCACGTTTTTGGATTGGATCTGATGTGGTGGGAGTGGCACTCTTTTCTAGATCTCACGGTAGGCGGACGCAGCTACAGACAGCTAAATTGAATTATTTGAAACGTAATATGTTCAATGTAAAATTGCGTTTACTTTGATTGTAATGCTTGGGAGTTATCATAAGGGCACATTTTTTAACAGAATCTGCTATTGGGGGAGAGTGACAGTCTTTTGCAGATCGCATGGTAGGTGCTACGCAGTTATAAACGGGTCACTTGAAGTTTGTTCACCAATTGTAGGCATTACCTCAGGTTGTTATTGGAATAAATTACTTTCTGTTTGTTTTCCAGGTATGCCTCTCTCTGGCCCGTTCCCGGGAACCAACGTGCTTGCACTGCTTTCCATGGGTATGTATAATGCGTTTGCCGCCTCTGTAGTAAAGCATCTTGTCTGTCCCTTATCTAACGCTTGTATTTTTACTTTTTCACAGGGATTCACCGGGCCGATCCGTCCTTGGGAAGCGTCATGCAAAGATTACTTCAGCCGGTATGTATGCTGGTGTTTGCGGATCTTTCATAAGACATCTTGTCTGATTCGTATTTCACTTAGACATTTTTTGGGGGGGTTTTACAGGGACTTCCGCGGGCCTGACTATCCCGGGCAGCATCGTGCTTTAGGACCTTTACTCTGTAGGTATTAATCTTTTGGCGGGTCTAAGGTAAGGCATCTAAAGGTAAGTCTGTTTACTTATTTTCGTATTTTGCCTGTATTTAGAATGTTTTGTGTTCGTAAAGGAGGTTTAAGCTTTACAGCGCATTTGCGGTGAATTCTCTTTGATAAAAACTTTGAACGCGGTCAGACAGGTTGGAGCCGCGTTTCCTTTTGCTGGATCGCTATCTGTCTCATGCATGCTTTCACATTCAATTCACCAGGAATTCACACCTCCTCGCTAACGATAGCACACACTCTCAGGCAGACATTCCTTTCATCCAAGGAAGACCACCACCCAAACATTAGCATACGGCTAGACAACAAGAAGATTTCACACGCGTGCTGTTCGTAAACAAGTGTTACTTCTCTATTGTTATTCATTTAAAGTAACTCCCCTTTCCTCCGGTTTGACTGTACTTAAACTCGAAGAGCAGCCATTCGAAAACATTGCTTGGTTCCAGGTCATCCAGTACGAGCTAAACTATCTCTATTCCGAAAAGGTAAGCCACTTTATTTGTATTGCCGTTTTGTAAATATACGCATTGAACGTTTTGTATCGTGTTTTGCTAATGTAAAGTGCTGGTGTTTTACTATGTTAACCTTAGCCAACATGTTGGGCGCTTTTATTGTTAGCAAAGTCCGCTCAGTATCTTGATGCCTTTAAATTTTCAAAACCGCGCTTTTATTTACTATCGGCAACGGGAAAATTGACTAACTTATATTGGGCAGCATTTAGAAGGGGCACGCACCCCATATAACCTTAATGTTTATGCTTTTTCCGGGATTATTATATACATTACGGGGCCGCTTCGCCATCGTTTGGTATCTTGCTCCCTTTAATTGTCAATGCCGCGATTACTTGCATTTTAAAAAGAAAAACACTTGCTAATAAATATTTGACGGAATTTGTGAGGACCACGCACACACACCACATTACCTTGCATGCTTTTTGTGTTCGCCGCTATTAATAAATACATTACGGTACCGATTTGCTAGCGTTTCCCGTGTATTGCATACTTAGTGAAGCGCTCTCTGCATAATACACTTTCCCATGCTTTACATTTCAGACTTGCTATTGTTGTCAGGGATCGTACATTTATTAGTTAAAATACAACTTAAAATGCCTTTTGCTTTCGAATCGATGGTTACATTTTTGAGATCATTTATATTAAATACGCTTCATTTCTCTTTTCCTCGACCTGAACTGGAACAGCAGCCATTCTAGACATTACGTGGTTCATCCGGTACGAAGTATACTATCTCTATTGCAAAAAGGTAAGCAAATTCAATTGTATTGCCCTTTTTACAATAAACTCAACGAACGTTTTCTATCGTGGATTGCTAATGACAAGTACAGTAAATTTCCAATGTTGACCTTTGCAAACATGTTATGTGCTTTATTTATTAGCAAAGTTCACTGAGTGTCTTTATGGCTTTAAATTTTCAAAGCCGCACTTTTATTTAAAAGCTGCAACGAAAAGATTTACTAGCATATGTTAGGCAGAATTTACAAGGGACACGCACACACACCACATTACATTAATGTTTTACCTTTCGCCGCGATTTATATATACATTACGGTACCGGCTCGCCATCGTTTGGTATCTTGCTGACTTTAAGTTTCGAAGCCGCGATTACAATCGTTGAAAAGAAATCACTTGCTAGGAAAGATTTAACACGATTTATAAGGAGCACGCACGCACACCACGTTATTTGGCAGTTTTTGGGTGTTTGCCACTCTTACTATACACATTACGGTACGCGTGTATTGCATACTTTGTGAGGCGCACACTGCATTACAAACGTTTCCCTGGATTGCATTGCACACTTGCTCTGTTGTCCGAAATCGTACAATTATTACTTAAAATACAACTTACAATGCATTTGCCTTTCGAATAGATGGCTAGATTTCAGAAAACATTTGAACTAACTCCCTTTTATTTCTCTTTTCCTTGACCTAAACTGGGAGAGCAGACATTCAAGACATTTCGTGGGTCATCCAGTACGACCAAAACGATCTCTATTGCTAAAAGGTAAGCAGCTTCTATTGTATTTCCGTTTACACAATGAACTCACTGAACGTTTTCTGTCGTGTTTGGCTAATGACAAGTGCAGTGGTTTTGCGATCTCAACCTTTGGCAACATGTTAGGCGCTTTGTAGTTACCGCAGTGCGCTTCGTACTGAATGCATTTAAACTTCCGACCCGCGCTTTTTTGTCAAGTTTGCAATAAAATATTTGGTGAGCGTAGATTGGGCAGAATTTAGAAGGGACACACATAGACAGCACATAACCTGGATGCTTTTGGCTTTCGCCAGTATTTCGGTATACATTACGGTACCGCTTCGCCATCGTTGGGTATCCTGCTTATTTTGATTTGTAAGCGTAACGTTTAGATGCCATCATTTTGTTTTTAGCTTAAAACCGAACAGCTTTCGAAACATATTAGGCCAACTTTAACGAATGCACATGCAGTACATTGACTTGCTCTTTTTGCTTGCACCACTAATGCTAGCCTTATTACGGTAACGTTTTGATTTAGTTTGCCACTTATTTCATCCTCACTGAAACACTCTATGCATAAGATACTTTAACATCGATTGCATTGCAAATTTGCGACTGTTGCCAGTCATCTGCAATTATATGCTAGTATACAATTTTCGCACCCGAGGAATATTAATGCGCTTGATACTTTTTACATGTCTTACGACTGTTTTACTTTTGTTGGCAAAATGTGTTTTGTGATGCGAAACATTTATGTGAAATGTTTTCATATGCATGCCTCCTTTTGGAACTGACTTTTGGCCTATGATTGCAGTTATGGTGCGCGCATTCTATAGATTTGGGTTTATTTCTATTCGTTTGGCTTGACATTTGAATACATTTACCATGTTCCGGTTGGGATTCTTTGCATATGCTTTTAAGGTACATTGTTTACGTATAGGTACCGTCTAAAACGCGTCTTTACCTTACTTAAATCTCTAACGCTTCTATGCTAATGTAACCAACTGAAACAAGTGTGTGATGAGGGGGGCGAAAAGGGGGGGAGGGGGGTTAACCTTATACTAGCAGTGACATTTTGTCATGTGCACTAATGCTAGCCTTATTACGGTAACGTTTGGCTTTAGTTTGCCACTTATTTCATCCTCACTGAAACACTCTATGCATAAGATACTTTAACATCGATTGCATTGCAAATTTGCGACTGTTGCAAGTCATCTGCAATTATATGCTATTATACAAATTTCGCACCAGTGGAATATTAATGCGCTTGCTACTTTTTACATGTCTTACGACTGTTTTACTTTTGTTGGCAAAATGTGTTTTGTGATGCGAAACATTTATGTGAAATGCTTTCATGTGCATGCCTCCTTTTGGATCTGACTTTTGGCCTATGATTGCAGTTATGGTGCGCGCATTCTATAGATTTGGCTTTATTTCTATTCGTTTTTCTTGACATTTGAATACATTTACCATCTTCCGGTTGGAATTCTTTGCATATGCTTTCAAGGTGCATTGTTTACGTATAGGTACCGTCTAAAACGCGTCTTTACCTTACTTAAATCTCTAAGGCTTCTATGCTAATGGAACCAACTGAAACAAGTGTGTGATGAGGGGGGCGAAAAGGGGGGGAAGGGGGGTTAAGCTTATACTAGCAGTGACATTGGGGTTTCACAAAGTACGCTAGCGGGACGAGGTATCCTTTTCTAAATTATTTCATCGCTCCTCGAAGGTTACTTAATTTTAGTGTTTGCTGTACAAACATTGGCGTTCATGTATGTATTACCCGCAGTAATGCAGATACTACTGTGCAATTGTTTTTGGGGAATCACGCGTTGGAAAAAAATGAATTTTTTTATTCAGAACATATGGTTCATAGCTTAAAAATGTCATGCACTGTTTGGCATACATCTCTGCTGCCTTTATCTTCAATACTAACCTTTAATATTTGTATACTACATAAATTACTCCTCTCGCTACTCCTTTATGTTTATTACACACTTTATCTTCTTTAATCTTCTCTTTGTTTTCCATGATTTTTCATAATTTACAACTAAAAGTTGACAATAGCTAATGATGAGAAAGTGAGCATGCAGGTGAGAACCAATCTGCTAACTCAAATGGTGTGACTGACGTGAGGCTCTGCAAACGTTTTGTACAAGTTTTACCTTTTGCTATTCCTATTTTCAGCAGTAATAGCGCACACTCGCCACCATGCATTTCACATCATGCATTCTCCAAAACACACGCTACACCACACACTCTTTAGCGCACATTGAAATTCACTCTCTTCTATCCACTCTCTACAGCACACTCATTGTGTGACTTAGTGCGTGTAACTTAGCGCGTGTAACTTAGTGCGTGTAACTTAGCGCAGGTAACTTAGCGCGGGTAACTTAGCGCGGGTAACTTAGCGCGGGTAACTTAGCGCGTGTAACTTAGCGCGTGTAACTTAGCGCGTGTGACGCTCTGTTGCACGCGCTCTGTTGCACGCGCTCTGTTGCACGCGCTCTGTTGCACGCGCTCTGTTGCACGCGCTCTGTTGCGCGCGCTCTGTTGCGCGCGGTCTGTTGCGTGCGCTTTGTTGCACGCACTGTGTCACACGCTCTCATGCACTATCATTTCACATACTCTTTAGCATACTACTTTTTGTACACATTTTTATATACATCCCCTCAACATGCACCACAGCAAATTTACATCTCTAATGCCTTTATCTTCACTACTATCCTTTATTATTTGTACACTGCATACATTACTCTTGCTCCTGTCGCTACTCCTTTATGTATGCTACACTATGCCTCTTCTTTATACTCCTCTTTGTTTCCCTTGCTTTTCTCATACTTTCAAACTATAAGTTGACAATAGCTGATGATGAGAAAGTGAGCATGCAGGTGAGAACCAATCTGCAAACTCCAATGGTGTTACTTACGTGAGGCTCTGACAACTTTTTCTGAATTTTTTTCATTTTCCTATCCCTGTTTTCAACAGTAATTGCTCACACTCCACACCATGCATTTTTCACCATGCATTCTCAAAAACACACTTCACACCACACACTCTTTAGCACACATTCTCATTTACACTCTTTTATCCACTCTCTACAGTACACTCATTGTGTAACTTACCACATGTGGCTTAGCGCAGGTAACTTAGCGCATGTAACTTAGCGCATATGACAGCATGGTGCATATACTCTGTAGCACGCAGTTTAGTTACAGCCTCTATGGCACTCTCTGTACTACCAGCTCTTTACCACAGGCTCTCTGCCACACACTGTATGCCACACACTTTTCTACATGCTATCTTTTGGCAGGCGCTTTCACATACTACCTACTGTACACATTGTAATACACATCTCCTCTACATGCAGCATAGCTAATGCTTCCAACTACTACCATTATTATCCTCCTATCCTTTACTATCAGTCAAACACTACACACACTACTTTTACTGCTCAAAACTACTTCTTCATGTACAGTACATACTGTCTCTTCTTTATTCACACTTTTTATTCCCTTCTTTTTGGGCACTTTCAGCCTATTTGTCAAAAAAAAATAATAAACAGAAAGTGAGCATGCACGTGACAACCAATCTGCACAATGCAATGGTGTTACTTATGTCACGCACTGTCAACTTTGTGGGCAACTATTTTCTTTAGCTAGCTGTGTTTTCACCATTAATACACTATTTTTTGATGCGCACTCTTTCCCAAGCCCTCTTTTCCGCGCACTTTCCCGCGCCCTCTTTCCCGCGCCCTCTTTCCCACGCCCTCTTTCCCGCGCCCTCCTCCCCGCGCCGTCTTCCCCGCGCCCTCTTCCCCTCGCCCTCTTCCACACGTAGTCTCAATACACATACTTTACTGCACACCATTTTTAGCACACCTCTTAAACATCGTAGCTAATGCTAGCTTTTTTTACTACATGCATAGCCCAAACAGCACCATACATCTCTAATGCCTTTATCTTCACTACTATCCTTTATTATTTGTGCACTGCATACATTACTCTTGCTCCTGTCGCTACTCCTTTATGTATACTACACTCTGCCTCTTCTTTATACTCCTCTTTGTTTCCCTTGCTTTTCTCATACTTTCAAACTATAAGTTGACAATAGCTGATGATGAAAAAGTGAGCATGCAGGTGAGAACCAATCTGCAAACTCCAATGGTGTTACTTACGTGAGGCTCTGTCAACTTTTTCTGAAATTTTTTCTTTTTCCTATCCCTGTTTTCAACAGTAATTGCTCACACTCCACACCATGCATTTTGCACCATGCATTCTCAAAAACACACTTCACACCACACACTCTTTAGCACACACTCTCATTTACACTCTTTTATCCACTCTCTACAGTACTCTCATTGTGTAACTTACCACATGTGGCTTAGCGCAGGTAACTTAGCGCAGGTAAATTAGCGCATGTAACTTAGTGCATATGACAGCATGGTGCATATACTCTGTAGCACGCAGTTTAGTTACAGCCTCTATGGCACTCTCTGTACTACCAGCTCTTTACCACAGGCTCTCTGCCACACACTGTATGCCACACACTTTTCTACATGCTATCTTTTGGCAGGCGCTTTCACATACTACCTACTGTACACATTGTAATACACATCTCCTCTACATGCTGCATAGCTAATGCTTCCAACTACTACCTTTATTATCCTCCTATCCTTTACTATCAGTCAAACACTACACACAATACTTTTACTGCTCAAAACTACTTTTTCATGTATACTACATACTGTCTCTTCTTTATTCTCACCTTTTTTTCCACTTCTTTTTGGACACTTTCAGCCTATTTGTCAAAAAAAACCAATAAACAGAAAGTGAGCATGCACGTGACAACCAATCTGCACAATGCAATGGTGTTACTTATGTAACGCACTGTCAACTTTGTGGGCAACTTTTCTTTAGCTAGCTCAGTGTTTTCACCATTAATACACTATTTATTTATTTATGCGCCCTCTTTCCCGTGCCCTCTTTCCCGCGCCCTCTTTCCCGCGCCCTCTTTCCCGCGCCCTCTTTCCCGCGCCCTCTTTCCCGCGCCCTCTTTCCCGCGCCCTCTTTCCCGCGCCCTCTTTCCCGCGCCCTCTTTCCCGCGCCCTCTTTCCCGCGCCCTCTTTCCCGCGCCCTCTTTCCCGCGCCCTCTTTCCCGCGCCCTCTTCCCCGCGCCCTCTTCCCCGCGCCCTCTTCCACACGTACTCTCAATACACATACTTTACTGCACACCATTTGTAGCACACCTCTTAAACATCGTAGCTAATGCTAGCTTTTTTTAATAGATGCATAGCCCAAACAGCACCATACATTTGGGGAAAGTGCTCCATGTAGGCATCTCCACCGTAGCACCCCAGAACGATGAAGCCCTGTAAACAAACAAAGATACACAGTTAGTTACAAAACATACAATATGCCTTACCTAAGTCCCGCAAACAACACCATACTTACAAAGGAAAAGCCTCCCTGCATGCCGCCGCACTGGAACGACCCTCACTGCTGAAGACCTGTAACGAAACAGAAAAAAAAAATGAGTTACTTACAATATGCCTTACCTAAGTCCCACAAACAGCACCATACTTACCGAGGGAAGCACTCCCTGCACGCCGCTGCACCGGAATGACCCACACCGCTTAAGCTCGAGAAACAAAAAGTTAGATAAAAAGCAAGCAAACAACAAAACAGCCAAAAAACATAGCACATTGCTTGCCATACTGCTTCAGGAAGAATTTGCCTCACAGCCATAAACATAAGCCGGAAAAGGCCAAAGATAAAATAGAAGAAACATGCCCACCATCAAATATGGGTCTGGCTGGGCAAAAGAGAAAAGTTGCAAAAAAAGACACCCATGATTCTGAAGAGCGTGGGGCAGGCTGAGGGAAACTTCCTCAACAAATGCTTGCTATGGGAAAGGGGAGAGAAAAGAGTTGGGCCAAAAAAAACAATACATAGATGGCTGTGCACAATCAAATAATGTATTATTGATTTTAAAGAATTTAGCAAAATGGGAAGTTTGCATGGAGTACTTAAATTCACGATTGAATGAAGCAGTGTGTATGTGTAGGTTTATGTAAATGCCTGTGTGACATCGTGAAAATGTGAATATAAACCACATTTGGCATTAGCTGTTGATGGGGAAGTAAGCATGCACATGCAAAACAATCGGAAAACTCGAATGGTGTTAATAACATGAGGCGCTGGCAACTTTTACGTTAGAGCAGTTGAATTTATTAGATAGCAATATAGTTTAGTTTTCTACAAACAGTCTTGCGTTTGCACTGTTTACCATACAATCTTTAACATGCACTCTTTAACATGCTATATTGTACAGAATACAATTTAAAGCGCGCTTTTTTAGAGACACCTCCTCTACATATATCATACTTAATGCCTACATTAAGACTACTGTTGGTCGTTAGACGCGCCTCTTTTTAATCCTTTCTTTGGGGAACTTTCAAGCTATATGCTGCCGAATTTTAACAATGAAGAAGTGAAGATACAAGTAAAGTATTTGGCAAACCTCAATAGTGTTACTGACATTAAACACTCAACACTACCAGGGGATTTGGACTTTGCCTATGTCAGTTTTTCCAGCAATAATATACTTTAATCCTCTACAAACACTCTTTTGCACGCACACTGTTGTACGCGCTCTATTGCACGCGCTCTGTTGCACGCACTCTGTTGCATGCACTTCTTAAATGCTCTCTGCCATACGCTCTATCATGCACTATGCTTTTACATACTCTTTACCATACTACCTGTTGCACACCTTTTTAAGTACATCTCCTCAACATACACCACATCTAATGCTTACATCACTACTGACCTTTATCCTCAACACTATCCTTTACAATTTAACACTACATACATTACTCTTACTCCTCTCGCTACTCCTTAACGTAAAAGACACACTGCCTCTTCTTTATTCTCCTCTTTGTTTTTGTTTCTTTTTCATATTTTAAACCTAAACGTTGACAATAGCTGATGATGAGAAAGTGAGCATGCAGGTGAGAACCAATGTGCAAACTACAATGGTGTTACTTACGCGATGCTCTGTCAACTTTTTATACAATTATTTCCTTTTACTAACCCTGTTTTCAACAGAAATTGCGCACACACCACAGCATGCATTTTACACCATGCATTCTCCAAAACACACTCCACAACACACACTCTTTAGCACACATTCTCATTCACACTCTTTTAGCCACTCTCTACAGTACTCTCATTGTGTAACTTGACACATGTGGCTTAGCAACTGTGACTTAGCGCAGGTAACTTAGCGCGTGTAACTTAGCGCATATGACAACATGGTGCATATACTCTGTAGCACGCACTATATTTACAGCCTCTATGGCACTATCTGTACTACCAGCTGTTCACCACAGCCTCTCTGCCACACGCTCTATGCAACCCACTTTCCTACACGCTGTCTTTTGGCATACACTTTAACATACTACCTATTGTGCAAATTGTAATACACATCTCCTCTACATGCACCCTAGCTAATGCTTATAACTCTACTACCTTTATTATCCTCCTATCCTTTACTATCAGGCAAACACTACACACACTACTCTTACTGCTCTTTCTACTCCATGTATACTACATACTGTCTCTTCTTTATTCTCACTTTATTTTCCCCTACATTTTTGACACTTTCAGCCTATTTGTTGGCAATAACTAATTTTGAGAAAGTGAGCATGCACATGACAACCAATCTGCACAATGCAATGATGTTACTTATGTAAGGCACTGTCAACTTTTTGGGAAAGTTTTTCCTTTACGTAGCTCAGTGTTTTCACCATTAATAGACTATTTCTTTATGCACCCTCTTCCCTGCCCCCTCTTCCCCGCCCCCTCTTCCCCGCCCCCTCTTTCCCCGCGCCCTCTTCTCGCGCCCTTTTTCCCGCGCCCTCTTTCCCGCGTCCTCTTTCCCGCAATCTCTTCCCCGCCCCCTCTTCCCCGCCTCCTCTTTCCCCGCGCCCTCTTTCCCCGCCCCCTCTTTCCCTTTCCCTCTTTCCCCGCCCCCTCTTTCCCCGCCCCCTCTTTCCCCGCCCCCTCTTTCCCCGCCCCCTCTTTCCCCGCCCCCTCTTTCCCCGCCCCCTCTTTCCCCGCCCCTCTTTCCCGGCCCCTCTTTCCCCGCCCCCTCTTTCCCCGCCCCCTCTTTTCACGCGCCCTCTTTCCACGCGCCCTCTTTCCACGCGCCCTCTTTCCACGCGCCCTCTTTCCACGCACACTCTTTCCACGCGCCCTCTTTCCTTTGCCATGCACTCTGTTGCATGCATGCGCTCTGTTGCACGCGCTCTGTTGCACGCGCTCTGTTGCACGCGCTCTGTTGCTCTGTTGCACGCGCTCTGTTGCACGCGCTCTGTTGCACGCGCTCTGTTGCACGCGCTCTGTTGCACGCACTCTTTTGCACACACTCTTTTGCACACACTCTTTTGCACACACTCTTTTGCACACACTCTTTTGCACACACTCTTTTGCACACACTCTGTTGCATGCACTTCTTAAATGCTCTCTGCCACACACACTCTCATGCACTATGATTTTACATAATCTTTAGCATACTACCTGTTGCACACATTTTTAGGTACATCTTCTCAACATGCACCACAGCTAATGCTTACATCTCCACTCTCTTTATCCTCACTACTATCCTTTAAAATTGTACTGTACATACATTACTCTTACTCCTCTTGCTACTCCTTGACGTATGACACACTGCCTCTTCTTTACTCTCCTCTTTGTTTTCCTGGCTTTTTCAAACTTTGAACATTTAAGTTGACAATAGCTGATGATGAGAAAGTGAGCATGCAGGTGAGCACCAATCTGCAAACTCCAATGGGGTTACTTACGTGAGGCTCTGTCAACTTTTTCTCAAAGTTTTTCAGTTTCCTATCCCTGTTTTTAATTGTAATAGCACACACTGCTTTTTACACCATGCATTCTCTATTATACATTCTGTACCACACATTCTTTAGCACACATTCTCATTCACACTCTTTTAGCCACTCTCTACAGTACTCTCATTGTGTAACTTGACACATGTGGCTTAGCAACTGTGACTTAGCGCAGGTAACTTAGCGCGTGTAACTTAGCGCATATAACAACATGGTGCATATACTCTATAGCACGCACTATATTTACAGCCTCTATGGCACTCTCTGTACTACCAGCTCTTTACCACAGCCTCTCTGCCACACGCTCTATGCAATACTACACGCTGTCTTTTGGTATGCACTTTAACATACTAGCTACTGTGCAAATTATAATACACATCTCCTCTACATGCACCCTAGCTAATGCTTACAACTCTACTACCTTTATTATCCTCCTAGCCTTTACTATCAAGCCAACACTACACACACTACTCTTACTGCTCTTTCTACTCCATGTATACTACATACTGGCTCTTCTTTATTCTCACTTTATTTTCCGCCAAATTTTTCACACTTCCAGCCTATTTGTTGGCAATAACTAATGATGAGAAAGTCAGAATGCACATGACAACCAATCTGCACAATGCAATGATGTTACTTATGTAAGGCACTGTCAAATTTTTAAGAAAGTTTATCCTTTAGATAGCTCAGTGTTTGCGCCATTAATAGACTATTTCTTTATGCACCCTCTTTCCCCGTGCCCTCTTTCCCCGCGCCCTCTTTCCCCGCGCCCTCTTCCCCGCGCCCTCTTTCCCCGCGCCCTCTTTCCCCGCGCCCTCTTTCCCCGCGCCCTCTTTCCCCGCGCCCTCTTTCCCCGCGCCCTCTTTCCACGCGCCCTCTTTCCACGCGCCCTCTTTCCACGCGCCCTCTTTCCACGCGCCCTCTTTCCTTTCCATGCGCTCTGTTGCATGCATGCTGTTGCATGCGCTCTATTGCACGCGCTCTGTTGCACACTCTCATGCACTATGATTATACATAATGTTTACCATACTACCTGTTGCACGCATTTTTGTGTACATCTTCACAACATGCACCAGAGCTAATGGTTACATCTCTACTGTCTTTATCCTCACTACTATCCTTTAAAATTGTACTGTACATACATTACTCTTACTCCACTCGCTACTCCTTGACGTATGACACACTGCCTCTTCTTTACTCTCCTCTTTGTTTACCTAGCTTTTTTCAAACTTTAAACCTTTAAGTTGACAATAGCTGATGATGAGAAAGTGAGCATGCAGGTGAGAACCAATCTGCAAACTCCAATGGGGTTACTTACGTGAGGCTCTGTCAACTTTTTCTCAAAGTTTTTCAGTTTGCTGTCCCTGTTTTCAACTGTAATAGCACACACTGGCCACAATGCTTTTTACACCATGCATTCTCTATTACACATTCTGTACCACACACTCTTTAGCATACATTCTCATTCACAATTTCTTCCATCTACTCTTTACAGCACACACATTCTGTGACTTCACACATGTGGCATGACACGTGTTACTTTGCGCCTCTGCCTTAGCCCCTGTACCTTAGCGCATGCGCCAATATGTTGCATAATTCCGTGCTGCAGACTACCATGGGATGAATTATGTGAAGCACTGACAAGTTTTATTGCCTTTGTTTTTGTACCGTACTGTTTGTCTTTTTTAATGAAACTATTTAAATATTATACTCTAAGAAAAACACTCTACTACTCTTTTCTTCACATTCTGCTACACATTCTCGATGTACACTTTTTTGGCTACACATTGTCTACACTATGCTACATTTTACAACACTTTTTCTACCATACTCGACAGAAACCTTACACTACAAACCATCTCCATATTATTACATCTGTATTGCTCTTTGGGATACAATTTCTACTTGTGTTTTCCCTCCATTACATCTACCAACTTTATGAGCCATGCAAAAATTACTTAATTTCGTTACTATTGACAACTTACTGTATATTACTATGCTAAATCAACATTAATACTTGTTTTTATTCTTCCATAGATAACTGTGAGAAGTTGCGCATTCTTTTTCAAGGCATCAAGGTGAAAGTATCTTAATTTATTGTTGATACACCAGCCTATGGTGAAAACAAATCAGTTGGGATCATTAGAATATATATATATTTTTTTTTAAACATACTCATTGTTTTCAGCATGCATAACCTCTGTTAACGATACCTATAGGCTGTTGAGAAAGTCTAGTGCTTACAAATCCGTAAACATCATTCACAGACTATTTAAGAAACACTGACCTTTGCTTAAAGCACAACATTCGTGGAAACACTACAAGCGTATAGAAACACACAACAAATGCATGCTTAGAAAACACTTCTATTCATTTTAGAATCCTATGCATATAGCATAAATTTAATAAAGTATACATCTAACCTATCTCACAGAAATTAGTTTGCTGAACAGCATCTATTTATTACTTACTGTTATTAGCAGCACAAGGGAAGTTGCATGAACCTTGTATAGCTATACAAATAAATAGTAACTACTCAGAAAAGTTAGAAAGTGTATATAAATTTTAATATATGCTAGTTAGCATTATACTTGTATAGAAGCATACAGATATATAGTCCATACAAGAAACTTACAACACTAAAATACAGCATCCAAAGAACGCTACAATACAAACCTATAATAGGTAGTTTAATACCGGCAGTTTATTTGAACAATATTTTGGTGTCGCTATTAATATCATGGAAATACTGCAGGCAGCTTATCATCAAGGGCATAACAAATTTTCTCCTACTTCGCGGGGCAAACAATGTTTGCCAAACAGCACATTCGCAATCATACACAATAGCTACAAACCTGCTAATACATGGACTGTAGAAGATTTACATGCCATTATGGACTTAGGGGATGCTTTATATATAGATATGCATTCCATAAATCAAGAACAGCTTATGCATCCTGATGATTTACCAAATTATATCCAACACAATGACACCATCTATTCGCTTAAGCTTAAACAACCTTCTTATGGGGATATACTGAAACAGTTTGACCCATCTTCGCCAAATATGCAAACAGTATTGAGAGCTGCACTCAATTTGCATTGCGGTGTTTTACTTTGCATGGATATGTATGTTATAGCTATTATGCACAGTGAAAATTCATACTTTGTATTTGACTCGCATAGCCGCGACACCACAGGAATGCCTCACCCAAATGGGACATGTATTACCATACAAATATCATTTGAAGGGCTTATACAGTACATAACAAATCTGGCATATAGTCTAAAGCGACCCAATAGTAATTACTTACCATATGAATTAACTCCAATAGATATAATTCCAATTAAAAAAGATTCACTACATAAGGCAATGCTCATAGCAGAGAAAAATGCAAGTGCCATATTACACAAGCATATTTATGTGCATTCTACTAAAGCATGTACAGATTTATTCACACACACATTAAGAACTCGCATACAAAATGAAAGAGATTGCCTCCAAAGATCAAAGGCAGGTACTCTTCAGCCATCAGCATCATTAGCTAGTGATCAGCATATTCCCCCCTCACAAAATTGCATTGTGCCTATAACAACTGCACAACTGACGCTACCTACCTGCACTAGCATAGATACAACAGAATATGCAAGCAACTCACATAATACTCCGACATACGCAAATATACTTAGAAATACACTTAGACACAACACAAGAGTCACGAGTTGTGATACAAAAAACATACAGACACAAAACATCACAGGCTCAACAAGTGATTTGCATAATAACGCATATATACAAAGCTCCCATCCTACAAACAAACCTAACACTCAGGGTAACAAAATACTTAGCCCAAAAAATAACCCCAAGACTATATTGTCAAAAATGCATATTAACATCAGGAACAATATAGAACAAACTTTTTGGCCACAAACACAACAACATATAAATGTCGTATATAGTACAGACAAACAGCAAACACAAACAAATCTTACACTACCATCAAGGTGTACACAATCTATACAAAATAGTCTATTTGCTATTCTACATAACTACTGTAAACCCGCACATAGTTGGGATAGTCAAGACTTGCAATCTATTATGGGACTTGGAAATGCACTATATATTGAAATGCAGTCAATTAATAAAGAAAATTGTATGCAACCACAATATTTACCCAATTACATAGAGCACAATGGCGTTATATATGCAATTAAGCAAAAAAAGAGCATAACGTTGGAGGAAAAGCAAACAGAAATGCAAAATGCAAGGCTTTTGAGAACCCTTACTTCAATGCATTTGAACAGTGGTATATTGATTTGTTTTAATGCATACACTATTTCAATATTCAAAACGATTCATGCATACTTTGTATTTAATTCAAATAGCCAAAATGAGGAAATAATACCTCCTGCTAAGGGGACCTCTATTGCTTTACAAATCAAATCACCTGAGCAGGTTATTGATTACATCAGAACGTTGGCTCTCCAGAACAAAGTACCACATTCGTTAAGTTTTACTTTATACTTCACTCCAGTTACAGTACGCAAAATTAGCAAATTGTCACTTGAGACAACACAAAGAAAACATAGAGAGAAAAAAGTTACACCTATAAGAGACATGTATATCCATACTACTAAGTTAACTCTACATGCCTCTATACATATCACACCTATAGAGTTACAACTAGAAAATACAATTACAGAAACACTCAACAGCGATAGGCAAATGCATACAGAGAATTCCACAACCACAAGTCATATTGAATCTATCATAGCTATTAACAATCCCAATCCAATAACAAACACATTTACACATAATGCTGGGATTCACAATGAACCAAATGCAATAGAAGTACAACCAAATAACTGTAACAGAAAAAGATTGCATGAACAAGAAACAGAAAATACACTTAATGCCACAAATATAACATCTTTGACAAATGCCACAATTAGTACTTTCCATGCACAAATTAAATATGGCCCAGAGTATGCTTGCACTATTTGCAATCAGTTGTGGCATAAACAAAGTTTGCAAACAACGCACAAGTTAAAAAAAAGGGCTAAATTCATAGAATGTAACATTAGTCAATATCAAACAGAAGATATATGCCGGACATGTTACAACTATATTGCCAAGGACAAAATACCACCATGTTCTTTCTATAATGGGATGACATTTCCTGATATCCCACCTGAATTACACTTGCATAATTTAGAAGAGAGATTAGTATCGCCAAGAATACCTTTTTTACAAATCAGAACGCTGCCGCGAGGCTTCCAAAAATCTCTCTCAGGTGCAGTAGTTAACGTTCCTGCCGATGTTATGACAACTGTAACTGTTTTACCAAGACAAATTAATGACAACATGACGATTCCAATAAAATTAAAACGCAAATTAAGCTATAAATCCTATACCCATTTCGAAAATGTAAGGCCAAACAAAGTAAAGCGTGCAGCTCTATATTTAGCAACTACTAGCAGTATGTTCCAAGAATATGGAGTCACTGTTAATAAAGATTGGGAATATACACCAGAGAATATGCCACCTTGTAATGACACTTCTGATGCAAACAATACATCAGATTCATCAGACAACATTGCAGCTGGGAATTTAGATACTATGCTAACTAATGAAACTATAACTACAGAAAGCATTAACATTATTAACTTGGCACCTGCAGAATATAACACACCAAGGGGTCTATATGAAGACAAAGATTCTGAATATTTAGCTTTCCCCACTATTTTTTGTGGGAAGCGAAGGCCAACAAACAAAGAAAGGCATGTACCAATACATTACAGTACAATATGTCAATGGGAATTAAGAAGTTATGATTTAAGAGTAGCAAAGTCCATGACAAATGTTTTCTTCAAATTGAAAAAGTTGCATATTAAGCAAATACAGAGCAAAATATACATCTCACTTAGAAAATATTTTACCAATGGTAACATTATTACAGCAAAAGACATCAAACAAAAATTAGATAGCATTTTCCAATTTAATGAGGGATATAAAATACTAAAAACAATACGTGGCTCACCACCATATTGGGAGCAATGCAAAAAAGACTTATTTGCTATGATAAGACAATTAGGGATACCAACATTTTTTTTAACATTATCAGCAGCAGAAACTAAATGGTATCATTTAATCAACATACTATTACGCACTGAGAAAAAAAAAGAATGTACAGAAGAAGAATTCAAAAAAATGTCATGGGAGGAAAAATGCAAATTAATACAGAGAAATCCCATTACTTGTGCCCGACATTTTGACTTTCAAGTTAGAAAATTCTTTAATTGTATATTACTGCATAAAAGTAACCCAATTGGCAAGGTGATAGATTACTTTTATAGAGTAGAATTTCAACAAAGAGGATCACCACATATACATGCTATAATATGGATTGAAAGAGCTCCACAGTATGAAACTTCAGAAGTTACTACTGTTACAGCTTTTATAGATAAATATATAACCTGTGCAAAACAACAAGATACAAATATCGAGCCTTTATTGCCACTACAAAAGCATGGACATACCAAAAATTGTCGTATTAAACATAAAAGAACATGCAAATACCAGTACCCAAAATATCCAATGCCAGAAACTTTTATACTGGAACCATTACCACTAGACAAAACTGATCAAGAGCTCTTACAGAAAATCGAACTAATCCACCTAACTATGAACACGCAAGAGTTCTCACATTATTCCTTTGAACAGTTTTTAGATACAATGAAACTAGATCTAAGTCAATATGTTAGATGTATACGCTGCATTATAGAAAAAAATACAATTTTCCTAAAAAGAACACCAGCTGAATGCTTTATTAATAACTACAATACGACAATTTTACAAGCATGGCAAGCAAACATTGATATACAATACATCTTAGACGCATATGCATGTGACGTATATATAGTATCATATATTAGTAAATCACAGCGTGGAATGAGCAAGTTGATTGCACAAGCAGCAAAAGAAGTTTATCACAATCCAAGCATAAAAGAGCAGCTTAAGCATATAGGTAACAAATTCCTAAACTGTACAGAAATAAGCGCGCAAGAAGCAGCCTATCTTATACTTCAAATTCCTTTACGCAAAAGTTCTAGATCGTATGTTTTCATTAATACAAGCCCTCCAGAAAAGCGTACCTACTTATTAAAAGACATTGAGACTATAAATTTGTTACCTGATACATCCAATCAAATACAATATGATAATGTAATAGTAAAGTACAGCAAACGTCCTACAGATTTGGAAACGTGTACATTAGCTGACTATGCATCTATGTATCATGGAAATCATAAAAATAGAAAGCAGAAAAATGCAACAGACCATGATAATTTCCTCACCGAAAACAACTTTTATAGCTCGGATGAGGAAGAACTTGAAATTAATATACCAAATAAAACTGCAGAAACAGATTATACAAAGCGGCAAAAACAAAAAATAATTCGGTATTGCAAGTTTAATAAAACAAATGACCCTGAAAATTATTACAGAGAATTGCTAATGCTTTATTATCCCTGGAGAGTAGAAAATCAAATTATTGGTAATAAGGAAACATATTATGAAAAATACCTAGAACTTCAAAATATAGTTGACGCTAATCATACTAAGTATAATAGGCATAATACCCCTTTAACACCTAATGCCAATGGAGACTGTACATTGGACGCATTACTTATACCTCCAATGGATATAGAAACTGACGAAAACATTTGTCCTGAAGTTCAAACAAATGAACCACTATTATATGACTTATCATTTGATTTAGGCATTAGAACTACAAGTAATGATGAACTTTTAACCAATAATATAATGCCAGATGACCAATATCACAGTTTGATGCAAAATCTTACAGATGAGCAACTTAACTTTATATACCATCACTTGCATTGCATAAAAACCAAAGAAACACCTTGCTATACGTTTTGCACAGGTGGTGCAGGAGTAGGGAAAAGCTTCCTTATAACAGCCCTTTACCAAACATTACTACGCTATTACAATACCAAAGCAGGGGAAAATCCTGATAACATTTATGTATTGCTTACAGCTCCAACAGGCAAAGCAGCACATAACATCCATGGTAAAACGCTACATAGTGCATTCAAAATACCAGTTTCGCAATCGCTATCTCATAAACCACTCACTCATGAGAACAGGAGTGCACTTCAAAATGAATTATTGCATCTTAAATTGCTGATAATTGATGAAATATCAATGGTAGGGGCAAATCTTTTCAATTTTATACATAACAGGTTACAAGAAATTAAAATGTCCAAACTCCCTTTTGGTGGGATATCCATATTAGCTATTGGAGATTTTTATCAGTTAAAACCAGTATTTGACACATACATATTTGAAAATTCTAGGCATTCATACAGACCAGTAAGTACAAATTTATGGCAAACACACTTTAAGTTGTTTGAATTAACAAAAATTATGAGACAGCTAAACGACTTACCATTTGCTCAATTACTAAATAGATTAAGAGAAGGAAAACAAACTAATGACGATATTATACAAATACAAACACGCGAGCAAGACCCACCCCAAAACATTACCAAAACCATCCCTTATATAATGGCAACAAACAAAGAGGTTAATAATATTAATAATGAAGTTTTGTTACAACATATAACAAAATACCCTGTATACACATCAACCGCAATAGATACAGTTGCATCTGACCTAAGCGAAATTGTAAAAAAAAAAATACTAATGCAATTACCTGCAGATGCAACTAAGACCATGGGCCTGCCATTTATATTGCATATTGCATTAAAATTACGATACGATCTAACATGCAATATCAATGTTAACGATGGCTTAACAAATGGTGCAACAGGTATAGTTGAATTAGTAGAAACTATCAATAGCATTCCAAATGTGATATGGATTCTTTTTGATAAAGAAAATGTTGGCAAATTAACAAGACAGGAAAATAGGCACATATATCACAGTAACATTTCACCTCATTGGACACCAATTCATGTTATCTCTAGACATTTTCAATTTACACAAAAATTTATAACAATAATACGCAAGCAATTCCCACTACGCCAATCATCTGCACGTACTATACATAGAACACAAGGAGAAACTATTGAACCACTTTACATCCATTTTAACAATAGTAAAATACATCATTTGCATTATGTTGCTTTAAGCAGAGCAAAATCATTAGAAAACATATATATTAAAAACTTTAAGCAGGACAAAATAGTTGTCCACCCAAAGGTTCATGAAGAAATGGCCCGCTTAAGGACAGATATGCTATTAGAAATATCAGTACCACAATTATGTAATTATCTGCTAAACTTTAATGTTATTGTACACAACATACGTTCACTACAAAAAAATCACAAAGCTATACAAGCCGACACAAATATCATGAAGGCAGATATTATATGTCTCAATGAAATAAACACAACTAGGGAAGGGAACAGTCATTCATTATATATTGACCACTATCATCTGATGCTATTTGATAAATTCCATAATCAAAATACCAAGCATGGGATTGCTGTTTATTACAAGAAAAATATTTGCCTTTTGCCAATTTATGAAACACAGCACGAAATTGACATTTTACATTTTACTTTATTTATAAAGAATTGTGATTACTTATTTGTGATAATATACAGACCACCACATGTACAACTACAAAAACTTTTTCAAGTGTTAACTAGCGTATTGAGCTTTTACCCAAACTACAAATATATAATAATGGGCGACTTCAACATAGATTTAGCACAAGTATCACATAATGCAACACTACTTTTAGAATACATGCAAAACCAATTTCAATGTCACCAAAAAATACAAAACTACACAGACTACAATTCAACCTTAGACCATATATATGTTAATGAAGAGATAACTCACTTTGGTATACTAGAGTCCTACTATAGCGATCACAAAGCATTATGGGTAGCTATTTAATAAGCTGAAATTATCAATTTGTATGTTATTTTGCTTTAGGAATTTCCTTTCTTTACATGCTAGATTCAGAAGGTCTACTTACATTATTTGTCTCGTTGCAGATGATTTCTATACAAGAAATTAAGGAAACCAAACACGAGGAAAGCAAACCGTATCAAAAAGCAATACGAGCAAACATAGTCAAATGCTCTGCAAAAACACACTACAAAAACGCTAAGCAAGAAAATAAGATTTTATTCCACATTGCTCTTGCTGATGAAAGTGGGTCCATTAAAGGAACTTGCTACAATGATGATTTTTTCAAGCTAACAAAAGAAGGGAATGGAATTATAATTCGGAATTTTATAAACAAGAACAATGTCATCATCTTAACGAAACAAACAAAGATTTCGAGAATGCCACCATTAACGCTCCCGGAAACAATAACCCAAGAAGCAGTATATTTGCTACAGCCGCCTGCACCCCCAGTTTCTCCAATAAAAACTATAAGAAAAGCTAATTTACGGACATTGATGAGCATATTAGGGACAATATCAGAGGTACGTATCATAAAAAAATTAAGGTGCTTAACTATTGCATGTAGTAGTCTGTAAACTTACATACTATCAGCAACACTATCTGCCACACACACTTTGTAATCACACTCTTCAAACCACTATACCATACATTCAAAACCCATTTAGTAACTGCAACTCTTTAAAACACACACTATTAGCAGCACACTTTACTATAAACTATATACAACACTCACTCCAACACACATACTATCTACAAACATTTCAAGTAATAGCTGTTGCTTACTCCTTTTACACACACCACAAGGTTACAAATAGTTAAAAACGGACACTCTCCATCTCATTCATTGCTACTTAAACTTTGCCAATACTCTGTAGTACAATCTACTACAAGCATACAACAATTTTTTATAGAGAAATAACATCTAAAGGCTATATTTAGGACTAATCGATGTAGAAACTCAAATAGAATACACAACATTGCTGCTAATAGCACTATACTTACTGCACAACACATACAATATCCTAGCAACTCTACTCGCTCATTTTACAATCTAAATTATATTTAACTAATATAATTTACGAAAAAAAACATTAACATCTGTAAAAATACACATCGGACACTAAATGCACTGTAAAGTGTTGATTACATGGAACAGTCCCACAAGTTTCAAACATGTAAAGTATTTTTACTATTTATTTCAAACACTTGTAAAAATGATAGCTATACAAAATATCATCATCTACTCTTTTATGTGCACTCTCCTACAAATTATATCATATATATACTTCCATACAAAAGTCTCTAACGCACACTCTCTAACATACACACTGTAGCACACACTATTACACAACTAATACACCACAACAATCAACAAACTTTTCACTCGCATGTTCTCTCCAATAAACAAAGATACAGCACAAGTGTATACTATCTATGCAAGAACCAATAACAATGATTGTTTATCAAATTTGACAGGAGGAAGAAACCAAAACTGTATTCATTGGAGGACAAGAAACAAAACTAAAATCAATAACAGTAAACGATGCAACAGACTCAGTGAAAATAACACTGTGGAGGGACGCAGCGGACTTTCCCATCGAACTTGGGAGCTACATAAAAATAACCCATCTGACAGTGCATGAATTTAACAACAAAAAAATATTAAATTCTACTCGGAATACACAATTGCAAGTAAGTACAAAGTAAAAAGACAATGCGAAAAACAAAAAATGTATTCTTTGCAAAGAAATTACTTACACATCTAGAACAGAAGACTCATTAAATTCACCATTTTTATATCACACGTAGTAACATCAGTTGCTCTTTTTTCAGCATACAATTTGGAATTCTACACATAAATCTCATACACATAGATGAAACACCAAAATACTAAATCGCCTTTAAATACATGCATATACATTCATACAAAACACTCTCGAAATATCACAAACAACTTTTCTGTTTACCTTTCCTACAGCTCAACACCTAACGACAAACTTCAAAACATGTAGGTCAATACATTGCAAATCATACTACACCTTTCATTATAATAATTTTGCACACATTTTAAAATGCTAGTCCATAACCATGCCATATAAACTATTTTTGTCCATATCTACACCTTACCTACAAACACATGGAAACATAAAATATCTTACTTTATATATAGCACTAACTTACTATTAGAATAGCACCAGAATCATACATTACTACATCTCAAGCAAAGCAACATCCAACTCTCTATCTATGTCTATATTTACCTTTTTGGAATACATACTAATCAAAAACTGCCTTAAATGCACTTTTCGATTTTACATTACCTATTACTTAACTTGGAGTTTATTTGCACTCTCTCACTACTTTCCTGTGCATATTCGAATTCTATTGCAAATTTTTCACAAAATGTGCCATATAAACATACATTTCTATAAATATCTGACACCTTTACATCATCTTGCATTACATTTAGAAACACTCTGCATCAAAAAAAATACAACACCGCCTTCATAAATTCCATAGGTAAGAACACATAAGTACGCACTTTGGGTCTTTGCCTTCAACTACATTTTTCACATTCTCTGAACCGCGCAGAACAAATGCAATTCACAGAAAAATCTTGGAGAAATTCCTTCAGCATCTAAAGAAATTTTTTATTTCTTTGAAAAGCACGTTAAAATATAGAAAAAAAAAATAGACAGTAAAAAATGGGTTTTATAACTGATGTTTTTTTCTATTTGCAGAAAATTGAGCCACCCCAAGAACAACTGCAGATAACTATATATGGACTCGAAAATACAACTCAGGAAAAAAGCACCATTACCATACAAATTCAAGATAATGAACATTTAAAATCGGTACAAATAAGCAATGCGCTTTTAATGGACCACCTACAAATTCCAGCAGATATTGAGGACTTTTCAGAGGCTCTTATGCCACATCTACCGAAAACACTAAATATAATATTTCAAAATGAACACATTGTCGAAATTCTTGACGAAGATTAAATTATGCAATATGCAAAAAGATAACTACTTTTGTAACTTTGAATAAAATGGATACATACAAAATAAATATTTTAGTTAATAAAAATCTTAAATCACATTTGACTTACTGTTTATTTTTTCTACGAAATAATGTTTGATATGTACTTGCATGTATTTATATGCGCCATTCGGATAAATAATTACACAATGACTTATGTATACATTTGGCAAGAATTGGGTACTAGTATTACTAAAAAAAAAATATATATAATTTCTAAATATTACTTAATGCACTTGGATAAGGATAATTACTCCTCCATTTAGAATATAGAACGTCCTATTCAAACCTTTCTCTTCACAACTAATAGTACACTATCTAAACAGTAGGTCACCCAACAATACTACTATTGTTAAAGTTACAGCTATTCGAATTGCTAATGACATTATGGTTTGCTTATCTTTAGAAAACAGTACAAAAAAAACATTAGTATTTACTGTATCAATAGCTAACTCAATATATGTGTAGCTAACTCTGTCTGTAAGTACAAAGGCAATAAATGTTGCATTTAAGACTTATTAAGGTATTAACATTGGAAATAACAATACCTTTTGTTTAAATGTTTTAACAACAAAAACTTACCCAAAAACAATGTCATAAACAATGCCAATAGCTCTAACTTTACTAATGCCGAGACCATTGCATTGTAAATGCTTGTTGTTTATGTTTTTGGAGGGGCGGGGGGGTTTGAGGAGAAGTGTTTTGGAGATTTTTAGATTTCTTGTTTGGACCGCTCAGATTGGAAAGATCTAAAGCGCGCATGTCGGGCTGACCGTTGAATGACAACCAGCCAATCTGACATGCACACTTTAAACTTTGGACCAGTCATCCCTGCTGCCAATCAGCAGCAACGGCACCGTCCTGATCTAGCACTCAGGCTGGCCCAGCGGCGCTCTTCAGCACTGTATGATTAAATGGTAATAACCATTTTATTTACGTTTGCCGTGCTCGCAGCGGGAAAAATTATGCTCTTCCTCCCAAAGGGAGGATCCACCACTACCCTTTTCACATATTATCATGGGGCCACATCATTTTATGGTTACGCCCATGCGTCCCTGAGCATATAAAATGTAAACTTGAATCTTGCACAAACATCCATACTGCAGTTCGTCAATGGTGAAGCTTTTTCCGATGCTACATTTCTGTTGTGCTGGCTGATTTCAAGCTACTGTGGCAGTCTCAGCTAGAATTTTTCACCTACCTTCTCAAGCATATTAACACAGGTCCTGGAAGCTAAGCTGGCTGATATTTCATGTTACATCCGTTATCCATTTTTCACCATTAAGGTCATTGCTGTGCAATCTGGCTTCATGCACTGAAGGGACCATTATTAGTTCAATGCAGCAGGAGGTGAACAGAAATGCTGTGAGTCACCTGTTTATCCTTGCTTGAAACAGTGATTGATGTCTACCAGTTCCACAGTTCAATTAGAATTATTGATCCTCCTTCATGTCATATCAAAACAATGCCCCCAATGTGGCAGCACATATGAAAAAGTATTCTTTATTTATATATTATATTACGAAATACACATCAAGCTACAGCAGGATGGTGAAGACAAAATGAAAGTTACATTTAAGGAAGGACAAGTTGAAGCAGAGCATCAATTGTGCCGGGTCTTGCCAGTGCTCAGCACTGAGAGTTCTAAAAAGCAGATGCTGATACGGGTCCCTATTGGGCTCCCCATCTTTGTCCTCACCCTCAGGGTTCTTAATATAAAAAGCTGACAGTGCCTGTCTGAAGGTCAGCCCGCTTACTCCCGGCACATGACAATAGAGAACAGGCAGCGCTCCAAAATACATTTTGATGTGGTGGGGAGAGGTTTGCTTCAGTTGCAACAACCAGGAACTCATTTGTGTAAATAGTGAAATGACTGGTGAATAAATATAAACGTAGAGCGCACCTGCATAATTATTCACATTTCAGTGACATAAAAAATGACGTTTTTACAAAGACGCATCATGGTTAATTCAACTAGAAAGAAAATGCCCTACGAAATCGTTTTTGCTCCTGGAACTTCTGAAATTTCAGATTTTACGTGGTTAGAGAAGGGAGCAAGGCTCTGTGCGCGTGTGTGGTACAATTTAATAAAATAATAACATACTCAGAAATATATGTGAATAATTGTGACCATCAATACAGAAGGATAGAATTGAAACAAAAGAAAATGCAGTAAAACGATAATGTACTTTTTAAATTGTGTTCAAGATGATTTAAAAAGAAGCATATAGGTCAATATTATTATGGGGCCGATTCCGATCCGGGTCGGAAGGGCACCCAACGCGATCCGGCCGGAAATAGTTCGAGCCGTACGCGTGATTTCCGCCTGACTCGTACAGCTGTACGAGCAAGCCAGTACGATGCGAGCTCCATGAAAATCACCGAGTCGTTTCCGGGTCCGAACCGCTCCGTACGTCTCGGTCGTAAGCTAACCGTGGCGTGCAATGGATGCGATTCACAACCGAGCCAGTACGATGCACGCGTCAGACAGTCTGTGCGACCCGGAGTGTCCGGCTCGCAGAAGCTCCCAAAGTCGGACTTCGGGGGTCCGTGTCAGACCCCCCGACACCAGCAGCCGTACGACTCGCATACAGGGGGAGACCCATGGGTCTCCCCCACACAGGCATGTACGGCGCGGATGCACCGACGCGTACCCACTGTAGGGGGCGCACTTGTTCGAGACGTACCCATTCAGTCAATGGGAGCACATGTACGCGTCGTACAACTGGCTCCCATTGACTTCTATGGGAGTCCGACCGAACAGAGTCCGACAGCATACGTGCGCATCGTACTCGCTCGGTCGGACTGTAGGGGTCCGGTTCAGTCGGAAAACACTCCGGATCCAACTCGGTCGGAGTGCTTTCCGACCCGGATCGGAATCGGCCCCTAAGTGTTGTATTATAAATCTTGACGCAATGACATAAGCAGCAAAATATCAGTCGGGCGGTGCACTATGCTAAGCACAGATTTTTAGCTTGAGTTTAGCCACGCCCTCAATTACATTAGCCACGCCCCTTTGAGAGACCCCCTCCCCCCAGTTTTTTTATCCCACTTAAAGCCCTGAGTTGAAGGATGCAGTTGGCACAACAGACTCTTTACTACTTTCATCCAGTGACATGAGTGTTGTGTGAGTGCGGTGCCATCAGATGGGGTGAGAGGGTTCAGGATGGCATTATTCCCCCAGACGTGCCCGAGATTGTGCTCCAAAATCTATTTATAAATTCTGAAGCACCGTTACTTCAGAGCCCTCTTAACGCATGGGCACAGTGGCCCCACGAGCATAGAGGCCCCTTGCAGACCAGAATTTAACTCTAATTTTCTGTTAAACATTTGTATTCCTGTGAGTAGTTGTGTATGCAGGACCCAGTGCACTGCTTTGCCCAGGGGCCTATAATGCTGTTCAGACGGCCCTGTCTTCCCTGCTAACTCGTGGCAATTAAATAGCCTTAAATCACTGCAGCGCAAGATACTGACGTGGGCCCAGCAAGACATTTTTGTCCAAGGCCCGCAAACGTTTCTGACCCACCTATGTAAGTGCGGTGTGCATTTACTAGGCCAATTGTAAAGTCAGCTGGTGGACTGGAATCTTGTTTGTTGCGTGGGACACTGCACGTTCTGTTTTACCTTTTTTCAAATTAGTAGCCGCAAGTTCCATGTTGGATGCTTAGAATGGAAATCTTCATGAATTATGACGGTGGCTATAAAGAGAAAAGCGGTGGTACTGAAGAGCATTACTGACTACCTGCGTGCAGCAATATAAGCCAACATGGAGACAGCAGCGAGGACAATCTCGTTTTCTTTCCAAATTCTGGTTTTCTTTGCCCTAATGTCTCCCCAGCTTGCGCTACTGATGTGAATTAATCAACTATGACTGGTTTGCAACGCAATGCTTTATTAATTCTAATACGTGTTGTTACACGTCTCGCGCCTTAGGACGTTCTCTCGACTTTTTATCAGTACAAAGCACTGCAACAAGAGAAACGTGGGTGCGTGCTGCCACCTAGTGCCACTGTAAAAAAATGCAAGAGTGAATAACGGTCGAATGTTGCAAAATGCCCTGGTCACTTACAGGTAATGATTATAACTGTTAAGTAACCGGAGCATTAGAAATTACCACCTACTGAATTCCGTAAAGGTTCAAAAAAAGTGAGGAGTCGCCCAGGTCCCTCCCTGAAACATTAAAGACACCTTTTCATACTCAGCCCAAGAAGCTGCAATGAATCTCGATGATCAACCAATAATTTTAGCAGGAAAAGGACATTAGGAAATCGCATAAAACCATCGAGATGGTGTATTTAATCCATCTGCTTATGGACATTGTAGACGTTTTATTACCCTGGATCACTCCACCAAAAGCAACAAACAATTGATGCAGCTTGCTGCCATCTTTGGGCGATCCACATAGATCAACACTGTCCTTTTAACACCAAAGGTTTGAAGTAAACATGTCTCCTGAGAAAAGGATTAAGGGAAAAAAAGAAGGCAAAAAAATTCCTGTTGCCTGTGACCTGAATGAGGAATTTTGGATAAAATCCCCCACAAAATGCTGTAACAAAATTCCGTCCTCCAAAATCTTTAAACCTGAGGATTTGAACAATTTAGCCTGTAACTTATCAATTCTTGTAGATGAAATGACTGGAACGGGAAAAAACATCTTTAGCCTAAGACATTTCAATCCTACAGAAGCCCTACATTCAAAGGAGAACCTTGCAAACCCTTAAGAACTAGAGGTAAATCCCAAGGTAGTAACAAAGGACGAAGAACAGGTCTAGAGTTAGAGAAACGTCCAAGTAGTGTAAATCATAAACTCCCTTTGTCAGAAAACACCCCAGTCTCTCAAAAAGCACAAATTGCTGGCTGCGGAGCTTTTAAGGTGGTCACTGTTAAAATCTTAGTTGAAACCACCCAATAAAAATCGACGAACCATTCCAAAGTCAAAATCTATTTAAAAAGTTTCTTCTCTGAGCACCATCCCTGAATATTATTCCATGGCCTAAAATAGATCCTTATGGTAGTAGGCCGTATAGACTGTCGAATCATACTTGCTAAATGGTCAGATTCCCCTTTATGCCTCAGCCCAACCCTTTCAATTTCCAAATCAAAAGAACCAAGTCATACAGAGGGAGGGAGCCCCGATTTATCAGCGGTGAGAGAACCAAGGGAGATTTCCTAACAGAGAAAATAGATATTGGCAGAAAAAATGGGAATCACAAACTCCTCGGCCAGAAAGGGACAATCACTATTACTTCTAACCCTCAACAGAAACCAGGAAATCAGAGGAAAGGGAAGGAAGGCATAAAGAAGCTTCTGAGGCCAATGAATAATCAATGCAGCCAACCCCATGGTCTTGGAGATGAAACTGTGCACAGAATTTCCTTAGTTGAGAGCTATGGTGCGGGGCAAACAGGACCAGGTAGGGTTTCCAGAATCTGTGGCAAACCTCCGTGAACACTATTTGTGAGAATCAGGCTAGAACGTTTCCGCTCAACGAGTCTGCTCTATAAGACATGCTCTCTCCAGTATTTTCAAGAATAGTCTGAAGTAAATTGCTTTAAACGTTCCAGGAAGTGAGAATTCCTTCCTACAACTAGCAATACTTGGTCACTTCCTGCACAGCGAGGATCTCTTTGACTTCCCAGGTGGTGAAGATCTGCTTCTGTTTTCAGACTGGGTCTTGAAGGATTTCCCCCTCTCTTTTCCCGCTTTGGTAATTCTGCCATCTTGAAGGTTGTTTAAATGACGACTTGGTTCTTTTAAATGCAGATTAAGTAGTAGAAGAAGATTGATTGTGGCTGAAGGATGAGAAGGCTTCTTTTCTTTGAAACAAACCTTCTATCTTCTCATCCAGTTCAGGGTCAAGGAACATAATGCCTTCCAAAGCCATACATAGGGCAGCAATCTTTCGGTAATGATCAGTATCCCAGTCTCTCAAAAACACTTTACACCTTGCAGTCATAGTGGCTCCCTCTGAAAAAACCAGCTGCTCTCGCGATGGCAAAATAAATATCCTGCATAAACTCGAATGGCTTCTCTAAATTGTACATTAACGACAAACACTATTCTCCTTCTTGGACAACTTTAAACAGCTCGCTAGAGTCCAATACAATAGACTCTCCCCGGCTCTTTTTCTAGAAAGGGATCTGGATCTGGCCTGGAAATCATAAGTGGAGGAAGAGAAGTCCTCTAAATGCCTGGACGTCCTATGAATTATGCCCATAATTGCTCAAAAACGCCCAATCCAAAACATTCTATCCTATGGGACAGATAGCCTTTCAACAGTGAAACACGAAATTGGCAGTATTTCACTATCAGGACATGCCACACACATCAGAACATGTCTTACCTTTCACATACACTGCACCCTGCTCACAGGGGTACCTTGGGCCTGCCTTAGGGGTAACTCACATGTAAGAAAAGGGAAGGTGAGGGCCTGGCTAGTGGGTGCACTTGCCAGGTCCACATGGCAGTACCAAACTGTACATAGACACTGCACAGGCAGTTCTGAGTTACATTTACAGGCTGCTAATATGGGTGGCACAGTCAGTGCTGCATGCCCACTAGCAACATTTGGTGTTCAGGCCTTGGGCACACATAGTGCACTGTACTATGACTACAATTTACAGAGGAAGCGCTTGCACTTTGGCACTGAACAGCAGGTACAAACTGCCCAAAGCATCTACACTAGCAAAAACGAAGTCCAACACACAGTAAAAACACAGGCGGCAAAGGCAAAAATACAAGGGAAACCCATGCCAAGGATGCCAGGTCTAACATAAGTCTCATTCTCCTGTCACCCTTCAGCATTCCCAGTAGTGGCAGTGCTGGTGCATATGGTGTAATGTGCTTGTTAGAAACAGACAGCGACGGAAGCAGCAGCTGGCCACCAATACCAGTAATGGAAGCATCTTGGGTGGCTTGACACATGGGTGGAAGAGATGAAGTATTGCATCTAAGGTGTATGGGGGACCGTTCTCAGATGTATCTGATAGGTGTAGTTCCGCTGTCCATTTCACTACCCACTGTATCAGGGATGCTAAGTAATAGTGTTCTATGTTGGGTACCAACATTCCGCCCTGAGCCGAGGGTAAGTATAGTTTCGCTAGCGCCACTCTGCAGCAGGATGTATTCCGTATGAGGTCACAAAGTGTACATTCTAGTGGATAAAAAAAGGACAGGGGTAGAGAGAGTGGTAAATTAGCGAAGTGGTAATACAGTCGCTACTCTCCCTGCAACTGAAAGAGTGAGAGTTTTCCAAAATGCTATCTGTGATGTCAAGGAGGTGAGCGCCCTGGTGAGGTTGCCATCCATCAGATCTTGATTGGTATGATAGATACGAAGTCCTAAGTACCAGAACATAGTAGGCTGCCACGCGACTGGGGTATCACCAACAGTGAGGACCAGATCTGGTGTTTGGGAGGCGAATGGGAACAAACATAACTTCCCCCAGGTAACCCGCAGCCCAGACAGGTTGGGGAAAAGATTAAGAATATTAGGTTTGGCCTCTAGGATTGATCCCATATACCAGAGGTATTGTAAGATATCATCCGCATACAACAATATTGCGTGGGTATCCGCTCCCAGTGGAATACCCTACTGACCTGCAGAGGCGCGTATGGTCATCGCCAATGGTTCAATGGCCAACAAAAAGATAAGTGGGGATAGGGGGCAACCCTGCCTGGTGCACCTGGGCACTTTTATGGCTTTGAGTTTTAATTCCCAGTCCGAACCCGTATAGTTGGTTTATCATATAAAAGTTTGACCAGGCGAAGAAAGTACGGTCCCACCCCATATCTCGGCAGTACTTTGAAGAGAAACAACCACTCAACGGTGTCAAAGTCTTTCTTCAGATTCAGTACTAAGCAACCCGATCTGGGCCAACTTTGTGGAGCGCATCTCATTACTCGGAATAGCCAATGTATATGAGAGGTGTTGTGTGCCGCAACAAGCCCATTCTGGTCTCCATGTATCAGTTGGGGTGTCAGTAAGGCCAAAATACCCGCTAGTACTCCAGCTAGTATCTTATGGTTGAGTGGGATCTCGATAAGGTTTTGGTAGTGTGACTACTGTGGCTTTGTTAAGAGAGTCGGGTAAATGTGCGGATTGTAGTGCCTCTTTATACACCTGGTGTCCGAATCCTTCATCCTTTTATTTTGCTTGTTGTTCCATTTTTGATTTGTGTAGCACTGTATCTGGTGTGAATTCTTACATTGGGTGTGTTTATCACTATTCTCTGTGTGTGCATATTGGAATGTGGTGTTGATACCTCTAGGCTGGTAGCTGCACTCCGGTAACATGCCTTTAGCAGTTTTAAACTGGAAAGTCGACCAGTCAAAATAACCCTGTTTGACACTCCAAAATCATCCTTTTAAATATTAGTAAGTTACTCCTAAGCAGGTCTTATTGACAATAAACACAGGGCACATGATATTTAAAGGCAGGACTGTTGATCATGTTCTTACAGTTGAATATATCCAAAAGCTATTTTTACTGTAGCAAGGCAGGCTGCTTCCAGAGGGAAACATTGGGCCCCATTGCTGTGTTTAATAAGTGCTAAATTCAGATTGGTAGAAGCTACAGAAATAATTCAAGCACTCACTTTAATAGTAATTTCAAATCTGACTTAATGGTCAAGTGGAATTTTAATTTACTATTATAGAGCCAACACTTTTAAAATGTTGCCTAAATCAAGTAGCCTCTTTGACAGTGTTTAATGTCTCATGACTGCTGTATTGCTCCCAAACAGTGGACGGGGCCCTTGATTTGGCGACAGAGTTCCCCTCCTTAAGAAGATGGCCTGGGGTCAGTGCCCAGTAACTTGATTAACTTCAAAGGGGACTTTCCCTGTCTCAGGCAGGTGCAGCTGACACCTGGGCCTGCCCTCTCTATTGCCCTGCTAGCCAGCTTGGGGGGGGGGGGGGGCTGCATCAGTACTGGTAGAGACACCACACAGGAGGGGCTGCTCGTTTATATGGCCACAAGTCTGGGTAGGCACAGGAACTCTGCATGGGGGAAGAAGGGTTCTGCCATATTGGACTGTCCCAGAATGGGTTCACTAACACAACATCAATGTAAAAAATAGCAATGTAAAAAATATAGACAACAAAAATATCGACTCCTATACTTAAACAGGTAAGTTAAAAAATATCAACAAAAAATATTGATGTAAAAGATAAAGATGTATAAAATATCAACTTTTATATAAATATAAAATAAAATAATATATATGAAATATGAAATATAATTGTAACAAAATAGTATAAATTTAATGTACACTTTGATAAAAATTTAACAAATAAACTTGATAAAAAAAGAACACAAACATATTAATTTATACATATATATTCACTTCAAAACAATTAATAAGCTATTATTTTTAAATGATGTTAAAAGTTTAAAATAACATAAAAAATAAAAAAATATTATTGATTTAAAATATAAAAAAACAAAATCTATAATAAATTAAAACATTAAACTATAAAAAATATTTCAACTTAAATTTCACAATACAATCAGTGCAACAGTAGGGAAAGTGTTGGATAGCAAAGGGGTAAAAATAACAACTCCCACTCCAGTGAGTGCATCAGTAGGGTAAGTGTACACGACGTCCGTACGGAGTCAGGCAGCGTTTTACGGACCAGCAAGTACGATTCGTTCCTACCTCACTCCGCACAGCAATTTTTTTAACGGCAGCCAAAAAAAGCCGGAAAACTGAGTCCGACGCAAAAACGGAGCCCCGGTATGCGACAGATAGCCATGGACCCCATCCTACGTGTCATCCCGGCCCTCTTAGCCTACGACCTGGTGCACCGAACCCGACCCACACGCCGCAGAAGGTGAGAACAACACCCAGGGGCCAAAGGGGGGTGAGGGGCAGGAAACATACCCCCTACCCAAATTAAAACCTACAATATTGAGGACATACATTACCTCAAGGGTCTGGTCACTTCGGGGGGCGTGTCCACCAATCCCTGCATCACGCAACAACGGAAGTGGACGTGTATGCCTACCCCTACGGCAACACTACAATAGTGATACGCACCATACTCACACATACATAGTGTGGGTACAGTCCGTAGCATTATATCAGTGGTGCTGTAGGGGTACGCGTGGTACGGACCGTACACACGCCCTCAGAGCGTGTGTACGGTCCATATCACCATTGTAGTGGTGCCGTAGGGGTATGCGTGGAACGGACTGTACACACGCTCACAGGGCATGTGTACGGGCCGTACCACGTGTACTCCTACGGCACCACTACTATAGTGATACGGACCGCACCCACGCATACATAGCGTGGGTACGGGCCGTATCACCATTGTATGTGTGCCATAGGGGTACGCGTGGTACGGACCGTACACACCCCATGAATGCGGGGGTATGGTCCGTATCACGTACCCCTACGGCACCAGTACATTTGGGATACAAGGCGTACACATGCCACGAATGTTGGCCTACGGCCTGGTGCTGCATATTACCTCTATATTGGTGTGTGTGTAGGCCCAGGACAGCAGTGTACTGCACCAAGGGGGTGGGTGGCTGCATAGGATTCCCAGCAGTGGACAGACATGTGAGGGGTGGGTGCAGAGGACTCGCAGCAGTGGACAGAGACATGGGGTTGGGTGCATATCACTCCCAGCAGTGGACAGACATGTGAGGGGTGGGTGCAGAGGACTCCCAGCAGTGGACTGCAACATGAGGGTTGGGTGCATATCACTCCCAGCAGTGGACAGACATGTGAGGGGTGGGTGCAGAGGACTCCCAGCAGTGGCCTGCAACATGAGGGGTGGGTGCATATCACTCCCAGCAGTGGACAGACATGTGAGGGGTGGGTGCAGAGGACTCCCAGCAGTGGCCTGCAACCTGAGGGGTGGGTGCATATGACTCCCAGCAGTGGACAGACATGCGAGGGGTGGGTGCAGAGGACTCCCAGCAGTGGACAGACATATGAGGGGTGGGTGCATATCACTCCCAGCAGTGGACAGACATGTGAGGGGTGGGTGCAGAGGACTCCCAGCAGTGGACAGAGACATGGGGGTGGGTGCATATCACTACCAGCAGTGGACAGACATGTGAGGGGTGGGTGCAGAGGACTCCCAGCAGTGGACAGAGACATGGGGGTGGGTGCATATCACTCCCAGCAGTGGACAGACATGTGAGGGGTGGGTGCAGAGGACTCCCAGCAGTTGACAGAGACATGGGGGTGGGTGCATATCACTACCAGCAGTGGACAGACATGTGAGGGGTGGGTGCAGAGGACTCCCAGCAGTGGACAGAGACATGGGGGGGTGTACATCATTATCAGATGACCACAACTCCATGGGTGTATGTACGCATCCCTAACTGTGGACAATGATGATAGTGCCATAACAACACATCACTGACAGCAGTGTCCCACTCCCACGAGGATGGATGTCACTCCCCCACTGCATGACACACCACATGTGGGTGTGAGGACAAATAACACATGCATACCCACCCGTAGCAGATGCAGCACAATACACACACTGAGATCATGCCACAAGACTGTATAGTCATGTCACTGCCTACTAAACTAAGAGAGCCAAAGGGAACACACACTGTCACGCACATCCCAGGACTGACAGGAGTGTTCAGGTGCTGGGCCAGCCACCAAGATGTTGTCTCTCATGGAAGGACTAGGGTGGAGTTCCCACAGATACAATGACCACAATTGTGAGTCAGGTGCCCAAATACCCTGCAGAAAAAGTACCATATGTGTGCTAGGCCGGGAGTACACACATGCATAGTGCTGAAAAGGGAGAATTTCTCCATGAAGGCATTTCGACATACTCAATACACAAGTACAGTGACTAGCATGGATGGCACAGACGATGCAGCCGGAGACATTGCTGAGCAGGCATGGCTATAGTTGAAGGGATCCGTCTCCAACAAAGGAAATGTAGACACAGGTCAGCACAACAATTGTGCAACTCTTTGCAGGGAAGATGTCAGGTGCCACAGAGGAAGGAACACTCCTTGGGACAATGTCTCAAAACCAAAATAACACACACTACCAATGATTCTATGCAGAGACCTTGTGATGGCACGCAGAAACCATGGTCCAACTCATGACCATCAGAGTAGAACATTTCTCAGAACCATAACACATTACCACAACACCAACTCCAGGAGCCTCAGCACCAACATCAATACCTGAAATGCAATAGTGTGCAAAGTAAAAATAAAATGCTTTATTCAGCATTAAACAAAATGGAAATTACACTATATACAAAGGCCAATGCCCAGTCCACAATAGAAGTCCTTGGGGGGACACATGGGCACGCGTCTCCCCTAGCTTGCCTGCACATTGGAACCCTCAGGTTCGTCGACCGGGGGGGGCATCATGTGGGGAAGGACCAGGCACCGCAGGGACAGGAGGGGGAAGGGCAGGTGTGGTGGGTGCAGGGGTGGACGTCTCCAATGCAGGAGGTGGGGCAGCGCCAAAGGTGGATGTGAGCACGTCGCTGCACACTGCTGCCAGGGCACCCAGGGTAAGCCCTGCACCGGAAGAAACCCCAGGGCCAACGGAGGGGGTGTGTGGCCGAGGGATCGGGTTCAGCGCTCGTGGGGGAGGGGGTGGACAGTGGGGCGGACTTGACTACCCTGGCTGGGGACTTCCTCGCCCGCTTCCGGGGTGGTGTCACAATGTGGGTGATGGCCAGCTCTTCGGGTGTCAGTTTGGCAGGGGAGCCAAGGGGAGTGCTTTTGGAGGGACTGGGTTGTGAGGCCTGCGGACTCAGACTGTGGCTGCGTGTATGTCTTTTTGCCCCAGACCCAGTGGGTGTGACTACATCCCCCTGAGTATGCGTGACAGGATGTGTGAGCTTGCCTTTACTTGGTGGTGTGCTGCCTGTGTCTGGTGGGGTGCGTGCTTGGGAATGTCTGGGTGTGCATGGGACAGGTATGGGAGAGGGAAGTGTGGATGGGGCTGGGGTAGGGGGGGACGAAGCGCTGCAGGAGACTCACTGCTGCCGTCAGTGAAGAGTCCATGGACCGCAGAAACCTGCGTTGTTCAGACATCGATGCTGACATGCCCTCCATGAACGACACCATCTGTGTTAGCAGTGTGGTGTGGCCATGGAGGACAGTCAGCACCGATGCCTGCCCAACCTGCAACTGCCGCAGTATGTCCACAGACTCTGCACTGAGGGCAGAAGGGGTGACAGGGGCAGTGGGTGCGGTGCCTGTCCCGAAGGAGACATGGTGGGGCCCTGCACAGACAGTAGGGACCGGAGCAACTGGGAGGGCAGTGCTGGGAATGGAGGAGGTGGGGACAGATGTTGGGCTGCTGCCAGGTGTTGTAGCAGCCTCCGCCCCCTCGATGAGGCCAGCCTCGGACCCGTCTGCGTCATAGTTGGATTCGCCACCAGACAGGTCTTCTGACTGACTCCCCTCGCCCTCCGTCCCACTGGCTCCTGCAGTGCTGGGTCCCTCATCCAGGTCCATGCCGGTGTCTCCCTCGGTTTCCAATGATGATGCTGTGAGCAAGGTGAAGATACAGAAACACATCAGTCACCTGTATACATCTGACACATGAGTACAAAAACAATAGGTCACAGTGCATATCAGCCAATGCATCATGAGTAACAGCTAGATTACCCCGCACATATGTAAGCCCAGTATTCCCCAGTTGTTAGACCCACCATGCCACTTGGACACAAGGAACAATAGGACACACCAGCCCAAAACTTGAATGAGAAAACACTGAGGAGCTAGTGTCTGGGAACAGGTGAGCACAGCAATACAATGAAGTCATGCAACCTCTTGTTTACCCTGAAAGAAACAGTAGTGGTGCACCCAAGGCAAAGTAACACACCTCAATACCAAAGGTGTCCTCACACTCGGTGACCTGTAAGTACTTTGGAACACAAAACGAAAAAAAGTTGTTCCCTTGGGAATCACAATACTTGACACAATCAACATGGTCAGAATGTGGGAATGTGCCATTTTGTGAACAGAACACACATGTGCCTTCATAACAGAAGGCTCCCAAGGAGGTGCACACAAAACTACATTTACCTAGTCATTGAAGAAGCTGGCAGCCTTTAAAGAAGCCACTGTTAGAAAGAAATGTAGTTGCAGAAAGTACTTATACATGGACCCATGGAGGGCTTGATGACTTGACACTCGTAAGTTGGTATCACCAACAACCAAGGACCTACCCAATTTCCACAACACTGGGGAACATGTATATGTATAATCTGAAAAAAAGTCTCATTAGAACAGTGCCCTCTTTAAAATTGTGCCAGTGTGTTCCCTGAAAGTGTCAAGGTGGTTTGGTGTGCAGTTCCTTGGGAGACATCTGTCATGCAGGCACTTTATTGTTCTTAACAACAAAACATCAAACTAAAGCATAGAAAACATGAAGACCTGTTGTCAAGTGTTGTGAGTGCCAAGGTATAATACCTTGTGACTAACAACTTGAATTATGTCAGTTGTCACATGGCCATCCGTTACCTGATGACACAGTTGCCAACACACCTGACCCACTGCCTGTCATGTGGAGTGGCACACATGTCCTAACCCAGGACAATGCATGAGCTAATGGGCCTGCTATTGTGTTGTAAAAAGGCATACCTGCACGGAGGAGACACCCCCATGGCAAGCCAGAATGTCCACACAGATGTCAGCACACAAAGACCAAACTACGTAGCATCTTGACCACACACTGGTGCAAAAAATGAATGAGCAGGAATCATGTATCTAAACAATTGACACATGCTGCAAAGCACAAACTTTAAACCCTGCACAACATCACTGGGACACTGCACGTTGAGTCTCTGTCCAGCCAATTATCACACACAGGTCAGACCTGGCAAGGAGACATAAGGTCTGGCCATGTAGGCCTCGCCCGCACAAATCCCCCATACCTGCGACAATGTGATTGAGACATATCAAGAAGTGACACATCTTAATCAGGCTTTACTAAAATGTGCAGCAAGACTTCCCAAATGTACTCCACATCACCTCATGAGGCTGCCAACACATATTTGTGACAAACAACCATTGACAGATAGTTGTGAATAGACACACAGGCACTGCCCAGTGTGAGTATGCACAAGCCAAATGGGGTCTCCCTGTCCAGTCGACACATGTAGCACACTTTGGATAAATACAAATGAGGCCAGGGAACAATGCCACAGAGGCAAACATATGCTGAACACACTGAGAATGGACACAGTGTTGGATGACACACATGATTACGAGGCAAGGGTGTCTCAGGGGACTGTAGTGGGCACACTGCTCCTTGTTCCTGGAATGATCTGACTGTAACATGAGCAACCGTCCTGGCACTATGCATATCTCCCACTCATGCACATCATGTCTGAGGCCACAACATTGGTCATGCATGCTACAAGGGTGTTCATTTGAAACCTCACACTCCCATGTTGAGACTCATCATCAGTGCCAACAAATATGGACCCCCAACAGAGTGAACAGGACAGGGCACAGACAAGGTAACAACACATGTCACAGACCACCCTCCCACATGATGCTGAACGCAATGTGCACTTGGATCAACTGGCAGGCTAGATGACCATGTGCAATTGTGATTACACACAGACCAGGGGACACATGTCAAGCAGGGGAAGGGACGAATAAGAGCACCGGTTGACTTTGGGGAACAGAATATGCACTGCACATATAAACCCTGGCAGTGTATCCAGGCTACAGAGCACTTCCAAAAGCTGGGGACACACAACACAACAAACAGACAGGTACCTACCCCCTCCTTGCTGCTGTCCCTCCTGTAACTGCCTATCCAGGTCAGGGAACACCACCGCCAGGACATGCATCATGTGGGTGGTCAGGCGTCAGTGCCCGCTGTGGGGGCGTGGAGGTGAGAGCCCCAGCTGGACCCGGGCGATCCGCCAGGTCCAGCACCGGATGTCCAGCCACAGTTTTCTGACTTGGGCAAGGCGCCGACTGCGACCCCCCGCCTCTCTCACGGCCCTGACGATCCGCTTCCAGATCTCCCCCTTCTCGTAGGCAGTTACCTGTGAGGATGACAAAGTGAGACAACATCACTACACATGCTCCATGTCACAGAGACACACATTTGAACATCGATGATATGTTGAACAGGCCATAGGATGCTGCCAAGGAATCCCATCCTACTCATATCGACATTGGCCTCTGTGGACGGCCCAATGCACTACATGGCATTGAAACTACACAGGTGGCAGGAGTGGTGCGACACACTCCCTGATCATGGCACACACTGTGCATCACATGCAACACCAGGCTGATGGACAGCACCTCAAAGCAGTTACATGCCCCAGCCCACTGACGCAACCTCAGCAGAGTACACAGACACACACAGGCACAGATAAATCACCTGCCATTGGCAACAGCGGATACATACCTCACTCTGCACATGTGCCACTTGCCTGTGGGGTGTCACAGGTGTCGGGCTAGCTCAGCAAGTCAGACACACAGCACAGCTTACTCCTCACATCAGATGGGTAGAGCTGTTGCCTCCTCCATGCAGCTGTGGTGCAACACTTCACATAGACACTCACCCACATGACAAGGAACCTTCACACACATCAATGTCCAGGAGGGTGTACACATCACTTGGACACTCTCACCACAGCTCCCCTCAACTCATACACATCTGTGGGTACAGTCACCTGTCACACCGGGGGAACCACTGAATCACCTCAGGACAATAGCCAAAAAATGCCACCAAGGATTTGCCAGGCTGAATGTGTCATGCACTATGCAGTGAATGTCACAGTAAGCACAATGCAAGCGAGGAGTGCACACAGGAATTACTTCATGCTCTGCATGACAGACATAAGACTTCCCCCCCCCCCCCCCCGGGACCCACTCTAAACCTCATTGCATGTCTGTCACACCTGGACACAATGCCAGAAGTGACAGCCACGAAACAGGTGCACAGTCAAAGGTAGTGGGGTCAGCACTCACCTGCTCCCCTGGTCTCCCATACAGGCTGGGGTACTGTGGGAGGAGGATATTCAGCAAGGCCTCATTCTCCTCCATGGTGAATGGCTGGGCCCTCTCCACAGTCCGCGACATGGTGCCAGAGGAAGCACAGACAGCAGCAGTGTGGTCGACAGGAAAGTTGTGCAGACTAGTGCCCTCTCATGGGTTCTGCCTGACTTATATCTGTCTTGCTGGGGGATTTCATTCACAGGAGTACAGAGTGGTTGGTCAGACTCATTTGCATCCTACGTTTCCTCCAATCCCTTTAAACATACACCAATGACACAAATTTGCATGGTTCAAATTTTGAGCATCATAGCAAGGCAAACACCACTTTGCAACATTGTAATTTTTGGGCCACATGATGGCCACATTGCAACTGAAATCTCTGTATCCATGACAACCAGCATGCATTTTGAGACTAATACTTGTCCCCTATGTAAATTTTGATTAAAAAAAACATGTACGGTGCGTTTCACACGTACTCGTACACGTACGGCACCACTACAATAGTGATACGGACCGTACACACGCTCTGAGAGCCTGTGTAGGGTCCGTATCACTATAGTAGTGGTGCCGTAGGAGTACGCGTGTGTGTACCGTCCGTACCACGTGTACTCCTACAGCACCACTAGTATAGTGATACAGACCGTACACACGACGTGTGTACCGTCCGTACCACGCGTACTCCTACGGCACCACTACTATAGTGATACGGACCGTACATACGCTCTGAGAACATGTGTACGGTCCGTACCACGCGTACTCCTGCGGCACCACTACTATAGTGATACGGACCGTACACACGACGTGTGTACGGTCCGTAACACACGTACACCTACGACACCACTATTATAGTGATACAGACCGTACATACGCTCTGAGAGCGTGTGTACGGTCCGTACCACGCGTACTCCTACGGAACCACTACTATAGTGATACGCACCGTACATACGCTCTGAGAACCTGTGTACGGTCCGTACCACGCGTACTCCTACGGCACCACTACAATAGTGATACGGACCGTACACACGCTCTGAGAGCGTGTGTATGGTGCGTTTCACACGCTTACACTGGTGATAGGAGGCGCACACGCAAGGAATGGAGGTCTCCGACTCGCACAAGGCTGTACATCAAGTCATTGTCATTGCAGACTTTCATGTGCAGGGCCTAGGTGTGTCAGGCAGTGATATTGCACATGTCTCCTCATGTAGTTGCACAATTGATGTGTGATGACCTATGTACACATGTCATGTGTGATGGGGCACTATGTGGCACACTTCCCCTTCACACTTTGCACGTGTGTGCCTGTAGTACAAACGTGTCAAGCACAGCATCACTGGTATGGCACAGTCACCACCACCCGCAACTGTCCCCTGATGTCAGGGACAGGGACACTAACAACTGACATTTCACAATCAGCGTGCCCCGATGTGACTATGTCATGTGTGTGTCATGTGTTCCCATGAGCATGCTGTTACGGTTCCGTCAACTACATCTGCTGTTGCTGCATCCAACAAGTGTCTGTGTGGAGATGGGCATGGCACATATCTACGCACATCATGCCACATGTGGATTCCCACGTAAGCAGGGTCTGTATGCATCGGACATGATATTTTCACATGAGGACATATCTGCGTCGTCTCAATGTCTGTGTTTTCTGTTTTGACGTGTACCCCTTCATGGCAATGTGTGTGATCTGTACATTTGACATTCCATGTGACCTGTGCGTCTAGCTTGCCGTCATCTGTCTGTATGAGATGACATCCTTTAAATGCAGCTATGTGGATGTATGTTACTCCTGTGATGTCTCTGGCTGTTCACTCAGACTGGCCCCAAGCTCGTTTCAGGGCATGTCATGTAGACTTGCCAATCAACTGGTGTATCTGGCTTTTCGTAGGAGTATCACCAAGCTAGCATACGTGTCCTGGATGTATTGCACACACCAGACTCTGTATTTAGCAGATGTGTAGTAGCAGTTGAGCATGTGCTCTGTTTATTGACATTGATGTTGTTATGCTCTCAATCTTCGTCATTCATCACAATTTTCTGCAGGGCACCGCCTGTCCCCCGACCAATGCCAGACTTGGGTGCCATGAGGGAACGTGCCTGCATCCGACGTTACAGATTCACTCAACAGTTGATTGAGGACTTGACCGCCTAGGTGGCACCACACCTCCAACCACGACACAGGTATCCCACTGCACTGACCCCCAAGATGAAGGTGATGGCAGCCCTACATTTTTTTGCCACAGGTACGTTTCAATTCACCATAGCTGATGTTGGTGGCATGTCACAGACAATGTTCAGCCGTGTCCTGCGTGATGTTTTGGCAGCCATGTTGGACCACCTTGATGAATTCATCCATTTTCTGACTCCTGAGGAGTTGACAGGTGTCAAGGGTGATTTCTATGCTCTGGGAGGGATGCCCCATGTCATTGGGTCCATTGATGGGACACATGTGGCTTTAGTACCACCACAGGCACAGGAGGTAGCCTATCGCAACCGTAAACATTACCACTCTATAAATGCCCTTGTGGTGTGTCTTGCTAACATGCTGATTTCCCATGTCTGTGCACGTTTTCCAGGGTCAGCACACGATGCCTACATCATGAGGCGTAGCAGGGTGCCACAAATGATGCTGCGGCTGCACAACGAACGAGCATGTCTTGTTGGTGGGTATACTCTGTTTGTCCTGTGTGTTGCGGTATCTATGGCTCTTACGGCATCTCCTGACCCACTTATTTACATGATGTTTCCATGTAGGGGACTCTGGCTATCCCAACATGCCATGGCTGATGACGCCTCTCCGCAACCCAAGATCAGCTGCAGATCACCGGTACAACAATGCACACGGGCAGACCAGGCGAGTGATTGAGAGGACGTTTGGCCTCCTGAGGAGCCGATTCCGGTGCCTCCACGAGACAGGCGGGTCCCTCCCATATGCATCGGCGAAGGTCTGCAAAATCTTCCTCGTGTGCTACATGCTGCACAACATGGCAGTGGAGAAGGCAGTGCCACTCATCCTGGAGCAGGATGAGCAGGAACATCTACCCGTGTAGGATGAAGGGCTTGGTCACGAGGCAAGTGATGAGGAGGAGGAGGAGGAGGAGGATATCCGGAGTCAGCTCATAAGCAACTTCTTCTCATAATGATGAGTCACTGGGTCTGAGTGTGCACGCTTGTAGCCTTGGGTGGCATGTGTTGCAATGTGTGTGTCCAGCTGACTGTATGCTAAGTGACTTAGATGTGTGTTCTGATGTGTCACTCGAGTGATTATGTCATTCCACACATTTTAGCTGGGACACTGTCTTTTAAATTAGCATGGGGACAACATTGTTCCTGTTTAGTAAATGACCATGTATGCGGAAAAAAATCTTTTAGCTGACTTCTTGTGTTTCTGTCATTCCCAGGTTCTTGCGCATGTTGTCTGCTCGTGTCATCGTTGTCCTCCTGCTATTCCTCATAAGTATTGCAACGTGTGCTGAATCAGCGTTCCATGCACGGACATGGTGAAATTTCATTTTGGGTAAGGATTGCAGCAAGGCATTTTGGGGGTGGTACGTGTTTGGAATGTGTGGGGACTGCCTCTGTGCATGTTCTGTTACCACGCATACATGTTGACTCACCATGGGGCACATAACATGTAGCATGACTCCCATGAATTGACAGTCACCCTTTGTGACAGTTATCTGTAATGGTTTTTGGATTCTGATGAAGACATCAATGTGTGTAACAATTCCCTCTGAAACATACGGGATGCTACGGGTGGACATAGTGTGGGACATCCCCATGACAGGCTCAATGGGGAATTGCAGCCTCTCCGTGTGCAGCAGGAGGTGTTTGGCTCATCCCGTTAACTTGTGTGCCAGTTCATTTGGATTTACAACATCCGTGTTGTGAAGCGGGTGTCCAGCGTAGGTCCCACATGTTCAGTCAAATGACCTGTGAGTCTGTTCATATTGATGCATTTCCCTCAGTGTGAGCTTGACTAATAAAGGTGTTCCTCACCCTCGGAAGTGCCTCATCTCTGTCAATGCAGGACTCTTGCCACTTTGCATGCGTCATCTCTGGCATAGTTGTCAAAGATTGTGCATATGAGTGTATGTGTAGTTCGGCAACATGCATGCAGTTCTTCATGGATAATAATCTCTATTGTGCATGAAGTCCATGGTTGTGTATGTATTTGTGCAGGTTGCTCCCACGAACGGGCCGTCAACGCCTGCTGAGGGTGTGTCTCCTGTGCGCAGCTCGGCCTTCTGTTTCCTGATCCTGTGTCAGTCATCTTTGGTGATTGTTCATCCATTTTCTCTGGGTGAGCCATGAGTAACCTGACACTCCTTCCTTTACATGCACCTGTTGCAGTTGTCCTTTCTGACATCCTTGTCTTTGTGTGCTACTTTAGGCCTAGTTTCCAGTACATGCCGCCTGCTGCTGCGGGCCCTGCGGCAAGGGCCCACCAAGTCCCCCGATTCTGCAACCCACATGCCTCCAAGATGCTCCTCCCTTCCTCCCTCCACCCATTCATTAGGCTGTCATCAGCTTGTCTGTGCCACTGTTGCGGCCAGGCAGTGCCAAAGGCAGGACCATCAGCGCATGCAACGTGCACAACAGTCTCATGTTGCAGCCACCCTCCAAGCAATGTCCAAGCGAAAATCAACTGCCTGCTCTCAGGCATACCCTAAGCGCACACACCACACCTTTGCATGCTGAGTGTGCAACTCTAACTGCCTACACAGCGCTGCCCCGCCTTCCAGGCCCTATCACACCAACGAGGTCATGTCCCTCCTACTCCACATCGGCTCCGTCCAACAGCACGCCATTGGACTCTGTTACCTCCTCAACACCACAGGCCCACACATCACCATCATGACAGTGACCTGGATGAAAGCATCCTCAGCACACAACTTCTTCATTGCCATCTCAGACGGATACAAGAGCACCCGCAAGGACGGCACTAACAATCCCGGAGGATGATTTGATATCTATTCCGAAGTAAGCACTCAGGGTCACAAATCCGGTTTGGCACAAACCCCCTGCAAACCCTCAGAGTAACACTCATCTACAGATCTCCAGGCCTACATCCACAATTCCGCAAAGCCCTCAACACGTCCATCGTCACGCACGCCCTCACATCCACAGGATACATATGGCTGTGGGCCAGGAACTTCTGGCTGGATGAGAACCACACCAGCATCCATCATTGGTCCATCCACATTAGAATTCACGTCTCCAACGGGCAACACACTGCCACACAACCCGCTACCAATCCCCCAAAGATGCTTGATGTAAGTCAACACAGACATGCTGTGTGGGACACTGGAACCAACACCACCGCCATACCCTGCAACCTCACACACCGGATCAGCAACTGATCCAACAATCCAGCCACGTTGACGGACTTTCCTGTGACGCACATCAACAATTAAGCCACCTGTGACAAGGCAGACCTACTGGACTCATACACGTCTAGCAGGACTCTTGTGCACAGCTTGCAACACAAATTACCATCAGTGGCGTTACAACCCTGGAAAACGGCACACCCAGCCATCACCATATCATCAGCAAGGACAATTAGAGATCCTTCAGATGGGGACGAGGCCAAAAAACAGCACAACATCAAGGGGCTCATCAGCATCGCGAGTGCACTGACATCAGCTCTCCATCCAAAAGACACCCCACCCTTGCAAGGCTGAGCCAATACCTTGCAACTTTCTACCACTGTAAGCTCATAGACATACACGCAAGCCTTGGCACACAGAGGCAGAACGCACTATTATAGTGGAGAAGTGTAGCTCACTGGTTAGAGGAGGCATACCCTGAAGCAGAGATCAGACCCGGGACCTGGGTTCGATTCCCGACGCGGCAGGGTCCAGAGCCCAATCGGCCACGGATTCGATAATTCTCGCTTCGGTGCCCACTCTAAGCATGAGTTCACACTATGCAGCTCTGGGCAACAAGCCTGCTTAATCTCCACAACGGCCCCCCCGCGGCGGGATGCCTGGCTTTCACCTTGGGGATGCCCAGTACGGGTTATCTTACAGGGAAAAACCAGGATGGGTTCCCAATGCAAGCGCCAAGATGCCCGTAGGGTGATAGCTGCGCTCTATAAGTACATCAATCAATCAATCAATCATCATACACGTGACCAACCACCCTCAGGTTTTGGACTTCCATCATCAGCAGAAACAACACCCGGCTCATGTGCAACATCCCCCGGGGATCTCCATCAGGACCCTTCCCACACAACATCTCAACCACATCATTCCCCATCCTTGTGGCCCCCGTCCAGCACGTCATGTATGTATCTTTGGAGTTAGCCACATTCCATGGTAGATAGAGGCATGCAGTGACCCAGGCCCTTCTTAGACAATGGACGGCAGGAACGCAGGCTCTCAAGGAACCTCAATGTGCTTCCCTAGCCAGCAAATGTAATCAGGAATACAGTCAACGAGCAACTGACAAACTTCCTCCACGCAAAGAGCTCCAGGCAACCTGCACAAGACCGTCTTACACAGTAATCACCCCACTGCAACCGTCATCATTGCCACCAACACCGACAACTTTGCCCTGCTCAACAATGGTGAGGCCACCCCCCTTGACCTCTCCACAGCATTATGCACGATGTGCTCACACACTGTCAGCTCACACATCTCCAACACTGGTATCCAGGGGATGGACCAGGATGAAATCACCAAGTGGCTCACCAGCAAGGCCATGGGAGTGGGACTCAAGCCTTCAGCATGTAGTACAGTGGCGTCATCAGGCACATGGCCCATGGCTCATCTCTCAGCGTGTCAATCTTCAATGTGTCCATGACCCCCCTCTCCACCATCACATGCACACACAACCTCATCATCATCTCGTATGCCATTGACAGCCAGCTGCTCCTCACCCTCACCAAAGACACAGCCATTGCCAGTTCCAACCTTCAAGAAGGCATGAGGTCCATTGATGAATGGCTGAACATCAGCCACCTGAGGCTGGACCTGTACAGGACTGAAGTAATCATCTGAGGATTGTCCCCTTACAGCTGGGTCAACTCCTTGTGCCCCACCCGCCAGGGCACTGCACCAGCACCCAGTGGCCACGCACACAAGATGGTGTGCATCACGGACTCGTCGCTCACAATTGCCATGCAACTCACCAGCATCTGTACCTAATGCTGCAACACCCTCCGCATGATGCACATGACCCACAGATAGATCCACTCCAAGGCAAGACGGACCGTCCCCCAGATCCACGACACCAGGGTGCATCTGCACACCTCAGCTTCAACATCCCGCGCCCCAGCCACATCACCGTCCACCTGAGATAGCTGCAATGGATCACTGTCTGCTGCAGGATGACCTTCAGACTCCTCACCCACACTCAGGAGCCAGTCCACAACCCCAGACCCCAAACCAACCTTGGATGTCTATCATCCAAGACCCCGTTGGGCCAACTCTGTGCATCCAACCTTGCCCTGGCCAACATTCTTCACATCCACCGGAGTCCAGCATGCAGGACATAGTTCTCCCACCTGGCTAAACATACCTGGGACTCCCTCCCCGGGCACCTCCACATGAGCCATGACCTCTACACCTTAATGATGCTCTTCCAAATTGGTCTGTCCGCACAGTATTGCAAGCCCCCCCTCAGCAGCTTGAGGCCATCACGGGTGAGTATTGTGCTCCATGTCTGTATTGGATGAAACATTGTGACCCATGTGTGTCCTGTACCGGACTCAGATCCCAGGGTATGGATGGCTGGAGTTAGTTCAACACTCAGGCATAGTTTGACATTTCCCCACACATATGTTGTGGACTCGTGCAAAATGACTGCAACATCTAATTAAAGAAAATTAGTTTTATTATCGGTGGGGGCGTCTATTGTGGGTACAAATAGGTGCTATACAGTGTGCCTAGAATCCAAAGTTCGCAGGGGGAGATGGGATCCTTTGCATTTGAAGTCATCAGAGTCCAGAACACAGTGTTTGTCATCATTGGTCAGACTGTGACCAGCAAGTCCATGTGGCAGAGAATGTCAGTGAATGAGGTGGTGCGCATGAAGGCCAGGTGACCTGGGAGATGTGGATGGTCCGCTGCCTCTCACGGTATTTTCCGTGGACGACCCACCTTCCTCGCGGGACCCTCAGATGCAGGCCTTGGCGATGTTTGGGACGCTCCGTCAGACGAATCCTCCTCCTCTTCCCTCCCTGTGGCTGGTGTTGGTCTTCGCCTGGTGGCACAGGGAGGGTTGGCCATGTTGTCGGCGATCCGACTGAGTGAACGGCTTATGTTCGTTTGCACCGCCAGGAGCTCAGCCAGTCTTGCCTCCATCCGTCCTTGGTGTTGTTGTTGACTGGCGTGTTGCTCGGCCTGCTGGTTCTTAATCTCTGTGAGGGTCTCCGCTACCTAGCTGATGGCCCTGGTGTCACGCCGGTATGCGTCCATGATGTTGCATATGTGTGACATACCGGTCCCTTCAGCTGGCTGGTCAGGTTCTCGCCTCCGCCTGCCTCCACTCCCACCACCCCTGCCCACACAAGCCTGGCCTGCCGTTGTGGGCACATCGGGTCTACGGGACCCCTGAGGGATGGCAGTTGCGGGGTTGTCTGCCTCCTCCTGGGTGCCCGGCGAACCTTGTCCCTCCAGGTCAGACTGGCTCAGTTGTTCACTGCGGGCAGGGCTCCTGGGTGTCTCCTGGGATGTGGCAGGAATGGGGGTGGTGGTTGGCACCGATGTACCGGAGGCAGGTGCTGCAGGGGCTTGGACACCAGAGCCTGGTACTGTGATTCTTCCCCCCCATTGTTGGGGGGAGATCCATGACGTTGGCTGTGTGAGAGAGAGAGACAATGTTAATGCTGTTTCATGCGACATCCATGTTTCATACATATTCAAGTTGGCACAGTTCCTCCAGGTAGTTGTATGTGCCTAGCATTCCCCTCACTGTTCACTTGTGGATGGGTATGTTGCGGGGGACAGATTGATATGTTCTCCTGAGTGTTTGCCATGTAGATTTTTGGCTTGGATGCTTCTTTGGCTATGGATTGATCTTGTTGTGTCACATGTCCATTGTGAGAGTGGGTAAATCCATTGCCTGCCCCAGGGGTGTGTGCTTGTGTAAGGGGTGTGTGTGACAGGGCCTGCTGGTGGGTGTAGTGTGATTTGGCTGTGGGTCTCCCAGGTGATATATCTGTCCCCTCATGGTGCATGCTGGCATGACAGTGAGTGTGAGTTCCTGTCCTAGATATCTGAGCTTGTGGTGTTGGTGTGTGAGTTTACAGTGGTCACAGGAGGGCCTTGTGCTGGCTACAGCAGGGCAAGTGTCAGCTACCTTGTCAGTACTTTGCCAGTCCCTGTGCATTGAGCATGGTGCATGGGTATGTACCTGGGCCATATGGGCTGAGGGCAATGGTGTCTGATTCAGAGTTGAACAATGTGTTTTGTGAGCCCCACCCTCCCAGCATCCCGGACATCCAGTCTTGGGTTTATGCTTCGTGTAGCCTGGGATATGGCATGGCCTTGCTTTGTGGATGGGGCATACACATGTTAGTGGTATGAGCATTGTTTTTGAGTGTGGTGGTGTCCGGTGAGGGCTTAGGGGTAGTTGCGTGCGTTTGGTGTAGTTGGGGTGTGGATGCCATTACCCCCATGTTACGTAAGTTGTTTGTGTACTCACCAGGCTCTGCAACTCCTTTGACTCCGTGTACTCCCACCGGCAGAAGCAGGACCATCACCTTCTCCTCCCAGGGATGGTAATGTACCGGTCTGCGGGGCAGCCCACCTCCAGTGATGTTGCTCTGGGCGTAGTCCTCGTTCATTTTGCACATGACTGCCCTCCGCAGATCGTACCACCTGGTTTGGCATTCATTCCTGGTCCTTCTGATGGGCGCAACAGCATTCACCCTATCGACGATCCTCTGCCACAGGCGTGATTTTTCGGCTATGCTGGTCTGTCTGACCAATGTTCCAAAGAGCTGTGGCTCGACTCTGATGACTTCGTTGACAAGGATATCCAGCTCCTCCCTTGTGAACTTTGGAGTCTTGTCTGTGGGCATGGTGTGGGGTGAGGGTGTGGATGGCTGTGTGGGTGTGAATGTGAAGGTGTGTGTGGGAATGTGGAGAGGGGGTTTGTGTGAAGGAGTGTGTGTGAAGGTGTATATGTTAAGGTGTATGGGTGCAGTTGTTGGGGTGTGCTCTGTAGCTGTAGTGAGTCTGTTGCAATGGCTCATGGTTTGTGTGTGTGGGCCCTTTTTATTGGTCCATTTGTGGGTGGGCCTGAGTTTGAATTTTTGAATTTGGGCCTCTGTTTACCTGTTTGGATGTGCCAGGTCATTCATTTTGATGTTTTTTGTACTGTAAATTACTGGCATGGAAGACCAAAACTGACAGAGTCCGTAACCTTATCAAACAGATTGATGACGAATATACTAAATCACCAACAACTAATGATGAAGAGGTAGGAGAAGCTTTCTTCACCTTCTTCAAAGATCTGTACACTGAGGATAAGGATGTAGACAGCATCAGTGCACGTGAATGGCTAAATCAGATCAATCTTACTTCACTAGACTCTGTCCAACGAGAGAACCTAGAGTCCAAGATCTCACAACAGGAGGTTCGGAAGGCGTTATCAATCTGTAAGATAGGTAAGGGTGCAGGGCCGGATGGCCTTCCCATGGAATTATATAGGAGTTTGGGAGAGACAATAATTCCATGTATGGCAACCCTCTTTAATAAAATCTTGGTAGAAGGTGCCAGACCTCCCACTTCATGGGGTGAAGCTAACATAACATTGATCCTAAAGCCAGGTAAATCTCCAAATAATTGCGGGTCCTATAGACCTATTTCACTCCTAATCAACGATTACAAGATCTTTACCAGAATATTGGCAGACAGGCTGAGCGGAGTAGCAGGAAGTCTGCTGCATGCAGACCAAAAGGGTTTTCTGAAAGACAGGAATCTTTTTGACCTTACCCACGATCTTATAGGTGCCATCGACTTTGCCTCAACTTTCTCACTTCCCTTGGCAGCAATGACCCTGGATGCCACCAAGGCATTTGACAGGGTCAACTGAAACTATCTAACAGTAGTACTCGAGAAGTACAATTTTGGCCCAAAATTCTGTCGAACTATCAATCTCATATATAGTGACCCTTCAGCGAGACTTGTAGTCAATGGAAATTTAACTAGACCCTTTAAAATTGAGAGAGGAAGCAGACAGGGCTGCCCCCTCTCCTATTTAACATGTATATAGAACCAAACGCTGTACCTCTAAGAGAGGAGACAGATATTATACCATTCATGAGTGGAGTGTGGGAGAGGAAGGTGGCTCTGTATGCAGACGATATACTAATTCTGTCGTCGAATCTGGAGCTATCTTTCCCTCATATTATTCGTCTAGCGCAGGATTTTGGCCTGGTCTCGGGGTACGAAATTAATGCGGACGAAACTGAAATTATGACATGGAAAAAAAATTGTCTAGGACTTCAATAAGGGTGCAGAAATAAAAATTTTAAACATTGTGAGAGAATGTCAAAAAATCATGAAGTCCTGGGCACACCTTCCCTTGACTATCATGGGCAGAATTAATGTAATAAAAATGGTAATTCTACTAAAAGTCCCCTTTCTCTTCAATACCATCCCGCTATACTTTGAGAAGCAGGCCATAGATAAATTCCAGCAATCTAATAATTCATTTGTGTGGGCCTATAAATCGACAAGAATAGCGTGGAAAAAGCTGAGGCGAAGGGCCTTTCAGCTAATATATTACAGAATGCTACTAAAATACCCAGACTCATCAGAAAGGGGGAGAATATTTTCTGCAATGTTAAACCAAGTTAGATTATCACGTGAGGGCTTTAATTTTAAATATGAAGACCAGAAGTTCTTCAAGAAAGTAAGGCTGAAGGTATTACTGAGTGCAGCTCAAATTTGGGCCAGAATAAAAAAAATCTACAGGCCTAGAATATTGCTCAAGCTTGGCCCCTTTGTGGGATAGTCCGGGAGCTCTGAGCTGCTTGAAAGATAAATTGGCAGCCCCCCTTAAAAAAGCGGGGTTCCTGGTATAGGGAGATTTGGTCTCTGAGGGAGTACTTTTGCCCTGGGCATCATTTGACGAGAGAATGGAGGAAGGTATGTCCAGATTCAAATACTTTCAGTTAAAGAGTTGGTTTCAGAGTTCTGATAAACCCATAGGCATTGGCAATATCCTTGAAGAACATTTGGTACAGAAGCAAGGAGTAAAGAAGGAAGTATCATTCTTTTATTGGATTATAGAAGAGACCATTCATTGATGGAGACTTCAGATTACCCGAGGAACTATGGGGGGATGCAATCCCGGATATAGACTGGGCAGATATGTGGCAAATTTCCTTTAACACCCTATTTACAGCTGTGAAACCAGCTTGGCTGAGAAGAAATCATTACTTTACCACACATAGGGCCTATTTTTTCCCGGCGAGACTTACTAAAATATCTAAGGGCCCTCCTGCTAGCTGTAAAAAGTACCATAGGGAAAGCGTCCCAGACACACATATGTTCTGGGATTGTCCAGCCATTTCAGAATTTTGAAAGCAATTAGAAACCACTCTTACTGAGATTTTAGGGTGTCCAGTATGCATCTCCCTCAGGCTGATCATCTTTGGTATATCAATTGAAATTATAGGCCCAAGCAGAGGTTTTTTATTCTATGCTATTCTGTTAGCTAGACGTGAAATTTGCAAAAGATGGGCTGAGACCATATCCCCCACGCACTCAGACTGGCTGACTTCTCCATATAAAACTTCTAGAACTGATTTAGCTAGACTGGGAAACAGCAGGAAGAAAGCCATTTGGGATCACTTGATAAACTAGTCTCTTGGTCAACAACGTTAATAATGATAATCTGCCTCACATTATAAAATAATCTATATAACATATATATTATCTTGATCTTATGATTAAGCCTCAGGGGAAGCTCTCAGACTGTGTCAGGCTGTGTTGTGTCTTTTCAGTATCGATTTCCAAATGCAAATAGACCCACAGCATCAGGCACCGGTTTCGAGAAATCAGAAGAGAGTATGACCACCCTTTCCTTGACAACGAGAGGTCAGCAACAGGAGTGGGTTTGCTTGCCACTGGTAGGCGGGTGACAGAGAGGCGGGGTTCACACCTCGCGGGTCTACGTCTCGTAACTGAGTAACAGTGGCAGCCTACTAGTCTCCTAGTTGTCTGGGGTCAGAGGCGAATGAGGATTAAAAATAAATAAAAAAGACAAAAGGGGGTATACCTAGTAGACCTTAAATCCCAGAACTTTAGATCACTTCTAGGCTCAAGAGGAATCTTTGCCAAGGAAAAGAGCTGAAGAGGTGTGAGAAGGAGCACTGCCACTTTGCTTTGTGCTGTGTAGGGTTGTCCTGCAGTTGCGGTTTCTGCCAAAGAAAGGACAAAGACTGGAACTTTGCTGTGAACCTGCTTAAAAAAGAATCTCCAAAGGCCTGTGTGTGCTGGCCTCCTGTTCTGAAGTCTCAGGGACACACAGACTTCACCTACCACTGCCAACTAGAGACTACCCATTTCTAACATTTGTGGTCAGCGGTAAGAATTTGAACTTGTATTTGTACTTGACCAACAGTGATTGGTGTACATCACTAGTTTAGTGCAGACCACTACACAACCACATACTGTGTTTTATTTTTGGTTCTATTTTTGATCTGACACTTGAAGTATCCACGCACCATGTCTCTGAATGGTAAACCAGCAAGTGAGGCTGCAGAATTGGAGTTTGACATTGAAATGTTAAGTAGTTACAAAGTAGAGCAACTCAAGCAGTTCTGCAAGAGCTTTGGATATCCCATGAGGAGCAACTCTAGGAAAGAGGAGCTACAGAAGGCCTTAGGGGCCTGGTGGGAGGACAACAAGCTTTTGAGACAGATGATGCAGATTTGGATAGATGTGTGCCAGAAGGCGGTTTCAGAGCCCAGGATTTGCCTGTTGGGATAGCAGCCTCTATGGCTGGCAGCAATTATTCATCCAGGAATTTGGCTCCAGAGGAAATGGAGGAAAGGCAAAGGGTAAGGACGCATGAATTAGAGGTCATGAAACTAAAGGCAGAGGAGAGCAAGAACACCCGTGCCTTGGAAGAAAGGAAGTTGCTTTTGGTACATGAATTGAGCATGAGAGAGCTGGACCTCAAGGCCAAACAGGCGGAGTCCAGTACAAATGGCGGCAGCGTACAGCCAGTGCAAGGGGGTATGGTTTAAATTCCTACGGACCTGGTATAGAATTTCCAGGAGGGGGGGGATATTTATCCTTGGTTTGCATCTTATGAGACAGCACTGCGTATGAATGAGGTCCCTGATAAGAATTAGTGGGCGGGCCTGTGGAGACACTTTGAGGCCAATGGGAGGAACACCCTGACACCTTTGGAGGAGGCAGGTGATCTGACCTATCCCAATATGAAGGAGGCTTTATGCTTCAGGTATGGGTTCACACCAGAGCAGTACCCGGAAAAGTTTAGGTCTTTCAAGAAGCTTGAATCCAATATGTGGGTTGAGTTTGTGAACCTTTATTGCAGAGCACTGGATGGCTGGATAAAGGGCAACATGGTAACTGACTACCAGGGGTTGTACAATCTGATAGGTTGGGAGCAGTTGAGTAGTCTTCGTGTTCCAGAGCTGCACCAGCATCTGATGGATAGTAACCTGACTGACCCCAGGAAGTTTGCTCAGGAGGCAGACAGCTGGACGAGTTCCAGGCTCCACAAGGGGTATGTGGGAAACCCAGCCAAAGGTGGTCAGGATCCCCAGCAGAAGAGTGGGGGGACAAGGTTGACCAAAAGGAGTTCTCGAAAGGGCCCCAAAATAGTTCCCAGGGTAGAGATTCCCAGCTCCCCAGTTCTAAGAAGCCATAGCCTCCTAAGGGTAAGTCAGACAACCAGGGCCCCCACAAGTGTTATGCATGGGGTCAGGAGGGTCACATGCAGAATGATCCCAAGTGCCCCAAGGCACCATCAGCACCCACTGGTGCACCGTCATCGGGATTAGTTAGTGTAGTGCTGGGGGACGTTTGTGTTCCTTGTGAGGGGTGATCCGGCTGTGGTGACCCTTATCTCATTAGGAGATAGAGAGATGGTTCAGAAAACCTGTATGCCAGATAACATTAAAACGTTTTGCACTGGGTGACCATCAATGGGAGGAGGGTGGAGGCTCTGAGAGACACAGGAGCCAGTGTGACATCTGTCAGGTGTCAATGGGTGTCTGAAGAGCAGATCATCCCCAATGTGCTTCACCCTGTAGTTGGAGCAGACAACTCTGAGCGCCTATGTAAGGTGGTGTAGGTTCCCTTTGAGTGGGGGGTTCTCAGGTTCCTTGAAGGACGTTGTAAGTCCATCCATGCCTGTTGACTGTCTGCTTGGTAATGACCGGGAGAGTTCCCCTTGGAAGGAGGTGGAGCGCCAGGCTCATTTAAAGATGTTTTGTCTGCCTGAGTGGGCCTGTGTGACCACTCGGTCAATGGCAGCCAGTAGGAGTACTCAAGAGGACCTGGAGCCTGAAACAGTGGCCCAGGTGCCTGCCAGAAAGAGAAGGGGCAGGGGGCATGGGAAACCTACCCCAGAAGTTCCCACGGGCCAGGAGGAGACAGACCCTGACGGGGATGCCCTGAAACCTACAGGGGAGCAAGTGGCTGAACTAGGAGACCTGTCTGAGCGGACCCATTGGCAGCAGGAAGGAGGTCCCTCCAGGGAGAAGTTCTGCAAGGCGCAGATGGAATGCGCTACTCTTGTTGGTTTGTGGCAGCAGTCTGCAGACCAGGCAGCAAGTGGTCCGTCTGGATCACATTTGATTTATTGGGAGAATGGTCTCCTCTACAGTGAGACTAAGGTTGCTGAGCCCGGGGCAGCCCATGTGTTTATTTTTTATTTATTTTGAGAGTTTTACACAGCGCGAATTAGACCCTTGCGGGTATCAGAGCACTTTACAAGGTAGAGTCTTAGTTACATAAAAACACGGTAAATAACAAAGTTCACTGATAGACAATGATAGTGTAATCAACCAATCATTGATACATGGTATAAGATACATAACAAAGCGTTCACTGTATATCAAGCATAATATAGATACAATATCTAGGATACCTGGCTGGGCAGTGAACATTATAGAGTTAAACGTGGAGGATACGTAGGTCGCCAATGATACTAGCCCCTGCTCAGATGAATTCAGCCATGAAGAGCGATTTCACTTCTTTTTTGAAAAGTGCAATAGAAGGATTAAGTCTGGTTTCTGGGGGTAGAGCATTCCAAATTATGGGTGCCATCCCTGAACATGTTCGGTTATAGGTTTTTTTCTTGTTGAATCTTTGAGGTTTCAGTAGAAGGTTGTTAGCACTTCTTAAGGATCTAGCCCCACACGAGGGCACCAGTTTCCGTGCCAGATAGCTGGGTGTATTGTGATGAATGGCTTTATGAGTCATACATGCAATTTTCAAATGAATTCTGGCTTCAAAAGGTAGCCAATTAAGGGATTTTAGGTCAGGGGATATGTGGGAACTTCTTTTGGAGCCAGTGATAAGCCTCGCTGCGGCGTTGATTGAGGCTCTTATAGGGGCTGTTGCTGCTCTGGGCAGGCCGCAGAGAGAGACACTAGTGTAATCCACTCTTGGGATGACTATGTTGGTGGTACCTGCGTGCTACAGGACCTTCCTACCGGGTCTGGCTCATGATGTGCCTTTGGCATTACATTTGGGGTGCGACAAGACCTATCACATGCTTGTCACCCACTTTTACTGGCCCCAAATGCAGAGGCACATTGGCACACATTGTAGATCTTGTCAGACTTTCCAGGCAAGTGGCAAGAGTGGAGGGAAGTGTAAGGCTCCCCTCCAACCCTTTCCTGTGATGAGCACCCCTTTTGAGCCCTTTGGGGCCACTGAAAACCAAGACAGCCTTAGGCAAAAAGTTTATCTTGGTCTTGGTGGACCATGCCACCCAGTACCCGGAAGCTGTCCCTCTCAGGACAATCATGGCCCCTGTGGTGAGCCGTGCATTGATGGGGATCTTTTCCCATGTGGGGTTCCCCAGAGAGGTGGTCTCTGACAGTGATACCAACTTCATATCTAGGTATATGAAGTCACTGTGGGAGGGGTGCGGTGGAATGCACAAATTCACCACTCTATACCATCCCCAAGGAAATGGGTTGGTTGAGAAATTCAACCAAACCCTGAAAGGCATAATAAAGGGTCTTGCAGAACGCATGAGACGTAAGTGTGACGTCTTCTCAGCATGCCTGTTAATTGCCTACAGGGAGGTACCGCAGAAATCCTTAGGGTTTAGTCCCTTTGAATTGCTGTATGGGCATGCTGTGAGAGGACCTATGAGTCTGGTAAAGGAGGGCTGGAAGAATACTCTTAGTAAAGCCCCCCCAAGATGTGTTCAGCTACAAGCTGGCCTTCAGGAAAGGGACTCTGCACTTCAGGAAAATCGCTCAGGCGAATCTGGAAGCCAGCCAGGAGGAGATGAAACGTTGGTATGACCAGAATACCACTCTGGCTGAGTTTCAGCCTGGCCAAAAGTGTGGGTGATAGCACCAGTGGAGCCTTGTGCACTCCAAGAAAAGTGGACTGGTGCATTTGAGGTGGTGGAGAGCAAGAGTGAAGTGACCTACTTGGTCAACTTACAGACTCCCAAGAACACTTTGAGGGTCCTACACGCGAACCGCCTCAAACCTCACTTTGAGAGGTCTGAAGTGACAAAGCTCCTGGCAACTGATGATGGAATGGAAGAGGAGGGTGAGCCTCATTCTGACCTCCTGTCAACCAAGGAACATGATGGGTCAGTGGATGGAGTGAACGTCTCTCTCACCCTGACCCCAGAACAGAAGAGGAACTGTTGCCAGGTGCTGGGACAATTTGCCTCCCTGTTCTCCCTGACTCAAGGAATCACCAATTGGTGTGTCCATGATGGAGAAACTGGGGACAGTTTACCTGTAAAACATTAAATTTACATCATAACTGACAAAGTCAGGGCCAGCATCAAGGAATAGGTTTCCAAGATGTTGGCGTTAGGGGTGATAGAGCCCTCCAGCAGCCCCTGGGCTAGACTATTGATCTTGGTTCCGAAAGCTGCTGCACCCGGTGCCACTCCTGACCTCCGTTTCTGTGTGGCTTACATGGGCTCAATGCCGTCACCAGGACTGACGCGCACCCAATTCCCAGAGCTGATTAGCTCTTTGATCGGCTGGGAGCTGCCCAGTACCTTAATACGTTTGATCTAACGTCCGGGTATTGGCAGATTGCCTTGACTGATGGCGCAAGAGAGAGTTCTGCTTTTTCAAGGCCAGAGGGGCACTACCAGTTCCGTGTCATGCACCTGTGTTGAAGAACGCTCCCGCCACATTCCAGAGACTGGTCAACCAGGTACTGTCCGGGCTAGAGAATTCAGCGCCGCCTTCCTGGATGACATTGCTGTGGTCAACTCCAGCTGGGAGAAACAACTGCAACACCCATGTGAAGTGTTGAAGGCTCTGCAGAAGGCAGGCCTCACTATCAAGGCCAGTAAGTGCCAGATAGGGCAGGGATCTGTGGTGCACTTAGGGCACAGGTGGGAAGCGGCCAGGTGGAGCTCCTACAGCCTAAGAACAACACTATTCTTTTTTGGAAGCCCCCCAAGACCCAGACAGAGGTGAGAGCATTTTTAGGTCTCACCAGGTACTACAGATTGTTTTTTCAAGGAGTATCGCACCATTGTTGCCCCCTTGACAGAGCTGACTTCAATGAAGCAGCCAAGGAAAGTGATCTGGAGCGAAGGCTGTCAGACCACTTTTAATGCCCTGAAATCTGCCACGTGCATGGCGCCCCTGCTCAAGGTACCCAACTTTTCCAAAGAATTTGTTGTGCAGACAGATGCTTCAGAGCATGCTGTAGGAGGAGTACTCTCACAGTTGAACAACGAAGGCTTCGACCAACCCGTAGCTTTCAGTGGTAGGAAGCTACTTCCCATGGAACAGATTTGGAGTGCAATTGAAAGAGAACTAAAGAAGCTAAGGCCCTACTTGTTTGGGGCTCACTTTCGGGTTCAGACAGACCACAGGCCCCTCAGATGGTTGGTGCAAATAAGGGGTGAGAATCCAAAACTTTTGAGGTGGTCCATCTCCCTACAGGGAATGGACTTTATGGTGGAACACCGCCCTGGTACAGAACACTTTTTGCCCTCGCTGTGTTCTTGCCCCCCCCCCTATTTTCTTGCCCCCCCCTATTTTTTCCTCCGTTTCTAACCTCTGACCCCTCCCCTTCCGCCACGCTCCCGCCTCCCAGCTGCTCGTCCCTCGCCCTCCCCTTCAAATGCCGACCGCAGTGCGGTTGTGCCACAGGCGCGCCGAAGATGCGCCTAAGGCAAGCCCGTCTGCGCCCGTCCGCGCCTGGACCGCGCCCAGTGCCAGACCTCCGCGACCTCCACAGGACCTGACGCCGATACGACGCAAACACCCTCCACGCACTCAACGATGGCCGAACTTCCACCTGCTTCCAGGCCACCCCGGGACCCTTCACCTGCCGAAGCTGCAGCTACACCACCCAGCGCACACCAGCACGCCCTGCTCATCCCAACACTGCAGGCCACAACCATATGAGCTGCATTCTGCTCAACACCCGCTCAGTCCACAAGAACGCCGTCGAAATCTGGGACCTGATCGACTCCTCCGTCCCGGACGTCGCCTTCCTGACGGAGACCTGGATGAACTCCTCCTCTGCACCAGACATAGCCATAGCCATCCCTGACGGCTACAAGATCACATGCAGGGACCGGAACAACAACAAACCAGGAGGAGGAATCGCCATCATCCACAAGGACACCATCAGAATCTCAACCAGCACCGAAGACGCCCTCAGCACGGCCGAACACCTACACATCCAGATCCACGTCAATAACACCACCCTCAGAGGAACCCTCGTCTACAGACCCCGGGGCCCACAACCACAGTTCAGCTAATCCATCGCCGACCTCATCAGCACGCACGCCATCGCCTCCACAGACATCCTCCTCGCAGACCTGAACTTCCACCTCGAGAACGCCAACGACAACAACTTCACAACACTGATCGTCAACCTCGACAACCTCGGACTCAAACAACTCGTCTCGACACCCACCCACTCCGCTAGACACACGCTCAACCGCGACCACGTCACCTTCAGCCACACCACCGAACTTCACTGGACCAACCATCACTGCATCCACTTTTCCTTCGAGAAACACACCGTACACAACCAACCGCAACGTATCCCACACCGCAACTGGAAAAAAGTCATGAAGACCAGCTCATCACCACTGTCGCTCGAGACCCTCCACCCGAGCCCTCCGAGACCGACGCAGCAGCCCACAACTTCAGAAAATGGATCGACAACTGCGCCAACACCCTCGCCCCAATCAGGAATCCCTCCAACAGGCGCACCGACACGAGAGCCATCTGGTTCAACGACGACCTCCAGAACTCCAAGCATACCTGCAGAAGACTTGAGAAGCAATGGCGCAAGGACCAGACACCAGACAACCACGCAGCCCTCATGAACGCCAGACGCAGACACTACCAGCTCATCAGATCCGCCAAAAGAACCTCCTTCAAGGAACGCATCGACATCAACGCACACAACAGCAAAGAGCTCTTCAACATTGTGAAAGAACTCGACACCCCCAGCTCCAATGACATACCGCCGTCACAAGAACTCTGCGACTCCCTGGCTACCTTCTTCCACCGCAAGATTGCAGACATCTACAACAGCTTTGATACCCAGACACCGACGACAGACGCCGATACCCCAGAATCAACACCCACCAAACGCACCGACCTTCTGATCTCCTGGAACAACGTCAACGACGAAGATACCACCAAAATCATGAACACCATCCACTCCGGCTCACCTTCCGACCCCTGCCCCCACCACATCTTCAACAAGGCAAGCTCCATCATCGCACCCCAACTCCGAAAGATCATCAACAGCTCCTTCGAGAACGCCACCTTCCCAGAGAGCTGGAAACACGCCGAGATCAACGCCCTCCTCAAGAAACCCAAGATGGACCGAAAGGACCTCAAGAATGTCCGACCCATCTCCCTGCTCCCGTTCCCGGCAAAAGTCATTGAGAAGACCGCCAACAGACAACTGACTCTCTTCCTGGAGGAGAACAACGTCCTGGACTCCTCCCAATCCGGCTTCCGCAGCAACCACAGCACCGAGACCACCCTCATTGCCGCCACTGACAACATCAGGACCAAACTAGACAAGGGCGAAACCATGGCCCTCATCCTCCTGGACCTCTCGGCTGCCTTCGACACCGTCTGCCACCACACCCTGTGCACTCGCCTCCACGACGCAGGAATCCGAAGCAAAATCCTGGACTGGATCACCTCCTTCCTCACCGGCAGAACCCAGAGAGTCTGCCTCTACCCGTTCCGATCTGAAGACACCACGATCACCTGCGGCGTACCCCAAGGATCATCCCTCAGCCCGACCCTTTTTAACATCTACATGGCACCGCTCGCCAACATCGTCCGAGCACACCACCTCAACATCGTCTTGTATGCCGACGACACGCAGCTGATCGCTCCCTCACCAAAGACCCAGCAATCGCCAAATCCAACCTCCACGAGGGAATGAAGGCCGTCGCAGAGTGGATGAAGACCAGCCGCTTGAAACTGAACTCAGACAAAACGGAGGTCCTGGTGGCCGACCTCGCTGGGAGCTGCCCCGACACCCACAAACCACGCTCGCAATTTGGGGTTCATCCTGGACTCAACGCTCGCCATGACCTAGCAAGTCAACGCTGTTTTCTCCTCCTGCTTCAACACCCTCCGAATGCTCCGCAAGATCTACAGATGGATCCCCACCGAAACCAGGAGAACGGTCACCCAAGCACTCGTCAGCAGCAGGCTGGACTACGGCAACGCCCTCTACGCAGGAACCACGACTACACTCCAGAAGAGACTCCAGCACATACAGAACACCTCCGCATGCCTCATTCTCGGACTCCCTCGCCACAGCCACATTTCCACCCAACTAAGAGACCTGCATTGGCTCCTGGTCAACAAGAGGATCACTTTCAAACTTCTAACCCACGCTCACAAAGCACTCCACAACGCCGGACCAGCATACCTCAACGAACGACTGTCCTTCTACACCCCGAAACGCCAGCTGCGCTCCGCCAACCTCGCCCTCGCCACCGTCCCACGCATCCGCCGAACGACCACCGGCGGCAGATCTTTCTCCCACCTCGCCGCAAAGACATGGAATACCCTCCCCGCCCAACTGCGTCAGACCCAGGACCTGCTGACCTTCAGGAGACACCTCAAGACCTGGCCGTTCGACCAGTAGCTGCCTTCCCCCCCCACCCCTTAGCGCCTTGAGACCCTCACGGGTGAGTAGCGCGCTCTACAAATGATTGATTGATTGATTGAACACGCCAATACTGATGGTCTGACCAGATTCTTCCACCTTAGTGATGAGATCTCCCAAGAGGGTGGATACTTCTCCCCACCTTTCAGGTGGAGGGGACACATGTTAGACTTGGCATCTTTGGAATGGTTTACCCTGACTTTTTGCCTCTACCTCCTGTATTCTTGCTGGCCTAGATGCTTTGGGCACTTTGTCACTGCTAATCAATGTCAAAGTGCAAGTGCTCCCTGTGTAAATTGTGACTGCAATTGGTTCTCCCTGAGTTACATATTTGATTTACTGGTAACCCCCTGGTGAAGTGCACTGAGTGTGCCAGGCCTGTATATCAAATTAGTGGGCCTGCAGCACTGATTGTTCCACCGACATGATTAGCCCTGAAAAGGTATCTCAGACCTGCCACTGCAGTGTCTGCGTGCAGTTTGTAACTGCCATGTCAACCTGGCAAGTGCACCCACTTGCCAGGCACTAACCTTCCCTTTTCTTACATGTAAAGCACCCCTATGGTAGGCCCAAGGTACCTCCCTGGACAGGCTGCAGTCGACATGAAAGGTAGGACATGTACTAGTGTGTGTGACATACCCTGATAGTGAAATACTGTCAATTTCGTTTTTCACTATTGAAAGGCTATCTGTCCCATAGGATAGAATGGGAGGTACTTTGTAACATCTTACAAGTATAACTTCCCATTAGGACAAGATAGAGAAATACCGTTCAGGCTCTCTGAACTCAGAATTTAATAACACATCTTATAGTAAAGATGGTTTTTAAATTATGTGTTTGAAAATGTCACATTTAGGAGTAGCCATTTTCTTGTTTAACCATTCTGTGTGCCTCTGTAGTTTGTGGATTGACTGTCTGGTTTTGGGGTGACAGGGGCTGGAGATGTACATTCACTGTAGACAGCCCCTGGGGGAGGGCAGGTGTGCCTGGCCCTTCCTGGATGACTCAGAGCTGAGCTGAATGGGGCTTGGCTGTATTTAGAGTAGTACGAGGGGATTTCCTTGCACCTGAATAGGGCCTGTCTCCCTTACACAATGTTGTCTCTACCCCATGTGGTCATACTGCACCAGTGAGGACAGAACTGGTTTGCACTGGGCTCAGAGACCCTTGCCCAAAGAGAGCAAAGACAAAATGGGGTATACCTAGTAGACCTTAAATCCCAGAAATTTAGATCACATCTGGACTCAAGAGAAACCTTTGCCGAGGAAAAGAGTTAAAGACGTATGAGAAGGAGTACTGCCACTTTGCTTTGTGCTGTGTGGGGTTGGCCTGCAGTTGCTGTTTCTGCCAAGGAAAGGACAAAGACTGGAACTTTGCTGTGAACCTGCTTAAAGAAGAATCTCCAACGGCCTGTGTGTGCTGGCCTCCTGTTCTGAAGTCTCAGGGACACACAGACTTCACCCCCAGCTCCCCTGAACTCTACTTCTGAGAGTTCTGACCTGCCAGGATGTGGCTGTTCCAGTTCTGGGCATCTGGAGGTTGTTCCTGCTGTTTGGATCTGGAAGAGCCCTGAAGAACTGAGAAAATGGACACATTGCTCTTCTTGATGCTGTTTTCCCCGATGCAGCACCGCCGTGCGAGAAGAATCTCCATGCATTGCCGCACTGCTGCCAAAACGATACAGCACTGTTGCAGCTGCAAGAACTGACGCATCGTGGGACCCCGGCTGAAGAAACCACTGCATCGATCGCTGTCAAATCCCGGATTTCCACGCATCACACCTATGCGGCAAGTTTTCCAACACATCACCCGCGGACCAGAACAGTCTTGGAGTCGATGTATCACTTCCCCCCAATAGTCCGGATTCAATGCATCACTTCTCCTGCATGCAGCAGAACTGTTGCATCGCCTCCCCAAGGACTCAGGAACTGACACATATCTTTGTTTCTTGACGCTTCCCGTCCCTGCAGCTGTTTGGCGTTGTGAATTTTGGCGCATCTACAGGAACTTTTTGTAGAATCACACATCCATAGTTTTCTATGGACCCAGTGACTTAAAACCTTTTAAAAGTCAAATTCTTATTAAATGTATGTTGGATTTTTGTCATTTTTGTCTTGTTGAGTTTGGATGAAGATACTTTATTTTACTAAACTGGTGTGGTGTCCATTTGTGGTATTGTTACTGTATTACTTTGCGTTTTGAGTACAAATACTTTACACAGCCTTTGGGATAAGTTTGTCTGCTCATGCCAAGCTACCAAGGGGGTGAACAGGGGTTATCTAAAGTGTGTATCCCCCTTACCATGATGAGAAGCAAGGGTCTCTATTTGGACAAAGGTCCTACCTCTGCCAACTAGAGACCCCCATTTCTAAAACTTCTTTCGTTTTGGATAGAACTAACAAGGGGGAGCTGGTGTTTTACCCACCTAATATAGATAGCTCTGTTTTGGAACTGGTCCAAAGAGTGAGCCCTGCTTGCACTACTATATCCAAGTCTAGACAGGAACTCTGGTTTCTATATCACCAGCACTTCTGCCAGCCGCCAATCACAAGCAAAAGACCAGGAGAACAGTAGATAATATGTTATCAACACCAACAACATCAGGCACGCTCGATCAAACTTTTATGGGGGTCACACAGGATTCTGTCTGGGACTCAGCTTTTCAAAAATGTACAGCATCACTGAAAAGAGTGTTTGGGTCATTTGAGGGAGAAACTAGACAAATTGGAGGCAGCAGTTGGGAAAATGTTAACTGTGTGTCAGCAACAGCAGAAGATGCTACAAAAGGTGGTTATGAATGAGCCTAAAAGCACAAATAAGGTCATATTTAGCTGTCTTTCACCCCCCCGTGGATTCTTTCATGACTAGTACTCTTACATCTTCTAACCATATTGCTCCGCAGCTATACTGATTGAACTCGCAGTTTGATGTTTTTCCAGATTCTTGAGCCCATCAGCACTTATGTGCCCCCAGATACATCTTGTACTGTAACGCGAAAGCCCCTTTCTGTATACCAGTTTCCTCAGTTACCTGTGATTAACCTTCCCCCAGTTTGCTGTCCATACGTTGTTGTTTTGGCTGGTGTTCCCCCTGTGTTACATTCTAATCAGGAGTCAACTATTGAGCTTCAAAATGAGGTGTGTCACTGGTTGGCCAATCATTCTAACTTTAACATACAGGATTATAAAAACATTCTATTAGTAAGTCAAGTAGCTTGGATTGTCCCCCTCAATTAAGTCTTTCCAATGCGACTGTAACATTGCTAATTTTAGATAACCATTGATCGCAAGGAAAATAAATTCCCAACATTATCAGCCCCACGTCAGGAAAGGTAATATTAGCATTATCCCCCTTGGCTTTTGTTTATAGTCCCTTCCTAGCCAGTAGCATCCGGTGTGCTTGACAAGCAGTGAGGTTGGCGGGGGGCGGGGGAATCAGGGTCGGTAGAGGGGTATAAGGGTTGCGGGTGAAAAAATAAGAAAACTTACCTGCAGCCGTCTCCATCGTGCTCTTCTGCTCCTCTTCACAGCAGGAAGGCACAGGCTCTCAAATGCCCTGCGGCCAATCCTGAAGCTGCTCTCACGCATGAATAGTTAACAGGCTTTACCAGCGGGATGTTCCCCCTAATCAACTTTCAAGCAGCAATATCTCATGACAGGAATGGGGTAAGCATTTTACTAACACATACCAATTGGAGAAAGACCGAGAGTGTGAAGGTACACTGCAACAGTATCTTGCTCACTTGACCCCTCTCCAAGTTTCGGTTCAGGAAGTAAAGGATGCTATCCGATCCGCGCAGGTGGTAAGGTGCTGGGCCCGGATGGGATTCCCATGGTTCTCCTTAAATGTAATCGGGATCTATGGGGTCTTTTACTTACGGACTTACTTAATAAAACGTATGTGGTAAGATTACCGAGTCTTGGATCATGCCGATCTTCAAGAAGGGTGATAGAGTGTCATTTAAATGTTATAGACCAATTTCCCTGGTCAACAGATCTGTGAAGATTTTGGGGAGGGTCATTTTCAACTGATTACAGCCATGGGCTTCGGATAATAAAATTCTATCCCCCTGCCAGTGGGGTTTTCGTCCAGGGCTACGCACAGAGATGCAATGGTTGGATCTACATCTGATACTGAGTAAATACACTGTCGCTAAGCGCTGCCCACTTTACATGGCCTTCATGGATTTGTCAAACGCCTTTGATTGTGTAAATAGGAATAAGTTGTGGTTGATGTTAATTAAATTAGGGGTAGATCTCCCCTCAGTCAACTTCTTACAGTCTACATGAAAAGTTAGGTGCTAGGGTACGATATGACCAGTCAGGGGAACTCTCAGATGTTTTCCCACTAGCTAGTGGGGTATGCCAAGGGTGCGTGTTGGCACCCCTGCTACTTATATTGTATATTAGTGATCTGAATATTCATCTAACCAGTTCAACCAGGAATGTGCCAAAAATCACCAACTCTGCTGTACCGGCTCTATTAGATGCAGACAACACAGTTTTGTTGGCTAGAACTGCATAATTTAATAGAATACTTTATATCATCTAAGAGCACCCTTGATATGAAAACTAATTTTGGGAAATCACATATTATGGCTTGTGGGACCGGTGGGAAAACTCTGACAGTTCTAAAACAAAGCAAACAAAATCTCAGTACAGTCTGGAACTTCTGCTACTTGGGCATGGTGTTCAATTTAGGCAATTCTTGGCAGCCACAAGTAAATACAGCACGTCTGAGACTTGGAAGAGCGGCAGGCTCTCTTTTTAATTTAGTTAAGAAGGATGGTAGGTCTACTATCTCCCCCTATCTTAAAGTGTATAAAATGCAATGTGTCCCTACAGCTACATATACGGAGCAGGGTTATGGGGATACCATAATTCTACTGCCGTACAGTTAGAAGAAATTAGAACCTGAAAGGTTACTGAATCTCCCGCCCTCAAGTGCTAATTTTATTCTGCACTCTGAACTGAACTTAGAATACATTTTCAGATAGTATAAAACTGGCACCCACTGGGTGAGTGTGTGGAGTAATACTGAGGCAAGTTTCAATAGAGCAGTAATAATGGATTGCCCTAGGCAGGATAAGGGGCTCTCCATTACCTAGCTGAATTATGTCAGCAAATCTTTCTCTGACATTGGTCTCCCAAAACTGTTCAATAGCCTTGGTTTAATTACTAAAACCGAAAAAAGGGTGGTCGTGTTGAGGTATGCTGAACGTACTTCTTCACAGAGGATTCTATAAGCTATCAGTAAACATACTATCTGCCATTACTACTCTACTCTGGCAACAGGAGATACTGTTTTGTATCTTACCCTGGAGCTTATGCATTGGGAGAGGTCCCTTCTTTTTAGATTTAGGTCGGGGACGGTTTGGCACTTAGCATGTTTCTCTGATAAAGGCTAAGGTGTGGAACAGCTCATTGCCCCCTTGCCCTTGTAATGGTAGGGCGGAATAATCTCTGTTGCATTTTATTTTATTTTGTAGTTTTTATCACAAATCTTTTCAGCTTGGTCTCAAACCTACAGTGAAAAAGTTCGAATTTCAGAAATGTAGAAAGGCTTTAATCTTTCTCCAAATGTTAAATATCCCAGATATTTGTTAGGGTGTGAGCTGTTTTCTTCAAATGACCATTTGCAGTAGAAAGTCAATGGATGGAAGTTAGATGGGCAGGCCTAGTATCCCCTGGGTTGATGTATTTCAGTTGTAATCTGTTATGTATTATGAGATACATTTGTATTGGATTTTTATGGTTTTAATATGTATGGAATGAGAATGCTATTTGATGGAATATATATTATTTATGACAATTGTTTTTATAGCCATAATGTATAGGGCCTTATTATGATGCAGCCCGGAAAAGCTCGGGACGTCGGTCGGAGCCATTCCGGGCCGCATCTCCGATTAAATTTCTGACCGCCAAAGTGCAATGCTGGTGGTCGGATATTAAAATGGCCATCCATTCCGGCTGGCTTCCAACGGGTTCAAGGAGCCAGCCTGCCAATCGGAGGCTGGCCCATAATCCCAAAGGGCTGCCTTTCCACCCTTGAGATTATGATACTTGGACTCCGGCAGGCTTTCCATGCTGGGCTTTCTGACATGGAAAGCCTGTCGGAGAGCGAGAATAGGGTCCCTAGCAGGGTTCCCTTGCCTCTGCGGCCTCCGTTTAGGGGCAGAGGGGGCACCTACGGCCCCCTCTGTTCATCCCTGCACCTCGTGGCAGGCACACTGAGTTGCCTGATAATGATCTGCCGTGGTAGTGGAATAATCTTTCACAGCCCAAATATCAGGTGGAATATTCAAGATATTGAAGTAAAAGCCTCACTCACATAATAGTGACATGCTTCATCATAGGCAAATACTCCACACCCAGAGAAGATGGTACTCTCCGGGCGGACTCAACCAATGATATAATAGGAGTTCTTAGATAAGTGGGTACTGGTTAAGCAGGGAACCAGATTTTAATTAAAAATACCTGCGAGAATACCCTTACTTGGTCCTTTATTCTTGGGTTCTCTTGGTATCGTTAAAAACTTTGTGTTGGGGTTATTTTGGATCTGATTTGATTCAAATGTACCCTCGATATTGTGCCAACATGTTTCGGCCCTTTCAACTAGCCCAATCGGGTCTGGGGGCCTTCGTCAGGGCAATAAATATGTTCTGTATTGATATATCCCTGCCGTGCGTCAATGCATGTGTTACATGCACCCCGAAAGTGAGGCCTAATGCACTCACCTGTATGTGTTCGTACTCCGACACCAGTAGTTTTTCTGTTAGAGATATCAAACAGGAACAGATTTAACATTTAACCTTTATAAACATAGGAATTACTACTATATCTAAGTTGTGCTCTTAATTTTTACAATGAAGATGGAGTGTAAGTGCACCACCTGACTATGTGCTCACTATTTGTGGCTTTGTGGACTGAAGAATTGATAATTCAACGAGCTTTTTTTGTGCCAATTCACTGAAATCCATTCACCACGCTCCGTGCTCTCTAAAAAAGGGGATTGTAGCATCATGGCGTTTATTGGCCACGACCTTGGTGTCGGTTGGAATCTATTTCCACTAGCCGTGCTCTCTCCTCTCTCGAGAAGAGCGTACCGCGTGATGTGTTAAATTCATTTATTTATAATTTTTCTTGTTCGCTGTGTTCTATAGTGATATTTTATAGACCTATAGCCGGGCTGTGTTCATGGTGCCCACCTATTACATTGGTAAAGTACCAAAACGTTGTTTCTCACCTACTGGATGATGCCTACTAGCACCATGCAGATCTAATGTGTAGGGGTGATATCTTGTAGTCACACACTAAATTGAAAGAACAAAGTATGACATATACTGTCTATTGCACAGGCACGACTAGTTTTTTCAACGTTATACATCTACTACTACGGAGAATATGTACGTTATGTTGACGATACGTGTCCCCCTCAACTCATAATATTATTGCCTAAATCTTGTGGTAACACTTCGCTACACTCGCGCCTCCCCTGGGGTTTAGTTTGTTACCAAATGAGTACAATCACGCGTGATTCGGTGTCTTATTTGCCATATGAACATACGACTATTTTGTCCGCTGGCTCGGGGTGGGCTGCTCTTCTCTGCCTCACTCAAAAAATGCTGAGCTATACTGGCCATACGGACACACCTACACCTCCCTGATAGTCTAAGGTGAGGTGACAACCCTTCTGTTCCCAATTAAAACTCCAGAGTAGTTGAGTATGGGGCCTCCATCAATAAAAGACATCAATTCCCCACTTACTTCGTCAAAGATAACACCCGCTGTTACACCTCTCAGGACACATCGTCTGCCGTCGGAGAGGTTTCGCTAATACTCGAGCCTTAAATGGATCGTTTGCCCTCTCGTGATTGGTCGCTCTATCTGGTGCTTAGTGATCTCTATGGTGTAGAGAAGGGGGAAATGACGGGATATTACGCTAGTGTTTTGCCACTTCGCCCGGATTTCTGGGTAATGTAGTTTTACATGTGGGGTTTGCAACATTCTGCCTCTGCGGTGTACATCCCCTTCTTTTTTGTATATGAATCAGTGCAACTTTATGCCAGTCGCAACCTCCGGTCATTGTGTTATCATCTATGTAATTTAAACCAGTATGTTGAAAGTATATTTACTGCCGTAGTTCATGGTCATTATTTCGATCCCGATCGGGACCTGTAGACATGGTGTGTTTATCTACGAATCATGACCGAGTATATAAGGAGAATGTTCTATTGCCAAGATTCGTGGTAAATATTCCAAATCCCATTTGCAATTCGTACATTTTAGCAAATGTGTGGAGAGTGTAGTTTTTGCCCAGGCTCTGTCCTGTGTCTATGAGCCCTATTGCTCGTGGTAATTGTTTCCACCCCCTCCATTTTCCTCCCGCATTGTAAGGGATTTGTTTGTTGGCCAGTGTCAGGTTATGTTGGTAACTCTCTCCTGTGGCAGACAGATCCCTCCTATGCACCTTTGTAGTGTTCTGTTTATGTTAAGGAGGTCCACGGTATTTCCTCGTTCAGGCCCAGTATTGCACTGGACAAACGGTATATCCATCGCTGTTCCAATTTCAGTAGTTGTCCCTCATTACAGCTGTTTGGTAACTTTTCAATCACCGTCCAAGTGAAATCATTTTCATTGTGATTTTGGGATTGGAAATGTCGCATCCACAGCCCACCCCGAACCAGCGGACAAAATAGTCGTATGTTTATATGGCAAATAAGACACCGAATCACGCGTGATTGTACTCATTTGGTAACAAACTAAACCCCAGGGGAGGCGCGAGTGTAGCGAAGTGTTACCACGAGATTTAGGCAATAATATTATGAGTTGAGGGGGACACGTATCGTCAACATAACGTACATATTCTCCGTATAGTAGATGTATAACGTTGAAAAAACTAGTCGTGCCTGTGCAATAGACAGTATATGTCATACTTTGTTCTTTCAATTTAGTGTGTGACTACAAGATATCACCCCTACACATGAGATCTGCATGGTGCTAGTAGGCATCATCCAGTAGGTGAGAAACAACATTTTGGTACTTTACCAATGTAATAGGTGGGCACCATGAACACAGCCCGGCTATAGGTCTATAAAATATCACTATAGAACACAGCGAACAAGAAAAATTATAAATAAATGAATTTAACACATCACGCGGTACGCTCTTCTCGAGAGAGGAGAGAGCACGGCTAGTGGAAATAGATTCCAACCGACACCAAGGTCGTGGCCAATAAACGCCATGATGCTACAATCCCCTTTTTTAGAGAGCACGGAGCGTGGTGAATGGATTTCAGTGAATTGGCACAAAAAAAGCTTGTTGAATTATCAATTCTTCAGTCCACAAAGCCACAAATAGTGAGCACATAGTCAGGTGGTGCACTTACACTCCATCTTCATTGTAAAAATTAAGAGCACAACTTAGATATAGTAGTAATTCCTATGTTTATAAAGGTTAAATGTTAAAATCTGTTCCTGTTTGATATCTCTAACAGAAAAACTACTGGTGTCGGAGTACGAACACGTACAGGTGAGTGCATTAGGCCTCACTTTCGGGGTGCATGTAACACATGCATTGACGCACGGCAGGGATATATCAATACAGAACATATTTATTGCCCTGACAAAGGCCCCCAGACCCGATTGGGCTAGTTGAAAGGGCCGAAACATGTTGGCACAATATCGAGGGTACATTTGAATCAAATCAGATCCAAAATAACCCCAACACAAAGTTTTTAACGATACCAAGAGAACCCAAGAATAAAGGACCAAGTAAGGGTATTCTCGCAGGTATTTTTAATTAAAATCTGGTTCCCTGCTTAACCAGTACCCACTTATCTAAGAACTCCCATTATCTCATTGGTTGAGTCCGCCCGGAGAGTACCATCTTCTCTGGGTGTGGAGTATTTGCCTATGATGAAGCATGTCACTATTATGTGAGTGAGGCTTTTACTTCAATATCTTGAATATTCCACCTGATATTTGGGCTGTGAAAGATTATTCCACTACCACGGCAGATCATTATCTTCCACTTTTCCTAGAACAGTTGCTTATTGTGTAAAAAAAGTTGAGTACGGGAGAACGCAACTGTGTCGTTTATTCTCTCACTCTCCACGTGTGATAAACAGATTTAGAGAGGCCTCCATAGCCCAGAGAGACTTAAATATTACAAACCCCTCCTAGGGTTACAGGGACACCGAATAAAATCTATTCGAGTAGGACCCCTTACGAAATTGGGGAGCAATACACCTCCCTCTGTTGGCTAAAAGACACCCTTTTTTTAAAATGACGGAAGGGTTCGCCTACGATGAGGATGAAATATCATCCATTTTGGCTCTGCCACCACTGATCTGACACAACACTCACGCATGTAAGCCAAAACAATGGCGATTGGGATTCCTTAACTGAATTGAAACGAACACAACTTAAGACTCTACTACATGGTGCAATCATGACGGAATATTTGAGGGGCAACATAGCACCCAATGGCCTGATTGTAACGAACTCTCCTAGAATATTTCTGAATGACCCAGAATTCAGACGCAGCTGGTCCTTGATTGCATGGAAATGCAGCAGGGACTGGCTCGTCTTAATTATAAAAACTGCAAAGAGACTCTCAGATGCCTTACTTATTGAAATAAAAACACTTGAAAATGGTTTGAAGACACAGATTACCATCGCACAGTTTAAGAAGAAGCTAGATGAAAACAATAAGACTATCAATGAATACAAAGAATATCTAACCCAGGCAAAAATCACAAAATTTCAAAAAGATTTTAAAAAGTTTACGTTTGAAAATGTATTTCCTTACTCCAAGGAAGATTACACGCCATCTGAAAAAGACCAATCAGACTTCACAGATACAGACAGCACAGGCTCTGGGAACTATTCAAGCGATTCATCTTACGACGGCCAGAAAAGTAACCAAAGACGCAGAGGCAATCGTTCCAGAAGGAACAGAGGTACATACCAACACCTCGGCCCTTATCAACAAGCACCATTTGGGTGGAACCCCTTTATGCAAGCACCGTTTCAACCACCACAATTCGGTTATCAATGGCAACCCTATCAACAGCCTTTTTTAGGACGAGGCCGTACTCAAAGAGGAGGCAACCGAAGAGGGCCCAGGGTACAGTGGGAAACAAACAGAGAAGACCAGACGGCACAAGAACCGCGACCCAGCACGAGCAGGAACACACGGGAATACTAAACCTAAGTACTACAGTCCTTTCACATACACAAGAAGAAGTGCTAAAGAAAGGACTAGGTTTCGTCCCGACGAACAGATCCAATCTCTTCAACCTAAGAATAGAACTAGCGGAATTCTTCCGTCGACTCCGACTATCAGTGTTCTTTTCAGAAACAGAGGGAACGGAAGAACTGATTGACACTGGAAATAAAAACACTGGCCTGAAAAAGAAATCCAAATTCATTCCTCCCAATCATACCATGCCACCAGCATTACTAGCCTTTGAAAAGGCGGTAACACGGGAAGTTGATCAACTCAAAGAAAAAAACCACAGATCGTTCAACAATTTCACAACTATGGAACGGCGTACTTTGATGGAATTCGACCAGATGCAGGACATCATCATAAAAACAGCGGACAAGGGAGGAGCGACAGTGATCCTACCCATCACAATGTACAACATCGAATGCCTAAAACTATTAAATGATTCCCGTAATTACACACGGTTGCAGAGAGACCCAACGGAGAACCTAAAATCAGAAATACATGAGATGGTAACAAAAGCAAAAGAAGAGGGATGGATCACCAATGCTGAAGAGAATTTTTTGAAAGAGAATGACCCAAAGATTCCATACTTTTACATTCTCCCGAAAGTACACAAGAACATACATCCACCTCCGGGAAGACCAATCGTTTCAGGCATTGGTTCGGCACTCGAACCACTCTCTAGATTCGCCGACCACTTCCTGAGACCAATGGTACAAAAAATGCCTTCATACCTAAAAGATACACAAGATATCCTACTGAAACTCCAACTACTAAGATTTGATCCAACCACTGACTACTTGATGACCCTCGACGTGGAGGCGCTTTACACAAGCATCCCACAAGAAGCCTCTCTAACGGTGATTGAGAAACTATTGGGAGCAGAGACCTGGACATCCATAACACCGATAAAATTTGTTGTAGATTGCGTAAGACTAGCGCTGACGAGAAATTACTTCGAATTCGAAGGAGAGTATTTCCTACAAACTCATGGTACATCCATGGGCATGACCTGTGCGCCTAGCATAGCATGCCTGTATGTCCACAACTTTGAAACAACTTTCATATACAGTGAGACAAACCCTTATCACACCAACTTGGGGACGTGGAAACGGTTCATCGACGATATATTGGTCATTTGGAAAGGGGAAGCAGACAGAGCTCATGATTTTCTAGCTTGGTTGAACTCCAGGGATGCATACCTAAAGTTCATTATGACCTTAGCAAGAGATTCCATTACTTTCTTGGACCTTAAGATCTGGCCAACCGAAGGGATACTAAAAACAGAAGTGTTTTACAAACCGACCGACGCTAACAACTTGCTGAGATATGATAGCTTTCACCCTAAAGCTTTAAAAGACAACCTACCAGTAGGTCAATTTCTAAGATTGAGAAGGAATTGCACAGACAAGGCGAAATATGAACTCCACGCTGAACAACTGACAAACAAATGAAAGACAAAATCTTATCCAAAAAGATTAATCAAACAAGCATACAAAAGAGCGAAGTACAGCAACCGAGAGGGATTGCTCGAACCCCGAACTAAAACTGAAAACAAAAAAATAGTTTGTGTCACTACCTTTGGAACAGAATCCAATGAAATAAAAGGAATTATCCTACGACATTGGAGAACACTGAACTCAGGGGGTCTGAGTTTGGAGAAGCCCTTATTTGCCTTCAGGAGAGGGAAATCTATCCGGGACGCTGTCGTCCATACCCGTCCGAAGAAGAGACAAACAAGAACGGGGCAGCAACACACTTTGTGGAATCTCCCAGAAGTGGTTGGACATTTCCCGTGCGGATCATGCAACGTATGTAGATTAACAACAGCCACTAAGGAGATTGACGTAGGCCTAAGAACCCCGTGGCAACAACGTACGTTCAGCAACTGCAACAGTCATAATGTAGTCTACCTGATAACATGCAAATGTAAGAAGATATACATTGGTATGACTACACGAAAAGTAAAAATCAGAATAAACGAGCATCGGAGCACATTTAGATGTGGAAAAACAACCACCAAAATGATGCAACATTTCCAATCCCAAAATCACAATGAAAATGATTTCACTTGGACGGTGATTGAAAAGTTACCAAACAGCTGTAATGAGGGACAACTACTGAAATTGGAACAGCGATGGATATACCGTTTGTCCAGTGCAATACTGGGCCTGAACGAGGAAATACCGTGGACCTCCTTAACATAAACAGAACACTACAAAGGTGCATAGGAGGGATCTGTCTGCCACAGGAGAGAGTTACCAACATAACCTGACACTGGCCAACAAACAAATCCCTTACAATGCGGGAGGAAAATGGAGGGGGTGGAAACAATTACCACGAGCAATAGGGCTCATAGACACAGGACAGAGCCTGGGCAAAAACTACACTCTCCACACATTTGCTAAAATGTACGAATTGCAAATGGGATTTGGAATATTTACCACGAATCTTGGCAATAGAACATTCTCCTTATATACTCGGTCATGATTCGTAGATAAACACACCATGTCTACAGGTCCCGATCGGGATCGAAATAATGACCATGAACTACGGCAGTAAATATACTTTCAACATACTGGTTTAAATTACGTAGATGATAACACAATGACCGGAGGTTGCGACTGGCATAAAGTTGCACTGATTCATATACAAAAAAGAAGGGGATGTACACCGCAGAGGCAGAATGTTGCAAACCCCACATGTAAAACTACATTACCCAGAAATCCGGGCGAAGTGGCAAAACACTAGTGTAATATCCCGTCATTTCCCCCTTCTCTACACCATAGAGATCACTAAGCACCAGATAGAGCGACCAAACACGAGAGGGCAAACGATCCATTTAAGGCTCGAGTATTAGCGAAACCTCTCCGACGGCAGACGATGTGTCCTGAGAGGTGTAACAGCGGGTGTTATCTTTGACGAAGTAAGTGGGGAATTGATGTCTTTTATTGATGGAGGCCCCATACTCAACTACTCTGGAGTTTTAATTGGGAACAGAAGGGTTGTCACCTCACCTTAGACTATCAGGGAGGTGTAGGTGTGTCCGTATGGCCAGTATAGCTCAGCATTTTTTGAGTGAGGCAGACAAGAGCAGCCCACCCCGAGCCAGCGGACAAAATAGTCGTATGTTTATATGGCAAATAAGACACCGAATCACGCGTGATTGTACTCATTTGGTAACAAACTAAACCCCAGGGGAGGCGCGAGTGTAGCGAAGTGTTACCACGAGATTTAGGCAATAATATTATGAGTTGAGGGGGACACGTATCGTCAACATAACGTACATATTCTCCGTAGTAGTAGATGTATAACGTTGAAAAAACTAGTCGTGCCTGTGCAATAGACAGTATATGTCATACTTTGTTCTTTCAATTTAGTGTGTGACTACAAGATATCACCCCTACACATGAGATCTGCATGGTGCTAGTAGGCATCATCCAGTAGGTGAGAAACAACGTTTTGGTACTTTACCAATGTAATAGGTGGGCACCATGAACACAGCCCGGCTATAGGTCTATAAAATATCACTATAGAACACAGCGAACAAGAAAAATTATAAATAAATGAATTTAACACATCACGCGGTACGCTCTTCTCGAGAGAGGAGAGAGCACGGCTAGTGGAAATAGATTCCAACCGCCACCAAGGTCGTGGCAAATAAACGCCATGATGCTACAATCCCCTTTTTTAGAGAGCACGGAGCGTGGTGAATGGATTTCAGTGAATTGGCACAAAAAAAGCTCGTTGAATGATCAATTCTTCAGTCCACAAAGCCACAAATAGTGAGCACATAGTCAGGTGGTGCACTTACACTCCATCTTCATTGTAAAAATTAAGAGCACAACTTAGATATAGTAGTAATTCCTATGTTTATAAAGGTTAAATGTTAAAATCGGTTCCTGTTTGATATCTCTAACAGAAAAACTACTGGTGTCGGAGTACGAACACGTACAGGTGAGGGCATTAGGCCTCACTTTCGGGGTGCATGTAACACATGCATTGACGCACGGCAGGGATATATCAATACAGAACATATTTATTGCCCTGACGAAGGCCCCCAGACCCGATTGGGCTAGTTGAAAGGGCCGAAACATGTTGGCACAATATCGAGGGTACATTTGAATCAAATCAGATCCAAAATAACCCCAACACAAAGTTTTTAACGATACCAAGAGAACCCAAGAATAAAGGACCAAGTAAGGGTATTCTCGCAGGTATTTTTAATTAAAATCTGGTTCCCTGCTTAACCAGTACCCACTTATCTAAGAACTCCCATTATATCATTGGTTGAGTCCGCCCGGAGAGTACCATCTTCTCTGGGTGTGGAGTATTTGCCTATGATGAAGCATGTCACTATTATGTGAGTGAGGCTTTTACTTCAATATCTTGAATATTCCACCTGATATTTGGGCTGTGAAAGATTATTCCACTACCACGGCAGATCATTATCTTCCACTTTTCCTAGAACAGTTACTTATTGTGTAAAAAAAGTTGAGTACGGGAGAACGCAACTGTGTCGTTTATTCTCTCACTCTCCACGTGTAATAAACACACTGAGTTGCCTGCCACACGGTGCAGGGATAAACACAGACTCCCATTCCTCTATGGAAGCCTGAGTTACATCCGGTTTACGGAAGTAAAACGAGCTCCCATAGAGGAATGGGAGTATGCGATCGAACAGTGTTTGGTCGCGTTGTAATCAGGTGGTCAGGACCACCGACGAGTGGTTGGTCGGTCCCGTTTCCGCATCGGTGTCGAGCAAAGGTAAGTCCGCCTGACATCGTAATCACCCTCATAGTGTTTTTGTAGGAGGCTGGCTTAAGATATGGTTCAAACTTATTCAAGTGGTGCACCTTGCACTAATCCAGGCAACCCTTATAGTGATTGTAGTGGTCTTTGATAACCATGGAAAGCTCTCAAAGTGGTAGCAATGGAGAGCAGCCTTTGGGCTTATTTTGAAGGAGTGTTAAGCAGCTTGCTTTACCAGTTTAATCTGTGGTGTAAATTAGATGAAAAGCAAGCACATGGTGTTTAGCAAAAATAAGTCTATTTATGACAACAGTATATCACAATCACATTGGTATATCTCCTACCCAGAGGTATCAACACAATACACAAGAATACTTCAAAAGCAATCAAGTTAGTAGCACAAAATACAGTGGTCTCCAGGGGGAGACCAAACCATATACTAAGAAAGTGGAATGCGAACTGCAAAGGAGAATGAGACTTGGACCAGAAGACCCAGAGGAGCCGAGGACACAAGGAACCACCCAAGGTAAGTATCGAGGAACGCCATGGAGGCTGTGTGCAGAGTGGAAGCACAGCCGCATGCCCAATGGAAGTCAATGGAGAAGTTGCGGTTGCAGTTTTAAAGAAGGACCCTTGCTGGAGGGCCCTGAAGAAACCCTTTGGAAGACAGAAGGTTGGAGAGCCACCCCACCAGTGGATGTCCCAGGAACCAGGTTACTTGCACCAGGTAAGCTGTGTGCATAGGGGTGAATTGATGTCGGAACAGGCCGTAGACAGCAATGGGAGCCTTTGAAGTAGATGCCTCTGGAGAAGACTGTGAAGAAGTCTGATGGAATCCAAGGGTGGATTCTGGAAGCAAAGAAAATGCGAGCAGAGGGGACAGAGTCTATGCCACTCTGAGGTGACCAGGAGGCACGGAAGCACAATGCCCACCGATCACGGGAGGTTCTGTGGAGTCGTTGATGACCTTGTCGCTGCAGCTGTGAGGGCCAGGCAATGCTGAGGAAGAACAGGAGCAATGCACAAGCATTCCTACATCGAATGTCAGTGTCTAGGTGGTTGGTATCCGGCGGGAGCACCAACAAGCCTTGGTAGCCGCAACTGGCATTGAAGGGGAGGGGAGAAAACGTGGGGATCTGCAAGGTCCAAGGGACTCACCAACAGCAGGAGTGTCGGAGCAGGCCCTAAGAAAACAGGGTAGCCCACTGAAGAAAGAGAAGACCCTCAAGAGGACCCACAGGCCGAAGGCACAGGAGTCGCAAGAGGACCTCGAGCTGCTCACCAAAGACGGAAGACGGCGGTGCAGCGGATGCAGTGAGGACTCTGAACTTAGAGGGGAAAAGGTGCCGGAGGCTTTAGCTTCTTGTACCCCAGGATCTCTAGAGTGCAGAGCCGACAAGCCTTGACAATGGCAAGTCAACACAGAGTACAGGGGTTTGGTCCCAGCGGTTCCGATGAGGGATACTGACCTCAAAATTGCGGAGAGGACAGGTCAGGTCTTGAAGGAGTTACAGAACTACCACATGTGTTGTTAAGCCTCAGAATGTCTGTAGGTTGACACGGTCGCTTTGTTGTGGCCCCCCCCCCCCCCAATACACTAACTCCTATCTGGGAGTTGGTCATACTTCCCTGTGACAGAAAACCTATTTTACTACCTTCTCCTACTCTAGCTTGGCTCAGCAGGAGGGCAGAATTGTGTCTGTGGTCGGAAGCAGCTCTAGTTTGCTTGCAGATTCTGAAAGACTATTACCTGGAGTACAGGGGGTCCCCAAAGGAGCCCCCCAGGACATGGGATCATCCGTCTAATACTGGAATCAGTGTTGGGGTATGATTTCAACATGTTTGATACCAAACATGACCAGGTTCGGTGCAACTACTATATAGTCAGACATCTCGTGATGACTGATGTCCACTATATATCTAAAAATGGCAGCCTGCACTTACAAAGCCTGGATAATTAATACTGGGTTTGTAGGGGTGTCCTGCTCATGCAGAGGCACCCTCACACTTGTAACCAAGCACCCTGCCCTCAGAACTGTAGGGACTGCCATAGGGGTGACTTACAGGTTTTAACTTTAGTGACCTCAAATATAAGGAAACGTATATCTGTTGTGGGAGGTGCAAGCACAAAGTCACATGGGCTACAATGGCAGGCCTGTAGTCACACTTTAAGTAGACTCCCATGGGTGGCACAAGACATGCTGCAGCCCATGGGCGACCCCTGGTGTACCTATGCCCTGTGGGTACCTTTGTACCATATACTAGAGACTAACAAGGGTACACCAGTAGCCAATTGTGGAGGTACAAAAATACTTACCATATCAACTTTGGGAAGAAAGCACAGTTGCTGGGGTCCTTATTAGCAGGAACCCAGCAGACTAGGTCAAAAACAGACCGACACCAGGCAAAATGTGGGGGTAACCATGCTAGAAGGATCCTACTGTCCTACAGCTAGGAAGAACAACCAACATCTGCAGAGCCTTCCTCAAGCAGACCCCCCGTAGTCAGTGTGATTGTCACTTAAATCTTCCCACTTTGAAGTTGAAGAAAGAAAAATAAACACCAAGCTCCCTGGAAAACACAGCCTGAAATTTGACCTTTGTCTTTAAATGCACAGCAAATGTGACAAGATAATAACAAGATTTAAAGGCCTGTTTACAGAAAGCGAGTTTGTGGAAGAATACAGTAAACAAGGTTTGGGCAAGGGTAGGGATGAACTCAACCTGAACAGCCTACAGCAAGTAAAACCAGCAAATATAAAGCCAGAAAATGTGAGGTACAAACCAAAAAGCCACTGGTAGGCAACGGGCGGAATGTATTCGAAGGTCAACTTTCTGAATGTCCCCAAGATGTCTTTAACAAACCAGACAGCTGTGCTGTCTGATAAGCTGCCACCTAAAAATGTCCATCCGCAAATATGCGCTTTTATTTTTGTTCTGATTTTCAAGTGAAGAGGACAGTGGAGGATCTTAGCTCTGCCCCAAGGGATGCCATAGTTTTAAATGGTTATTAATAAAGTCAATGGGGTGACCCCATGTCCCTCGGAACCTGGGTAATAATGATGTGTACTTCAAATGGTTTCGTTGGGTAGAACCAATAATTTTTTTTAGACTACAACAATTTTCAAAGCTATTTCCAATGGTAAATAAGCAACAATGATGCACACACAAAGAGACTTAACAAAAAATTAATGTTTCTTTTAGCCTTTTTGTCAAAAGAGATTTTTTATATCAACATTTTTAAATGGGCTGTCAGACAAAATATGACACGTAATAATATAACAACAATAACAAATCAATTGGTGACTGGTGTGACAAATAGTGAAACAGACAAAAATAGGTCAAATTCATACAGAACAAAACAATAACATAAATCACTCTGTCCTATTCTGAATTTCAGCAGTAACCCACAATGTCTGTTTGTGTTTTTTCCACAACGGCTTAAAGTCCCATGGAATCTTTGAAATTGACTTGAATTTTCCGTAGGTGTGAGCACTTTTGAGGAAGGAAGCCATACTCTTCCAAAAGGCTAAAATAAACGTTCATTTATTCTAAAGTAGTCTCCTTGTGTGTGCATCATTGTAATTTATTTACCATTGGAAATTGCTTTGAAAATTGTTGTGGTCCAAAAGAAATTATTGGTTCTACCCAACGGAACCATTTGCAGTACACAGCTTAGTTTGGTAGCATCTTTAGACACGGTCTCTCTGGTATTGAAATGCAGAGGTCATAGCAGGAAAGAAGAGAGACAGGCTAAATTACAGAGGCAGAAAAGTGAAACCCAATAGAATATTTTTTCCAGTACCAGCAATTATAGCCAACAGGTCTCAAGATATGAATTCTTAAAGATGGGCACTGAGGGAGATTTGATATTGAACTGTGCTATCATCATGTCTGTCTAAAAAAAAAGTTAAGAAACCGCTCTGGTGATCAGTATCAATTGGCAAATAGAAGCCGTCATACAGCACTGTTACACGGTCTACCAGGCATAGTCTGATATGAAGCTAGGAACACAGTGTGCCATCACTGTAGTTCCTTCTTACACAGATTTATGGGTTGAGTCCTTTTCATGACACCAGGAAAGACTTCCTCATTTGGAAACAAGTGGTTGGATGAGTGGAGAGAGATAATACAAAACAGTAATGATGGAATCCTTTTCCAATGTGATGTGTTAGGGGATAACATTTAAGTTGTAAGGCTCAAAACAAATATAGCATGTATATTACTATTTTATTTTTATGCAAACAATACAATTCCTTTCACCTGAATGATTGTTTCTAGTTGATCTTTGTGCAATGCTTTCTTCAAGACTAGGGCATTTAGTACTCAGGCGGGCCCATTAGAATCCTTAAGCCAGTGCTGCAGTTCAGTCTGCATATAACAACATATAGTATTATCATACGTTAGTATGTATACATACTGTAAAAAAAAATAAAAGCATTGGTTGTGGATGGTGATTTTACATCATATGGAGCATGTGTAACAGTGAACAAAATGTGATGGTTAGTACCAAAAATACATATTAGCCATAATCTATCCATTGACTAGTTTCTTTTTTCAGGAAATCTTTGTTTCTCAAAAATAAATTATTCGTGCTACAGGAATACTACCAGAGTCTAAGAGAACAAATATGGTAAGAGTGGAAAATAAAGCAAGTCACCTTATGTACAATATATGAGCCACGGCATATTTGAGAGAATTCTGCATGTTAGTGTCCTTAAATATGTAAAAAACAATGCTCACTACAAATGTTGAACGGCCGACTAATTTCCATGTATGCCTAATAACTGTGCTACCCTCCAGTAAAGTTTTTTAAGCTATCACATTTGGTAAACGCAAACATACTTTTTAGCGATGCAAGTGAGAGGTGGAAAGAAAGCGTCAGAGAATTACGTGCAGAGGGTTATTTGTAAGTAGTCATTCTCACCTTTTAAAGTCTCACTTTTGCTTGTATTAATACAGGTTTCTTGTCCTCTCAGGCCCAGTCCAGTTTACTGCAAGTCTGGCTGCAGGCTGCAATCATCTTCCTTCCTCCCTTGATGCTCCTCTGGTACTGCGCAGTACATATATCACTGGACTTTGCTATGCTTGGAGCGCAGTATTCCTGTATACCCAACCCCCCCATGTGGTACCTCACTCAGGCTGCCAAAAACCCCACCAAGCCTCTGTGCTGACCCTCCTTACCATGTGCAGAGTAGCACATTGAGTCCAAGATTCTGCTTTCCATTTTACATGTTCATCTGTTCATCTCATTATGGAATCAGAACTACAAGTTGTTCGATGCAAAAAACAAAAAAAGAAGAAAACGAGAGAGGATGCTATACTCTTACATGGATTTGGGATTCGTGAACTCTGAAGCCCATGAATCACTACTGAGAAGCAGCTGCCGAGTGCTCTGTGCAGGTAGAGCCTTGAGAGAAATGGGGACAGCTGTCAGAGGGCTAACAGATAGTATTTGCTTTTGAAAGTGCTATTGATGTGGCCACACCAACACAAGAGGAGGCTTCATAGAATCCTCAGGTGGAAACCACTTGCATGCAAAAACAAGATTCAAACAGTGCTCTGAAGTACTCCAAGGTGCCTTTCAGGTGAACAGCTCTGCCAAGTGCCACGCATCAGGAGTGAGACTAACGCATTTTAGAGTGGTGGTCCGCATCACCACACTAAAATGATTATTTATGTATTTATAGTGCCTCCTGACACTGACGGCACTGAAGCAAAGTAGCAAGATGATAGTGCTGGCCGAAGCACTCAAGCAAGCTGAGCAGTTGAACCGCATGCTGCGAGTCCAGCAGAGTGCACTGTATCACTGCACACTGATTGTGCAGTGCTGCCGGCTATTAGAGACCTGAAAAGTTTACAATCGGATCAATGGGTCATGCTAACCTGGGGGCTCAGCTGCGTATCGATCAGAATTGTACTGAGACTCACTCATCCCGGGTCGGACGCATCACATGACATTGGCGTCACGTGATTGTGTCCATTTGCCGACAGCCAGAGCTGCTGACATTCGTGTTGGGGAACCAGGTTTGTGTCTGGCATCCACTCAACATCCTGTAATTCTTGGCAAATCACTTAATCTCCCTGTGCCTACCAAAAAATAAATGTGTCCTTGTGTAATGCAACTGGTGGTCATGTAAAGCACTCCAATACCTTCAGGTCGAGTTTGCGCTATATAAAACTACAAAAACAAAAGTCACTAGTGAGGCGACGAGTGGCAGTATTGTTTGCCGCACTGCTGCGTGTGTACCGCCAGTTTGCTGCCTGTCCTCATGCTTGACCAGTGAGAGACCAGCCGAAGTCGCACAGTCATCGCTGGAGAGGCAGGATCTCAAAGAATCCGTTTGCCACTCATCACGCGGCTGCTCAGGTCGGATGATTAATGACGTCTGACATGATCTTGATTCTCAACACTAATAGTACTCAACAGAAAGGGCACAAGACTACCTGCGTTTTACTAGGATTTCTGCTTGGTGAACAGCGCTAGTAATTAAGCCAGTCTAGGAAAGGCTAAAACTTCTCCTAACAATAACAATTGCAGAGGAAATAAAAGCAAGCTGTAGCTATGAAAATATTTTTGCATCTCTGTCTCCAACTATGACAATATTCTAAGAAAACAAGTCGCTGCAGTGCAATTAAAATACATTGCTCTGCCTATATTAACCATTGGTAAGATACCAAATTGAATGCGTAATCACAGCAAACTCATCAGTGTTTTTAAAATAGTCCCTCATGAGTTCCAAAGGAGGAGGGAGGGGTGTAATTTATATTTATGTTTACCTCGTCGTTGATTTTGCTCACAATAAAGTGTCACCCATAGTCGTTGAAATGTCACTCTTAATGACACTGAAATTATGAAAATGTCACACATAGCAATCTGAAACCTTGGCAGCTATGAGTGAAGGAAGCAAGCTTGATAGGCTCCTTGTAGGAAGATAGGAAGAACAAAAGGAAGGAGAAGGGTCTTCCTGTGCGAGATAAAATAGAGTGTTGGTTCCTCAAAATGGGAAAGAGGATGTGAGGGAGTCACAAAAGCTGCATGGGGTCTCAGAAAAGTACAATATGGGCTACGAGGGGCATTTATGAAAAAGAGAGGGTCTGTAGAAAAGGGGGCTCAAATAGAGAAATCAGGCTGCAGGGTCCCCACGCAAAATGGCTGCAGGGCAATGCTCCTACGTAGAAGAGAATGGTCGATGATTTAACTTTGAGATGTGAGAACAGAGGCTTGTGTTTTGCTGATTGCAACATTGTATCAACTTGACAAGACGGTCTGCCTGCTATTCATCTTGTAATTTTGTGGTGGCTTCTTTAACTCCATGTAGCACATGTACCATCTTCAAAGAGCTAGGCACACTGAAAGAGATGGTAGCTAGGGTCTTTGAGACAGCAGTCAGCAGTTCAACTGGCAGCATAGACAGGTCTGCCTGTTCTCATCTCACATTGAATTCGACCATGCCTCAATCCGAGGAATGATTATGAAATCAGTGCAAGATCAAAGGCAAGGTTGGTTGCAGAAGCAAAATAATGGGTTGAAAAAGTGGATTTACTCTCTCTCTCCCATGCATCCACCCAGAATTACCAGGTGCAAAGGTAGAGTTGGAGACTAAGGGCCAGATGTACGAAGAAGAGGCCACAATTTACCCGCAGAACTTTTGCAACCGATAAAAAAATTTCACAAAACAACCTAGGTTGGGAAGTAATATGCACAGATATGTTGGTTGGTAAAATGGTGATTCAGAGTGGGTTGTAATCCTACCTACATGAATGTTATTAGAGCACGTTTCACACCGGACTCACTCAGCTGGTGGCCATCACAGGGATCTTTACCCACGAGGGTCAGCAGATCATGAGGTCTGTGGCCTCTTTTCAATAAAGTAAACTTTTTTTAGCGCAGCAATCCCATTTGTAAAGGATAGGGATGGCATTTTCTTTGTTTTGGAAAAGTCTGAGACTTCGCAGTGGTCTCCTAGACCACTGCTCACTCCCCACTAAACGTATTTTTTTACATTAACAAAGCAGTAAGTATCCGTTGGACCCCTTCCCTTTTACAAAGAGTTTCCACCCCAATTCCAAAGCTCGAAACTTTTACATGTTTTGCATTCAGATTACAGGTGAAAAACATTAATACATCACAAACCAATTTGATATTTGGAAGGGCTACTTAAAACATGTCTCTTCCAAATACTGAATCTGTATGGGGTCACAATAAAGCAAACATTGGCAAAGTCAACAGGTTGCGCCCATGTGAGAGCTATTGTCTTTGCCAAGTCCTTTAGCCATGTTGTACAGGTGTGTGACTGCTGTTCAGCATGGCTAAAAGTTAGAGGTGTGGCGCAGAGTAAAGTGGAGTGGCATAGCGTAGAATACTGTAGAGTGGCACAGAGTGAAGTTGGATAGAGTGGGGTGGAGTGGCATGGAGTAGAGTGGCAGAGAGGGAAGTGAAGTAGAGTACAGTGGCACAGGTTGGCATTATGTGGAGTGGTGTACGGTGCCATTAAGTATTATGGAGCAGAGTAGCATGGCGTAGAGTAGGATGGAGCAGAAAGGTGTGGAATAGAGTGCCATACAATGGAGTTGCATAGTGTCGAGTGTAGTGACGCAGAGTCGAGTTGCGTACACTGGCAGAGTGCTGTAGAGTAGAGTGCCATAGAGTGGCACTGTGATGTAGAGCAAAGTGGAGTGCATTGAGTGACATAATAGTCGCATAGAAAAGGGTGGAGTAGAGTGACAGAGTGGATTGGAGTAGCGTAGAGTGGAATGGCATTGACTGCAGAAGAGTGGAGATGGCTAGAATAGAGTGTAGTGGCATTGAGTTCCACAGAGTGGAGTGGGATGGAGTGACAAAGAAGAGTGGCACAGAGTATAATGGCGTGGCGTGCAGTGGAGTAGAGTGGCACAGAGCAGAGTGGTGTGATGGAAAGGGGAGTAGTGTGGCGTGGCACAGAGAAGAGTGGAGTGGTGTAGGGTAGAATGGTGCAGAGTAGAGTGGGATGCAGTAACGTGGAGTAACATGGAGTAGAGGGCCGTCGAGTAGCATGGCATGGAGTGGTATTGTGTGGAGTGGCACTGTGTAGAGTGGCATTGTGTAGAGTGGCGCAGAGTAGAGTGCCATAGAGTGATATTGTGTGGAGTGGTGTAGAGTAAAGTGGAGTGGGGTGAAATAGAGTGCCGTTGAGTGGAATTGTGTAGTGTGGAGTGGCATAAAGTAGAGTGGAGTGGTGTAGAGTAAAGTGGAGTAGAGTAGTGCCATAAAGTAATATTGGAAAGATAAAAGGCTGAGTTCACCATACATGGATAAAGACAACTTCTAAAGCTGTGGTGCTTAACACACTGAGTTATCCCTCGCTGTACAGGTTTAATTTCATATACGGTTAAAAACGGTGTGTTTGGGAACTAAAGGGATTAAGGAACCTGCTTGCAAATAACTAACCTCAGGTGAAATGCAGTTAAGGGTTTTAATCCCAGTATGCATAACTCAGACTTTCAATCACACAATATTAGCCATTTATGTGACAATGCTTGTGGTCACTGGTGCAATAAAGAACTTAAAGAAAGTGTACGGATACTGTGAGAAAATAATTGCTACCTAGAATTTTGGTAGAGGAATGTCTCTTGGTAAGTTTTGCACTTATTTCTAGGGTTGCCACCTGACCAGTGTTGTACAGCTTGGCTGGTATAATCTCCCTGCCGGTACAAAAATTCGAAAGATCTCCTTATGCCTGATTTTCTCAGTTATCGGTACATTCTTTAATCATTATGGGCCTGATTTAGATCTCGGCGGGCGAGTTACCCATAGGATTTAAAGGGATTTATATTTCAGCGGACGGGATATAGGTCACCGCTGTTACCGAGTAGCCCAACCGCAGAGATCTAAATCAGGCCGAAAACCATGTAAGAAGAAAACAATTTTAAATGTGTTCTGTAACCTCATTAATGACACCAAAATGACAATTCAAGTAAAGAAAGACAGAAAGACTGTGTTAACAATGAATCCTGGCAATTTCATATGAAGTTTTTCTTAAGAATCATTGCAGATTGTTTAAACATGACAAGATGGCATGTATTTTTATATGTGAATGATGAGAAAGGTGCAAGCAGTGACATTATTAATGGCGCCAAAGGAGGTGCATAGGCCAGGAGTTGAAGCACATTGCGTTTCTCTAATTAAACTAAATCTATTGTCGTGGGTCAGCTGCTACAGCTAATCCAACCAACAAACATTTGCTGGAAAAGTTGTTTGTTCAGGTTTGTCTCTAAACTTGTCCAAAACTCAAACTGGTAAAGAGATTCTAGTGACCAATGTTGAATCAATCACAAATGTGGATTGCACCACCAATTCAGAGTTCCAAAATGATAATGTCCATTCAATACTTGTTATCGCAAAATTTCTTAATTCTTCCCTTCAAAATTTAGTTAGAACAACCAACGCGTTTCGTCCAACTTCCGTGGAGTTCCTCAGGGCATAATATCTAGTTATGTTCTTCAATGATTGCTGGTATTTAAACAACAACCAGAGTCAGTGACCACTCCAAAATATGTGTAAAGTACAAAATTAACTCTTGAACAAGTCAATAAGAAGTGAAATTCTGTCAGTGACATCACAGCTCTTAGCATGTGAAATGTATTCTCAACATTAATCTTGAAACACACTTACTTACTCTAGAACGGGAGGGTCTGTGTTCACTCTGATTGCCGGGTGGGATAATCCTTCGCTCTGTGTCCATAATAGCACTGAAACTTACCTTTACAAAAGCTGGCAAATTTTCATTCTATGTCAGGACCGGAGGCTAGTATAATGCTCATTTAAAGCACGCTCACCACCAAGTGGGCCATTTCCAACACCAGCTTAAAGTAAAACCTCTTAAAGGTAGAATCAGAAGACACGTCCGCTGTGCGCATAAGGTCTTCTAAAGGCACCCCTAATGAAAAAGCTTTTGAGGCCATTGACCCTCTTACTGAGTGGGCTCCAAACGCTTTGGTATAAATGCCCGCTTCCTGCATTACCCAACGTACCCATCTGGCAATGGTTGGTGGTGAAACCTCTTTGTACAGTTTTCTTAGAGCAATAAGCAGTTGTCTTTCGCCCGGAGGGCAGACCTCCACAGTCAAATCTTCATATGCTCTGAGGCATTGTACCATGCAGTTTGTGAGAGTCTTGAAATGCCAGGTATGAAATTATGCGAGTACTGGACTTGGTCTGTCTACTGACAGCAAATGAGAAAAAACTCTGCCCGAAATAGACAGGGTCCTTACTTCCGAGACAAGTCTGCATGAAACCAGACATAACAACAGAGCCAATTTGGCTGAAAGCTCCTTTGTTGCCAAAAACCTATTCCGCTGCCAGGACAAAAAAAGATTGAGTACTAGGTTACCATCCAAAGGGGCCGAATACTGAGGTTTCGGCGGATGGAAGAGATTAATCCCTCTGAGCACCCTACAGACAAATGGGTGATCACCCACTGGAGCCCCGTCAAAGGGACATAGCCCACAGAAATTGCTTAAAAAATTAGTTTATAGAGTGGTATGCACATGGATTAGATCTGCGTCCACGGGAATAACACCCCGTTGTATACACCAATGCATTCACCTAGTACCGGAAGATCGATATCTCTTGGTCGTATTGTACGACCATGCTCGGGAGAGTAGCAACACAGCGTGTCCTGAAAGGCCTGGGAGAGACCACCGTCTCCTGAAATCCTACAGGCCATAAGCTGCAGGGACCCCTCTGTTATCAGACGATGCGGAAGGAGGTCAGGATTCAACAGAACGTGAGGAAATAAGGAGAGTCGGATTGGAGAATCCCAGGAACAGTCCAGCAGGACCGGAAATCATACTTGAGATCTCCAGCACAGGGTTATCAATACTACCTCTGCCTGCGCTGTGCTGACGTCCTGGTGATCCCTGAGAAGAAAGGGAATGCATAACCTTGCTCCAAACTCCAATCCTGAAGGAAGGCGTCTGTCACCTCATCTTGCGGATCTGGTCTTCAATTGAAGAACCTTGGTAACTGGTGATCCAGACGAGATGCAAACAGGTCGTCTGAAATGGGCCCCCATCTCTCCAATATTTGGGAGAAAAACCTGCTGGTCTAACTTCCACAGACTGGAGTCCAGGAGGTGCCAGGTGTGCCAGTCTGTCACCTGGTTCGCCTGACCAGGGATGTATTCGACTGTCACGGAAACTTGGTTCTCTAGACAAAAGTCCCAAAACTTCTTGCCTATGTTCGCTAGGATGCATGACCATGTACCACCCAGGTGGTTGATATACGTTCCCTCTGAGATATTGTCCATCTTGAGGAGGAATCATTATTGAACTTCGTCCTTTGTCCAACACTGAACGGCTAATGAGCCCGCAAGGATGTCCAAACAATCGATGTGCAAAGATTGTTCTTGTGTGGACCATCTTTCTCATCTTTCTCCTGTGGAAAAAGATGCACTCCTCTCACTTGTAAGCCATATTTCAAGCAAAAGTTCACGTGCTCATTCCTCATAGCGAATCCAATCAGAACTTCAAGACACATCATCTCCCCATGGGCTGACTGGATACGTCATTAATCAGGCGTGTTCTTGTTCAAATTTCAGTCTTGTGATTTATGAAAAAAAAGTGTGCTCTTCTCTCCACGTTTAAACAGGCTACAAAAATATGCAACATAGTGAATGTCGAACGGAAACCGGATGCAGGATTTATTAACAAAGCCCTTTCAATGAAAGTTGGTAGGGAAGAGGAGCACATTTCATTCTGAGTGTTCAAGGGCAAAAACTGCAGTTAGCCGAGTCCACTAAAGCAAACTGAAATCACGTGGTTTTCTACACTGTGAAACACAATTCAGCACATTTCTACTCTTGTAAATACATGATGCCATTTTAAAAGTACAAATACATTTTCTAAATTAATGCGCATTGTATAGTGAGATTACATATTGATTAATCACATACAAGCATGGCTGTTCAACTAATTGAGCATGTTTTCACATGAAAGCACCTCCAAACTGAAGCATTCTGATCAGGCCTATGTTTTCATCTTGCTTGCGCCACAATCTGCGTGCAATTTTAGAACTCATGTCTGCAACCTTTTGTCATATAATAATGCATACGTTTTATAGATGAAATCTAAGCTCCATCAATTCACCCTTTTGAAAAATATCAAATCATTGTACCTCAAATGATTTCGACATTTATCACACTTATTTAATTTCACATGTTACATTTGTTTTAATATAACACATCATTAGTTGAGTCAAATATATGTTTTTATCTACCTGAAATATTACTACTCATCTTTAGTACACAGGTGTCTAAAAGAAAACCCTACTAAATTAGTAAGTTCTTTATCACTGGTTATTACAAAAGCTGAGCATATAACAATGTTACCTCTATTTCTAAGGCCACACAAATTTGGTCTGTAAGCAGATCATATATGGCCAAACTCAAATGTTGTACTGCAGATTTCTGTAAGTAGCTTCTTGGAACAGTTTGACAGTTCTCATTTATTGTTTCAGCAAATTTTGGCTCTTTGTCACCTGCTTGCCTTTAGGGTGGCTCAAACAGTGTGGAATCCTGTACTTTTTCCATGCATTTTGACCACTCAGGTGCTGAAAAACTCTGACAGAGCACCATCAATTCCTTGCACTTTTCCAATCCAAGCCTTTCCCTTTTATCTTCACTTTGATCAGATTCAGATGTTTCAGCTATGGGTGCAAATGATTTTTCACGGGACCACTGCAAACTTTTTGGATTCCCTTTCAGCCAGCTTTTTCCTACCTCCACTCGTAGGCCCACAGCACTAATCTCTTCTTCAGAGGCTGCATCTGACTCGTTCACCCTTTGGACACCGCTTTCATCTGAGTCAGTTTCCACTTTTTGCTTTTCCAGTGCCACCTCAGTTTTCTCTAGTGCTGCTTCAAACTCTGTGAGTTCCCTTACAGCTTGACCGACCCTCTTCTGTGGACTTTTGACCACTGCTGGCATTTTTTCTTGAAGAGGAGCTGTTTTATCAGGGGACACAGGACCATACGTGTGAGAGAGGCATGCACCCAATTTGGAAGGCCACCACATTTCACAACAGTCTTTGCCAGGATAATTTGGAACAGGCCTTTCCATTTCACAGCATCTTTCAGATCAAAGGTTTGGCACCATTCATTATGTAGATCTTGTGTAGCAGCTGCAATCTGATGAGAAACTGCACACTCCACATCAGTCAGACCTTCACGGCAATGGCAAGTCTTTTCATTAGTTGGTTTCACAAGTGCATTTGCATGTAAATACTCAAACCACTTTGGTGATGCTGAAACACAGTCTTTTGCAAAGTGTAACTCTGTGCTGCCTTTCTGTTGCTTTATTATGCTTGAAACGTCAGGCAGATGGCTAAAATCCACTCTTTGTCCAGTCTGTGGTTCTCCACTCATCATCTTTGAGACCTCATTATGATCTGATTTCAGAGAAACTGGCAATCTATACCTGGGCATCAGCTTTTGCAATAACACATTTGAGACCAACAGGATACAATATTGTGCAACTGAATTAGCATTTCTCTTTCCCAGGACAACAATGACTCCCAATTGAGAAATTATATTGCATGTTATGGTAAGGGCAATCAATCTCGAATTTAGGGCTGAGGTAACTGCTGACAGCCATGAAACTTTGACAACATAATGTATAGGAAGCACAGCATGTGCTGCTCTTAATGTGTCATTGTTACCTTTCAAATATGGGCCATCTACAAAATGGTTGGGCTGAATCAGACATTCATCAGTAAAGTCTAACTTTGGTTTCAGTCAGAAATTCATGATATTTAAACATTTAGGTTCAGTTTGATGACAAACAATTTCATTTGCTGGCAGTAAGCTAAATACATTTGAATTTAGACATTTCTTGGTCACAGTATTTTCCCAAACAACTCCACAAAGAAAGCGACCATTACAATAAGTGGAAATGCCATTATTATAAACTCACTCGTTTTCTAACAGACATCTACCACAGCTACTAAATTAAGGCAGCTGGGCATTTCTGTGACGGTGGGGTCAAGAGTCATTGGGAAATACGTCACAGACCTTTGAACGCATCCATGTTTTTGAACAGGCACTGAGAGAGCGCAGCCCTCCCTCTCACTGCACATCGGTGTATTTTCTTTTAAATAAACTTGCATTCCTAGTGCTGGGGCGCAACACCTTTTCACTTTCAACTCTAGGAATGTTTTTGTCCTTGTGTGTCGGCCTCAGTAAAGGCTTAGCCACTAGGGAAAGGTTTAGCAACCACTCACTACAGCAGCTAACCATTCCCAAAAACTTCCTGAATTCTTTCTGAATTTGAGGTGGATTAATCTGGTAAATTATTTCCACTCTCTCTGGTGACACCTTTCCAATTATGTGTCCCAGACATTCATTTTCTTTCTGACAGTACTCCTCACTAGCTTCATGCAATGGCACTGTGACATGAACTTGGCAAAAATCAATAACAGTAAGCCATTCTTCAGCACATGGAATGTGAAAAAATATATTAGCAGGATTCGGTACCACAGGACAACAACAAAAAATATGCGATTAATCTCCTGCTCTAATCTGTTCTTTTCATTTAGTTTCTGCGAACCTGTGATCAGAAAGTTACATAACTTCCAATCAATTCCATCAAAAATCCTTTTATTGGTAAAGTTCCTGCAACTGATGCTGTTTTTGAATACATGTCATCTAATTCGAATAAGACATGCTCAGCACATTTTATTAATCGGACATCCTTCTCTGTGAACTCTCTTATTTCTGCTTTTATTATTGCTTTCAAATCAGAAGGTAATTTTTCAACTGTCTTTTCGGAAAACAATGCTACAGCTGTCTCATGTTGGGCCATTTAAAAATTTACCTCCTCATCAGGAATCTGAAAATTAACATTATCTGGTGTACAGTAATCTGTGCTGTTTAATTTGCAAAACAATTGTTTTCCTGTTGGGCCTTGTTTCTGGAAATAATTCACTTTTGCTCTGGACAACTTATTTAAATTAAATTTAGCATTTTCCATATTTAGTGGGACCATTTGGGCTTGAAAAATTCCTGCCATTGGTACCTGTTTCTGAACTGACATTTGCATTTGTTTAACTGGCACTTCTTGCACCTGCATTTCTCTCTGTGTTTGCACATTTCCTACTGCTGCATCATGTTTAAATTAAAATTTCTTCTTCCAGTGCTCAAACCTGTCACAAAGATGGCAAAAGGACACTTTTTCCAGCAGTACAACATCCATACCTGAATTTGCACAAATCAAAACACCTTTATTTCCATCCTGTGGAACACCAAATCTTCCTTGAGCACTTTTTACCTCTGCTTGTGAAACATTACCCTGTACCACAATTTTATTTTCTGCAAACAGCTTATTCTGAAAACGTTTCTGTGCAATCCTTCTCTGTACCATCATAGGTTTTTCTTCAAACTCTTTTGGCTTCATTCCCTGTCCAGCACAATAGTAACCTTCATCCTTCAGGTGCCATCCTATCAGCTTTTGCTGTATGTGCACACTGATCTGATCAGAAAATATTAAACCAATAACCAACTGAGTCACAAAAAATCTTATGCTAGTGGCATCAGGACATTCTCCACCACTGTGTTGCTGAAACATTAAACACACACTTTCACAAAACTCATGCACCAATTTTAGCTCCTGTTTTGTTCTTTTAATATGTACCCAATTAACATATTTTGCTGGCACTCTGCCCTTCAGAAAAGTAATCACTGCTTCATTTTTCTCAACAAGAGAAAATGATGGTGCATTCATGCAAACATTTTTCACTGTCTCCTCACCTGGCCTTTGCACCGCAACTTTAGATTCAAACCATAATTCAGTTTGCATGGCAGTGTCAAAAATCATTTCCAACACAACTCCTTTAAAATTTCGATAAATCCATCAACTTGTGGGTACCACAGCATAAGTTTGTCTCTCAATTTCGGGAATGCGTTCAGAAATTCTGCAAGTTCACTTTTGTTCCGTGGCACATGAACATGCACTTCTCCCACCATTTCTCTCAATGAGCAAGCAAAAGCTTCTCCCTCATTCTGCTTATTATTTTCCACAACTAAATCTGGTGGTTTCTTTTTCTTATCCAGTTTCCTTGCTAGGTCTGGTGGTTTCTTTTTCTTCTCATGTTTTCTTGTGCACTTGTCTCATAATTTCTCGAACCCATTGCATTTAAAAATATATTTCGTTTCTGCAATGTGCAATTGCATTCCAGAAGGATACATTGTCTCATTTGCCTCTTCATTCATGTGTACCCTGAAGCTTTTCTGAAATGGAAAACTTCCTGGAACATTAATTTCATATTTTTTAGCCAAATCGGTAAGTCTACCATGTGTAGTTACTGCACATGTAGTTGTTTCCTTACTCAGGGAAATTCATTATTTTTCCTGACACTGGTTCACATTTTCCTGATTTAAATAGCAAGGACTGTTAATTTCTTCATGCTCAAATGTTGAATTTAAAACACTAAGCCCTTTCTCTTTTTCGGGGTCTGGGTTCATTTGTTCTCCCGTGCTTTCTATCTTTTTAATTACTGCTGCTTCCTCAAAGCAGGTTTGAAAAGTCCCATGTCCATATATATTTATTTTATCCTGGGCTGTGGGTGCTGTAAACACCATTTTTCCCCATCTTTCAATGCATGGACTGTCTGGGGTAGTTTCTGTTCAATAATCTGTGAATTCTGAGTTTCTGAAATAAACCCTGACATATTTACTCCTTCTACAACTCTTTGAAACTTTTGAGTAGGGCCCATATTAATTGGGACAGTCATAATTTGTCTAGGCACAGTCTGTGCATCTGCAGATTGTAGTTTTTTCACTGAATCAGTCACATTTAAAGCAGTAACACCTGGAGGCATCACTGTCAGTGCTGAATCAAAAGGGAGTGGGTCAATCTGAAATGTCTGCACATTTCTCTCATTCTGTATTTCTCTCTGTTCAACAGAAGCAGTAGCCACTGTAGTACTTACTGGTACACTATTTTCAGTATTTTCAATGGGAACCACATAAAGTGGTGGACACTCAGTTAACAATGCATCCATTATTTCATCCCATGAATCATTATTTATTTGAAGCTTTTTATCATCATTAATTCCCTTCTCCTGCATCTGGTGCTTTACCTTGTTATCCTCACTTGCTTTGTCTCTTGCTGCTTTTTCCCACATGCTTAAGGCCACAAATTGTGTAGCTCTAGATGGTGTCTTTCTTTCACATAACACTTCCCTTAATTTGTCAATAACTTGCAATTCAAAAGTACCATCTTTCGGAAACCTCAAAGGACCCTCTTTTTCAGTAATCGTGCACCATTGGTGAACCCACATACATGAATGTTGTCCCAAATTGGTAGACATAAAATGCACAAGTGTTCCTTCAGGAGCATCATCAATAAATAACACATTTTTCACTTTACCCCCAAACAGCTTCTTTAAACAATTCAATCTCTGCGATATCTTTAATGCAATTTATTTTCTCCAATCCTGCCGCAATTGACAGTTTCAGTCCGTTTAACTCCTGCTACTGACAGGGCTCACTACGCACCCACTGTCTCGTCCAGTGCCAACACGGCCCTTTGGGACGTCAGTTTTCCTCCTGCTACTAGCCCTCCTTTTACAAAATCTTACAGCAACCTTTTCTTACGTTTTCTTTTACTCAAAATCTGTAACGACATAAAAATGCCACCATTGTCTGCTTCGCTAACAAAGAGATAGTCTTGACCTTTCTCACAAGAATTCAGTCTTTCCCGAGAGCAGCGCTTACCTCTGCCCTACTACGGAATCATTACACTCGCCGATAAAGTAGAACTTCCCTCTAACTTACCCTTCTAGCAAGCATTAACTAACCGTTTCTCTGGAAATAAGACACCTATTGGAGACGCACTGCTCCTGAGAAATCAGACCAGAGTTTCACAATTAAGTCGAATGCTATTTCATTTACACACATTCATACGGAAAATGTAGTTTGTTCACACAGAATCCAGTCTTTCCCGAGAGCAGCGCTTACTTCTGCCCTACTACAGAATTATTACATTTGTTAATAAAGTAGCATCTACTTTACCCTTCTATCAAGCTTAGGGAACACCTATTACCTTTCCAGTGATAAGCGTAATCAGAGTCCACGTGGACTCCTGTTACTTAAGACCAAAATTTCATAGGTGGCCTTCGCTACCCATACACCTCTTTCACACAGAAATGTCCCTAACGATAACACACGGCGATGTTACCAAATCGAACCCAGACAATGCGTCGTGCAACTTCAATCGTCACACGTTTTCCCGTGTACCTACAGGGCAACAAACAATTCACTATGTGACTTCACTTGCCATAGGCCATCAACTTCCTACATCCCAGAAGTCTTCAAAAACAACATAGAACGCAACACGACTCAACATAGAATGTTAGTACATAAATCAATAAATCTGTCCTATGAAATTACCAAGTCAATCAATAAAACAAAATAAAAAAACATCAAGTCAAAATGAGCAAACTTTCATCCACAGTCAAAACCTTTACTATTTTTCAACACCACTAAAACAAACCTGCAAGCACATTAACAGCATTTCACAACCCTATTAATACTCACACCACTCCAGCAATCTCCTTCTTGTATCACCTTTGCCAGTCTTCAGGTTCTGAGCACAGGAATCAGGACTTTATCTAACTTGGGCGATTATTTTCTAGCACTAGGCTTCAAACTAACTATGCTCCCTTTGGTGATGGAACAAACCTTAACTCGGCTACCAAAAGATAAGGTTTGCTGACTCTTTATTCATTAGTCAAATATCAATCAGGTTACAGAATTGAAAAATAGGAAAAATAGCATTAATACAGAACATATTACAGTCTGCATATAAGCATCACATATAGGAAGGGAAATGTGGCGCAAATTGTCAGTCAAACTCTTAAAGAGTTTCTAAGAAAAAGAGTAAGTCTTACAAGTTTAATCAATAATTAATAATGGCAAAAATCTCCCATAAAGAGAAATAAATGCAGTTTAGCACCTAAAATCTAAATCTGTTCTGATCCTTTCAGCACTCTTTCTGCCTCGCTGAGCTAGTCTGTCTCTGTCTCAAGCTGCACCATAGCCCCCACAGAATGCAGCCCCTCCTTTTCGCTCCTCCCGTCTCTGTGTCAAGCACAGAAACTGGGCCTGGCCCTCATAAAAAATGAAAAAAAGAGGCACTCCTCTCACTTGTAAGCCATATTTCAAGCAAAAGTTCACGAGCTCAGTCCTCATAGCTGGTACAATTAGAACTTCAAGACACATCATCTCCCCATGGGCTGACTGGATGCGTCATTAATCAGGCGTGTTCTTGTTCAAATTTCAGTCTTGTGATCTATGATAAAAAAGTGTGCACTTGTCTCCACGTTTAAACAGGCTACAAAAATATGCAACACAGTGAAGGTCTAACGGAAACCGGAGGCAGGATTTATTAACAAAGCCCTTTCATTGAAAGTTGGTAGGGAAGAGGAGCACATTCTGAGTGTTCAAGGGCAAAAACTGCAGTTAGCTGAGTCCACTAAAGCAAACTGAAATCACGTAGTTTTCTACACTGTGAAACACAATTCAGCACATTTCTACTCTTGCAAAAATACACGATGCCATTTTAAAAGTACAAATAAATGTTCTAAATTAATGTGCATTCTATAGTGAGATTACATATTGATTAATCACATACAAGCATGGCTGTTCAACTAATTGAGCATGTTTTCACATGAAAGCACCTCCAAACTGCAGCATTCTGATCAGGCCTCTGTTTTCATCTTGCTTGTGCCACAATCTGCGTGCCATTTTAGAACTCATGTCTGCAACCTTTTGTCATATAATAATGCATACATTTTATAGGTGAAATCTAAGCTCCATCAGTGGCACCAGGCAGATTCAAGAAAACGGCAACACTCAGGAGTAGTTTGACACTCCTGAACGCTTCGCTGGGGCTAGGTTGTTCCACCTTCCTACTTGACTCTTCCCGTCTGTCTCCAACTCGGTGCCAATTGCGTAATGATGCAAATATATAAAGTTGAGTTCCTTTATTCAGCCCCCAGAGATGAAGCCTTGGGATATACACATCACAGAGAGAAAACAGATCCGACTCCCTGCGCAGTTTCCTTCTCCTCTCGCTCCCGTACATTCCCCATTCCATCCACATAACTCCATTCTAAGTGACTCACATGCATTCTATGCTTACCTCACCACAAACCCTGTCCTGTTGAATGCAAATGGTACCTGTGAAGTAATCAGTATTCATTTTCAAATCATCACCAAAACATCAGGAACAAACTCATCTTGTGAAGTAATCGAACACTAATTTTCAAGTCATCTTGAAATCATCTGGAACAATCACACGTTATGATGTCATCAAGTACTTGTTTCAAATTGTAGGGCAAGCTTCTAAACCTTGCTGATGACTGAAAGAGCTTGATGATGTCGGATGACAAGAAAATTACTTCTAAAGTAGTTGATTATCCAATGACTCTGGGATGGCTTCTAAAGTCATCCTGTTTGACCAGCACATCGTACTGATTGTCAGCTGCGCGTAAAACTGTTATTATCGAATCCAAACCTCTCGCTTCCCTGTAAAGTCAAGTGACGTTTTTAAATCCGGAAGCGGCGCCAAGCAATAGAACATAGGAGAGTGAAACGGTGTTGAACCACACATGGAAATGAAAAGAGGACGAATATAAACTATCATTCAAAATGACTACATCATTCTTACTGTGCTTGGTCATAATCAGAAAAGGGCCTTTCAGGTTAACTTTAACAAAGTGTGTGAAAACAGTTTAATTATTAGACATGTCTTGCTACTTTTCGTAATAATTACTAATCGTAATATAAAGTGTAAATTAGAAAGACACATTTAATAAAACATACCGTTTGGTTTAGAATTCAAGTTATAAAATAATTATGTATCACATAGGGAAATACAAATGTAAGAAATAACGATCTGCCTATTTAGTTTTACCTTAAAAGAGACTGTGCAAGTTAGGAAGCTTGAATCTTTCAAAATGGCGGCCACGTCTCCTCTTCCATACGCCAGTGTACGTCGCTCTGTTTGTGTCCCCATTTGATGACGTAATACCGTTGTCCAGTACTCTCTTAATTTTACCGAAACACTATCCCCGGTGAGGTGAAAGAACTACAACCCGGGAGAGAGAAAACCCGGGGTGGGGAGGGTTGCGCGCGGGCTGGAGATGGCGCGGAGCCCTCAGCAGGAAGATGAATAAAGGCTGGCTGGAGCTGGAGAGCGACCCTGGTGAGCTGAGAGAGCAAATGGAACAGGGGATAGATAGTTGCTTGCTTTCAACACTGTACACATTTATTACCACTTCTTGACAGGTGCTGTTATCCAGAAGAAGAGTACCGCAGTTTTAGTAGTTCTCCCGCAGTCATGAAACTAAGCCTTGCTACAATACACTCTGCCTCCTTCTCAACCCATTCACTTCAAATAGTGCTACCGTTTTCTCGCCGTTGCACGTTCTGGCATCCTACCCTCTTTTTGTCCCTATCCCCTTTTACCACTACTCGACCATCATCTCTTCACCCTCGTAGCTTAGAGTATCGTCTTTTGTTCTCTCATGTGTCCTATTTGGCTGGAAGCTTTTTTAAAGTGCCTACAGTCCCAGTGGTCGTCTGGCTTTGGTTTTAAAACTGCCTATCTGATTAAACAAGTCTTCAGTTTTTGTCTGAAGTTTAAGAATTAGGCTGAGACCCAGGCGTCCAAGGGTAGTGTTTTTTTTTTTTTTTAGATGATAAAGTACTACACAGCAAAAGGACGACCTCCTCCTTTTCAGTTGGAATTTAATGACATTAAAGCAAGAGTTATATTTGTGGCACAAGTCACTGGTCTGAGCATGCTAATTTAACCTAAGAAAGTAAATGGCTGGGTGCCGTTTCATGTCAGCTCTTGAAAGTAATGCACATGTCCTTAAACATAAATATGGTCTGCCACCGGAAACCGGTGCAGAGCTCTTCAAGGTGATGGATGACACACGATTTCTTTACCCAACTGCGAAGATACTCGTATTGCTACATACAGAATGCTTAGAGTCGTTCTATGAGTTTTTTGGCAACAGTTATATAGAGGAAATTGCATGAGTGTAGCCTCGAATTTATTGTCATGCCTATCAACGCTACGCTTTTTTTTTTTTACTACGTTTGGGGAATATGTTTAAGTTTCAGAAGCTGGAAAACGCAATTTGTTTCCATTTTATTACAATGTGGCTTGAGCAGCTCCAGATTTAGGCCAAGCATATTAAATATCATTAGCTGGTAAGGAGCAGCATTGTCCTTGCTTGCGTGCTTATCCACCTCCACATGCCTCTCTTCGCACCCTCTTACTACTGTTGTTTGTTTACTGTGGCTTTTTGCTCCTGTTTGGTACCTAGACATGTTTAACACGTTGCTTGCTGGTTGTTGTTGAAGTAAGTGGCATTGTTTATATCTTGTGCTCACGTCCTCGACTCCCTGTTCAAAGAGTGTAGTGTGTCATGCTAGACGATATTGGCAGTTGGAGGTGACCTGAAAGTGGCTAAGCAGGGTGATTTCCCCTCTTCTGGTAGGGTGTCCTTTGACTTCCACATAAACTTACTGTTGAGAGTAATGTGTCCTTCTCGTTTTATTACACATACCAGTATCAGTCCTCCAGTGTCAATCACTCGTCCCATTTTTTGGTCTCGCTTAGGCAGTGCTTGCGCTGTCTCTTCGAGACATGCTGAATCTATGATATGGGCTTGAAAAAACGCCCATCATTTTCATTGGTTCCTCTTGCTGTCCCTCCTAAAGGCCTACTTTTCCTTGGTTAAGATGCTTACTAGTGCGTCCTTTCTACTTTTGTAACCTCCCACAAGGACTGCCCCTGTTAAATGTTAATTTATAGGACTTGATGAGCACTCTTTTCTTGTTGTTGGCATGCCTCTGCTCGTGCGTGTTATCTTTACTTGCGTAGGCTGAAAGGATCCCACCCGAATCATTAACCAGTGCTTCTGCACTGATGCACATTCTGCACTTCGCTGAATGTTATTTTTTTGTTTATTTAAACTTTTACAGGCTTCGCACAAGGTTCATTTTGTTTTTGGTGCTTCCCCTGTCGTCAATCCTCCCACTCCCCCTCGCGTTCAGGGTTTCTTCTGGCCGGCCCGACTGCACAACTCTCAGCTGCTCCTGCTGGATTTTTTTTTTTATTTAAACGGCATTCCTGCCATTGTTTTAGTGACCACAACAAGCGTCATGTATTTACATTGTATTTTTTATTTGCACAGTTATACAGGGACTCAAACCCGGTTCCCCAGGTCCAAAGTCAGCAGTTGTGGAGGTTACGCCACAGTCTCTCTCCTTCTGGTTTACTTTTGCTTGTTTCATTTGTAATGCCAATAGCTCAAACAGTCACTAATGCAAGACCTATTGCGTTGCAAATGCTTGTTATCTCGGAGACAGTGTCATTTCCTTGTTGCAGACTTAATCCGTTACTTGTCGCAGTTTATGTGCTTTGCTGGGGTAGGTTACACCATTTCATTGTCACTCCATTCCCTGTCTCAGTGTTTGTTGAGTCCCCGAACCTTGCTTGCGAAGAATTCAGACACATACCCTTTCTGCTACCTCACCCTAATTGCTAAATGTATTTGCAGAGCCTGGAAGTGAAGGGGCCCGGATCCAAAACACTGATCATTTTATTAATAGCTTGGGCAAGTCAGGGTCTGAGTGAAAGTTTTCGGTAGGGAGCTAAGGATCATGCGCTGTCACTCTCAGACTTATGGCAGCCTTCTGTAGACTGTCGGTACACATGAGTTGACCCTGTGCTGCTGATGTGACAGTTCTGGTAAGGCATCCATTGCTTACACCTTATGAGATTTGCACTGTTTTGCAAGCGTGCTAGGGTGTGGTTGAGGATGGAAGCACATAATTGGCTATTTCACTCTATGGTTTCTCTGGGAACAGAGGATAGTAGCATCAAGTTGTCATTCTTAAGTGCCTAAATACACACCACCCATCGACACAACTTACTTGGTTTCATGGCACCTCATTGTTATCAAAATGCCTAAGGACCTGCATTCAGAGCCAGTGTCCTGGTCTGTGAGACACCTCTTGAGGAAAGATAACCCTTATGTAAGAGGATCCCAAAAGAACATGCGTGGGAGGGAATTGAATTTGCAGGACTGCTGAATTTCAATGGAAGTGTATGCCCTTATCAATATAAGTAGGTGTCTTGGACAGAAAGCGTGTCAGAAGGGGGCCAATATCTGAGACTGCAGGATGTGAAGTGGCAATAGATGTAGGATTTAGATGAGGATTTAGATGTCAATATGGACAGCTTTATTTGTGATATGTCAGGGATGGGTGAAGTTAGGTTTTTGTCCATTGGATGTTTATTGTTGATGCAGTTACCTGGTGTTACCTGGTAAGTGGGATGGTCTTTGGTCGCTGTGTTGCTCTGCAGCACCTGCACAGGAGGAAGTGAAGATGTGTCCGCAGCCCCAGCGACACTGAGCTTTATTTTTACATGCTGGAAATCAGTGAGTGAAGCTGCATCGAGGAGAAGACACTTGTTTCCTTCCATGACACTGTGACTTAATTTTGTGACTACTCCACTCTAGACCGTTCCACTGTACAACAATCTACTCCACTCTATGCCACAACATTTTTCTCCACTCTGTACAACTCTCTCTATGACACTCAACTGTAAGACACTCCTCTCTACGAAACTCCAAAACACTGTACTCTTCTCTACAACACTCTATGCAACTCCTCAACTCTAGTCCACTATACTCAACTCCCTCTATGTCTCTCCATGCCACTTTACTCCACTGTACACCACTCCGCTCTATGCTACTTCACTCTAGGACACACCCCTCTACTCTCTCCATGACACTCCACTCTGTCACAACACTCTAGACCACTCCATGGCAATCTCATCTACGCCACTAACATTAAGCCATAGTGAACAGTAGCCATGCTGGTGTACAACATGTCTAAAACACATTGGCAAAGCCAATAGCTGTTGCTAAGGAGATTCCTTTTGTCTTTTCCAACACTGGTTTAGCCCATGCCTACTTTCTGTTCTTTTACATCTTTCAAGCAATGCCTCCTTCCATCATTTTGTATCCTTCCTTACCACCCATGGACGCTTTAGATTCTCAGTTGCAATGTTTTATTCATCGTTCCTTCTGTTCTATCCTCTGAACCGATCTGCCTACCCTTATCCTGCTAGCTTATGTACTTTTCTTCTTGCCAGCAAAACCACATTTCCTTTTTGTCTCTTACCCACATCTCCCTTCTTCGTGATCTATTTGACATGCCTATGTTACTTGTTTTGTTCACTTAGCAATCTGTTGCATCTTGTTTCTGTTCATGTTTCTCTTCTTGTCCCCCTTTTGTTTCCTCTATCCGTCCTAAAAGTTTCTTGTACTTTCTTCAGCACCTAGTCTTAACTTGCACCGTCTGTCTTCCGAGCCATTTCTTGCACTCTTTCTGCACTGCTCTCCCCCGATTCTCAATCCGCCCTCTCTGCCTACCCATTGCTTGCACATTCTTTCTGTCACTTGACCATATTTCATTAACCTCTGCCTCTTACCCATACCTATTGCTTTTGTTTTGTCTTCCGACTATCACTGGTCCCCATTCTGTGCTGCTATGTGTCCATCGTACCTTTGTCCTCCTCATGCAGTTTCTTGCTTGAAATGGCTTACACCCTGTTTGTCCATCAATATATTCCTTATGGTGTAGGTCCATCCTTTCTACCACTCATGCTCTTTATGTGCCTGTATCATTTCTCTAGGTATTTTGCTTTGCCTCTTGTGATTTGTATCCCATTTAAATGCTTTTTCCTTCCTAATACCCTTTTTTCATTCTCAGTGCCCTTTTTAGCATGTGCATTAGTGTGCCTATGGCACAAAGTACAAGTACTGGTAGACTTTAAGATGCTGGTGTGTTAACAGGTAACTGTTTAATTTCAGATTCTTATTAACCTTTTTGTTTGTCCTTTTAGGTCTATTCACACTTTTAGTTGAAGACTTTGGTAAGTATGAGTTCCACAAGACTACTGGTAATGCTTATCAGGATCCCTTTAGGTTTGGTGATCAAGATACCATTTTGGAGCAGGTTTTCTCATCGGACAAGAGCATGGTAGCGAATAGGTTTACTGTGTGACTGCTTGTTAGAAGAATGCACTTCAAACCAAGGGGAAGAACATGTTAATTCCTGACACTCCATATCTCGGTGATTAAAGGTCACCTACCTATTTGCCCGGTGAACCTTTGCAGCCAGGTCTGGCATCATCTGTAATGCCTCGAAAGGTTCATATTTGTTTTGCTCACTATGCAGGAGGGGATGTGGTGGCCATCTTGCAGGATCAGAAAAACTGCTTTGAGACCTTAGCACTTATACAGGATATGGCAGTGGTCACCTTCGAGGTATGTTAAGTTGGTCTGGAGAAGGCACATATCTTTGGGGAACCCCAGGGAGCTGCATTTTGCACATTGATGTATACACATTTACACCACAATCCTTTGGTCATCCAGCTGTTGTAGATGGCTAGCAAAAGGGCAAGGGTGACAACCAAGCATGCCGTGTACCCATTGTGGATAGTTTAGCAAAAGTAGAACAATTTATGAGAACAGTGTTTTGGCTGACACAGGCTCTGTAGACTCAAGAGTTTTTATGTGTTGGATCCTCAACAGCACGTCTGATACTAGATGACAAGAAGTTACAGGAAAAAGGAGATGCTTTACATCTCTGACATACCATAGATGGGACATGGACACGCTTTGAGGCAGGCAAAGTAATGCCAGAGGACCTATCTGAGAGTCATTCGTACATAATTCAGGAAGTGTGGTTGACCTTAAAGAATCAATTTAATCTGTGTATGTAGAGCCTTCCAGAGTGGATTGGGATAGGTGATTGGAGGAATAAATGCAGTGCTTTTTTCTAACTTTGTTTGAAAATGTGGGTACAGTCAAAGGCATTCAGATTAACAAATCTTACTTGCAGGTCACCCTCCTGAGGCAGCCCAGATGAATTTGCCTCAGAATGCGTTCTCTGTATGCATACATTGAGATACAGTGATTGTACTAAGCAAAGTCAAGGTGCAAGAAGAATGGTGTGATAATTATAGTGGGCTTTTATTTGACCCAATCTCACAATTGACATGCATCCATCATCGGAAAGTCTTGCGTGTAGAAAAAAAAAGTACCAACGGGAAAAGAGCATTACCTCTCCTTTGCTCTTACCAACAGAGTTAGTGTATTAAATGAAGGAAAATATTCAGTTTTTGGAAATAACCAGAAAGGCGATGCATTATTTGATGGCATTAAGGAACTTGAAAGCCTGACTTGGGCAACTTATTATTGTACTGGCCCATATGGCTAGGGTTATTGATGAAGGGAGGGACTGTTGTCACATCTCTGAGCTGGTTCTGTTAAGGCATTAAAACTCTTAGAAAAAAATAAGTTTGGGGGAGGCACAAATAGGATATTTGGAGAATGCCAGGGCTGACGTAGAACACAACATTGGAGTTTGACCATTTTGTATAAGAATTTCTCTTTGGAGGGTTAGTATTGAGCAGGATTTTCATACGATTGTGAGCACAGCATACAATTCCTCCACGTGATGTTACTCAAAGCAGCATCGCTTTGAGCAGGATCACTTTGAGCAAGATCACTTGGAGGGATTGTGATGACAGTAAAAAGAAGTCTCCCTTTGGGAAGTCTATAGTCCATACTTGTATGTTCCTCCATCACTTGCTCAAGCTGTCATCAAGCTTGGTACCTAACTCCGCATCTACAATTAAAACCAGTACCACATAAGTGTCAAAATGGAGAGAGCTTTAATGACTTGTTCATCAGTACAGTATTCATTTTATAAATCACACATATAAAAAAAGTCAAGATTTATTTGGTAATCCTATTGACATAAAAAAAGTTAAAAAACATTGACTTCACATTGATTCGAAACATAACTATGATTCGAAACATAACTATGTATATATATATATATATATATATCTCCCCATATTATGGCAGAAAGGAAATAAAATTTGAAAAGTGGAAGAAAGAAATAAGAGGAGAGAAACGAGTAAGATAACACACGTATGTCTATTCCAATTAAACTAATCTGTTATAATTTAAGCAAGGTGCATGATGTTTCAGAATAATAATCATCTGTTGTATTTCAATGTTGAACAGGTTTAGTACACAATACATCGACGTGTTTCGCTGGAATATGTACATAATAGAAAGCTTCTTCAGGACTAAGCATAAACTACTATTGGTCAAGAATGATCAGCACGCATAATTTTCAATTTTTAAACATATGATGTTTACCAATTGAATCAAAGGATGCATAGACTTCATTCACATGTAGATCTTTTTTTTTTTTTAAAGGAATTTCTTTATTTAAATTTTCTTAAAATTTACTTTCTCAATGTAGCCAATGTGTTTCATCCTTTACATGAGACATCTTCAGGGATACAAAATACATACAATACACACACATAATTAAAATCAATTCACAAAATTGTGAACTTACAAATAAAACCACAGTTTCACACATACTACCATACCAATTTTGTAATCCTACATTTTCAAACCTTGATCAATCTTTCTCAATAGATCATCCATTATATACATCCCATCTGTTAATTAATTCATTTTATGCAACAGCATCCTTCCATGGTGTCCGAGGCTAAATTTTAATTCTTTTTCTGTTTGTCCCAAATTAGATTTGAACAAACGGTATTTGATTTGCATTTCGATTCTACATGATGAATGTATCAATAATTCATAGTTATACCATGGCTTGCATTCTTGTAGATCTATTTCTGAGAACATTTCCTTAACACACATTCATTTTTTCTTTTTTTGTACATCGCAACAAATCGCGTTGTTTTGCGTGTTTTAAAATAACAATTGACATACTTTCATGGATTAAAGAAACATCCCACAATTTATGCACTATAGTGTGTTGCTAACGCCTAAGGACCACAGATACCTAGTTTATTTATTTCCCAAAAAATCTCTGTCCAATTAGGAAGTCCTATCATCACTCCAAGACATGCATGTATATTTGGCATACACATACCTCCCAGTGCCAAGATACTGCAATAGATGAGCTTTATCGGAGAGTGACTGCGGAACTGTACAAATTGGAAGATTCCCACCATAATATCAGTAAATGCAAACATCATAATCTATAAAACAAAAAGGATATATTGCATGACTTGAGGGTTGACAAAAATATTGTGATACGAGTAGCAGGTAAGGGGCGGAACAGTGTCCTGATTAACAAGGAAAACTATGGTGCCGATTCCGATCCTGGAAAAACCGGGTACGAACCGTCGGTCGGAGCGTTTTCTCCGTCCGACTCGTACCCGGGAAAAAAACCCTACAAACTTGCAAGTACGATTCGTATGGAAACACCATTTCCGTACGAGTCGGACAAAACACCGACCGACAGTAAAATACATACGAATGTGATCCGGGACACCGCGGACGTGACGTCCGGACGGAGTTAGGCATGTTTTTACGTACCAGCAAGTACGATTCGTACCAACAGCAGTCCGGACGGCAATATTTTTACGGCACCCAAAAAGTGCCGGAAAAGGTAAGTACGCCGCGATGCGAGTGGTATAGGGGGCCCGGTACACGCCGCCCCCCCCAGCCCCCGTATGTATGTGCCGTTCCCCCCCCCCCCCCCAGACCCCCCGTGTATGTACGAGACGTACCCCCACCCGTGAATGTACACCCGTGTATGTACACCTGTGTATGTACACCCGTGTATGTACGAGACGTACCCCCACCCTTGAATGTACACCCGTGTATGTACACCCGTGTATGTACGAGACGTACCCCCACCCGTGTATGTACACCCGTGTATGTACGAGACGTACCCCCACCCGTGTATGTACGGTGCGGACCCCCAGCGCTGGGGGTCCGCACCGTACATACACTGGTGAGGGTACGTCTCGTACATACACGGGTGTAATACACGGGTGTACATTCACGGGTGGGGGTACGTCTCGTACATACACGGGTGTACATTCACGGGTGTACATACACGGGTGGGGGGACGGCACGTACATACTGGGGCTGGGGGGGGGAAGGCGCGTATGCGGGCACATGTCTCCATGGTTGCTATAGAAGTTCGCTCCGTACGGTGTTTTTTCCATACGGTTGTACAATCGGACGCACGGGACGGATCATACTTGCGCGCTCGGACTTCAGTTTTACGATTCGTACGGAAAATCGTCCGGGGACGTGTCGGACACTTTTCCCGACCCGAGGACGTTTCGGGGAATTTTCCCAATGCGATTCGTATGTATTTTTTCCCATACGAATCGTACTTGCCAGTTTGTACGGTACTTGTACGATTCGTACGAAAAAAAATCCGGATACGATTTGTACGGGGAAAATTTCTCCAGGATCGGAATCGGCACCTATCTGTGTGAACTTGAAAGACTGCTATCTTACCCTACATGCTAGGAGAAACTACGGGTAAATCCAGTCCCAGACATTGAAAATTATAAAAAAGCGCAATTAAGGGACTGGCACGAGACATGGCTTCTTAATGACCAAGAATGTCAGTGCCTCCAGACCAGTCACTCAAGATACCTCTATATTTATATTCTGCCCCAAATGCATAAAACAACAGAATTTCCGACCGGAACGCCAATTATTTTTGGCAATGGATCTTTCACTGAGCGTTTAGCAAAATATGTGGATGGGTTCTTCAAACCCATGTAAAGAACCTCCCGTCATAGCTAAGGGATAGCCAGGATTTTTTATGTAAACTTGAGGACTTTCAATGGGAGAGTGATGAATTTCTATTTGTAACAATGGACGTGAAAAGTCTATATAAATGTATAAGAATGGACTGTAGTTTAGAAGCACTAAAGTTTATTTGTTCAAACGGAATGCAAGTCATCTGGAACATACTTTTATGCTTCTAGAGATGGCAGAGATCATATTAACAAAGAATATCTTTCTTCATGATGGGGATTGGTATCTTCAGAACAGGGAACATCCCTGTGGTCCAGGTTTGCTCCATCTTATGCAAATCTGTTCATGGGTTTGTATAAGGTGGAGCATGCCTGGGGTCCAGGCACATGTAACTGGACTAACAATATAATATTCTATCGGTTGAGGTCCTAATGATTTGGAATGGGTCTGTAGAATATCTTCAATCATACCATCCTTATCTGAACAACAATAGATTTAATGTAAAACTCACTTTGAAACAAAATAGATCTGAAATAGATTTTTTGGACCCATGACTATGTGTAAAATGGAGCTTTCCATAGTGACACCTTAAAAAAACAGACGGCATGCAATAGTGTGCTTCATGGCACCAGTGCTCACCTTAAGTCCACCATGGATGCCATACCATATGGCAAAATGGTTCGAGCTCGACGAAATTATAGTCAGGAACAGAATTTCCATAAAAGTTTACAAAATATCAAACATGACTTTAGAGAACGAGGTTACAACCATCTCAGTTTAAATAAAGCAGAGGCAAGAGCAATGAAACTAAACTGGAAGGACACTCTTGTGGTCAATAGGGAAGGTAAGCAAAACATCCCCCAAACATAGTGAGACCATCTTTATCACACAACATAACATGTACAGCAATCATATTTATGACATCTTACGTAGGAATTGACACATCCTGGAGTCTGTGTTGCCAAAGGGTATTGTACCACACTAGTCATGTGTGGTTTATCGCAGGGGCACCACGATCAAAGAAACCTTATGCCCAGGTTATGTGAAGTCTAACAAGGATGAGAGTAGTACTGCAACTCGGTTATTGGCAAAACCTAATGGCTTTTAGGTCTCGCCTGGCGAAAGCAGCGCATGCGTTGCACTCGCCAGAGAGGACCTTTTGCAATCGATTCTCCCAAAGCCTTACATGCACGCGTAGGGATGGACAAAGATGGCTGCTCTCGCCATTTGTCCAACGCTAACAGCATGTGCGTGCATGTAAGGACAGTGAACAGTCCGCCACCATCTTCACACATGCCTTCACTTTAAACGCAGTTTAAAGTGAATGCGCGCACGCGTGCACTTTAAAGACGGCGTGCTTTCACTTTAAACTGAAGCGAATGCACGCCGCCATGCGCATGCACTGCACTTTAAACACAGGGTGCTTTCACTTTAAACGCAGTTTGAAGTGAAAGCACGCCCTTTCACCGAGCCATGCTAATTGAGCCAAAAAACATTCTGGACAACTGGCATTAGGCACCTGGTCAGTTGCCAAGGCAGCAATATATTGGCAAAGTAGGATGGGGCACAGCAATGGACGGTCCTATGCACAAGTCTGGCTTACAGTCTTAAACTCTATACTTAGCTTGAGTGAGAGCTTTTGAAGGGTTATCTGACCTGGAGTAATACAGTCAGAGTTTAATGCCAAAGATTAAGCGGAGATCATATTTCTGGATTTTTTGCATCTTAACCTAGGGATTGGCTGGGAGGCCTGTATGTATTCCATTTCTTTGGCCTATTTTTGAGATCACAGTTGTGAGGATCCGTATATTTCCTTGAAGCAGCACCAGGACCGCTGTTCCTGTGATATGTAGATGGTAGAACACATTTCAGACATCCATCACTTGAGGAAACATTTATGTGTTGGCATTAAGAACAACACTCAAATTCCTGACATTTTGGGAGAGTTAGTGGGGAACTGATAGATTGTAGCCAGTCAAATGGGAACAAGTGTGTCAAGAAACAGGACCTCAGTTCAACCCAATTCAAGTTCATCCAGTTGTTGATGCCCTAGAACAGTATATACATCTAGGTAAATGGCACTGTCTTTGGATGCTTTAATGTGAATTTGGATATCATCAGGATACATGTGGCAGCCTGGGTTGTAGCACTTGAAATGTTTGCAAGAGGTAAGATGTAGATGTTAAAGGAAGGGAAATAAAGCTAATGCTTGGGGGACTTAATAGGTGATATTGGTTCAGCAGAACAGAAATTATGACAGCTTTACTTGTGAAATCTTTTAGGTAGCAGTGACAAAGTGGAGGATGAGGGTTATTCTTTCAACATGCTAGTTGGATGCTAACAAGTTGAGGAAAATAGTGTCAAACCGTCCTGTGAGGGTGAGGAGGATCAGTTAATGCCTAGAGATACCCCAGTGTATAACACTCAAGTATTCCATGCAAGTCAAATCAATTCATGTACTTCTATAAAATCAGCGTATTTATGAACATGAGGGTTTATTTATGCAATGTTGAGTTCAACAAGCATTTGCAATGCAATAGGTCTCGCATTTACGCGAGTTTAAGCTATTGGCATTGTAAATGACAATGCCCTTTATTTATGTTTAAAAAACAAAAATAAAAGGCATTGTCATTTGCAATGTCAATAGCTCAAACTCGCGGAAATGCGAGACCTATTGCATTGCAAATGCTTGTTTCACATGTGGAAACTGCTCATTGTCTCATCCTGGACCACCAAATTCCGATATAACACACAAACAGAATACATACTAAGATAAGTTTTGAACTGTAATACAACTTTAACTATTTACATCATTGGGTGTGCAAGATCTATATAGACAGTAGCATTAGACAACTTAAAACACGTATACAGGAGCATGTCAGGGCAATCAAGCATAGGGATGAAAGAGATCCGATGGCAATGCACATACAACAGGACCAATCAACCAGTACACACATCTGGTTCCATGGGGTAGAACAAGTCACTGTTAATGAAAGGGGAAGAAATGGGGAAAACATTTTAACACCGATGGAAGCTAAATGGATATGCCGGCTAAGGACGGTCACTCGGGGTTTAAATACTAATCATGAATTCCATCCTTTCTTATAAACCAACCTGTCCATATTTAATGTTCACTATGAGAATTCCGTTTGCATGAATATCTTAAGGACGGACCCCCCCTCCTTTTTAAAAATTATATGAGGACAAGCGTGCATAAGGAGCTATTGATTTTGATCCTCGTTATGTGCCCGATGATGATTATAGCAGCACCTTCGTTTAGTGTATAGGGGCTCATTGTGTGAGACGATATGATCTCAGACACAAAGCACTGTGATGTTGGGGCGGTGTATACGTTAAATACTGTACTAACAACATGTAAGCAACCCGGCAGCGATCCCATCCGTTCAGGCCCACCGCTGCAGTGAAGTAGGGGTAGAACCGATGTCAAGCAAGTAGCTCTGTAGGGGGCTCTAAATATCCTTTGGGGTAGATGCAGGGGGCTGAGCTGTTGCATACAGGTCACAATTTTTGTTTCATAATATGAGGCTATTAAGCCAATCTTTAGATGTAGGGGTGACATTGCTGCCCCATCGGAGCGCTATCTCCTTCTTTGCAAGTAAAAGAGCAATGGCAATGAATTTGCGCAGCTGTTTAGGGAAGTCGTGTACATATCCCAACAAAGCAACCTCGGGTGTAGGGGCTTTATCAAGGTGAATCATTTGCGATACAGTTGTGTAAATAGCTCTCCAGTAATCCCCAATCTTAACACAGTTTCAGGGCATATGAACAAAATCAGCTTGCTGCACTCCACACTTAGGGCACCTGTGTGGCCGTTTGGGTCAAAAGAGTTGATTTTCGCAGGGGACATGTATGCCCTCCACTGGAACTTAAAATGAATCCGTTTGTGTCTGCTGTTGAGTGAATGCTCTTTGGTCTGGGTACAACAAAAGGACCAGTGAGACTCCTGTATCGGGTGCCCCAGGTTGTGCTTCCATGCCTCCCGGACCTTAGTGTCCTTACTAGGGATTAAAGCCATACATGATCTGTATAATTTGGAGATCAGGTGGCTACCCCTGTTGCTCGTGATCAATAGTGTTCATGGTGGGAAGGACTCGGGCTCCAAAGGAAATTCAGTAATCCGTGCCCTGAGCGCCCTCCGAATCCTACTGAAAACGAACTGATCCAGAAAAGATGCCTTGCTGAACCTCCCTTCCTCTATTCTAGAGAAGACATGACCCTCCGGGAATAGGTCCCCGATCTTATCTAAGGAATATGAGGTGAGTGTGCGTGGAACCAGCTTTTCCTCAGTAATTGGCAGCCATGTGTTATTAAAAATTGGGATCGCAGAGGAATATAGGGTGCGCCCACCTGTCACGCGCGCTGATTTCTGCCAGAACCAGCTAGTGATGGATACTGTTTGGATATCCCGGGGGTCTCTGGGAAATCCCTGTGGTAATACCATTCTTAACGGAGCTGGGAGCACTAAATCAGCCTCCGGCCTAGTATAAGAAATCCGTGCATCGGGGTGGTACCAGGAATGCGCAAAGCTGCACTGCGCTACTAGATAATAAATCTGAAAATTGGGAACCCCAAATCCTCCTCTTTCATATGTTAAGGTCAGTGTGTCCCAACTAACTCTGGCCCTGCCACCTACCCAGACAAGCCTGATGAGGTGGGAACGGAGAGAATGGAAGAAACTGTCGGGTAGCGGAATGGAAATATTGTGGAACCGGTATAAGAATTTGGGAAGGACCACCATATTTATCATTGCTACTCGACCAGCCAGCGAGAGACGGAGCCTTAACCAATGTTCCACCTGCTGCTCTAGTGTATGTAATGCTGGGCCATAGTTAAGTAAAATAATCTGTTCAGTTTCCGTATGGATCTGGATTCCCAAATATCTAGCCGTCTCATCACACCTCGACAGCGGAAACTCACAATCCCACTTAACAGCACTCGGCATAGGGAAAAGATTTCTGATTTCCCCTAGTTTATGCCCTGTCCAGAGAAACCACCAAATCGGATGGTCTATCGGATTTGCGGTGCCAAATTCTCCTGAGGATGGCGAACATAAAGAATAATGTAATCGACGTAAAGTGATATTAGAAGAGGGCCACTATTGGACTGAAGCCCCCTATGCAGGTGCTGCTCCTGCAATCGTCGGACCAATGGGTCCAGCGAATGATGAAAAGCAGTGTGGAAAGCTGGCAGCCCTGTCTGATGCCGCGGTTCAGAGCAAACTGAGGGGACAGGGTGCCGTTCAGCCTAAGCCTAGCAGTGGGTGAAGTATAAAGTAGTGCAGTGAGGTCAATGAACCCCTTAGACATTCCCATCTTCCTCATAACTGCCAAGAAAAAGGGCCACTCCAAGTAGTCGAAGGCTTTTTCGGTGTCAAGTAAAACGGCAGCCGCCGGAGCTTCTTGCGAGATTCTGTGTATTACCGCAAATAGTGTACGCAGATTCCGAGCTGTCGATCTGTGAGGGACAAAGCCCGATTGAGTTGGGGAGATAATTCAAGTCCGGGGTGCCTGTCAATGTTTGTCCACTTGAGTAGCGGTGAGAGGCAATGTATGATTGTCCCGCCTGGGGTCTCAGAAGCTTCGCTAAAGTGCAGCCAGGTCTCTCACCCTCTCTATAGTGCCATGCAATAGTATATGTACTTAAAAAATGTGCCTCAAGCTCAGCAGCTTCCCTAAATCCTGTCAAGAGTGTCAAACGGCGGCCGTGCTTTGCTGGATCAGACTGCCCAGCTGGCTCCCTGTCAATTAACTCCAGGAGGAGTTCAATGCAAGCTAACGTGCGTCACAAATCTCTCAACACCCCAGCATGCTTAGAGATACAGAACCCCCGTAAATAAGCTTTGAAGGCCTCCCAAAGAGTGGCCCAGGATTGAACTGACCCTTTATTTATTTCCAAATATTCCACAATAGCATCTTGAAGTTCTGTACCGAACACGTCATACATTAGCGCCTGGCCAGGGAACCTCCACTGTCTCTCACAATCCTCCGGTCTGGGGATCCTCACTGTTAACATAGCAGGGGAGTGATCCGAAAACGTTCTAGGTAAATGTTGGGATGACCTATACCAAGCTGCCAAATTAAAGGTTACAAGCCAAAAATCTAATGATGTCCAGGTATCATACTGTGCGGAATAGTGGGTATATGCTGATTTCCCCCGTCCGGCAGTGTCGCCACACATCAATTAGACCAAGCTTGTCGCACAGTTCCAGCAACGCGCGGCGAACTCTAGGTTTAGTGTCTGGGAAGTCTCACGTACTGTCACGCGTGGGATCTAGTAGGAGGTTAAAGTCCCCACCCATGCAAATGTAGTCTACGTCTAACTGTATTGGATGCGCGTGTATGTTGTGAAAGAATTCTGGACTGTCAACATTAGGCGCATAAGCACAAACAAACGCCATGCGATGGTCCAACAAGTGACCCACTACCATTGTGTAGCAACTTTCACTAACATTACCTACCCTAGAAAATTGGAAGGGCAGGCGTCTATGGATCAGTTCGACCGTATCCCAGGTAATTCGCAAAATAGCTGACTTTGGCAAGTGGGTCTCTTGTAGAAATGCAACATCAACTTGGTGTCTCTGTAAATAGTGCAACACCTGTTTCCCCTCCCTCGCGTTAATTAAGCCCCTTACGTTCCAAGTGATCAGTGCCAGGGTCCGAAAAGGTGAACAATTTCCCCACGAAGACATGCAAATAATTTTAAAGTGTTTGTGTGTCGCATTGAGAGCACCACATGCTACAATGAGTAAACTGGAAAAGAAGCAATGGTTTCCTGTGGAAATAAACAATCCCACCCTCCACCACCTACCCATCCCTGTGCACCCAATCGCAGGGGGTGTCCCCATTAACTAAGAAATAGAATGTAATATGGAAACACCAAAGGCAATAAAGGAGTAAGACAATATACATTCCGACTATTATAGCAAATTTAAAGTGATACACACTTGGGATGAGGCAACACCTCGCCAACTACCCAACTTTATAAGAGAGCTGAAATCACATTGGTTGCCCTAAAACAAAAAGTCACAGACTAATTAGTCTTTGCATTCTGGGGCCAGCAGTTTCCATCATTCGGAGGAAAATAGTTCCACACTAGCCACCGAGCTGCTGTGAGGGGGAGAAACTCTTGAAAGGTCTTTCCTATTGGCACCGCAGCTCCCTTTTTAGTATCGGCAAAACTCCTGAACCACTGTGGGGTAAACAAATATTCGGGACCTCCCCTCCACATCAACTCGAAGACAAGCCGGGTAAATCATGCCATACCGGAGTCCCAAATTGCGGAGTGGGCCTTCACACCATTGTATTTCCTCCTTGCCTCCTGGACCATAGCAGTGAAGTCCGTTAACAGCGCTATGGTTGAACCTTGCCAGGATAGAGTGCCATTTTCTCTTGCCATTCGTAGCACAGTATCTCTGTCCAGGAAATTTAGAAGGCGGGCTATAATGGGTCTAGGTGGGCAACCCTGGTTGGGACGAGGGCCAAAGGAGCGGTGCGCTCGCTCACAAGGAAAGTGGTGGTAAAAGCCTCCTTACCAAAGAGATCCGTAAGCAGGGATTCAACAAATGGATCCATGTGGCCTGTATTCATGGACTCTGGAACACCAAGAATGCGTACGTTGTTGCGCCTGCGTCTCGCTTCCAAATTTCTTTTTTTCAAGGTAACATTATTGAGGATTTTCTCCATTCGGTCCAGGCTTTTGGTGGATTGAGCGGCTCCATCTTCCAGATTGGACACCCGGCCCTCCGCATTGTCCATACGTTTTTCATGCGCATCCAATTTAGCCCCCAGGGTATCCAGACTCTTTTTCTAAGGTATCGAAACGCCCATCTAAGGCCTTGAATCTCGCTCTCAGTTCCTGCATCAGAGCGTCTGATCCAGGAGGAGCATTCACCGGAGCCGGCCACCTCTGCCCCCCCCCCCTTCAGCCATGTCATTTAGAGGCTCCACACACGCGTCAGTTAGTCGACCAAACTACAACAATCTTTGCTTAGGGTCCTTACGTACCATGACTCTGTCTGGGCCATATGTTGGCGGGCCAGGAGGCCATGGAACTGTGCCGCAAATATGGGTTCACGATATAAGTGGCTCACCCCCCCCCCCCCCCCAAACAAAATTACCAGGGATAACCGCATAGTGCCTGATCAAAACGTAGTGGTTTAACTCGCTCTAGGGCAGCCCAGCGGAAACGGAAACTTAGCGCCCTCCTGGCCCCATTCACTAAGGTGCAGCCCCAATCTGTTCTGGCGAGGTGCAGTGCTATATCAAATGTACCCCAGGTAGGCTGTAAGAACAAGAAACATCACAGGCCAGACAGAGAGGGGAGATCGGATCCAGCGAGCAGGTGCTCCATGCGCAGCTCAGGCCCAGGCCAGATGCACACCACTCCCCAGCTCTCAATCTGTCCCGGGGCCTCGCGTCATTCCACCCTGATCGGCCAGACAGCCACTCCCCCAGCTCCCTCTCGACCGGCCCGACCAGCCTGATGGCAGCCCCCCCCCGCAGTCCCTCTGGCCGCAGGGCCTCCAGGAGCAACGCGGGCCAGCCTACCTGTAGGGTGAGGAGTTGAAGGTCGAGCTCAAGGGGTCTAGCTCGGGGCCGCGCAGGTCTCTAGGTGCCACCGCTCATGCACGGGTGTGAGGTAGGCTTAGCAGGATCCATCCAGAGTGCGCATTATGGCCTCGTCTCAAATCCTGCATCTCTCAGGTCTCCAGCACTGCAGTCTCGAACACAGCAAATCCTTATCATGAGTTCCGCAACATTCCAGCCTATCAGGACGTCTCCGTCATAGGAGGGCGCATCATTGCACCCGAATCTGCTGCTGGTAGGTAGGATGACTTAGGATAGTGGCAGGATAGGGCAAGGATGTCAGGTTCGCTGGCGGATCTTCAGCGCTACATGGCCATCTTCGTCGGCTGCCTGGCCATACCCCCTGATATGCGTCTTTAATGTGAATTCTAAATCAACATTTTTGTTAGCCCACTCTGATGAATATATTGTTGATATGATCATATCACTTTTATAGATTTTGATGTAGTTTCACATTTGACATAACGATTACCATATCAGTAACTGACATATAAAAAGGACAGGTCATCCCACCACATCAACCAACATGGCGTATCTTAATATGATCTTATGCCTATATAGGGATCCGGTCAATATTGCATAAGGTGCTGAAATTACATGAATACGAAATCTATGCAGGCATATATAGAATAGTCCAATAATCATGATTACTTCACACTGCTCGCCAGTATTCTTACAAATAGGGATGCTGTAGTATAAGCATCCTGGCTAGATATAAGGGCCTAGCGACAAAACTCTTTAAGAATGGTGACTAATAATACAATATGACCCATGGTGGGACGTTCATAGGTGCTTAAATGCACAATGTTTTGCACATCAATGACATCTAAGCGTGGGCTGTTTACTCTGAGCATGTTAAGCTATTGAATATTTATAGAGCGCACAATCACCAGGAAGTATCTTGCACTAGGTAACTGATACGTCATCAAACCATTGTTATTGGTAAGCCTGTTTAAAGAGCCAGGCCTTCAAAAGTTGTCTAAATATTGTGTAATTGGAAGTCTGCCCAATCTCAAATGGAAGTGTGTTCCATACTTGGGGGGGGGGGGTAGTAACGCAAAACCACCGCCCTCCAGTCCTGTGTTTATTAAAAGTGGGGATGATCAAGTAGTGGAGGTGACTGGATTTCAGTTCTCTTGTCGGACAGTATTTCACGATCCGAGATTTCATAAAGGCCAGGCACCTCATGTGTCACGCCTTAAACGCCGTGCAGCATACCTTAAACCTATTTCTCTGCGCCACTGGCAGCCAGTGGAGGTCCTTGGTCACCTGAGAGATTTGCCCCTTTCTGGGCAGGGTGAACTATCAGCCTAGTGGCCTGATTCTGAATTAGCTGGAGCCTTCACAAAAGAAATGTAAGGCGGTCCAGATAAAGAGCATTTGCGTAATCCATTCTGGACATAACTAAAGCCATGATTACTTGAACGAGGGCCTCCCTCATAAGGAATTTCCTAATCTTTTTTATGCATCGCAGTTGAAAAATATAGGCCGAGATCACCGCACTGACCTGCTGTTTGAGTGAGAGGTCCTCGTCAAGATTGACCCCCAGGCTTTGTACTGCCTTTTTGGGAATGGGGGGTGAACCCAACTCACTGGGCCACAAGGTGGGATTCCAGCAAGCAACCCTATTCTTAGTAAGAACTATCTCTGTTCTATCAGAGTTTAGTTTCAGATGGTTACCGTTCATTCAGTCCCAGATGACCAGCATACTGTTTTGAAAGTGTTGCCTGGCCGTTGAGCTATCATTGATCGTGAACAACAATTGCATATCGTCAGCGTAGTTGAAAATGTTCACTCCCATCTTATTAAGAGAGTTAACAAGGGGTCGAATATAAATATTAAACAGATGAGGAAAAAGAGAGGAGCCCTTTAGCACCCCACAGTTCCATTGGAGCTCTGTTGAGGTAAAATGGGACAGCCTGACTGATTGGATCTATCCTTCATAAATGAGATCATCCAATTCAGTGCCACACCCCGTAAACCAGCAACCTTGACCCGGTCACGATGAATTCATCGAGATTGAAACGCCGTCGACCTCCTCCAACCTGAACACCATACATTCTATATAAATTCTTCCATAAGGAGTTCACTTGTGTGTTGTCAATGCGATGTACATATTTTAAAGTCATCCTCGCTGAGCACCTCACGCTTGTTGTCACTTTTTTATGTGAGCACCTGAACTACTATTATTCCTTGCATACTATTGAAAATAAACAACTATTGTTATCCTGATCGAAATGTGTCCCTGGTCACACATTCCCTTGCTCCCTCCAGCATTAACTGCCTCCCCTGACTTAGATGCATTGTTCGCCATTCTGACCCCAGCATCTTCCGTGGACCATTTTTTGGCTACTTTTGAACCATTATTTCCATAAATGGTACTATGGCTAGGTGCATGGTTATTGCTGGCCCCCTTCAACCAGCTTGATACATTATGCTCATACCCTTCAATGTCCTCCTCTGGGACAGGTAAGGATTCCCCTAGTTCCCCGCAGAAGGCCGTGAGGTTGATCCGCACCCAGTTCCTTGACATAATAACAGCTTCAATAGGCGGGCCCATCACCTTTGGCACTGCTATTGGACCGTCTATAACGATAGCCTATAGTGCTATCTACCATGTTGGTAGATAGCGTTCTAAATCACTAGGAGCAACTAAACCTAACTGGGGGAGAGGAGTTAGCCTAACGGCTAAGGCGGTTGACCTGGAAGCTGGGGACCCTTGTTCTAGTCTCGGCAAGGACGCTCAACATCCTGTGATTCTGGCCAAATCGCTTAATCTCACCATGCCTAACAAATATAATGTGTCATCATGTAACGCAACTGGTGCTCGTGTAAAGCGCTCTGATACCCGATACCCTTGGGTCAAGTTATTTGTAAATTAAACACAAAATAGTGTCTTCCATAATTGTTCAGAATACAAATCGTTAAAAACCGAAAGATGTCGTAAAGAGTTCCTAAATGGGACCCATACGTAAATATTGCAGTCCCACAAGGACAATATATAATTTATTCATAGAATCAGTAGGTGTAGGTATGGTACTGCAAATCAGAGGACCACTCTTGTGTTCGCTATTGATTAGACAAATTCAAATACCCCTGGATGGATATCCTAGTGAGGTTCTAAAACCGAGGGGAAATTAATATTCCTTGGATAAAAAATATTGAGTCCAATCATTTAGAGGAGCTCTAGACGGAGTAAACCGAGGGTCTGTAAAACCACCACTATGACTGCTGGGTGGCACTCATGACAACTTCTTGCCTTCCTGCTCCGTGCCATTTGAACGCCGATACGCGTTCCCTTGGCAAGCCCTTTGATGACTAAAATATGTTCTGTAAAGTTGGTTGACGAGTTGAGATAATCTTTCTGTGAAGATGACTGTGGTGATTGGACTCTGCTGGTGTAGAGTTTGTCTTTGGGATTCGATTGATCTGCCCGACAAATAGTTAAAAAATATTTCATGAAATCGGAATGGATCAACTCACTTAGTCTTGTGTACTGCAGTGATGCTGATGGGACCTTATTTGTTGATAATCAATGGACGTTTTAGGGTCTGTGTAATGATATTTTTACCTAGTCTGTGACATTTTAGCTATTATGAAGACTAGGTTTACAAACCTGCCTCTAATGTGTTAGGGTCAATTATATACATCCTATAACGTGTTTAATTGTGACCACTGTGATGCTGTATGTGTGTCTTGATGCTCTAAAAATGTTTCTCCCTTGGCTCACTACCCATAGACACTTAAATAATGGTCTTGACTCCTGTGTAGTCCTGCTGCAATGCTTTCTGCTGTGCCATCGCTCATTGTATTAAGACTGTTGTTGTTTTTCAGGAGTGAAAGGGGTACAAGTGGAAGAGATTTATGATCTTCAGAGCAAATGTCAGGGGTAAGCTAACCTTTTTCACTGCCAGGCCATTTACTGAGAGATGAGGATTCAAACCTATTACTGCTGACTAATATGGGATGGTATACAGATTTTAAAATAGTCTTATTTGGACACAGTATCTATGCAAATTGGGCACCGTTTCAGACCATGTTCTGTGTCTGTTATTAAGTCTCATAATTTGAGTATATTGTACCTCTTCATTACATCTCTAAATTGTGGTATGGTGCAAGAATATTGTTGGGTAAATATTGTCGACAAAAAATATTGTTGCATATTGTTTACAAAAATACAGCCCTTCTTAAAATGCCATTCTGTGCTGCATTTTATATCTTGCGTTTAGCTGTTTGAAAGCATGTCAGATTTCATCCAAGAGAAACCTTACATCTTAGTCTCTAATAATAGGCATTAGCATTCTGAATCTTTTGTTGAGAATTGTTTTAGTATTTCAGTTCATACAACCCCTGCACACTGTGTTCAAGTCGACAGTTCAAGGAATAACTGTCCTCCTTGCAGGATTGTGTTTGAAGCGTTAAGCTAATATAAACCTAGGCTTTGATGATGTTTACAGCAAAACATTTAATTAGTGTAAAGTATATTAGTGCATCTGTGCCTAGTAATTTCCTCTGCTTCAGCAGCATCACCCGCCTTGGTGCCATACTGAAATGCTCAACTTGTAGATAGGGTCTGGCAACTAAGTTGATCACCTTAGAGCCACGGACAAAGGTTTCTAGTCTACATTCCATCGCATGACAAATCACCATTATAAATATATAACTTGATCTCCTTGTTCCTTAAATTGTAAGTATGTAAATATCAGTTGTTAGTCTAGCTATTTGAACATTTCCTCCCTCCTCACCATTTTATTCTGGTTTCTGCATTCTGGTCTGTTCAATCCCACACATTATGCTTTTCTATGTACACGACCTGTGTTTGAGATGCCCCTGCTGCAATTAAAGTTTTTTTTATCTGTAAAGTACTTTCCTAATTATATGAAATACCTAAAATAATACAAAATAAATGTTTTGTGTAAGCCATTTACCCAAAAACATTCACAGATGTACTTTTAGCTTTTTAGTTTATCTTCACAGGATTTTGTCCTCCTGGTTGGCACTTACTTTCTGTATTTGTTTTTTTTTAACTCAGTCCAGTGTATGGTTTCATCTTCCTGTTCAAATGGATCGAAGAACGACGTTCCCGCCGGAAAGTGTCCACACTTGTGGACGAGACGTCTGTGATGGATGATGAGATTGTCAATAACATGTTCTTTGCTCACCAGGTATGCTGACTGGTGAGAAGATCTTTGAAGTTTGTGGACTGACCGCGCAGTATTTCACGAGTCTCAAGTTGTGTTTGTTGTAAGAGCTTTGGCTGCCCAATGCTAAGAGTTCTATTTTAGATCTCCAGTTACAGGAATTACAGAAATATCTGTTTTTATTTAGAACTCCATGAGATGTGCCGTCTTAGGTTTTAGTTTCCTCCAGCTGTGGTGCTTTCATGTAGGCTTTTCTATGGTTTCTTGATGTGCTAGGTGTTTTGCTACCTGTCATTTGGGGACCTTTATTCTGTGGCTTTGCATTGTTTTTCTGAAAGCTTGTATCTTGCGCTCTCATCTCCGGCATTAGTCTTGCTCAATGTTTGCTATGAATGAAAGAGTCTCAAGTCTCCGTAGCAATGATTCTCATGCGCCTCCAAAACCCTTTTCTGATACCCAGACTTGCTTTTTTTTTTTTTTTTGAAAACCTTTATTTCAAAATTCAGGACACAGCTATTCAGCCGACAGCCCGAAGGTTCGGCAGCATTGAGAGTTAGATACAGTGATGTGTCCCCAATACAGTTCAAAGAGTAATGCAAAGGTCCAATTTTAAATAAACACAGAAAAAACTCACAACAGACCCCAGCAAGGCAGTACATTGAAAGCCCATGGCGAAAGCCCCCAGGGGAGGCCGGACCCCACTCATCTACTAGTTACAAGACTGTGTACGGAGGAAGAAGGGGGACGGCAGAGGCCCAAAACGGTTCCTAAAACCAAACTGTGCTGGAAAGTAGGTCAGGGGGAAAGCTGTTCCTCGGGAGGTTCCAGATCCGGGGCAAGACATATTCCCCCCCTGTATTGGTTCCACCGCCCCCAGATGGCGTGCCACTTCCGGGGGCGACCTCTAGAGCAGTAGACCGTCTTCTCCCTAAACATGCTCCAGTCCATGTTCTCCTTCCACGCGGTCAGTGTAGGGGGTCCCGAGGAGCCCCACAATCGCGCGATATCCCTTTTGGCTACCATGTTACCCAGAGTCACCCATTGGGTCTGCGCCTCATCGAGGTCAGTGGGCCCCCAGATGTTCAGGAGGCAACACCGCGCCTCCGGCTGTACCGCAGTGCCCGTCACCTCCCCCATAACTGCATGGACTCTCCTCCAGAACTCCACAATGACACCACATTCCCAAATGATGTGCAGGAAAGTACCCACCATACCACATCCCCTTCTGCACAGGCCGTCCTCCGAGAATCCCATGCGGACCAGCCTTGGCCCCGTCACATACACCCGGTGCAGTATTTTAAGCTGCACCAGCCTCAGACGCGACGGGATCGCAACCTCCTTAGGAGAAGAAACCGCTGACTGCCAGTCCTCATTATCCAACTCAAGGCCATCCCTAGTCCACTGTTCTCTCAGCCCCAAAAGCATATCTGCCCGGACGTTAATCAACTTCTTATATATGAGCGAGATCGTGCTCTCGGGCATATGACCATCAAGGACTCGGTCCTCAAGGGGAGAGGACTCCGGCACCTTCTCACCCTCCACGAGGACTGATCGGAGGGCGTGACGCAGCTGGATATACCTGAAATACTCTGAGGGCCCTAGCTCATGCTCAGTCTGCAACTCCTCGAATGACTTCACCCTCCCCTTATGCAGCACATCTCCCACCTTGGATATACCTATCAGGTCCCACTTATCAAAGCCCTTCGTATGCCAGAGTCTTCCCAATCTCTCCGATTCAAACAATGGGGTAGCGAGGGTGAGCCTATCCTTCCAGCCCAACGAATCAGTCGCCATCTTCCATACACGCACCGCCACTCCTGTGGGCCCCGTGAGGGACGAGTCTAAGGACCGCGAATACAACGCCCTGTAGTAGTTGCCGCCACGAAGCAGCCACCTATCCAGGGCATACCCAGGGCTGAGGGCAGGGCCATAAAACCCATGGTTGATCGCGCTCAGCTGCGTGGCCCAATAATACCGTCTGATGTCTGGGAGCGCAATGCCCCCATCGTACCATGGGAGCGTCAACTTTGAAATAGCTATTCGCGGCCGCCCATCCCACAGCAACGTCCGTTGGAGGCCTTCGACCTCCCGAAAGTATTTGGCCGGTACCCAGTCCAAGGTGTTCTGGAGGGCATAGAGGAAGCGGGGAAGAGACATCATTTTGAACAGGGCCGCACGCCCAACAAGGGAGAGCGGCAGCCTCCGCCAACCTTCAACATCTCGCCTCAAGCGCGCCAAGGGGGGGAGCAGATTCCTCTCATAGCGCACAGCAGGATCCATGGATATAAAAATCCCCAAATACACGAAACCCTGCTGGGCAACCTGTATCGAACATGTTCTAGGGATCGGTGGGACCTCTCCACTAAGAACGTACAAGTACGATTTGCCCCAATTAATCACAAGCCCCGAGTTCCTACCGAACGATGCGAGTACGTCACAGACCACTATAAGTGACTTCTTAGGTGAGGCAAGATACAGTAGGATATCATCGGCATAAAGCGAAATACGGTCCTCGTGATCAGGCGACCACCGAAGGCCCCGTATATCCAGGTGCCAACGTATCCACGCAGCCAACGGTTCAAGGGCGAGGGCGAACAACAGAGGCGACAGGGGGCAACCCTGCCGAGTACCCCTACCAAGCTGAAACGGAGTAGATGCCCGACCATTCACCACAACATTCGCTAGTGGCCCCTCGTACAGCAACCGAACCCAACTCACAAAACCGCGACCGAAACCAAACTTGGCCAGCACGGCCCATAAGTATGCCCACTCCACCGTGTCAAAGGCCATCGTGGCATCAAGAGATGCCACAATAGCCGGTTCACGCAGCGTGCCCGCCCTGGCGATGACGCCATGAAGACGCCTAAGGTTTAATGCTGTGTTTCGGTGCGGGATGAAGCCAGATTGATCCGGGTGGACCAAATCGCCAAGCACTCTACTCAAACGGGTAGCCAGGAGTTTGGCCAGAATTTTCGGCTCAGCGTTGAGGAGTGAAATGGGCCGATAGGAGGCGCACCTATCTCGGGGTTTACCCTCTTTATGTATTACCACGATCGACGCCAGCCGCTGATCCAACGGAAGGATCCCATCCCCCCGCGCCTCCAAAAACATGGCGCGCAGGTGAGGGGCGACCCTATCCGGGAACAGTTTATACAGGTCGATCGGCAGTCCATTCGGTCCAGAGGCCTTACCCGAGTTTAACGCGCGAATCGCCCCCGCCACCTCGTCAACCGTTATGTCACCATCCAAATCATCCCTATCTATGTCAGAGAGGCAGGGCAACTCGATATCACGGAGGAGCTCAGACGAGTCCTCGGGCGGCCTGTCCGACACAGAGGAATAAACCCTACGAAAATACTCGGCGAAACACTTCACAATCCCCTCAGGTTCCACAATCGCCTCTCCCCACTCTCCCGTCAACTCTGGCACCACTCTATTGACCCGTTCTTTCCTGTCCAACCACGCCAGGAGTTTCCCTGCCTTATCACCAACGTCATACAGGCGGCCCTGTTGTTCCCTACTGAGGGTCTTAGCGGCGTTCGTAACCAGGTCCCTATACTCCGCCTGCTTCAAGCAAAGCTCATGCAGTGAGGACTCTGTAACCTCCTCCTCCATAGCCCCCTCAAGGGCCGCGATCTCCTCCTCCACTTGCCGCACCTCGCCATCCCTCCGATTCTTAGCAGCCACCACCAGGGAGAGGGCTTCCCCCCGAAGCACGGTCTTAAAGGCTTCCCACAGTGACACCGCCGTTTCCACGGTTCCCAGATTGTCCTTAAAGTAATTATCCACCTTCTTTACCAGGGCGCTGCGCATCTTGGGGTCTCGGAAATACCATGGGTTGATGGGGGCCACCCTCCCTCCTCCCTCCCGACCTAGATCCAGCCGGATCCACACTGGCGAGTGGTCAGAGATACCGCGTGCCATGTGCCTCGCCTCGGATATTAACGAGGCATGTGCGGCCAGAGTGAGCAGATAATCAATCCTGGAGAGGCTACCATGCGCCCCGGAGTGAAACGTGTATTGACTCTGTGTGGGGTGCCGGAGCCTCCAACAGTCTATCAGACCAAACGTATCCAGGAAGTCTGGAAGCCATTTCTGAGCCCCCCCTGTGTCCCTGGGCGGGTATCTATCCAACAGTCCGGAGCCCACAGCGTTGAAATCCCCTCCCACTACCAGCATTCCCCCCGGGAGAGTCAGCAAAGCCCTGCCCAGTTCAGCAAGTGTGGAGGCCTGCAGGGCCGGCGGGACATAAACCGAAACCAAAACCAAAGTCCTTCCTTCCCACCGCCCCGCCACCGCCACAAACCTCCCCCTATCGTCCACAATGGTGGAGTCCACCTCAAAAGGCAACGATGCTCTAACAAGGATGCCCGCACCCCTGGACCCAGAAGAGAATCCCGAGTGTGCAATGAATTTATACCCCTTCCTATTCAAGGCATAGCACATATTACCTATGAGATGCGTCTCCTGCAGCAGGGCAACATCTGGCATTGAGCGTTTCAAAAATTGCAAAACAATCCCCCTCTTGATGCGATCCCCCAAACCATTAACATTCCAGCTTATAACACTTAAGCCCCTACCCCCCATCCTCAAACGGAAAGAGGCCCACCCCACACCCGAGGAGCCACCATGGAACAGCCCTGAGGATAATCGTCATGCCTTGCAGAAATAAACCCCCCAACAACAAACTCAAAATCCCCAAAACTCCCCCCACCCTGCACCCCTGCTGCAGCTTACAAAGCCCCCCCAACTTGCAGTGTGCCTGTCGCCCTACAAAAACAAAAAATCTACAAAAAGTACCCTAAGGGAGGAAAAGAGCACCCCTCGTCCTCCCGCAACCCTCCACAGTTACTGCACTCTGTTCGAATCTTCAAGTATGGTAAAATCAAGTCAGGCCGGCTCTGAGATCTCAGCCCTGTCCATCCCGGCCACTGTCTCCATGCTCGGCTGTGTCATCCCCCGTCCGTCGCCGGGGCAAAGCGTCCAGCCATTCGTCGGCCATAACAGGAGAGTCAAAAAAGAATGTCCGATCTTCATGCACCACCCGTAGTCTGGCAGGGAAAAGCATGGCATACTTCAGATCCAGTTCCCGAAGTCTCCGCTTCACCCCCAGGAAGCTCTGTCTCTGTCTCTGCACCTGCTGGGTGAAGTCCGGATAAAAATTCACCGACGCATTCTGGAAGGGGACTGGGCCCGTCACCCTCGAAGCTTGCAGGATGGCGTCCCGATCTCGAAAATGAAAGAGCCGGGCGACAATCGGCCGCGGCGGGGCACCCGCCTTAGGCCGCCCGCCCGGCACCCTATGGGCCCTTTCCACCGCAAAAAACTTTCCAAGGCCCTTAGGCTTCAGATGATTGAGGACCAAATCCTCCACAAGCAGGTCCGCCGAAGCCTCATCCGAGGACTCCGGGACCCCGATGACGCGCACATTGTTGCGCCTGGCCCGGCTCTCGAAGTCCTCCAGCCGGCGGGCGGCGAGGTCACTCTCGGCCCTCAGCTTCCGAACCTCGGTCTGCAGATCCGCAACATCATCAGTGAGGCCCGTGGTCTTGTGGTCCAGGTTCTTAACGCGCTCGTTCGTCTTGCCCAGGTCCGAGCGGATCAGATTGACATCTACCAGGATGGCATCCACCTTATGCGCCAGGGCCTCGAACTGTCTCCCCATCGAGGTCTGCATCCCGTCGAGCGCGCCCATGACATCCTGTAGGGAGAGCTCCGGTGTCCCAGGCGAGTCCTCCTTCTGGGCATCCGGCGCCTGGCTCGATCCACTCGGCGATGCCTTCAGGAGGGCGTAGCGGTCCATACTGTTGACTTGGGAATACGTTCCCCGCCTGGTGGACTTAGTCTTCAGCCGATCCCCTTCTGCTTTGCCCGACATAATGGACTCCGGGCAGTCCAGTGCAGTTAAGACTGTTCCCTCTCAGCGAGAGGGATAAGGAGTGAGCAGCCCGCCGAGCGTCCTTGGGGTAATAAAGCCACCCAGAGCTCTACAGTGTCCGGGCAGACAAAGGGAACGAAATCGAAAGTGAAAGTGCGAGGACCTCCGTCCGACAGTTCACACCTCGCCAGGCCGTTGTTGATCAACTAGGAGTCGGGCATCCTGCCAACTCTAGCCCCTGGCATCCCCGGGAGTTAGGCCGCAATCTTCCGCCAGTCGTAAGTCCGGTTCCCGATGGGCGATCCGACCGCGGGTAGCATCAATCGCCTCCCTGACAACTCAGCCACACGGTGCCATGCATACCATCAGGATTAGAGACAGGATAGTCGACGGAGGGCGCGAGGGTCTCGGGAGCTCTAAGCTCACGCGGCCATCTTGGTCAAGCGCTAGGCTCCTCCCCTCCATACCCAGACTTGCTTGATGGTTTCTCTGTATTATGTTTTAAGTGTTTAATTAACGTCCTCAACAATACCAGTATTTTTATTAAACTGGTTGAACTTCAACAGCAATTATAAACTCAATGAATCGCCTCATGGGCTTCTAAGCTAGGTCACAAGTACACGCTAACAAGCCATGTTCAGTCTCCCGGAATTAAATATCAACAGCTCCACTTTCAACCATTAGCACTATGTCGCAATCCAATCAAAGATCTTACTCTATTAAAGCAGGGTGGAAACACATGACAAACAAAAGGGAGCTCCAATAATTTATTTCAGAAACCACATTTTAAACTTATACACTTAAAACTGTGAAAGTCACTGTACTTTTTGAAGTCAAATATTTTCATGCAAATGTTTCTTTCACTATGAAACCACCGTGGTCAATAGTTGAGATAGTTATTTGGTTGAATCTTCCCTGTTTTAGTTTTTTTTTGTTTCAGAGAGCAAACTTTAAAGACAGATCGGTCAGTGGGTTTTGAAGAAGTTCCAATCCTAATAGATTCTGGGAAATGGGGTGGGGATCTATTAAGGTCTAAAGGAGACTTTGAAGGGGAACACTATATACTTGTCAGTTTGAGAACTCACTGGGGCTACAAATCTGGAAATTAGACTGGTTCGAGGAAGTACCTTGCCACATCCTTTGAGTGTTGGTAACAGTAGGTCCACTTATGCCCTTCCACTTCACTTGAGGAGGTACATCCTTGGTGGAGGAAGGAAGGATGTCATGCAAGGAAGTTTCCATGCATCTGTGCTTGGTGGGTAAGAGCCAACCTTTGCTAGGAGCCTGTTGTTCCAGATCCACTCTAAAAGAGTTGAGTCACAGCTCCTGAAACAGTGTACCTATTTCAGAGCTCCGCATACAAGAAGCCTAAAGTGTGGAGTAGAGACAACTCTAATTGGGCAGTGGTATCACCTCATTAGTTTTCCCTCTCAACAGTCCTTCCCAGCTGTCTGTGTAATTCAAGTTTGCCATATGTTATGTTCAGGTGACCCTCTTCCTCCTTTCACAATAATAGAATCACTAGCATACACTGTTGCCAAGATTCGGGGTGAAATACTATGCTCTGGAAATGGGCTGATGTTTTCCTTACCACTGGGGTTAACAACACCACGGGTCCTGCTAATTCAGGGGGGGTAGTCAACCGCCTCAATATGAGTTGGATCCTGATGATCCAATGAGCAGTAAGGAATTAGCAGGGAAATGGGTTATTGCGGGTTTGATTTGCTTGGCAATCCGTCACTTTGCCTTGGAAATCCTGGGTGGAAGGTATACAGAACAATGTTATTCCTACAGATCTCATAATTTTGATTGGAATTAAGTGGCCATTCGTAATTAGGACCTATGTGCCCTTTCCATGTCTCCCTGTGTAAGAAGGACACCCGCATTGGTTCACCCTGCTGGTGGCGATCCCTTTCCCTCTTTTTCCTAAAATAATAATGGGGAGAGAATGCAACAATATGTAGGCCCATTAACTCACAAGCATACAGAGATATTGCACGTCCAAAGTGAATCGAAGGCAGACCTTCCAGAGAGCTGTATTGTCTGTGAGTGCAAAAAAATGTTTCCGGATTGTCCCAATGCCAAATATGATGTTACAATGCAAATGGAAATTGCTTCAATCCGTAGACTCAGTATCCTTTTTATGGTTGCACTTTTGCATGAAGTTGAGATTTTGTAAAATTAATATCTTTTGATAGTGCTGCCAATTGTGTAGGAAAGATTCAATCTAGTTACCACATCTCTTGCCTATCTTTTGTGGAGTAGAGCAGTGTGATGTTCCAGTACCTCTGAGGGAAAACGCTGTATTCATTACAAGCTACTTGTTGGTCGTTCTTATCAAGTTCCCTATTATTCTTGTTCTTGGTTGTTGTAATTGCTATTCTAAAGACATACTGAGTGGCATGAGTTTATATTGTCTAGCGATATTTTGCTCTGACAGTCTATTAAGCCCAAAATGCATATTGCTGATCATTGTTTTGTAAACGATAAACAGATTCTTCCTCTGTAAAACACTATAATACACTTAAGCTTTACCATGGTACATCATATACATTGGTCAAAAGCAAAGCTCTGTAGTTGCTCATTGTATTTGACATGGGGGTAGGATGGTGGAGTGCTCCAGGTATGAAGCATGTTTTTGTTTATCAGATGTACAATGGTTTTGTGTTACCAGGTTCATGCAGATTGTGAAACCAATTTTTGTTCTGCAGTTGTGCTGGAGTCCATTTGTTCCTGTGGTATGTGCATTAATGTTTATGTGTTGACAGGATATTCTTGTAAGTGTGTGTTCAGTTTGATAGGATTTTTGTTCTAATATTCATGGAGATGCATGTGTGCTGGTTGAGAAAAACATTTTGTTCACATTGAGTAGGAAAGGGTCTTTAAGCATCAGCAACACATGGAGGGACAAGGACAACATATCTTTTAACAATGTTTGATTCAGAGAAGATGCATGGTCTCAACCTCTGCTTCGAATGATTGATAGTTAATTCTCACCCCATCTGTGTCTTTATATGATTGCTTGTCACTTAATTTACATATATTTACATGTTCTGAGACGTAGTAAACTTCTGTTTTCTCCTTTTCCAGTTAATTCCAAACTCTTGTGCCACACATGCGCTTTTGAGTGTGCTTTTGAACTGTGGTGGTGTGGACCTTGGGTATACTTTGGCCCGAATGAAGGAATTCACCAAGGGATTCAGTCCAGAGGTAAGGTCTTAATGGGCAAGGACACTGCAAAGGTTAGGCTTATCCAAGTTACATTAAGATACACTTCCTAGTACATATTGTGGGTGGATATGCAAATATCTGTGTACAGGGGGTGGGCACGATTACTTGCACACTGTGAATTAGCAGCATGAAGAAGTCTGTAGACTGTGTGGACAGCTTTGCGTCCTCTCAGATCCGCTGTTTTTGTTGATGGATCTCCCAGGGTAGTGAAACTGGCATGTTTTGAAAATCTGAGAGGCTCCCTATTACAGCTGCCTGCGACTTCTTCCTGGAGAAGTGCTCTGTGTTGGTGCTTACATTTGGTATGCACGTATATATTGTGCTATAATGGTGATACTTTCTGTGACGAATCACTGCATGTCGCACACACAATGGTGATTGCCTGCAACACGGAAGGACTCTCTCCTCTGAGTAGGATTTCATGAAGTTTTAGAAGACTGTTTAGTAGTTTCATCCATGTCTGGATTCTGAGCTGCAATTCATATTCAACCCAGATAGCTCCCCTACAGTAGTAACTGAATGAAACGGGTACTGCCTGTTCACCAGTGTATGGTATGCCTACCTACAACCCAACTCCACTTAAGAGGCATTACTTGTGATGTAGTACAACATTTGAATGTGGCATGCCACTTGGTTGTACTTTGGATTTATGTCTTAGGCCTAGCTCTAGTTAAGTACCTATCCCGTACCTTGTACTAAATGTGATGATATTCTGAAGCACCAGATGGGAGGGTGGTTACCTACCAAGGACTCCTACCATTCTTCTGAGGCTAGGAAGAAGTATGGGAGCACAGAGAAGCCCTGCTTTTGTTCTTTTCTATAATACTAGTAGCTGGGTTGCCCATACAGAAGAGGGTCTGCTCAGACCTCAAGCTTCTGCAGACAGACCGGGATGGACAATAACCAAACAAGAGCACCTGCCCAAGGATCCATCAGGAACTTTAGCATGGCTGGTTGTGACCGGATCGAAGAAGCCAGAGCTGAATCTACATTTTGGGAGGGTAAAGTTTCTGTCTACTGTATTACATGATTAGACTTGCTGGTGAGCTTGCACAGATCTTTCAACCTGCCTTACACTCTGGTAGTGCGCCCTTGTGACTGTAACGCAATGTTGGACACAGTGTGTACTGAAGATCTCAAACCTTTTATTTTGCCTTATGCTGTATTGACAGTTTTTTAATTGTGGGGAAACTTTATGGGGTTCCTTCTCTCACCTTCAGTTCGCTGGATATGTCGAAGGTGTTCTCTGGGCCACTTATGTATCCCTCAGTACGATCATACCACAATTATTTCCTGAGTTATCGCTATTGAAAGGTCCATAAATTGCGACCATAAACTAGGTTGCCACTTTATTCTCTGTTGGTGCCAGCAATTTCAGTGAGTAACCAAACCCCCAGTACTCCTCTGGAATCATGGCAGTGAATAGCCCCCTAACACATCTAAGACATTTGCCAGCAGGGTCACATCCCATTCTCCCAGTACAGTTTGGAACCAGACCACTTGAGGGCTGATTACCAGATTGCCAGACTGGTAAAAGAAAATGGAAGAGTATGTCACTGTTTCCTCTGAAGTATGGGGGTTGATTTACACGAGAAGATATGTATTCCATTTCTCAGTTAAATTAAGATTGGTTAGTTTGCAAGATTTTAAGAAGTCATGCATTTGAGCAGCAACCCTGCCAGATGTGTGCAATCTCCTTAATAGTTCCATTATTTCCAATGGCTCCACCTTCCTGATCTGTTATTAGATGTGAATTCTTAGCCTTAAGAAGTTTTAAGTCATGCCTGTATCACCCTATCAATGACCACCAACCCCCCCTCCCCTTCACCCCAGCAAACATGGCTTCATGCTTAGTTGGGAACAGGACTATAATTTAAATATGCTTGTGAAATGAAATGAAATGAAAACAATATTTAATAAAGCGCACTGCTGCCAAGCGGCTTCCTGGCGCTGGGGGACCTGGGTCAGAGCTCACAGAGAGAGACACAGGGGACCTAAGAGGGGAAAGCCAAAGAGAAAAGAAAAGTTTTTAAGGCTTTACGGAAATGGCTGAAAATAGGAATGGAGCGAAGATGAAGTGGAAGACTATTCCAGAACTGGGGAGCCAAGACGGAAAGACGAGTGCCCCCGGATCTGGATTTGCGGAAGCGGGGAATGTGAAGAAGAGAGAGAGAAGAAGAACGGAGAGTGCGACTGGGAACATAGGAAGAAATGAGGGAAGTGATATAGGCAGGGGCAGAACGGGAGTGGGCGCGAAAGGCAAAGCAAGCAAGTTTGAAAAGGGATCTGAAGCGGATGGGGAGCCAGTGAAGGGATTTCAAGACCGGGGTGATGTGAGAGGATTTGGGAAGGGAGAGAATGAGACGGGCAGCCTGGTTTTGAATGGCCTGTAAACGTCGGGATTCGTGGGAGGGGATACCCACGTACAGGCCATTGCCATAGTCGAGGCGTGAGATGACTAAAGCCAAGACTATGGATTTAAGCGCGTCGGTGGTGAAAAAGCGTGATATTTTCCGAATAAGACGGAGAGAAAGGAAACATGAAGACACAACAGAGCTAATCTGGCTGTGCATGGTTAAGTCAGAACTGACTTTGATGCCAAGGGTACGGACAGAAGGAGAGGGCGTGGGGGGGGGGGCCAAAAGAGGGGGGCCAATGTTCAGGGGACCAAGGGTTAGAGGGACCACCCGTGAGGACAAGTTCCGTCTTATCGGGGTTGAGCTTAAGATGGTTGGCGCTCATCCATTCCGAAATAAAGATAAGGGTGGAACTGAACTTGGGAATAGAATCAGGAGAGGAAGACAGATCAAAGACAAGCTGGAGGTCATCTGCGTAATTATATACAGAGACCCCCAGCTTGAGAAGAGAAGAAACAAGAGGACAGATATACAAGTTAAAGAGGAGGGGGGAAAGAGAAGAGCCCTGAGGAACACCACAAGTGACCGAACAGGAAGGGGCAGAAAAACCGGAGAGATGAACAGCCTGATGCCTATCCTGAAGATAGGATGCTAGCCAGGAAAGGGCCGCGCCCCGAATGCCCGCTGCGCAGACACGGTCAAGAAGAATGGAATGGTCGACCGTGTCAAACGCAGCGGACAAGTCGAGAAGCACCAAGGCTTGAGGAAGGTTAACATCAGCCTTGCCCTTGAGTTCATCTAAGACCGCTAGAACCACCGCTTCTGTAGAATGGCCAGGGCGGAAACCCGCCTGGTGGGAAGCTAAAAGGCCATTGTCCTCGATGTATGAGGAGAGGCAGGAGGTGACGTGGGTCTCTAGGATCTTACCCAGGTAGGGAAGAAGGGAAATGGGACGGAAATTAGCTGGGAGGGAAGGATCAAGACCAGGTTTTTTTAGAATAGGAAGGACAACAGCAGATTTAAAGGAAGAGGGGACAACACCGGAGGCCAGTGAGGAGTTGAGAAAAGAGAGAGGGGGACCAGGACAATTAGTGAAGAGGAATTTGAGGATCCGTGCAGGAACACCGTCCAAAGGAGAGCCAGATTTAACTTTAGACAGGTAGTTGTGGAACAAGTCGAGGGAGATAGGGGGGAAAGTGTCGAAGGAAGAAGAAGGGAGGGTAACAGGGCTGGTGAGGGTAGGCTGAGGCACAATAGGAATGTCAGCTTTAATTTTCGCAATCTTGTCAATAAAAAAATTATTAAGTGACAGACAAAGGGGTTGGGAGGGAACCAGGCTGGGGGTGGAGCGATCAGAAGTAGCAAGATTGCGAACCAAAGAGAAGATTTCACGAGGTTTATTCACGGAGAGCGATACTCTCTCCGTGAAGTAGGAAGTTTTGGCATTAAGGACTGCTTTTTTGTAGTTGGTAAGGAGTTGTCTGTACTGAACTCGCAGAGGAGGGGAATACTGACGTCTCCAAAGGCGTTCCGCCCGTCTGAGATCAAGTTTTAGTGCCTTGAGCTCAGTGGAGAACCATTTGTGCGCGTCGTATGGACGAACCGCTTTGATCTTTTTAAGCGGGGCCACACGGTCACACGAAGCAGCAAGCCATGTACTTATGGCTTTGGCCTGAGATTCAAGGGGGAGACAAGTGAGATCAGGAGCAGAGGATACCAAAGAGAGTGAAAGGGAATCAAGATCGGTTTGGTTCCAGTTGCGAGCTAGAAGGTTTTTAGGGGGAGAGGGTTTGACAACCATACCTAAGTGAACAGAAAAAGAAATAATAGAGTGGTCAGACCAGACACAGGGAGAGATGGAGGGAGGTGAAGCAAGGGGGCAAGATGACCAGATTTGGTCAAGTATATGACCATGCACGTGGGTCGGGGCTGTGACATAAGAGGTAAGATTCAGACATTGAAGAGTGGCAGAGAAGTCTTTTGAAGAAAGGTCTTCCTTAAGGTCTCCTGGCCAGAAGTTGAAGTCACCAAGAAGGAGCACAGAGGAGTTGTTGACCACAAGAGTGGCCAACAACTCCTGGATGGAAGCTACAAAGGAAGGCATCAATTGAGGGGGGCGATAGACAAGAACCACAGTGAGGGGAGAAGGAAGGTTGAGGGAACGGGCCACCAGGTAGTCCACGTTAGGAATGAGGGGGTGAGGGAGGAGCTGAAATTTAAGTGACGACCGGACAATCATCGCCACCCCCCCGCCAGCCTTGCCATCCGGGCGGTCAGCTCGGAGAGCGTAGTAGGTGTCAGGGAGGATGGCTAGCAGATCAGGGAGAGAGTCAGGAGTGAACCAGGTTTCGGTCAGAAATAAAAAGTCTGGAAAATCAGTGGTTAAAAGATTAAAAAGTGCTATCTGGTGTTTAACTGCGGACCGGGTGTTAAGTAGATAGGCAGAGGCAGCCGTAGGGGCCAGAGGGGAACGAGTAACCGGAGGGAGAATAGGGGGGAGAGGAAGGGAATCGGGAGAAACAAGAATCGGGCGAAGTAAAGGAGAAGAAAGAATACCAAGTGATTGTAAGTGATGAAGGGGGAGAGGGGCAGGAGAGGGAAATGCAGATATTGCAGTAAGTTGGGCAGTAGTGTAAACCAGGCGAGAAGCAGAGTGGGCGGCCCCTGGTCCCGGCCCGTCGCGGACGGGCGCAGACGGGCTTAACTTAGGCGCAACTTCGGCGCGCCTTCGTCGCGCCCGCTGCGCCCGCCCGCTGCGCCGCCGGAAGACAGGAACAGTTATGTGGGGACGACACATGAGGGGGGAGGGTCAAGGGGGCGTGACAGGGGGGAGGAGCCAAAAGCGCTGCAGTGCCGAGGACAGACCCGCCCAAGATGGAGGAGCCGCCCGTCCCCTCCGAGAGTCAGCGAGGAGGGGGCGATCAGCGGCGGCGGTCTGGTCTCTGGTCGCGTGCAGGGAGGAGGCAGCCAGGAAGGATCCAAGCGCCGGGATCGGGGCGCAGTGCAGGTAAGTAGGCAAGTGGTTTTAAAAAAGCAAAACAAAGTTGCTTTTTTTTGCTTTTTGTGCAATACAAACTTGTGATTGTATTGTTGAGGCGTGTCGACCATAGGATGAATTCATCTGACCTCATCAGCGCATAGCCGAAAGGATAGCATTATTATTCTGAATCAGCCACAATTAAATAGTTCATGGCGCTCTCAAATATATTACTAATATGTGGTATTAAAAGCCTCATGACGAGGTTGCTCAGGCATATTAAGAGTAGGGCCCTGACTCTCAGTTCGGGATTGTAAATGTTCACAGCATGAAAGATCCCCGACTGTAATTGTTTGCCTAACTATTTGGAGACCTCAGCCTGTAAACAAATAAGTCACAGGGCTACAATGGAGAACGCTGTCGCTAAATGCACTTGCAACGGGCTTTCTCTCTTTGGCATGTGTTGCAAGGCCATTGTTGAGGGCATTTATTGACTTTTTGAAAGCTTTTGACTAATTGGATCACGACTTCTGTGGAAGAAATTCTATTGTCAGATTTTCCAAGTGAGTTAACTGGTATTTTGGTTGATTTTCATTGTGAGACAAGAGTGTATATCCAAATGCTAGCACTAACCATTGAATAGCTTAATTGTAAGGAATTTAACAAGGCTCTGTACTCATCCTCACCTTGCATCATCTCATACCTCTTTTACTATTCAGAACTCCCAAACAAGCCGTTTATTGCTTTATTCGAGGTAAAAACTCATAAAAGCATGAAACATTTATAACATATTTACAATCTCTTATAAAAATCTTTAAAACATCATGACATCAATGATATTAAAATTCATCCATAAAAACTAAAGTTCATGCAGTTGTTTAGCCAGTATAAACGCGAAGAAACTAAATTCTCATTGACTGGGAGAGCGGGCAATGGTCTAAATTCTTTTCACCTAGCCTGCTATTGGGCTAGAGATTTCCTTTTAATGGCCCAGGCCCAACCCAGAAATGTAGCAACTGCCACAGCAATGAATGTTGAAGGACTGGTGCAGATAATCCTTAGAGCCATGTCACTCTCTCTCGTGCCTAGCTGTTTGCACATAGCCCTCAGCCAGACACGTCGGGGGACTGAATAAGCCCCACACACAAAGAGTAAGTGAGCAATGGTCTCAGTACTTGTTTTACAGACTGGGCAGGCTTGAGAACTACCCTCTGCCCATCTTCCAGTTAGTGATCTAATTGGGAGAGACCCCACTCTAAGATGGAAATATAGCTTCCTTTCCAGGGGTTTGGTTATAGTATCCCAATAGGGCTCAAGGAAAGGGGAAGCTTTTACTTCAAGAAATAGTCCCTCCATAGTAGAAGGATCGGCTTCGTTCCAGTCCCGATGTTCTACCATTTCCCAATACTTTGCTTTTATAATTGCTTTAGTCGGGAACAGGGCCTCCTCTGGATTCTCCCATAGCTCATTCATGCCTAGAATCCCCAGCATTCTATGCAAATCCCCACAACCAACCTATCTTATGGAACTTATCGCAGTTAATTAAATCCAGGAAGCCCCTTGCGTAGTGAGCGAGTTCAGGGGTGACCCAGATGCGCCGCCAGTATAAAATGGGTCTTAGTCTAGCCATATCTGATATGGCTTTCCTGCCTAACTCACAACGCAGAGGCCTCATGGGTGTGCTTTTGGGGAGGCCGATGAGGTTTCGAAGAAATTTATTCTCGGCGAGCGTTAGTGGTGCTAAATTGCCATAGCCCCAAAGCTCTGAGCCATGGAGCGCCGAGCTAATGGCTTTGGCCTCATATACTTGAAGTGCTGGCGCAATAGGTTTGGACAAAGACCTTTTATGTTCAGCACCTATAGCACCAGTGTTTTGGCGAAATTTAAGAGCCGCCATTTCTGTGTGTTTCCCCCACTTTGCGCCCTTGGCTATGTGGATACCCAGATAGACAAAATCCGAAACCATTTCTACCTTTTGGCCATCCATGAGGAAGTTCCCTCTAAAGCTGGAATGGGGATTAAATGTCATGAGCTTTGTTTTAGCTACATTTACTTCTAGGCCTTGATCAATACAAAAGCCCTCAAAGATATTCAGGGCGCGCTGCAGACCGCTGGGAGTTTTGGGTAGAATGAGCGTGTCGTCTGCGAATAATAGGATTGGCGTTTTCACTCCATCCAGTGTTGGAGCATCTACAGAACCAGACCACATACGCTCCACTACTCCGTTAATGTAAAGGGAGAAGAGCATCGGGGCCATGGCACAGCCTTGGCGTACCCCCCGTTCTACCGGGAACTCATCAGATATTTGCCCATGTGTCCCCCACTGGATCTTTGCGGAGTTTGACTCGTGCAATCTCATCACTAGCGATAGAGTTTCAAGTGGCATGCCCATCTCAGCTAAGACTTTCCATAACAGGGAGCGAGGAACTAGATCGAAAGCTGCACGTAAGTCTATGAAGGCAGCATAAAGACTGCCCTTCGCCAGCTCTACTGTCTTCCAGTGCAGTAGCATGAACCGGAAGATCTGGTCTATCGTGCTAGTCAATTTACGAAAACCTGCTTGGTAAGGAGATAGAACATTATTTTCTTCCTTCCATGCTATGATTTTTGCCAGGGTCATTTTGCCTACGACCTTCTGTACTGTGTCTATAAGGCTGATGGGCCGATAATTCCCTGGTAGAGTTTTGTCACCTTTTTTGTATATAGGGATTATTACCGCCCCCAGCCAGGACTTTGGTACCGGAGCCCCTTGTGCTACTGCGTTGGCCAAATTCAAAATATACTTGCCCCAGCATGATTTCTCATAGAGAAATACATCTGCAGGCACCCCGTCAGGGCCCGGAGCCTTGCCCCGTGTGACTGAATCCAAGGCCAATGCTACATCCGCGTTATTAAAAGGAGGAACTTGGAATATAGAATAGGGCACAGACTCCCCGTTCCTGTCCTCCGGACGGCTCCTGTTTTGGGGACCAAATTAGTCCAACCAGTTGCTCTGCGAAACATGGTTGGAAGGTGGTTCTGGGAGACCCCCTCTTCCCCATTTAACAATATTCCAGAATAATCTGGAATCTTTTGCGGAACTGGCAGCTTTAAGATCTTGCCAGTGCTGCTCGTCCCATTGTTTCTTGGCTATAGAAACACTGGACTTGTATTTCCGCCTTGCTTCCCTGACGGAGGCTCGGTCTTTAGACTTGATGGCCATCCCCAGAGAAGTTCTAGCTGCCCTACATGTGGCGTTATACCACCCCGCCACATGAGGACGACTTTTCTTGCCCGGGTGCGAGCGTACTGCCCTGTAGAAATGACTCCTTATCAAGCTGAAGAATTCACAGTGCAGATTAGTAATCTCAACCATATCTGTTCTGCTCCTCGATCCCGTATTCAATATTACTTCCATGGCAGAGGTGGTAAGATCCAGATTTGTGCCAATACTTAGTAGGACCTCGTGATTGGCCACAATTTGGGGCCACTTGACTCGCCTCAAGTCGTTCAATGGGACGATCTCTGCCATCGCTTCTGTTATAATATTTTGCCCCTCCAGGTCCCCCCCCCCCCCCCCCCCCACAACAAATGAGTAATACAAAGGGGGTTGTGATCACTCTCTTGTCTGCTGACCACCCTCATATCTTTCATCAAATGCCAGATCGTTAAGCTACAAATGACATAATCAATCCGGCTTTGCCAACGGCCATTATCAAATGTGTTTGCCCCTTGTCCATCACTCAGTGTCCTACCATTCAGAGCTCTGAGCCCCCTTTCGCTGCATAAGGCGTTCATCTGAATTACTTCGACTGACCATCTACTCACAGGTTTTAAGTCCAGCTTAGGGATTCCCCATTCGGTATCTGCATCTTCTCCTGATTGCCAGTCTTGTACTGTAAGGGGCTCAAAGGTCATGTTCAAGTCACCGGCAATTAATATGTTGTTCTCGTTTGGCTGGGCACCGATCAATTGGTCGAGTGCAGCCAAAACTGGGGATTTCCCCCCATTATGTCCTCTTCTATACAGATTATAAATATATAGGGGTTCCCCCGAAGGGATACAAAGCCTAATCAGCTGCATGTCCTTATTGTCTGTGGGGAGCTCTGCTATCTTGTCGAAGAGTGCCTGCTGAGCCCAAATGATTAGACCCCCTTTTGGTCTTCCCTTTGGGCCTTTAACGGCCGGGACAAAAAAATTAAGGAAGCCCAAGAGGAAGAGAGGCTCGCAGGCCCATGTCTCCTGAAAAAATACAGACGTCGAAGTCATTTATAAAGGACGCCCATTCTGGTGAGTGCATTCTGGGGCCCAAACCCGCGACATTCCACGAAACTATTCTGCCCCTGACCCTGCTGGGATCACCCCCCAGTACAGCGGTGGATAGCGGCTGGACCCCTGGGCCACTGATATTTCGCAGATCGCAACCTCCTGCTAGCTCTTTAATGGCTATTCCCAATTCATTCCTCCCACCTGGGCTGGCCACAACATCTTCTGCCAAAGGAGAGCCTACCAAGCCTGGATGTTCAGCCCCCCTCCACCCTACTAGATATCTTAGGGTGGTTCCTGCCCTTTGACCCCTGTTGGACAGTTGTCAACTCTCCTGACCTGTTATGACAGGGATCGCTCGCTGCATGCTGGAAACTAGTTTGGATTGAAGGCATGGCATGTAGTCTGCCATTTGGTAAGGATTCTGTGGTTATAAGAGGCACCTTTTGTGTGCCATCCTCGGCAACATTTATTATGCCCCCGACGTGCAGTCAATCTACTCCCTCCAAGCCTGATAGGACCCCGTATCGATTATAACCATGAGAGTAACGATCAATCTGCTGACTGGGAGGGTGCCTTGGATGGCCTGCTTGATATTGGAATGGTGCCCCAAAATAGTCTGCCTGGTTTAGAGATGGAAGCCCAGTATGGCTATGCTGATATTGTAGCAGGGGCATGACATTAATTACAGGGGCCACTAAACCTCTTGGATAAAAGTAAGTCATATCCTGGGTGGAAATTACACTACTGCCGTTTTGGGGGAACCAGTTTGTGATGTATCTAACTGCTCTATTGTCACGAAAATTTATTATTACAATGTCCCCTTTTATGTCCTTTGTTCTTTGACCTAACCATGGGAGACGCCTGATATATAGAATTTCGCCACTTATATTTGGTGGTAAAGGGTGAATCTGTCTGAGCCAAAATATGGTCTTATTTTTCAGTTGGTAGACAGCTTCACTTCTACCCTCCTCTAGGGGTGGCACACCAGTAAGAACCACCACATACGGAACTGCTTCCGGGGGTAGTTCTACTGAATGCCTTTTGGGTGCAATAGACCTCACCGGCTTATCCATGCCGTTCAATTTTTGGAGATTTGATGTTGAAACAGTTCTCAGAGGATTTATAATTCCACCTACTTGAGCCCCCATGCTTTTACTATTTGCATTTGGCCCTATAGTTTTAGAGGGGGTTGCTTTCAACGGTTTTGTCTTGGCTACATTGGTTGTTATTGGTTCCTTTTGAGCCATGTTATTGTGGTCCGAAGCGGGACCGGAAAGGACTAAAGATGGCTTATTTAGATCCTTGGTTGCCCCTTTATTTTCCCAAATAGCCTGTTCCAAATTATCCAGTTGAGCAGCAATTCTTTTTAACCTCTCTACTAACGGAGATATGAGTGATCTAATTAACTGTTCCATGCTACCCATTAGGTCGGTAGTAGATACATCTTTCAATGGTACATAAGGAGGGGTTACTACTACAGGTATTGATGGTACATTGAGAGAGGGGCTTTGTAGGTTCCCAGAGTTAGAATGGCTAGACAACTTTTTCTGTGGGCCATTCCCCCTCTTTCTCTTTTTTTTCGGTGGTGGACCTTGGGCGTGAGAGATTTTAGTTTTTTTTTTTTTTTAGTTTTTTGGACAGACTTCAATAGTGGCAACGGAGTATCCTGTGGAATCGAATTACTCGGGGAGGCAGAAACATTCATGGTCGGGGCGTTGGATTCTGCTAGACAAGGGGATCTATCCCGCAAAAGTAAAGGGATACTGTCACTTAGGGATAACCCACAATCCTCCCTTACACAATATGTGCTCGGGACAGGCGAGATAGCTAACTGCATCGGGCCCAGAGATGAACGCTTGTTCTTAATGAAGTCTACTGAGCGTCGTCTCTCGGCCCATCGCTCTTCGAGTGTAATTTCCCTGTCGATATCCGAGGTGGCCCTGATGACAAAGTTGTCGAGTGTACCTCGACTGACTCCTCCAGCCATTATAGACTTATCTCTAACAAGAGACGACATCAAGATAATGGGATCTAGTCGTGGTCGGGACTAAGGGGGCCTAGTTCATGGGCCCTAGGACAATAGCAATAGTCTCTTCAAGTTCACCAATTGAACATTTATAACACAATGCTGGCTAGAGTTTTTATAGCGTTTTACTAGCTCCACTAATATATTAGGAGTCCTTTCCGTATGTGGGAAAGTCACTTACAAGAGGGGGAGCCCAGCCCGGCCTCCATCGGCCTCTGACGGCCCGCCCTTGTCTTGCGACGCGGAAGACAGAGTCGTTTTTAAAGAGCCTCCAGGTTGTGGGGAGCCGGGGAGCCTGGGAGTTGTAGACTCCCTCCTCACTGCGGCCGCGAAGATGACAAAGGCGGCGGCGGGAGGGAGACTTGGGCAGCGACAGAGAAGCGGAGAAAGAAGGAATCACACAGGTAGGCACAGGGATTCTAGTTCAGCCCAGAACGCTTGGCAGCACCCGCTCCACCGAAGACAGAGTCGTTTTTAAAGCGCCTCCAGGCGCGGATGATGGTGTGACAGCTTCCTGTTGTGGGGAGCCTGGGAGTTGTAGTCTTCCCTCCTCACAGCGGCCGCGGAGATGACAAAGGCGGCGGCGGGAGGGAGGCTTGGGCAGCGACAGAGAAGCGGAGAAAGAAGGAATCACACAGGTAGACACAGGGATTCTAGTTCAGCCCAAGACGCTTGGCAGCATATATTTATCCCCTTTCTTCCTTAGTTTTAGCACTGAGGTGCCAAAAAGTCAACAGTCAAAAGATCACCAAGTCACTGAGGGCACCCCCCTCTCTTAAACTTCTCACCTTATTCTCACCTTTTTTTGGGGGGGTTTATTCAGACCGTCGCTGCCTTTTCTTCCTTTTCTCCCTCAAAGCAGAACCGGAGTCAAATTGGAGTCAATAAGAGTCAAATAGCAGGCTTCTCAGTCCTGCTTTAAACGCCTCCAAGCGTTCGCCTCAGTGCTTCCTGCTTCCTGATGACATTGCAGCAGCAGCCGAGCAAAAAAAAAAAAAACTCAAAGCAAATCGAAGCAGCTCACACGCCTCCCCCTTGCCGTCCTTGATTAGCGCGATGAAAGGGACGCCTGGCGAATCAACAGCATTGCGGAGCCCCCGCTGAGCCTCTATGCCTCAAGCCCTCGAAACACCGGCTCACCGGGACAGGGAACCAAAGCACAAAAGCGGGATGCAGGACGTGGAACCAGCTCTCTCCAAGCATTTCTAAACCCTTCCCTCTGACTCTTCCCTCCCTCCACCTCCGCTTTACTCATCCTTTTTGGGTTCCGGAGTAGCGTGCTATTAGTTGAAAAAGCCCATCAGGAGTATTAAGCGCCATATAAATGCAATTACAATTATGTCTCAATTACTAAGGAGATCTAGACTAAAATCTGGATGAGATGGCAAAGATATCCATTTGTACACAGCATAAGGGGAATCGTTATTTTTTAAAATTGGTTTTGCCTTTGGTATATATTGACTTTGCTAATGGTTTTTAGTATGCAGTATGGCTAACGAGGGGGGGAAAAGTGCTGTTTTCTCTTTTTGTAGGCTTGCGCATGTGCCCCGACCCATGCAGCCTGTCTGCAAAATGACACCAGTGCCTTTGTTTCCCTTTTTAATTTACTAAAGCTCTTCCACCCAAAAGAGGATGGGGGAAAGCTCTGTAGAGGGCGTGGGTGGGTTTGCAAAAAAAGGAGGTGCACAAGTGGGTAAGTAACAAGGATGGCGGTCGGAGAAACATACTGGTTAGAGGTAGCTTGAAGCACAGGAGAAGGAGCAATATGAGGGTAAGAAAAGCACACAGACGTGATAGCAACTCTAGCTTAGTGGGTAGAGAGACTCACATGAGGGAGACAGCAGGAAAACACATTCAGCCTCATTGAGTACTTAAGCAAATTGAAGAAAGTAGTTCTCTAAAACTGAATAGTGGAAGGATACAAGTAAAGATGGAAGGATACAAGTAAAGAGGATATGCATGATAGACGTGACAAGCTGTCGAATAAGAATCAAGCAAATGAGTCACCGTAATGCCAACCAATGGAAAGCAATGGTTGTGCTTTAGGCCCGCTGTAGGATGTCTGGGAGCCTGAAATCTAAAAATGATGAGGTGATATGTAACCCTATCCTGATTGAAAGCATTTACGGGAGGTCAGACTCATGCTGCAGGAGTTATGGTGAGAGAAGGACTCTGGTGCTCATGTGTGGTACTGACTGTACATTCATCTAATCGTATTGGAAGGAAATTCCATCCCATATAACGGCCATCTCTGTGGTGACCTTGCCACTACACCTTACAACTTGTTGCAAGGGAGCTAAGGAGAAGCCTTTACATATAATCTTACTACACCAAAAGGCAGAGTACTCCCACTTTTGCTGCTTGCAGCTAGGTTAGCAATTGCACATTCCTGTAGGCTCCAATCACTCTTTTCATAGCACTTGTGGTGAGGTAAGTTATATAATTATCATATAGAAAAGTTGTCAGCTCTGCTTAATGACAAACGATGCATAGATTTGAAAAGATCTGGCTGCCATGTTGCACTTAATGCACCAATCAAACTTATGTGACATGTCTCCATCCCCCATGAGATCTGCACTTGGTGGTACTTCTATTTGAGTTCCTGGCTTCCATATGAGTTATTGATCTAGGATTGGTTCCTTACATCTCTTGCATCTTGTTCATATGTACCCTCTAAGACAATGACAATATTAGTATGTGCTCATTATTTTTATATGGCTTTGACTACATTAGAAAATATGAATGTGGTCAGCATATGTATAAGGTAGCAGGATAGATAAGCCTGATAGTGTTCGGAACCTTGTTGATTTTATGTTCTGCAACTGAAGGCAATTGGTAACCTGTCAGTTTTCTTTTTAGAGCAAAGGATATGCAATTGGAAATGCCCCGGAGCTGGCAAAAGCCCATAACAGTCATGCTAGGTGAGTGTCGATTCATGTTTCGCTACCATTTTATTTTAATTTATTCCCTTGTAATTAATAATGACACTTTGGTGCTTTGTACATTCTTTGTTTTTGTTGGTCTGAGTTGAATGAAGACTATTTTATTTTGTTTATTCAGCATGCAGCCCTTTGTGAAACATATGTAATATAATTAAGAATGAGAAAAAGCCTATAATCTGTACCTGTAGGAAACTGGATTTGTAACTAGGAGATGGGCTTCGGCCCTGAATTTTGCTGCAACAAAACAAGGTGATGGATGGAGTTCTTTAATTAATTTAAGCCAGTGGCAACTGCTCTGGGCCACACTCTAGTCATGGTTTTTCACCTACTATGCTACCTCAGTTTCAACCCAGCCATGTGCAAATCCAGTCTTGATCTACTCCAATAGGAACAGTCTAGCCCGAACTGTCAGGCCACGTCCTCCCTGTACTGGAACAAAAGCAAGCCAAGACCGGTTACGCCTGATATGGGCTCTTCAGTCAGGTGTAGCTTAATACTAGTGGCACAGTTGGCATGGAAACCACGTCTGGGCATACCGGTTGTACTTAAGGCGGCAACTGCAATAACAGCAAGGTGATGGATGAAGCACTTGAATTAATCTCATACACTGCCAATCACTCTGGGCAGTAGAACGAAACCGGTTGTCAGACCCCCTTTCAGAGGGTCATGGGGCACGCGGGGGCTACTGGGCCACAACCATGATGTTTGAGGCCTTTTACCCCCTCATGTCCCAGGGCCCAGCCTTCTATGGATCCTAAGCAACTGGGCCAAGTACTTATGCACTTGATTCTCAATGGTAGTACAAACAATAAATCAATGTCCAGCCAAATATATGCTCTTATAAGAAAAGAAGTATTTTATACTCTTCACGTGCAATGAAGTACAACATTCCAAGGCAACAGCACAATTCCCCTTAAATGCTCTGCTCGTTTGCATCCTTTATACAGGACCGCTCACAACAAATCAAACTAGGTAACCCATTCGCAGGCACCACCCCAGTGGGATGGGAAGCACCACAAGGGTCGACCATTTACCCCACACTCTTTAACCTATATATTTAGCCACTAATGGAAATCTTCAATTGAATGTTGCATACCACTTGTCCTCAGACGACACTCAATTATGCTTAAAGATATCCTCCCTTGAGGATATCATCCAACTAAATAACATTCTAGTCAAAGCTCAGTCCTGGCTAGCTCGGACCAACCTCAAGCTGAACTCTCAAACATAATTCTTATTTTTCTCCTCTCATAACAGCTCAACTCACATCTAAGATTGGCTCAAGCACCTAGATGCCTTCAACTGCAAGCCTACCGTTATTGATTCCACTAAATCCCTTGTTCTAACACTGGACAAGAATCTGAACATGCTAGCACATATCCGTGCAACCCCGTGCAGTACGTCATTGTCAAACTACTGAAGAAAGTGAAACCCTACCTGCCACCTCCAGACTTCAAACAAGCAGTAGAAGCGCTAGTGGTCTCAAGACTAGAAAATGGTTCTGCAACCCTTTCAGGTCTTCCCAAATCGAGAACGGCTCCACTCAAAGCGACTCTCAGTGCAGCTGCTAGACTGGTACTAGGCACTTTGACCATATTACCCCATTACTTGGGTCTCTCAACTGGCTACCTTGAGGCCAGAACCGAACTGAAAATTGCTTGCCTCACGCATAAAGCCTTGTTTTGTAACAAACCAAGGTACCTGGCAGATTAGTTTCGTATCTGGGGAGGAAGCTGCTCCCTCAGAAGCGCAAACTATATCAGGCTAGAACCCTCCATGTTTCTCTATTATTTTGTATCAAGTCTTCAGGTATGTTTACCAATCCTATGTACAGTGCTCTGATACCCTTGGGTCATGTTCACGCTTATAAAACACCAAAAATAAATATAAAAGGTCAGGTCTCTAGTAGTTACCACGCAAATCCTTGTCCCACCCTCCGTCGTGTAAGGTTTTCAAGGTTATACCGCATTCACTGGCAGCTGCATCAGGGAATGCAAACTATTAGGCGATGCTTGAGAGTTATCCCTTTGACTCTTTAGCAATCTAGTCAAGAGCCTAGGGTGCCACTGCGCCCTTAGCAGCGGGACCTTCAGGGCCCACCTGGCCTGGCTCATGGCTTACCCCTTCTCGCAGCACGAAAGAGTTCAGCGATGCAGCTGGTGCCTTCAACGCGCATCCGCAAGTTCTGTTCAAGGAACTGGAATAAATGGCTTAATCGTCCAAGAGAAAAGACGAGCAGGCTGGGGAACGAACTTCTGAGGAGACAAAAGCTCAGGTCCCCTCTCCTCAAAGCGAAGACCTGTCAGCCCTTGAATGAACCCAGGAACTGGGCCTTACCAGCCAGAGCTCCTAGGCCCATGGGGACCTTCTAGGGAAGATCTTTGCCAGGGACAGGGGACCTGTCCATTTCTTGAGAGCCTGATACAACAAGCTGATGACCAAGAAAAGGGAGATGTCAGTTGCTCCCACAGAACCTGTTGGGAGGAGGGACTCCTGTATACTGAGGTCAGAGATCGCAAACTAGGTGTCACTAGGAGCATGGTTGTGCCTCAGTAATACAGGGAGTTCTTATTCTCATTAACACGACAGACCCCTAGCTGGACATCTTGGCCAGACAAAGACACGGAGTAGGTTAGTCACCCAGTTTTACTGCCCAGGCATGTGCCAGAAAGTGAAGAGATTTTGTAACTACTGTGTTACCTGTCAAACCGGCGGCAAGACAAGTAGCCAACCAGAGCCCCCCTTAATTCAGCTACCAGTGGTTGGGGTTCCCATTGAGAGGGTAGGGATTTGCATTGTTGGTTCCCTTGACATCCCAAACTGCCTTAGGGAACAGATTCATACTGGTGGTAGTGGATCATGCCACCAGGTATCCTTAAGCAATTCCCATTAGGACTGTCCCAGCTCCTGCAGTTTCTAAAGCCCCCATAAGTATTTTGACTAGAGTGGACTTTTCTAAAGAGGTGCTTTCAGACAGAGGTAGTAGCTTCATGTCTGGCTAGCTAAAAGCCATGTGGGCTGTGTGTGAGGTTCCCTCTAAGTTTACCACCACATATCACCCATAAACCAATGGTCTGGTTGAGAGATTCAACCATACCTTGAAAGGTATGATCACAGGACTTCTGAAAAACTTAGAAGGAGATGGGATGACCTTTTGCCCTGCCTGCTTTTTGCTTACAGAGAGGTGCCACAGAAGGTAGTGGGCTTTAGTCTCTTTGAACCTCTGTTTGGTCATCCTATGAGAAGTCTACTAAGGTCTGGTAAGATAGGGCCGGGAGAAGCATCTCAAAGAACCCAAACTGGACATAGTAGTTAATGTGCTTGGCCTTTGTTCAGAGCCAACAAAAACCTTGAGTCCAGTCAGGAGTTCCAGAAGCAATGGTTTGACCAGAAGTCTGCACCTGTGGAGTTGCAAGCTGGGCTGGGCAGAAGGTATGGGTATTGGAGCCTGTGGCACCTAAGACAAATGAAGTGGACCTTACCCTATCCTAGAAAGAAAAGGGGAGATCTTCGATGTGGTGGACCTTGGCACTTCCAGGAGCTTGAAACCTTAAACTCTATCATGACCAGGCTGATGTGCCCATTCTGATGAGAATCAGAAAGAAGAGAGTGAATATCTCCATGCACTCCTCTCCAACATTTCTATTGAGAGAGTTGTCTTTTCAGACACACTCATTGTCCAGTCCAGCAGCAGTCGGACTACAGGTAAGTCCTAAGGCAGTGTGCTGGGCTCTTCTCTTTGACCCCTGGTCCGACAACCTGGTGTACCCATGATGTGGACACTGGGGACAGCCTAACTGTCAAAACCTAAACATACAGGTAGTCTAACCAAGTCAAAGAGAATCAGAGCTAAAGTCAGAAATATGTTGGAACTATGGGTGAATGAACCCTCTGGGAGTCCCTGGGCCAGTCATGTGGTCTTAGTCCCCAAACCTCACTCCAAGGGAGAAAACCCAGAGCTGAGGTGTTGAGTGGACTACAGAGGCCTCAATGCTGTCACTAAGACAGATGCGTACCCCATTCCAAGAGCAGATGAGCTCATTTACAGGTTGGGGGCAGCCAAGTATTTCAGTACTTTTGATTTGACATTAGATCACTGGAAAATTGGACTGACACCAGGAGCAAAAGAGAAGTCTGCATTCGCCATGCCTGATGTGCATTATCTGTTTACTGTGAAGTCCTTTGGCTTAAAGAATGCCCCTACCACCTTCCAAAGGCTGGTGAACAAAGTCATAGCTGGTCTGGAGTCTTTTAGTACAGTATGGATTGATCATATTGCTGTCTATAGTCCTCCTGGCAGGATCACCTGACCCACCTTGGAAAGGTCCCTGAGTCCCTCCCTGCAGCATGCAGGATTCACTATCCGGGCAAGAAAGTGCCAGATAGGGCAGGGCTCTGTTGTATACTTGTAGGTGAAGGCCAAGTTCAACCTTTACAGCCCCAGATCCAGACTATTCTGGACTGGGAAGCTCCAACACCCCAGACTCAAGTCGGGGCATTCCTTGGCTTGACTGTGTACTACAGGAGGTTTGTGAGGGGATATGGGTCCATTGTGCCTCCCTCATAGAATGGACCTCTAAGAAGCAGCAACATAAATTAAACTGGACAGTGAGCAATCAAAAGGATTTTGACACACTGAAGGAAGCAATGTGCTCAGCACACATTCTGAAAGCTCCAGATTATACAAAGCAGTTCATTGTGCAGACTGATGCATCTGAAATTGCGATAGAGACAATTCTTTACCAGACCAGCGCTGATGGCCAGAGCCAGCCTGTTGCTTTTATTAGCAGAAGGTTAGTCCCCAGGGAACAGTATTGGAGTGGCATTGACAGTGAAGACTTTGCTGTGGTTTGGTCCCTGAAGTAGTTAAGATGCTACCTGTTGGGAACTCACTTCTTTGTTCAAACTTACCACAGGCGTCTCAGGTGGCTGATTCAAATGAAGGGAGAAAATACAAGACTGATGAGGTGGTCCATCTCTGTACAGGAAATGGACTTTACAGTGGAACACATACCTGGGACAGACCATGGCAATGCAGATGGCCTTTCCAAGTTTTTCCATTAGATAATGAAGACACTCTTGTGAAAGGTTAGTTTCTTCCGCTTTCATTTGAGGGGTGGGGGGGGGGGGGGCTGTGTAGGAAAGTGCCCCTTTTTGTCATGGTCACCCTTCACTTTTTGCCACAGATACTGCTCTTTTTGGATTGATGTGCACTGGTTCCCTGCTAACCAGGCGCCAGTGCTCTTTCCCTAAAATGGTGTAATTATCACACAATTGGCACACACTTTGGCACCTCTATAAGTCCCTAGTAAGTGGTACTGCTGTTCCCTTGGACATGGGTACCAAAGAGCGTCCCTAAGAGCTGCTGCGTATATTATGCCACCCTTAGGGACCCTCATGCATATTGCATGCAACCTGCCACCGCAGACTGCGTTTCATGGTGCAAACCATGAGTGAAAACACATGGCACACTCACTGTGTGCCTATGCAAAGCCACTGCATGTAATATACGTAAGTCACCCCAACAGCAGGCCTTGTAGCCCTAAGGCAGGGTGCATTATATTACATGTGAGAGCATATTTGCATGAACAGATATGCCCCAGTGCTGTCTAGTTCAATTACTAGATCGCACAAGTGAACAGGAGAGCCATCTTAAGTACATGTACTGGGCACTGGTCATTATGAGTTCCCCAGCTACATGAAGGCTTCACTGAAGCCTATGGTGTTTTCTATCAAACACCTTGTCTTAATACATCTGTACTGTTGCCAGTACAGGATTTATTGTGGTATGCACCCAGGGGGCACCTTAAAGGTGCCCCCTGAAAAACCTACCATGACCTAGTGTGTAGCACTGCAGGTCAAAGCCCACGTGCTCTGAGGCCAGAAACAATGCTTGCTCCGGAGGAAGCTGTTCACACCTCCTCCAGCAGGCTGGCTAGTGATATAACATATCAAGGCCAGTGGCATCAAAGCCTGTGCCGCCTTTGATATGATTCCCTGGCTACTCCCAAACCTGGGAAATGCCACCCTCTGCAATGAGGCCCATTTGCCACCAGGACAGGCGGGAAATTAGCTATGCTAGTAGGTGTGTGGCACCACCATGCTAAACCCACCCCTAAGCTGGGCTACCTGATGTCTCCACAAAAGAAGGGTTCCACCATTTTGTATATGGTAGAATTAGGAACTGTGAGATAATGTTATGCCCATTCCCCACAGGAAGTGGTCATATAGGGGGTGTAGTTACCCCAAGGCTAAGTATCCCATTGGCTACTACCCTTCACTCCCTCAACACCCCTAAATCCAGTATTTAGTTGGCACCGGACACCAAGAACTCCGATTCACTTGACCAAAGAAGAAAGACAAAGAAGAGCCGAAGAACTCAAGAACCATGGACTAGCTGTGGACTTGCCTGCTTCTGTCTCAACAATTGCAAAGACCCGACTTGTCCTGCAGCTATGCATCCTCCAAAAGTTTCAGTGGGCTGATAGCACTTCGTCAACCTGTCAGCATCTCTCTTGAACTGGAGGAGCCACGTACCTGCAGGCACCGATCGCAACATCCAGTTCACCGATCTGCTGACCACCGGGTCCACCGATGCAGCAGCCACCCAGGAGGAGGTCACCATACTCAATGAGGTCAAATCAGTCTCCTCACCAAATTTGGAGACACCAGGGCCCCCAGGAGTAGCCCTACACCAAATCCCGGGGTACCCAACCCCTTGTAGCAGCCAAGACATGTTCAGTGTCCAGCTCGGACCCCAACACTGTTGCAGGTATTCTGCTCGGGAACAAAACTATGCTTGGGATCATGTAGGGGACTGAGACACCATACCACATCAGTATCCATGAGCCGAAGTTAGATTAGCTATAGTGCCTCATTTGCCCTCCTAACCTTTCAAGAGAGACAAGTGATTTGACATCCCAGAACACAACATTGTCGACCCTCTTAGGGATCATGGTAACAGGACACACCCTTTCACTCTATTACTTGCATTTGTCCACAATAAGATGAGAAAGAGACACAAAGGAAGTTTACAATGTTTAAATAAACTATTTTGCTCTAAGATGCAATAATTGTGCCACAATTAGGAAATAAATACATATCAATAATATCATCAGCATGGTTAATGAACTGTATACCATGAAAAGCCCTGTCATGTTATCTGACAGATCTGCCTAACCCCTCCCGTACTACTGAAGCAAATTGGTTATATAGTATAGATCTCTGGGATTAGTGGTGGACCCTGTAACTTGGCATGCTTAGGTGGATGTTCTACATCACAGCGGACGGCACTCTTCTCTCAGGACCTTAGCTCTGTGTGTATTTTTCCAGATCCCCTGTCCTCGATTATATGACAAGATGTGTGTATTCAAAAACAGCAGCTGCTTTTCTTTATTATGTTTCTGTGCTAGTGTCTGACCTGAAAGCATGACAAGGGGCAATGTTGTTTGACCTTGCCTAGGCTGTTCAGACTAAGTTCTGTGTGAATTTATGAAGTGGCACAAAGGCAAGCGTGTTATTTAGTAACTAGCGCAAAACCAAAGCGGCCTACAACGTGCATGATTAGGCTAACACAGGGTAAATGACAATGGGCCTTATGAGAAACACACAACAACATCTCCAAGACCAGCCTGCCGACAAGGGACATCAGTATCACCGAGTCCAGACCATGAATGGCCCCGCTGTCCTGTTTTGTCCCCATCTCCAGATCGACCCCAAAAATGAGAGCCCCCAAAGCAAACAACCCGCAGGACAACACTTTTCTGCACCCGAGCCCCACAGCCAGAGTCCGAGCCTACCAACGGCGCACCCGAGCCCCATAAACCCACACGAACTGAGCCCCCCTTTTTGGTTCCTGACGGACTTGTCTCCAAGTCCCGCACTTGAAGCATTTTTCTGCTTGCAGGTTTTCTCCGTAGACTTCAGTGGTAGCGTTCGAGGCTACCCTTGCCACCAGCACCTCTGCACCCAGACACAAGTGTAGGTAAACCAAAACTGGTGGTGGTTCTAAGGACCTTAGCCCCGATTTACCTTGAGTCCGGAGGAATTACCCTGTAACTCGATTATAAGTATCCATTTGTAGTGTATTTTTCTCGCATATTATAACATTACCGCGTTCGAGGCTCATGCCTCAAAATCTGACAGCTGTATTTTCTGTGTTTCTGAAAATTGCTAACTTGAAAAGTGCTCACCTAATCTTGAAGATCTTAATGTCTAAATTAATATAAAAATCTGTTATTTTTCTAAATTGGTGTTCGATTTCCTTATTAAGTGTGTCTCATTTATTGACTCTCTGTGTGCAACAAAGGCCTAACACTCCCCTCTGATAAACCGAAGGCTGCTCGGCCACACTACCACATTTAGAGCACCTTGGGATTGTTAAAGCAAGCCCCACTACACTAATAAGGGATACCTGGACTCTCTGCACAGTGCTCCTCATTTTGGTATACTATATAGAGAGCCAACTCCCTACAAGAAGAACCTAATAAAAATGAATCGCAGTAAGCCCCCGTCCAGCAACTGTCATGAACAAAACTTTTTTTACACCTTGAGAGCAGGGTAGCTGCATTTTCTGGTGCCGTTCTCATGACAAATCTGCATTCACCAAATATGTTTATTTTCATTAATTAATCAAATGTGGAGAAACATTTTTTTTGCAGTCTCCTTAGCAAAACTCATTTTACAGAGTCTGCATGTACGTACACAGTAGTCGTAGGCAAGTTAACCGAAACATGGCACTCTAAGATCAGCCCTTTTCTCTTGAATTGTGTTATACCTGAGCATTATGCAGCTGGTTCTTGGTACTTCAAGGTTCATTTACAGATGACTTACATAATGTCAGGTTTAGTATTTGAAAGCAAAATAGTTAATTTAGCCATTCTAGTCCAGAGAATAACATGTCTTTTTTTTCAGTTAATTTATGCCACTGTCCCTGGTTAGTGTGCACCGTACAACAGACTTTCCCAAAGTCAAATATGCTCATGTTACAATGATTTAAAAATAAACCGCTCATGCAGTGTGTGCTGTTTGGTAGTTAGTCTGTTTGCCAGCTTTACATTGCCTAGAAGTCTCAAATGCTAGCGATGTAGTTCCATAAAAGCAAAACCACATTTCCTTTCTTTATGAGCTTAAAATTGTTTTATAAAAGAATAGATCCCATTCAATGGGATATGAGGCCAGTATGCCTTACACTTGACATGTCTCTTTTTAAAGAAGTTAAGACTTCCATTTTAATACATGTCTCTTCCTTTTACACCCATTCATTTTCTTCTGGTTTTTCTCAGCTGCTAGACTGTGCAACAGATTTACCTTTCTCATCACTTTCAATAGGAAATTACAATTTCTTCTTATGAGTGGTTGGTTGATTGCATGGAACATAAGTACCTCTTGAAGTTTTGAAGCCTCGCCCTAGACAGAGAGTAATACTAGATGCACGATTGTATGACCTAAAGTCTCTGTGCTAGCAGTAACTGCCATTCATTGTTTGTTGGACTTAAGTTTAACTTTTACTGTGTTCTTTGCAGGCCAGAGCCTCGCCATCTACCAGAGAAGCAGAATGGAATTAGTGCAGTGCGAACAATGGAGGCATTTCATTTTGTCAGCTATGTGCCTATCAAGGGAAGGCTATTTGAGCTTGATGGACTTAAGGTGTACCCTATAGATCATGGTGAGGATTGCTTTTAAGCACACCTAAATAAGTACTTGACCCCTAAGTTACTCTTCCAAACAAAATGTAGTCCTGTTACCAAGAAACAACTGTCTTGTTAGTTGAGGATTTGATGTGTTTGCTAAATCTGATACCTAACCTTGCAGTGATAGTGTTTCTGGAAAGCAGTAAAGCAATCCTTTGAAAAGCAATAACAATGCTTGATAGGGCGAGGAAAATATCATGATAGTGACGGGGAGACACATTTATGATTAAAAAGCTGTCGTCAAGAGGAGGTTAAATCAGACTGAGTCGATCGTCAACTTTGCATTGAATGAGGGAGAAGAGAAATCCCTTGACACAGATTATGGGGCTAATTCACAATCGTAATTATGAGCATGGGAAATACCGTTACATGCCATTGTGGCACAGCCCTGAAACACCCAGCTTACTATTACTAAAAGTGCAAAGCTGGTACAGTTATTTCTATTTGTATATGAGTATTTCCTGAAAATTCTCGATTTGTTGCAATTTTGTTTTGGGGTTAATTTAAAAAGCCATGTACGAGTTCATAAGAGAATAATACAGGATTACCACTTTATGTACTGCAAAATGGATTGGTGGAAGTTGCAGCACCATAAATTTACTTTAGGAAATCCCTTATTTGTAAAGCTGTTCATAAAATCGGCCAATTTACCAGTATTTCCAGCTAGCCTCTTGCACACTCAGTAACCACATTTAAAAAAATATATATATATCAAGGCTGCTCTTAATTTGGCTGGGAGAATGCACAACTTCAGCCAGTGCATCGAGTTACTAGATAGATTTTGGCAAAGGACGTCGTAGTGAAAAAAATTGCACAATCTAAACCGATAAAACAACGGTTGTTGCTCGTCCTAGGATTCCTGCTACGTCAGTGGACAACGCAATGGGGCATTCTACCTTGGTGAATTCCATATAGCCCCTTTCCATCATCAGTGGACACTGTTTTCTTGATATTCAGTGGGTCTTCTTAACTATCTGTCAAGATTTCAAATGATCAATTCCAAAGTTAGGCCTGTGATGACCTCCACAAAATGACTACACCAGCCTCCTTGTGGATGTTTAGAAACAATTTGACCTGAAGCCACACTGCTCCTGCTGGAGTCTAGTGCCTGGATTTACAGTTTATAAAGTTAATTATATTCTGTAACCAGGATTTGATATTTCACCCTAGCTTTCAGTACTGCAGGTTGAAATGGTATAGGATTCATTTTTGCAGATCAGTTAGCGAATACGTGGTTAAATGAGAAATTAGAAAAATATACCTTATCTGAAACCAGACTCTGTATTTTCACTTCTGTAGGTCCATGGGCTGAAGATGAAGAGTGGACAGACAAAGCTCGCAGAGTCATCATGGAAAGGATTGGACTGGCCACAGCTGGGTGAGCAAAATAAAGTGTGTGGTACAGTGGGGAGAGAGTGGTGTAATTGAGATTAGGGAATCTTTGCTTTTGTCCTGTTTCTGGGTGTTTTTTTGTAGAATATTGGTAGTATTTGATCTTGTGCTCTGATTTCACAGATCTTGGGCTTATATAGGTAACTGGCTAATAATAGCAGTTGCTGCTTGAAACAGAGACTGATGGCCCTATTTGGCCTGTTGATGGGTGGCTTCTTATACCTAACAGTTCATTGCAACTCCTTCATTTGGATAGTGAAGTTGGATTTTTTTACTCCTGCTGCAGTCCCGCCAGGCCCCGCTCTGTCCTTGCCCTACTGGCCCCACTCTGTCTCTGCCCCACTCTGCCTGTGCCCTGCCATGCTTCTCTCTTCCTCTGCTCTGCCAGGCTCCACTCTGTCCTTGTCCCACTCTGCCCTTGCCACACCAAGCCCATCTTTGTCCTTGCCCTGCTCTGCCCTTGCCCCATCAGACCCCGCTCTGCCGTTGCCCCACCAGGCCCGCTCTGCCCTTGCCCTGCTCTGCCCTTGCCCTGCCGAACCCCGCTCAGCCCATGTCCTGCTCTTGCCGCACTCTTGACCTTGCCCCGCTCTGCCCATGTCCTGCTCTGCCAGGCCCGCTCTGCCTCTGCCTCGCATGGCCCCGCTCTTCCTCGCCAAGCCCCACCCCACCCCACTCTACCTCTGCCTGACAGGCCCTGCTCTGCTTCCGTAATACCAGTTCCCACTGTGCTCCAGTTCTGGTCTTACCAGATTCAAACCATTATCTTTGCAAGAAATGTCCTACAATTTGAGCCTGACAGTGTGGACTTTTTTTGTGACCTCTGGTTATTCCTCCGAGTGCTGTATGGCACTACCTTTTGAAGGGCAATGCTACCTGTATCCTGTGTTACACCTGGGAGAGATAGTGTGGCTTCCGGAAGGTGAGGTGTCATACTTTTTTAGGTCTCGCTGAGCACAGCGCATGCGCTGGCTCGGAGAGACATTTTGTAATGTGATTTTTTTTAAGTGCTGCTGGCTGGGCTAGCGCTTGCGTGCACGCTCACGTGCGCAGCCGCCATGCGCTAGGCCAGCCAGCAGCACTCATGAACGCCTTTCTGCGTCATCGCGATCACAGCGATCGTGATTGCGATGACTTTCGTGGCCAGTGCTTATTTTTTTTTAGCGCGCGCAACACTCGGGCTGCTAATGCTTGCGTTTTTTTTGTGTTTTTTTTTAATTGTAGCGCTCATACACGCAAACATAGCTTTCACGTCCGGGCGGCCGTGTCGCTTTCACGTTAGTTCCCCTGTGTCTTGGTTCCTTTAGCTGCCAAAAATATGACCATTTTGAAATTGGCAGGGGCTGCAAGTATAGTGCTATATAAAACAAGTAAGCACGTTTACTTCTGATGAACATGCGTCCTGGAAACATAACTTTTTTGTTATGGGTGTTAATTCCTCATGCTCTTAGCCCTATCATACACCCAAGTGAAGATTTTCACAGCTCTATGTGAATGAGATATAACGTTTGTTTTTATCACATAGAAAAGAGAATCATTGATTTCTTAAGAATGTAGTTGGCCAATATCACAAGGCGCATCTGCAGCGGAGTCTGATGCTTTCCATTTCAGGGCCTTGCATAGAATAGGAAACAGTCTTTCGTATGCGACACTTTAAAATAGCGTGCAACACACTTGGGTAAATATTCTGTAAACCCAGTCCTTAGTTAGCACATTGCACTGCTTCAAAGAAATGTAACCGAAAAAAAACATTTTGTTGGCCTTTTGTGTTAAAACTATGAAGAAGCAATAAACATTGATAGAATAGTTTTAACATGTCTTGATTAGTCATGCTGGATTTCAGTTTGTGGCACTGACTTATGTTTTTTGCTACTATATTTTGCAGTGGAAACCATTTTAAGAACAAGTTTCGTGTAGGAGTAGTACACCCCTCAGTGGGGATCAAGATGTCTAGCCAACAAGATGCATCTCTAGAATAGTGGACGTTCTCCAAATAGTTGGCATTCTGGAGATAGCATGCTGGTACGCGATTGTTTCAAGAGATCGTTTCCTCCACAGCAGCTTTGGGGTGTAATTTACCGATCCAGCTATTCTCTTACGTTTCAAATGCTGTATTGTTTAGTTATGGCAAGTCAGTGCTTTCACATAAGCTGTAGTGTGGTGTAAACAGCCTGGAGAGTTGAAGGTTTTTTAATTGCACACTCAGCGTAGTTCTGTATGTTGGGCAGGGGCCTACTGAACAAGCATTGGCATAGCCAATAGGTCTCGCCTTTGGGACCTTATACGTTTTTAGCCATGCAACAGTTGATGTTATTGCACCAAGGATATTGTGCTGCATAATTAAATACTTGTAAGCTCCCTAAAGCGAGACCTATTGGCCATGCCAATGCTTGTTTTTAGAGCTTCTGAAAAAAGAAGTGAAAGACTGATCCCCTCACTTCTAGCTCTTGACAGGTTGCAACGCCCAAATAAATTGAATCTCTCTGACTCTATGGATCAACGACTCTAGGGTTAGTTGTCGACCACCCAACAGTAGCATACTCAGTTTTAAACTGTTTAGAAAGAAAATTCTGCTTTGTGCGTAACCTTTGGACCTGGTGATTATTCTTCATCCATGGCAATGTTTAAACATATTTTTGATTGCGCGTATGCTGAGTGTAGAAGCTGGATCTGTATATGGTATGTCACTAGGTAGTTATACCGTGCATAGAGTCCAAGAGTTCCCCAAAAGTGTACCGGGCTCAAAGAAAAACCCAAAGTGTTCTATTAGTGGTTGTGTTGGCGAGCAGCCTTAGGCCTAACACAGAGGAGTGTTAGACATTTATTGCACAACTTTGACCAATAATGGACACACAACTCAAAAAGGAGCTCCACACCAATTTTAGAAAAATAAGCTTTGTTTTTGCCTTATTTTAAGACCAAGATCTTCGCAATAAGGTAAGTTTTAAAATAAAAATATTTTTCACTTTCAAAAGTTGACAGAACAATTTCTGAGCAGTGCAATGTTATCCTATAGAGGAAAACGTTAATGTGGTTATAAGGGTATTACACTTACAGTTCCAGTCTTCGGGACCAAAGGTCAGCAAGGGGCAAGGGTCAGGTGAGTACCAAAACTGCACCATCAGCTGCACAGGGGCTGCCGGGTGCAGAGGTCAAAATCGTAGCTCAGGCCAATGTGTTTCAGTGGAGACTGGGGGTGTTCAGAACCACACTGCTTGCAGGTAGATAAATCGGTTGCAGGGACCAAGCTTTGGGGTTAGAGCAAGCACAGGGGGGCCACAAAGCAGCACCAAACATACACCACCAGCTGCACAGGGGTGGCAGGGTGCAAATTCGACGTTGGGCGCCCAATGCTCATCAGTGGAGACTTTGTTGTTGACAAACAGGCTGCAGGTGTTGCACCGGAGGTTGCAGGAGGGAGACCAACAACGGCAGAGGTCAGTAAAGATGTAGGGAGTTGTAGGGGCACCATTGATTTGGCTTACCAAGGCCCTGGGGCTTCGGGTGCCTAGGTACCTTTGGACGTCAGAGTCTCATTTTCAGAGCTGGTTTCGTCAGGGGGGGGCCTCAGGATTTAGGCTGCAGGCATCATCGTGGAGTCCAGGATGGGCCAGCCAATGCTGGACTTGAGGTCAGGATTGCTGGGTATCCTGTTCTGGGTTGGTGGTCCACCTGGACATGGACTGAAGGTGTCGGGTGAAAATTGGGCAGGACTTGCAGATCTGCAGGGCACATGAGTCCTTTGTGTTGGATTCTTGGGGACAGAACCTCTGTCCTCTGGAGTTCTGGTATTTTTCAAAGTTCAGGCAGTCTTTCTTATGTTTCTGGAAGTCGCTGGCTTCAGGACAGGTGTCGTCTTCTTGCAGGCCTTAGAAGCTGGAGACAGGCAGGTATGGCTAGGACCAAGTCAGTAGTAGTCTTCAGGCTTCACTGCACGGCTTCTTCTTCGTCCTTCTTCTTATATCACAGGTAACTAGTTTCTAGGTTTGGGGGAGCCACCTAAAAACTAAATTTATGGGGCGTTTTAGGGGACTAGAAGGGAGGGCCGATGGGCACCTTACCTGGGGTGACTACACCCACTATTATACCACCCTTCTATTGGAGGGGGCATAGACCTAGTCCCGATTTAGAGGCGTTCCCTCATCTTCAAGATGGAGGGGACAGAAAAGTGTGCTTAACTTCGCCTCCTCCACCTGAGGGGTGAAGTTAGCAAAGGTGGACACCTTCCAGCTGGTTTTCCCACCCAAAGTGTGGCTGTAAACCTGGGGCTGCCACCTGCTGTTAGCAACAGAGGCCAGGGGTTTCATTACAAAGGCGGCAGGCCTTTGAAGCTTCCCCTTCGAGCAATGGCAGATCCTGGGGGGGGGGGGGGGCATGGGGGGGGGGGTGGGAAGCGTGACACCCCTGCCCAGGATGTGCATTGTTTCTGGTCCCAGAGAGCAGAGGCTCTTTACCCAGGAGTCAAGAAGCATGTCTCTGTGTGGCAGGCTGCCTAAAGCCTATCGGTGCCCACACCAGGGTCAGTAGGTTTTCAGGGGACGCCTCTGAGGTGCCCTCTGAGTACATGTCACAATAAATCCTACACTGGCATCAGTGTTGGTTTATTGTGAAGAGTAGTTTGGTACCAATCACTCCTATGTTCAGTGAAACCATCATATTCCTGTGAAACTCGAGTTGTCGAGTTTCCAACCCATGTACTCTTTATGGCGTCACTGGCACTTAAAATATTAAGGAATAGACTCCAATATTGTAGGGACATATATGCTCATGCAGATATGCCCACATCGGGAATGTAGTGCACCCTACCTTAAGGCTGGTAAGGCCTGCTAGAGGAGTGACTTACCCATATCTTAGGCAGTGCTAGCTAGCATGGCTCGCAGGTAGAGTGCTACGTCGACTGTCATTTTGTCTGCACCAGGCCAGGCATTCTGGAGTGACAGTCTTCATGGCCTAGGTGAGGGGTCCCTAGGGGACCCTCTTCAGTCCTCATGCCCTTGTTACCCAGGTACCTTTTACTAGGGACTTACTGGGGACCTGAAGGGCCAAATAGGGAATAGTATTTGAGGGAAGAAGCACTGGCACAGGGAACCGGATTGACTGGGACCATGCACGCTATAATTGAAACCACATTAATGCCCAGGCAAAAAGTGGGGGCTAACCACGTCAAAAAGAGGCTGAAGAGGGTCCCCTACGGACCCCTTACCTAGGCCGTGCAGACATCCACTGCAACATGCCCGCCTGGTGCAGACAAAACAACAAAGTCGACATGGCACACTGCCTGTATGCAATCCAACTCGGACTGCCTAGAGGTATAGGTAAGTCACCCCTCTAGCAGGCCTTACAGCCCTAAGGCAGGGTGCACTACACTGCAGGTGTGAAACTCGACTTATCGAGTTCCCCAGCACCATGATTGCTTTTCTGAACCCAGGAGTGTTTGGTACCAAACTACCCCTCTTAATAAACCCACACTGATGCCAGTGTGGGATTTATTGAAACGTACTCAGAGGGCACAACAGAGGTGCCCCCTGAAAAACTGGTCTCAGACTGGCTTTAGGCAGCCTGTCACCACCAGACATGTTTCTGGACCCCTGGGTCAAGAGCCTCTACTCTCTGGGCCCAGAGACAAAGCACATCCTAGTTGTAGGTGTTGTACCTCCTCCCCCAGGATGGGCACAGTGCTCGAGAGAGAAGCTTTAAAAGCCTGCCGTCTTTGTAATGCAACCCCCAGATGGCAGCCTCTGGTTTACACCCCACCCCCACTTTGGGCGGGAAAACCTAGGGAGAATAGGAGATGTGCCCACCTCTGCCAACTCCACCCCTAAGGTGGGGGAGGCGAGGTGAAGCACATCTTTTAGTCCCCGCCATTTTAAAGATGGGGAGACTGCTCCAATCAGGGATAGGACTATGCCCCCTCCCACAGGATGGTGGCATAATTTAGGGTGTAGTCACCCCAGGTAAGGAGCCCATTGGCCCTACCTGACACTTCCTTAAAAGCACCCCTAAATGTAGTATTTAGGTGGCTCCCCCAGACCTGAAATTCAGCTCTTGCCAGCGTAATAAGGACGAAGAAGACGCCGTGCAGCAAAGCCTGAAGACGCGTACTGACTTGGCCCCAGCCCTACCACCCTTTCTCCAGCTTCAAAGACCCTGCAAAAGAAGACGGCGCCTGTCCTGCAGCCAGCCACTTCCAGAACCCGAGGAAGATTGCCTGGTCTTTGATAAAGACCAGAACTCCCAAGGGCAGCGGATCTGCCACCCAAGACATCTACACAAACTACTCTGGTGCCCTCCATAACTGCGAGTCCTGTCCACTCTGCACTTAACACCTCCGTCCCGTGTCCGGTGGCCCACCAATCCAGAACAGGTTCCCCAGCGATCCTGACCTCAAAGTCCAGTGTTGGCTGACCCCTCCTGGACTCCAGAACAACGCCTGCAGACTGAATCCAGAGGCTCACCACGACCACTTCAGGTGACAAAAATCCAATGCCAAAGGACACCCCTGCACCCCAAACCCCTGGGCCTTGGTGAGATGAATTGACGGAGTCCCCACGAACCTCAACACCTCAGCTTACCTCTGCTGTTGCTGGTTTTCTCTGTGCTGCCTCCAGTTCGACGCCTGCAGCCTGTTTGTCAAACCAAGTTTCTCCATTGAAAAGCACTGGGTGCCCGATGCTATATTTGCACCCTGTGTTACAGGTGGTGCAGACTTTGTGCTGACTTGAACTTGCCCTCTGCTGATCTTAAACCCCAAAGACTAAAACTGTAAGTTGGGTACTTACCCTTGAAACTGCATTGTTGTTTCCCCCATAGGATAACATTGACTTTATATAGACTAACATATTTTTCCTGAAAAACATACTTACCTTTTTTCCAAGATCTTGGTCTTAAAATAAAACTCAAACAAAACTTATTTTTCTAAAATTGTTGTGGATTTCCTTTTTGAGTCATGTGTCAGTTATTGGTCAGTGTGTGTTCAATAAATGTCTTGGTCTCCTTTGTGCTAGGCCTGAGGTTGCTCGTCCATACTATAACAAAAAGAGCACTTTAGGTTTACATTGAGCCCTGTACACTTCTAAGGGAATCTCTGGACTCTGTGCAAAGCATAGCCACTTAGTGGTATACCATATACAGAGCCAGCTTCCTACATTTGATACCAAACATCCCTATTTTCATTGAAGCCATCATGAAGCTGGGGAACTCGTTTTCACGAGTGTCCAACACACATTCTAAAATGGCTTACCTGCTCACTTGTACTGGCAGACATGGAACTGATCAGCACAGGGACATATCTGCTCATGCAGGTATCCTCTCACATGTAATATTAAGCACCCTGCCTTAAGGCTGTTAGGCCTGCTGTGGGGGAGTATCACATGCAGTGGTAGGAGACATGGCACACAGGGATGTGGGACAGGTCATGTTTTCACTTATGTTGCACCAAGACACCCTTCCCGCAATGGCAATTGTGCATGTGCTTGTTGAAGAGTCCCTTAGGGTGGCACATTTCGTGCTGCAGCCCTTAGGGGCCCTCTTTAGTACCTCTGACCTTGGGTACCAGGGGTATCATTTACTAGGGACTTACAGAGGGTGTTAAAGGTTTTGCCAATTGGGGGAACAATTGTACAGTTTTGGGAAAGAGTTCTGGCACTAGGGACCTGTTTAAAATGAACCCAGCGCGCTTTCAGTCAAAATCACATCCTTTACCAGGCAAAAAGTGATGGTAACCATGTCAAAAAGGGGCACTTCCTACACCACCTAGTAGCAGAATGGCTCCTTTGGTGGTCCTTTGCGTCAGATCTGTGAACAGAGGCTCCTTGTTTTGGCCAGCAGGGTGTGCTGATGCTGTAGGTCCTGACACCCAAGTTGGTTCGCTTACAGGCTGCATTTGCTTATGTGTATTCTTGTGACCATAAAACACCTGGCTGGTTGTGTATGACCACCGACATCTGGTTGCTCACTGTTAATTTGTCTGTTTTTTTTTTTTTTTTAGCCTCACCTAGGCATGAGGTCCCTGAGCCATATGACAGTTTTGTGATTTATTTTCTTCTTTTCCAGAGAGCCTTATCATGATATTCGCTTTAACCTTATGGCAGTAGTCCCAGACCGGAGGCTGAAATATGAATGTAAACTAAATGTCCTGAAAATGAACCGACAAACCGTACTAGAGGCCCTGCAGCAGGTAAACTGAGATGTGTTGGTGTTTTAAGACTTAAAACTATGACAACCAAATGATGGCTCGAAGTGCATGTCCCGTAAATGTGATATTTTATAGAGGTAGGGTAGTTTGGGTGGTGGGGGTGGAGGGTAGAGTTGGATTGTGGCGAAAGTATGTCTATTCTACCTGAAACAACCTAGACTAGTGTCATCAAGAAGCTTCGATTTTAAGAGTGAGGACATGCATACTTGTGCAGAACAGTGACTGTATTCTTGTTTTACCCTGGTCAATTATAAAGTATTATTAGTGGTGGCTAAATAACCCCCTACACTTGGTTTCCTTGATGCTCCTGTCCCTCTGAAAACAAATTACAATCAATCTGGGGGCTGATCCTACCCACTGAAGATAATTGTCTCTGGAACTCCCTTGGGCAAACTTCAATTGAAACTGAAGTTTATAACAGTTACAAAACCCATCTGTTTTGCAGAGTGAATCCTTTTCTGGATTCACATCCTGTGCATCATTCTCCCATCTAGTGGTTGGGTCCAGAATTGTCTTTTTGTTTTGGTCGCTGTCGACCACAATTTGGTGCCAGGTACGTCCTCTCTGTGACGTCGGATGGTATCCTGGAGGTCGACGTGTGAGGTGGCCATCTTTAGATTCTTTTTTCCGCTGTTGGGTCTGGAAGCAAGACGGGAAGCTCCGAAGAAAGTTTTTGTTTCCTGAAAAAGCTTCAAAGAAGATTATCACCGAAGGATCATCGAAGTATAATCGTTCAACCAATGTCGCAGCCGAAGACATGAGCAGAGCGTACGTTAGAACACCAGAGGACCACTCCGGTCTACAAATGGCGAGGTAGGGGTCATGGAGAATACCCCTTTCAAATTCTGCCCCAAGTGCCACCACAAATACACACAATGCGACCCATACAACATGTGCAACCTCCGCCTGCCCGAAGATCATCAGGACGAAGACTGTGAGGCCTGCGCAGCATTACTGCCAAAGACGCTCAGAACACGCCGACACCAAAGAAAGGCCCACTACGCCACAATGTCGCAGTCAACGAAGAAACCTTCCCTGAAGGACCTGGGTTTCTCTAGCAACGAGGAAGAACATGGAGCTCCAGCGGAGTCGACGCACGAAGGATCGGACTTCGAGATCCTAGAAGGGGACTCTGAAAAGACCCACGCCGAAAAGAAGGCGTGAGAGTCAAAAAAGAAAACCGAGAAGGTAAGACACCATTAAGATCTGTCAGAACCAAAGGGCTACGAACATAAGACGCCCAAGGCAGCCCTGATGCCGAGCAAAAAGGCGATCGAAGGTCAACCGCGATTAAAAAAAAAACCCATGGAACCCAACCAAAGGTTGCCGAAGAGGAAAAATCGGGGAAGGCACCGAAGCCAAGGGTCGACAACGAACCCACAAAAAAGGGCACAACACCACCGAAGACTAACGTCGACACCTGAAAGGAAAAAAAAAGTCCCCGGCCTCAGATGCTGAGAAGGCCCTCGAGGTCGAACGGAAGAGGAGAAGACTCGAGGAGGAGATGGCTGCGCTCATGCAAAAGAAAAAGGACTTCGACGCCTCACTAAAGGATTTTCGAATCCCTAAAACATTGGCTGCTGAGCCGTAAAACGTAGACTCCGAAGACGCCGAGGAGAAAGAAGAAGGTATCTTCGAATCCCCACCAACACCAGAACCTCGAGGCGAAGATCCTCAGGAATCCAGAGAAGTACCGGAGGAAGAGGAATACTCCGAAACCTTCGAGGATACATGGAACGACCTTGACACTGAGAGTCCAGAAGAAATCTGCAGCTACCCTTCGAAAGCATCCCCTCCAGATGACATTTCTTTCTAGAATGACTTTGTAAAGAGGGCAAAACATCAATTTGGTGTCCCCTTAGAGAAAGAACACTTGTTTCCTGCTGGAAAACCTGGCACCTGCAACAAAGGGGACACAGTATCCACCTATGTTGCCCATTATCCTGGAACAAGGCAAAGAAGCTTTCAAAGAACCAGCTTCAAACAAGAGGGTAACTCCCAGAGTGGAGAAAAAATATAGGCCTTCCTCAATGGACCCAAAATACATCCAGGGAAGTACTACACCTGACTCCATTATTGTCACCACTGCCAGGAGGAGAGCAACAAATGCAGTCTCCAACAACAGGCCTCCACCAGAAAAAGAAAGTAAGAAGATAGACATGGTGGGAAGAAGGATGGAAAAAGAGTCAGCAACCCAGTGGCACATTGCCAACTCAAATGCCCTGTCAAACCGATATGGCCACCAACAGTGGGATGAAATTGAAGAGTTGCCGAACAAACTCCCGGAGGAGGACAAAAAGAGGGTGAAATCTATTGTCCCAGAAGGGAAGAATGTGGCTAACACCTGCCTAAAGTCAGCCCTAGATGCAGCAGATACTGCAAGCAGGCAAATGTGCACAGGAACAATCCTCAGAAGGCATGCCTGGCTCAGAATTATTGGTTTTAAACAAGAAGTTCAGACATCAATCATCAACAGACCATTCAACGGAGAAGTTCTGTTTGGCAAGGAAGTGGATCAATCCCTTCAACAAATTAAAAAGGACATTGAAACAGCAAGGGCAATGGGGGCCCTACAGCAAAGAGGTTTGTTTAAAAGAGGAAGCTTCTCTAGCAGAAAGACCACAGGTAGAGGCAGCTTTGGTAAAGGACAGCAGATGCCACAACAATCTCAGGGACAGAACCTAACCCAACAGATGGGTCAACAGTCTTGCTACCAAGGTTGGCAACAACAGCAAAAGCAGCCCTTTTGAGGAAGAGGGAATGGCAGAGGAAGAGGCCAATCCTCTAGAGGAAGAGGGAATGGGTCTGACTCAATCACAGAAAAGGACCCACACAAAACTTCAGTGGGGGAAAGAATATCCTTTTTCCACAAACAATGGAAAAGGATCACAACAGACAATTGGATATTAAATTTGGTACAATACATATATTGCATAGAAGTCACTAGGACACCACTTGCAAATCCATACAAAATGGCGGCACACCCGAGAAGAGAGAGAACCCATGTCTACCCCTACTTAGACGACTGGCTAATAAGGGGACACTCAAAACAAACATGTCACAATCATGTTCAAAAAACTATTCAAATGCTACAAAACCTGGGTTATAAATAAATCTTTAACAACACCAGAGAGAGAAAAAAACCTTCCTGGGAGCAAGACTGAACACAAACGCCAAGGCTTATCCCACACAAGCCAGGATACAAGCTATCTATCACGAAATGGCCCTCTACAAGAGGGGTCCGTCTCTGACAGTGAGGATGGTAATGAAACTAATGGGCATTATGGCATCATGTATCCCACTTATCCCTCACGCTGCCTACACAAGCGCCCATTCCAAGAATGGCTCACCAACAGCTGGTCACAAGCCACAGGAAGTTGGGAGGATCTAGTGGTTGTTACACAAAGGGCGCAAGCACAGATACAATGGTGGGCATCCAACAACATAACACAGGGGAGAGCTTTCAGGAACCCAACTCCATCTGTGACAGTCCCCACGGATCCGTCCCTCAACGGTTGGGGTGCACATCTTAACCAGCTGAATGTTCATGGTCAGTGGAGCGAACAGGACTCCACGAAGCACATCAATTTTTTGGAGATAAACAGTTTTTCTGGCACTCCAGACAGTCCAGAAACATAGTCTGGTGAAAACCATCTAATACAAACAGACAATACAACTACAATGTTCTACCTGAACAAACAGGGTGGAACAAGGTTCTTTCCCCTGAGCAAACTTGCGCAGGAATTCTGGCAATGGGCAATACCTCAAAAAATCAATCTACAGACAGTACATCTACCAGGGGTAGACAACATTGCAGCAGACCAACTGAGCATACAAAACAACTGCTCCCATGAATGGGAGTTGTATTCAACATCTGGGGAACACCAGTGTTAGACCTATTTGCAACAATGCATAACCAGAAAGGCCAATGCTTTGCCTCGAGGTTTCCACACCACCTGTCAAAAGGAAATGCACTTTCACTCAATTGGTCACAGACATTTGCCTACGCCTTTCCACCAATACCCCTGATGCAAAGAGTGCTACTAAAAGCAAAGGAACCAGGAACAAATATGATTCTCATTGCTCCTTAGTGTCCATGGCAAACATGGTTCTCAACTCTCCTAGAACTATCCAAAGGAGAAATGGTCAGGATCAAAGCAGAAAAAGACCTGCTGACAATGCAACCGTTCCAGATCTTTCACCCAGAACCAGCGACGCTACAACTAACAGCCTGGCGCCTAAATACAAAGAATTTGGGCATCTAAGTCTACCTCTGAGAACCATGGAAATTCTAAAAGAAGCAAGAAAACTGACAACAAGAAAATGCTATACAGCAACATGGAAGCAATATACCACATGGTGCACCGCTTACAACAAGACTAGTTCAATCAATACACAAGAAACAGTTATTACATACCTTACTTACCTCTTAGACAGCAACATCAACTTCTCCAGCTTTAAAGTACACCTTGCTGCCATAGTGTCATACACAAGAAGAAAATCATGCAAAAGCTTTTTTACAAGACCAGTCATCAAAAGGTTCTTAGAAGGAGCAAAAAGTATAGCTCCACCAAGAGCTGCTCCAGTACCCACATGGAGCTTAAATACAGTACTTTCCCAACTAATGGCAAAACCCTTCAAGCCCATGCATGCAATGGACCTCAAGCATATTACTCTAAAGACAGCCTTTCTCATTGCTATAACATCACTACTAAGGGTAAGTGAACTGCAAGCATTAACAATACAGGAACCCTACTTACAAATCCACAAGGATAAATTAATCTTAAAAACTAACCCACAGTTCTTGCCAAAAGTGGTATCTAAGCATCACTTAAATCAAAACATTCTCCTGCCGGTTTTCTTCAAAAACTAAAGCAGAAAAAAGCCTCCATACCCTGGATGTAAGGAGGGCGTTACTGTACTACTTGCAGAAAACAGAACAAATCAGGGAAAAAAAGCAATTGTTTGTTGCCTACTCACATACCAACACCGGATCAGGTGTCACAAAAGCAACTATTGCAAGATGGATAGTACAAGCCATCCAATTATGCTATGCCGATGTGAAAAAGGAACTAACAATACAAACAGCTCGCACCACTAGAAAGAAAGGAGCAACACTAGCATTTATGGCCAACGAACCCATTTATTCCATTTGCGCAGCTGCAACTTGGGCATCACCACACACCTTTACAAAACATTATTGTGTGGCCATACAGATGAATAAGGAAGCTCAGATTGGACAAAAGGTCCTTCAACACCTGTTTGTAAGGTCTTCCTTTCACACAGCCTCCCAGACACGGGATAAACCGCTACAGAATCTGATGCACAGCATGTGAATCCAGAAAAGGATTCACGCTGTAAAACGAAATGGTTACTTATCAGTAGGAGTAGTTTTGCAGCTTGAAGAGTTTTCTGAATTCCCATGCGACCCACCCGGCCTCCCCTATAAGGAAAACAAACAGGTGGGAAAGCAAAGGACTACATCATTCTATCTCATGGATTACAAAAGATAATAAGAACAGAAAAAAGAATCCGAAGGTGGCCACCATGCACGTCGACCTCCAGAATACCGTCTGACGTCACACAGGGGACGTACCTGGCAGCAAATGGTGGTCGGCAGCGAGCAAAAAAAGAAGACAAAAAAACAGTCAATTCCGGACCCAACCACTAGATGGCGGAATGATGCACAGCATGTGAATCCAGAAAACTCTTAAAGCTGCAAAACTACTGCTGTTGGCAAGTAACCGTTTCGTTCTGCATAGCCGGTGGGCTTGATGTATAGTACGTCTTTCAACCTTAGAACTCTGATAATGCCTTATAGCAGTGTGGGTGCTTCACAAATCCTCTACATAATAAATTAAGCTCCATTTTCCTGCGTTGGAGCTTGGTATAAACCCAGATTTTTTGTTTTTTTGTTGTTTATTTTGCCCCAAAATATTTTTTAAGGCTGTTGAGTGACAACTGTAATAATATTGAGGCATGCGCTTGTGTGGCAGCATAACAAATTAGTACAGCAAATGAAATGTTTTATGTATCCACAGAGAAAATAAAATAAATGCATACTTTTGTTAGTACCCTGAAAACAGGACATGATTCTATTTTTTTGAACCAGTCCTGACAATTAAGAATTCCCCTGCACCCCTCAACTTTACACAGTCAATATAGATCTTCTAGCACCTCTTTCCTCCTGCTGTATTATCTTTGAACTCTCTGGATCCTTCACATTGATGTCCTTTCTTTTTGCAGCTGATTCGACTCACACAGCCCGAGCTGATCAAGGCCCAGGATCCCCAGGCCCCGGAGGACTCAAAGACCTCAATTCACAAGTCCTCTTTGACCGTGGAGAATAACAAGATCCAGACAGGACCAGAAACTACATATACTGGTACAGTGGAGGGGCCCTTCTCATGGGTAACCAGTTCCTTCTGGCAGGCGTTTAAGACATATGTCTTCCCTGGCCACTTTTACATTAAAACGGCTAATCTGAAGAAGGTGATTTCTCTGCTCTGCTCTTGACGCATGATATCATGCTCACAATTTCCTGTGTGCTTTTGTGTGTTTTTCTCAGATGCCAGTGAAGAGCATGCAGGTCAGTTGCACCCCATGACTACAGCCAGAACTCCTAACAAGTCCAAAGTGCCTGGAAAGTCGGGACTGAGTTGTGTCAATGGAGCTCCAGGAACCCCAAGTCCAGTTATGCAGCGACTGCCTCCCTTTCTTGATAATCATAACTATGCCAAATCCCCAATGCAGGTTAGTGATTTACCTTCTGAAATCATGATTGAATAGGTTATTATACTGGGGAGGATATCACTGCCTGATGGGTTTTTCACCTGTGTTTACTTATTATGCACCAACAGCACTTAGTGTTTTTTTGCTTAATGTTTGTTTATTGATGTACAAGCAAAATGTGCACTCTGCCACAGATGCTCTATAAAGTTGCAAACAAAATGATAACAAGTTTGTTAGACATAAGTGGTGCTTCTTCTTGAGGTTGGGTTGTGAACATGTTGAACAATGCAATGTACGTCACAGTTTGCACTGTCTGAACACTTGAAAATGTTGAATAGTTAACATTGTCTATCTCTGCTGAGAGGTCTATTATGAGAATAGGCAGTTATATTAGACCGATCTAGGAAAAGGTGGGCTCAGCAGAATGGAGTACCCAGATGGAAATAGGTGTTAAGTATGTTGTGCTCTGAGACAACGCGATAAGTTGGTTGAGCAAATGGGTGCAGGAGTTTTTGAAGAAAGGTTATTTAAAGACCGGGCAAGATCTTAAGGGTGTCATGTGTGGGTAGCAGTTTTGAAGTTAAGAGGATAAAATCCAGTAAAAAAGGAATGATGGGTCAGGTTAAAGATAGTTTCCTAGCAAAAAGAGTAACTTGGACTCTGGAGGACTAGAAGGGTATGAATGTGCACAGGATATATTGGCAGGCATAAGTGTACGTATTTCCACAGAGCGTTAAGGAGTAAAGGAAAATGGTTGAGAGGAATTTAAAAAAATGTGTGTCTCTGATTGTGATTATATCTGCTGGGGTGGGGGGGGCGTGTCTAGCAGCCACGAAGATGGCCGCAGCCTAACTGAGCTCCGCGATCGGCGGCACATAACCCGCAAAATCCTGTCATTACTCCAGCGGCTGCAGACAAGTAAGACAAAGCCGAAGGTCTCAACGCTTCCGATGCAGTACTGACCCGAGTTCTGGCCTAGCGGGTGCGACCAGTGAAGCGCAGCACTGTGTAACAAAGAAGCGGCCTGGGTGCCAAAAGTGAAGCAGGGGCTAGATTTGGAGCGCCGCCGCCTGTGGTTCCGGCGAGAGTGGGCTTGTTTCCGTGGCTCAAGACAGCATCGGGGAGAGGCGACGTGGCCCGCGAACCCAGCTGCGATCGCCACCGGATCGCGGCGAGGACCTACGAAGTGCCGAGACTGGGGCGGCCAATGACAAGTACGACCCCAGCATACACTGGAAGATCCAGCAGCGGTAAGAGAACGGCGGAGACACCCCAAACACCAGGCATCGTAACTGCACAGACCGGGAGTATAGCTGAGACTGGCGAAGGATCGCCGAGTCACCTCTACATCCTGACCTGCACACAAGAGAACAGCAACACTAAACCCGAGGACCCGGTGGCAGAGGCGGCACGCAGTCCATCACGGGCGGGGTCTCCCTCCATTACGCCGCCATAACGAACGCAGCGCCCATCTGGCTCTGAGGGCTGGGTCCCCCACACAAGACAGTCAAAAGACTGGGTGGCGCACCCTCTCGGGCCGATACTACAATCTTGACCAGAGCACTAAAGTAGCTCTCCCCACAGGCGCATCCTGACCACAGCTGAACGGACTGCCTGCAACGCATTACGGGGGCAGTGCACCTACCTATGAAGCTCGTGCTACTTCTGCCATAGTCAAGGCCCATTAGCGTCTGACAAGAGGACCGTGCTGCGAATCGGGCACACGTTTGCGGCAAGCAGCTCACACCTTTAAAGGGGAAAGTGAGACGCAGAAAACCTGGAAAGGCACGCGTGGAGATATCTCCCGTGGTGAGGCAACGGCGACTACTGGCTGCCAAGATTGATGACCAGGAAGGGTGCTCAAGGCGCAATAATATCCGCTTGGTTGGAGTGCCGGAGAACGTCAAGGGGCCCGCCCTGGACCTCTTTGTCGAAGACCTTGTTAAAACGCAATTACCACCACGCGGACTGTATAGCTTCTTCTCGGTGGAAAGAGCCCACCGAGTCCCAAGGGGAAGGCCCCGGCCGGGAGTAACCCGACCCATACTAGCTCGTATCTTCAACTACCGCGACCGAGACATGATTCTCCAGGCAGCACGTGTTGCTCCTCCGCTACGAATAGACAACAATACAGTGTCCCTTTACCCAGACTACACTGCAACGGTCACTAACCAACGTAGAAACGTCCTAGATATCAAAAAAGAACTGCACAATCAGGAACTAAAATATGCGATGCTCTTCCCCGCTAAGCTCAGGGTAGAGGCTGAAGGAAAAAGCTGGTTTTCCTCAACTCCGGAGGAAGCCCAAGAATGACTGGAGGGATGTAGACCTGCCACAGGACCCAATAGGCAGGACCGAAGAGGACAGCGCCACTCCTCCAAATCCGATATGTTAACAACAGCTCGAATGATGGACCCACTGACCAACACACAGCTGACCACAGAAGAAAACTCAGAATAAACCTACTGCTATCCGCTGGACAGACAAGGCCAGGAAACTGACGCACAGAAAACGACGCGGAGAATACATAGCCATGTAAGATAACAGTGGCCTACCGAGCTTGAAGAATGCTGGCCGACTTCCCACACAAGTGATGCAAGGGTGGACTTACCTTGTTATAAACATTAAGCCGCCACAGACTGGGGACTATTTAGGGGGAGGATGCCAGATGATCGCTAAGCAGCTCTACCCCTGACGCAAGTATAAAGTTATGGGACGGAAGCACTCTGCTAAGTTGGGGTGGTGGGTAGTTCTAAATCCTCTATGCAGGGAGGCAGGGAGAGGGAGGGGGACCAGAGCATGTTCAAGGGGTTTTTGTTTGTTTTGGTACACAAAGGTGATGAGAACTGCTACAGCATTCAGATAGGCAGCATGGAACATACACTGCGGGAGAGATTCACCCTGACTTATGGGATGGCACAAAAAGTACACTCTAAAGCGTCAACAGATGGTCCTTTCACGGGAGTGACAACCCATGAAACGACACACCTTCCCTTAACTATACTCTCATGGAATATAAATGGTCTTGGAGACAAAATAAAATGGGAGCTGGTCCTTCAATATATTAAACGTAGGGGTCCCGCGGTCGCTCTCATACAAGAATCTCACACCTGGTGGGATCAACGTGTAAAGCCTTGGATAGATGGGGCTACAAAATGGCCGTACACTCTGACTTTACCTCCGGATCCCGGGGAGTAGGGATTAATTAATAAAAGTTTTCCACTGATCTTACAGGGGTCATGGACGGATGACCAGGGGCGCTTCGCGGCAATAGCCTGCCAATGGGAGGGACATCTATAACCTGGTTTTGATAATATATCCCACCGGCGCTGCACCACACAACTTTACTGTCTGGGCAAGTTTCTCCTATCACTCCCACAAGGAGAACTCATACTAGGGGGCGACTTCCAACACCACGATGGACGCATCCATAGACAGACAGCCCCCAGTGGACCCAGTCATAAATTGTTGGAATTCACAATTGGCCTAATAGATGTCTGGCGTGCCAAACAGCCGCAAAAGAGGGAGTACACATTCCTCTCAGGTGTGTATGGCAGCCTCTCCAGAATTGACTATATCCTCACACTGGCAAAGGTTTAAAAAAGATAGGGGAGATTGCACACCTACCCCAGGGTATATCTGACCATTCACCGGTGCTAATCACCTACATTTCACACACCCCAGGAAGACGCCGCATATTCCCGCTGCATCCTGGATATCTTAAACGTAAAATTGGGAAGGGACTGGTCAAGGCCACGGAACCATATTTCGCCGAACACACAGTATCATCCCTGGGGACCCTATGGGAAGCGTATAAAACGGTGATAAGAGGACAGGCCATATCTCTAGTGACGGAATTCAAACGAGACAAACGGCAATGTATCGAGACTCTGGAACAAGAAGTATCCAGGGCAGAGATAGAACACACAACAGACCCTAGCGAAACCATGAGGCAAAAGTTGCAATTAGCTCAACAAGAATACAGAACATATGCATAGGAGGAGGCGAAGTCTAAGATTTCAAACACCCAAAATATTGTCTACGAGATGGGAGATAAAGCTGGAAAGCTTCTAGCGTGACCGGACAGAAAGGAGAAAGCGGGCAGATGGGTGGCGCAGCTCCGGAGGGAGACAGACGAACTCACATCGGACCCGCAACAAATAGTCAAGACATTAGCGGCACATTTTAAGCAAGTATACACACCATAGGCCACAGCCACAGTAGCCTAAAAGACATCCAGATGCCAATATTGGGGCCGGAAGAGACCCGAGAGCTGGAAAACGATCTGACGAGTGACGAACTCCAGCTAACGGTCAGGGCGTTACACACCGGGAAAGCACTAGGGCCCAACGGGTTACCAGTAGAGCTCTACAAAAGAGCAGCAACACAGCTTATGCCACACATGCTCAATATGTTTACTAACAGTCTACAAAAAGGGGAACTGCCCAGGGATCAACGCCTAGCGACGATAATCACTATACACAAACCAGGCAAACCACCAGAAGATTGCGTGTCGTATAGACCGATTTCCCTAATAAATGCTGTGGAGAAAATACTCACCAAAGCGTTAGCCATGCGGCTCCAGCCACACCAAATAACCTTAATCCACCCGTACCAATCTGGCTTTATGCCGAACTGCAACACTGCACTCAACCTACTAAGACTGCATAGTGTCATGGCACGCAAAGATACGATCGAGGAAGACGCGGTTATCCTGTCTTTAGATACCCGTATGGCATTCGACCTGGTTGAGTGGCCCTTCCTCTTTGCGGTTCTTCGCTACAAGGGCTTTGGTCCAAAATGTTGCGCGTGGATAGAGCTATTATAAGCGAAACCCCTTGCACAAGTGGTGGTAAATGGCTGCATTTCGGTGGACTTCCCTTTGGGAAGAGGGACGAGACAGGGATGCCCCCTGTCTCCGCTACTCTTTGCGCTGGTACTAGAGCCTCTGGCAGCATGGGTTCGGCAAGATCTGGTCATTCGTAGACTGAAGTGGGGAATAGGGTGGGAAGACCAGATCTCGCTCTACGCGGACGACATACTCCTTTACCTGGCGTCCCCCACACGCTCCATAAACAGTCTACTGGATATCTGTGCGGCGTATGGGCGAATCTCCGGATACACGATAAATTGGGCAAAGTCCCTCATTTATATATTACACGGACCCGCGCCGACACTCCCGCGACACTGCAATATACAAATTGCGACTGAAGGATTCAAATATCTTGGTATATACATTACGCATAGCCATACACGCTTCATTGCAGAAAATCTCACACAGCCCCTGACACGACTTCATAACGATGTCAAACATTGGCGCCCACTGCCGCTAACGCTGCTTGGTGGTGCAGCCCTTTTTAAGATGATGGCGCTTCCTAGGTTTTTATACGCCCTTCAAAACACGCCATTCCCGGTTTCCCCCACATATTTATCAGCGATCAACACGAAAATAACCAATTTGCTATGTGACTGTAAGACGAGTCAGATCGCCATACACAAACTTATGAGGGGATGGTATGATGGGGGTATTGCCCTCCCTAACATAAAACAATACTACTGGGCGTTACAACTCATGGTCATAAACCAATGGCTTCATATGCCGCAAAATGAGCCAGCATTCCGCATGGACAGACACCTCCTTGATAACGAAGGAATTCTGGGGACATTATACAATAAATCACGACGATCGATACTTACGGGCCAAACGGCCCATACGATCCGAATATGGTTTGAGGCACAGCATGCGATGGGCTGGGAGGGTGTAATAATACAGGCTACGCCATTATGGGACACTCGACGCCAAGGCAAACTGAGAAATACATTGGTTTTAGACAATGGGACCTGATAGGTATCACAAAGGTCGGGGATATCTGGAAGAAAGGAGAGGTCGTCCCATTTGCTCACTTGCAGAAAATCTACGGGTTGGCACAGACAGAGACCTTTAGATACATGCAGATCAGGCATGCGCTCCTGAGCGCACTCCCACAGGGCACACAGTTACCAGAGGCCTCACCCCTGGAAGACAGACTCCTCACAGACCATCTTAGTAAGAAAGCCATCTCCCTGATATACCGAAAAATAATAAACAATCAGCCAGATCCCATGGTAGCCCTTAAGGAATGATGGGAAAGAGAACTGGGAACGTTGGACGATGCAGATTGGCAGGAAGCGTTGGCATCTCCCAGGGAGGTAGCAATCCCCTCAAAACTGAGACTACTACAACTGAAAGTCCTACACTGAACGTATTACACACAGACGCTTCTTCATAAACTGGGCGCTACTGACAAACCACTTTGTCTGAGACAGTGTGGCCTACCTGACACATTTTTGCACACCATCTCTGAATGCCCAAAAATTAAGTTATATTGGGAGGCGGGCATGAACACAATTTCATAGGTCACTGGGGTAGAGGTTCCACCTGAACCAAAACGATGCCTAATCATTATGTGGGACCCAACATACCTTAACCACGGGAATCAGGACTGGGTAACACTCGGTATGACACTGGCAAAGCGAGAAATAGGCCGCAACTGGAGATCAAGACAGACTCCTACCCAGCAAAATTTGTGTCATGACATGGACAATGCTATGACAACAGAAAAAGCAGTTTATGTACATATGGGATGCCCCAAAAAATGGACCCGGGTGTGGAGTAGATGGAACACCTTCCGTGGTAATATATGTGAACCCCCACAAGAGGACATACTATCTGATGTTGGAGACTAGAGTGAAAAGATTACATGTCAAACAACGAAACCGCATTATAGTAATGGCTTGTATAGAACCAAACAAATATTATAGAAGTGTATGAGAAAATACGAAGCTATATACTTATATGGAACGCTTATGAATGCTGCCTGTCGATATGTAACCATGTACAGATTGAAGTTTATTATAAAATTTAAAAAAAATAAAAACAATCTGCTGGGGTACTAGCTAACAACATCTGTGGATAAAAAGTATATCTAAGTAGGGTTTTTGTATGGGGGTTTAGCAAAGATATGGTTGGGTGTGAGATGCGGTATGGTTTTGGGAGGAAGATAATGTAGTAGTGTCATAACCAGTGCCAAGTTGGTGAGAGATAATCTGTAATCCTATGTGTTTTATAATTTAACACTTTCCCTACTTTTGAAGTAAAACACACGTTTTTATTTTAAAGTTGTGAAAAAGAGGTACCACCAAGGGGTTGGACCCTTTTTTTGCGGCTGGGGGGGATGTTGGGGAGGGTTCACGAAGAGAGAGTGGAATACTTAATGGAGAGCACCCTTGAAAGAATTGTATAAGTAGAATTTTTTAAGTTAAATTATTGGTGAAAGTATTGAAGGGTGCGACCCTTATTTGCCATCAGGTTATGGGATACCAGGAAGTGGTTAACAACCGTATATAACAGAGCATGGTCAGTGGGCAATGGGATCGTAATAGAGTCGGAGGGCAAGTTCTCATTTCAGAGATTTAAAAGAGGTTGCTGGATGAGACCGACCTGTCTACTGATTAGCGAGTTGTAGGAGAAGAGCTGATTAAACTTTGAGTAAAGTTTTTTTGTATTTTTTCTTTAGATTCAGTACATCGTGTACTTCATGTAGTGCATCAGCTGAAGTAGAGTTGTGTCTAGAGAGTCAGATAAGGAGGCAATGTTTCTGGTATGGCGAAAGTGGCAATGTGTACTTAAAAGGCAGGATTAGTTGTTAGGAAGATCATTTTGAAGGAGATGTTTGAGGGCACATCGAGTGAAGAGTTCATCGGGCTTATTTGTTAAGAAAGAGACGAACAGGGTGCCCGTATGAAAGTTCCTGTCTGTAGGGAGCCACTGTTGGTGTTGCAAGTCATTTCTTATTTGTTTAATGGCCATGAAATGGTGAGGGAGAGTAGGTTGTGCAAGTCGTAGTGAATGGAGACAATTATATCATTGCTAATTGGTTAAACGTAAGGGGTCAGTGGGCTTGGTTTTATGGATGATGTTTTTTTGATGAGGAGCTACCAGATTTTGTGATGATACGAGATTTGGTGTGAGGGTACAGAGTGTCTACAAAGTTAATTTGTACTGTCCAGGAGGGTAGAGTGAATAATGATGTGAGTTGTGCTGGTGGAAGCTGGTTATGGTCCATTTTAGAGTCAACCTATGCTTTATGTTCAAGCAGTCTTGGTCATATGAATGTCAATTACTCAGAGGGCCCCCTTCCTCAGGGATGAATACTCTGGTTCCAGAACTTGTGGGCTTCTCAGTGGTGCTAGTGTCCATTACTTTTTGTGTCACATTCACAGACGTGCAAAATTTAGTCCATGTTCTGAATCCTGGTGAGGCACTGATGGCTCATTTTCAGTTTCTGGATGTTCAGGGTACCAAGCACTCAAATGGCTCAATTCTTAAGTGACCCTGGTGCTTATTTTTATTGTTCTGAAGTACTATCTAATCCTGTGCCTAACTCTTAGTTAATCTACTCCCTAGACTACTTAACCTAACCTTCAAGCTATCCTTAACCACACTACTGACTTGTAAACTGCTTAAAACCTTTACCATCTCTGAATATACTGATCAGCTTTTTGCTGAGTGAGGTTTTGGGGGTTTTTGTAATTAAAAAAAAAAATGATTTTAAATGCATGCCTCTGGATGTACTGGTTTCAGTAGACTTGAGCAATCTGGCTGCCTATCATATGAGTAACCGTGGTGTGGATATATCATCTTTAATCTCAGTTTAAGCATTTAATCGATTCGTTCATAAAGAACAGTCATACAAACAATTGGGGCTCTCAAAAGAATGTCTAACATGTAAGATGCCATTTCAGGTGATGCAAAGGATCAATTCATTAGGAGATTGCTTTGCTTTCCCATGACCCTTTTTAAGAAGGGATAAAACTGCCCATTACATGATGTATTTATATGTTGTCTCATCGTACTCTGGTTGGGCCGGTCTACTTGGCACAAAGAGACGGAGAAATCCACAGCAGCTGCATATTTTGTTTAATATCTCATTGGTTATGGGGGTCCTTGTGAGCTGTCGCATAATTCAAATGTGAGGGTGGAGTCCTCCTTTTACTGCTTTCCTTTTCATGTGTTATATTAGAGTATGATTTTAATTCTATTTGCGGACAAACCATTTAAATCCACTTAGTGAAGTTAAACGGATGACATTAGAGAGCAAGGCTTAACCCATTGACTTAATAAGATATGAGTTGCCGTTTAAGAATCTAACTATAGGTCCATGAGCATCTGGTTGATCTCTGGATCCCTGGTTCCTTGTCTGGAAAAAGTACTGTTTGATTTGGTGGAATTGGTTTGATTCTGAAAAGCAGTGGAGATTTGGGGTGGGAACAGTGTAGGAAGCTGGGTTTCTGTTGCAGTAACCCCCCACTTTTTGCCAGACTACTGATGCACTTTGACTCTATGTGCCCTGGGTCCCAGCCAATCAGGTTTCCAGGGCCTGTGTTCTTTCCCAAAACTGTACCTTGTACCCCCAGTTGGCATCTCTCGGGCCATATGTCATTCCCTTGTAAAAAGTACTATGGGTACGAAGGGCACTGTGGCCAAGGAAGGCCTCTAAGGGCTGCAGCACTTATTGTACCACCCTTGAAGGCCCTGTACCTCTACACACACACGCTGCCATTGCAGGCTGCGTGTTTTGGTGCATAACAAAGTGCAGAGTCGATATGGCACACATCCCTGTGTGCCATCCCTACAACCCACTGCCCTGACATAGTTCAGCCACCCCTCTAGGTGTGTGCACTATACCTGTGGTGAGGGTTCAGGTGCCTGAGCCCTGTACCCCTACAGCGTGTAGACCAATTGTTAGGCATTGTAAGTGCAGTAGTGTCATTAAGAGTATATGGTGCTGGGAGTTTGTCATTACGAACTCCACAGCACCATAATGGCTTTACTGAAAGCTGGGAAGTTTGGTATCAAACCTCTCAGCACATTAAACCCACACTGATGCCAGTGTAGGATTTTATGAAAAATGCACACAGAGGGCATTTTAGAGATGCCTCCTGAAAAACAAGCTAACACTAGAGTCCTGGCTGAGTGGCTGCTTGCCAGCTGCTATTTCAGACCTGTATCTGGACCACTGGATCGAGAGCCTGCTGCTCTTGTGGGTGTGGCACAATGCACATCCTGGGATTGCAGGGTCCACGAAGGGGAAGCTTCAAAGGCCTGCCGCCTTTGTGAGCTACCCCAGCCCTTTGCTGCTTCCAGCAACTGACACCCACTGGTTCTCACTCCCACTTTGGGCGAGAGAATTGGCAGGGGAGCCAAGTGAGGAACGGATGTGTGCCCACCTTCGCCAACCCCATCCCTCAGGTGGGGGAGGCGAGGTGAAGCCCAAATCTCAGTCCCTGCCATCTTGCAGATGGGGGACCCAGCCAACCAGACAGGGGCATATGCCCCTCTTCCCACTGGAGGGTGGCATAATAGGTGGTGTACCCACTCCAAGGAAGAGACCCATTGGTTCCAACCTTTACTTACCTGTAACACCCCTAAATCTAGTATTTAGGGGGGGCCCCTGAACCCTGCCTCCTCAGGGAAGAACTGACGAGATGAACAGTAGAAGGACAGAAGAAGCTTTGCTGAAACTAAGAGGAGGAGGCCACCCACTGACTTGGCCCCAGCCCTACCGGCCTGTCCCCACCTCGAACCTGCTCCAGCGAAATCCCGGTGTGTCCTGCAGCCAGCAGCCTCAAGAACCCAAAGGATCTTCCCTGCCTTACAAGCCAAAGACTTTGTCTTCCGTGTGCGCAGGATTTGCTCACCTACAGACTCTGGCCCCAGCCAAAACCACAAGTCTGCACCACCCTGCAACCAACGCATACGGCCGGAGTTCGAGTGGCCCAACACCACGAGGAGGTCTCCTTGGCGATCCTGACCTGAGATCTGGTTATTTCTGACCTGCCTCGAATCTCCATGCCCCTTTCTGTAGTAGGGGATCTCTGTGTATAGTCATAATCTAGTGAATAGTCCCGCCCATGTGCGTGGACCCCGGAGCAATAAAAAATGATCTCTAAAGGTGACAAATCATGCAGACCTGCATACACCTTTAAGAGAGAATTTAATTTAAAGACAGATAATGCAGCCTATACCCACAGGCTACACTGTCCAGAACTTCAACTAGAATTCCACCAACATCCACAAACAGCACTGCCTGTCCAGCTTTTCTCCACATAGGACAAAACCCTGCCTCTACCAGCAAAAGCCTCTGGAATGATAGAGAGGAAGGAGTGGACAGACAAGCCCCATAGGCTGCCATTATGTGGCTTAGAACAGGATACTGTGCCTTTAAGAAAACTTTCCAGATTTCCAGAACTTTCCCCAGTATCCCAGAATGCCCAGCAGGTCCCTTTTACTTTCAGTTCTTTTTTCCGGCTCCTGCTAGCAGGACCCTGGAGCATTGAGCTCTCCCCTTTTCAAGGGTTTATTGTTGTTTTTGTCAATTTTTGTCACTTTTTCAAGTGCTTAGTGGCTGGTACTGTCAACATGCCTGGCTTGTTCGACAAGTGCCCGGAGTGTGGTAGAAAAAAGGCTAAAACAGATCCACACGAGGTGTGTATAGGTTGCCTTCCCCAGTCCCACGTGCCTGAAGACTGTGAAATCTGCCACTCGTTCTCAGCCAGGACCCTGAGGGACAGAATGAAGATCAGGCTTCAAGTCCTGGAGGAGAGAAGGCTGAAGGCACCAGGTGGGTCTGGAGGGGCTGATTTGGCCCATACTGAGGCCTCTGGGGGGCTCCCCAGGGGCAGGAAGACCAGTAATCGTCCCCACTCCCCGTCGAGGGCGTCGACGGCGGCGTCGAGGGGGATGACTACCATCTGTTCGCCGTCTCCCCAGGGCTCTGGGGAGAAGCGGCGTCGACGGTCGACGTCGAGGGACCTGAACAGGCCGCCGTCTACTACATCGTCTTCTTCTGCGACGACGCCGTCGACGTCCAGCAGTCGGCGTCGAGATCGGACCCGGCGTCGGCGCTCGCCGTCGAGGGGCGATCGCCGTTCGCCGTCGGTGAAGAGGAGACGGTCGACGTCGAGAAGATCGCCGTCGAGGCGCAGATTGCCGTCAAGGCGAAGGTCGCCGTCGAGGCGAAGGTCGCCGTCGAGGCGAAGATCGACGTCGAGGCGAAGATCGACGTCGAGGCGAAGATCGACGTCGAGGAAGAGAGAGTCATCTGGATCGGTTTACTCTGTGGTGTATTGTGGTGTATATGCCTCCTCGGATGCCTACGCCACCGCCTCCTCCTCCGACTCCGCCTCCACCACCACCGCCAACACCGCCTCCACCACCACCGCCTCCACCGCCACCACCGCCTCCGCAGCCAGCACCACTGCCTCCGCCGCTCCCACCTCGGTCGTTACCACGCACTCCGTTGGGGCCGCCGGCGGTTCCTCCGTGGTCGGTTTCCCTTCCGAGGTACCCGACTCCGCCTCAGGGGACTCCGAAGCCGCGACGTCCGTGGTCGCCGGGACCGGCTAGACCAGCGGGCAGACCGAAGCCGAAGAGGTCGCGCTCCCGCTCTCTCAGGAGGAGAAGATCACGGAGCCATGGACGGTCATCGTCGGACTCAGGACGACGCCGTAGGAGGCACAGGTCCAGGTCGCACACGCGGTCCTCGACCAGAGATTTTTCCCCGACGCTGTCGGACTCGCCGGGGACTAGGGTGTCGCCGGTGGACGATTTGGTCTCTTTCCAAGAGGTGCTGTTGAGAGGGGCAGCAAAGTTGGGTATCACGGTGACGGTTCCAACACCCACGACGTCCGTGATATTCGAGACACTTCATAAGAAACATCTGTCTCGCCCTCTACTGCCTCTTGTACCAGGACTGGTGGAGCCCGCGTTGGAGCTGTTCCTCACTCCCGCGGTGACGAAAGCCGCCCCCTCCAGGCTCATGAAAAAGTATAGGGCCCCGGAGTCGGACCCTACCTTTTTGAGGGTGGACCCGAAGCCGGATTCGGTCATCGTGACGGCGGCGAGGAAACAACATGCGACCGCTCCTTCATCGACGGTCCCGCCTGACAAAGAAAGCCGCTGGCTGGATTCTGCGGGCAGGAAGGTGTGTGGGACCGCCGCCACCACCATGAAGGCGGCGAGTGCAGGGGCTTTGTTGGGGCGTTATGACCGGGCCCTGTGGGAGTCCCTGCAGCAGTATGCGGACCTGCTGCCCCGGGACGGGAAGGAGGACTTCTTGGAAACAGTGCGTGAGGGCATGCTGGTTTCGAATCAGGTGATCGGCGCGGCGGCGGATGTCTCCTTGTTGGCCGCCCACGCCTACTGTCATGGCGTCCACCAGAGGCGGCATTCGTGGCTGCGCCTGACGTCCCTCAAACCAGAGGCGCAGCACAGAGTGGCCAACCTGCCCTTCTCGGGGGAAACCCTGTTTGGAAAACATGCGGATGATGAGATGGCCCGCATGAAGGCGGAGGCGGAAACCCTGACGGCCGTCGGGTTGGAGAAGGCCGAGAAGAAGCGCCCGTTCCAGAGGCGGTTCGGGTCTACGGGCAGAGGGCGTGGGCAGGGTTCGGGACAGCAGCAGCACCAACAGCAGCAGTTCCGGAAGCCCTTCCAGAAACGCCAGAGGGGTAGAGGAGGCCAGCAGGCGGCTACCACTACCAAGGGCCCGGCCGGGTCTCGGCCCTGAGCGGCTACTTCCCCCTCAACCGTTACCCACTCCAGTGGGGGGAAGCATTCAATTTTTTCCGGCAGAGTGGAGAAAAATTACTCCGGACAAGTGGGTGCTGAATATTGTTTGCAATGGATACAGTCTTCGGTTTATCAGCCCGCCTCCAGCGATTCCGCCGGTCAGCTCTCAGTTCCAGCTGAGAGAGCTCCAGGCGGAGGCAGACATCTTGTTGAGAAAAAAAAGGCGGTAGAAGAGGTACCTCTGTCTCAAAGGGGAAGAGGTCTGTACTCTCGGTTCTTCCTCGTTCGCAAGAAGGACAAGAACGAGTTCAGGCCCATTCTGGATTTGCGACAGGCAAACAAATAGATTCGCAGAGAGAAGTTTTGCATGCTATCGTTGCATCAGATTTACCCTCAGCTGCAACGGGGAGACTGGCTCTGTGCCATAGATCTACAGGATGCGTACTTCCATGTGCCCATAGCACGGAAGCACAGGAAGTTCCTGCGATTCCAAGTCGGCGCCAATCACTATCAATACACAGTACTGCCATTCGGGCTAAAGTCTACGCCCAGGACCTTCTCGAAGTGCATGGCGGTGGTGGCGGCACATCTGAGAAGGAACAAGGTGTTTGTCTACCCGTATCTGGACGATTGGCTGATCAAGGCGTCATCCTACTCGGAAGCGCAAGATCACTTCCGGTGGACGTGCGCTCTCTTGCACAAGCTGGGGTTACACGTCAGCATGTCCAAATCGGTCCCGACTCCGGTCCAGTGCATACAGTACCTGGGAGCCTCCATCGATACGCGGTCAGCAAGCGTGTCTCCTCCGGAGGAGAGACGGTTATCACTCCTTCAGAAGGCTCAGGACCGCTCCATCGACGACAGTGAGGAAGGTGTCTTCTCTACTGGGATCGATGGCCTCCTGTATCTTCCTCACGCACGGCTACACATGAGACCACTGCAGGAGTGCTTGGAGGATCAGTGGGATCAGAGGACAGGCTCTTGGGACGACAAGATACGACTGTCTCTACATGCTCTTCAGTCTCTGAAGTGGTGGTGTTCGGCGGAAAACCTCCTCAAGGGGGTTCCCTTCCACAAGGACATTCCCACGACGAGTGTCGTGACGGATGCGTCTCTCCAGGGCTGGGGAGCGCATTCCGGGGACTTGCAGATTCAAGGAAAGTGGTCTCCTTTGGAATCGACGTACCACATAGATTTCCTGGAACTCAGATCTGTCTTCCTGGCACTGAAGGCCTTCCTTCCGTCCTTCCAGACCAACTCGCTGCTGATACAGACGGACAATACAACCACGATGTATTACCTCAACAAGCAGGGGGGGTCGAGGTCGCGCACTCTGTCGCAGGAGGCGCAGGCGATCTGGCACTGGCTTCTGGCCCGAGGACTGACGATTACGGCCACGCATCTGCCAGGGGTGCAGAATGCTCAGGCGGACGCCTTGAGCAGGCTGATTCAGGAAAACCACGAATGGGTCATAAACGACGAAGTACTAGGAGAAGTCTTCGCAAGGTGGGGGACTCCAGACGTAGATCTGTTCGCCACCGCCGAAAACAGCAAATGCCGAGACTTCGCATCCAGGTACTACCAGCGGGGGACGCTGGGGAATGCGTTATGGATCGATTGGTCGAACAGCTTTCTGTACGCTTTTCCACCCATTCCCCTGATTCCGGCAGTGCTCATCAAGCTGTCCCAGTCCAGGGCGCGGATGATCCTGATCGCCCCGGAATGGCCCAGGCAGTGGTGGTTCACGGACCTACTTCACCAGTCTCTCCTTCCTCACATGCGGTTGCCGTGCAGGCCGGACCTTCTCACGAAGTTCGGGGGGCGGATGGTGCACCCCAACCTCTCGTCTTTGAGTTTGGCGGCATGGCTCCTGAAATAGTGCAATATGGCCATCTGAATCTACCAGACGATTGTATGGACATACTGAAGGAGTCTAAACGACCTTCCACTAGGACATCCTATGCCTACAAGTGGAAGAGGTTCTGTATCTGGTGTAAGTCCAAGAACTTTGATCCGACGACATGTAAGGAAGATGTCATCCTTCCGTACCTTTTACATCTGGCGCGGTCTGGCCTTAATTTCCATTCCATTAAGGTTCATCTGGCTGCTTTGACTGCTTACAGGAAATGCCCTTCACAGACTTCCTTCTTTCAGATCCCTGTGGTCAAGGATTTTTTGGAAGGCTTGAAGAAAGTGTTTCCTCCCGTCAGACTTCCCTCGCCTTCCTGGGACTTGAATGTGGTGCTGTCCAGACTGATGAAGGAGCCTTTTGAACCCATTCACAAGGCTTCATTGCAGCACCTATCCTGGAAGGCGGCGTTCCTAGTGGCCATTACATCGGCCCGCAGGGTGAGTGAACTTCAGGCATTATGTTGTCAAGAACCTTATACTGTATTTCATGCTGCTAAGGTTGTGATGCATACTCACCCTAAATTTCTTCCTAAGGTTATCTCTGATTTTCATGTCAACCAGACCATAACTTTACCTACGTTCTTTCAGAATCCCTCTTCGCCAGCGGAAAGGTCTCTCCATTCCCTGGATGTTCGGAGGGTGTTGAAATTTTATCTGGATAAGACCAAGGATATTCGTAGGTCTGACCAATTGTTTGTTAATTATGGATCAGTCAGGACTGGTCTTGCGACCTCTAAGCAGTCCATTTCTCGGTGGATTGTGTCCTGCATACAATTGTGTTATCAAAAGGCTAATAAGACCTTAGGGGGTAAACCTAAGGCTCATTCCACCAGGGGCAAAGCTGCCACGGCGGCTTTGCTGCGTAATGTTCCTATTGCAGAAATCTGCAAGGCGGCCACTTGGAAGTCGGTCCATACCTTTGCTGCGCATTACTGTCTGGACTCGGATGCCAGGGCAGATGCTCAGGTTGGGCAGGCTTCGCTGCGAAATTTGTTCGCACAGTAGTGGTTTTGTCTCGTTTGTTCTCCACCGCTGTTGTTGTTTGGGGATGGGCTTGCCATTCTATTCACTAGATTATGACTATACACAGAGATCCCCTACTACAGAAGGAGTAGTTTCTTTTCTGTAACTCCAGTTCTGTAGTAGGGGTATCTCTGTTATAGTCATAAGCGCCCGCACTCCTCCCCGGTGGAGAGATAATTATTCATATGAAGAATGCTACAGGTCTGGCGTGCTACGCCTTCAAAAAGAACTGAAAGTAAAAGGGACCTGCTGGGCATTCTGGGATACTGGGGAAAGTTCTGGAAATCTGGAAAGTTTTCTTAAAGGCACAGTATCCTGTTCTAAGCCACATAATGGCAGCCTATGGGGTTTGTCTGTCCACTCCTTCCTCTCTATCATTCCAGAGGCTTTTGCTGGTAGAGGCAGGGTTTTGTCCTATGTGGAGAAAAGCTGGACAGGCAGTGCTGTTTGTGGATGTTGGTGGAATTCTAGTTGAAGTTCTGGACAGTGTAGCCTGTGGGTATAGGCTGCATTATCTGTCTTTAAATTAAATTCTCTCTTAAAGGTGTATGCAGGTCTGCATGATTTGTCACCTTTAGAGATTATTTTTTATTGCTCCGGGGTCCACGCACATGGGCGGGACTATTCACTAGATTATGACTATAACAGAGATACCCCTACTACAGAACTGGAGTTACAGAAAAGAAACTACTCCTTCTGGAGGATCCCCCTGACCGCTACCGGAGCTGGTCAGAAAACCCAACGCCTAAAGACATCCCTGCACCAGACGTCTCATGGCCTTGGTTGGCCTGACTGACTGTGTCCCAGCATCCCCAGGCATCCCAACTTACCTCTCTAACTGGTGGTCGCCTCCAGAAGATTTTCGTCCACGAGCCTGCAGTCTTTGTTGCAACCGGAGAATCCCCATTGAAAACAACAGGGCACCCGACGCCAAAACAGCACCCTGCACCCAGCCGCCCCAGCGCCGCTGCAGGCGTACTTTGGGTGCTAACTCGTATCCCCCTTTGCCCTGAGCCTAACAGCAGGAGCTTTGCTCCCACAACCTTGTGGCTTGCAAGTGAGCAGCCACCAATCGGATGCCCCCTATCGGATTACAGTGTGTCTCAGCACTGCACCCGGCCGTCCTAGTGCCTCTGAGGTGTTTCAAGAGTGCATCCTTGACCCTGGGAGAACCCTGGTTCTAACCCCAGAATACCAACTCCCACAAATAACTACTTACCTGTAAACCGATAACTCTATTTCCTTCCTTAAGATTGCTTTGACTGTTTTTCTTGAAAATTCTTTTAAGTGTAGAATTGGTTTTGTATTAGAACTTGAAAAACTACAAATAACTAAAAACTGCTTTACTTACATTTTCTCTAGGAAATGTCACGGTGTGCTATCTAGGCATATCACACTGAGTAGAAAAAATAATCCATAAAGTAATCGGAAAAGTAATCAAAAGTAATCGAACAGTAATTTCAAATGTATTCAAAGTATTTACAAACCTGTAAAGAAGTCATTTTCATTCAGCTTGCTTGGATTTTTCAACTTGCCTTGAAAAGTACCATTTGCACTTACCTGTGCCAGGCTTGGTTGGTTCTAGAAAATAAATATAACTAAATAATATTTTTATACAAACAAATTGGTCTGAGTTCAGTCTTTGAGTGTGTGACATAATTTGCTGCCGGAGTGTGTACAACAAATGCTTAACACTACCCTCTGATAAAGCCTTACTGCTCGCCCACACTACCACAAATAGAGAGTAAAGTGCTATATACTTTTACCTCTGCCTACCTATGGGGTTCCACTGGACTCTGGGCACACTATACCTCATTTTGGTATGGTATATACAGAGCCTGCTTCCTACACATGTAACCCAAGAGGCAAAACACGTCAGGCGTTCAAAGCATAGAGACCATCACGATAAGGGAACAAGCCAGGCATCTTGCACAAATGGGAATTAAAGCAACATATGCTGGAAACTGGCTTTCGAGAATTGAGCACACCACAGAGTTGGACCTGTTTGCAACACCATAAAAATGCAAAATGCCAAGACTTTGCGTCCAGGTACCCACACCAACCTTCCCAGTAGAATACCCTATTGATACACTGGTCGGGTAAATTAGCAAATGCTTTTCCCCAATACAACTGGTTACAAACCATTGTAAGTGTCACCCATGATATTGATCTTAATAGCACCACTTTTGGTCTGACAAACATGGTTCTTAGATCTCCTGGAGATTTCTCAGGGGGAAGTGATAAAGGTATCAACTGTGCAAAACCTCTTAACAATACAAAAGGAACAGGTCTGCCACCCTGAACCAGCCATCCTCAGTCTGGCAACCTTGTTTCTGAGGATGTCTGGGACTTCCACAAAGAAACATGGAGGTCCTAGAGGAATCCATACAAATCACAAGGAGATGCTGCACAGCAAAGTGGAAGAGGTATGTCAACTGATGCAATAGGAAAGGGTTTCTGTACAGTAGAACGAAAGACATTACAGTCATTACATACCTAAATTATCTGCTAGATGACCATCTCCCTACACATCACTTTAGATCCATTTATCAGACGTAGTCACCTACGCAAGGGGACTCATGGGTAAAAGTTATTCAGTACCCAGTGAACAAAAGAGTCTTAGATGGAGCAAAAAGTATAGCAGCACCCACAGCCATGATGAAGCTAAACATGATGCTCACACAGCTAATGAAAGACACTTTTCAGCCAGGGCTTAAGTTCTTAATGTTAAAATCTGCACTATTATTAGCCGGCAAGTTGTTACACAGGGTAAGTGAGCTGCAGTTGCTCACAACACATAAACCCTACTTACAGATCCACAAAGACAGTGTGTCTATTAGAACAAACTAAGTTTTACATGCCAAAGTCATCTCACACTTCCATTTTAACCAAATCATTTAACTGACAATTCTTGTAGCAGCCTAAGATACACTCTGAAAGAGCCTTTCCCAAATTAGATGTCTGGAATTAGTCATATACTACATACCTGCACTACTTAAAGGACACTGAACAAATCAGATAAGGGTGCCAGTTTTTCGTTTTTGTTGCACCAGCAAGCTGAGGCTCACCGGTGGTCAAGGCTGATTTACATATGTCTGGGTCAATCTGAGGTGGCATGTTGAGCAAAAGAATGTGTTGGGATGCTACCCCGAGCGATTGCCAGTGTTAGATTATGGGAGCAATGCTTGCAATTTGTCTTTTTTGTGTTTGCTCACTGGTGACCAAGTGGTTGATTGCACTATAGATAGTAGAGTCAATCCAGATATGCTACAAAAAAATCAGACCTAGCACTTAAAGACAGCTTTTTTGAATTCGAGGGAGAACTCTTCTTACAAACGTACGGGACTTTGATGGGCAGTACATTCGCCCAGAGTGTGGCTGGGCTGAATTTGTTTGATTTTGAAACAAAACACATCTTAAACCCAGACATGCCCTTTAAACACAACATCAAATTCTACAAAAGATATATTGATTATATCTTTTTGGTCTGGGAGGGCTTGGAAGAAACACTACAGACATTCCTTGTTTGGATTAATGAGTGTGACAAGAATTTAAAATTCACTCACAGTCTGGATAAACAAACTATCACCTTCCTGGACCTAGACATCACAGCTAAGAGGGGTCAATTGAAGACCAAAACCCATTTTAAACCTACAGCTAGGAATTCACTTCCATCCGAGGCCACTTCGTGAAAACGTGCCCTTCGGTCAATATCTACGACTACGAAGAAACTGTAGTGATATCAAAGACTACAAACAACAGGCAACTTCACTCTCGTCCAAGCTAAGGGAACCTGGATGTCCGAAAAAAAGCCACCAGCACCGCCAAGAAACGTGCCAGTAATTAAAATAGAGAAGTATTACTGGAGACAACACACCAGTCACCCACTCCGATACCACTCATGTGTGACAACGTACAACACTATTTCAAACCAAGTATCAAAAATCATCCAGACGCACTGGAGGATCCTAGGAACCGGAAAACTCAACTGGGTAAAACCTTTGTTTTCATATAGAAGAGCAAGGAGCCTCAAGGACAGCCTGGTAGCCACCCGCCCACAAACACGAGAACATCCCACACACACTGTCCTGAATGCATGGGGTTTACCCCACGTGATTGGTCATTTTCTCTGTGGTAACTGTAGTGTTTGTCATCTCCCACAACCAGCAAAATCCCTCAACCTCGAACCGGGGGAAACCTGACATATTACTAAACACACTAACTGCAATTCCTGCAACGTAGTCTACCTGATCACCTGCCCCTGCAGTCTACGCTACGTTGGAATGACAATACGTAAGATCAAAACCCACATCTGTGCTCATAGGAGCAATATCAGGTGCAAACTGATCACAACCAGAATGACAGACCACTGTTTGGAAACAGGTCACACCACCAATGATCTAAACTGGGTAATAATTGAACAAATAGACACCAGCATTTCCAATCTTCAGAACTGCCTCTTTGAGAAAGAACAAAGGTAGGTCTACCACCTCTCCACGAACAGAAACGGCCTCAATGACAACATACCTCGGAACACACTACACAATCTCTATTTAGGGGCTATAGAGGGACATATGAATGGTCCCCATCTATATTAACGTGCCCCATCTGTATATCATAGTCCATCATGTAGACATATGAGCTACATGTACAGACTTCCACCCTGAGCAATGACCGCAGAGGTTCACAGGTCTAATCTGCTTCAACCATTGCCAGCCGCTTTACAGTTTTTAGTGTCTGCAACTACATTATAAACTATCCTCACACTTACATAGGTTTGCTACAAACTGTATCGCGGCTTTCTTTTAACCTGGTTATCCCCCCATCCGTACTAGACCTGCACAGTGCCAAGTGGGTCACTGTTGATATTGTCCTACATACGATCTGCTGTGCTGCAGGATTTAACAAAAACCATCCTTTACAATATGGTTGGACGACTTTTTGCTGGATGCTAATCCTCTCCATACAAGCCTTGTACACGACCTAGTGGGTCACTTTCCATTAATATATAATTAATAAAATCCTTTTACCAACCTATACAACATCCAATAGGATGGTTTTTTAGTTCTATTGTTATCCTTTTCACATCCAGACGTGTCTAATTCGTCTATTGTTCACCGCATTTGTTGTAAATAGTTTCCCATGGTATGGGCACCTGACAATATGTTCTATGCCTCGCTTCCTGCCGTACTTTCCCAATAGACATGTTCCCGTTCTAGTGCTTCCGACCGGAGCATGCTCTGACGCCCTGACGTTACAAATTACAACGCCGGGCAGGGCCATGCCCTCGGCTTCCTCCGAGTAACTTTTAAGCGAGCTTGGCACCACACACCAATACCATTGTCATCCTGCGCAGGACCGACGTAGGTGGACAGACATCCTTGACGAAGTAAGTGCCATATCATAGATTTTTGGTATCTACCACCCTTCGGTATCCCAGCCATGTTTTGACCCGAAGGCTCTCTTCCCCCTTATTTCTCCCTCAGTGTGTGACTACAGGAGTCCGCCCCCTCTGGGATTGTTAAAAGCTACCCATTCGCTGTAGCTCTTGTAAGCAACCTTTTCTTTGCCATTTGTGTTTTTGTATTGCTCAGACATGCCTACTTGCGCTACATAGTTATTGATTTACTCCGAGACGATCGCCTCTGCGAGCAGCTTGTATGTCTTGAAAGCATCACTTAGTGTGACTCTCTTCTTTCTCCAGTGTTTCAAGTACACTACTGGATACAACGGCATGTCCCTCATGGGGGTAATTACCACCATGCGTGTTACACTTCACTATGAGGCATACCTAAGTGCACTACTCACTTTGCGCTACTTTTTGCATATATAGTGTATTCTTGCATGCCCATGTGTGAGGTGGCTTTTAGTGGATCCCAATACCCTGATGGATGTCAGTCAGCATTCGTCAGATTTACCACCAGCAACATTTCACTAACCGTAGTGGGTGACTGCACAATCACCCACCCTTATGTATGTCTGTTTATGTTGTGTTTTGTTGTTTCAGGTATTTATCTTAACGGTGGTAACCGTAAGCACGGTCCTTTCACTGCACATCAGCACACCTTAGCGTGTGTGCTGTTATTCACACTTATCACTTATTCTCGTCCTGAAGAAAGCCTCAGCACCACTGTCAAGGCTGAAACATGTCGACTGCTTGAAGAGAGGATAAGGTAGACCATATATATATCTTCCTTTTATCCCTATTGTGTTTTTAACCGTACCCTAGACACTCGAGAATAAAGGCAGTTATTGAGCATTCTAGAGGCACTTGTAGTTTAGCTTCTAACACCATCTCCTTACACAAAAAAACCTGCTCCACTGTAATTCAGGTGTCGCAGCACAGTTGGGTTGCATTCGGCAGCCCAGCTGGGAACCCTTTGATAAAGCATGCCACCAAATAGGTTGGTGGGTGAGGGTTCCTCTTAAAAAACCTAATTTTTTTTAATCATTCCTGTGTATGACAGTCTGTCGTCATCACTTCTGGATCCCTGAACGGGAACGTCCATATTGTTGTTTACTGATTAAACCCAGGGAAAGGGACACTCCTTCGATGTCTCCTTGCTCTCTCTTTTGTTGGTATTTGCACTGGAAGAGATACCAAGAGCACACTCCATAAGGAAACATATGGGGGAACCCTCACCCTTTTGGTGAATATTTCCATTAATTACATATGTTTGGCAACTACTAGTCAATGGAGGATCACAGGTGGGTAAGAAGATATTAAAATGTGTTTCCAAACTCGCCTCAGCCCAATCATTAACGCTATAAAATCAGTGAACAGCATGGGAATCTTGAAAAGATTCAAGCTGTAAAACTGAATGGTCACTTATCTATAGGACTAGTTTTGAAGCTTGAAGAATTTTCTGAATTTGCATGCAACCCTCCCACCTCACCAGAAATGAGGTCTCTTCAACACAAAAATTCGGAAGTGGTCTTTTTTTATTCAACATACAAGACGCCCAAAGATTGACTAAAGTTGCCAAAGGGGAAAAAGAATCTGAAGATTGCAACCATGCACAGGGGCTTCAGGGTTGTGCATATGCAGTCATAGGGGGAGGATATACACCAAATGGTGGCCACAATAAAAAAAGGCTATTTGGGCCCAACCACTAGATGGTGGAATAATGCACAACATGGAAAATAAGTAAATTCTTCAGGCTCCAAAACTACTCCTACGGGTAAGTAACAATTTTGTTACCACTAATTGCATTATTCCATACATTCTAGAAGCAGTTTAGTTTTCATCACTCATACCTAGCTTGCAGTCCTGCGACGCAATGCATTTGAGACATTCTTATCCACTTTTTACTGCATGCAACACTGTGACCACAGTCCTAACAACATTAAATTACTCATGGACATTCTAATATTCTTCTGTACCTTCTCAATTACCGCTTCCACCTTACTGTCAGCCAAACTTCCATCTTCTACCTTCTCTACACACACCCTGATCAAACAACACTTTTGAACAAATCTTTAACCTCATCACCACCCTTTACACAAATCAATTCAAGCCACATCATTTTCAGAGATTCCACCCTCCCAGGATGGTCCTTCACATACTGCACCACAAGCAACATATCATTTAAACCCCATACATGGCATTTCTCAAATGCCACTCCCAGTGCTAGAGAAATTGTTCAAACCTCTTTGCTATTATGAACCATCCAACATCACCCTTCTTCTATAGACAACCCAAATCCTCTAAGCATCCGTGCAACACCTTTAAGGACTTCTCCATTGATACTCTCAAATAAGACCTCCATGGCTTATGACTATGACCTAATGCACAGGCAGTTTCTGTACGCTTCTGGACTCTTACCCACTTCCTGTATGCAAACTCCAGCAGAAATGTGCCTCTGAGCTGCTGTCCATAAACCTATGTCCTGCAGGCAATGGTATTCGGGAAAATAGCAGCAAATGATCCATCCTTAGAAAGATAACTCGAAGTCTGCTTCAGGAAATAATTCATAATCTACTATCAACTTTTACACCAACACAGCCTTTGCAGGCCTCCTGAGAAATGCTGTGAACATGTGAACCAGATCTCTTCCCTACTGTTACCTCATTGAACCAACAAGGTCATCCCTCTCTATCAAATCTGCATAAAAAATGTCACTATCGAATAGCACATTGAAAGTACAAAGCAAGCTACCGCCATCTCACCATGCAACAACATAGTAGGTCAACTTCAAGATGGTTTCAGTCACAGACCTTGCTGACATCCCCACTACCGTCAAAGGCTGCATATGCAAAGTCTGTAGCCTGCCACACTTAATGGTATACTACTTTTTCAGGGAAACACCCACACCAGTTCTCAACATGTTCATTGTCTTCCTGGACTAAGGCGTCTTCCCCTCATGCAATGAAGACCGCTTTTTACACTTGATGACTTTGTAGTTTTCTGGCCCACCTTTTACCCGCCTTTCGTCAAGAAGATCATTGAAAAACTTGTGCCTGCTGTTTTGACAAAAGTCATCCGAATAGTTCTGAAAAACAGTGCCACCTTGAAGTGTCATGTTTTCTGGACAGTCCCTTTTTCCCCAGTGATCGTGACAGTCATGCATTCCCTCTGGAGATGGCCCATGCTTACAAACCCTTTTCCAAGAGAGAGTGGCTACTGCCCTACCAGCTCGGGCAGTGCAGAGAGTGACAGTGGTGGGAATGTGATTTTTACTTGAGTGTGTGATGCACAAAAGTTTTGCCTTCTTTATGTTCAACATGGTTATGTCCAATTTACATCTTAGCCTGCATGTGCACCCTTCCTTTTCCCTTCACTGAAACCTAAGTGGATGGTGAAGGTTCCAGCCCTAGCCCTCTGTGTTCTAATTCAAGGTTCCATTATCTTGATGAAACCTACTCATCCACTGTTCCCAGTGAATTGTCCATCTCCCAAGGCAACAGAAGGAGTTTCACATCAGAGTCTGAAATATGCAACAAGAATTAAGTGCCCCTTCAAGATTGGAAGAGCCCACAAACTTTGAACGCAGCTGACTCACCATTGGCTCTGACATTCACCTTATCCACTAGAACGATGTACGATCTGGTTGGTTTTTCCTTATTGACTGTAATTCAAGAACACTTGCATACCAGTGTTGTTTGAGAGTACAACATGCCCAGTAGTACATGTCATTGATGATCTCCCTCAAGAATAGACATAAGTCTGAGAAGGACTGTTTAATCATCTTTTTGCTGTAATATAGGAGTGCGAAGCAAGATCTACCTAAGGGGAGCTGGATTGTGCCTGCAAGATTGAGTAACCTCAACTCTTGGAGGAAGGCATAGTATGACTCTCCTAGTCAGTAGCCACCAGGTCAGCGCTGCCCAAAGGAATCCATTCTCTCATACGTTCTCGTATACAGCACGATTACATGCAGGTACATTATTTCTTTTGGTGGCGTTTTTGTTCTGCACAGTCTTAGCAGCTGTGTGAATTACACATGTGTAATTTATCCTCTTGCGTCCAGCTGACCTTTTCAGGCCCATGGACAATTGTTCCCACCATTGCATATCAGTCAGCTGCATCATCCTTCACAGCTGTCACACACTACTCTTGTGTGCTTTGTCTATGTATAGGGCATAAGCTGACCTTTGTGTTCGTCAGGGGTATTGCTTACCATCAGGCTTTATAGTGCAGTTTGTCTTGGGCATTGCATGCTAGCTGTCTTTTCTGATGTGTGATGGCTATTACTTTGTCCTTTAGAGCTTGTGATCATAGAGCCCCTGCCCATTATGAACTGACTCTCCTAGTATGTGTCCGCTACTGACCTCTCATTGTAAGATGATTGTCTTCATCATGCATTCCCTTAATTCAACACCCAATAATTGCTCCTTCCTACTTCAGATTACAAATGTAATTTATTTACTTGATTCAGTTTTTTTTTCTCTTATTGTTCCTGCCTGTAAGCCCCCTGACTTCCTTCCATAACGAGTTGAGAATAGATGCCATTAGAGTTGGCCTCCGCGACTGCAGTTTTACAAAGCATCCTGCAGCATGAACTTGAAGGCCTCCCGAATATGCTTTGTTCTGAAAACAATGCATAGTGCCTCAGTGGAGATCCTTTATTCTTTACTTAGAAAAGTATTGAAGTTAAGAAATTCAGACTTGTCCATCAAAAAGGTCAAATGCCAGATTGGTGAGTCACCCACTTAGGCAACACACTGTCAACAGAGTGAATAAAATCCAATGACCTCATGGTTGAGGCGGTAAGAAAGTTCTACACCTTTGCAGCAAAGATGAACTGAAGTTATTGGGTTTGTGTCAGTGGCTGTGTGTTGTCATCTTTTTGTTCGTTGGTTGAAGACTTTTTTACAAAGGGCAATGCAGGCACGGGCAAACCATTAAGTATGCGTTTACAGTTCATCTCTTCAGAAAGCTCATTAAGGGCACAGAATGGCAGAACATAGAAATGTGACGGAGAACAGAATGTGGATAGAGCCTGAAGGAATATTAGGAATAGGATGAGGATTAGATGGGGATGTCAGGATACAAAGAGGAAGAAAGGAGGGAAATGAGAAAGAAGATAAGGACAGAAAGAATAGAGACAAATATGGGACAGGCGCAGCGAGGAAAGATGGAAAGGAAAGAACTAATGGGAAATGGCAAAATTAATGGAAATACGAAGATACAAATCGAGAGAGAGAAATGAGATATGGAAAACAAGGACCTGGAGAGCAGATTATTGAGTAACATAAGCCAGGGAAAGGGAGAATTGGATGTAGAGAGCAAAGAGAAAACATGGAGTGTGCAGCGAATTAGAGAAAAGAGGATTGTAGGAAGCTCGCTCTTTATATATTTCAAAATTGCTATATTGTGCAAAGAGTCCAGGTATTCCCTTATGAGTGGACATGGGCTTGCTATGACAAACCCAAGGTGCTCTGGTAGTGGGTAGTGCAAGACGTTGCTCGGATATGAATTTACCTTGGAAAAATGAAAACTCAAGCGGCGTTGGCAAAACAGGATCAAGTTGGGTGAATTAAATGCAGCGGCCGGGAGAGCAGCGACAGAGGCGTGTCTGAAGACTGCCTCCATGTACAGAAGTTTGGCCTGCATTGTATACAGTTCTTGAAGTACAATAAACCGATTACACATTCTTGTAGAGCATGTAAATTTGGACCTAGTCATGAACCATAAATTCAACCATCTAATAAGATCCACAGGTTGCTCTCGACTTTGTGGAAACCTAATGTGGGCAAGGGTGTCTGTGTATGTTTGTGTCTGTCTGTCTCCAGATGTCCAGCATGGGGAACATGTGATCACTGCATGTTGTGTGCATGCTGTGTTGTGATTGGCTGAGTGTTCCGAAATACATGTGGCATCCAACTTTGTGGTATTTTGAGAATAGCACCTCTTAGGCCAAACATGTTTTATTGCAGCCAATCTCCTTGGACCTTTTGTGGTGTAGCTGCCCATCTGTGGGATCGATCTAGGTTTTCCCTGTTTGCCTGTTTGTCTTCGGGCTAAGTGTAACCCCACCTGTGACCTATCAGTCGGTAGGCTTGGATTTGGGTCGCAGGGCCTCTGTGACCACGTATCTCTGACTCTGGGTTGATGGGGAGGTCATGTCGGGTAAACTCAACAGCAATGATACTTGTCTGTTATTTCGTCTACATTTAGCATAGCAGCCATTGATATTGCATTTACAGACATTCTCATTGTTATGAGTACATTTGTCATGGCGTACATCGACATTGTATTTACAGTTTTTGACATTATGTGTACATATATTATGGCAAACAATGACATCGCATTCACCGATTAACTAAAACATCTGAAGATGCACACTAGGGTCAATAAATGAGACACACGACTCAAAAAGGAGATCCACACCAATTTATAAAAATAGCAAGTATCTTTGTATATGTTTAGGCATCATAAGAAAATTGTTCAGGTAAGTAAGTTTTTTAAAAATGAATTATTTTCAGTTCAAAAAGTCGACTGCAATTCCTGGGAGGAAACGTCAGTGTAGCATTCAGGTATAGTATAGTGACTTATGGGAAACTACTGCAGGAGTTAGTGGGAGTGGTGGGCGAGTTCCAAGGCAGCACCAGCAGAACACTACCAGCGGCACTAGGGTGGCCGGGTGCAGATGTGCAAAACAGCATCATGTGCCCAATGTTAAGCAGAGGAGAACCGTCTTCATGAAAGTAGGTATTGCAACTTTTGAAAACTTAAAGAATTTCTATCTCGAAACGTTCTTACCGGATCATATTGTTCCTGGTGCCTCAATATGTATAAAGATGCATATTATTTTGATAAATTGGTGTGGATCTCCTCATAGAGAATTGTGGATCATTCATTGACTGTGTGTGTATTTTGCAGATGTCAAACACTCCTTTCTGATAAGCCTAAGGTTGCCCCCTTAGAAGAGCACCCTAGAATTGCTAGAGAAAGCCCCTGTCCACTAGTAAGGGAATACCTGGACTATATATGTATTTTTCGTATATCATATAAAGAGACAGCTTCCTACAAATACTCATTGGACTGTGACAAGAATTGTGCATAACACCACTGCTAACATACTTATTGTACTTTTGGGGGGAAAACCTTTAAGACCTTGATTGAGACAGATAACTAGGTACAATTATTTTTTTATAAGAACAATATTAATCTCTGCTGTTCTACTGCAAACCGATTACTAGTTAGAATAAGTAGAACCATCAAGGAGCATCTCTAAATGGTCAGTGTAGCAATGTGTACATATCAGAAACACTCTGCAGGACACGCTGAGGTATTAGACTTACTAATGTTTTGTATGTCTCCCTTTTTGTGCCTTTAGGGTAATAATCCAGTGCTAAGGTAACCCCTGTATGGTTGAGTTTAGAGATTCCTACCTGGGTGTACAGATAAGTTTAAGTGAAGGTTTCTTTCCAGTTAAGAGAAATAAATGCAAAAAAGAGATTTGATCATGCGTGGTGTGGAAAATCATTACTGACATGAGGACTTGGTTCAGGTCAAAAAACTGAAATAGATGCATTCGATACTCTGTTTACAACATACTCTGAGATGTTTGTGGTAAGTTGTATAATGGTTGTGAGAAAATGGATTATTAGTTTCGTTGGATAGTATTCCACCCCAAATAGTAATAATGGCATTATTCTTCTATAATCCCAAAAAAATTTCAATAATTTAAACCTGAGCTCAATCCCTGCTAGCTGTGGCACAGAGCAGACATGCTTAACTTAAAAAACTGTAAAGCGTTTTGAATACCAAAACAGTTAAAAAGTCAAAAACATAACACTATAAAAATCCTGTTCCAATTTATAAAAATATAGCATCTTTTAATGAACAAAATGAGTCCAAAATATTAAAAAACCCAATAGAGGGAACCATAGGTATAAATCTTTGTTTAGTCAATAAGTGCCAATCTGCAACTGGTCGTGCTTGACTGGAACAAGTGTAAGGTTTGAGGTAGACCACAATGGAGCACGGGTTGCATGTGAAGGCTAGGTTGGTCCTGTTCAAAGAGTTTGTTTTGGAGTAAAAGACGTTTATGGAGAAAAAGGTGCCATAGATGAGTCATCGGCAAGGCATGCTGGTTCAGAAGTGGGGCTCAATTATAGCAGGTTGTTGAAGGGAAGCGCTAGGCCCCAATGTAGTTCTCGATTAAGGCAGAAAACTGAGTGGGTGAAGTTTGTCACCAGGGAAGCTTCTTCTCGTATTGGTAAACCCACACTGATGCCAGTGTCAGATTTACCAATACATGCACTCAGAGGGCACCTTAGAGGTGCTCCTGAAAACCTACCAGCCTCTGGTGTCCTTGCTAACTGGTTTATGGCAGCCTGCCATCTGAGACGCTGGTCTGACCTCCTAGGGTGAGAGCCTTTTGCTCTCAGGAGACCCAGAACAAAAGCTTGTCTGGGAAGAGGGTGTAGCATCCCTTACTACAGGATGACCTGCTGATTTGCCTCCATGGGCCAGCGAGCTTCAAAGAAGCCCCCACCTTATGAATGTGATTGCATACTTTGGGATTCTGGGACAGGGTTCTGCCCATTTCCCACAGGAGGTGGTCATATAGGGGGCATAGTGACCCCAAGGGTCAGTAGACCACTGGCTACTACCCTACACTCCCCTACTACCCCTAAATCCAGTACTTAGGGGCGTCACTGGCACCAGAGCAGCAGATCCTGACAAATTACGAACAAGGTCGACTCGAGCTGCAAAAGCACAAGACTGAAGAGAGCACCTGACTTGGCTCCAGCCCTGCAGTCCTGTCTGCCATTCTCTGTCGAACCTATGCCGCATATGACTCGTCCTGCAGCTGTAAGCCTCCAAAACCTGGGAGGAGTCCCTGTCTTCAATAAAGACCAAGACCTCCCGTGAACAACAACCCATTGTTCCAAAGAACTTCAAACTGAAGGCTCTGAGGCCTCCGGAAAACAGCCAAACCCTGACACCCGAAGCACCCAATGCACCAGTCGCCTCTGGCCCAAGTTGAAGTGGTAGAACAGTGCCAACAACCTTCCCCAGCCCTCCAGAGCTTGAGTCCATCGTGGTCTCACCCCCTCGTGGACTCACCAACGTCGCCTGCAGCCTCTGCTTGCAAGCCTTCTTGACCGCAACTGCTCCCTGTAAGAGAACCCGATGTCTAAATACACCTCTGCACCCTTCGCACCCAGGCCGTGTAAAAGAGGACCCCCAAGTGCAACGCAAGCCTAGCACCCTCCTATTGGTTCAACCTGACTGGCTTCCTAGCCAGAACCTGCAACCTCCTTTTACAGTGACCTATCCCCATTGAAAACTATCAGGCTCCTAATGCTAAATTACATGCTGCACCCAGCTGCCCTCATGCCACTGGTGGTGTATTGCTGGTGCTGCCTTGGACCTTGCCCACCACTCACCTTAACTTCTGGAGAATGGGTATGTAAGTTGATTTTTCTGTACCTGTTTGCAGAACTTGTTCTTCCTTCCATAGTATACCATTATAGTATTAAATAATTGCGCCGTGTCCAAGATTGTATATTTGAAAACGTACTTATCTGAACGATTTATCTCTGATGCCTAAACATGTATAAAAATACTAGCTATTTTTTTAAGTTGGTGTGGATCTCCTCGAGTCATGAAGTCATTGTAGGAAAGTGGGTTTCTGTTACAGTAACACCCCCCCACACCCCCCCAAAACACACACACACACACTTTTTGCCAGACTACTGATGCACTTTGACTTGATGCCCATCAGGTTCCCAGGGCCTTTGTTCTTTCCCCAAAACTAACCCAATTGGCATCTCTGGCCACAGGTCAGCCCCCGGTAAATGGTATTACAGGTACCCAGGGCACTGTGACCTGTGAAGACCTCTAAGGGCTGCAGCACTTATTTTACCACCCTTAAGGATATATATATATATATATGTATGGTTACTATATAAGCATACCATAAAAGCACATATTGTAATTTATACAATCTAAAAAGGAAAGAAAAATAGCAGGGAACAGTTTATGTCACAATCATATCAAAACACAATTGATTTTCGCAATTTAAAAACATTTTTTTAAAGAGCAGTGATAGCAGCAATTATATATTCACTATCCAAGGATATAATTTTTAACCTAAATATAGTTAACAAGAATCTTTCATATATATCCCCTTAGCAGACTGCGTGTTTTGGTGCAGAACAAAGTGAAGAGTCGACATGGCACACATCCCTGTGTGCCATGCCTCCAACCCACTGGCATAGATCGGTCACCCCTCTTGCTGGGTACCCTATACCAGTGGTGAGGGTACAGGTGCATGAGCCCTGTACCCCTCCAGTGTCTAAGTCCATTCTTAGAAATTGTAAGTGCAGTGCTGCCATTAATAGTATATGGTGTGGGAGCCTGTCATTATGAACTCCACAGCACCATAATGGCTACACTGAAAATTGAGAAGTTTGGTATCAAACTTGTCAGCACCTTAAACCCACACTGATGCCAGTGTGGGATTTAATGAAAAATGCACACAGAGGGCATCTTAGAGTCTTAGAGATGCCCCCTGATAAACGGCCAGTTCCCTGACTGGTACACACCAGCCTGCCACCACGAGACATGTTTCTGGACCCTCCAGGGTGGGGGCCTTCACTCCCTGATCACAGAAACCAAGCCTATCCTAGGCGAAGGTGTTCACACCTCCCCCAGGCCAGGAAGAGCCATCCGTGGCAGGGTAGCTTCAAAGGCCTGACAGCCTTTGTAATCCGACCCCCAGCCTCTCCTGCTCTCAGGAGCAGGCCCCCTTCCTGTCTCCCCTCCGTTTCGGCGGGAAGACAGCCGGGAAAAACTAGCTAGCACAGAAGGTGTACCCACCGCAGCCAACGCCACCCTTCAGGTGGGAGAGGCGAGGTGAAGGCCCACTCTTCAGTGCCTGCCATCTTGCAGATAGCAGGCAATCCCCAATCAGGATTAGGGATTGTGCTCACTCCCGCACATGGGGTGAGCACACCAAGGGTGTAGTCGTCCTAAGGTCAGTAGCCATTGGCTACTGACCTCGGGACCCTTAAATACAGTATTTAGGGGGCAGCCCTGAACCAAGAAGCAGATTCCCCCAACCTAAGAAGAAAAAGGATGAAAGAAGACGCCCAGCAGAGGAGACTGCAGAGAACAACTGGCTTGGCCCTAGCCCTACCGGCCTGTCTGCAGTTTCCAGAGAACCTGCACCAAAAATCGTCTTGTCCTGCAGCCAGCGACCTCCAGAACCCCTGGGAGGACTGACTGCCTTCAACAAAGACCGGATCTCCTGTGAACAGCAGCTCTGTTCAGAAGAAGCACCAAAGAAAGACTCCGAGCCTGCTGAGGAAAAAGAAACCTGACGCCCGAGTTAGTGACCCGCCGGTACCAGCGAGGTCCTCCAGAGTCCGAGTCTACTGTGGGTTGACCCCTCCAGGACTCCCCGACTTCACCTGAAGTCTCGGCACGGAGAACTACCCCCCCCCCCCCCCCCCCCCCAAACCGCGAGTGGCCTGGTAAGGTGAAATCCAACCTCAAAAGACACCCCTGCATCCAGCCGCCCTGACGAAGAGAACCCGAGGTGCATCTATGTCCCTGAGCCCTCCAACTTATCTGCCCAGCTGTTGGTTCCTCCCGGATGTCTTCCTGGACCGAGCCTGCAGCTAAAAACCAAAAACGCGAATCCCCTTTGTAAACAGGCCACCCGACGCCAAAACAGCACCCTGCGCCCAGCTGCCCCTGCGGGTACACTTTGTGTGCTAAACCAGACCCCACTTTGCCCTGAGCCTAACACCAGGAGCTTGGCCAACCAAGTTGCCTGCTCGTCAGCAGCCACCAACCGGAGGCCCCCTATCCCCCATTAGATAACATTGGGCCTCAGCACCTGGCCGCCTTAGTGCCGCTGAGGGTGTAACAAGAGTGCATTCTTGACCCTGGGGGACCCCCGAGTCTACCCCCAGAACCTCAACTCCCACTATCAAATACTTACCTTAAAACCGATAACACTATTTTCCTCCATAGGATAACATAGACTGTTTTTCTTGGAAAAGTTTTCAAGTGTGGAGTTTGAAAACCTAAAGAAATTCTTTAAAGTTGTACTGTTTACCAAAAAGGAGTATGAAAAGTAATCTAAAAAGTTACTTACCTGGTATTTTACTGAAAAGCCCATTCAAGTCTATGTACGGTATTTCTAAAGCATTGCATTTCTCTGCAACCATACTGTAAGTCAAAACAAAGTGCATATACAATTGCAATTCAAACTGTTTACAAACTGCATTACTACTGTAAAGTATTTATTGCTTACCTGTGCCATGCTTGCTTGGTTCTAGAAAATAAAATAACTAGAAGAATATTTTAATTAGAAAATAATTTTTCTGAAGTTCAGTCTTTGAGTGTGTGAATTCATATGCTGACTTGAGTGTGTACAACGAATGCTTAACACTGTCCTCTGATACTGCCTTATTGCTCGACCACACTACCACAAAAAGAGAGTTAGATGCTATCTAACTTTACCTCTGCCTACCTTTGGGGTTCTACTGGACTTTGTGCACACTATATCTCACCTTGGTATAGTATATACAGAGCCAGCTTCCTACATTCATTTATTTGTCATTGTATTTGCAAATGTCTTGCACTTTTCTTTGTTAAGCCTAACGCTGCTCGACCACACTACCCTCTAACAGTGCACTTTGGACTGCATAACAAGCCCTGTTCACTCATAAGGGAACCCCTGGACACTCTTCACGGCATGTCAACGTATTGATATATCCCACAAAGAGCCATCTTCCTACACCTTCCTTATGGGCAGTTCAGGTTTACTTAGAGGTAACTTATCAATATTTAAAAAGAGCATTTAGGCGTGTCAAAACGGGTATTCTGACAGGTCAATTTTGCAGTTTATACCTGCACAGAAAGTTCCCAAGTTTGCAGCTCTGTTTTGCATTGGCACTTCAGTGGTGGCACAATTTGGGCTACAGTCCACTGGTTAATTTTAACTTGCAGGCCCTGAGTACATTTCATACCATTAACTAAGTACTTGTTATTGTTAAGTGGGATTTGTATAGTACATAATCACCAATGATCTCTTAGCGCTCATGGGAGGATTACAGGAACCCTACCAGCAGTTACCTGTCAGCGCGCCTACCTGATCAGAGGAGCACATCTTGCCCCCAAACCTGTGTGAACAAAAAAGTCTTTAGTTTTTTTCCTGAATGGCAGGAGAAAAGCTTCCCTCCGCAGACTTTCCGACAACTTATTCCACAGTTGAGGGATCAGAACTGAGAAAGCTTGCCCGGCCTAAGCGGCTTTGTCAAACCGTGAGCAGGACAGCAGGCCTGCCTCAGACGAGCGAAGGTCACATCCCAGCACGTATCTCCTTAGGCAGGCCTTGATGTATTCCGGTGCCCGCCCAAAAAAGAGCTTTGCGTGCAATGTAAAGGTCCTTAAACCTGGCCCTCTGCTTAATTGGGAATAAGGATAATCCATGTTTTTGTGTCTCCATCCCACTTTCAAAAAGGCCCCAATGCTTTGACTGCTTCAGTGTCCTTTGCTATTTTACATCCTACTTGCCTTGCAGTCATTGAATGCAGATAGTGAAGCTGCTGCAGTAGTGGTGTGGCTAGTGAACGTCTAGGGAGGCTAAAAGTTAGTCTTGCAGCGTCGTTCATTACTACTTGCAGCTTACATAACAGCTTGTCTGGTAGCCCAATATATAATGCGTTGCCGTAATAAAATCTCAACACAATCGGTGCCGTCACCACAGTGCGCAGAGTTGAGAATGATAGGAGGGGTACCAATTTCCTGAGTTGCCTCAAAAGGCCGACACAGGTCCCTACCACGGTGGTCACTTTGTTTGACAGTGTAAGCTTAGCATCTAATATAATGCCTAAGCTCTTCACGACAGACACCAGTGTGGGTGTAGTACCCAGCTCTTGTGGCCAAAAGAGATTAGACCAGGGGTTGCCTCCCGAGGTGATGGTTAGTACCTCAGTTTTGTCAGGGTTTACTTAAAGCTAAATTAAAATGCCAATTGGTTGTATACCGCTTTGACAAATATTTAGGGGTTGAAGCACATGCACTGGGAACTGGGCAGCAGTGTCCCACTGTGCAGTCTAAATACCAGTAAAAACATTTAACAAAAAGTGGGGGTGACCACGGCAACTGGGACATTTTCCCACAATGGTAACATTGGGAAATAGGGAGACACATAAAAATTATTTAAAATGGCGAGTTTAGGAGGTGAGGAGCCAAATTAACCTGTGTGCAGCTCACCAGGTCTACTCCTGAGTTTGTTACCCGAGTTCACTTTGGGTCAAGAAAGTTCCCAAGTAGAACAGTGAATGATGCATGGTGTTTACCACTGGAATGCCAAATGACCTCTATATTGTTTTCCTTGGTCCACTGCATGGGTTTAAGAAGAAGAAAGTGTAATGTGTGCAATATGTTCCAACTTTTACTGTATTTTGTTTAATAGTATTTTTCTCTGTTATGGTATGCTCTTTCTTTATTCCCCTGGCAATTCTTGGCCTGTTAAGCCCATCGTTCTAGCCCTTTCTCCTTTCAGAATGTTGAGTTGCGTAGACTGGAGATTCCATTGTCATACATTTCCCTTGGAGTTAGGCTCAGAACAAGGTATTAGTGAGGTTGCTTTCCTGAATACACTTGTGGAAACCTTTTACTCATCGCTGTTTTGCTTCACGAGAAAGAGATATTGGTGGGTTTCTGTGTATTTAAATTTTTTGGGGTGACTGAGATAGTCAGAAGCCTTACACTGCTAAAGCCCTTCAGGTGGCTTTCAGCTACCATTTAAAATTAGAGACTTGCATGTTTCCAAAGTTACATGAGCTGACCCGAACAAAGTCACATAGGACCACATTGGCCTATTTTAACCAGACGCCCAAGGAAATTGTGGCATGGATTTGGAAATTCTGTGTTGTAGAATAAAGAAATGTGCAGCAAACTATTGTGATTTTTCTTTTTTGCGACAAGTTATTTTATTGACATTCATTATATTTTACACATCTTTGTCTTTTGATTTTAGTTTAAAAGTTGTTAAAATGCTGACTGTTGACTCCTCTTGAGGAGAGAGAATACGGGTCAAAAGGCTCCTAGATCTGTGATGAATATATATGGCAGCTGAGAGTCCTGCACATGATAATTAGAAATGTGCCACAGATAGCAACATATAAGGGGAGGAGGATTGAAAATAAAATGCAAGCAGTTACTGGCAAGTACAGTTTTTTTGTTTTTTTTAATCTAGTAACTTGACTCAGGACATCTGTGCCCATTTTATGGGTCTAGCCTGAGCAAGCGCATGCGCTGCTCTGCAAGACATTTAGTAAGTGGGTTTTCAAAGTGCTACCACACGCTTTTGCTGGCCTCAAGCTTCCAGTTACGCACGCGTGCTGGAGCGCAGCCGCCATCTGCCTTTCTTTCATGGCTCATTAAGCCTTGCAGCGCGTGAATCATGCTCCTCCACACCCTTGCTCTCTGCTCTCACTACCCCCTCCCTTCTCCCCCTCCCTTCTCATCAGCAGAGGCGCCATCTGGCTTTCCTCTCGCTCTCCCGCACATGCCTCGCTCTGCCTCTCTGTTTTGCTCGCCCCTCTCCCACCACAGAGCACGTCTAGCGGCCACGCATCTTGCGAAATCGGCCACACACTTTCCTGTTCGTGTTCCGAGCTCAGCTGATATCTCTCAGCCCCATCCATGTTGACTTTGTTCCCGCCCCCCTCTCGCCGTAGTTTGTTGCCTTTAATCTCCCCCTCCAGCTCTCCATGTTTACTTTCTTCCCGCTCCCTCCCATTGTTCGTGTTCACCTTCTTCCCTCCCCCCTTTATTAATGTTCACTTGATCGCGATCAGTTTCACTTTCGCGGCCGCGCGGCACTCCATCTGATCAGAGCACACTCGCTGAGAATGGGCATCCGCTTTTAAGCAATGCTTGTTGTAGTAGTAATGCAAAAGCTCTACTATACAAGGCACAGTGCCCCTTTCACAATCTTCGTGCCCCCGTGCGAGGCCCAAGCACTTTGCACTTAGCGCGGCACCCAACCTCCCCTCCGCTCTAATTACAAGAAGACTTCCGTTTCCGGGACTTCTGAGGCCGACAGTTGCACAGACGCCGAAACGTGGTTAGACTCCTACCAGTAGTCCCTCAGCACAGAGTCTGAGAGCTGCGGGGACGTGTCTCACCCCGAAGGCTGCAACAAAACCGAAACATACTATGGAACACAGAGGACCCCGCGGGCAGTCTCACAGGTAAGCGGTGACACCCGGCGTGCAGAGCCAAGAGTTAAAGCTAAACTAACGATTCTCATACAAACTTTCTTAAGTAGAGTCATTTTTTGGTATTTCCTTATTTTGTAGTTGTCCCATCGTCTTGGTGCTTGCTTGGTGTTCTCGAGCCCCTGCATAACCCCACCATGCAGCTCCCCCCACTTCATTTCCCACCCTCGGGAAAGTGAACTTTCTCTCTATGTCGCCTCTACGTCTGTATTTGAACCCCTCTGCTTTTCTCTGCCTACCTTTAACTCAGTCTCTCTTTAAATTTATTAAGGATTTCTTGGCGACCTGTCAAGGCATTTTTCAGCAGTTTTTCAGCGACCACAGTTTCGGAAAGTTTATTTGGAACCATACAGCCTTGAATTCACACAAAATGGATAATAAAAAAACAAGTTGTACCGCACAGGGATTCCAAAAGTATGTCTTGCTTTGGGCCCAAAATTCCTTAAGATGCCACCAGGGAGGAGGCAGTGGCGAAACGAAAGTTGAAGAGGCCCCCCTGCAAGGTACACAGAGGGGCCCCCGCTCCAGATTTAATCCGGAGCTCTCCGGTGTGAGTACAGTGCTGAGGGAGCCCCTTGCAGCTCCCCCCCCCCACCCCTCCCCCCCTGTGGGGGATGCGGGGGCCTGTGTTACGCCCCTGGGAGGAGGATACAAGACTTTGACCATTCAAGCTCCAAGCAAATGAGCTGGGGCATAACTGGAGACTGCCGGGCTTTGCAAAGGGTTAACTGTGTGTAAGTGTGCTGCGGTGGGCGTTCAACTCTCTGCTGTCCGCAGATGTGACTCTGGGTTCATGAGATTAACTAAGTGAAGTTTTCAGCACAGATGTGTCTGGGTAGAAGCACCGCAGTGCTCTTTCCCTTCCCCAAACCCTTTCTTCTACGCCCCTGGTCCTTCCCCTCCCCCTCCTTTGCTCTTTTCTTTCCTCTTCCCTTTGTGCCTCTTCTCTTTCTCTCTTCACTAATTTTTTTGTCATCGCACTCCTTTCACCCACTGCACTCCTTTAGATACTCACGTTCTCACTTCCTCCTTCTTCGCTTCTATAACTCTTTCCCCTCTCTTGTCCAACCTCTCTCCTTCCTCCCCCACTAATACAACAGGTTAGAAGTTAGATTGTTAATTATAAGAAAAAAACTGGTCTTCCTTGCACATATGAACAGTCACTACTAGACTAAGTTCACGCTCTCTCAGTTCACAGTCTCTTGATTTGAAATTTGAGAGCCTTTGCAGCACTTTGAAACCTGCTTACTATAAAAGCCAGCACTATAAAAGCCTCTGGATATAGAAATAAACATGGCGAGGACTGGCAGCATCACAAGCTGTGGACGAGCCTTCAACTCACTTACCTGAGGCTTGCAGCAACCAGGAAGGGGAACTGGTGGTGACGAGTCTACTCCTGCTTCTTAAGAAATGTGTGGGTCACGTGACCACACTGAGGCAACGCTACAGGAAAGCCGTGGTTGCTTCACTTTGGGGTGTCCTTAGGGTACATCCTGCCAATGTTGCAACCAAGACTTATAAGTTTTAGCGGGTGTTCATTGGTTTACGAAGGCTTGAAGACGAGGCTCCGGATAGCGCTTGAAATTTGGCCAGCCATAGAAATGCATGAGAAATGCTCTTCTCCAGGGGTGCTTTAGGCGCTATAATTTATCTACTTAGGGTGCGTTGTCATGTAGAGGCCAGGTGGAGGAGCCCCATGCAGTCCCCGCCATCTTCTATCTTTCTTTTGCATCAGGTTTATCAACATTTCGGGACGTTAAGGATAACTATCAATGTGTTACCTCTTTGTGAATGTTACAGCGAACAATCAACACAACTTTGGGCCGATTTACTGGCTCTACGACTCATTGTTGAATGCAGAACTGTGTTAGGAATCAACATAAAAAATATGGAGCATTGGTGAACACTTAAACTACGCACAGCAAGTAATTGATAAACCATCATTTCACGAGGACGTAAAGATAAAGCAACAAATGTGTACAAACCACAGGAAGTTAACCACAACATGTTATTATAATTGTAAAATATGAAATCAAATAAAAAAAATATAAAATGCAATGAAGGTTTATAAAGCTGAAATTACATCAGGCCCATCTATTTTGTTTAATCCTTGATGGACTACCAGTGCCGGGTCCATTTGCCTGTTTGAGATGTGATATGGTCTGGTATATAATTAGGCGTGTGTCGTGCTCCAGTGCACAGGGCTTTACGTACCCAGTTTCTCATGTTCTCTTTCTCCTTTCTTTAACCTATGCACTCTCTTTACAATTGCCCCTTTTCCTCCCCCTCTCTGTCTCCCTGCTCTTGCCCCAGCTCCCTTGTCCTGCCAAATCTCTGCCTTTCTCCATCCTTGCTTTTTTCTCTTTGATTCCCTTGTGCCTTTTCTTCCTGTCACTCTGATCCTCTTCCTCCTCTCTCATCTTTTCTGCCATATATATCTCCCTCTCTCGCATCTCCTTCTTCCTTGCTGTCTGCCCCCTCCCACTCCTCTCTATCGCTCTCCATCTCACTCGCTCCGTTACTATATATCCATTTCCTTACTCCATCCATTTCTAGCTTATTTTTATTTTCTCGTTCTTTCTCTTTCTTTCTCTCAATCTCACACTGTTTTCCACTCCACTTTTTCTTTCTCTCATCTTCCTCTATTTCTCTCTCCATTTGTCTCCTCTCCACTTCCCATTTTCTCCATCTCTTTGTTTCTATCTCACATCCTCTATTGGATTCTCTCCTCTCATTCACATCCTCTATTGAATTCTTTCCTCTCTCTCTCTCTCAGCCTCAATCTTTGTTCCCAAACTTCAAGTAAATAGGTGGCTAGCGATCTCACACATTTTTGCACAATTAGCATGACAGTAACGACTCCCATTCGGTCTATATTTTGCAGATATTTGTTCCTATATAAATTCATTTATGATTCAAGAGCATTTCGACATGAAGATATGCTAAATATACACAGAGTATTAGCAATCCGTACAATGTTTTGATCTGGACAAATTTAAATAAACGGGAGAGGAGTTGTCCTAACGGCTAGGGCGGTTGACCTCAAATCTGGGGAACCGGGTTCGAGTCTCGGCAAGGACGCTCAACATCCTGTGATTCTGGACAAATCACTCAATCTCCCCGTGCCTAACAAAATCAAGCATTGGCATAGCCAATAGGTCTCGCATTTGGGACCTTATAAGAGTTTTGCCATGCAACAGTTGGTTTTGTTGCACCAAGGATATTCTGCTGCATAACTAAACACTTGTAAGGTCCCAAAAGCGAGACCTATTGGCTATGCCAATGCTTGTTAAATCTGGTATGTAATCACAGAACTCTAGCATTAATGAGTAGTACACAAGAACAGGGCCTTGGCTTTAGCCAATGCAGAGTTCCTTCTTCTTTACATGCATTTGGGTAGCAGTTGACAGAGCTCTAATAAAGTATCAAAGTTCAATTGCTGTGCATGGATGCATGCATGGACAGTGGAGTGTCAGTGCACTGCAATGGAAGGATTTTTGTTACTCCTGTACTGCCCACACCCAGAAGAAACTACCCCTGTTGCTGATATTTCCCCAGTGATGAGGTTGCACACCTACCTCCACAAAGGAAAGAGCAGCACGTTTGGTGCAGCAAATTTTCAGCTGGTAAACAGTGCAAAGCCTAGAGTGACAAATTTCCATCTAGCTCCAAGCGTAAACCTAGCTTGGCCTAAGCTGGCCACTGTATCCAAATGTAATGACACAGAGACCTCTTCATTTGACTCTAACAGGTTTGTAATTGGCTGGCAAAGGGATTCTGTTTTGCGGCCTCTGCTTCATCAAGCCAAACTCCCCCTCTCTTCTGAGCACAGTACATTTAAGAATGCATTGACCGCTAGCATTGCTAGCCTTAAACACCATAGAGCAGCATTGCAAAAGTGCTGAATACTGTGCCAAAGTAGGAAAGGCAGAGCCGAGCTTGAGCCAATGTCAATTCTATGACCCTGCTGGTCTGTAGCCGCTGTCCCCTACCCAGGATGAGGCTCGGCAGAGGGAATGGGTTTTAGCGCACAGGTGGTGAGCTGGCTGTCTATCGTCTAGGTTCCTTCCTCCTGCCTAGCTTCACCGCTACAACTGGGAAATACATGTACTCATGGAAGGCGCGTCTGGCATAGGCTGTGGGGATCACATTACAAGGGGCCATGGCCACCGTGGCTCAGGGGGAAAATGCAAGATAAGGGATATGCCCGTATGAGTGCAGGATGAGCAATGTACCTGAGTGCAAGATGTGCCTCTTTTAAGTGCAGGGTGATCAGTGGACCTAAATGAGGGCAGGGTGAGCTGAGTGCATGGTGAGCGAAGCACCTAAGTGCAGGACTTTCCTGTTTATGTGCAGGGTGAACCGTGTGCATTGTATGTGTAGTGAGTCATGTACACGTGCTGGGTGACAAGTTGCGTTTGTGAGTACAGGGTGGGTGGAGTGCTTGTGAGTTCAGTGTGGTATGCTTTCTGAGTCCAGTGGTATGTTGTGCCCTTGTGTATTAGCAGTGTGCCTCTATTATTGTAGGGTAATCAATTTTGAGGATGCGTGGTGTTGCTGAGAAATTGCGGTACATAAAAGCCAGATCTTTTGCCTTTGACAGTGCTTGTTTTTTTAATGTCAAAGCTGAAGAAAGACTCACTTGAAAATGTTGCTCGTCTGGATACCATGGAAAAACCGTCTCTCTTCCCTGCATACAGATAAAAATCCTACTTTTGAGTCAACGTCCAAGCTTTGAGCTTCAGGATTGTTGTAGAACTGATTAATCTTTTTGTGAATGTGTAGACTGGGTCTCCAACCAGGGAAGATACCCTGAGACTTTGTGAATTCGATAACAGCTAGTGTGCAGTCAATGTGACAGTAGTATGACTTAAGGGGACTTAACTAGCACATAAAAGCCCACCTGGTCTACGCATACCTCACTAGACATAAGGATAACAACGGTTTCTTACAGGAATTGCATTTGATACAGTTGATGGCGTTGGGCCTGCGTGCTTGCTGGGCTGGTGATACCCACACGTCACTTTACTCCAACTAAGCTAGGGGCATTGCCATAATTTTGTGTAAAGGGCTCCCATGGCAACTGGCGCACACTTTTATGGATAGGGATGAGTGCTATGTTATTCTTGCTGGCGCACTACATAGGAAATCCATAATATTGGTGGATATATAGGGCCCAAACATAGACAATCCTGCTTTTTTTCCGGGGATTTGGAGGCAGATCTCTAGCCTCGTACCACGAGCTATATTATGGAGTGCGACTTCAATGTTGCGCTGGGTAACCAGCTCGATCGTTCTGGTATCTCCATATGCCCACACCCTAATGCTGCATGGATGTTATACACGCTCATCCAGTAAAACTGCTTACAAGATGTATGGAAACATGCACATTCAGATACCCCGGAGGGTACTTGTCTTAATGCTCACCTCAATGTGTGGTCTAGAATTGACTACTGGTTAGTCTCTCGAGACGTCCAGATGTGGAGACTCTTTTGCCCCACACCCTCTCGGATCACTCCCCAGTCAAGCTGCAATTGCTGATTCTGCAGGCAGATCCTTGGGCCTATACTTGGCGCTTGCCTCCTGGTGCATTACGAGATGCGATGTTCTGCGAAGAAATTCATAAGGAAATGGTGAACTACTTTGCCAATAACGGTTGGCCTCCACACTTTGTGCGGATTTCAAGGTAGTTCTATGCGGTGCTTGCATCACGAAACAATCAGGTGTGATTAAAGCTCTCCATGGGAGGCTGATGCAGCGTTAAAACAGCCGGAGCCTAGAAACGTTATATTTCCTCTCTAATGATGGGGCCCTATTGGCCACCATTCAGTGCATAGTAGCAGAATTTATGGAGGAGGCTACCAGGGAGACCTTCCTGCATCGAGACATGCAAGCCCACCGCTGTGGGGAGGGTGATAGCCCGGGCAGGACAATTGCGGGTCTGCTCTTCACGCCGCGGGTTTCCTCCTGTGTAATGGAACTGTTAGATGAAGACTCCAACCTTGTATCCTCTCCCTCGGAACTTCTAAATGTAATGTCCTCTTTCTAATTCAAATTATACTCCACCACTCCTGTCCTTGGCATGTCCGAGTTAACCGTGTATCTTGATACTCTCCAGTTGTGGCTAGATCTGGCACATCGAGCATACTTAGACTCGTCCATAACCACCGAAGAGATAGTTCAAGGTTATTCAAAGCCTCCCTGGACACAGGGCTCCTGGATTAGAAGGCATTACTGCCGCCTTCTGCAAGGAATTTGCCTCCATGCTAGCGCCATGTCTTTTGGCAATGTTTGAGGACTCCCTTGTGAATGGCTCCCTGCCCCCCACCCCCCGCTCAGAGAGGCAGTTATCGAAACACTTCAAGCCAGGCAAATCGGCCTCCCAGTGTAATTCCTATAGACCGCTTTCCTTAATAAATGTAGATACTAAAATCTTTACTAAGATCCTGGCGAATATATTTCTGCCGCTTTTACCCCTCATAGTTCGTTCTGACCAATCCGGCTTCGTCACATAACCTCCGCGCCATCTTTGCAGTCATGCACCACCTTGATCCCCAAGTCACCGCAATAGTTGTCCTGCTCAACACCACAAAGGCATTCGATACCCAACAATGGGCATGTCTTTTTCCTTTGCTTGCCCACCTTGGCCGCAGTCCTCCTTTAATTCGACACATACAGTTCCTCTACACTCTTCCTACCTCATGGATATGACTTAACGGGCTACTATCAGACCCCTTTCGGATCTCACACGTAACAAAACAGGGCTGCCCACTGTCGCCCATCCTTTTTGCGATAGCGATGGAGCCACTGTCAGTGAAACGCAGGCAACATCAAGCGAATTGGGGTATTGGCTTCACAGCAAGGAGTCTTTTAGTCTTGCTATATGCGGATAATATCACACTTTACATCTGCAACCTGCAGGAAAACCTCGACCCCATAACGTGAAAAGAGGTGCGTTTCGACGGTTACTCCGGTATGCACATTAATTGGTCCAAGTCTGTAACATTTTCTTTTACGGAAAACACAAAACCATTCCCTTCAGAATGCCCTCTAAAATGGGCAACTGTCCTGGTGAGGTAACTGGGCATTTGGCTCAGCTGGGATCCTGAGGCACTCTGGTGTGCCAACTACTGCCGGGCATGGTTGGAATATAGACTTACAGTGCGCTCTAAGCTGCTTCTGTCCCTAGCAGGACTCGTATCCATTGCAGAGATGAATGTCCTGCCTAAGTTCCTCAACCTCTTTTTCACCACACCTATTTACGGCGCAGTTTTCCAAGTGCTTAAAGACTGTCTTGATTACCTGGGTCTGGGCAGGTAAACAACTTTGGGTGTTGTGGGATCTCCTCAGGGGGGTTTTGGGTATTATGTGCCTTATGTGCGCAAGATTAATTTCTACATTTTTGGATCCACCCAACACTCTTCCAGACCCACATTACTATAGAAACAGACTAGGTGGCCTCTGACCACGGTACTTTACGCACTCTACAGGTCACTGAGGGCGGACTTAGACACCACTGAGTGTACAATGGACATGGGAGGGCTTGAGAAAGAGGACGAGACTACCCTGCCTCTAGGCCCCCTCCAAACCCTCAAATTCCACCACTGCAGGACAGGGGTGCCAGAGGGTGGGCGCGTAGTTGCATCCTCATAACTTATTTGGACTTGCACCAGGATGACCACTTTGTTCCGCCCTTTGAGTCCACAACAACTCCGGCTCCCACATTGATTGACACTGTACTTTATTACCAACTCGGATCCACCTGCAGGCCATTACATGATACTTTTCCTACTCCCCTCCCGCCCCCGCCGCAGCGCCCTGCATTAGAACACATGCACACCACTGCCTTGCCATGTAAATTGATTATTTTCCTTTACAGTAGTATGCAGTCCTCTGTGGCACTCAGAGTGCCTGCGTCAGGCGTGGCGTGAAAAGCTGACAGACACCCCCCCCCCCCCCCCCCCGACTCTCAACCCCCCTTTCTGACACACAGTGGTCATTCTGTTGCAGTCAGCAGCAGTCACTTTCTCCAAACTACAGATTACGTTCAATACATTTTAAAGTACTTCATCGCCTCTACCCCACCCCCTTGCAGCTTTTCAAAATAGGACTTGTCAATGACTCGCGATGCTTTAGATGTGCTTCACCTCGGGTGTCTTTCATTCTTCTCTTGTGATACTGCCTGAAAGTGGCAGCCTTTTGGTTGGAGGTGTTTTTGACAATTCATCCTATCACAGGACATCTACCCCCCCAACCCACATTCCTTTGTTGTACTTGCTGGGTTATGTCAAGGACGCGCTGGCTGGCGTCCGCTCACTCACTGCCATGTTGCTTCTCCAGGCCAAGCGAGTGGTGGCCATGCACTGGGTTCGGAAACCTGCTCCGACTATTAAGTCGTGGATGCAGGATGTAGCATACTTTCGGGAGAAACTATCTAATTTCTGGGAGCTGATGCCTACATGCTCCTGCCCTAAGGACGTATAGGAACCTTTTCTCTCCTTTTTGCTTCAAAGGGACTTCCTCTTTGGAACGGGGAGGTAGTCGACCAGGTGTTAATCATGGACATGAGGGCCCGCCTATCAAGACCCCAACGTCATATGTGGGACTCTGCTGTGGCATGCTGTGTTCCCAGCTGTACTCGCACCTATACATGCAGTACTCTCTATGTTTTGATCCTATGCTAGGTTCAAAGGTTGCATTCTTCTACGGGGGGGAGATCAGGTTGCCCCTAGTGGCTGTGTATACTTCTTTGGGTTTGCTCTTTGATTTGACATGTATTGAATAAGACCGTAAAATGCGTAATATTCATCGTCATGCTATGATTAATGCTGTGGTTCACCCCCTCTCCCTGTGCTCCTCTGGTCCCTCTGTCTCCCCCTCCCTCAGGCAAAGTTCTGTATGTTGTACTGTTTCTGATAGCTTAAATGCTAATAAAAAGATATTTTTAAAAATAATATGGCAAAAGTACTCGACCCAAGAGTTTGCAGGAGTAAAGACTGAGGGAAAGAGAAGAAATACAGTTTAAGGGTGGAGTTTGAGATGGATATGAGTTTGTCAAATCTTCTCAACAGTGAAGTCTAGGATAGGGATGTCAGTAGGAGAGAAGACCCTCGGTTTGCATATCTTCAGGATATTTGTGATGGGTTGTGCGGAAAGAGTGAAAGAGAGCACCTTTAGGGACAAGGTTTAAGTTAACAGAGTAGGTAGAGACTAGAACAGTGAGGCACTCTTTGGAAAGGAGTGGCAGGTTTGGCTAGAGATTTGTCTAGTGTTGAAAAGAGTTGCTGTAGGAGGAAAGGAGACAAAGAAAGCGTTTAAGTCTCAGTGCTGCAGCCAGATCTGAAATGGAGGCAGGAAATCATTGAGGAGGACATCCTCTCCAATTAACTGTTTGAATTAGGCATTCATATAGCTTTCCAATAATTTAGCTAGCAATGGTTGTAGGAAGCTGGCTCTGTATATACTATACCAAAGTGAGCTATAGTGTGCACAGTCCAGTGAAACCCCAAAGGTAGGCAGAAGTAAAGTTAGATAGCACCTCACTCTATTTATGGTAGTGGGGTCGAGCAGTAAGGCAGTATCAGAGGACAGTGTTCAGCACTTGTTGTACACACTCAGTCAGCAAATTAATTCACACACTCAAAGACTGAACTTCAGACCAATTGTTTTTGTATAGAAATATTCTTTTAGTTATTTTATTTCCTAGAACCAAGCAAGCCTGGCACAGGTAAGTGATAAGTACTTTGCAGTAAATATACAGCTTTTAACGCAATTTGGATTGCAATTGTAAATGCACTTTGTTTTGTCTTTATTTATTTATTTATTTGAAAAGTTTTATAAAGCGTGAACAAGACCCAGACGGGTATCAGAGCGCTGTACAAAGAGGAAAACTAAAGTTGACCTGAAGACACAGTACAAGTACAATACAGTCCGGGACATAAGTGGAACCTGTCACATGAGAGTAAATGTGGGTGCAAGGGGAAGAAGAGGTGGCAAGTGAACAAACGGGTAAAAGTCCAACTCGATGGGGTCGAGCAGTTTTAGCATCTAACGGTTTCCAAATAACGATGGAATACATTTTAAGCCCCAAGTAAAAATTGTCAAGCGCATATATCAAACACATAATTGTCACGCATACATTTCAACACACAAAGTAAAAATGATTCTCAAGCACGAAAGGGCAGTGTCTAGCAAATGACATAGGGGCTATTGTTGATGAAATTCTTCCAACAGTAGCCATTTGACCTGTTTTTTTTAATGAAGCAGTCGAGGGGTTGGAAGGGCATTCCAGATTCTTGGAGCCAGCCCTGAGAAGGTTCGATTGAAAGTTCTTTTTTTGTTGAATTTCGGTGGTTTCAGAAGTAGGGTATTGGAGCTTCTTAAGTTTCGCCTGGCTCTGGACAGCTCAAGTATTTTTTTATTTTTTTGCCAGGTAAACCGGGCTATTGAAGTGTATAGCTTTGAGTCAGGCTATTTTGAAGCGAATCTTCGCTTCAATAGGAAGCCAGCTAAGCTGGATTATGTCAGGTGTAATATGATCTTGCTTTCTGGTACCTGTGATTAGTTTAGCAGAGGCGTTCAGAGTAGCTCTCAGCAGAGCTAACCTAGATTTAGGAAGCCCAGCTAGGGTCATCAAGCCATATTCTAGTCGTGAAATAACTAACGATTGGACTGCTGACTGTATGTCCTCGTGAGATAGGAAAGGTTTGATTTTTCCTAAGAGTGTTGAGCTGATGATTTACTCTCTTAATGGTGGCACTGATGTGGCCTTGCATGTTTAGAAATTTGTCCAGGGTGACACCTAAAGAACAAGCAGAGTCCACCATATGCGGGGTGCAGTTCAGTGCGGAGATTTCTTTGATCCAGTTTTGCGTGGGGACCTCGTGGTTGCTGGGGGTAATCAAGAGAAATTCTGTTTTGAGGGAATTAAGTAATAGATGGTTATGAGTAAGCCTTTGAGTTTTTTTAAGTGCTCCATTAAGAGTTTTAATGTAATCTGGAGAAAAGATCTTCAAATATAGTTGTCATCCGCGTACCTGTGGTACTGAATGTTTGAATCGTTCAGAATGGCAGTTAGAGTTTCCATGAATAAATTGAAGAGCGTGGGACGAGAGTGCAGATCCTTGAGGTACCCCAATAGAGACCGTGGTGCTGGCAGCCAAAGATTGGTTGTCTTTGATTCTTTGTGTTCAGTTATGCAGGGAAGATGAGAACCAATTTAGAACAGGGCCAGATAACCCCATCCTATATTGAAGAAGGACAATCAAGTTATCATGTTTGATAGTGTCAAAAGCAGAGGACAGGTCCAGAAGAATTAGGAGACAAGGCGTATCTTGGTCAAGAGCTCTCAAGGCGTCATCAACAATGTAAGTTAGAGCCGTCTCTGTACTATGGCCTGATTAATGTTGGTCTAGGAGCTGAAATTTCTTGATGTGGTCGCATAGCTGTGTGTGAACGCATTTCTCAAGCAATTTTGCTAAAGACATGACGTTGGTGATCGGACAGAAGTTATTTGGATCTGTTAGGTCTGCATTGGGCTTCTTGGGGATGGGTGTGCCTTGCCCCATTTTAAGGCAGTCGGGAATCCTCCCCTGTAAGAGAGATTGGTGGATGATCCTGGACCAGAAAGGCAGAATGGCCACGTTAAGGTCTTTGAGCAACTTGGCGCGGAGTGGATCACTGAAATGGTTGGATGGTTTAAGAGATGCCAAGGAGTGAGACACCTTCTCCAAAACTGGAAGTCGGAAGGTATTCCAGCAGGCATTGTTATTGGGTGTATACCCTGTGGGGTAAAGCGTAGCACACACTGCCGTAGGTACAGTTAGAACCAAGAAGCTCATGGACAATAGATTAGCAGCAGCACGTTGTAGCTCCCGCTCAATATTCCTAGACTTTTCAGAAAAGTGCACAGAGAAGTCCTCTTCACTAGGTCCAGCGGTTTTGATTGCTGGAATAGAATTAGCCTGTTGTTTGATGATATCAAACAGTTTCTTCGGACGGTTTTTAGCACTGTCCAGCTGATCTATGAAATGATTTGATTTAGCACTGCGAATGAGTTTGTTTTAGGAGCTTCTCATCTTCATTAGCTGTTTGAGACTAGAGGTGGAGGGGGTATCTCTCCAGTGTCTCTCAGAGAGCCTCAGTTTGCGACGTTCGTCATTAAGGGCACCATTGAACCAAGGTTTGGATTTTTTGCAAGGAATCCTTTTGAGTTGCTGCAGAGTCGAGAATAATTGACATGGAGTTGAAGTAATGATCCGTCAGCTCTTCCAAATTATTCATGTTAGTGGGAGGTGCCAGAATATTCTTGCTCATGTTGGATAGGCGAGCGAAGTTGATGTCTCTCAGATTACGAGTCAGTTGCTTATTTTTGAGCGGTTGACCTTGTCTAATTGATACCTTTCCCAGAATGTGAAAGGAGATTTGGTGGTGATCCAACCTATCACATGGTACTATGGTATCCAGTTGAATGATGTGATCCCTAGCTATGATGAGGTCCAGGGTAGCGCCCTTGCAGTGGGTGGGTCAGTTGCAGACCTGTATATAGTTAAGGTCGGAGAGGAAAGACTTAACAGAGCAAGCTAGTGGGTCATTAGCGTCATTCCAGTGAAGGTTGAAGTCACCGAGGAAGATACAGTATTGTTTCAGAGAAATGCAATGCTTTGTAAATACAGTACATATACTTTGTAGAGGATTTTCAGTAGGATTACAGGTAAGTTACTTTTGAGATTACTTTTCTTACACAGAGTAGTATAACTGGATACTACTCTGGGACATTTCCTGCAAACAGGTAAGTAAAATCGTTTTTGTTAAATAGTACAATTTTAAAGAATTTCCTTAGGTTTTCAAACTCCACACTCAGAAACTTTTCCAAGAAATTCAGTCAATGTTATCCTATGGAGGAAAATAGTGTTATTGGGGTCAGGGATGCACTCTGGTTACACCCTCAGCGGCACTAGGGTGGCCAGATGCAGAGTGCTGAGGCCCAATGTTATCCAATGGGGGATAGGGGGCCTCCGGTTGGTGGCTGCTGACGAGCAGGCCATTTGGTTGTAGGAGCCAAGCCCCTGGTGTTAGGCTCAGGGCAAAAGGGGATCCTGTGTAGCACAAAACGTACACCTGCATTGGCACAGGGGCGGCTAGGTGCTGGTTTGGCGTCGAGTGCCCTGTTGTTTTCAATGGGGATTTGCAGTTTTGGTTTTCAGCTGCATGCTTGATCCAGAAAGACTTCCAGGAGGAACCAACAGCTGGGCCGGTAAGTTGGAGGGCTCTGGAACGAAGGTGCACCTCGGGTTTTCTTCACCAGGGCGCAGGGAGACTGGATGCAGGGGTGTCTTTTGAGCTCGGATTTCACCTTACCGGGCCACTCGCGGTTGGGCGGGTTTCCGTGCAGAGGCTACAGGTGATGTCGGGGAGTCCTGCAGGGGTCAACCCACGGTGGACTCGGACTCTGGAGCGCTGGGACACCTCGCTGGGACCGGTGGGCCACTCTAACTTTGGGCCGTAGGCGACTGGTGCAGTGGTGGTTCCAGGCGTCTGGTTTCTTTTTCCTCAGCAGGCTCAGAGTCTTTTTTTAGTGTTTCTGCTGAACAGAGCTGCTGTTCACAGGAGATCCAGTCTTTGTTGAAGACAGTCAGTCCTCCCAGGGGTTCTGGGGGTTGCTGGCTGCAGGACAAGACGATTTTTAGCACATGATCTCTGGAAACTGCAGAAGGGCCCATAGGGCTGGGGCTAGTTCAGTTGTTCTCTGCAGTCTCCTCTGTTGGGTGTCTTCATTCGTCCTTTTTTAGGTCTCGCCTAATCAACACGCAAGGCTTTATGCCCCATGTTAGCTCACTGCCTGTTTGGTCCTCAGAATTAACTTCTTCATCTGCAAATGATTCAATCAGTTTACTACATTTTGGTTATAAAGTGATAGAAAACCCTGTTTGTAAATAATGACATTGGTAAAGGCTCCTTTTTAGGTCTCGCCTGAGCCAGCGCATGTGCTGCTCTGGCAAGACTTTTAGTTAGCGGGCTTCAAAAAAGCCGACCACAGCTTTTTGTTAGGCATAGAGAGTGCGGTTACACGCACAAGCGCGCGCCTCGCTCCGCCTCTCCGTCTTGCTTGCTCGCACTTCAACTCTCCTCCCCCACCACAGAGCGCGTCTCTAGGCCGCACGTCTTGTTCAGGTAGGAGCAGATCAGTGTCTTTCTGAGCACCACCTGTATCACAAGCGTTTGCAGTAACCAGCCACTTTACCTTATCCTTTGCGTCACTCTTTCTCTAATTCATCTCTGCTTCATACCCCCTCTCCGAGTCACTCCCTGCCTCTCTACTTCACTCTCCCTGTCTTGTCTCCCCCTCTCTCCCATCTCGCAACCTCATCCTGGCTCATCCACTGACAACCCCTTCCGCTTCTGAGCCTTAACTTAGCTGCCTTCTTTCTGCCCTCTCCTGTGTTCTCGTCTGCGCTTCATTCCCGTTTCTTGCTCTCTACCACCCTGTCCCTACCTTAAATCCACTACTACCCTCTCCCTGCATCACTCAGTCACCTGACTGTTCCCCTTATGCTACTACTTTGCTCTTCCTACCTGTCTCTTGCCTACTTAGTCCATGTTCTCGACGTCGGCGCCTACCTCTGCCTATCGTTGCCTCTTCTTGCACCTCCTCTTCCTCTCTCTGCACGGCACCTCCTCTTCCCCTCCCACTTTCTCTCTTCCTTCGATCTTGCTAGGTGTCTATCCTCTTCCCCCTGCCATCTCTGTACTGAGACTGGATCGCTGTTTTTCTTGTTTTATATATATGATCATTACCACTACCTTCTGGTTGGCTTCCACACGACATGCTCTCTTTGGTGCCTAGTGCAAGTCCTTGGTGTGTGTATCTTGGCGTAAGATGGCTGCTCTCTCCCCCTCCAGTCCCGGAAAACTATGGAACAATTAATGCTCACTAGACTCCTCTGTGCGGGTTTCAATGAAGGTAACCATTGACGACACAGCCTTTATGCTCACAAGACGGTATACATTGTGCACTCCCCAACGTGCCCATTGACCGACGCAACATATTGAGGCTTGAACGCGATGCCGGGCTACCAGCTGAACCGTCGGAATAAAGCACTGTCTAGCTCCTTGAAGTTCTTGAAATGTAGTGTAGTACGGCATTGAGATAAATGGAAATGTGGTTTTTGAAAACGGACCCTGTAGTCAGCCAGAACCGTTCAACCAACTTCATTTTATCAACCTAATCAGTTTAATGGTTTCATATCCTGTAAACTCGCTGTTGTGACTGCATCAGCTCAGGTAGTAGGTAACCTTACCTTGTTTCATCACTAACCACAAAATGGCAGCTGCAAAGATAAGGAGTCTGGCATGTTTGTGTGCTGACTGTGATTAATCTTGTTCTTACTTGTTCATTTACCATCTAAAAATCTGAGTGGTCTTTTGATTGCTTTTTGTTCTCAGATTGGCAGGTGGGTACTGGTCTTTCATGCGCAGGATTCGGGTCTGTGGTTAGCAGTGTCTGTTGCTTCCCATTTGCATACCGCTAGAAGTATTGAGAACTGCAGCTTCTGCAATGTGCAGCAAATGACAACTGTTTGTCAGTGCACCTCCTTCCGATGTAATGTAACTACAAAACTTTCAGAGCAGATCCGCAATCCTTGTCTAACTGCATTTTATTTATCCAACGCATATGCTATGCGTCACTTTGTTGATTTTCTAGTTTTAAGGTCAAATGCAAGGTCTATTTCTTAATTCTACATAAACAACTCCCGCAGGCACAAAAATGAGCAAAACTTTGCACTTATAAAGTCTCACAAAATTTAAAGTGATGTTAAATTCACATGATGTGAAATTTGCATTTTTTGTGAGACTTTGTGGCCATACATTTTCTTTACCCAGATACGTTCACATTTATCAATGCTGGATTTAGAAAAATGGATGATAAGAAGGAAAACAAGCATTGGCATAGCCAATAGGTCTCGCCTTTGGAACCTTATAAGTGTTTAGCCATGCAACAGTTGATGTTGTTGCACCAAGGGTATTGTGCTGGATAACTAAACACTTATAAGGTCCCAAAAGCGAGACCTACTGGCTATGCCAATGCTTGTTATGTATAGGCATCTTACAAAGGTCATTAATGAGTACGAAAGTAGAATAGGCAGTGTTGCTGAGATCTTCCAGTTGGAGCTTACGGTCACCAAGGATTGTCACCAGGGACCTAAGTGGGGTCAGTGGACTTGAGTTCTAGCAGAAGGCACTTAAAGGTAGATGAGAAAGCCGATTAACTGTGTTTCCAACTAATGGATATTTTATGTATCACTGCAGCATCACCCCAATCTTATTTTAAAAAACTAGGCGACTTATGGAATAGTCCGATGGTGAAAGCAAGTCAAATATGGCTTACAAATAGTCCTTAATCAGATTTCAGTTAGACATAGTAGATCTAGAGAGGTGAAGGATTAAGAACTCTGAGTGCAGTGTTTGAACTTTGATCTATTGCAGAAGTTATAAGGAGTGAAATTTGACACCGGGATCAGAGGTTTGTGGTTAGCATAATTTACAAATAAGTCACATTTTGTGCCTTTCTCATTGGCTACTGACTTTCCAAGGAGGGTATGTGTGTTAAGACAACATGAATGGGGCAGGTTGACAGTTGATGAGATTTCTCTTTTGGATTGCTAGATGGACTTTGGAGATGGATTGAAGCCTATTCAATAGGGAGCGTCTGAAAGTTTGTAGGATCTTGTAAAAAAAACAAAAAACAGAATGATTATAGTCATAGAGGAGGACTCAAAGGATTTTTGGAATGAGTGCTAAAGTTGTTTTATGGTGGCTGCTCCATTCAGTGGAGCGGAGGGTTACCCCTATTAAGGGCTAGGTAACCAATGTTTGGTAAGAGAAATGCACAGATGACTAGGTGGTTTGATGGTGGCAGGGAGACGATGCGTCTGATCAGAGTATAGTGGGTAGAGAAAGTTGGGGAGAAAGGTATGAGCAGCAAAGCAGGGGTTGGTGTAATAGAGCTGCTGAGAGAATGGGTGGGAGAGATGTACGACTCAGAAGTAAAATGAGAAACAAAAGTGTGGGTGGAGGAGTAGAAAATGTAGGCAGAGGTCAGGGTCATTGAGTAGTGAAGGAGTTAAATGACTTTGGTGACAGTGATTAAAACCGTCATCTAGGTGATGACAGAGTAGGATGATGAAGAGTAGATGGAGTGGAGATGGAATAAGAGAGGTGGGTGGATAGATAATATGGAAGGCGAGAAAGTTTATTTTTGGTGATGGCTGATGCTGGAGCAGCTGGGGAGAGGATAAGAGTTGGTATGGTCTGAAAGATATTCCCAAGCATGTGGAAATGAATGCCAAAATAAGAACTGAGACTTGCACCATTGTTTTACCAGTATTGAAAAACAAAAGGTCTGCCATGAAATGGGCACTTGGGGTAGTAGTAGAGCTTTTGTTCATAAGTAATTTTACAGTTCGATGAGACGTGGAAGAAGCTGGTGAAATCTTTAGGAATAATTTAAAACCATTTAAGCTAGCAATGGTAATTGCACTGATGAGCAATTAGGGTATTGGTATAATTCTCTCAAGTTTTTGTTTTTTAATGAACTGCACTTTTATCCAGCTAAGACAGTGCTGCTGCAAATCATTTAGTGATTGTAACAAGTATTCCTGTTCTCCATCCTTCAAAATGTTTTGCTATTTTATTTGACCCAGTAGTCCCCAGCTAAAACAAGTTTGGTTTTGGCAGGAAGAGGAAGACCTTGCAGCAGGAGTGGGCCGGTCTAGGGTTTCTCTATCCACACAGCAATACTCCGATGATGAGGATGATTACGATGATGAAGATGACGATGATGTTCATAACCCCAGCTCCACCATGAGGTAAAATCTCCATCAAAACTGTTTAACAGTTATTTGGTTCTTGTGGCTTAAATATGGCGTCTGGTGACTTGGCCATATGATCCTCTAATTATGTAAGAATGTGAACTCACGAAAATAAATGGTGTTTACTAAATTGCTTCTTGTTTTTATAATGCTAACCCCACCTGCTTGTATGGTAAATGTGTGTGTATTGTTAGTTTCCTAGAAGCCCCATGATGAGGTAGTCTTAATAAGTTTTTCAATTGGTTTTTGTGAGACTGCAAAGCTTGGATGAATTTTTTATTCTTTAAAACTTCACGGATAAGAAAAAAAAGGCACAATAGTCTTCTTGAATTTAAAGCTTAGCCTGAGTTGGTTTAACTAACTTAAATGTTAAAGTAAAAGCTTGCCTAGTGTTTTTTTCCCAATACTTTATATACTCTAGGCCCGCATGTCCTCCTTTCATTCAAGTACTGGGCCTGTCTAAAAAACAAAAAACGGTTGTTTTGCTTTTCTCTTAACCAACCCAGACATTTTCAAACGTTTATTTCCCTAGACAGTGCAGTCTTGGTTAGCCACAATCCTGCTATACTATTCTGCCCTGCCTGTACACCACACTCCTGACCTGCTGCAGACAGAATATTCCAGAATCAAGACTTTGGTGTATATCTTCCTGGCACATCAGAACTAAACTGCATTTTATAATTCCCGTGCAGTGTCATGATTCATTGAATATCCACTGGTAGTGAGTGCTGCGCTTTGTGGTGGGGTTTTGAAGATGTCTATATCGGTCCCACTTAAAGAAATAAAAAAGTGATGGTTGAAATGCTTGATTTAATCTCAACTGCTGCTCACTGTTCCACCTTAGACTGGGAGCAACCCTATGCAAACCAAGCTAGCTCCTTGCCCAATATGAAATGCCAGGCCAAGAGTGATAATCATATTGCTAGTCTGTTTCTGTAATGGCACAAATTATCTAAATAACAGTGTACTGGAATACAACCCAGAGTTATTACCAGTGGTTTAAGATTAGTTCAGGTGTTCAATCCATTACTTTTTGTGCTGTGCAAAAGCGAGTCTTCCTAAATAGGAAAGGGTAGACCCAGATTTGCATGGTAGAAGTCAGGCTGTGCCTCACTGATGTGGCCAAACAAGGCCATAACCATTCTGAGATTGTTTTGTGTCCACATTCAGAACTTCCTGGTGTTGCAGTTCTCTCTGTGCTGTCACTTTTGAGGCATAGCCAAGCTAATTTGGATATTGTTCGTCTCGGTCTGTAATGGCACAGATGAGCTGAGGAAAGCTGGGCAGGAATGTAGCCCAGGTTAAACACTCTTGGCTGAAAATTAATTCAAGCATTTCAGTCATAGCTTTTTTTGCAGTCCATAACTTCCCTAGTGGGTTTAGACAAACTTGCTGTTATTTACTTATGATAATGTAGGGAGTAGAGTGTGCTCTCATTTCTGATCTTTGCTAGTGTGTAACCTAACTGAACCCCACATTCTCTTTAACAGGTATAAGAAGAGGACTTTGGGGAAGCAGAGCCGTCTGACTGGAGCTGAGAGTGGCAAGCACTCTGTTCTTCTGCCTAACACAATTACTATGTTGGCTGAAAAACTCAAAGAGACTCAGAAAGACTTGTCCATCCCTCTGTGTATCAAAACAGGGGTTGGGACCACTACTGTGGTTACCCCTGCTCATTCCCACCCTTCCCCAACACCAAGCAATGAAAGCACGGACACAGCCTCTGAGATTGGCAGTGCTTTCAACTCCCCCTTACGGTCCCCCATTAGATCAGCTAACCCAACCCGTCCATCCAGCCCAGTAGCTTCACACATTTCCAAAGTGCTGTTCGGTGAAGAGGAGAGCCTTCTACGTGTGGACTGTATGCGATACAACAGAGCTGTCCGAGATCTTGGACCTCTCATCAGTCTAGGCACGCTGCACTTATCAGAAGAAGGAGTCCTATACCCACAAGCGGCCACAGGTTGGTGCACTTTTTGTAGGGGAGTGGAATAAAGTAGGCTGTGCTAATACTCAGATCTGTAACCATTGTCTGTAATGACCAACCTTACAGTTTGCTGCACTGAAATAAGATCAAAAGAATTCAGTGATTGTTTTTTTTTTGTTTTTGTTTTTTAATATATATATTTTTGAATGACTTGTAGTACTCATATGAGTTGAATGGGACACAACTTTGGAAAATAGAATCCTCCCTACCTATAGCCCAGACAGTAGTAGTGTAAACCCCTGAGCACTGTTACCAAACATCAAGTTGATCTAATTTGTTTAAAACATCAAGCATAATACTTTATTTTGTTTTTAATTATTCCTGCCTTTATTCTGTTTTGGAAGTTAGTATTTAAATTTATTTTTCAAGACTACAATTTTTTCTTTTCTTTTACTGAGTATCTCTCCTTTGGTTGCCCATCTGTCCTTCCTCTTTGTGAATGCTGAAGCACATAGATGCCTTCTCTTGGGAGCTGGTGTGCTAAATATATACCTACTGTATGATAGGGAATAAAGGAGATTCTGTCTATACTGATTGCACCACAAACATTTAAACCACAGCACTGGAAGTGAAGAGTATGGGCAATTACCTGTGGCAGACTATTGAGATGACTTAAATTATTGTTTTCAAGTTTTTATTTTAGTAATTTGATTGTGTGTGTGGGGGGGTGGTAAGAGTCTTAAATTCCCGAGCCATGATTTCTGAACAGTGTTTTATCTTTGTAAGATTTCAAGCACTTTGACGCTTGTATTATTGGAACTATCAGTGTAGGAAAGTGCCCCTTTTTGACATGGTCCCCCCTACTTTTCACCTGACCATGATGCGATTTCAACTGGAAGTGCACTGGGTTCCTGCAAACAAGGTCCCCAGTGCCAGATCTCTTTCCCCAAACTGTACACCGGTGTCCCCAATCGGCAATACCTTTGGCACTCTATAAATCCCTAGTAAATAGTTCCCCTGGTCCCTAGGGCCTGACGTACTAAATAAGCTCCCCAAGGGCTGCAGCACAAATTGTGGCACCCTAAGGGATGCCTCACTGAACTCGTGCAGGGCTGCCATCGCAGGCTGCGTGTTTTGGTGCAGACAAAAGTGAAAACATGACAAGACACACACCCCTGTTGCCAGGTCCCCTAACACTGCATATAATATTTGTAAGTCACGCCTACAGCAGGCCTACCAGGCAGAGTGCCTTATATTACATGTGAGGACATATCTGCATGAGCACAAATGTCTCTATGCTGATCAGTTCCATTGATGCCAGTACAAGTGATCAGGGAAGCCATTTTAACCCATGTGCTGTACACTGGTGAAAACGAGTTCCACAGCTACATGGTAACTTCACTGAAAATGGAGATGTTTTGTATCAAACATCACATTCACAAACCCACCCTGATTCCAATAATCGATTTGTGAATACATGCACATAGAGGGCACCTTAGAGGTGCTCACTGAAAACCTACCAGCCTCTGGTACGTTGGCTGACTGGTCTCTGCCAGCCTTCCACAGAGACAGATTTCTGATCTCCCCGGGTGACTGCCTCTGCTCTCAGGAGGTCAGAAACAAAGTCTGCAACGGGAAGAGTGTGTTCACTCCCTCTCCCTCAGGATGACCTGCTGATTAGCATTCCAAGGCAGGGGAACTTCAAAGAAGCCACTGCCTTTGAAATGTCAATCTGGCTTCCCTCACAGGAGGGAACCCAACCCTGTTGGAAGATGGCTCTGTATATACTATACCAAAGTAAGGTATGGTGTGCACAGAGTCCAGTGGATCCCCAAAGGTATAGCAGAGGCTAAAGTAGATAATACCTTACTCTCTTTTGTGGTAGTGTGGGTGAGTAGTCAGGCTTATTATAGGCAAGTGTTAAGCATTTGTTGTACACACTCAGGCAAGAAAGTAAGTCACACGCTCGAAGACTGAATCCAGACCAATTGTTTGTATAAAAGGTTATCTTATTTCTAGAACCAAGGTTTACTTCGTAGCAGGTAATTTGTGCTTTTCATAAAACGTTACTTTGCCAAATACAGTGAGCACTGGTTTTGTTGGAAGTCAGATTACTTTTGAAGTTGATAAAACTGTTTGTAAGCTGTTAAAAAAACACTTGAAATTACTTTCAGATTACTCTGTAGTTACTTTTCTAGTTTAGCATGAAACAAACTACTAACACAGTTTAAGCAATACAGGACATCAGTAAACGGGTTCCCTTTTTTTTTTAAAGGCACAAAGTTACTTTTATTGCAGTTTAAAACAGTTCTACACTTCAAACGTTTTTTCCGCGAAAACCCACCATACAATCGTATAGAGAAAATCGAAGTGTTAGGTTTACAGGTAAGTAAACGGGTTTGGATAAGGAGTTTGGGGGGGAGGGGATTGTAGAACCAAGGTTGAGGTTGCCACTCAAGGGGCACCACCAGGGGCACTAGGGTGGCCGGGTGCACAGTGCAGGGTGGCAATGTTAGCCAGTTGGGCAGGGGGCTCCTCAGTTGGGGGCTGCTCACTGGCATGCCACTCGGTCTTGGGAGTCAAGCTGCTGGAGTTAATGTAAGGGCAAAGGGGATTCCAGGTTAGTCCCAAATCCACCCCACCAGCGGCGGCCAGGTGCTCAGGAGGTGTAGGGAGCCCAATGCCTTCCTGTGGAGGATGTTGGTCGCGGACCAGGACTGCAGGTTGGAGCTAGAAGACTGGATGAAGGGAACTAACGACTGTAGGATGAAGTTGAGTTGCTGGACACCAGGACACTGTCGGTCGGTCACCTCTGGACTGGGGGGGGGGGGGGGAACCTGCGGGTGCAGGGATGTCTTCGGTTGGTCGTTTTTCAGTGGGCATCTCTAAGAGGTCCCCCCTGGGTGCATTTTTCTTATTAAATCCCACAGTGGCATCATTGCTGGTTTAATGTGCTGGGCAGTATGATACCAAACTTCCCGACTTCAGTAAAGCCATCGTGGAGCTGTGGAGTTCATGTTGACAAAAAACCCAGCCCATGCACTCTAAGATGGCTCCACTGCACTTACAAAGTCTGTGAGTGGCACAGACAGTGTTGGGGCATTCTGCTCATGCAGCTATGCCCTCACCTGGCTTTGGTGCACCCTACCTTTAGGGCCTAAAGGCCTGCTAGAGGGGTGACTTACCTATGCCACAGGCAGTGTTGGTGGGCATGGCACACAGGGATGTGTGTCATGTCGACTCTTAAGTTTGGTCTGCACCAAAACACACAGCCTGCAATGGCAGGGTGGAGTGTTAAGGTGAGGAGTTACTGAGGGTGGCACAATACATTCTGCAGCTTTCAGAGGTCCTCTCTGGTCACAAGGCCCATGGTACCAGGGGTACCTTTTACAAGGGACACCTTTTACAAGGGACCTACATGTGCCCCAGATGTGTGCCTGTTGTGGGTACAAAGGTACAGTTTTGTGAAAGGACACGGATGCCCGGGCCTGGTTAACAGCATCCCAGCACACTCTGTCTAGTTAGTTGGCATCCGCTATCTGGCAAAAAGTTGGGGGGTAACCATGCAAAAAGGGGCACTATAGACCCCCTTTAGCACCTGGGCAGGTGGGAAAAGTCAGTATTTAGGGGAGCCCCTGGCACCAGAGAAACCGATCCTGCTAAACTGAAAGAAGAGAATGGACGTTAAGAGTAACAAACAGCAAGAACTGAAGCCCCAGCAACTGACTTGGCACCAACTTTGCCAGCCTGTCTGCTGCCTTTGGCGATTGCGCCAGAAGACCGCTTGTTCTGCCGCTTCTGAGTCCCCAAAGCCCAGGATACCTGCCAGCACTTCACCCAGAAGCCAAGAACTCCCAAGAAGTAGCGGACCTGCTTCCCTGCAAGCACCCAAGAACTCATTAGAGGACTTTGTGAAAACAGAAACCTGACAACTGAAGATCCCATTGCACCTGACGCTCCAAGCCAGAGTTGAAGTGGACCAACCGTGTCATCGTGGTCCTCCAGCGATTGAGTCCACTTGTGGTTTCACCCCCAGCGAACTCTGACATCGCCTGTAGCCCACTCTATCGCTGCTGCTCCCGGTAAGGAACACCCGACCCCTAAAGACACCTCTGCAACAGTCACCCATGTGCTGTGGAGAAGACCAAAGGTTCCCTACGTCTCGGAGCATCATGAGGCCTAAGCCCCCCTGTTGGTTTATCCCGACTGGTCTTCTAGTCAAACCTGCAGTGAAGACCAATCCCCATGGAGTATCATTGGGCACCTGATGCTGTATTGCACCGCTGTACCCTGCCGCCCTAGTGCCGCTGGTGGTGTTCGGCTGGTTCTGCCTTGGACCTTGCCCACCACTCACCTTAACTCCTGAAGACTGGTCCCGTGAGTCACTGTAATGTACCTTAATGCTGCACTTGTTTTTTCTCCCATAGGATATAATTTGAGCTTCTGAAAATTTCACTTTGTGGCAACTTTTTTAAAGCAAAACTATTTCTTTTGAAAAACGTACATACCTGAACAAATTGCTCCTTTTGCCTCAATATACATAAAGATTCATGTTATTTTTAGGTCTTGCTGAGTCAGCGCGCATGCGCTGATCGGAGAGACTTTAGTAGGTGAGTTTTCAAAGTGCTACCCACATGGTTTTGCTGGCTACAAACTTGAGTGCACAATGGCGTGCATGTGCACAGCTGCTCCCCGCAATCCCCCCCCTCCCGTCTTGCCCAGCCCTTTGATGCTCTGCTCGCATCTCCCTCCTCCCTTTTCGTCAGTTTCATTGTGGCTCCTCGCATTCACCCCTCCCTTTTCGCCCAGCCCTTTGATGCTCTGCTCCCATCTCCCTCCTCCCTTTTTGTCACTTTCATACTGGCTCCTTTTCGTCAGTTTCATTCTGGCTCCTGGCATTCCACCCCTCCCATCTCGCTGCCCAGCCCTTTGATGCTCTGCTCCCATCTCCCTCTTCCCTTTTGGTCACTTTCATTCGGGCTCCTTTTCGTCAGTTTCATTCTGGCTCCTCTGCTCCTCGCATTCCCCCCTCCCTTCTCAGCCAGCCCTTTGATGCTTATAACATTGTGTTTCATTTAGGGCATTAAACATAAAGGAGCACTGGCAACGCTGATAAAATGGATTTTATTTTGAGTAGTGACTAAAAGTTTAACCACACACACACAACCACAAGCGCACACACACAAGCACACACACGCACACACACAACCACACAATAACACACACACAGTAACACACACACACTACACACAACCACAACTACACACCCACCCACCCACACACACACAACCACACCCAAACACACAACCACAACCACACACAAGCACACACACAACCACAAGCGCACAAAAACAACCACACACACACACCCATAGCCACACACACCCATAGCCACACACACCCATAGCCACACACACCCATAGCCACACACCCATAGCCACACACACTCATAACCACACACATCCATAACCACACACACCCACAAACAACCACACAAACACAACCAACCACACACCCACACACAACCACACACCCACAACTACACCCACCCACCAACCACACACACAATCACACACAATCGCACACACAACCACACACATAACTACAACCACACACAACCAGAACCACACACAACCACACCCACACACAACCACACCCACACACAACCACACCCACACATACTCACAACCACACACACACCACACACACAACCCCCCACACACACACTACAGTCACACACACAACTAGTCACACACACCCCCCACACAACTACACACACCCACAACTACACACACCCACAACTACACCCACCCAGAACTACACACACCCACAACTACACACACCCACAACTACACACACACATAATCACACACACACAACCACACCCCCACACACACAACCACCCACCCATACCCCACACACACACACACACAACCCCACACACAGACACCACACACACAAACACACACAAAAGCAAAACCACTCACACACAAAACCACAGCCACACACACAAAACCACTCCCACACAAAACCACAAACAAACGCACACACAACCACACGCACACAACCACACAAACACAACCACACACACATAACCACACACAACCACAGCCACACAAACACAACCACACATACACTCACTGATTGAATATTGTGTGTATTTGTGAATGTCTAACACTCCCCTCTCATAAGCCTAAGGCTTCTCGACTACACTACTCCCCTAGAAGAGCACCTTGGGATTGCTAGAGCAAGCCCCTGTCCACTTAAAAGGGAGTCCCTGGACTCTTTGCACAATATATCTAATTTTGATATATCATATAAAAAAAACAGCATCCTACAGTCAGACACACGTGTTCTCATAAGTGCAAGTGGTCTTGGAAGTCTTGACTAATAATAAGATGGGGAAAAAAGTCAGACTTGAACTACAATGACCTGGAGTTCATATTTTTACAGTAGGACTCACACGATTTGAACACAAACCGACAACATTTTAATTTGTGGGTTCTCCCACCCTTGCTTTATAATCCTCTATCCCCTAATGTTTGACCCTAACAAGTGAACCCACCTTACTCACTGGCATGACCCCTCACTTCAAACCTAATCTTCAATTCCTCTTTCTTACAGATTGACCGTTACCCCTTATAACCCCATTTCCAGAACATACGTGTAAATCCTACCAGTGATTTTTAGTAGGTATACACCAACCTTTACTTTTGTCACACAAACTGCTATCCCTGAGTCCCTTATCCTTCTTAACTTCAGTTCTTACCTTCATAAATCTTCAACCACAAATCTTTGAGCCGTCAGCACTTATTCCTCACCTTGTCAAGCTATTTCTGATGGATACTTCTGACATCATATTACTCACCTTGTCAGTACCTTCAGGCGCCAGACTGGATCTGATCAATTTTCTTCAGCAGTTCCCTTGCGCGTCAATAGTTAGCATTGTGCAGCTGCACATCGAATCCATCCTCCACTAGATGGGACGCCATGGCCCTACTTAGTCATCACCTCAGCACTCTGACATTAGTTACTTTCTGTGCTTTTCGGGCACTAATCCGAAGCTCGCTCCTACGCAGTTTGTCAGGCTTACCCTACAATATTTTCATAAAATATATTGAGGTGACCTAGTGTCCCTCAGAACCTGGGTGTCTAGGAATTATGCTACAGCTGGTTCTGTCGGGTGAAACATTTCTTACAATGTCATCAATAAATGTACTGAAATAAAAAAGAGACACGAGGATAAAATCAATCAAAGTTATCTTCACCTTGTCACTTACATCACATATTCTTTTTCAACTACTAATATTCTCTTGTGAAAGCCATACATTTTGGAAAAAAAACGCAAATACAAAAAAGAAAAATATCACAATATATCAACTTTGATTGATTTCATCCTTGTGTGCTACAATATATATTTTTTTAATCCCATTGTGCAGAGTACAGCCTGGCGCACCCACCACACCCCCACATCAACAGGTTTCAAACTGTGTGTAAGAATTGCCACAAACAAATGTCGGTGGCAAACACCTTGAGGCCTGTCTCTGGTGTTTAAGCTTTTCAAATGACTGTTGTGCGGCAAATGCTCATGATGTTTCTAAAAGCATTCCTGAACCACGAGGTTAAACTACCTCATGGAACATTGCTGAAATGCATGATCCCACTTGAAGTCAAGGATGCGTTGTCTAGGTCATTCTCTCAAGGGCTCTTCTTCCAGATTGAGGTTGTCGGGTAAATCAAAAAAAGAAAAAACATCAGACGTCGCAACACGGCTTCCCTGTGTCTCACCACTCCCACTTTGGGAAATCGCTGACCCCTAGGGTAATACACAGCGCCAGACTCTGTATCCAATCTCGACCTTAAAACTATTACAACTCGAGTTCCCCAGTACATCTGCAATGCTGCAGCCACACATACAGACCTTTAGGGATGTCATACTTTGGTTGTTTGATACCGTACTGGATCATCTTTTGTCCCTAAGGATGCAAGCGGACCTCCAGCGGGTACACTGTCTGAAGGCCCGTCCCCGACAACCGCTCTGCCCTTTGACCCTGTTTCAGGGTCAGCCCAAACTCTAGGGCCGACACCAAACCAATACCCCTTACGGCACAACCACCAATGCCAGAACCTATATCTTCGATGTCTGCACCAACACCTGAGGAGGAGCCGATAGCCCTTACGAACATGGAAGCGAATCCAGTGTGACCATCACCAAAGTCGCAACTTCCTCACCCCTTAGCTTGTTCCGTTTCAGAAACTCTTCCTTTACACTGCAGATTGCCTGATCCTAATGATGACGATATTTCACAAATGTATCATGATGAGAATCAATTTCTATGAAGTCAAGATGCCAGTGGCCTCAGTATCTCCCATGACACTGACATCTATTTACCCGCTTATATACATAAGATCTGAAAAGGGTTCTTGTCGAATCGAGAGGGCCCTTTGTGAAAGAAGGGGAAGGGGGGGGGGGGGGGGATACGCCCTCCCAAGTAAAGCACTTTCTACCAAACAAAGTATCCCACCTAAAAATACAAGGGTGTTCCTAACCGAACCAGAGGGACAGAGGATAGGGGGGGTAAATGACCCCAGGTGTGTACAGTAGCTCAGCGTGGCTAGTGCAGGGAAGCAAAAATTTCCTTTTTAGGTCGAGCATTCGAGACCTCTTGTATATACTTTAGTATATACTTATATACTTTAGTATATACTTATGTGTATGTTCTTTGTGGACTCTGGCGATCAGCCCTAGGACCCGTCTGCTTCTGCTTTGAGACTTTTTTTTTCTGTTCACCTGCCTCTATTTAACTGTCTTGATAGAAAACAACCAGCAGAGATCAGTAAAATACCAGAATTTCTTTCTGCTGAGGGACTTTCTTTTTTAGGTCTCGGCTGGCGAAAGCAGCGCGCATGCGCTGCTCTCGTCATACAAGGGCTTCTTGGAATCAATACAGATTCCAAAGCTCTCGGAGGCGAAGTTGAAGCCCCGCCCATCTTCCTCATTCGCTGGCGTCATCTTCTATGCAAAATGCTGGCTTCTGATTGTAAATGAGGCTTCTTAGTCCCTCCTTGTTGCCGTTTTGGCCCCGCCCACCGGGATTTGATCTTTTACTGGCGGCATAATACAGTGGCCTTTAATTACTGGGTAAGCACTATTTGTTTCCCCTTCCCTCTGTCTCTCTCAGAGACACAGCTGCTTGCTCGTTTCAGTTTCGCGCTTTGCGAGGCAATTTTTTCATGTTCCTCTAATCCGCCCCCCCGCCCAGTCCGATGCCTTCTTGCTCGCCTGACGCCTCCCCTTCCCGTTTGTGCATTCAAATGCTTGTTTTAATTCGAGAGTGCGCCCCAGACTCAAGGCACGCGGATTGTGCTGCTGTGCATACTCACACGCAGCAAAGACGACTGGTACAGCAAACGACAGTGAGTCACAGGGATCTCTTTGTATATATTTTATTGGTATTTGTATAGCGCTCGCCCCTCACCCCACGCGATGCACAAGGACTTAGATTTGTGATGCTTTAGCTATTCGATGAAAAGTGTATCAGTTTCAAGATTCGTCTCGGCATCAGGGATAAATTCAACACGTGGGGGGACATGCGCCGCCCAATGCCAGGGAGGCATGGGCTGACTGAAGTTCGCTTGGGAGAAGGCAGACACTGAGCACTTGCCGTGCTGGGCACAGAATGGGTTCTATAGGACCAGGGGTGAAAAGTCCTTGCCGATGAATTTCAAACACCAATCACCTAGAAGCAGAACCCCATCAAACAGTAAACTGAAAAACTGTGGACTGGAGTACAGCCCAGAGGAATTACCAGTTTCTGAAGTTCATTCAAGCATTCCACCGATCGCTTCTTTCTCGACGCAGGCCATGTGTATTTTCATTAGGGGACGTTCAGTGATTGGCAAACTCTGAGAGCATTGCCAATGTTCAGAATTTAGCGGTCTTGTGCTGGTATTAGGCGCTTGTTCTCGACCCGGTGCATAAAATTGTTTTCAGAAGTGCACGTCCATCCTCTAGGCACTTGGTTTGGCGGGTGGTACTATGCAAGTATTTTCACTCACTCCAGGCACTCCAAAGCCTGACGTCTGCCTGTTGCTGAAGCGCTCATTACTGGCACCACTAGCCGTGTTGACTAGCAGACACAAACCCTCGAAGGAACTTCTTCAGACTATCCGCCTTCCCCCTCCCCCACATATGGCAGTGCGCGAGCTGTCTAGCAGCGTCTTTTCGACGTTTCAGACGAAGGATTCCTGATGGTAAAACAAGGAAGTCTGCCTCATTGTGATCTGCTAGAATCAAGGTGAGCGCACGCTCGGGGTGCTGCCAGTGCGGGGAATCGGCACTCATTCGTCGGGGGCTGGACTTCATTTTCGAATTGAAATGTGACTGGGTACAAGCAACAGAAATGACGAAAAGGTAGAAAGAAGGATTAAGAAGAAACTGTGACAGAAGGAGAAAACAGAGATGAAAAGGCTGACAAGGGATAGAAAGCGAGAGGAAGTGTAGAGTGGTGGAAGAGGCAGCAGAAGGTGGGATCAAGATCAGGCAACCTTGATATTTGGTATTGTTGGATTCGACTGTGCTGGTGGTGCCCTAGGAAAATCTGTCTATCTACAATTAAGCACTGGTGCTGTTAACGTGGAAAGGCAACTCTGTTGGCTGCCTGCAAAAAAAAGATTCAAAAACTGTTCAAAACAGCCCATGACTGTAGAATGGGGCATTCATTACTGGATCACGACAGGGCACCCTGCTCAGAAGGAGACACCCTGTCCATCAGTCTCCCAGGAAACGCCAGAGTGGAAGAATGGTTAGTCCAGTCCCGTCCCCCAAGGTAATGGCTGATCCCCTCAACTTTACAACATTGCCAGCTTCAGGATAGCACATATATGGTATCCTAATTGTCATGCTTCTAAGATACAAGCCTTTGGCAGAAGAAAGGACAGCCAGTCTGCTTTACTTTAAACAGTAGGCTCTGTCTACCAAACTCCGGTGGGGCAACAAGGTGCCACCTAAGAAGGGGCTCCTGGGCTGTGTTTAAATGCTGTATCACTAAGTGAGATGGAATAGCCCCGGACGCCTTCAAGAAGCTCTGTCCGGAACCTCAAAAAACAGACTGAATTGGCACAGGACTAGTAAGATCTAAGAAACATGCATCCCAATGGCAACTGAAAGTTAGTAATACATCGGAAACGGGTCCTCAGTCATCACTGCACCCCGGCCACATTAGCACATTCAATGGGACTCCTAATAGAATTTTGTCAGTCTAAGAGTGTGGATGAGTGGTACAGGTACCCTCTGGCACTTAGTAAGATGAAACAGCACCTCCTTCCCCAAATGTTCTCCTCTGGTTGATTCAATGATTTGCACATGTGTGTTTGAACATTTAACTGTATTTTTCCAATTCCCTTTGGAGAAACCACTTCCACTACATCCCAATTAAACATGGGTGTTACCCCTTCCATTTCTCACTCTGCACACGGCTTTAACGATAGTTTCAAATGTATATACTAGGTGGGACCTCCCCATAGAAACATTTATAAACACGCATTGAAAATGCAATAGGTCTCTCCTTTGATTAAGTTAAAGCCATTTGCTTTGCTAACGGTATTTGATGGCAAAGCAAATGGCTTTAACTTAATGAAAGGTGAAACCTATTGCATTTTTAATGCTTTTTTTTATTTTTCTGTCAACTGCCTCTATTTAACTTTCTTGATACTAAACGTCCAGCAGAGTTCAGTAAAATACCAGAATCACTTTAGCATTCTTTAGATTCCAGTCCATAGAAATTGTCTTCCATGAGCACCCGTAGACAATATTTTTTTCAAATCTTGTATTTTCAGTGATATGACCACCAAAGGTCCTGATTTTATATTAAAAACAGAGCTTTAGACTATACCATTTCCTGCTGAAAGGCAATATTTCTCTCCATATGTTCCCATACCTGGTGTGTCACACAGTTTGGTGCTTACTTTTCCTCCATGTTAAAGAACAGTGGATGTTTCAGCACCCAGGCTAATGTGCTGCATAGATAAATACATATAAGGTCCCAAAGGGGAGAACGATTGCATTGAAAATGCTTGTTGTTAGAACTGGGGGTCTCTAGTTGGCAGAGGTAGGTACCTTTGACCAAATAGGGACCCTTGCTTCTAAGTCAGGGAAAGGGGATTACACTACTGGATAAGCCCTGCTCACCCCCTTGGTAGCTTGGCACGAGCAGACCGGCTTATCTCAGAGGCAGTGTGTTAAGCATTTGTGAACACAAACAGTAATACTGTGAAAAGACTACAGATGGACAAAACACAGGTTTTATAAAAATAAGTATTCTTTATATAGACTTAACACAATACCACAAACGACAAAAATCCCCAATACCGTACTCAAAATTGACTTAAAGATGGTAGAATTAGCTTAGTTCAAGTTGATAGTAAATGCGACACAGTTCTCACCAAAGTACGTGGATGCGTAACGCAAAATAAGCAAAAGGCTCGCAGCATTGGAGATGCGTCGGTTCCTTGCTTCGGGGGAGACGATGCATCGCGCCTCAATGCTTGCGCAGAGTAGGGGATGCGTCTTGATCCTTACAGGAGAGAAGGTGATGCGTAGATCCTCGTGTTGCAGCCCGGTTGCGATGCGGCAAGATGGTACCTCGATACGATGCGACAATCTGATGCGATAAAATGGCGCCCTTGATGCGACGACGTTGAGACGATGCGACACGCCCTGGCAGCCTTGCGGCGACTCTGTACTTTGGAGCCGCGACTGGCCCTGCGATACACTTCTCCGATGATGCGACAGCGACCCTCACGGTTGCGACGTGCTTCTCCGGTGATGCGACAGCAGACCGCTGCGATGAAGGCACGCTTCTGGGAGATGTGGCGGCAGCACTCTTCTCTGGCGATGCGATGACGACAGCTGCGGCGGCGACGCGCTTCTTCTCGTTGCATCGCGCTTCCAGCGACACGCAGGCTTCTGCAGATAGAATTCCCAGCAAGGAAATTCAGAGGGGAGCTGGTGGTGAAGTCTGTTGTCCATGAGACTTCAGCAGGAGGCAAGCACTAGTTCAAGCCCTTGGAGAAATATTCTGCAAGATGATGAAAGTTCTGTAAAAGTTCCTTCTCCTTTCCTTGGCAATTAAGACACTACTGCAGGCCAGCCCAACAACACAGCACACTGGCAGGGGGGCAGTCCAACTCCTACAGTTTCCTTTGGTTCTTCTCCTTAGCAGAGGTTTCTTCTTGTTGTTCCAGAAGTGGTCTAAAGTCTTGGGGTTTGGATCCCCATATTTATACTACTTTTATCTTTGTTCTCTGAAGGCAGAGAGGCCTCTGCCTAGTCCAAACCAGTTCTGGTCAGTCCTGGAGCACTTTGTTTACCTGACTCCTTCCTTTCAGAGTGCAGGGCAGAGACATTAGACATACCACAGGAGGTAGAGCCAGCATTGTGGAGGGAAGGCACAGCCCTATTCAGGTCCCAAGTGCAACTCCTCCCACCCATCTACATGCAGATGTTCCTATTCAGCCCTGTGCTGACTCACCCTCTCCTCTGGAATCCCCAGCCCCTGTCACGCACAGAACCAGACACACAATACTCATCCTACCAGAGGCAGGCTTGGACAGTTAAGCAATAAAATACCTACTTTCTAAAAGTGGTATTTTCAAACACAGGATGTTAAAACCAACTTTACTAAAAGATGTATTTTAGCATTCTGAGTTCAGGCATACTAAATTCGAATTTCTACCATGTTCCCTGAGTCAGTTAGGATTAAAAGATGTAATAATCAAACTGACCATTCTAGCCTATGGGGAACATGTAGCCTTGCAAACAAATGGCTCTAATTCACTATTAGGACATGCCACATACACCAGGGCATGTCCTTCCTTATACTTACAATGCACCCTGCCCTAGGGCCGACCATAGGGGTGTCTGATATGAAGATAAGGGAAGGTTTAGGGACTGGCTAGTGGGTGCACTTGGTCAGTCAGCATGGCAGTACCAGACTGCACATAGGCTCTGCAATGGCAGACCTGAGACACACTTTACAAGCTGCTTCAGTGGGTGGCACAACCAGTGCTGCAAGCCCACCAGCAGCATTTGATTTACAAGCCCTGAGCACACATGGTGCACTGTACTAGGGTCTGACAAGTAAATCAAATAACCCAATCATGGAGTCACTAATCAATACGTCAATTTAACATAGGGAGCACTTGCACTGTGGCACTGAATAGCAGTGGCACAGTGCCCAAAGCATCTAAACCAGCAAAACATATCAAAAACAGAGGAGGCAATCAGAAAAAATGGAAGGGAGACTCACACCAATGGTACCAGGTCTAACACTTGTTATATATAACCTTCGCACACTCTAGTAGTGTCATGCTTCATCATTGGTTTCACCCTGACTCCTAGAGGTCAGGGTGGGCTTAACCATCCAGAGAGCACTTCTGAGAAGGGCGACCAGGGGGCTTAGCTAGAGATTAAAATCCCTCACCTTCTCCAAGGTATCCCTTTGTTAGCGGAGGGGGTGGGGAGAGTAAAAAACAAAATATCGCGGGTGATTTGGACTATTATGGTCCTATGACCCAGTTTCAAACCGACATGTTTCAGCCATACTCTAAGGCCCAAAGAAGGTCCGGGACTTTCATCAGGTTGTGGAGTGGTACCTCTCTGGATTTTATTCGCAATTGAAACGTGGCTAGATTGTGCCCAACAAGTAAGATACCGGGCAGTGATACTTGCCCAGGTGTAGTCTTTAGTGCGGGATCGCCTAGAAAAAGAGCACATTATTATCCATATTATAGTGTGCGTACATATCGCATATTCATTTGGTGCGGACATTGCAATTACCATTGTGTGAAGACAAAATGTACCAGTGGCAGCATGCAACTCCCACTGCATGCAAGTCATTTAGTGTGAAAGTGAGACTACTGGTGCACACTGTCGTTCTGTGCCTCTTTTCAAGTCACTATGGGTAACCGTGGTAGGGATGCATGATAAGTGGTCTCTTCCTTCATTTCAATAATTCATTCACACAATTAGTGTGCATGCATACAGTGCATGTGTCCTCTCGTAGGTTCACCACATCGTCATCCCGATAGAGTTTCGTACATCTCTTGTGCAGATGTTGCAGATATGAGGAGGTTCATAAATTCCCATTCAAGCTGTACTCATCAATTTTATCCATCATTCGCACTTAGGGTGATATGTACAGGTCAACCAGTAGAATAATCACATCTATCTGTCTAGAAATACTCACCCTCACTTGTTGGGTACTGTGCATCTCGAGAGCGGGAGCAGGACACCCTAGTCACACTCTAAAAGTGCCATATAGCAGAAATAAAGAGGGAGCAGCAGTTTAAAAAGATCGTCGGTCACCCTACCTTTGAGGAGCGTTTGAAGCCTAATATCGATCCACATTTGTATGGCGGAGTCACTTCCTCAAGAGTCCTCCCTGTCTAATTTCCACGAGAGAAAAATAAGTCATATGGTCGTGCCTGGACACTCCTGACTGGTGTGACACTTAAGCGCCACATTTTAAATTCCTCCACAGGGTGCTCCAGGTACGTACAACAATTCCTGAGGGACATGCCATTTGATGGCACACATCTCTTTGGAGACAAGGTATACTGAGCGTTGGAGCACTTCAAAGAGGGCAAGGCTACAAGCCCGCTGCCCTGGATTGGCTCTGGCTAAGCGGTAGTTCTTCCAACAATTTTTCCCCTTTCAAGGGTTCCAGCAGAAGCCACATCAAATCATTTCTCAGCAGCAGACCTCTCAGAGCTTATGAGACACAGAGATAAGTAATCCAACCACCACCGTCTAGACTTCCAGAAGCAACAAACTATCCAATCTCCAGTTTCTCCCCCAGCAACCACCCCAAAAGCACTTTAATTTGCCTTCCCAGAGTCCTGTCGTCCTCAGGAGGTTGAAACACCTTTTACCTCCATGGGTGGTCAGACATTACATCAGACCGAGGAGTGCTCCACATCATCCAAAAAGGATACACCCTCCCTTTCCTCTTCACCCTTCCAGACATGCCCGTTGCACCACAATGCTTCATAGAGTACCACTTTTCCATTCTCCGAAAGGTGGTTCAGGCCCTCTTGGATGAAGGTGCCAGCATCAGAAGTGAGGACTGGTTGTTACTTCCATTACTTTCTGGTGCCGTAGAAGGGGTGAGGCATCCACCCTATCCTCGATCTTTGCCCAGAGAACTTCTTTCTCAGGAATGTCAAGTTCAGGATGTTCACCCAGGTCCAAGTTCTGTCTGCCCTGGATCCAGGAGACTGAATGGTGGTGTTGGATTTTCAAGATGCCTATTTCCAAATTTATGCTATGCAGTCCCACAGGCATTACCTGCGGTTTTAGGTAGGCCTCAAGCAATTTCACTTTTCAGTTCTCCCCTTCAACCTCTCCAATGCACCTTGGAACAAAACTGATCGTGGTGGCCGGTACCCACCTCAGAGGTTGGGAATACCAAAGGCGAAGGTCAACCTGTTGACCTCACTGGGGCTTTTTTCTGGGGCTTTACATCAACATGTCAATGTCACACCGGACTCCTTCACAGAAGCTCCCCTGCGTTGGAGCCGTTCTAGATATGGTGCTCTTCAAAGATTTCACTCCGCCTCAATGAGTCCAGGACATTTGGGGTATGATCCTTATGTTTCAACCCTCAGCCTTAGTCTAATTGAGAGGGGCTCTGAGGCTTCCCAGCCTCATGCATCTTGCTTCCGAACCACGCAAGGTGGCACTTGAGTCTCTGCAGTGAGATCTGAAGCCTCAGTGTCTAGCGTGAGGGGATCCTGTCAGATTCCATCCAGGTGCCAGAGGACTTTAAAAAATCTGCATTGGCGGTTTCCGGACAGCAATTAAACCAGTGAGATATTCCTCTTCCAGCCTGTGACTAACGGTTGCTTTGGATAAATCATCGCTGGGTCAGAGAAGTCATTTTGGAAAGGTAGAGATCAGAGGTCTCTGGTCTCCATCGGACACCAGCTTCCACATCCAACTTGTTGGCGTGGCTGGCAATTTGCATGGCATTGAAAGTGTTCCTCCTGTCCAAGCGGAAGAGGTGCAAGTTCTCAAGACAAACACCACGGCGATGTAGTGCTGCAAACGGTAGAGTGGGGTCGTGTGCAGTGGCAGCTCGCAGAGGGAGTGCTGCGGGGCGGTGCGGAGGAGCATGGTGGGGTGGTAGTGGACTCGGACATATGACGTAACAGAGTAAAGTAAGTAAATAAATACATAAAACTATTTACCTTGTGCTCGCTGCATCGCCAAGTTGGCGATGCAGCGAGCGCAAGGTAAATAGTTTTATTTATTTACTTTACTCTGTTCTGTCGTATGTCCAAGTCCACTACCCCCACCCTTCCCCTCTCCCACACCGTCCCACAGCACCTTCCTCTGCAATCCGCCACTGGTCATGTGTCCTGTCCACAGAGATCGGTCTTGTCTGGAAATGGCTGAATCATCAGAACACTTCCCAGGGCAGGCCACCTCAGACAACGTTTCCTAGCAGCTTACGAATAGCGGTTGCTCTCAGAGTTGGCACAATGCATCTTCCAATAATGATGAGAATCCTGGCTCCTGAGGACCTCTTGTCGCAGCAGCAGAGAACGGTCCTGCACAACTTACATCTCCATGCTTGAAGACTGAGTGGCAACGGTTGACTGCATTTGATCTCCCTTCTGGACTAGTGAGTTTCATCTCATTAGCTGGGCATCCCTTGACTAAAACAATCTATCTGGGAAGCCGGGGAAAGTTTGTTGTCTCTTCTACATGAAATATCCAACCTTTACAAGCATAGTTTTCTGACATATTACTCTTTAGCTTATCCTTAGTCCAGCAAGGTCTTGCTGTGCTGAGATGCAAGTTATTTATCCTGTGTTTCAACCTTTTTAGTTTTACCCAATCAGCCATCTATATTCAAATCACCAGTTGTGATAAGTATTCTAATTGAACAAACACATATGTTCCTCTTAACACCATTTGTGATGCCTCACTGGGACCTCAGCCTAGTTCTCACTTTTTTCATAATCTCCATTTGTCGGTGCACAGCTGCAGTCTCTGATTGCTCATGTTAAAGGTGGCGTTTCTCATATTAATAAGGCCAGCTTGTCACATGAGTGGTTGCTTTGGACTGAAGCAGTATTGCTCCTGAAAGTTGTCATGCTTTTCCACATAGGACATAACCCTACCAGCTTTCTTCGTTCTGCCCCATCCTTCTAAAGAGGAAGACTGACTTCATTGTTTAAATCCATATGGAGCTCTTAAGTTTTTACATTGCTCGTACCAAGGAATATCGGGTGAACAATCAGCTTTTTTGGGGGGTTCTCTGGGGCAAAGAATTGAAAAGCTGTGCAGAAGGGAACCATCTCTAGATGGACTTTGCTGTGTATCAAAAATCTACCATGGATTGACCAAGAACCATTTTACGGAAGGCCTATGCGCTCATTCTACCAGAGCAAAGACAGCTACCACTGCGACGGCATACTGTGTGCCCGTCTTGGAGATCTTCCAGGCTGCTATTTGGCCTTAGTTCACATGTTCATGAATCATTACTACCTGGATAGACAGATCTGGCAGGAAGGGTATTTTGCCTGATCTGTCCTGCAGGCTTTTCTGGTCTGTGCCGTTCCTCCGAGCCACCATGGAGGTACTATTTTTGCTATTCACTAGGTGAGGAATCTGTGGTTAGAAGTATCCCATTAGAAGAACAAGTTACTTAATGTCAGCAGAGCTCCTTCAGGTAGACATTCTATCTAACCTCAGATTAATCCCTGACCCACCAGCCTCCTTGTTCTGTGGAATGATCTATGTGAATAAGATTTGTAGGAAGCTGGTTCTATATATGGTTTACCACTACGTGGTTATACCTTGCACAGAGTCCAGAGAATGTCCCAGAAATCTAGAGGGCTCAATGTAAACCCAAAGTGCTTTATTAGTGGTATTGTGGGCGAGCAGCCTTGGGCCTTACACATAGGAGTGCAAGACATTTATTGTACACAAATGGCCAATAACTGACACACGACGCAAAAAGGAGATCCACACCAATTTTATAAAAATAAGCTTTGTTCAAGTTTTATTTTAAGACCTAGATCTTCACAATAAGGTAAGTATGTTTTTCAGAAAACATTATTTTCACTTTCAAAAGTCAACACTGAAATTTTCCCAGTTCAATGTTATCCTATGGAGGAAAACAATAATGCGGTTATATAGGTAAGTATATAACTTACAGTTCCAGTCTTCGGGACCAAAGATCTGCAATGGGCTAGGGTCAGGTGAGTACAAAAACTGCACCACCAACAGCACAGGCGCGGCCGGGTGCAGAGGCCAAAATCTGAGTTTGTCCCAATGTGCTTCAATGGAGACTGGGGGTGCTCAAAGCTACATTGCTTGCAGTTAGGTAAATCAGTTGCAGTGGCAAAGTTTTAGGGGTTAGAGCATGCACGACTGGGGGCACAAAGCAGCACCAAACATACACCACCAGCGGTACAGGGGCAGCCGGGTGCAAATTCGGCATTGGGTGCCCAATGCTTTGCAGTGGAGAACTAGCTTCGGACAAACAGGCTGCTGGCGTCGCACTGGAGGCTGCAGGATGGAGACCAGTGACAGCAGAGGTAAGTAGGGATGTAGGGTGTCGTAGGTGCACCATTGATTCAGCGCACAAAGTCCCAGGGACTTCGGGTGCAGGGCTGTCTTTAGACGTCAGTCTTTTTACCGGAGCCGGTTGCGATCAGGGGAAGCCTCTGGATTCAGGCTGCAGGCGTCGCCTTGGAGTCCAGGAGGGTCAGTCCAACGCAGGACTTGAGGTCTGGATCGCTGAGGAACCTGTTATGGATTGGTGGTCCACCCGTACACGGACCTGAGGCGTCTGGTGCAGAGTGGGAAGGACTCGTGGATCCGCAGGGCACTGTAGTCCTTTGTGTTGGATTCTTGGGGGCCGAATCGTTGTCCTCTGGAATTCTGGTAAGTTCAGGCAGTCTTACTCTGGTTTCTGGAAGTCGCTGGCTGCAGGAAAGGCATCGACTTCTCGCAGGGTTTTTGAAGCTGGAGACAGGCCTGAGGCCAAGTCAGTAGTCTTCTCCAGTATTAGGGTGTCTTTCATAGATTCACATGCTTGAATATTCCCCGTCGTCGGAGTGGGAGTCCCACGGTAAATAAAATAGCAATATATATAGCAAAATATATACATAAATAATCACATGATTAGCGTTATACAGGTGTAAAAACACCCATAGTGTACCTATATGAGAAACTCCATAGGAATACAATGGAGAGAGACAAAAGACTTTTGTAGTCTATCTATGTCATTATATAAGTCCGAACTCCAGCCAATCAGGCGTCAGCCCCTCTCTAGAACCTTCTCCTCAGAGCTTCTCACCTCAGATTTTCTACCGCACGTCGTGTGACAGGGAGTCTCCCTGAGCTCTGCTCAGTTTTGTCAGTCAGGATGTCTTCTAGTAAGAAATCTTTGTTTAGACCATGTTCTTCGTGTGGAAAGCTGCGTTTATTTTCTGAGGACCCACACAGTAAGTGCATTTACTGTTTATACCCAGACCATGAAGTGGCAAAATGTAAATTTTGTAGAACCTTTTCTAAAAAAACTTTAAAGGACAGAGAAGGCCGCCTGTTAATATGGCTACAGAGACTGAAGGATAAGGATAACCCACTCTCTGATGTTGAAAGTCTTCTTTCTGGCCGTTCTCAACCAGCCTCTAAGCGCAGTAGTGTGCAGGAGTTACCATCTCCTTTCCTCAAGAAAAAGAAACTATCTTTGACTCTGGCAGCTGCCACTTCTGCTGTCTCACCTACTGCTTTGTCGCCTAAGGGACACTGTTCTCAGGCTGCTGAGGCGTCTACTTCCCATTCCTCTGGGAAAAGTTTGTCCGCCTCGTCGACATTTCTCCCGTCGACGAGATCTGCTGTTTCTAGCTCGTCGACGGTGACTCTGACGACGACATCAGCTGCTTCGTCGTCGACGAGCGTCTGTCGACGTTATCCTCGTCGACGATTACCATCAGTACCTCGAGGGCAGTGACTTCTATTTTGCCCATTACTTCATCGTCGACGAAGAAGGTAAAGGTTCCGTCGACGAAGATTGTCGTCGACGAAGACGTCGACGAAGAAAAAGAAGATCCCGTCGACGACACCGTCGACGGTGGTTCCGTCGACGAAAGCCTTATCGACGGCGGCCCCGTCGACGGCGGCTCCGTCGACGGCGGCTCCGTCGACATCGATTTCGTTGCCACAGACTCTGTCGACGATAGTTCCGTCGACCATCATTCCGTCGACGACGGCTCCGTCGACGAGGGCCTCTCCAAAGGCGTCTGCAGAACATACCTTGCAGCAGTCGACGGCAGGGACATTTGTAAAGATAAGAGTAAGCAGCGTTTCGTCTGCCCAGAAGACAGAGAGGGAACAACTACCTCAGCTAACTTCAGCGTCGGCTTCATCTTTAACCGGGGTTTCTTGGACACCATTACCTCCTAGTGTTCGCCTGGGTAGCCAGGAAGACAATATTCCTGTGGGAGATGCACAGCCTCCCTCACCATTATTCGCCACGGATTCTGATCAGGAGTCCGAGGGGTTACCGGAGTCTTTTGGAACGGCACAAAGCCCGTCCGACTTAGTTATTAAATGCCAGGATGTCAGCAGTGAGGATGAAGATCCAGTTTACATACAGCAGGTCCCTCCGAAGCATAAAACGGCGACTCTTCCTTTGTCGCTCATAACTAATCTCCAACGCATGTTGGACGACTACAACCAACGGTTCCCTCTATCCCCTCAACGTTCAGAGGTTCCGTCAGCCCCGGTGATTCCGGCAAATATTCCCCTGGTACCTATTGTAAATCCTGCTCCGCAGATGCCGCCTGCACCTCCAAGACAGGTTCCAGAAAGGTTGTTGCCTCACTATGAGCCTGTAGAGGAAGGCCCTCAGGACACAGAAGAGGGTGAAATCCCAGATGATGATGGGGATGTGGATGACAATGACAATGACGATGATATGGCGGAGTGGGACAATTACCAGGCACAAACACCATCCCCCTCACAGATAGTAACAGGGGATTCACCTCCAGTGGACATAGCCAATTTTCACCAACTGATGGAAAGAGCAGCACACCGTTTTAAACTAACAACGGAGCGCAGAGAGGAAGATTGCTTCCTTTATGATTTCAAGAATCAACCTTATAAACAGACGCATGCTATTCCCATTGTGGAGTTTATTTGGGAAGAAGGCAAGAAATTAATGCAGACACCGAATACCTTGCCAGCACAGGTGCCTCAATTAGAAAAGAAATATAAGGCACCAACAGGAACCCCAGCATGCCTCACGGGTCAGGCTAAACCTGAGTCAGTCGTTACGCAGGCAGCGCAACGTAAGGCGAAAAATCCTGCCTCTACTATCACCACACCTCCGGATCGTGATGGACGTCGGATGGATGCCATAGGGCGTAAATTCTCTTCTATGGCCTCTACTGTGGTTAGAGCAGCTAATGCCTTGGCCATCTTGGGACGATATGACAGACAAGTTTGGGCTGATATTTCGGATGTGGTTCAGGAGTTGCCAGAGCCATCTAAGGTGGAGGCAATGAAGTTGCTCCAAGAGGGAGAAGCGGCATCGGCGGAAATAATCGATTGTGCAGTAGACATCGCCTGCATGGGGTTCCGTCAGCTTGCCGGAGCGGCTGTTCTGCGTAGGCAAGGATGGTTAAGATCGACATCCTTTCGTCAGGAGGTACAGTCCATGATCCTTAACATGGCGTATGACGGCGAGGCGTTATTTGGAAGCCACGTCGATGAAGCTCTACAGTCCATTAAGAAGGATACTGAGACAGCGAGATCGTTAGGAAACCTTCAATTTCAAAGGAGCAATTTTCGTGGTGCACGCGGACGCGGCACCTCCTCAAGTTTTCGAAGGGACAATAAACAATACAAACCTTACAATCAAGGATCCAACCGTTACTCTTATGGCCAGCAATAGCAAGCATCACGACAGCAAACCTCCAAGTCATATAGAGGAAAATCCTCATACAGAGGAACCGCGTCAAAGAGACAGTGACTCTTACCAGACGGACAAGGTTGGAGGTCGAATCTCTCTGTTCTTTTCCCAATGGTCCTCCATCTCAAGGGACCGTTGGGTTTTGGACATTGTAAAAAAGGGACACGCCTTAGAATTCACCAAATTCCCTCCTCCCACACCACCCTCCGGACCACCACCAGCTCACATGAAAGAACTGTTGCATCAAGTTCGACTTTTAAGGCAAAAAGGAGCTATAGAATTGGTGCCAGTGTCTCAAAAGGGAAAAGGTTTTTATTCCCGGTTCTTTCTGATCACAAAGAAAAACGGAGAGTGGAGGCCCATCCTCGATCTAAGGGCACTAAACAAATATATAAAGAGCCAATCCTTCCGTATGATGACGCTAGTAGACATCTTGCGCTTACTCTTGCAGGAAGATTTTCTGGCAACGATAGATCTCCAGGATGCCTATTTTCATATCCCTATATTACAGCGGCATCGGAAGTTCCTGCGTTTTCGAGTGGGTCAACGCGATTACCAATTCAAAGTGTTACCATTTGGCCTGCGCTCGGCCCCTCGAGTGTTCACGAAGGTACTAGCTCCAGTAATAGCGTATTTGCGACTCCAGGGAGTGCAAATATTTCCATACCTGGACGATTTTCTCCTGAAATCTCAGTCAAGTACTCACCTGCGACAACACACACTTCTGTGCCAGGACGTGTTTCGCTCATTGGGTCTGTCCGTAAATGCAGAAAAATCCCAACTTCATCCGTACCAACAAAGAGATTTTCTGGGAGCAACTCTGGAAACTGTATCAGCAAAGGCGTTTCTCTCCCAGGAGCGTCTACAAAAGATGCTGCGACTGGTGTCTCTGATCAGATCAAAAGAGTCAGTTTCTGTGAGACTGTTAAAATCGTTTCTGGGAATGGCGTCATCATCCATTGCCTTGATCCCTCATTGCCGGCTGAGGACACGTCCTATCCAGGAAGCTCTGGATGCTCAGTGGCGTCAGGTAACGGGATCTTTCCACGACATGATATGTGTCACAGATCAAATGAAGTCAGCACTCGCATGGTGGACAATTCCAGCCAACTTGACGGAAGGCATGTCATTTCTGTCGGCGCCGCCGGACAGGACAATCACGACAGATGCCTCATTGGAGGGATGGGGCGCACATCTGGAGGCTCTCTCTGTGAAGGGAAGATGGTCAACACATCAGAGATCTTGGCACATCAACAAGTTGGAGCTGATGGCGATTTTTCTGGCTCTAAAATCATTTCTACCTTTGCTCCAAGGAGAGTCAGTGCTAATACAGACAGACAACACAACCTGTATGCACTATGTGAACAAACAGGGCGGAACAAAATCCCCAAGTCTCTCCAGGTTAGCTCAAAGAATTTGGGACTGGTCTCTCAGTCATCATATCATGATTACGGCAGTACATCTACCAGGAGTATCCAATGTCCTAGCGGATTCCCTAAGCAGGTCCTCCTCGTCGACCCACGAGTGGGAGTTACACCAACCCACTCTAGAGAGGATATTCCAACTATGGGGTCGTCCGCAACTGGATCTCTTTGCTACGCCGGAGAACCGGAAATGCCGAAATTACGCAAGCTGGCATCCCCACAAGGAGTCGCAGGGGAATGCCCTTTTGATAAACTGGTGCAATCTATTTGCGTACGCCTTTCCTCCAATACCCCTCATACCTCGGGTTCTTTGGAAGATGAGGAGACAACCTTGCCACCTGATTCTAATAGCCCCGCGCTGGCCACGACAAGCGTGGTTCTCAGAACTGCTCCTGCTGTCCCAATGCCAACCAATCCTCCTGCAACATCGGACGGATCTGCTCACTATGAGCGAAGGGAGAATTTGTCATCCAAATCCCTCCTCACTGAGCTTATCGGCCTGGAACCTGAACACCATGAGTTCGCCCACCTAGACATCCCGCAGGATTGTAGGGATATTTTGGCCCAAGCAAGAGCACCCTCTACAGTCAGAACGTACAAGTTCAAATGGAAAAGATTCTGCCACTGGTGTGCTGCTAACGGAGTCCATCCGATACATTCCACGGCAGAGCAATTGCTGCCATTCTTCTTGCACCTAGCCAGTTCTGGACTGTCTCATGCAACCTTACGGGTTTTTCTAGCAGCTATTTCCCGTTTCCGGCAAGATGGATCAAGTTCCCTTTGTTCCTCAAGAATAATCCGCCAATTCTTTAAAGGCTTATTCCGAAAATTTCCGCCAGTTCGGCGGCGTCCTCCGTTGTGGCACCTCAACATTGTGTTAGCGCAATTGATGAGACCTCCGTTCGAGCCCATTCACAAGGCCGACCTAAAATATCTAACTTGGAAAGTAGCCCTACTTCTGGCACTAACGTCTTCACGTCGTGTCAGTGACATTCATGCTTTTACCATCAAACCTCCTTTCCTGCAGTTCAAACCGGATGCTGTAGTGTTACGCACCAATCCATCATTTCTACCCAAGGTGCCTACTGACTTTCATATTAATGAGCCAGTAATATTAAAGACCTTTTTTGCCAATCCTCAGACACCTGCAGAGCAAAGATTGCATTCTTTGGACGTGAAGAGGTGTCTAAAGTTCTACATCAGTAAGACAGCTTCGTTCCGAAAATCCGATCAACTTTTTATAGCATATGGACGCTGTCATAAAGGACGTCAGGTTACTAAACCAACGATTGCACGCTGGATTTCGGCAGCTATTGTCTTCTGCCACCAAAGGGCAAATAAACCTCTGCAGTCTCCAGTGAGGGCACACTCCACTAGGGCAGTATCATCATCTACTGCCTTATTTGCTGGAGTATCTTTGCAACACATCTGCAGAGCAGCTACGTGGTCGACCAGACACACGTTTACTAAGCACTACTGTTTGGCAACTTTAAGCGAGGAGGATGCTGCAGTGGGACAGGCAGTGCTGCGCAATCTTTTTAAGTAAGGTGAGCCTCTTCCTCCCACCTCCATATTGTTTCCATTTATATTATGCATTTACAATGTTACAGTTGTTCAATACTGTTTTTATGCATAAGAAGATTGATTATCTTTATATTTTTGAATCTATTTTGGCATGGAAACAATGGTGATTGTTACTGCTAGCTATTCTATATTCAAGCATGTGAATCTATGAAAGACACCCTAATACTGGAGAAGAACAATTGTTACTTACCTGCAAACAGGTGGTTCTCCAGTATTGGTGTCTTTCATAGATTCACATGCGACCCTCCCTCCTCCCTTCAGAGGCTCTCTTCTCCTCATACACTCTACAGTCACTCTTGTGCTACGAAAATCTGAGGTGAGAAGCTCTGAGGGGAAGGTTCTAGAGAGGGGCTGACGCCTGATTGGCTGGAGTTCGGACTTACATAATGACAGAGATAGACTACAAAAGTCTTTTTTCTCTCTCCATTGTATTCCTATGGAGTTTCTCATATAGGTACACTATGGGTGTTTTTACACCTGTATAACGCTAATTATGTGATTATTTATGTATATATTTTGCTATATATATTGCTATTTTATTTACTGTGGGACTCCCACTCCGACGACGGGGAATATTCAAGCATGTGAATCTATGAAAGACACCAATACTGGAGAACCACCTGTTTACAGGTAAGTAACAATTGTTCATCTTCCGGCTTGGTGCATGGCGTCTTCTTCGTAGGTCGCAGGCAACTAGTTTCCAGGTGTGGAGGAGCCAACTAAATACAAAATGTAGGGGTGTATTAGGGGAGTTGCAGGTAGGCCCAATGTGCACCTTACCTGGGGGTCATTACACCCTCAGTTATGCCACCCTCCTGTGGGAGAGGGCATAGACCTAGCCCTGATTGGAGAGGCCTCCCTATCTTCAAAATGGCTGGGACTGAAAGATGCGCTTCACCTAGCCTCCCCCACCTTAGGGGCGGAGTTGGCAGAAGTGGACTTTACCGCCCTAAGTTGAGGTGTAAACCGGGAAGGGGATGTCACCTGCTGCTAACCGCATAGGCTGGGGGGGGTCGCATTACAAAGCCAGCAGGCCTTTGAAGTTTAACTCTCAAGCATCTTGCCAATCCTGGGGTATGGGGTGTGACACCCCTGCCCAGGGTGTGCATTGTTTCTGGACCTAGAGAGCAGAGGCACTCGACCCAGGGTGTCCAGAAACATGTCTGGCAGTGGCATGCTGCCTACAGCCAGTCTGTAACCACACCAGGGTTAGTAGGTTTTCAGGGGGCACCTCTGAGGTGCCCTCCGGGTACATGGTTTGATAAATCCCACACTAGCATCAGTGTGGGTTTGATTGAGAGGAGTAGTTTGGTACCAAACACCTCTTTGTTCACTGAAGCCATCATGGGGCTGTGAGTTATCGAGTTTTCGGCCCATGTACTCTCAATGGCATCCCTGGCACTTACAATATTAAAGTATAGGCCCTAATATTGTAGAGGCAAATCTGCTCATGCAGATATGCGCACGCCTCAGATATAGTGCACCCAGTCCTAGGCCTGGTAAGTCCTGCTAGAGGGGTGGCTTACCTGTATCTTAGGCAGTGCTGGCTGGCATGGTAGTGTGCCATGTCGACTTTGTCATTTTGTCTGCACCAAGCCATGCATAATGCAGTGGTATTCTGCAGGGCCTAGGTGAGGGGTCCCTAGGGGACCCTCCTCAGTCCCAATGCAATAGGTGCCCAGGGATCATTTTCTAGGGACGTACAGAGGGCTCGAAGGGACAATTGTGAAACAGTTTTAGGGAAAGAACACTGGTACTGGGAACATGGACAGCAGGGTCCCAGTACACTTCAGTCAAAGTTGCATGGAAAACACGGCAAAAAGTGTGTGTGGGGGTATTGCAACAGAACCCCATTTCATCACAAGATTCAGTTTGGAGATCTGCACAGTGGCACAAACTGATGACGTGTAAGGGAATTGCTGAAGAACATTCTCTGCATCCTGTCTGGCACCTATTTACAAGCTGATGAATCTGCAGCTAAATAGAGTATCCACCATAAAGAGCATTATGGACGGTGGGTAACCTGTTCTTTTTGACTCTGTTTAAATGTGCTATCTCTGTAACTGGAGAAATAAAAAATCTTAAAGCTCACTCTTAATGCTTGATATTCTGTTCTCTTCCTTTCCTTCCTCTAACTCTCCTATTTCTCTTAGTTAAGTTAACCTGCTGTTACAGTTCGCACACAAATTTTAAACTTTGCTTTTCTTATTATACCCATGGATTCCAGATGGGGGAAGAACTACTTCCTTTCCTCTGAAGCAGAGTGAAGGCTCCCACCCAGCTATTAAGATGGAAGACAAAGGTGTTCCTGAGGCAGCTAACCGGGGAGAGAAGAGCGGGCATGGTAGCCGAATAAGCGAACTGTCTGTGGGTGATAAGTATTCACCGAAGGTGAGTGTAAAGGGAGGGCATGACGAGGCGTGTATCAATTTGGAAAGGAGTAAAGCATGACTTGGAGAGGAAATAGGGCTTTAGAACCTGTTTGAAAGAATTGATGACTGAAGTCGATTCTGAGAATGAATTTAGACAGAAGAGTGAACATAGCACTTAGGAATGATCTTGTTTTGAATTCCTAAGGGCTTTGTATGTTGAAGCAATAAAGACTCGTGTAGGTGTAGGATGGAGAAAGCATGTAGAGTTCATCAGATATGCTGGGACATAGATTACAGAGCAAAAGGACTGCATTTTTTCTATCTGGTCTAGGTGTGAATTGGTCAAAATCCTTTATTTTCACCTTCAAGCCTGGTTATATTTTAACTTCACAACAAGATTTAGTAAATAGGCTGACTTCGGAACCTGCTACATTCTGATATTTAGTGATCCTGTCTGTAGGAAGCTGGGTACTTGTTTGCTGTAACCCCCAACCCCCCTTCCTGCCTACACACACACACACACTTCTTGCCTGGTATTTAATGCACCTTTGACTGAAGTGTACTGGGTTCCTGCTAACCAGGTCCCCAGTACCAGTCTACTTTCCCCAAAATTCTACAATAATTTACCCAATTGCAAAACCTTAGCACCCTTTGTAAGTTCCTAGTTAATAGTACCCCTGGTAGTTGGGACCTGAGGTGCTAAAGAAGGCCCTTAAGGCAGCAGCACGAATTGTGCCACCCTAAGGGACCCCTCACAAAGCACATTGAAGACCGCCTTTGCAGGCTGCGTGTCTTAGTGCAGACAAAAGTGAAAACACAACATGTCACACATCCCTGTGTGCCATGTCCCTTACCCCTACATGGAGTATCTATAACTCACCCCTACAGCAGGGTACTGAATATTACATGCGAGGGCATATCTGCATGAGCAGATATGCCCCTGTGCTGGTCAGTCCTGTTACTACCAGTACAAGTGACCCAGGAATCTATTTTAAAACATGTCTTGGACACTGGTGAAAACGAGTTCCCCAGCTACATGATCGTTTCACTGAAAATAGAGATGTTTGGTACCAAACAACTTGTATTGGTAAACCCACACTGATGCCAGTGTTTGATTTACGAATGCATGCACCTCAGAGGGCACCCCGAAAACCTACCAGCCTCTAGTGTGCTTGCTGACTGGTTTCTGCCAGCCTGTCACCTGAGACGCTGTTCTCACCTCCTTGGGTGAGAGCCTTTGATCTTAAGAGACCCAGAACTAAAGCCTTTCCAGGAAGAGGATGTAACACCCCCTTCACGGGGTGACCTGCTGATTAGCCTCCTTGGACCGGCAAGCTTCAAAGAAGCTGCTGCCTTTGCAATGCAAATCTGGCTCCCATCGCAGGAGAGGATGCCACCCCCTCTGTCCAGAGCCCCCTTGGCACCTGGACAGGTGGGTAGGAGCGCCATCTCCAAGCTAGTACCACCCCTAAGGTGGGCTACTGTGAGGTATACACGATTTTTCAGAAGTAGCCATCTTTGTGGTGGCATGCTTAGGAATTCTGGGAAAGTGTTATGCCCACTTCCCACAGGAAATGGTCATATAGGGTGCGTAGTGACCCCCAAGGGTCAGTAGCCCATTGGCGACTACTCTACACTCCCTTAACACTCCTAAATTTAGTGTTTAGGGGAGTCCCTTGCACCAGAGAAAACGATCCTAATGAACTAAGAAGAGGGAGGACACCGAAGAGCAGAGAGAAGCAGCTGACCTGTTACCAACCCTGCCAGCATGTCTGTATCCCTCATCGCAAACGGCCCCAAAGTTGACTCGTCTTGCAGCTGTGACTCCAGAAACTTTGGTGGACTGCCTGCCTAAAAAAAGACTCAACGCCTTCCATGAACAGAGGACCTGTTCTAAATAAATCTCCAAAAGAGAAGACTGAGGCCTCCGGAACTGCCAAAACCCGACACCCGAAACCACCACTGCACCCATCGCCTCCGACCCCAGTTGAAGTGGACCACCTTTGTCAACAAGGTTGCCTGGCCCTCAAAAGCTCAGGTCCTGTGTGTTTTCACCCCTCCTGGACTCCCTTATGTCGCCTGTAGCCTCTGCAAGCAGACCCCCTCAACAGCGACTGCTCCAGTAAGGAAATACCCGACTCCTAGGGACACCCCCTGCAACCATCATGCTTGGCCTTGAAGAAGAGGACTATAGGTGTGCCCTAGCATGCAAGGCCTGAGCCCACTTCCTGGTTCAGCCCTACTGGCTTCGTAGCCAGAGCCTGCAGCCTCTTTTTACAGTGACCGGTCCCCATTGAAACGTATTGGGATCCTGACGCTGATATGCACCCTGCACTTGGCTGCCCTCGTGCCGCTAGGGGTGTACTGTTGGTTCTGCCTTAGACCCTGCCCATCACTCACCTTAACTTCTGGAGCTTGATCCTGTAAGTTGATGTACTGTACCTGTTTGCTGAACTTGTTCTTCCTTCCATAAAATAACATTGCAGAACTCCAGAAATTGCAGTGTCCACTTCTTAAAGTGAATAGAATTTATATTTAAAATTGTACATACCTGAACGATTTTTCTCGGATGGCAAGTCCTATATAAAGGCACTTGGTATTTTTCGAAATTGGTGCGGATCTCCTTCTTGATGTCATTTATTAATCATTGTGTGTATTTTGCATATGTCTTGCACTCCTCTGTGTTAAGCCTTAGACTTCTCGACCACACTACCACCTAATAGAGTACTTTGGGATTGCATAATAAGCCCCTGTTCACTCTTAAGGAAACCCCTGGACTCTTTACACTGTATATCTGATTTTTGATATAGCACATACAGAGCCAGCTTCCTAGATTTTGGGGGACATCTAAGATGAGAATGTGGAGCAATGTGCGGCATTTGCTTACATTTAACGTTTTGAACATTATTGCCGCTTTCTATGATAGGCCCAATAGCTCTTATTAAAATGGTGGCGTTCCCAAGATTGTTCTATTTCTTCCTTGATCTCCCCCTTACTTTACCATGCTGGTCTTTTAAGGATTTGGATCAATTTCTTAGCATGTGAATATGGGCATCTGACCGTTGCTGGGTCCCTATATCCTACTAAAATTACGTACAGAGTTGGCTGCCCAAATATAGTGGGCATCTAGATTGATATCTGGCCACTCCCTGAGCGAAATGGGCCTCCAAGAGAAGAATTTAACTGGTAGCTCTGTACAGTAAATGCTGTTCCCTGTGAATCTGTTGCGATTTAAATCACCCACTATGTTGTGAATTGCACTATTTTGTCTGAGACACAGTTGCTCAGTTCCCAAAACTGTACTTCCCTAGGCCCCAACTGTTCCTTTGCTAGGCCTTCGAGTGCACACAGGCTAAATTCGATGTTGGATTGAGTAAGGGCAAACTACGAATGGAGATTTATTCTCTAATGGAGCGTTGTTTGATTTATTTGATGTAGTAATGAACTATAACGTCCTAGCTGGACAATTCCTGACATATTGTCCGACTAAATATTAAAGGATCTAATTCACATGAAATCTACTGTACTTCCTACATACAAAGTTACCAATACAATACATACTACCGGAGATGGTAAATTATCCAGATCGATTTATAGAGCACATGTACACCATATGGGTCTGTCTAACACTAATGTTGGCAGATTTTTTTAACGATTCTGTGTGGCTCAAAATACTATTGTACCCCAATTAGTTTTTGCACTATTTAAGTATATTCAATTTGACATGCTAAATTAAAGTTTACATTAGGATTGATTCTATCTGTTCCTGTTTCCATGCAGTTGGAGCAGATCTAACCCATATCCTGTGGTCTTTTGTTTCACTGCCTCACTATTGGGGTGATATCAATCAATGCACTACTGGCTCGTATTACTGGTTGTCAGATTCAATAACAACTTGTTTGCTGGGTCTCTTTTCACACCGCAAGGTGGATAAAGCACCTGGGAAATTTGTTGTCCTTGCATTACTTCTAGCAAGATGTAATAGTACAATGAATTGGAAAATGGCTGCCCCACTACGTAGGAGAAATGGGATATACTGCTTCCATCATACGGCTTGAAGTGGAGAGCATGCACCTACTTAGGGAGGAACGTGTTGGTGTACCCAAAATATTAATTGCTCAATCATGAGATATCATGTTAGAATCCTTGAAGTCCAACAAGAATAATTATGAACGCCCACCCCCAGATGCTCCAGAAATCCAGGTTGTAATAGAATATGTTTATTTGAGTTTGAGTTGTAGTATGGGCCCTGATCTATACAGTTCTTTATAGTTATTTCTAATAGTTTGGCAAATTATATGGAAAGCCACAGTAGATAACAGTAGTGAAGGGGTGAAACCGTGCAAATACATTTCTAAAGGATCTTATTGTTTTTTTCCTTGACTTTTGGATAGGTGGGAGGGTACGTGCGAGTTGACACATGTTTATTGATAAGAAATGAGGCTGTATAACAGAAAATGCACACCGGTTTATTTACTGTATTTACTGCTCCCCATAACTTTGAATAGCTTTGAGCATTTGTAATCCTGTTGCCAAAGTAACACATTTTTAGCAAATAAAATATTATTTTTTAAATAGAGAGGAAAAGGATATAGTTCACAGTTGGAAGAGAGAATTGGGTGGAATGAGCGACAGCAAAGTCTCCACTAAGAAGCAGATGTTTTGATGTTGTTGGACAAGGAAAAGAAAAATTAAAAAGTGCTGTGAAGAAGGGAGGGAAAGCAGCAAAGCACTGTTAACACAGAATAAACAGTTCCCAAAATGCGTTATTTTTCCCCTATAGGAACTGTTGGCATTACTGAAATGTGTGGAAGCTGAAATAGCAAACTACGAGGCATGTCTAAAGGAGGAGGTGGAGAAGAGGAAGAAGTTTAAGGTAGGTTTTTGTCTTGAGTGTTTTTGGGCCGAAGCCTACCAAAGCGCATGGCTGTTTGGTTTGCTAATGACTTCTTGTGGGCATTCTGAAAGCTTTGTTGGGAATGTATTTCGCCCATTGCTTACTATTGGCTTTGGAGTTTGTAACTCACGGTTGCTTGCTTTCTATTTGCTGGCTTTATTTATTTTCTGAGTACAACCCTCCCGTGGACCATTGCCTGTTTACTGTACCCTTCCGAGTACTCACTTTCTTAAACAAGCCTTTAAATCTTGTTCTTATTTTGTCACATTTGCTGTGTAGTCAAAGACAGGTCAAATTTCAGACTCTGTCTTCCAAGAGAGCTTGGTGTTTACTTTTCTTTCTCTGACTTCAAAGTGAGAGAATCTGTGTGTTAATCCTTCTGGATACCCATGCGAGAGGAGAGTCTGTAGGATGTTATTTTTTCTAGCACATTACAAAATGAACTGTGCTGATATTTCAGAATTAGATATGTACAAATGAAGCACATTTTTTAAATTATGAAGTGTGGTGGAAACAAATATTTGAAAACAGTCAAAACACGTGTACTCTGGGTGATGACATTTCTCTCACACAGTTTTTGTGCTGTACAACTGAATGCCTGTGTAAATGTAATGGCCATTTCAATTGAAAATGTGTTCTCTGTAATGAAATTGCACTACCACACCATACACACGCTACACTATGCCCCTCCACTTTACACCACTCCACTCTACTCCACTCTACACCACCCTACTCCACTCTATTCTATGACACTCTGACACGCCACGCCCTTCTACGAAATGCCACTGTTCTCTAAGACCCTCCACTGTAAGACACACTATGACACGCCATGTTACTCCACTCTACGCCCCTCCACTGCACACCACTTACCCTACTCCACTCTACCCACCCCACCCCAGTCCACTCCAATCTACTTCACTCCACCCCATTCTAACCTATTCCAGTCCACTACAATCTAGCCCAGTCCAATCTGAACTCCACTCTATTCTACTTCACTCCAACCAATATTCACCACCCCAATTTACCACAGTTTACCCCACTCTACATAATCTACTGCATTCCACTCTACACCAGTCTACTCCATTCCAGTCTACCCCCCTCTACCGCACTCCGCTCCAGTCTATCCCAAACTACCACCCTCCACTCTGCCCCAATCTACCCCACTCTGCCCCAATCTACTCCACTGCACCCCAGTCTACAACCATCTAGAGCAATCTAATCTACCCCACCCCATTATACCCCGCTCCAATCTACCACCCCACTCCAATCTGCCTCACTCCAATCTACTCTACTGCACTCCACTCAAATATACCCCACCCCACTCCAGTGTACACCACCTCACTCCAGTCTACCCCACAATACTCTAGTCTACCCCATCTCACTCCTGTATACCCCAATCTACCACTCCCAACTCCACTGTACCCCATTCCAGTCTACACCAGTCCAGCCCACTCCAATCTACCCCACTCCGCTATACCAAACTCCATTCTACCCCACTCCAATCTACCCCACTTCTCTCCACTCCAATCTACCCCACTTCACTCCAGTCTACTTCACTCACTGCACTCCACCCCTCCCCACTCTCTCGTACCACTCAACCCCAACTCACTCCAGTACCCACCTCAATCCTGTCTACCACCTTCAACTCCACTCTACCCCATTCAGTCTACCCCACTGCACCCAAATCTACCCCAATCTACATCAGTCTACCCCACCCCACTGTGCCCTACACCAGTTTACCCTACTCCAGTCTACCTCAGGCAATCTACCCCACTCCACTTCAATCTACTCCACTCCACTCTACCACGCTCCTCTCCACCCCACCCCACTCCTCTCCACCGCACTCCAATACAATCTACTTTACCCCACTCCTATCTACTCTACTCCAGTGTACCTACCCCACCCACTCTACCCCACTCCAATCTACACAATTCCACTCCAGTCTTCCCCTCTCCTCTACACTACAATCTACCTCACTCCAATATACTCCACTCCAACCTACCTTAATCTTCCACACTCCAATCTACCTCACTCAGCTCCACCCCAATCTACCTCACTCCACCCTAATGTACTACACCACACTGTATTCTACCCCACCCCACTCTTGTCTACCCCAATCTACCACCCTCAACTCCACTCGACCTCAATCTACCCCACTTCACCCCAATCTACATCAGTCCACCCCTCTCCAATGTTCCCCACCCCACTATACCCTACTTCAATCTACTTCACTCCATTCCAATCAACCACTCTAATCTACCCCACTCACTCCACTACAGTGTAATTCACTCCAATCTTTTCCACTCAAGTCTACCTCACTACACTCACTCTAACCCAGTCTACCTCACCCAACTCAAATCTACCTTTGTTCCAATCTACCCCACTGCAATCTACCCAACTCCACCCGACAGCACTCAGATCTACCGCTCTCACCCCATCTACCCCACTCCCATCCACTCTCCACTACTATCTATCCCACCCCACTCCATTCTACCCCACTCCTCTCCAATCCACCCCAATCTAAATCACTTCAATGTACCACAGTCTATCCCACTTCACCACAGTCCACCCCACTCCTCTCTAATCTACCCCACTCCAGTCTACCACATTCCACCTACCCCACTCCGAACCAATCTACCCCACCCCAATCCAACCCACTCATATCTACCCCTCCTTCTCGAAAGTTGGTGTCTGTTGCCGTATACCCCCACTTTTTGCCTGGCTATTGATGCAACTTTGACTGGGTCTCTGCTAACCAGGTTCCCATCAAATTCAGATCCCCCTGTAAGTTCCTAGTAAATTGTACCACTGGTAACTAGGAATTGGGACTGAAGAGGGTCCCCTAGGGACCATTCACCAAGGCCCTTCAAACTGCCACTGCAGCCTGTATGCTTTGGTGCTGACAAAAACAACAAAGTCGACATGGCACACTGCCATGTGAACCTGTATTCACATGTAGGGGTTTGCCCAAATGATCCCACAATACCTGGACAAGGCACAATCTAGACAAGAGGAAATAGTATCTTATGGGAATGAATTATTACAAATGTAATTTCCACTGTGAACATTTAAATTAGTCACTGGTGATGTATTTGCTGATACAAAGCATTATTTATTCAGATTTTTTAAGGAGCATGGTAATCTTCACTCAGTGTGCCAGTACCTGAAGTGTGCACAGTGAAACACTCTTGACAAACAGTCATACATATATCACACAAAATGAAAGGGAAAAAGAACCAGAAAAAATACTGTGCTGTACATGTTCTGAATTTATAATTTGCGTAGCAACTAGAAACTTTCTTCCAGTTATTCTTACATACTATGGCTGTGCTTCTTAATGATTACACAATCCATAGGGAAAGTAGTCTATAACAGGAACATCCACGGAGGACTAATTTGCCCTCTGTTTCCAAGTGTGTGTCCACAAGTTATATTACCTCCTGTATGGACGTTGCAATAATTAAGAAGCACAGCCATAGTATGTTAGAGCAACTGGAGGACTGAGGAAAGTTTCTAGTTGCCCACCCAAATTGTACATTTAGAACTTGTCCAGCACAGACCTTTTTCTTGTTCTCTTTCTCTTCCATCTTGTGTGATATATGTATAATTCTTTGTCATGAGTGTTTTACTATGCACACTTCAGGTACCTGTAGCCTGAATGAAGATTACCATGCTTGTTAAAAAATCTTTCTATAATCAAATGCATCCCCAGTGACTAATTGAAAATAAAATTCATGGTGAATATTACATTTGTAATAATTCATTCCCATAAGATATCATTTCCTCTTGTCTAGAGTGTGTGCCATGTCAAAGCAGAGGTACCTAAGGTATGGTTAAGTTACCCCTCTAGCAGGCCTTACAAGCCCTAAGGGAGGGTGCACTATACCTTAGGTGGGGGCGTATCTGCACGAGCCCCTACCATATGTTTTATTTTTTATTGTTTTGTTAAATCTTTTTATTGAACCTCCTTCGACACAGATTCATCCAATTGTTAATGCTACATTGGTGAAGCATATTTCCATCTGCGCAACACATTTATACACACATTTGTATAATGGCCTCAACCGGAGGACTATATATTAACAAACCCCCTGCCCTATATTACGGTGCAGTCTCCCTCCTCCCTCCACCCCTCCCCACTCTCTCGTACCACTCAACCCCAACTCACTCCAGTACCCACCTCAATCCTGTCTACCACCTTCAACTCCACTCTACCCCATTCAGTCTACCCCACTGCACCCAAATCTACCCCAATCTACATCAGTCTACCCCACCCCACTGTGCCCTACACCAGTTTACCCTACTCCAGTCTACCTCAGGCAATCTACCCCACTCCACTTCAATCTACTCCACTCCACTCTACCACGCTCCTCTCCACCCCACCCCACTCCTCTCCACCGCACTCCAATACAATCTACTTTACCCCACTCCTATCTACTCTACTCCAGTGTACCTACCCCACCCACTCTACCCCACTCCAATCTACACAATTCCACTCCAGTCTTCCCCTCTCCTCTACACTACAATCTACCTCACTCCAATATACTCCACTCCAACCTACCTTAATCTTCCACACTCCAATCTACCTCACTCAGCTCCACCCCAATCTACCTCACTCCACCCTAATGTACTACACCACACTGTATTCTACCCCACCCCACTCTTGTCTACCCCAATCTACCACCCTCAACTCCACTCGACCTCAATCTACCCCACTTCACCCCAATCTACATCAGTCCACCCCTCTCCAATGTTCCCCACCCCACTATACCCTACTTCAATCTACTTCACTCCATTCCAATCAACCACTCTAATCTACCCCACTCACTCCACTACAGTGTAATTCACTCCAATCTTTTCCACTCAAGTCTACCTCACTACACTCACTCTAACCCAGTCTACCTCACCCAACTCAAATCTACCTTTGTTCCAATCTACCCCACTGCAATCTACCCAACTCCACCCGACAGCACTCAGATCTACCGCTCTCACCCCATCTACCCCACTCCCATCCACTCTCCACTACTATCTATCCCACCCCACTCCATTCTACCCCACTCCTCTCCAATCCACCCCAATCTAAATCACTTCAATGTACCACAGTCTATCCCACTTCACCACAGTCCACCCCACTCCTCTCTAATCTACCCCACTCCAGTCTACCACATTCCACCTACCCCACTCCGAACCAATCTACCCCACCCCAATCCAACCCACTCATATCTACCCCTCCTTCTCGAAAGTTGGTGTCTGTTGCCGTATACCCCCACTTTTTGCCTGGCTATTGATGCAACTTTGACTGGGTCTCTGCTAACCAGGTTCCCATCAAATTCAGATCCCCCTGTAAGTTCCTAGTAAATTGTACCACTGGTAACTAGGAATTGGGACTGAAGAGGGTCCCCTAGGGACCATTCACCAAGGCCCTTCAAACTGCCACTGCAGCCTGTATGCTTTGGTGCTGACAAAAACAACAAAGTCGACATGGCACACTGCCATGTGAACCTGTATTCACATGTAGGGGTTTGCCCAAATGATCCCACAATACCTGGACAAGGCACAATCTAGACAAGAGGAAATAGTATCTTATGGGAATGAATTATTACAAATGTAATTTCCACTGTGAACATTTAAATTAGTCACTGGTGATGTATTTGCTGATACAAAGCATTATTTATTCAGATTTTTTAAGGAGCATGGTAATCTTCACTCAGTGTGCCAGTACCTGAAGTGTGCACAGTGAAACACTCTTGACAAACAGTCATACATATATCACACAAAATGAAAGGGAAAAAGAACCAGAAAAAATACTGTGCTGTACATGTTCTGAATTTATAATTTGCGTAGCAACTAGAAACTTTCTTCCAGTTATTCTTACATACTATGGCTGTGCTTCTTAATGATTACACAATCCATAGGGAAAGTAGTCTATAACAGGAACATCCACGGAGGACTAATTTGCCCTCTGTTTCCAAGTGTGTGTCCACAAGTTATATTACCTCCTGTATGGACGTTGCAATAATTAAGAAGCACAGCCATAGTATGTTAGAGCAACTGGAGGACTGAGGAAAGTTTCTAGTTGCCCACCCAAATTGTACATTTAGAACTTGTCCAGCACAGACCTTTTTCTTGTTCTCTTTCTCTTCCATCTTGTGTGATATATGTATAATTCTTTGTCATGAGTGTTTTACTATGCACACTTCAGGTACCTGTAGCCTGAATGAAGATTACCATGCTTGTTAAAAAATCTTTCTATAATCAAATGCATCCCCAGTGACTAATTGAAAATAAAATTCATGGTGAATATTACATTTGTAATAATTCATTCCCATAAGATATCATTTCCTCTTGTCTAGAGTGTGTGCCATGTCAAAGCAGAGGTACCTAAGGTATGGTTAAGTTACCCCTCTAGCAGGCCTTACAAGCCCTAAGGGAGGGTGCACTATACCTTAGGTGGGGGCGTATCTGCACGAGCCCCTACCATATGTTTTATTTTTTATTGTTTTGTTAAATCTTTTTATTGAACCTCCTTCGACACAGATTCATCCAATTGTTAATGCTACATTGGTGAAGCATATTTCCATCTGCGCAACACATTTATACACACATTTGTATAATGGCCTCAACCGGAGGACTATATATTAACAAACCCCCTGCCCTATATTACGGTGCAGTCTCCCTCCTCCCTCTGGCTTTTCTCCAATGTCCTCTGGAGCAACTCATTCTTCTAAATGAACCCCACATACTGCTCATTACCAGTATTTTGTCTTCCCGTGAACCTGCGGTTCATGCATTGGGGATTGCCTCAGTTATACCTCCCCCATGCTAGCCCTGACTTAGTTGTGTCTCTTGAGTGTCACCTCGTCGTGTAGCCTCCCCTCCTTCCGTGTCTTCATCACTCTCTCCTTGTCTTCATCACTCTCTCCTTGTCTTCATCACTCTCTCCTTCATCCCTCTTCATGCTGCCTATGAACGCTTACGTCGTCCTCCAGCTTTTCATCTCTACGTGTCCTTTTCATATACATCTCCTCCGCTCGTGCCCATTCTAATACATCCTTTCGCCATAGATCTATGGAAGGCCTCCTCTCACTCATCCATCCTATGGCCACCCTCCTTTTTGCCAGCACCAACGCTAAATGCAGAAATGCCCATCCTATTTTTTCCTTCATGGGTTTCTTAACCATGCCCAAAAGACATATCCTCAGAACTGCCTCCCGAGTTAGTCCAGTCAACTTCCTCATTTGTTCCGCCACCTCCTGCCAAAACTGTAGAACTGCCTGGCATTCCCAAGCCATATGGAAGAACGAGGCCCCATCCACCCCACATCTGTTGCAAACTGCCCCACTTCCCACATATATTCTGCTAAGTTTGATCAGTGTTATATATGTTCAGTGCACGTAATTAAAGCGAGTCAACCTGAAGCGTGCATTACGGGACACCGTCCGAACCAGCTCACATGCCGCATTACATTTTGTGTCTTCAAAGGGGCCTCCTAAATTCTCCTCCTATGCCCTTAAAACCTGCATTTCCCTCACTTCTCTGTTGTCCCTACCATATTTAAGTCTATTCTTAATATTGTAAGTGCCAGGGAAGCCATAGAGAGTACATGGGCTGGAAACTCGACCCCTCAAGTTCCCCAGAACTATGGTGGCTTCACTTTACCCCGGAACGTTTGTTACTGGAAGAAAGTGCCCTCTTTTTGCCTACAACCCACTGCCCTGGCATAGGTCAGCCACCCTTTTAGCTGGGTGCACTATACCAGTGGTAAAGATACAGGTGCATGAGCTCTGTACCCCTGCAGTGTCTAAGCCCATTCTTGGACATTGTAAGTGGAGTACTGCCATTAAGAGTATATGGTGCTGGGAGTTTGTCATTACGAACTCCACAGCACCATAATGGCTTTACTGAAAACTGGGAAGTTTGGTATCAAACTTCTCAGCACATTAATCCCACACTGATGTCAGTGTTGAATTTAATGGAAAATGCACTCACAGAGCATCTTAGAGATGCCCCCTGAAAAATGACCTAACCCTAATGTCCTGGCTGAGTGGCTGCTCACCAGCTGCCACCACCAAACATGTTTCTGGACGCCTGGGTCGAGTGCCTGCTGCACTCGAGGTCTGAAACAATGCACATCCTTGCACCATGTGCCAAGCCTCCTCCCCCAGTATGAATATGGTCCATGAAGGTGATGCTTCAAAGGCTTGCCGCCTTTGTGAGCTACCCCAGCCCTTTGTTGCTTCCAGCAATTGTCTCTCACCGGTTCCGACTCCCACTTTGGGTGGGATAATCGGCAGGAAAAACAAGTGAGGAATGGAGGTGTGCCCACCTTTGCCAACCCCACCCCTCAGGTGGGGTAGGGGAGAGGAAGTACAACTCTCAGTCCCCGCCATCTTGCAAATGAGGGGACCCAGCCAACCAGAGAGAGGCATATGCCCCCTTCCCACTGGAGTGTGGCATGATAGGGTGTGTACCCACCCCAAGGAGGGACCCATTGTTCCCAACCTTTACTTACCTGTAAAACCCCTAAATCTAGTATTATGGGGCAACTCCAAACTGCCTCCTCAGACAAGAACCGATCAAAAGAAGAGAAGAGGGCCGAAGAAGCCGTGCTAAACTAACAAGAGAAGGAAGCCCACTGACTTGGCCCCAGCCCTAGCGATCTGTCCTCACCTCGAACCTGCTCCAGCAAAATCCTGGTGTGTCCTGCAGCCAGCCACCCTCAAGAACCCGAAGGACCTTCTCTGCCTTCCAAACAGATGACTTTGTCTCTCGTGAGCACTGGATTTCCTCACCCACAGACTCTGGCTCTTGCCAAAACTGCGAGTCTGCACCACTCTGCATGCAATGCCCATGGCCCGAGTTCGAGTGGCTCAACGCCACGAGGAGGTCTCCCTGGCGATCCTGGCCAGAGATCTGGTGATCTCTGACATTCCTTGAATCTCCAATCCATGCCTGCAGCCCCTTTCTGGAGGATCTCCCCGACCGGAGCTGGTAAGAAAACCCGGCACCTAAAGACCCCCCTGCACCCGGTGTCCCACGGCCTTGGGTGTCCCAACCGATGGTGTCCAAGCATCCCCAGGCATCTCAACTTAAATCTCCAACCAGTGGTCACCTCCAGAAGATGTTTGTCCCCAAGCCTGCAGTCTTTGTTGCAACCGGAGAATCCCCTTTGAAACCAACAGGGCACCCCTCGCCAAAAAAGCACCCTGTACCCGGCCGCCCCTGCGCAGTTGCGGGTGTACTTTGGGTGCTAACTTGGATCCTCCTTTGCCCTGAGCCTAACTACTACAGCTACTGATGACCCAACATTTTTCTCAGCCCATCCATCCGAGAAGTGCCTTGTCCAGGCCTCCTATTCTGGGGCTCAATCTGAAGGCGCCTTCCCAACACCTCCCTCCGACAGAGAATCGAAAAAGCCCACAGCTTGGGGAAAGTAGGTGTTTACTGTAGGCAGTAAGGCACTGAAGTCCCTTATTGCCAACTGTCTGTTAGCAAGCTATAACTAAGCTTTACGGGACATGGACCAGTAGTTTCCTCTAGACGTGCCAGCTGACATAAAGGACCATTTTCAGGAGCTCATCGCAGATGGTCAGAATGCATCCCGCCATATTATGAAGGCGGATTTTGAATTGGCGGATCCGGTTACACTAATGTTACTCTCCGCAGGCGCTCTTGGCTTAGAACCTCCAACTTCTCAGATGTCCAGGCCAATCAAATGGACAGCCTGTAGGACGCTGGCTCGGTCTGTGATATACCACTAGGTGGTTATACCATATACAGAGTACAGAGATTCCCCTGAAATGTACAGGGCTCAATGCAAACCCAAAGTGCTCTATTAGTGGTAGTGTGGGCCAGCAGCATTAGGCCTAACACAGAGACGTTTCATACATTTATTGCACAACATTGACCAATAAAGGACACACAACTTGAAAAGAAGATAGACCCCAGTTTTATAAAAAAAATAAGGTTCGTTTCAGTCTTATTTTAAGACCAAGATTTTTGCAATAAAGTAAGTACGTTTTGCAGGAAAAATACCTAAGAGTTTCAATAGCCGCCAGGGTGCCTGGGAACCGAGTTGTCAAGTTGCCAGCCCATGTACTCTCTGGCTTCGCTGACACTTAAAATCTCTAAGAATGGCCTTAAATATTGTAGGGGCATATCTGCTCATGCAGATATTTAGACACTTGTGGTATAGTGCACCCTTCTTTAGGGCTGGAAGGCCTGTTAGATGTGTGACTTACCTATACTTTAGGCAGTGCTAGTTGGCATGGGGCACAGGCAGTGTTCCATGTCGAATGTATCGTTTTTAGTTGCACCAGGCCATGCATGTTGCAGTGGAAGTCTGCATGGTTTGGGGAAGGGGTCCTTAGGGGACCCTCTTCAGTCCCAATGCCCTAGTTACCCAGGTACGATTTACTAGGGACTTACAGGGGGCCTGACGTTCCAATTGTGGAATCGTTTTTAGGGAAGAAGCACAGGCACAGGGGAACTGTTTGGCAGGTACCCTGTGCACTACAATTGAAACCACATCAATACAAGGCACAAAGTGGGGGCTAACCATGTCTCAAGAGGCACTTTCTCACACCATCTTTAGGTCACTGCCTCTTTATATAGTGGACCAGAATGAGGTACACTGTGTAAAGAGTCCAAGCAACCCTAAACACTAAATGTTCTCTTTTGTGGTAGTGTGGGCAAGCGTTCAGAAGCAAAAAATGACACACACACTCAAGAATAAACCCAAGACCAATTTAGAAAAATAAGTCATTTTTATATGTAAATTTTAATACTAAGAGCTTCGTTCTCAAGTTACCACTTTTTAAAATCTGAATTTGTAATAGTCAACTTAAATACATCTTTACGAAGCAGTGCTTCACTGTATCAGAAAATGCATACGTTGCATACAGTTATTTGCGATCAGTTTCTGGGGATCTCCTTTGGGACTTAGGGGGCCAAGGTCCAAAGTACCACCAGCAGTAACTCGTTACCTGCCCTCGGACGTCCGGGTGCAGAGGTGTTGGTCGGGTTGGTAGCTGTGCGCACTACACAGGTAGAAGGAATGGGGGACACGTGGAAACAGGCTGCAGAGAGGGACTTGGGGACAAGCATGGGAGCTCCCAACATGGGGCTCGGGTCACAAGGGTCCTGGGAACAAGGGGGCACCGCCAGTTCATTGGTACCTGGGCTTAGGCACTCGGGAACAAAGTGAAAGGTCGGCTGGGCGCTGAGTATCCTGGGGCCTTGCGGTTGTCATTTTTGCCAGTTGTGGGTGCAAAATCGGACAGCTGGGCCACTCTGGAGGTGGGTCTCTGCTGTGCTGATGCCCCTAGACAACTGCTCGATCTGTGTAGTTGCAGATCAGATGCGACTTGCACGCTCTTGTTTGCTGCAAGGGTGTCTGGTAACCCGGGTATTGGTCCTTTGTGGCTCTGGTTGGCCCTGGATTGTCTCACTTGGTGGGGGACAGATCCGACCTTCAGGAGTACAAGTACCTGGGTGGCTGCTGTGCCGGGAGGGGAAAGGTAACTCACTGAACCTGACTTTGTTCTTCGCTGTCTGCGGACTACAGGGGAGTAGCTCGTCTATCCAAGAGAGATTGCTGGCAATTTGCGAAGGGCTGGCTGTCTCCCGGTTTTCTTGGAAACTGTTCAGCTGCAGGACAAGTCGCTGGTCAAGAAGGTCGAGACTGGTGCAGGCAGACAGGGTTTGCCGCCAAAAGTCCACAACAGTCTTCAGTGCACGCTTTTCTCATGGCTCTTCTTTGTCCTCCTCTGCTTGATGCGTCGAATCTCAGTTCCTGGTGTCAGTATTGCCACCTAAATACTCAATTTAGGGGCTTTGTAGGGAGTGACAGGTACTTACAATTAGGGTGTCTAAACACTCTATATGACCACTTCCTGTGGGAATTGGGCATAACACTGACCAAGAGAGCCTAATTCCGTCAAAACTGAGATGGTGGAATTCTAGAAGTTGTGTTTACATCGGGTAGCCAACCTTAGGGGTGGAATGAGTCTGAGCGGGGAACACCCTGCCTGATGAGCTCATTTTCCCCCCTGTTGTAGGAAACTGTGTTTTTGTTGCAGCCCTCCCAGCACAGCCTTTTTCCTGGTTTTTGATGCACTTTTGACTGAAGTGCACTGGGCCCCTGCTAACCAGGTTCCCAGTACCAGTGTTCTTTCCCAAACCTGTACAATTGTTCCCCCAGTTCCCAAAACCTTATAGCCCTCTGTAAGTCCCTAGTAAATGGTACCCTGGTACCTAGGGCCTGATGTACTAAAGAGGGCTCATAAGGGCTGCAGCACGAACTGTGCCACCCTAAGGGACCCCTCACCAAGCATATGCAAGACTGTTATTGCAGGTTGTGTGTCTAGGTGTAGGCAAAAGTGAAAACCGGACATATCACAGCCCTGTGTGCCATGTCTCCTACCACTGCATGTGATTCTTCGCACAACCCTACACTCCCCTGATGCCCCAAAATCCAGTATTTAGGGGATTTCCTGGCACCAGAGAAGTAGATCCTGACGAGCTATGAAGAAAGGCACAAAGAGCCACAAAAGTAGAAGACAGAAGAGAGCACCTGACTTGGCCCCAGCCCAGCTGTCCTGTCTGCCATTCTCTGTTGACCCTGCGCCAAAGACGACTTGTCCTGCAGCTGAGCCCCTCCAAAACCTGGAAGGACTGCCTGCCTTCAATAAAGATCAAGGACTCCCATGAACAGCTGACCTGTTCCAAAGAACTCCAAAGGAGAAGACTGTGAGGCCTCTGGGATTGCGAAAACCCAAAGCAACCACTGCACCCATCGTCTCCAGCCTGAGTTGAAGTGGGCCAATGGTGCCACAAGGTTCCCCAGCCCTTCCGAGTTAGAGTCCCTCGTGGTCTCACCCCTCATGGACTCACCGATGTCCCTTGCAGCCTCTGCATACAGGCCCCCTCTACCGACTGCTCCCGGTATGAGAAACCAGACGCCTAAAGACACCTCGGGATCTGTTCCCCGGGCCATGGAGAAGCGGACCCCAGGTGTCCCTACATCCCTGAGCTTTGAGAGTATTGAACCCACCTGTTAGTTCAACTAGCCAGAACCTGCAGCCTCTTTTTACAGAGACCGATCCCCATTGATACCTATTGGGCTCCCGACTTTAATATGCACCCTACACCTGGCCATCCTCTTGCAGACGGTGGTGCACTGCTGGTGCTACCTTGGAACTTGCCCACCACTCAACTTATCTCCAGTAGATTGGTCATGTGTCAGTATTTGCAGAACTTGTTCTTCCTTCCATAGGATAACATTGCAGAACTCAAAAATTGCACTATGTCCACTTTTTAAAGAGAAAAGAATGCATCTTCAAAATCATACTTACCTGAACTTTTTTTCTCTGATACCTAAACATATAAAGATACTTGCTGCTTTTATGAATTGGTGTCGATCTCCTTGTGTCGTGAAGTCCTTTATTGATCATTGTGTCTATTTCCAAATGTCTTGCACACCTCTCTGTTAAGTCTAAGTCTGTCTGACCACAGTACCCCCCAATAGAGCTCTTTGGGATTGCATAGCAAGCCCTGTCCACTAGTAAGGGAACCACTGGACTCTTTACACAGTATATCAGATTATTGATATATCACATAAAGAGCCAGCTTCCTATACCTGTCCTGGTGACAAATGGGCCTGGGGCAGAGGGTGGCATTTCCCCTGTCTGGGGAAGCCTTTAGTCGCTTCAAAGTCGGAAGAGGCCTCCTGCCTTGCTATGGTGATCACTCAGCCATCCTGCTTGGAGAGGTGGCAACACCTCCAGCTGTAGCAGGCGTTATTGTTTCTGCCCTCCGAGAGCATGGGCTCTCACCTACAGGGGGTCGGAGACTTGTCTGTGGTGGCAGGCTAGTCTACACCAGTCAGCCAGCACATTGGTAGCTGGTGGGATTTCAGGTGGCACCTCTAAGGTGCCCTCTGGGTGCATGTATTAATACATATGTCACTGGAATCAGTGTGGTTTTATTAATATGAGATGTTTGATACCAAACATATATAGTTTCAGTGAAGCCATCATGTAGGTGGGGAGCTCGTAAATACCAGTGTCCAGCACATGTACTCAAAATGGCTTCCCTGGTCACTTGTAACATCCAAGACTTGACTTAGACATCACTGGGGCATATCTGCTCATGCAGATATTTCCCCACATGTAGTATAGTGCACCTTGCCTTGGGCTGTAAGGCCTGCTGTAGAGGTGACTTTCCTAAAATGCATGCAATGTCTGCAGACATGGCACACCTTGCACACAGAAGGTGTGCCATGTTGTGTCTTCACTTTTCTCTGCATCATGGCACACAGCCTGCAATGGCAGACGGTATGGGTTTTCAAGACTGTGGCACCTAGAGCCCTATCCATTCTATCATTGAAAGGAAAGGTAAGTTCACCTATCTGGTTGACCTAGGCACTTGCAGGAGCCCTCGCATGGTCATCCATGTCAACCGCCTGACGCCTTTTTTATGACAGGCTAAAGTGGCCATGCTGATGATCACTGATGAGGATCAGAAATCCAAGAGCGAACCTCTTCCCTGACCTCCTCTCCTACAGCCCAAAAGATGGGTCAGTGAATGGAGTTGTCTTCTCAGACATCCTCTATGCCCAACAGCAAGATAACTGCAGGCATGTCCTTGAGAGGTATGCTGAGCTCTTCTCCCTAACCCCTGATCATACTTCCTGGTTTAGCCGTCATGTGGACACCACAGACAACACAACACACCTGTCAAAAACAAAATATAGAGTCAGTCTGATCAAGTTAAGGAGAGCATCAGAGCTAAAGTCAGCAAGCTACTGTAATTGGGAGTCATTGAACCCTCTGAGATCCCCTGAGTCAGCCCATGTGTGTTGGTCCCAAACCCTCATTCTAAGGGTGGAAAACCAGAGCTGAGGTTATGTGTAGACTAAAGAGGCTTTAGTGCAGATCCTGACTAATCTGGATTGGGAAGCTCCAACTACCCAGACCCAAGTCAGGGCTTTCCTTGGCTGGTTACTACAGGAGGTTTTTGAAGGGGTATGGCACAATTTTTCAAAATCTTTATTCGGATTTAGAAGTCTATAAAAGCTACATACAATAAAACACTGCAATGACAATAAATATTAAAAGTAAAAAAGGCCTGAAATATCAATACAATACAATGATTTAGTAAACTGATTATAAAAATACCGCGAACATTTGGTCAAAAAGTTGTCCTTTCTGGACATAAAGGGCAGTAGAAGCATAAAACTCAGGTTATTAGACTAGATATTCTAGATGACTAAGTGTCTTCCCTATGTTCATTGCCAAGGAAATAAATGAGGCAACTGCAAAACACAGTTCCACTGGGTCAAGCTTACATAAAAAGTTAAAAGCAGCCTTATAATGGAACAAACTATGTGTTTTAAATAAGATTTTAAAAGATACTTCCTCACATCCTGAAAAATATTACAAAGTAGGATAAAATGTATTGTAAATTACACAGATAAACCATCAAAAGTGCATTTGGGTAAGTTCACATTCCAGACCCCCATACTTGGAAATGCTACCAAAAAGTGTACAATGCCTAGCCATAGCTTTGTGCAGTAAAATCTGCAGTGTAAGTTTGTTACGAGAGAGGAATAAATGTGGGTGCCTGGTTTTCAAACTCCAGTGAGAGATTTGGGAACTGTCAGTTTGGCATTCTCGCTGGATTCCCTCCTAGCCATTCTGTGTGTTCAAAGAAGTTACTTCAGTTCCTTTTTACTATAATATGAAATACTGGCTAGGTCATCTAGACTAAGATTAATATCTATCTCCTTTAAGAACTTTTACACGTGTGCAAACCAGGGAATATTATCTCTGTAGTTTAGGGCCAAACAATCTTTAATTACTAATGTTGTAAACTTAATTCCAGCCTTACTCCAGATGCTGTGCTATGTAAGGAGTGCACTGGTTTTGAAAGTACCTTTAATATAGGAGACTGCTAGTTTATGGACAATATATGTGGAGGTAGATTGTGGTACTCCTAAAAGTCTACAGAGAAAAGTGGTATTTAACACCTGTAGTGACTTATTGTCTGCCATACCCCACATGGCAGCCCCATTGGTAGCACTACCAATACAATTGCCCTTATAAAGGTTAAATATCTCTATAACAGGCTTAATAACTATTTTAGAGGCAAACCTGAAAATGGCTTTCATCGTTTTCCCAGGCATGTAATGTATCCTTCCATTGCTCTTCTATTGGGTGTTGTTGTAGCCCCCTCAACTTTTCTCTATGCAGCGCTCTCTCCTGAGCACCAACCCAGCTGGTCACCTCCTGGCTCCAAATGTTTAGCTGTGGTCCTATGGATGATTTCCATGTTATCGCTGTTCGCCTTTTGGCAAGCACAAGCGAGAGGTCTATAAACCTGTTATCCACCTTGCGCTTGGGTGGGTGGGGGAATAAACCCAGTAAGCAGACCTCCGCAGTGGAGCCAAGTGTACGCCCCAGGGTGTTATTCATTTTAGAGAGCACTTTGTGACAAAAAGTGCATAGGGTCTCGCAGTGCCGGGTCATATGTATGAAGTCTGCATCTTCCTGATTACATCTTGGGCATTTCCTCGGCTCCCCACGAAGGCGGAAAAAACACGATGCGGTGTCAGGTAGGTCATATGTATATAAGTAAATTGTACATATTTCAGCCTCGTATGCCGCAATACTTTCTTAGGAAACTCCAATACTGTACTCCATTACTTGTCAGTTCCCTGGCCAGGATCCGCTCCCAATTCCCCCGCAGCTTCAGGAGTGGGGCCAAGGAGGCCATGCATGGGGACGCATAAAACCATTTGACTTGATGCCCTGCTGTTCCCAGGGTGATCAATGAGTGCAACACCCCATGCGTTTCTAGTTCTTCTCTGCTCAGGCCCCACAACTGCCCAAACACCCGCAGCAATATCTCATATGTAAGGAACTGGCCCGGTGGTAAACCACACTCTTCAACCACTTCCTCAAAGGGAAGTAGAGTTGTCTCCTGGTAGCAGTCTCCCACAGTCTAGAGTCCCGCCTTTGCCCAGGGTATCATTTGCTCCGCGGTAATGATCAACTGCTGTTCTCCATGTGGCAGTCCCACTAAGTGCAATACTGGAGAGTATTTCGGGATATTGGGTAATTTTTTTTTATGCAGCGTCTCCAGCACTGTAGTGCTGTAGTCTGCAGTGTCGAATTGTAGGGAACGCGGGTTCCCCCTATTGTCAGCCCCATACCCTCGCCTCCCTGACAGAATAACTCGGATGGGGGCTCTATCGCCAAAGCAAATAAAAGTGGTGACAGGAGGCAGCCTTGACGGGTGCCTCACACTACCTGATATTGTAAAGAGATATTACTTGTCTTGACCCTCGCTGTGGGGCGCGTGTACAGTAGTCGCACCCACTTCACCCAGTCCTCCTCTAAACCCAGGCGCCTCATGACCTCGAGCAAGTAGTCACAGCTCTCAGTGTCACAGGCCTTCTACAGGTCGATTGACAAAATAGCAGCCTGTCGAAGGGTCCGTGCCTCTGGGTGGTAAAGCACTGAGTAAAACCTACGTAAATTGTACGAGGCGGGAGGGGATAAACCCATGTTCGAGGCATATGAGCTGCAGATCACACACTAAGGATAAGATCGCCATCTGGTGTTGGGCTCGGATGATTGCAGGTTGTTGTTGTCTTCGGAAGAAGTCTTTGGTCACGTGATAGGTGACTCCTCCTCTGGACAACAGTGCGCATGGGCATCCACTCCATCCTCAGATTGTTTTTTTCCGCCATTGGGTTCGGATGACCTTTTTTCCGCTCCAGCAGAAAACTTTATAGCAATCACAGCAACTCTAAAAACGTATAACTCGACGTCGAAATACCATCGGACCAACTCCGGACGCGGCTGATGGAAAGGACACCCTTTAAAAAATGCCCCCGATGCGGAGCAAAGTTCCCCCACAGTGATCACCACGAGGTCTGTAATTTGTGCCTCTCACCAGACCACAACGAATCGAGCTGTCCAGCCTGTGCCGCGTTCCGGTCGTAGAAGACAATACGGGACCGAAGAGCTCGACGCCATATCATGGCAAAACCGGTACCGGAACCCGAAGACATCTTTGCACAGTATGTCCCGGACGACGATTCAGAAGACCTCCAGATCGTGTCCGAGGCTGACGATTCTGATCCGGGGCAGTCCGTGAGTACCAACTCCCCTACCCAAAACCCACCAAAAAAGACATTGGTCAAGACTCTGCCAGCTGGGCCCAGTCGCGATCCAAAATCATCTTCAGAAGCCCCGCCCCCGGTTCCGAGGACATCTAAGCCTGCAGGTGGCTCGGGATCGAGCAAACCTCATATTATTGTGCCTACAACACCTTCGGCACCGAAGCAGGCTCCGAGGCCGAAATCTCCATCGGCACCGACGTCTCCACCGGCACCGAAAGGTTCGTCGGCGCCGAAAAGACCATCGGACCCGAGACATTCTTCGGCACCTAAAACATGCTCCGTGCCAAGAAAGGTCCACAAAGAACCTACCGATCCAAAAACTAGATCGGAACCGAAAAAGTCAGCGCCAAAGCCACCTTCGGACACTGAGGAACTTTTTCGACCAGATCCAAAGCAAAAAAGGATTTACATCAATCCTAATACGGGACATGTCACAGCAGTACCTTATAAAAAAAGGAAATTGGACACTCCAGCTCCTCCAAAGAAGGACTGTGCCACCTCACCCATACGTCCTTCCTCTCCTGTCTTACCTCCTATCCCATCCCCCCCACCCCCACCGCCTTCTCCTATACCATCTCCTTTTCGCACACCATCTCCACAGGATGATGATGATTTAGGGGGAGGGGGAGACCCAGATTTCCCGAATCATCCCGCTGATCCTAATGATCCCTTTACACTCCCGGACACAGCACCCATAGGCGACTGGTCTTACCCTTTGCCTGACATGCCTGATCCCACTCCATACCCCTCAAAACCATCACCGCCTGATGACCATCTGGGGTTTGGTCAGCTTATAAACAGGGCTGCACTGTTCCATGGCGTCACCATGCACACAGACACACCGGAGGAAGATTTTCTCCTCGACACCTTCGAGCAGTCACAAAAAAGCGTTCACATACTACCCATGATTAAGGGAGTGATAAAGCATGCAACTGAGGTTTTTAAAGACCCTGTTAGGGCCAGGGTTCTCAACCCCTGAATAGAAAAAAAATACAGACCGGCACCACAGGATCCTGCGTACATCAAAGCGCACCTCCGCTTAGACTCTTTGGTCGTGTCAAATGCCAGAAAGCGGGCGAACTCTTAGAAGCTTCCGGCAAAAGAGTTGCCGCACAAGCTGCTAACCACTGGCGTATTGCCAATACACAAGCCCTATTGGCTCGCTATGATAGGGCTCATTACGACCAACTGGAGGACCTCTTGCAACACCTGCCTGATCAATACAAATCACAGGCCAATGACCTTATCCAAGAAGGTAAACTAATATCAAATGCCTCCATAAAATGCGCATTAGACGCAGCGGACACCGCCTCTAGAACGGTCAATACAAGCGTGCTACTTAGACGAAACGCATGGCTCCGCATTTCCGGCTTTAAGCCGGAAGTACAAACCACCATTCTTGCTCAACCCTTTAATCAGGAGCAACTATTCGGACCCGCAGTAGACACTGCATTAGAGAAAATGAAGAAAGATAATGAGACTGCCAAATCCATGGGAGCATTACAGTCTACTCAAGCTAGAGGCTCCTTTCGTCGCTCCTTTTATAGAGGGGCCTCCAAAAATGTGGGTACAGACACCTCTTCCATATTCAAAACGTCAGGTCAAACATCCCCTAACAGAGGATATTTTAGAGTAGGTTACAGGGGAAACAATACCAGCAAGGGTATAGGTGGCAGCTAGTCCCGACCCCGCTTGGCGCCAGCTTTGCAGAAGAATTAATTAACTGTCTGATGTGTATCTTGTTTTGACAAGAGGAAACGTTTTTAAAAAACAAAATTTTTACCTTGTAAATTGTAATTTGGTGAAGCTGTTGTAGGGACCTCCTGTTGTCAGATATTTAGTGTCACGCTGTTTTAAAATACATTCACGCACGCACTGAGGGATCAGACGTTGCTTAAAAGTTTAAAAAGTGCTTACTCGCCCGGTCCGACCCATCAGCCAATCACGGGTGCGGAGGGCGGGACAGTGACAGGCCCACACAGGAAGGCGAGCGGTTAGCGCTCTAGCTTCCACTTATTCGAGGGCTATTTAGGCTGAGATGAGGCTCCGAATTTTGCGGTAAGGGTATAGGTGGCAGCTAGTCCCGACCCCGCTTGGCGCCAGCTTTGCAGAAGAATTAATTAACTGTCTGATGTGTATCTTGTTTTGACAAGAGGAAACGTTTTTAAAAAACAAAATTTTTACCTTGTAAATTGTAATTTGGTGAAGCTGTTGTAGGGACCTCCTGTTGTCAGACATTTAGTGTCACGCTGTTTTAAAATACATTCACGCACGCACTGAGGGATCAGACGTTGCTTAAAAGTTTAAAAAGTGCTTACTCGCCCGGTCCGACCCATCAGCCAATCACGGGTGCGGATGGCGGGACAGTGACAGGCCCACACAGGAAGGCGAGCGGTTAGCGCTCTAGCTTCCACTTATTCGAGGGCTATTTAGCCACTCGTCGCCCCTAGCGCGCAGCGTGGGCGCGCAGCATGGCGCCTATTCCTGCGCCTAAGACGAGCCAAAGACTAGCCCGTCTGCGCTCGTCCGCGACTGGACGGGGCCGGGGCCAGGGGGCTATGAGGAATTGCTTACACACCTCGGAGACCATGCCCGGTCACCGGATAACCTACAGCTCTCAGGTACTGAGAGATATGCGTAATCATCTCCCGAAGGTATGTAATGTAGTCAGGGAACTAACGTTAGAAGGCCCATTCACCTGTCATGTATGTCATACTCATTTTGGAGAGGAATGTAACCAATTGAACGTACTAGATAGCTCACACTCTAAAGTGCAAAAAACTGTCCCGATGATTCACAAAATGGATAGTATCCCCCGGGGTAGTAAAAATCTGCTCTGTAACATTCGCTCATTAGCGAAGCACGCCACTTACGTATGGGACCTTATATCTAATGAGAAACCCGATCTATGTTTCTTAACAGAAACATGGCTTAAGCCACACTCGGTTCCAGCTGTTACATTGGGTATCCCGGTGGGGTATAAAATAGTCAGGCTAGACTGTCCTAATAAAATAGGAGGGGGAGTGGCGATTGTCCATAAGGAGGAAGTGAACATCATTATCCTTGATGAAATATGTACACCCGAGATGGAATTACTAATTTTTAAAATTAATTCAACACCCAGGGAACAGAGGAAGGGAGCTTTGGTATATCGTCCACCTGGCCCAAGTGGGAATTTCTCTGTTGCACTCATAGAGGCCTTAGTGCCATATATACAAGAAAACCAGGACTTCCTATTGGTGGGGGATTTTAACGTACATAGTGAGTCCGAGACATGTACAGAGGCTAAAACTCTTCTATTGGATTTAGATTCCCTGGGACTTAAAAAGATTAACCATGGGCCCACTCATGAGGCAGGTCACACTTTGGATTTAGTTCTGTCGAACTCATCCTTCATTAAATGCATGACACCTACACAGGTAGAGTGGTCAGATCATTTTATTTTAAAATTCTATACTGCTTCCAGGTATAAGCCACGAACACAGACCTCCTTAGCTAGTAAGAGGAGACCTTGGCATAAACTCACCATGGAAGCTTTTAGAGAGAAGTATAAAACCTTCCTGTTTGAGAATTCCACAGGGGACGTAGTAATTGCCCTCGACAGATTTGAGGAGACGGTTAGAGCAGTAATCAATGCCATTATCCCGGAGAAAGTACACAAACCGCGCATGGCGAATAAGCAAGAAGTTTGGTTCTCTGAGGAATTAAGATCTTTGAAACAAAAAAACAGAAAATTGGAAAAGTTATGGAGGCAGTCCCAAAGAACTCATGATAAAGAACAGCATAGAACTTCTCTCAAGATATATCACAAGGCCATTAGAACGGCCCGGAAAAATCATATTGCAGCGCAACTAACAGCGGCTGGGAAAGACTCTAGAGTGTATAACATTTTACAAACCTTTACCAAGCCAGTGGCCTGTGAGACTGCAGAGGTTACGTCCCAAGATCTCTGTGATGAGATCTCTCTATTTTTTATGAAGAAGATAGATGGGATCTATGACAGGATAATGGCTTCAAATATAAGCGCTGCAGGAGGAAACAATATCTCTCATGAGATCACACGACAGGTACAACCTACTCAGCGCCTTACAAGTTTTCCCCCTATCTCCTTAGAAGAGGTAGTCTTACTGATTACTCAAATTAAGAGTGGCAGCCCCTCAGACTTTATTCCTGCACGTATTATGCCCATGCTTGCAGACGTTCTAGGACCGCAAATTCAGATTCTGGTTAACGTTTCTCTTAGTACAGGGAAGGTCCCCTTAGATTGGAAAAGGGCTTTGGTAAGACCACTGAGGAAAAACACCGCAACCCCCTGGACGGAATTGCCTAATCTCAGACCTATCTCACTTCTCCCCTTTTTGGGTAAAATAATAGAGAAATTTGTAAACCGACACCTGTCAAACTACATCGAAACGACAGGTGGGTTAGACTCCTCCCAGTCAGGTTTTAGGCCAAGACACAGTACTGAGACCACCTTGTTGTCTGTCGCGGACGATCTACACATGTTCCAGGATAAAGGCTACTCTGTTATCCTGGTCCTGTTGGATCTGTCCGCGGCGTTCGATACAGTGTCACATAACATCATGACCACCAGGCTAGTTAACATCGGCTTGGAAGACAAGGCTTTAGCCTGGCTGAGGAGCTTCCTAACAGACCGCACTCAAAGGGTCACTTTGGGGATATATCGATCAGAGGAGAGGGAGATCTCTAAGGGGGTACCACAGGGCTCCTGTCTGAGCCCTACTCTTTTTAACATCTACGTGGCCCCCCTAGCAGACATCATGAGATCCCATGGATTCATCCCAGTGTCATACGCAGATGACACCCAACTCCTCTTTCCTTTCAAAACCCTTACTGCCAAAGTTAGGAATGATTTTGCCCAGGGGATGAAAGCAGTGGCTCACTGGATGGCATCTAACTTCCTGCAATGCAATGTGGCAAAGACGGAAGTGATGCTGTTCGGGGAGGCCTGTGGACTCCTGACTGGTGGCCTCAAGACCTTGGCCCAGTCCCTGAACCTAGACAGGTTGTGAAAAATCTAGGGGTCCGATTGGACCAGGAGCTTTCCCTGAAACATCACGGCAACCAAGTGGTGGGCTCTTGTTTCCACATTATTGGTTTGCTGCGGAGAGTCTTCCCTTTGCTGCCAGAATCAACTAGAAAAACTTTGATACAGGCTCTAGTACTAAGTAGGCTGGATTATTGTAATGGACTATTTTTGGCAGCAAATGAAGGAGTCATTTCTAGACTACAGGTAGTCCAGAACACCGCTGCTCGCCTTGTCCTAAATCGGCCCCCTCGTACTCTTTCCAAACCCCTACTTAACAAGCTGCATTGGTTATCTATCAAACAGAGGGTGAAGTTTAAAATCTGCTGTGTTATACATAAATGCTTACATGGGAGAGGCCCTGTACATCTTTCCAACAAATTCTGCCCCTATGTACCCAGGCGCTCTCTGAGATCCAGTGAGCAGGCTCTGTTACGTGTACCCAGAGTAAAAAAAGTAAGACAGGGAGACAGAGCCCTATCAGTTGCTGGTACAACCCTATGGAATAGCCTCCCTACATCTTTGAGGCTATGCGACGATCATCTTCCTTTTAGGAGACAATTAAAAACCTTCCTATTTCAGAACTATTAAGATATACTGCGTGGATTTCCTCTTCTGCTGTAATATGGCCGTCTCAAGGCGCGGAGATACTCCTTCGGGAGTCGAGTCCAGCGCGGTACAAACCCATAAATAAATAAATAAAAATAAAGGCCGAGGGCGGGGCAACAACCATACCCGCACCTCTACAGCCACTAAATAGTGACTTACCACCACTCCCCCCAGACCATTCCACTCCGGTCGGGGGAAGACTTCAACAGTTCCTACCTGTCTGGAATTCCATCACAACAGACAGGTGGGTAAGACAAATTATCTAGTCTGGCTACTGCCTCGAACTCAGCAACCCCCCCCCCCCCCCAAACATACCACCCAAACATCGTCCCATGTCGTCTCACCACCTCACACTCCTCAAACAGGAAATTCAGTCTTTGCTTCAGAAACACGCAATAGAACCAGTTCCACTACAACATCAGGGCACAGGAGTATATTCTCTATACTTCCTCATCCCCAAAAAGGACAAAACCTTAAGACCCATACTGGACCTCCGACTACTAAACCAGTATATACAATCAGACCACTTCCACATGATCACTCTCCAGCAGGTCCTTCCATTACTCCAACAAGGCGACTTCCTTGCCACATTGGACCTAAAGGACGCATATTTTCACATCCCTATGCATCCTGCACACAGGAAGTACCTACGATTCGTGGTAGACGGTCAGCACTATCAGTTTACGGTTCTCCCATTCGGAGTCACAACCGCACCCAGGGTATACACAAAATGCCTAGCAGTAGTGGCAGCGCATCTCAGAAGACAACAGATCCATGTCTTCCCCTATCTGGACGATTGGCTCATAAAAGCCAATACTCTCAACCAATGCGTTCTCCACACTCACCGCACTATTCAAACCCTACACAACCTAGGATTTACAATCAACTATCCCAAATCCCAACTACATTAATTTCTTCAAACTGTTAACCGTTCACCTGTCATTGGAAGCTTTCCTACCCCATCTGACAGGCAAAGTTGTCCAAAGCTCTGCTGTCTGCCGCAGGGTTCACCTCATGGCAGAGTATCTCCCGGGAGTAGACAGCGACTTTGCCAATCTCCTCAGCAGGATGCAGCAATAAGTTCACGAATGGGAACTCCTCCAAGGAGTCATCTTCTCTTACTTTCAGTAGTGAGGGTATCTTTAGCACAATCAAGCGCCAAATGCCCAAGCTTCACCTCCAGGTTCCCACTCGCACAATCCATGGGGCATGCACTATGGATGAATTGGTCATGGATATTTGACTACGCTTTTCCGCCTCTGCCCCTACTTCAGTTTGTGGTTCGGCGGCTACGGTGGCGTCTCTTAACCTAATCCTGGTGGCCCCCACTGGGCCCTGCCAGCTCTGGTTCACCACTCTATTGAAACTCTTCGTGATCCTGCACAAGAGGGTCCCTAACAGGTCAGACCTCCTCATGCAGAACCATTGAGAAATCAGGCACCCAGAACCCAGGTCGCTCAATCTTGCAATCTGGCTCCTGAGTCTGAGTTTGGATTTCTTAACCTTCAAACTGAATTCATGAGCATCCTTAAAGAAGCGTGCAGGCCTACACACTCTCCTGTTACGCTGCCAAATAGAAGCACTTTGTCCATTACTGCCACTGTAAACAAATCGACCCTCTAACTCCCGGAGCCATGACATCGTCTGCTACCTCCTCCACTTCCAGACATGTGGTCTGGCCTTTTCTTCCCTTCGCCTGGCCACAGTAGCTGCCTGTCTTCGGAACAGATAACACATTTTCCTCTTCCTCATACCAGTCATCAGGACCTGCATGGAGGACCACAATAGAGGCATCCCACTTTGGGTCCCCCAGGCCCGATGTGGAACCTCAAAATTGTCCTCGCAAGACAAATGGGTTCCCTGTTTGAGCCCCTCCTCTCCTGCCCCCTTCAATTCCTTTCTTGGAAGGTGCATTCCTTATTGCCATCACTTCACTCAGGTGAGTAAGTGAGCTCCAGTCATTAATGCTAGAAGAACCTTTCTTTCAGTTACACAGGGACAGGGTTATCCTCCGCACCAACCCTAAATTCCTCCCCGAGGTACTCTCCCAGTTTCACCTGAACCAGTCCGTTGTCCTCTGTCATGTTATTGCCACTACTTGACTCTGTTGCAGAATGGGCTCTCCACACTGTAGATATAATGCGAGCCCTCATGTACTATGTCGATAGGACAAAACCTTTCAGGATGACACAACTACTTTTTGTTGTGTTCTCTAAGCCACATAAAGGAAACGCTCTGTCCAAATCAGGCACAGCTAGATGGATAGTCAAATGTATCCAAACATGCCCCTCAAAAGCTGAAAGGGTTGTGCCTATTCCTCTTAGATCACACTCTACAAGGAAAAAAAGGGGACTCCAAGGTTTTCTTAGGCAATATCCCATAGCTGACATCTGTAAAGAAGCTTTATGATTCGCCCCACATACCTTCATGAAACACTACCGTGTGGATGTTCTGGCTCGCCAACAAGCCAACGTTGATCAGACAGTACTATGTACACTGTTTTAGTCCTGCAACACCCACAGGCTAGCCACCACTTTTCTAGAAGGAACCGCTTTACAGTCTATGCACAGCATGTGTATCTGCAGCCGCACATGCCTTGAACAGAAAACTTTACTTGGCCTTTTAAGCATCTGTTTCTGGCATGTACTGTTGTAGATTTACATATGCCCTTTCACCTCCCTGTATGCCTGTGACCATTGCAATAATCAAAAATACAAACCGAGAGAGAAGGAGGGTCTTGGGGAACTTTGAGACCAAGCATGGATATATTCCCCAAAAATCAATAGTCTAAACAACAGCAATATGCATGGGTCTAAAATATAGTAAGGTTTTTTGAGCAACACACCACAATATATTGGATGACCAGAAAACTTGTCTTGAAAATTTTATTTGATGTCCCTGGAGGGTCAGGTTAAAAATGGTGCAGTTACTGTTTTAACATAATAAATGTCTGTGTCTGCATGTTTCTGCTTACAGGACTGTTTACGTCCACAGCTTTCTTCAGGACCAAACACAGTGCAGAATACTACTGCGAAAAAAAGTGACCAAATAAAGTACAAAGAATATATACGATGCAATCAGTAACCGTCTGAAACATCATTGGACCAGACTCAACCATGAAACTTGAATTTGTAGGTATTCGAATCCTCAACTGTGTCACGAATACTGTGGGTATCCGTGTATTTTGAGGAAAGCAACTCACCTCACCTTTGTATTCGTGACACAGTTGAGGATTCGAATACCTACAAATTCAGGTTTCATGGTTGAGTCTGTTCCAACTATGTTTCAGACGTTTACGGATTGCATTGTATATATTCTTTGTACTTTTTTTGCAGTAGTATTCTACACAGTGTTTGGTCCTGAAGAAAGCTGTGGACGTAAATAGTCCTGTAGGCAGAAACATGTCGACCTTTAGACATAGACAGTTATTATGTTAAAACTGTCACTGCACCATTTTTAACCTGACCCTCCAGGGACATCAAATAAAATTTCTCCCGCAGGGGTCATTTTATATTTTCACCTTCACATTATTCACACACTGCATCCCTCACTCCCCCTACTAGTAATATTTCTTCGCATCCAGTGGATCTGATTACTCCTAAAACATCTGTGAGCTCCCCCTCATAGGTGAGGGGTTGTAGCCCTTGGCGTCACTAGTGTGGTGCTAGGAGGAGACCCAGATGATGAAGCATGTCACCTCGGTGAGTGATGGGAATCCATCCTACCAATAGGTATGCCCAGACAAGTTTTCTGATCATCCCATATATTGTGTTGTGTTCCTCAAAAAACCTTGCTATGTTAGACCCATGGATATTACTGTTGTTTAGACCATTGCAATAATTCATATTTCTGTTTTTTGCATGGGCATTTCTCTCTCTGTCTCTTCATACATCGCTTTGCTCCACTTCATCCTTGCCCAATGTGTGGGGAAACAATCGAACAATGAAGTAGATGTTCATGCGCATTGCCAACAAAAGGAGTCGTCACAATACTTCGTGACTCTAAAGACTTCTACGAAGAAAACCAATTTGCAGACATCTGGGCCAAACTATAGATGGCAGGGGTAAGCACATCATGTACATCTACAGCACTACATGCCATGAACAGATGCTTACATGGTAAGTAACATTTTCCTTCTGGTAGATACATAATCATTCTGCAAACTCCACTGCTTTCCCTCCTCCCCAACGACCTGATGCTGTGTTATTAAGATCTCAAAGTCTGCAAATGTAATGTGTAATGTGCATCATTTGTAGCCCTCATGGGGAAAAATATCAGGAACTGACGAGTGTGCTGGTTGGTGCCTAATGCACTCTGCTCAAGTCTCATATGGAGGCGGAGTTGTGGCTAGAGGTTTGTGGTGCCACCTAGTAGTGCTGGAGAGTTGTTGGGAGCGGGGGACAGTTTTTGGACCAGCCTGGAAGGAGTGTTCATTATGAGAGGCATATGTGTGAAGGCTGTGTATCTGTCAGAAATCTTCTTGTCAAAAGTAACTTTCCTTCTGTGGTAGCCATGACCTCCCTTTCTTTTCATGTGCCATCATGAAAAAAGCTAAGATGACAGGCCTGATGGAAATCTTACAACGTTTGACATCATAAGTAGCTTTGACTTTTTGATGCCTCCGATTATCAGATTTCCATGATTCCCACTTGTGCCAGGTAGGCACGTTCAAAATGATAGCACTGTATATAACCAAGAGATCAACCGTCTGAACCAAGTGGAATAATTAATCCTGTTAATTGGCTAACTGCCTAAGTTAGTTAGAATTTCTTAGTAGTTGGTATCTCTTAGGGCCTACCATTCAACAGGCCTTGTGATATCACTGAATTTCTTAATGTCAACCCACTTTAATTTCTGGCTTCCACACCTTTCATTATTGCTTTCAGAATGGTGAGAAAAACCAGCAATGCAAAACCTAGGAACGAAGCCCTATAGATATCTTGTTTTGTGGTGGGTTCTTAGTACTTTTCTCTGTTCACAATGGTTCCGTGAGTCTATTGATGGATGTATTGAAATTATAGATCAAGGGTTAAAGTGTATTATTTGCTTTCCTTCTCTCATTCTTAAGAATTCCTAACCATGAAGTCTTGTTGGAAAAGCATCTTATGTTCCTTTCATGTTCATTCTCCGCTGCAGATTGATGATCAAAGAAGAACACACAACTATGATGAATTCATCTGTGCATTCATCTCTATGCTAGCTCAGGAAGGTGAGACCTGACATGTATGGAATTAATGAGTGCAGTAGACAGTATTTAGAGTTTGTAATAAAAATAAAACATTAAGGATTACCACCTATATGCTTGCAAGTGACGTGGTGGTGGCCGACTGTTGTCAAACATAAGTTACTTATTTTGGTGGTAGTCCCAGTCAAGGACCGCAGTAGCTATTTTGTACATTAATGATAATCTTTCCACTATACTTTAGTTTGTATCTCTGTATTGCTTTGGCCAAGTATTATTCTGTCCCATCTGCTTCTTTTCTAAACTTTCCATGTTTTCTGTTTAACTAATTTGCTTTTTATTTTTGTAGTATTTTCCGCATTCATGCTTCGTTTGTCCCTCAGTTGTGAGTTCACTTCTTGTTCTTTCTACTCTGCATCTTTCATTCCCATTATGCTCGTTCCATGTGTCCTTTCCTCTTTCCTATTTCTGTAGTTCATCTCTGTGTTCTCTATTCAAATTATCTGTCTCCCCCTTCCAGGAATGTTGGCAAGTCTTGTGGAACAGAACATCTCTGTACGAAGGCGTCAGGGAGTTAGCATTGGTCGGCTTCATAAACAACGAAAACCAGATCGCCGTAAACGTTCCCGTCCTTACAAAGCGAAGCGCCAGTAAATAGCAGGAGTTCCACAAGCTTCCAGCACAGCTGTAAGGATGCCGAGAGGTTTGCAGAGGCTCACATGCTTCTGACACAGCAGCGATCGCTCGTTCAGCTCAACGAAAGGTGACCCTGTGAAGAATTTGGCCATGGGCAAGTGGGTATTTTGTCTGAGTGGACAATTTCTGCAAGAGAAGTCCTGCTGCCGCCAAGCGTAGGCACACCAAGCAGATGTTTTGAAGCAAAACATGATGTGGCATGGCTATCTGGATTCTGACCTTCGTTGAGTTGCGATGTCTTTCAGACACATCACCACATCGCAGCCCTCCTGGAAGTGGGTTGTCAGTGGTAGTACATAATTGGGCACAGTGCCAAGTGGTGGCATTGTCAGTGGACACTGATAAGTGGCAAGGGAAGTTAGGTAAAATTACTCTATGGATTGCCCTTACATTTTATCTGCATCATGTGGGGATTTTCAGTTCTTTGAAGGCCCTAATATAGTTCAGCATCACTCAGTTCAGGCTATCTTGGGGAAAATTCCTTTTTATGTTATCCTTCACTCTGCAGTTGGTAACCAAAATAAAGTGAAATTAAATACTAAGTTGAGTCGATAAGGCAGCAAAACCAACCCTATTGCAATTCCAGTTCAGTGTTTAAGTGGTGCATTCGCTAAGGCAAGTTCTGCTTCTTGTAGTATTGGCTCCAGTCCTTTTGCATTTCAGCATAAAAAGGAATATAACTGTTGTCTTATCCTTACAAGATCATCTGGGCAGTCCTTAAACTAAACCAGTTCCTATGCTCCTGTTTTTTTGTGGTGTATTCATGCACTCTGGTAACTTCGGAGGTATTTGGCACAGGTTGCAAACATGGTTGACTTCAACCTAAAACAGCAGCACACAGGTGAGTTATTCCTTGCTATGTATTATTTTGGTGGTGTATGATTGATATTTTGCCTCATGTTCTGTCACATAACTTTGCTAATATGATTTACTGTCACTCTTTCACTGTTACCACTGCTGAAATGGTATTCTGTCCCCTAGTGGCAGTGTGTTTTGAGAGCTGATTGGATGATATGTTTCTTGTCTTTCTCTTTGTGGAGTCTCAGAAGTCTTGTTCTTCTGATATGAATTCCCTGCTGTGGCTTAGCAGCATGCCACCATTGGTACTGCTGAGATGACTTTATTGTTCCATAATGTTCTTTTGTGTTGTTCGGTTGGTATTGGTACCCCAAAGTGTCAATCTGTGTTCCCGGTTAACACATTGGTTTGTCCTCAGGCATTGTTGGGATTGTATTGTGCTGTTCCTTTTTGCATTGCCAGACCTGACTTAATTTGCCCAGATTTGTGTTGCTCTGATGCTGTTTCATCTAATGTCAGCCCATCTGGCGGTTGTCATGCTCTCCAGCGGCACCCTACTCTATTCTGCACTGCTTGAGATAGCCAGTTCATTGTTGAGGTTGGAGGCTAGCATTTCTGAGCACTCTTGCTCTACTGGCATTGTCTGGATAATAGTTGGTTTGACTCAGTGATATTAACAGATAACGAGATGTTATAAGTGCTGTTAGCTAATGGAGCAGTAGTTGACCCTTTAAAGTTAGACCCTCTGTCCATGCAGGGCAAAAGAAGGCAAGAGAAAGGTGAAGTGCTAATTTTCTGGACTGGGGAGAAAGCCTAAAAAGAGTGCCCTGGGTTCATCATGAGGCTTTGTGCTGAAGGAGGGTGTTTTGATTACTGAGATAAAAGATACAGGCAGTAGCTGAATACTTGAATTGCTGAGGATACATGAAAGAGAATGTAATGGTATTGCTTTGGAGATCAGTGACTGAGATGTACACAGAAGACTTTGATTCCCTTGATTTGCAATAGTTCAGTGTTGGAGAGAGCCTTCATTTGCTGAAGGGACTAAAATGTCTTGAGGTGAGAGAAGATTCACTTCATGAGAGAAGCTTGGATCCGGTGGAAATATCTTTCATTTCCTAAAAATGTACTCAATTTTGAGAATTGATGCTAAATCCCAGGACTAACACTAGTGCTAAATCCATAGAAAAACTGATTCAGTGGGGCGCTTCTAGTACTAAGTGGAAAACAGTGGCTCAGATTCTTTGCATTTATAGAGTTTTTGACTTGGTGGACAACCAGTAATGATCAATGAATATCTGTGCCTACAATGTTTCCTTAGTGCACAAGTATTGTAAATTTATACAATGTCCGATCTGTTATTAAAATAAAAAACAACAATGTTAAATCTTGCTCAGAAAGGAAACAAAATGTGTCCGTGTTATCATTGAGCCTTATCAAACGCTTTGTTTTTAACGATGTCAGTGTACCCTGTGAGGGTTAGTAATTCAAATGGTATTTGAATTGTATTAATACATTAACTTACAGTATGACATCTGTTCCCAAAAGATTACATAGCAGTTTCACACAACTGCTAGACAGGGTGTCTTAAAACATGGGTGCCTCCCCAGCTTTTGCCACAGAACTACATAGAGAGACTTGTGATTCCCAAAAATCCTGGATGCTTTTTTGTTGGGTCTTGCCTGTGATAGTGCATGCACGTCACATGTGAGATCTTTTGATGCTTTAAAGAAATGTTAAAAAGGCCTTAGAGCCCACCAATACTTACCATTAGTTAGCTTCACCATCACTCTTATTTGCTGGCTCCTGATTGATCACTGCATGGCAGTTTCACTTTCTCTTCTTTTAGTTTTATCTTCTTTGGAGCATGGACCAAGTACTAATTGCTTGTTATTTTGAATAGTGTCCTGCTGCTCGCTTTGGGATTGAGGTATTTTTGCTTTTTCTTACCCCTCACCCATCCTGCATCATTACTTGCCTGCTCTTGCTTGCCCCTTTTGCCCCAGCCACTTTGTTTCTTGCCTGCTCTTGCTGCTTCCCTTTCCCCTGTCATTTCCTACCTGTTTTTGCTTACCCATGCTTCCACTTCCCTCCTACGGTGTTGCTTATGCCTTTGTTGCTTGTCTTTTTTGTACATGTGCCTTGCCGCCAACTCCTAGCTTCTAGGTGCATACCTGTTTCACAGAATAAAGACTGGTCAAAGCGAGCATCTGTAATGGCCATTTTTTTGTGCGGTCGGCTATGAAATGCTGTGCCAGACTTTTTTGTTTTTTGCCTTCTCTCTCTGAATCCGGCCATGATGTTCTCGAGTATCCCTCTGAATCCAGATGTTTGCAGATGCCAGACCTTAGTCAGGAGCGGGAAGGATAGTGTCACAGGGAGCAAGAAAGCTTGCAGCCTCATCGCCAGCCGTTGTAACTTACAATGAAACCTCTGACAGCATTGTACCATTTCTGCACCAGACCTGAATGGGCAACACCAGCTTAGTGGAGGTTTGCTGCGTCGCATGGGTAGGCAAGAGAGTCTTGCCTAGACCTGGGAGGTGCAAGTCCCTTGGGGCAAGCCCATGTTATTAACAATCAGTTTTGGGTATCTTGGTGGGTGTGAAAGCGGAATAGAGTTGAGGATGGGAACCCAGTGAGGAAGATGTGTAATAACATGTTGTATATAACACCTCTGCTGCCTTTAAGCTCTGCACATCGATGGTACTAGTGTCCCATCTTTATTGTACTCAGTTTGCTGACTCACCCACGGACCCTTCACCTGCCAAGCCTGCAAATTTACCTGCCTCCGGACCTGCACCGCCCCCGCTAAACCGAGCCCCAGCAACAACCACCTGAAGTGCATCCTGCTGAACATCCGCTCCGTCCACAGGCACGCCGTCTAACTCTGGAACCTGCTTGACACAACAGCACCAGACGTCGCCTTCCTCACGGAAACCTGGATGATTGCCTCCTCAGCGCCCGACATCGCCATCGCCATCCCGGACGGATACAAGATCACCCGGAGGGACCGCGTCAACCAGACGGGAGGATGCATCGCCATCGTATACAAGAACACCATCCGCATCTCGACCAACTCCGACGACACCCTCACAACCGCCGAACACCTGCACTTCCAGATACACACCGACCCCAAGACGACCCTCAGAGGCACTCTCATCTACAGACCCCCGTGACCTCGCACTCAATTCAGCGAAGACATCGCAGACTTCATCAGCCCGCACGCCCTCCCCTCCGCTGACTACATCCTCCTAGGGGACCTCAACTTCCACCTGGAGAACAACAATGACAACAACACCACCACCCTGCTGAACAACCTCGGACTCAAGCAACTGGTGAACACCCCGACCCACTACGCCGGCCACACGCTTGACCCCGTCTTCTCATCCAGCAAGCACATCTCCTTCAGCCACTCCACCAGACTTCATTGGACTGACCACAGCTGCGTCCACTTCAGCTTCAGAAGAACCACGACCCACCACCACCCGCAACGGGCCCCAAGCCGGAGCTGGAGCAAGATCACCGGCGAGCAGCTCACCGCCTCCCTCAACCAGAACCCTCCCACCAGCACAACGGACCCCAACGAAGCAGCCAGCAACCTCACACAGTGGCTGACAGCCTGCGCCGATGACCTCGCACCACTAAAGAACCCTACCAGCAGACCCGGGTGCAAGAAAACCCCCTGGTTCACCGACGAACTCAAGGACTCCAAGAAGAACTACCGCACCCTCGAGAAAGCCTGGCGCCACGACCAAACCACAGACAACAGGACCGCACTCAAGCACGCCACCCGCAAGCACCACCAGCTGATTCGCACCACCAAGAAGACAGCACTCAAAGAACGACTGGACAACAATGCCCACGACAGCAAGGAACTCTTCAGCATCGTCAAAGAGTTCTCCAACCCCAGCGCCGGAAACAACGACGTCACTCCCTCGCAAGACCTCTGCGACTCACTCGCCTCCTTCTTCCACCGCAAGATCGCCGACATACACATCCGCTTCGGCGCACAGACCACGCACCCAACCACCGAACCAACGCCCGCCACCACCACCCTCTGCAACTGGACCCCGGTCAGCACCGAAGACACCACCCGCACGATTAACACCATCCACTCCGGATCCCCCACCGACCCCTGCCCCCACCACGTCTTAAACAAGGCCGACACCATCATCGCACCCCATCTCCGGGACATCATCAACGCCTCCTTCTACACCACCACCTTCGCGGAGAGCTGGAAGCACGCCGAGCTCAGCGCCCTCCTGAAGAAACCAACAGCGGACCCCACCGACCTCAAGAACTTCCGCCCCATCTCGCTCCTCCCTTTTCCGGCCAAAGTCATCGAGAAGACCGTCAACCGACAGCTTGCCGCCTTCCTCGAGACGAACGGATCCCTCGACCCCTCACAGTCCGGTTTCCGAGCCAACCACAGCACCGAGACTGCCCTGATCGCAGCCACCGATGACATCAGATCCCTGCTCGACAACGGGGAAACAGCGACCCTCATCCTCCTGGACCTCTCCGCAGCGTTCGACACTGTCTGCCACCGCACCCTAGTACAGCGCCTCAGCAACATCGGAATCCAAGAAAAGGCTCTGGAGTGGATCATCTCGTTCCTCGCCGGAAGAACCCAGAGAGTCCGCCTCCCCCTGTTCAGATCCGAAGCCACCAAAGTCATCTGCGGCGTACCACAAGGATCTTCACTTAGCCCAACCCTCTTCAACGTCTACATGAGCCCCCTCGCAGCCATCGCACGCCAACACAACCTCAACATCATCTCCTACGCCGACGATACCCAGCTGATCCTCTCCCTCACCAACGACCCCGCCACCGCCAGAGCTAGTCTACACGATGGGATGAAAGACGTCGCCGAGTGGATGAAGAACAGCCGCCTGAAACTGAACTCAGACAAGACGGAAGTCCTCATCCTGGGATCATCGCCCTCCGCCTGGGATGATTCCTGGTGGCCCCCTGCCCTGGGCACCACTCCCAAACCAACGGACCATGCACGCAACCTCGGATTCATCCTGGACTCCTCCCTCTCGATGACCAGACAAGTCAACGCCGTCTCCTCATCATGCTTCAACACCCTGCGCATGCTCCGCAAGATCTTCCGATGGATCCCCACCGAAACCAGGAAGACCGTCACCCAGGCACTCGTCACCAGCCGACTGGACTACGGGAACACCCTCTACGCCGGAACCACAGCCAAACTTCAAAAAAGACTCCAACGCATCCAGAACGCCTCCGCACGACTCATCCTGGACATCCCACGACACAACCACATCTCCGGCCACCTGAGACACCTGCACTGGCTCCCCATCAGCAAGAGAATCACATTCAGGCACCTCACCCACGCACACAAGGCTCTCCACGACCTGGGCCCAAAGTACCTCAACGACCGCCTGACCTTCTACACACCCACCCGCCTGCTACGATCGACCAGCCACGCCCTCGCCTCCGTACCACGCATCCGCCGAGCCACCGCCGGAGGAAGATCCTTCTCCTACCTGGCAGCCAAGACTTGGAACTCCCTCCCCATCCACCTTCGGCTGACCCAGGACCACCTCGCCTTCAGGAAGCAGCTCAAGACCTGGCTGTTCGAGCAGTGACGTTTCCCTCTCCCCCAGCGCCTTGAGACCCTCCCGGGTGAGTAGCTCGCTATACAAATGCCGTGATTGATTGATTGATTGTGTGACGTTAGAAGGCGCCCCGGAGGTTCCTTTGTGTGGTAGCCAACTTCAAAATCTTTTTTCCGCTGTTGGGTATGGACACAAGGGATGAGGCTCCGAATTATTGGAGAAGATTCCTGAAAAGTTTGGTTTTTTTGGCAAAAAAAACGACTAAGAAGGTGGTACCGGAGAAGTAAAGGGACCTCAGTCCGCATAGCCCGTTGGGAGACCCCATCCGAATAGCTCACAGTGCACGTGGACCGAGAATGGGGCAAGGTAGGAGTCATGGGAGAAAAAAAACACTTAAGTTTTGTCCAAATTGCCACCACAAGTTTGGACAACGCAGTCTGCACGAGATCTGTAATCTCTCCCTACCAGGGACCACAGGGACATGGACTGCATGGCCTGGGCCGTGTTTGTGTCGTAGGCTCTCAAGGCCCGACGAAAGCAGAGAGAGGAACATCACGCAGCAATGTACAATAGTCAGAAACAACAGGCATCGCTGAAGGACTTGGGCCTCTCAAGCAACGAAGATGAACAGGTTGCGGCTGCAAAGTCAGCACACGGAGGCTGGGACGTGGAAATCCTCGGCAGACACCATGAAAATATGTGCCACTAAGAAGATTCCGAACAATGTCTTAAAGAGACCAGAAAAGGTAACTAAACTCCCTCGGATACCAAGGGCCTCGAAAAGAAAGTGCACAGGGCAGCTCAGGCATTGAAGAAAACAGCGACCGAGGGTCAGCCGCGACCCAAAGAATCTCACAGATCCCATACCAGGGATACTGGCTAAGGAAAAGAGTCAAAATCGACAAAGACCAGCTCGGGTCAAGAGGCCCCGAAGGAAAACACCAAACCTTCCAAGTCAGAAACCACCACACCAACTAAGAGGGCATCCCTGAAGAAAGATGTCAAAAAGGCCCTCGAGGTGGAAAAGAAGAGAGGAAGGTCAGAGGCAGAAATGGCTGCTCTCTTTCAACAAAAAAAGGAGTTTGACAAGACACTAAAGGAATACAGGATTCCTACAAGAACTTCCACAACTTCGGACGCCGAAGAGGAAGAGAATGTCCTCGAGGTACCGGCAACCCCGAACCTTATGAGGAGGAAGTCGAAGAGAAACTTGACTTCTCATCCGTGGAAGAAGCAACAGAGTTTCGATGAAGAATGGAACGACCTTGACACAGAGAAACACTGTACTGACGCAGCCTATGACTGAGCCTTTCGAACCAATGCAAAAAGCTGAATTTCGGCATGTCACAAAAACTGCCTTCTTTGTAGCGGTAACATCACTACAGAGAGTAAGTGAACTACAAGCATTAACTATTGGGGAACCATACATGCAAATCCACAAGGATAAAATAGTTCTGAGAACTAATCCCCAGTCCTACCTAAGGTGATGAGCAAATTTCACATGAAGCAGAGCATTCAGTTGCCAGTTTTCTTTAAAAACCCTCAAAAACGGCTGGAAAGAAGCCTACATACCATGGATGTAAGAAGGGCGTTACAGAATTGTTTTGTCTCCTGTAGATAAAATAGTAAGGGGAATCAATTGTTTGTCTCTCATGCAAAGTCCAGCAAATGTTCACCTGTTACAAAAAGAACAATTGTACGCTGTATTGTTGAGGCTATTCAAATATGCTGCTCCTCAGCTGTGAAAACTTTAAGCTCACGCCCAAGAGCGGATTCTACAAGGAAAAAGTGTGCAACCCTGTCCTTTATCGCAAATGTGCCAACACACACTATATGTGCAGCCGCTACATGAGCTTCCCCACATAGCTTTACCAAGCATTATTGTGTGGATATACAAATGACAAAGGAAGCACAGGTAGGACAGAAAGTACTTCAACAACTGTTCACAAACTCTTCCACAGCTCACCTCTGCCATCCCAAGGAAGGGGAAACCGCTGCATAATGTAATGCACAGCATGTGAATCCAGAAAAGTATTCATGCTCCAAAATGAAATGGCCACTTACCAGTAGGGAGTAGTTTTGCAGCTTGAAGAGTTTCCTGAATTTATATACGACCCACCCGCCTCCCAGAGAGGAGGAAAGCAAACGGGTAGGAAGAAGATCACATAAAGGAAAGAACAGAAACTCAAATCAGGAAAGGTAAATAAATACCCTTAATGACAAGAAGAAGGGGAAAAAAGAATCAGAAGATGGCTACTATGCACAGGAATTTCCAGAGCGCCGTCTGACGTCACACAAGGGATGGACCTGGCACCAAATGGTGGGTGACGATGCCCACCCAAAAAATAAAAAAGGAAACAGACAATTCTGGACCCAACCACTAGATGGAAGAATAATACACAGCATGTGAATCCAGAAAACTCTTCAAGATGCAAAACTACTCCTGCTGGTAAGTAATGACTTTGTTTTCCTTGCCAAAATTAAATTCACTGTAGGTGTACACTGTGAGCATTGTGCAGTTGTATCTTTTGGAATACGATACAGCTCTTTTATACATTGATGTGCAGCACTTGCTACGCTGCAGCTACATAGAAATATTGCTAACAATGCATTCCTGATATTTTTATAGCGCTTGCGCATAAGATGCCGAGTAGTGAGCAGAGGTGGGTGAGCTTACAGATTTACAGTGAGAACCTAGCCAGAGCTGAGCCAAGGATCTGGCTCCAATCTTTGAGCCTGTGCACGAGCCGAACACTGAAAATGTTTGCTGTGTAGCTCACACAACAAATAACTCATAAAATCTTATAAAGCTGCTTCAAAATTCAAAAAAGTGTATGTTCGAGGCATATGAGCTGCAGATTGTACACTTTTGCATAGATCGCCATCTGGTGTTGGGCCCGGATGTTTGCAGTTTGTTTTTCTTCTTGGACAGTCTTTGGAAGTCACAAGTTCGGTGACTCCTCCTTCGGTCCGTACTGCGCATGGGCTTCGGCTCCATCCTCAGATTGTTTTTTTCCGCCATCGGGCTCGGATGTGATACTTCGTGCTCCGGCTTCGAACCTTTCCAGTTCGACCTTCGACGGAAAATCCTCGTCCATCGAGATTCTTAAGAGAAATCATCTTCTTCATCTCTCTCGGCGGCACTTTTCGATTCCAGACATCGGCACCGGCCTACGGGCCTCCCTCGACTCCGGTCTCGGCCGATGGAAAGGACTCCCTTCAAAAAGTGCCCAAAATGTGGGTCTAAATTTCCCCACACCGACCTCCATCAGGTGTGTAACCTCTGCCTCTCTCCAGAACACGAGGCTCGAGACTGCCCCGCCTGCAAGTCTTTTCGATCGAAAAAGACCATCCGGGAACGAAGAGCTCGACGCACCATGGCGCACTCATCGACTTTGGCTCCACCCGACATCTTCGGAGACGACACCGGAGCTTCGGGGCAGCAGCACACAAAGCAGGAGGAAGAACTCGTCAGCGCTTCCGAGGCCGACGACTCTGACCTGGAGGAGATAACACCGGCGCAGAGGGTCGTGAGTACTTTACCCCCTCCAACTCCCCTACCCACACCGAAAGAGACTCAGGTTACACCTTCGCCTCCGGGCCTAGGGAAACCCAAACATACAGCTTCTATCACCCCACCTTCGGGCCCGGTGTCGAAGCATCATAAGTGTTCCGGCGGCTCGAGCCAACCTACTCCTGGTGCCGAAAAACACCGTTCGGCACCGAAGAAAACCACGCCCAGTTCGGCTCCGAAGTCATCGGGCTCGAAACCTGCACTCTCGGTGCCGATAAAGCATAAGCATAAGTCCCTCGGCACCGACGCTCCGGCACCGAAGACCGCCTCGGCACCGAAGAAATCGGAGACCCCGAAAAAGCATGGCATGGAGAAACCATCGAAGCCCTCGGCTCCGAAAACATCGGCACTGACAGATGATTCGGTGCCACAAGTACTATTTACGCCTGATCCTTATCAAAAAACTTTAACAAAGGATCCAAAGACTGGTCAATTAACTTTGTCTTCCAAAAAGAGACATTTACACAAGCCAGATCCTCCTCCACCGCCAAAACGGAAGGACTCTGCCACATCCCCCTTCAGAGTACCCTCTCCACCACCTCCTCCACCTCCTCCACCTCCTCCACCTCCCATATCTCCACCACCTTTGCCTCACCGCTCTCCGACCCCATCTCCAGACCCTGATTATGGAGATCCAGATTATGACCTGGCAGATGCCCCAAAAGACCCCACACCTCCAGGGACACCAGACCCATGGGAGGATTACCACAACCCTGATGTGCCAGATGTGCCTTAGGATGACATTTATCCATCCAGGCCGTCTCCTCCAGAGGACTCCCTGGGGTTCCACCACTTAATACAGCGGGCGGCACACTACCATGGGGTAGAGTTACATAGCGAGCCAGTTGAGGACGATTTCCTGCTGGACACTTTTGATATACAAGATAAGGCCTCAGCAATATTACCCATGCTAAAAGGGGTAACCAAACATGCTGCAGAGGTGTTCAAGGACCCAGTCAGAGCTAGGGTACTAAACCCCAGGATAGAGAAAAAATATAAAGCAGCCCCCACAGATCCTGCATATATTAAAGGACCTGCTCCCTTGGACTCTTTGGTGGTCTCCACAGCTAGGAAGTGGTCTAACTCTCAATCCTCAGGGGGAGGCTCCCCCACCAGATAAGGAGTCAAAGCTCTTAGATGCGTCTGGTAAACGCACTGCCTCGCAGGCCGCAAATATGTGGCGCATTGCCAACACACAAGCTCTGCTTGCACGTTATGATAGAGCACATTACGATGAACTGGAGGCTATCATGCAACACCTCCCAGACAAACATAAACACAGGGCTCAGGAGCTAATACAGGAGGGAAAGCTCATCACCAATACCTCAATTAAATGTGCCCTCGACGCAGCAGACACAGCTTCGAGAGCGATAAACACCAGTGTTTTGCTTCGTCGTCATGCCTGGCTCAGAATCTCAGGGTTTGAGCCAGAAGTCCAGGCATCTATATTAAATCACCCCTTTGACCAACAACACCTATTTGGTCCAAAGGTGGACGAAGCATTGGAAAAAATGAAAAAGGACACGGATACGGCAAAGTCTATGGGGGCATTACAATCCCATACCCCTAGACGCTCATTTCGTCGTTCCTCCTTTCGGGGCACAGGCAGAGGTTACTCTGCCGATAACACCTCTACTTCCTACAAGTCCCCTCCTCAGAATACCTTCTCAAAGGGCTATCAGAGAGGTGGTTACAGGGGAAACAATAATAAAGGCAGGGGCAAAACCAACAACACCCGTTCTGCCACACCACCCGCCCAATGACTTTCCCCCGCTTCCCCCAGACCATTCCACTCCAGTCGGGGGCAGGCTACAATATTTTCTTCAGACCTGGGAGACCATAACATCAGACAAATGGGTGACACAAATTGTTCAGTCAGGCTACTGTCTCGAACTAACATCTACCCCACCCAATATTCCACCCAGGCACCGTACAATGTCACAAGAACACACCATACTGCTCAAACAGGAGGTGATCTCCCTCCTCCAAAAACAAGCTATAGAGCAGGTCCCTGTCAATCAGCAAAATCTAGGGGTCTACTCTCTGTATTTTCTAATCCCAAAGAGAGACGAGACCCTACGGCCCATTCTAGACCTCCGGCCTCTAAATGCATACATACATTCGGACCATTTCCATATGGTCACCCTCCAACAAGTTCTCCCTCTCCTGTGTCAGGGAGACTTTCTCACTACACTGGACTTGAAAGACGCATACTTTCATATTCCAATACACCCTTCTCACAGGAAGTACCTCAGGTTTGTGGTGGATGGTCAGCATTATCAATTCAAGGTTCTCCCCTTCGGGGTCACAACCGCCTCACGGGTGTTTACCAAATGCCTAGCAGTAGTAGCAGCTCACCTCAGAAGGCAACACATTCACGTCTTCCCTTACTTGGACGACTGGCTCATAAAAGCCGCGTCCTACAGCCAATGTGTGCAGCATACAAACAGCACCGTACAACTGCTCCACCGGATAGGCTTCACGGTGAACCATTAAAAGTCCCACCTCATACCATCTCACACAAAACAATATCTCGGGGCCACTATAGACACCTCCAAGGCTATAGCCTATCCCAATTCAGCCAGAATCGCAAGCATACAAGCCTTGCACCAAACATTCACTCTTCAACACTCTCTCCCAGCACGAGTGTTTATGAAGCTAATAGGGATGATGGCATCTTGCATCTTTATAGTGCCCCATGCAAGACTCCACATACGTCCACTCCAAGAGAGCCTAGCACGACAGTGGAACCAGGCCCAGGGACAGCTGACGGATCTGGTGTTGGTGGACGGCCGCACCCATCACTCTCTGCAGTGGTGGAACACAACAAACCTTTCCAAAGGGCGGCCGTTCCTGGACCCGGTTCCTCAGGTGATTCTAACGACGGACGCATCGCTCTCCGGCTGGGGAGCACACCTTCTACACCTCACAGTGCAAGGTCTATGGACGCCACAGCAAAAAGTACTCCACATCAACCATCTGGAGTTATTGGCGATCTTTCTAGCCCTGAAATCCTTTCAGAAACAAATTTCAGCCAAAGCAGTCCTCGTTCGCACAGACAATATGACTGCGATGTATTATATTCAAAAACAGGGGGGACACACTCTCCCCAGTTCTCCCGCTTAGCACAGAGCACATGGAGATGGGCAATTCCACAGAAAATCTATCTCCTGGCACAGCACGTCCCAGGTATACAAAACACCATGGCAGATCTGCTCAGCAGACAAACGCAGCAAATGCACGAATGGGAACTGCATCCACAAGTTCTTCGCCCATTCTTCTTTGCCACCCGCGAAAACAAAAAATGCCCAAGCTTCGCCGCCAGATACCCACACCCATTGTCCAAAGGCAATGCGATATGGATGAACTGGTCAGGCAAATTTGCATACGCCTTTCCACCTCTCCCGCTAATTCCGTTAGTGGTAAGGAAGCTACAGCAGCACTCGCTCACACTCATTCTGGTAGCTCCAACATGGGCCAGGCAGCCTTGGTACACCACACTGCTACAGCTATCTGCAGTGCCACATCAAAAACTGCACCTGTCCCCATGCCTCCTAACACAGAACCATGGAGAAATCAGGCACCCGGACCCAGCTCAGCTCAACCTTGCGATCTGGCTCCTGAAATCTTAGAATTTGGATATCTTAACCTTCCCCCTGATTGCATGAACATTATCAAGGAAGCCAGACGTCCTACCACTCGAGCATGCTATGCCGCAAAGTGGAAGAGATTTGTTGTTTACTGCCGTAACAATACAATCAACCCTTTAGATGCATCCATACAGCATATCATATGCTATCTGCTCCATCTTCAAAGGTGTAACCTGGCATATTCATCCATACGTCTACACCTCGCAGCAATTGCTGCTTAACTACAAAACAGACAGCATTTATCAATTTTCAGAGTTCCCGCTATTAAAGCCTTTATGGAAGGCCTAAAACGAGTAATTCCACCCAGGGCACCACCTTCCCCTGTATGGAATCTAAACGTAGTTCTTACACGGCTCATGGGTCCGCCTTTCGAACCAATGCATAAATGTGAGCTACAGTTCCTCACCTGGAAAACAGCTTTCCTCATTGCTATCACTTCCCTTAGAAGGGTTAGTGAAATACAAGCGTTCACTATACAAGAACCCTTTTTGCAGATACATCACAGCAAGGTGATACTTCGTACAAACCCAAAGTTTCTGCCCAAGGTCATTTCGCCCTTCCACCTTAATCAATCGGTGGAATTACCGTTTTTTTTCTCGCAACCTCAATCTGTTGCGGAAAGGGCTCTACATACACTTGATGTTAAAAGGGCTTTGTTGTACTACATACAAAGAACGCAACCTTTCAGGAAGACCAAACAATTGTTTGTCTCCTTCTCTCCACCGCATAAAGGTAACCCCATCTCTAAATCAGGGATAGCTAGGTGGATTGTTAAGTGCATACAAATTTGCTATCACAAAGCAAAAAGAACATTATCTGTTCCACCTAAAGCCCACTCTACAAGAAAGATAGGGGCTTCTATGGCTTTTCTAGGGAACATACCCTTAGATGACATCTGCAAGGCAGCCACATGGTCAACTCTGCACACCTTCACAAAACATTACTGTGTCGACGTGCATTCCAAGCAACAAGCTAGTGTGGGCCAGGCTGTACTAAAGACACTATTTCAAACCGCTGCAACGGATACCGGTGGTCGCCGCTAGGGCTGGGTACTGCTATATAATCTATGCAAAAGTGTACAATCTGCAGCTCATATGCCTCGAACGGAATATGCTACTTACCAGTATGCATCTGTTCTTGGCATGTAGAGCTGCCGATCTGTACACGCCCACCCGCCTCCCCGGCTACCTGTATCCGTTCCAGTCTATCTTATTTAGATACAACACACATGGGTTTCTTACTGTTATCACTACGCTCCATCATTTCCCTGCTGGCGAAAAACAATCTGAGGATGGAGCCGAAGCCCATGCGCAGTACGGACCGAAGGAGGAGTCACCGAACTCGTGACTTCCAAAGACTGTCCAAGAAGAAAAACAAACTGCAAACATCCGGGCCCAACACCAGATGGCGATCTATGCAAAAGTGTACAGATCTGCAGCTCTACATGCCAAGAACAGATGCATACTGGTAAGTAGCATATTCCTTCCTTAACATGTCAAGCTTTGACATAAATAAATCACTTTATAGCACTGCACCGAGAAGTAGTTCTTAAAAATGAGTATCTATGCATTACCCAATTAGTGTGCGAAGAGGCAAAACAATTCTCATGTAAACACTAAGTGACCCAAATTATTATAGCGCAATATTAGTCTAATAAATCAAGCACAATATGTTTTTGTTCAATTGGTATTCTGAACTCACATATTTGAATATGCGATAATGAAGAAAAAGGAATTTTGGTGATAAAAATATTTGCCTATGGTCTTACAAATTTGTAAGCTGGAAATCTGGTTTCACTTTTTACAAATCAGCCAGGAAATGGGTATCTGTTTGTCTTTACAAATGTTAAGGCTTTATTTGTACCTATTTGTGCTTTTTTCTGTAGTTTTCATAAAGCATGTTCACAACCCACAGGTATTGGAGCACTTTACAGGAGTGTTAGTTACATCATGCAAGGTCACATTCTTTGTTTATAGTGGGGGAGATTAAGTGATTTGGCCAAAAACACAGGATGCAGTGCCGACACCAACTCGAACCTGGCCGGTAGCTCTAGCCGTAATGCCACACCCTGGTTCTTTTTGGGCTCATGGTTCCAACTGGACCGCGAGCTGAGCCGGAGCCTGGCTCGAGCTTTTAGTGGCTCGCCCACCTCTAGTGGTTGGCAAGCATTGACGAGGGTACCTTTAAACAATCTGTAGGTCTGTCTAATCCCACCCACTACCTCTCCGCAAGGGTCGACGTACATGCTCTAATAATACATTCAGGAAAATACATTGATTTGAGGTGCCTCAAGGCCCCAAGTAAAGCAGGATAAATGAAGCTTTCAGAGCAGTATGTATTTGCACACTTCTGTCCATAACTCTGTGTTCGAGGCATATGACCTGCAGATTACACACTTTTGCATAGATCGCCATCTGGTGTTGGGCCCGGATGTTTGCAGTTTGTTTTTCCTCTTGGAAAGTCTTTGGAAGTCACGAGGTCGGTGACTCCTCCTTTGGATCGTATTGCGCATGGGCTTCGGCTCCATCCTCAGATTGTTATTTTCCGCCATCGGGCTCGGATGTAATCTTCGCGCTCCGGTTCCGAACAGCTTCCAGTTCGACGATCAATCCTCACCCCAAATCGCGGTATTGTTTCGATCGCGATCTCCCCACTCGACGCGCCTTCTCATCGGCAGAGACCTTCGGTTCCAGTCATCGATGGCGGCCTTCGGGCCTACCCAAGCTCCGGTCCTGGCTCATGGAAAGGACTCCATTTAAAAAGTGCCCTCGATGTGGGTCCAAATTTCCCCACACCGATCTTCACGAGGTATGCAATCTCTGCTTCTCCCCTGAACACGAGGCTCGAGACTGTCCGGCGTGTAAATCTTTCCGATCCAAAAAGACTATTCGGGACCGAAGAGCCAGAAGAAACATGGCACACTCCCCAACGTCGATTCCAGACGACATCTTCGGAGAAGGCGTCGACGCTCCAGAACAGCATCGCACCGAAGAGGACCTCGTCAGCGCTTCCGAAGCCGACGAATCAGATGTGGAGGACATCACTCCGGCGCAGAGGGTCGCGAGTACCCATCTACCCCCCCCCCACACCCGCGCCGGCACTGAAAAAGGCTTCGGTCACGCCTTTGCCTCCGGGCCTAGGCAAGACCAGAGACATTGCTTCACACACCGCACCTTCGGGCCCGGTAAAGAAGCCAAGTAAGCCTTCCGGCGGCTCGGGCTCGAGCCAGCCTACCAGCGGTGCCGATAAACACGCTTCGGCACCGAAAAAGAAACCGGCACCCATCTCGACACCGAGCCCCGCACCGAAGCACTCTGGGTCGAAACCCAGCTCTTCGGTACCGACACCATCTTCGGTACCGAACAAAGCACACAAGGCCACCGGCACCGACACTTTGAAGCCGAAACCCATCTCGGCGCCGACCAAGCGACCGGAGGTTCCCAAGCCGGGGTCCAAGCGAACCGGCACAGAAAAGCCTAAAAAGCCAACGGGCCTGACGCCTCCGGCGCCGACGGACCAAACAACCCCACCAGAACTATTTACACCGGATCCCTTGCAAAAAACTCTGACCAAGGATCCAAAAACTGGACATTTTGCACTCTCTACCAAAAAGAGACATTTGGAGAAGCCTGCTCCGCCTCCACCTCCAAAGAGGAAGGACTCTGCTACCTCTCCTTTCAGAATACCTTCCCCACCTCCACCCCCGCCTTCTCCCCCCCCCCCCCCCCCCCCACCTCATCGTTCTCCGACCCCGTCTCCAGACGATAATGATCAGGGGGACCCATATGATGATATAGGGGATGTGCCCCAGGACCTACCCACAGGGGATCCCACCCCTACAGGATCCCCAGACCCATGGGACGATTACAATATCTCTGATATCCCCAACGTCCCACAAGACGATCTTTACCCTTCTAGACCATCTCCACCAGAAGACTCATTGGGGTTCAACCATCTTCTGCAAAGGGCAGCACATTATCACGGGGTAGACTTGCATACCGACCCCGTGGACGAAGATTTCCTCCTAGACACTTTTGACACCACACATAGGTCCACCTCCATATTACCCATGCTCAAAGGAGTGGTAAAGCACGCGCCAGAAGTTTTTAAGGACCCAGTTAGAGCCAGGGTCATTAACCCGTGCATTGAAAAAAAATATAAATCTGCCCCCACAGATCCCTCCTACATCAGAGGGCCAGCCCCACTAGATTCTCTAGTAGTATCTACCGCACGGAAAAGGGCAAACTCACAGGCGTCAGGTGAAGCACCACCACCTGACAAAGAAACAAAAGTACTAGACGCATCAGGCAAACGTACAGCATCCCAAGCGGCTAACATATGGCGTATAGCCAATACTCAAGCGCTACTGGCCAGATATGACAGGGCCCATTATGACGAGTTAGAAAGCATAATGCACCATCTCCCATAAAAATATAAAGCTAGGGCCAACAAGTTAATTCAGGAGGGTAAAACTATCACAAATACCTCCATACGTTGCGCCCTAGATGCAGCAGATACAGCCTCCAGGGTTAATACCAGCGTCCTCCTCTGTCGTCATGCTTGGCTAAGGATATCGGGGTTTAAGCCAGAAGTACAAGCCTCCATCCTTAACCATCCCTTTGACCAAGAACATCTATTTGGCCCAAAGGTGGATGAGGCCTTAGAAAAAATGAAAAAGGATACTGATACGGCAAAATCCATGGGAGCCTTACAGTCACACCCGCCCAGACGCTCCTTTCGCCGCTCTTCCTTTCGGAGTACATCCAGAGGCTATTCCTCATACACAGCGTCCACGTCATACAAATCCCCTACTCAGACCACCTTTACAAGGGGTTATCAAAGAGGCGGCTACAGGGGTAACAATAACAAAGGCAGAGGCAAAACAAACACCGCCCACTCTGCCATACCGCCTACCCAATGACTTCCCCCCGCTCCCCCCAGACCATCCCACTCCAGTCGGGGGCAGACTCCAAAATTTCCTTCCTGTCTGGGCGACCATCACCTCAGACAAATGAGTGACACATAATTCGGTCAGGCTACTGCCTAGAACTAAAATCTACCCCCCCAAACATTCCACCCAGGCAACGCCCAATGTCACAACAACATTTAATGTTACTAAAGCAGGAGGTAATCTCCCTCCTACAAAAACAGGCAATAGAACACGTTCCTGTCAACCAACAAAATATGGGGGTCTACTCCCTATATTTTCTCATACCAAAAAGGGACGAGACTCTACGACCCATCCTAGATCTCCGGCCCCTAAACACATACATACACTCAGACCATTTTCATATGGTAACGCTTCAGCAGGTACTTCCGCTCCTCTCCCAAAACGACTTCCTCACAACTTTGGACCTAAAAGATGCCTACTTCCACATTCCAGTGCACCACGCTCACAGAAAGTACCTCAGATTTGTAGTGGACGGACAACACTACCAATTCAAAGTGCTCCCATTCGGAGTCACAACAGCGCCACGAGTATTCACCAAGTGCTTAGCAGTGGTGGCAGCACACTTGAGAAGACAACACATTCACGTCTTCCCTTAACTAGACGACTGGCTGATAAAAGCCAGTTCATACAATCAGTGTGTACAACACACCTCCACCACAATCCAACTACTTCACCAACTGGGCTTCACGGTCAACCACGAAAAGTCCCATCTACAACCATCCCACATAAAACAATACCTCGGTGCCACCATAGACACCTCAAAAGCACTAGCCTACCCCAATCCCGCCAGGATTGCAAGCATTCAGGCTCTACGCGCAAAATTCATAGCACAACACTCCCTTCCAGCTCGAGTGTTTATGCAACTAATAGGGATGATGACCTCTTGTATTTTCATAGTACCTCATGCAAGATTCCAGATGCGTCCTCTCCAAGAGTGCTTAGCGCACCAGTGGAACCAGGCCCAAGGTCAACTGACAGATCTGGTGTTGGTAGACGGTCGCACCCATCGCTCTCTGCAGTGGTGGAACACCACAAACCTTTCCCATCATCATCATCATCATCATCAGTCTTTATTCGATTTAAAAATGAGTCATAAAAGACACAAACATAAAAACAGGAGCACAATTTTTGAGCCCTCAATAATACCGGACATCAATAAATACATTAAAAAACTGTTTAAAAAAAGCATTAAATAGATCAGTATACTGATGAGTAAGTCTAAAAATAGTAGAAAGACACACTAACTACTACAAATTCTAGATCGCTAAGCTAAAAAACCAGACTCAATGCACATAAGGGACCCAGGCCCCATGTTCCATTAGGGGGCTTCTAGGGTATTAATCGCTTTTCTCCGTAAAGACCATGCCCAACCCAGATATTTAGCTAGGGCCACAGAAACAATTGTTAAAGAGCTAGTGCGCAAAATTCGTAATGCCACAGCGCTGCTCCTGGTACCAAGGGTCTTGCACATGGGAGAAAGCCAAACACGTCTTGGAATAATAAATACCGGACAGGCAAACAAAAAGTGAGCAGTTGTTTCAGATTTAGCCCCGCATACAGGGCATAATTCCTCCGATTTCCTAGCCCACCTCCCTGTCAGAGATCTAAGGGGCAGAGAGCCAGCTCTGAACTGGAAGTAAAGTTTCCTGTCACCAACATTAGTAACCACGTCCCAGTATGATTCTAGGGCAGGAGCAATTTTAGCCTCTAAAAAGCTACCGGACATCCCTGAAGCTCTGTTCAATGCCTGGAAGTCTACTCTATCCCAGTATGCCGTTTTAAGAGAACTCTTTGATGGGAACAGGGCTGTCGCCGGGTCATACCATAGCACCTCCATACCCATGTCTTTCAACGTCTCGTGTAAGCTCTTCAGCCATACAATTTTGTGGAAAACATCAGTTTTTATGATGTCCATAATGGGAGAGCTCAGGGGTAGTCCAAAGTCTCCGCCAGTACAAAACCGGTCGGAGCTTTGCAATGTCCAAGATGGACCTCCTACCTAGATCATATCTAAGTGGGATCAGAGGGGTGCTCTGGGGGAGACCAATTATACTCCGAAAGAATTTGTGTTCGACACTGGATAGAATGACTAGCTGGTCAAAACCCCAAAGCTCCGCCCCGTAAAGCACAGAACTTAAGGCCTTTGCTTCATAAACTTGCAATACAGGGCTTATTGGTTTTGTGAATGACTTGTTAAATTCCCTGCTTAAAACACCGGTTAGTTGTTTGAATCGCAGGGTGGCCATTTCGATGTGTTTGCGCCATTTGTTGTCATTTGCTATTTGCATACCAAGGTACGTGAAGTTAGTAACCATCTCCAAAGATTGACCATTCATAAATACCTTTTTTCCTCGAAAGCTCGCATCGGGGTTAAAGGCCATGAATTTGTTTTTTGCCACGTTAACCTCCAGACCGTAATCAAGGCAAAAGTCGTTCAACAAGCGCAAAGCTTTTTGCAGACCACTTGACGTTTTAGATACAATAAGCGTGTCGTCTGCAAACATTAATATAGGGATGGTAACTCCAGCCAACCTTGGGGCGTAAGTGTTTACAGAAAGCATAAGATCAACTATCCCATTAATATATAATGAGAAGAGCGTGGGTGCCATAGTACAGCCTTGACGCACACCGCGCTCAACCGGAAACTCAGGGGTAACCTCGCCTGGCCCACCCCATTGGATCCTAGCATAGTTGGACTCGTGCAGTCGCATAGCCAATGTCAAGGTTTCTTTAGGGAGACCGAGCTTTTCCAGTACTGCCCACAACCGGAGACGAGGCACAAGGTCAAAGGCAGCTCTCAGATCCACAAAAGCTGCGTAGAGGCTGCCTTTGCCCAGCGTCACCACCCACCAGTGGAGTTGGACGAAGCGGAAGACCTGGTCCACTGTGCTGGTTAATTTGCGGAAACCTGCTTGGAAGGGGGACAAAATATTGTTATCATCAATCCACTCCTGTATCTGGTTCAGGACCATCCTCCCAATCACCTTCTGTATAGAATCTATGAGGCTAATTGGCCTGTAGTTGCATGGGAGTGCCTTGTCACCCTTCTTAAATACAGGGATTATGACAGCCCCCCCCCCCCCCCCCCCCATGATTTGGGAACGGGAGCACCTACAGCTACGGCATTAGCCAAAAGAGTGACGTACTTACTCCAGCTGTCTTTATTATGGAGAAAGACGTCCGAAGGAACCCTATCTGGTCCAGGGGCACGACCACTAGTTACAGAACCCAGGGCCTTCAGAGCATCTTGAATACAAAAGGGACCTTGGGAAAAGACAGCGTAAATTGGAACCCAGGCAAAATTAAACGAGGGATTACAGGCGTATTGGGGTTTAAAGTATTTGACCCACTCCACCTGGGAAACGTAATTGGAAGGGCTATCGGGTCGCCCACCACTGCCCCACTTGATGATGTTCCAAAATAACCGGGAATCTCTGGTGCGGCATGCGCCTTTTAGATCAAGCCAATGTTGTTCATCCCAGTTCCTTTTGGCCGTTCTTACAGCTTTTTTATACAGTGATCTAGCTGAGCGAACACAATCATTGTGTCCACTAGAGAGGGCGGTAGCCAAGTTGGCCCTAGATCGCCTACAGGCGTCATCGTACCATCTAATACTCTTAGGTGAAACCTTATTAGGTTTCCTCATAGGCTTCATAAAATACCAGCCTATATCATCAAACAGCTTGTCATGAAGTTCGGTGGTTGCTATACTGCGTGACTCAGAGGTCGGCATACCCTCGAGCTCCAATATGGCATCAGCTAATTTATTGTCTATGTCAGCAGTGGCCAGGTAATTTAGCTTAAGCTCGCGCCACTTGAGCCTACGCATGTCATTTGTAGGAACAACTTCAGGCGGCCTTGGATCCATGTCCTCAGCTACTGGGCGGTTACTAGGCCACCATTGATGGGTAACACAGATAGGGTTATGGTCGCTCTCGGCTCTAACCTCAACCACCATATCTAGGACAAATCGCCATAATTTCAGACTACATAAAACGTAGTCAATCCTACTGGAGTGGCGACCATTATCGAATGTGTTGGCCCCTAGTTTATCACCTGGCGTCCTTCCATTCAGGGCCCTCAAACCATACTCATAACAAAAAGCGTTGACCTGTATGATTGTCTCAAACCACCTTTTTATAGGGTTACGGTCAAGCTCAGGTACTCCCCAAAGTTGGTCTTCCACAGGATCAACGCCCCACCCAAAATCGGGATCCAGGAGTGGTTCGAAGGTTACGTTCAGATCTCCAGCGACAAGCACTCCCCTCCCACCTGAGTACTGGTCTATGAGGGAAGCCAAGTGAGCCAAAACCCGTGAGCCCGACCTATTAGGGCCTCTCATATACAAATTGTAGATGTCCAGATCACCCAAGGGGCCCAGTGATAATCTGACTAGTTGGATGTCGTCAGACTTAGTTGAAACTATGTGAGCTCCTGGAAATACATCCTGACGAACCCAGGTTGTCAAACCTCCCATCGGACGCCCCTTGGGTCCCCGAATTGCAGGGACACAAAAATTCAAAAAGCCCTGCATAAACTGGGGCTCGCAGGACCAGGTCTCCTGGAAGAGGCAAACGTCAAAGCCACCTACAAAAACTAAACATTCTGGAGATTCCATTTTTGACTTCAAACCAGCAACATTCCAGGAGACCATTGATCCCCCTCGCCGTTCCATAGCCAGGTACATGAAGTGGACTAACATATGTCTGTTCAGGACCTCTTTGGATTTCGCCAACCAATTTGGGGGAAAATGTATCTGTTACTTGAAACACCCCATTAGCAGGAAGGTGGGCTGCCTTTCCTCCACCCTTGAACTCGCCTATAGGATTACTTGAGTTAGAAGAGGTAATAGGAAGCGACGTCCCAGGTGCCGTTCAGTCCAAAGCTACAGAGTAGCATAAGTCATTGGTTCCCCAGTTTGTCTGGTCTGGACTAGATCTTACGGGTATGTTGGCATTGAAATTATAAAAGTACCTTAGGTCATGAACCCCAATTTTGGACTGGGCACAAACCGATGGATGGTCACAAATAAAACGCACTATGCGTCTGTCTTCAAAATTAATGATAATGGAGTCCTCGGGGACGTCTTTAGGTCTAGGACCTACCCAACTAACCCTTCTAGCAAAAAGAGTCTTCCCGTCCAAATAGTTCGGGATTGGTCTATTCCTATTTAGCCAGAATGTAACTTTGTTTTTGAGTTGTTGGTAGGATTCCAATGTACCTTCTTTTAGTTCGGGATCACCAGTCAATACAGCTACATAAGGAGTGGAATCTGGAGGAAGGTGAATGTGAGCCCTAGGGAGTATGCTAGTTTTGTCCCCAGACTCCATATTTGCTCCTTTACTCACACTCTTTTTTACAGTATTAATTCTGGAAATACTCGTAGGGTAGTCCCTTTCGTGGCCAGCACCTTGGTTAGTGGGATTATCCATGGCCAGGGCCTTGGGGGGAGCAACCTCAGAGATGACCTTAGGCAAAACATCAAGGTCAAAAGACAAAGATGGCAGGACGGGAGGAATAGAATTTGCCCTGGAGGAGTTATCTCTGTCCTTGGTAGCTAATTTGATGACATTTTTCAAAGAGCAAAAGTTGTCTAAAACTGTTTGTTCGAGTCATTCTACCTTTTCATTGACCACTTTTACTCTTTCTAGGAGTGGCAATAGTAGGGAACACACCATTTTCTCAATCTGGGAAATCAAATCACTGGTTTGGGGCGGGTCAGGGGACCTGATGGAGATCTCGCTCAAAGATGGATGATCATCAGCCTGAGGCCCCCCCCCCCGTCGCAGAAGGTGGGTTTTTCGGAACGTTAGGATGTTTCACCTGTCTCCCTCCCTGGGTCAGCCCATCTCTTTTCCTCTTGAGATTAGGGGGTTTTACAACTTTTCTGCTAGCCCTTGTCTGGGGGTAGGTGGAAACAAGTTTGGGGATATTGGGAGAACTACCCATTGTAAGGGCAGATTCACCAAGAGCATCAGTCACATTACCACTGACCAATGATGTAGTAGTGCTAACCCCAGAAATCTCCCGCTGCACTGTATCACGTGTGTCCTGCCCTGCTGAATTCATTGGGGATTTTGCTAGTGCTAGAATTCCCAGAGATGAACGTCTGGCTTGAATTAGCTCTGAGGATAAACGACGCTCAGTAATGGCTAATTCATGTTCTAGAACTGAAACCGCTCTAGTAATAAAGTGGTCAAGAGTACCGGACACAGATCCGCCCCCACCAGTATGTTTCCCTTTGCCCGCCATCATACACTAGAGCGCACGAGTGGGAATGTAACTCAGGACAATAACAATAATATGGGGAAAAACAATAACGCAATTTGCAGTATATTAAACCTCTGTGTTAATACAGGGTAATGGCCCAAAGGGCTCAATAGCAAGTACGAGACAAACACTTAGCTACTGTCCGACCAACTTGGAAGCACACTTCAGCCTTGTGCGCAAAAGCTCTGTAGCAACGTTGGAGGGGTGGCCCAGCCCAGTCAGGATCGGTCAGGGACGGGTTCTCCTCTCTGTCTTTTATCCCTCCCCGGCGCTGCCTGACGATGTAATTGGCAGGCGCCCGGGTGAGGGAGTGCTGGGAAATGTAGTTTTTATCCGCCGTTCCCCTCACGGCAATGCGAAGCGTGTCAGAGAGCCAACACCAGGGATCTGCTGCGGAGCGCCGTTCCCCTCACGGCAGGACATGTATCAGGCACCCTCAGGATTATAGCACGAGGTAAAGCAATGCGCGTCCCGCGCTGCGGTTCTCCTCTCTGTCTTTTATCCCTCCCCGGCGCTGCCTGACGATGTAATTGGCAGGCGCCCAGGTGAGGGAGTGCTGGGAAATGTAGTTTATATCCGCCGTTCCCCTCACGGCAATGCAAAGCGTGTCAGAGAGCAAACACCAGGGATCTGCTGCGGAGCGCTGTTCCCCTCACGGCAGGACAAGTATCAGGCACCCTCAGGATTATAGCACGAGGTAAAGCAATGCGCGTCCCTTTCCAAAGGTCGACCGTTCCTGGACCCGGTTCCTCAGATAGTACTAACAACGGACGCATCGGTCTCCGGCTGGGGAGCTCATCTATTACACCTCACTATGCAGGGCACATGGACACCTCCGTAAAAGTTACTCCATATCAACCATCTGGAGTTACTAGCAATCTTCTTAGCCCTAAAATCTTTTCAAACACAGATCTCAGGTAAGGCAGTCCTGATCCGCACAGACAACATGACAGCCATGTATTATATCCAAAAACAAGGCAGCACACTCTCCACAGCTCTCTCAACTAGCACAGAGCATATGGAGATGGGCAATACCCCACAAAATCTTTCTCCTAGCTCAGCATGTCCCAGGAGTCCAAAACACCATGGCGGATCTGCTCTGCAGACAGACACAACAGATCCACGAGTGGGAGCTTCACCCGCAAGTTCTTCACCCGTTCTTTCAAATGTGGGGGCATCCACAGATAGACCTCTTCGCCACCCACGAAAACACAAAATGCCCAAGCTTCGCCGCCAGATACCCACACCCATTGTCCAAAGGAAATACGATATGGATGAACTGGTCAGGCAGATTTGCTTACGCTTTTCCGCCTCTCCCACTCATTCCACTAGTGGTGCGCAAACTACAGCAACACTACCTCACACTAATCCTAGTAGCTCCAACGTGGGCCAGACAACCGTGGTACACCACACTGCTGGAACTTTCTGTAGTACCGCACCAAAAACTACACCTCTCACCATGCCTCTTAACCCAGAACCATGGACAGATCAGACACCCGGACCCAGCTCAGCTCAACCTTGCGATCTGGCTCCTGAAATCCTAAAATTCGGGTACCTAAATCTTCCCCCTGACTGTATGAACGTCATCGAAGAAGCTAGACGACCTACCACTAGAGCGTGCTATGCCGCCAAGTGGAAACGCTTTGTTGTCTATTGCCATCACAACACCATTAATCCCCTGGACTTGTCCATGCAACACATCATAGGCTACTTACTCCACCTACAAAGGTGCAATCTAGCCTATACATCCACTCGACTACATCTCGCAGCTATTGCAGCTTATCTACAAAGCAGGCAACATCTATCACTCTTTAGAGTACCTGCCATTAAAGCCTTCATGGAAGGCCTTAAAAGAATAATTCCCCCCAGAGTACCACCCTCACCTGTGTGGAACTTAAATATCGTTCTCACAAGGCTAATGGCGCCTCCCTTCGAACCTTTACACAAATGTGAACTACAATTCCTGACATGGAAAACAGCTTTTCTTGTAGCCATCACTTCCCTTAGAAGGGTCAGTGAAATGCAAGCATTTACCATTCAAGAACATTTTCTCCAAATGCACCATAACAAGGTTGTTCTCCGTACCAACCCAAGATTCCTCCCTAAAGTAATTTCCCCTTTTCACCTAAACCAATCTGTAGAACTACCAGTATTTTTCTCGCAACCACAGACCGTTGCAGAAAGGGCTCTACACACACTAGGGGCCTCATGTAGGAAGCCAAATACCGGTCAGTAACGGCCGATTTTCGGTAATTATACCGTTACCGACCGGTATTTTGGCTTTTGGTATGTAGGGGGTGAATTTCTGTATTCGGAATTTACCGAATCGGTAAAATTACCGAATCGGTAAAATTACCGATTCGGTAAATTCCGAATACAGAAATCAGATGTAGGGGGACTGTGTGGGTGTTGTTTGGAGTCGGTATTTACCACCAACTAATAGTTGGTGGTAAATAAAGTATGGATGAGTAAAAGCATTTAAAAGCGCTTAGAAGTGTGCACATGTGGCAGACATACATGCCCTTAGGGCATGTATGTGTGCCACATGTGCACACATGGCCGAATCAGGGGTGCAACAGGGTGTCAATGTGACACCCTGCCACCCTTGCATGTGCTCCCCCATTACCGAATCGGTATTTACCGATTCGGTAATGAGGCATACCTTCCCCTCAATGGGAAGGTATGCCTCATTACCGAATCGGTAAATACCGATTCGGTAATTACCGACTCACTCCGATTCGGTAACATTTACCGAATTTTTACCTACATACACTTTACCGATTCTTAAAAACCGAATCGGTATGATTCGGTATTTTAGAATCGGTAAAGTGTATGCCACCTACATGAGGCCCTAGATGTCAAACGAGCCTTGCTCTACTATATCCAGAGAACACAACCTTTCCGTAAGACCAAACAACTGTTTGTCTCTTTCTCTCCACCACTCAAGGGCAACCCCATCTCAAAATCAGGGATAGCTAGGTGGATTGTAAAATGCATTCAAATTTGCTACCACAAAGCAAAACGAACACTATCCGTTCTCCCTAAAGCATATTCTACACAGAAGATAGGGGCTTCCATGGCATTCTTAGGGAACATCCCATTAGATGATATCTGCAACGCAGCTACATGGTCAACATCGCACACTTTCACCAAACACTATTGTGTAGATGTGCAAACTAAGCAACAAGCTAGTGTGGGCCAGGCTGTACTCAAAACATTATTTCAAACTACTGCAGCAGATCCGGGTGGTCGCCGCTTAGGTTGGGAACTGCTATATAATCTATGCAAAAGTGTGTAATCTGCAGCTCATATGCCTCGAACAGAATATTCTACTTATCAGTATGGATCTGTTCTTGGCATGTAGAGCTGCAGATCTACACACGCCTCCCCGGCTACCTGTATCTGTTCCAGTTTATCTTATTTAGATATACACACATGGGTTTCTTCACTGTTATTACTACGCTCCATCTTTCCCTGCTGGCGAAAAACAATCTGAGGATGGAGCCGAAGCCCATGCGCAACACGATCCAAAGGAGGAGTCACCGACCTCGTGACTTCCAAAGACTTTCCAAGAGGAAAAACAGACTGCAAACATCTGGGCCCAACACCAGATGGCGATCTATGCAAAAGTGTGTAGATCTGCAGCTCTACATGCCAAGAACAGATGCATACTGGTAAGTAGCATATTCCATACCTCTCTTTCCTGCAGAGGATAGTTTGTGTTACATTACCAGATATCCAAATAAGTTTGATTCTGCGTTTGGAATAGCTTGCAGTGTGAATTGGCTCGATATGAATATATCATATTGCATTGTTACTAAGTAGTTGCAATAACCATCTCCTCCTTCCCGAAATAGTTTTATTCAAGGTTGAAACAGCTAATTTTGACATGTACGACAAATTCCCATTATGCACTGATGTTCTTCTGAGAATGTTAGGCTACCGGTTCCACTCGTTGTTACTGGATGTGCATTACCAGTGCCGTACAGCTGTCATCTGCTCTCTGAGGCCAGTTAAGTTGATGAGGGATGACTAAAACTCCCATGATGCATGAGGCTGATAAATGATGCTGAGAGCTGGGTTCTTCCTGGTCACAGTGGCATCAAGCCACATTTCCTTTGTGAAACTAACAGACCCTTGCAGGGATCGAAAAATCCACTCGCCTGCTCATTTGGCAGCCAGATTTAATCAGGAACGAGCTATTTTTAGGGCCTACTTGACCTGTCTGGCGAGTAGGAAGACAAACTGACTTTTGACGTCTGTCTCTGAAAGCAGAACAAATGTTACAAGCAACCAAGATTTAAAGGCATCCTAATTGCTTTAAAACTGAATGAGCAATAAAGATGCCTTTAAATCTTGTTATCTTGTCACATTTGCTCAGTTTCCAGAGACAGAGGTCAAGTACATTACAGTTAGGTCGAGTAGATTTTTCAAGTTACTAGACCTGCAGGTCTAGTAAAAATGTTATGATTTTTCATGCCCTGCCTTGATTCCAAGGAAGTAGTTATTGTGCTTAATTCGCAGGCACAGAAGAATTGCTTTCTTTTGAAATTATATCTTGATTTCATGGACAGGGTTTTATCATACCTCAACCCACCTGTGTTCTGAGCGCTGTAAACAACAGCTTTTACTTGACTTGATGTCGACAGAAGTCGAAAAAAGACAGTCAAAAAGTGACTAGAGGTACCGCTCTCTCCGGATCTGCCCTGGCTGGCGTGGAAAAAGAAAGAACTGACGTCCGGGGCAGTTTCTAACCACAACGTCATTCCGGCAATCACGACGCCAACGACTAATGCAGGGTCGACCGACGCCACCTACCGATGCACAGGGGTACTGCTGAAGAAAAATTCTCCAGATCCAGTGTGACGCCTGGGGGTAATTCTAAGGTAAGGAATCCATAACTAATATGTGTCTCTTACAGATATATCGTTACCGAAGGTAACGTGTTCTTTACTTGTACCCAACTTGGTTTTACTCAGTTTACCGATCTTCCTTTTAGAGTATATACAGTCGTAAGCTGAATTACAAAACGTTCTGTAGTTTTTTGTTTTTTGGGGAGGTGGGAAGGGTTCTGAGTAGAAAATTAACATGGGTAACTTTTTTTTTTTTTAGCTCAAAGCCTACCAAGACTTCTTGTGGACATTCTGAAAGCGGACCTAAGAATGCATTCCGCCCATTGTTAACTTTTGGCTTTGTAGTTTGTAACCGGCATTTGATTGCTTTCTATTTACTGACTTTATTTCTTTTAGGCTGCCCAGCATGTCTTTGTCCCTGTCACGGAGCATAGCTTGTTCACTGTATTTTTCCATGAGTGCTCACTTTCTGTAAACAATCCTTTAAATGTTGTTCTTAACTTGTCTCACTTGCTGTGCGTTCAAAAACAGAGGTGAAATGTCAGGCTCTGTTTTCCGAGTGAGCTTGGTGTTTACTTTCCTTTCTCTGACTTCAAAGTGAGAGGATTTATCTGACTATCTGGGGGTGGGAAGGGAAAGGATTTTTTTCTAGCACACACCAACATTTCAATGTGTGTAAATTAATTGTGCAAATATTTCAGGATATATCCGAATTATGAAAGCACAAATGAAGCACATTTTATTGTTATCCTGAAGTGTAATGCAAACAAACATTTCAATACGATCAAAGCAAATCAATACACTAGGTGATGCCTTTTCCCCTCATTATCGTTTGTGTGCTGTATAGTTTTATCAGTAAAACTGTATGTCTGTGCAAATGTTATAGTAATTTTAATTTGAAATATGTTTACTGTAATGGAAGTGCTCTACCACACCATGCGTACCCACTCTATGCCCCCCATTCTACTCTACGCCACTCCACCTTGTGCCGCTCTACTCCACTTGTCTCCATTCTGCACTGCTCCACACCACTGCACTCTAAGCCACTCCATGTCACTCCACTCTGCAACACTCCACTCAACCTATACTACTCTACTCCACAATGCTGTACTCCACTTTGTGCCACTTCACAAAACTGTGTTCCACTGTGCCACTCTACTGCTCGCCACTCTAGGCCACTCTATCCCACTATAGGCCACTCTATCCCACTCCATGCCACTCTATAGCTCTCCACTCTATCCCACTCCACTTCATCACTCTCCACCTTATCACTCTCTACTCCACAATACTCTACTCTATTACACTCTAGGCCACCCTACTCCTGTCTACGCCAGTCAACTCTATGAACTCCATTTTACTTTACTGTACTCTACTCCACTCCCGCTCACACCACTTCACTTAACTCCACTCTACAACACTTCACTCTGACACTTCAGGACACTATGCCACTCCACTCTGACACTCCACTCTGACACTTCACTCGACTCCAACCTACGACACTTTGCCCCACTGAACAACACTTACCCCACTGTATGACACTCTACTCGACTCCACAACACTTTACTGCACGCCCGTCTACCCTGTGCCACTGCAAGCTACGCCGCTCCACGACGCTGTTCTGGTCCACGACGCTGTTCTGGTCCTCGACGCTGTTCTGGTCCACGACGCTGTTCTGGTCCACGACGCTGTTCTGGTCCACGACGCTGTTCTGCTCCACGACGCTGTTCTGCTCCACGACGCTGTTCTGCTCCACGACGCTGTTCTGCTCCACGACGCTGTTCTGCTCCACGACGCTGTTCTGCTCCACGACGCTGTTCTGCTCCACGACGCTGTTCTGCTCCACGACGCTGTTCTGCTCCACGACGCTGTTCTGCTCCACGACGCTGTTCTGCTCCACGACGCTGTTCTGCTCCACGACGCTGTTCTGCTCCACGACGCTGTTCTGCTCCACGACGCTGTTCTGCTCCACGACGCTGTCCTGCTCCACGACGCTGTCCTGCTCCACGACGCTGTCCTGCTCCACGACGCTGTCCTGCTCCACGACGCTGTCCCGCTCCACGACGCTGTCCCGCTCCACGACGCTGTCCCGCTCCACGGCGCTGTCCCGCTCCACGGCGCTGTCCCGCTCCACGGCGCTGTCCCGCTCCACGGCGCTGTCCCGCTCCACGGCGCTGTCCCGCTCCACGGCGCTGTTCCGCTCCACGGCGCTGTCTCGCTCCACGACGCTGTTCCGCTCCACGACGCTGTTCCGCTCCACGACGCTGTCCCGCTCCACGACGCTGTTCCGCTCCACGACGCTGTTCCGCTCCACGACGCTGTTCCGCTCCACGACGCTGTTCCGCTCCACGGCGCTGTTCCGCTCCACGACGCTGTTCCGTTCCACGGTGCTGTGCCGCTCCAAGACTCTCTGTTCTGCTCCGCAACACTCTGCTCCGCTCTGCGACACTCTGCTCTGCGACACTCTGCTCTGCGACACTCTGCTCTGCGACACTCTGCTCTGCGACACTCTGCCTTGCTCCCCGACACTCTGCTCCGCTCCCCGACACTCTGCTCCGCTCCCCGACACTCTGCTCCGCTCCCCGACACTCTATTCCGCTCCCCGACACTATTCCGCTCCCCGACACTCTGCTCCGCGACACTATTCCGCTCCCCGACACTCTGCTCCGCGACACTCTGTTCTACTTTGTCCTTTGAATCTCTCTATGGCCCTCCACTCTACACCCCATCACTCTACGCCCCTCCCCTCCATCCATGCCCCTCCACTCCACACTGATGATTACCACCACGCTGCTCCACTTTATCCTGATCAGCTCTACGATACTCCACTCTACCATACTCCACCCCTCCACTATACACTTCTCTCCACGTCCCTCCACTCTGTGCCACTCTAAAACACTCCACTCTACGCCACTCTAAAACACTCCACTCTACAACAGTTTGCTCCACTCCATCTTACACCACTCCACCCTCTGCAATTCCACTGTACCTCACTCCATGAAACTGTATGACCTCCCACTCCGCAAACTCCCACTCCGCAAACTCCCACTTCCCAATTGAATTCTACCAGGCCTACCCGGTTCAGTTGGTGCACCCTTTATTGCGAATGTTTAACAAAGCTTTTGATCGGGGACACTTACCTCCTGCCCTGCAGGAGGGGGAAATTTGTATGCTGTTGAAGCTATTGTGCAAGGTACTGGTGAGGCATAAACAACAACAATGTAACAGCAAGTCTATATAGCAACCTCACCTCCCTCTCCATTACCCAAAAGTAGTATAGGTTGTATACTACTCGTCACCATGTATTTTTTGACAGGTGGCCACGCCCCTTTGACCACGCCCCTTTGGTCCGTGTGTCTATATTGGACGCGTTCCAAGTCTGATTTTAATCGGGGTTTTAATCGGTCCTTATAACGTATTGATAAGATTATAGCATTTTATTGTTTTATAGGTCGTTATTTTGTGAATCATGGCTTATAAAATGATACGGCGATGAAATCAAAAAGCGTATAAAACGATAAGTTAGGATTTGTGAATCAAGGCTTATAAAATGATACGGCGATGAAATCATAAAGCGTGTAAAACAACCAGGCATGCCCGGGCATGTCTTGCTTTAGGCATGTTTATGGGGGACTCAGTACGTATAAATCGACCAGGCATGCCCGGGCATGTCTTGCTTTAGGCGTGTTTATGGGGGCTCAGTAATCGGATATATGGGGTGCAGCTACGAATTAAAATGATATTTTATACATTTCCCATCATCACATTATTGAAAAGAATAATAACGCGTTTTAGAACAAATTGCTTTTATTAAATGTAAAATGAAAGCTCGGAGAAGTTTTATTTTGGGTCAATATTTACAATTTAATTGAAACCATTTTTTACATAACAGAAAATCACATTTTATGTAATTACAGTTTCATTATATGGAATTACATATACTGACAGCATTTAGTGACAATAGAAAAAAAAAAAGAAAATCAAGCTTATAGTTGAATAATGAGGTAGAGGTAGTTATCAAATATAATATGCACCATTGCATATAAATCACAGTATCAACAGCACACATAAAATCTGCGGAAGTTACATTAAAAAAGGAATCACAGCATATTTTTGGTACCCGGTAATAATCACAGATAGCTATAAAACATTTGTAAAGTATAGAAAACACATAGTCAAGCTTATAGTTGAATAGTGAGGTAGCGGTAGTTCTCAAATACATTATAAACCAAGACATATGAATCACAGTATCAACAGCAGACATCAAATATGCGGAAGTTACATAAATTTTTTAAAAGAGGAATCACAGCTTATCGTTGTTAACTTATAATAATCACGGATAGCGATAATACATATATAAATATAGAATTCACATATTTAAGCTTATAGTTGAATAATGAGGTAGCCGTAGTTAGCAAATACATTATGCACCTTGGCATATAAATCACAGTATCAACACTGAAAACAAAATGATGTACATAAAAATCAAGAAACCATAGCGTATTAACATCAACCAGTAATACGCAGTATGGCCACCGGGCATAAAATTATACAAAAACTATATGTTGTGATACAGATGAGGTATTTACATAAAAAAATATTTAGTTACCCAGTAAAAAGCATAGGTCTCTATTATAAGTCACGGGTGCTAAACAGACAACCATGGCAATCTCGCGAAGTGTTTTCTTTTTTTTGGCGGGAGTGCTTGGCCGTGTGTTGTTACGGGTTCGTGAGCATTGTCAGCGGTATCACGGAGGGCAAGCGTCGGTGCTCTTCGAGGGGTCAGTGAAAATGGTGATGCGGGGGGAGAAGGGATAACAAATGGTGCAACGGCGTTGTTCTTTAAATCTTCTAAGTGGATACGATGACCACCATTTCCTAGCACCGATGTCGGAATGTTCAGTTCTGCTAGGCTCTGCATGAAGGCATCCCAACCGACAGGCGCTTTATTATTTGCAAAAGAGTGTGTTTGGGTGGCGCCTCTGATCAAATCATGCAGGTTTGAACCACGTATAACATTACCTTTATAAAGAAGTTCCCCCTTATCATTCCAGAAAGCGATGTCTTTATTTTGATGAATTTTATTAAGAAGTAATTCTGCTTTCTTTTTGTGCCGGGGGTTAACGTTGTCAAGGATTTCATTAACTAGATTAAAGGCGTGTGATTCTGGCTCTCTGACCGGTGAAACGGGTGGCTCTTGACTTTCAGGCATGAATAAAGTCAGGCCCTCTTTTTCCATTTTACCATGATGGACAAAGTTCAGATACTTTTGAAGGATAGCGGTATAAAGCTTAGCTTTCTCGTGCACCGGTAAATCACTACGATGAAGAATTTCGCGCATCTCAGCGTCCAACAGATCCGTGGCTGATTTTCTAATGTCGGTATCGGCGCTTGGGGGACTCCGCATTCTGTCTAGCTGATGTTTAGGAACGAGATACATTTTTTCAATGTGAGCCATCACCGGCGGCGCAGCAGGCCCGAGAGAAGCGGGATAGCAATGCCTAGCAGCGATCCTATGAAGCCCCCAGACTGCTTGACAAGACTTTTTTTTGTTTTAATAGAGATCCTCTTATTGCTCAGTTTTTTAACAAGATTACTTTTCTTTTTAAGCACTCGGATCTGTTGAGGACTCAAAGGGACATTGCCCTTCAAGGTATTTAGGGCTATCTCCGATATCGCTGCTACTAAATCGTCAGACGCGGAGCATAGAAGAGCTTTCCTTTGTTGTGGGGATGATGAAACCAACAGTCTTAAAAGAGCTAGATTGCGCGCTATCCGGCTGGACATGGTCATGAGTGTGTTGGAGCTCTAAACTGGAGCGCTGCTTTTTATTTATCTTCTTTTTATAGCCGGGTAGGACTTTTTTAGAGTATAAGCAACAGGAAGATCCGGTGGGAAAAGCCCGGTCCTTAATCTGTAATCCTCCGGCGTGCCGGCGTTTAAATCTACAAAAAGATACCCATAGGGGCTCTGAGTGGCGTCCTCAAAGGCTTCTAGAAAGAAACTAGAGCGACCCGGAAATGTATCTCGTTCCTAAACATCAGCTAGACAGAATGCGGAGTCCCCCAAGCGCCGATACCGACATTAGAAAATCAGCCACGGATCTGTTGGACGCTGAGATGCGCGAAATTCTTCATCGTAGTGATTTACCGGTGCACGAGAAAGCTAAGCTTTATACCGCTATCCTTCAAAAGTATCTGAACTTTGTCCATCATGGTAAAATGGAAAAAGAGGGCCTGACTTTATTCATGCCTGAAAGTCAAGAGCCACCCGTTTCACCGGTCAGAGAGCCAGAATCACACGCCTTTAATCTAGTTAATGAAATCCTTGACAACGTTAACCCCCGGCACAAAAAGAAAGCAGAATTACTTCTTAATAAAATTCATCAAAATAAAGACATCGCTTTCTGGAATGATAAGGGGGAACTTCTTTATAAAGGTAATGTTATACGTGGTTCAAACCTGCATGATTTGATCAGAGGCGCCACCCAAACACACTCTTTTGCAAATAATAAAGCGCCTGTCGGTTGGGATGCCTTCATGCAGAGCCTAGCAGAACTGAACATTCCGACATCGGTGCTAGGAAATGGTGGTCATCGTATCCACTTAGAAGATTTAAAGAACAACGCCGTTGCACCATTTGTTATCCCTTCTCCCCCCGCATCACCATTTTCACTGACCCCTCGAAGAGCACCGACGCTTGCCCTCCGTGATACCGCTGACAATGCTCACGAACCCGTAACAACACACGGCCAAGCACTCCCGCCAAAAAAAAGAAAACACTTCGCGAGATTGCCATGGTTGTCTGTTTAGCACCCGTGACTTATAATAGAGACCTATGCTTTTTACTGGGTAACTAAATATTTTTTTATGTAAATACCTCATCTGTATCACAACATATAGTTTTTGTATAATTTTATGCCCGGTGGCCATACTGCGTATTACTGGTTGATGTTAATACGCTATGGTTTCTTGATTTTTATGTACATCATTTTGTTTTCAGTGTTGATACTGTGATTTATATGCCAAGGTGCATAATGTATTTGCTAACTACGGCTACCTCATTATTCAACTATAAGCTTAAATATGTGAATTCTATATTTATATATGTATTATCGCTATCCGTGATTATTATAAGTTAACAACGATAAGCTGTGATTCCTCTTTTAAAAAATTTATGTAACTTCCGCATATTTGATGTCTGCTGTTGATACTGTGATTCATATGTCTTGGTTTATAATGTATTTGAGAACTACCGCTACCTCACTATTCAACTATAAGCTTGACTATGTGTTTTCTATACTTTACAAATGTTTTATAGCTATCTGTGATTATTACCGGGTACCAAAAATATGCTGTGATTCCTTTTTTAATGTAACTTCCGCAGATTTTATGTGTGCTGTTGATACTGTGATTTATATGCAATGGTGCATATTATATTTGATAACTACCTCTACCTCATTATTCAACTATAAGCTTGATTTTCTTTTTTTTTTTCTATTGTCACTAAATGCTGTCAGTATATGTAATTCCATATAATGAAACTGTAATTACATAAAATGTGATTTTCTGTTATGTAAAAAATGGTTTCAATTAAATTGTAAATATTGACCCAAAATAAAACTTCTCCGAGCTTTCATTTTACATTTAATAAAAGCAATTTGTTCTAAAACGCGTTATTATTCTTTTCAATAATGTGATGATGGGAAATGTATAAAATATCATTTTAATTCGTAGCTGCACCCCATATATCCGATTACTGAGCCCCCATAAACACGCCTAAAGCAAGACATGCCCGGGCATGCCTGGTCGATTTATACGTACTGAGTCCCCCATAAACATGCCTAAAGCAAGACATGCCCGGGCATGCCTGGTTGTTTTACACGCTTTATGATTTCATCGCCGTATCATTTTATAAGCCTTGATTCACAAATCCTAACTTATCGTTTTATACGCTTTTTGATTTCATCGCCGTATCATTTTATAAGCCATGATTCACAAAATAACGACCTATAAAACAATAAAATGCTATAATCTTATCAATACGTTATAAGGACCGATTAAAACCCCGATTAAAATCAGACTTGGAACGCGTCCAATATAGACACACGGACCAAAGGGGCGTGGTCAAAGGGGCGTGGCCACCTGTCAAAAAATACATGGTGACGAGTAGTATACAACCTATACTACTCCCAAATTAAGTCCAAAAATGTGAAGCTACTTGGCGTTCACATCCACTACTCCCGCTGTTTCCAGAGGGTTATCCCAAGGACCAAAATTATCTCAACCACAACTGTGTGCACCGCAATGAAAAGTTTTCACAATGACTTAGTCCATTCTGTCAATATGTGTCCAAAGTATTCTTTAATCTTCATAGGAATATCATAAAAACAGCCAGCGCATTTCATCCACCACCTGTGGACTTCATCAGGGCTGTGGAACATACAAAAACATGTAATGTGTAATACAGCATACATATAAAAATACAATACAACCTATATAAAAACAGAAAAAACACAATCGTAAAAATCTCAAATGGGACAATATCCAATTACCCACAAAATACAAACGGGGACAGTGTACATGAATCAAACCAACGTGGTGACAGGAAAAGGAAAGAGAGGACGAAAATCAGGGTATAAAAAAACCCTCATTTAATTTGATGGACCTTAAAAAGTAATAAAAAGAACCTGTCTATTAGAACCGTCTATTGGTATAGGGAAAGTGGGTGTGCGCTACCTTTTAGAATGTCACCTTCAAACCAACCCTTGAGTGTCTTCAATATGTGAGAATCCAAGACTATAGCCTGATAAAGCCCATAGAGCATAACGTAATACTTTATCGTTTTCTCCAATCTGACTGGAATCATCAACTCCAACCCTCTGGTATTCCGGTCGGTAGTGCTTCCTTATATATTCCTAGTCCCTCATATTCCTTGGGCCAGGTAGCATTTCTTGTACACTTATTTGAATCAATATAACAACGGTGCCTTAAAGTAATCGGAATCCTGATATTAAAATCCATATTAAGAGCCTACCATACAATATCATTTTATCTTAAAGAATATAAATTATGGAATCTATTGGCATTAATACTAAGAACCAGTCAAATTACAAAACATTGATATTTATTGTTGTTGGTATTATCCTGTTGTTCCAATGTATATTTATTTAAAAGTTAATTAAATGTACCAAGCTAGAGTGACAGAGTTCGTATAGAAATTCAAACGTAATAATTTATAAACGCGCGTATGGAGCCAGAAATTAAACATCTTACAAAGATGTGTACTGTTCGTTGTAATGATAGTTTCTTCCCAGCCGACTGTGCCCAGGTTCGCAATAATGTGGGCAGCCTGCACTCGTACTAGTGCATGCCCCAAACCTATAAACACAAAGAAGTAATAACTCTATCTCAGTTTGGAAGGGCCTACAATACCAAACTTGAAAAAAGGCATTGGTCATACCTGAGATATATATTGGGTCGGTGTGTAAATATACTGCCTCAAGTAAAGTAATGCGGGAGGCGGAAGAGCCGCTAACCAGAAATATCCGATGCTGTAAATATACTTTCCCAAGAAGTTCACCATTTATACAGATGAATGTCTTCTGGTAACCGAGGACCCATCAAATCGGACGAAAGGTCCAAAACCGCCATATTTCCAATAGAAAAAGAGTTCCTCATGCGGATCGTACCTTGGTAAGCACCGGTTCCAGCTTCAATAATCAGCGTCCCTCCGTATGTGAGCCAGCCTGTCCATTGGGCTCCATATGAGCGTATGTGATGTGCTCCTGCGCCAGTCACGTATCGGCCTTTAAAGTCACAATGCTCAAATATAAAAAGACTTCATGTGTTCTGTTTAGGAACGCCAGCGACAAATTCAGCCCCGTATAGGCCCTACAAAAGGTCACAAACCCCCCGCTGCGCCACAGAATACAGGCAAGGGCCCAACACTGGGGGGAAGGAAGGGGTAACCAAGTGATCCTATTGCCAAAGAGGTACTCATTAGAACCTCTGTAAATCAGGTGTAAGTAAGTCAATATGCTAGAAGAAAATGTATGTGGTATATAGAAATAAAACATCCTAAACCCTATCTGAGTTAAGTAAAACCATTTTAAGAACACTGGAAGGGGTGGAATATCTACCCCTACAGTAGGTGACATATAGCCATCTAATGCTTTAAGAGGCATGTATGGAATATGGACATAAACATCATAAGCCTATCTATATTGTGAAAAACGATCTTGGGAAAACTTGCAGGGGTGTAATATCTACCCCTACAGTAGATGCCATGTAGCCATCTGATGCTTTAAAAGGCATTCATTATATATATATATATATATATATATATATATATATATATATATATATATATATATATATATATATATATATATATATATATATATATATATATATATATTGTTTCATCCACCACCTGTGGACTTCATCAGTGCGTAATACTTTATCGTTTTCTCCAATGTGACTTGAATCATCAACTCCAACCCTGCAGTATTCCGGTCGGTAGTGCTTTCTTATATATTCCTAGTGACCTATTCCGTGGGCCAGGTAGAATTCCTTGTACATTTATTTGGATTAATGTAACAAAGGTACTTTGGTAATCACCGCTTCAATAATCTGTGTCTCTCTGTATGTCTCAGTTATGCTTGAAATAATTAAGGTACTGGAAAGTCGTCTAGCCCCCCACATGTCCCACCTTGTCCATGAGGACCAGTGCCAGTTCATTCCTGGCCTCAATACGGGCATGAATATACGGCGCTTATGGAATGTCATGCATGAAGCACAGAAACGAGGAATTGGCGTTGGTATCCATCGACCTTGAAACAGCGTTCAAAACATGGATTGGGGATATCTTCAGGAGGTGCTGAGAGCGGATGGATTAGGCCCGTGCTCTGTCGGTAGGTCAAGCTTCTCTACACTGAGCCAAGCCATGCGTCCAGGTTAGAGTGGGCCAAAGTCGCTCAGAGAGTTGGACATTGGAACGAGGAATTTGGCAGGGCTGCCCGCTTTCACCGTTGCTTTTTTGCTCTGGCTATTAAGCCTATGGGGGGTTTGGCCTCGACGTGACCTTGTGCAATGGGGAATACGAATTGGGGAGAGGTCTCATCTCATATCGCTATACACTGACGATGCTCTGTTCTATGTTGCATCCCCCCTAGCAACGGTCCCTAGACTCTTGCAGCACTTGGATGAGTTTGCCGACTACTCTGGCCTGGGCCTTAACAGGCACAAGTCTCTGATCTTTCTGTTGGCTGGATTGACTACACTTCCCTCGGAAGATCTCCTGAGACTCGGACTGCGTTGGTAGACTGGGTACTTTCAATATCTAGGCATTCAGGTTTCCCATGTGAATACACAGCTACTACAGCTGAATGTGACTGAAGTAATTAAATCCCTGAAGCGGTTGGTGGCTTTATGGAACACTTTGCCGCTCTCCCTTATGGGTAGAATTGCGGTGGCCAGGACGATTGTTCTACCACATTGCCTATATGTACTTCAGAACTCGTTGTGTGGTGTACCCAGGCAGCTGAACGCAGTGTTGTTCTCATTATACTGGGTGGTCAGGCGCATGTCTTAACGAGGCAGTATGATGGAGGTCTAGAGGCTCCTAGGCTGGATCTTTATTACTTCGTGGTGCACCTGCCACATGTGGCTCAGTGGTTGGATGAGGGAGACAACTGGGAAAAATGTCTGCTCAGAGGGCGAGTACAGCTGGGTGGTCTTCCTGCGGTCCTGATGGAGGGGGCGGTGCACCTGCAGACCTGCCGCACATGAGCAAACAGACCGCACAGGTCTGGCAAACATTTGTGGAGCGCATACTTCGGCACGCGCCGTTCCACCAGGAGCTGAATATGTGGATTCTCGCTCCAGTGCGAAATACTATTGAAAACATTTCATTTCAGGTATCGAAGGAGGGGGGCTGCCAGGTGCTGGCTGACCTGTATCCTAATGAAACCTTTATCTTGTATGGATTGAGGCAGGGACAATACCTGTAGCATGCTGACCTCGTGGACTTGGCCAGGGCAACATGGCCCACATACCTGAACACCCCCCCCCCCCACCCCCCCAGACGACCCAAACACTCAGTATAATGCTTACATGCGGGAGTCTGCACTGGTTAATGTCACTATTGTACAGGGTCCTGAGGGCGGATGTAACGGGTCCTCTCCCCAGGGCTCGGGCCGCGTGGGATGGAGACCTGCAGATGCCCATGGGCGACAAGGCATGAAAGGTGGCGTGTGGTCTAACACACACACACACAGTATCCTGCAATGCACGCTTCAAATAAATTTTTTTAGCTACCTGTACCACGCGTACCTAAGACCAACCAGACTCTGTCGCATTGACTCAGCCTGCTCTGACAGGTGCCCCAGACGTAGGAGTGAGGCGGTGTACTTTATGCATTTAGCCTGGGGGTGCCCAGAGGTACACCATGTCTGGACACGAGTGGTTCAGCGAGCGAGGGCAGGAACCAGCCTTCGGGTGTAGGTAACCCCTCTACACTGCCTACCAGGGCTAGTCCTGAGCCCTAGGAAATGCAAGATGGCATATAGATTTTTACAATTACTCCTGGTACTAGCATGACAAAGGATTTGCCATATTATGGATGGGGTTAGCGCTCTCCCTCAGTGGAGGTTTGCTTGCAGGACATGCGTCATTGCGGAGGAGGTCCAAATGAAAGCTTGTAGAAAGGATGAGAAATTAGATGGCGATCTTGGAACGTGAAAGGAACTCTGCTGAGACCTCTTAACCACTGAGGTTGTTGTGGGCAATCAACTTGTGTCGGATGCGAGTGATGGTGGGTCATGTGTGGAGGAGAGCAGCAGCTCATGATGCAACTGTGTCAAGTCCCTTGGTATATGATTGTTAGCACCCGAAATGATATGACCCCACTGTTTCTATGATTTGCATTATGTCTTGTGCTCGAATCTATGTGGGCTGTCTGCTCGCACCTAGGCACCCACTGTGTTGTTATTGAAAAATAAAGGTTTTTTTTTAAAAAAAAGGAAGAAAAGGCAGCCCACGGCTAGGCTAAGTATCATCTTGTGTATTTCAGTCTTGTGTTTTATCAGTGACAGAGTATTAAATAGAGCTCCATGGCGCTCTTCCTAATACTTCATCCCCAGGGCCTCTGAGGAATGTGGAAGGTCCAAAAAGAGGGGGCCCAGCTATAAAACGAAATTTTTCCTGGCTGACCACGAGGGAGTCTCTGTCAAGACCAGGTACGACACCTATGTGCTCACTGTCGAGGAAAAGACACAGATTGACGTTGAGGCAAGGTAGACTTTATGCACCGTGAACGGGCTCTGTCAGATCGACATCAAGCAGATTGACGTTGAGATGTCGGAGATCACCGTCGAAGACCGATGGTGGTCGACGTCAAAATCCACTTCAACATCGAGGACACAAGAGAAGAGGAGAAAAAGGATGCAAATCTATTAGTCACCTGACTCGGAGTACTTGAGGGCCTACTCCCCCCCCCCCCCCCTATTCCCCAATAGTACTACCGGACTCTCCGCCTCCTCCTACACCACCACTAAATCCTCTACCTCATGCACCTACTCTTCCAGCGCCAATGCCACCCGCCTGTACCATTGCCAAGGCCTAGATCACGTTCCAGAGTGCGCCATTGGTCACGCCATCACAGGCGTCATTCAAGGCATTCATCCTCTTAAAGGCGGTCTCACCATCGCAGCCATCGATCAAGGTTCAAGCATCGATCAAGACACACAATGTCATCTTCTACATTAACAGGACGATAGTCGCTGAGATAGTCTGATTCTCCACCACCTGGCGTCCCTCCAGTGGACAACATCACCACCTTTGAGGAGGTTCTGGTGAGAAGCGTGGCAGAACTTAATATTCAGATGTCGGTCCCTACACCTACCACATCTGTTATATTTGAGACTCTACACCAGTGGTCGTCTTTAAGACCTCTGCTTCCATTGGTGCCAGGTCTTTTAGAGCCAGCAATGGAACTCTTTCTGAACCCAGCCTCTACCAAAACAGCTCCTTCGAGGCTACAGAAAAAATATAGGCCTCCTGATTAAGATCCTCTTTTCCTACGATTGTCTCCACTTCCTGACTCTGTGGTCATTCTGGCAGCCAAGAAGCATCATGCTACCACCCCTGCTTGTTCAGTTCCTCCTGATAAGTAGAGCAAGAAATTGGGCTTTGTGGGTCACAAGGTTTGTAACACGGCCGCAACTACCATGAAAGAAGCCAGTGCTACTGCCCTCCTGGGTAGATATGGTAGAGCACTCTGGGACTCTATCAAGCAATTTGCGGACAAACTTCCCAAGGACAGGAGGGAAGACTTCCTGTAGAGCGTAAATGTAGGCCTTATGGTATCAAACCAAGTCCTCAGCGGACTGCTCCTTGTTAGCGGCACATTCTTACTGTCATAAGATTGCCTTAAGCCAGCATTTTTGGCAACCCCTCATGTCTCTTATGTCATAGTCCCAGCAAAGGATTTTAAATCTTCCTTTTTCGGGGTCTACCCTCTTCGTCAGCCACACAGACCATGAGATGGCTCACATGAAGTCTGAGATGGAGACTCTGAAGGCTGTCTGCCTAGAAAGACTAAAAGAGCAATATCGTTCCTTCAGGCCTTACCAACTCTGGTTTTACCCTCAGAGGGTTCAAACCTCCAGTGGCGGCTGGTGACATTTGAAAGTGGTGAGGCGTAAAATTATTGCCGTAGTGCATTATGGCGAGCGAGCCTGAACATTTTGAAATAAATAGTGGACAAATGGTGCATTTTCAAGTAAACTTGAGGAAGCAGGAAGGTTAATAAAGCAATATGATTGAAATATTTATCATTTAAGAAATTGCCAATTTTTATGAGTTATAGAGGACAATCTTTGCGTATTTTACCAGCAAAGTGTTATAAAAAATGCGCGCCAGACACAAATCAGACAGAATAGAGGATGCGAGAATAGCTCAGAACCGGGATTTTGACTTTTGCTGCGCTCCACTCACCCCTTACTCAATGAGGGAGACACCATTTGTCAAAGAAAGTCACATTTGCACCCTTCCCACTGGTTACCTGGAAGGTTTCAGATACATTGCACTCTGGTCAACAGCCTCAGGTAATTAATACTCACTACCCACTACCAAAAGACCACTCACAACTGCCAGTAGTGCAAGACATACATGAGCTATACCAGCAGACTTACTCCTGAAAACCCTATCAATGTTCAGCATTGTAAACCCATCACAGTCAATATTAAAAAATACAGACAGGTCCATTTTAATATTATTATTACTCCAGCAGACATTTGGTCTATGAGAGGGGGTGGGGGGTATCACCAATTCGAAACACCAGACTGACCCTGTTCAATAATCTACATTATTTTACCGACATATTCATTATATCTCGCGTGTGCGTGCCATCAAGTGATGTTTCATGTCATTTCACTGCCACGTGAATGCGATACCTAGACTGGGCAGCCTTACTTTCACAGATGCAGCATCTTGTGTGGTGTATCCTCTCTACTGTCAGGTCATGTCTACCCCTGGTCAAGTACCTGTGTGCTCTGTACTGTAAGAGTAAGTCTACCAGTCCAGTACATACCTCCTGGACAGCGAAGCACCTCTGGAATCTGAAGAGTGACACAAACTGCTGCTTGTACATATCGGCAGGATTGCCAACTTGGATAAATGACCCCTTTTTTGGTGCTGAACAAGCAATTCGATCATCAAGCAAGGTATTATTTACTTGAGTGACTAAGCTTTGTGGAAGAATAAATACGCAGACATGGATTGCAAACAGGGCTGAATACCAGAACACGTGCGTTTATCGGTCTATGAATTTCCACATTCCATTAAGAACACTGGCCCGAACATAGCTCAGCGAGAAGTGACTCAGAACTTGGCCTCCGAGTGTCAGGGCGGCAATCTATCATACACTAACTACCATTAATGAGGGCATGAATATTGACCTGAGGGTGCACAATTAAGGATTAATGCCTTCTGTTCCTAGCAGGCGTGTTTCCACCTATAAATCAAAACTCGGATGAGTGATACGAAATATTTCTGTCATATGAGCCCCAGCACTCATGCAACTGAGCAGCAAAATAAGATGGTACATGAATAGCTTCAGAATACAGCAGTTTCAGTTGTAGGGGTGCAGGCATAATGAAGAGGTCTGCGCGGAGACCTGAATGACAGCTTTCAAAACGGCGGGGCCACATACAATTCACACACCTGTATTTACTATACAGGGACATATCGATAGATGTTTCACTTAGTAATTCACAAAGCCTTAAATCAATAAAATGAGACCCCTGAGAACAGTGTATTTGAAAATGTTTTCTTGAATTCCATTTATGTATAGCATAACAGTGAGCTATTCGCTGTGGTTGCAGATTGGTTGGCTAGTGTGAAGCATAGTTCATTCGGAAACAGTGTGCTATCTTGATAGTTCAGTGGGACTAGGTAGCCAGAATATCGGAGCTCTGAATCAGTGAGATCCAGGCAGTTTAAAGCAGCGGTTTCAAATGTTGAGGTAAGAGTTGGTTGCTGAGTAGAAGTGTCCAGCTGTTATTGTAGCTGAGTGAAAAGTGATTTCCACTCATGAGGTGCGCAATTATCACTAAAATAACTGAATATACAAGTTGGCAGGTATGTAGTTACATTACACAGGGATACATTCAAAGTGTATATGAGGCAGGAGAGGGTAAGTGATTTGCCCAGAATCACAGGATGGAACAGACGCTGAAACCTGAACCTTGTTTCCAAGCTCCAAAGTCTGCAGCTCAGCACCTTACACCACAATTACATTGCAAACATAAGGAGGGAACAAAACCCCCTCACTCAGTAACTTCCCAGGCTCCAGACCTACCTCCCCGAAAACTCGCCTGCAGCAGATCACACGGCGCGCTCAATCTACACAGCAGGGGTGAAAATAACTCGCCTGAGTCTGGCATCCAGTGTTTATGTGGCTGCTTCCCCCTCCCCCACCCGCCATTACCCGTAATGTCAGTAGTACCTTATCCAGTGGTGGTGTCAGCCGGGGGCAGCCCCAGAACACCCTCCAATCACCCCCACCAACCGGATGGTCATAAATTGGAAAACGGAGTGATAAGGGGCAGAGAGGGGGCTGAGCCTACAAAAAAAGCTTCCCTTTATGAAAAAACACAAATCAGGAACAAACGTTAAGATGTAATTATAGATGCAATGTATACATTAAGGCAGATCTTTTAACATGCCGCCCCAGACTCTTTCACATGCACTTATTGACAGGAGTGAGGTGAGCCCTGTTCATCATTTCTAAAAGAGAAAATGGAGATATGTTCGGCTGCTGCTCGAGGGGGGAGGGGGGGGGCAGGAGGAAACAGAAACAAGAAAAGCTGAAAAACGGACACAAATCGCTTTACATTGGTGGCAATACTCGCGGGGGGGGGCTGTGCGTTGACACCAATACTCACGGGGGGGTTTAAAATTAAATGTAAAATAAAAACAAAGCTTCTTACCTGACCGGGTCCGCACCGCGCCGCCGCCTCTGCTCTTGGGCCAGGGTCCCTCCCGCATTCTCTAAAGGAACAGGCATGACGCAGCTCCCTCCCTCCTGTAAGCCAATCATAAAGCTGCAATGGCAGCGTTGTGATTGGTGAGGAGTCCCGGGCGGCGCCCAGCGGGGCACCAGTATGGACGCCATTTTCTCTATGTAGCCTACATAGAGAAAATGTAGAGTGCGCAAGACTGCTTTGGTCGGCCCCAGGGCCGACCAAGCAGTCAAGGCACTCAGAGTGGTGCAAGCCACTCCTCCCTGACCCGCCCACCTGCCCGCCCCAACCAGGCATAACTCCCGCCTGCCCCCAACCAGGCTGCTACCCCTGCCGTCTGCTTTCTCGCAACGCGAGAAGCAGATAATAAAATGGTATTTTAAATACCATTTTATTTTCTGCTTCTCGCACTGCGAGAAAGCAGTGGGGCAGCGCTCCGACGCCCAAATGGAGCAGCCGCCACAGCAAACCTCTCATTGGTACCAGGGTCACCACCAACCACAAAAGAAGCGGCCATATCAATAGCCACAGCAATCTAGAGAGCATTCTTCCCAATCGCCCGACCAAGGGTGTAAACCCACAACAGGTGCCAAACCTTGAATCTTTCCTTCCCCCTCTTCCGTTACCTACTCCGGTAGGGGGAAGCATCTCACTTTCTGGCAGAGTGGCTAAAAATCACAAAAGATGCTGGGTTCTGAATATTGTTCAGAATGGCTATTTTCTCAGATTCACCAATCCTCCCCAACCATACCACCAAAACTATCCAGCCATTGTCTGCTCATGCTTTAGGAAGAAGTCAACATCTTACTACAGAAGCATGCAGTGGAGGTCGTCCCCCACAAACAACTTGTTACAGGCATCTACTCCAGACATTGTCTGGTGAAGAAATGTATTTGCTTAATCCAGTCTTCTCTTTTCTCTTCTGTTCTTTCCACCGCATTTGGTAGGGTCTATTTAGATGCTTATGACTATTAATGAAGATCCCCCAGGAGAGAAGATATGGTTTCTTACCTGTAATAGTGGTTGTCTATTGGGGGTAATCTCCATTAAAGTCATAAGCAACTCGACCTCCTCCCCCTGGTGGACATAGCAGAGGATATTTTTTGGACTTATCTATCACTGACAGTTCTCATCAAAAGAACAGAGGCAACTGCCACCTGCTGAGCATAATGGTATACTGGTGGTCTCTGAGACCTTAAAGGCACAGTCTCTATTTCAAACTCTCATAACAGCAGCCTATGGGGCTACACTGTCCTACTATCCTTCATCTCTTACTTTACAGAAAAGTGTTTGTTAAACAGATTTGAGCTGTTTAGTCAAACATTTTCCTCAAATGATACTTTTTTTACTTTAACCCTTTTCTAAGTACAATCTGAAGAATTTCACCACTGTAGCCTGTGTTCTAGGCTGTATATTATGTTCTTTCTTTAATGTTTCTGCAGGCCTTCCTGAAGAAAGGCGAATGTCTACACTTAAGAAGATGCTCTATGAAGAATTGCTATGGGATTCCCGCACGTGGGCGGAACTATTCAGAGGCTTATGACTTTAATAGAGAATCACCCAAGAGAGAGCCTGGATTACAAGTAAGAAACCATACCTTTCATCTATTGATTATTGTAGTGCTCGTATTTTACACAAGAATCATAATGCTTCAATAAATAGTGAAACACCATGTTGTGTATCTCTTTGGGTGTGGATGAGTTGCCAAACGAAAAGGTTTTCGATTTGTTTCCTTGATTTCGTTGAGGTGTCAGGGTTGTCATGTTTTGAGGATGCACATACCACCTGTTATCAGACTGCGGTTAGGGGTACAGATGGTGCACTGTGAGCTAGCCAGGACTTAGGCCAACATATCCTGATGGTGTACGTAGAAAAGTCTTGCACAGTTTTGACGTATATGTTGTCCAACAAACGCACAGTTTTACTGAGAACGTATGAACTATACGACATGGTACCGCCAACGTACTAGCTTGGGTTCTTATTTAAGGGATTGCCCAGTAGGTTTCTTTTGTGTACCTAAAGAGCTTTACTCACCTACTAACCGGAGACAGAACACTGATCCTATGCACACGCTGAAAGTATATGTACAGTATACAATGTCAAATACAATTGTTGTGTTCTTTTGTTTTCGTTGGTACTTTATTTTCTTAACTTCCTCTGATGGTGTCGTTACACACCCCAATCAGTGTACTCCGTTCTTAGCCAACACGTTTTTCGTCTCTTACAGGGATGAACCCGCGACTTCTTCAGGGCTATTTTCTTGACTTGCGAGTCCCTTGATTCCGGTGATCATTCCAAACCAGAGCCTGAAGCCTAATTTTCATCTATATTAGGCTTGAACATAGTGTTGCGTCAGCCGTGTGCATGCTTACTAGTGATTAGACTCTCCAAAGCCTCAAGGAGCTGCAGAACTGTGCCCAATCCGGCACGATTCTTGTTCAAGATATTGCTCTTCCACCTCGCGAGTACCCTGTGTATAAGTAAGGTGGTTTTCCCTACACTATTGCACCGCACCAGATTTCAGTCCGATTTAGATTTTATGCGGACTTCCTTGTAGCACCACTAACCTATATCCTACCACCGATGATACAGCAAATACTATCCGGAGACATCCGTGGTGTTAGGGAAAATCTTCCTCAGCTGAGTAGGGAACCCCTATATATTGGCTCAAGGTTGTTCAAGCTTGAACCTTTAAAAGGATCATCCCACAGAGATTCCCACTCTGAATTCCACAGATTCAAATGGCTAATGCATCACCAGTTAACATACTGGTAAACTGCGGAAACATAGTCACACTGATGTTACAACAACATGGGCTCCCCCTTATAGGAGGAGACATGACTTTCGTGGTAGAGGCCCACAATGCATACAATACAAAGGTATTCTATACATGAGTTACATTCCCAGCAGTAAATCCGCAATCAAAACATTTTCATGCTTACACTGTAGCTATTAACTACTACACAGCTTATGAAGCACCAGAAATACCATTGACCTCTCAAGATCACCAAAATTGGTTTGAAGGCCCCCTACCACTCATAACAAACAATGTTAGACTAGGTCCCCTAAGCAATGAGGGAGCAACATGGCCAGTCTTAGCCAGTTACACACCCTACCCAGATATAACAAATCTTACCACAGTAGAACTACGTACACTGGTCTAGTGATACTATACAGATATTTCACACATTATGTAATGCAAACAATGACCATAAATATCACAAGGGCCTCCCAAGCTGGACAACCACAATTGGCTATGCCTGGATTTAGTCCAGTAAACATTTATGCAGTCATGGGTAAGGTTCCCAACAGACTGGAAGAGATTCTGTTCTGGATTGCAAAAAAACAAATCGGCTTGAAGCATTGTTTCCATCTACAGGACCCCAAGAAAATCATAGAATTCTCACAATATGCATGCCAATGGAGACGCTCCCCTGGTGAAAGACTGCTCCATTTGGGGCACAGTCTTTGTTGCAGTATATACCAGAACACATGGTACACCCTCATTAGCTGTTTTGTCAGAGGTGCTTAAACCATCCAAAATAAGTATGGGGCAGCCCCTGCTCCGGAATGGGAATGAAACTGATGGGCAATTTTGCCGTAGTATCTTCAATAATCCTAAGTGATATAAAAGGGGAAGCAGCAGCGTTTTCTGTATGCCAGTGGCTATATGCCAGGTTGCTCCGGGTGACTAGGAGCAAGAATTACCTACAATTATTGAGGAAACCTATACATCAATAGGTAGAGATAATTTGGCAGCCAGACCTAGTAAACCACAGCTTAAGGGTAATCCTGAGAAGGATAACTTGAATCAGCTATCAGGGTCTCCTACTAAGAAGTGGGATCAGAAGAAAAATAAAGAAAAGTCTAAAACGTGGAGTGGATCTCCTTCAACAGAAGTCCTCAGACAAGTCCTTCAATATGTGCAATCCTGATACAATTAAAATGCCTGAGAGGTATCAGGATACCGATACACGTTCCCCTTATTTCTTTCAGTAGTCATCCAAAAAACTATCTGAGAGAGGAGGATGATCAGAGCACAGATCAAAGGAGTTTGTGAAACCAAGGACTCACAGCGCTCTTCCAACTTCATTAAATAAAGGAAGAAAAACCTACACAGTCCAAGCCTCAATTCAATAAGAAGGTAGCTGGCCTTCAAAGTCAAGCATGCCCTGGATATTGAGGACACTGTTTTTGAACAGGGAGTGGGCTCTGACCATGCAGGACAGTGCGGCAGAAGTCACAATAGTTCTCTAGAATCTTATGGAGTGTCTGGTGGAAGTAGCAACGAGCGACCACGTCCAAGTGTAAACACCAGACCAGAGACTAGGTGTCCCTAGTCAATTATATGAATTACAACTCCAGATGGGAGGGGGCTATACCACGTACCATAAATGTTCTCTTTTGGGAGAATGAGCCATTCGGCTATGACATCCTCTTGACTGAAAATAATTGTCCACCTGAGTTTCATAGTTTGCCCCAAAGGGGAAAAGGTTATTTTACCAGCCTTTTCTGACCTTGTTCCAAATTCAGTAAAACATACATATGCCAAGGAGTGGGCATTAGTGCAAGCTCCAGCATTATACCGCAGCCATGTGGGTTGAGATGGCAAATCCCCTTATCACATCATACCTGTGAGGTCCACCCCACAAAGACAATACCCCATTAAACATGAAGCCAAAATACAAGTTGGAGAAATACTCCCACAACTTAAATACTAAGGTGTAATAGAAAGTTGCACCTCCCCTGTGAATAATCCTTTGTTTCCAGTAATGAAACCAGATCATTCACATAATTTAGTCTTAGATTGCAGATACTTGAACATTGCTCCACGCACATTTGCAGTACAGAACGTGCATAGTGCGGCACTATGAACATTATAGTGCGTAAGAAATACAAAATCACATTAGACATATCAAATGCACTTTTCTGCCAAAATATGCCTCCTGAAAGCAGGTATTTGACTGCATTCAGCGCTTTAGGTTCTCAAAAGGTGTTCTGTCGATTGCCCCAGGGTATAAAACTAGCCCCAGACTGTTTATAGCCTGGGTCACAGAACTATTACAACACTTCGATCGATCAGGCATTGTCCTCTGTCAATGACATATACTTGACGGAAGATGACCTGTCAATTCACTTGGCTATAGTAGATAGATAGTAGCTCATGTGAGCAAATCCCAAAACTAATTTAATTTAAAAAAATCCCAAATGCCTATCTCAGTGTCCTGTTCCTGAGATACGTGCTGTCAAGTGAAGGTAGAAGTCTTGGGACACATTTTCTAGAGTAGTGTGAGCTTCTACAACCACTAAACACATTGGAGAAACTCCAATCAATATTCGGGTTCCTAAATTTTGACAAAACTTACATTCCAAATTATGCAGAACATGTAAAATTGTTCTACAACTTGATTCGTCCTGACTTTTCAAGCACACATTGGACATCTGAACATACACAAATTTTATGTTCAGTGCAAGCTGACATGTTCGATTCAAAACATTTACACACATGTTGACATATCAAACCTGGTGATCCGTATCATTGCTGGTGCATCAGGGTACACCTATGTCACATTAATGAAGGAGACACTGTACCTATGGTGGTACAGACTGATTTGGTGAAAGAAAGATCATTGGCTCAGGGAAAACGAATAATTATCGAGACTAAAGTGCCGGCTTTAGAGGCTGTAACAAAGGCCAGCATTTCCAAACGTGAAAGCTTTATATCCAAGATGGATGCAATGGGCCAACTCACTCTTAGCAACAGATGTACATTACATATTTGACTCTACACTACAAACAGAAACTTATCTCCAATATGACCACGAATTTCCTTTGCGCAATAAAGTCATGCCTCTAGATCAGTATGATTACATAATCTACACTTCTGGTTCTGCTCAGCCTGCAGTAGGGACAAAGCACCTATAAAAGTTAGCATGCAGGATAAGGTAGAATGCAGGATCGAGAATTCCAACCTCATAAAACTTACACGCAGTCACAGGGTGATTGCACTGCACAGCTGGCTGAACTGAAAGCTCTATTTCAGGCATTGAGAATACAGATCCTGGATTCCCCATTCACATAAGGTGTGATTCATATTACTGTGTCCAGTCTTACAATGAGTACTTACACTACTAGAGGAAGATTGGATCCAGAGATTCAAAACGATACACGATAAAGCACAAGATGCTTTGGGGACAAGTGGACACACTAAAAGCATGTTTGCCACAGACTTGTGATACACACACTGAGTCAGCAGCGTGTAGGAATACACATTGCAGGAAATTCAATGGTTGATGAAGCCACAAGAGCAACAGTGTAAACTGCTGCAGTCACTGCAATTACTTGTTCTAGTACAAGGATAGATGGAGACATCATGATGGCTGCCAATGCTGTGCACAATGGTACCCTCTTGCCAAAAGGCTTTCCAACTAAATACTCCTACCAGTTAGAGACACCATGTATTCCTCCCCCTATCATCAAGAGGGAAACACAGTAGTGAAGATGAAGAACTGGGACTTAAAGCTACTGGAGTAATAGGATCAAGTCGCAGTTGGGTTCACCACCTGTATGAGTTCAGAGGGCCCTCAATAATCTGCCTAGAAAATCCCTGGGTGGTCAGATTCCCTATGAGATCCTGTTCTGGGTTAACATGTGGGTTCAAGACCTTGACAGTGCCAGTACAGTGGTGGCAAAAACGCCTTTTGATATCAGTGAACGTTTGGATGTTTTGCAGGATAATATTCTCTGAAATGGCTTTGCTTACTTTTACACTTCTTTGTAGGCATATTATGAAGAGCCTTTAACATTCTGTACAAGGGCTAGGTTCACTATGCAAAATGCTGTTGTTTGTTATTGTCCACTCAGCAACTGAGCTATCACACACAAATCAACAATAGCGGCCTGACTGGGGTTCTGGCATGATTATATGAGTGCCATTTATTATATAAACAACATCCCTCCTTTAAGACCGAGGAGCATTTTTCTGGCACTGCTGAGGCTGCCCCCATGCCAGAATTCCAGCCCAGCTGATTCCTGTTTACCTCTTGTGAGGAATGAAGTCCAGCTCTTCACCAAGAAAGGCTCCCTGACGACACTTACCCACAGGTTACAGGGAAGTTAGATCACCCTACAGGGATTCTGGCAGATTTACCCACCCGAGACACACTAGGATAGGTATGAGTACAAATATAACAGTACTTATATGAGAGCATATATAGCCTATGTACCAGCACAATGGTTGAATTTATCGTCATCACCATTCTCATAATGCTGATCCCACTGTTCGGTTTCCTTCTATTGATTATTGCAGCACACATATTTTAGACCAGGATCATAATGCTTCAATAAACATTGAAACACCATGTTGTGTATTTCTTGTGTATCTCTTTTTAGTGTAGACTGCTGCAGTCACTGCAATTACTCGTTCTAGTACGAGGATAGATGAAGACATAATGATGGCTGCCAATGCTGTGCACAATGGTACCCTCTTGCCTAAAGGCTTTCCAACTAAATACACCTACCAGTTAGAGACACCATCTATTCCTCCCCCTATCACCCAGAGGGAAACACAGTAGTAAAGAGGAAGAACTGGGTCTTAAAGCTACTGGAGTACTAGGTTCAGGTCGAAGTTGGGGTCACCACCTGTATGGGTCTAGAAGGCCCTCAATAATCTGCCTAGGAAATCCCTGGGTGGTCAGATTCCCTATGAGATCCTGTTCTGGGTTAACATGTGGGTTCAAGACCTTGACAGTGCCAGTACAGTGTTGGCAGAAATGCCTTTTGATATCAGTGAACGTTTGGATGTTTTGCAGGAACTGAACAACTTTCAAGACGCTCAGAGCAACATCCAGCAGAAACGTTCCGCCACTGATGAAGTGAAGTAAGCACCAGCAATTCCTGGTTGGATTACAAAGAACTGTGATCTGGTTCGGGAGAAAATTGTGGACAAGAAGGGATTCGGGCCATCCTCCAGAGGGTCTGTACCAATCCTGGCTGATGAACGTACCAGAACTTTACTTTTACCGCCACTTGTTGGTAGCAAACACAAGAGATTTGTGTCTATAGATTGCATCAAACCACATCATATGGCCGGTTCTACTTATTTAGGCCAAGGGGCTCTTGGGTAGTTGCCTGTCTCTTCTCACTACCCTACAGGAGGTCCCGTTGGAAGCTTTGACCGATTAAGCTGCTTCTCCCCAGCTGGGGACAGAGAATACTGAAGTATTACTTCTTCCTGTTAAATCAAAAAATGCCATACAATCATCATGTATGGAAACACAGATTTCAATTCTGCAGACAGACAAAGATGCTGTCTACCACACCGTACCCCTATTAGAGTAATCTACCAGTTCTGCAGAGCTCCATGAGCCACCCAACTTTGTAAAAAAGCCTCCAGCTACTTTGTTGACTTCTCTTCGGATTTGTCAGACTCAGATTCACCTCCACAAAGAGGACCACATACATTTTACATTTGGTTCAAAAAGACCTTCTTTATCCCTCCATGGATAAGCATTTGGATTACAATTTTGTTACTTCTCATCTTCCTTTGCATTGGTTTTGTGACAGTCTTTTTCTTGCTTCTGAATGGACACTAACTTCCACAACTCTCTGCTGTTGAACTGGCAAATGAGGTTTTGAAACCTCATTCTTCATCACACAAAGTGCGAAGAGACCTTTCCCTGGTGCACATATCAGCTGTTCCAGTTTCCGATGGATTTGTTTGGGATAAGGTATCATATGATATATTTGGCCTGACTGAAACTTTGTAAATACCTTATGTATTCTGTATTTCTTTGAGCAATGTTATTACACCTAGAACTATCTCTGAAGATGTTCAGGAGAGCTTGAAAATTATGACTTTTGATGGCGTTTGTTTATTTGACATCCATGCAGATTCAGCGATTCAACACCTCATGGCTGGTCACTTGTAGTATGGCCTTTTCAGGACTTTTGCTTCTCTTCTATATAGCCACGCTCCTGGATCTTTAGGTTTAAGGATTTAATTCCTGCCTCTGCTGTTGTTGCACTTTGTGGTGTTGAAGTGTTAAGCACTAATTATTTCCTAGTGGGAGAGTGTTGGACTCCGGATTGGACAATTGTAATCTCCTTAATTGTCTTTGCGGCTGCATAGTTAGTTTGTTCTTTTATTTTGCTCTGATGAGTAGCTCAGTCTCGAGTTCATACCCCTTTTTGGATATACATCTTACTCGACTTGGAGTATTGGTTTGCTATTTTATAGCTTTTTATGTGGACTACTTGCATAGTCTATTTGACTGCTATAAGATAGTTTCTCTGAATACCCGGCCTTGTGCGGACATCACTTGGCTTAGTCCTTCGTGGACTCCGTTATATGCTCTTTTAAGGGCTATTGTTGTGGGCTAATAGTCGTTATTTCCCCTTGTTATACCCTTTTCGAGGTTCTGTTACCTTTGCATGACCCTCTATTTTTTTCTTAGCCAGGGTAATCAGTACAGTTCCTTTTCTCTTCTCTTCTTGAGCGGTCTGTATATTTATTATCAGTGCTTCAATGTTTGATGAGTGGTGCTGGTAAATTCAGAGTTTATTGTTGTATTCTTTTAAATACAAGAGTTCATGGTTTCCTTCTATGTGGAAGGGTATCGGCAATTCCTTTGTTCAATTGTGACACATGGCGGTGTAAACTCTGTGCATTAAGCTGTCTAAGAGGCAGTGTCTGAAACGGTTAAGGCTGTTTTCGGCTATATATCACATGGTAGGAGGTTATAGAAAGCTCTTCTTGTTATTCTCCTACAACGTTCTTTGCATATTCTGTCTGAAGGTTAGATATAACCTATCTTCCTGAGGTTTGTATCTAATTTTCTCTGTACTTAGCACTCCTTGAGAAAATCACAGCAGTTGCTTCTTGAAGAAGTGTAAATGGTATTTATGTAGTCATGTATATACATATATTAGTCCTATGGACTTGCGATCACATTTTATTTTGTATCAAAAGTGTGGTCTTATGTGATTGCTGCTGGCAAGGGTACGTTTTTATGCATGGTTTCTTTTTAATGTATAGATTTTCTTAATGATATTTTTGGTACTGCATTAATAAGTGTGATACCTTTTTTCAATATTGTGAAGTGCTTTTGGACTGATTTCTCGGTTCTGCTTAGCCATTATGGCTGTGTGCATATGTGTTATATATATTTGGTCTTTGATATTTGAAAAAACAAAAAGAAGTTTTTAATGTGCGATGCGGTTGCTTCTCTTCTCTCGTTTGCCTTGGTGCCTCAAGTGTATCCATGACTCGAAATCCTGTTCAGACTGTCAGACCATGGCACTGAAGGCCATGCGGGGGCAAGCTTGGCAGTTCCTTGCGGTCCAGCAGTAGAAATTGGCCAGCGAAATTACGAGTTGTCGGGCCACTCGGAGTCTCTGGTGACCTAGAGAGATGAAAAAAACATAGGTTTCAGAGACGTTATAGTTAGTTGGACATTTCACTTGTAAAAAAACAGAGAAATTCCGCAGTTATAGTTAGTTCAGCTAACTATAACTCGCGCCCCCGCAATGCACTGCTGATGACGTCCCATATTACATCATTCATGACATGGTCAGTGACATCACTGATGATATCTCAAATTACATCACTCATGACATCACTGATGACATCATTGCCTAAGTATTTGTATGTGAGACTGAGTGTGTGTGTGGCTGGGTGGGAAGTGTGTGAGTGGTTGATCCACTGGGTGTATGGGTTCAAGAGTGCATGTGGAAACAGCTGTATGGTTGGATGAGTGTGTGAGTGGGTGTGTTGGTGAGTGAATGGATGTCTCAGTGGTACATGTCCAAGTAACTACATATGTAAAAGGCAGTGTATGTGAGAGTTGGAGTATATACATGACTATACGTGAGAGTCAGTGATTGTGAGAGTTGCTGTATGGATGAGTGTGTACTTGTGTCAGTGAATATATGAGAGTAAGTATGCATTAGTAGCTGTATGAATAAGTGAGGTGGTGTGTGTATAACTGTATACGTGAGTAAATGGGAGTGTGATTGATTCTTTCCACGACTGACTAGGTGTGTGAGTAATTCTGTGGATGAGTGGCGGTGTGTGAGTGTCTGTATGGGTGTATGAGTACATATGATAGTGTTGTATTGATGAGTGACTGTATGTAGGAGTGATTGTATGGGTGAATGAGTGCATGTGTGTGTAGACCTAGAAATCAGTGAGTGCGTATGCAGTAACTGGTATTGGTGTGTCGATGGTTTTGAAAATGGTAGTCTATTTTACAGTGGGTGTATCAAAGGTCATATTAGAGTGTGAGGAGGTGCATCTGATTTTCACGTGGATGATGTAATCAGTGATGTAATTTGAGATGTCATCAGTGATGTCACTGACCATGTCATGAATGATGTAATAAGTGTCGTCCTCAGCAGTGCATTGCGGGGGCGCGAGTTATAGTTGGCTGAATTAACTATAACAGCGGAATTTCACCGGTTTTGTACGAGTGAAATGTCCAACTAACTATAACGTCCCTGAAACCTATGGTTTTTCCAGTGAATTTCTAAGGTTTTTTAAATGCTAATTTCTAACTATAACGTGCCTGAAACCTATGGTTTTTTCAGTGAATTTCAATGTTTTTTTAAATGCTAATTTCTAACTATAACATCCCTGAAATCTATGTTTTTTTCAGTGAATTTCAAAGGTTTTTTAAATGCTAATTTCTAACAATAACGTACCTGAAACCTATAGGTTTTTTTCAGTGAATTTCAAAGGTTGTTTAAAGAAATCTTTTGTAACTGTTTGTAAAAAATATTTTTATATAGCTTTTTATTTTTTGTAAAAATGTTTTTTTTTAAACCCAAAATATATTTTTAAAAAATTCAAATAAAGTGGAGTCGCGTACTGATCATGTACCCCTCTCGGTAGGTGAGCGGATTTAAGCCACCATATTGCTAAAGTCGTGATGAATGCGCATTTGGTATGCGACAGGTGCGTGGTGTCCAGCCCCGCGTAACATCACTTACGTATGCGGTCGCGCCGGGTGCGTGACACCCGGAAAATGTTTGTTTTAAAAGTATATATGTATATATATAACTTTAATATGTGTATTAAAGGAAGAGATTATCTATACTAAATATAAAAATCAGATACTTGTAATTCCAATAAAGGTATATTATTGATAGATATATTTTCCGAGGGTCGCGTCCGATGCACGTTTGCTAAGCGACGAATGTGTGGTTTCCGGCCCGCGTTATGTCACTTGCGTGTCGCACCGAGAAGGGTGCCACTAACCTTTAAGCCGGATACAGCGGGAACGATGGTGATGCCACGTAACCCCTTCCCCCTAGATGGCAATACCCATGAGTAATGGACAACACTGCAAGGATAAGGCCACCACAGGGGAAAGGGAAAAAAGGGAGAAAAGAAACAATAACACTGCAGCTGCTAGGCGCCAATAAGGGATGTTGTCAGTAGCTGTGGACCTTGCTTTCCTGCACTCCCCCCCCCAGCCGTCCTGTAAGGGAATCACACAACATACATCAGATTGCCATCCCTTAAACATATCCCCCCACAAGATCCCCCTATGTGTAGGGTACTTACTGAACAGACAGCTGCTCCCTCCTATGTTAATATAAGCACACAAGAGATGAAAATAAAGTAAAATGCCATGAACAATACATAGTCCACCAGGACTAGAGGTACTTATCTGCCAGACGATAATCCTCTAGTGTCTGCAATTCTGCAATCCACCTGGTATGCTCTGCTCCTAGCAAGGTTCACGATAGAGCGTCCAGGTGCTTTTCAGATGTTTGCGTTAGATAATGCAACTATGGTTGGTCCTTAGCGAGCAAATGGGGAGCGCTGCCTCGCTCTTCCAGTCTTTTAATCCAAGGGTGCTGCATGGAGATCAAGAAGGACCGGTGCTTCTGCGTTCCTCAAAGCGGAAAGCCGGTATATTTATTTTCCAGAAACAAAGGCGCTCCCTGCGCGCTAGGGTCGGGCCGGCGTGCTCTGCAAATGCGGCGTCAATGTCGCGACGCCCACAAGGAGGGTAGCGTACCTCAAGGAGAACGTAGAGGACGCTGCTCTATTCGGGCGCCGCCAGCGAAGCTCCCGGGTCGCGCACTCAGACATGCGCCGAATCCGGAGAGGAAGTGAAGGCGAGAAAAGACTTGAGGCGGGAGGCGTATGAGACACCAACAACAATCCGGCAGTGATCGCTAATCCTCGCACGGGGAAGGCAGCCGGTCTGTGGTAGATGCTGCTCAGGACACAACGGGCTCTTCACCAGGCAAGGTATTTCACGTTCTTCTCTCTCAGTGCGAGAAGACGCAAGTGACAAGCCCCGAGCCCAGCAAGGGCGGGGCTTATGTACTACAGTCAGGTGTTGCTCTCCCTAGGGATTATGGGAGAGGTAGTTCTATGTCTCTCATTCATACGGGGTTGCGTGTTCCTAGCCTGCGCGCCTGCCTCCTTCTAGCCATGACATTACGTATGCTGTCGCGCCGGGTCCGCGACGCCCGTGAAATGTTTGTTTTAAAAGTGTGTGTGTATATATATATATATATATTTATATATATCGAATAATCCAAGAAAAAACGCACTCTCGGAGGTCAGTTATTTATTTCTAAACAATCGCTACGCGTTTCGACACCAAAATGTGTCTTGCTCACAAGATGTATACACTTTTACTAAACGTACATTTATACAGATATGTAAAAATAAAAGAAGTACTTTCACGTTTCCTAGTCAGCACTGTCAACATGGCAGCCATTATGGAACAGGTAATAGACTTACGTTTTGAATCATTGAATACATGATACATTGGTGTATTGAAAACAAAATGTAAAACAAAATGCTGATATTCCAGTACTCATTATTGCTGTTAATGTTGGAAACATGATTTATAATCAATGCGAGTTCATATCACTCAATCCGGCACCTGGTGTATACTGCCTGCAATAGCCTTTGAATTAACGAAACTTTATAGATTGCAGTCGGGCACAAATTGTCGTTGTATACCATGTCAGTACATCCCAACTAGCCATACACGTTACAAGCAGACTAGTGCCATATGCGGGCGTATTAGCAATGGTGCTTTTTGTTGGTGATTCACGCGTGTACAAGAACATTTGTAAAACATTGTGTTCAGCTTGTAAACACAAAATTGACCAATTACAGAGTTATGCTACCCGTATGAATGGCTGAAAAAAGATAAAACAATATAGAGTTTGATCTATACCAGGACTAGTGCCCCTATATCATCATAGACATGTATATGAGCAGGAAACTATCTCTGAATACCAAATGGTAAAAATAATAACAGTTTATACTTCTCAGTTGGAACCACATCGTGCTAACCTGGAAAGGATTTGCAATAAAGTGAGTCTATATTTCAAGAAAAAAACTTGAACAAAAAGGAGTGATCAAAAAACGTGTAGTTCTTATCTTATTGGGCGTGCAGTGGCAATCCTGGTGAAGAAAAGGGTAGGGAACCTGTGCCGTGTCTTGAAAAGTGAAGGGTCCCTTCCTTTCCTCCTGGATAATAAGAAAAAGAACAAGTTAAAATTGAACACAACTCAAAATGATCATCCTTACAGCAATATAAGAGTGTCTAAATTGACATAAAACAGCATAAAAAGCATACAGGAGAAACAAATAACGTGGGACACAGGTTCAGTCATCATGTAAGTGAGTTGCCAATTCCTCGTCAAGATTGTGTCCCCCTGGAAACCTAGTTTCCAATTCCATTATCCATTTGGATTCCCTCTTTCTGAGGGCTAACTCTCTGTTACCTCCTCTTTTGCCTGTATTAACCTGTTCTATGGCAAAGTATTTGAGCAGGGAGTTGTTGGAATGATGTTTTTCCTGAAAGTGTCGTGCGATGGGATAGTTCTGGTCTGTGTTTGTAATAGCTCTGAGATGTTCCTGAATGCGTTTCTTTACCATGAAAGTTGTACTCCCTACATACCTGAGTTTGCAAGGACATTCAAGTATATACACAACATAACTGGTACTGCAAGTCAAGAACTGTGTTATGATCTTGTTTTGTCTTGACCCCGGAGAGGACGAGGTCGGGGCCGGGGACAAGGACGCGGAAGGGGAAGAGGCAGGGGCGGTCAAAACAGAAACGACTTAAGCTCAGACAAAGGAGAAACAAGCAAAGCACCCGTGGGAACCAAAAGAGGGGGACAGAAGAAAATGTACTAATTATGGATGAAGCAATGGTAAATAGAACTATCATTAACTTGTCTTCAAGATTTCTAACGCCCATGGAAAAGACCACACTTTGCTTAGGCTTAACTTTCTGTCCGACCGAACTGTATAACTATCCCAATACTAGAGTTGACATTTTTAAGTTCATAAGAAAACTTAAATTTAAAAAATGGCATAGTCTGAAGAATGATATACCACCAGATAATTCCACTTGGCAATCTGACACTTTGTCCCAACCGAACCTTACTGTTGAGGACACTAATGTACTTGAAACAATGTGTGCACTAGTGGATTCCTCTCCTGATACTGGGAGTGCTAGAACGTTGGAAGATCAGGATTGTGTTAGCACTGACAGAGCTGCATGTACTGCTTTTAAACCTAAGTCCATCTTTTTTCCTACTCTTCCCCATGACTCTATCAATACTTTTCACAAAGTGGTTACTAAGGAATTGATCAAACACAAACACAAGATAGGTTAGAATTTACATTGTTTCGTGTGCCTATCTAAACAACAAAGAACCTATATTCTCTCATTAGCACAAGATAACAGGATTGTGATAAGACCTTCAGATAAAGGGGGTAACATTGTTTTGTGGGACAAACAAATGTATATAGAGGAAGCTCAGAAGCAACTAAATGACGTCAATTTTTATTGTAAATGTACCACTAATACTTACAACTGTAGCATAACTACAACATGGGAAAAACTATCTAACTGGCAAGGGGAAGGGCTCATCACTTGGCAGGAATACTGTTTTCTCAAAAAAGATTTTCCTGAATTACCCATTTTGTATTTACTCCCGAAAATACATAAAAACTCAGAGGTACCACCAGGGAGACCCATAGTCTCATCTTTGGGTAATGTCAATGAGAACATATCGAAATATGTGGATTTTTTCTTAAGAGAATATGTTGTACAATTACCATCACACATTAGGGATACTAAAGATTTCCTTAATAAAATTGCAGATATCACATGGGATGAGGAATTCATACTGATTACCCTGGATGTGAATTCATTGTATACCATCATTGATCACAGCCAGGGTATAGAAGCTTGTGTACACTTTCTAAAGGCAAGAAATATCTGCTATCTTGAACATACTAAGATGTTAGCTGACATGATGAAGGTATGCCTCACTAATAATATCTTTTTGTTTAATGGTGAGCTGTACAAACAGGTGCAGGGCACTGCTATGGGAACGTGCTTCGCACCGAGTTTTGCGAACCTCTTCCTAGGGAAGTGGGAGGAGGAACTTCGGAAAGATAAAGATCTGGACTCTGACTTTAACAAGGTCCAAGTATGGTTGAGGTATATCGATGACCTCTTCGTTATATGGAAAGGTAGCGAAAGAGAAGCAAGGGAGTTCATCAGAAAACTAAATAACAATGTATACAATATACAGCTTACTTCGAGCATGAGCAGAAACAGAATTGAATTCCTTGATACTCTCATTATGATACAGGATGGTATCATGGTATCAAGCTTGCACCGGAAGGAAACTTCCGGCAACAGCTTGTTACATGCCCTCAGTGCTCATCCTGAGTCATTAAAATGGAGCATTCCATTCGGAGAGTTACTGAGGGCACGGAGAAACTGCAGTACAGAAGAGTACTTTCTACAGGAACAAAGTACCATGCTTGGTAGATTTAAGGAGCGTGGTTACCCAGAATGGGTTTTAAAAAAGCCACGGATAAGATCAAAGTAATCAGTAGATCCAAAGCTCTAGAATACACAGAAAGGAATGACAATGATGAAATACAAATGAGAGTTATAACAACATTTAACCACAAATCCAAACAGGTTCAGAAGATTCTGGCCGACAATTGGAGAATCTTAAAATCTGATTCCATCATAGGTGGTAGTATCAGCGACAGACCCTTAATTACATACAGGAAAGGGAAAAATTTGAAGGACATGCTGGTTAAAGGGGACATCACAGAAACCCCTAATAGAAACCTATTTAATCTCAAGGGCTTCTATCCATGCGGTCATTGCAGAGCGTGTAAATCTAGCCACATGGTGAAAGAATTTGATATTGTGGGATCAAGACAAAACAAGATCATAACACAGTTCTTGACTTGCAGTACCAGTTATGTTGTGTATATACTTGAATGTCCTTGCAAACTCAGGTATGTAGGGAGTACAACTTGCATGGTAAAGAAACGCATTCAGGAACATCTCAGAGCTATTACAAACACAGACCAGAACTATCCCATCGCACGACACTTTCAGGAAAAACATCATTCCAACAACTCCCTACTCAAATACTTTGCCATAGAACAGGTTAATACAGGCAAAAGAGGAGGTAACAGAGAGTTAGCCCTCAGAAAGAGGGAATCCAAATGGATAATGGAATTGGAAACTAGGTTTCCAGGGGGACACAATCTTGACGAGGAATTGGCAACTCACTTACATGATGACTGAACCTGTGTCCCACATTATTTGATTCTCCTGTATGCTTTTTATGCTGTTTTATGTCAATTTAGACACTCTTATATTGCTGTAAGGATGATCATTTTGAGTTGTCTTCAATTTTAACTTGTTCTTTTTCTTATTATCCAGGAGGAAAGGAAGGGACCCTTCACTTTTCAAGACACGGCACAGGTTCCCTACCCTTTTCTTCACCAGGATTGCCACTGCACGCCCAATAAGATAAGAACTACACGTTTTTTGATCACTCCTTTTTGTTCTAGTTTTTTTCTTGAAATATAGACTCACTTTATTGCAAATCCTTTCCAGGTTAGCACGATGTGGTTCCAACTGAGAAGTATAAACTGTTATTATTTTTACCATTTGGTATTCAGAGATAGTTTCCTGCTCATATACATGTCTATGATGATATAGGGGCACTAGTCCTGGTATAGATCAAACTCTATATTGTTTTATCTTTTTTCAGCCATTCATACAGGTAGCATAACTCTGTAATTGGTCAATTTTGTGTTTACAAGCTGAACACAATGTTTTACAAATGTTCTTGTACACGCGTGAATCACCAACAAAAAGCACCATTGCTAATACGCCCGCATATGGCACTAGTCCGCTTGTAACGTGTATGGCTAGTTGGGATGTACTGACATGGTATACAACGACAATTTGTGCCCGACTGCAATCTATAAAGTTTCGTTAATTCAAAGGCTAGTGCAGTCAGTATACACCAGGTGCCGGATTGAGTGATATGAACTCGCATTGATTATAAATCATGTTTCCAACATTAACCGCAATAATGAGTACTGGAATATCAGCATTTTGTTTTACATTTTGTTTTCAATACACCAATGTATCATGTATTCAATGATTCAAAACGTAAGTCTATTACCTGTTCCATAATGGCTGCCATGTTGACAGTGCTGACTAGGAAACGTGAAAGTACTTCTTTTATTTTTACATATCTGTATAAATGTACGTTTAGTAGAAGTGTATACATCGTGTGAGCAAGACACATTTTGGTGTCGAAACGCGTAGCGATTGTTTCGAAATAAATAACTGACCTCCGAGAGTGCGTTTTTTCTTGGATTATTCGACATTAACTTAACCGGCTCTGGGTTCGCCGGTCAACGCACCACCTGACGAGGGATTGATCCCAGGAGGACCCGACTCTGATTGTTGATATATATATATATATATATATATATATATATATATATATATATATAGAATTTAATATGTGTATTAAAGCAAGAGATTATCTAAACTAAATATAAAAATGATATATTTGTATTTGGAATAAAGTTATATTATTGTTAAATATGTTTTCCGGATGACACGCCGTGTGCGCGCCCGTTGCGCGCCGGCTGCGTGAACCCCATGTGATTTGAAAAGAAAGCATTTCATTGGTTTACAAGGTTTTCTTTTTAGAATGTGAAAGACCCCCTCCCTTTTTTGTTCATTCCTTCTTCTACATCTTAGGAGACACACCTGTTGTGTTACTTCTCTATTTTGTACATTTTTGGGGTGTTTTGTCATCTAAAAAATGGCTTCTTCAACTGAAGCTAACTTGTTAACAGAGGAAGAAGTAGTGTTGGAGGAACCAATCAAAAAAAAAAAAAAGTCAGTTGTTTGGGCCTTCTTCACATTTCCAGAGCACAGAAGGTGAATGCAACAAAAGTTACTTGCACGCTCTGTCGGAGGGTGCTCTCACGAGGAAGTCAAAGGAAGTACTCTTGTGGGACGTCCAGCATGCTCATGCATCTCCAGACTCTACATCCTTGGCATCTGGCGCGCGAACAACATCGTCGCGCCCAGGAAGCTGCGCCGCATGAAGACCTGGCTGCTGGACCGAGCACATCAGGAGTAAGCCGTGGACCTGATATTTGTCCAGAGTTCGCCAATCCTAAACAACTGTGCATCAAGTGCAATGCTGTAGTGTTTTGGCGAGCAGTCTGTGGAAGCTGTGGTTTCTGCCGCAAGAAACCACTCATGTTAAGTTTTTTTTTTCGTGCAATGACTGTTTAATTGCAAAGTTGGATTCTTAGTTCAGTTTTTTAAAAAAAATTTATAAACACAAAAAAAGTACAAAATAGTTAAAAAAAAACAAAAAAATTCTAAAATACAAACAAGAAGAAAAAAAACGGTTCTGTTCAGAACCACCTAATCTGTTTAAAAAAGAGCAATACGTGTATGGTAGTGCCTGGATGATTGCATGGATTCATATGTAGAGCTTTACTGATTGAAAGAGTGCATGGGTAGTGCATAAGTGATTGTATGAGTGCATCACTACTGCTTGTGTGATTGTAGCAGTGCACGTGTTAGTGCCTGGGTCATTGAATGAGTACATGGGTAGTGACTGGATGATTAGAGTAGTGTAAGGAGCGTGCATGGTGAATTTATAAGTGCTTGGGTTTTGGCAGAGTGATTGGATAAGTACATGGTGCTGGCTGGGTGATTGGAGGAGTGCATAGGTAGTAACGGGGAGATTACTAAACTGTATAGGTAGCAGTCAAAATATTGTAGAGGTGCATGATCTAGTGTCTGGGTGATTGCATGAGTAAATGGGTACTGACTGGATGAATAGAATACTGCAAGGAGAATGCATGGTGAATTTATAAGTGCTTGGGTATTGGCGGAGTGATTGGATTAGTACATGGTACTGGCTGGGTAATTGGAAGAGTGCACGAGGAGTGAAAGTGTGATTGCTGGACTGCATGGGTACTACCTGGGTAATTGGAGGAGTGAATAAGTAGTGTGTAGGTGGTTAGAGGACTGCATGGATAGTGCACATGTGATTGTAGCATTGCATGTGTTAGTGCCTGGGTCATTGCATGAGTACATGAATAGTGACTGGATACTTAGAGTGCTGCAAGGAGAGTGCATGGTGATTTTATAAGTGCTTTGGCAGAGTGATTTGATAAGGACATGGGACTGGCTGGGTAATTGGAGGAGTGCATAGGTAGTAACAGGGAGATTACTAAACTGTTAGGTAGCAGTCAAAGGATTGTAAAAGTGCATGAGTTAGTGTCTGGGTAATTGAATGAGTACATGGGTACTGACTGGATGATTAGAGTACTACAAGCAGAGTGCATGGTGAATTTATAAGTGCTTGGGTGTTAGCAGAGTGATTGGATAAGGATATGGAACTGGCTGGGTAATTGGAGGAGTGCATAGGTAGTAACAGGGAGATTACTAAACTGTAAAGGTAGCAGTCAAAGGATTGTAAAAGTGCATGAGTTAGTGCCTGTGTAATAGCATGAGTACATGGGTACTGACTGGATGATTAGAGTACTGCAAGGCAGGTGCGGTGCGTCCACTGGGGCATTGGGGTCCCACTAAGCCACATCATGGACCCATTCACTAGTCGACCGTCAAGCACGCTAATTAAATAAATGTAATTGCCAATGCCTCAAACCACGTCTCGCTGAATATTATACACGGCCGCTAGTACTGGGACACGCCTGACTCAATCCGGACTGCGCTGAAGCCAGGGGGTGGGGCTGGGCTGCGGCAGCTTGAGTGACAGACTCAGCTGCTGCAGTAGTGCGCATGTGCATTTTGGGCTGGTCATTTTTATGACCAGCCGAACATGCGCGCACACTACCTTCCCCTTACGAGGGACCCAAGGGTGCTGCTTCATACAGCAGCCAGGGCAGCAGCCCCCGGGTCTTATACTGGTCGGAGAGTAACTGTGCCCTTAGCCAATCCTGGCGCTACATGGCTAAGACACCGCGCAGAAGGGCAGGCAATCCATTATTGGGTGCCGCGCGTGGGTGGTGGCACTGTCGCACTTTGTGTGGCCAATCACTGTGGCTTCATGTGAAGCCATGCAGTAGTGATTGGCCATTTCGGGACGCTGGCTGTCGGGGTGACATCGCAGGCTCGCAGCGCAGCAGGCCGACTCCCTCGTGTCACCGCACACACCAGACCTCGTGCTGGTGTACTGCGGTGCTAACTGGACTGCTGGTGGCTCGCCTGCTGCTCGTGTCGTCGACGTGTCATACACGTAGATCCTGAGAGAAAAGTAAGAGTTGGAATTAAACACACTAAAAAGCTGTTCGTATAGTCGCAATTATTATGACAAACTATGACTGTATAAATACAGAAAATACAATTGTAAAGATCGGTGCCCCACTACGTCAAGTAGCTTTCTGTATTTTAGATTTCTTTATAGCTCTGATGATGACGTTTAATTTAAGCCAACTTCTTCAAAGCATCTCAGTGACCCCTGCTGTGTACTGGTACCCTGCAGGACAAAGTGTCTTTGCTTTACTCCTTTACAATTTTTATATTTTAATTTATGCAGTGTTATATAGCGCGCGCAAACTGCACCCGAAGGTATTAGAGCGCGTTAAATGAGCACCAGTTATGTCACACAAGAACACAGTTACGTCACACAGGGACACATTATTTTTTTCTAGGCAAAGAGACTGATTAAACGAATTGTCGTGATTCACAGGATGTTGAGCCGCCAGACGCCGAGACTCGACTCAAACCCGTTTTTCATTCTCCAAGGGCGGCAGCTCTGACGGTTACGCCATGTCTTTCTCTCTTTGGTAACACCATCGTCCTAGAGAACCATATTGATATTTTAAGCTCCATAATTCGGAACAGGCGGTCACACCTCCCTCGGCTGTGTACCTATTTCACACACATCCCTTTTTGTGGCGTCTCAGGTTCAGTACCGGTGGTACAAGATGACCCAGCTTTGAGAGCTTGCAATGCGAGAACCGACAGACACTGTGCCTTCCCACTCCCTGGGCGCAAAATAGTAAAGGCATAATTAACTGCCACCAAGGGAACCTGGAACAAATAGTGAAAAAAGAAAAGAAAGTTGCGCAGTGCCACAATTGCGCTGGCTGGGCACGATCAACATAGGGGCAGATGGTAGCAGGAAATAAGCGGACGAGGGAGGCGCAGACAGCCCCTCCTACTCAGATGAGGGAGGGGAGTCTGGCTGCGCAATGCCCCAGACAGGAGTGTTCACTGTCAGAGTGCCAAGTTTTCTGTTGACATCTGTGACCTTTTCATGTATATGTACCTTTTGTTTATTTTTACCATGCCCATACCATTATTGCAACCCCTGCTGAATTTGTTGTCAATGCAGACTACTGTCTACTGTCTAGAATGCATAGTCCTTCCCAGTGTAATCTATGCCCTGCTGCTCCGTGATCCAATTACACAATCTGCTTCCGCTCTGCTCTGACTGATTGTTTTCATGGTGATTACTCGGGCGGCCTGGCCACATTTTCACCTAATTTGTGTTGTGTTAGAGGTATTTTATGCAGACTTAATGCAGAGGCCTCCTCTGACCTGTCCTGCTCTGTCAATGCCTGCTGCCCCGCCCTTATCTTCACTCACTGACACACTCAGTCAAAGTCAGGTACTACTATACACTAACTCAGGGTAGGGCCGTGATTAAGGGCAAACCTTTCTTGGCATTCTAGGTACTTTGCGTGTGCTCTGTGTCTACTTGAGTTTTTGCTGAGCACTAGGCGTATTTTAGGCCTTCACGGGAGCCGCCTGCGGTGCTGGACTGCGTGCGGTAATGCCGTGTCAGATAGGTGCATACCCAACCGGGACCAGGAAGTAGAGGGTTCAGGCACTTCACACACCGGGTCTGTTGTGCGGATTGTGTCAGCAGGCCTCAGGCCTGTGCTCCGGGCAGGGTGTGCCTCACACCTTTTCAGGGATCTCGTGACGTATGCCTCGGATTCCATCCACTCCTTTCTCCTGGCTGGGGCATCGAAGTTAGTTACTCCCAGCCCTGTATTAATGACTTAGTCGCTGCTTGGTTTTGTCTCGAGTCACAGCTGGGCAACGCAAGTCATCACCTTGGCTTGTGCGGCCCCACTGATGAATAGCTTCTGGTAGTATTGGTAGCTGGTGGTTTCAGTGGCGAATTTAACATTAAAGTTATTGACAAGTTTGTTGCTCTTAAAGAGAGACGTGCTGATTTCATTTACAAAAAGTAAACAATATGTTGTTGAATGCTGCTACTTTGCGACCAGTTTAGTTGTTTGTTAAATAAAAAACATCTGTGAGTGAGGTACTCAGAAATGCATTGTATCTCGAAGTTTGTTATGAAGCTCTGTGGTTATACTAAAAAAGCAGCTACCTATGTTATGACATCTCTTTATTAATGTAATAACTGCACTTTCACAATTGCTTTATTAACCTTCCTGCTTTCTCAAATTTGCTTGAAAAAGCACAATTTTTCTTCTCTTTTTTCAAACTTTTCTTGTGGGAGAACCCCCCCGAACCCCTTTTATGGTGGTGTGGGCTCACTCGCTACGCTCGCTCCCAATGGTGCAGTATGCCAATCATTTTACGCCACACCATTTTCAAATGTCACCAGCCGCCCATGCCCATTTGTCCAATGTTTACTCTCGTTTGGATTAAAATTAAAACGCAATTATTGGCATAAGTAAATGCACATCTACTGCTGCAAAACTGCCCCGTCCTGCACAAAAACAATCCTGCGGAAACAGAGGCACCCTTGAACCATGGTGAAAGAGTACCTACGTTGGCTCTAGGCAGCAAAATGTCCACCAGCACAGAGGGAAACGGCAGGAATACACCATATTTAAAAAATACAGTGCATTTATTTTTTTTATTTTACAGAGTTTTATATAGCGCAAACTTGACCCGAATCGGGTATCAGAGCGCTTTATATAGCAACAATTGCATTACATGAAGACACATTCATTTTTATGTTAGGCACGGGGAGATTAAGTGATTTGCCCAGAATCACAGTATGTTCAGCGTCATTGCCGGGACTCAAACCTAGTTCTCCAGATTCGAGGTCGACCGCCCTAGCCGTTAGGCCAACTCCTCTCCCCTCTCCTGCCCTTTCACATTGGCATAGGGCAGCGCAGGAAGTAGACTTGCAGCAGTGCACGACGCCAGTTCCTCATAAATTAGGGCCTAAGGGCCTCAATTAGGAAAAGTGTTGCATCGCTGGGGGAAGCCAGAGATGCTACACTTTTCATAGCTCCATCCTTGCGACACCATGGATGTGCCGTATTTACTCTATGGCGCTCCATGTCACAAGGATTTAGAGATACGTCCGTATTCCTGACATGTCTGTAGGTGCAAAATTAATGCATTGCTGGAGTGTAGCTAAAAATAGACGCAACTCCAGCAATGTTTCCTTTCACATGGGGCAAGCGCCATGTCTAAGGGCCTGCGTCAGTCTTACTCCTGCTATGAGGCAGGCGTAAGGAATTGACACAGTGGTGTCCTAGAAGTGACATAGTGAAATCTGATAGATTTCACTGCGCCACTTCTACAACCCTTTTTGTGGGGGAATGCCCACTTTGCATAAATTATACCTGACGCAGGTATAATGTAGCGCAGGGGTTTACAAAGTGGCGCATCTGCTTAGATGCGTCACTTTGGAAATATGTCGCAGTGTGGTGCATATTTTACGCCGCCAGTGCTTCACAAAAAGTGATGCAGCAACGGCACATGGGGCACATAAATAAGCCCCTATGCTTTTTGCCGCACCTAGAAAAATATGTGAAAAACCCAATGCTTTTCTTTCTAAATTCTTAAATAATTGTCCTGAACAAAGCCCATCCCCTTGAAATTCCCTAGATAAATTTGAGCTTGCACAATTCACATGTTCACTCACTCAAGGTCATGCCAAACGTGGGCCAAAGTTGGGGGCAATTTTGTTTTCTGGCTACTCCCCTGAATTGGGGAAACAACCTTTGCCACGACTCCGAAACAACGAGTTCTGGAGTCACGCAAACCGAACAACGACTTGCCCGAACAACGACTCACGCATGTGCGTGGTTAAGGCAGATTCAGTCTAGTGTTCGGGCAGGGCGGGGTTCTGATGAGCATCGCACATGAACAGGTAAGAGGGGTTTGTGGTTAGTGTTCAGGGGGTGAAGGGTTTGAGATTAGTTTTCAGGGGGTGGGGGATGGAGTTAGTTTTTAGGGTGGTGTGGGGTTTGGGGTTAGTTTTCAAGGAGTGGGAGGGGTTGGGGTAAGTTTTCCAGGGGTGGAGGAGTTGGGATAAGTTTATAGGGGGTGTGGGTTTGGGGTTAGTTTTTAGGGGGTGGGGGCTTGGGGTTAGTTTTCAGGGGTGGGGGGTTTGGGGTTAGTTTTCAGGGGTGGAAGGGGTTGGGATTAGTTTACAGGGTGTTATGGATGATCGTGTGTTTTTAAAGGGGGTGGGGGGGTTGGGATTCGTTTTTAAGGGGTTTGGGGGGGGATCGGGGTAGTAGTTGGTATGCTTTTTCTTTTACCATGCATGCCTTTACCATGAAAAATTGTGGTAAAGGAATGCGTGGTAAAAATAATTGTGGTTTAGACGAGGTTGTGGTAGCGACCTATTTGTTAGGGTAGGTGTTGTTTTGGAACTCACTGTTCTAACATACAACCCCTGGATTGAAAGTTACTAAAAAACTGCACATAAAACACAAAGCAGTTCCTGACACTTAGGAGAAGTTAGCTAGGCACCTCTATTCGGGTTAGAAAAATTTGGATTATGGGAATGCTTTCATTTATAGTGGGAACCAACAAGTCTTAAAATGTTTATACATATCAAACCTGGTCGAAAGGATGATTCAATCTTTGTCACAGTTGTGTTTTTCAAAGTTGTCGCCAAATCATGTTTATATATGGCCCTCATTTATGAGAAATGTTGCATCGCTGCGTGAAAGCAGCGATGCGACACTTCTCAGTGTGCCCTCCTTGCGACATGATGGATGCGTCATATTTACTGTCTGACGCATCATGTCGCAAGGAATGACAGATACGTCAGTATTACTGACGTATTTTGTCAGCACAAAAAGTGGCGCATTTCTGGGGTGTGTCTGAAAACAGACGCAACTTCAGCAATGTGTCCTTTCACATGGGGCAGGCCCCATGTGAAAGGGTTTGCGTCACCCTTATACCTGCCATGAGGCAGTTGAAAACGTTGACGCATTGGCATCCTCAAAGTGGTGCAGTGAAATCTTATAGATTTCACTGCTCCACTCCTATGACCCTTTTCTGCGTGCAACGCCCAGCCTGCATACATTTTACCTGACGCAGGTATAATATAGCGCAGGGGTTTACGAAGTGATGCATCTGCCTAGATGCACCACTTCGTAAATATAGAGCATTGTTTACGCTGCCACTGCATCACAAAAAGTGACGCAACAGCGGGGCAAAAGTGACGCAGGGGCTCATAAATAAGGCCCTATGTTTTTTCAAAGCAGGGATTATTCCTCGAAGGCCCTTATATTTTAGAATGTGTTCTAAACTGTTTCAAGCCTCTGCTCTGGGAAAGGCCTGCCAAGTGTTATCGGTCATAGAGAAGCTGGTTCCTGCTGTCACATGTTTCTCATGATGGAAGCCTCCCTGGTTCAGTATACAGTTCAAGCAGGTAGTTAGCAGGTAGCTGGAGTTTCTTGAGGTGCTAAAATCCATCTTGATTAGATTACACAGTTGTTGATCCTGATAACCAATCTTCATAATAAAATTGAACGTTTTGACAAATTATGCCATTACCCAAATTCACACTAAAATAGACGTATGGATCTCAAAGCCATACATCTCGGAAAAATGAATATTGAGCATAGAAAATGCATTTTGGGACTCGTCTGTTCTCAATGTAGGCTTTTTCACCATGATTTCATAGACAAAACGTTGCCAAGCTTTGGATGTCTGTCTTTACGTCTTTAATATTTGAGGTTTCAAATTCAAATCTAAAACTCAAAAACATTTTGGGGAAGATTTACAAGCCCCTTGTGACACTTTTGCGCTGCCGCTGCGTCACTTTTGTGATGCAGCGGTGGCGTGAAAAATGCAGCCAATTTACAACGTGACACTTCTAGGGAGATGCGTCATGTTGTAAAGCCATGCGTCACATTATACCTGCGTCAGGTATAATGTATGCAGGGTGGGCGTTCCCACGCAGTAAAGCCTCATGAAAGTGATGCAGTGAAATCTACAAGATTTCACTGCATCAACCTTAAGCCTGCTTGAAGCAGGCGTAAGGAGTGATGCAGTGTAGTAGGAATAGGCATCAAAATACATTGCTGGAATTGCATTGTGCTTGCGACATGACTCCAGCAATGTGTGACTTTTGCCCCAACAGATGCGTCAGAATTTCTGACGCATCTATCAATCCTTGCACCATGGTGCGCCGTATTGTAAATACGGTGCATCCATGGTGGTGCAAGGGTCTGTCAGGGTGGCGCTGGAAAAGTGACGTATCTCTGCAGATGCGCTACTTTCTTGTAAAGCTGCCCGTTTGAATGTCCAGAACTCTAAACCTCAGTGTAGAACTAAAGAACATTTGAGATAACACATCCAGAATATTAAATGCCTTGCTTGGTAAGCTTTTTTCATTGGCAAACAAATGTAATTAACGCGTGCCTTTCTAAATACCACCGGAGGTCTTCCTCACAAATAGTCTCCTTTTTGTTACTAAGTTAGAGTAATTTATCACGGTATTTATTCATTTTTGTGCCTTGAAATAGTCATTGTTTCAAACAATGGAAGCCCAACTAAAATAATGCTTCTGAAAACCACCTGTCCATTTCAATATTTGTGTTTTTCCATTTTGAATGTTGATTTTCTAGTACTTAACCTCTTCAGTGCCCATGACGAGCTGGACTCGTCATGGGCGCGGTGGCGCTGTGCCCATGACGAGTCCAGCTCGTCATAAACCCCGCCCGCTAATGCAACGGCCGGCACAGAGCGGGGAAAGGGGCGGGCACTGAAGGGGTTAATTGTGTTAGAATAACAAATGTTAAGACCCTCGTTTGGAAGTCATCACCACTTGCAGTAGGTTTGTGGAATTCAATAAATGTATAGTAGTTATCAGTTTTTCTGCACCACACCATTATAAAAGCATCTCTGGTATTACTGGAGAGACAGTTAAAAAACAGGAGCTGGAGTGGTAACAACGCACATTTCCTAATAATGAGGACGGTTATGGAATTAGGGGGAATATTTACAAGGGAATTGTGCCATCGGAGCATCACTTTTTATGACGCTCTGGTGACACAATGCTCTTCTCCATATTTACAAGGTGGCACTAAGCCACTTTGTGTGGCTCAATGCCTTGCAAATATCGTACCCTTTCATGCAGTTTTCTGCGTCCATGGGGCGTGCAATGGGTGTTGCTGTGGGCGTACCCACGCAACACCCATTGCTTTTTGACACTGCCTCAGATTTACAAGAAATACTTTTACTTCTCCTCGTTTTTTACTCTTTCTATGGGTGTAGCACTCTGCAGCACAAAATGAAGGAGCAAATCACCATTAATGATTGCTTTTGTGCGGGAAGGTGTCCCTTCCTGCACATAAACAATCATCCCCGCAATGCAGGCACCCTTCCACCATGGTGCAAGGGTGCCTGCGCTGGCACTAGGCAGCTTTTTCAGTGCCGGTGCAAGGGAAAACCCTGGGTTGCGCCATATTTTTGTAAATACAGTGCATCCCTGCGTTTTTTAATGATGCTGCATGGAGCAGCTGAATGGCTTGCAGCGCTGCATCATATATTTGTATATATGCCCTACAGCGGCATATTTACACAGAACTGACAGAGTGCTGCAAGCAATTTAGCAGCGCCGTGCTGCGTCATTTAAAACACACAGGTATTCACAAAATTACGGCTTACCCCTGTGCTTTCCCTTACACAGGCACTAAAAAAGCTGCCTAGTGCAACACATACACCCTTGCGCCATGCTGCAAGGTGCCTGCGCTGGAGGGATGAGTGTTTATGTGCAGAAAGGGACACCTTCTTGCACATAAGCACTCATTAAAGGCAATTTGCTCCTTCTATGTGTGTTGCAGAATATAGCACACATAGAAAGAGCAAAAAACTAGGAGAAATAAAAGTAATTCTCCTCATTGCGCCACTCTAACGTCTGCTTTTTAATGGCATCAGATTTTGGCGCTGCCTCAGATTTACAGATCCTTGTAAATCTGGGACAACGTCAAAAAGCAATGGGTGTTGTGGTGGAACACCCACAACAACACCAATTGCATGCCTCTTTCACGCAAAGTGATGCGTGAAAAGGTGCCTTATTTACAAGGCCATGAAAAGCCACGCAGGGTGGCTTAGCGTGTCCTTGTAAATAAGGGCCAGCACACAGCGCCACCAGAGCGTAAAAAAAAGTGACGCTTTGGTGGCGCCAGGAGCTTGTAAATATGCCCCTATAGTTTCATCCAGTTATCCACCAAAATAACGGGCCAGGAAGAACGTCTGGCAGAAAGGACTGATGATAATTGCATTACCGACTCAGCACTATATTTCCCACTGAGGCCCAGATCATAATCGGTTCAACTGTGCATTATGTTATGTTTCAAGTTTCTTTATTTTGCATAGTTAACAAAAACCATTGCAATATTAACACTTGAAAGAATAGAAATTTAGACAGATATTCAATATGATTTCATTTACCATTGCCACCTTTTTGAGCGCTATGTTATAAAAATATCTTCAAGTAAAACCAGTTAAAACCCAAGGTAGAAACATGCTATACAATTTAAAATCAGAGTTAATAATAGTGGCATTAGTGAATAATAATAGTGGCATTAGCATTGTTATGTGGTAAAATATCTGGTAATCCGCCTTTACGACTTCTCGCCATTTGCAATCATCTCAGGAACAATAATACTATGTGCTGTGCGGTATTCCTGTTTCAGCTACTGTGTAATGCCAGCTCCTGCTAATACCAGTGATTTCTTAATCACCAGCAAGGATCCTATTGGGTATTCTACAAATTATGGGGCAGGGATCGAATTCAAATCTTCGACATGTTTACTGGGCAGCTCCTAGGCCTTTGAATATAAATTACCCTGAAAATAGTACGGAAATGGTTGGTCAGGTGATAAATTGCTGGCTGACACATCAGCAATGTCTGTACATTTTGGCCCAAACCCTTGCAGGGCACCATTTCAGCTGGGTGCCGCTCGCTGAACTTGCTACGGACTGAGGAATACCTTGGAGCTGGTCTGTGTCCTGTTGCTGGATTCGAGGGGAAGTCGCGCTGCCTGCGGAGAGGCCGCTGCGGAGCTTCAGAGGCCGGGACTGCGAGGACCAGGGTGCTTTCTGACAACCTTACTCGGCACACCTGGTGACTCTTCCCGGCCCCGCCCCTTTATCGACCCCTCCCCCAAGTATAAGCCTATTCTCCGAACGCGCCAGCGGAACGCGCCCGGAGCGAAGACCGGGCAAAGAGCGGGCCGTTTGAGGCCGTTCGAGTACGGACGAGGGAGGGCGTGGGACACCTCAGCCTTTCTGCAATCCACCGCACACCAGGTGCTGTTGGTGACATTATGACTACGAGAGAAACCAGGAGCAAGAGTGCTATGGCGATGGGAAGGCCAACAGGTACACTGGACACGTACTTTGCTAAAGCTGGGTCCCTTCTTGTGGATGAGATTTCCATTCTTGAAAGACGCATCTCCCAAGAAATAGACTGGGTGAGGAGATCCTCCCTGGGACCCATTGCACATGCTGCCACCCCCGCCAAGCCACCAAATCCCATAACACCTCCGGGAGGGGGGGTAGTTGGGCTGTCTGCGCTTCCAGACCTATCTGTTACTAACTGCTCCATTACCTCCTCTATTGATTGTGATAATTCTGAGCATGCAGAGCCCAGTATCCTACTTCTTCCAAACTGCAAGGGCCCCACAGTACACACCACTGCTGAGGTAGCTGTCACTGAGCAGACCACTAGCAATACCAAGGCCCTGACCCAGCCCACACAGCGGGAGAAGGAGGGAGCAATCCCGAAAACGGATAAAAGGGCTTACAAAACCAGGGGGGGGAATTCTAAAGCTACTAAAGCCAACTTTAGAGCTAGGGGAATTAAACAGGACATAGCCAGCAAAGGGCCGGTCTCATCCCGTAAACACGAAGCCCTGCACCAACACACCCCGGCAAAAAATCCTCCTAGTCAACAAAACGCTGCCGGGATGTATGATAGTATGTTCTCTGATTTACGTACTTTATTGAGGGAACTGCTTAATCCCCTAGAAGACCGTCTGGCCAACATTGAAATCTGCCTAATAGATTTGCGTAGGGGACTACTAGGTTTAGTGACAGACCAAAGAGTAGGTATGCACGCAGTAGATGGGCACTCCATAGGGGCTCCTAATTTACCTAATTTACCTTTAAATTCCATCATCTCGTCCCCTGTACCCTCGATAGTCACCTCATTGGAAAATGTGCAGCCAGCTTCTTTGTCAAAATCTGCCCCCGCACTACCCTGCAACCACCAACCCGTCACAGGACTCACCAGTAGGCTGAACTCATCCGGTACGGCCTCTGGTCCCAATCAGGTAAAAATATTAAATGACGCAAGGAACCCTACAGACAGGCAAGATAGCCAACAAGATTGGCGCAAAGTGGTAAATTTGCCTCCCGAGGCTGCTGCCTATTCTGTTGTTTTGATGGGAGTACCCCCGTTTGAGGGAACCGTGGTGGAACCCTATGATTCTTTACATAACAAGGTCACTAGCTGGCTTAACACTCACAGGCCACTACCACCTAATACTAAGGGAGAAATTCTCATGGTCAGAAGAATCCCATGGATCGGCCACACCGATAAGAAATGTGTTGGTGACTGCATAATTGTAAATTTTAGGAACCCCAAAATCGTGTCCTATATTTGCAATTGGACCGGGAACAAAGGGTCTACTTTTATTGAAGTGGTTCACCTGTCACATTTTTATCCCAATACCTTTAAGCCAATTTTGAACAATGACAATGGTTGGACCCGGGTTGGACCTGCTGCTGATGGCCGCAGAGTTAGGCCCACCCGCAATGCTCCAAGCACAAACTTTGGTAACCTTTTCCATCCCAATAGATACAGCTGTCTGGAACAGACAGATTGACTTTTTAAGGGTCAGGGGCATGGCGTATGCGAAATAGACACCGCCATGCAAGAATATGGTGCCCCCCGTGGGGAGAACTTGACATCTATTAACCCCCACGGTGAAGAAACTGAATCATCTAAAACCAAAACCATCTTGGGTGGTAATAACAATAAGTTAAAATTGTCAGTCCCAACACACCATAAAGCAGACCCGATTGAATCATCTACTGTGGAAGTAGCACTGCCCAGTTTTAGGATTGCACCATTGGATGCTGCCCCGCTTAAAAGCGGTGGAAGTGACCCTGACCCGTTTGATGTCTCCTTAAAGATTCTTTCTTGGAATGTCGCTGGCATTGTCAATAAACTTGACACGAGCGACTGGGACTCCCTGATAGCCAACAGCGACATCTGCCTCTTTCAGGAGACATGGGCAAGGGAACCATTATCTAGAGTGGGGTATGCTGTGTTCGAAATAAACGCGATCTGGTCAGGCAGAGGGAGGCCCTCTGGAGGATTGGCGATCTGGGTAGCTAGCCACATTGGGTGTAATGCGGAGAGTTTACCGACGCATTCGCAGGACATCCAGTGTGTTCTGCTCAGGTGGCCTAATGCTTCGAGTTTAGCAATAATCAATGTATACTCCCGTCCCACTAAGCTGGCTATGGAATCTCCCACACTTGATGATCTTACTTGCTTTCTGGCCACCCTCCCTAATGACTTTAAGATAGTCTTGGGAGGCGACTTGAATTGCCACTTTGAGCCCTTAGAAGGCCTTAAGGAAGGAGCCCTCGTAGTGGAAGATGACCTCTGGGGCGTACCGCGTTGCCAATCCCCATATGTTAAAATCTGGACTCCCTTAGTAGTACAAATTCTGTCCTTAACGCTAAATTTTTCCCTAAGGGCATGCAATGGTCGTAGTACCTCAGATACTCCCTCTGCATGTACTTTTAACAGGGTGAACCAAGAATCTAGGTTAGATTATATTTTTGTAGACATTAGTCTCTGGCCTATGGTTCAGGATTTTAGAGTAATATCAAGAACGGACAGTGATCATAATGCACTTGTAATGTATATGGTGCACCCTAAAGGTGCTGATCGATCACTTACCGTTGAGCCCAGTAATGATCCCGGGAACTTGACAATTAGTTCCAATAGACGTAGGATCAAATGGGGGAAACTGGCGAGCTCTGAAGAGTCCCTAAGTAAAATTTTTCGGCTAGCACTCCCGAAGCTAATAGAAACGGACAATCTAATCTCACAGCCAAGAAACTTGGAATTCAATAAGAAACTAGCCCACATACATGAAGAATTGGTGGCCCTTCTAGGTGAGGTTTTTTACCCAGTGTTACCCCCAAGGAAAATTACAACTCGAACTCCAACCTGGTATAATGCATCTTGTAAAAAGGCCAAGTCCGAACTCCTGAAGTGTGTTAAAAAAGGATCGGACAAGAGCAAACTTGTTGAGCTTAGACGAACCTATAAGAAAACCATGGCAGTGGCTCGAGCCGACTGGGATTGGAATAAATGGCAGGATTTAACATCAGCACTGGAAGCGAAAGATCTGAGGAAATTTTGGTCCCTGGTGAATACTGGTATGCCAGACCCCAAAGCTGCAATAGAGCCAAATATTGCAGCATCCGTTTGGGAGGCCCATTTTGGCCAATTATACCAGGAACCACCTCAAATTGATGGTGGGAGGGACATGGTTTCTACTGTTGCTCCTGCCCCAGTACCAGCCCTGGAATTTACTCTTTCCGAGGTGGTCAATGTTATTCTAGCCCTTTCGAGGGGGAAGGCCCCTGGTCTTGACAGGTTGCCTGGCGATCTTTTTCGCTCATACGCAGACATATGGGGTCCTTATTTTCTTACACTCTTTAACGCTATTCTGGGTGGGATGGAGATTCCTTGTACTTGGCTGGGGGCTGAGATAGTGCCCATTTTTAAAAAGGGTTCTCCTCTACTCCCAGCCAACTACAGGCCAATAAGTCTCATAGATGTCCCCCAGAAAATTTACTCGCGCCTACTCCTAAACCACCTTATGGAGTGGATGGAGGAAAATAAAACTCTCAGCCCCTTACAAGCTGGCTTCCGGAAAAACACGTCCACCATGGACCAGATCTTCCGCCTCGTACTCCTATATTGGAAAACTGTGATCATTGAGAGGGGAAGGCTGTACATGGTGTTCGTGGACCTGAGGTCAGCTTTCGACCTGGTCCCCAGGAAGAAACTATGGGAGACACTAACGGGGCTGGGAGTTCCACCCCATCTATTAAATGCCATTATTAGGCTCCATGAAAACAATTTTGCACAGGTCAGGTATGGAAGGACGGGTGCGCTGACATCTAAATTCCCAGTTCATAGAGGGGTCAGACAGGGTTGTGTCCTTGCCCCGACCCTGTTCTGCCTCTATGTTAACAATGTAATTGCATATCTTGACAATGTTCATGATAATGACGCCCCGTCTCTGGCCGGCAGGAGGGTTCCGGCCATTATGTTCGCGGATGATACCCTCCTGCTGTCCAAATCTCCGATGGGGATTCAACGGATTTTAGATGGTTTCGGCCTTTTCTGTAGCCAACATGGCCTGGAAATAAACACAGGGAAGACGAAATTTATGATATTCAACCCCTCAGCTAAAACTAGACCAAACCCATCCCTGAGTTCAGTTACACTGGAGAGAGTAAAAACCTTTCAGTACCTAGGGGTAACGCTGCATGAGAACCTATCATGGGAACCCCATGTAGCAATCAGTCGCATGAAACTTGCACAACTGTCCGGGGGAATTCTGAAGGTAGCAAATTCCTCCACCTACAAACCAACCAGCCCGGCAGTTGTAATGTACAAGTCGCAAGCCAAAGCAGCTGCATCCTACGGTGGAGAACTCTGGGGATACACGGCGGGAACAGGAATTATTAATGTAGAAAATAATTTTTTAAGGCGTCTCCTGGCCCTCCCCCGAGGCACACCCCTTCTTCCCCTAAGAATGGATATGGGTTTACCCTCTATTAAAGAGGACCTGGAACTTATGCCACTAAGGTTTTGGCATAGGCTCTGGTCTACTGTTGAGCTTTTACACTATAGGCAAGAGCTTGTACATGTTATGAATCTGAACTCCTGCGATAAAATTACCTGGCTAGCCTCGATAAAGAAAGAACTCTATCGGCTGGGACTCCCTGAACTATGGGAATCGCCCGAGCAAGGCTGTCTTGGGGTCTCCCGCAAACGCCTTGTGGGTATATATAGGGAGCAACGTTATGCCTCCCTGGTCTCCGCATCTAATAAAGGGTCCCTGACTGATCGATTTTTGACTTTCAAGGACCATTACCGGTTTGAGGGATTTATGGATATTATTTTCCCCATCTTATCCAGAAAATTGTTCATACAATGGAGGCTAGGGACTCTCCCAATCAAAATTTTTACCCACAACTGGACAATAAAGAATGATAAAATCTGTCCAGGCTGCTGCAATCATGATGAGGAAGAAACCCACATTGTGTTCTTTTGCCCAGCTTACAATAGACCAAGAAGATACTGGCTAGTCCCGCTATGCAGAAATCTGGGCATTAGGAGTCATCTGCAGGTGTACAGAATACTGAAAACGAACACTGATCCGCACATAGTCTTTGCAGTTGCAAAATGTTTAACGGCTATGTGGCATATAAGGTCTAATATAAATAAGAACTGTGCTGTTTAACGAATTCCATTGTTCCGATGTCCGTAATATTTGTATATTGATTTTACTGGTTTTATTATGCTTGTATTTTTAGTGATTGTTTTAAATGTATTGTGTGATTCTATCTTTTATGGCCTAATCGGCCGAAATAAAGAAAATTTGGATTGGATTGGATTTCAGCTGGCGATTACCACAATTCTCTGCCAGATGCACATCTCGTATTTTCAGTATTACAGCTATTCCCCCCAGAAATCACCATACACATTTGAAAGGCTTTGAAGAGTAATGAAAAATGTCCAGTAATCGGGTTACTGAAATCCTTTTCCGAAAGCGAATTAGGAGTTTTAAAATGATCTTCCCCACTCAACTCAACAATTCATAATATAATTTCTTGTAAGTATATGAGATATTTTATTTTGGTTATTTCCTGTATAAACTTTTCAGAAGATTTGATACTCAACAGAATGAGACACCTGATTGTTGCTGAGGTGTGGTGACTGAAGACCAGGGGGCAGATTTACTAAATCTTCACACAATGCAGCATTCCTGCTCTGTGTGCATGAAAGGGATAGAGCAACAGCACCATATTTTAGTAGATAGTATTGTATCGCCTTGGCATGCCTTAAACCATGGGTACTTGCAAACATTGTCTCAGGGGCCACAGAATATGGTCTGTGGAGTCCCCGAGGGCAGCATTGATGCCAGCAGGGTGGGAGAGGGTCTTTTTGGGGAACAGGGTAAGGTGGGCATAGGGGAAACCAGAAAACCTGGGATCAGCCCCGGCTTCCTCACTTGACCAAATTGTGTGATCCTAGGCAATTATTTTGGTTCACCTTGCCTCCTTTTGCTTCATTATCACATGTAAGAGCACCTTAAATACTTGAATTCTGGATGTGCGCTCTACAAAACCTTCTCCTGTGTTTGATTTAAAAAAGGGGGGGGGGGGGGGTCCACATGACCCTGTGATTTACTCACTTGCCTCTTAGTTCACTATTGGCATTGTCAGGGTGGGAGGAGGCATGAAAGTTTCTACGTGCATTCTTAAAAACTATGGGGGATATTCTCAAGAACGTGGGATAACCATCGCAAAATTAGCTTAACGCAACTCTTCACATCGCAGTCTATTGTGGGAAAATAACTCCGTGTTAACGTGCTATTCTCAAGCCTGCGGCACCATGCGATAGTCCCACGATAACGCGCCAAATGACCGCGTTAAAACCAACACGACGCCACAAAAATACGAAACACGAACTCGAAAAAGGTTGCGATGAGGCCAAGTGCGATACAAAAATCACCGATAACCAGCGACAGGCCTGCAATTCCCACGCGTCATGCGGGAAAATGCACTATTAAAGCAGAACAAGAAAAACACACCAAAACCAAAACAAACTGTATAGCAACATGGATGCACCCGGACCGAGTGCCCAGGTCAATGCGAACCCCACAAGCCCCACAGACCACCAGCAAGGAACCTTGGGCTCGGGGAAGGACGAGGAGAAGAGGAAGACTGGGTACAGTCTGCATGACAACCTGATCGTTGTCACAGAGGTGACAGAACACTTACAACATCTGTCCGTCACCTCCGCCGTGTCATTGGCAACACAGACTGAAAAATGGCACTCCGTCGTGAATGCCGTCACCGTGTCGGGGAGGCCAAGATGTGCTGGCATGATGTGAAAAGCCAAACCAAGCAGAAACCCGCTGCCAACAGGAAGGCAGCAACGGCGAATGGAGGTGGGAGTCCAGCACCACAGGAGGTGCTGGAGCAAATGGCGGCCACAGTCACCAGTGTGGAGACGGTGCAAGGAGTCGGGAGTCCGGGCACAGCTCGACATGATCTGACACAACATCAACAGGGTGAGTAACGAACAGACACTGGGGGAACGGAGGGCTATGGGAACAATAGCACATATGCATAATGACATGTAGCACACCCAGAATGACCCTGGGTCATTTCCCTGATCCCCGTGTCACACTGCAGCACACATACAAACATCAAGTAGGCCCCTGTCCACCATGTGCCCAAAGGGGTCCCCCACACATCACCAATTCCACAAAAAACACATGCACCCTTGCGAAACACAGCAAAGATGCGTTTTTGTGAGCCACACCGACAATGCAAGTGACATTACATGACGAGCAGCATAGCTGGAGTACAATCACCATGACATTGTGCATGCCATGAGACTGAGGTGGCTGAGTGTGGATCACATACGGAAAGGAGCAGGTCACACTCTGGCACATCCACGTGCACCTACAACCCATGACGTCAAAAACACATCTGCAGACAAACAATGTACAATAGTGCAAAAACCGTCCAAGAGCACAAATGACCCAAGTCGCCAACATCACAGCACCTTAAAAGCACAAAAGTCAGAGGCACATCGCCTCCAAGGGATGAGGGGCAGCAAAATCACAGCTACAGGGGCGACTCTCCCACAATGCAGCACACACACATAGCAATACCAGCACATCCACGTGGTCGACTACGTGATATACAGTGCAACACTTACACTGCAGAACAGAGGACGCAACTGGGTCCGCTTGTACGTAGAGAAGGGCCAATCACATCTGACATAGCAGGAAACTGTGAGATAAAAATGTACGTGTACAACCTCACCTACGTCATGTAGTCCAAATGTCCACTGTCCCGCATCAAATAGTCCGCTCCTCCCAAACAGTCACAATGTACATTGCCATGCAGTCTGTATGTAAACTTGAACAATGCGTCAACATACATGCCAACACAATGTCAACAAGCGTCTCCCCTTCGCATTGCAGAGGGACAAACAACACCTCTAGCAGAGCAGACCAGACAACTCTACAGTGATGCTGAAAAGGACCTCCAACTTTCCAACACCGACACCCTACAACAGTTCATGGACATCTTAGGCAATCGACCTCCAGGAGCAGGGCAGCCCAGCTACATCAAGGATACCCCAGCCCCTGCACAGACCACACAGCTGGATGCACCCACCACCACGGCTGGCTCCCAGCAACCCACCGAAGCACACATCGCATTCCAAGGCCAGGTGTCAGACTGCCAGAAAGAGGTGGCTGAACAGATGCAGGTGGGGTTATACCTCATGGAAGCCAAACTAGATCACATACGTGGGTATCTAAGTCCCATCAGGGACCACCTACACTCCCCAACGGAGACACATGCCTTTGCACATTTCCAGCACTGAACCACACCCAGAGCCACAGGAAAATCATCCACACCCCCACGCTGGACTGGCGTACGCCGGCCCAGTTCACTCCTCTTACGTATTGAGGGGGGACGACAAAGCTACATGTTCAAGGTCTCATCCGCTGCCTGCGGTGACATGGCTGCGTCCGCTGTACACAGCACATTATGTTGTAGGGCCCAGGGCCCTAATGCATACATCATGAGCACACGGACACACTCAGATAGTTTGTTGAACTGGCTATGGGCACGTGCGCTCGACACCTTTTATTGCCAGGGTCACATGTACAGTGACGCCTGTGCTGGATGTGTGTGGGGTGAGTGTAAGCCAGCCCTCATGGAGTCGTTGGTGCTGGCAACAACTTGAACAGTGATCACAATTAAAGAGGAAACAGAAAACACCAGCATAACAGACACAACTGTGAAGCATCATGGTGGTAGCCCGAGAAAGTACAGTGTTCACCCAATATGCAACCACAGTGGTTCATGAGGTGTGGTGCACTGAGTTAGTGGCACCTTAAGAGCTGAGCAGGGTATCAAGCTGATGACGACACCCACGACAGGTGTGAGCAACTCTGATAGTCTGATAGTAAGACACCGCCGATTATGGCACCTGTTGTTTGGAGTTGGTTCTGGCGGTGATGGCGTGTGCATCCTGCGGTGATGCGACGTCCGGGCAGGTCAGGACTCGATTTGAATGTGTGAGTCCAGGTGGGCCGCAGTTGAGGCCAGAGGCAGCGAACAGCGCAGGGCCACAGACACATGGCGTTGATGTGCCCCAGGCCATCGACACAGAGGCCATCCAATATTCATTTAGAAAGGGTCTGTGACTTGAGCTGCACAGAGTTAGTGGCCCCTGGATGCAAGGGGGTGGCCGAACAGATGCAGGTGGGGTTATACCTCATGGAAGCCAAACTAGATCGCATACGTGGGTGTCTAAGTCCCATCAGGGACCACCTACATTCCCCAACGGAGACACATGCCTTTGCACATTTCCAGCACTGAACCACACCCAGAGCCTCAGGAAAATCATCCACACCCCCACGCTGGACTGGCGTACGCCTGCCCAGTTCACTCCTCTTACGTATTGAGGGGGGACGACAAAGCTACATCTGCAAGGTCTCATCCGCTGCCTGCGGTGACATGGCTGCGTCCGCTGTACACAGCACATTATGTTGTAGGGCCCAGGGCCCTAAGGAATACATCATGAGCACACGGACACACTCAGATAGTTTGTTGAACTGGCTACGGGCACGTGCGCTTGACACCTTTTATTGCCAGGGTCACATGTACAGTGACGCCTGTGCTGGATGTGTGTGGGGTGAGTGTAAGCCAGCCCTCATGGAGTCGTTGGTGCTGGCAACAACTTGAACAGTGATCACAATTAAAGAGGAAACAGAAAACACCAGCATAACAGACACAACTGTGAAGCATCATGGTGGTAGCCCGAGAAAGTACAGTGTTCATCCAATATGCAACCACAGTGGTTCATGAGGTGTGGTGCACTGAGTTAGTGGCACCTTAAGAGCTGAGCAGGGTATCAAGCTGATGACGACACCCACAACAGGTGTGAGCAACTCTGATAGTCTGGTAGTAAGACACCGCCGACTATGGCACCTGTTGTTCGGAGTTGTTCTGGCGGTGATGGCGTGTGCATCCTGCGGTGATGCGACGTCCGGGCAGGTCAGGACTCGATTTGAATGTGTGAGCCCAGGTGGGCCGCAGTTGAGGCCAGAGGCAGCGCACAGCGCAGGGCCACAGACACATGGCGTTGATGTGCCCCAGGCCATCGACACAGAGGCCATCCAATATTCATTTAGAAAGTGTCCGTGACTTGAGCTGCACAGAGTTAGTGGCCCCTGGATGCACTGCGGCCGGCACAGGCACACCACCACGGGACGATGACTTGCAGTGCATTGAGATAGGGCCACGCGAGCTGAGCGGGTCCGCGTCGATGTCCAAGGTGAATGTATCGGAGGTTTGCGGGGGACAGTGGAAGGTGTCCTCCAGGGCATGATGCAGAGGGCAGAAGCTGGACGGAAGCAGCAAATGGAGGAGTGGAATGCTACAGCCTCGTTTTTGCCACAAAGTCAGTATCACCGACATGATGAGGAAGACAACCCCCAGTCCATAGACTCAGTCGCCACCAAATTTCAACCACAAAGTGTCCATGGATGTCGGGGAACAGACTTAGTGGCACCGCAGCTGAAAGGGGATGCAGTCTGCGATGAGGCCAGTGCAATGATATAACCTCTGCCCTAAATAAATCAAGGCTCAGATCCAAATGTTTGACCTACTGGACCGCAATGTAGGCCGGAGGCAGCGGTCAGCATGGGCCCACAGCCACGTGTCATTGGCTTGCGATGCACAGAGTTAGTGGCACCAGAGCAGGTGTTGGTAGTGTTCGATCAACTCTGTAACGAGGATCCTTTTTTCCTCCGGACTGCACCACGTCTTCCTCTTACTCCTCTCCTTGCGTACAATGATATGAACTCTGCCATACACAAATCAAGACTCAGTTCCAACTGTGTGACCTACTCGACCGCAGTGTAGGCCAGAGGCAGCGGTCAGGGTGGGCCAACCGCTGTTCGGCAAGCTCCTCCTGGAACTCTGACCCACTACGTTGAAATGGCATGTGGGGATGACTTGGGGTTGACGGAGGTAGAAGCAACAGAGCTGAGCGGGTGTTTAGCCAGCGACTATGCCGTGTCCTGCCTGGTACGGACTGGATTGGATTGGTGTGAGGCCTGCTGGACCGCATTGTAGGCTGAAGGTGTTATCAGCAAGGGGCCACAGACACGTGTGGTTGTAATGTTATGCACAGAGTCGGTGGCACCATATCGAAGGGAGTATTTGAACTCTGCATTAACATGTGTACTCTGCCATTGCATAATCAAGACTCAGTTCCAAATGTGTGATCTACTTTGCAGCTGTGTAGGCCTGTGGTGTATGTCAACGAGAAAGGAGTACAGCGGGCCTGTGTCACGGAGGCGGTGATGGTCTAAGGAGGCTGCCAAGGTCACAGGACTTTTGCTTTGAGCTTGCGCCAGCCCTCTTTGACACACCCCAGTGTCGGCTGGTGAGCAGAGAGGCCTGGGTGCGCAGGGGCAGGCAAGACAGGTTCGGGGACCAGCGGGCCGGAGTGCAGCAGGTGCACAGGATCGCAGGCAACACCGCTCATGGCGACGGCGATGGCCTCGTGGCGGGCTGGGAGGCACCACCCTGGCAGACACGCTGGGCATTCTGGAAGAGAACAACGCCCAGAGCTATGTGCTTTTTATTCACACCCCTACGCTGGCCTGGCGTATGCCGGGCCAGCCCACTCCGCACAGTCTTACAGGGGGGACGTCACAAGCTACAATTCTGGAATCTTCCCCACTGGCTGGGGTGACATGGTTGCGTCCACTGTCCACTACACTGCTAACCCCAGCAGTGCATGTAGACATGTATATGTCTGTGGTCTGCATACTGCAGTCTGTCCAGCACATTTCCGCCACACTTGGCATTGTGTACATTCTCTTTCATGGGTCACTTGCCTGTATCCCACCTCGCCCTACATTCCATTATTGTGTGGCTGAGGTGCCATGCCGTTGATAGCTCATGTACATGGCTAGCCCAGGTTGCCACAGTAAGTTGTGCTGTTGTGTCTGGTGGGTGGGCATGTTGTTTGGCATGTTGAATGTGAGTCTGAGACGTGTGCATTTCCAGAGTTGTAAGTTGCATGATGGTGGGGGTGGGGGGTGGGGGGTGTGGTGTGTTCAGTTGGCACTTACCAACGAGCAGGGCATTTCCTTAGGAGTCATCCTGGAAACGCCGGTTGTTGATGGACTGTCAAAATATGTATAAGTCATGCACACTGCCTGGGTAGTTGGCAACGACATTGGTGAAGATTCCCCGGTGGTCCACTGTTGTCTGCACATTGATGGAATGCGTGTGCTTTCGTTGCGCTCATCATACTCCTCGTTGAGACTCGCGGTGTCTCGTCCTCTGGGGTGGACCAATGGACATTGTTGCCCCACCGGTTCCTTCCTCTCCGTGGTCCTTGGCGTGCCTGGAGGATTTCTAACGGGCACAGACGCTGGGACATCAATGCGGCAGCATCTACAGTGAGCGAGGGAACTCCATGGCATCAGCGGGGTTGGCACACTAGCCTTCACAATCTATGACAGTCCCCGCCATAGGTAGTAGATCGTCCGATCTACTTCCGGGGTGTTTGCAACAGGTGCAATAGATTGAATCCTGATTTGCCGACGAGAACACCAATTAGCCAGACTACTTAAGGACGCACCCCACGCAGTTCCATTGTTCCACGGAGTTGTGGGGAGGCCAGACATAGTGAGGCAGTGTCCTTGGATTAGTAAGTATGGCATAGCCGATCAGCATTAGGAGGTTACATGAGGACATGACCTATGGCAAACAGAATTTTGTTTAAACCCGTTTTTCCTATTTTTGTATCTCCAGAGTGTGACTATAGGCACCCTTCCCATCCGTTAAAAGGCTCATGGGGCATTATCTCCTTAGGAATCAAGTAGGTTGATAACCCTAATACCAACTATACCTCTCTCTTGGCACGACATTTGTATCAATGGAAATTTTACATATACCTTTTGTTTCAAAGGATGCACTTACCTTCCTTTGGACTCGCCAACACCAGTCCTTTGATATAGAGTGTGTGTTTTTTGTTTAATGTGTGTTTGTCTCTGTATTGTCTATTTCTTTCAACAGTAGGACACTTCACCAATTTTGGTTACACTGTATACGGATAAGGAGTACATGATCACGTATCACTTTTCTAGCAGGTCACCACCTATCATGATGGATGATGATTATGTCTTGCATTTTAATATTATGTTGTTTTTCTTCCAGATCACAAAGTAGTATACCTATTTAGGTATTGTATACAGTGCATGGTTATTTGGCATGCTCTTCACGTAGTAAATACTACATGTACATACACTACTTTTAGATACCTTATACATATCGCTCCTAATTACACAGTGAGTGTAGAAGGGATCCTCTTGGTCCTGAAGAAGAACCCGGGGAGGGCTTCGAAACATGTTGACAGACATAGGAGGGACTGCTCATTAAGGCAATACACCTCCTTTTCCCCACTTTTAACAATATCAGCTCAAAGGAATATGAAAGTTTTATTAGTCCAACGAGCCAGGTATTTTTTAATTTCACTTTCTCATTCACTCCTGACCCTTCCACTCACATTCCTACATGACACATAGGGCGATACTCTCAAGGAGCTATCGCCGAGTTAACGGCACTTTATCCCAGCCAAAGTTGTGATAAATTTATCACCCCATTCACAAGCTGGTGTAAACAGCCCATAATACCAGTTTACCTGCGATAGCAGTCGCATAAAACATCGCCACAGATGACCCCGGCAACTATCGCTAATGAGATGCAGAGTAGGCGTTCACGTGCAAAAAGCCACGACAACACCACTGCGCATCATTCTCTACGACCAGCCACATCGCCGAAAAGACCGCAAAACATGCGATAAAGCAGAAAACTAACCCCTGCTCTGACCTGGTGCAAAGTCGAATAGCAGCCTGCAACAGAAAAGGGAGCACAGCCCAGAGACACACCTGAAGAACAACAGATGCCATGGAGCCACTGAACATGCATGCCTGACACCCAAGAGGGAAACAACACCCACCGCCACCACACCCAGGACCACAACCCCCCCCCGGAACCCCCCGGACCACCGCAGAGGTAGCACAGACAAAGATAGAGGACCCACAGGAAACGCACCAGCCTCACAGACTTAACACCAGAGGATGTCATTGCCCACCACAGGCTCAAAAGGACAACCATTGTACGCATCCTGACCATCATCGCCCAACAGGCTGACGGCACCAACACAGCGGACAAACAACATCCCACCCCACACAAAGCTGCACCTGTTGGCCTCTGTTACCCCCCAACCAACAACTGCCAGAGTCCGAGTAGTCTCACAGCCAGCCACATCCAAGCCCCCCCCCAACTGTATTGGATGCCATCATCAGCTTGGTACCACACTACCTATCCTTCCCCCACACTGCGCAGGAACAGCTGGAGACAAAGCAAGGCATCAAAGCCATAGCTGGATTCCCTCATGTGTCAGAGGGCAATTGAATGCACACATGTTCTACTTGTGCCCCCTGATGACACTGCACACAATATCCGCAACCGAAAGCACACGCATACCATCACTGTGCAGGCAATAGTGGACCACCTGAGAATCGCCACCAACCTCGACGCCAACCACCCATTCCGAGTGCATGAGTCCTACATCTTCCGACAACCCATCCTGGCTGGCACCTACGTAAATGTGCTGCTCGTTGGCAAGTACCAAATGAACACACCACACACCTCAACTCCACAACCATGCAACTCACAACACTGGGAATGCACACGTCACAAACTCACATACAACATGCCAAACAACATGCCAACCCACCAGACACGACAGCATAACTCACTCTGGTAACCTGGGCCAGCCATGCACTTAAGCCATCAACTGCATGGCACCTCTGCCACACAATAGCAGATTGTGGGAAGAGGTGGGGACCAGGCATGTGTGAAGGAAGCAACTGACCTATTAATGACAATGTACACAATGCCTAGTGTGGCGTTGAAGCTATAGCCAAACTGCAGTATGCAGACCACACACATATCCGTGTTGGCATACACCGCTGGTCTATGGAGTACAGTGGACGCAACCATGTCACCCCAGCCAGTGGGGAAGATCCCGGAAATGTAGGTTGTTACGTACCCCCTGTAAGCGTGAGCGGAATGGGCTGGCCTGGCGTACGCCGGGCACGCGTATGGGTGTGAATAAAAAGCACGTAGCTCTGGGCGTGGTTCTCTTCCAGAATGCCCAATGACTCTGCCAGGGCGGCGCCCATCACCCCGCCACAAGGCCGATGCCGTGAGCGGTGCGTGCCTGTGCACCTGCTAAACCCCGGCCGCAGGGCCCCGTACCAGTCCTGCCAGGCCCTGCGCTCCCAGGCCTCATTGCACACCTGCCGACACCAGCATGTGTCGATGAGGGCCCACCACGTGCCGGTGCAAGCTCCAAGCCAGAGTGCCGCAAACCTGGCAGCCTCCTCAGACCATCACGGCCTCCGCGACACCGGCACACTGTACTCCCTTCTCGTTGAGGTACTCCACCTGCATGTACAGTGGAAAAGTAGGTCACACATTTGGAACTGAGTCTTGATTACACTGTGGCCGAGAATATCAAGAATGGCAGATTTAACTCACTCTACTCCCTTCAATGTGGTGACACCAAGTCTGTGCCTGGCATCCCAACCACACGTGTCTGTGGGCCCTTGATGACTACGCCATCAGCCTACACTGCGGTGCAGCAGGCCTAACGCCAATCCAATCCAGTCCGTACCAGGCAGGACACGTTATCATCGCTGACTGAACACCCGCTCAGCTATGGTGCTTTTGCCTCCGTTCACCAGAAGTCACCCCCAAATGTCATGTCAACGTCTTGTGTTAGAGTTCCAGGAGAAGCTCGCTAGCCCGCGCTAACTGCTGCCTCAGGCCTCCACTGCGGTCGAGTAGGTCACACTTTTCAAATTCAGTCTTGGTTTATTTATGGCTGACTTGATGTCATTGTACAGACCTCAATGCAGACTGCATCCCCTTTTGGCCCTGGTGCCACTAAGTCTGTTCCCCGAGGCCCATGGACACTTTCTGGTTGAACTTTGGTGGCGAAGGAGTCCATGGGCTTGGGGTTGTCGTCGCCATCATGTCAGTGATACTGACTTTGTGCTTAAAACGATGCCGTGGCATTCCACTCCTCCATTTGCTTCTTCCGGACAGCTTCCACCCTCTGCATCATGCTCTGGAGGACACTTTCCACTGTCCCCCGCAACCCTACGCCACATACACCTCGGACATTGAAGAGGACCCGCCCAGCTCACGTGGCCTATCTGACTAGACCGCAAGTCACCGTGCCGTGGTGGGGTGCCTGTGCCGGCCGCAGTGCATCCGGGGCCACTAACTCTGTGTTGGTCAGGTCTGGGACCCCTTCTCCTGAGATGTTGGATGGCCTCTGAGGCAATGGCCTTGGGGTCATCAACGTCCTGTGTCTGTGGCCCTGTGCTGTCTCAAATGCGGCCCACCAGGCTTCCACATCAAATCGAGTCCTGACCGGCCTAGACGTCGAATCACCGCAGGAGGCACACGCCACCACCACCAGGACCAACTCCAACCACCAAATGCCAGTGTCGAAACGGTCATACTGGCAGACTGACGGAGTTGCCCGCACCTGTTGTGGATGCCATCTTCTGCCTGATCCCCTGCTCAGCACTCCAGGTGTCACTAGCTCTGTGCACCATGAATCATTGTTCATTACTGTTTTGGTTATGTGCTGTGGCGAATTCACGCAGCAATGTCACCTCAGGCAGTGTGGGAGACCTGGGACGGCGATGAGGAAGATGATGCAGGTGTGACCCCCCCCCACTGCAGCTGCATCAAGAATGTCCAGAAGGGACACAATCCTAGACATTTTCTGCACATGAGCACGCTCAGCTCTGCGGAACCAACCGCAGCGCACTGAAACTCAGACACTTCTGTTTGTATGTTGGGTGACCTCTGTACTTTCTCTGGCTCCCTCCATGTTGCTCAGCAGTTGACTCTGTTATGCAGGTGTTTTCTGTTTCCATTGCACTGGTGTCCACTGTTCAAGTTGTTGCCAGCACCAAGCACGTGTGGGCTGCCTTATGCTCACCCCACACACATCCAGCACAGGTGTCACTGTACATGTGGCCCTGCCAATAAAGAGGTTGGGCGCACGTGCCCGTAGCCAGTTCAACATGATATCTGCGTGTGTCCCTGTCGTCTTGTTGTATGCATGAGGGTCCTGGGCCCTAGGACATTACATTGTGCTGTGGACAGCGGATGCAGACATGTCACCGCAGGCAGCGGGTTAGATCTTGGACACGTAGCTTTGTCGTCATCCACACAATTCGTAAGGGCAGTGGACTGTGCCATCATACGGAGAGCCAACGTGGGTGTGTGACTGATATGTGCGTGCTCCTGGGCGTGGTTCTGTACTGGGAATGTGCATCTGTATGTGTCTCTATGGCAGTGTGGGTCTCCTTTGTGGGGTGTAGGTGGTCCCTGAAGGGTAATACACACCCACGTATGTGATCTAGTTTGCCTTCCATGGGTTCGGAACACACTCGCACCTGTTGGGCCACCTCCTTTTGGCGTTCTGACACCTGGCATTGGGGTGCCATGTGTGGCTCGGTGAAATGTTGTGAGCCTGCCGTGCTTGCGGGTGCTTCATGCTGTGTGGTCTGTTGCAGGGGCTGGGTTCTCCTCTTAGTAGCTTGGCTGCCCTGGTGGTGAGTTGCGTGGGATGTCCATGGGCTGTTGTAGGGCGTCGGTGTCGAAGGTGTGGTGGTCCTCTTCGGCATCACTGATGTGTGGTCCTCTGTGCTCTGCTGGAGGTTTTGTGTGTCCCTCTGCAATGTGGAGGGAAGATGCATGTTGACATTGTGTTGACGTGTGTTGGCGCATTGTTCTTGTTTACATGCAGACTGTATGACAATGTACATTGTGACTGTTTTGGAGGTGCAGGATTTAGTTGCAGGACAGTGTACATTTGGACTACATGACGGGTGTGAGGTTTTACGCTTACATTTCCATTTCACAGTTTCCAGCTCTGTCAGATGTAGTGGGCCTGTTACTGAGCATGTGCGGAGCCAGTTGTGTCCTCTGTTCTGCAATGTCGGGGTTGCACATTGTAACACATTGTCGTCAATGTGGATGTGCTGTTATTGTTATTTTTAAACAATATCAAAGTTGCACCACATTTCCAACTATAATCAAACAAATCAAAATGTTCAGTCTGTATTGAAAAATATAATGTTGCTTCTTTATTGATTCCTTTTAGAGACCACAGCCAACGCATTTCGTTCTGTAAACAGAACTTCTTCAGGGCTGCAAGTTAAAAACACATATAAAAACACATATATCAAAGAATGACATATAAAAACAATAATACAAATAGTATATACAATATATAACATGAAACGTATGTACAACAATACGAATTGTATACATGCATATCAAAAAGATATTTCTTGTTGTTTCACTAATTTGGGGGAAATTCACCACCCCAATATGTCATGCAAGGAAAGCCTTGTAATTTGCATGTGTCTGACCATATGATAAACATGCCACAAGAATAACAAAAGTTATGCAACATCTTGAAAGTGAGCAAATACAATTGGTTGAAACAATCATGCGAAATGTGTGTAAACAATATATGAGACCAGTAAATGGGTACCTATGCCAATTTGGGGACTCCAGAAAATGCAGTTTTAAATACCCAAAATCCCCAAATCCTAAGATATGTATACACCCAAGTCCCAGAACAGGTCCTCATCAATAGCCAAAAAATTTAACACAATCTAAGGGAGAAAGAAACACTTGAGCAATGATGTACTGGCTCCCATATATATAAACAAAAATGAAACCAGAAAACTGCAAAAGCCATGGAAAAGCCAAATGATATAAAAGAAACAAGGAAACAATCATATATGCCCAACAGAAAAGACAAGAAGGGAGGAAAAAAAAGAAAAGAAATATATAAAGAGAACATACCAATAATAATGTCATCAATTATGCTGTTATTGTTATGTGTGTGTGCTGCAGTGTGCCACGGGAATGAGGGACATGATCCAGGGTCATTGTGGGTGTGCAGTGTGCTCTGCTTATTTGTGCATGTGTGCCATTGTGCCCATCTCCCCCAGTCCCCCCAGTCCCTGGTCTTTACTCACCCTGTTGATGTTGTGTCAGGTCCTCCCGAGCTATGTCCACACTCCCGACTCTTTGAACCGTCTCCGCACTGTTGACTGTGGCCTCCATTTCCTCCAGCTCCTCCTGTGGCGCAGGACTCCCACCTTCTGTCGCCGTTGCTGCCTTCCTGTTGGTGGCGTCTTTGGGCCTGGTTTAGTTTTTCACGTAATGCCAGCGCCTCTTGGCCTCCTCCATTGGAGTCCTCAACACTCCGGCTGCATTCAAGGTAGTCTGATTGAGGGTCAGTTGCTGGTTGTTTTCTGTCACCTCCGTGATGCTTGTCTTGTTTTCCTGCGGACTGCACCCCGTCTTCATCTCCTCTTCGCCTTTCCCGACCCTGTTGTTCCTTGCTGGTTGTCTGTGGGGCTTGTGGGGTTTGCGTTGGCCTCTGTGCTCGGTCAGGGTGCATCCATGTTGCTATGTGGCTTCTTTCTGGTGTGTTGTTTTTGTAGCTTTTATAGTGCATTTTCCCGCCAGGGGCGTAGGATTTGCAGGCCTGCCGCTGGATTTCACTGCTTTTGGTATCGCGATTGGCCTCATCGCAGCTTTTTTGGCGTTCGTATTTCGCATTTTGCCGACATGGCGTTGATTTTAACGCGGTCAGTTAAAGCTTTATCTGGTGACTATCGCATGGTACCACCGTATTGTGAGTACCTAGTTAACACGGCGTAAATTTCCCGCGATGGACTGCGATGTTGAGGGTTGCGTTAAGTAACTTTTGCTGTGGTTATCACACGTTCTTGAGAATATACCCCATAGTCTTTTTACAAAAACAGTGCTCCCACGTAGTCGTAGGTTGTAGCACGCCCCGTCCTGCAACGGGCTGGGAAGACCCCTATGATGAAGCATGACACCAAGGGCCCTTTTGCTGTGTGAAGGGTATTTAAACATAAACTGTGCGTTTCTCCACCACTGTAGGAAACATACGTAGTCTGGAAGGACACAGCTTTTACATCAATCTGAGGTTGGATCATTATGTTTTACATAGAAGGTGAGCTGTATGCAGTGGTGGTCGGTCCAGAGGAGTTCAGTGGTGTGGCTGTAGGTGAGGTTCCTGCTGGCAGAGAAAATGGGGTCAAGTGTGTGTCTGGCTGTGTGGTTAGGTGCAATGACTAACTGTTTGAGTCCTATGTTGTCGAGGTTCTACAGTAGGAATGCGGTGTTCTAGTCACTGGGGTTGTCCAGGTGGAAATTGAGGTCTCTGAGTAAGATATAATTGGTGGATGCGAGAGCTCGGGTGCAATGAGGTCTACGCATGGCTGGACTGGGATAACTAACTGGCCCTGACAATTTCGTCTGACAGGCCCCTGGGGTGAGGGGTGTGCTGGTGGGACCACTGGCGCTGTGATTTTGTTACAGGGGGCTGATTTTGCAGCACAGCTGTAAAACCGACCCCCAGTAACAAAAACGGCCCTCACTGGTCGGAAACCGGATCCACCCTTCCGCCCACCGGGTAAACGCCCGGTGCCTGCTACAGCCAGTCTGGCCCTGGGTCTACGATTGTGTCGGTGAAGGGTGGGTGGTGGTCGGGGGCCTGTAGACATGACAGGGACACCTTCCTTCACATAAACAGTCTTTCCCCACAAAGCAGGCACCCTTTCACTTTGGTGCCTTCATTGCCACTAGGCAGCTGAAATTAGCGCCAGCGCATGGCTGCACTGTATTGTTGTAAATACGGTGCATCCATGGTGTCGCAAGGATGATGCAATATAAAGTAACACATCACTGTTTTTCCCCAGCGATACACCACATTTCATAAAAGAGGTCCTGAATCTGCATTTTCTCTTCCCCTGGGACCTTGGATGGTCATCCTGGCTGTTGGGGGGCCTGTGGAGGGGTTGTTGACCTGTGCTGAACTTGGTCCTGGCTGCTCCATTTCTCATTCTGGTGTATTTATTATTTGATTTCCTTAGAGGGGTATTTGTAAGCTCTTTTTGCTGCTAGACGCTGAAAAGTGACTTTGGGCTGACTAGCGTGATTTTTTTGCCACTAATTGGCTGGTCATCACTTTTTTCACGTTCGCCCTGACGCTAGTGTTAGCAACATTTTTCCCGGCCGCTAGTGGATTCCAACACCATGTAAAGTATTGAAAATATGGCGCAAACATAGCGTTAGGATTTGGCGATCGGCAGCGGTAAAAAAAATTGCTGCTAAACAACGTGAAAACTGCTTAGCGGCAATTTTTGTAAATATACCCCTTTGTCCCCTCTGTAAGTAATTAAGGGCGAGCACAGTTTGAGATAGCTTTGTTAGAATGCCCATGTACTATGGATATTCACAGGAAAAGTAAACGGAGCCCAAGGATACCCCAAGGCTGGAGATATCATCACTAAGTTAGTCCTGTGTCACCATCTGTGAGAAATAGCTAGCCCTGAAAAGGGCAAATGAGCAGAAGAAATCCTAGAATCATTGAGTACATCACAAATTAGTAAGTGGGCAGTGCAGGTCAGGTCGCCACTACTAACCCAGGGTAGGAAGAGCAGGACTGGGATTCTAGATATCTAGTCAAAAGAAGACCGCTGTTTATTTCAAGATGATCTGTCTATGGGGTAATAAAAGATCTGTCAATATATTTTTGCTTTCTATGTTACTTCTGTAGGAAACTTTGCTGTCTACTACAACGAAACCTTGGTGAACGGAATTGCACTAACGTGGCCTGTAACTAGTACTTTACTCAGAGGTGCCCTTCTTCGTTTTGTGTAAATCCATTGAAGAGTATTTGACAAATTAATGCTACCACAGAAAATGTGGGCAGACTCCGAAGAGTCTTGACCGATAATTTAAGGATCTTTCAAGGATCCGGATCTTTGAAGTCACCCATGATAATAATTTTGAAAACTAAACAAAGTTAATTGGATGAGGGAGTTTATTTCCCTTTCCCATTGTGGGATTTGCAGATTTGTGGATCCAGGTAATCTGAAGGCTGGCAGCAACCAAATATATATGTTGTGGCTGCTATTACAGGATGTCAGGCACCAAGGCCTGTGGCCTTGAAAAAGTAAGATATGAGAGTCTTGGGGAGCCTTCTATGAGGGACAGATACTGATCTCCAAAAGTAAACAAGCATTAGCAAAGGCAATCACTTACCCATTGCTTTGTTACTGTGGCTATTTGGCATATGCCAATGCCAGATACTTTTAAAAATGCTCCAGGATTAGCAAAGCCAATATCTGTGACATGAAATCTTGTTTATTTGTTATACTTTCAAGGAGGCTGTCAAATCACAACTTGTTATTCCTCTGACTCTGCAGAGTCCGATCTGTTGATGACGACCCAATATGAAAGGAAAGAATAACTTTTAAAGTTTGCATTCAACAGTATGCTTTCTTTTAAAGCATTTATTCATTGCACCATTTTTCAGCATCCCACATTTTCTGGCAAGACAGGGCTTACTTGCCTCCATTCTTTAGCTGTCACAGGTAATGGCAGTGCAGTAACATTGCTCAGGCACTTTAGGGAAGTGTGATTCTCCTAAAGCACTGTGAAATTACCAGTCATTCGAGGTGTCGCTATTTTACCTGCTGATGTACAAAAGAGCAAAAACACACACAATTGATGGATGGAATTCAGAACAAATCAAAACATTCACACCAGTCAAGAGATCTGGGTTAAATCCATCATTCTTTTGCTCACCATGCCACTCCAGTTTAGACCTGGTTATAGGCAAATCAGTCTTGTCCCTGTGTCTCATGTGAACAGTCCGAACTGCCAAGCCAGGTCCTCCCTGGACCGGAAACAAGCATCCTAAGACTGGTTTCGGGGTTTCACCCCTCATCACCCAGAATAGCTTGACTCCAGTGGCACAGTGAACCCGGGACCCACGTCTGGGCATATCAGGCGCACTTACGGCAAGAAAGCAAAAAACACACAATTGATGGACGGAATACAGAACAAATCAAAACATTCACCCCCAGTCAGGAGATGTCGGTTAAATCCATCATTCTTTTGCTCACCATGCCACCCCAGTTTAGACCTGGCCATATGCAAATCAGTCTTGACCCTGTGCCTCAAAGGAACAGTCCAGTCCAAACTGCCAAGCATCCTAGGACCGGTTTCAGGGTTTCACCCCTCATCAGCCAGAATAGCTTAAATCCAGTGGCACAGTGAGCCTAGGACCCACGCCTGGGCATACCCAGAGCACTTATGGCGAGAAAGCAAAAAACACTCAATTGATGGATGGAATGCAGAACAAATTGAAAAAGAGAGCAGGCAGGAATCTGTTCAAAGCCATATCTTTGTGACCCTGGGCACTCTATTTAAAGTTACATACATGCTAGTTCTCACCAGATTCCAACAAGGAAACAAATGCATGTTGTGCTTGAATGCAGTCATTGCCATGGTTATAGAGGGTGTGGAATCAGATTTCATAATGAATTATTCTATTCCTTAATCAGTATGTCAGAGACGCAAATATAATGTTTTTACTGTGTTTAATATAATAAAGTTTTTAAAGTGGACCTAATCAATCTTCAATTGCACCTTCAAATGTGCCAGATGTGCATAGTACCCTATCATTTGTTCTCCTTCTGTCCATGCACAGAGAAGCCTCAAATATGACCTTCAGTGTTTCATTATTGTACAAAATACAGTCAGCCTTATCGTCCTTGTTGGAAAATGGGTTGTTAGAAGGGGTAAGTATGCACCCATCGCTAGGGGGTGCACAAGCAAGATGGCTGCACGTAGGTGAGGCTCCGCAGCCCGGAACAGACTTCAAGTTAAAAAAAAATCCTGCTTGATTGATGAGAAAACCGGAATTAAGCGCATGCCATGTATCCGGCAGCTGGCTTCGCCGCCGAGTGCGTTGGGGAGGCTCCGGGTTCTGCTCGGCCCTGATGCGGTGATGCACCCGTATGTAGGCTGATATCGCCGACAGGGTCGGCGAGGGGTAGAGACGCTGCGGACTCTTCAACTGAGGCTGGGGCTGCCCACGAGGCACGGGCCGCGCCCGCTTCCTGTCCACTGGGGCCGCTTGGGATGGAGCGCTCGGAGTAATCGGCAACCTGGTAGCACCCAGCAGAGCAGCTGAAAACATCGGACACAAACGGGGAGGTGCGCCGCCGCACCCGGAGAGACATGTTGGACCAGGTGTGCTGCAATGAGCTCAAAGACTGCGAACTGGGAGACGCGACAGAAGCGCAGTACATCTAGGGTGACCAACTGGCATTGGTGCAAATTCAGGACGGTGAGTGTAAAAATTCAGGACAAAGGGTCAAAATTCAGGACACAAATTCAGGACAGGAGGTCAAAATTCAGGACAAATCTTCAGGACAATAGGTACGTTTTACAGACACATCAGAGGAGGTCGCGCAATAGTATATAAGTAAGCCCAGCCATATCCAAACATATTCAACCATTTGCATACCTACCCATCATGTATCCTTCCATCTATCATTTCACTCATCCATCCCTTCATCCATCCTTTCACTCATCTATCCATTACACATCCATCCACCCTTTCACCCTATCCATCTGTACACTCATCCATCCACTCTTCTACCCATCCATTCACTTAGCCATCCAGCCATTTACCCTTTCACCCATCCAGCCATCCTTTCACTTACTCATCCATCCACTCTTCTACCCATCCATTCACTCATCCATCCAGCCATTTACCCTTTCACCCATCCAGCCATCCTTTCACTTACTCATCCATCCACCCACCCAGTCACTCATCCTTCCACCCATCCACCCTTTCAGTCATCCATCCATCCTCCCTTTCTCTCTCCATCGACCCTTTCACTTAGCCATCCTTCCTTCCATCCATCCACCCATCCATCCATCTACTCATCCACTCATGAATCCATCCATTGACCCTATCACTCATCCATCCTTTCTCTCATCCATTTATCCTTTCACTCCTTCACTCATCTATTCATCCTTTTGTCCATCTACCCTCCCTTTCACTCATCCGTCCATCCATTCACCCTTGCACTTATCAATTCATCAATTCATCCATCATTTCACTCATCCATCCACCCACTCACCATCCACCTTTTCACTCATCCATCCTTTCACTCATCTACCCTTTTACCCATCCAGCGCTACCCTTCACCCATACATCCAGCTATTTACCTTTTCTCTCATCCATCCTTCCACTCACTCAACAATCCATCCTCTCTCATTATCCATCTATTCAATCTTTCATTCATCCATTCACCCTTTCACTAATTCATCCAGCCATCCACCCATCCCTTCACTTACTCACTCACCCACCTTTTCATATTAATTTTGAGCTGAGCCTTTTTGAGAAGAGGCCCATCAAGATCCTCACCCTCGCTGCAGGAGCCATTCCAGGACTGGGACAGGATCCACCACAGGGGGTGGGTCAGGAGCCATCACAGGGGGGACAGGAGCCATCACAGGTGGGTTGGGGGGGACAGGAGCCACCACAAGGGGGGGCAGGAGCCATCACAGGAGGGGGAACAGGATCCACCAGGGTGGGCACAGGGGTGGGCATGCAGTATTCTAGTTTCATCTTGGTCTCTTCCAGGGTGGGGTAGGGCTCCTCACTCCCTCCTGGACAAGACAACGAGAAGACAGGCTCTCTTTCCAAAATGTTAGTTTTGCCATCCCCCACTGTGATGTACAGTACTTAAAGGAGGTACTCCAAGAAAACGGGTTTAACTGATTGTCCTCCATACTTTGTTAATCAGTGTGGGTGCGTTTGTGCCATTTCTTTATTTTATTACATTATAGACTGCATGTTTGAAGAACCGAGGTTTGCTTACAATTTAGTGACTAATTAAGCTCTGTGAAGAGAACCAGTGCTGCCTTGGTGTAATCAGGGCCGGTTCTAGGATGTTTGGGGCCCTGGGCAGAAAGGGAATGTGGGAGGCCCCTCTAAATTGCAGAGACATGACGCATTCAGGGTTTGTTCGCATCTGAATAAATGCCCCTGGGCCTGAAGCTGCACCCCCTCCCTCTCAGTCACCTTCAAACACCTCTTAACAGCTCATCAAGGGCTGAAGGTGTGAGGGTGGCCATCCCGCTGTGCCTTTCCAATGCTGCTGGGTATCTGAGCTTTGGTACTGCATCGGAGTCTGTTACACCCGACCTCAACAGCATCGGAGTCCAGCAGGGAGGTGGGTGGAAGCTGGGCCGGATTTAGGGTGGTGCGACCAGTGCCGGTTAAAATTACGGACAAATGGCGTCCGTTAAAGAATCCTTCACGGACAACGGACAGACGGCCGAAATTACGGACTGTCCGTGAAATTTACGGACGGTTGGTCACCCTAAGTACATCTATGCTGGAGACAGCGGGAAACATGTGAGGGCAATTTATCGGATTCCCCTTTACCTCCGATACCACAGAGACAGTGCAGTAGCGATGGTATCACCATAGAACGTTTCGATCACTATCTCCATACCGGTAAGGACTACAGGGCATATTATCAAGAACGGCGTTAAACTTATCGCCGCTTTAGCGGCAGAAAACTGCTGCTAAAGCGGCGATAATGGGCTTGATGATATGCCCTGGAGAATTCCAATAGAAGCCCATGTTGACACCAGAACATGGACTTCTATTGGAATTCTCTGCGGCATATTATCAAGCCCATTATCGACGCTTTAGTGGCAGTTTTTTTGCCGCTAAACCAGCGATAATTTTTAACGCCGTCCTTGATAATATGCCCCTCAAGTCTTATACACTGCATTAAGAACAAACCTCTTGTGTCAGGCCCACCACATTGGCGTGATTGCTAGCCGCGATGATATACCAAGCCTGGTGGGTCCCCCAAGATAAATAGTAGTAAGGAGGGACTACTATGGCAGACTGTTAGAGGATCTGAATGGGTGCGGCCATTGATGGAGGCTAATGATGGTGCCAGGAGCAATGAATAGATGCCCAATATAAAGAAATAGCGCCACACAGACTCGTGATACAGAAGGCATAGAACACAACTTGGAATCTGTGGCAAGAGGGATTACGCATCAGAACAACTAGAGATTAAGGAAAAATAGAAAAGCTACTTGTCCTTTTCCCTGGGTAGTATTCGAATAAACAAAGTGGACAAGTCCTTTAGTAGGTATTAAGGTCGTAGTTCTTGGCCTGTACCTTCGAAAAAGGAGCGCTAACAACAGATTGTTGTTTAAGGAATCCCCTCACCCACCTACCTAGTAGGTGGCATGCTTCATCATCGGGCCCAGCTGGATTACCGAGTGCAATCCAGCTGTGCTTCAACGCCTGAACTACAGCGGAGCGGGCTGTCGTGTGAAAAGTGCAATGTGCTATGTGAAGTGAAATTATGCGCTAAAAATATCTCTAGGAAGTACCCTTATAAAAGTTTTAATGGAAGGGTCCTAGGATATGGGTAAAAAACATCGTCGAGATACACATAAGGTTTTAAAATGAACCTCTGAATCCCTTTAAAAATTACAGGTCTACTAGTTTCAGCCTTCAGATGTGTTCAAGAGGCTTTCGTCAGGACCAGCTGAAAGTGCGTGCCCAAAGAAAAGGGGCCACTGTGGTGTGAATATCAGCACACACCCTAAAGTGTGCTGTGAGTGTGGTGGGATCTTGTTACTTACAGATCCTATGCAGCGAGTACCTGTGAAGGAAAGAAGTACATAGTACAACTACATTGTCACATTTTCATTTGTACACAGGTATGTCATGCATGTCTTACTTAGTAGCGCTCCTCTGTGCGTAGAGTAGTGGTGACTGGTTGGGAGAAGGCATCATGCATGTGACTTGGTGAGTGCATGCATGATGGCTATCTAAAAATAACCAGGCGTGGCTACAATGTGCCCCAGTAGTCTCTAATTAAATGCAAGACAAAAACAAGCATTTGCAATGCAATAGGTCTCGCATTTATAAGAGTTTGAGCTATTGGCATTGTAAAATTACAATGCCTTTTATTTATGTTTTGGTTTTAAAACAAATAAAAGGCATTGTCATTTACAATGTCAGTAGCATAAACTCGCATAAAAGCAGTGTGTGGAGTGCAGCAGTGTGCGGCGTGCTGCAGTGTGCGGCGTGCAGCAGTGTGCGACATGCAGCAGTGTGCGGCGTGCAGCAGTGTGCGGCGTGCAGCAGTGTGCGGCGTGCAGCAGTGTTTCGTGTAGCAGTGTGAGGCATGCAGCACTGTGACGTGCAGCGACGTGCAGCAGTGTGCGGCGTCCAGCAGTGTGCTGCGTGCAGCAGTGTGCGGCGTGCAGCAGTGTTTCGTGTAGCAGTGTGAGGCATGCAGCACTGTGGCGTGCAGCGGCGTGCAGCAGTGTGTGGCGTGCAGCAGTGTGCTGCGTGCAGCAGTGTGCTGCGTGCAGCAGTGTCGTGCAGCAGTGAGTAATGCAGCAGTGTGCAGCAGTGTGTGGCGTGCAGCAGTGTGCCGGTTGAATCAGTATGTGCCGTGCAGCAGTGTGTGGCGTGCAGCAATGTTTCGTGTAGCAGTGTGTGGTGTGCAGCAGTGTGTGGCGTGCAGCAGTGTGCGGCGTGCAGCAGTGTGCGGCGTGCAGCAGTGTGCAGCGTGCAGCAGTGTGTGGCAGTGTGTGGCGTGCAGCAGTGTGAGGCGTGCAGCAGTGTGTGGCGTGCAGCGGCATGCAGCAGAGTGAGGCGTGCAGCAGTGTGAGGCGTGCAGCAGAGACACGTGGAGGGTGAGGAGAGACACGTGTAGGGTGAGGAGAGACACGTGTAGGGTGAGGAGAGACACGTGTGGAGGGTGAGGAGAGACACGTGTGGAGGGTGAGGAGAGACACATGTGGAGCGTGAGGAGGAGACACCTGTGGAGGGTGAGGAGGAGACACATGTGGAGGGTGAGGAGGAGACACATGTGGAGGGTGAGGCGGAGGGTGAGGAGACACGTGTGGAGGGTGAGGAGAGACACGTGTGGAGGGTGAGGAGAGACACGTGTGAAGGGTGAGGAGAGACACGTGTGGAGGGTGAGGAGAGACACGTGTGGAGGGTGAGGATAGACACGTGTGGAGGGTGAGGAGAGACACGTGTGGAGGGTGAGGAGAGACACGTGGAGGGTGAGGAGAGACACGTGGAGGGTGAGGAGAGACACGTGGAGGGTGAGGAGAGACACGTGGAGGGTGAGGTGGAGAGTGAGGAGAGAGACATGTGGAGGGTGAGGAGAGACGTGTGGAGGGTGAGGAGAGAGGTGTGGAGGGTGAGGAGAGACGTGTGGAGGGTGAGGAGAGACAGGTGGAGGGTGAGCAGAGACACATGTGGAGGGTGAGCAGAGACACGTGTGGAGGGTGAGCAGAGACACGTGTGGAGGGTGATGAGAGACACGTGTGGAGGGTGAGGAGAGACGTGTGGAGGGTGAGGAGAGACGTGTGGAGGGTGAGGAGAGACACGTGGAGGGTGAGGAGAGACACGTGTGGAGGGTGAGGAGAGACACGTGGAGGGTGAGGAGAGACGTGGAGGGTGAGGAGAGACACGTGGAGGGTGAGGAGGGTGAGGAGAGACACATGGAGGGTGAGGTGGAGGGTGAGGAGAAACAGAGTTGGAGGGTGAGGAGAGACGGAGGTGGAGGGTGAGGAGAGACGGAGCTGGAGGGTGAGGAGAGACCGAGGTGGAGGGTGAGGAGAGACGGAGGTGGAGGGTGAGGAGAGACCGAGGTGGAGAGTGAGGAGAGACCGAGGTGGAGGGTGAGGAGAGACCGAGGTGGAGGGTAAGGAGAGACCGAGGTGGAGGGTAAGGAGAGACCGAGGTGGAGGGTAAGGAGAGACCGAGTTGGAAGGGAATCAGAAGTGGAGGAGAGAGAGAGGTGGAGGGTGAGGAGAGACAGTGGTGGAGTGGGGGGGAGGGGAGGATATCACTTTTACTTCCTCTCCTAGTGTAAGGTAACGCCCCCACCCCACAGGCCCTGCCAGGGCCGAGAGCAGATCACTGTTCGCATCAGCCGTCACCCGAGACCGCTCCGTACTTGTTGGTAAATAGAGGTTCACTATCTGTTGATAATGGGATTCACTTGGGCGGCTGACTTACCTCCTGCACCCCCAGGGCCAACACTGAGAAGGCATCAGAGACCTGGTGCTGCCTATGCTGCAGTACTGCGAGAGAGAGAGGGATGGGGGGGGCGGGCAGAGGAAGAGGAGTGGGGTTAGGGAAGGGACAGGTGGGGAGAGAAAGAGGAGAGAAGGGACAGAGACAGAAAAGGAGCAAAAAAAGAATTAGAGAGAGTAAAGAGGAGAGTTGGGGAAAATGAAAACATTACGAGAGAACATGTAGCAAAGAGGTGGAGAGAGAAGATGGGAGAGAGTAAGGACGCAGCCAAGAGATAGGGCAGAGACCAAAAGAATCGAAACAATACAAAAGTATTTTCCAAACTCGTAAATAACCACCTGCCAAACAACTGATCTGCAATGAAGCATCCGAATCCGGTATATCATGACGTTAACCATGCAATAAAAAATAAATTAAAAAAAAATAAAAAAACACCCAAAAACACGTATACACCATGTTGACCCTTTTCCATGCAACGTATTCTAAAACGCCATTCTCATTCATATATTCACAGCAAACCTGTTCACAAGAGTGACAGAAAATGTGGTATTAGTGTTACATTTTTGTTTACATCCATACCCGCTCACTTATGCAATTAAAGGATTCATGACCACATGGTTAAACAAAACGTACTGATTGGCCTTGCCGTGAAGGAGAAACACGTGTTGACACACACTCCCGATCTGTGAAACGTTCACCCCACTTTCTCGAAATTGAAACCAGTGCATGTGTCCGACGAACTTCCTGCCGCTTATCTGAATGCACCAGTGGCAGAAGATAGTCACCATCTTGCAACAACACAATTAAAGGGAGGCATGTCTGTCTCTCCCCACCGCCACATGTCTCTGAGTCTTACTGTCTCATGCGAGATCTCCCTCTACGAGACAGCTGACACCGACTCTTCCCCTGAGACAGTACGGGAGATGCGTGTGTGTGCATAATGTGTGTGTCTATATGTATATATCTGTGTGTGTATGCATGTGTGTGTGTATGCATGTGTGTGTTGGTGTGCAAGTATGGGTGTGTCATTTTGTTCATTTGTCTTCATGGATGTGTACACATATGTTTGTGTGTATACCTATGTCTGTGTATGCATGTTTGTGTGTATGTATATGTGTTTGAGTATGTTGGTGTGTGTGCTTGTTTATATGTGTATGTGGGGTTGGTGTGCATGTATATGCATATGTTTATGCATGTCTGTGTGTGTTTGTATATGTTCATATGTGTGTGTAAATGCATGTGTGTGTTTGTATGTGTGCATAGTTGTGTATGCATGTGATCAGAGGGAAGAGTGCACTTGAGGGCAAAGAGGAAAACATACAGGGAAGAGTATGTGAGGGCAGAGAGAAAAATACAGAGGGAAAAGCACGTGAGGGCAGAGAGAAAAATACAGAGCCAAGAGTCCATGTGAGGGAGGAGAGAAAAATAGAGAGGGAAGAGCTCATGTGAGAGCAAAGCGAAAAATACAGAGGGTAGGGCGCATGTTAGACCGGAGATAAAAACATAGAGGGAAGAGAGCATGTGAGAGCAGAGAGAAAAATATAGAGAGAAGAACACATGCGAGGGCAGAGAAAAAAATACAGAGCGAAGAGCACATGTGAGAGCATAGAGAAAAAATGCAGAGGGAAGAGTACATGTGAGGGAAGAGAGACAAATACAGAGGGAATAGCATGTGTGAGGAAAGAGAGAAAAATGGAGAGGGAAAAGCACATGTGAGGGCAGAGTGAAAATGCAGAGGGAATAGCACATGTGAGACCAGAGAGAAAAACATAGAGGGAAGAGCATATGTGAGGACAAAGAGAACAAGTACAAGCTATGCCAAGCGGAAGTGATCGCATTTGCGATCAAACATCAAAGCGGCGAAAGTGAAAGTAATCGAGCAGAGCATCAAAGGGCTGGGTGAGAAGGGAGGGGGGAATGCAAGGGTCAAAGCGGCTAAAGTGAAAGTAATCGAGCAGATCATCAAAGGGCTGGGTGAGAAGGGAGGGGGAAATGCAAGGAGCAGCTGTGCACGTGCACGCCATCATGCACTCAAGCCCTAGGCCAGCAAAACCATGTGGGTAGCACTTTTGAAAGCCCACTTACAAAATGTCTCAAAGAGACTGCTTTCGCTGTCTCAGCGAGACCTAATACTGACACTTGAAGTATATTTAATAGGTTATGCGTGTTGTGCAGTGGTAGATTATCTTTATTTTATCAATTGTATTCGTGTTGTGGCACATAAAATGTATTCGCGTTATGGCACATCAGGTGATTGTTTAAAATTAAGTATCTTGTGGTTGCGCGTGATATATCCAGAGAACACAATTAACATAGAGAGACACACAGGACATACTAACTGACAACAAACAAGCAGCCTCACTGTGTCTCTGTTAGCAAACTGCCTCATGGATCCGATCTTACAATGTTACACCAATTTCTGACCCTAGAAAAAGAATAAATGCCGAGGAAATGGTAGCGGGAATGGGCAAATTGGCATTGCCGTCTCCTGCGGGAGGCTTGTGCATGCTTTTACTCACGTTTTGTCTTGGGCTATAAACCAGTGTCACCTACGTTGTAGACCGGATCCCGTCATTTGTGGGATGCGGAGGGTCTGAACAATACAAGTAGCAACTACGGAGGGAGCGGTCACATGGACACGTGATCGCAAGGCATGCACGTTACCGGGACTAGTACGCTAACCTCCCTCTCTCTATGGCATAGTAAGAGGATGCGCATGCGCATTTCCATGTATGGAATTGCAGTGCTGTTCTACTAGACGTTACTGCTGAGCCTGTGGACGCGGTTGTGCCTTTTTAGAAAAGGGGGGTAACGCTCAGGCCGATTTCTCGTGGGCATTTTAAAGCAATGTATTCACAAGAGGATAAGTGCAGAAGGAGTGATTATTTTTAAGCCCCACCTACGGAGTATCCTGGGCAGGTGGTTATAGAGCATATCAAAGCATCGTATCTGCAATGGCAGAAGGTGCTACTAGAGTGGTTATGTCTGGGCACCACCTACAGAGTTTCTTAAGGAAGTGTATTGTAAACGGATGTTTATGTGCATACTAGTATGCTAAGGTGTATATCAAAGGACCCTTAGCTAGATCTAACAACTAAGTAGCCTAGTATTATGCATTGGAGGCGTGTAAAATAACGTGATTATTTTCGCTGTATGCTATTCCACGGCACAATATCATTTAGCCCTTTGATGTGTGTTGAGAGTCTGTATACCCAACGTTGCTCTTTTTCCAACAATGAATCTTGCATGTTTCCTGTTTGAGCGTCTAGTTGTTCAATGACCACCCAGGTCATGTCATTGGTGGTGTGTCCTGCAGTTAGGAAATGGTCTGTCAGTTTAGTGGTATTACGCTTACAGCGGATGTTGCTCCGATGTTCGCATATTCTGGTCTTTATTTTATGGCTAGTCTTGCCCACGTACCTCAGTTGACATGGGCATGTGATTAGATAGACCACATTTTCAGAATTGCAATTGGTGTGTCTTCTGATATTTCATATTTTCCCCTGTTCCAGGTGTAGGATTTTATTAGTTTTGGTTAAATGGCAGACGCTACAATTGCCACATGGAAAGTGGCCAGTGACATTTGGTAGACCCCAGGCATTCAGCACAGTGTTATTGGTTGGAGTCAGCTTTTTGAGGCGTGTGGATACCAGACTGTCTCATAAGTTTTGTGACCTTCTGTAGGAGAGTAGTGTTTTTTCCCATTGAAGTTTACCAGAAGTCACAATTTTCCAATTGCTCTGGATCAATTTGGCGACTTTATTTGAGATAGAATTGTATGTGGTCACACAAGTTAGAGGGAGGGTAGATTCTGTTTGCTATCTACTTTCTAGTATACTTTCCCGATTCTGATTTCTAGCTCTTTTTTGGGCTCTTTTGATGATATGGTTGGGATAACCTCTATTCCTCAATTTTGTTGCAAGTGAATCAGACTGTGATTTAAAAACCTTGACTTCGCTGCAATTGCGCCTTAGTCTCAGATATTATCCATAGGGTAAGTTTTCCCTCAATGGTCTAGGATGAAAGCTTTCGAAGGGAGTTTTTTGCCGTTGGTTTGAAATTAGTCTTTGTGCTCAGGCCGCCATTTTGTGCCTCTATGTCAAAGTCCAAGAAAGTGATGCTTTCTCGACTTCTAGCATGCGTGAATTTTAGGTTGGGGTCTAGGGTGTTAATCCACTCAAGAAATTCAAGCAGTCTATTTTCAGTATTTGTCCATATTAGGAAGACGTCATCAATGTATTCGAAAAAGATGTCTTTTAATGCTAGTTCAGCACATTCTAGGACGAATGACTTAGGTGTCCTATGGTTCCATTCAGTATTATCAAGTGAGGTGCGAAGAACATCAAGTGTGTCGTCTTGCGGTAGGCTGGTGTATAAGCTTTCGATATCCATGCTCACCAGGATTGATGTTGTAGGATTGAAATGAAGGTTGTTTATGTGGTTTAGCAAATCTTTTGTATCTTTCAAGTAGGTAGGGGTTGCCTGGACCACTGGTTGCAGAAAGAAATCGCAAAAGCGAGACAGCGGTTCAAGAAGTGAGCCTATTCCAGACACGATGGGTCTGCCAGGTGGGGGTGTTTTATTCTTATGAATCTTTGGGATTGTATAAAAGTATGGTATTTTGGTGCCCCCTGAAGTCAGGAATGATGCTTCTTGTTTGCTGATGTCTCCATTCGATTCAGCCTCATGTACCAGTATTTGTATTTTGGTTTTGAGGGTAGTACTTGGATCGTGTTCCAATTTGCGGTAGTTTCCTGTGTCATCTAGAAGGCATAAGCATTCAGTGTAGTATGCACTCTTGTTTTGTAAAACTATGCCCCCTCCCTTGTCCGCCGGTTTTATGATAATGGCATCATTGCTTTTCAGCTGTTTGATGGTGGCAAACTGTTTGGCACTTGTATTTTTGAAATTATGGTTTTCTGTGGTATTTTCTATCCCATTGTAGATAGCTTGTTCAAAGGTTATTATTTCCACAGGAGTTGTATGTGGTGGTGGGTTAAAGGTGGACTTGAGTTTCAAGGTGGTGTCACCTTTATCCTCGTTCTGTGTTTGTGTGGGCGATTGGTTCTCAAAAAAGGCTTTAAGTCTTAGCTTCCGAAAGAAGTCAGAAAGCTCACAATGGAGTTTGAATTTGTCAAGTTTGGCAGTTGGTGAGAAGCCTAGGCCCTTATTAAGTACTTTTTCTTCTGTCTCTGTGAGGATGTGGTCCGACAGGTTCGTAACTAGTGTCTATTTCCACTCGGTCCCGCCTGTGGTTCCTTTGTTTTGCTGCGTGTGTTGGCACTCGGGTTCATGTCTTCCTCCCAATGTACTTGTCCTCCCGGGTCGTCTCCCGCGTCCTCTCCGTCCTGATCCTAAAAAAGGAAACCGCTGGTTGGGGTTCCCGTATTGTGGTGGTGGTTGAGTGAATTGGGAAGTTCCAGCCATATAGCATTGGGGGAGCCATCTGTGGTGGTATTGGTGGGAAATGGCCTTGGTATTTCTTTTGTCCGCCTTGGTACGTGTTTGGCCAGGGTTGTTGTCAGTAGGTGTTGTGCCCTCTGCCTCTTTGTCTATTCCTGTAGTTCCCATTGCTTGATCCATAGGTTTCATTGCTGGATCCGCTACTGATGGAAGATCCATCATCTGTGAAGAACGACTGAGCTAGTCTAGGCGGTGCTTTGTACTCTGCGTCTGAGTAGGGGTATGTTTTGACAAAAGAGAATTTCTTTAAATCCTTTTGAAACTGATGGATTTTTGACTGCGTCAATTCATCTTTGTATTCCGCCATTTCTTTATTTACTTCATCCAGTCTTTAATTAAATGAAGTTAAGGTGGTTTTAAAGTGGTTCTCGGTTGCCTGGATGTCAATCAGTATTGCGTCTGATAGTCTTTTAGCCGTCTGAATTATTAAGATGATCCAGTCTCTGGTGCAGTGCCAGGCGATCTGGGCCCGGTCTCTTCGGAAGGCAGCATCATCAAAGAATATGCGGGGTGCATTTGTCAAATCAGTCCTTTTGGGGCTGTGTTGGAGCGTAGATATTCTGTCAATATTATGCCATGTAATATTGTTCTGATGCGGTTCTTCTTTTTTTCAGTCAGATTTTCCCAATCAGCACTTTGTGAGATAGTTTGTGCCACATTGAAGTCTGCCATCAATGGTGATGCTGCTAGGATGTTACTGACATCCTCGTCAGTGAAAGTAAGTCCCGAGTTCTCAGCCATGCTGTCAGTGGGCTCTCTGGGGTAGCACTTAAAATAGATACAGAACAGTTTTGTGAAAGAGAGAATCAACTCTCACAGCTGTGCGCTGTCATAATACATCAGAACAACTAGAGAGTAAGGAAAAATAGAAAGGCTACTTGTCCTTTTCCCTGGGTAGTATTCGAATAAACAAAGTGGACAAGTCCTTTAGTAGGTATTAAGGTCGTAGTTCTTGACCTGTACCTTCGAAAAAGGAGCGCTAACAGCAGATCGTTGTTTAAGGAAACCCCTCACCCACCTACCTAGTAGGTGGCATGCTTCATCATCGGGCCCAGCTGGATTACCGAGTGCAATCCAGCTGTGCTTCAACGCCTGAACTACAGCGGAGCGGGTTGTCGTGTGAAAAGTGCAAAGTGCAATGTGAAGTGAAATTATGTGCTAAAAATATCTCTAGGAAGTACCCTTATAAAAGTTTTAAAGGAAGGGTCCTAGGATATGGGTAAAAATCATTGTTTGAAAAGGAATCACCGGGCAGCTTCCAAGGCGAGCACCAGCCAATCCCGATCCAGATCGACTTCACCGCTATCTAAATTAGACTGAATGTACTATAGAAGATGCATATGTGACTCGAAGACAGGACAATACAAGGGACTCAGTAGCGTTACCTGTTCACCCCCCAATGTATACCTTGTGGAGCACCATGGTGAGGCCAGTATGACTGGACAACTCTTCAGAATATCCCATGAGATATTACTATGCAGCTGATAAGGTGACCTCTCTTTTCTATTTTCATCTTTATTCCCGATGTTGATCCATATATACAGGTCCGAGCACCCGACACCCCTATTCATTGGTAGACTCTTATTTAATGGGCCACCATGGGTAGGAGGGTAGATGTGGGCCCCCAGGCAGTACCTCCATGGGAGAACCTCCTTTTTATGCTATTGTTAGGTATTCCGATATCATTGAGGTTCACATATGAGCAATATGGTTGGATGTATCTGTTTTCAAAGTTAACGGAGGGAGAGTCATGCATACCTGACAAGTTGGGGAAGTCGTTGTCGGAGGGGGTGGGGGACAGTATTCACAGCACCATGTCTATCATTGGCAGTTTACTGGAGAAGTGCAAGTCAACCGTTTTGAATATCGTTGTACTACCTATAGCAATAAGTCTCTTCTCAATAGTCAATTATGGCAGGCTCACAACAACTCGCTAAAATTCACTGTCTGTCCTGGAATGTTCATGCTCTAAATAACCCATGTAAAAGAAGACACATTCTGGGATATTTAGACAGACATCACGTTCAAATCGCACTTTTGCAAGAGACACATCTAGACCCTTCCGCCTCACCAAACTTTGCTGCTCGATGGGCAGTGAGCTGTTGTTTCTCGTCTTACTCCACATACGCTAGAGATGTAGCAATTCTTATTAAAAAGAATACACCATTTGTACTCTGAGTTTCCATACTAGATTCACAAAGCAGATACTGCATTATGTGGGGCCAGCTGTGGTCTCACGAGGTAGAAATCGTCAACTATTGTGGGCCTAATGTGGATGACTCACATTTCTGTAAAATACTCACCATAGAATCGACATATGTCCTTTGCGGAGGAGACTTCAAGAAAGCTTTGGAGCCTACGCTTGATAGTTCCCATCCGGCACTACAACATTACACTGCAGCACAGGGGCAACTGGTGGGCATTATAGCAGACACCTACCTACTAGACGCATGGAGGCAACTACACCCTTCAACTAGAGAAGGCACACATTACTCTGCGGTGCATTCAACATGGTCCAGAATTGAGTACTGGATTATTTCTAGGGGACTGGGACAATGGGTTGATCAGGTTGAACACCTAGCGAGTATGGACTCCGACCACTCCCTTGTAAAAATTGTATTGTCCCTCCTGGGTGGAGGGACACCATACAGCAAATGGCGATTGAATCCAACTGCTTTGTTAGATGCCATATTTCAGGCTGAAATAGGACAAGAAATACTGGAATTTTTTTACGGCAACATAGATTTAGTGGCGAATGTTACAACGGTTTGGGAAGACTTTAAAGTCACCATGAGTGGATCATGTATCTCTAAGGAGGTTGGTATATTGCGTGACATTCGTAGTCAGCTTAAAAAGCTGGATGCCGACATTAAAACCCTAGAACAGGAAATAACAAAGCCCACTGGAGGGGAGCCACAAAAGTTGCCCTCAGGGTCAAAATAACGGAGTACAAAGACACAACAGAGAGAGAATGCATATTTAGAGGTAAACACTACAAAGCTCGGAATTATGGTGAAGGGATCTCCCATGGAAAGCCATAGCAGAATATATTAGACAACCCAGGTTTTCCAACTATGTGATCGAACTTCATGATTCTGAGGGCACTATTCATAGGAGCACCCAAGACCTCTTGCAAATTTGTACGCCATACTACTCTACACGGAATACCTCAGAGACAGCAACCCCTTAACCTCCCACTATATTTAGAAGATATCGCCCTAGGTTGGCTAGGAGCTTCCCAACAAGAGTTCCTGGCAGCAGATCTTGAAGAGGATGAAATATTCACACCCATCATGCAAATGAAGTCTGGGTGAGCCCCGGGATCGGATGGGCTCCCAGTAGAGTTCTATAAAACCTACGCAGTGTACTTAGTCCTCATCTTTAAAAAAGTGTAAGATGAAGCAAGTGAGGAAGGTATACTCCCATTAACCATGAAAGAGGCCATGATAACTTCGCTGCTTAAGCCTGGCAAGCCAGCAGAGCACTGTGAGTCTTATGGACCACTCTCTCTAATCAATTGTGACACTAAGATCCTAGCCAAGGTCCTCTCAAGCAGATTGAATCTTTTAATAGGCAACTTAGTATTGCCAGATCAAGCCGAATTCATACGAGGACGAGCGACATCACACAATCTCTGTACACTTTTCTCTGTTATGCAAGATATTGATCCAGATATAGCTGCGGTGGCACTGTTTTTAGATGCCACTAAAGCTTTTGATTCTGTAGAGTGGGACTATCTTGCAGGTATGCTCCGACATATGAGAATGCCCCCAGGTTTTCTCAAATGAATAGAACTCCTATACCGGCAGCCATTAGCAACTGTCCTCCTCACTGGCTCCCACTCATCCCCATTCACAATTACTAAAGGAACGAGGCAGGGCTACCCACTATCTCCGCTTTTATTTGCACTTGCAATAGAGCAGCAAGCAGCAAAAATGAGGCAACACCATAAGGAGTGAGCGCTAGCATATCCCACTTGGCATCTTCTTATATCGCTATGTGCAGATGATATAACCTTAAACACCTACAAGGCAATCTAAATCCAGTACTACAAGAAATCACAAAGTTCGAGGAACACTTCAATACGCATCAATTGGTGTAAATCGCACATATTCCCCCTTACCGATAAGGTTACACCATACACGTTAAACTATTCCTTGGAGTGGAGTACTACAGAGGTTAAATATCTAGGGATTAGGATCACTAGAGATAAAACTAAACTTATGCACAAAAAAATTGTGGTAGAACCTTAGGTGCCCTGACAAATTCAGTTACTCGGTGGGTAGCTCTGCCGCTGTCCATGGCAGAGAGGATCTCCCTAATAAAAATGGTAATACTGCCCAAAATGCTCTAACTGTTTACAAATGTCCCTTACAATCCTGGGCAACCATACTTTGCAGCTCTAAAAACACAACTGATTCGATTGACATGGGGAGGCAAGCAACCTAGGCTAAAATGGGAGGTGCTGACACTACCTTTTTTGCAGGGGGGATTCAAGGTGCCCGACCTTAAATTATACTATTTATGTGCACAGACACACTCTGCAACATACTGGTTCCACTCACCCCCATTCAAGCCACATCTAGCAATTGAAATGGGATACATGGATCCCATCCCCCTGTTAGGGTTCAATGCCACACAGTCTAACAAGCATTAACATAGCCAATAGGTCTCGCCTTTGGGACCTTATAAGTGTTAAGCCATGCAACAGTTGCATAACTAAATACTTATAAGGTCCCAAAAGCGAGACCTATTGGCTATGCCATGCGGCAGCGAAAGTGAAAACGATCGTGATCAAACATCAAAGCGGCCGCGAAAGTGAAATTAATCGCGGTCAAGCGCGGCGCGCGCGTGCCCGCGCACATGCACTGTACTACTAGGCTGGCCTGGTAGCACTTTTTGGAGTCCTCTCAATAAGTCTAGCCAGACCAGCGCATGCACTGGGTCAGACGAGACCTAAAAAATGGGATACTGATCCCACCACGGTATCATGTGCTAACACCGCATGGAGGAAGATAGCCAATAAACTGGATACACCAATGTTATATTCACCCCGTTTGCCTATAAAATATCACCCGGAATTTAAAGTCCCTTATGTAGGGGCATGTAGACAAGTTGTAGATAAAGTTCAGGCAGAGACATGGGGAGACCTGTATGAAGATGGTAAGTTTCTACAAAAGAACAGTTCTTCCAAGAATATACACCCACAGCAATGGAGTTATTCATGATTGTGAGACTTAGGCAAAGTGTAAGGCCGGCCACCCGAGAGTTCCCACACGAGCCACAGGTTCTCCCCCCATTACGTGAACTACTGCAATCGGAGCCACCTCGGCACATCACCTCTCTCATCTATCATAGCACACAAACAGCTTTTAAGGCACCCTGGACAACATTGCACACAAACTGGGAGGCAGAGCTAGGCATGACACTATCGGACCAGCAATGGGAATACTGCTGTACGCAACTCAGTGATACTACAGCTAATAGTAGGCTACGAATGATACATTATAAGTTCTTACGTCGCCTGTACTATACCCTGGACAAACTGTTTAAGTTCCATTTAAGGGACAACGATAAGTGCGAGCTGTGTAAAAAGGAAGGAGCTGGCTTTCTATATCTGGCGTGGGAGTGCCCAGAAATTAAGGAGTACTGGCACCACGCATTTGCAGCCATGACACAAATGGTGGAAGCCCCACATCAGATATCCATGATTACTGCCATTCTGGGCTACACTAAAGAAGCTGAAACAGCACACAAGAAATATACGGCATTGGGGTGATTGATAGCTAAGCTCATGGTTGCCTGTAAATGGTGGAGAGGAAGGGCTCCCACATTTAAAGACTGGACCCAAGATCTAATCTTGCGGCAAGAACAATCTATTACTTATGCAGGATTCGTGTAGATTTCACTGCGTCAATTTTACGAGGCGTTCCTGCGACAGAATGCCCACCCTGCGTCAGAACACCCACATGAAACCTAACGCAGGTTTCATGTGGCGCAGGGCTTTACAACGTGACGCATCTCCCTAGATGCGTCACGTTGTAAATAAGGCACAACGTGGCGCACGATTTACGCCGCCGCTGCGTCACAGAAGTGACGCAGTGTCAGCGTAAATGTGGCGCATGGGGCTTGTAAATAAGGCTCCCAGTTTTCCGTTTTTACTGATTGTTACAGATAAATACAGACAGAAAACTATTTATTTTCCTGTCTGTATTTATTTTTAAATAAAGAAAAATACGGAAAATAGGCCTTCTTTGAATGATTTTTTTCTACTGTCAGTCACAAGTGCCAGGTCAGTAGGTGTACAGACTGAGAGGTAGGTGAGATGAAAAAAGACAATAGATTTCCTAATTAAGCTTAATTAAGTCTAGATCTACAGTTATTCATTCTATTCTACAATGCAAGTGTTGTCAGATAACGCTATTGCACTGTATACTGCTGAAACCTTTTGGACATTCAAATGCGGACATACATTTATCAGTTAAATAAATGTGGAAAAATACACATTGCAGCTTCATTTATGCAGAAAACACAAAATAAAAATGGATAAATACAGAAAAAATGATCAAAAAATAAATATGGATAAATACAGACGGAAATGTTGAAAAAATAAATACCATAACACCGGGAGCCCTACTTGTAAATCTGCCCCATGGATTCTGGTTGGCAAAGGTATGCGCCATGTCCAAGCAGAAGTAACAATCCTAGTCAGGGTGAGCTAGATGCACACTAAAAGATAACTTGTGTTCACCCTCTGGTAGCTTGGCACAGAGCAGTCAGACTTATCTAAAGAGGCAATGTGTACAGTATTTATGCAACGTTCACACACAGTAACACAATGAATACTCCACAAAAAGACTCTAAACAGGTTTATAAAAATAAATGATTATATTATATAAAGAATAAATTCAATAAAGCACTTGGATGCAAGTAGTGCTAAAAAGGTTATTTTAGGTCAAAGTTTGGGCTGACCTCATGGAAGCGCAGGCTGGCTACCGGGCCCACGCTGAGCCCAGTGAACAAAGTACTATTGCTGGTCGGAAGTTGTGCGATGTGTTGATCTTCTTCATGCAGTGGAGGCAATTTGTCAGTTCCGAAGGTGGGTGTCGTATTCTGGAGCATGTGCGATGCAGCTCCAGCAAGGCTCGGGGTACCCCTATGCCTAACATGCTGCGTCAATCCTTACGTCTGCTTCAAGCAGGCGCAGGGTTTTGACGCAGCATGGCCGTAAAAGTGACTGAGTGAAATCTTGTAAATTTCACTCAGCCACTTTTAGGAGGCGTTCCTGCTCCGGAACCCCCCCGCCCCCCGAGCCGGAACGCCCACATGTGGCGCAGGGCTTTACAAAGTGACGCATCTCTCTAGATGCGTCACGTTGTAAATACCCCACAGCATGGCGCTGGCTTTGCGCCGCCGCTGCATCACAAAAGTGACGCAACGGCGGCGCAAATGTGGCGTACGGGGCTTGTAAATCTGTCCCTTAGTTTTGCCAATAATTAAGTTTTAATTTTAATGCAAATACGAGAAAACATTGAACAAATGAGTGTTGCTCACATCCAGGGTGAAATGGCATGTAATATGGCAAGCGTGGCCCAGCCACTGCTGCACCCCCACTCATCGAAGGATGTTCTGCTTGTGGATTACAGCTCCTAGAAAGCAGCGATCTCCAGTCACTCAGAGACGCGGCCCTAATTGCCACTGGTGATGTTGCTCAGTTCGGTGCCTGGTCCTGTCACCAGCCTAGAGGGTTCGGTAGCAGTTAACCAGCCACCGCTTACGCTGGTGTAGCCAGGGCCTCACGACTCCACTGTTTAAATAAGTTTATGATCGGAATTGTGTTATGTGGCTAGTGTGACAAGTACATAATTATGTGGAAAACCCCAAAGGTGCACAGTTGTATAATTCCAGTAGCTCTAGCTAACAATCATCGTACATAAAACACACAAAAATGTGGTTCCGTTGGATCGATAGGTATATATTTCAAAGATTAATTGGAGATTATGCAGTGGTCCTCACGAGTAAATAATTTACATTGAGACAATTTATTCAAACACACACACATAGAGCGAGTTCAAAAACTCCATGGATGGAGTGTATATTGTCTTGGAACACCACTTTAAAAGTAAGGCTCCCAGTTTTTACTGATTGTTACAGATAAATACAGACAGAAAACTATTTATTTTCCTGTCTATATTTATTTTTAAATAAAGAAAAATACGGAAAATAGGCCTTCTTTGAATGATTTTTTTCTACTGTCAGTCACAAGTGCCAGGTCAGTAGGTTTACAGACTGAGAGGTAGGTGAGATGAAAAAAGACAATAGATTTTCTAATTAAGCTTAATTAAGTGTAGATCTACAGTTATTCATTCTATTCTACAATGCAAGTGTTGTCAGATAACGCTATTGCACTGTATACTGCTGAAACCTTTTGGACATTCAAATGCGGATATACATTTATCAGTTAAATAAATGTGGAAAAATACACATTGCAGCTTCATTTATGCAGAAAACACAAAATAAAAATGGATAAATACAGAAAAAATGATCAAAAAATAAATATGGATAAATACAAACGGAAATGTTGAAAAAATAAATACCATAACACCCGGAGCCCTATTTATAAGCAATACTTCTCAAGGAAGGCGTTCATTGCATAGTGATAATAGGTGCAGTGCTCGTGCAATGTGAACAGAAGCATTACAAAAACATAATAAAAAGATTCCTTTTGTCAATCGTTTTTGGTGCAGCCTGGCTACACAATGCACAACTTTGCTTCAGTTGAGAAGGTACAGGGATCCAATTGCTATTGTCCCACTTTAGTCATGTAGTGCAGGGGCAATAATGTGGATCATCAATAGTTTGACCCTTATATTTAAGTGTTGCATTCAGACATTTAATAGGATCTTCTTCAGAACAGAAGAAGTAAGGAGACACTCAGCACCTTGTAAGTGTAAAAAGTTGCGTAGTCGGGGCAGTAGTCAATTAAGGGCTCTGTAAGGTTGCCTCCCGATCCTCATAGGGCTCCATAAGGTCGCCTCCAACTACTTAAACTGTAGATGCAAAGATCACTTAGAAATCTTTCTATGTCGAAATACCTGTTTCTCTACTGCATCTGACTCCATACTAAAAGCCCAGCTTCTGAAGAACAAAGGATAAACCTGTTTTTTATATAACATTCATTGAAGGCACAAGCATTCAAGTACATTACCATATTTTTGCATCTTATTTTGAGTTGGAATTTAAAACAGAAAAATCTCCCTGTAAGAACCTCTATGGCCTGTCCAGGAAAGAAATGCTCCTCTGCCCCATGAGTGGAGGTAAGGGGTCTGTCTTATTTTGGTAGGCTCCAGTCCATTGTCCCCACCTGACTTCAGAAAGCCCATATATATACATGGAAGTCTGCAATCCCACTAGAACAACCGTCTCTAATTTCCTTACTACAGTTGAGTTGCGACAACTCTAGTCACCTGTAGTAAGAAAATGATGAAGCTGCTCAACTGTAATAGGTTATTATATTTGAGTTATGATGTAATAATGACCAGCAGCCAAGGTGAGAGGAAGCATAATTAGAGCTACAGTTTAAACAACAAAACAAGACCTGGCTTCTCATTCGTATGCTCTGTTTTCTTGTAAAATGAAAAGGGATCAGATGAAAGGGAAGATTTATGACAATATTTATATGTTCTGCACATAGTTAATTACACACTCTCTTTGTGCTACAGCCCTTTGTATTCTGATTTTCCAGAAACTGATCCTAATATGCTTTTTCATCAACTTACTGTTTCTTTGGGGAGGTTAAATTCACACTAGAGATTACACTTTCACTGTTCATGTCTGCAAACATACTATCTATATCATATGAATACGTAAGACACCAAGGCCTAGATTTATCATAATTTCAAGTAGCGCAGCGCTGAAAGCCACCTTGCCACGCTGTGTGAAAGGGCAGAAATGCACAATTTTTAACATTATATGGTGCATTCCTGTCCTTTTCTTGCACTGGCGCACTTTTGACTGTCTAGCGCCAACCCAGGCCCCCTTGCGTCATGATGCAAGGGTGCCTGCATTGCAGGCAGGATTGTTTTTGTCCAGGAAAGGACACTTTCCTGCACAAAAACAACGCTCAGAGGCATTTTCCTCTTTTTATGTGTGCTGCAGAAAGAGGAAACAATTTGAAGAAATATAAATATTTCTCCTCGTTACGCCTCCCCTGGGGAGGTGTAGCATTTTGATAATGGTAAATAATGGTAAATCTGGGGATGTGCCAAAATCCATGGGTGGATGTGTGGGAACACCCACGCTCCACCCATGGAAGGCCTCTCTGGGGCAGAGTAATGCAAGGCAGTGATTTTTGCGTTGCCTTGCATTACTCCAGATTTATTAAGTCATTCAGGGGCCATGCAAGGTGGCCTTGCGTAGCTTGATAAGTCTGACTTTAGTGAAGCGTCACCCTTGTGCCCCCTTGTGAGGCACAAGCGTGATGCAACACTATGATAAATTTGACCCTAAAGTTTAAGAGGTCTGTGGGAAGAGTGAAACTGTGGACATGTATTATAAGGAACAAAATACTCTGATGTACTTTAAAAGGATATTGCAAGTCACCTTGGAATACCATGACGTATAAAGAAATTCAGAAATTAGTCTTGATCCTCTAAATGGCAATAGCACTGCTCTGTGGCTTGCAATATATTTAAAATGTACTGCAGGGGGACTTCCTTGGGGCTTCTCAGCCTTTTTGTTTCGTAGGCTGTAGATTGTTCAAACTGCAACTGCTCAGTTGATTTTGAACTTACCAGGCATGCAGTCTGTATGCCATCCCCTTCTGCTCTCACATTGTCTTTCGGTTTCTAAAATATGTATTTTCAAGGCCCTGTGTTTTGTTTACAGAGACTTATGAAACAAAAGGACTGAGCCTTTCGTGCTTCTTCAGTCACTCTTTTACAGATTATAATAATAAAATAAATGCTGAATTGGAAGCCGTTCATGGTCTTTTAGAGCAGGCAAAATTATCTGCTCTTCTGCTATATATCTTTCTTTTAGGAAAACTTTGAAAGTCTATCTGTTTAGACTGTAATTAGCTCTTGTTGTTTTGTTCTTCCAGTGCCAGGACCCCCTTGGGGTAGCAGAAGCACTTTAAAAGTCCAATTCATTAATTGATTCATCGATAGTGTAATAGTCATTATGTAAAAGGTATTTAGTATGGTGATCCCACAGAAGAAACATGCTTGTTGCTAGAGCAGGTCAATTTAGGCTCCACCCTTATACGTCATGATTATGCAATTATACACTCTTAACGAACAAGTTACTTACCTTCAGTAACGATGTATCTGTAGTTATAGATTCCTTACCTTAGAATTACCCCCAGGCATTGAACTGGATCCGGGTAATTTTTCTCTTGGCAGTATCCCTACACGTCGGTAGGTGGCGTTGGGTCGACTCTGCATCCATCATCGGCATCGTGGTCGGCGGGATGACATTAAAGTGTCTACTTAGAAGCCGCCCCTGTGCGCTGGCATCAGTTCTGACACGACTTTCCACGCCAGAAGCGCAGAGCCATGCAATACACTGACCGCTGGTGCACATAACTAGGGCCCTGGAAGAGAGTCCCTATCCCTAAAAGCCAGTTCGCAGAATGGGGAGGATGGGTGGGGCGGTAAGGAATCTATAACTAATGTATTTCTCTTACAGATACATTGTTAACGAAGGTAAGTAAGTTGTTCATCTGAAAGAGACCATTAATTATAGACTTCTTACCTTAGAATAGATACCCCAGCAATGCCAACCCCGGAGGTGGGTCTGCGAACTAAGTTCACACCAGAAAGTCCTGCAGAACAGAACGGCCAAAAAATACGTCTCTCCGGACTTTGCTATCCAGGCAATAATGTTTGGTAAGTGTGTCCAAGGATGCCCACGTAGCTGCCTGGCAGATGTCAATGAATGAATGAATGAATGAAATCAAATTTGTACCGCGCTACTAAGCCCAATGGGCGTCAAGGCGCCTAACCAAAAGCTAGCTAAATAAAAAAGGAAAGAACTTACTGATAGGCTTTAGAAAAGCACCAGGTTTTAAGGGCTTTTTTGAAAAGTGCCAGAGAAGGTTGGGACTTAATCTCCAAAGGGAGAGTATTCCATAATAGCGGAGCAGCGATGGAAAAAGCTCTGCTGCCCCATCTAACCTTCTTGGAGCGAGGGACTACCAACAAATTAGAGTCTGAGGAGCGAAGACGCCTACTGGGAACATAGCGGGTTAACAAAGACCCTAAAGCATCTGAGGAGCCATCCAGAAGAGCTCTATAGGTAAGACAGAGGAGTTTAAATGAAATCCTATAGTAGATAGGAAGCCAATGCAGGCTCTTCCTAGCCATTGTAGCAGAAGATGCGTTTGGAAGTGCCAAAACAAATCTGGCCGCCGCATTCTGCACAATCTGAAGGCGCTGAACAAGGTACTTATTGGTCTCCGCATACAGTGCGTTACAGTAGTCTAACCTGGAGCCTACCAGGGCAATCACGGTCTGCTTACGCGCCTGAGGGGACAAATAATGAAGGATTCTTTTAAGAATCTTAATAACTCCCCAACATGTGGCCACCGTTCTGTTGACCTGAAGATTCATGGACAGCGAGGTGTCGAATATGACGCCGAGGTTCCTGGCCGATTGGGAGGGAGTGGGACAGGTTCCTAAAGATGAAGGCCACCCCTCACTAGACCAAATATCCTGGTCCTTACCAAAAACCATGACTTCAGTTTTATCGCCATTCAGTTTTAAGGAGTTCAAGATCATCCACTCCGCCACCATCTGCATGCATGATCTAAAGCCAAGCGCGGATGTACTCACAGAGTGGGCCAAGGACACCATGATTTGCGTGTCATCAGCGTAAGACACCACCTCCATCCCCTGCGATCTTACTAGTCTAGCAAGGGGGGCCACATAGATGTTAAATAGAGTCGGACTTAAGGCCGACCCCTGGGGCACCCCACATTGCAAAGATTTGGCAGGGGAGAGGTACTCACCAAGCATGACTCTTTGTTCTCTAAGATGTAAAAAAGAGTCAAGAAGACTCAAGGCCGGCCCTGCCACCCCTGCCTCGGCCAAACAAGATATTAAAATGGAGGGAGATAAGGTGTCGAACGCTGCAGTAAGGTCCAATAAGTCCAAAACAGTTGTCTGCCCAAGATCTACCTTACGGCGAATGTTATCGACCACCATGGTGAGGGCAGATTCTGTACTGTGAGATTTCCTGAAGCCATGCTGAGAACTGTCCAGGAACTCAGAAGCATCTAGGAAAGTGGATAAATGAACGTTCAGATAAGATTCAAGCATCTTAGCTGGGGCAGGTAACAGGGATATAGGTCTAAAGTTTTTAAGTGATCCAGGATCAACGGAAGGCTTTTTAAGAAGGGGCTTCACTATAGCCTTTTTCCAGGCCAAGGGAAAAGTACCCTGGGCCATGGCCCCGTTCATAACTTCCAACAACGGAGGCAAGAGAATGACCCTGCAATCCTTTAGAACTTTCAAAGGACAGGGATCAAGAGGGGAGGCAGACTTAGTCCTGTCTAACAGGAGATTGAGCCCCTCCAGGGAGAGCGGCGGAAAATGAGTGAGCGTCTTAGTTGGATCTCCCGTCCCAGATTCTGAGATCTTAATATCAAAAGAAGAGTGATTGCCTAGCGTACTCCTCTGAGTTTCTAAGGCAAGATGAATGTCTGCAATTTTCTTATAAAAGAACTCCGAGATGTTATTGCACAGCTCCTGTGAGCCAACAACAGGATCGGGTAACTGAAGGGAGCAGAGAGAGAGTCCACAATCTTAAACAACTCTTTAGATGAAGTAAGAGAGGTCGTAAGATTCGAGAAGAACTCCTGCTTCTCTTTAATCACTCTAGCTTTGTACTCCCGTAACAGCCGTTTGTGCTCCTCTCTGTCGGAGGTATCCCACGACTTGCGCCATCTTCTCTCCTTCCTTCTACAGGTTTGTCTTAGGAGCCTTAAAGGCTCTGTAAACCAAGGCGCAGAGGGATTCCGCCGAGCCACATATCGCAGAGAGGCGGGGGCTAGCTCATCAACCGCTATAGTGATGGAATTAGCAAGGTCTTGAGCCGCCTCACCCGCATCTTGCGCAGACGAAAACTCAGTACCTCTTATAAAAGGAGCAAGGGCTTCATTAGTAATATTCCTGAAGTTTCTTTTAGGACCTCTATTGGTCTAGCGGAACTCCATGTCCCAAAGCAGTAGAGGCTGCCGTTGCCCTGGTAGATTGAGCGTGCAGTCCCACTGGAGGCTCCTTTTTCACCAATGAATAGCAGATTTTAATGCATCGGATAACCCATTTAGAGATGGCGTGGTTTTGTACGGCCCGACCTTTCTTGGCGCCCACATAACCCACGAAGAGCTGATCATCCACCCAGAAATCTTTAGTGCGGTCAAGGTAGAATGACAGCGGATGCCTTGCGTCCAAACGGTTGAGTCTCTCCTCCTCTTTGGAAGGCTGCGGAGGCGGGAAGATGGTGGTGATGGTCTGACCTATGTGGAAAGAGGTAACGACTTTGGGTAGTAAAGAGGGCCTAGTGTGACGGACCACTTCGTCCGGATGGACTGCAAGAAAAGGAGGCTTTGAGGATAGAGCCTGAAGTTCACTCACCCTTCGAGCAGAAGTGATGGTGTGCAGGAAGGCAGTTTTCAAAGTAAGAAGTCGAAGAGGATAGTTATGTAGTGGCTCGAAGGGAGCACACATAAAAGTAAGGACAAGATTCATGTCCCTTTGGGCATTACGAAAGGAGAAGGAGGAAAGAGATGAGTAATGCCCTTTAGAAATCTAATTACAATAGGAGACTTGAAAAGAGAAGGCTGCTCAGGAAGGTGAAGAAATGCAGATATAGCCGACATATAGCCTTTAAGAGTGCCCAAGGCAGAGCCCTGCTAGTTTAAAGAAAAGATAAACAAGAGTACCTCAGAAAGAGGGGCAGAGAGGGGATCCACAGCCTTTTATGTGCACCATGCCACAAACTTGTTCCATCTACAGGCTTATACCGGTTTAGTGGCGGGACGCCTGGCTACAAAGATGACATTACAGACTTCAGGAGGAAGGTCAAAAGCTGTCAACTGTCACCGCTCAATCTCCACGCGAGGAGGTGGAGGCTGGACAGGTTTGGGTGAAGAACCGTCCCCTGCGACAGAAGATACTCCCGAAGAGGCAGTCTGATTGGAGGATCGATGGCCATGCTCAAGAGCTCGTGGGTACCAGACTCTTCGTGCCCAGTCGGAAGCCACAGGAATGACTTGGGCCTGGTCGCGCTTGATCTTCTTCAGTACTCTGGGCAGAAGTGGTACAGGCAGAAAGGCATACAGGAGGCCGCAATTCCACTTGCAACGAAAAGCGTCACAGAGCGAGTGCCGCCTTGGAAATTCCAACACGCAGAACTGCCGACACAGCGCGTTCTCTTTGGTGGCAAACAGATCTAACCAAGACTCTCCCCACTGCTGAAAGAGACCCTACACCACCTCTGAGTGAAGACGCCATTCGTGATCCATCATGCACCGACAGCTGAGTTCATCTGCCCTCGCGTTCAGAGAACTTGCCAGGTGCCCAAAGGCGAAGAGCCTCTTGACATAGGGTCCATGACCCTACCCCGCTCTGTTTGCTGCAGTACCACATGGCGGTAGTGTTGTCTGTTAACACCTGCACTACTCTTCCTTTGACAGAAGGAAGGAATGCCTTCAGTGCAAGACGGATCGCTCGGAGCTCCAAAAGGTTGATGTGGAGACCACACTCTGCCGGAGACCAGAGACCTCTGATCTCCGCCTCTCCCAGGTGACCGCCCCATCCCAGGAGTGACGCATCTGTCACTACTGTCAACTCTGGTTGGGGAAGGGAGAGGGATCTGCCGCTGACCCAATCTTCGTTCTTGAGCCACCACTGCAATTGACGCGCAGTCCCCTCCGAGATCTGGACCACGTCAGAAAAATTGCCCTGATGATGAACTTCAGGTCCCACTGCAGAGCCAGCATATGCCACCTGGCATGATCCACCAGCAGGATGCAGGAGGACATGAGGCACAGCAGCCTCTGAGTCAATCTGACCGAAATCCGGGATAGAGGCTGAAAGATCAGTATCATAACCGAATATCTCGGACTCGCTGCTTGGGAGGATAAGTCCGAAACTGTGCTGTAGCCAGAACTGCTCCGATGAAAAGGAGCTTCTGCGAGGGAGTCAGGTGTGACTTCGGCACGTTGATAGTGAACCCCAGTGAGTGCAGGAGGTCCGCCGTAGTCTGGAGGTGGGAGACGACAGCCTGGGGTGTGCATGCCTTCAACAGCCAGTCGTTGAGATAGGGGAAGACTGGAACCCCTGATCTGTGCAGATGAGCTGTGACCACCGCCATCACTTTCGTGAACACCCGAGGGGCACTGGTAAGGTCAAAGGGGAGCAAGGTAAACAGAAAATGCTTGTGGCCTACTGTGAACCGTAGATAACGCCTGTGGGCGGGCAAGACGGGGATATGGAAACATGCGTCCTGCATGTCCAACGCTACCATCCAGTCTCGGGGTCAAGGGCAGACAGGACCTGAGCCAATGTGAGCATCTTGAACTTCTCATTCTGGAGGAATCGGTTGATGGTTCTGAGGTCTAAGATAGGATGCAGGCCTTTGTCCATCTTGGATACCAGAAAGTAGTGGGATTAGCAACCACAACCTACTTCTGGCACAGGGAGCTTTTCAATAGCTCCCTTGGCCAAGAGAGTTGCAACTTCCTGATGGAGAAGGGCCAAGTAATCCCTCGACATGCGATGGAAGGATGGTGGCATGGAGGGAGGGGTAGTCTTGAAGGGGAGGGAGTAGCCCCTTCAGATTATCTGCAAAACCCCCCTGTCCAACGTGATGTGGGGGAGTGATGGCGAATCCTGTCGCCCACTGGCCTCTGGAGGCCCTGAAAGGTCGACTAGGAGGGTTTTGAGGCTGCTGAAGGGGTGTTATGGGTGGACTGGCCCACCCGCTGGCCTCCAGACCCGCGTTGCTGGATCCCATGTCCGTGGCCACGCCCAGGCTGGGCAGCCTGCGTGATCCTGTGGCTAGCCTGGGTCGAACGTGGTGGGGCACCCCTTCCATAGCCAGGAAAGGGGAGAAAGGCAGACTGCGTGGGGCGAGACGTTTCAGTGAAGCCCAAGGATCTGGCCGTAGCCCTAGAATCCTTGAAGCGCTCGAGCGCCGAGTCTGCCTTGTCACCGAAAAGGCAACTGCCATCAAAAGGCATGTCCAGTAAGGTGGATTAGACATGACCCAGACAAACCAGACGTCCTCAACCAGGCGTAGCGCCTTAGGGCTACTTACGTTGAAACCGTTCTGCCCAGTGAATCGGCGGTATCCAGCCCACATCGGATGGTGAATTTAGCTGCGTCTTGACCCTCTGCCACTGTGTGGGTGAGAACGGCCCGGGCCTCCTCCGGGCACTGTGGCAGCACTTGTGTAACCATGTCCCACACTGTATGGGTATAACGGCCCAAGAGGCATGCAGTATTCAGCGACCGCAATGTTAAGCTGGTAAGAAAACATCTTCTTCCCAAGGGGGTCCAGCTTCTTGGATTCCCTATCTGGGGGAGCAGTAGGGAATGCGCCCTTGGAGGACGAGGCTTGGATCACCAAGCTCTCGGGGTCGGTGTTGGGAGAGGAAAAGTGGGTCGCACGGGGCAGGCCAGTGGCGTCAAACAATCATCCAGTCCACTGGAGCCCCTGTGCTGGCCTTGGACCAAGTGCCCAGAAGGATGTCGGTGAAGGCTTCATTGAAAGGCAGCTGGGGCTCTGAAGAGGCCACTGCCGGTTGAAGCATCTCCGTCAGGAGGTTAGTCCTGACTGCCACCATAGGAAGCTCCAGGCCCAAGGCTTCAGCCGCCCTACGCTACACCACTGCATATGAGGCTCCCTCCTCCGTAGCCACGGTGGAGGGAGAGCATGCCAAGTTCTGGGGAGGTATACAGACCAATGGCGTCACCCAGGTCCTCTCACCAGTCCTCTGCACCCTCCTCTGGTTGCCATTCAGGCCTGTAGGGAACACGACAAATGAACAGAGGCACAAACGTACCTTCCGGTGTCAGTTCCGACGCCGAGTGACATCGGTCTGGCACTGTGTCCAAGTCGGGGGTGTGACTGGGGTCGGCGCAAGTCCGGAGCAAGACCGGCGCCGGGGGGGTTGTCACCGGGATCGGCGCCGGGGAAGGTAACATGAGGTTGACTGGTGTCCATCCGGATTCAGACCTGGGTCCATGGGGGCCCGCCGGGGCCGGAGTCGCCGGCATCGAAGGCCCAGGGTCCCCAGCTGAGTCTGCGGGGCCTGAAGGCGCGCTAGCGGAATTGGGCTGTCCAAAGATGCTATGAAGTGCTTTGTAGAAAGCTCCAAGCAGGGCAGGGGTCGCTCCAGCACCGGGAAATGGAGGGTAGCTCGGAGCCGTCCCAGGGGCAGACTCCGAAGGTGGAGCTGGAGAGCGACAACACTACGGGTCCCGCATCGCATCGGCCAACGGACGGGAAGAAGCCGCAGAGCGACACAGCTTCTTCACCTTCTTCTTGTGCTTTGACTTACCCGAAGACCTCGAAGACTTTGATGACGAATGGTGGTGATGGCTCTGCGACTGCGACCTCCCTCTTGAACAGGACCGCGAACGGCACAGAGAAAGACTGCTGGGCATCCAAGCGCTTTCGGGACCGCTCCCGCAAAGACTTTGGATTCATGGCCCGACAGACGGAGCCAAACTCTGGGTCATGGTCACGCTCCAGGAACCCGAGGCACACAAGGCGGGGGTCTGTAACCGACATCAGGCGGTTAAGGCCATGTACGGCTTGAATCTGATCCGACAATGTGACATCCCTCGTTCATCAGGAGTCGAAAGACTCAAAAAGATGTCGAACAAAAAATTGTTGAGAAAAAGTTAGTCAAAAAATGTCTAAGGGGCAAGCTCTCTCTGGATCCTCGCACTGGCGCGGAAAAAGAAAGAACTGACATCAGCGTGCAGGGGCAGCATCTAAGTAGACACCGCGCCGCCATCCCGGCGACCACGATGCCGACGACAGACGCGGATTCAACCAACGCCACCTACCGACGCTCAGCGGTGCTGCTAAGAGAAAAATTCTCCAGATCCAGTCCGACACCTTGGGGAATTCTAAGGTAAGGAATCCATAACTAATGGTCTTTTTCAGATTGACATTTTATTCACTGTGTGCCTTAACTTCATTAACGTGTTTGAAACATTTAAATGTATTAATGGACTTAAACCATTGAAGGGATTTGAGATTTATACACGTATACACTAATGCTTAGTTAAAACATATACTGGCACATGCATCAACGTAGGCTTTTGCTATTCCTTAATTGCGATTATTAAGGAATCGCAATTAAGGAATTGCAAAAGCCTATGTATGTAGGAATCGCTATAAAAATAGCGATTCCTACACATTCCTTAATTGCGACTCGCAAATTGCGAGTTGCAATTAAGGAATGCCGTCCCATTCATTCCTATGGGCCTCCAGGCCCATAGGAATGATTTGGAGATTGCATGAGCAATTTGCGAGTACCACTAGCAAGGGTGTCAAAATGACACCCTTTTGCACCCCTGAAATTGATCTGTGCACATATGTTGCACACACACATGCCCTAAGGGCATGTGTGTGCGCAACATGAAACATGCGCAACATAAAACAAAAGTGCATTTTTCAAAGTTTTTGCAAATTACCACGAAGTTCAACTTCATGGTAATTTGCTCCCCCTATTAGCAAAATCACAATTTTTTTTACTTTAATGCATTGCATTTAAGGAATCTCAATTTGGGATTCCTTAAATGCAATCGCAATTTAAGTAATCGCAATTTAGAGATTCCTTAAATTGCGATTTTTGCATTTGGGATGATGCATCCCAAATGCAAAAATACCGGTCACAAAGGGGCAGATTCTGAGAATCTGCCCGTTTGCGACCGGTTTTTCCTTTGATGCATGTGCCTGATAATCTTTTATTCACGTTTTACACTTATTATTGACATTATACGTGTGGATGTATAATCATGCATTCAAGTTCATATTTAATGATCAACTAATTTAGCCTGACTACTGGCCTCAATTAAAATGCATTTTGCCTTGCCAGTATATTTTCTCTTTCTTTGCAGGTGAATTATCATGATTCTTGTTAGTTAGAAAATGGCTCATTGTTTGTATTAGACTGCTGATAGTGAGGCCTGAAGGGAAGAACTCAGCAGTGAATGTGTAGAATTAATGGTCGAAAGAGGCCTTCTGTTCATCATGTACCACGACGGAGAGATGTTCAAGGGTGAGAACACAGTCCAAGTTTCGATGCGATGGGAAACTGAAGGGATGTTGCAGAGGCTCTCTCGAGTAACGATTAGGTTGGTTCCTGGGGCTGCGAAGGGAAATAAGGACGTTTTTGAATCTCCTGTTACTTTTAATTGATGTTCTCACAGTTGGAATGGAGAGATTCCCTTTAGACTTCAGGAGGTACAGACCTCTCTGCTTGCCTTGCAAGTGTGAAATTTTATGCTAAATACTTATTTCTTTTTACCAAGACTTTTACTGAAGTTTGATCATGCTGACACCTTTTATGCTCCCTAAATAGAGAACCTTGGTAGATGATCCTATATTTGACTTGAGTTTAGAAAAGAGAAGGATATTTTTTTATGGAACACCTGTTTTCCTTGATGTATTTCTTTATTGTTGTGGCTGTCACAATTCTGTATCTCATTTTATTGTGACTCAATTATATAGCTGTACCTACTGAACTTATTCTTGGCTTGCTTATATACTGGATTGATTGTTAATCCAAAATAAAACTTTTTAACCACATTTGGCAATTCTTGGTCCTTACTGTGGAGTCACATTGGCTTCACATGTTAGACATACATTGTTGATGTCTTCTCCCTTACAGTGCTTCATGTCAACCAACAAAGGTCCATACAACCAATGAGGAGAACTCTTTGACAGCTTTACTAAGACATTTTGTTAAGTACCAGAGCCATGTCATCGCTAATGCTGCAACACAGGTTACCAGGAGGCCTAATAATGGTATGTAGTTGTCAGGTTACTTTAGGTTATGGTACAGGTCTTAAGTCTGAAACAACAGACAAGGGTGGTACCAGGGGAGAAGGTCATTCCATGCACTAAAATTGCACTCACTCATGCAGGGAGAGGAGAAACATATTCTGAATATAGATGAAAAGAAACGCAATGGTATTCAAGTTTAGATTTGTTTTAATTATTACAACTCTGTAATTTATTCAAAATTTAAAATGAATACTATTCAAAGTCTGATTCACCATGGATTAGAAACCTAACATAGCACCTCACATAATGAGCATTTGGTTTATGCTATTTATACTATTATTTACAGGCTTGATCTTCATTGATTCCTTTAGTTGTTCTCTCTTTTCCATTTTCCTGCGTTTTCAGACCTGTGTGATCTGTTTTTGAACAGCACGCAGTTCGAAGGACAGGCCTGTGCGACGAAATGCTCTCCTCAGTACAGCAAGATCGAGGCTGGCGGGATCAGCGACTGAATGGAAGGTGAACTTCTGCAGGAGGGCGGTGAGGAAGAGGAAGATCTCCATGCGGGCCAGTCCCTCCCCTGGACACAGCCTCTTCCCTAGTGAGAGGGACAAAGCAGAGAGCAAGATAGATTGACACGTACTGCTGAACAAGACACAACCTAGATCTGCTGATAGATTCAACAACCACTGGCAACGTGAATAGGTTTGACTTATGAATGAATGCACCTTGCGTGTCATTGATAGACTTAGGCACTCAGTAAGTGGTCATACGTGCACTCTGTCATGCATCTTTACACTAACACATTCATCATCAATCTACTGACACATTTTTGCATTCACCAAATGACAAAATAGGATAAATTAAATGAACGAATGAATTCAATAAGAAAAAGCATGCTGTTATGGCAGACATATACTTGCAATAACAAAACTAAACATAACCGAGGCTGTCCGTCTTGCAAAAGTATTGTGAATAGTTTATCGTTGTTTTAAATCTCAAGCATGTCCACCGCATTTACAACCGATGTTTTGACCATCTTGGAATGGGAAAACAATGATATATTATGGACAACTACATTCCTTAATGGTCTCCTGGTGTAGAGATTCGGCCACAGAGAATGAGCAGCAAGCAAGCGACCCATTAACACTGCCTGGAGAGTTGGTGTGTCCTCTTAAGACACAATAAAATAAAAAGAAGAGAATCAAAATATTTAAAGGGGAACTATAAAACTAGAAATGTATAAACTAAAGGACTGGCAAACCAGCTCTGACAATGAAGAGTCCTCATTTTCAGGTGGAGGTACATAAAAGATCAAAAATGCTGTCATTTCCAAGGCAAAATAGCCAATGACTGGTGAGGACTAAACTATTACCTCATGCAGTTTTTTGTCATAAATGGAAGCAGAGTGTAAATGACAGACAGGTCAATGGCCGAACAGAGTAGGCGCAAAAATGCTCTGTGTAACTATCTGGTTAAATATTTATATAAATGCATGTCTGTATTATCAAATTAATTTTTTATTATTACATCATCTTGGCAGACAGCTAAGAAGCGGTTGTAGGAAAAATTATTATAGTGCAAATATTCTCCCACCTAGTGTTTCCCAACATGCCAATCTGTATATTTTGATGCAGAGAAATTAGAACCCACCTTTAAATGCCTGTTGAGTTTAACATTTACATTTCACAATCAATATGTCAGGTCTAATGCATTTATTATAACCTTTCTTAATAAACAGATCAGACCTATAGCAACAGAAATCTTTTTCACAGTAAAACCAAACAGATCTGTAACTGTTATCGACTGCTTATCATCTGAGCCAAATGAGGCCTCCTGCAATATGCATACGCTTTCCTATAAGGAAACCATCAGACATTTGATCATAATATTACATAGTGTACAAAATTACTGTTGGCAAAGCAACATACTATCTCTCCTAAGAGGTCCTAACAAGAATTCTGACAGTACAGACTTTGTATACCCACTTTGTCAGAAGGGGTAACCAGCACCAAAGCCCTTGTCTACTATGATAGACTGTGAGATTCCATATTCCAAAATACCTATCTGTAGGCTTTAATACAGAGTAATAACAATCTACCCTGATATGTCTATTGGCTTTAACATATGCTTTCTACAGTCAACATGTCAGACCTACCACCTTTATCGTAACATTTCATTATAACCAATAAGACCAATACCAATCAGACCTATAACAGTTAGCATTGGCTTGTCACTACAACCGACTCACATCTACTGTGTTGGTTCATAAGTCTTCCCACAAGGGAACCATCAGTGATACCATACTAAGATTACAAATATGTTCAGAATACAGTTGTCAAAACAACATAAAGTCTCTACTAATAGAGCATAATAAGGATTATAGTAGTTCTAATCATCTATCCTCATGGTTTGTTCACGTAGGTCACCAACAACAGAGCCATTGCCTACAACAGTAATCTACGAGAGTCCATGTAACAAAATACCTGCCAATAGGCTTTAGCACAGTGTAATGAAAATCCACCCTTAAATGCCTATTGCCTTTAACACATGCTTTTCAGAATAAATAAGTATGGCCTACTTGCTTTGTCATGTCTTCTCATTATAAACAGATTGCACCCAAGGATTCTCACATAACTTTTCCCAGTGACCCGATAAAGGCTATAACATGTACCAGTGTTTTGACACTATACAACCCTAACAAGAATCATCACAGTAAAATTCTACTCTCAGGGTTTGCCAGAGTGGGTGACCAACACCAAAACCCTTGCCTACTTTGGCAATCTGTGATATTACATGAAATCAAATAGCTTGCACTGGCCTGTTACATTATGTGATAATTTACAGTCAGAGACTATTTGGATTTACCATATGCGTTTCACAATAAACAGGCCAGGCCTACTGGTTTTGTAGTAACTTTTTATAATAAACAGGCCAGAATAATGGCATTGGGAATTTCATTTCCCTGCACACCAATCAAGCCTAAAGCTGTTATCACTGGCTTGTCACCATAACCAACTCAGACCTACTGCACTGAGTGTAAGGCTTCCCGCAAGGCAACTATCAGGCATATAGTCATAAAATTGCACAAGTATAACAAATAACAGTTGGCAAAGCAAAATACTAGCTTTCCTAACAGGTCTTAACAAGGATTCCCATGTTGCAAATGTTCCATGCTTATGGTTGGCCAGAGGAAGGAGCCAACACCCAAATCCTTGCCTAGTAAGGTAATTTATAAGATTCTATATAAGAAACATAAATACTTACCTGTGGCCTTTAAGTCAGAGCAATAACAATCCATCCAAATGCTTGTTCAATTTAACATATGCTTTTCATAATATCTCAGACCTACTGCCATTATCACACTGTTTCATAATAAGCAGATCAGGCTTATTCCACGATCGTGGGCTTGCCACTATAACCAACTCAGTACTGCTGCATTGAATATAAACTTTGCCACAAGGTAAAACATGCAATACAAGCAGTCTTTTTTAGAAGAAGCACATACATTTGGCACAATCAAATAGTGCACTCAGGGAAAACAACAAGTGGGTGGAGCCTGTGCACCTCTCTATGTCGCACTCTGAAAGCTCTTTTTTGTTTATCACATAAGGTCCTTTGTCGACAGGCCCCCCCCGGCACGACCGCACTTCACTGACTCCATCGTAGACCTCATTGCACCCCAAGCTCTTGCATCCACCGACTACATCCTACTTGGAGAATTCAACTTCTACATAGACAACCTCAGTGATGAGAACACCCCCTCCCTACTAGAGAGGCTCACCAACATCGGACTCAAGCAGCTAGTCACCACACTGACCCACACAGCCAGACACACATTCTACCCCATTTTCTCCGCCCGCGGGAACACCAGCTACAGCCACACCACTAAACTCTCATGGACCGACCACCACTGCGTATATCTCACCTTCACCACGCCCACTACACACCACTGCCCTTATCGCCCCCCCAGGCGCAGCTGGGGCAAGGCCACCAAAGAACTTCTCATTGACTCCCTAAGCACAACCACTACGCCAACACCAAGTGCAGCACGCAACCTCTATGGATGGATCTCTGACTGCGCCGACACTCTGGCACCCCTCATGAAGGGACAGACCAGGCAAGCAACACTCCAAGAAAGCCAGCTGGTTCACTCCCACCCTCCATGAGTCAAGACGTACCTGCTGACGACTCGAGAAGAAATGGAGGAACAACAAAACCCTGGAAACCCACACAACCTTCAAATATGTTGTAAATGCCAAACAGCCTCCTCCTCAAAACCACAAAGAAAATGGTATTCCAAGACAGAATCAAAACCAACGCAGACAACAGCAAGGAACTCTTCACCATCTTCAAGGAGTTCGCCAGGCCCAACAGCGAGACCACAGATGTCCCACTCGCCCAAGACCTCTGCTACAAACTTGGTACCTTCTTCTACCATAAGATCAGGTAGATCTACGACAGCTTCTACGCCACAGACCATACCACTACACCCATCACCACCACACACAACCACGCCGCACCCCAACAGACCTGTGCTCTGGGACCCCTCATACCCCAACGGACCACACTCACAACCTTGCCAACATACTGGACTCATCGCTCACAAAGAACCGCCAAATCAATGCAGTTTCCACAGCCTGTTTCTACACACCCCGCCTGCTTCAAAAGACTTTCAGATGGATCCCCACAGAATCCAGAAACACTGTCACCCACACACTCGTCACCAGCAGACTCAAGTATGCCAATGCACTCTACGCCGGCATCACCCAGAAACAGCTCAAGAAACTACAGAACGTTCAAAACGCTGCTGCCAGAGAATCACAATCAAGCTCCTCACACATGCCTGCAAAGTTCCCCACAATATAGGGCCAGCATACCTGAACTACCATCTTGCATTCCACGTACCCATCAGACAACTCCGCTCTGCCCAACGCACCCTAGCCTCTATCACCAGGATCCACAAAACCAGAACAAGAGTAATTTCATTCTCTTACCTCGCCGCTAAGACCTGGAACTCCCTGCCCCTCCACCTCAGACAATCTGCGTTGCTGAACCCAATTCAGGAAGGACCTCAAGACCTGGTTCCTAGAATGATCCTCCACACCCAGAGGGACCAGCAGCCCCAACTCCCCCCAGCACCTTGAGACCCTCATGGGTGAGTAGTCGCACTTTATGAACCGTTGATTGATTGATTGGTTGAAGGTCAGGCCACAGTTGCATTGTCAAGGTAGAATTAAAATTCATGTAGATTAGTGTAGCCATGGGCTTTCAAACACAAAACTACACTCAAAATTCTAAAGTTACTAACTGCCATCCTCCCATCTGTGCTGCAGCCAGAGAAAAACACAATACATTTTCTAATTATCCTAGTCACTTTATATTAATTACAGTGTACTGTGTGTGTAGCTGGAAGTTCAATCTCAGGCATCTTGATAAATAAACAAAATGATCCCAGCTGAGTGGAGGGCGAGCAGTATTTTTGTGGAAGCACACAATTTCTTCCCAATCAAAACACATATCTGACTACCAACATGCCCCTCGTTGACAGCGCTTCCTAAAGCCCTTTTTTAGGTTGACTACATAATGTCTGCCACAGCTGTGCTGTCAGGCCAGACTTAAAAACAATGGAACATTTCCAAATAAAGATTAAGTACATTAGGAGCAACCAGTTTCAGTGCAAGAATATTTTTAGTCCAGGGAAAGACTGAGACTACTCGTTGCAATCTTGTGTCGTTATATTTGGCATAACAGACAGCTGCCTACAATGGGCATAAAAGAGCATCCGCACTCAGTGCAACCATAGCCTGGAGTCAAAAGAATGCAACCACAGATAAATGTGGTATACCCTGGAAGACATAAATAATGCAATCTGCAGTTCATAGCAAATTAAACATTTATTCGTACCTTGCACTAATTATGAAGAAACCAGAAGCAAGAACTGGGAAGTATTTGAAATGAAAACCACTTAAGTCACAACACTTCGTGGTGCACAAAAGAAGCGAATCTCAATTGGTGAACACTCTTAAACCACAGTAAAAGCTGCAGACTCTTGGAGGCATGTGACAGACAAATGAGTACACACCCATTCAGGACAAACCCCTCCTTTTAGAAAGGGAGTGTTTCTTTGGCTTAAAATGTTTTAACCGTAAAACTTTGTATCTACTTAGCTAACCTTAGGTAACCAGCTGAAGACTTATCTTGCAAAATAACACCTCCTCATGACATAAACTTCACCCTGCTGAACTCTGGGGATCTCCTCGTTTCCTTTAGACACTCTGGGCCATATTCTCAAGGAGCTATCGCCGAGTTAATGGCACTTTATCGCAGCCAAAGTTGCGATTAATTTATCACCCCATTCACAAGCTGGTGTCAACAGCCCATAACACCAGTTTACCCGCGATAGCAGCCGCTAAAAACATCACCACAGATGGCCCGGCAACTATCGCTAATGAAGTGTAGAGTAGGCGTTCCCATACAAAAAGCCGCGACAACACCACTCCTCAATGATCAGCCACATCTGCGAAAAGACCATGAAACATGCGATAATGCATGTTAGCAGCAGGAAACTAACACCTGCTCTGACCTGGTGTAAAGTCGGACGACAACCGGCAGCAGCCAAGGGAGCACAGCCCAAAGCCAAACATGAAGAACAACAGATATCCCCGAGCAACTGAACATGCAGCCCGGAGCCCCAATAGGGCAACAACACCCACCGCCACCACCCCCAGGACCACAAACCCCCCCTCCCCCCCCCCCGGAACCTCCCCCGGACCACCACAGAGGCAGCACGGACAAAGACAGCAGACCCACAGGAAACGCACCAGCCTCACAGACTTAACACCAGAGGATGTCATTGCCCACTACAGGCTCAAAGGGACAACCATCCTACGCATCCTGACCATCATCGCCCAACAGGCAAATGGCACCAACACAGCGGACAACCAACATCCCACCCCACACAAAGCTGCTGGCTGTGCTGCACCTGTTGGCCTCTGGTACCCCCCAACCAACACCCGCCAGAGTCGGAGCCAGAGTCGGAGGAGTCTCACAGCCAGCCGCATCCAAGCCCCTCACAGCTGTCCTGGATGCCATCATCAGCCTGGTACCCCAGTATCTATACGTCCACCACAATGCGCAGGATCCGCTGGAGACCAAGCAAGGACCATACGCCATAGCTGGATGCTAGTGGAGAGGTGTGGCTCACTGGTTAGAGGCGGCAGACCCGTAAGCAGCGAATCGGCCAGGGACCAGGGTTCAATTCCCGACGCGGCAGGGTCATGGACCAGGGTCAAAACGGACTCGATAATTCTCGCCTCGGTACCTACTCTAACCAGGAACACACTCGGCAACTCTGGGCATTAAGCTTGCCTCATCTCTACAACGGCCCCCCACAGACGCCGGGGATGCCTGGTTTCACCCTGGAGATACCCAGAAAGGGACCATCTCACAGGGATAGCCAGGACGGGTTCCCCAGCGGTCTATAGCGCCGGGACACTTCCGAGTAGCTGTGCGCTGAATAAATTAAAATAACATAACATAACAAACATAACATGCACACACGTGTTGGGGCAATCCACAGCACAAATGTCCTACTTGTGCCCCCTGGTGACACAGCACACAGTCACCGCAACAGAAAGCACACGTCTCACATCAATGTGCAGGCAACATCCAAACACCGTGGAATCTCCACCAATGTCGTCGCCAAATACCCAGCCAGTGTGCATGATTCCTTCATCCTCCGACAGTCCATCATCAACCAGCGCTTCCAGGATGGCACCAATGGGACTGCATTGCCCGTTGTCAAGTACCAATGGACACCCCACACACCTCAACTCCACAACCATGCAACTCACTACTCTGGCAATGAACACGTCACAAAATCACATACAACATGCAAAGCAACATGCCCATCCACCAGACACGACAGAACAACTTACAATGGTAACCTGGGCAAGCCGTGAACATGAGCCATCAACGGCATGGCACCTCAGCAACACAATAGAGGAATGTGGGGAGAGATGGGAACCAGGCATGTGTGAAGGAGGCAAGTGAACCATGATTGGGAAAGTACACAATGCCAAGAGTGGCGGCGATGTGCTGGAAAGTCCGCGGTATGCATAACACACCCATATCCATGGCGACATACACCGCTGCTGTATGGAGTGTAGTGGACAGTGGACGCAACCATGTCACCCCAGCCAGTGGGGGAGTTCACGGAAATGTTGCCTGTTACGTCCCCCCGTAAGTGTGAGCGGAGTGGGATGGCCCGGCGTAAGCAAGGCCAGCATAGGGGTGTGAATAAAAAGCACGTAGCCTTGGGCGTGGTCCTTTTCCGGAATGCCCAACGTCTCTGCCAGTGCGGCACCTCTCACTCCACCACGAGGCCAATGCCGTCCTCGTGAGCGGAGTTGCCTGCGATCCTGTAAACCTGCCGTACCCCAGCCCGCCGTACCCCAGCCTGCTGGACCCCGAACCCGTCAGGCCCACCCCTGCACAGCCAGGCCACACTGATCACCTGCTGACACCGGCGTGTGTCACAGAGGGCCCACCACGTGCAGGCGCAAATTCCAAGCCTGAGGCCCGCGACCATGGCAGCATCCTCCACGACACAGGCACGCTTTACTCCTTTCTCGTTGACGTACTCTACTGCTGCATCCAGCTTACACTACGGTCAAGTAGGTCACACATTTGGAACTGAGTCTTGATTACACGATGGCAGAGTACATATGTTCATTGCAGATTTTATATCATTGTACTCCCTTCGATGTGGTGCCACCAACTCTGTGTTTGGCATTCTTATGACACATGTCTGTTGTCCCCTGCAGACTACTGCCTTCGGCCTACACTACAGACAAGTAGGGCACATATTTGGAACTGAGTCTTGATGACACCATGGCAGTGAACATTATTTAAGGCAGAGTTTATGTCACTATACTCCCTTTGATGTGGTGCCACCAAGTCTGTGCATAGCATTACAACCACACGTGTCTGTGTTCCTACGTGGACTACTGCCCTAAGCCTACGCTGCGCACGAGTAGGTCACAGAATTGGAACTGAACATCGAATATTCAAAGGCAGAATACATATCATTGCACGCAAGGAGAGGCATAAGAGGATGACGTTTTGCAGTCCGGAGGGAATAGGATCATCGTTAGGGAGGTGATCGAACACTATCGACAACTGCCCTGGTGTCACTAACTCTGTGCACTGCGAGCCAATGACACATGGCTGTGCGCCACTGCTGACCGCTACCTCCGGCCTACACTGCAGTCCAGTAGGTCACAGAGTCTTGATTTAGCAATGGCGGAGTTCATATCAGTGTACCGGCATCATCGCAGACTGCAACCCACCCCAAACCCCGGTGCCACTAAGTCTGTTCCCCGACATTCATGGACACTCTCTGGTCGTACATTGGTGCAGTCTGAGTCTATGGACTAGGGGGTAGTTTTCATCCTCATGTGGCTGTCACTGAATTGGTGGTGGCAAGGAGGCTGTCGCCTTCCACTCCCCCATTTGCTGCTTCCGGATAACATCTGACCTCTGCATCATGCCCTGGAGGACACCTTCCACTGTTCCCCGCAACCCTCTGCCACATTCACCTCGGACATCAATGAGGACCCGCCCAGTACGCATGGCCCTACCTCAGTGCACCGCAAGTCACCGTCCCATGGCGGTGTGCTTGTGCCGACCGCTGTGCATCCGGGGCCACTAACTCTGTGCAGCTCACGTCAGGGACCCTGTCTGAATGAATATTGGATGACCTCTGTGACGGTGGTTCTGGGGTCATTGACGCCATGTGCTTGTGGCCCTGTGCTGTCCGCTGCCTCTGGGCTCAACTGCGGACCACCAGGGCTCACACATTAAATCGAGTCCTGACCGGGCCGGACATCGCATCAATGCAGGAGGCACACGCCACCATCGTAAGGGCCAACTCCATCCACCATCTGCCAGAGTCGAAACAGCCATACTGGCAGCTCAGACCTGTCGTGGATGCCATCATCTGCCTGACCCCCTGCTCAGCAATCCAGGTGCCACTGACTCAGTGCACCGCAACCCATGGACTGTTACTGATTGAGTTTTGTGCTGTGGAGAGGTTGTGCAGCAATGTCACCTCAGGCAGAGTGGGAGACCTGGGATGCTGATGAGGAAGTTGATGCAGGTGTAACACACCCCACTGCATCTGCATTAGGATTAACCCGAAGGGACACAATCCTAGCAGTTTCTTCACATGATCGCGCTCATCTCTAGTTCCCCAACCTCAGTGCACTGCAACTCATGGACACTTCTGTTTGAATGTTGGGTGACCGCTGTCCTTGCTCCGGCTCCCTCCATGTTGCTCAGCAGTTGACTCTGTTATGCAGGTGTTTTCTGTTTCCATTGCACTGGTGTCCACTGTTAAAGTTGTTGCCAGCACCAAGCACTCCCTGCGGGCTGGCTTATACTCACCCCACACACATCCAGCACAGGCGTCACTGTACATGTGGCCCTGCCAATAAAGGGGCCGGGCGCACGTGCCCCAAGCCAGTTCAACATGATATATGCGTGTGTCCCTGTGGTCTTGTTGTATGCATGAGGGCCCTGGGCCCTACGACATTACATTGTGCTGTGCACAGAGGACGCAGACATGTCACCGCAGGCAGCGGGTATGACCTTGGACATGTAGCTTTGTCGTCAGCCACTCAATACGTAAGAGGAGTGGACTGGGCCATCGTACGGAGGACCAGCGTTGGGTGTGAATGATGATTCTGTGGTTCTGGGCGTGGTTCATTGCAGGGCATGTGCACATGCATGTGTATCTGTTGCGGTGTGGGTCTCCTTTGTGGGGTGTATGTGTCCCTGATGAGACTTGCACACTCACGTATGTGATCTAGCTCGGCTTCCATGAGTTCTGAGCCCACCCGCACCTGTTCGGCCACCTCATTTTGGCATTCTGACATCTGGCATTGGAATGTGATGTGTGCCTCGGTGAAGTGTTGGGAGCCAGCCGTGGTGGCAGGTGCTTCCTGCTGTGTGGTCTGTGCAGGGGCTGGGGTCTTCTCTATGTGGCTTGGCTGCCCTGCTCCTGGGGGTGGGTTGCCTGAGAAGTCCATGAGCTGTTGTAGGGCGTCGGTGTCGGAGGTGTGGTGGTCGTCTCCGGCATCACTGATGGGTTGTCTGGTCTGACCTGCTGGAGATGTTTTTTGTCCCTCTGCAATGTGAAGGGGAGATCCATGTTGACATTGTGTTGACATTTATGTTTACGCATTGTTCTTGTTTACATGCAGACTGTGTGACAATGTACATTGTGACTGTTTGGGCGGTGCTGGCAATTTGAGAGTGGACATTGAGACTACATGATGGATGTGAGGTTGTACCTGTGCATATGCTTCTCACAGTTCCCTGCTCTGTCCAATGTGATTGGCCTGTTTCTGCGCATGAGTGGACCCAGTTGTGTCCACTGTTCTGCAGTGTCAGTGTTGCACTTTGTGCTACATTGTCATGGGATGTGCTGTGATTGCTATGTATGTGTGCTGCAGTGTGCCATGGGGATGAGGGACATGATCCTGGGTCAATGTGGGTGTGCAGTGTGCTATACTTGATTGTGCATGTGTGCCATTGTGCCCATCTCCCTCCGTCCCCCCAGTCCCTTGTCATTACTCACCCTGTTGTTGTTGTGTCAGGTCCTCTCGAGCTGTGTCCGTACTCCCACCTCCTTGCACTGTCTCCACACTGATGACTGGCCTCCATTTCCTCCTCCTCCTCCTGTGGCGCAGGACTCCCACCTCCTGTCACCGTTGCTGCCTTCCAGTTGGCAGCGGGTTTGTGCCTGGTTTAGGTTTTCAGGTCATGCCAGCACCTCTTGGCCTCATCCATTGTCCTCCTCGACACTCCTGCTGCATTCCAGGTAGTCTGATTGTGGGACAGTTGCTGGTAGTGTTCTGTCACCCCCGTGACGCTGGTCTTGTGTTGCTGCGGACTGCACCCTGTCTTCCTCTCCCTCTTCTCCCTTGCCTTCCCCGACCCCGTTGTACCTTGCTGGTGGTCTGTGGGGCTTGTGGGGTTTGCGTTGGCCTCTGCGCTCGGTCAGGGTGCATTCATGGTGCTGCGCACTTTTGATTGTTTCTGCTGTGTTTTACTTGTTCTGCTTTTATGGTGCATTTTCCCGCCAGACGCGTGGGATTTGCAGGCCTGTGGCTGGTTTTCGCAGCTTTTTGTATCGCGCTTGGCCTCATCGCAGCTTTTTTTGCATTTGTGTTTCGCAGTTTTGCGGTGTGGCATTGATTTTAACGCGGCCATTTGATACGTTATCTGGTGACTATCGCATGGTACCGCCGTGTTGTGAATACTTGGTTAACACTGCGTAAATTTCCCGCGATAGACTGCGATGTTGTAGGTTGCGTTGTTACTTTTGCGATGATTATCACATGTTCTTGAGAATATGCCCCTCTGTCTTCGTATCCTACCCCTGCCTGCCTCTCTCTTCTCTCCGAGCCAATTATCTGCATCTCTCTCAGTAGCCTACTGGGCACGATTCCCTTCTACACTGTCTCCTCTGCCCCACCTCTACTCTACCCTTCAGGATGTAGGACCAACACCGAATAGTTTACTTTTAATTTTAAAAGATCTCAGACGCCAGAATTCCAATGTGCATAAATGCTGTGTCCAAGTCAGTTTCTAAAAAAGTAAGTATCACATGTACGTCGCAACTCAGCTTTGGTTGTTATGACGACCATTGTACCATTTGCGTTGATAAAAGGGACATCAGGTTAAAGAGGAGAACAGCGGTGGAGAGAGGAAAGGTGTGCTGGGCAGAGGGGATGAAAAGATGACAGTGATGCAGAGAGGGATTGTGCGCTGGTCTGGAGAGAGAAGAGGGAATGGAAGGGTGCAGTTATGGAAAGGCAGCTCTGCTGCAAATTAACTGAGAGTCAAGAGTGAAAGACAGAGTGATGAAACCGGGGGAAGTGAAAGAGAAAAGGGACATGGGCGTGGAGGAGACAAAGCCTATGTTACAGGCACTTTTTGCTAAGTACAGGAAAGAGGGAGAGGACAAAGGGGTGGTGAGAAGGACAATGATTGATGGATACAGATGTAGGGGAGAGATAGGGAGAGAAAACAAATAAATTGCTGGAAGGAAGGGAAGGTGGGTTTGAGATACAGTGATGGAGAGATGGGTGATGTAGTGGGGAGCCACTGACTGAGACAGAGAGGGAAAGAAAACTGATGGAAAGAAGTGCGTAGAGAGAAGTCTTGCGGAAGGGACAGTGATGAAGAGAGGGGAAAGGGAAGACAGTGATAGAGAAAGAGTACGGCAGAGGTCAATTACGAGAGACAAAGCGCTAGATGATAAAATGTGTGAAAAACACAGATGGCAAAGAAAAAGTTATGATGTGAAAAGTATGGTAAAGAGCTCGATGAAGAGAGGGAGTAATATACCCATATTTGAGTAACATATGGCCAATAGGCAGAGTCATAGAGAGCATGGAAGATGGAATCTTAAAAAATAAGGAAAATGATGCAAGGAAGGAAAACAAGATAGGCAAGACAGATTTGCTAATTTGTGCACACAAACAATACCCCTATCCAGATGTTGCGCACACTTGTGAGAAACGTACTTTTAAGAAGTCCCTAGCAAAGAGGAGAGTCTGAAATTGATCTAGCCTAGCTTTCAATACACCCAAATTCAGCCATTTGTTAGCAGCAGTGAAGTCTCTCCTCGGACCCACTTGATGCTTCTTTTTTGGGCAGCTTGTGTGAGCTCAATAATTAACTCTGTAAGAGCTGCTTCAGTTCAGAAAGCGCACACGCCCAATGCACAACATCCAGGAGAAAAAACATAAGATGCAAACATAAGCTGAACAAAAAACATAAGCACTTATATTAAGAAGAATAGCAACAAATGGCATTAATAAATTGTTGTTCTGTCGCCTAACCCCGTTAAGGAGCACAGAGCATGTCATTAAACACTTTGCATGCTTGTGTCTAGGGTGGAAGTGTGTCAGGGGATTGCGGCACAGCTGTGACCCTAAAAAGCACTTACCTGGTGGCTGCTAAGACACTGCTATGCCACTGAAACTCATTAGGTCTAGAGTACCCAGATGACTTTTTTCGCAGTGGACCTTGAGAGCAGATAAAAACAAGCATTTGCAATGCAATCGGTCTCGCCTATGGGACCTTATATGTAATTAGCTATGCAGCAAATTAGCCTGGGTGCTGAAACATCTACTGTTCTTTAGCATGGAGGGAAAGTAAGCACCAAACTGCGTGACACACCAGGTATGGGAACACATGGAGAGAAATATTTCCTTGCGTAAATGTACACATGCTGCATTTTCAGATGTGTTTATGCATAGAGGTGCTATGGAAAGCTGAGACTCGAGCAGCTCAAAAAAATCTATGGGATTACAAAGGGGTGTTAATTTCCGCCTTTGTGTAGATCTGTCAACCTTATCAAAAGCTGTTCTCTATAAAGGTGGTATAGACTGAGTGCCCCATTTTTAGAGCACATTTTTCAGTGATAAACTGCAGAACAGATACCCCATCTAGAGTGGAAGAATGTTTTTGGAAGCCACTTTCTTCTTGAGGAAAAATGTTGTTATCCTCGATTCAATTTTGCAAATACTCTAGGATGCTTGCTGCAAATAATGTGCCAATTCCACCAAAACAGCAATTTGCCTGTAGCTTTGGTGAGTGACATATTTCATTTCTTGCAATTTGGAAGAATTCTAGCTCCTTCACAAGAGTCGGGCACATACCTTAATTTACTACAATCTCCAAATACTGGATCCAATAGTTTGCCGCAACACTCTGGGTTTGCTTATAGATCCAATATTGGTAACCCATTAGGACCTCGTGCCTTTGTTGGCTTTCATTGTTTTATACATGTTTCTATTTGTCTATTTGAAGGGGGAAAAGAAGAGCATATAGTAGATAGGTCAACTTATTAGCCTGAATTTCGACGCCATACCTTTTACATAAATCATGTAGGTACTTTACCCACTTATCACCCAGGATGGAGATTGGCATATTGTGCATAAAGAGCCTGGGAATTGGATTAGTACTTGCCAGAAAAGCAGCATTTTCCATTGAATAACATAATTTGGTCCCACTAATTTGTTTAGTCTCACACTTAAGGTCATATTATTTTCCCTTGTTCAGCGTATGTGATGGATCATGTGCTTATTGAAGGCTTAAAATTGATTTCAAATGAATTTATTTAGACGTCTATTACATTGTCTCTCTGTGAATCTATCTCCTCATCCCGCAGTGTTTTACCCCGCAGGGAATCCACAACACGGTCGTTACAACGACCGCATTGTGATTCCGCATACCATTACTCCGCAAGTCGGAACGACGACTTGCGGAGGGGGGGGCGCTGGTTGTTGGAATAGTATAATTTACTATTCCAACTCCAGTCTGTGCGGACTCTAGGGAAGGTGTTGGATTTTAAATCCAACACCTTCCCCCCCCCTCCGCAAGTCGTTGTTCCGACTTGCGGAGTAATGGTATGCGGAATCACAACACGGTTGTTGTAACGACCGCGTTGTGATTCCCTGCGGGGACAAAGATTCGCGGTAAACGTTGTTTACCCTCTCTGTATTACTTTAGTCTGATGACATTCTCCGTTTAGTTTTCCAAAGTAGTAAGTTGCATTATTCCCGTTTACATGATTGATTATTTCCCATAATTATCATAAACATCACCATCCAGATGCATGTTGATTATGTAATTTACATAATGTTAATCAGGCTGTAGTTCAGAGATTACATTTGGAGTCTATGCAATATTATTTTATTTTGCTATCCATACTTTGGGTTTTCTAAAAATGGACAGTATCAGACTCCTTGACAAGATTAGAGATAGCACCAAAAACCTGAGACCATTTATATTGGTTTGGATAATATTCCTACCCATGAGATGTAAAACTAGATTTCCAGAACAAAACATATAAATCGATCACTGTACCACCCCCTGGTGCTTTGTGAGTAGGCCTAGATCGCAAGTCAATTTTTGTTCTGTCATTTATCATCATAAAGGCCAGCTAAGTTACATCACTCAGTTTCTTCCCTTTTCTTAGCTTGCACATTAGCCACTCTCGTTTCAGGAATACCTCATGCCACTAGTGTTCCAATGAGGGAATTATTAGTTTAACACATAAGTAATTTGAATTTGTAGTGATAGGAGAATCATTTTCTCTCAGTTTTGGAATCAATAGAATAGCAAGTTCACAACAAAGGTGGCCATGGAGAGGTGGAAAGCTGCACTTTGAGATTACATAATAGCTTATATGATCTCAAAAATTTACAGCCCAGATTTGTTGGGGGCACAAATTAGATAGGTTTTGCTTTTACCAACGTAGGGCTTTGTCATTTAGATATTTTAAACGTGTACAGTTCCCAGAACAAAGAAAAAGTATATCTATTAAATAAACATATCTGCTAAAAGGGTTGTCCATGACCAGCACTGTGCAACTAAATGAACAGGTATGAAATACTAACGAGATCGGTCACCTATTAGTGCACAATTTTGGAGGAATTCAATATAGTTCATTTACTGCAGGACCCAAATATCTATAATTCTTTATATCTCACATAAACACTCAGAAATGGGATGATAATAAAATTGTCCATCCCAACAGATCGCTTCTCTCTCTCTCCCCAACCATGCCAGCTCAGGACCAAAACTAAACACAAAATGTTAGATTGAACAACTCAGTGCAGTAACCAGCTAGGCACACTATATCATGATTTACCATAAAGGGACCTGCAGAGCTCTTACACTTCACCATCCAAAAAACTACTATGCACTGCGATCTATATCAGGATAACCACAAATCAGTGGTCATCGTGTATGACATGAAAAAAAAGAACAAACACAATTTAAACAAAAACATCATACTTCCAACCACACACCCTACATACTGTAGTGTGCTACTCATGTAGGCAAGAACTTTAGCACCTCGCATAGGGGTAGTAGGCACTCTATATATGCTGTGCTACAATATAATACAATATCTAAGAGGCTGAATTGTGAAATATGTAACCAGGAATCCAGGGGGGTTCAAAACCCAGCTCCTTCACTTATCAAATATTTGTACTTTATAGAGCTAGAGGGTACCGTGAAGTCATTCAGCCAAGAATGGGTGCTGCAAGAAAGTCACATATGTATGGTTTAGTAGGCAGCAATATTTTTTCACATATAGCAACACTGCAGTTCCAATGACAAACTGATATCTTCTTTGGCTGACTCAGGACAACATGGTCATGGATTAGAAGTATTCTCGAATATTCCTATGTTTAAGTTAAGAAACAATTACTTTCAACAAATGCCATTCAATACACTGATATAATCTATTGTATTTTACTGAAACACAAACGCTGATGAAAACTAAAACAAATATATATATATATATATATATAATCCCAAATTTTAAAGAATTATAACATGTATCCATGCCATCTGCTCCGAACTTTACATAATAAATGCTTGCGGTTTGGCTCTTAAGGTCAAGCCAGACCCCTAACTTTGCAGGCTTGCACACCTCTAATACTACTAGGCCCTCCCACCGACCGTTTTCATGGAACAAGGGATCGCCTGGATGCCAGTGGTTCATGAGGGTCGTGCGTGATGGAACACTTACCACACATTAGATCACAAGCCTGTTTGCCTCATCTACTTAGCTAACTAGGGTAGGAACCCGCTAGGTAGAAGTGGTCCAGTCACATTGATAGATGAAACACTCTGCTTGGAATCATATTCTAAAGGATCTAGTGCGCCTTCGGAGTCAAGCTAGAAGTGAACAGGAATTGTTGGGTACCAGGGTGAGATGAATGTTTCACCCTTATCTGAGTGGTCAAATCGTTGGAGGCTGTTGTACGCATGCTGACTATCCCCGTGGCTAAGCAGGATGTCCGTGTAACCCCCTCTGTAAAAGGCAGTAAGTCTGAGAATACAGACAAGAGCAGATCACATTGCCAGCCACGCAAAAGTCCATGTTACAATGTTTATTAATATCTCGACTGCCCTGGGCTATACTCAAAGGTTCTGGCACTCGTTCTTGAAAGGCGGGGGGATCCATACCTTAAGCGATACACATGCAAGTAGAACTGACAGGACAAACACCTTAGAGTTTGGGAAGAAAAAAAACAGGGATGGAGAAAATAAGATTACAGAAGTCATGTTTTTGCTGGGGTGGAGGGCATGTTTTTTAAGAGAGCAGCGTGTCAGCTTCTCCTTACAAACTGCAGAAGATGTTGTGTCTGTACTCACTGAAAGGCGCTAGAGGCAGGCGTACCCCACAGGGAAGCAGGTGGACCCCGCAGGGACTCCCATGGCTTGGGCGGGGGCTGCGAAGCCATGGCTCTAGTTACTGTTCCCAGCACAACTGCCCTGAAAGGACTGGTAGCTAGACAAAGAAGACGGACTACCCATCGATCCTTGCTTGCCGTTTCTGCGTGTGAGCAGGGGGTTGACTTGAGCGCTGCACCCCATCCAAGGAGTGAAACTAAGCAACTACGGAAGTTGGTAAGCTTTTTCATGAGTGGTACCTGCAGCCAGAGAAAATACTACACGTTTCAAACCTGCATCTAAAGTATTCACCTCTTCGGGACACCTGAACGGGGTTTCCCTTTGTCCGATAGCATAGTGCTCTTTCTTTACTTTCCAGAAGTACAATGACTTTTTGATGCTGTCAGAGCGTATTTCATCGCCTTAAATACATAATGCCCCGTTTCTATTGAGAATAATTGATTATCAGTACATTTGTATTATCCCTTTTATTGATGTTTATGAACATCCAGTACGGTTGCCACACAGACGTTTATCTCGTTGCATTCTAATATTGACGCTATTAGTGCTTAAACGGCTGATTGGTTGGTAGTAAGGCATCACGCGCATGTCAAATGTAAATGACTGCGCACTACTTTAAAAACAAGCATTTGCAATGCAATAGAACGCGCATTTATGCGAGTCCTATTGCATTTGGTACGAGATTGCTGGTGGGTAAAAACTAAAAAGACACAAATGGGCGTGCGGGGGAGAGCTGGTGGTGGGCCGAGAAGTCACGGACTGGAGCCAGTAGCCATGGAAGTATACAAATGACGACATGGCCATCAGGAGGAGGGACTAACAAGGCTAAAACAAATCGGAAGGCAGCATTTAGGACTTAAGAAAATCAAAAAGAAGGGCGGAGAGTGTATGGAGCTTCCACGAAGCTTCCAAGCTATAGTGTATACTGCATGCCTCGCAAAGCGTGCAGCGCATGTGTGCTGCAAGGCTAGGCGAGACCTAAAAAGGCTAAAATCAGTCCATCCGTCTCTTTTTCCTGAACTGATGGATTAGGCACTGCTCTTTGAACACCATCTATGTGATCGTAGGTTGTAGAAGCGCATGTCTCGGATTCTTCCAGCAGCTGGGAGCTTTAAAGATCGTGCTATTAGGCCAGAAAGATTTCGTGAGGAGCTTTCAACATCTAACCGTAAAGTGACACTACAGATCAGTTCTACTAGAGTAGCTCTTTCAGAGGCTTTGAGAACACCATTGGAAGAATGACTATGTATGTATTGGGGATCATCGGAACATCTAGTTGGATCCTGTCCCTTATGTTCACAACGGTCGTCAAGAAATGCCAAATTCTGTACAAGGGAAAAGTATGGGATAGTACTTTTTGGTGATTAAAATTAGTTACTCTCTTTTCATACTATAACTTCACCCAGTTATGCTCTGATGTTGGGCGTTCCCTGACTTTCCCGACAAAGGGCCTCATTTATGAAAAGTGTTGCATCGCTGCTAGAATACCCTGATGCAACACTTTTCATATTGCCATCCTTGTGACACCATAGGTGCGCCGTATTTACTGTGAAGGGCTCCATGTCGCAAGGAATTTACAGATACATCAGTATTCCTGGTGTGTCTTTAGGTGCAAAATTTGCGCATTGCTGGAGTGTGTCTGAAAACAGACGCAACTTCAGCAATGTGTCTTTAGGCACTGTGTTAATCCTTCCGCCTGCCTCAAGCAACTGTCAGGATTTGACGTAGATACACCCTAGAAGTGGCGCAGTGAAATCTCCTAGATTTCGCTGCATCTCTTCTACGTGGCTCTCCTGCGTTGGAATGCCCAACCGGCATACATTATATCTGATGCTGGTATAATGTAGCACAGGGGCTTACCAAGTGACGCATCTGCCTAAATGCGTCAGTTTGTAAATATGGCGCAGTGTGGCTCATTTTTTATGCTACCGGAGTGTCACAAAAGGTGATGCAACAGCGGGGTAAGGGCCTTATAAATAAGGTCCAAAATCCTTGTACCAATTGGATAACAAGATAAACTAATTTTCCTCCCAGTTCTGTCATGAGCACCGGTACTTTAAAGAGAACTACTGGGCACTGAAGGATGGCCTCATAGCAAAACTACATAAGTCTAATGCAGTTAATATCCTTCATTCTTTACCACTCCAATCTCAATGATTTTCTGACCTCTTCGAGAAACCTAAGGAATTATCTCTGCTTCCTCACAAGGTGTTCAATAGCGCGATACCCCTAAAGCCAAGAGCTATTGCTCAGTTTCACAGGATTTACTCCTTATCTGAGCCTGAAGAGCACATGTTGAAGCAATAACTCTAAGAAAATATTCAGAATCCACCTCTCCAGCCGTAGCTTCAATGTTTTTCATTTCCAACTAGTATAATGAGTAATACCTTGCATAGACCACAGAAGGCTGAATAAGATAAGGTTATCATTAAGAATCATTAACCTCTTCCACTAATCAAGGAAATTTTGGAATCTGTAGGAAGAGCCAATTCTATACTAAGCTAGATCTCAGTGGAATTTAGCCTGGCTACACTGGGAAAAGAAAAAGAAAAAAAAGTTGCTTTTAAATGCAGTCCAGTTTCCTTTAAGGGAAACAGGCTGCATTAAAAAGCAATCACAGACATGATGGTCTGCTGACCCATGCAGCAAGCAGGCCACCATCATCCCTGTGATGACGGCAATTCCGAGTGGGTTGCAAATTGCGACCTACCTTAATAATATTCATGATGTAGATTGATTTGTGACCCCCTAAGAATCGCTATTTTAAAATAAAATGTTTCATATATTAGAAATAGCAATTTCCTAATTGCGAATCCGAGATAATCACAATTAGGAAATCACTATTTCTAAGGTTAGCACATCTGACCCTTTGGGGCATATGTACAAGGAGTTAACGCCGCTGTAGCGTACATTTTTTGACATTACAGAGGCTTTATTTTTATCGCCTTCTTTACAAGTTGCCGTTAAACTCAGTTAGCAACAGTTTTCTGGCAAAATGTGCATTTTTAAGATCGCCACTTCTGTTAGTGGGAGTTAACCAAAATGAGATGCAAGGTAGGCGTTCCCATGCCCAAACTGCCGCAAACCACACTTTGTGATATTTACAAGAAATTCCTTGTATGGTGCAAAACCCCAAAAAATGCCTCTATGCAGTTTTTTAAGATCAGAAAATAGCTGGTCTTAAAAATGGTGCAAACACTTGGGGCCTCATTTCAGAAGGTTTTGGTGCTGGACAGTGCTGCAAGGAATGTAGTTGCGCTGCCCTGCCACAAAACTACAGGGCCGGAATGCACACCATCAATAAGATAGGGCGCATTCCTGGGCCTCATTTAGGAAAAGTGTTGCATCGCTGCGACAAAACAGCGTTGCAACACTTTTCACTATGCCCTTCTTGCGACACCATGGATGTGCTGTATTCACTGTACGGCGCTCCATGTCGCAATTAATGACAGATACGTCTGGAATCCTGACGTCTCTGTCAGCGCTAAATTCACACATTGTTGCAGTTGTGTCACAAGCACATGAATAAGCCCCCCTGTCTTTTTCCCCTATGTTGGCGCACAATGGCTACAATGCGCCAACGCGGGCACCCTTGCGCCGTGGTGCAAGGGTGACTGTGTTGCAGAGTTGATTAATGTTGTGGCTCCATCATTTCTCGAGACGTCTGTAGGTGCCTCTGGACTAGTGGAGGGCGAGAGTGGGATCAAGGGAGAGGATAGGGAAAGAGGAACTGTAAAAAAGCACAGGGAAAACAAAGCTAATCACAGCAAAGATAAAAAATAAAGAAAAAGGTAGGAAAGCAATGGAGAAGAGCAGAAAGATGAACAGAAACAGCAGACAAGAGGGACAGGAGGGCTTCTACCATTCACAGCTCCAAGAGGCACAAGGCGGTCTTCTCACACAGGTCAGCAACATGTCTCAATGCGACCTGCCTGATGTCACCACCAGATAAGGGCGATCGTCGCACCTGAATGTCTACTGCCAGGGACCAGCGACTCCACAGCACCTCTGCATCCAACTCCCGGTCCCAGACGCACCCCCAGCGAGGTCTCCGGGCCCCAGGGACTGTCCACGCTTTCAAGGTTTTAGATGCCATGGTGTTGCAAGGAGTGCACAATGAAAAGTGATGCATCACTGGTTTGGCACAGCGATGTGCCTCTTTTCATAGATGGAGGCCTGAATTTCCTCTTCCAATGGGACTCTGGCTGGTCATCCTGGCTGTTGGGGGGCTTAGGTGAGTGTTGATCTGTGCTGCAGTTAGCCCTGGCTGCTCCATTCTGCATTACATTGGTTTTATTACCTATTTTTCATTGGAGGTGGACTTATAGGCTATTTTTGCCTCTAGAGGCAAAAAAGTCACGTTGGGCTGACTAATGTGAATTTTTTTGCCGCTAATGGGCCTTACGCCAGTTTTCACCCGCTAACGTCAGAATTTGTATTGCCTTTAAGCTAGTGTTACCGGCAGTTTGCACCGCAGCTACTTGAAACTATCGCCATGTAGCGACGTATTGTAAATACATCGCTAACAGGGCGATAGTTTTTGGTGATAGGCCGCGTTAAGAAAACTGCAGCTAACTAGCGTTAGCTAGAGGCAGTTGTTGTACATATGCCCCTTAGCTTCTAAATATTTATGGCACTAATGTGCTTATGCTTCATGCACTGGGAGCAAGTTACTTTGCTAAACTGTGCAGCCTTTCCTTTGATGGTATTTAGGAATGCTCTAAAGAATAGTTTCCATCTGCAAGAAACAAATAACGGTTTATGTTTGTTGAGTGATTGGCCAATTTTTTTAAGAGATTAACACAGGGTTTTGCTGATGCTTTGTTGGCCAGAAACACATTTCCTTCTATCAACCACTTCATCACCCAGCGACCATGTCTTCTGAGATAAGGTGTCACCTGGTGCATTGCGTTTTGTGTTGGTCCAGGGACGAGAAATTAGATCAAATGGGAGAACGTTAAAATGATAATGGCAGCTAGCCAACTTAAAAATTTAGAACTTGTTGTTGCTAAGAGTAGATGGGTATTTTAAATGAAATACCCTGCGAGTACAAATAGGTTATTAATTACCTTTTCTATATAAGGTGAAGAATTTCCTACAGTAACACCTTGCACAATAATTGTTTCTTGAGGTATAGTTTTAACAGTTAGAGATCATGATGGGATTCCATTCTCCTGTTTTTTTTTTTAATAAGTAAGAAGTTGTAATGAGATATGCCATTCCACTGGAATATGGGAATTGGTTCTACAGCCTCTTCCTTTATGATTTAGAGGGTTTTGGTTTAAGGCATAAGGAGACGTTGGTGTGCAATCTTGTGTGGTGCATGGATGACAGATCCCTGACTGAATTCTAGCATCTGCACATATCTCTCTAGGCCGATAGTAATGCTATTCTATTTCTTTAAGAAACCAAAAGTTTAACTTACGGGACACTGTGTAGTTGCTGTAGGGGAAGAATTAGATAATGCCTACAGAAAGTCAGTGTCTCTTATTGGCATACTGTGGTCTTCATTGGTTGCCTCCTCTGACAGGAGGCCTGCTTTGAGCAGGTTGAAACAGGTGGTGTCCTGTATTGTTGTTGAGACTAGGCTGTCTGTAGTACTGTTGTTGTGTGTTATATGTCTGGTAATAATGGCATTGCTGATATCCTCCTGGATACGAGAACTGTCTGCCGCTAATAAACTGTCGAAAAGGCAGCTAACGCCACTTTTCCAGTACTCTCAGCATCTTTCTGGACATACGTCTGATTCATTCATTTGGACAGTCTCATCCAAATGTTGTCAATAAGAGATTCACCATCAAATGGCATGTCTAATATCCTGCCTGAAAGAAGTGTATCAGTGCCACCCTTGTCTGCTCAGCATCACTGCCCCTGACTATTGTCAGAAACATTTGTACTGACATGGACACCTTAATCTAATAATGCAGAGGCAGCCCTCTCTCCCTCACACAAAATCACAATGTTTCTGCACAACTATCCTGAGAAATGATTTCCTGGAATAGAGCAATGTCTAAAAACCTCTAGAACACCTGCTTAGTACGACTAGAGCATTTGTTGTTGTGATAGAAGTTGCAGCCATAGCTAATACTCGTTTTCCCGATGTTATCCCTATGTCTACCTTCCCTATTCTGGGAGCTGTGTAAGATGAGGTAAGATTACAGTATCCTCTCTGCAGTGCTTGCTTCACCAACAAATACAATCAAGGATGGCCTGCTAAGCAGCCTGGAGTACTCTCTGGGGCTTTATATTTTTGTCCAAGCATGGTGCAACTTCTGCCTGCATTGACAGTGTCAAATGCAAAAACAACAGTTGATGGACAGAATGCAGAACAATGTCATACATTCACCCCAGTACAGAGATCTGGTCCTAAACCCATCGTTTTTTTGCTCACCATGCCGTTCCAGTTTGAACCCAGCCATTTCACCCCTCTTCAGCCAGAATAGCTTGATTCCAGTGGCATGGAGAGCACGGGACCCACGTCTGGGCATATCTTCCCACTCGGGGTGACAAATGCAAAAACAACAGTTGATGGACAGAATGCAGAACAATGTCATACATTCACCCCAGTACAGAGATCTGCTCCTGGTCAGCATCACCGTTAAGGCTTTATTCCAAATGTGGTATACAATGGGAATGGTTATGTTAATTTACCAGGGGAATCTTTGAAGTCTTGAAGAAAGCAGGTTGTGTCTTTAGTAGGGAGCAAAAGTTCAAATCAATGAGATACATTTTCCATTAAGGGATGGAAATCTGCGATGTCATCCAGAGGTGAACCAGTCTGGGGAGGTTTGGGTAGGTAACTTGTATGGCATAGTCAACCCATTGTGCTCTCACTGTATGTGGCATATTATCCAGAACCTCTCCATTCACATGATCATCGTAAGTGTTGGCTGGGAGGAGTGGATGACCACAAACATATCTGGTACTAAGGTTTTCAGATAATGAAGCCTCTCTTGTGGTATCCTCACTTAGCTCAACAATCCAGGGATATTGGAAGAGAACATTTTTATTGTGGCATGCTTCATCATCAGTGATCTCTTCCTATCAAGGTAGGTAAATACCACCTAGAATGACTCAATCAGTGGAGGGAATTCTTATTAAATGATATTCTGGATAAGACCTGGGATCGAGAATTTAAAAATACCTTTAGGTATACCCTGAAGATATTTCATATTATACTTTGGGTAACCATGGTATTTTGTAAAAATAATCTGTTTATTAGGATGTTTACTGAAGTTAGTGGTTCACAATCCTATCTACCTTGAGAGGGAGAGGGCACCGATGATGAAGCATGCCTCAATAAAATATGGGTGAGGTGTCCTTATCCAATATCTAGCTAAGGAGACCTTAAGACGGGTTTCCATAACTGAAAACCTATGTAATTGGCGTGTTTGTGATATGTGGTTGGGGTGTCGTACATATGTGAGGCCCCCACACTTTCACATTTATGAAATAGGGAAGTAGATGTTCTACAAATAACAGATGACCTGTACAATTCTGTTTCAGAATGAAGTGACAGAGCCAGCTCTGCAGGGCATGATGGTACCCGTGTTTCTTGAGGTGGTTGCTTTAGTGAATGTAGTTTTGGTAACTGACGTTGTGGAGGTGAATGTTACATAGATGGCTTCTTAGGATTGTCTGGGAACCTAGAATAGTAGTCCTCCATCACATGTTAAAGGTCTCTAACCAATGATGTAAGTATCAGTATCATTATTGACCCTGACCCTTCTGTGCTGAAGAGTCAGGATGGATGCTGTGGTGACACTTTCCTAGGTGGAGAACGTTCTGATAATTGAAAGTGAAGTAAGAAGTTGATTTTTATACAGTGGCTTCATCGTCAATGGTGTCCTCAATGGGAGAGTTGTAGCTCAAGGTGCAATCGTTGACAGTGCTCTTGTCACTGGTGTCCTCATCGACACGGTCATGCAGTCTGTCATCTGGTCAATACAGCTGACATGCCCCAAGTCATATAGGCATTTGGTCCTGGGACTAAGCCAGGGACAATGAAATAATTGCCCAAGAGACTTGCACCCTGCATCTCTCACCTCAACATAAAAGATAGCTAACTTGCCATTGACTTCTACCTCAGCGAGGGCAATCGGTTACCCCCAAGTCTTCCATACTGGATTCCAAACCTATGCCACTGGCACCAGGAAGAATATCATCGGGCTTGGGATACTTCCTCTCCACCTCAGTATTATAGCTGGTATCTTTCAGTTATAAGAACCTTCCTACCATTGATACTAGATTCCAAGAGAAGCCCTATTGCGTTTGAGTGTATGCGTTTCAGAGCATCTGGGTCCTATTTCCAAATGTCCATTGCTACTAGGTTGAGTGCAACAGGGCCCTCCCAGGTCCCTGTACCCACAGTCAGCACATTTGCTATCGGAGGTGAAGATGGAACAGGGTCTTCCCTCTAACAGTCTTGCCTGTTATGCCCCTTTTTATGGGCTTGGCAGTACCATCCTATTGTCCCTTCTCCTTGTATTCCGGATTTGGAATTCAGTTCCCTTTCTGCCTCTGTCCTCCCTTGGATCCTTGAAAATTGTCCTGGCTCTTACCATCCAGTTTGGTACTAGTCTGCTGAGAGTTCCTCTACCCCTTTAGCTTACAACTATGCTGCTCTTGCCCTTTGTTAACCCCGATAGCTAACCGCCTATCAGCTAACACAGCTAGTTTCTGTGAATCCTTTTCTATCCTGCCAGAAAACTACTGCCTAAGAGAGGTACAGCACTCATCCTTAAGCTGTTCAGTCACCATTAACTGGTTAAGGGCATGTAAATTCTTAGATTCCATTCATCTTACCCACTCATTTCAAATGCGCAACACACCATCAAACCATGTTTCAAACGCTCATCATTGAGTTGTTCAGTCACCATTAACTGGTTAAGGGCATGTCAATTCTTAGATTCCATTCATCTTACCCACTCATTTCAAATACACAACACACCATCAATCCATGTTTCAAACACCATCCAATAGCTTGCTTTCTTTAAAACTCTGAGGATACTGTGTTTGCTTCAGGCCCAAACCATCTGATCAGAGCTTCCTTCATTTGCTCATAGACCATGTGTTCAGCTACAGAAATTCTACCAGTGACTGCTATACACTTCAGGGCCAAGCAACTCATTAAAGTTGCTCCCTTAGACACATCATTCAAAACATGCACCCCATAAATTACCTCAAACTTCAAAACCATTTAAAGTATCTTGGCCCTCCACATACATGTGCACAAGCTCCCTTGGAACCTTAGCAGGTACTCCTGTGGAGTATGAAAGTAGAACCACTTTTCCCAGTTGTAGCTGCCTTTGCCGCCATCCTGAGCTTCTCTTCTTCAAAACTCTAAAAACTTTTCCTTTTCATGCACCTCCTTTTCCATTTGCCGCTCCCTACATTTTTCTCTTCTCCTTGACCCATTGTTTCTGTCTCTCTCTCCACCTTTTCTCTTGCTCTAGGTAAGCTAATCTCAACCTCTTCCTCTCAGACTACATGGCCTGCTCCTCTTCCTCAGCATTCAAACATGCTAACTGCAAGTCTCAGCTCGATTTAACCCGCCAAAGTTAATAGCTGTTTGAATCAGTGACAGACATGCCCTAGAAATCAGAGGTGGTGACAGCCTTTGGCAAACAATGGAAAGCAAATCTGGGCACAAATACAGATCATTTCTGTGGAAATTCTGTGCTAAGGGGCTACTAGATACTGACACATGGGTTGCTATCATGGTACTTCCCCCGAATCAATCACAATTTCTCCCCCCACTCCCAACCCATTTTCTCTAACTAGCACTTAAAAAAAATTCACCAGCACCTTCCTGGGAGCTCTCTACTCTCTATCCAAACACAAAGCCCTCAACTGTAAGTAAGTAAATTTATTATGCATAGTTAATTAAAACCGGTGCAAACATTTTACAAATTTTTTAAAATAGCATAAAAGATTTTTTTTTTTTTTTGTTCATAATAATCATCATTTTTAAAACGTGCAGTGAGAAACCCAGAGTAATTGTCCAGCAGCATTTTTTCCTTGATGCAGGGCGGCATGTTCCTTAGCGTCCTAATGACCTCCTACTTATTGTCTGTGTAGTTGATCGCCGGTTTTAGTGAGTTTAACAGTCTGAGCTCGGTCATCTCAAGGAACTTAACATATCTGCAGTTCAGTTTCGTGTTTGCAGGGTTCATACAGGCAAGCACTGCTTGCCTTCTAGTGCTAGTCCCTAACTGCTTGAACTGGTCCTTTAGGAGGTGTTGGCGGGCTGGCCGAAGCTCTTCACAGAGGCAAGTCAGGTGGAGAATATCGCCCTTTTCTTCATTGCAGAGCGGACAGGCTTCTTGGCCTTTGCTCCTGTGCCATGGTGGAAGATGCTCTCTGCTCGGCAAAACCCCTAATCTGAGTTTCAAGAACCGCAGTTTTATGGCCTTGGGATAGCCCTGACTGAAATATGATTGTGGTGTCAGGGTTTTGTATGAATTTAAGGTCATCCATGCGTGGTTTCTTTTTGTAAATGCGGCCTTGTCCTCTAATAAGGATAGAGATTTTACGTTTTTCCAAACCAGTTTTTTAAAGGTGTTATGCCCAAGTTGCATATCCCAAGTCACGAGTTGATTGATGACTTCCAGGGCTGCCTTCAGGTAAGATCTTGCTTGAGATTTATCCCTGCTTTGAATGTCTTGCCATAGCAGCGAATTTAGGGTGTTAGCTGTGGCCGAGCGGAGTTTGTGGCAGCAGATGATGTAGGATCCCTGTCTGGCAAGGTCTTGTTTTAGCAAACCAAACTCCAGCCTTATTTGGGCAGGCGAAGTGTAGTGCGGGAGCGAAAACATTATTCTGTAGGCTTTTGTTTGAGTTGTGTCCATATTCTTAGAGTCTCTTCCTCGTAGTGCCTCACTGCCATAGCAGATGGAAGGGAGTAGTTTAGCCTGAATAACCTTCAAGTAAGGAGTCAAAATTGGCCCCGTCAGATGGTTGGCTAAGTTTTTCAACGAGACGGCAATGCAGGTCCCTCTCCTTTTTATTTCTTGTTTGTGCTGTGCAAATGTGCCATTTCTGTCGAAGATAACTCCAAGGTATTTGTACTCAGACGCTGGCTCTATTTTTTGGCCACCTAGGGCCCATGGCTTCTGATGTTTATTCTTGGTGTTAATTGACATGGTTCGGGTCTTACTCAAGTTTATTTTTAGTTTGTTTTCCGTTGCGTAACTATGCATTTGGATCAGAAGCTGCTGGAGGCCGATATAGGTGTGGCTGAGTAGTACAACGTCATCCGCGTACAGAAGATTACTCAGAGATTTGCCTCCCAGCCTCGGGGAATGGGAGTTGCATGTATTGAGTAGACTTGGTAGATCAGCCATGTACAGATTGAACAGTATTGGGGCAAGCACACACCCTTGCTTGAGGCCTTTGGTGGTACGAACCTTAGATGACAGGTGTGTGCCGCCTCCTAGCTTCACTTGCATCCAGGTGTCGGAGTGGAGGAGCTTCAGCATATTGAGCGTCGGCTGTGGTATGCCCCATTGCGCCAATTTCCCCCAAAGTCTACCTCTCTCGATATTGTCAAATGCTGCACTGAAGTCGATGTAGCACAGGTGCAGCGGAAGTTATTTAGTTTTTGCAGCATCTATGATTAGGGAGATAGCCAGAATGTTGGTTGATGTTCCTGTGTTTTTTCGGAAACCGGTCTGGTTCAATGGGATAATCTGATTTGCTCCGCCCATTGCACAATCTCTTCTAGGATAGTTCCCGCAAAATATTTTGCCTCATTGTCAAGGAGGGCCACTAGGCGATAGTTGTTGGGGTCCATTTTGGTGCCTTTTTTGTATATAGGGACGATCGTCGACCCTCTCCAAGATTCTGGAATTCTATTTAGGAGTCTAACTTCCGAGAATATCGGTTGCAGAATAGTTGCCCATTCTGTGTTTTTTTCCTTGAATAGGGCTGGCGGGATGCCATTGGGTCCTGGCGCGCCTTCTTTCCTGCCCTTACAGATCTGCTTTTTTATTACAGCTGTTTGCTGAGCGGCTGATAGCTCCAAATAGTTTTTAGTTTGGCCTTGCTCTCTCTTGATCAGAGGTCCCGGCGTTGGCACGGTGGGGTTTGCCTCTATGTTGTTACCTCTTTGTGCTCCTGTGTATTCCAGATGGTCATTAAAGTGGCTGTTGAGGTAGTTGATCCATGACTCTTCCACGATGTGCGATCCTAGGTCTTTGTGTTGTGGACGCAGGATCCTGTTCATTGATTGCCAGAAGCGGGCGCTATTGCGGCTTTTAGTGTTGTATAGTATTTTTGCCCATGCCTCGTTTTCAGCATCTTTTTTTATGGTCCATTTTGTACGATTGAGCTCAGCCCTTTGTTTTTTCAGCTCTGCTCGAAGATGTACATTGTTAGGGGCTGATCTTAGCTTCCGTAAGGTCAAGATGACTGTTCTTTTGTGTGACCTTACTTGAGCTCTCGGACCTTTTTTTAAGTTGCTTTTGCTAATTTCTTTATGGAGGTTGCTCTTTGGGGCGTTCTTAGTTGCCAGTTCATTTAGCAAGAATCCTGTGTATTGCTCCCAGTGGGAGATGTGCCCTGCTGCATCTGGTTTATGTGTGTTATATATGAGGAGGGCAGTTTCAGCCAAGGTGGTTAGGTTAGTTGACATGCATTTGATCCTTTTCAGGTTGATCGAATAGATCTCCCCTAGCATATTGTCTGGCTTAATTGCAGTATGCGTCCTCGATGTCAGATGGCATTCCTGGGGACGGTGGTCACTTTCACCCTTGTCCCCCATTCTGAACCCCCGGATGTATGGAAATAATGTCAAACTGGCGAAAGTGTAATCTAGAATAGAGCTAGCAGTTTGTGAGTAGAAGGTTTCTACTGGAGGAGAGTCAGTCGGAAATCTTCCATTTAAGGCCCGAAGATTTTGATTTTCTAGATCTTTAAGTAAGGCGTTATTTTGATTTTTCCTCCTATATAGCGGGGAGCCTTGTGATGGAATGGTGTAGATTTTATTGAGGGCTAAAGCCTCTTCTTCTGCTGATGAACCAAGTAGGTTTTGGTTGAAGTCCCCTGTCAAGAGGAAGAGAGGCTTTTCCATCTGAGTGATATACTCCATCAATTGATTGCTGATTGTGTTAGAGTCTTTAGCTCTGTGTTTGGGGTGGACGTATGCGTTGACAAGGCATATCTCTTCTTCTTTATTGCCTAGATGTATTTTTATCTTCACTGTTAATGTTGTGGATGTGAATGAGTCCATGAGGACTGCCGAAGGTATTGTTGTGGTAGATATGTATGTAGCCAAGCCTCCAGATTGGTGACCAAATCTGTTAGTTCTGACTGCTGCTGTAGAGTAGCATGTAAAGCCCATGATATGTTGTGTGGTTGTGAGCTGGGTTTCTTGCAGCATTATTATGTCAAATAAAGAGATGTATTTTTGGAAATCCGGATCGTCCATTTTTGAGTTTAGGCCATTTATGTTCCAAGAACAGATGCCTATGGTTGGTAACCTTCCCTTTTGCTCGTCACTAATTTGTTGGTAGCGTCAGGCCTCTTCGGGACATGTGAAGATTGTACGAGATAGTATTTCTCTTGTTAGTGCTCGATTTTGATATGATACTCCCCTTGCGCAATCTGCTGTACGTCCCCGGGGGCTGAATGTGTGTTTGTTTGGCGGACTTCCTCGCGGGGACTTAGTGACGATGAAAGTCCGAGGCTGATAGTCCTTTGATGCTATGCCCCTCCGACTCGTTGTAGGTGCCGGCTCGAATCCGGCTGTCTCCTTCGGCCTATCGATTGGTCGCTGCCAGGGTCTGATCTCTCTTGTTTTGGGCGAGCTTCCCAAGGCGCCTCTAAGGACACTAAAGGTATTTACCTCTTGTGACTCTGATTCCGGTCTTTTCCTCCTCTGAAGTGGTGAGGGGTAGGCTAGTCTTTGTAGAGGAACTAGCTTGATGCCCCATATCTTAAATTGCGCTGCTTCTGCTGCGATTAAGTCAGCGGTTTTGCTAGAGCACCAGGTAGTCTTGGTCGCCTCTGGGGAGTTTGAATTTGTTGCGGGTAGGAATTCGACCGAGATCAAGTCCTTAGTGCTTATCCCCCCCAGGTTGGGGATGCATTCCATAAGTTTAAGAATGTTGCCACGATTTAACGTGTCATGTTGCCCTTATGACGTATATTCTGGATGGAAAACCAAGATCTCTGTTGATTGTTTTTTGTTTCCTTCCTCCTGGCGAGCTGGTGAACCTTGGCCTGGGTGTACTTCGTAAAGTGCCAGGTTAGAGCCTTTGCCTGGCATATTGGCCGTGAGTGTTATTACTTTGGTTGGGATTGTTTGCTTTGGTATTATTCCTGTTTCAGATGGCCAGTTTGCTTGTAAGTGTTCTAGTTGAATTGGAGCAGAGTGGGTGGTCATGATTGGTGTGGCTCTCATTTGAACTTCGTGGTTTGAGCTTAGAATTGAGCCAGTTGGTCTTTCTCTGGCCCCCTCTTTAGAGCTTGGCCTGAGTGGCTGCTTGCTTGCCTTTATTGTTGGTATATGTTGATTAGTTGTCGCCACAGGTATTTCCCTCTGGGGAGGAGGTTCCTTGTTTGGCGATGTTAGTTCTCCCACTTGGTCATCGGAGTGCCTTGTTTCGTTGTTCTTGGCACCGCTTGACTGTGTGCGCTGTTTGATCATTACTGCCACATCTCTATGTGTACCTGTTTGTTCCGTTTGATCTTTTGCCGATGGACCTTGTACATTTGTTTGTTCCGTTTGGTCACTAGTCATTGGAACTTGAGGCCTTTGCCCCTGTTGCTTAGGCCGGCTATCGTTTGCTTTTTTCTGCTGTTGAGTAGGATCAGTGGGCGCATGGACTACCCCTTCTGTGGTAAGGGCATTGTCTAAGCTAGCCGAAGATTTTTTCTCTGTGGCAAAGAAGATAGGAAAGTAATTTTTCGTGGATAATTCAGAAATTTGCTTACGCCCTTTTCTTTTTTGTTGCCGCCTTTGTTTTGCGTTAAGTTTTGGGGGTTGGGCCGGTCCCATCTGAGATATCTCCTTGTTTGCGGGAGCGGGATGTTCAGATGGCTCTAATCCAGATGCTTTGGGCCTGTAGGCACCCTCTTCAGATTTAATTGGGCCCGTTTCCTGTATTGCATTCCCTCTGTGTAGATTCCTCAGATCTCCTATTAGATCAGTAAGCATTGAGGGTAATGTGGCTAGTTTGTCGACAGCTTGGCTGCAATTGCAGCTCAGGTAGGAACTAGTTTGTGCTCTCCTGATCAAGTTGTTCAAATTGCCCAGCTTGTCATCGATGCCGGCTGTAAAGACTGCCAGTGTATTGAGGAGGGTGGGTTGTAACTACATTTTCTCTGATTGGTATTGCAGGGCATCTACAGCTAGCTGGATTGTATTTAGCAATGAGCCCCAGGTTCCATTATTCTGTTCTTTTACCCGCTCTTTCTCCTTAGGAGTGTTCCCGAGGTTATTGGTGTTTTTGACTGCTGGAGATGGGTCAAGGGGTTGGGGTTCTTTGTGGTCTGGTATGTAGGTTGCTAGTATCTCTTCCCATTCTTGTGTGTTAAAATAAGGCCCTGTTGTCTTGCCTTCCACATCCTGACTAGAGTTATGGGGGCTTGCTGCCTCCATGCCAGAGGAGCTTATTGCTGGACCGTAGGTTTCCCGATCTGTGTGTGGAGGAGCACATCTGGCTCTTGGGTGCGACTTGATAGGTGTGCTTTGACTATAGCTCATAGTTTGTGTGCCCAACGCCAAGCTGGGAACTCTTTCCTCGGGTACAGCCGATGACGATGTCTGTATGGCAGCCTCTGAATCCCTTGCTGTTAGGCACCTGTCTGAACCATCAGCTGGTTTTAGTGCTGAGGTGGGTTTCACATTGGCTTTTTGCTTATCTACGGGGGGTAGCGTGTCACCTCTCTGGCTGCGTTTAACCTTGTCATCTACGTCCTCTAGGTGAACGGATGAGAGTCCCTGCTTGGGGGTTGAGTCGTGTGACTTTCCTCTTGCATTTGAGGTCTCCAGAGAAATGCAGTGGTTTGTGTGCTTTGAGTTACTACACTGGTATCGTTAAATTTCCTGTAAAAATGGGTCTTGCCGCCTCAAGCTTTGGTGGTGACGAACACGTTGGTTTTAGTACAGAGGGGAGCAGTGGGGTTTGCAAGCCGTGCAAGTGCCTGTTGCTGGAGAAAATAGCAGAGCCGGCGTCTTTTAGAAATTCAAACTTCGTGTATATTTTAGGTTGGTAAAGCTTTTTTGCAGTTTGTGGCTCATTTGTAAAGGCATCTGGGAGCAAGGTCTTTGGTAGTTCCTGCTCTGTTATAGTGTTGTCCCCCCCCTGTGTGTGCTCCCCCTGCTCTGTTAAGGAGAGATTCAACTCTGTGCAGGTGGATGAGTTTAGGCTCGTTTTCTTTTTATTATAATCCGATCCTTTCCTTGTCCTTGGCTTTGGTTTTACACTTGATTTGGGCTTGGACTTGAATTCAGGAGGCCCCCTGGCCTTCCCCGACCTCATAGTGCTAGTAGACGTAGAGCTTTTCCTTTCCACCCCCCCCTGGCTCTCCAGCTGTTTAGCTCCCTAGGTCGCTGGCTGGTGTTGGAGACCTGGGGCGGGCTTCGCCTTGCTCCCTCGCTCGCTCCAGGGGGAGTGGGCCGACTCACAGGAGCAGGCAAACTACGTCTGGGCTAGGTTTTTCGGGTCCTTGAACAAATCCGTGGACCCGATGCCAGAGAGGGTGAGGTGAGGTGGAATAGGGTGGGAATAGGGTGGTGGATGCTAGGGAGGTAATGGCAATAGAGCAAGTTTAGGGACCCTCCCCTGTTCCAGAGCCTATGCAGCTGTCCGTGTCTCACCTCCGTGCGTGAACTCGTGCGTGAGCTCACCTCCCTGCCGCTGGCTGACTGACGATGGTGAAATAATGAAGTGAAGTGATGTGATGTATCGCTGGCAGAACTGCAGGCCAAGTGGGTGCACTCTCCCGTTGCCTAAGAAGGTTGTTCCTGCCACTCCCACTACCCCCCAGGTCCAGGAGTTAGCAGGAAGCTGATTGTCGCTGTATGTGGCTCATGTTCGCAGCCCACTTGCTGCTTAACTCTAATTTTAAGCTGCAGGCAAGGTGAAGGAATCTTGTGCAGTCTTACGGTCCGCTATTGTGTTCCGCGTGCTCCAACTCCACAACAGCTGCCTTCAAGGCGTCTTCCAGACCTCTTTCAGTTGCAGGGCTGTGGCTTACCTCACCCGAGGACCGTTCGGCGGCCGCCGCTGCGGCTGTAGCTGCTGTACTGTGCTGGGGGCCGGGAGAATCAAGAACCAAGATGTGCCAGCCGCCACAGTCCGTTCGCGGCACTATCGTAGCGAAGTTGTGGCTCACCCCGATTGGGAGACTCCTGTGACAGCCGCTATTGCTGTTACACGCCTGCCTGGAAGAAACGGGAAGCGCCGGCCCCCGGGATACACCGGCCGCCGAGATGCACCGCCTCCACTGGCAGTTTGCGGCTCTATCGGCACTATCGAGGCGCTGTTGTGGCTTTTTTTTGGGCCGGGAAACCGGGAAGCTCCTGTGACCGCGACTGCTGCTGCAGCCGCCTGCTGCACGCCTCCTCGCGCACTACTCAGGCGCAACGAAAACACGGACCAGACCTCGCTCCGGTGTGAGCCTCAACTGATCTAATGACAGGATGTCAAAGTTTACCCCACTATCTGCCATAGTAATGTACAGGTACTAGCATATACAAGCTAGACCTATTGCTTTTTTGATGAAAGTTGAGAATGGCTTCTGCATGTTCACACACTGCTTGCTGCCAATTATCAAACTCAGTGTTTGTGGTCTGCAGGGCAAGCAGGGGCTACTAGGCCTCAACTGTGGGTGTGGAGATAATTTGTTTCGGATGTCCCATTGTGTGTCACTATGGGTCTGCAAACTGGGCTAAATACAACATCTTCTGCACTTGACTCTGTTGTAGCCATAGTGAGGATTCAAAGGCTTCTCAAGGAGGTAGTTTGGGGAGCCTCTAGATCAGAGCCGAACAATCACACACAACAATACAATACTGAATGCCTAGATCAGAATTTATGTTTAGATGAAAGAAAAGTACTTTAATACACACTAGAACGAAACACAACAAACTATGCCAACAAAATGCAATTTCGTATCTCTGGGCACTATCTAAATCGATCAATCAAACAGCATTTGTAAAGCGCAACACTGTCATCCCCGGGGGTATCTGGGTGGTGTATCTCAGTTAAAGAGCCAGGTCTTGAGTCTTATTCTGAAGTCTGCTAGTGAGGTGGCTGTACAGAGCTGGAGGGGAAGGTCATTCCAGGTCTTGGCCGCGATGTATGACAAGAAGTGGCAACCGCTGCGGCTGCGACAGCAGCAGGGGGTGTGTGTGAGTGGAGAGAAACACAGTTGTCTAGCGGGTTGGTGTAAGTTTAGTTGATGGGGAGGTCCAGGATGGGTCTGGCTGCTGTGTTCTGTATGGTTTGGAGTCTTCTGAGGAGCTGGGTATGTATGTGTATATATATATATATATATATATATATATATATATATATATTATCTACTGACGGTCGCCAGTAGATAGTTATAGTTAGGACCGTGTTTCCATAGGAAATCCGCAACATTCTATTTGGAATAACTTTGGCGCCGGTTGACGAATCCTCGCGTAATTTTCAAAATAGGTGGGGCGCTCCGCTCCGCTCCTACCCTGAAAGACTCAGGGGGATTCGTCAAGCGGGGGCTGAGAAAAAAGGGGGGTCCCAAAACACGTTTTCCCCATGCAATTTTCCATAGGGACCTTTAGTCCAAGGTACAGCCCGAACGGCTGAACAGAATTACTTGAAATTTGGCAGAGAGGTAGTCCTCAGGTCAGGGATCTGCCTTTTGCAGGTCTGGTGTCAATCTGTTCAGTAGTTCCTGAGAAAATCAAAAGTAAAATCATATATATATGTGGGCGGAGCCTAACCACACATCTCATCCTGAGATCTGATTGGCTGTCAGCACTTCATCCAAGAAGTCTTGGCAGCCATCTTGGGACCAATATACATGATAGCACCTCATTAAAAAGCATTGCAGTTAATAGAAGGTTTTAAGACTTTAGTTACATTACAATCATTTGTTGATGGTACCATACTCATTTTAGGAATTGTGGTATGTTCTAAGGTGATTTCACCATGTGAAAAAGCCTTCTGCTGGGATATCATGATTGAGAGAAAAATATTTTCTCATGCTTTTCCCACAGAGGTTTGGAAGGTGATCTATAAGCTAAACTGAGAGCTTATTTTCTGTAAATTCACATTATCTTTCTCAGTCATGTGAGAATGAAGTCTGACATTCTCAGTAAAACATGTACATCCAACAAGAACAGAGACTGTCAGTTGATTCCTTTGTGTTCTACTGCAGCTTCCCAGAGTGTTCCAAAGAACAACTAGAGCGCTAACAGTCCTACTTATGATAAACGTATGGCACACCTGAAGCCATCTTGCTTGGATTAAAGTGGTAACTCTTAAAACATTTAGTTTAAAAAGGAACAAAATGAGGGGGTTCATTTTTCCATAAAAAGTATGATTAGTGCTGCAGAAAGAAAAATTAGGGCACATTTTGAGTGACTTCTCAAATCCTCTTCTATTTCATTAAAAAATTCTGACATGCAGACTGAAACATGCACTTTCAATACCAGCAGCAGTTTTCCCTGGTGAGCAGTAGCTTTACTACAGTGATCTAATGAGCAAAAAGAGTGCTAACATTCTGAATTTATGGCAAATGTGTGACACATCTGAATGCCTTCTTGATGGAATCAAAGTAAAAAACTGAAAGTATTTCTTACTGAGGAGACTGCAGTAAATGAGGAAATTAGGAAAATTCATAACAAATAAGTGTCCCAAGATGGCCACCAGAGACAAAAGAGCCCAAATGTAGCCCAAATATCACACAGATGTAGCCCAAGTATAGCCCAATGACAGAATGTCCCAGAGTGTTCTTAAAAACAACTAGAGCGCTTACTGTCTTCATTATGACAAAAGTATGGCACACCTGAAGCCATCTTGATTGGAATAAACTGGTAACCCTTAAAACATTTAATTTAAAAAGGAACACAATGAGGGGGTTCATTTTGCCATAGAAATTATGATTAATGCTGAAGAAAGAAAATGAGGGCACATTTTGAGTGACTTCTCAAACCCTCTTCTATTTCATTAAAAAATTCTGACATGCAGACTGAAACATGCACTTTTAATACCAGGAGCAGACTTCCATGGTGAACAGTAGTTTTACTACAGTGATCTAATGAGCAACTAGAGTGCTAACATTCAGAATTTATGGCAAATGTGTGACATATCTGAATACCTTCATGATGGAATCAAAGTAAAAAACTGAAAGGAGACTGCAGTACATGAGGAAATTAGGAAACTTCATAACAAATAAATCTCCCAAGATGGCCACCGGAGACAAAAGAGCCCAAATGTAGCCCAAAATCACCCAGATGTAGCCCAAATATAGCCCAATGACAGAAGTGTGCAAAACACTTATTATTTTGTGTTTTTGCAGTCTTATATAGTGCAGACTTGTCAGGTATTGGAGTGCTTTACATGAGCATTGGTTACATCACACAAGAACAAATTCATTTTGGTTGTAGACATGGGGAGACTAAGTGATTTGACCAGAATCACAGAATGTCGAGCTGAAGCAGAAACTCCAACCTGGTTCCCCAGTTGCAAAATCTGCAGTTCTAGAAGTAACACCACATCCTCTCCCCTAAGTGCAACATTTAATCAAGTGGTCAACTGGATAAAAAAACATAAAGGTAACAAATAATTTAAAAGTGCTTTGTCGCTATTTGAAAACTCAGAAAATATGTCCTTATTTTACTCTTTTAGAGCACTAACCATAATTTTGATGCCAATAAGACCCTCTCATATATGTAATTTCTAAAGGAAATGCTCTAGGTATTACAGTTTTGATTACATCAAGATGACGTCAGGCGTTCCACACTTTTGTAATAAATATAGAATGTTAGCAATCTAGTTGTTCATTAGGATACTGTTGAGAGGCAAAGGCCAGGGGCACGGACTCTGAAAATTGAAGGCAGGTAGGCAAAGGCAACAATTTAACCACACTGAGCAGGCAGGAAGGGCCGTGGCAGCACAACAGACTATGGAGGGCAGTGGAAAGGGGGGCAGGGGCAACAAACCAACAATACAGGACTTGCAAGAGAGGCTGTGGCAATGTAATAGACCATTGTGGGCAGAAGGAAGAGACAATGGTAGTACAACCATACCTGCCAACAGACCCGATTCAGCCAGGAAACGTCCAATGTTTTTAAGCTCAAATGGGCTTTATTTGATCTGTCTCCTGTCTACAATCTCCTCTTTTTCAATGTAACTCAAAGGGGAAAATCAATACCCCAGTTTTTTTTTCAAAATCTCCCTCTTACCAAGTTCAAAATGTTCGCAAGTATGGTACATTGGATCATGGAAGGAAATGGGGTAGGGACATGGACTTGGATAACAGAGGACAGGAGGGACATGGAGAGGTGCACCAAACTGACCCTGCAGGGCAGGCATCAGGGTTTACAGCAGCACAATACACCACACAGGGCATGCGGGACGGGTGTGCAGCACAACAATCCATAGAAAGCAAGAGGGAGGGTACAGGACCATGCACATGGACAACAGAGAACAGAGGGGCAAGAGGCAATGGTAGCTAGCTGACCATAATGGACAGACAGGAGAGAAAGCTGCAGCATAACAGACCATAAAGGGCAGGAGGGACGGATCAGGGGCATTACAATGGAACAGACAAGCCAGGAGGGAGGGAGTAGGGGTCTGCACATGTAAACAGAGGGCTGGGGGCAAGGGGGCAGGGCAGGAGCAGCAAGATAGCCATGGAGGTCAGGCAGGATGGGCACTAGAAGCAAGACACACCATGAAGAGCAACAGTGAGACTGTGATGGCATACACACAGACCATGGAGGGAAGGTGGGAAGGGTTCAGGGGCAGCTAACTGACCACACAGGGAAGGTGGGAGGGGCCATGGCAGCACAGAAGACCATGCATGGCAAGTGGGAGGGTTAGTGGCAGCACAATGGCTATGATGGGCAAGAAGGAGGGTGCAGGGGCATGCACAAAGGACGATGGAGGATAGAAGGGAGGGTCAGGACCTGTGCACAGACAAGAAAGTTCAGGGGAAGGGGCCTCACAACACACCGCACGGGGCAGGCAGGAGGAGCAGTTGCAGCACAACAGACCAGGGAGGGCAGAAGGGTGTGGCAGTACAATGGACCATGTAGGACAGGAGGAAGAGGATAGGGGCATGGCATGTGGACAGGCAGGGTGGAGGTGGCAGGGACAGGTTACAGTCATCTGACAATGCTAGGCAGGTGGGAGGGGAGTGGCAGCTCAACAGAACACTCAGAGTAGATAGGAGTGGCAGGTCCATGGAACATGGTGGGCAAAAAGGATGGAGCAGGGGCATGCACAAAGACATCGGAGGGCAGGGGGAAGGAGAATAGGGGCAGAAAGCTAAGCACAGAGTTTAAGCAGGAGGTCAATGATGGGGCATAGAATTGGGCAATGGAGGGCAGGAGGAGTGGAATGGTACATCATACTAAATTGAGGGCAGTGGCAGCACATCAGACCATGTATGGCAGGAGGGAGGAGGCTAGTCCATGGATTCACACAACAGAGGATAGGGAGGAGGGGGATGGGGCAGCAAGCTAACTGTTCAGAGAAGGCGAGTATTAGGAACTTTATTGTTTTTAAAACGTGTGTCTGTGCGAACTACTTAAAATATGAACAAGTATGCAGCATAATCTCACTTTTATTCAGGAAGAAGAGGACGTTTGTGACTGTGACTCCGGGCTCACTGGGCAGAAACACCCCCTGACCCTCCACCCCCTATCGCAAAATGTAATGCCCGTGAAAAGGGTAGGTGAACACAGTGTTATATAGAACATAGTCCTGAGAGCACGATTGAAAATGAAAACTAGATATAGTGTATGGTATAAACTATGCACCAAAAAGTGTGATATAAGATGAACCGGGCGTGAAATATAATATGCAATACATTGTGCGCAATGACAGATTCATTGGAGAGCGCGAGATAGCACAGGCACTAGCGCGTGCTATGCGATATGCGCCTTGGAGTGTAATATGCACAGGGCAGTGTTGTGTAACCTAACTAGTCTCTAAAGTTGTAATATAAAATATGTGCTGGGGAGTGTAACGTTGCATATGCACTGTGACAAAGATATGGATCCCAGATTGTAATATGTATGGCATAGCACTGTGCGTTATAACATAGGCATCAAGGAAGGCACGTTAGATGGGGCAATATAACCCGTGCGAAGACAAGTGTGGCATGACATATTCACGGGGTGGTGTTACAGTGCACATGGGCTAGAGAGTGTCATAGCATATGCACTAGCTAGTGGAATACAACACAGAGGTGTGTGGCACTCAGCAGGCAATGGTGGGTGTAACACAGCATTGGGCTCTGCCAGGAGCGCGCTGTGACTCTCAAGTGATGTTCGTCCCCTTTCCAGAGAGTAAAATAAAAAGTATTACACATCCGGCAGTGGATGTGTGTTTTATTAACCGTGAGGGGGGTTTCTTGCATAGTTTTGGTCGAATTTTTGTCGAATCCCCTTTGAATGCCTTGGTGTGCATGTGTATTAAATGTGCCCGTCAATAGCTACCCATGTTTGTATAAATAAACGACAAGGGTGTCTACCGGGATTAGGCACGGTAGGGCATCAGACATGTCAGAGCTTCACTAGTGGTGTAAATACATTCCACGTGGATTCATTGTATGCATAGTCGCCTTTTAATGAATATCACGCAAATCGTCATGGTGATAGGTACGTACGGTTTGTCCAGCATGTCCTAGGTGTGTCTATAAATATATATTTTTTAAAAATAATAAAAAACAGTGGCCGGCCCTGGGGATTGGGGTCAAAAAAATATAATTAGGAGACAGGCCCTGGGGGATGGGGTCATCAGGGCCAATAAATTAGAATAAGAAGGGGAACCACACAGCCCCCCTTCTTAAAAAATTAAAATAAATAAAAGACTGGCATCGTGCCGGAGGCCACGCCCCCTCCTTGCAGCACTCTGCAAACGCGCCCCCTGGCGAATTGTAAGTTGGGGAATTAATTCCTCTTCAATACTGAGGGTCCCTGAGGGCCAACTAGCCCAACAGGCATCTCCAGTATGCGCCAGGGAGCTGCGCTGCAGACAGGTGTTCTGAGGCCAAGCCTCTTTTTACACCTCTCTGCAACGCAGCTCTGTGGCGCTTACTGGAGGTACCTAGTGGTCTAGTTTGACCCTAGGGACCCTTAGGATTCAAGGGGACTTACTCTCAACTTAGAACAGCCACAGGGCGCGTTTACACAGTGGTGAAGGGAGGGGACGGGGCCTGAGGTGACGTGTGCAAATACGCACTATGGCACGTTTTAAATTTGGGATATAATTTTCCTTCAATACTGAGGGCCCCTGGGGGCTAACTAGCCCACCAAGTGCTTCCAGTAAGCGCCACTGAGCTGCATTGCAGAGAGGTGGTCCAGGCCGTGCCACTTTTTACACCTCTCTGCAACGCAGCTCTGTGGCACTTACTGGAGGTACCTAGTGGGCTAGTTGGACCCTAGGGACCCTCAGGATTCAAATGAACCTAATCTCCCAACTAAAAACGGACACAGGGCGTGTTTACACAGTGGTGAAGGGAGGGGACAGGGCCTGAGCTAACGTGTGCAAAAACGCCCTGTGGCCTGTTTTAAGAGGTAGTTTTAATCCCCCTGCCCTATTATATACTAGGGGCTTACAGAGGAGGTCATGCTAATCACAGGGGGACCCCAACGCATAATGTTCCCTAGTGTATGTAGGTGTTTTCACTGTATTCTAAGTGTCTTTTAACATAGCACTGGCTCTAGGACTGGTTAGTCAGACTCAGTTACCACCAGTATCCGTCTGAAAAAGTTGAGGGTACAGGATGATTTTGCAACAAGGCTTCTTTCTGCTCTTCTTTTTGTTCTTTCTGCACGTTATCCTTCTTCCTGCACTTTTCTTCGTCTTTGAGGACTTCTGTTGCTTCTTTCTGCACTTCTTTTTTTTCTTTCTGTGCATTTTTTCTTCTTTCTTCACATGTCCTATCTCTGTAGGCATAGTTAGAAATTAGCATTTAAAAAACCTTTGAAATTCACAGAAAAAACCATAGGTTTCAGGCACGTTATAGTTAGGAATTAGCATTTAAAAAACCTCAGAAATTCACTGAAAAAACCATAGGTTTCAGGGGTGTTATAGTTAGCTGGACTTTTCACTTGTACAAAACCATTGAAATTCCCCCGTTATAGTTAGTTCAGCTAACTATAACTCGCGCGCCCGCAATGCGCTGCTGATGACGTCACATATTACATCACTCATGACATGGTCAGTGACATCACTGATGACATCTCAAATGACATCACTGATGACATCATCCTTGTGATAGAGTGGCAGACCTCCTCTCACCCTAATATAACCTTTGATACACACATTCAAAAATAGAGACTAAACTTTTCAAAACAATGGACATACCAATACCAGTTACAACAACCTCTTCAGTAATTCTAAGATCCACATACACATCCACTCATTCACCAACAGTCCTATACAGTCACTCATACATGTACTCACTCATCATATGTACTCATACACCTATACATCCTGTTATACAATGCCACTCATCCATAGAGTTACTCACACACATAGTCACTCATGCTAATAAAGAATCAAACATACATTTACTTGCATATACAGTTATACACACACCACCACACTTACTTCTACGGAAACTTACACATACTTAGTCTTTTAAACAATCACTTATAGAAACACATACTTATTCATACAGGAACTCTTTCAATCTCTCACTCTCACATATACTCCCTTATATACACCAATAGTCACATATACTAGTTTAAAACATATGTAGTTACTCATAAAGACACTATTGAGACAGTCATTCACTCACTAACACACCCATACACACACTCATCCACCCATACAGTCCTGCACACATGCTGTCTTCAACACATACAAAGAGTGAGTCACTCATTCATGCACCTATGCACTACGTAATACCCCCCACCGAACCATGCAGACACTCAGACTGATACTCAAAAAACCAACTAATAACCTATATAGACACCCATGTAGCTACTCACCAACCCATGCAGCCACTTATACACAAAGTGAGAGACTGATACAGATATTTACATATTTAAACATTACTCACTAAGCCATGTATTCATTATGATACACTTAATCAGTCAGTTACACAATCATTTTTTCAAAAACAAATCATCCATTTAGACATTTATATACCCATTTATTCTTCCATCGACCTTGAGATATACATATATAAAACATATTTAATTTTCAGAAAAACACACATTCACTGGATGATGTCATCAGTGATGTCATTTGAGATGTCATCAGTGATGTCATGAGTGATGTCACTGACCATGTCATGAGTGATGTAATATGTGACGTCATCAGCAGTGCATTGCGGGCGCGCGAGTTATAGTTAGCTGAACTAACTATAACGGGGGAATTTCAATGGTTTTGTACAAGTGAAAAGTCCAGCTAACTATAACACCCCTGAAACCTATGGTTTTTTCAGTGAATATATATATACACACACACACACACACACATGTACATACACATATATTACTTTTTTTGGCAAGACTCCAAAAATGCAGGAGACTAGTGACGGACACAGACCCAAAGTAGGTGCTTGAGATATAATTATTCCTCCATTGTCGTCAATACGCGTTTCAGCTCTCATGAGCCTTGTTCACTCGACATAGAGACATTTTTTAAGAGTGCTTTTAAAGTGACCGTGCAAACTGAACAAACCCCACGTGATCGACAAAATAGTAAACATGAACAAAATACTTATACAATTTTGTATATCGAACATAAGCAATAATAGAAGCATATTGAAACTTTAAACTGCTCATGGTTTGTTTTAAAAAACACATCGGCAATTTTTAAACTGATTTAACTTTTTTTCATGCACAATATTCGTTTCATTTTTTCATTAATGTTATTGAAATACGTATTGCTCATGAAATTTTTTATTTTCACGGGGGAAATTGGAATGTGCAAATTATGTTTATAAAGTGGTCAGTGCTGTGATTAAAATTTCTAAAAAACGAAACAGCTTGTAAGCGATATCATATACTTGAGCCTTTGGAAATACCAAAGATATGTTGGCTAAATTAGGTAGAAAATCATCGTAAAAGTATACATATGTGTAAAATAATTTTCAAGCAAGTGGCGACAGCTTAAAATTATGGCCATATGGATTGAATATACGTAAAATACTTAATTGTTGATAAAAAGTATACATGTATATCTTTGTATAATACGGGGGAATCTGGTCCACACACAGTTTGATCTAATATATCAAATGCTGATGCCTCAATAGGTATCCCCTTTCTTATAAGGTATCTCCCAATATGCCGCTGTGCAAAATAGATATTTGTCATTATTGTGCAAAATATGTCTAATTTAATGAGCAAAATTAAACTAAATTGAAATGGAGTAGCAAATCATTTGGTTCAGAGAAAATGTCATGCCTAATATCTGGCTGGTTAATATCGCAAATCATGGAACATGGCCACTGACTACCTCTCAGCAATTCCACTGTGTGGAGACTACTGGAGGTAACAGGAGGTCTTGTTGGCCCCTAAGGACCCTCAGCAGCCGAGGGGACTACATCCCTCAACCAGCTGCGCGCCTGGAGGCGTGTTTGCAGTGTGGTGGAGAAAAGAGGCAAGGCCTCCAGCGAGTTGCCGTCTTTTTTGGAGAAAAAAAAACCTCCTATTTTCTAGGAAGGGGGGCCTTGTGTCCCTTCTTCCCTGGACTGTTTAGAGCCCCAGAGACCCCATCCCCTGGGGCCTGCCCCTTTTTAAAATTGTATTGAAAGGGAGAGGTGCCCTTTAGGACCTTCAGCAGCCAAGAGGAGTTCATCCTCCAACCAGCAACGCATCAGGAGACACGTTTGCAGAGTGTTGGAGAAAAGATGCAAGGCCTCCAGTGAGTTGCTGACGTTTAAAAAAAAAACTTATTTTTTAGGAAGAGGTCCACGTGGCCCCCTTCCCTGGACTGTTTAGAGCGCCGGGGACCCCATCCCCCAGAGCCTGCCCCTTTAAAAAAAAAAAATTATTTAAAAAGACAGAGAGGGGCTGCACGAACCCCCTCCTGGGCCAATTTCGGTCCCGGGGACTTCACCCCTGGGGCCGGGCCTGTAGTGTGGGTGCCCTGGTCCCAACCCAGGGCACCAACTGCAAATGTCGGAGACGGCAGGGAGCCTGAAGGCCCCCACGGTCCTTGCCGTGGGATCCAGGGAGCTGCTTCCTGGGTCCCAAAGCAATGTCTGTTTCCCAGCTCGCTTCACAGTGAGCAGGGAAGCAGACACTGCTCTGCTTTCAGCAAGCAAAAACATGTTCTTACCAGTGATGGTAATGAATGAATTCCAAAGCTGGTCCGACTGAGCTGTTTGACTCGTGCAATAACTGTCCTCTGATGTCAATCATTACCATCACCGCCAAGAATCCAACCGTTTGTCGACTATACCTTGAAGACTTCCACTGGTCCCTCTAACCTACCTACCTCTGATGTAATTCATTACCATCACTGTCAAAAGAATCCAACCTTTGGTGGACTATAACTTGAAGAATTCTACTGGTAATCGTTACCAGCCTCACTGGCTGTCCCCCCGTGTCCTGAAGAAGACCCGCCGTGACTCCTTCAATCACGCACTCTCTGGGTCGAAACGTCTATGTACCTGTACAATCTATTCCCTACCCTCTCCACTCCAAGTGAAAAGCGGATCAAGCAGTATATGGATTGGAGATTCATGTGTTTAGGGACAGATGTCCACTGAATTAGACATTTTAGATACCTCTTGTACAGAACTGTATTTAGTTTATTCACTTAAAGCACCTTATCACCTCTAGATCACCTTATCACCTATTAGCTATCCTTGCGTCGTTTTTCAATAATTTTTGTTTTCTTGTGATGGCCTTACTAGGTTATAACCAGGAATATTGTAAGAAGAAAAAAAGTGATCAAGCTGTTAATACATTACCTTTTAAATTAATTCAGATTAGGTGTGTACTCCTTTCTTCATGCACAAATGTTTATGACACATTAAAGTAATTTCTGTACCCGACAGAACCAACATTAGTATATACTCTAGACGCCTAGGTTCTGGGGGTCACTGGGTCACCACATTATACTTAATGTATCCTGTTCCTAGGAGACAGGAGAGCAGGAGCAGAGAAGACGCAGGACTCGGCCTCAAGGTAAGTTTTTTCTTATTATTATGACCCTCCTCTATGTGACACCCCCCTACATGAGACACCCCACCTTTGCACGACACCCTACCTCTGCGTGACACCCCCCTCCGTGCTCATAAATGGGGATAAAATCCCAGATAAAATCACCTGGCCTAGATTAAAGAGTAACACTTGCTCAAAATGCTCTTTCCTGGAGTAGCTAACGAGAAGCTGTGACTGCTAAATGTAGTGTGCTTCCAGGGAGCACATGTACCAGATGTGATGCACAGTGCCTCAGAACAGCTCCTTCTCGCTGCAGCTGCTTCCAGCACTAGAAATTGCAACTGAATTGAGCTTTACAGCAATCCTGACAGTCCACGCTGTGTTGCCTTATTTACACCTGCCAACCTTTACAAAACTATTATTAATTTGCAAAAACGCTACATCTATGGGGGATTCTTTTTGTAAAAAAAAAAAGATAGAAAACAATGGGAGACTGTGTGTGCCACCTGCATCTAGAGTAATGCATGTCCGCCGTTTGAAACTACTAGCAGCGCACACTCCACCAAGAGGAATACAATGACAAGAAAAATACAAAATGTATACAGCTATGCACCAGCTGAAATCATTCAGACTCTGTATATCGTTAAACATCTCTAACGATGCAATCCATACACATCGATTAGCGATTTATCGCTATGAGGTCTTGTGACAGGCACTGCGCTATTCAAGACCTGCCTAATGTAACAGAGATATATAGCAATGGGTTGTTCCCCTTATGTAAGTCCAAGCATGCAGGTTTTACCGGCAGATGATGAGGACCCATTTATCTGCAGGGTCTGGTGGCTTAGTGGACTAAAGCATCCACTGCGGGGGCATGGGTCCGACTTCATGGTCATAGAATCAGACTCCGTTGGGTTCACTCAGCCTTTCATCCTCCTGAGGTTGTAAAAATTAGTATCGTTGAGTGGGGTATCAATAAACATCTGTTATTCAGTGCCAACATGCCTACGGGTGTACCCACCAGGCTTTAGCCAAGTGACCACCTGCGCAAGAAGGATATATGGTGATTTCAAAGGGCATAGGACGGGTGATGGAAATGCAAGACGGTCAGTCTATACTGAGAAAAAAAATAACGTTTTGTATCATTATTTAGAATGTTACTTGAAGGTAAGCCGAAACTAGGCAGGCCTTTGATTCTGATGGAGGGCAATTAATTCCGGGGATAAATCAATTGAATCAGGTCCAATTCCTGGATTAAGCAACAGAGGTCACAGCTGGTTAGCACATAGTGTGGGACAACCCCTCATATGGGGTCAAATTGCCATGCATGTGAATATTGTTACACAGTCCAGCAAAGGCCCTGCTGTTGACGACATCATTGATTTACGACAAAATACCATAGATAGGGAGCATAGTAGTTGTCACAATTAGCGGATGTGTATCACAAGATGGAACAGGGTACACATGAATTGCTGAGGCCTTCATTGATGCATAGTCGTAGCAGTTCAGATCACACCACAGAGGGTGAAGATTGGGTCATGTCACCTGTCAGAATATGCTAACTTTATTTATTTGAGCTGGGATTGGTGCTTGCAATCTCCTATTTTGCAGTCATGTATAATGCAAAGAAATATCAGTAAATGGACTGGGCACACTCAGCAGTCAAGAAAGCAAAAGATTAAGCACTTTCCATGTAATCCTGAAGTGTGACGGAAGCAACAATTTTTACACAGCAAAAACAAATCAAGGTACTTACTGGCAGATGCACAAAAGACAAACATTCACTGAAACCGCATTTGACACATTATTAATTTGTTCACCATAGTTGTATCAATAAAACGGTCTTTGCAAATGCATTGGCCATTTCAACAGAATATGTGCTCTCCGTAGAGTGCCTATTCAGGTTGCTTCAGTTAACCTAAAAGTCGTTTGTCTTATCACCATTGTAGCTAGGCGGGTTGCGTAAGCTTTGTCATCCTAAAAGTGTGCTGCAGTTCCAAAGTTTGTTGAAACACTGGGTTACAGCACAAAGACTACAATTTATTAGAAAACATTAGGCATTCTCTTAATTTAAGAAAGGGCAGATGGTCATACATATTGTTCTCCTCCTGTTCTCACCATCCCAGAAAGCTTTTCTATCCACTTGTCTGCATTCTGGTATAAATTAGTAGAAATTTGGCTCTGGGCTACTTACGCTAAGGTGGGGACATTATCATGGCGAGACAGCATCTAAATATCGCAGTCAGGCTGTGATGGGCTTGCAGGCAATAAGGACATGAAATGAAGCAGAATACAAAGGGTACAGGCCCAGCCACCCCTGATCAGATTAAGATGATAGGGCGGTGAGATTCAGATTAAGATGATAGGGCGGTGAGATTCGCAATGCTGTTGGCGTTACGGTTGCCCATATAGGGACAAAAGGGTACATTGGCAGAAAACTGTGTAAATAGAGTGGGTTTTAAATAGGTTTTTCTTCTGGCCATTTCTATGGAAGATGTGCACTCTGTAAACATGAGAATATGGGTAACGGGATCCTGCATTTATGCAAAAAAAAAAAAAAAGCCGCCATTCAGCCTGTTGGGAGTGCTGTGGCTCCAATAGGTTGAGAAATATGGGTTCGGAGCACAAATGCTGACAATTACCTGGACACATTTTGCATTCCTATTTAAGGAGGAGGAGGTAAATGTGTTCATATGTTTTACTCCATGTTCTCGCCATCCAAAAGCATTGGCATCTTTTTCGGCACCCTAGTATACCTTTAGTAAAGTCTGACTATAGGCTACATACACTAGGGTGAGGACACCGGCATGGCATCACAGCATCTGAAGATCGCAGTCAGACTGATGGGGTTTGCAGGCAATAAAGACATGAAATTTAGCAAAATATCCGGAGTACACTTAGGGGACCTCAGGCCTCACCCCCTGTTTTTAGATCCTCCTTTGCCTTGGGTTAGGTAGGATAGGCTCACCTGGCGTCCTCGGATGGACATGACACAGCCTTAATTCGATAAATGCCATATGATTCCTATGGGTGACAGGGGGGCATGCCTAAGTTGATAGCTCACCAGGGGGGACCATCGGTCACAAGACTCCACCCTGTCCCCGCCCAATGACCCTCTCCTGTGGGTCCATATTTCACTTGTTGGGGCGGCACATGGTCATCTGTTTGAACCCCCAAATTTGGGACTCGCCAAGTATGGGGGTAAACAAGGGCTTAGTCAACCCCTAAATGTAAATGCACAAATTCGCACACAGTGCACAATTGATTATCTCACACAGAACTGTGATAACGATGAAAGCAGTAGTTTTAAATCCCCAAGGGGTCTTATTTCTTGCCTGTGCTGTACACCCGTACTTGGAGGTCAGCGGGTAATATAAGGGTATTCTGTTGGCCACAAAAATAACTTATTAACAAATATACTCGTGGCCTTGGAGGCGGATACCACAATGGTTACCAGCGAATCCTGAGTTTGAGTCCTTGGCAGCGAGTAGTAAATACAGGGCCCATTCAACCCCTAATCAGAGGGCCCAAATTGGCACAGAGGGCACCACAGGGATATCACCCAGAATGGTGGTTAGAGAAGAGATAACAGTAGTTCCCAACTTACTGGGAGGCTATTGAACATTCCTACAGAAGGGTAAATATAGCCAGGTACAAGTCCACCAAGCAGGAGAGCTTGGTTCAACGCAAATTCAAAATTAAATAAAATACGAAGGGTGTGGTAAATTAGGCATGGCCTCATCAGCGCAAACACCACCTGGTACCCCAATGGGGACGGGGCGCACATGCCATAGGTAGATAGGAAATTCATCCAGCTAGAAGGACTGGTAACTGCAGGTTGCAGGTGTGATGGAGCCTGCCAGGATGGGGGGGAGGGGGAGCCGGATATGACAGCGGCCACATCCAGGGCATTGGCGGAGTTACAGGGTGATCCGGAGGCTGATCGGTACACAGGGGTACCTTCTTCAGAGCACAATAGGGGTGACCTATACCAAACCCCAATAGTCTTTACGGCAGGACCCTGGATGAAACATTGGTGCCCTGCTATTCTTTTGGCCGGTTGTAAGCCTGAGCAACTGGGGGTTTCCCTTTGAAGGAAGTGACCCGATTAGGGCCACCCGAGTCACTCACGACCACCTCTCAGCCTTCCATACAAATGAAGAGTCGGTCAGACAGTAGAGAATACAAACCAAGTATATTTATTCAGATACACTGGAGCGGAGTCCAGTCTGACCAGCCTCCGGGGATTGCTGCAGAGGGACTGACTTCAGCAAGAATGGCAATACATTATGTACAATTCAGAACCAATAAGAACATGATCTAACTGGAAATTTCCAGTTGGTAGCAGTTGGACAAAGGAGATACAGAAGGATGAGTTTCCTGAGCCCGGGCACATGCTATCTCAATGCCAAGGTAACTCTGCCTGTGCCCGCCGCTCTGAGGGGGGAGCAGGCCTATCTAGTGGGAAAGGCATGCGCTAATAAGAACGGTGTATTTATTAGTACAGCAAAGCTCACCCTTTGAGAAACAAAAACTATTGCAGCTGCTTTCAGCTGAGGCAGAAAGACAGAAGTCAATTTCGATCATTACTCAAAATGGCGGCTGAACATAAAATGGTGCAGCAAATGCTAACTTAGGATGTACAATGTATAAACAACACAGCTAAAACATTTTCATTCCAACACCTTACAACCCCACCCTAAAAAGGCGTGAGTAAAGTCATGGACTGGTGGTCCACGGTATTTAAGGGGGATAATCCCCACGTAAATGGTAGCACAGATTGGGTCAGCCATGGTGCAGTTTGACTCATCAGGCGGGCAGGGCAGCTTAGGTCAGTCACTGCTGCCTGCCCTTGGATCGCCCGTAAGTCAACCCACCACGTTGGCATACTTCATGTATGAAATAAACCGGCAGCAAAACTGTTTTCCAACAAATTTGTGTGGACTGATTATTTTTGCAGTGCGACCAATTACTGTTAAGCGGGGGGAGTGTTGCTGATATTGGCACTATGCAAATGTACACATTTTTCTGCACTGCCACACTGAAGTGAATTGTCACACAAAAAAACAAACACTCTCTTCTGGCTGAGTGCTGTGGTTTGCATGAACATAATGGGTAAACAGTATGCTGATTGGGGAAATGTGATAAAGTTGGGATTCAAGCAGTGAGAAGAGGGAGCTAGTCTTATTTACAGGAAGGTAAGACTCTCCAAAGTAAGTTCTGAAAATTTTAGCACCTCTCACAGCGCTGTGATTTTTTTCACAACGCGAACCGTGTCACTGGACATCAACCAGAGGACATGACATTTGAGTGTTTCTTTGGTAGAACTGTGCAGCTATAGAAAGCATTATATGGAAAAAATAACATATTGGAGTCACAGCTCCTTTTCCTAATCAAAATGTTTCTAAGTCCTGTGACAGTATCCTTGTGGGAGGGGCAGCTTGCTGAGAGTGACGAATAGAACAGAAGGAGTGCTTGAATCTGGAGGTCAGATAAAGAAACGCCCAGCATAATCGACTTCCTACCTAGACAGGCATTAAGTTACTAGTCTGCTTGGACTTAGTACTGCCTTCCTCCGTGCTCAGACAGCATTGTCATCATTCAGAGGGATGTGCACAATTACACAACAGACAGGTTTCAAACTCAATTGCCACACTCAGAAGCATGGCAGTATAGTCTACAAAGCATTATTGGTCATCCAACAACCATTCTCATACATTATAATTTTTTAATACACTACTCCTAGCTGCAGCAGATTCCCACTACTGTTGCTGTCCCTTAAGTTCTGACAAGATTTATGTGATGCAGTCAAAGCAACAACTTCGGTAATTCCTAGCTTTTCTGACTAGGATTAAAAATGTGAAACTACAACTCTGTGAGGTGGTGAGCAAGGAGAAGTGGTAAATCCATAACATAGGTGATGGGCCTTTTTCTAGGGTTACTAACAGACAGTTTCTAGGGTTTCTGATTCCTGTCAGTCCTGTTTTTTTAGCATGAGTACTTTGTATTTGCGCAACAGCATAACATTTCAGGAACATTGCAACAGTCCTTTTCATTTAAACTCAACTGAATGGGCTCATTTCTGACATTAATCTCACCACACAGCACTTCTAAAAGTGTCACTGAAAGTGTCACACAAAAGAAATTCAAATGTCACATATAAGTACAATTAAATGCTGGAAATATCACACATAAGCAAGCTGAAAACTTGGTAGCTATGTCACACACACTCACAGACCCACACAAGCCCTCACACACTGACTCACCAACCCACTGAGCCACCAACACACCCACTGACAAAGCCATACAGCCACTCACACACCCAGTCACAGACCCATACAACTACTCACACACCCACTCACAGAACCATACAGCCACTCACAAACCCAGTCACCAGCCCATACTGCTACACACACACAAACTTACAGACCCATACAGCCACTCACATACCATGTCACAGACCCATACAGCCACTCGTACACCCACTCACAGACCCATACAGGCACTCACACACCCACTCACAGATCCATACAGCCACTCACAAACCCACTCACAGAACCATACAGCCACTCACAAACCCACTCACACACCCAGTCACAGACCCACACAAACACTCCACCCACTCACAGACTCACACAACTCACACACCCACTCACAGACCCACACCACCACTCACAGACCAACACAACCACTCACAGACCAACACAACCACTCAAAGGCCCACACAACCATTCACTCTCAGACCCATACCACTCACACAACCATTCACAGACCCACACAACCACTCACACACCCACTCACACAAGCACTCACATACCCACTTGCTGATACAAACAAACACTCACAGACTCACTCACTCACAGACCTATACATCACTTACACACCAGACCCATACAGCTACTCACACCACCACTCACCGACTCATACAGCCACTTACACACCCACTCACAGAACCATGGAGCCACTCAATCACCCACAAAACCACTCACCCACCCACTCAGACCCATACAGCCACCCACTCGCAGACACATACAGCCACTGACACACCCACTAGTCGATCAATACAGCCACACACACACACACACTCTTAAAGGTTACAGGGATGTTATTGGTAGGTTATACATTTTAAAAAACTTTAGAAAGTAATTTAAAAAAACAAAGCTTACAGGGATGTTATAGTTGGGAAATAGCATTAAAAAATCTTAGAAAGTCTCCAAAAAAACACAAAGGTTAAAGGGACATTATAGTTCGTTTCTGATTTTACACACACAAAACCACAGAATTTCTGCAGTTGCATTTACCTGAGCTAAATAATACTTACGTCCCACAATGCATGGTCACTGACATCACTGATGACATCACTAATCTAGTAATATAGTTCCACTCAGATGGGGAGGCATAAATGAACAGCCAAAACAAACTAGAAACAATAATTCTATTTAAAAAAATTCTGCAAAGCCCTATGGATAAAAGTGTAACATAAGAATCATACTTATCAGTCTAAAACACTGGGTTTTGCTCTCTGCCAAGTAAACTTTGCACTTTTGATGCCTGTGGCTACATTTTTACCACTAAGTAAAACAATCCAGGTACATTAGAGAAACATTCTCACTGTTTGAGAATTGAGTCTAAGCCAGGTGAGGTTTGACCTTTACCAGGGCCTCTCGAATTATGCAGTAGGGGAGCACCAAATTATGTGGCCTGGTTGAGTAAATTATGCGGCAAGAAAAAAACGAATTATTCGGCGCATTGTGGCACAATATCTGAAAGTATTAGTTCATTATTTATTATTTTTTACACTTGGTAACACGGTGTGGGCATTTTTTGTACCCGATTAGTATCAGTTTAACACTCAAATATAGCAATACGCAACTGAAATTTAACCAGTCAGCCTTTGCAAAGGGCCTGTGTGGCAACACGTGTTGCTGCGCTTTCAGTAACTTTTTTTTTTTTTTTTTTTAAAACCTTTATTCTTTTAAATCAGTGACACAGCTATTCAGCCGACAACCCGGAGGTACGGCAGCTTTAGAAACACAACACATGCGAGTGTCCACATTACACAGACAGGAGAATCAAAGGTTCTGTTTTAAATAAACACAAACCCAAACCTGAACACAATCAAGGCGATAAGTACTGAAAGCACAAAAAGGGTTCCCATCGGGGGGCGCGAGCCCCATTTCGTCCATCAGAAACAGGTCTATAATATGGGAAAGGAGGGGAAGTCAGAGACTCAAGAAGACAAACACATACCAACAAGGAGTACAAGGCCGGAAAGAAAGCTAAGGGGAGAGCTGCTCCTCAGGCGGGTCCGGGTCTGGGGGCAGGCAAATGCCCCCTCTGTATTGGTTCCATCGCCCCCACACAGAGTGCCATTTCCGAGGGCGCCCTCGAGCACAGTACACTGTCTTCTCCCTAAACATGCTCCAATCCATGTTTTCCATCCACGCTGTCAATGTAGGAGGCCTAGGAGAGCCCCACAGGCAAGCGATGTCGCGCTTGGCCACCATGTTCCCTAGGGTCACCCACTGAGTCTGTGCCGTGTCGTGGTCAGTAGGACCCCAAACATTCAGGAGACAGCACCGCGCCTCCGGCTGCATGACGATGCCCGTCACCTCCCCCATCACATCGTGGATTCGCTTCCAAAACTCCATAATCGCACCGCATTCCCAAATAATATGTAGGAAGGTGCCCACCATACCACAGCCTCTCTTACATAAGCCCTCCTCAGAGAAACCCATATGGATCAGCCTGGGCCCTGTCACGTAGACCCTATGGAGTATTTTAAGCTGCACCAGCCGCAGGCGCGCGGGGATCGCGACCTCTTTGGGAGAAGAAACTGCATACTGCCAATCCTCATCATCTAGTTCGAGGCCGTCCCTGGTCCACTGATCGCGCAACCCTAGAAGAAGATCCGCCCGCACATTAATTAGTTTCTTATAAATGAGCGAGATCGTACTCTCTGGCATATGGCCATCCAGGATCCGGTCCTCCAACGGAGAGGACTCGGGCACCTTCTCCCCCTCTACAAGGACTGACCGCAAGGCGTGGCACACTTGAGCGTATCGGAAGAACTCCGTAGTCCCCAGCTCATATTCCTTCTGCAGCTCCTCGAATGACTTTACCCTACCCTTAACCAAAAGGTCTCCAACCCTAGATATACCGATCAAGTCCCATTTCTCAAACCCTTTTGTATGCCAAAGCTTTCCCAGAATATCGGAGTCAAACAGAGGGGTGGCAAGGGTAAGCTTACCCTTCCAGCCCAGTGAATCCGTCGCCACCTTCCATACATGCACGGCCACCCTGGTGGGCCCCGTAAGGGTTAAGTCCGACGACTTCGAGTACAACGCTCTGTGGTAGTTACCCCCACGCAGCAACCATCGGTCCATGGCGTAGCCGGGGCTCAGCGCCGGACCATATACACCATGGTTAATCGCGCTCAACTGAGTGGCCCAATAATAACGTCGAATGTCTGGAAGCGCGATACCCCCGTCATACCACGGAAGCGTCAACTTAGCAATCGCTATGCGCGGACGCCCTTCCCACAATAGCGCGCGCTGGTGGCTTTCGACCTCACGGAAATAACTGGCCGGGACCAAGTCAAGGGTATTCTGCAGGGCATAGAGGAAACGGGGAAGAGACATCATTTTAAACAGGGCGGCCCGGCCAAGGGGGGAAAGCGGCAACCGCCGCCAGCCCGCCACGTCCCGTCGCAGATGTGCCAAGGGAGGGAGCAAGTTCTTCTCGTATCGTAAAATGGGGTCGGTGGAAATATAGATCCCCAAATACAAAAAGCCCTGCCGGGCTATCTGGATCGAGCAGTTGCGCGGGACAGGCGGGACATCCCCACACAGGACATACAAGTATGACTTCCCCCAATTGATGACAAGACCAGAGTTCCTACCGAAAGAAGTCAAGACGTCACAAACCACTATCAGAGATTTCTTAGGCGAGGCGAGGTATAGCAGAATATCGTCGGCGTAGAGTGAAATACGGTCTTCGTGGTCAGGCGACCAGCGAATCCCACGTATATCCGGGTGCCATCGTATCCACGCCGCCAGCGGTTCAAGGGCAAGGGCGAACAACGGCGACAGGGGACAGCCCTGCCGGGTGCCGTCTCTCGAGCTCGAACGGTGTCGACGCCCGCCCGTTCACCACGACGCTAGCAAGAGGCCCCTCATAGAGCAACCTCACCCAGCCTACAAATCCAGGCCCAAAGCCGAACTTGGCTAGCACAGCCCACAGGTATGCCCACTCCACCGTATCGAAGGCCATTGTGGCATCGAGAGACGCCACAATAGCCGGCTCTCGCATCGTGCCCGTCCTAGCAATCACTCCATGAAGGCGTCTAAGATTCAGTGCAGTGTTACGGTGCGGGATAAAGCCCGACTGATCCGGGTGGATCAAGTCGCCAAGTACCCGGACCAGGCGGTTAGCAAGGATCTTAGCAAGGATTTTCGGCTCGGCGTTAAGAAGTGATATCGGCCGATAGGAGCCACACTTGTCCCGGGGCTTACCGTCTTTATGTATTACCACAATCGTCGCCAGCCGTTGATCGAGCGGAAGAAACCCATTCACCCGCGCCTCCACGAACATGGCGCGCAGGTGAGGAGCCAACTTATCCGGACGAAGCTTATACAGCTCAATCGGCAAACCATTTGGGCCCGAGGCCTTACCGGAGCGCAACGCACGGATAGCACACGCCACTTCGTCTACAGTTATGTCTCCATCGAGGTCATCCCTATCAATGGCAGAAAGGCAGGGCAGAGCGATATCACGCAGGAGGTCACACGAGTCCTCAGTCGGCCTATCCGAAACCGAGGTGTATACCGTACGAAAATAGTCCGAGAAACACTGAACTATACCGTCGGGGTCAGTGACAACCTCTCCCCCATCCATCGACAACTCCGGCACCACTCGATTAACACGCTCTTTTTTGTCCAACCACGCCAGCAATTTCCCAGCCTTATCACCAACATCGTACAATCGACCCTGTTGCTCCCTATTGAGGGTCTTGGCAGCGTTCGTCACCAGATCCCTGTATTCAAATTGCTTCAAGCTCAAATTATGCAGTGTGGCCGGTGCAACATCCTCTTCCAAGGCCACTTCTAAAGCCGCTATCTCGTCCTCTACTTGCGTCACCTCGGCGTCTCTCCGCCGCTTGGCGGCCACTACCAAGGAAAGGGCCTCCCCTCTCAATACAGTCTTAAAAGCTTCCCACAAGGACACCGCAGAATCAACTGTACCCTGATTATCGTGAAAATAGTGATCAACTGCCTTCAGCAACGCACTGCGCAGCTTGGGGTCACGAAAGTACCAGGGGTTAATGGGAGCCACCCTGCCCCCCACCACCCGGCCAACATCCAGACGGGCCCACACCGGCGAATGATCAGATATGCCCCGTGCCATGTGTCTAGCCTCAGATACCAATGAGGCGTGCGCAGCCAGAGTAAGCAAGTAATCAATCCGAGAGAGACTCCCGTGGGCCCCGGAATGAAAGGTATATTGTCTCTGAGTGGGGTGCCGTAGCCTCCAGCAGTCTACCAGACCAAAAGTATCTATAAAGTCGGGAAGCCACTTCTGAGCACCCCCGGTGTCCCTGGGCGGGTACCTATCGAGCATTCCGGATCCAACCGCATTGAAGTCTCCTCCCACCACTAGCAGCCCTTCGAGGAGTTCCAACAAGGCCTTGCCCAGATCAGCAAACGTGGAGGCCTGCAGGGCAGGGGGGACATAAACAGAAACCAATACCAACGTTCTGCCCTCCCACCTCCCCACCACAGCCACAAATCGCCCCCTGTCATCAGCGATGGTGGAGTCAACCTCAAATGGTAGGGAAGCTCTAACAAGTATGCCCGCACCCCTGGAGCCCGAGGAGAACCCCGAGTGAGCAATGAATTTATAACCCTTTCTGTTAAGTGCATAACATGTATTCCCTATAAGGTGGGTCTCCTGCAGGAGGACCACATCTGGCGAGGTCCGTTTCAAGAATTGCAGGACTATCCCCCGTTTAATACGATCCCCTAAGCCATTAACATTCCAGCTAATTATGTTTAAGCCCCTATCCCCCATCCCCAAACTCAAAGAGACCTCCACCCCCCCCGGAGAACCACGATCGGACAATAATGGCAACAGTTGCTACGCCTTGCAAGAAAACAACCCCCCCCAACAACAACCCCAACATCCCAAATCCCCCCCCTCCCTGCACCCCTGCGTCAGCTTACAAAGCCCCCCCAACTTGCAGTGTGCCTGTCGCCCTATCAAAACCAAATCTACAAAAAGTACCCCAAGGGAGGAAAGAGCTCCTATCTTCCCCCCGCCGCCCTCCCATTACTGCAGTAGAGTGCGAGTCACTGTCCGGGGCTGAGTCAAAATAGACCGACACCGGAGTTATCACTTTTGTCCATCCCGGTCGCCTTCCGCTCCATCCACGCGGTCCCGGCCAGGCTGTCGCCGAGGGAGCGCGTCCAACCAGTCGCCTGCCATGTCCGGTGATTCGAAGAAGAAAGTCCGATCCTCATACACCACACGTAGCCTGGCGGGGAAAAGCATGGCATACTTCAGGTCCATCTCCCTAAGCCGCCGCTTCACCCCCAGGAAACTCTGCCTCTGTTTCTGCACCATCTGGGTGAAGTCAGGATAAAAGCTCACAGAGGCATTCTGAAAAGGCACCGGGCCTGTCACCCTAGATGCTTGCAGGATAGCGTCTCGATCCCGAAAATTAAAGATCCGGGCGACTATCGGCCGCGGGGGGGCTCCCACCTTAGGCCGTCCGCCAGGCACTCGGTGAGCCCGCTCAACCGCACAGAACCTGCCGAGGCCCTTAGGCGCAAGATGATTCACCACCAAGTCCTCGACGAGTAAATCCACAGAGAGCTCCTCCGAAGTTTCCGGGACCCCAATAAGGCGTACATTGTTGCGCCGGGCCCGACCTTCAAAGTCTTCGAGCCGGCGGGCGGAGAGGTCATTCGCGGTTCGTAACTTACGAACCTCAGCCTGGAGTTCCGAGACATCGTCCGCGAGGCCAGTAGTCTTGAGGTCCAGGGACTTGACCCGCTCATTGGTTTTGCCCAGGTCCGCGCGAATCAAGTTGACATCAACCAAGATCATGTCCACCTTGTGTGCCAGGGTCTCGAACTGTCGCCCAATCGAAGATTGCATCCCATCTATCGCCCCCTTGATATCCTGCAATGATAACTCCGAGGCTGGGGATGAATCGGCCTTCTGTGCGTCCAGCGACTGTCCCGATCCACCAGGCGACCCCTTCTGCTGGGCATAGCGATCCATGTTGTTGGATTGGATATAGCCTCCCCGCCTGGTAGTCTTAGACTTCGGCTTGTCTGCCTCCGATTTGGTCGACATCTCAACAGCAGGGCGGTCAGTAGCAAAAAGTCGTCCCTCACTCAGCCAGAGGAAACAGGGTCAACCGGGACTTCAGCAGCCAGCCAGGGTCGAGTGGAGGTCTTCCAGTTAACAGGGGATCGGCACGAAGCACTCCCAACCCAGAGCAAGCCAAGGGCGAGAAAGCGAAAGTGAAAGTGCAGCGGCACCCGTCCGCCAGTTCACACCTCCCAAGGCCGCTGTTGTTCAATTAGTGGCCGGGCATCCTGCCAACGCAAGCCCCTGGCATCCGTCGGAGGTAGGCCGCAGTCTTCCGCCATGCACAACTTCGGTCCCCGGTGGGCGATCTTAGTCCGGAGAACGTCAATCGCCCCAGCTGTGACTCATCTGCAGGATTCCGTGCATGAAAATCAGGATTTAGGACAGGATGATTGCAGGAGGGCGCGAGGGTCGCAGGAGCTCAAGGCTCACGCGGCCATCTTGGTCAAGCGCTAGGCTCCTCCCCCCGCTTTCAGTAACTTTTAAACCGTTAAAGATAGAAACAATTTAGTTTTTTGTTAAAATCAGCAGATTATGCTGCAGATGATGGATTATGTGGCAAATGCAGCAAATCTATAATTATGCAAAAAGTGCAGCAGCCGCACAATTGCATAATTCCAGTGGTACAGACCATGACCAGCTTTTCCATCCCACTTGTCCCAATCCTTATGACAATGATGAAGCATGTCACATTCAGATGAGTGAGGGTTCTGGTCCTAAAAAGAATTTCTTTCCTAGCTGTTTCACTACATATGCACTTGTTAACACAAAAGACAACATTTGTTTTTTTGGGTGGCATTAGCAGTTTGTCTTGTTTTTTCTGCAATGCCAGGCATACATTTTTGTGAGTTGTACGATACAGAGGGATTGATACGTTCCTGGTTGGGCCCATCTCTGTAGATCCCCGGTGTGGATATAATTCCATACGTGGTCCATGAGTGTTCTCATGCATCCATCCATGGATTTTGACGCCAACCCATATTTACATTGTGAAAAGGGTTTGCTCCAAAATTGGACACTTAACTGAGGCTGGCGTAATGAGGATAAATATCTTTATTCTGAATTCTACAGCCCATATAAAAAGAGGAAAAAGCCTCCAAGGATAGTTTTTGAGCAGGAAGGCCACCCTTCCTGCACAAAAACTATCCTGACCATAACGCAAGCACCCGTGGACTAGGTGACACAGTTCTGCTCTCTTCAGGTGATGCAATGCAGCGCAGCAACTTTGCCTGCTGCGCTGTGTTGTGCTACTTCTTTGAAAATATGCCCCTTAGTGACCGGTTTAACATGCCCCTTAGTGACCGGTTTAACAAAAAAGTAGTAGATTAGCACCCATAGATATAATCCTTGAATGGAGGCCAATTTACTACTTTTTATATTCCATAAACATTGGCAATAGTAGGCTTGGAAAGCTACACCAGTCTCAGGTTTCCAGGCATACTATAGGCAATCAAACACCCAAAAGATGATGGGACGAAAGCTTGCAAATAGTCTTAACCACTACCAATCCCTCAGGGTAGGTAGCCTTCCAAAATGTTGTTTTTCATCCACTGTACCACTCTAGACAGAGAGACTGATTTAGGATTTAGCATCCGGAGTCAAGGTAGTCCGGGTGAAAGAGGACTTTACTGCCTTTAATCTGCCAGCCAACTTTAGAGATGTCTGCCAGCAGCGTAGGAAATGTTTGAAAGATGGCTCCGTCAAACATGATGGCTAGCCATCAAACGTTTCCAAACTATTTCATTTTTCAACAACAAACTCTCAAAGTGGCAGTTTCCTATTGAAAAATAAAAAAAACAAATGACTCGAACACCAGTTTTTTCCCATTGTATGGGGATAATTTTCTGTTATTTACTGTCCCTTACCACCACATTACACCTGGCAGTGATGGACAGTTAAAAAAAAAAAAAAAAAGCTATCTGACCGGCACCTAGTCTACCAGACTGTGAAAAGTACATTTTATATTATGTAAGCAACAAAAATGGTGCAAAATAGCATTCAGTCTATTCTTGCATCAGTGCAAAATGTCTGGAATCTGGCCCCACTGAACAGTGTGCGGGTACCCTTCATTGCGTGTAAATCTTGAGCTCCAAAAGGCTTCCGCTAGAAAGTATCGCCAAGAAGAAGAAGTTCTTATCAAGCCTTGGCAAAATCAAGAGGTCTCACCTTCTGAACCTATTGGCTTTTCCAACAGTTTCCAGAAGTTTTGCAGATGCAGTACAGCATGGGCAAAAATCAAAATGCTTTTTGTGGATGCTGCACAGCATTGGCAAAACAAATAAACAGAAGAGAAACTGAACCATGATGTGACCACGGTCACAGGCTGAATCATTCTGTGCACCATTTTGTTTTTATTTACTAAACCAAGATGGCGGATGCCACTTGGATTGGTAAATAATATGTACTTTTTGAAGTGTGAAAGCACAAAATTTAAATTTAAGAAGGACTGCAGGTGTGGGGCAACTGAGGAGTGAGTGGAGGGAGGAGGGGAAAAGCAGTACATGAGAGAGACAGCAAGATGGGGCGGAGGAAAAAGGACACAATGGAGACAACATAGAGCTCGAGGACACAGGGTAGAAGCATATGAGAGTAAGCAGTGCATGAAGGAGAGAGTAACACATCGTGTGGGGTAGTCTGGGGGAGATGCACACAAGAGAGATGAGGCAGAGACAAACACCGGGGCTGGGGGACTGGTATTTGGAGGGGATCACAGAAGTGATAGAGTTGGAATACACATGCACTCTCATGAAGCGCTTAACCAAAAAACAAAAAAGTAGCTGCCTAAAGTGAGCGGTGACAGGATTCAGGTTAGCCATTCAAAAGAAAAGAATGGTAAAGTGGCTATGCTCTATGGGAGTGACAAACATAAGAAGAGGAAGACAAGCCACTGAATAAGCAGCAAGCAAATGAGGGTGAAAATAAAGCCAACCGATAATAATAAATGGATGGGCTGAATACGAACATTGAGCTAGAAATAGGTCTTTCGAATCCAGACACCATGCACGGTCTGGCAGCGGAGAAGTTTAAATTAAATTTGTTACCTGCAGAGAAAGGCATGAACGCAGCTCGATTACGCAATGCCCCCTTCTCATCCAGGAAATGTGCTGGGTTAAACTCTTCAGGGGTCTCCCACTGCTTGGGGTCGTGAAGAACCGAGGTGAGGATTGGGATGACTGTTGTGCCCTAAAATAAAAATGTTGCAAGTTCATGATTGTACGAGAAGCTTTTCAAGGGAATTTACATATGATGATGAGCATAAAAGAAATGTACATTTCAAATTACATGCCTGAGCCCTACAGAATATGTATTACACACTATCCTCTGGTGACAGGCATACACTACGGTATATGTCAGAATATCAAGGATAAAATATCAATTTGCCAAAATTCATGGCCAGAAACTTCTACCAGAATATCTTGAAGGTAAGTACAGATTTACTAATAACTCTATATCTACGTCCCTTGATGGACTTAAGTGTAGAAAAGCTGTATATACACACACAGATATATATATATATATATATATTCACTTAAAAAACCATAGGTTTCACACATGTTATAGTTAGGTCGACATTTCACTCGTAAAAAACCAATGAAATTCACCCGTTATAGTTAGTTCAGATAACTATAACTCGCGCGCCCGCAATCCACTGCTCATGACGTCATATCACTCATGACATGGTCAGTGGCATCAATCATGACATCACTGATGACATCATCCTTGTGATAGAGTGGCGGTCGCGCGAGTTATAGTTATCTGAACTAACTATAACGGGTGAATTTCATTGGTTTTTTACGAGTGAAATGTCCACCTAACTATAACATGTGTCAAACCTATGGTTTTTTAAGTGAATTTGCAAGGTTTTATAAATGCTAATTCCTAACTATAACGTGTGTGAAACCTATGGGTTTTTAAGTGAATTTGTACGGTTTTTTAAATGTTAAGTTATGTGTTTTTTTTTAAGGTTTTTCACCGTGCGCGCACCCCGCGGTTTAAAAAAAAAAAAAAAAAAAATGTTTTTTTATCCTTCGGGGTCCTTTAGGGACCCCCTGACAAAGGCTAGGGGGTCAGGAACTCTCTACCCTGCCCCCTTTTCACGTTCCCCACCTCTATTTTTCACTCTCGCACCCACAACAAACAAAATGGCGGCCGACACTTCCTGATTTCGACCGATTCGAACGTTGACTGACATGTAACCACCATTCAGAATTACGCTCGCGCACGTTAGGGTGCGCGCACGGTGCGCGCACGGTGCGCGGCTATAGATATTTATGTGCTTTAACTGCAATTTTCTCAGGAAATACTGAACAGATTTACTCCATACATGCAAAAGGCACATACATGCCTGACCTGAGGACTACCTCTCTGCCAAATTTCACGTAATTCTGTTCAGCCGTTCGGGCTGTACCTTCGACTAAAGGTCCTATGGAAAAATGCATGGGGAAAACGCGTTTTGGGACCCCCCTTTTTTCTCGGCCCCCGCTTGACGAATCACCCCGAGACTTTCAGGGTAGGAGCTGAGCGGAGCGCCCCATTAGTTTTGAAAATTTCGCGAGGATTCGTCAACCGGCGCCAAAGTTATTCAAAATAGAATTTTCAGATTTCTTATGGAAATACGGTCCTAACTATAACTATCTACTGGCGACCGCCAGTAGATAATATATATATATATATATATATATTATAAACAGGATATATATATATATATATATATATATATATATATATCCTGTTTCTTTGCTCACTGTAACTTCAATCCTTTGTTTGAAGCAGACACGGACCACAAGGTTTGTGCGATGACAATTACTTCTTTGTTCGTCAGCCATTACGCGTTTCGGTCTAGCCGGACCTTGATATATATATATATATATAGATATTCGTCTATTTCTATCTCGGCGTGGATGGCACTGTGCTAATCCTATGCTTAAAGACTTTGATAGAAATCAGACATTTGAGGTGAGCAGATCAAGAGTATTGCTGGTGTTGAGAGTGCTCTCTACAGGAGCTGCTTACCACCTAAACTCGAGAACTACCCAGAGTTCTCTGCTTCTTTTTTGCATATATATATATATATAATATATATAATCTGAGGCGCATGGAGGAACATTGTAGCCGTTTGGGGTTGGGTAAAGTGAAGCAGCTTGCCAGTTCATGCCATAACAGCGACCTGATGGGAGAGAAATTTGTGGAGGTAAAAAGGTAAAAGAATGGCGGCACCCATTGTGGCAATACTTACTTGAACTGCATGTACCAGAGTGCAATGCACGCACACGCCCATTGGGGCGGGATCAAGCAAATTTCAAACGTGATTAAGTTAAAAGTGCCCAGCTGTTCCACCACCACAAAGCCATGCCAGTGAAAAAGGGAGAAGACCCGAAACATTTGGTGTTAATGGCGCATATCACGCTGTGCGGTTTGGACTGAGTTTGCTGCTACCTACCGCAATAAAAGGTGACGAATACGATTGTGAGTGGCGTCTTCATTGTGGGAGCAGTATCGATTGGATGTATAGTGGCTTGTTTCCGGCCACGAAGACGCCCCCCTGCAGACTGTAGCAGGTCCTAGCGTCTTGAATCTGAGTCGCATGGAGGAACATCGTAGCCATTTGGGGTTGGTTAAAAGTGAAGCAGCTTGCCAGTTCATGCCATAACAGCGACCCGATGGGAGAGAAATTTGTGGAGGTAAAAGAATGGCAGCACCCATTGTGGCAATACTTACTTGAACTGCATATACCAGAGTGCAATGCACGCACACGCCCATTGGGGCGGGATCAAGCAAATTTCAAACGTGATTAAGTTAAAAGTGCCCAGCTGTTCCACCACCACGAAGCCATGCCAGTGAAAAAGGGAGAAGACTCGAAACGTTTGGTGTTAATGGCGCATATCACGCTGTGCGGTTTGGACTGAGTTTGCTGCTACCTACCGCAATAAAAGGTGACGAATACGATTGTGGGTGGCGTCTTCATTGTGGGAGCAGTATCGATTGGATATATATATATATATATATATATATATATATATATATATATATATATATATATATATCGTGAACAAGGCAGCATGAGTCTGCTGAAACGCGTTGATGTTTTTCCTCGTTCATGGAGAATAAAAGACCGAGTGCCAAATTTTAACTCTGGAGTGCTGGATGTTTATTTCGTGAAAGAAGTATACTTATAACTGGATATATATATATATATTACCTTACTGGCGGTCGCCAGTAGGTAGTTATAGTTAGGACCACGTTTCCATAGGAAATCCGCAACATTCTATTTTGAATAACTTTGGCGCCGGTCGACGAATCCTCGCTAATTTTTCAAAATAGGTGGGGCGCTACGCTCCGCTCCTACCCTGAAAGTCTCGGGGGGATTCGTCAAGCGGGGGCTGAGATAAAAGGGGGGTCCCAAAACGCGTTTTTCCCATGCATTTTTCCATAGGACCTTTAGACACAGCTACAGCCCGAACGGCTGAACAGAATTACTTGAAATTTGGCAGAGAGGTAGTCCTCAGGTCAAGGAAGTGCCTTTTGTAAGTTTGGTGTAAATCTGTTCAGTAGATTCTGAGAAAATAGCCTTTAAATCAATATATATATCTGTGGCAGCTTACGGTGCGCTTACGGTGCGCTTACCGTAAGCTTACCGTACGCGTACGGTGGCGTGCGCGAGCGCGATTTTGATTGGCTCTTAGATCTTAGTAAACATTCGAATCGGTCGAAACCAACTTATTAGAGATAAGAAATTAACAAAGAAGAAATTTCACAAAGATGCGCATAATATGTCCCCCATGCGCGCACGGTGCGCGAATCGCACCGTGCGCGCACGGAACGAACTGCGTTAACTGGGCGCGCACGCCACGAATGGCGTAAAGTAACTTAGCATTTAAAAAACCGTACAAATTCACTGAAAAAACCATAGGTTTCACACACGTTATAGTTAGGAATTAGCATTTAAAAAACCTTGCAAATTCACTGAAAAAACCATAGGTTTCACACATGTTATAGTTAGCTGTACATTTCACTCGTAAAAAACCAATGAAATTCCCCCGTTATAGTTAGTGCAGGCAACTATAACTCACGCGACCGCAATCTTCTGCTGATGACATATGTGTCTTTATGAAAAAAAAATATTTGTAATATATGTATAGCTAAAATTTAATGGAAGAAGACATGGGCAAATAAGTGTCTAAATACAGTATTAGCATCAGCAGAGGATTGCGGTCGCGTGAGTTATAGTTGCCTGCACTAACTATAACGGGGGAATTTCATTGGTTTTTTACGAGTGAAATGTACAGCTAACTATAACATGTGTGAAACCTATGGTTTTTTCAGTGATATATACATATGATACAATGTCTCCATAAGCAGTCATCATCTTCTCCGCCGAAAGAACGGAGCACAGACCACAGGATTGGTGTCACTGTTTAAATTTATTCAGCCACAGTTACACCTCCAGCATGACGCGTTTCGATCCCTCAAGGACCTTGATATACATATATGAACACATGTGTTGCAAGCATTATGTGTCATTATGCTCAATGCTCCCTTGATATGCAATTTTGTTCCTCATATTATTCAGCAGATTTGGATCATTCCTTACAAATGTTTACATTTTGTTGCTTAGTGGTTGTTATTTGTCCTTTAAGGCATTTTTTTTATCAACTTTCTTATGGATCAACTGATTCTGGATCTATTAATCTCCTTGACTCTTTTCTCGCTCCTGATTTCAGGGGGGAGGTTGCTGCTCGCTGATTATTATCAGCACAATCTACATCATCGATCAAGATCTACACCTGTTGCTAAAGGAGGTTTTTATCCTCATAGATTTTTCCTCCTAGCTGTGACCCTCTAAAACAGACACCTGTCATCCTCGGGGTTAGGTGGGTTTCCAAAATACACAGCTACGCACATTGAAACACATTGAAAATAACAGGGTATGTTTTGAGTGGAAAAATAGGAGTCGTCCATGTTGTGCTGGGGGCAGTTTCCTGTCACTGGCACTAAACCCATATCATTTTTATCGGGAGACATACAGGTATGCTCGGTGGTCGTAAATTTGTGGATCCCCCTACATTATGGACCTTTGTTCCACATAAATGTGAGGAAAAGTTGTGTTTTAGCCTAAGTTTGAGGTTTTCTAGGTCTTCTAGGTAAAAACAACCTGTAAGAAGCACACAAATCACACCACTTCGGACTCCTTCAAGTGTCTAGTTTTCTGAAATGTCTAGGTAGGGTTAGTTTGTCTAGGTGGCGGCTGAGCTAGAGCCCAAATTTCACAGCTACCCACACTGCAAAAAAAGCATTTATTTTGCTGAGTGAAAAGTGACATCACCAGGTCGTGTTGGTCATTTTGTTGTCACAGGCACTAGACCCGGTCAAAAATGTTGGCAGGGGTGTAGCTTCAGGGCGGGGTGTTTGGGGTGTTGCACCACCCTAATAAATGGATTTTCTGATAAATAATTGGGTACCTGTGCTATCAGTCAGGCACCATGGTGTAAGATGTCTGCTGGATTTCACCAGGAATATTTACATGCACACTAACAAAAACGCACACACACTCTCCCTCTCAGTTTTAAAAGTCCTAAAAAATGTTGGTTATTTTACAAAATATTAAGCCCGATTCACAGAAGTAAACTGAGACAAAAGTCTAACTTTATGAATTTTGGTAATCACAAAGGCCATTTACAAGTAGTAAAGTTAGACTTTTGTCTCAGTTACACTTAAGATTTGGTCTTAAGTTGAACTTTTTGATCTCAGTCAAACTTGAGACCAAAAACTTAACTTTAACTGAGACAAAAGTCTAACTTTACTACTCATAAATGCCCTTTGTGAATACCGAAAATCGTAAAGATAGACTTTCGTCTCAGTTTATCTTTGTGAATCGGGCCCATTGTGCTTTCTCTCTTAGTACTCCTACCAATCCACTTTCCTCTCTCTTTCCACTGCCGCGTAAACACCTCTCATGCGTCCAACATGTCATATAATCTAGTTTAACATTTTATGCCAGCCAGATTGTTGGAAAATCTGAAGCTCACAACCCCCCAATCTTACTGACTATGCTATGCCCCAGCATGTTGGGTACACGTTTTTATCGGGGATGTGTGGGAACACAGACTAGCAGAACATTTGTTACTACCAATTGGATCGCTCTGTATTTGTGGATTCCAAAGGCAAACCAGCATGCAAGAAAGAAGACATTTTGGAGAATGCCCTCTGAGGTGCTTGATAATAACTTTTTATCTGGTAGTTGATGTAATTTTGACTGGAAGTGCACTGGGTTTCTGCTAACCAGGCCCCTAGTGCCAGATCTCTTTCTCAAACTGTGCAATTGCTTACCCAATTGGCAATACCTTTAGTACCCTCTGAAAGTCCCCAGTAAATGATACAGCTGGTACCAAGGGCCTGAGGTACTAAAAAGGGTCCCTGAGGACTGCTGCATAAATTGTGCCACCTTGGAAGACCCCTCACCAAGGTCATGCAAACTGTCACTGCAGTCTACAAGTCTTGGTGAAAACAAAAGTGAAAATATGACATGGTACACAGCCTGTGTGCCATGCCTGGCGACACTACATGCAGTATAAGTAAGTCACCCTTGCAGCAGGCCTTACCACCCTAAGGCAGGGTGCACTGTACTTCATATGAGGGCATAACCGCATGAGCGGCTATGTCCAAGTGCTGGTCAGTTCCATTTCTGCCAGTACTAGTGATCAGGGACGCCATTTTAAAGCATGGGCTGCACACTGCTGAAAATGAGTTCCCCAGCTCCATAATGGCTTCACTGAAAATAGGAATGTTTGGTGTCAAACATCCCTTATTAATAAACCCACACTGATGTCAGTGTAGGATCTAGTAATACATGCACACAGAAGGCACCTTAGAGGTGCCCCCAGAAAAACAACCAGCTAATGGTGTGCTGACTGACTGGTTTTCACCACCCTGCCTCCAGAGGCTATTTTCTGACCCCCAAGAATGAGGGACTTTGCTCTCACGGAAGCCAGAAACTGAGTCTGCTCGAGCCTGCAGTGTGTTCTCCTCCTCCCACAGGATGCCCCGCAGATTAGCATTCCACAGCAGGGGAGCTTTGAAGGGCCTACAGATTTTGGTATACAAATCTGGTTTTACCTACAGGAGAAGAAGCCGACCCCCTTTGTGGAGAGCCATTTGGCACCTGTACAGGGGGGGAAATTAACTATTCAGATCGGAGTGTCCACCCTTAGGCTTGTGCCTCCCTTAAGGTGGGCTACCTGAAGTGGAGGCAACTGTTCAAAGTTAATCATCTTGGTGATGGCAAAATCAGGAATTCTGGAACAGTGTTATGACCACCTCCCCAGAAAGTAGTATTATTGGGATCGTAGTAACCCAAGGGTGGGTATCCCATTGGCTACTACCCTGCACTGCCCCCAATGCCGCTAAATTCAGTATTTAGGGGAGGCCCTGGCACCAGAAAATCAGATCCTGCTGCCCAAAAGAAGAAGAGCCAAAGAGCCGCGAACGCCAGTACAGCAAAAGAAGCAAATGACTTGGCACAAGCCCTGCCAGCCTGTTCGCCTGTTCTCGACAATTGCGCCAAAGTCATCTCGCCCTGTAAGCTGTTGATCCTGCAAAGCCTGGGAAGAACTGCCAGCATTTCTACAAAGACAGAGGAACTCCCATGGAGCAGCAGAGCTGTTCCCCTGCATCTTGCAGGTACCAAAGACTGAGCTGTGAGGCCCCAAGACCACAAAAACCTGACAACATGAAGCCCCACTGCACCTGAGCCGCTTGGCCCAAGCTGAAGTGGGCCAATTGTTGCCAAGGTTGCCAAGGCTCTCCAGACTCAAAGCCCACCTGGGGTTACCCCACTGTGAACTTACCAACTTCGTGTGCCAGATCTGTTCACAGGCCCCATCTACCACGACCACTCCCTGTGACGAAAACCAGATGCCTGAGGACACCGTTGCCCCTGGCCCATGGAGAAGAGGACCAAAGGCGTCCCTCGTTCCCAAGCATCATAAGGTCTGAGCACCCCTGTTGGTTCAGCCCGAACTGTCTCCCAGTCCAACACTGCAGCATCTGTTCACGAGGACCAATTCCTGTCGACTTGCATTGGTCACCCGAAGCTGTTTTGCACCACTGCACCTGCCTGCCCTCGTGCCACTGGAGGTAACCTGCTAGTGCTGCCTTTGACTTTGCCCCATACTCACCTCAAGTCCCAGAGGTTGGTCTCATAAGTTGCTGCAAAAAACTAGTAAGCCGTATTTCTTTTTCCTTCCATAGAAAAACATTGCAGCCTCTGAAAAATGCATTTTGTGTTGACTGTTTAAAGGCAAATGTATTTCACTTGAAAAATGTACCTACCTGATCGTATTGATTCCTGTGCTGCAACATATATAAAGATACGTGTTATTTTAATAAATTCGTGTGGATCTCCTTATTGAGTTGTGTACATCATTTATTGACTATTGTGTGTATTTGCCGATGTCTAACACTCCACTCTGATAAGCCTAATGCTGCTAGACCACACTAACCCCTATAAGAGCACCTTGGGATTGCTAAAGCAAGCCCCTGTCCACTAGTTCGGAAATACCCGGACTCTGCACAGTATATCTCATTTTGATATACTACATAAAGAGCTGGCTTCCTACAATGGGTAACCACAAATTCAGGGGTGGAAAAATAATAATTGTTCCTAAATTCAGTATATTGTGTACATTGTTACACTATGTGTATTCGTGCAGCACATGACTCGTGCAGAAGGGTATCCTTGCACTGAAGCTAGTGTTGCATGGGCTGAGCAAGGGCTAGATGAAATGCCAGATCTTCAATTGCTGTAGAATTCAAGAACTGAGGAGGTGCTTCTGATGTGCGGCGTAGATCGCAGGGTCAAGCAGTCACACTCAACATTGGAGAAACGTCGAACTAAGCATCGAACCTAGTGTCAGGCACTGTAATAAATTCCAAAGTTCTCAATCATGGCTTGTTAACAGAATTTATAGCAGGCAAGCCGTGATTGAGCCCTGGAATCAGGGCTGTCAGTGGGCCAAATAGGCAAAAATAAAATGAAAAACGTACTTACCTAACCTACGCTTCCTCATCTTGATAATAGTCAGCGCGAATCCTCCGGGAGCCTCAGCCAGCTCCCCCTCCAAATCCCTATACTGCAGATGAGAAGCATGAGAGCAGTGCCAGGATTGGCTGGAGAAGGCTGCCTCGACACTCCAATAGACACTCCAATAGGCATTGGGGGCCTGTACCTGCTCTCCACTCAGCTGTCTAAGAAAGCTAGGTAGAGAGGTTTAAAGTGCGCATGTCAGGCTGGCCATCATAAAACGGCCGGCCAAAGTGATATGCACACTTTAAACTGGAGTGAGCATCACTCCCTTGCTGTCAGTCAGCAGCAATGGCCCCACCCTAAAAAACGGCTCAGACTGGGAACAGTGAAATATCAAATGGTAATTCATCTTAGTGCCATTTTATTTTTCACTTTTGCTGCACGGGGAAAGACACTCCTTTACCCTAATGTGGGAGGCTGCCACTGGAATCTCTTCTCAGACATTAGGTGAAAATTAATTGGATGAGAGGCAATATGATGACACAGGTAATCCAAGTAAACAATAGTGTTTCAACATAAAACATATCACATATGAAGTTTTTGTATCTTCCGTCTTTTTATATTCCTTCTTGCAACTCATAAAAACAGACAGCCAACGCATTTCGCCTAAACATGGGCTTCTTCAGGGCTGTAATGGCTACAATATAAGACCATTTTTAGAAAAAGCAAAGAAAAAAAGAAACAAAAAATCATTCTCTTAGAATGACTATACATTTGTGGTAGGATGAGAGGAAAAAATAATAAAAGACCCAAATGTGTCGAGCCAATAGATGTGTAGCAGACCACATTTCAAAAACAAGAGTGATATCAAAAAGATCCATTAGGCTGAAAATTCACACCCGTGAGAATAAAGATACCTACACAGTAAAAAAAATATTATTGAGGGAAAATCGTGATTAGAACCAGGTAAAAGAAAGAGTGTGAAGAAGAAAAATGAAAATAAGATGGGAGAGGAAAAAGGGGGAAAAAGAAAAGAAAATTGCCTTTAACCCAAAGTAGGCATAACTACAACACATCTACAGTGGCTAGTAAAACTAGCTTACCAAGATAGTATGAATGTAAGGTGTGTATTCTGGCAAGCGAGTCAACAAGCAATTGGACACGAATTCTGTCGAACTATATCAGTCAGAAAAACTATTAATTAATAAAAATGTTCGTGACCAATTATAAAAAGAAAAGCACAGACTGAAAAGCAAATGTAAATGCAAACATACCTAAAGTATGATGAAATGGCTCACAATGAGACAAGAGTATTCAACCAATGTCTGTGGATAGAATTATCTGTAAGGAGAAACAATCTCAAATAAGGAGACGTCCTAAGAATTACAAAAGAGCACAGAAAAATTCCAAGTAAAAAGATCTGCCCTTCTCATTAAAGGAAACTCTTGTATTGCACGTATCACTCTACTAAAATAGCACAGACACATGTCTTCAGCAAAATCGTACAAAAGAGGAAGAAGAAAAAAGACTGCCATCATCCAAAAGCTATATGCATAAGAAACAACAGTAAAGAGTAGAACTGTTAAGCAACACAAACGGCTGCACTCCCTAATATAAAGCGTATGTCTCAAACAAGACGCATAATATGAACGCACTATGTGTGTAAGCATCAAAATACGTCATAATAAAATCCAACCTAACATAGTGATGACTCTCCATTTATAGATTCTAAATTATACGCTACATTGCATCTAAAACAAGAATGAGACTGTAGCCAAAACGAATGGTGTAGGTAAACCACCAGTCTACTAACACCAAAAAGAGGGCCCACAACCAAAAGGAAAGAGGCATCCGACCGAAACCAGCAAATGCCCCCGTCTGTTCTGCTATACTCTATGCCGCACAACAACTTTTACAGACAACGGGGGATTCATAGAAACTAATAGTTACGAGCTATACCGCGTGCCCAGTAAAACGGTACAACCAGAGTCAGGGTGTCAGTCCAAATGACTTTATAAAAACTCGGCAGCCGAATCGGTGTAAGCCGAGGGGCTGTCGAGAACAATCATAAATTTAAAAAACTACGTGCAATCAACTTACTGAATGTCGGTATTGGCCGCATCCAAGAGACTGTCAGGAGCCGTCTACGGCGTCCCGTATCCGGCACAATAAACAAGAAAGTGCACGTAGCGACTAGAAAGCCATTTAAGGCGTCGGCAACCCCCGGGCCGCTACACAGGAAGTGAATGTGGCGATGCCCTTCCGGGATCAAAACGTGAAGAAATGACAACTAGACCGAAAACAAAGGGGCTGGCAGCAACTCACTTCCGGTTCCATGCCTCCATCAAAAGTTGGTCACCATCTCGTAATCGGTGAACGATTCAAAAACACCAAGTAACTAATACAAAATATTAAATGCACATTGCGTTTTCAATGACAAGGAACTGAATACTAAAAAAACAAGAATGAGAATGAGACTGTAGCCAAAACGAATGGTGTAGGTAAACCACCAGTCTACTAACACCAAAAAGAGGGCCCACAACCAAAAGGCAAGAGGCATCCGACCGAAACCATAGATTCAAATATTCATAATATTGGAACAAACTTATTGGAAATTAGGAATGACAATGACCAGGTTAACACTAATCAACATGATATGTTGTCCAATTTTGCCCAAACTTCTAAGGTTGACAACTTGGTTATAAATCTTTCTGATTACAATCTGAATGTACATGAAGTCAATGTTTTGAATAAAGGTCTTGGATTTTGTCCCGTGTATGGGGGTTTGTTCACGGATTTGCATGTTGACCTATTCAAGTTTGTTAGACATGCCAAACTCAAATGTCATTTTTCTGTCAACAACTATGAGCGTTCTATCTTGCCAGCACCCGCAGTATGCACTGATATTACTATTTCACACGTCAAAAATGTAGCGACGTTATTATCATTGGATACTGATAATGATTCCTCCTATGAACATGTGTTGACAAGTGTGAATATTGCCCAAGACTATACATGTGATAGTGGTCTTCATAATACCAGCAAATTCATGCCCCAGGGTGCACATTTAAGTACCTTGGATGTTTTCCATGAGTTAGTTACTAAGGAATTATACAACCTAGAAGACAAACATGTTAGTAGTTTCAAAAAACATTTGCCAGATAACCTTAGATCATTGGAGAGAACAGCTATGCGGAATCTACGCAATAATAGTAACATAATAATGCGTGAGGCCGACAAAGGAGGGAACGTTGTCATTATGAACAGGACTGACTATGAGAAGGAGGTTGAAAGACAACTCAATAACATCGCACACTACACTAAGCTTGTTCAAAACCCCTGCACTGCTGCCACCATTAAGATCAACATGCAATTAACACATTGGAAAGAGTTGGGTCTTTTATCAGACACAGAACACAGGTTCCTGTCCATAAGTAACCCTAGGTACCCTTGCATCTGCCTGCTTCCGAAGGTACAAAAGAAAATGCCATTTCCACCGGGACGACCTATCATTTCAAGTATTGGCTCTATGACAGAGGCACTGGCTAAGTTTGTCGATACATTCTTGCAGCCGTTAGTCACTAATTTGCCCTCGTACATCAGGGACAGTACTGACCTACTCAAAAAGTTTTCAGATCTGGAATGGGATGACAACATGTGGTTTGCCACATTGGATGTGGAATCCCTATATACGTGTATTAAACGTGAATTTGGCGAAATAGCTGTAGACTTTTATCTTTCCAGTAGACATGCCAGTCTGTTTGATCACAATTTGATGTTATTAGGGATGATAGATTTAATCCTTGATAATAACTTTTTCATGTTTAACACCACATGGTACAAACAAGAGCAGGGTACCGTTATGGGTTCTAAATTTGGGCCCTCGTACGCCAACCTCTTTATGGGGTGGGTGGAGCGTACCCATGCATGGTCTGCAGCGGCCTCAGATTGGACTAAACATATCCAATTCTGGGGCCGCTACATTGATGATATCATTATCATTTGGACTGGTACAGGCACTGAACTTAAGGAATATCACAATTTCCTCAATGACAACGCACTGAATGTCTCGTTTAATCTTGAAATGTCCCAAACAAGAATTCAGTTTCTAGATCTGGAACTGTACATTAAAGGGAGGACCATCCACACAGGAAAGAAACAGCAGTCAATAGTATTCTAAATTTTACCAGCTCACATCCTCCTTCTACAAAGAAAGCAATCCCCTATGGGGAACTTCTGCGGATTCGCAGAAACTGTAGTGAGGATGGTAATTTTGCTGAACACTCTAGAAAGACCACAGATAGACTAAAAAAGAAGAGGCTATCATGCACAGTCTGTTCTGCTATACTCTATGCCGCACAACAACTTTTACAGACAACAGGGGATTCATAGAAACTAATAGTTACGAGCTATACCGCGTGCCCAGTAAAACGGTACAGCCAGAGTCAGGGTGACATTAGTTACTTGGTGTTTTTGAATCGTTCACCGATTACGAGATGGTGACCAACTTTTGATGGAGGCATGGAACCGGAAGTGAGTTGCTGCCAGCCCCTTTGTTCTCGGTCTAGTTGTCATTTCTTCACGTTTTGATCCCGGAAGGGCATCACCACATTCACTTCCTGTGTAGCGGCCCGGGGGTTGCCGACGCCTTAAATGGCTTTCTAGTCGCTACGTGCACTTTCTTGTTTATTGTGCCGGATACGGGACGCCGTAGACGGCTCCTGACAGTCTCTTGGATGCGGCCAATACCGACATTCAGTAAGTTGATTGCACGTAGTTTTTTAAATTTATGATTGTTCTCGACAGCCCCTCGGCTTACACCGATTCGGCTGCCGAGTTTTTATAAAGTCATTTGGACTGACACCCTGACTCTGGCTGTACCGTTTTACTGGGCACGCGGTATAGCTCGTAACTATTAGTTTCTATGAATCCCCCGTTGTCTGTAAAAGTTGTTGTGCGGCATAGAGTATAGCAGAACAGACGGGGGCATTTGCTGGTTTCGGTCGGATGCCTCTTTCCTTTTGGTTGTGGGCCCTCTTTTTGGTGTTAGTAGACTGGTGGTTTACCTACACCATTCGTTTTGGCTACAGTCTCATCCTTGTTTTAGATGCAATGTAGCGTATAATTTAGAATCTATAAATGGAGAGTCATCACCATGTTAGGTTGGATTTTATTATGACGTATTTTGATGCTTACACACATAGTGCGTTCATATTGTACGTCTTGTTTGAGACAAACGCTTTATATTAGGGAGTGCAGCCGTTCGTGTTGCTTAACAGTTCTACTCTTTACTGTCGTTTCTTATGCATATAGCTTTTGGATGATGGCAGTCTTTTTTCTTCTTCCTCTTTTGTACGATTTTGCTGAAGACATGTGTCTGTGCTATTTTAGTAGAGTGATACGTGCAATACAGGAGTTTCCTTTAATGAGAAGGGCAGATCTTTTTACTTGGAATTTTTCTATGCTCTTTTGTAATTCTTAGGACGTCTCCTTATTTGAGATTGTTTCTCCTTACAGATAATTCTATCCACAGACATTGGTTGAATACTCTTGTCTCATTGTGAGCCATTTCATCATACTTTAGGTATGTTGCATTTACATTTGCTTTTCAGTCTGTACTTTTCTTTTTATAATTGGTCACAAACATTTTTATTAATTAATAGTTTTTCTGACTGATATAGTTCGACAGAATTTGTGTCCAATTGCTCGTTGTCTCGCTTGCCAGAAGACACACCTTACATTCATACTATCTTGGTAAGCTAGTTTTACTAGCCACTGTAGATGTGTTGTAGTTATGCCTACTTTGGGTTAAAGGTAATTTTCTTTTCTTTTTTCCCCCTTTTTCCTCTCCCATCTTATTTGCATTTTTCTTCTTCACACTCTTTCTTTTACCTGGTTCTAATCACGATTTTCCCTCGATACATTTTTTTTTACTGTTAAGGTATCTTTATTCTCACGGGTGTGAATTTTCAGCCTAAGGGATCTTTTTGAGATCACTCTTGTTTTTGAAATGTGGTCTGTTACACAACTATTGGCTCGACACATTTGGGTCTTTTATAATTTTTTCCTCTCATCCTACCACAAATGTATAGTCATTCTAAGAGAATGATTTTTTGTTTCTTTTTTTCTTTTCTTTTTCTAAAAATGGTCTTATATTGTATGCCATTACAGCCCTGAAGAAGCCCATGTTTGGGCGAAACGCGTTGGCTCGCTGTTTTTATGAAGTGCAACAAGGAAAATAAAAAGACGGAAGATACAAAACATTCATATGCGATATGTTTTATGTTGAAACACTATTGTTTACTTGGATTACCTGTGTCATCATATTGCCTCAAATCCAATTAATTTTCAAGTATATATTTACGTTCTACAAGCAGCAGAACGTTTGAGGTGGGCAATATTGCATATTGCTAGTGACTGATTCTGGTGGTGCAGTCTCCTTTGACCCGGCTGCTTCTAATTCTTTTCTGTGCTCAGACATTAGGTGCACGGTAGAGGAAGGCACTATTGCCAGATCTGATTCTGTGTATGCAGGAGGAGTACGGCTGAGTGTGTGTGAGGAGGCTGACTATGTGTGTGGACGAGTACGTCGGAGCAAAGGTGTCTGAAAGGTTTATGGAAGTTTATGCATTTGTTGCAGTTGTTGAGGTATGTGGGGCCAATGTCCTGCAAGGCTTTGTATATGTGCATGAGGAGTTTGAAGAATGCTTGTTTGTGGATTGGGAAAAACTGGAGTTCATTGAGGTGCAGCGTGATGTGAGTGTGGGGTGGGAGGTTGAGGGTAAGATTGGATGCTGAGTTTTGAATGGTCAGGAGTCTTCTGGTCAGTGGAGCGTTCAGAAGTACATGGTTTTCCTTCATACCCATTTTTCATTCTGTATATTTTACCATATGAATTACAGTAAAGTTGGTATCCAATGAAAAATAATTGTAAGGTGCAGCTCAGTTGTTGGCTTTGGGTATCACATCTTTTTGGAGAACTTAGGACCCCTATATATACCAGGGATCAGAAGGGTCTATCGAACGTAATTGTATATTGCTTTTGTAAATAAGCCATTGTAACACAAAATTAGAAATGAAAGCATTGTTACAAGTGACTGTTTTTCTTACTCATTTTCCATATTTTATTTTTAAAATGTTACTCCATGTATATACATATGAATATATATGAATATAGGTTCATACTTTGAACAGAAATAGGACTATATATAATGTTAATGTGTCTGTAAATTTGCATAAATATATGTATACATTTAGATGTGTGTGTATGTCTATATACTATTGATATATTTACTTTTGATTAAAAACATATAAAATCATATATACATACAAAAATAAATAACTACAAAATAATAGAAACACAATAAAAATACATCAAATAAAATTACAAAAACGAAACACATTTCCTTTCCCTCCACTCTTTGACTCACCAAAACCTTTCTGTCCACAATGGACTCCTAAACATACTATCCACACTCTTCCTTCTTTTCTATCCAATTCATCCCACAAACAGGCACACATCACCACAACTGTCAATAACATCTCACACCTTCCCTTTCTTAATAACCTTCAAATAATGTATGCCCCTACAAAACAGAAGAGTAAATGCTTGAGAGCTGAACAGTACAAACTTAGCACAACTAATCTAATTAGAAAAAGGAAACACATATTACTTACCTACTACTTTTTTACCTCTATGCTTGGGTTTCGGAGTAGTGTGCTACTCGCTGCATAGCAATTCAATGCATTGTCAGGAGTTGTAGTAACCATAAAAATACAATTTACAATAACATAACACAACACAATCTAAATGGCACTGCATCAGCAACCAATCATTTGACCTCCTGCAGAAGCTCCTGACTCCAACAATATTACTGCATGAATGAATCACATACCTTTGGGATACTGTAGCCATGAAAATCTGTGTCCCGACTGATGGAGTGTGGAAGAGCCATAGGCGCTATGTCAACAAAACGTTGTATCTCCAAAATCACAGCATTTGTGTATGTCATCTTCACTCGATCATCAATGCTGGGCAGGCGCCCGGATCCAACCACATCATCAATCTCCTGCTGAACCTTGGCTGGAAGACCAAGAGCAAGAAGGGTAATTTTCCAGGCAGTGGCTGCATGCAGTTTTGACCTAAAATTTGTACTCTGGGAGAAACTTACCAGGAACAAACATGTGTCTAGAACTCTGAATCTGATTTCATTTTAGTTTTTTATTATTTGACAAGTCTGAGCTTTTTTTAATTGGATCTTTCATGTACATAACTTTTCTCGAAAATGAGATGGGAGAGAAAATTGAGATGAATTTGATAAAATACAATTTAAACATGTATAACAGTCTGGATGCAGCCTCTCTGAAGGTTGGGAGGGGCACCAGGCAGGGTTGACTCCTCTCGCCGCTCCTGTTTGCTCTAGCCATTGAGCCTTTGGCACTTCTCCTGTGTAAAGATTTAGAGCCATGGGAATTCGAGTGGGTACTTCAAGCATGTTATTTCTCTTTATGTGGGTGACGCAGTGGTGTATGTCCGCCCCCCTGCCAGGCATTGTCGATCTTAATGGGGCTTCTCAGTACCTTTGGTAAGGTCTAAGGCCTTCAGGTCAATTTCAGGAAATGGCTTTTGTTTCCACTTGGCAGTCTGATTGGGGTGCCCGCTGCCAGGTTGCCTGGGCTCAACCTCCGCTGGGAAAATCAGGGTTTTATGTACTAGGCATATGGGTAGCCCACACTGAGGATGTTCACCTGTGTCTGAATGAGGATAGAGATGTAGCAGGCCTCGAGGCCTCCGTGGCATTCTGGAATAGACTCCCCTTGCCAGTGATAGACAGGGCAGCAGTGGCCAAGATGGTTTTTCTTCCTCGCTGCCTTTACTTGGTCCAAAATGCAATATTTCGGCTCTACCCACACTTCGTTTGCACACTGGATTGCTTACTTATTACCTTAGTCTGGGCAGGGACGCATAGTATAGTGGCATTATTGGTCCTTAAGAGTGACATGGAGGTCAAAGGTCTTGTTATACTGGACCTATGCACTATTATTATGCAGCCAACCGACAGCATGCGGTGAGGTGGCTAGCAGACCCACATAATTAGAAGAGATTGCTCCTTAACATGCTGGGTGGTAATTTGCTGCAGTGCTTGCTACACTACCGGAGCATGGTCAATCCGAGCATGTGGTTCTGCAAATGGTGAGGCAGACTGCAGAGATTTGGGAGGAAGTGATGTTAAAGGTGTTACTCAGGGCTTCCTTTGATCGGATGCTTCATCTTTGGGACCTCGCCCCATTTAGGGCAATGATGGGGATATGTCCAGGGATGTCTGGAGGGTGGGGGCTGCCAGGTGGCAGAGGACCAATACCCCGGGGAGGTCTTCATCACGTTCCAGGACGTACAGAAGACCTTTGAAGTGGCAATAAGCCCCTTCCCCCATTATGCCAAGCTGAAAAGCGTCACACAGGAGGTCTGGGCTGGTTTCCCTGTGGCCCCTCAGCCCTACCTGATGTTGAGCTGTCGTGTAGTTCCTATAAAAACTATACAAGATCTGCGCGTTTAGACAACATGCACTTCGGGCTTGGTGTCCAGATTGATTCCAGACACCCCCACCAGGTATGTTGGCCTGCATACCAGATAGCTCACAGTGCCACTAGAAACTCCTCTTACCAAGGAGAGAATAGTTCTTGGCAACTATCAAACATGACAACCCTGATCCCTCAGAACCGTAGAAACAGTGCAATACTTTTCGCTCAGTCACTCGTGCTCACTTAATCTCAAAGAGATACACAGAATAAACTATATGGACGTTTTTCAATAAGTATTTATTGAACATTCCTCATTCTAGTGTAAAATAGGTGTGCTGAAACAACCACTAGACAGAAACGGATATAAATGATTAGAAGCACTAAGAAAGTAAAAGGTTGGTAGGTCTCTACCATCTTGCTATAAATGAATACAGGCAAGTATATAAAATACATGACAAAAAAGGCGTACTCCTACGATGCTATCCTAACTAAATGTACCAAGCATGTGTGTAGGTGTTAAGCCAAGAATCCCTCTAGGATAAACTCAACCCCATTACCTGAAGTGAGAGACTGTGGGAACCCATCTTGGTCTCGAGCTGGACACCCCGCAAGGGATGTTAGACCACTGCGAGCTGGAGTATCTGTATGCAGGAACTTCAGCATCTTGCGTCAGTGTGTCGGCATAAAAGTCGTGATCTCCTCTATCTCAGCAAGATGTGATATTTATATACCCAAAGTTATCCCCAGGGGTTCTACCTTGCTGTGCCAGTATCGTACTTAGGATGACATTGTGAATGAACCTTGTACATAGTTATTATGCAGGAGATGGTAGTCCTGATGATTTTTCAAGAATCAAAGGATCCTCATGCATAATGTATGAGGCTATTGTTCAGGGAAAACCCCACGTTCTGTAAGCAGTACTGTAACTAGGTAAAGGGTCAGTCCTAGCAGCCCGTTATGTATGTAATGTAGGGACAAATATAGGTGAAAGGTTGTGATGTTACCCGGGCCTATATTGGAGTACCTATATAGAATATAACAGAGTGGCCTGCTTCAATAGGGCGAAGGGAGGCATATCAGTTCCATATTTTACCAGGTGATATGGGGTGACATAGTACCTGTCCCATACGCCTCTCAAGGGGCCTGGGAGCGTTAGTTCGGGGAGCCTTTTGGGAATGCTGATTGGGCGAGTGTGTGTGCATTAGTGAGGAAGGTGTCCTGCAACCAAAGGTATAAGTTACTTCATTTTAATTTTCTACATCGTACCTATGTGACTCCTATGCACCTGAACAGGATCGATCCCTCGAGGGAGGCACAATGTGCACAATGTGGGGAGCTGGGAGCCACTTTTATGCACTTTGCCTGTGCATGTGCTGTGGCTCAGGGTCTCTGGAGGGAGGTGGTGCCTTAAATAGCGGAGGTGACTGATATTCTGCTTCCTCTGACTCCACTGACCTGCCTTTTGGGAGTGATGGTGAAGCCCAGGGGTGGAAGATTCACAATAGGATTGCTCAGCTTGCACTGTTATTGGGCAATAGGAGGGTGGCCATCGGTTGGATGAGCACCCGAGCACCGTTAGTATCTTCATATCAGTGGGACCTCCTTGAATAGGGGTTGGCTGAAGAGATGCATATGCGCATTGCCCATATGGATGAGGGTGCCTCGAATGTGCTCATGTTGTGGGGTCTCCTCTTTATAAATTTGCTGATGAGGATGAGACTGGCTTGATGGAGGGCTAGGATGAGGAGGGGTGATATTCATGTTCTTTGTACTATGGTGATGTGACTATGCCAACCAAGCATGTATACCTGTAATGTTCATTGTATATTTCGTTTGATGACTTGGCCCCAATGTGCTCTTGTCGCCTAGTCATTCTGTGTGGATGGTATTTCAGTTCAGCTGTGTATATTGCTATCTTTAAATGTATTATAATGACATATGACTGGAGTCTCTCCCCCTTTCAAATTGAAGCCACACACTGCTTGGTTGTTTATTGTTTACTGTGTAAAATCAATAATAAGAGTTTTTTTTTTAAAAAACACGTATAACAATCAAGCAGGTAACTGAAGACAGTGAAACCAAAAAATGTACATCAGACAAATGGAAATATGGACTGAAAGGGATCATATAAACACTGTAGGGTCAAATGTCCTTTGGAACAACATAAACATGTCAATAAGATCCACATTTTTCACTTTCTGCCAGAAGCAGTATGTTTGTGGTGCAGTTGACCTGTGTCAGTTCCACTCACCAGTACTTTATGAGACTATGTCGGATTAGATTCTGTTCAGTGATGGTGTGGGAGCTGCATCCCAATAAAGTTTTGAATCCCAATATCTTGCAAACCCTAATTTTACCTTGGGCAGTCTGGCTCTGGAGTCTTTTTTGTTGCTCTTGCGGCAAAAGACTATCCTCCCCTTCTCAGCAATAAATAGCACCATTATCAACAATTTAGCAGTGTACATAAAACTGGAACCACTCAAAAACTCAGTTCTAGATCCCAAAAAGTTTAAAGAGGTTTAGTGCAGCATTATTACTATAATATACATAAAATAATGCATGAATTGCCATGAAGGCTCAAATACAACATACAGAGTCACAAAGTCAAAATAAACCCCAAGTTAGACAATTGAATCTCTCAGATTCTAAGTGTCAGACTCATAAAGAAAATTGACAGCATCCTAAGCGAGTAAATGAAAATCTCAAATTAATCGGACAGAGTTTCGGGAGGAAAAGAAGTCACCCCAATCCCTCATACAACAGGAGGTTTTATACACAATTTATGCATAACAATTAGTAAAACTGCAGATTTAGCATGGTATGATCATGGATAGATCGCATTGGAAAATCACAAACAATTTTGTATCATTAAGCTGTTTTAGCACTAACCCATTTCTCTTGGTAAGAGAAAAATCTTCCACTCATTTCCTCAGTAACTGCTCTTTGAGGATGTACAGTATAATATGAAACATTTCTCAGACAATAGCTCATAGAATCATGTTCCTTTGCATACTTGCATCAGACCTTCCAGCAGAAGTCCTTCAAAATGATGCATCAGGTACACGGTGGAAACTAGTTCACAATATATGCTTTCTGATATATCTATCCCCTTTTGCGTCATGGCAGTCTATGCTCCTTGGAAATTGTGGGGCGAGAAGATGCGCAGTGGGTAACTTGATTGGGAAGAGGAATGAGCATGAGCAGGCTAATCAGAACACCAGAAACCACATCCATTTCAAATAAATGGTGGCATATGCATCCTCAAAATCACGACTTTGCACCAATAGTTTGTCACCCAATATTGCACATTAAAATATCTTCAACAATGGGATGCACTTAAAGTGGGGCTTCTTTTACCCGAGAGGCCACCATCTCCATGACCGGGATGGCACTTTTCTGGGTTGTTGGCATCTGCTTATACTATTGCAGTACAGGTATTTTACTTTAACTCCAATGAGAACTCTAGAGGCTCTCCTTAGTAGATCAGTATAGCATGATCCGGTTACCTCATCCCCATGATTGTATGTAGAGTGTGCCTAAGTGTGCTTTTGTAACATGTGTGATAGGGTATATATTGTTTGCGCCCCCTATCCTTTGTAGTTCATACAGTTGCTGGGGGTGCCATATGGTGAGCAGTTGCCAGAGGTAGATACCTCCTGTCTCCCTGCAGTTCCTTATTTACTTTTCTTCAGATTCACCCTTACCCCCCTCCTGCCCCTCTGAAACTCGTTGCGAAGCCAAGTGCACAGTCCAACTTGAATCACCATCCACAGAAAGGATGTTTTGTTGCAGTCTTCTGAATCTGAAACCCCAGCAGGTCAAGGGGGTCCCTGATCAGAAAGCATATCTTCTGCTTGGTGATAACAGCAGAAAATGTTTACCTGAATTCCACAAAAGTAGTCGTTTCTGCTATTGATAGTTGCAATAGTGTTGCTGCTAACTAAAAGGAAAATGCTCTGTGTTGATTCTTTCCACCACGCCACCCCCACCACACCCTACGGAAATGTGAGTTTAACCATGACTTTGAGCCAACAATCAGTCTGAATCAACTATCCCCAGGACGGGGGATATGAACTTGCAAATCCACCATATCCATGTTCCCTTTTTAGGTCTCGCCTAAGCCAGCGCGCATGTGCTGCCCTGCGAGGCTTTTAGTAAGGGCTTTTAAACTTGAAACACACGCTTGTGCGTGTACTTTTTAAAAAATCTCCCGCTATTGGCCTTTGCATGCGTCTTTCTAAGAAAGACAGCACACAATTGGCCAGAGGCGGGTGCATGTCCCGCCTTCTTTCTCCCCTGGCCTAGGGTGCTCAGGAGCGAGCATCAGCGCCATCTGTTTCCAATAATTGCGTCCGGCGTCTCACGTTCACGTTAATTGGAAAGAGATGGCGCTCGTGCTGGCCCTTGTGCACTTTTGTTTTCCTAGCAGCAACCCACTTACAAGATGGTCTCATATTTAACAATATTTTATATTAGGTACCAATGTGTATCAGTCTCTGTCACTGCTCTGCATAAGGGTCAACTATATCATACTTAGTCCAGTATGTATCAGGATTGTACCATATGATGTGAAACAACGCACTATATCACAGTTTTTTCAATATATCACAATATCTACATATGCTTATTTAAAAGATCCAATATAACACATTTTGATCCTCTATGTCATAATATTGTCTAGTGCTTTTCAGGCTGGTCCAATGCACCACAATTTGTTCCATTATATCACAGTATCCCCCATTGCTTTGCAAGATGATATATCACATCTTCCTCCAGTAAATAGCAGTCGCATTCCTGGCTTTCAGTATGGTCCGATATAATGCCTGTTGTTCCAACATATCACAAAATATACCATTGCTTTGCAAGATGGACAGAGACGTAAACCATTTGATTGAGTACATCACAGTATCATCCATCGGTCTGCACGATGGCCAAACATATATACCATTTTAATGCAGTATATCACAGTACCATTCATTGCTAGCATGACGGTCCCATATAACGCATCTTGTCGAAATATATATCACAACATTGACCATGGCTTTCTAGAATGGTATGCCACATCTCAAGGTGTTGGAGTACCATACCATGTCACCCATTGCTTTGCTGTATGGTCCGATAAATCCATCTTGTTGCAATAAATCACAAAATCATCTATTGAGTTGCAGAATGGCCAGATACATTGCAATGTTTTTTCAATATATCTAAAAATGTTCTGGTGGCTGCGCACAATAGAGATGCGCCACCCTGCCCAGCCCGGATGAGCTCACAATTGGTAAGGTGCCTTAACCTTAAGTTGACCCCAATTATATCAATGGCAAAACTTGTCTGTGATAGCTAATGTTGTGTGTTTGAGTGGGAGATGGATGGCCACTTCTGACAAGCACCCACTAAAGATGGCCCGCCAAGAACCATCTGCTTGGACGGCCCTAACGAGGCAAAGATTAAAGAGTCAGGCCCAGAGGTCAGCGCCAAGACAGATAGGAGCGCGTCTATCTGACCGAGGTAAGTCTGCCCAACACGATCCTGCAGGAGGGGAGGGTGCAGGAGCCTCACTGGGTCGGCCCTCGCAACATGTGAAGCAGGCAGCCTTCATCCAAGCTCACAATACAAAATGCAAGATTCGTTTTTTAAATCCACTCTCCGATTTTTACCTACATCAGTAAATTTGAATTTCACCATTTTTATTTGCACACATTATCTTTGTTTTCTGTTTGTGGCTCGTGGATGTAATATGGAAGCATTTTTATTCTGGGAAAAACGCTAGTAGGCCCCCTTCCTGGTTATACAGGCTAACACTTTAATTACATTTTCATGAGCACTGAGCGAGGAAACACGCTGCACGCGCCTAGATTGATTCTTATATTTTGTTTAAAGCCAAATGCATGGAAATAACTAAAGCCAGGGAAGCAAATTGGTCCGCCATCGGTATGCCAAACGTTTTCAATGCCATGGATTTACTACTGCTCTCGGATTTCTTTATTTTATTTTACATGTAAGCAATTTTGGCCACTTGTCTGTTTTTTAGGTCTCGCCTACACAGCACGCATGCGCTGAATAGGCAAAAGACCTTTAGCAATCGTTTTGAATTTCAGCCAAAAACGTGGACGCGTTCCATTGCCTTCAATGGCAACGCGTGCACGTCTGGCGATTTACTTGCGGGAGCGAGCGGCTGGCGCCATATGTTATTAATTATCGCCGCGCCAGCCGCTCGCTCCTGCAAGTGAATCGCGCAGGCCCCCTCCTCTCTCCCCTCCCCCTGCTGCCGCACGAGGCATGCTTGTGCTTGTTGAAAGCTGGTCTCAGTCTCAGGCTACATGTAGGGTGTTCCGCTTTTGCGTTTTTTCACTTCTTCAGATACTTTAAAGCACGTTTCCTCTGTAATTCTCCAATGCTCCTAGTTAATAACTCCTTGTGTTTTTTTTTTAAACAACCCACGTACACGAAGTGCATAAAACTTAGATCTTTAGTTTCCTTCTAAATGAAAGTGTGTTGTCTTGTGAAAGGTGGGCTGGTTTGTATCACAGACACACTGGTCCATCACTGGAAAGCACTCCCTCCACCATGTACATAAACTAGTCCCTTTGCTAGCATTGCTTCAGTTGTCCAGCCACGGAGGAGCTTTGCTACCGAAGCACCGAACCCAAGCCCTCCTGCGTCGTGCGCTATATGTGTAAAAAAAACTTTAAGCGAGCTGGTATCACGCGCCTACCTCAAAGGCTAATAAATGCCACATGTTCTGTTCCGGTCATTGATGCTGAGAAGGGCCAGCTGTTCTCAATCATAGAAGCACTGCCTTCCAAGTCTTATGTATGTTTTCCCTGAAGGGGAGTGTTTGTTTGGGGTCCGCTGGTAACCAATAGGAACTTCGCACTTGATAGGAGCTTCATCCAGCGGAGTCAATCCGGTTTACCATTATCCTTGCTTAATCTAGCTAGGCACACCAACCCTCTTGGTACCCCTTGGTAACTTCTAGTGCATCCATGTATGTGTCCCTTGCATGTTTGAGTCGTTTACCATTTGTGTTTCCACTACTTGATCTGAGAGACATGCATTCTCTACCCATCATGTACAAATATATTATCTAATGTTATCCCTAGTAAACTCCATTCTGCCACGTCAGGTCTCATTTCCCAATCGCTAGTTTTAGTTTATTGTATTTTTTTGTTTGCTCCGAAAATGTGCATATTCCTTTTAGGAGTTTGAATGTCCTTCATACCTTCGTATCTTTCCGCTGGATGTATGTATATACTATGTGACTCCTTTCCTTAAGGGGACTGCATTTTTAATTGTTTATCATTCTTCTCGACAGTCTCTGGGCTGCTCCATTCTATCTTTATCCTTCTTTATTCTATCATTATTCTCCTGAAGATGTCACCCTCCATAACCCAAATGTCACACTATACTCGAATTCAAGCCTCAGAGATGAAATGTGCAGTGGTATCTCCCAGTCCCCCTTTTTGGGTGTTTCTGCTTTTCCATTTAACCACTAGTTAATCCTTTGTTCCCCCAATATATTGTCACATTTTCTTTCCAGATTGAAGTTATCCAGTTTAATCAGTGCTGCATTTTTAATCTGTGTGATCACTTTAGATACCTCTCCTTCCATCTGTGGCTACTCCTCACAATGGGTTTGACGTAAATGCACGGTGCACCACTTTTCACTTGGCTGCTTCAGACTTAGGTTGCTACCTCCAAGTATAATATTTTAGCTTATCTAAATATCCTATACCTTTGGCTTTTAGCCCTGAAGTATCAATCCATTTACAGATTTTGCATTGTCTGCAACGAAACAAGCTTCCATCGCTGCTCCTCCGCAATGTGCTTTTGTAAGGTCATTGAGCACACATACAAGTGCGATCGTGTGGCCCCACTTATCTTTCTTTCTCAAGGACAATGTTGAAGGGTCTCATATTGTTACACCCTGAAGATGATGAGGAAAGATATTCCGTCCAACTCATTTCTCTTTACTTTCACCTCAGTGACTAGGTGGTGGACCACACCTTTTTAAAACACAAGAATGGGGTCCTGGACCGTCCTGCTTGCTTCTGGAGCAGTACAATGTGTTCACCTCCACGGAAGGAAAATTATGTTCTCTAGTAGAAAGTAAGATCCCTTAATTAACTTCCTATGTGGATATCATGCTCTTCATTTTCCGCTACAGTCACGAAATATGGTTATGCACCGTACCTAAATGTGAACTCATAGGAAGTAGGCAGTGTTTCTGTCCATTGAATCACATTAACGATTCAGTGCTTATCCATTTAACATCATTTCCTTCTAAAAAACACAATGGGCAAATTAATAAACGAGGGCTCATTTCTCAGTTGAATAGTTGATTTCTCAAACAACGCCCTACATAGGTGGATAGATAGTGGTACATATTCAACTACTTGACTACTTAACTTGAACAAACAGGGCACATATTTCTCTCTATGTATAGTGCTTTGATGACCTCCACATCCCCTATTGGGCAAAGGTTCTCCCCATTTCTTATTTTGAATGCTGAAATGTCCTTCACTTGCCATCTTCAGGATACCCTGTGTTTATCCTACAGTGAGTTGGACAGTCATATGAGTCTTCATGATGTTTCCATGTTGCTTTTAGTTTTAATGGACAGCAGAGCTGAGGGATGCAGCCAAAGTATGCTCATTTTCTGAGTAATAGTGGCTACCACCCTGTTTGTATGCTGCAGAAAACGGCGGTGTCCTCTTGTGTTATTTTGGCTATGCCGATCTTGGACATCCAAGCCTGCATTTACACCCTTACTGTCCTTCGACCAAACGCCTATGTACCTGGTGGGTGTGGGAGTGCTTACATGCAACGGTTGATGTTGTTGCACCAAGGATATTGTGCTGCATAACTGAATACTTATAAGGTCCCAAAAGCGAGACCTATTGGCTATGGCAATGCTTGTTTACTCGTATTTTTTCACTCATGTTATAGCTAATTGAAGGAGAGAGAAGAGTACGTGCTTTATATTCGGGAGACTTATTTTCCAATTTAGATTTCTCTAGCTGACTCACTGTGGGATCTTCAGCTAATTTTTTAAGTATAGTTCATTTCGGGCCGCTTATCCATGTGGTTTTTTTTCACATATATCCGATGGAGGCATGACCTAGGGTCTGCAAGCAAAGGTTCCCTAGATTAAAACTGAGAGGCTCAAATTCTGATTCAAATTTCTCTGATACAGAGAGTGACGCTGAATTAATCACGTATGGTTCATATTTTCCTGTTTGTCCCTAAAATGTTTTTTTTGTCAAATGTTAAATCTGATTGAGGGGTGCATGTGATTTCCTGTACCACGGTACTTGGTTTATGTCCTGTGAACTGAAATTCTTGTCTAGGTTTCTCTAACTCATGCACAGTGGGATCTTGAGCCAATTCCCTTATCCCTCTGCTCCTTTGTTTTCATAACGTCAACCTGAGGGTACTTGAAGAACATAAACTTTGATAAGAAGTTGGTATTTACGCCTATATATGCACTTGACTATCTATTGATCTCATCGGAAGGACCACAGAATGAGCATTATTTAGTTATCTTCAGCGTGCAGATGACATTGTTTATTTTTTATATTTTTTTTGCAGTTTTCTAAATGCGCAAACTTGGCACAAAGGTATTGGAGCGCTTTAAATGAGCACCAGTTACGCTACAAAAGGACACATTCATTTTTGTTAGGCACAGGGAGATTAAGTGATTTTCCCAAAATCACAGGATGTTGAGCCGATGCTGAGACTCGAACCCAGTTCGCCAGCTCCAAGGTCGGCAGCTCTGGCCGTTAAACCTGGCATGAATGCATATGCTGTGTATACTGGTAGACTCAGAAAGTCCCTGTATAATTTTTAGGGTCGAGCCCGCTAGTGCATGCGTCTCGCTTGCTAAACACTATTGTTTACAAAAACGGCTTGAAGCCCACGCATTGCTTACTATTTCTTGGCTGCAGTGCCCCTCTCTGCAGCCTCCTTTATTGGCCAGTGCTGGCCAAATGTCACTTCCAATTCTTTCGGTGGCGCAGGGACCAAGCACGGATTGATTCAACTAAATCAGTGCCTATCTGCTGCTCCCAATGTGAACCAGGTATCATTTCTTTCCTCTTCCACTCACGCTGCTGTGGCTCTCTCAATAGTGTGGCAGTATGTAGAAGTGTTTACAGTCCCACAGACATTTCCGGTATATCCCTCCGATCTTAAAACACATGTGTTCTTGGTAGGCGGCTAAATTGGTGGGTGAAAACTTTTCTTTCTCCCAGTGGCGTAGCGGTCCGCCCCGGGTGGCATGAGGTTTGGGGCGGTGGCCTCTCCCTGCTCTTACCTGCTGTCTCGATGCAGCAATCTCCCCCCCGCTTTTCAATCGGCCGCATAATTACACACCAAACAACATATTTTAACTCCACAATCCACAACGTACCTCCAATCCACACCATATAGTGTCACCACCTGAGCACCAAACATCATTCACCACCACCATTTTGCATCAGCGCACCACCTAAGCATCACATCAGTCTGCCCTTGGAAACTGGCATCTTTTGATTCTCCCCTAGTGTCCGTCCGCTGCTCGTCTTCTAATTAAATTACTGTTTTCCAACCTCCACTCCCCCGTTATTTATGTCCCGCTCCCCCATAACAAACAAAAAATAACAAACAAGCATGAGAACAGGCAGGAAGAAGTTGCCAGCAGTGCATGTACAAAAAGAGTAGAAGACATTTTTTATGTTAAAATCTTTTTTTAATCAGGTTTTTCAGTTGTATATAATGTCGCCTTTGTTTGTATAAAGGTAACAAAAATGCTTAACACTTTTTATTATAACTTTTCAACATAATGCACAGCAGCCACAATGCTCTACAACATAGCCAACAGTTCAGGCTAAACACATAAGGTCCCAAAGGCGAGACCTATTGGCTATGCCAATGCTTGTTAAGTCTAGTAGCTTAGCACACCAGTGTAGAAGAAAACAAGAATCATTGATAGAATTCTAGGTTGTCTCCCTTTAGACTGAAAAGAAACTTTGCTGCTGACAGAACCCAGGAGATATACTCAGGGCCACTGGAATTATGTGATTATGCAGCCGGGCATGGGAAGGGGAAGATTTCTTTCCCTCTAGATGTACTATAAGCTTCCCCTGTTAAAAAAAAAAAAACAAGAGACTTGGCTGCTGCGCCTGTCTCATGCGACTTTTACGCCCGTTTCTCAGGCTGGAGAGATCACGTCAGGTTCTTTCACATCTGGTAAATGCATTAATTTGCCCAGAAGCACAGGATGTTGACCCGAGGCTGAGGCTCAAACCTAATTTCTCATAAGACCACATTTCCCCCCTAGAAACGTATATCACAATAATTTCATAATCACAGGAAAGAAGATAGATTATACCAGAAGCAACTAATTACAGGGCAAGGCAAAGGGGGGTATCCTAATTAAAGGCGTTTCTGCTTGCCTACTGTTAGTTCAGTTCGCTCTTCTTAAAGTCTTACATAGTGTTAAAAATAATTTTAAAAAAATCATAATCTCACCATTCATTAAAATAATTACTGAGTGGCGAGCAGGGAATACAGACCCGTAACACATCCGAGACAGCCCAGCCAAGTGTCACGTATTACGGGTTATAATTGTAAAGGGTCGGGCCCACAACACACTACTGTGGTATCTAGAACTGGCCCCGGGCACGTGTGTCCGGTCCTTTTTATTGAGAGGGTCACATATTCAGTGACACATGTGATGGATGGGTGTGGGGTGATGGTGTAAGCCAGCTCTCAGGGAGTGGCTGGTGAAAACAATCTAGATCAGTGACTAGCCGGTCCCTACATCCTGCCCAACCTTTTATAAAATAAGGCAACAAGTCCAACCTGAGGCAGAGAACAAAAATAATAAACAACAACTCCACAGAGTCTGTTAGGCTTGTTTCTAGACAGGATGAATGTACAAGTGCAACTGGGAACACCAGGCATCACGATAAGTCTCCACTGTTTTAACCAGGCTGCTCTGGGCACCAATGGCAGTGTAGATACACTTTGGACTTCTCACTCACCAGTTTGAATTGTTACAGTTCAACTGGACATTGTGAATCCTGTCTCACCTGGACTCAATGCGTGGAAGTCTATAACCAATGTCTATAGACACTGTTTGCTGTGAGAGTGCATGTGGGGCAATAGTGAAGTCTGTGGAGGATGCATTTTCAAAAAACCTACGGGCTCCATGACAGTAAGCCTCCTGGTTACTGTTGACGAGTCTTACTTATCTGCCTCAGTGCTTCCAGCTGCATGATGGTGGAGTATACTCCAGCCTCCTTCTCCCACCAGGATTCCCCTCCCTTACCAGGATTCCCTTCTCATGGGAATCCCCCGAGGTCTTCTTCATCAGGCTTCCACAGGACTGTGTGGACTACTCCGTGTCGCTCCAACATCATACTATAGGCCCATGGAGACATCGCTACGAGTCCCACCTCCAAGTCCTTTGTTCTGCCTCGAGGCTAGGTGTTTCCAGATCGAGTTATTCCTGCCATCCTAACTCTGGTGCACTGCCATTGACCGGGCATTCTTTGGGTCAACCTGACTTTGACAGAGATCTCCGTGCCCCCTGGTACATGCTGGCGAACTGCTGCAGACACATTTTTCATGTCGGGATCTCTCTCTCACTGGTAATCCCTGAGGCCCTTGCCCCTGGATCACCACGGGCGAGTGTGGATATGTCAGAACATGTATTCGACCCCACAACCGAGGTCATGCAGGATGTCAGAGCACAACCACACTCCAGCCTCATGTGCAACCCCAAAGGTGGATAAAAAAACGTTCCAGCTTGCTCTCTTGCAGGCTTCAGGTTTGCTTGGTGTAACCGATGATTCCGGGACAGCAAGCCTCTGCTGGTGCCAAAGGTGCCTCACTGACCTCTGGGTGTTTTATGAGTACGGTGCTCCTCTCTCAATGTCCACGGCTCCTGTGATGATTTTAGGGATGCACTTTATTTATTTTTAAAAATTATTTTTATTAAACATGAAAACAAGTTTCAGATAATCATCATATACATGTTTACAATACAGGACAAACATCTGTTGCAGGTATACCAAGGCCTGGCACATATCTATATCAATTACTAGCTGTTACCATCCATACATTTGAGGGGTACATAAACATCTCATCGTCCTGGCAGTTTCTGGTACACTCCTTATGGCACTGTCCATTGGCCTCTATACTTTGCCCAACTCCCCCATATCTTTTCCACTTTACATGGGCAGCCCCGACTCTGATAAATCACTTGCTCCGCCCCCAAGCACCAATCCAAATCCTTCTTCCAGGCATTCAATGTGGGGGCAGTCACTGCCCCTCATGCCTGGGCTATGTTCCTCTTGGCCACCCCCCCTGGTAAGGCCAGCCAGGTCTTGGCCTATTGCGCCAAGTCGTCTCTCCCGTTACTCCCAGAATATGCCATCTCGGCTCTAGCGGGACATTCTCTCCCACCACAGTCGTCATCACTCGGGCAATACCTTCACAGTACTTTTGGATTACAGGGCAGGACCACAATATGTGAAAAAAGGACCCTTTCTCACCACATCCTCTTGAGCACTCATCTGTCGTACAATTACGCATTCGGACTTGAACCATTCGTGAGGTGTAGGATCTATGGAGAATACGGAGCTGGACAAGCCTAAAGCGTGCCCTAATAGCTATTTCTCTTGGGCTCTGTAAGGCTTCGGCCCAGTCATCGTCCTCGAGTAGGCCCACATCTGATTCCCAGACCTCTCGCAGAGGGCCCATGCAGTCTGGGGAGTTATTCACAAGTTTTTTATATGTGAGGGATATTGCTTTGTCAATCATGGAGTCTAGGAGGAGACGATCCTCAAGTGGTGAGTACTCCGGTATCGGAGTCCCATCTTTCAGGTGACAATGAAGCACATGGCGCAGCTGGCGGTATCGAAGGTATTCCCCCTCCCCATTTGGAACCCCTCCCGCAAGATATCAAAGTCTATAATTTTACCTCCCTTCCAGACATCCCCCAACAAATCAATCCCAATAAGGCTCCATTTCTGAAAGCCCTTCAAACCTTTCAGTTTCCCCAGGTAGTCTCCCTCCCACAGAGGGGTCTGTTCCATGAGTTTCGCCTCCCATCCTGTCATCCTGTTTGCCTTATGCCACACGTCAATGACTGTTTGAGTATGTACCGGGAGGAGTGAATTACCTCTCCCCCTCCAATACAACTCTGCCAAGTAGCTCCGATTGCGCATTACAAGTCGGTCCACTCGATATGCCGGCTCATCGAGCGGCGAGAAATCGCATCCGTTAATATTGATGAGTTGGGTGGCCCAATAGTATTTTCTAAGATCAGGAATGGCTAGTCCTCCGTTATACATGCCTCCCTGGAGTTTTCGAAGCGCAATCCTGGGGCTCCCCCCCCCCCCAGCAGCGTACGCTGTTCAGACTCAACCGAACGGAAGAAGGCCTCCTGCATTCGATACGGGATATTCTGAACCACATGCAATAAATGGGGGGGGGGGCCATCATCTTAAAAAGAACCGCTCTGTCAGCAAGGGAGACAGGTAACCGTCTCCAGTGGGTAATATCGTCTCTCAGGCGATCTAGTGGTGCCTGCACATTTAGTCACAGGAACTCATCCTCTGATTTTGCTATCCATAAGCCCAGATATTTAAACGTCTCATTACGCACCAGCTCAGAGCATAACGACATCAGGGGTGGGAGCTCTTCCGCCAACGAGAACAGTAGGGATTTATCCCAATTAACACAGTATACAGAATATGTGCCAAACAACTGAATTATATGAATAATCCGGTGGAACGTTTGTTGTGGTCTGTGGGCATACAACAGAATATCGTGCAAATATAAAGATATGTGCTCTTCCCAGCCTCCCCCAAGATCAATGCCTCTTACCAGTGGGTCCCCCCGTATCCAGATCGCTAATGGTTCCAAAGCTAATGCAAATAGCATTGGTGACAACAGGCACCCCTGCCGCGTGCCCCGATGAAGCATGAAGGCTCAGTATATGTTCACGTTGACACAAACTCGTGCCACTGGGGCGGGATAAAGTAGGCGTATCCACTGCTGTAGATTGGGGCACAGCCCGACTTTATCTAGGACAACGAACAGGTATGCCCATTCGATGCTGTCGAAGGCCATCTTCGCATCAAGCGACAGAAGGGCGGCAGGCACATCTATCTGATTTCGGGTCATCTGTATTATGCCATAAAGACGTCGCAGATTAAGCCTGGTGCTCCTATGGGGCATGAAGCTGGATTGATCTGGGTGGATTAAGGATTGAATAACTGGCCTCAAGCGATTTGCGATAACTTTGGCCAATACCTTGGCCTCAAAGTTCAATAGGGAGATAGGCCGATAGGAGCTACAGAGACCGTGGGGTTTTCCTTTTTTGTGGATAACCGCTATGGTCGCCATCCTCACATCCTCCGGGAGTTGACCTTCATCTCTTGCACCGAGGAACATATTAAGCATATGCGGGGCGAGTTTGCCCGCCACACTTTTATACATTTCTGTGGGGAGCCCATTCGGGACCGCCTCTTTACCGGACTGTAGGTCCCGAATGGCATTTTCTACCTCCTCTACGATGAAGTCCAAGTCCAGCGTCTCCTTATCCTCTTTTCCAAGCGTCTGTAACATCATATCTTTTAGCAGTTCGTAAGACTCTTCCTCCCCGCGTAGTCTGTGATTGGTATATGTTCCCATAGTACTCAGCTTAGACATCCACTAATTCTGCACCTGTACCTCCCCGTACACCATTTTCTGTTCTAATTTCGGAGACCCAGTTACCACTCCTATCCTTCTTTTCAAGCCAAGCAATCAATTTGTTGGCCTTATCTCCCAAGTCGTAAATCTTTCCCTGTGTGTCTAACGCATGTGTGTGAGCAGCGTTTTCTTCTAAGTCTCTGAGTTCTTTTTGGTTAAGCCTGAGTATGTGTGTGTGTCCGGTGTCTCCCACTGGGTCGGGCCCCAATGCCAGTTCGAGAGTCAGTATCTCCCGCTCTAGGTCCTTACATTGAGCGCTTTTTTCTTTACACCTAGTGCCACTTGTCGCTTGCATGAAATCCCTAGCCACCACCTTATATGTCTCCCAGAGTATACAGTCAGACCGTACCAAACCCACATTTTTGGCAAAGTACTGTTCTGTACGTTCCTCAAACTGCTCCCTAAATTCCTGGTCCCTGAACAGGAAAGGGTCCAGTCTCGGCAGGAGAGACCAATCATGCCTTGTTTCATACATCTGCACCTCTACTGGCGAATGGTCCGATATTCCGCGCGCCTTGTGGCATCCCCCCCGGAAAGAGTCCCGCCGAGACTGTGTGTGTGAAAATATAGTCTAACCGTGATCCACTCACATAGGCTGCAGAGATATGCGTGAATTGGTGCATGCTGGGGTTGTGGCACCTCCAAAGGTCTGTCAGTCCTAATGCTCCCACGAATGCGTGCAATGGTCGGGGATCCCGAACCCCGGGGGAATTTACATCCCTATATATGTCCGGGACATTGTATCGTTCATATCCCCCCAAAGAATCAGGGTCCCTTGCGGCAGTTCAAGTAGTAGCTTACTACGGTCGGGGAGTGTAGTCCCATGCAGTCGTGGGGTATGTACACCGAGCAAGCATTCACCACTTCCCGGACAGGGCAGCGAACTGCCCCAAGTGGTCGCACCGGGTACGATGCACAACGAAAGGTACAGAATTTTTAATAAGTATGGCAGTGCCCCTAGAGCTCGTGGTGAAGCCGGCGTGTGAACGGAGAGTATAGCCAAAGCGATTAAGTTCCAAATACTTAGTGCCTTGGAGATGTGTCCCTTGTAGGAGCACTATGTCCGGGGAGTGCCTACGCAAGTATTGTAGAAACATAGTGCGTTTATTCTTGTCTCCCAGACCATTCAAATTCCAGGAGAGAATTGTCAGTTTACTAGCTTATTGTGCAGCCATTTGGGAACCCTATGTGTCCCTCCCCCGCTTCCACCCCCGCCCCTGATCAGGGCCCCTCCCCCCTCGAGTGACATGTGAAGCGTAAGGCATCGGGTCTCGACCCAAACGTGACGTAGCAATGTGTCTGAAGCAAAAACAACCCAACAAACAATAGTAAACCCCTTAACATAATCCCCTCACCCTGCAACCCTGCCATCTCCGGGCCCGCAATTTCACCCGACCACCCAGAGGATGGCTGGAGCATACACAACACTGGCCCGTCTGGGCGAGGACCGGGCTCCAGTACCAGTTGAGCATGAGCATTACCCCCTGGCTAGAAAGGAGAATCTATACCTTGAGTCCCGCACAAACCATGTAACAGACCACTGATATGAGTCCAAGGGATGCACTTTATTGAGATGACACTCACAGTCATATCCTACACTTTGTGGTGTGCAGATGTCTGTTCCGCACTATCCTTTACTTCTTCTCTTTCATCTGATTTAGCTTGTAGCCTTATGTCACTTCTACACTTCATCTTCTTCCTCTTCACGACACTGTGTTGTCCCAGCTTGCCTTACTCTCCTTTCTCTTGACCAGGCCTCTCCATGTGACGTGTACTTCACACAGGTCTCTCTGGCCCCATCCTACCCCTAGGACTCTGCCATCTCCTCATGCGGCGACCAGACCTCTTGTCGTGACTTTCTGCTTTTCAAAACCTCTCATTGGTCTTCTTCTTCGGAATCTCGCATTCATCCTCTTCGACCAACCATAGGCCTCTTCTCAGACCTCTTACAGGTCTCTTCTTCACTTGAGGATGCATACCTGCTATGCCTTCGTGGCACTCTTCTGTCTGCGCACATTCTTGTGACCTTCGTGGACTTGCTGCCTGAGGCCTTGCTGCTTAACTGTCTTTGCCACGAGTAGACTCTTGTCAGCATCCTAGACTGACAGCCTGAAGCTTCTTGGAGTTCTTGGTGGGGCACAGACTCCCCCCCCTCAAACGATGAGCAGGTTACTGGGAGCATGTGGCTCTGTCTAGGCCAGTCTCTTTCTGCGGTGCATGGGAGACATGTCCGGTCATTATTCCTATCAACTCTCGCTCCGGGTGCTGCCCCTATGTCCACTGCAGATCACGGCAGCCTTCTTTGCGCTGCGGTCCTGTCGTCTGTGCAATGCTCACTCTGTAAGTGTACAGTAGCCACCTATGGCCATTAGGTGGCACCGCAACCGCATGTGAAGTTCCTACCAGCTGTGCCCTGCTCATTGTTCTTACTTCTCCTCCTAGGCTGCAACATTATCTTCTTTGACTCCAGACCTTCAAGCTCAAGGTGTGGTGTGGCAACCAGCCACGAGGGTCAGGGCCGTCATTGCCAGCAGTTGTCTCAGTACTGCAGCCCGTTTCCCTGGCTACTGATGCGGTATCCACCAGTGGCCACTAGGTGGCAGTGCAAGCAATGATTGTGTTCCCAGCAGCTTTCCCAACTCACGCTGTACAAAAGCGGCCTCATTTAGCCCGGCACCGCTCACCTGCATAGAATACATCTGCTGGCAGCAGGCTCGCACCGTAGGATGCCCTCCACTAGCCCATCACTCCGTTCTCTTGTGCGGGGCTCACAAGCATGAGGGCGGCTACGCCAGCACTCCAGCCACCTTCCATCATTAGCGTGCCCTTTACTGCACTGCCACACGGCCCTCTCATGCGGAGGCCGACAGCCACTCATTATTCCCTCGATTGTTCCCGCACCTCTGCAGCAACTTTCCTCACCTCATGGGCTGCCCGGGGCTGGTGCTGCAGTCGGGGAAACTCAGGTGTTGGGCCGAGACAGTCTTCATCATTTGTGGAGAGGTGTTAAGGTGTGATTAACGTTCAGTATGCGAGAATGTGCAGTGTGTGAACATAGGCTGAGGAACAGAGAAGCATTTGACTACAGCTCCCATGTGGTGTATTTCACTTGCATTCTTCAGGGCTAGGGAGGACACTACATCTGGCGACAAGTAGGGGAGACGTGCCCTGAAGAAAACAAGGCTGCTATCCCTGAGAGTTTGCAACGACACAGCAAACTGCTCATGCATGCCATGTGTGCCTCAAATTGGCTGATGAGGGCTGTTAGCCCGAAACCAGTTCCAGGATGCTTGCTTCCGGTCCAGGGAAGACATGGCTTGGCAGTTCGGTCTGGACTGTTCCCATGAGGCACAGGGACAAGACTGATTTGCATATAGCTGTGTCTGAACTGGGGTGGCAAAGTGAGCTAAAGAACGATGATGGATTCAACCCAGGTCGGTGACTGGGGGTGAGTGGTCCATCGGATAACATGGGCTGGCTTATGGCCATTACCTATGTGTCCAGGTCCACGATGGCCCAGCCAATTTCTTTCATGTTTGGTGTCAAACACTGAGCTTTTTAACCCCCGACATGATGGTGGTGTTGAGGTTTAACCAGCATGTACCTAGGTAGGACTTTAGACAGTGTCCACCAACGTAACCCAGTGTTCTTGTGCCTTGGCAGGCTTTTTTGAAGGTTTGTCACCAAGACAGAAGTCTGACCTCATGCTTAGTAATATGTGCCACTTCCAGAGGTTGGAGACAAAGACCTGTGTGAGCAGGAGGTGACACCTCCGCCAACACAGGATGGCTAGTGATTATACCTGTGCGGCAGTGAGCATCGAAGGATTCACTGACGCCACTGGACAAAGGAACTTGTCCCCCACTCAAAGACAATGCTTCCCCCTGCCCCAGGCACTGTTTTTCATGTGCAGGCAATAAATTAGCTCTGCAGAAGGCGTCCACCTCCACGAGGCTGACCCTACCTCTAGGGCGTTGCAGCTGAGGTGTACAGCGGAGAATGGTTCTAGACACCTTGAATATAGGCTAGAAATAAGGTTCTGACTCCTTTTAGTGACATACACCCACAGGATGTCATCATGACTGGGGCAGATTAGCCACAGGAATAGATAGATACCCATTGGCTACTATCCTCAGACCCACTAACCCCCCCGAAATACAAGATTTAAGGGGCACCCCAGACACCAGAAACTTAGATTTGACATGAAGCAGGAAAAGATCCGTGTCTTCACAAGTGCAGGACTGTACAAAGAAAAGGCTCAAAGTACTGCACCTGTGACAGCCACCCTGCACCCGCTAGACTACGACTTGCCAAGGACCAGAGACCAGTTCCAAAAGGAAGGTGAACCCCTCTTCAAACTCCAGACTTCACAAGAACTCCCTTTGGCTAGAGGAACCAGTCCCCTGCAGTGGGCAGGCACAAACCACAAAGTCCATGACCTTGAAGTCCTGTTCTCAACCAGCAGGCATGGCCGCTCAAAGTCCTTGGGCACGTGGATTCTGGGAATTGTAGTCCCTCAGCGAGACTCTGCTTTCTACAGTGTTTCTCTGGATAAAGATTTCCTCAACCTGAGTGCTTGCAGGTACCAAGGCTTGTTGGTGGTCAGTACAAGTTCAACCTGCTATACTTGATGCTTCAAGAGAAGAGAATCACCTGCATGAACGACCAACCAACCCTGTGGCTCCATCGTAAAGATCTTTCATTTGTTTTACCCTCTTGGCACACCTGTCAGCTCCTCTGGTCGCGGATCCAGTTCATTCTACAGCTAGCCTAGAGCACCTCTGCACCAGAGTCCCCCGAGCCAGGTAGATCGGATCTGCCTGGAGAGTCCTGGCCCACGGCCAGCTCCTTGCTTGAGTTCTAAAAGGTTTTGCTCAACTTTCCCCACAAGTATCTTTTTGCTGAGGTAGCTTTTTCAATACCACAAGCCTGATTGACATCTCCATTTGACAGCTCAAGTGCACCTCTGCACTCCGTTCCCCCGAGCCAGGTAAAATTGTGCTAGCTGTTGTGACGTGGTCTAAGGACTAATGAGACCTTAACTCTTAGTGGATTCCGTTGAAGTCACTCTGTAAGTAACCAATTGCATATATGTGTTTTTCCCATTGACCCCAACGTTTATGCTTTCCCATTGAAAAGTACAGATTTTTTTAATGCTTTAAAATTGATAACTCTATTTATACTGTATGTATTGATTTCATTTTGGTGTCTAAAAATATATAAAAATCAGAACTATTTTTATAAAGTGGTGTTGGATTTCTCTTGAGTCATGTCAAATACGTATTGTCCATGTTGGTAATGTGAAATGCTTAACATATGTTCCTCTAAGTAGCCTATAAGCTCTTTGCCACTCTACCAGGACTGAGAAAAGGTCTACTGAGAGCGTACTTTCATCTTCAGTAAAGGAGATCACAGTTCAAAGAAAGCTCACTAGACAAAGCAATACACTACATTTGAACTTTGTCCAAAATCACACTGAATGTGAACGTTCACCCAATAACTATCATCACAGACCATGGTGCATCAATTAATATCATGCAAATGGAAAGGTTTAACAGCTTATCCCCTGTGCCTCGCCCCACTCTGTCAAGTATGGAGGTGTATACTTTGGCTGCCTTCTGAGCCATTGCAAAGCCATGGGGTTAGAATCCCTGAACTAAAACCTCTCTGCAGACATTGTTCTGTGGCCTGGGAAAACTCAAGAAAATGAAAGTACAGCTTCAAATCAATGAAGACATTTGCCCTGTTGCTCAATGGCAACATAGGGTTGCTTTTCATTTACAAGAAGCTGCAGAGAAAGAGTTGAAAGCACTCTTAAAACATAACATAATTGAACGCTACTCATGCCCATGCCATGGGTTTCACTCATAGAAGTAGTACCGAAAAAGGACAGTAGTGTATTGGATGCACATTTGCATTGATATGCGCCAGGCAAACAAAGCCATTGAAAGGGAAAGACAAACTGTTCCGCACATAGCAGACATGATCATGCAATTGAACGTAGCCAAAGTATTTTCTCATCTCGACATGAATAAAGGATGCCATCAACTTGAACTGTAGGAGAACTGCAGGTACATTACTACCTTTTCGACTCTTGTTGGTTTGCTCAGATATATGAGACCGAGTTTTGGAGTGTCATCAGCTGCTGAGATATTTCAGGATGTTCACCAAGTAATCCAACCTGTTACACATGCTTTCAATTACCGTAATGACATACTGGTCTTTGGGAAGGCCCAGAAAGAACGCGATAAAGCCTTTACCCAAGTGTGCCAGTTACTTGTTGCTGGCCTCACTCTGAACACAGCAAAGTGTGAGTTCCACAAAACCAAACTCAAGTTTTTTGGGTACATATTCTCTGATGGGGGAATGACTCGAGACCCAGACAAGGTGCAAGCACTATAATCCACTTGTCCCCCCCCCGGAAGTTATCATGCTATGATCTTTTCTAGGCATGTCCAGGAATTGCTTGAGATACATTTTGCAAGTTTGTCACAGTTAGTGCCCCATTGAGAGACTTGACAAAGCAAAATGTACTGTTTCAGTGGTCATCAGAATGCGACCAGAGTTTCATAGGGCCCGATTCACAAAAGTAATCTAAGACAAAATCCTAACTTTACGACTTTCGGTATTCACAAAAGGCATTTAGTAGTAGTAAAGTTAACTTTAGTACTGCTAAATACCTTTGGACATGACCATAATCAAATAGGTTATTACCATGCAATCATGGAGAAGAAGTACCTAACCACTTGCCAGTGATGTTGAATTTCAAAAGTTCAAAAATGTACGGCATGAGCTAGCAGTCACCCAAGAAGGCTTACGGGAGGCTTGAGAATTATCATACCAGGAAACCTACGACAGTGGGTCATCAAGCTGGCCCATGAAGGACACCGTGGTATAGTAGCCACCAAGAGAGTCCTAAGCGATCAAGTGTGGTTCCCTCGGCGAGATGAGCGAGAAAGAGCTCAAGGCGTGCCACATTTGGATTGTCTGTGCCCCAAAGGGACACAGCACTCAGTGACAATGTCTGACTTTTCTGCCCATTCATGGGAGTGGGTCGCTATTGACTTGTTGGGGCCTTTAGGAAATAGACACCAACTCATTTTAGTCATAGACGAATAGTCACATTTTCTTTTGGTGGAAGACCTATCTTCAACAACACATGACAAAGTTATAGAATGACTTGATGACATCTTCACAATGTAGGGTAGCTCAAAAATCCTCAAATCTGATAATGGCCCACCCTTCAACAGCAAGGAGTTCAATGAATTCCTTGTCCAACTCAATGTCAAACACCAAAGGAGTACGTCCCTTTGGCCCGAAGCCAATGGTGCAGTTGAATGATTCATGGGCACCCTCAAGAGGGTCATTCAATGAGCGTCCCTGGAGGGAACTGATCTGAAACAAGCCAATATACCACATTTCCTAGCCCTCCCTGCCCCAGTGACCTCCGATCTATGGACGTGCTCCCGTATCATCCAGAACACATGCTTAAGGAATTCCCCGCTATGAAGTTGGACAAGTTGACATAAATCTTTTCACAAATAAAATCAGGCTCCCCTCTAGAGCCAGCCCCCCCATATATCCTTCACAAAGCAGGAGACATGGTCCTTCCTACTATTCTGGAAATCGTTAATCTCTCCATTTCCACGGGATCGGTCCCCGGACCATGGAAACATGCCATGGTAAAGGCACTATTAACAAACCTAGCCTAAACCCAGAGGAACTGGGCAATTATCACCCTATTTTGTTGCTGCCAGCCATCATAAAAATACTAGAAAAATATGTGAACTCTCTCCTCTCCAACTTCCTGGAAACCCATGACCTCCTGCATACCACCCAGACTGGGTTCTGTCCTAAGCACGAAACGGAGACTGCTCTTCTGGCTGTGCTCGAGGACTGTAAACAAATTTTAGATCGATGAGGAGCAGTCGCCATCATCCTCCTCGATCTAAGTTCAGCCTTCAACACAGTCAACCTTACCATCTTAGTGGAGAGACTTAAGAGGCTAGGGATCCAAGATGAGGTGATCTCCTGGATACAATCCTACCTAGATAATAGACTTTTCAGGTTCTCTCAGGGGACGCAACATCTAGGAGATTAGAGCTCAGCTGTGGAGTCCCGCAGGGATCCTCGTTGAGCCCCACACTATTCAATGTGTATATGCGGCTGCTTGCTGACTTCCTTCTACCTCACAAGATTAAGATCATTACCTAGCGGATGACACACAGCTGGTCATAACTCTTAATGGGCTCCGCAATTTTCCTTCTGATTTTGAAATATGTTTGGAGAAAGTTGCCTCTTGGATGGAGCACTCCTGTCTCAAACTCAATGGAGGCAAATCAGAACTTATGCTCATAGGTAACCACTCAAGCATGGACCTTAACATGATATGGCCCAAGTGCCTTGGTTCCCCTCCAACATCTAAAACCAAGATAAAGAGTCTGGGTGTCTTGCTTGACAACTCTCTTGAGTTTGACCAACAAACGGTGAGGGTGACAGGGGCCTGCTTCGGTACACTTAAACTTCTTCGGAAAGTCCTCCCACTCCTTCCAATGGCTGCAAACAGAATCCTGATTCAGGCTGTGGTCCTGTCACGATTGGAGTATGGCAACTCCCTCTACTTGGGGGCTCCCAAAGCTACTCTAAGGAAGCTCTAAGTAGCTCAGAACTGTGCTGCCAGAATGCTTCTTGGGATCTCAAGAACGAAATCAGCCAAGCCAGCTTTAAAAACTCTACACTGTCTGCCAATCCCAGAAAGAGTTCAATTTAAGGCCCTTTGCATCACTCATAAAACTATGTGGGGAATGCCTTATTACTCCATATCGCCCCAAGAAGGACTTGAGGTCGGCCACTCTTAATCTGGCATTCGTTCCAAAAATAAGGAGGACATGAAGTGGAGGAAGATCCTTTACCTATAACGTTGCGAAACATTGGAACACATTACCCCCATACGTCCGTTCTGAATCCCATCTTCCGTTTCGTAAACTTTTAAAAACCTGGCTATTCCAACAATCAGCACTTTAATCCTCATTTGCTTCTGTTCAGCCTCTAGCACTGGGATGCCTTAGGGTAGCTATGTGCTCTAAAAATGTTTATAATAATAATAATTATAATAATGTGCCAGGCCACCTGGGCCTATCGATCCGCTCCTCACTCCACAACTGATGAGAGTCCAGCCACCTTGCTATTTGGGAGAGCCTTCAGAACAAAGTTACCTTAATGGACCCCGGATCAATCAGTGAACACTGTCAAAGTCAATGACGCGACTTGGAAAAGAAAAATTAAAACATATGTAGATCAGGGTCCCAATGACCAGGAGTCAGTCTTTGACAAAGGAGACTGGGTAATGGTCAAACAGAAATTAAGATGGAAAATGTACACTCCTTTAGCCGCTGATCTCTTACAGGTCGTGGTATGCAAAGGCTCAATAATGACAGCACATTATCCTGGACAATCCATCACAGTTCAGTCACTTACCGCAACACTTGTTAAGTCCTAAAAGCATGCGCAAAGCCAATCAGCCGGCAGATGCAGCTTTAGCACCTGAGTCTAGGTCACCATTGTCCAATCAGGGTGGACCTCGAAAATCTCAGATCACCCGGTCCGGCCAACAAGTGGCAGCTCCTCGACAATTAATTGAAGAAGTGTTATTTTCATGATGTTCACCACTTTTTATTTAATAAATGTGGAGATGTAGCATATTGGTGTTATACGCACTAGGAGTATTGTGTTTCAGGGGGGGGGGGCTTTATAAGGAAATGCATCATATGTTGGTAGGTGTTAAGGTGTAGTTAATGTTGAGTATGAGATAATGTGCAGTGTGTGAGCATATGCTGTGGAATAAAGAAGCATTTGACTACAGCTCCCATGTGGCGTATTTGCTTTGCATGCTCCAGGGTTGGGGAAGACGCTACAAATGTCACTCATAAGTACATTTAAACCATGGGAATGTCACACATAATCAATCTGAAAACTTGGCAGCTACGGCAAGACTGTGACAATATGTCTGTATATGACATGCGCAGCACTTTGGCGTCCAACAACACGGTAGGAAGTGCAAACGTAAATGCATACCTGCCAACTCACACGGTGCCACTGTGTGACACACGATATCGGTTCCCATCACACGGTATCCCGGTGAGAAGCTGATATCACATGGTGGCAGGAAAAACAAGCTGAAAATCACTGTAAATAGTGGTTTTCCAGCTCGTTTTCAGAGGCTTTGAACTGCTGAACATCCATTAAAGGTGTGAAAACACCCCAGGGCATCAGCACCAGCCTCAGCAAGCTTTTTTGAGAACGGGAGGGGAGGGGACGTGGGGCGGGTGGGATTAAAAAGTGCTTCACCAGTACTTCTCGGCACGAGGCCCTGCCCCCTTCAAGTCCTCACCCCCTCCTCACATTATGAGATTGCTCTTCAAATTGGCAGGTATGTAAATAATACAATACAACAATCCCACAAGCCCTTACTTGGGCTAAAGGAAGCAAGTTGATTTAAAATTTGAACATGTTTATCAAAGCAGTTTCTATGACTAATACATGGTGGCACCAAGTCCACAGAAGTAGAGAGAGAGAGCATTTTCAAACAATGCAAAATAAGGCAAGGCGGTAAAATTCGGAGGATATTGCAGCATTTTACTCCAATAAAACCAGCTTGAATTCTGCACTTCAATTATTAGACAGTGCGACCTTTTCAGAATGTGTCCACCACAGTTTCTTTTTTACCAAAAGCAAATCAAACCAAATATTGAAGTCCCCAAAACTGTTGCAAACATGCAATGAATTAAGGACAGATAGAATAAAGTGTTAAGGTAATGGAGGAAAGTGCCATGCTTCAATTAAATAATCTGCATTAAAGGTCAGGCCGACCCATATGTAGAGGGCCACCAGCCTCTACTATACTTTGTAGCACCTATGCAACAGGAGGGCCAGGCGCGGCACGAAGGTATAAATTAATGCTGCGTGGTCACTCGCGATACCCAGTTATCAGTGTATCAAGGTACTGGCCGGGCGTTGTCCTAGTGTGCGCACACAACAATCTAAAGAAATATTAAGAAATAAAAAATTGACTAAACGAGGGAAATCAGTCTTTGTGCAGGTTTGAAGTACAGACAGATAGCTGGGCATTGCAAAGCACTAGTACGTCGAAACAGCAGCAAGATGCAGCCCCACTTGCACCCAAAGATGTGTACATGCTCCTGTCACAGCCCTGCTGCCATTTAGCTAGCTCTTTGACCCTGCTAAGGCCGCTCCATGATGGTGTCATTGGATAGGGCGCCTCAACTACTATTTCCGTGACACACGTGAGACTGATGGAACGGTGAAGAGGTCCATGATGCTCCACATGGGGTTTGCAGAGTTGTACGATCTATTAGAGCACCTCCCCAACACAGATGGAGACAATGACTTTGACGCTGCTGTAGACGCCCTCAATAGTTATTTTTATCCTTAACTCAACCCTGATTATGAAAGGTTCATCTTGTGTCAAGCATGCCAGTCAGCAGACTACTTCTGTGGATGTCTTTTATGTGCCCATGTGCAAGCTGGTCAGCACCTGCACTGGCACTGACCAGTCAGATGAGATTAGAGTCCAACTGATCCAGGATTGCCAGTTGTCCAAGCTAACGAAGCTCATTCACCCTCCTCCCAGCATTTTCTTGACAATATGCTGATTTTGTAATGCTTAACCACAAAAAACCCCAGAAAGGATCTAGGGAAGGGAACCAGAGGCACGGGGCACTAGGAGCAGGCAGCTTCCAACATACAATGTTTAGCACAAAAAGAGCCGCTCCCAGTCTAGTGACCTAAGTGCTACAGCGTTATTTTGTGAGTGCAGGCATCTCACAAAAAGTGAAATACTGGTCTCACACACCACCTGGTGTCATGCTTCATCATTGACCAGTCCTCGCCCTCTAAAAACTTGGTTTGTTGAGGGCGGACATACACCTGAAGACAGGGATGTACTTCTAAAGCTAAGTGGGGGCCCTTGCAAAAAAATGTGAGATTTAAAAGGCCATAACAAAATCTGAGATTTAAAAGGCCATAACAGATGTCAAACTTATTTTAATGTAACTGGCATCTGTATGGTAATTAGAATAAATGGTCGTATGTTGAGGACTCTATTGTCCCCCCACCGTGATGTGAGTGGTCGACATGTTTCTGCCAGTTGGCCCAGACGGGTCAGTGGCATTCATCAGGACCTATAATAAACAGAAAACGGGCTCCACCCTTACCGGACTATGGTGAGAGGGTTCCACTGAGTGGGGTGATCTATATCACGCTTCACTATTAAGCAGCTAATATATTCAAGCCTGTGAAAGAGAAAACAGATAAAGTGAAAATGCAAACTAGCACCATGGTCACAGTTTTGATGAAGATTGTCCAGGCAGCCACAAACACGTACAAAAAGTATATAGTGGGTGGCTATAAGTGCAACAAACGTGTCATTCATCTGTGCACTTATTCGGTTTTGGGAACTGTAAACCACGTTGCTTACCCTTGAAATGGGACCTACTAGCCCCATAGGAGGGTGAGGAAGGAAGACCCCTTCGGTCAAGCACTGTGTGTCTGAGGAGAAGAAGGAGAAAAATATCCAGGTGAGGACTCTGGGAAAAGCAGTCTATTATACTCAAAGATTTGGTATAACGCGAAGAGCTCAAGAGCACAATGACAAAACAGACATAAACACTCATACCAACTCTCTCATACCCTTACAGTTCAAAGGTGTGTCTCCCGTTTCTACACCTATGTCTGAGCTCCTCGCCTCCTCGATGATAAGTGAGGGGAGCGAGTGTAGTCTATTATAGTGTCCGCGCAAAAAAACGATGTTAATTAGTGGGTCTTGTTGCATGAAGATCCGGTGTCACCAAATAGCGCTACTAAAAGGTGTCTGAGCAAGTCAGGCACCTTTTAGTAGCGCTATTTGGCTCTTTTTGTGCTAAACGATTTAGTAATGGTCCCATGAACTGACAGACAGCAGGGCTAAGAACATGGAAATAGCGTTAGCACTTGGTGCTGTCCTGCTGACCAAGGCTCGAGCAGTCCAGGTCACAGATGAAAAAGTCGATGCCATTCAACCACACCCCTCCTGGGCGCGTGGCTCCATCACTCCCAAGCAACATAACAAAGGGTGCAGAAACTGTGGACAGATGCACCATGCACCCAATGTGTGCCCAGCACATGGAATATCCTGCTCAAAGTGTGGCTGTATGAACAACTTCGCGAAGGTGTGTCGCAGTGGCAGGCCGGGCACAAGCACAAGATACTGTGGGCAAGGGTGTCCTACCTTCTGCCAGCCCTCCCTTGACAACGAGGAGGAGAGGCACTCCGCACAGCGGCCGGAGCCCTTGGGTCACCCTGAGGAGGATGACAAAGTCTTTATAGTGTCCTTCACTGGGAAAAAAACTGCCGGAGAAGGCCCCCACCATTGTTCAAGGTGCATATCAGTGGAACCCAAATCACCGCCCTCATCAACATGGGCACATCAGTGAACTTGATGGACTCTACACAGTTCCGTATGCTCAAGCTATGACACAAATTGGCACCCACCAAGGCTAGAATCTACACTTATGGGGGAACAGTACAGCTGAGAGGAGTAATTGATGTGAAGATGGAAAGTGACGGGTAGACAACGCAAGCTAGGTTTCTTGTGACCAAAGGAGATACAGGCATCCTCCGTGGATGCCATACAGCAGAGGACTTGAGCTTAGTTTCCTTTGCACGGCAGGTATATGACTCCAATGGAATGAACATCCTCGAGGAGAATAAAGCGCCCCATTTACAAAACAGTCAAGCCTATAGCCCTCAGACACAGAAGGGTACTGTTCCATTTGTGTCCACTGGTAGAAAAAGAACTGGAGCAGCTTGAGCAACTCGAAGTGATTGAAAAAGTGACTGGACCCACCCCGTGATTATCACCCCTTGTCATAGCTCCAAAACCCAAACAGTTCAGAGCCATAAGATTGTGCATAATGTAGAAAAAAGAAATGACAAGGGAGAAAAAATCTCTGTATCTGCTAAACTATAGGGAACTTCAAATTACCCTATTCACAGTACTTAATCCTTTTTTTAATTAATATGAAATATATTCAAACAACATGCCACATATCACAAGGACATTTTTAGAAAAAGTAAACATTGTTTTTGTTATTCTTTTAAAACATATATATACAAACAAACAGTATATACAATTGACATCACAATTCAACAAAACAACATTAATCAAATTCAAAAATTCCTTCTCAAAGAGAATAAGTTCGTACCACCCACTTATTTGGGACCACAAATCAGTGTTTGCACACTAGATCAGGGCAATACACTGTGAGGTAGTCTACTGAGCACACAAGGTTATCACACCTCTAACCACCTTACATCTAATGTGCTCTAAACAAAAAAGGAAATTATTTTTCATTTCAAATTAGACTCCTCTTATTATGAACTATCGAAGCGGACGCGTTTCGGTCTTCATCTGCATCTTGGCCTCCTCAGGACAAGGGTAAGAAACAAAAACCTAAACAGATACAAATTATAACCTTTGTACCAACCAACAGTATCACTGTCCCTATATTTCTGCAAGCCATGCTGGACAACTTAAGTGCTGGAGACCATATCACTAAGAAAAAGGCAAGAAAGGATAAAAGGCGTGAAAACAACTCAACTATTCAAACACCCACCTAAGTGACTACCCAAGGTACCAATACTCAAAACTTCAAGCACCACAGTACATAAGTTACAGGAAAAAGAAATGAAAAGCCAAATAATATTTAAATCACCCAAGTGTACAACAAGTAATAATACACTCACGTACAGCAAACAGTATTGACTAACTGTAAGCTTCCAACCAATCTGCCTTATGGCGCTCTCCAATGGACCAGCCACTGGTTACATCACCTATAGGTGACATAAGCACATGTCACTAATGCATATCCTCATGGACCCAATCCCTATGTCATGCAACAACGTCCCTCCATACCGGAAATCCGTAGAAGCAGGCAAAATCGTGGTCAATCATAAACAAGCATTTGCAATGCAAATAGGTCTCACATTTGTGAGTTAGAGTTATTGACGTAAATGGCAATTTCTTTTTTACCTACACGTTTTATTTTTGGAGTGCATGTATGTAGTGTGCAAAATCCCTTGGAAAGGTCCTGCACTTTGTAATAAATATATTGAAAAAGACGCAGTGTGGATTGTGTCAACAATTGCTTGGCACGTACCTCATGGGTGAAGTGTCGCCACACATCCACACCGTGGTGCTTTAATAATGCGAAACTCATTAATAAAAGTAGTGCTTACAGACTAAACAGCGCGATCAGGATCGGAGCATGTGAATCTGAATCCCGGCTTCTCTTTCATTTTCTGGACTACTTGACTCACTATCCTGCGTCTTGGTTATCGCCAAAACACTGGGAGGCAATGAAGTTTGCCAACGGGGCGGGACAGAGGGGCTTCGGGGGTACATGAAAATGTATTCATTGCCTAGTTGTCAAAGGTCGCCCGGTGCTATTAGTTAAAAGAGTGCAGATTTCATTAAGATACTTTACTCGCATCTATGAGGAAATTGACATTAATTAAACAAAATGCCAGAATGCGTGCCGGTTTTCACAGTGTTTTAGACAGTACTGGTTGCTTAGTTTCATTGCATCAATTTTTGTATTTACTCTTTTACACAGCATCCAAAGTAGGTTACCTAACCCCAAAGCCCTGAGTTGTTAAATGACCCATAGAAGGGAGTCTTTTACAGTTGAGCAAATGTGTCCAAATGTAATTTTGGCAGTGCCATGAAATGATCAGCCAATGAGGTACTCGATGAGCAGGTATTTAACTACATGTTCAAAACGTACGGTATTGTGATTGTTTTTTGTTTGTACCCAACCACCTCTTTGAATGTGTTTATTCACACAGAGGTTCATCTACCAGACAGTGCTCACAGAGGGGCGACTAACGCACAGAACAAAATGTATTAATTTATTCTGAGTGTGAAGGCACCCGGAAGGCTTAGGTGTCCGCCCGGAGAGGCTAGGGATCCTAGCGCTTCTACGGACTCTGCTGTGCTCCTCTGCACCAGCAGGGCAGAGCTCAGAATCTGCTGCTTCTGCTAAGAATAGGTGAGGGGGGTGAGGTTGGGGCATGCGGAATTGCCGGCAGATTTCCAGGTTATTGAAAGTGATGATTCTGACTTGAGGCAATGGAGACTGACTTTGTCTGCACCAGTCTATTTTTCTACCATCTACCGGGCTCACTGTCATGTATCCATTCATCTCTCTTTGTTAGAGGTGCGCAAGCCAGTATATTAATTAGCAGGTAGAGCCAGCCGAAGAAGAGCCAAGCGTATACGAGCCGGTGGCCGAGACGTAAAAATGACCGGCATGTTAATCATACAGTAAACATGATGTAAATGTGCGATAACGTCTCCTCAGAATTCAAAAAAGTGCATTTCTTTAGTGCGTCACCTCAGTACACAAGATTATAGCACTGAATTGAGAGGAAGTTATTAAAAGTGCTTGTTTTAAGCATGAGTTAAAACACTGTTGCTCCACCTGCCCGACAACAATGCCATTTGTGAACTAAGAGGCGTCAGTTGCCATGCATACCCCGAATGTTGCCTAGAGTCTTATTATATTTAGAGTAACATTGAAATCTAGTTCATTAAACAAGAAAAGTTTTTGTACAGCACGCATCTTGAACGCGCATATTTCAAGGCGGTAATAATCAAGATGAAAACGAAAGTGCCGCAGGCAAGAAAACACGAATGAGAGTGGGGGGGGGGAGGGGCAGGGGATGTTGAAAAGTCACAGACTGAGGGAGGGGGAGATGGGGTGGGGAGACAGGGAAGAAAATAGTTTTAGGAGTAAAGGAGCCAATAGCCATGGAAGGATTCAAATGAAGAATGAGGAGGGACTAACAAGCCTCAAACCAATCGGAAGGCAGCATTTAAGATATAAGCCAATGGGCAGAGAGTGGGAGGAGTTTCCATGAAGCTTCCACACCACAGTATATACTGCATGCTTTGCAAAGCGATGGCAGCGCATGCGCGCTGCAATGCTAGACGAGGCCTAAAAGAAAATAGTGCTAGGAGTAAAGGGGCCAATAGCCATGGAAGGATACAAATGATGAATGAGGAGGGACTAACAAGCCTCAAACCAATCGGAAGGCAGCATTTAAGACAAAAGCCAATGGGCAGAGAGTGGGTGGAGCTTCCACAAAGTTTCCACACTACAGTATATACTGCATGCCTCGCAAAATGATGGCACCGCATTCGCGCTGCAACGCTAGGCGGGACCTAAAAACCACTGATCTCAATCTGTAATTAAACAGGATTATTTCACACTAAAAACATAAAGAAAGCAAAGTCTCAATGTACACCGGCAAAGGCATTCATCAAAAAATATGCATAAACATACCCTAACCCACGGGGCTCACCTCCACTCGATACTTAAAGTGGAAGTACAACGCACCACCGATGCCTCCTTTACACAGTACGCTCGGTCAATATCAGCGGTTCCTCGACCTAAAAAAAGGAGGGGAATGGAAAGCAACCTCAGTCGCCATACTGCCAAACACTCAAAGTCGTATCTCGCTCCAGTATTGAAAATTCACGGTACTCTTACCTCTACTACGGGCCTTTGCTACCGACCAGTGTCTATAATCCACGGTCCATAAACACTCAATCCGCCAACAACGCTAGTTCTAATAGCGGCGAGTTCAGGTGTTGAGAGACGACCTCGCGCCCCACGTGATCATGACGTATTTGGTAAACTAAAGATAAACGAGGGACTCAATGTCTAAACGCTGAAATAAACAAAGCTTTGTTTAAACTACTCAACTCAACAAAGGACTACAACTATCAACGTATCCATTCTAAGTAATCCAAGGAATAAAGCTTAATGAACCTGTCTATATTCAGGAAGTTAATATGTGTATCCAGCATAGCCTGCACAAACAAGGACTCACATTCTATTAAGATTGTGCATAGACATGTGGCTTCTCCCACCACTTATACAAGCTGATCCACCTCAACATGTCACATCGCTTATCTATCACAACACGCAAAAAGCAACTACACCACGTGCACTGACATCTCGTTCAGAGTGGGAGGCCAACCTGGGTGTACAGTTGTCAGACAAACAGTGAGAGTTCTGCTGCAAGCTAACCGAAGCCCTTACAGCCAATAGCAGTTTGCAACTGATCCATTATAAATGTCTTCATAGACTATACTACAGCCCAGTCAAACTCCATAAATGTAAGCTTAGAGATAGCAACAAATGCGCTAGATGTGGTAAAGAGGGAGATGGCTTTATCCATTTAGCCTGGGAGTGCTCTGCAATCTTTGAATACTAGCAACAGATATTTGAAGGAATGACACAGATGGTGGGCACAGCACTTCAGTAATCCCCCAACACAGCCTTAAATACCTGGCGTTAGGGTTCCTAATTGCGAAACGTAAAGTGGCTTGCAAGTGGGTGGGAAAGGGGCGTGCCCCCAAATTTAAGAAATGGCTACATTATCTCACCACATGGCAAGAGCAGTTGTTTAATTATGCAGAATTGCTCCCGCCCGCTTCCAGGCTGAGAGATATATGGGAACCTCTGAAGACATATTTATTGTCTTCATCACAAGATGCAGTAGCCACCCCAGATGGCCAAGATAACGCTGAAATGTAATGGTGCAATGGCATCATGGTGTAAATTGCTCTTAATATAGGCTCAAAGACATATGAGTCCCTATTACTGCAGTAATTAATGGCAATGGAAAATCCTATAGGTGCTAAGAGATTAACAGTAATAATTGTATACAATTAACTGCCCCACAGCTTGTGAAGACAATGTGCTCATGTAAATCGTACTTGGACATATATGGAGGATTTGTACTGCACGCTGTGGAATACTAGTATATAATGATGTGAACATGTACCGATAGGAAGAATGCTACTTTGTATGGCGGGGAGTTGTTCCCCTTGATGGGTCTTTTTTTGTATTGACAGGAAAGATCAATAACATTTAAAAAAAAAAGACATGTGGCTTCTGAATTAAGCAATAAATCGTGAACAATACATCACTCCGAGCATTGATGATATAGTAGCAGACCTCAAAGGGGATCGGTGGTTCTCTGAACGCAGCTCGACGTGGGGAGTGGACATATCACAACATTTTCAACCCATGTGGGCCTCCGCAGATACAAACATCTCAACTTTGGACTCTCATACGCTGCAGAGGTCTTCCAAGAGACGTCGTCAGAGAAGCCCTGTAAGTGTTGGTCAGTGTGCTGAGCATTAGGGACAACATTTGATCTATTCTGAAACCCTACAAGATCATCACGGGAGATTGAGAGCCACCTTGAAAAGACTGGCGGACTATTGGTTGACCCTCCAGACAGAAGTGCTCATTCTATAATAGAACTGTGGAGGTCTTCGGGATACTGTTTCTTGGGCAATGGGTTGCAAATCAACCCGAAGAACGTAGATGCAATATGTACATCAGCTGTCCCACAGAATGCATCAGAGGTGAGACGTTTCCTAGGAATGACCAATTACTGTGGGTGGTTCATCCCCAACCTGGCTACCCTATCGAAACCCCTCACAGCTCTGACCAAGCGTGACTGTCCTTGGGCATGAGACAACAAGACTAACAAAGCATTTAGAATGGTGAAGGGAGCCCTACTTGAAGACACCAAGATGACTTACTTTGACCACAAATGCAGAACTGAGTTGGTGGTTGTTGGAAACCGGGCAACCGGGTGAGCAGTCACCAGGTTTCCAAGCATACATCGGTAGCTTGGCTCGAGCGGTTGGGGGTCAGGCACCGTGTGAAGCGCACGTCACACCCTCACAATAACCATGCGTTCATCCGTTCCAAAAACGTCACTACACCGTAAAAATTATGAAAGGAAGAAGTTTGTCTTTATCTTATTTTCTCTTAGTTGCAGGTTTCATGAAAATAAATACAATACAATACAATAAGATTTCCCTCAAAACAGCAGGTCAAATCAATAATACCACAGTGGGGTTTCAATAAATAGGATCAGGTCATAAATAAACACGGAATAAATATAGGTGCAATAAATACAGAGGGCAATTAAATACTGTCAGACAATAAATACCATGCAGGAATAAATACAGTCAGACAATAAATACAGTCAATAAATAAAGCCCCTTCAATAACTTAAATTACACAATTAATGACAATTACAGTTCACATCACTTTCCTGAGGTAGTTTGGTTTTACTATGCCCAAGTACAGCTTGTGGTCATTTGGATGACATAGGGGGTGTCCCACCTAGATTGGTCAAGGCTGGGTCTGAACTGAGGTAGAATAAGGATAACCTAAGGATCTGGCTCTCCCAAAATATACAACCCCACACAGAGGTCACTGCCCCAGTCTCAGTTCACCCCTGGCACTCCCAGGCTGGTTCTAACACCCCTCTAGCCCCTAGAATGGTCTTTTAGGGCTCCACAGGGCCTCAGATGCCCTTTTCTACCACTTACTGCCCTATTCACGATGATCGGCTCCGCTCGGCGCCGGGTCGGCGTCGCTGGACGGCTCCAGTTCGATGTCGCGTCGATCTGTTCCCCTTGACGCCGTGTCGATGCCGTCTGGCGGTTCCGGTTCGATGTCGCTGGGCGGCCTCGGTTCGATGTCGCGTCGATCTGCTTTACCTGACGCCGGGTCGGTGCCGTGAGGCGGCTCCGGATCGATGTTGCTGGGCGGCCTTGGCTCGATGTCGTGTTCCGGCGTCACAGGGTCACGGTCTCCCCGCTTCCGGGTGTCTCCGGAGTGCGACCTCCACTCCCGACCTCCGTCGGCTCCACCTCGGGTTCCGGCGACTCCGGAGTGCGATCTCCACTCCCGACCTCCTGCGCGCTTCACCTCGACCTCAGGCGACTCCGGAGTGCGATCTCCACTCCCGACCTCCTGCGCACTTCACCTTGGTTTCCGGCGACTCCGGAGGGCGGACTTCACTCCCCCGTCGACGCCTCAACTCGACCTCAGGTGACTTCCTACTCGACCTCCGGTGACTCCACGACCTCCGTCGGCGCCCTCTATCGACCTCTGGCGGCTCCGGGTACGACGTCTGCTTTCAGTCAGCGCCGCTTCTCCACCTCGGGCTCCAGGTCTCCAGGCTTCTCGACGTCAGGACTCCAGGAGAACACTGCTGCACAGGTCAGGAACTTGCTGTTCTTCCTTTGTAAGGCCTGTTCCAAATGTTCAGGTCCTTTAGATGGTTTTTCCGGACTCGGTCCCACACAGGGCTCTGGGCTGGGCTTGGTCAGTAGGGACTAGCATCAAGGGTGGGTTTCTGGACCCCACTCCAAGCACTGGTTTCCACCCCTGCTGCCTCACTCCTTCCTCCTTCTGAATCTCTGTCTTCTCTCCTCTCTAGTCAGTTGCCAACTGCCACACTGAGATGGCCTCCCAACATTCTAAACCGCCTCCAACTGTCACAGGGTTCCAGAATGTTGCAGAAGGTTCTAGAAATCTCCAGTGGGTTCTGATGATGTCACAGGTGGCCACCATTTTGTGTCTCTGGCCCTCAGACAGAAGTTCCAGGGGTAGGGAAAATGGCTCCCTGACCCTGCATCAACACTAAAAAGTCTGGTGGTTCCCAAAAAGGAAAAATTCATAACAGGGTTTGAGGCAAAAGTGGGACAAAATAAATAATGATGAGGAGGGACCACCCAAAGGGCTGACAGGTCTAACACGCGTCCCCCCCCAGCTGAAAGTGGGGAGAGCTACCCAACCCCTGGGGAGTTCTCATCACTAAGGCGGAAATACCTTGAGAGACCGTCTGCATTGGCGTGGTCCACTCCAGGCCGATGTTCCACCTGAAAGTCCATTCCCTGTAGGGAAATAGACCACCTTAGCAACTTGGGATTCTCCCCCTTCATCTGCATCAGCCAACGAAGGGGTCTGTGGTCGGTCTGAACTAGGAAGTGCAAGCCAAACAGGTATGGCCGCAACTTCTTCAGAGCCCATACCACGGCAAAGGCTTCACGCTCTATTGCACTCCACTTCTGTTCCCTGGGAAGTAGTCTCCGGGATAGGAAGACCACGGGTTGATCCAGACCCTCTTCATTGAGTTGCGATAACACTGCCCCAATGCCATGTTCCGATGCATCCGTCTGGACAATGAACTCCTTAGCAAAGTCTGGGGCCCTTAAGACCGGGGCCTCGCACATGGCTTGCTTCAGTTTCACAAAGGCCTGCTGACAAGCCTACGTCCAGACTACCCGTCGAGGTTGTTTCTTGGACGTAAGCTCCGTGAGGGGGGCCACAATGGTCCCGTACCCCTTCACGAAGCGGCGGTAGTATCCTGTGAGGCCCAGAAAAGCTCGGACCTCAGTCTGAGTCTTGGGGGGTTCCCAGGCCATAATAGCCTCGATTTTCGACTGGAGGGGTTGCACCGCTCCCCTACCCACCAAGTGTCCAAGGTACACTACCGACCCCTGCCCGATCTGGCATTTACTGGCCTTGATCGTTAACCCAGCTTGTTTCAGGGCCTGGAGAACAGTTTGCAGGTGACGCAAGTGATCCTCCCAGCTGTTACTGAAGACGGCGTTGTCGTCCAGATAAGCAGCAGAGAAACTCTCCATTCCGGCGAGGATCTGGTTCACCAGACGCTGAAACGTGGCAGGTGCGTTCTTGAGCCCAAAGGGCATCACGCAGAACTGGTAGTGGCCCTTGGGCGTGGAGAAGGCTGACCTTTCCTTAGCTCCATCAGTCAGAGAGATCTGCCAGTACCCGGATGTAAGGTCAAAGGTACTCAAATATTGGGCAGCTCCCAGCCGGTCAATCAATTCATCCGCCCTTGGGATCGGATGAGCATCAGTCTTGGTTACTGAGTTCAGTCCCCGGTAGTCCACACAGAACCTCAGTTCCGGTTGGGCCCCCGGTGGTGCAGCTTTTGGTACTAATACCACCGGACTGGACCAGGGGCTGCTGGAAGGTTCAATTACTCCTAGCTCCAGCATCTTAGTGACTTCACTGTGAATGCTGGCCTTCACCTTGTCTGTCATCCGGTAGATCTTGGACTTCACAGGTGGGCTGTCTCCTGTGTCCACGTCATGGACGCACAGGTGAGTCCTACCCGGAACAAGGGAGAACAACGAAGAGTACTGCCCCAAGACCTGGCGGCAGTCCTCCTGCTGTTCAGGAGTTAGGGATGGGGAGAGAATCACTCCCTCCACCGACCCATCCTTTTCTTGAGACGCAAATAAGTCGGGGAGAGGCTCGCTTTCCGCGTCCTCTGCTCCGTCAGTCACAATCAGCAAGATGACTTCGGGCCTCTCATGGTGGGGTTTGAGGCGATTGGCATGCAGCACCCGTAGGGGCTGACGAGGGGTCCTCAGGTCCACCAAGTAGGTAGCCTTACCCTTCTTCTCCAACACCTCAAAGGGTCCTGACCAGCGATCCTGGAGGGCGCTAAGCTCTCCTGGTTCGATCACCCACACCTTCTGGCCAGGCTCCAACTCCACCGGGTGAGCATTGTGGTCATACCACGCCTTCATCACTGCTTGGCTGGCTTCCAAGTTGTCAGAAGCTTGCTTCCACAACTTAGCCATTTGGCTCCGGAAGGCCAGCATGTAGCTCACCACATCCTGGGGAAGCTTTCTGGGAGTTCTTTCCCATCCGTCTCTCACCAGGCTAAGAGGTCCACGCACAGGGTGCCCATACAAAAGCTCGAAGGGGCTGAAGCCCACTCCCTTCTGTGGCACTTCCCTGTAGGAAAACAATAGACAGGGTAGGAGGACGTCCCATTTCCTCCGCAGGCTTTCAGGCAGACTTCTGATCATGCCTTTCAAGGTTTTGTTGAACCTCTCCACCAGACCATTGGTCTGGGCGTGGTAAGGAGTGGTGAACCGGTATGTCACTCCACACTCCTTCCACATCGCCCGCATATATGCTGACATGAAGTTGGTCCCCCTGTCGGACACAACTTCCTTGGGAAAACCCACTCGGGTAAAGATTCCCATTAGGGCCCTAGCCACAACAGGTGCGGTAATGGTCCTCAGAGGTATGGCCCCTGGGTACCGTGTGGCATGATCCACCAGAACACGGATAAACCTGTGACCAGCTGTAGTAGGCGGATCTAACGGACCCACAATGTCGATGCCCACCCTTTCAAAGGGGGTGCTAACGACAGGAAGTGGTTCCAGGGGAGCTTTCAGCTTCACCCCTGTTTTCCCACTGGCTTGACAAGACACACACGTCCGGCAGTAGGTGTCGGACGACACTTTCATCTGAGGCCAATAAAAGTGTGGAACAAGACGGGCAAAGGTCTTGTCTTGCCCCAGGTGTCCTGCCAAGGGGATCTCATGAGCCAATTCCAGAAGGAAGGCTCGGTAACGTTGAGGGACAACCAAGGCCCGTGGTGATCCGTGCATGGGTGCCTTGGGTTCACTGTAGAGGAGGCCATCCTCCCAGTAAATATTATAGTTCCCCTCAACGTTGCCTGCTGCCTGGGCTTCGACCTGACGCCTCAGCCCCTCAAGGGTAGGACACTCCTTCTGGCCCTTGCAGAATTCCTCCCTGGTCGGCCCCCCCTCCACGTGCCACTCGGCCGGGATGGGTAGGTTCTCCAGTTTGGCAACATCCCTCTCCGCGGACTCCTGGTCCACCACCTCCGGTGGCCTATCCGTCACACGGGGCGCGGATGCCGAGGCAGGCTCCTCCTGTCCTCGGTTCTTCCATTGATTGGCAGCCGGCGGTGCCTTTGTTCCAGGCTCCCGCCTAAACGAACTCCCCCTCCGGGTAGTCGCGGACCTTGTGCTGACACAGGCCCAGTCAGGTGTACCCAGCATCTCCGCATGAGTCCGGTATTCCACCTCCTTCCAAGCATTGTGCTCCATGTCATTCCCCAGCAGACAATCGACTGGCACGGCAGGGCTTACGGCAACTCGAAGTGAACCTGCAACCCCTTCCCATTCAAATGGAACCTCAGCCACCGGATAGTGGCCCATTCTGCCGTCAGCCATCGCGGCGGGGTGGAGTACATGGGGAATCACCTGCTCTGGAGACACCAGTGTGCTACGTACCATAGTCATACTGGCTCCTGTGTCTCTCAGAGCCTCCCCTCTTTGGCCGTTGATGGTGACCCACTGCCCATACTTTGTGGTATTTGCGGGCACCTGGATCTTAGGAACCATCTCCCGTTCTCCCAGGGACACTAAAGTGACACCCGCCCACTCCCTTCCCCTACCTAAGGGCATCTCCTCCCCGAGCACTACACTAGCTACTCCGGGGGTCTTTCCTCCGATGGGAGGGGGTGGTCTTTTCGGGCACTTCACATCTCCCTTATAGTGTCCGACACCACCGCACTCGTAGCAATGGACAACCCTTGGCTGCTGACTCTGGCCAGGATTAGGGTTTCTGGGTGGGTTAGCCCTAGGGGTGAATCCTGTTCCCTTCCCTTGGAAACTATTTTGGGGGCCTTTAGAGAACTCCGTTTTCTTTTCCCCTCCCTCTTTCTTCTGGGGGGCGCCCTGTCCGGTCTTTTGAGAGTCCCCTCCAGTCCCCCTTGTGGACACCCGGGTACTAGCCCAAATGTCCGCCTCCTCAGCAAGCTTCCGGGGATTGGTCAGCTTGCTATCCACCAGGTGTTGACGCAGTTCAGGGAAACATTTTTCGAGCAGGTGTTCCTTCAACATCAAATCAAACAACCCCTCGTAGTCCCTCACCTCACTGCCTTGTATCCAACCCTCTAATGCCTTCTTTGCATAGTCCAGGAAATCCACCCAATTCTGTGTGCCCAGTTTGTGGCTACCCCGGAACTTCTGTCTATACTTCTCGGGTGTTAGTCCAAACTTCCTTACGAGCGCCACTTTCATGGTGGGGTAGTGGGTCTGCTCATCCTGCTCCAGGGCCAATAATGTATCCCTACCAGCTGGAGGCATGTATTTATACAATCCCCCTCCCCAATACTTCTCTGGAACCCCATGGACTCTTAATGAGATCTCATAGGCCGCTAGCCACATGGCGATATCATCACCTGCACTATAGCTAGCTACTATGTCCTTTGGCAAATAGGGTTTGGATTCCCTGGTGATTCCTCTTTCTTCGCTGCCACCACTAGGAACAGGGTGTGCCCCGACCCGTAGGATCTGGAGATCTATCTCCCTGAGCCTCAACTCGTGAGCCATCCTCTGTTCCTCTTTTTCATTCTCCAGCTTCGCCAAATCCCATGTGAGTTGTCTTTTCTCCCTCCGGTCAGTGAATTCTGCTTCTAATAAGCCGTTGCTAGAGACACTGCTGCCCTTCCTGGAAAGTGTTCTGGGCCCCGCTACTAGGTCCCCCACCTCAGGTTGGTACAAACCAGCCCCCTCGCTGTCAGGCTCTCCATCCCTGTCCTCCTTCTCAACCTTACTTTCTCGTCGTGCCTCCCCCCAAGCCCTCAAGCTTGTCTGGAGTTCACCCTTCTTTGCACCTTGGGGACAAAACACCCCCTCTCGCTCACAAAACTCTCTGAGTTGGGCCACAGTATAAGTTTCCACATCCTCTAATACAAACTCCATTTTGCCCACTCAGGATAGAAGACAGTTGCTTACAGAATCTATGCAGGGGGGTACCTTTTATAATACCTCCTCCCACCACCAGAAGTAAATTTAGAAAAAGCAAAACTCAAAATTAGGAAGTCCGCTTGGAGAAAACTCCCGGTGTAGGCCTATGGACTACCCACAGTTATTGTCAAGTGGACGCAAGCACAGCTCAATCCCACCACTGAACACCAATTTTATGTTGGAAACCGGGCAACCGGGTGAGCAGTCACCAGGTTTCCAAGCATACATCGGTAGCTTTGCTCGAGCGGTTGGGGGTCAGGCACCGTGTGAAGCGTACGTCACACCCTCACAATAACCATGCGTTCATCCGTTCCAAAAACGACACTACACCGTAAAAATTATGAAAGGAAGAAGTTTGTCTTTATCTTATTTTCTCTTAGTTGCAGGTTTCATGAAAATAAATACAATACAATACAATAAGATTTCCCTCAAAAGAGCAGGTCAAATCAATAATACCACAGTGGGGTTTCAATAAATAGGATCAGGTCATAAATAAACACGGAATAAATATAGGTGCAATAAATACAGAGGGCAATTAAATACTGTCAGACAATAAATACCATGCAGGAATAAATACAGTCAGACAATAAATACAGTCAATAAATAAAGCCCCTTCAATAACTTAAATTACACAATTAATGACAATTACAGTTCACATCACTTTCCTGAGGTAGTTTGGTTTTACTATGCCCAAGTACAGCATGTGGTCATTTGGATGACATAGGGGGTGTCCCACCTAGATTGGTCAAGGCTGGGTCTGAACTGAGGTAGAATAAGGATAACCTAAGGATCTGGCTCTCCCAAAATATACAACCCCACACAGAGGTCACTGCCCCAGTCTCAGTTCACCCCTGGCACTCCCAGGCTGGTTCTAACACCCCTCTAGCCCCTAGAATGGTCTTTTAGGGCTCCACAGGGCCTCAGATGCCCTTTTCTACCACTTACTGCCCTTTTCACGATGATCGGCTCCGCTCGGCGCCGGGTCGGCGTCGCTGGACGGCTCGATGTCGCGTCGATCTGTTCCCCTTGACGCCGTGTCGATGCCGTCTGGCGGTTCCGGTTCGATGTCGCTGGGCGGCCTCGGTTCGATGTCGCGTCGATCTGCTTTACCTGACGCCGGGTCGGTGCCATGAGGCGGCTCCGGATCGATGTCGCTGGGCGGCCTTGGCTCGATGTCGTGTTCCGGCGTCACAGGGTCACGGTCTCCCCGCTTCCGGGTGTCTCCGGAGTGCGACCTCCACTCCCGACCTCCGTCGGCTCCACCTCGGGTTCCGGCGACTCCGGAGTGCGATCTCCACTCCCGACCTCCTGCGCGCTTCACCTCGACCTCAGGCGACTCCGGAGTGCGATCTCCACTCCCGACCTCCTGCGCACTTCACCTTGGTTTCCGGCGACTCCGGAGGGCGGACTTCACTCCCCCGTCGACGCCTCAACTCGACCTCAGGTGACTTCCTACTCGACCTCCGGTGACTCCACGACCTCCGTCGGCGCCCTCTATCGACCTCTGGCGGCTCCGGGTACGACATCTGCTTTCAGTCAGCGCCGCTTCTCCACCTCGGGCTCCAGGTCTCCAGGCTTCTCGACGTCAGGACTCCAGGAGAACACTGCTGTACAGGTCAGGAACTTGCTGTTCTTCCTTTGTAAGGCCTGTTCCAAATGTTCAGGTCCTTTAGATGGTTTTTCCGGACTCGGTCCCACACAGGGCTCTGGGCTGGGCTTGGTCAGTAGGGACTAGCATCAAGGGTGGGTTTCTGGACCCCACTCCAAGCACTGGTTTCCACCCCTGCTACCTCACTCCTTCCTCCTTCTGAATCTCTGTCTTCTCTCCTCTCTAGTCAGTTGCCAACTGCCACACTGAGATGGCCTCCCAACATTCTAAACCGCCTCCAACTGTCACAGGGTTCCAGAATGTTGCAGAAGGTTCTAGAAATCTCCAGTGGGTTCTGATGATGTCACAGGTGGCCACCATTTTGTGTCTCTGGCCCTCAGACAGAAGTTCCAGGGTAGGGAAAATGGCTCCCTGACCCTGCATCAACACTAAAAAGTCTGGTGGTTCCCAAAAAGGAAAAATTCATAACAGGGTTTGAGGCAAAAGTGGGACAAAATAAATAATGATGAGGAGGGACCACCCAAAGGGCTGACAGGTCTAACAGTGGTGGATGCAAGCCCAGTGGGCATTGATGGCACCCTACTGAAGGAATACTAGGAGAGCTTATGGATCCCCATTACCTACACCAGAAGGGCCCTCACTGACACTGAGACGTTGTATGCCCAGATTGAGCGTGAGGCTCTGATGATTCGATGGGCATGCAGACACTTTCACTTGTATCTCTGTGCGCAGAATTTCCAAATGGCAACTCACCACAAGTCATTGATCCCTCTCTTTGCTGGCATGGCCAGAAATGAGCCACTGCGAATAGAGCAATGGGCTGTGCAGCTCCAACCATATTCCTTTAAGCTTGTCTACCGACCACGAATCAATCACCTAACAGACTACCTGTCCAGGCACCCAGTGACATCAACAGATGAAGAGGATAATCCAAGAGGCTTTCACTAGGGCATTGCCACTACAAGAGATCCATGAAGCCACCAAAGATGATGAGAATATCTCCAAGGTGTAAAACACACACCTCAAGCGCCAGTGACAGAACTTCTAGGATGGCGCAAAGTCCCTCGATGCTGAGGACCAGACAGTGATGTGTGGAGAATGAGAGACGAGCTCAGCAAGAGTGAGTAGGATATTTTGCTTGGAGTGCGACAGATAGCAATGTTGCAAAGTTTGTGGGCAAGAGTGGTCAAACTGGCACACCAGGAACACAAGGGCATTGCAAAAACCAAAGCCCGAATGTATGACGTTACAACGCATACATTTACAAAACATGCCAGTACAACGCAGTTTTTACATCGCAACATACTTTACAAAGCATTCTTTTACATCGCATACCATTACATCGCATTTTCAGAAACTACCTTTACAACGCATTCCACTACATCGCATTATACCTTTACAGCGCATACCATTACAATGCATACCATTACATCGCATTTAAGGTACTTGTTGGATAGTATAGGGGTAATAATTACTATTCTAACTCCAGTGAGTGCAACAGTAGGGTAAGTGTTGGATAGTGTAGGGTTAAAAATTACTATTCTAACTCCAGTGAGTGCAACAGTAGGGTAAGTGTTGGATAGTGTAAGAGTACTATGCGTTGTAATGGTATGCACTGTAATGACTTGCGATGTAATGCCTGCGTTGTAGTGACATGCATTGTAATGACATGCGTTGTAGTGACATGCAATGTAATGGCTGTGTTGTAATGACATGCGATGTAAAGGATGTTGCTATGTAATGACTGCTATGTAAAGGTAGTGCGATGTAATGACTGCGTTGTAAAGGTTGTGTACCCCAAAGCCCATCTCAGAGCCAAAGTGTGCTTCCCAGGGATGGACAAATGAGTCAGTGAGAAAGTCTGTGACAGTCATTCCTGTGCCATTATGAGTAACGATCCACCTGCTGCGTCGGTAATCACTGAAGAAGCCTACACAACACCATCGCCGTGTGTAAGCATGGACATGGCAGCTTTTCTGATGGTCAACTCACAGCCATAGTTATGAACAGCCACACAAAGTACATTATGGTGGAACTAGTACAATCCATGACCTTTATGTAGTTAAGCCGGTGCTGGAGAAAATCTTTGCACTGCTGGGGATCCTGGATGAAGTGGGCAAGAATTCCAGTCCTATCTCGCCAATTTGAATATACGGTATCGCAAGGTGACCCCACAGTGACTGCAGGCCAACGTGGAGGTAGAGTGCTTCATGAGCACCCTGAATCGGACACTCCGAATCGCAGTAGAGCGCTGGAGAAGATGCTGAGTGCTGCCTGCACCGATTCCTCAGAGCCTACCGGCAAACGCCGCACAGCAGCACAGGATGTGCTCCAAGTGACCTGCTAATGAGGAGGTGAGCGAGAGACATAATCCTGGCTAGGCCTAGTTCAGCCCTTTGGTCATTGACATTAAAGGCACGCAGGAGAGGTGGCAAGCCATGAATGGCAAAGCCAGCCAAGACAGGAAGGCTGTTGCCTCGGACTTGGCTGTGGGGAACCGGGTGATAATGAAGGATCGACACCCGGCATGGAAATTCTGAACTCCGTTTGAGAAAGCGGTGTGGAAGGTCACTGACATCAAAGGGACAATGACAACCGTCCAACATGGGCTGTCCACTGTATTGAGAACTGTCTCAATACCAGTCCCACTTTTTGCCTGGTGCTAAGCTGTATTTGACTAGTCTGACTGGGATCCTGCTAATCAGGAACCAAGTCTATCTGCCTTCTCCCTAAATTGTTATGTTCCGTACTTAGGTACACCCCGGATTGGATACTGGGATACTCTTATAAGTCCCTAGTATAAGGTACTCATGTACCCAGGGCATAGGTATCGCCGAGGTCCCCCATGGGCTTAAGTATGCCACCCATGGGAGACCATTCAAAATGGAACTACAGGCCTGCCAATGCAACCTGTGTAAGTGGGTGCTAGCACCACTTACTATAGATATAGGTTTCCTATATCTAGGGTCACTGCACTTAAAAGATGTAAGTCACCCCTATAGCAGGCCTTTGCAATCCTAAAGGCCGGGTGCTTCGTTCTAGGTCAGAGGGTGCCCCTGCATGAGCAGGACACCCCTACAGCCTAAGGAGTCCATTCTCCCGGATTGTCAGTGAAGCAGAATCACAATCAGTTCCCCCATTTTATGTAGAGATAACTTTAAATACCCTGGGAAAATGTTTTGATGAAGTGACTTAGATTTTACCCACCGGGTTGTGGGAAAGGAAACAATTCCTTTTGTTTTAGTTACCCTCACATACCCTAGTGGTGTCATGCTTCATCATCGGGTCTCCCAGTCCCCTAAAAGACTGGGTGGGCTCGACCATATTTCAGGGAGCGCTTTGAAGATATGGCCACGGGGTCTTAAAGATTAAAAGTCCTCAGACTGCTCCCGGTATCCCTTTATTCTTGGAACCGTATGGGATATTAAAATAAAGCAAATGCAAGGGTCACTTGGATATTTATGGTCCTTTGACCCTAGTGGCAACATGTTTCAGCCTCACTAGTGTCCCATTCGGGGTCCTAGGCTTTCTTCAGAGCTACAAACTTCGAGTTTCCCTCTCTGGTACAAGCAGAAGATGATTCTCACACTACTCCTGTGAAAGAAAGGGCAGATAGCTGCTCCTTTTCTAAAAATAAAGATACACTTATCTTTTAATATTAAAGTATGTTATTCCTTCTTCTCCACCACATTCAGGGAGAGGTAAATCATCACAGGGACTGTAGTTTGAAGGGGTAGCCCTGTAGTCAAACAATCGTCAAGGGTCCTGCCCCGTATTTTTACCTACTCTGTCCTACGCCCCGGGCTTTCGATTGTCAGTGAAGCAGCCATATACTATATAGAGGGGCACCGCGTAATTGTACGATGACCATCTCGAAACTGGCTGCAGTGAATCCTATCATGTTTGGTATCAAACATGCTGTAATCATACCCCCACCCCATAAACAGTGTGGGAGGTATGATTTCAACCACTGGAAGAGCCCTCAGTTAGGCTCTCAGTGTTCCCAGTGCCAACCTTCTAGACCAGGGCAGTACAAAATGGTTGCTGTCGACCAGAGACACATTTCTGCCCTCCGGCTGGTGAGCCAAATTTGAGCAGGGGAAGGCTGAACAATAGGCATCCAGTCACAGGGAGGTGTGACCACCTCTCAGACAGGATTTAGTGTATTGGGACCGGGTGGGTGCACTTGCCAGCCCCACTAAGTCTGCATGAGGTGCACATTTGGTGTCCCTGTGCATAGTCCAGTTCAAACCACCGCTCTGGTGCGAAACTGGACAAAGGACATGGAAGTAACCTCCCTCCTTTCCAGACCCTCCCCTGGGAGGGTCGCCTGAATCATCCCAACCCTTTCCTTAGGGTACTTGATTTGTTGTGGGACAAGATTCAGGTCAGACACTACTTCTACTTCTACCGTCTGGGCACTCTACACTTCGTTGGACTACGTTTGGGCTCGATTTAATCTCCCTTCCAGTCTGCTGCATCATCTGTGCCTGTGCACAATACAGGAACCTTCCAAAGCCTTTGGGCATCATAGACACCTGAAGAAATCTCCCTTGAAGTGAAGGAGTCACTCCCCTGCATTATCAGGCACCGCAACTGAGTCGACCGGTCTGCTGATCCTGAGCTCCTCCGGACTCCGTAAGGTTTTGCAACACTGGTAATGGTTTTCCACAGCTCCTGAGGCCTGCCCTGCCCTCTCACAAAGTTTGAGGCCAGTATCCCTCATGGGGGTTGCAATAACCAAACCCATATGCACCATCAACTTGCAGTTGCAAAGGCTTGTTGGCTTCCTTCCAAGAAGGTCTTCGGGCTCCCAGTAGCCTAAATCCCAAGCACCTCCAGTGACCAGAATCTTCAGCCACATAGCATTGTGTGCACCGTGGCCTGCATCTTTTGGTGTTCTCCTTTTATTAAAATTCTTGCTTTCATATCATACATTTTCTTTGCAGAAGTAACCCCTCATTTGCTCCACTACACTGGTTTTCACCCCGCTCCCGTTTCACCCCCCGCCATATCAGTATGGTGAGGGACACCGCGGCGGACGAAAAGACCGTCCGCCGCTTTTCTGCCGTTCGGATTCCCGGGTGGGCGGAAAAGGCCCTCAATATGGTGGCAGTGCCTTGCAGGCACCGCCATCCATATTAGGATGTGTGTGTGGGGCGTGCCTTTCCATGGCGGTGACTCCGCCATGGAAAGGCATGCGCAGAATGCCTTTGGGGGCCCGTTGCGGGCCCCCAGGGGGTGGGGGGGTGGAAGCCTTCACTTGAGTGGTACCCATGGTACCCCCCCAAAATTGGCATGCACAGGGTGGCAGGCATCACGCGGTGCCTGTCACATTGTGCATGCCAATGCACGTCATTCATATTTTGCACTGTGGCGGGTGCTGCTGACAGCACCGCCCGACGCAATGCATAATAAGCAGGATGCGACCGCCAGGGTGGCGGGTGCATCCTAATTGCCATAGCGGGACCGCCGCACCTCTGGTGGTCGGTCCCGTTTACCGTTACGGTGTCCGCCCGCCATCGTAATGGGCCCCTATGTTTTTAAGTGCAGCGCATATGTTTGACCTAAATACATTGCCGGCTTCAATTTGGCATATGATTGCAGAATCATCCATGCGTGGGGTTGCTTACTCAGACTTGTTTTGTCCTCCATTAGCGAGTGCTTTATAGACGCTTTCTTTAGCATTAGCTAAAAGGAAAAAACTGGGAGATTCAATTGCCAGAGACTTATAGTATTACTAAGTTTTATTGATGATCGTAAGTACATAGTGTAGGCGGATTCAGGATCCTCATCTAAGGCCCTCCACAGCGCATTATTGATTGGATTTTGCCTGTTGGTCCAAATTTTGTACCATGTTTTTATAGTTATTTATCACCTTTGAACGTGCTGGTGCTGCAACCCACTCTAACCTCACCTGGGCCAGGGAGGCATTGCGTGGTAGAGAGAATTCTATCTTGTAAGCTTTAGTTTGTAAGGCATCTAGAGTTGCAGCATCTTTCCCATGCTAAATTTCACTTGCGTATGCCACTGTTGGTAAGAGTTTAGCTTTAATAACTGCTAGCAGCGGTGTAAATGATGGACCTTTCAGGTTCCTTGCTATTGAGCAGAAGGCAAATATTACCCATTTCCTTTTTTCGTTTGGATCTCATTGTGGTTTCGAAAAGTAAGTTGATTTTCCATGAGCACCCCCAGATACTTGTCGGTGCTAACCACTTCCAAGTCTATCTTGCTGATTTGGAATGGCAGATGTTTCTGAGCCTGACGACCTATGATCATAGCTTTTGTTTTTAAGTATTAATTTCCATCAGGTTTTCCTTGGAAAATTGCGCTAGTTCATCGATTGCCCTTTGAAGGCATATTTGTGTCTGGCTTAGTAGCACTATATCATCTGCATAAGATAGATGGGTGATGGGCAGGATGCCTAGGCGTGGAGGATGTGAGTTCACCTTATCTAGCTTTGGGGAAAAGTCGGCCATGAAAAGATTAAACAAGAGTGGGGCCAAGACACACCCTTGTTTTAAACCGGCGTTTGTGTAGATCTTCCTGGTGAGCTTATTGCAGTCGGCAAATTTGACTTGGATCCAGGTGTTTGTGTAAAGTAACTGTATGGCTCTTAATGTTGTTTCCGGGAGTCCCCACTGCACTAATTTATGCCATAGTAGACTTCTGTTTACTCCGTCAACTGCCGCTTTAAAGTCTATAAAGCATAGGTATAAGCTCTTTTGTTGACGTAAACTTTTATCTGACATTAAGTCTAGGGCAAGAAGGTTTGTGATGGTACCTATGCCTTTACGGAATCCCGACTGGTTAGGAGAGGTTCTGTTGTTAGACTCTGACCAGTCTAGCAGGCCCGATAAATTCAAGGAAGCGTAGTATTTAGCTTCCGTGTCGAGTAAGGCGATCATTCGATAGTTGGTTAGATTGGTTTGGTCCCCTCCTTTGTATACCAGATTAATTATTGATCCTCGCCAACTCTCTGGCAGGCTATTTAATTTGCCTACCTCGTGAACGAGTCGGGACAGCCCAAAAGTTAGGGTCCTGTTTATAGATTGCCTGAGGGATGTCATTTGGGCCTGGCGCCCCATCTCGTCTCCCCGCCTGTATCACTTAAGCTATTTGTTCTACAGTGTATTGAGGTAATTGCAAACCTATTGCCATTTGGAAGTTAGCAGTAATTTTCCGTTTCCCGACCGTTGTTTGTAATGGTTCTAAATGGTGTTTTTGCCTTGCTGCTAGTGTCAGGATGTGTCAGCAGAGCTAAAATAAGTAATGCCACTAACCTCTAGTACTACCAGCGGGGAATACCATCCACTTACTCGAACTCAAAAACAGGCTAGATTGTCAAGCCCCAACCCCAGGAAGGGGAGGGGCTTTATAGGAGCAGAAATCCAGGCGTCTCCTTATCCATCTACCAGCATTACGTCCCAAGGGATTCTGGGACATGTAGTCCGCCGTGCGCCATTTGCCAATAGACCTGGTAACATGCATACAGGGGAAAAGAGCCTTAACTGTAGATGCAGGGAAACCCATCTTTGCTGAACTACGCTGAAGAATCGCGACAGAACCCCCTCCCAAGGACCACCGTCTCGGCGGTCGGCCTGGTTTGCCCGGATGCTGGGTGTGAAAGCGTTCCAATAGAAAAGGGCAATGGAGGTTGTGCAAAGGTTCCCAGGTCCTATCCTCAACCCCATAACCTTTCCAATCCACCAGATACTGCACTCGTCCCCTCACCAATCGGCAATCTAGGATTTCCTGTATCTCGTATTCTTCCTGACCATCTATCTCCAAGGATAAAAGTCTCTCCTGTAACCTTGTGCTGGTAGGACAGGGATGGAGTAGTGAGACGTGAAAGGCAGGGTGTATATGCCAAGAGCGGGGTAAGGATAATTTCATGGCCACTGGATTAATCACTTTCTCAATACTATAGGGGCCTATGTACTTGGGTTTCAATTTGTCTACCCCTTGAGATGGAGGTTCCTAGTGGCCAGCCACATCTCATCTCCCACTTTGTATACAGGTTCTGGAGCCCTCTTTCTGTCAGTGAAAAGTTTCTGAGTTGCTTGTGCTGCGGTCAAATGCTGCTTGGCATCAATTAACACAGCTCTGAGATGGGCATGGTGTTCATGTATGGAAGGATGTTTGGAGACTATTGGCCATTCAAAAGGAAGCATGTTAGGGTGATGTCCAGTTAAGCAAAAGAAAGGGAAGCAACCTAGTGTTGAATGTTCTGCATTGTTGTAGGCGAATTCTGCCAAAGTAATGTGTACCAATCCGTGGTGTTCTGTAAAGTGAAGCAGCGGAGGTATTGTTGCAATGTCTGGTTAAGACGTTCTGTCTTTCCATCTGTCTGGGGATGGCAACTGGTAGACAACTTGGCTTCAACTCTCATGGTTTCGCATAGGGCTTGACAATCTGTCAGGATGTGTCAGCAGCGCCAAAACAAGTAATGCCACTAACCTCTAGTACCACCAGCGGGGAATACCATCCACTTACTCGAACCCAAAAACAGGCGAGATTGTCAAGACCCGACCCCAGGAAGGGGAGGGGCTTTATAGGAGCAGAAATCCAGGCGTCTCCTTATCCATCTACCAGCATTACGTCCCAAGGGATTCTGGGATATGTAGTCCGCCGTGCGCCATTTGCCAACAGACCTGGTAACATGCATACATGGGAAAAGAGCCTTAACTGTAGGTCCAGGGAAACCCATCTTTCCTGACCTACGCTGAAGAATCGCGATATACAGCTGATATAGCCGGTATAATCGAGCTTGTTGATAATGGGTGTATTGATGAATTACAGGCCTTAGCAAAGGAGTGGTTGAATTTTTCCACATCTTCAACCCTTATAGCAGGTGCGATAAAGAGGGTTGAGCTTATGTGTGTTATCCAGGCTAGCTCAGTTACACAGGTGTTCTTTCTTGCCGGCTTTGAACTCGTGAGGTCGTTTACTAGTTCACAGAAAGGTCTTGTGTTTGATGTTTTAACATTGAATAAAATCTTTGACCATAGGTTATATGTTCTACTTTTTTTGTCTTTCCAGATTAGTTTCTTATATTGCCTCTTCAATTTTTTTTTTGATCCCAATTTTCTTCAGGTACTGTAGTTCCCCTTGTCCGTTTGATTCTTCTTCTTAGTTCAGCTCTAAGATTAAGTGATGTTTTGCTAAACTGCTTGGCTTGGTTGCAGCCTCTGGTGCTGAGATGGCAGGTTTGAGAAAATTAATTCAATAGGGTTTTTACGAATATGATCCAAACTTCTATCAATGAACTTTCCTGCGCTCCGAGGGTTATGATCAGTTCCTTTGCCCTTGAGGATATTTTTGAAGAGAAGTGCTTGTCCATTTTAATCGTTTTAAATTAAACGATGTTACTGTGCCTACTTCAGGTGTCACTATTGTTTGTCTGCTGAACGGGATTTCCAGCGCAAGATGTTGAGCTGAATGATCACTTTCAATAGTGTATCTGATTAAGAATTCCTTTATTTGTGCAAGTAGTGGCAGAGTGAGGATTGTATAATCTATAATAGATCGGGCCTTAGGGCAGTGATAGGTGTACGTTGGAGGTTTGTCTTGCTCAGATCTTCTATTAAGCACACGTAGGCCTAAAAGTTCTAGGTCTACTACCAGTCTCTGGCCATTTATATCACAGCGCTTATGCACAGGTGAATCTTGAGGTTGCACTTGCCATATTGCATTTGCTGTTATTATTATGTTTTCATCCTCGTCCGGTGTGTGTATTAAGTTAGAGTTAAAATCACTAGTTACTATCCTATCCCAAGCTGGGTACTCAAACCTTATTTCTTCTATTGCCTTAATTTATTGTATAGGTTTGTTTTAGTTTCATGCATCGGATGAGCATACACATTAAAAAGAATTATTGTACTTGCGATATTGTTGGGTCCCAAATCCATTTTTATTACTTGCATATCTGTTGTGGAGGCAGGTATTTAGATTGAAGCTGTATTTAATGCTGTGGAAATGTAAAAGGCCAAACCACCCTTTGGTCTGCCGTTGAGTTCTTATGGCCTTTACAAAGTGAAGAATATATCCTGGAATCTGCATTAGGGATGTCATCCATGTTTCTTGGAGGGCCATTATTTCATATTTCTTCCAGCTGGCTGTAAATGAATTATCCCGCAGATCTTGCTTTGCACCTGCAATATTCCATGATAAAAGACTTAGTGACAAGCTCTGTGCTACTGTTTTTTTAAAATTATATGTCATACTTGCTTTACTACCCTTCGGGCTCCATCAGTTACTTGGTGTATTTTATCTTGTGGCTTGGGCTTTAACCCAATCACAGCCTGTTTACCTTGCAAACCTTAATGAACTCGGCTTACGCTGGAATCAGCTGGCTTCGTCTTTTGCCGGTGGATTCATGGCGAGGGGGTATCACTGTTTTTTGGGGAACGAAAGCGTGATGCCCCGCACTTCGAACTGGGGTGTGGCAGTTAGTGTCAATGAAGCGATCTCTGCTGTCCTCCAGGTTAAAAGAGTTGCTTCTTTTTGGTTATGAATTCCTTGACTGATAAACTTGATGGCTAGCAGGTCCGATAAGGACAAGTGGTTTAGTGCTGGTATGGTTCCCAATACATCTAAAACGTTTCCTCTGTTTAGGTAATCTTGCGGCCCCTGTGATGTATATTGGGGTGTTAAAAGGATCTGGGTAGACTGGATCCTATGAGACTCATTATCCCTAATGTGAGATGAATGGGGCGAGCGGAGAGCGGGAAATTCATGTTGGTATGTCTGGTAATTGCCCATAGGGCTATTTTGCGTAAATTGACATTTATCAGTAATGTCTCGAAATGATCTTTGCTTGGTTGGTAAGACCTCTGTAGCACAACCTCCTTTTGTCCCCTGAATGAGTTGCTGCTTTTATCGGATAGTAAGGGAGCCATTAGCATTTTTGTATATTTCACTCAGTCTTCCTTTTCTTGCTCAGTTTTTTGAGTGTGCGATTTTTTTTTCGACGAGTTGTGGAATATTTGTATTTTCTCCATTTGGGTTTACCCTACTTGCAGTCGATCATTCAGTACCTTCCGTAAGGTTTACTTGTTATTTTTGCCTTTTCTCCATCTGCTGGGATATAAGAACAGTTTTCCGGTGATTACTATTGTTTGTTAACTTATCACTGCTATCCACTGAAGTTAATTTTGTTTTATATTCATCCTGAATTTGAATTTTGTTTACCGGCTTGGTGTTGTCGCTGCTTAGGCATTCTGAGGAGCTCGATATTTCAATTACTGTTTGCTGCCTGGTTTCCAGTTGGCTTGTCAACTGAGTAGTAGCTTGGGTACAGTCAGGAAGCTTTGTAATAGTTTCCATTGCCTGGACTAGGTCTGAATTGTTTGTAATTGAGAGTGAATCAAGAGAGGAGTCCCGTGGATTTTCTGTGATATTAATTGCCTTCTGGGTGCAGTCGTTCTTTTTTCCTGTCTTCGAATAGAATGGGCTACATTGCTAATATGCACCTGGGCATAAGTTGTCATCTTGTTTATTAGTGAGCAATTGGTTTTAACATCCACCTGTACGGGGTCCATTGGTGTCATTTTTGGGTAAGCTGTGTTTTTTTAATCCTTTACTGGTGTCATTGGGCACTGGACTGCACTGTGCATTGCTACTTCCTCAATTAAAGTGGTATACTTTTCCGGTGTTAATGGTTTAGGGAGACCTACTATTTTGTTTGCCATTGCGTAGATGGCCTCCGTTGACTCTTTTGGAAATGTCAATTTTCTGTTGGGTTTATTTGATTCGAAAACTGAAGGTATTGGTGATATCAATGGTGCACCAGGAAATTGCGGTGGATTTGATGAACTTGCACAGTGATTTGTTTCTCCTTTTGGCATTTGCTTTGATCTAGGATTTTTTGTGTGCCAATTGCTTCCTAATCCTCCCCGATCTCATGGTATAGTACTCGACTGACTTGTGGGGTAATCAAGTTGCGAACCTCAATTGAAACACTCAGACTAATTTCAGTCTAATTTCCTTTCCAGTATTTGTTGATATAGATGTTGCTTAGTATGTGCTACTTGATATTTTAATTGATGCTTTGAGTTGGTAAGAGTAGTCTCCGCAGGAGCCAAAGAGACGCTTGTCAGTCCTCTCCCAGGCGGAAGTAAGAGGGTGAAGATAAGATGGTAAAAAAGATAAGACGGCTTAAGTAGAGCAGTGAATAGGCCAGGTAGATGGTGTAGGGGTTTTTGTATCCCTTCTCCCAACTTGTCTGGCCCCCATTGTTTGTTGAATCCAGCTAATACCGTGGCTGAGCTGAGCTAAGTAGGTAGTAGTTGCGCTTCACCTACACAACACTGCTGCTTGTCCTCCACTCGCCAGCAGGTAGACACCTCTCAATCTAGGCGCCACAGATATTGCTAGTTGCTTGTGAGTTGCTTGTTAATTAAATTGCCTGTTTCTTAGCTAGGGGCTGAACCCTCAACGTCTTGTTTGACGCCCCAATAAAGAAACAAAAGAAAACTAATCAGGCAGGAATCACCATTTGGCATGGCTTCCACCTGCTCTCTCCAATTGCTAATTACTGGGGGTTCTGGCTTCTTTCTCGGGCCCTTTGTACCTTGTAGACTTTGGCCTGAGGATGTTATAGGGAACGTTATAGAGGGCTCTCCAGGTCACAGGAGAGAGCGAGAAAGCAAAAAAAAAAACAAGAAGGGACAATACGGCGCTGCTACAGGCCGCACCCGAGCCTAGTCAGACTGCCTCTGCAGGGCCCCGTGTCATACACTTGGCGGCCACCTACAACGGTGACCAGGCTTGTTTTCCTTCTTCTCGGGAGATGGTTGCCCACGGGCATGGCGAATATGGCCGCAGTCTTGGCAGTTGTGGCATGAACAAACAAATCGGTGTATCAGGAGCTTCCCGAACGCCGCTCACTCGCTTGCTCCTCGGACACCACCTCCTTGCGTCCTTGAGTGAGTCAATCCTCTGCTGTATTTAGACATTAATAATGACAGTCATCTGGGAGGTGTGGCTTAACGCCGATGGAGTAGGTGGCTTGTTTACGGAGCCCCAGGCGGGAACTATTCCCCCGGTACCATCCTGACCCAAATAGGTGCATTGTCACTCCCCCCATGCTGGTAGAGGTTCAGCAGGACAGGAGTACTGCATTTATGATTGCCATCCCCAAGATGGTTTACAGGAGATACTCGGTTTTGCATTGTGGAAACCGCACAACTCACTCACTCCAAGTGTAAGGCGGAGCTTGGGCGCTTCTTGGACCCTGCTGCTGGCTTCTGAACACCTCTGATTCAGCAAGAGAGTCTGGATACGGCTCCTTGCTTTCCAATGCTGCTGCCGCCAACTCTCACAACAGCATACAGAGGGAGTACGTCACGCCTGTAGCTGTGCGATTCCGCTCTGCCAGGCTCAATGAGAAATGGGATGCCCCCACAGCTCCCTGGCCCATGGCTGTGGCCTTTGGATGGTGGCCGGCTTGTTTGAAGGTGAGGTGGGAATAACATCTCTAGCCAGATATGTGCCACCACCTGAGGGCGCAAGACGTGCTCACTCAATTCCTTCCCACAACCCAGGCCTGCACATCCCCCCGTTGGAGGTCCAGGATCATCAAGACCGACAGAGTGCAGTGGAAGTGACAGCGAAGCTCACCACATTCGACTCTAAACATCAACTGGGAACTCGCCAGGCGATACCAACCCTGACCCTGATACAGACTCCACACTGGACTAGCACCGGAGCACTTGCCTGCCCCACATCACCCTCAGAATGGCAGATGACCTTGGCTGAGACATCTGGATCTTCATGCTGATAGGTAGAGGGCGGGTTGGTGCAGGAGGAGCCATACAATGTTGCCATAGGAAACGCACTTTGCAGGTCTGAAGGAGACTACGAACATTTGATGGACACATTAAACTTGCTGTCATGGCCGGATGGTAAGTGGTACAGCCAGGGCCACTCCACCCGCCTGGACTACCTCCACCCCCTAAGTAAGTAGGCACTGTTACTCTACAGTGTTTTGATGGGGGGTGATGCTTTTCTATCCTGGAGATGGGGAGTTCTAATATATATATTTTTGTTATTGCGATTAGTATTGCTCCAAATGTTGTGATTGGTGGGGAACAGGTGACTGGGTGGGCCGGAGGCCAGAATCAAGGGGCACCATAGGAAGAAAGTGTGTAAATGGCAGATAAGCACACTACATACAAAATAATATCCTGGAACGTCCTTGGACTCAACAGCATGGTTAAATGATATAAAGCCCAGTCCTACTTGAAACTGAGGGGGGTGCACATAGCCATTTTAAAAGAAACCCACCTCAACAGCGCAGGTGCTGGAGGGGCCCCATCATATTTACAGAATACTCCGCCTTCACCAGGGGGATGTTAATCTGGGTGAACACCGGAGTACCATTCTAGACCCTTCAAGAGAAAACTGATGTAGAGGGAGGACACACTGTCCTTAGTGGCCGCTTAGGGGGTAGGGATATCACTATGTGAATGTATGTACCCCTAACATAGCCTGGGGAATATTCCTCAATACCATTTCTGAATCAATTTCTCCATTCATACCCTGATCAGTCCTCACTGGGGAAGACTTTAACTGCGTAGCTAATACCGACCTGGGCCTCTCTAACCCCACCCCCTTCCTGCCTTAGAGACTTCCCTGCTACTCACTTAGCAAGCAAAGTCCCCACCTGGCAGCAACACAGGGGGGCTCACTGAGGCATGGAGGCTGGCCAACCCCATAGTCCGTTACCATTCATTCTTTTCTGCTGTAAGCAACCTCCATGTCCCAAGTTGGAAATTAAAAATGGATAATCTAGAAGACCCCATATTTTGAGAACCAATTCAAAAATTATTTACTGACAATGATGATACCACCTCCTTGGTGCTTACTGAAGGGGAGGCGCTCAAAGTGGTTATAAGGGGTCAATGTATTCAGAATCGGGTCAGCCCATTGAGCACTACTGATGGAGATCAATGGTAGCAGTTAATAGAGCTGCAATAACCAAGGTCAGGAAATTGTATAAATCTGTACAGAGTATATACAGGAAGAACTGGGATTACCCTAATTCAAACGATCTTCTGGAAGCAGCGAAGAAAAACAATTATAATAGATCTTTTTGACATATTATTGCCCATGGTAGTGAACACAAAAATACCCGTTTGGACATTTTCATCCAACTTCAGGAGTGGTTTGATCATTTTTCTGACCATTACTCTGTCCCGTGCTTGACAAATACTATACAGTTGACTTTAAACTCTATCATAACTGCAGAAGGGGCTAACTATCATGATTCGATTGAACTCTCACTCTCAGGGACAGATAAGGCCATCAAGATCATGAAGAGTAGGAAAGCGCCAGGACCAGATAAGATACCGGGGGTATTTATCAATCAGAGCCTTCGATCTGGGCTGCTTATGTCAATTTACCCTCTAATGCTGGCATAAATATCCCTACCACCTGGAAAGCAACACATATTATCTCTATTTATAAAAAGGGTAGAAAGAGTGATCCTTGTAATTACAGACCGATCGGCCTGCTAGATAATCTCCCAAAATGTTTTGTGAAGAAGTGCTTGATAGGCTTCAAGAGTGAATGAAGGACACCCAGATTTTGTCTACCTTACAAGCAGGGTTCAGAGTTCAGATCAGCACAACTAATCAGGTCTTCTGCTCTGCTTTATTACACTGGAAGTATGTGACTCTTCAGAGAACACTTATCAGTGGCATTTAAAGATTTGAGGGTTGCAGATGACCTAGTACCCAGGTATGATTTGTAGGACGCTCTCAAAAGTATGGGTGTACTGCTCAATTTGCTGTCTATTTTAATGAGATTGCACACTGACTATTACGCCCAGGTATGCTGGGGAAGAACTGGAGAATTAACAAGCATTATAGCCACAGACGTCAATTCACCAAAATTCCAAGGGTACCGGAAGTGACATCACACACCATTTGACCTCGATGACAAAGGAAGTGATGTCACATGACCTTTACCCTGATGACATCACAGGAAGTGACAACACTAGTGTTGTTTTAATATACAAAATAATATACAATAAGTTTAAGATTAATAAAATAGCAAGAAAGTTACTGACAATGATAAAATCTAGTTTATTTACCACTCATATTAATTTGGTGACTTCTATATTTTTTGGCATATGTATGGGTGTGTGTATGTATATATAGATATACAGACACACATACATAATACATATGTATATGTGTGAATATATATATATATATATATATATATATATATATATATATATATTCACTGAAAAAACCATAGGTTTCAGGGGTGTTATAGTTAGCTGGACATTTCCCTCGTACAAAACCCTAGAAATCCCCCCGTTGTAGTTAGTTCAGCTAACTATAACTCGCGCCCCCCCGCAATGCACTGCTGATGACGTCACATATTACATCACTCATGACATGGTCAGTGACATCACTGATGACATCACTGATGACATCTCAAATTACATCACTGATGACATCATTGATGACGTCATCCAGTGAGTCTGTGTTTCTGTAGAGTTTTAATATGTTTAATATATATAGGGAAAGACCTATGGAAGAATGAGTGGGTGTATAAGTGTGTGAATGGATGATTTTCTAGGTGTGTGACTGACTCTATAAGTGAGTCATTAAATGTATCTTACTGCAGACTAGTGACTAAACTGTGTGAATGTCTGTATCTGTCTGTCTGTTGGTGTATAAGTGGCTGCATGGTTTTGTGAATAGCTATATGAGTGTCTCTATGGGTTATTGATTGGTTGTCTGAGTATCTGTATGGGTGCCTGAGTGTTTGTGTGGGTAGGGTGTGTGTGACTCTGTGCATAGATGTGTGAGTGGGTGTTTCTATGGGTGCATGGTTTTAAGAGTGCATCTGTGATGGGTGTGTTAGTGATTGAATGTATATCTCAGTGGTACATGCGTGAGTAACTACATATGTGAAAGGCAGGGTATATGTGTGTAAGAGTATATAACTGGGTATATGTGAGAGTGTGTGATTGTGAGAGTGGCTGTATGGATGAGTGTGTGCTTGTATCAGTAATTGTATAAGAGCGTAAGAATGTGGTACTATTTTTATGAGTACGTGAACTTGTGTGTGTATAACTGTATAGGTGAGTAAATTGGAGTGTGATTAATTATTTGCATGATTGACTAGGCGTGTGAGTATGTCTATGGATGATTGGCGGTGTCTGAGTGTCTATATAGATGTATAAATGCATATGATAGTCCTGTACTGAGTGACTGTAAGTATGAGTGACTCTACAGGTGAGTGAGTGGAGGTGTGTGTAGACCTAAGAGTCAATGAGTGTGTATGTAGTTATTGGTATTGGAGTATCTATGGTTTTGAGAATGGCCGTCTGAAATTTTGAGTCGGTGTATCAAAGGTTATATTAGGGTGTGAGAAGATGCACTAATTTATTACATGGATGATGTCATCAGTGATGTCATCTGTGATGTCATTTGAGATGTCATCAGTGATGTCACTGACCATGTCATGAGTTATGTAATATGTCACGTCATCAGCAGTGCATTGCGGGGGTGCGCGGGTTATAGTTAGCTGAACTAACTATAACGGGGGAATTTCTAGGGTTTTGTACGAGGGAAATGTCCAGCTAACTATAACACCCCTGAAACCTATGGTTTTTTCAGTGAATTCTAAGGTTTTTTAAATGTCAATTCCTAAGTATAACGTGCATGAAACCTATGTTTTTTTCAGTGAATTTCAAAGGTTTTTTAAATGCTAATTCCTATCTATAATTTATCTCTAAAGCTATGATGTTTAATGATTTTCATTGAATTTCAAAATTTTTCAATTTCAGTGTGTCAATTCCTTTAATTATGTTTTTTTAAATACATTTTTATCACCTTTTTTTAAACTTATTTTTCCAATTAATTCTTTTAAAAATTAAAAAATATTTGTTTTTATTTGGTTAAAAAAAATGTTAATGTTTTAAAATATAGTTTTATACTTTTTAAAATATTTTTTAAACTATATTTTCAAAACTTTATTTTTTATTTATTTTTTGGGGATCCGCACACCCAACGCGCTAGGAACCGCGCACCCTGCGCGCATTTCGCACTACATATGTGAAAGAATGTATACGTGAGTGTTGGAGTATATAAATGACTGTATGTGAGAGTGAGTGATTGTGAGAGTAGCTGTATGGTTGAGTGTGTGGTTGTGTCAGTGATTGTATAAGAGAGTAAGTATGTGTTTGTATTTGTATAAATAAGTAAGGTGGTCTGTGTATAACTGTATAGGTGAGTAAATGCGTGTGATTGATTCTTTGCATGACTGAGTAGGTGTGTGAGTAAGTCTATGGATGAGTGGCAGTGTGTGAGTGTATACATAGGTGTATGTGTGCATATGAAACTACATACATACAGTCATTTATATACTCCAACACTCGCGTATAGTCTTTCGCATATGTAGTTACTCACATATATACCACTGAGACATCCATTCACTCACCAATGCACCCATACACACACTAACCCACCCATACATCCCTTTACAGATGCACTCTTGAACCTATACACCTAGTGAATCACCCACTCACACATCTAAGCACAGTCACTCCCCCAAGCCCCCACACAGACACTACTAAATGCATGGGTTAGTGAGTCAACTGTAAATGTCTGTATCAGTCAGTCAGTTAGTGTATAAGCAGCTGCCTGGGTTGGTGAATAGCTAAATGAGTGTGTATATGGGTTATTGATTTGTTGTCTGAGTATCTGTATGGGTGTCTGAGTGTCTGTGTGAGTGGGAGGGGAGTGTGACTCTGTGCATAGATGTGTGAGTGGGTGATTCACTGGGTGTATAGGTTCAAGACTATATATGTGAGTGATGGAGTATATAAATTACTATATGTGTGAGTGAGTAGGTGTGTGAGTAAGTCTGGATGAGTGGCAGTGTGTGAGTGTATATATAGGTGTATGTGTGCATATGATACTGCTGTATTGATCAGTGACTGCCTGTATGAGTTACTGTATAGGTAAATGAGTGAGTGAGTATGTAGTAAGTGGTATTGTTGTGTATGATTTTGAACATGGTAGTCTCTATTTTAGAGTGGGTGTATCAAAGGTTATATTAGGGTGTAAGGAGGTGCTTCAGATTATCACGTGGATGATGTCATCAGTGATGTCATCAGTGATGTCACTGACCATGTCATGAGTGATCTAATATGTGACGTCATGAGCAGTGCATTGCGGGGGAGCGAGTTATAGTTAGCTCTACTAACTATAACAGACGAATTTCTCTGGTTTTGTACAAGTGAAATGTCCAACTAACTATAACGTCCTTGAAACCTGTGGTTTTGTCAGTGAATTTCTAAGGTTTTTAAATGCTAATTTCTTACTATAACATGCCTAAAACCCATGGTTTTTTCAGTGAATTTCAAAGGTTTTCTAAATGCTATTTTATAACTATAACGTCCCTGAAACGTTCGTTTTTTTCTGTGATTTTCAAAGGTTTTTTTAAGTGATATTTTGTAAGTGTTATATGTAAAAAATATATTTAGCTAGGTTTTTATTTGTTGTAAAAATAATATAATGTATTTGTTTTTGAAAATATATTTAAAAAATTTATTTTTAAAGTGGAGTCGCGTACCGATCATGTACCTACCTCGGTGGGTGCGCGTTTGGTATGCAACGGCTGTGCGGTGTCAGGCCCTGCGTAACATTACTTGCGTATGCGGTCGCGCCGGGTGCGCGACTCCCGTAAAATGTTTATATTTTAAAAGTATATGTATATAGCTTTAATATATGTATTAAAGGAAGAGATTATCTAAACTAAATATTAAAATCACATATTTGTAATTGCAATAAAGGTATATTATTGATAAATATATTTTCAGAGAGTCCCGACCGATGCACGTTTGTTTTGCGATGGGACCGCGAGTTCCTGCCCCGTGTTACGTCACAAACGTATGCAGTTGCGCCGGGTGCGCGACTCCCGTAAAATGTTTATCTTTTAAAAGTATATATATATAACTTTAATATGTGTATTAAAGGAAGAGATTATCTAAACTAAATAGAAAAACCATATATTTCTAATTGGAATAAAGTTATATTATTGTTAAATATATTTTCCTGAAGTCGCGCAAGGTACGCGCTGGTTGTGCGCCGGATGTGCAACCCCACGTGATTTGAAAAGAAAGCATCTTATTGGTTTAAAAGGTTTTGCTTCCCTTTTTTTCATTCCTACATCTATATCCTATATATACTTCTAACTACCTTGTACCTTTTTTTGGTGTTTTTTTATCTAAAAAATGGCTTCTTCAACTGATGTCAACTTGGAAATAGAGGAAAAAGAAGAGATTCAGGAAGAAGTAAAAAAAGAAGAAAGAATCTATTGTTTGGGCCTTTTTCAGAATTCCTGACAGGGAGAAGAAGGTCAATGCTAGAAAAGTAAGCTGCACTCTATGCTCGAGGGTGCTCTCACACGGAAGCAAAAAAAATATTCCTGTGGCACGTCCAGCATGCTCAAACATCTCCAGACACTACATCCTCGGCATCTGGCCCGCTAACAACATCGTCACGCCCAGCAAGCTGCACAGCATAATGACCAGGGTGCTGGACCAAGCACCTTTGGAGTAAACCGTGGACCTGACATCCGTCCAGAGTTCGCTAATCTTAAACAACTTTGCATCAAGTGCAATGCTATAGTGTGTTTCGGTGAGCAGTCTGTTCATGCTGTGGTTTCAGCCGCAAGTAACCACAAATGTAAAAAAAGATGTTGTTGCATTATTCCTGTAATGACTGTTTAATTGCAAAGTTGGACACTTTGTTCTGTTGTTTTTCCTTTTTTTTTTAAAAAAAACACCCACAAAATTTACAAAATATTTAAAAAACACAAAAAAATTCTAAAATTGAAAAAAGAATAAAAAAAACACGGTTCTGTTCAGAACCACCTATTCTGTTTAAAAAAGAGCAATAAGTATATGGTACTGCCTGGATGATTACATGGGTACATATGTAGAGCTTGAGTGATTGAAAGAGTGCATGGGAGGTGCATAAATGATTGTATGAGTGCATCACTAGTGCTTGTGTGATTGGATGAGTGCATTGGTGGTGCCTGGGTGATTGGACAAGTGCATGGCTAATGCCTGACTGATTGCATGAGTGCATGGATAGTGCCTGGTGATTGGACGAGTGTATGGGTAATGCCTGGCTGATTGAATGAGTGCATGGGTAGTGCCTGCATGATTCAACGAGTGTATGGGGAATGCCTAGCTGATTGTATGAGTGCATGGGTAGTGCCTGCCTGATTGTATGAGTGCATAGAAAATGCGTGGTGATTGCACAAGTACATGCATAATGCCTGCGTGACTGGACGAGTGCATGAGTAATACTTGGGTGGATGAATGGGTAGTGCATAGAGGATTGTAGCAGCGCATGTGTTACTGACTGGGTCATTGCAGGAGTACTGAGTGGATGATTAGAGTACTGCAAGGAGAATGCGTGGTGAATTTATAACTGCTTGGATATTGGCGGAGTGTTTGGATTAGTACATAGTACTGGCTGGGTTATTGGAGGAGTGCATGGGGAGTGACAGTGTGATTGCTGGACTGCATGGGTACTACCTGGGTAATTGGTGCAGTGAATCAGTAGTGTGTAGGTGGTTAGAGGACTGCATGGATAGTGCAGATGTGATTGTAGCACTGCATGTGATAGTGCCTAGGTTATTACATGAGTACATGGATAGCGACAGGATACTTAGAGTGCTGCAAGGAGAGAGCATGGTGAATTTATAAATGCTTGGGTTTTGGCAGAGTGATTGGATGAGGACATGGAACTGGCTGTGTAATTAGAAGAGTGCATAGGTAGTAAAAGGGAGATTAGTAAACTTTATAGGTAGCACTCAAAGGAGTACTGCAAGGAGAGTGCATGGTGAATGTATAAGTGCTTGGGTTTTGGCTGAGTAATTGGATTAGTACATGGTAGTGGCTGGGGGATTGGAGGAATGCACAGGGAGTGACAGTGTGATTGCTGGACTGCATGGGTACTTCCTGTGTAATTGGAGGAGTGAATCAGTAGTGTGTAGGTGGTTACAGGACTGCATGGATAGTGCACATGTGATTGTAGTACTCCATGTGTTACTGTCTGGGTCGTTGCATGAGTACATGGATAGCAACTGGATACTTAGAGGGCTGCATGGAGAGCGCATAGTGAATTTATAAGTGCTTGGGTCTTGGCAGAGTGATTGAATAAGGACATGGGACTGGCAGGGTAATTGGAGGAGTGCATAGGTAGTAACAAGGAGATTACTAAACTGTATAGGTAGCAGTCAAAGGATTGTAGAAGTGCATGAGTTAGTGCCTGGGTAATTGCATGAGTACATGGGTACTGACTGGATGATTGGAGTACTGCAAGGAGACTGCACGGTGAATTTCTAAGTGCTTGGGTTTTGGTGGAGTGATTGGATTAGTACATGGTACTGGCTGGGTGATTGGAGTAATGCACGGAGAGTGACAGTGTGATTGCTGGACTGCATGGGTGCTACCTGGGTAAATGGAGGAGTGAATCAGTAGTGTGTAGGTGGTTACAGGACTGCATGGATAGTGCACATGTGATTGTAGCACTGCATGGGTTAGTGCCTGGGTCATTGCATGAGTACATGGATAGCGACAGGATACTTAGAGTGCTGCAAGGAGAGTGCATGGCGAATTTATAAGTGCTTGGGTTTTGGCAGAGTGATTGGAAAAGGACATGGGACTGGCTGGGTAATTAGAAGAGTGCATAGGTAGTAACAGGGAGATTAGTAAACTGTTTAGGTATAGGATTGGAGACGTGCATGACTTAGTGCCTGGGTCATTCCACGAGTACATGGGTAGGGAATTTGTAGGTGCTTGTGTTTTGGCACAGTGATTAGATAAGGACATGGCAGAGTCCACAGGAAGTGACAGGGGGATTGCTGGACTGCATGTGTAGTGCTCTGGAGATTTTACCACTGCATGAGTTGGTGCATGAGCCATTGCATGAATGCATGGGTAGTGCTTGGATTCTGAGTGATTGCACAATATAGAATCAGTAAATCATTTCTCGTGTACTTATAAAATCACATATTCACTACCTTTGCACACCTCTAATCAGTCAGGCACCTCTCAATAATTCAGTAAATATACATACAACTATATAAATACAATCTGAACACATACATAAGTCATTACATACTATCTAGTTAAATAGATATGTACAACATCCCAGAAAGAGTAATATGTGGTGGTTTACTTTTGAGCTACATCTTGACCATTACATCTAGAAATATGCAACATCATCAAACTATATCTCTCAACAGACTTAGGAAAGAAGACTAATTAACAACACCTTTTATGAGCATTTCTAAAACCACACTTTTATTATACATCTTCACCATTGTATCTAAAATTATGTAGCATCATTCAACTATACTTTTGATCAGAATACAAAAAGAAGCATAATTAACAACACCTTATTTCACCATTCTATCTTAAAACATATGGCACCATTTAACTTTACCTTCTGTACAAACTAATAACAGAAACTTAATTATTAACACCTTATATGATCATCTTTCAAACAGCACATTTGTGCTGCATTTTACCAAACTATCTATAATTATGCAGTATCATTAAACTATACCTTTGTAGAGAGAAGAAAAAACGATGCTTAATAAACTACACCTTATATGAACATCTTTCAAAATACACATTTGTAGTGCATGTTCAACCAAAATATGAGGCATCATTCAGCTATACCTTTGAACAGACTTAAACATATATATATTACTCTACAGACTGTTTTTTAAACAAACTTCAAGTACAATAACACTAATTCCAATAGACATCCCTACATTTAATAATATTTTCAAACAACATAGTTTTAGAATAATGTCAAATCTTTTTTAAATCAACCTCAAATATATATAACTCACCTTGCAAATAAATCTGTTGAATGAAAAATCTCACACACTCAGACAAGATTTTCTTTTACACAGTCAATATAAATCACCAGACTCTGCAAGGTAAAACCAGTAATGGCAAGGTTTCCCTCTCTTTTTCCATACAAATACACATAAGCAACAAATGACATTGCTTCCCAGAAATTTTCAAATTGTAAAACACATTTCCATTGGTCACAAATAATATCCCTCATCAACTGACTTCTTCACCCCTTCTGCTTAATGTCAGTTTCCATAGCAACAGGACATGCAACATTCAACTTAACGGACAGGTCACAAGTTCACCACAGAATGTTGCAAATAAGAACAGCAGGTGTGGTTGCCTTTGAAAAACATGACCTTATCCTTTCTGCTGTACCTTTCAAACATTTTTTACTAATCAATAAGAAACTTGCTTTTTAAACAAGTTAAACTGCACCCTATTTTTGCATGTATAATCTTCTTAAACAGCTAATCAAATCTCTACTTTCTTAAAAACAGCATCTTCTCCACCATTTTAGATACCTCTCATTCTACCAATTGACTACCTCAGCTGCAGACATCTTTTGATTACCTACAGACATCCCTTCAAGATGCTTTCTGTGTGGGTTGTTGGGCACAGCTATATATTCTGGTGCAAAAGGTATGCTGAACACAGAGGTATTTACAAAGACCTAGCATTGCAAAATGTAGACATTAAATGGATTGGACAGAGAGGATAAAGTGGCACCACTTGATGCATTTGATTAAAACCTTTTTACATCTCCAACCCCCTAACCTCATGATTGTGCACTGTGGTGGCAATGACCTAGGCACATTGACTGGGGTAGGTCTGTAAATGCTAATGAAGGACACCTTTGCAGAATTGATGTTGCTTTTCCCCCAAACTGCCTTTGTATACTCTAACATATGCCAAAGACAGAAATGGAAGTGGTCCAATCAATTTTGTCCTCAGATTGAGAAAGCTAGAAAGAATGTCAATAAAGCTGTTTCTGTTTACCTCAGAGACCATAGAATGGGCTCCATATATAACAATCTACGTTTCCATATGGAGGGCATCTACAGAAGTGACGGAGTACACTTCACTGATGAAGGGAACAGAGTGTTTCTCAACAACCTAAAGCTTTGCATCCGCACTTACATGTAGCTGCAAGAAACTCATAATAAACACAAGGGCTCTTTTTAGAGCCACCCAATTAGCCAACATTAACCTAGATTTATAAAATAAAATCTTAAGTTTTTTTGCTTTTTCCCTTCAAAAATGTGTACTCTTCCATTAATTTACATTCACCCCGGGGACCCCAGCCCCCGGGGCATGCCCAAATATATAATTTTTTATTTTTATTTTTGTGGAAGGAGGAGGGGGGACTGCCACCCCCTTCCCGGGCCATTTTGGGCCCCGGGGACCCCATCCTCCGGGACCTGGCCTCATGGTTAGGGAACGTGGGGGGAGCCCCAATGCCCCCACAGTCCCGCTGGCTCCCCATGTCCTGCGGGAGCCAGCATTGCTTTGCCACACAGGGAGCTGCTGACATGGAGCTCCCCGTGTGGAAAAGCAATCTGCTTTGGATTTTGGAAGGTTTACTGCTCTCGCTTCAAAAATCCAAAGCAGAGTTTGCTATGAAAGGGCGAGAGCCATGCTCCCGCCCTCTCATAGCAAACAGCAGTGTACCGGGGGTAGGCCCCCCGGGACAATGCAGGAGCTGGCCCTGGGGGGTGGCGGTCCCCAGGGCCATCAAGGGCTCCAGGAGGGGGACGCGTGTCCCCCCTCCCAACGTGTTTAAAGCCCCGGGGAGGTGCTGCTGCCTGGGGCTTGGGGGGCCATGGAGGCCCCCCACACATTAAAACACAAGCCCCGGGGGTGGCGGTCCCTGGGGCTGCGGGAGGGCCGCATGCCCTCCCGCATATCATATACATAGCCCTGGGGAGTAGGCGGTCCCCGGGGCTGCGTGGGCCCCCGCTAATTAATTTATAGTGCCCCAGGGACCTGGCCCACCAGGGGGCTTTTTTAAAACGTAGCGCGGGAGCCTGCGCTTCGTTTTTTAAAAACATTTCGGCGGGAGTCACGACCCAAGCGTGACTTACGCCAAAAGTATTTAAAAAAAATCTTTTTTGGGCTCCAATGGGTCCTTGTGGGACCCCTGAGCAGGCCTAGGGGGTCAGGATGTTTCTACCCTGCCCCCTTTTCTTGTTTTTTAATGTTATTTCTACTGTTTTCTTGTGACTCTGTTCTACCGAGTCACAAGATGGCTGCCAACACTTCCTGGTTTTGAGTTTTGGCAGCCAATCACAGTGAAGCTCGTGGTCGGGAGGGTACACAAATCCACCGCTGCCCTAGATATCGAAACTTTTTTTTTAAAAATTTCTCAACAACTACTGAACGGATTTTCACCATTTAAAAAAAAAGGTCACTTTCTGAACCAAGCACTACCTTTTTGCCAAATTTGGTGTAATTGCGTTCAGCTGTTCGGGCTGTAGCCGTGTCTAAAGTTTCCTGTGAAAAATTATGGAAAACAAGATGGGGAAAACGCGTTTTGGGACCCCCCTGTTTTCTCGGCCCCCACTTGGCGAATCACCCTGAAACGTTCAAGACAGAAGCTGACCGGAGCTGATCACTATTTTTGAAAATTTCGCGAGATTCGTCAACCGGTGCCAAAGTTATTGGAAAAACAAAAAACGCTTTTCCTATGGAAACTAGGTCCTGACTATAACTACCTACGGCGGAACATAAAATCTGCGCATTTGTGCGGAGAACTTTGTTGCTGCTTCCTGAATATGCCTGTACCAGTGAGAAAGGGAGGTGAACTCTCGAAACGCGTATGGTTTTGAAGGCTCAAGAGTTTGTTGTTCTACGCACGCAGCTGCAACCTTGTGAAAATCATCAATATATATATATATACATATATATATATATTAGAAATTGGGGTCTCTAGTTGAGAATGGCTTGCAGCTTTGTCCAAGTAGGGACCCTTCTTCCTAGTCAGGGTAAGGGGGATGCAATTCTAAAATAACCCCTACTCACTCCCTTGATAGCTTGGCATGAGCAGACAGGCTTATCTCCACGGCAGTGTGTTAGACATTTGTGCATGCATACAGTAACACAGTGAGAACACTACAAATGGACACCACACCAGTTTAGAAAAATGGCAAATCTTTAAACTACACAAGACCAAAAACGACAAAAATCCAACATACAATACTAAAAGATAGGTATTTTGCAAGATAACCTTCAAATTGCAGAAATACCGCAAAAACACAGTTCCTACGAGTTGGTAGCTCTGTCCGGGGCTACTACGTTGCTGAAAATAACAGAGCCTAACAGTTGTTACGGGTCAGCTGTAGCATCGACCGACTCGTAGATAGTACCTTTTTTGTTGCTGACGATTCCATTGGTACAAATTGGTCGGGGCAACCGCTGCGGTTGCATTGTGAAGTTTAGCGGTGCGGCAGGCGGTGCCCTCATTGCGCGGTGCAGGCAGCGGCTCAGTGACGGTCGTCCAATGACGTCGGGGAGACCAGGGCTGCGATGTGCAGTGAGGCAAGGCTAGATGCAGTGCTGCCAGGTCATGGTGCAGGCAATGGAGCCAGTCGAAGTTGGGGTGGGCAGCGAAGGTTTCGTGAGGGCCAGGCTGCAGAGTGAAGTGAGGAGCTGGGAGTGCCATGCCCACAGGAAACGGTGCAAGCAGTGGCTCGGAGACGGTCATCCAGCGGCATCGGTGAGCGATGCAAAGTGCGGCGGTGCCTTTTGCGGTGCCTTCAGGACACGGAACCAGCGATGGACTCGGTCACGGAGTCGGCTGCTCTTCTCTTCTGTGGCGACTGAAACCCACAGTTCCGGAGATGGTGCCCGGAGGGATGGTGAAGTCTTTGCTGTTCCCGAGACTTCTTGAACAGGGGGCAAGTTCTACCTCAAGCCCTTGGAGATACTTTTCAAGCAGGATACACACACAGTTCCTCTCCTTGCCAGAAACAGCTACTGCAGGCCAACCCCAGACAGCACACAGCAAAGGGGCAGTACTTCTCCTTCAGCTTTCCCAGCTCTTCTCCTTGGCAGAGGTTACTCTTGCATTCCAGATGTAATCTAAAAGTCTGAGGTATAGGCCCCACTTTTTATAGCCAAATTCCTTTGTTCGCTTGTGGCAGAGAGTGCTCAGCAAAAAAAGTTCTGTCCTCCCTGGCCCAGCTTTCTGGGAGGAGGTGGAGACAGCATTGTCCAAGCCAGACCAGGCTCATTCAGGTGTAAAAGAAATCTCCTCCCCCTACCCTAAATGCAGCCCAGGTCAATTCAGCCTAGCCCGGATTCCACCTGGAAAGGTAGGACACACATCACCCCCTAAGTGGGTGTCTGAACAGAATGCACATCCCCAGCCCCTGTCACTCCAAAGCCAGACAGTCAATACACAACCCTAGCAGAGGCACACTGGATGGCTAAGCAAGAAAAGACCTACTTTCTAAAAGTGGTATTTTCAAACCCAGAATAAAAAAAATCATCCTCGCTAAAAGATGCATCTTTATATTCTGAGTTCAGGCATACCAAACTCCACTTCTCTACCTTGTTCCCATGGGCAGTTATACTTAGAAGTTTTTATAAGTAAACTCCCCATTCCATCCTATGGGACAGATAGCCTTTCAATAGTGAAAACGAAATGGGCAGAATTTCACTATCCGGACATGTCACACACATCAGGACATGTCCTACCTTTCACATACACTGTACCCTGCCCACAGGGGTACCTTGGGCCTACCTTAGGGGGTACTCACATGTAAGAAAAGGGAAGGTTAGGGCCTGGCAAGTGGGTGCACTAGCCAGGTCAACATGGCAGTACGAAACTGCACACAGACACTGCAATGGCAGGTCTGTAGACCTTTTGCACGGCTGCTTGTGTGGGTGGCACAATCAGTGCTGTAGGCCCACTAGCAGCATTTGATTATCGGGCCCTGGGCACGCACAGTGCATGGTAACAGGGACTTAGTAGTACATAAAATAAGCCAATTATGGAAACTCTAATGCATGACAACAATTTACAGAGGGAGCACTTGGACTTTGGTACTGAACAGCAGTGGCAAAGTGCCCAAAGCATCTAGACTAGCAAGATCAAAGTCCAAAACACAGTAATAATACATTAGGTAAAGGCAAAAATACAGGGGAAACTCTGAATCCAGGTCTGAATCTAACTCAACAATAAGTGAGATTGACTCTGATGGGAGCGGAGTCACAAGACATCAAGGAAGAGAAGACATGGGGGCCCTCACCCCGGGAGAGGAACTGGATTTTGTGCAGCGGGCGCGGAGCCAGATGCTCAGACCACGGAAGCCTGCACCAAATCCAGAGCAGAACACAACCAAAGACGGAAAGCCAGAAGGCAAGCCCGGCAGTGCAAGAAACGGGCAGCAACGAAAGAAAAAATGGAACAAGAAATAAACTCCCATGAAAACACAGTGGTGAACCTATCATCTGTCCAACTAGATCAAGCGGAAACCCAACTGCTGGCATTGGGTTTATCGTACTGCCCGGAAAGCAGCTTGAACTATATGCAAACCAGAGTGGACATTTATAAGTTCATCCGCAAAATGAAGTTAAAAAATACTATGCTATCAAAAACTCCAAAAGGACTGTAGAAACCACAGTTAACATCAACATTGCCAGCTCTGACTCGTGTTCCAACCTATTGATATCAGACATTCCTATACTACGAACTTTGGGTGTCTTATCCAATGCCGACCAGGAAGATATATCAGTGTCAACACAGAATATGATCAAAGAGATGGGTGTGACTACTTCCAGTAATGTTCAATCCCCTTTCAAACCAAATTCGACTTTCGACCCTGTCATGCCACGAGATGCTATAGATACCTATCAAGACATTGTCATTGATGAAGTAAAAAAACTTCGCTTTCCAATCAAACGGCAGAAAGGAGGCACTAAATTCAAATCTAAAAAGTATCAAGACCTGATTAAAAAATTGCAAGAACACAGCGAAGTCATAATTAAACAATCAGGTAAAGGGGGTAATATAGTCTTGTGGCCCAGGAAAGACTATTTCATTGAAGCAGACAAGCACCTAAATGACAACCAATGCAATAAGAAATCCAATGCTTAACAACTTTTGTCAGTAAACGCCCGTGCCTCAAACATTTGAATAGATGGAAACGAGAAAATGTAATCACCAATGATGAATTTAACTATTTACGAACAGAATTTCCAGTCACTCCCATAATGCATCTTATACCAAAAATACATAAAATGGTTACTCTGGTACCGGGAGAACCCATAATTAATGCAAGAGGAGTGCTAGAGAAAATTTCAGAATACGTGGATTTCTATCTTCAAGACTTGGTCGTTATCCTCCCATCTTATATAAAAGACACTAATCATTTCCTTGAAAAATTAAAAGACATACCATGGTCAGAGAAGTAAATTTTGGTATCTTTGGACATATGTGCACTATATACCAGCATTAATCATTTCGATGGTATAAACACAGTTCAATTCATATTGGGAAATAGGCCTATGAAACTATTCCAACATGGGAAAATTATCATGAACATGATATGTTTCTGCCTCCATAATAACTATTTTCAGTTCAACAAAGACATATACCATCAGATCAGAGGAGTCGCCATGGGAGCCTGCTTCTCCCCCAGGTACGCGTGCTTGCACGTGGGGTGGTGGGAGGAGCAGGTTCTCAAAGTCAAATTCAATGATGTTTGGGATGAGTGCATCATTGGCTGGATGCATTTCACCGACGACATCTTCTTTGTATGGAAGGGAACCAAAGAAATGGCTGAGGCATTTATTAAAACCTTAAATGTTAATGATCTTAATCTCCAATTTACTGCCGTAGCCGATAAGATATCTATTGACTTCCTGGATGTGCATGTCTATATAGAAAACAATCAAATTGAGATGACTTTGCACGGAAAAAGTACAGCTGGGAACTCAACGCTTCATGTGTCGAGTTTTTTTCATCCCACCCACTTGATAAGAAGCATCCCCTAAGGGGAGTTCCTAAGGCTTTGTAGAATGTGTAGTACTGAAACAGCTTTTGAGAATTGCATAAAAGAAAACAGGCTCAAATTCACAGCAAGGGGTTATAGCAACAAGATCATTAATTCAGCTTTGGCTAAAGTCAGAATTAAGCCCTGGGAGGAGCTACTTATGACTAGAAAGACTCCATCCCCTGGTGAGAATGCTGCCCATTCAAACCTAGATGAGGCTAACACTGAGATGAGATTTATAACTACATTCAGCAGCCAACACAGGAAAATCAGGACCATAATCAATAAACATTGGCCTATTGTTCAAACTGATATGATATTGAACCAATTATTCCCAACCCCTCCAGCATTGACTTTTAGAAAGTCCAAATCGATACACAATGCCCTTGTAAAGCCCAGCTCTGAGTTGATTTCCAATGTAATTCAGCCTCGCTCTATGCGGTTAACACCTCGCAATGAATTTATCAAGTGCAATACTTGCAGAGCGTGTAAGTTTGGGGCCAACACATCCCAATACACTACTGTTTTTGGCCATGCATCAAATAAACTGAGAGCCAGATACAACTGTCACACTAAATTTGCTGTCTACGTATTGAGCTGCAGCTGCGGGCTTCAATACGTGGGCAATACCAAACTTCAGGTTCATGTGCGCATTCTGCAGCATCTCAGAGCCATCATCAACTCAGACATGAACTATCCGGTGGCCAGACATTTCAAGGCAGTGCACCACAACAAACACGATGATCTGAAATACTTTGCCATAGCTGCCGTACCACCGATGAGAAGGGGAGGGAACAGGGAGAAGGCTTTAAGACAGTTGGAGGCCAAATTTATACTTAAATTAGACACCCGCACACCAAATGGTTTAAACAATGGGGAAGAATTATACAATTTTTTGTGATTTTTATAGCTATTTATAATTATTTATGGATACTTATGGAATATTTATACAATTGTTTTCAACATTGTTTTAGAATTACCCCCACTATATAAGTTGTCTCTAATTCAAATGTTTTTATTGATTTGATGTTGGTCCCCCAAAATGATCATTCATGACAAACGTTATCAGCATTATATTATGGCTGTTTATCTAGTTCTCCGTTTCATTTCAAACACAATATTATGACTGTTTATCCAGTTCTCCTTTTACTTAAATGAATCCCGAACTGTATCCACCTAAACTTAGTTAATCTATGGTTATGAATATTAGATTTTATTCACACCAAGCCATTAGACAGAAACAGACCATCAATAAGATACCGCCCCTCAATCTCTTAACACTTATGTTTTATTGTATGTATTCGTTTATTACACTGTCACTTTAAATGCACTTTCCAGCACTTCATATATCTGCCTTGGGATTTTTGCCATAAAGTAATAGCTTTGGACTAATTACAATATAGGACTTTGAAAAAAAATATATACTGTGGATTTATTGTTTACATTGAGGAGGATTCCCACTAAGTCTGACAGTCTGATTATAATTTTAGATTGTGACAGTACTCAATGATGTGTTTTTTTCATATATATCTATATTAAATAGTAGATTTTATATTTTCTATGGATGGGCCTGAGGATTGGGTTAAATTTACCAATAGGAATCCAATTGATATATTTATTGTATTTATAATCAGGTTTTAGGTCACTTAAACATAATGTATCTGAAAATCACGCACAATCATTTGGGATGGTTACAGTTCCTTTTTGTAATCTGTTGAATATCCGGATTTGTATTCAGACGAGTCATTACCAGTTTTATGTTTTGTCAAATTGCACTTTGCGGTTTAAATTTTAAAATGGATTTAACCCATAATTATTTTTGTATATTTTAGTCCTTGCCGCTACAAATATGAATGAAACATTCACAAATTATGATTGCCCACACACCAATGGAATATAAGAATATAAGTATGTTTTTCATTTTCACCAATCACGTGATGTATGCATGGTGTAGGTGCTTAAAAGCGACAATGGACTTTTATCTTGTCATGTGATCAAGCCCAGTTGATGGGCAAAACGCATCATCTGCCATGCTGAGCGTCAGCTAATAAAGAAGCAATTTTGCACTTAACTGGTGCCCGTGTCCCGCTTGTCGACCAGCAATCAATCACCTGTACCCTGTAATTTCAAAGCAAGAAAACTTCCCTCATTTAATGAGAACCAAAGTCTGCGGTAGCAGCCAGATTTCTTACTCAGAGATCCCTCATCAGCCTGCTACCTGCCTTGATTAATGCAATTTTTCCAGCCCATCTTCAATACTGTACTCTCCAGCAGTGGAAAACCATATCCTTTGTCAGAGCTTCACCTATCAAGACCTCATCATATTGGAAACCAATTCTCAGGCAGAACATCAGTGGTGGCTTCTCAACATGGAGACCAACAATAGCAAAGCCATCTTTAGTTCCCCTTCGGATGTAGCAATCAACTCAGATGCCAGCTGGGGTGCCAACTCCATAGCTTTTCGACCAGAGGTGTTTTAGTCTCCATATGAGAAAAAAACTCCATGTCAATGACCTTAAACGCCTCACTAGCACCTTTACAAACAAGAGTCCAACCAAACACAAGACTCATTGTTGCATTTTCTTGAGGATTGACAATCTATCAGCGGTGAGATATGGCAACAAACTCTGTGGCATGAGGACCGAACCTCTAACAGATTCCTCCAAGGAGCACTGTCTCTATAACAACTGATCGGTAGTAGCGGACTTTGCCCAGGCCCATTTAACTCCGCTGCTGACTGCTTCTTCAGGCACTTTTGAGACTCCAGTGACTGGATGTTGGCCCGAGGATTTTTCACTGCAACCCACTCCTCTATGGTACTGTTGACCTCAACATTTTCATCTCCTGATTAAATAATTAACTTCCTGGTTTAGATTGTTGGCATCAGCACCCATATGCTGAGTGACAGAAGCTATTCTCCAGGACTTGTGTCATTTAGCCCATACATGTTTACTTCTTCTGGCATTCTTCCCAGTGTCTTCTTCTTTGCAAGATGTTTCCACTAAAGGGTAGTCTTAGTCACTTTTCATTGGCCGTCTGAGGCCTGGTGTCTTTCTTTGTAATCTCTCTCAGCTTGGATATAAAGGGCCATCATCATAAACTGATGCTGCAGGGCCAACTTCATGGTATAGCCTTGGAATTCCCTGGGGATCCCTCAGGGTTGCCAGAAATTGCAAAGATTGCTTCAGTCCTCGACAATGAGTTCTGGGCTCGAAGCACTCAAAGAGCCTACAATTATGCCTGGAAGACCAGGTTTTGTTGGTGCCTGGGATGAGATATTTATCACATTTGTTTCTTCTCCCTTCTTTTTAATTAACTTCCTGTCGACTCTTCTCCAAAGGTCTTTCTTACAGAACCGTTTTAACATGTACTGCTCTTCTATCGTGGCTCACCTCCCCCTCTTTAATTCTCTTTCCTTGGGTAAGGATATTCTTGTCTGATGCCATATGAAAGGCAACCACTTCAGGAGACTCCCCCTATCTCGCTACACCGCCACCTGGGATCTCCCCATTGTTCTCACCATTTTGTCTTTCAGGTCTCTTCTTGCTTTCTTGAACAGATTTTTTTTCAAACTGGCATCATTGCTTTGCCTCATCTCTTGCAGGAGGTTGTCAGATGTCAAAGCTCTTGCTGTCTCTGGCTGTCATTTTTTGGAGATGAGGCAATGTTTAACATTTCAGCCAGTACCAAGATGGCCTCCCATTCCATACTTTACACTTATTTTCCCTCCCACCCTACTCTTTGTGTTGTCTATTATCTTCGTGAATTCAACTCTGGCACTTCTCTTTGCTCCTCAGAAGACCTCCTCCTCTGTTTTATAAGTACTGCTAACTTGGTATCTTGCACTACTCTAGCCCAATGGGGCAAGCTTACTATGGCTGCTGCAGGCATCAATATCTCCAGTTTTGTAGCTCATTTCACTCAAAATGCGATGGCCTCTAATGCCTTCCTTGCTAGTGCAAGACTAGAAGGCATTCTTATGGCAGCCAACAGGTTATGTGCAGCAACATGTAAGTCCTTCCACCTTAATACACTTGTGCATATATCTGACTCAGTCCTCGCTAGGCTGTGAACTTCCATATAGTACCCACTCATTGTCTCGTGATAAAATGAGAATTTTTAGAGCTTTAGTCAAGAGGAAATCTGAGGTTTACTCAAGGCAATGAGACACATATATTATCCCTCCTAGCCTTCCCTGTCTGATTTCCTAGGGTTTACAGCCCTGTAGTTCATATTGCTTTCCGGGTTTTTTTTATAATGTTATATTTTATTCTATGTGTTGTTGTATATGTAGTGTCAGATTGGTTTCCTTGAATGTGTTCACTGAACCTGTGCATAACTTTTTTCCCTTGTCTCTGCCTATTCATACTTTTTCAGGTTATGGAAGCGTTATGGACCTTAACTTTCCTTCAAAAATCAAGTTTTTTTCTTCCTGGTTTATTTTATTTATGGTTACAAGTACATTCCTGAAGTTACGAATTTGCTACAGAACAGGCTGCTTTATCATACATTTGACATCATTAAGCCTTAGTGTCATCACAATTTATTGGTGCTGCCAGGAGCTAGTAATAAAGGAATTTTGCATATTATAATTGCCTCATTGTCTCTAATTAAATGTTAGATTTCCTCTTCACCGCAGGTACAAAAATCCCCAAAATAGAGATGTTAATGTGCCTTGGACACTTGTTAATGCTCCAGTGAACTGTTATTCTCCTGTCCTTTCATTCTTCCTTTTCTTGCCCCCTCCTAACCAATTATAAAGCACAGTTCCAAACAGTTTGCACAGATGTTACAAGGTCCTTCAGTCTGAATTGTTGAATATATAGATGTGCAATGGGCAACTGCCAATGGGCTATTAACTAACATTTTGCTTTCCATTCCTTTTTCCTTTCCTTCCTCTTTCCCTCTTACACCTCCTAACCTTTACCTAACCACCCCGTGCTGATTTGTCCTTGACAAACACATTAATAAACTGTTCAGCAGATTATACAGTAGGCGTGAACTTCTTTAGTATTCCTTTATCTTTATATTAATTTTAAGTATTTGTGCAAAGCCAAAAGTATACTTTTGGTTTATTGATGATGGCTTGAATCGTTAATGGAGCATCACTGAAACCCCCTAGCTAAGGGTTTTTTAAATAGCAATTAGTTCCTTTTGCCTGTGTACTTTGTACATGACTAGGCTGTCTTGCTTTCAGTGTTTATTTACTTGTATATTTTACTTGTGTTTTCTCAGTGGTTTCCAAACCTTTTGAAATTGGTGGATTTCTGGGCTTATTCACCAATCTAACCAAGAAATAAGCAAAATTGTGTTTTTCAGTATTTACAAAACATGTTGTTTTTGCAGTGATTGTTATAAAACAAATATTTAATTTAAAGGAGAAGTAATGCATGTTATGCAGTGTCTTCCCAATAGCGCTATGTACACTGGACTTATGTTGAACTGTCTTAAGCATACAAAGTCTGTGTATTGCACACTCACATCTAATTACATCTTCTCACATCTCATTTCCTCTCACACTCACTGTGTCAGGACCCTGTCTGGTTTACGCTGCTATTAATCAATTGAAATGTCAGAGTGCTATATTCAAATTTTTAAATAAAACAAATCCCTACACACAGTTGGAGGATTTTCACCTACTCCTTACTGAATATTATGATAATGTAGTATTGGTCAACCCTGCAAACAGCAGAGTACCCTGTGAAACATTTAACATTTTGATTTGCAACATATTTATATGCAATCCTGCAATCTGAGAAAACTAAAACATGATGCTTTAAGCATGCTTGCCACTGCTTTACTGCACTCTTTGCCTGACTAGATTAAGGTGGCAGTGCTGCTTTTGTGTGGGCGTTCATAGATGCTGAGTGCCTGCCTGGCAAATGTCTTATTTTATGTCAGTCCTGATCTTTTAACAGACCAGAATTAGCTGAAAGTATCACAAATAACAATGGGACATCTTGTAGTTATGAATTGTGTTGGTGTAGGAAAGTGCCCCTTTTTGCATGGTTACCCACCACCTTTTGCCTGACATCTAATGCAACCTGACTCAATGTGCCCTGGGGCCCTGCCAATCAGGTTCCCAAGGCCTGTGCTCTTTCCCAAAACTGTCCCTTTGTACCCACAATTAGCACATCTCTGGCCACATGTAAGCTCCTTGTAAAAGATACCATGTGTACCAAGGACACTGTGACCAGGGAAGGCCCCTAATGGCTGCAGCACCTATTGTGTCACCCTTAGGGGCACTATACAGTAACACCCACCCACTGCCATTGCAGGCTGCGTGTTTTGGTGCAGAGAAAAGTGAAGAGTCGACATGGCACACCTCCCTGTGTGCCAGGCCTACAACTCACTGTATGAGGCCTAGGTAAGTCACATCCCTAGCAGAGTGCACTAGCCCTGTGTCCCCACAGTTTCCAGGTCCATTCTTAAACATTGTAAGTGTAGTAAAGCCATAAAGAGTATATGGTCTGGGAGTTAGACATTACCCACTCCACAGCTCCATAATGGCTTTACTAAAAACTTGGAAGTTTGGTAGCAAACTTCTCAGTACGTTAAACCCACGCTGATTCCAGTGTGGGATTTCATGTAAAATACACTCAGAGGGCATCTTAGAGATGCCTCCTGAAACTCAACCAGCCCTGGTGTGGTTCCTGAATGACTGCCCGCAATTTGCCATCACCAGACAGGTTTTGGGACCCCTGGGTAGAGATGCTCCACTCTCTGGGTCCAGAAACAAAGCACATCCTGGGCAGAGGTGTAATGCCCCCTCCCCCAGGATGGGCTGGGTTCCCGAAGGGGAATCTTCAAAGGCCTGCCGCCTTTGTGATCTGTCCCTGCCATTTCCTGCCCCCAGCAACTGGCTGCCACCCGTTCTGCCCCCACTGTTGGGCGGGATAATCAGCGTGAACACCAAGCTTGGAGGAGCGGTGTGACCACATTTGCCAAACCCCCCCCTCAGGTGGGGAGGCGAGGTGAAGCACACATCTCAGTTCCCTCCATCTTGAAGATTAGGGGACCCAGCCAATCAGGAAGAGGCACATGCCCCCCTCCCACCGCAGGGTGGCATAGTAAGGGGTGTACCCACCGCAAAGAAGAGACCCATTGGTCCTGACCTACAGACCCCTTTAAATGCCTCTAAATCTAGTATTTAGGAGCAACCCTGAACCTTTCCTCTTCAGATTCGAGAAAGAAAGAAGGACCAAAGACCCATGCTGACCCAGGAAGAAGAGGACTCCTATTGCTTTGGCCCCAGCCCCTATGGCCTGTCCCGACTCCGATCTGCCGACAGCAATGAAACCGGCATGTCCAGCAGCCCCCCAGAGCCCGGCGGACCCGCCCTGCACTAACCTTACAGACTTTGTCTACTGTGAGCACCGGATTTGCTCAACAAAGACTCCAAAACCAGACTCCGGATTCGGGTGACTCCGCGATTTTTCACAACTCTGCACCTGACGCCCATGGCCCAAGTTCTAGTGGCCTAACACCATGAGGAGGTCTTCCCAGTGACCCTGACCTGGGATATTGAGATCCCTGACCTCCCTCATGCCTCAACGCGATGCCTGCAGCCTCAACCTGAAGGGTCCTCCGACCATGACCGGAGCTGGTAAGAAAATGTGACACCCGAAGACACCCCTGCACCCAACGCCCCACAGCCTTGGGTGGCCCAACCGACTGTGCTCAGGATCCCCGAAGATCCCAACTTGCCTCTCCAGCTGGTGGTCGCCTTCAGGAATCCTCCCTGCCGGAGCCTGCAGCAACTTCTCCGAACTGAAGGTCTCCATTGAAAAGCACATGGTCCCCGGCGCCATTTTGGCACCCTACACCCGGCCGCCCAAGTGCTGCTGGTGTTGCAGCTTCTGTTCTGATAATTAGCCCCTGCAGTGCTGACCTTAACCCCAGGAGCTTTGCTCCCACACTCGAGTGCCTGCTCATAGGCAGCCCCTAACCAAAGGCCCCCTAGGGTAACAATGGGCCCCTGCACTCTGCACCTGGCTGCCCCAGAGCCGCTGGTGGTGCAACTCGAGTGCCTAGCTAGACCTTAGGGAACCTTGGTCCTAACCCCCAAAACTCCCACTCGTAAGTCGTGTACTTACCTGAGAAACCGCTTAAATGTATTCTCCGATAGGAACCCCTGTTATCAGATTTAAAATGTTTTAAGTTTTGGACTAATGTTTGTATGGAGAAAAGATAACTAAACTGCAAAGTATAAAAATTCTTTTTTGTATTGTGAGATCCTTGAGGGTGGTATCTAGGCATACCACCCCCAGTACTCAAATTAACCTAAAAGTAACTACAAAGTATTGTATTAAAAAAGTAAATATTGTATAATGCAAACTGCTTTCTGAATCAATACCAAACTGTAACTATTGTAAAATTCAATCATAACTGCATTTCACTGTGAAATCCTGCATTCCAAGTATATTTTACCTACCTATGCCAAGTCCTGCTTGGTTCTAGAAATAAAACACAAGTATACTTTTTTCATCAGTCTTGACTGAGTGAATACAATAAATGCGTAATACACCCTCTGGATAAGCCTAACTGCTGGCCCACATTACCATAAAGAGAGCTGTTAGTACTTACAAGTCAAGTCAAATAACTTTATTCGATTAATTCGAATCATAAAAGTTTTGCATACATTCATAAAATAATTATGTATTCATAAGAAAACGTATACAAAAGTTAGGCTTGATAGACATATATAGGCTCAAGGTTTAAAATTTTAAAACAATGTACAATTTGCCTTAAAAAAAAACATTCTCCTCCATGGCTCGTGCTCCCCAGCACAAGTTCTATATTAATAAAATTAATACATCCTATCATTTTCAAACACATCAATACAACATAAATAAAACTGTAAAATCAGTTAAAACTTGATTACCTCTTACAATTCATAGCTTTTCCTAATTAAAAGAGCAGTTCTAAAGAAGTTAAGCACAGCGGTACTAATAGCAGCAGTAGATAATGATCGTAAATAATTAAAACCATCCTGATAAGAACAGGGGCGAATTTCGCTCGGAACAGGCTTGATAAAGCGCGCCCTTGGATCTTTATAAAGTGTGCAAAACAGCATGAAGTGCATAGTGCTTTGGTGGGCTGAATTATTACAAGGGCAGGCAGTCAGTCTCTCACACCAACTTGCCTGTTTAGGAAAAGCCACAAGAAAGTGCAACGTGCAAAGACGAAATCTAGTCATAAGGAAATGCGATTGTACATGCATAGTAAAAGACAAGTAAAATTGCTGATGGTTTAGGCACTCATCTACAAAGCCTCGTATTCCGTGATGCAGTTTGGATGTACTTAATTCAGCATAATATGCATTTTTTATAATCAATTTCATGTTAGATTGAATGCTATCAGGATTATCATAATAGTGCCCTAAGCCAATCTTATTAAAATTATCTTTGACATAACGGAGCCAGGGGATAGCCAGAGCCTTTTCAAGGTTCATACAGTCTCTAATAATACTCCTTGAGAATAATAGGTCCTCTGAGGTCCAAATATTTGCCCAGAGAATCACTGGGGTGATATTTATTCTACCTTCTACAAAATACAACCCCACTTCTGTTTGACAAAAATGAATAGGAGCACTAAGTTATCATCAACAATCTTTAAAAAAAAATATTTTCCAAAGTTTGTAACTGGGTACTTTTATTATGTCCCTACACTCCTGCCCCGTAGGTAGCCACTGATAGGCATTTTGATTTGTATAGGGTTATCATTTCCGCTGCCGGCTTATGTCCCAGCTTGCAAGCAAAGTGGAATAGGCCCTCTACTGTTCTGCTAGTGTGTTGGACCCTAGCCACAATCAGATGGTCCCAATTCAATTTGTTATTAAAAACATTCCCTAAATAAGTAAAATTGGACACCTTGTCAATGATCTTTTCCTTCCCAACAAATTTCCTTGTTTCGGTTTGGTTAGGACCACATACCATAATAAAAGATTTGCTGAAATTTACTTTTAGGTCCAATGCCATCAATAAATCAGTAAAAGCATCCAAGGCTTTTTGGAGGCTGTTGGCCGTTAAAGCCATCAGAACTGTGTCATCAGCATATGACAACAAGGGAACCGATTTGCCACCTATGCTTGGTAAATCTAGTTGCTGCTCTTACAAAAATGACTCCAAACCATTTGTATATAAAAGGAATAAAAAAGGGGCCAGAATACAACCCTGGCAGAGCCCCTCTGTAGAGGCAATAGGCCTAGTCATCTCTCCCCCAGGACCATAACGAATGGAAACAGTGGTAGACTCATGCAACCTGCGCAGCAGTGTAATAAGGGCTTCCTCAAAGCCCATTTTCTCCATCAGTGTCCACAACGTCCCCGGATTTACTGTATCGAAAGCACTGGCTAAACCCATGAAGTCCAGGTGGATTGACCCCTTCCTGGCCTTTATGTACTTACCCATAATCAGGGACAAGTTGAGGCAGTGTTCATTTGTTCCCATACCCCTCCTGAAGCCATATTGTGTGTTATATATGAGTCCTGAGGCATTAGCCCATGACTCCAGGCGTACAAGAATAACCCCCCCAGGACTTTACATGTGGCATCGATTAATGAAATAGGTCTGTAGCATACAAGTTTATTCCTGTTACCTTTTTTATAGACCAGTACCACTACTGCCTCTTTCCATGATGATGGACTACGACCCACTATTACCGCTTCAAAAACATTAGCCATCAAGGGTGCCCATAATTGGGGATTGCTTTTAAACAAATCCAAGGGTACCCCATCAGGACCTGGGGCTTTCGAAAAAATACCCTTTGCTAAAGCATCCTCAACCTCACATGAAGTCAGGGAAGAGCTAAGTTGGAATGCAGTTTGTAAATTAATTACTATTTCATCTCTTTGCTCTTGTGGTGAAATGCCATTTGTATTGAATATGTTTGTGAAATGAGATTCCCAAACTTCCCACGCAATTGTCAAATCCATACTCCTTACATCATTCGAGAAAAGGGGGTGATTTATGACTTCCCAGAAACTCTTGGAATCCTTAAGAATTCTAGCTCTTTCAAGGTCTTCCCAGGCTAGACTTCTCAGTCCATCCTTCCTCTGCCCAATTACACGTTTGTAGGTCTGTCTTGCATTTTAATTAGAATTTTGTCCTGGGGGATTGTATGCAAGGCTTTCTTAAGATCTTTTTGTGCCCCTGAACACTCTGCGTTGAACCATCTTGTTTCCTAAGGTTCCCTTCTTCTCACTGCTTTTATCTGGTTTTTGGCAACATCTTTACAAATGAATTCAAAGTCCTGTGTGACCACATCTGGATGAGAGTCATGGAATAAACATGCCATAATTTGGCTTAAATTAGTTTTGACAATATTCTCCTCAAATTGTGAGGGATTTATTTTACTCCAATTTAATCTCACCCCTTGGTTGTGGTTATACTGGAGTGGGCAGTCATCACCCTTACCCTCCTGTGCCATTACATGCAGGGAGACAGTAAGTGGGTTGTGATCGCTAACGGGGTTTGGTTCAACCTCAAAACTATTTATCTGTTAGTACTTACCTAATTTAGCCTCCTCTGCTATACCTCTGGGACTCCCTGATCTCTGTGCACACTATACCTTACTTTGGTATAGTATATAGAGCCAGATTACTAATGTTGGTATATGGAAAGTGTTGTGTCATGTTTTTAGCACTAACCCATGTGCATAGTAACATCACTCTTTTCAAAGTACCTGTCATTACACATTCTTGGTTTGAATATTTAAAGCTTAGCGTGTTTGGCAGTTGACCTACTATCAATATTGACTTGCGAGAAAACGGGGTTGATGCATCAAACAATTTTTCCCATTCTGAGTCTGTGGGTAAATGTGATGATACATACTGGCCAAGATTCTTATAAGCCAGACATTTAACCAATCAGTGGCAGAATTGAACACTGAAAATAGTTCAACTATGATTTTAATATTCCAGGGGCTAGATGTATCATGCATTTTACCGGTCGGAAGCGGCCTGATTCGTAGAATTGGGCTGTTTGCGACTGCAAAAATGCATTTTGGTATGTGTCAATCTAAAATGTGTTTCAATAATATGTTACCGAAACGCAGTTTGGATTTGAGAATACATACTGATTTTGTAATGACTGTTTTACCACTGAATTCCGGTAATACTTAACTACCAGTTTAAAACTTGTCCCCTGGGGATCCCTTCCCCTTTTAAGAATGTAAATAAAAATATTGTTTAAGAGTAGCGGTACTACTCTTAAAAATGAAACTGCAAAGTTAATTTTTTTCTTTTAAAATGCATCCTGTTTTTCTTTAAGGAAAACGGGCTGCATCTTAAAAAAAGATTGCTTTATTAAAAAACACTCACAGACATGGTGGTCGGCTGACCTCAATTCCTAATGGGTCACAAATTACGACCTACAGCATTAATATTTATGAGGTAGGTCAAATTGCGACCCATTACAAATCAGTAATTTGCAAAACGACCTATTAGTACATAGGTCGCTTCGTAAATTAGCACACTGGTTGCAAAATTACTGGTTGGAAATTGCGATCAGTATTTTGCGACCAGTTGTACTTACATATAGCCCCAGATGCTTTAAAGTGTATAGAGTAATTCAATCAGATCTAAAACATGCTTCAAAACCCTGCACCTTTTGCACCTTTAATTCAGGCATAAAAACTGGAGGAAACGAAAGGAAGAAGAAACAATATTTTAGTGACATTCCTAAACAGCAAAACTCAAGCAGAATAATCCTAAACCAGTCTTTCTTGCTGCTACATTGTATGACAAAGTTACTTGGGGCCCGATTCACAGAACTAACTTAAGACAAAATCCTAAACTTACTACCATTTTGGTATTCACAGAAGGCACTTACTCATTTTGGTATTCACAGAAGGCACTTACTCATTTCGGTATTCACAGAAGTTAGGAGTCCTAACTTTAGGACTCCTAAATGCCTTCTATAAATACCGAAAGTCTTAAAGTTAGGATTTTTCTCAGTTTAGGAGTAGTAAAGTGAGTCCTAAAGTTAGGTCTCCTAACTTCTGTGAATACCGAAATGAGTAAGTGCCTTCTGTGAATACCAAAATGAGTAAGTGCTTTCTGTGAATACTAAAATGGTAGTAAGTTTAGGATTTTGTCTTAAGTTAGTTCTGTGAATCGAGCCCATTGTGCTTGCCCCTTTAGAAAGAATTAACATTGATTCATTCTCTCTCACTTTCCTGTATTTGAATGCATTTTAGTTTGTGTTTGTGCAGGTGTTTATCAGTGTTTATATATGTACACTGATGAGGGCTGTTTCTCTTTCAGTGGGGTTTTATCAGTTATTATAGGTTTAAACATAAATTAGATAGCCTATACATGACACTTCATTATTTATCATGGAGCATTCTTGGCAGAATGAAAAAGCACAACTGTATTTACCTTCACCACAATCTTCTTATTAGGAATTGGGATAGCCTACCTAGAACATGTAAGTATTTTACCATAACCAACTGGCTTTACTGGGAGAGTTGGTGAATTTCTTACATTGAATATGTGGGTATTTTACCATCACCAGCAGGCTGTACTGGATGCTGCCTGTTGTAGTTTCTGTCCCAGCAATGAACATGTCAAATGTTGATGCCACCAGATTTTCATTACTGAACCCAGGCTCTTTCTGCAAATAAAACAAAAACAGAATAATGATATATTTTGGATAATGAGCTTCAATTATTAGCAATCCCTGTAGCAACTCTGCGACTCTAGGTCCTATAGCTTGAGGTGTCTATTCTTATTTGGTGTTTTAGAGATCATTTCAAGTTTATCTACTGACTTGCCAACATTCAGGTCCTTCAACAACTTTGGGAGTGGAGGGGGGCTGTGTACAAGATAGACTTGCCAGTAACAGGGAACATATTGACTGGGAAAAGAGCCTAGGCAAACCACTCCAAATATGTGTATGCAAGAAAATAAATCTAAGCAATGAATGGTACAATTACATATATGTTGGAAAACATACAAAGTAACATATGTTATTATCCAATTATTTATTCATTGTTAGAAAAAAATTCTCTTTAGGAAAATATATGTAGGTATATACCTGATATTTTTTTGTATTAAAAAATGATATTCCAATGTTGTCAAGTATCTAGATTTACAATAAATACATTGAAGATGGTGGTGGTGAAAGCCTAATATGCAGCAGGAAGTTGTTCCATATTCTTGGTGCCCAGCTGCAGACATCTTACTCTGGGTTTCGTCATTTTAACTCTTTTCCTTTACAGTTGTCCCCTACGTCATCACTTACGGTTGTTGCTCAACCAAGGTGTTCAGTTTTTCTGCCAGGTAGGAGAGGACGGTGGGTGCTGTTCAGCACTACTTTACATGTGAGTCTTGGACGGCTCCTCAAATATTGGTTACCTTAACTTGCTCATTTCTGTTTCTTCTGTCCTCTTTCCTTCCTTACAGTTTGTGTTGCTTTTTCCTGTTTTCTTTTTTTCTACTTGCAAAGTCTCATCACTGGTATGTGCTTTCATCCTACTTACTTCCCTCTCGATTCCTTTTGTACCATGGCCTGGACACTTTTCTGATATTCATATTTCACATTTCTCCTTCTTATGGTATATCACTTCCTCTTTAAAGGCTTTCTGTACATATTCTACATCTGCTGAAAAATCCATATTTTGCTCTATCCCTACTTTTAAGTACTGTGCTATTTCTTTTCTCCTTTTGCTATCTAAGATTATCCTTCAACATCGTGCTAATTATCTGTACATTACCCATTTCAGACTAGGCTAATTGAATTTTCATTTCAGACAATCATCCGCACATTCAACCAAGCCTGCCCCTCTTCATGTCCACAGTTTTCTTAACCATGCACCTCATAAGGACATCTGAGTATTCAATTTTTTTATGATCTTTAGACCGATTTTGAAAAGTGGATTACTCCATCATCCCCAAATCAATCAATCAATCAATCACAGAATTTGTAAAGCGCACCACTCGCCCACGAGGGTCTCAAGGCGCTGAAGAGGAAGGGGGGGGGGTTGTTGCCGCTACTGGTCGAACAGCCAGGTCTCGAGTCGCCTCCTGAAGGTCAGCAGGTATTGGGTCTGTCGTAGGTTCAGAGGAAGGGTGTTCCAGGTCTAGGCGGCGCGGTGGGAGAAGGATCTGCCGCCGGTGGTGGTTCTTCGAATGCATGGGACGGTGGCCAGGGAGAGGTCGGCGGAGCGGAGCTGGCGGTTGGGAACGTAGAAGGAGAGTCGACTGTTGAGGTAGGCTGGGCCGGTCTTGTGGAGTGCCTTGTGTGCGTGGATGAGGAGTTTGAAGGAGATTCTCTTGTCGACAGGGAGCCAGTGCAGGTCTCTCAGGTGGGGGGTGATGTGGCTGTGGCATGGAAGGTTGAGGATCAGGCGTGCAGAGGCGTTTTGGATTCTTTGTAGTCGTTTGATGAGCTTGGCCGGGGCTCCAGCGTAGAGGGCGTTTCCGTAGTCGAGTCTGCTGCTAACTAGGGCCTGGGTGACTGTTCTTCGCATGTCCGTGGGGATCCACCTGTAGATCTTGCGGAGCATGCGGAGCATGCGGAGGGTGTTGAAGCAGGAGGAGGAGACTGCGTTGACTTGCTTGGTCGTGGAAAGAGCGTTGAGTCGAGGATGACTCCCAGGTTGTGTGCGTGGTCGGTAGGTGTTGGGGGTGCCCCCAGGGTCGAGGGCCACCAGGAGTCGTCCCAGGCTGATGGGTTGGAGCCGAGGATGAGGGTCTTTGTCTTGTCCGTGTTCAGCTTCAGTCGGCTGCACTTCATCCAGTCAGTGACGGCCTTCATTGAGGTTGGATTTGGTGGTGAGGGGGTCCTTGGTGAGGGAGAGGATCAGTTGCGTGTCGTCGGCATAGGAGATTATGTTGAGGTCGTGCTGTCGGGCGATGCATGCGAGTCGGGCCATGTATATGTTGAACAGTGTCGGGCTGAGGGATGATCCCTGGGGTATGCTGCAGATGATCTCGGCAGCTTCGGATCGGAATGGGGGAGGCGGACGCTCTGGGTTCTGCCGGAGAGGAAGGAGGTGGTCCATTCCAGGGCCTTGTCTCGGATCCCTGCGTCGTGGAGGCGTGTGCGTAGTGTGCGGTGGCAGACAGTCTTGTAGGCAGCGGAGAGGTCTAGGAGGATGAGGGCCGCCGTCTCACCATTGTCCAGCATTATCCTGATGTCGTCGGTGGCAGCGATGAGGGCGGTCTCGGTGCTGTGGTTTTTGTGGAACCCTGCCTGGGAGGCGTCCAGGATGCTGTTTTCTTTGAGGTATCGGGTGAGTTGACTGTTGACGATCTTCTCGATGACCTTTGCTGGGAACGGAAGCAGGGAGATGGGCCGGAAGTTCTTGAGGTCTTTCCGGTCCGTCTTGGGTTTTTTGAGGAGGGCGTTGATCTCGGCGTGTTTCCAGCTCTCTGGGAAGGTCGCGGTCTCGAAGGGGAGGTTGATGATGTTGCGCAGGTGGGGTGTGATGGAGCTGCTGGCGTTGTTGAAGATGTGGTGTGGAAAAGGATCTGATGGGGAGCCGGAGTGGATTGTGCTCATGGTCTTGATGGTGTCCTCGATGTTCACGTTGGCCCAAGCTGTCAAGGGGTCGTGGTTTATAGGGTGCGGCGGGTCTGGTGTGTCGGGGTCTGTTGGGGACATCCAAGAGTCGAAGCTGTCGTGGATGTCGGTGATCTTGCGGTGGAAGATGGTGGCGAGGGAATCGCACAGTGCTTGCGACGGCGTGATGTCGTTGGAGCTGGGGTTGGAGAGTTCCTTCACGATGGTGAAGAGCTCCTTGCTGTTGTGTGCGTTGCTGTCGAGGCGGTCTTTGAAGAACGTCCTCTAGGCGGATCTGATGAGGTGATGTTGGTGGTGGATGGCGTCTTTTTGGGCTGCGCGGCTGTCCGGCGTCTTCTCGCTGTGCCATTTGTTCTCTAGTTTCCGGCAGGTGCGCTTGGAGGCTAGGAGTTCTGGGGTGAACCAGCTGGCTCTCTTTCTGGTGTATTTGTAGGTGGGTGTTTTCAGCGGGGCTAGGGTGTTGGCGCAGTCATCCATCCATCGTCTGAAGTTGCGGGCGGCAGCGTCGGGTTTGGTGGGGTCGGTGGGTGGGTTGAGTGCGAGGTTTATCTGTAGTTGGTCTTCGGTCATTTTGCCCCAGCAGCGACGGGGGATCTGTTGGGTGCAGTGGTATGCGGCGGGTTTCCGGAAGGTGAAGTGGATGCAGTGGTGGTCAGTCCAGAGGAGTTCGGAGGTGTGGCTGAAGGAGACGTGGGAGCTTGAGGAGAAGACGGCATCGAGCGTGTGTCCAGTGATGTGGGTCAGCGTCGTGATGAGCTGTCTCAGTCCGAGGTTGTCGAGGTTGTCGATCAGGGTGCAGGAGTTGTTGTCGTTGTTGTTCTCCAGGTGAAAATTCAGGTCTCCGAGGAGGATATAGTCGGTGGAGGTCAGGGCGTGCGTGCTGATGAAATCGGCGATGGAGTCGCTGAACTGTGGTCGGGGTCCGGGGGGTCTGTAGACGAGGGTGCCTCTTATGGTGGTGTTGGGGTCCGTCTGGATCTGGAAGTGCATGTGTTCGGCGGTACTGAGAGAGTCGCCAGTGCTGCTCGAGACCCTGATGGTGTTTTTGTGGACGATGGCGATTCCTCCTCCGGCTCCGTTGGTGCAGTCTCTGCGGGTGATATTGTAGCCATCGGGGATGGCTATGGCGATGTCGGGTGCGGAGGAGTCGTTCATCCAGGTCTTTGTCAGGAAGGCGACGTCCGGTGATGAGGTGTCGAGTAGGTCCCAGAGCTTGACGGCGTGTTTGCGCGCGGAGCGGGGGTTAAGTACAATGCATCAGAGCTGGTTGAGGTCCTCCTTGGCGGCTGTCTCGGCGGCTCTTGAGGCAGGTGTAGCTGCAGTTCCGGCAGGTGAAGGGACCATGTGTGCGTTTCGGGGCAGCCTTGACGCAGGTAATGGTCCGTCCGGGGTTGAGAGCGTGGAGTGTGCTGGCATCGTATTGGCGTCGGTTGTTGTGGCGGGCGCAGGGGGTGCACAGAACAAGGGTTCTGGCACTGGGCGCGGTCCAGGCATGGACGGGCGCAGACGGGCTTGCCTTAGGCCAACATATATCGGGAGGTGGGAGGGAGGAGCAGCTGGGAGGCGGGAGGCAGGGGCAGCGAATGGGCAGTGAGGGGGCGGGGCCGCAGGGGACGCAGCAGCGGGAACGGGAGCAGTGAGGGAAGGTAAGCGGGCACGATCAGGGGGTAAGGGGTACAGAAGGCAAGACAGGTACAGTCAGGCAAGGGGAACAGAAGCAAAACCGGGCAACAGCAGTACGGAGTAGATAGCAACAGGGGGCAGGGGGGGTACAGAGGCAAAAACGAGCACAATCAGGGGACAAGGGGTACAGAAGGCAAAACGAGTACAGTCGGGCAAGGGGAACAAAAGCGAAAGAAAACGGGCAAGGAGAAGGCAGGCACAGGGGGGATACAGACAGCAGCAGTATAGAGTGGACAACAACAGAATACAAACCTAAGGCCTACCACTGGCCACCAGGGATGAGGCGCAGGTGGTAGCCTGCGGGTGGAGGAGGGCCTCAACTTCAACCAGCAGCGGCAGCTAGGGCAGGGTCAGGAACACAGGCGGCGCTGTAGCGGAGGGGGAGCGACCTACCAGGCAAGGTCAAGGGTCGCACTCCTCACCGCGCAGCGGCCGCCATATATGGGGAGGTGGGAGGGAGGAGCAGCTGGGAGGCGGGAGGCAGAGGCAGGGGCAAAATATTACTTCTCTCAGTATTTAATAATCTGTTCCCTTTTCTAGTCTTATTCTTATGTCTCCACTTTTTCTTCTGTTTCTCGTTTGAATGGTCATTTTACCAAATTTAGCAGCCTGATCTTCAGGCTCTCGGCTGAGGCTCATTCTGGCTCCCGTTTCAACTCCCAGTGGGACTCCATACCAGGGTGGCCCTGAGCCAACTGGAGCCATTTCCAACTTGAGGAAGGGGAAGTGAAGGTGGCCTGAAGATTGTTGCCATGTCATGAGTTCTGCTGCAGCAGTATCATTACTAAGCCTTTCTCTGTGTGCAGTCACACATGTAATCAATGTGAATAATCCAAAACCCACCCCACACAGACAGCGATGTCTTTTTGCGAGGCCTGGGTCAAAAATGTGAAGCTGGTCTCTTCACCGGAAAAGAACTTGTTTCAAAGTTTTAAGACATACTCTGCAAGGAAAGAAAAAAAGCAGCAGATCAATCTGGCTCATCATTAATAGCGCAGTTTTGCCTTAAAATCTGTAAATAAATGTGGTAAGGGGCACTGAAAAAGGGCAGTGCCAAGGGAATACTGACCCCTCTGGCCAATCCTTTTATGTACCTGCTCACTGGGAGAAATGTAGCGGCAGAAGGGGATTGTGAGGCGCTGGAGGACAATCAGGAAGGGGACACATACCCTGTTCACCATAGCTTAACCAGGGCTGTGGTGATGTGTGCAGTCCCACCTGGGGTTCTGGAAGGGGGTCGGTCTTGGAAAGTCGGTTCTGGAGGGAAAAGACAAGTTTGTCAAGGTTTCCTGTCTCTACTGCAGGGCCCCCAAGTCAACCAGCGTGTCAAATTTGTCAGTGGACTTTAACAGGTGAACAATGCTGATTTCTACTGTTGCAGGGATTCTGCACATATACAGAACTACGCGCAAGAAACCAGGACCTCAGTGTACAGTGGTGTACCAACCGCTCACTTTAGTGCCCGGAACCCCAATCCGACTAGCTATAGTGTCTCATTTGTTCTCCGTACTACAGCGAAGCTACCAATGATTAGACATCCTAGAACATGCAACTCAGACTCTCTCAGTAATCGCGGGAGCAAGAACACTCTTTCATCAACTCACTTATACTTGTCCACAACATAAGTAACCAGAGACACAATATAGTTTAAAATGTTTATTTTAACTAATGTGCTCTATAATGCAGTACACAAGCCAATACTAGCAGCAAACTGCATAAACTGAATATAGTGAGCATTGTTACAATTCCATAAAATATGAACGGGGAGATCACTTTATAAAGCTAGTGGAAAAAAGGCCTAATGTGCCTTGCCAACCTCCCCGTGCTAGGAACTAGTTTATTATAATTATAGAGGACCTCTGGGCTTTGTCAGGGGGACCCCATACCTCCGAGTAAAGAGTTACATCTCCGGACAAGCACAGCTCTTCTTCTCTGAAAGGTTTTCTTTGAGTGCCTTAACATGCCTGGAATGCAATATTAAAAGCACCGGATTTTCAGTAGTGCACCTGTGGCAGTATTATGTCTAACATGCGTGGGACTGACCAACAGCAGATTAACGGAGCACATTATTTTTTGACCTTGAACACGCTGTGCAGACAGAGCCTCAGAGTACAGCAAGAGAAGTGAAAGGTAGGCGGTTCTCATGTGAGCGTGCACAGGCAGAGGAGTTGTGCAAAACAGATGCCTGTAGAAACGTGTGCAAAAGCGGCAACATGGCAGCCACGCTTACACTAACTTATACTAACTTAGCAACGTACGCAGTGAATCCATAACCTCACTACACCCTCCCCTTTGTTAAGTCCATCGCATATAGTCATAGGACGAACACAGAGTTCAGGAAGTATAAGCAGAGTTCAAGAGCATCTATAGTCCATTGAATTTAGAGAGATAGGAGAAAAATGGGAAAAATGTCATTAAGGCTTAGAAATATTTGCCAAAAAACCATATACCATATATATATATAATTTAAAAAAAAGCAAAGATGAGCGCCAGAACAAGCATTCGTGATCTTCACAGGTGGGTGCATCTAGCACCATCGTAGGACAACTTGCGTGATATTCAATGTAACTACGTTGTAGGAAATCCTGCACCGCCGCACAGATATCCTATTGTGCCAACACTCCAAGCGCAGCCGCGCATGCCATAAAACCAACTCAGGAGTATTCTTGCTCATTTGCCACTAAGGGACTCATCAACAGGTCGTAATCCGGGTCGGGTGATGACGTATTGGAGAGGCAGAGATCCAACGCCCATTGAAAGGAGCATTCCAACCATGAAAAGACGGGTTGCACGCAAGTGTAGTACGCAAAACGGAAAGACAGTCTATAAGCCACGCTGAGAGTAGCCAGTGGCAGCGTGCCATAGCATTCAAGCATCCGGTCGCACAGCAATTGTAACCGGTCTTGGTGATGTAGGACCACAAGCGGTGCATCCATTGCATATTAGGCAAATTAATAGAAGGTCTCCAGCGGCTACGGTGAGCAATAGTGGTAATCCTCCAAAGCCGCTGGAAAAAATAGAATGAATAAAGGCCGGTATTACACCAAATATAGTCTGAAATGAAGTCACAAGGCCAGAGCCCACACATTTAAAAAAATGCACTTGGCCATGTGTATCAGACGCATTGAAGATACGATGAATTAGTTCACCGAAATGTTGTGGGAGGTTTGTATATAAAAGGGCTTGAATCTCAGAATTTGTACTCGCTATCAGCAGGACAAATGTCTTGCGCGCACAAGTGAGCGGCACCTCCTGTTGGAACAATAACGCTTTTATTCTGCTCAACTTATTGAAGTCTATTTTTAAAGTTGGGACGCAAGGCCAAATTGAGGTATCGAGGTTCCCATGCAGGGGTGGGAAAAGCAAATTTTTACAGCAAACCATGAGGTATGAAACTGTTACAATGTACGGTATGCCGGCAAGCAAGAGCAACATTCTTCGTTATTCAAAAGAAGATAGCTACAATTAGAAAGCAGCGTGAAAATGGGCTTAATAGCTGGTACTGGAACACCTTTTAAAACACAGGCAAGATTCGGGGCCGTAACATTGCAAGCCCCGTGTATCTGTATGTTTTTGCAGACAAGGGAACGACCTAATGCAGAGTCACAAGATTCCCCTATAAGGTATACTTCCCTGTCATCTCGCAAACATCTGTATGTAAAAGGCAAGGACCACACTTCATGGAGGAAAGCGCTGCCCAGGGGTGTATAACGACCTATTGGGTAATGCTTCATGCACGAGGTAAATTTAAACAAAGAAAATGGTAAAGAGATAACCCCATGGATGAGCCAAACAGCGGAGTCAGTTTCAGCCACGGAGAATGGTAAAGGGTCAATCTTCTCAATATGTAAAAGCGTGTATGTTGCATCCTTCATGGACATAAACTGTTGTTTGTCTGTTAAATTAAATGGTAAAAATAAGGCTGTTGCGTTTAATAAATTCCATGGAACCTTCCCCATTTTCAAAGTTTGCAAAGTCCATGCAAACTGCATCACAGAACGTAACTGATTTTGACCATGATACAACACAAATGCATCCTATTGTACAATATCAACAACAGATGAAACAATATTATCTAATGTGTAAATGCGAGAAGACAGTGTGTTAATACTATTGTCAACAACGGCAAGAACCTTTTCTAGAATAGTTTGATCTATTTCTCTTAAACGTGACACAGCTTCAATTTGAGAAAGCTTCCAGATTTCATTGCAAGCTGCGTAAATAAATCTTTGTCCTGGGACCAGAAGGGCCTTTAATAAAATCAGCTAAGTCAATGTTACTGGACAACAGCGATAGGTGTTGATTAACTGACGCTAGGGACAAGTGTTGTAACCAATTTTGACACAATTTTCCCACAGAATAAGAGGTAACCGAATGTGCATCAGCAAAACGTGGATCTAATCTATCTTGTTTGTAACCAGGGACCCTGTTATAAAAACGTAATTGGCAAGCATCAGCAGCCGTCTGCCAAACTAACCATCCCAGTGTGTCTAAATATTAAACGTAACATTCTGGACTAAAGCTTGCAGTTCCTCAACTGAATTATCAGTATGCATACTCCAGTTCTGATATAGGGCCAACCTAGGAATGGTCGGGCATTCATCTGTTTCATAGTCGCTAAACCAAAACAGGTGGTTTGATAAATCGAATCATTTAAAAATAGAATTTGTGCTGGAAAGAGACACGTGCGATGTAAAGCTTCAGTGCCGCGAACCTGCCAGGACCTAGAACCCCAGACACATTTCAAATCAACGGTAGCCTTCCAATGTTCATAGCCACCTAGTGATAAGTTATGTGTAAACGAATTGGAATACAACAATTTTGTGTGAGTTAACATCACTTTGGAAGTAGATGACATGTTTAATTTAAAATAAAAGGACCCTGAATTGGACCTGCCAAAATCTGTACAATAAGTGAACTTTTTCAAGAGGGATTTGGAGCTGCCTGTTAATGGAGATGGGCAATGTTCCCATTGTGTGTAATTAAAAAAACATTTCTAAATGTATTAGTCTCATGCAGGTAGTGATGTCCAAAATGCTGGTAACAATATAATCCGGCATAATTTGCAGTATTCAAATACAAATCTTCAGCATCAAAGGCAGCCTAAAACTTCAAATCTGAAAATAAGGATTGCACAGCTTGCACATCCCAATCATCTGAAGGAATGTTCTGTTTATCTACTTCACCCATTGAAACACGAAGTACATTTGGTACATTAATAACCTCTGTCGGACCATGAATTTGGAAATTCACAGCATCCCAGACTATGCCATCAGCAACTGCAAAGGCAGAGATGTTAACAAAAGTCTGGTCCTGTTTCATGATGTAAGACGACGAGTGGGGAGCCAAAGTTCCAGTTACCAACTGAGCAGCAGAGCGTTCTGGTAAGTAGTGACCATTGATGAGTAAGAAAAAAACCAATGGACATGAACAAAAAAAATCAGGAACAACACCAACCAGATGTACGTCCAAGGAGGGACCAAATAAGTCTGTTTAAACCAGGAGACAAAATTACTGAATGTAATAGGGCCAAATGATGAGGTGGATGTCGAGTCAAAAGAAAAACATGACTGGTTGAGTATAGTTGGTTGCAAACCAGGCAACGACTTGCTTGTTGGATAAGCATATTCAGTCTCCTCGGTACAGGGGGAAGTGGATGTTATGAGCAAGGGATTAGTAACAGAGTCCATCTCGATGGCACTGGTCGGTTTGTGCGGACACGCCAATCACAGGATTCCTCGAAATCACTGGACATGATGCAGCAGGTGTTATGCTATTCAGGATCGGCCAGATGTTGTAGCTTGACATTGTCCACTGAGATGTATCTGTTGTCTTTGCGACCAGGAAGTGGTGGTAAGATGACTGTACGAGTTCCCTTCGCGCCAGGCACTGGAACCTGTGCACGATAAGAGGGGCCAAATTCTGTTTTGTTCTCCACCTTCTCTCGGACCAGATCTCCAACTCTGGGTAGCCAGCCTGCTACCGGAATCTGTAGTGCGGCATCAATGGCAGAGGGTAAATGGTCTTTTGCAAGACTGTCACGGGTTTCTTGTAAGTCCTGTAACATTGTAGAATGAATATCTACGTCAAAGGGTGCAGCTGCCGCAGCCATATCTAGACCATCAAGGTCCGGAACAAACATTTGTATGCCAAAGAGCATTTTGTACGTGGCCCTCCCACCCAGAGATCTTCTAGGGAGATTATTAAGTGCACTTTGTATGTTGTACAAGTGGGCTAGCCAGTTCCTGCCAGTACCTAAGACTCTAGCTGTCAAGGGTTGCTTTAAGTCACGGTTCATTAGCTCCACAACTGATTTGCCCTCAGGCCTGTATGGAGACGAATATTTCACCTGCACCCCCAAAGACGGCATAGCATCCTTGTACGCCTTAGAGGCGAACGCTGGACCCTGGTCAGAATGGAAGGTGCCACATGCAAGAATTCCCACAAAGACACGCAAATCCCTGATGACATTTCGAGCATCAGCACTGCGTTATGGCCAAACCCACACGAAACGTGTGCACGAATCAGCTGCAACTAAGATGTATCTGAAGAAAAAGGACCGCAGTAATCAAGATATACACAGCCGAAAGGCTTATTAGAAATGCAGAGTTGTGTCAGTGGCGGTCTTGTGACTGTAGAGGGTTTAATCTGTTGACAAATGTCACAAGAAAGCACATCATTACGGGTTTGTTTATATAAACCACGCCACCAGTAACGTTTCTGCAAAATAGAAACCGTCGCAGACACTCCAGCATGTGCTAAAGCCATGCCTTCATGCGTGGCTGTTATCAATGAAAGTCTGCGGTCAGTGTTGGGAATTAACCTATCATCAACATCATTAATTATGACATATGGAAATTTGTCTGGACTTAAATGATAAGAGTAATTTGAAGGGATCCCTTGAGGGTAATTACCACCCTTCTCAGTAGCAGCGATTGCTGCCAAGATGTCATTATCAATCTGAGTCATGGATCTTGTAACGGCTGAAATTAGACACGTGCCTACTGCAGACTTGGCTGCTTCATCGGCCAAGCTATTGCCGACAGTGTGCTTGCCAACACGTTGATGGTCAAGAGTATATATAACATTTGTGAGTGGCAGATGTTGTTTGTGATCGGCCACTCGAACCCAAAGCATCTTATACTTAATTGTGCTGCCTTTGGAATCAAGATAGTCATTCTGAGACCAAAAGAATAAGTGGTCATTGAAAGACTGAACACAGTAATAGGAATCACTTACAATGAGTATTCACATTAGGATCGGCAAACTCTAGTGCAAGCACCAAAGCGCGCAGCACGGCCAATTGGGTGGTACAGTCTCCTAGTGCCTGTGTATGCACAACACTGGACTTGAACTCACCGTTCTTCATGGTACCTACCACAATTGCACAGGCCGCCAAATATGCATGCTTAGAATCTGTAGCCGGTTGCGCTGAACCATCGGTATAAATGATACAATCGTACTCCTCAAGTGAGCGCATAGACAGAGGAGGAGGATGAACAAATTCATACTGCAAGAACTCCTGTTTCTGTAGCGAGGAGTCAAAGATAAAGGTGACATCAGGAGATGTCAAAGAAGTTGCCCACTGTATCCAACGAGGATATAAAGCCTTAGAGTTTGGTACACTTGCCTTTTTCACTGCTTCAAGTGCAGGGTACGGTGTTACGACTAAAATGCGTGTACCCTGTGCTAGTGCGCGTTCCATCAGGATCGCCATCTGCACAGCTATTAAGACTTTTTCAACAATGGAAAATCGCATCTCGGCAGAAGTGTATAAATGTGATTTTTAAGCAATAGGTACTGTGTCGCCTTCATTAAACGTCAAGTAAGTGAAACCCACTGCCCCAGGCACTATTCTTATCACCAGGTTTGTGCGGTTATCAAGTGTTAACAAGTATTTAGATTCTAGAAGATCAGACTGCAAAGTTTGCAGGATAGCTGAATGTCCCGGAAGCCAGTAGGCTTTTGAAAATGTTGGTTGTATCAAGGCATAAAGAGGCTTGAAACGCTGGGCATATTCAGGAATGTAAGTAACATGCGCATTTCTCCAGAAAGTGAGGCGCCAAGCCACTACCCTCGTTATTTTTTTTTATTTTTTTTGAAAAACCTTTATTGACATTTCAATCAATAACAAGTATGGGCCTACAACCCCCCGGGGCCGGCCGCTAAGCAATCAGAGCAACAAAGAACAAATGTAAACACAGGCAGCACCTCGGGGAGCAGAATCTTCATGCTAATACAGTCTGGCCAGTGAACAGCGCAGGTAGGACACCAGGAGAAAAAAGGGTTTTCATTTTATAATGGAACAAGACAGAAGGATCAGGTGCCAAACAATTTCCCAACAGCGATAAAAGGCAGGCAGAATAATAGACGTAAGCAATAAACAGCAATCTATTGGATCAATGGCGCAGACACAGGAAATTCAGGATGGGGAAGATTATCATAAACAGTTGCGCCTGCAGTCCCCCGCTCGAACGCCCAGAAAACACCCCGGAAATTGTGGCACACATGAAAAGGCAACGAGTCACAACAAAGGAGGTGTATCACGCTGATCCCAGAAAAGAAAAAACAAGAAGAATCAGAGAAGAAAAAGGAGGCCATGGAAAAAGGAGGTGAAAGACTAAAGGATCCCCTCCCCCAACCCCCCACCCTGCACCTCTGCAGATGAGTACGGCCCCCCCCCCCAGCAGTGTGCCTGTCGCCCTGGAACTAGACCCGAAATATAGAAGAACAGGGAAAAAGAAGTAAGAAAAGAACCCCACCAGACGGGGGGGTAGAGAAAGTGTTAATAAACTGGAGGAGGGCCTTCAAAACATACCCCCGGCTTCTCCCTCCCGCACGGTAAGTTTTCCCCAAAGCAAACAATAAGCAGCACAAAATCGACCATATCAAAGAAAGATGGGGAGCATTATGCACCTATTATGCTAATAGCTATGCCATGAGAGCAACTACCCTCGTTATTGAGTTCATAGCCCAAGAACAAAACTGTATACTCATACTCTATAATGTGTGATTTTGCAAAGTTGAATTTGCAACCGTAGTCCGCAAACAAAACAATGATGCGGTCGACTCGGCAGAGATGCGCCCATAATTCGTCGTCCGTGAGATAAATATCATCAAAGTACGAGTACGCATCTGGGTCTTTGCTGTCTAACAAAGAGACAACACATGTGCGGTGAAAACGCCGGGGCTGTTTTTATAGCCCATAGCTAAACGCCAAAATTGTTTTTGTTTACCACCGGCAGTAAAGGCGAGCCATTGACTGCTTCCCGGTGACAGATTATGACTAAAAAAGCCATTGGAAATGTCAAGTGTAGTTTTATATTTTTTACGAACAAGACTGTCTACAAGAGCAGAACTATGGGTATTCTGCACCGCAAAAGTACGACAATGGGTGTTCAAATGCTGATAATCAAAAACTATGCGGTACGACCCATCGGGCTTGGTAACGGTAAAAAGGGGGTTATTCATTGGTGACACACATGTCTCAATCACTCCTTGATACTCTAACTGTGTCAGAATCTCAGAAACTGGACCTTTTGCTTCCTGCCGGAGGGGATATTGAGGTTGCAGCTGAGGCATAGACAGCAAGGGTATCTAGTGGGGTGGTGAGTCTTTATCTCATCCCACATGTGTAGGGTACAGAGCCGGTGCACGCACCAAAGCCCACTCTTCAGCAAAACTGTTCATGCCCCTTGGAGACATTACGTGAAAAACTTGAAAGTATCACCTCCTCCCCCTTAGGAGCAGAGAGAACAAATGGTGGCGGCCAGTCCGTCTCTGCTAAGAAAATGTCGTAAGAATCCCTGTAATGATACGCTGTACGCCACCTTCAATTGAAATGAAAATGAAATTAAGTACATTTATAAAGCGCATGGCTACCTGGGGGCCTCCCAGCGCTGGGTTAACTGCACGGACGGGATGAGGAAGATTAGGGAAACAGGAGCGTTTTCAATTGTCTTCGGAAGGCCAGGTGGTTAGGCTCACTTCGCAGCCGGAGAGGCAAGGCATTCAAAAGTTTGGCTGCATTAAAGGAAAAGAGGCGCCCTCCGCTTCGGGCCCTTTTAATTTTCGGGATTGAAACCAGGTGAAGATCATTAGAGCAGAGATTCCTGTTGGCTTTGTAAGGCCGAATTAAGGGTGCTAGGAGAGGGGGGGCATACCCTTGAAGGGTTTTGTGTACAATGCAGAGGGCTTTGAAGTTTACCCTCTCCTTCACTGGCAGCCAGTGCAGTGAGCGAATAGAAGGTTTGGCAGAAGAACGATTGGGTGCGCCTGAGAGCAATCTGGCTGCACAGTTTTGAATCTTTTGGAGTTTAGTCATCACTAATGCTGGAGCGCCCAGAAAAAGGGCATTACTATAATCAATCCTAGAAAGTATCAGGAACTGAATCAGGATTTTCTTGGCCAAAGGGGGGAGGAGAGGCAGCACTTTCCTTGTCATTCTGAGCAGGCCAAAACAGGTGGCCACTGTTTTCCTCACCTGCACTTTGAACAACAGATCCTGGTCAAGCCACATGCCTAGGCTCTTTATTTCAGTTTTGAAAACAGGAAGGGGGCCCATAAACGCTGGCCATGAGGACTCCAATATAGAGGGTGGGGGGTTGCCCAGAATCATAACCTCCGTCTTATCCCCGTTTAGCTTCAGCTGGGAGGCCGTCATCCACTTATAGACCTCAGATAGACAAAAGAAGAGGGCCTTAGTCTGATGAGTCATTTGGTTGAGGGCCACAACTAGTTGGGTATCATCGTCATATGTTACCATTTGAATTCCAAATGGCGCTATAATGACTGCCAGGGGGGCCATGTATATATTAAACAGGGTAGGACTTAGCGACGATCCCTGGGGGAAGCCACATAGCAGAGATTGGGGTGGCGAGCTCATGTCTCCCTCAAAGACCTGGAAAGCTCGGTCCTCCAAGAAAGAGCAGAGCCATTTCAGGGCCAAGCCACCAATTCCAACTTTTTTGAGATGGTGTATCAGAATCAAATGGTTTACCGTATCGAATGCAGCACTTAGGTCGAGAAGAATGATTGCTGCAGAGCCTCCAGCATCTACAATCTTTCTACCCTCTTCCACCACAGCCACCAGGGCAGTCTCCGTGCCCTGTCGTGGGCGGAATCCTGTCTGTGAGGGATGTAGAGCCCCATACAAGTCCAAAAATGAAGAGAGCATAGAGTTCACATATTTTTCTGTGATTTTGGCGATTCCCGGGAGAAGGGAAATAGGGCGATAGTTACCTAGCTCTTCAGGATTTAAATTAGGTTTTTTCAGCAGTGGCTTCACCATAGCCCTTTTCCATTTCGGGGCACTATACCTGTATAAAGTGATGCATTAATCACCTCTGCAGCAATAGGAGCGATAATAGGTGTTCCCTTAACCAGAATGTTCATAGGTGCCGGGTCTCTGAGGGAGCCGCTTTTAACCTGGGAGAAAAGTGTCAGAAGCAATTCTGAAGGCAGAGGGGGAAAGGAGTCCAGCGTCTGATCAGGGAGGAGGACACCTTTATCATCACATGTGGTCTCAGCATCGGGCATGGATTGCACTATGTTATACATTTTAGTGCTGAAGAATTCTGTCAGTTTGCTACAGCGTTTCCCTGACAAATCAGGAGCGATAGAGGGGACGGGAATTTTCATGAGTTTTTTAATAATCATAAAGGTTTCTCTCGAAGAATTAGAGGCCTGATGAATCCTCTCTTCATAGAACAAAGCTTGTGCCTTCTTTATTCCTGCTCTATATTTGCTGATAGCTTTCCTATATTCAGTCTTCTTACTGTCGGAGAAATCCCTTCTCCACCTCCTTTCAGGAACTTTACAGCATTGTTTAAGAGCACGTAGTTCCGCAGAATACCAGAACTATGTCATAGAGTCTATCTGGGGGAGCCACTCGAGTGTCAGTGGTCTCAACTGTAATATAAGTGTCAGTTGCTGTTGCCTCCAGAAACGGACGCAGTGCTTTCCGCACTATTGTAACCTCCGCTGCGCTGTCTAGCAGTGTTACTGCCCATGTTAAATTCAGGAGGCGGGTTCTCACCATCTGTGGCATATTTTGCTGTTAAAGCTGCAACTTTTTTTTTCTGAAACTGTGGGCGCTGACGTGGAAAATGGTCTTGTTTTCCCTTTCCGTCAGTCTGACGAGGCTGCTCACGTCCTTGTGGGGCGCCTCGACCTCTGCCGCGCTCCTGACGTTCTCCGCCACCGGCTTGGCAGCCTGATGTTTCCTGTAAAGAACGAGGAGAATGAAACCTGTCAGGAGACCTAATTCTCTCACGGTCTCGCAAATCATAAGTGCGCTCAGAAGACTCGGGTGTCAGCGACATCGCACGCGACCCCTGTTTCTGTTGTTGCTTTCCCCGTTTCTTAGTTCTCCAATTCTTTTTATTAAAGCCTGGATGCTCGTCTTTCTCAGACTGAGCTTTTTGTTGTGTTTGCGGTTGAGCTGATATCTTAGCAAAAGGCTTAACACCCAAAACATTGAGGCCAATGGTCTTATAAGCCTGTGCAATAATTTTTGGTAGCTCGCGTGGCCTGTCCCGTTCTGGGACCAGAGCCAAAGCATTAGCTACTTGAAAGCTCACTGCATTTCCCTTAACATTAGCAAGGATCAGATCAGCAACTACGTCGAACACCCCGACCAGTCTCATCCCCAATTCGACAGCCGCTTCTGGGCTGTGTTCATCATGATCACGCTTAATCACGGAGGGGAGTACAGTCATTGAGGGAGTACCGAAACATTTTGTATACACTGCCGTGAATACCCTACCTTAATTGTTACAATCGGTTACTTCGGGTATGAAGTCTTTCTGCAAACTAACTGTCAAAATCCTGTGCTTCTCCACAGGAGAGGTATTCAGAAATACAGCCTCCAGCTGGTCAAATTTTTCAGCAAGCCAGTAAGGTAAATCATCTTTATTTTGAGGACGCTTGCCCATTACCAAATTAACCATAACGGGACTGATAGTCACACCGCCAGGTCCAGCTGGTTGCGCAGCAACCTCAGGTGGTCCCACCTGGACGTTGCGCATAACGAACAAGTTACTTACCTTCGGTAACGATGTATCTGTAAGAAACATTAGTTAGTTAGATTCCTCACCTTAGAATATCCCCAGGCGTCAGACTGGATCCGGAAGATTTTTCGTCAGCAATACCCCTTGCGCGTCGCTAGGCGTCGTCTGCGGCTCCGCGTCCGTCGTCGGCGTCGTGCGCCGGAATGACGTCGTCGGAGTAATTAGACGCCGCCCTCGCGCGCTGACGTCAGTTCTTGTACATAGCCTTCCGCGCCAGGAACGCAGAGCCATGCAAGATACCGACACTGGTGCCAAACAATTCTAGGGCCCTGAAAGGGATAGCCTTAACCCTAGATGTCAGTTCGCAGAACGGGGAGGATGGGTGGGTCGGTGAGGAATCTAACTAACTAATGTTTCTTACAGATACATCGTTACCGAAGGTAAGTAACTTGTTCATCTGAAAGAAACACGTTAGTTAGATTCCTCACCTTAGAATAGATACCCAAGCAATACCAACCCCGGTGGTGGGTCTGCGAACCAAGATCACACCAGAAAGTCCTGGAGGACAGAACGGCCAAAGAAGCCATCCCTCCGGACTTGGCTGTCCAGGCAATAATGCCTGGCAAACGTGTGCAGCGAAGCCCACGTTGCCGCCTGACAGATGTCCTGCAAAGGGACCCCCCCATCCCAAAGCAGTAGTAGCCGCTGTGGCCCGAGTAGAATGGGCGCGCAGCCCAACAGGCGGTTCCTTTTTTGCCAAGGAATAACAGATTTTTATACACAAAACGACCCACCGGGAGATGGTCCGTTTGTGTACAGCTTTTCCCTTCTTTGCACCCACGTAGCCAACGAAAAGCTGGTCGTCCACCCGGAACTGTTTAGTGCGGTCCAAATAAAAGGAGAGCGCACGTTTTGGGTCCAGACGGTGGAGCCGCTCTTCCTCTTTGGAAGGCGGAGGCGGAAAGAAGGTGGGCAAGGTGACAGATTGCCCAAGATGAAAGGGGGTCACCACCTTCGGTAGAAAGGAAGGACGAGGCCGAAGGACAACCTTGTCCGGATGAACAGATAGAAAAGGAGGCTTGGACGATAGAGCCTGGAGCTCACTCACCCGTCTAGCCGAGGTGATGGCTACCAGGAAAGCAGTCTTAAGAGTTAGAAGACGAAGAGGACAATTGTGAAGAGGCTCAAAGGGAGCGCACATCAGGAATGTCAAGACAAGATTCAAGTCCCACTGAGGCATTACGAAAGGGACAGGAGGGAACGTGTGAGTAATGCCTTTAAGAAAGCGTGACACTACAGGGGACTTGAAAAGAGAGGGCTGATCTGGAAGCCGTAAGAAGGCAGAGAGGTGCCCAGGGCAGAGCCCTGCCGGGCCAAAGAAAGAAGAAAGAGGAGAACCTCAGAAAGAGGGGCGGAAAGGGGATCCACAGCCTTTGCTGTGCACCATGCCACAAATTTGTTCCACCGGCAGGCGTATACCGTCTTTGTGGAGGGACGCCTGGCTGCCAGAATGATATCACAGACTTCAGGAGGCAAGTCAAATGGCATCAACTGCCGCTGCTCAATCTCCACGCATGGAGGTGGAGGCTGGACAGGCTCGGGTGGAGGACTGTCCCCTGCTGCTGCGACAGAAGATCCTCCCGAAGGGGCAGACGTATCGGAGGATCGGTCAACATACTGAGTAGCTCGGGATACCAGTACCTTCGTGCCCAATCCGGAGCCACCAAGATGACTTGGGCCCGGTCGCGCTTGATCTTCTTCAGCACTCTGGGCAGAAGTGGTATAGGCGGAAAGGCGTACAACAGACCGCAACTCCACTCGCGACGAAAAGCGTCGCAGAGCGAGTGCCGCCTTGGAAATTCCAACGCGCAGAACTGCTGACATTGCGCGTTCTCGTCGGTGGCGAATAGATCTAACCAAGGCTTTTCCCCACTGCTGAAAGAGACCTTGCGCCACCTCGGAGTTCAGCCGCCATTCGTGATCCATCATGCACCGGCGGCTGAGTTTGTCTGCTCTGGCGTTCAGAGAGCCCGCCAGATGTTGAACCACCAGGGTGATGCCCTGGTGTTCCAGCCATGTCCAGAGGCGCAGAGCCTCTTGACAATGGGTCCACGACCCCACCCCGCCCTGTTTGTTGCAATACCACATGGCGGTGGTGTTGTCCGTGAACACCTGCACGACACTTCCCCGGACAGAGGGAAGGAAGGCTTTCAGTGCAAGTCGGATCGCTCTCAGCTCCAACAAGTTGATGTGGAGGCGAGACTCCGCCGGAGACCAGAGGCCTCTGATCTCCGCCTCTCCCATATGGCCACCCCATCCCAGGAGGGACGCGTCCGTCACTACGACATGCTCCGGTAGGGGTAGGGAGAGGCTCTTGCCCGTGACCCAATCGCGGTCCGTGAGCCACCACTGCAACCGCTGTGCAGTGCCCTCCGAGATCAAGACATGGTCGGACAGGTTGCCGTGATGCTGGGCCCACTGAAACTTCAGGTCCCACTGCAGAGCCCGCATGCGCCGCCTGGCGTGATGCACTAGTAGGATCCAGGAGGCCATCAGCCCCAGAAGCCGCAACACTAGCCTGACCGAAACCCAGGTTAGAGGCCGAAAGATGGGAATCAGGGCCTGTATATCCCGGACCCGCTGTTCCGGTGGATAAACCCGGAACTGCGCCGAATCGAGAACCGCTCCGATGAAAAGGAGCTTCTGAGAGGGGCTCAGGTGTGACTTCGGCACGTTGATGGAAAACCCCAGCAAATGAGGGAGATCCGCCGTAGTCTGGAGGTGGGAGACGACTGTCTGGGGCGAGCCCGCCTTCAGCAACCAGTCGTCGAGATAGGGGAAGACTGGAACCCCTGATCTGCGCAGATGAGCTGCGACCACCGCCATCACTTTCGTGAACACCCGAGGGGCACTGGTAAGGCCGAAGGGGAGCACGGTGAACTGAAAGTGCTCCTGACCCACCGTGAACCGCAGGTAACGCCGGTGGGCCGGCAGGACGGGCATGTGGAAATATGCGTCCTGCAAGTCCAACGCTACCATCCAGTCTCCAGGGTCGAGGGCAGCTAGAACCTGACCCAAAGTTAACATTTTGAACCGTTCCTTCCGGAGGAAGGCATTGACGTTCCGGAGGTCCAAGATAGGGCGTAGGCCCCCTTTGCCCTTCTTGAGAACCAGAAAGTAGTGGGAATAATAACCACGACCTACTTCTGGGCTCGGAACGCGCTCGACGGCCCCCTTGGCCAAGAGGGCCGAAACTTCCTCGTGGAGAAGATTCAAATGATCCCCCGAGATACGGTGGTGCTGCGGTGGCATGGCTGGAGGGGTCGTCTCGAAGGGGAGGGAGAAGCCCCTTCGGACGATATGCAGCACCCACCTGTCCGATGTGATGGACCGCCAGTGGAGCAGGTGATGGCGAACTCTGCCGCCCACTGGCGTGGAATGGGCCTGAAAGCTCGGACTAGGAAGGCTTTGAGGCGGATGCTGCCGGGGTGGATGTGGACTGACCGCGTCGTCCTCCAGTTCCGCCTCGGCGGAAACCTCGTACGCGACCGCGTGCAGGTTGGTTCTGCGGCCGGTGGCTAGGCGGACGTGAGGAGGTGCCCCTTCCTTGGCCACGAAAGGAGCGAAAAGCGGAAGTTTGTGGCCGCGGGGCTGAGAGGCCCAAGGACGTGGCCGTAGCCCGAGAGTCCTTGAAGTGAGCCAGCGCACTGTCCGCTTTCTCACCAAAATGGCGAGCGCCATCAAAAGGCATGTCCATGAGGGTGCTCTGGACATCCCCTGAAAAGGACGTGGGCCGCAGCCAGGCGTGACGTCGAAGCGCCACCATGGTAGAAATCGCCCTACCCAGCGAGTCCGTAGTGTCAAGCCCACATCGGATTGTATGGCGCGCTGCATCTCTCCCATCGGCCAGGGCCGAGGAAAGCCACGCCTGTCTCTTGGACCGTTATTCCCAAAGACCGCAGGCCCAAACTGAGCGAAGAGAACAGCTTCTTACTAAACTGTTCCAGTCTCTTGGAATCCCGGTCCGGAGGAGCGGACGGGAAGGAGGATTGGGAGGTAGAGGCCTGGATAACCAGACTCTCGGGGGTGGGGTGTTGGGACAGAAAACTGGGGTCGCCGGGAGCAGGGCGGTGGCGCCTGGCAACATTCCTATCCACAGGAGGGACTGTGGAGGGCTTGGACCAGGTGCCCTGCAGAACGTCAGTGAGGGCCTCATTGAATGGCAGCAGAGGCTCAGTGGAGCATGCGGCAGACTGAAGCACCTCAGTGAGGATGTTAGTCCTCACAGCCACGGCAGGCAGCTCGAGCCCAAGGGCTTCGGCCGCTTTGCGCAGCACCACAGAAAAGGCTGCACCCTCCTCCGAAGCCACAGTCGGAGGAGAGATGAATCCAGTGTCTGGTGAGGTATCCAACCCACTGGCCTCCCCCAGTTCATCTGCCCAGTCCTGTGCAAGTTGGCTCTGAAGGGCCATAGGGTCATCAGACCCCTCCCAGTCGCCCCCGTCATCCGATTCCTGGTAAACAGGAGGAATGATCGGAGCCGGTCGATAGACAATATGTGTCTCTAGCGGCATCGGATGCGGCGTCGGGCGGCGCCGCATCGGCGTCGGGACCGGACAGGGGCTGAACCGGGGATCGACGTCGACCGGAGCCGGCGTCGGGGGTGGTATCGGTGTCGGCGGAGGAGGCGTAACGAGGTCGACCGGCGTCGACGGGGGCCCAGGCTCGGGCCCCTCGGGGACCTGCGGCGTCGGGGCCGGAGCCTCCAACGGTTCCGGGGCCAGAGCCGCCGGCATGCGAGGTCACCCAGTCGAGTCCGCGGGGCCCGAAGGCGCGCCAGCGGGCGTCGACGGCGGGGGCCAGGTTCCTCATGGCCGAGAGGAAGGCACTGACCTCCGCCGGCGTCGCGTCAGTCCCAGGGACCGTCGGGTATGGGGACTTGAGCGGCGCCTGCGGCTCCTGCGGAGCCGCGGGGGTAGAACCACCCGGACCCTCGGCCGAGTCGCGCGACCGGCGAGGGGAGTCCGAAGAGCGGTGTCGCTTCTTGGACTTCTTGGAGTGCCTCGACTTACCCGAAGACTTCGAGCCAGACGAGTGACGATGTCGAGTGCGGCTCCGCGACCGATCCTTGGACCTCCTCCTGGACCGGGATCGAGAGCGACGTGGCGCCGAGTGGCGAAGCTCGAGAAGCTTGCGGGACCGCTCCCGCCTAGCTTTCGAGGTCAGGGCCATACAGTCGGAGCACGACGCCGCGTCGTGGTCGAGGCCCAAGCAGTACAGGCACCGGCGGTGATGATCGGTCACCGACATCAGTCGGTGACAGTCATCGCAGGCCTTGAAACCAGGCATCCTACCGGCACCAGAGTCGAGAATTGACCAAAAAGAGTAAAAAAAATTAGTCAAAAATTGACTAAAGGGGTCGCTCTCTCGGATCTGCTCTTACTGGCGCGGAAAAAAGAAGAACTGACGTCAGCGCGCGAGGGCGGCGTCTAAGTACTCCGACGATGTCATTCCGGCGCACGACGCCGCCGACGGACGCGGAGCCGCAGACGACGCCTAGCAACGCGCAAGGGGTATTGCTGACGAAAAATCTTCCGGATCCAGTCTGACGCCTGGGGATATTCTAAGGTGAGGAATCTAACTAATGTGTTTCTTTCAGATATATCGTACAACAGCCCTATGAACCCGTATCAAAGAGGTGTGCATCACGCAAAGTTCATCCACTCGAACTGTCTGCTAATGTGGGTGTGGGGTGTAGCCAGCCAAAACTGGCCATGTTGCCCCATCGATAGATAAAGGGCCCAAACGGATCGGAGTCACTGGGTAGGGGAGGGCGCCATTAAACCAAATATGGTGTTGCCATGCCGTTAGCGGAACTTCAAGATGTGTATAGGGCTGATAATTGTGAGGAAGATCCGACGGAGCAGATGAATGGAACAAGTCATCGTCCACATTTACCGCCGGAAATGTGACCCACGAATAAAACACCTCAAAGTGTTGTTTTGGATCAGCTTCCACCACAAAGACAAGATCGACCCTCGCGTCTGGCACCCCATACACTGTTAAATGCCGACAGAGTGCCACGCGACTATGCGCCAGTATATCTACTTCAGCTATGAAGACAAAGCAAGTCTAAGAACCTAATGCGCGACAGCACAATAGAGGGCATCTATGAAAAGAAAATACCTTTTAAGAAAATCAAGCTTGAAGAAACCTATAAAAACGTCAATATAAGAGGTATCACTGTGACATCTGTTTCCGGAAACAGAAGCGAGGGTTTTGTGGACAAGCATAAGTACTACTCAAGCGTCTCGCAGATAAGAGACAGACTAAACGTTGGTTGCGCCATGTTGCAGGGATTCTGCACATATACAGAACTACGCGCAAGAAACCAGGACCTCAGTGTACAGTGGTGTACCAACCGCTCACCTTAGTGCCCGGAACCCCAATCCGATTAGATATAGTGTCTCATTTGTTCTCTGTACTACAGCGAAGCTACCAATGATTAGACCTCCTAGAACATGTAACTCAGACTCTCTCAGTAATCGCGGGAGCATGAACACTCTTTCATCAACTCACTTATACTTGTCCACAACATAAGTAACCAGAGACACAATATAGTTTAAAATGTTTATTTTAACTAATGTGCTCTATAATGTAGTACACGAGCCAATACTAGCAGCAAATTGCATAAACTGAATATAGTGAGCATTGTTACAATTCTATTAAATATGAATGGGGAGATCAATTTATAAAGCTAGTGGAACAAAGGCCTAATGTGCCTTGCCATCTTCCCCATGCTAGGAACTAGTTTATTATAATTATAGAAGACCTCTGGGCTTTGTCAGGGGGACCCCATACCTCCGTGTTTAGATGTAAAGAGTTACATCTCTGGACTAGCACAGCTCTTCTTCTCTCAAAGGTTTTCTTCGAGTGCCTTAACATTCCTGCAATGCAATATTAAAAGCACCGGATTTTCGGTAGTGCACCTGTGGCAGTATTCTTTCTAACATGCGTAGGACTGACCAACAGCAGATTAACGGAGCACATTATTTTTTGACCTTGAACAAGCTGTGCAGACAGAGCCTCAGAGTACAGCAAGAGAAGTGAAAGGTAGACGGTTCTCATATGAGCGAGCACAGGCAGAGGAATCGTGTAAAATAGATGCCTGTAGAAATGTGTGCAAAAGCGGCAACATGGCAGCCAAGCTTATACTAACTTAGCAACGTACGCAGTTAATCCATAACCTCACTACACTACGTGCTGTACCTTGCGGTCCAGATTCTCTAGGGCCACAATGACCAAAAGGGGAAGCCCGGAAAGGACTTTTTAAAGACTAGAGAAAGCCGATCTAAGAGATTTCAACGTGAAATACAAGAGGATACATCAATAAAATCTATGCTGACAAGTGAGAAAACGCCCCAACATTGTAAAAATGTATTGCACACTGAGCTAGTCCCAAAGACAGACAATGAGGGTGCCATTAAAATAGTGAATTAAAAAACTTGGGGTCTAGCTGGTAAACTAATGGCAGTGGACAAGGATCAGATTAAAACAATGCCACTCATACAGACCACGTGAGGCAGACTCGAAAAATGTGAGGATTTGGCAGCATTTACAGAAAGCACTATTAAGTTGATCATTGAACTGGACTTGGGCCTTCGAGACTCTGGATAATACACACAAAATGTGCTTGGAGAAATGCTTACAAAATATCTAGCCACTGGCAATCGCTCGTGTAGCATTCCAACCCATAGATTTTTTGGCCACTCTGGATTATCCGCGGGAGGAACCTTCTTTAGGGTTCTGAGGGTTTCCTTCAACTTTGCAAATGGGTCACTAGAACCAGATTTCCAAGGAGCTGCTATAATAACTGCCTTCTAAGATTTGTGGGCAATGTATAACCTGGTCAGGAAATGGGGATCCAGAAGGAATTGATGGATAAAGTAAAGCCACCCTGCGTGGCTTTTCGTGGCCTTGTAAATGCGGCCCCATTTCACGCAGCACTTTACATGAAAGGGACGTGCCATGGGTGTTGCCAAGCAACACCCATGGATTCTGCCGCATTCCCAGGTTTACAACAATTGGTAAACCTGGGAATGCTTCAGAATCCTACACCTCCCCAAGGGAGGCATACAAATGCGCAACGAGGAGAAATACTTCTATTTCTCCTAATTGTTTTCTCTTTCTATGCATGCTGCTTTCTGCAGAACACATAGAAAGAGGAAAACATCTCACATGATTGTTTTTTTCTGCAGGAAGGTATTTTTGTGCAGGGTGGTATCCCTTCCTGCACAAAACACTCTCCCCTAAAACGCAGACACCCTGGCACCATGGCGCAAGTGTGCCTGCGTTGGCGCATGGCAGCCAATCGTGCGCCAGCACAGGTGAAAGCACAGGGATGCAACATATTTTTGTAAATGATGCACACCTGTTCTTTAAAAGTGATGCAGCGTGGTGCAGTCAAATTGCTTGCGGTGTAACGCTGGATCACTTTCTTGTAAATAAGGGCCAAAATTCTTAAAGTTAAATTCTGACTTTTTCTTGACAAACAAGTGATACAAATCATGACTTTCAAGCACGTGTCTTGGCCTCTCTTCTGTTAATGTTTAATTCAATTATCTTTGTTCCCATCTCGATTAAACAGTATGTGGCGACCCAAGGTGGAGGAGAAGAAGGCAATCCCTCTGCTTTTTTGGCATGATATGAAATGGAAACCCACGTGTAGAATCTTCATCTTTAGCTCTTTAAATCTTGTTTGCACTTGTGGGAAGAGCAAGATATCCTACAGTTTAAAAAACTAAAAAATCCTGATCATGGGCAAGGAGTATTCTATGAGGATAAATGCCTTGAGGCAGTATGTAATTTCAGTAACCTGGGCTTACACCTTTCTAGCAACTATTCCGTCTTTCAACATCAAATGAAGTGAAAATATAATTATCCTGGCACTGACGGCGATAGAGCCAAAGCATGTATTGCATCTAAGCATGGGTTTTAGTTTGTGTGTGAATTGATTACTGTGGCAAGATCAACCCAGCAGAAAATATGACCACTCACTGATACTTTTAAAGCTGCCTACCCATGTGTTGTGGGAACCTTTGATATGATACTGAAGGTGTACCTATATGGTGACTGTTGAGAGACATCTCAGTGCAGGATCAAGCCTCTGAACTTACATAAACTGATTCCGGCAGGGAGACCATGGAGGCTATGATGTTTTGGGAACTTCTGGGACCCTAGAAAATTATTTCAGTAGGTCTTGTTTCCATCAAGGAAACCTCCTTAGAAAAGAATCAGCATTACTGTTACCAACAATCTCTCTCTATCTTCATTCAGGTAAAATAAGACCCTTTTATGAAGATCACTTGATCACCATGCCTGAATCCACTGGCCATTTTCAATTCATAAAGTTTATTTTGACCCAATTACTTCAATTACATTTGCAGGAAAAGTAAATTCGCTATTAGACCTGTCTTTGTGATGGGCAAGCAAGAGTATTCTCAGCACCTTTTCTCATGTCTCTCAAAAGGACCTCTAATTCCCCTGTTTAGCTCAGCAGGGGGGCGAACCACTTTTTCTTCTTGGATTTTAGAAACCATTGGTCTGCTTATTTGTAAACTCATGTCTGGTATCTGAATTTTATATTTGCTCAAGACTACAGAACAGGCTAACTCTTGATTAGTTTAAATAGCCCTTCGTCATTTGAATTTAGGTGCACCTAGCCATTGTCTAGGAAGGATAGAGTTGTTCAGGCATTAACTGTTCCACCTCTTACTCATTGCAAGAAGCACTGTAAGTGTCAATGGGTGGGTTGGAGAGAGTTTGGCTGATGTATAAAGATATGCCCCCTGTGTAGTCCATTCTGTGAAAATCAATGTGCCTCCCACAACTGTTACACTAAGACAGTTGTTAAGACAGAATAAGAGGAATTTCTTAGCGAGAGTTATGAACAAGGCAGCACAATTGCACTTTTCAAAAATATTATGGCCCTCATTATGATGTCAGGTGGAAAGCCATCCAACAGCTCGTAGGAGGCTTTCCACCCGACAGCACAGGTTTCCGACCGCTGCATTATGATACTGATGGTCGGAGGGAAACCCGTGGGCGAATTCTGTTCTGCATCCGACGGACTCACGGAGCCTGTCGCTGCGGCCGGCAGAATTGTTATCCAAAAATGGCAGCAGAGCCAGCCTCGGCTACGTCGTCGGGATTCCAATGGCACTTTCCGCCTGCCCTTTCATGGCGGTCCATTCGTCAGGAAAAGACAGGCGGAAAGTGACTTTTGGGGCCCCTGCAAGGCACGCTTCCACCCAGGCCCTCTGCGATGGGGGCCCTAGGGCACCTGTGGTGCCCCCTAAGCATCCCTGCACCATGTGGAAGGCACCGCATGCCGCCAGCCACATGGTGCAGGGATGTTTGAAAACATAAATTTTTCTAATGCAGCTTTTGCTGCGGTCCTTTTCCAGCCGCTGCACAAGCTGCAATAGAAAAATTTATGTTTCCGACTGCCCAGACAGAGGGTGGAACCACCGCCTAATAGTCGGGCGAATTCCATCCCACTACTGTGTTGGTTGGACGCCCATTCGTCCAACATCGACATAGGTTCCTTTTTAATTTAATAATAAGAATAGGCTCATGGCTGGGCACACTATGCAAAAACTTGACTTCTGCACCAACACTGCTCCTAGATGCGAGCAGCAATCTGGGAAAGCTAGATCACATATCAGTGCAGTCCATCTCTGAAAGGACCATGTGGGGCAATGCATACATGGGGGAATCTCTGGCCCTAATTACTGGGTAGTTACCCGGGAAGCTTGAATGCTTCTGAAAGGGCACATAATACTTTTACTGGCATTACCATCAGGGATGTAGAATTCCTATAGCCTGACACCCAGAACATATTGTTTTGGGTCAAGGACAACACATTTTCACATTTATTTTGTCCATGGGACAAGTAGGCCCAACCTCCTGTAGCACAAACCCTTTGGCTGCCAGATTACAGTCTCACATTATGAATCAGCGAAGGGCGTTGTCTGCAGGTAAGGTAATATTTATTTTCATATATTAATGCTGTTTGAACTTGTATTCATGCTTCATTAATACAAAGACTTTATTATAAGAGTGACCGCTCTAAGGAAATGTAAGCTCAGACTGCACTACTGACAGTGGTTCCAGTATAAAAATGTGTACACAAGTTTAGAAAGCTTAACAATTTGAGGCTACGTATAATGTTTCTAAGTTGCTCTCTGATTAGATGCAAACATATGCAAATCTTGAAAGCTAGATTGATGATTCTTTGCTTTCAAAATAAAATGCTCATTAAAAAATGTAACTAGGAAAAAAACGTTTTGCTAAACTACTGTGTTATTTTAGGTAACATTTATTTAAAAGCATCATTTAGTAAAATGTGTTGAAGCTTACTAGTATTTCTACAAAAGTATTCATAACGGAAAATCAATGTAACCAATTGCAACAAAATTATATGGAACATGAAAAGAAACAAGCATTGGCAAAGTCATTAGGTATGACATTGGTGCTCAGCCTTTTGGTTTTGTCAATGCGTGACTTGTTTTGACATGGTTTTTGTGAAACCTGATTGTCGTGGGAGCTGCTGGGCCCTCATCATTACAACAAATATTGTCAAAAGTAAAAATATATGTGGTCTTAAAGAACTAACACGGTAGTCAGTTCCCAGTACTGAACAAAACTACTTTGCGTGTCGATATGCTCCTTGTGAAAGAGAAGAATGCTCTCACCCACAGTGAAGCCAGCCGGTAGATAGGAAGAGAAAGATAGAATTGAATAACAACAAAAGGTCTTGGTTTACACCAAACGTACACAGGAGCCCAATTCCTAAAGAAAGTCACAAAAGTGCAGCCATGGGATATGTCCTTGCGTTAGTGCAGATTCACAGATTTCATGAATTCAAAAGAATTTACAGAAGGAGGTTAGGAAATCACAGTCCTAGAAAATATTTGTAAACTGCCTTTTAGCACGAGCAAATATGCATGTGTAGATCTGCTCATGCAAAAATCTGTTGAGCGGTTACACGTTCACACTTCCACATAACACTTTTTCCCCCAACCCTGGAAGAATTTTAACTTTTGCCCTTTTCAAAAGTAAATTTCAAACCTTTCACTGAATGGGAAAATATTAGAGACAAGCTGATGAAAACCCATAAAACATGCAAGATAATCGATTTGCACAGACTCAAAAGGGCATTCCAACCATGGGGAACTATTGCTAACCGCTACCTCAAGCCCCAGCATGGAGATCTGCGGAAAGGTTGAAAAATAAGGTAATTGCTAGTATTCCAACCCTACTATGGTATGATCTCTGGCATAATCAGAGAGGCCATTATCAGAGCTTTTATATAATGACATTGCTTCCATAATTTGTCATCGCATTACATAGCACTAAAGGGAAGAGTGGATTTTTTTACAGAACAAATAGATTTATGAAGCAATAAGTTCCATGGACAAGTAGATATTTTAATAAATTTCATACCCCTACCACCACTGATGATCACCCCAAACCTTTCAGAAAAAGGGGAGCTTTGAGTTTCCTTCTGACAGAACATGGGAAATTTTCCTCCTACAAGGGCCCGAAGTGCACAATAGGACCAGTTATATACCAGTTCTCTGAATGCTGAAGCATACCAAGTTCTGAAAAACAAAATGTGCTTGATTGCTCCCCATTGGGATGCAGTTTAATCGGGAGGAAGTGAGAGAAGGAGAAACCCTCTACAGAAACACTTTGAATGATCAGAGTCACAGAGGTGCAGATATAAAGATGTGGCCAGTTTGCCCCTAAATGCTGCAAAGGCATCTCTATAGGATTAGTGGTGGCTTCTGAGCTAACAGCAAATTCTTGCCATCAACAAGCGAATAGGTGACTGTTTAAACAGGATGTTAAGACTGTAATTCACAAAAATGCATAATTTTAAAGACTCACAATCAGTTCAAGTTGGAGATGGGAGACAAACTGGGACCCTTGAAGAGTGTGAAGCTGCGCTAGAAGAGCACTCAGGGAAATGTGACACAATCTTGCACATGATCTTGGATATGAAGAGCACGCTTGAAAGAGATGCCTTGACAATTAATGTGGGTCTACTACAAAGGGATCACACAAATCATTGGGATGAGTAACAGAGAATGAATCTTTGCTGGCAGAATTCAGTCCAAGGATGGTGAATCTACAGGCAAAGGTGGATAAATTACACAAGTCAGTCTACAAACAAGAGCAGAAGGCAATGCAGGCTGCTCACAGCGAAACAACATTTGCACCAATGAAGTAACCAGTGCAGAACTGTTTCTAGAAGAGTGTCTGACTACGAATGTATAGAATGGTGGCCCACTACTATCTCAGGGACCCCACCGAGGGCCACACTAGCACATCTAATTACTTTTAGAGATAGTGACTGGATTTTACAGCTTGCCCAGTGAAATGGCCCACGGATGATAAGTGGAAATAAGATACACATATTCCTGGGCTACACCTTTGAGGTGCAGAAGCAAGCGAAGAAGCTCCTTTTTGCCCATAAAGTGAAAATTGCAACAGTTGGGGTTTTAATATGCACTGATTTTCCTGGCCAAATTTCAGATAGTGAAAGACAAAACTACACGTTTGTTCACCATGCCTGACGAGGTCTGAAATTGTTTGTAGGCGACAGGGGTCGATGTAGAAGACAAAGAATTCCAGAACCTGGCCAGAAAGGTATGTAACTGCATGTAGCAAATTCAAACAGAGAATGGGATGTCAAAAGGAGAAAATGTTATACACAAAACAATAAGGAGTCCAATTCCTATTTTATGCAAGTTATATCTCTATTGAAAATTTGCTTAGTGCCCTATGTGAAAAAAGAACGACAAAAAATGTGACACAATACAATATATATAGGGTTTCATAAATATACCTTAACAACCATTCCCAAATGAGTAATATCATACAGGGGCAACCTTTGGAATTCAAAGATGTTGGAAATGGTTAATTATAACATGAATCAATAACGTTTTGATTCCGTAAAGGGTTGGGGTCTCCTCAGAACCTTAAAATAAGGGACGTCTGGAATGAAACAAAAGGACAGATACTTAAATGAGAACGTGAAAGACTTAAGTAATATCGATAATAAAAAATAGAAAAAGAATATAGGGTGTACCTGGAGATTCAATGGGCAAAATGACCCAAATAAGAAGCGAAATACCATTATGGACTTACCCTAGTGAGGGTGGGGAGAGGAAGACCGGTATAATGGATTTATACTCCACAGAATGTGGGATTCCAAAATTGTACGAGCCCCAGAGGCTACTGTTACTAGGGATTTGGTTCAGCTGTTGGAAAAGGAGTGTGTATGAGTGACAACACAAGTCATTCAGAGCGATAATAAAGATAACTCAGTTGTGGACAGTGATAACGATAGGTCTACCCCACCTTTACATAGCTCTCAATGTGGAACAATTGCATTCAAATTTATGTCCTGGATCCAGCGGGGGTGTCTGGCAGATATATGGAGGGATATATATCCGTTAAAGCGTGCATACTCCTTTTACACCTGCCCACAATGTACACACCAGGCTAGGTATGTTTACAGCGGTTAACACACAGGTCAGAATACACCAACCATATCATAATTATAGGGGAGTAACAGTATACACAAAGCAATGTTTGAGAACATGAGGTTGGCCAATCTCATCCATGATCATTGAGGAACGCCAAGCAATGCTGGCAAAGGTTCCTGAAATGGCTAGACATACCAGCAGCATATGCATTAGAGGTTCCACTTGGTGTCTCCCTAGCTTTTAAGAGGTTGCAAAACCCCAGGATAAATAGCCATGGATGGAGGAGTGGACTAATACAATGGGGGCACTGTACTCCAGAAGGATACTCCTACCTTAGGAATCGCTTAGAGAGGAGTGGGAGTTAGTTGTATGCCAATTCATCAAACATAACACATTAACAAGGGCAGCAGAATGACCTGGTGTGAAAAAACACCAAACCGCAAAAAATGGGGGCCCAGCCAACATTGTGATTGTCAGGTTTGGTTAGACATGCAGTGACCATACTTAATAATGCCTTGGCTTCTACATTTCATGTTAACTATTCTTCAGTGAGATTTCAATTGAAGGAGAAAGTTGATCTGACATTAAAAGAGAAGAAATGGTCCAACTTATCTGAATATATGAACACGGACAAGGGGATCCCAAGGTTTAAACTTACCCTGTTTAATTTCCTGCACCAGAGGTAACTGGCCTCCACCAGGATAGCAAAGATGTATCCAGGGCTTTAGATTAATGCCAGAGGTGTTCCGGTCCACAAGCACCTTTCATTCATATGGTCTGAGACTGTGAGGCGGGTGAACGGTTCTGGAGGGAAGTTATGTCAATTGCACCAGAGATAACTGGCAAGAGATTAGAACACAGTATTTTGACATGCCTATTGGGACAAATGTACTGATGGGAAAAAAACAAAAAACTTCAGGTTGTTCAATTTGGCTATAGTATTACCCTGTGACCTGTCTGTCATAGAAAAATACTTCTATATGTCGCCGTATAAGATTATGTAACATTAACTGGCATAAGATATCCTTCCTGTTATACTGATTTAAATGGCCGCTTTATTACATATTATGTATACTTAGATAACTCGTGTTTTAATCAACCTTTAAGAGAGAGAAGGATTATAGAGTAAGTAGCAATTTGATTCTGAGAAACAAATGGAAGCACTGACTATCTTTATTTAAGGAAATATGACCTATCATTGTCATGCACTGAGAAATCTCAGAAAGCTTGTAAGTGGCTACAATCTCAGACTTGTATTGTTATTATTATGTGAGCATACCATACAAAAGTAGAAGTATCATAGTACAAAAGCCTAAAAAGGGTTAGGATTTTTTTTGTGAGAAATTTACTTGAAAGTAATCATTCGCTACATTAAATATTGACACATTTTCCCCAAATTCCTAGGAACTTAACAGTCAAGCCTAGTATTTTAGCTATATGATGCTCAAGTTTATACACCTGCACAAGTCCCTCCACCATTCCTCACAAGTAGGTACAATTTCTGATTTTCACTTTCTAGCAAATATCAGCCTAGTATTGTTTATAGCATAGAAAACCCAGTCTTCTGTCTTTGTGCCCAGCATAATCATTTTGGAGGCAATTGTAATGGTAGATGGTTGTATAAGTTAAATTCTACACAATATAGAGGTCCAAAATTCATTTAGGTTGGTGCAAGTGACAAGCATATGTATATTGTCCTGGGCCGCTGACCGGCATTGTATACAACAATGAGGTGCTTTATACTATTCGCTAAGTTTAGAGGGAGTAACATAAAATTCAAACACAGTATGATACCCTTGAGCTTGAAATCTAGTTGCATTGACGATCTTATAAAAACTAATAAGGCTATGGGTAAGCGCCTGCCCCGCAGTTACTGTTCCAAATGCCATTGACCATCTGTCTGCCCATAGCTCATCAGTTTGGTGTTGCATCAGGCAAGAGTTTCTTACTGACATAGAAAAATGATTTGAGCTAAAAAGCATCCTTGAAACATCGTGTTGGGCCAGAGGAGATTATTTTGACATCGTTTTGAGGCGAAAGGCGCTAATTTGTAGATATTTTAAAAAAAAAAAATTATGAGAGAATTGAGCTGTAAGTCTGAGAAGGATTTGAGCTCACTATTATCAAAAAGATCTCCCCAAAAATAACTTCCCACTGGGTGGCAAGTTGCAAAATATATAGATGTAAAGATTTCGGCGAGTTTGGGATGATTACGTAATATTGTGTAGGCATAAAGATTGGGAATCTGTAAGGATCTTTTAATGTCATTTTTAATCTTGTCCCAGAACCCACTGGTTCTTAATCTGATCTTCTTGAAGACTTTAGTACTGGTTAATTTGTCCTGTTAATTGTTTAAGCTGCTGTTCAATGATATTTAAAAAAAACAGTTGGATGAATTAACACTATATAAAAGTTTAATATAATTCCCAAGTCTCAACCAGTAGTTTAAACACCAGTCTTAAAGGGCCTTGCCTCCACTGATAATGGGAAGTTTTAAAGATTTAATAGTCCTACATGCAATTTTCCCTTCCAAATGAATTCATATATAATAACACCCACTTGTCTAAAATTCCTAGTGGACACATATAGCAGTAAATGGCAAAAATAATAAAGAACTTTCAGGAGGATATTCATTTTTATTAAATTGACTTGGCCGATTTGCAAACTTGGGAGGTGCATTCTTTAACCATCAAGGCCTTAATTTGTTGTAGTAAAAATATATAATTATACACAAAACATAGATTCACTGTTGAGGCATTGGTTACTTCTAGGTATCTGGCCTTTGATGTCAAATGCATATCTATACAGGTAGACCATCCAGTAAGAATAATAAGCATTTGATGTGAATTTAGTTTATACCTGTAAATTTTGCCAAATCCATGTGCGTCCTGTTCAACTGTATTGTATAGAGTAAGGGTATTGTAGTGCAGGAAGAACAACACATCATCAGCATTGACCATTAAAGGAGATGCAGTCAATATATTGGGATTAATGGATATGCGCTTCGCAAAATCCTGATGTATGGTTCCATATGTAAGGCATACAGAGCTGGAATTAGTGGGAAGGCCTGTATGTTACCACAAGTAATTGTAAAGAGGGAAGTAAGTCCTCGCCCTCGCCACAGTCCCCCGAATCCGAGGAGCAACCTCCGGCGGCAGATCGTTCTCCCACCTCGCCGCCAAGACCTGAAACACCCTCCCCATCCACCTACGGCAAACCCAAGACCTGCTGACCTTCAGAAGACTCCTCAAGACCTGGCTTTTTGAGCAGTAGCAGCATCCCCCCCCCCCCCTCCCCACCACCTTGAGACCTCATGGGTAAGTAGTGCGCTTTACAAATGATTGATTGATTGATTGCTGTATATGTAATTTTGCTCTAAGAGATTGGTATATCGCCTGTCTAAGATTATTGAACCCAGGACTGATGTTAAATTTGTTCCATAATTCCCACTAAAATCGCCAGGAGACCCAGTGAAATGCTTGCGCAGCATCCAACAAAATAATATTTAAATGTTTGTGTAGGGTATCTGTGTGATCCATCAGTGGAAGAAAGAATTAGTGTGAGTAGTGGTATCTTTGCCTGGGATAAAGCCATGTTGTTCTTTGGACACTAGCCGAGTGATAATTCTGTTACTAAGTGCAATAAAAGGCAGAGAGGACAGCCAATACTTCTGTGATTCCTATCTATATTACGGCTGCCTCCCAGAAGGAATCCAACCCAAAAGGCCTCCTTGTACATTCAAGTGATCTTTGTGTATAAAGTGCTTGTGCTTTGTGCTTTGGCTTTGACATGGGGATACAACCCCACCTCTCTGAGGACAGTCCCAATGATATATTCCATCCCTTGCCTTCACACTGTAGGTGGGCATGGCATAGGAGGTACATGTGCTACCTGCGGGGGAACAACCTTTACAACGCAACTTTTACAACGCACTACCATTACAACTAAACTGTTACAACGCAAATGCATTGACAACGCATGCCATTACAACACAAGTCTTTACATCGACTTGCACTAGATGGCGTGCTAACATTAAAAATAGTGTAGTTTACTATCCAAACACCTTCCCTACTGTTACGTGGACTGGAGTTAGAATAGTAAATTACACTTTTTTAATGTTAGCACGCCATCTAGTGCAAGTTGATGTAAAGACTTGCGTTGTAAAGACTTGCGTTGTCACTGCATTTGCGTTGTAAAAATTTCGTTGTAACAGCATGCGTTGTAAAAGCATGCGTTGTAACATCATACATCCTACCTGCGTGCTTCCAGAGGATGACTTCTCGCGTAATTGGTCCTAGATGTTCAATGTTTTCAATTATGACCTACTTTGTGATACCACCAAGTTCAAAGTTCGAACCGCACACATGTGGCTCACCACTGTGGACAAGGGCTCTATGTTTGCTATCCTGTCCACAAAGGGCTAGAGGAGTTTTACAGCATCAATTCAATTCAATTTTATTGCATAATTAATAAAAATTATTACAATCCACATTTAATGTAAAAGCAATTATAAAACTTGCGTTCGTAAATAACTTATTTCGTCTCATTTTTTTTAATTTGTTTTTTAAACCATGTCACAAAGTCCCCAAAAGATTATTCTTTTAGTTTTTGAGTTCTTAGTCTAACACGTTTTAAGTTGAAATCACGTGGTAGAACATCCGGCCTTAATCACTATGTTCCTCTTTAATTATAATGTAGGGCTTCTGTCATAAATTTGAGTCCCCGACATGCAAGAATGGGAGAAGAACCACTCAACCAAATTATTATCGCTTGCCGGCATGTTTTTATGTTCAGATTGAGAAAAATAGCACGTAAGTATTTCCTTCTCAATGTCATTAACGCTGGGCACACGCAAAACAGATGAATTAGAGTTTCGTTGAGGTATCCGCATAGTCTACATTGGAGACTTTCTGTCTGGTGCTTCCAAGACGGTCTTAGGTCTTTTGAATAGTGCAGACCCAGTCTGTAGTCGATGAAGATTTTTTAAAAATATTGGCTAAAGTGGGTTGCTAAGTAGGTCTGCCGTTTAGGAAGAGTAGGAAGAAATTACGGTCCAAGCGTGGCGTCGAGTAGCCAATATTGTTTTATCCTCTAGTAAAGATTTGCTTTTTGCCACTCTGTTGGCTATTTTACAGAAAGAAACGTGGTCTATTTCTTTGTTCCAAGTTTCTAGGAGATCTAGTTCGTACAAGCAGGAATTCAAGTAGGTTGCCCAAGAGTTTCTGGTAGACTCTCTGTCTTGGGTGCTTATCTCTTGCCAACAAACGTGGTCCATGGACTTGGGTTGGGCTAGCCGAAGTTTATGACACCATTTTACAAACCTTGACATTGAACGTAAGTGTTGGTTTTGTAAACCAAATTCGAGACGGATTTGAGCCGCAGATGCCGATTTAGGCAATATGAACACAGATTTGTAGATTTTGTTCTGTAATTCATTTAAGATTTTGGCCTCGCCTCCGAGCCAAGTTACTAGTCCATATGATAATGTAGGTTGAATTTGGGCGGACATTACCCTAAGGAGGTGCGTGTAATTGGGACCCCCCATTTTTTGTTGGAGCTGTCTATATGCATAAATCAGTGTTTGGGACTTCGCTTTTATAGTCAGAGTGTGTTCTTTTTTTGAATTGCCTTTCCCAATCGTCACGCCTAGGTAACGGTAATGGTTCTGTTCTTCCAGTACTGACTTATCAATCGTCCATGTAAATTTGATCTTCTTGTGCTCAACTAGTCGCAGTATTTTCGTTTTTTCCCTGTTTAATTCCAATTTTTCTTGTTCTAAATAGGATTGAAGGTTGTTTATTAGGTTTTGTAAACCTATTGGGGTTTTACTTAGTAAAACAATATCGTCGGCAAACTGTAGAATTGGAATATAATCGTTCCCAAGTTTAGGTGCGTGGCTGTTTATTTGTCCTAGGTTGCTACCTAAATCTGCCAAAAACAGGTTAAATAGGCACGGGGCCAGGACACAGCCTTGTTTTAAGCCATCATGAGTTTTGATTTTTGATGTTAAGCTCAGTCCCTGGCCTAATTTAACCCTTGCCCATGTATCGGTGTATAGGCGGATTATTGCATTTAGTAGCATCCTGGGGATCCCCCAGTCTTTGAGCTTTTCCCATAGTCTTGACCTGCTCACTCGATCGAAGGCTGCTCTTATAATCTATAAAACACCCGTACAGTCGTTGGTTCTTTTTCTCAGCTCTCTCCATTAGCAGAGCCAATGACGTCAGGTTTGTTGTTGTCCCCATCCCCTGTCTAAAGCCGATTTGGAAAATGGGAAGTAAGTTGTTATTTTCTACCCATTCTTGAACCTGCTCTAAAAGACATGAGGCATACAGTTTTCCTTCTACGTCTATAAGAGAGATCAGTCTATAGTTCCCTGGGTTTCTTCTGTTGCCCTTTTTGTAGATGGGGTGGATGATGTTTCCTTTCCACGATGTTGGCATACAGCCAAGGATAAAGATTTGGTTGAACAAAGCTGTTAGATGGTTTGACCAGAAGTCCTCATTTAATTTAAATACGGCAGTCGGTAGTCCATTTGGGCCAGGTGCACCCTCGGGTTTTAGTTTCTGTATAAGTTTTGTTACACTTTTGCAGGATGTCAGTACTGGCTGATCGCAATCCCGTTATTTCTTGTCCAGGTCGTTAAGCTTTTTTAAACTTTCCTGGGAGCCCACTTGGTTACCTGAATCCGTTTCGTTTGTTGCCCGTAGCATTTTGTTAAATGAGCTAGTGTCCTTTGTTGCACAGAGGTTCCTTACATGGGCTTCCCAGCCATCGGTAGTGATACCGGGGTCTTGAGACATCTCTTCACCTTTGTTCAAATTGTTAATGATCCCCCAGAAATCCCGAGAGTTTTGCTTTTTGCTGGCTGATAAAAGTTTTAGCCATATTGATTCTTTGTATTTGACCTTTGCCGCCCACAGCTTTTTACGATAATTCTTTCTCAAACTCCTTAACAGAGTATGGTTTGATTTAATTCCATGTTTTTTGTCTTAGTTCTTCGGTGAACCATGGTTCTTTTAAGATTTTTGAGTTTTTTTGTGAGGCTGGGAGTGCAGAATGCTTTTGAATTAAAACCTCAACCAGCTTTTCCCAGTGTTTTACGTGGTCTCCGTCTTCTTGTTGTTCACATTCTGACATAAATTTGCTTGCTGTTGCCTGAATTTCTTCGGTTTTTCCCCCTCTCCATCTGATTTTTCGCAAGTTAAATTTCTCCGGTAAGTGAGACAGGGAGATTATCTTATTAAACCTGGTGACTGCTGTTTTCAACCTGATGATTTGGGGAAAGTGATCACTTTCTGTACGCTGGACAATGTCATAGTCTACAATACTATCCGTTATGCTCTTACTTATTATTGTAAAGTCTATGGTGGACTTGACTTTCCCACTCATGTAAGTTGGTCCTGTAGTTGAGTTTCCCTTTTTTTCCCTTCTGAGGATTGTCAAGCCCTGTGTTTCTAATTTATTCAAGAAAGTTGCTATATATCCTAATCCGAATTTTGTGGTCTGGTTGCGACTAGATGTCCCGTCTCTCATTAGGTTAGAATTAAAATCCCCTGAAATTATCAATGGACATTGCTCGTTTGATTTCTGTAGGACTTTAATGAGTTTGACTAGTGTTTCCATTTTTTCTTCCTTGGTTGACCGTTCGGGGTGAATGTAGACGTTTATTATTAAAAATTGTTGTAGCAGCTTTCTGGTAATTTTTACTACTTGAACCCAGCTAAACCCCACATCCCACATCGGTTTCCCAGTTGAAATTCTGAGATACGTATGTCGATAGCCCTCCGCGTGGATGTCCAAACTTGGACAGCTTCTTTGCCAGAATGTGGTGTTCTGCAAAGCCTGGAATTGCAGGATGTGTCAGGTTCCAGGTCTCTTGAAGGAGGAGTATATCATGTTTTGTAGAAAGGATTGGGTCTCGTGGTCCTGGTCCATACTACTAAAACCATGTGTGTTCCATGAGCACAAATTAATTATTTCCGAATAAGCTTTTTCGGTATGTTGGTTTTGTATGTTTTTATTAAAAAATGGTGTTGCGTCTGTTTTAGGAACTCTGTTGGTTTAGTGTCCAAGGGATCCACGACCAATCCTGGTCTAAACTAAGAGGTCCTTTTTTGTGAGGCTGGGTTGGGTAAGTGTGCGTTGTTCCAGGGGTTTTCTCCTGGGTAATAGAGCGGACACCACGGAGACATGATTTATACTTACGGCCAATTGATTCATTCCCTTTTGGTGAAAAAGTGCCTCCGGTTAGGGGATATGGATATCTGGGGCGTCTATGTTGAATCAAAGTTATTCCCCAGTGCTCAAATGATCCTTTATTGGCAAAGATTTTAGCTGCTGTGTCCTTTGAGGCCCAGGTGGTCACTGAGTCTTCTATGTCTGGAGAGTGTTTGTTTTGCCGAAACTCCACTGCCAGCATGTCTTGAGAAACTATTCCCCTTAGCTCTGGAATTGTATTGATTAATTTTATTATGTTCCCTCTGTTGAGTGTATCATGCCTGCCTCTTGTTACGTATTCCGGTATAAATGATAAAATTGGTTCTATGTCTTCCTTGCAGTTTGTTTGACTTCCTCGGGAATCCGACTTAAGGGGTTCGCCTTTGCTTGTTGGCCTAGTTGGAGCCTGTCCTAAACTTCCCACCTTTTTCTTGTCCCTGGAGAAAACCTTTTCTCCATTTGTGTTTTGAATATTTTTAACTTGATCTTGGTTTTTGCTATGTATTATACATTGGCGTTAGTGTTAAATTTTTATGATCTTAATTGGGGTCTTGTCCCTAAGGAGTCCCCTCGCTCCTGTTTGATTTGTCTTGGTTTCCACTTGCGCTCGGGTTGTACTTTGAACCAAACAATGCCTAGTGTTACCCTTCTTCGTAATCTTCAATGGGGTCAGATCAAGCTCTTGATTAACAAGCCTAGTTTCGTGTCTTGAATGCTTGGAGATTTTATCATGTAGACCGCCACCCCTTTTTTGTATTGTCTCTATGCTCCGATCCTTTAGAGGCGGACTGGCCTCGGTGGAAGTAGTTGAGTCAATTGAGAGTGAGTGGTGGTTTACTAAGTGCTTATTTTGTGCATCCTCAACTAGTGTGGCCGTTGTCGTTCCTTGTTTACCAGACCTTTCTGTAATAATTCTGGATGTTGATGGTGACAAACCCTGGTTTAAACTCTCGGTTGGTGTTAAGTCTAGTTCGAGAGATGACTCAAGTGTCGTCAATTTCTTGTTCAGAAGGCTTAACCGTTCCAGCTCTGGATCCTCCGTTCTGTTAATCAAAGTGTTCGGAGGAATGTGTGACTTTACTGGTTCTGTTCTTGAGTTGTTCCTGAATATCGAAAAGAGGAGGTCTGAGGCAGTTGGTTGATTACTTTTTGCTTTTGACCTTCCCTTCCTAACTCGTTTCCTTTGCCTTTTTGTCAGTTTGACTTGGGGTTGAGGGTGGAGAATAACCGGGGATTTAATTGGGTGAAGTTCAAGAATGACAGATTCCTTTGACTGGTTCTCTGTAAAGACTATTTGGTTGAGTAACCTGTCCTACCCTTTACTGGACTTTTTGCTTTGAGTACTTGAGACGATACTTTTTTCTTTTCTAGGTTTTTTTTTTATTGTCTATTAGGTCTTGATTGGTTTTGCAATTGTTTGTTGATTTTACTACTCCTAGTATTTCTTTTAGGATTTCTGGGAGAGATGCTAGTTTCTCAATGATACTCCCACATTCACAATTAGTTGGTGAAGGGTCAGTGTTTCTTTTATTGGATAAAAATTTGTTTGGAGTATTGTTTGGGGGGCCCTCCACACTTGGTCTACTTACCAATGTAGATATTATTGTGTCGGTCTTGGAGCGAATGAGTGCAATATGCTCTGCGATTACATTTATGAGGTCAATTTGGACCTCCACTTTGTCAGACTGGTAGTTGAGCGCGTTTATAGCCTGGTCAAGTGTACTTATTAGTGCATTCCCCCAGTGTACATTGGGCTCTTGGCTACCTGTGCGCCCGTCCAGTTTGTCTGTAAGTGAAATCTTGCTTCCTGATGAGATGGAAATAGGCAGCTGCGTGTTTTCTTTACTAGTTATTCCTCCATAACTAGTGCTGTCTTCTATCCAGATTCTTTGGTTATCGGTGTTTTCCGCCAAATTGAATGGTGTGGAGGCAACGGGGCCCAATGTAGGCTCCTTGAAGGGTGGGTCCTGTGATAGAGTAGACCCTTGCGCCGGTGTTTCTAATATACTTGTTCTTATTGTTTTTGTCGATTTGAACCGCTTAATACATGGGGGGGACTGTAACCGGACGTCCTCCCCTCCTGTCCTCTGTTTTAGTGGTTCGTTGATTTCTCCCTGGAGTAGCTCTTTTGACAAGTCTCCATTATTTTTTTGGGCAATTTGTGTTCGTTTTTTCCAAACTATTAAAGATGTTCTCTAGGGATTCATTTCCTATGCTTGTCAAAAAAGTCGGTGATTGTTGTTGGTCGCTCTTCATATCTCTTTTGCTTGTTTGGGAGTTAAGTTGAGTCTGGTCCTTTTGTCGCAAAGGTGTCGACTTGGTTTCAGGCACAGGTTGGTTTAGTTTATGGACCTGGGCCTGCACAGTTACCGGGCAATATCCTGGAGGTTGGTTACCCGAGTGTTCGGAGGGTAAAAGTGGAAGAGCTCGTACTATTTCGTTAGGTGTTAGTTCAGTTGGCCGGTTGCCCAGAATTAAACTTGCCAAAGGTTTAGAAGGCTTAGGCTTGTCTGGCTGAATGGGGCTCGGTAGGTTTTGCGCCTTCTTTGTTGTCGCAAAGAGTGCGGAAACTGGGTCTTTTAGAAAGAAGAATTTGTGGATCTTTTGCTGTTTTCCGGTGTTGTTACCAGTTTTGACAGGTGTCACAACAGACCCCGCCATCGTTGTCCTCAAGACAGCTGGCCCTCCCGTTTGTACTGTTACTAGAGTGTGGTTTTCGTGGAGGGTTATGTCAGAGTTTGGTTTGTGTTTTTTTGCCTTTTTACCCCGTGAAGCTTTACTCGGTGGCTCTTGCCTGTTTGTTCCTGATCTCATTTCCTTGTTGCCTTGTTGCCCGCTTTTGGCTGGTTGACTTTAAGTTTAGTGCTGGCTACCGGCACTCGGAAACACCTGCACTCTCCTAGGCACTACACTTGCCAATTTACTGCAGTGGTGGGGCGGTGGGTCCCTGGTTTCCACGGCAACAACAACTCAGCGGTGGAGTCGTAAGAGAGGCCGTAAGAGGGAGGAACCTGCTCGGTCGGTCACTCGCACGGCGTCTGACGTCTGGCCTCTGGCGAACCGCAAAACCTGGCCTGGACTAGAGCCACTCAATCACTATCATGCACGTCGCTCATCCTAATTTTGTCCACTCTTGGTGCCTCGTCCTTTGCATCCTCTCGGATTGGGCGGTGTTGGATATCCTCGGTACTCGCATGGGACATCTTCCCCCTTGGATCTGGGGGAAGACGTCACAGCATCTTGCGGCTAATTTCCTCTGTCTCTTTCAAGTTGCTTGTTCTGTTTTCACTTTTTTAATGGTTCCTGTTGCTTGTCTGGGCGCGTTACCTTATTCAAGTTGATTCGGATCGCTTTCATGTCCTTCCAAATTTGGCCAGGTCCGAGGGCACTGTACAGGCTAAAAGCCATGAGACTACTACTGCACAAGACCTGACCTTATACCATAGAAACATTGGTTTTAGGAGCACCCGATGTTGCTAAAGCAAAGCGGGACAGCAACACAAAAGTTGTGGCAGGAACTCAACTCTATATTTGCACAGTCGACATTCAATTACCTGCTGTAGGCATTTCCATCATGGGTTCAATTCCTTACCTGGAAGTTGTACTGTCCTGGCCCACTGGATGGCTTTTAGGCATTTCTTACTCAGTACACTGTTCAAATATGACTGAATGATATTTGCCTCATAGGAAGAAGTCATACCTGGTAAATCTCCCTTTACCTTATATCTGCCTATATCTTCCACCCTCGAAAGCTGAAAGACTTGCTTATTTAGAGCTTTCTTTATTGCCACGTAATTTACGTCTTCCAATGACCAATTGGCTATTACTATTTTGTCACCTCCATTTGCATGTAGCTGTTCCAGGGGTTCAATCCTCCTTCAAATATTGCTTTATTTCTTTTAATGAGCCTGGGCGAGCTTTGCGGATCCGGGAATAATATTTCACCTGGGTGCTCATGCATTTGTACTTTTGTTGGACCAATCTGACTCCAGCCACGTCGAACAGTTGCTTGTGTACTTTGGTAACTTCAAAACATGTTTCTAGCCCTGGCACTGAGCTTTTCCATTGCCGACTAATTTGCCCTTGGAAAGCTTTTTGAGCGTACTTAGCAACCTATAGCAATTTCGATTTTATTACTCTCCTGATTGGTGCCTTAGTTGGGATGCATATTCACTCCTATAGTTTGCATAGTGCATATATGGTTGATTGTGTTTTAGCTTTCGTCTTGGCCTGGAGTATCGTTGCCTTCTACGTATCGCTCAGTCATGCCACCAGGTCATTTTAGGTCCTTACTGTTCCTATGGACTGATTTCCCAGCCTCCATCTGAGGAGGACCTTTCTTGCATGTTGTCCAAAGACCACCACTTTGGTCTTACTGTGGATACTAACTAATTGATCTCATATGAGTTCAAGTCATCCAGACTCCTTTGTAAGCCTACTCTGGTATGATCAAAGATTACCAGGTCATCCGCATACTGGAGTAGCTGCAATCTGTCAGCCCTTTTTTGGGGGCGACCAAAGTAGCTCCTTGAAAGGCCTTGCCCAAGTCCACTGTGTAAAGGTTAAAAAGTGAAAGGGCTAGGACGCAGCCCTGATTCAAGCCTGGTTCCGTATACAGCCTTTGGAAGACTGTTTCCCCAGTCAATTTTATCCTCACCCAGGTGTTACTATATAATGAGATAATAGCCTTCAGGAGGTTATCTGGGATATTCCAGTTCTTCATTTTTTTCCCTAGCTTGTTTCTGAAGACACCATCAAATGATGCCAAGTAGTCCACAAAAAGGCGAACATCTGCAAGTTGTTCTTGATATTCACTTGCTGTGGTGGTAGTGCTACTCTATTGTCGATGGTCGAGCCACCCTTACAGAACCCAGTTTGGTAGAAGGGTAGAATGCCATTCTCCTTGATCCAGTTATTTAGATCATCTTAAAAGAATGCTAGCATATGCTTCCCCTTCCATATTTAACAGGGAAATTAGCATGTAGTTCTTTGGATCCATTTTGTCAACTTTCTTATATATTGTTTGCAGCAAGGAGCCTCGTCAGGAGTCCGGGACATCTGCTTAAGCCCTACATTTCATGCACAAAATAGATAATATCTCCACCCAATATGCCGGATCTTGCTTGAACATGCCACCAGGAAGGCCATTGGGTCATAGTGCCCCATCCATTCTTATTTTTAAATACTTTTTGTGACAGCCTGCTGTTCCTGTGCCTTGCTGTCATCTTTCTTTGGGGACCCTTTACCTGCTGATGTGCTATCTGCTAATGGGTCTCCCTGGCCCCCTGCTGCGATTCACCTGGATTGGTTGGATATATTCTTGATACATGAGCTTGCCATGCTTCTGCCGTTGCTGAATTATGCCAATCTGTTTTTTCATTCTCTAATTTGGCTATATAATCCCAGCATTGCTTCTGTGCTTTTGCACAGTTAATATTTCTTAATCCATTCCTCCTCTATATGCCTTTGTTTTAATTTCCAAGTGAGATGATTATGGTCTCAAATGGCTTGCTTGTAGGACTTCCCAGTGTCCTCTGGCCCAGTTTTATGATGCATGCTTTTCCTGCGAGTGCTGTCCCTTAAGAATCTATTATCTTTTAAATTACTCCTGGCTTTCCAGTTCCTCTTGGATGTGGGCATCTGAGCACCCCTTAAGAGGGCAGTGCGCAAATCTGCTATCCAAGTGCCCCTGTATTGAATGGGCAGGATGGGATCCTGTTTCTTTCTCTCATTTCCCTTCTCCGATATCCATTTCTCCAGGTTTGCTAAGTTGACTGTGTTCCATTTAAGCCTCTTTAATAGCTTGTGATCCTCTGTGCTCCTGGTGTTACTAATGGCCTCAATTTGTTCCCGTTGCTCACTGTGTAGCTTGAAGTTAAGTCTGAGCATGGTCGCATAATTAATTTCAGAGCATCTCAAATTCTGACATCCACTGCTTGATGTTCTTACTTAAAAAGGACTAATCTATGGTGATACCATTATTGAAAGAAAAGATGCTTGGTGCCTTAAGTTGTGATTCGGCTGAGGCGAATTCATGAGCATGAGGAAAGCTGATACATTTTATTTATGCAGGTGTATTACTCCTATTATTGGCCGTGTCTGTTCCCAGATGGTGGAGATTGAAGTCTCCTGTTATCACTGTGGCCATGGATGGGTACTCACACAGTACTTCTTCTAATGTGGATATTGCCCTTTTAGTTGTCTCCAGTTTTAAAGTTGCATGCCTGTTGAGGTAGGAATTAATGATTATCAGATCCTTCCCTCTTGCATCAGCATGAATTCCCTCTACTATAACGCTCGGATGTTCTTTAATGGGGACTTCTAGAGAGTGCTTCACATATATTGAAAGACCACCGGAGGGCCTGCCGTAGGAGTGTACTTTCCTTGCCAGTATATAGAGACCAGAAAAGCCCTCTATGTGTACATCATTGGTTGCCCAAGTTTCTTGCAGGCAGAGTATATCCCCCTTCTGCAAATAATCCTTCATAGCTGTTTCATTATTTTGGACACTTACGATGCCGGCAACGTTCCACAAGGTAAGTTTAAAGGTGGTCTTTTTTGTTCTGTGATGTACTCCTTCGCCTTTAGTTGCTTGTTTCAGAGGGGGGGGGGGGTTGAAGACTGTAATACCTGTAATATACGCTTTCATTGTGTATCAAATTGCGAATGCTTGGGCTGAGCCCTGATTAATTTGAATGAATTCCACAATTTGAATTGGAAATATTGGATATAATCACCCCATACCAAAATGTATTTGGGAAAGTAACACTGATATTGCTTATTATCTATGTCATTGGGCCCCCACCTTAGTGATACAGCTGAGTGATTTAATTATAGAAGATGTTGAATTTCCACTGTGCATGTTGTAGTAAGCAATGAGATAATCAGGCACATATTGATTTATTGTCTATGAGGTATACAGTAAAAAGTGTACTACTGTGCTCTTGGATTAGTGTTTCATTCACTAAATTCAATGTTTTCATCATATTAATAATTCTGGCTTTAGTTTTTTTCATAGGCCCTGTAAAGGCATTGCTAGATTAAGTATCCAATTAAAATTCCCCAGATTACATAATAGGAATGTTGTAGCTGCTCAGTTTCAGCATGATTTGAGCAGAAAAATGGGGGTTCTCATAATTGGTCGCATGTAAACTGACAACAACAAACTAATGGTTGCTAATATTATTTTCTATTTCCGCTATTACCCATCTGCCAGCATGGGCCGTTTTACTATTTAGTATTTTAAATGTTTTGGTAAATATTAGTATGGAGGTCCCCTTTGTCCTATAATATATGTGGCACTAGATACATCATACATTCTTGGGATACTGAGTCCTTGGTTCGTTTTTTCCCACCCTTTTTAAGACCATATACATTTTGCAACACAGTTTTAACCATTTTCCCCCTTTCTCAGTGAAACAATAGCTTTTACTGCTATTTTAATTTTTTTACCCCAATTTGCCAGACTTCTTCCCCCTTCCCCCTTCCCATTTCCCCTTTCCCCTACCCTCGTCTCCTTCCCTGCCTCCTCCACGACCCCTCCCACATCCTGGTTCGTCACCACCAATGAGTAGTGAACCCAGACTCTGTTTAAATGTCAACCTTGACGTCCAGGCATATTTACGGGTAGACCGTGACCTCTTACCATCAACAATTTGCAATCTGTCAATCAAAATTGAGGTTCATAATTTTTTCCCCAGTTACATTTTCTAGACATTGTTAATGCTTGTCATCCAACAATTGCTGAGCCAATAAATGATCAGAGAAATTATGAAAGAGTCCTGCCAGTTAATTTTTAGCGAGGCTCCTCCTACAAAGGATTTTGAAATCTATAGAGCCTTAGAGTTTGGTATGAGGGCTCTCATTTCCCTGAATCTAGATGCAATTCCCCAGTCTAAGTCTTGGAAGATGGAAAAAGAGCAGACATCCTGTGTCATGAATTTCATGTGTTCTTTAACAATATTAAGGCCTTTTTATGGAAATCCTTAAAGTAGGCAATGATCGAATGGGGTTTAGCTCCTGGTTTCAGGAAACCTGCTCGTACATGGGGTGCTCGCACAATGGGGAGTGATAGGGATGTCCCTGTGTTAGCTTCTGTTTGATCTCCAAGCACACACCAAGAGATTAAGTAAGAAACCCAGTAAATTATATTAGCATTGGCCCCCTCAGCACATTCAGGTACCCAACTATCCATAGGTTAGATCTACATGAGTGGTTGTCAAGTCTTCAAATTTGCATTGTGGTGGGCATAATTTGTGTAATGCAGTGTAGTTTAACCATACGGAATTTCGAAAGAATTCTGCATGATTACGCTTAATTATGCAAGAACAGTAATTCTGCATTTAGCACTATTTTTTAGAGAAAAGATGCTTCCTTGCGTCCAAAATGGGTGTGAGAATGCCATTTGTGGTAAGAAATAGCGATAAATGAAACAGAACACAAATAGTGAGTGCCACTCAGCTGCTGCTTACGTTTGTTAAATGTGCTCTTGGGGTAAGAGTTTCCACAACTTAATCACAGTATTTAGCACTATTTGCTTAGTGCAAAATGCACCAGCACCTCCAAAATAGATGCGAGGATGTATTTTACACTTTGAAATATCACTAAATGCAGAAGAATACGAGTAGCATTTGTGAGCGGCCGCCCCCTGAATGTGCTCTTGTGGTAGGATTTCCCCCCTCCAAATTACTCATAATTACGTGAGCAGGAGTAATCGTGTAATCATCAGTAATTCCGTGTCAAAGAGTAATGTGGAATTACCAAAATTATTCCAATTTCTCCGGCACACTTGAAATTATGCCCAGGCCTAATATGAATGTACATTTTTTCAATTTGAGTGCCTACTATTTCTGGTTACATTTGGTGATCTAATGAGGCATTTACTGGAAATGCTAGCTTCAATATCCTTATTATTGTCCACAAATATAGATAGTTGCTCTTCGATTGAAAGCACCAGTTGAGTTCATCTTTCAATGTTGGCAAACTGTGTGACTTAGTTAGCTTCAATATGACAGACCTTTTTCAGAATAGTTAAAAAAAAGTATTTGTTGAAGCAGTAGTGGAGGAGCTCATGGAGTTCGGGCGAACAGAAGGGACTGGGAAACAGATGTTTCTGCAGTATCTCCTCAGCAACGGCAGAGTAGAGCAAGATGCAGAGGGTGTTCTCAAGCACCAGGAACCACATGGGAGGAGCTCGGAGGCAGCGGGGAGCCATTAATCTTGATGTACCTTGTGCATGGAGCCTAGCTGAGTCACTGCAGCCTGACCAGGGTGGTAGGCGAGAAAGAAGTCAATGGAATGGTTGTTGCCTTGCTGTACTTGCTGATCCAAAGGCACCGATCTCTGCTGTGTCAAGCTGTTTCAAGATATAGTTTGCTAACCCCAACTACTACCGTCCATAGATGTATACGCACATAACTATTGCATACTGGGTGCTCACCTATTTTTTTTTCTAAACCAAATATTATAAGTAGTCTATAATAGCAGTGGTTGCTCTGGGGAGTGGGTTAAATGGCTGAGCACTGAAGTTTGGCAGATTGAAGATTTAAGACACTATTGGCCATATTTATGAAAAGTAGGAATTGCAATTTCATATTTTTGATTCTTACTGAATCACAATTAGGAAATCACAATTCCTATTGTAAGAACACTTAACAAATGTTAAATTCCGAATCCTAGTGGGTTGAAAACTGACAAATCTCATGAATATTCATGAGGTAGTTGGAAACCCATTAGGAATGATTGCAATCACAGGGATGGTGGCCAGCTGGAGTCAGAAGAACATCACGTCTGTGATTGCTTTATAAAAAAGCAATTTTTTTTAATGCAGCTCATTTCCCTTGAAGAAAAATAGGATGAGTTTAAAAAATAGAAAATGAACGTTCAAGTTTAATTTTTTAAGAGTAGACCATGATCCATTGGGCCACTACCTGTTTGCATTCCCACTTGCAAATGGTAACCACTACCCTTCAGTAGTCAATAAAAAATGTATGATTTGCGACTGTAACTTGGTTGCAAAGCAATAACACGTACAAGGGAGACTCAGTAGTGGGACGGGCTGCTCTAACAGTGCCCCTTCCAAATACCGAATTGGTCTGTATGTGCAACCATGGGATTAATACATACCAGAATGCCTTTTTGCATTTGCAAATGGGCTGTTTCTGCAAATCAGCCCATTTGTGACCACGACTTTATTTTGTTTTGTACATATGGCCCTACATTTTGGCTACTCTAATAGCCTATGGTCCACATAAGCACAAAGAGAGGTGTAGGACGCACCTAATGATTACAATAGGTGAGTGAAGCTGAAAAAGGTCTTCCACAGACCGATGAGAGGCGCCAAATAATTTTGGTTACCTTGTTTGACTTCATCAGGAAACAGTCTATGAAGTCCCGAGGAGACTCTGAGTTTAAGGTCCTCTGGTGTGATTCAATCTTTTCTTGAATAAAGGTCTTCATGCTCTGGGACTCTTTCAAAATCCTATGATGAGGTCCAGGCAGGTTGTCCATGATTACTGGTATGGCATTATACAACTATAACAAACAAAATGGAGAGTTTTAATGTATCGACAAGGCAGCAAATTGAATACGTGGAATGAGAGCGAGAAGAGCAGAGAGAGAAAAACAGAGAGAAAAAGAGGCTGTGAGGGGGAATAAAGAAAAGCATAGGCAGAATAAAACAAAATATAGTCAAGTAGTAAATGGAATATTACCAGATTAGTGCAGTGGAGGATGCAATTATTCTGCACCACTAAGGATGACAATGGTACAATATATTTTTAGCCCAAGGATCTTAAGTATTTTAAGTCTCACTTTAGCTACTTCATCATTATTTACCAATACAGTCCTGTGTTTGCCACTTGGTAAACATGGATAGATGTTCATTTCAGTGTCTTTAGATCCAGTGGAGATTAAATGTACAATAACATTGTCTACTATTCCTTTGTCTCTTTTCTCATTGCAGTCCATACTATAGTGAGCTATTCCTGCATGATATTGATAAAAATATGTCCTCTATCCAAACGAAAAAAAGAACTATGGGGCATATTATCAAGATCCGGCGTTAAAATGATCTCAAAGCAAAGTGTGACATGGCATGACTTCTCTTGTGACGGCCAAGTGGAAGCGGCTGAGTCCATTCTAAGATGCCATTCTTAACACTTAATGGGTAGGATGCTGTATTTTGCTTGGTCTAGGTTGGTGTGACAGGGACTGTTGAAGTGAGAGTCAGCATTGCATGTACCAGACAACATGGGAAGAACCACGGGCAGCACAACATTTAGGAATGGCTGAGTAGTGAAGTGCTGGTAATGATGTTGTCGGCCAAGAACAAGTCCTTCTCCATCTGTGCACCCAGAATGTGGAAATAGATCCCCATATCCAGCAGCACTTTCCCAAACCTTCTCCAATTTAGAAAAAAGATGAAATTCACTTTGTTAAATAGTCCTACATCACAACACGATAACAATCTACTATCTCAAGAAACCTGCTGATCCTCCATTCACACACTGACTGCATCTTTTCCTTTGATTCTGTACACCACTCTGCAGCCTGCTAGGTTCATGTTTTACAAGTACAGCATGCACACATGCATACATGAAGCAGCACAAAACTCAGCACAGGTCGATGCGTGCCAGGGACCACTCCCCATCCTCTTCTCCTAAAATGTCTTGCGTAAGACGGACAGAAGCTAGTCTGATGGTGGCTGAAGTAGGCCTCACTCTCTACCAAGTACCAGGACTGAGATTCATGGATAGGGATGTGACGCAGGCACTATCGAAGAAAATGGAGAACAGAGGGTTGTGTTCCAGATTAAGAGGGCATGCTTATGACCCTTCTAATGTCAATATACAGTTATAGTAAGGATTCCACGACTTCAAGGCAAAGATGCTATGACTGGCATCCTAAAACATGTCCAGAAGAACTGAGTATCACGTTTAAGACGCTGGTTCTTTGTCTGGTCCTCTTTCCTAAACCTCTAAGCTGGTACTGCTGGGATCCATGCAAGAAACTTTGTGAGGGAGAGTAATGATCATGACGTGATCCAGGTCTAAGTTCTTGCCGCGTCTGCATCCAGGACACGTTCCATACAGATTAGGCTGTTTCTAAATTAGTAGATTGCTGGCTCAGCAGCTGAGGATGCCTCTCCAGAGAATACAGGCAACAAATATAGTTATGTCGGGTCCTTGACAGCAATATGAGCCAATGGTTGTTGGCAACGTACATTGCCTAGTCACTTTTGAATGATCTCCAAGCAATGAATTGCATCATGGTGAATCCACCCTCTGTAAAACCGATCCCTTGGTACAAACACTAGAAGGACTTCCCAACACACTAATGGACTGAATAGATGGCTTTAGATCTACTGCTTTAGAAAGGGAACTTGTCCCAACATCAATACAGTATTAAATAACAGGGCCAAATGAAGGGGTGCCTATGTAAGAATTCAATACTGACCAGTCTATAAGTGCCAAGAAGCTTAGCTTCTCCAGAAGCAGATAAACAAGTCCTCTACAAAAGGTCATTTAGGCATGGAAGTCATAGGACAAGCAAGTTTGCACCGCAACAGATATTGTGCTCATTCCCACAATGACTAAAATAAAACATGCATAAAGACAAAAAAATACTGTATTCAAGCAAAAACGACACCAGTTTTAAATGTTGCACTTGATAAATAATGCCTAACAGAGCTCTCATTCCCTTGAATGTTCAATCAGAATTCATAATGCAGAAAATAAAAAGTACATGTTGTAAGAAATCAGGGCTTTTCGCAGATGTCTCCCCAGTTTTGCCCCCATTTGGACTGCTGGGCTGGTTTCTGACTCTGACAGTGCACGGAAGCCTGCTAAACAGGCTCCAATGCCAGTGCTCACTCCCTTAAAAGTGATAAATATAATTAGCATCCCCAGTTGACAGAGACCATACCCCCCTTGTATGACCCTGGTAAGTGGTACTGTGGTACTTAGGGCATGGCCTTAAAAGGGTACTGAGGACCTGCAGCACTGGTTGTGCCAACCTGAGTGATCCTGTTAAATAGATGAAAGCAGGTCTGCCATTGCAGTCTGCAGGAACAGTGTTCACTACTCCATTTCGACTTTGTCCTCCCCATGTGTGACAGGGTCACAGCACTGCTCCTAAGTATATGTCAGTCACCCCTAGAGAAGGTCTCTTGTCCCCAGGGGGTAGGGTGAAGTATGTTAAGAGTGTAGAGATGGAACTGCAAGCGTATATGTCTCTACAGTGGCTTTACCATTAAAGTGCAATATAAGTGATAGGCTGTCCATAGAGCAACATGGCCTGGGTTGCTAGCTCCATTATGGTACCACCTAAATATGTTGAGGCAGATTTACAAGCGCCTTGCGCAGCCAGTACGTCACTTTTTGTGACACACTGGCAGCGCATTTCTCTGCCCCATATTTACAAAGACAGGAAAAGGCCCCCCCCCGCGTGGCTTTTCCTGTCCTTGTAAATACGGCCCCTTTACATGCAGCACTTTGCGTGAAAGGGGCGTTCCATGGGTGTTGCTGTGGGTGTTCCCACGCAACACCTATGGAACCAGACACATTTCCAGATTTATGAGGATTCCTTAACCTCGAAATGCATCCGAATGCTACGCCACCCTTGGGGTGGCATAGCGAGGCGCAACGAGGAGAAATGTTTTCATTTCTCCTCGTTTCTTTCCTCTTTCAATGCGTGCTGTATTCTACAGCATGCATTGAAAGAGGAAAATGCCTTTAGTGATTGTTTTTGTGCAGGAAGGTGTCTGGTTACCCTAACTGGCATGTGCTCTGACAAGCAGGCCAGGGTTTTCCCACACCAACCCAGCTGCCACGAAGACAGGCTTCTGACCTGCTGCCAGGCAGTGTAAGCACTCCCAGGAGTCAGAAAAAAGGCTTGGGCAGGAAGGAAGTGACAGACCATAGCGGTGAGCTTTAAAGGCAACACCACCTCTGATATGCATCTGGGCTCTGAAGGAGTATATTTTTATAAATTAGTGTTGGATTTTTCTTGAGTCTTGTCAATTACTTAGGAACCCTTATGGTACTGTAAAATACATAACACATGTTACTACAGTAATGCCGGACTGCTCTTTGCCGCACTACCAGGACTGAGCTAAGGATTATTGTTGTGAATCCAAGGATCATCTTTGAGGCATTGTGATAATATTGCATGGTAGGGGATTCTCACCCACACCACATAATAATGATGTTCCAATTTCCTACACGTCATCTGTAAACAAATCAGATTGGAAGAGCACAAGCCTTGAGGGTAAGGTTAAACAATTCACTCCAATTTTCACAAAATCACTATTTTGCTTTTTTTGCTTCTGTAAATTATCATTCACATTTCTTTTAATTTTCCACCATAATTTCTTACCCATAAACAACTTGTCATTCTTGACCAAACGTCAACACTGAGCTAGCTCTATTTGAATTACAGCAAAGTTCTGTTAGTCAGCTCTACGAATTTTGGGACTAATGGACCCATTTTCAGGAGAATTAATATTTGTTTTACTAGCGATAATCTACAATATAAACCAAACATTACCTCTGTCAGTCTTAAAACATTATGCTATCTTCTTTGAAATGACACCGATTTAACACCTCAAACGTACCCTACACGAATGCCCATGTCCCCCAATTAAGATGTTTTTGTTTGGTCTTTTATGTGCTTGAGTATCTAATTTTTTAAAGCCATTTACTCTGTGTTAATATCCCACCTCACAGTTCAGTTAATTTACTGTTTAAAGTATTTTTCCTATTTATATGTGCATGCTGGTTTCACTTTTTGAAACCAAAGCATTCTTTTACCTTCATTGTAGTCTTTAAGTAAATCCCGTTATCTAGAATTTAGGGCACTGTATTTAATTTAGTTGTTAGTCTTTTAACAAAACAAACATAAATATGGTACAAATTGATGTATCAGTGGCATTCAAGTTCATGTTTCTTCTCTGCTTCTCATGCTTTCACATTACAATATGTTGGTAAATAGGAAAAATTGGCGAATGTCACGTAGACCAGAAAATGGGAGCTAGGGGCACATGCCACAAGTGAGTGGGATGAAACAAATCAATGCAATTGTCAAACATTATTTACACAATTACCTGCTAATTTACAATGGTTGCAAATGTAATCTGGTCCAGTATTTCCAAGGTGTATGTGCTGAATCCAGGGCATTAGCAGGTGACATTTAAGTTCGACGGGACACCCCATAAAGTGATAACCATGCAAAGATACTAGTTCTCTAGTGCCCCTTCAGAACCATGGAAGGAAAATAAAGAACCGCAGCTTGAGTAGGAGGTTATTTCGGTTCCAGAAGAATTAAAGCACATTCAACCTAATCCTAAAATCCATTCTGGGGTTAGAATTGCAAGGCGGTGCAGAGTTACTGCGTGAGGCATGCTATGTGAATTCCCTGTCTCTTTTTACCTCTTTCTTTCTCAACTTCTCTATAATTCTCTATCTCTTTTCCTTGACCTACTTTCTTTGTCAGATTGTCACTTTTAGTCTCTTCTCCTCATGACATTCCCTGACCATTTTATTTGTCTGTTAGTAGAGGCCTGCAAGTTAGACATCTATCTGAACAGTGCAGCACCTCATCCTTCCACGTAAAGCCTAGGTAACTATTAGAGATTGGATGAGTTTACCATCCAAAATTAGGCGTTCATCCTCAAAAAGCATTTGTAGTACCCTGAAAAATGAATAAAAGTCTGGTAAATTTCAATCCTGGGTTGATTAATGAATGTGAATCTATCGCCAAGAGGCAATTTAACTACATCTGCCTAGACCTTCAGCACTTTACTTCCCAGGATTACCAAGAAACTAACAAAGGGCTCTCCTGTGTTGGAAGGTGTATAAATATCTCTTGAATCAAAATGTAAATTAATAGTGAAGGGCATTTAAAAACGAATATTTCCAGCTGATCTTGTTATCAATGAAGAGAAACAGCTCCAGCAGTGAGGCCCTGAATTTTTCCATACCTGTCCGATAAAAGAACGTATGAAAATGAAAAATTGATCAACGGCGTGCAGGATCTGCAGGAATTTCTGATCTTTGTAGTCGAAGCGCTCCCCAAACATAACTGCGCAGATGACATTGGAAACCGCACTCTGGATGGGAATCATTGGATCAAAGGCTTTTCCTGTAAGGATAACAAATTGACTCTAAGAACAGGATTGCTGATGTCCCTTGTAAAGTAGAACCACCCTGGGAATACAAGGCAAACAAACAAGTTATTTTCTTATTCCAAGACCACTGTCTGATCAGCTTTGAAACTACATCCAGATTCTTCAGGTGACAGAAACCAAAATTCCCCGACTTGCTCCTACATCCACATGCAACATCTCATGTCTGCCCTTTGTAACCCGTCGAAATATGTTATCTCTACAGCCTTCTCTACATAGCTTTCCATAGTACCTCCCATCTATATATATATGGATATCTTCAATGCTGTGTTTAGCCCGTGTGGTACTCAAACGCAATAATGGGATTCAATTAGACTTTTCTATTCTATAGGGTCTTCCGTCTCTCCCAGAGGTCTGTGGTATTTTAGACTAGCTCGCAAGACTCAGCTGGGCCTTATAGATGATGTGACCTACCTGTGCTTTTCATCCTTGCTTTCCATTCCACATTACAATCCATAGTAAGTGGTGCCTTTTATGAAGATTCAATCCTCATCTCTCCCAGTTCGGATAAAGATCCCTTCTAAGCAAGAGCGCATACACTCAATCCTCAGAGAGATTTCTTTGAGGTTTTATCTTGTCTGATATGTCTATGACTCTGTTAATGAAAATTGCACAGGCGATCGTTAAATACAGTGTTCATCCTGTTGGACAGTGTTTTAGGTTACTGACAACCCGAATACTATCGCACAGTTCTTGCGGTGGGAGGATTACCTTTGTTTGTTGCACTAGCAACATCATATAGCATTACATTTGAAGATTTTTCTGTACCATGTTAACCTGTTTTCCCAATAGTATTGCTGGCACATATTTCTTGGCTTTTGAGGGAATCTGCCTTCTTGTGTATTTAGAGGGCCTCTCTCATCGCCCTCCGGCCCCCATGTGGTTGACATGTACTTTGTATCTTGTTAGCATTATCCTTTCTTCATGCTCCGATCTAAGACGGATCACCTACATATGGTATCTAGTCTATAGATTTCCCTGCTTAGTTATGTGTGCACTCTCTTGATTATCACATAAAAGCTTCAAGCACTAAGTATTTGACAGGTACATGTGCACTGCCCACATGCATCCTTTTGTATTTCTATTTATCAAGCTTGCAAACACTATCCATAGTTTAGTTTGGACAATTACCATCAGTGTCTTTTATAACCTTGATAAGGTGGAGCGCCTCTTCCTGCACCCTCTCCTCCATTGATCTCTTCCCCATCCCGAAGTTGCGCAGTGTAGCGATAGCAAATCTACGCATTGTCTGCCAATCTGCTCCATTGTTGTTAATGATGCCTGCAAAAGAAACAGGAGAATAAAAAGATAGAAACTTTGTCAACCTTTGCTAGGCAACATCCCACTTGTCTTTTGAGAAGATGTGTTTCAATCACTTAAGGAAATCTACAGTGAGGTTCTAGTGTTGCTGAAAGTGATCTTTCAATTTTAGTTAAAGCATCATAATTGAAAATTCCCTGCTACATAGGGGGGTGGGGGGGGTGATATTTACTTGGTAGGGGCCTATAGGGCTGGGACAAGCAGGCCCCAAGAGCTTATAGTCACACATACCAAAGTCGAATTGGGCTTCTTAATTCTTCAATCATTTCATCGTTTAGAATTGTGGGTACTTAGAAGATTCAGGAAATTACCTTTTTATCACCCTTATCTAATGAAGCGGAGGAAGTCTGAACAATAAGAATCCTACACGTTCTCATTCCCTTGAGAGGTGGGTCCATAGCTGACACTGTCAGGTGGTTTCTGTGTTTCTGCGTATTGTGGGAACTGGTGTGGGACCACAAAGCGATCACTGGGCTGCAATTGTGGCCTTTTACCCTCAGGTACCCTGGGCCACTTTACTACTGTACGCACTACAGTGCACCAGCTTCACTCTTTAGCACTTGACTATTAGGCTAGTAACGCACACCAGTCCAATATTTATAGTGGGAGATGGTGTGTGTTAGACACTGAGAACTTAGCAAAGTGGACAACACCAATAAACCAATGTCCAGCCACTGCCTTTACTTTTAAAAAACAAAGTACATGGAATTGTTTATAAGGAACTCATAGGTAAAGAACAATATGATATTCACATTGCAATACACTCTACACACACCTCCTTCCTATAGTGTTTGGTGCAGGGGCTCTCACAATATCTATACTCTTTCTGCTGTAGGTGTTACAAGATGTTCTGACTGTGCTAATCCCTGCCTCGAGGAAGAGTTACTACTGGGTTGTTGGTGAGGAAATTGCTAAAAATTACCATCTTTTGAGTGGTGCATTCCAAGATTTTTGCCTTATCTGTTTTTGCTGGCTGTAGAATGCCGTGCACCTTACCTCTGCTAACCAGCAGTCAAATGCCTGTGCTCTTCCCTCAAACATGGTTAAATTGGTTTAGTCCAAATAGGCACATTTACCATACCCCTAAATTACCAGGACTACAGGACTGCAGCACCTGTTGTGTCATCCAATACAGTCACAGTGCAAACATGGCTTCGGGCCTGCTACTGCAGCATAAATGTAGCAGTGTAAAAACTGCAATTCAACCTGTCAAAATATACCTTTGGCAGGTAAAAACCTTAATTTTAAAAGTCATGCCCTTAATTACATTGGCCACACCTCTTTGAGAGATCCTCCAGTTTTTTCATCCCAGTGAAAGCCCCAACAGAGAGAAATCTCTCTCCATATAGTGGAGAAGTGTGGCTCAATGGTTAGAGCGGCAGACCTCGATGCAGACCACTGGTCCGGGACCAGGGTTCGATTCCCGTCGCGGCAGGGTCTCGGGCTATAAATTCCGCGGACCGGATATTCTTGCCTCAGTGCCTATTCTAATCATGGGTCCCACGCTGCAACTCTGGGCAATAGCTTGCTTAATCTCCACAACGGCCCCACAGCGCTGGGGATGCCTGGCTTCACCCTGGGGGTGCCCAGGAGTAGACATTTCACAGGGAAAGCCAGGAAGGGTTCCCTAGTGGTATGAATACAGCGCCGGGAGACCCCGGTCCGGGGTAGCTGTGCGCTATATAAGTACTAGCACATTTACATTTACATATATACTATAAATATATATACATTTAAGGTGTGAACAAGGCAGGGGACCCTGCGGAAACGCGTTACAGCACTTGAATAAACAACCTTACTTGAAACTGAAATTGCAGTGTCGGTATCTGGCTGCAATGGATTAGCATGCTGGTCCTGGCTGTGGATATATATATATATATATAACCTACTGGCGGTTGCCAGTAGGTAGTTATAGTGAGAACCTACTTACCAAAGAAAACTGCAACATTCCATTCCCAATAACTTTGGCGCCGATTGACGAATCCTCGCGAAATTTTCAGAACTAATTCTTTGTTGAGATCAGCTCCCATGTTGAAAGTTTGGGGGTGATTCATGAAGAGGGGCCGAGAAAAAAGGGGGGTCCCAAAACGTGTTTTTTCAATGTTAATTTCCATAGGAAACTTTAGACAAGGCTACAGGTCGAACAGGTGAACGGAATTAGCCCGGATTTGGAAGGTAGAAGGGTCTTGGTCTAGAAAGCACGCTTTTGTTTATTTGGTGTAAATCCGTTCAGTGGTTTTTGAGAAATATCGAAATTTACAGATATCGATATTTGGGAATTCTGCCATCTGATTGGCTGAGGCGTTACGAGCACGAGCTTACTGGGGCTGCGAGCGGTTGCAACTAGAAAGTGCTGGCCGCCATTCTGTGATGCTGTTGAATCAAGTAAGGGGAAAAAAGGGAGAAAAAAAGTGGGAAAGAGGAGGGTAGGAGCGCTGTGAGGTTTGTAGGGTGGGTAGAGTGTGCTATAGAGGGAGTGTGAAGCAAATTATTTATCCCTACTGGTGTGAAAAAGCTGTTTTGCCCACTGTGAGATGGTGCTGAGGTGAGGTGCCGGTACACTCTGGGATGAAACCGTGCGTCTAAACTGCGAGCTGAGTGCTGTAAAGTGATGTGCTCTGGCGCTGTAGCATAGTGGGCGCTGTAGCATATCTGTGCAGGTGGTGTTAGTATGCGTTTAGAGTATAGCAGGAGTGGGAAGCAAAGTACTTAGTGGTATGGGTATGAAGACTCGGGGATGAAACTGGGAGTGTATGTCATGAGTTTATTGCTGTGAAGTGATGTGCTGTGGGCGCTGTAGGATACTGGCCACTGTAGCATACCTGTGTAAGTAGGGTTAGTGTGCGTTTATTCTATACAGGGAGTGTGAAACGAACTACTCATCCCTATTGGTCTGAAGAGTCGAATGTAGTGTTTTAGGAAGCAGGAATACAGGAATAATCGTGAAGAATATAATGCAGAATGTTGCAATGCCAGAGAAGGAAAATGGTAAAATGAGTTGTGTCTAAGAAAGTGGTTGTGTGTAATAAAGGGATGGAGTTTGAAAATGATATAGAAAGTGTCTTCATTTAAGTGCTATAATTGGACCCACTGGTGCAAGAGCTAGGGTATCCAGCTGATGCAAAGTTGAACCACTTCTGCTGTATTCAAACATGAGCTCCGGCATCGGTGAATTGTATATTACATGTTACAGTTGCATGTGAAATAAACAATAGCTATTACACTTGAATAACTACATTCTATAAAGAAAATAAAGGTAGGATACGATTACCACATGTATCGTTTAAAAAAAGAAAGAAATAAAAAAAATTGCAAAATGTAGTCATCAAACTTTTTATGTACCTTGGCAGTGTTTTTTTGTAACAGAAAATTAACAACAGTAGAATAGTTAGCAATCTGTTGTACAGTAGATTCAATGTGGTGCATGTCAGAATTGATACTAGTTCTACCCACATTGGAACTTTGAGGATGAATACAAACATATCGCTTCTGAGAAGCACATTCGGTACATTTGTAGCCAAACCGTACATTATTGTCTTTAGCTGTTTCAAAAAAACATTCTTGTGTAGAGTTAAGGCATCGTGCTTAGACAAACTCCAATTGCTTCTGCTGTAGTCAAATCGAATAAGCCACTGCTCGTGAATAAACGTGCTACCTTACATAATGACATTCAACATGACAAACAACATGTGCACGTAGCACACTCAATGACACTATATACTGTGGGAACCATGGCTAGCCATGTATACAAACTAAACATGGCATGGCACCTCTGCCTCACTATGCGGAATGCGGGGAGAGATGAGAGCAAAGTATGTGCGAAGGTGGCAAATAATTCTCGATTATAAAAGTATACAATGCAAAGTCTTGAGGGGATGTGCCGGACAGACTTGAGTATGCAGAGCACAGACATGTACATGTCAACATGCATTGATGGTCTATTAAGTGAAGTGGACGCAATCATGATAGTACAGTCAGTAGGGAAGATTACGGAATGGTAGCGCGTACGTGCCTCCCCCCCAAATGTTTAGGGAAGTGGGCTGGCTCTCCGTACGCAAGGCTAGCGTAGGGGTATGAATAAAAGGCAGGTTTCTTTGGGTGTGGTTCTCTTCCGGATTGGCGAACGTGTCTGCCAGGTCTGCGCAGCTTACACCACCACAAGGCTGACGCAGTGAGCGAAGGTGGCTGCGGGAATAATGCTCTCAGCCTGCTGGTACTCAGAAACCGTTATGGCCGCTGTGACGCATATATGCCCCACAGTTCACCTTTTGACACCGCTGTATGTGAAAGAGGGCTGACCACGTGCCGGCGGAAGGTCCTGGGCCGAGGTCTGCGAGCTCGGAAGGCTCCTGAGATTAACGTTGGCTACCGCGACACAGACACACAGAGCCCAGCGTGAGGCCCAGGAGCGTGGAGTGCTCTGTATAATAGTAACACAGTAGTCCGACAGGTACCGACAGTAGAATGGTGTTTTCATACCATAGTGGAAGATGTTAGAACTGTATCTGAGAGTAGAGATGAAGGTACTCTCTTCGACCAGCTGCAACCAACTCTGGGTCCCAACAGAGGAACGGTGTCTTGATCCCATAATGGATGATGCCCAATAATACCTGCTGCTTGCTTTTCACAGAACTCCCTCCGTTGAGGTGCATCACACTCTGTGCTTCCATAGCTAACTGCTGTACAGGATCATTGGGCTTTGTTGACTGTTGTTGCTGGACTATAGCACGGTACAGCAGGTCCGAACAATGAAACCGGGTCTTGATTCTATGATTGAGGATGTCAGAAGTTAAAGTCTGTGATGATTTTGGTGTACCCCCTCCGATCAGGTGCAACCAACTCTAGGTCCGAACAGTGGAACGGTGTCTTGATCCCACAATGGACGATGTTAGAACTGCCTCTGCGAGTGGAGATGGAGGTACTCCCTTTGACCAGCTGCAACCAACTCTGGGTCCCAACAGTGGAACGGTGTCTTGATGCCATAATGGATGATGTTAGAACTGCATCTGAGAGTGGAGATGAAGGTACTCCCTTTGACCAGGTAGAACCAACTCTAGGTTGCAACAGTGGAACGTTACCTTGATTCCACAATGGAAGATGTCCGATATTACATTCTGCTTAATTTTTACAGAACTCCTTCCGTTGAGGTGGATTAGACTCTGTTCTTCTGTAGTTAACTGCTGCACATGATCATTAGGCATGGTTTATTGCAGTTGCTGGAGTACACAGCGGAACAGTGAAACAAGGACTTAATTCTATGATTGAGGATGTCAGAAGTCAAAGTGTGTGATGCTTTTTGTGTATAGCTTCTGATGAGGCACAACCAACTCTAGGTATCAACAGTGGAATGGTGTCTTGATCACACAATGGACGATGTCCGATATTACCTGTTGCTGGTTTTTCACAGAACTCCGTCTGTTGAGGTGCATCAGATTCTCTGCTTCTGTATTTAAGTGCTGCACATGGTTATTGGGCTTAGTTGACTGGTATTGCTGGAATACACCGTGGTAGAGCAGGTCCAAACAGTGAAATGGGGTCTTAATTATATGATTAAGGATGTTAGAAGTTACAGTTTGTGATGATTTCTGTGTACCCCCTCCGATGAGGTGCAAGCAACTGTAGGTCCCAACAGTGGAATGGTGTGTTGGTCTCACAATGGATGATGTTAGAACTGTGTCTGAGAGTGGAGATGGAGGTATTCCCTTCTACCAGCTGCAACCAACTCTAGGTTCCAAAAGTAGAATGGTGTGTTGACTCCACAATGGACGATATTAGAACTGCATGTGAGAGTGGAGATGAAGGTACTCTCTTCGATAAGGTTCACCCAACTTTAGGTCCCAACTGTGGAACGGTGTCTTGATCCCACAATGGATGATGTCCGATATTACCTGCTGCTTGCTTTTTTCAGAAGTTCGTGTGTTGAGGTGCATCACAGTCTGTGATTCCATAGCTAACTGCTGCACATGATTATTGGGCTTGGTTGACAGTAGTCAGTGGAGTATACTGTGGTACAGCAGGTGCAAACAGTGAAATGGGGTCTTGATTCTATGATTGAGGATGTCATAAGTTAAAGTCTGGTTTTTGTGTACCCCCTCTGATTAGGTGCAACCAACTCCGTGCTTCCGAATCCAACGATATGTGGCTGTGAGTTGTGAATGACCACTGGATTTGGTGTAGACTGCAGTTCGCAGGGTTCACAATTTAGATTGCGTGGTGGTTGTTTAATTACAGAATCCAGTAGTTAAGTAATTAGAACGTCTATTTAAACATACACAATATTGTTTTAGTATACTTGCTTCAAGAAGTTTTTTTATGTCAGTTATAGGTTTAGTGAAATGACCAAATTTATCTTGGAAGTCCAAAGGAACAGTGAATAGTGTAGACTGTGGAGAGATGAAATCCCAATTCGAATTGTTTTGATTTATTCATTGTAGAGTTCTCTGTAATTTATGTTGTTATATTTTGTAAAGAGGGAGTGAGAAAAAGTATTGATGGTTGTGTGTGTGAGTACTGCTTTTAATTAACATTGCAGACAGTAGTGTTCACAATTCAGATCGAGTTGCTATTGTAGATGATGCAGTCCCGTAAGAGAAGAGATTGCTGTAGTGTGCTCTGTCTGCACCACTGATACGCATCATTGCAGGCTCCGCACATGTTTTCTTTGCTTCGTGTATTGCAAACTGTAGAGCTCAAGTCAATGCTACGTGACTGTGGGCCCTTGCTGAACGCTCTCTCTGGCCTATACTGCAGACTTCAGTGTCCACATTTGACACTGAGTCGGTATTATAGATGATGCAGTCCTGTAGGAAAAGACATTGCTCCAGTGCGCTCTGTCTGCACCACTGATATGCATCATTGCAGGATCTGCACACGTTTTCTTTCTTCGTGTATTGCAAACTGTAGAGGTCAAGTGAATGCCAGGTGGCTGTGGGCTCTTGCTGACTGCTCACTCTGGCCTACACTGCAGACAGCAGTGTTCACAATTCAGATGGAGCCGCTATTGTAGATTAGGTAGTTCTGTAGGAAAAGTCATTGCTCCAGTGTGCTCTGTCAGCAGCACTCATACGCATCATTGTAGGCTCTGTACACATATTTTTTGCTTCGTGTATTGCAAACTGTAGAAGTCAAGTCAATGCCACGTGGCTGTGGGCCCTTGCTGAACGCTCTCTCTGGCCTATACTGCAGACTTCTGTGTCCACATTTGACATTGAGTCAGTATTGTAGATGATGCAGTCCTGTAGGAAAAGATATTGCTCCAGTGTGCTCTGTCTGCACCACTCATATGCATCATTGCAGGCTCTGCACACGTTTTTTTTTAGTTTGTGTATTGAAAACTGTAGAGCTCAAGTGAATGCCATGTGGCTGTGGGTCCTTGTGACCGCTCACTCTGGCCTACACTGCAGACAGCAGTTTTCACAATTGAGATTGAGTCGCTATTGTAGGTGAGGTAGTCCTGTAGGAAAAGACATTGCTCCAGTGTGTACTGTCTGCACCATGCATATGTATCATTGCAGGCTTTGCACACTTTTTTGTTGCTTCGCTGACGACAAACTGGGTAGGTGAAGTCACTTTACGTATCTGTGGGTCCTTTGTGACCGCTCTCTATGGCCTACACTGCAGACAGCAGTGTTCATAATTCAGATTGAGTCGGTATTGCAGATGATGCAGTGTTGATGGCAACAGATATTGCTCCTAGTACGGCCTGTCTACAGCACGCATTATCGGTGGCTGTGCCCATGCTGAATGCTTTTGATGTGGTTATGTGAGTGCACTAGAACTGATGGAGCATTTATAATATAATCTTTTTGTGTATTATTTCAGATCTATTGATTGTGTGTCAGTATACCACAAGTTGTTGTTATTTTACGATGGAATTATTTCTGTATTATTTCACATCTACTGTCCCTACCTTACTGCAGCATAAAATATTGATTCTTTTAATATTGAATCTCTGTGTGTGATCCAATGATTACTGTTACAGTTGATGCTAGCAGCAACCATTGTATGAAGGCTGGTTTAGACTTACCGCACACACATCCAGCACAGACGTCACTGGATATATCACCATGGTAATAAAAAGGAGTTGAGCGTACGTGCCCGTATCCACTTCCACTATCTATCTGTGTCCGTGTGTTCATTATTTATGCATGATACTGTCTCTGGGACGTACTATATTACGTTGTGTTGTGGACAGCGTATGCACCCGTGTTACCTGTGATATTGGAGAATATTTCGGTAATGTAACTTTTAGGTGTATGGGTATCATAGGTGGAAGGCTACTTTACAGAGCATGAATATTGATGAAAACGATGGTTGCATGTTGTGTGTAGTGTAAGATATGTGTATATTGCAAAAAGTTTGGAACAAAGCTCTCTAAGCAGAAGAGGTGTGTCTCACGAAACGCAGTACAGATATTGACTAAAATGGGTGGCATTTTCGAACTGTTACAATGGGAAATGTTATGAACTAATGAAATGCTTTTTTTTTTTAGGGTTACATGGCAATCGCGCAACCGGTGCGCAATGAGACCGCACCCGATGTGATTTTGAGAAAATATATTTATTATAATATAAGTCTATTAGTTAGAAATATATAACTGTTTAAAATATTTTTAATTATCGATTGCTCTCATATGCACTTTAAAGTTTTTTAGATATAGTTTTGAGACAAAAAAAATGAGGGCATGGCGTATGCGGCGAGACATCGTACGTCTATGACGTAACACAGGGCGTGGCAGCGTGCACTCGTCGCATACGCAACATGCAGCGGGCGCGACCCTATACGTACATGACGTAGTGAGTAACCGTCGCATACCAAAGTAGCAGCTGACGCGACCTCATATGTACATGTTGTTACGCGGGACGCTGTGCCACAAACCCGGCGGATACGAAATGCGCTTCATTTAAATGTGGTGGAAAGGATTCGCGTGTTGATCGATCTTGGTAGACTACCGGTACAGGACTGTAGTTTTCTCAAAACAATAAATAAAAGATATACATATTTTGTGGGGAAGAAAAAAAAGATTACATAATTTGTAAAGTTAAAAAAAAAAGGATGATAGAGTTGCAAAATATTAAAAAACTATTTGAAAAAGTATAGGTTTTATAAATATTAAGATATGATATTAACATTTCAAAATTCACTTAAAAAACCATAGGTTTTACAGACGTTATAGTTAGGAATAAGCATTTAAAAAACCTTAGAAATTCACTGAAAAAACCATAGGTTTCCGGGACGTTATAGTTAGTTGGACATATGACTCATATAAAACCAGAGAAATGTGCCTGTTATAGTTAGTTGAGCTAACTATAACTCGCGCGCCTGCAATGCACTGCTGATGACGTCACATATTACATAACTCATGACATGGTCAGTGACATCACTGATGACATCACTGATGACATCTCAAATGACATCATCCACGTGATAGTCTGACACACCTCTTCACACTATAATATAACCTTTGATAGATGCACTCTAAAATACAGACTACCGTTTTGAAAAGCATAGACACACCAATACCAGATACTAGATATCCATCCACTGACTCCTATCTATATATTGTGAGCCAGATATACACTGATACAGTCATTCATACATGGTGTCACTCATCATTTCATCAGTATAATATCCACTCATACACGTATATATACATTTACACAGTGCTACTGATCCATAGACTTACTCACACATTTATTCAGTTATGCCAAAAATCAATCATACACCCATGTACTCACCTATGCAGATATATACACAACACTTGCCTTATTTATACACACATCCCTTTCCTTATTTATATAGATACTATCACATACTTACTCTCTTACACAATCACTAATACATGTACACATTCGTGTATGTAGACACTCTTGCAATCACGGTCTTTCACGTAGTTAATTATACACTCCAACACTCACATATAGTATGTAAAAACATATATAGTTACTTACATATATACAACTGAGACATCAATTCATTAATGAACACACCTGTTCACACAGTCAGCTATCTATACAGCCCTTCAGAGATGCACTTTTGAATCTATAGAACCAGTGAATCGGCCATTCAGACATGTATGCACGGAGTCAGACACCACCCACATAGACAGTCAGACCCCCATACAGATACTCATACAATCAATGAAAAACACATATACACACTGATGTAGCTACTCACCAAGCCATGCACCTGCTTACACACCAAGTGAGAGACTAAGAGAGACATTCACACAGTCTAGTCACTACTCCATGCATTCAGTAACATACATTCAATCAGTGACTTATAGAGTCAGTCATGCATCTACTAAATAATGTATTCAGGCACTTTTACATCGACTTATTCTTGAATAGACCTTGGCATAGATATATATGAAAAATATTTAAACTTTACAGAAACACACATTCACTGGATGATGTCATCAGTGATGTCATCAGTGATGTCACTGACCATGACATGAGTGATGTAATAGGTGACGTCATCAGCAGTGCATTGCAGGCGAGCGAGTCATAGTTAGCTCAACTAACTAGAACAGGGGAATTTCTCTGGATATATATGAGTCAAATATCCAACTAACTATAACGGCTCTGAAACCTATGGTTTTTTCAGCATATATATATATATATATGAGAACAAAGTCCTGACCCTCCAGTGCCACGGAGATGCCGGACCACCTTTTTTAAATTATGTGCATCCAATCAAAAGGGCAGATTGGTAACTGTGATAATAGACAGAGAAGACATACAAGGGTGAGGAAGCATAAAATCACAAAAGAGGAAAGACTGAAAAAATGCAATCTCGAAAATTATTTAAAAGCAGACCATGATGTTGAACATGTTAAAAAATGAATAAACTCATCTTGTGATTGAGAGAATCTACAAAAATACTCAAGATAGATCATATCATAAAACTTTCTTATATATAAAATTCATTTTGCGTGTACCAACAACAACTAAAATGATGGCAAGTGCCCAATAGTGCTGAAGACAATTCACAAATGCTTATATAAATATATGTAGCAAGATTGCAAAATGGTAAAAATAATTTAATTAACGATCTACTCAGAAGATTTATGAGTTTGAATGTAGATGATCTGTTATACAATGGCTGCTAATGAACAAATGTGATAATGCTCCTTAATAATGTACCCCAAACTAAGTGCAAGTAGTGAAGTGTATAAAAAACCACAATATATATATAGATAAGAAACACATATAAAAAGTGGGGCTGGTGCCAGAGGTAGCTGTACATTGTAAACAACACTCAATAAAGTGCTAATGCTTATATTTATAGCTGCCAATGAAAACGTGCAAAAATGTGCAATAATATAGAGTTATCTTTAAAAGTCAGTCAACGAGCAAAAGGTAAACTAGCAAGAACAGATCCAATGTAATCACCTCATTGTTTGGATGAAAAAAACTTTGATAGCAAAAAGTAATTTGTAATTACTAGAGTGTTACATACTGCAGATACATCGCACATTAGGGAGGCCTTACAAATAAATTAATGATGAAATTTCATAAAAAATCATGGAGATCTTCACTGGTGTTTAATCCATTAGGCATTCTAGTATAGAGAGAAAGAATGAAGGAAGACTCCAACTGACGTAACTGTCTTCCTCTGTTCCCCCCACGAATTGATGCGGGAACTGCCCCAATTACAAAATACTTCAAATCACAGATTTTATTTGAATGAATGGCTTTAAAATGTCGAGCAACTGGATAATTCGAATCAGAGTTCACAATCGCACACAGATGTTGTAATATGCGATTGAAAACTGGCAATTTTGTACTGCCAATGTACTTGAGATGACAAGTGCCCTCAAGCACATATACTGCAAAGTCCGTCCGACATGTAAAATGGTTTTTAATGGGGACTGGGATGTCACAAAAGGCTGTGCAATATTCAGATACATTAATTCCGAATTTGCATGCTCGACAGGCTGAACATTTGAAAAAGCCAGAACAAGATAGCCAGGTAGTTTTTAACGTAAGTTCAGGGCTGGATTTGATTAAGGCATCCCTCATTGAGGGCGCCCTTCTGAAAGTAATGTTTGGCAGTGCAGGCAACAGTAATTTTAGAGTAATGTCAGTTAGAATGATAGGCCAATGTTTATAAATTATCGTGCAAATGATTTTATCCTGTCTGCAGTATGTGGTGATAAGTCTGATGGGTTGTGTGTCATTTCTAGTTACATCACCCATGTTCGATGTAATTTGCTGTTGTTTGGTCACAAAGCGGTACAAAAGGGGGTGGTGATGGACGGAGCATCAGAACCAATCAAACACTCACACCCAGTCAACAGATCTGGGTTTGATCCATCACCGTTCTTTAGCCCACTCGGCCACCACAGTTCAGACATGACCATATGCAAATCAGTCTGACCCTGTGCCTCATGGGAACAGTCCAGCCCGAACTGCCAAGCCATGTCTTCCCTGGACCGGAAATAAGCTTCCTAGGACCGGTTTCTGGCATTTCAGCCGTCTTCAGCGAGGCTTGCTTGAATCCAGTGGCAAAGTGAGCAAGGGACTCACGTCTGAGCATACCCTGCCAACCTATGGCGAACAAAGCAAAACCAAAGGAAATGATGGACGAGTGTTGAACATTGCAAGCACTCACCCCCAGTCAACTGATCTGGGTTTAATCCATCACCGTTCTTTAGCCCACTCTGCCACCCCAGTTCAGACATGGCCATATGCAAATCAGTCTGACCCTGTGCCTCATGGGAACAGTCCAGCCCGAACTACCAAGCCATGCCTTCCCTGGACCGGAAACAAGCTTCCTAGGACCGGTTTCTGGCATTTCAGCCGTCTTCAGCCAGGCTTGCTTGAATCCAGTGACAAAGTGAGCAAGGGACTCAACGTCTGAGCATACCCTGCCAACTTGTGGCGAACAAAGCGGTACAAAAGGGGGTGGTGATGGACGCAAGGCATGTCTCATGGGAATGGGCAATGGCTTTGTTTAAGGCTTTTTTCAAGTTAGAAAATTTGTAACCCTGGGCTAAGAAACGATTCAACGCTTCTTTTTGGCAGTGTTCCAAATCCGATTCACGGCTACATATGCGCCGTAAACGGAGAAATTCACCATAAGGTATGCTGTGAATAAGATGAGGAGGCTGGGCGCTGCTGGCATGTAATATAGAGTTGCCAGCAGTAGACTTTCTGTGAAGTTTGGTTTCTATCCGATTCTCCAAAATGTAAACCTCCACATCCAAAAACTCCACCCTCTGAGTACTGAGGGTGGCAGTAAACTGCAAATTCATAGCATTGTCATTTATGGATGTTATAAATAGAGCCACCTCCTGTTCAGTGCCTTCCCAAACGATAAATATATTGTCTATGTATTTGCCATAATAGCGAATATGCATATCCCAAGCTTCCTTATGGGTGGCCATGAGGACGTGCTCCTCCCACCAACCAACCAAAAGGCAGGCATAGGTTGGAGAAAAGCAAGCCCCCATAGCCAACCCCCTTAGTTGTCGATATAGGGTTTTGTCAAATAGGAATACATTGTTGTTTACGCAGAGATCATTCATTTGAAGAAGCATAGAATTGTGGTCATGTAGATTGATGGCACGAGAATTAAGGAAATGTTTGACAGCTACCAAACCTTGTGTGTGTACAATGCTAGTATACAAGGAGGCTATGTCAAGCGTAATTAGTACAAAGCCAGACTTCCATTCCACTGCTTGTATCTTGTTCAGGAAGTCACCCGTATCCTTTATAAAAGATGGCAGGGTGGTCATGTGGGGCTGAAGAAAAAAATCAACATATTTGGACATGGCTTCCAATAAGTTATTCCTAGCAGAAATAATGGGTTTACCAGGTATAGAAGAGGTACCCTTGTGAATTTTAGGAATAAAATAAAGTGTGGATGTCGTGGGGAAGTCATTTTTTAGAAAGAGAGATTCATTTTTTGATAAAAGACCCATTCTTTTCCACTGTAACAGATGACTGGTCACAGAGGTTTTGACCTGGCTCAAATAGTCACGGCCGACTTTGCAATAACAATTGGTATCTGAAAGATGACGTTGAGCCTCTTGGAGATACTCACTTTTCGGCCATAAGACTATATTGCCACCCTTATCAGCACCCATGACCACAATTTCACTTTTTTCACGTACATTTTTAATTAATGCCCAATAGCTTCTCAGTCTGTGATTATGTTTACAGCCTTGTGAATTAACTAACATATTGAGTTTTTTCAAGTCCTCAATGACCATCTCACTAAAAACATCCACAGAGTCTTTGGGCATGACTGGATAAAAACAAGAAGGGGGACGAAATGGACTGGCAGCCGCCATTCCTGTATTGATTCCTTTAAGACACTCAGAATCCGTGTCAGATATTTCACAGTCAGAGTTCTCTTTCGCCAGTGAATGTATTGTTTGCAGCACATGAAGATCTTGAACTTGTAGATTGTCAAGAGTGGTGTTTGTGATGGTAGCCACATTGGTTAATTTATTAAGCTGGAAAAATTTCTTGAGCTTAATTTTCCGAATACATTTATAGATATCAATGCGTGACTGTTTATAGGAGAAGTTAGACTCAGGACAGAAAGACAAACCCAAGAATAATAGTTGGTTCTCAGCTTGAGCAAGTGTGGTACCTGTTAAGTTGATGATAGTGTTGTCCTGTACGTCTAACGATTCCATCTCCGCCCCCCTCTTCCTTTGTTTGATGAATTTGAGCCGTTGCCTGCGCCTTTCCCTCCGGCGTTGGCTGGTGATGCGTTCATTTGGTTCTGGGGGTTTCTGGGGTGGAGAGTAGCCCGCCTGTCCATGGTTAAAAAATTAAACTCCCCACCTAAGGTGTGTTTAGTTGCCACTTTATTTGAAACATGAGAGGTGTCCAAGCCATCTTCCGAATCGCCACTAGTTAAAGAGTTGACATCAGAGTCTTCCTGAGCTATGTCGGTACCTGCAACCTCAGTTATCTGAGAAGGCGGTAGCTGACTAGTTAAAGCTTTCGTTTTCATGTTATCAAATTTGCGAGAAGGTAAATACCCTTCCCGCCAAATAGTCATCCCAATCTCTGGCGAATTTGAAAGCTTTCCGGACTTTGATAATGTCCTCAGGTTATTTTAATTTATACACTGTCAGCTCGCCCCCTGGATACGAGGTCTTTTTGGTCATTGGCGTCAAGAATAGCATTAGGCTCATCAATCTCTTTGAGAATTCTGTCTCTATCTATGTCGGCGTATTTAATAAGAATGTGGACCATGTTCATGGACGCCTGAAGATTATTAGTGGCCCATTCAGAAAGCATTTCAGGATGTGGATTTTCATAGGAAGGTGCGATCATTACTCTCAGTCCGCGAGGCACCCTTCCCGCATCCCGATATTTTTCCAAAGATTTACTTTCCCACCACTTTGGGAGTTCATTTTTTTGTAATTTCTCCAGTTTTCTTAATAGTCCCCTGATATCGTTGACATTAACATTGTTGGATTGTCTGTCAACTTCGACATTGGCAGCCGGCAAATTGTCAAACAGCGCCTCTGCTGCAGCCTCCCGGTCACGCAGCGCGTCTTGGGCTGACATATTGAACGGTGAGAATCAGAAAAGGCTTGAAACCAATAAACAGTGAAAGTAAAAAGTCCGGGTAAACAAACTAATCTCCCAACCCGTACTAATACTCCTTTAAGCAAACGATGCTCCTTACCGGTGGTCGATGGCGGAAACCAGGGTCAGCCGACTCCAAAATCCGACAGCTTCCCGCTCGGTACACGGAGATACACACAACCGCTGCTTGGAGAGACAGGGGGGCGTGGCTGACTTACTCCTTCCGAGTTAGATTCAGTCGCTTGCGCGATGTCCGGCTGAACAAAGCCACGCCACTTCACAGGAAGAGGGTCCAAAAATCCAGAGTCAGCCGACTTCCGGAGAATTTGTAAGAGAACGAAGTCCTGACCCTCCAGTGCCACGGAGGGAATGCGGAGCAGGTACAGACCAATATCACATTGTTTCCCAGAAATTAGACAGAGACGGTTTCAAAGTACCATGTTGCTTGTTTAATCACCATGTTGATCCAGACAAGTGTCCGCCTCAGACGCGTTTCGATCGCCTCCGCGATCTTGATCACATGACGCGCTGATGCCGGACCACCTTTTTTAAATTATGTGCATCCAATCAAAAGGGCAGATTGGTAACAGTGTGATAATAGACAGAGAAGACATAAAAGGGTGAGGAAGCATAAAATCACAAAAGAGGAAAGACTGAAAAAATGCAATCTCGAAAATTATTTAAAAGCAGACCATGATGTTGAACATGTTAAAAAATAAATAAACTCATCTTGTGATTGAGAGAATCTACAAAAATACTCAAGATAGATCATATCATAAAACTTTATTATATATAAATTTCATTTTGCGTGTACCAACAACAACTAAAATGATGGCAAGTGCCCAATAGTGCTGAAGACAATTCACAAATGCTTATATAAATATATGTAGCAAGATTGCAAAATGGTAAAAATAATGTAATTAACGATCTACTCAGAAGATTTATGAGTTTGAATGTAGATGATCTGTTATACAATGGCTGCTAATGAACAAATGTGATAATGCTCCTTAATAATGTACCCCAAACTAAGTGGAAGTAGTGACGTGTATAAAAAACCACAATATATATATAGATAAGAAACACATATAAAAAGTGGGGCTGGTGCCAGAGGTAGCTGTACATTGTAAACAACACTCAATAAAGTGCTAATGCTTATATTTATAGCTGCCAATGAAAACGTGCAAAAATGTGCAATAATATAGAGTTATCTTAAAAAGTCAGTCAACGGGCGATATATTGCTTTTTTTTTTTCTTTCAAACGTTGCTCGCCAAATCTTCCGCTCTCCCCACAGCTGGTGCAGCAGCTGCAGGGGCGAACTCACGTAACATGAAATCCGCACAGTTCAGAAATTGCTGTGCACTCAGGCAATTATTATCAATGTATTTTTTTATTTAAATCATTACAAACACGAGAATACTGACAAACGCGTTTCAGTCACCTGGCCTTTGTCAATGTCAGTGATTTCATTCATAGACACCCTTTTAAACAATGATTCATCTCATTGGATCGCAGTGAACACAAAATCAAAGAAGGAATTGATAGTTAAACCACATTCTTAAGGTAAAAAACATGTCGGTCATTTTGACACTATCATTCAGTAGAGCTCAATGCAATTCATTTGTAGCCAACTTCACATGTGTGACAATGATTAGACCACCTGTAAATTAAATTCAAATTATATTCATGTTATGCATGATTCATGAATGAAAATCAATAATACACGGGTGATACACCACTGCAGAAATCAAACACATTCCATTATTTGAATTACCATGGACCTAATTTAGCAAGACCACTGACTCATTGTCAGTGAAATTGCTCTCCCACCCTCATAGCTCCACCATCAAGTGAGGCCCTCCTTAGCCCCTGCGCTCTCGAGCGTTGGTGTTCGAGGCCCTCCTCCACCTGCAGGTTATACCTGTGCCTCATCCCTGGTGGCCTAGTGGACCTCGGTCTCCTTCTCTCGCTCCGCTTTTCCTCTCCGTTTTAACTCATTTATTTCCCTCATTTCACGCTCTCCCTTCACTCTCCCTCTATCTCTTCATCCTCTTTTCTTGCACTTTTCAGTTTTTTTCCCCTTTTATTCCACTCCATTTCCCTTCTTTAGACCGTTTTTTCCCAGCCGCTGCTACCCCCGCGGCCCCTCCCCCAGCACAACTAGCGCAACGGGTCCAATCCAGTTCCCCTCCCCGCTCCCGCCTCCCAGCTGTCCAGCCCTCCCCGACCCTTACTTAATGGTGGCCGTGCAAAGTAGGCGCGCCGCTGGCGCACCGAAGGCAAGCCTGTCTGAGCCTGTCCACAACCCAACCGCGACCAGTGCCAGGAACCCTGGACCTCCGCACCGCCAACGCTATGACCCAGCAGCACTCCACACACTCAACCCAGGCCACAACAACAACTGCAAGCTAGCATCACCAGCCGACACCCACGGACCCTTCAGCTGTCACCGCTGCCGGCACACCTGCAGCACCACCAGGAACACCGACCCAGCATAACCTGCCTGCAAGAACACATCCGAACCGAAGACCCTGGAATGCATCCTCCTCAACATCAGATCACTCCACAAACACGCCACCGAAATCTGGGACCTCCTTGACAGCATCAACCCGGACATAGCATCCTTCACCGAAACATGGACCAACACCACCTCGGGACCGGACATCGCCATCGCCCTTCCCCAAGGATACAAGATCTCCAGGAAGGACCGCCCCACCTGCCCGGGAGGAGAAATCGCCATCGTCCACCCTCCACCTGAGCACACTCCCCGACGAACCCACAGACCTGATGGAACACCTTCACTTCAAGATACTGGCCTGCCCTACCACCACCCTCCAGGGAACCCTCATCTACCGACCCCATGGCCCCCGTGGACCATTAGCCAACTCCATCATAGACATCATCTCCCCGCATGCCATCGCATCCACCAACACCACCCTGCTGGGAGACCTCAACTTCCACCTCGACAACCAACTGGACCCCAACACTACATCCCTTCTGGACAACCTCCACAACATTGGACTCTGCCAGATCGTGACCGAACCCACGCACTCAACAGGACACACCCTTGACCCCCTCTTCACAACAGGAAACTCCATCACTTTCAGCCACACCACCGAACTCCCATGGACAGACCACCGATGCGTCCACTTCACCTTCAGAACACCCACCATCCACAGACACCATCTCCTGCTCCCACGAAGAAACTGGACGAAAATCACCGATGACCAGCTCACCTCCTCACTCAGCAACTCCACCCCAACCATTGCGGAAGACAACGACCCCCAACACCACAGCCCGAACTCTGCACAGATGCATCTCCAACAGCGCCAACACCATAGCCCCCCTCAAGAAAAACAACAACACAGACGCCAAGAAAGCCAGATGGTTTACCACCAAACTTCGAGAGTCCAGGCGCACGTGCCACCGACTCGAAAAGGCCTGGAGGAATTCCAAATCCACAGAGGCCCACAACAACTTCAGAGCCGCCACCAACGCCCACCACCAACTCATCAGAAAAACGAGAAAAAATAAATTGAAGACAGAATCTCCACACGCGTGCACAACAGCAAAGAACTCTTCAGCATCGTCAAGGAGTTCGCCCAACCCACCAGTGAGTCTACTGACATCCCTCCCTCACAAGACCTCTGCAACAAACTCAGCACCTTCTTCCACCTCAAAATCAAGAAAATTTATGACAACTTCGACAAAAGACAACCAACACACAGAACATTCACTTGCCACCCCCGATACCCTGAAGCCAACGATTGACAACGGGACAGCCCTCACCACCGAAGATACACTGAAGACAATGAAGTCAATCCACTCCGGAGCCTCCACCGACCCCTGCCCCCACAACATCTTCAACAGAGCAGCCGACACCATCGCACCCATGCTCCGCCACACCATCAACCGCTCCCTGACGAATGCCTCATTCCCCGGCGACTGGAAACACGCCGAGATCAACTCCCTTCTGAAGAAGCCCTCAGCGGGCACCACCGACCTCAAGAACTACAGATCCATCTCCCTGCTCCCGTTCCCAGCAAAAGTCATTGAGAAAGCCATCAACACCCAACTCACCACCTTCATCGAAGAGCTCTACATCCTCGACTCCTCCCAATCGGGCTTCACAAAAACCACAGCACAGAAACCGCCCTCCTTGCTGCAACAGATGACATCAGCTCCATACTGGACAGAGGGGAAACAGTAGCCCTCATCCTCCTCAACCTCTCAGCGGCATTTGACACAGTCTCTCACAGCACCCTAATACGCAGACTCCACGACGCAGGGATACGGGACAAGGCCCTCGACTGGATCCACTCCTTCCTCTTCGGCAGAACGCAACGGGTCAGACTCCCCCCTTTCCTCTCGGACCCTACACCAAGCACCTGCGGAGTCCCCCAGGGGTCCTCCCTCAGTCCCACGCTCTTCAACATTCACATGGCTCCGCTCGCTCCCATCATCAGAACCTACGGATTCAACATTGTGTCATACGCAGACACCAAACTCATCCTCTCCTTATCCAACGAACCCAACACCACGAGACACAACTTACAAGAAGGTATGGAAGCCGTCGCTAAATGGATGAAAAGCAGCTGTCTACAACTCAACACCGACAAAACAGAAGTACTCATCATGGGCCCAAACCCCGACACCTGGAATGACACCCGGTGGCCCCCCGCCCTCGGAAGCCCACCCACCCCCACGGACTATGCACGCAACCTTGGAATCATCCTGGACTCCGAGCTCAAAATGGACCACCAGATCAACTCTGTTGCATCCTCCTGCTTCCACACCCTCCACCTCCTAAGTAAGACCTTCAAATGGATCTCCCTCGAGCACAGAAAGACCGTCACTCACGCCCTCGTCACCAGCAGACTTGACTACGGCAATGCACTCTACGCCGGAATAAACAAAAACCTCACCCGCAAGCTACAAAACGTCCGGAAACCCCGCCGCAAGACTGGTCCTCAACCTGCCAAGACATTGCCACATCTCCTAGCACCTGCGCACACTCCACTGGCTCCCCATCGAGGCTAGAATCACCTTAACGATTCTCACCCACACACACAAGGCTCTCCACGACACCGGACCAACATACCTGAACAGCCAACTTAAATTCCACGCACCCCAAAGGACCCTACGATCAGCCCAGCCCTCCTACGCCGTGGTCCCCCGCATCAAAAAGACCAGATCGGGAAGCTGCTCCATCTCCTTCCTCGCGGCAAGAGCCTGGAACGCTTTTCTGCTCCACCTCAGACAGACAATATCGCTCCCCATCTTTGGGAGAAACCTCAAAACCTGGCTCTTCGACAGGCCCCCTCCTTGATGGACTGGAACCTGCACCCTCCCAGCACTTTGAGACCCTTACGGGTGAGTAGTCACGCTCAACAAGCAACTGATTGATTGAATTTAAATATATTATTGAGCTCTGAATGAGCCTAGTTTTTCACGCATAATTCAGCCTGTGATTATTCCAACAGTGCTTTAGGCTACTAATTGAAAAATCATTTGAGAAAATGTATTCATGTTTCATTCAAAATTTAATTTCAATGGTGTAACTCACAGGGATGGTTCATACCAGTTAAATTTAACCAATGAAAGACCAAAGTTCTTCTTCACAATTTAACCCCCTTGGGATACGGGTTCATAGGTCGACTATATACATTGCCTCCAGCTACCTCAGGAGTTTGACTCCGTCTCCCCCTCTCTCTTTTGCTGGGATTTGGTCAATACAATAATAGGCCAATTTGTCACTCCGGGCCTCATGTAACGCAGAGAAATGTCTTGCGACAGGGTAGGTTTTGCCCTGGTTTGTTATTGCCCTCTTGTGCTCGAGGATTCGCTTTTTCGCGCACTGTATTGTACTTTCAATAGACTGTAGTCCACACGGACAAAGTAAACAGTACACCACAAAATTGGAATTACAATTCAGTAGCTTGTTGATAGGCCTCTTTTCTTTCTTGCCTGGTACTGTATAGTCCTTCACCTTTTTACAGTTTTTGCACGCTTTGCACACCTTGCATGGAAAGAAACACGTAATGGTAGGCTTATTCAGTGGCTTATCCTCAAAGTGGCTTTACACCAGGATATCCTTCAACGATGTGCTTCTCCTGAATGTGACATCCGGTCTATCAGGTATCAAGCTGCCTATAATACCATCTGTTTGAAGGATATTCCAGCTTTTCTGGACCAGATACCTGAACCTCTGCGACTCTGCAGAGAAAGTTAAAACCAGCCTCACTCTGGATAAGTCTTCCTCCATCCCTGAGTCTGCGGGGGTTCTACCTCTTCATAAATCCTGCCTGTCCTTAACTTTTACCTTGTTGGCTGCCTCACACAAAATCGTATTACCATAGCCCCTCCTTGAAAATCTAGTGAGGGACTCCCTTTCGGCTTCATGATAATCCTCTAGGCGAGAATAAGCTCCGTTTGAGTCTTAGTAATTCCCCGTAAGGAATGCTCTTAATTAAATTAGGGGGATGCTGACTCCAGGAATGCAGAATTGTATTCCCTGCCATTGGTTTACGATACAGTTTGGTACATAGCTTATTGTCTGATACAAATACCAACCGGTCTAAATATGGGACTTCACTTTTAATGATGTTGCTAGTGAACTTAAGATTGAATTTGTTCTCATTCAAAATCTTGATACAATCCTCTGCCTCTGTACATGTCCTTTACAAACAATAAACAGGTCGTCTATACACCTGGTCCACAGGGCTATCTTGTCTACCCAGGATTCATTCTCCTCTGACCATGCCACGTGCTTCTCCCACCAGCCCACTAAAAGATTTGCATAACTGGGGGCGAAGCAAGTGCCCATGGCGGGCCCCTGTGTCTGTAAATATAGTTGCCCTGCAAAGAGAAAAATATTGTTGTGCAGACAGAATGAAACAATTTGTAAAAGTATTTTGTTATGCTCTTCACATCTTAATGGTCTTGTTTTAGGAAAAAAATCTTTTGCCAACAGGCCATTCGCATGCACAATACTCGTATAGAGGCTAGTGATATCAAGCGTAATCAGTACTAAGTCAATGTCCCAAGTGATGTTTTGGATTTGACGTATAAAGTCGGTAGTGTCCAAAATAAACAAACTTAGATCCTTCACTATAGGAAACAAAAATGAATCAACATAAAGTGAGGCTTTCTCTAATAGACTCCCTTTTAAGGACACGATTGGACGACCTGGGGGATTGTTCAAACTCTTATGCACCTTTGGTAGGTGACAGAATGTTGGAAAGACTGGATAATCCACCTTCATAAACTGCAACTCATTCTCCTTAAGGATTCCCTTGGACCTTCATTGTTGCAGAAGATCGTAAAAGTCCAACACACTTCTGTTGTAGACCTCTCTGTTGATTCGAACATAACTGTTCTTGTACCCCAAGAGACGTAAAGGCTCATTTTTATAAGATTCTTTAGACATCACAATGACATTTCTTCTCTTGTCGGATTGCTTTATTACAAGAGCAGGATCATGAGAAAGTGGTTGACCTAAGGTGGATCGGAGAGTGGTTGTTTAAATAAACAACCGATGACAGATTGATATACATCACCACCATTATGTTAGGGGCTATAACATACCTTATTATTAATACAAGTTACTTTGTATTCGTTCTTTAGAGCCACCGGAAGTTCAAATAAAAATTCTAGGTTGCTTAGGATAGCCTCGTATCCTAAGCGGCCTAGAATTTTCTATGGTATGTATATCAATCTGTCATCCGATCTACATTAGGTCAACCACTTTCTCTTCCATCATTGGGGATGAGCTTTACCTTCCACTACAATAAAATCAAGTCAAGTGACTTAAGTCTATATCTCTATGAAACTTAAATAGGTGGGTCTTCCAAATGTCATCCCCCCTAATGTTATGGATCATGTGTTACTGCTAAATCTCATGTAGTAGGAGCGCTAGGGGGCGCCGGACCGACATGGCCGCTTAGCGGAGCGGCTCCGAGCGCCCGGCCCCGTCTTCTTCTGCATGCTCCGTTCCTAGATGCCCTGGCCAAGTTTTGGCAGGCGCATCGGGGCACGGAACAGTCCCGCATCCTTGGGGCGAAGTTGGCAAGGCTCTGGTCCTTCCCGGGCGCCGCTAGCCGTGCTTGAAGCGGGCCCGGGGCTCGGACGCGGAGCGCCTGGAGCAGAGCTCGGCGACGGAGGCTACTTGAGCCCGCAGCGCCCACGAGGTGTCTGGGCCCCGGGCCTCTGGCGGCAAAGAGGGAGCATCCTGATTGCAGCGATCGCAGGGGGCCTTTCAACCCCCCCCACCGCGAGGTGAGAACCACCCATATTTGGAGGACCCTATAAACCGGTGAGGGAGTGGAGCTGCTTCCGGGGGACGACTTGACGCCAGGTGGAGGTCGGTGAGTGCGGCGACGTGGAGGCGGACAGCGGGGCCATTGGGGCGGTGTGGGGGACCTGGAGGTGGTTCGTGGGGGGGGGGACCGGCGTTCACTCAGCTACCCCTCCCTCCGTTGATGCAGCCCCTCCGAGGGCGCTCGTCCTGGCCCGTGGGGGGGCGCTGCGGGGCCTGAGGCAGTCCCCGAGTATCGGGCGGCCGGGGGTCGGGAGGCCTGGCTCCTTCTCCACCCGTCCATCCACGCCCCGGGGGGTCGCCCTGCAGTGTTTGAACACCAGTGAGGGGCGAGGGGGCATGGGGGCCCCACGGACAACGACGGCACCGGCCGGGGGCAGTGAGAGGTGGTGGCTTACCACCCTGGACTCTGACGGGCCGTGGATCGGCGGCGGTCCCTGGGGGTGTTTCGGCTGTCATATCGGGCAGCGCCCCCGGGGGGTGATTTGCGGGGCTTGTGTCTGCAGGTTGCCCGGGCGAATGGAAGCCCTGACTGCACGTTCTTCCTCCTGCCGCCCAATTTCCCCGGTCTTCCTGGGCTCACCGTGATCTAATGCGGGGCCCACCGACTGGTGCGGCTGTTCCCCACTGATTGAGGTGGGACCACCATGGGCAAGGACCGGACCTCCAGACCGGCACCTGCGGCCACTCAAACCAGGATTGATCAATTCACGACCTCCGAGAGGGGGATTGGCCCAACCGGGGAGGCGGCATCGGCCCCTGCTACAGACCTGGCTGCCATCTTGCAGGCCATTAACGCATCCCGCTCCTCTCTGGAGGGCATGGTAGGGGAGGTCAAGGTGGATGTTGCCCTTCTCCGGCAGGACTTGCGCAATGCTACTGCCCGCATCTCTGAGGCTGAATCGAGAATCTCGACAGCTGAGGATGACATCCGTCAGCTGCAGGATCAAGTACGGGAGCTCACCACCCACTCTAAGGAGCTGCACCGCCAGGCTGAGGATGCGGAAAACCGGGCGCGTCGCAGCAACCTCCGCCTGGTGGGGTTTCCGGAGGGGGCTGAGTCGGGCCGGGCGGACGACTTTTTGGAGCGCTGGTTCAGATCCTGGATGCCAGCGGACAGCCTAGTTTGTTGTTGAGGGCCCACCGCTCCTTGGCCCCGAGGCCTCCGGGGGCACCCCCCCGCCCATTCATCCTAAAGATCTTTAATTTCCGGGACAGGGACAGGGACGCAATTCTCCGTGAGACCAGACGTGCTGAATCTCTCACTTACCAGAATCATAATATCATGATCTTCCCGGACTATACTCGGGAGGTTCAGGAGCTGCGGCGGTCCTACACGGAGGTGAAACAGAAGATGCGGACCCTGGGCCTCCAGTACCAGCTGCAGTTCCCGGCCCGCCTCCGGGTCATCTTTCAGCACAAAGCCATCTTTTTTGAGACGCCTCGAGCCGCGTGGACTTTGCTGACGGAGGAACATCCGCTGCATCGATCTGGGCAAGGCTCACCGACGAGGAGCCGTGGGGGACAGACTGTCCAGACCGTCCAGGCCCCGTCGTCGGAGGCGCACAGTGCCCCGGAGGCGCGCCGAGGGGGAGGCGGTGGTCACACGTTCCATGGGACGGCCGCGTCGGGCCTCTGGAACTTCGCCTGCCTCTTCGGTCGCCCCTGCTAGTCCTGTTGCTACTGACTGCCGGGCCGGAAACCCCCGTGCGATCGGGCTCTGCGGCCCCGACTGCTGCACACATGGACACCTCGGACCTCTCCTGCAGTCCAGTTATTTGAATCTCTCTTGCTGGGGGTAGTTTGTTTGTTTGCGGGGGGACTGGGAGTGGTCTACCGGGCTGCCAGCGCCAGTCTTTGGACTTTCGGCCAGGGCGGGGGATTTGGTCATTATCCGGTCGATTAGTGGCCCACTATGTGCTCAAGCCCGAGCGTTCTAGCTTGGTAGTTGTTCTTTACAGTTAGGGCGACAGATGCTTCTGTTTTCGAAGTATAGGGTGGGGGGTGGGGGGTTGGGGTGGTTTTGGGGTTGTTTCTTTCTCTTAGGGAGTGTGAGACCGGCCTCACGGCGTTGCCCTCCCCATCATCCAGCCAACCTGCAACCACCCTCAAGACACGACATCTCCGACTCCGGCCGCCCCAGCCACCCAGATCCGAGGGCCGGCCAGAGCCCTGACAGACTCGACACCCTACCACGCATGTCCGACCGAGGGAGCGGGAACCCTCGAGCCAGACCTAGGGGTGCCAGCCCAGTCACACCTTGGGTCGCCTTCCCCGGGGGGACTCGATCGGCCACCAGGCCCCTGGGGAGCAGGCGCCTCCCCTGCCGAGCGTCTGGGGTCCCTCCCAGACCCACCTGAAAAGACCGAAGAAGTGAGCGGCAGGAAATCCCGCCAAACCCCCTCCGTCACCCCAGTCCCCCCTCTGCGAGGACTCCGGACTTCAAAGAGCCAGCGGAGTATAACAAGGAGTGCCGGAGAAACGAATGCAGAGAAGACCTGGAACCATCCGAGCCTGCTGACGCTGTCGCGGCTCCTGAACGCTGAAGTCACCTGGGCCTGCTGAGTGACTCGCGGCCTCTCGCTATTGAACCATCTGAGCCCTGTTGACGAGGTCGCGGCTCCCGAACACTGAACCACCTAGGCCTGCTGAGTGACTCGCGGCCCCCAGCTATTGAACCATCTGAGCCTTGCTGACGGAATCGCGGCTCCCGAACTCCGACCACCTGTGCCTGCTGAGAGACTCGCGGCACTCCCCTTGAGGACGACTCGGTAAGAGATCGCCCAGAGACACGACACCCTCCAGCTCGAGGATTGTGAGCTATCCGCAGGGTATTTCGCAGAGACACTATCTTGAAAGACTGTCCCGCTACCCCCATTCCCCATGACCGATTGTGGTACTTGGTGACACTGCTGTACTGCTTGCATCTTGGATCATAAAGATCCCTTGAAATCATCGATAAAAGAACCTATCGTCCTACAAAGAATACGTGTGGTGTCACTCTGTTCGTAGTGTATCTCAGGGTGTGCGCGCCTGGTTCGGCCTACGTGGGAGAGGTGGGTCAAAGGGGTGGGCAAGACGGGCATCGAACCCCCCTCCGGCGAACACCTTTCCAACATTTGGTGGCAGACGACGGGATCCGAGCCGACACCGAAAGAGAGCGTGCAGTGAACGACTGACGCACTACCAAACAGAGATGGAAGGAGAAACCTCCCTGGGTGCCGCAGGTACCGAAATAAGCTCACCGTTCCGAGAGGATCAATTGGACTATTACACACATAGAGAATTAAAACAGTTTTGCAAAGACCTTGGCATCGCTACCACCGGATTAAGCACAAAGGAAGACTTCCAGAAAGTACTGAAAACCTGGGTCGAGACGGGGGCGCCCCCGACCCAAACGGAAGGAGACTCTGCCCATGAACCACCAAGCATCCCGGCGAGAAACAACGGGCCAGAGGGGAACCTGTCCCCTGAGGAGCTAGCGGACCGGGAGAGAAGCCGCAACCACGAACTTGAACTGGCAAAACTAAAAATCGAGGGAGAAATAAAACTGGCAGAGAAAAAGTTGGCCGTCGAGCAGTTACGGCTACAAGGGGAACTCGAAGAGAAGAGACGCCAAAGAGAGCACGACGAAAAGAAACTCCAGCTAGAACATGAACGCAGCCTGAAGGAGATCGAGTGGCGGGCTAAAAACGAAAAGTCACAGCCACCCGGGAATCCACCGTCCGCTCCCACCGGGGAAACCAAAGTCCACATCCCCAAGGATGTGGTAAAGGAGTATTACAAGAACGACGATATCCAGCAGTGGTTTAAGGCCTACGAAGTCGCCATGACCTCTCACCGAGTCCCGCAGAAGGATTGGGGGGCTGGCCTATGGGGCCGGTTCTTAAGCGAAGGAAGAGACACCCTGCTAGATCTGCCCTCCACGGTCATGAACTCCTACAGCCACATGAAGGAAGCCCTCGTGGCCCGGTATGGACTCACCCCCGAAATGTACCGACAACGGTTCCGAGATTGCAAGAAGATACCGGGCACCACGTGGGTAGAATACGTGAACTTTTACAGCCGAGCCTTGGACGGGTGGATCAAGGGCAGCAAGGTCTCCACCTTCGAAGAGCTGTTTGATCTGATCGCCTGGGAACATTTAGCGGCCAATTGCTTTGTAGAACTGCGCCAGCATCTCCTGGACAGTAAACTCACCGACCCTCGGAAGCTGGCCGCTGAGGCTGATCGTTGGGTGAATACCCGAGCCACCCGGGGCCCCGTGGGGGACTACGGCCGCCACAGTCAAGGCCCCCCCTGCCAGAGGGGCGGAGGGAACCACGGCCGACCACGAGACTTCCCCGGGGGGTCCTCAACCAGCCCCCCCAGCAGCCCACCCACGGCGGGTTCAGCCCCGTCCCCAGCAAGCACCGGAGCCCCAGGACGGCTAGGTCCACGAGCTAGGATCACCTGCTTCCGCTGCCAACAGCCCGGACACTACGCCAATGACCCCCAGTGTCCTCAGTATCAGCGAACCACAACGACCAACCCCACGGCCCGGCAGATGGCCTCCGTGGCTCTGGGGGAAGAGATGGAGGACTCCGAAGAATGGGAACCGGCGGCCATGGCCCTGGTCTCCCTTGGTGATCGAGAAATGGTCCCCGGGACACCCTTGCCCGCCAACACAAAGAAATACCGACAGCAGGTGACCATCAACGGCCACCGAGTCGAGGGCCTCCGCGACACCGGGGCGAGTGTCACCGCGGTCCACCGCAGCCTAATTTCAGAAGACCAGATCCTAACCGGTGCCCTCTGTCCGGTCGTATCCTCCGACAATTCTGAGAGCCTCTGCCAGATGGCGCTGGTGCCCTTCGAGTGGGGAGGGGTCTCCGGAGAACTGAAGGTAGCGGTCCGGACATCACAGCCCGTAGACTGCCTCCTGGGCAACGACCTGGAGAGTTCCCCGTGGGGGCAAGTAGAACGAAGAGCCCATCTGGAGATGATGGGCCTACCAGAATGGGTCTGCGCCACCACGCGCTCCATGACCGCGCGATTGCCTCTCTCCGAGGGCGGTGAAGCCCTCCTACCGAACACTATCCCCGAGAGCCGGGACACCCTACCAGAAGCGGACAACCCTCCTTCAGAGGGAGAAGAAGACACTAACCCGGGAGAAGGGCCGGAACCTTCCGCCCCGGAGGCCCTGACTGAGCTCGGAGAACTGCCCGAGATGGCCCAGTGGCGCTGTGAGGGGGGGCCCTCCCGTGAAGAGTTCTGCCAGGAACAGGCCACCTGCCCCTCCCTCGTGGGACTCAGACAACAAGCCGAAGCCCAGGCCGCCGGTGACCGGACCGGAACCCATTGGATCTATTGGGACAATGGCCTCCTATACAGCGAGCAAAAGTCCGCCGAGCTAGGCGCAGCCCGGGTACTGGTGGTACCCCTGCGTTTCCGGAGCCTCCTCCTGGGCCTGGCCCACGATGTACCCTTGGCAGGACACTTAGGACAAGACATATCAGCGATTGGTTACCCACTTCTATTGGCCCAAGATGCGAGCGAATGTAGAAGTACACTGCAAATCCTGCCTCACGTGCCAGGGCAGTGGGAAGAGTGGCGGAAAACGCAAAGCTCCCTTACAACCGTTCCCCGTTGTGAGTACCCCGTTCGAGCGGGTCGGCATCGACATCGTGGGACCCCTGGATCCGAAGACCGCCCAGGGCCACAGATTCATCCTTATCCTGGTGGACCATGCCACCCGCTACCCCGAGGCCATCCCCCTCCGCACCGTGACGGCTCCCGTGGTGGGCCGGGCTCTCATGGGGATCTTCTCCCGTGTCGGATTTCCCCGCGAGGTTGTGAGTGATCGCGGCACTAACTTTATATCCCGCTACATGAAGTCCCTGTGGCAGCAGTGCGGAGTCACGTAGAAGTTCACGACCCCCTACCACCCCCAGGGCAACGGCCTAGTGGAACGCTTCAACCGAACCCTGAAGGGAATGATCCTGGGCCTCGAAGAACCCCTGCGCCGGAAATGGGACGTCCTCCTCCCTTGCCTCCTGTTCGCATACCGAGAAGTTCCCCAAAAGTCTCTGGGGTTCAGCCCCTTCGAACTACTATACGGACATCCCGTCCGAGGGCCCCTGAGCCTGGTCAAAGAGGGCTGGGAGACAAGCCCCCGGGGGACACCCCCTGATGTGTTCCGCTACATCCTGGCGCTCCGCAACCAGACAAGGTAGTTCAGAGAACTCGCAGAGGCTAACCTCGAGGCCAGCCAAGAAGAAATGAAGCGCTGGTATGACCAGAACGCAACCCTGGTCGAGTTCCAGCCGGGCCAGCAGGTTTGGGTCATGGCCCCGGTGAAGCCCTGCGCCCTACAAGACAAATGGACTGGTCCCTTCAAGGTGATCGAGCGAAAGAGCCAGGTCACGTACCTGGTCGATGTACAGTCCCCACGGAACCCCCTCCGGGTCCTCCACGTGAACCGTCTCAAGCCCCACTTTGTGAGAACGGAATTAAGTTTGCTACTGGCCACCGATGATGGGGCGGAAGAAGACACCGAACCCCTGCCCGACCCCCTGTGCGCTAAAGACCTGGATGGTTCCGTGGAGGGAGTGAGACTTTCAACCACCCTCACTCCCCAACAGTCCGACGACTGCCGCCAGCTGCTCAGACAATTCGCAGACCTCTTCTCCCTCATTCCAAGGGTCACCGACTGGTGTGTCCACGACGTGGACACCGGCGACAGCCCGCCTGTGAGACACCGAGCCTACCGGGTGCCTGACCGGGTCCGCACCTGCATCAAGACCGAGGTACAGAAGATGCTCACCCTGGGAGTAATCGAACCCTCCGACAGCCCCTGGGCCAGCCCGGTGGTCCTGGTCCCGAAGGTGGCTTCCCCAGGGGTCGCCCCCGAACTAAGATTCTGTGTGGACTACCGGGGGCTCAATGCGGTCACCCGAGCAGACGCTCACCCTATTCCCCGCGCCGACTAGCTCATCGACCGCCTGGGGGCCGCCCGGTTCCTCAGCACTTTCGACCTGACCTGCGGATACTGGCAGATTGCTCTCACGGAGGGAGCGAAAGAACGCTCTGCCTTCTCCACGCCAGATGGCCACTACCGCTTCAGGGTCATGCCGTTCGGGATGAGGAACGCCCCAGCCACGTTCCAGCGGTTGGTGAACAAGGTCCTGGCCAGACTCGAGGAGTTCAGCGCAGCGTACCTTGACGACATCGCCGTATTCAGCTCTCAATGGCACGAGCATCTCCAGCACCTCCGACAAGTACTAATGGCCCTGCGCCAAGCCGGCCTAACAGTGAAAGCCAGCAAATGCCAGGTCGGGCAAGGCTCCGTGGTCTACCTGGGGCATCAGGTGGGCAGCGGCCAGGTCGCCCCCCTCCAACCGAAGATCGACGCCATCAAGTCCTGGGAGCCCCCCACCACGCAGACGGAGGTCCGGGCCTTCCTGGGCCTTACAGGGTACTACCGGAGGTTCATTAAAAACTATGGTAGTATCGCGGGGCCCCTCACGGAGTTGACCTCCAAAAAGCTCCCGAAGAAGGTACAGTGGACCACCCCGTGCCAGCAGGCGTTCGACGCCTTGAAAACCGCCATGTGCACCGCCCCCGTACTCAAGGCCCCCGACTACTCCCAAGAGTTTGTGGTCCAGACCGACGCATCCGAACACGGCATCGGGGCCGTCCTCTCGCAGTTCGATGACAAGGGCATTGATCAGCCCATAGCCTTCATCAGCCGAAGGCTGCTGCCGCGAGAGCAGCGTTGGAGTACTATAGAACGAGAGACCTTTGCCGTAGTCTGGGCCCTCAAGAAACTACGGCCCTACTTGTTCGGAACCCATTTCCGAGTACAGACGGACCACCGGCCCTTGCGGTGGCTAATGCAGATGAGGGGGGAGAACCCCAAGCTACTACGATGGTCCATCTCTCTCCAAGGGATGGATTTCACTGTCGAACATCGCCCCGGGACGGATCATGCCAACGCCGACGGCCTGTCCCGGTTCTTCCGCTTCGGCGAGGAGAACCCCCCAGTGGATGGGTAGTTCTCCACGCCTTTCAGCTGGGGGGGACGCGTGTGAGACCGGCCTCACGGCGTTGCCCTCCCCATCATCCAGCCAACCTGCAACCACCCTCAAGACACGACATCTCCGACTCCGGCCGCCCCAGCCACCCAGATCCGAGGGCCGGCCAGAGCCCTGACAGACTCGACACCCTACCACGCATGTCCGACCGAGGGAGCGGGAACCCTCGAGCCAGACCCAGGGGCGCCAGCCCAGTCACACCTTGGGTTTCCTTCCCCGGGGGGACTCGATCGGCCACCAGGCCCCTGGGGAGCAGGCGCCTCCCCTGCCGAGCGTCTGGGGTCCCTCCCAGACCCACCTGAAAAGACCGAAGAAGTGAGCGGCAGGAAATCCCGCCAAACCCCCTCCGTCACCCCAGTCCCCCCTCTGCGAGGACTCCGGACTTCAAAGAGCCAGCGGAGTATAACAAGGGGTGCCGGAGAAACGAATGCAGAGAAGACCTGGAACCATCCGAGCCTGCTGACGCTGTCGCGGCTCCTGAACGCTGAAGTCACCTGGGCCTGCTGAGTGACTCGCGGCCTCTCGCTATTGAACCATCTGAGCCCTGCTGACGAGGTCGCGGCTCCCGAACACTGAACCACCTAGGCCTGCTGAGTGACTCGCGGCCCCCAGCTATTGAACCATCTGAGCCTTGCTGACGGAATCGCGGCTCCCGAACTCCGACCACCTGTGCCTGCTGAGAGACTTGCGGCGCTCCCCTTGAGGACGACTCGGTAAGAGATTGCCCAGAGACACGACACCCTCCAGCTCGAGGATTGTGAGCTATCCGCAGGGTATTTCGCAGAGACACTATCTTGAAAGACTGTCCCGCTACCCCCATTCCCCACGACCGATTGTGGTACTTGGTGCCACTGCTGTACTGCTTGCATCTTGGATCATAAAGATCCCTTGAAATCATCGATAAAAGAACCTATCGTCCTACAAAGAATACGTGTGGTGTCACTCTGTTCGTAGTGTATCTCAGGGTGTGCGCGCCTGGTTCGGCCTACGTGGGAGAGGTGGGTCAAAGGGGTGGGCAAGACGGGCATCGAACCCCCCTCCGGCGAACACCTTTTCAACAGGGAGGATTATGTTGGCTGGAGAGATCCTTCTCATGGTTGTTGTTCTACGGCATCATTGCGCTCCTGACCTTCCCACTGACCTGCTTTCCCGAGGTCTCTCCCCCTGGGGAGCCCCTGCACCTGCGTCCCCCCTGGTCTCGTTGCTGGGATCGCGCTTAGGGGACACCCCCCTTCCACGTGCACTAGATGCTCCGGCTTGGGGTTATGGCTGACGCTACCATTCCTAGGGCCGCCATGCGTATTTTGTCATGGAATGTCAACGGTCTTCTGGATAAATTCAAGCGCATGGCAGTCCTTAAATATGCGCAGCGTATGGGGATTGATGTCCTTCTCTTGCAGGAGACCCATCTTGTTGGCAATAACTGTCCCTTTCTTGCTCATTACGGGTACGATAGTGTGTGGCACTCTGGCTTTGCTAGGGGTTCCCGGGGAGTGGCTATCCTGCTTAGACAGACTTTTCCCTTTGTTCCCGCCCAGGTGCATTTCGACTCCCAGGGTACGGCGGCTGCGGTTTGTGGTACTCTTGAGGTGCGGCCCCTCACCCTTCTATCCCTGTATGCGGCGCCGTCCCACTTGCAACCCGTCCTCTCATACACTGCAGACTTACTTTCAACAAGGGGATTTCAACTCTGTATATACACCTAGCATGGACGCAACGGGGCCGGTCTCCCTTGCCAGGGCTACCCGCGCGAAGCAGTTATCGAGCTGGGCCGAGGCCCAGGGCCTGTGTGATGTATGGAGGGTCTGGCACCCGCAGGCCCGCCAATACACCCACACCTCGGCGGCGCACCATTCGCACGCCCGGATTGATTTAATCTTTGTCCCATCTACCCAATGTGTGGGGGTACAAGATGCCCGCATTCTTCCTAGGGGCCTTTCGGACCACTCTCCGCTGCTTCTGGCCCTCGGCCCGCCTCCCTTTCTCGGCCCGCACGGTGTGGCGCCTGAACGCTTGGTTCCTTCACGATAAGGACTTTCGGAAGTCGGTGGGAGCTGAGATTTCTAATTACTACCACCATAATGTGGGATCGGTCTCTTCCGCGGCCGTCCTTTGGGAGGCTGGAAAGGTGTCTATTAGGGGAGCGGCTAAGGGCCTTGTACAGCAGCAACGCCGGAAGCATCTCCAGCAGCTTACCGAGTGTGAAGCGCAAGCCCTGGAGCTTGAGCGCGATCCGCAGGCTTTGACTGACGCCGGGCGGGCGCGGCGACTGGCCTTTCTGGGGGATGAGATTCGCTTGCATTCCATGGAAGCGGCGAAAACGTTATGGCGCTCCTCGGTGGCGCGGGTATACGGCTGGGGAGATAAGAATGGTGCTCTTCTCCACCGGCTGGCCACGTACCCCCGGACAAACAGGATTATCCCCGCCATTGTGGGCCCTACTGGTGAAACTCACACGGCCTCTGTGGCGGTGGCCCAATCCTTTGCCGATTATTACTCCACGCTGTACCGTGCTCGGGAGCCAGGGATCCCCCTTACGGAGTTGCTGGGGACAGGTGGAGCGGATCTGAAGTGCTTGGGACGGGAGGCCAGGGAGACCCTTGACTCACCCGTTACGTTGCAGGAAATTGACGATGCCATCAGCCACTTGGCCCCTGGGAAAACCCCGGGTCCGGACGGCTTCCCACAGGAATACTACGCCCACTGAGGTGATAGAGAAAGGTTCGTTCCCATCGGAGACGGACACGGCTACGATAGTCGTTCTCCCTAAGACGCAGCCTCCATCGCAGTCCTGCTCAGACTATCGGCCGATATCTCTTATTAATACTGAGGTCAAGATATACGCCACCATCCTGGCGCAACGGTTGCGTCCGTACCTCAATTCACTGGTCCACCCGGACCAATGTGGATTCATGCCGAACCGAGGGACTCGGCACTGCTTGCGGCGCCTGCATCTCGCCATAGCTCATCGAGAGCGCCTCTCTCCTTATCTAGCTTTGTTGCTGGTCGACTTTGAAAAGGCCTTTGATTCGGTGGGGTGGGCCTACCTTGGAGAAGTATTGGAGAGGATGGAGTTCAGTCCTCAATTTCGCGCCATGGTCCGGGTCTTGTACGCGGCTCCACGGGCTAGGGTGCTGGTGAATGGGGCCCTATCCTGCCCGTTCTCCATTGGGCGGGGGACGCGTCAGGGTTGCCCGCTCTCGCCCCTCCTCTTTGCTTTGGTAATGGAACCCCTGGCCGTTTTGGTTCGATCGGACCCTGCTCTTCGTGGGTGGGACTGGCCGGGTATGGCTCCAGATAAAATAGCTCTGTATGCAGACGATGTCCTCCTTTACGTCTCCGACCCAGCTGTCTCTGGTCCTATTGTTCGTCGGATTCTTCACCGGTTCGGTCGGGCGTCGGGTCTCCGTCTCAATCCCAGGAAATCGGTCTTGGTTCCGCTGCATCCGTCCAGAGATTGCTTTGATTGGCAATCCGATATTCCCCTCCGGCGGCTTTCTTTTAAGTATGTGGGAATCTGGGTTACCCTTCTACCGGAGCTCTGCTGGGCTCTTAACGTGGCTCCCGTGGTTAATAAAGCCAGATCAGACCTGGCGAGGTGGCAATCACTCCCGTTGAATCCATTGGGGAGGATTGCTCTCTACAAGATGATGATCCTTACCAAGTTTCTGTACATGCTGCAGAACACGCCCTGCTCTTTCTCTCGTCCTTGGTTCCGGGACTTGGATAGTATGGTGACCAAGTTTCTCTGGGGTGGCGGTAGGGCCCTTCTGGCCCTGGGCCATTGCCGGATTCCGTCCTACGATGGAGGTCTGAGCATGACCAACCTTTATTTGTATTACCTTGCGACTCGGCTCCTGGTGGTCCATGATTGGTTCTCGGGCGGGTGGGCCGATCCGGCCTACAGGCTGGAGGTACAGCTGATGGGCTTCCCCTCTATTCAAAATATGCTCTACGGGGCGGCGGTTCCTCGGTCGCTTCCGGACGTTGTACGGGCCCCCTTCTTGGCTTGGCATGACGCTCTACGACATACCCGGTGGTCGGGGAAACTGAGCCGTGTTACACCGCTCTGGCATGGCACTTGGCTGCGGGAGGTCACGGGTTTGGAAGGGTTTCGAGCGTGGGATCTCCTCGGGATTTCTTGTTTAGGCGATCTGTGGCGGGGAAGTCACATGTGCTCTTTCCAGGAGCTCCGGGCTCGCTTCTCGCTGTGCCCTTCACAGTTTTACAAATATCTCCAGCTGCGCCACGCGATTCGGTCTCATGTCCCTTTAGATTCACGGATCCCTGATCATAGCCCACCGGAAGCGCAGGTGATGATGGGGTTTCTGGGGAGGGGTGTATCTCCCGTATTTACCGGACCCTGGTCAACAACACCCCAACGGACTGGGAGGACACGAGGTTGCGCTGGGAGGCCTGGGTGGGGCCACTAGATGAAGCTGATGGGAGGGAAGCCCTTATGGCACCCAGGACGATCACTTCATCGGCCAGGCTGCGGCTCATCCAGCTTTATTACTTGCATACTGCCTATTTGACCCCGGAACGCCTCCACCGTGCGGGTCTTTCTCCAGATGCTTCATGTGCACGATGTGGGGCTGACCCAGCGGATTTTTTCCACATGGTCTGGGACCCTACTGGGGCGAGATTGAGACTGAACTAACAGACGCTGGGGTGGGAGGTTCCCCATGATCCCCGACTGGCCCTGCTAGGGATAACGGACGGTTTGGACGGTTCCCGTAATGAGAAATTCTTCCTAACTACTGCTCTGGTAGTAGCAAAAAGAGATATTGCTGCCGCATGGAAGCGGACTGACCCACCCAAATGTGCTACATGGAGGAGGGGGGTGGACTGGTGCGCAGCACAGGAGCGCTTGATGTATTCGGTGAGGGGGTGGGAGGTCTTGCTATTGAATGTCGATGAACATAGGAGCTATCTTCTTGATGCCAGTTCGTTTGGACGGTTGTCCATGTATTTCTGTATGTTTCTTTGCAAAATAAAAAATGTGCTTATCAAAAAAAAAATCTCATGTAGTATTTAAATTCTTATGTATGATGTTATTAATCTACATTAGGGGATTAGCTCAAATTCTGTTCAGTGGATAATTGTCTCAATCAGTGCTAAAATGTAGTATTTTGGCATATTGTTTGTCAGTGTGTAATGAGGCATACATTTGTAGCTCAATAAAATGTTTTCTGTTATGTAGACTTGTCCATGAAAACTTTTGTCTTTAAGAAGGTGAAGGAGTAAAGTTTCACTGAAACGCCGTGTCAACTCTTTTAAGTTTTCAGTTATTAATTTGAATGTATAATTATGTCTACAATATTTGTACTGTAACTTCTCGGGTGAGAAGGTGTTTTTAATTCCGTGAGAATTGGAATGTATTTTTCTCTTTTTTAATATATGTTTTTATAAAAATAAATCTGATACTTTTATATATATTAGTCATCTCCTCAAGGTTTCTTGTTAAAATATTTGACTGCACACTGACTTAATCTACTACAAAAAATGAATGTATAGTTTCACTGAACTCTGTTGTTCCTTTAACACATGATCCAGATTGAGGCATGCTCTTTTATATGGAGAACCTTGTCCACAAACTTTTGACACCTGAATAGGGACCCTTTGTTTTTCTTACAGTGCTACCCCGTCCCTTCTCTCAATATTAGGGTAACCCCCTCCTTTTTGTCATGTCACTTTGTCATTGTTGTCTTTCCCTCCTTGTCTCGTCTTCCTCCTCCTTGTTCTGGGGGGCGAATTCTCTGTGGGAATTTGCACCATGACTCCTTGATTATATGATATTCCTTTGTAAAATTTACATCTTTTGTCATGGAGGCACCACCTGTTCTCCTGGCCGTATCTGTTTCTAACAACTCTGCCTCCGACTCCGAGGTGTCACACATGGACGTTGTGGCTGCGCTTTCTGATTCCTGCAGTGCTCTGCGAGGTGCGTCATACTTTTTGGAAAAAGTTAGAACTCTGCCGCACTCATAATCACGCTGGTCCTGTGCAAATTTGCTTTGCTTTCGATGCTTAATGTCATTTTCATAGGCAACCAGTCTTGTTTTCATTCGTGATCTTAGTGTATCGACCAAGTTCTTATCTATTTCCTTCGCTATGTTCTCTTCAATGCAGTTGATTTCATCAAGTAATTTAGCCTTGTCATTTTTTGCATACTAGACAAGGATCTCTACCATACCCCTCGTCAAGGCCTTGGTGAAGTCTGCCCAATCCTTTAGGAGGTTAGGATCTGGATTTTCATACAAGGGGAATGTGTAAATCCTCAGCCCCCTCGGTTTCCTATCCACGTCTGAGAAGCGTTGTAAGGAAGTGGCCCCCCACCACTTCCTTATTTCTTTTCTGTATGTTCTTTCCAACTTCGTGAAAATGGCAGACACATTTTTCACTTTAAGAATTTGGTTTAACAATCACGACTCTCTTTGATTTTATGTTTCACTGTGATCCAATATGATGAATCATTTGTTAAAAGGGTGTCTTCTGAATGAAATCACGGACATTGACGAAGACCAGGTGGTCGAAACGAGGTTGTCAGTATTCTCGTGTTTGTAATGATTTAAATAAAAAAACACATCGATAATTATGGCCAGAGTGCGCAGCAATTTCTGAACTGTGTTTATTAAAAAAAAAAAAATGATTTCATAAAAACATGCTTCAGCATGCTTGGGCTCCCTTTAAAGACTTCACTTGTGGCTATAGGTGACGCGTTTCTACTGCCTCCGCGGTCCTTGTCAATACCATACAAGCTGCCATTGCGTTATTTTTTATACATTCAGTCAAGTTTCAAATCCTTAAAGTGACAGTGCAAAAGAAACCATTAAAGGGACATGTGCAATAATTCAGCTTTTTTAAGGTGACGTGCAAATCTCAAACCACTTTTTTGATTATTCTCAAGTAATTACTACCCACAATAGCAGAATATTTTCGAATGAGCCTTCCACATTTCAGTCTCAATGTCCAATTGTAAAGTGCATATTACAAATAAAAAAAAGATAATAGTCATTAAAGTTTGTGCTGTTATCTTGGATATTAAACAGTTCAACAACAATTTCTGAATTTTAAAGTGCTTGTAGCAAATAAAAATCAGAAAAAAACACTTTGGATATTGTTGATTTCATTGTTCGCATAGACATTTAGGGGCCCATTAGGATGGCGGGCGGAGGCACCACCACAGTGCTGGCGGTGGCAGAAAATGCTATTTTCCGCCCGCCAGCAGCGGTCCTCATGCCCGCCATATTAGCATGGCCAAAGATAGCCCATTTCCCGTCCGCCGCGGTGCGATGCGAACCGCCATCAAAAAGCGCCCGCTACCGCGGCGGAGGGAGCCAATGGAGACCCACCGCCATGCGGAATTACGTCCAGTTCGCTGTAGAAATCAGAATGCCCCAAACAGCCAGTCGCACCGCAGCAGAGAAACCACCCAACCAGAGACGGCGGAGGGCGAAACCAGAGTCCCGGTCCTTTCCGCCCGGTCCTGACCGCAATGGATCCAGCTCTACACGTCTTCCCGGTGCTGTACCTGATACAGTATCAGCGACTCATGCACCGTCGCGGACACCGCCGCAAGTACGCAAAAACACAACTCTGCACACAACAACACACAATGCCAGGGCAGATATAGGGTTCCTGTGCACACCAGACACCCTCTGCAGCAACACTGAGTGTAAACTAACTTTTGCTGTCTCTACAGCACCTCATGTGAAAACTGACTTGCGCTGCGCCTGCAGCCATGAATTAAACTTTTGATTTGTCTGTCTATGGACCCTATGGCAGGGCGCACTTGAGAGCCTTTTTATTTAAATAGTTCAGTGACATTTCAGTAAAAGACAAATTCAAAGCGTTAGTGTGCACTGACATCTCTTTTGGTTGTATAAGCATTTCAACATCCAACATTCCTGGCAATACTTCCTCTCCCTTCTCTCAATTCAGTCGAAAGCACTTGCGAGACTTGACAGGTCTCACCCACTATTTTGCATTTGCATTTATTTTAACCACTCACTGGACTTCTCGATGCTTTGCTTTGAGATTCAATGGGCAGTGAGGTACTTTTTCGTTTGACTGTTGGCGGAAGTGGGAACCTTCAGTCACCTTGGGCACAAGTGCATCCGGGAAGATTTTGATAGGTTTCACGTGGATCTCTGCCCTCAGAAGAGACCCAAGCATGGAGACGCACTCTGGAAACAACATTGGTTGCTGAGGCCAGATGAAAGATACATGCCAATTTACTTAGTGTGTAGCTTGTTTCTTAGAGGATTAGCAAAACCTGAAAGACTAAGCTGTTGAAGAGCCTGGCATTAAGGTTTGAACATTTCAAGACTTAATGAACATGTGTTGTATTTTCCAAGTCATAGAAAAAAAAACGAATACTTGTGTTTGCGTACTTGAGAAACTTGCTTAGAACCATAAGTTCATACTTTGTGTTTTGCATGAGGGATATTCCATTGAAAAAGAATGCCCTTTTGAGGTGGATAACACAATAGAACCTAGTATTTGAGAGATACGAATACTGACATTGATATTGAGGTATGAGAATACTGATATTGTGGTGGGATATGAATGCAGAATATCATTGATTGTGAACAATTGTACGAAAACCTCTCCTAGTAGTGAGAAAGCAAGTGCTGCATGTGCCCACTCTTCTTTATGTTGTGCCTCCAGACAACCCTAGAGTTTTGAGGCATCTTAGCTGGGAGAAAAACGTGTTCAAAAGTGCAAAGGTTCTGACAGGAGGTAATCACTATCTGACCAACCATCCCCTGTCCAGCTGTGATATTATCATCCATAGCCAAGGCATTTGAATATGAGCCACAAATCTATAAATGGATAAACCTTTGGGGGGGGGGGGCACCCCCCCCCCTCCAACACCCCAGAGAAAGTATCCCAGAGACTCCCAGAGGAAAAGATTCAGCACCTCAAACCAGAAGAGCGTGATGTATTGTTGGTTGATAGAAGGACCAGGGAACTTTATCCTTAGCTTCTTAGGTGCTAGCATATCTTCCAGAATTGAGAAAGAGTCCAGCATTGGCAATGAGGCCAGATTCTCAATGGTCCATGGAATAGTAAGACGTGTAGTGTACTCTGAGGGAAGATCTCTTAGCAAAATGTTCCTTGGTCATTCAATCACTTCTTGGGGAGGGAGTTCTCTTCAGGGTTATACAAAAATATCTCGGTCACTGAGCTTTGATGTCTTTTGAGTGCATGGAGGCCCAAGAATAGGAGCCACAGCATCATGTCCCAACCCCAGATACAATATATATCTGTCATAGGGAACCAAAAGTAACATCTTCAGGATGCCCCATCTGCAAGGCTTGTGGCATGTGTTTCTTTGAGGAGACATTTGATCTAGTTACCATTGAAAGATGAGACTTTCATCAGTGAGATTACACAAGAGAGCTGTAGGCCTGGTGAATAAGGCACAGAAAATATGAAACTGATTTCAGTGTACCTATTGGTGCCTAATGTACCCCATTGATGTCATACCCAGAAGCAGAGTAACAACTGGAGCTATATGGCTTCAACTGCAAGCACTGTACACCCATTATTGGGTTTTCCAAATCAGTGTGAGGCCTGTAGGTAGCACTCATACAGTGAGGAACCAGGGGTAAAACATGCCCATCAGAATATGTTTTTAGAAGAAGCCACATTATTCTCATAATACCTTCCTCCAACACTGTTATGACATTTGCATAACACTTACCGTATCTCCCAATCACTTTTTCACTCGCTTTTACAGTATGACGTCCGCTGAACTCTTCTGCATGATTCACCAGTGCATCTTTCACTGTGTCATATCCGCAAAGTACCACAACTGGTGCAGACCCCATCCAGACAGTGAACACTGGGCCATACTCCTTACTGAGCTAAGGAAGAAGTTATGCTTAGTTTAATATTGAAAGAAACATAGAACAAAGTTACTCACTATATTCATTAAATTATGTACACTTAGATTAGCAATTCCCATTGACAACACCACCATTTAATGGACAATACTGTAAACTATACCAAACCTGTGTTGTAGGGCAAACATAGACAAGCACACAATTCACCAATGAGGTCCTAGCCGGTATAGAAATTAGTTGATACATGTTGATGTCAGAAGGCTTAACTCTCTGAGCCACCTGATTAGCAGATCAGAAAAAGTAATCTCTTTGAAGTTATTCTTGCTGTACAGAGGGGTAATGGAGCACTAAAGGTTCTTCTACGAGTGTTTTGGGCTTGTAAAAGCCTGTATGTGGTGTTGTAGGAGTTTGTCTAAAGAATGTTAAAATATGACTACAGTCCTACTCCTGCTAGTTAGCTGAGTCTGTTAAGAGTTATGGGTTCCAATCCAACTTCTGTCACCCTTATGAAAACTATCTGGAAGGCTAAAGGTTGGGAAAGGTTAAAGGTGTAACATGCATTTCCTCCGCTCCAATAATGCTGACTTGCTGAGATTTACAGATAGAGTCAGAGCCTTCTTGAGGTGTTCCTTGATACACTTTATTGTATTTCCACCTGTAGTTACTGGCACAGTACATTCAAATTTGACATTGAGAAAATACACAAGTATGTTTCAAAATTACTGTAATAGCTGGCACCATATTACGTAACCTTTTGCTATTTTTTTTGCCAATGATAAACATAGACTTCACAGGCCTTTAGATAAAAACATGTTTTGATGCACTTTTATTCTTGGCATTACTAAGCAAGTCGAGTGATAACTTTAAGGAACTCCCTTTCCTATCTTCCTATTACCCTCCCTCCTTCCAGGAGCTGAGCTGCAGACACCTTCTTGTGTTCCTACGAGTGCGTGGGAAAGAAAATCTAAATGAGGCGTGCCCCCGTTGAAAGGGGCTCCTGACCAGGCTATGTTCGACCGGCATGGACAAAGCCATACGCAAATATGTACAACACTGGGTTCGACTCACTAACAAAGCGGGGAAGAAACCTCTTTCATTACAAGGTACCTTTAATTTAGAGTGGTTAAACAACGTGAGAACATGAATGAAAGATCCAAAGAATAAGATATTAATAAATTGATATGAGGAAGCGAACAAATGAAAACATGAGTTACAACTGTGTGGAACGGGCGCGCAACACCCATTGGACTCAAAGGGCTTCAACCCCCCCCCCCCCCCCTCCGTCGTGTGTGGCAGCCCGGGATGAGACAGCACTTCGCAGGTCTTTAGAAGACCATTTGCATGTTAATGAGGCCTCGCTGTTGTTTCACCCCTTCTAGGAGCCCCTGCAGCTCCACTCTGCCTATTGCTTAAAGATTCAGCCCTCCCCCCCCCCCGAAATTTTTTCTTAGCCCCCCCCCGAAATGAGGCTCTAGTTGCACCTCTGGTGTGGAATGAAGCAAACCCATAAGAGATTCCAATATAAATCTAGCCGGTTGAGAGGCAGGGTTAGGGCATGAGCCGCTAATACCCGATCTCTTCTTTTATTTATTTTGCCATTTTATTCTTAGCAAGATGATGAAAAGGAAGTGGTTGTTTTTGATGCTTTGAGTTTCTTATTGTTGGCTGGTAATGCTGGGGATGGACTCAGTGCTTTAAATGGGCCGGTACTGTCCGGTACGGAGTACCGACACTTTTTTATTTTGAGGAGGAGAGTACCGGCACTTCTCAAGAGAAATGCAATACCTTTAATTGGTGAGTACCGGCACTTCTCAGAAACAGGCAGGTACTCTGCTACAGAGTACCTGCACCTTTATTTTTCCATTTCAAGCACTGGATGGACTTAGTGATAAAGCTGGAAATAGGGCAGTGCTGACCCTTCAGATATCAAACCAGTGGCGTAACATAAGCCCCTGCAGCCCCTGCGGTGCGGTGAGGCCTCCGTCTCCAAGGGGCCCCCTCAGCAAAGGTGCTAGGTGGTTGGCCAGGGAGGGGTCCCCCATCTGTGCACTTTGCAGGGGCTCCCTCAAGTTTTGTTATGCCACTGTATCAAACAACACAAGGAGCACACGAAGACAATGTGCAAGCAACCAAAGAGGTCACCGCAAGGCCAGGGGCAGGCAGGGAGGCTGACAGCAAAGCATTAAACAACAGGACACAGCAGTCTAGACAAGAGGTTGACTCCACAACATCACACTTCACTCCATACATCATGTCCGTTTGGTCTTGGTGAGGCATAAAATGGGCAGGATTCACAGTTCAACTATTACCCAGGATAGTCTGGGGCTTACTCCTAGTCGATTAACTAGAGAATAGCGATCGGAACATCCCAGAGGGCTAACTCTCTTTAAACTCCAGTGATGGTAATGAGGTGAGCTATTAGATGAATTCCACGATGCTCTCTTTCCCTTAAGGGAGAATTGTAGTCCATCTCTGTGGTTCCCTGCAGATACAATCAACATTAAGAAACTGTCCTCACTATTGGTGAAGGATTATGTTACCCTGTAAGCATCTATTCATAGTACCCCCAGGGGCACCCCGCTGTCCCCCCTCCCCCATGGTAGGTTACCCAAATGACACACACAAGACAGTTGGTGTTGGGTAACAATGCTGCAGGTTTATTACATAATTCCAGAATATGTAATGGGTGGGTTATTTTACGGGCGATCCAAGGGCAGGCAACCAACTGGGTCGCCTGCCCGCCTAATGAGCCGGGCAGCGCGGGATCGATGCCCGCCGTTGCTGCCCTCCATGTGATTCTTTCTACGATCACGTGCCGTTGGTAACTTCTACTCACGCCCCCCTTCTGGGGGCGGAGCGTCGCTTAGCAAGCCCCCGGTTGTTCAGGCCCACAACCGCCCGCAGGACTAGCGGGGCGCCGACACGGCTTCCGGGACCCTCCCATGAGGCTCCTCGGTTTTGGCTCAGGCACCCCCTATGGTGCCACGCAGAGGTACCCTTTGTACCGGCCTGCTTCCAGATCGCCCTGTAACTCCGCCTGCAACGAAAAAAGAAAACATTACAACGCTCAGAAACCCCCCCCACCCAACGCCTACGCCGGTAAGCGGTAGGGAGGGATGTGGCAAGGTGGGCGACAAAGAGGTCGCCAGGAGGGTGGGGGAAGGCTAAATAGCCTCCCCCTCACACCAGGGCCAGGAAGTGACACGCCTTGCGCGTCACTTCCGGCCAGCCCGAGGAGGGGGGCTCCGGTCGTCGTCCCCGCCCCCTCCCTGTGGGAGGGGGTGGGGAGGGGTGACCGGTGCCCCGGGGGCACTAAGGCGCCGACCGCCGATTGGACCCCTGCGGGGGCCGCGGTCAGCGGCATAGTACCCCCAGGGGCACCCCGCTGTCCCCCCTCCCCCATGGTAGGTTACCCAAATGACACACACAAGACAGTTGGTGTTGGGTAACAATGCTGCAGGTTTATTACATAATTCCAGAATATGTAATGGGTGGGTTATCTTACGGGCGATCCAAGGGCAGGCAACCAACTGGGTCGCCTGCCCGCCTGATGAGCCGGGCAGCGCGGGATCGATGCCCACCGTTGCTGCCCTCCATGTGATTCTTTCTACGATCACGTGCCGTTGGTAACTTCTACTCACGCCCCCCTTCTGGGGGCGGAGCGTCGCTTAGCAAGCCCCCGGTTGTTCAGGCCCACAACCGCCCGCAGGACTAGCGGGGCGCCGACACGGCTTCCGGGAACCTCCCATGAGGCTCCTCGGTTTTGCCTCAGGCACCCCCATGGTGCCGCGCAGAGGTACCCTTTGTACCGGCCTGCTTCCAGATCGCCCTGTAACTCCGCCACAGCCCTGGAGGCGGCTCACCGTCGCAGCCAGGGCCCCTCACCAACCCGCTATAGTCTTTCTTGCAACCTCTCCTGTCTAGGGCTTCCTGCGTCTAGCTGGAAGGGAACCATCCCTGCAGAAGAAGAGTGTGGAACTTTTGCCACCTTATGACACTTTGACAGCGCTAGCGGGACTCAAACCCTTGTCCAGTGAGATCCTGTACAACCACAGGCACAAGACTACCAGTGAGTTATAGCTCCTGGTGGTGTAGATGGCCCCATCTATGTCCCCAGGCCCTAGACGCTATTCATCCTTGGTCGGATAGGGTCAGCTGAATTAAAGGACCCATTGGGCCTGAGAGGATGTGCCCAGAACTATTCGCTCCTCTGCGGAAAAGTTACACCTTTTCACAATTCTGGGCGGAAGGAGGCCGGCACCCTGGCACGTGAAGCCCGATCATTTGATGGCCTCACCTGGCAGCCGCCCTCCACACCGGGTGTGCCTGAGCCTGCGTGCACTTCTCTGGGACAGCAGCCCACCCGCCTGCCGGCTTTGGCTGTTATGGCGAGAAGGGATTTACTTAACCTTTGGACAGACCCTTCTGGATGCTAAACCTGGTGCACAGGAGTGCTCCTAGCTGACAGCGCGTGACCATGGGCAAGGGGCGACTCTTGCCCCTGCCCACCGTCCGTTATTCCTCGTGGGAATTATGCCCCTACAGATCCCTCGGTGATGAAACCCCCTAGGCATACCATCCTCGAGAATCTGTCTGGTTTAAGCAGTGCGTGCTGTCTGTATGGTTCAAGCATTGACGATAGGTTAAGTCCTACTTGGCCCCCCCCATCATCGGTAGGAGGGTGGCAGGGGTGTGCCCCCCCACCAGCCCAGAGCATCCATTGAGGTGCCACATACCTGCTCCGTTGAATTAGAGTTTAGTGGCACCATGGGCGTGCCAATATTGTATTGACATAATGTCCCCTTGTATTTGGCCCGCTGACACCCCAGTTGTTGGGACGGCAGTACCATATGTTGGCATGGCCGCATCCCCTAAGCGAGGTAAATGTGTCCGTAAACCCGGTTCCCAGTTTCCTGCCGCTGCAGTGACCGACCAGTGACTCCGCTGGGGGGTACCACCAACCGCAGTGGCCCTCCGGGCATTAATAAATGCCCTATTCTCATTTGGACCTATCTCTAAATGATGGTTATTTCACACAGCTGTGAGGCCCGAGGCCCGCCTATGACACCTATTTGCCTGCTTATTGCTACTCGACCCCCTTATGGTTAGGCCTCAGAGTTTGGGCAACACGAGTGAGGGCCACCCGCTCATACTTTATCTGTTGCTCAATGCCCTACCGCTGGTTCCCTGAAATGGTGGGACTGTCACCCTTCTGTGTTGACTAGCCTAGGTGCCTCCCTTCAGTGAATAGCAAGCTCACCCCTGGCATGTGCCGCGGGCACCGTGTCGCCATTCGGCCAACGTTATGCTAAGCAACGTGGCCTGTGGGTAGCCCCATGCTCATGCTCTCTGCCTGGCACCCCACAGGGTAGTGTGCTTACAACCTGCCCTGTGCACGTTGTGCCTTCTGAAATTCTAGGCCGCATAATCTAATGTTCGTAAAGCTTTGCTTGACTATCAAGTGAGGGGCAGGCGGCCCCATACGCCCGCACATGGACCGTCTGCACGGCAAACCCCGCAAGTCCCACCTGCTGAAGAAGAGATGAACATCTCTGGAGGCCCCTCAAATTCCCACTGACCTGCACGGATGGTGGGGCAGGGGGGCTTGGGAGCACTGACCAACTGAGTGATCACATGCAACCCGATCGGGTTGATTGCCCAGACAGGAGTTGTATTGCATAATTGCAACCTGCCTGGTCCAAGATTTAACTTGGGCGCCAAGAGGTGGTCTGAAACACTGACCGGTGGCCAGCAAGTAATCGGCCTGACAGCGAACTATTGGTGGGATTGAGAATAGTTCTATGCAGAAAAGCATTGAAAGAATCGCCCATCACGTGAAGGGTCAAATACCCTGTCCGGTTAACCCAAGGCAGGCGCACTGCTGTGCCAGCTGAAGGCAGAGTGGCAAACAACCACCGACCTAAAGCTATTCACGGCGAAATGCACCTAGAGAACCAGGTACGCAAAACTAGAAATTGGCATACGCGCGCTCTTCCTCCTCAAGGAAGTTCTACGGAACCCTGTATACTTATTCAGCTGGCAACAGTGGGTTCCATCCCAAACGCATAGATCCAAGCCTGTTGGGTCATCTCTACAATCTACAGGCCGCACCAGCTTGTGGCAGACTATCCCCAGCGCCAGTTCGCAATTTGCTCGCGAGCGGCGCACCCGAAACCACTTGGTCAAATCACCCTGGAACTTTGTGTCGTGATTTGGGCCCTAGTGATGCGCTATGTGGTGACCACTTATTCTTTTGCCGCTATGTCGGTGCATCCCCGTATTTGATGAGATTGGGGCACTAAGTTACACCCATATATACACCCATCTATTGGCTTACTCAAGGCTTCCATCTGCATTAGATACTAAACTACCATTCTATCTTGGTTGCGTTGCCCTCCAAGAACTGGGCACCCACCTGGGTGGCTAGGATTCAGTTAGCTATGTGTGATTTCCCCCACATCAGTGCAACTCGGAGTGGCAGGTGAAGGACCAAGACTGGCTCCTTCTTGCGAGCACCCCCACACCGTGCACAGGTCAGGGGCCGCATAAGCACGTTGGGGGGGGGGTAGAGTTGTGCCTATAGCACACCTCTTTAGCCTGTAGGCAGCGTTCCATGCTTAACGTTACTAGCCCAGCCCAATGACCGTTCTACGTTAGGACTATCCCCCTCTGGTCCGCCCTGCCCAAGGACTACTGCACTTGGGAGCGCGAGGCCCTAAGCAATGGGGGTTTGGATGTCAATAACAGCCTACCCATTGCCCTATTCAGCAAGTGTTGGGGCCGCGGGACCCGTGATGCAATCTGCCAGTGCAGTTCGAATTCTCTTGATGGCTCCAACAGTTAACTCCCTAATTGGTGACGAACTCCCACTTGGCATGTGTGGAGGCGTCTGCGAAGCATCATTCATGCAGCTGCTGCTAAAACACATGCAGTAAACCGTGCTGACATCGGTATTGTGGGACTGTTGTCAATTTAGCATGCACATCTATGCTTAATGTTAGTCAACAGTGCCACCGTTGGCGTACCGTTTGCAACATGGGCAAGCCTGTAACTAGTGACTGTCTTACTAGATTTAGACATTCAGTCAGCAGGTGCGCGGACTCGCCCGAAGCTGTTGGAGCGCAGTGCATGAGCACCGTATTTATATACATATTCAGGCACGGGGGGGGGGGGGGGGGTAAGTGATTCGCCCCGCATGACGTTTACCTATTCCCATGAGGCACTCGGAGCCTTGCTCCTAGGACAACGGATGCTGCTCCGATCCCCCCGACTGGCCCATACTTACACCCTAAAACGATGGGAATTGCAAATGGACGTCCGTTGTCGTTTGCTGGTCCCTCAGTTAGCCGTATCCAACTGCAATCCGGCGAGAATAATGCTGTAACAACAAACCATTGTGAGACAAGGAACACACATGCTCAGGAACACACATGCCCAGGAGGGGGGGGGGGTTCCCTACTCCCCCCGCAATGTTTAGCCGCGGCACGTACACGCGCACTCCTCCGCCCCACTTCCCTGCCGACCGCTACTCAGCTGTCGGGTCTAGACCTCCACCTGGATGCGCGCTCTTGACCACAATGCTTATCCTCCCTGCTGACCGCTGCTCCGCTGGCTGATCTATACCTCCACCTCGATACGCGTTCCTAATTGTTACTCTATACAGTAAACACTCGGGGACGGGGTGACAGGCGCAATATGCGCAACATTACGCAGTACGCCCTGTGGCATTTATTTACACTGGTTCGATTGGCACCATGCACCCCTACAAGTCTGCTGTCTATCAGAATCAACTCAAACCTTTTAGGGTGATTTGGCATGACTGACAGGGTTCCACTTCTCGTGATACTCATGCACGGGACCTTAAGCGTGACACCAATAGACACGTCGTACACTTTATGGTACCTATACTGCATTACCTTTGTGTATTGGTGGGTAGATTGACATAGTACTGACCAATCCTAAGTCAGGAAGCCATGCACTAGGACAGTCGCAGCAGAGCATGCAGCCAGTTCAAACCGGCAATAAAACACATATCTCACAGGCAAGTTGGGGAGAGCGCGCCTAGGGCTCCCGCCTAGCTCCAACCCGTGAAGACACATAGTTCAACTCCTTCCCTTTCCTGTGACAAGCTAACAGAAGGGTTCTTATTGTGCATGTTTATATAGCGCGAACTCGACGGGAGCGCTTTGCCTAGTACCGTATTTACATTTAGATTGAAGAACGGGGAGATTGAGTACTTTGCCCAGAATCATGTACTGTGGACGCGACCTAGAGACTCGAACCGTAAACACGTATGCAGCAAACCAAGGATTGTGGAGAGTGCGGGCATCGATCCCGCTACCTCTCGCCTGCTAAGGTAAGCAATGCTCTGCCGTTTGGAGCTGCGACCCCTGCACCCGGACCCAACTTGAGGCACTGGGCAATATATACTTTGCCCAGACTGACAGGATGGTGACGCGACACCAAGGCTTGCAGCCTGCGTTCTCGCCATATGGCGGCAATATTAATGTTGCGCCGCCGCTGAGACCATTGCCACTGCCAAGCCTCGAACCCTGGTCCCCCAGGCCAAAGTCGCGGAGAGAGAAATAATTAGACCCTATAGACCCGACCTTTGCTCGAACTCGAGCTCCGGCGCAGTGATATGAACTAATGGTCATAAAAGGTCGCCAGGAGGGTGGGGGAAGGCTAAATAGCCTCCCCCTCACACCAGGGCCAGGAAGTGACACGCCTTACGCGTCACTTCCTGCCAGCCCCACGAGGGGGGCTCCGGTCGTCGTCCCCGCCCCCTCCCTGTGGGAGGGGGTGGGGAGGGGTGACCGGTGCCCCGGGGGCACTAAGCCGCCGACAGCCGATTGGCCCCCTGCGGGGGCCGCGGTCAGCGGCATAGCGTGTAGTTCCCGTAGATTCATATGCTTAGCATACTCCTGCCATCTAGTGTTGGGCTCAGATGCTTGCAACTAGTTTTTCTCCGAAGACGTGTTTCAAGTCACAAAGTAATGTGACTCTTCCTGTAGTTTTTGTTGCACTTGTTCATCAACTCCATTGTTAGATTGTTTTTCGGCTCATTGGGTGAGCTAGAACAGGAGCAGTATAGTTACAGGTAGGATGAGCATGCGAGTAAAGTTAAGATAAGGTGGAGCATTTTAGTGGAGAGGTGTGTACGTCAGCCAGTAGCATCCACAGAGGAGGGAGGGTACATATGAACCTACAGCACTAAACGCTATGAATACATGCTTACAGGGTAACATATTCCGTTCGTAGCATGTGTAGGCTATAGATACATATGCTGAGCATAGAATGTAAAGCAGTGCTCCCAAAAGCAGTGGTTAGCTAGTGGTTGACGTAGATATTTGAAAAGATTCTTGTAATACAGCAGGTTATTCCATATAGCTGCTTTACAGATATCCACCAATGGGATGTTTCCTAGAAAAGCCATGGAGGCTCCTTTTTTGCGTGTGGAGTGAGCTTGTGGAGGCACATGTAGCAATCACTTGCCTTTGTAGTAGCAAGTTTGAATACATTTTACAATCCATCTTGCGATTCCAGCTTTGGAGATAGGGGAACCTTTTTGGGGGTTGGAAAAAACAAGAAAAAGGTGTTGTGATTTGTGAAAAGGTTTAGTCCCCTTGATGTAGTACACTACATCAAGGGTGTGTAGAGCTCTTTCTGCTACTGAATTTGGTTTAGGAAAGAATACTAGTAGCTCGATGGTTTGATTCACATGGAATGCGGAAACTACTTTAGAGAGGAACTGTGGGTTAGTTCTAAGTACTAATTTATTCGGATAGATTTGGAAGAAAGGTTCCAAAAAAAGTGAGTGCTTGAAGGTCGTCTATTCGCCCGAGAGATGTGATATTAACTAAGAATGCTACTTTCAATGTGAGAAACTGAAAATCATATGAATGTAGCAATTCAAAAGGTGGTCCCATGAGTCTGGTGAGAACAATATTTAGGTTCCAGACTAATGCTGGTGGGATAGAAGGTTGAATTACTCCTTTTAGTCTTGCCATAAATGCTTTGATTACTGGAATTTTAAAAAGAGACATATGATGCCTGCTTTGCATGTAATCAGCAAGTGCTGCCAACTGTAGTCTAATAGAGGTATTTGATAGGCCTGCTGGTTGCAAATGATATAGATAACAAGCAAGGTCTTGCACTGTTGGGAGAGTGGTTGGATGTTTTGCCTAAGCAGTAATGGACACATCTTTTTCATTTGGCTGTGTTACAGGCTTGCTACGTCGGCCAGCAAGTTGGGGTGTACAAATTCTAAGACCTCAGGAGCCATATCACCAGATTATGCTGTTTGGGATTTGGAGGTATGACCTTTACTTGTTCCAGAGCTAGAAGACATGGCCAAAGTGGCAGTTTTTCATATGGCACTACCGCCAGTTGTCGCAGGGTTGTGAACCATGCTTGCCACACCCATGTTGGGGTTATTAGGATTAGAGAGAGCGTTGTTTGTGTGAGCTTTTGAACCACATAAGGAATGAGTGGGAGAGGGAGAAAAGTGCAAGCCAATATACCTGACCAGCTGATCCATATGGATTGTGGGTGAGGTACCCTGGAGGCGAAGCTTTGCATTTCACTTTCTGTTGTGTTGCGAAGGGGCCTATCTCTGGGGTTCCCCACCATTGGAAATATGAGCGGAGGAGTGGTGTGTCGAACTTCCACTCTTGTACTTGTTGATGAATTCTGCTTAGCATATCTGCGAAGTTTTGTCCACCCCTGCTAGGTATTCTCCTAGGAGGTCGATTTTGTGATGTATGGCACAGTGCCATAGCTGCTCTGCTATGTGTGAGAGCTGTATAAAGTGTGTGCCCCTGTGTTTGAATGCAGCACATTGTGGTCATGTTGTCGGTACGGACCAGAACTACTTTATGACGAAGATGTTGAAAAGCTTTGAGAGCTAATTGAATCACAGGGAGCTCTAGGAGATTGATGTGAAAGTGTTTCCCAGTTGGAGACCATAGACCACATACTGTGAGGTCCTGCATATGTGCCCCCCACCCCTGTAGGGATGTATCTGTTGTAATGGTGATTTGTGGCACTGAGGCTTAGAAGGGCCGACCCTGCCATAGATTGTTGCTTTTCCACCACTGCAGAGAGCGGTGGGTCGCTAGCCCTACCAACAATAGATCATGTAGATGCCCCTCCACTTGAGACCATTGTGATTGAACAGTGTATTGAAGGGGGCAGATGTGCTGTCATGTGTGTGGCACTATGGAGATACAGGGTACCATCATTCCAAGAACTGTTTTGACTATGACATGATGATGCGGCTGAAAAAGAGGCAATACTAACTGAAACTTTTGCACTCTTTCTGGATTGGGATAGGCTTTGCCTGTTAAGAGTTTATGGTTGCGCTTAAGAACAGCTGCATTTGCAAGGGTTGCAGGTGAAATTTGCTATACTGAGTGTGATGCCTCGCATGACGTTTACCTATTCAGGCACAGGGAGATTCCCGCTTCCGGTCTGCGGGGGGGGGGGGGGGAAAGTCAGCATGAACCGCTATGCTACTCCCATGAGGCACTCGGAGCCTTGCTTCTAGGACAACGGATGCAGCTCCGATCCCCCCGACTGGCCCATACTTACACCCTAAAACAATGGGAATTTCAAATGGACGTCCGTTGTCGTTTGCTGGTCCCTCAGTTAGCCGTGTCCAACTGTAATCCGGCGAGAATAATGCTGTAACAACAAACCATTGTGAGACAAGGAACACACATGCCCAGGAACACACATGCCCAGGAGGGGGGGTTCCCTACTCCCCCCGCAATGTTTAGCCGCGGCACGTACACGCGCACTCCTCCGCCCCACTTCCCTGCCAACCGCTACTCAGCTGTCGGGTCTAGACCTCCACCTGGATGCGCGCTCTTGACCACAATGCTTATCCTCCCTGCTGACCGCTGCTCCGCTGGCTGATCTATACCTCCACCTCGATACGCGTTCCTAATTGTTACTCTGTACAGTAAACACTCGGGGACGGGGTGACAGGCGCAATATGCGCAACATTACGCAGTACGCCCCGTGGCATTTATTTACACTGGTTCGATTGGCACCATGCACCCCTACAAGTCTGCTGTCTATCAGAATCAACTCAAACCTTTTAGGGTGATTTGGCATGACTGACAGGGTTCCACTTCTCGTGATACCCATGCACGGGACCTTAAGCGTGACACTGATAGACACGTCGTACACTTTATGGTACCTATACTGCATTACCTTTGTGGTATTGGTGGGTAGATTGACATAGTACTGACCAATCCTAAGTCAGGAAGCCATGCACTAGGACAGTCGCAGCAGAGCATGCAGCCAGTTCAAACCGGCAATAAAACACATATCTCACAGGCAAGTTGGGGAGAGCGCGCCTAGGGCTCCCGCTTAGCTCCAACCCGTCAAGACACATAGTTCAACTCCTTCCCTTTCCTGTGACAAGCTAACAGAAGGGTTCTTATTGTGCATGTTTATATAGCGCGAACTCGACGGGAGCGCTTTGCATAGTACCGTATTTACATTTAGATTGAAGCACGGGGAGATTAAGTACTTTGCCCAGAATCACGTACTGTGGACGCGACCTAGAGACTCGAACCGTAAACACGTATGCAGCAAACCAAGGATTGTGGAGAGTGCGGGCATCGATCTCGCTACCTCTCGCCTGCTAAGGTAAGCAATGCTCTGCCGTTTGGAGCTACGACCCCTGCACCCGGACCCAACTTGTGGCACTGGGCAATATATACTTTGCCCAGACTGACAGGATGGTGACGCGACACCAAGGCTTGCAGCCCGCGTTCTCGCCATGTGGCGGCAATATTAATGTTGCGCCGCCGCTGAGACCATTGCCACTGCCAAGCCTCGAACCCTGGTCCCCCAGGCCAAAGTCGCGGAGAGAGAAATAATTAGACCCTATGGACCCGACCTTTGCTCGAACTCGAGCTCCGGCGCAGTGATATGAACTAATGGTCATAAAAGGTCGCCAGGAGGGTGGGGGAAGGCTAAATAGCCTCCCCCTCACACCAGGGCCAGGAAGTGACACGCCTTGCGCGTCACTTCCGGCCAGCCCGAGGAGGGGGGCTCCGGTCGTCGTCCCCCTCCCTGTGGGAGGGGGTGGGGAGGGGTGACCGGTGCCCCGGGGGCACTAAGCCGCCGACCGCCGATTGGCCCCCTGCGGGGGCCGCGGTCAGCAGCATAGCGTGTAGTTCCCGTAGATTCATATGCTTAGCATACTCCTGCCATCTAGTGTTGGGCTCAGATGCTTGCAACTCGTTTTTCTCCGAAGACGTCTTTCAAGTCACAAAGTAATGTGACTCTTCCTGTAGTTTTTGTTGCACTTGTTCATCAACTCCATTGTTAGATTGTTTTTCGGCTCATTGGGTGAGCTAGAACAGGAGCAGTATAGTTACAGGTAGGATGAGCATGCGAGTAAAGTTAAGATAAGGTGGAGCATTTTAGTGGAGAGGTGTGTATGTCAGCCAGTAGCATCCACAGAGGAGGCAGGGTACATATGAACCTACAGCACTAAACACTATGAATACATGCTTACAGGGTAACATATTCCGTTCGTAGCATGTGTAGGCTATAGATACATATGCTGAGCATAGAATGTAAAGCAGTGCTCCCAAAAGCAGTGGTTAGCTAGTGGTTGACGTAGATATTTGAAAAGATTCTTGTAATACAGCAGGTTATTCCATATAGCTGCTTTACAGATATCCACCAATGGGATGTTTCCTAGAAAAGCCATGGAGGCTCCTTTTTTGCGTGTGGAGTGAGCTTGTGGAGGCACATGTAGCAATCACTTACCTTTGTAGTAGCAAGTTTGAATACATTTTACAATCCATCTTGCGATTCCAGCTTTGGAGATAGGGGAACCTTTTTGGGGGTTGGAAAAAACAAGAAAGAGGTGTTGTGATTTGTGAAAAGGTTTAGTCCCCTTGATGTAGTACACTAATGCTCTTTTAACATCAAGGGTGTGTAAAGCTCTTTCTGCTACTGAATTTGGTTTAGGAAAGAATACTAGTAGCTCAATGGTTTGATTCACATGGAATGCGGAAACTACTTTAGAGAGGAACTGTGGGTTAGTTCTAAGTACTAATTTATTCGGATAGATTTGGAAGAAAGGTTCCAAAAAAAGTGAGTGCTTGAAGGTCGTCTATTCGCCCGAGAGATGTGATATTAACTAAGAATGCTACTTTCAATGTGAGAAACTGAAAATCATATGAATGTAGCAATTCAAAAGGTGGTCCCATGAGTCTGGTGAGAACAATATTTAGGTTCCAGACTAATGCTGGTGGGATAGAAGGTTGAATTACTCCTTTTAGTCTTGCCATAAATGCTTTGATTACTGGAATTTTAAAAAGAGACATATGATGCCTGCTTTGCATGTAATCAGCAAGTGCTGCCAACTGTAGTCTAATAGAGGTATTTGATAGGCCTGCTGGTTGCAAATGATATAGATAACAAGCAAGGTCTTGCACTGTTGGGAGAGTGGTTGGATGTTTTGCCTAAGCAGTAATGGACACATCTTTTTCATTTGGCTGTGTTACAGGCTTGCTACGTCGGCCAGCAAGTTGGGGTGTACAAATTCTAAGACCTCAGGAGCCATATCACCAGATTATGCTGTTTGGGATTTGGAGGTATGACCTTTACTTGTTCCAGAGCTAGAAGACATGGCCAAAGTGGCAGTTTTTCATATGGCACTACCGCCAGTTGTCGCAGGGTTGTGAACCATGCTTGCCACACCCATGTTGGGGTTATTAGGATTAGAGAGAGCGTTGTTTGTGTGAGCTTTTGAACCACATAAGGAATGAGAGGGAGAAAAGTGCAAGCCAATATACCTGACCAGCTGATCCATATGGATTGTGGGTGAGGTACCCTGGAGGCGAAGCTTTGCATTTCACTTTCTGTTGTGTTGCGAAGGGGCCTATCTCTGGGGTTCCCCACCATTGGAAATATGAGCGGAGGAGTGGTGTGTCGAACTTCCACTCTTGTACTTGTTGATGAATTCTGCTTAGCATATCTGCGAAGTTTTGTCCACCCCTGCTAGGTATTCTCCTAGGAGGTCGATTTTGTGATGTATGGCACAGTGCCATAGCTGCTCTGCTATGTGTGAGAGCTGTATAAAGTGTGTGCCCCCTGTGTTTGAATGCAGCACATTGTGGTCATGTTGTCGGTACGGACCAGAACTACTTTATGACGAAGATGTTGAAAAGCTTTGAGAGCTAATTGAATCACAGGGAGCTCTAGGAGATTGATGTGAAAGTGTTTCCCAGTTGGAGACCATAGACCACATACTGTGAGGTCCTGCATATGTGCCCCCCACCCCTGTAGGGATGTATCTGTTGTAATGGTGATTTGTGGCACTGAGGCTTAGAAGGGCCGACCCTGCCATAGATTGTTGCTTTTCCACCACTGCAGAGAGCGGTGGGTCGCTAGCCCTACCAACAATAGATCATGTAGATGCCCCTCCACTTGAGACCATTGTGATTGAACAGTGTATTGAAGGGGGCAGATGTGCTGTCATGTGTGTGGCACTATGGAGATACAGGGTACCATCATTCCAAGAACTGTTTTGACTATGACATGATGATGCGGCTGAAAAAGAGGCAATACTAACTGAAACTTTTGCACTCTTTCTGGATTGGGATAGGCTTTGCCTGTTAAGAGTTTATGGTTGCGCTTAAGAACAGCTGCATTTGCAAGGGTTGCAGGTGAAATTTGCTATACTGAGTGTGATGCCTAATTTGGGTAGAAGGTTGATTACTTTTTGAGTGTCCTGAAGACATTGCTGTTTGTTTATACTCTTGACTAGCCTGTTGTCTAGATATGGGAACGCATGTAAGCCCCCCTTCTGAGATGAGCTGCTACTACTGCGAGGCACTCTGTGAATAATCTTGATTCAGTATTTACTTTGAATGGCAACACATTTAACTGGTAATGTTAGTAATTTACTTTAAATCAAAAGTAGCGGTGATGTGCTGGGTGTATTGGATCGTAGAAGTAGGAATCTTTGAGGTCTGTTGCCGTCATGAAGTCTAGTTGCTGTAACAATGGTATTACTTCTTAAAGTATTACCATATGAAAGTGCTCTGATATGATGTACTTGCTTAGTGGCTGAAGGTCCAATATACACCGTAAAGCTCCATCTTTTTTTAGAATGAGCAAGTACAGGGAGTACACCATCTCCTTGGTGTTGTTTTGGCACATCTTCTATGGCCTTTTTCTCAAGCTGAGCTTGGACCTCCTCTTGCAGGAGTGCTAGGTGTTCTGTTCACAGCTTGTGTATGTGGTGGTATAGTGGGTGGAGTAGCTGTAAGTTGTAGACAGTACCCAACTTTTATGATGGAAAGGACCCACTGATCTGGTGTAATGTGTGCCCAATGTCTGTGGTATTGCAGCAGTCGGGCTCCTTCTGGTGTTAAGTGTTGAGGGGAGATATAGAGGGTCACTGTTTAGTGGGAGAGGTCCCTTTGGAGGTGGATACATGACCCTATCCTCTATTATATTTGTAGTATTAGCTATAGTATGTCCCGCTGGGACTGGTAAGATCCTTGTTGCTTCTGCACATTGCCTGTATCTGTGGAAGTGCTAGTTTTTAATGCCCCTCTATAGTGTCCTCTACGAAAGGAACCCCTATGTATGAACTTTTGTAGTGCACCAATGGCCTTGGTGGTGTCAGTGTCTTTGAATTTTTTTTCCCAACCTTCTTCTACACATAGCTTAACCAAATGTTCACCATCAAATGGTAAATTGAGCAGATGTTGTTGGACATCAGGCTTAAAATCCGAGACTCTAAGCCATGCGTGGCACCTGATAATGACACTTGTATTTGTATCTGCGGAGTCTAGTGCACTTTGTATGGCGGCATTAGAAATAATCTTGCCTTCCTCCACTAGCTCAGCCCCTCTCTGCCGGTAATGATGTAGGAGATGCTAAAGTAGTTCTTGCACGTCATTCTATTGGGCTCTATTGTATCGTGAAATTAGGCCTACAGAATGTGTTATTCGTAGGTGGTTGGCAGCTTGTGCTGCCACACGTTTTCCTGCCGCATCATACTTTTTGCTCTCCTTATCAGTGGAAGGAGCATCTCCAGACCCTTGAAAATTGGCCCTGTTTTTGGCAGTATGAACCACCAAAGAATCTGTTGGAACCTGGCCCTTCATATATGTGGGGTTGGATGGATTGGGCTTATATTTCTTATATTTCTTGTCTACCCTTGGGGTTATGGTATAAAATCAACGGGGTTTGCCCATATCACCCTCCTGTACCTAGGCTAAGAAAACTACACATTGTGCAAGAGGTTGGCATGGAGGAAAAAATATCTATCAACCCAATAAATGGTACGATGTCCCATTCCAATTTTTAAACAATTAAAAAAAATACACAAACCACAATGACTTCCTTTGGAAAAATCAATAATTATTTTTTTCTTTTTTAGAGGTAGAAGAATACAATTATACATATACAGACATCTGCATAACAAACATATATAGACATAAACTTGAAACAATTTTTTGTGACCTGTACCCACATATTTTTTACAATAAATCAGTGTTCACGCGCTCAATCTAGGCGATACACTGTGAGGTAATCCTATTTGCAAACGCGGTTTCTACACCTCTATAAACATTGCCTTGAAATACAATTATAAATCTTGTTTTCAAGTAGATTCCTCCCATCAAAACTTTTGGCGCGTTTCAGCCCCCATTCCTTCCGGGCTTCATCAGGACAAAGGTAAAGGAACCAACGTGGCATTAAAAAGTTCAGGATCTTGTGCGTTCTCCAGACAAGTCATACCCCACCGTGGGGAATAAAATCACTGCCGTACACGATCCCTCTGTGGAACTCTCCCTGCGTCTGCCGTATACAAATCGTCACTCAGGTATTCACAAAAAGTTTAAGCTCCAACCCTTGGGGTTATGACTCTTGATTTTACTGGTTATTATACTGGTTACTTAAAAATGTCCACTGTGGGCTTAAGCATACCTTTTAGCATGAGCAAAAACTGTACTGTTCTGTAAGATCTGCTTAATGTTTCCACTAAAAAGTCATCCTCATCCTGTAATGTGTGGAGATCCATTTTATGATAGTGTGCAGCTCTACTGAGAACCTAATGGTAGGTTGTTGTGTCATCTGGTGGTGAGGGTTTAGGGCCAGAAGTACTAACGTTTTTTGAGGGCGCAAATGGGTTTTAGACCCATTTGCAACCACGAAAAACATGTGGCCCATGTACTAATCCTACTTTGCGAGTCGCAAATCAATTTGATTCCAAGGGCGTCCCTTCCCAATAGTGACTCCTGAAGCTATTTGTGACTGTTTTGCGACTGCAATTGCGGTCGCAAAACAGTCACAGTTTACCACCCTTCACAGAAGTGCCTTATTGACACTGGTGCTGGCTGATTTACTCTCAAAATGTCCTAATTCCCCTTTTTGCATCTCTCAGGCTTATCCATTGATGAGGTTAGCAGTTTCCAATACTTCAGTTCCTCTAAATATTGCTGACTCTATTTCAATTACTCTAGGCCCTGTAACTGATCAGCATGCCTTTCTGGTGCATTCTACCTCGCCTTTAAATCTTTTGGGAAAATATGTATTATGTAAACTGAATTGTACTGTTTCTCTTACAAATGACAGTGGTTTCTGAAGGTACCCAAAAGAATTGAAAATAAAGTATTAGCCATTTTAAGTGACTCCGAGAACTGGGATGGTCATAGACCGGAATCATATGATGAACTGATTAAAAAAGTACATTCAAATGATGTAGGTTGTTCCCTTTCTGCAAACCCAATCAAAATTGAAATCAACCAGATGATGAAACTACCTAGAATGCCACAGTGTCCCCTGCACCCAGAAGATGAAGCTGGAATTCATTCATTATCAGAGCTCTAATAAAACAACGGGTGAGTGTGCAACACCATTATACTCCTGGTAAAAGGGCTGGTAACAGTGCACACAGGTTCATTCAAGATTTTAGGGGCATTAACAATGTGGTTATACCTAGTTTTACAATGGAATCCAATCCTACTACATTGTTATAAATATCTGTAACTGCTAAATGGTTTGTGGTTATTTAGCTATGCTCTGCCTTCTTTTCCAGTCCAGTACAAAACAAGCATTTGCAATGCAATAGGTCTCGCATTTACGCGAGTTTGAGCTATTGACATTGCAAATGGCAATGCCTTTTATTCTGGTTTTCGTTTTTGAAACATGAATAAAAGGCATTGTCATTTGCAATGTCAATAGCTCAAACTCGCATAAATGCGAGAACTATTGCATTGCAAATGCGAACGGCTGTCCTGCAGTTCCCCTGGGGCACAAGCAGGCATCCACTTCTGTGAGGACAGCTGATCTCAGCAAAAAGACAGAAGTGGATGCCTGCTTGTGCCGCGGGGGGACTGACATAAAAAAAACAAAAAACACGCGAAGCGGCATTTTGTTGCTATGGCAACAAAATGGCGTGGGACTGTCCACAGTCCCAGGGACACGCGCATGCTGTTTGCAATGGACAAATGGCGGGAGCCGCTATCTTTGTCCATTGCAGACGCATGCTGGAGAGCCCTCGCTGAATTGATTCCAAAAGGTGCTCTCCTGGCTAGAGCAGCGCATGCGCATGCGCGGCTTTTGCCAGGCGAGACCTAAAAAGAGCCAGTTTCTCTACATGGTACAATTTAGTTGAGGCTAGTTAACATGGTGAAGGCTCTCAATAGTCTTCACCAAGTCTCCCTCCATCTTCTCCCAAACTCTTATGAAATACCTCAACGCCCTATCTTTTTCTAAAGGTTCTGCTCTGGTTCACTATGTAGACTATGTGTTACTTGCTTCTGTCACTCAGGACCAATGTAAGGTTGATTTGTTGTATCTGCTTACTGAATTGGCTATGATAAAGCATAAGGCTTCGAGCGAGAAATTCCAATTTTGTCTCCCCGTGGTCAATATTTATAAAGTCTCCGCTGGGGGGTGTCCGACAACCAGATTGAAGCTATCTGGGAGCTACCAAACCAACTACAATCTCCGAGGTACGCACTTTCTAGTGGGATATTGCAAATAAAGGATAGTAGGCTTTGCTTCTTTGGTTACCCTCTCTAGGAATATGCTGAAAAGGGCACCTCAGAATCTTTACAATGGACTGAGGAGGCAAAGCAGGCATTTGTGAAAGTAAATCAGCAAATCAGTCCCTGCCTCCAGCCCCTGTCCTAGGGTTGCATGACTATCACAGGATTATCCCAAGAGCTTTATGTTGTAATTTCATGAAAAAAATGATACATTTCTGGGGCATTAGTGTAAGACCAAGAGAAGGAGGTTGCAAAGGATTCCTCCTTTATTGATGCTATGGCCACAGGTCTCCTGACTTGCTTGTGGCCTGCCACTCCTGCAGCACACCTAGTAGAAGCCTCTGAAATATTGTCCTAGGTCCCACCCTTATAGTAACGGTTTCCCATTCCTATACTGTCCTCTTACAGCAAAAACTCACACTTTCCCATTGCAAGATTGTCCCAATATGGGATTTTAGTACTCTTTCATATTACCATAGTTTGTTATCTCACATTGAACCCAGATATCAACTGCACAAGGTGATTAATCTCTTGATTGCCTACTCATTACTTAACATTTAACTAAGCCCAAGATTGATCGGTTTGATGCCCCATACCCAATAACCATCTTGTTTACTATGTAGCTGGCTCATGAATTAAACATGATGTTGGGAAACTTGTTGCCAGATATGCTGAGCGTATTTTGTAGGAAGTTGTAGAAAGCTGACATTTCCCTCAATTAGATTCTGCTCCAGTGACTGAACTCATTGCTCTCACACGTGGCAATATATTAGTGAATTAGTCACAGCAGAAAGACTGTTACTTTATTTACTGATTATTTACTGATTCTAAATATGTATTTGTTGCTGTCCATATTTTTGGGCTTTTGACGGTGTAATGTGGTTTCGTCACATCTGCCTGAGCACCCATAATGAGCGGTGCCAGTTTAAAGGATGTGCTAGACACCTTTGTGTTGCCATGTACAGCTGCTATTGTTAAATGTATTGCTCGTCAATCTACTCAAGATGAAGAGTACCAGATCAGAACAGTCAAAAGAGTTGCTTTGTCTCATAACTCAGAAATTACTGAATTAACGGACAGACCCAAAGTGTCTCCTCCCCAGCTTTGCCAGGTTGTATCATGGACATGCCCATATCAGAAGGGATGGCATGATTCATGTCTGTGTGACCAATTGGCATGCACCCTTCTTTTCCTTGGTCACCCAAGTGTATTGTCATTCCTGCATCACTTGTCAAGCTCACAATATTGGGAACAGAATTAGGACCATTCTAGCATCCCACCTGCCTCATTGAGGCCCCTTCATCCACCTACAGATGGACTTTATTCAGATACCTCAGTGTTGCTCATATTCATATCGTCTTGTGATTGTCTGCATGTTTCCCAGATCAGCAGATGCCACCCCTGCGCCGAGCCAGTACCAATAAGATACTTCAGGATTTCATATTCAGGTTTGGGGTACAGTAGCAGCTATCCAATAATTGGGGTAACCACTTTGTCTCTTATGTAGTGCCTAGAATATGTAATTATTACATTGCCATAGTGGCATTACAATGTAACACTCAAGAACAAGTTTGCAAAGTTTCCACAGAAATCCACCTAAGTGACCAGACACAATGCCCCTGGCCCAATGGTCAATCTGAGCCATACCTTCTAAGAGAACATGAGCCATCCCATGTTTCTCCCTTACAACCCCCAGTTTATCCATCTGGCCTTGCATTTGAATGATGGTGTAGTTCTGCAATACTGCAGATAACGGATTCACTGCAGTTTCTGTTTTCAGGCCCTAGCAGCCCCTTACTGCCTGACCAAAGTCTGACCCAATAAATAATCTGTTGGGTGGGTCTGTGGTCAGGCCCACCAACCAAAGTGCCCTCAACAGCCCAGGTGGAAATGTCCCTCCCAAATCCTGTTCATCATGAACACTGTTGTAAAGTTTCCAGGTATTCCTGCCTGTATCCATTGCTCACATTTTAAAAGTACAACCAAGCCCAAAGGCACCAGCCAATGGCTCCTCCATACTTGCCATGCACTCTTTTACTACCCTGCCTACCTTGGTCATGCTCCACTGAACCAACGTGCACCAAGCCTGCAGGGAGGGGCGTCAGCTACTGAGTCTCTACAGCCAAAATGGCCTCAGGTTGTAGCCCCACCTTCTCACTGTTACCAGGTTCTTCTGTGGTAGTTGGAAGGCTCCTGCTATCAGATTTGACTCAGTGGACCTGTCCAGCTTCGTTTGGAGCAAGCCTTGCAGTTTGGACCATGGTATAGTACAGCACTGAGATCAAAGATGACAGGTGTCCTAAAATGAGCCATACTAAATCTGTTGCCCACTTCTGTAATCAACACTCTATTTACCTGGAAAATGCTTTCCTGCACTTGGTGGAACAGTAATACAAGACCTAAACCTCTCTTCTAACTAGATTTGCACTCACAGGCACACTTATACAGTTACGCCCAAAGGGTATTCCTTTAATTGCTGTACCACTCAACAAGTAACAGCAATGTCCTGTGCGACACGTTCACGTGTGAGTTCCAGAGGAGTGTAATAATGTCATTGACCCACCTCCTTTAAATAAGGCTGGCTTCCTTTATCATAACCACAGTATTGTAACTGAAGCTATCTCTCTTCCCTACTCTGTCCAAGGACTACACTGTAAAAATTCTAATGGGACAGAGTGAATATCTTTCTAACACCACGCCTTGCCCAACTTCAATGCCACTGAGAGGAGTTGGCCTAACGGCTAGGGTGGTCGACCTCGAATCTGGGAAACTGGGTTCGAGTCTCTGCAACGACATGAACATTGTGTGATTCTGGGCAAATCACTTAATCTCCCGGCGCCAAAACAAAAATGAGTGTGTCCTCATGTAATGCAACTGGTGCTATGTAAAGCGCTCTGATACCCGATTCGGGTCAAGTTTGCTCTATATAAATCTCTGTAAAATAAAACATTTAAAAATAATATGTTAACTTCTGACTAGCCTCATGGGAACTGTATGCCCAAAGCAAATCGCATTAACAATTTGTAATACACTATGGGGCAGATTTACAAGCCCCTTGGCCACCCGTACGTCACTTTTCCATTTAAAAATGACGCAAAAGTGGCGCAAGAGGCTTGTAAATAAGCCCCTATGTGTGGTCATGCATCCAGTGCATTCCTACCGACAGACTGGTCTGAATCTTTATAACCTGGTTATGTAGTCTCATCCAGAAGCCATACTCTTGCTGAAACTCATCAAGAAAATAGAATAGCTTCAGGAACATCTGAAGCTACTTGTTAGATTTGGGGGTCTCTAGTTGGCACAGGTATGCACTTGTGACACATAGGGACCCTTGCCTCAAATCAGGGTAAGGGGGTACACTCCTAAAATAACCCCTGCTCACCCCCTTGGTAGCTTGGCACGAGCAGACAGGCTTATCTCAGAGGCAGTGTGTAAAGCATTTGTGAACACATACAGTAATCAAGTGACAACACTACAGATGGACACCACACAGGTTTTATATAAAAAATAAGTATTCTTTATATAGATTTAACACAAGACCATAAACAACAAAAATCCACAATATTGTTACTTAAAATGGTAGTTTTAGCTTAGATCCTTTTAGTTCTTAAAGTGTGACACTCTTAGTTCAATGTACCTTTAGATGCGACACGCAGGGCAACAGAAGTGTTGCAAGGACGGTGATGCGTTGAAGATTTTGGTGCAAAGAAATAAAGACTTGAAGATCTTCCTCATGCGGCATGCTTCTCCGATGTTGCGAGATGTTTCGTCTCGATGCGTCAGCTGCAGTAGCGACACCCTTGTCCAGTGATGCGACGACAGCAGATTTGGCGGCAACACTCTTCTCCAACGATGCGAGACACTTCCGCTCAATGCGACAGTTGCAGCGGTGACACCCTTTTTCAGTGATGCGAAGACAGCAGCTCTGATTGCGGCACGCTTCTCCGTGGATGCGAGGCGCTTTTCTTGATGCGGTACAATGCGACAGCGCCAGCGGCAACAACCTTGTTCAGTGATGCGACGGCAGCGGCTGCGATGGCGACACGCTTCTTCGGTGTTGCGGGACGCTTCTCGTGATGCGGTGCAATGCGACAGCTACAGCGGCGACACCCTTGTTCAGAGATGCGACGGCAGTGACTGCGACGGCAACACGCTTCTTCTCCGTGAGTCGCGCTTCCAGCTCCTTGCGACACGCAGTCCCTCGGAAGGCCCAAAATAGCAGCAGGCACTTCCAAAGAACTCTGGGGAGCTGGGGGTTGAAGTCTGTTGTCCCTGAGACTTCAGCAGGAGGCAAGCTCTTTTCCAAGCCCTTGGAGATCCTTACACAAGTTGAATGAAAATGCACACAAAGTCTTTTCTCCTTTCTTTGGCAGTCAGCCAACCACTGCAGGCCAATCCCCCCAAGCAGCACTTCAGCTTAGGGATAGTCTCTCCTCAGTTTCTTCTGGTTCCACTCCTCAGCAAAGGTTTCTTCTTGTTTCCCAAAGTGATCTAAAGTTCTTGGGTTTGGGTCCCAATATTTATACTAAGTTTTCCTTTGTTCTCTGAAGGCAGAGAGACCTTTTCCTAGTCCAAACCAGTTCTGGTCAGTCCTGGAGCACTTTGTTTACATGACTCCTTCTTTCCTTTCAGAGTACAGGGCAGAGATATCAGACGCACCACAGGAGGTAGAGCCAGCATTGTGGAGGGAAGGCACAGCCCTATTGCAACTCCTCCCTCCCATCTAGCTGCAGATCTCTCTATTCACCACTGGGCTGACTCACCCTGTCTCCTGGAATTCCCCAGCCCTGTCACTCAAACTCCAGACAAGGAATACACAGCCTAGCAGAGGCAGGTTTGAATGGTTAGACAAGAAAATACCTACTTTCTAAAAGTGGTATTTTCAAACACAGAATGTTAAAACCAACTTCACTAAAATATGTATTTTATCATTCTGGGTTCAGGCATACTAAACTCGAATTTCTACCATGTTCCCTGAGTCAGTTAGGATTATAGGGTGTAATAATGAAACTGCCCTTTCTGGCCTATGGAGAACAGGTAGCCTTGCAATAGTGAAAAACGAAAATGGCTGTAATTCACTATTAGAACATGCCACACACACCAGGGCATGTCCTACCTCATACTTACAATGCACCCTGCCCTTGGGTCTACCATAGGGGTGTCTGATATGAAGAAAAGGGAAGGTTTAGGGACTGGCAAGTGGGTGCACTTGCCCAGTCAGCATGACAGTACCAGACTGCACGGAGGCTCTGCAATGGCAGGCCTTAGACACACTTTTACAGGCTGCTTCTGTGGGTGGCACAACCAGTGCTGCAAGCCCACCAGTGTCATGGTCAACTACAAAAATAGAACAGCTTGAAACATGATGCTTTAGTGGCAGAAATATAGGTAGGTCACCGTTCTTTTCCTTTTCCTTTTAAGCAAAAAAAAAGATATTACTGTTGTAGTCTATGTACAGGGTTTTACATAGTGTCAGGTCCTCTTTAACCCTGTGTGTATTCTCTGTCATTTGTTTTTTTTCCCTTTTACAGCTCCACCACTAACAGCAAACCATCAGACTAAATCATAGGGGAATACAAGTGATTATCTTACTGAAAGTCAGAATCTGTTGTAGGAAATTCCAATTAGACTAATAAAATAACTTCTTGAATATTTTGTTACAGATCTCCTTCCCAGCCGTTCCCTTCCCTACACCCTTTCCCCCACCTGGCCACTCTAACAATCTGTGTCATTATGACAATCAGATTTGGAGCTGCCTGGAGGTGGACCATTCTAGAATCGAGCAAGTTCCGAGGAAACTGCACCTTTGACAGAATAACGAGCCCACGAATGATATTCCTCCCAACTTGCTCGGCTCTAGAATGGCTACTCTTGATGATATCCTTAAGGCTCTAGAGCATGTACAACGAGAACTAGCAGACTCTAAGGCGTGTACCGCAGCCTTAGCAGATAATGTGATATCATCCTTAAGGCTCTAGAGCATGTACAACGAGAACTAGCAGACTCTAAGGCGCGTACCGCAGCCTTAGCAGATAATGTGGCCATTTTACAACAAAAGATAGAAGTCAAAGAAAAAATGGAAAGGAACCCATTTGATGTCCCTTTAGGTAAATTCCCGAGTGTAGAACATACCTTTGGGCATGGTACGTCAGGTGGTGGTGTACCACCTAATTCCATATCAGTCACTGTTCCCCCTCAAATCCCTTCCTTATCCAAATTGAGTTGCATTTCACGTGTAGACCTACGTCTTTTCCAGATGCTCAGTCCAGAGTGGCATTTTTAATTTCCTACTTGATAGGGGATGCAGCATCCTGGGCTGTGTCTTTAGTTCGTGAAGATAATACCATGCTTTATAACTGGAAAGCCTTTGTTAGGGAATTTGAGAAAGTTTTTGATAGGAGAGCAGCAACCCTATCATCTGATAGAGAACTATTAGAACTACGACAAGGCAATCGAGATCTAGTAACCTACTTAACTCATTTTAATCGCTTAATATCGGAAACTGGATGGCCGGAAGAAAAAAGAGCTGCCATATACTACCAGGGTCTACGCGACGAACTAAAAGACATTTTAGCTCAAATCGATCCACAACCTAAAAGTTGCACTGAACTAATCAATCTTACCTGTCGCCTTAATCACAGATTAGCGGATCGAAAGGGTCGTCGCTCAGATCGTGGTGGGTATCGCTTTGATCGCCTCAAGAGAACCATAGTGAACCTATGGAGATAGGTTTAGTTCAACCTACTCTAACCAAGGATGAAAAGGAATCACGTCGCAAAAACGGATTATGTCTGTATTGCGGCAAGAAGGGGCATTTTGTTAAGGAATGCCCCACTAAGCCTCGGAATAGAAATTCTCCACCGACAAAGACTGTAAATTCAACTTCTACACCAACGGAAAACTAGTTGCCTCAAAGGATGACAGGAGGGCTCCTTTGAGCGCTTGGCAAATTCCCTCTATAAGTTCTTCTAAAAATGTTGCTCATTTGACTGTGTGTGTGTATGGTGTTAACTGTGTCACCAACAGTAAGATATTCCATCACGGTACTCCTCGATTCAGGGGCAACAGGAAATTTTGTGGATTCCACTTTAGCAAAAAAAATTACTTTTGCCATGTGTACTAAAGAAAAAAGCAGAAATAGTACAAACTGTGGATGGGCGACAGTTGTCTTCAGGTCCCATCACTCAGCAAACTAAAATCATGCAATTGGACTTCATAGTATCCACTATGCGACATGTGGAAAAAATCTCATTCAATCTAATCAATGCTCCCCAATATGGATTCATTCTTGGTATGCCATGGTTACAAACCCACAACCCACAAATAGATTGGGTCCAAAGAAGAATCACTGGTTTCTCAGACTCTTGTGTTACAAATTGTGAAGTATTTTCATGTGAACAAAAAGAAGAGAGTCACTTAGTAGCTACTGCAGACGAAAAAGAAACAATTCTTCCACCAGAATATGAACGTTTCAGAGATGTCTTTAATGAACAACAAGCAGACACCTTACCTCCTCATCGGGCACATGACTGCCAAATTGATTTACTCCCTGGTGCGGTAATCCCGAATTGTCGTATCTATGCCTTGGCTGAAAAAGAGAACAAACATCTAAGGGATTACCTAGATAAATACCTGGCCAACGGGTTCATTAGACCCTCTAAGTCACCAGCAGTCTCTCCACTTTTTTTCATGCCGAAAACCAATGGCGAGCTCCGCATGTGCATCGATTATAGAGCTCTAAACAAAATCACAGTAAAAAATAAGTACCCACTTCCACTCATCCCAGTTCTCTTGGATCAAGTGAAATCAGCCGTGGTTTATACAAAACTAGACCTGAAAGGAGCATACCATCTAGTCAGAATGAGTGAAGGGGATGAGTGGAAAACGGCATTTAAAACCAGGTACGGTCTTTTTGAATACACCGTAATGCCGTTTGGTCTTTGCAATGCCCCAGCGGCATTTCAATTCTTTCTGAACGACATATTACGAGAATATTTAGACAAATATGTTATTGTCTATATCGATGACATTCTAATCTATTCTTCGTCTCAGATAGTACACGAACAACATGTAGTGACAATCCTAGAACAACTACAAAGACATGGCCTCTGTTGCAAGTTAAGCAAATGTGATTTCAATGTTACTCAAGTAGAATTCCTCGATATTATACTAACTCCTGGAGGTTTTCAAATGGCACAAAAGAAAGTCCAAGCAGTTTTAAACTGGCCTAGTCCAAAAAATGTCCGTGATGTACAGTGCTTTTTAGGCTTTGCTAATTTTTATAGACGATTTATCAACCACTTCTCACAGACAATTGCGCCCATTACTCATCTTTTACGAAAAGGTGTTTCCTTCCATTGGAATCCTGAAGCTCAACAAGCATTCGATCAACTCAAAAAAGCTTTTACTTCTGCTCCTGTTTTGGTGCACCTGAATCCAGAGTTGCCATACATTGTGGAAGCTGATGCATCAGACATAGCTTTAGGTGCTATCTTGTCTCGAATGAACAGTCACACTGGACAGTTACACCCGGTAGCATTAATGTCTAAAAAATTATCTGCTGCAGAAAGAAATTATACTATTGCTGAAAAAGAACTATTAGCAATAAAGGAAGCCTTCAAAGAATGGAGACACCATTTGTTAGGAGCTCGTCATACTATTACAGTGTTCACAGATCACCGCAATCTACAATTCATGAAAACAGCTAGAGTCTTAACTCCACGTCAATTTGGGTGGATGCTCTTCTTCTCAGAGTATGACTTTTTGGTAACATTCCGTCCTGGAATAGAAAACAGAAAAGCAGATGCTTTAACTCGTCAAGATTCAACTCTGCTTCCTTTGATCGAAGAACCCCAGGCAATAATAAATCCAGACAAGGTTCTTTGTCTTCTTTCCACTGAAGAATTCTTAGATACAGTCAGAGACAATTTTCCTATCAATACCTGGAAAAACTGGTTAGCAAAAGGCGCGAACAGACAAATCATTCAAGATCTGCCCTTTCATGAGACTGCCTTGTTTTTACCAACAGAACAATTACGAAAGACAGTTTTTGATTGGCATCACAATCACCCATGTGCTGGACACCCTGGTAGGATAAAAACTATGCATATACAAAAGGTATGCAGTTCCTAATAGAGGGAGAAAGACAAAAGACAGATCCTAACTGTAAATTAACCACCAGTATAATGCAGGAGAGTGATCTCCTTGTTGGAAAAAGACCCTCACACAGCTGACAAGAAGGTGTCTTGCTTCATCATCGGGTCTGCTCCTACTCGGGCCGGCGCTGCAATGCCCGATCAGGCGCCCGTGATGGGGCCTACTTAACGGAGATCTTTATTCCGAAGCCGGCAGGTGAAGTGCGAGTAAGGGTCTTGGTGTAGGTGAAGTGAAAGTGTAGTGTGAAGTTAAAATAGGGAAAAATAATCCACTCAAAAAGACTTCAATGAAGTTGGTTATCTCCCTAATTAAAAGTACAGAAGACGCGTATGTTCACCCAATGTTGTGATTTATACGCTAAAGTGTGAGGTCGACATGTTTCTTGCCCTATTATCTATTCAATGGCAATTCCTCAGGAGCTAGTTGAAGACTACCTACACATTTTTTGGTGGTGGGGACCAAACACATGTAGTGAGAAGTGACCACCCTTACAGCACCCTAAAAAATGTGTGGGGGTACCTACGGTGTCAATTAAGTTAATCAAGTGTAACCCTTGTTATTAATGGTCCGGGCCATAACAGTACCGGTCGCCGTCGACACTGAATTCTAGTGTCGGTTCACTCGGTAGAGTCAAGAGTTGATCCTACCCCGTCGGCGCCTCCGCTCCCGATGGTCTGGATAAAAACTATAACAACTGTGCAACGAAACTTTTGGTGGCCCAATCGGACTCAAGACATTGCTAAATGGGTTGCGGATTGTGCAGTCTGTGCTCGCAACAAAAGCGAACATAAGAAAGCAAGAGGACTGTTACTACCCTTACAAACACCACAAAGACCATGGGAGCATTGTTCCATAGACTTTATTACAGAATTGCCTAGCGATCAAGGGTTTACCTGTATCTTAGTGATCATAGACAGCCTCACAAAACTGGGACATTTTGTGGCTTGCAAGAAATTACCCACATCTAGCGAACTAGCCAATCTGTTACTTTTGCACGCCTACATGGCATTCCCCAAAAGATTATTTCCGACCGAGGCAGTCAGTTTACTGCAAACTTTTGGACCCAATGATGTCAAGCCGTACAAATTTCTCCAGCTCTCTCTACCAGCTACCAGCCCCAAACTGACGGTCAAACCGAGCGACTTAACCAGACTTTGAAACAGTATCTGCGTTGTTACATCCACTCGGCAAAAGACTCATGGGTTGACTTGTTATGGTTAGCAGAAATTGCTTACAACGCAGCTCATCATACCTCTACTCAGACATGACCATTTTATTCCACGTATGGTTTTCATCCTCATTATCTACCAGTACTTCTTCCTGACAGTCAAAGTTTGGTTCCTTCCATCACCACAGGAGTCAAGCATATCCAAAAAATCCATTCACAAATTCACCAACAACTAGAGAAAGCAAAGGCTAAGTACAAGTCAGCTGCAGATAGACATCGCAGGTCTGATCCGCAGTACGTTGTTGGAGACAAGGTGTGGCTGTCCACCAAGAACATAAACTTTAAGAACAAAAACGTCTTTCACCCAAAGTTTATTGGTCCATATACTGTTGTCAAGCTAGTCAATCCAGTAGCCTACAAACTACAGCTTCCCTCGCAACTACGAATCCATCCTGTGTTTCACACTTCTTTGTTGAAACCTGCACCTCAACATTGCTCAGTTCCCCCTGGTCCTCTTTCGGTAGCTGGACAGGAAGAATTCGAAGTTCGACGTATACTGGATTCTCCAAGATGTCAATCCCGCCTATGGTATCTAATTTCTTGGAAAGGCTACGGACCTGAACATGATTCCTGGGAACCTGCAGAAAACTTTCATGCACCATGTTTGGTGCAACAGTTCCACGACTCCTACCCTTGCAAACCCGCCCCTAGAGTCCGCTTGGGAGGGCGGAGTATTGTCATGGTCAAGGGCTGCGGCTCTAGGGGCGCTGCCATATCTCTCCGCTTAGGCGTTTATTGGGGCAGACACGCCTGTTACAAAGACTCTCCGATCCGCAAAATCTGCAGCAAAATGCATCATGTCACCCCCTCTTCACATTATTGGTGGACTTGCCATAAAGCTGACCTTCATGAAAAGAAGTTTGTATAATTTTGTCTCAGTATAAATGACTTGTATATTGCGCTTCTGTTCCTGAGTTCTGGAGAAAGGACTTACATACTTTAGTTCTGGCCTTGTTTTTGTTTTGTCTTTTGTATGTATGGTTCTTGCCTAATTTTCATTTCAGCAGCTGTTATGCTCAAGGTGCACTCAAACCACACCCCTTCCCCACAGACGTCCCTCAGCGTGCCTCTTAGTCTGGGCAGGTCCACTCTATAAAAGGGAACCACAGCCAGACGCACGCGCTCGTTATTCTCTTGTCTTCCTGAGCGACGGAGTCAGGCATTGAGAATTCATCTTCGATCCGATGCAGAAAAAGAACAGCTGACTGTCACTGAACGAGCCCTGAGAATAATGTGAGCAGCAGAGCCTCTTTCACTGAAGACTCGGGTAAGAGCGCTTCAGTTTTCTTTTATCTTTAAAGATGAAGCTTTTGAATAATTTTTGAACACTTTACGTTCTGGCCTGATTTAGAAACTTGAAGCTCTTTGAACAGTATCTATAAAGGTCATGATCCAGACACTTTGAATGTGATATTCATTGCAAGTTAACCTGAAGGAAAGTTCCTAGACGTTAACAAGGACAATTTTTGGAAAGCTAATTTCACCGTTTGTTCAAAGTTAATTGCGAGAAGGTTGCGAGGCTGGTCCTGCTTTCATCTCCTTTCAACTACAAAAATAGAACAGCTTGAAATATGATGCTTTAGTGGCAGAAATATAGGTAGGTCACCGTTCTTTTCCTTTTCCTTTTAAGCAAAAGAAAAGATATTACGGTTGTAGTCTATGTACAGGGTTTTACATAGTGTCTGGTCCTCTTTAACCTTGTGTGTATTCTCTGTGATTTTTTTTTCTTTCCTTTTATAGTTCCACCACTAACAGCAATCCATCAGACTAAATCATAGGGGGATACAAGTGATTATCTTACTGAAAGTCAGAATATGTTGTAAGAAATTCCAATTAGACTAATAAAATAACTTCTTGAATATTTTGTTACAGATCTCCTTCCCAGCCGTTCCCTTCCCAACACCCTTTCCCCCACCTGGCCACTCTAACAATCTGTGTCATTATGACAATCAGATTTGGAGCTGCCTGGAGGTGGACCATTCTAGCATCGAGCAAGTTCTGAGGAAACTGCACCTTTGACAACCAGAAGCATTTGGATTACCAGCCCTGAGCACTCCTGGTGCACTGTACTAGGGTCTGACAGTTAAACCAAACCAGCCAATCATGGAGTCACTAATCCATACATCATCTTACAGTGGAGAGCATATGCACTTTAGCACTGATCAGCAGTGGTAAAGTGCCCAGAGTCATAAAACAGCCAACAACAGGTCAGAAAAAATATAGGAGGAAGGCAAAAAGTACAGGGGTGACCCTGCAAAAAGGGCCAAGTCCAACGCAACCCCCTTCCTGCCAAAACGCAGGGTAGACCAATCACTACCTTGATGGGCTTCCCTGTTTTGGACGATAGAACCCGGACCTGGCCCGCAACTGCAGGGGCATACTCCAGTTCTACACCAATCTGAACCTATTGGTATCCCTCTGTCCATGCTCTCAGGGCCCACCGAGCTAATCCATGGGGAACCCTTTTCCTCACCTGTGGACACCACCTGTGCAGCACCTAACCTTAACTTGCTCACAGGTGTGTCCCAATAGACAGACAGAAAGCCACTGTGGCCACTGACAGTAGTCAGTGATGAGACCCAGGCCTTATGCCTCTCAGGGCTCTCAAACCTCTGTGGCATCAGAGAGCGGGGAGCAGTAGCCCCAGGGGCTTGGCACCCTTTGTCCACTCTCCTTCCTGTAAGGTCAGGTATGACATCCTGACACTGACCTACCAGCCCCGGGCCTCTACCCGGCGGCTGGACAGGAGACTGGGGTGGGCTTCCCACACCCGGTCCTCCTCCTCCTTTGGGCTCTGTACCCTCCCACCTGGAGCGGCACTCCCTTCCAGAAATGCCAGGGCACCTGTGGCAGGTGTCCTGCTCAATTCGCCCACCAGTTCAGGGGTTCTATCCTGCAACTGGGCGTCCAGGTCAGGGGGGACACCCTGAACCTGGTCCTCCAATCTAGGGTCGAAACCCTCCAGTTGAACCGGGGTCAGAGGCGAGGACTCCCTCCCTCTGCACCCCCTTCCAGAGTGCTGTACCCTCCCACCTGGAGTGGTACACCGATAAGCTACATCGGTCAGGACATTGATTACAGGTGCCCCTTCCTTCCTCCAGGTCAGTCAACACCTGAACCTGGCTTGCCAACCCAGGGACCATCCCATGCGGTTAAAACACTCGCCCGGCGCACCATGACTTCCTGGGGAGCACACATGCCCCCACCGAGGGTAACACATAACTCATGTGTTGTGTGATTGTCTGCCTGGCGCAGATCTCCCGACTCCTGTCCATCTGGCAGTGCGCGAAGATCCCCCAGCACAGAAGTGGTGTCACCATGGTAATTCACTGGTGACGCAGCCCTTCTGGCTGGCCCCTGACCCACTGGTTCTTTCACTGGGGACTCTTTCCCCCTCTCACCCCTCAATCTGGACTTCTGCACCCTCCACTTAGTAGTGGCACTGCCAGACACCAGAACGGATGGAGGCCTGCTTGACACTCCCAGTTCACTAGACACTAGGGGATCCCGCACAACGGGCATCCCCTCAGGACAGACTAGGCTCCCCACCTGGTGTTCCCTTAAAGAACCATCCAGGCTCTGAGACTGGGTTTCGGGCACCTTGAGACACGCAGCCCCACACTCACTCCTTCTCCACGGAGACAGGACGTGAGTCTCTACACCCCTCCCACTATACTGGGACCTAGCTGGGCTACACTGAACCTCTTCCCCCACTCTGGGTTGGAAGATACCTGAACCACTCTTCTTGGGATCACTCCCCAATGCCTCTGCAGACCCTCTGGAATCCACCAAAAGGTCTGCCTCCAATGTGAGCTCCCTGCGGTCAGAGAACTCACTCTCCAACATGTGTTGGCATAGCTCTGGAAAACAGGGACTTACAATATGCTCTCCCACAATTGGATCACACAGCCCCCTACAAGGGTTAACCAAACTATCCTTCATCTCACCATCCAGTGTCTCGCACACATACTCCACACCACTCTCCTGAGATTGGCAAGACAGTATCTGACTGTCTCTGTCATTCAACCCACACTCTTCTGGGCGGTCTTCAAACTCACACACCAGGACTTCAACCATGGGGGAACCCCTCTCCCTGCACCTCTCATCTAGAGTCAGTAGAGTGTCCCTCCCGCCACTAGGACTATGAACCCCCGTGCCAGTTGCGCAATCCATCCCAGAGACACTGCACACCACTGGAGCTACCTCATATCCTTGAAGCTCCTGGTGTAAATTAACCCCCTCCAAATCAGGTGGCCTCTCTGGGTGTGTGTACTACTCCCTCAGCACTAGATTACTCATTTTTGCTGCCACCATCTGAGCTGGATTCCTCCTCCAACTCAGCAAAGCTCAATCTCTGAGCTACACACATTTCTTGTTGCTGGGCTGAGACACTCATGGCCTCAACCCTCTCGAGCTCTAAATCAAGCTCCCTCATTCTCAACTCATGCTCCATTTGCATTTTCATTTCCTCTAGGGCCAATTTCCTTTCTCTAACTCCGGTTGTCCACTCCACTCGAGCTTGGCCAGCTCCATTTCATGCATCCTGCACCTCTTTCTGTCCTCCAACTCCTCTGGGGACAGACCTCTGGCAGAAACACTGCTACCTGCTGGGGAAGGTGCTTTCCTCCCACCTGGGCCCAATGGCCCCTCCAGCTGCCTTATATTGTAGCATTCCAGTTTCTCCTCTTCCCAATCATTATCAACAGATGCTATGGATACTGCTTTACTCATGGTGACTAAACTTGGCGAAAATAGAAAATCCCAGGAAAAAGGAATCTACCAAAAGTATGTGGTCGCGTTTTGGTCTGCACTCACTAGTAGTGTTCACCAATTACTGTACATGAGTCACAATTGCAAGTCCATAATCCTCACCGCTGACCACAAATGTTAAATTTGGGGGTCTCTAGTCGGCACAGGTATGCACTTGTGACGAATAGGGACCCTTGTCTCTAGTCAGGGTAAGGGGGTACACTCCTAAAATAACCCCTGCTCACCCCCTTGGTAGCTTGGCACGAGCAGACAGGCTTATCTCAGAGGCAGTGTGTAAAGCATTTGTGAAAACATACAGTAATCAAGTGACAACACTACAGATGGATACCACACAGGTTTTATATCAAAAATAAGTATTCTTTATATAGATTTAACACAAGACCATAAACAATAAAAATCCACAATACTGTTACTTAAAATGGTAGTTTTAGCTTAGTTCTTTTAAGTTCTTAAAGTGCGACACTCTTAGTTCAATGTACCTTTAGATGCGACACGCAGGGCAACGAAAGTGTTGCAAGGACGGTGATGCATTGAAGATTTTGGTGCAAAGAAATAAAGACTTGAAGATCTTCCTCATGCGGCACGCTTCTCCGATGTTGCGAGAGGTCTCGGCTCGATGCGTCAGCTGCAGCGGCGACACCCGTGTTCAGTGATGCTGATGCAGCGCGGAATACAAAATCCCTCCCTTCGTCACAGATCATAGATCACAGACACACTCAATCGCTACATTCGCTGGTGGGGCCCATAACACCAACATTCATTCACTATTAATCTGTTTAAGGAGGTGATTGTTCTATTCGCTGTAATGAAAGGAAGTACCCACTTATCCCTAATGAGCAATAGATTTTCCTACCATTCTCTATTCATTAAGGACTAAACTTCACCTTTTAGTACTCCTCCCATGGATAGGCCATGGATCAGCTAGCTGCTGGTTAAAGTGATTTCTAAATCTATAATTTATTTACATTAATACATTTTCTCATAATAACAACCAGACAAAGTTCTTGTAATAATTATTTAAATTTTATCTCAAATAAAGTCATTGATCAATCAAGCAGCTGACCATCATATTTACCTAGTCTGGCTAAATGTCGTCTAAGTAAAAATTTTGGTCATCAGTTCAGTCTGTCAAAGATTCAGGGAAAACAGCTGTCCTGCAGTGTCACCGTCCTCTCAGTCAGCATAACATCAGGAAATCGAAAAGCATGCACGAGCTGTGTCTTCAACCTCTCTATTCTATCATAATTTATAGTAAAATTACATTCCTAAAATAACGAGTAATATTTTTGAATGTCTCTGATTGGTCAGTCAGATCTGTTCCACCGAGTTCCCATGCGGTAAATGTCTCTTTTAGATGTAGTTCATAAGTTTTCCGGTCCAAAGTATCTTTTTATTGTTCTTTCAGGGAAGCAGGCAGGTTGCCTGGAATGACCTCGGTAGGCACAGTCGCGTTAGGGTCACAGGAAGGCCACTGTTGCCGGTGGTGACGCATGCGCACTTCACTCATAGACTTTCTGAATGCAGCTAGTTCGTCAGATAGGGATGTCAGCCATTTTGTGGCCACTCCAAATGGTCAACTTAAGCAAAGAAACACAAAAACGTAATTAATACATGGAAATGACTATTTAAATGTTATTCCCTTGCATATACCCATATGTGTGTGTATTTATCTAGCGGAAGCAACGCTTAATGCGGTTTATACTCACACTTATAAAGCACAAATCACGATTACATCACGGAAGCAACATATAACAGGTAATATTCTATTTATCTATGATCAATATGCGCACACAATTTAGTTTACGTATTAATTAGGCCATGCAAATGCAATTCCCACGTGTATTCTTTATGTTAGTAAGGTTGGTAAGTTTACACAGCAAACCATTTAGTACTATTACTATTAGTTAATTATTCATATTAATGTAAACATGCAAAATGGAGAGGGTATACAATTTTCTTAAAATAAAACCCGCTCCAGCAATCCCCCCTTTGGTGATTTTATCACCACAACAACACTAAATGTATTTATCCCTTTTACGGAAAATTCAAAATGTGTTCTTGCTCTTATTCATAATTCAGTCTCTTCTTCATCTCTTTTTGCCTTTTTATACATACTTTCTTTCCATTCTTCTAAAGTTATCTCTTCTAAGTCTCTATCTGGATCTTTTTCTTTTCTTTTTAATTTTTCTCTTTTTATTTTATTCTTGGTTTTCTTATTTCTACAACACATACAACCCAATCTTAATATCAATAATATAAAGATCACACATGTTAATGGAAATAATATTTTACCTATAAATGTACTACCTATTTTAACTAAGAAATTCTTAATAGCAGCTATTTTCTTACTAATCTTTTCCCAAACACCTTCAACCTCCAGTGGTGCAATTTTGTCATGCAATTCTGCAATATTCTTAATATAAATTTTCAGATCTTTGCTTTCATCTGGAATGTAAGTGCAACAATGTTGAACTTTCAGCATTCCACAGACTCCACCCTCTTTTGCCAATAATATATCAAGGGCAAGTCGATTTTGCATTACCATAGCACGCATGGCAACCATTTCAGTATCTACTAATATAAATCCTCCAGCGGTGCTGGTTGACAAGCAATCCACTACTGTTGATAATTTTCTAATTTTGTCTGCATTCAAAGATATTCCCACTGCTGGTATCAATGCTCCAAAGATATCACCTATAATCTCTGTCCAAGATTCTCTTTTACTACGTACTAAATGATTACCTAAACTATGTACACCATCTTCTCCTCTATCCATGTGAAAGATTTTTGGAAAAACCAGGCCTACGTAACATGTGCCGTACCAATGGTCTGGCAAACGATAATATGCCCTGTTCCCACAGATAAAATATAGTCCAGGGAAAACTGTATCTCTTCCACCTTTAAATCCCCATCCACCCATGATTCGGTATGTATCATGGTACTCACTGTTACCTACAAAATAATTATCATATGCAGTTTGATTACTTCTAATGCACATCTTTCCTTTCTGAGGCAAATCTAAAGCTATAGTTGGACTAGCTTCACCCTTCAAATATTTTTCCTTTACTATATCCCAGACTGTTTTCTCCCCTTTTCCTTCTGAAAGTTTTCTTTGCATTTGTAATCTCCTTTCTTCAACCATGTCTAAGAATGTATTTTCTTCTTTCTTCAGACTGCAAGTCAAATTGTTTCTAAAAATATACTCTAATGTTAGTTCTTTAGTTTCTAAGAAAAATTCACCTAATACCTTGGAAGGTCTTACTTTATTTAGTTTGTTATTAGCAGGTACTTGTGCGAAAATGTTATCTACATCTGAAAAATACTCTAATTTACCTGTCTGATAAAATAAGCTAGCTATTACACTACATGCTATTCCATACGTTGCTGGAAGGTGATGATAAGTCACTCCTTCAGACACAGATGCAGGTAACTGCATGCATACGTAGCAGTCCCTTACGTCCATGGTTTTTACATATTCATACAATAACTTTGAAAACACATTATTTGAAAAATCATTAATAGACCTATCTTTATGCAAATAATTATTATCTATTCTAGTTGGAACTACCTTTTGAATCTTCCCTACGTTAGTAATGTTTTCATGGTGTCCTTCTAGTGTATCTATAGTAACCTTAAAAGAAGTAAGTAGAGCAAGTATACTCCACAGAAGCATTATTAATCCTGTACAACAACAACACATTTTACACCATCTTTTCATAAATGTACATCTACTTTTGCTACTATCTATGTTAGCCATCGTTGTTAATTTGGACTGTGTCTTTTGACTTAACCTCTTTTACTTCACGACTAGTTTCTACCTTTAAGGCTCTAAGCCCCTACTTGGTTCTATCAGTATCTATCTTTCGACTCAATTATTATTCCTTTATCAGTAGTTTTCTAGATTTTCTCAGTTTGGCATTTCATCATTCTTCACTTCCTTCTGTTCATCCAAGTACAGAATTTCCTGATCTTCCGTTTCTTTTTCTCCAATGTCAGATAAGATAACTCTCAGGATTCCTGCTTCTTCTTCTTCTTCAACCACTTTCAGTACAGCCTCCTCTGGATTTCCTTGACAATCTGCCTCTTTTTCTTTTTCAGGCAGAGCCACGTACGTCCATTCCGGTGACTTATACTTTATTCTCGGTTGTTTCTTCTCCTTTCGATTTTTCTTGGCTGTCACTTCATTCACTTGTTCAGCTCTCGGTGAATTCACTCGTGTCAGCCGATATCTCAATTTCTTTATCTAATTTGTTCATACATCGTCCTTCGTAACTCTTTTCAGTTTACCTCCTTTATTATTCTTTTCTTCTCTCCAAGCTCTTTTCCTTAGTACTCGACCTTCAGGTATTTCATTTTCGCTTTCTTCAGATTCGGACACAACTTGCTTTTTCTTTTCAACGGCTTCCTTTTCCACCACTTGTTTTATTTTCCTTACTTCTGTCCCTCCTCGGGTCTCCGACACGCAATCTTCCTGCTGACTACTTGTCCCTTCACCTAACTGGGTGTTGCAATTCCCTACACCTCCTCGGGGGTCTTCCGCAGAAATCTGTCCCTCTCTCTCTGTACCTGTCCCTTGTTCACTTGAATTGGTTATTTCTGGTGGAATCTTTCTCAGCCTTTCATCTGAAACTTTTCTCCTGAATCTCTTTTACTGCCTCTTCATTGTCTTTTCCTTTCTTCTTTTTGTGTTCTTTTTGAGGACCTTGTGTTCCTTGTTCGTTTTAAGAATCTGAACTGGTATCAGAAATCTGCAATCTTCTTCTCAGAGAGATACTTCTGGGGACTAAATCTTTATTTGGTTCTGTTTCCCCCCTTTCAGAGTTTTCTTGTGTTTATGGGTCTTCGTTATCTGGTTCAGTACTTGACTCTGATTCGTCATAATACTCTTTCTCTTTGCTGTCAACTGGATTTGGTATCCTCAAAGTATGACTGGCATGGATCTAGTTTTTCAATCCAGCAGACTTCAGAGCTGTTGTCGTGGTCAGAATACCTTGTCTTGGTCTTCCCACCTTGGAACCAAACAGTCTCGTCTTCTGTGGACTTTTATCCTTACCCAGTCTCCTGGGCTCAGATCATGAGCTGGTTTTCTTTCAAGGGTGGTGGCATCCGCTCCAACCTGATGAAACACAGAATGAACTGCGTCAGCCAGGCCTTTACAGTATTCCAACACCATGTCATCAGTTATAGTCATTAGCTTGTTGACTGTTATGAACACATGCCTCATTGCTCGTCCCATGATTATCTCATGAGGACTTAACCCTGTAGTTCGGTCTGGTATTGCTCGGATTGTCATTAGCACTAGAGGCAAGACATCAGGCCATTTCATACCTGTGGCTAAACACATTTTCCCAATCCTATTTTTTATTGTACCATTCATCTGTTTAACCACACCAGAAGCCTCTGGTCGATAGGCACAATGTAGTTTCTGTTGTACATTCAATGCTTCACTAATCAATTTTATGATTTCATTATGGAAATGTCCTCCTCTGTCTGATTTAAGGGTCACTGGGAACCCGAACCTGGGGATGAACTCTCTCAATAGTAGCTTTGCCACTGTCATCCCATCATTTCGTCTTGTTGGAAACGCTTCCATCCACCTGGAGAATAAGCAGACTATGACCAGAACATACCTCAATCTGTTACAAGGAGGCATTTCAATGAAATCCACCTGCATTCTAGTGAAAGGCCCTCCTTATCTGCCTATTGTTCCTAGACTCACCACTGTCTTCCTCCCAGGATTGTATTGCTGACATATTAGGCATCTTTGACATAGACTTTCTGCTACAAGTCTAAACTTAGGGTTGTACCAGGTCTGCTTAAAGGACCTGATCATGGCGTCTCTCCCTATGTGTCCCTGGCCAGGATACATCCGTGCCATGGTAGACATCATGCTATCAGGCATAACTGGTCTTCCATCTCGACAGACCCACACATGGTCCTTTTCTCTTGGTGCACATCCGGCTTTTACCCACTGTTTAATTTCCTCATCTCCGGACTCTTCCTGCAATTGTCTCATTTCTTCCCATGTTCCCACAATGTTAGTAAACATCAATGAGCAAGAAGACCTTTCTCTTTCCTTGGCCCGATTGACCGAATTCTGATTTTGTGCACAATACTGTGCCCTATCATTGGCGTACCTGTTTCCGGTAGTGATGTAATCATCACCTTGACTATGGGCAGCACATTGCATCACAGCCAATTGTCTAAGCAGCTGTATCGCCTCAATCAATTATCCGACCACTTCAGCATTCTTAATAGGAGTTCCACTTGAGGTCAGGAGACCTCTTTGCAGCCAAAGTTGGCCAAAATCATGGACAACCCCGAAGCCATACTGGCTGTCAGTTATCACAGTCACTCTCACACTTTTCCCGATCTTGCATGCTCTAGTTAAAGCAACAAGTTCAGCTACTTGGGCTGACCTTACTCCTTTTAGGTAAGATGCTTCCATTACTGCTGCAACCGTGCATACTGCATATGCTGCACTTAGTACTCCCTCATCTGTTCTCAAACTGACCCATCGACAATCAACACAAAATCACTTTCTGGCAAAGGTACATCTTTTATATCTGGTCGTGGCTTTGTGCAATACTCAAGCACGTCCAAACAATCATGATCTGCTTCATCTCTCACTTCCACATTCTCAGCATCTGGCAACAAAGTTGCAGGATTCACATTCAAACACCTCGCAAGGCTCACATTTGTTGCACCTAATATGACCTTTTCATACTTAGTCAGCCGACTATGTGTCATATACTGAGTACGACTCCTGGTTAAAAGAATCGCCACATCATGAGGTACAAACACTCTCAATGGGTATCCCATCACGATTCCTTCACTCTGCTCCAGGCTTCGACATGTTGCAGCCACTGCCTTCAAACACCCAGGTAAAGCTGCAGACACTGGGTCAAGCATTGATGAAAAGTATGCAATTAGTCTCCTCAACCTTCCATGTTTCTGGATCAACACAGAAAGTGCACATCCATTTCTCTCACTGCAATACAACTCAAACTCCTTCTCATAATCAGGCATGCCTAGTGCTGGTGCTTCACACAAACCATCTTTTAATCGTTTGAATGCTGCCAATTCTTCCTTATTCAATTCAAGGGGATCTTTTACATCACTTCTTGTCAAACGTACCAAAGGTTTTGCAATCAGGGAAAAATTACTAATCCACTGACGGCAATACCCTACCATTCCCAGAAACATTCTCACCTCTCTTTGAGTCATGGGAGCTCTCATTCCTTTTATGATTCTGATCCTGTCTATCGTTATTTTCCTCAGTCCTTTCTCAATTTCATGTCCCAAATACTGTACTTCCTTCTTACAATACTGCAATTTTGCTGGTGACACCTTCAGTCCTCCATCTGCCAAATGATTCAGTAGTGCTACAGTGTCTACCTCACAAGCTTCACGTGTTTTCGACGCCACCAAAAGGTAGTCGATATACTGCACTAGTACTGAGCTTTCAGGCATTTGCAGACTTTCCAGTGACCTTTTCAACAATTGATTGAATATTGAGGGGCTTTCTGTATACCCCTGTGGGATTCAGCACCATGCCAAAATCCGCTTTCCAAAACGAGATGCAAAAATTTGCTGACTGTCATGATGTAATGGGATAGAAAAGAAAGCATGGCATAGATCAATTACTGTATACCATTCCGTATCATGGGGAATCTGGTATAAAATCACCGATGGATTTGGCACAATAGGACAACATGACAACGATTTTGTTTACCTTTCTCAAATCCTGTACTATCCTGAATTTTCCATTAGGCTTTTTCAGTCCCATTATTGGTGAATTACATGGGCTACTCATTATTACTCTCAAAATTCCTAGCTTAATCATTTTCTCAATTATCGGAGTTACTCCTTCAATTATCTCAGGTGTCAATTTATATTGAGGGACATTTGGATAGCTTATTCCTTCCTTTACAGTTATTTTCACTGGATCTATATTTCTCATTAGTCCTACATCTTCTCCGGTAAAATCCCATACTTCAGCTTTCACAGACTGCTTCAATTCTTTAGGTAATTCATCAGGGTTGAATACTGCATAGGTTTCAGTAACCTCATTTTCTCTGTTAGCTATGGTCATTTTATACAATACATCTTCATCTGGCGTTTCAATTGCTATTCCATCTGAAGTACAGAATATAGTGCAATTCATTTTGCATAACAGATCCCTGCCTAATAAATTCACTGGACTGGTGTCGCACACAACAAAGCGGTGCATCTCTGAAAATTTCCCTATACTAACTTTTACTGGTTCTGTCAAATATGTCTTTATCTGTCTGTTGGAAACACCAACTACTTGGATCGTTTCATCCGAAAGAGGAAGATTCTTACCATCAGCTGATCTAACAGTTGATCGAGTAGCACCAGTATCCACTAGGAAAGTAATATTTTTATCATTATCCTTCCCATCTACAAATGGTCCTGTCTGGTCTACTTCTAGAGTTGCGCCAAGTACGCACTCTTCTTCCTCCCTTCGGCACCGTCAATAGCTTTCTTCTGAATCACTTTCATCGCGTTGCAGCCAATACTGCGAAACAGCGCGTGACGGTTTATTTACCTGTTCTTCATTGTAGAATCCCGATTCATTACTATACTTCGGAGTGTTTCTGCTCTGCGGAAAAGGTGGTTTTGGCACCTAATTCTGTGAGGTAACCACCTGCTGCTGTTGCTGCAGTTGACCACTCGCCTTATTGTGCACCTGTAGATTCAATGACGGATTTTCATTGTTAGTATTCGGAGGGAATTTACACTTGGATTTCCAATGCCCTAACCTATCGCAATTATGGCATGGGAACTTCTTTTTAGCTTCTTCTATATTACCTTTCCCTTTTAGTGGGGCGAATCTTGGTTTAGTTCCTGGGTTATTTTCTTGTTCAACTAACTGAGCTTCCTGCCTTTCAGCTACCTTCACTTGTGCCCACATTGCCTTTTCATTTAATTTTCTCTGTTTTGCCTCAATTTCATCACTAAAATATTTGGCATGTCTCAAAACTTCATCTATTTTCTTATTTTGCCAATCTACCGTATGTTGTTTTATCATATCACCAATGTCTGGACGTAAACCATATACAAATCTGTATACAAAATGTCTCAAATCCATCTTGTTTTTGAAAATTCAAATCCTTATCACTCAGATTCTCATCTCCACTGAACTGCTTAAAGGCCAAGATTAACTTCTCATAGTATGCATGTACTGACTCCTTACTCTCTTGATGTGTCCGGTCAATTTTTACCCAATCTGTCTCTTTGGGGGGTACCTTATTTTTCAAAAATACCATAACCTGTTCATATTTCTTCATTACCTCTGGGTCGGGAGCTCCTGTCTTAGGATCCCTAGGGTATTCCTGATTTGGCCAGTTAATCATAAGCTTGCACTCTGTCCATAAATCTGCTGGCACTATTATGTCACATAGGCTATTCTGATCTATCCATAATACTTTCGATAATTTTACAAATCTGTCTACTTGCCGATACCACTCTACAGGCTTTTCGCGCAATCGAGGAAAATCATTCGTAAAGGACAAAATGTCTTGTCTTGTCCAGGGGACATGTACATATCCTCCTCCTGGAATCTCTCTCATAGGATATTCAGCTACTACCTTTTCTTTCTCTCTTACAGGGAATGCTGTAACTGTCTTGTCGGGGGTATCGTCTCGTTTTCGATACCACCTACTTCTCCATTTGTCCACGTCTCTCCATTTTCTCAATAAAATGATTAGGTCTTTAATCTGACCTATTCGTCCTGTGGTATTCATGTTTACATTATCTTTCTCGGTGAAATCTACTCGATAGGGTTTCTGTAAGGCTTTTACCTTGTCAATATCTATACCCATCACATTTGCCATTTCCTCTAACCTCTCATGTAGGTTTTTCGCTCTCCAGGTCACACTTTTGCAGAGGAATAGTAGTTCTTCATCCTGATAATTTTTAAATTTTTCTATGGGAATAGTTCCTACGATTAATTCTTCCAATACCATCCGTAACTTGGCCACAGCAATTGACTGGGATTCCTTATCTTGTTTCTGTAACCCTCTTAGCCATTCACTTAGTTCTTCCACAGAAGGTCCTACTGGGTTTTCTGTGCTACCTTGTTCTGGATTTCTCTGGGGTTCCAACAATGTTTCTACTGTCATTCTACTCTTTTCAGCATAATTCTGACTTATAAATGGATTATTTGAAACACTGGGTTCAAACACATTTATTGTCGGTCCCCATGGATTCTCATTTTGACTCCTTTCTGTACTCTCAACCAAATTATGGTTCCTGTAAGGTACCGTCAAGTAATGTTCGCTATCCTTTTGCTTTTCAAATATGGGCATTACTGGACCTATGGTCACTGGAACTGTTACAGCTTCTAGATTCTTAGTTAATTCTCTTATTTTCTCTGTTAATTATAGAGTAGTTTTGGCCAATTCCGCTGAATTTTCACTATTTATTCTATTCTCCGACTTCCTTTCTACTTCTCTAATGGAGTTTCTCTTTTCTAAATTTGGTGACATAACCTCAGTCTTGATAATTCGTAATGTTTCTCTCATTGGGGCGTTTGGTGTCAACATTTCTGGTTCTGGTCGGTACGGTGGTGGATTTTTATAAAACACATCATCAAGCACATCATCTGATTAATTTGCTCCATAACCTCTTGATTCCACATTATTCTTTTTTTCCACACATTTTCCTCCTTCATTCTCTCCTTCCACTCTTACGGGAAACATACCCTCAGTCATACTTGCATTCCGCCACCCTTTCATTCGATCATCATGCGTTTCATATCCATATGATCTACCAAACAGATATCTATATCCTCTGCCATTTCTTTGTCTTTCTCGTTCATGCATTTCGTCTTCCCACTCCGTCAATGCCTCAAATTGTGTTGGTCTAGGTCTTGGTTCTAGATACATCATTTTCTCCCGTAGGTTTCTCAAAACTGCCAAATTAAAGGAACCATGTTCTGGAAATGCCAGGACTCCATAGTCCTTGGTATATTTTACCCAATTGTCTAACCAAATACAAGTATGATACCCATATTTCGCAATCATCAAAGATGCGGGGGTTTTCGGTGGAGGAAGTAACTGTCCTTCCCTAGTTTTGACCTGTCTATCTTTCTTAAACCACTTCTTAATTCTACCAAACCACGACTTCTTCTCCTTGTCTGGCGGCTGGTAATACATTTTCTTGGTTTCCGTGTATCGCTAGTCTCTTTTACAACTGTACCGCTATTCTGTCCACTCGCAGCGCGACTCACACTAACGCACCAATCAGGAGCGTCTACGTCACTGTCACAGTCCTCAAATCCCAGCGCGACTTACACGAACGCACCAATGGGGAGAGTTTACGTCACCCTGTATCTCTCCACTCCTAGCGCGGCTTCACACCAACGCACCAATCTGGAGCGTTTTACAGTTCTGACCGACTGTCCAATCCCAGCGCGGTCGTTCTGACGTCAGCAGCCGTTGCGGCAGCTCCCGCTCCTGTCTACCCCTCCTTCACAAACCTATTCGGCAGGTTTTTGTTTCAATTTTCTACGCTTCTGTTGGTGACAACATAGAAACATCTCCATTGTCCGCTTCGCTAACCAATGAATAGTAATAGACCTTTCTCACGAGAATTCTGTCTTTCCCGAGAGCAGCGCTTACCTCTGTCCTACTACGGAATCGTTACTTCCGTTGATAAAGTAGCACATCCCTCTACCTTACCCTTCTAACGAGCATCAGCTAACCGTTTCTCTAGTATTTAAGACACATAGTTGGAGACCCAATGCTCCTGAGAAATAAAACCAGAGTTTCACAATTAACCCGAATGCTATTTCCTACACACACTGTCATACAGAAAATGTAGTACATTCGCACAGGATCCTGTCTTTCCCGAGAACAGCGAACAGTCTGTCCTACTACAGAATTATGACATACGTTAACAAAGCAGCGCTTCCCTCTACTTTGTCCTTCTAGCAAGCTCAGAGAATACCCATTACCTTTCCAGTGATAAGCGTTATCGGAATGCCAGTTGGATCCCTGGTACCTAAGACCAGAATTTCACAGGTAACCTTCGCTATCATACACAATTTCTAGTGGCAACACACGACGATGTCACCGAATCGAACCCAGACAATGCGCCATGCAACTTCAATCGTTACACGTTTCCCCTGTGTACCTACAGAGCAACAACAATTCCGTCTTTCCCGAGAGCAGCGCTTACCTCTGCTCTACTACGGAACCGTTACAACTTACGACTTCCTACATCCCAGAAGCCGTGCAAACCACATAAAACTCAACACAACTCAACATGGAGTGTTAGTACATAAACCAATACCAATCAATAAGCTATTTACAAGCAATAATTACCAAACCAAAACAGTAGCTAACCATATCTCTGCTACCAAGAAAAACTGATGCAGCGCGGAATACAAAATCCCTCCCTTCGTCACAGCTCATAGATCACAGACACACTCAATCACTACATTCGCTGGTGGGGCCCATAACACCAACATTCATTCACTATTAATCTGTTTTCTAAGGAGGTGATTGTTCCATTCGCTGTAATGAATGAAGTACCCACTTATCCCTAATGAGCAATACATTTTCCTACCCTTCTCTATTTATTAAGGACTAAACTTCACCTTTTAGTACTCCTCCCATGGATAGGCCATGGATCAGCTAGCTGCTGGTTAAAGTGATTTCTAAATCTATCATTTATTTACATTAATACATTTTCTCATAATAACAACCAGACACAGTTCTTGTAATAATTATTAAAATTTTATCTCAAATAAAGTCATTGATCAATCAAGCAGCTGACCATCATATTTACCTATTCTGGCTAAATGTCATCTTCTAAGTCAAAATTTTGGTCATCAGTTCAGTCTGTCAAAGATTCAGGGAAAACAGCTGTCCTGCAGTGTCACCGTCCTCTCCGTCAGCATAATGTCAGGAAATCGAAAAGCATGCACGAGCTGTGTCTTCAACCTCTCTATTCTATCATAATTTATAGTAAAATTACATTCCAAAAATAACGAGTAATATTTTTGAATGTCTCTGATTGGTCAGTCAGATCTGTTCCACCGAGTTCCCATGCGGTAAATGTCTCTTTTAGATGTAGTTCATAAGTTTTACCCGTCCAAAGTATCTTTTTATTGTTCTTTCAGGGAAGCTGGCAGGTTGCCTGGAATGACCTCGGTAGGCACAGTCGCGTTAGGGTCACAGGAAGGCCACTGTTGCTGGTGGTGACGCATGCGCACTTCACCCATAGACTTTCTTAATGGAGCTAGTTCGTCAGATAGGGATGTCAGCCGTTTTGTGGCCACTCCAAATGGTCAACTTAAGCAAAGAAACACAAACACGTAATTAATGCATGGAAATGACTATTTAAATGTTATTCTCTTGCTTATACCCATATATGTGTGTATTTATCTAGCGGAAGCAACGCTTAATGCGGTTTATACTCACATTTATAAAGCACAAATCACGATTACATCACGGAAGCAACATATAACAGGTAATATTCTATTTATCTATGATCAATATGCATACACAATTTAGTTTACGTATTAATTAGGCCATGCAAATGCAATTCCCACGTGTATTCTTTATGTTAGTAAGGTTGGTAAGTTTACACAGCAAACCATTTAGTACTATTAGTTAATTATTCACATTAATGTAAACATGCAAAATGGAGAGGGTATACAATTTTCTTAAAATAAAACCCGCTCCAGCAATGCGATGACAGCAGCTCCGACGGCGGCACGCTTCTCCGTGGTTGCGAGGCACTTTTCTTGATGCGGTGCAATGCGACAGCTACAGCGGTGACACCTTTGTTCAGTGATGCGAAGGCAGCGGCTGTGACGGCAAAATGCTTCTTCGGTGTTGCGCGACACTTCTCGTGATGCGGTGCAATGCGACAGCTACAGCGGCGACACCCTTGTTCAGAGATGCCATGGCAGCGGCTGCAACACAATTCTTCTCCGTGAGTCGCGCTTCCAGCTCCTTGCGACACGCAGTCCCTCAGAAGCCCCAAAACAGCAGCAGGCACTTCCAAAGAACTCTGGGGAGCTGGGGGTTGAAGTCTTTTGTCCCTTAGACTTCAGCAGGAGGCAAGCTCTTTTCCAAGCTCTTGGAGAGCCTTACACAAGTTGAATGAAAATGCACACAAAGTCCTTTCTCCTTTCTTTGGCAGTCAGGCAACCACTGCAGGCCAAACCCCCAAGCAGCACTTCAGCTTAGGGATAGTCTCTCCTCAGTTTCTTCTGGTTCCACTCCTCAGCAAAAGTTTCTTCTTGTTTTCTAATCTAAAGTTCTTGGGTTTGGGTCCCAATATTTATACTAAGTTTTCCTTTGTTCTCTGAAGGCAGAGAGGCCTTTGCCTAGTTCAAACCAGTTCTGGTCAGTCCTGGAGCACTTTGTTTACATGACTCCTTCTTACCTTTCAGAGTGCAGGGCAGAGACATCAGACGCACCACAGGAGGTGGAGCCAGCATTGTGGAGGGAAGGCACAGCCCTATTCAGGTCCCAGGTGCAACTCCTCCCTCCCATCTAGATGCAGATCTCTCTATTCACCACTGGGCTGACTCACCCAGTCTCTTGGAATTCCCCAGCCCTGTCACTCAAATTCCAGACAAGGAATACACAGCATAGCAGAGGCAGGTTTGAATGGTTAGACAAGAAAATACCTACTTTCTAAAAGTGGTATTTTCAAACACAGAATGTTAAAACCAACTTCACTAAAAGATGTATTTTATCATTCTGATTTCAGGCATACTAAACTCGAATTTCTACCATGTTCCCTGAGTCAGTTAGGATTATAGGGTGTAATAATCAAACTGCCCATTCTGGCCTATGGAGAACAGGTAGCCTTGCAATAGTGAAAAACGAAAATGGCTGTAATTCACTATTAGAACATGCCACACACACCAAGGCATGTCCTACCTTATACTTACAATGCACCCTGTCATTGGGCCTACCATAGGGGTGTCTGATATGAAGAAAAGGGAAGGTTTAGGGACTGGCAAGTAGGTGCACTTGCCCAGTCAGCATGACAGTACCAGACAGCACGCAGGCTCTGCAATGGCAGGCCTTAGACACACTTTTACAGGCTGCTTCTGTGGGTGGTACAACCAGTGCTGCAAGCCCACCAGCAGCATTTGGATTACCAGCCCTGAGCACTCCTGGAGCACTGTACTAGGGTCTGACAGGTAAACCATACCAGCCAATCATGGAGTCACTAATCCATACCTCATTTTACAAAGGAGAACATATGCACTTTAGCACTGATCAGCAGTGGTAAAGAGCCCAGAGTCATAAAACAGCCAACAACAGGTCAGAAAAAATATAGGAGGAAGGCAAAAAGTTCAGGGATGACCCTGCAAAAAAGGCCAAGTCTGAACACTACTCGTTTTTAAGTCGAGCCTAGGTAGCTTGCATGCTCTGTCGCAAGACATTCTGTCATCTCTGTATGGGCTTTCATCCCGCCCATTGGCTTTTTATTGATTACTTGCATAGCCTTTTAGAAAACTTTGCTTTCTAATGGATAATCTTTTGTTTTTATCCTACCTTTGGGTGTTTGATTCCCTCCCAGGAGATTTTATTTTGTTCCTTCTGGTTGGCCATCCATCTGCGTTCACAGTTCCTCCTGGTCGGCCATCGCTACCATGTATTGGGATTATTAATTTTTTCTGCATTCCTATTTTTTTTAATTGCCATTCCTCATTTTGTTTAATTGCCGATGTTTTAGTGACATTCTATTGTCTTTTTTTTGTCTGAGGTCGGCAGCTGTGAAGGCTGCACCACAGCTTCTCAACTGCCAAATATATTTAAAAAAATGTATAAGGTCACCTAAGCCCAGGTTTGATTGCTAATATGCGTGCAAATTGTATTTGAGTCTGGTTCGCAACTTGCACTAACAAAAAGCTTTAAAAGCAGAGTGCAGATTGTTTTGCTCCACTTTTGGAGCAGGCACTTACCAGCACTTTGCAGTTAATGGAAATTTCTAGTGCAAAACAGCGTGCAAGGACTTTAACAAGAGCAAAACGTGTGCAAAAATAATGTTCTCATTTTCCTCCTCGATTTATCACCCAGATCACAATGAAATGCAAAAAACACCTGATACCCAATGTTAACATAGAGCTTGGCCTCTACAGCACCGCGGTCACAGTCATTTCGGCCCTGGGAAGAACTGCAGGGCCAACAGCCCCAGGATTCAGCACCAGAATCCGTACATTGAGCACCCGAGGTTCGTCGACGGGTCAGTGGCCTTAAGGGAGATCATTGACGCGCAGACTACGCGCAGGGGTTCCTGTGGGCCCCATCGTAGCGCGTTTGAATCAAGCATTTCTCCCAGGCTTAACCCGGAGGTGAGACCCTTCGACATATGGCTGTGTGGACTGTTGGAGAGGCCTCTAAGATCAACACTAAGCAGACTGGGGCCCGGTAGGGTGCCTGAACACGTGGCCCACTGGTGAGCATTGGCCAGGCTCTTCCTGGGAGGAAGCAGTAGTAGACAGTAACAGAAGGCCCACTTTATTTCCGGCTTGCAACCGCTTGCAGGGAGAGCAGACGAAGGACCCCCCTGCATTCCGCTTGGCTAGCGGCACTGAACCACGATGAACGGGGCCCACTGTGTGCTCGGGCGGCACATCTAGAGAGCCCTCAACCCAATAACCCCTGAGGAGCATTCGTTCAACCTTGGCCCTGTACTAATTGGGCATGGCCTCTGGAGCCTCGGGCCCCTTGACAGAACTGTACAGGGAGAAAGCACTCCTGCACAACCGAGTTGGGGCAACATGGCGAATGTACGCGTGAAGAAAGATTGCTCGGTCAAAGAGATGCTGATGAAACAGCCCACGCAGGGTGCTACAGTGGGACTACCCCAAGACGGAGAAGGGCAGCAGGATGGCCAGGAAGGAGCCGATGCCCCAGTCACTAAGGCCTTCATGACTGCGCGGTTCATGTCCCTGCATGAAGACCTTCAAGTGCTGAAAAGACAACTCTCAGCCGATCTAAAAGAACTGATGCGCGATGTGGAAGAAGTGGGCGACTGGGTTGCGACCCTGGTAGAACACGAGGCAGGAAGAGACGTGTTGGCTCTCTTCCGACATGTGCTAGGCGAAGAACATACCGCCAAAATCCAGACAGACCGGGCACACTGGGTGGGCATGCCGCGGACTGGCAAGGCCCCCCCAGCAGACATCTTGGTGTGTGTGCATGACTTCCAGCTAAAAGAGCAGATCATTAAGACGAATAAGAGGCACGCACCCGGTACAGTTTCAGGGACACGCGCCAACCTTCTTTCAAGATCTCTCTGCAACCACCCTATTACAGTGTACCTCAAGGAGAAAGGAATATCATACTCCTGGGGGCACCCCTTCCGGATCATCTTCTGCTACGAAGGTAAAATTCGGCAGCTTCGTTCACTACAGGAAACCAGGGAGGTCCTAGGGATTGCGAAACCTATGTCCCCAGAGTCGCACCGCAGGTCACCTGAGAGACTGAGACACAACCAGCCCCGGTGGCAAAGGGTTGGGAAATCCTCTTCTTCCCATAAACCTGATATGGGAATGATAGCAAAAGAAAGAGAAGCAGTAATTAACTCACTGGCTAGCGGACCCGACCAGACATCACCCAGCTGATCGATTTTACACTACGACAGAGAGCCCACTGGCATGGAGGAGCCGGGGAACGCCACCCATTGCTGCTATTGCCCCTGAAAGGAATCTCAACACTTGCTCATTGTAGGTCACGGTACCCGGAACTGCCGGACTGTCCTCTGGCTATCGCCCCATCGGACTCTCCTATCTAGACGAACTGTTGTCTCAATTGTTTACAATTTTGTTCCCATTTTGAAATTTGATGGGAGTTAGTTTGCTGTTTTTATATTTCGGGATTGTTTGTTGTTTCCTGCACCGGTCATAAAAGTGATAGATGCCCGGCCTCAACGATACACGTCACTAGGACTATCTATTCTTTTCCATCCCACTCAGAACATGCACCACGCTGCAGCCTAACACTCCTTACGACAACATGGGCAAAGATCTCAAAATTGTAGTCCTCAATGCACGTGGTCTAAGTCATCCAGTAAAATGCACAGCAATTCTCCCCCTGTTAGAGCACTCTGGCGGTGATATTGGTCTGTTGCAAGAGACTAAAATCTTGTCAATGAACACAGCACGCATGCACTTACGGCGATTTCCCCACCAGTACTGGTCCTCAAGCACTGCTAAAAAGAATGGTATTGCTATCCTCTTTGGAACGAAATTTGAAGGCAAAGTAATATCAACACTCTACGAAGTAAAGGGACGTTTGCTCGCACTTAGAATTCGGTCGGGCTCCACACATTTCACCCTAGTCAACATATACACCCCAAACATGCAACATGAGCACTTCATTGTTAGGACCCTCACAGAAGTTTTGGCATCCCCGATGCAGCAGTACTGGTGGGCAGAGATCCTAATCTAGTGATGGACAATACGTTAGACCGCTCCTGCCAGCGAACCGCACAAACTGGGGCATTCTGGCATGAGGAAAGGCGGTGGCTTGTGGAGGACAGTGTGGGAGACATCTGGCATCAGCTACATCCGGAAACACGACTATACTTACTATTCTGCCGCGCAAAATCATATGCACGACTAGACCACTTCCTAGCATCAACTGCACTGATCCCAAGGTTGAGTAACGCATCTATCGAGCCAAGTTCCCTCTCAGACCACACAATGATCACGGTTACGGTCCAGCCCAACAGTGACCGCCCTAGCCTTGCCAGATGGTGCCTGAGGGATAGCCTTTTGCAATCCCCAAAAATATTACTAGATATGCGCTCGAATCTCACAGACTACCTACAGCACAATGATAGGGAAGACACCACCCTGGTAGCGATCTAGGAAATGTTGAAGCTAGTAATGAGAGGAGAATTTATTGCAGTGTCGGCGGCCGAAAACTGAGAATGCTGGGAAAAACGACAAACCATAGAACGAGAGATTAGGGAGATGGAGTCTATGCACAAACGCACAGGAGCCCCGAGGGTGAGGAGGGAGATGGAAAAGAAACGGCTCCTTCTAAAAAGCTTAGACCTGGACAGGTCGGAATATGCCCTGCTCAGACTCCGACATAAATTCTTCCTGAGCAATAACAGATGTGGGGAAATGCTTGCACAAAGGCTTAGGGCCAAGACGATAGCTGCCGCAGTCGCCTCAATCAAGCAGCCATCAGGTGAGGAAGTTCATACGGATTCCCAAATAGTTGTGTCCTTCAAGACCTTTTACAAGACTTTATACACCGAAGATGACTCAGAGCACCAGGAAGCTCTTGCCTACCTGGAGCCAAGCCTGGTCACTCGCCAACCAGATGCTCTTGCGAGCAAACTTGATAACCCAATACGACCTGAGGAAGTCATCTCGGCTATTGCCCACCTGAAGGTGAACAAGGCCCGGGCCCGGACAGGTTCCAGCACTATTCTATAAAGCCTTCTGCAAAGAGTTGGGGCCACTGCTGATGTGTCTATTCAATTACTTCCTTGAAAGTGGTACAATTACTGACTCCATGGCAGAGGCATCGATATCAGTGATTCTTAAACCCCTTAAAGATCCCAGCGAATGCGGATCGTATCGCCCCATATCTCTGCTGAATATAGACGCAAAAATCTTTGCCGGGATCCAAGCTGCCCGACTGCACCCACTAATGGCAGGTCTCATCGTTCCTGACCAGGCCGGATTTATTCCCACGGTACATGGAGGAGATAATACTAAGCAACTCCTTCTTCTAATGGATAGTGTGCACAGATCCCACAGAAAAAGCTTTGTTCCCGTCAATAGCGGTACAAAAGGGGGTGGTGATGGATGGAGCATCAGAACCAATCAAACACTCACACCCAGTCAACAGATCTGGGTTTGATCCATCACCGTTCTTTAGCCCACTCTGCCACCCCAGTTCAGACATGGCCATATGCAAATCAGTCTGACCCTGTGCCTCATGGGAACAGTCCAGCCCGAACTGCCAAGCCATGCCTTCCCTGGACCGGAAACAAGCTTCCTAGGACCGGTTTCTGGCATTTCAGCCGTCTTCAGCCAGGCTTGCTTGAATCCAGTGGCAAAGAGAGCAAGGGACTCAATAGACGCAGAGAAAGCGTTTGACAGAGTATGATGGAGTTATCTTTTTGATAAGCTCCGCTGCTCTGGCGAGCGATTTATAAAATGGGTCGGATGCATTTACTGGGCCCCACCTGCATTTGTGAGAGTGAATGGGTTATCTTCAGAAATGTTCACAATAGCACGCAGTACGAGACAGGGTTGTCCACTTTCCCCCCTCCTCTTTGCTCGGTATATGGAGCCACTAGCCCAAAAGATTTGGGACCACCCAAAGATTGGGGGTCTCCGATTTGGAGGAGATGTCCATAAAATCAGTCTGTATGCAGATGACGTAATTTTATTGCTCTCAAACCCATCCACCTCCTTACCAGCACTCCTGGGCGAATTAGAGTGCTTCGGGAAAGTCTTGGGCTTTAAAGTAAACCTGAGCAAGTCACAGGTTCTAAATCTATCCACCACCCCGGAGTGTGAAGAGAACTTACAGAACAGATTTCCCTTGCAATGGGTAAAGCAGTCGATAACATATCTCTGCATCCTTCTAGCCCCAACACTGCCTATGACTCATGCGTTAAACTACTCGGCACTCGTTGATCAAATAACTAAGGCGCTGAATGGATTGTCTCAACTTAAGCTGGCCTGGTTCGGTCGTATCGCAGCAATAAAAATGACGGTGCTACAGTGTATTCTATATATTTTTCAGACACTACCATTGGTCCCACCACCGAAGGCCATGCGCACTCTGCAACTAGCTATCAATACGTTTATTTGGGGAGGGTAAAAGGCGTGATTATCTATAGCACAACTGTCGCAGCCCAAGCGGGAGGGGGGTGGGCCTAACGTTGATTCAAAGGTACTTACAAGCATCACATCCCCGCTATATAATCGCTTAATAACAAGAACGGTTCCATAAACTGTATGAGAGAAGCATACACTGAGTTTACAGCAGGTGCAGGTGCAGTGTTCCTGCAGGCCTTCTGCTGGCAGGAGTAAGGCTAATCAATGTAAATCTGTGCATAAGGGAGGATATATATCGGCTGACTGCGTGCAAACGTGTAGGGTAGTGCATGAAGTGAGTAAAAAGGAGTATTCTGGTGAATTTCAGGTTAGAGTGAATTAGAACATGCAGTTCACAGGGGTTCTGCCTGCTGGAGCTTGGCCCTGTTGCTGAAGATCTCCATGCTGGCAACTCTGATTCTGGGCAAGGAGACTCAATAGCTGGACAGTCTGATACAAGGTATATCTGAGCCACTAGCTGACAGATTCTGTTGGCCCACTATGGTCATCCTGTCTTCAACTGGTGCTCAGCACCAAAGACAGAGAGGAGCCAAAGGTACCTGGACTCAAAAACGTCTGTGTGGGCTGGAAATGGGTGATGCACTGAGGGTCACCACTCATAAGGCTGCCAACCATTACTGGATAAACAGGGTAAGACCTCTATAGTTAATACCAGTGGGTGGGCCCAACACAGAACTTAATTCACAACTAGATCCGAAGGCATGCCAAATGCAAGCCTATATGTGACCGTCTGGGAACCGACAGGGCACAGCATGCTGTCCCTCGTACCACAGCTTTTTCATTGCTGTTCTTTAGCAGTGAACAACTGATTGCTGTGCAATGGATCAATGCGAGAATAGTAAGACAACAGGAGAACTCCTGTGAGTTCCCTCAATGGGAACTGGGCCATTTCTATGAAGTTTCTACAGACCATTACTGGCTCTTCTTCCAGTATGACTCTCCCAAAGAAGCCCCCACCACTGCTGCACCTTCCAAAACTCCACAAAACAGTCCACAAACCAATATGGAAAAAGCTTCCCCGCCATTGAGAAAGGAGACAAGCCACTATTATTTCCACAAACTTCCTATCGTTCTACACTTTTAACGTCTCCCCTCTTTTACCTACCTAGGCTTAACAGTGCTGGCACACCATGTACCGGGGTTGCCATGAGCTCTAAAAATCTATTATTCATTCTTTCTTGATAGTGTCCCTACTCCCAAACACAAAACAACTCAACAACAGCAGGCCAACTCGAACTCAAAGCACAACACAACTCAACACCAGCTTGACACTTCGGGAACGTAGAAGCTACAGATCCGCACAATGACTCATAGATTCAATGACGCCTCACTGATGTCTTTCAGCAATCCCTAGATACGTTGCAGAAAACTTCAGGGTTAGGATTAAAGAATAAGATCTACCCCACAATACTTCATTAGACCAGTATGGCAACCAAGGGAATGGGTGTCTAGAACATGAAAACCAGGGTTACACAATGTAATTATTTTGTATGTAGGCTTGTAGAGTGTCTCTGTATATTTCTGTACAGGCCAAGATCTTCTTGAGGATACCAAAGACCTTCCAATAGGGAATAGTAAGACCCTCTGCCAATGAAGTTTTGTAGAGTGTGGAGCCAGAAGGCATTGCTAGCCCACCCCTCCTGCAAATCTACTAGACCAGAACAGCATTATAGGCAGACATGAAGTCAGCACCAGAATCTGGTAGAAGACTATAGACCTGAGTATTTGCACCCAGTGAAGCAGGAGTGGCATGGAGTGATGGCTATAATTGCATGGTCTAGATCAAGGACATAGCACGACTGCAGTGGTTTGTAAAATGAACTAAAATTATCAGGACTGGCACTAGGGCGGTGCGACCGGTGCCACCGCACCGGGTGCTGACTCTTCGAGAGGGCACCCTGTTTGGAAGTATTTTATGGTTTAGAAATCACCTGCTGCGTTTCCTGCCTCTGGTAATTTTCACCCAACAATAAAAGTGTCAAGATAACGCCGGTGAATAATGGTCTTCCTGGAGAGAAGTAGTTTTGTCCAGTGGAAGTTTTAACTCATTTTGTGGTAGCACAGAGGGTTAATATGCATGCTGCAAAGAATGTGTACCATGCAGATCACAACTGCATGTAGTTCAAATAGGTCAGTGCTTTTGTCTGAGAGATTCTTTTGTTACTAGCAGTGTAGATGTTAAAATGATAACATAGAACAGTGAGCTAATAACTTATCAAAGAGCTGCATGCAAACTGTAAGGTATATATTAGAGCATTCTGATGTTTTCTTATTTTCTTATTCTAATGTTTCAAAAGGTTTCATTTCGGTAAAAAAAAAAAATCCTTATTATTAAATGTAACCCCCAACCATGTGGTTATGTTTCAAATTCTGAGTTTGTGCTTCTCCAGACCAAGCTCTCTTAAACTATACAGTCTATCAGTATGAATGACATACGACTCACCTTGTAGTCTTCTCGCTTATGTAACATTTCCTATACACTGATTTACACACATATGGTTGATTGTCTCTGTGTAATGTGTGTATGATGAAAAGTGCTCTGACAACCTACACTGGTATAGGTAGTGCTATATAACTAATTAAATACATCTGCGAGAGAGTGGTTATGGAGACTTGAGGGGGCACGGTTAAAGGGTGGTAGTGAGGAAATCCGTGGGGATGTGCCCATGGGGGGGGCGCCAACAAACGTTGCACAGGGTGCCACCAGTGCTAAAGCCGGCCCTGAAAATGATTCAAGCAAACTCAAAAGAAGCAAACTCAGCGAGTGGCTGAGAGTTAGCAAGCACTAATGTGCTTTGAATTACTTCCAGGTCACTGAATATCGAAAGCGTTGCTCAGGCCTCAAACGTTTGCCTTGAAACCCGAGGTCTCATATTTGCTGAGTTGTGCATTTTAGTGGCCTCGATGTTGCTTCATTTAGTGATGTTTCAAGGATGTCTGTTTACCAAGAGAAATTCGCTGATAATTACATACCGATGCCCTGTATTTACAACCTGAAACCACGTAACAGAATGCTCACGTGCGAGTAAATAGCAACATTAAACCTTTCTAAAGAGAAAGTAATACCTCAGCCCCTGGAGAGGAAGCATCTCCGCCAGATCCCTGTTCATTATGTTAACGGAGCTTTTGTGAATCATTCACTTTCTGGCAATGCGCAGAATAGTTCAGTCAGTCTCTCTCTTACCTCTATAAATGTTTCATACAACAGGTGAGGTTTAATTTTCCTCAGCGTACCCAAGAAGGGTAAAGGGGCGGGTCCGGGTGGCAGTCGTTTTCTCTTCTGATGGGTTTTCCAGGAAGTGAGAAGAAGAGCCCCCAAAAAGATGCAGATACACAAGGTCACCGTGGAAGCTAAATCCATTGTTTACTTCATGGGTTATGGAATCTGTAAGAGATGAATGATCAAGAGGATTAGAGTGGCACCCCAATGTTTTTATCCCTCGCGTACACCAAAACACGACCCAACATTCCTTTACCCCTCTCACAGTGTGCCAACACAGGCCATCCTCACATCAAGTGCTATCTAAAATTGCTCAGAAATCATGAGCGCTTTAATTCAGTGTATTTTAGTAACATTACAAGGTGCAACAATTGTACGGCAGAACCAGGAGTATGCTTATCATTTTTAATGAGCCTGTCATAAGTTTTTTTAAACCAGGCCAGCAAAAAAAGAAAAAAAGTCACATACTCTACAACGTCATATTAAAATATCAAGTAAAAAGTTTGATATAAAACCAATATCTGTTTCACACACTTCACATATTCATCTGTCTATAAGAGTTACGTTGAGCTTGTAATGGAGTGAAGCTATGTGAAACCTCTAGCTTCATTTTGTTTCTACCACCAGCAACCATTAACAACAAACTACCTTCGCGGAAAAATATGGAGAAAAAGTTGAACTATGAAACACATCTAATCTCAGGCCATTACTTGTCCAGGGCTAATCAATCCACTGTATCCCCTTTTTTTGTACCTGACAGCAGGAGTTCATTTGTATTGTTTTTAGCTATAGAATTTAACCCATTGATAAAGTGGGAAAAAAGAGCAAATAGACACAGGGCCCAGGGTGGTTCAGATACACTGGGATAAAGCATCTGGCTTTAACCTGGAGACTGTGCAGCTTGCACTGTTTATCACCGGGGAGAATCCCTCTATCCAACACAACTGCACCCCTTATTTTATCCTGTTGAGAATTCTTGTGATAACAAAGGAAGAGAAACTAGCAGAAAATGCATAAGACGATGCCAGGGCAAGAATAGGACGAATAACATCAGGGTAAGGTAGAAGAGCTCTCTTTCCTACGTCAGTGTCCAGGGTCATTTAATCTTCCTGCAGGATGAAGAGAAATAGGACTATGAATGAGCATAAGAAACCCCTAGAAAACACATTAATGGGAAACAAGAGGAGGGGAAAATGGAGGCGCAACATGTGTCAGTCCCTATAAAGCTTCAGTCTTCCTACCAGCTGATAAAAAGACTGCTGTTTCTAGAGGATGATCTTACAGATCAACTTCTGTACCTTCAGGCACGTGTGTGGTACACAAACGCAACAGGAGAAGGTGTGGGAACCCTATGGTTTTGATTAAGGCAGAAGACTGCTGTTTCTGTAGGCTGTTCTTGTAGATTACCTGGTAGCCCTTCAGGACCCCTCTGGAGACTGTTCTGAGAATTAGGAATTGGGACCCCGATATGGATCAAACTTCTGTTTAAAATACTAGAATTAAGAAAGTCCAAAGTACTTTTAAGAAGTGATTTTCTTGGCACAAGTGCAGGGCAACTTGCTTCAGCCATTTTAAATGCCTAAAGGAAGCTTCTATCTCTGATTTGAGCTTGTATTTTACATCTTGTCCCCAGAGTCGAGAGCATGTGGATTTGTTAGTTCAACCAGAAATGTTACAACTGAGAGTCATCTTCTTCCTTTCTCAAGATCTCAGCCCCCAACAGTAGAATGCTTCCTTTGGTTGTTTGTGACTGTAGGAGAGTAGGGTCTGCTTTCTATGTTCACCCCCACTTTTTGCTTTACTGGTTTTCGACTTAGATGTGGCTGTGGGCCTGCTAATCAGACCCACAGCCCTGCTGTTCTCTCTCTAAATTGATACTATGTACTTTAGGTGCATAACCCATTTGGATAGGATCACCTTATTGGTCCATGTACAGTGTACCTTAGGTACCCAGGGCATAGGTGTACCCTAGGCCTACCAGGGGCTGCAGCATGTATTATGCCACCCCTGGCCTTCTATTATGACACAACTGGCTGATCACTCAGCTGGGGCAAGGTCGTGTAATCACTCCTTGCTTAGGTGTAGTATTCCTATACCTAACTTACATATAGACACATGTGTACCTATCAGCCACTCCTATGGCAGGCCTTAACAATCCTGGAGGCAGAGTGCTTGGTAACATGTGAGATGGTGCTCTAGCATGAGCTGAGCCTGTCTGCAGCTTTCGGAACCATGTCCTTATAGCTGTTCTATGAGATAGCCTACCATATACTCTTAAAGTGCCTTATAATCTTAAACGGTTATGGTAACTATGGTTTTGCTTTATCAAAACATGTCGTGTAAGGTGTCTAACACTTTGGAATAATACCCCCATCCCATTTCTGGGGATGAGGATATTATCCCTCCCTTCTAGAGGGAGAAGACATGTTGTAACCTACTTACCCGGTTAAAGTTAACCAGAGCCCCAGCATCACAAAATGGATGCTGCTGCCACAGACACGAGTCTGACCTCCTGCTGCTGGGAGTGATCCCGGCAAGGAAGGCTTGGACAATAGGTTTCCTGCCTTGGGAGATGCGAGCACCACCCCAGACAGGCCTTAGTGTATTGGGGCAGGGAGGGATGAAAAGAATGAGACATGCCTGGGGCACACAAGGTGTCCCGTGCATAGTCCAGTTCAAACCGGTGCTGGGGCACTCCAGCCCCAGTCCTGGCGCGAAACTGGACAAAGGGAAGGGGGTGTAACCACCCCCCTCCCAGGTCCCACCCATAAGGTGTGACCTAGCAGGCAACCCAGCCCCCCAGATTAGTATAAGAGTGGTAGCTGGGCCCCAGGAGATTAGATTATCCTGAACCTGCAACTTGAACAGAAACTCTGGACCTTCGACATTCGACGAAAGAAGAAGACTGAAGAATTTCCCTTGTGGCCAAGGAGTGGCTACCCTGTGCAAACAGGCACCGTCAAGAGACTACCCTTTGCTTTGCTGAAGTTCTACGAGGGACCGACTGCAGAGCCCGACCAGAGCCTTGACTTCCAGACTTCTCCGACCCTGATCCACATCCACAGCCGAGCTGAGGTCCGTGGAGGCGACGAGAGACGTGGGACCGGCTACCTGGGAAAAGTGGCGAGTATCTTCCAGCGCAGCTTCTGAGGAACCCTCGAAGTTGTGCACCGGGGATTGAGAAGCCCCAACCCCAAGCACCATCTGCACCGAAGATCAGCCCCCCACACTCCACGAGTCCTGCGTGGGGCCCTTCTGCATTTTCCTGCTTGCCGCGTCTGTCCGGTTGCTTGCCCGTTTGCTAGCGGCCTTTGTGACGACACACCTTGAAATCTTCACTGCTGGTTTGGCTCCTCCAGACTGGCTCCCGCTTCCTTGTAAAGGAGAAGCACCCCAGACCTTCCTGGTCTGCACCAGAAGCAAGTCCTCCGTTCTTCGTGGGTTCCGCTTGCCAAGGCTTGGTGAGTCCTAGTTCGACTTCGACGCCGCCGACAGCAAGAGCCTTCGTGGGACAGCTCGCCTCCTGGTCGTCCTCGACGTCTCCTGGTACCCGTGGCTGCAGCGACAAGCTTCACCTTTCACCTGCAATCTTCACGACATCGCCTGGTTCCTTCCTGGTTCCACGTGGTCACTGGCTAGTGACCTTGACTCTGTCCCTTCTGCTTGCAGGTATCCTCTCTTCTTGACCCCAGCCTTGGAGTCCACCGGACACTCTTCACTGACTGCCTGTCAGCAACTTTCCTTCAGGCATCCATAGAAGTCCACGACGAAACCCGACGCAAGTTCACACCTATGCACCTGCAGCCCGTGGGCTAGGTAACTTGGGTACTTCGGTGCCCACAAGGGTAGTGACTATCCTAGGGTCTAGTTTCCGAGTCTTGACTCTCTAACTGCTTCAGAAGTGTCCTTAAACTGTTAATTTCTACCTGCTAGTAATTCTATCGACTTTTACGCATTACGCGTGAGTGTTTCCACTCTGCACCTGAATCCCGTGGGCCTCCCACTTCCTACCTGTTGCTAGTGTAGTGTAGCCCCAGCGATTCCCTAGGCCTAGGCCTATCCTATTTCCATGACAGTGGTCCTTATACCACTTCTTTAGTATATGGTTTGCGTGGCCCCTAGGGCCTAACTGTATTACTTACCTGTGTGACTTAATGTATGCATAAATAAGACTGTGTTGTACTTACCTCTAATCTCATAAAGAGTGCTGAGGGTTTGACTAGAATAAATACACTTTATTTTATATATATATATCTGTTGTGGTGTCCTTTCATTTGGTATTCAAGGGATTATATATGGTATCACAGCTGGCTTCACATGCCATTCAGAGTTTAGCTTAAGACTGCTCTTGTCCATGCTACCACTAGGATAGCTGGTCTATAAGGTTGACTTTACAACCAATCACCATAAGGGTTGTTTGGACTGATATAAGGTGTACACTAGAACTAGTGACATCATACATCAGGCCAACTTCTCACATTGGTGAGCAGTGGTTGGGATCCGAGCTTGCTGTTGTAATACCATTGTAATCTTGAGATACTAAATTGAAAGATCACACAGATATTGTTTAGGTACATATAACATAGATTATAATACTTAAGTCCTACTGGACTTAGTGGTTGTAGGTTGAAGGGAGCAACACACCCTGACTACAACTACCAGAGAGGTTTAGTAGAAACAACTAGTGTAGGTAGGTGTACACACCACACCCTCACTAGATCATGTCTCTGGGAGGAGATCAAGTAGATGCTCTCTCAGGAGGGGCAGGTCTGAAGAAGACCCCCTCTAGATATGATACCCTAACTTTTCAGGAGATGAGACAATTGTGTACCTCCAGAAAGTTAAAACAGGGTGCAAACCCTACCCTCCTTCAGCTAGTACAACTCCTAGAGGAGTATGATACTTTTAGGGCCTCACAGGCCAGTACCCTAGGTACAAAGGAGGGTCTACCCACCACAGATGAGTCAGATGGGACTTCAGCAGATGAAGAGGTAGACAGCCAGGGCCAAGTAGGAAGACTTAGCCAGGCTAACCTAAGCTTACATGGGAGTTTGCATGGGGTCCCCCCATACAGACCCCCAAGTGGGCTTACCCAGAGAAGCAGGAGAGACAGATCCCCTTCAAGGGAATCCATCCACTCCCATGTCTCTAGCATCTCTAATGCTTCCTTTCACAGGGGAATGACTTCCCCTGAGAGAAAGGAGCATGAAGCCAGAATGAGGGAAGCTAATCTGAGGATTCAGAGGGAAGAACTTGCCCTTGCCAAGGAGAAGCTTGCTCTGGCTAGAGAGCAAAAGTTAAGTGGGTCAGAACCCACTGGTGGCAGCAATATCCCTAAGGATAGAGACAGGCACTATGATAATAGAAACCTGAGCAAGATTGTCCCTCCCTACAAGTGTGGGGATGACATCCACAAATGGAGAACGGCTTTGGCGAGAGCTTGCAAAGTACAGCAGGTACCCCAAAGTCAGTGGGCAGCTATATTGTGGCTCTCCTTCTCTGAGAAAGGTAGAGACAAGCTCCTCACAGTTAGTGATGAGGATGCAGACAATTACACTGTCCTGAAGAGTGCTCTAATTGATGGGTTTGGCCTAACCACTGAACAATACAGGTTGTTGTTCAGGGATACCCAGAAGACACAGACTCAGGACTGGACTGACTTTGTAGATTGTGCCACTAAGGCTCTGGAAGGCTGGCTAGTGGGAAGTAAGGTTAAGGACTATACAGGATTGTATAATTTGATCATGAGAGAACAAATCCTTAACAACTGTCAAAACCAGCTACTGCATCAACACCTGATTGATTCTGATCTGACTTCTCCCCAAGAATTGGGAAAGAAGGCAGATTGATGGGTCAGGACTAGAGTTAAGCAGAAAAACCAGAACCAGGGCGGTGATCAGAAAAAGGCAGACCAGAAGGGTAATGATCAGAAACAAAAAGACCAGAAGTCTTCACCAGGCCCCCAAAAGGCTCAGGGGGAGGGTGGTCCCAAAAAGGATAAAAAGAAAGATGGCCAAAAGAAACCATGGTGCAACTATTGTAAGTCCAACTCACATTGGTTTAGTGAGTGCACCAAAAAGGATAAGCCCCCAGCCACCATTGCCCCTAAGGCAACTGTACCCCCTAGTCCAGCTGTAAGTGGTGGTTCCCAGCAAAAGGGTGTAGTAGGGTTAACCCTGGGAACTGAGGAGGATTCTGGCCTAGTCCGAATACCTACTCAGGCTGTTCTGATCTGTGATGGGGACTTAGCTTTGTCCCCTACTGTAGGCCCCAGTAACCTGGGCAAGTACAGACAGACTCCTTTTATCAACCAAAGAATGGCTCAGGCCTACAGGGACACTGGGGCTAGTGTCACAATGGTGACACCTGCCTTTGTGGACCCTGGACAGATCATACTAGGTGAGAATTACCTAGTGACCAACGATAGCAATGCCACTACCTCCCAAAGTGTGGCTATTGTTAACTTCTCCTGGGGAGGGGTAACTGGCCTCAAGAAAGTTGTTGTTAGTTCAGACCTTCCTGTAGAGTGTTTACTGGGCAATGATCTTGAAACTTCAGTTTGGTCTGAAGTGGAGTATAGGACCCATGCAGAAATGCTGGGGATAGATGCACATGTCCTTGCTGTGACCAGGTCACAGGCCAAAAAGTGCACCACTGAACAAGTGCTGGATCCTGAAACTATGGACCAGTCACAACCCAAGAGAAAGAGCAGTAGAGTTAAGGCTGTGCCTTCCCCCCTGCCTCAGGTGGTGGATCAGCCCTCCCAGGAGGAGGATTCCGAGAGCCTTGAAGTAACTGTCCTAGAAGAACTTGAACCTGATCAGGTTGAGTTTCTTGGGACAGGGGGACCTTCAAGGGCAGATCTGAGGCAGGCTCAATTAGACTGCCCCTCTCTTGAACCCCTCAGACAGCAGGCTGCTGCTGAGGCTGCAGGGAATGCTCAAGGTACCCATAGAGTGTATTGGGATGAAGGGCTACTGTATTTAGAGGCTAGAGACCCCAAGCCTGGTGCATCCAGGAGGTTGGTCATACCACTGAAGTTCAGGGGCTTCCTTCTTACCTTGGCCCATGATATTCCCCTTGCAGGACACTTAGGCCAGAACAAGACTTGGGACAGGCTTGTCCCTCACTTTCACTGGCCCCATATGTCAGAAGATACCAAGGAGTTTTGTCGCTCCTGTGTCACCTGCCAAGCCAGTGGCAAATCAGGTGGCACCACAAAGGCCCCCCTCATACCACTACCTGTGGTGGGGGTTCCCTTTGAAAGAGCGGGCATAGATATTGTAGGACCAATGGACCCACAAACAGCATCTGGGCACAGATTTATACTGGTGATAGTGGACCATGCCACCAGGTATCCAGAAGCTATTCCCCGGAGGACCACAACAGCTCCTGTTGTGGCAAGGGCCCTGCTTTGAGTATTCTCCAGAGTGGGCTTTCCAAAGGAGGTCATTTCTGACAGAGGTGCCAACTTCATGTCAGGATACGTGACTGCAATGTGGAAGGAGTGTGGTGTGAACTACAAGTTCACCACACCCTATAAACCCACAGTGCAATGGGCTTGTTGAGAGATTCAACAAGACCCTAAAGGGAATGATAAAAGGTTTACCAGACAAGCTTAGGCGAAGATGGGACATCCTTTTACCCTGCCTTCTGTTTGCTTACAGAGAGGTCCCACAAAAGGGGGTTGGCTACAGCCCTTTTGAGCTTTTGTTTGGGCATCCTGTAAGAGGACCCCTATGTTTAGTAAGGGAAGGATGGGAGAGACCTCTCAGACAACCCAAACTTGATATAGTGGATTATGTACTTGGTCTCCGCTCCAGGATGGCAGAGTATATGAAGAAGGCTTCTAAAAACATTGAGGCAAGCCAAGAACTCCAAAAAGCTTGGCATGACCAAAAGGCTGTGCTGACTGTTTACCAGCCAGGGCAGAAAGTGTGGGTGTTGGAGCCAGTGGCCCCAGCAGCACTCCAAGACAAATGGTCTGGACCCCACACTATTGTTGAGAAAAAGGGAGAAGTCACCTACTTGGTGGCCTTGGGACTCCCAGAAGCCCCCACAGGGTGCTTCATGTCAACAGATTGAAGGCATATGTTGACAGGGCAGACATGGGCTTACTCATGGCTACAGATGAGGGGCAGGAGGAAGAGAGTGACCCTCTCCCAGACCTGTTGACTCAGAACCCTGATGATGGCTCAGTTGATGGTGTGGTCTTTTCTGACAGCCTCACTGTCCATCAGCAACAGGACTGCAGACAGGTTCTGCAATCCTACAGACATATGTTCTCTCTGACCCCAAGTCAGACAAACTGGTGCACCCATGAGGTGGACACCGGTGACAGTCTACCGGTGAAGAGTAAAATCTACAGGCAACCTGACCATGTCAGGGACTGCATAAAAGTTGAGGTACAAAAGATGTTGGAGCTGGGAGTCATTGAACCTTCAGAGAGTCCTTGGGCTAGTCCTGTAGTCCTTGTGCCAAAACCTCACACCCAAGATGGTAAGAGAGAGATGAGGTTTTGCGTGGATTACAGAAGTCTCAATGCTGTCACTAGGACAGATGCCCACCCAATACCTAGGGCAGATGAGCTCATTGACAGACTGGCAGCTGCTAAGATTTTGAGCATATTTGACCTGACAGCAGGCTACTGGCAAATCAGACTAGCTGAGAATGCAAAGGCCAAAACTGCTTTCTCGACCCCAGGAGGACATTATCAATTTGTGGTAATGCCCTTTGGTTTGAAGAATGCACCTGCCACTTTCCAAAGGTTGGTGAATCAAGTCCTTACTGGGTTGGATGATTATTGTGCAGCTTAACTTGATGATATTGCTGTCTTTAGCTCCACCTGGGAGGATCACCTGGTCCACCTGAGGAATGTTTTAGAGGCCCTGCAAAAGGCAGGCCTCACTATCAAGGCCACTAAGTGCCAGATAGGGCAGAGCAAGGTTGTATACCTGGGCCACCTAGTTGGTGGGGGTCAAGTTCAACCACTGGAGAGCAAGATCCAGACCATAAAGGACTGGACTCCTCCAACTACCCAGACTCAGGTCAGAGCTTTCTTGGGCCTGACTGGGTACTACAGAAAGTTTGTTAAGAACTATGCGTCCATTGTGACACCACTTAATGACTTGACCTCCAAGAAAATGCCAAAGAAAGTTCAGTGGACAGTAAGCTGTCAAAAAGCATTTGATGACCTGAAGCAGGCCATGTGCAGTGCACCTATTCTGAAAAGTCCAGACTGCTCCAAAGAGTTCATTGTCCAGACAGATGCTTCTGAGTTAGGTGTGGGAGCTGTTCTTTCACAACTTAATATAGATGGTCAAGGCCAGCCCATTGCTTTTATAAGTAGAAGGCTGACCCCTAGAGAGAAACGTTGGTCAGCTATTGAAAGGGAGGCCTTTGCTGTGGTTTGGGCCCTGAAGAAGCTGAGGCCATACTTGTTTGGCACTCACTTCAAGATTCAGACAGACCATAAGCCCCTCTTGTGGCTAAATCAGATGAAGGGTGAAAATCCCAAACTTCTTAGGTGGTCCATTTCCCTACAGGGGATGGACTTCACAGTGGAACATAGACCTGGGACTGACCATGCCAATGCAGATGGACTCTCCAGATATTTCCACTTAGAACATGAAGACTCAACTGGTCAAGGTTAGTTTAATGCCCCTAGGTTGGGGGGGGGGGGTTGTGTAGGAGAGTAGGGTCTGCTTTCTATGTTCACCCCCACTTTTTGCTTTTGCTTTACTGGTTTTCGACTTAGATGTGGCTGTGGGCCTACTAATCAGACCCACAGCCCTGCTGTTCTCTCTCTAAATTGATACTATGTACTTTAGGTGCATAACCCATTTGGATAGGATCACCTTATTGGTCCCTGTACAGTGTACCTTAGGTATCCAGGGCATAGGTGTACCCTAGGCCTACCAGGGGCTGCAGCATGTATTATGCCACCCCTGGCCTGGCCTTCCATTATGACACAACTGGCTGATCACTCAGCTGGGGCAAGGTCGTGTAATCACTCCTTGCTTAGGTGTAGTATTCCTATACCTAACTTACATATAGACACATGTGTACCTATCAGCCACTCCTATGGCAGGCCTGAACAATCCTGGAGGCAGAGTGCTTGGTAACATGTGAGATGGTGCTCTAGCATGAGCTGAGCCTGTCTGCAGCTTTCGGAACCATGTCCTTATAGCTGTTCTATGAGATAGCCTACCATATACTCTTAAAGTGCCATATAATCTTAAACGGTTATGGTAACTATGGTTTGGCTTTATCAAAACATGTCGTGTAAGGTGTCTAACACTTTGGAATAATACCCCCATCCCATTTCTGGGGATGAGGATATTATCCCTACCTTCTAGAGGGAGAAGACATGTTGTAACCTACTTACCCGGTTAAAGTTAACCAGAGCCCCAGCATCACAAAATGGATGCTGCTGCCACAGACACAAGTCTGACCTCCTGCTGCTGGGAGTGATCCCGGCAAGGGAGGCTTGGACAATAGGTTTCCTGCCTTGGGAGGTGCGAGCACCACCCCAGACAGGCCTTAGTGTATTGGGGCAGGGAGGGATGAAAAGAATGAGACATGCCTGGGGCACACAAGGTGTCCCGTGCATAGTCCAGTTCAAACCGGTGCTGGGGCACTCCAGCCCCAGTCCTGGCGTGAAACTGGACAAAGGGAAGGGGGTGTAACCACCCCCCTCCCAGGTCCCACCCATAAGGCGTGACCTAGCAGGCAACCCAGCCCCCCAGATTAGTATAAGAGTGGTAGCTGGGCCCCAGGAGATTAGATTATCCTGAACCTGCAACTTGAACAGAAACTCTGGACCTTCGACATTCGACAAAAGAAGAAGACTGAAGAATCTCCCTTGTGGCCAAGGAGTGGCTACCCTGTGCAAACAGGCACCACCAAGAGACTACCCTTTGCTTTGCTGAAGTTCTACGAGGGACCGACTGCAGAGCCCGACGAGAGCCTTGACTTCCAGACTTCTCCGACCCTGATCCACATCCACAGCCGAGCTGAGATCCGTGGAGGCGACGAGAGACGTGGGACCGGCTACCTGGGAAAAGTGGCGAGTATCTTCCAGCGCAGCTTCTGAGGCACCCTCGAAGTTGTGCACCGGGGATTGAGAAGCCCCAAGCCCAAGCACCATCTGCACCGAAGATCAGCCCCCCACACTCCACGAGTCCTGCGTGGGGCCCTTCTGCATTTTCCAGACTGGCTCCCGCTTCCTTGTAAAGGAGAAGCACCCCAGACCTTCCTGGTCTGCACCAGAAGCAAGTCCTCCGTTCTTCGTGGGTTCCGCTTGCCAAGGCTTGGTGAGTCCTAGTTCGACTTCGACGCCGCCGACAGCAAGAGCCTTCGTGGGACAGCTCGCCTCCTGGTCCTGGTCGTCCTCGACGTCTCCTGGTACCCGTGGCTGCAGCGACAAGCTTCACCTTTCACCTGCAATCTTCACGACATCGCCTGGTTCCTTCCTGGTTCCACGTGGTCACTGGCTAGTGACCTTGACTCTGTCCCTTCTGCTTGCAGGTATCCTCTCTTCTTGACTCCAGCCTTGGGGTCCACCGGACACTCTTCACTGACTGCCTGTCAGCAACTTTCCTTCAGGCATCCATAGAAGTCCACGACGAAACCCGACGCAAGTTCACACCTATGCACCCGCAGCCCGTGGGCTAGGTAACTTGGGTACTTCGGTGCCCACAAGGGTAGTGACTATCCTAGGGTCTAGTTTCCGAGTCTCGACTCTCTAACTGCTTCAGAAGTGTCCTTAAGCTGTTAATTTCTACCTGCTAGTAATTCTATCGACTTTTACGCATTACGCGTGAGTGTTTCCACTCTGCACCTGAATCCCGTGGACCTCCCACTTCCTACCTGTTGCTAGTGTAGTGTAGCCCCAGCGATTCCCTAGGCCTAGGCCTATCCTATTTCCGTGACAGTGGTCCTTATACCACTTCTTTAGTATATGGTTTGCGTGGCCCCTAGGGCCTAACTGTATTACTTACCTGTGTGACTTAATGTATGCATAAATAAGACTGTTGTACTTACCTCTAATCTCATAAAGAGTGCTGAGGGTTTGACTAGAATAAATACACTTTATTTTATATATATATCTGTTGTGGTGTCCTTTCATTTGGTATTCAAGGGATTATATATGGTATCACAGCTGGCTTCACATGCCATTCAGAGTTTAGCCTAAGACTGCTCTTGTCCATGCTACCACTAGGATAGCTGGTCTATAAGGTTGACTTTACAACCAATCACCATAAGGGTTGTTTGGACTGATATAAGGTGTACACTAGAACTAGTGACATCATACATCAGGCCAACTTCTCACAGTGACCATATGTCTTCACTGCAGACCTGTTTGTAAAACTCTATAAACAGGGCTTTAAGTGGGATGAAAAAATTGGGGGGGGGGGGGGGGTCTCTCAATGGGGTGTGGCCAATGTAATTAAGAGCGTGGCTTACAAACACGTAAGCTAAAAATCTGTGTTTAGCACAGTGTGCCGCCCGTCTTGTATTTTGCTGTTTCAGTCATTGCATCCAGATATGATACAAGAAGTAACATCATACCCACAAGTCAGGACTATTGGCTTTGTTAATGATTGTTAGTTGCATAAGATAAATAAGCAGCAACTATGGCTTGTATAGAATATTGGAAAAGCTTACACTTAAAGCCCTGGTGACACCACGACAATGTTGCTGCTCTTGCGTTTCAGAAAGAGAAGGGAAATCCAGAGACAAAATGACTCTTTAGAGGATTTCCCTTCCCCCTACAATGCTCACCTGACATGACCTCATGCCGTAACTTCTCCACTTGTGAGTAGTGTGAGCAGGGTACATCGATGTGCCTGCTGTCTCGAAACGGGTCTCTATCGTGATCTGTTTTGCGCCCTGGTACTTTTTTCAGGACTAGTGACAGCAAACTGCTGTCTGGAAAACAACGGACCGCCTGTGCCAGGGCACAAAACAGAGCCCGACAGAGACCCGTTTCGAGGTCCCCTTAAAACAAGCATTGGCATAGCCAATAGGTCTCGCTTTTGGGACCTTATATGTGTTTAGCCATGCAACAGTTGATGTTGTTGCACCAAGAATATTGTGCTGCATAACTAAATAATTAAAAGGTCCCAAATGTGAGACCTATTGGCTATGCCAATGCTTGTTTTTATAGGAGAGTAGTCCTTGCTCTGCATTCGGTTTACAACTGTAGTTACTCACGAGCACTTGTATGAAAATAACTGTTAGGACAGAGTACGGGGCAGGTGAAAGGCAAAAGTGAAAAACATAAGGATAACTGTTAGGACAGAGTGCAGGATAGAGAAGTAGGTGCAATGATTAAAGAACATAAGGGTAGGTGGCAAAGCAGAGTGTGGAGCCGAGGGACTGGGCACAAGAGAATAACAGGAGGATAAGGGGCAAAGAGAGTGCAAGGCAGAGGGATAGGCACGGGGAGTGAAATGCATAGGGAGGGTGAAGTGAGCATGGAAGTAATGGCCGAACTGTATTTGGTAGCAGGAGAAAGTGCGAGGACTTGTCATGTTTTTTTCTGTTAAACCAGCTGGACTAGCATGTCAGATAAAGTAATAGAACAGACACACCGGATAACAAGCCCGTAGTAGAAACATGATGTCCTAACAGCATAGAGTAAGGCGCAAGCAAGGTAGCAACCCTAGATTATATTTATAGGCGAGTTGTTTTTGCGATGCGTCCTGTTTATATCTTTAGTTACTCAAGAGCACTTTATTAACCTCCTCTCTTCAGTCGCGTTGTAGGCATTGAAGGAAAGGACTGAAGGCCACCAGTACACCCATTGTTGTTTTTGCGATACATAAAACTTACAAAAAGGGCGCCTTTGCGGGAGCTATCTTGGTAATGTTTTAAGTGAGCTCATGAAGTTCTGGATATTAGGAGGGATTTATCGGCAAACATGAGGAGTGGGATAGGGACGCCTGGGGACTTAGGCACATTGTGCTTGCACCCAGTTAGCCATTCAACTGCTCCATTGATGTAAAGGCTCAAAAGTATGGGAGCGAGCACGCATCCCTGCCTATCCCCACATTTGATTGGAATTTTATCCGGAAGGTTCCTCTCTTTTGCAAATGTTTCACCATGTAGAACTCTCAGAATCCAAAGTAGGTCACTTTGGATTTCATAGGCTTCCATGAAGCTCCAAAAGTTGTCTCTTGGGACAAAGTCAAAAGCTGCTCTCAGGTCTATAAACGCTATATAATGATAACCCTGTTTCAAGGTAGCATACTTCCAGCATAGCACCTTAAGCAAAAGGCCTGTTCTAGGGTACTGACCTTGCTCCAAAAGCGCCCCTGTGTGTCTTCAAGGATTTGATTCTCATGCCGCCAATTTTGTAATCCTGCCAGCATGTGCCTACAACATATTTTTGGGCTATTATCTATTAGACCTATGGGTCTGTAGTTGGCTGGCACATCCCTGTTCCCCTTTTAATATATCAGAATACTGATCACTCCTTTCCAGGATGGGGAAATAACCTTACCCCTCATAATGGCATTACTGAGAGCGTTAAGATATGGTACTCATACGTTTAGGTAGGATAAATGTAAATCCCCAGGTATACCATCCATCGCAGGAGATTTTTATTTTTTCATTTTCTTCAAAGCTTCAGCTGTTTTATCCAATGTAAAGCTAGTGATCTCATGTGCTTTATTGCCTTCCACCTTTTCAGTGTAGCTTCAGAGAGTTCTGCTACAAGGCTCCTATTCTGATCCTTATAAGCCTTTAACTGGTCCCACTCGTTGTAGAGGTCACTCAAGTGAGCTACTCTCTTTTCTGGCAGGACTACAGCTTCAAGATGATTATCAATGGGACGAGAGCCAACTGATACTAATTTCCAAAAGGCCTTTGTGTCTCTATTCTGGAGAGCATCTATTAGTTCTGACCACAGCTCTGCTTCCCACCTTCTTTTGGCCTCACTCATGGTTTCCTTTTAACTCTTTCTTGCAAGTCCTATTTCTGTCTGGCTACCCTTTTTTATGGCTCCAATTAAATTTTTTTATGACTACACTCTTTGGAAAACCACTGGGCACATATTTTTAGCAATGCCCCCTGCACTCTTCTCTCACAAAGAAGAGCCTCAGTTAATCCATTAATTGGCAGTGGAGGGTGACAAATTTAAGCTCAGTCTCAGAATTAGATTTGCGGAGAGTTAATTGTTCTAAAAATAACTCATAAATTTGAATCTAGACTGCAATGTTATTCTCAATTGTTGAATTAACAATGAAAGGATGCGGAAAGATCCGATCCTGCACAGTGCACAGCCAATGTCCCTAAGGCTTCAGTAAATTATCAACCTTTAATCACCAATATTTACAAATACTGAACATAGATCACGTGTTGAGTTTCAAGAACAGTATTGTATATTGATAAACAGATGCAAAACAATATTGGAAACAGTTATTGGTGATAAACAAAATTAAGGTTTAATCGATGTCATGTTTTTACATAAATCAACTGAATGGCTTGATGCATCTCAAAACCAAACATTCAAGAGTGACCCAGTGCATTTCGGGTTTAAAATCCTTCTTCAGGGGTACAAATTGATCTCAAAACAATTGTAGCAGTACACATAGTACAGTACGAATAGCAGCCTCCAATTGGAAGAGAAACAATATAAATGCTTCGTATTGGAAAACGAATCAGACAATCAAACATATCAGGTTGGAAAGATTTTGCACACTCGAAAAAAACGATGCCCGAAAGATGAAGATGGGGATGAAAAAATTAGAGGAAATGTGATACAGAACGTGCTGCCCTAGAGTGTTATTTTCGTGTCACCACGGCATAACCATGTTGCTAACGCCCCGTGAAAATATGATGTTTGACTATATTGCATGCAAGTAACATCTCTACCCGATGGTACAACACCTCTTGTGAGTTACAACAAAGAATGCCTCAAATACGGGTAAGTCACGAAGTTTCTGCGATTTAAAAAACACACACTACATGAATATACAACACTACTTAGGCTGCCCGGCCATTAGAAACATGATAAAGTAACACTGGTTCCAGTGTCTTACCGCCGTAAAAGTCAAAAGTAGAATACAAGATCTAAAAAAAAAAACAAGCAATGCAATAGGTCTCGCATTTATAAGAGTTTGAGCTATTGGCATTGTAAAATTACAATGCCTTTTATTTATGTTTTGGTTTTAAAACAAATAAAAGGCATTGTCATTTACAATGTCAAAAGCAGTGTGTGGAGTGCAGCAGTGTGCGGCGTGCAGCGGTGTGCGGCGTGCAGCGGTGTGCGGCGTGCAGCGGTGTGCGGCGTGCAGCGGTGTTTCGTGTAGCAGTGTGAGGCATGCAGCACTGTGGCGTGCAGCGGTGTGCAGCAGTGTGCGACGTGCAGCAGTGTGCTGCGTGCAGCAGTACGTGCAGCATGCAGCAGTGAGTAATGCAGCAGTGTGCAGCAGTGTGTGGTGTGCCGGTTGCAGCAGTGTGTGGCGTGCAGCAATGTTTCGTGCAGCAGTGTGTGGCGTGCAGCAGTGTGCGGCGTGCAGCAGTGTGCGGCGTGCAGCAGTGTGCGGCGTGCAGCAGTGTGCGGCGTGCAGCAGTGTGTGGCGTGCAGCGGCATGCAGCAGTGTGTGGCGTGCAGCAGTGTGTGGCGTGCAGCAGTGTGTGGCGTGCAGCAGTGTGAGGCGTGCAGCAGTGTGAGGCGTGCAGCAGTGTGAGGCGTGCAGCAGTGTGAGGCGTGCAGGAGAGACACGTGGAGGGTGAGGAGAGACACGTGGAGGGTGAGGAGAGACACGTGGAGGGTGAGGAGAGACGTGTGGAGGATGAGGAGAGACACGTGTGGAGGATGAGGAGAGACACGTGTGGAGGATGAGGAGGAGACACATGTGGAGCGTGAGGAGGAGACACCTGTGGAGGGTGAGGAGGAGACATGTGGAGCGTGAGGAGGAGACACCTGTGGAGGGTGAGGAGGAGACACATGTGGAGGGTGAGGCGGAGGGTGAGGAGACATGTGTGGAGGGTGAGGAGAGACACGTGTGAAGGGTGAGGAGAGACACGTGTGAAGGGTGAGGAGAGACACGTGTGAAGGGTGAGCAGAGACACGTGTGGAGGGTGAGCAGAGACACGTGTGGAGGGTGAGCAGAGACACGTGTGGAGGGTGAGCAGAGACACGTGTGGAGGGTGAGCAGAGACACGTGTGGAGGGTGAGCAGAGACACGTGTGGAGGGTGAGCAGAGACACGTGTGGAGGGTGAGCAGAGACACGTGTGGAGGGTGAGGAGAGACACGTGTGGAGGGTGAGGAGAGACGTGTGGAGGGTGAGGAGAGACGTGTGGAGGGTGAGGAGAGACGTGTGGAGGGTGAGGAGAGACGTGTGGAGGGTGAGGAGAGACGTGGAGGGTGAGGAGAGACGTGGAGGGTGAGGAGAGACACGTGGAGGGTGAGGAGGGTGAGGTGGAGGGTGAGGAGAGACACGTGGAGGGTGAGGTGGAGGGTGAGGAGAAACAGAGTTGGAGGGTGAGGAGAGACGGAGGTGGAGGGTGAGGAGAGACGGAGGTGGAGGGTGAGGAGAGACAGAGGTGGAGGGTGAGGAGAGACGGAGGTGGAGGGTGAGGAGAGACGGAGGTGGAGGGTGAGGAGAGACGTGTGGAGGGTGAGGAGAGACGTGGAGGGTGAGGAGAGACGTGGAGGGTGAGGAGAGACACGTGGAGGGTGAGGAGAGACACGTGGAGGGTGAGGAGAGACACGTGGAGGGTGAGGAGAGACACGTGGAGGGTGAGGTGGAGGGTGAGGAGAAACAGAGTTGGAGGGTGAGGAGAGACGGAGGTGGAGGGTGAGGAGAGACGGAGGTGGAGGGTGAGGAGAGACAGAGGTGGAGGGTGAGGAGAGACGGAGGTGGAGGGTGAGGAGAGACGGAGGTGGAGGGTGAGGAGAGACCGAGGTGGAGGGTGAGGAGAGACCGAGGTGGAGGGTGAGGAGAGACCGAGGTGGAGGGTGAGGAGAGACAGAGGTGGAGGGTGAGGAGAGACCGAGGTGGAGGGTGAGGAGAGACCGAGGTGGAGGGTGAGGAGAGACCGAGGTGGAGGGTAAGGAGAGACCGAGTTGGAAGGTAAGGAGAGACCGAGTTGGAAGGTAAGGAGAGACCGAGTTGGAAGGGAATCAGAAGTGGAGGAGAGAGAGAGGTGGAGGGTGAGGAGAGACAGTGGTGGGAGTGGGGGGGAGGGGAGGATATCACTTTTACTTCCTCTCCTAGTGTAAGGTAACGCCCCCACCCCACAGGCCCTGCCGGGGCCGAGAGCAGATCACTGTTCGCATCAGCCGTCACCCGAGACCGCTCCGTACTTGTTGGTAAATAGAGGTTCACTATCTGCTGATAATGGGATTCACTTGGGGGGCTGACTTACCTCCTCCACCCCCAGGGCCAACACTGAGAAGGCATCAGAGACCTGGTGCTGCCTATGCTGCAGTACTGCGAGAGAGAGGGATGGGGAGGCGGGCAGAGGAAGAGGAGTGGGGTTAGAGAAGGGACAGGTGGGGAGAGAAAGAGGAGAGAAGGGACAGAGACAGAAAAGGAGCAAAAAAAGAATTAGAGATAGTAAAGAGGAGAGTTGGGGAAAATGAAAACATTACGAGAGAACATGTAGCAAAGAGATGGAGAGAGAAGATGGGAGAGAGTAAGGACGCAGCCAAGAGATAGGGCAGAGACAAAAAGAATCGAAACAATACAAAAGTATTTTCCAAACTCGTAAATAACCACGGGCCAAACAACTGATCTGCAATGAAGCATCCGAATCCGGTATATCATGACGTTAACCATGCAATAAAACAAATTAAAAAGAAATAAAAAAAACACGTATACACCATGTTGACCCTTTTCCATGCAACGTATTCTAAAACGCCATTCTCATTCATACATTCACAGCAAACCTGTTCACAAGAGTGACAGAAAATTTGGTATTAGTGTTATATTTTTGTTTACATCCATACCCGCTCACTTATGCAATTAAAGGATTCATGACCACACGGTTAAACAAAACGTACTGATTGGCCTTGCCGTGAAGGAGAAACACATGTTGACACACACTCCCGATCTGTGAAACGTTCACCCCACTTTCTCGAAATTGAAACCAGCGCATGTGTCCGACGAACTTCCTGCCGCTTATCTGAATGCACCAGTGGCAGAAGATAGTCACCATCTTGCAACAACACAATTAAAGGGAGGCATGTCTGTCTCTCCCCACCGCCACATGTCTCTGAGTCTTACTGTCTCATGCGAGATCTCCCTCTAGGAGACAGCTGACACCGACTCTTCCCCTGAGACAGTACGGGAGATGCGTGTGTGTGCATAGTGTGTGTGTCTATATGTATATATCTGTGTGTGTATGCATGTGTGTGTGTTTGTATGTGTATAGGTTTGTGTATGCATGTGTGTGTTGGTGTGCAAGTATGGGTGTGTCATTGTGTTCATTTGTCTTCATGGATGTGTACACATATGTTTGTGTGTATACCTATGTCTGTGTATGCATGTTTGTGTGTATGTATATGTGTTTGAGTATGTTGGTGTGCGTGCTTGTTTATATGTGTATGTGGGGTTGGTGTGCATGTATATGCTTATGTTTATGCATGTCTGTGTGTGTTTGTATATGTTCATATGTGTGTGTAAATGCATGTGTGTGTTTGTATGTGTGCATAGTTGTGTATGCATGTGATCAGAGGGAAGAGTGCACTTGAGGGCAAAGAGGAAAACATACAGGGAAGAGTATGTGAGGGCAGAGAGAAAAATACAGAGGGAAAAGCACGTGAGGGCAGAGAGAAAAATACAAAGGGAAGAGTCCATGTGAGGGAGGAGAGAAAAATAGAGAGGGAAGAGCTCATGTGAGAGCAAAGCGAAAAATACAGAGGGTAGGGCGCATGTTAGACCGGAGATAAAAACATAGAGGGAAGAGAGCATGTGAGAGCAGAGAGAAAAATATAGAGAGAAGAACACTTGCGAGGGCAGAGAAAAAAATACAGAGCGAAGAGCACATGTGAGAGCATAGAGAAAAAATGCAGAGGGAAGAGTACATGTGAGGGAAGAGAGACAAATACAGAGGGAATAGCATGTGTGAGGAAAGAGAGAAAAACAGAGAGGGAAAAGCACATGTGAGGGCAGAGTGAAAATACAGAGGGAATAGCACATGTGAGACCAGAGAGAAAAACATAGAGGGAAGAGCATATGTGAAGACAAAGAGAACAAGTACAGGCTATGCCAAGCGGAAATGATCGTGTTTGCGATCAAACATCAAAGCGGCGAAAGTGAAAGTAATCGAGCAGAGCATCAAAGGGCTGGGTGAGAAGGGAGGGGGGAATGCAAGGGTCAAAGCGGCTAAAGTGAAAGTAATCGAGCAGAGCATCAAAGGGCTGGGTGAGAAGGGAGGGGGGAATGCAAGGAGCAGAGGAGCAGCTGTGCACGTGCACGCCATCGTGCACTCAAGCCCTAGGCCAGCAAAACCATGTGGGTAGCACTTTTGAAAGCCCACTTACAAAATGTCTCAAAGAGACAGCTTTCGCTGTCTCAGCGACACCTAATGAAAGGTGGAAGTTAACTATGTGATATCGTCCCGTATATACGTGCAACCAGTGAGAAGTTCAACCCCATATATCCTTACCAGAACGCTGGAATTCAACACACCAACTCTGTCAAAAAGAAAGTATATATGAACAGTCTATTCAAAACTAAAATGTGACGGGAAAACTAAATCGAGTTTCTTCACCCGTAACAAACTCACCGCTGCTAGTCTCGAACAGCATTGTACGCAATGAAACCACGTGACCGCTGGAAGGCGTGAGCACGTCAAAACGTTTGAGGCTCCTATTTATGTGGAAGGTATTACGGTCTTTCAAAACCAATACAACTTTATTCGAGAGTAAAGGCAACCCTGCTAACAAAATCTGAATCCGATAGTCAGCCAATAAACCATTCTAAAACACAACGGTTGGATGCAGTACACAATCAAAGCAACTCGTAATTCAAACGTGGAAAAATAATGTGAAAAATGAAATAAAATGCCACCGAGAAAAACAATTTTCCTAGAGTGTGTCAGTGACCGAGGTTATAATTATCGCGTGAGGTACATACTGAATCACAAAACACAAGTAAACAGCGAAATGAAAATAAAGGTGTAGAGAGGCCGTGGCCGAAAGAATTAGAATGAGGAGAATACTAGAAGTTGGAAAACCGATCCATTCGTGAGTGCAAAATCTGTACATGAGTAAAAATAAGTATATGAATTATAAAAAGCACAGTAATTCATAATGATCACGGAGACTGTCAGGAATAATAATCCCTAAATGCTTAATCCAAAATGTTTCCCTGCGCGCTAGCGAGATGTTGAAATCTATTCCAGGTATCGTGTCTATTTTTTCTAAAATGGTAAATCTGATCTGGGGGATAGTATGTGGTGTGTTAACCCAGTGTGCGACCAGACAGGAGTTGCAGTTACGGTTGCAAATCATACTTTATGTTCGATGATTCTGGTTTTGACCTTACGTGAGGTCCTCCCTATGTAGGTCAGTCCGCATGGACATTGAATTGCATAAATCACTCCCTCTGTGTTATAGTCCGATGTATGTTTTAGTTGAATCTTTTTGCCTGTCTTTGAAGGTGCAAAGGTGTTGCCTGAAATAACATTGCCACACTGACTGCAGTTCCAACATTTTCTCATTCCCTTGTGTTCTGTAATTGTGGGTGTGCATGCTGGTTTTAGCAATTCTTTGAGATTTTTGCAACACGTGTGGGCGAACATGGGTCTGCCCAACAACACAGGTTTGAAATCAACTTCTTGTTCCCGAATTTCCCACCTTTTTAGTATGATTTTTTTTTATCTGTTTGGCTTGCTCAGAATGTTTTAACACAATAATGGTGGATTGTAATAGATCTTCTCTTTTCTTCTGAGCTACCACATTTTTAGCTGATTGGGGGGGTAGCCCCTCTCTTTGTATCTAAGTATCTGCTCCTCAATTAGATCCTCTGTGTTTTCGTTCTGTGATGAAATTCTTTTTATCCTGATTAATTGAGAAACCGGCAGATGCTTCTTCAGGGAATTCGGATGTGCACTTGTGTAGTGCAACGCGTTATTCATATCAGTGGATTTCATCTCCAGAGATGTCTGTAGTCCAGTGTCCGGTTTAAGAATCTCAATATCGAGAAGTTGATTTTGTTGGGATGAATATTAAACGTGAATTGAATCCGTGCATTGCAAGAATTAAGTTCCTTAATGCATTTTTCAAGTGTTTGTTTGTTCCCTTTCCAGATCACTAAAATATCATCAATGTAGCACATATAGGCTACAAGATTAGTGTGCCATACTTCCTTGTGTAGTATGTGAGTGTCTTCAAAGTATGCCATGAATGTATTTGCATACGAAGAGGCGCCTGAAAAACCCATTGAAGTCCCAGTCCGTTGAAGGAAAAATTTATCTTGACATGAGAAATAGCTATGGTAGAGCGAAAAATGAAGTAATTTCAATAAGAATACTCCATTTACATCTTCTGTGGGGTTGTGAAGTAATCTCCATTCCACTGCCTCTAGCCCCTCGTCATGGGGAATAGAGGTGTATAAAGCTACGACATCTATAGTGCAAAGTAAAATATCGTCTGCACAATGGTGGCGTATGACTTCTAGTTGCCTCAAACAATGCGTGGCATCCTTTACATACGTGCCCCATGATTGTACTAGTGGTTGTAGATGGTAATCCAGATACTGTCCAATTGGTTCATGAATCGATCCGCAGCCTGCCACTATAGGTCGAAACTGTGGGTTTAACGCGTTTTTATGCATTTTTGGAAGCATGTATATATGTGGAATTTTGTGTGTGGATTTCTGTAAAAATCTTCTTGTTGACTCATTAATTCAACCCATCTCTTCAGGATTGCATAAGATGAAAACCAGTAACGCCATAAATTCCTTTGTGGGATCAGTATCCAGAATGATGTAAGTGTCAGTGTTCAGAACATCTGAATTTACACTCTGCTCAAAGAAAGTGGTATCAATTGCAACAAGCGTATCACCTTTATCCGCTGGTTGAAAAGTTATTGCCTTGTCCTGTTTTAGGGAGTTGAAAATACTCTTGTCTTTTGATGTCAGATTGGCGTGTTTAGGTGACCGGTATTCAATGGATGCCAAGTCCTTCTTGACAAGTAGTTCGAAATTGTCAAGACTCTTATGCGAAAACAGAGCCATAAAGTTACTCTTAGGGCGAATGTGTGGAGTCTTGCCCATTGGTGGTGGAAAAAAGAACCATCGCAATCTGAGTTTTCGGATGAATTTGAATAGAGCTATCTCTGTCTCCAGTGCATTTGAGGAGTATGTCGGGACATATGACATCATACAAAGAATACGGATGTATGACGTTACAACGCATGCTATTACAACGCATACCTTTACATCGCATTTTTTACAACGCTAGTACTATTACAACGCATTACTTTACAACGAATTCTGTTACAACGCCAAACCTATTACAATACTGAAAAGTGCTGTTACAACGAAGTATATTACAACGCATACCATTACAACGCGATTTTTTTTTTTTTTTAAATTAAAAGTACAATAAAATCTGGCACGGGATGCAGGGAAATTAGGGGTTTTAGGGTGGGGAAGTGTATTAAAACGTGGAGAAGAACTGTACGTAAATCGACTAAAATGCAGAACCAAATTAGTACTCGGGTATTAAAATTAATACTCGAGTATTAAAATTAATACTCAAAATTCCGCATAAAAATCAGTTTTAGGACATTTGTAAGTTTTTAAATACTAAAGAAAAACTAAATTACAGTGCATACACATTTTTAACATGAATAGATCGCAAAGTAAGCAAAGTAAGTAAACTAACGAAAATATAACACACATACACGTAGGCGCCATTTTACCCATCTCACTTGTAAAACTTGTCCTACCACAGTTTCTATGTAAACAATACCAAAAGACATGTTCCAAGATGGATGCCAAAACGGAGCAAATGATTAAAAACATTATTTCTTTTAAAGCATTTTTAAAATATCATTTTCCACAGTCAAACAAAGCATTAAAAAAAACACAACGAACGCAGTTTTTAAAAAAATTAATAGTGACACACAGTAAAACTTATAAATACAAGTGAGACCCCATTTTGCACTCAGTTGATTATCAACTAGCAGAGAGAGCAGACGTAATAAGCTGACCCTCTGTCACCTGCACTGCGACCTCCTCAGAGAGAGCACGGAATTTTCAACAAAGCAAATACTAGTAAGTTATTAATATATATGTAAACGATAGTTTTTAGAAAAATATATTTTCTTAAACCAGAAAAAATATTTTTTCTCTTAATAATAATAACTTAAGAAATAAACTGTTTCCAATATATTATTAATAAAATAAAACTCAAAATTAAAACAAGTAATTTATTTTCCACAACCAGAAAATCTGAAGATTTTTACATTCCACAGCAGCTGAACCTATTTGGACATCCCCACCACGTGAACGACTGACAAACTCAATTGTTTAGGTAAATGTTATTTTTGTGTCATGGTTTTACTTGTAAAATTTATTTTTAAAAATTCCATAAAGTCATGTATGCCAATGGTGTTTTTTTTTAATACTCAATCACACCGCATAGAAATCAAAATTTTCTTTTTATAACCAACGTTGACAATGGAACAATTTTTTTTTTTTATTTCTCCAACAGTGAACATCTTTCCACAAAAACCTTTTAACCTCCAGCATACATCAGGATAAAGGCACGATAACAAAATACCTACTAGAAAAGGTATGTTTTCTTTCCCATTTTATTATAACGATACATTATTAATCCATTCTTTTGCAATTATTCCTCCTGTTTCGTCCCTAATTTGAAAAGTAATGGATAGGTTTGAGAAACAATATTTAATTTTTTCTGTAGGAAAAAGCACCATCAGTGATATTTTTGTGTAGGGTAGGGGTACATATCTCTATTTCTACTACAGTAATGTATTTTAATTAGGACAGTATCATGTAGTACTAGTTATATTGTATGTCTGTTTAATTTTAAAAATACTCAAGTACTACATTTCTACCCACCGTTAATTATCTTTTTTTCGCCTTTTTTCCAGAACAGAAAAGATTTTTTTTTCTCAAAACTAAAAATTTAAGCCAACAAAGAAAAACATCCTCTACCACCTCATCCACAAAAGCGAATTCTCAAAATCAAGGTATTTTTTAACAGCACGGATTCTTTACCATTAAAATATTTGACTACCTATCACATAGGTAAATTTCAAGAAATAATCAATGTAATTATGATTGCATTTTCAAATTTTAGATTTATATTTCATATATAAAGAATGTATTTTTCTTAAAGGAAATAGTTATGTGCAGCAACTTATATCACATGTGCAATTTTTGTGGAATAATTTTACTAAACACATTTCTCAACATCGTTCTGTATTCAAAGTTTTTTTTTTTTTCACTTTTCCAGACATTTATTTACCCATTCCCCAACAAATCACCTCAAAAGTGTCTACACAAACCGACTCAGCAATACCACTGAACAGGAGTCTGCCAGAAAACCAATTCGGAAAAAAAGGTAATTTAGTCAAACATTGTAAGTTGCAACAATTTATAAAATCTACCATGCTGTAGAGGTAACAATTGTCTTATCCAAAATCTGGAAGGTGCAGCAGTAGGGTAAGTGTTGCATAGTGTAGGGGTATTAATTTACTATTCTAACTCCAGGAAGGTGCATCAGTAGGGAAAGTGTGGGATAGTGTAGGGGTATTAATTTACTATTCTAACTCCAGGAAGGTGCATCAGTAGGGAAAGTGTGGGATAGTGTAGGGGTATTAATTTACTATTCTAACTCCAGGAAGGTGCATCAGTAGGGAAAGTGTGGGATAGTGTAGGGGTATTAATTTGCTATTCTAACTCCAGGAAGGTGCATCAGTAGGGTAAGTGTGGGATAGTGTAGGGGTATTAATTTACTATTCTAACTCCAGGAAGGTGCAGCAGTAGGGAAAGTGAGGGATAGTGTAGGGGTATTAATTTGCTATTCTAACTCCAGGAAGGTGCATCAGTAGGGTAAGTGTTGGATAGTGTAGGGGTATTAATTTACTATTCTAACTCCAGGAAGGTGCATCAGTAGGGAAAGTGTGGGATAGTGTAGGGGTATTAATTTACTATTCTAACTCCAGGAAGGTGCATCAGTAGGGAAAGTGTTGGATACTGTAGGGGTAACAATGTACTATCCTAACTCCAGGAAGGTGCATCAGTAGGGAAAGTGTTGGATAGTGTAGGGGTATCAATTTACTGTTCTAACTCCTGGAAGGTGCAGCAGTAAGGTAAGTGTTGGATAGTGTAGGGGTATTAATTTACTATTCTAACTCCAGGAAGGTGCATCAGTAGGGAAAGTGTGGGATAGTGTAGGGGTATTAATTTACTATTCTAACTCCAGGAAGGTGCATCAGTAGGGAAAGTGTGGGATAGTGTAGGGGTATTAATTTACTATTCTAACTCCAGGAAGGTGCAGCAGTAGGGAAAGTGAGGGATAGTGTAGGGGTATTAATTTGCTATTCTAACTCCAGGAAGGTGCAGCAGTAGGGAAAGTGTTGGATAGTGTAGGGGTATCAATTTACTATTCTAACTCCAGGAAGGTTCATCAGTAGGGAAAGTGTTGGATAGTGTAGGAGTAACAATTTACTATTCTAACTCCAGGAAGGTTCATCAGTAGGGAAAGTGTTGGATAGTGTAGGAGTAACAACTTACTATTCTAACTCCAGGAAGGTGCATCAGTAGGGAAAGTGTGGGATAGTGTAGGGGTATTAATTTACTATTCTAACTCCAGGAAGGTGCATCAGTAGGGAAAGTGTGGGATAGTGTAGGGGTATTAATTTACTATTCTAACTCCAGGAAGGTGCATCAGTAGGGAAAGTGTGGGATAGTGTAGGGGTATTAATTTACTATTCTAACTCCAGGAAGGTGCATCAGTAGGGTATGTGTTGGATAGTGTAGGGGTATTATTTTACTATTCTAACTCCAGGTAGGTGCATCAGTAGGGAAAGTGTGGGATAGTGTAGGTGTATTAATTTACTGTTCTAACTCCAGAAAGGTGCATCAGTAGGGAAAGTGTTGGATAGTGTAGGGGTATCAATTTACTGTTCTAACTCCTGGAAGGTGCAGCAGTAAGGTAAATGTTGGATAGTGTAGGGGTATTAATTTACTATTCTAACTCCAGGAAGGTGCATCAGTAGGGAAAGTGTGGGATAGTGTAGGGGTATTAATTTACTATTCTATCTCCAGGAAGGTGCATCAGTAGGGAAAGTGTTGGATAGTGTAGGGGTATCAATTTACTATTCTAACTCCAGGAAGGTGCAGCAGTAGGGTAAGTGTTGAATAGTGTAGGGGTATTAATTTACTATTCTAACTCCAGTAAGGTGCATCTGTAGGGAAAGTGTGGGATAGTGTAGGGGTATTAATTTACTATTCTAACTCCAGGAAGGTGCTGCAGTAGGGAAAGTGTTGGATAGTATAGGGGTAACAATTTACTATTCTAACTCCAGGAAGGTGAAGCAGTAGGGAAAGTGTGGGATAGTGTAGGTGTATTAATTTACTATTCTAACTCCAGGAAGGTGCATCAGTAGGGAAAGTGTGGGATAGTGTAGGGGTATTAATTTACTATTCTAACTCCAGGAAGGTGCATCAGTAGGGAAAGTGTTGGATACTGTAGGGGTAACAATGTACTATTCTAACTCCAGGAAGGTGCATCAGTAGGGTAAGTGTTGGATAGTGTAGGAGTAACAACTTACTATTCTAACTCCAGGAAGGTGCATCTGTAGGGAAAGTTGTGGATAGTGTAGGTGTATCAATTTACTATTCTAACTCCAGGAAGCTGCAGCAGTAGGGTAAGTGTTGTATAGTGTAGGGGTAACAATGTGCTATTCTTACTCCATGAAGATGCATCAGTAGGCAAAAGAAAGCATTGAGTACATGTTATGTTTTGTATACAACTATTATTAAATATCAAGCTAAATGTTTTTTCTTTTCTTTTTTTTTTCAGATAATGTCTAGCCTTGGAGCAGCCAACTTCATTAAATCTAGGAAGGGAAAAAATCTGTTAAACCATGGTGGATACATATATAGTAAGGAAAGAATAAGTTTAACTAGAAATCATTGGAGGTGCGTGCAATACTACACTACCCATTGCAGTGGCAGAGCGGTTACTGTTGATAATTTGGTTGTGAAAACCACAGAACATAACCACTCTGCCTCTGCAATGGATGTAGAAATCAGAGAGACAATTAATGAAATGAAAGCTATTGCAAGCACCTCCAATGATTCTACAGGATCCATTTTAAGGGAGGTTGCACAGCATGTCCCCAGTCATGTTGCTAGCAACATGCCTATAATACCCAATTTGAGAAGAATTATTCAGAGACAAAAGCAGGCAAGTAATATTCAATTGTCTACACCACATACATTTTCTGACATTAGAATTCCTCATGATCTTTCTATTTCTTTTTCTGATGAACCTTTCCTTCTGCATGACAACGAAAACCCTCAGAAACGTATTTTAATTTTTAGTACCCCCCGTAACCTTGCTAAGTTAGAAAGTAGTGAAATTTGGATGATGGATGGGACGTTTAAAAGTACACCCCATCCTTTCACTCAAATTTACACTATACATGCTAAGATTAATAATAGTGTAATTCCTTTAGTGTATAGTTTGCTACCTGATAAGACTTCTGCAACATACACTGAACTTTTATCAGTGATTAAAAGCAAAACATCTGCAAGTCCTCGAAAAATAATAATCGATTTTGAATTGAGCATGATCAATGTGATCACCAAAACGTACACGGATACCCAAATTCAGGGATGTTTTTTCCATTTTTCGCAGGCATTTTGGCGTAAACTACAAAAAACATCCCTAGTTGCAGAATATTCTCGGGATAGCAAATTACAGTTTGAACTAAAAAAATTAACTGCACTTTGTTTTGTTCCTCCCGAAAGTGTGGACGAGTACTACACTGCAATTATAGAATCTGTTTATTATACGAGTAACGAGGAAAAATTGGCACCCATTCTAAATTATTTTGAGGACACATGGATTGGACACCTAAGCAGATCGGGTCGCAGGAGGAAGCCACGATTCCATGTGGAGTGGTGGAACTGCTACACGAGTTGTTTAGAGGGAGAGGCGAAAACAAACAATGCCATTGAGGGGTGGCATAACTCCTTCAATCATACAATTGGAAAACCTCATCCGAACTTCTACTCATTTTTGGAAACTTTGAAGAAGGAGCAAAGTTTCCAAGAAATGAGATTAGCACAAACACTCGCAGGTAGTCTAAACCCACGAGTTACAGTCAAAACAAGGGAAATGTCAGAGAGACTATTGGCAATTCTACAACAGTTTTCGTTGTGTGTGGCTATAGACTACCTCGAAAATCTTTCTAACATTCTTTCTTTTTAAAACAATGAATTTGCTTACTTTCCTGCTTTGCTTAAAATTACAGTAATTACAATGATTTAATTGGCATACAAAGATTTTTTTTTTAAAAAATTTTTTCAAATTAACAAGTCGGGTTTTTTTTCCATTTTTTCAAACAAATCTTCATTCCATCCAACCTAAACCAATGTTGAAAAATTTACTGTTCCATAGTCTTAGAACCTTTTATCATTATCGGTACGCCATTTTCCAAATTATAGAAAAAATCCAAATTAAATTCCGTCAAAACCAATCTCCAAAACTCAATCCGAACTATAAAATAGAAAATCAACCATATTCCTTAATACACATTGCAGCTGAATTTTCATTTGTATTTCAAAATAAGATTGACAAAATATTAAAGTACGCACAATTTTTGTAACACGAAATGAAGATCGACAGTACATCTTTATCTTCGGAACCAGAGAAATCCACTGTCTAAACCGTAACTTTTTATTTAGAAAGAGTTACATACTTTTTTAAAATAACTAACTTACTTTCAGCGACCCGACATAGGCATGTATTAATGACATTAATGTGGACATGTTTGACAATTTTTAAAACATCTATTAGTTTTCCAGCAACCTCCCCTTATTCTTTCCTTACTATATATGTATCCCTTAAATAGGTTTATTCTATAATATCAACATAAAATATTTCCTACCTGGACGCAGATCAGCTTCCTGCTGCTTCCTCCTCCGATGCTCTGCAAAATGGCGTATTACGTCGACGCACACGTCCTTACGTCATCGCGTGCTTCTGTATTTATGGCGGACTACTTTTTTACATTCAACTGTAAATAAATGTTAATATATGTAAATAAAATATTTATTTTTTGTTTAAAAAATAAAACTTACTTAGAAAAAATTTTGAAAAATATGTTTATTTTTTTCATGTTTTTTAAATGTAATAAAAATGTGAAATAAATAATTGTTTCCTGTGATTAATTTTAATTAAGTTTTTAAATCTCCAATATTGTAATTTAATAAAGGTAAAATTACTTAATATGTTCCTTACCTTGGCTCTATTGTCTTTTCCTTTCAAAACTTCCTCTTACTGCACTTTCTGTACTTTCTTTTCTTGTTCCGCGGGCTGTATATGCTGAGGCTGCCAAAACAAATAAAGGACAAACTCGCTCATAGACTTCAATGCAAAACCGTGGGAAAGAAATTCAAAAAGTAAGTTATAATTGTTATTTCTGATTTCTAAATTTTCCTTTTTGTCCTTTATTAATTTTAAAAAAGTAAAATTTGTATAATTACTATAAATATTTTTAAATATTGATATTAATTTTTTAAATATATTAATAATTTATTTTTATAATAAATTAATCAAAAAAACACTTCCATTTATTTTTAAAAGGACACTTTCTTTTAAACATATAAATACTCTTGTATTTTCATATGTGATTAAAATACTCTAGTATTTAAAAATAGGTACTCAATCATTTTTCTTTATATTTAAATATTATATACTCTTTATTGTTTAAGAAAACTTATTTTTAAGTAGATAAATACTCAACATTTAAAATAAGTTTTTAGAAAGTATCTATTTCTTATATTTTAAAACACTACACTAAATGTTCAAGTATTAAAATTTAAAATACTCAAGTATTACTCATTTCTACTTAATAAAATACACATGCATTAATATTTTGATTATCTACTCACTTTTTTGAAAATACTAAACTATTATTTTATCACCAAACAAACCAAACTTTTATACCAGTCACAATACTCAAGTATTATTATTTTTTTTATAAACTACTCACTTATTTCAAATAAATATTGCTTTTTTTTAAAAATTTTTAATACTCAAGTACTTTTTTTACTACTAACCAACCAAACATTTCTACCAGAAAAAATACACAAGTATTATTTTATTTATTAACTACAGCCCTTTTTTTAATTAGAAATGATATATAAAAAAAAAATACTCAAGTATTAATTTTAATTAAACATTTCTACCAGAAAAAATACACAAGTATTATTTTTTTTTATAACTACTGCCCTTGCTATAATAAAAAAAAACCACAAGTAATAATTTAAATTTTAATGCTACCCAAGTAATAATTTTTAGATAAATATTTTGCAAAAAAAAATGCGTTGTAATAGCATATGCGTTGTAAAAGTACTTACAATATAACATCTTGCGTTGTAAACACATGCATTGTAAATACATGCGTTGTAAAAGCATTACCACAAAATGCGTTGTAAAGGTATATGCGTTGTAAAGGTACTTACCATATAATAGAACGCGTTGTAAAAGCATGCGTTGTAAAAGTTTTAGCGTTGTAAAAAATGCGTTGTAACAGCACAGCGTTATAAAAGTTGCGTTGTAAAGGTAGTTCCCCAAGAATACTGTGGGTCTAAAGTTCTGTGTGAAAAACCTGATATATTCAGTGGAGTGAAACAGAAAACCATCTGGGGCTTACCCAGAAAGGTTAAGTTCCCATCACCCACCAGAGGTGGCTATTCATCATCTGGGAACTATGGATGTGACCATAAAAACCAACCACTTAGGTGATTGTGGTGGTTATGTAGTAGTCCCAGTCGTGGGTGCCAAAGATGGGGTGATGGTTTGCAGTGCAAAGAATATGAAAGGAAAAAGTGCTATTAAAAATGGCTATCAAGACACAATCAATTTTATTCTGGTGCTGTCTTGGTGCCACTTTAAAAACAGTGCGTAGACAGCTTAACAAATAACTGTCAGGATGTCGGTCTACATGTTTCGGCTACTGGACTCGGGAGTCCAAGCTCTCATCAGGACCATATTTCGCTACTGCAAAAGCGTGTGAAAAGGAAACTTATATACACTAAAGGTTGGGGTAGATACCCAATACAACCTGATTGTTCAAGTACGTTCCCACAAGGTTTTTAAGGGAAGGAGATCTAGTAACAATGGAAAAAAGAAAATCAACTCATTTAAAAATATATCAGTGTAAATCACAGAACAAAGCTAGATATGATGTGCTAGCAACCATTAACACAATACTACATGATGTATTGTCTAACAAGGTGATAATCATATCAACAGAACAGAGCGATGGGTCTCTGTATAGGCGTGTGTTTTAAATGCCGTGCAGCACGCACCATGACTCGTACACGGACGTAGCTTGAGCCCCCTCCGCTACGGGTTTCCCCGAGTCAGCGTGCACTCTAGACGTATCGGTCTAGGACTGAACGCGCAGTTGCACTATATGCTTTTGAATGACATACCAACTCTAGATCCTCTACTAGAGGCTCAGTAATTTTTGAATACACCAGTATATATAAAACCGTGTTTTTAAAATCTCTAGACTGTTTGATTCTGCCTTGTTTTCATAATTGTTCTATCAAACGACACTATTTGGAAGTTTTTTCCTCCCCCCTATTTGAACTAAACAGGATAAATTACCTAGGGGCAATCCTATTATATACATTTTTTTGATACTCTCTTCTTTGTAGAGCGGTGCCTCACGTCCTGAGCGGATGCCAGGCGAGGCGAGGTGCGCACCCTAAAAATTACGGGTAAGTGCACGAGCTGTTCTGTTGATATGATTATCACCTTGTTAGACAATACATCATGTAGTATTGTGTTAATGGTTGCTAGCACATCATATCTAGCTTTGTTCTGTGATTTACACTGATATATTTTTAAATGAGTTGATTTTCTTTTTTCCATTGTTACTAGGTCTCCTTCCCTTAAAAACCTTGTGGGAACGTACTTGAACAATCAGGTTGTATTGGGTATCTACCCCAACCTTTAGTGTATATAAGTTTCCTTTTCACACGCTTTTGCAGTAGCGAAATATGGTCCTGATGAGAGCTTGGACTCCCGAGTCCAGTAGCCGAAACATGTAGACCGACATCCTGACAGTTATTTGTTAAGCTGTCTACGCACTGTTTTTAAAGTGGCACCAAGAGAGGAGGAGCCAAGATGGCGACCGGGATGGCAGCTTAGAACCTCCACATCCCGCACGTATATCCTGCATGAGATCCTCAGCCTGCGCTATACGCCCGTGTTTGTGATTGAGAGCGGCAACCGATCGTGTGCCTCCGAAGTTTCTGGCGGCGGTACCGCCGGAGAAAATTGCATTTGAAATTTGCGGCCTGTGCAACCCTGGAGCCGGGACCTCGGGTGGACACTTTGGCCGGGGGGCAATTCAACAACAGCGGCCTTTGGTGACTGGGTGGAGTCGGACTACCGGAGCGGTGCGAATATCGGCCTACGGTCTGCCGTGGTCGCTCCTACCACTAAGCGTAGCGGAACGAGCGCATGCCCGGGGTGACAATCCCAAGAACTCTCCGGTGATTGCCTCTGCCTTCGATGGTGAGCTGCCCGGACGTCGCCCGTAATTCGCCCTGATTCCTGCGGGCTGCTCCCGGATTTTCGCGGGCGCTGGTCCGTGGTGGGGACGACTGTGGCCCGTGACCTCGCAACGGACAAATTTTTTTTTTTTTTTTTTGCCTGCCTCCGGAACCCTGTTTCCAGCGACATGGACCTTGAGGCGCTTGTCCCTGGGTCCCGGTCCCAATACGGATCGGACCTACCCGGCGGCCATTTTGTCACGATGAAGCCTACCATCCTGTCCACCGGGCCACAGCAGGATTGGGAGTGTGCGACTCTGGGGAGCGTAGCGGAGCGATCACGGAGAGCTGTGCTGGGGTACTCTGACCTTCTCGAGGCTCTCGGTGCCCTCCATTCCACCTTGGTTCATGGCGTCTGGGTACTGGGGAGTAAGCTTGATGGTGTGGCATCAGCGTCGGGGCGGTTGCGGCCTGCCTGTCCTCAGGTACACCGGGACTTCCTACACTGCACTCAGGAGGACAATGTCGTGGCCACCCCTGTGATTAGTGAACAGCTGGACACTCCGGACAGTATACTACCGTGTGATCAGCTGGCTGTGGGTCTGATCTGTTCCGGAGGCATTGGACCTGAGCGGGGGGTGGTGGCCTTGTCCCGTGCGTGGCCTCCGGTGACCCAGGGAAAACTCAAGCAACGGTTGTCTACTCTGGCTGATTCCGCCTTCTTGGATTTTGTGTGCAGTGCAGATCCTGGGGCAGCACTGGGAACGACGTCCTTCCATAATGCTGACTGTATTGATACTCAGAGACTTCCACCCCACCTGTGTGCGTTGCTCCCTGGTCGTTGTTGGACGCTCCTTTACCTTGTAACATTGGACATGGCGCTGGGTCGAGGGGTGTGCATGGGTAGATTTGCAAAGAGTGGCCAAGGATAAGGCTGATCCTTCAGAGGTGGTTATCTAATAGGCGGGCGGGCTCAGGGGTTGCGTGCCCTCATGGCATAATTGTTAGTATAATAGGTGCATAATGTTCCCCATCTTTCTTTGACATTGTTGACTTTGTGTTGTTTACTGTTTGCCGTGGGGAAAACACACTGTGCGGGAGGGAGAAGCCGGGGGCATGTTTTGAAGGCCCTCCTCCAGTTTATTAATACTCTCTCTACCCCCCCGTCTGGTGGGGTTCTTTTCCTACTTCTTTTTCTCTGTTTCTTCTATATTTCGGGTCTGGTTCCAGGGCGACAGGCACACTGCTTGGGGGAGGGGCCGTACTCATCTGCAGAGGTGCAGGGTGGGGGGTTGGGGGAGGGGATTCTTTAGTCTTTAACCTCTTTCTTTCCATGGCCTCCTTTTTCGTCTCTGATTCTTCTTTGTTTTTCTTTTCTGGGATCGGCATGGTACGACTGCTTGGTTGTGAATCACTGCCTTTTCATGCGTGCCACAATTTCCGGGGTGTTTTCTGGGTTTTAGGGCAGGGGACTGTAGGCGCAACTGGTCATGATATTCCTTCACATCCTGCACTTCCTGTTTCAGCGCCATTGAACCGATAGATTGCTGTTTATTGTTTACGTTTATTATTCTGCCTGCCATCTTTCGCTGCTGGGAAATTGTTTGGCACCTGATCCTACCGTCCTTCCTTATTATAAAATGAAAACCCTTTGTTATCCTGGTGTCCTACTTGCGCTGTTCAATGGCCGAGACTATATTAGCATGGAGATTCTGCTCCCCGAGGTGCTGCCTGTGTTAACATTTGATCTCTGTTACTCTGATTGCTTAGCGGCCGGCCCCGGGGGGTTGTAGGCCCATACTTGTTATTGGTTGAAATGTCAATAAAGGTTTTTAAAAAAAAAATAAATAAAAAAAAAAAATAAAGTGGCACCAAGACAGCACCAGAATAAAATTGATTGGGTCTTGATAGCCATTTTTAATAGCACTTTTTCCTTTCATATTCTTTGCACTGCAAACCATCACCCCATCTTTGGCACCCACGACTGGGACTACCACATAACCACCACAATCACCTAAGTGGTTGGTTTTTATGGTCACGTCCATAGTTCCCAGATGATGAATAGCCACCTCTGGTGGGTGATGGGAACTTAACCTTTCTGGGTAAGCCCCAGATGGTTTTCTGTTTCACTCCACTGAATATATCAGGTTTTTCACACAGAACTTTAGACCCACAGTATTCTTTGTAGGATGTTTGTTGATTGGGGATTTATACTGTAGCAGGTCTTTAAACCTATCCCTCGGACCCCCCCACCCACACTCTCCCTCCATGTGTAGGGTCTTTTTGTACTGGGACATATGACATGCCTTTGTTTAAAACAGCGATTTCTCCCGGGCTGAAAGATCTTTTTGAAATGTTCATGACTAGATTCCTGTCTTCTTCAGAACGTGCTGAGGTCTGCCCGATTCTGTTACTTTGTTTGCTTTTTCCCCTGCGAGTCAGTCTCCTCTGTTCAGATCTGTTTTGTCTGGTGGAGGGTTGGATGACTGGCCCTGAGCTATTGTTGTTCATTGTACCAATTGGCGCCTTATTTGTATCAAGTTCCAAATTTGCGTTAAAAATAAACTGGTTAGAAATTTGTCACTCAATTGATGGTTGATGGGACTACCTTCATAACAAATAAGAACAGCCATAGGGTTTGGTCCAAGAATATGTAATCTATGTTGCTGGTAGTCAGCCTTCTTTTGAAGGTTGGACAAAGGGGGGAATCTGACCTTGTATTGCCATTTATAATTCTTAAGGTGTGTGTTATAGCCAGAGCCTCTAGCTGTACTGAACCACTGGTTATTTTTTTCCCCCGTCAGCCTGTGATGCCCTAGGTCTGATTGTTGGTTCATATGGGTTGACCACACAACCTGCCTTCACCTTGCCAATCATACTTCGAGTGTTACAGTCACCTGCTACGATTTTATAGGCGTTCCAACAGAATTGACCCAGCATATTTGAGAGTTGGTCCACTGTAGCAGACTTGGTGTTTAAGGGAACATATATTATATACATTTCTCAATTGTGATTTATATAGTCCCTGATGGTGTAGTTATTTTAATTTCAAGATCCAGCAGATCCATACTGCTCGAGGGGACCGCTTTAATTGTGGTAAACAGATCCAGCCTCATCAGTAAACCACCCCACTGAAGATGGTATTGCATTGAAATTAATGGTAACAAATCCAGATCAAAATACTGGGTGAGTCGCCCATGTTTCCTGGCATAATATAATATGATGGTGGTCTATGAGGGCCCCCATTCTGGGTCTGTGAGATTTGCTTTCACCTCGGTGAAATTCCATGATAACAGCCTAATAGAATTGTCCTGAATCCCCTCACTCCCAGCCTTATCTACCAGTGTGCGCTGACTCTAGCTTCCAAGAGCTGGTGAGCTTTTTTGGATTTTCAGCGATGCACAAAAGACTTGCTCACCAATTCTGCTACTATTTAGTACATTTACGGCCTGTGGTCCTGAAGGGTTAGCAATTATTTTTTGGTAAATGCTAGAAGAGTCATGGCGCTACTCAGAGCTCCATTCAGTCAGACATTCTTGGATAGATCATGCGAGGGCCCAGTCAGATGGGGAGTCAAAAAATACCTGGTTGTGGCTTCAGAAAACCTGCAAACTAATTGAGCCTGAGGTACATTTGAGTCATTAGGCTCGAGTCCTATATGTGACCTTACGGTGGGCTTAAACCTCAGTTCAAGGGAAATTATGACTTCCACAAGACCATAATTCATCAATTTCAGCGCTATTGAGTCATTTTGTGAATTAGCACTACCAAAAAATGTTGTGTACAGTATATCTTCCCTGATAATAGATCTGCAGGCTCTAGTGTGTCTCAGTCAATGAATGGCTTTATTAACAAGTGAGTCATGCGATCCAGTTTGTACATTCGATGTAGAGTGTTACAGTGGAGGGAGATGGCATCTGCTGAACCGGGGATTCATAAAGGGGGACTGCTTGAGTGGTCACTAAAGGAGAGGTGTTGCTAGTATATTTATCCCTGGTATTTACTCCTGAAATGCAATACTCCTTGTTTTACTAAGATAAGATCAGATGCCCTTCTGCGTATTCCCCTTCTCCTTTTTCCGTGAGTGATCCCCTTTTCCTTAAGAGCTAACAGGCATTCTACTTCCACTTTCAACTCATTAATCTTGTCTAAGGTACAGTTTTCTGCTGAATGTTTGGGGAGTTTTCTGGCTCCTCTGATCTAGGTATCTTATCAAATACTTTCCTTTTCACAATGATTATGGAAATCAATTAGGGACTAATTACGATGTCATTCGGAAGGCCTTCGAATCGGATTTGGCTTTCCCATATCCGATTTGTAGCCCTTGTCTGACGGAATCGTACACAGGTCTGAACGACCAAGTACGATGTGAAGATCGCGTACGCATCGACCGAAACGTTTCCGGGAACACGATCTTGTTCGTACAACTCATTCGTAGCCGAATCGTGCTGCACATTCGCGCTGGATTCCCACCGAGTGAGTACGATGCATGATTCGGACAGCTGGATTGATTCGGTCTCAGTGAGACGAAAAGGCTTTCGGAATCATACTTCGTGGGGGCCGTAGCAGGGCCCCCTTCACCTGGGGCCCTCTGAATTTGTCACGGGGGGTGCCCATGGGTCCCCCTGATCCAAGCGTGCACAGTGTGGCGGGCACCCTAGTGTACGCTTTTCCCCACCCACCCCTTTTTGCTATGGGAGCCTGTGTACGCGTCAGTACACAGGCTCACATAGAGTTCAATGGGAGTACGAGCGAACCAAGTCCGTAACCATACACAGATGCATAGTACTCGCTCGTTTGGACTACTGGAGCACGATTCGTTCAGAAAGCCCTCCGGATCCGAGCCGTACAGAGGGCTTTCCTAGTGAGATCGTAATTGGTCCCTATGTGTTTAACAAGCGTTACAATGGAGCCATTACAAATGTTATGTGTACAGGGAAACAATCTGGGGCTTAAAGACTTGTTACCACAATTAACACACAGGGCTTTTCAGGTTATATTTAAATTGATTTACTGAACAATTGGTCAAAACAAAACACTATAGTTCTACCCACCAAGTAATGTCAGCTAAGGCCTTTTTTGGCACACAAAACAGATAAAATGTTAGTATCGATGGCCCACCCTTTTTAGGTCTCGCCTGAGCCAGCGCTTTAGCACTGCTCTGGCGAAAGCTTTAGTAAGCGGGATTTGGGAGTGCAGACTAGTGCTTTTCAGGCCTCCAAATACAGTGCATGTTCGCCGGGCGCGCACACCATTTGTCAGCCTGCCTGATCACTTTCGCGGCCACTTTGATGTTCTCAGTGAGCCGCGCGGCCACTGAGAACATCAAAGTGGCCGCGAAAGTGCTCACCATTTGCCACCCCCTCCCTTATCCCACTTCCTGCTTGTTATTTTATACTTGCCTCGTTCCTCCGTTGTCCCTTTGTAGCCCTTTTCGTTTGTTTTATTTCTTTCTGCAGTCTGGCTCTCTTATCTTTTAGAAGGCCAGTAACTTCACCGAAGGGTAACGTAAAGTTCACTTAAAACATAGCCCAAACACGTTCACAAATTTCTTCACTGTAAATGCATTTTCCAAGGAGCATGTTACGGTTTTTAAAGTTCTGCTAATAATTTCGTCCTCTTCGTGCAGCTGGTCAGTCTCAAGCACCTCCGTTGCTCCCTCACCCCACCAACTAACCATTGTTCCCCCCACCGTCTCCTTTGTTGCTCTCCAGCACCCAGTGGCACTGCTTTTCCCCTTTCCTCCACGTGCTACTGCTCCCCTTCCTCCTCGCACTGCCCCAGCCCTCCTCATTGCACTGCCCCCACTTCTCTTCTCCCTCGTCACACACTACTGACCCGCTCTTGTTTATTCACATTTCATTTCTTTTCAAAAACTTCTCCAACCTCCCATAACTGCCCTTCATCAGCTTTCCTTCTTCCTATACCTGATTGTTCTTTTTTCTGCACCGTCGTAAGACCCCGTCCCCTCCCCCCCCTCCCTGACATTCAGCGCCCCTCCTATTTTATTTTTTTGCAGAGTTTTATATAGCGTGAACTTGACCTGAATCCAATCAGGTATCAGAGCGCTTTACATAGCACCAGTTACATTCATGATTTTGACTTCTCGACTCGCTGAAAAGCGTTCTACTCCAAGAGACATTACTGTGATGTTCCCTTCCTCCACCATTTATTGTACTGTTTTGTGTTGGACCTCACCGCACTCACTATTCAAACTTGTGATCCAGTGCACTCACTATTCAAACTTGTGATCCAGTAACTACTTTGGCACTTTATTATAAAGTTTTTTTTAAAAAGTACCAGCAGCCTGAAGGCACCGCGGCTCCATCTGAGGGTGCTAAATGAACATAGCATGACAATATATTCACTCATCACATAGGAATATTACCCACCAACCCCACACACCTCTCTTTAGCTTATAACATAGGACAGTGAGGTAGGCTATCGCTACTGGGATATACTTGCATTACGTGAGTCTATACAAGGAGTACAACCGCGTTGGGGAATACTAACACTTGCTATGCAATCAGATAGGTACATTTTTTAATGTAGCAGGACTTTTGGGATCGCCATGCTATAAACAAGTGGTTGGTGCTGTGAAACTAGAGACATGTAGTGCCTTGGTTGGTACAGAGTCTGTTGGTGTTAAGAGCCTATTAAAGTTTAAGCTATTGGTGTTGCATTATTTAGCACTGCCAATAGCTCAAACTTTAATAATGCGAGACCTATTGCATTGCAAATGCTTGTTAACATTTGGGTTGACTCTCAAGCCTAAAAGGGGCAATACAAGCCTTCTAAATGTGAGAAATGCGAGTCAGCAGCTCCACCCCAGTAGGGAAGAAAGTACCTTTGTCTTTAGTATGCAAGGTCCTTCAGAGATAATGTACAGTAGCGAATGAGAATGGGGCACTGCGGGACTGGGCGATGTGCTATTAGCGCCTTACAGAAGATACCTAGTGATTTTTGCAAGGTCCACCTCCTGGGGCCCTGAGTGTTCTGGGAACTGAAGTCCCCCGTAAAGGCAAAGCTGGTGGTCTTGCGCTGCAAGACTGGGTGACTCGTTATATAGTGCCTTACAGGACACAGCTGGTGATTGTTGCAAGGACCACCTCCTAGGGGCCTGAGAGTTCTAGGATCTGAAGTTACCCGCAAAGGCAACGCCGGTGATTTGGTGTAAATATGTTCAGTAGTATTTGAGATAAAGAAAATCCAAATTTGTATAACTAGAGGCACAAAAACCTCCACAAATATTGCAGATCTCGTGCAGCGATCTTATTGGCTGACAACAATTCAACCAGAAAGTGTTGGCAGTCATCTTGGAACTTGGCCCAGCCGAGTCTCAAACAAAAAGCTTTTAAAAAGTAAAAGGAGCAGGTTATGAATACCCTGACCCCCTAGCCTTGGTGCTGGGGTCACCCTGGAAACCTACCTGAGCACAAAAAAACTATTTTTAAAAATGTTCACTGAAAATCGCAGTGTATTTATGAATTTGGTGATTTTTTTTTATTTTTTATTTTTTAAAACAAGCACGGTCTCCCTTGGTTGTTTATAATATAGCCCTGGTGGGCTAGGTCCAGGGGGCATGAAGGCTTTTATAAGAAAGAAAGAAAAAAAAAAGAAAAAAGAAAAACAAATTAAAAAAAAAAAAAAAAAAAAAAAAAAAAAAGGAGGGGGCACACAGGTCTCCCCTCTTAGGTCACTTTTGAGCCCCCGGACCACCACCTCACCAGGGCTTTATAGCTATAAACAGGGGAGCACAGACCCCCCACTTCATGTGCTCCAGGGAGCCCCAGGGAACACCACCTCCCAGGGAACTTGATATTTTAAATGGAGGGGGGCCTCCTGGGCCACCCTCCTGGGGCTGTTTGAAGCCTGGGGACCACCACCTCACCGGGGCTAAAATAAAACATTTAAAGGGGGCTGCATGGACCCACCACTTCCTTGGCGAATATAGAATATATAAACGTAGGACAGGACCACGTGCCCCCCCTCCCGGGCCATATACAGCCCCAGGGACCACCACATTCCCCAGAGCCGGCCCATGCCACTTAAAGGAGGGGAGCGCCTCCTGGAGCCATTAATGGCCCTGTGGACTGCCACGCCCCAGGGCTGGCTCCTGCTTTCTCCTGAGGGGCCCACCCTAGCAGTTTGCCCTCACTTGGTGGGAGCTTTGAAAGCTCACTGGGAGCAGAGTTTTTGTATGTTTCTCTGCTGGCTGTCAAGCAGGCAGGGAAGTAGATGAAAGGATTGCTCCCACACACAGGGAGCAGCATGTTTGGCTGCTTTTTACATGTGGGAGCAATGCTGGCTCCCAATGGAAGTAAGGAGCCAGCAGGAACCGCTGGGGCATTGAGACTCCCCTGCAGTCCCCAACGTACTACACTTGGTGTCCTGGGTGGGCTCCAGGGCACCCAGGAGCAAGAGGCTGGGCACCAGGGATGGGGTCCCGGAGGCCAAAATCAGCCCAGTGAGGGGAGCCACACAGACTACCTTATTGAATTTCAGCCATGCCCCGGGGCTGGGGTCCCCGGGTGGAAATAGGCCCAGGGAGGGGGGACGCATGGCCCCTTCCCACATTGAATTTTGGCTGGGCTCGTGAGGACGTGGTCTCCAGGGCTGAAATCAATCCAAAGAGGGGGGCACTCCACCCCCTCCCCAATAGTTTTTGAGGAGGCCATGGGGATGGTGTGCCCGGGGCCGAATTCAGCTCCGAAAGGGGGTCAAGTGTTCCCCCTATCCCATTCAATTTTGGGCAGGCTGTTCTGGCCTTGATACTCATTTCAAATAATTTATATCTCAACGGGAGGCACTTACAAATATAAACATAGCAGGTGCCCAGTTGTAGCTTCACTTCTATAAAGGAAAAATGATCCTAACTTCCTGGGCTTGGCAAACCCACAGGAAGTGTGTTTTCTTGGCCCCCTGACATTGAAAGATGATCTGAAATCCTTCATGGGGGTAAATGCATCATTGATATAATGGAGCACAATCTGTAGTGACTTTGCAGTGGGTTCTTTCTTGGCCTCTCCTGGTGAGAGCAGAGATCATGGCTCTCCCTTTAGATTACTATGAGTGTCAACTGTGCAAATCACCTGGAAGCTCCGGCCTTTTGGCCATGCCCTGTCCACCTTAGTAGTATGCAAAGGTCTTCCCGCCTTTTGCTAGGATGATGAACAGCTAACCAAAAGACATCCTGGCACATTTCCCGTGGATTTTGGTAATGAACTTTTTATGCCCACACACCTACTCACAGACCCATAGAGCCAGGCACAAAACCAGTCACACACACAGTTACTAATGCACCCACTTGCAGACCTATATAGCCACTCACACACCAAGTCACCCACCTATACAGCTACTCACACACTGACTCACAGACCCATACAGCCACTCACAGACCCATACAGAAAATCAAACATACACTCACAGACCAATAGAGCCCCTCCTATTCCCACTCACGTGATTCTATACAGCCACTCACACACCCACACTCAAAGGATACAGGTTACAGATAGGAATAAAAAATCTTAAACATTAATTAAAAAAGAAAAGGTTACAGGGACATTATGTTTCTGAAATAACAGTAAAACAAACTGTGGAATTTCACTAAACTAAAGGTTACAGGGACGTCATAGTAAGTCTCAGATTTTACATGCAAAAAATCTGTGAAATTCAGCTGTTCTAGTTACCTGAGCTAACTATAACTTTCGCACCGCAATGCACTGCTTATGACCTCACATATTACATCACTCATGACATGGTCAGTGACATCACTGATGACATTACTGATGACATCTTAAATTACATCATTGATGACCTCATCTACTGAACTACTCACTTTGCTTTAATCAGTGAACTTCTATGCTTTATTTAATGTAAAGTAAGATATCCATTGCTGTTTGCAGAGTGGGACTGGCACAGGCCCTGGACTGCAGCCAGACCCAATGCCGAACCCCCTGCTGGCACCCAGACCCCTACTGCGCACAGCCTTTGGCTGTGCACAGCATGGGGGTTAGGCACAGGGCGTGGCCTAAGGCTAGGCTCTGCACGTAACCCTTGTGGGAGATATCTGTGGATATATCATTAGTGATGTCTTCCGTGATGTCACTGACCATGTCATGAGTGATATAATATGAAAAGTAATAGTTAGCTCAGGTAACTATAACTGCTGAATTTTACTGGTTTTGAAGGAGTGAAATCTGAGCCTAACTAAAACACCCCTGTAACCTTTATTTTTTCAGTGAACTTCTGAGTTTTTTAAATTCTATTTCCTAACTATAACATCCCTGTATCTATCATTTTTTTTCAGTGAATTTCTACTTTTTTTTACATTTTATTTTCCAACTATAATGCCCTGTTTTTTTAAGTGAATTTATAAAGTTTTTACATTTTATTTCCTAACTATAACCTGTAACCTTTGAGAGGGAGTGTGTGAGTGAGTGCATGAGTGTCTGAGTGGGCTGTAAGTGGGTGAAGGAGTCTCAAAGTAAGCCTGTGAATGGGTGTGTGAGCCTGTGAGTGGGTCTGTGAGTGAGTGCATGCGTCTCCGAGAGCGTCTGTGAGTGAGTGCATGTGTTTCTGAGTGGGTCTGTGAGTGGATGCTTGAGTCTCAGAGGGGGCCTGTGAGTGGGTGTGAGAGTGTCTAAGTGGTCTGTGAGTGGGTGCATGAGTGTCTCAGTGACTGAGTGGGTACATGAATCTATGAGTTTGTCTGTGAGTGAGTGCATGAGTTTCTCAGTGGGTCTGTGAGTGAGTGCATCAGTCTCTGAGTGGATCTGTGACAGTGTGCGTGAGTGTAGTAGTGGGTCAGTGAGCGTCTGAGTGGGTCTGTGAGTGGGTGCATGAGTCTCTTAATGGATTTGTGTGTGAATGTCTCAATGCTTTCTGTATTTCCATCTTCTGCAATGTTTCGCCTTTTCTGCTTGTTTTTCTCCCCTCTGTTTTGCCTTTCCTTCTTGTTTTTCTCCCCTCCGTTATGCCCTCTCTGCTCCGTTTTGCCTTTGCAGCTAATTTTTCTACCCTCTGATTTGCCTTTTCTGGTAATTTTTTGCTTTCTGTTTTGCATTTTCTTCTCGTTTTTCTGACCTCCGTTTTGTCTTGCCTGCTCGATTTGCTGCCCCCTATTTTCCCTCTTATGAGTCCTGTTGAACACCACCCACCCGGGCTTTTAAAGATAATAAGGAGGGGGGCCACAGGGATCCCCATCCATTGAGCTCCAAGAGCCACGGAGACCGCCACCTCCCCGGGGCTTTATTTTGCCCAAAGGAAAAGGGCTGCACGCCCCCCTCTCCTGAGGCTTTCATGTGCCCCGGGGACCACCCCCCCCCCCGAGGGCTAACTTTAAAATCATACGGGGGACCACGCGGACCTCTCAGGCCCCGGGGACCACTACCTCTCTGGGGCTAAAAACATTCTTAAAGTTCCCCTGGGGACAGCCGTAACTCAATGGAGGGGGGAAACCATGCAATCCCCCATACCAGGGCTGATTTCAGCCCCAGGGACTCCTTAGGGTCTAGCCATGTCTCCTGGGTGCCCCTCTTTGTCCAGGTTGGCGCCCTGCCTCATGCGGGCGCCAGTATTGCTCTTACAGAGAGGGAGCTGCTAAATATGAAGCTCCCTGTACATGAGAACATTCGTGTTGTCTGTTTCCCTGCCCGCTTGACAGCGGGCAGGAAAACAAATGCAAACTCTGCTCTCAGCAAGTGGAAGCATTTTCACAGCTCTCGCTTGCTGAAAGCAGAGTTTGTGTTTGCTCTGACTTGACAGGGGCTGTCCAAGTTCCTGCCAAGTCAAAACAAAGAGCTTTGTCCCAGAATTGGGCACCCTGGGACATAGCAGGAGCCAGCCCTGATGGGTGGTGGTCCCCAGGGCCATATGTGGCTCCAGGAGGGGGGCCGCATGGCCTCCCTCCTTCTGTTGGGACAGGGTGCCCTGGGGAGATGGTGGTCCCTAGGGCCGCATATGGCCTGGGAGGGGGGCCGCACGTCCTTCCTCCTTCTGTTTGGATGGGTGTGCCCCGGGAGGTGGTAGTCCCTGGGGCCGCCTCCCTGTTATTAGTGTTCTAGTGGGGGTAAAGCAATAGCAAACTTTTGAAAAATGAAAGAGGGAAATAAAATAATTAATTGATGATTTAATAGCAATATTATGTGTTTAGAGGGGTCCTGACAACTTTAGAGCCCGGTGCCACTACACCTGCTGCATCATTCAAACCACGCCCTTAAGTGCCTGCAAGATAACTGTATTTGTGACCGTCTTTTTAGTAGTAAAATATAGCAATATTTGGTGTTTAAAGGAGTTATGATAGCTTTTGGCCCCAGTGCCACTGCACCTGCTGCACCATTCAAATCATGGCTGTATTGCCTGTAAGGTAACACGACTTGTAACTGCCTGTTTAGTAGTAAATTATTACAATATTTTGTGTTTAGAGGGGTTTCTAGAGCTTTGGGCCCAGTTTCACTGCACCTGCTGCACCACTGAAATCATGACCCTAGTGACTGCAAGGTAACTGCACTTGTGACTGCTTATTTAGTAGTTGAATATAACAACATTTGTTGTTTAGAGGAGTTCTGACAACTTTTGCCCCCCGTGCCACTGCACCTGCAGCACCATTGAAATATGGCCGTAGTGCCTGCTAGATAACTGCACTTGTGACTGCCTGTTTATTAGTAACAATTTATCAATAATCTGCATTCAGTGGCGTACCTAGAGCTTTTGTCCTTGGAGCCGCTGCAACTGCTGCACCATTCAAATCAAGACCCTTTTAACTGCAAGATTACTGCAATTGTGTCTGCCTGTTTAGTGGTAAAATATAACAATATTTGGTGTATAGAGGAGTTCTGACAACATTTGGGCCCGGTGCCACTGCACTTGCTGCACCATTCAAATCATGACCCCGTTGTCTGCAAGGTAACTGCACTTATGACTGCCTATTTAGTAGTAAAATATAGCAATGTTAGCTGTTTAGTGGGGTGCCTACTGCTTTTGGTTCTGGTGTCACTGCACCTGCTGCACATTTGAAATCATTACCCTGTTGACTGCACGGTAACTGCACTTGAGGCTGCCTGTTTAGTTTACATTTTAGCATTAACCGGGTTTTGTGGGGTCCCTAGAGCTTTTTGTCCCGGTGCCACTGCACCTGCTGCACCATTCAAATCAAATCCCTTTTACCCGCAAGGTAACTGCAATTGTGACTGCCTGTTTAGCAGTCGAATACATCAACAATATGAGTTTAGAGGAGTTCTAACAACTTTTGGGCCTGGTGCTACTACACCTGCTGCACCATAGAAATCATGACCCTGTTGTTTGTAAGGTAACTGTACTTGTGGCTGCCTATGTAGTAGTAAAATATGGCATAGCTCTTGCATATCAACTTTATTTTTAATTTGCAATGTTCATTATAACATTTAGAATTTGATCATTATGACCAAATATATTACGTTGAAAAAAATCAATCCAATAATGCTTACATAGTGCAAAGAAAGGTGCTGAAGCATGAATAGGAAATGCCACACACGTTAGAAGGCTAAAGCATCTACTTAACACAATTTAGGGCCTCATTGCGATGTTGTTTGGAGCTTCCTCCGACCAATATCGCCGCGAATGTGGAAACAACTGGTCTGTGATCTGGAGATCGCAATTAGAATGCGACCGCACCAAACTTCCATTTTACAATGGAAGCCTGTGCGGCGGTCCAAAACTGGCTGCAGCACAACCTCCCATTGTAAAATGGAAGTTTTTGCACATCCCTGCACCGTGTTACAGCCACACGGAGCAGGGATATGAAAGGGGGCACCATAGTTGCCCAACAAGGCCACAACCGAAGGCTGCGAAGGCCCCAAAGTCGCTTTCCGACAGTCTTTCAGGGTGTCAGAAACTAACATCATAATCCAGATGGTGGAACCCTGTCCTTAAGGGATTATGGGCAGTTTCCAACTGGCCGACTGACTCCTTGAGCCTGTTAGAACCGAGTCGGATTGACCGGCCGGTTTACCCTCCGACTGCCGACATTGTAATTTAGCGGTCGGAACATAAACCTACCATATCGGTCGGTAAGCCTCTGACCGACATCGTAAATTTGGCCACAAGTAATAAAAAGGAAGAATTCCAGCATACTGTTAGAAACTGTCTGCCTTTTCCATAGAAAGAGATCTTATCTTGACAGTGGATGGAGCTTAAACAGTGTGAACAACTTTAGTAGAAGTATCGTAAATGCGTGCAGCCAGGGGAAGTTAACTGAAAAAAAGAGTTCCACACAGAAGCGAATGAACACAGTAATTTGGTTTTGTAGGAACTGATAAGAGCCACCTTTTCAGATATATTAAATACAAGAGAATTCACCAGCAGGGGAAACCTAAAAAGTGTTCTTTCTGGAACAAGAGCTACCTTTCTGCCAAATTTGGTGAAATTCCATCAAGTGGTCCGGGATGTAGTCGTGCCTAAATTCTTTATAGAAATTAACATTGGAAAAACACTTTTTTTGACTCTCTTACTTTTTCTCAGCCCCTGCTTGACAGATCACCCCGAAACCTTCCAAGCACAAGAATTGCGGGGGCACTTTTAAAAAAAAAATCTTTTGTGAAGACTAGTTAAACAGCACCAAAGATATAGGTAAGTCAAAAAACGCTTTTCTTATGGAGACATGGTCCTAACCACCTACTGGCAACTACCATTAGGTAGAATATAAATAAATATATATATATTATTATTATTCAACATTTGCTTGTGCTTCATGACACCTCACTGGAGGAAGATTTCGGCGCACTCAAGGTACCATAAGGCCGTGCGATCGGCCGCACCCACAGGGGGTGGTACTAGGACTATAAATTAGTGCACCGTTTGCCATGAACAATGAGCTATAATTGGCCTGGATAAAGGGCTGGAGCCCGAAACGCTTCGGCCTAAAGACAGTGTGCTTCGAGGACTGTCCTGTTTATGCTGCAGCTCTCCAATAAATCGTTTAGCCATACTTACCTGTGCGGGCCTTCTCTGTTGGTGACAACTTTGTGATGGAGATATATATATATATATATCTGAGAGCACTCTTCTATCTCGTAGTTCCCACAAGCAGAGTAGAAAGAGCATGGACCACAGGATTCTTATTCAATACCCGTTTGATTTATTCACAGACAAACGGCAACCATAACGCGTTTCATCCCTCTTTGGGGACTTGATATAAAAGAAAAATACATTATATATTATATATCCAAACCAATCTTTCACCAGAACTGTCGAACTCGAGGCGGGTGCTGTCTCCGTCCCCGAGGGTAAAACTTGTGTTTGTTACACAACAACTCAAGAAAAGGGGGTCGGAGCACTCATGGGGTTTTATTAAAATAATTTATTTACATCTCCCCTGCATACGCGTTTCGGCGTCTTGCCTTCTTCCGTGCTGGGTTTGAGAGTCATTCTTACATAGTGCCAGGTTGGTTAATACGCTGAGGCCACAAATCTCATTGGTTGTTGATAAGCCAACGGGTGAGCTGTAAGAATGTTGTGCAGTTCTCTTGATCCAAATATCGACGTGACTTTGCTGCATAACTGGTATATCTCATGATGAGCAATTAAACAAATCATATTTTCTTTTACTTATGCCTACTAGAAGGGCTGCCACATTGCCAACCAAGGGGCATATTAACAACAACCGGCGATAATTATCTCTAAGCGCACTTAGCGCTAGGATAATTATCGCCGGCTAGCGTGAATTTTTATCGCTGAGATAGCGTGCTATTAGCAACGCTTATCTCAATAGCGATAAAATCCTCACGCTAACAGGCTAACGTGAGATTATCGCTGGAAACCCAGCGATAATCTCACGTTACCTTGTTGATAGGGACAGGCAAACTTAGCCATGATATCCTCCTTCCATAGGATATCATGGCTAAGTCAGAAAAATACCAGATGTAAAAAAGCAGCGTTAACCGCGGTTAGCGCTGCTTTTTTTGTCTCTAACAGGGTTAGCGACATTCTTGATAATAGGAGAAATGTCGCTTACCGACATTTCTCCTATTATTTTACTCTGGAACGCCCGCCCCCTTTGCATCTCATTAGAGATGCAAGGGGAAGCGTAGAATAAAAGGGTGCTAACATGCAAATTTGCATGTTAGCACCCTGTTGTTGATAGGGCGCTAGTTTTATCTCTCCTTTTTTGGCTTTTAAAGCCAAAAAAGCAGAGATAAAGCCCTTGTTGATATGCCCCTTATTTCCTTTAAACAGCTCACACAATACCGCCATGTAGTCACAGGCACTGCGGAAACCCCTCACCACAGTCGCTGGATTTATCTCCACGAAATGCCCGTAGGCGTCAGGCATGTGGCTTGGCGTCCTTAGGTTTATATAACCCACGGTCTTCAGTGTATATATATATATATATATATATATATATATATAAATTCACCAAGTTGCTCCTGCTGACAGCCAGGGGACCCATGGAAGGTGGCACGTACACCGGCGGAGCACGCCGGAAAATAAATCCAATTTCAGAGAGTAAATGTACACGCGCTCTCAGTCAGCGGACCACCGGACACAAGAAGGGCTCCAAGGGTGTTTATTTACGACGCGTTTCGACTTGCTCAGAAGTCTTGCTCACGTAAACTCACAGTGCTCAGTGACAAACGTAATTAATAAAGTTGCACAGCGCTAAACATCGACATAGGACAATACAAGTCGAAAAACTGTTAACACACGGCAGACATCTTGTAATGGTCACAAATCAATACGAAGACGATATTAAAGCGCGTAAAGAACGCAAGCTTAATAGGGACTACAACGACTACGAGAGCGGCAGAATTCTGACCTTCAGCCGAAAATACGACCATCTGTATAAAAAGCAAGAACCCACAACCATTGTTTCCTCCACTGTAGATGAGAGACAAGATAATACCATCTCTACACCCAGTGAGACGGAATCGGATGTCTCGGCCGAAACATCCTCTAATAATGACTTTGCAATACGTCCTGTCAAATTTTTTAGAGGAGTATCGTCATCTACGCCGGAGCAGACGGACGAAGCAGGAAGCTCCGGCGATGAGAACACGGGGTCAGAGGAGCAGAGGCCGAGGAAGAGGCCGGGGAAACGCAGAAACCGCCGAAAGAGACTACAGCAGCGATGGCAGAAGAGGCAGGGCAAGGGGCAGAGTGGGAACTGGCAACACACGCTCCAGAAGAGCCCGCTAATGGACAGTGAAATGGTAAACAAGACCATCATCAATCTTTCTAAAAGAGTGATGAGTGAAACAGAGAAAAGGACTCTGTGTCTAGGACTTTCTTTCTGTCCTTCTAAATCATTTAACTATACTGATACCAGAATTGATTTGTTTAAGTTCATCAGAAAACTCAAGCTTAAAAAATGGCATAAATTAAAAAGACTTGGTGAGACAAGAAAAACCAGCAGGCACACACCCAGGGAATTCGACAACATCAATGTAGGTGATATTGACACCCTCATTGACATGATCCAACTGAATCAGGGTGAGGGGACAGAACCCGCTGTGCAGCATACACAGATTTGCGAGTCCATAGGCCTTACCACTGACCATAGTGCCTTATCTGGTTTTAAGCCCAAATCTACATTTTTCCCCACTCTACCCTTTGACACGATTGATACGTTCCAAGAGAGTGTGGGCAAGGCATTGTGCAACTTCAGACACAAGAGCAGGGGTCATATTCCAGCCAAAAACAACCTTACATTTCCCCAGAAACAGGCACTCAAGTCACTGGCGGAAGACACGGGCATTGTCATCCGCCCGGCTGACAAGGGTGGCAATATCGTCATCATGGACAGGGAGATGTACCTTGCTGAAGCACATAGACAATTGAGGGATAATAGATACTATGAGACCATCAATAGGGATGAATACAGCAACAGCACTATCAAGTTGTGGGACAAACTTACCATCTGGAAAGACCAGGGCATCCTTGAATGGGAGGAGTTCTGCTACCTGAAAAATGAATTCCCCGTCTTGCCTACATTGTATCTACTCCCCAAACTCCACAAAGACCCCACCAATCCCCCAGGACGTCCCATTGTGTCGTCCAGGGGAAGTGTATCTGAGCATATATCCAAATATGTAGATCACTTCCTCAGGGAGTATGTGATGCAGCTTCCCAGTTACATCAGGGACACGAAAGACTTCCTCAACAAGATCGATGGGGTTAGTTGGGAAAAGGACTTTCTGATGATCACATTGGATGTACAATCCTTGTATACCATTATTGACCACCAGCAAGGTCTAGAAGCCTGTGAGCATTTCCTTAGATCCAGACCGGCCCATCTTAGGGAACACAACATAATGATACTGGAGATGATCAGTTTTTGCCTGTCTCACAACATCTTTCTTTTCAATGGGGCACTATACCGACAGACGGTCGGTACAGCTATGGGTTCGTGCTTTGCGCCCAGCTTTGCCAACCTTTTTATGGGGCACTGGGAGGAAGAGATTTTCTCGAACCCCGAGTTGAATGAGTACCTTGGCCACATCCGTATATGGATGCGCTACATCGACGACTTGTTCGTCGTATCGAAACGCGTCGTAAATAAACACCCTTGGAGCCCTTCTTGTGTCCGGTGGTCCGCTGACTGAGAGCGCGTGTACATTTACTCTCTGAAATTGGATATATATATATATATATATATATATATATATCTAAACACACACACATAGAAATTCACTGAAAAACCAAACGTTGCAGGGCCGTTATAGTGAGGTTCACTTTTTACCCACACAAAATCACAGAAATTCAGCAGTTACAGTTATACTTATGTTAAGAAACTATAACATGTGGCCTAAAGTTACCTAATGACACGAGTTATCGTTTTTTCAGATAAGTATAACTATACCTGCTTAATTTCGATGGTTTTGTGTGGATAAAACATGATTCTTACTATAAAGTCCCTGTAACATTTGTTTTTTTCAGTGAATTTCTATTTTTTTAATGCAAAGTAATATAAAATTACTGTACGTTAATACAACCACCGGCGCGCACGGTGGGGGTATGGTATGTGAGTGGGTGACATTTTTTTTTTCTCCAACTGGACTTTAAATTTGCAGGTACCCGTGGATCCCTGCGAGTATCCACAGAGGATCCGCTTACCTAGATATCTATAAATGTCTTTCTTTCATCACTTCCAAACTACTGAAAGATTTACACAAACATACAAAAAGGCCTCTTTCTATACCAAGAACTACCTTAACGCAAAATCTGAATTCCATTCAGTGGTTGCCACTGTATCCGGGTCTAAAAACTGCAAAATCTCCATAGATATTGCATGGGGCAAAAAGCATTTTGAGACCCTCATTTTTCTTGGCCCTTGCTTCATGAATCACCCCTAAACTTTCCACGCAGCAGCTCAAGTAACTTGTACACTACTTTTGAAACCTCCAGAAATATTCGGCAAAACGTACCAAAGTTATTAGCAAAACAAAAAATGCTTCATCTATGGGAAAAGTTGGTTCTAACTATACCTACCTACTGGCGATAGCCAGTAGGTAATATATATCGGACCTATTGTTTTTGTTTAAAAAGTCACTGTTGATAATAATTAAATGTATATTTTATAAATTCACACATTACAATGTTTAAGAAAAAGTGATTGTCATAAAATTGCTCCTTCCTCATCAAAAAAGTAGAACCCTGGGGGATGGGGTCCACAGGCCTTCAAGAGGCTTGGGGAAGGTGGCTGCATGCCCCCCTTTCCTTAATTTATGAGAAGACCCCGGGGGATGGGGTCCCCATGGCCTTTCGGAGGCGTGAGGGTGCTGTATGCCCCCATCTCATAAAAAAAAAAAAGACCAACCCCAGGGGATGGGTTACCCGGGCTGCTATAAAACTCAGGGAGGGGGTTTGCACCCACTGCTCCCCAAAAAACATAACTGTGCTGCTTCCCTGGGGCCTGACCTACCCAGGGAAAACACAATATTTTTTATCTGTGCTGCAGATTTGCAAACATTCAGTAGATTTGCAACGCCCATAAAAAGAAATTGAGGTTTTGGCCTCAGGGGTGTCTCTCTGGGACCCCCCCCTCACCATGCCTAGCAGGGCAGGGTAGCCCTACCACGTCTGCCTATATTTTTGGGGGTGCTTTTTTCTAGGGAAGGGGCCCGAGTCCGAGTCATAAAATGGTTGCTTCCACATCTTTGTTGAAGTGGTGGAAGCCAATCAGATATTATCTAGAGACATGTTTTCAGGAGCCAATGATCTACACAGGAACAGACTGCTGCAAGCTCCTAGTAGCCTCTCACAGGTAGAGTCTGCCCAGAGTTTCAGACCAGGCTACAACAGCAGGAAGGAAATGAGCATGGGATTAAGAAGAGACAACTCCTGGTCTTCTATTGGGTCTTCCCTCGGCTGCCTTTGCCTGTTCTCTATTTCTCTCTCTCTTTCTTGTTAACTCAAATCAATAATAGACTGGCTTCTTAGGGTGAGGGATACCCTACATATTAATAATGACATATATGGAAAATGATGAATTCAATTCTGTCAATAAACAATAACTTAATCCATTATTTCATCACACACCAATCATGCGTACTCCTCACAAACCCAGCGACCAATAGGATAGCCTCTCTTTGAAAAGATGATTCAGTTCAGTGTATCACATGAGAAATTACACCTTTGTTGATTATCCAATACGTTCTGGTATTTGAACAGTCTTTTACTTAGAATGAGGAGACAACATGGATTACGCTCCTTCACGGATCGTGCATATTATAATAGTATTTTTACTGACCGTCAGTCTTCACTCTCAAAATGCGCCTCCCTTTCGATCTGCAGTGACACGCTGGTTGGAACCAGATAAGGGAGAGGGTAGGAAACAGAAAAGTCACCCATAAGAACAATGGGGATCGATGCCACGGTGTTGAGGAGATTCCACTCTATTGCGAGCCACTACTCATTCGGAGTGTCCAATGGGAAATGGAACTCTTAGGAAACAAGGAACGTTCTGAAGAGATGCTGTGGAAATACGCAAATACCAGGACTCTGCCCGCTCCGTGGTCCAATAGGAAGAGGAGGGATGAAAGAATAACGAGAATTGGGTGGAAACCTCGAAAGGTGAATTGGAGTAACACAGAAGACTACTCTCTGACAGAGTTCATCAATTGAAGTGCACAGTGACAGGCTTGCGCAGTCAAGATAAACAATTCAGTCTTATGAGATGCCTATCAATGATTACTATTCTTTTTGGGCCAACAGGCGGTCATCTAACGATCTCCAGTGATTTGAAATAGGGCACTTGTCACCCACTTTATAATTCAAGCAATGGCTCAACACACACTCGCCCGGATTCATTGATGCAATCAATACTCATTTCATTCCTGACACCTGCCGGCTTCATGGATCCTCCATGCCGGGAAATATACTACGTTTTTGAGCTTTAATTTCTGAAAAATTACTCAATGGATTTACACTAAATAACAAAAAAAACACGATTTCTGGACAAATATCTAGCTTTCTGCAAAAACTGGTATAATTCCATTCAGCCGTTTTTGCAGTATCGCTTGGCAATTTTCCTATGGAAAAATTATTGGGGGAAATGTGTTTTGAGACCCACTTTTTCCATGGCCCCTGCTTGCTGGATAAGCCTGAAACTTCCAAGAAAGGATCTGAGGTGGAGGAGACTTTTTTCTGGAAAGTTTTGTAAAGATTCCTCAAATGGCAACAAAGTTATAAGCATACCAAAAAATGCATTGATATCATGGAAACGTGATCTTAACTATCACTACCCAGTGGCAACCACCACTAGGCAATTTATGTAACTGCAAAAACCCACTAAGTTTTCTTATCTTGATTCAAGTCTGTGATCTCCAAGTTACACGCTGGGTTTACAGCAAACACTATGGCCATTGAATAAAATAGTTGAAAAAGCTCAAGGAGTTAATGTCCTATTGTGGAAATACAAGGTCAGTTTGAAGACCTCAGAATCATATCTTTTTGTAGTCACCTCAACTGGGTAATGAATGCTATCATCCATTCTTTACAGTGGTACTTTACAGCAAGACAATGTTGTTTAAAAACAAATATGTATAGGTATGTGCCTGTTGGTACTCTAAATGTATGTGAAGTGTGTGAAAATAGGTGCTTGCAAAAGGCTGTGTTTTCACTTTTGCACATGGAAATTTCTTGAAGTCCAAAGATTGCCTTAATTAACTTGGTAACTCTATGATCATCATGTTCCAGATCCTCAGTCTCTGTCCAAGGTTAGAATAAGCCTCTATGGAAGGCAATGGGTTCTGGACAGAGGGTGTCGCATTTAGGAAAGGGCAGCCAAAGAGCCCTCAGTATATGAGGTCCATAGGTCACCCTTCTTTCTCCTATTTATCCCCCTATCAATTTAGCTGTAGGTTTAAAAAGGTAGATGGTCAGTGACGGAGTCAAACATTGAGGGATAAGACATTGTGCGAAAGTTGCTTTAAAATACTGTAATATCTGACACCATATGGATTCATTTACTGCAGTCTTGCTTTCCTGAGTTATACACATCCTGTTCTGCTATCTCATGTCTGACGTTTTTATCCTGACATTCATGCTTGGGATTAAAAAGTAAGGATTTACAAATGTCTAGCTCAACGCCTGGAAGAGATGAGCCATTTTTATTGTCTGGCTTGATAGCGCAGCTCTCCCTATGTGGGAATGGGGTAAGAGACAGGGGGAGGGGAAAGAGAAATGGAAAAGCTGGGTGGCAGGCAAAAAATGTATGTTAGTTACGAACAGGTGCCAGGTAAGAGGATGCGTGGTTGCAAAGAGATAGCTGCAATAAGGAGCAAGGGCCCTCACACACCCCGAAGGGTGTCATGCTTCATCATAGGGCAGCTCCTTGTTGCGCCGGTGCTGCAATGCCCAACAGGCCCCACAAGGAGGCTCTTTGCTGGATGTCTCCTCGGTCTGCCGTCGTGAAGCTAAAGATGTTCTTGAGGGAGCTATCCCTTTGCAACCACGCATCCTCTTCCCTAGCACCTGTTCGTAACGAACATACCATTTTTTGCCTGCCACCCAGGTTTTTCCTTTTCTCTTTTCCACCCCCGTCTCTGCCTCCTATTCCCACATAGGAACAGTATACTCTTTTTGTTTTACCATAACTGCATGGGGCCTGTATGCTGGACCTCCCAAGCCCCTGTCCCTTCTTGTGAGATTAATAATTGATAGTGCAGCTGTCGCCAGACAATTATCTGAGAATCACAACAAGAGGGGCTTGGCTCAGCACACATTTGGGAGCCAGGAATGCCTGTTTTGATTGGGCAGATGTTGTATTCTTCCACAAAAAAAGTGCTTGCCCTCCACACAAATTAGATCATTTTCTTTAGTTATCCAGCTGCCAAAGCTTGAACTTTCAGAGGCACACACATGACGTTGTAATGCTAATAAAGTGTCTTAGATAACTAGATAATTTATGAAGTTCTTCTCTGGCAGCTGCACAGATGGTAGGAGGGCAGTTATAACATACATGGATTTTTAGGTCAGGCTTAACAGCGCATTCATAAGTCAGAAGTATTGGGATTGACAAAGTTTCTTTAATATAATTAGTGTAAAATGCACAACGAACATCTTTATAGGGTACACACAGCATTTTACCATGATTTTAAAAGTGATCCATAAATCATAGGTCTCGCACCAAAATTGTATATTCATGTTAAATTGATAAACAGCCTTCTTCCTGCTGTGACTCTCTAAATTATCTGTTCAGTTCGAAGCACTTAAGTGGGGCATATTGTCGGGCCGCAACACTGAGTCCCATTTACTTGCCCAATGAGTCAACTGGTTGGACTGGCAGCAGTTCTTCCTCCGGTGACTTTCTAAATTATCCATTCAATTCGAAGCATTTAAGTGGGGAATATTGTTGGCGCTTAACCCTGTGTCCCATTTACCTGCTCAATACAAGCCATCTGGTTGGACCGGCGGCAGTGTAGTCTCTAACTGATTTTGGTGCTCCTCATTGGGCCCATCTCTACTTTATTTATTCTTACACGTTAGGATGAAGCTGTGAAGAATCTCAATAAGAATGACAGACAAGCACTCAAGTCTAAAAGTTTACTCAAAGAATATAAGTACAGCATTACAGAAACTCAATTTAAGAAAATAAGCATAACAATTATAGAGTAAAAGAAGAACTCAGTAAAGTTCTATGGTAAATTCACTATAGATTCATCTCCTAAGAAAAGGAAGAAAGGGCGAGTGAGCCCTCTATAAAGAGAAACAGGTCATTTTATAGGAATTTAGACAAAGGATTTCATACATTCAGTAATCAAATACATGGTTCGCTAGGTATGCACCAATGGGGAACAAGCAAGAAAAAACATTTTACTGCAGTATACATTTGAGAATTCTCTCACAATTCTATTACATTAGATTCAGATATTCCCAGAGTCTATTCAAGTGATATGACGTTACATAGTATGGTATTCGGCTGAAACAGTTAGGATGGCCTTGATTAGGTACATCACGTGCAATGTGACTGGGAAAGTCTCAGCCCTCTAAGTGTAAGCTCACAATTTATTTATTACAGTGTTGTGAAAGTGATCACATGATGCATTACAAAGTCACATCCAAATAAAAGAAAGCATAAAATTGACTAAAATGAGTGTGAGCGTGCGGTCTCATTCTTTAAAGAATACAATTAAAAAACATAACAGATCCCACAACAGAAGTAAGAACAGCAGTTTCTTATCAAATGAGATGCCCTCATTGGAACTTTGAAAGTTTGAGGTCTATGCGGCAGCCTGTGCCGACTGAAGAGGGGCGGAGAAGACGCCAATATGGATGTTTGTTGCCCTACTATTGTGCTGGTTAAGGGCTGGGCAGGGGCAATACAGCGGCTGTTCTCCTGTCTGAGAAGATGGAGGAGCTCCGTCATCTGTATGCATCTTGACATATATTATCATTTGCTAATACTTCCCTTATGGATGCAATAAAAATGTTAAATATATTGTTGGTACGTTTATTTAACCATGCTCACTCTATGATCCTGCATTTAATAAAGACAATGACAACATTTGTACACACTTAGATCTAAAAAGTGACCCATGCTCTCAACCACACTGGCTTTCCATTTACACGTCATGCCTGCATTTGGGCTCTCAAACAACATCTATCATGCATGTATCATTAAAAAAAAAACAGTCAGTTTATATTCAAATTGTAGACAATCTTTTATATAGTGTTTCTGTTGCGATTCTGCTTAAAAATCTTATAATTTGGTAAATAAATTAATCCCCCTACTCGTGTGAAAAAAAGTCTCAGCCATGCTCCTCAGCACACTCGTTGTGTTGTGTCGTGTATCCCCTTTGGCTGTGCTGTATGCGGGTTCCTCGTATGCCGCTTACGTCCCCTGTCCCAAGATTAGGGACGTAACTTCAGGGGTGTATTTGGAGTGTTGCACCCCCCTAGTAAATGTATTTTTTGATAAATAGTTGGGTCTAGGTGCTTTCTTCAGTCCGGTATGGGGATATATATGTATGTCGGATTTCACCAGGAATTGTTCATACACACATACAAAAAGGCACACTCTCTCCCTCTCTGTTTTAAAAATCTTCAAAAATGTTGGTCATTTTGAGAAATATTGCAATTTCTCTCACTTAGTACCCCTACCAATCTGCATGTGTCACCCTTTCCACTGGCCTTTTTAGCCCCTTGTCGTATAATGTATTTTAATAATATATGCCAGTGTCCTTGTTGAGAAATCTGCCCCCCCCCCCCCCTTCAGTCTTATAGACCAAGCTACGCCCCTACCCAGGCCCTTCGCAGCTTCATTCTCCTCTGTACCCTCTCTGCCCCAAGCATGCAATTGTATAACAAGGAGAAAGGACTGTGGCTAGCCTGGGTGCCATGGGCCGTAGTACAACGAAGGAAAATGACCCCTTGGCCGCCGTATGAACCGTGAAATACATCAATAATCAGGGTGCAGTGGGCACTTAAGGCCTGTGGGCCGCGGTGCCACTACACCTGCTGCACCAATGAAAGCCACACCCCTGGGAAAGCGGCGGCGGAAAAGGACAGCCTACGCTCTCATATCTTTGGGGCAGATTTACAAGCCCGTTGCGCCACTTTTGCGTCATTTTAAACATGAGAAAAATAACGCAAATGTGGCGCAAGAGGCTTGTAAATCTGCCCCTTTATTTATCTCGACTACCCTGGCTGATGCTAGGCACGGCACAAATATGTTTTGATCAGACGTTTTTGGCACCTACCTTTTTTGACGACAGGCCAGATTCTGCAGCACCTCCGCGAGCGGCGAGAGCAGAGCACACGAACTTTCACCCCGACTGCAGAGGGTGGATGAATTTTATCTTCAACACTTGCTCGAGCTCACCCCAGACGAGAGGAGGCGAGGTGGACGGGGGAGGTGGGGTTAGCTCGTTACGAAACAACCTGAGCGCGCTCTGCGTTTTACCACGCATTCTTCCACCTCTCTCTGGAGACTCTGCCCCTCCCACTGACTTTTGTTTGATGCTTCCCTTCCGTAATTCGAGTGATTTTCTCTTTTTTGCTTATAATCAGAAAGTGGCTTAGATTTCGGTCTCTAAACTCCTCTTCCCTGGGGATATTTGGGTATTATGTATGAGAATTATCCCTAGTGGTTGTAAAAATGCAACACATGTAAAACGCAGGCGCCACATTTGGGGGTGCATAGCTTTTTGAGTAAAAATGCAAACACACTAAGTTAAAAAGAAACTAAAAGATATCCGTGAATTCTTTTTTAGAACGTTGAAGACGTGCTGTAAGGAAGGGAAACAGCCTTTACCACATAGGACCATTACCAAGCAGTCTTTGCCACGCAGGCAGTGCTTAATTTGTAAAATATGAAGTGCAGGTGCTCAAATGTTTGCCGGAGGCCACACCCACTTTTTTTCTGGCTCCACCCACTCCCTCCACTGGCTCCACCCACTTACTCTATTAGCTCCACCCACATCTTCAACTGGCACTGCTAAAAGTCAAATATAATACCTGTTCTGAATTTCAGAAAGGGAGCCTTCCTCAGAGTAAGGTTTTGATAGGAAGTTCCCCGTGAACCATTTAAAAAAAGATTAAAGCAAAAGTGCATTTAAAGCATAATTTTGGAATAAATTAGCTAAAACCACTAATGCATTGAAAAGGAACAATTTCAGTGCTCTGTGTGCTGATTTGGGGAAAGGACAATACTGGAGGTAGGGCATGCCATTTTTAACAGAGTCTATGCGTTCAAAGATACAACTTTGACATAGCTTAAGTTAAGTGACAAAATAAAACAAAATGTTGTGAAAACACTAGTCCAAACAGATAAACTGAATAAAATCATGCAATACACTTGAATAAGTCAGCCTCTGTCACTTTCAGTGGTCGAAGGGGTATGGGGTTAAGGTTTATCAGTATAGTGGAGTATAAATGTGAAGGTGCATGGCTGTCTAGGGGAACTTTTCCAGACTGAAGATCTTGTGGGCCTGCAAAGTGGTGGAAGTCCTATCCCTCATGACGAGGGGGAGCGTCACTGAAAGCCTTGGACCTGGGAGCTTTAGTTTTAAGCCCTGAAGTGCCCAGGGCCAAGTGTCTATCAGTGACAAAGTAGTGTGGGGTCAGCAAATCTCACTGACCACATCCACTCTGTTACGAGTAAGGGACTGCACCCTCCTCTCATTGGTTGGCTCATAGCAAGGTCAGCCAATGAAAGGAGGCGACAATGCCAATCGCCAGGAACCAACAAAGCTTCACCAATGGGGGTCACTTTTATTGTGGTCCCCTGGCCTATTTTTTGTCCCAGTCAAACCCTGGTAGGGGCGTAGCTATCAGTAGTGCAACAGGTGCCGTGACACTGGCGTCGGAAGGCATGAACGGCCCACTGCACACCAAATAGCAGACTTTTTTTTAGGGATTGTGTGTCCCAATTTTCTTGTCTGCAGCACACTGGCAGGTGTCTCTATCCCCTCCCAAAGTTTTATTTTTTATTTTAGCTCTGATTATGTCTGTTTCTTTTGATTGGGGTGGAAATAATACGGTATGATTCACAAGCGTTTCACTTTTTTTGGTCATATTTATCCTCCTGTGTTTCATGATGCCCAGAGGGTTTATATTCGCCCTGATTTACAAGTGTTTCGTGGGTGGCAAGGCGACTCAAATATGGCCTGATTTCATATGTTTTACGAGGAGTGAAAGAGCTTGTATTTGGCGTCAGAGTCGGTGCTTCACGTGTGGCAAGGAGGCTCACGTATAGTCTTATTTACGATTGTTTAATGATAAAGGCGTTAAAGGAAAGCAGAGGTGACATATCATGGTTGGTGGAGTTACACACACAAATACTAACTTCTCTTCAATTTTCCAAGAAATTATTCCTCCTAAAAGTGGATACATAGGATGCGGACTGTCATTTCTCGAAATGTGACAATGGTGTTTTCAAGAAACGACTCGTGCAAAGTAAAAGTATAGTGGATTAAGCTCTGTAAATGCTATTTCACAACTTTCTATGAAAAAGAGCGTACCACACATCGCCATAACACAATTTCTGTTCAATATGCTAAAAAAAATCCCCATTTAAAGGTTGGCAGTGTTTCGAACACTCTTCAGCAAACAGAATCAGTATCGAAAAGCGCTATGGCTTCAGGCCACAATAGGGTGACCAACTGGCATGGGTGCAAATTCAGGACGGTAAGTTTAAAAATTCAGGACAGAGGGTCAAAATTCAGGACAAAAATTCAGGACAGAAGGTCAAAATTCAGAACAAAACTTTGTGAAAAAGGTACGTTTTACAGACACACCAGAGGAAGTTGCTCAATACTATAATAGTAAGTAAATAGACAACCACTTAAGTACAAGTCAAAATAAATTTATACGAGGTTGAGAAAATCGTGCACTTCACAATTATTTGGTATGTGTGCAGCTTTGAGCAACTGTGCAGGTCTTTTTGTGGTATTTCATTTGATAATTTACATTCTGTCATCCTTTAATTCTTTCATCCATCATTCAGTCTTTCACCATTCATTCTGTTCTTCCATCTGTGTGCCCATCCATATCCAAACCTTTTCAATCATTTACAAACCTATCCATTATCTAGCCTTCCATCCATCATTTCACTCATCCATCCCTTCATCCACCCACCCTTTCACTCACTCATCCATCCATCATCCATCCATCCTTTCACCGAAAACATCCTTTCACTCATCCATCTACTCTTCCACTCATTCATCCGATCATTAATCCATCCAACCATTTACCCTTTCACCCAAGCCATCCTTTCACTCATCCATTTAGTCTTCCACCCATTCACTCATCCATCCAACCATTTACCCTTTTACCCATTGAGCCATCCTTTCACTTACTCATCCATCCACCCAGTCACTCATCCGTCCACCCTTTCACTCATCCATCCATCCAACTCTATACCCTCCCTTTCATTCATTATGCATCGTTCACCCATCCATTCTGCCAATCATTCATCCATGCTTTCATTCATCCATCCATCCTCCCTTTCTCTCGCCATGCCCCTTTCACTTAGCCACCCATCCTTTCTGCCACATTTTACCTATACACCCACCCACTCATCCACCCATCAAGTTGCAGACAGAAGAGGCTCATCAAGAACTTCACCCTCGCTGTAGTTCCTAAAGCAAGGGGTGGGGTGGGGTGGGGTGGGGGAGATTCACTATGCACCTGCACATAGGCAATCTGAAAACTTGGAAGTCATGCATGATGCAAAGTGCCAGGACGTGAGGTGACTGTGACATGGTGTTGTTTCCAGGGCTTTACGTGGGATAAAAAAAAGTCGGGGTCTCTCCAGGGGGTGTGTCTGATTTAATTAAGCGCTTGGCTTAAAACACGTAAGCTAAAAAAATGTGCTGAGCATAGTGCACCGCCCGACTGGTATTTTGCTGTTTCTGTCATTGCATCCAGTAACATTAGACTTTCAGCAAGCCATGAGTATTGGCTTTGTCAATGGATGTTAGTTGCATAAAATCAATAAAAAAAAGCAGCAACTATGGCTTTGTTGTAAATAATATTAACAATGCTTCAGCTCTGAAATGATGAGACTGTGAAAGAACTATAATATCTTCTTCTAAACTTTTTTACTTTGCACACTGTAATTGTGGTACTTCTCTTCTACATATTATTTTTGTTTGCCTGCTTGGTGTAACTTTTCCTTCTGCTGCAATAGTATTTTGGAAGAAAGCCTGGTAAAGAAAAGGGTCTGGGTCACAGTAATCCTACAGTTTGTGTGCTGTGTCCCCTTCAGTGCACCAGGGCCCATTTGAAACAAGAGCTAATCCCAATTCCTCATTTTGGAGGTCAAGACTGAATGAAGTGCAACATGTCACCCGAAAAATGTTGTACACTGTTTCACTGGTGTTTAGTAAATGCTCAGCTCACAACACCTAGCTTTGTGTGAGAATCAAAATGGGGTTTAAAGTTATGAAATTTCAAGTCAGCCTTGTACTTCTGTAGGCTATCTTGACTAGTGTTCAATGTCACGCTCCAGACCACCGCCTTAGAGGAGTCTTAAATGTAAATGTCGTCCATCTAACCTTAAGGGAATGCCCTGCCCCAGGGGGAGACTGGAGGAGGCCCCCACATGCTTTCACAGCCCAGACTGGCCAATTTTCATTCTGGATGTGGCAATCAGCCGCATACAGAATAACAATGGGCGGGGTGGGGCTGCTCTTGTGCTTCACAGATGTGTGCGAGGCGCCCCATCAAGGGGGCTGAGGCCTCTCACAGGGAACTCTTCTGTTTCCTGCAAGGCCCAAAATTTCAGACAAAAGGCGTCCGTAAAAAGGATCCTCACGGACAACGGACGTGAGGTCCAATTTACGGACGGTTGGTCACCCTAGGCCACAAAAATAAAATCTTCCCTAATGATAGCCAATCGTGTTTATGGCTGTGTGCTGTCCAATTACCCAGATCCCCCTATAATCACAGACACAAATCATGTTCAGCTCTGAGATGACAGTGCAGCTGTCTACAGGACCTACTGCTTACAATGTACATAGAGTGTACTTACGGTCAGCTCTCTGTGACCATTGGTGTATTTGCATCCGCTTCTTAAAGCCATTGCTTTAAGACATTCTCCGTCACATCTTAAGTCAACCAAGAGGGGTAGTTTTCTGTCACCACAATGCTATTGGCCGTTTGCTGTATTATTCTGCCTTTGAATGAGGGATTTCATTGCAATGCATGGGGAACTATTTTATCTAAAACGTACACTCAACCATCACACTATTTGTGATGTGCAATTCTTTATATCATATATGCATTGTATATAGAAAGCAACCATATTGTTACTGAAACTGGTATTTCGTTTATGTTACTGACCTGCTTTAAGTTGTGAGCCTAAATCTACCATCATCATCCTAATAATCGTCGTATTATTCGTATATATATTATGGAGCGGTTGGAGCCGCCGGAGGTGAGCTGCCTGCTGCCTGCCTCCAGCCCCACGGTCCACGCCTGTGATCTGACAGTTACAACCAGACCGGCGTAACCCCCATCACACTACCCCAAAAAAAATACAGCATTGGTGACAGCATACGGGCATAGATAGTTAGCATTGGCATCCTTAGTTAGCTGGCTTCGCTTAGCTAGTTAGTTTACAATGAATTACTGCTGCAGCTTAACTTAAAACTTTTAAGTGCTTAACTTCTAATCTCTTACCATTACTCGTGGTGGTGGGCCGGTCGGCAGGGGGGAACACTCTGCTAGCTGCACTGCCTCCTTGTACCTTTGCTGTTTGCTTTAATAATTAGTACGTGCGTACTATGACTGATTAGGCGGCGGCAGCCTGGTGCTGCCTGCTTGCTACCAGACCGCAGTCTGCAGTGCCAGACCGTCCTGTAGACAGTACTACTGGGTTCCAGACAGTTGATCGATGCCTGCACTGCACACAGCCCAGCCAACTCTGCCCTTCGTCGTCGTCGTTGGTCGGGCCGGGGCCGCCGGGCTGACTTAATGTCGTCGATGACTCATGGGGATCTGCCACGGTGGTTATGCTGGGGCAGGGCAACTGGTGGCTCCGTTGGCTGCGCTGCCGACTTTGGTACAGGAAACCAGGGTTCAAATTGAGTCTCGAGGTCGCGTCCACATCCTGTGATTCTGGGCAAATCACTTAATCTTCCTGTGCCTGAATATGTAATGTAAATAGGGTGCTTATGTACAGCGCTCCAATACCTTTGGGTCGAGTTCGCGTTATATGATGCAAAAAAAAGAGTGAAAATATTCTGTGCGCGCGATATCAGAACCTCCGGCCCTGCCCCAACGCCCGCCCAAATAAATCAGTGTGTGTTCCGAACTTCCGAGGCCCGCCCACCCACTGGAAAGTGGCAAACAGTCAACAACACTGCGTCTGCGTAAGAAGGGCCCGCGTCCGCCATGATGATGATGACATGTATAATATTAGATGTAATTATCATTGAATACTCTCTTGGACTTGGCCTGGGCAGGGGCAGCAGGGCTGCTACGTGATTAAGAAGTGTGAGTCGCGGCACTCGACTCGAGTAGCAACAGTAAACGCCGTGATGCTGACGCCGGTGATGACACTATGACTCACCCACTTGGCGAGATACTGTGAAAAAGACGCCGCGGTCCTGTGGCTGCACTGAGTACAATAAAGGTATATTTTTAGAAAAACAATAAAACATCAATGTGGGCGTGCGCAGCAGAAGCGTAGACCCGGCCCTGATAATTAAGTGCCGGTGCTAAGCACCGGCAAGCACCGGCACAAATTAAGCCCTGCACGCAGGTAAGTACATATTATGGCCATATATATTCAGATGTGAAACAGCACAATAAGCCACCTTCTGTGCTGCGTGACAGCAGGAATTGGGCAAGGCCGAGCGCTAACTAGCGTGCGCCGCCATTATGGCGGTCGGACCGGTCCCCGGGGGAAAGGGGGAGGTGGGAGCACTCCCACCTCCCCCATTACGCTTCCAATTGGGGCATTTCTGCGGGGCGTGAACCGGAAGCACTTTAGTGCTTCCGGTTCACGCGGGCATCCACCGTGGGGGTCAGGCCGGTTTAGACCGGCCTGGCCCGTGCCCCCCCCCCTTTAAAAGGGGGTGTGGGGAGCAGAACAGTCTCTTGTTCTGCTCTCCCCACAGGCACAGCACCCGGGCCACCAGCGGCCCGTAATGTATTTTCCCCACCCACCATCCCCTAAGGCAGGCAATTTAATTGTGCTGGTCAGGAATGTATTTTGGATTGTCTATTACAAAATTTGCCTTGCAGGTATTTCAGGAGATAGCATTAATACAAACTTGAAGATTGTACATTTTAATGGTGTTTATCAGTAATGGTGTTTATCAGTAATGTATTTGTTTTGTTCTGTTGATTTTATTGCAGGTATCTCTGGAGATAGAAGTAATGTAATTTTGATGATTTGGTGCATTGTAAATGTGTTTGTCAGTAATGTATTTGCTTTGTTAGTTTACTTTTATTGCAGGTATCTCAGGAGATAGAATTAATGTAAATTGATGATCAGGTACACGTTAAATGTGTTTGGCAGTAATGCATTTGCTTGGCTCTTTTACTTGTATTACAGGTATCTCAGGAGATAGTTAATGAAAATATGATGTTTTGGTGAATTTATAATAATAAAAGTGTCGTTATTTGTAAGCTTGTCAAGTACAGGATTGGTTAATACAGAGTAATGTGATTGAAATGTAACGTTTAAATAAATGTCAGTACGTTATTTGATTTCAGGTAATAATGTCGTATTTAGTGGTGTGTGTCTCCGGTCAGGCGGTAAGGTCATGATTGGTAAGCATAGTCTTCGGTCCTTAGCGGTCAGGACCATCTAACTCCAGGGGCAGTGACAGCAGGTAGGTAGGCTGTCGGGGTGCGGGGGAGTCATTCTTTCCAGTGGGCTTGTGGCCGCACGCGCATGCGCATCAGGGCGCAGGTATGCAGAATTTCTGCAGCCCCCGTTATGGAGTTTAAGGCACAGGGCGCAGGGGGGGCCCGGGGGAAAGTATCCGTCCGATAAGCTGTACCCCCTGCGCAAGCCAACTCCGGCGAAATAATTTCGCGTAGTTTGCTAGTTTGCTGGGATCTGGAGGCTGCCAGTCATTGACCTTGCCATAGGCTCTAGAGGGGACACGCAGAAAGTGAATATATGCATTGTTAGATTTACGGTAGGAGTGTCATGTGTATTAGAGTTAAGGATAGCCATGTGACATCATCTGTCTAACAATGTATTTGGCCTTTCTGCGTAATTGTACATGTTAATAAATGATGTTTTAATACGGCCGGGGGGTTACACCCCCTAATCCAAAATAGCCAAAAAATTGGTGGGGTCTCAATACTTGCCTTAAAGGAGGGAGGGAGACCTCATCTGGACAAGGGCTGTGGGTACCAAAGGTAAAGGGAGGACTTGGGGGAGTACCAGGCCATAAGAACATGATACGGCACATGTCTGCCTTTTCCATTGGCTGGTGCGCAATGTGTTGCCTAGCGACAATGCAAGCACTCTTGCACCATGGTGTGGGTGCCTGTATTGCAAGCAGGATTGTTTTTGTGAAGAAAGGAGCACCTTCCTGCACAAAAACAATCACCATAGCCATTTTCCTGTTTCTATGTGTGCTGCACACAAATAAAAAGGGGGAAAAAAAGGAGAAATAAAGAAATGTCTCCTCGTTTACGCCTCACCTGGGATAGCGTGGCAGTTTTGGAGCATTCCCAGATCTGCCACTCATGGTAAATCTGGGAATGTGTCAGAATTCATGGGTTTTGCATGGAAACACCCACGCACCACCCATCGAACGCCTCCCTGGGGCAGAGTAACGTAATGCAGCAATTTGCGCTGTGTTGCGTTACTCTAGATTTATCAGGCCACTCAGGACCATGAAAGGGGGCCTTGCATGACTTCTTAAATCGCATCTTCGGGGTTGTTTCGCTGTTGCACCCCGTTGGGTGGCACAAAAGCCATACAAACCCTTGCTAAATATGGCCCCATAGGCTTAAGCCTTTACCATGCCTCCTTTACCCCATGGTACTGGACTACGAAGGTAAGTATATCTTTTTTTAAATGACACATTTTTTATGTTATGTAAAATAAATTACATGTTCATGTAGAGCTAAAGGGAGTTACTGTTGATTGTACGGTTAAGGGGCGGGGCGGGTGGACAGGGTGAATTTTAGGTTTAAGGGTGGATGAGGTAAAGGGAGGTAAGGGCATTTTTAGGTTTAAGTGGTGGGTAGTGGTAAAGGGACTTAAGGGTAATTTTATGGTTTAATGGTGCATAGAGGCAAAAGGAGGTAAGGGTATTTTTAGGGCTATGGGGTGGGTTGAGGTAAAGGGTGGTAGGGATTTAAAGGGTTAAGGGAGGGAAGAGGTAAAGGGAGGTTTGGATTAAAAAAGGGGGGTTTGAGAGGTTGCCCCCCGCCAAAAAAAATAAATAGGGATATGGGGTCACCCCCCAAAAAATACATATGTGTGCATGTGTGTGTGTTGACCAACACAGAAAGATAGATAGATCGATAGATAGATAGATAGATAGATAGATAGATAGATAGATAGATAGATAGATAGATAGATAGATAGATAGATAGATAGATAGATAGATAGATAGATAGATAGATACCACAAAAATGCACGGTAAAATCCCACAATATAATTCAACACGTTGTAAAAGTCAACATGTTTTATTACATGCATGGTAAAGCCTGTGTTGTTAAGTTGTACATCCATAAGCAAATGTCTTTAGCATCTGCATTGTACTGCAGTCTAGCTTGAAAATGTTTTCTTTTATGATTACTCAGTCTTTCTATGTCTTGATCTGTCACAGTGCTTCCTATTGATTTCATATTTTGAACAATGTCTGAGTTACTGGTGAGGTTTCGGATTTTTAAACGATTTGTGAATCGCACCTTAAGCTTCTCACCAAATAGTCTTTTGCTTGCAAATGGAAATTTAAAAAAACTGCATTTTTGTATTACAACCACCATCCAGCCTCTTTAATACAGCTGTCTTCTGACTGCCACCCTCCCCCAGCAGCCAGAGGAAACTTTCAGATCATTGAAAGTAATATCTGCTAAGTATTTTGCCTTGGTTTCTGTGACAGCTAACAACTGAGAAATATCCTCACCATTTTGAATTGCTGCCAGGGATTGAAAGGCATCTTTGACCGGAGTTTGTGAAGTGGAAACAACATAAGTGCCTACTCTCATTATCAAATTCACACCAGAATAAGCTCTATCCAAAGAAGCTTTTGCTTTCTTGTCCACATAGTTTGCTCCTTCAACATCTTTAGTCAAAGTTGCTGTATGAGCCTTTCGATTTGTTAGTAACTGGCCTACCAACAATTTCTGTGGAAATTTCATATAACCTTTGGAAATTGGACGCAACCTACCCATGAACATGGAACTCAGGTCTTCTCTGGGTCTCTGCACTCACTCTTCAGCAATTCCTGAAACACCCAATTGATTGCTAATTTAGCGCCTGCTGGTCTGTTAAATTGTCTAAACCACTCTCCGTCTTCACCAGCTTAGAGCTGAACGTTTGCAGACAAATAGGAAATCAAACCCTGAAGCTCTAGGCACAGAATACTTATTACATTCCTCCTCATCCTCATCATTTGGAAAGGACAAAGAGGATGCAATGAAGATAAAGAAATACAAGATCTGTGTGAAGAGTCAGGACTGAAAATTGGATTTGCTCAGCACCTACAATTATTTACCTGACATATATATTGTGCGTTTCTCTTTCAAAGAATGACCCTTTCTTGACTTACGGAGTCTACCCCTTTAGGAGATGGAGAAGGAGATGAGTGTTGTGATTTCTGAGTATACTTTCCCATTTCCCCACAACAAGAGACAACATTCTTCTATTGCTTATATATTGGTCATCAAAGCCTCCTTTTATCTTTTTTATTTCTTTAAAAATTCTTTTAAAAATAAAGGTTTTACATTTTATTTTCACTATTGTTCTTATATGTAATTTATTTTTCTTCTTAAACATTTCCCTCAGCAGGTCATACTTAAAAGTAAAATAACACAATTATAAACACTGCATATAAATATCGCACAGCTTCAGCATACCATAACATACTGCCTCGTGTGCAGTAAATCAGAACTGTTTTATAGAAGAATAATCATTTACCTGCAGGAAAAGTAGAACCTTCTCACATTTCAAAGCAGCAAGCGCCCCACTGCCATAGAACTCTGTGCACTTTACCACTGCTAACCAGTGCTAAAGTGCTTGTGCTGACTCCACTAAACATAGTTTGATTGGCATCTACCTACTTGGCATATTTAATTTACTCATAAGTCCCTTGAAGAGTGGTATTCCATGTACCCGGGACCTGTAAATTAAATGCTATCAGTGGGTCTGCACACTTATTGTGCTACCCACTAAAGTTGCACTTTAAAACATGTCCCAGGTCTTCCACTGCAGCCTGAATGCAGTTTAAAACTGCCATGTCAACTTGCCATATAAACCTCCTTGCCAAGCCTTAAATACCCCTTTCATTACATATAAGCCACCCCTAAGGTAGGCCTTAGGTAGCCCATAGAGCAGGGTGCGGTGTAATTAAAAAGTTGGATATATCTAGAGTTTAATGACATAGATTGTTGGGGGCCTTCCAGAGGCAGTAAACTGAGGTACTTTCGGCCAAATGTATGGAAGGTTATGATGCAAATGTTCTGTTTTTCCTTTCACTGGACCTATCAATGCGATTGTACAATGCTATGCACCGATGCACTTTTCTTGAAAATAAAAAGTTATATAAAAAAAAAAAGTTGGATACATACTTTTAAGTTTTACATGTCCTGGTAGTGAAAAACCACTAACTTTGTTTTTCACTACTGGGAGGCCTACCCTTCTCATAGGATAACATTGGGTAGCTATATCATGTTTGCTATCTATCAAATTGTAATGATAGACCCTATTTAATGATAAAGACAGATTTTTAATTACAATTTTGAAAATGCCACTTTAGCTGGCATTTTCCTGCCCTTATTCCCTTGTGCCTGCAGCCTGTTTTGGGTCACATGACTGGGAGTAGCTGAGAGTTAGACTTTGTGAATTCCTCTCAGCATTCAAACAATAGAGGGATTAAATATGTCTCAATCGGCCATCTGCTGGAATGATGGGGGCGGAGCTGAGCATACCTCCACTTTCAACTGAATAGCCTGTGCTCTGGTTTTAAACGGAGGGCCTAACATCCCTGGAGCCAGCTTGGAACCAGGGCAGGGAAGTGAGGAAATCCCATGCACTTCTAAGAACCTTTCCACAAGCTTCTCCGACCTTCTAGAAGAAGAGAAGGGGCACCAGGGTATAAAAATAGGACCTTCAGACCCACACTTCAGTTCACCACTCGACCTGCGGAATGACTCTCAGAAGCGCGCCTGCTGCTTCTACCTGCTGTGCACTCTTCCAGAACCTGCTGTACCTGGAAGGACTGCTTTGCTGCCTGGAGCCTGTCTGGGACCCTCAACGCCAGCCTTGCTGTTGAGCCCTACATCTTCCCCTGCAACCAGGACTACCAGAGTGACTCCATGGGCTAGTTTTCAGGTGACCGGTTCAGAGCTCCAGGGACAAAAAAGACTCCCACCATCTTGAACCCACACCTGTACCCAGCCTGAGTGAATCCTGAACCCCCAAGAGTTGTCCCACCAGTCCTGCACCCTTGGTTGTGCTGCTAAAGGGGCCTAGATGGCCAAATCCTAAAACTGAGGATGTGGAAAATGTTTTGGCTAAAAACTACTCTGAGAACCAGGAGAAGACTGGGGCCAACCTGCTCACATGTCTGCCCAAGGTGCATTTCTGGTTGGATTGACTTTGTGACTTCTCCTGCAACATTCATCTCCACAGCAGCAAATACTTTTCAGTGGGTCTCACCAAAGGGGTATCCGACCCTGTGGAACTGCCTTCGGCTACAACCCGCTGCCTCGTCCTGCTGCGGCAACCGAGTCAGAGCGTAGAAATCTTCATAGTGGCTTCGACCCAAGGCCATCAGACGACACCACTTCCTCCTCAGACACTTTCTGCAGCCATGCCCTGCTCAACTTTACCTTCTCAGGCACTTTTCTCTTAGATTTTTTTCTAAGTCCGAAAGTAAGCGTTGACCAGGCCCAATCCACTTCTTATATCCTTACCGCGGGCCATCGTGGTCGGCCATATTTTTTAACTTTGACCCGGTCTTGCATTGTCTAGATGTCCACGGTTGGTGCTTTGAACTTTTGGGTGCTAGTTTTTACTAAAAACTTCAAAAATTCAGAACACCGGTTCTACTGATTGGATTTTTGTGGTTTTGGTGTCAAATGATTTATTAAAATGTGCTCGAGTTTTCTAAATTGTTGCTGTGGTTTCAAATAATTTCTGATTTGACTCTATTTTTCTAAATTGGTGTAGGATTTTTCTTGTGTCGTGATTTCCCTTTATTTCTATTTGTGTACTGCATAAATACTTTACACATTGCCTCTACGTTAAGCCTGACAGCTTTTTTTGCCAAGCTACCCAGGGTTATTTGAAACACACAAAAGGTGATAGGAGTGCTGCTTACAATAAGTCTAACCACTGCCAATAGCTCAGGGTAGCACTCCACCCCATTGGGCCCAAGTAATAACCAGTGACTGAGATTAATTCAAGCATCCCATCCATCAATTTTTTGTATACATTACTGTGTGGTTCTAAGTGGGATATTTATGTCCAGACATGGGCCCTGTGCACACTGTCTCACTGGAACCAAGCTGTGCTCGCCTGATGAGCCCATAACTGGAGTAAACCGGTCCTGTGTGTCTTGTGTTTTGGTTCCGAGAGGACCTGACTTAGCAGTTCGGGCTGGACTGTTCCAATTGGAGCAGGGTCATGACTGATTTGCATATAGCTGGGTCCAAACTGAGGTGACATGGTGTGCAAAATAATGATGCTTTGGGATGCGACCTGAGTAATTATTTGTGGCTGAGATTAATTCTAGCATTCCATCCGTCACTTTATTGTATACTTCAAGCTACCCAGGGTTAAACACAGGTTAATTTAGTGACTTTTTGTGATTCACCCTGCAAGTGATTGTGGCTGTACTTGGCCAGGGCTCATACCCTGTCAACCGATGACCGAATGTTTCACATTGGTGTTCAGTGGTGTGGATCAGGACTTGTGTTTGTTCAATAGCATACAGTGATTTGTGCTGCACAAAAATCCCAAATAAATAGTTTGACATCAGAGTGACCCCTTTTAAAATTATTTCTTAGTTTTGCCATTGGCTATTTTCTGCCTTTTGGAAATGTTAGTGTCCTACCTTCATTTTTGCACCATAGAGATGGAGCTGTGCAACTATGACACCCTCAGCAGGGATGAGCTGGTGAAACTCTGCAGGCAAAGTGGGCTGCAAGCAGACAAGAGGGCTACCTTTCTGAATCTCGAGGTAGCTCTCAGGGCCTTTGAAGAGGTGGCAGACCACCTCAGGAGAGGATGACAATGGCAATAAGGAAGAGAGTGCACAAACAGAAGATGAGGGAGAAAAGGACCCAGCACAGGGTCTGGAGATGCCAGGAGAGACCAACCCGACCCCAGCAGATGACCAGGGTTCGCAGAAAGCAGTGTGCCAGGGGCCTGAACCCAGTGGAGCTGGAGGCAAGAGAGAGAAGAGGAAACTCCAACTAGAGCTTGCCAAGCTAAAGATAGAAGAGAAGAGGCTGGTCCATGAGCTCAGTCTCAATGAGCTAGAATAAAAGCCAAGCAAGTGGAATCCAGCAATATTGGTGGCAGCGCACCAGCAGTGTCTACTGGAAAGGTGAGTGTGACTCAGAGGAGTACTGGGGGACTACGTGCCCACGTGGGGAGGGACACACTACTTACACTTGAGATAGAGGACAAGACCAAGTATGCCCCCATGAAGGACATTCTTCTTACAAGATTTGGGCTGATCCCTGAAATTATCGTCACAGGTTCAAAGCCACAAATTCCCAAACCAGTCCTGGGTGGACTTCTTAGATTATTTCAGCAAGGCACTGAAGGGCTGGGTGAGGGGCAGCAAAGTGAAAGATTTTACTCGGCTGTAAAACCTAATTGTAGGGAGCACATGCTCAAAGGCTGTATTCAGTCACGGCCGGCATGACTCGTGAGTGGGGGGGGTGGGGAGTCTCGCAGAAAAAGGGAGGGTGAGGGGTTAAGGGGTTGGAGTTAATTTAATAAAATAAAAAAATAGAAACCCTGCGTTGCGTCTCCTGCTCTCTCTCTGCTCACAGGAAGCAGAAGCAGACAGCCTTCCTCTCCTCCCCTAAGCCAATCACAACGCTGCAATAGCAGCGTTGTGATTGGCTAGCACGTGGACCTTACAGGGGTCTATGGGGAGGCGGAGGCCATTTTCTTCATGCAGGCAGCGCAGCAGCCTACATGGAGAAAATGGCGAGTGCTATGACTGGTTTGGTCGGCCGTGGGGCTGACCAAACAGTCAGCACCCATAGCATTGGACTAGCCACCCCTCCCCGACCCGCCCACCCCCAACAAGGCATACCCTTATTCTGTTTTCTCGCAGTGTGAGAAGCAGAAACGTAAAATTGTATTTATACTACCTAACGGTGGTCAGGGTTCCCACCAGAAGAAAGTGGGGGCAGATAAAAAAAGAGATCTCTCAAGGCCCTTAAAACAATTCTCGAGTGAAAAGGTCCCAATCCCAATCTGGCCACCAGCAGAAAGGCTTCCATGATAAGAATACTGACAAGTTTGTCCCCAAATGCTAGGCGTGTTATGAGCATGGGCATACCAAGGGTGATTACAAGTGGGTACAGCCCCCAAGTCTTGGGTGAACCCCAGGGTTGGCTAGCATAGTGCTTGGGTAGTGGTTAGCTCAAGTTAGTGTGGGGGAGACCAGTGAAGATACTCTAGTATCCCTGGGTGCCAAAGAGATGGCATCCAAAGACCACATTCCATCCAAAACGACCAAGTAAAGGCAGTGGGTCACGATCAATTGGCAGAGTGTGGAGGCTCTGAGGGACACAGGAGCCTGAATGTCTACTGTCAGGTGTCATCTGGTGTCCTCAGAGCGAATGATTCCCAATACATTCCACCTGGCTGTAGTAGCAGACATCTGGGAGAGCCACTACCCTGTGGCTCTGATTTATTTTGAATGGGGGGCCTCCGATCTTCTTAAAGTTACTGTGAGCCTTTCCATGCCTGTGAACTTTCTCTTAGGGAATGACCTAGAGCACACTGCCTGAAAGGATGTGGAGCTCAGGTCACACCTAAAGATTTTGGAATTGCCTGAATGGGTCTGTGTACCCCCAGGTCCATGGCTGCCCAGAAGAGGATTCAAGGAGGTATGGGGCCTAGAAAAATGGCCCATACAGCTGCACCCCCCAACCCAAGGTTCCTGGGGATCCAATCCCTGCAGTTAAGGGACAGGTATCCCAAAAGAAAGGAAAAAAGATAAGGAGATGGAAGCCACTTGTAAAGAAGGAACTAGTGAGCCAAGGGCCTTCTGACCCAGTAGGAGTAGAGCCCAAAGTTGGCATTGGTGAGGCTGTGCCTGTTCCTGAAGAAGTTCTGACCAGCCAGGCAGCTGTGCAGAAAAAGGCTGTTATACCTGCTCTGACAGAAGGGAGAGTGGAAGAAGGGTGTTCTCCATAAGATGTGGTAGCCCCCAACTCAGAACAGAAAGGGAGGTTGACTGCACCCACAGTTGCCCCTGAGGCAGCTCAGCCACATGTCAGTGGGGAGCTCAGGGTGTGGTTTTTAATACTGACAGCTGTCAGTAGCCTCTGCTGGGTGCGGGTCTTCATGGATCCACTGTCCTTGGTGTGGGAGGCAGATCCAATAGCCAAAAGCACGTTAGGCCCACTGACCCTGCTGGTCATGGTGGGGTTACTCAAGTGTTGGGTAACCTCAGTGGGTGAGCTAGGTGTTGCCTTAGGGATAGGTGAGGTGGGCATCTCACTATCCAAGGTAAAGCAGGGGGGGTTTGAGAGAAGGAAATAAAACAGCTATAGCAAAGGTTAGCTTTAAAAGGGTTCCTATCCTTGTTGAAATGGGTCAGCCTTAGCCCAGAGGGAGCGACCTTACAGAGAGGATCTGGGGTAGTGTAGGCCCTGTAATAAAATAGCCAGTTTGCTTACTTCTTACTCACCTAACAAGCCAGGATTACTCTCCCAGGGGTTGGTTGAGTCAGCGGAGAGTGTTGGCTGGGAGGGGGTTGTGTAGCAAACTGGGCTTCTTTGCAAATGTCCTCCCACTTTTTGCCCCATTTGAGACTGCTAGATGATGGTTTTTTACTCTAATAGTGCACTGGGACCTGCTAACCAGGCCCCAGTGCCAGTGCTCTTTCCTTTACAAGTAACATGAATTGGTGCACCGAATTGGAAAGAAACTTTGCTACTTCTAAGTCCCTAGTATATGGTATTAGTGGTACACAGGGCAAGGGTGGTAAAGGGGTCACCAGGGCTGCTGCACTATATTATGCCACCCTGTGTTACCCAAGTAAAAGAAAGTCTGCAGGTCTGCCATTGCAGCCTTGCACGAGCAGCCTGTCTGCTCAAGAGTGATTCTGCACACACCATGTGCTACAGAGCCACACAGCTGCCTTAATGTAAGTAAGTCACTTTTAAGATTGCCCTCCTAAGCCCAGCTGGTAGAGTGCATTATATTAAAGGAGTGGATATATGTTTAAACACATATATCCCTACAGTAAACCTGTAAAGCAAGGTTTTGCTGTAAGTGACCGACGGTCCATAAAGAACAGCTGTTCGCGTTCATAGGAAGCGGAGATTGCAACATGATGGAGACAAGACGTATCAAGGTCTAAATTAAGGAAAAGGTGATCTTGCAAAGCATCCCTTGGATAGGAGAGACAAGCGCCTTCGAGTGGTTAATTTTATGAACAGTTGGAGTGACACTGTAGCTTGTACATTTGTACATTTGTACAGATAATATAACAACAGAAGCGACGCAATCAAAATTCGAAGCCTATGACTAATCGGCGACTATTCGTTTAAAGCCTTGAGAAATCCCAGAGGGGACGAAACGTACGTCGGCTGCTGCTGTTCACTATTGGTTGTGAAATGAAATAAAGCTAATAAGAAGAACCTGATTCAAGAGTCTTTAAAAAAAAAAGGAAACTATGATTACACTTCACTGAAGGAAGAACTACAAATTCTATTTAAAGACTGATTGTTTATGTTTTGGATAATAGCTACGACTAGGTGTGCTTCGGTGTATTTTGGCTGTACATTGTTCTAGGCGGCTTTTCAGCTCTAGTGTAAACACACCCTGGTGGGTGGGTAGTGTAACACCATGGGAGCACCCACAAAAAAATGTGTGTTTTGATCAATGTTGGAAAAACGACTATGAATGGATGTGCTGATCATTTAGCAAACCCACAAAATCTTAGAAACTGATTGCTTTTGTGTACGAGGTGCATTGGTGGTCGGATTGACTTTACGGCTTCTCCTGCTACATTCTTCTCTGCAGCAGCAAATCCTTTTCAGAGGCCCTAGGCCAATGCGCTATCTAACTCCGTGGGACTGTCCTTGGCGGCAGCCCTGGGCCTCGTCCTGCTGGAGATGTTCGACTTTCATCAATGGATGTTCCACCTCGAGGCCAAATGGTGATGGGCCTACCGCACATCCAACTGTCGTGAACGCATGATACCGTTTTTTGCAATGTCTGTGCTTCAGTAATGAAACAGTGACTGGTTCCTGTCCTTTAGACCAGTGTGGTTTATCTGCATGCAGCCTGTGTTTCACTGTCTGTGGTGCCTTTTTGAGTATGCACTCAACACCTTTCTTGCAATGCAATTGGTACATTCAATGAACATGGCCCTGCTAATGCATCTGATGAGGACCCATTGTCAGAGTTGTCCCATGAACTTGCCATTGCTTCAGGATGCTTTCTATGAGCAATCTTCTTTGAATATGGATCCTGGCTCTTCCTCTGCGAGTGCACTGCAGGATGATGCACCTTCAGTGGTGACTGAGGCTGCAGACAACGTGTGTTCTTTGGAACAAATCGGTCTCACCATTGTAGAAATATTGTCTGCGGATCAAGAATCCTTCTTGGATTCCCTGAGCACTGGCAATATGGATGACATGTTGGGAAACTTCAGAGTTTTTTAATATGGACTTTGTTTTTATAAATTGTGTTTAACATTTCTTCTTTTTATAAACATTTTTAACTGCCATATTTTTAAATAGTTTAGTTAGCCTGGATTGTGAAAGTACCTATTATTCATTATATGCGTAATTTTAGACTAATTTATGTAGAAGATTTTCATGGTCAAGGAGAAGGTGTGGCGAGGCACTCATGGACCTACTTTGGTTCTCCACTTTACTTTCATATTGTACAAATTTTAGTAGACTTTGTTGAAGCTAGATTGTTTTACATATTGCCTTGCATGATTTTCTTCTGTGAAGACATGCTGCTTGTTTTAAGAAAGCCCTTCCTGCTACATAATCTGTACTTTTTGTTCAAGGCTTGGAACACATAACAAGATAATTAGTACTTGCGTTGCCCACTCTGAGACAGCTGCTAACATCGAGGCACATCATTGAATCAGAGCTGTACATGTAACACAGCGATTTCCATTATACAAACAGTGCACTTTCCGTTTGTGGGTCAGCGGGAGCACTCCAACTACAACGGTGCTGGAACAACTGCTGTGTTCGACATGCAGCTTTGATTGACCCTGATTTTCTATCTGGTCGAGAGGAATTGCCAATCAAACTCCAGACCAAGTTTCTCACTTATGGGGTCTCAGACTAACCTAAGAGATCGGTCAGAGGGTACACCCACTATGCTCTCAGAGAAGAGTAGAGGTAGTGCTAGTTAGGGATATGTATATATATAGAAATCAGACTGCCATTGTTGGACTATTTTTTTTTTTCACCATGTTCACAATGCTTGTTATTTTGCTTTATTTTATTTGCCTAAGAATCACAGCTCATTTTAATCTATGCAAGACTAGGATTGTTTCAATAAATGTAATGAAAACTTCCACTGTATCTTTCTTATGTTTACCAAGGGCAAGCATGAATAATCAAAGAAAGGGGTACAATCTGTTTCTGTGATTCCCTTGGGGTCAGAGTGTCATGTTTGAGGTTGACAAAATCACCTACTACCCCAGGAAATTTAGGGGTTAGGAATTCGAGTGAGGCACTGCGAGCTAACTAGGAATTGGGCCAACACTTTCTGATGGTGTAGATGGACCAAATCCCTACATTCTGAAGTCCTTTTGTCCTAATACGCAGTCCTACCTTTTCTAGTGGGAACCGTATAACAGGCTCAGTAGGCCACACTCTGACTGACACAGTTAAAAAGGTCTGACCACTAAACAAAGTACTCTGCCACCATTGCTTTATACTCGTGACATGGATAGTAGTCCATTGTGAACTATGAGAGCATGATTGGTGCACCATTCCAGGTCACAGGACAGGTTGTGGACCTCGAATGGTAAAGGACATGTCTAGGCCTTTGTGCCCATACTAGATTAGTATGATGTCAGGGTCAAAACAAAGCCAGGATACTAGGTTCACATGCAGTTGGGCAGTCAGGGCAGTGGTACCCACTTGTACACCAATGGTGGGAACATTGCCCTCACATCAGCCAGATATTCCAAGAAGAAGATGCAGAGAGCAAGCAACACAGGCCACTTCCTGAGATGGGAATGTGACATCGCCCACACCAGACATATGACTTAAAGCCAGGCCAGCGTGGACCAGAAGACCTGCAGTGTAGCCAAGGAGTCAGGGTAGCCCATACACAGTGTCAGCAAATATCTTCAGCCCACAGGAAGACATCAGGCATTCCAGGGCACACCACAACTGCAAAGTAGGAATCCCTACTCTCCAGTCCACACATCTCCTGGACAGGGGTCAGAACCAACCAACTTCATGCAAAAACAAGTAGGGAACAAGCTGTAGACAGGAGAAAATTAGAGCAAACAGGCCCAACAGAGAGCCCTGCTCCTCACCCAGTGCAGCCTGGCCCAGCCAGGGTTGCATGGTATCATCTGCGGAAGTAGATACAAAAAAGTAGAAGTGCTCCCTCTGCCCCTTTCTTGGCCCGAGAATATTGTTGGCGCCTATAGAGGGAAATAGAGAGGAATTGTAGGAAAGAAGAATTTCTTTTCTTCGTGCTAGATTATGTGTTTATTGGGTGAGGTATACGCTTCATATAATAAGGAATGGGACTAGATGTGGTTGACGACTTAAGGTAACAAAAAGGGAAACATGATTTGCCTAATAAATAATTCACTTAGCCTTTCCTTACCGATAATTCAGTCCATCTTTTTACTGAATTCAATCCTCAACTATAAGATATTACCAGTGGCCCTGACAATTTCATGTGTGTATTGTAAAAACATGTTAGAGTGTCAGAGAAAATAGCCCTTGATTCTAGGATTAGCACAAGATCTCTTCAACTCAAGGCTAAACTCAGATTCCCCAGGTAGATCAGTCTCATGCTGGAATGTGTTCTCTGTCTAACCTGTTTGTCTCCTATTTCTTCATGTCATATCTGAGACGCGGTTTGAAGAAAAGATGGCCATACGAGGTAAGTTAAAATAGGCATATATATTTGAGATGAGATCAACGCGAAGAGGGAGCAGGTGGCCAGCATCACTGAACTCTTCTCAAATATCCAAATAACATGGGAGTATAAAATGAATTAGTTCCCCCCGAAATTCTTGGAACACTCCTACTGCTCCTATATTGTTGTAGGGAAATACCAGTTTACCATATATAAATATTACAGCTTAACATCCACACCCTATTAGGTTCTGTAAGCTCTGACCGGATAATACAAACACATGGGGAGAACTGATCAATTTTACACTTAGACTTTGATGTGACATTGCTGTAAAGAAAAAACATTAATCCTTATGAAGTAAACTTGGAGGACAAAAAGCGTTAGCTGGGCTGTTTCTTTGATGTATAGAAAAATAAATAGAGAATTGTTTTGAGACTTAATATCACAGCTCCCATGTTGTTTTGATATTGAATACGAGTACGTTGATATTTATAACATTCAACTATGTGCCCTTTGATAAAGGAGGAGAGAAGAAACAAAGAGAACAAACTCTACAATATAATTGTAGGACTTTTGAGGCACTCCCTTTTGTGTGTTTTTTCTGTTTGAATGTATTTATGGTTTTGTAGTGGTATGACCATTAGAGAGTGAGTGCAGACCACTATAATCTTGTAGAACTAGCACCTGTGCAACTGTCTTTAACCACAACTACTCTTGCTTTGGGATCATTTACATTTATACAAAGCACTTACTAACTCTAAATAAAAGGAATTGCATATGTGCATTATACATGCAATAAATATACAGAATGATACATTTCCAAAACCAAATAAACAAAGCAACTCCTTCACATCTTCAACGATCCATAATGAAGTAATTGAACCACTCGGGAGCAGGGCGAATTCTTTCCTCCCTCATCTTTACCAGCTCACGACGATCCTGGGTTCCCAGGTCAATCAGGGTCATTCCTCTATCCAACCAACAGTCAGGCATCTTCACCACTCTTTGTCGTTCCACACATTTCCATCGCTCGATAACACTGTGAAGCGATTTACCTTCTTGACCTGCAGAGGTTTGGAAAACTTTGACAAACTCTTACATTCTTTCCAACACTTTCTCACCCGTACCCAATCAACTTCTACAAGTTGTTCCTTGATATCACCATCAGATCCTTCAAACTTTCAGCCACTACACTTTTCCCTTACCACTCCTTTCACTAGCATTCCTCTGGATTTTTTTCCCCTCATGACATCAAATGGTATTTTGCCAGTGACACTGTTAGGAGTGGTGCAATAAACCCATACCATTTTTCTAAAAGCAACTCTCCACTGTGCACCTTGACATAAAGCCAACTGAATTCTCTCCTTTAATGTTCTGTTCCACCTTTCCATAAGGCCATTGCTCTGGGGCTGATAAACTGACGATCAAATATGCTCCACTCCATACATCCTCAAAAAATCCTTCATGGCTTGAAATAGAAGTTGCACACCATTGCCCGTTATTATATTTCTGCAACACCTTCTCTTTCCCAAAGCTCCTCCAAAAACTTGATCACATCCCGTTTCATCACCTGAGCCACAAATGTAACTTCAGGCCACCTTGAAAAGTAATCAACAACACCATAGGGACTAGAACCCAGGACATTATATGGTCCTGAGATGTCTAGACCAGTTTTCTTCCAAGGAGCGTTATTTTTACCACTTCAACAGGAGGATATCCCACCGTCCTCTATGATTGTTTGCTCCATGCAGATGATAAACACTCTCAAACCATCCTCTCAATATCTTTGTCCTACCCCAGCCACCAGTATTTGGCTCTCACCCTCCACTTAGTTGCACTTATGCCCCCATGGCCTTCATGAGCCAACAGCAAGATGCATTCTCTTAATGCTTCTGATGCCACCAATAACCCCCTATCAACAAAGTTCCCCCTTCCATCAACAATTCCGTACTAACATTCTGGAATGATTCCACCTTCTCCACAGTCTTTCCTTCCGCTGGCCATCCAACAGTCATGTGATCCACAACCTCCTGTAAATTCGTATCATCCTGAAAAGCTTGCATCCACTCCTCATTCTGACCCTCTGTGTAGATGTACAAATTGGCAACCAATTCCCCACTATCACCAACCTCATCATTGCTTGGGTCACTTATTGGCAGCCTAGACAAACAGTCGTCCACTACAATCCTTTTGCCAGGCATATCTGCCATGGTATATGAGTATTCTTACATTCTTAGAACCCACTGTAAAAGTTCTGAATGACGCTTGACATGTCCCTCTATTGGTAAACGCTTCAACTAAGGGGTGGTGATCGGTGAAAATCACTAATTCCATTCCCCACACAAATTTCTTGAAATTATTCTCCCCCCACTAACACGCCGAGACTTCCCTTTGATTGTAGAACACATACGTTCAGCATCCCTCAGTGGCCTTGAAGTGTAATAATGGTCATTTTCTTCCCTTGCCTCTGCTGTAAGAGTACAACACCCAAACCAATGGCATTGGCATCCGTACACACAATGCTTTTATCATGTGTACCCTAAGGCTTGAGTGCAGGAGCAGATGCAATTTTCTTCTTAAGCTGCTAGAATTCCTGCTCACATTCAACACTCTAATCAAATCTAGCATTCTTCAACATCAGCTTACGCATACACTCAGTTTTGACCACAAACCTAGAGATGAACCATGAGTAATATTCTGCTAGTCTTAAAGAAACCTCAACTGATCCTTGTCCTGTGGCAGTGGAGCCTCTTCAGTGACCTTTACCAACTTTTTAACTTTGGGGACACACCCTTTTCATCCAACCAATGTCCAAGATCTTCTACCCTCCTGACCCTAATCTTACACTTTTCCAACTGTATGGTCAACCTTCTTTGCTGTAAGATTTCCAGCACTGTAGACAAGATTTCATTATGCTTTTCCTCATTCTCTGCAATAATTAGTATGTCATCTTGGAAATAAGCTACATTACTCTTCCCTTTGAATAACTGGTGCATTGCCCTTTGGAACACAGCAAATGCTGAAGCCAGTCCAAAGGGCATGCGCTTAAACCTGAATGTTCGCTCCAGTGTTACAAATCATGTGAGATGCCTTGAGTCAGGATGCAGTGCAATCTGGTGATGGGCGGATGACATATCCAAGATATATAATATTGTTGCCCACTTGATCATTGTCAGCATCTCACCGATATTGGGTAGAGGATGTCTGTCCACCCAAATGGATTTATTAAGTTCTCGCAGGTCTACACATATCCTCAACACCCCATTTTGCTTTTTAGCCAAAAACACTGGGGCTAACCATTCTGAGGCCTCAATTTACTCAATATTGTCTGCTTCTCATAGTTTATTCAACTCCTTCCTCCAAGGCTCCCTCATCACAAAAGGCACAGTGGGAGTTTTTTTGCACAATAGGAGAAATGCCCTCCTACAAAACAATTTTGTGAGATGAAGCTTTGAGCAAACCTTACTCCCTTCTGATTACCTCAGGAAATTAGGCTTGCCACTTTTCGTCACACACTAAATTCACATCTGACAATGCCCTAACACCTGATGGGGATGATTGGGATCCAGCCTTATTAACAAGTCTGTTTGTTGAGGCCACCCCAGCAAACTTGACCGATCTTTGGCAATATACACCTTGGAATGCATCCCCTTGCCCTGGAATTCCAACATACCTTTCATGTAACCCAACAATTCTATGTGTTTGTTCCCAAATGCCACAAGCTTGATATCTGGCTTAAATATTTTATGATCAAGAAATGTATCCAAATATTCCTAACCAATCAAAGTGTAACGAGCACCCAAATCAGCCATTAGCTGCAGTTCCACCCCATCCTTCATAATTGTACATTAAGGATGCTCCGTATCAGTAGCAATTCCAACTTCTCTGATTTGCAAAATAAATTCTTCCTCTTGGCCTTCCAAACCTTCTTCATCCATATGTACTGATCCTTTTGATGTAGAAGGATAACCTCCCTTCCTTTGAAAACACTAGCAAAATGTCCTTTGGTTTTACACTTCCTGTACACTTGGCCAACAGGAGAGCATTTGGATCAGTAGCTACGTGCCCCTTCAACCCACACTTATAGCATGAGTAACCCTTTTGATCTGACAAACTTCAGTTTGAGAATACAGGTTTCCTCTTGGTCTTTACTGAATTCGATGAGTTAGTTTGCACTACTTCTACTTTCCCTGCACAACTCAATGCAACTTCCTTGAGCCCTTCCACCGTATTCTCTGCCCTCTTTGTTATATCCATGGCCTTCACCAGCATTACGTTTTCTGTGTTCAGCAGCTTTTCTTGCATGCACTTGTTGCCAATTATCTGTACCAGGTAATCCTGCAGCATCTCCTCCACAAAACCTTTTTTAGTTGTATGTGGCCGCTAATTTTTGCGATGCTGCCATTATACTGTCTATAGACTCCTCAGGCAGTTGAGCTCTTTGCATAAACAAAAATCTTTCCACCATCTCATTCTTTTATCCATAGTTTAAATCCAATTTTTAATGCCATTTCATAAACATCACTATCTGAATCCTCTTCATCCTCTTCTGGCATTGGTAGGTGATGTCTGAGGACACAACACCCTTCTGCCCCTAAACAATGTTTCCTTCCAGTCCTCACATAAGATAACAGGCTCACCAGGCATATTTAAGAATTAAGCAGGTGCTATCATGCCTTCCAGTTGTTTGTGTGCAGTCTAACTTAATGTCACGGAAATTACTGTATCTTTATTTTATTACTGAGAATTATTTCTCTTCTCCAAGGCAGGCTATGACATGTACTGATCTATCGCTCGGAAACAGTGAACACTGCCCAAGTCATTCATCAAAGTGCACAAAGAACTGAGACTTGCCTATTGCTAGGCAATGCAGCTAGAGTAAATCCAAATGCTTAAGAATGGTGGCCAATTAAGCAGACTGCTTGCCAAGCAACATACAAGCTTTAGGGAATGAGCTGCTGCCTATGTGACACCACACGCATTCCACTCGGTGTCTGCACGTGCGCTCATAATTTCTGATAGGCCGCACGCTTTCTCAAGCTACGGGCTGATCCATTCGAAAGCCCATCATGCCCCCACAATGCCTCACATGCTTGCTCTGAAATCCTCGCCCACATCAGCCGCTGTCAGCCCCATACAGTGCCTCCTTACTTGCAATATTCTTGAGCCAATCCAGCCGCACTGTTTCTTGCTGTTTCAGTGCTGGTGCCGGCTTCTATGAAAGGACTCTCTCCTCTTCGCTAGCCATCCACATCACCAGTGAAGAAAAGTGGCCATACGGGGTAAGTTAAAATAAAGATATTTATTTAAGATGAGATCAATGTAAAGTGGTGTTCCCTTGACCACTCGTCCCACATGCAATGCAGGAGCATTCCATACATTCCACATGCCCCGAGATGATACAACACACTTCCAATCCTATTTATACTTGTGTTTATGTAGTTTTTCTTTTGCATTACAAATACTGGATTGCAAGTTCCCAAATAGAAATACAACAACTGAGGCCAGATTACAGAAATTGGTGTTGGAGTAAGAACACACCCTGCATTTGAGTCAATGTTTGCATTTCTATAGCAATTTGGTATTAGAGAATGGGCTTCAACAACATGTGCAGCTCTTCTATACCCACTGCATGTGTGTAAAGTTTGCTCTGACACAACGTATAGTGGGTGTTCTGTCATTTGCTTGCAATAAAAAATAGCCTGCATGATACCCATTGACATTACCAACAGTGTAACACAGGACATTAGGGTCTCAGGAACCATACAGAGGAACACTAAAGGACTACAAATGTATGATAGTTCACACGTGAGGACAACAATTCAGTCATCTTGCGCTGTCCACAGCCTATATCCAGAGTACATCAACTCCACTGTTGACATCAGTAAGCCAAACAAGATATCATAATTGCTACTCAAAAAGATCACACCCTAGCCATTTTAACTTAATTAATTAGATTCCCTCAATGGATTACTGGAAATTAACTTGAGGCATGTTGTAGGAAGGTGGATATCTGACTATGGTTACCCCCAATTTTTTGCCTAGTGTCTAGCTGGTTTTTCGACTTAGTAGGCCTGAGATCCTGCCATTCAGGGTCTCAGCCTGTCTGCTCTCTCTTTAAAATGGACTCCATGTACCCTAGGTGCATAACCAATTGGAAGTGGATCACCCTGTGAGCCCCTGTACCAGTGTACACTAGGTACCCAGGGCATTGGTGTATCTAAGGCCTGCCAGGGGCTGAAGCATGTATTATGCCACCCCAGGCTTGGCCTAACAAATTTGACACAACTGGCTGATCACTCAGCTGGGGTAAGTTTGTGTAACCACCTCTTACTTAGGTGTAGTATACCTATACCTAACCTTAAATGGGACACATGTTAACCTATAAGTCACTCCTATGGCAGGCCTTAACAATCCTGAAGGCAGAGTGCTTGGTTCCATGTGAGATGGTGCTCTGGCATGAGCTGAGCCTGTCTGCAGTGGTCGGAACAACTTCCTTCTACTGTTTCCAGATATCGTCATACCATATACTCTTAAGTGCATTATGAACCTCGCGGTTAAATGCTATCTTTGGTTTGGCTTTATCAAAACATGTCGAGTAAGGTGTCATACGAATTGGAATACTAACCCCTCGCCAATTCTGGCGACGGGGTTAGCATTCCACCCTTCTAGAGGGACACGACATGTACAGTACCTGAAACCCGGGTAAAATCAGACATAGCCTCAGCTCCACAAAATGGATGCTGCCACCACAGACACAAGTCTGCCCTCCTGCTGCTGGGAGTCCTTCCAGCTTGGGAGGTGTGGACAAAGGGTTTCCTGCCAGGGGAGGTGCGTGCACCACCCCAGACAGGATTTTGTGTATTGGTCAGGTAGGGCTTGAAAGAAACCAGACATGCCTGAGGCTCACAAGGAGCCTCGGTGCATATGCCAGTTCAAACCGGTCCTGGGGCACACCAGTCCCGGGCCTGGGGCGAGCTGGACAAAGGATTGGGGGTGTAACCACCTCCCTTCCTGGTCCCACCCTTAGGGAGGGACCTAACAGGTAGTCCGGCCCCTAGAATCCGCTTAAAGGTAGGAGTTGTGTCCTAAGACTTCAGACATCCTGGAATCAACTTGAAACTAAGAAGAAGACGGGAACTTCGACGCTCTGCCGCACAGAGGACTGAAGCCAATCTCCCCTGTGGTCAGGGAGTGACCACCTTGCTAACGCAAGCACCATCCAGCGAATCAACGTCTGCTTTGCCGCCTCCTCCCGCCGGAGCCCGAGCCCAGAGACTGACAAGACCTGGACCTCCAGACCTCTCACCGCCCGATCCACAGTCCCTGAGAAGAGGAGACCCGTGGAGGCACCGAGACACGTGGAGCCAGCCATCTTGAAAAGACCACGACAAGCTGCAAGCGCAACAACCGAGGCTCCCTCCAAGTTGTGCTTTGGGATCTGAGAAGCCCAACACCCGAGCAGCATCTGCACCAAAGGTGAGCCCTCCAGCATCTCCACGATCTGCGTGGGGCCCTTCTGCATTTTGCCACTCGACGCGCCTAACCGGTTGCTGGCCCGCTGGCTAGTGGCCATCTTGGCGACGAACTTCAAGAAATACACCACTGGTCTGGTTGCTCCAGACTGGCCCTTGCTCCCCTCCAAAGGAGCAGTCCCTCTGACCTTGGTGGTCAGAACCATCAGCTTATTTCGTTTTCCACAACAATTGCTTTTGCCAAGGCATGTTTGCTTCGATCAAGTCGCCGACACCGCCGACAGCGAGAGCCTGCGTGGGACAGCTCGTGAACCGACTCCTGGATGTCGTCGACCTTCAGGGACTACGTGGCTGCAGAGACAAGCTACACCTTTCTTCCTGTTTGCACCCGACATCGCCTGGTACCCACCTGGTGCCACGCTGGTCACTAGCTAGTGACTGTGAACACTGTCCCCTCTGCTTACAGGTCTTCTACAACTCCGATCCACCCTTGGATCCACCGCATCCCTTCCGGACCGACCGCCTGCAGCATCTTTGTCCACAGGCTCCATTGAACAGATAGAAGAAACCCGACGCACTTCGACACCTACGCACCCGCTTCCTGTGGGTGAGGTAAAGCTGGCACTCCGGTGCCCAAGTGTAGAGTATCATCTCTAGTGTCTGTGTTTCCAATCTTGAGTTCATAGTCCATCCGGAAGATCCTTTTTGCAGTAACTTTGTACTTTTTACGCACCCATTGAAAACCTATGGGAGCACGCGTGTGACTATTTGCTCTGCACACGCAACCCGTGGACCTCCTGGTCACTAACTGAAGTTAGCTCCTTGTAGGCCCAGCGATTCTAGAGGCCCTAGGCCTTTTCCCTTTTCTGTTCGTGGTACTTATACCACTATTTTAGTATATGGTTTGAGCGGCCACCAGGGCCTATCCATATAAAGTGCAACTTCTGTGTATTCTACTGTAATCTTGTTTGACGATTTGTGCTCCTGTGCTCATAAAGAGACTAGGGGTTACTTTGAGAAATAAATACATATATATTTTGAATATATATCTGTGTGGTGTCCTTTCATTGGTATAAAAGGGGGTTGCATTTGGTAAAACAGCTTGCTTAACACGTTTCACGAGTTTAGCCTCAAAGACTGCTTAGCCTACGCTACCACTAGGGCAGCTAGTCCGAAAAGGTTGACTTACAACCACACCATAAGGGTTGCTTGGCATGGTACAAGGTGGTCACTTTAACTAGTGAACATCATATACCAGGCCAACTTCTCACATTGGTGAGCAGCGGTTGGATTTGAGCTTGCTGTGTTTTACCATTGTAATCTCTTGGTTACCAATTGAAAGATCACATAGGTACCTGTAGGTACATATAAAACAAGATTAGATATACTTAAGTTCTACTGAACTTAGTTGTTGTAGAGCAAAGGGAGTAGCACACCCTGACTACAACTACTAGATAGGTTTAGTAGGTAAACCCAAGTGTAGGTAGATTGCAACACATCCACCCACACTTAAGAGCAATGGCTGGGGCAGAGGGGTCCACTGTACCCATCTCTGTTGAGAGTGACCCCCAGAGGGCACCATCCATCTTTGCTACCCTTAATCAAAATGAGCTCAGGCAGTTGGCAAATATCAGGGGCCTTAAACAGCCCAAGAATCCTACTTCTGCTGAACTCAGGGAGCTTTTACAGGCTGATGAAGATCAGAAAGCTCTCAGGAAAGCCTCCCAGTTAGGCCCCTTAGGGACAGGAGGCCCCCCTTCTGAAGATGCTACTGAAGTACCCCTTTCCAATAGTCACCCCTTAGATGAGAATCATGCTACAGAGGAGGAAAGTGGTGGGGATACAGAAGGTAGTGAGGATGAAGGGAGAATTAGCCCAGTGCCAAGTGTTATACGTGGCCCAGCTAGCTTAAGGCTATTGGGGACTGACAATGGGATCACCCCATTGGATCTCCCCAGTGGACTTAACCAGGGGTCTGGGAGGCAAAGGAATCACTCAGGTGAATCTAATGCTTCTCATACCTCTAGAGGCTCTCAAGGTCACTCCAGGAGAAGGATGACCACCCCTCAGAGGAGGGAGCATGAGGCCAGAATGCAAGAAGCTCAGCTGAGGATCAGGAAGCAGGAGCTAGAAGTAGCCCTGATGGAAGAGAAACTGAGCAAGGCTAGGCAGCATAAAGAGAGTGGGTCTATACCCACTGGTGGCAGCATTGTCCCTAAGGACAAAGATAGGGTCTTTGATAATAGGAACCTGTCTAAGGTTGTGCCCCCCTACAAAAGTGGGGATGACATCCACAAATGGATGACTGCTCTTGAGAGAGCCTGCAAAGTGCAGAAGGTTCCTGAAGACCAGTGGGCAGCAATCCTCTGGCTCTCCTTTGAAGGAAGAGGCAGAGACAGACTCCTCACTACTAGAGAAGAGGATGTCAGAAATTACAGAGTCCTGAAGAGTGTCCTAGTTGATGGGTTAGGCTTAACCACTGAACAGTACAGGTTAATGTTCAGAGATACCCAGAAGACACAGACTCAGGACTGGTCTGAATATGTGGAATGTGCAACTAAGGCTTTGGATGGTTGGTTGCTGGGAAGTAAGGTGTCTGATTATACAGGATTGTACAATTTGATGATGAGAGAGCAGATTTTAAGTAATTGTCAAAACCAGCTTCTCCATCAACACCTGGTAGACTCAGATTTGACCTCTCCCCAAGAATTGGGAAAGAGGGCAGATAAATGGGTCAGGACCAGGATCAGGCCTAAAAACCAGGGTGGTGACCAAAAGAAAGATACCACCAAGCCTCAAGAGAAGGGTGGGGATAAAGCAAAAGAGAAATCTTCCTCAGGGCCCCAAAACTCCACACAGGGTGGTGGGTCCCAAGCTCCCTCCTCTACCACAGCTAAAAAGCCTTACTGCCATGAGTGTAAAACTCCTGGGCATTGGAAAACTGACAGCAGTTGCCCAAGGGCTAAAAACAAAACTGTTCCTCCAATTACTCCTGTCACACCACCTATTACTGTCAGCAGTAATCCCCCAGGTGGTGGGAGTGCCCCCAGAAATCTGGGTGGGTTTACTTGGGGAACACAGGGGGACCCTGGCTTAGCCAATTCCCCTACAGCAACTACTCCTGTCTGTGATGGTGGCATGGGGTTTGCCAACTTCACTGCCTGTCCCAACACTTTGGGTAGGTACAGACAGGAGCCCTACATCAATGGTACAAAAGCTGAGGCCTACAGAGACACTGGAGCTAGCATCACTATGGTGGCCCATTGGCTAGTTCCCTCTGAGCAGCCTTTGCCTGGTTTCTCCTACCAGGTGACTAACATTGATGGCAAACCGAACAGTCATCCCATGGCAGAGGTATGTCTCAGCTGGGGAGGCGTCACTGGCCCTAAAAGGGTGGCAGTGTCCCCAACCTTGACTGTAGACTGCTTACTGGGGAATGACTTAGAACTCTCAGCCTGGGCTGGAGTTGAACAAGACACCCATTCTAAAATGGTAGGCCTTTCCCAAAAGGGTAGTGGGGTTGTGCTATTCACAACCCCTGTCCAAATAGATTTCCTCCCTGGAAAGGTTGGAAGGGCAGTGGTAGCCACAGCCCAGGCACAGACAGACTTCCCTGTAGAGACTGGCAGAGCTGTGACAGTCACAGCTCAAACACAAACTGAGTGCCCCCCTGAAAAGGTTGGCAAGGCTGTAATGGTCTCAGCCTATACTCAGACTGACATAGGCGTAGTGAAGCCTGAAACTATGGATCACTCCACACAAACAGAGAGTAGTGGGGAGGAAGAAAAGTCTCCCTCTCCCCAGACATTAGGAAAAAGTCAGCCTCCTCAGGGAGCTGACCTCACCCCTTGTGAAGGAACTGCCCCAGAGGTAGCCAGGCCTGGCCTGGCAGAGCCTCTGATGTCAGTGGCCCCTTCCAAGGTGGGACCCAGTCTGGTGCAGGTAGCCTGCCTCTCTCTACCCTGCCTCAGTCAGCCCAGGGCTGCAGAGGTCAGGGAGGCCAGTGGACCCCCAGGTGGCCCCTGTCCACAAGAACCCCCCCATCAAAAGAATGAGGATTGCCTGGCTAGTAGCCCTAGTCAGGTGATGGGTAAAAACATTCCTGAGGGATCTCCTTTCCAGGTAGTTAGGGACCTCCCCCAGAGGGATTCTGTTGGGCACAGGCAAACCTGGGACCTTAGGGCCCCACACCTGACCTGTCCCTCCAGTAAGCCCACAAAAGGGACCCAGCCCCCAGCTTTAGGTAGCCAGAGGCTGACCCTGAGAGCACAGTGCAACTCAGTTAAGGAAAGAAAGGCATCCATGGTGGAGGATGATTGGAGGAAGCCGAGGCCTCACTTTGAGGACACTCACTTCAGTACTCCATCTCAACACCAGCCTTTTACTTTGCCAAGACACACCAAAGGTAGAGATTCCCCATGGTGGAGACCCTCTGATACCCTTAGGGTGAGGGATTGCTTAGTGGACCATGAGACAGGGGGTAACCATGCCAGTGCTGGTTCCTCCTTATATGGCCACTTGGGCAATATAGGCTTACCTGGTCAAGGTCAGCCTTATCTCCCTTCGTTTGGGGGGGGGGTTGTGTAGGAAGGTGGATATCTGACTATGGTTACCCCCAATTTTTTGCCTAGTGTCTAGCTGGTTTTTCGACTTAGTAGGCCTGAGATCCTGCCATTCAGGGTCTCAGCCTGTCTGCTCTCTCTTTAAAATGGACTCCATGTACCCTAGGTGCATAACCAATTGGAAGTGGATCACCCTGTGAGCCCCTGTACCAGTGTACACTAGGTACCCAGGGCATTGGTGTATCTAAGGCCTGCCAGGGGCTGAAGCATGTATTATGCCACCCCAGGCTTGGCCTAACAAATTTGACACAACTGGCTGATCACTCAGCTGGGGTAAGTTGGTGTAACCACCTCTTACTTAGGTGTAGTATACCTATACCTAACCTTAAATGGGACACATGTTAACCTATAAGTCACTCCTATGGCAGGCCTTAACAATCCTGAAGGCAGAGTGCTTGGTTCCATGTGAGATGGTGCTCTGGCATGAGCTGAGCCTGTCTGCAGTGGTCGGAACAACTTCCTTCCACTGTTTCCAGATATCGTCATACCATATACTCTTAAGTGCATTATGAACCTCGCGGTTAAATGCTATCTTTGGTTTGGCTTTATCAAAACATGTCGAGTAAGGTGTCATACGAATTGGAATACTAACCCCTCGCCAATTCTGGCGACGGGGTTAGCATTCCACCCTTCTAGAGGGACACGACATGTACAGTACCTGAAACCCGGGTAAAATCAGACATAGCCTCAGCTCCACAAAATGGATGCTGCCACCACAGACACAAGTCTGCCCTCCTGCTGCTGGGAGTCCTTCCAGCTTGGGAGGTGTGGACAAAGGGTTTCCTGCCAGGGGAGGTGCGTGCACCACCCCAGACAGGATTTTGTGTATTGGTCAGGTAGGGCTTGAAAGAAACCAGACATGCCTGAGGCTCACAAGGAGCCTCGGTGCATATGCCAGTTCAAACCGGTCCTGGGGCACACCAGTCCCGGGCCTGGGGCGAGCTGGACAAAGGATTGGGGGTGTAACCACCCCCCTTCCTGGTCCCACCCTTAGGGAGGGACCTAACAGGTAGTCCGGCCCCTAGAATCCGCTTAAAGGTAGGAGTTGTGTCCTAAGACTTCAGACATCCTGGAATCAACTTGAAACTAAGAAGAAGACGGGAACTTCGACGCTCTGCCGCACAGAGGACTGAAGCCAATCTCCCCTGTGGTCAGGGAGTGACCACCTTGCTAACGCAAGCACCATCCAGCGAATCAACGTCTGCTTTGCCGCCGCCTCCCGCCGGAGCCCGAGCCCAGAGACTGACAAGACCTGGACCTCCAGACCTCTCACCGCCCGATCCACAGTCCCTGAGAAGAGGAGACCCGTGGAGGCACCGAGACACGTGGAGCCAGCCATCTTGAAAAGACCACGACAAGCTGCAAGCGCAACAACCGAGGCTCCCTCCAAGTTGTGCTTTGGGATCTGAGAAGCCCAACACCCGAGCAGCATCTGCACCAAAGGTGAGCCCTCCAGCATCTCCACGATCTGCGTGGGGCCCTTCTGCATTTTGCCACTCGACGCGCCTAACCGGTTGCTGGCCCGCTGGCTAGTGGCCATCTTGGCGACGAACTTCAAGAAATACACCACTGGTCTGGTTGCTCCAGACTGGCCCTTGCTCCCCTCCAAAGGAGCAGTCCCTCTGACCTTGGTGGTCAGAACCATCAGCTTATTTCGTTTTCCACAACAATTGCTTTTGCCAAGGCATGTTTGCTTCGATCAAGTCGCCGACACCGCCGACAGCGAGAGCCTGCGTGGGACAGCTCGTGAACCGACTCCTGGACGTCGTCAACCTTCAGGGACCACGTGGCTGCAGAGACAAGCTACACCTTTCTTCCTGTTTGCACCCGACATCGCCTGGTACCCACCTGGTGCCACGCTGGTCACTGGCTAGTGACTGTGAACACTGTCCCCTCTGCTTACAGGTCTTCTACAACTCCGATCCACCCTTGGATCCACCGCATCCCTTCCGGACCGACTGCCTGCAGCATCTTTGTCCACAGGCTCCATTGAACAGATAGAAGAAACCCGACGCACTTCGACACCTACGCACCCGCTTCCTGTGGGTGAGGTAAAGCTGGCACTCCGGTGCCCAAGTGTAGAGTATCATCTCTAGTGTCTGTGTTTCCAATCTTGAGTTCATAGTCCATCCGGAAGATCCTTTTTGCAGTAACTTTGTACTTTTTACGCACCCATTGAAAACCTATGGGAGCACGCGTGTGACTATTTGCTCTGCACACGCAACCTGTGGACCTCCTGGTCACTAACTGAAGTTAGCTCCTTGTAGGCCCAGCGATTCTAGAGGCCCTAGGCCTTTTCCCTTTTCTGTTCGTGGTACTTATACCACTATTTTAGTATATGGTTTGAGCGGCCACCAGGGCCTATCCATATAAAGTACAACTTCTGTGTATTCTACTGTAATCTTGTTTGACGATTTGTGCTCCTGTGCTCATAAAGAGACTAGGGGTTACTTTGAGAAATAAATACATATATATTTTGAATATAGATCTGTGTGGTGTCCTTTCATTGGTATAAAAGGGGGTTGCATTTGGTAAAACAGCTTGCTTAACACGTTTCACGAGTTTAGCCTCAAAGACTGCTTAGCCTACGCTATCACTAGGGCAGCTAGTCCGAAAAGGTTGACTTACAACCACACCATAAGGGTTGCTTGGCATGGTACAAGGTGGTCACTTTAACTAGTGAACATCATATACCAGGCCAACTTCTCACACGTTATGTTAAATGTTATGTTAAAAGTGATTTGTTAAGCGCTCATAAACCAGGCGGTTTCTTGGCGCTAAAGAGAGGACGGTTGCAGTCGCAAAGTAGTGAGTTCAGTTATATGCCTGGGAGAATAGCCAAGTTTTAAGTGATTTCCTGAATTGGGTGTAAGAGCTTGCCATACGCAGTTTGGAAGAAAGAAGGTTCCAGAACTGAGGAGCCAAGGTCGTAAATCTAAAGCCCCATGTGTCTTTCGTTTGAAGGGATTGGGGGACAACAGGTTTTTAGTTTTGTTAGTCTCTTTGCCTGCTGAAATATCTTACGGGTGCGGTCTTTGACCTGTCAGTGTGACGAAAAGGGGCGCAACTTCATGGGTGCCGTTTGTTGTGTTACACACCCCAAATAAATGTATTTTATGAAAAATATTTCGATACAGGTGTTATCAGTTGGGGATGTGGAGGTGTCTGTCGGATTTCACCCGGAATTTTTACACACCCAGACAAGACAAAAACGTACACACGTTCAATGTTGGTTATTTCACAAAATAATGTGTTTCTCTCGCTTAGCTCCCCTCCCAATCCACATTCCTCTACCTTTTCACTGACCTTAAACCCTTCTTGTGCACCCTGCTTGCCGCATAATCATTATACGTTATTAATGTATTGTAACATTATATGCCAGTATGATTAATAGTAAGTCTGATGAACACCCCCGCCCCAATCTTACTGACCAAGCTACGCCCCTGATGACGAAGAGTCTATAGCTACTTTAGACAAAAGCATTAACATAACATTACTAACAAATGGTGCTGCGCCTGTCCAGTTGGCCCTATTTGGCAGGGTGTTTTAAGGCCACGTGTGTTGTTGTTTTGGTTACAGAGAGGAATGCTGACATTGGGTCCTTGCAGGGTAAGCCAGAAGGAGGCGCACCACCATGGGTTCGAACCGTAGCTCTGTTGTAGGTTGACTGGGGTGTCATGGATAAGGCAGGGGTAGCTTGCTGTCACCCCGGCTCACAGATAAAGCTGTTGGCAGAGGCGGGTTGTCCTGCTTGCATCACTGTTTTGTTTTGACTGGAGGACAGGCCTTAAGTTGGTGGTGGCATGATGGGCAACCCTTGGAATGGAGTGTCGTAGAAGATCACGCTGGGTTGGGTGAACCTGTGTGCCGAATGCCTGTTTAGCATCTTTGTTGTCATTACAAGGTAGGGTCTAAGGTGGACTCTAATAACATGGTGGACAAGGCAGGGCACCCCCCCCTTCTCTTAATGCGTGCCACTGCAGGTGAAGTTTGTTAGGATGCCCCTCTGGGGGTGTCACAGTGACCCCGCCTACAGGATGTCTTCGGGTGTCCAGCGGTTCTGTTTTGTTGTAGGCGGCAGGGTGTTAGTTTATTATTTGGCTGCAGGAGTCATAGGTTGCTGGAAGAGACACGTCACACAGACATCTTAGTGATCTGTTGTCAACATTAGGGAATTTCTTGTAATTATTTGCTTCAAATGATTAGTATATTCAGTTAAAACGAGAATTACATTTTGAAATTGGAGAGGGAAATGTACGTGAGATATGGGGCATGTCTTTGGTACCAGTGACATTTAAAGGTTCAAATGGGCATCCCGATTGTTAATGTCTAATATAGGGTGTGACTGTTGTTTTTAGTGTGCAAATTACAGAATTTCTCTATTATGTCGCCTGGAAATGTACATTTTTAGAAAAAGGCGGAGGCAAGTTCAATTAATTTGGATTTTGAGTCCAAATCGGGGTCAGATTTTAACCTATTTTGCACATTCAGGCCAATCCGTGTTTAAAAGTACAGAATATTTACACTTTACAAGTTTTAGTTCCAAAATTAGTCACCTATGTATCTTGCAAGGTGGTAGTTCTTGCTACAGTTGTAATTGTTTCTTTTTCAAATAATCTGCCGCTGTCTTGAAGTGTGAAGAAGCCCAAATCTGAGAGCCACAAGAAGAAACAATTAAGAACTCAACACTATCACAAAATAACGAAAGCAAAACCCCACCCACCGGCCACAAGAAAAGCCCACGATGTTTTCACTTTAAAAGATTACGTTTTTTCTTATAAGATTACCCATATTTTTTAATCAAAGTTCAAATTTTTATAGGATAAACAAATTATTTCAGGAGTAACTGGCGTAATTTACTACGGTCATAATTCCTTGAGTGATTCGATGCTTATAATTTAGCATTTAGATTTTATTACTAGGGAAATTTGCATTCAATAACATATACTTTTGCAGGCATTTTTTTACTGTTTCTCCATGAGGAATTATTTTCCCTCTGGAGAAGCCACCTCCCCAATACACCCATTAAATATGGTGGCCATTCCCGCACTGAAACTCATAGGGCCTTATTCTCTGCAGCTCAGTAATCCTGATGAGGCCGGGAAGGGAATTTTTCAGTTAGAGGATATATTTTCCCCCAAAATAACATAATGTTTGGCCTGCCCGGAGTTACTGATGTCTCTGGTATAGCTAACTGTGTGTGTTTGGAAGAGTGGAGGAATGTAAAAACTGGGTATAACCACAAATTGGCCTTAAGACTAAGTATGTGGAAATTCCATTATACCACTGAAATTTCCGCATTCACAATGATTCTTTGCTCACATAAAATTCTACCTGTTCTGATTCTGCAATGTGGTAATATTTCACAGCCAAAACAACCTGATGATGAAAATGATGTCCAAATTGGGCATCTGTTCATTGGTTGTATAAGCCAAAGTATGTTTTGTTTTTGCTCATTAATTTACAAAGTAGTTGGTGTCCATCCAAAGAGTTTTCTCTAGAAGAGATTGGAGAAGGCTAACTGGAAAATAACTAAATGGAGGCATGTTGCTGGTTGTGGGGACTGGCATTTATGGAAGCAAGTGCAGCACAGTAGAAAAGCTTTTTATGGTCTGGCTTGACAGCAAAGCAGTCGCCAAATAATTACGTGGAAGCTTTTTATTGTCTGGCTTGACAGGATAGCTCTTGCCAGACAATTAAGTTAGAATCGCCAGTAGAGGGAGGCTTTGGCTCCCCCCACATGATGGGAGCTAGGAGTACATGTTTTTGACTGGACAGAAATTATGTTTCCACAAAAACGTGCTTGCCCTCCACACAGCTGTGATTTTATTTTTTTGTCCAGCTGCCTGAGCTTGAACTTTCAGGGGCAGGCACATGACATTGTAAAGCCATTATAAGTGTCTTGGATAACAAGATAGTTGATGCTGTTTTTCTCTGGCAGCAGCACAGACGGGAGGAGGGCAGGCAGCCATTAAATCACATTGATTTTAAGGTCTGCCTTGCCAGTGCAACTGTCACTTGTCCTTTTAACCTACACCAATATTATTCTGCAGTGCTTTGCTTCCACACAAATACATTTCCATTCAAATGCCACCCACTTGTAATGCTCCACATGACCATGAAACATCACTGTAAAGCCAGACCTATTGGCATTGCCAAAGATTGTTTATGATTTGCATGGGATTTCCTCATTCATTATTTAGCAATGTGGATTTCTCGTAGATAATACAATCTCCATCAGCCAGGTAGCACAAAACTACATTTTTATTCATGTGGTTGTTTCTTGCATAGCTTAAAAAACCAATATAAAAGAATGAGTTACTTTTTTAGTTTGTTTAGGTAAGCTAATTTTAAACTTTAGCCAGCTAGAAGCAGATAAGTGCTGAATGTCATTGTTAATGATAAACAGCAAAGCATGCAGTGAAACTTGAGTTTCTGATTAACCTGAATTTTAAGTTCATAGATTCTGAATTCAGAATGGAAACTCTTGAGGTTTTACTGCAACATCTATGTGTGATTCAATGAATAACAAGACACAAGCAAAGCAAGCAATAATAATATTACATACTCTTCCTGCAGTTCTAGACGTGTTCTCAGCAAAGTCTTGAAACTCTTTAAAGTGCTTCAGACTCGATCATTTGTATAGAAAAATATTCAGGGACATCCTGAAGAGAAGCAGTCAGGCAATACAGAGTGCAGAAGGAGAGACTTACACAAGGGAGACTGTTCGAAAACACATGCCCTGCGTGCCCCTACTTCTTTAATTTTAAGGATTCCCTTCCCCTACTTTTTTATTCTGAAAATGCGTCCCAGGACGCAAGAATTCGCCACCATCTATAAATAAAGCTCGGCGTTCCTGACGTTCGTGATGGGCAGAGAAGTAAAAGGACTCTGTCTTTTCCTTCTTTCCCAGAGAAGAAAAAGACAGTGTCCACTTCTGCTCTGCCGCTTCAGCTGCCCCCCACTCTTTCCTTATTTCTTCTCTTTATGTCTATCAGTTCTTCTCTTAACCGTCACTTCAAGACGGGGTTCTCACTCTCTTTCCTCTCCTTTCTTTTTTTTTGCTTCCCTGTGAAATGGATCCAAAAAAGAAAAACACTTTTGCAGGAAATATGTATTTTCCCGAAATTTTAATTCCAAAGTGCAGCATCAGAAATAAAATGTTAAAAATAAGAAAAATAACTAAACAAAGTAAGATAGAGTGGGAGCAAACTGGCCTGATTGATTTTATTCACACCCAAACACATTAGTGCCACTTTTACAGAGTTTGCCAGTGAAGCGCTATTTTTGTTTTCTTGACTTTGTTTTCCCTGGGCTTGCAACTAGTGCAACAATCCTGGAGGTACTACAATGTGTGGATTGGAAAACAAAATGTGTACTGCGACTCTGCATCCAGGGATGTGGTCTTTTTACCATGCTGCTTACGTTTTGTAAGGATATACGCAATGGACATTGAAATGGGCCCATTCAGTGCCCTTTAGTCATGTCCTTAACTTTTCAGGCAAAAGCACTCAATGATTTCTGAATAGTGAGTGTAAAAGCGTTAAGGTAAGCATGTTGTTCCTGCTTACATTTCACATTGTTTGCTAAATATTACATTCCCTATGAGTGTTTGCTTTTTCCATGATGTGGTTACTGTTTTTTGTAGGCCACATATTGTTTTTGTGTAGTACGTAATTTAAATTGAGCCGCATCCAGGTGTTTATAACCTGCAACAATTGGGTTGTAGTTCAAGGCAGTGTGAGTTTTCCTCAGTGGGGCAGTATGGGGTTTAGTGGGGGAGAGGATGTGGCACTATGGCCAGAGCTGTTGAATTTGGAACTGGGGAACTAGGTTTAACCTTAATAACTAGGCCACCAGACCACTCTCCTGAGAGAGCACAATCCCATGCTAGACCTTAGAAGGCTTCGCAAGAGCTTAGAAGCCCTGGTGTCGTAGCACCAGCAGGTGGACCCTAGCATGACAAGTGTAGGTTAACCTTCAAGGCTTGTCCACCACAATCCATACTGAAGTTCACCTCCAGTCTTGCGGGCAGGCCTATGCAGCAGCACACTCTAGAGCAGGGGTACTCATAGTAGGGCCCGCAGGCCGCCAGCGGCCCGGCAAGCCTTTCTTGGCGGCCCGCGGACCTTGCAGACATCGTGCCGGTGTTTTTTGTTTTTTTTAACAGTGTCAGCAAACACAGACTCTGCTCTGTGGGGGCCCGGGGATTCAAGCGATAGTCAGAGTGGAGCTACTGGGGCGCTAAGAGGTGAAATACAACAAAGCCTCGTTATCATGCAAATGGTCTCTTAAAGACCTGTGAAGTACTCGGGTGGGGCTGTGTGAGTGCCCTGGAAGGGAAGCTGCCTCAGCTACCGCACAAGCGGAGGGGGTGGGGGTGGGGGAGAGGTGACAAAGAATGACAAGAGAATAGCAGGGTGTGAGAGTCGGGTAAGGGGACAGAGGGTGACAGGGCAGTAGGGAGAGACAGAAACAGACAGACAGATAGATATGGAGACTAACAGAGACAGGGACAGACAGAGACAGATGGGCAGAGACAGATACAGACGGATAGAGGCAAAGAGACAGACGGAGAGGGAGACGGAGAGGGAGGGCGACAGAGAGGGAGGGAGACAGAGGGAGGGAGACGGGGAGAGGGAGGTAGAGGGAGGGAGGCAGACGGAGAGGGAGGCAGGCGGAGAGGGAGAGAGACGGAGAGGGAGAGAGAGAGATAGAAGGAGAGAGGGAGGGAGGGAGACAGAGAGGGGGAGACGGAGAGAGAGAGAGAGATAGAAGGAGAGAGGGAGGGAGACGGAGGAGGGAGGGAGATGGAGGAGGGAGGGAGATGGAGAGGGGGGAGGGAGACAGAGAGGGAGGGAGACAGAGAGAGGGAGACAGAGAGAGAGGGAGACAGAGAGAGACGGAGAGGGAGCGAGACAGATAGAAGGGGAGAGGAAGGGAGATGGAGGAGGGAGGGAGATGGAGGAGAGAGGGAGATGGAGGAGGGAGGGAGACGGAGGGAGGGAGACGGAGGGAGAGGGAGGGAGACGGAGGAGGGAGGGAGACGGAGGACGGAGGGAGACGGAGGAGGGAGGGAGACGGAGGAGGGAGGGAGACGGAGGAGGGAGGGAGACGGAGGAGGGAGGGAGATAGAGAGAGGGAGAGAGAGAGATGTGTGTATGCCGGGTCCGGTGGCTCAGTGGACGAAGGCCTCCGCTGCAGGGACCTGTGTTCCACCTCATGGTCACAGTTTTTTTTTGTTGCTCTAGCCCCGCCCCCTCCCCTAATGACCCCGCCCCCAAGGTGCGGCCCTCGGCCACAAACCACAATGTAAATTTGGCCCCCAAGAGAAAGTTTGTGAGTACCCCTGCTCTAGAGCAACAGTGACTCTATCAATGAGGTCACAGGACCCTTGAGAAGGTCCAGCTCTAGGGCGGTGCAACCGGTGTGACTGTACCGGGTGCTGACTTTGGGTGGAGGCATTATGTTTGCTAGAATATTATCGTTTTTAAAGCACTTGCTGCCTCCTTCATGGCGCAATTTTCTGCAACAATCAAAATGTCATGATGACGCTGGTGATTAATGTTCTTCCTAGAATTTTGTTTAGTGGAAGTTTTGACTCATGGAAAGGTAGCTCAGAAGGTTAATGTGCCTGCTGCAAAGAACATGTACCATGCAGATCACAAAGTGCACATAATGTAAATAGGTCAGTGGGCTACTGTTTTTGTCAGAGAGATCCTTTTGTTACTTGCAGTTTATACGTTGAAATCCTAACATAGAACAGTGAGCTATTAACTGTCAGCTAAGAGCTGCATACAAACTGCAAGGTATAAATTAGAGCATTATGTTTCCCCCCCCAGTTTTTGATTATCCTATTGTTGCAAATAGTGTTCTTTTGGGCAGAAATCAATTCTGATTATTAAGGAGAACCCCTCAACCATGGTATTACATTTTAAATTCTGAGTTTGTGTTCCAGACCAATCACTATTAAACTATACGGCCTACTAGTATGGTTGTCATGTGACTCCTACACATTGTAGTCCTTAGAATTATGTAACATTTTCTATACAGTGATTTACACACATATTGATTGTCTCTGTGTAATGTGTGTGATGCAAAGTGCTCTGACACCCTACAATGGTATAAGTGGTGCTGTAAATCAAATTAAATGCATCTGAGAGAGAATGTGGTTATGGAGACTTGAGGGGCACTGTTAAAGGGTGGTAGTGAGGGAATCCATAGCAGAGGTGGTCATTGGGGGGCACTAATGAACATTAATGCACAGGGCACCACCAGTGCTAAAGCCGGCCCTGCCCTTGAGGCCAGTCTGCCTCACCCATAAGTACCTCCATTGGCCTTGTTTCAGCAGTAGAAGTTGCAACTCACCAGGGATTGGCAATGCAGGATTTGCACGCACACCAAACTAAGTTTGCAAACTTCACAGTCTCTCTGCTTCATTCACAAGCACTTTTAACATGTGCTGCTTGCTGTGGGGCCACTGGAATCAATTATGCAGCAAATGAGGACAAAATTATGCCGCAGTGTTGACTAAATTATGCATTTGAAAAAAGGCTGCAGCGTAATGCATTATATTTTCTTATATTTTATTATTTTGACATTTGTACACATGCTAACAGTCCCTGGAAAGATGTTGCCTTATTTGTAGCAGTGTAACATACACATGCAGCAGTGAGAAAGGTGATCAGTCAACCTTTGCAAGGTGCCCTCCACTTTGCGGCAACACAAGTTACTTTTTTTATTAACTTTTGATACGTTTGAGCTACAAACAATTTATTCGTTTAAATGGTCAGATCATGCAGCAGAACTTGCATTATGAGGAAAATATGGCAGAGCCTTAATTATATAGAGAACATTTGTAAACTAGGATATTTTGCCATACATGTTTGAACTGCTGTTGTGGAAAAAGGGAGAAGTGCTGAAGGCAGAAGCGCCATGGCTCGGAGACAAATGGCTTGTGCTTCCACATTTTGCCTTATTTGGGACATTCGGTGATTAGAAGCATATCCCACTTTGTGAATGTATTTTAATGTCAATAACTCATTATAACCTTAAATAATCATGTGTATCCATTGGTTGATTTAACTGGGCAGTGAAATGCCAAACAAATACTAAAAATTGGGATGTTTGCGCATTCTGGCCACACCTCTGGCTTGGCCCAGTGATCCAATCCTTGGGTTTTTCCCGCCCTCCGATTCTCCGCTCACAGTTCCCCTACTTTTTTCCCCCCACTTCGACCACTGCATTGAATCCCTTACCTCTCAGAGACAGGAGAGGGAATAATTAACAAAAGAATGCGTGCTGAAATTAGCTAATTCGTTGCTGGGTAATCTCTTTCCGCTAGCTAAACATATTCTTATTACGTTTCTCTTTAAATAACTAATTTGTTGCCTAAGATATAGCTATTATCTTGGGGAACCTTTCACCCCAGTAAAGGCCTCCGGATGGAGAGTTCTTTTATGAAGCACAAATAAAAAGATATCTACTGTAAAAGCGTTATTGGAATTATATTTGTGTTTATGTGTGCTATATGTGTGTTGTGAGCATATATTTGTGTGTGTCTGTGAAAAAGCATGTATGCCTTTGTGCCACTTTCATTTTGTGCTGTGGAGGGCACGCATGTTTTATATCTACATATTTTAATTCAAGCACCTGCCTTTGCTTGTTTCTGCAAGTGTCTGTGCCTGTGCATTTGTCTTAAATGGTACGTTTCTGCGGGTTTGCATGTGTGCGTGTTTGTGGGTGCATATGTGAGGGCATGCATTAGGAGGATGTATGTGTGTTTGGGCACCTGCATGCTTTTGTTTTGTTGGTGTGAGTGTATGAGTGTGTGCCCTTATCTTCCACGGCATGTTTGCATGCAACGTGAGTGCGTGTGTGGTTGTGTGTGCGCCTCGTCTACAGAATGGATTGCTGTAATGTATCTTTAAAAGTTAAGATATAAAATAGCAAATTATATTCTGGACTGCCCAGTTCTGGTAAATAAGAGCAACAACAGTCTAAAGACTATGGGTCTTATTTGGAGTTTTAAAATGGATGGAGACATGCAGGTTCCTGCTCTCCTGAAGATTAGCTGTTCCACACAAAACCAAATGAGATGCTTATTAAATGTTTCAAATGTAAATTAGTTAGATGATTTGTATGAAAAGAGTCGAAAAGGAGAGCTTCCTTTCAAGTATGTTAGTGGCTCTAGGTGTTGTGCTCACAGGGGGGCATATTTACAAAGAAGTGGCGGGGTGAGACATTAGCCGTCATGGCTTAACGCCTCACTCCGCCATTTTAGAAACGCAAGGCAGCCTTGCGTTTCCTCCTGCGCTGGCGCTACACTTAGCTGCCTGCCAATGCAGGCACCCTTGCACCATAGGGCAAGGGTGTCTGCCTGCAGGGGAAGATTGTTTATGTGTAGGAAGGTGTCCCTTTCTGTACATAAACAATCCAGCACAAGGCAGCACACAAGGAAAAAGCTAAATCGAGGAGAAATAAAGCATTTCTCCTCATTGCGCCAAGTTAAGACCAGGTTTTCCCTGGTCTTAATTCTGGTGCTGCCTCCTATTTAGGCCACCCTTGGAAATAGGGGGCAAAATCAATGGGTGTTTTGCGGGGCAACGCCCACCTCAACACCCACTGCCCACCCCTTTCACGCTAAGCATAGCGTGAAAGGGAGCCTTGTTTACATGGCAGCGTTAAGCCATGTTAAGTGGCTTAATGCTGCCTTGTAAGTAAGGCAAAGCCCCTATCGCCACAGGAACGTCCGAAAATGTGAAGTTCCCGTTACGATAGGGGCTTGTACATATGCCCCAGAGTTTTTCTTGTGAAGTGATTGACATTTAGCTATGAACTTGTGATGAGGGCCTTTCGAGTTTTCTAGCAAAGACTAACTAATTTGTCCCGATTTTCACTCTCTGTCCTAAGTTTCTATGGGGAATCCCTGATCCTGTCACACCTTTAGTGCCACTCCCCATGTGGGTCACAGAAGAGGCCCCCTGGCCAGTGAAGCCCAGCTATTCACAAAATGCGAGCAGAATAAGAGTGATAAAACCCTTTCATGCTGCACAAAGCTTTCTCATATTTCAGAATGGTGGGAGCTTGTGTGAACCTGGAGTTCCCATGTGCAGAGCCAAGGAGCTGGGTGATTTGTGTGAAACTAAATTTTCAAATGTAGTGATGCCGATTGCAATCCAGTTCGGTGGCCTAATGCACCTGCAAAAGAAACCTGTGTATAATCAACAAATCATGAGCTAGAATAATATCTGGAACTACTAAACCTTGTATTGTGGTGTCTGAACTATGAGAAAGCATTTTCCAAGCCAGTTAGTCTGGCTTACAACTGAAAGTACCTCTGCGCTTTAATCCATGCAGTCACTCATCCACTCTCACATGAAAGTAGTCACTCTATATCATTCTGTCAAGCTTCTGGCCTCACCTTACCAACGTATGAGAACCTCAAGATAGGACAGTGCTCCACAGCGTATTCATCACAAGCCCAGAAGACTGACAAATTAGGAAGATGCTTGCTATGCATGAGGCCTCACTTTGGGAACAACCTGGACCCTTTTATGAGAAACCTGGTAAAGTGCCTTCAGTTCAGAAAACACCTTAGAACATTCATTTTCATAGATGCATTCAATGTTCACCATTTAAAACATAGTCAATATAAAAACCAGACAAAAATGTCCTCCAAGATCCCTTCCTAGGATGACCATTGACATATCTCCTAATGTTTACCATATCCCGGTGGTCCAATTCCTTTCATCGTTTAAAAGGGGGTGGAGGGGCACTCCTACTATTCTTAAAGTTTTAAATCAATTTTAACTAATATAAATTCTTGGTGTGCTACGGAGGTAGGCAAGCTGTCCTGGCTTGCTATAAATTCACATCTGATTTCAAGTTATTGAAAACTTGACCTCTGTGCGCCATTACCATTGCATTTAGTGATATACTTTCTTTAAGTTAACAATATATGTTGCTCGTTTGTAGAATCACAATTATTTCCTAAAGCTTTATAGAATACAATAACAAAAATATATCAAACACATTGAATTATAAAGAGTTCCGCATTTCCTCTGATTCAAATCACAGATAAGTTGTTTATTCAACTTCTTTTAGATGTGGTCCATACAGTAGTCGTATTTAACGCTGCCCGCCCAATGCATTTCGGGCCTACATGGCCCTTCTTCAGGGGATTAAATTCTGAAAACAACATATCAATGAAAATCATTTTACAAACAACCTACAGGGAAACAAATTCATTTTCATTGTTCTGACATTATTCAGTATCCACTGAAAAACATAGCTAAGTTATTTAATATAAAGAATGCCTGTGTACTTTATGTGATTCACGAATTGAATACAACTTTCCAAGAACAAAGTAACATAAATGATAAGTGTAAAAAAGGAATTGTGCTCCCATAGTATTGGTGACTAATATTATATACACCATAACTGTCCTTTATATCCCGTGATTTAAACAAGTCACTAAGTTAAACCGAACACAGCCGACTGTCCAAGCCTCATACCTGATATAAATCCTTGTCTGCTGTAAACCTCAAAGGGTCTGAAAAAATACCAAGCTTAATAAATATCTGTCTTCAACTTAATAAACTTGTCTATTCAAACGAGCATACCATGAAAATAAGCAACCGACCTTATGGTATTCGTCTTGTCCGTAACCAATAAATGGGATGGTAGTTCTTAATCAGTTCTTCCCAAAGCCTGTAATGACCGTAAATAATGTTGAAGCCCAATTCGGAAAGGCTAACTCACGAATGACTGCAAAACACTACAACTTCTATACTTGGTATTATCCACTATTCAATCTCACCTTTCCAGGCATAGTCACTACTCTTCCCGCGTTTCGGATCTCAATCGCCAACAGTAATCCTGCCGGTGTACGCGTACCTGCTTCTCCGCGTCTGACGTCGTGACAAGAAGTATAAAAGACGGACTAACCATAGAGCTCATGTACGAGTCTAGATTGTAGTAAGTTGCCATGGTGTCGCATTTTATCTAGTGAAATGAATAAAGGACTAAAAGCTCCAAATAATACTAAAAAAAACGCTGAATCGAAAACAATAATAAGGTCACAGTGCGATCAACGCTGGCTACTGTAATAAAACGATCATTCTAAATTAACTTTGCCGACTCTATAAATACAATTTATGTGACTTACGGCGCTATTCCCCATAAAGTGTGATAAAAAATAAAATAAGAGTAAAAAATAACATCACTTAAAAGTAAGTGGTTAGAAAAGAGAGGTAAAGAAATGTAAACAGTTTCCAGCAATATTAAAGAGTAAATTAATGTTTGTGAGACATATCATAATGTCTTTTCATCAATGCTATACAACTCTCTTTATACAAAACATTCTCGAGGAGACAATTTTTGCCATTACCCACTACGCTATGTAGTAGAGATTAAGCATAGTATCATTATAAAAAACATCCTAGATCTACCTTATCATTAATCCCCTTGGGGTCTTGGGTTTCTCTCTGGAGCAGAGTCTTAGTCAAATTCCTACCAGGGCTTGGGTCAACCATCTCTATAACCTGAAATTTTATTTGTGCTATTGTGTGTCTTTGTTGCATCCAATGAACGGCTAGGCTACTTTTGGTATTACTATTGCGGATCGTACTTTTATGTTCTGAAATACGCGTTTTTCTTTTTCTTTCAGTTTTACTAATATAAAGTAGTCCACACGGACACTTTATACTGTATATTACATTTTTAGAATTACAATCTGCATTGTGTCTGAGTTTTATGATTTCACCTGTACTTAAATGTACAAATTAAAAAAATACTTTTATCATGGAAAAGTGGTCCTAACTAGATCTACCCAGTGGCAACCACTACTCTGTAATTTATGTAACTATATAACTGAGCAAACCTACTAAATTCTCTTATCTTGATTCAAGTCTGTGATCTCCAAGTTGGAGGCTGTGCTTCGCAGCAAACACTGTTCCCAGATGAGCTACTTTACCAGTATTGGAAATTACCTGCTGCATGTACACATAGTTTGGCAGAGGACACAATAGCTCGCTGAGCAATCTTACCAGTTAATATAGTTTGCCATTTGTAGGAGGCTGGCTTAGTGTATGGTGCAAACTTCTTTAAGTGAAGCACCTTGCACTTATTCAGACAACCCATATTGTGATTTTAGTGGTCTAAGACAACCAAAGAAAGCTCTTTAAGTAGTAGCTGTGGAGAACAGCCTTCAGGCTTAACCCAAGAGGAGTGTTAAGAAGCTTGTTTTACTAGATTTAATCATAAAGTGTAGGGTTAACGAAAAAGAACCACAGAGTGTAATAATAAAGATGTCAATTTATCATGCACACTCACTAACACATTGGTATATTTCCTACTTGGAGACATAAACACAAATATACACAATACTCCAAATGTTAAAATTGGTAATAAGCACAAATACACAGTGGCCTCCAGGGGGAGACCAAACCGTATACTAAAGAAATGATATGCAAACTGGGACCTACTGCGACCTAAGTCGGGGCGTGGGCCAGAAGACTCAGAAGAGCTGGGGACACAAGGAACCACCCGAGGTAAGTACCCAAGAACCTCACAGAGGCTGTGTGCAGAGATGAAATACAGCTGGAAACTCAATACAAGTCAACGGGAAAATTACGGTTTCAGGTGTCACGAAGAAGGACCCTTCCCAGTGGACCGTAAAGAAATCCCGGGGAAGACAGAAGGTTGGATAGTCACCCCACCCGTGGATACCACAGGAACCAGGATACCTACAGCAGGGAAGCTGGGAGCATAGGTGTGAAATGATGTCAGAAACCGCCGTAGACCACAGTGGAGGCCTTCAGGAAATATAAAGCTGGTGAAGAGGGTGGAAGAGTCTGGTGGAATTCAAGGGTGGATTCTTGATAAGAAGAACCTGCAAGCTGAGGGGACAGAGTCTATGCCACTCAGAGGTGACCAGGAGGCATGGAGGAGCAATGACCACCAATGACGGAAGATGCAGGAGGGTTGACGGTGACTTTGGGCTGCAGCTGTGAGGACCAGGTGATACAGTGGAAGACCAGGAGCCATTCACGAGCTGTCCCACATCGGAAGTCAAGAACCAGGGGTCAGTGTCCGGCGGGAGCACCAACCAGCGTTGGCAGCAGCAACAGACATTGTAAACTAAAAAGGTGCAATATTGGGATCACCAAGGTCCAAGGGACTCAACAATTGCAGGAGAGTCAGAGCAGGCCCGAGCAAGCAGGGGAGCCCCCTGAAGCCAAAGAAGACCCTCAAGCGACCCACAAGCCAAAGGCACAGGAGTCGAAAGAAGACCTCAAGCAGCTCACAAAAGGTGCAGGCTCATGATGCAGAGGATGCAGTGAAGACAAAGATCTTGATACGAAAAGATGCTGGAGGCGAGAGCTTACTGGAGCCCAAACATCTCTGGAGTACACAGCAAACAAACCTTAACAATGGCAAATCGACGAGGTGCACAGGAATTTTGTTCCAGCAGTTTGGACGTGGGATACTAGCTTCAAAGTTGCAGAGAGGACGCATCAGGCCTTGACTGAGTTGCAGAACCACCACCTGTGTTGCTGAGCCTTTTGGAGTCTGTAGGAAGTCAGGAGCAGCAGACCGGTCAGCTTTGTTGTGGTACCTGCAGATGCAGGGAGTGACTCCAGCCCTACAAGAGAGTTTCCTTTGAGTGTCTTTGAAGCCCACAGGCCTGGAGAGGAACCTGAATGAAGCACAGGCACAGACAACAAAGAAGACTTGCAGAACAGTGAGACCAGGAGCAGCAGGAGTCTTCCTTGGAGTATTCTCAGTTCCAGGCAAAGTCCAGAGTGCCCTGACGGTCGAAGTTGGATTGGTTTCTGGTTTGAATCTTGTCCCACAATGAATTTGAAGAGCCACTCACAAGTAAGCTCTTAAGTACCCTAGAGCAAGGATTGGGACGATTTAAGAGTCCCTCCCAGAGCTGAACAGAGGGGAGGATACTCCCATGTCCTTTGTCCAATTTCACATCAGAGTAGGAGTCAAGGGCTCCCTGAACTGGCTCAAACTGGAGTATGTATTAAGGGCACCAAATGTGCCCTTCAAAGCAGTCTGGTGATGCTGGCAGGCGCCCCCAGCCCAATACACAAAGTCCTGTCTGGGAGGTGGTCACAAACCTCTCTGTGAAAGGAAACCTATTGTTCTACCTTCCCCTGCTTGAGCTCCCCTGCTCGAGCTCAACTCAGCAGCAGGAGGGCAGAATCGTGTTTGGGCAGCACTACTAGCTTGCTGGCAGACCCTGGAAGGCTGTTACCGGAAGCACTTGGGTCTTCCTAGAGGAGCCCCTGGTGCATAGAATCACACCTCCAAAACCAGTAACGGTGTTGGGGCATGATTACAACATGTTTGATACAAAACATGTCTAGGTTCGGCACAGCAAATAGGTAGTTAGCCATCACGTAATGATGCATGGCCACTATATGTAGCAAAATGGCTGACCGCACTTACAAAGCCTGGAGAATCGACCCCGCGCTTTGTAGGGGGTGTCCTACTCATGCATACCACCCACACACTTATAACCTAGCACCCTGCCTTCAGGTTTGAAAGGCCTACTGTAACATGGAATTCCCGATAGCCGAGGACTCCAAGATGACCCCCAGTATTAAGCGACCAACTGAAGAAGTCAGCGGACGCGACGCACCGAAACAGCAAGCGGTGACATCAGACACGGAGACGCCGGTCAAGGAGAAAAGGAAGGCGAAAAACAGCGAAATAATCTGACTCAGAGGAGAAGACTGGCGAGGAGCTAGACCGACCAGCGAGGAAGAGGAAAGGTTACAAGAGGTGCAGAGCAATGCAGTGAAAGGAGATACCAGGAGAGAAGCCGAGGCCTGCCCAGCACTGAATGATGAAGTATCGTACTTCACGGAGGAGCCCAGGACGCTGTGGTACCCCTTGCTGTGGTCCCAGAGGACCGTGACTCCAGGGAAGTACCTCTCCTACACTATTTAAAAAGATTGATGGGGTGGGAAGTGAAGGGAAGCACAGCTTGACTGAGGGCAAAGTCAATGTATAAAGTTCCTCACACCCGTGACGGTGCAACATTGGTGATGGGTAGCACCCTGGAGAAGAAAAATAGGAGACTGATCCCTGCTTTGTTCTTGTTTCCTTTTGGCCTTTCCCTATTATTTTTTTGACAACTGGAGTATCTCCGGAGGATGGGTCCTGAAAGACACACAGCCTGAAGAGGACCTGACAAGAAGGATCATTAAGCAGGAATTGGGACCCCAGAGACTCTTATGTTACCTCTTTCACTCCACAGAAACTAAAGCCCAGAGTCTTGTGTGTTTCTCCTCTTCCCTTTATTTGGTTTAGATGCAATCAGGAACGGTTGACTATTATTCCACAACAATTAAACGAGTTAGGCTTGAAAAAGCCTCTCACCCCTAACAACAGGTTCCACGGTGTTTTGATTCTTAGAAATTCGTAAGTCCCTTGCTACAGCTTCCTAGGCCCAGAACTTACAACACCTACCTTAGGGATGACTTATAGATTTTAAGTGCTGTGACCTCAGATATAAGCAAATTTATATCTGTCGTAAGTGGTGCTAGCACCAGCTCACACAAGCTACTAAGGCAAGCCTGTAGACACAGTTTGAGTGGTCTCTCATGGGTGGCACAATACATGCTGCAGCCCATGGGAGAGCCCTGGTGTACCTATGCCCTGGGCACCTTAGTACCATATACTAGGGACTTGGAAGGGTACACCTGTGGCCAATTGGTCAGGTACCAAAGTACTTACCACTGTCCAATTTAGAGAGAAAGCACAGTGACTGGGGTCCTGATTAAAAGGATCCCTGTCAGGCTAGTCATAAAACAGTAACACCAACCAGCAAAAAGTGGTGGTAACCATGAAAGCTGAACCTACTTTCCTACACCATTCAAGCAGCTGAAACAGCTCAAGGAGATTCCATTCTAATGTAGAAATACAAGGTTAGTTTGAAGACAACAGTATCATATCTTTATGTGGTCACCTCAGCTTTTCATACTGGTAAAATTAATAGGAAGGTATTACAATCATCCATTTTTTTCACAGTGCTACTTTACAGCAAGGCAATGTTTGGTACAAATATGTACAGGTGTGTTCCTGTAGGAACACTAAATGTATGTCATGTGTGTAAAAATAGGTGCTTGCAAGAGACAACGTGTTTGCACTTTTGCACATGGAGATTGCTTGAAGTCTAGAGTTTACCTTAAATAAGATGGTAACTCTGTTCCAGGCTTCTCCAAGTCCTGAGCTACTAGTATCCAGTGCTTAATTTGAGTCGGTGGTTTCCAATGTTCGGCACCGGCACTTCATTTTGAATACTGGCACTAGTGACAGTCCACCACGTGGTGGCACTTCCTGTCTAATTTTTAGATGAGTACAACAATAGTGTTCAATAATACATGGAAAATGACAATTCAGGGGCAAGATATTCTGGCTTTTGCCCGGCTTATTCCCCTCGTCTCTTGGTTGTCGGCGTTTCCCTTTGTCCCACTGCATGCTCGGAACTATGGCCCCGAAAGCGCAGGCAAAGAATGCTGCCGGGGAAACACGGGCGCCTGCTACGCGAACAATCACCCCCGGAAAAGTTGTCAGCTGAGTGAAAGAGCTGTACGCCTCTCGGGGGGGAGGGGGGGGGGATGAGGCGACGGCCGGAGATCTGGCCAACTTGCAACCGGTGCAATCGGTACCTGCTGTGAGCGGTAAGGGAAAGCAAAGCCTGCCGGCATTGTTCAAACTTCAAGCAGGGAGAGTCAAGACCCCAGTGGGTGGGGGAACCAGCAAGCGAGATCAGTCGATTCCAGTAAAAACGCCGAAGGATATGGGAAAATCGGTAGGTGCAGCTCCTGCTTCTGGTATATCCATTGTTAGTGTTTTGAACAAAGGCAGTTCATCGGCCCCCACTTTCGAGGAAAATTGCTCTTTGTCTCAGGAACAGACTCAAATTAACGCACTGGATTTCAATGGGGGCACTCTTAATAATAGTATTGTATCGCCTGGGGGCAACAAGAAATTATGTGAAATTGGCCATGAAGGGAATATTGAATCCCAGTCAACTACTCTTTTCCCAGTGAGTGGCATTATGGGAATTGTAGTCCCACATGCCATTTGCACCCAACAAACTTCTGAATTACTCACCCAGAGCACTGTTCTCGGAACTCCAGCCCTCCAAGGGGCACCCCCAATTCACACTTTGGATACTAATAGTCTTATTAAAGAGCCTGAAGGGGGAGACAAATTCTATTCAATGTCTGACCATACAGGCTCGTCAGAGGATGAAGGTCCTGATAGAGAGTGTACAGATGATCATAGTGATCTTGTAGACTGGCGGCCCAATGAGTTATCCAAGGATGAAAATTCCCCACGTGATCCTCGTACAGTTCGTAAAGCCACGAAATTGAAAGATCAAGGGGCTCTTTTGCCAAGTAAGGACCAGGGATCACTGGGTTCAATGATCTGGGAATATTCTTTCTCCATACAGCCTGGTACAGGCGATAACGTTGCTACAGTGGCCGGGGGTAATTTTGCGGACCCCCCTCACGTTCCTTCCAGGGAAATTGCGCTGTCAATTATCTATCAGACTATCATGGCACATCGTGAGGAGACACGTCAAGAGAGTGCTCGTACACAGGGTGCTTGTCGTAGGATGCAAAACTCAATCCGAAGAGTGGCCAAAACATGCTCGGTTATCACTGCTAGGATTGTAGAGGCTGAGGAAAGGATTTCCACTTTGGAGGATGAGTTGACAACACAGAAAGGACTCACAGATTTGATTAAAGTGCAAAGGGATGATATGCTCTGGAAGCTGACTGATTTAGAGAGCAGGGCCAGGAGAAATAACTTAAGAATTCTGGGAATCCCGGAAGGCAGAGAGGGATCGGACACTAGGCAGTTTGTGGTGGAGCTGTTTTCCGAAGCTTTCCCGGATATCACACAGTGGGATTGGCAACTGGAAGTTCAACGTGCGCATCGCTTCCCTTTTAAACAAAGGCAGAACGCTGGCTCAGTTGGCGACAAGCCTCGGGCAATATTAATTTGTTTAAATAATTTTTTGGCCAGGGAGATTTATGACCTAGCCAGGCCAGTTAGGAAGAGGGCTGGGAAAGATTGAGAATTCTTTGTCAGGCTAGATTTTTGTCCAGCAACTGTTGAGCGGAGGTGGCAGCTACGCCAGCTAATAGCCTCATTCCAAGCAAAGGGGGCCCAAGCTTTCCTGCTTTATCCCTCGAAGCTGAAAATAATTTATCAGGGCCAGACTAGGTTTTTTGTATCCGAAGTACAGGCGAAGGAGTTTTTGTATTCTATCTAATTAAATATGTCTGTTTCCTTGGTTAACCATTACAGCGGCTTTGAGGCATTATGACGGGGGGCTGAGCCGGTCGTTAGGGGTTTCTGTTTTTTCTTTGTGTTTTTTCTTTTTTGGTTATGATCGGCCCAGATCCTCCGATATTGGTTAAGTGGGGGAAGGGTCCGGGAGAGGGTGGGGGGAACCAGCCTATTCCATCATAAGGACCTCAGTCCTGTTGCCTCATAAGGGGGGTGAAGGGTTTGGGAAGGTCAGGGGGTGGGGGGGAAGTAGGGTTTATGGCTGGGGGGATTGGATTGGAGGGGTGGGGGTTTCAGGGGGTGATCAACGCGTTTGGTTTAAACTATAGTCGTGGCATTTTCAATAGCAGTCTTTGTCTTATGCTAGAATTTATGTTAGAATCTGTAACTAATAGGCATATCTGCTTTGAGCGGCGATTAGGTCTCACGTTGGGTCTGAATGGGGCAGGGTAGATTGCGTATAAGCTCTTGGAACATCTGTGGCCTGAATGATGGGAAAAAACGGGCCCTGCTCTCAAAAATCGTGCAAACTATGCAAGTGGAGATCCTGTGTCTGCAAGAGACACATATACCTTGGGGGAAGCGGGAATGTTTGAAGTTTCCGGGTTTTGATCTTGTTGCTTGTTCTCAACAGACATCCATGATCAGAGGTGTGGCCATTCTGCTAAAACAAGGTGTAGGATCCTGTAAAAAAGTCAGAGAGGATATTACAGGCAGGTGGGTTGTAGTGAAATTGGTGATTAATGGTAGATCTCTATCTGTCTGTATGATATATGGGTCAAACGTGGACGACCCTGAAGTCATAAAATGTTTAAATTTAGAACTAGCAGCATGGCCGCACCCAATGTTTTTTTGTGGAGATGTGAATATTAATTTGGCAAGTAATTTTAATTTAATAAGTGACCAAAAGTATGTTGGTAGGAAACCCAGGGTTTTCAAGGCCCTCCAGACTCTAGTGTTAGAACATGGATTGGTTGATGTATGGCAAAGGCATAACAAAGACGAAGATGGGTATACATTTTATTCTGCCCCCCATAATAAAATGGTTTGGTTGGATTACTTTTTTATTTCTGATCAGTTGGTAGGGGTAGCGTCTATTGTAATATCCCCAAGAATCTTATCGGACCATAATCCATTGATTGCCGAGTGTCCTTGGGGTCAGCAGGTTAGAGTCCCTAGACCATGGACATTTGAAAGAAAGCTACTCTTGGACCAATCTTATTAGGATCACATGATAAAGTGGATAACGGAATTTTTAAATATCAATAGGAAAACCGCCTCTGATTGTACAGTCTGGGACGCGTTTAAGGCGGAACTCAGAGGGTGAGACTAAAAGTTTTGCTGCCTATCGATGGAAGACTATACAGGAACAGACTAAGTGTCGTGTGAAGGAGCTGCGGGTGGCAGAAATGGCACTAACACGTAATATTAAGGATGGCCTTAATATTGATCAGAGCCAACAAGTGGTGGCCATAGCTAAGGCTAAGTTATTGGAATTTTTTGGTCAAGATCTGGCCCAAAAGTATGTGCAATATTATACGATGATTTACGAGTTTGGGGAAAATTCGGGCAGAATTCTTGCTAAGAGATTACAACAGAAAAATGTATCAAATCGAATTGTAAGAGTTCAGGATCAACAGGGTCTTATTCAGGAGACACAGGATGGGGTCCTGGACGTTTTTAAGAAGTTCTATTCTATGCTCTATGAGGAAGCGAGTGTTCGACTTCAGAGGGAGCATCTGGCCGATGGCTATCTCCAGAACATCGACACCCCTAAAGTCACAACAGGGCAGAATGAGGTTCTCGCTGCTCCAATTACTTGGGAGGAGGTCGAGGCAGCAATAACATCTCTTGCCAATGGGAAGGCTGCTGGCCCAGATGTCATTCCCTTAGAATTCTACAAGGCGTTCTCTTCAGAGGTTCGTCAGAATATGCTATTAGTTTTTAGGGCAGCACAGGGGGGTGTCATAGCCGGATTCCTGGCAACAAACTACGATCGTGTTGTTTAAGAAAAAAGACAAATCTGAGCTAAATCCGTCATCTTATCGACCGATCTCACTCATTAATACTAATAGCAAAATATATTCCAAAATTCTATCTTCTAGACTTGCAGAGGTCATCACCCCGCTAGTTTCTTTGCACCAGCATGGTTTTATACCGGGCAGGGATACGGCTGACCATGTCCGGCAGGTCATTGCCTTATTGGACTGGGCTGAGGTCACGGGGTCTCCCCTCGGTGTGATCCTGTTGGACGCCGAGAAGGCGTTCAACAGGATCTCCTGGGGGTTTTTATGAGCAGTGCTCCGCTGGAAGGGCTTTAACACTGAGTTTGTTCAGGCCATTCAGTCATTATATATTTCTCCAGCCGCAACAATCCGCATCTCAGAGTCAGGGCCATTTAACATCAGTAGGGGCACCAGACAAGGGTGCCCCTGCTTGCCCTTGCTCTTTGCCCTGTACATTGAACCATTTCTCAGTAAAATTGAAGGGAATTTAAATATTTTGCCGGTCAGGGTCTGCGGTACAGAGTACAAGATGCTGGCTTATGCCGATGATATCGTTGTTTTGACCAGCGAAGTTGGATCTGCTCTCACAGCTTTAAAGATCCTTTCTGAACAATTTGGTTCACTATCAGGGTATAAGTAAAATGTCTCCAAAACGCAGGTTATTCAATAAGCTACGATGTCTCCCTCTGACGTCCCTGTTGTCATGGAAGCAGTTTATTTGGGCGTCAAAATTACTGCAGCAGTAACTAATATTCCTGATCTGAACATTCTTCCAGTGGTTCAGTCCGTTAATTCTAAGTTGGAAAGATTAGATCACTTGCATTTGTCATTACATGGTCGCAGTAATGTACTTAAAATGCTGGTTCTTCCAAAGCTCTTGTACCTCTTTAGAACTATTCCTTTGGAGCTCTCGCAGGTGAGCTTGGCCAGTGCTGAGAGGGCTTGCTACAAGTTTCTCTGGGGGTACCACCGATCACGCAGGGCGGCCAAGTGGATGTGCCTTCCTAAGGACCGAGGGGGTTGGGCGGTCCCCAATTTTTTATTATACTACTGGTCAGCTATGCTTCAACATTTTGGGCCAATGCTGGTTGGAGACAGGGCAGCTATCCCACTGTCCAGTAGATGATCTATATATGAGATAGGTTTGGGTGAGGCGGCTAATGGTATCTTAATGAGGATATTGAACCCCAGTTACTTTAAAAAAACAAGATTCAAAGTTATTGGGGCTTTGTTTTTGGTTTGGCGGAAAATTTGTTATAAATAGGCTATCTCGAAGGTTAATATCTACACGTCCTTTAATGCTGTGGGTGTTTTGCCCCCTATATTTCAGGATCAGGTCATTTTTAGATGGCAGCTATTGGGGTTGACTAGTATAGGCAACTTATGCTCTGGTGGGCAATGGCTTCTTTTTCTCTTATAAGGGAAAAATTCCATGTAAAAACCCAAGATTTCTTTAAATATCTTCAAATTAGAAGCTTTATTGATAAATGCCATCGTAATACCCCCACAATGTTTGATAAGATTACTGTCATTGAATTAGTTCAAAGGAGGGCTAGAATCAGAACCGTATATCAACATCTGTTATCTGGCTTTCCGGATGATCTTGACGTACAGAATACTAAGTGGGAGGGGAAGTTGGGTAAGACTGGGGTTGATATAATGCCCGCTTTGGAATTAGCAAGCCATGTCCTAGTCTCCGGCAGCCTGTGCACTCAAAGCTATATGGCAATGTTCGATTTGTATTATACACCAGCAAAGATCAAAAAGTGGGGTGGTCGGAAGGGCAATTGCTGCGCTAGGTGCGGGCTTCAAGCTGCCAATGCCATACACTTGTTTTATTTGTGACCAAATTTGGGCAATTTCCTTCGTGAAGTGGAGTTTTTTTATAAATACGGTGCTTAATATACCAGTAATAATTTCCCCAGAGATGGTCATAATGGGGTGTGAGGTCACTGGGAGGGCTCGAAGACCTAGCCATGTTGTCGCTTTCTTGTTTATAGCGATGGCTATGATCCGGCTTTGTATTACAACTCAATGGCTAAGCTTAGAAGTCCCTACCTTTGTGAATTGACGAGCTAGGATGCTTGCATTGTATAACTTGGAATCTTCAGTGTTCTTACTAAGGAGGAGGGAGCTGGCCTCTAAGATCTGGGCCCCTCTAGAGGAATGGTCCAAGCGCTGATTCCGTCTATGGTGAAGCTTCTCATGTCTTTTATTTTATCCATGTCATCTAGGACCTGTGTCTTTGCAGAGCTTTTTTACCCTGTTTTTTTTTTCTTTTTTTTTCCCCACCAGGACTCACAATTGAATGTACATTTGATTTAATCTTTTGTATATTCTTCGCTTCATTCTTATGTATTTTGTCTCTGCTGTCTGTTTTGTATATCTATCGAAAGATGAAAGCCACGACTTGCTTTGTTTTTTCAAATAATGAAAATAAAGTAAAAAATAAAAAAAAATAAAAAGACAATTCAGACTATTCCAAGCCATTCTTATAGCTTTGGGTGGCCTGGAATAGTCTGAATTGTCACACTTGTACAAGTGCAATGGTTAGTGGTTGTGTTGGTACTACTATTGGCAGTGCTGGCAGGGGCAATGAGTAGTGCAGGCTGCAGTGGCCTCCTAAGAACGGCCATGGTACTTACTTTTTTTTAAACCAAATTAAGCACTGCTGATAGCTCACCAGCTACCTATTAGTAGTTCTCCTGTGTGCATCCCAGCCGACTAAATAACAGCCTTTTTCTTGGTTGAATTATTGTACGTATGTCAAGATTGTATATTTAAGACCTAAATGTGTGTATTTTCAGAACTTGTGAGATTATGTTTGAAGAGACATGGCTGAATTCCCAAAATATTTTAAAGGTGATTTCTGTGTGATAAATCATGTGTGGAGATGTGTTACTATTAGCATTACTTTCCTGCTAGGGACATTGCAGCTGTGGCTGTTTTCCATTCCAAACTGACAAATCCTTTTTAGGTGGAGCCTAGAGGCTGCTCTGCGAGGCATGCTGTAATCCCACTGGGAAGTTTGAAGACACCCACCACACACTTACCACTTTCATTGATTGCTTGGTCCGCCTTTATAAATTCCATAGTTTTGGGAAATAGAGTACTGTTGTCCCGCCTTGTGGCTGTTTTGTTACCGCCCTGCTACACGGAACCTTTTGGTATGGGCCATGTGTTTTGGTAAGCACACTTTTTCTTTTGTGTTGGCTTGTTTTGTAATTTCCTGTTGTTTTATTCTGCTCCCGCCTCCCTCCGGTTGTCCATGTTCGCTTTGCTCATGCCCCCTCACGTTGTCCATATTCCCTTTGTTCCCGCCCCCTCTAGTTCTCCATGCTGTCTTTCTTCCCGCCCCCCCCTCCCACCGAACTTTCTATTGTACTTTTTCTGCGGGTCCCCCTGCTGCGTTGTCGATCATAGCCCACAGATGGCCAGCAGCAAGGGGGTGGCCGTGTTTGGTGTGCTCTGCTATGGCTCTCTTCCACCCCTTTATGGTGACAAAATACATCCCATTTTCAACCCCTGTAAGCTTTGTCAGCACCTCGGGTTACTTTTCTGTCAGCACCGGGAATGAGTGGAAGCTGTAAAATCTAGGAAGTGCTATATGTATGTAGAAAAAAAGGCATCAGTTTTAATCGTGTGAGTTGTGAGCACCACGCGGTGCCTCCTACCCTCAGCTGTTTGGCTGGCTCCGAAGCAAAGGTTCTGCCATCTCTGGGGCCTTGCCCCCCCAACTGCGAGGTATAGAGTTCACCCTAAAGCTGCCATGCCCTTCCCTGAGCAATACACTCACCAGTTAGATGCTGCCCTGTACCAGGAACATGAAGCAGTACTGGGTCAGTGGTATCATCCAACTCCTGGTGCCCGGATCCCCTTCAGGTTGTGCCATGCCTCACTTCGGTGGAGGAGTCCCGGGATGCAGGCACACCAGCTCTCAGTGCCCCACCTGCAGCTCTGAGCTAGGAGACAGTTGCTGCGACCTGCTTAGAGGAGGCACTGTAGAGAAGTGCTGGGCGCCAAGTCTGCTGCTCTCAGCTCCCCTCCCACACTCGATGCCTCACCCTCTCTTTTATACTCTCCGTCTCAAGCCCCATTTTCCCCAATTTATTCTTTTTCTTCTAGTCTTTCCATTCTCCGTCCTGTTTGGCTCTCTGTATCTCTACTAACCTGCGATCTTCCTTCTCTCTCACCTTCACTTTCTTCCAGCCCACCCGGTCTCTCCAGATAAATTTTAGTGTCTCTCCACCACTTTTGGTACCTTCACCCCACCCCTCCTTGCCCACCCTGTCTAATTGTGTGTGCTTGCCGATCCAAAACAAGGACAGACATTCTTTTAAATGACAAAGGACATGACATTTTCCCCGAATTGTAGTCTTGAAAGTTCTCCAGGAAAACAGCGACCAGGGTAGTAGGCATAAACTTTGTTTCTAGTTTGCTCGATTTTCTGGCACTGACAATGAGTTTCTCCTGTCTTTGCATGTCTGTAACCTGAAAAGCAAGTACATTTCCTGCCCCTTGTTTGTTAGGCGCCGTCCATAAAGCTCTGGATAGGAGCCAAGGATGAAGGCATTTGTTGTTGATCCACTTTCCAAAATGACTGTATTCTCTATATAGGAAACGATCAGTGGCGCCTCAGTTATTTACTTTTCATTCATTTGTTTCCCCATGCCGCCACCCCCCCCCCCATTTTTTGGGGCCGATTCGGAAAGCATATAACTACACCAAGTTGCACCACAAGTCTGCACGTCATATCCGTACATTGTTAAATCATCAGAACCCCTAGTTCAATTTAATCACGTGCACTTACCCTGTGCTGCTGGTTGTGTATATTCCACCAACATTCATTTATTACTTTCAAGGAGAGTATATTCCCTCCCAGACTTTGGGGGCAGGGGGGTTCGAATTTATTCATTTTATTAAAAACTCAAATAGTTCTGTGGTGCAGATTAATCCATCAACTATTTGTACATGTTATGTCTTGCTGTATTGTGCTCTCTTGTCACATACACCTGTTTTGTAGTTGTACCCTCTTAAAACCAGGGAATCTCCAATACTTGCTGGTGCTCATAGGAGTTTACATACTTAAGTTTCTCTGAAATTGTAAAAAAATCCTGCTGGCCTTTCTCCTCACTCTTGCCCTGCACGTTTTAGTGTGCATTGGAAGCTCCTCATAAAAGCGCATAATAATCAGGTGCACAAGAAGCTTCTGTTTTGTGCTACCTGCCATATCTAACATAAAGAACTTTAAGGCAAAGAGACCTGTTGTAGTTTCCCTGTGGGCTTCAACCTGCCCACAGTCTTGCTCACAGACCCCAGGGAGCTTGCTAAGAAGGCAGACCTTTAGGTTGACATCAGAGTGTCCAAAAAGACACCTGGTGGGAGATGGGGTTCACCATAAGGGTGGTCAGGGGCCCAACCAGAACTAAGATGGAGAAACACCTAAAAATAAGGAGTTTTCCAAAGCCACCCAACATAATTTCCAAGGGAACAACAGTAAACAGACCCAGTCTGAGACCCCAAAGGAAAGTTGTTTTTAGCAAACAGACAGGGTGGTTTGTCCCTGTATCTGAGAGTTACAAATTAGGGCACTTCAAGGGAGACACCAAATATACCAAGAGGGCACAGCACCCCATGGGTGGGTAGTGCAGCACTTGTGGAGGAGGTAGTTTTAGTTAGCTTTGGGGACAGAGCCGTGGTTACTTTAGTGTCCCTAGGGATAGAGAGATGGTGCCAAAACCCATATGCCTTTCAGTACTTCTAAGTACAGGGAGTAAGTCACCATCAATGGGTGAAGGGTGGAGGCTCTTAGAAACAAAGGACTCAGTGTGACTACTGTGAGGTATCATCTGGTGTCCTCAGAGCAGGTCACCCCAATACATTCTACCAGATCATAGTCGAAGACAACCGTGAGAATCAAAACCTAGTGGCTCTGGATCCCTTTGAGTGGGTGGGAGTCGTAGGTTCTTTAAAAATAGCTATGATCCTTCCATGCCTGTAGATTGTCTGTTAGGCAATGACCTAAGGCACACTATTTGGAAAGAAGTGGGGCTCAAGTCTCATTTGAAGATGGTAGGCTTGCTCTATGGTAATCCAAAAGGGGAGTCAAGGAAGCCTGGAAGAATGGCCCAGGCAGCTGCCAAGAAGGGGAAGAGCAGGAAGCGTGGGGAACCACCCCTGAAATTGCCACCAACCAGGTTGATGGGGCACTCAAGGAGGTTGTCCCGGAGCCTTCCAGGGAAGACATTGCTGCCCAAGGAGACCTGTCTGAGCTTTCTAGAAGGAAGTTGAGAGCGGTCCAACTGGGGAAAAGTGCAGAAACAATACCCCACCCTGAGGGCTTGAGGCAGCAGGTGATACCTCTGGAGATCACTTTATCTATTGGGAACATGACCTCCTATATAGTAAGCCCAAGGTTACTGGGCCTGGGATATCCCATGTGCTGGTGGTTCCCCATCCTGAGGGTTTGAGGCAGCAGGTGGTAACTCTGAAGATCACCTCATCTATTGGGAAAATGGCCTTCAATATAGTAGGCCAAAGGTTCCTGGACTTGGGGCAGCCCCATGTGCTGGTGGTTCCCCACTGATATAGGGCCTTCCTACAGGGGTGGCTCATGATATACCCTTGGCAGGATATTTGGGGAAGGACAAGAACTTTGCCAGGCTTGCACCCCATTTCCATTGATAGCAGATGAAAACAGCCTCAGTACATTCTGTGGGTCTTGTACCACCTGCCGGGATGGCTGGAAAACAGGAGAGAAGCTGAAAATCTCCCTTTTCCCTTGCCTGTGGTTGGCAATCCCTTTGAGAGGGTGGGTGTCAAAATTCATCCTGGTCTTGGTGGACCATGTCACACGGTACCCAGAGAGCGTCCCTCAGAGGTTAGTGACTTCACCTGCAGTGGCTAGGACCCTGATGGGGATAATTACCCACTTGGGGTTGTCCAAGGAAGTGGTGCCCGACAGAGGCACTAATCTCAGTTTACATGAAGTCCATGTGGGATAAGTGTCGGGTAACCTACAAGTTCTTAACACTCTATCACCTTCAAACAAACTGGCTTGATGAAAGATGTAATAAGACTCTAAAGGGCATGATAATGGGCCTGGCTGAGCCCATGAAGCAGCAGTGGAACATCTTTCTACCATTATTGCTGTTTGCCTAGAGGGAGGTATCGAGCTTATAAGGTAGTACAACAGAAGGGGATTGGGTTTAGCCCATTTGAGTTCCTCTGTGAACACCCTCTTAGGGAATCTCCCAGCCTTGTGAGAGAGGGGAGAGAGCAAGCTTCCAGGAAATACTCTCAGGATGCAGTCAGCTACATGCTGGTTTTCCATAATAAGATGCAGCATTTCTTGAGTGACTGCAAGGGCTAGTTGACTGGCCTCCAGATCTGAGCCTCAGGGACAGAAAAGCCTCCACCACCTTGAACCCAGCACAGTAAGTATTTAAGGTACTTTGTTCAATGGGGCTAACTAAGTCCCTGTATCCAGCCCGCACTCCATTGAGGTTGACTTAAACTTGAGACTTTTTCCCGCTCCTGCAAGACTAGATAACCACAGTTGGTGCTTTGTGGCACTATTTTCACTTACATATCTCCTGTTCTACTGATTGATTTTTTTTAAATCAATTTAGTCTCAAATAATTTATTAAATGTTGCTCTATTTTTCTAAATTGGTGTGGAATTTTCCATGGGTTGCGTTTTACACTTTATTGCTGTATATTTGTTGCATGAATACTTTGCACACTGCCTATAAGTTAAGCCTTACTGCGTTTGTGCCAAGCTACCAAACAAAGGGTTCAGCACAGGTTAATTTAGGGCTTGCTTGTGTTTCGTCATGACAACAATTGTGGCTGCTGCTTGGGTAGGGTTTCACCTCCCTCAACAAATAACTGAATGTCCTACACCCATGCATGTATGAAGGTGTGCATATGCCCATAAATCTGCTGCATCCCTCTCACCAGTCTCCTGTAGATTCAGCTTGTAGAGAATACCTCCACCACTTGCCAGTGTGGAGCTCTGGTTCCCCCACCTGGACGGATGCTTGATCTTTCGTTGGAAGGAATAACTAGAAGTCTAGGGGAGGGCTTAGAAATTTTGTATGCTGAGGGTACCATGAGTAGAAAATGAGGCTGCTGCATGGAATCCCTCCTCCCGAGAGACACACACATTTCTACTGCTCGTTGACGTCTGCCTATTCTGCAGGGAATCTTTCACAGTTGCTGACCTATTTGTAGCTCCCTGTTAGACAGCACCTTGTACTTCTTCTCCTTCTCCTTTCACATGCCAAGTACCTATGCTAAAATGTAGTGATATTCCCATGGTGTGTTATAGTGATGCTTCTAAAAAACATTTAACACTAGAGAATAAAAAAAAACACTTCTCATTGATTTTTTTATGTGATCTTAATAAAAGACCGAACTCACTCAAATATGTAAAAGGTTAATGTTTGATATTACATGTGAAGCACAAGTTCAAAATTGACTTTACCAACTAATGCAATTCCAGAAAATGGCTGTCACTTGACTATGTGTGTAACACCTTCCCTACTGCCCTGTCCTTAATTTGCACACAGAAATATCATAAGTGCTGGTTTCCAAAATGTTTTTGGGGAGACTGGTACCTGCAACACCCACTGCCAGCTGTGACATTCTCCACTGACAAGGTGACACACAGACTTGTGGTGAAGATGGAAACAAATTGAATAGGCAAAATGTGCTGTACAGTTTGCCATAGCATGGTTTTATTTCTAGTTTAGCATGGTTATGGGTGATAAACGGGCATGATATAAATAATTTGAAGTGTGTCAGTATCAAGAAATTTCGCTTAGGTGTCTTTTGGAAAATAATTATGGGATGAGAATGTTCTATTCTCAAAAGCAAGTGTGGTGTTCTCAGGCTACCTCACTGTTTCAATGCTGGGGTGGCGCACAGAGTTGATTTAGAATATTCAGCCAGATGTCATCCCAACTCAATTCATTTTTTTCAGTTCATACTTTATTAATGTTTAGACACAGTCTATAAAATATACATTCTTAAAAGCAGTAACATTTATATATAAATACACTATATAAATACCAATTCATCATACTTCAACTAAATCCACCTGAACCCTTGCACCTAAGCTCATTAGGATTCTATGTCGGGACCGGAGGCTCAGATTATGCTTTTCTTTTCTTTCCACGCTTTATTTTATAGAACCAAAACACAGCAGCCAGAAAAGCACTAAAACGTTTTTTGTCTCAATACCAAAGGAAAACGTAAGAAGAAAAAACCAACAAAGTCCGTCAATGAACTACAAATCCCATCAGTCCATAGGGGGATGAGGTAGCATAGTCCTTCCATAGTGTCAATGCTGGGTAGAAAGGTCATCCATTTTGTGTAATCCCCCTCTTTCTTCGCAGCCAGTTAAGTCCATTTATTTCCTTTTTCTTCATCTGTAGGGTTTTAGATGTGTATTTGTTATAGTTCTGTGTAGCCCATGTTGGTAATTGACGCTGAGGGGGTCGCTTGTACTCTGAGTGTTTCACCTGCTTTTCCTTTGCAGATTCCCCTCACGGCTGCGGGAGCGTTCCTTGCTTCTTACGTGGCCGGCCCGCTTGCGGCAGTGCTTGACGCCCGTCAGGGGGAGCTCTCGTGTTTCGCTGCTCCCGCAGCATGGTTCCTTAGATGAGGAGATGCCCTGCGTGAGCTGCACCGCCGGAGCCTGTCCCCCTGCCGCCACACCACTTACGCCCTCCGGGGTCTGTATTCTCCTCCCTGATTAAAATTTGAACCCCCGCTCGGGTCAGTAATAGCGCTTTGACCGCGGAATCGCCTGAGGGCAGGTTTGCACATTTTCTGTTTTCAGTTGGGAGCGTGCCGGGTGGTGGAGCGGCCTCGTCAGTTTCTGAAGGCCTGCGCGCTCAGGATAAGTGCAGTCCCTAGCGGTTTTGCCCCGCACCCAAGAGCTTGGCAGTCCACAGGTCTGCACAAATACGGTCCAGGCTCAGCCTGTCCAGGTGCCTGTCAGAATTCCCCTCCTTCTTGGGCTTGGGGTTCACTTTCAAGTAGTGGCAAGATGGAGCAGGGCACTTACTATCAAGAGGAGGAGTCTGCCCAGTACCTCCCTGTAGATGACTTCTTTGAGGCCGTGGATAGTTCAATCTATAGATGCGTTAATGAGGTGGCCGGCCCCATGGAGGAGCGCCTTTCCAACCGCATTGTGGTGGAGTGCGCCAAGTTGGCGCAAGCCCATCTAGGAGCGCCTGATCCCCCCCACCCCCTAAGAAGGTATGTGATGAGGGTGCCTCGGAGGTGGCGCAGGGGGTGGACAAAGATGCCTTTGAGCGCCTGGGGAGCGCTTTCTTGTCTAAAACTGTCCTACCTTCCCCTGCGCCACTTCCGCCGTCAGAACAACAAGGTTCTACAGCACCTGGTTCCCCATCTAACGACGGAGGCTCCCCGACGGATTCGGACGATGAGGGGTCTTCGCGTTCTTGGCGCCTGGCCAGTTCGTTGGTCACGTTGCCGCAGGATGCCACAGGTATGCTGGATCCGCAGCCTGGGCACCTGGGGATAAGGTTGCCAAGTTTGTGGCGGGCTGTCTCCGCAAGCCACTCGAGAAGTAGGCACGGGGTGCCTCAGGGCTGAGTGCCCACGCACCACGTTGCAGGGGAAGGTAGCCCTTACCCCAGAGTTAGATTCGAAGATGGCTACGTTCTTGGCCAAATATATGAAGGACCCCCGCAAGGGAATCGATCGTTCCTGTCAGGATACACTCCTGGACGCCATAGGTCCGATGACCAAAATTCTAGATATGGCAGAGGAAGCTAAAGTGACGGGCTCCACCATATCCCCCAACGTCCTGTCGAACTGGACGCAGAGGGCGAGTCTTTATGGGTAACGCCAACTGCGCCCTATCGATGGAACGCCGGCGTTCCCTTCTAATAAAGCTGGACCCGAAACTGGGCGACTTAGCCTCTTCGGAGGCGGGCGCGGTGGCGCAGGGGGGCTTGTTCGGAGACCCCTACCTGAAGGAATTGGGCAAATTTGTAGCCACGTTTACTTCTTTGGACAAGGCCCAGTCCAACATAACAAGGGTCTTCCAGACACGTTTTTCCCAGGCAACCGGTCACATCCCATTTCCTTCTCCATTGCCGATGCCCAGCTGATCGACGAGGAGGTTTCCGCGCTGCTCAGGAAAGGGGCCATTTGTCGATCAGCTCTGCACCCCAACATTTTTCTGGTGGACAAAACCGATGGGGGGAGGCGCCGGGTAATCAACCTCAAGGAATGCAACGGGTGGTTGATCTACCGGCATTTCAAAATGGAGGGAATTCATCTCCTCCGGGATGTTCTTCTGAATGACTGGATGGTCAGATTGGATCTAAAGGACGCCTATCTGGTGGTTCTCATCCATCCTCCGCACCGACAGTTCCTCCAGTTTCGCTGGAGGAGTCAAATGTACGAATTCACCGCCCTTCCATTCGGGCTTTCCTCGGCACCATGGTGCTTCATAAAGGTGCTTCATCCAGTGGTAGAGTTTTTAAGGAGCCAGGGTGTGCGAATGATAGTGTACCTAGACGACGTCCTGCTCATGGCTCGGTGTCCCCAGACGTTGACAGCTCAGCTGCAGCAGACGGTTGCCCTCTTGGAGGGTCTGGGGTTGGTCATCAACAGGGAAAAGTCGGTCCTTTCGCCGACTCAGAGTCTAGTTTTCCTTGGCTTCGTCGTGGACTCGGTCCACTCCTCCTTGAGTCTGCCGTCTCTGATGTTGGCCAAAATTCGGCACGTGTTGAGGCAGACCATCGGCAAGACTCACACTTCCCTCCAGCAGATTGCCCGAGCGGTGGGTCTCCTTTCCTCGTCAATTCAAGCAATCTTTCCAGGGCCCCTTCACTATCGTGCCTTGCAACACCTGAAAGCGCATCATCTCCGGAGAGGTCTGTCATACAATCAAACGGTTCTTCTTTCAGCAGAGGTAAAAGAGGAAATGTCATGGTGGCTGACTCACATGGAGGCCTGGAACGGCCGAGGAATCGTCGGGTCGACACCGGATTTGGTTATAGAGTCGGACGCCAGAAGGTCAGGCTGGGGTGCCCGTTGTGGAGAATTCTCCACAGGCGGCATTTGGTCGTCCGAGGAGCAGAAGCTGCATATCAACTGCTTAGAGCTCCTGGCGGGATCGTTTGCAGTTCGTTGCTGGACCAAGGAGCAGGCGAGCTCATGTGTCTTGCTAAAAATGGACAACTTCTCGGTGGTCCGTTGCGTGAATCACCTGGGGGGTACTCGTTCTCGAGCCCTGGTGGATCTTGCGAAAGAGTTTTGGGAATATTGCTTAACTCAGCAAATCTCCGTGACAGCGGAGTATCTCCCAGGCCAGGCCAATCAGGTGGCAGACTGGCATTCCAGGTATCTGATGGATTCCAGCCTGTGGAAGCTGGATGTTCAGGTCTTCAGGTGGTTGAACGGCCTCTGGGGACCATACTCGGTGGATCTGTTTGTGTCCCGCCTCGATCACCAACTCCCGCGTTTCTTCAGTTGGAGGCCAGATCCCCTAGCGGAGGCCACGGACACATTCCTCCAGGACTGGGGCCAGGAGTAGGGGTATGCCTTTCTCGATGGTGGTGAGGACGGCAGCCCGGGTCAGGCACCTGGGGGTGGAGTTGGTGAGGGTGACACCGTGTTGGAGGTCTCAAGTTTGGTTTCCAGTTCTTCTGGAACTTTCTTGGGATTCTCCAATCTACCCCCCCAGTTTCCTCATCTTCTTCTCAATCCAGACGGGGAGCAGCATCACCTCATCCTCCAAGGCTCTCTCCGCCTCATGGCATGGAGGCTTTCAGGAGATGTTGGTCGCTCCCAGGTCTTTTGGGACCGGCTCAGACACTCTTGTCTAAGGCCTGGGCAGACAGTACCTCCAAACGCTATCGGTCCGCGTGGACTAAGTGGGTGCGTTGGTGTCTTCGAAGGGACTTGGATCCCGTGGTCGCAGGCGTCGTTCCCATTTTAAATTTCCTTGCAGAATTGGCAACGGATGGGCTGGCATACCGGTCGATTAATGCAGTGCGTTCTGCAATTTCAGCAGCTCATTGTCCAGTGGATGGGGCCCCTGTGGGGGTGCACCCGTTCGTCTGTCGGCTTTTGAGGGGCATTCACCTATCTTTGCCCCCAGAACCACGATATTCTGCTCTGTGGGACGTCAATTTGGTTTTAAACTTATTTCTGTCTTGGCAATCCAACAAGTATCTTTCCTTGAAGGAGCTTTCGGCAAAATTGGCCATGCTTTTATGCCTGGTGTCATGTCGCAGGGTTTCTGACGTCAGGGCTTTGGCCATTACAGCACAGGTCTTCTCCCCGCACGGGGTTACGTTTTCGGTGGGCTGTCGTACCAAATCGGCGTCCAGGACGATGTCATATCCAGCCTTTTCAGATGTCCCCAATCTTTGTGTGGTGAATTGCCTTAAAACATATGAGAACAGGACTCTTGAATTTCGCCCTCTGGGCGAACAGCAACTTCTTATCGCACTGAGGAAACCGCACAGAGCAGTCTTCTCCCCCACTATAGCCAGGTGGGTGCGATGGGTCATGCAGGAGGCAGGAATTGACACAAAGCTGTTCGGTGCTCAGTCGGCCAGGGGCGCAATGGCCTCTAAGGTTTTTTCTCTAGGAGCCAGGTTGGAGGATCTTATGCGAGCAGCGGACTGGTCCTCTGATTCCACCTTTAAATGGTTTTATTTCAAGCCAGTGGTGGATGTAGCTCAGTTGGTGGTAAGTAAGCTTTAAACTAGCATAATCTGAGCCTCCGGTCCTGACATAGAATCGAAATTTGCCTAGCATAGTAACGGTAAGTTTCAATTCTATTAAGGACACGTAGGCGAGGATTATCCCACCCGGAACACCTATCTGGTGTGAACCCACCCGTATCTGAGTAAGTAATCAGTTTCGAAAATCCTTTGCTGTTGACTGTGGACTAGTTTTTAGGTTCAAAGTTGTTATTGGACAATGTGGTAAGAGTAGCACTGGGTTTGTGGAGTCTTACGTGGTGTCTCTTTTTTAGGGAATGACGGTTCAAACAAGGTCCAGTGATCGGATGGCGTTCTCGCGCGAAGTAAGAGGGGGATTACACAAGATGGATGACCTTTCTACCCAGCATTGACATATGGAAGGACTATGCTACCTCATCCCCCTATGGACTGATGGGATTTGTAGTTCATTGACGGACTTTGTTGGTTTTTCTTCTTACGTTTTCCTTTGCTATTGAGACAAAAAACGTTTTAGTGCTTTTCTGGCTGCTGTGTTTTGGTTCTATAAAATAAAGCGTGGAAAGAAAAGAAAAGCATAATCCTCCCCTCCGTGTCCTTAATAGAATTGAACTTACTGTTACTATGCTAGGCAAATTTCGATTCTAATCCAAATGATTTTAAGAAATGTAACCAATGCGCAAGCCACATCACAGAATTCAATTTTGAACAAAAGTGCAAGTGCATCACTTCAACCATTTATATTACATTTTTTAAAAGAAGTTTTAATATCGAACAAGAGGGCCTATAAAAATGATGACAGTCAATTAAAACATGAACATTGAAGTTTTGTAAAGGCAGTCCGTATAAGCAGTTATTCTCTTGATATAAAAGCACTTCAAATTTCTCTGCTCTTATATAATGCACATTTAATGCTACCCGGAATTTAAATAGTACTAATCGTAACCGCGTATCTGGTAGTGCAGATAAATACGGAAATACATTAATAGTTTCCCATCAGTCTGCCATATGTTTCACGGAGGGTCTATTCCTTACATACTTCAAGTCCCAACTCAAATTTGGTGGGCACTTGCCTATGTAAAGTGAGAACGCTCATCTATGATACCAAACTCGAACTTTAAAATCCACTCTTCCAGTGGACACAAAAAAGGGGAGGCAGCTGGACTGTGTCTCAGTAGCAGGTACATTAACCCACAGCACTACACTTGACACTTTGAACTTGGCATAGAGTAGTAAAAGGCTAGACGGGCACCAGCTGAAGGTAAAAGCGGGTCAGCAAGGCCCAGAGGTTGCACATTCAGATTGCGTTTCAGTTCAGCCTTTGAAATGTGTATGTGTCTTGAATTTAGCCAAGTGTTGCCCATCCACAGTGCCATCCTCATCCACTTTGTGAGTCTACTGACTAACATATCCACCACTCAAATTACTTTCATATTTCCACTATACTAATTCACTACTACTTCTTGAGCAGTGTGCTACTCCCCGAAAAAGCGCTTCTACGCCTAGTCAGGTGTAGTAAGCGCTATATAAATTACAAACCTTTTTCCCCTCTATCCCTCCACTATCCTTCTCAATCCAAATACCTGACTAACATTATCCAGCACTCAAACTACTTTCATATTTTCACTATAATAATTTACTACCAATCCATTATGGGTTCCGGAGTAGCGTGCTACTCGCAGAAAAAACACTTAGATGCCTCATCAAGGGTAGTAAGCGCTATATAAATTACAAACCTTTTCCCTCTATCCCTCCACTATCCTTCTCAATCCAAATAACTAACTAACATATCCAGCACTCAAATTACTTTCATATTTTCACTATACTAATTCACTCACAATCCATTATGGGTTCCGGAGTAGCGTGCTATTCTGAGAAATAGCACTTAAAATGCCTGATCAAGGGTAGTAAGTGCTATATAGATAATCCAAATAACTGATTAACATATCCACCACTCAAATTACTTTCATATTTTCACTATACTAATTCACTACTAATCATTTATGGGTTCCGGAGTAGCGTGCTACTTGCCAGAAAAGTGGTTTGACGCCTCATCAGGGGTAGTAAGCTCTATATAAATGCAAACATTTTTCCCTCTATCCCTCCACTGTCCTTATCAATCCAAATAACTAACTAACATATCCACCACTCATTAATTTCATATTTCACGATACTAATCCACCACTAATACATTATGGGTTCAGGAGTGCTACTCACAGAAAAAGGCCTTCGACGCCACGTCAGGGGTAGTAAGCTCTATATAAATTCAAACATATATATTACATGTTCATCTATCAAATACTCAAGGATAGAGGTTGCAAGACATTCTGTGAGGTGGACTGTGAGAGGTCAGCATCCAGCCACCCTCAACAAGGCACAGTAAAATATTGCACCCTACATGTATTGCTGTTATTGAACAAGTATCCCGCCCACAAAAAAACTAACAACAATGTCTCAATGTGGGATTCATTGGAAGGACAAGTTATTTCAAAGCGAACCATATCATAGAGTACTGCCACATACTTGGGGCAGTGTTGCAAGAAACTGGGGGACAATATCATCCAGCGGGGCACGGCCTCGAGAGAATTGGGGAGGTCAGTGAAAGCTTGATGGAGGGCGGGAGACACAGTCAATAGGAATGATTTGAATGGCGAGTGAATCACCAGACGGGAGTCCGTGGCGTGTTGGTGCCCCAAGTATGTGTAACCAGTCCTGATGATGGCCTAGAGTATTACAGGCCGAAACGCCGTCGACTTCAACAGCGTTACTTGTGGCGCCTTTTTACCATGGGCAGTTGCTCTATTGTTCCTTGAAAGTTCCAACATTAATTGTGTAAATGCCCTAACTCCGGCATATTTAATGTACCATTGTTTTTTCTGTTGCGCCTTCTTCACCGCTGTACATACCACTTTATGTGTCACTTGCGCCGTCACAAACTCCACGAGCACTTGTGCACAGTATTCTGTTGGTTACATTGCCACTAATTGTCACGCAGTGCTTCTTACTGATATGATATGTACATATGACGTAATATGTCCATCATGTGTTGAACATTCTTAAAATATATTTTTCCCTTCATCCTTGGTCTCCCCGTGTCTTCCCTGTATGGATTCATTCCTCTAATAAGTACTCTATGATACGGTTCGCTTTGAAATAACTTGTCCTTCCAATGAATCCCACATTGAGACATTGTTGTTAGATATCATGTACCGCCCCAGTCTCACTGTGGTTTATGGGCTACCTCCTGTGGTCTGATACTGTCACAAAAAAACTAAGCCAGATAGCAATCATGAGGTAGAGGCGCAAAGTGACAGACTGCTCTCTCCCACTGCCTGTGTAAAGACTACTAAAGTAACTGCAAGACTGTTAAAGGAACTATGTGACATGATGTTATAGTCAATCCATCACACTGATGCCAATCTACCTGACAGATTCAGGCAATGTCAATGCCTTGGCTTTAGCTTTCCTTCTTTCTGGTGTAGAACAGACAGCAAGGGACATTTTTACTCAGAGCACTAAATGAATTTGAAAAGTGCTGGAGTCCTAACGAGAGCATCATAAAAATGAATTGAAAACCCTCACTCACCTTATTCCTGAATGCTTCATCTTAGGCAATTCTGTCTTACCTTGGTCGGGTAATACCATCAAGGCTGTATCAACGTCAAGATGAAGTAGGTCCTTCAGACTTTTTTTGCCTGGTAGGCGAGGATCCAGAGTAAATAATAAAACGTACTCAGTGTTAATCCGAAAGATCTCTTTTTATTAAAGGATGCACAGGGCAGGATTAAATGAAGGTTAGTGGATGAGCAGAGATATTATATCTCCCTCATCCTTTCAACCAACACAATTCAACTCTTTTTAAAGCAGAAGAGTGCCTTGGACCTTCATCAGGGAAAACAAGATTCCAAGAGGGTCATAGTCCTGAATCAGCTAAAGGTAAGAATAGGCCTTACCTCATCAGACCGTTTTGTGCACGCTGCCTGTAAACGTAAAAAAATGGGTAAATATATGCACCTCTTTACAGCTGAACCATTGAGAGTGTTTTTTCATTTCATCTCAATAGACAGTGATTCATCATGATAATCACATGAACAAAACAGCACATAACACTTGTGTTTTAAACGTGAGCACATATATGTGGTGTAGTCACTTACTCCATACCTTAGGGCAATAGGCTCCACCGATCTCACCAAAGGCGGGGGGGGGGGGGGGGGGGGGGCACTCCTGTAGTCGCACACTTGAGGAGAGTGGACACACGGATTTAATTCTTAACCATTGTCAGCTCACCATAAGGTATCTTGTTGAAGAACCTGCTAGCTGCACTAAAGGTCTGTCTCAGTGTATTTTAGTTAGAATATAGCCCCCCCCCCTCCACTGTATACTAATAATTAACCGGCTTCTATTCTTTGTAGGAACTACTGTTGGTGAGAGCTGCTAATTGAAAAAAGAGAGTGTCCCAGGGCTTTGGCTAGTGTATTTGAGAACACTCATTATTTCATTTGTCAGAGTTGCTCTAAGCATCAAATAGTTACTCCTGAATATGAAAAGTTGAACTGTGTTTAAAATCCCTGGGGTCTGAGGATGCTACTCTAAGAGTTGTCTCATCAACAACCTTTGTCAAAGGCGCACAGTTGTCGGACTGGGAAAAGTTCCCACATGGTCACAATCTCACTCATGGCGTGAAAAACCCTCTTGGAGTTAGTGTTTTTTTCATTAAGGAAGGAGAAAACCGGTATTTGCATGCTCATAATAAGTTAGACAGGCTATAAATTCAATTCAGCCCATTCTATACACAATATCTGAGGGCCTATCTTGTAATAGTCCCTGTCCCCATTTATAAGTGTCAGTGTCAATCACCATCAACCACTGAAACAAACGAACTACTGCGCATTTTTGGAAGGAAAACCACAGGTGCCCCACACTCCCTCCTGAATGCAAAACGCCATTGGCAAAAATGACTGGACTGCCAGATGGACACTGAATCACAGTAAAGGTATTTTTTTTTAAAAAAAGAAACTCTTTCCCTTTTTTTTGTGTGCTTTTATAGCGCTTGCTTCCCTTTGCCATGGTTCGTAAGTGCTCTATAAATGCAATTACACACAATATAATGTGTCAGTTTCTACCTTCCTTGCTTGCAGGACTTTCGGCCTTCGGGGTCCCGTATCCAGGACCCTATACACTGGCGGATCACATCAACTCCAGTTAAAAAGCCGGGACGGACCCACGAGTGTTCTTACATAGTCAGCACAGTCCGTCACTCCATTACTCCTCTCCTGACACATCCCTATCTGTTTTTTCTCCCACAGAATCAAGATACCTCTTGGCATTGCCCCATAGGTAGTATTATTATCTTGGTAAACCCATCTTTGCGGTGATGGGAGAATCACATTACCTCTGGCAGCACAGGTACCGGGTACCCACCACCTTGCAGCAGCACTCTCCTCTCCTCACTGAGTATTCACATAGTCTCACTCATTTGACTTTCATACTCACATCTTCCCTGAGTTGTTCTTGATAGATCTTTCTTTCCGCCACATCTTCTGGCCTGTTCCCCGCCATATCCTCCCTTCATTCCTCCTCCCTACTCTTTTTTCTTCATCTGATCCTACACACCCCACACCACCATTGCCACTGCACAATTGTGTATGTAAATTGTGTCACGTTTGTTCACAGTCGTGTACTTCACCGGGGTCCATCATGGACATGTGTATGTGGAGCATGTTGCTTCAAATAGGTTAATATGTCACTTAGGGTGTACTCAACCACTTTTGTCGCCTTGCACAGAATCATATGACCCATGCAAGTTTCATTCTGCTTAGTTGGTGTTTATTATGTATACTTTCAGCCCTGAAGAAGTCTTGGGGTACCGCCTCAGACGAAAGACGTGTTGGCTGAGCAATCGATCAGCAGTAAAAGAAGAACACAACACTCAAGATTGTACACTTTGTCTTTATTCTTTTTTCAACTGTACAGTGAATGTGGCATTATGAAACTTTGAAAGAAGGAGTACTTACTCTGCCTTGTTACTTTGTCGCGTGCACAGGCCTGCAGCAATTCAATGAGACCTTGGTCCAGAATTCAGGGGGGTTCAGGGTGGTTCCCCTTCCTGTTAGCACCGTCTCACACACCTAAACTCCTAATAAAACACATACACCCGTTGCAGGCACCCTCCACAAACCACATTTAATCAAAACCCTGCCCTTTGCTTGCATAAAATAACTTGCATTGAAAATCTGAGTCTGTGTCCCGACGCCTCCTTGAGGAATCGATGCAACAGGTATTTAAAGATATGCATTTCATGTTTTTTTAATTTGTTATAAAAGGAGGCAAACCAGCATATTTATTGTGCCACAGATTTGCAAAACTTCAGTGGATTTGCAACACAGATAAACAAATTGCAGGTTTTGGCCTCAGGTGTGTCTCTCTGGGATCCCCCAACATGCTAGTAGGTTAGCCCTACTGTGCCCTACTAGGTTTTGTTTTGCTCTTTTCTAGGACAGGGGCCTCAGTCCCCGAGTCCTAAATTGGGATCTGCCACATCTTTGTTGATGTGGTGGGAACAAATTAGATCTGCGTACTCTTGAGGATGATCCACACCAGTGAAATATACTACGTTTTTAACCTTCCTTTCTCAAAAAAGCACACTTTTTGTGCAAATCTCTAGCTTTCTGATAAATTTAGTATAATTCCATTCAGTTGTTTTTGCTGTATTGCTGTTAATTTTTGCTGTGGAAAAAGGAATGGGGAAAACGTGTTTTGAATCCCCACTTTATTTGGCCCCCATTTGATAAATTACCCCAAAATGTTCAAGGAAGGAGCTGAAGTTGATAAAACCTCTCTTTTCTGAAAGTTTTGTAAAGATTTGTTAAATGGCACCAAAGTTATAAGCAAATAAAAAAATTAATGCTGTTATCATGGAAAAGTAATCCTAACTAGATCTACCCAGTGGCAACTACCACTGGATAATTTATGTAACTATATAACTGCATAAACCCACTAAATTCTCTTATCTTGATTCAAGTCTGTGATCTTCAAGTTATAGGTTGTGCTTTGCAGCAAACACTGTACCTAAATGAGCTACTTTACCAGTATTAGAAAATACCTGCTGCATGTACACGACGTTTGGCAGAGGACACAATAGCCCGCTGAGCAATCTTATAAATACATTTGGCCATTTGTAGGAAGCTGGCTTAGTATATAGTGCACACTTATTTAAGTGAAGCACCTTGCAGTAATCCAGACAACCCTAATGGTGATTTTAGTGGTCTGGGCCAACAATAGAAAGCTCTCTAAGTTGAAGCTGTGGAGAACAGCCTTCAGGCTTAGTCCAGGAGGAGTGTTAAGCAGCTTGCTTTACCAGATTTAATCATATAGTGTAGGTTTAATGAAAAATAATCACACAGTGTAGTTATAAAAATGTCTATTTATTATATACACTCACTAACACATTGGTATAGCTTCTACTTGGAGATATAACCACATATTCACATAATACTTCAAATATAAACAGGTAAGTAAGCACAAATACACAGTGGTCTCCAGGGGGAGACCAAACCGTATACGAAAGACCTGGAATGTGAATGGCAACCAAAGTTGGGACTTGGACCAGAAGGCTCAGAAGAGTTGGGGACACAAGGAACCAACCGAGGTAAGTACCCAGGAACTCCTCAGAGGCTGTGTGCGAGTGGAAACATAGCCGCGTACTCAATACAAGTCAATGGGAAAGTCGTGGATGCAGTTTTCAAGAAAAAGGACCCTTCCCAGTGGACCCAAAAGAAACCCAGTGGAAGACAAAAGGTTGGAGAGTCACCCCACCCGTGGATACCCCAGGAACCACAATACCTGGCTACACCAGGGTAGCCGGGTACATAGGTGTGAAGTGATGTCGGAAACCGCCGTAGACCACAATGGAGGATTTCACGAAAGATGACGCTGGCAAAGAAGGTGGGAGAGTCCGGTGGAATCTCATCGAGTATTCTTGAAAAGAAGAACCTGCAAGCATAAACGCCAGAGTCTAAGCCACTCAGACGTGACCAGGAGGCACTGAAAGAGCAATGACCACCGATGACGGAAGAGACAGGAGGGTTGACAGTGACCTTGTTGCTGCAGCTGTGAGGACCAGGCGATGCTTTGGAAGACCAAAAGCCATTCATGAGCTGTCCCACATCGGAAGTCAAGAAACAGGGGGTCAGTGTCCTGCGGGAGCACCAACTAGCATGGTCAGCAGCAACAGACATGGTAAATGAAAAGGGTGCAATGTTGGGTCCAGCAAGGTCGAGGGGACGCGCCAATTGCAGGAGAGTCAGAGCAGGCCCTGAGCAAGCAGGAGAGCCCACTGAAGCCAAATATGACCCTCAAGAGGACTCACAGGCCAAAGGCAAATTAGTCGCAAGAGGACCTTGAGCAGCTCACAAACGATGCAGGTCCATGGGGCAGAGGATGCAGTGATGACAAAGATTTTGTCAGGAAGAGATTCTGCAGGCTAGAGCTTCTTGAAGCCCAAATATCGGGCACCAGCTGAATTTAAAAGTGGGTCATAAAGGCCCAGAGGTTTCACAGTCAGGATGCGCTTCAGTTCAGCCTTTGAAATGTGTATGTGTCTTGGATTTAGAGCTCAGCACACCCTTTTCTCCAGGTTTTCCAACAATCAACTGCCACCCATGGTAGGGATGACCAAGAGGTAAACCACACAAGGGCCTAGCAGTGTGAGGCACACCATGCTGCTGAGGCAGAAAGCTTTGGTGGCCACACAGCCAGGTGTTGTCCATCCACAGTGCCATCCTAATCCACTTTGTGAGTCTATTACATGTTCAGCTATCAAAAACTCACGGTTAGAGGCCCCAAAACATTCTGTAGGGTGGACTGTGAGAGGTCAGCATCCAGCCGTCCTCAACAAGTCACAGTAAAATATTGCTCCCTACACGTTTCGCTGTTAGGGAACATGTTTCACACCCGAAAAAAAAACTGAGCCACAGAGCAATCATGAAGTAGAGGAGCAAAGTGACAGCTTGCTCTCTGCCACTGCCTGTGTAAAGACTATTAAAGTACCTGTGAGACTGTTAAAGTAAATGTGTGACATGATGTTATAGTCAAGTCGTCACACTGATGCCAATACTGCCTGACAGACTCAGGCAATGTCAATGCCTGGGCCTTTGCTGGCCTTCTTTCTGGTGTAGATCAGGCAGCAAGGGACATTTTACTCAGAGGACCAAATGAATTTGAAAAGTGCTGGAGTCCTGACAAGTGCATCATAAAAATGAATGGAAAACGCTCACCCACCTTATTCTGGAATGCTTCATCATAGGCAATTCCATCTCACCTTGGTCAGGTAATACCATCAAGGCTGTATCAACCTCAAGATGAAGAAGGTCCTAAAGAATTTTTGTTCCGGATTGGCGATGATCAAGACTAAACAATAAAACGTACTCTGTGTTAACCCGAAAGATATATTTTTATTAAAGGATACACATGGCAGGATTAAATGAATGTAAGTGGATGAGCAGAGATATTCATTTTCCCTCGTCCTTTTAACCAACACAATTCAGCCCTTTTTAAAGCAGAGGTTTGCCTTGGACCTTCATCGGGGATAGCAGGATTCCAAAAGCTTCATAGTCCTGAGTCAGCAAAAGGTAAGAATAGGTCTTACCTCATCAGACCATTTTGTGGGTGCTGCTTGTAACCGTAAAAGATAAGTGGGTAAATATATGTAACTCTGTGTAGCTGAACCATTGATTGTTTTTTTTCTATTTAGTGTCAGTGCATCTCAATAGACAGTGATTCATAGTGATAATCACATGAAGAAAACAGCACAAAACACGTGTTTCAAATGAGTACATCTATGTGGTGTAGTCACTTACTCAATACTTTAAGAAAATAATAAGGAATCTTGTTGAATAAGGTGCTAGCTGCACTAAGGATCTGTCTCGGGGTACTTTGTTAGTATATAGGGCCCCCCCATCATTATATATACTAATTGTTAACCGCTAAGAACTACTGTTGGTTAGAGCTGCTAATTGCAACAAGCATTGGCATAGCCAATAGGTCTCGCCTTTGGGACCTTATAAGTATTTAGTTATGCAGCACAATACCCTTACTGCAACAACATTAACTGTTGCATAGCTAAACACTTATAAAGGTCCAAAAGGCGAGACCTATTGGCTATGCCAATGCCCGTTTAAAAAAAATTGTGTACCAGCGCAAGTCAGATCTGTCACAAAGGGAGATATCATCATTTTATAGGCACGACATGCTTAGTGAATGTACCTACAAGATTGCTTGTTTTAAGTTTAAGGTGCACGGCATCAGGGATGATGTACAAGGGCTAGTACCATTTAGGCCCGAAAAGCGCAACCTACTGGTTTTGCTAACAGTTATTTTAGAGTTTGAGGAGAAGAAGAGCCCCTTGGCAGTTCTCGCCACAAAGTCCCATCCCTCTTACATGGTGACATTTATTTTAAAGTTGTCAGGATTGCAGTTGCTCCTAACCCCCGTTATTAAACTATGACAAGCCCAGGTCCCGGCACCTCACTGCGGCCGTCTCTCTGTTCTCCAAGCACACCTTTATGCTGTTGGTCAAGGTCTTTCTCTCCCCCGACGCGGCTGGCTGTGGTACCCTTGCTACCGATGATATCTTCAAAGTACTCCATCCACCTCCCAGGCACCTCCGGGCCTGAGCGCTTCCGGTCCTGGGAGCGGAGCATGCTGGGAAACGGCGTCACCACCCATTTTGTGACTGCTGCCGCCACCGTGAAAAACTCATACAGTGTTTCAGTGTGATAGGAGAAATGGGACAACGGGGCGTAGGTGGGCACTGCAACCGCAAAAGAGCAGATATTAACACTCAACTAAATAATTGGTCTAAATGCTAAATATCAATGTAAATATAATACTATAAAAATGTTTGAAAAGTTGAAAGAATAAAAGAATCTTTTAATTTAATAATCTTATTGTTACTTCACTAAGAATAGTTGAACGTTTTTATTATCTATAGGATTAAGAATTTATGACGGGTCAAACTACAGCTGCGTTGAAATAAATGTTTTCAAGATGGCTGCCTGAACGTAACGCGCACTGACGTAGCAAGGGCGGAGCGAGTGAGTGGACGAAGAGAGAGGCGCACGCATGTGTTTGCTGGCCCGGGAGTGGTGCGTGCGTGTGCACGCAGTCTGCTCTTTTTCGAAGCACATACTCGTGCTTGTGGTGCGCTCCTGCTCACTCCCGCAAGGTGTATGCCGCCACAAGCACGAGTATGTGCTTCGAAAAGCAGCTGAACGACGGTTAAAGATCTCCCGTGCAACGCATGCGCGCTGCGTAGGCAAGACCCAAAAAGGGGGTGTCTCAGGGCTTTGCCTAGTGTATTGAGAACACTCATTATTTCATTTGTCAGAGTTCCTCCAAGCATCAAATATTTACTTCTGAATATGAGTACTTGAAACTGTGTTTAAAATCCCTGGCATATGAGGATACTTCTCAAAGGGTTGGCTCATCAACAACCTGTGTCAAAAGCGCACAGTTGTCGGACTGGGGAAATGTTCCCACATAGTCATAATCTCCCTCATGGTATGAATAACAGCTCACAAAAGATGCAGGCCCATGGTGCAGAGGATGCAGCGAGGACAAAGACTTTGGCAGGAAGAGATGCTGGAGGCTAGAGCTTCTTGGAGCCCAAATATCTCTGGAGTACACAGCCAACAAGCCTTGACAATGGCAAATCGACGAGGTGCTCACGGATTCTGTTCCAGCAGTTTTGACGAGGGATACTGGCCTCAAAGTTGCTTAGAGGACAGGTCAGGTCTTGAGGGAGTTGCAGAACCACCACCTGTGCTGCTGAGCCTTTTGGAGTCCGTAGGTAGTCAGGAGCAGCAGACCGGCCAGCTTTGTAGCGGTGCCTGCAGAAGCAGGGAAGCGACTCCTTCACTCCAAGGGAGATTCATTTGGGTGTCTTTGATGCCCACAGGCCTGGAGAGGAACCTGGATGAAGCACAGGCACAGACGACGAAGAAGACTTGCAGAACAGTGAGACCAGGAGCAGCAGGAGTCTTCCTTGGGGTAGTCTTGGTTCCAGGCAAAGTCCAGAGTGCCCTGGTGGACGAAGTTGGAATGGTTTCGGGTTTGAATCTTGTCCCACAACGAATCTGAAGGGTCACCCACAGGTAAGCACTTAAGTACCCTAGGGCAAGGTTTGGGACGATTCAAGGGTCCTTCCTGGAGGAGCAGCTGGACAGAGGGGAGGATACTCCATTGTCCTTCGTCCGATTTCACGCCAGAGCAGGAGACAAGGGCTCCCTGAACTGGCTCAAACTGGAGTATGCAAGGATGGCACCAAATGTGCACTTCAAAGCAGTATGGTGGTGCTGGCAGGCACCCTCACCCAAGCCCAATACACAGAGTCCTGTCAACCTATTGTTCTGCCTTTCCCAGCTTATCAGCAGGAGGGTGGAATCATGTCTGGGGTCAGCAGCAGCACTATTTTGCTGGCAGACTCTGGAAGGCTGTTATCTGTAGCACTAGGGGCTTCCTGGAGGAGCCCCCTGGTGCATGGAATCCTACCTCCAACACCAGTAACGGTGTTGGGGTATGATTACAACATGTTTGATACCAAACATGTCTGGGTTCGGCACAGACAATATATAGTTAGCCATCGCGTACTGACGCATGGCCACTAAATGTATCAAAATGGCTGACTGCACTTACAAAGCCTGGGAAATCGACCCTGGGCTTTGTAGTGGGTGTTCTACTCGTACATGGCACCCTCACACTTATCACCTAGCACCCTGCCTTCAAGATTGAAAGGCCTACCTTAGGGGTGACCTGTAGGTTTTAAGTGCAGTGAACTCAGATATAAGAAAATCTATATCTGTCATACGTTGGGCTAGCACCAGCTTACACAGGCTGCCAAGGCAGGCCTGTAATGAGTTTGAGTGGTCTCTCATGGGTGGCACAACACAAGCTGCAGCTTATGGGAGACCCCTGCGTACCTATGCACTGGGTACCTTAGTACCATATACTAGGGACTTAGAAGTATACAACAGTGGCCAATTGGAAAAGTACCAAAGTACTTACCACTGTCCAATTTAGGGAGAAAGCACAGTGATTGGGGCCCTGATTAGAAGGATCCCTGTCAGACTAGTCATAAAACAGAGTAGCACCAGCAAAAGGTGGGGGTAACCATGAAAGCAGATCCTACTTTCTTACACCATTAAATAAAGCAGCTGATACAGCTCAAGGAGATTCTGTTCTACTGTAGAAATACAAGGTTAGTTTGAAGACCACAGAATCATATATTTTTTTGTGGTCACCTCAGCTTTTCATCCTGGTAAAATTAATAGAAGGGTATTACTATCATCCATTCTTTACAGTGCTTCTTTTCAGCAAGGCAATGTGTAAAAATATGCACAGGTGTGTTCCTGTAGGTACATTAAATGCATGTCATGTGTGTGAAAATAGGTGCTTGCAAGAGGCAGCGTGTTTGCACTTTTGCATATGCTTGAAGTCTAGAGTGTGCCTTAAATAGTTGGTAACTCTGTGATCAGCTTCTCCAATGTGTAACTCCTGAGCTACTGGTACCCAATGCTTAATTTTGAGCCGGTGGTTTCCAGTGTTCGGCACCGGCACTTAATTCTGAATACCGGCACTGGTGACAGTCACCACATGGTGGCACTGCCGGTCTAATTTTAAGATGAGTACAACAATAGTGTTCAATAATACAATATGCATGAACCCTTTCACTGCTAGGCCTTCCCCCCCTGTGCTAAGCCTTTTTTTGGCTATTTGGGGTAGTTCACACTTATGCCCCTGTAGCTTTTTGTCCACATAAGGTATCCATGCCAAGTTTGCGCCCTTTCTTTCCAACACCCTGACGATTCTAAAGGTACCCAGAGTTTGTGGATTTCCATGGAGGGGACCCAGAAACTAGCCAAAATACAGCTAAATTGTGTGGGTTTTTTTAATGGGTAAAAAGTGCTGCAGAAGAAAGCGTCTGTTTTTTTCCCTACAAATGGTATCAACAAAGGGTTTTCGGTGCTGAAATCACCATCTTCCCAGCTTTCAGGGACAGGCAGACCTTTGTCAGAAAACCACATTTTTTTACGCAGTTTTGGCATTTTACTGGGACATAGCTTATTTTTGCTACTTTTTGCGCTTTCAACCTCCTTCCAGTTAGTGGTAGAAATGGACGTGAAAAGCAATAATGGATCCCGGGAAGGTATACATTTCTGAAAAGTAGACAAAATTCTGAATTCAGCAAGGGGTCATTTGTGTAAATCCTGTAAGTTTCTTTTATAGACACTAACAGTTAAAAATAGGAAAAATTGAAAAGGAGTTGAAAAAAATAGCTATTTGTGCCAACGTTTTCTCCTGTACCTTATTCTAACTATGACATATTTTTAAAAACAGTATAGCATTACATCCGCTCGACCCTTCTGGGGATATATTGGACATGTAGGTTAACCAAGAACCCGAGGTTCCCAGAGCCAATAACTGACCTGTGTCTTGCAATGTTTTTTCATTGTGTACCGGGTATATCAATTCATTTGGTAAAATATAAAGAGTGAAAAATAGGTATCAAGGGCACCTATGTATTTCTGAAATGAGAACAAAATATAGAATTTAGAAGCAATAGCTATTTTCACATCTCTAAAATTGTGGCTACCCATACCAGCATGTGAATCATAGGATATTTTTCAAAGTGACTTCTTTTTTACACAGTCTCACATTTGGAAGGCAGAAATGCATAGAAAGCCAAGAGGTGATAACAGTTGCTGTACAATTCTGTGTCACCGTAAGTATTCCAATAGAAATGGTGCCTCACGTGTGTGGGTAGGCTTAGTGCCCGTGGCAGAAAATGGCCCAAAACGCAAAGTGGACACACCAGATTTTTACAGTGAAAACAGACCTTTTTTTTTGCAAAGTGCCTAACTGTGGATTTTGAACCCTAGCTCAGTCGGCACCCAGGGAAAGCTAGTAGACCTATCCATTTTTAAAAACTAGACACCCAGAGGAATCCAGGATGGGGTGACTTGAGTGGCTCTCACCCGGTTCTGTTACCCAGAATTCCTTGCAAACTTCAAACTTTGTCAAAAAAACATACATTTTCCTCACATTTCTGTGATGGAAGGTTCTGGAATCTGCATGGATCCACAAAATTCCACCCACCCCGCATTCCCCAAAGTCTTTCGATAAAAATGGCTCCTCACTTGTGTGGGTAGGCCTAGTGCCCGCGACAGGAAATGGGCCAAAACGCAATGTGGACACCCCACATTTTTATAGTGAAAATGTACCCTTTTTTTCCAAAGTGCCCAGCTGTGGATTTTGAACCCTAGCTCTTCCAGCAACTAGGCAAACCTAAACTTTTTTTTTAAATTATACACCCAGGGAAATCTAGGAAGGGGTAACTTGTGTGGCTCTCTTCAGGTTCTGTTACCCAGAATCCCTTGCAAACCTCAAACTTTGTAAAAAAAAATGTCATCTCATTTCTGAGATAGAAAGTTCTGGAATCTTCGGAGGTTCACAAACTTCCACCCACCCTGCATTCTCCAAAGTTTCCCAATAAAAACGATACCTCACCTGTATGGGTGGGCCAAGTGCCCACGGAAGGGCATAAAACGTATTGTGGAGACATCAAAATGACCTATCAGAAAACGACCTGGTTTTGCAAGGGGGGGCACCTGGATTTTTGGCCCTGGGCTTGGCGGCTATCTCGGGATGGCCGCCGAGCCCAGGTCGTTTTGTGATAGATAATTTTGATGTCTCCAAAACATGTTTTGGGCCCTTGCCTGTCACGGGTACTTGGCCCACCCACACGAGTGAGGTACCATTTTTATCGGAAGACTTGGAGAACACTAGGTGATAGGAGATTTGTGCTAGCCCGTTGACCCCACAACGTTCCAAAACAGAAATTTGAGGAAAATTTGATTTTTCTCAACTAAATTTGAGTTTTGCATGGGATTCTGGGTAGGAAAGGGTGAGGGGATCCATGGAAGCCATACCTCCTTGGACTCCCCATGGTGTCTAGTTTTCAGAAATGTGTGGGTTTGGTAGGTTTCCCTAGATTTCCGCTGAGCCCAGGGACAAAAACCCAGATGCCCCCCCTTGCAGAACCAGGTTGTTTTGTGATAGGTAATTTTCATGTTTCCACAATACGTTTTGGGCCCTTGTCTGTTGCAGGTACTTGCCCCCTCCACACGAGTGAGGTAACATTTTTATCGGAAGACCTGGGAGAATGCTGGATGGTAGGAAATTTGTGTCAACCCGGTGATCCCACATCTTTCCCACACAGAAATTTGGGGAAAATGTGTTTTTTTAGGCTAAATGTGAGCCTTGCAGGGGATTCTGGGTAGGAAAGCATTGGGGGATCTACGCAAGCCATACCTTTCTGGACTCCCATTGGTGTCTAGTTTTCAGAAATGTGTGGGTTTGATAGGTTTCCCTAGATGGCCGCCGACCCTGAGGCCAAAAACCCAGGTTACCCCCTTGCAAAACCAGGTTGTTTTGTGATCGGTAATTTTCATGTCTCCACAATAGTTTTTGGGCCTTTGCCTGTCACAGGTACTTGGCCCACCCACATGAGCGAGGTACCATTTTTATCAGGAGACTTGGGGGAACGCTGGGTGGTAGGAAATTTGTGTCAGCCCAGTGATTTCACAACTTTCCCACACAGAAATTTGAGATAAATTTGATTTTTTCAGCTAAATTTGAGGTTTCCAGGGGATTCTGGGAAGGATAGTGTTGGGAGATCCACGCAAGCCATACATACCTGGACTCCCTAGGGTGTCTAGTTTTCAGAAATATATCGGTTTGGTAGGTTTCCCTGGATGGCCGCCGAGCCCAGGGTTAAAAACCCAGGTGCCCCCCCTTGCAAAACCAGGTTGTTTTGTGATAGATTATTTTGATGTCTCCACAATACATTTGGGCCCTTGTCTGTCGCGGGTACTTGGCCCACCCACCCGAATGAGGTATTGGAATGCTGGGTAGTAAGAAATTTGTGCATGCGTGGTCATCCGACAACTTACCCACACAGAAAAGTGAGGAAAACGTGACTTTGTAAGTAAATTTGAGGTTTGTGGGGGATTCTCTGTAAGAAAATGCTGGGGATCCATGCAAGCGACACTGCCAGCCAAAAGACAGTACACACACACCACCATCCATGCACACCGCCAGCCAAGCGCCATCTGAACACACCGCCAGCCAAACACCATCAACACACCCTGCCAGCCAAGCACCACCCACGCACTCCGCCAGCGAAACGCAATCCCCGCACACCGCCAGCCAAGCAGTGCCGGACTGAGAACAGCAACCAGCCCTGGCAGATTGCTGCTCAACCGGCCCTGGGGGAGAGGGGGGCGTGCTAGTAAAAAGCACCGCTCCTGCTTTTGTTACTGGGGCCTGATATTGCAGCACTGCTGCAAGACCAGCCCCCAGTGACAAAACCGTCCCCCATGCCCAGAAAACCGGCCTCCACCCCTTCGGCCCACCGGGGAAGCATCTGGTGCCCGCTATGGCCAAACCGGACCTGCACCCAAGCACCATCCATGCACACAGCCAACCAAGCACCAGCCCATGTACACCACCAGCCAAGCACCAGTCCTCGCACACCACCAATCTACACACACCTTCATCAAGCACAATTCCACCCACACCATTACCCAAGTGCAGGTCCACATACACTGCCAGCAAAGAGCCAGCCAAAGGTCAGTACATGCAGGCCATCAGCCAATCTCCAGTTTACACACACACAAGGTCTCCATGGTTTCTAGTGCTTTTCTGCCCCCACTTGAGTGCAGATTAGAATAAAAGAATCACTCAAATAGCCAAAATGTGTGCCTAAAAAGGGGGAGTGACCCTTGCCTATGGAGCTTCTCACTGGCATGCCCATAAACATATCCCTGGTGCCTAATGGGCTTTCTGCTCCCCCCACAAGGGGGAAGGGCAGATCAGGGGCTATTTCCCCGATCCGCCTTCCAGGGGGCAGAATGCCTTTTTTGGTGGAGGGGGCATTAGAATGCCCATTCTCAGAAGCCCCCACTTCTGCATATAAAAAAAAACAATCTCTGGTGCCTAGTGGGCTTCAGATCAGGGGCTATTTCCCCCATCTGCCTCTAGTGGGGAGAGGGGCAGAAAGAGTGTGGAATGTTTTTTGTGGGGGGTGGGGGCATTGGCATGCCCATTTTGGGCTGCCCCACCCCTATATACATAAAAACTATTTAACAAAAAAAACCTTGTGCCTAGTGTGCTTTCTGCCCCACCCCGGGGCAGATCGGGGGCAATGGCCCCCATCTGCCTCTGGGGGTGTGGGCTTTAGCATGCCCATCTCGGGCAGCCCCCACCCCTAAATCCAATTTTAAAGCGATCACTGGCATCTAGTGGGCTTTCACCCCCCCCCCCCCCCCCCCCCCGGGGGCAGATTGGGGGCTACTGCCCCGGGGTGGGGGCAGAAAGACTGAATTTCCCCAATTTATTTAAGGGGGCACAAAGGCCCTTGCCCAAGGGGCAGCTCCCCCCTCCCTGGTGTCCAGTGGAGCAATTCCCAAGCAGGGATCCACTAGGGAGGGTTACCATTGGAAATGGGAGATTCCTTCCTTTCCAATGATACCACTTCTGTCTTTCTACATGCTCGGGGGGCTGTGATAGCCCCCTGAGCACATAGAAAGTAGAACTGAAATTAGCCTGTCGGCTCATTTCAGTTTCGTTTCCTGTGCAATTGCGTCAGCGCAACGTGTGCACTGATTTTCATTGCACAGAAACCAAAGAGACAGTCCCGGGAGCTGGGGAAAGCCCTTCCCACGCTCCCGAGGCTGTTGGGGTGAAAAGAAAATTCCAGTGCCATGTGCATGGACGGCCAGGAGCTGTTCGATGCACATGAGCCCTGGTACATCGGACGGCTCCCGGCCGTCCGACGCACCAAAGGGGTTACAAATTTTAATTCAGACTATTCCAGGCCATTCTTATAGCTTTGGGTGGCCTGGAATAGTCTGAATTGTCACACTTGTACGAGTGCAATGGTTAGTAGTTGCATTGGTACTGCTAATGGCAGCGCTGCCAGGGCCAATGGGTAGTGCAGGCTGCAGTGGCCGCATAAGAAGGGTCCTGGCACTTACTTTTTTTTTTTTTAAACAAATTAGGCACTGCTGGTAGCTCTCCAGCTACCTGTTAGTACTTCTCCTGTGTGCATCCCAGCCTACTAAATAGCAGCCTTTTTTTCTTGGTTGAATATTGTATGTATGTAAAATTTTTATATTTAAGACATAGATGTGTGTATTTTCAGAACACGTGAGCTGATGTTTGGAGAAAAATGGCTGAATTTCCAAAATATATTTAAAGGTGATTTCTGAGTGATAAATCATGTGGGGAGATGTGTTACTATTATCATTACTTTCCTGCCAGGGACATTGCAACTGTGGCTGTTTTCCATTCCAAATTGACATAGCCTTTTTAAGTCGAGCCTAGAGGCAGCTCGCATGCGCTGCCCTGCGAGGCATGCTGCAATCCCACTGGGAAGTGTGAAGACACCGACCGCACGCCCACCGTTTTTCATTGGTTGCTTGGTCTGCCTTTTTAAATTCAATAGTTTTCGTTGGGGAATAGTGTACTGTTGTCCCGCCTTGTGGCTGTTTTTTCCCGCCCTGGGGACCGCCCCTGCTACATGGATCCTTTCGATATGGGCCATATGTTTTGGCAAGCACACTACGTTTTCTTTTGCGTTGGCTTGTTTTGTAATTTCATGTTGTGTTTTACTTTGCTACCGCCCCTTACGGTTGTCCGTATTCACTTTGTTCTCGCCCCCTACCCCCGCCTTGCCCATGCTGTCTTTCTTCCCGTCCCCCTCCCACCATACTTTCTATTGTACTTTTTCTGCAGGTTCCCCCGCTGCATTGTCCATCATAGCCCAGGGAGGACCGGTGGTGGTCCAAGAGACAGGTTATCTTTTGGCCGTGTTATGTGTGCTCTGGTATGGCTCTCTTCCATCCCTTTGTGGTGACAAAATACATCCCATTTTCAACCCCTGTAAACTTTGTCAGTGCCTCAGGTTCTTTATCTGTCAGCACTGGGAGTGCGTAGAAACTGTAAAATCTAGGAAGCTCTATGTGTATGTAGAACAAAAGGCAACAGTTTTGATTTTGTGAGTTTTGAGTGCCCCACAGTGACCCCTGCCCTCAACTATTTGGCTGGCTCCGAAGCAAAGGTTCTGCCATCTCTGGGTCCCTGCCCCCACCCCCCAACTGCGAGTAGTAGAGTTCACCGCCAAAGCCACCATGCCCTCCCCTGAGCAATGCACTCACCAGGTAGATGCTGCTTTGCACCAGGAAAATGAAGCAGTACTGGGGGCGTTGCATTGTCCAACTCCTGGTGCCCGGACGCCCTCCTGGGTGCACCGTGCCTCACTGCGGAGGTGCCTGATCCCTGCCCATCCTGCGTGCCATGGCCTGGGCTGAGGGCTCTAGCTGTGCCCGGTGGAGGAATGCCGGGGATACAGGCACGCCAGATCTCGGTGCCCCATCTTTCTTGTCTGAGCGAGGAGACGGGTGCCAGAACCTGCTCGGAGTAGGCGCTGGAGAGAAGTGCTGGGCGCCAAGTCTGCTGCTCTCAGCTCCCCTCCCACCCTTGATGTCTCACCCTCTCTTTTATACTGTCCATCTCAAGCCCCATTTCTCCTAATTTTTTATTTTTCTTCTCGTCTTTCCATTCTCCGTCCTGTTTGGCTCTCTGTATCTCTACTAACCTGTGATCTTCTCTCTCTCTCACCTTCACTTTCTTCCTGCCCACCCTGTCTCCCCATACACATTTTAGTGTCTCTCCACCACTTTAGGAACCTTCCCCCTCTTCACCCCACCCCTCCTCCGCCTTGCCCACTGTGTCTAATTGTGTGTGCTCACCGATCCAAAACAAGGGCAGCCGTTCTTTTAAAAGACAAGGACATTACATTTTTTATTTAGGAGGTGTGGGCTACCCACGATGGGCAGTAAGCATAAACTTTGTTTACTGTTTGCTAGATATTCTGGCACGACACTAGAGTTTCGCCTGTCTTTGCATGTCTGTAACCTGAAAAGTACGTACATTTTCTGCCCCTTGTTTGTTAGGCACAGTCCATAAAGTTCCAGAAAGGAGCCAAGGATGAAGGAATTCCTTGTTGACCCATTTTCCAAAAAGACTGTTTTCTATATATGATCCGATCAGTGCCCGTCTCATTTATTTACTTTTCATTTATTTGTTCACCCTCCCCTTTTTTTACTCATCCTTTCAGAAAGCATAAAACTTCACCAAGTTGCACCACCAGTCTGCACGTCATATCCATACATTTTTAAATCATCAGAACACCTGGTTCAATTTAATCACGTTCACTTACCAAGTAAAGCTGGTTGTGTTTATTCCACCAACATTCATTTATTACTTGCAAGGAGAGTATATCCCCTCCCAGACCGGGGGGGGGGGGGGGGGGTTTGGTTGGCAGAACTGATTCATTTTTATTAAACACTCAAATAGTTCTGTGTTGCAGAGGAATCTTTCAACTATGTGTACATGTTACGTCTTGCTTTATTGTGCTCTCGTGTGCACACATTCCTTTTTTTTTTTATATCCAACCAGGGAATCTCCAAGGTGCTCATAGGAGTTTACATATTCAAGTCTCCCTGAAATTGTAACACAGTCCCGCTGGCCTTTCTCCTCACTCTTGCCCTGCATGTTTGAGTGTTGCACTGGAAGCTGCACATAGAAGTGCTTAATAACCAGGTGCACAAGAAACTTCTGTTTTGTGCTACCTGCCATATCTCACATAAAGAACTTTACTACGCCAATTACTACGCTTCTTTAACGGTGCAACATTGCTTAATACTAAATTCGCCCAACCCTCCTCCAAACCCTATTCTACTGCATGGCTACATACTTATAAGGTCCCATCGACGAGACCTATTGGCTATGCAAATGCTTGTTTGCATTGCTTCTGGCAACCCTGTTTGCTGCACTGATGTGATCAGTGCAAATAATTCTACATGTGGTGGCCACTAATGTAATCTTATCTGATGTGGTCTCTATTACAACAATAATAAGATTGGTAGCTCGCAATAATTTTCATTGAACACAAACAGCTCTTATTACACAAAAGGTTGGAGACCCCTGCTCTATGAACAGCATGTCCCAGCCTCTGTTTCTGTCCAAAGTTAGACTTAGCCTCTATGGAAGGTACTAGGTTTTTGACAGACACATTTTGGAAAGGGCAGGCATAGAGCCCACAGTAGATTAGGTCAACAGGTCAACTTTTTTTCTCCTAATAACCTTTGTATCAATTTAGCTGTAGGTTTAAGACAGATGGTGGGAGACCGAGGCCAAAGGGAAGGGATAAAGAATTGCATGAAAGGTTGCTTTAAATCACTGTAATATCTTGCTTTTCTATGTTGTGCCTGTGGTATACACAGCTTGTTCTGCTATCTCATGTCTGACATTTTCAGATTCACGTTCATTCATGGCATTACAAAGAGAGGATTTACAAATGTCTAGCTCAGCACTTATAAATGAGGAGCCATTTGTATTGTCTGGGTTTGACAGCTGTGCTGTTGCCAGACAACTGTATGAGAATCACTAGGAGAGGGGCTTGGCCTCCGAATACATGTTGGGAGCCACGAACACTTGTTTTTATTGGGCAGGTGTTGTATGCTTTTTGCAAAAAAAGTGCTTGCCCTCCACACAAAGGAGATCCTTTTGTTTATTGATCCAGTTTCCAAAGCTTCAGAGGCACACACATGCTAATAAAGTGTGTTAGATAACAAGGAAAGGTATGGCATTAATATCTGGCAGCAGCACAGATGGGAGGAGGGCAGTCTTTACCAAACATGGATTTTTAGGTATGGCTTGACAGCGCATTCTTAAGTCAGATACATTGGCATTGCCAATGCTTGTTTAATATGACTAGTGTCAAATGCGTGTAAGAACATCCTTAGAGTTCAAACAGCATTTTACCCTGATCCAATAACGCTAAATCTCGCCGCCAAAATGGTATATTCATGTTAAATTGATAAATAGCCTTTTTAGGTCGCAGCTCTAGACTGCGTACATGAGCTGTCAGGAAAAGAGACCTGTTGTATGTACTTTGTGGGCTTCAACCTACTCATAGGCTGGTGATTTGTTGGCTACAACGTCGTTCTAATATGCCTTGTCCCCATTTGTCCATGGCATACATGCGTCATACCTCTTCCTGTCTTTAGCCCTCCCCGAGAGCAGGGACCAAGTACATCTATTCATACACAGTGGCCGTTTTAGGAAATCTTTTCAGGTCTATTTTGTATTTGGTTTAACAGCACTGTTAACAATACCCCTAGTTTTTGAAGCTGCTCAATTTTAGCTTTTATGAGCACTTAAACCATTCTAATATGCCGGTGTAATGTTGAAACTCTTATGCCGCATTGACAGCAGTCTGTTGTTTATCTTTCCCTGTATTTATGCACACATGGTTTTTGGCATCTTGCGTTACACATGCACTAAGCTGAACTTGCTGCACTACAGAACATGCCACACAGGTTAGTTTAAGAGAACTTTCCTCAGTTACAGTCTTGATGTGCGCTATATATATATATACACACACAAACACCAGGCGCATTCTCCCACTTCCAGGCAGGCGAAGAAGAAAGCACACGGACACCAGTCGTGCTTCAGGGGAATTTAATTAGAACCGGCACCAACACAGCATGTCATTAGAGTTTTCAGTTTGAAAATTAACTGGGTTTTGAAGCTCTGGCATGTCTATTTGTTATATTAATTTATTAATTATTAATTATTAATTATTTGTCTTGTGTAAGTGTTTATACTAATCAACTTGTTTGTTTTAACAAGAGAAGAATTACACGTGGGAACGCATAAGTGTGCTGTTTAATAATAATGTGCGTGTTTACATGTTTAAAGATTGCTGTGTGCTGTTTATTTTTAAGCACAAAACGCTTTTCGAATTAATGCTTTTCTATGTTGCAAGAGCTAGATAATTACATACACATAAGGGTATTAGTGGGGTTAACACTGTTCAATCACTATGCTGTGGTAACGTTGTTTTTGTCTCTTTTAATTAAGATGGTCTATTGTGGCCTATTGTGGCCTAAGTAAAGATGGCCGACATGTAGAGCCTGGCCTCGAGTAGAAAACTGTGACGAGAGAGAGCCTTGCTGAATATGGTCCTGAAGTCAGCTGACCACAGTCCTTGCTTTGCCTGGTTAAAACTTTCCGTGAGGACAGCAGCAGTTTTGGGCGATCTCCAGATGAAATGAAACGTCCTTGGCAGCTTTGGGAAACAAAGGAGCTTTAAAGAGAGACTCTGAACTATGATCTCATTGCCGAGGAGATGAGGAAACTACAAGATACAAATGTATTTTTTGGTTCCTGTTCCGTTATGTTTATTTTGTGATTTTTCCTGAGCGGAGATTTTCAAATGTAGCGATGCTACATCCTTTCCTTCTCGCTTTGCTCAGAGGTTCGATGGAAAAAGTCAATACAAATTGTGTCTTTCCTTTGTTTAATTCACTATAAGAATTGTTAGCCTAGAGAGGGTTTTTGCCACTTGCCATTTGCCTTTTGCCGCGTTCCGAATTTGCGTTGGTGAGGATCGTTGCTGAGAGGACTTCGTCTTGAGAGACTTTACCGAGAGACTTGTCCTGACCCGTTCTGACATTTAGCTAGAATAGGTAACTATGAGAAAAATGATTTATTCTGATTGATTTTCTTTGACTAATTTTAGATAAAGCAATATAATTTTGAATATGGTGTTGGTTATTATTTCTTGTCAATCATTGAGTATTATATTTTGATTATTATTGTATAGATTGTTTAGATTATGTTTAAGGGCAGTCTCAATAACCAGATCTTATCGACCTCGATATAGATGCAGGGTGTTTAGGAGTTTTTCTTTCCACAGGTTATTGCTGGTAGAGTATTTGAGCGTATGTTAGTGAAATGGGCCCTAGTGTATGAAGAATGTATGTGCGTGTAACTGTGAGATTACTCTATCCGTGGAAGTAGGGATATTATATACACCCTGGTCTCTATCAATTTCCTGGTAGCAGAGGATGGTTATTGATGATTGTCTTGATCTGATTAGATTACATATTGATTATTGATGTTGGTATATGCACTAATACTATATGTTGGAGTCGTCATGTTGAGTTATATGTAGTGCTTCTGGAACTTGGAAGCTGGTAGCAGTTCCGTAGTAGGGCAGAGGGAAGTATATGCTGCTCTCGGGAAAGACGGGATTGTTGGTCCTGTATGTATGCAGGAAAATTCACATTGTCTGAGTTCGGAATCAGTGACATTATTGTATGTTACTATTAGAATATATTTCTGGTATATAAGGAGTGTGTATGGTAGTGAAGGTTATCTGTAAAACTCTGGTCTTAAGTCCCAGGGATCCGTAAGGTTTACCGTTAAAGCTTATCACGGGAGGAGTAATAGGTATTCTCTGAGCTTGTTTGAGGAACTGGGCAGGGGTAAGCTGCTTGGTTAACGTGTGTTATAATTCTGTAGTGGGGCAGATTGTTCGCTGTTCTCGGGAAGCAGGATTCTGTGTGTATGTACTATATTTTCTTGTATGAATGTGCGTGAATGTATATACATTTAATTGATTGTAAGACTCTTTGGATAAGTCCTGGAGGAAACAGTTAAGAGATGTATGAAAGTTTGATGGTTCTTGTGAAATAGATTTTCTTTACTATTCTGTGGTTAGCGAAGCAGACAATGGAGATGTTTATATGTTGTAACTAATAGATTTTGTAGAAATTTTGACACGAAGTCTACTGAAAAGATTTTGTAAAGGAGGGGTAGACGAGTGACAGGAGACAGGAGACAAGCGACTGCAGCGACTGCTGACGTCAGGAAGACCGCGCTCTGATTGGATAGTGGATCAGAATAGTGTTCGCGCTGGGATTGGTGCGTTGGTGTGAGCCGCGCAAGGATTGGAAGAGCTATTCTAGTGACGTAGACGCTCCAGGATTGGTGCGTTAGTGTGAGTCGCGCTGTTATTGGTTGAAAATTCGTATTGTATATTTGTAATACGGGAAAAGAGTAGAAGTTTTGGTAAAAACTAAAATGTATTACCAAGAAGAGAAAAAGAAGAAAACGTTCTTTGGAAAGATTAAAAAGTGGTTTAACAAGGATAAAGATGTTAAGACGAGAGAGGGTGAATTGTTACCTCCACCGAAAACACCTGCATCCTACATGGCTGCAAGATATGGGTATCATACTTGTATATGGTTGGAGAATTGGGTTAGGTATACCAAAGAGGATGGTGTTCTAGCATTTCCAGAACATGGTTCATTTAATTTGGCCGTGTTGAGAAATTTACGGGAAAAGATGTTATGTCTAGACCCGAAACCAAGACCTACACAGTTTGAGGCTTTAGTGGAATGGGAAGAGGAAGTACATGAGCGAGAAAAACAGAGATCTGGAGGACAGTACAGGTACATGTTTGGGAGAAGACATGATCGTGAGACTCATCATGATCGAATGAAAAGGTGGCGAGATGCTAGTATGTCAGAGGGATTATATCCGATGAGAACAGTTGAAGGGGGAGCAGAGAGGGTTCCTGAGTCAGAAATGAGAAGATATGGAGTTAATGAATATGAGGATGAGGTCTTGAATGACATGATTTACAAAAGACCACCTCCATATAGACCAGAACCAGAAGAGAGTACACCAGTTGTTTCTCCGATAAGAGATACAGTTTGTATCATTGAGACAGAAAATGTGACACCTGAATTAAGAAGTGGTCATTCTTTCAGGGAGAGAGAGAATCGAAGTGGTGACGAAAATGCAAGAGAACTAGCCAGAACTACAACAGAGCTGACCGAAAAGATTAGGGAGTTAACGAAGAATCTGGAAGCTGTTACGGTGCCTGTAACCATAGGTCCGGTTATACCTGTGTTTGACAAGCAGAGAATAGGTGAAAATGGTTTGGTGATTCCATATGTTGGGAATAATTTGATAAGTTCAGTTGGTCCTTCAGGAGATTCAGGAAAAAGGACAGAAAGTAGTGACCTGAGACAATCCAGACATGACACATGTAGTGAAATATTGGATGCTAGTGAAGCTAGTTGTTCAGGGATGCCAATTTTAGAACCGCAAAAGAGAGTGGTTCCAGTGAGAAAAACTACTGCAATAACAGCTGAAGATTTGAATGATTGGATGAAAGTTCTTCAGAAAAAGGATAAAGATTCACAAGCAATTGATGTGGTTAGGTTACGTGTAGAATTAGAAGAGCTTGTTACAGGGACAGTTCCAACAGAAATTCTTAAGAGTCATCATGATGGTGAATTAATGTTCATGTGTAAAAATATTACATGGAGAGCGAGAAATACACATGACAGGTTAAGAGCAATAGCGAATGAGCAGGGAGTTGACATTGATAAAGTGAAAGCTTTGCAAAAAACCTACAGGATGGATTTTACAGAAAAGGATATTGAAAATTTGAATGCAACTGGTAGAACAGGACAGATTAAAGAAATGGTTGCATTATTGCGAAGATGGGGAGATGTAGAAAAATGGAAGGATAGGTGGTATAAGAAAAGAGAGGAATCTGAAGATAGAACAACTTATTCAGCATTTCCAGTGAGAGAAAAAGAGAAACCAGTGGATAATTATACTATGAGAGAAATACCTGGAGGAGGATATGTACATGTTCCATGGACCAGACAGGATGTTTTATCATTTACGAATGATTTCCCTCGATTGAGAGAAAAGCCCGTCGAGTGGTATAGGCAGGTAGATAGGTTTGTGAAATTGTCAAAAGTGCTGTGGATTGACCTGAATAGTCTGTTTGAAATAATTGTTCCAGCAGACTTGTGGACTGAGTGTAAAATAGTTGTGAGTTGGCCTACTGAGGAATATCCAAGAGATCCAAGAACAGGAGCACCAGATCCAGAGGTAATGAGAAAGTATGATCAGGTGATGGTATACCTGAAGAGTAAAGTACCTGCAAAAGAGACAGACTGGGTAAAAATAGATAGAACACAACAGGAAGCAAAAGAATCAGTTCATGCTTTTTACGAAAGGCTGATACTGGCGTTTAAACAATTCAGTGGAGATGAACACCTGGGTGACAAAGATTTGAGTCATTTTGTATACAGATTTGTATATGGCCTGAGACCTGAAATTGGTGAGAGAATTCGTGAGCACACAGTGGATTGGCAGAGTAAGAAAATAGATGAGATTTTGAGACATGCGAAATACTTCAGTGATGAAATTGAAGCAAAACAAAGAAAGCTGAAAGAGAAAGCAATGTGGGCACAAGTGAAAGTTGCAGAAAGACAGGAAGCACAGTTGATGGAACAGGCAAATAATCCAGGAAATAATGCAGGGAATAGACCTAGATATGCAGGGAAAGGAAAGGGGAATCTTGAGGAAGCAAAAAAGAAGTTCCCATGTCACAACTGTGGCCAACTGGGACATTGGAGGTCTGAGTGTACCAATCCACCATTAGTGAATAATGAGGGAAATTCCTTGAATCAACAGGTGCAGAACGAGGGGAAAAATCAACAGCAGCAACAACAGAAAGTTGTGAGACAGCAGAGTCAAGAGCCAAAACCGCCCTTGCCGCAGAATAGAGGAGCACAAAAGTATAATCAGGATTCAGGATTCTACAATGATGAACAGGTAAACAAACCAAGACGTTCTAATCAGGTACAACAGTACTTGTTAAAGAATGAAGGGAGTGAATCTGAGGGTGATTATTGACGGTGCCGAAGAGAGGAGGAAGAGTGCATACTTGGTGTAACTCTAGAAATAGACCAGGCAGGACCATTTGTAGATGGGAAAATAAATGAAGAGAGTGTTACTTTTTGAGTAGACACAGGTGCGACAAGATCAACTGTCAGGTCAACAGATGTTAGAAATCTTCCTCTCTCGGATGAAGCAATCCAAGTAGTTGGTGTAGCCAATACACAAATCAGAACACGTCTTACGGAACCAGTAAGAGTACAGATAGGGAAATTTTCAGACATGCACAGATTTATTGTCTGTGACACGAGTCCAGTGAACCTGTTAGGTAGGGACCTGTTGTGCAAGATGAACTGCACAATTTTCTGTACACCGGATGGAATAGCTTTTGAAACACCAGATGAGGATGTTTTGTACCGAGTGACTCTAGAAAATAGGGAAAGTGAGTTAATTGGTGCATTTGCTGTGTTTGATCCAGAGGATTTGCCTCGAGAGCTGAGGGACACAGTGAAAAGGACAGTTTGGGATTTTACTGGAGAGGATGTGGGATTGATGAATAATGTAGATCCAGTGAAAATTGCAGTGAAAGAGGGAATTACATATCCTAACATTCCTCAGTACAAAATGACACCAGAAATAATTGAAGGAATAACTCCTATAATTGAGAAAATGATTCAGCAGGGAGTCCTGAGAGAACTACTGAGTAGTCCATGTAATTCACCGATAATGGGGCTAAAGAAGCCTAATGGGAAATTTAGGATCGTACAGGATCTGAGAAAAGTTAATCAAATTGTGGTGGCATGTTGTCCTATTGTGCCAAATCCATCAGTGATCCTGTATCAGATTCCACATGATGCTGAGTGGTATACAGTGATTGATTTGTGTCATGCGTTCTTTTCAATTCCATTGCATCATGACAGCCAGCCGATTTTTGCATTTAGGTTTGGCCAGCGTATTTTAGCATGGTGTCGAATCCCACAGGGGTATACAGAGAGTCCTTCGATATTCAATCAGTTGTTGAAAAAATCGTTGGAGAGTTTGATCATGCCTGAAAACTCAGTACTAGTACAATATATTGATGACCTACTTGTGGCATCAAAGACACGTGAAGCTTGTGAAGTAGATACCATAGCTTTACTGAATCATCTGGCAGATGGAGGGTTAAAGGTATCTCCAGCCAAATTGCAATTTTGCAAGAAAGAGGTGCATTATCTTGGACACAATATTGAAAAAGGTCTGAGAAAAGTGACTGATGACAGAATCAGAATCATCAGGGAAATGAAAGCTCCAAAGACCCAGAGGGAAGTGAGAATGTTCCTGGGTATGGTGGGTTATTGTCGTCAGTGGATAATTAATTTTTCGCTGATAGCAAAGCCACTGATTAAACTGACAAAAAGTGAGATGACAGACCCATTGGAACTAGATGGAGAACAAATGGCAGCATTTGAAGAGCTCAAAAATAGAATGTGTGAGGCTCCAGCTTTGGGTATGCCTGACTACGAAAAGGAGTTTGAATTGTACTGCAGTGAGAGAAATGGATGTGCACTTTCAGTGTTAATTCAGAAGCATGGATTACTGAGAAGGCCTATTGCGTACTTCTCATCGACACTTGACCCTGTAGCTGTGGGTTTACCAGGTTGTCTGAAATCTATGGCTGCAACATGCAGGAGTCTGGAACAGAGTGAGGAAATCATAATGGGATATCCTGTAAGGGTATTTGTACCTCACAATGTGGCAATTCTTTTGACAAGAAGCAGAACTCAGTACATGTCACATAGTCGGCTGACTAAATATGAGAAAGTGATTCTAGGAGCATCGAATGTGACTCTTGAGAGATGTGTAAATGTGAATCCAGCGACACTTTTGCCGGATATTGAAAATGTGGGTGTGAAGACAGAAGATGATCATGATTGTTTGGATGTGCTTGATTACTGTACAAAACCGAGACCAGACATAAGGGATCTTCCCTTGCATGAGAGTGATCATGTGTTGTTTGTGGATGGTTCATGCCTGAGAAATGATGATGGTGTGCTATGTGCAGCATATGCAGTGTGCAAAGTTTCAGAGGTTATGGAAGCATCACCATTGAAAGGAGTGAAGTCTGCACAAGTTGCTGAATTGGTGGCATTGACAAAAGCTTGTGAAATTGGGAAAGATTTGAGGACGACTGTGATGACTGATAGTCAGTATGGATTTGGAGTTGTGCATGATTTTGGCCAGCTTTGGCTACAAAGAGGTTTCTTGACATCGAGTGGAACTCCAATAAAGAATGCTGAAGTGATTGGGAAATTACTTGAGGCGATACAGCTGCCTAAGGAGTTAGCAGTTGTAAAGTGTGCTGCCCATGGACAGGGAGAGGATTTTATAACGGTTGGAAACCGTTATGCTAATGACATTGCGCAATACTGTGCAAAAACCAATCAGTCAATTAATCGGGAACGAGAGGGTGAAATGTCTTTTTGCTCTGTGATGTTTACTAATGTCTTAGAGACATGGGATGAAGTGAAACAGTTGCAGGATGAGGCAGGAGAGGAAGAGAAAAAAGATTGGATTAAGGCAGGATGTGCCCCAAGAGAAACAGACCATGTTTGGGTCTATAGGGATGGCAGACCAGTAATGCCAAACTCCATTTTGTCGTCAATGGCAAGGATGTATCATGGCCAGGGACATTTGGGGAGGGATGCGATGATTAGGTCGTTCAAGCAGACCTGGTACAATGCAAAGTTCAGGACAATTGCAGAGAGCATCTGTCAAAGGTGTTTGATTTGTCAGCAATTTAACACTGGGAAAAAGACAGTGGTGAGTCTGGGAACAATAGGCAGAGAAGGAGGTCCTTTTACAAGAATGCAGATTGATTTCATTGAAATGCCCCAAGTGAACAGACTGAGGTATGTTCTAGTGGTAGTTTGTTTGTTTTCAAGATGGGTTGAGGCCTATCCGACTAGGAGAAATGATGGAGTAACAGTGGCAAAATTACTGTTAAGAGAGTTGATTCCTAGGTATGGGTTTCCAGTAACGATTGAGTCTGATAGAGGTGGACACTTCTATAATGAACTCATGAGTTTGATTTGTGAAGCATTAAGCATACAGCAGAAGCTACATTGTGCATACAGACCAGAGGCTTCTGGTGTGGTTGAGCAGATTAACGGCACAATCAAGAACAGGATTGGTAAAATGTGCTTAGCCACTGGAATGAAATGGCCCGACGTCTTGCCTCTAGTGCTAATGACTATTAGATCTACTCCAGATAGAACTACTGGTTTAAGTCCGCACGAAATAATCATGGGACGTGCAATGCGCCATGCATTTGTACCTGTCAATAAGTTGATGACAATAACTGATGACATGATTTTGGATTACTGTAAAGGCCTGGCTGACGCAGTTCATTCTGTGTTTCACCAGGTTGGAGAAGAAGCTACCACACTTGAGAAGAAGCAAGCCCATGATCTGAGTCCAGGAGACTGGGTGAGGGTTAAGGTGCACAGAAGAAGAAATTGCTTAGTTCCAAGGTGGGGAAGGCCGAGACAAGTCATTCTAACTACGACAACTGCAGTGAAGTGTGCTGGTGTGAAAAACTGGATACATGCAAGTCATACTCTGAGAGTTCCAAACCCAAAAGAGGGAACTGGTAAAGAGTACTTTGAAGAATCGGATTCCAGTGATGATGAAGACCCAGAACCAGTGAGAAAAAATCAAGGTTCAGGAGAAGAAGCTTGTTCTACAAGTTCAAGAGAACCATTGGGAGTCTCAGAAAAGAGATCGGATTCTGTAAGAGAGCCTGAAGTTTCAAAAAGCAGTGAAGAAAAAAGAAAAGAAAAGAGCAATTCCACAGAGATTACTCCTGAATCAGAAGAGGAGGAGACTGAAGAACCACTTGAGATTATACTTGAAGAAGCAGGGTCAGAAGAAGATAGAGAGGGACAGATTGCGGAAGACCCCCGAGGAGGTGTAGGGAACATTCTTGACAAGCTAGGTGAAGGGACAAGTAGACAGCAAGAAGATTGCGTGTCGGAGACCCGAGGAGGGACAGGTATAGGGAAGTCTCAAACAGTGGTGAAAGAAACTGTGGAGAAAAAGAAAACTGCTAGAAAAAGAAAACAGAAGGCACTTGAAACAGAATTGGATGAGAGTGAGAATGAACAAACAGAGGGTCGAGTTCTGAGAAAGAGAACTTGGATTGAAGAAAGAAATAATAAAGAAATTAGGCCGAAAAAGGTGATAAGAGGAGATTGTTGGCCTAACAACAGAGTAAAGAGATTGAGATACAGAGTAATAAGAGCAAATACATCAAAAGCTGAACAAGTGAATGAAGTATCGAGTCAAAATGAAGTAAAAAGAAAGGAGCAAGAAGAATCAAGAGAACCTGAGGAAATAAAAAGAATAAGAAGACCCAACCAAAAGTACAGATCACCGGAATGGTCTTATGTGGCACTGTCTGAAGAAGGAGAAGAAGAAACAGTGACTCGAGATAATCCGGAGGGGATCTTGAGAAAAGTGGTTGAGGAAAAAGAAGGAATCTTAAAAGTTATCCTGACTGACATTGGAGAAGAGTCAGATGATGCACAGGATGTTGTTGATGATCTGATACAATTTGATGTTACTGAAGAAGAAGGAGTGACAACTGATGAATATCCAAATTGAGTGAACTGAGAAATCACTTGGAGAAAAAGTGAAAGGAGAAAGTCTGAAATTCAGTTGTCTGAAGTAATCCAAAGTTGGGAAACTACAGTAGTGGAGTAGTAGAGGCTAAGTCAAAAGACAAGGTCAAAGTAGTAAAATGGCTAACATAGAGGATAATCAAAGTAGATGTGCCTTCTTTAAAAGATGGTGTAGAATGTGCTGCTGCTGTACTGGATTATTAATGCTACTATAGGGAGGTTTAGTTTTATTAGTTACTTTTAAAGTTACATTTGAGATGCATACAGAAAATATGACAAATATAGAGAAGAATTTGCAAAAAGTAGTTCCGACTAGAATTAGTAATACTTACATACACAAAGAAAGGTCAATTAATAATTTTTCTAGTAATGTTTTTTCAAAATTGCTATACGAATATGTGAAAACAATGGAAGTTAGGGATTGCTACGTTTGTATGCAATTACCTGCATCCGTTTCAGAGGGTGTTACTTATCATCATTTGCCAGCTACATATGGTATTTCATGTAGTATATTAAGTAGTGTTTTTTATTTGTTAGGGAAGATAGATTATAAGATGTCTAACAGAGATAGTATTTTTGGGCATTTGCCAATGAACAAAGAGCTGAATCCAGCTAAAGAAGCTAACACTTTTGGTGAGATTTTTATTGAAGAGAAAGGATTAACATTAGATTACATTTTTAAGAATAATTTAACTTGCAGTCTGAAAGAAGAGGAGAAAGCTTTCCTGGATATGGTAGAGAAAAGGAGATTGAACATGCATGAGAAAGCAGGGAAATATAGAGTGAGTGAGACAATTTGGGACATTGAAATGGGAAAAGAATTGAGAAATGGGGCTAGTCCAACTTTAGCTCTAGATGCACCACAGAAGGGTAAGCTATGCATTACAAGGAGGAAATCCCAATATGATACATATTTTGTTGGGACTAGTGAGTGCCATGATACATACTTCATTGCAACAGGTTGGGGTTTCAGAGGTGGAGAAGATACAGTTTTCCCAGGAGTGTATTATGTTTGTGGGAATAAGGCTTATTACAAGTTGCCTGACCATTGGTATGGCACGTGTTATGTGGGCCTGGTCTTTCCAAAAAATTTTCATATAGATAAAATAAGAGATGTAGAACATAATAATCTACTAATGCGTTTCAAGAGAGAAACTTGGTCTGAAATTGTGGGTGATATTTTTGGGGTTTTAATTCCAGCAGTGGGAATTTCTTTAAATGCTTATGGAATTCGGAAACTGTCAACAGTGGTGGATCGCTTATCGACAAGTACCGCTGGAGGGTTTCTTTTAGTGAATACGGAATTAAGTGCTGTACGTGCCATGTCAATGCAAAATCGACTTGCCCTGGATATTCTATTGGCCAAGGAGGGTGGAGTTTGTGGAATGCTGAAAGTTCAACATTGTTGCACTTACATTCCAGACGAAAGCAAAGACCTGAAGGTCTATATCAAAAATATTACTGATTTGTATGAAGAATTAGTACCACTTGAAGCTGAGAGTTTATGGACTAAAATAGCTAATAAGGTGATAGCTGTTAAAGATTTTATTGCAAAAATAGGTAGTACTATTATAGGTAGAATATTGTTTCCTTTAACTTGTATAATTGTTGCTTTATTGATACTGAGATTAGTGTGTGTGTGTTGTAAAAACAGGAGAGGGGAAGAGAAATTAAATAAGGAGAAGAAAAACAAAAGGTTGAAAAGAGAACCACAAGAAATTGAATTAGAAGAATTGAGGGAGAGTGTTTATTTGGAAACAAAGAGAGATGATGAAAGAGTGACTGGTGTGTAGTGTTGTGTAAGGAGAAAAAGACATTTCCGATTTCTCCTAAAATGGGGGACTACATTTTCACTAATTTTTTTTGGGGGGTTTATTTGGTGATAAAATCACCAAAGGGGGGATTGCTAGAGCAGAGTTTTCAGTTTGAAAATTAACTGGGTTTTGAAGCTCTGGCATGTCTATTTGTTATATTAATTTATTAATTATTAATTATTAATTATTTGTCTTGTGTAAGTGTTTATACTAATCAACTTGTTTGTTTTAACAAGAGAAGAATTACACGTGGGAACGCATAAGTGTGCTGTTTAATAATAATGTGCGTGTTTACATGTTTAAAGATTGCTGTGTGCTGTTTATTTTTAAGCACAAAACGCTTTTCGAATTAATGCTTTTCTATGTTGCAAGAGCTAGATAATTACATACACATAAGGGTATTAGTGGGGTTAACACTGTTCAATCACTATGCTGTGGTAACGTTGTTTTTGTCTCTTTTAATTAAGATGGTCTATTGTGGCCTATTGTGGCCTAAGTAAAGATGGCCGACATGTAGAGCCTGGCCTCGAGTAGAAAACTGTGACGAGAGAGAGCCTTGCTGAATATGGTCCTGAAGTCAGCTGACCACAGTCCTTGCTTTGCCTGGTTAAAACTTTCCGTGAGGACAGCAGCAGTTTTGGGCGATCTCCAGATGAAATGAAACGTCCTTGGCAGCTTTGGGAAACAAAGGAGCTTTAAAGAGAGACTCTGAACTATGATCTCATTGCCGAGGAGATGAGGAAACTACAAGATACAAATGTATTTTTTGGTTCCTGTTCCGTTATGTTTATTTTGTGATTTTTCCTGAGCGGAGATTTTCAAATGTAGCGATGCTACATCCTTTCCTTCTCGCTTTGCTCAGAGGTTCGATGGAAAAAGTCAATACAAATTGTGTCTTTCCTTTGTTTAATTCACTATAAGAATTGTTAGCCTAGAGAGGGTTTTTGCCACTTGCCATTTGCCTTTTGCCGCGTTCCGAATTTGCGTTGGTGAGGATCGTTGCTGAGAGGACTTCGTCTTGAGAGACTTTACCGAGAGACTTGTCCTGACCCGTTCTGACATTTAGCTAGAATAGGTAACTTTGAGAAAATTGATTTATTCTGATTGATTTTCTTGGACTAATTTTAGATAAAGCAATATAATTTTGAATATGGTGTTGGTTATTATTTCTTGTCAATCATTGAGTATTATATTTTGATTATTATTGTATAGATTGTTTAGATTATGTTTAAGGGCAGTCTCAATAACCAGATCTTATCGACCTCGATATAGATGCAGGGTGTTTAGGAGTTTTTCTTTCCACAGGTTATTGCTGGTAGAGTATTTGAGCGTATGTTAGTGAAATGGGCCCTAGTGTATGAAGAATGTATGTGCGTGTAACTGTGAGATTACTCTATCCGTGGAAGTAGGGATATTATATACACCCTGATCTCTATCAATTACGCGTTTCGGCCACAAGGTGGCCTTGATCACATAAAGTAAACGCCATTATTAACAACCTTATATACATAGCACTCAAAGGTCATGTGATGGTTGTGATGAAGGACATAGAAAAAATCTCCAAGTAAGTAGTATCAATACAAAATATATCTTTCCCTGTATTTATGGACACATGGTTTTTGGCATCTTGCGTTACACATGCACTAAGCCGACCTTGCTGCACTACAGAACATGCCGCACAGGTTAGTTTAAGAGAACTTTTCTCAGTTACAGTCTTGATGTGCGCTATATCTATCTATCTATCTATCTATCTATATATATATATATATATATATATACTCAGAGGTTGTTACTTATTCTTCGTATACATGCCAGCTGTCCCCGCCCCGTCACTTTACCTCCCACCTCGATGTCTGCGATTCATGCTTCCAGTTCCGTCTGCCCTGCAACGTCATCACTTCCCCCGCTAACGTCAGGTGATGCCACCCACCCTTACGATCACAGACGGCTAAAAAACATAAACGTTAACAAAAACAATAGCTCTCGAATTCCCAAGACCTATTGTTATGCCAATGCTTGTTCCTGCTGTGATTCTGTAAATTATCCATTCAGTTTGAAGCATTTAAGTTGGGAATATTGTTGGTGCGCAGCCTCGTGTCGTATTTACTTTCCCAAAGAGCACCATCTAGTTGGACGGGCAGCAGGTTTCCTGCTGTGACTCTCTAAATTATGCATTCAGTGCGAAGCATTTATGTGGGGGCTATTGTTGGCACGCAACCCAGTGTCCCATTTACTTGCTCAATGCGTGCCAACTGGTTGGACCGCAGCAATTTAGTCCCCAACGGACTTTGGAGCTCCCCAATGGACCCGTCTCTATTCGTTCTTACACATTCAGATGGAACTGTAAGCATTCTCAATAAGAATGACAGGAAAGTACTCAAGTCCAAATGTTTACTCAAAGAATACTAGTTCAGAATTACATAAACTGGACCATCAGTCAATTTAAGAGTACAAGTATTTAAATTATAGAGTATAAGAAGAACTCAGTAAAGTTCAACAGAAAATCCAGCATAGATTTGCCTTATAAAATAAAGAAGAAAAGTTGAGCTCTCTAAACAAAGAAATATGTCCTTTTATAGGAATTCAGAGAAAGAATTTCATAAAGTCAGTAAAAGAATACATGGTTCTCATTGTATGCACCAATGAAGCAAGAAGAAACTTTTTACTACAGAATACATTTCAGAATTCTCTGACAATCCTACCACTTAGATTCAATCATTTCCAGAGTCTATTCAGGGGACATGACTTATTACATAGTATGTTATTCGGTCTGAGACAGTTAGGTTGCCTTTGATTAGGTACAGCACATTCAATGTGACTGGGGAAGTCTCAGCCCTCTCAGTGTAAGCCCACAATTCTTTATTACAGTGAAAGACAACAGTGACAGTGATACCATGATACATTATGATGTCACATCCTAAACGGAAGAAAGCACAAAATGTACTTAAGTTAGCATGAGCTTGAAGTCTTGTGCGTTAAACAATACAATTACAATTTTAAAAAAAACAGATCCAATACAAGTAAGAACATCACTTCCTTGTCAGATGGTATGTCCTCAATGAAACTTTGAAAGTTTAAGGTCTATGCGGCAGGCAGTGCCGACTGAAGAGGGGCGGAGAAGACGCCAATATGGATGTTTCTTACCTTACTGTTGTCCTGGTTAAGGGTTGGCCAGGGGCAATAATACAGTGGCTGTTCTCTTGTCTGAGGAGATACATTTACTCGTAAAGACCGAAGTCATGTGTATGTTTCTTGACACATGTATTATCATTTGCTAATACCTCCTTTATGGGCGCAATACAGATAAATGTTAAGTATATTGTTGGTTCGTTCTTTTAATCATACTGACTCTATGTACTTGTATTTGATAAAGACAACATTACAACACTTTTACACACTTGGATCTAAAAAGTGACCCATGCTCTCAACCACTCTGGCTTTCCATTTACATGTCATGCCTGTATTTGGGCTTTCAAACCACCCCTATCATGCATGTATCATGAAAAACCCCGTCTGTCACCATACAAATTGGAGACAATCTTTTATACAATGTTTCTGCTGCTATTCTGCTTAAAACCCTTATATCTTGATAAATAAATTAATTCCCTCACGATGTGAAAAACAGTCTCAGCCATGCTCTGCACGCTCCTTGTGTCGTGTATCATTCCCTTTGGCTGTGCTGCATGTGGGGGCCTCGTATTCCCGGACGCCATGCATCTTTGGTTCTCAGTCCCAGGCCCTTCGCAGCTTCTACATCTCGGCATTTGCTGCATCCTAGAACTTCCTTTCTCCTCTGTACCCTCTCTGCACAAAGCATGCACCTGTATACCAAGGAGAATGGACTGTGTGTCTAGCCATGGGCCCTAGTGCAAAGAAGGAAATTACCCCTTGGCCGCCGTTTGTACTGTGAAATACAGCACATAATCACTTTAATCAGGGTTCATTTGGCACCTCAGGCTCTGGGCCAGGCGCGCAACACCCATTGGACTCGAAGGGCTTCAGCCACCGCCCCCCCCCCCCCCCCCCCCGTGTCGTGTGTGGCAGCCCGGGATGAGACAGCTTCCCGGGCACCCACACAGCCGCGCCCGAGCACTTCACAGGTCTTTAAAAAGACCATTTGCATGTTAATTAGGCCTTGCTGCTGTTTCACCCCTTCTAAGAGCCCCTGCAGCTCCACTCTGCCTAGATTCAGCCCCCCCACCCCCGAAATCAGCGCCACTCTACCTACTGTTTAAAGATTCAGCCCCTCCCCCGAAATTTGGCTCCAGTTGCGCCTCCGGTGGTGCCACTGCACCTGCTGCACCAATGAAATCCACACCCCTGGGAAAGGGGCGGGGGGGGGGGGGGTTGACATCCTTCGCACATGAACGGCCCCTCACTAGCTATTTATTTTTCTACACTGACTGGGGACACGTCCGGAACAAATATTTTGTAATCAGTAGTTCTTGGCGCCTACCTTCTTTGACGACAGGACAGATCCTGCAACACCTCTGTCAGCGCCACACGGACTTTCTTCCTGGCTGTGGCTGTTGGATTTTATCTTCAATCACTTGCAGGAGCTCACTCCAGAATAAAGGGTGGAGCGATGGGCCGGAAGGGAGGGGTCGCAGAGGGGGTGCGTCGCTCGTTAGGAAACAACCTGTCCTGAGCACGCACAACGTTTAACCGCGCGATCATTAGTCTCTGTCTGGTGATTTCTGCTCTGCTCCGAGGTGTCTTTTGTTTCATTTATTTATTTAATACAGTTTTATAAAGCGCGGACTTTACCCAAAGATGTTTGATACTTCTTTTCCACAGAAATGATTTATTTATTTACTGTCAGAAAGTGGGTTAGGTTTCTGTGGCTAAGCTCCTCTTCAAACCTGGGGACATGCCAGTTTTATGTATACAAATTATACTAGTGATTGTAAAAATGCAACATATGTAAAACGCAAGCGTCACATTGGGAGTACATAGATTTTTCAGGTAAAAATGCAAACACGCTAAATTAAAAAGAAACTAAACGATATCCGTGAATTTTTGGGGGGAAACTTGAAGAGGTGTTGTATGGAAGGGAAACAGCCTTTACCAGTAGGGCTATTACTACGCAGTATTTACCACACAGGTAAGTACATAGTTTAGGTTTAAGCCTTTACAATGCATCCTTTACCACATGGTACTGCACCACAAAGGTGATTATTATGGTTTAGCGAAGACAGAGGCAACGGCTGGTAGGGATTTTTAGAGTTAAAGGAGGGTAGAGGTGATGGGAAGTTAGGAGTTAAAAAGGGGGCCTTGCAAGGTTACCTCCACAAAAACAAAGAATGCCCCCAATAAAGATACACATTTGTGTGTGTGTATACAATCACACATACATAGATAGATAGATAGATACCACCAAAAATGCATGGTAAAGTCCCACAATGTAATGCAACACTTTGTAAAAGTCAACACATTTTATTGCATGCATGGTAAGGGCGTGCGTTGTTAAGTCGTACATCCTTAAGCAAATGTCTACATTACTTACCAGTGATATTCATTACTCCGATTCCTCATTCCTTGTCCCATTTCGTATTGCACTGGTGAGTCACAAATGAGCATTGCTCAGAAGTGTCTTTCTGCCCTTTCTTTTAAAATATATTCAAGATCACTATATAAAGGGAAGTATGATCCCTTGAGCTTCCTGTTACTCTTAGTTGCTGAAAACAAGTTGGGCGCAATTTTCCAACTGCTGAGCAAATCCTTGTTTGCAAAGGGATCGGAATTCCGAGGTGATTGCTATATACTCAGGGCCCGGTTGGCCGTAGCAGGCACCGGGCGTTTCCCTGGTGGGCCTAAAGGGTGGGGGCCGGTTTTGGACCGGTAGGAGGCATTTTTGTTACTGAGGGCCGGTTTTGCAGCAGTGCTGCAAAATCGTCCCCTTGTACCAAAAGCGCAGCAGTAGTGTGCCTGCCAGCGCTCCCCTTGCCAGTCGGACATAATTGCCAGGGCTGGTGTGCGATCCCAGTCCGGCCCTGTGTATGCTGCACCCGGTAATTACTGGGAATATTAAATATCTCACCCTTCATTAAATCCTTTGGTCCTCAAATATTAAAAGCTTCGAAAAGTCTGGACACCCAACCCTCAATAACTCTTATTGTTTGTAAAGGAGTTCAGAAAACTTAAATAGACATCCACTTTAATTCTACAATGGCTACTAACCAACGTTTGTCGAAACCTCCATGTAAAAACTGAAGATTTGTTTTCCTGGAGAATAATGAAAAAGAGGTCAAAGATTCTTCTGACACCAGTTATTCTCTTCTTGAAAGCTGTATTTTATTGATACCAAATGTCAAATGCCTAATTTTCAGTGAAGTGGGAGGAAATGCACACAAGAGTTGGGCCACTGACTTGTTAGAGCATCCATCAGTACTGCCAATGGATCCAGTAATCAAGAAGAGAATGGGGAAGCAGAGAGATGTGAAGATCCGCAAACAGATCTACTGCTAATTGACCAAACCTCTTGGATATCTCCTGAAAAACCTCAGTTGACAATCTGAGGTTCTAAGATGAAGGAAAAAGCCTACTCAGAGTATCTGCAGCTATGCTGTCTTTCCCCTGAAAACAAATTGCTCTGTGAAACACAATGTTCACAATGTTCTTCTCTGTACATAACCAAATCCTCTGTGACCTAGTTCCAAACTGCTGATTGGAGTAAGTCATTGTCACAGTTGTCTGCCCTTCTGACTGCCACTGAAAATTGAACCCCTATCCAAAAGGTCTGAAGAGTCCCCCATACTACCATGAACTCCTTCCAGTGGGAGGAGTGACCCTCTTCTTGTGTTAACCAATGATCCTAGGCTGTCTTCAAGCCTAGAACCTCTGCCAGCCAAGCTTGCGCACTTCTGTCTTTAGAACTTTTATCCATTGGGAATTCAGTTTACCTCCCCAGACCCTTGGGTTGCAACTACGATTGGAGCTGTTTCTCCAAATTTTCAGCTGCTTGAATAATAACCCCAAAGCCTTAACACTCTGGCTTCCAATGTTGAAGTAATCGAGCACAAGGGATGTTATGTTATGTTAATATAACTTATTGAGCTCACAAATACCCAGAGGTGTCTTGGCGCTAAGGAGCTACAGTAAGCCCAAAAAACTCTTGCATTAATTCTGGAAGAGCCATGTCTTTGGACTCTTTCTAAATGAGGCTAGTGAACTAACACACTTGATATGCATAGGAAACGTATTCCATAGCTTGGCCGTGCCAAAGCTAATATTTCGTCCCCCCCAGCTAGAGGTACGAATCCTGGGAACCATCATAGGTTTGGTACCAGTAGAGCGAAGCTGTCTACCCGGACGGTACCAGGAAAAGATGTTTCTTAGGAACATAGGTCCCGTATTATTCAAGGCCTTAAAAGCTAAGCATAGCGCCTTAAACTTGACACAACTTACTACAGGAAGCCAGTGGAGTCTTCAGATTTCAGTCGAAACTGATTCGTACTTGGGCAGATTTAGGAGGAGTCTTGCGGCTGCATTCTGCACCATCTGCAGTTATTTTATAAATTGTTTTTGCATATTCAAGTACAGTCCATTGCAATAATCTACTTTCGATAGTACCAGTGCAGTCAGTCGCCACGTCTTCCTAGAATCCATAGGGATATAAGGAAGGACCTTCCTCAGTTTGTTGAGCAAGTAAAAAGTGGTGGAAACCGTAGCATTGGTTTGCTGGGAAAATGTTAATTTGTTGTCAATTAAAATACCAATATTTTTTACTTTCTCCACTGGTTTTGGCAACTGTCCCATCTCTGTAGGTCACCAAATATCATCCCATCTGGGTTGGAGGTTGCCAAAAATCACTATTTCGTTTTTCTCCAAATTAAGTTTAAGACAATGCTTGCCCATCCAGCTGTTAATTTACTGCATAAAGTTTCTAGATTGCAATACAGGGGGGGCTTGCTCTTTATATGCAGCTACCACGATCTGTGTGTCATTGGCATACGATGTTAAACCAAAGCCGAAGTGCTGGATCAGTGGAGCCAGCTCCGACACATAGTTATTAAAAAGAGATGAGCTAAGCGATGAGCCCTGTGGAACCCCACATGGCAGAACATAGGGTGCTGATTTAAAGCGATCCAGGGTGACTGTTTGTCTTCTTTCCGTCAAAAAAGATGTTAACAAGGACAGGGTCAGACCCTTTACCCCTAGCTCTCCCAGGCAAGATCGCAGCAGGTGATGATTCACAGTGTCAAACGCCGCTGAAAGATCCAAAAGGATCAGGGCAGCAGCGCCACCCCTGTCCATCACCGTCCTAATCTCTTCAGAAGCCTTTATCAAGGCTGTCTCAGTACTGTGTTCAGGATGAAAAACAAATTGAGAGGAGTCGAGTAGGTCATTTTCTTGGACAAACTGAGCTAGTTGTTTATTCATGATCTTCTCCACTATCTTAGCTGGAAAAGGCAGCCTGGCGATAGGTCGGCAATTGCAAGGATCTTTTGCATCCAGGCTAGGTTTTTTTATCAATGGAAGGATCGATGCGTCCTTCCAACATGCAGGAAAATTTCCCGAGGTAAACACAGTGTAAAAATGTCCGTAAGAATAGGACTGACCTCCTTTATTATACCTCTTAATACAACAGGGGGGCAAGGGTCCAAAGGGGATCCAGATTTGATTTCCTTAATGAGTGTTACCACTTGCTCACTAGTAACTCAGGAAAAAACCTGAAAAGTATTTCTGCAGGGGTCAGTGTTAGGGTTTTCCTCAGTAAACTCCTGTGTAATGGTGGCCTCAAAAGAATCATAAATATTGTTAACTTTGTTCCTAAAAGTGTTGGCTATATCATCACAGAAGCCTTGATTGCTTTCTGTGATATTTTTAATAGGCAGGGAGGTGAGCTTCTTTACAACCCCAAATAATTCTTTTGTTGAATTCTTAGCCTTCTCAATTTGTCCAGTCAAAAAGTTCCTTTTTCTGCAACCAGCATGGTCTTGTATTTGGCCAGTGCAGACTTCTAGTCACTTTTTTCTAGTATATCGTATTGTGCTCTCCATCGTCTTTCCCATCTACGGCATTTGTGTTTTTCCTGTCCCAGGGCCTCTGTAAACCAAGGGGCAGAGGGGGGTTGCCGATTACCTGAAATGTTTCCAATCGGCACTGTGGCCTTAAAAGCTTCATTAAGCCAATCTGCATATTTGCTCGCTGCCAAATCTACATTTGTACTAAGCGTAGGTCTAGACATATCCAAGTGGGTCTGGAGCATAGTCTCATCCATCTTATTCCAGGCATTATGAGTATTTGGGTAGGCTTTGTCCGCAGCCACCACTGGTGCTTTAGGGACAGAGTGATTAAAAAGGATAATGGAGTGATCCGTCTAAGTAAGAGGCTGAATATCTTTACACTAATCCCTAAGAGACATGCTGCCTAAAAAGAGGACAACATGGAATCTGAATTAAAGATGCCTGTACCATTATTCATTCCCCATACTGCAAGTAAAAGGGTGTACATACCATGTCAGCTTGGACCTCGAGCCACTCACTGGCTGAAGCTTGACCTGTTTCTAATAGAGTATACAGCCTCTGTTTTATCCTCATGTTTCTGTACAGTGATAAGGACAGCAACCCCTTTGTCCATCTGGAACCAGGTGATGTTATACACCAAACTCTGATAGCAGAAGATGAGAATTCTGTTACTTTATCACAAACGTAAAGTTTTGAAAGACTTGGATAAGTTCTTTGTATGTTTTTCACTATACAGTCTTGGGAGTGAGGTATAATTAGCAGATTTTCCAAATATTGTTGAGTCTGGATTCTCCCTTTATGGAAAATTGCATCACTGGAGTCAGTACTGTGAACATCCTAGAACAGTGCTTCCCAAACGTTTTAGAATCAGAACCCAATTTTTAGAAAGACAATCTTTCAACACCCACGTAGGTTTAACAGACATGAGGCGGGCGCTGTTTTAATGTAACCAAAGCATCCTCTTGTAGCGCAAAGGCATTTGCAGAAAGCATATTTTCCAATGAAGTGGCTGCTAAATTTGCACAGATACGCAATATTACTGATGAAACTATATTGCCCATAAATGATATTGAGTGGAAATTGGATTTCAGTGAATATTTATCATTTGTGCATCACCCAAGTGTATTGATTTCTTTTGATCCTATTAAAATATTTTCTATCACACTTGAGAATTACAAAAAAGTATGCTTAATGTTTATAACTGCTGAATGTATGCTTTTCATTTACAAGTGTTTACAAGTGTTACAAAAAATGAAACCCTACAGCCTTCCTGTCAGACTTCTTGCACTGCTGCAAGATTGTCACATAATTCATTTTACTTTCTTTTCTCTGACTTCAAAGTGAGAGGGTTTTGCAAACACCAATCCTCATGTTATAAAATACACAGCAATTTGCCAGAAGACATAGCCTGACATTTGACTTATGTCTTTGAAGTGCATCAAATGTGACACGATAAATACATAATTTAAAAGCATTTTTATTTATTGCTTAGAAGTTCTAACTTTACTACTACTAAATGCCTTTTGTGAATACAAAAAGTAGTAAGTTTAGGAATTTATCTCACTTAAGGAGGAGTAAAGTTAGGAGTCCTAACTTTACTACTACTAAATGCCTTCTGTGAATACCAAAAGTAGTAAGTTTAGGATTTTATCTCAGATTAGTTCTGTGAATCTGCCTCAGAGTGTGAAAAGGTAGAAAATAAGTTTGGGCCTGATTACGATGATGGTGGGACCGCCACCGACTGCCCAAAAGTGGCGGTTCCACCACCATCGTAATGCTGAATCCCGCCCGCCACATTATGATGGCCGGTGGAGGCTGGCGGTCTTTTGGAAGAACATGTATTCCCTACAACAGTGGTGGTGCCTGCCAGGCACCGCCTTAGGGATTACAATGTCTCTTTCTGGCCACCTTTTCATTAACCCATCATAAAAAAGCAGGTGGAAAAGGACATTGGGGGCCTTTAACAGGACCCCCTTCCTCCCTGGCCCCAAAACATAGGCCATGGTGGGCACCTACGATGCACCCCAAAATATCCGTGCCCCATGCGGCAACCACTGTATGGTGCCTGTCACATAGTACAGGGATATGCAAAAATGGTATTTTTTGTACTGCAGCATGTGCTGTAGCCCGCAGCACACGCAGCAATACAAAATATACACTTTGAGATCACCTTGAAGGCAGTTTAATTATAATTAGCATGGTGGGACCGCTAACAGCTAGTCGGGCGGTTCCTTCACCGATATGATGGCAGTTGGACGAAAGTCTGACTGCACAAGCCTCAATGTTACGAGGTATGTTTCCGACTGCCTCCACAGCGGTCGGATGGTAATCTGTCTGGCGGGACTGCTGACTCCCTGTCGGTCGGTCCCGTTCCTGACAGGATACTGGTCAGACGCTCATCCAAGTGCCATCATAATCGGGCCCAATGTTATTAAAGATTGATGTTTATATTTTTGGGTTATGTTTTGTGTTTTAAAAATGAATTTAAAACATGTAATATTGAATGTTTGTTGAGGAAATAGGGTTTTTGGATAGGAGAGTGTTTTAATACTCAGGTTTTAATTTTAATAACTGGGTATTAATTTATTATAATTTTTAAATTATTTGGATTAATTTTTTTAAAATATAAAAAAACTCTTAGGGGTGTAAAACCCACCCCCTGGCATGGGATGTGTGGGAAAATGGGTTATTGGGTGGGGTAGTTAATTAATAGTCAGGTATTAATTTTAATACCTGGGTATTCATTTGTTTGAATATATATACAATTAATATTACTGATTAAAAAACATTTTTAAAGAAATCTTGCTGGTGTAACACCCACCCTCTGGCACGGGATGGGAGTGTTAATAGGGGTATTGCGTGGGGGTGTTTTAATAATCAGGTATTTATTTTACTACCTGTGTATTAATTTTGTAAAAAAATTAAGGGGCAGATCTACAAGGCGGCGATATAAAATTATCGCCTCTTTTGCGGCCGTTTTCCGCCAAAAATTGGCGATAATTTTATCGCTATATCAGCAAGGTCACGCTATCGCGTGAAACCTTGCCTTAGCGCCTGAATTCCTAACGCCCATCTTTGCATCTCTAATGAGATGCAAAGTGGCCGTTCCTCCCCAGGATAACGGGATAAATGTCGCTAAGCGACATTTCTCCTATTATCAAGCCTCACGCAAAGCAGCATAGCGACAAGAAAAGTAGCGATAACCTCTGTTATCGCTACTTTCCTTACGCCTGCTTTGAAACTGACTTAGCCATGATATCCTATGGAAGGTGGATATCATGGCTAAGTATGTGAGGCCCTATCAGCAAGCTATCGCCAAACTTCGTGGGATTATCGCTGGGTTTCCAGCGATAATCTCACATTTGGCAGTTAGCGCTAGGATTTTTATCGCTTTTGAGATAAGTGTTGCTAATAACACGCTCTCTCAGCGATAAAAATCCACGCTAGCCGGCGATAATTATCCTAGTGCTAACTGCGCTTAGCGATAAATATCGCCGGTTGTTGCTGATATGCCCCTAAGTAATTATTATATATTTTGTTTTTATAAAAAAATGCTCTTGAGTGTGTAACAACCACCCTCTGGCATGGAATGTGAGGTAAATAGGGATTTTGGTGGGGAAGTGTATTAATACTCGGGTATTATTTCTAGTACCCAGGTATTTATTTATTTCAATTTTTACTATCAATATTATAACATTTAAAAAAATTAGTAATTACTCTTGGATGTTTAACACCCACCCTCTGGCACGGGCTGTGAAGGAAATAGGGTGTTTGAGTGGAGGGGGGGGGGGTGTATCAATACGCAGGTCTTAATTTAATATCTGGGTATTAATTTATTTTAAATGTTAATGATAATATTAATTTTTTAAATACAAAATGATTACTCTTGGGTGTGTAACACCCACTCTCTGGCACGGGATGTAAGGGAAATAGGTGTTTTGGTTGGGGGAGTGTATTAATACTCAGTTATTAAAATACTTGGATACTAATTTATTTGAAATATTAATTATAATATTATTACTTTTTATAGAAATCCCAGAAAATACGTTTGGGAGTAATATCCACCCTCTGGCATGGCATGTCCCGGAAATAAGGGGTTTGGGTGGCGGGGGTATTCATACTCGTGTATTAGTTTAATAATTGGGTATTAATGTATTTAAGTTTTAATATTAATATTAATAAAAAAATACTCTTGCACATGTAACACCCACCATCTGACACAGGATGAGAGGGAAAAAGGGGGTGTGAGTGGGGGTGTATTAATACTCTGGTATTAATTTGAATAAAATATTTCGCATGGGGAGATGTAATACCTATTTAATATTTAATAAAACTGTAACAAATAACACTCTTTTAGATGTGGAAAAAAATATATTTGTTGAAATCATCTAAAAAAAACTGATAAAACACACACACACACACACACACATATATATATATATATATATATATATATATATAGTTTAAATTATTATATAAAAATTAATTCCTTGCAAATTAATTTTATTAGCATATTGTAAACAATTCTTTTAAGTGCTTTCCCACGCTTTTCCATTGAGTTCAAAGGGAGGAATTGTAATGTTTTCCTTTTTACTTTCAGGGTTCACGTACATGATTATGCATCTGTTTCTATAGTCGGTGGAGCATCGGGGTCAAGATCAGAACCAAAGAAGTGCTTCGGTCAGGTAAGACAAATTTAATTTATCAAACAGAGAGCATGGGTGTGGCATGCTTTATTGTAAGGAGAGAGGAGGAAGATAGTTAGATCCATGTTAGTAGCAATATGTATGTTTTGAATGTTTTAACCAATTTTTCATTCCTATGCAGCTGGCGGTTGTAGGCCTATGCCGGGTTGATTGTATTTTTTTAAATTTATTGGTTTAAAAAAAACTTACTTCAAGAAAGATAGAATTTCTTTTAAACAAAAATGAATTTCATAAAAACCTTCTTATCAACATTTTTTGCAACGTGTTTTTTTAAAATTTAGTATACGGTATTCACGGCACTGAAAACACGTGGGAGTAAGGACGAAATAGATGCCCCTGGATCAGCTATTGGTTTTTGGCGACATTTTAAACAAATTTCCTGGATGTTTTGTTTCATCAAAATTTTTGAGTATGTGCACCATTGGATTTTTGGGATTTTGGGACATTGCTTCAAATGAAATGGATGGAATACTATTGTCCAGACAGTGGATTGGATAAATGGACTTAATGCATAGGTACCTTACGGGCAATTTTATTTAGTTCACCGCATTTATAAAACAGCTCAGTGTATGCATTGCCTACCTCATACTGTGAACAACTTCTTACATTGACTATGAGTATTAAACAAGGTATATTGCTCAGATTACTCGACCAATGTAATTTTGCTAATTTTATTGTTAATTAAGTATTTTGAAAATTTGGTGCATCATGTCGATTTTTCCTTTTAAACTGTTAGGGTTTTAACTAACTATACAATAAACTTATTTCTTACTTACTTACTTACAAAATGGATTTGTTGCTGCGTTCTTCTCAAAAAAGCATATGTTTTGGGGGGTTTGCATTTTTTTCAGACTACTCCGTCATTTTTCAAACAGCTGTTTTGTTGGAAAATATGGGTATGCCAATCTGTCTTTTTTGTTAGGTTCTAACAGGTTTGGAGACCTTCATGGAATATGGAGTTGTTACTTTGGGTTAGAGGAGTGTTCAAGACTCTTGGTGAAAAGTGGTTGTTTATAAATCACCAAGAGTTGAAAAAAAGAAGACAACGTCAGGTAAGAAACCTTCAATTAAAATATATATATATTGTTTAAATGGCAAACTATTTCTTTAAAAACATGCAAAACAGGCAAGTAAGATAGAATAAGGGCCTGATTTCGATGTCGGACGGAAGCCGACTCGGTCCTGGTACCGACTGACACCCAGTCGGTGGTCCCAATCTCCGTTTACAATACAACCGAACACTGTTCGGTCGCAAGCTCCATCTTATCAATGGGAGCTCGTGTTACGGCCATAAACCAGCCATAACACAAGCTCCCATTGAGAAAAGGGAGGTGCAGTTCATCCCTGCACCCCATGGCACACAAGTTGCAGGGATTAACAGGGGGGCACCATAGGTGTCCCCTCGACCCCTAACCGGAGGTCTTGCACTAAAGGGCACCCAGCCGGGGGCCCCCAAACACGCTTTCCGATATGATTCCCATGTCGGACAGTTCGGCATGAAAACCATGTCGGAAACTGTGCATCATAGTCTCATGGGCGTAAAGGCCCGCCCTTGAGGTTACTGGCTGGCTTTCAACCGTACGACGGGCTCTCCGAGCCCATCGGAAGCCAGCCAGAATGACCTGCCGGTTTACTTTCTGACCACCTCCATCATTATGAGGCAGTTGGAAAGTAAACCGCGCAGCCCATTACGATGTGGCCCAGAAGGCTCCGACCGCATGTCAGAGCCTTTTCTGCCCGCATCGTAATCAGCCCCTAGGTGTCAATGTTTGTTAGAAATGTAGTATGCGTGCAATATTGTCTAGGTAGTCTGAAGCCCCCATCAGCGAAAACTGTTGGGTTGACCCAATAGTCGCTCGGACAAATATTTTGTTTTTTTTGAAACAAGTGGGTTCAAACTACCTGTCAATGATTGCGCTATTCTCAGTTCTTGGAAACTTTGCTCCTTCCTCAAAATTTCTATGAAATACTAAAAGTTTGGGTGAGGTTTTCCAATTGATTTGCTGAAGGAGTTGTGCCATCCTTCTATTGCATTATTAGTCTTTGCACCTCCATCTAAGCAGGTCGCGTAACAGTTCCACCATTCAACAGGGAACCTTGCTTCCTCCTGTGACCCGACCTGCTTTAAATGGCCAATCCATGGGTCCTCCGGGTAATTTAGTATGGGAGACAATTTCTCAATGTTTGTTGTAAAATACTCATATTTAGTAATTTATGTGTAGAATTTATCCACACTGTCAGGATGTACAAAGCATAATGCTTTTAGTTTGTTTAATTCATACTGCAGTTTACTTTCTGAAATGTAATCCTCAACTAAGGATGTTTTTTTGGATTTTTCTCCAATAGGCCTGTGAAAAGTGAAAAAAAATCCTTACATTTAGATATTGGGAGATAATTTAGTAATGGTGTTAATCATGGGTAATTCAAAATCAATTATCACTTTTCTAGGATTTTTATTGAGTGTTTTAGATTTTACCACTGTTAAAAATTCAGCCTATGTTGAGGTTTGCTTTTCAGGAGTAAACTGTACACTAAAGCAACTGTGGTGAAATTGGTATTGTTGTGAATAGTGTATATTTGGATGAATGGATGGGGTGTGGATTTAAAGGTCCCATCCATCATCAAAATATCACTATGCTCCAAAGGTACAAGGTTTTGGGGTGTGCTAAAGATCAGTATCCCTTTCTGAGGTTTATTGTTGTCATGCTAAAGAAAAGTTTCAGTAAGTTCAGGGGGAATGTTAATGTCTGAGGAGGTCTGGAGTGTTACTTGTTGTGGGTTACTTGCCTGTTTCTTTCTTTGTATAATTCTGTGATGATTAGGAACTGTGGGCATAAATTTGTTTTATGCATAAGAATGTTTTGGGATATCTCCCTCAAAATCGAACCACCGGGTTTATTGGCGGTGGATGCTACAGTTTTGATTTGCTGGATGTTCTCTTTAATCTCAGCCTCCATTGCAGAGGCAGAGTGGTTATGCTCAATGTTTTTTTCAACAATGTCACTATGAGTAACCGCTCTGTCTGTGCAATGGGATACATAATACTGCACACACCTCCAATGATTCCTGGGCTCAGTTAATCTCTCCTTACAGTAAAGGTGGCCACCGTACTTTAGCAGTCAATTGGCTCTGTTAGATTTGATGAAGGTTGCCTCTCTTCCATATTGTATTTGTCTGTAATACAAGGTAGATAAAGTAATTTTGTGTTAGAGTGTTTATAAATAGAAATGTTTATTAGTAAAAACCTGTAAAGAAAATGTGGTCATTATTTCTTGACTGCCATTTGACTTTTCTAAGAACATATTATTTATTCTATTGCTGGACTCTGACTTTGCCAACTAAGATTTTGCACTGTGATTTGAAGTTGACGCCTGTGAGAACAAAGGCATGTATTTTTTTTTGTATTCAGCAATTAGCAGATTTCATTATTATCACATTACAGACAAAGCCTTCTACAATACAAATACAGAACTAAGACAAAATCATTCCAATATAATTATTTGACTATAACCTTTGATCACAGCCATCCTGTTATTGGGGCCCATAATTGCTCACCAAATATCTTTCTCCTGTGGCCTTTCAATTTATAAAGAGCCATTTCAATATTATACAGAGCGAGAATCCTAGCCCTCCATACAGAGAAAAGAGGTGGATACGGGCTCAGCCACAATGAGGTTATACAAAGACGCATCACAGCCATACATATAAAAAGAAATCCCTTCTGTGGTACTGCCCATTTGCTAGTTGTTATACCAAATTCGGTGCCAAACAGAACAAGACCCACATTAAGGACTACCGGTATTTCTAGAGAGAAATTCAAAAAATGCTGTAGATCGCGCAGGAAGGCGGCTAAGGACGGGCATAGATAAAACATATGTGCAGCATCGGCTGCTATCACCCCACACCGAGAGCATTTATCCCCCTTTCCAGTCTTCCATCTTGCAATCTTAGCAGGGGTGTAATATAAATCGAAAATCGCCATATAACACTGACTCTTAAGGCTTCCAGTCAGCAGTATAGAGTTAGCCATTTCCAGAGACTCCTGTAAATCTATATTCGAAATCCCAAGCCTGTTTTCCCATTTTTGTTCCTGTATTAAGAGGTCATCATGCTGCCCCCAAGTGACTTCTCGGTACAATTGCGCCAGCTTGCATCTACCCTTTATTATCTCGAGAATGCGTATGCCCTCAAATGAACAAGTACCCCTTATAATAGCTTTGTCTAAGAAGCTCCGCAACTGTAAATATTTAAAAAAATCAACCCTGTCAAGATAAAATTTCTCCCTCAATAGAGCATACGACATAATTTGACTGTGTTCACAAAGATCCCCAATAGTCCTAACACCGGCCGCACGCCACTTTCGCGCAACAGAATCCTGAAAGACTGTGGAGAGAGCCCCCGTCAGGCCAATAGGGGTATATCAATTGAAATCCCTTATCTTGAGCAACACACGTATCTTTTTCCAGACAAAATACACAGCCATCAGGATTTTAAATCTAGTTTTCTTATAATAGCTCGGCTCTATAATCCTAACAAATAAATACCGAGCTTCTAGGCCCAAAATTAATTCATAGATAGAGGGAGAAGTAGCCAGATCCTGAACAGCTTTCTCCAAAAATTAGAACACCCATGTGCTGAAACAATGATATATAGTAGTAAAGACGAAAATTAGGGATAGACCACCCCCCACGGCTTCTAGGTAAGTAGAACCACTTCAGGGCTCTTCTCGACCTTTTATAGCTCCATAGAAACCGAGAACACATCCTTTCTATTCTCAAAAATAAAGAATTGGGGAACCATAACGGAATAGCTCGAAACAAATATAAAAATTTGGGGAAGATTATCATTTTAATAACGTTGCTTCTTCCAACAGATTGCAGATGATCTAATTTCTCCGAAGTCTTATTGGAGGCTATAACAATAGGGTCTGCATTTAAAGCAGGGATATCTTGTACTTTCGCAGAAATTTTTATACCCAGATATACTGCCTCAGTGACTATTTTGGCATCAGACGGACAGCCCCTATTTGAATGTAAGATCTGAGTTTTAGCTAAGTTCAGTTTATAGCCTGAAATCCCAGCAAATTTCTTAGTCAGAATCTCTATTCTTCTTAGGGCACTGGTCACATCCCTTGTAAGAACTGCTAGGTCATCAGCATAAGCCAATACTTTGACGTCATGTGACTGGGGTTTTACTGGGATAATCAATCAGTCATGTTCCAATTTAAAGATTAGCGGCTCAATATAAAGAGCAAAAAGAAAAGGTGAGCAGGGGCAGCCCTGTCGGGTACCCCTGAACACCCTAAGCTCCTCCGATTCCACCCCCGAAACCCAGACAGTAGCAGCTGGTTTCCTGTATAGGGCCTGAACGGCCTTCAAGAAATCAGGAGGAAATCCCTTCCAAATAAGTACTGACCATAAGTAATCCCAGGAGACCCTGTCGAATACCTTCTCGGCATCCAACAGGGCCACCCCCATCTGGGAGTCTGTCGCATGTGCCCAATCGAATAAAGATATGACACGTCTTATATGGTCAATAGTGCCTCTACCAGCGATAAAACCATGCTGGCGTATTGAGACTATTGGGATAATGACTTTGGCGATTCTCCTAGCGAGTAGTTTTGAGTAGATCTTACTATCACAATTAATTAAAGATATAGGTCGATATGACCCAAGCTGCATCCTATCCTTCCCCTTCTTCTTAAAAACCACAATCGTCATTTTAGACCACGAATCCGGAGGGGTGCCTTCAAAAGCATGCTGGAATAGAGACAATAGCTCTGCCCCCAACTCCACCCTGAATGTAATATAGAACTCCAATGGAATTTTATCAGGGCCCATCGCCTTACCACGCGGAAGTGAGAGGAGAGCCGCCTCCACTTCTTCCCATGTGATCGGCTCCGATAAAATATCTTTCTGTGCTTCTGTTAAAGAAGAGGTCACAATCCCTGCTAAATAGCTATCCGCCTTATCCATTTCCTCGTTAGAGTACAGATCCTCATAAAAGGCCTTAAAGGCTTTCCGCACCCCTTGAGGAGACTCCTGAATTATTCCCTGAATATCTTTGATTTTAGTAATTTTACTTTGTATCTCTTTTTGGCGGAGTCGATTAGCAAGAACCCTGCCAGCCTGCTCACCATACTCATAACACTCCTTCTTATGGAGCTGAAATTTGGCGGCAGCCTCATCCGCAAACTGCTGATAAACTGAGCATCTTTTAATAGCAAGCTTTCTCAGTACCGGAGTCAGATCCGCTCCCTCTTTTATTTTTTTATCCAGCTCACATTTCACGGTGCTAAGGTCCAAGATGCGCTTTTCCATGATCATTTTCATAGTTTTGCGTTTTTGTGCCGCGAAGCTCAGGGTCTCCCCCCTGAGTCCCGCCTTAAACGCGTCCCAGACCATCCCTTCTGAGGCAGAATTCCTATTATTCTGGAAAAAGCCGGACAACCAGTCCCTGATATGGTTACAGTACTCCAAATCTAGCAACAGTTTCCTATCGAAGGTCCAGTTAAAAACACGTGGGGTAAGCATATCAAACTCAATCTCTAAAACAAAGGGATTGTGATCGGAAATAAACCTCGGCAAAGTAAATATGGACACCGGGGCATGTATTTTAAATTGTTAATGTCTGTGTTTTTACCTTGGAAAGTTTTTTTGGTCTTTTGGTGGTTCAGGTCTTCTTCCAGTAGATATTATAGAGTTGGATTATTCCATTCTCGGAATGGTTGTTGGTTTGGCCTGTAAGAAAAGTTGACATAAATGGAGATACTCAAATTGATTATCTATAGTACAGCCTTTTTCTAAAAATGTTGGCTTTCTTATCTTTTTTAACTGATGGTTGTTTGTGTTTTTGGTGGGTTTTTAAAATACATTTATTTGGTTTGTTTGAGTTGAAAAATGATGTTTTGCAATCAATTTACCTCTCAAGGTCTTTCTCTTTTTGTACAAGTGCTGCTGTTGATGGTTTTGAGTCCAGATGATGTTTTTGCTTGGTCCTTTTTGATGTGTAAATTGCAAGTCCTGTGAAACAAAACGATAATGTTGGTATGTTTTACTGTAAATGCATTACATTTCATGGCCTACAACTACAAACACCTTCCTTGAGGCCAGCAACTGGTGGAGTTGGAATAGTAATTTTGCCCCCTCCACTGATCAGTACCTTCCCTGAGGCCAGCACCCACGGAAGTTGGAATAGTAATTTTGCCCCCACCACGGACCAGCACCTTCCCTGAGGCCAGCACCCAGTGGAGTTGGAATAGAAATTGTGCCCCCTACTATTTACCCACATCTTCCCTGGGGCCAGAACCCAGTGCTGTTGGAATAGTAATTTTGCAACTCACCACTGATCAGCACCTTGCCTTAGTCCAGCACTCAGTGGAGTTGGAATATTAATTTTGTCCCCACCACTGACCAGCACCTTCCCTGTAGCCAGCACCCAGTGGAGTTGGAATATTAATTTTGCCCCCCACCACTGTTCAGCACCTTCCATGAGCTAAAGCTTTTTTTTTTGTTGAAAAAATTATTTAATTCAAACTTACAGTGGTTTGTCTCCAGGTAATGTGCTTCAATAATAAGGCTGTTGGTTTATGTTCCAAATCTGTGAATTTGTAAGATAAATTGATATTTTGGGTTGGAAATGATTTGGTGTTCTTTTAGAGTGTGTTTTATGTTTACGTTTCAGTTAGTTGAGTAAATAGGTGGCGCTGTCTGTTTAAGAAACTGTTCTTTTGCTCCTTGCACCTCAGGAGCGTGTTGTCACCACAGAAGTCGGTGTATTACTGAGCACAAAATGGTTGTTGACTGAATTTCTAACTTTGTACAAATTTAAAAGAAAATATGTTTTGGAATTAATTTTTTTGCAGGATTCAGAATCTGACAGAATGTATGTTTTATTATGTGTTCTGTAAAAAGGGTTCTCTTTGTTCCTTTTTAGAACGACCTCCATTTTGTGTAGACTAGCCCTGGGTGGAGCTGACGTAGTGCCACTACGCAGAGGTCAACGGAGTTGGGGAAAAACTCAGTGGAACTCCACTTTGCCACCCGCCTCCACCCCCCTAATAAAATATACTTAAAAAGTAATTTATAAAGAAATAAAGTCACTTACCTGTACTGCGGCGTCCCCGGGCTGCCCTCCTCACCGTACATCTTGCGAGTACTGCTAAAGGCCCCCAAATTCGGAAACTGACTTTGGGGGCCTTTAGCATGGCCCCCTTTCCCCCTGGCCATCCTGTAGCATCTTTGTAAGGCCCCTTTACCCCTTCACTAACCATGTTCTTCAGATACTTGACAATATTTTGTCATCTGTTTCCTTGATTGCATGTATGAAATCTTCCAAAGTCTCTATTCAAGCAGTCCATCGATTGCTATTAAATGATGATTGTGGTTTTAAGAAGGCAGCAGCAGTATAATAATTGGTGGGCAACGGTGGTCTTTCTAACGCATCTTGGTGAACTTGCACATGCAAACCATCTCTAGAGCCTTGTGACATCTTGGCTTCAGGAGCTTTGGCATTGCCCCTGGTCTACATTTGAGAGCTTTATTTTAATGGAGATCTATAGAGTTGTTCTGAGCCTCCATTTTGCAGCTTTTTAGTGGTGGGCTGCTTCATTTATGACCAGCTCTTCATGCACAGCTTTGGTCCTCTCACTGGGACCACTTCACAGCAGACAGTCGTCTGATGACTTTCTTTAGTCATTTCGGTGAGTAGAAAAGTGTTTTCATATTTGAATGTATTTATAAGCAAATAACATTATGATATTCAATTGACTTTGTGCTTACATGTCTCCTTATAACCACCTGGTTGATCTCTGCTTTATAGCACATCAGATTACAGTTTAACTTGCACCGGATTGTCACAATACGCTGTTTTTCGAGACCTGGTTGCATCTGCCTATAGCATTATCACTCCGTATGACATATAACATTGACTTGCGTAGTAGCTCAGTACCTCCGTTTGCGGCCTTTTCATTCAATTCTAGGCCACCTATGTGTAGATTTTCAATGCTGCTATCCAGTAATGGCCGGTGTTGTGTAGGAGTGGTGGGGCAGGCGAGCGGATGGGGTCACAGGACAAAATATATATATATATTTTTTTAATGGACCTGCAGGCGGGCCCCATCAAGCTCTTCCACTACTGTCCTCGCAGGAACGGGCTCCAAGCCTCCCTTCGGCTAATCCTGATGCTTCTCTCTTGTCATGAGAGCAGCATCAGAATTGGCCTGAGTGCTCTGAATTTGTGCTCCCAGGGAGACTGGGAGCCTGTGCCTGCTCTGTCCAACCCAGCAATGCAGCTGGGGTTGGAGAGAGTTTCAGTGTGCATGACGGTTTAGCCGCTCTGAGACGGCCAGCCAAACCATCATGCACAGTACAGGGTACTATCACTCCCCCTGTGCCTATCATTCCCCTAGTCCTGCACCCAAGACTCGGCAGGAAAGGAAAAATAAAATTACAATAAAAAGTGTTTATTATCGTTTTATTTTTCCTTTCTTGCCATTTTGAGGCAGTGGGGCGACGCTCCTTCGCCATAGTGGAGGAGCCACCGCTGATGCTTTCTTTGCTTGCACAAGTCAGACTCCACAGGTGCCAGCGTCAATTCTGCACTTCGACTGCAGCACATGTGAAATGCTCAAGAAGTTTGCTGGACCATGGCAAACTCCCTGTGAGAGAGCTGTTTATCTTTGTTTTACTTATCCCCTACTCATCACCAGTTGTAGCGCCCTGCTCAGCCATGCCACACACAGAGTAGTTATACACGTCTTTATTCTTCCGTGTGTAAGCAAGAACTCAACGTTCTAAACTTGAATTCACTTCATTACCCTACAATGCTTATGTCACAGGTCTACGGAGTCCATCAGGAACCAAAAGCGTTGTGCCATTCTTTATTTACATGACACTACAGTTCAAATGTGAGGGCAACAATCCAGTCATCTTGTGGTGTCTACAGCCAAGCACCAGAGTACATTTGCTCCACTGTTGACATCAGTAAGCCAAACCAGATATCATCACTGCTACTCGAAAAGATCACACCCTAACTGTTCTAATTTTATTAATTAGATTCCCCCAGTGGATTCAAGTTGATGTGCAGCAGAAACTGAAGAAATTGTAGTTGGGAATTAACTTGAAGCATACTTTCATATATATCATAAACTGACAATCAGCATAGAGGGCATTATTCTCCAGGAACACACACTGTAAAACCCCAAAGCACAAGGCAGCAACTACTGATCTTGCAAACACGATTCATGTACAGTAGAAAGAAGAAAATTATGAGGCAGAAAGTACAGTTTGTTTTGCTTGACAAACAGGTGAAGAAGATTCTTCCTTATTGTGATATTTGACACAACCTCAGTATTCTGCAGTCTGTAGGCACTGCAAAGTCTCCTCCACCTCTTAATGTTAGGGAACAAGACATTGTTGACTTAAGTGGCAGATCAGTTTCAGGGAAATGCCTGCACCTACTATTTTAGACAATCTTTCAAGATATCCATTGTTACTAATGATTCTCACTACATTAGCAGCATCTGTTGATTTTTTATTTTTATTGTGTTTGCCATTCCCAATCCTTTGCATTTCATGGAGAAAGACATTTACAAGGCCATTTAAACTATGGTGCAAATGCTAAAACAGATGTAAATGTTCTGCTAGGACTCAGGAGGCATGTGCAGTCCCGCCAAGTTTCTCACGTGCATGCCTGATGTGTTACTCCAAGGTTTTTTCTTTGAATTCTGGGGCTTGTAGTCTTGTTTATTCCATTTTAAAACAGGGTTACAAGCCCCAAAATGCAAACAAAAAGCCCAAACTGAAGCAGCATATCAGCCATAAACCTGGGAAACATGGCAGCGGTGCATGTGTCAAGAAACATCATTTATCGATTCAACTGCTCTACATTTATTGTCACCAACATAAAAGCATGAAGCATGGTAATGGCTGTCCAAGAATGTTAGTGAGCAACATCAAGCTGATCCTTCTTTAAGGTTATTCAGGGATAACTCCATTTTACTTGCTCAGGAAGTGAAGGCCTCAATTATCCTGAAACAGACCATGATGGTGCTAGTCTAGTGTATATATCTTCAGTGGAGAACACTCCAACATTTCCATTTCTTGCAATTCCAACCCAGGAAGATTCTGCATCTAGTCTTCAGCCACACGTCACCAGATACAAAAGCAACTGATGTAAGGTGATCTATCAAAAGAATGCATTATTCTTGTTTGTATTAATAGGAAATCCCTTTGTGAAGCTGCTGTTAAGTTCCTATCAGGCCAGAAAAATATATTTCCCTTTGTGTAGTTGGGTTTCTCTGAGGAATCTCTAGTCTTCCCTTGGTAGCATGGCACACAAGCAGCAAGGTCTTTGTCAGAGAAATTGCTTGTGGTAGAACGATAGTACCAAACCAATTTAGATTAACAGAATAAAATTCAATGGTCAAAATGACAAAACAATTAAGTGAATCTGATGTATGGATCAGGAGTTATTAGGCCTGGTTCACAAGGGTGAACTCACACATTTGTGTAAGTTTACAATTGTTTGCTGTTCACGAAGGTATTTTACTAAAAGTATTTTTATGACTGCAGAGTCTCCGCACATAAAATTAGAAGACAGTCCTATCTTTTTATGTGCGTAGGCTCCGCAGTTGTAAAGATACTACTAGTAAAATACCTTTGTGATCAGCAAACAATTGTAAACTTACACAAAAGTATAAGTTTACCCTTGTGAATCATGCCCATTAAAATTTTCATTGTATTGCCATGCCTTTTGAATGAAAAGCAATAATTTATAAACGCACCAAAAGGTTGACGTGGTTCCAAAAATCAGCAGCCAAAACAGGGGAGCAATGAATTCATTTGATGGTATTCAAATGAGGCCAGGCCACCAGTTAGAAGGGGAATAGTTTTTGGCTCTTGCCTAGAGAAAGCTTTTAACTGTCAGTAATGACTTATTGTGGACCATACCAAAAACTGCAGTGGTCTTAGATCCCACATTACTTTGCATTGGTTGTCTTTCTTGTCACTCTTATTTGCTTCCTTCTTGTACAATGTCTTTACTTCCTGTTCCAGTATATGCTCCACCCCAAGGCATGGATTCTTTGCCATCCCTTTGATTCAATTACTTTTATCCTTCCACTATTCATATTCAGGGAACTAAGGGGCATATTATCAAGAAACGGCGTTGAAATTATCGCCGCTTTAGCGGCAGAAAACTGCCGCTAAAGCGGCGATAATGGGCTTGATAATATGCCCTTGAGAATTCCCATAGGTGCCCATGTTCTGGTGTCAACATGGGCTTGTATTGGAATTCTCTGCGGCATATTATCAAGCCCATTATCGCCGCTTTAGTGGCAGTTTTCTGCCGCTAAAGCGGCGATAATTTTAACGCCGTGCTTGATAATATGCCCCTTAGTTTTCTTTTTCTTTACGTATTCCATACTAGAGCATGTATTTTCTTGCAATCTCTCTTATGTTGGTATTCCTCCAAAGACCTGGCACGAGAGCTCAATGTTGCTCCTGCCTCCTCCCCATGCTGTCTCCCTTGCGTGCTACTTAATACTTGTCCCCACCCACTCCTTTCGTCACTTCACCCCAAGTCGCACATTTTTTGTATTTACATTTTTATTTATCTTCCCTCCGACTCCCTGTGCCCCCACCACTTCTCAACCGCTTCTATAATACTCTCATACATCATGTAGTCCATAATATTACAATATTTCATTTTCAAATTTCTTGGAGGGCCAAATAGCTGTGATTTGCTGCCAGGTAATCCGCTGTGAGAAAAGTGTTTGCGTGCAGTGAAAATACATTTTTTGTTAACTGTTCCATGTGACATTCACCATCATAGATCGGTAAATAAAAAGAAGAAGAAATTAAATGGTGCCTGCATCATTCCATAAGCACGGGCACATGTGTGACCTTTTGGCATTGCCACTTCTTGCTGAAAAATGATGATTATTAAAACCACAGCTTCACTCACTTTAAGTTGACAGGATTATTGTTTGAAAGCAGCTGTTAACAAAATGTTCATACCTGCAGAACTGTTTCATTTTTTTAACTATCCCTCGTGCGGTGCTCCAAAAGTTCCAACAGTTTGAGGAGCGTTCTTTGATCCATCCCATAGTCTCAAGCTAGAAAGGAGCTTTTCTCTATTCTCAGGTAGATCTACAGCCGAAGACCCAGTCACCACAGATATTCCTACTTTACTATCAAGTAGATCCAACTGCATCTGACCTAAGCACCCAACACACTTTTCAAATCTTAGGAAAGAGGTTTCAAAGCAGTAAGGTGTCTTCCAGTCATAACCCTGTGAGGAAAGCAAGAGGCATACTCCCTAAACATAAGGAGCAGATTTTCCCATTCCAGAATTTCATCTCAAAGCTGTTGACCCCCCTCCTCAGTCCTTCAGTGGGCAAATGGGAATTCCCTAGCAGGCAATTTGAAAAAGATTCTTCAGTTCCTATCAACTCTCTGACTTGAAAGTTAAGAATAGCATTTTTTAAAGGTGTACCTCAAATGTGGTCTGTGAGACCCCCTAAAGAAATGAGACTAACATTCTTAAACTATGTCACTTGAGGTTTTGCCACACTATGACACAGTTCTATCCAGATAGGCAGTAAATGGCAAAGGGTACGCTAGTCTTCTGTGTACTAGAGGATTTCAAAATGGTACATCTTAGTCTCAGTGAAACTGTTCTCCCTTTCTGCCAAAACCCCACCCAACGCCAGCCCACTCCAATACTAAAATGGCCAAAGAAAAATTCCACTCATCTTGGGCACATGTGCTACTACTTCCTTCAAGGGAGGAAAGCATCATGGTCTTCTTTGACATTCAGATGTGACATGAAGGCATTGTGCTTGGAGATCATTGCATTGTTTGGGTTGGCCACTTCCTTTCCAGAGAGTAGAGATGTGAATGATAACAATTACCTCTTAGCCCCAGTTGACTCTGTGACAGTATGGGGAATAACTTTCCAGCTCTGTATAAACATGTTTCTAAAAGTCACCTTAGCAAAAGCAACATATACAATAAAATCTCAAGTACCTAATTATTTTTACTTTATTAATGTATGTGCTGTGAAAATGACGTTTAGAATTTCTGAAAATGTAAGTGCTGGTACCTATTACATTTCAAATTTAAACACCAAACAGCTTCTACGTTGTTTAGTTCACTTCTTGGGAGATAACATGTTGTTATTCCCAAGGGGAGCCCTTCCAGGGTAGAAATGGAGGGAACAGACATGACATTGGCCACTATGGAGCTGACTTAGGAATGACACAGAAGCAAGAGTCCTGATCTATTATTATAAACAGGGCTAGGCTCCTGACCTCCCCTTCCCTCCTTGGTTAGTCCCATTGAATGCATGAATGTAAAATGTGGTTACCAGAATCCCAGCTGCTGCTCCAAGACTTGTCCTTTAATACACTTGGGATTGACCTTGATAGCTATATTCCTAGGGGTCATGAAGGCAGTCTCAGGAACAGAAAGTAAATGAAGCTGCAAATCCATTATTTATTTTGCGTTTTTTAGGCTTCTTGTTCATCCCTAATCCATCAGCAGGAAATGTCAGGCTGTTGCGAAATGATTCACTGTTCAGGAATCCACACTTATCAGTTATCCACTCTGGACCTTCTGCTGTCTTATGTACAGACAACTGTTTCTAGAAGCCACTATTTGACCACACACTGGAATATGTCCTAGGCAAGTTCCCGCAAGAAGCTGCCACCTTCTCAGGAGGAGAAAGCCAACTGCGTAAAAAAACTACTTGCTGGACAAAGACTTCAAAGGACTGAAGAAGAACAGGAATCCGGATTCTTCAGGAGTGAGGAGTTTGGATCAGCAAGTGGAGGAAGCAAGGAAACAAGGGAAGAACTACAGCTTTGTGGTGACACATCCTCCAACAAGACTGAAGCCTTTACATAGTAAAATAACAGGAAAAGGAAATTACATCAAACACACAACAGGAAACACAAAGAATAAGGAAAACCAGAAAGTAATCAAGGAAGGTGCAGCCATGATTGAAAAAGGATTGAAAAAGGAACAAAAGCCTGAACTGGACTATCTGTGGAGCAGCTTTAAACAGCAGCTTTAAACAGCAGCTTTAAACAGCAGCTTTAAACCCTCAGGTAGGTGATTTGACAATTTGGAACTGGAAGAGCCGCCGTTTGGAGACCAGCATCCCGAGGGATGGCAGCCCCAGGTGAGAGAAACTCAGTCCACAGCTGCATACTTCATGCTGCATTTACTGAGACCCGGGAACCACGAAGCCCCCAGGGTACAGCGGTTCTCAGACTCTGAGGTGGCATCAATGTCATAGTTGCAAAAGTCACTTCAACTACAGCTACCATTTTGGTGAAGCAACATGCATGGTCGAGGGCCCTTCATTACAATGAATAAGAAAACTGTAGTGTTATCCTCCTACAACACCTGCGAATGAAAAATGTGTCCCTGTTTAGGAGAACAGGAAGTAGGCATGGATTGGAAGGATTCTACAGCAAACATCTAATGTAGAGTTAAACAGAGAGAAATGTTATACCTCCTTTGCCTGAAAAAATACACAGTGTTCCTTGGGTTGAACTATGTTTTATTATAATAAATATATAATTTTACTACAATTTTAAAATAAGCAGTGTAAAACTTACAGTATCTCATGTTAGTTAAACACCAAAGCAACTCATAAAATGCACATTTTGATGTATGCTAATCTTTATATGTGTAATCTTCATGATTCCTTTAGCTGTTCTCTCAGTTCCGCTTTCAGGCCTGTGTGATGTGCCTCGGGACAGCGCGCACCTGGAAGGACAGGCCCGTGCTACGAAATGCTCTCCTCAGGACAGCGAGATGGAGGCTGGCAGGGTCAGCGACAGACTGGAAGGTGAACGTCTGCAGGAGGAAGGTGAGGAACAGGAAGATTTCCATGCGGGCCAGGCTCTCCCCTGGACACAGCCGCTTCCCTAGTGAGAGGGATAAAGACACTGAGCTAGGTAAACATTTCTGAACAGTATAACTCCCAGAAGGGCTAAAAACAGGGAAACATAGAAAAACCAGAGCTTAATTTGAGCCAGTGGTTTCCGGTGATGGGCACCTGCACTTAATTGGTTTGCGGTGCTCAGCACCAGCACTTAATTGTCAAAACTGCACTTATGACAGTCTACCACATGGTGGCACTGCTCATCTAATTTATAGATGAGCAGAACAACGGTTGTTTAGGAATGCAATGTACATTAAAAATTACTAATACCTGCCTCCCAATCACTTCCTTTAACTCTGGGGACCTGGAATAAACTGAACTGTCGCACTTGCAGGCGAGAGGGAAGGCTAGTAGTTGTTTTGGTACTGTCACTGGCAGCACTGGTAGGACCAATGTCCACGTGGTGCAAGGTGCAGTGGCCTCCTGGTCAGGGCCCAGGCACTTATTATTTTACAAACCAAGCAGACACCAACAAATGACAAAATGCAAACAGAATAACATTTTCAAGGGTAAGAATTTTCAGAACTACTATTTCATCCCATCGACCATTCACTATCAACAAGATCCTTTTTGAAACATCTCTTTCTTGTAGCTTTTTTGTATTTTGGTGTAAGGCAGCTACCTACAATGGACTTAAGCCAGCAATGGGCAGGCATCCAACCAGGCATTGATTCACAACCATGCAAACTTGGAAACAAAAGGCACATGAAATTCATCCTCAACCACTGAGCCAAATATGTGGAAACTTGAATGTAGAGTAGTGAGGATGTTGCAGGGAAAGCCCTATAGGTCACAAAAATAAGGCCGGAATGACCGTTCTTGTCTGTGGAGGAGGAGTGCATGACAACTGTATTTGTGTGTGAGGAATAGTCAAGATATTGCAATGAATATGCTTATATCTCCATTGTGGTGTGTAGCTGCTGATACTGCACTGTAATATCTACTTAACTATCATGTGTGAGCTTGTTTTTAAGTCACTAAAACCAAATAAATAAAATAAAAATAAGAGAGGAACAAAAGATGCCGATCTCACCCAGTGAAAACTCTTACATCACAGAAAGGGGTAGAGTTCTTGGTAGCATGTGACCATAACACACCTGTATATGGTCCGACTATATTTATTGAAGGAAACTGGTGATCGTACTTGCCTAAAATGTTGAAATCTTTCAACATTGTTTATTTACTACTGACTATATAATTATTTGAAACACAAGTCTCTACTTTCGGAATGAGCTAAAGATACTTGTGAAAGCAACAACTCACCACAATATAAACCTTCCCACTACTGAATTCTGAGTATAAACTTACTTTCTGCTGGGTTTACTGGGAAAGAGTTCCCCTTATATTACTTCTTCTCTTCTTCTCTGCTTTCTGCGCCCACTGTCTGCCTATTTTGTATATTTCACTCTCTTGAACAATGCTTTGTTACTGTTTTCACAATATTAGGAGGGCAACCTAATTTCCGTGTTCACATTGAACTTTCCAATTCGAATTGCGTGTATCTGTGTAATCACTCTTTTTTTCAATTACTTTACAGGGGTGTGGAAATTTGTCAAAAATCTACTTGGCCAGTGGACAAAATGTTACAGAAATCTACTTGTCCTAGGAAAATATCTGCTTTCACCACCTATTATTTCATAAATCAGTAAGGTGGGTCTGCACGGAGAGAACCTGCACTGCAATCAATGCAACATACTGTGCAATATATATTTCAAGTGAAAGTCCAATTATGTGGTGCACGGTCATGCATTCTTAAATACAACTGTTGTACTGGCTGGTTGTACAGTATGTGCGTAGATGTGTCAGTGTGCACTGCACCCAATTATCAACCAGTATGCATGTGACAAAATTTCAATTGTAGAGAAAGAGTACCTAAAGACAGAGTGCAGACTAGTATTTGACTACATTTCTTGAAGCATATTTGTCATAGACTGTCGGAATATGAACCTGTAGGACAGAAGGGTGTTCTCCATCCTAGGGCCAACTCATAGCTGTGCAGCTGCAAAAATACTCACAAGTGAACATGATCTGATAAAGGTGTGGATGGGAATAACTACACTTCTTGGCCGAGCTCATGAACGATTCATGGGACAGCCAACATCGCATAGCAGAGGTGCTGTGATTCACTGAGGCAGTATCCACAAGTACAAACACACAAGAGGCAGTAAAATCACTCTCTCCTTTTACATTCCTGGGCAGGTGAGGTTTGATTATACTATTGTGCACTCACTGCTAAATCTCTACATTCTTCTTCCACACAAGTAGCATATGCAGCACTGGCAGTAGCAACATGGTTCTCTTGTGTATAGTACTGGTATAGTAATGGCACCCGCAGAGTAAGTGTAGTGGTTTACCTGCCTCGCGCCCTGGCAGCGCGAGGCGGACATTCCGCGTCTCACGCTGTCAGCGATGACGTAGTGGTTTTGACGGTTGGGGATTACAGTTGTATGTTGTGGTTGAGCAACGGTCATTTATTCGTGCCCGTGGGAGTTGGTAAATAAAGACGTGTTGTTCAACGCTTCAGACTCCGTCTTATCATTACAAATTGGCGACGAGTTCGACTCCCACAGAACCCACATTGGACCACGGTCAATTGTACCTGAAGAACAAGACGCTTTCCGCATTCCTCACGTGTTGGTTGGTGTCTATTCTCTGCCACAGCCTTACGCGAGCGTCTGTCTCCTGGTGAACGATCCGGACAGTCTGAGGTGAGGAAACTTGTGACGACAGACGCGCTGTCTTCGCTGTTCGTCCCTCCCTCTCTGCCTGCTGCTGACACGATCTTCCCCGCCCAGCTCTTAAAGAGGCAGCGTCGTTTTTGTCACCTTCTGTGTCTATGGTCAGCTGCGCAAGGTTTATCGACGAGCATTGCTGGAGCTTAGAAAATCGGTCTGGAGTGGTCTAGGCAGTACCTACTTGTACAAAGAAATGCTTTAAGACAAAGAGAGTGGGCACGAACATAATACATTATTCTTCTCGCAGTCTCTTTGGTTGGAGTAAAAAGAGAAAAAAAAAAAGAGTACTAGCTTTGATGTAAGTTCGTACACCCTTGGTTTGGCTACTGTTCACCACTTATCAGTAGGAACATATATACTTACATTTCCTCATTCGTACTTTTGAGGAAAACTTTACATTATGCAGTCTATTCTTCCTCCACCTCCGTTTCTAGACACACCAGGCGAACCACCTGTGCCATGGAGAAAGTGGTTCGATGCATTTGAAAATTACCTGGGTGCAATAGGAGCACATAGGTTCAGGCCAGAAAGGAAAAAGTTTTTACTACTTCATTCTCTGGGGTTTGAAGGGAGAGAAACCCTTAAACATTTACCTGATGTAGTGGGTGATGAAGAGGAAGATAACGATGAATACAAAGACACAGTGAAGAAATTAAAAGTCAGATTTGATAAGCAACCCAGGGCCTCATGTAGGTAAATAAATTTTACCGGTTCTTAAATACCGAGCCGTACCGAATCGGTAAATTAGAATCGGTAAGTTACATGTAGGTAAAAATTCGGTAACAGTTACCGATTCGGTAACATTCGGTAATCACGAATCGGAATTCACCGAATCGGTAAATACCGAGGTGGTATTTACCGATTCGGAAAATACCGAGGTGGTATTTACCGAATCGGAAAATACCGAGGTGGTATTTACCGATTCGGAAAATACCGATTCGGTATGTACGGATTCGGTAAATAAAATCACATGACTTGACGAAACAGCTAATCCTGTGCAACGACAGCCCACCCAACCAGGAAGTGCCCACACCCAGGCAGGTGTACATAATTAGCCGAAGTGGCCACACCCAGGCAGGTGTACATAATTAGCCGACCCTGGAGAGGCTTGGAGTGCAGAGGAGAGGCAGGGAGCCGTTGCATGTGCGAGCGGGTAAACGAACAGCATGTCCAGCCAGAGAACACAGAAAGACGGAGGGGAAAGGAGGAGGAAGCTGAAATTTAGCCCCAAGGAACTCCAGGTGCTGGTGGAGGAGGTGGTGAAGCAGCACCACAAGCTGTTTGGAAGGCAATCCCTGCAAGTGCCTGAGGCTGAAATGCGCAACATATGGCTGGCCATCCAGGCGCAGGTCAATGCTGTGGGAGTGACCCACAGGGACATTGAGGTCCTCAAAAAGCGCTGGTATGACCTGAGGATTATAACCAAGAGGAAGATGGGCGACATCCAGAAGGAGGCCAGCCAGACCGGAGGTGGAACCAACAGGGCACCTGCCCTCACCGAACTGGAGGAGCTGGTGGCGGCCACAATCGAGCAAGAGAGCGTCGTGGGTCTTGGGGACGCCGACAGCTCTGCCAGAGCCGCAACACACCAAGGTAAGACGAAAGCACAGCAATGTAGCCCCCCCTACCCCTATCCCACATCCCCCATTGTGAAACGAGAATCACACTGCAGTCCACACGTGTCAGTGCAGACAGGCAATGCATTCCGGGAGATGTAGTCAGGGCAACACTAACCATGACGTAAATGTTACAGGGCAACATGGCATGTCACGCACTCGAGGCACAATGAGACAGAGGACATATTGGAATGTGAAATGATTTATTGTGACGCTTGCAATGCAGCCCTTCGGGGACACTGAGCCAATGTTGTATTTCTGTCCACAGATGTGACATCATGCAGGACAGGGCATGCTGCAGGAGAGACGGCACACCGGCCACAAATATCACCTCTAGCCAGCACAAGTTCAGACCAGGGAGCAGGCCCACTGGCAGCCGCACCACCAACACAGCCAGCCTCGCCGCACCCAGAGCCAGCATCACCTCACCGAGAGCCAGCATCACCTCACCGAGAGCCAGCATCACCTCACCGAGAGCCAGCATCACCACAACCAGAGCCAGCATCGCCACTCATGTTCGATTCACCGGCCACATCTCCGCTTGCAGGTGTGAGAATGAGGAGGCGTCCAGCAGCCAGGCTACGAGCCTTAGACACCTCGTCAGACGACAGCATGGGCCCAGAAGACCGCACCGGGCCCCAGGAAGGGAGCCATGCCACTGTGCCCCACACCTCACAGGCAGCACAGACGGGAGCAAGAGGGCACCGCAGGTCGCGTGTCCAGAGTCCACCAGCACCCACTGACGGCCATGGTGTCTTCTTGGGGCTCGAGGGCCAAATGTTGAAACAACAGCGCCTGCAATCAAAGGCAGTCATGTCAGTCCAGAGGCACATGCGGGTGATGACGACAACATTAGTCAACATGGACAATAACATTAGCGGCATGGCTGCGGGCATTCGGGACATGTCCCAGTCAATCCAGCAGTTGTGCAGCAAATTAGATGCTGACATCGAAGCACGGCGCCGGGAACGCCAGAGAAGGGACACTACCAGCAGGGCACTCAACCGTCTGGCAACTGCGACTTCTCTACTGTGCCGGCGCTCTGTGACGATGCAGGAGGGCCTAACACAGTGCTGCAGCGACCTGTCTCGGGGGATGGTGCAGGTGACAAGTGCACTAGGGGTGCTATTGACTAGTCAGGCGTCGACAACTGCTGCAGGGGATGCTGCGGAGAGCATCGACACCAGCAGCAGCATCACACCCCCCGTCCCAGAAGCACGCAGGAGCAGCAGGCGGCTTGGGGTTGGCTCTAGTGAGGATGCACAGGCCGTGCAATCCACCACTGCAGCGCGTATGCGCAAACATTGATGTAGCCCTGCTTAGCCACTTCCCATTGGGTGACGTAACCCTGGACATACTCCTTGTATAGATGGTATATTGCCAGATTGGCCTGTTCATGTGTTCATGGCGTGGTGCCACATTAAAACTACGTCATGACTTCTCACAACTCGCTGTGTCCCCTCACTTACTCAGAAATAGTTGCATGTGATCTCTGCCCGTCTCTCTCTCCCATCGATTGCAGTTGGCACTCTAGCTGCGTTGCCCTCTGGCTGGCCTGACTCATCCTCGTTGTCCTCAAAATATGTTAGTTCCACATCTGTACCTTTTTTCGTGGCAAGGTTGTGCAGCATTGCACAAGTGGCAATTATCTTGCAGCAGGTGATGGGTTTGTACTGGCGTGCGCCTCCGCTCTTGTGCAGGCAGCGGAACCTGCTCTTCAGTAGTCCAAACGTGCGCTCCACCACATTGCGTGTTGTTTTGTGTGCCACGTTGTATCGTCTCTCACTCTGGGTTGCTGGGTGTAGGTAGGGAGTGAGGATGAATGACCGGCATGCATATGCACTGTCGCCTGGATGAGTGAAAGGGAACCATCAGTAACATGCCTCTATACACTATGATTTGCAGGTTTCAAGGGGCGTCACTGTTACTTACCTAGCAGGTATCCCTCTCCGAATTCTCCGGCACTCAGTCGTGTGTAGATCCCACTATTCTGGAAGATGTAAGAGTCGTGGGTGCTCCCAGGAAACTTTGCAACAATATCTGTGATGATGTTCCCTGCATCACAGATCACCTGCACATTGATGGAGTGGGTGGACTTCCTGTTCCTGTAGATGTGCTCTGTATCAGCTGGTGGACAGATTGGGATGTGTGTACCATCAATACAGCCGATGACATGGGGGAACTGTGCCATGTGATAAAAGTCAGTTTTTGTTTTCTGCAGTGCAGCCTGTGTGTTTGGGAAGCTTATGTAGTGGTGCATTCTCTGCATCATGGCATCCAGGAACTTCCTGAAGAAACGTGACAGGCAACTCTGGGATACCCCACCCACCGCAGCTATCACCACCTGATAACTGCCGGATGCCAACAGATGTAGGCTGCAGAGCACCTGCACATGTGGGGGTATGGCGTGCGCCCTTCTTATTGGCTGGTCCAGGAGTGGGTGTAGGTCCCTGATTAAGTCCATGATGGTTTCGGGGTGTAGCCTGTACCTCTCATGTATCTCTGCATCAGTCAGCTGGAATAGTGTGATGCGCTGTCTGTAGATTTGTTCCTCCCGTCGCCACACCCTCAGTCCTGCTGCCTGTAGACGTAGGCGCCTTGCAATGACGTACATAGCGGCCATGTTGTCCACGCTCTTGCATTTTGGGGTTGCTTATCTGCACTGTTGATGGTTACCACCTGCTTTCAATCCGTGTTAATTACCGACTCTTATTTACCGATTTTCCTGGATTTCTTAATTACCGAGTGCTCCTACATGTCATTTTTATTTTTACCACTTCATATTTACCACTTCATGTTTACCGAATCGTTAATTACGTATTCGGTAAATCTGAATCGGTATTTTGGAATTCGGTAAATATGAATCGGTATTTACCGCCTCATATTTACCGAAAATTGGTTTTTGGACTCCTACATCTCACTTGTCTCAATACCGGTCGGTAACGGCATATTTACCGAAAATCGGCCGTTACCGACCGGTATTTGGCTACCTACATGAGGCCCCCAGTGTGGTGGTGTCTAGGCATAAATTCTTTAAAAGAGTGCAGAAAACCGAGGAAGATGTAGACACATACATTACTGCTTTGAGGAAGTTGGTGGCAGAATGTGAATTTGAAAATTTCAGTGAACAATTGATTCGTGACCAGTTCATAGGAAAATGTCTTGACAAAACCATAAGACAGAAGCTCTTATCTTTGGAAAATCCCTCCCTGGATGAATCTATTTGCATAGCGAAAAGTATTGAAACGTCACAATCTTCAATAAAGGAACTGGAAAGTAAAAGTGTGGAAGTTGTTACCCCTGTCCGTTGTAAAAAGTATGAGAGGAGAAAAGAGTATCAGCCAAATAATTTTTTCAAAAGGACTGATATCTGTTACAGATGTGGATATCCCTCCCATGTGAAAAGTGGTAGACCGTGTCCTGCGAGAAATGCAACCTGTCGCAAATGTGGGAAATTGGGACATTTTGACAAAGTATGCCAAAGCCAAAAATATAAGAAAGAACAGGTAGCATGTGCCATGGATGCAAGTGGCAGTGACAGCGATGACACTCTTTGCGAACTCAAGGACATGGTGGTAGTCGTCAGCGAAGGGAACATAAGGAGGGGTAACCCCGATGACTGCATAGATCCCTATGCCATCATTGGAGTAGGTGAAGAAAGTGTGAGACTGCTTGTAGACTCTGGTGCAAGGATCACAATGATCAGTGAATCGTTGTTCAGGAAAAAATGGGGTAACAGACCTCTGCAACCGCCTGACCGTGAACCTGTATCCTATGAAGGGAGAAGTATAGAACTGTTGGGGTACTTTGAGGACATCTTGATCTTCAAGAACAGACACATTTATGGGAAAGTTTATGTAGCTGTCAATGGATTAGACATATTGGGATGGTTCCACCAAGGTTTATTCAGTATGATGCTGTGCCCTGGAGCCAAAGAACAGATTCTGGTGGTTCGGGACCAAACACATGTGGAGGAACTACTCAATAAATATCCCAGAGTGTTTTCAGGCGAATTGGGGAAAATCAAAGGATTCAAACACAAGATTAAGATAAAGAGTGATGCGGAACCGGTAAAACACAAAATAAGGAGTATCCCTTTCAGCATCAGAGAAGACTTGGAAAAAGAACTTTTGTCCATGCAAAAAAGAGGGGTTATTGAACCCATAGAATCGTCTGATTGGTCTTCAGCATTGGTCGTGGCAAGGAAGAAAAATAACGACCTCAGAATCTGCATTGATTTGCGCAATCTAAACAAGGTCATCTGGGTGGATTCGCATCCTCTACCGAATATATCAGAAATGCTGGGTGTAGTCGAAGGTGCCAAGGTCTTCACCAAATTAGATCTGGCCTCGGCATATCACCAAATTGAACTGGACAAGGAGTCACGCCATTTCACTGCGTTCAATTCTCCTGCAGGTCTGTTCCAATTTTGTCGAATGCCTTTTGGGTTGGCCTCAGCAGCCTCTGTCTTTCAGAGAGTTATGGTCAATTTACTGAAGGGGATAAAAAACGTGGCCATATTCCAAGATGACATTCTGCTGTTCGCAAAAGACCAACAAGAACACGACATAGTGCTGAATAAGATCTTATCTATATTCCAGGAACATGGGGTAGTCCTAAAAAGAGACAAGTGTGAATTCTCCAAAGACAAAATGGATTATCTGGGTCATACGATATCAAGTGAAGGAGTCACGCCCAAACCGAGTTTGGTTCAAGCCATCGTTGATGCCTCTGCTCCCAAAGACAAAGCAGGAGTCAAATCACTGTTAGGTCTCACAGAATTCTATGCCCGTTTTATTCAAGACTATGCTACAAAGATTCGCCCCATTTCCAAGCTGCTCCAAGACAGAAGTGAATTTGTGTGGGATGATGAATGCAAGACTGCTTTCGTTTGGATCAAGGAGCAACTTAGCACTGTCAAGGCTTTGAAGCCATTTGTACAAGGGGTCCAGTGTACTTTGACTGTTGATGCTAGCAGTTATGGACTGGGCGCTGTTTTGACACAGATTGTGGACCAAAAGGAACATACTGTAGGGTTTGCATCCAGAGTATTAAGAGAAGCAGAGACTCACTATTCAGTCATTGAGAAGGAGCTTCTAGCGTGTTGGTGGGGCATTGAAAAATTTAAAAATTATTTGTGGGGACAAAAATTTATTCTTCAAACGGACCACAAACCATTAGTTGCGATTTTAGGATGCACCAACAACCGCGGGGCCACTCCCCGCATCGCACGCTTAGCTTCCAAACTCTTACAATTCAACTTTGACATTGTACATATTTCTGGGGGGAAAAATGTAAGAGCGGATGCACTGTCACGTTTACCTGCTAACACCAGTCAGGACTTACAAGGGATTGATGAATGTTGTTCTGATGAAAAGGAGGATTATATTATAGCTAGTGTTGAACTTAATAGTGTTTGTTCTATTGATCAGCAAAAATGGAGAGAGGCGTTGGCTGGTGATGAAGTTTCAAAAAAACTTATGAAATATATTTCCCAAGGGTGGCCCAGGGAAAGGAATGTAGATGTTATCTTGCAACCCTATGTCAAGGTGTGTGATGAATTTTCGATTGAGGATGGTCTTATTTTCAGGTTAGAAAAACTTGTTCCACCGGTGGACATCAGATCCACTCTTCTGACCAAAGCACATGACGGGCACCTAGGTGCCACATTAACCAAGCGCAGAGTGAGAGAGTACTTTTGGTGGCCTAAAATGGATAGAGATATTGAAGAAATGGTGCAGGACTGCACTGTTTGTTCCTCTAGTGACAAGAGTCTTCACACTAGTTGTCCCCCTCTCCAACCCATTCCCCTCCCGGGTGGACCGTGGGAAAAACTTGGCATAGATGTCCTAGGACCCTTTCACAGTTTGCCCCAACAATGCAGATTTGCTATTGTTATGGTGGACTATTACACAAAGTGGCCCGAGGCCAAGTTTGTCTCTAAGGTTGATTCCCAAGAAATCATCGACTTCCTAAGGGAAACATTTATGAGAGAAGGGTTTCCCCAAACTTTAATATCAGACAACGGAGTACAATTTGTATCATCTGAAGTACAAGAGTTTCTTAGAGAATCTGCCATTACTCATCACCGTAGTTCTCTCTATCATCCCCAAACTAACGGCTTAGTAGAGAGGCTCAATAGAGTCATAGGTGATTGTGTCAAGTGGGCTCTTGCCCACCACAAAGGTGTTCCCCAAAGTGTCAGGACAATGTTGTGGTTTTATCGAACCACTCCTCATTCTTCCACTGGTGTGTCCCCCTTTGAACTACTGAGAGGTAGGAAACCATGTACCGAGTTTAGACCGGTTTGGATGTCCAAATGGAATAAATCCAATTCTACTCCCCGAGAAATGGATGAGAAAGTGAGGTCCAAGTCTGCTGAGGTCCAGGTCAAACAAAAAGAGTACTTTGATGAAAGGAAGCGCGTTAAGGTCAGAGAATTTGCGGTGGGAGACAGGATCAGAATTAAGAAACCAGGTTTTGTGAGAAAAGGAGAAGCTAAGTATGGGGAAATTGTGGTAGTGGATAAAGTGTGTGGTAATGCTGTTCGAGTCAATGGTAAAGACTGGTGGAATAGTAACAAGGTGGCGAAAGTTAAAAATGTGCGCAATGACGTCAAGTGTTCCAGGTTGAAAAGTGAGGTCTCTCATAGGATCTCTCAAGGTAAACTTGATGTTCAGAGCCCATCTCCCAGCCACGCCGCTGTCAGGAGGAGTACCAGAACAGTTAATATGCCTGTTAGATACCGCCAATGATTTTCTGTGTTTCTTCTAGCCACTGTAGTGCTTATCCTGCTCTTGCTTTCTTTTCTTACTCTCTCTCTCTCTCTCTCTCTCTCTCTCTCTCTCTCTCTCTCTCTCTCTCTCTCTCTCTCTCTCTTTCTCTTGCTCTCCTCTTTGCTGCTCTCTCTATTTCTCCGTTCTCTAAGAAAAGGAGATATGTAGTGGTTTACCTGCCTCGCGCCCTGGCAGCACGAGGCGGACATTCCGCGTCTCGCGCTGTCAGCGATGACGTAGTGGTTTTGACGGTTGGGGATTACAGTTGTATGTTGTGGTTGAGCAACGGTCATTTATTCGTGCCCGTGGGAGTTGGTAAATAAAGACGTGTTGTTCGACGCTTCAGACTCCGTCTTATCATTACAGTAAGCTCCCCTAAAATGAAGAGGTGCAGCTCCCCAATAGATGTGCAAGTTTGTCTCACTGAGATTTGTGAAGTACTAGTCACTTTTTTCTTTAAAATCCGAGTTCTCTGACACTTGTCTCTCTCCTTCCAATGTCCCCAGCCTCCCACTGCCCACCCAAATGTGCCTGTTATCTTCTGGGAAAATCCTGTAATTCTGTTGCCGGATGCTGACATACGAGTATTGGGAAGCCTGGTGAAAGATAAGGTTTTAACATTGCCGAAACTTGTGCAATCAGTTTGTTGTTTTCAGAAGCTGAGCGTTCTGAGGGTCTAATCTAAGGGATGATGCTTGAATATTTCGAAATGGGCACATGCATAAAGAAGGCACAAAGACAGGCACACTGGAAAAACACTCCTTGACAAATCATGTAGGGAAAGAAAGACAATCCTTTATGTCACAGTCTACATAGGACGAATACTCACACAGGTGGCAGAGTTACTTTTCCTTGGATCTGGTATGGGCGCATTTTTACTGCTGACGTAACTGTGCAACCAAAGTGCCACAATACAGCAGTTGCATAAAATTCTGAGGTGGGAATATTGTATAATTTCACGCAGTTGTCAATAAAAGGCGATTGTGAGACCTACAAATTTAAATTTTGATAATTTCTGCTTTTTTTTAACTCGTTCTGCAATGTTTGCCATTTTATATCGTTGCAAATGACAGATGGTCCCCCATTGATGGCAGGTCCTGTGTACGTGCGTAATTGATTTATAACAGAGCCACTCTGATTATGAGATTCAACAGCTGAGGCGTTTTCCTCAAAATTTGCCACATAATCATGCTGCCTAAACTGCATATTTTAACAAAAAATGTTGATTCAAGGTCAAACAGATCAAAAGTTTCTAAAAAGAGGGTAACCCATCCTGCCACACAGTGAAAAGCCCATCACAGGTAGTGACTGGTCACTTTTACATTGCTATTCCTGTATGTGGGTGTTTATCTGAAAGTAATAAGGCAAAACATTTATACTGACAGTGTTAACGTATACAGATGTAAAAAAAATGAAGTAATACGATAAACATAAATGGGCTGCATTCTGCTACATAATTCTAATTATTTGTGGACACAATTTAGTCAACCCTGTCGCATAATTTAGACCTTCCCTGCTGCTTCATTAGTGCCTCCGCTTATTTAGCGCACACTGCCAGAGCACTTTGCATGGTGGGGTGGTTTACAGTAGGTACAGGAGACGAGAAATGCAAACAAATAGAGGTACAGGCTAACAGGAATGAGCCCACAATCTGGAGAATAACTGGTTTCTTGCCAGATCAAGCCTGTAAAATTGACACGGACGTTAGGCTTTTCCTCTGCTGCAGTGGCAAGATTGGAAAATAAAGTGGGGGCACTGATTAAGCGAGAAGCAGTGGAGGGAAGGTGGAGGTAATGAAATAAGGAAAAGGCAAGAAAGACTGTGGGGGAGGGTATTAGGAACGGAGACCGGAGACCCCAGGCAAAAATGTGGACATTGCGATGTTTCAGACGCCAAAAGTGGCCCACATTTCAGTCAGCTGTATGAAATACGCTGCACACATAACATTGCCTGGATCACGAAGATACTTTCTGCCTGCTGCATTATGAGGCGTTTCTTTTATTCAAATTTAGCTGTATGTGTTTAACCCCAGGAAAAAAATGTTTCAATTTACAGCGCACACATAATCTTGCAAGGCTGCCTTTTCTGTAAGACTGCCAGGTGTTAAAGTATAATCCTTTGCTCCATGCTCCCGAATGCGACCTCGTCCATAAAAGCAGACAAACAGAGTAAAGGTCAATTTCTCTAAATAGTGAGCTTAGATTCGTTGTGCTTTCACTCATTATCAACGCTGCACTGGTTGCATTGCAATAGGCGCCTCATTGATCAGCCGATAGCAGTGGAGACGTTCCCCCTTACTGTAAATTAACATGCCACACATTTGACCCTGCCTCTACGCCCACTTATCCCAGACCATTCCATGCAGCATCATAGTTAACATACTTTTCTTAAGGCTCTGACTCGCCCTGTTGGTGAAGCATTCACTGTGTCAGAGATGGCGACTTGCCGCTCACGATTCCAGGAAGTGCCCCCCAGTGCACCAAAGATGAGTGGACTGCCTTGGACGGATCCCAATGGACAGGGTGATCGAGCCCTGCAGCAATCAGCGTCAGAGAGACCACAAGGCCACCCGGCCCGCAGCGCTGGGACCCAGACATCGGCAAAAGTGTTTTCTGCCTCGACACCCGCCCTTGCACGTTCAGTAGGTGGGCTGCACCAGTGTTGAACTCACTTTAGAACACAGACGTCTAGCGTAAGACTCCCCCAGCCAATCACTGGCTAGTTAAGAGCCCAGTCATGGACTTCCAGCCAGTCAAAGGCCTCCAAAGGCTTTCTGACCGCATTTCAATTGCCTGTGAGCCCCAAAATGCCCACAGCTCATTTCTTTTTTGTGATTTAATGTCTACTTGTCCGTCGGACAAAAAAGACAATAAATCTTCTTGCCCTTTATAAAATTCTAGTTGGTTCGGTCGTCGGGCGATATGATTCCTCAACCCATGTACTTTCCATATTTTGTTTTTCAATTAATTTCCAGACGTTGGTGTCTTTTTCCATAAAGTTCTTTTTATTTAGTATCCAATTCCATAACACTTAAAAAAGACCCAGCCAAACGCGTTTCATCCCTTATAGAGACTTCATCAGGGCAATTTCATTGATCCTTCTTCTCAAAATTCTTCTTTTCCGTTCATTCCCCTTTTAAACGTCTGGGCTCTTTTCGAGCCACCTTTTGACGTGTGTATCCTCATTTTACCTGAGTGGTAGCTCTGGTTTAAGAGTCAATAAAACCTGTATAACCTGAGGAATAGCCAAGCAACCTACTAATTCAGGCTAGCTTTTTATTTTCACCCTGCCGTGGGTTAGAAGACAGTGATAATATGACAGCACACCTACCTGGAAAGGACAAGAGGCAAAAATGGAAGACGGTGGAAACAAAAATGAAGGAAAATAAAAAAAGGTGGGAGTTCAATCTGGAAAATCGTAGTGACTTATATCAAAATGTATACCAAATGATTTGAGCGGAACGGAAAATCTATTGCTTTCAGACAACTTCAGGGAAAACCTACTTCATTTTGATACCATGTGTTGAGATCTGTTTCTAGGGGAGGGGATTGGGCCACCAAAAACCTCTGAGAAAAACGAGGCTTGTCTAGCACACCATCAAAGTATTTTATTATCTCATGAGTAACCCCTCAGAACCGGCTATAATAACCTTTTTATCTTAGGGATTTCAAAATTGGGCTGTAAAAGGCACAAAGTGGCCAAAGTCTTTCAAGTCTCCTGACTTCTCAAAGAAAGGCCAGCCTCAGCAGGCACCTCTTGGTGATGGAGATAACTTTATGAATATTTACGAAGAAAAATACTGAAGCTTAAAGGCCATATTCTTTACACATCGAACAGTTAAATGTACTCTTTGGCCCCATTAGTTTAAAACAGGGGTCTCCAACCTTTTATGTAATAGGAGCTACTTATGGTCAATGAAAATCATCCTGAGCTAGCTGGTGGTGTAAAAGTGACATCAGACAAGATTACATTAGTGGTCAACTGAGCAGATCACCTCAGTGAATCAGGCTTGCCAGCAGTACAACAAACAGACTGTTCTCGTTTGGAATGACTATATGAACAATACAGAACAGCCATAGATGCAATGCTAGTGGAACCAGATACTACAATGAGTAATAGGTGTCCCCAACAACTCCCTATTTATCACGCAAATATCAGCTGCAAGGGTATTTTTGTAATGCCACCATTTTTCTCCAAACAACAGGTGTTGAGTTCTGAAAATACTCACATTATAGTCTTGAATACATGATTTTCAATCTCGATATACATATATTTATTCAACCAACCAAAAGTTTATAATTTAGTAGGTTCTGATGCACACAGGAGTGATACTCACAGGTAGCTGGAGAGCTACCAGTATCTCACAAGCTACTCACTGGAGATATCTGGTTTAAAGATTGCCTCAAGGCAGAGATAATTCTCTAAACCTTCCAAGATAGTATTTGCTAGCTTGCGTTATTAGTCAACGCAATGCTATTCTTGAAATTGTTCAGACTGGGGTTTTTTTTATTTGTCTTGCAATTTTTGAACCTCAAGTGGAAAAAAAGCAGGCAAGGTCAGGAAGCACCAGTGCAGGTACAGAAGTGATACAGCATCAGTAGCTATGAGAACTTTCCTCTGTCTTTAAGCAAATAGAATAATATAGATGTGCACTACATTTGCATTCAGACTCCCATCAGGTAGCATGTATTTCTGAGCCTCCTAGCTGAGAGATGAGTAAATGCAGAGATATGTTAACATATAACAGAGATCCTAGCAAAGCCGTTAGTGTTCTGGAAGCTACTGTGATGTAAGAAGATGCCAAGGTTACAATAGCAAAACTCAGACTACCAGCTAACAGACATTGTGTATTATTAATAAGCATCTCTCAGTAGTTTGTGCTTTTAAGTGGACATCTAATAGTCTGTATTCCACAGCAGCAACTGCCTTTGAAAATTAATTTGTTACCTGCAGAGAAAGGCATGAAAGCAGCTGAATTCTTTAACGCCCCCTTTTCATCCAGGAAGTGTGCCGGGTTAAACTCATCCGAGGTCTCCCACTGTTCAGGGTCATGCAGAACCGAGGTAAGAATCGGGATGACTTTTGTGCCCTAGAATAACAATTCATGAAACACAAGTCAGCCACAATCTGTATTGTACAATATTATTTGCAGATGGGCAGATGGGCAGAGTTCTCCCTCACTAGCTCATTCACTTACTCACTCAATAGTTACTTGCCTCTAGGATGCACACATGCCCTTGTCTCTAAGGGATGCCACACATAGGACATTCAAGAGCACACGTTAGACAACACATTTGTGGGTATGTTTTGATGCCAATATCTGAGAGGAACTGCCCTGTGCACAAGTATTTAGACATGCACCCACTCGAAAAGTACACCTGCTACAAAGATCTCTCGCAGAGTGGGATGAATCATATTCCTTCGAATGTACCAATATAAACCATCACTAAATATACCAATATAAACCATCACTAAATATTATGTTGAACATACCAGTATTCACTGACCAAACACAATGACACCAGAGCACATCAACTGTGGTCACCCACCTCAGACCATGAGGAAATGGTGCCTCGGCTTCAAATGCGCTATAAAGCTTTATAAATGGCAGCAGCTTGTAGCAGCACTTCCGTTTTTCTGACCGAGGTTCTTTACAGGTCCAAAAGTGTCTTATTTGGTGGGTTCAGGGACACAGTATCCAGTTGTGCCTTTGAAGTGGGGGTGACTTTAAAGAAGGGTCTTTAAAGTGCACAGAGGTCCTTCCTTTCCAGCCCTGGCTCCAGGCTAACTACAGGGGGGTGATCAACCCTTTATGTGGGGATAGGACACTGCCTATTCAGGTGCCAGTGTCAGCCCCTGCCTCCCATCCTGACCAGGATACCCCATCAGGATGCATATGGACACTCAGATACACCTAACCTTCTTTTGTGTGCGGCTGACTAAAGGGAATGCACAAAGTCAAGCTGTCATCCACCCCAGACGTGTATTGGAGAGAGGCTGTAGGCACACAGAGCTTTAAGAGCACAGAAATGTTCACTTTGTAAGAGTGGCATTTCTAAAATAGTAATGTTAAATCCAACGTTAACAGTAAAGAGGATTTATCTTTACCATCCCAAACATATAAAACACAAAACATGACAGAGCTACTCCTTTCTAATCAGGAATTACAGCTTAAAAGTGTAATACAGTATTACCAATGTTAACCCCACAGTAGAGAACAACGAATTTTGTCTTTTTCACACAGCACTCTGCCCTATGGGCTACCTAGGGCATTCCTTAGGGGTGGTGTAATATAAGGGGAGTTTAAGGCTTGGCAAAGGGTTTTAAATGTGAATCAAAATGGCAGCAAAACTCCCCACAGAGGCCCTGCAGTGGCGGTCCTGAGACATGTTTAAAGGGCTACTTGTGTGAGTGGCACAATCAGTGCTGCAAGCCCACTAGTAGCATTTAATGTACAGGCCCTGTCCACAGTTAATGCACTCTACTAGGGATTTATAGATAAAATAAACATCCAAATTGTGAATATAACGAATGTAACAATTTTAAGGTGAGAAGCACATGCACTTTAGCACTGGTTAGCAGAGGTAAAGTGCTCAGAGCCCTAAGACCAACAAACAAAGATTCAGCAAAAAGAGGAGGTAAGCAGGCAAATAATTTGGTGAAAGACCAACCTAAGGCTGGCAGGTCTAACAATATGATATAGCATAACATAAATGAATCTGTTGCTACCAGTGGCATCTGTGCATTCCATACCTTCGGAATGTGATAGCCATGGAATTCAGTATCGCGGGTCGTGGAGTGTGGAAGAGCAATTGGCGCTATGTCAAGGAAACGTTGAATCTCGAAAATCACAGCATTTGTGTACGTCATCTTCACACGATCATCAATGGTGGGGTGGCGCGTGGGTCCAACCACATCATCAATCTCCTGCTGAATCTTGGCTGGAAGACCAACAGAGAGACCATTTAGTTTCTAGGCTCAGAATGCATGCTGTAATGTAATGACCTAAACTACGCACTCTGAGGTGTTCAGACTCAGAATAAAAATATAGCTTGAGCTTCGAATTTGCATTGATTTTATCTTGCTTTATTTTGTTTTTTGCGGATAGTCCTGTGGCTTTTGTGCTTTTTGTAATAAAGGATTTTTATTTTTAAAATCCTGCTCTGCTTTTCTTTCCATTGTTGCATATAGGTGAAATGCGGAGTAAATGAGTGAATGGTAAGTGAAAGTCATTTGTTTTAGCAGAAAGTATGGACAACATATAGGGGTCGCAGCTGGGACTCCTGGCATGCCCCTTGCAATCTCTAGCACTGTCTTTGCGACCCCTGACCTCAGAGATGGCAAAATCATTACCAAGAACCCAGGGGCAAATCTTACGGTTGTTGGGACTGCACTCTCCTTGTTTTCTGTGCATTTATTCACTATACTAATAGTGAATAATAGTATTTTATTTACTATTAATGCAAAAACAAATGGAGCACCAAGAACTGGAATAAGACCTTTCCTGGCAGCTCAGGCAAGGAAATAAAATGTGTTTGGGCAGATGCTTGTGGGTGACAGTGTGTTTGTGTGAGAAAGACAAAGTGCATATGTGTGAGCTTGGGTGTCTGTATGTGTGTGCATGTGGCTGAACGTGAATGAGAGTTAGTGAAAGTTAGAGAATGAGAATAAGTGAGATTGATGCTAGTAAGTGAGTATTGGTGAGCCAGAGTCAATGAGAATGAATATGTGTGGCAAATGGGTACGCCCATTTAGTTCAGCAAGTTGTTTTGCTCTTTGATCACCCAGTTTGAACTTTTTTACTGTGGGTGAGTATCATTAATTACGTCTCACCCACATTAAACACATGGTTAATGGACTGCACTTGTTTACCGTCAGGGTCCATCTTTTAAGATAATGCTGCTGTGCTGCAGCTAGGATAGGAGGCACTGGTATAGTTACACATGAACACATGTGTGCACAAATGTGGAGGCTGCACATGTGAGACTACTGACGTGCGTAGCCCGGTAATTCCTTGCAGGTATCTTGGTGCAAGAGGGGACTCTGAAAGATTAGATGTTGACATGGGATAGGCCTTATAATATTACTGGGTATTCATAGGTAAGGTCCGTAGGATTACTGGTTTATCTGCAGTTTTACTATATTATACAGATTGGGGAAATCTGACCTAAAGTGCAGTTTGTGCTTTCTTTAGGCCTACAAAGCCCAGTAAGGTATCAAACTGGGGTGAAACATGTGCATCAAGTGTGAATATCCAAGCACCTACATGTACACTTTATGGGACATCGAGAATTGTCATATTTCTCTGGTTTGGGTGAGGCGTGGAGGGGTGATGTTGAACCTTAGGATTGGTCAGGGGTGCCTGACATTTAGAACGTTCCACCCACAAGTAAAAACGCTGGCAAAGGGGGGAGAAGGAGTTGGACAATGCAATTGAACACCAGCAGAAACCATGCACAGTGGGAAGGAAACACTCCCTGATGCCCGAATGGACTAAGGACTCTACCTACAGCTGACACCAAGGCCAGGGAGTCTCTCCAGGTTCAGGGAGGCTGGTTTCCTTACACCTGCTAAAGACCAGTTGAGGAAATATATGGAGTTCTGCCCCCAGCAGGAGGAGAAGAGCACCAGAGACAAAGACAAGGAGAAAAGCTGGCAAAAGGAGACTGACGATCCAGCTCCTGCAAAGAGTTCTGCTTTAGAGGCCAGGAGGCTGGCCGAAAACGCTCCAGGTAGCTCAGGGTCACTACCAGGAGCAACATGTGCCAAAGTTTGTAGATATCAGCCCAAAAGCGTCGGAGATATCAAAGGGAAAAGGATTTATCCTTTGACACCCTGGTTGAGCGACGGGGTGCATGGGGCTCCACTGCATGTCTTCAAATTATCCCCTGGGGTGTGCCAGGGCCCGGGTATTGCTTCATTAATTCATAATTAATGGCCCATGGATGGGACATGCATGGAGGCCGCACCCCAGAGCTCGGGAGGTTCTCGGGACCCCGACCCTCAAGTCATCACTTTCAACTTAGAGGCTTGGGACCCATCCCTGGGCCCTTGACGAAGGATGGAGGGGAGTGCTGTGGCCCCTCCTTCAGCAGAAAAAAGGAAATGAAGAGTCCCATCCCCAGGCCCCTGACAAACAAGGAAAACAGGAGGTAGCGCCATTGCACTCCCCGCAGCAGAGGAAAGGGGCCCGGCACCCCATTCCCAGGCCTCTTATGTGTGGGCAAGGAAGTTGTGCGCCACTGCACACATCAATACAGGTGGGCTCATCCTCACTCACCATGCCTAGTTCAGGTGGGAGCGGGACGGCCTCTGCAAGAAGAGCCCTGCCCGCACAGAGCGGGCAGTAGAGAATCAAGCTGCCGTGCCAGCAGTCAAAGGACAAGTGGGGAACAAGCTGGGCAGCATGGGATGAGCTCCCCATGCTGCCTCTACAAAAGGAGATATTGAGATGCCCGGGTGGAACTAGGGATCCACAACAAAGGAAAAAGCTCCTCAAGAAACAAGCATTGGCATAGCCAATAGGTCTCGCTTTTGGACCTTATAAGTATTTAGTTATGCAGCACAATATCCTTGGTGCAACAACATCAACTGTTGCATGGCTAAACACTTAAAAGGTCCCAAAGGCGAGACCTATTGGCTATGCCAATGCTTGTTCAAAATGTTGCAATTACTTACCTAAACTATACCGCTAGTAACAGCACAATTTATTGCAGTTTTGTACATAAACAAGTCATAACACTTTAACAGACTGTCTGCAACTTAGATTGTATAACTACTCAGCAAGCTACAACAAAAACAGTTTAGTATTAATCACATAGGCAAAACGTAATGCATTTACCAATGTTTTTTTATATAATGTTTGCAGAGGACCCAGATTAGCAAAGATGCAAGAGCACACGAAATGAGGAATCAAACAAAAGGAAACAAATAAAGCCATTTAAGTTGCAGTAGAATTGACAGTTTCCATGCCGGCCCTCCATGGAGCATGCAGCCATTCTTGAATATCTGGAAAAACATTTCCCCTGACTCAAGATGAAGTCATGAACATTTCCCGCCAACTACTGAACAGTGTTGCATTTCTCTGTTTTATTATTTGGCAAAGACAAAACATCCCCACCCGGTTTTCATAGCTCAGGCATGCCACCCGGAATCCACCCCTGATGCTTGCTGCTTCTTCTTGAGAAAAGCCCCTGAGTCACCAGACTTTGAAACTTCCAGGACGCCCAGCGCTGTGAGGAGAAGATAAACGGCGAAAGAACAGGGGGCACATTCAAGGAAGGTGGAGAGAATAGGCAAAAAAGGCACGAGAACAGAAAGAACAGTAAAGAAAGACAAATGTGAGAAAAAGTGCGAGACAAGTAACATTTCAAATGATATGAAAGAATTCTAGATGTGAAGGGATGGGAGAAAAGGAATTAGGGGAAAGGCGTGATATGGGAAAAAAGAAGAGAGAAAGGCACCAAAAAAATGGCAACAGAAAGATAAACTAAGAGGAGAGAGAAAAAGAGCAGAGGGAACAGAAATGGAAGCGGGAAGTGGGAGACAAACGATGAAAAAATGCGGGATGGCAGTAAAGGAAAACAAGATAAAACAATAGGAGAGGATATGGAGATTATAAGAGAACAGGGTAATTGAGACTTTAAAAGGGGGGTAAAAGGGAAAATTGGAAAAATGAAGCAGTAGAAAATGGAAGAGAGAAAAGATGGGATGAGAAATTAGAAAAAGGATAGAGTGTAAGGTGAGAGAACAAGAAATGGAATAGAAAAGAGGTGATGTGACAGAAAGGAAAGAGAGAAAACAAGTGCTTTCATGAAACGTCTGATAACCACGTGCTTAACAATCAGTCTTGACCCATCCTTAAATAGGTACAAAGAAAAGCAGTTTTCTGCCCACTTTAATGGTTTTAGTTTAAGGGAGGGGCTATAATGGACAAAGAGGTGGCGGAAGCTCTTTTTTTAATTATAGAGTTTTATATAGCGCTAACTAGATCCGAAGATATCAGGTATCAGCGCGCTTTACATGAGCACCAGTTTCGTTACACATACATTTTTATTAGGCACGGGGAGATTAAGTGATTTGCCCAGAATCACAGGATGTTGAACGTCATTGCCGAGGTTCGAACCCGGTTCCCCAGCTTTGAGGTCAACAGCTTTAGCCATAAGGCTACATCCTCTCCTTTGTCTCCTATAATAAATCTTTACTCCGATCCCCACTTAGGATCATGGTTGGAAATGGTGTCTAGTCATCAAATGAAGTTCACACTTAGGGGAGACTCAAAGAGGTGTGAATGTTGGCAACTGTGTGTATGGGCGATGTGGGGTAAGCAGACAGTGTGATGGGATCGCCCTCACTCCTGAAAGTTATGCCAGACACACGTGGGTGTGCTCCATTCTGTTGACGATACTGTGTGGTGGGATCGCACCCCGGTAGGACTCCAGCAGCGACTAATGCTTCTGCCAGTGACAACAATCCCAACGTGGTGGAGTCAAACCTGCCTAAGATCAGTCTGCATCCATGAGGGCCAAAGAGTGCCCAATGCCCTTGGAGTTGATGCCAGGTAAGGGTGTGAGGCATCTGGCAACCAGTACTAAAAATGGAAAAATACTCTGGGAATCCCTAAATTTGGATTAAGGACTAATCGTAGAGAGGGGGCTCAGTCGCAGGGAGAGTCATGAGGCGCTGAGTCTGATGGTCAACTTATACATTTATTTTTCAAAAACTCAACCCCAAAGGCTGTGAGGTAGAACAACTGTGGTCAAAATGAACAACCTAAATACCCGGAGCAGGGATGCCCTTGTAAACAGAAAAGTTAAAACCGGGGGGCATGGTGGACCACCGTCATATGACTAATGCCTACCCCCATAGCATATACATTGGGTACGTTAGAAAGGTCTTCAATTTAGGTGCCAAGAAAAGCTTGGTGTTTCTTTCAATGCTTGATACAGTGAAATGCAAGATGTATATTCTATTCCTCATGTTAAAAACGTAATAAAATGAATTCATAAAAACTCGTCCCCAAAGAAACCGGCAGCAAGGGCAAACGTGATGGTACGTCTTTTCTGGCTTATTTAACTGGCCACAAACCAACTGTATTTCAAATTATCTTAGGAGGCTAAGGAAGCTGTTGCAGAGATCTTTGTGCACTAAGCAAGTTCCGGGTTTTGATAACAGTAAGATTACTTTGGTGGTTAAAGTTCTTGCTGGAGAGATCTTTGTGCAGTCTAGTTCCAGCTTTGATTCATCATAAAATGGTGAAGAGGGTTACTATGCCTGCTGCAAGGTATGGCGTGCAACATGCTGGTCACAGATTTGTATTTTATGTAGCTATCTCAGTGGGTTGGTGCTGTTGTTGCAAACATCTTTATGTTACCTGCAAGTCATAAATTACAATTCTTGCAATATAGCTTTGCGAGTTATGAACAGACACCAAAGAGTTGCATCCAAACTATAACAAATACGTTTAGAACCTCACTGTTTTTTTCAGTATTTCATCATTTCAAAATTACTAACAAGTTTCCTTTAGGTACTAATAAACACTTAATAATAGGTGCTATAAAATTAGCAGAGTTACTCATATTGATAGATACATCTGACATTGTGACGGTGCATGCAAATCTCTTAAATGCAGAGCTTAGATACTTCTAAAGTGACAACAAGTGGAGTGTCATTGTTTTTCCAGGGGCCTCCAGCTGGCTACGGCCCAGGATTAGACGCAGACATTTAGAGTAGTAGTGACCCTTTAAGTGAGGCATTTGCATTGGTCTCAGCTGGAACTGAAAATAAGACACCTTTCTCACCTCCTGAAAGTTGATGCTCTGAACCCAGAGCACGCAAAGTTTGAGTGTTGCAGAATGGATTGTGGTGTTGTCATATTGTATTGGGACACGGCATATTTAGTTGAGGCCATCATGGATCCCAGAGACACCTCAGCAATATCTTCTGGATCATCTTTAAAATCCAAATCTCTTATGTATAAATTCAATTTTACTCATGTGACCCCAAATAATGCTGTTAGTCAAGCAACATTTCAACCAGCTTTCAGCTAAGGAGAGTAGTCTTTCCCCGTCAATCTGGTAAAACCTAAGACCAAGTACATTGCACTTTAAAACAGCCTCTCTTTGATCTCCCATCAACAGCACACTCACTGATCTGCAAGGAGTTTTGCTTAAAGAAAAACTTGGAAGCACAATGCTTGAAGTTCCATTTTCGTGGACAGTTAGTAGATATGAACACAAATTAAGGATGTCATATGTAGCTAGATCAGTGGGAAATTAGGCAACTACTGGTAATGCACATATTCTAAATTATGCAGTAAGCACCACATCCCCCTCAGGCAATTCTGCCCAGGTACATTTTGACAGGTCAAGTCTGCCAAAATTTACTAGGGAAAATAAACCCAGAAAGTAGCAGGACACATGTTATGCCCCATTTTGGGCATTAATTGTAATTGGCGCTATTTCTTAAACAGAATCAAATCTAATCCCGGTGGTGTCTGAGTATATTGGTGTATTCGGGATTTAGGAGGAGGTTATCAGCAAAAACAACCATGCATGAGCTATTTAGCCCACCTATAATTTTGGATCATTAAAGAGCTATCTCCATTTAACTATTGGCTAAATGATCCAGCATCATTTATTACACTGAAATGTGCATAAAATACTTTAGCAAATCTAAGACGTTACTTGGGAGTAGCCACTTCAGCCCAAAAAATTAGTTAAGATTATGATTATACAAACATGAAACTTTAGTTCACGCATTGTGCTTATGAAAGGCTGTATACCCAGAACAAGTGAAGTACTGAAGGAGAAATAAATCTGGTTTAATGGGGGAAAGAACATGCTGGGGTGGGCTTCTGTGTAGAAAGAGCACGTAGGCGCCTGGTAGGGATGGTGGTGGTTACATATGTGAAGCTGGTGGCTAACAGCCCAGAAGAAGCTAGAATTAACAATTCGAACACAGAGGTGGTATTTAAAAAAAAAATGATATCAATTAAATATAAACACAATCACATTGAGTCCTAGTTGGCATTGATGAAAGAAATGCATGTAGTGTATTCTTTTGTTTGAATGACTTGTGTTTTGGTGAGATTTGGTGAGTTTATGCGGTTTCTTGCGAGTAGCCTAGCCATACGTTAATTTTTTGTTGTTGTTTTTTCTAACAAAGGCCGACTTATTATTATTTCTCAAGACGTTTGAGTTTTACAAGATTGCTTGTCGGGATTGCAATGATTTTTCTCGGTAAACCTGAATTTGAACTTCTATGCTATAAGAAACACTCGGGAGAGAGGCATTGTGTTAGATAACACCTCTCTAAAGCACCACAGTTCTCTATGAAACTTGACGGGGGTGATGGTGGTCCTGATAGTGGTCCACAGCTCTCCGTTGCCCAAGGGGACTCCAATTACCAAGTACAATGGCGAATCGGGCGCTGAGCAGCTCCGGGTCTCCGGATGACTTTTGCTTCAAGTATAACAGAAACAAGCAATGGCCGCGCGGCCGTGAAAGTGACACGGCTGCGCGGCGCGAAAGTGAAAGTAACATGAAGCTGACCAGAAGGGAGTGGGAGAAGTGAGGGGGTAGGGAGGGGATTCACGCAGGCAGATGTGCACGTCACGCGCGCTTGTGCGCGTAACAGCAAGCTGGTGGCCGGCAAAAGCCTCTGGGAAGCGCTTTCAAAACCGGCTTACTAAATGTCTTGCTTGAGACAGCGCATGCGCTGGCTCAGGCGAGACCCAAAAAAGGAAGATGCAGGGCTGAAGCCCCACACAATGAAAAGGAGCGCTGCTGAACCCTCTAATAAAATAGACATGCTCCTGGATGGAGTGTCTCATAATACCCGGCGGAGCTTTATTCTGCTTATGTTGTTTCCCTTTAGGTGGACCCTGAGTGGCAGGGGCACACCAACATGTAAAAGAGAGTTGTGGGGGGCGGGGGGCTGCAGAAGTGCTGTAGCACCCCCAAAAGATGTTAAAAGTAATCTTAAGTGGATGGGGTAATGAAATGCATGACTCACAGACTTCTCATCATCTTACTCCAAAGGCTGCAACCTTTGTTCTACAGCCAGGGAGTGCAATGGACCCTAGGGGTTTATTCTTGGCTGCATTTTATGTGACCTAAAGGTGTTGAAGAAGGACTTTTAAAGTAGAAGGGATAAAAAAAAATGAAACTGGATAGGTGGTTGGCATAAGCGCCAATGAGCATTTGGAGGGTGTGGCAACCGAGGAGCTAATTGGGGTGGTAACATTTTTACATAAAAAGAATCAGACAGAGGAATTCGTACGAGATCTCGGGTCTAACAGGTGAGCAACAAGGAGAGCGCAACAGGAGCAGGGATTTCAATGGGGACGCATCACTCGAAGAAGAGTGCAAAAAATGCAGGCGCTTACATGGCGTGCTGATGGAAAAAGAGAAATTACGTTTACCGAATGTAAATAGTGGAAGGATACAAGTGACAAACAAGAGGTAAAAAAGCAATTGATCACTTCATTTTTAGCAAATTTTGTTTTAATTTTATTGGTTAACAAAGTGCAAAGAGAGACACATTTACTAAACAGGAAAGTATTACAATTATACATAAAATGCATAAGAAGAAGATTGGAATTCACCAGGTTCAGTCAGCAAATGCGATAACAGTGTTCATAAAAGAAAAAATGAAAACCGTATCTAAAATACCCACTGTTGTGGTCAACAGCATATGTATAAATAACGGCACCAGATATGGGACAGTGATGCAGCAAAACATGAGAGGAAAAGAGGGGTGTTTAGGACAAGAAAGGATGACCACTTAATTAAGACACAAGCAAGTGAGATCGATGAGAAAGACGACCAGACTATGGCCTATTGGGCCAAGAATTGATGTATCTCGTGTCCCGGTTGATTTTATTTAGTCATGTCAGGGTTTGTTATATGCAACAAATTATTATCTGCATGCAACAAGATTCTGTCTCAACCCTCCGACACCACCACAGCCTCTGGACTTTTTAACCAAATGATATTGTTTTCATTTACATTGTAGCACTTTTCTCACAGTACCTCTGCAGCCAGTTTGCAAAACATCATAATTTAAGTCGAATATACAGTCAGCAATAGTTAGTCATTATAAAGCTACCATTCCTGTATTACAGCTGAGTTATTTAGGGTTAGACACACATGTGAAGCGTTAGGTGTAGTGATACATCTTTTTGTATTTTAACATACTAACGAAACATTTCTGGGCAGATATATTGTGCTATTTTTATATTTAATGTATGTAAGTGTGTCAGCGCTTATCTAACATGATGCCATATTATTCTAGTAAAATGGGGATATATTTCTTTGTATGACCCTGTTGAATTGGTGACAGCACAACCTAAATTAATGCATCTTTATGTATCCATCATGCAAGTAGCTCTTGCACCAAAGCGAAAAATCTGAACGACTGGGGCAACCAAGCCTTGTGCCTCTTCATCATCCAAATCCCTTCTGTCCTTCCCATCCTTCTTCCCTCTTTCTCATCCCAAACCTTTCTGACTACTATACACTCCCAAACATCCTTCTCAAACTTTCACCTCTCCTTTTTAGCCATGCCAATCATCTAACAAGCACACACGACCATAACTTACTACTCCCCCTTTTCAAATCCATTCCTACCATTTTATCCCTACTCCAAACTCATTTTTTGGTGCTGCCTGCACATCGCTTGTGCTGTGCTTGTGAGATCTATTGTAATCAACAGAAATCTTAAAAAGGGCTTACATCCTGCCCTTACTTTTCATTTGTTTGTGTGCTTGCCACTTACTTTTGCTCTGTTTCTATTGGTTGTAGCATGCCATTTCCGGTTGTTCTTCTTGTCTTTTTCTTATCACTGGAGCTGAGCCCAAGTACTCCTTGTCATCCACTTTACAAACGTCTGTGTTATTTGTGAGCAAGCGGTTTTGGCGACTGCATGTGATTTTATTTTTGTCCTCCAAACTTCACCTAATCTCTTTATGGCTGCCTGCCTGTTAACTTTTCATCCATTTTTAGGTCTCGCCTACGCAGCGCGCATGCGTTGCTTAGGAGAAAGACCTAATGCCATCGGCACAGCTTTCCCTGCAAAAACGTGCACACGTTGCATTGCTTGCAATGGCAACGCGTACACGTCTGGCGATTTCCTTGCGAGAGCGCGCAGCGCCATATGGTGGCGCCATATGGTCGCACGCTCCCGCAAGGGAATCGCGCAGGCCCCCTCCCCTGCTGCCGCGCGAGGCGTGCGCTTGTTTGCATTGATGCGGGGGCAGTCTTGCCGGAATGGAACACTAGAAAGTCAGTGCTAACTCGATTCACCTGAAGGGCTCCCATTTTGGATGTACTAATAAACAAAGTTTGTCACATCTTCATCCTTCTGGCTCCTACTTCCAAGTTATCAACGGACAAATATGTTGACTGAAATAATACAAAAGAATATTAACGATTTGAAGCCAGAACTGAAATAGAAGCCTGTGTTTTGTAAATTGAAGTGATGATAGGGTCGACATTGCCTCTTTTGTTACAATCACTAGGGCACTCTTGTTCGCAACTGTCTGTCACCAAGCACTTTCACTGCATGATTATATTTAACTTTCAGTGCTACAACAGTGATTAAATAACTGATTTTTTGTAGACACAAGTGAATTCTCTGTTTATTAGGGAAGCAACGTAACTATCCTTCCTCTGAGGGAACCGCTGTTTTCTGTGACCTAACTGGCCCCGGCCAACATCTAGACACATTCAAACATGGCATTTTAAAAAATCTTAAACCAATCTTTCCGCACAAACTGCTTCCAAATCGGTTACAGTACATTTTGGCCTAGTGCCATGATTCTGAACGTAAAAAATTAATTCACAATGCCCTATGACATCGCTTATTGTACTGTAGTAGCTTTAGTTGCATTTATATAGTGCTTCATATACCAGTTGAGGCGCTCAAGCGCATTCACAGATTAGTAGCACACTACTTAATAACGGTTGCTGTGGCTTGATGTGAATCGTGGAAAAAGAAGAGACCAATTGGATGCCTCCACTTTCAGATGCCATTGTACGGATATCACGGAAGTGCCTGAGGGCAGTGGGTGGGGCCTATCTGGACATTGTTTTGGTCCCATGTGTGAATGGCAGAGGCCGCCTACATGGTCCATGCAAAGGTTTTTCTACACGGACGCGTGGAGTGTAACAAAGGATAGAGACAGCTGTGGTAGTGTACACCATCCTTCGGGTGATTTGTTGCAGTTTTGAGTGGGTGTTGATTTGTTGCAGTGTTGAGTGGGTGTTATCTTAAATTCTGTGTCATATATTTCTCTTAGTGGTACTCAGTGCAGTTGTGGGACACTAGTGAAATGAGCACCGTTACGACTGCCTCCCTGGATACCGGGTGAATTTCTGTTTCTTTGTCTTTACCGAGAAATAATTCCATAGCTTGCTGCTTGTATGGAGAAGGAGGCTCCGCGGATGTTTTTCTTGGGTGGGTGGTTGTTCGTTTTAGATTGTGGTTTGTATCATATATGGAAGGTAATGTAAAACCATGTAGCTGAAGTATTTTTATTAAACACCACGTACTGACCTTGTTACAATATTATGACAGTGTGTCAGCGTTTCCCTTTCAGTGAGTAATGCACACAGTATAAATAGAAAACGATGAAAGTGGGCGATTTCGTCAGCATGTTCAGGTTACAAGAAATCCTCACGGGAAATTTGCTGGTAACCTGCAAGCCTGGATAGGCATAGTTTTAGCTGCGACCTTTTATATTTAGCTGTTTTTAGAATCCACATTTTATCACATAAATATCTCGGGACGTTTTCTGTGCTTCTGTTTTTATAACTTTAACATCAGCAAGCTTTCCTTTAAAACTGTAAACTATGTCGACGCACTAATGGGTTTAGCGTTAGTCGTTTCAGGCCATGTTCGTGAAGGACGAAGGCTAACGTGATTAATATGTCAACGTGTGCACATGCACATAACATATACCCCTATTTCCTGTGGACATTGTAGTGTTCTTCGGTGGCACGTGGGGGTATGGGAGGCCTAGGGACATGGGGGGTACAGCAGGACAAATGAGGACACGACAGCAGGGGTTACTGTGTGGGCCGAAGACCTCGAGCGGTCTCGCGCCCCTTTATTTATACCGTCGGGCGTGCCCGCCCTCCGGGTGCGTGGGTGCGTGAACAGCGTGCTGGAACGGGCCGGGTGGCTCCGTTACCACATCCCTCCAATCTTTCAGATACAGAGATCATCTCTCGCTGGACAGTTCAGTTCTTGCGCACACCACGCAAAGTCTCTCAGTCTCTTACTTGGGGCCGGGTTTGGCCGAAGTCCATATGGCCGACTCCGTGGAACATCTCCTCGGCCATTGGGCGCCTCGGCCTCGGCGGGGGCCCCGCCTTCTCTCTCGTTCGCCCCGGGCAGTGGGGGTGCGTTCTGTGATGGGCTTGCCGGCAATCCTGGTGAGCCGCCCCCCTCCGGGGCCTCAAGCTCTTCCTCCTCCTGGTCGGTCTCGGGGACGCCAGATGTTATTCGTTTGAACCAGGACGCATTTCGCGTTACCGTCCGCGTCCCTCTCCTGGCGGACACCATGGTGCCCCGCACTCCGGTCACTTCCCACACCTCCGGTTCGAACGGGGTACGATACTTCCAATTCGGGTACCGGTCCTTCAGGATGACCCCGTCTCCCACCTGGAGACTCCTCCCCCGGGCTCTCCTCTTCAGACTGGCTTTCTCGTTGGAGGTCCGCCTTCTCCCTTGCGCCGCCTCTTGGTCCAGCGGCGTGGGCAGCCACACATGACTCGCCGGGATATTGTCCCTGGGGGCCTTCTTGAACAGAAGGTGCGCTGGCGCACACCTGGTTGTACAGTGGGGGGTCCGCCGGTAGGCACTTAGGAACTGCGAGAGGCACTGATCCGCATCTTCTCCTTGCTCGACTCCAATTCTCAGCGCCCGGTTCATCGTGCGCATGAAACGCTCCACCTCCCCATTCGCCTGGGGCCACTGCGGGGTAATCCTCCTGTGTCTGACCCCTCGAGCCGCAAGGTATTCCTGGAACTCTCGCCCTTGGAACGGGGGCCTGTTGTCTGATCGGACTTCCTCAGGCAGGCCCATCATGGCAAATATGCGATCTAGCGCCGCTCGCACCTGGCTGAACGCCGTCGATGACACTACTTCCACCACCGGGAACTTGGAGTGTGAGTCCACCACCACTAAGGTGTGTCGCCCATCCGGGAACGAACCAAAGTCTATACTCAGCTTGGACCAGGGTTCCAGACAGGGTTCCTCCGTGATCACTGGGTGAGGCGTCGGCTCCCCCCCGTGATGTTGCACGAGTGACAGCTGCGGATGGCTTCCTCAACCAGCGCGTCCATCCGCGGGAACCACACCTTGCTCCGCAGCCTTGCCTTGGTCTTGGAGATGCCTTGATGCCCTTGATGTGCCAACCTGACCACCTCTCCTTGGAGACTCATCGGAATGACGAGGGTTGCTCCTCGCAGGACCACGCCGTGCGGCCCCTCGCTGAGTTCACTCCGCGCGTTCCACACCTGCTGTCGATACACTTTCTCCTCTTCGGTGAGGGCCTGCACTCCATCCAGGAAGTTCCGCCAGTGGTGGGTCGCCAGCATGCGCTTCACCTTCACGAGGCAGTCGTCCAGTTCCGTGGCCTTGCCGATGTCTTCCAACGTGAGTGCCACCGGGCATGCAGCTTGCGACACTAGTCGGACGAACTCCTCCGTCTCCGCCTCATCCGCCTGATCAGGGCGCACCGGCTCCGGGTGGCGGGACAGGAAGTCCGCTGGGTTGCTGGCCCCGGGTCGGAACACGACCTCAAATCGGTACGCTTGTAACTGGACCGCCCATCTCTCGATCCTCGGGGGCCCTAGCCTCGCCGTGCCAGCGAAGAGCGGAACCAGGGGCTTGTGGTCGGTGACCACCCGGAAGTCGTGCCCATACAGGTAGAGATGGAAATGTTGGCAGGCCCACTTGATGGCCAGCGCCTCCCGCTCGATCTGCGCGTACCTCATCTCCTTAGCCGTCAGAGCCCTGCTGGCATACGCGGTCGGGACCCATTCTTTCGCCTCCGTCTCCTGCATCAGGACCGCGCCCAGCCCCACGGGGCTCGCGTCCACCACCACCTCTGTCCGCCGGTGGGGCCTGAAGTACGCCATCACCTTGTCATCGATCAGCGCGTCCTTGACCGCTTGGAACGCCATATCTTCCTTAGCCGTCCAGGTCCACGGATGACCACTCTTCGTGAGAAGCCGGAGCGGCTCCGACAGGGACGCCAGATTGGGAATGAACCGCCCGCAGTAGGTTGCCATCCCCAGGAAGCTCCTGACCTCGGTGGCAGATGTGGGCCTCGGGGCAGCGCGGATCGCTACCGCTTTCTTCGGATCCACTCTCAGGCCTTCCCTCGAGAAGATGTAGCCGAAGAATTCGACCGACTCCTGGTAGAAGGAGCACTTGGCCTCGTGCAGGGTGAGTCCACTATCCGCTAGCCGCTGCAGCGTGTCACGCAGATGCCGATGGTGTTCTTCCAGAGTTCGTGAGAACACCAGAATGTCGTCACTTAGGTTGATGACTCCACGAAGACCCGAGAGAGTCTCCCGTATGGCGTTTTGGAAAACTTCGGCCGCTGACGAGATTCCGAAGCTCAGCCGCTTATATCTCCGCAGGCCAACGTGGGTGGAGAAGGTGGTTATGTTGCGGCTGTCGGGGTGGAGTTCAAGCTGGTGGTACCCCGCGTTGAGGTCCAATTTCGTGAACCACTGCGCGCCGTTGAGGTCGGCCACAATATCGTCCATGGTGGGCGTGAGGTGTCTTTCGCGCTTGACTGCCTTGTTTGGGAGGCGCATGTCTACACACAGTCGGATGGCGCCGGGCTGCTTGGGTTTGGGCGCCACGACCAGGGGGGACACCCACGGGGTCGGACCCGATACCTTCTCAATCACCCCCAAGTCTTCCAATTTTTGCAACTCCTCTTCTACCTGTGGTCGCAGGAGGAATGGTATTCTCCGGTGACGCAGCGCCATGGGCCGGACCGTCGGGTCCACGTGTAGTCTGAACTGCTTTCCGCGTAGGCATCCTAGACCTTGAAACAGCATCGGAAAGTCCTTCAGTATCTCCCTTGCATGCAGATCGTGCACCTGATTTGCGAAGAATACCAGCGCCAGATCTTCGGCGGTGTGGCAGCTCAGCAGGGTGCCCCTCTTGCCTTCCGCCACGTGGAATGTCGTGGCCAACTTCCGGCCTTCGCTGACGACTTCAACGTCGATCACCCCTCGCAGAGACAGTGGCCGGTCACTGTCGTACGTGAAAATTTGGGCTTTGGAGGGTCTCAGGGGTGGGCGTGGCGACAACCTCTCATACTGGCAGCTGTCCATGACGTTCACCGACGCCCCCGTGTCAATGAGAGCACTCACCGGGGACCCGGCCACCATGATGTCACACATGGGCGGCGGTCTTCTCCTCGTGCCTTCTCGGCCTACGAACGACACGAAGAATACTTCCTCTTCTTCTCCCTCTTCATCGAACTCTGGCTTGGAGTTTTCACGCAGGGCGGCGGATTCCTCCGCGGTCAGTTGGTGTACACGCGCCGCCGCCCCACGTGGGCCGGAAGCACCACCGCGCCCCCTTCGGCCACTTCTGCAGACCTTCGCAAAGTGGTTCGCTCGGCCGCACTTCAGGCATGTCTGTCCCATTGCGACGCACCGGCCGCCAGGTGGGTGACCTAGGCCGCAGTTGCCACACGTGCTGCCCTGTGGAGCCCTCGCAGCTCCTCGCTGTTGATTCGGTCGCTTCTGCAGCGCGTCCACTCTCTCTTCCTTGACCACTGGCGGTTTCGGGGCAGTCGCCGGCCGATTGAGGGCCGCCTCCATCGCATCCGCCCGAGCATTGGACAGCTCGTGAGACCGGCCTAGGACCAGGATGTTGTCAAGGGAGATGCCTGGCTCCCGCAGGATGAGACGTCGCAACGGGACCGACCTGCACCCTTGTATGAGTTGAGCCCGAATCTCTGCCCTCTGGTCTGGCAGCACACAGGACAGCGAGAGTTTCCGCAGGCGTGCATAGAAGACGTCAATGCTTTCGTTTTCTTCCTGTCGCGCCTGGCGAAGCTTAAACCACTCGAAATCGGGGTTCGTTTGGGGATCAAAATGGCGGTTCAGGGCCCTTATGGCGCCCGCATAGTCGTCGTCGTTCCCCCGGTCCGGCAGAGTTTCGAAGAGGTCGTACAGTTCTTCACCACCGTAGCACATGAGGAGAGATCTCTTGACCGTGTTGTCCGTCTCCCGCACTCCGACAAAATAGTGCTCCAGCCGTCCGATCCATGACCGCCACCGCACTGCCGCCGTGGAGGGGTCCGACAATCCGCTGAATGGCGGCAGCGGGGCCACCGCGCTGTGTCCAGGCGCGGCGGCCGCGGGCTGCGCGGCGGCTGCCGGCGGAGGCTGCTGCGCCGTGCCACTTCCGCTGGGGGCCGGGGTCGTCATGTTCGTCACCTCTCACTGCTCGCGCCCCCAGACCGTCGCTGCGTGGCAGGTGTCCAGGCGAGACCACCGAAGCACTCTTCCCTTGACCGTGCCGCTGCAGGCCGCCTGCCTGTCGCCGCGTGCGGGCGAGACCTCTGCTGCTGCTGGTGCTGCGCGTGGGCGAGACCTGCGCTGCTTTGGATGCTGCGCGTAGGCGAGACCTGCCGGGTTTTTTTTTTCCTGTGATGTGCTTTATTAGTATCTCTCTCCCTCAGGCACCGCTGAGGACGCCCTCCGCTGCAAACTGCCTTCGGGGCCTTCCCCGGCAGAGCCAGAGCCAGCTACGAGCTCACCTGCAGAGCGCCAGCTGCCTTCCAGACCTCCAGCGCGAGGACGCGCGCGGCGAGGTCCTCCACGTTCCGCCTCTGCGGAGAGCGCCGGGCACCCCCCCAGGCAAGTTGTCAGTGCCGGAGAGGCGAGGCGCGGGTAGGCTCCGCCCTCGTCGCCAATGTGGTGTTCTTCGGTGGCACGTGGGGGTATGGGAGGCCTAGGGACATGGGGGGTACAGCAGGACAAATGAGGACACGACAGCAGGGGTTACTGTGTGGGCCGAAGACCTCGAGCGGTCTCGCGCCCCTTTATTTATACCGTCGGGCGTGCCCGCCCTCCGGGTGCGTGGGTGCGTGAACAGCGTGCTGGAACGGGCCGGGTGGCTCCGTTACCACAGACATGAAATTCACGCCGTATTGTTGCAGGCTGTGGAGCAGAAGAGATCATTCACGCATGTTTTTCGGTATTTAATCTCCTGTAATATGTTTGAATTAGGGGAATCCGTCCGTCTAGGGTTGTACTCCTGAATATCTAGCTCTACAAAATTCAGCAAAAGCAGAAAGTCGGTCCTACTAATTGTATCTGTACGTCTTCCACGGGAGTCTATCTGTTTCCATGGCAGATTCTGGGGCTGTTCCTAAACCTACAGATACTAACATATGTGCAGAGAGACAAATGTACAGTTCACGACTAGTGCTTAATAAATAACGTACAGGCAGGCAGAGCAACTCCAATCACGAAATTCTGCAGCCGTGCATTTTCCGCATAATTATGGATTTGCCACATTTGCCGCATAAGCTGTTGCATTATTTGCAGATTTTTACAAAAAACTCAAACAGATCGAGTGTTTTGAAAGAAGTGGCTGCACGTGTTGCAGGAAAGGGGAAGGTCCTTAGCATAGATTGACTGGTCAACTTTCTGTTGCTAATTAGTGTATTTTACATGCTGAGCTGGTAATAATGAGGCGAAACGTTTGCCCAGTCAGTGCTAACATATGTAAATATGAAAAAATAACGAAGTAATACTATCACACAAAAAATGCTGCACTACACTGTCACGCAACTGGGTCCTCCCCCTGTCACATAATTCCAAGGGTCTGGCATATAGGTGATATTCAGGAACTCTCCCCACATAACAGGCCAGGCTGCCCCACAGTTCCTTTCCACTTTCAGGACTTCCAGCTGCAGTACTAACCCTCCCCCAAAGGATACGTGTGGGAAATTCACATATAGCATCAGGCAGATATATTACTCGCAGGGGCAGGCTCCAAGGATAGCTGACACAGAACCTTTCTCAGACAGCCCGGCATAATGCACAATATGTAGGGCGGGCAATATCAGGCTGAGGAGTTCCACATTTAGAAAGCCAAGCAAAGGCTGGAGTTTCCAAGGACTACAGATAAACCGGTTTTGTTGTGAGAGATGGCCCAAACCCTCAGATTCATCCAAACAATGCACGTCATTTAAACTCAGTCAGTGTGCAAGGCAATTCGCAACCATGTCTGCGGAGAATATAGTGTGTGGTTGGTTGCAGCTTGAGAAATACAGGGCCACTTTTTTTTTATTAAAAGAAAACATTCTAACTCAGGGTCTAACTTTTTTATCCAGAAAATAGTTTATCTCTTTTAAAGAAAGTGTCACTTGGTAGAAGTACCCAGCGTTTCTGAATGTCCTTCGGGAGGAAGGAATTTATCGCATTAGCAACATCAAAACAAGAGTGCTTTCTTTTTTTCATTTTTTAAGTGGCTTCTGAAAACCAGCCTTGGCAGCTTATTTCGTTCATCAACATTTTTTTTTTTTTACAGACATACAAGAGGCCCGGTAGCTGTGCTGGGAATCTGCTGGTATATTTACATGTAAAGGCACACACTGCAACATAAATCACTGGCGGGGAGAGAAGTTGGCCTAACGGCTAGGGTGGTCGACCTGGAATCTGGGGAACTGGGTTCGAAACTCGGCAATGACGCTGAACATCCTGTGATTCTGGGCAAATCACTTAACCTCCCAGCAGTGCTTTAAGTGGGAAAAAAAAACTGGGGGTGCTCTAAAAGGGGCGTGGTTAATGTCTTGAAGGGGCGTGGCCTATCCGAGTAGGGGCGTGGTCTAAATCAAAATAACTAGCACTGTGTGCTTAAGAAAATCATGAGTACCGGCACTTCTCCGTGTTCTCCCATTGAGTACCGGGACTTCTCCTTGTGTTAAGAGAGTACCGGTACTCCTAGTGGCATGCTGTGGTCAGTCTCTAGGTTATGGGTGCTTGACAGTTAATGTCGAGTGGATTCCGGCGCTAGGTTGCGGCTGCAGCCCTACACTCCGAGCCGGCATTTGATAAGATAGCGCCTTAGGCGGAGAGAAATTTGGCGCCCTTGCTAATAGAGACTGAAATGCGGCAGCAGGGGGTCCTTTTTGAGTTGAGCTAAACAGTGACTGCCCCCTGAACCCAAACGCCTCGGGACCTCCCCAGCTCACCTAAATCACCGATAGTTTAGCTGCCTCACGGGGATGTATGACGTTACAACGCATGCTATTACAACGCATACCTTTACAACGCATTTTTTACAACGCAAGTACTACTACAACGCATTACTTTACAACGAACACTTTTACAACGCAAAACCTATTAAAATACTGAAAAGTGCTGTTACAACGAAATGTAGAGACCTACACTGGCTCCCCGTCAACAAAAGAATCACCTTCCGCCTCCTCACCCACGCACACAAAGCCCTACACGACCAAGGCCCGAGCTACCTAAACAGCCGAATCAACTTCTACGCTCCCAAACGCCACCTCCGTTCAGCCAACCACGCCCTCGCCGCGGTCCCCCGCATCCGAAGAGCGACTACAGGAGGAAGGTCCTTCTCCTACCTGGCCGCCAAGACCTGGAACTCCCTCCCGACCGACCTGCGCCTGACCCAAGACCACCTCTCCTTCAGGAAGAAGCTGAAGACCTGGCTGTTCGAGCAGTAGCGGCACCCCCCCTACCCCCAGCGCCTTGAGACCCTACGGGTATGTAGTGCGCTTTAGAAATGTCTTTGATTGATTGATTGATTGATTACAACGCATACCATTACAACGCGATTTTTTATTTTTTTTAATTAAAAGTACAATAAAATCTGGCACGGGATGCAGGGAAATTAGGGGTTTTAGGGTGGGGAAGTGTATTAAAATGTGGAGAAAAACTGAGCGTAAATCTACTGAAATGCATAACCAAATTAATACTCGAGTATTAAAATTAATACTCGAGTATTAAAATTAATACTCAAAATCCCCAATAAAATTCCGTTTTCACACATTTCAAAGTTTAACAAAAAGAACGATAGAATTAACAACAGTGCTTACACATTTTTATCATGATTAAATCGGAAAGTAAGTAAACAGAGTAAAACAGAAGACACATACACATAGGCGCCATTTTAACCATCTCACTTGTAAAACTTGTCCTACAACACTTTCTATGAAAACAATACCAAAAGACATGTTCCAAAATGGATGCCAAAACGGAGCAAATGAGTGAAAACAATACATTTTAAAATGCATTTTTAAATTATCATTTTCCACAGTAAAATAAAGTATAAAAAAAAACACATCGAACGCAGTTTTTAAAAAAATTAATAGTGACACAGAGTAAAACTTATAAATACCAGGAAGACACCATTTTGCAATCAGTTGATTATCAACTACCAGAGAGACCAGACGTCAAAACCTGACCCTCTGTCACCTCCACTGCGACCTCCTCAGAGAGAGCACTGAATTCCTTCGGAAAACCATTATTAGTAGACAACTACTAGTAAGTCAGTAAAATATTTTTAAACCATGGTTTTGCGTAAAATATGTCTACTTTCCATACAAAATATATTTTAAAATTTTTAATATTAACTTTTAAAATGTACTGTTTCTAATTTGTTATGACTAAAAATATATACCAACTAAAAACAACTACTTTCTTTTCCAAAAACAGAAACTTGCAATACATTGAGAATCAAAAATTGGTGTACCTAATTTTGCATCACCTCCACATAAACGACTCACCTTTAGTATTGTGAAGGTAAATGTAATTTAATTTAAATTATTTTAGTTTAAAAATATATTTTTAGCATTAGCTAAAGTGTTGTAATGGCATAGGTGATTTTTTTTCTTTCCTCATTCTCACTACATCATAAACGAAATGATACCATGGTGCAGGGGTAACAATTACTAATAAGACTTCAGTTAGGTACAACACCTGAAAAAGCGTTTCAAGTTACTGAGGTAACTATTAGTATTCTAAGTCCCAGAATGTTCAGCAGTAGAGTAATTGAGTGATAGTGTAGATGTATCCATTATTACTCTTATTTTAAAATGCATTCAATGTGTATTATGTTTTGCTTAACCAATTTTTACTCATACTCATTTGTCAAATATCATACTTTTCAAAAATGAGTTTTTTTTAAACCAACGTTGGCTAAGTAACATTAATTTTTTTTAAAAAAAATTTTTCCACAGTAAATCGGTTACAAAAAATATAACTTTATCCTGCAGCAAGCATTACCTTAAAGGCACGAGAACAAAAAACAACTGAAAAAGGTATTTTACATTATGAGTGTTATAATTTCCACAATTTAATAGTCATTCCTTTTGCTATTGTTACTCCACTAAAGTGCAGAAATAGGATAACTGATGGATAGTGTAGGGGTACAATTTACTATTCCAACTCCAGGAAGGTGCAGCAGTAGGGAAAGTGATGGATGGTGTAGGGGTGCAAATTACTATTCCAACTCCAGGAAGGTGCAGCAGTAGGGAAAGTGTTATGTACTATATGTTAAAATGAGTTTAATTTTTGCAAAAGGTTATTTTAAATTTGCATTTCTCTACAACGTTCATTTTTCTCATTTTTTCCTTTTATCACTTTTGCAGACAATTGTTTTTGTTTTACATTTCCAATCAATACATAAGTGTCTACTCCAGCCTACAGGCCATTCCCACTTAAGAAGACTCAGCAAGAAAACCAATTTAAAAAAAAAAAAGGTATTTTTAAACAACATTATAAGGTGCAGCAGTAGAGAAAGTGTTGGATGGTGTAGGGGTGCAATTTACTATTCCAACTCCAGGAAGGTGCATCAGTAGGGAAAGTGTTGGATGGTGTAGGGGTGCAATTTACTATTCTAACTCCAGGAAGGTGCAGCAGTAGGGAAAGTGATGGATGGTGTAGGGGTGCAAATTACTATTCTAACTCCAGGAAGGTGCAGCAGTAGGGAAAGTGTTGGATGGTGTAGGGGTGCAATTTACTATTCCAACTCCAGGAAGGTGCAGCAGTAGGGAAAGTGATGGATGGTGTAGGGGTGCAATTTACTATTCCAACTCCAGGAAGATGCAGCAGTAGGGAAAGTGTTGGATGGTGTAGGGGTGTAATTTACTATTCCAACTCCAGGAAGGTGCAGCAGTAGGGAAAGTGTTGGATGGTGTAGGGGTGCAATTTACTATTCCAACTCCAGGAAGGTGCAGCATTAGGGAAAGTGATGGATGGTGTAGGGGTGTAATTTACTATTCCAACTCCAGGAAGGTGCAGCAGTAGGGAAAGTGTTGGATGGTGTAGGGGTGCAATTTACTATTCCAACTCCAGGAAGGTGCAGCAGTAGGGAAAGTGATGGATGGTGTAGGGGTGCAATTTACTATTCCAACTCCAGGAAGGTGCAGCAGTAGGGAAAGTGTTGGATGGTGTAGGGGTACAATTTACTATTCCAACTCCAGGAAGGTGCAGCAGTAGGGAAAGTGATGGATGGTGTAGGGGTGCAATTTACTATTCCAACTCCAGGAAGGTGCAGCAGTAGGGAAAGTGTTGGATGGTGTAGGGGTACAATTTACTATTCCAACTCCAGGAAGGTGCAGCAGTAGGGAAAGTGATGGATGGTGTAGGGGTGCAAATTACTATTCCAACTCCAGGAAGGTGCAGCAGTAGGGAAAGTGTTATGTACTATATGTTAAAATGAATTTAATTTTTGCAAAAGGTTATTTTAAATTTGCATTTCTCTACAACGTTCATTTTTCTCATTTTTTCCTTTTATCACTTTTGCAGACAATTGTTTTTGTTTTACATTTCCAATCAATACATAAGTGTCTACTCCAGCCTACAGGCCATTCCCACTTAAGAAGACTCAGCAAGAAAACCAATTTAAAAAAAAAAAGGTATTTTTAAACAACATTATAAGGTGCAGCAGTAGAGAAAGTGTTGGATGGTGTAGGGGTGCAATTTACTATTCCAACTCCAGGAAGGTGCAGCAGTAGGGAAAGTGTTGGATGGTGTAGGGGTGCAATTTACTATTCTAACTCCAGGAAGGTGCAGCAGAAGGGAAAGTGATGGATGGTGTAGGGGTGCAAATTACTATTCTAACTCCAGGAAGGTGCAGCAGTAGGGAAAGTGTTGGATGGTGTAGGGGTGCAATTTACTATTCCAACTCCAGGAAGGTGCAGCAGTAGGGAAAGTGTTGGATGGTGTAGGGGTGCAAATTACTATTCCAACTCCAGGAAGATGCAGCAGTAGGGAAAGTGATGGATGGTGTAGGGGTGCAATTTACTATTCTAACTCCAGGAAGGTGCAGCAGTAGTGAAAGTGATGGATGGTGTAGGGGTGCAAATTACTATTCCAACTCCAGGAAGGTGCAGCAGTAGGGAAAGTGATGGATGGTGTAGGGGTGTAATTTACTATTCCAACTGCAGGAAGGTGCAGCAGTAGGGAAAGTGTTGGATGGTGTAGGGGTGCAATTTACTATTCCAACTCCAGGAAGGTGCAGCAGTAGGGAAAGTGATGGATGGTGTAGGGGTGCAATTTACTATTCCAACTCCAGGAAGGTGCAGCAGTAGGGAAAGTGATGGATGGTGTAGGGGTGCAAATTACTATTCTAACTCCAGGAAGGTGCAGCAGTAGGGAAAGTGATGGATGGTGTAGGGGTGCAATTTACTATTCCAACTCCAGGAAGGTGCAGCAGTAGGGAAAGTGTTGGATGGTGTAGGGGTGCAATTTACTATTCTAACTCCAGGAAGGTGCAGCAGTAGGGAAAGTGATGGATGGTGTAGGGGTGCAATTTACTATTCTAACTCCAGGAAGGTGCAGCAGTAGTGAAAGTGTTGGATGGTGTAAATGTTATGTTTTTGGTATTTCATTTATTTTGTCAGGCTAATTTTTTTTTCTTCTCTTCTCTTTTCAGATAATGTCTAGTCTGGAAGCTGCAAAGTTTATTAAATCCAAGAAGGGCAAAAATTTATTAAACCATGGTGGATACATATATAGTAAGGAAAGAATAAGTTTAACTAGAAATCATTGGAGGTGTGTGCAATACTACACTACCCATTGCAGTGGCAGAGCGGTTACTGTTGATAATTTAGTTGTGAAAACTACAGAACATAACCACTCTGCCTCTGCAATGGAGGTAGAAATTAGAGAAACAATAAACGAAATGAAAGCTATTGCAAGCACCTCCAATGATTCTACAGGATCCATTTTAAGAGAGGTTGCACAGCATGTCCCCAGTCATGTTGCTAGTAACATGCCTATAATTCCTAATTTGAGAAGAATTATTCAGAGACAAAAGCAGGCAAGTAACATTCAATTATCTACACCACATTCTTTCTCTGACATTAGAATTCCTCATGATCTTTCTATTTCTTTTTCTGATGAACCTTTCCTTCTGCATGACAACGAAAACCCTCAGAAACGAATTCTCATTTTTAGTACCCCACATAACCTTGCTAAGTTAGAAAGTAGTGAAATTTGGATGATGGATGGGACGTTTAAAAGTACACCCCATCCTTTCACTCAAATTTACACTATACATGCTAAAATTAACAATAGTGTTATTCCCTTAGTTTATAGTTTGCTACCTGATAAGACTTCTGCAACATACACTGAACTTTTATCAGTGATTAAAAGTAAAACATCTTCAAGTCCTCGAAAAATAATTATTGATTTTGAATTGAGCATGATCAATGTGATCACTAAAACGTACACGGATACCCAAATTAAGGGATGTTTTTTTCATTTTTCGCAGGCATTTTGGCGTAAATTACAGAAAACATCCCTAGTTGCAGAACATTCTCGGGATAGCAAACTACAATTTGAACTAAAAAAATTAACTGCACTTTGTTTTGTTCCTCCCGATAGTGTGGACGAGTACTACACTGCAATTATAGAATCTGTTTATTATACGAGTAACGAAGAAAAATTGGCACCCATTCTAAATTATTTTGAGGACACATGGATTGGACACCTAAGCAGATCGGGTCGCAGGAGGAAGCCACGATTCCATGTGGAGTGGTGGAACTGCTACACGAGTTGTTTAGAGGGAGAAGCAAAAACAAACAATGCCATTGAGGGATGGCATAACTCCTTCAACCACACAATTGGCAAACCACATCCAAACTTCTACTCTTTTTTGGAAACTTTGAAGAAGGAGCAAAGTTTTCAGGAAATGAGAATAGCCCAAACACTCGCAGGTAGTCTAAACCCACGAGTAACAGTCAAAACAAGGGAAATGTCTGAGAGACTATTGGCAATTCTACAACAATTTTCGTTGTGTGTGGCTATAGACTACCTGGAAAATCTTTCTAACATTCTTTCTTTCTAAAATAATGTATTAACTTACTTTCCTGCTTTGCTTCAAAATTTAATATTTTTCAAATTACAATTGGCATACAATTTTTTTTTCTAAAAACTTTTACAAACAAACAAGTCGGGTCCTTTTTTTTTTTAACAAATCTTCATTTCAAGCAAAAACTACCAATGTGTTCAAATTTACTGTCCCATAGTATTTGAACAATTTTTCTAAATCGGAACGCCATTAATATAATTACCGATAACTTCCATTATAATTTCCGTCCTAAGAAATCACCAAAACTCAAACATTTCTAAATTCTACACGTCAAACCATAATCCAAAATGCACTTTGCTGCTTAATCACCATTTTTTAATCAATCTTTCATTTCCAAATTTTACAAGTGCGCTACTTTTTTTCAATTCGAAATGAAGATCGACATTACTTTTGTTACTTCCTAAGTAAAGAAATCAACTTTCTGAACAGTAACTTTAAATTCTTTAACAGTTACAAACTTTTTTTAAATAAAAAAATAACTTTTCGCGACCCGACTTAGGCATACATTAATGACATTAATGTGGACATGTTTAAAAACATTTAAGACATCAATTAGTTTTCCCGCAACCTCTCCTTATTCTTTCCTCACTATATATGTATCCCTTTTAAAGGTTTAATCTATAATATCAAATGAAAGTATTTCCTACCTGACCGCAGATCAGCTTCCTGCTGCTTCCTCCTCCGATGCTCTGCAAAATGGCGCATTACGTCGACGCTCACGTCATTACGTCATCGCGTGCATCAAAATATTCAACGGACTACTTTATTTAACTAATCTGTTAATAAATGTTTATAAATGTAAATAAAATATTAATATGTTTTTTGGAAAATGTTACTTACATTGCAAAATTAAATAAAAATATGGTTTATTTTTTCATTATTTTTGTATAAATAAATATTTTCAAAACAATAATTATTTGCTGTTATTATTTATTAAAAAGTGATTTAAACTTCAAAATTGTAACTATTTAAATGTAAATTTACTAAATATGTTCCTTACCTCGACTCTTTTGTCTTTTCCCTTCAAAACTTCCTCTTTCTTCTCTTTCTGATCCTTCTTTTCTTGTTCCGCGGGTTGTATATTCTGAAGCTGCCAAAATAAATGAAGGACAAATAAGCTCATAGACTTCAATGCAAAACCGTGGGAATTTTGTTTTTAAAAGTAAGTACTTTTTTTCCTTCTCTTTTTTTTAATATAATATTATTTTTAAAATGCATTTTTTATTACTCTTTAAATATTAATTTTTTTTTAATATATGTAAAAAAAAAATTAAAAATTTCTCTTAATATTTTTAAAAAAAGTCAAAAAGTACTCTTCCATTTTATGGAAAATAATTATACTTTATTTTAGAAACTTAAAAATACTCTAGTATTAATCATTCTTATTACTTATTAAGTACTCTTAATTTTTTATTTTATTAAATTTATAATATATTTTTTTTTTTTTTTTAAAAACTCAAGTAATAAAATAATGTAAAAAATACACTTTAAAATTTTAAAAATACTCAAGTATTAATATTTAGTTACTCACTCTTTTTTTATTTTAAATATTAAATACTCTTTCTATTTAGAATAATTCTCAAGTATTAATTTAACTTTTTACAAACTCACTATTAACTCTAATATGTTTCAAATTAAATTTAAAAATACTCTTTCTATTTAGAGAAATACTCAAGTATTAATTTAACTATCCTAAAAAACATTTCTATTAGTCAAAATACTCAAGTATTAATATTTTGAAAAACTACTCACTTTTCAAGTATTAATATTTAGTTACTCACTCTTTTTTTTTATTTTAAATATTAAATACTCTTTCTATTTAGAATAATTCTCAAGTATTAATTTAACTTTTTACAAACTCACTATTAACTCTAATATGTTTCAAATTAAATTTAAAAATACTCTTTCTATTTAGAGAAATACTCTAGTATTAATTTAACTATCCAAAAAAACATTTCTATTAGACAAAATACTCAAGAATTAATATTTTGTAAAACTACTCACTTTTCAAAAATTATATTTCATTTAATAAAAATTAATTATACGATATATATATTTATTTAAAATAAAATACCAACATTAAAAAATGCGTTGTAATAGTATATGCGTTGTAAAAGTACTTACCATATAACATCATGCGTTGTAAATGCATGCGTTGTAAATGCATGCGTTGTAAAGGCATTTTCAAAGAATGCGTTGTAAAGGTATATGCGTTGTAAAAGTACTTACCATATAATAGCATGCGTTGTAAAAGCATGCGTTGTAAAAGTTTTTGCGTTGTAAAAAATGCGTTGTAATAGCATAGCGTTGTAAAAGTTGCGTTGTAAAGGTAGTTCCCCGCCTCACGGTGATGGGTCTGTTGGTGTGTGTATCAGCAGGGGTGAGCCGGTGAAAGGAGCGTGAAGAAAGGGACAATGAGGTGTTAAAACAGTCCGGCCCTGCTCACACCCTGACAGCGCAACAGGACAGGAAGACACCTGTGTTTTTCTAAGCTAGAGGTCTCGACATTGGAACTGTCGCGCTGTGAGTTATAGGGAAAGTTTGCAGATCCGTTGTCTGTCAGAGTGCCTTGAAAAAAAAAAAAAGTCTGCTTTCGCGTAAAACTTCTGCTTCTCATGTTAATGCCCTCGGGCTAAGTTCACGCTATATATAGTTACAACAAACGCTAATTACACCCTGCAGCTATGGGCAGAACTTGGCCAAAGGCACTTTGAACATTGAAGAAGAAAATGCTGATAGTGTACAAGGCTGCCTTGAAGCCACGCCCCCAGACACGCACCTCCCAGGCTCACCCCTATCAATTTGGTGAGTACCGGCACTTCTCTTTTTCCATTTAAAGCACTGCCTAATAGTGCAGCAACAGTGGGCAGAGTCTGAGCACCGGCAGTTTTTTTTTGGGCCCTGAAAACGGGTCCGAAAAAAATAAAAATAAAGAACGGACTACCTTTAGTAGCCACGAAAATAGAGCCCGATAGAGACCCGTTTCGAGGGCCCCCAAAAAAAACTGCCGGTGCTCAGACCCGGACAGACCCGGCCCACTTAAAGCCCTGCCTCCCAGTACCTAACAAAAATGAAGGTGTCCTCATGTAATGCAACTGGTGCTATTTAAAGCGCTCTGATACCCGATTCTGGCCAAGTTTGCGCTATATAAACTCTGTATAAAATAAACAAGCATTGGCGTAGCCAATAGGTCTTGCCTTTGGGACCTTATAAGTGTTTAGCCATGCAACAGTTGGTGTAGTTGCACTAAGGATAATGCGCTGCATATTTAAATACTGATAAGGTCCCAAAAGCGAGACCTATTGGCTATGCCAATGTTTGTTTCATTACTTTCTACCACATCATATGAAGGCGCATGTTTTCGGAAGGTCTCCCTTCCTCCTTCGCATTCCTTCTGTTTAGTTGCTTTTTTGAACTTGTGACATGCAGGTTACTATTGATGTCTGCATCCAGAGTTTAACACACGAAGCCTGCTTCTTTGTGCTGGATATTCTAACTTAGAGGCAAGCACGCACAACATTTAATTTGTAAATCTGCCTGTGTCACTCAGGCCGCTGGAAAGTAACACCTCTCTTCAGAGGCGCAACTAGAGCCAAATTTCGGGGGGGGGGGCTAAGAAAAAATTTCGGGGGGGAATGAATCTTTAAGCAATAGGCAGAGTGGAGCTGCAGGGGCTCTTAGAAGGGGTGAAACAACAGCGAGGCCTCATTAACATGCAAATGGTCTTTTTAAAGACCTGTGGAGTGCTCGGGTGCGGCTGTGCGTCTGCCCGGGAAGCTGTCTCACCCCGGGCTGCCACATACGACGGGGGGGGCGTGGGGGGCTGAAGCCCTTTGAGTCCAATGGGTGTTGCGCGCCTGGTGCACATTGTTTTCCTGGCTACTTTCTGTAAGGTGGTTTTAATTCAGAGATTTATGAAGCCTGCGAGAATTTCTTCGTGAACTTATTTTAAGGTTTGCCACTAAGTGGTATCGGCCTTTATTTATTTATTTATTTATTATGGTGGGACCCAATCCAGCCACAGTAACCCCAGAGGCGCTGCATAGAGTTTGCACAGGCGAAAAATAGTGGCTTTGCCGATGCTTGTTCAAATCTACTCCTATCACTGTAGCCTTACTCCAAAAGCTACTAACCACACATGATATCAAGAGCACAAACCTAACACAACTAATGCACAAGAAAAGAAAAAAAATTGCACTAGGCTACTCGCTATTAATCTTGGGTTAAAGCTTCAATGACTCGTCAGGGGCCATAAGCGCTACATATAACTACATTTGCAATTTACAATGTAAAGTTGATTTTCAATTCTTTGTTGACAGTATATTGCAGACAGTCATTTTTGATAAATCTTGAAATGCTTTACTGACAATCTGACAATAACGGTTGCATCGAAACATGATTATTCATTTTAATTATATTATGGTAATTTTTTACATGTAGATTATTTATCTTTTAATGTGGTGAACCTTCGACAAAACCAACATGGTTGCCTTATATAATAATAAGGTGACCTTTGACAAAGCTATTAGACCTACCTTATATATTGTTGTGGTGACCCCTTGGCTTACAAGTTACTTACCTTCTGTAACGATGTATTTGGTAGAGACGATTCTAGCGGCAGATTCCTTAACATAGAATTATCCCCACACATGATACTGGACCCGGAAAACTTTCTTGCCCAGCATCTCTGCGCGCCGGGGGGTGGTACCACGCGACTTCGCCCCGATGTCCTCTGCTGGTGTGAGGTCAGCGAGGTCACATAAGCCCCAACCCGGTGCGCTGACGTCAGTTTGCTTCGGAGAACTTTTCCGCGCCACAACGTAGAGCCATCACAACAAAACTGAGGAGAGCATGGGAACAGTGTGCGAAAAAAACAGAGAAACAAAATAGAGAGAAACAAAAGGTGAGAAACAGCACCAGGAGGCACTAAGGCACCAGAAGGCGACAACAGGAGGCCAGAGCAGCAAAAGAGCAGAGCATCACTCTGAGGAACAACTGTGCAAGCCAAGGCGAAAGCACCAGGTGGCAGTAAAACACCAGAAGGCCAGAGCAGCGAAGCTATAGCCAGAAAAGCGTAAGCACCACTCCGTGGGACCACCTTGCAAGCCAAGGCAAGAGCCCTCCTGGAGGCACGAGCATGTGAAAGCACCGTGACAGAAAGAGAAAGAGAGAGAGAGAGAGCCTGCAACCACAACCACAAGGGGAAGGTCCACAAGCCCGGAGCAGAGGAGCAACAGCAATCCATCCCCAGACCACACCGCCAAGGATGGCCATACCTCCTGAAAGGAGCAGGAGGTCAAAGGACAGGGAATCCATTAGCAGACTACAGTGTCAAGGAGGGCCATAACCTCTGAAAAGAGTAGGAAGTCAAAGGACAGGTAAAAGAACTCCCAACGAAGAAGACCGGTGGGAATCAGAGACTCCAACAACAGAGGGAAAGAGCAAAAGTAGGCCCACACGCTGGAGAGAAACCAGCTGGAGGGATGCCTGACCGGAAGGAAAAGAAGAGGACACCCACAGAAGACAAGTCAGCCAGAGGGAGGCGACTGCAGAAACCCAAGCAGAGGGTCCTCGCAGAACGGGGAAGAAGGGCGGGTCGTGAAGGAATCTGCGGCTAGAATTGTCTCTACCAGATACATCGTTACCGAAGGTAAGTAACTTGTACATTTGATAGAGACTACTAGCCACCGATTCCTTAACGTAGAATAGGACCCTTGAGGTAGATTTCTCCCCCCCCCTTCGTAGTAAGTATTCTCAACACACTACGAGAATGTATTCTCTCCTTCTTTATTGTTCCGCGTATGTTATCTCCACATGCGCTGAATAAAACAAAAAAAATAAATCAGTCCGTGAAAGGCACAGGAAGAAGGGTTTGTAGCTTGTGGGATCCACTACTTAGGCTTCTCTGGGCTCCAGGTTCCTTCTTCTTTCAGTGGCAAGCACTCGTGGACCCAAATAAAAGAAAACAAAGAGAAAGAGAGGCTCAGGCTATCTGTTTCTATTTCTCAGAAAACAGGGAGGGGAAAGTGTGCACCGTCACCAGCCCTACTGTCTGTGGGGTGCCTAATGTGCAGGGGACGTTTGTGCTTATTCGTGGGTGCCCTTCATGCATGCCCACAGCCCCTTAATTAGTGCAGTATAAATGCCCGGCACTTGTCTGCTTCCACGACCCTCCTGGGCCGTGGCATTGGGAGACCCAGCTACCTCGTGGTTGGGGAGAACAGTGGTCCCGTGGGCAGTGCTCCTCGAGCGGTCGCTGTCTTTCTCGTCTTCCACCCGACCGGTAGGCAGGTCCCACGTGGTGCTCCTTCTGCTGCCGGCGTTGGTGTCTTCCTCCTCGTCGTCCGGGCCGTTCGCTCTCCACTCTTCCTCCTTTCTTGCGTCCGACTCCGACACACCATGCTCCGCTTCTGCCTCCTACCAGTCCTTTGTAGCGGGAACGTCCGCCCGTCTTCCTGAGTCAGCTAGACCGCTGACTCCACTTCCTGGTTTCTCGGCGGCGGTCATATTGGATTGGTCGCCACCGTCGGATGGTCGGAAACCATCACAGATACCCTACCCATACCCAGAAGGGAGGAGGGACTGCAAGAGAGCCTCCCCACCAGGAGAGACACAGGGCCCCAGCAAGGGACATGTCACAGGGACAAGAACGGAAAGGCCAGGAAATCTCAAGCCCAACCAAGGGAGAACCGCCTAACACCCCGCAGGGGCAGACAGCGCCCTAAAAGCCTCAAGAAACACAAGGACCACCTCAACCCCTAGGGAGAAGAGGTGGAACCGGAGGCAGGGCCCACCTGAAGAAACACATACACAGTGACAGAAAGAGCTGTACACACCCCGGCCGCAAGCAGCGGACAAGGCAGGGACGGTTGCACCGCCAAAAGTGCAAACGGAAGAAGAAAAGCACAAGAGAATGCATCGAAGGCCACAACGGTGTAGCAGAACAAGAGGCCAGCACTGGCATGCACAGCCAGCAGCAGACAACACCATGGAACGGTGTACCCAGGACAAGCTAGGTGCCAGCCAAAAGCAGAGGCCAGGAAGGGCCAAGAAGGGCCGAGACACGCCCCAAGGGAGGGGCCGGCACACACTGACCCTCGAATGAAGTGGAACCAGGCATATAGAAAGAGAGAGGGGGATGGACCAAGCCGTCCATCAGAACACAAAAACAAGCATTGGCATAGCCAATAGGTCTCGCTTTTGGGACCTTATGTGTTTATCCTGAAGTTTTGGCTATGTTGTAGAGCATTGTGGCTGATGTGCATTATGTTTAAAAGTTATAATAAAAAGTGTTAAGCATTTTTGTTACCTTTATAAAAACTAAGACGACATGATATACAACTGAAGAACCTGATTAAAAAAATATTTTAATATACAAAATGTCTTTTTTTTTTTGTACTTATGTGGCACAGCGGTATTATGTGGAGTGTATTTGTTGCATTGAATAGAATGTAATTATGACGTGTATTTATGTTGTATTAAGTGGTATTACGTTGCGTGTATTTATGTTGCATTGATTAGAGTGTAATTATGTGGTGTGTAATTATGTGGCCCTGAGTGATATTATGTGGACTGTATTTATGTTACATTGAATAGTGTAATTGTGACGTGTGATTATGTGGTACTGAGTAGTATTTTGTGGTGTGTATTTATGTTGCATTGAGTAGAGTGTAATTACGTGGTGTGTAATTATGTGGTACTGAGTGGTGTTATGTAGAGTGTATTTATATTGCATTGAGTAGAGTGTAATTATGTGGCAGGTTATTACGTGGCACTGAGTGATATTATGTGGATTGTATTTATGTTGCATTGAGTGGAGTGTAATTACGTGGCATGTCATTATGTGGCACTGAGTGGTATTATGTGGAGTGTATGGTGCATTTTGTAGAGTGTAAGTACGTGGTGTAATTATGTGGTACTGTGTTGTGTTATGTGGAGTGTATTTATATTGTATTCAGTAGAGTGTAATTATGTGGTGTGCCCCGCCCACTCGCCACATTTAATTAAGTACCCGCACTACTTTTTTCCCATTTAAAGCACTGGGTACATCCTTAGGGGTCTGTCAGCCTCGTGGGGCAGCTCAGGCCATGGAGGGGGTGAGGCAGAAGACCCAAAGGGATGAGGGGTGTGTTACAGGTATGAGGGTCAGGATGTGCCTGATAATATGGCCAAGGGAGGGATCAGGTAAAGATCCCGTTTCCAGCCAAAGTCATCGAGAAGACCGTCAACAAGCAGATGGCCGCCTTCCTCGAAACGAATGGATCCCTCGACCCCTCACAGGGGGTCTGTCAGCCTCGTGGGGCAGCTCAGGCCATGGAGGGGATGAGGCAGAAGACCCAAAGGGATGAGGGGTGTGTTACAGGTATGAGGGTCAGGATGTGCCTGATAATATGGCCAAGGGAGGGATCAGGTAAAGATCCCGTTTCCAGCCAAAGTCATCGAGAAGACCGTCAACAAGCAGATGGCCGCCTTCCTCGAAACGAATGGATCCCTCGACCCCTCACAGTCCGGCTTCCGAGCCAATCACAGCACCGAGACCGCCCTCATCGCCGCCACCGATGACATTCGAGCCCTGATGGACAACGGAGAAACAGCGGCCCTCATCCTCCTAGACCTCTCCGCAGCATTCGACACTGTCTGCCACCGCACCCTAGTACAGCGCCTCAGCAACGTCGGAATCCAGGACAAGGCGCTGGAATGGATCATCTCCTTCCTCGACGGAAGAACACAGAAAGTCCGTCTACCACCGTACAAGTCAGAGGCCACCGATGTCATCTGCGGCGTCCCTCAAGGATCCTCGCTGAGCCCCACCCTCTTCAACGTCTACATGAGCCCCCTCGCGGCCATCGCACGGCAACACCACCTCAACATAATCTCCTACGCCGACGACACCCAGCTGATCCTCTCCCTGACCAACGACCCCGCCGCCGCCAGAGCCAACCTACACGAAGGGATGAAGGACGTAGCCGAGTGGATGACGACCAGCCGCCTGAAGCTGAACTCGGACAAGACGGAGGTCCTCATCCTGGGCTCCTCACCCTCCGCCTGGGACGACTCCTGGTGGCCTCCCGCCCTGGGCACCGCACTCAAACCGACAGACCATGCACGCAACCTGGGCTTCATCCTGGACTCCTCCCTCTCCATGACCAGGCAAGTCAACGCCGTCTCCTCGGCGTGCTTCAACATCCTACGCATGCTACGGAAGATCTTCCGGTGGATCCCCACCGAGACCAGGAGGACCGTCACCCAGGCCCTCGTCACCAGCCGACTGGACTACGGCAACGCCCTCTACGCCGGTACCACCGCCAAGCTCCAGAAGAGACTCCAGCGGATCCAGAACGCCTCAGCCAGACTCATCCTCGACATCCCACGAACCAGCCACATCTCCGGACATCTGAGAGACCTTCACTGGCTCCCCGTCAACAAAAGAATCACCTTCCGCCTCCTCACCCACGCACACAAAGCGCTACACGACCAAGGCCCGAGCTACCTCAACAGCCGAGTCAACTTCTACGCTCCCAAACGCCACCTCCGATCAGCCAACCTCGCCCTCGCCGCCGTCCCCCGCATCCGAAGAGCGACCACAGGAGGAAGGTCCTTCTCCTACCTGGCCGCCAAGACCTGGAACTCCCTCCCGACCGACCTGCGCCTGACCCAAGACCACCTCTCCTTCAGGAAGAAGCTGAAGACATGGCTGTTCGAGCAGTAGCGGCACCCCCCCACCCCCAGCGCCTTGAGACCCTACGGGTATGTAGTGCGCTCTATAAATGTCACTGATTGATTGATTGATTGAGTGGACTCATGAAGCAGGAACTGGTTCCGGACTCCTTCAAAGAGTAGGGAATGCTTGTATGGTGTCCTGCAAGTGTCTGCACTGTGAGCCATGTCCATAAAGAGAGGCCGCAAAGCCACAAACACTGACACATTGTGAATGTGACTGCAGGGGTTAAGCTACGCATTCCTGGGTCCGTGAACTCAAAGGCAGTCACGAAGCGCTGGTGCAGGTGCAGCAGGGCCCCTGTGACCGCCCCCTCTGCCTGGGAATGAAATGGTTCACAATGTGCACGGTTTTGCCTCAACCCCGGTCCCTTCTTTCCGATTTGAAGATGGAGGGTACCCAGTTTGCTGCGCTCGAGTCTGTTAACTGAGGGAGCGTACACCTGCACAGTGACGATAAAGTCAATTATCCAAGAGACGGTGCCAGGCAGCAGTAAATGCAGGCCATGCCCTGATGTTTTAATTAATGAATGCTGTCGGGATGGGAGCTGTAATGTTCTGCATAAACAATGGGATTCATTAGCAGTAATTACTACACACGAGCTGTTTTCCAGATTGTTGTCACCCATCGTTTACTAATGGGAATGCTCATGGTTTTTATGTGATGTTATGCTGAAGTGCGGTACCACATTACAGGAAATAAGTGGAAATCTATTTATGAATGTGTGATAATTACAGGCGTGCTCGCATTTAAAAACAAGCCGACCGCCTGCCATTAGATATGTGGTGGAGCAAGATTTGGAATATATACAGGATGGAGAAATTATCAGCTTTCCTGCATGATCGAGTTTAAAATTTGTTATGTAGTGTGGCTTACATTTTAAACATACATGTTGGAATTACTACGAAAATCGCAACTGTGTGAGATTTCCTCCTCATCCGATAGTCTAGAGCCTCTGACTCAGATAAACAAGCGTGCGCTTGGCTGTGGCTGTGGCTGCAGCTTGCATAGTTGACAAGCCTCGTGCTAAAAGTGGGAGGGGTGGGGGCAGTGTGGCCCAGAGCACACACAGCGTTTCTCTTTCGGGAGTGAGCCAGGGGCACCATGTGTTTGTAAGTTAATTACAAACATATGGTGTCAGGCTCGCTCCCGCAAAGGAATAGCCAAACGTGCGCGTGTTGCCATTGAAGCCAATGCACCACGTGCATGTTTTTGGGCCACAAACTGCATCAATGGCTAAAGGTCTTTTTCAAGCAATGCATGCACGCTGCTAGGCGAGACCTAACCAGGGAAACCAGTCCCCCCTGGAACACCAGACCGAGGACCAAGGCGGACAGAAAGGCAAAACCGCTACAACGCAATGCCGCAGACAGCAGGCCGGACTAGGCTAGCGACACAGCGATCCAGGAGAAGGACGGACCGGGGCGCCACGCAAGCCATTCCAAAACCATCAGCAGGAACATCGCACCTGCGACATACCGTGACGCCACGGAGAGCAGAAGCCCGAAGGACGACCACACCTCCCCAGCACAGGATAGAGCTATATAATAGCTACCAGTACCCCACATAGGGCATGTTACGTTCCAGAACATGGGAACCCACTTAGGAAAAATTTCCTGCAGCAGAGGACAAACAGAAAAACCTGCGGAGAAAACCGCAGATGGCTTGCAAAGCAGCCAATAAAGAATACACAGAAGGCCTAATCTCAGGGCCTACACAGCTTACAAACAGTTAAAACCACAAGTCAAACCAGGGTCGGACCAGCAGCCAACAGCACCAAAGTTCTAACAAAAGGACCTGAAGGCACATCAACCACACAAAATAGACAACCGGGGCTACTCGCTACAAGGCCCCAGGAAACAACGGAAGAACACCCCCCGAAACACAGACCGACTCACAGGTCACTGAGGGGGAGGAGGAGGACGAAGCCCCGCAAGAAACCTCTGAATGGCAGAATCCGCAGGGGCGTGGAACAATAGAGTAACATCAAAGGGAAGGCCCACCAGCTGTTCCCTAACGTTCTCCAGGAACACACTATCCCGTAGCCAGGCATGCCGACGAAGGGCCACTGAAGAAGCCATGGTACGACCAAGCACCTCCGAAATGTCGAGCGAAGAATAAAAGCCGCCAGCTCCCGGCCATCCAACACATGGTGCCTCAGATCAACACAGGCACCCTCTTGAGAAGAGGCAGACATAAGGGACTCTGCCGAATCCCACAAGCAAGATGTGGCCCTAGCCAATACACCAAGAGTGATAAGGGCCCGCAAAGCCGCACTGGTGGAGGCGAAGATATTGCGCCCCCAGGAATCCAACCAGCGGGCCTCCCGTGACGGGGGAGACAACACCGATGGCAGGGAGGGAAAGGCAGTCTGTAAAAGAGGGCCCCTGGTGGAGGTAAAGACAGACAGGATCATGCGGTGCAGGACAGTGGCGGTGCAGAGGTTGCTGGGACACCGGGTCCCCCGTGGCGGACCGCCCCCAAAAGAGAAGTGTGGAGCGAAGCCTCGAAGGGAAGAAGCAGTTCCCGACCACCAGAATCCTGATGGAGGACCTCCAGAAGATGATCCGTGGGGAAACGGGCAGCTGGATCGCCCATGCGCAGGATCCCCGCAGCCGTGGAAACAGCCCCAGCGAAGACAGCACTCGCCTCCGTAGGGCCCCACGGCGGGGAAAGCAGTTCCTCGGTGGGCGACGGCTGCAAGCTAAGGCGGCCGTCCCCCAGCCCAACCGGTGGAAGGAAAGGCCAAGCCCGAAACGGGGGAGGCTGGGCCGATGAATGGGGAACCTGAGGTGCCTCCGGCGAAGACTGCGGGCATGGAGACGGCAAAGAGCCGTCCTTAGAGGACGCCGGGGTAAAGGCCACGACGCGACGACCCATCTCCGGAGAAGATGAAACCAACAACTGCCGAACCTCTGGAGAAGAGGGGACGTCCAAAGATGAATCAATGACCCGACGTCGGCCCAGCGCCGTAGAGGCCGCCACCGGCGTCAGGTCAACGTCGACCGGCGCCGAAGGGGACGTCGGAACGACCTCCGACACAACATGTGGTGCAGGAGACCGAGGCGGGGTCGGAGCCTGGGTGGCTAAGGATCGGTGCCGGAAAGGCGTCGACTGGAGGGACGAGAGGGGCCCGGGGACACGCCCCGACCCCTAGCCATCCCATTTGGCGCTGCCAGGGCCAGCAACCGCCGGCGCCTGAGTGGCATCAACGCGGCCTCGGACAAGGCAACCGCCTGCCCAGGGACCCCCACGGGGGTTTGCGGCGAGACAGAGGCGCCGTGGTCCAAAGGAGGGAACCCCGAAGGGCCGCACCCCGACGGCACTACATCCTCCGAACCTGGATCCGAACCTGTTGGCGCCGGAGCCGCCACTGCCGGCGACATTGCAAGAGTCCCCGCACGCGGCAAGGGACCCACAGACATCCCAGGAAGAGAAGGAGAAGAAGGAAGAGTCAACGAGGCCTGCAAGGCCGCTGCATAGGCCTCCATCTGGGCTTTGGTCGGCCCGCGCCGGGGAACGGCGGATAGGGTGGCGACACGCGGGCCGCACCACCTGCAGAGAACCCACACCCCCAACAGGCCAGGGACCGGGCCTCGGGGACAAACTGCGACACTTACCAACAGGTGAGCGATGCCTTTGCGGCCTGGGACTGGGACGATGTCTGAGATGGAAGCGGCGTGTCTTGAAGCCTTCCGCGGGGGACGGGGGGCAGCGCCGACGCCGACCGGGACATGCGCGCTGAAAGGAGTTTCCTCCGGCGCTCCCGCCGGGACTTCGTCTTCATTTGCTGACACGCCTCGCAGTCCGTGGAGTCGTGGTGCTCCTCCAAACACCACATGTAGATGGGGTGAGGATCCGTTACCAACATCTGGCGCGCGCAAGACAAGCACGTCTTAAAGCCTGATGACATTCGCACACTGTTCTCAAGAATATAGCCTAAAACTGGAAAAAGAAGGCCTGAAACAGGCCAGGGACAAGATTTGGATCCGTGTGGCACGCGGAAAATAAGAAAACTGACTTCAGCGCGCCGGGGTGGGGCTTATGTGACCTCGCTGACGTCAAGCCCGTGGAGGACGTCGGGCGGAGTCACGTGGTACCACCCCCCAGCGCGCAGAGATGATGGGCAAGAAAACTTTCCAGGTCCAGTCTCACACCTGGGGATAATTCTACGTTAAGGAATCTGCGACTAGTAGTCTGTATCAGATAAAGCCAATAGGCTTGCCTCATATATTGATGTGGTGATTTGTGACAAAACCAATAAGTCGGTTTTATTTAAAGTGACACCCTCCTATGTGTTTTTTTGCAATTTGGTGCATGTGAGGGGACTGTGATTTTTTGGGATCAAATGAGGTTTGATGATGTCACCAAATGTAATTCAATCTGCTTTATGTATACATTTGTAATGTAATGCGTATTATTTTGTAGTGTGTGTGTAATAGATTTACCTTTCCTTTTTCAAAGAAAAAGCACTGATTGGACAATCATATGTGGGGTGTTATTATTGCAATGCCAGTAAATGGTGATTAGTAGCCCAAACCGCCTTCCCTGAGTAGGCCTTGGACTCCTCTGCTTCGCTACCTTAAGAAAGTGCTACAATGGGGTGCCTGGTTCCTGGTAAGGGAACATTTTAGACCTATTACTTGCACAGGCCTCACATCCTGTACAACTAATAACCCAATTTCTTACAATAAGTGAGAGTAAGAGGGACTGCAAGTGATTGAGAGTGGGTTAGCAAGAATGAGTGTGAGGGAGTGTAAGAGGTTGCGTGAGACTGAGTGTTAGAATGAGTGAGTGAGTGTAACTGTGAGTGAGAATGAATGAGTCAGAGTGAGGATGAGTGAGAGTAGAAGTGAATGCAAATGGCTGTAAGTGATCACATATGAATGAGTGAATGGATGTGAATGAAACAGTAAATCAGTGTGAATGAATGACTGATGAGTGAGTATATTATCACAAAGTGCAGGCAAGAGGGGCATTATGGGGCTCACGCCTGCCCTAACTAATTCAAACAAACACAAAAAGTGGTGTGATACCCTCAGAGAAATGCTGTTTGCTTCATCAGCAAGCCAGCGTTTGTACCAGCAACCCAAAGAGTTCTCTGTGTGCAGCTAGTTGTTTGTTACCTAAATTCAAGGCAATTCCAAGAATTGGACGAGGATGGGTCACTTACGTAATGTGACATGCTTCATAATTTGCCACCTCGTCCCATCCCGGTAAGATGTTACTACCAGGGAGGGCTCGACCTCAGAATGGGGCTTTCTTGTGGGAGTTCTTAGATATTTCTTCTCCCAGGACAATGTTTCAGCTCCAGTTTATGACTTTAAAAAAGCATGGGATAATCCACTAAAGTATTCTTTAATTTGGTGGTATCCCTGGTTGATTAAAAGATTACCAATGGGCAAATACAGGAGTCACACTTAGGTGTAATGACCTGTATGCATCACTGTACAAATTATTATGCCAACATGTTTCTGCCTCTAATAAGCCCTGGGTCTGAGACATTCAGCAGGGCCGTGTCTATGGCCCCTACACAGCAATTAGTAAGTGCTAAATGCATTGTAGATCAATAAAGTGCAAGCTGGGGTTGAGCAAGTTTAACCATCCCCGTAGGATCTGCGTCAGTGACCATGACCCCATTGTCATGAGAATCCAGAGATGTCAATAGGTTTGTGGGAATTAGCAACAGTTGGGAAATGGGTTTAGGTAAGTTTATATGAACTCACGTCGTCAGCTAAGAAATCATGCAGGTTGGTAAAGGACTGTGGGCAAATTGGGGTGGCAATTTAAAAACTACATCACCAATTAAAGTGCTGTTGATGCATTAAAGTGCAAAGTGGGCAAGTTCAAGCCTGTTTCCCTTGTGGAAACTGGGAAAACAAGGCACGTCTGGTTCTTCAACAATTCGATGTGCAGCAGTTCAACAAAGTGCAGCGTGTGTGGGTTCTAGAGTGCCAATGCACAGCCTTCTTATACACAGTAAAAGAGCAATGTAGAGCAAAGCCGACAGTTACGAAGATAGTGGCCTGCCCACCATTGAGGTTAGTATATCTGGTAAGACCCACGTTACAGAGGTACATTAAAAGTGCATAGTGAGCGAGTTCAAGTTTATTCATCACCCCTACTTTGATTAAAAGTGAAATGGCTGGAGTGAACGACTGTAGTACAAGCTGATTAATAGCGTGCGGACTGGGCAAACTTAGGTGCAGGTGTGTGGCTCCTGCATGCATGTAGAGGCTGCAGATGTCCATCTTCGGCAACCGATCCGACTGGCGACTTCATTTGGAGTTGTTGGTGATCGTTGCGTTAAGTGCAGAGCAGACCCGTGTTGGCATTCTCTTTGCCACCTGTATGAGATATTTTACCATCCGGCAGTTCACCTGCGGGTCCCCAGGTGCAATGCAAGCCAACACAGCTTGCCTCCATGTGCGGATACCTTTTTGATTGAAGGGGACTCTAAGCAGCTGCCACCTTCCCCCAAGTAACTCCTTGCAGGAGCATGGGAAGTGCCGCAAGTCTTCTTTTCCGTTGCCACATAGGAGGCAGACATTTGATGTAAGTTCCTCTGCCAAGGGGCGAGATGCAGTAGAGAGGGAAGCAATCCTAGGCTGTATTTCAAGAATGTTTCCTTGATGCCTCTAGAATACCCTGTATTAAAGTAATTTTGGGATGCGAGTATTCTGTAGTTGTTTAGAGTCATCCAGGCATGAGCTTTACATGCCATGACAACCTTGTCTTCAGTTAGTGAGAGAAGCTTTATTGTTTCCATGTCAGTTTTTTTTAAACTGAGTGGTTGATGGGAGTCTCATAGATCTGGTTTTGCCCGGTTACTGTCAATGATTCCTGGAGATAATCGCTGTTGGCTGAAGTATCCCTGTATTGCAGCTCCTGCCATAAATGGTAGTTTAAGGAGTTGGAGTCTGCCTTTCTGATTTTGTTCCAACAATTCATTAAACCCCCTTCTGGCCAAGGCCTGCTTTTGCAGTCCAAACTTAAGGCCTGTCTGAGTCAGTGAGGCATAGTTCGGAAGATTAAAGATTATCAAATATACTTTTGTCAATGTACTGTCCTGTATTTTGGCATATCTTTCTCTCAGTAATTCGTTTTCACATGTTATGGTTGGTAATAACTTGGCTTGTGCCACGGTAAAAGGAGGGGAAAGTGCTGGCCCTGACAGTTTTATTTTAAGATTTTTTAGTGTTTCTGCCTGTGTCAGTCCCATCACTTTCTGGCGGGCAAATAGGCAAACTTTATCAATGATTACTCCCAGGTATTTGTATTCTTCTGCTGTCTCAATCTGTGAAGTGGCTGAATACCAGGACGGTGTGCTGTTTTAAATTAATATTAGTAGTCATTGTTTTTATTTTTTCAAGGTTGATGTTCAATCTGTTCAATCTGTTCAATCTGTTCTCAGGAGAGTATTCGTACGTTGTATTAAGAAGGATCACATCATGTTATGTTATGTTATTTATATTTATAACGCGCACGGATACTCCGAAGAGTGTCACGGCGCGAGCCTCGAGGAATTAGGGGATCAAATTAAACAAAGAGTAATGTTTCCCGTTTTTTAAAAACCAAATGGGGTCCTGAATACTCTGGAGAGCGAACAGCAACGAGTTCCAGGCTAAAGCGGCTATCAGGGCAAGGGAACTGTCCCCCATCCTCTGCAGCCGGAAACGCGGAACTTGAGCCAAGAGTTGTGTGGTAGAGCGCAGATATCTCGCAGGCGTATAGAAAGAGAAGCGTTTTCGTAGGTAGATAGGGCTTGAGGCATGAAGAGTGCGGTGAGCTATAACTAAGGACTTGAATTTAACCCAATTGGCTACGGGCAGCCAGTGAAGGACGCGCAAATGTTGTTTTGCGCTACTTCTGTCGGGGACGTTGAGAAGAAGCCTGGATGCCGTATTCTGCACAACCTGCAGTTTTTTATGCAGATATACCGGGATGCCAACATACAGGGCATTGGCGTAATCCAACTGGTATAGAATCAGGGCTCGAGTGACCGTTACTTTAGCGGCCCTAGAAAGAAGTGGAAGGAATTTCTGAAGGCTTCTAAATAGCCCAAAACACTTCCCAGCTAACTTCTTGATCTGGGTCGCGAACGTGAGATTCTCCTCAAACCAGACCCCAAGATTCTTGGCGAGTTGCCCTGTTGAGGCTGGCAGAGCGAAGTCGGACGGCCAAAGTGTATCTCTAAACTGAGATGGAAACTTTCCATACAAGAGGATTTCAGATTTCTCCTCATTACATTTTAGTTGTGCAGAGGCCAGCCACTGAAAGAGCTCGGTCAAACAGTTTTTAACGGAGGAGGTGGAGCACTCATTTTTTCCCCATGTGAACAGTAGCTGGGTGTCGTCAGCATAGGCAATGATTTTAGCCCCCAAATCGTCGGCCAATTGGACTAGGGGAGTGACATAAATGTTAAAAAGCACAGGGCTCAAGGAGGACCTCTGTGGGGCCCCTGTAGACACCCTCTGTGGTGAAGACGATGAGTGGGGGGAGCCATACCTGTTGCATCCTGTCCTCCAAAAAGGATTTGAGCCAGCCCCAGGCAGTGCCAGAAATCCCAATCTCGGCGAGTTGGGTAAGCAGCAGCGAATGAGAGACAGTGTCGAATGCCGCCAAGAGGTCAACCAAAATCAAGGCTGCCCTCCCGCCAGCATTCAAACAGTCTCGGATGGCCTCCGAAACTTCCACTAACGCCGCCTCTGTGCTATATGAGGCCATGAACCCCGACAGAGCCGGATGTAGCAGGCCCCCACTTTCAATGAACTCAGTCAGCTGTTTAGTAACTACTTTTTCATATACTTTTGTCACGTTGGGCAAGAGGGAGATGGGACGGTAGCTTCCTGGGCTTAGAGGGTCAAGTGATGGATTTTTTAATAGAGGTAGAATTTTGGCCTGCTTCCAGGCTGCCGGAACATAAGCCTCCTGACGGGACATGTTAACGAGTCTGTTAACTTCAGGGTTAACAGTCTCTGTCACGTCGGCCAAAAGTCTGGCAGCGCAGGGGTTCGAGGGAGAGCCCGATTTCAGGCTCTTAAGAATTCTGAGTGAGCTAGGCAGGTCGATAGAACCACAGGCAGACAAGGAATGAGAGGGAAAAAGAGGTGGAGCCCCTGATGTCAAGGGCGCATCGGTGTCCCCTCTGCAGGAACTGAATGATGCCTGTATCGTGCGAATTTTATCCATTAAAAAACTGGAAAGATTATCACACCAAGCGATCGAAGGTGGAAGCGAACACACTTGGCCTTTGGGTGCCACAAAGTTCTGAACTATGGAAAACATTTCCTTTGTGTTGTTCCTGACAAGGTCAATACAGGACGAGTAGTAAAGACTTTTTGCATGGGCTATGGCGGTGTAATAGGTTTTTTGATTTGTCCTAAGCAAGAGCTTGGCCAAAGGGCAAAATACCACGAGCCAACCACGCTCCAATTTCTTGCACTCCTGTTTTAATCCCTCAAGATAGGCGTGAACCACAGTTTAGAAGGAGAGACCCTGGAATGCTTATGGGGGGTGGCAGGGGCTAAGAGATCCTCTGTTTTAGAGATCCAGCTTGTAAACCAACCGAGCCCCCTTCAAGATCATTGGCGGGATCGGGTCGGGATCATCAGCATATAGGAAGCTAGAGAGTGTCATGCCTCCTAAATGTTGGGCCGTGGGAGTTATCGGTGTTTTGGCTCTGCGTCAGGTCAGCCAAAACGAGGTTGAATTGGGTTCGTGCAAGAACCCACCCCTGCTTCAGTCTTTTGGTTGTTGGTATTTGTCTAGAGAGGTGTGTTCTGGTGCCCAGCTTGACCTGAACCCACGATTCTGTGTGAAGAAGTATAAGTATATCCAGTAGGACTGAGGTATATTCCAGTGACCCAGCTTGCCCCTGAGTTTGCCCCGGACTACATGATCAAAGGCTGCCTTGTAGTCGATAAAGAAGGGGTGGACAGGGTATCCAGGAGCCTTTTGTTGCATCTATAATGAGTGATATGGCCCTGATGTTAGTAGTCGTGCCTGTCGGATACCCAAGATGTTAATTAGTCTAACAGTGTCCCGGTGAAATATTTAGCTCAGTTGTCGATGAGGACCGGGCAATAGCTTTCTGCCAAAGACATGTCCCCGCTTTTAAAGATGAGCAAGATTTTGAAGCCTCTCTATGAGGCCGGTAGTGTGCCCACGAGCATAATTTGTGAGAAGACTGGTTCCAATGTCTACCCTTAGTACTCTAAGTCTTACTTGTAGAGGGCAGGGGAGATGCCATTAGGGCCTGAAACCCCTCTCTTTTGCCTTTTGCAATTTGGCATCTGAATGATTTAATGTGTGATTTTTGGAAGTGTTCTGTTCACCTGCTGCAGGTTGACGAGGCTGGAGCCAGACTAGCTACCTTTGAATAGATGTATTTGGCTGTTACTTTTAGAATTCTTGTTAGTTCTTGCCGCAAGGCATGTGCAGCTGATTGGTGTTTAAAAGGGCAACCCAGAAATATTGCCCAGGTTTCCTCAGGTATGTATGAAGTAATACCTCAGTGGTGGGTGCATTCATTTGTAGACTGTCTCCCGGTCGAGTGGCTGTCATTGTGCTTTATGTTTGTAAATAGTTTGGTCCAAATCATCTTCCGGGGACCTTTTAATAGCCCACTTTATCTTCTTGAGTGAGGTTTTGTGTAGTCTTAGCATGGTTTAAAGACCAGTGTCCCTGTTTTATGTCGTAGAGTTCTTTAGGTGTTGTTTATTGCCTTTATGAGTTGCTTCAGTTGTGTTAGTTGGGCCCAGGGAATGCTGCCATGCCCAGTGAGTGTTTGGTGAGGCCTTGATTTGACTGGAGAAGCAAAAGTAGTTGCCAGCCATTTGGTGAAGTGAATATATGACGTTATCCCACATACTTTCATCCCGCATACCATCACTCCGCATTTTTCACAACGAAAATGCAATTGCTCCGTGATACCATTACCCCTCAAACTTTCACTCCTCATATGACATTACAACGCAAATGCATGCGTGGTGGGGTCATAAACTGTGTAAAGGTGCTTTACCTATATATATACATAATATATATATATAATATATATAGATCCTCATATATATATATATATATATATATATATATATATATATATATATATATATATATATATATATATATATATATATGTATTATGTATTTATAATTATTTTTTATAAATTTTTTATATACATATATATATGAAAAACCCTGAACCCACCCTTAACCCCAAAAATACCCCAGCACCCCAAAAAAACAAAACCCACCCTGATCCCTAAAATTACCCCTGCACCCCAAAACCTAAATGCACCCTGAACCCCAAAAATACCCCTGCACCCCAAATCCTTTAACTCACCATGAACCCTAAAAATTGCACCTACACCCCAAAACCATAACCCACCCTGACCCCTAAAAATACCCCAGTACCCCAAAACATAAACGCACCCTGAATCTTAAAATGACCCCTACACCCCAAAACCCTAACCCACCCTGATCCCTAAAAATACCCCAGTACCCCAAAACCTAAACGCACCCTGAACCCTTAAAATTCCCCCTACACCCCAAAACCCTAACCCACCCTGACCCCCAAAAATACCCCTACACCCCAAAACCTTTAACTCATCCTGAACCCCAAAAATATCCCTCCACCCCAAAACCCTAACCCACCCTGACCCCTAAAATTCCCCCTGCACCCCAAAACGTAAACGCACCCTGAACCCCAAAAATACCCCTGCACCTCAAAACCATAAATGCACCCAGAACCCTAGAAACACCCCCTACACCCCAAAACCCTAACCCACCCCGACCCCGCAAATTACCCCAGCACCCCAAAACCTAAACGCACCCTGAACCCTAAAAATACCCCTGCACCCAAAAACCTTAAACGCACCCTGATCCCCCAAAATCCCTGCACCCCAAAACCTAAATTCAACCTGAACCCCAAAAATACCGCGGACTACAAAACCTTCAACACACCCTGAACCCTAAAATTACTCCTACACCCCAAAACCCTAACCCACCCTGACCCCTAAAAATACCCCAGTACCCCAAAACCTAAACACACCCTGAACCATAAAACTACCTCCTACATCCCAAAACCCTAACCCACCCTGACACCTAAAATTACCCCAGGACCCCAAAACCTAAACGCACCCTGAATCTTAAAATTACCCCAAAACCCTAACCCACCCTGATCCCTAAAAATACCCCAGTACCCCAAAACCTAAACGCACCCTGAACCCTTAAAATTCCCCCTACACCCCAAAACCCTAACCCACCCTGACCCCCAAAAATACCCCTGCACCCCAAAACCTTTAACTCATCCTGAACCCCAAAAATATCCCTCCACCCCAAAACCCTAACCCACCCTGACCCCTAAAATTCCCCCTGCACCCCAAAACGTAAACGCACCCTGAACCCCAAAAATACCCCTGCACCCAAAAACCTTAAACGCACCCTGATCCCCCAAAAACCCTGCACCCCAAAACCTAAATTCAACCTGAACCCCAAAAATACCGCGGACTACAAAACCTTCAACACACCCTGAACCCTAAAATTACTCCTACACCCCAAAACCCTAACCCACCCTGACCCCTAAAAATACCCCAGTACCCCAAAGCCTAAACACACCCTGAACCATAAAACTACCTCCTACATCCCAAAACCCTAACCCACCCTGACACCTAAAATTACCCCAGGACCCCAAAACCTAAACATACCCGGAGGCCCAAAAATACCCCAGCACCCCAAAACATTAAACGCACCCTGAACCCCAAAAATACCCCCGCACCCTAAAACCTTAAACACACCCTGAACCCTAAAATTACTCCTACACCCCAAAACCCTAACCCACCCTGACCCCTAAAAATACCCCAGTACCCCAAAACCTAAACACAACCTGAACCATAAAACTACCTCCTACATCCCAAAACCCTAACCCACCCTGACACCTAAAATTACCCCAGGACCCCAAAACCTAAACGCACCCGGAGCCCCAAAAATACCCCAGCACCCCAAAACATTAAACGCACCCTGAACCCTAAAATTACCCCTACACCCCAAAACCTTAAACACACCCGGAACCCTAAAAATAGCCCCTACACCCCAAAACCCTAACCCACCCTGACCCCGCAAATTACCCCAGCACCCCAAAACCTAAACGCACCCTGAACCCCAAAAATACCCCTGCACCCGAAAACCTTAAACGCACCCTGATCCCCCAAAAACCCTGCACCCCAAAACCTAAGTGCACCCTGAACCCCAAAAATACCCCCGCACCCTAAAACCTTAAACACACCCTGAACCCTAAAATTACCCCTACACCCCAAAACCCTAACCCACCCTGACCCCTAAAAATACCCCAGTACCCCAAAACCTATACATACCCTGAACCCTAAAACTACCCCCTACATCCCAAAACCCTAACCCACCCTGACACCTAAAATTACCCCAGGACCCCAAAACCTAAACGCACCCTGAACCCCAAAAATACCCCAGCACCCCAAAACCTTAAACACACCCTGAACCCTAAAATTACCCTCAACATCCCAAAACCCTAATCCACCCTGACCCCTAAAATTACCCCTGCACCCCAAAACCTTAAACAAACCTGAAGCCTAAAAATTACCCCTACACCCAAAAACCCTAAGCCACCCTGATCCCTAAAAAAACCCCAGTACCCCAAAACCTAAACACACCCTGAACCCCAAAAATACCCCCGCACCCCAAAACCTTAAACACACCCTGAACCCTAAAATTACCCAAGGACCCCAAAACCTAAACGCACCCTGAACCCCAAAAATACCCCCGCACCCCAAAACCTTAAACACACCCTGAACCCTAAAATTACCCCAGGACCCCAAAACCTAAATGCACCCTGAACCCCAAAAATACCCTCGCACCCCAAAACCTTAAACACACCCTGAACCCTAAAATTACCCCTACACCCCAAAACCCTAACCCACCCTGACCCCTAAAAATACCCCAGTACCCCAAAACCTAAACACACCGTGAACCCTAAAACTACCTCCTACATCCCAAAACCCTAACCCACCCTGACACCTAAAATTACCCCAGGACCCCAAAACCTAAACGCACCCAGAACCCCAAAAATACCCAGCACCCCAAAACCTTAAAGACACCCTGAAGCCTAAAATTACCCCTGCACCCCAAAACCTTAAACAAACCTGAAGCCTAAAAATTACCCCTACACCCAAAAACCCTAAGCCACCCTGATCCCTAAAAAAACCCAGTCCCCCAAAACCTAAACGCACCCTGAACCCCCCCAAAAAAACCTCCACCCCAAAACCTAAACACACCTTGAACCCCAAAAATACCCCTGCACCCCAAAACCTTAAACTCACCCTGAACCCCAAAAAACCCATCCACCCCAAAACCTAAACGCACCCTGAACCCTAAAAATACCCCTGCACCCCAAAACCTGAAACAAACCTGAACCCTAAAAATTACCCCTACACCCCTACACCCTAAACCACCCTGACCCCTAAAATTCCCCCTGCACCCCAAAATGTAAATGCACCCTGAACCCCAAAAATACCCCTGCACCCCAAAACCTTAAACGCACCCGGAACCCTAAAAATACCCCCTACACCCCAAAACCCTAACCCACCCTGACCCCGCAAATTACGCCAGCACCCCAAAACCTAAACGCACCCTGAACCCCAAAAATACCCCTGCACCCCAAAACCTTAAACGCACCCTGATCCCCCAAAAACCCTGCACCCCAAAACCTAAATGCACCCTGAACCCCAAAAATACCCCCGCACCCCAAAACCTTAAACACACCCTGAACCCTAAAATTACCCCTACAGCCCAAAACCCTAAACACACCCTGAACCCTAAAACTACCTCCTACATCCCAAAACCCTAACCCACCCTGACACCTAAAATTACCCCAGGACCCCAAAACCTAAACGCACCCCGAACCCTAAAATTACTCCTACACCCCAAAACCCTAACCCACCCACCCTGACCCCTAAAATTACCCCAGCACCCCAAAACCTAAAGGCACCTTTAACCCCTAAAATACCCCAGCACCCCAAAACCTAAACCCACCCTAAACCCTAAAAATACCCCAGCACCCCAAAACCCAAACATACACAGAACCCTAAAATTACCCCTGAACCCCCATAACATATACCCCTACACCCCAACCGCAAACCCTATACCTACCTTACACTTACATTTAAAAAACATATGCTTTTACCATTCATGCTTTTACAACGAATTTCGTATTTCAGTGATGCAACCCTCGTGTGTTCAGTCATTACCGTTGCCTCTGTGTTGGGAATGGATTGCTCTTCCAGAGCATGAGGAGTAGTGAAACCTCTGTTAACACTAGAGGTGGTTTGATTTTTAAGTGCCGGTAAATCTAGTAATTGAGAGGCCAGTTCCAGAAGTACCTCCCCTGTTTGTCTGATCACTGATCTGAATAGAAGGTAGACACCTAGTTGGATTGATGTGGCATTCTTTTTGTTCCGACTTTGTTTTGCATTTGTATTAGTTCCAAGGCGGTGTCTGGTATGAGATTCTGCTTACCAATCTTTGCCAAGTGGTCCAGTGAGGAAAGTGACAATGCTCCCCCAAATAATCTGCTGGAGTTTTGTGTTGGACTGCTCTCCGGAGTTGCTAGCATACCTTGTGTCTCAAAGTTATTGGCTGCTATCAAAGGAGGTGACCCTCAAGGAGACTTGGGGTGTTGCTTAAGATCTATAAGAAGGTCATTAAGCATAGAAGGAGTGAAGACAGTTTGTCTACAATCGGAGCGCACTTACAGCTTGCTTGCATCAAATCAGTATGACTGTGCTCGTTTGCCGAGCGAGTATAAGTACCCTAGCTTCTCATCAATGCCAGCAACGACAAGAGTTAGGGTTTTAAGCAATGGCAGCGGGATATCCATTTGTTTGCTTGATATTGCAGTGCCTCCACTGACAGCTGCACCCTGTTTTGGAGAGAGACCCAAACACTGTCCAAGCGCAATGCTTTGTCCCAGCCAGGCTTAGCCTCGCAGCCATGTGGGTCAGCTACAGGGGCATTTTCCTAGGGTGGGTCTTGTAGATATGAAGCAAGCATGTCCCCCCATTTTCGTGTTTCGAGGTAGGAAAGCACCCTCTGGGCTCCTTCCTGACCGTCCAAAATGGAGTGGCTTGTTCTATCGCTGGTGAGAGGTGAAGGGGTTCGATGACCAGCAGAGAGGTCTGATTTTATGGCATTCAAGACTTCCTCCTAGGTTGTGGTTAACAATTTATTCAGTAGAAGATTATGGATCTCTTTCTCCGTGGTCCTATAGTCCCAGAGGTGAGTTCGCCTGTCCATGCCTACACTTGAGTAAGCAAGACTGTTGAAAATCCTTTGTGTTGGCGCTGGCGGGAGGTGAAAGCCCTTGCAGGCTGATCCTGATGCCTGCATATGATCTTGGGCAATAGATCCATCCACCAAGGGGATCTGTGAGCCAGACTTGCTTAGTTCCATGATGATCTTGTTCACAGGGGGTAACCCCATCTTCAGCGACTGGCCTGGATCCTGACCTGACTCCTGAACGGTAAGTTACATCTTCGGCAGGGGAGTTCTGGGTGAGTGACCATGGACCCTTCTAGTTTGACTGGCTGCCACTTCAGGTAGCAATGGTGTCGACAGACCCAGGAGTCCATTGGTGCTTGAAAAGAGAGCAGAGCCTGTGTAAAGTTAATATAAGTACTCCAGCCTTGGTGGTTTTCATGTAGGTTTATTAGGTATCAAGTTGTATAATGGATGAGCCCCACCAGGAGCAGTCTGTATGCCGCTCAGCCCTTTCAGCAACTGTCAAACCATACCAACGTTCTAACCCTCAGCATTCTAAAATACACATATCCTGGCTGAGCAGCATACTACATCTTCTCCCTTCTTTGCAATGAAAAGACAGAACCTCAAAGGGGCACAACAAAAGATTACGATCAAAGCATAAGGTGAATAAATCTTGAAGAGATGTAATAAAGAATACATTTTAAAACATGTAATGAGATGATGATAAGTTTTTCAAACATGTAATGAATGGGTAATACATTTTGAAACTTTTAAAAGAAAAGCACTGAGAAAAGCACTGAAGTATGAAAGGCATCCTTCAGGAAGCTGAATTTAGAATATACTTTCAGCCGGAAGGTGTGTTTGAGGTTCTTGGCAGCAGTGGCAACCGTGTCCAGATTGAAAACGCCAGCTGCACAACTACCGGAGGGATCCATATTTTCCTTATCAGGTGTAATTAGCGGTGGCCCATTTTGCAGTTGTGATTGTGCTGACTGAATATGTTCTCTCCTACGTTTTTTCCCTTCTGGCCTTGTGGGGAGTGTTCCCCTTACTCTCCCCAACCTCATTGACTTTCTGGCCTGTTTTCTCCTGGGGCCTTTAAAGTTGCATGATGCCACAAGAGCAGTTGTGGGGGACTTTGAGGGGTAAAGCACTGGGGGTCCCGTGAGCTTCCTTTTCAGGTAGTGCTTCTTAGTCTATTATGTGAGCTGACAGTCAGGTTAGCGCCGCCTCACCCCTCCCATGGAGTGGGTGCCTTGATACAGTGGGTGGGGGGCACAAGCACACTAAAGTTATGCAGAGTAAAGGGCACTCTGAAGCTGGGGGGTAAAGCACTGGGGGTTCCGTGAGCTTCCCTTTCAGGTAGTGCTTCCTGGTGTATTATGTGACCTGAGAGTCAGGTTAGCGCCGCCTCACCCCTCCCATGGAATGGGTGCCTTGATACAGTGGGGGGGGGGGGGTACGAGCACACTAAAGTTATGCAGAGTAAAGGGCACTCTGAAGCTTGGGCTCCAGCCTTGATACCGGGTGTGCTGAAACCGGGGAGCAGGCCCAACTGATTGGTCAGGAGGTTACAGTATTATGGAGGCTGGGAAAAGGCACTTGTGTTATATTCCATAAAGGGACCATAATATAGGCCCAGGTAACTTCATGCCCTTCACCTATATTCTTCCATACATTACACTTATAACGGTTTACAGGGACTGACCTTTTACCTAGCCACGAGACTGCATTCAGAAGGTGTTTTTTCTCTAGTTTGAATTCTCATACATTATGCATGAGGGTTCTTGGAAGCACAGCAGGACTACCATCTCTTGCATAATATCTATGTATAAAGTTCATGCCCAACGTCATCCTTAGACCGACACAGCAATACAGCGAGTTAGGACCCCTGGGTAGACCTATGGGTATATATACATCACTTCTTGCTAAGATAGAACGAGGAGACCAGGACTTCTCAGCAGACACACTGAACAGAGACGCTGAGGTGTCCAACTCAAGACCAGGACGGGGTCCTACAGTCTCTTGCTTCAGGTAATGGGGTTGACTTTATCCTAGAGGGATTCTTGGCCTACACACATGCTAGGTACACTTAGGTACATCTAGTTAGGGAGGCATAGTTGGAGTACGCATCTTTTTAGTGTCATGTCTTTTATATACTTGTATGTATTCATGATTACTGCAAGATGATAGAGCTATACCATCCGCTTACTTTCATAGTACTGTTAATCATTTATATCTTTTACAGTCTAATGGTTGTTGCAACTCATCTATTTTACACCAGGATAACAACTGTTCAATAAATACTTATTGAAAACGCCTAGCCTGTTTATTCTGTGTACTTCTCTAGGACAGACTAAGTAAGCACGAGTGACTGAGCGAAAAGTAGTATATTGTTTCCGTGGTCCTGAGGAATCAGGGTTGTCATGTTCGATGGCTGCCAAGAACTATTCTCTCCTTGGTAAGAGGAGATTCTAGTGGCACTGTGAGCTAGCAGATACAAAGGCCAACATACCCTGTGGGGGTGTTCAGAATCGGTCCGACACCAATCCTACAGTGTATGGTGTCCGAATGCTCAGATCCTGTATAGGTTTTATAGGAGCTCCACGACATGGCGCCGCCAATGTTGGCAGTGAAATCTGAGTAGTCCAGTCATGCTAAGTCTCAGAGACCCCTACTCACAATTCCCCAGAGATGTCTGGAGTGGGTAGGTGCAAACTCCGCCACAGCTGAGTAGGCAAAAATCCTATTTTTTGGCTGTCGGTTAATCTAGCTTGAAGAACACATTGTTCCTAAACTGTGCAAAACACCTTATCTTGGTTTCCTTGAAGAGCTCTTTTTCTCTTAAAAAATGACTGAAGATATAGTAAATGCGGATGGAGTTGTGCAAGAACTAAAACTCTCAGTAGACGAAGAAGATGCAGATGCAATTTCTATTGAGGAGAATGCTAAAAATGCCGTTACCATAAAACTAGGTGCACACAGTTAACATCCAGGGGTGGACCAGTAGCTTTTGTGATTGAGGCACACGAATCATTTAGCACAGAGGTATTCTATTCATGGGTTACTTTCCCAGATGCAAATACAACAAAAACATTTCATTTCTACACAGAGAGTGAAACTCCGAACGAATATTGTCGTTATTGAAGTTCCGCTCACTTACCAGGAGCATTTATACTGGTTTAAAGGTGCCCTCCCCCATACAAGAAATAAAGTAAGACTCGGTCTGCTCAGAAGAGAAGAAGCAACGTGGCCACTATTAGCGGCCTACACACCACATCTTGACATTGAAACAATGCCAGGAGGAGACTTACTTATACTTCATAAAGAATTAATAAAAATGTACAGAAACATAACATAGTTTGTCATGAGGACACTTCTGGTCCAGCCGGCAATGGTTACAACAAACACAAATACAGGTCAAAATACAGCCACTAAAATCACACCAGAATCTTTAAACGCAGTAATGGATAAAATGCCCGCAAAACGTGAACAAATGCCATTCTGGGTAGCTCAAAAAATAACACAGCTAGAAGCAGTATTCCTGAATACTAGCTCCTATGAAAAACACAGAATGCTGACAATCTGCTTGCCCATGGGGATAACACCACAGATAGAGGACTGTACCTCCTGGGGTACAGTTTTTGCTGCCATATATACCAGAACACATGGTATCCCGTCATTAGCAGTAGTACCAGATGTATTAAGACATATACAAAATGAGTACGGAGCAGAACCTACTCTGAACTTAGGGATGAAATTACTAGGTATTTACGCTCAGGTATCAGCTATAATATTAGCAAATATTAAGCGTGAAGCAGCATCAGTGGCAATCCGTCAACGCCTAAGGGAGTTCAGTCATTTACAACCGGAACGTGAATTACCTCAAATAATTAAGACGGCGTATGCAGAGTTAGGCAGAGACGGCTTGGGTGGAAGAGCATTAAAACCCCAATTAATGGGTAGTCCCGAAAAGGACACTTTCAAACAGACACCTGCTTCATCAAAGAAGAAGTGGGACAATAACAATAAGTAAAAAGTTAAAGAAAACAGATCTCAATCCAGAGGGGGATCTTCACCACAGGAGACCCCCGAAAGAAGGTACAACCTTAGCAATAGGGACAATATTAGGAAACCTGACAGGTATCAGGATACTGATACATGTTCATTTTGTTCCTTTCAGGGTTCAACGAAAAACTTTGAGAGAGAAGGACGGTCAGACAGTCAAGAAGAGCGTACGAAGTCCACAGACAAGCAGCTCGCTCAAGTGACTACTTCCAAAAAAGAAGATAAATCTAAACCAAGGGGGGTGTGGCTTGGCGCCGATGTGAGGGGAAGCGGACTCCGGAGCTCTGTTCGTGGCTTCCCTCCACTACTAATGATCCTGTGCAGCTGAAGCGGCCCGCACCGCATAACTGGTTGCGGAAAGCCTAGTGCCCATGCAGCAGAACTGTTGAGGTGCATTGTTGCCAGTACAGGGGCGAAAAGGTAGCTAAATCCCTTGAGCGGGCTCCGGGCTGCTAAGATGGCTGCCGCGCGCTAAGGCAGAGACTTTCATCGGCTGAGGCAGTGGGAGAACTACGCTCTGATTCTGAGCGGCTGCACAGTGCACCGGAGCTCAGCCTGCGGTGAGAATCTACAGTGGCCACAAACCAGGGGGAGTGAGTTGGAGTGGCGAGATCGCCTGAATCTTCCAGTACTGTATAACGTTCCCAAGATGGCAGCTGCAGGATATGAAGGGGAGACCTGTTGCTGACGGAGGCGGAGAGCAGACCGAGGCGAAGCAGTGGAGAGGTACTGCTTGTGGGTGAGATTATTAGCCGCTGGGAAGCGCGCCTCATGCCCGAAACCACAGCATTGGGCAGTGCGATGGTGACAACCGTTGCGAAGTGGCACTGAAGACAGCAGTTGCTGGGTGATTGAGCGGCTGGGAGGTGCTCCGAAGTCATAAGGAAGAAGATTGGGGAGGCGAGGAAATCGCTGGAGCCTTCCTGCATTGAGTTCCCAAGATGGTGGCTGGCTACCACGGCACGGAGATATGATGACAGCGGAGGAGGGAGGCAAGCCGAGGTGGTGTGGTGAGGTGGTTACTGATCGCCAGTGGGGCTGCTGGCTGGTGAGACGCGCATCCCGTGCTCAGGGCCACAGCATTGCGGGGCGAAGTGGCAACTGGACCGGTCCCACTGCGCAGCGACAGATGTAAGGAGGCACGGTGGACAGAGGCTAGCTAGCGGCTGGGGGATGCGGGACTGCTAAGCTGAACTGAGTGCAGGATGGGGAACTTACGGACGGCAGGGGACTGATTAGTGCACACCAACGACTTACTTCCCTGAGGCTCATTGCTACATGTGGAAAACTGAAGTGTCCCCCTTCTATAACGGCCTGGTTGGAACTGTGTAACAGAGAGAGAGAAACCATGACGGCTATGCTGAGACACTGCATCGTCTGCTAGTTGACGCAGATGGGCACAGCGGGGTGAGAAGACAACAGACTCTTAACACAGCACCTGGGTCTCCAATAATTACCTGTGGGATTGGCTAGCTATGCGTGCCGCAGACGACCTGGAGAGTCAGTAATTCCTTCGTCCTCACCTGCACCCTCAGGTGGCTCCGGGTCACCCCTGCTCCTTTCGCCGAGGAGCTGCGCATATTGTGATTGGTCGGAAGCAATCCAGTAATCGCGTGCCACTCACACATGATTGGGAGAGTGTCCAAAAAGAAGGGATTTGCGGTCCTGCGTGTAGAGGAAGCGGAGCAACACACTGATGATGACGAAGATGTGCCTGTGAGGCGGACAGACAAGGCTCCTGTGGACCCTACCCTAGCCGACATTATGCAGGCCATCACCTCATCAAGAGAAGCACTGGAGACAAAGATAGACCCCATAGGAGCAGATCTCACCCTGCTAAAAGATGACCACCGTAAACTTAAAGAGAGAGTGATCCTCAATGAGAAAGCTATAAAGGAAGTCCCGACGGCGGTTTCTACATTACAGCGGGCTCTGAAAACTGTGGAAACCAGGGTCAAGGGGCTGGAGCTGAGGGCAGTGAGGGGCGCTCCCGTAGGAATAACCTGCATATAGGGTGGGTTCCGGAACGAGAAGAGGGGGCTGATGCCGTACAATTCCTGGAGGGCTGGCTTAAAGTAGTGGTGGACCCGGAGGGTCTCTCCCCTTCTATGCACTTGAACGTGCCCACAGAGTCCCAGCTCGACGACCCAAGCCTGGTGCCCCACCCCGCCTGTTGGTGGCGAGGCTGCTTCACTATTGTGATTGAGACCATATATTGCAACGAGCACAGGAGAAACAGGACTTGCAGATCGGAAATAGTAAAGTGATGATCTTCCCGGATTTTGCTAGGGAGGTGCAACGCCAGCGGGCTTCCTTCCTGGCCGTCAAGCGAAAACTACGACAGCTGCAACTCCCGTATGCCATGTTGTTCTCAGCACGCCTCCGGGTGATTGATAACTCTGAGACACATTTCTTTACTACCCCGCACGACGCATGGGAAAGGCTAGAGGTCCGACGGAACGCTGGAACTCGTACCTCATCACCGTGATCGTCTCGGCAGGAACTGATTACTCCTCCGCCTCTTCCGAGAGCTGCTTCGCCGAAGGGATGGAGACTGGAGCGGGACAGAGCTGTGAAAGCGGTGGCGGAGATTAGCCATGGAGACACCAGCCCGAACAGGAATATTACCGAACAAGGAACGGACAGATCTGAGGGCTCATGGGCAAGCAGCGTGCATGGAAAATTAATTGTCGATCTCCCGGACATTACCCCTCAAACTGCGGATGGCATAATCTGAAGCTCGCACATCAGGTGGTATGAAAAGGGGATTATTGCTGCTGGGAGAGGACTTTTGCTAAGGCCTGCGCCTAATGGTGACAGTATGGGGGCACTGCCGTAGAAGATGGGGCCACCACCTGACCTGAGGGAGTGGGGGAGGCTTGGGGGAGGTCTGGGTCCCACAGGATCAGTTTATGCCTGCAACCTTTTGTGCTTAATTGTTCACATGCCTTAGTTTGGATGGGAACTTGTTTGTTTGCACCTGTCCTGGGGAGGGGGAGTTGGGGAGTTTTTATTGTTGAGGGCATTTGGTTTGGGTCCAGGCATGTCACTATGGGGAGACGGCTTCAGGTTGGGACACAGCTTGCACAATGGGACCTGCCATAGGTATTAAATGTATCTCTTGGAACGTAAGTGGGATGCACACCATGATCCGATGACACAAAATACATACATACCTGATTAGGAGAGGGGTACAGATTGCCATCTTGCAGGAAACCCATTTATCGCAGAAAGGAGTTGCATTGCAGCGACGATGGAGGGGGCAGGTGTTTTATACTACATATTCGGCTTTTGCCAGGGGGACTCTGATTTGGGTGCGAGCGGGAGTCCCTTTTCAGTGTGTTAGACAAATAATAGACCCAGAGGGCAGATTTGTGGTGGTCTCGGGGAGATTGGACGGATGGGACATAGCGATAGGGAGTATTTATGCCCCTAACATAGATCAACCTGTATTTTTAGCGCAACTTTCACAGACACTAGCATCGGTATTAACGGGATCAGTGCTGTTGGGGGGGGGTACTTTAACAGTATTACTGATGTCAGCTTGGACTGATCCCACCCGCCGCTTCCTGATGCACCCACACACAGAATTGCTGAGGCTAGATGAGACTGGCAACGCCACTGGGGGTTGACGGACACATGGAGAGCCCAACATCTGGGGGAGAGGGATTATTTTTACTTTTCTGCCTTACACAAGTTACACGTTCGCTTAGACTCGATCCTGTGCTCCCCGGATGTTCATGGAGGGATCAGTCTGAGTCAATACTTGACTAGAACGATTTCTGATCACAATCCTCTGCTGGTGTCCTTGGATTGGGTACGGATTAGGCCTACAATCCCTAGCTGGCGTTTGAGACCGGAAGTATTGGAGGACCAGGTGTTTCGGGCCACGATAAGCGCTGCCATGGAGGATCATTTCCCCGCTAACACCAATACAACATAAAGCCCACTCATTGAATGGGATGCCTTTAAATCCGTTATTAGGGGCCGTTGCATTGGAGAAGTGGTGGGGGTACGGAACGTTCTCCTGCGTGAGGTACAGAGCGCAGAACAGCGACTTAGGGCGGTAGAGAAGGATAAACCGGAGAAAGTGGACAGACAAGCCAATCTCCTAGCAGCCAGAAAAATACTAGCGACACAAGTAGAAAAGTTGAATTGCTTCGATTATAGGGCCTATCTGGCTCGGGCTCATGCTGAGAGAAATACGTCTGGAGCGTTGCTGGCTTGGCTAGCCAACCCAGCACGCAGAGGGACGACGATACTGGAGCTGCGGGGGCGAGACGACGAGGTCTATTATACCCAGCAGGATATTAATCTCCAGTTTTTTTTAATATTATACTGCCCTGTATCAGAGTAGGCTCGACCCAGCAGTGCCAGAGGTGGTGGGATTTCTAGAAGATATAGAACTTCCTCAGATTGATGCTGAAGCTACCGAGGTCCTTGGCAGAGAAGTCGAAATTGGGGCGGTGCGGGGCGCCATCAAATACATGGCCAGGAACAAGACACCGGGGACTGATGGCTCCCTATTGAGTTTTATTCAAAATATGTAGACATATTGGCTCCCCACTTGGTGACCCTGTATAATAGAGCGAAACGTGACGGCCTTCTTCCTGCTTCAACAAGGGAGGCAGTGATAATTCTGCATTTAAAGCCTGGCAAACCAGCCTGGGACCGTACTAGGTATTGGCCCAAGCAGGCTTTATTCCGTCCAGGAATACAGCAATTAATATGAATGAAGACTTCTACGGATACTGGACGCAAACACGTACAACAGAGAGGAGGCATGCCTTCTATCAATTGATATAGAGAAGGCTTTTGATAGTCTCGAGTGGCAGTATCTTTTTAGAGTCCTCAGAGCGTTTGGGTTGGGAGAAGGTTTCGTAGCTTTGACGGCAATCCTATATAAGAATTCTACAGCTAGAGTTAGAACGGGAGGACTGATTTTGGATGCCTGCTCGGTGGGCAGTGGGACGAGGCAAGGTTGCCCATTGTCTCCCCTCTTGTTTGCGCTAGCGGTGGAACCTTTGGCCGTGCATGCTAGATCAGGACGTCACTATCAGGGATTAGAAGTGATCTGACAGCTCCAATTTATAGCATTATTTGCAGACGATCTCTTGATGTTTTTAGCTAACTCTGGAGAGGCTTTACGAGGAGCCAAAGCTCTGCTGGGTATACAGGAAAGAGTTGCGGGACTTAGGGTAAAGTGGGCCAAGACGTGCCTTTTGCCTGCTCTCACGGAAAGGGTTGGTCCGCTAGAAACAGAAGGCGTGCTGTGGGAAAACAGATGCTTGACTTGTCTGGGTGTTAAAATATATCACAACCCTGCAGATTTGCTAGAAGGTAATATAGGGCGAGCGATAAGAAGCACCAAAAGTAATTTTGAGTTCTGGGGGACCCTCTCGCTGTCGGTGGCAGGGAGGATGGCACTATTAAAGATGGTCACGTTGCCTAGATTGCTCTATTGTTTTGGATCGCTACCACTCTGGATCCCGCACAGACTTTTTGCCCAACTCAACACCGTGATCACGGGGTTTCTATGGGGCACCGGAAGGCGGAGGGTGGCACTTAGCACCATGATGAGTCCCAGAGCAGAGGGGGGCTTTGCGGTGCCGGGTTTTGAAGCCTATTACCATGCAGCTCAATTGCAGTGGTTCACGAAATTGATGGTGGGATGCCTCCGGAATGCAGAGGACCCTGGAGGCTGAGATCCGGGTTCGCAGTTCCTATCCCGGGTGTTGTTGCGCCTCCCCTTGAGGGATGGCGCAGCTCCTTCGGATCTACGGGCAGTACGCCGGTGTTGGAATCCATCCCTTAGACGGGCGCAGATAAGGTCTCCTTATGCGCCAGAGATTCCATTGTTGATCTGCGAGGCACTGCCCCATGGAGGAGACTGGCATAGGCTACGGACATGGAGAGAGGCGGGGATCTCTACTATTGGGGGGATTTATATGAGGACAATACCTTGCTCTCTTTTAATGATCTACTAGAGCGTTACGACCTCCCAAGAGGGGATTTCATTCTACATGCTGCCTTGACAGCAGCTATCCGGAAACATTGGCGGGAGGGGCTGGCAGAACCACAGACATCCCTGGCTTGTCAGTATATAGTGACGGCTGCCGGAGCGATTAAGGAGGTCACTTGCCTTTACCGTCGCCTCATGCAGGAGACACGACGACCCCTGACAACCCTACATCTAAAATGGGAAGCAGACTTACGCGAGACCATCGACAAGAAACCATGGGGTGAATTGTTGGAGAGGGCTTGGAAAAGTTCTAGGAATGCGCGCTTCCAGCTGATTCACTTCTTTGTCCTCCACAGAGCGTACCTTACCCCCTGTAAGATTAATAATATTTTGGGGCCCGATCCACCTGCCCGAGATGTACCCTGGAAGATGCAGGGTTTTTACACATGTTTTGGGATTGCCCGCTTCTGGGCGAGTTCTGGAGAGGGGTGACGACTAGTTTAGCGGACACAACGGAATGTGACATAGCGCTGACGCCAGGGTGTTTCCTCCTACACTGGTTTCCTCACACTGCCAGGAATAAGGTCACTAGCAAGTTTATAGACCTGGGGTTGGTGTTGGCCAAAAGGGAACGTACTAGCAATTGGAAGGCAAAAAATCCCCCTAGCGTGCTAAGGTGGACGAGGGAGCTTATAAGATGGCCGGATTGCGAAGGGATCTTCCGGCTGCAAATGGCCCAAAGAACCGGGAGCGAAAAGACATTGGAGGCGGAGAGGGCATGGGTGGCATTAGTGGAGGTCTTGAAACAGCAGAGTAATGACAATGATATACCCCCTGACTGTGCATACCCCGTAGTAGGGAATTGAGCGCTTGATTTCCTAGGTGACCCAGACTGATGCCCGAGAGATCGGGCTGCCCTGTGGAGCTCCTGTTCAGCATGGCCCAACTGTGGAACTACATCACCTGGAATAGAAAGCCCGGTGCCCTATTGGACTGATTAGCATTACCATGCAGGGAATTCGGTGAATAAGCGACATGCCTCGGGGGCGGGGAGGGAGTATGTTTGGAGGGAGGGGGGGGGGTTCTTTTTATTGGTTTATTAAAAGTTAGTTGTGGAGCAGACTACTGAGATGATACACACCTGATACATGTGGTATCGAATACTACAGGACTGCAGAAATTAGGCTGCATTAGGTGAATTACCATCTCCTTGCACTGGAGAGGGACTAATACCTCCTTGCGGAATAACAGCCTGAGATTAGTATGTGTCACCAGAGTAGGATATACACTGGAATTAGATTGTAATCACTGTACTATTTCTGCGATGCTATTGATTGTTTTACCATAAATCAATAAAAATCTGTTTCTAAAAAAAAAAAAAAATCTAAACCAAAACCTTAGTTCAAAAAGAAGAAGGTTGCAGGTCTAAAGATCAGACATGCCCAGAATTCTGAGGACTCAACTAATGAACAGGGAATGGTCTCTAACAATGCTAGACAGTGCGGCAGAAGTTACAATAGCTCAGCAGAACCTGATCGAATTTCTGGTGACAGCAGACTTGAATGATTACATCACGGTGGAAACACCTGATACTAGTGTAAGAGTCCCACATACATTGTATGGAATAACACTCCAAATGGAGGGGGACAAGCCCAGGAAAGTTAGAGGTCTCTTTTGGGAGAACCTGATGTTTGGTTATGACATTCTTTTAGCTGAACAGGATTGGCCGCCAGTATTCGTCATGGACTGCCCTAGGGGAGAAACAGTAATTTTACTAACCTTTTCCGACCCTGTTCCAAAATGTCTAAAACACACATATGCACAGGAGTGGGCGGTAGCCCTAGCCCCGGCATTATATAAAAACCATGTTGGATGGGATGAGGATTCAACCCACCACATAATTCCATTGAAAAATACTCCAACTCCACAGAGACAGTATCCAATAAAGCAAGAAGCTAAAAAACAGGTCAGGGAGATCTTAGATCAACTTGAATACCAATGGGTGAATGAAACTTGCACCTCTCAAATGAATAATCCTTTGTTTCCCGTAATGAAACCTGACAACTCATATTGTCTAGTTTTAGATTACAGACATTTAAACACTTGCACTAAAACATTTGCAGTCTAAAATGCACACAGTGCCACACTAATGAATAACATTGTGCGGACAAAATACAAAACAACACTAGATATCTTAAATGGATTTTTTTGCCAGAATATACCACCTGAAACAGGTATTTAACCGCATTCTCTGCATTAGGGTCCCAGCGTCAAATTTGTAGACTCCCCCAGGGGTATAAGAACAGCCCGGGGTTATTTTCAGCCAGAGTAACTGAATTACTTCAAAAACTGAATGAAGAGGCATTGTCCTATCTGGATGACATTTATCTAATGGATGATGACCTGGAGGAACACTTGACCAGAGTAAATACCATAATATTGGGATTCACCTCTGAAGGCTATAAATGTAATTTTAAGAAATCAAAGATAGCCCACCTCAAAGTGCTATTTCTAGTATATGAGGTCTCAAATGAAGGTAAAAGCTTAGCAGCCAACTTTTTATAAAAAGTTTGCGCTGATCCAACCTCCGAAATCATTAAAGAACTTACAATCAATACTGGGATTCCTGAACTTTAGCAGAACATACATTTTGGATTACGCAGAAAGGGTTAAACCCTTCTACGATTTGATAAGACCTGACTTTTCAGTTAGACAATGGACACAGGAGCACACAGATATCCTTCGTTCCCTACAAGCTGATATTATAGCTTCAAAACACTTACAGACACGCGTGAATCTACGCAACCTGGTGATCCGTATAATTTCGGGGCAATCAGGTTGCACATACCTAACATATAATGAAGGTGAAACAGTACCAATAGCATACAAATCACATTTGTACACAAATGCTGAGATGCGTTTTGCTTCAACATAAAAAATCCTGACTTCAGTACAGACTGCTGTAGTGAGAGAAAGAGCACTGGCTCAGGGAAAACGAATAAAGGTTGTTACCCCAGTACCGGCCTTAGAGGCTGCTACAAAGGCTAGCGTTCCTAACGCTAAAGCATTACATCTGAGAGGGATACCATGGGCTAATTCTCTTACTGCAACAGATGTAGAATACAGGTACGAACCATGTCTAAAAACACAAGCATTCCTGCAATACAAACAAGAATATGTTTTATTTTACAGAGTTTTATATAGCACCAACTTGACCCAAAGGTATCGGGTATCAGAGCGCTTTACATGAGCACCAGTTGCGTCACATGAGGACACATTCATTTTTGTTAGGCAAAGGGAGATTAAATCACAGGATTTTCCGCGTCATTGCTGAGACTCGAACCCAGTTCCCCAGATTCGAGGTTGACCACCCTAGCAGTTAGGCCAACCACTCTCCCCAATATCCTCTCTCTAATGAAATAATGGCTCTAGATCAGTATGAATTTATAATTTACACTGACGGGTCGGCTCAGCCGGCCATTGGGAGTTAGCAACAATACATTGCAATCGTTAAAGGTCGCATGCAAGATGGAAAGTTTCATCCGAGTTATTCCAAAACCCAGTCTCTAGGAGACTGCACGGCACAGCTGGCAGAATTAAAGGCTCTGTTACTGGCAAATATGGATCGAGAATTCCCCACACTAATCGTGTGTGATTCCTTTTACTGTGTACAGTCATACAATGAGTACTTCCACCACTGGGGACAAAATGGGTTAAAAGATACAAAAGGTGGCACAATTAAGCCCAAAACACTATGGGAACAGGCAGTGGAGTTGAAAAACGAAGTACCAAGGACTCAAATGATACACACACTGAGTCACCAATGTGATGGCGTTCACGTTGAAGGAATTCATTGGCGGACGAAGCAGCCAAGGGGGCTGTACGAACGGCTTCTGTAGCTGCAATAACCCATTTAAAAACGAGAATAGACGGTGAGATTATGGTTGCAATTATTGCTACACTCAATAAATCCCAAATACCGAAAAGATTCCCACTAAAGTACTCCTACAAGTTAGATGCAAACAACGTTCCATTCGCTCAGATTCCAGGAGAGAGGGGATAGAGTAATACCAAATATGGATGACAGGTTATGATTAATTCTAGCAGTATAGGAGGGTATAGGTTTTACACACGCAGGAGTAACAGCAACTGTTTCTTTACTGAAACACCGCTACTGGTGGCCAGGATTAACAAAGCAGATTAAGGCCTATGTCTTGGAATGCAACATCCTTCAGCAGATGAAAGGCTCCATCATAACACGTCCAGCGCAGACACTATTTCTAATATCAGACAAACCACTCATGTGTGTTTATTTGGACCACTGCAGCCCCTTACAAACAGATGGGGCTTACAGGTATATCATGATTGCAGTGGAGTCCGGCTCTAGATTCCTATGGGTGTGGCCCCAGCGCTCGGCTTACGCTCAAACTGTTATAAAAGATTTGCGAGTCTATATAGGGACATATGCAATTGGCACATTACATTCTGACCGCGGCCCGCGTTTAGCTCTAGGGCCCACAAGGAAGCCATGGGAAGTTTGAGTATAGCATTGCGGTACTCGTCTCCGTACCATCCAGAGGTAAATTCGGTAGTGGGAAGGGAGAAACTGGGACTTAAAGCAGTCTTTAACAGCTAGAGTATTAGGCTTGGGTGAGAGTTGAGTAAAACATTTGTATGGTGTTCAAAAAGCATTGAATAACATGCCAAGAAGTTCTCTAGGGGGTGTCACTCTTTATGAGGTCCTATTTGGGACGAGAATGTGGGTACCTGATCTTGACTGTGGAGGCACAGTGGCAGATGAGAAATCTTTTGACATCCATAAACGTTTGGCTGTTTTACAGGAGCTAAATGAATCCAGGGTACTACAAAGTAATGTCCAGGTAAAGAGGATTACCACTGGGGAAGTCAAGTCTGTCACAGCAAGACCTGTCTGGGTCCCTAAAGTCGGGGGCCTGATCAGAGAAAAAATAGCGGACAAAAAAGAATATGGGCCATCATACAGAAAGTCTGTACCTGTCCTGGCAGTTGAAGGAACAAGAACTGTACTTCTGCCGCCTCTTGCCAGTAAAAATGAGAAAAGATTTGTCTCAATTGATGTAATCAAACCACACTATGTTGCCAATACTGAGTAGTAGGCCGCGTGGACTTTGGAGAGACAGACAATCTCCTCTCGCTACTATACAAGAAGTTCAAACAGAAAGACTCATCACGGTTCAAGAGTCACCTACACGGAGTGATAACCTATGCAAAAATGCCATGGAACTCGTTCCTCTTGAACCTGAAGTTTATAATCAGAATCTAAACTAAAATGAAAGACAAATTGCAATTTGACCAAACACAGATATCTACGTCAACGTGCCTCATCAAGAGAAGGCTACACTTTCCACAAATCCTGCAGCACTACCAAAAATTGATCGCACTGCATCTGGCTATTTCTTTGACTTTGATACCTTTTCATTGGATCCAAGTGAACCTGAAACGATGCCAGCCCAAAAACACGAAACCAGCAAATTAAGGACTTTCTAAACGTTCTTATAAAGACTTACCTGGTGTCATATTGGGTGGAACTTTGGGTAACTATAGGGATACTTTTCTTTTTTTTCTGGATAGGCTTATTAACTGTCTTTAGTATGCTTATACATGGAACTTATCTTCGAAAAAGTTCTATAGCACAAAAAGTGAATCTGATTCTGAAACCGCATCTATTATCACATCGTGAGAAAAGAGACTTGTCATCAGTGAACATCACAGCAGTTCCTATACCTGATGGTATAGTGTGGGACAAGGTTGATTACGATATATTTGGTCCGACTGAACTCTTAAAAATTCCACATTTATTTAAAATATCATTGAGTGATATCATTACCTCCAGTACATTTTCCGATGATTGGGATTATGAAACTGCAAATAATCTGCTGCCTTTTCTAATAGTGAAATATTGGAAGACACATCAGACTTTGAAACAATGTATTGCTATCAACATTATGGTCATCATTTTCTGCATAAATCTGCTAATCCCAGAAATGTTGTCACATACAACCAATGGGAACATTGCCCAACACCGCCGAGAAGCAGTTCAAAAACACTTGCACAGAAATGTCCTTTTTTTCAAGGTTTAACACATCAGACCCAGTTTCATAATATTATACGGTTACACCAACACCAGCACAGAAAAATATGTTCACAAACACCAAACAGATTTATTCTGCTTCCTTTATTACCCAATTGTCTGAACAAGGTTTTGACTTATGGCAAGACACTATAGACTTAAAATCCATCTGGGGTACTAGAGAGTGGCAGGTACAGGAAACCGAACCGCCATTTCGAGCATGGTTCATTCCTCAGCAAATCATGTTTTTGAATGAGACTGTGTAACAAACTTCCTGTCTTGGAATAGCCAAGAACAAAGACTTAAATACACCTCGGATACCCACACCATCACTCACAGAGGGTAACATAACGTCACAAGAAGGGGTTACGCTAGATGGAATCCTGCAATACAATAGATCAGATCCCGATTGGAAGGGATGGTTGATTTGGCCCACATACACCAATAGATGCCAGGAAAGATTAATGGGTAAAACCAAAGGGTTTAATATACACAGGCCAGATCCACGCTATGTACAGAGAGAACATCCAGGGATAGTGACATCATACAGTGTTGGGAAGTTATGCCTTGATTGGCTAAAAAATCAACACTTACACAGGTAAAACAACACTTATCCTTACTTGCAGAAGATGTGGACCTACAGGATTTTTTATTAGGTCCTAAGAAACCACGTCATAAACGTTTCTATTATGCTCTCTATAATGAGATTTGGAAAATATCCCAACAAGAGGCCGCAGAGAGATTACAGAAATTGATCGTATAAACCTAGAGAAAGCTGTACCTGTGGTTGACAATGATTTAACTACACTAACCTCCAGGATATATTCAGGTCAACATTGTATCTTCTGCAATAGATATATTAGAACAGGATTTGTCCATATTGCAGCACGGGCAATCACAATTGCATTCTATTATACAGTTAAGGTGGACGCTGCAATCTTTGCGCACAGGCTATGTGTCTTAATGTTTTATCAACGGCACATCTCTGTTTTCTGCATACAATCTAACAGAAAAACAGATAGAAATGGCACAAAGGGGAGCAAATTATACAATGCTGCGGATTGAAATACTGGATAGATTAGCTTTTACAGTGGCAGAATCACCATCCATAGAATGGTTAATCCACGGCCACATAACTCTACCGGTCACTACTTTTCAATTTCAATATTGCCTTGAACAAAACAGGCAGGCAGATATGAAGAAATGGGTAGGGAATTCATCAAGGAATCTTGGGAATTACCGTACAGATTTTGGTGCCGGAGTGGGGATAGAGAAGTGTTTTTAAGCGGTTCAAACTGTGAGAACACTTTAAGTGGGTCACTCATATGTCAGCATATAATTCTGCATGGTGCCTGTAACGGTTGAGTAGCAAACTTATCCTGTCACATGAGGGGTGCCCCAGCTGCCTTGAGCACTCCAGTGTTCAGGCTACTTTTGAATGGGAGTTACTTGATGCTGAACGATCAAGGTTGCTGTGGGATGTTCCCGGACATCTTGTATCTGGTGACCGTCAGTTCCAGGGTTACTTGCTATATGCAAGTATTGTTTCCACCGACACATACAGTCAGGGAGGCACCGTTATGGCCTTCACTGAACGTTTCATTAATACGTTTTGATGCTTTGAGCAGAATGAAAGCCATGCTTTTACAAAAGTCTGTGCCCTTAACCTCTGCTCGAGAGACTTTTGATCTCCAGATCGCAAGGTCTTCAGCAGAGATACAGGCGCTCATACGTACGAACTGCCCCTTCCATTAAGCAGAAATCGTAAATCGGATCTTTAACATGTCTGATATGACAGGCATTGTCCACCTATTTAGGACCATAGGTTCAGGCTTATTAAGCACCTTCCAGACGGTCCTCTGAGATGTACCAAACTTTATTCACTCTGTTTCTGGAAGCATTTTTGGAGGACTGCCGCTGATCCTGTTTCTAATAGCAGGGATCCTGCTTCTTGTTTTTCTGCTACGCAATGGATGTCCCTGTCATCTTGGAGATGGAAACAGTACTCCTGGAGCTAAAATACAGTGATCGCATGGTACAACATCTAGTCACACCTCGCCTAAGATAACGAAGAGCGTCTTTGTTCCTGTCATTTAGACCAGTCTGGATGAACTGCATCTTAACTGTCTTCAGATGCCTGTTTTGCGGAGCAGAATGCATGTTGGATCTCTGTCTGACACTCCCATCATGTGCACAACTGAACGTTGATGCTTTACTGGACCCGATAACGACCCATGTTCTGCAGTATCCCCAGCGTCTTCCAATGTTAATGGCAGCATTCCTAGAGCCACCACAGGTAGTATTGGCTCCTGTTGGTATGGACATCGACTCCTCTGACACCCAGGCCTTGGATGGCACACAGGCTGCCCCAGCATCGGTTGAGGACAGTACAAAAGATATTCTGTGCTCAATTGACATAATCTGCGAGGTGTTACAGGGACCATCGTCTGCGGTAGCAGGCAACGAGAATGTTGCATCTACCAGCCAGGACACATAAACTTATTTTGGCTCGTCATGTGCTGGGAGAAATTAGATTTTTGAAACACAAACAGAAAATTGGAACACCACAACAAAATTGACTTTCTTTTTGAGCATGCATAGCTTTCAAATGCTTATAGTAGTTTGAACTGTACCTACGGACATATTAGAGCTATAGCTTGAGTGACAATTTCCATTTTTACCTTTTAGAGAATTTTTTTTTATTATTGGAACTTTTTAATATTGTTTTTAGGGAAACAAAAAACTAATGGTCTTTAACTTGTTGCGTACCAGTATCTAGCCAGCCTAGTAGTACGTTTAGAAACTATCAATGTCTTCCATTTGGAAGAGGAGTGGGTGTTATATTTCATTTAGGCACCACAATATAGGCCCAGGTAACATTGTTACCCTTCACCTATATTCTTCCCTACATTACACTTACAACGGTTAACAGGACCTGACCTTTTACCTAGATACGACACTGCATTCAGAACGCAGGTTTTCCCTAGTTCGAAATCGCATATATTATGTATGAGGATTCTTGGAAGCACAGCAGGACTACCATCTCTTGTATAATATCTATGTATAAAGTGTATGCCCAACGTTATTCTTAAAACGACACAGTAATACAGCCAGGTAGGACCCCTGGGGAGACCTATTGGTATATATACATTACATCTTGCTAAGATAGAAAGAGGAGACCAGGACTTCCTGGCAGACACACTGAACATAGACGATGAGGTTCCTGCATGCAGACACTCCAGCTTACAGTGGTCTAACATCCCTCGGGGGTGTCGAACTCGAGACCAGGATGGGGTCCCACAGTTTCTTGCTTCCGGTAATGGGGTAGACTTTATCCTAGAGGGATTCTTGGCTTAACACCTTTACACATGCTAGGTACACTTGTAGTAAGGACTCCCTTAATACGTACATACATTGTTAAGTTAGCATAACCACGTTAGAGGTTAGAAAGGCATCTTGCTGCTTTTGCGCACGACACTGCGTTCACATGTTATTGCTTAAACAAACTGCTGACTCGAGTTTTGCCTCACACGAGAGCAATCTGTTGTTACCATCCCGAGCTCTGCGCAGCGACCTTGGTCTGCACATGATGTGACAAACAGTCTGAGTTGTTAGACAATGCATGTTTTCCACTCTAGGTTGATCGACCCACTATTTAGTCATAACACACAAGCAGCTGCAAATACCTGAAAGTTGGTGCTTTTAATATCACAGACATCATGTTTATTATTCAGACCGAAGACGAGCCTTCCTGCGAGAAGACTCCTGATGCTCCTGTGATGTGATTTCACTAAGCTGATCTTTGAGGTATGGGGTCCCCTATTCAAGCCTAAGAGACCTTCTACTAGTCTAATAATAATATTAGCTTCTTAGTAAAGGGAAGGTGGTAGTATCCACTGTCATTATAACATGATCACCCCTTTTATATTCTATGGTATTGTAACGATGTTGATGTTTTTGATTTTAATCATTTGTCTGCTTGTATTAGCCAAAGTACTGCATCTTAGGACACGTGGTCTATAAAAATAAACTCTTTTTATTTACACCGTGTCTCGGTTGATTATTGTTGTGGACTGATGTGAGAATAATATACGAACAGGTATTTCCGATTCCCACCATTACTGAGAGTATACTGAGTCGCTTGTTCTGGGTTGTCTTTTCATTGGGACCGCCAAGCTAAATCTCGGATAACGAATGGGACACTTATGCTAGCCGGATACTGGGTTCTGGGTTCTGAGGTGAGTTTCTGGTACACCACAATTCACTGAGGTCCTGGGGTTCTACGCATAGTTCTGTTTATAAGCAGAATCCCTGCAACATGGCGCACCTAACGTTTGGTCTATGAGTTGAAACACCTTAGTAGTGCTTATATTAGTCCTCAACACCCTCATTCTTGTTTCCGGATAACAAGTCTGACGGATTTAAACCTACCTAGTTCTATTGATATAGGTTCCTTCAAGCTTGATCATTAAAAAGGTTATTGAACCCTTGTGCTACTGATAGCTTCGAGTGTGTGTTGTCCTAATGTCGGTGGATATTGCGGCGCATAGCCGTGCAGCTCTGAAACGTCATTTGACGCAGTATGGGGTGCCGGACACTGGTATGAACGTCATCTTTGTGGTGGGAGCCGATGCGGCTCATCCCTATGAGTTGTTCTACTCTTGGGTGACGATTCCGGCGGTGAGTGAGGATGATAATACCTTTCATTCTTACACTGCCGCTGCCGTGTCAGCGAACTATACACCGTATAGGACACAAGAAATACCAATATCTGCTTGGCAGCATCATATTTGGTTTAATGGCGCCCTTCCCCATGTGGTTATACCGCCAAGAATGGGCCCTTTATCAATTGCAGGGGCCACTTGGCCGGTACTAGCCGGATTTACGCCTCATCCCCGTTACCTCACGGTGACGGTGGCTGAGTTGCGTGTACTACACACTGCCCTTATTACGGTATATAGGGCGTTAGTGCAGTACGTGTCGCGCAATATGCAGGCGGGGGCACCTGCTGTTGCGGGGCAGCCTACTGACCACCACGCGGTGGTCATTAGTCCTGTTATGGTTAATTCTGTTATGGGCAAGCGCCCCCAAACTAGGGATGATTTCCCCTTTTGGCTTGCTGAAAAATTTGACCAAATAGAAGCGGTATACCCGAATACATCTCCTGTGGAGAAACACAGGATCCTCACCATTAGTTTGCCTAAAGACGTGGTCCCCAACATAGATGATTGTGTAAATTGGGGCAAGGTCTTTGCAGCGACGTACGCGCAGTGCTTTGGCACTCCGTCTATGTTGATGCTGCCCTCCGTTATCAAACGTGTTCAAGAGAACCATGGTGCGGAGTCTGCGATAGAGTTAGGGATCAGGCTCCTCGGACAATTTGACCTGGTGGCTACCATGATAATGGGAAACCTTAAGGGTGATGCTTTGCAGTTCCAGGTTCGTAATGAACTGAAGCGAGTTGCTGAAGAAGATAAACCGCAGGAATTTGCGAAAATAATCGCTGAGGCATACCGGGATTTGGGTCGCAGCTCTTTAGGAGTTAAGCCTGTGATCAAAATTCCCGATCTAAAACAGCAGGGTAAGGCAGAAGCCTCTGGTAAGGACGACCGACCAAGTTTTCCAAAACAGAATTGGCGGTTTAAACAACAGGGAAAGCAGCAGCAACAGAAACAGGGCTCTCGGCCTGCCTCTCCCGTACAGTCAAGTAGTGAACGCACTTATGATCTGCGCGATCGTGCTACTATTAAGACTCCTGATAGATTTCAGGTTTCTGAACAGCGTTCTCCTCGTTCTTTACAGGAAACATCGGCTACACAGTCCGGTGGCGGAGGCGGTGGCAAAGGTCGGGGTGCTCCACAACAGCGTGACCAACCCCGACAGACTGAGGGTAAAGGCAAGCAGGACGAATTTGCTCGACAAAGACACCCGTTTCAGAAGAAGAAAGTGGCGGCTCTGACGGCAAGGTATCCCTCAGATAGTGCGGACACAGCTTCGGAACCGGACATGGGCGCTGACGCTACTGGACAGCGCAGCGGAAATTACCATAGTCCGTCAAGCTCTGCGTCCATTTCTGGCGGTGACAGCAACTGATATATTGGTTACTGTTGAAACAGCTGACACCAGAGTGGCTCCCCCTGACCGACTTTATGAAATAGTCTTATTAATTGAGGGTGACATACAACGTACAATAAAAGGGATTTTTTGGGATAATCTGACCACCACCTATGATATCCTCCTAGCGGAGGCAGATTGGCCTCCAGCTTTCATTTTAGAGGCTCCTAGAGGGGAGGAGGTAATCCTCCCGTCCTTTGCGCACACAGTGCCTAAGGACCAAGCTGAAGTGTATGCTGGGGAGTGGGCGCTTGCGCTTGCGCCGGCGGTGTATCGTACTCAGGTGGGATGGGACCGATTGTCCCCCTGCCATGAGATTCCATTGCGGTCTATGCCCCAGCCTCAACCACAATATCCCATGCGTCGTGAAGCTAGACCCCACGTCGCGGCAATCCTTGAACAATTGGAATATCAGGGTGTTATTGAAACTTGTGTGTCCCCTATGAATAACCCTTTATTCACTGTAACGAAGCCTGACGGCTCGTACCGTTTAGTTTTGGATTACCGGCACCTAAATTCCCATTGCCGGACCTGCGCGGTACAAAATACACATAGCTCGGCTTTAGTCGACAGTCTCGTGCGTAAAAGGTTTAAAACAACACTTGACATTTCCAATGGCTTTTTTAGCCACAACCTGTCCACACTGAGTAGCCAGTGGACGGCGTTTACTTCGGGCGGCAAACAAAAACAGTTTACAAGATTAGCCATGGGTTACAAAAATAGCCCTGGCGTCTTTTCTGCTCGCGTGGTTTCTCTCTTAGAAAGAATTGACCCCGATGCATACTCCTATGTTGACGATATCTATCTTACGGATGATGAGCTGATGCCACATCTGTCTCGAGTCGACAATATTATAGTGAGTTTTGCTGACTATGGCTACAAATTCAATTTTGCGAAGTCTCACATCGCAGAATATACGGTGTTGTTTTTGGGCTACGAGCTCAACAATGAAGGTAAGGGGTTAGCCCCCCACTTTCTGGAGAAGTGTGCATGCTTAAGTGCTCCTACGACACTGAAGAAATTACAATCTCTGCTGGGCTTTCTGAATTTCGGCCGTACGTACATTCCTGATTATGCCCAGCGTATCAAGCCGCTTTACGCCTTGGTACAACCTTCGTTTTCGAAGTCTAGCTGGCAGCTAGAACACTCTGCAATTTTACAGTCTTTACAGGCTGACCTTCTTGCTTCACAATACTTGCTGACACGTGATAACCGCACTAACCTGGTAATAAGAATAGTACCAGGCGCCGTGGGGTTCACGTATTTGACGTTTAATGAGGACGATACAGTCCCCATTGCGTACAAATCCCACTTGTACACCTCTGCTGAATTACGTTTTTCCACGGTCGAAAAAGTTCTGACTGCTGTGCAGATGGCGATCCTCAAGGAACGCGCACTGTCGCATGGGAAACAGATTCTGGTTGTAACACCATATCCTGCCTTAGAGGCAGTGACTAAGGCAAGTGTACCAAATTCTAAAGCTTTGCATCCACGGTGGATACAATGGGCCACAACACTGACGCCGCCAGATGTCACTTACATCTTTGATGCCTCATTACAGACTCAAGAGTACTTGCAGTATGAATTCGTTCATCCGGCACCTCTGTCTTTGCGCCCGCTCGAAGAATACCATTGTGTCATATACACTGACGGGTCTGCGCAGCCCGCAATTGGATCAAAGCACGCTTATTCAGCGGCTTGCGCAATTGTCGTAGGTACATTCGTAAATGGTGAATTCCAATCTGATGCAGTGCATACGCAGTCATTGGGTGATTGTACCGCGCAATTAGCGGAGCTTCGGGCTCTGGTGCTTGCACTGGAGTTTGCTGATCCCCGAGTCACTACTCTTATAGTGAGTGACTCCTTCTACTGTGTCCAGTCCTACAATGACAATTTACACTTCTGGTCTCAGAATGATTATCGAGACACGAAAGGTAGCACAATTAAGCATAAAACGCTTTGGGTTCGAGTGGCAGACTTTAAAGAACGTCTCCCTCTCGTGAATGTTATTCACACTCTTGGTCACCAACGACTTGGTGTCCATGCTGTCGGCAACAGCTTAGCTGACGAGGCAGCGAAAACAGCAGTGGCTACATACTTAGTGGCAGCAGTTACAAGATCCAAAAGTAAGATTGATGATGACATCTTGGCAGCTATTGCTGCTACAGAGAAGGGAAGTGATTACCCGAAGGGTTTTCCCTCTCGTTATATTTATCATTTAAGTCCTGATAACATCCCATTAGTGAGGATTAACGACGTTGGTGACAGAATTATTCCCAACGCGGACTGCAGACCAGCACTGATCCTAGCTGCGCACGAGGGGTTGGCGTCAGCCCACGCCGGTGTGTCAGCTACAATATCTCTGCTACAACAACGTTACTGGTGGTTTGGTTTATATAAACAAGCGCGCGCATATGTTCTTGATTGTGACATTTGCCAACAGATTAAACCTTCTACTGTTGCGCGCCCACCACAGACACAGCTGTACATCTCTAATAAGCCATTTGGTTGTGTTTATTTAGATCACTGCGGTCCTTTTTCTTCTGATACTGCGTACAAGTATATCTTGGTTGCAGTGGATTCGTGCACACATTTTCTTTGGGTATGGCCACAAAGGAGTGCTGACTTGCGGACTGTCATCAGGGATTTGCGTGTCTTTGTGGGAACTTTTGCGTGTGGTACCTTCCATTCTGATCAGGGCCCTGCGTTCGCCTCAAAGGCTTACAAGGAGGCTATGAGAAATTTGGGGGTCCTAGTCAAATTTTCGTCCCCCTACCGACCTGAGGGTAATAGTGTGGTGGAGCGAATGAACCGTGACTTAAAGCAATCATTGACAGCACGTGTTTTAGGCACAGGCCGGAACTGGCTAGCCCATTTGTATAACGTCCAACGTGCACTTAATAATCTCCCTAGAAGGTCTCTGGGTGGGCGGACCCCGTACATGATGCTCTTCGGAATCAGAATGTTTGTTCCAGACCTTGATGGTCTAGACATGGCGGCGTCGACCGCACCCTTTGACGTAGATGATCACTGTGCTGTTTTGCAGACTCTACAAGAAGCCAGAGACTCTCTTTCGAAAGAACACTTGCCCTCCACATCTGAAGCTGAGGTTCAGATTCCGGTAGTCGGCTGGCTACCCCGAGTTGGAGACCTGGTCCGTGAGAAGGTGGAGAACAAGAAGGAGTTCGGCCCCTCTTATCGTGCACCAGTTCCAGTGCTTGGAGTGCAGGGTACAAGAACAGTCATTTTACCTCCACTTCCTGGTCGCAAAGAAAACAGGTACATCTCTATTGACAATGTCAAACTTCAGCGAGTGGCCGATACTTCTTAGTATGACTACGGCAGTTTCATGCCAGACGATGCAAAGAAATTCAATGTTGGTTCCTGCTTCTAACACGTTGTCTGATGTTGCCATCGAGATGCAATCAGTTACTGATCCCTTGCTGATACCACCGGCTGGTGGTTTGCCCGAAGAAACTGAGTATGCTTATCCTACACGTGGACCCTCGCCTGTTTTACAATCTACAGCACTTGGCCAGTCCCGTTTCTCCTTTGACACTAACTCTTTGCCCTCAACTCCCCCATTGAACATTGCTGTTTTTGTAAGCTGGTTTAAGAGACATTTTTTGATAGCCCCTTGGACATACATCTGGTTGCTGCTTTTCAGTATTTTTTTGTTTATGTCCATTGGATTTGTTACAGTTTTTTTCCGTTTGGTGGATGGCCACTATCTCAAAGAGAGATCGACAATTAGACTTATCAATGGAACTTTGGCCCCCCACTCCTCGTCCCACATCATGAAAAGGGACCAGACTTTTGTGAATATTACTGCCTGGCCCGTCATGGATGGAATCGCATGGGATGCTGTTAAATTTCAAATTCATGGGCCTACAGAGGTCATTAATGTACCTAATGTATTTCGTGTTTCTATGGGTGATGTAGTTAAACAGAACATACGTTCTGATGATTGGGATGTACACGCCATTGAGGCACTGTTTTCAGATTTGAAATATTATGCCGCTTTTGATGCTGAGGATTTGTATGAAAATGCGGCTAATTATGCAGAACAGTATTGTTTTCAACATTATGGCAATCACTTCCTGCATAAAGCGAATACATTTAGAAATTTTGTAAATTTTACCCAATGGGAACACTGTCCCACCCCCTCGTTTGGCAGTTCACATACATTAGTTGATAAGTATACTTATTTTACTGATTTCAGTGTTTCAGCCCCGGCATCCTTTTATTTTAAAGTTAAGCCTGAGTCTGCCTCCAAGGTTAGACTGACACACACCAAATTGCTTTATTCTAAGTCCTTTATGGATGAGTTGTCAATCAAAGGTTATGATCTATGGAAGGCTACTATTGATCTTAAGTCGGTTTGGTGTTCCAAACCGTGGCAGGTTCAGGGAACTGAAGCTTTACACTGTGCCTGTCTAGTACCAAATCATATGTTGTTTTTAAATTCAACCATCTTCCAAACCACCTGTTTCGGATTGGCCACTTCTAAAAAACTAAATTCGCCTTCTGTGCCGGATCTGGGCGCTTACCCAAATTGGGATAACCACACAGATCTGTCCCTTCCTGCTTTGCAGTCATTAGTTTCTAATTCATCTTTCAATATTTCGATATTTAGTAGTGAGGGATGGTTAATTTGGCAAAGCAGTTCTGATACCTGTCAACGTCGTTTTTGGGACTGAAACCGGGGTATACTCAGGAACGCGTAGACCCACGGTTTGAGTCGTCACATACAGTAACTACGTACTCTGTAGGGAAATTATGTCAGTCCTGGCTGCGACATTCCACCTTGGCATCTGTCAAAGTTCATTTATCAAAATTACATGACAAAATAGATTTGAATGATTTTGTTAAAGGTCCTGTGGGTGGCAGATCCAAAAGATGGGCGTATGCTATTTACAACGAAGTATGGAAACTGTCGCAAATTGAGGCAGCTTCACGATTGAGAGCTATTGATCAGGCTAATATGGAAAAAGTATTAGCAGTTATTGATAACAGCATTAGCACTCTTTCTTCTCGAATTTATACATTAGATAATATTGTTTCTTCAATTGTTGATATTGTGCATGATGATATGTCTGTATTGTATCATGGTCAAAACCAGTTGCGTTCTGTTATGCAGTTTGCATGGACATTACAAACATTGAAGGCAGGGAAGGTCCCTTGGGACTATTTGAATACAACATCTTTATTTCTTCCCTTTAACCTTACTGACAAACAGCAGTTCATGTCCATGAAAGATGCTTCATATTCCTTGTTACATATTGAAAAGTTGGAGCCGTTACCTTTCTCTGTAGCGGAAGTAGATTCAGCAGTGTGGTTATTACACGGATTGATAACTCTCCCGTTCGCCCTTTTTAAGTTTACCTCTTGTATGAAGCAATATGCTCTGGGTAGATATGAACAGCTGGGTACCGCTTTCATACATGAAGTCTGGTCCCTCCCTTTTACGTATAGATGTACAAGGGACGGTACTGAGGTTTATCTGAAGGGTGAGGAATGTACAACGACACCTGATCATTCTGTTGTATGTAGGCACATTCAGTTGCACGGTGCTTGTAATGTACACGCCCCGAATTTGGCCTGCGTCCTCAAAGGTATCCCGGTACCAGTGATTACGCCTACTTTCACGCTGCTTGCAAACGGTAGTTATTTGATTTTAAATAATGAAGCTTGCTGCGGGATGTTAGTGGGAATCCCATATATAGTAACTGTATCGCAGAGAGTTGTCTGCTGCAATAATGTTCTGTTTCCTCCCCCGCATGGGCGGCTGGATGTTTCCATCTGGCCTTCGATTCCAACCTTGAAAGCAGAGTTCAACAAGATGAGCAGAATAAGAGCGCTATTGTCCCAAAAGGAGGTGCCATTGACTTCCTCCCGGGAAACATTTGTCCTTCACGTAGCAAATACGCGCACTGAGGTACAGGCGCTTTTGAATACTGACCTCCCCCTGCATTTTGGAGCTTTGATCCAAACAATTTTCAATGCCTCGTCCACGACTGGCCTGGCTCATTTTTTTAAACTTGTGGGCTCGGGCCTCGTGACCTCTTTCCAAACTATTTTTGGTGTGATTCCGGCATTTTTTCATTCTATTTTCTCGAGCGTCTTTGGAGGTGTCCCGTTAATTCTGGCGCTAGTGGCAGGTGTGCTACTTTTACTTTTCATCCTACGGAATGGCTGCTCTTTCTGTGCCACACGACAGCCTGTCCCGTCTGCAGCTTCTTCGTGACAGGATGCTTGAATACTATGGCGTCCTGCCATTGGCGACTTTGAGCCTGGCGTATGGATTATCCTTCCGGTATTCCTACTTCACCTGCGTGCAACCTGTCTTCCACTGCCTAGATTGTCCCTTTGAATGGCCTATGGATTTGTGCTTAACCAACATGGTGTCTCCGGACCCGGATTATGATCGACTGATGAGGCCCTTAGTGTCTCACGAGTTCGCCTGTTCTGGTGTTCGGATTATGGCCTGCGGTGCGGGGCATGGTATCCTGGGTAATTGGGACATCGCGAGAGCGGCATATGACTTCTTGGATATGAGTTATTTGGAAGTACACGCTGGTTGCCCTCTGATGGTGCTAGAGGCTCCGCTAATGGAAGAACATGTATGTTCCTTTTCTTTGATTAACTGGATGGCTGAAACCTTCAGTGGCCGTGCCAATGATTTTCTGCTGGAAGCAGTGGCCACATATGCTGCATATACATTCATGGATTGAGTGAACTGTCGTCCACTGTGTTTTCCTCACGTGTCTTGAACAGTCCCTGTGCGTCTGCACTTCTGCCCGGTGAGGCGTTTTTTCATTTTTTTCACCCCCCACTGCACGTTTGAGGTTTTTTGTTTTTTCTTTCCACTTTTGGTTTTTTCATTCTCGGACTTTGCCTGAACTGACCCTTGTTTTTTACGTTGAATACGCCTTGTTCTGCTCTGTCGCGCTTGAACTCTGCGTTCTCTCTTTTCTTGCATACTAAGTAGTACTTCGATCAAGGGGGCATGTAGTAAGGACTCCCTTAATACGTACATACATTGTTAAGTTAGCATAACCACGTTAGAGGTTAGAAAGCCATCTTGCTGCTTTTGCGCACGACACTGCGTTCACATGTTATTGCTTAAACAAACTGCTGACTCGAGTTTTGCCTCACACGAGAGCAATCTGTTGTTACCATCCCGAGCTCTGCGCAGCGACCTTGGTCTGCACATGATGTGACAAACAGTCTGAGTTGTTAGACAATGCATGTTTTCCACTCTAGGTTGATCGACCCACTATTTAGTCATAACACACGAGCAGCTGCAAATACCTGAAAGTTGGTGCTTTTAATATCACAGACATCATGTTTATTATTCAGACCGAAGACGAGCCTTCCTGCGAGAAGACTCCTGATGCTCCTGTGATGTGATTTCACTAAGCTGATCTTTGAGGTATGGGGTCCCCTATTCAAGCCTAAGAGACCTTCTACTAGTCTAATAATAATATTAGCTTCTTAGTAAAGGGAAGGTGGTAGTATCCACTGTCATTATAACATGATCACCCCTTTTATATTCTATGGTATTGTAACGATGTTGATGGTTTTGATTTTAATCATTTGTCTGCTTGTATTAGCCAAAGTACTGCATCTTAGGACACGTGGTCTATAAAAATAAACTCTTTTTATTTACACCGTGTCTCGGTTGATTATTGTTGTGGACTGATGTGAGAATAATATACGAACAGGTATTTCCGATTCCCACCATTACTGAGAGTATACTGAGTCGCTTGTTCTGGGTTGTCTTTTCATTGGGACCGCCGAGCTAAATCTCGGATAACGAATGGGACACTTATGCTAGCCGGATACTGGGTTCTGAGGTGAGTTTCTGGTACACCACAATTCACTGAGGTCCTGGGGTTCTACGCATAGTTCTGTGTATAAGCAGAATCCCTGCAACACACTTAGGTACATCTAGTTAGGGGGACATCGTAGGAGTACCCATCTTTTTAGTGTCATGTCTTTTATATACTCTTATGTATTCATTATAACTGCAAGATGGTAGAGCTATACCATCTGTTTATACTTTCATAGTATTGCTAATCATTTATATCTTTTACTGTCTAATGGTTGTTGCAAGTCATCTATTTTACATCAGAATAACAACTGTTCAATAAATACTTATTGAAAACGCCCAGCCTGTTTATTCTGTGTACCTCTCTAAGACAGACTAAGTAAGCACGAGTGACTGAGCGAAAAGTAGTATATTGTTTCCACGGTCCTGAGGGATCAGGGTTGTCATGTTCGATGGCTGCCAAGAACTATTCTCTCCTTGGTAAGAGGAGATTCTAGTGGCACTGTGATCTAGCTGATACAAAAGGCCAACATACCCAGTGGGGGTGTTCAGAATCAGTCCGACACCAATCCCACAGTGTATGCTGTCCAAACTCGCAGATCCTGTATAGGTTTTATAGGAACAAAACAACACTTCCTTTGAGCTTAGGTGTGGTTGGAAAATGAGTTGTTGGACACTCCCGACCACAAGCCGCACCCGAACCTAGTCGGGCAGCTTCCATGGCTCAGGGCTCAACCAACCTGCAGCAGGGCCTAACCCCACTGCTGCCTCGCCAAAGCAAAAGCCACCTCTCTTGCTGGGTCTCCAGGTGAGAAGAGCTGTAAGCCGTGTACCCTGCTTGTGATTTTTGCAATACTATGCAGCCGGTGTCATCAGGGTTGAGGTCATGTGGCATCATTTCTTCAGAAGACTTAGGGTGATGGGCATTATTATCAATCCAATGTCAATGAGATCAAAGGGTGTGTGATGGCACATTCACTATCCCTCGCATTTTGAGGATTAGACACACATGGTCAAAGGAATCAGTGAGAAAATGTCGTTAAGAGTTGATACCAAAGGCAATTTGGAACAGCCACTAAAGGAGGATTATGTATGTGGGAAGTTCTGCCTATGCTATTTTTCTGAAGTTTATGCTAGAAGACATCATAAGATATACTATGGATGACCTACACATTGTGCCGGGAATCAGAACACACTGTTTACTATATTTGCTCTGTATTGCATAGAACATGTCAACCTATGCATATTTCAGAGAGGTTGTTCCCAAATATAAACTAAAGATATACAAATTAGGGGTGTGTATAATGATATAGTTTTGGGAAGGTGACAAGTTTTTCAAGAAGTCATAAGGTTTATCGCTATAACAAAGCTTCACCTTCAATATGAACATTTATTTTGTGGCAAGATTGCCCTATTAAATGTTTTTCTATATCAATTCTACTTTTGAGTACATTTTTTCCCACTATCCTTTTAGGTCTGGCTTGACAGCACAGCTGTCTCTAAGACATAGTGTTATCAGTTCTTTCAAAAATACATAAACTGGGTTTTGGCTCCACCTTGAATAGTATTATACGCTCACATTCTGATGTTGGCTGTCATTCTACCTTCCAAGTAGTACTTACGTTGGAAAGCATGAGTAACTATCTTACATCTGAAAATAACACACAATCATCACATTTATGTCTTGTTTAGTTCTTTATCACCTACAAGCAATCCACACTGAAAGCAATCATTTTGCCTACTTTTTATCCCAGCACTGGCACAGATGATAGTCTAGGCTTTAACATAATTAACAACATTTGTGAATGCAGTGCCCGTAAATAGTATTTGGTATTACCTGTGTTTACATGTGTTGGCATATTAAAGCATAATCTAAAGTCTTTGTAAATATTTGTTTAATTGGCAACATTTAGTAGCTTCAAACAGTTTGAAAATGTATGAAACAAGCGTTTAAGCATTTTACTGTGGAATACTTTTATTTCTTCAAACACTTCCAAAAAGAATTAAGGCAATTTATAGCTATAAGTAATAGAGTTTGGTATTCAAGTTCACAATGAAAAAGGAAGTTGATTTCAATGGGGAAATAGCTTGGAGGTCAGAGATAGGGGTAACTTTAGCCTGCATAGTAGAGGAGATCAACTCTCCCTCCAGCATTATGTGGTATGGGCTACCTTTGTTACTAACAGTTATGAACTTCTTGTACTAAATCATGTCTAAAAAGTTCCAGTGAGCTGTAAGTCCTTTCTGGGAAATATCAATTGTTTATCTGACAGAGACAGTTAGTTATACATTGGATCCAGAGAATTTTTTCCTAGCAGTACACCTGCACGTTGGTAGGTGGCATCGGTCGACTCCGCGTTGGCGTCGTGGTGGCTGGGATGACGCCACGGTGCCTACTTAGATGCCGCCCCTGCACGCTGACATCAGTTCTTTCTTTTTCCGTGCCAGCCTAGGCAGATCCGGAGAGAGCTACCCCTTTAGTCACTTTTTGACTAAATCTTTTTGACGTTTAGTCAACTTCTTTTTTGAGTCTTTGTCTCCTGGTGTGTGAGGGATGTCCCAAGGCCGGACCAGGTTAAAGCCTTGCGATGCCTGTCAAAGGCTGCTGTCTGTGACTGACCCACACCTCGTGTTCCTTTGGTGTCTGGAGCGTGAACAGGACCCAAAGTAGTGCATCCTCTGCCGGGCCATGAATCCAAAGTCTTTGCGGGAGCAGTCCCGAAAGCTCTTGGAGGCCCAGCGGTCGGCTCCGTGTCGCTCCCGGTTTCATTCGAGAGGAAGGTCTCAAGGCTGCTCGCGGAGCCACCACACATTGTCACACTCAAAGTCTTCTGGTACGTCGAAGCACAAAAAGAATGCGAAGAAGGACCAGCGGTCTTCACCTTCTCCCCATCGGTTAACTGACGCGATGCGGAACCTGGAGCGTCGACGCTTTAAGGCTCCGTCTCCGGTGCCTTCTTCAAGGACGCCTCAGCGCCTCCCCCCATTTCGGGGAGCCGGACCATCCCCTGCCCAATTTCATACATTTACGAAGCCCTCCATTGCATCTTTGAGTAGCCCGACTCCGCCGGCACACCTTAGGGCCCCGTGGAGCCGTCAGGGGTCCTGGGCCATTGATACCGGCAGCTCCGGTGCTGGAGGGCCCCCGCAGATCCAGGCCTCGATCCAGATAAATGCCGGTCGATCTTACCCGACCTTCCCAGGCGCCAATGCCCCCGGCACCAGTCATGCCCCCGGCCGACGCCGTCCCCATCCTCATCCTAGACCTGGAGCCGGACCAACACCGGTCGACATCGGATCCAACGTCGGAGGGTACTTTTGTTCCCCTGTTCATCCCTGATGTTCCCTATCTCCCAGAAGGTGCCGGGAACTGGGAGAGGACACCGACCCTTTACCATACCACCTGGAAGAGCCGGACTGGAGAGAGGACCTGGGTGATGCCAGTGGTCTGGATACTTCTCCAGACCTTGGCATGATTTCTCCCCCTACCTTGGCTACGGAGGAGGTAAGAAGGGCGGCAAAGGTCTTAGGGGCACCTGCATCAAGGTAGGCTTTTGCGAGTCCTTAATTGCGATTATTAAAGAATCGCAATTAAGGACTCTCAAAAGCCTATGCATGTAGGAATCGTTATTAAAATAGCGATTCCTAAACATTCCTTAATTGCGACTCGCAAATTGCTTGCCATTCATTCCTATGGCCCATAGGAATGAATGGGAAGTTGCATGCACAATTTGAAATTGCAAATTACCATCAACTTGAAGTTGATGGTAATTTGCGATTCTAAATTGCTAAAACGCAATTTGCGATTAAATAATACATCCCATTTAGGGGATCGCAATTTGCGATTCCCTAACTGCATTCGCAATTAAGGGAATCACACAAAATGCCGATTTCCTCAATTGCGAATTGGTAAAAAGGTACATGCATCTCGAAAGGCCATTTTGCGATCGCAAACGGCCAAATTTTGCAATTCGCACTATTTGCCATCGCAAAATGGTTTGATGCATGTGCCCCTTAGGCCTTGAGCTTCCATCAGTGGCAATCAGGACGAACCTCCTGACAGAGGTGCTTCAACCTACGGCATCTACTTCTGAACTCCTATTGCCCTTCAATGAAGCCCTTACTGACGTCCTTCTGGGCACCTGGGTCCAAGCCCAGCACAGGGGCTTTTGTGGAATGGTGAACCGGCCCCGGGCGACCCAGTTTTCCTCACTCAACACCCTTTCCCCAAGAAGCTGGATCACCTTGGGAAGTGCATGTGCTCTTCCTCAAGCTTAGCACTGCGGTCTGTGAATACTGCGTTCCTCTTGGGCTGATATTCCCATACCATCTGGGACTCGGTTGTGCAAGTGCTGCCTCAGTGCCAGGAGGAGGCCCGTGCCGTTCAGGCAGTGGCGGATGGGAGAGACACAGCCAAATTTACAATAAGATGTGGACTGGATACTATTGACTCACTAGGCAGAACGATTGCACCGTCTGTAGCCCTTCGGCGCTACGCCTGGTTGAGGACATCTGGCTTTTCAGGGGATGTCCAGTCTACCTTGATGGGCATGCCTTTTGATGGCCATCCCCTCTTTGGCGACAAAGCAGACTTGGCGCTGGAGCACTTTAAAGATTCCTGGGCTACGGCCAGATCTTCGAGCCTTGCTAGGCCTTCTCATCCACTCCAGTTTGGCTTTTGTCCCTTTCGTGGCTACGGAAGGGGCGCCCAGCCTCATCCAGCTCAGTCTAGCCACCGGTTCACACAAGCTGTCCAGCTTCTGCGTGTCCGCAGACATGGGACCCAGTGATCTCGCGAGTCTGGGGGCCAGTGGGTGGGCCAGCCCACCCCCCCCCCCCTGCAGCAGTCTCCAAGCCTTCCTAGTCTGACCGTTCAGGGCCATCAATGGCCAGTGGGTGGCAGGATTCACCATCACCTCCCCCACTGGCAATCCATCACGTCGGACAGGTGGGTTTTGCAAAAAGTCTGAAGGGGCTAATCCCTCCCATTCAAGACAATCTCTCCCTCCATGCCACTGTCTTTCGATCACATGTCGAAGGATCATTAGGCTCTTCTCCGCCAGGAATTGTCAGTTCTCTTGGCCAAGGGGGCTATCGAGAGGGTCCCTGCACTTGAAGTAGGTTGTGGTTGTTATTCCCGCTACTTTCTGGTGCCCAAGAAGGACTAAGACCTGCATCCTATCCTAGACCTAAGGGCCCTTAACCGCTTCCTCCGCAAGGAGAAGTTAAAAATGCTCATGTTGGCTCTGGTCCTGTCTGGCCTCGACTCTGGAGACTGGATGGTGGCGCTGGACTTGCAGGACGCCTATTTGCATATCCCCGTCCTGCCAGCCCACAGACGCTACATACGGTTCATGGTAGACCATGAGCATTTTTAATTCACCATGCTCCCCTTTGGCCTTCCCAGGGCCCCCTCAGCTCATCTGTGCAGATCAGGGGTTCCAGTCTTCCCCTATCTCGACGACAGGCTGTTGAAGGCGGGCTTGCCCCAGGCTGTCTTCTTCCACCTCCAGACTACGGCGGTCTTCCTGCATTTGCTAGGGTTCACTATCAGTGTGCCGAAGTCACACCTGACTCCCTCTCAGACGCCCCCTTTCATCTGAGCTGTTCTGGACAGAGTGCAGTTTTGGGCATATCCTCCAGAGTAGCGGGTCCGGGATATTCGGGCTATGATACTGATATTTCAGTCTCTATCCAGGATTTCGGTGATAATGACGCAGAGGCTGCTGGGCCTCATGGCCTCCTGCATCCTGTGGTGGATCATTCCAGATGGCACATGCAGGCTATGCAGTGGGATCTGAAGTTTCAGTGGGCCCAGCACCAGGGGAATCTTTCTGACTAGTTCCAGATCTCGGAGGGAACTGCACAACAACTGCAGTGGTGGTTAACGAACCAAGCTTGGGTCAGAGGCAGATCCCTCTCCCTTCCCCAACCTGACCTTATAGTAGTGACAGATGCGTCACTCCTGAGATAGGGCGGCCATCTGGGAGAGGCGGAGATCAGAGGAGTCTGGTCTCTGGCGGAGTCTGAGCTCCACATCAACCTGTTGGAGCTACGGGCGATCCACCTGGCACAGAAAGTATTTCTTCCCTCTCTCAAAGGGAAGGTGGTGCAGGTGTTCACAGACAACACCACCACCATGTGGTACTGCAACAAACCGGGCAGGGTGGGGTCGTGAACCCTCTGGACATGGTTGGAACATCAGGGCATGTCCCTGGTGGTTCAACTCCTGGCAGGTTCCCTGAACTCCAGGGTGGACAAACTCAGCTGTTGGTGTCTGGTAGATCACGAATGGCACCTTAACTCGGAGGTGGTGTAAGTTCTCTTTCAGTGGTGGAGAGAGCCTTGGTTAGATCTGTTCGCCACCGAAGAGAACGCGCAATGTCAGCAATTCTGCGCGTTGGAGTTTCCAAGGCGGCTCTCACTCGTCACCGCTTTTTGTCACAAGTGGAGTTGCGGCCTCCTGTACGCCTTTCTACCTGTACCACTTCTGCCCAAATGCTGAAGAAGATCAAGCGCAACCAGGCCCAAGTTATTCTCGCCGCCCCGGATTGGGCACAAAGGGTCTAGTAACCCGAGCTCTTGAGCATGGCCGTCGATCCTCCAATCAGAATGCCCCTTCGGGAGGTTCATCTGTCGCAGCATCAGGGGACAGTTCTTTACCCAAACCTGTCCAGCCTCCACTTCCCTGCGTGGAGATTGAGCGGCGACATTTGACAGCTTTTGACCTTCCACCCCAAGTCTGTAATGTCATATTGGCAGCTAGGCGTCCCTCCACGAAAACGGCACATGCCTGTCGATGGAACAGGTTTGTGGCATGGTGCACAGCTAAGGCTGTGGATCCCCTCTCTGCCCCTCCTTCAGAGGTCCTTCTGTACATACTTTCTTTAGCCTACCAGGACTCTGCCCAGGACACTCTTAAAGGCTACCTTGCAGCTATCTGCTTTCCTTTGGTTACCAGATCAGTCTTCTTTATTCAAGTCCCATATTGTACATGGATTTTTTAAGGGCATTACTCATCTCTTTCCTCCTCCTCACTTCATAATGCCCCAGTGGGACTTGAATCCTGTTTTAACTTACCTTATGTGTGCTCCCTTCGAGCCCCTAAACAACTGTCCTCTCAGACTCCTCACTCTGAAAACTGCCTTCCTTGTTGCCATCACCTTTGCTCGCAGAGTGAGTGAGCTTCAAGCTCTATCTTCTAAGCCCCCTTTCTTCTCACAAATCAAGGAATCAAGACTGTCCAAGAGCTACAAGGATCTGCAGGTGAACTGGCTCATAGTGGAAATTTTTAAGAAGCTCAAAATCCACTAGAGTGTTGAAGATATGGCAGACACATCAAAGGAGCCTGCAACACCCGTCTAGTCTTTATGAGAGCCAGTATTCAGCATTTCTGTGCCAGAGAAGGGCACATTGTTACCTGTAGCCTTTTTTCATGTTGGCTAAAGTTGGTCACCCAAAGCCTGGTACTTTTTGAAACATCATTATACAACATTCGGTCATATGTTATCATAGTTAATGCACTAGAATGGGATGGGAGGAGTTTAGGGGCAGAAAGGGGTTTAGGTTTCAGGGATGAGTGTAGAGTAGTGGTGGTTGGGCCTAAAACCGCTCAGCACCCCTGTTCACCTCTCCTGATCTGCGGGGTCTCCCAGGGATTATTCCTCAGCCCCACCTTCTTCAATATCTACATGACGCCTCTATCCAACATCATCCAATCTTCAAGGCATCTCCATTATCTCATACACCGACATCCAACTCATCCTTTCCCTGAAGGACAAGACAATCACCTCCAGTACCAATGAACACGAAAATGGTGGCAGTGGAATGTGAATATTCTGCACTTCCCAGGCAAGGAATACATAAGGCAAACAAATTAACATCAAGTGTGCTCAATGGACTAGTGACACCATGCCACCATGGTAGTGTACAGCATACATGAGAAAACCCTTCATATAACAAACATACAATAACATCCAGAGAACTTCAAAGTCTTTCAAAAGGTCTGCAAAATGGAAACAGGTCTGTTTATTGTAGACAATTCAATGATCCAGCTTTGTTTGTACACTAGAAGACAGCTGGCACGTGTTACGTCCTAGACCAGGGAGTGTTTGAGAAACACCATTGCTTCCCTTCTCTGATATGAGCCTTTACACCATACTCTTCAGCCATGCATCTAGAAAATATCTCCACATACAATGATAACCAACTCTCCAATTTCAAATAGATTCCATAGCATTCTCAGAGCAAACCTGGACAGTTTTTATGTCTCGCCTAGCGTTGCAGCGCATGCGTTGCTCGCTCTGCGAGATCTATTGTCGCCGGGTTGGTTTTGGAAGTGGAGTTGAAGCTCCGCCTATGCTTTTCATTGGCGCGCGTCATCCTTTATGGTAAACGCTGGCCTCCGATTGAAAGTGAGGATTTTTGGTGACCACCCTGTCTCCCTTAGGCCCTGCCCACCGGGACTGGACTTGTCGTCTGTTGCTCGTCATAAGCGCTGCGTCTCTTCACTTCTCCCTTCTCACAAGGAGGTGGGCGGGTTGGCACTTGTTATATAAATACACTTGTGTTTACACATCGCCTGACCGCGGTCCTTCCTTGTTTACCCCTGACTCTTCCGGTCTTCTCCCTTGTCACAAGGCTGTGGGCGATTCGACACTTGTTATATAAATACACTTATGTTTACACATAGCCTGACCGCGGTCCTTTCTTTGTTTACCCCTACCTCTTCCGGTCTTCTCCCTTCTCACGAGGCGGAGGGCGGGTGGGCACTTGTTATAGAAATACACTTGTGTTTACACATCGCCTGACCGCGGCCCTTACTTGTTTACCCCTGATTCTTCGGTATGTTCCTGTTTCTGTCTTTTGATAGAAGTCACTTCCGGTGGGGTTCCTTTTTTGCATTTCCCTTCCAGATGTTCTTCCGGTGCGCTGTTTTTTATTGTTCCTCCTCTGGGTCCAAAGATAGCTTCCTGCTTCTCCATCCTGGGGGCGGATGGCGGCTCGGGCATCACTGCTGCTGCTCCTTCTGGGGGTGGCTGGCACCTCCCAGGGGGGACAGGGAGCCCATGTACCGGGACTGTGTGAGCCAGTGTGACCGTAGCAACTGCACAGGGGCCCGCGGGTGGCAGTGGAAGGAGCGGCAGCTCTTCTACATGAACCTGACGGGTGAGTGGGGCAGATGGAATTGTGACTCGGTGGGCATTTTATATTTTTTCTCACTAAGGAAAGTCTGTGTATTACAATCACTTCCGCATTATTCGATGTCTTTCTATATTTGTTCTTGAGAGAAATTCGAAATATATATATATATATATATATATATATATATTCACTGAAAAAACCAAAGGTTTCAGGTGCGTTACAGTTAGGAATTGGCATTTAAAAAACCCTAGAATTTCCCCCGTTATAGTTAGTTCAGCTAACTATAACTCGCGCCCCCGCAATGCACTGCTGATGACGTCACATATTACATCACTCATGACATGGTCAGTGACCTCACTGATGACATCACTGATGACATCTCAAATGACATTACTGATGACATCACTGATGACGTCATCCAGTGACTGTGTTTCTGTAATGTTTAAATATGTTTTATATATTTATAGTGAAAGGCCTGTGGAAGAATGAGTGGGTGTATAAGTGTGTGAATGGAGGATTTTCTAGGTGCGTAACTGACTCTATAAGTGAGTCATTAAATGTATCTTACTGCAGACTAGGGACTAAACTGTGTGAATGTCAGTATGTGTCTGTGTGTTGGTCTATAAGTGGCTGCATGGTTTTGTGAATAGCAATATGAGTGTCTATATGGGTTATTGATTGGTTGTCTGAGTATCTGTATGGGTGCCTGAGTGTTTGTGTGGGTAGGGTATGTGTGACTCTGTGCATAGAGTGGGTGATTCTATGGGTGCATGGTTTTAAGAGTGCAACTGTGATGGACTGTATGTAAGGGTGTGTTAGTGATTGAATGTATATCTCAGTTGTACATGTGTCAGTAACTACATATGTGAAACGCAGTGTATATGTGTGTAAGAGTATATAACTATCTATATGTGAGAGTGTGTGATTGCGGGAGTGGCTGTATGGATGAGTATGTGCTTGTATCAGTAAATGTATAAGAGCGTCAGAATTTGTTAGTATTTTTATGAGTAAGTGAACTTGAGTGTGTTTAACTGTATAGGTGAGTAAATTGAACTGTGATTATTTATTTGCATGACTGACTAGGTGTGTCAGTACCTCAATGGATGATTGGCGGTGTGTGAGTGTCTATATAGGTGTATAAATGCATATGATAGTCCTGTACGGAGTGACTGTAAGTATGAGTGACTGTACAGGTGAGTGAGTAGAGATGTAGGTAGACCTAAGAGTCGATGAGTGGGTATGTAGTTATTGGTATTGGAGTATCTATGGTTTTCAAAATGGCCGTCTGAAATTTTGACTCGTGTATCAAAGGTTATATTAGGGTGTGAGAAGATGCACTAATTTATCACATGGATGACGTCATCAGTGATGTCATTTGAGATGTCATCAGTGATGTCATCAGTGATGTCATTGACCATGTCATGAGTGATGTAATATGTGACGTCATCAGCAGTGCATTGCAGGGGCGCGAGTTATAGTTAGCTGAACTAACTATAAGGGAGGAATTTCTAGGGTTTTGTACGAGGGAAATGTCCAGCTAACTAGAACGCCCCTGAAACCTATGGTTTTTTCAGTGAATTTCTAAGGTTTTTTTAATGCCAATTCCTAACTATAACACCCCTGAAACCTTTGGTTTTTTCAGTGAATTTCAAAGGTTTTTTAAATGCCAATTCCTAACTATAACATGCATGAAACCTATGGTTTTTTCAGTGAATTTCAAAGGTTTTTTAAATGCTAATTCCTATCTTTAACTTATCTCTGAAGATATCATGTTTAATGATTTTGATTGGATTTCTATATTTTTCAAATTCAGTGTGTCAATTTCATAATTATTTTTTTTTTAAATACTTATTTATCGCCATTTTTTTAAACTTATTTTTTCAATTAATTCTTTTAAAAATTAAAAAATATTATTTGAATTTCATGGGTTTTTCAAACATATTTTTTTATATTTTTCAAAATATTTTTTTAACTATATGTTCAAAACTTTATTTTATATATATTTTTTCCATGTTTTTGGATCCGTGCACTCTAAGCGCACCGCTCCCGATCCCTACGCGATAGCATCCGCGCATGGTATGCGTCGGGTACGTGTTTAGTGCGCGATTGCAATGCGACCGGTACGCGACTCCCAGCCTATACGCGACACGTTCGATGTACGTAACACGACGTTTACACGCTTCCGCGATGCGTCATCTGCGTCTATGACGCGGTAGGTGCGCGGATCCCACAAAATATTTAACATTTTAAAAAACATATATATATGTATTTCATGTGAATATTAATTGAAGACAAACTCTAAAGTAGTTTTAAAACTAATATATTTTTACATCTAATCCTATAATTGTTTTTAATTCAATTTCGCGGATGCGCTCTGAGTGCGTGCTGCGTAAGTGCAGGGTGCGCGGATCCCATGTGACCTGCAAAAAAAGAGATTTGATTGGTTCATTACACTTCCTCTTCTAACTATTGAAAGACCCCACCCAATTCAATCATTCTTCTTTGACCTTCTTTGGAGGAGCATCTCTTTGCAGAGAAAAAGATTTTTTAGACTAAGTTTACACGTAGGTCTAACTTTTTTCGCCTAAAAATGGCTTCAGGGCAGCAGGCATCACCTGCATCTCCTCATTCATCTGAGGATAAATTTTTGGTGGAGGCACCACCCAAAGAAAGTTTTTCTTCAGTGGTGTGGAAATTTTTTACTTTTCACGAAGGGAAGAATAAGACCAATGCCACCTTGGTCACGTGCAAGATTTGCAAAAGAGTGCTGTCACGAGGGGATCCTAACAAGAAATACTCGTGCGGCACGGCAAGTATGATGAAGCACCTGAGGACCCTTCATCCAAACAATCTTGCACGACAAGATTGCAAACGGATGAGAAACACTCCTGCTCCTGCGCCTTCCACTTCAACGCAGCCGAGCACCTCAAGAGTGCATCCATCAGCGCAAAATTTGGACATCCGTCCTCGATTTCAATATTTAAAAATACTCTGCGATGCGACTTTGTGCTACGGTGAGCAGTTGATCGATCTGATCTGCCGCCGGCAAGAAAGTCACATTTGCTAGTTTTTTTTTGTTTTGTTTTTATTGTTCCCTGAAGTTCATTGTTTGGTTCCTCCTGTTTTGTTTTTTGTTTTGTTTTTGCAGAAAAAACACAAAAAATTAAAAATTGTTCAGAAACCCCCCAAAAAATATAAAAGAAGAAAGAAGAAAAAATAAAGTTCTTGTAAGAACTAACTTTCCTGGCTTAAAAAAAGAGCTAAATTTCTTTGTTAGTGTGTGAAAGTTTAGATGAATGTATGTGTAGTACGTAATTGACTGAATGAATGCATTAGTAGCGTATGGTGAATGTATAAGTGCAGAACTATGAGGATGTGCTGCAGTATCACACAGTAACCCCTTTAACTGCAGTGTGCTGTAGTACTTCCGAAGCACAGGGATGCAACATATGTACATAAATATGTTGCAAATCTATGCTTCTCTCTGCACGGCTGCTTGAACTGCAGCCATGTGGTGACACAGGCACCCTTGCACCATAGTGCAAGGATATGTGTGTCACATGCTCTTTGTTTTTCTACAGGAAGACACACCTTCCTGCACAAAAACAATGAGAAAATGTATTTTTCTCCTACAATGTATGCTGAACATTTCAGCATGCATTGAAGATATAAAAATGTGGAGAAATTAAAACAATTCTCCTTGTTGTGCTTTCCTACACCAATTTTAGAATGGTGCAGCTTTCACACACATATCGAGATTTATGATTTCTGATAAATCTAGACATGTGTCTTGTTCTATGATTATTAAGTGCAATCATGCACAACAACACTTATAGAACACCCTTTCAACACAAAGTGGTGTGCATGATGAGGTTGTATTTACATGGAATATAAAAAGTGCACAGAGTGCCTTTTCCTCTCTTTGTAAATATGAAAGAGTATCTTGCACAATAACTATGTTACAAAAAGTGACATATTTCCGTTTTTAAAATTCCTTGCGAATGATAGAAGGTAAGCACAGAGTTTTGTCTGCAAAGATTTTCAAAGAAGAATGATTGAAATAATTGCGGTCCTTCAATAGCTAAAATGGGAAATATTATGAACCCCTCAAATCTCTTTTTTTGCAGGTCACATGATATCTGATTATGGTCAGATTTCAAAACTACATAGGTATAAACAGAGTGTTTTTAGAAACGTGTTTCAACTTTGTAGCTTCTTGCAGACCTCCTCATTCTGCATATTGAGACTTAGTTAAACTTACCTTCACAGTAATAGGAATAAAAAATGGTATACATTTTTTTCAGATTTTCATTCTAATCTAAATTCATATAAATTGCTTATTTTAAAATTTGGATCTGTGAAAGAAAAGGAAAAAAAAATTATAACATGTAATAATACATTTTTTACAACACAGCATAATTTCCACAAAGTAATTTGTTTGCCTTTTTTGCTGTTCTCAGAATATATTAAAGTTCACTAAAAATAGTGATTTCAATCGTATTCATCACTTAACAGCAGGCAAAAAAAAACAATCACAAAGATTGTTAAAAAAAAACAACATGCTATTCTCAACAAAATACCACAAGATACAAATCACAGATATATAAAATGGTTACAGCTAACCACGCCCACAACGTTTTCCCTCAGTGGTGTGGAAATTTTTTACTTTTCCCGGGGGGCAAACAAAGACCAATGCCACCTTGGTCACGTGCAAGATTTGCAAAATGGTTCTGTTGCAAGGGGATCCTAACAAGAAATACTCGTAAGGCATGGCAAGTATTATGAAACACCGAAGGACCCTTCATCCAAACAATCTTGCACTAGAAGAGTGCAAACAGATGAGAAACACTCCTGTTCTGTATCTGTAAAAAAGAATCACAAATAAATGTATATTAATAACTTTCAAATGTATACTATTCCATTACTGTACAAACACATTTTATATAAAAACTGACTAAGAAACTATAGCCCTGAACCACAATTGTGACGATCGTTAAAACACTACATGCATAGCGCATACTACTTTGAAGCAGTTCATGCCCTAAAGCCTACCTCAACAAAAGACTACATGCTAACTGACTGAATGATTACAGTACTATAAGGAGACACACTGGGTGAGTGACAGGGTGTTTGCTAGAAGTGTATGAATACTGATTGGGGAGTTGAAGGTGTGAAAGACAACTGTGTAGGTGATTAGAGGCCTGCATGCATAGTGAATATGCATTTGAAGCAGTCTATGTGCTAAGACCTGGCTCACTGCATGAGTACTTGGGAACTGACGGAATGATGAGAGTACAGCAAAGAGAGTGCCTGAGTGAATTTATATAAGTGGTTGGCTTTTGACTAGGCCTGGGCGAAGCACTACGCTACGCTCGCGTAGTTTGCGAAGTTCGCGCTACTTCGCGCTACGCGAACTGCACGTAGCACAGTGCGAACACGCGTAGCGTAGTGTTGCGTAGTGCTGCGGTCATTTTTTGCTTGCTCGCGGTCCTCAACGTCAAGTTGGCGACCGCGAGCATGGAAAATAAACCTCCCGGCGAGATTCCCAACGCGAGAAGGTCAGGTTTCTCATTGCGAGGGGTCGCGTATGCTCGCGACAGCTCGCGATGAGAAACTACCAGTTCGCGTTGAGAAAGCTGCAGCTCGAGTAAAAATCTACTCGAGCAGCAGAAAACTACAGCTTGCACTGTGCAAGATGCCATTTTCAATGATTGCACAGTGCCGGTTGCTTGTCCGCACTGTGCAATCATTGAAAACAACATCTTGCACAGTGCGAACATGTTACTTCGCAGTTCGCGAAGTGCTACGCGTAGCTCGCGTAGTGCGAACTTCACTTTGCGTAGCTTCGCGAAGTGCTACTTCGCGAACTACGCCCACCCTTACTTTTGACACAGTGAATGGATTAGTACTTGGTACTGAATGGGTCACTAGAGGAGTGCAAAGGGAGTGACAGGATGTTTGCTGTACTGTATGGATACTGACTAGGGAATTGAAAATGTGAAAGACAGTGTATGGTATGTTAGAAGACTGCATGCATACTGCATAGACATTTGAAGCAATCTATGTGGTAATATATGGTTCACAACATGAGTACTTGGAAACTGACTAAATCATCAGACTACTGCTAGGTTAGTGCCTGGGTAAAACTTTTACATGTTCAGTTCTGGCACAGTGAAGAGAATAGTACATGGTACTGCACTTTAGTGTCAAACCCTGACTCATTTTATCAATGCTTAAGCAAAGAATAGCTTCTAAAGCTACTAAAACTTGACAACATGACCAATTTTAAAACAGTTATCCGTCAGCAAATACACTGTGTTACCAAATGCTTCTCTCACAATCCTTACCCAAATGTACACAGACTCAAAGTGTGATTTTAGACAAGCAACACTATCCCTAGCAGTTTACCAAAACCCATTCACTAGTTTAGAAGAGGTAATGGTACTGCACACAATCTACATATTTAAGTACAGCACATTAGTGTCAAAGCATGACTCATTTAATCAACACATAAGCAAAGACTTGCTTCTAATGCTACTAAAACTTGACAACGTGACAGGTTTTAAAAGAGTTATATGCCAAAAAATACACAATGTTACCAAATGCTTCTCTCACAGTGGTTCCCAAATGCACACAGACTCACAGTGTGATTCTAGACAACAACCACTATACCTAGGAGTTTACCAAAAATCATTCACTACTGTGGAACTGATAAGGGAACTGCACACAATCTACATATTTCAGGACAGCTCTATTGTGTCAAAGCCTGACTCATTTAATCAAAGCATAAGCAAAAAATGGCTTTTGATTCTACTAAAACTTGACAACATAACAGGTTTTAAAACAATTATCTGTCAGCAAATACACAACGTTACCAAATGCTTCTCTCACAGTGGTTCCCAAATGCACACAGACTCACAGTGTGATTCTAGACAAGCAACACTATCCCTAGCAGCTTACCAAAACTCATTCACTACTGTGGAAGGGGTAAGGGGACTGCACACAATCTACATATTTCAGTACTGCACTTTACTGTCAAAGCATGAATCATTTTATCAATGCATAACCAAAGACTGGTTTCTAATGCTACTAAAACTTGACAACATGACAGGTTTTAAAAGAGCTATCTGTCAGCAAATACACATTTCTTCATCTAGAAGGAGTACTACATTTTAATATAGAAACATAACTCATTTCACAAATTCATAAACAATGACTGGTTTCTAATTCTACCAAAATATAAAAACAGCACAGTTATCTGTCTGCAAACACATGAAAAACACAAATGCTTATCACAGAATGGTTTCTACATGCACACACACTGTCAATAAGATTGTAGAGAAAAAAAGTACTCCCTACACTTTAGCAGGAGAAATACATTAGTCTGATCATCCCCTCACAATTAAATAACTCACCTTTCAAGTTGTTTTGTAGATTAAGAAGTATATCAGTCACACACCAGATTTTCTTTTACAGAATCTCTGCACTGTGCACCTCTCAGCAAAAACAAAGAATGGAAAAGTTTCCCTTTCATTTTCCACACATATACATGTAAACATCAGATCACAATCCTTCACACATAAATTCAAAAGCAAACACACATTTCTATTGGTTAAACATTTCAAACCTTTCCAACTGAAATACATTTCAACCCTTCCCCCAATCTGCCTCCTGCCTGTTACCATAGAAACAGGTCATGGAACACTGCACTGAGCACACAGGTCACAAGTTCAGCACACAATGTTGCTAAACAAGACAGCAAGTGTGCTTGACTTTTCAACATATCAGCTTATCATATATAAAGATCCTTACAATCTGTTTTTGTTAACCAATAAGACTCATACCTTTAAAAAACAGAAATATACACCCTACCTTTCAGTGTAGAAAGTAGTCATACAACCAATGATTTCTTATCTTTTAAAAAAAAAAATTCCTTGGATCCGCGCATCCAGCGTGAGAGAATCCGTGCACCCAACGCGATAGGATTCGCGCACCGTGCGCGCATACGTCGTTAAAAAAAAAGGGGGGCCCCAGGGGATCCTTCTGGGACCCCCTAAGCACCTCTAGAGGGTCAGAATATTTCCACTCTGCCCCCTTTATATGTTTTACACCCTTATTCCCCTTGCTTCTTCAGCCTCGCTTCTACCGAGGCAGAAAATGGCCGCCAACAGTTCCTGGTTTCGAATGTAGACAGACACTCGACAGACAATTAGCATTCAGCGCGCGATCGGGAGGGTGCGTGCTTGGTTCGGGGAAGGTGCGCTCACGGTGCGGGTAGGGTCTGCCGATCCTCCCCGGCCATAGATATATATGTACTTTTAACTCTAATTTTCTCAGGAACTACTGAACGGATTTACACCATTTAAGCAAAAGGCACGAGTCTGAACTGAGTACTACCTCTTTGCCAAATTTGGTGTCATTCCGTTCAGCGGTTCAGGCTGTAGCTGCAACAACAGATCCTATGGGAAATTGCATGGGGAAAACGCGTCTTGGGACCCCCCTTTTTTCTCGGTCCCCGCTTGACGAATCACCACGAACCTTTCAGGGTAGGAGCGGAGCGGAGCGGAGCTGGCCAAAAGTTTGGAAAATTTCACGAGGATTCATCAACCAGCGCCAGACTTATTGGGAATAGAATGTTGCGGATTTCCTATAGAAAATAGGTCCTAACTATAACTATCTACTGGCGACCGCCAGTAGATAATATATATATATATATATTTTTTTTTAACTTCCGTGATGCTCCAATCTTTGCCCCTGCTGCCATCTTCCTGTTCCTTCACTAGTTTTATAGTGATGGAATCTTGCCCTGTTTGAATGGAATGACCCTTTCCGAAAGGTCAGTTTGACTGAAACGTAATCATGCCCTCAGGAGCGTTCTCATGACTTCCACAATGGCATCCCACTCCACTGATGTATTGATCTATCCCCTATGGGCAGAGGCAGTGTAGCACCACGAGATGCTCTTGTAGTTCCCAGGGAGGGACACGACTGCTTCTAGAGTCATGCTGACGAGCGTGGGCATGCCAAGAAACACACATTTTTTCAGACTTTTCCATGCACTGTTCAGTTTGTTAACGCTTCTATATCTATTACGTGTGCAGTGCAGTGCATGCATGTATAAAAATAGTGAATAATCAAGAAGAACTAGCTATTAAATGGAAACTCAAGATGTGTGTTTCTGAAGCAAAGAAAACATTTGCTTTTTATGAAAGCCCTCACCCACCAACCTAGTTGGTGGCATGCTTCACCTTCGGGCCCCACCCGGTGGCACAGAGCGTGCCCCGGGTGTGCTTCAACGCCTGTTTACAGTGGAGTGGGTATTGATTGGTGAGTGTGCAGTGATAATGTGAGTACAGGTTAAAAACTGCCCTAGGGTCCCACTACCCACAAGGGTTATTTAATTGATGGGTCCTTGGCAGTATTAAAAACAAGGTGGCGGATGTGAGTGGAGGTGACTATGGTCTCCCACATCCAAGGTGGTCAACATGTTTCAGCCAGGCCTCATATTGATCTGGCTTTTGTCAGGACCTCTACTTGAAAAAGTGATTAAAAGGTGGTCTATACAGTATATGCGACCAGGTATGTGAGACACTCGCTAAGGTGCGATATGGGTAAGAGGAGGATCTCCTCTAACAGTTTTGTACCTGTGGTGGTTAAAAAACACATAAACTATACAGACAAACACGCATATATGAAAATTAGCTTCAATTAACACACATTCAAATTATGTGGTTCTATACCGTCGTGCCCGTGCTCTAATTGAGTAATAAGCGGCGGTGAGATACGGTACGTGACGGAACTGTGATGCATAATTGTTATTGCAATGGTATGCCCTACTGTGTCCAGAATTCAATAGCGGGATAATTGCATGCATTCACTAGGGTGACAATTGTGCAAAGAGAGGTAAAAAGCGTAGTAATTCTTACTCTGACTTGTTTGGAGAAAAACCACATGAGTTCTGGGATGGGGTCCGGCTTTTAGTCACACACTAATTTGCATAAAGGAGACATACAAAGCATAACATATGTATTAATATAATTAGAAGGTGACCCCCAGCGGTCAGCGAATGTAGGATCCCCGTCATCCCCACTTACTTCGTCAAAGCTCGAGACCCGTGTATTGACCTACTTGGCCTGCATCGGAACTCCGTCGATGTGAGCCCCTGGTCATGGTGAGGTTTAAAAGCCTTCCGTGCATCACAGGTGGAAGTGATCTCCTGTCCAGCGCGAGTAGCATCTGTAAAAGATGCAATTGAAACAAAAGACAGACACAACGCTGTGTGCGTGTAGGGGAGGGTGGACGCCCAGAGAAGTGTGGGCATGCCCTATCTTGGTCGATTGGGAGTAAACATATTCATAAGACTAATGAGTCTAACTGTGTAATTTGACCCCAATAGAATAAAACATATTAGGAGGCATGTGTTGCTAGGTGAAATGAAAAACATTCCAGTCCCCTAATAATGTGACGGCTTTTGCTAGAAAGGGTAAAAAGACTACGGTTTTGTAGTTTATAGCGATATGTAGTTTGTTAACCTGAGAGGGGGAAGCGCTTGGTGTATGATACCGGTGCCAGTGGTAATGATGTGGCACAGAGTGTTCGTTAGTAATAGGAATTTTGGGGTCTATTAGGATGGCGGTCGCAAAATCACTCCGACCGCCATGGTAGCGGGAAAACACTGCCCACTAGGACCGCGGGAAAACCACCGGTCCAATTAGTATGCTCCGCAGTCGAAATCCGACCACAGCGGTCGGATCGCGGCAGTTAACATTGCGGCGGTTGCTGCTGCCACCAGCACCACGATGTCCAAAAAAGCATGTCCTGCTCGTCGCTGCACTGTGTGGCAGGCACTGCACAGTGCCTGTCACCTGGTACAGGGACATGTAGGTCCCTAGGGGGGTACCATCAGTGCACCCACACACACCCCCAACACATTGGGGGTCCGCAATGGACCCCGGAGACATTCTCCGCATGCCTTTCCATGGCGGTCTCACCGCCGCAGAAAGGCTGGCTACCGCCGGCATCATAATCATGCCGGCAGTGCTTGGCCCTGATCCGCCATAATTGTAGCGGTCCAGCTGCACACGCCAGGCAAGCGGGCGAACTGCAACCGGCGGAAAATCACACCGCTGCGCTTACAACCGCAGTGCTAATCAGACCGGCGGTTTCCAGGGTTTCGATTGCCAGCGGATGTCTGCCGCCGGTCCAGCAGTTGCTACTGCCGGCCCGGCTCCGGCCATCCTAAGAGACCCCTTTATGATTATGATTCATATGGGTGCCCTGACGTTGTGACAGAGTGCGTCGAGGTTCCAGATGGCTCATTCTTCTAATTAATCCTGGGCAATTCCATGACCCCAGGAATTTGGCACATATTGTCTAGATGGGAACAATCAAGAATATTATGTCAATGGTATGTCATGACCAGTGTGCTATGGGTATACTGACCAGAGTACTGTGTATAAGTGCTATAGAGAGTACCTAAAGCTTTATTGTTTACGTGAGGTGTCAGGTGTTCAAGGTGTTCCAAGGGATGTTATTGTTTAATCCTTGTAGGTGAGTAGAGAGACGATATATCCAGCGCTGTTCCCTGGCAAGAAGGAGTTTGTCATTATTGATGTTGTGGCACTGAATGTGTTCAATTACAGTCCATGACATATCATTGGGTGTGTGACCTTTTTGTAAGTAATGATCCGTCAGTTTGCTGATATTCTTTTTGCATCGAATGGTGCTACGGTATTCCACAATTCTGGTTCTCACCTTGCGTGTCGTCATGCCCACGTAGCGGAGATTGCAGGGACATTCTATAAGGTAGAATACGTTTGTCAAGTTGCAATTGGTGTGTTTTAGCTCCAGGTTTAGTGTCTTGGTAGACTGTGTCAGGTGACAAACACTAGTCACCGCATGAATAATGCCCAACTACATTGGGTAAACCCCAAGCATTAAGAACTGAATTGGTAGTAGTGTTCTGAAGTGTCCTCGGATGGGTAGATACCAGTTGGTCTTTAAGGCTGCTTGCCTTTTTATATGCAAACAGGGGTTGGTCCCAGTTTCTTGTTCCAGAGTTCAGAATACGCCAATTTTTCTGTATTAATTTTGCTACTCTTTTAGGGGCCTCATTGTAAGTCGTGACACATGTGAGCGGAGCGGTTGTGTTCCTCCGTGTGTTGTCCTCCAGGAGAGCATACCTGTTCTGGTTGTGGGCACATTTCCTGGTGGTTTGGACAATTTTTTGGGGGTATCTTCGTTCTTGTAATTTCAAGGCCAGATCTGCAGATTGTTTTTGGTAGTCCGAGGTCAGGCTACAGTTCTTCCGTATGCGGAGTAGTAATTGGCCGAATGGGAGGTTCTCCCTGAGTGGTTGAGGGTGGAAGCTATCAAATCAAATCAATTCAATCTGTAAAATTAGTTAATTTTTAATGCTTGGTTTGTAGTGGTATAGGATGGGTAGTTGATTAAGTAATAATTAACAATTAATTAATCATTTATTATTAATTATTGAATTGATAATTATGTACATTATGTAATATTGATTTATTTTAGTTATATTTTTGTCACGGGTTGCTAAGTTTATAGGAGTATATGGTGGGAAGTTAATTAAATAATAACAAAATTATTATTATTAATGTACAATGAAATATTTAATTGATTTATAATAATGTTAATATTTTATTGTGTAATAGTTATATATTTTCGGTGTGGGCTGCTAGGTTTGTAGAGTTGTAGGTTGGGAAGATAATTAAGTAAAAATTAATTAACTATTGATTGTTCATTAATTGTTTCATTCTTTATCAATTATGTAAATTTCATTATATTTTAGGTGTGGGTTGCTAGGTTTGTAGAGGTATAGGGTGGAAAGTTAATTATGTAATAATCAAATATGCATTCTTTTTAAGTTGAACATTAATTTTTATATTGTTTTTGAATTTTATAAATTGGATAATTGTCTTTTACATTTTTATACATATATATATATTTTTATGATAAGTAATATTGTTTATATTTAGAGTTCTACATTTTTTCTAAATTAATAGGATTATTCAAGTTTGGAACGTGTTTGAAGTGAAGTGCTTTCCCTACTGTTGCACAGACTGGAGTGGGAATAGTAAATGTAACCCTCTGAAGTCCAATGCTTTCGCTACTGTTGCATAGACTGGTGTGGGAATAGTATATATAACCCCTCCGGAATCTAACTCTTTCCCTAATGTTGCAAAGACTGGATTAGGAATAATAATAATATTTAATAATCTTTATTTAGCAGTAATCCAGCCATAAAAGACACAGAATAAAAAAAACACATTAATAAATTCATTTCAAAGCAATATATCATCATCTGTATAAAATTGCGAGAGTCCCTATATACATCAATCATGTCTCGAGTTTCTTGATCTTAATACTGCTCTTAAAAAATTTGTAACCACAAAAAGCATGTGTATATTGGCCAATAGTTGCAAATACAAAAAGGCTACCCAAGCTTGCCTGAATCCCAATTCTTTTAAAAAAGGTTTAAGATAAAATCGTCTAGGATGGGTAAAATAGTTACATAAAAATACAAAATTTTGGGTATCCTTTGTAGACCTATTGTCGCAGCCACAGGGTCCTCTGTCTTCTACGTGTAAAACAAAACTTGCCGGAGATGCCACTTAGTGATGGAACATATTTAGTCTAAAAAGAGTAATTAAAAATCTATCATGGGCACTGTTTAACATAGAGCGGTGAGTCAATATGCCCTGTACGGAACGGACTTGACTTAGGCGAGTGCTCTGACCATGGGTTTACTAAGCTCCTTATCCTCATGATCTGCCATGACTTTTTTGAAAAGCAACTCTTTGGCCAGTTTCTTATCCTGTTGCTTCACTGTATCATATTTGCTAAAAATTTCTGCTCTTCCCAAGGCCGTAATAGTCTCCTTAATGTACCTTAACCAAGGGATTTTGTAAGCTTGGTCGAGTGAGAGGCAATCCAAAATTACTGCTCGATTGAAGGATGCCTCCTCAATTGAAGGATGCCTCCTCGTTGAAACTGGGATTGAAAATAGTAAATCTTACACTCCGAAGTCTAACGCTTTCGCTACTGTTGCACAGACTCGAGTGGGAACAGGAAATTTTACCCATCCAAAGTCCAACGCTGTCCCTACTGTTGCTTCGACTGAAGTGGGAATAGTACATTTAACCCCTCCAAAGTCCAAAGCTTCCACTATTGTTGTACAGACTGGAGTGGTAATACTAAGGGGCCGATTCCGATTCCGGCCGTAAAACGTACCGACCGACACGGACCGAGAACGGAGACCGACCGACACGGACCGGGCCCGTACGACCCGTGCAGTACGATGCAATGTATGTGGATTGCAACCAACACGTACGGAATACAAGCCGTACGACCGAGCCGTAGGAAAACCAGTGAATCGCCCGTAAACGGGACACAATTCGCACCGACCCACACACACCAGGAATGAACCCGACCGACACGTACCTGCGATGTCCGACACGCGCAGTACGATGCAATGCGTGTAAAACCAGACCGACTTGCGCGGAGCTCAAGCCGCATGACCGACACACACAGAAAACAAGGACCTGAAGCAATAGAGATCTCCGCGACTGACGCGTATGAAACACAGAAGAAAGTCAGCGTGAAAGACCCGGAGAAGCCCGCACGAGCCAACATCAGCGTCCGTCTCGGTCAGAAGAACATCTCCTTCATGCCTAAAAAACCCAAAGGAAAAAATACAAAAAAAAGGACCAAACATGCAATGACAAAGTCAATAAATATTTTTTTTTAAAACTTGTAACAAAGACACACCCACAACTCCACCTATATAAAGGCCACAAATCACTACCATGATCTTTTGCAAATTCAAGAGAACAGCCAGCAGAGAACACCATCAGACAGCAACCACAGACACACTCACAACTCACCCATCACACAACCTTCACACCATTAGCACCTCTCCAAAAGCACTCACACATACACCTAGCAAAACTGACACTTACCCACCCTCACTTGCACCCTCACACACACACATCACTCACCACCACCACCCATCACCGTGCCCCCAAAGAAGAATCCAAAGTTCACAGATAGTGAGTTAGAAGTCCTGGTAGATGAAATCATCAGAGTAGAGCCACATTGTTTGGTACATTGGTCCAAAGGACCCTCATGTCACAGATAACAAAGATGTGGGCGAGGATTGTGGACAAGGTCAATACACAAGCACCAATGTTGCGGAAAAAGGATGACATCCAGAACAGGTGGTATGATGTGCGCAGGAGGGTCAAGAAGCTCATCGAGAAGGATCACGCCTTGAGTCAGCGCACTGGTGGTGGCTCTCCTGCCAAACCAGTATACTTCAGGTCCTGGGAGGAGAAGTTGCGGGACATCCTACCACCAGAGAGCGTCCATCGTCTATCAGACATACCAGAGCCTGGTGAGTACACAACCAATATGCTCAATATTGTGTGGCAATACACACAAATCACTGTCAAAGGGACATTGAAACCATGCACCGTTACCAAAGCCACAGTAACCAACAGATAATCATCCCAAGATGTGTATGCTAGTCAGACAAACACAATACCTGCCATCTCATCGTGACTTATAACTGTGTCATGACATGTACAAACCTACCAACAAATAGAGCAAGGTAGTGGCACAAATCTAAATAAACACTGTCAGACATTTTGCCACCACAAACACACTACCTCACAGTGAAGCTGACTGACAGGAAGGAATACTGGGTATGCTGGTGAAGTGAGTGTATCCAAAAGCATGATGGGGTTTGTAGTCACAGATAATGCTCCCCCTCCCAATTTGCCCATCAAGAACTCTGAACCATGCTCACATCACAGGGAGTGGAAAATCACTGACAAGATGGCTGACACTGGGTCCTGCTGTGGGGAGCACAAGGCCCTGGTAGGGGTTGTGCTCAAATCAGAAGCAGGACACCATTGCCTGACATCCTGAAAGCCAACGTGCACGCCCTGCAATGTAAGCATGTTTCATGGTGGAATGTCTGGCCGGGTGGGAAGGAGGACTGACAGCTCTGACCATACTTACCAGCATGTTTCATCACACACACCCCTCAACACAAACTCCACACAACTCACCTGGGATAATGCATTGATTCACACTCCATTGAAATATCACCCAAAGATACACCACACTGGGTTCTGCTGTGTGAAGCACAGGGGCTCTTTTTGGACTTGTAGCCAAATAAACACCAGGACTGCACTGTCAGCCATCTTGCCATTGCTGTCAACACTCCCTCACAGGGAAGCAGAGTCAAAAGGAAGGAAGTATGGGCATGCTGGGAAGGGGGGTATAGCCAAGAGCATGATGGGAGTTGCAGTCACAGACAGTCCCCACCCACCTACATGGCCCAGCAAGCTCACACTGAACCATGCTCACCTCACAGGGAGTGGAAATGGACTGACAAGATGTCTGACACTGGGCTCTGTTGTGGGGAGCACAAGGCCCTGCTGGGAAATGTGCACCAATAAACAACAGGACTGCACTGTCAGCCATCTTGCCATTGCTGTCACACTCCCTCACAGGGAAGCAGAGTCAAAAGGAAGGAAGTATGAACATTCTGGGAAGGGGGGTGTAGCCAATAGCATGATGGGAGTTGCAGTCACAGACAATCCTCACCCACCTACATGGCCCAGCAAGCTCACACTGAACCATGCTCACCTCACAGGGAGTAGAAATTGACTGACAAGATGTCTGACACTGGGCTCTGTTGTGGGGAGCACAAGGCCCCGCTGGGAACTGTGCACCAACAAACAACAGGACTGCACTGACTGACATACTGAAAGTTAACCTGCACCCACTGCAATGGTGGCACGCTTCATGATGGGATAACTGGCATGGGGGAGTAGGAGGTCCGGATTTAAAAACAAATAACACCGATGCTGGCCATACACACACCTTCTCTGCTAAAACAAATTGCACACGTGGTACCAGTCACTCACAAAGTAAATGCCTGGGCAAGATGGCTGACACATGGGCCTGATAAATGACGTGGGTGCAAATCACACATATGCACTGGCCAACCCAAACACGTTCGCACTCACAGCCATTGCAACCGTATGTTCAAACTCACTGTCTGGGGATGCAGTGTCCAGGGGTGTGTGGTACATCACTTGATGGGAATCGACAACTTCCACCCTGGGATTGGATTCTGGGTGTTGGGGGTCAGAGTTGACCAAACAACAGGCAAAGTACCCTGGGAAGGACAGACATAAGACACAGTCAAAAGCACAGCAGAACAGAATAGAAATGCAATACACATGCACAAAACATGTCACAAGAAACCTACACAGAAACAAGTTAGCATGTCAACACTATTGTGGAGTACAGACTACCTGAAAGGACTTATCACTGAACGCACCCAGTCAAGCAGCACACAGACACACTCAAACAGCAACAGAGCAGCACCAACACATTTCAGGCTAACACAATACATTGACATAACAACCCTGTAAACTCACATTCAGTTGAAGAAGTTGTTGATGAGCTGTGTGTGGACGTCACCCTCATCATCATCATCACTGGCATCGTGGCCCAGGCCTGGATCCTCCACTGGTGGCGGATGTAGGTCATCGTCATCCTGGATGAGAGGCAACTTCTTCCGCACTGCCATGTTGTGTAGCATGCAGCATACAATGATAATTTTGCACACCTTTGCAGAGTCATATGGGAGGGCCCCTCCGGTCTTGTCCAGGCAGCGGAAGCGGCTTATCAGGAGACCAAATGTCCGCTTGATCACCCTCCTGGTCCGACCATGTGCCTCATTGTAGCGCATCTCGGCTGGTGTCACAGGGTTCCTGAGGGGTGTCAGCAACCACGGCATGTTGGGGTATCCGGAGTCACCTAAATACAAACAATTGAACAATTAGCTGAGTTTTGAAAGAGGGTGGAATGCAACATTGCCAAACACACACAATGGTAAACAGTCAGTACACACCGACAAGCCAGGCACGCTGGTTTGGCATCTGTGACATCATCGTTGCAATGCGACTACTCCTCATGATGTAGGCATCGTGCACAGAACCGGGGAAATGTGCACACACATGTGTGATACACATGTCCGCTAGACATACCACCAGAGCATTGATGGAGTGGAAATGTTTCCTGTTTCGGTGTGTCTGCTCATGTGCCCATGGTGGTACCAGGGCCACATGCGTACCATCAATAGATCCGATGACGTTCGGCATCCTCCCCAGTGTATAAAAAGCAGCCTTTATGTCAGTGAGTTGACCTGGGCTAGGAAACTTGATGTACAGGTCAAGGAAATGCAACATGTCCTCCAAGACATCGCGTAGCACACGACTGAACATAGTTTGCGACATACCACCAGCAGTAGTCACAGTGTACTGGAAGGTACCGGTAGCAAAGAAGTGCAGGGCTGCCATCACCTTCACCTCTGGGGTCAGTACTGTAGGGTATGTCCGGCCAGGTAGCAGATGTGGTGCCCACTGCTCCGCCAACTCCTCAATCAGTGGCCTGGTGAAGCGGTACCGTCGAATGCAGTTGCGTTCCAGCATGGTTTCAAGGTCTGGGAACGGTCTATGAACAGCTGGTGCCCTGCAGTACAGAGATGAACTAAGGAAGATTGTCAATTCATCCACCCATGTGGCTACGAACAAGCAAAATATCACGATACATCATGACAATACACAATGTACTGAGGTGTGTGCTGTTGGGTATGGACACATATGTCACCTACATGCCCATCATCTCACATCTCAAGTCCACATGTCTACATAAGTTCCATGTAGTGCAATGGCAAATCATTAGGCTATGTCACAGTACCTATATACTGCTTTCACGTTCACAACACACACCAGGTTCCCCCACCCACAGATACACCATCCCCAAAGTGCTCAGGCCCTCCCCCCTAACACTTGTTTGTCAACCAGCCCCCCCCCCCCCGGTCAGCCTGTTTGTGCCACTGGAGTGGGGACCGTGGACCCCCCTTCTGTCTTGCCGACCTCACCTGAACCCCTTTCCGCTCCCATGGAGTTAGGCATTGCAGTGGAGTCCACAACCACCCCGTCTGACTTGGGCACTGAAGTGGGGTCCCAGTCCACTCCATTTAGGCACTGCAGTTGTGCCAGCACCCACCCCATCTGACTTGTGCCCCACGGTTGTGACTGCACCCACTATGTCAGACACCTCCACTGCAGTTGCCAGTGACTCTCCTGCACCCACCACCCCTTCACTGCCTCCTTCTGCTGAGTCCTGATCCTGTCCCTGCGGTGCCTGGTCTGCCCCCATGTATGCCCCTCCGACTGGATGTCCCCTGTCCTTAGCAGTGCAGGCAATCAACATGTGACAGTTGTCACTCACACCCTATTTGGACTTTAGATATGGACTGGCCATTGGCCTTTGTTTTGCATGGACTTTGCATTTGAATTTCAAATGTGCTGAATAAAGCATTTGTTGTTATCCTTGTGAATTGGATTTAGCTGTACATTATGTTGATGATGTTTACCATGACCTTGCTGTTATGATGCTAAATTTTCAATGTTGAATACTGAGGTGTTGATGTGATGTACTCCATGTGGTCCATGAGATATGTACCCTATTCTGGTCGGTATCCATGTCATTCTTTGCAGCAAATTGGGTGTGTCATGATTAACAACTTTTGCACATAGATGTAAACATTTCATTTGCATGGTCACATCTGTGGCTTGCACCCATGCACATATGATGTGCTTCCCATTGTCCAATTTGTTTATTTCCCTGACTGTGGGCCCATCTCCACTGGACATGCAGGTGTGGGCATCATTGGTGTAGGAGCAACTGTATCCTCTGTGCAATTTGCTAGACATATGTATTGAGTATGTGCAGATGACTTAAGGGACACTCCCGTACCCAGACTGATGTGACCAGAGCCTTCATTGGGTGGTAACTGATAGCTGACTGACCAGGTGTTCTGCTGACATGACTGAGACCTGCTGGGACTATGTTTGGCACAGCTAAACTTCCACAGGAGTTGAGTCCCCTCAACTAAGTGTGTTGTTCCGTGACATTGCCTGGACCCATGGTGTGTGTTGTGTGAGCATGTGTGTGTGTGTCCACATCCCTTTTTCTACACAGGCTGTATTCCCTTGATATGTTCCTGTTGTTGATGCTTGCTGAGTTGTCCTGTGTTCATCCCACATCTTTGTCCTGGGCTACCCGATATGTGGCTGCATGACACACTACTGTTCATTGGTGTGTCATCATTGGGATTTGTCAATTCTGAGTGGTGATGATGTGGTCAAACGCAGATGGGACACAGTCAGGGGTCCCCATGGCACTTGTTTGTTTGCAATATCATGTAGTTGTCACTAGGTGGTACCTTTCAGTGATTGAGACAGGTGTATGTGTATGTGACTGCTCCCACTCATCAGGTTCAGAGGTGTAATGTTGGCAGTTGGCAGCATGTGTGCCTTGTGGTTCTCCTTGGCTTCTGCATCGTCCTGGGACTGTGGCAGGGATTCCGAAGGTCACTGGAGTTTTGACGTCATGGCCATGTACCGCATACTGTGCAGTATGTCTGTAATTTACCAGGGTTGTAGACTGTCCTTGTGTGAGGAGTCTGTGCACCTTAGATCCTACCAACATTACTGTGTTTGTCATGGGTGCATGTGCAATGTCACCAGTCTATGTGGGCTTCACTGATGCACATTGGTGGAGTTCAGTGTGTGTGGTGTTGAGAGTGGACAGATGTGAATGTTTGCATGGCTCGGCCTCTACCTCCCTTTTGTCCCTGGATGACAGGCCATGCTGAGTGATTTGTGTTTGTATAGGTGTGATGTACGTTTTTGGCACAGGACACATGTCTGAGTTTCACGTTTTGAACGACATCTACCTTTGTCATCACAGTGGATGTATCATGCAGGCTTCTATCACCCCAATGTATGGTCCCTGGGGGTAGTGCTGTTGTGGGTCTGTCTCTTGCTGTTTTAGTTGCTGTTCATTCCAGCTTGTGTCACATGTGTCTGTTGGGATCCTTCTCATCTCACAATGCCTGATTGCCCACTAAGGGGTGCCCAATTAATGGGTTACTTTTGTATGGCACTGTTCCAGATCCGTGTCATTGTGGTTCAGCCCCCCTCATGTGTTGTGTAGTTGCCTGGGGATACTGAGACCCACACACACATGTTGTGTCAGATGTGCAGTGTGTGGTTGCTTGTTTGTGTTTGTGCATCTGCACCAGTGCATTGGTATTGCTGTTGTGGGCCATTGGCTCGATGTTTTTGGGGTGATTTTCCCTGCTGTCCCTGTGAGACATATCTCATCATTCTGCACATTCATCCTGGTTGTTAGGTCCCATTACTGCCATGGAATCGGAGTTTGTGACCTGACACCTACAGTCTACACAGGATGTATTGATTTGTGTCTATGTTTGAGATGTGTGTATGCATAATGATGGTCACTTCTGCTTTTGTGTCATTGTACACTGTATGCAATGGCAGCCCCCATGGGTGGTGCTTTTCTGCACATGGCCAAGAGTATGTTTTATTTTCACAGCACTGTTAGCCTCACCACATCTCTGTGGGTATGGGACACAACCACTACTTTGCCACACAAGTGTTTCATGTGTTGGGACCAGGAATCATACATGCTGTTGGGCATTTGCAGCTTTTACCATGATGACACTTACCTTTTGTTCACTGTGATGATGGGAGGTTTAGACCCCATTACCACAATGCTCAACATTTGCTGCAGTTTGGAACCCCACACTTAACTTTTGGGGGGGTTAGTGCACATTGACACAGTGCTATTGTGATGCTTGACTTGTGTAGGCCACACTCAGTTTTTGGTCACACATGTGATGGGAGTTACATTGTATGTTCAAAGTCATATTCACTGTTGTGGGCATTTGTCACAGACTACACACTCTTGTCATGATGTTAGAGGGGTTGTATTTTCCTGACATACCTAATGTTGGTGTATGATGGATGTGTGGCGCATCACCCATCCTATGGGTGTGGGTGTTGTTATTGATAGTCACACAGCACCCTATGAGTGGGGTTGGCAGTAGTGTTAGGCAACAAGTCCCCTATGAGTGGGGGTGGCAGTTGTGATAGGCAACAAGTCACCTATGATTGGGGGTGGCAGTAGTGATAGGCAACATACCCCCTATGAGTGGGGGTAGCAGTAGTGATGGGAAACAGGTCCCCTATGAGTGGGGGTGGCAGTAGTGATAGGCAACAAGTCCCCTATGAGTGGGGATGGCAGTAGTGATAGGCAACATACCCCCTATGAGTGGGGGTGGCAGTAGTGATAGTAAACAAGTCCCCTATGAGTGGAGGTGGCAGTAGTGATAAGCAACATACACCCTATGAGTGGGAGTGGCAGTAGTCATGGGCAACAGGTCCCCTATGAGTGGGTGTGGCAGTAGTGATAGGCAACAAGTCCCCTATGAGTGGGAGTGGCAGTAGTGATAGGCAACATACCCCCTATGAGTGGAGGTGGCAGTAGTTATGTTATAATATTTTTAAAGCGCAAAATGCTACCCGAAGGTGTCCTGGCGCTTGTAGTGATAGGCAACAAGTCCCCTATGAGTGGGGGTGGCAGTAGTGATAGGCAACATACCCCCTATGAGTGGGGGTGGCAGTAGTGATAGGCAACAAGTCCCCTATGAGTGGGAGTGGCAGTAGTGAGAGGCAACATACCCCCTATGAGTGGGGGTGGCAGTAGTGATGGGCAACAGGTCCCCTTTGAGTGGGGGTGGCAGTAGTGATAGGCAACAAGTCCCCTATGAGTGGGGGTGGCAGTAGTGATAGGCAACATACACTTGAGAGTGTGGGTGGCAGTAGTGATAGGGAACATACCCCTTATGAGTAGGGGTGGCAGTAGTGATAGGCAACATACCCCAGATGAGTGGGGGTGGCAGTAGTGATGGGCAACAGGTCCCCTACGAGTGTAGGTGGCAGTAGTGATAGGCAACAAGTCCCCTATGAGTGGGGCTGGTAGTGGTGATGTCCATGCAACCCCTATGGTAGCCTGTTGCTAGTGGACAGGATATGGATCCCCTGGGTGTGCGTGACATTTGGCGGGTACGTGTCGTTTGTTTGTGTGGTGGGTGTCTGACTTACCATCTGCGCCGTCCGCGTCTGTTCCTGATCCGGTCATAGATGTATAGTACTGGTATGACCTGCGCGATGGGATTCATAATGTGTTTGTCTCGTACACGCTGCTTGTTGCTCCGTCTCATACCCGTAGCTAGCTGGTCTGCTTCATAACCGTAGATTGTGTTCTGGCGCGAATCGTACCTGATATGCTGCTTTCCCGGATGCTGTGACGTGCTGTACGTGGCGACCCGTCCGGCGCGTATGATTTGCGCATCGTACTTGTCCGGCCGGAAACATGCTGTGGGAACGGCTTCCGCGCGACTCGAATCGGCGATCGGAGGTACGGCTCGTACTGGAAATGCTGCTGGAATCGCAGCCTACGTGTCGGTCGGAATTGTGTCAGTTATGCGCATCGTACTTCATTGCCCGGACGGAGAGGCTCCCGGAACGTGTCGGTCACAAGGTAAGGCTACGAACAGCTCTCCAGCTCTCGGAGGGCTGTCCGTACCGGATCAGAATCGACCCCTAAATGTAACCCCTCTGAAGTCTAACTTTATCTCTACTGTTGCGCTGTCCCTAGTTACACTGTCCCTAATATTGTTTAAATATAAGTTATTTGAATATTTTTTTACAAAATAAATTTTATAGTATTTGCTTATACTTTTTAATAGTTTGTAAAGTTTTACAGTATGTTTATAAATGTGTTTTTTTGTTTTTTACATTTTATAACCCCTTCGCCGCCGGGGTAATTTCCCCACGGCATGGGGGGGGCACGCGCGGCGCCGCGGTGCTTGTGACGAGCCCAGCTTGTCATGAGGCACAGTGGAGCTGTGCTCATGACGAGCTGAGCTCGTCATGACCCCACCCACTGATTGATTCTCCCGCACAGGCGGGGAATCAATCGCGCGTGGGCGGGCCGCGGCCGCTATGACGAGCACAGCTCGTCATGAGCTCAGCTCCACTGTGCCTCATGATGAGCTGGGCTAGTCATGAGCATGCAAGTGGTTAAATTGTATGTGTGTGATAATTTATTTAATGTTTTGTAATTGAATTGTTAATATTTTTCAGTTTGTGTGAGATATATATATATATATATATATACACACACCAGCTCCGATTCACGTTTATTTTCACTTGCTGTATAATATATAAATATATATATATATAAAACATGCTTTTTATAGTAGTAAATGTAAAGAATTAAACCAAAAATAATATAATGTAAAATATGTACTTTAATAATTATCTTACATTATATAGAGATGTGTGTGTGTGTGTGTGTGTGTGTACATATATATATAGATATATATAAACACATATATTACCTACTGGCAGTCGCCAGTAGATAGTTATAGTTAGGATCTATTATCCATAGGAAATCCGCAACATTCTATTTGGAATAACATTGGCGCAGGTTGACGAATCTTCACAAAATGTTCAAAACTAATAGGGCGCTCCGGTCCGCTCCTATCCAGAAAGTCTCAGGGTGATTCGTCAAGCGGGGGCGAGAAAAAAGGGGGGTCCCAAAACGTGTTTTCCCCATGCAATTTGCCATATGAACCTTTAATCGCATCTACAGCCCGAACTGCAGAATGGAATTACACTAAATTTGGCAAAAAGGTAGCCCTTGCTTCAGAGTCGTGCCTCCTGGTTAAATGGTGTAAATCCGTTCAGTAGTTCCTGAGAAAATCAAAAGTAAAATCATATATATATCTGGGCGGAGCCTAACCACACATCTCATCGTGACATCTGATCGGCTGTCAGCACTTCATCCAAGAAGTGTTGGCAAACATCTTGGGACCAATATACATGATAGCACCTCATTAAAAAGCATTGCAGTTAATAGAAGGTTTTAAGACCTTAGTTACATTATAAATCATTTGTTGATGGTACCATACTAATTTTAGGAATAGTGGTGTGTTCTAAGGTGATTTTACCATGTGAAAAAGCCTTCTGCTGGGATATCATGAATCATGTTTGAGAGAAAACAATGTTCTCATGCTTTTCCCACAGAGGTTTGAAAGGTGATCTATAAGCTAAACTGAGAGCATATTTTCTGTAAATTCACATTATCTTTCTCAGTCATGTGAGAATGAAGTCTGACATTCTCAGTAAAACATGTACATCCAACAAGGCCAGAGACTGTCAGTTGATTACTTTGTGTTCTACTGCAGCTTCCCAGAGTGTTCTAAAGAACAACTAGAGCGCTAACAGTCTTACTTATGACAAAAGTATGGCACACCTGAAGCGTCTGGATTGGAATAAAGTGGTAACACTTAAAACATTTAATTTGCAAAGGAACAAAATGAGGGGGTTCATTTTGCTATAGAAATTATGATTAGTGCTGCAGAAAGAAAAATTAGGGCACATTTTGACTTCTCAAATCCTCTTCTATTTCATTGAAAAATTCTGACATGCAGACTGAAACATGCACTTTGAATACCAGCAGCAGACTTCCCTGGTGAGCAGTAGCTTTTCTACAGTGATCTAATGAGCAACTAGAGTGCTACCATTCAGAATTTATGGCAAATGTGTGACACATCTGAAAGCCTTCTTGATGGAACCAAAGTAAACAAGCATTGAAAATGCAATAGGTCTTGCCCTTTGTTAAAGTTAAAGCAATTCTGTTTGTAATTAGGTGGCTTTTTAGCTTTGCTCTTTTTAGTGTTTTTCAAACTTTCATGTACATAACATGCATATGTATGCATATATGTATATGTATGCATGCATTTATATTTGTATTTATATAGATATGCAGATTATATATATGTTTATATATGTATGTTTATATATACACATACATATATATATATGCATATGCCTATATATGCATATATATATGTGCATATATTTGTGTGTGTGGAGAGAGGTAGTGAGGTAGAGGTGTAGAGGTAGAGGGGTAGAGGTAGAGAGTAGTAGAGAGAGAGGTAGAGAGTAGAGGATGAGTAATAGAGAGTAGAGAGTGAGTAGTAGAGAGAGTAGCAGAGAGTGAAGAGTAGAGAGTAGTAGAGAGAGTAGTAGAGTGAGTAGTAGAGAGTAGTAGAGAGTAGTTGAGTGAGTAGCAGAGTGAGTAGTAGAGTGAGTAGTAGAGAGTGAGTAGCAGAGAGAGAGAGAGTAGTAGAGAGTAGTAGAGATTGAGTAGTAGAGTGAGTAGTAGAGAGTAGTAGAGAGTGAGTAGTAGAGTAGTAGAGAGTGAGTAGTAGAGTGAGTAGTAGAGTAGTAGAGAGAGAATAGTAGAGAGTGAGTAGTAGAGTGTAGTAGAGAGTGAGTAGTAGAGAGCAGTAGAGAGTGAGTAGTAGGGAGTAGTAGAGTAGTAGAGAGTGAGTAGTAGAGAGTAGTGGAGTAGTAGAGAGTGAGTAGTAGAGAGTAGTAGAGTGAGTAGTAGTGGGTAGTAGAGAGTGAATAGTAGAGTGAGTAGTAGAGAGTAGTAGAGAGCAAGTAGCAGAGAGAAAGTAGTAGAGACTGTGTAGTAGAGAGTGAGTAGAAGAGAGTAGTAGTAGTGAGTAGTAGAGAGTAGTAGAGTAGTAGTAGAGTGAGTAGTAGAGAGTAGTAGAGAGCGAGTAGTAGAGAGTGAGTAGTGGAGAGTGAGTAGTAGAGGGTAGTAGAGAGTGAGTAGTAGAGAGTGAGTAGTACAGAGTGAGTAGTGGAGAGTGAGTAGTAGAGAGTAGTAGAGTGAGTAGTAGAGAGTGAGTAGTAGAGAGTAGTAGAGAATCGTAGAGTGAGTAGTAGAGTAGTAAAGAGTGAGTGGTAGAGAGTAGTAGAGAGTAGTAGAGTGAGTAGTAGAGTGAGTAGTAGAGAGTGCGTAGTAGGGAGTAGTAGAGTAGTAGAGAGTGAGTAGTAGAGAGTAGTGGAGTAGTAGAGAGTGAGTATTAGAGAGTAGTAGAGTGAGTAGTAGAGTGAGTAGTAGGGAGTAGTAGAGAGTTGTAGAGAGCAAGTAGCAGAGAGAAAGTAGTAGAGACTGTGTAGTAGAGAGTGAGTAGTAGAGAGTAGTAGAGAGTGAGTAGTAGTGAGAAGTAGAGAGTAGTAGAGAGTAGTAGAGTAGTAGTAGAGTGAGTAGTAGAGAGTAGTAGAGCGAGTAGTAGAGAGTGAGTAGTGGAGAGTGAGTAGTAGAGAGTAGTAGAGAGCGAGTAGTAGAGAGTGAGTAGTAGAGAGTGAGTAGTAGAGAGAGAGTAGTAGAGAGTAGTAGAGTGAGTAGTAGAGAGTGAGTAGTAGAGAGAGAGTAGTACAGAATAGTAGAGTGAGTAGTAGAGTAGTAGAGAGTGAGTGGTAGAGAGTAGTAGAGAGTAGTAGAGTGAGTAGTAGAGTGAGTAGTAGAGAGTGCGTAGTAGAGAGTAGTAGTAGAGAGTAGTAGAGAGTGAGTAGTAGAGAGTAGTAGCGAGTGAGTAGTAGAGAATGAGTAGTTTAATTTAAAAGGAACACAATGAGGGGGTTCATTTTCCCAAAGAAATTATGATTAGCGCTGAAAAAAGAAAAATTAGTGCACATATTGAGTGACTTCTCAAATCCTCTTCTATTTCATTAAAAAAGTTCTGACATGCAGACTGAAACATGCACTTTCAATACCAGCAGCAGACTTCCCTGGTGAGCAGTAGCTTTACTACAGTGATCTAATAAGCAACTAGAGTGCTAACATTCCGAATTTATGGCAAATGTGTGATACATCTGAATGCCTTCTTGATGGAATCAAAGTAAAAAACTGAAAGTATTTCCTACTGAGGAGACTGTAGTAAATGAGGAAATTAGGAAACTTCATAACAAATAAGTCTCCCAAGATGGCCACCAGAGACAAAAGAGCCCAAATGTAGCACAAATATCACCCAGATGTAGCCCAAGTATAGCCCAATGACAGAATGTCCCAGAGTGTTCTAAAGAACAACTAGAGCACTAACAGTCTTACCTATGACAAAAGTATGGCACACCTGAAGCCATCTTGATTGGAATAAAGTGGTAACAATTAAAACATTTAATTTGCAAAGGAACGAAATGAGGGGACTCATTTTGATATAGAAATTATGATTAGTGCTGCAGAAAGAAAAATTAGGGCACATTTTGACTTCTCAAATCCTCTTCTATTTCATTGAAAAATTCTGACATGCAGACTGAAACATGCACTTTGAATACCAGCAGCAGACTTCCCTGGTGAGCAGTAGCTTTTCTACAGTGATCTAATGAGCAACTAGAGTGCTACCATTCCGAATTTATGGCAAATGTGTGACACATCTGAAAGCCTTCTTGATGGAACCAAAGTAAACAAGCATTGAAAATGCAATAGGTCTTGCCCTTCGTTTAAGTTAAAGCAATTCTGTTTGTAATTAGGTGGCTTTTTAGCTTTGCTTTTTTTAGTGTTTTTCAAACTTTCATGTACATAACATGCATATGTATGCATATATGTATATGTATGCATGCATTTATATTTGTATTTATATAGATATGCAGATTATATATATGTGTATATATGTATGTATATATATATATATATACACATGCATATATATAAATGCATATGCCTATATATGCATATATATATTCAAACAAATTGCCCTTCAGCTTTGCAGGATGCACTCAGTAACAGGCAACCCCTCTGGTTAATAATGACTGCTCGCCTTTCATGCAGGGTTTTCAATCGTTTGCCTTACGCGTTTCAAGACACGAAGTCTCTTCATCAGAGGCAGCTTTACAGGTGAGTAACGGGTTGTTCTTGTTTTATTCAAATACATGCTTACATCTCATTGGATGTTTTCCCTTAGTGGGTTGTACTCCATTGGTAACAAAAACATAATGCATGCTGGAATGTATAGTCCAAAAAAGAACAACATGACATCTCCCTTAAGTAGGTTCCGACTCACTTGTCATTTTTAAAAGCTCATTATATTCCTTTAGTAGGATCCTGGATGTATAGGCGGGCGTTTTAAGTCTTGCTTGCTGCGCCATTACAGTCCGAACCAGTTTCAAACTGCAGCCTCTCATATTATCAAGATGGTGCCATCCTGCCACGACGGGGCCGCCGTGTAGAAAAATATTCAAACAAATTGCCCTTCAGCTTTGCAGGATGCACTCAGCAGCAGGCAACCCCTCTGGTTAATAATGACTGCTCGCCTTTCATGCAGGGTTTTCAATCGTTTGCCTTACGCGTTTCAAGACACGAAGTCTCTTCATCAGAGGCAGCTTTACAGGTGAGTAACGGGTTGTTCTTGTTTTATTCAAATACATGAGCTTTTAAAAATGACAAGTGAGTCGGAACCTACTTAAGGGAGATGTCATGTTGTTCTTTTTTGGACTATACATTCCAGCATGCATTATGTTTTTGTTACCAATGGAGTACAACCCACTAAGGGAAAACATCCAATGAGATGTAAGCATGTATTTGAATAAAACAAGAACAACCCGTTACTCACCTGTAAAGCTGCCTCTGATGAAGAGACTTCGTGTCTTGAAACGCGTAAGGCAAACGATTGAAAACCCTGCATGAAAGGCGAGCAGTCATTATTAACCAGAGGGGTTGCCTGCTGCTGAGTGCATCCTGCAAAGCTGAAGGGCAATTTGTTTGAATATTTTTCTACACGGCGGCCCCGTCGTGGCAGGATGGCACCATCTTGATAATATGCGAGGCTGCAGTTTGAAACTGGTTCGGACTGTAATGGCGCAGCAAGCAAGACTTAAAACGCCCGCCTATACATCCAGGATCCTACTAAAGGAATATAATGAGCTTTTAAAAATGACAAGTGAGTCGGAACCTACTTAAGGGAGATGTCATGTTGTTCTTTTTTGGACTATACATTCCAGCATGCATTATGTTTTTGTTACCAATGGAGTACAACCCACTAAGGGAAAACATCCAATGAGATGTAAGCATGTATTTGAATAAAACAAGAACAACCCGTTACTCACCTGTAAAGCTGCCTCTGATGAAGAGACTTCGTGTCTTGAAACGCGTAAGGCAAACGATTGAAAACCCTGCATGAAAGGCGAGCAGTCATTATTAACCAGAGGGGTTGCCTGCTGCTGAGTGCATCCTGCAAAGCTGAAGGGCAATTTGTTTGAATATATGCATATATATATGTGTATATATGTGTGCGTGTAGAGCGAGGTAGTGAGGTAGAGGTGTAGAGGTTGAGGGGTAGAGGTAGAGAGTAGTAAAGAGAGAGGTAGAGAGTAGAGGATGAGTAATAGAGAGTAGAGAGTGGTTAGTAGAGAGAGTAGCAGAGAGTCAATAGTAGAGAGTAGTAGAGTGAGTAGTAGAGAGTAGTAGAGAGTAGTTGAGTGAGTAGTAAAGTGAGTAGTAGAGTGAGTAGTAGAGAGTGAGTTGCAGAGAGAGAGTAGTAGAGAGTGAGTAGTAGAGTGAGTAGTAGAGAGTAGTAGAGAGTGAGTAGTAGAGTAGTAGAGAGTGAGTAGTAGAGTGAGTAGTAGAGTAGTAGAGAGAGAGTAGTAGAGAGTGAGTAGTAGAGCGTAGTAGAGAGTGAGTAGTAGAGAGTAGTAGAGAGTGAGTAGTAGGGAGTAGTAGAGTAGTAGAGAGTGAGTAGTAGAGAGTAGTGGAGTAGTAGAGTGTGAGTAGTAGAGAGTAGTAGAGTCACTAGTAGAGTGAGTAGTAGTGAGTAGTAGAGAGTGAATAGTAGTGAGAAGTAGAGAGTAGTAGAGAGCAAGTAGCAGAGAGAAAGTAGTAGAGACTGTGTAGTAGAGAGTGAGTAGAAGAGAGTAGTAGTAGTGAGTAGTAGAGAGTAGTAGAGTAGTAGTAGAGTGAGTAGTAGAGAGTAGTAGAGAGCGAGTAGTAGAGAGTGAGTAGTGGAGAGTGAGTAGTAGAGAGTAGTAGAGAGCGAGTAGTAGAGAGTGAGTAGTACAGAGTGAGTAGTAGAGAGTGAGTAGTAGAGAGTAGTAGAGTGAGTAGTAGAGAGTGAGTAGGAGAGAGTAGTAGAGAATAGTAGAGTGAGTAGTAGAGTAGTAGAGAGTGAGTGGTAGAGAGTAGTAGAGAGTAGTAGAGTGAGTAGTAGAGTGAGTAGTAGAGAGTGCGTAGTAGGGAGTAGTAGAGTAGTAGAGAGTGAGTAGTAGAGAGTAGTGGAGTAGTAGAGAGTGAGTAGTAGAGAGTAGTAGAGTGAGTAGAGAGTGAGTAGTAGAGAGTAGTAGAGTGAGTAGTAGAGTGAGTAGTAGGGAGTAGTAGAGAGTAGTAGAGAGCAAGTAGCAGAGAGAAAGTAGTAGAGACTGTGTAGTAGAGAGTGAGTAGTAGAAAGTAGTAGAGAGTGAGTAGTAGTGAGAAGTAGAGAGTAGTAGAGAGTAGTAGAGTAGTAGTAGAGTGAGTAGTAGAGAGTAGTAGAGCGAGTAGTAGAGAGTGAGTAGTGGAGAGTGAGTAGTAGAGAGTAGTAGAGAGCGAGTAATAGAGAGTGAGTAGTAGAGAGTGAGTAGTAGAGAGAGAGTAGTAGAGAGTGAGTAGTAGAGAGTAGTAGAGTGAGTAGTAGAGAGTGCGTAGTAGAGAGAGAGTAGTAGAGAATAGTAGAGTGAGTAGTAGAGTAGTAGAGAGTGAGTGGTAGAGAGTAGTAGAGTGAGTAGTAGAGTGAGTAGTAGAGAGTGCGTAGTAGAGAGTAGTAGTAGAGAGTAGTAGAGAGTGAGTAGTAGAGAGTAGTAGCGAGTAAGTAGTAGAGAGTGAGTAGTTTAATTTAAAAGGAACACAATGAGGGGGTTCATTTTGCCAAAGAAATTATGATTAGCGCTGAAAAAAGAAAAATTAGTGCACATATTGAGTGACTTCTCAAATCCTCTTCTATTTCATTAAACAATTCTGACATGCAGACTGAAACATGCACTTTCAATACCAGCAGCAGACTTCCGTGGTGAGCAGTAGCTTTACTACAGTGATCTAATAAGCAACTAGAGTGCTAACATTCCGAATTTATGGCAAATGTGTGATACATCTGAATGCCTTCTTGATGGAATCAAAGTAAAAAACTGAAAGTATTTCCTACTGAGGAGACTGTAGTAAATGAGGAAATTAGGAAACTTCATAACAAATAAGTCTCCCAAGATGGCCACCAGAGACAAAAGAGCCCAAATGTAGCACAAATATCACCCAGATGTACCCAAGTATAGCCCAATGACATAATTTCCCAGAGTGTTCTAAAGAACAACTAGAGCGCTAACAGTCTTACCTATGACAAAAGTATGGCACACCTGAAGCCATCTTGATTGGAATAAAGTGGTAACACTTAAAACATTTAATTTCCAAAGGAACGAAATGAGGGGACTCATTTTGATATAGAAATTATGATTAGTGCACATTTTGACTTCTCAAATCCTCTTTTATTTCATTAAAAAATTCTGACATGCAGACTTAAACATGCACTTTGAATAACAGCAGCAGACTTCCCTGGTGAGCAGTAGCTTAACCACAGTGATCTAATGAGCAACTAGAGTGCTACCATTCAGAATTAATGGCAAATGTGTGACACATCTCAATGCCTTCTTGATGGAACCAAAGTAAACAAGCATTGAAAGGTCTCGCCCTGGTTTAAGTTAAAGCAATTCTGTTTGTAATTAGGTGGCTTTCAAGCTTTGCTTTTACTAGTGTTTTTCAAACTTTCATTTACATAACATGCATATGTATGCATATATGTATATTTATATTTGTATTTATATAGATATGCAGACTATATTTATGTTTATATATGTATGTATATATATACACATACATATATATAAATGCATATGCATATATATGCATATATATATGTGCATATGTGAGCGTGTAGAGAGAGGTAGAGAGAGGTAGAGAGGTAGAGGTTTAGAGGTAGAGAGGTAGAGGTAGAGAGGTAGAGAGTAGTAGAGAGAGAGCTAGAGAGAGGTAGAGATGTAGAGAGTAGAGGATGAGTAATAGAGAGTAGAGAGTGAGTAGTAGAGAATAGCAGAGAATGAGTAGTAGAGAGTAGTAGAGTGAGTAGTAGAGAGTGAGTAGTAGAGTGAGTAGTAGAGAGTAGTAGAGAGTGAGTAGAGAGTAGTAGAGAGTAGTAGAGAGTGAGTAGTAGAGTGAGTAGTAGAGAGTGAGTAGTAGAGTGAGTAGTAGAGAGTAGTAGAGAGTGAGTAGTAGAGAGTGAGTAGTAGAGAGTGAGTAGTAGAGAGAGTAGTAGAGAGTGAGTAGTAGAGAGTGAGTAGTAGAGTGAGTAGAGTGAGTAGTAGCGAGTGAGTAGTAGAGCGTAGTAGAGAGTGAGTAGTAGAGAGTAGTAGAGAGTGAGTAGTAGGGAGTGAGTTGTAGAGAGAGTAGTAGAGAGTGAGTAGTAGAAAGTAGTAGAGAGTGAGAAGTGGGGAGTAGTAGAATAGTAGAGAGTGAGTAGTAGAGAGTGAGTACTAGAGAGTGAGTAGTAGAGAGTGAGTAGTAGAGTGAGTAGTAGGGAGTAGTAGAGAGTGAGTAGTAGAGTGAGTAGTAGAGAGTAGTAGAGAGCAAGTAGTAGAGTGTCTAGTAGAGAGTGAGTAGTAGAGAGTAGTAGAGGGAGTAGTAGAGAGTAGTAGAGTGAGGAGTAGAGAGTAGTAGAGAGTGAGTAGTAGAGAGAGTAGTAGAGAGTAGTAGAGTAGTAGAGAGTGAGTAGTAGAGTGAGTAGTAGAGAGTAGTAGAGAGCGAGTAGGAGAGACTGAGTAGTGGAGAGTGAGTAGTAGAGAGTAGTAGAGAGCGAGTAGTAGAGTAGTAGAGAGTGAGTAGTAGAGAGAGTAGTAGAGAGTAGTAGACAGTGAGTAGTAGAGAAGTAGAGTGAGTAGTAGAGAGAGTAGTAGAGAGTGAGTACTAGAGAGTAGTAGAGTGAGTAGTACAGAGTGAGGAGTAGAGAGAGAGTAGTAGAGAGTGAGTAGTAGAGTAGTAGAGAGTGAGTAGTAGAGAGTGAGTAGTAGAGAGTTCATAGTAGAGCGAGTAGTAGAGAGTAGCAGAGTAGAAGAGTGAGTAGTAGAGAGTAGTAGAGAGTGAGTATTAGAGAGCGAGTAGTGGAGAGTGAGTAGTATAGAGTAGTAGAGAGCGAGTGGTAGAGAGTGAGTAGTAGAGAGTGAGTAGTAGAGAGTGAGTAGTAGAGAGTGAGTAGTAGAGAGTGAGTAGTAGAGAGTAGTAGAGAGTGAGTAGTAGAGTTGTAGAGTTGTAGAGAGTGAGTAGTAGAGAGTGAGTAGTAGAGAGTAGTAGAGTGACTAGTAGAGTGAGTAGTAGGGAGTAGTAGAGAGTGAGTAGTAGAGAGCAAGTAGTAGTGTGTAGTAGAGAGTGAGTAGTAGAGAGTGAAGAGTAGAGAGCAGTAGGGAGTGAGTAGTAGAGAGAGTAGTAGAGAGTAGTAGAGTAGTAGAGAGTGAGTAGTAGAGTGAGTAGTAAAGAGTAGTAGAGACTGAGTAGTAGAGAGTGAGTAGTGGAGAGTGAGTAGTAGAGAGTAGTAGAGAGCGAGTAGTAGAGAGTGAGTAGTAGAGTGTGAGTAGTAGAGAGTAGTAGAGAGTGAGTAGTAGAGAGAGAGTAGGAGAGTGAGTAGTAGAGAGTGAGGAGTAGAGAGAGAGTAGTAGAGAGTGAGTAGTAGAGAGTGAGTGGTAGAGAGTAGTAGAGTGAGTAGTAGAGAGTAGTAAAGTGAGTAGTAGAGAGAGTAGTGGATTATAGAGTAGTAGAGAGTGAGTAGTAGAGAGTAAGTAGTAGAGAGAGTAGTAGAGAGTAGTAGAGAGTAGTAGAGAGTGAGTAGTGGAGAGTGAGTAGTGGAGAGTAAGTAGTAGAGAGTAGTAGAGAGCGAGTAGTAGAGAGTGAGTAGTAGAGAGAGAGTAGTAGAGAGTGAGTAGTAGAGAGTAGTAGAGTGAGTAGTAGAGAGGGAGTAGTAGAGAGAAAGTAGAGAATAGTAGAGAGTGAGTAGTAGAGTAGTAGAGAGTGAGTGGTAGAAAGTAGTAGCGAGTGAGTAGTAGAGAGTGAGTAGTTTAATTTAAAAGGAACACAATGAGGGGGTTCATTTTGCCATAGAAATTATGATTAGTGCTGAAAAAAGAAAAATTAGGGCACATTTTGAGTGACTTCTCAAAATCCTCCTCTATTTCATTAAAAAATTCTGACATGCAGACTGAAACATGCACTTTCAATACCAGCAGCAGACTTCCCTGGTGAATAGTAGCTTTACTACAGTGATCTAATACAAACTAGAGTGCTAACATTCCGAATTTATGGCAAATGTGTGGCACATCTGAATGTCTTCTTGATGGAATCAAAGTAAAAAACTGAAAGTATTTCCTACTGAGGAGACTGTAGTAAATGAGGAAATTAGGAAACTTCATAACAAATAAGTCTCCCAAGATGGCTACCAGAGACAAAAGAGCCCAAATGTAACACAAATATCAACCAGATATAGCCCAAGTATAGCCCAATGACAGAATCTCCCAGAGTGTTCTAAAGAACAACTAGAGCGCTAACAGTCTTATTTATGACAAAAGTATGGCACACCTGAAGCCGTCTGGATTGGAATAAAGTGGTAACACTTAAAACATTTAATTTGCAAAGGTACAAAATGAGGGGGTTCATTTTGCCATAGAAATTATGATTAGCGCTGCAGAAAGAAAATTAGGGCACATTTTGACTTCTCAAATCACTTTGAATACCAGCAGCAGACTTCCCTGGTGAGCAGTAGCTTTACTACAGTGATCTAATGAGCAACTAGAATGCTATCATTCAGAATTTATGGCAAATGTCTGACACATCTGAATGCCTTCTTGATGGAACCAAGGTAAACAAGCAATGAAAATGCAATAGGTCTCGCCCTCGTTTAAGTTAAAGCAATTCTGTTTGTAATTAGGTGGCTTTTTAGCTTTGCTTGTATTAGTGTTTTTCAAACTTTCATGTACATAACATGCATATGTATGCATATATGTATATGTATGCATACGTTTATATTTGTATTTATATAGATATGCAAATTATATTGTTTTTATATATGTATGTATATATATATATACAAATACATATATATAAATGCATACGCATTTATATGCATGTATATATGTGCATATGTGTGCGTGTAGAGAGAGGTAGAGGTAGAGGTGTAGAGGTAGAGAGGTAGAGGTAGAGAGGTAGAGGTAGAGGCAGAGAGGTAGAGAGGTAGAGAGTAGTAGAGAGAGAGGTATACAGATAGAGAGTAGAGAGTGAGTAATAGAGAGTAGAGAGTGAGTAGTAGAGAGAGTAGCAGAGAGTGAGTAGTAGAGTAGTAGAGTGAGTAGTAGAGAGTGAGTAGTAGAGAGTAGTAGAGAATGAGTAGTAGAGTGAGCAGTAGATAGTAGTAGAGTGAGTAGTAGAGAGTGAGTAGTAGAGAGTGAGTAGCAGAGAGTTGTAGAGAGTGAGTAGTAGAGAGTAGTGGATAGTGAGTAGTAGAGTGAGTAGTAGAGAGTGAGTAGCAGAGTGAGTAGTAGAGAGTGAGTAGTAGAGTGAGTAGTTGAGAGTGAGTAGTAGAGAGTAGTAGAGAGAGAGTAGTAGAGAGTGAGTAGTAGAGAGTGAGTAGTAGAGAGTAGTGGATAATGAGTAGTAGAGTGAGTAGTAGAGAGTGAGCAGTAGAGTGAGTAGTAGAGAGTGAGTAGTAGAGTGAGTAGTTTAGAGTGAGTAGTAGAGAGTAGTAGAGAGAGTAGCAGAGAGTGAGTAGTAGAGTAGTAGAGTGAGTAGTAGAGAGTGAGTAGTAGAGAGTAGTAGAGAATGAGTAGTAGAGTGAGCAGTAGATAGTAGTAGAGTGAGTAGTAGAGAGTGAGTAGTAGAGAGTGAGTAGCAGAGAGTAGTAGAGAGTGAGTAGTAGAGAGTAGTGGATAATGAGTAGTAGAGTGAGTAGTAGAGAGTGAGTAGTAGAGTGAGTAGTAGAGAGTGAGTAGTAGAGTAGTAGAGAGTGAGTAATAGAGAGTAGTAGAGAGTAGTAGAGAGAGAGTAGTAGAGAGTGAGTAGTAGAGAGTGAGTGGTAGAGAGTAGTAGAGTGAGTAGTAGAGAGTAGTAGAGAATGAGTAGTAGAGAGTGACTAGTAGAGAGTGAGTAGTAGAGAGTAGTAGCGAGTGAGTAGTAGAGAGTGAGTAGTTTAATTTTAAAGGAACACAATGAGGGGGTTCATTTTGCCATAGAAATTATGATTAGTGCTGAAAAAAGGAAAAATTAGGGCACATTTTGAGTGACTTCTCAAAATCCTCCTCTATTTCATTAAAAAATTCTGACATGCAGACTGAAACATGCACTTTCAATACCAGCAGCAGACTTCCCTGGTGAATAGTAGCTTTACTACAGTGATCTAATACAAACTAGAGTGCTAACATTCCGAATTTATGGCAAATGTGTGGCACATCTGAATGTCTTCTTGATGGAATCAAAGTAAAAAACTGAAAGTATTTCCTACTGAGGAGACTGTAGTAAATGAGGAAATTAGGAAACTTCATAACAAATAAGTCTCCCAAGATGGCTACCAGAGACAAAAGAGCCCAAATGTAACACAAATATCAACCAGATATAGCCCAAGTATAGCCCAATGACAGAATCTCCCAGAGTGTTCTAAAGAACAACTAGAGCGCTAACAGTCTTATTTATGACAAAAGTATGGCACACCTGAAGCCGTCTGGATTGGAATAAAGTGGTAACACTTAAAACATTTAATTTGCAAAGGTACAAAATGAGGGGGTTCATTTTGCCATAGAAATTATGATTAGCGCTGCAGAAAGAAAATTAGGGCACATTTTGACTTCTCAAATCACTTTGAATACCAGCAGCAGACTTCCCTGGTGAGCAGTAGCTTTACTACAGTGATCTAATGAGCAACTAGAGTGCTATCATTCAGAATTTATGGCAAATGTCTGACACATCTGAATGCCTTCTTGATGGAACCAAGGTAAACAAGCAATGAAAATGCAATAGGTCTCGCCCTCGTTTAAGTTAAAGCAATTCTGTTTGTAATTAGGTGGCTTTTTAGCTTTGCTTGTATTAGTGTTTTTCAAACTTTCATGTACATAACATGCATATGTATGCATATATGTATATGTATGCATACGTTTATATTTGTATTTATATAGATATGCAAATTATATTTGTTTTTATATATGTATGTATATATATATATACAAATACATATATATAAATGCATACGCATTTATATGCATGTATATATGTGCATATGTGTGCGTGTAGAGAGAGGTAGAGGTAGAGGTGTAGAGGTAGAGAGGTAGAGGTAGAGAGGTAGAGGTAGAGGCAGAGAGGTAGAGAGGTAGAGAGTAGTAGAGAGAGAGGTATACAGATAGAGAGTAGAGAGTGAGTAATAGAGAGTAGAGAGTGAGTAGTAGAGAGAGTAGCAGAGAGTGAGTAGTAGAGTAGTAGAGTGAGTAGTAGAGAGTGAGTAGTAGAGAGTAGTAGAGAATGAGTAGTAGAGTGAGCAGTAGATAGTAGTAGAGTGAGTAGTAGAGAGTGAGTAGTAGAGAGTGAGTAGCAGAGAGTTGTAGAGAGTGAGTAGTAGAGAGTAGTGGATAGTGAGTAGTAGAGTGAGTAGTAGAGAGTGAGTAGCAGAGTGAGTAGTAGAGAGTGAGTAGTAGAGTGAGTAGTTGAGAGTGAGTAGTAGAGAGTAGTAGAGAGAGAGTAGTAGAGAGTGAGTAGTAGAGAGTGAGTAGTAGAGAGTAGTGGATAATGAGTAGTAGAGTGAGTAGTAGAGAGTGAGCAGTAGAGTGAGTAGTAGAGAGTGAGTAGTAGAGTGAGTAGTTTAGAGTGAGTAGTAGAGAGTAGTAGAGAGAGTAGCAGAGAGTGAGTAGTAGAGTAGTAGAGTGAGTAGTAGAGAGTGAGTAGTAGAGAGTAGTAGAGAATGAGTAGTAGAGTGAGCAGTAGATAGTAGTAGAGTGAGTAGTAGAGAGTGAGTAGTAGAGAGTGAGTAGCAGAGAGTAGTAGAGAGTGAGTAGTAGAGAGTAGTGGATAATGAGTAGTAGAGTGAGTAGTAGAGAGTGAGTAGTAGAGTGAGTAGTAGAGAGTGAGTAGTAGAGTAGTTGAGAGTGAGTAGTAGAGAGTAGTAGAGAGAGAGTAGTAGAAAGTGAGTAGTACAGTAGCAGAGAGTGAGTGGTAGAAAGTAGTAGAGTGAGTATGAGTAGAAGAGAGAGTAGGAGGAGTAGAGAGTGAGTAGTAGAGAGTGAGAAGTAGAGAGAGAGTAGTAGAGAGTGAGTAGTACAGTAGCAGAGAGTGAGTGGTAGAAAGTAGTAGAGTGAGTATGAGTAGTAGAGAGAGTAGGAGGAGTAGAGAGTGAGTAGTAGAGAGCGAGTAGTAGAGAGAGTAGTAGAGTAGTAGAGAGTGAGTAGTAGAGAGTAATAGAGAGTGAGTAGTAGAGAGTGAGTAGTGGAGAGCGAGTAGTAGAGAGCGAGTAGTAGAGTGAGTAGTAGAGAGTGAGTAGTAGACAGTGAAAAGTAGAGAGTGAGTAGTAGAGAGAGAGTAGTAGAGAGTAGTAGAGAGAGTAGTAGAGAGTGAGCAGTAGAGTAGTAGAGAGTGAGTGGTAGAGTAATAGAGAGTAGTAGAGAGTGAGTAGTAGAGAGTGAGTAGAAGAGAGTAGTGGTAGAGAGTAGCAGAAAGTGAGTAGTAGCGAGTGAGTAGTAGAATGAGTAGTAGAGAGAGAGTAGTAGAGAGTGAGTAGTAGAGAGTGAATAGTAGAGTAGTAGAGAGTGAGTAGTAGAGAGTGAGTAGTAGAGAGTGAGTAATAGAGAGTAGTAGAGAGTGAGTATTAGAGAGAGAGTAGTAGAGAGTGAGTAGTAGAGAGTAGTCAGTCAGTGTCAGTCAGTGTAAGTCAGTCAGTGTCAGTCAATCAGTGTCAGTCAGTCAGTCAGTGTCAGTCAGTGTCAGTCAGTGCCAGTCAGTCAGTGTCAGTCAATCAGTGTCAGTCAGTCAGTGTCAATCAATCAGTGTCAGTCAGTGTCAGTAAATCAGTGTCAGTCAGTGCCAATCAGTCAGTGTCAGTCAGTCAGTCAGTGTCAATCAGTCAGTGTCAGTCAGTCAGTGTCAGCTAGAGCAGCTCTGCTGACCTGGTTCTCTGGCTCTACAGCAGGTCTGCTGACCTGGTTCTCTGGCTCTAGAGCAGCTCTGCTGACCTAGTTCTTAGTCTACAGAGCAGCTCTGCTGATCTGGTTCTCTGGCTCTACAACAGCTTTGCTGACCTGATTCCCTGGCTCTAAAGCAGCTCGGCTGACCCGGTTCTATGGCTCTAAAGCAGTTCTGCTGACATGGTTTTCTGGCTCTAGAGCAGCTCTGCTAACCTGGTTTCTCTGGCTCTAGAGCAGCTCTGCTGACCTGGTTCTCTGGCTCTAGAGCAGCTCTGCTGACCTGGTTCCTAGGCTCTAGAACAGCTCTGCTGACCTGGTTCTCTGGCTCTAAAGCAGATCTGCTGACCTGGTTCTATGGCTCTAAAGCAGCTCTGCCGACTTGGTTCTCTGGCTCTAGAGGAGCAGCTCTGCTGACCTGGTTCTCTGGCTCTAAAGCAGCTCTGCTGGCCTGGTTCTCTGGCTCTAAAGCAGCTCTGCTGACCTGGTTCTCTCCCTCTAAAGCAGCTCTTCTGACCTGGTTTCTCTGGCTCTTCAGCAGCTCTGCTGACCTGGTTCTCTGGCTCTAGAGCAGCTCTGCTGACCTGGTTCTCTGGCCCTACAACAGCCAGCTCTGCTGACCTGGTTCTCTGGCTCTAAAGCAGCTCTGCTGACCCGGTTCTATGGCTCTAAAGCAGTTCTGCTGACCGGGTTCTCTGGCTCTAGAGCAGCTCTGCTGACCTGGTTCCTTTGCTCTAAAGCAGCTCTGCTGACCTGGTTCTCTCCCTCTAAAGCAGCTCTGCTGACCTGGTTCTCTCGCTCTAAAGCAGCTCTACTGACCTGGTTTCTCTGGCTCTACAGCAGCTCTGCTGACCTGGTTCTCTGGCTCTAAAGCAGCTCTGCTGACCTGGTTCTTAGGCTCTAGAGCAGCTCTGCTGACCTGTTTTTCTGGCTCTAAAGCAGCTCTGCTGACCTGGTTCTTTAGCTCTAAAGCAGCTCTGCTGACCTGGTTCTCTGGCTCTAGAGCAGCTCTGCTGACCTGGTTCTCTGGCTCTTAAGCAGCTCTGCTGACCTGCTTCTCTGGCTCTAAAGCAGCTCTGCTGACCTGGTTCTTTAGCTCTAAAGCAGCTCTGCTGACCCGGTTCTATGGCTCTAAAGCAGTTCTGCTGACCTGGTTCTCTGGCTCTAGAGCAGCTCTGCTGACCTGGTTCCTTCGCACTAAAGCAGCTCTGCTGACCTGGTTCTCTCCCTCTAAAGCAGCTCTGCTGACCTGGTTCTCTCGCTCTAAAGCAGCTCTACTGACCTGGTTTCTCTGGCTCTACAGCAGCTCTGCTGACCTGGTTCTCTGGCTCTAGAGCAGCTCTGCTGACTTGGTTCTTAGGCTCTAGAGCAGCTCTGCTGACCTGTTTCTCTGGCTCTAAAGCAGCTCTGCTGACCTGGTTCTTTAGCTCTAAAGCAGCTCTGCTGACCTGGTTCTCTGGCTCTAGAGCAGCTCTGCTGACCTGGTTCTCTGGCTCTAAAGCAGCTCTGCTGACCTGCTTCTCTCTCTCTAAATCAGCTCTGCTGACCTGGTTCTATGCCTCTAGAGCAGCTCTACTGACCTTGTTCTATGGCTCTAAAGCAGCTCTGATGACCTGGTTCTCTGGCTCTAGAGCAGCTCTGCTGACCTGGTTCTCTCCCTCTAAAGCAGCTCTGCTGACCTGGTTTCTCTGGCTCTAGAGCAGGTCTGCTAACCTGGTTCTCTGGCTCTAAAGCAGCACTACTGACCTGATTCTCTCCCTCTAAATCAGCTCTGCTGACCTGGCTCTCTGCCTCTAGAGCAGCTCTGCTGACCTGGTTCTATGGCTCTAAAGCAGCTCTGCTGACCTGGTTCTCTGGCTCTAGAGCAGCTCTGCTGACCTGGATCTCTGGCTCTAAAGCAGCTCTGCTGACCTGGTTCTCTCCCTCCAAAGCAGCTCTGCTGACCTGGTTCTCTCCCTCTAAAGAGCTCTGCTGACCTGATTCTCTGGCTCTAAAGCAGTTCTGCTGACCTGGTGGGTCTCTGCCTCTAAAGCAGCTCTGCTGACCTGGTTTCTCTGGCTCTACAGCAGCTCTGCTGACCTGGTTCTCGGCCTCTAGAGCAGCTCTGCTGACCTGAGTCTCTGGCTCTAGAGCAGCTCTGCTGACCTGGGTCTCAGTTTCTAGAGCAGCTCTGCTGACCTGCTTCTTAGGCCCTACAGCAGCTCTGCTGACCTGGTGCTCTGGCTTTACAAAAGTGCTTGGCTGTGACAGTGAGTGCATGTGGCAGTGGTATATGGGTGAGTAACTAGGTATGCGAAAGGCAGAAGAGGTGAGTGATGATGTTTGTGAGTGACGGTATGGGGGAGTGAGTACTTGTGGGAGTGGCTGTATGGGTGAGTGTGTGCTTGTGTCAGTGACTATATAGGTGAATGAGTATGTGTTAGTATCTATATGAATAAGTGTGAGAGTGTGTGTGTAACTGTATGGGGGAGTAAGTGGCTGCTTGATTCACTGTATAGGTGAGTACACAGGTGTGCGAGTAGCTCTATAGCTGACTGACTCAGTGTGTGAGTATATGAGTAGATATGTCAGTGGCTGTATTAGTGAGTGAGTGTGTGTATGAGTGGATGTATAGGTGAGTGAATGGATGTGTGTGTTGATCTATGAATCAGTGAGTGGGTGTGTAAGAACTGGTATGGGTGTGTGAATGGATTTGAGAATGGTGGTGTGGTAGTGGGTGTATGAAAGTTTATATGGGGTGTGAGTGGTTGAATCAGAGATTCTGTGGATGATGTCATCAGTGAAGCCATTTGAGATGTCATCAGTGATGTCACTGACCGTGTCATAAGTGATGTAATATGTGAGGTCATAAGCAGTGCATTGCAGGGACATGAGTTATAGTTAGCTCACTAACTGTAACAGTTACATTTCACAAGTTTTACTTATTTAAAAAGTCAAATACATTATTTTAATTAAACATTATTTTTAATGGGGTTCCATGTTAATCATTTTATGTCACTGACTCCATTATTTTCTATGGTATGGTGTTACAGTATTAGTTGGCCATGTGTAGTGCTGCATTTACAATTGCTCGTCTTTGGCTATAGTAACTTACGCTCATAAATTTGTCTCCATCCTTGTTTCAGGGGTTGGAGACTTGCAAGTCTACACTTGTGAGTAACTCTATACTTCTGGTCAAGCCACACAATTCTTACACGCACTCTCAATGCACGAGCTGGCATGGTCTTAAATAAGGGTAATTTCACCTTTTTGGGTGACTTAGATATACATCTTCATGATCTCAGTTGCAAAGGCACAATAAATCTTATACAGGACCTAGCTTCCTTACAATTGATTTAGGCATTTGAGGTACCTACACACAAAAAAGGTCACCTACTTGACCCAATCTTCAGCATTCTGCACAACGCATCAGTAATGAGTCCTAAAACACAGATTTGGTCGAATCATCACCTCATTCCTATTATTTTTTCCTATGTAGCGGGAACAACTCCCATTCACATTTAAGGAAACTAGATTGATGCTGGTCAAAATTAGACCTCAGTAGATGGGAACACACCCTTTACACAACCCAACTTGAACTCCAAAATGTAATGATTGGATTGCCTCCTCCTTAGATAAGAACATTTCACGTAGGACTCATAAAAAGTGGTTGTCAATCCAAACACGATTACTACCCATTTAAAAGAACTGAAGAAGGAATTGTAAATAGAGGAAAAGGAGGTGGAAAAAAACATATGTTTTAAGTTGAAAATCAGAATATAAAAAAGATGTAAAAAAATATCATTATGCTATTAGAGATGCATCACAAATAGACAAGGCATCTAATTAAACTAAAAATGTATTTAAGATAGAAAATCCTTGGAGAATCCAGTGGAAATGTTCACTATGCAAATGTGAGCCGCTGTAATTTATTTATTTATGAAATGTATATAGCGCGCAAATACGCTGGGGTGCCTCGGCGCTGTGGAGTAAAAGGAGAGCAGCTAAATTAGATGACTACTGGTTGAAGAGCCAGGTTTTTATTGAACTGGCTATTTTTTTTTGTTTAAGTTAATGATATATATGCTGTGCCCTTAGACAAGGCAATAGGATAATAGAGTTAAATATGTGGTAATCAGGATATCTTGCCTGTTGAAACCTCTTTCTGTAATTCCCCTTATTAGTAAAGAAGATTTAGCAGGATTAATTAAATCAGTAAAATCAGGCTCACCATTTGACCCTGCCCCTCCATTTATTATTTCACAAGGTGCAGATTCAATTTTACCCTCATTAGTAAACTGTTGAATCTTTCTCTACAGAGTGGTGTAGTGCCTCCTTCTTGGAAACATGCAGTGGCAAGGCCTTTACTAAAATAAACATAGCTAGACCCTACATTAAAGGAACGGTACAGGACAACATCCTTACTGCCTGGGATAAGCAAAATCTTAGAAAAACATGTTAAATTCTACCTATCATTATTTCTGGAAAATCAAGGCAGACTTTATTGTACTCAGACGGGTTGCAGGCCAGGACACAGCACAGAGACTGCATTGTTAGCTGTCATGGAAGAACTGAGAAAAATTATTGATCAGGTTGGTTAGCCACAGTAATACTACTGGATCTGAGAGCAGGTTTTGATACTGCATCACATCCAGTTTTACTGCAGAGACTGAAGCAAGCAGGTGTTGCCGACTTTGTTTTGAACTGGTTTTCAATGTTCCTAGAGGGAAGGAGTTTTCAGGTTTATGAGAAGCTGTTCTATTCCTCTGAAGTGTGGGGTACCTCAGAATTCATATTTGAGCCCTATGTTATTCAATCTATATGTACAACCTTTGGCGGAGATCGCACAATCTCATGGCCTTAAAATAGTGTTGCACACTCAGATTGTAATTTCTCTCACACCCGATACATCTTTCAACTCCAATCAGCCCAACTCATGCTAAAAAGATGTAGCAGAATGGATGTCAGCAAGTTGTCTGGAGCTCAATGGGGACAAAATGGAAGTGATTGTGGCTGACAATGATTTCAACTGTTGGTCAGCGATGTGCTGGCGAGACTCTCTAGGTAGTCTCCCCATCCCCAAAAATACAGTACAAAATCTGGCCATTTGGCTCGACAATAAATGCATCTTAGAAGTACAAGTACGGACATTGGCAACCAATTGTTTTGGAATCCTGAGAATGTTAAGAAGAATCTGAGAGCTTCTACCCCTTTTATCACAGAGATTTGTGGTCCAGGCACGAATTCTCTTGCGTATAGATTATGGCAATTCTCCTTAACTTGGAAGTCCACAATATGTGGTAAGAAGACTGCAGGTGATGCACAATGAGGCGGCTCACCTCCTGGGAAAGATTCCAAAACACATGTCAATATCCGCTCACTAGAGTCTCTTCACTGGCTACCTGTTCAACAGAGGATTAATTGGAAAGTACTCTGTATGGCACATAGAACTTTACATAATAAGGGTCCTCAACTAGTAAATCATCTGATACGTCCACACACTCCAAACAGGATTTGACTCATATCAATTGGCTACCCCTAAGGTCCTGAAGGCTAGAAGTGGTGGACCGTCTTTGGTATATCTGGTTCCCAGATTATGGAACTCCTTGCCTGAGAAGATACACATGATCAAAGAGGAATTGAGTTGTATTAAGGCCCAGTGGGTAGCCATGCACTTTAGAAATGCCTAGACTAGACTACTCATAAATGATGAGTAGCCAAAAGTGGTAAATTTACTCGAATGCATAAAATTAAACTTACAACTGTGAATTACTCACAGTTGTAAGTTACTTATGTGAATAGCCCATTGTGTCTATAATTCAGGACACAGACATGAGGATGTAAAAACTTGCTAACATAGAACTGTGAAACGATCATGGGATTTAATGTAAGATTCCTAAACAATGCTAAGAAAATGTTAGAATGAAAAAAAGGTGCCTGCTCTCCTGAGTTTGGCAGAGTCAAGGATATTGACTCAATTAAATCCATAAATAGAAGACCTCCATACAACGAATTCTGGAGGGCAGTAGCATACCCTTCAATCTGTTGACTCTCCAATGGTGGGCAAATCAGACGTTTAAGAGGATATCCCAATAAAGTAGTTGGAGAATGGACAGCTTCTGCAGGGTTGTTTAGCTTTGAAAAAGGGGTGACCCCATTGGAGGTTTTGGAGCCATTTTGTTAGTCGAGAATAATGGGAGTGAAAAAGATGACACTCGTCAAATGAGGGTGAGTTGCCAGGTATGTAGATGTGGCAGACCCCTTGTCGGCGCTCATTCAACTGACTTGAGGGATTAGTCGAAGATTAAATCTCAGCATTCATAAGCGCTGCTAAGAGGCTGTACTCAAGCTACATCAGTTAAACAAATAGGTAAATATTTATTTATTATATGAGGAGATTCCTTAACATCTACTTATTTTTGCCATAACCAACGGCCTGTATTAACAAAATTCTGATTGTATCCCTTCCTAGGAGAAAGCAGACCATTTAAGCTCACCAGAAATCTCTAGTAGGAACAGTATGTGAACATTTTCTAACACAAATGTACAGAGACTTTACGATCACAAACGGTCTAGACTTTGGGGAATATACAGTAGTCACTTACCCTGAATGTGTGGATATTTTGCCATCACCAACAGGCTGTACTGGAGGCTTCCCTTAGTGGTTTCTGTCCCAGCAGTGAAAATATCGGATACCGATGCTACCAGATTTTCATTCGTGAACCCAAACTCTTTCTACACAATGTGAAGAAAACAGGAAAATTATATGTTTATGGTTTATTCTAGAATTGATGTTTGCTAGTTTCATGAGCTCATTTGCAGTCTGGTGTGGAGTCTATCAGGTCAGGGGAGTCTATGACCTCTGCTCCCCAGCCCAGACAGAGGACCTTCATTAAGAAATCCTTGCCAAGTAGGCAGAGATCTCTGTGACTCTAGTGAGTCACTATTGCAGTAGCAGTATTGTAGGCACTAACTTTATGCCAGCTTGGCAAATCTTTTTGTTTTCTGAAAACCAACTCCCATAGCTGGATTTTGTTTTTGAAAACAAACTAGCAATTACACAGACATGCAGAGTTTTCTCCCAGAGTGTGACGTCTACTCTACTTATCCCCTTACAGATGTGCTTCAGCTACATAAATCTCTAGGTGACTCCCTTAATTATAAGCTGTCCCTTAGTAACTATACTACTGCTGATCCTTCCGCCCCTTCACTTATAGGCAAGGCGTGTCTATGAATGGCTTTTGGAGACTGTGCCCCATCAGTTTTTTTTCAAAATGGAAACCCTAAGGTATTTACCACCCAGTCCAATGATGGGGGCTTTTCCTTCTCCTTCCACTTGTTCATGGAGCTCCTTTTAACTCAGTTCTCTTTATCCTGTAGTACGAGGGACAGATAAATGTAGATACTTTGCAGGGACAACTGCAGATGTTAAACTGGACTATTGTGATAGAAGGGCTAAGGTTTCCAGAATACTACAATGAGTAATCATACTTGTTTTTACCTCCTGAGTCATACATTTTGAAAATTTGCCAAGCACATAAATGTACGTATCTATGTACTGTTATTTATATAGTGCAACTCTAGCTTGAGAGCAAGTGAGAGCTGTAGATTAAGAAATACAAAAAGCAATTGAAGAGCTAGTACAAATGATTGGGGGTGACTCATGAAGAACAAGATACTTACTTTCGGTAAACCTCTTTCTGGTGGATACTCTATCTAACTGCATATCGTTCACTTTTAGAATATACCCAGGTGCCAGACTAGATCCAGGGAATTATTTTGACCATGCTCCTACACTCCAATAAGTGTGTGCTGTTTGGCTCTGCGGTGACTTAATTCTGCCCAGAAAGGGACGGAGTGGAGCCACATATAAACACCACCCCTTCTGACTTCAGCTTCTTGTAGATAAAACAAATTGTATTAGACAGTGAACTGATCTTCCAACTTGCAACTTTTTAGATGTTAAGGAGGCTACTCAGCAGAACGGGGAGGTGGAAGGGTAGTGAGGAACCTATTGTATAATAGAGTGTCCACCAGTAATTGCGTTACCGAAAATAAGTTACTTTTTTCTTCTGATAAATACTTCTAAATTCAGATTCCTCACCTTTAGAATAGATACTATAGAAGTACTTCTCAAAAGTGGAGGGTCTGGAAAAATGGACTCAGACCATCAAGTCCTGCAGAACCGAGTGGGTGAAGTGACCTTCATACCAGATATACCTGTTAAGGCATTATTGCTTCATGAATATATGCACCGAGTGCCACATGGGAGCCTGGCAGATGTCTTGAACATGCACTCCTTGCATCAAAGCCATTGTAGTGGTCTTGGCCCTGCTGCAGTGAGCCCACAGGCCTTCAAGGGGCTGCTTCTTGGCAAGTATGCAGTATAATTTCTTTTTTTTAAACATATTTTATTGAGTCGAAGTGGTACCATGTGGGCTGCAACCCAGCTTGCACATAATGAAACATCAGATAAATAAAGTGTACCAGATTTCGTATGTAAAATTAACACCAATAACTTTTATAACAAGAAAAATATTGCACGGACCTTTCCATCACCCGTCAAATTTGTTAACAATGCTGTCGTGTTTGTGGCGCTTGAGCTATGGTGTATGATATGACATGTTGCGACATGGAACAGACAGGAAAACACATTCCTCATGGGGTCTGGGAAGGAAAGGGAGGAAGCTCTATGCCCCAGTATTCTGCCTATCTGGACCAATTTTTTCTATGTTTTAAAGGATAACCTCTTTCTTGAAAAACCGCGATTTTGGCCCCCATGCATCTATCAAGTTCCGTCCGCCACTTCCCGATCAACGGGTAGGACGTACCCTTCCAAATAGAAGAAATATCCCTCTTAGCAATAGTCAAGGCCAGGAATAGTAGGTGTTGTTTGTACATATTTCCCCCTATCCCATCAGTGCTGTGTAATAAGAACAGTTTGGGGTCGAATGGCAAGTCCCAGGATAACACCTCACCCAGGCAAGCCGAAACCCTACGCCAAAAAGGCGTAATGTACTACAGTCCCAGACCATGTGAAGGAAAGCTGGTCTTGCCGCTCATATAAGATGGAAAAATAGTGCGCAAATTCCGTGGCCACAGCCGCAGGAGAGATGTGGCCACGGGTCTCCAAAGTATCAGGACAGTTGCCAGTGATCGTGCGAATTGGCAAATCCTATGGAGCATTTGGCTTGATTTGTACCCCCACTGGTAGACCCTTTGCTGCGACGCCAACCAGCTTTCTTTGGCCTCGTCTATGAGATGTTGTTGTAGCTGCTGTTGGGCAAGGAGGAAGTTAAGCCGGAGGGAGGGGCGGGGGTCGCTAATATATTGTATTTTAAGGGATGTTTAATAAGCTTCTAGCTCCGCACGCTGGGCGGAATGTTGGCATTTGTTGCATGTACGATAGCTGATATCAACCCCTCGAAGTGTGGGCTTCAAAGCCTCCCATAGGGTCGTCTTAGATGGGGCTGATAGAGCGTTCACAGCAATATATACTCTTGGATGGCTAAGGTAATATTCTCTTGATAGTCTGGATCTCGAAGGTGCCATGGGGACATTCACCACCGAATGTTTTTTTTTTTTTAAATGCATAAAAAGCTTGATGCTGACTGGAGAGAGGTCGGACAGTCCCCTGGGGAGGATAGTGGCTTGAGAGAATCTGTGTATGTTCCCATGAGGTGTAAATATATAATCCAGCCGGGACAGAGAGCCATGGACGGTGGACATATATGTGTAGCCCAATTCAGCCGGATGAAATTCCCGCTAAAATGTCTGCCGAACACAGCGTGCCCGCAAGCTGAGATAATTTCGAGCTATCCCGTATAGGCCCCGAGCCAGACCCGTGTCATCTATCGAGTTGGAACATTGCATCATTCCAGTCGCCCCCCCCCCCCAAAGGACTAAGCTGTTTGGGAGTTCACTCCACAGCCAGTTGATAATTTCGATGAAAGCAGAGCCCAAAGGGGGGGAGGGGGGGAATAAATACTCCCAATGCTAATGCGTTCACCATATAATGTGCCGCATATTATGATATACCGCCCCCCCGGTCCACCCAGAGCCTCTCATATACGAATGGGACTCGACAGGGGAAAAGGATAGCTGTCCCCCTGGAGCCCCTCGTGAATCCAGCAGGGTATAGTGGTAGCCAAACCGAGCCAGGCAAGGAACCTTGGTTCCTATCAGATGAGTCTCCTGAAGGAGAAGGATGTCAGCCGCGTACCGCTTAGCCTGGCGGAGAATGGCACCTTGCTTGACTTTGATTAGTAAGCCCCTGACGTTCCAAGACACCACTATTAAATCTCATGGAATGGGAGCGTCAACCGGGGTGATTATTTATCATGTGTGTATGAATACTTGTGCCGTGCTACAAAGAGAACTGGCATGTGCGTCCGCGCATGTATAACAATCAACAGAAACATGGATAAAACCCCTTGGACCCCCGTCATACCTCCCGCCCCCCCCACCCCCGATACTGCTGAGAACAAGGAGCATCTTTCATGGCGAGGGGCACAGCCGACCCCCAACAGGGAAGTCAAGAGTCCCCCCTCCAATGGATCCCAACCTTTCCCCAAAACTTCAGCATGGGGTTTCAATGTCCGATGCTGGACAGTCTCTGCACAAGGCGTCCATGCTTACTTAATGTAACAAATGGAACTTTATCTAGTATTAATCAGCTGGTTGGGGCCAGGACCCAGAAGTCCCACCATAAGCCTATTCAGGATGCCAGTTCTGGGCTGGAGGAGTGTCTTCCGGATCCAGAAGTATGCAGTATACTTTGATTCAGAGGACTATCCACTTGACAAGATCCTCTTCTGCACCACCTAGCCTTTCTTTACACCAGTCAATCCCGTAAAGTGCTGAATATCTGTTCAACAGTCCTTTGTGCTGTTACTGTAAAAGTTGAGGTCTCTCTTAGGGTCAAGGCAATGGAGTCTCTCTTTCTAAGTTTGTGGCGGGGCAAAAAAATCTGTCAGAGTGATCATTTGGTCAACATGGAAGGGCGTCACAACTTTTGACCTGAAGGATGCCTGGGTCCTCAGTACCAATGTGACTTGAAAGAAGGTGGTGTAGGGCACCTGCAGTTCATTCACATTGTGTACTAAACTAATTGCAATGTGCAAGATTGCTTTTACCAGGTCACCACTGTGCCTAGACTCAAAGGGTGTGCACATGAGAAATGTCAAGTCAAAGTTCAGCTCACATTAAGACATAATATACGGTTTGGTGGGATATATGTGAGTCAAACCATTTATAAAATCCACCACCACTGGTGAAATAAACTCAGACGGCTGGTCAGGTAAACATAGAAAGGCTGAGGAGGCCAACAAATAACCTTTCCCTGTGCCCGCTGCAAGGCACAAATGGACATCATAAAGTTTGGCTTGTAAGTGTTCAGTGTTTTGGGAACCACACCAGGCAATAAATTGTACCAATGCTCACCAAAGATCATCCTTATGGAAGTGTATCTGACCACAAGAATAACATCAACCACATTGCTCAGTAAGTCAAACTCATTTATTTGCTACCACTCAATCGACACATGAAGATGCAGGTTGGTGAGACTCAGATGTACATCCCTACACTGTTGCAGAGACAGGAGATTCTCCTTCACAAGATACTCCTGAACTGGAAGCCTGATCAGAGCACAAATGCTCAAGTTCAGAAGCTCTGCATAACACATTCTCTTGGCAATGAGAATGACACAGGCCTGTCCTGTCTTAACCTTCCCAAAGTTTGATGCTTGACAGCTAGCATTGGAAATGCATCCAAGTGTCTTTCCATCCAGTCTGGCTGGAATGCACAAAATTGCTGACACTGCACATTCTCGTTGGTGGCAAACAAATCTAGCCAGGGCATACACATTGATCAAAGATGCCCTGCACCACCTTAGGTGGAAGATAACACTTGTGGTCCTCCAGATAATACCTGCTCAGGGACCCCGCTAGGTGGTTGGCAGCCAAGAAGATATTCTACTGGTCCAGCCACCTCCATAGGAGTAGCACCTCGTAACACAAGATCAAGGATTCACTCTGCCTTGCTTGCAATTCCACATGGCAGTCATGTTGTCTGTGAGGATCGGCACCAGTCTCCCTCTGATGGATAACAGAAAGATTATTAGAGCCAGATGGATCCAGGTAAATCTACAGAAAATGTATGTGAATTTGGCTCTTTGCCAGACTAGTGGCCTTTTATCTCCACATCTCGCAGATGTCTCCAGCTCAGCAGTGATGGCGTGCCTCAGGTCAAGTAGGAGTCCTCTGCAGCGAAACTCACAACTGATCCTGAAACATCAGGATCATATCTTCAATGTCCTGCACTTGCCTTAACGGAGGAAAAACCTTGATTTCTCCTGGACCTGTCAGCCACCTTTGACACCGTCTCTCATCACATCTTGAGCAACAGACTATCACATCAGAATTCAGGGAGACACCCTCAAATTGATTGCCTCATACCTCACTGGAAGAACCCAGAGAATCAGTCTCCAATCATTCACCTCAGAACCCAAGATGATCGTTTGCGGCATCCCCCAAGGATCATCCCTCAGCCTCACCCTCTTCAACACGTACATGACCCCCAGGTTCAGCACCGTAAGAACACATGGACTCAACATCATCTCCCACGCTGACAACACCCCGCTCATCATCCCGCTGTCAGAAGACCCCTCCACCACCAGAGCTCCCATCCACAGATGTATGATAAACATCACTGACTGGATGAACGATAACTATCTCAAGCTCAACACGAACAAGACGAAAGTCCTCATCTTTGGGAACAATACCTCTCCATGGAATGACAAATGTTGGCCTACTGAACTCTGCCCACCCCTCTCCCCCACAGGCCATGCCTGCAACCTCGGCATCATCTTGGACAGCCAGCTTTTTATGAAGAAACAGAAAACGCAGTCACATCTCTGCTTCTACACCTTATGCATGTTCTGAAAGATTGTCAGGTGGCTTCCAGTCAACACCAAAAGGACTGTCACGCAGGCCCTCGTCACCAGCAGGCTAGACTATGGGAACACACTTTACGTAGGAATCACAGCACGCCTCCTGAAGAGACTACAAACAATGCAAAACTCAGTGGCCAGACTCATCCTTGACCTCCCCAGAGGAACCCACATCACATTTCACCTCTAGAGGCTACACTGGCTCCCGATCCAGAAGAGATGTCATTTCAAGATGTTGACTCACACATACAAAGCTCTGCACAACGAAAGAACAGCTTACATCAACAAATGCTTGACCTTACACCAACCAACCAGACACCTACGATCTGCCTCCCTCTTCCTCACAGACACCCCACAGATCCCCCAAAGCACAGTGGAGGATGTTCCTTCTCACAAGTGATGGCCAAAGCATGAAATTACCTTCCCCTGCACCTCAGGACCACATCATCCCTCCAGCAATTTAGGAAAGGAATTAAAACCTGACTGTTCAAATGAGCAGATCACTGCAAAGCAAGCAGCAACCTCAGTGCCTGGAGACCCTCACTGGTGATTTGTCATGCTTTACAAATCACTGATTAATTGATTGATTGATTGATTGATTGATTGATTGATTGATTGAATGCCACCATATCCAGAATTGCCCTAATGAATGGAATTCTATGCATGGGACTCAGGTGGTACTCCGGCTCCTTGATCTTGAAACCCCAAGTGTGAGAAGTTGGCCTGGCATATGCTGGTCACTAGTTATAGTGGCCACCTTGCACCAGTCCAATTCGACTCTTATGTTAGATAGGTTAAGACAACCTTTTAAAGAAAGCTATCCTAGTGGTAGCTGTGGAGAGCAGCCTTCAGGCTAAGTCTCAGAGGAATGTAAAGCAGCTTGTTTTACCTTATAATCTCTTGAATTACCAAATGAAAGGACACCACACAGGTATATATATCAAATATATATGTATTTATTTCTAGACACACTCTACTAATCTCTTTATGAGATTAGAAGCCAGGAACACATTCAAATATCAACGTTTCACAATAAGTTAAGCACAAATATGGCTGGGGCCCTAGGGGAGTACCAGACTATATACTAAAAAAGAGGTTTAGGAAAGTCGACTTGCAAGGAAACAAGGCCTAGGGCCTGTAGAATCGCTGGGGCTTCACTAATGCAGCAAAAGCAGGTAAGTAAAACACCCACGGGAGACGCATGCAGTGTGAGAACACAGCCGAGGGTTCCCTATTGATTTCAATGGAGCAAGTCGTGGTTGGATTTTTAAAGTTTTAGGGTACTTCGAGGAAGTCTACAAGCAAGCCACTTACAAGGTTAGTAATTCGAGGGCCAACACACACTAGGGCACCGGAGTGCACGAGTTACCTCACCCAGGGAAGCCGGGTGCATAGGTGTCTTTTGGTGTCGGGTCGCGTCGCTGTTTTCTATGGAGACCAAAGAAGATTTGCTGCTTGCGAAGACTGAAGAAGTGTCCAGTAGAATCCAAGGCTGGATTCAAGATGAAGATGACCTGAAAATTGAAGGGACAGTGTTCACAGTCACTTGCCAGTGACCCGGGGCCAGGAAGATGGATGCCCACGGAAGTCGGGTGATTTCAGGTGATCAAGGGTGTTTTGACTCTTCGCTCACGAGGACCAGGAGGCATCGACGATGACCAGCAGCTGGATTCGGAGTGTTCCACAACGTCTGCAGCTTACTGAGGTGTCGGCAGCCGGATTGGAGCCAACAAGCCTTGGCAACAGCAAGTCTTGTGGAAAGTGAATAAAGTCAGCGGTGCAGACCATCAAGGTCTGAGGGACTCACCCAGCGAGGGTAAGTGAGGGCAGGCCTGGAGCAACCAGGGGAGCCCTTTGGTTTGATCAGAAAGTCTTCGGGGGACCCACAAGCCAATGGGCAAGCGATTGCAAAGACGCCTCGTGAGGAAATGCTTCACAGGAGCCCACAGTCACTCGGGACAGGGTAGGCCTCTGATTGTCGGTGCACAACCTGCTGGAGGCTTGGGCCACAAATGGTCCAAATCACAAGTTCGTAGAACGTCGTGAAGGGGTTGCACTCAACAATAGTGCACGGTTCCCAGGTATTGCAGTTCCTCGTCACTCGTGGGGTCCACTCGCCTCAGCTTTGCTGGGGACTCACAATGGCCGTCGAGAAGTCAGGAAATCTACTTCCAGGGCTGCAGGGACTTCGGACTCCGGCGGGAGCGGGAAAGTTTGCGACTGTTGATTAGAGTTTTTGGTGCCTGCCAAGCAGGGGAGTCACTCCTTGACTCCAAGGGAGATTCTTCTGTCTTCCAAAGGTAGTGGAACGTCGAAGGGCCAGGATTCTTCTTGTAAAGTGTCGTCCAGGGATATCTAACTTGCAATGGCAAGGTTTCCCTATCTTATACTGAAGGTAGGGGAGGGACTAGCTTTATGACCACTCCTCTGGGAGGGTCAGGGTAGGGGGTGGTTACACCCACTTCCCTTTGTCCAGTTTCACGCCAGAGCAGGGACAGGTAGCCCCTGAACCGGTTTGAGCTGGCATATGCACAGAGGAGCATACTGCTCCTCCAGTGCAGGACTTCAAAGCACTCTAGAAGTGCACACACCTAGCCCCAATACACTAAATCCTGTCTGGAAGTTGGTGACACCTCCCTGTGACAGGATGCCTATTGTTGGGCCTCCTCCACTGCGAGTTTCAGTCAGCAGCAGGAGGGCAGCCCAGTGTCTGTGCTGGTGGCATCCATTTTCTGATGCCAGGGCTCTTTCAGATTTCTACCGTGTTACCACAGTAGGCACATGTCGTCCCGTCTAGAAGGGTGGGATCATACTCCCACATCATGGACTGATGTGGGGGTATGATTCCAAGTTGTTTGACACCAAACATGACATGTTTTGATGCAGTCATTCCAAAGTTAGCATTTATAATGCACTTAAGAGTATATGGTTTAACCGCATCCACAAACAGCAACAGAGAATAGACTCTGCCAGCTGCAGAGGGGTCCTGCTCATGCAGAGGCACCCCCTCACATTGTAAACCAAGCACCCTGCCCTCAGGACTGATAGGGCCTGCCATAGGGGTGGCTGATAGGTTTATATGTGTGTGTATATGGTGAGATATAGGGACCTATACCTCAGTGAGGAGTGCTAACACCACCTCACCCAGGCTGCAGTAGCAGGCCTGTGGTGTCAGATTGAGTCTGCTTCCCAGGGGTGGCATAATACATGCTTCCGCCCCTGGTAGGCCTGTGAAGTGCCTATGCCCTTGGTACCTAAGGTACCATATACTAGGGGCTCATAAGGTACCACAGTATCCAATCACTAGTGCATCTAATATGCACACCAAGTCGTTTAGAGAGAACAGAGAGACTGGGGCCCTGATTAGCAGGGACCCAGCCAGACTATAGTCAGAAACCAGTGTTAACATAAGAAAAAAAAAACGGGGCAACATAAGTGCAGATCCTACTCTCCTACACAACCCCCCCCCCCAAACGCAGGGACACTAAACTAACCTTGACCAGTTGAGTCTTCGTGTTCTAAGTGGAAATACCTTGAGAGTCCATCTGCATTGGCATGTTGGGTCCCAGGTCTATGTTCCAGTGTATAGTCCATCCCCTGTAGGGAAATGGACCACTTGAACAGTTTAGGATTTTCACCTTTCATCTGTTTGAGCCATAGGAGGGGCTTGTGATAAGTCTGAAGTATGACGTGAGTGCCAAACAAGTATGTCCTCAGCTTCTTCAGGGCCCACACCACAGCAAAGGCCTCCCTCTCTATAGCTGACCAACGTTTCTCTCTAGGGGTCAGCCTTCTGCTTATGAAAGCTACTGACTGGTCTTGACCTTCATCATTTAGTTGAGACAGTACAGCTCCCACACCCAGCTCTGAAGCATCTGTTTGAACAATTAACTTCTTTTTGTAGTCTGGACTCTGCAAGATGGGGGCAGTGCACATTGCCTGCTTTAGGTCATCAAATACCTTTTGACAGCTAGCTGTCCACTGAACCTTTTTTGGCATTTTCTTAGAGGTCAGATCATTTAAGAGGGTGCTATAGATCCATATCCCTTAACAAACCTCCTATAGTACCCAGTCAGGCCTAAAAAGGCTCTAACCTGTGTCTGGGTTGTTGGAGCTACCCATTCCATTATGGTCTGGATTTTGCTCTGCAATGGTTGAACTTGGCCTCCACCTACAAGGTGGCCCAGGTACACAACATGACTCTGCCCTATCTGGCACTTAGTGGCCTTGATAGTGAGGCCTGCTTTTTGCAGGGCCTCCAGAACATTCCTGAGGTGGACCAGGTGATCCTGCCAGGTGGAACTAAAGACAGCAATATCATCTAGATAAGCTGAGCAATAGGTTTCGATACCAGTCAGAACTTTATTCACCAACCTCTGAAAAGTGGCAGGTGCATTTTTCAAACCAAAGGGCATCACCACAAAAGGATAGTGCCCACCAGGGGTTGAAAATGCTGTTTTGGCCTTGGCATCATCAGCTAACTTGATTTGCCAGTAGCCAGCTGTTAGGTCAAATGTACTCAGATATTTGGCTGAGGCCAAAGTATCAATGAGCTCATCTGCCCTTGGAATTGGATAGGCATCAGTCCTGGTGACTGAACTGAGGCCTCTGTAACCAACACAAAACCTCATTTCTTTCTTACCACCCTGGGTATGAGGTTTAGGCACGCACAAGGACTACTGGACTAGCCCAAGGGCTATCTGAAGGCTCAATCACACCTAGTTTCAACATTTTCTGGACTTCAGTCCTGATACAATCCCTGACATGGTCAGGTTGCCTGTAGATTTTACTCTTGACAGGCAGACTGTCTCCAGTGTCCACCTCATGGGTGCACCAGGAAGTCTGACTTGGGGTCAGGCTAAACATATGTCTGAACTGTTGCAGAACATGTCTGCATTCAGTTTGCTGATGACCAGTGAGGCTGCTTGCCAAAGCAACACCATCAACTGACCCATCATCAGGGTTCTGTGAGAGCAGGTCAGGGAGAGGGTCACTCTCCTCCTCCTGTTCCTCATCAGTTGCCATGAGTAAGCCCATGTCAGCCCTGTCCACATATGGTTTTAATCTGTTGACATGGAGTACCCTAAGGGGGCTCCTGGGAGTTCCAAGATCCACCAAGTAGGTGACTTCTCCCTTTTTCTCAACAATTGTATGGGGGCTCTCCATTTGTCCTGGAGAGCTGCTGGGGCCACAGGCTCCCACACCCACACTTTCTGGCCTGGCTGATAAACAGTCAGGACAGCCTTTTGGTCATGCCAAGCTTTTTGTAATTCTTGGCTAGCCTCAAGGTTTTTGGTTGCCTTCTTCATGTACTCTGCCATCCGGGAGCGGAGACCAAGTACATAGTCCATCACATCCTGTTTGAGAGGTTTGAGAGGTAACTCCCAGCCCTCCTTCACCAAACACAATGGGCCTTTGACAGGGTGCCCAAACAGAAGTTCAAAAGGGCTGTAGCCAAGCTCCTTCTGTGGGACCTCCCTGTATGCAAACAGAAGGCAGGGAAGTAAAAGGTCCCATTTTCGCCTAAGTTTTTCTGGTAGGCCTTTAATCATTCCCTTTAGGGTTTTCAGGAACCTTTCAACTAACCCATTGCATTGTGGGTGATAGGGAGTAGTGAACTTGTAGTTTACACCACACTCCTTCCACATTGCTTTTAGATACCCTGACATAAAGTTTGTACCTCTGTCAGATATAACCTCCTTAGGGAAACCCACTCTGGAGAAGACTCCAATGAGGGCTCTTGCCACCACAGGGGCTGTGGTGGTCCTGAGGGGAATTACTTCTGGGTACCTGGTGGCATGATCCACTACCACCAGGATAAACCTGTGCCTAGATGCTGTTGGAGGGTCAAGGGGACCAACAATGTCAATCCCTACCCTTTCAAAGGGAACCCCCACCACAGGTAGTGGTATCAGGGGGGCCTTTGTTGTGCCACCTGACTTGCCACTGGCTTAGCAAGTGACACAAGAGCGACATAACTCCTTTGTGTCCTCTGACATGTGTGGCCAATGAAAATGAGGGACAAGCCTGTCCCAGGTCTTGTTTTGGACAAAGTGTCCTGCCAATGGGATATCATGTGCTAGGGTCAAGAGGAACCCCCTAAACTTCTGAGGTATTACCAACCTCCTGGTGGCTCCATGGGTAGGGTCTCTAGCCTCAAAATATAGGAGTCCCTCATCCCAATAAACTTTATGGGACCCACTAGCACTCCCAGCAGCCTCAGCAGCAGCCTGCTGTCTGAGGGGTTCAAGAGAGGGGCAGCACTGTTGCTCCTTACTCAGATCTTCCCTGGAAGGTCCCCCTGCCCCCAAGAACTCAACCTGACCAGGCTCAAGTTCCTCTGGGGCAGTTCCTTCTTCAGGCTCTGCTTCTCCTCCCTCAGGAGGGGAATCTGAGATCTGCTCCAGAGGAGAAGGCACTGCCTTAACCCTAGTGCTCCTCCTCTTGGGTAGCATCTGGTCAATAGTTTCAGGATCCAGAGATGGTTCAGCTTTATGCATTTTGGCCTGCGACCTGGTCACAGCAAATACCTCTGCAGGTATGCCCAACATCTCAGCATGAGTCCATAACTCCACTTCAGACCAGGCTGAATTCTCCAGATCATTGCCCAATAGACATTCGACAGGGAGGTCTGCACTGACTACTACCTTTTTGAGGCCAGTTACCCCTCCCCAGGAGAAATTCACAACTGCCAGACTATGGTTGGTCCTGACATTGCTTGCATTGGTAACCTGGTACATTTCACCCAGGATGATCTGTGCAGGGTCCACTAGGTCCTCTGCCACCATGGTGACACTAGCACCTGTGTCCCTGAATGCCAAAGCCTGTTTGCCATTAATTATAGGCTGCTGTTTGTATTTGCCCAGATTACTGGGGCTCACTAGGAAGGACATGTCAATGTCTCCCTCACAAACCAGCATTGCCTGTGTGGTTTCTCTGACTAGGCCAGAGTCCACATCAGAACCCAGGGTCAACCCTACTACACCCTTATTCTGATTACCACTTCCACCAATACTTGTACTAGGGGGAACAGTTGCCTTAGGGGCTTGAGTGGTGGTGGTTTGGTCTTTGGACTTGGTACAATCAGAAGTCCAGTGCCCTTTCTGTTTACAGAATTTGCACCGGGGCTTCTTTTGGCCTTTTCCTTTTGTAGAATGTGAATCCCCACCAGATGCAGATTTTTGGGGCCCTTTTGAAGACTTCTGGTCTTTTGCCTTATCCCCACCTTTATCTGAGCCTTTAGGATCCTGCTTCTTAGTGTCACCCCCTTGGTTCTGGGTTTTCTGCCTCACCCTGGTTCTGACCCATTTGTCTGCCTTCTTTCCCAATTCTTGGGGAGAGGTCAGATCAGAGTCCGCCAGGTACTGATGCAACAACTGGTTTTGGCAATTATTAAGGATCTGTTCTCTCATCATAAGATTATACAATCCCTTAAAATCAGTAACTCTACGACCAACCAGCCAACCCTCCAGAGCCTTGGTTGCACAATCTACAAAGTCTGTCCAGTCCTCATTCTGTGCTTTTTGGGTGTCTCTGAACTTCAACCTGTACTGTTCAGTGGTTAAGCCAAACCCATCTATCAATGCACTTTTCAAGACATCATAATCATCAGCATCCTCTTCTCTAACAGTGAGGAGCTTGTCTCTACCTTTATCTGAAAAGTAGAGCCACAAGATTGCTGCCCAGTGTTTCTGGGGGACCTGTGGAACTTTACAGGCCCTCTCCATAGCAGTTATCCATTTGTGGATATCATCCCCACTCTGGTAGGGAGGAACAACCTTGGGCAAGTTCCTGTGGTCTGCAATGTAGTCTCTGCCTCTAGGGACACTGTTGCTGCCACCAGGGGGGTCTAACCCCTCCTTTTTAGAAGCTCTCTGGAGCTCAAAGGCTTCTCTATCTAAGGCCAATTGCTTGGTTCTGAGGGCAAACCTAGCTTCCTCATACTGGAGAATCTTGTACCTATTTTCAGAGGAAGTCTCTCTTCTATTAGAGTATGAGTTCCTCTGGTGTACAGAATCTCTGTCAAAGTGGTATGAGTGGTTAGATTCCCTTGAGGGGGACCTAGACCTCTCTTCCACTCTGTCAGCTCTCTTAGGGAGAATTCCTCTGTCCTTCAAGTCCACACGGCCTTCAAGTCAAAGAAGGTCATGTCCTTATACTGAGGTTGGGTGGACCCACTGGCTCCATCCCTTGAAGACATTCTAGTGTTATGCAGTGTTGCACTACCTACACTAGTTTGTGGCCTACTGATCCTAGCTTGAGCTGTAGCAAGGGTGTGCTATCCCTTCACAAACAACTCTAAGTTCAGTAGAACTTATTGATACTAAGCTTGACTTTTATAAGTACCTTGAGTACCTTTAGTGGTTTTCAGTTAGTAATTCAAATACAGATTTTCTGGTAAAACAATGGCAAGCTGGAATCCCGCACGCTGCCCACCAATGTGAGAAGTTGGCCTGGCATATGCTGGTCACTAGTTATAGTGGCCACCTTGCACCAGTCCAATTCGACTCTTAAGGTAGATAGGTTTAAGACAACCTTTTAAAGAAAGCTATCCTAGTGGTAGCTGTGGAGAGCAGCCTTCAGGCTAAGTCTCAGAGGAATGTAAAGCAGCTTGTTTTACCTTATAATCTCTTGAATTACCAAATGAAAGGACACCACACAGGTATATATATCAAACATATATGTATTTATTTCTAGACACACTCTACTAATCTCTTTATGAGATTAGAAGCCAGGAACACATTCAAATATCAACGTTTCACAATAAGTTAAGCACAAATATGGCTGGGGCCCTAGGGGCGTATCACACCATATACTAAAAAAGAGGTTTAGGAAAGTCGACTTGCAAGGGGACAAGGCCTAGGGCCGGTAGAATCGCTGGGGCTTCACTAATGCAGCAAAAGCAGGTAAGTAAAAGACCCATGGGAGACGCATGCAGTGTGAGAACACAGCCGAGGGTTCCCTATTGATTTAAATGGAGCAAGTCACGGTTGGATTTTTAAAGTTTTAGGGTACTTCGAGGGAGTCTACAAGCAAGCCACTTCCTTTTTTTTATTTTTATTAATTATATTTTTATTAGCAATTCCGATAAATACAGATGATCAAATCGATCGTACAATAAATATAGCAGCAATATAAACACATTAATTCACACTCTATGATGACAATAAAAAAATATACATAGCGGAAAAATACAAAGCAGTATGGAGGGACCAGTTCAATCTGGGAGAAATTCAAAGACTACTTCCATTCGCCCAAGCTGTAATCGGTGCCCAGATTTTTTCCCCCAAAATTCTAGACCGCAAAGTTCTAGTAGCATATATGGCTTTCTCTTGATTAAACACCCCCACAAATCTGGCTAACCACATCTGAAAGCTGGGCGGATGCGGATCTTTCCATTGTGCTGCTAGTATGATTCTAAAAACAGCAGTCCCTATAAAAAGACAGGTCTCTTCTTCGCGGCTAAGACCAAGGGTATTATCGTATCCAAGAATATAAAGTGTGCTAGAAAACACCATCTTATGACCAAATACCTCCTCCCAGAATCTCAACACCATATTTTTAATTGGTACTAGTGCGAGACAGTCCGAGAACATATGAGGAAGAGTAGCCGGTCCTAATCCGCATCTTGGGCAGGAGTCGTCTGTTCTTTTCCCCCATAAAAACAGTTTGGCAGGGGCAAAATACAGATTAAAAATTGTCTTGTATAATTGTGCCTTCAGATTTGAGGATAGGAATAGTTGAGATATTAAAACCAGGCTCATGTCAATATCGATATCGGGGTTACGTAGTTTTTCGACCCATGAGGCTTCAACACTGTCTAAATCGCTTGGAAGCTTCTCCAGAAGAGTATTATATATAATTCCTATCCGAATAGAATCTCTAACAATGACATCCATAAATGGTATAGTTTCAATTGAAATCGTATTGGACCCTAAAATAGAATTAATTTGAATAAACTTAAAGTAATCATTACTCGAAATTCCAAAAGTGCTCTGTAAGTTTAAAAATCTATGGCCTGTCCCAGCCCCCAAGAAGTCACCAACTGTATGTATCCCTGCTCTAACCCATTTTTTTGCAGTTACATCATTAACATGTGATGGTAGTATCGAGGATTGCCAGAGTGGTGTATATCTATTAAATTTCGGGATTTCCATCAGCTTAGCGGCCTGCCTCCAAACCTTCCATGCACTAATAATGATCCTCAGCTTGTTTTTTTTATAATATCTTGCTTCGGTTTGTCTTAAAAGAAGTCCATGACCTTCTTTCCCCAATGCAATTTCATAGATAGAGGGAATCACAGTATCTTGATTATCTACATTCATCACCAGGAGGGGCGCCATTTGTTGAAGAAGGGCTGCCCAATGGTATAGCCTCAGATTCGGAGCAGCCAGCCCTCCTCTATTTTGAGGAAGAGATAAATATTTCATTGACCTCCTGATTTTCCCATACTGCCATATAAAACTAGACATTTGGGACTCAAGCGCTTTCATGATTTTTTCCTCTAAAAACAGGGGAATTGCCCGAAATAAATACAGTATTTTAGGGAGAGTATTCATTTTTAAATAGTTACATCTACCAATAATGGATAGATGTAAGTTATTTACCCTTAGAAGGTCTTTAGTAATACTCTTAATTAGAGGATCATAGTTCAGGTTGTTAATGTTTTCTATTTTTGCAGTGATGCACACTCCTAGATAGGTCGCATTTATTGCAATCCGGGGGTCAGTAAATATAATATTTTCCGTACAGAGAATAACCGTCTTGTCTCTGTTTAGAGAATATCCTGAATATTGTCCAAATTGACGTGTAATTCTTTCAATTTCGACTATAGCCTCAGCGGGGTCTGATGTTAAAACTGCCACATCATCGGCGTATGCAAGAATTTTAGTCTCGTATTCCCCAACGATAACTGGCTTTATTTTCTGGCTATATAATAATCTAATGATCAGAGGGTTTATGTATAGCGCAAACAATATCGGGGAGCAAGGACACCCCTGTCTGGTACCTCTTGAGATATTAATAGGTCTCGATTCATATCCCATCATTTGTAACTTGGCCCTGGGTTGTTGATACATAGCCTTAATGGAATTAATAAGTCCCGGGCCAAGATTGCATTTTTCTAAAACTCCCCACAGAAATCTCCAAGACACACGATCAAACGCTTTTTCAGCATCGAGGAGGATCATTGACATCGGGTCCCCCGTTTTTGACAAAACATCAAACAGGGTAATAGCCCTACGAGTATGATCTGTTGTACCTTTGCCCGGGACAAATCCATGTTGCCACGGGGATACCAGATGTTCAATAACCCTCCCGAGTCGATTAGCCATAATTTTTGCATATAATTTAGAGTCCGAATTAATCAAGGAGATCGGACTGTACGATGTAGGTAAATCTGCTGGCTTGCCTTTCTTTGGGAAGACGATTATGTTAGTATCTCTCCAGGATTCAGGGGGGTTCCCACTTGATTGTATACCGATAAACAAATCAACTAAATATGGTAAAATTTGAGTACCTAAAATTTTATAAAGTTCGAGAGGGATCTTGTCGGGACCAGCTGCTTTCCCTGAAGCTAAGCCTGATAGAGCTAATTGAAGCTCTGCAATGTCAATTTCTCTATCCAAATCCTCCCTAGTGTCATTATCAATTATTTTGAATCCTTCCGTATCTCTCATAAATTCCCTAATAAAAGTTTCCATTTCATCTGAATTATCAGATTTATCCAAAACAACTGAACCCTCTGGGACATCGTTTTGATATAGCTTTTGGTAATACTGTTGAAAAATTTCCACGATATCCTCAGGGTTCATGTATTCCTGGCTGTTAACTTTAATTGTAGTTATAGTGTTGTATGTGGATTTCTGTCTAGTACGCATCGCCAATTGCTTCCCCACTCTATCTCCATTCTCATATAGCTTAGCTCGATGTGCTTGAAACGTCTCTGCAGCTTTCTGATTCAGCCAGCTGTTAAGTTCTGTTTTGAGAACAAGTATACGACACATACTGGGCCCCGTCTCCCCACCATTTGAAATTAACGACGTATGTTTCTCTTCAGCTGTTATAAGTTCCTGCATCAGTACTTGCTGTTCACTATTTTGTTTTTTCCGATGCCTTGCCACATAGCTAATCGTTTCGCCTCTGAGGGCAGCTTTAAAACAGTCCCATACCGTTCCCCTCGGTGCACTATAGCGATTCATATCAAAAAATTGCTGTGTCCAGTTTTTAATATATATAATATAGTCCTGATTAGATAATAATTTCCTATCGAAAGTCCAGGTAGTGCGAGGTCTAGTGAAATTATCTAGTTGAAGCGACAGAGTCAAGGGATTGTGGTCGGATAGTAGTTTCGGGAGTTTAGTGATCTCAGCATGATCAGCCAGGTCCGTTGTTGTTAATATATAATCTATTCTTACGTATTTACTGTGGGGGTGCGAGAAATAGGTATACCCAGGATCTAACTGGTTTTTTTTAACCCATATGTCCACTAAGCAATGGATATCCATAAGTTGACAAATTGCTTTATGTACTTTTGGTTTTCTTCCCACATACCCTAAACAGTTTAAGCTTGTATCTGGTAATCTCATAGATATATTAAAATCTCCACAAAAAACCATTGATTTAGGCCAGAACACAAGTTCTGATTCAAGATCTTTAAATATTTGAGGGTCATCTAGGTTCGAGCCATAAACTGAACAGATAGTTACGCCGGAGGTTAGTTCTATAATTGCCCATCTCCCAAGGGCATCAGCTTTTTTGCGCGATGTTATTTGAATAGATGATTTTACTAGTATAGTTACACCCCGAGTGTTAGATGTTTGTGTTGTACTAACAGCGATATCATATCCTCCAAACTTAAGCAGATCTTTTTTTTCCCAGGGTAGATGTGTCTCCTGTAAACAAACTATGTCGAAAGATTCTTGCTTAATTATTTGCCCTAGTCGATTTCTTTTATTTCTGTCGTTCAGCCCCGCCACATTCCAAGAACAAATTGTTAGTCTACCCATTTTGAGATATTAATTAATCTATCAGAACTTATCATCTTAGATATACCGAATGAGTAAAAGAGCCTATATGTACGTCTTACATTGCTCATCAAAAAATAAACCAGAACCATCCTCATAGTTATATGTTTTGCCACTGCTTTCGAATTGTTTATTGGAATTGCTTTTTTCCCCATTTTTCCACCCTCCCCCACCCACACACCCTTCCTGTACAGGACAGGCCCCCCCTCCCACCCAACACCCAAAGTGAGGCATACAGACACCAAGGTCTGTTGTGATGGTCGTGCTCGGTACAACCAGAGCGTGTGCCGATTAAATTTCGCTGTGCCAAGTTCAATTAATTCCTTGTATTATTAAAGCAATAACAATAACATCAGCGGAAGAGTAAATCACCTCTTCAAAAGAAAAAGAGCAAAAAAGAAAAAAAAAGAAAAAAAGAAGGGAAGAAGAAAAACAAGAAAGTAATCGGAAGCACAAGCTACTCTCTAACGGATGGATCCTAGTTTTATAGCTATGATTATATTTCCCTCCATGTCCCTCCATGTCCCTTCCCTTTCCTTCCCCTTCCCTTCCCCTTCCCCTCCACTCTCCCTCTCCTTCCCTCTCCTTCCCTCCCTTCCTCCCTCTTCCACTCCCTCCCTTCCTTTCCTTCTCTTTCACTCTCCACTTCACCCCTTCCCTCTTTCCACACCCCTTCCCTGCTCTCCCTATCTTTTCCCTGTTTTTTCCTATTCTTTCCTCTCCCTTTTTTAAATAAAGAGCTCCGTTCTCCATTCCATTCTATTCCTTTCTATTCTTTTACTCTTTCTTTCTCTCTTTCCTTTCCTCTCCTTCCCTCCTTCCTACCACCCCTTCCCTACTGTATCTACTTCAGCTCTTCTAAATACTCCTTTGCTTTTATTTCTGAGGTAAAGAACTTAACTTCTCCTCCCCAGATCACCTTTAGCCGTGCAGGATTATTTAGGTAGGCTTGAGCTTTTTTATCCTGAAAAGGTTTAATTAGCTGGCGCAGCCTCCAGCGCCTTTCAACAGTCGAGTGGCAAAAATCTGGGCGAACGAAGAACGAAATTTCATTCCTTGTTCGCCTAGACTCCGGCCTGGCCTTTTCGAAAACAGCCTGACGAAGCAGGAAGTTGCCAAAAAAGATAAGGATTGCACGAGGGTAAGTCCCAGGTTTCTGCGGTTGTCTCAAGGTAAAAGGCATACGGCGAGCCCGTTGAATTTCTTTGGCCCAATCCCAGCTAGCAAGCTCGGGCATAGTATCACGAAACAGATCTATTACAAAAGAGTGAACATCCCCGCTTTCGGCCCCCTCGGGAACCCCCAGCAGTCTTAGGTTATTTCTTCGCTGGTAATTTTCGAATTCTTCCAATTTCCATTTGACATCTGTCAATTCTGCTTCGTGAGAGCTCACCCTAGCTGCAACTGCTGCATTTTCGGTCTCATTAGAAACAATCCTTGACTCAATCTCAGTCAAGCGCTCACCAAAGGAGCTACATGTCTTTGTTAGTCTGCGCACTACTCCCTGGACTTTGCGCAAAGCAGTCTGTGCCTTACGCCAGTCCTGAGACGTTTCTTCCCGATGTGCGGCAATAGCTTGTAGGATGGTTTCGAGGGCCGAAGGTGCAGGGTCTGTATGGATTGTGGAGTCGGATTGTTGTTGAGAAGTAGGAGCAGGGCAAGGGGCTATAAATTGGCTAGTGGGTGAGTAATCCCATGCTAGGTCTCTCAAACCTGAATGAGTTTTTTTCTTTTTCAAAATCGTTTTTGAGTTAACCTCAGTATCTCTGTCCCTTTCCTCAGACCCGCTTTCGTCGGTGGTGCATGAGGCAGATTCATCTGACCGCCCCCCCCCCCCATCCGAGAGGGAAAAAAATCGCTGGGATCTAGCTCGGTATCTAGCTCAGCACCACTCTCTAAGCTATCTATATTCTCATTCTCATTCTCATGAGCGTGTGTGAGATTCAGCGGGCCATCCGAAACAATTCTAGCTATCATATTACGTTGGGTCTCTACCTCTAAACACCCACCATTGACACCTTTCCCAAGGGAGGAAAGAACCGGGACAGTCATATCTTCCTCTGCCCCTGACCTGTCAAGAGCTGCAGCCACACTGGGAACATCAGGAGCGTCAGGAGCATCACGAGTAATGGCAGCCTCACTCATCCCATCTGACACTGAGAGCGGGGATGAAGCTGCCGGCTCACCCCCATTTTCGGCTTCCGTCTCTGTCCCCAACGCCAGCACCACTACAGGTGAATCAGCTGCAGCTGGAGCTGCTTTCCCGCATTCACCGATCTTCCTTTCCTGACCCGGAAGCGGAGCTCTCCGGAACAGCTCGGCCACCGTAGGACCAGTCCTTGCGCCGCCCTCCTTAGGCCGAGTAGCGTTTCCGCGTCCTGCTGTTTTGGGAGCTGTAAGGGCATCGCGCACCTCGTCGGGGGATCTCGCCGTCTTTCCTCCCACCTCAGCATTCTCCCGCTGTGCGAGTCTTGCCGCTCTCGCCTTCGCTGCAGCAGCCGCGGCCGACACCTTCGGAGCCATCCGGGCACTCGGACCAGCTTCCAGGTGGGTTACTGGTGCTTCTTGCGTTCTACCCCAGTAGCGTAGAACGGAGAGTCCTATAAGCGTTGCCAACCTTAGTATTAAATATTTGCCCTCGGTGGGATGTCCTCCAGAAGGGATCGGAGCCATTCGATCATTCTGCACTGCACAGCATCTGTCTCAGCTTTTCCATGCCGGCACTGCTCTGGTTACCGGGCGCTGCAGCCTCAAGCGACCGCCATCTTGCCCCCCCCTTGCATCCTTTCTAAAGGACCAAGGTAAGTAATTCGAGGGCCAACACACACTAGGGCACCGAAGTGCACGAGTTACCTCACCCAGGGAAGCCGGGTGCATAGGTGTCTTTTGGTGTCGGGTTGCGTCGCTGTTGTCTATGGAGACCAAAGAAGATTTGCTGCTTGCGAAAACTGAAGAAGTGTCCGGTGGAATCCAAGGCTGGATTCAAGATGAAGATGACCTGAAAATTGAAGGGACAGTGCTCACAGTCACTTGCCAGTGACCCGGGGCCAGGAAGATGGATGCCCACGGAAGTTGTGTGATTTCAGGTGATCAAGGGTGTTTTGACTCTTCGCTCACGAGGACCAGGAGGCATCGCCGATGACCAGCAACTGGATTCGGAGTGTCCCACAACATCTGCAGCTTACTGAGGTGTCGGCAACCGGATTGGAGCCAACAAGCTTTGGCAACAGCAAGTCTCGTGGTAAGTGAATAAAGTCAGCGGTGCAGACCAGCAAGGTCTGAGGGACTCACCCAGCAAGGGTAAGTGAGGGCAGGCCTGGAGCAACCAGGGGAGCCCTTTGGTTTGATCAGAAAGTCTTCGGAGTACCCACAAGCCAACGGGCAAGGGATTGCAAAGACGCCTCGTGAGGAAATGCTTCACAGGAGCCCACGGTCACTCGGGACGGGGTAGGCCTCTGATTTTCGGTGCACAACCTGCTGGAGGCTTGGGCCACAAATGGTCTAAAGCACAAGTTCGTAGAATGTCGTGAAAGGGTTGCACTCAACAATAGTGCACGGTTCCCAGGTATTGCAGTTCCTCGTCACTCGTGGGGTCCACTCGCCTCAGCTTTGCTGGGGACTCACAATGGCCGTCGAGAAGTCAGGAAATCAACTTCCGGGGCTGCAGGGACTTCGGACTCCGGCGGGAGCGGGAGAGTTTGCAACCGTTGATTAGAGTTTTTGGTGCCTGCCAAGCAGGGGAGTCGCTCCTTGACTCCAAGGGAGATTCTTCTGTCTTCCAAAGGTAGTGGAACGTCAAAGGGCCAGGATTCTTCTTGTAAACTATCGTCCAGGGATATCTAACTTGCAATGGCAAGGTTTTCATATCTTATACTGAAGGTAGGGGAGGGACTAGCTCTATGACCACTCCTCTGGGAGGGTCAGGGTAGGGGGTGGTTACACCCACTTCCCTTTGTCCAGTTTCGCGCCAGAGCAGGGACAGGTTGCCCCTAAACCAGTTTGAACTGGCATATGCACAGAGGAGCCTAATGCTCCCCCAGTGCAGGACTTCAAAGCACTCTAGAAGTGCACCCACCCAGCCCCAATACACTAAATCCTGTCTGGAAGGTGGTGACACCTCCCTGTGACAGGATGCCTATTGTTGGGCCTCCTCCACTGCGAGTTTCAGTCAGCAGCAGGAGGGCAGCCCAGTGTCTGTGCTGGTGGCATCCATTTTGTGATGCCAGGGCTCTTTCAGATTTCTACCGTGTTACCACAGTAGGCACATGTCGTCCCCTCTAGAAGGGTGGGATCATACTCCCACATCATGGACTGATGTGGGGGTATGATTCCAAGTTGCTTGACACCAAACATGACATGTTTTGATGCAGTCATTCCAAAGTTAGCATTTATAATGCACTTAAGAGTATATGGTTTAACCGCATCCACAAACAGCAACAGAGAATAGACTCTGCCAGCTGCTGAGGGGTCCTGCTCATGCAGAGGCACCCCCTCACATTGTAAACCAAGCACCCTGCCCTCAGGATTGATAGGGCCTGCCAAAGGGGTGGCTGATAGGTTTATATGTGTGTGTATGGTGAGATATAGGAACCTATACCTCAGTGAGGAGTGCTAACACCACCTCACCCAGGCTGCAGTAGCAGGCCTGTGGTGTCAGATTGAGTCTGCTTCCCAGGGGTGGCATAATACATGCTTCAGCCCCTGGTAGGCCTGTGAAGTGCCTATGCCCTAGGTACCTAAGGTACCATATACTAGGGGCTCATAGGGTACCTCAGAATCCAATCACTAGTGCATCTAATATGCACAGCAAGTCGATTAGAGAGAACAGAGAGACTGGGGCCCTGATTAGCAGGGACCCAGCCAGACTATAGCCAGAAACCAGTGTTAACATCAGAAAAAAAGTGGGGGCAACATAAGTGCAGATCCTACTCTCCTACACCAAGGATGTTAGGCGTTTTGCAGTTGTCCGAAGGTGTTCTATGACTGACACGGCAAGCATGCCATTAACAGCCAGTCATCGAGGCTCAGGAATCCATGCACTCCTGACCTGGGAAAATGGACACCAGCCACCGGCATCAACCTAATAAAGAGCCAGGTTATGGCTGAAGGGGAGCCTGGTAAGACGTTCCTGGCTCACTATGAACTGCAGGTAGTGCCCGTGGACTAAAGAACAGGTATATGGAAATATGTGTTCTCCAGTTCAAGGATGTCATCCAGTCTACTGGATCCAGAGCTTACAGGATCTGAGCCAGAGTAAGCATTTTCAGCCCATCCTTCCTCAGAAAAAGATTCGACATGCAGAGGTCCAAAATAGGCCTGAGGAATCTGTCCTGATTACAAAAAATGCAGTTAAGCGAGTATCATCCTCCTCCATTCTTCGAGTCTGGTATCCACTCAGTGGCACCCTTGGACAGCAGAAGGTTGACTTCCAGCATAAGGATTGCAGAGTGCTCCTCCAAACGTTACTCCATAATGGGGGGAAAATGAAAAGGAGAGGAAATGAAGGGTATGTATCCCAGTTCAACAATTTGTAAGACCCACTCGTCCGATGTGGTAAATCTCCAGCCAGAGTAATTCTGTATTGTGTCTCCTACCAACAACACCGGAGTCTGAAAATGCAAACTAAAGAGGCTTGGTACATGCTGCAGCAGCGGATTAAAAAATGGAGGATTGTTGCCCCTACTGGTTTGAACAGTTTCTCATGTCACCATCTCCTTGGCTTCGAAAGGGCTGGGTAAGTTATTGCAGTACAGATTGAGAGCGTTATTCTTGCCAGTAAGCTAGACACCTGGAATAGCCTCTGGGTTTTCTTTACTGGTGAGGAAATTGTTTAGCCGTTGTCAACAGTTTCAGAGATCGTGCTGTGGAGGGACTGTCCTTGAATTATTTCAGCACAGAAACAGCCATTACTCCAAATAGCCTGGAGCCATCAAAGGACGTTTCCTTTAGGAACGCTGCACATCTCATGAAAACCCAGTTGATCTAATCCAAGGCATGCCCTCTGACCACATCACTGGTGCGAACAGCTCTTTTTGTCCAGACCAGTCCTTGAGTGAGTAATTTCCAGTGCTCAGCACCGGCAATTAATTGTGAACACCAGCACTTGTGACTTTCTGCCACAAGATGGCGGTGTCTGGCAAATTAAGAGATGACCACAACAACATGAAATTATTAATTCAATGTACATTTAAAATGACTATTACCTGCCGCCTAAGCCATTCTTATAGCTTTGGGGGCTTGAAATAGTCTGAATCATCACACTTGCAGGAGTGAGATGGTTAGTAGTTGTGTTACTATCATTGGCAGCGCTGGCAGTGGCAATGTGTTGTACAAACTGCAGTGGCCTCCTGACGAGAGCCCTGGCACAATGTTTTTCACAAATTAAGCACTGGTCCAGACCACCGCGGAATACATACTTGGCTACATCCTGCCCGTCATGTATCGTTGGAGCTAATGAGGCCCTAAGTTCCACTGGGATGGCGGGCAATATGTTGCCGGACATATCCAATAACGCATTGGTGTACCTTCCTAAAAAACAAACTGAGTTGATATATCTGAGGACTAGATTAGGTGAAGAAAAGTTTCTAAAATCACCAATTCTTTTCAGTTACCTGCTTGTGCACCTAATTTTTGCTTCTCTCTGTGGCAGTGAGGGCCACCTTGTGAAAATATAAAATCTGATTCTTTCATTTTTTGATTAAGCTATGCTTCATCCATTTTTTACCCCTGCCCTACTTTCAGCCTGGCTCTCTTCTTGACACCGCATCTGTATAAACATTAGGTAAAGAATTGCAGGTTGAGACATTGTAGGCTGTGTAAACATGCAGAGTCAGCTTGCTCGAAGGTTTTCAGGCAATAGATAATCCTTAAGTAAAGTCTACTCAGAATAGCACATCTTGTTGTTCAGCCTTAAAACTGAGAAATTGCACAAGACACCGAGGCTGTCAGATTCTTGCCTTAGCTCATTTGTGTGTTCTTTCCAAAGTTCTATTTACCTCTGGGCATTCCTTGTTTGTGATCTTCCCTATAAAACCCATGTAGCCATTGTTCAAGTTTGCTCCTTACCTTGAGTAACTCCATGGTGCTCGTTGGTTGGAGACCCATTCTGAATGCTTAATAAATTACCTATGGTTTGTACTTTGTTCCACTGTTGATTCCTCCTCACTTGATAAGGACCCTTAGCAAGAGTGGTGACCCTGCACCAAGCAGATTAAAATTAATCTGTTTCACAAGCCAACTAGCTTTTGAGTCACCCTAATAGCAGGGCAGCCTCCGAGGTTCAAGGCCGGCTACAGGCAGCAGAACAGTGTTTCCAGGTGCAGCAAAGACATCTTCTGAAGTACAAAGCAGGCAGTCCTCATATTTCGTCCACTGGTCCAGAAAGTGAACTGAAGAGTGGGTCTGAGGATCCTATGTTTACACGTGGTACCTCTTTTGAATTAGAAGTTTCCTGGGAATCCCCTTTGAAGTGCTTGAAGTTTCCTGCTTTTCCTGCCCTAGCTCCAAGCTGGCTGCATGGACAATGCAGAGGTGAAACGTTCTTTGTGTGAAGGCAGAGCATTGCCTATTCAGTTGCAAGTGGGTGTGTGCCTGTTTGCTGCCTGGAAGTATAAACAAAGTCCAACTGTCTGTCATGTGACCCAGGAACAGGCTACAGCCACCAAATAGTTAGGGCAGGAAAATAACATGTTTCTAAAATTGGCAATTTCAAAATTGTAACTTAAAATCAGACTATAGCATCAAAGAGGGTTTTAAAATACAGTTTCACAGACACCAAACATGAAATGTTTACCGATTCCCTATCAAACGTTAGCACTAATTGAATATAATAAGGCACCCAATGTTATCCCATGGGAGAGGTAGGCCTCACAGTAGTAAAAAATGAATTTACAAGTTTTTACTACCAGGACATGTAAAACTTAAATGTACATGTCTATCCTTTTAATTAAAATCCACCCTGCCTTAGGACCTAACCTTAGGGGTAATTTATATGCAATAAATGGGGAATGAGTTTAAGGCCTGGCAAGGGGATTATATTGCCAAGTTGAAATAGCAGTTCAAAACTGCTTTTATGCTGCAATGGCAGGCTTGGGATATGATTTAAGGGGCTACTTAAGTGGGTGGCACAATAAGTGCTGCAGGCCCACTAGTAGTGTTTCATTTACAGACCATCTGTACATTGTATGCCACTTTACTAGGGACTTATAAGTAATTTAAATATGCCAATCAGATGTAAGCCAATTTTACCATGTTTTAGGGAGTGAGCACAATTACTAATGTCAACAAAAACAAATTCAGCAAAATGCAAGGGTGAAGGCAAAACGTTTGGGGATTACCCTGCAGAGAGGGCCAAGCCCAACAGTCACCAATAATGCAATGCTTCTGTTACCAGCATCAGAACAAGGTCTCGGATGCTGGTCCATGATGTTTATTGTCAAGAAGGCATCAGTGATCTTCCAAATGATAAGAGATTTGAGATTTCTGAATCAATTTGTCCCACCACAAACTTTAGAGTGTCATCCCATTGATTACCTGGGCCGATTTCTTGACTTTCGACCTTCAGGATGCCTACCACGTTCTCTCATAACCCACCCTCATCAGAGGTTCCCCAGGTTTTCAGTAGGCAATTACCACTGGCAATTCCAAGTACTTTCTTTTAGACTTAAGACTTCCCCCAGGATTTTCACCAAAGTCCTGGCTCCAGTCCTGGGTCTCCTGCGCGCTGAAGGGGTGGTAGTCCACCTTTTTGCGGACTATCTGCTCATTCAGTCTCTCTCTCAGTCAGTCGGTGGAGGACACTATCTACTATCTTAACCCTTCAAAAGTTTGGATTTCTCATCAACCAACCAAAGCTTGATCTTACTACATCACAGAGGCTGTAGAACACAGGTGCCATCTTCAACATGGTTCAGGGACTCTGATCACAACCAACATCCAGAAAAATCAAGCTCAGGTACCTCTTGCAGATGTTGATGTCAAAGGATGGAGAAACAGCAAGCGAGGGCCTGCAGATTCCAAGAAATATTGTTATAATCTGATTATCTTACCCTCTATTCTCTTTTGTATCCTCAAGGATAAGAAAGATACCTATTTGTGTTTTCATTCTTCTTTCTTTCAAGTATAGGCGGCAATGTTCAAAATCAACCTGTGAGCTCGATTTTATTGGGACCAGAGGTGTCTCACATTGCAGATCACTGGCTTTAGCTCCAACAAGATTACAAGGACTTGATTCTTGTCCCCTCTTCAATCCAGAAGAAACTTTCTTGATAGATGATGTCCTCATTTCTGCACCGAGAAATATTTTCGCTTACCCCAACCTGGTAGTTCTAACAACAGATGCCATTAGTTTGGGTTGGAGAGCAGTGTTAGGTAATCAGACTGTGCACACATTCTGGAATGCACTAGATATGGGGAAATCATCCAACTGGAGGGAGTTACTAGCAGTTTGGAGAGTGATCCGGTGCTTTGCTTTTCTGCTGAAGGAGAAGGCCTTGATAGTGTCTCCCAACAACACAACAACCATGTCTTACTTGAATCAACAGTTCAGCACAGGTTCCACTCTGTGAATTACATCACTCACCAGATCTGTGTCAGGGTTGGACACAATTTTCTAAACTTCAGAGCCATTTACATTGAGGACTCCCTAAACTCCCAGGGAAGACTCCCTCCGCAGGATTGTTTTCTTGCTCCCAGGACTTTGTTCTAAATCCTGTCATCTTCCAAGGGGTATGCAGGAGGAGGGGAGTCTCTCTGTTGCATTTATTTGCAATGAGAGACAACTCTCAGCTTTAACTGTTTTTCACCAGATACCATGATCACGCAGGCATAGATACCCTAACAAGCCATTAGCTGAAGGGACTCCATTACACCTTCCCTGACACCCCACACCCCAGTTCCCCTGATTCTGTGGCTCCTTGTAAGGCTTCAGACATAATTAGTGGAGCTTCCCTTAGTCCTTTCCTTAAGGAAAATGAAACATTGGTTCTCCTCCTTAGAAACCTTCAGGTGGGTCAAGAGTGGATTCTGCCTCTATCTCCTTCCTACTTGGTTTACCCTCTTCTACCTACAGCCACCCTGGCTCGACTAAGGCTGCCTGAGAGGGAGAGATTCCTGGTTAAGGGTATTTCGCTAGCACTCTCTACAGGCTTCTAGAATGGTGTCTACTAATAGGGCGTATGATCACAATTGGGCTTGCTTTGATCTATGGTGTGCAGAAAGGAATTTCTCTCCTATTACAACTGCAGATCTTCATATCACCTAGTTTTTACAGGAGGCCTCTGAAAAAGGATTGGAGGTTTCAACTCTGAGGTTACAGCAGTCGGCATTTCAGGTATTTAGATCATCCTAGAGTGATCTATCTCCTACAGAACCTCTTGTATCCAACATATTCAGAAGGTTCAAGCAATTGAAAACCAGGATTCATAATCCCTTTCCAGCCTGGGATTTCTGTCTAGTCTTATCCTTACTAAAGGCTGCTCTGTTTAAGTCTATTGAAACTACATTTGAGAAGTTCCTCACTGTAACAGTGTTTTTTCTTTTAGCCATCACCTCAGCTTAACATTTAGGGGAGTTAGGAGCAATTGTCTGTCGACATCCTTACTTGAAGGTGTTTGAAGATCAGATTGTACTCTCCCTAGATCCTAAATTCCTTCTGAAAATCAACACGGTCTTTCATAAGAACCAAGAGATTGTCCTCCTGGCTCTACATCAGGATAACACCAATTCAGACTCCTTAATTCACCTCTTAAATGTGGTAAGAACAGTGAAAATTGACTTAAGTTGAACAGATTAATATAGGGTTTCAGATTTCCTTTTCATTAAGTTCCGGCCTGTCAAGAGTGGAGAGAAACCTTCTTCTTCCACTTTTGCAAGGTGGATTAAGATGGAAATTTCCTCGGACTATTTGAATTGTGATAGAGAGATCGCTGTTACAGTCAAAGCTCCCTCAACCAGAGGAATGGCGGCTTCCTGGCTGAATGGGCAGGCAAGTCCATTAGTGAGATTTGTAAGGCTTCCACCTGGTCGTCTCCATCTACATTTATTTTGCAATATAGGTCACATGTTTCTTAGGGCTCTAAGTTAGCTTTTGGATCACAAGTTATGTTAGGATCCATGCTGGCTTAAAGCATCTACAATTTAATTGTAACCTGCCAAGTTGTGATATCTTTTCTTTTTAATGGAGCAGGGTGACAATGACGGGAAAAAAAGCATTTCTCCTCTACATGGCCTTTTGCTGATGAAAGGGGGTTTTATAATGCTAGGATTACTTACATGTATTCTTCATGACTCAAGATTTTTCCTCACTCTTCCCAGTACTTATGACCCTCCGACCCACCCTGTCCCTTCAACAGCCTCTACTCAGTGACTTGGCAGAGAACAGGAAATTAGTTGGGAAGTGAGGTGTCTTGTGGGTAGCTTCCCTTCCCAGAAAAAAAAAATAGCATGGGAAGTGGTGGTAAGAAAGTAGTGAATGTGTACCTTCACTCCTAGAGTAATAGATTCACATGGGTCAGTATCTTCTGGAAACTAATGGATGCATACCCATTAAACTCCAATCAACACTACAGTGCAATGGGCACATACAAGCATAAGTTGAAATATGATAGAAATGACAACTGGTGGAACCAATTAGCCAAGACATAGTCATAGGGACAGGATGATGAAGCCTCTACCAGCTAAAATATCTCAAAGGTAAATTGATTTTTCAGCTGCAGAGTTAAGAATAGCATTTTCAGCTGCTTCAATAGCACGGAACGGCTAGAGGGCCCAATAAATGCTTGTTGTGGAAAACATCCTCAGACAGAATAATAATTCATATACTACTATATGACATCCCAGTAGTGTCCCGTCCTTAAGGGTGGAGGGTTCCCAGACCCCCAACTTTTTGCAAACGTAAAGAGTGTCTGTTAGGATGAGCAAAGGCCAGTTTTGTTCAGGTTAGGTAGCCAGGTGCTGTATATGTGCTGAATGCGCAGGTGCCTGGGTGCCTGAGCTGAACTTTGCCAGACTGAAGATTTCACAGCCCTCGGGGCATGACCTCCTAAGCCTCACGACAAGGGGGTGCGTCGGACCTGGGCGCTTTAGTTTTAAGCCCTGAAATGCCGAGGGCCGAATTTCCATTTGTGATGCTCTTCACAGAGTAGTGTGGGATCAGCAGTCTAACTGACCCAATCCCACTCTGTGAAGACCCATAACAAGGTCAGCCAATGAGAAGAGGCGGCAGTCCCAATCCTTCCCACCACTCGAGCTCACAGCTGTGGCAAGCAAGTTTTGAAAATGTTTTTTAATGTTTGCTGCATATGTGCATACGTATGTGTGTGTGAGAGAATGTATGTGTATTAGTGAGAGCGTGTGTGCTGTGAATGGGTGTGCGTGTGTATGTGCTGGTGCATGGGTGTAAGTGTGCACAGTTGTGAATGCATGGGGATTAGTGAGTGTGCATGTAGATAAGTGAGTGTGATTATGTGTTAGTCCCCCACCCCAGCTCGAATAACCGGCCGTCACTGTGACATCCTTCGCATATTTTGATTTAATTGATTGAAGCCTGCAAAGAAGCTCAGATACTTTGTGTGCCAAGATTGATGGCAACTCTAAAATATTTGAACAGCAATATTTAATTTAACAAAAAACATTTTATTATTGTGCTTAATGCACCTTAAAAACAGAGAAATTAATTCTATCTGAAAAGCATGTAAGTGCCTGGCATCCAAAATTACATGTTGGAGGTAGCAATGCCTTTGTTACATAAGTCACAGCAAATTCCATAATTTAATACAGTCTAGAGTGGGTGCAACCATTTTTTCCACTGAAACAGCTCTTGCATACTCGGTCAAAGCTGCTTCGGGAAAAAATAGTGTGGGATAGTGATCTGCCAATTAAGTTTTTTTCTGGAGATAGACCCCCAAAGTGATTTCCATTTCGAGGAATATCAGAGCTGATGCCCCACCCCCCCATGTGCTGTGAGTTTAAGGGAAATTTCAGGACTTTTTCTGTCCTGGGCTGTTAGGAAAGGATGCTAATGGGAATTACATTAGAAAGGCTGTCCTTAATTGAGCAGCTCCTCTAATGTAATGTCTTCTGGTCCCTGGTGGTCTCATTTAGAATGTGTGGAAGGCGGGGTTCCTAATGACAGAAAGGGCAATGGAGGTAAGCAGTCAGAAAAGTTACAGTATATTTTATGAATCTCTTATTACCCCACATATCTAAGTTAGGCTCTAAATGCTGCAGTACTGATGACCCAATGGACAGAACTTTTTTTCCTAAGTAAGTGTATCTCATTCACGGGATTTCAGGAGTAAGTTGTAAGTAACAACTGACTCTGGAGTAAGACTCATAGAAAAAGATTTGTGCATCGTGCCCAAAGAATTTGGAGATTCTGGGAAGCAGATGGATGCACGCCCAGGCAATAAGAGATGTATGAGGAAAAGGCCCTTTCGTTTTCATGAAGTAGCGGCCCTATGAGTCCTCCCTAACAAAGCCAATGCTCATGTGACACAGAATGTGGATGGAAGGCGGCTGCTTATATTTTTAAGTCACGCCTTCCAAGACGACATTGTAAAAAAGGCAGCTAATATCTTGTGCCCTGCTGCCTTCTAGAACCATTAAGGGAGCCAAATAACAGAGTTTCAGTTACCTTGTTTTCCTTCATCAGGAAACAGTCTATAAAGTCCCGAGGAGATTCTGTGTTCAAGGTCAGACGGTGTGACTCAATCTTTTTTTGGATAAAGTCCCTCAAAAAGAGGGTTTCCTTTAAAATTCTATGATGAGGTCCAGGCAGGCAGTCCATGATTGTTGGTATCGAGTTGTACAGCTGTGGGGAGTAAAACAAAGGGTTCAACATAAAATTGAAAACAATAAGCGTGAAGAAGGAAGAGAGAGAACACAAACAGAGAGAGGCAAAACAGAGTTGGAAATTAAGAGTGAATAAGAGAAACAAGCATTTGCAATGCAATAGGTCTTGCATTTGCAAGAGTTTGAGCTATTGGCATTGCAAATGACAATGCCTTTTATTCATGTGTTTTGAATCCCGACAAGTGCTGCGTAAACATGCACTTTGTACTTATTTATAATCCTTGCTTACGAGAAGCAAGGCTGGCAGTAAAAGATGCAGAGTTACTGCCACCCTTGCTTGTCGTAAGTGGTGCATAAATATGCACTTTGTAATTATAGTCCTTGCTTACGACTAGCAACGCCGGCATCAATTGCACCTCTTTTATTGCCAGCCTTGCTTCTCGTAAGCAATGACTATAAGTACAAAGTGTGTGTTTACACACCTCTTGCAGGTTTTCAAAACACATAAATAAAAGGCATTGTCATTTGCAATGCCTCAAACTCTCAAATGCGAGACCTATTGGATTGCAAATGCTTGTTGAGCTTTGAGACTGAGGCAGCATCAACCATAAGAAGGCAGGGACGGGGACGCCTGGCCGTGCGCTTCAAAAGCACGTGGGAGGAGGAGGAGGTAGATAAAATTTTAATATCATTCTGTGTTCACATGATCTTATCCACTCTAACAAATGAGATGCAATTAGAAAAATACTTTGTAAAAAGACAGATTTTAAGTTACTTTTTCACAAGGTGCAAAAAGTTACTTTTCGGAGTAACAAAACATAACTGGAGCAAAGAGAATTCGAGAGTACCCTCAATAAATAAGCATTTGGAGAAGGACAGTTCTTAAACTATACTGTCTACCAGTATGGATGACATGCGACATTTCTTAAACTATACTGTCTACCGCTATGGATGACATGCAAATCCTACACCTTGTAGTCCTCTGTCTGATGTAACATTTCCCATACACTGATTTACACACTTATGATTCATTGTCTTTGTGTAAAGTGTATGTGATGCACAGTGCTCTGACACCATACACTGGTATGAGTGGTGCTATAAAGCGAAATAAATGCATGAGAGAGAGTGGTTATGGAGACTTGAGGGACACTGTTAAAGGGTGGTAGTGAGGGAATCAGTGGAGAAGGAGGTCATTGGGGAGAACCAACAAACATTGTTGCACTGGGTGCCACCAATGCTAAAGCAGGCCCTGGACCAAACTTCCAGCAACCCTCAGATCGATTTCGGACCTGATGGTTTTCAAGAAACTGTTTACAACATGGTTATTTAGTTGTTGGGGCTGTCCCTGGTCAGTAGTGAGATGGAGACTGCTAGCATTGGGACACTTGTTTCGAGTAGCTGCGTGCTCTACAAATGCTATCATTCATTCAGTCATTGTTCAAACCACTTGCCCGCTACCACTTCTAAGGTTTGGTGTTTTTATGTTTCTCTTGAATATTCTCTCTGCAGCTCACTCTCTCCTCTTCCCTTCTTAATTTCTGATTTATGACTTTTGAAAATTAGTTTAGGCTCTTATGATTATAAGTGTATAATTTTACTGTATCATAGTTTTGTCTGCTTCTATAAAGCCTTGGCAATCAAGCACTCTCCAAATAAACATAACACAATTGCAGGGTTAGGATTATGTGATGGATTACAGTCAATGTGGCAAGTCCATCTAACAGACAGGATGTGGCTTCAAGTTTCCATAGAGTCCGAAATTTATTTGATTAAAAAACATAGTAGGTCAAATTAAAAAATTGAGCATGGGTTTCCCCAACATCAGCCAAGGATACGATCTCCCCTAGACAAGGTGAAGCACAAATTTCTGCTCTCAAACTTTAAAACCCTCACATTGGGTGCCAGAGATACTGCATGTTTAGGCTTGGAGATGGACACGGGCATGAGTAAGAAAGCGTGGCTGTTAGAGGCTACCTTAGTCAAGTAACTATACAGGGCATTTTCACATTTATAGTACAATCCCTCCTTCTTGTGATTTTCTACAATGCAAATCAAAACATCAATGCATAATTTGATCTTCATTATATGGATCAGTTCATGTCCTTTATTATCTTCTCTCCCTTGCAAATAATCATCATCAAAGTCATCAATCAGAAGCACTAGAGTGAAAGTAGATTATTATGTATTGAGGTGATGCAAATTTGTACCAATACATAAATAAATGAAAGGCAACATTAATGAAGAGGATAGCTCTCATAATCTTCATACCCCAGTCCCCATTTATATTCTGGAATTCAGACCAGAGAACCCACTGTTTAAGTCCATCAACAACAGTATGTAAGCCTTTAACATCATTTCCTAGGTTACTTATCTGCTCGTCCATCTACGTGGGTTTGTTGAGAAGAAAAACACAGCATTCAATTCCTTTTATGGGAGAGATGCCCCGCATTGCAGCCGGTATGAAGTCCAAAATCACCCATTCTATTTTGTAAAAGGACAGTTCTTTGATCAATTGGTTGGGCACTAATATACTTTAGCAACTTGGCGGATCGCTTTAGTCAACAGGATTAATCCCAGTGTGGAAACATTATTGCAAAGAATTGTGCAGTCTGTGGAATTCCTTTTTCTTGCTCCGGTACAAAAAAGAAGATGTGTTAGCAGGTAGCACGTAAGCAGGAAAGCAGGAAATAGACCACTTCTTGGATAACCACAAGAGGACGTCACAGCTTGTTCAGAAGCGCCACTCCAGGGGATTAGTACTCCAGGAGGAAAAACAATTCTAGTCATGGCAACTTCAGAAAAAATAAGGAAAGGTATATGTTCTTTGCCCTGGATTAGTTACATTACATTCACTGTGTCCCATGTATATGCTATCATTCCTTTCTTCGCAAACCAGTTCTTCAGCAGCAGTAGCTAAATGGACAACAGAAGGCAGTACCTCCTGAGCACACCTAGGCACAGTCAAATCAATGAGTGTAACACATTTTGGATTCTTTGATTTTGGGAATGAAGAACCATGTAGATGTAAGTCATTACACTGCTCCTCCCACTCAGTGCATCAGGTTCACTGTTCATTGTTACACCCCCATTGGAGTCAGTGGGCACATGGGAGCAAAGCCAGCATGAGAAAAGCTTTAGGCCTTCGTTTTATTGATCAAAGTCCCACAGGAAAGCACTGTATTTGTAGGAAAACCATTTACCTCTGGAGAGAGTGGGGGGCATTGTTCAGTTGACCTCATCAAGACTGCCACCCACCTGCTTCTTCTCATAAAACCACACAGACAGTCAAATCCTCAAGAGATGAGTTTCCTGGGATGCTTCCCACCACCCAGATCACAAGTCATTGTTCAGATGCTGCTTCTGGGTCAGTCCTTCGTTGTGTGTCCTCTGGAATCTAGAGCAGATTGGGCTTCTACAAGTTCTGTACTTCACTTGCAATGTGATGCACTGATCCAAGTGAGAGTCCCCTGCACTTTATGATGGTGTTGGTGATAAGAAGGACTTGGTAGAGCCCTCGCCACCTCAAATGAAGCGACGACATTTGCTAGTAGATCTTCACTTAGACTCATTGCCAGGCTCCAGGTTATGACACGCTTCAAACGGGGTGGTGAGCAATGCTTCTTGCACGTCAGAACAAAAGTTAATGAAACAGAAAATTAGTCATTTGCACTAACTGAGTCACACCATCAGATATGTGCAAATATAGCCAAGGTTGAGACACTGGAGGGTAAATGTAAGAATTAAACGGATCCCATTAAAATGTGTGTGGGTTCAACTCAGCTTTTTTTATTAGGAATGGTTCTCATTGCCATAAGGGCTAAGTTTAGAGTATCAGTTCACTTGAGCCCAGTTTTAACACATATTTTTGAAAAGCTATTTTTTATTGTTCCATTAAAGCACTACAACTTGCTGGTGGATTCAGTGCTATTGGCACAATAATAATGTTTACGAATACATAGCGTTTTGGACTTTTTCTGAAACATGAATAATACAAAATGAGCCCACTTATCACTTCTGATCTTAAGCAGAATCCCAAAACAAGGAATAAAGTTTCTGCTCAGTGTTTTAGATGCACTGGTTCTGTTCACCCCTGTCTAGGGATAGATTTTCGCTCTTCCAAAAACACATTACAAACCAAAAGCAGCATGGAGGAGCAACAACAGGGCTTCTGAATGAAGTCAATTTGTATGGGAATAAATTGTAGTGTAGTTCCTATATCCCTTATAGGCTCTGCGCATTGGAATAATATACACTATAGTTTTGACATAGGACTGAGGTCAGAATGTCTCTATCGAGTACATTAAAGTTAATTACTTGTGTGTGCCAGCTAACTCAGAGATCACTAGAAACTTCTCAAATAAACAAGAAGGAATTAGTTTCTGACAACCGCATAAACATGACAACTTTGTTTCCCTTAGAGTCGGAACAATCTCAGAATCGTCGAAACAATAGATAACAGTTTCACTCAGTCAATCATGCATGCTTCGTTTCTACAGAGTTACACAGAAATAGAGAGACGGGCGTTTCAATAAAAAGGGTTTATTGAACAGTCTTATTTCTCACGCAAGAGATATGAACTGCTACAATCGTAAGACAGAATGCGAAGTATAATACGTACAGCGTTAGCAGTAAGATAAAATAATACTGCAATAGAATGGTTTATAGCTATGACAGATATTCATAAAAATACATACATAAATAACACAGGCTAAAATGTTAATACTCATCTGATGCTTCTAGCTAGTTGTACCCCAGTGTACCTAACCTAAGTGTAGTACAAGATAAGAAGTAGGTACTGTTTGTCTATAGTCTAGTTTAGCTATAGTTGCCAAGATTTGCCAAAAGTCCCTCTAGGTTCTAGTCAGCTCCATACCTTAGAATGAGTGAGTTTGGAATCTCTTTTCGAGTCTCGATCTCTAACACCCCGCAAGGGGAGTCAGAAATACTGGAGTTGGATTCTATGCGAGGAGGATGACAGCGTCTGGTCAGTGCGTCAGGCGGGGACTTGACTTCCTTCCGAACTTGCCGTGGCGACCCGCGTCGTGCAAGCTGGCAGCCGAACTGTGGTTTGCCATGGTAAGTGAAGGTATTTTTATACCTTGAAGGTGTTTAGGAATTCCAGTATTGACGTAATAGTCGGGCAGAAGAACGTCATGAATGAACCCCTAAGGAATAGATGTTCATGCATAATAAATGAGTTCTTGGAGAAATCAATATTCAAGCAAGGGAAAGTCCAAAAGGCTTAAGAGTCTGGTTTTCCAAGCACTCGTTGTGACGTAGATGAACGGGTGCAGGTGGCCATGCCTGTATTTGGTTAGCATGGATAATGCCTAAATAAGGGTAGGATTTCTATGCCTAAATATGGGCAATGCAAATTGTGCCTACATAAGGGCATAAATCGGGAAACCTATATACGGTATCTAAATCGACACACAACAAAATCAGTCCCAAGGAGAAAGTTGGGCAGCAGACGAGGTTTTGGCACTGCATAAATATCACAGGCTTGAGGAGATACAGAGCTGCTGAAAAATGGTCCCAAAATAATCTGCTAAACATGTGACGTTTATGTCATGAGTCATGTCGTCCCTGCTGACATGTCCAATATCCTGATAATAAGATGGCTAAATTGAGTGACATAATTTTTGGAGCAGCCATTTTACCAGTCTTGTCTCACAACAAACCACTCAAATGACTGAGGCATCCATATTATTTCCACAGTTTATTTTCACTCTCTGGTATTAGTTCCCCCACAGTTGTAAGGTCGGGTATATTGGGCATTAAAGATGCAGTAGTTGGAGATAATGTTACATTGTAATCAAGAGAAATAGCAACTTTCCTAGCAGCATTGTCAGCAGGGTCATTCCCAGAACACACTTTGTTTTCTGAGGCTAGTTAGCAACACATTTGGCTATCACAATCTCCCTTGGGAGTTGAAGGGCATCAAGCACATTTTTACATAGGGTCCTTTCATTATTGGGGCACCAAGGAAGCAAGGAAAACCTTCTGCATCCAGAGGAGTCCAAGGTCTTGAGCAACCCCGAAGGCATATTTAAAATCAGTAAAGATAATAGCAGCTTTTCTTAAGGCTAGATTATTAGCTTGAATACTTACTACAATTCTGATAATGGAGGCTACATAAAGATAGAATTTTTGGGGTAGTTACTAGATGACTCCTAACTTTGAGTAAATGAAGTGTATGCATTATGATGAGAATGCTTGTTTTAGTAAATGTCATGGGACCTTTATATGACACATTAAAGATAACCATTCAATCAATCATCAAAATCATCATCTTTACTCAGTCATAGTTTAACCATAAAAGCACAGAATAAAAAAACATGTACATCTTCAAAAATATAAATAACAATGTAAAAACATCATTAATTTGTCATTAACGTGCATAGGTTCTCCTCAATTTCACAGCAGCAATGATATAACTAAGAACAGCAGTGCAAACATCATGTGTTTGTAAGCTTTGCAAATAGATCAAACCCTCTTTGTAAGAATTAAGGTGCTTATGCAGTAGGACAGGACGTAAAAAGCGCAATCTACAGGAGTCATAAAACGTACAAAAGAACATGAAATGCACAGTGTTTTGGGCACTAACACAGTCACAAGGGCAACATGGGAGGGAAGCAAACCAGTAACCCACTAGCGGGAAAGCCACAAGGATGTGAACTGTGTTTAGTCTCAACTTAGTGAGAAACTATCTGTACTCTGAATTTGCTATAAAATTCGGGTAAAGCTCCACATAAGATGATGTAGAAATCTGCATATATCTTGTAACTACCGGCATATCAAGGGACTTTTCTTGTTAAATTCCCTCTTTATAAGTTTTATGGCTCCTTCTGACTTCCATTTTAAGGTCAGGGCTTATACTTTGCAGTGACTCAAAAAGATGGCTGTACCCCAGGCTATAAAAGGTGTTTCGCATGCAGGCCAACCACTGGATAGCAGTCATGTTATCTAATTTTAGACAATCTAGCAATACCTTCCTCGAAACATCTACATTTGTATAGCTCCATAGCTTTATCCGTAATAAAAGAGGTGCCATAGAGATTCGATCCTCCACGAACCCTATAACCAATTCTAAATGTGCAATGAGACTTGAGGAAGTTTTAGGAATACCCAAAAGCCTGCACAAAAACCTACTCTGAACCACTTCAAGTTTCGTGCAGGCAACACAACCTCAGACTCCGGCTCCATAAGTGCCCACCGATCGACACTTGCTTTTATAAAGTTAAACCATTTCATGGACTGGCATGTGGCATAGCCTTTTTGTAAATCTGAATATTGCATCTTCTGTTGCCCACATCTTTTGGACCCTTTGAGTAAGTAGCCTGTCCCATGATCTATTTGCCTCCCACAAAATGCCAAGGTAGTTAGAAAAAGGAAGCTTTTCAAATTGTGTGTCCCCCCCCATATAAAATGTTTTGGAAAACAGGTCATAATACAACATTTTGGCTGATGTACCTTATGTTCTCAGCATAAAATCATTAAACACATTAAGAAGGTTTTGAAGGGCATTTGCGGTAACACTTAAAAGAACTGCGCCATCCACGTAGAGCAGCACGGGGACTGGCAGCATACCAATCCTAGGGACATCATCACTACAAGCCCTTAAAGTAGTGTCTAGAGAATTATTGTATAATTAAAAAGAAAAGGTGCTAATATGCAACTCTGTACCACCACTCTAGTCACCTTTATTGGAGCTGTACAGTCCCCATTCCGTGTAAAGCTCACGCTCATTGTAGAGTCCCTATGCAGGCGTTTTACCAGATCCACGAGAGGGGGATCAATTCCCATCTGCTCCATTAGGTCCCATAATATGCTCCTATCTACAAGGTCAAAAGCACAGGAGAGGTCCATGAATGCCATATGTATGGCCCCTCTCCTGACTTTGACATATTCACCTATGATGAGATTTAGGTTGAGCGTTTGCTCTACAGTCCCTAAACCGTGTCGGAAGCCATACTGGGCAGGCCAGAAAAAAGAGCTAGCCTCTGCCAGGTCCTCCAGTTTGCACAGAATTACCCTCCCAAGCATCTTTACTGTGGTATCAATCAACGAGATTGGGTGATAACATGTGAGGAAGTTGCAATCCCCTTTCTTATAGATGGCTTTACTCCATAAATCTATAAGATCGCCTTTCAATGCTACCCTCAATACATTTGTGACAAGGGGAGCCCAGAATTCCACATTATTTAAAAAAAGTATCGATTGGAACCCCGTACGGACCAGGGGCTTTTCTACTTGCAGCATTCATAATGGCTTTTTTGACTGCAGCTAAATCTACAAGATCAATTAGCCACTCCTCATTTCTGGGGTAGCGGTCGGGCATATTTGCGCTTCAGCACCCACCATCTTTCTTATCTGGATTAAAAACAGAATAAAGTGGTAAATCCAGTCAGTCTCAGTGATATGGCATTCAATGCTAGAAGCTTGGTTATCCGACAAAAAAGGTTGGTTAACTATGTTCCAGAAGAATCTGGCGTCTTTCAAATCAGCCACTTTATTTAGATCCTCTCAAGCTTTAGCTCAGATGTCTTGTTTCCTTTGTTGCAAGACTAGCTTATATTTATGTCTTGCTTCCCTTATGTCACTAAGATTACGTGGTGTTTTATTAATGGCCTGTTTTAGGGCTTTAAGTTCTCTGGTGCATTCAGAACTAAACCATGGATGCGGGGGTTGCTCTTTGAGGGGTTTATTTGATACGAGCCTATGGGATATAATTTCACAGATCTTCATAAAACAGTCTTGGATTTTGGGCGCATCTTCCTCTGTGGAGAGACAACTAGTGATTTCAATAAAAGCCTCCACCACCAAAGTGTTAAATGATTTTATGTGGATCTATTGAAACCAAATTTATAAGAACCCTCTTATTTGGCTGATAGTTAAACGCGGGCATGATATTACCATGTGTATCATAATAAGAGGAGGCTCAAAAACGTACTGAGATAGGGTTATGGTCGTTGTGGGGGAGTGAGCATACCTCATAATGTATAGGTTCACATGCCATATCCCTAGAAACAAGAACAAAATCGTTAGTACTGCCCTTGCCCCTTCCTACAAAAGTGGGTGGATTGTTTTCACCATTGCCCCAAATATCCGATGAAAAACGTTGGGTTGTGTGATAAAACCAGCTCATTAAGTGTTTCAACATAATTTGAGTGTGCGAAGTAGCCAGTGTTGTCCCCCTGAACATTGCTGAAACCACATATACAGTCACCTTTGTACAAACATTTGGAAATATTAAAATCGCCTGCCCATATCAATGGTGTCTGTTTTTTCTGTCTGTGCATAAAATCTAAAACTGACCTTTCCAGCTCTTCAAAGAATACCTATGAGGTGTGCCGAAAAAAGTTAAAATAAAAATCTATTAAAAGAATATTAAGCTGCTTTGGTACATAAAGATGAAGGCTTTGATAGCAAGGTCCCGGGGCTAGGAAGTTAGCCTTCAAATTTCTAATAGAGCATGCTGTAAAAATAGCTAAACTCCCCTTTCCTCTTCCCGCAATAGACGGGGGTGCCTCAGAGCAGTATGATATAAACCCATTGATGGTGCCTGAATCGAAAGCCCAAGTCTCCAGGCAACATAAAATATCAAATTTCCCAACAAAAGATAGCCAGTCCTCATTTTGGAGTTTGTTTAGTAACCCTGATATAGTCCATGATCGTAAATGCATGCAATGACTATTGGCAATAATACTTGATGGGTAAATATTTGCCTCAGAATCCCAGGCTCAGATGACACCACCCTAGCCCGCTGTTTGAAGGCAAACATTTTACTCTAAATCGATCAGGGGCATGAACCTGTTTCTGAGGGGTAAGCTGAGATTCAGTCAGGGTTTATTGCGAGGGTAATTTGAGCTAATGACCCAGACTTTCAGTGAGACAGATGGTGCTAAATGTCTATAATAGAAACCAAATAGAAGTATGATTATGGTGCTTGGTTTTACCCTGCTATCCTGTGCTAAAGATAAAATGTCCCCAGCAGCTCTAGGATTGTGAACAATTATGATTACAGTGTCGCCAGGGTAATTCATTTCAAGGGGACCAAGAACATAAGTTACTTACCTGTAAACTGTGGTTCTCCAGTATTGGTGTCTTTCATAGATTCACATGCTTGAATCATTCCCCGTCGTCGAAGTGGGAGTCCCAAGGTACACAAAATAGCAATAGATCCATAGTATAACAATACCATAGCTAAAAATATTCCATAGTAGAGATTGTAATATAGCAATTAATAGAAAAAACCTGTCACTTTAATAACGCGTCCAAGTCATTGGGTATAGTCCAAACTCCAGCCAATCAGGCAACAGCACCCTCTAGAACCTTCTCCCCTGAGGCTCAGACCCTCCGATTTTCTAGCACAAGAGTGTCATAATAGTCAAGTAAATGAGGGGAGCCTCTGAGGGGAGGTGAGTGGGTTGCATGTGAATCTATGAAATACACCAATACTGGAGAACCACAGTTTATGTTCTTCTCCAGTATTGGGGTGTCTTTCATAGATTCACATGCTTGAATCAGAATAGAAAGCAGTAATTCCAGAATTGCACATTGCAAACTATAAGTCAATCGTAGTCAATATATATATAAATATATACATATATATACATATAAATATATATTCTGTGCAGGAGGAGGGAAGAAACAGAGGTTCACCTTACTTAAAAAGATTACGTAGCACTGCTTGCACCACCGCTGTGTCAGCATTGTGGGCAGCTTCCAGACAGTAGTAGAGGTATGTCTGCTGGACCATGTTGCAGCTCTACAAATCTGGTGAAGAGGCACACCAGCAAAGAGAGCAGCAGAAGAGGAGACTGCTCTGGTAGAATGTGCCTTGACCGTTGTTTGAAGTGTCTTTCCCGCTTGCTGATGGCAAAAGGAAATCGTACTAGATATCCAACTTGCAATAGTCTGTTCAGTTAGTGGATGTCCTTTACGCATCCTGCCGTAGGCTATAAAGTTGGTCAGTTTTACGGACACTGGCTGTTTTTTGCAGATAAAAAACCTTTTAACATCTAAAGAGTGTAAAGTCCTTTCCGCCGGCGGCTGTGGATAAGGGAAAAAAGTCTTTAAGATGACCGGCTCATTTAAGTGGAAATCAGAAGGTACTTTAGGGACAAAGGCCGGGTTAGTGCAGAGCACCACAGAGTCCCTGGTGAATTGAAGAAAAGGCGGTTTAATAGTAAAAGCCTGTATGTCACTGACTCATCGAGCAGAAGTAAGAGCTAAAAGCAAAGAAGTCTTCCAAGAGATGAATTTGAGAGCAGCCTTATGAATGGGCTCAAAAGGGGACTTCATGAGTTGTGCCAACACAATATTCAGATGCCAAGACGGAGTTGGACGTCGAATTGGCGGAAACATTCGAAATAAGCCTTTGAAAAATTGTTGTATTATTCTTGAAGAATAAAGAGAGTTGGAACCATGCTGTTGGAATCTGGAAATTGCGGCCAGAAAAACCTTAAGGGTAGAGTGAGAGAGCCCAGATTTCGATAAAGGCAAAAGTTGCTCCTGCCTAGAATGAACCGGGTGAACATTTGAAGCTTCACATAAAAGGCAAAACCGTTTTCACTTAAGTTTGTAGGTTTTGATAGTGGAGGGTGCTCTGGCGTCAGCAAGGACCTCCCTGCAGTCCGAAGGCATAACTAAGTTGACAAACTCATAGTGTTCAGGCGCCAGGCTGCCAATCGCAGAGATGTTGGATCCAGATGGCAGACCTTTCCTTGGTTCATAGTAAGAAGATCCGGAATTGGACGAAGCACCATTGGATCGAACTCCGACAGAAGGAGCAGCTCTGAAAACCAAATATGGCGAGGCCATCTGGGGGCTATGAGAAGAATGCGACAGGATTCTCTCGGCACTTTCTGAAGAACCCTTGGGACTAGAGGAATCGGTGGAAAAGCGTAAGCATACATTTTTGACCAGTTCATCAAAAAGGCATTCCCGTACGACCCTGGTTGGGGAAGCCAACTTGCGTAGAATGGGCGGTTCCGTTTGGTCGCAAACAAATCTAGATTGGGGCGTCCGCAAATCTGAAAGATGCGGTCCAGCGTTGGTTGATGAAGTTCCCACTCGTGGTTGGAAGAGATTGACCTGCTCAAGGAGTCCGCTAGGATGTTAGACACTCCCGGAACATGAACTGCTTTTAAAGTTATTTGATGATGAATCGCCCAATTCCAAATTTGCTGAGGTTGTATAGCAAAGTGGACCTCATGCCCCCTTGTTTGTTTACATAATGCATGCTTGTTGTGCTGTCCGTCCGGCTCAACACTGAAGCTCCATGAAGGAGGGTGCGAAGGTTTTCAGCGCCAGGAATATTGCCAGCAGCTCCATGAGGTTTATGTGCCAAGTTCGTTGCTGTGCATCCCATTTTCCCTTGACTGTGAGGCCCTGAAGATGCGCCCCCCCACCCCTCGAGGAAGGCGTCTGTCGTGAGAATAAAATTTGGAGCGTCCACTACACACAAGCGGCCTGCTGAGACGTTTGGCATGTGAGTCCACCACAACAACGCTCTTTCATCTGAAATGAGATGTTGACAACATAATCGAAGTACCCTGAGACCTATTGCCATTGTTTGTCGAGTTCCTCCTGTAAGGGTCTTATTCTGAGGCAACAGTTGGGAATTAGAGAGATGCAGGATAGCATCCCCAGACGCAACTTGAACTGTCGAACAGAAACTGACTTTCTTGTACAAAGGAGAGATGCCAGTTTGCAAATTTGTTGTTGTCTTTCATTTGCTACAAACGCCTTTGCTTGCTGAGTGTTTATGATGGCTCCCAAGAAAGTTCGCACCTGAGAGGGGTTGAAGTGCGACTTCTCCAGATTTATGGACAGGCCCAGCGACTGAAACAGAGACCAGCATATTAGAGTGTGTCTAGTTGCTACTGTGAACGATTGCGCCTTTCTAAGGCATTTGTCGAGGTAGGGAAATATTTGCCCCAGCTTGATGAAGGTGTGCTGCCACCGGTGCCAAGACCTTGGTGAACACTCGGGGCGCCGAGTGGAGGTCAAACAGAAGGACCTTGAATTGGAAGTCTCTGCCAGCCACTCTGAAGCACAGGAATTTCCTATGTCTGGGTAGGACAGGGACATGAAAATAGGCAGGCACCTTGAAGGTCCAGTGTTGTCATGTAATCTCCTTGAGACAGTAATTGAAGTACTTCTTGGAGAGATAACATCTGGAATGATTGTTTCTTGAAAAATTTGTTGAGGGAACGAAGGTCCAGAATGGGGTGCCACTCCCCGGATTTTTTCTTGATGAGGAAGAATCTTGAATAGAAGCCTGCACCCCTTTGTAAATTTGGTACCACATTGATCGCTCCTTTCTTTACCATGACCTTGATTTGGCATAAAACTTCCTTCAGATGGGCAGGAGGAGGACCTCTGGGAGGAGAATTTGGGGGAAAATTTTGAAATTCTAGAGTGTGTCCTCTGTACACTATGTCCAAAACCCATCGATCTGTAGTTATGGCAGACCAGTTTGAGAAGAAATGGGAGATTTGCCCTCCAACCTTGGTTGGGTTGATGGGTAGAGTGGTTGGCAGGTGGCGGCTGTCACTGCTTTTTTGAGGAATCTCTGCCCCTGTAGGAAGATTTCCCTCTGTACTGTTAATAAGAGGCAGCTGGCGGTTGACGAAAAGACTGCTGTTGCTGGCAGAAAGAGTAACGCTGTTGTCCCTGATAGGATTGGCACTGCCGGTTTTGATTGTAGCCTCCTCGAAAAGAATAGGAGGAACCACGACCCATTACACCACGAAAACTCTGCTTTTTAAATTGTAAAGTGCCAATAGCATGTGCGGTGTCAGTATCCTTTTTAACCATCTGGAGGGCGTTGTCAATGTGCTGCCCGAAAAGTGATTAGCTGTCGTAAGGCATATCGATAATTTTAGTTTGTACTTTCTGCCGAAAAGACGTAGCTTTTATCCAGCCCTACCGTCGGAGGACTGCCGCCCCTGCCAGTTGGCGAAAACCCGTGGAAGAGACGTCCACTGCACAGTCAAAGATCTCAGCAGAGATCCGCTCACCTTCTTGGAGAATCTTTAAAGCTTCCACTTTACAGGCTTCAGGCAACATGTTGATAAAGGAGGAAATGTCCAACCACATTTGCCTGTCATAGCGGCCTAGGATAGCAAGAGAATTAGCAGCCCGGACAGTAGTTGCTGCCATGCTAGAAAACCTTTCCCAATGGAATCAAGACGTCTGCCCTCTCGATCAGGAGGAGCTGACAAAGGAGACGAGGGATTTGTGGCACGACGTTGTGCCGCCTGAGAAATAACCGAGTCCGGCTTCGGTTGACCAATTAGACAGGCTGGTGAATTGTCCAGGGCCTTGTATTTCTTATCCAGGCGTGGCAGGACTGCAGGAATGGAGGCAGGGGTTTTCATGACTTTCAAACCCTCCTGCCAGATTAAATCAATTATCGGTATAGCCCAAACCTGTTTCTGTGGTTGATCTTTGAAATCATATAGTAAACAGTCTTCGTCCTTGGTGACCATAGGGAGGGGGAATCTTTTGGCCGCTCTGTCCATGAGAACAGGAAATCCCCCTATATCAACAGGTGGGGAGTCAACGGGAGTTGGAGTGGTAGGCGGCGAAGTCTGGATCTGATAATTGTCCCACTCAGTAAGTAGGGATCTATTATCTAACTCCCCTTCTTCTCTGTCTTCATCAGTGGAATGTGTGTCCTCTATGTTTAGAGATCTTGATGCCACCGGAGAAACTGGAGCAGGTGGCCCAATGATTGATGAAGGTGTCGGGATAGGCGTTTGAGGGACCGATGAAGCTCGCTCCGAAGGAGGAAAGCGGTGGTAGTAGTCATCAAGCATATGTTGCAAATTAGAAACGAGTGACATAGGCATATGTGCAGTCAGATTTTCAGGCTGTGGTTGAATATTAGGCTCTAAGTAATAGTCATACTCTTGGTCATCCTCTATATCCTGTCACTTGATGAGAAGCTCCGAAGGACTACGAGCAGCCCGAAACCTATCATCCTCCTCTGAATCCTCCTCATCCGTCCCATAATCAAACAGTTCCACTGGAAGATTAGGAGATGCTTGAATTGGTAATAAAAGGTCCATGGAAGATTGTCTACGTTGAAGCAAGGGAACATTCTTTGGTTCTGAAGGTGGCAAAAGAGCTGCTGAAGGCTTCAAAGGGACTATAGGCATCAAAACTGAAGGTGAAACCAAAGATTTCGCCGACGAAGCTGCAGCCGTTGACGAGAGACATAGTTGAAGCTCTGTCTGTGAAGGTTTCAGTGCCGTCGACAAAGCAACCATCGACGAAGCAACCGTCGATGTAGCAACCGTCGACGAGGCAGGCGTCGACGCAGTAGGCGTCGACGAAGTAGGCGTCGACGAGGCAGCCGTCGATGGGACAGGCAGATCCTTGGAGGGCGTCGACCGTCTCAAAGAGAGGGAAGCGGTAGATGAATGAGGCCTCACCCTCACCGACACAAGCGTCGACGGAGGAGACGCCGACGACATCACCATAGTAGGTTGAGGCGAAGAGAAGGTGTCAGTCGTCGTCGTAGTTGTGATGACGGATGACTACGTCGACGGAGGAATCGACGCTTGAGACTTAGATCTCGGAGGCGTAGAGGGTGGAGACTGACCCTTAGGAAGAGCAGGAGCCCCTTTTGATGAGGAAGGCTGGTCTTCACGCTTAGAAGTGTGGTGTTTCTTCAGCACCTAAGCCTTTTTGTTTGAGGCAACAGTCTTGAGAGAAGAATCACTCTCAACATCTGATAATGGGTTATCCTTCGTCTGGAGCTTCTGTAGCCACAGAAGAAGACGTCCCTCTCTGTCTCTTAAGGTCTTTTGAGGAAAAGTCCTGCATATTTTACAATCTCTCACCTGATGGTCAGGGTGGAGGCAGTAAATACACTTTTTGTGTGGGTCTTCAGAATGAAGTCACAGTTTCCCACAACACTCACAGTGTCTGAAGAGTGATCTTTTTGTTGTAGACATTGTAGTGAAGAGGTTCTGAAGAATTCCTGAAGGGAAAAGTTGAAGTACTGAGCAGAGCTCAGGGAGACTCCCTTCACACGACGTGCGGTAGAAAATCTGAGGGTCTGAGCCTCTGGAGAGAAGGTTCTAGAGGGTGCTGTCACCTGATTGGCTGAAGTTTGGACTATATCCTATGACTTGGACGAGTTATTAAAGTGACAGGTTTTTTCCTATTAATTGCTATGTTACAATACTTCCTCTGGAATTTTTAGCTATGGTATTGTTATACTATGGATATATTGCTATTTTATGTACCGTGGGACTCCCACTTCGATGGCGGGGAATGATTCAAGCATGTGAATCTATGAAAGACACCCCAATACTGGAGAATATCCCTTACTCGACCTACAAACAAAATCTCATAATTTAAGTCCCACTGACAGTTTATTGAATTGTTTAACCAAAAAAGAACTTTATTCCGAAATTCCCCGGTTGACTCAATGGTACCTACAGGTAGATGGGGCACATTTGCCAGTATGATGACATAAGGGCAGGAAGCTGGGGGAACCATAAATTACTGGCAGATTAACCAACTCTGAGATGTTACTTTCTGCTTGTCTTCCTGATTTTGATACAACAGTTTTAGAAGATGGGCGTCCATCATCTTTATGCTGGATTTGTGAACCTATTTGTGGAGCTGTTCCCACAGTAGGGACCAAAGCCTGAGTAATACTCCTGCCATTTTCACCCAATATTGTGTTTTCAATGGGAGGCTGCAAGGCAGAGTGAGAATCCCGCTTGGTTGGTGTTCGTATGGGCTGTTGCTCGTTTGCTATGTTTGATGGAACCACCCCTGGATTTAGGGTGCGTTCGTCTGCACACTTTAAGAGCTTAGGCAAGCCAGCCTCAACGGCCAGGCATTCATAGATCGGGGATAGTTTGTGTAGGAAGGTGGAATCTGACTGCATGGTTACCCCCACTTTTTGCCTGGTGTTTTGCTGGTTTTCAACTTAGTTTGACTGGGATTCTGCTAATCAGGACCACAGTCTATCTGTTTTCTCCCTAAATTGGTTGTTCATGTACTTTAGGTACACTCCAGATTGGATTCTGGGGTACCCTTATAAGTCCCTATTATATGGTATTCTATATACCCTGGGCATAGGTACCCCAGAGGCCTCTCAGGGGCTGCAGCATGTATTATGCCAACCCGGAGAGACCATTCAAAATGACACAACAGGTCTGCCACAGCAGCCTGTGTAAGGTGGTGTATGCACCCCTTACTTAGATATAGGTTCACTATATCTATCCTTATCACTGCACATATAAACCTATCAGTCACCCCTATGGCAGGCCTTATCAATCCTGAAAGCAGGGTGCTGGGTTTAATGTGAGAGGGTGCCCAAGCATGAGCAGAGCCCCTCTGCAGCTTTCGGAACCTATATTCCGGGATTGTTTGTGATTCAGCCAACCATATTCTCTTAAGTGCATTATAACCTCACGGTAAATGCTATCTTCAAAACGGCTGCATGGAAACATGTCGTGTTTGGTGTCAAATACCTTTGAATCATACCTCCACACCAGTAGCTGGTGAGGGAGGTATGATTCCACCCTACTAGAGGGAGAAATATGACAGCTCCGGTACACCCGGTACCAGCTTTCCTAACCCTGGCATCACAAGATGGATGCTGCCAGCCCTCCTGCTGCTGGATGAAACTCTAGCAGGGGACGGCTGGACAATAGGTTTCCTGTCACAGGGAGGTGTGACCACCTCCCAGACAGGCTTTAGTGTGTTGGGGCTTGGTGGGTGCACTCTGAGAGTGCTTTGATGTCTGCACAAGGGGCACATTTGGTGTCCCTGTGCATAGTCCAGCTCAAACCGGTTGCAGGGGCTATCAGCCCCATTCTCTGGTGCGAAACTGGACAAAGGACATGGGTGTAGCCACCCCTCTGTCCTGACACTCACATAGGTGGGTCCCCAGAGTTTGTCCCACCCCTTCCTTGGGTATAAAGTAGAAACCCCTGGCTACAGGACTTTGGATTTACCTGGATGAAACTCTGCTACAGAAACCAAGTACTTCAACTATCTACACTACGTTGGATGACCGAAGAATCTCCCTTGGAGTAAAGGAGTTACTACCTTGCAAGGTAGGCACCTGAAATGCATCTGACTGGTTTGCATCTACGCAGCTCCTGAAGGACTCCGAAGATTTTGCAACACAGTAGGTGGGTTCCCAAGCTTCCCTGAGGTCGACTAGTGCTCTCAGCAAACCTGAACCCCGCAGCCCTCGTGGGGACCGAGCAACCCGTACCCCTGGACACAGTGCACATTTGCAGCAGCATATGCTTTTTGGCGATCTCTGAGGTGGTGCTTTGGGCTACGGTGATTTGGGCTACTTATAGTCCAGACCCCGAGCAATGATTCCACTGAAGATTACCGGCCTACACTCCACGAGTGTTCCGTGGGCTGGTATTTTGTGATTCAAGTTGAGGTCCATTCGCAATCCCTGGTCTGTCGACCTGTGGGTCCCTGAGAAGGGAACTTTAACTTTCAGTGGGCTTTCCTGGTTGCTCCAGATGTGCCCTGACTCTCCATTGCTTGGGGAGTCCCCAGGACCTTGCCGGTCCTCACCGAAGCATCTTTTCTCTGACTGCGTGGGTTGCAGTTGCCAAGGCTTGTTTGTTTCCAATCCGGACACTGACCCCCCATCACTCGACATCCTTCGTGGAACAGCTCACCTGCTGACTTTGGTTGTCATCGACGTCTCCTGGTCCCCGTGGCTGCAGAGTCAAGCTTCACATCTTCACACCTGAAACATCCAGACGTCGGTGGGCATTCGTCTACCGAGCCCCTGGTCAGCCTGAAGTGACCCAGACTGTGTCCCCTCTGCTTTCAGGTTCTTCTCAGCCTAGATCCAGGCTTGGATCACAACGGACACTTCTCATCTTCCCGGCAGCCGCACTTTGCAGCATCACGCCATTGAAAACGACGAAGATTCCCGACACCATTTGACACCTATGCACCTGGCTTCCCTGGGTTAGGAAACACAAGTACTCCGGTGCTCACATAGGTGCTGGCCTTAGAACCTTCTATGTTTAAAAGGATTTGCTCAAAGTCCTCTCCTAAGTATCCTTAATCTTTAAAATTCCAACTGCAACTTTCCCATAGGATTGAAAGGACCTCGCAGCTGTGTTCTCACACTGCACGCGTCCCCCGTGGGTCCCCTCTGTCACTACCCTGGGTGGTTCCTTGGGGTCCCAGCGATTCTATGTGCTCTAGGCACTATGTCTAGTCAAGTTGGGGTTGTTATACCACTTTCTTAATATATGGTTTGGTCTCCCCCTGGGGCCCACTGTGTATTGTATTATTTACTGTCGTTCTAGTGTATTAATATTGTGTACCTTGTGCTCTAATCTCATAAAGAGGTTAGTGGAGCGTGTTTAGTAATAAATACATATCTTTTATATATATTTTGTGTGGTTCTCCTTTCATTTGGTCATTCAGGAGGTTATAATCTGGTAAACCAAGCTGCTTTACATTCCTTAGAGACTGAGCCTTAAGGCTGCTCTCCATTTACCACTAGGATAGCTTTTAATAAAGGTTGTCTTTAACCTAATCATCAATAAGAATCGTTTGGACAGGTGCAAGGTGCCCACTATAACCAGTGGACAGCATATACCAGGCCAACTTCTCACAGTTTGGCATCCAGGTCAGTGAGTCGTTTGCTCACAGGCCCTCAAATATTCTCAGTCGTAAATTGTAGGGGTATCATATCAACCTGACCAACCTTTTCTAGTACCTATTTGTCGTTTTTTGCTTAAGCGCTTGTTTTGTTGCTCGTTTCCTGCGCTTGGTTATGGTTCTGGGTTAGGAGAACAAACCGGAGAGCTGGATCATCGGTCAGGACGTGCCCCTCTACCAGCGGGGAGACTGGGTTGACGGAATCTCGAATGCTACCCGCGAGCAATATAGTAGGAAGGTCGGGTTAAATATTTTGGGCATCCAATATTCCAACACTCATCGCCAGAGGAGGCATTGATGATGGCTGTTGCAATGCACAAAATCCTCTGTCGTAAGTGAGAGGTGCCGCTCGGCAATTTTTATGTCGTTTACCACAAGGTCCACGGCTCTTACCAAAAAACAGTCAATGGTGGAACAAGAAGAGTGCTAGGGCACTGTGCTATTCCCTGTAAGCGCCTTTCTTTTTCCCATGGTGCCGCAGGTTGCAGCCTCCTGGGACCAGAGGACACAGAGTAGGAGTTGCTGAGAACAAGGTGGAAGTACAGATTGGGACAAAGTCAGAAATTAAGTCAACAAATCAAATGACGACAAGGCCAGAAGGGTAGAAGTGCAGCAAAACAGCAATACAGTAGCAATTGCCCATTCACCTCCTCCCTTGGTCTTGCTGAAGCCGCTGCCTCCGCCCACACAAAGCTGTAGAGGGCCTGTAGTAATATAGCCAGAATTGTAGCAGATGTTAGCTAGGGTTGTGAGGCTGTAGAGCTGCTTAATTAGTTGATTGAATAGGTTAATATTTGCAGCCTGAGGCCATAAGTCCAGAAGCAGGTGCCCAAAGAAACCAGCAACCATGAAAAAACGGCACGAAGAACATTGGATGAGCACTGGAACAGGACATAAGGCCTCTGCCTCACATGAGCTGTGATAGTAGGATCTGCGAGCCCTTCACTTCCCCCGCTGACCTACCGTACACCCGTGCCTGCCCGTTACAGTGGCGGCAAGCAGGGGCAAAAACCAGGCCAAGGCAGTAGCATCAGTGGCAGCGTCAGAGGCAGTGATGGCGGAATAAACAAAGGCACAGCAACGTCTCGAGACCCCCAGGAACCATAGGGACTTCCGACAACAGACAAAGCGAGATGGCTGGCTGTTGGGGGCTCTACTCCACCTCCATCGGGCAGATAGGCCCATCAAGCGGCAGCTCAGGGCTGCGATTTCCCTCCAGGTTGCTCCCTCCCTTCCTGACGTGCAATGTATGGCGTGTGTGGGAGGGCACAAGCATGGCATCAGGGGAGGAGGGCCAAGGCCAGGTCATCACCTAGATGTTTTTTTTTTACACACAAAATAGAAGGGGGACTTCGTGCTAGTGATCGCTGTGATCTAAGGTTGGGGGAAAACCCAAGGGTTTTAAAATTGCCCTTACACACAGAGAACTGTGTCATGCTTCATCATAGGGCTACTAACGCACCTCAGCGCAGACCAACGCTGGAGGTGGAGCAATAGGGAGGGGGAAGACAAAACAACATGTGTGTAGAAAACAGTATAGGATCACAAGTGACATAGGAGCAGAGACAGTGTTTTAAAACTGGTCACGGGAAATCCCAAATGCAACTTTAATCTTGGATTCCCTGTCCAGAGTAAAAAAGGTCACTTAAAGACCAGTGGATTGTGGTATGGGAGGCTATAACGAGTCACCTACCCCTCCACTCTGCAAAACCATTGAAATGTTTCAGCCGGCAAAATTTAATACCCCGGCTTTCATCAGGACTCGCATAAGAAAGATCCCATGCTAGCCCTACCTCCTTGATTCAAGGGTAGGGGGAAGATACCCTTCTGAGTAAATGCTCAGATAATATTTGGTAGAGTAACTTGCTCTCCGAGGGAAACCGAGTTCATTTAAAACCAAAACTTGAACTGGCGGGGGAGCGAGGACAGCTCCCTATAGTCACACTTTCGTCAAGGTGAGCTGTGTCGGACGACTTGTCCCTCCCAGTGCCGAGCAGTTTCCACCTAGATGTGTCAGGTCCAAGTATGTTCGGAGCAGTCCTCTAAAGGTAACCAATATTGTACCCAGGGCACAAATTTGATTACCAATAGGGTCCAGAAAGTGGGATAATTTGAAGGTGACATTTGAAAAGAATTTTGTATTATCGTACATCACAGCATGAGGTTTCCCTTATGTCAGATACCCCACATGGTAGGCTTTTCACTGAGAGATGTGCTACTAAGTGTATCATCTGGTTCCATTAAATCAATATTTTTTGTGTTTTTAAAACTAGGGTTTTAGAGTTACTTGCTTGCCATACTGTCCATATTTCCTTCTGTCTCGACCAGCAGAAGAGACTTAAGCAAGATTAAATACTGAGTTTTCCTATCAGGTGAGATTGACAGTGTACTTTATTTAGCCCCTAAGGGATATTCGTGGTTCTAGGAGCCTTTCCCATGCCACTACCCCCACCGATTATACACATTTTCTTTTTTTTGGTCATCTCCAACTTAGATTTAACCATGAAGAGAAAATATGTGTTCAGTAAATATTAAATCTAGAATCTCCCAAAGTTGAGGACTGTAGCCATAAGGTAGCTATTGAATATCACAAGCAGTTTTTAGTTCACAAAGCTCACGTACACTTTAAATCAACAAAGTTTGCTTTTTAATGAAAATGCCTCTCTGACTAAGGCGGTAGTGACTACTAGGTCATAAAGCAGAATCATATTCCTCGTCAGAAAATGTTTCTGTTCAGTTTAAATGTCTCTATAGTAATGACTGAAGTTAACTCTCAAGTCACTTGTCTTTTCCTAATGCCTTTGAGACACTTCAGCCAATTCTCTGAGATTGTCGGGATGCAGAACATCTTTGTTGCTCTTTTCATTCAGGACTGATGCAATTTTTGTACACCTGATTGGTGAGATGTTCATGTACATCACTTTTCTCCTTGGTATCAGACTGCCATTCTCATTCTCAACTTCTGTTTGCACGCTGTGTGCCGAAGAGAAAAACTCTCACTCGGCTGGGTCTGCAATCAAACTGAAGTTCCTAGATCACTGACATAATATCGGAATCAACAATATCATGTAACAGAAATACCATGTCACATTTATCGTTTACAAAAATATTGATTTCCTCTCTTATAATGGCAATTACAAAAATATTGAGAAAAAAACAGTTGCACACTAATATCGTTAAAAAGTATACAAAAATATTGTTTCTTTATATATATATAGATATATATATATAGTTTAAAATAATAAATCTTACATTTTCAATATATACCATTAATATAATGTACATTGAATAAATCTCACTAATAATACTATATATAAATATATACGTATATAAACACACACATGTCAAAACACAATTACTAAAATATATATTTTACACTATATTCATTTTTTTGTTTAACTCTAAATTTACTATTTACAACTATAAAGGGCACATTATATATGGAAAATGCCAGTATACATCTGTTCTTGACATGCAGAGCTGTAGAATCTCAAGCTTATGCATAGATCGCTATCTAGTGTTGGGCCCGGATGTTTGCACTTTGTTTTTCTTCGAAGAAGTCTTCCTAGTCACAAGGTAGGGGACTCCTCCTTTCGGTAATACTGCGCATGGTCATCGACTCCATCTTCAGATTGTTTTCCCGCAGAGGGTGAGAGAATGGAGTAGTAGTAAAGAATAGAGATGTCCATGTGTATGTATAAATAGTAACAACAGAACTACAGCAGCTACAGGTACCCGGGGAGGTGGGTGGGCGCATGAGATTCTACAGCTCTACATGCCAAGAACAGATGCATACTGGGTATGTAGCATGTTCCGTTCGAGGCATGTGAGCTGTAGCTCACATGCTTATGCATAGACTATACAGCAGTCTCCCCTAAGCGGTGGCTATCCTGTAACTGATGGAGTTGTCTGAAAACAGCATTTCAAGTACTGCTTGGCCCATATTAGCTTGTTGTCTTGCCAACACATCTACACAATAATGGTTGGTGAATGTGTGTCGTGTGGACCATGTTGCATCTTTGCAGACGTCAGTAATAGGGATGTTTCCTAAGAAAGCCATAGAAGCCCCTAGTTTACGAGTGTAATGTGCTCTAGGGGGTACTGTTAGAGACCTTTTGGCTTTTGCATAGCAAATCTGAATACATGTAACGATCCACCCAGCAATACCTGATTTGGATATAGGTTTGCCCTTGTGAGGTGGTGCAAAAGCTACAAAGAGTTGTTTGGTCTTACGAAAAGATTTGGTTCTTTCAGTGTAATACAACAGCGCTCTTCTAAGATCTAAGGTGTGTAAAGCTCGTTCTGCAACGGAGACAGGTTGAGGGAAGAAAACAGGTAATTCAACAGACTGATTTATGTGAAATGCAGATACTACCTTAGGTAGGAATTTGGGATTGGTACGAAGAGCCGCTTTATCTTTGTGTAGCTGAAAAAACGGTTCTTCTAGGGTTAGTGTATGAAGTTCACCCACTCTCCTCAAAGAAGTGATTGCAATGAGGAAAGCTGTTTTCCAAGTAGGGAACTGTAGTTCACATTTGTGCATGGGTTCAAATGGTGTGCCCATTAACCTTGTGAGGACTGTATTAAGATTCCAGACTGGGGCAGGTGGAAGTCTTGGTGGTATAACTCTTTTTAGTCCTTCCATAAATGCTTTGATTACAGGCACTCTAAAGAGGGATCAATGTTGCCTATTTTGGAGATAGGCTGCAACTGCAGCGAGATGCAGTATGATGGATGTATAGGCCAATGATGACTGCTGCAAATGTAACAGGTAGCAGATAATGTTTTGTATGGAAGCATCAAGAGGGTTGACGTTATTGCTATTGCAATAGATAACAAATCATTTCCATTTGGCTGGATAGCAGGCTTTTGTGGTAGGCTTTCTGGCCTCCTTAATTATGTTCATACAGTCTGGTGGAAGGTTCAGATAACCAAATTCTATGACTTCAGGAGCCAAATCGTGAGGTTCATTTGTTTGGGATCTGGGTGCTTGATTTCTCCATGGCTCTGTGTGAGGAGACTGGGAATTAAATGTAATTTTTGATGCAGCACTAGAGAGGGTTCCAACAGGGTTGTGAACCAGGGTTGACGTGCCCATGTTGGAGTTACTAGGAATAGTGTGAGAGATGTTTGCCTGAGTTTCCGAACCACTAATGGAATAAGTGGGAGAGGCGGAAAAATGTAAGCAAATATCCCAGACCAGTTCATCTGTAGTGCATTTCCTTTGGATAACGGGTGTGGATACCTGGAAGCGAAGCTTTGGCATTTTGCGTTTTGGGGTGTTGCAAACTGATCTATGTGAGGGACTCCCCAAGCTTGGGAGTAGGGGTGGAGAACTTGAGGATGAAGTTCCCATTTGTGTATTTGATACCTCTGCCTGCTGAGGTGGTCCGCAATCTGGTTGTTGACTCCTGGGAGGTGTTCCGATAGGAGATAGATATTGTGGTGAATAGACCACTTCCAGATGTCTTTGGCTATGTGGGACAGTTGGAGAGAGTGTGTGTCCCACTGTTTCTGTATGTAATACATAGCTGTCATGTTGTTGGTTCGAACTAAGACATCTTTGCCGGACAGGTGATCTTGAAAGGCTTCGAGAGCTAGAAAGATTGCCATGAGCTCTAAATGATTGATGTGGAGCAACCTTTGTTGGTGGTTCCACAGACATTGCACTGTGTGTTGTTGAAGATGAGCTCCCCAGCCAGTTCGGGACGCTTCTGCTGTTAATACTGTCTGTGGAACTGGGTCTATGAACTGCCGTCCTTTTGACAAATTTGGTGTGTTCCACCACTGCAGTGAGCGATGAGTGCGGCCGCTTACCAACACTAGATCGGGTAATAGACCGTGTGACTGGTTCCACTGACCGGCTAAGCATTCTTGAAGTGGACGCATGTGTAGCCTGGTATGGGGAACGATCATGATGTAAGACGCCATCATTCCTAACAGTTCCATAAAAACTCGAGCTGGAAGTGACTGATTGGCCTGAAACTGGCGAATTAACGCCTGAATGTTTCGAATTCTGACTGCGTTGGGAAATGCCAGAGCCCTTTGAGTATCTAAGGTGGCTCCTAGATAGTTTTGAGTGTTGGCGGGCTGAAGATGTGATTTTAACACATTGACTGTAAACCCCAGTTGGTGAAATAACTGAATGGTGAAGGAAGTGTGCTTGCGGCATTGTTGATACGTGCTGGCTTTGATGAGCCAATCGTCCAGGTACGGGAAGACATGGATGCTTTGTCTTCTTAGATGGGCAGCTACTACCGCCAGACACTTTGTGAAGACTCTGGGGGCAGTGGTGACTCCAAATGGGAGTACCTTGAATTGGTAATGTTGTAATGTTGACCTGCTACTTCAAACCTGAGAAATTTGTGGTGAGCAGGGTGGATTGGAATATGAAAGTAGGCGTCCTTTAAATCTAGAGTAGACAGAAAGTTGTCCTTTTGCAAAAGAGGTAGTACCTGTTGAAGTGTTACCATGTGGAAATGGTCTGACTGTATGTAAAAATGTAGTTCTCTGAGATCTAATATTGGTCTGAGAGAGCCGTCCTTTTTGGGAAATAGGAATACACGCCCGACCCTTGATGTTGTGGTGGCACGGGCTCTATGGCTCCTTTTAGTAGTAGGGATTGTACCTCTTGTTTGAGGAGGTGTAGGTGATCCTGTGAAAGTTTGTGTGACTTTGGAGGAGTGTTGATGAACTCCGGGCAATAACCAGAATGGATAATTTGAAGAATCCATTTGTCTGTTGTTATTGACCGCCATTTTAGAAGGAAATGTGACAGTCTTCCCCAGACAGGCGTTAGATGGTCATGGGGTAAGTGTGGGCAAGACACTGCTTTGTATTGGAGGGAGAGGTGCATCTACCTCTGCCTTTTCTGTTGTTCCCTCTGTAACCCCCTCTGAAGTAATTTTTAGAGCCGCAGGGTTGATTATTGCCCTTGTAAGTGGATGCAGTTTCCGTGGAAATGTTTTTGGACCCTGCTCGATAGAAGGAGCGCCGAAAGGAACCACGGCCTTGTATAGATTGATTGGCTCCCATTGATTTAGCCACTTCAGTATCTTTCTTCATCTTCTCCAGAGAAGAATCTACTACAGTCCCAATGTGATGCTCTTATCAAAAGGTGTGTTCAATATGGAGGTTTGCACCTCAGGTTTGAAACCAGATCTGCGTAGCCATACGTGTCTTCGCAAAAGTACACTAGTGTTCACTGCTCTAGCAGATGTGTCAGCAGCATCTAGGGAGCACCTGATTTGGTTGTTTGACATCAACTGTCCCTCCCGTATTAAGTCTTGTGCTTTAGATTCATGTTCTTGGGGTAGAAATTGCATGAGTTGTTCCATTTCATCCCAATGCGCATGGTCGTATAACACCTGTGTATTAGCAAGTCAGCTGCCTGAGAGGCTACCCTTTTACCTGAAGCATCGAGAAGCTTTGATTCCTTAACTGGGGGTTATGTTATTAAAATGTATATCTAGGCGCAACAGCTACCCAAACGGGTTTCCCGGTGCCATGCGGAAACGACAGAGAAGAAAGTAAACTTACTGAAATAAAAAGCCAGGTTTGAAGAGACTTACGGAACAGAGTAACATTCATCTGTGTACGAAGAGACAACGGTAGAGCTTTACACATATCAGGGCCCAAATAGGAAAAAAACGGCCACCCATACTGGATAGCCTGATCTTTGGTACCTGAAATTTGGCCTGAGTGGTAGATCTTAGAGTGCGTGAAGGCAAGTAAGGGTGAACTAGATTTTGCACGCACATGGGTGCAATGCCATGCTTGATTCTGAACATATAGTTCAGAGCTTTAAACTTAATCCGATTTTCAACTCTTAACCAATGAAGGTCCCTCAAGGAAGCGGAAATAGAAGCTGTTCTCGGAGTTCGGCATAGCAATCTGGCCGCGGAGTTATGTACTCTCTGTTGCTTTCGTGTCACATCTTTGTTAGCTCCATGATAGAGGATGTTACCGTAGTCCAACCGAGAAGTAACAAGAGCCTGGACTACGGTTCTCTGAGTAGGGCTAGGAAGCATCCAAATGATTTTTCTCAGCCACTTCAGAATGGTGAAGCATGTTGCAGCAACCTTCGTGGCCTGTTGACGCATAGATAGTGAGCCGTCAATAATAAAGCCAAGGTTGCGAACATGATGGGAAGGCTGCGGTTTTGCACCCATTTCTGTAGGCCAGTGTTTTGGACCCCACAGCTCTTTGTCTTTCCCCAATACCAGAACCTCAGTTTTTTCACCATTCAGCTGGAGAAAGTTGGCATGCATCCAAGATTCCACCTTACACAGCCCAGCCCGAAGAGCAGAAGGCTCTGAATTTTTAGCCGCAGAGAGTGAGAAGATAATCTGCGTGTCGTCGGCGTAGGAGAATAACGACAACCCAGCTTCTTCGACAATTGTTGCCAGGGATCTAACATAAATGTTAAACAGCAGAGGACTAAGGATAGACCCCTGGGGGACTCCATACGGGGATGAGTGAATCTTGGAGTTTGCTGCAGAAGAAAAGACCAGTAAGAAAAGAGGATAGCCAGCTGAGAGCAGTACCAGTAACCCCTATAGATTGTAAGGCTTTATCAACGCGACATGGGACACCGTGTCAAAGGCCGCACTTAGATCCAACAGGACAAGTGCGACTGTGTTTCCAGCATCCAGATTTTGGCACAACATTTCTGTTACGCCAAGAAGAGCAGTCTCGGTAGAATGACCAGTTCGAAATCCAGATTGTGATGGATGCAAAATCCCATTATTTTCAATGAACTGCGACAATTGACCATTAATATGCCTCTCCAATATTTTTGAAAAAACAGGAAGCAAATAAATGGGCCGATAGTTCGACGACACTATAGGGTCAGCATTGGCCTTTTTCAACAATGGAATGACCATTGCATGCTTCCATTCCAAGGGGACAAGAGATTCCTTTAAAGATGTATTAAGAAGTTTCATAATGGTTGGAAGTGTGGACAGGTCAAGCTGCCGCAGTACAGAGATAGGGAGAGGATCGCAAGGAGAACCAGATTTAATATGGCCCAGATGCTGTTTAAAGGACGTCATGTCAAGTAGTAACCAGTGGTCTATTTTATTAATGGTAATTATTTCAGGCGGAGCGTTGCCAACGGATGGCCAGATTAATGGGGATGGAGGATGATGAGGTAAAGGAAGATGGCATATTCCCAGTCAAGGTGGAATATATCAATTTTACTTTGTTAGTGAAGAATTGAGCAAGATCTTCACATTGTGATTTATTCAGATTAGGGGGAGTGGGCTGCGTGGCAGCACCTGATAGTTCTTTTACCATTTTAAATAATGTTTTAGGACAATTATTGGCCTCAGATAAAGTTAAGGAAACATATTTTGCACGCGCAGCTCTGCAGAGAGAATGATATTCCCTTTTGGCAAGGAGATAAGCAGATTTAGCGTCAGGTGCAAACGCCCTTCTCCATCGTCTTTCCATATTTTTACATTTAGTTTTCTCAGCTTTTAACTTATCTGAGAACCAAGGGGCTGGAGGGCGATGATTGCTAACCCTCTTACGGGAGACAGGGAGGCAAGTATCTGTAGCTTTACTGATCCAATTACGAAACGTTACTAAATCAGTATCGAGAGTGTTATTAAAAGTAGGAGCATTATTACAAAGAAGTTTGTTAAAGTTATCTATGTCCAACTTTTTCCAATTCCTTGTTAGTTTTAAAGTGCTGCAAGATGCCATCTGCGAATTCCCCGAAGTCATTAGTTTAAAACCAACTAAAAAGTGGTCGGACCAGCACAAAGGGATAGCTATTAAATATTCAATATTGGATAAATTAGAAAATATAGGATCCAATAAGTGACCAGTTTTGTGCGTAGGTCCAGAATTATGAAGCAGAATATTGATAGCTGCTAAATCTGAAATAAGAGTACTGCTAATAGTACAGGCAGGATCCTCCAGATGGAGATTAAGGGCCCATAAAATAGAAAAATTCGCTGAACTAAGCAGAAAGGGAGTAACCAAATCAGGGAAGCTTGTGACCCATGGACTAGCCGGTCCAGGGGGTCTATAAACCACTGTCCCTGAAAAGGTCAAATGAGGAGTTAGAGTCAGTTTAAACACTGCAGCTTCGCGGGTGGAGCATCTCAAGTAGTTTGGGAGTTTTCCCTTTTACGTGCATTGGAGACTACCAGCGAGTCTAAGGGTAACTGTCCTCATTTGTACACTGGACCAGATCGTGCTGGCATATTTTTTTTATCCACCCTAGAGGTAAGGCTACATGCCCTGACCGGACCCTTAAATATGTCATCTACATGCCTGATCATTCCCTTTAGCATGGGTAACGTATGTGTAGATTTTTGTGTACTGTTGAGTGTCTCAAAGAGGAAATCGTCTTCAAGGGATTCTTTGTGGAGCTGCATACCCATGGTAATTGGCAGCCCTACCTAGTAACTCGATATAACCTACATTGTCGTCTGGTGGAGAGGGCCTAATAGGATATAGGTCAGGGTCATTGTCCGTGGGCTAGTCAGTGTTGTAGTCATCCCAGTCGTCTGTAGGTCCCATTTGGTCATCATCATTATCATCATCCCTGTCATCTTAGTTGTCAGGTGTATGTAGTAGAGAGTGCTCAGGTGAAGTTGGTACAGGTAGAGACTGTGGAGAAGGTGGTGACGGAAGAGGAGGAGGGGAAGGGTTAGTTCCAACAGTTCTCTTCTTTAATGGAATGTGATATTCCTCTTCAGTATCAGTCCTCCTCTTTAAGGTCACCTTGGTGGTAATATGTCCAGTTTTAGGATGTATGTAAAGCACCTTCTGTGTTGGGTCCGGTTTGTCAAGCGGATCGTCTAAACAGTGCTTTTTTGGTGATTTTGGGGTCTCAGTCTGTTTTGGCGCTGAAGTTTTCGGTGCCGGCGGCTTAGGGGTTGGTGTCTTTGGATCCAAAGTGGTTTTCGGTACCGAGTGGTGAGGTTCGGTTCCGGACTTGGGCTTTGATCCCGAAGGCTTTGGCTCGGTGCCCAACTTGGAGTGGGGCTTTTCAGAGCCAGAAGGCTTTTTGGAGGGCTTTGGTGCCGAGCCTGAAGGTGGGGCGTCGGAAGCCTGTTCTCGGTGCCGAACAGGGCCTGAGGGCGCGGGTTGGTCCGGAGCCTTCTTTTTAACTGGTTGACTTGTGAGTCGGGCGAAGAAGGGACTGTACTTACAGTACGTTGTCCATGCGGGATGTCCTCATCCTGGTCGGAGTCCTCCTCCAAAACAGAGATTGGATCCTGCTCCTCCTCGGCCCCAATAGTGTCGCCAACTTCTTCTTCCGATTCAGGTCCAAAGAGTTCCGGATTGGAGCCTGTGCATTGGCTCTGCATGTCGCGTCGTCGAGCCCGGTGGTTGCGAAGTGTCTTCTTGGAGCGGAACGCCTTGCACGCATTGCAGTCCTGTTCTTTTTGTTCTGGTGACAAACAGGTTGCACACTTCGTGTGAGTCGGTGCGCGGGTATTTCAAGTGTCACCGAGGGCAGTATTTAAAGGGAGTTCGCTCCATCAACTGCAAATCGAATGGAGGCGGTTAGGCCAGACGGCCTACCACAAGTTTTTTGATGAAAAAAACACGATACTCGAAGAATGGAATTCGCGATCGGAAACAATATCGTCGAGGGTGAGTGTTCTACGCACCGAGCGAAACTGAAGGATCAGTGTCGAACTGGAGCGCAGCGAGTAACATCTGAACCCGATGGCGGAAAAAAACGATCTGAAGATGGAGTCAATGACCATGCGCACTATCACCAAAAGGAGAAGTAACCTACCTCGTGACTAGGAAGACTTCTTCGAAGAAAAACAAAGTGCAAACATTCGGCCCAACACTATATGGCGATCTATGCATAAGCATTTGATGTACAGCTCACATGCCTCCAAAATATATATATATATATATATATATTCACTTAAAAAACCATAGGTTTCACACATGTTATAGTTAGCTGGACATTTCCCTCGTAAAAAAACAATGAAATTCCCCCGTTATAGTTAGTGCAGGCAACTATAACTCAAGCGACCGCAATCCTCTGCTGATGACGTCAGATATTACATCACTGTATTTAGACACCTATTTACCCATGTCTTCTTCCATTAATCTTTAGCTATACATATATTACAAATATTTATTTTTCAGAAAGACACATATTTAATCAGTGATGTAATATCTGACGTCATCAGCAGAGGATTACAAACACATAAAACAAACAAAAACTACACCATTAAAATGATAAATATTACAAAAATATATTTAACCAATATTAGGAAATGTATAGGAGTCTGGGAATAATAGATATACTATTCCCTAGCAGAGACATTATAGGACTTCAGAGGGGTTAAATATACTATTACCACTCCAGAAAGCACAACAGTAGGAAAGCTGTTTGACTTCAAAGGGTTATATTTACTATTCCCACTCCAGGCTGTGCAACTGTAGGGAAAGCATGAGACTTCGAAGAGGTTAAATATACTATTCCCACTTCAAACATATTACTTGCTTAAATAACCCTATTAATTTAGAAAATTTAAACATTACTACTTACCATAAACTATATATAAAATTAAAAAAATAAACAATTATCCAATTTAAAAATTCCATAAACAGTTAAATAACAAAGTTTTATTAAAACTACAGCTGTTCAAAAATCCCAATTTGTGATGTGTATGGCTTCAAAACACTGAGCTTTTTTCTTGGAATGCAAAAAGTTAAAGTTTCTTATAGGGTGTCTGTGGTTGCTCACTGCTTCGGCTTGTTAGTTCTACCCTAGAGACAGCCGATTTGTTTTAACAAGGAGGGGACAATGTCCTTGTAAATATGCCCCTATATTCTTGACAACTATATTTTTACAGCACAATATTTTTGCATCACGATATTTTTATTTCCATATTATTGTCTCCCAATATCGATATTTTGTCCAAATATCAAAGTTCCTAGGTCACTGCTTCTGAATCCTAGCTAGTTCCATCGGTGGGAATCTTGAAGCTTTGTGGTTGTTGGAAAACAAGGCATTAGTTGTGAGGCCTGCACAAATAATGGGTCTACATTTGTCCTTCACGGGGAACCAAACACCCCATTGTAGCGCTTGACTCTCAATGGGTAGCGTTGCAGAGTAGTCTAAGGCTTACTCAAGGGAGGTTGTGTGGGCTAGTAATCGCCATTTCCAGGTACGCAGAAATAACACTCAATGCTTGATTGTCCAGTCTGTGCTTTTCTTTATAAAAACAGAAGAGTACATTTATTAAACAAACACCACTCAATACTATGCACCAATTTACAAATATGTATAAGCTGTAGGAAATACTTTTTGACATTGCGTAAATATTTCCACCCCTTCCGAGGTGGGAGGGTCTAGTACCACCACTCAGATGTGTGAACATCATCTTGTCCCCAAATGCAACGGGTCGACCACAACCTGGAGTGAGGACCCTACCCACTGGCACCACCCCAGTGGCGGCCCACCCCATTAATTCAACAAGCATTTATAATGGGAACACCTGCCATAGTGACATATAACCCTGAATGAGTATCTCATACTGACCATACAGTATACACATTTTAATCACAGTGGCTGACAGTCTGGTTGTTCAACTAACGCAGTAGCAAGAATATATGTCTAGGCATTACTTAGAATGACCGGTACTTTCATAGCTGATTACAGGTATAATGCAAGTCAATCACAGCCCCTAAAAGGTATCACACTTAAAATCACATGATTATGTAATTACAACCAGGCACCCTGGCAAGAATGTCTGGCAACATATTTCCAAATTTCTAATCACATGTGACTTCCAGTCCCCTAAAAGAAGCAACATTATGTAAATGCACCGCTGGTGCAATTGTACCTCTACACCTCTCGGGGATGTCTGCCCGAAGATATACTCAGTTCAGCACCTCACACCTCAGTGCAGTCCTAAACATCAACACCCGACTGCAGAACAAAGGTTCTAGCATTAGGTTGGCTTAAAACCATGGCTGAACCTTTGAGGGGTTATTTCCATTGAGCCCCCAGAGACTTAGGGTGGGGACTTTCCACTTTTGTACTGGGGGAGTCTGCGTTGCTCCTGTAGCTCCCCCTGCACCTTTACACACCAATGGCGGTGACCTCATCTACTTGGGGTCAGCACACGCTGAAAACGCAGGTTTTCCTGCCGGCTTTAACATGCCATGCAAGGCATCAAGGCATTATGGGGCGCTTTCCCCCTCCTTGTGCATATAGGGGCAGCGGCTCCCCCGCTGCTACGGGGGTGCTGCTGCTCCTATATGCACAAGGAGGGGGAAAGCGCAGCAGTCGCGGCTGGTACTGAACAAAGGGGGTGGGGCAGGGTGGGAGGTAAGGGAAGGGTTTATAAAATAAATAGCACTTATCTTCTAATGCTGCCAACTCCTCTGTCGTCATCTCTTGTCCGCTTGGTCCGGTGGAACAGGAAGCACAACATGCTCCCCTAACCAATCACAACACTGCAATGCAGCGTTGTGATTGGTCTGACCACTGTGGCTCGTCACCTAGACAGGCAGTAGGAGCCTGTGCATGTTCCCCACCAGGCTGTGTATTACAACCTGGTGGGAACATGCTAAGTGTGCATATTTCCTCCTCTCCCTGCTGGCTGCGTTGACAGCCAAGTCCCGCCCGCCCCAAAACCTGCTTCAGCGTGATAAATAAAATGCTAACAACATCGTGTTGTTATCATCTTATTTTTTCTTCTTTGCACTGCTAAAAGCAGGGGCGATGCTCCTCAACCTTAGTGGAGGAGTTTCCACTCCACTCGGCATAAGCGGAAAACATGTGGGGCTCGTGGCAAGTACAAGACCATCCCTCACTATGTCACCCCTTCACTACAAAATTCTACAGTCTGATGGATGCAAGGACATCATAAAAGCTACACACTCACAACAAATCAAATATAAATAATGCAACGCAACCCACATATGCGCTGGTGAAACTGTTGTGCTTTTGGGGGGGGGGAGATCGGCGTTACCAGTGGTAAAGCAAAATAAGCCTAATCCCCGTAAAAATGCAGCCCAAAACAAAACCAGTATCCTACCATAAAAAAAAAACAACTGATGGTTGGCATCAAAAATTGCAAAAAGAGTTAAAAAGCAAGGGTGAACAGGGAGATGTAAATATAGTGGAGCTGGAGAGGGTGTTGAAGCTGGAGAATAGGGTTTGAGTCTGACGGGAGGCTCAACATCCTGTGATTGGTGAAGGGAAGAAGGAAGGGAGGGAGCAGGCAGAATGAGGCAATGAAGAGGACATGGCTTAATGGCTAGAGCAGTCGACTTTGAACCTCAGGAACTGCGTTCAAGCCTGCACTCCAATACCTTCGGAGTGTGGGACAAAAGTAATAAAAAACATGCAGTTACCAAACACGCAAATGGGAGGAACAAATGCTGCATTAACATGCAAGCACAGACAAGTAGTAAGAGCAGGAAACCAAGAAATAAATAGTAACCCAAAAAACAGCTGGACAACCATAGCGTAATTAGTCCCTAATCTGTGGGAGGAATGGAAGAGAAAGAGGAAGAACAAAGAGGCAGTACTGAATTGAGTAAGCAAGGATTTTTAAAGGACACTAACATAGGCAAATGAAAAGCAATGGGCCGAGTTGAACTCCACAAGGCGGATAGAACAGGTCGCTAAGCGACAGTGCAAGCGCTGTCTAGGCTCGACATACAAAAGGAAAATAACTGGTAAGATTTTAAGTAACGAATCTGATATACCAGGGGAAGAGAAGCCTTCACAGAGTCCAAAATCTGATAAAACTATTGGGCAATATCTCTATTACCTTTTTAGGCAAAAATAATGGAAACGCGTATGAATTTTACACTCTCCAAATTTCCTGAGGAAAATGATATTCTTGATGCAGCACAATTCAGATTCAGGCCACAATATAGCACTGAATCTGCTCTAGTGGTAGCCATGGGGAAGTTGAGTAGCACCTTAGACAACGGTGGGAAGGCAGCGATGATCCTGTTGGATCTATCGGCTGACATTGATATTGCTAGTTCGCGATGGTTTTTTCCTGTTCGCAAACGCAGTTTGCGTGTTTGGGGGGGAAATATCTCGCGAACACGCATGTTGAGAACGCGAACAAGCAAAAACTTCCGCGAAGCTGCGGAACGCAGAATTTTGGGCAATTCTGCGTTCTCCGCAAAACGCGAAATTACCCAAATTCGGCAAATTCCGCGAGCGGAACGGAATTTACCGCCCAGGCCTAATGCAGATGATACACAAATTGTGGTGTCCATTACGAATGGGAAGGAGGGGACTGCATGCCGTTTCAGTGGCTGTATGGGAGCCATTGAAGATTGGATAAGTAGCAATAGTCTAATGATGAATTCGGCCAAAAGTGACATTCTCTTTTTTGGTAAAGAGTGCATGTCCTGGGACATACATGGTGGCCTCAGGAACTCGCCCCTCCCCCACGTGTCATCTGTTAGGAACCTGGGAATATTTTTTTATTCCAGTTTGTCCTTCAAGGTACAGATTAATAAACTGACCTCTTCCTTCTTTTTCTTGCTCTGGAGGCTAAGGAAGGTGCTTCCATTTATTCCATTTGAATTTAAAAAAAAACAGTGGTCACCGCCTTAGTGTTATCAAGATTAGACTGTTTAAATGCTCTATATTTGGGCATCCACCAGTGTTCACTGAAAAAACTTCAAAGCCTACCGAATTTAGCAGCCCGCCTGCTAATGAAAATTCCTACGTTTAAGCCAGTGGCAAAGGCATTGCACGAACTTCACTGACTTCCGGTAATTAAAAGAATCAGGGTTAAGGCCCTATACCTAGCTCATAAAACGTTGTATGGAGATGGCCCAACCTACGTGAAAAAAAGCCTTTGGGGTACTGCCCCAGACGAACGTTGCATTCTACCAACTCTAGAATGGGGATTGTTGGTAAAGCTAGAACAACAAATGGAGAGGCAGGAGTTTTGTATTTTCTGCTGCTCAACTGTGGAATAATCTTCCAGGACATCTTAGACATCAGTCCAATCTTCTCATTTTGAGAAAGCAGCTTAAAACACAGATATTCTCCTGCCCAACACAATCAGCAGTTAGCCCTGAGAGTCTGTTTCTTTTCTTTCTTTCTTTTTTGTCCTCATTTGTGTAATAAACATCCTGGAAGAAAACGGGGGATCTCACTTTCTCACTGGACCAGTGGATGGACAGAGAGCAAGTCCCCAATCTTGCTGTCCCATAGGGTCCAAAAGGGAGAGGTTCTAGAAGTACCAGTCCTGATCCCTGATACCCTGGAGTGATTGTGGTAATGCTTAATCATTGGACTTCCACACCATTTTACAGCCTTAAACCCCAAAACTACAATTCTGTTCCCATATGTCCCAAATTTCATACCTCTTTGTTTCCTCCCTGCTCTGATCCAAATTTCGTATCCTTCGGATCGAGTCAAACCACTCTCTCCTTATGGGAGGGTTCGGGGATTCCCACTTAATGATTATTTCACGTCTAGCTAATAGTATTAACATGATGCAGCGGAGTTTACCAGCTCTACACATTCATATACACAACACTCATTTTGGCCCATATACATTCATACACGCAACTAGCTGGCAAATATCCGCTGGTCATCAATTTTGTTTACCCTAGGAAACCTTTACACCAGTATTCTTACCACTCCTGTCTCCTGAGTAAATGAACAATTCGAAAGATCTAGTAGTAGATTAGAATAGGGAGGAAAGACAATAATGCATTTAACTTTAATTTAAAGAACCACAGACTCAGAAGAAGTTTTAAAAGTTTATCTGAATTAATAATTTTGTGAGTCAAATCAGAACACACATGGATATGCCAAAATTCTCCATCAGGAAAAATAGTAAAGTAGGCTTATAATCAGTTTAATCAATTAAATTCTTGCAATGACAGTACCTGAGGAAAGAAAGAATAGAGAGCAAGTACGGAGCATTTACCCTACAGTTATATTTACCTAGTATGGTATAAGGACCCCGACATCAGAGAGTCAAGGATTCAGGACAGGTTCAGGACAGGGAAGGTGACCTCTTCTAGTGCAACGCCAGTGTTATACCCCTCTCTGGAGCTACTCTCTCCGGCTCGGGCTCATCCAGACCCCTTCCTAGATGTGCCTCCTTGGTTGTTCTGCGAATTTCTCTAGTGTTGGATTCTTCAGACAGATTGCAGCAAAACCAGGCAGCATCTCAGCATAGCATCAGCATCTCAGCATCAAGTGAGTCTAACTATCTAGAACTTACCAATTCAAATGTATGATCCACCCCCAAATGTTTCAATTCTATGTTCACCCGCAATTTGAATGGGCCAAGCAGTGGGGTGAGGACATCACACTATACTAAGTGCAACATTTTTCTTTAGTCTATTGTCTAGTTCTTCGCCCCTTAATTTTAATTCCCACAAGCTTTATTCCCACAGCATTTCATATGTGGATCGATACGACTAAATTACAACGTTGCATCATCTTCCTCTTGTAGGGTCAAGAGTTGGGTTTCCCATGTCCTTGCTGGGCTTAGGGTTTGGCAGTCAGTCAATTTACTTCACTTGTTCAGAACAAGCAGACGTTACACATGCGTAGAAGCCACAAGGAAACAGAGACGCGGTCACCCTCCAAGGCCCAAATATGAACTATTAATAAAGTCAAAGAAGAACAAATTAGAATACAAACTTAATGAATTCACTGTATAACACTTACTTCTACTCTAACCCCATTTACTTAATACATCTTTTGCATTAATAGCTTAGTACAACTTGCATAGGTTAGTTTCAGCACAGCATGTGCATTAGTGCGTTACTTTTAAGCGGCCATATTAAAGCTATTGCGCAGCTGCAAAGATTTCCCCCGAAGCGACAGAAAACGTCATACTATGTAGATGTAGTAGACACATGCGCAGAAGAGTTCCCGCGGTTTAGGCGGCCATTTTAGGACACTCGGGTTATTCATTAGTAAAGCACATAGTAAAGCGTCCCCTAGATACAATATGTAGAATGTGGTGCACTGTTAGTACTTACAGACAGGTTTATTATAGTGTTACAGGTTATTCGAGAGGATTGCGTACAAGCAAGTTTCTTTTTATGCGAAACCTTGCTCCATCAAACACAAACAGCAGATTTCTTCGCTTACTTCACAGATTAATCTTTAACCCCTCCTCCTTCGCAACCCCAAACAAGACCAGACTTGGCTTACCTCCAGGTTCGTGGCCAACACTGTCAAAAGGACCTCACTTACATCATGCCAAAATATCTGAAGATAGGAACATTGTTGGAACATGTGCAGGTCATCAGCTTCTTTCTCCCCACAATTAGGAGAGCTCTTGATCATTTGTTTATTCATTCTTGTTAATTTGTTCGGTGACCAGTATGCCCTGTGTATCGTAAATAAATGATTTTTCCTGAGTGGGACTGCACTAACAACATGCCACAGAGTAGACATTGATACTTGCCAAAGGTTTTGTACATCTCACGACGGCAGATCTTTTCCCCAGACCTCTGTAGGAAGTGTCAACTCTTTTTCCCCAGCAAGTAGAAGCATCCAATACCAGTCCGAAATCTCTTTTTTTCTGTGTAGGTCTCTTTAAAAACTTTGCTTCAAGGTCATTATTCCCCAAATCTTCCTTCTCCAAAGATTTCGCCCAGCTAGCCAATTGATAGTACTTGAATCTGGAGATACCACCGTTCGTCATTGATGACATATGTTCCCAATCTACGATGATCTTTCCTTCAAGCAACTGGCCCCTTCCCGTTATTCCCCCTTGAAAGTTTATCCTTCAAATATTCTGGGTTCCCCAGAGACGCCCATATTGGGGCATAACCACAGTAGCATGGGATATTTAAGCCTTTCCTGATTTGAAATCAGAGTTTACATGCCGACAGTAGTATCTTCAGCTTCACTTTATTTGAAGAATTTCGGATGCCCAAACTTATACAAAAAAAATCAACCTCCAACCATGTCATGGCTTTCCTTTCTTGATGTGCAATCAGCTAGAGGTTCTTTCTAAGGATAATATGCCTTTTAACTTAGGTTTATCCTTCCATTATTTTCAGTGGACATTAGCGCCTAGACGCCTCTGATATTCAGGCTCACTACAAATCTCCTAAAATATCAATATAAAAAAATCTCTAAAAACACCTGAATTAACTGTGTCTTGGATATAAATGATCTTATGACTGCCATCAAGGGTGTGGAGTTGGTGGTAAAATAATCACTGGACACATTGCTATCTAGATTACAGGTGGTTGAAACTTTGCTACCAATTGCTTCAGCATGATGCAGGAAATGAAATCTTTGATGTCCCATCAGGCGGACACTACCTCTATTGCCCAAAAGTGTGATCTAGCTGGGGATTGTCCATCTGTATCCAAGGAGGGGCCTACTGCTAGGATGAGAGTGCTGGTTTAAGGTCGGGATCCACTCACTAGGAGTGACAAACATATTGAAGCCTCTCTGACTTCCTGGCCTAAACCTATCCCCTCATCAAACCCTTCTCAAGTTAAGCAGTCTTTTACTAGCCATCAAGTTAATTTACATTTGCCAGTTGAGGCAGCGCCATATGATATTGTCTTAAAAAATATCCCACCCCTAGAACCCAATCAGACGGAGTCAATGGAGAATCTTAAGAATAGACCTATCCACTGGATTGGGCAGGTAAAAGGTCTGAAGAGATAACTCTTTAATGAGATCGTCATGGTCTATAGGCTAAGTTGGGTGGGCAGGAGCATAAAAAGGGCTCATTGGATTGCACTGTCATGAGTTTTAGATCTTCCAATTTGGTCAAGCTAATCTTCCCGGAAATTGGGAATGCTATGGCACTACAGCACAAAGATTAATGCTGTCCCGCTGGGTTATTTTTACAAACCCAAAGAATGTGGTGACTGTTGTATTACACAAGCACCCAATTTTTGAAGTAATTGTGGTAGTCATATTTTTGACGTTCCTATATCAAATCGTTTCTCTGTACTGAGTTAAATGAATGATAATGACTGAGTACTGGCTCACAGCACTGATATTGGTCAAACAGTTTTGCCTCACAGGAGTGTGTTTAACACATGTCCTGTGAAGGATCATCCTGGTTTTTCGAGTTCTTCTATAGACATAGCAACTAGTACTGGTTTTCAATTGCACAACTGTAAGGATCCTGCTAGTCACTGGTCAAGGTGCACTAGGGCCTGTGTCCAAAGTAATTCTGATATTATCTCTTAATAGGGCTATAAGTTCAGTCTTCATTTTTGGAACATAGCAGGCATCAGGAGTAAGATACATAATCAAGACTGGCTAACTTTTGTCAAACAGTTTCATGTGATTTGTCATCTGGAGACATGGGCCATTGATTGATCCCATGTTACCGGATATACTACATTTCAAATTCTGGAGGTACCTTCTATTGTGGGCAGGGCAAAAAGGGACTTTGTCATTTTTGTCTCTACTTTGACTCCAGTCGGAGTGTTTAGTAAAAGGTTGGACTCTCTTATTATCTGGTTATTGACCTTAATACGTTGAGGAGTTGACGCCTTGATATATTTCATTTTGATAATAATAATTTTCTTGGGACAAGGGTTCTGTGCTACAAACCTCAGAAAAGGATCTAGAAAATATCTACTCACAACTTGAGTGGTCAATTACGTGATATGGGGGGATGATTTTAATATTCATCTTTGTTCTTCTCCAGCAAGAGAAGTGTGTGGATATGTAGATGGCACTGACCAAGGTATAACTAATTTTGGCCATAATGGGTATGGCAAAAGATTAAACAACTTACTTTTAAAATTCAAACTGGTCTTCGCCAATGAGGTTACTGTTCCACAAGCACCTTTCAACTTTACCTCCCTGGACAGAGTCCAGATCAACAACAACTTATTTTAGCCGCAAATACTCTAAGTTCATTGATTTTTACAAAAACATTCTACTTTGTTAAGCGACCATGTTGCTATTGTCTCCCCAAGTACTGCTTCAAAGATTAGAGGTGTTGAACTTATAAATTTAATTGAAGTTGCCTCTTTTAATGGTTTTAGTTTGAAGTGGAGCAGAGTTATTCCTGATGTTTCAAATCTTGTTTGAGATACCATTTCTCTAGGGAATATTTGCCTTGATGACTGTGTTGAGGCGGGGAAATTAAATATGCTTTCATGGAAATTGCTAGCCTTGTGAAAAAGAGGCCGTCATGTCCAATTCTTCATTCTAGTGGGAGGCTGGTTTTATACAAAGTGTACTAAAGCCCTAGTTTATTAAAGGTGGCACTGAATAGACGCCTTAGCGCTAGCAATGAACTTGCAGTCTGTAGATGAGCTTATTTGTTAGCATTGGCCTGTAGTAGAGATGAACTAAAAACTGAGGCATAGACTGCACAAATCACTGCTAGCAAACGGAAGGACAGCAGGACATTCAGGCAGATAATTAAGAGTCCCTATCTCAAAGAACAGTGTGTTTCATCGATTGAGGATGCGATTCCATCAGAAACCTGGGAGACCCATTTTGCTTGTGAAATCTCTTGCATTTAATATATCTTAAAAGGGGCTCTTATCACTTCCTGTTACCGGAGTACTGTGTTCATCTGCTTTTGTGAGGAACTACTTTCTCTGGCTGCATGCATTGAAACCATGTAGCAGCCGTCGTTGCATGTTGTTAAAGCAAAGCATTTTCCAACGACCATTGCATGCATTTAAAGAGTGATTACTATAACGACGATAACACGCATTTAAAGCTTCTGTTGCTTGCGTACTGTTAGCGCAACATCGCCATACATTAATTTACAGCCCTTCTCACTCTTTACAAGACACTCACTGTCGAGGCGCTGTTTGCTTTCACAAAACACAACAACATCTCTTCACAGAGCAGCGACAGTCACATTGCAACAATTTTAAGAAGACTTTGGGCCTGATTATGAGTCCACTCGCGGTGGCGCAGCAGTGGCAGTCCACTGTCCGCCATATTAAGACTTCTATTGTTGTTGCGGCGGTGGACCGTCGGCTGCGCCAGGGAGCAGTCATTTCCTGGCGGTGGCACAGGAGCGCCACAAAGCAATATGCTGAGCGGGGACTGGCGCAGTCCCACTCAGCATATTACGAGTTCCTGGAACGCCAGCCTTTTCATGGCACAGCCCCACCATGAAAAGGCTGGAGGTCCAGGAACAAAGGGGGCTCTACAGGGCTTCCTATGCCCACCTGCCATGGGGATACATTCAAGGGGGCACAACGTATGCCCCCCTGTCTGTGCCCCTTCAAAGTTCCAGCAGAGCATGGACGTAGACGTCCATGCTGTGCTAGAACGTTTTTGCTGTTCTCATTGCAGTGCCTGTGTTCCAGGCACCGAAATGCGAATAGCAAAGGAACGCCTGCCATATTACGAGTTACACATTTGTAACTTGTAATACGGTCGGCAGTGCTTGCGCAGCGGAGGCGGCATTGCTCCATTGCCGCTGCACCAAAGTCGTAATCAGGCCCTTTGTTTTCTTTTTGAAGGGGAAACCAAAACAATAATTTGGGCAAAAATTACTTCAATATCATGTTATCCTCTCAGCACAAAATGGTCAATGTTTTTAAGAGCTGTATTAATTATTTTGTTTTGGGGCTCACTGACTAATTTTAAGTAATTTAACGGTAATTCTTTATCGTATTTAGAAATAAATTTGGGGGGAAGCGTGGTTTATTGCAGCATTTTGTAGGCTTTCTCCGACGACGAAAGCACGCATTTAAAGCGTGCTTACACACAGTTTATCATTGGCTTTCTTGCACAACTGTTCGATGAGCTGAGTACCGGGCAGGCCTCCACCCAAGCTCACTTTTGGAGTAGTCTCTGTAAAACCTTTGGTGAGTATCTGGGGCCTAGAGGGGAGGTCCAGTACTGTCCCAAATGTCACTCCCAGCCAAGTTGTTGCGATTTCCGGCTAATGCAATTAACATTCTGTTCAGACTGGAAATGTATTTATTAAAAAATAGGCTGTGAAACACAAGATATCTGAAGAAGGGGACCCCACGGTGTCGGCCAAGGAGGCAAGCTCCCCAAGACAAGCTGAGGCACGCAATAATCCCCCAACACAATGATCTTGAGTCTATGCATTTTCGATGTAACAACAAGCAGGCGCAGGGATGACCTCATGATCTGAAAGCAGACAACCTTCGACAGTATCAAAAATAGTACACAGTGTCTACAAACACAGCATCATTTCCAAAACCGGCTGCCAGGAACACTTCATCTCCTGGCTCGGAACGGGAACATTTCCAATTTAACAGAGTTAAATTGTGCAAGAAAGCACTTTTAGTACAGGCTACATAAGTCAAGTGTTATACAGGGAAATGTCACATTTATTTTACAAAGCACAGTTGCAAACATACAGAATGTGATGTGGAGAATCACATAAGCATAGGACTTGTGAATGGCCAAGAACCAACGAGCTGGTTGTGATTTTGTCAGTAAGCATGCAGCAGTGCAAACCTCAATGCTCATCAATGTATGGGAGTCTCCTGGACCCCTCTCTGTTCCCAAACCTTGAAAGACACTGCATGAAAGGGGTGAAGCCTTCTCTTATCGGGAAGGCGGAGCAGATCTCCTTACAAATCCAGGGCCAGTCTAGAGACACATGGCATGAAGAGGTGATTATGTGTTTGCCACTGTTTTTAGCTGACGGCGTTTTGCAAGATTAGTAAATTTCCCCATGTGTGAGTTTTTGCGTAGTTTCCCAGTTTACCTTCACCTTTTTCGATGTTTCTGTATGTAGTGAGATAACTTTCAATTTCTAATCAAATGCAGATGTTTTTATCGTGTTTGGGGCTTTTCAATGCACAATGGTGCACAAGAGAAGAACGCCAAGGACTTAATTCACAAAGCTATGTCCACATGTAAGTCTATCTTATACATGCAGATAGCCTATTTTATAAGTCCCAAACCACTTTTGACACTAAATTACAGTACACAAAGATTTTTGTGTGAGTAAATCTAATCCTGCACACTACACTAGACAAGGTAAATCCACAGCAGACATGCTCCGAAACATTGGAAACATCACTCACTCCCACCCTGGAAATAGGCAGAATTTATTCCTGCCAAAGAAAGTAAATACATCTATTTCATGAAGGGAATGAGCAGGTAACACTCCCAAAATTAGTGGGGTGCGGGGAAAAGTGTGCATTCTCATGGTGAAAGATCTTCGAAAGCACACAAGTAGGAAAGCTTTGTGTGAAGAACTCATGGGAACCTGTTATTTTCACATTTTTCAGAGGCACTCTTAGAAAGATTTGTGAAATTCTAAAATTTGGAAATCTGGTCTCAAGTAAGGTCGTAAAGCTGCAGATGCAACAATTATGTTTAACAAAGCTTACAAACTTCCACTAGAGAGATCTTCTGCAAAACCATTCTGTTAACGTAAAAAAATTATATTTTGCAGAATAAATTACAGCAAACGTTGAAAAGTTCTTGCAAACGTAGCAAAGTGAAAAACTTCGCAACCTTTGTGAAGTATAAAACATTTGTGATAGATCTTTCACAAAAACGCAAAAAACTTCTGCAACTTCACCCTCCCTAGTACTGAGTGCAAAGATGGAATCACTTTCAGTGACTGCTCTTTTAAAGGACAAAAAATTATCTTCAACTGGGCCTTCAAGAGAATGCATCCTTCTTACCTTTTGAACTCCATATTCTACCTTTACAAAACATCCCTACAACTGGCATCCACAGAACAGAAGTGTATAAACCAGCCTGCTGCAGCTTCCAGAAAAACACAAATCATTAATGTACACATCCTTGTTTCTCATTTATTCACTCTTTACCACTGCTCCAATCATTCTCTCATCGCCACAAATACACATTATGTGGCTTCATTTGTCTTGGTCAAGCACTTTTATTCTTTTTTCCTCTGTGCCTCTTAATTTGTATATTGCACCAAATTAGTTTGCATTTTGTTTGATTATAGGAGCATAAGAACAAGAAAGGTTTCAATAAGATTATTTGACGATTCAACAGAACATATTGATGAATATCAAAATAGACCGTATTATGACACTGAGGGGCATAAACAACAAGTATGTGGGAGGACACAAAAAAGCGAAATGATCTTATATCATTTACAAAATTAAAAGCACCCTTCATGTCTACAGTTAGACCTGCCATTTTCAAAGTCAGTTTTAGAAATAGGTTACATTTGCCCTAAAAAGCTATAGGTTTCACGTCAAAGGGTACTTTGAGTGCCTTTGAAAAATGACGAAATGCAACCATTTTCAGATCAAGGCAAATCACTGAATATGAATCTATCACCAAGCAAGTGAATATTTCATGGCTTCCCAGAAATATTTTCCCCATAAGTTTCCAAAAGGTAAATCATGAGATTTCTGCTACAATAGGGATGTTTAATTCACAGGCATCATTTAAGCACCAAGTTAAAACAAGCAATTGCAATGCAATAGGTCTCGCCTTACTGATAGTTTGAAGTATTGGTGTTGCAAATAATAATGCAACGCCAATAGCTCATACTTTCAGTAATGTGAGACCTAGTGCATTGCATATGATTGCATAGTGAGCCAGGAACCAGCATTGTATGCCTCAGTGCAGTACCGCAAGCTGCTCCTAGAGCTCCCTAGTGAGTAAGGCACTAGCACTGCTTGTCTAGGTGCAGTACCGCAAGCTGTTCCTATGGGGTCCCTAATGAGCAAGGCACCAGCACTGCTTGTCTAGGTGCAGCACCGCAAGGTGCTCCTAAAGGTCCCTAGTGAGCATCATAAACTTTGAAGATATGGTAAATCCAATGTACCCATAATGCATTGCATGCAAGACAGTATCACGAGTACATTCAAATAGCTATGTCCATTTATACAATTAGTAGCTTTGAAATGTGACAAAAGAATTATAATAATTCCGGATTAGGTTAGGTTGTACTCTATGTGGAGCTGATGAAGGGAAATTTATAGAAGGTCTAATATAAATGTGAGATGTGGTAGGTGCAGTACCGCAAGCTGCTCCTAGAGGTCACTAGTGAGCAAGGCACCAGCACTGCCAGTACCGCAAGCTGCTCCTAGAGGTAGTAGTAAGCAAGGCACCAGCACTGCCAGTACCGCAAGCTGCTCCTAGAGGACCCTAGTGAACATCACAAACCTTAGGTGACATATGGTACTCCCATAATGCATTGCATGCAAGACAGTACCACGAGTACATTCAGATAGCTATGTCTATATACACAATTAATAGCTTTGAAATGTGCCAAAACAATTATTATACTAATTCCTAATAGGTTGTACTCTATTGTCGCGATGTCACCAGCACCAAGTTTGAATTGCCACTAACCTCGGGAGATCACCAGCGGGAACGATGAAGCGTAGAAATATCCCCCCTCTACCCTGAGGCGCAACCCCACGCAGAGTGAAGGAGACACGGCTATGTGAAAAAGCTCCCCGGGGAAAAGGGAGGTGGAGAAAACAAGAAAGTGCTGCTAGCCAACCAGGCGTCTCCTAGTCCTGCTTCTGTTTTCAGGGTTCAGCACAGATGCAGAGGGAGCCCCCCGGGCATAAACTACATGAAGGAAACAAACAAGAAGTGTTTAGGTAAGCGCTGCCCCAGACCAGACCAATCACATTACACAAACGTTTTGTCATGTCAGCCAAAACTCCACCCAGCCACTCACATGATTATGTAGCAGCAAACACTGGATAACGAAGAGCAGAGTAAGTCTACCCGCTTTGGGTAGCAGGTCTTCAGCAAGGTTTTTTCCTTCAAGGAAATAATGTCACGCAGTGATCTAGCACTGAGTTAAAACCGGAAAGGCATCCTTGCCAAACGAAACCCCCAGTGCTGTTGCATCAAAGCAGTGGTGTTTCAAGGAAACGTGCAAACAAATGAAATGCAAATCAAGAAGGTCGAAGGGAAACAAACGGAGTACCTGGAGGAACGCTCCTGCGCACCTCTCTCACCAACATGAAGGTTCCCTGCTTGATTGATTGTCTGCCCGGCGCTTGGAATCCTCGTTGTCCGGAGAGGGTGTCTCGCCGCGCTGCGCCTTCGCTGTTAAAGTTGTTCACGGGGCAGAAAAGCACGATGGTAGGTTGAGAGTCACGCTGTTCGAAAGCTCTCCACAAATGGGAAGCGGACCGTCGTAGTCCATTGGAAAGCAACGGACAAGTACCAATCCCTCGGGGAATGCCATCCGCGTTTATCACCAGGAAGGCTGTAAACAGGAAGGATTGTCAAGCCCTGATCCCTAGGAAGGGAGGGGCTTTATAGTAACAAATCTGGCGGCGAAGCCGGATTCGACTTCCGGTTCGGCCGCCATAGGCATGCTGGAATGTGTAGTGCCTTGTGCTCAGGTACTCCCCAGCGAACCCTTACGCGCCACGCATTCCGCAAACCATACTGTTTCTTGGGGGCAAAAAGGAGGCATCGCTTGTTACGCGTCGCACCCTTGTGTTGATGCGCGCTAATCGCGACAGAACCCCCTCTCGAGGACCGCCGTCTCGGCGGTTGTCCTGGTTTCCCGGTATGCCTAGCATGAAAGCGTTCAACCAGAATAGGGCAGTGCAGGTTGTTGGAGGGTTCCTAGGTACGGTCTTCTTCCCCATAACCCTCCCAGTCTGTCAGATACTGTACTCGCCCTCTCACCATACGGGAGTCTAGTATTTCCCTCACTTCATTTTCTTCCTGCCCGTCTATCTCGATGGGAACAGGCCTCGTTGGGAGTCTCATGGATGTGGGACATGGTTTAAGCAATGAGACGTGAAACACAGGGTGTACGTGCCATGCCTGGGGTAAGGACAGTCTCAGTGCAATGGGGTTAATGATTTCTACAACATTGTAAGGTCCTATGTATTTGGGTGATAGCTTACCCACCCCTTTCAGATGTAGGTTTCTTGTAGCCAGCCATACCCTGTCTCCCACTTGATACACAGGTTCTGGTGCTCTCTTTTTGTCAGCGAAGTGTTTTTGTGCGTTTTGGGTGGTTAATAACTGTCGCTTGGCTTCGCTCAGTGCCGCCCTAAGATGGGCTTGATGCTCCTGTATGGTGGGATGGTTGGAAACAACAGGCCATTCAAACGGAAGCATGTTGGGATGGAGTCCGTAAAGAAAGAAGAAGGGCGAACATCCCAGCGTGGCATGTTCCGCGTTGTTGTAAGCGAATTCCGCCATCCAGGTCAGAGGGTACCAATCTGTGGTGTTTTGTAGGGTAAAACACCGTAGGTATTGTTCTAAAGTTTGGTTGAGCCTCTCCGTTTTACCATCCGTTTTAGGATGGTAGCTGGTGGACAAACGGCCTCTACGTTCATGGTTTTGCAGAGCGCCCTCAGAAACGAGAGGTGAACTGAGTGCCGCGGTCTGTGATAAGAACCCTGGGTATTCCATGTGCTCGGACTACGTGCTGGAGGAACGTGACTGCCAGTTCGGAAGACGTAGGAAGCCTTTTCATGGGAACGAAGTGCCCCATTTTAGTCAGATGATCGACGATTACCAGACTGGTGGTAAAACCTTCACAGGGGGGCATCTCAACAATAAAATCCATAGATACCGTGTGCCAAGGGAGAGGAGGAATGGGTGTTGGTCGCAATAGTCCTATAGGTTTGGAATGACTGGTTTTACCTTGAGCACAAACGGCGCAGTTCCTTAGGTATTCCCTGGTGTCCTTGCGCAGTTTGGGCCACCAAAAGGATCTTTCAATAGTGCCTCTGGTCTTATATTCTCCTAGATGGCCTCCGAGTGTAGAGTCGTGAGCCCAAGTCAATACTTGTGTCTGTAGAGGCGCCTTGGGAATATACAAGGCGTGGTTATGATATGCTAGATCCTCTCTGGTGCTCCTGTGTTCGGGGTCTTCTTGTATCCAGAGTTGGACGTCCACATTTGCTAAGGACACCTTGACATCCTCAAGGAATTCTTGGGATATGAGCAGTGCGAGGATCTTGTCAGGGAAGGAAGTGCTTGGTAGTATAGAAGGTGGTTCCGTTGGTTCCTCCACCTGGTATTCTGCGGGTTTGTCCTTTCTAGATAGTGTGTCGGCCTTACCGTTCTGGAGTCCGGGTTTGAATTTGATGATAAAATCATAGTCAGAAAAAAAAAGAGACCAACGTAGCTGTCGTGGAGTTAAAGCCTTAGCGGTCTTCAGGAATAGAAGATTCCGATGGTCCGTATAGATCTCGACGGTGTGGTGAGCTCCTAGGAGGTAATTCCTCCATTCTTCGCAGGCTCGTTTGATTGCCAACAGCTCTTTGTCAGAAATGGAATAGTTCACCTCGCAGGGGGCGAGCTTCTTGGAATAGAATGCAACAGGGTGTAGCTGTCGCGTGGTAGGATGCCGTTGTGACAACACCCCTCCCAGGGCGTATTGTGATGCGTCCGTTTCCAGGACAAAAGGCAAATGTGAATCCGGATGACGCAAGATGGGAGCTTGTGTGAACCAATATGGGAGCTTGTGTGAACCGTTTCTTCAGTTCCTCAAATGCTTGGTCTGCTTCGTCGTTCCAAAGGAATGGGGTATTGTTCCGTAACAGACGGGTTATGGGGTGTATCACCTTGGAAAAGTCCTTGGTGAAATGCCGGTAATAGTTGGCGAATCCCAGGAAGCTTTGCACTGATTTCACATGGTGTGGTGCCTTCCAGTGAGTTATCGCCGTGACCTTTCCCATATCCATCTGGAAGCCTTGAGCATTAATGACGTATCCTAGGAAAGCGACTTCCTTAATGTGAAAAAGGCATTTCTCCAGTTTGGCGTATAGCGAGTGTCTTTGAAGACGTTCCAGCACGGTTCTCACGTGGGTGATATGGTCTTGGAGGTTTGCTGAATAGACAAAGATATCGTCAATATATACGATATATATAGAATCCAATTGCCCCCGCAGTACCTCGTCCATAAAGAACTGGAACGCTGCTGGTGCGTTGCATAGCCCGAAGAGCATCACCTGGTACTCGTAAAGTCCGAACTTAGTTCTGAAGGCCGTCTTCCACTCGTCCCCCGTCTTTACTCGTACCAGGTGATAAGCACCACGTAGGTCCAGCTTGGTGAAGATCTGTGCGCCCTTCAACTGATCCAACAGCACGGGTATCAGAGGCAACGGCTATCTGTTTTTAATAGTAACTTTGTTGATGGCTCTATAGTCTATACACATTCTTAACTCGTCGCAATCTTTCTTAGAGATGAAGAAGAGAGGGGACGAGGCAGGGGACGTTGAATGTCTTATGAATCCAGACGCTAAGTTTTCTTCCAGGTAGTTTTTGAGGTATCGTGTTTCGGGTTCGGTAAGGGCGTAAACCCTGCTACAAGGGATATCTGCAACTGGCAGTAAATCAATGCGGCAGTCATAGGGTCGATGGGGTGGCAACCGGGCCGCCTTTTGTTTGTCAAAGACAGGCTGGAAGTCCCGGTACTCCTCCGGTAGCAGGGTAGAACAACAATATCCAGGTGTTTCATCTCCTATAGCCAGGAACCCAGCTTGGGTGTCGATGGTTGGCTCCTGGAGCATGGATTGCTTGGTACAATGTTCCCTGCAGAATGCTGAAGACAAGGAAACAGTACGGTTTGCCCACCGTATAACAGGGTCATGCAGTGTTAGCCAAGGCTTCCCCAAGATGAGGCGAAAGTGAGGGGCATCAAAGAGGTCGAAGTGTATAGTCTCATAGTGGTCCCCATTGAAGTTCATCACAAGTGGAACGGTGCGGTAACGGACGGGTCCCGAAGTCAGTGTCTTCCCGTCTACCGCTCTTATCACTGTAGGGGTTTTCTTTTTTACGTATGGAACCCTGATGTTCCAAGCGTATTGCTGGTCTATAAAGTTGCCTGTGGCGCCTGAATCCACTAAAGCAGGCACTCTTAGGGGTGTGTCAGCGTTTATCCAAAGCGTGACACAAACATTCAGGTGGGCCACGGACGGTTGTATGGTGTTTGCCAGGACAGAAGGGATCGTGACTGCTCCTGAACCCAAGACGGAGATCCCGTCCTGACTTGGGCTCTTTAGTTTTCCGCCTCTTGTTGGGTGACTGCTTGTGTCCTGGGAATGGTTCCCTTCTCCGGTACCCCTGCCCAGGCCCAACATTCTCTTTTAAAATGACCGCTTTTTCCACAGTACAGACACAGTTTTTGCTGTCGACTTTTTTCTCTTTCCTCAACGGTAAGGGGGCCTCAGATCCCTCCGATTTGCATGGGTTCGCACCCGTCTGCTGTCTTGGGATGTTCCTCCACGAATGGTTGGGGCCGAGGAAAGGCAAAACGTGGTTCTCCTCTGCTTTTGTCCCCCTTCCTTTCCTGCAACCGATGGTCCAGTTGAACAGTAAGCTCAATCAGCTCCTCACACGTCTGAGGTAGCTGTACTACTTGGGAAAGAACATCCTTCAGCTCACCCCGTAGGCCCTGATAGAAAAGGGTGGTGTGTTTCTCTTGGGGCCAATTAGTCTCCACCAGGAGGCGGTTGAAGGTAGTAATATACGTTAGTAAGTCCTGCGACCCTTGCCGCAGAGTAATCAATTCCCGGTCCAGCGATAACATATGGGTTTTTCTGGCAAAGAACTTCCTCATTTCCCCACAGAAGTCCTGAAAGTTGTGAAGTACAGGATTGTTGCGTTCCATCAGTGGAATGGTCCAGTTCGAGGCATTGTCCCCCATATAGGACATCATGAAGGATGTTTTGGATGCATCATCCTGAAATACGGCGGGTTTGCAAAGGAAATGTAGTCTGCTTTGGTTGAGGAAGGTTTAGAATTTTTTCGGATCGCCGTAGAAGCGTTCAGGGGGTGCTAGAGGTATCCCAGGGTGTAGTATAACATGTACAGTGGGGGTGGTACCTACAGAGGGAGGGGCGGCTACGGATGTGGAAAAGAAACCTGTGCCCTTTGACCCATCTCCCAGGGATGATGCTGGTGGGGGCAAAGTCCACTCCCTGATGTACGAGCCCTTCCCTGTGCCTGAGGGTTTACCGTTTCTTGAGAGACCCGCTACCTCCCTACGTAAGGTTTCCATTTCGTTCCTCAGCTCCTGGGTCTCTCGGCGTGAGGTCTGTACCTCCTGCTGGAGAGCAGTAATGCTCTCCAGCAGCGAGGACATGACCACTGCAGCGTCCATCGTTCAGGCTGGCAACAGTCGTGAGCTTGACAATCTGTTGCGATGTCAGCAGCACCAAGTTTGAATTGCCACTAACCTCGGGAGATCACCAGCGGGAACGATGAAGCGTAGAAATATCCCCCCTCTACCCTGAGGCGCAACCCCACGCAGAGTGAAGGAGACACTGCTATGTGAGAAAGCCCCCCGGGGAAAAGGGAAGTGGAGAAAACAAGAAAGTGCTGCTAGCCAACCAGGCGTCTCCTAGTCCTGCTTCTGTTTTCAGGGTTCAGCACAGATGCAGAGGGAGCCCCCCGGGCATAAACTACGTGAAGGAAACAAACAAGAAGTGTTTGGGTAAGCACTGCCCCAGACCAGACCAATCACACTACACAAACGTTTTGTCATGTCAGCCAAAACTCCACCCAGCCACTCACATGATTATGTAGCAACAAACACTGGATAACGAAGAGCAGAGTAAGTCTACTCGCTTTGGGTAGAAGGTCTTCAGCCAGGTTTTGTCCTTCAAGGAAATAATGTATCGCAGTGATCTAGCACTGAGTTAAAACCAGAAAGGAATCCTTGCCAAATGAAACCCCCAGTGCTGTTGCATCACAGCAGTGGTGTTTCAAGGAAACGTGCAAACAAATGAAATGCAAATCAAGAAGGTCGAAGGGAAACAAACGGAGTACCTGGAGGAACGCTCCTGCGCACCTCTCTCACCAACATGAAGGTTCCCTGCTTGATTGATTGTCTGCCCGGCGCTTGGAATCCTCCTTGTCCGGAGAGGGTGTCTCGCCGCGCTGCGCCTTCGCTGTTAAAGTTGTTCACGGGGCAGAACAGGGCGATGGTAGGTTGAGAGTCACGCTGTTCGAAAGCTCTCCGCAAATGGGAAGTGGACCGTCGTAGTCCATCGGAAAGCAACGGACAAGTACTAATCCCTCGGGGAATGCCATCCGCGTTTATCACCAGGAAGGCTGTAAACAGGAAGGATTGTCAAGCCCTGATCCCTTGGAAGGGAGGGGCTTTATAGTAACAAATCTGGCGGCGAAGCCGGATTCGACTTCCGGTTCGGCCGCCATAGGCATGCTGGAATGTGTAGTGCATTGTGCTCACGTACTCCCCAGCGACCCCTTACGCGCCACGCATTCCGCAAACCATACTGTTTCTTGGGGGCAAAAAGGAGGCATCGCTTGTTACGCGCCGCACCCTTGCGTTGATGTGCGCTAATCGCGACATCTATGTGGAGCTGATGAAGGGACATTTATAGGTCTAATATAAATGTGCGATGTGTAGGTGCAGTACCGCAAGCTGCACCCAGAGGTCCCTAGTGAGCATCATAAACTTTGATGAAATGGTAATTCCACCCTACCCATAATGCACTGCATGCAAGACAGTACCACAGTACATTCAATATATACAATTAGTAGCTTTGAAATGTGACAAAATAATTATTATATTAATTCTGGATTAGGTTGTACTCTATGTGGAGCTGATGAAGGGAAATTTATAGAAGGTCTAACATAGATGTGCAGGTGCACTACCGCAAGCTGCGCCTAGAGATCCCTAGTGAGCATCAAACTTTTGGTCACATATGGTACTCCCCTAATACATTGCATGCAAGACAGTACCACAAGTACATTCAAATAGCTATGTCCATGTATACAATTATTAGCTTTGAAATGTGACAATTTTATTAATTCCGGATTAGGTTGTACTCTGTGGAGCTGATGAAGGAAAATTTATAGAAGGTCTGATATAAATGTGAGATGAGTGGGTGAAGTACCGCAAGCTGTGCCAAAGGTCCCTAGTGAGCATGATAAACTTTGAAGATATGGTAAATCCACTCTACCTATAATGCACTGCATGCAAGACAGTACCACAGTACATTCAATATATACAATTAGTAGCTTTGAAATGTGACAAAATAATTATTATATTAATTCCGGATTTGGTTGTACTCTATGTGGAGCTGATGAAGGGAAATTTATAGAAGGTCTAATATAAATGTGAGATGTGCTAGCGAGTAAAGTAACCACTGCCAACCTTGTTTAGGACCAAGTGAGTGTCCTGTCTGAAGGCCTTTATGAAAATAGTGCCTTGAGGCTGTAATTAAAACCTAGGGCGTAACAACATATGTAATAGGGGATGTCCTCATGGGAGGTTACAAAAACAGACAGGGAGGTACTAAGGAAGGACTACAAAGCCTAATGACCAATAAAAAACCACCATTTACAAAGGACAGGGACAGGAACCAGATAAAAAGATGGGCGGGAAGCAGGTGGAGCTTTATACAAATATCCTGAATACAGCATGTCTCGAAGACACAGCGCAAGCACTGCCTAGGCGAGACCTAAAAAGAAAATAATGCCATTGAAAATGTGTGTTTCCCAAGTGCTCATGTGATCAATAATGTACTCTTCCACCCCACGCAGTGCAGTCTTTTTCCATACCTGACCAATAGAAGAGCGGAGGAATATGATATACTGTTCGACTATGTGCAGGATCTGCAGGAAATCACGGTCCTTATAGTCAAATCGTTCCCCAAACACAACCAAGCAGATTACATTAGCCACTGCACTCTGGAGGTGAACCATCGGGTCGAAGGCTTTTCCTGTTAGGGCAACAAAGTCGCAATAAGAAAATAAATGGGGCGCCGCTTCTAAAGCAAATCAACCACCCTGGAAATATATGGAAAGAAATAAGTGCAAAATTCATGTCTGTGCTAAGACCTTCTACACTAGCGGCCTCTTTTAGAGCTTGGCAGATAGGGAACTGTATCGGTGTACCCTGTCCACCAAACTAACTGGCCGGCAACTATATTTAGAGTCGGGTAGGCCATCATGACTCTGATGGTGGTGCCACCACTGCCGGAGGAAACCCTACAATGATGGTGCAATGGCGTTGATGGTATCACTGAAAGTACATCTCACTGTCTGCGTTACTTAGAGTGGACGTATGATGCAGTTTCTTCTGTTCGAACCACCAGTGAATGTCTAGCCGTTCCAAACAGAAAAAAAATAAAAATTACCTCCACACCCTGGGAGAAAACTCTTCAAGAGTGAGAGTCATTAGAATTTTGTTTTTAAAAACAAAGTCCTACTTTGGGAGTTTGTTTGTGAACAACAAAAATGTATGCTGAGCCTCCAGCAGTGACAGCGTCTCCTCTGAAAGCATAGAGATCTCCACTTGCCTGGCAGAGAACTATAAATATTGTGGGCGGCAGTGTGGCCAGGGTGGCAGAGATGATGACCTCTCCACCCTGGCCGATTGCGTGCCATCTGCCAAACTCTAAATCAGGCAGTAAATCTGAATTTAGAAAGATTTTTGTAAGTTTATGTATGATTATGTCTGGTCTTCCCATTCTACGAGTTGGACGCCTGAATTGTGGTGTATCTCACTCTTTTTTTCAGAGTCAGTGTACTGAACCATTCCTTCTGCCACTACCATCAATCTACATTCTTCAGCACTGTTTCTAGCCCCTTGGACTTGGATGCCCACAAACAGATTTAACTATAGTTTTACATTTTTTCGGCTCTTCCCTCTCCTTTGACAAAAGTTTTGTATTAATATTGCCTGTTATTTGTAGTATTTTGTACTTCCCCCAACATAGACAGAGATATTCTAGAAAATTCTACCATTCTTTTCTTTATATCCTCATTTTCCACTTCTACACCTCAATCCAATATATTTTGTCACTTTTATTATGGTTCTTTTGGCATCATCTCCGAATCTGAAACCAATCGCCTCTATACAACAACTCATAAACTGAGCTATCAAAAGTAATTTCTGTGATGTCTCAGCTAGCTTAATGTGGTCATGACTTGCCGCATGAAAATATCACAGGGCATCATTTAATCTAGTGTCCATCCTGGTTTCTGGGAGACCGTCAATACATCACAGGGTCCGCTAAAGCAATTCTCCTGGTTCTTGGGGAAACCTGCTGCCATGGCAATAAACCCATTATAAGAGGTTGCTTTGCCACTTTAGGGCACATCACCTGGTGCAGAACTTCACCTGGAGCAATAATTCTGGGTGAAAAAACACCACCGGCAATTCCAAGATTTTCCAGGCCCATTAAGTTTGGACCATGGGATACTGTGTCTATTTTTACTGCTGCTTTTCCAAATATTTCCACTTGCACACAGCAGGTGAAAAATGTCTGTGGATCTCTTGCTGCAATCAGAAAAAAAACATGAGTAAAAAGACATGGTATCTTTGGAACCTGTAGTTATTCCTATTCCGGCAAGAAAACTTGTGATTCCTGGAATTTGGAGCAGGGATACCAGCCAGACTCAGAAATTTCAGACCCTTGGTGTCCTGCCCAAAATTCTGGCTATATATATAGTAATGAGGCCCTTTATCCTTTTTTTGCCAGGTGTACTATTGTCACCTCACTCTACTGGGACCATTTGTTACAGTACTGTTCTCACTCTTCAACCTCCAGGTCCTGTGTGGTTAAAATTCACATAGAGTATTGTCTGCATTGTTCTTTCTCAGAATGATCATCGATAAAGTTTGTATTGCCTATAGTGCTCTCCTCAGCTCAACCCAATTGTGAACTAATCCCTTCTACTGCTTTATGTAATATATTGACTATCGCACAAAACCTTCAAGAAGCAGATATTTGGGTGGGCATGTAGAATGCCCATTAGCATCAACTGTTGGTATTACTACTATACTTCCAAACTATTTTCAGAGCTTATTGTCCCTATTGTAGTTAATGAGTTTCTAAATCAGACGAAAGTTACCATCTGTGTCTTTTATGGCCTTGATAAGTTTGTGGGCCTCCACTTGGACCCTCTCCTCCATGGATCTCTTTCCCATTCCGAAATTTCGCAGTGTAGTGATAGTAAACCTGCGCAATCTCTGCCACTCTTCTCCATTGCTGCTAATGATGCCTGTAAGCAAAGGAGAAAAAAAAATAATGCTCAGAGTGAACTCTTTTTGAACCCCATCCCATTAGCTTCTTAAAAGGTAAAAATTTCAGTCACATCAGGAGATCAACAATGATGGTATCAACTTTGATTTATTGTTAAGACTACAGGCTAGTGTAGCCTTACTTAGAGTATCTCTTGTGGCTATGTTAGGCCATCTTATCACAAACTGCTACATGGGACTCGCAACCGCTGCCCCAGTCCTTTAAGACCTTGAAGTGTAAAATAGAGACTAAGGGGCTGATTATCAGTCTGGTGGTCCGAGGACTGCCAGACTTGTGGGCCGGTGGTCGCTTCTATGAGTTGGGTGGTGGGACCACCAAAGCCCCGACAGGGAACCGTCATTCGCTGGTGGTGTAGAGACATCAATATGCTTGATTTTCATGAAACCCCTGGCACAGAGGAAAAGCCTCTGAGTCCTGTGGATGCACACAGGGGGGGCACAACATGTTCCCACCCTGTGTGCAAGCATGCCAGTTCCTGCACAGCATGGACTTTTCAGTCCATGCCAGGCAAGAACTTTTTTGGATGTTACCATTGGCTTGCCTGTTTTTATAGGTACCACCGTGGTAATTCCCCAAAAAAGCCCGCCAGACATGAGTTACTCTCTTAATCTGGTGAGTGGCTTCACCACGAGTTTGGTGGTGCGGCAGCAAGGCGGACCCAGCGCCACGCCGCCAATGTGGGACTCTTCTATGTGCAGGGAAACATGCAGATTTGTTACAAAGGCAACTGTTATCAACCACGTTTGAAGAGGCTGGGCCAGGCCTGCAACTACCTACTTTATGTCCGTGAGGCAGTCACAATCTTGATACAAGATCTCTCATCAGAGAATACCCTGTCACAATGTTGGCAATAGCTGATATACTGATTTCTTCCTGTCTCTATAATCACCACCTTTTGCTCCCTCTTCAAAAAGAGAAAGGGGCCCATTCACAAAAACATTTGGAGTATGTAAACTAATGCTCTTTTACAAACTCTTACATGGCTTTGTGGATTGGCCTCAAAACATCTAAAATGAGAATAAAATGGTAATTTGCATACAGTTAGTACAAATAGAAAGAACTGTGCCTTCTTTGCTCGTTTGCTAATATGGAGTTGAACATTTCAGGGCCAATTCCCAAAGGCATGTGAGAGGATGTAAACGGGTACTCCTGTAGTAATTCTGTAGACTTGAAAGTAGCATAGGATTATTTTGCCCCAAAATAATTTTGGTGTTGTGTCTTAGTGCCTCTCTTGATATGTATTACATGAGTAGGGCATCTAGGCGTCATATCCGTGGACGCTATAGTGTCCACTCCCAGTTCTTTCTTCAGGCACTGGGTCCCCTCTTGATATTAGGGCAACCATAAATAGCATGAATTTGTCTGAGGTGCGGTCTCTACCACTCACAGTTTGCAAGATGTCATTGCTCAGCTTCTGATAGGTGTTTCCTCACACTTAGGAGTAGCTGTGAAGAACCGGCAGGTTTCTATTGTTGACTTGCAGGGGCGGCCTCGATGGTGGCGGTCCTAGCAGCAACAGGTGTAGTTCATAGCTTGGCAATTGCAGTCCTGAAGCGGTGCAGTCCTGATTAGACAGCAGGCTGGTGCAGCCTGTGGTGGGGGTCCTGCTCAATTTTTCAAATGAAGCCCACAAACAGGGCTGAGCCCTCCGGACTTAGGCAGGTGTAGACCCGACTGGCCATCAGGAAGTTAGCAGTTGCAGCCGCAAGTGGGGCATCAGCAACTAGGTAATGCAGCCTGAATGAGCCATTAGCAAGACCTCTGACCTCGTGGTCAGGGAACTCTGCTCTCCGTCCCAGCAGCTCCTCTGTTGCGCTGCTGCCACTTCCCCTACACCTCTCGAGCCAGCCTTCACTGTCTTTTTGTCTGTCCTTTCCATTCTTACTGTGTTTGTGTCTGTTGACTGTCTTTTGTCTGTCTTTTCTGTGGTCACTGTTATTGTGCCTGTTTTTCAGTTTTTTGTATTTTGTACCTTTTGTTGTGTCCTCCGTTTCACTGTGCCCGTTTTCGCTGACCTTTTCCCGCCACTGCTGCCTCTGCATCCCTCCCCCCTGCCCGGTCCCCTCTCCGGTCTCCCAGCTGCGTTTCCCTCCCCATTCCCTATTTAATGGCAGCCGCTGCTCAAGCGATTTAGCAAGACCTCTGACTTCCTGGTCAGGGAACTCTGCTCCCAGCCCCAGCAGCTCCGTCGTTGCGCCTCTGCCTCTGCCGCTGCCCCCTACACTTCTCTGTGCAGGTAGGTGTTCAAGGCCCTCCTCCCCCCGCAGGCTCCTGCCTGCGCCTCGTGCCTGGTTGTCCAGTGGGAGAGCCTTGCTCTTCTGCTGGTCCGCTCGACCAGCATTCTCTGTTTGACTGTCTTTTTGTCTGTCTTTTCTGTTTTTACTGTAAGTATGCCTGTTGACTGTCTTTTGTCTGTCTTTTCTGTTGTCACTGTTATTGTGCCTGGTTTTCATTTTGTTTGTATTTTGTGCCTTTTGTTGTGTCCTCCATTTCACTGTGCCCGTTTTAGCTGCCCTTTTCCTGCCGCTGCTGCCCCCTCAGCCCCTCCCCCCTGCCGGTTCCCGCTCCCGACACCTAGCTGCATTTCCCTCCCCATTCCCTATTTAATGGCAGCCGCTGTTCGAGAGATTGACTAAGACCTCTGACTTCCTGGTCAGGGAACTCTACTCTCCACCCCAGCAGCTCTGTCATTGCTCTGCTGCCACTACCCCCTACACCTCTCTGTCCAGCTAGGTGTTCAAGGCCCTCCTCCACCCGCAGGCTCCTGCCAGCGCCTCATCCATGGTGGTCCAGTAGGAGAGCCTTGCTCTTCTGCTGGTCCGCTCGGCCAGCCCTCTCTGTTAGACTGTCTTTTTGTCTGTCCTTTCTGTTTTTACTGTAATTGTGCCTGTTGATTGTCTTTTGTCTGTCTTTTGTTTTGTCACCGTTATTGTGCCTATTTTTCAGTTTTTTTTGTATTTTGTGCTTTTTGTTGTGTCCTCCATTTCACTGTGCCTGTTTTCGCTGCCCTTTTCCCGCCACAGCTGCCCCTGCGGCCCCGCCTCCCGACCGGTTCCTGCTCCCAGCTGCGTTTTCCTCCCCCGTTCCCTATTAAATGGTGGCTGCTGCACCAAAGGCACGCCAAAGGCAAGCCCGTCTGCGCCCATCCGTGACCTGACCCCAACCAGCGCCAGGGACCCTGGTTCTCCGACCACCCACCACTATGACTCAGCTGCTGTCCACACACTCATCCCTGGAAGGACCAACTGCCAGCTGTCTATGCCGAACACCACCCATGGACAGTTCTCCTATCGACAAACCTTCACCAACCACTGCACCCCCACAGCCGCCGCCCTCGCACACAAGAACTCACCACCTCCAGCATGAATGACTCCTCGTCCCCCACGGAACACCTCCATTTTCAGATCCAGACCAGCCCCAGAACAATCATACTTGACTCCCATACCTACAGACCTCCCGTACCTCGAACCACTTTCACCCCAACCATTCGTGGAAGTGGCGTAGACTGGAGTGGGCGCCCTCCCAGATTACCATAACATCGTCTATATACCGCTTCAAGAAACTGATTTTTGACAAGTAGGGGTTGTTTTCATTTTGTATGAATGTTTTTTCGAAATTGCTTACATAAAGTCCAGCTACGCTTGGAGCAAATGTGCTTCCCATGGATGTACCATGGCATTGTTGGTACATAGTTCCATTGTACTCAAAATAGTTCTCAGTAAGGGCGAGTTGGAAGCATTCTAGAATGAAGTGTCCAGGTGTTTGGTGAGACCAGTTTTGTTTAAACAGTAGCTCTTCAAGTGTTTCCATTGTTTTTTGTTGAGGCAAGCTAGTATATAAGCTCTCTACGTCAAAGCCGACTAGGAGCATGGTGTCATCCGAGAATGTTTGTATTTTTAATACAATGGAACTATGTACCAACAATGCCATGGTACATCCATGGGAAGCACATTCGCTCCGAGCGTAGCTGGACATTATGTATGCAATTTCGAGAAAACATTCATTCAAAATGAAAACAACCCCTACTTGTCAAAAATCTGTTTCTAGAAGCGGTATATAGACGACGTTATGGTAATCTGGGAGGGTGACCACTCCAGTCTACGCCACTTCCACCAATGGTTGAATGCACAAGATGAATGTCTGAAATTTACCTACACTGCTGATCAAAAACAATTGGACTTCTTAGATCTGACGGTCTATGTTGAAGACAACATCATTAGGACCAAAACTTTTTTCAAACCAACTGCAAAAAACAGCCTCTTTTCTTACAACAGTTTCCACCTGCGCCCTCTCAGAGAGAATTTACCTTACATCCAATTCCTGCATCTAAAGAGAAACTGCAGTGAACTAACGGAATACAAGACACAAGCCAAGGGCCTGTGATGTAAACTATCCAAAAGGGACTATCCAGCTAAAATAGTGGCAAAATGCCAAAAGAGGGCGAGGAACCAACCACGAGAGAGTTTACTCGATACCACACCAAGAACTCCTACGCAAAACACCCTGACATGAATGAATGAAATTGAATGAATGAATGAAATTAAATTTCTATGGCGCGTAGCTACCCTGAGGCCTCCTAGCGCTAATGGACCGGACAAACAAAAAAGACACGTCATGTTAATGCGTAATACTGAAAAGATGGGTTTTGAGAAGTTTATGGAAGGCCAGTATGTTTGGTTCACCTCGAAGAGTAGGGGGAAGAGAATTCCAGAGATTTGAAGCATTCAGGGAGAAAGAGCATCCACCCCATCTTGATCTGCGTACTTTTCTTGGGGTGGCAAAAAAAACGTAACTAGAACGAAGACTCCTGGGAGGTTGGTATGGGGTGACCAGGGACTGGATGATGGCTGGGCCTGATTTCCGGATGGCTCTATGAGCCAGGCACATGGCCTTGAATTGTATCCTAGCCCGAATTGGGAGCCAGTGAAGATTCCTCAATGCCGGTTTTGTTGATTGTCTCAGAGGAATCTGGAGAAGTTGGTGGGCCGCACAGTTCTGGATCACTTGTAATTTCTGGAGTGTGGACTGAGGGGCGCCCAGATACTGCGCATTCCCATAATCCAGGCGGGACAGTATGAGGGCTTGTACCATAATCCTTCTTACCTGGAAAGGGAGCAGGGGAAGGATCTTTCTTAGCATTCTCATTAGGCCAAAATATGTTGCAGATAGCTTAGTGGCTTGATGATTGAAACAGAGGGTGCTGTCAAGCCACATGCCCAGGCTCTTAATCTCTTGCTTTGGAACTGGGGTAGGGCCGAGACAGGTCGGCCATATGAGTGCCGAAGAAGGTGACGGGAGTTTGCCCAGAATCATGAGTTCGGTCTTGTCCCCATTTAGCTTGAGGTGAGAGAGTTCCATCACATGTGTCACAACGTACAGTATAGCAAGTAATGCAGTCAAAAAAATAATAAACAAAAACTGGCGCATTGTAACATCGGGTGCACTAAACTGGCCAAAGCCAAGGTTCGCGAACAACAGAACGAGGAATATAAAAGATATGCTAGTGCATACATGACCTCAAGCTCCTCAAATGAACAATATCACCAGCACGTTATGGAACATGCCACCAGTCACAGGTCACTACCCCTGCGGACAATGTTCAGTGTGTAAACTGACAGCCACTAAGAACATACAACTGACACCGTAACTAAATTGGACGATCAGACAACACACTAATTGTAACACAAAACATGCCATCTACATGATCACCTGTCCTTGCAACCTCAGGTACATAGGAATGACCTGCCTAAAAATAAAGCAGAGGATCGGTGAACATAGGAGTAATGTTAAGTGTAAACGTGAAACGACCAAAATGAGCACACACTGTATTGAACATGGACACTCTACCAATGACCTCAAGGGGGTTATCATAGAGACACTAACTGGAATAACCCAAAATACCGAAAAATATATTTTTGAGAAAGAGCAGAGATGTGCACACCGTCTTAAGACAGACATAACAGAAATGAATGATAATATTCCATGGCTCAGTATCAAATGATCCATCTTCCTAACATTGTGTCCCTGAAGGCTAACTGAATAGAAGCAGTGCTTAATTTGTGCCGGTGCTTTCCGGTGCTTAGCACCGGCACTTATTTACCAGGACCGGGGCTATTGATTTTTTTCTCCCCTGTCAGATGAATAGGCCCAGTAATTATTAAAAATAAATGTACTTACCTGTCTGTCCTCCTCCTTCGGTTTGGATGCATGTCTGCCTGGTATGTCTTCTGAGGAACGCCCACCCAGCTCCAGGCATGATGACTGCATTATGTAAGTGATGCCAGCTGCGCATGCTTGTGTGTCAAGGGGCATCATTCTCATTTGTTAAATTGTTACGTTTGAGGGCGGGCTGATGGGTGAGCTGGGCGAGGCGCTGAGGCAGGCTGGGTCCTGGAAAGTTCAGGCCTCACTCAGCCAGATAACAAACTTAATGCGTCGTCTGAATAATTAAATATAAACGTGAGTTGCTGCCAATGCCATGGTTTTAACATTTAACAGCGCACACGCATGACATGCACTGAACTGAAAATCCAGCTGAGTGGCGTCCCAGAAGAAATATCAGAAACGAACAACAGTGCCGGACTTGCATTTCAAAGTTTACCTGGTTCCGCTCGCTGCCAGCACTCGAATCCAGACATGAGCACTGACCTTCTAACGGCTCTCCACCCACTGTAGGTGCCCAGGCCTAATCCTAGTCGGATCCTTACAGTAAGTGTAAAGTGTTTATAATGGAGCGAATGGGACCTTTTTTCTTGATCTCTTCCTTTCAGTGAGACCGCCCACTCACATCCCACCCATCGGTGCTCGCTATGTTGCTCCCACTTAAAGGTCATCCATTCTTTTATGCACCCCTTCCTTCCTCAGTAATCTTTTTGTTGATTTATTAAATCCCTCCCGCATGCTCTTCCACTACTCCCTAGCCCCTTCTTTGACTTTGTTGCGCCTCATAATATTGCATTTACTGGCTCCAAGCCCGTTCCACTATGGCAGCCCGTACCGTGAAGTATATTTTCAGTTGTACTTTTTCCTGGAGGGAACAGCAGCTGCAATTTGCTGCCACGCTCCCCATTTTAAAAACGGCACACACACTGTATGTTTTTTTTATTTACTCCTCCGTGAGCAGCATCTGTCATTTTGGAAACAAATGGTTGCCACTGTGCCATGATGTATGGCATGTACATGTTTGGTGACATCTCCAGGTGCATAATTCACCACCCTGGGGTCAGCATAGTATAACGTGTGCATCATTGCTCTGATGGTCGTGCCAGTGGTTGTTTATTCCAGGGGGTGGAGGTAGGATGAGCCTTTTCGTCACATCTCGTGCTTATTTCAACATGTACACTGGTATCTTTTTATAGACAGAAGCTCCCAAAGACAGAATAGAATTGAAGAGGTTTTTAATCTAGGCCTATGGAATAAAATATTGGAGTGATTGGTTGGCAGATGTTTCATTCATATTTTAGGCCCTTCTGCCTCGCTTGCACTTCAGGCACTTGTAAGCCCCAATAACACTTTTGGATATACAAACCTTTAAACTACACCTACACTCATGCTCAGGCTCTCAACGGAAGGCTCCCAATCTAATTTCTTAGGAAAAAGTTTTTATCATTTACGTCTATGAAAAAACTATTTTCCAACCTTCAGCTAACATATAGTTAGAACAGTCTTCCTGCCATGCTTGTACATTTCCCCGAATGCGAGCTTTACCTTAGGACCAATACTGAATTTTAACCTCTTGTAGAATCTCCATGGCAGGCCTGGGACGTGCCATAGCTGTTGTATGTGTTTTGTGGCACTAACAGTTTTACATGCACTGTCATTACATCTAGATTTCAGCAGTGCCAGTTGAGGATATGGATGGTGCCAATAGAGTAAGTAAATTGAGTTAGTGGAGGATGTGGGTGGAGACAGGGAAGTGGGCGTGGCATCCTAAAAATATTTGAGCATCTGCACTTCATATTTTACAAATTAAGCACTGACTAGAAGTACTAATCTGCAGAATACTTTAGAACCGTGATCTCTACCTAGAGCACAATATAGACCAGCAAGATGGCAGATTTACTTTGTACATAGAGATAATCTCAGAATCCTGATATAACCCTCGATAATGGATACTGCTAATATTGAAGTCATTCTGATTTCCATCTGAAGTTACTTCCATTTCCATCCGAATCTTTGAAGTCTGTCTATTAAACACAGAGATCCATGTAAGTATTTCGTCACAGCCTATGACAAACGATGCATTATAGTCAGTGGTCGAAGTGGGCGGGATCGGCAGGGCACGGCGTGCCCCTACTTCTATAATTCATTAGATCCCGTGCCCCTACTTTTCTCGTTTTAATAATGCGTCCCAGGACGGCAAAAATCGCCAAGGCCTGCAGAGAAGGCTCGTTGTTCCCGCCCTTCGGGGACGGGCGGTGTGCAGAGAAGGAAAAGGACTCCGTCTTTTGTTTCTTGCCAGAGAAGGCAAGGACAGTGTCCACTTCTGCTTCGTCGCTGGCAGCTGATCCCCCCCTCTCTTCCTCTTGAAAACCGTGACTTCAAGAAAGGGTGCTCATCCTCTCTTTCCTCCTTTCGTGTATTTCTTCCCTTGTGAAATGGATCCAAAAAAGAAAAAATACTTTTGCTGCAAGTGTTGTCTTTTTCTGACATTATTCTATTCCAGAGTACAGCTTCGGTACGTGGAGAAATAAAAGGTTCAAAATATTAAAAATAAAGAAAAAACTAAATAAAGCATGACAGTGTTCACAAAGCGGCCAGATTGAGTTTCCCAGTGAAGCGCTACTTTTGTTTTATCTTTTCTTTGAACAGCATTGTTTTCCCTGAATGAGGATGTGCACCATTCCTGGAGATACTGCAATGCCGGATAGATAGGTGGATTGGAAAACAAAATGCGTACCGCGGCTCGGTGTTCATGGATGTGGTCTTTTTACCATACTCCTTGCGTTTTATAGGACATAAGCAGTGGACATTGAAGCGGGAGCCTTCCGGGCCCTGTAGTCATGTCCTTAACTTTTCAGGCACAATCACTCACTGATTTCTGCATAGTGAGTGTAAATGCATTACGTTAACCATGTTGTTCCTGTTTACATTTCACATGCTTAACTTAATCTTGCATTCCTTATGAGTGTTTATTTTTTTCAGGATGTTGTTACGTTTTTTAGGCAGCATATTGCTCTTGTCTAGTGCGTAATTTGAACTGAGTCATATCCAGGTATTTATAGCTGGGCACAACTGGGTTGTAGTTGAAGGCCATGCAAGTTTCTCTCAGTGGGGCAGTGTGGTGTTCAGTGGGGGAGAGGATGTGGCACTATGGTCAGAGCTGCCGAATTGGAATTGGGGAACTAGGTTCAGCCTTCATGACCAGTCCACCAGACCACTCTCCTGAGGGAGCACATTCCCATGCTAGGCCTAAGAAGACCCCGCAAGACCATAGAAGCCCTGGTGTATTAGCACCAGCAGGTTTACCCTAGTGGGGGCAAGAGTGGGTTAACCTTGGAGGCCTGTCCCCTCCAATCCATACTGAAGTTCATCTCTAGTGTTGCGGGCAGGCTTATGAAGCAGCACACCCTGGAGCGAGGTCACAGGACAGGTGCCAGCACTAGGGCGGTGCGACCGGTGTGTTCCCACCGGGAGCTGACTTTAGGTGGCCCTTTGTCTTCTGTAACATTTCCTATACAGTGATTTACACACGTATTACTGATTGTCTCTGTGTAGTGTGTGTGATGTAAAGTGCTCTGAAACCCTACACTGGTATAAGTGGCACTGTGAATCAAATTAAATGCATCTGAGAGAGAGTGTAGTTATGGAGATATTCGGGGCACTGTTAAAGGGTGGAATTGAGGGAATCTGTGGCGGAGGTGGTCATTGGGGCCACCAACAACATCGTTGCACAGGGCGCCACCAGCGCTAAAGCTGGCCCTGCCCTTGAGGCCACTCTGCCTCACCCATTGGTACCTCCATTGGCATTGTTTCAGCAGTAGTAGCTGCAACTCGCCAGGGATTGGCAAAGCAGGATTTGCACGCACACCAAACTATGTTCGCAACCCTCACATTTCTCTGCTTCATGCTCAAGCACTTTTAAGACATGCTGCCTGCTTTGGGGCCACTGGAATTATGCACCAAAGGAAGACAAAATTATGTCGCATTGTTGACTAGATTATGCAGCAAAAAAAGGCTGCAACATAATGCAGTCTTTTTTCTGACACTTTATTATTTTGACATTTTTGCACATGCTAACAGTCTCTGGAAAGATTTTGCCTTATTAGTACCAGTGTAACAAACAAATGCAGCAGTGAGAAAGGTGATCAGTCAACCTTTGCAAAGGGCCGTCCTCTTCGCAGCAACACAAGTTACAATTTTTTTAGTAACTTTTGATCCGTTTAAGCTACAAACAATTTATTAGTTAAAATTGTCAGATTATGTAGCAGATGTTGTATTATGTGGCAAATATGCAGAGCCATAATTATTTAGAAAACTTTTGCAAACTAGGATACTTTTCCCATTTATGTTTGAACTGCTCTTGTGGAAAAAGGGAGAAGTGCTGTTGACAGAAACTCCATGGACCAGAGACAAATGGTTTTTGCTTCCACTTTTAAGCGTATTTGGGACATTCTGTGATTGGAAACATATCCCACTTTGTGATTGTATTTTAATGTCAGTAACTCATATTAAACCTTAAATAATTATGTGCATCCATTCATTGAATTAAATAAAATAATAAGCTGTAACTGGTCAGTGAAATGTCAAACAAATACTAAAAATTGGGACGTTTTGCGCATTCTGGCCACACCTCTGACTCCGCCCACTGATCCCGCTCTCGGGTTATTCCCGCCCTCTGATTCTCCACTCACAGTTCCCCTACTTTTTTTACCCCACTTCGACCACTGGTTATAGTGAATGTGCACGAGATCCCGCCTCTCCTGGGACCCTGAAAGCAGCGCCAGCACAAGTCGTGCAACCTGCATACGAGGTAGGACCAGCGCCGGACTACGAATGCAGAAGTCACGTAACGTACACACTTATGAACTTTGTAAATTGAACCTTACTTTGCATCCAACAGCAGGTACTAAGCTGTCAGCCGTCCCATTGAAGCCCGACTTGGGACTTCAGAAGGTACGCTACATATAAAGTCTAATATCATCGCATGCACAAATCGCGCAGAAGACTCCACGGGTCTGCCGGCATCAGTTAATATGGCCGCTGCTCACACGACTCGATTATATTTACAAATGTTGTGTAGATTTACTAATGTTACTTCTCTATTTAGACTTGTACTGGTAGATTCTAAACCGGCCTGACAATGTACTACTAACAGACTAAGGCACACGAAACGTAATTTGAACCACATAAGACCGAAACCGGCCTCACAATTTATTAAGAACAAACGAAGGCACATGACCCGTAATTGAACCACTTAAGACCACGCGGTGCTAACGTACTATCATGCTGCCACACACGAATTGTGCCACTATACTAATTCATTGCCGTAATTATACGCATCTGTCAAGACTTAACGAGAGCCACACTTTCCTCATTGTTCATATTAGTTCCAGACACATCAGTCGCTACACTTCAGAACTGGTAAAACAGCATTTAAAGACTTGCCATTTTTCCTGTTTGCTTAAAGATACAAAGTATTGCCATTTTTCTCCAAATTTCTTATTATATAAACCATATGTTAAAGTTGAACAAAGGTAGACATCACCATCCTTTTAACTATCAATCAATCAATCAGTTACATTTATAAAGCGCGCTACTCACCCGTAAGGGTCTCAAGGCGCTGGGGGGGGGGGGGGGGGGGGGTCAGTGCTCGTAGAGCCAGGTCTTGAGCTGCCTTCTGAAGGAGAGGTGGTCCTGTATGGCGCGAAGGTGGCTGGGAAGGGAGTTCCAGGTCTTCGCTGCCAGAAAAGAGAAAGATCTTCCTCCGGCGGTGGCTTTGCGGATGCGGGGTACGGCTGCCAGGGCTTGTCCGGTCGAGCGTAGGGTGCGCGGAGGAGTGTAGAAGGAGACGCGGTGGTTGATGAGTTTTGGTCCGAGGTTGTGCAGGGCTTTGTGTGCGTGGGTGAGGAGTCTGAAGGTGATCCTCTTGTTGACTGGGAGCCAGTGAAGTTTCTTCAGGTGTCCGGAGATGTGGTGGTGGCGGGGTATGTTCAGGATGAGTTGTGCGGCAGCGTTCTGGATTCGTTGCAGTTTCCTCTGCAGCTTGATGGTGATGCCGGCGTACAGAGTGTTCCCATATTCCAAGCGACTGGTGACGAGGGCGTGGGTGACGGTCTTCCTGGTGTCGGTGGGGATCCAGCGGAAGATCTTGCGGAGCATGCGGAGGGTGTTGAAGCATGCCGAGGTCACCGAGTTGACCTGTCTGGTCATGGAGAGGGATGAGTCCAGGATGAAGCCGAGGTTGCGAGCGTGGTCGGTGGGTTGGGGAGTGCTGCCCAGGGCGGGAGGCCACCAGGAGTCGTCCCAGGCAGAGGGTGTAGGGCCGAGTATGAGGACCTCCGTCTTCTCTGTGTTCAGTTTAAGCCGGCTGTCTGTCATCCAGTTCGCTACTTCCTTCATGCCTTCGTGTAGTCTGGTTCTAGCTGAGGTGGGGTTGTTGGTGAGGGATAAGATGAGCTGGATGTCGTCGGCGTAGGATATGAGGTCGAGTCCGTGTTTTCTTGCGATGTTCGCCTGGGGGGTCATGTAGATGTTGAAGAGGGTGGGGCTGAGGGAGGATCCTTGGGGGATGCCGCAGATGATCTCTGTGGCTGTGGATCTGAAGGGGGGGAGGCGGACTCTCTGGGTTCTTCCGGAGAGGAAGGAGATGATCCATTCCAGGGCCTTGCCTCTGATGCCGGCGTTGCTGAGGCGACGTATCAGGGTATGGTGGCATACCGTGTCGAAGGCTGCAGAGAGGTCCAGGAGTATGAGGGCCACGGTTTCTCCTTTGTCGGTCAGGGATCTGATGTCGTCCGTGGCTCCGATGAGGGCGGTCTCGGTGCTGTGGTTAGCTCTGAAGCCGAACTGTGAGGGGTCGAGTGAGTCGTTGATTTCCAGGGCGGTGGTGAGTTGAGCGTTGACGATTTTCTCAATCACTTTGGCGGGGAACGGTAGGAGCGAGATGGGCCGGAAGTTTTTGAGTTCGGTGGGGTCTGCTGTTGGTTTCTTTAGGAGGGCGTTGAGTTCGGCGTGTTTCCATTTCTCCGGGAAGGTGGCGGTGGTGAAAGACGCGTTGATGATGTCTCGGAGGTGGGGTGCGATGATGTTGTCGGCTTTGTTGAAGATGTGGTGCGGGCAGGGGTCGGATGGTGATCCTGAGTGGATGGAGTTCATGATGCGGGTGGTTTCCTCGGTGGTGGTTGGGTTCCAGGTGAGGATGGTGGTGTTGTCGGTGGCGGGTTCCAGTGGTGGGTTCGTGTTGGTTGTGGTGAAGCTGTTGTAGATGTCGGTGATCTTGTGGTGGAAGAAGGCTGCGAGGGAGTCGCAGAGGTCCTGTGAGGGAGGGATGGAGTTGTTTTCTGCGTCGGGGTTGGAGAGTTCTTTGACGATGCCAAATAGTTCCTTGCTGTTGTGGGCGTTGTTGTCTAGTCTGTTCTGGAAGGCTGATTTTCGTGCGGCGCATAGGCGTTGGTGGTGTTGGCGGGTGGCGTTCTTGAGAGCAGACATGTTCTCCTCGGTCTGGTTGAGGCGCCAAGTCTTTTCGAGGGTGCGGCATTCTTTTTTGGAGTCCTTGAGGTCGGGGGTGAACCAGGAGTTTTTCTTGTGGTTGTTGGTGTTTGCTTGGGTCTTCAGGGGGGCCAGGAGGTTGGCGCAGTCGGAGATACAGCTCGTGAGGTTGTTGGTGGCTTCGTTGGGGTCTGTGGTGCTGGTGGGTTGCTTCTGAGAGAGGGTCGATGTGAGTTGTTCCGTGGTGATTCGATTCCACTGTCTTCTTGGTGGTTGCTGGGTGTGGTGGTGCACGGTGGTCTTCTTGAAGCTGAAGTGGACACAGCTGTGGTCCGACCAGGCGAGTTCGGTGGTGTGGCTGAAAGAGATGTGTTTGCTGGAGGAGAAGATGGGGTCGAGCGTGTGTCCGGCGTAGTGGGTGGGGGTGTTGACTAGCTGTTTCAGTCCCAGGTTGGCGAGGTTGTCCAGTAAGGCGGTGGTGTTGTTGTCGGTGTGGTTCTCCAGGTGGAAGTTGAGGTCCCCTAGGAGGATGTAGTCGGTGGACGGGAGTGCGTGTGGGCTGACGAAGTCTGCGATGTCTTCGCTGAACTTAGTGCGTGGTCCTGGTGGTCTGTACATGAGGGTGCCTCTGAGGGTGGTCTTGGGGTCGCTGTGGATCGCAAAGTGGAAGTGTTCGGCGTCGGGGAGTGAGTTGTCGACGTGGGTCGAGATGCGGATGGAGCTTTTGTGTGCGATGGCGATGCCTCCTCCGGTGCGGTTGGTGCGGTCTTTCCGGATGATTTTGTAGCCGTCGGGGATGGCTATGGCGATGTCGGGTGTCGAGGAGGGGTTCATCCAGGTCTCGGTGAGGAAGGCGATGTCCGGGTTTGTTGAGTCGATGAGGTTCCATAGTTCGATGGCATGCCTGTGGACGGATCGGGTGTTGATCACGATGCACTCGAGGTTGTTTCCGGGGGAGTCGTTCTTGTCGGGTGCGATGTGTGTTCGTAGGCAGGTAAAGCGGCAGTTGCCTCTTTTCACCTTTAACTTTATTCACTCACAACGAGCATTGCTTCTCTTTCTTTCCAGGTACTACCGACCTTGCATTTAGAGTATTCACTCTGAATTAAATCACTCAGAATTGGACAAACATCCAATTCTCTTACTAGTTTTTAGGTCCTGAAGAAAGCCCCATGACCCTTTAGGGGCACCAAAAAGGGCTGAAACATGTCGACCATCGGATTGGACAAAGATAGTGCGGTGGATTCATAATCAATCCGTCGCTGCACACATCACTTTTTATATAGTCTTCCCATACACCAAACAGAATAAAAATGTTATTTGCAGGTAGTATGAGGATCACTTTTTAAACCACACCTCACCCTGAGCACCTATCACTTGCCATCAATTTCTGATCACTACTATAAAAACCAGTGGTTCCCTCCAGGTGGAGGAAGCATACAGAAAGAGACCCGATGATGATGCTGTCACGTATTTAATAAAGGCGGAGAATCAAGATAAACCGCCACTTGACCTGCCTACGTGAATGAGGGTTTTTTAAGTACTCCCACGAGTACTGACGGATAGAACGCATCGGACCCTGGATACAGGTACAAGTGATCCCTTCTTTTTGATTTTGTTTGTTGTGGGTGCTCCATGATGAAGACAGCCCCAGTGCAAAATGCTGTGTAAAACCTCCCTCTATCCAAAGGCTGTGTCTGGAGAACAGACTTGGAAGGAATACACTTTCACTGTCTTGGAGCACAGTACTCAACCTCCATCCTGTGCTAGGCCAGGCCAGGTGTAGCTAATGCTTGTGCTACACTGACTACACCTTCTCACACTAAACTCGCACTTGGGATGTCAGTGCGAGGTCTGGTCAAGCACATAGAAACAGACCTTTACCCAAGCAAGCTTGTGGGCCTTAATTTTAGTGAGCTAGATAAAAATGCCTGGTCACACTATTGGTCTTTCAACCATGGTATGTTGCTACCACTGCTAAAACAGGGATCGTAAACCTCTTTTAACCATAGTATGCAACCTTGAATAAAAACAAAGACAGTAATCCACTGTCAATAGTAAGCGCATGTTTGATGCACCTCAGAAGAGCAGAGAACAGGGCCAGGGTCCTTGATTGTCAAGGACAGACCAGGAACTCTACACACATGCTCAGATTAGTTTGACACCATTGCCATAATAAAAAGCTAGGATACCAAATACATGCGGTCAAGCACTCGGGACAGTGTATGAAGCCCCTTGTACCAAGCAGGGAACATTCCTGTCCAATCACCCATCAAAGATGTGGTATTACAGCGAGTGCTGCCAACTTTGGAACTGTGACATTGGCTCAATATCCTGTGATTCTGGGCAAATTACTTAATCTCCCCAGGCCTTAAAAAAATGAATGTGACCTTGTGTAATGTAACTGGTACTCATGTAAAGTTCTCCAATACCTTTTGATTAAGTTTGCACAGTATATAAAACCACAACAAAAAAGATGCTTTGCATGAATCGGACCTCCTTATAATCAGAACAGTGCGCAGAAAATGTTGTGTTGGAAAGAATGGAATGTTATATTATAGCCCGGGGAAATGAGTAAAGGCAAGCGTAAGGGTGGAGGAGGGCTCGGGGCAGTGGGTACATTGGACGCGTTTCTGACACGGGCCGAGTCAGTATTAATTCATGAGATTCAGCCGACAGAAAAGAGACTTTCCTGAGAGCCTCAGAGACTCACCATCGGTACTGCACCTACTGTATCATCCCCTATACCTGAACAAAATGTAGTATTTGATTGCTCCCCCCAACTGAGCCATACCTCCCCGGTGCATCAGCAAAATAGGTCTTCGCAGATAGTTAGTCTAAACAGCTCTTCACCCACACTCTCGGTATCCACTTCCAAAGTATTAACTCGTCAGCAAAGGGGCGTATTGGCTTCTGGTAAAGCACCTGTTAAAAAAAAAAAGGAAAGCGCGTGGTCCGCCCAAAACAACGCATCAGTCATTCAAAATGCTGAAATGGAAGCCTGTAACTCTTGGTTGGGAGGGAGGCTCAAAGGAAGCACTGATTTCTAATACGTGGGTACTGGAAATATTAGCAATACATGTAGTAACCACGAGGCGGACCTCGTAAGCAGACTCGGGGAGAAGCTTACTGCCCTTTTGGATCCGTTACTGCTGAAATTATCAGAAATAGACAAGCGATTGTCTGTAATTGAGCAGCGCATACTTAGTACTTCACAAACTTCTAGTGGGCCAGGGCAAGTAGGTATGGTTGAAGTCAGACAGGAGAGTAATACTGACATTATACTACCTACTAGTGTAGCTACGTTAACTTCCCATGTTGAGGAAAGGGCTCTCATGGGAAACTCTATGGCAATCCCCCCACCAAATGTTAATGTTAATTTAATTAATAAAGCAGGCCTAGTAGGTCCCTGGGCCCATCAACAATCTCAGGGGGGGGTTACGAGTCCTAGTATGTCCCTGCATCTTCCACCCGAAGCAACTCCATACACAATTGTATTAGCAAATGTACCAATGCTTTCCTCATGTGCCTATGAACATTGGTCGTCGCTAAAGTATAAGGCCCTACATCTGTTGAACAAAGGAACAGGGATCGGAAATGCTTTATTTAGTGAATTTAAAATGGTACGAAGAATTCCTTGGGTTGGGAAATCCGCGAAGGCCCTTATGGGAGACTGTGTGGTCTTAAGTTTTAGGACAGTGTACTTAACCAAGGACAACATTATTTTCTTCCCCTGGTGTTTTTTTACCAGTCCTGTGACGATCTTGTAAGAGGTAGGGGAGTATTGAGGGATTTAGATTCTGAACCGGGCCCATATAACTACGCGGTTCCTATATGTAATAGGTTTGAAGTCTTTTCCACTTTGGAGGAAATAGATTGACTTGGACATACACCAAGTATCATTAGTCCAGACACATACCTATTTAAGGAGCGGTGTGTGGTTGATCGTATAACGAATATTTATAATAATGGAGCACCCATATTAACAGCATCATCGGGTAACAGGAGTGATAGAATTATGAGTGACAATATGGTGGGCGAAGAAGGGGACTGTAGATCTTCACAAATAAGTATCCCGTTAGGTGAAGGGGTTCCAGGCAATGTCTCTGTAGATTACACCCGCCCCCCGTGTGCAAAGTAAATAAGCCCTGCTCCACGCCAGACCTAAAATTAGTCTCCTGGAATGTAGCAGGGTTATGCTCTAAGATATCCTCAGCGGACTGGTCTATTTTTATTGAAGGCCATGATATAATGACCTTCCAGGAAACCTGGGCTATGGACCATGTTTATCGTCAGGGATTCTTAAATTTTTCAAAACTAGCACAAGGGGGGCAGAGGGGAAGACCCATGGGGGGCCTCACAACATGGGTGAGGCAATCTGACCTCTATAGGGTGGAGGAATTGTATATTGACAGTAGGGACATTTTAATAATTAAACTACAGATGGCAGAAGTCCCTGATTTATTGCTTATTAATGTTTATGCTAGGGGTATGTCAGGTGGGAAAGCCTCTCCCACTGTAGCTCTCCTAGATATGTTTTTACATGATTACAGAGGTGTAAGCAACATGATAATTGCAGGAGATTTTAATTGTTCTTTCGAGCCCCTTGATGACAATGATGTCAACCTCAGTTCTGAGGAGGATGTCCAGTGGGGTATACCCCATTTGGATCTTCCTCCCATTAAAATATGGACAGGGGCAGCATTGCAGTTGAAAGTGTTCTGTTTGGAACAGGGGGTTAGGGCTGTTGATAGGAGGTCCGTCTCTGATAGGCAGGGCTCGCAAACCTTTAACAATGGGTTACGAAGTAGTCGCATTGATTTTATTTTCCTTAACAAGGAACTTTGGCCCTCCCTTGTAGATATGGTAGTTTGGGAGCAGACCAAGAGCGACCATAACCCCCTAGTTCTTTCCATGCAGCTCAAAGGCATTACTATTCCTGTTAGTCAGGTGCCTGGAACTGCATATGTAGAAGCATATTTAACTAAGGATACAAGGAGAGTTAAATGGACTAATGTTATTAAAAAAGAAGAGCATTTACAGCAGATGAGTGAGTTAGTAGTGAGTGCAACAGCTACTCTTCAAAATTGTGCAACTCAAGAGGAGGTGAACTTAAAGGTTTCTCAGGTCCACAGTGATTTGTTTAATAAGCTAAAGGCTTTTTTACTACTATGGCCAAAAAAAACCAGACTCATTCGGGCCCGAAGGCTGCCGCTTGGTATGGTCAATCGTGTAGAAAAGCCTATAGTATTCTAGCTAGGGCAATAAGATCTAACAACCGGGGGGATATAAGAAAGGCAAGGGTGGGGTACAAGTTGACCCAACAGAAAGCTAAAAAGGAATGGGACGAACAATACTGGGCAGAGCTGCTCAAGGCTTGTACAGGGAGAAGCATGGTCACTTTTTGGCATCTTGTGAAATGGGGTAGGGGTGAATCGAGCCGTGTGCCAGTGAACCATGTAGCTCCTGAGCAGTGGGTTTCTCATTATAAGGCCCAGTTTGCAACTACGAACCCCACATAGGAAAATTTGTAATTGCCATGTGTTAAACCTATTCTATATTTTACAAAGAAAGAGGTGGAAACATCATTAAAATCAGTCTCTAGAGGCAGGGCACCTGGGTTGGATTGCATCCCGGCGGATCTGTTCCTCCATGATATAATTAATTGGACATCCTACATTCAGCTCCTTGTGAATGCTATTGCCAGTGGAACATCTATGCCCGATACATGGTCAGGAGCAGTAATTCTCCCAATTTTTAAGAAAGGAGACCGCTCCAATCCAGGTAATTATAGGCCTATAAGTCTCATTGACGGCATACAGAAAGTTTCAGCTAGGATGGTGCTAAGCCGAATCCAGGCTTGGATGGACGAATTTGATATTTTGTCACCACTTCAGGCAGGCTTCCGTTCCTGTACTAGTACTATTGACCAGGTTTTAGGTTTATCTTAGTTTATTGATTGGCCGGTTCGCCAGAGGCACGCCCACGACTACAGCCACGCCCCCTTTGTAATATAACGCACGCTGACCTCGAGCACAGCGTTTTAGAGCTGAAACTCCTGAGGCACAGCCGGGAGCAGGGAACAGATAGCTTTTTACTTTGTACTGCCATTATTGTTGTTTTATCCGGCGTTTCTGTCCCATCTCCCTCGCTCAGCAGACCCAACGCAGCTGACGTGGGCAGGGATTTCCAGCTGCAGTAGCGTGATTGGCCGGTTCGCCAGAGGCACGCCCACGACTACAGCCACGCCCCCTTTGTAATATAACGCACGCTGACCTCGAGCACAGCGTTTTAGAGCTGAAACTCCTGAGGCACAGCCGGGAGAAGGGAACAGATAGCTTTTTACTTTGTACTGCCATTATTGTTGTTTTATCCGGCGTTTCTGTCCCATCTCCCTCGCTCAGCAGACCCAACGCAGCTGACGTGGGCAGGGATTCCCAGCTGCAGTAGCGTGATTGGCCGGTTCGCCAGAGGCACGCCCACGACTACAGCCACGCCCCCTTTGTAATATAACGCACGCTGACCTCGAGCACAGCGTTTTAGAGCTGAAACTCCTGAGGCGCAGCCGGGAGCAGGGAACAGTTAGCTTTTTACTTTGTACTGCCATTATTGTTGTTTTATCCGGTGTTTCTGTCCCATCTCCCTCGCTCAGCAGACCCAACGCAGCTGACGTGGGCAGGGATTCCCAGCTACAGTAGCGTGATTGGCCGGTTCGCCAGAGGCACGCCCACGACTACAGCCACGCCCCCTTTGTAATATAACGCACGCTGACCTCGAGCACAGCGTTTTAGAGCTGAAACTCCTGAGGCACAGCCGGGAGCAGGGAACAGATAGCTTTTTACTTTGTACTGCCATTATTGTTGTTTTATCCGGCGTTTCTGTCCCATCTCCCTCGCTCAGCAGACCCAACGCAGCTGACGTGGGCAGGGATTCCCAGCTGCAGTAGCGTGATTGGCCGGTTCGCCAGAAGCACGCCCATGACTACAGCCACGCCCCCTTTGTAATATAACGCACGCTGACCTCGAGCACAGCGTTTTAGAGCTGAAACTCCTGAGGCACAGCAGGGAACAGATAGCTTTTTACTTTGTACTGCCATTATTGTTGTTTTATCCAGCGTTTCTGTCCCATCTCCCTCGCTCAGCAGACCCAACGCAGCTGACGTGGGCAGGGATTCCCAGCTGCAGTAGCGTGATTGGCCGGTTCGCCAGAGGCATGCCCACGACTACAGCCACGCCCCCTTTGTAATATAACGCACGCTAACCTCGAGCACAGCGTTTTAGAGCTGAAACTCCTGAGGCACAGCCGGGAGCAGGGAACAGATGGCTTTTTACTTTGTACTGCCATTATTGTTGTTTTATCCGGCGTTTCTGTCCCATCTCCCTCGCTCAGCAGACCCAACGCAGCTGACGTGGGCAGGGATTCCCAGCTGCAGTAGCGTGATTGGCCGGTTCGCCAGAGGCACGCCCACGACTACAGTCACGCCCCCTTTGTAATATAACGCACGCTGACCTCGAGCACAGCGTTTTAGAGCTGAAACTCCTGAGGCACAGCCGGGAGCAAGGAACAGATAGCTTTTGACTTTGTACTGCCATTATTGTTGTTTTATCCGGCGTTTCTGTCCCATCTCCCTCGCTCAGCAGACCCAACGCAGCTGACGTGGGCAGGGATTCCCAGCTGCAGTAGCGTGATTGGCCGGTTCGCCAGAGGCACGCCCACGACTACAGCCACGCCCTCTTTGTACTCACCCCTTCACTGCCATAAAGCATGTGTCTCCACCGGAAGCGCAGCGGACGAGCGCAGCGGGCGCGACGATTGCGCGCCGAAGGCGCGCTTAAGGCAAGCTCGTCTGCGCTCGTCCGCGCCGAGACCGGGCCTAGGGCACCCCCCCCTTTCATGTTCTACTCTGTCCCCTAAGGTGTTCAAATACAGTAGGGAAACGCTCATGCTACTGAACCCCCGGGCAGAGAGAGCCGAATGCCCACGTTTACCTCCCAATATAATACATAAAGACAACAATGTATGCATCAATTGTCAAGGATGGCAACCAAATATTAATCCTCTCCCCCCTAAATCTCCTCTGCAATCCGTTTTTACCCTTGACAAGACCGGTCCCCTATCAACCTATGTGGGACATAAGCCTAGCACCAAGGAAAAATCAAAACTAATCAGCGGACTATTAAATGTCAGGTCCCTCCCGAAACATGCTTTGGAAATACAGCTGTTAATCGAGTCCAATAAACTAGACATTCTCTTTCTAACTGAGACATGGATGGCTGCGGGATCAGAATTAGAGTTAGGCTCAGCATGTCCAGTAGGATATAAGATCATTCACAAATCTAGAAATACTGGACGAGGAGGAGGCTTGGGGATCATTTTTAAGGAGGAGTTAAACATTTCAACTTTGGATATCGACACCACCTCTAGCGTTGAAATCCTTGGGATTCGCATAAAACATGATGCCGAACAATGCCTTACAGCTCTCATCTGCTACAGAACACCGGGGCATTTTAATGCCTCACAACAGCAGGAATTGATCACTGCCATAAACAATATTTCAATCACCCACAGTAGGATGCTGATTTTGGGTGATTTTAATTTATGGGACAGCGACCAATTACGCACAGCCTTGAATAACATCACCCAATCCTGCCAAATGTTAGGGCTGAAACAGTGGATAACTACCCCCACACATATACAGGGAAACATATTGGATTTAATATTCGCGGCAGAAGATCTAATGACCATGGATACTATTCTTCCAGTAGGTTGGTCAGATCACCACCTACTCACTTTTAATATATATATCCTGGCATATACAGGGCCCGTAAGGACACAGACCAGAACATTTCTTGGTCGGAACTGGAAGAATCTGTTGAAAAGGAAAGAGGAAGGTAATTCCGACTTTCGTCACATCGGAACCTCGTTCAATTCTGAGAACGATGTTACGACAAACTATCTCTCATTCTGCAATGAGATAACTAAGAAACTGGACGACATCATACCGCTGAAAATAATCAAGAGAAGGGGTAAACCCTCCGCCCCCTGGTATACGGACAAACTGAAGGATTTGAAAAACATCTGCAAAAAGGCAGAGAAGCTCTGGAGGAAAAACTATTCAGATCAGGAGAAAGAACGATGGAGGCTCACTATTTTACAATATAAGAAGGAAATTACTATAGCTAAAACTAACCATTTCGCAGATCTCATTATCAAAAGTTCTAATAAGTCCCGCGACACCTTCAAGATCATTAGAGAGCTCTCTCATCCTGCTTGTGCTGATAGCCAAATTAAGCCCTCACAAGAACTTTGTGACGGCCTTGCAGTATTCTTTCAAGAAAAAATCAATAAAATAATCGAGGGAATGAATAGTAAGCCCACCTCCACATCGCAGGACAATAGCAACCAAGCAAATAGAGATGAATTGGTGGAATCTACCAGGAGCTTCTCTCCAAACGCTAGCTAGGAAAATTTTGTGATCCCTTCTAAACAGGAATTTCTTAGAACAGCCCTTAACACGTCATCAGGATCCCCTCTAGACCCTCTTCCCCATAAAATGGCCAAGAATTTTGAGGCTGATATCTTTCCAGTTTTGCATCAGCTCTGTAATCAATCCCTCCTCACAGGCTCCGTACCAAGAAACTGGAAATTGGCGGTTGTGACCCCGTTACTAAAGAAGCCAAATCTGGACCCTAACAGCCAAAAGAACTACCGACCCATATCCCTCTTACCATACCCGATAAAGATCATAGAGCACTGGGTCAGCAGATCTCTAGCCCTCTTCCTTGAAACTAATGTCATCTTGGAAGAGGAGCAATTTGGTTTCAGACCAGCTCATGGAACTGAGTCAGCCTTGCTGACAGTCATGGATGACCTACGCATGAGGGCGGACAGGGGCGAATCAGCAATTCTCATTCTGCTGGACCTGTCCGCCGCTTTCGATACGGTGAACCATGTCATCCTGTTAAAAAGACTGAAGAACATCGGAGTTGGAGGAATTGTGCTTGACTGGTTTCGATCCTACCTGACGGACAGATGGCAGGCAGTGGCTATCCCACCATATCAATCAGAATTCATTAAAGTTCCGCATGGGGTCCCACAGGGGTCTGCTATCAGCCCTATACTGGTTAACATTTATATGCAACCCCTGTTGAGGATCATAAAAAGTCATGGCATCAGCGTAATAAATTACGCTGATGACACCCAGTTGACGATCTCTCTTGATGGAGCCCAGGCAAATTCAATGGAGACTTTCCACACCTGCATGCTGCAAATGTCACTCTGGCTGAACCATAATTCACTACAATTTAACAGTGATAAAACTGAAATACTGCATTGTGCAGTAGGAAGAATCCCTACAAACTTACCTACAGATTTCTGGCCTCAGCTGTTAGGAGACTCGCCTATCCCCGTGAACTCAGCAAGGAACCTCGGAGTCATAATTAGTAATACTCTGAGCCTTCAGACTAACGTCAACAAGCAGGTTAGCTGCTGTCTTGCCTTGCTGCGTGGATTGCGAAAACTGCTACCTCTCTTGCCCCCACAGACTAGAGCCAACATAGTTAGGAGTACCATCCTCAGCCGTTTGGATTACTGCAATGCTCTTTTGCTGGAATCTCCTGCCTATCTCATTTCCAGACTTCAAAGTATCCAAGCGGCTGCAGCCAAACTGGCACTCTCTTGGGAACGAGGATCTTCCACCACTTCTGCCCTGGCCGATCTTCATTGGTTGCCCATACATCAGAGGATTTGTTTTAAATCTTTATGTACTGTCTTTAAGGCAGTCCATGGGCTAGTCCCTCGACCACTTCAAAACAAATTCAATTGGTATGAGCCGACCCGGTCTCTCCGATCCTCTTCCCTAAATCTCATCAGTATTCGCAGAATCAAGAAAGCGACGTGTGGGGGAAGAGCCTTCAGTATTGCCGCAGCGCACCTGTGGAATAATCTCCTTACTGACATCAGAAAAACAAATGAACTGATGGCCTTTCGAAAAAAGGTGAAAACATGGCTCTTCCCAAAAAAAATCTTCCCAAAATTTCTGCTAAAAAAAAACTTACAAACTTAACTGATCAGTACCTGTCCACTGCTTCCTTCTGCTCAACAGGTCCTCAGCTGTATGTACCTTAGCGCCAGGATGCCCATAGGGTTGCAGAGCGCTCTACAAATGCTATAAAAATAATAATATAATAATATTGGCGTGTGGTAATTTTAGGCGGGGCACTATTTATCCTGCTTTTGTCGACCTTAAGTCGGCCTTTGACCTCGTCCCTCGCGCCAAAATGTGGAGAACCTTTTTGGAACTAGGTATGCCGCTTGAAATATTGGCTTTTTTGGTTATCCTACATGATGCTAATTATGCGCAGGTACGTTGGGATATGCAGGGGAGTGTCACACAAAGGTTTCCTATAGAAAAGGGGGTTCGCCAGGGGTGCGTTCTGGCACCAACCCTCTTTTCATTGTATATCAACAAGGTAGTCCAGTATTTCCAGAACTATCCCACTGATGCTCCAACCCTAGCAGGTTTGAAGATCCCGTTGCTTATGTTCGCAGACGATACTTTGATACTCTCCAAGACACAGAAGGGTTTACAGTCTGCCCTGGAGAGATTTGGGGAGTTCTGTCAGGATCACGATCTCCTAGTGAATGTAGAGAAAACAAAATGTATGGTCCTACATAAACACAAGGTTATTAATGGTAGAGTTGAAATGAAGGAATATCCTGGAACAGACTCAGAACTTTACTTACTTGGGGGTAACTATTGGTAGTAAACTTAGTTGGAAGCCTCAGATTAGATTATTGACTCTTAGGCATGCTCAACTGTCAGGTGCCCTGCTCAAGGAGCAATGTCTCTCTCACACTAAACCTGTTGCTCCAGTCCTTAAAATATATAATACTAAAATTAGTGCTTCGGTCTTGTATGGGGCCGAATTGTGGGGCTTCAACAATCTAGCCCCCTTAGTATCAGCCCAAAATAAATTTTTTAGAGTATTGACTGGCCTTCCCCAGTCAACTCCCTTATTGCCCCTATTTTTAGATCTTGGCTGTTATTCTATTGAAGATATGGCACAATTTAGACCAGTGGCGTACTGGAGAAGGCTCTGGGTTACCCCAGAGTTGTCTAGGTACGCACAAGCACTCTTGGACGTTAGGGAGGCTGACAGCACGCATAACATTTTATGGCTGAGACGAGTAAAAAAAACTCTCTGTGAGATGGGGATGAGTAGATTGTGGGTAAATCCCGTCGAAAAGCCCTTTCCTACAAAAAATGAATATAAGGAAGCATATTGGAATATGATTAAAACGAAGCGTTTTTCAGCCTTAACAACACCATCATTATCCAGGGATTACTTTGAACATAAGCATGAGGTGGAGTATGAAAATTATTGGGACCGTATCACTTCTACTAGAGACAGGAAACTTTACCACCAATTTAGGGTGGGATCACTTCCCACTAATTTATTTGTTAGTAAATGGCACACCCTGAACCACAGCAAATGTTCATTTTGTCCAACGCAGAATGAATCATTAGCACACATTTTATTTGCCTGTACAGCTTATAAAACTCCTCGGCACAGATGGTTAAAACTTATCTGTTTAAACCTGGGGACTAGGTTAAGCAGCGAAGCACTAAGGATCCTAAAAACTGCTACTAATGAATCCATTGTGATTGCCATTGCCAAGTTCTTAAGCTGGATGTGGGTTATAAGTGTAAAGGAGAGGAGGCAATGATAATTGTCTCCTTGTATGCTGTTGGGGGCGAATAATATTATGTATCGTGCACCTTTGATTATAATGTAATTATGATGATTATATATACCATGGTGGGAGCCTTTTTTTTTTTTTATTTAGAGATTTTTTGTAATTTTAATTATTTATTATATATTTATCTATCTTCTCATTGTGGATCTGCTATCCTCTTGTATATCATCTTTTTTAATGTATAAACTTGCTCCCATTGATGTTTATGAAATTTACCATTATGTTTTTATGTCAAATAACTTGCTAACATTGATAGTTTTGGATTTTTTATGGATTTGTCTTTCATGATTTTAAATCGAAATAAAGACTTAGGGCCATATGTAGGTAAGTTAAATTTACCGATTCCTAAATACCGAATTTTACCGAATCGGTATTTAGAAATCGGTATTTCCTATGTACGTAATTTTTCGGTAAATATTTCCGAATCGGTAAAATTCGGAAAATGGTTACCGATTCCACAATACCGACCGGTATTCCAGAATCGGTATTTACCGAATCGGTATTTACCGATCGGTATTTACCGAGTCGGAATTTACCGAATCGGAATTTCAAAAACACATCAATTGAGGAATCAGCCAATCATGTGCAACCCTCACCCCTCCCAACTAGGAAGTGGCCACACCCAGGCAGGTGCACACAATCAGAACCCTCTGAAGAGGCTGGGAGTGCTGAGGAGTGCAACAGAGCCAGTGCCTGAACATTGTCAACTGATCCTGCACAATGGCCAGCCAGGACACAGATGGAGGTGAAAGGAAGAGGAAAATGAAATTCAGCCTGAAGGAACTACAGGTACTTGTGGAGGAGGTGGTGAAGCAGCACAATAAGCTTTTTGGAAAGCAGTCCCTGCAAGTTGGAAAATCGGAAAAAAGAAGGATCTGGCAAGGAATCCAGTTGCAGGTAAATGCTATTGTAGTGACCCCCCGGGACATTGATGTGCTCAAGAAGCGGTGGTATGACATCCGGATCATCACCAAGAGGAAGATGGCTGATCTGAAAAAACAGGCCAGCCAGACAGGAGGAGGAAGGAACAGGACACCTGTCCTGACTGAACTTGAGCAGCTCGTGGAGTCCACGATAGAGCCTGAAAGTGTCGTTGGGATTGAGGATGCAGACAGCTCTGCCAGAGCTGCTACCAACAAAGGTAAGAAGCATGCGCAGCATTGTGCCCCCCCTTCCCCATCCCAAATCCTCAATTGGGCTATGTGATTCCCACTCCAGTACAGGTTTTTGTTCAGACCATCAATGCATTATGGGTGATGTAGTCAGTGAAACCCCTATCATGACAGGAATCGCACCGAACAACAAGGCATGTGACACACATCTGCGATAATCAGGCAGAGAACAATGAGATAGTGTTGCAGAAATGTATTATGATGTGAGCAATGCAGGGCTGCAGGTACACTGAGCTAATGTAAAGTTTCTGTCCACAGGCGACACATCGCGCAGGACTGCCCAGGAGAAGGGAGAGAGGGCACCCCGGAAGCACATCACCGAAAAGGCCACCAAGAGTGCAGGGCACACAACACCACCACAGCCAGCCTCACCACCACGCCAGCCTCACCACCACAGCCAGGCTCGCCAACACAGCCAGCCACGCCACCACAGCCAGCATCGCCACTACTGCTAGCCTCACCAGCATCAACACCACCTGCAGTGGTGAGACCTAGGAGGCGTGCTGTTGCCAGACTGCATGTGTCTGAGTCCTCCTCAGAAGACTCGAGGGGGGATGAAACAACCACTGTGCCACTGGATGATAGCAATGCTGGTGTGCTGTCCACCTTTGAGGGAGCACACACAGGTGCCGGACGCCGCCGCAGGGCTCGTGTGAGCAGTCCACCGCCACAGGGTGAGAGCCATGGTGTCTTCGAAGGGCTGGAGGCAACCATGGTGAAGGTGCAGCGCCTACAAGGCAAGGCAATACAGTCGGTACAACGGCAAATGAAGTGCCTCAATGAAAAAATGAGCAACATTGACAGGGGCATTTCCTCAATGGCTGAGGGCATGAGGGAGATGGCTGCGGGCATGCGGGACATGTCCCAGTCTGTGATGCTGCTGTGCAGTAAAATGGATGAGGACAGAGCAACACGGCAAGGGAGAGACAGAAAATGGAGCACCATACGAGGGCAGTGAACTGACTAGCTACTGCCACCTCTCTGCTCTGCAGGCGCTCCGTGGCCATGCAGGAGGGGCTTGCGCACTGCAGCACTGATGTTTCTAGGGAGCTGGTTAAGGTGACCACTGCTCTTGAGGTGCTGCTGACGAGCCAGTCTGCCAATACTGGTGCTGTGGATGTTGTGGACAGCGAGGACATGACCAGTCGGAGCAGCATTACCCCCCCTGTCACAGACACACGGAGGAGCAGCAGACGGCATGGGGCTGCCACTGGTCCCACAGCCAGTGAGGACAGTCAGTCACTGGCATCCCGCACTGTAGTGCGTGGCCGCAGACGCTGATGCAGCACACACTTCCAGGACAGAGTTGGGTGAAGTAACCCATGACTTCCTACTATGGATGTCACCAATTTGATAGCCCAGTTTGGCCGTTTGGGTTGTGGCGTAGTGCCCACAAATTAAAACGACGTCATTGCATCCAACAACTGGCTGTGTCTCCTTACTTACTTAGAAATAGTTGCATGTGATCTTTGCCCGTCTCTCTCTCCCATCTGTTGCTGCTGGCACTCCTGCTGTGTTGGGCTCTGGCTGTGCAAAATCATCATCATTCTCCTCAAAATCTGTTATTTCCACTTCTGTACCTTTCTTTGTGGCAAGGTTGTGCAGCATTGCACAAGTAGCAATGATCTTGCAGCAGATGATGGGTGTGTACTGGCGTGCGCCTCCGCTTTTGTGGAGGCAGCGGAACCTACTTTTCAATAGTCCAATCGTGCGCTCCACCACGTTGCATGTTGATTTGTGTGCCACATTGTATCGTCTCTCACTCAGGGCTGATGGGTGTAGGTAGGGAGTGAGGATAAATGACCACACGGCATATGCACTATCGCCTAGGTGAGAAAGAGGGTGCCATTAGTCACATACACCAATACACATTCATCTGCGGTAAGTATAAGGGAGTGTCACAGTGATTTACCTAGCAGGTATCCTTCTCCAAATTCTCCCGCAACCAGGCGTGTGTGGATCCCACTGTTCTGGAAGATGTAGGAGTCGTTGGGTGCTCCCAGGAAATTTTGCTACGATGTCAGTAATTATGTTGGCAGCATCGCAGATTACCTGCACTTTTATGGAGTGTGTGGACTTTCTGTTCCTGTAGATATACTCAGTGGCTGCTGGTGGGCAGATTGGAATGTGTGTGCCATCAATACAGCCTATGACATGCAGGAACTGTGCCATCTGGTAAAAGTCTGTCTTGGTTTTCAGCAGTTCAGCCTGTGTGTTTGGGAAGCTAATGTAGTGTTGCATTCTCTGCATCATGGCATCCAGGAACTTCCTGAAGAAACGGGACAGGCAACTCTGGGATACCCCGCCTACCGCAGCTATCACCCCCTGGTAACTGCCAGATGCGAGTAGATGGAGGCTACAGAGCACCTGCACATGTGGTGGTATGGCGTGCGCCCTTGTTGTTGGATGGTCCAGGAGTGGGTGCAAGTCCCTTATCAGGTCCATGATGGTTTGGGGGTGTAGCCTGTACCTTTCATGTATCTCAGCCTCAGTCTGTTGGAAGAGTGTAATGCGCTGTCTGTAAATGCGCTCCTCCCGTCTCCAAATCCTCACACCTGCTGCCTGTAGACGTAGGCGCCTTGCAATCACATAGAGAGCCGACATGGTGATCACGCTGTTGCATTTTGGGATTGCTTATATACACAGTAGCTGATTACCACCTGCTTTCACTCAGTGTTAATTACCGACTCTTAAATAACGAATTTCATGAAATTCGGTAATACCGAATTTACCTACATCTCTTTTCTCGTTTTTACCATTTCCTATTTACCGATTCGGTAAATAAGAATTCGGTAATTCCGAATCGGTAATTTAGAATTCGGTAAAGATGAATCGGTATTTACCGATTCATAATTACCGAATCCTTCTTTTTGGCCTCCTACATCTCATTCGCCTAATTACCGGTCGGTATCATGTTATTTACCGAATTTCGGCCGTTACCGACAGGTATTTAGCTACCTACATATGGCCCTTAATGACTGACTGACTGGCTTACCATTCACATCGCTGCAGGCTCCCCTGTGATTGGCTCAAGGGAGCCTGGGTGCTTCCTGGAAGATGAGCGGAGGAGGACACGACGTGGAAGAGACAGTGGAGAGAAGCGGCGATCATGTAAGGGGCGAGCGGAGCCGGAGGCGGAGGTGAGCGGGCTGTGCAAACCAGCTGACGGGCTCGCACGCCTCACCTGAGGACCTCTCGCGCCGGCTCCGGCCTCAGTGCCCAGCAGGGGAAAACTAAGTGCGAACGCGGCTGGAGCCGCGGGGGGTGCCGCGAAAAGCTGTACGGCGGCAGGCAGGAGCCGCGGGAGGCCGCGGGGAGCGCCGTGCTGTGGTGTGGCTCAACACAAATCTGCCATTTTCACAGGAAGTGATCCATTGTCTTGGTGCAGATTACTCACAGTTTACAACTAGATCTGTTAAATTTGTGAAAGTTGTTGAGAAACAGCTGATTATAAATGACAGTGAGCTGAAACATAGCTGTACTTATTGTACGTAATAATGCTCTACATACGCGGGGGTTTTTTTTTTTGCTCTTTCATGAAGGTTTTGTAAACACTGAAAAATGGTGGAGAAGAGACATATCCAGCCACACTGCGCAGGGCTACATACATTTATCAACATAGCAAACAGGGATAACAAGTGTAGTGTCCTCCCCAGCCCGGGAGCATGCACCACACATGGAGCTCTGGATTGCAGGTCTTTATTCCTCTGCATACATTCTCACTGATCTCTGATTACCTCATAACTGTTAATAACCACACTGTAGCACCTCCAAACCAGTTACATACTTCCACTACTGAGTCCACACAGAACCGCAAGGGTCCTAACATCTCCCCATTTGTTAAATAAAAAGTACAAACACCAGCCTTATTATAGAGTCATTGAGGTGCTTGCACTAGTGGACCACATCAAGTGAAAGGGAGTGGTGGGGATGCACTCTATTCAGGCACCAATGGTTTAGGTTTTGATGCTTGATCTGGACTGTCCGGCTGGACGGCCTCATCAGTAGGTACAAGAACTAAACATCGCAGGGGTAGGTGTTTGAAATGTGATAAGTCCCATGTGATGAACTGTCTGGGACTCTGTGCAGTCACCATGTGTCCTTTGCACGTCACAACCCTCCGTGGATCGACAACAAATGGGAGTGCCTGTTTTGTGATTTTGCTGCTGCCGAATGAGGACTAAGTCACCTTCATTGAAGACTGTCTTTCGGGGTTTCTCCGACGCTGATTGGCATCTGTCTTCATTTTGCACCTTCAAGAAGTATCGGTGACATGAACCTTGTAAGGACTTAAAGATCACTCTGCTGTGCATTGTGGCAGTTTAGTTCCGATGGTGCTTCCAAATTGCAAAATTGAGGGGCTTTTATCCATTGTGGAGTGAGAAGTTGAACAATAAGCACGGAGTGATTGACAAAAGTCTTAGTTCAGTTCAATCCCCTCAAAAGAGTCTTGCTGAATTACCCATTTGAGGGTACGCATAAAGTGATCCACAACACCATTTGCTTGGGCCACAGAGAAGGACTCTTTTGATGCTTGATGTTCATTCTGACTAGGAACTCTGAACTCTTTACTGTTGAACCGAGGACCGTTGTCAGGTTTGAGAATGGTGGGGATACCCCATGTTGCAAAGATGTTGTCTAACTGCTCAAAGACCATGTCATGGATTGCTGAAGACATTTTCTCTACCAAGGGGAAATATTCATCAATAACTACCATGAGATGATGTTTCTTTCGTAGGCGCACAAAGAAATCAACTGCAATCCTTTGACAAGCCTTTGTAGGAAGGTCTGACATGGTCAGTGGATGTTGAGTCACTTTGGGAGAAGGCAATTGTAAAGTTGACACTCTTTAAGTTCCCTCTCAACCCGCCCGTCTAAGCGTGGGAACCAAACTCGGTTTCTTAGGGCACTTTTGGTAGCTACAATACCACAATGTTCTTCAAGGACTAGTTCAATGACCTGTTGTCTTAGGCTGTCAGGTATGACAAGACTTGAGCCTCTCAATCCAACACCTTCTTTGGTTACAGACAGTTCTTTCTGTACATCTTTGAATTTTTGAAATTCAACATCATCAGCAAGAGGCCGAACACTCTTTTTCCAGGATTGAGCCAGAATGATATCTTTGAGTATATGCATGTTCTTGTCAGAATTAGTGGCCTCAATAATTTGTTTGATTGACATGGCCATGGAATTCTGGACTTCACAATGAAGTTGATGTAATACTCAGCTGTCTTGGATGTCAACTGTGACGATTTATAGGTACTCGTAAAAAATAATCCGCATGGTTCTGGTCCTTACCCAGCTTGTGAACAATTGCATAATCGTACTCTTGCAGTTTTAGACCCCACCAATCATTGCGAGGAGGCATCTTGGCTTTCAAATTTCTGAAGATGGTGATTAGTGCTTGGTAGTCTGTAATAATAGTGAAACGTTTTCCGTACAAAAACATGAAAATGTTTGCAGGCCCACATTACAGCCATACTCTCCTTCTCCTGCTGAGAATAGGCATGTTCTGTGTCAGACAGGCTCAGAGTGGCATAGGCCACAATGTTTCTCTGAGCATTCGTTGGGCAAGAATTACCCCCGGCCCCACCAGATTCGCGGCCACTGTGAACTGAGTGTGCAGTTTGGGGGCAAAGTAGACCATCTCAGTTGTATTCTTAATTGCATCTTTTATTCTTTTGAAACTTGGATCACATTCAACACAACATTGAAATGGGACATTCTGTTTTGTCAACTCTCTCAATGGAGCACTTACAGTAGCAAAATCACGAATGTACTGTGAGAAATAACTGGCCATACCTAGAAAGTGTTGCAGCATTTTGGCATCTAGTGGGGGACAAGTAGCTGACAGTGACTTTACTTTATTAGGGTCAGAAATCATTTCCCCATCAGAAAAGATGTGTCCTAAGAATTTGAGCTTGGTCTTGTGAAACTCACACTTTGCTGCGTCAAAGTGAGACCTGCATCAGTCATTAATTGGCACACTGGTGTTAGAGCCTTGTCATGCTCCTTTTGCATCGCTCCAAATACCAAGATGTTATCACTGTAATTAAAAGCATTTGTAACAGGTTGAATTATTCGATGTACAACATCCTGAAATAGTTCTGCAGATGACGACACTCCAAAACTAAACTTTATGCATCTAAAAAAAACAACATGAGTCGAAAAAGGGGGGCTGTACCTGCAATACTCTTCCAACTCGAGTTGATGATTTCCCTTGTTCAGGACAAGACAGGAGCAACCTTTGGCACTGTTCAGTTGCATGATCATGTCCGCTGTGTGTGGACCAGTATGTCTTTCTCTCTTGATTACTTTGTTGGCCTGGCACATATCAACACAGATGTGCACTGCACCCTCACTGTCACTTTCTTGGCACCATCACTATGGGCGACACACATGACATAGGGGCAGTAGAGCACTCAATGATGTCATGCGTCAGCAGCGTTTCTAGTTCTTTATCAAAAGCTTCTTGAAAGTGAAAAGTGACTCTGCAGTTCCGCTGGGCAACAGGGTGAATTTCCTCATTGATGTTAAGTCACTCATTTTCAGGGGGGGGACTGTGTAGCAGACATACCCGGTGACAGAAAAATAGTTAAACTTTTTCATCTTTATGGCCGAACTTGCAATGAGTTGAATGCCATGGTGACATTTTATTGAAATTAATGAGTTGTTGAATCAGTGGCTTTATGCATTCCACTTTTAGGGCCATATGTAGGTCATTTATATTTACCGATTACTAAATACCGAATTTTACCGATTCGGTATTTAAGAATCGGTAAATAGAATGTAGGTAAAAAATCGGTACATTTTACCGATTCGATAATATTCGTTATTAACGATTCAGTATTTACCGAATCGGTAATAAGGCATACCTTCCCATTCATTCCTATGGGCCTGGAGGCCCATAGGAATGAATGGGAAGCCATTCACTATTACCAATTCGGTAAATACCGAATCGGTAATAGGGGGAGCATATTCAAGGGTGGCAGGGTGTCACATTGACACCCTGTTGCACCCCTGAATCGTGCATGTGTGCACATGTGGCGCACATACATGCGCTAAGGGCATGTATGTCTGCCACATGGCACTTTTAAAAAAGCACAAAATTGCTTTTGAAAAGGTATTCAGTATGTACCATCAACTTGTAGTTGGTGGTAAATAACGAATCCTTAATCCAAAAATGCACTCACTTGAGTGCTCCCTACATAGGATTTAAGGATTCTGTAATTTACCGATTCGGTATTTTACCAATTTCTTAAAATACCGAATCAGTAAATTACCGAATCCTTCAATCCAGCCTCCTAAATCTCAAAGTGCTAATTACCGGTCGGTAACGGAAAATTTACCGATTTTCGGCCGTTATCGACCGGTATTAGCCCACCTACATATGGCCCTTAATGTTTTTGAATAACTATACAAAGTAAAATGTTTATTTATTACTTAGCCCCACTATGCTTGCATGTATGTGCAAGAAACCATGTAGCCAGGCAAAAGGTAGTTTCTAATGCAATTCCATGGTTTCATTGTTGAGACCTCCAAGAAGAAAATGTGCTTATGATGAGTCGGAGAAATTGAACATTCAAGTATTCGACTGCCACAAAATACCCCATGGCCCAGAGAACCCCAAGACCCAGAGATGACCTGACCCTGGCCAGATGAATCATTTGACCTAGATTTAAGTGGCGAAATAGAACTAAGGAATTATCTTGAATCAGGAAATTTACATGACCTTATGTTTCTAGAAAAAGCCATTGACCTTTAAAAACCATTGTGGATATGACATTATCATTGCACTTACCAACTGCGCCATTGACTTTTATGTCTGATCTTAGCATGGCTCGTCCGCTGAATTCTTCGGCGTGGTTCACCAGTGCGTCTTTCACCGTGTTGTATCCGCACAGTAGGACAACTGGCGTAGATCCCATCCAGACGGTGACCACTGGGCCATACTTCTCACTGAGCTATGGGGGAGTTGAGCTTACTTTATTATTCAATGAAAGGATACGTCTGCTACTGTTTGGTTCAGAACAACCTTCTCAACTCTTTCTGGACTCTCTCTAATGGCTCACCCCTCCACCACTTGTCTGGGGTGCCACCACCGGATATTGTAAACTGTACCAGACTACTGAAGCTAAATACAAGACCCCACTATTGGGCCCAGCCCTTTCTACTGTGCTTTTCCATTGTGCTCATAAATACAAAAAAACACAAATCAAATTTGTATTATTGTTCCCATTTTTATAATGTGTATTATTACTATTGTTGTTTTTATCATTTGTATTATTATTATAATTGTTATTATTATTGGCAGCAACAATGCTTGCTAATATATCGCTAATGCCAACAATAATAAGAACAATTATAAGGTGGTGCTATTGTACAACTTATCTGTAATCTTTTGATTGATCACAAAAGGGTTGGTTCTACTCATATTCGAATTTGTGACTCAGAAAACACATACAAATATCAGAAAAGAGTACTGGTCTTACTGAGACTTCTGACCAGCACCTCTGAAAAAGTTAAGCCATTTGAGGTTGTTCTTGTTGCAGGAAGGCCAATCAATTCCATTCTGCAAAGCCTCCTCACTTGTTTTGGTTTGTATACCTCTGTATGGGAGTGCATTGGGAGATCCTCTAAGGCATGCTTATTATTTGACTGCTCTCCCAATCTAGCCCGGTTGGTTCAGTTTCCCAAGCCCATATTTATGAAGCCTTTGCATAGTTCTTGTGTCACACAAGGCGACACAAGGACAATGCAAAGGCTTCAGTAATATTTACAAAGCTACCCAAGGCCTGATTTGTGTGGCCTTGCTTGGCTTTGTAAAGAAATGTAACACAAGACAGCTGCTTGTGCTGTGTTATGCTACATTTCGATTTGGGAGGCATTCCATGGGTGGAGTATAGGTGTTCCCATGCATCCACCCACGGAGTTTGGTGAATTCTCAGATTTACAAATACTTGTAAACCTAGGAATGCGTCATAATACTATGCCTTCCCAACTGAGGCGTAACAAAGCAAAATATCTACATTTCTCCTCGTTATTTCCTCTTTCCACGTGCACAGCATTCTGCAGCACACATAGAAAGAGGAAAATGCCTCTAAGAATTGTTTTTGTGCAGGAAGATGTCCCTTGCTGCTCAAAAACATTCCTGCCTGTTGCGCAGGCACCCTTGCACTATTGTGTAAGTATGCCTGCACTGGTGCAAGGCTGCACACAGTGCACCAGCGCAAGAGAAGAACAGAAATGCTCCATATCTTTGTAAATATGAAGCACTTTTGCTCTCTCCTGTTCACGCAACGCAGCATAGCAACTTTGCTTGCTGCCCTGGGTTGCGTTAAAGTTTCGTAAATGTGCCCCCCACTCTTTTTGGAGGTACTCGTTCCAATATGCTTGCTTTTACATGCTTAAGATGCATTTCCACAACACCCATATCAAGAGCTTTATGCCCAGAGGCAAGTCAGTGGTCTACTTGAGGTGTATTTTGTATCATCTAGTTGTGGTTCCCTCCTTTTATGGCTAATTCAGTGTCTTGAAGTTTCTTTTTTAAATGCTGAGAAGTTCTTCTTGAAAACAGTTCCCGGGTCCAGCATTCTCCTCTACAGTCTCCTCGTCTGAGACTGAGAGAGCAGTTCAGACTCTTCATGTCAAGGCTCCTGGGCACAAGTGGTCATTTAGCAGTCACACACCAGGATCTGCTAAAAGGATGGTGTGACTAAGGTGTGCCATGGAATGCTCCTCAGGGGTGCCTAGTAGTGAAGAGACAAGGCTTACAGCAAGAAATGCAAAGATTACATCATAAATAACTTGTTATTATATGTATGTCCACTCCCCAGTCATTCCTAGCCAGTCAAAGCCCTGCATGCAAACAAATTAATTGTAAAATAGGAATGGTGATGACTAATTTGAATAAGCAACAAACGCTTTACAGCTCTACCTCTCCAAATTCCGCCTTGTCCCTGGTATTAAAAGAGGTGTCATTGTAGGAGGCCGCTGTCCTGAAGACAACCTCAATGGAGAATGCTTTGGAACCTAACTAAATGTGCTGTAGTTATTTTGAAATGGAAATTGTGCCTGCTCTGTGTGGAAAACCCTGGAGAGAACAGAATGTTGGCAATGAATTCCTTGCAAGCTCCTCTTTTAATTGTGTATCCACAAATAGGTAAGAAAGTGAATTGGAGTGTTACAAGGATCCACCTGAGGGAATTATCGGTCATCTTATAATTAATTTTGTGTATGGGCTAGTTGGGGTGTGGCCTAAGCTAGTATCGGATATAGCGCAACTCTGCTAAACTGCAGGGCCGGGCTCCCCAAATATCCTCACCCACCAATATAGCGGAACAATATTCACAGAGAATATGAAAGCTTGACACTGGGAATTGCAACAACTTTTGATCGAGGTTGGAAGAGTGGTATAGACGAAAGAGAACACCACTGGAAGACGCCTCTCCCTGATACCACACTGGATCAAAATGGCCACCTCACCCATTCAGCGCGTCTATGAAGGTGAGAAAACAGCAAGTGAGTCAGGCAATCTGATCATCATCTAATGTGCCTACGAGTAATTTTGCCCCCCGCCCCCCCCCCCTTCTGAGATGCATCTACAGTGAGGGCACTGCAGGTGCCGGAATCTGAATTCCTGGTGGATTGCTGGTTGTTGCTGACAGCAGTTAGGGAGTGAAACATGTCATGCGCTGTGGCGTGGATGTTATGAGACCACCCATCCCTACTGCGCACACAGGTGTTCTGATTCTTGGAGCGGAGAGTGCTTGGAAGGCACGTCGGAGAGCAGATAAATGGAGGTTCTCATCAGTGAACCTCAAAAAGTGAACTACAAACCCGTGAGTTGAGTCAGCTGTCTGCCTGTTATGCTGATTCCTGACACCCATTCATTATTGAGCACTTTATAACATTTGCAGAGCTAAATTCTCAATGACTTCCACTAGAAGTAAAACTACCAAAGCAACTTTCATCAAAGAAATGTCGTTTATTAGCAAAAATAGAAAAACGGGCATACAAGATACAATCTAGCCACTGGACGTGACGATACTGAAGAAAACTGAGCAGACTTGACCTCCCCAACTACAAAGGGTGACGTAAACCTACTGTTGCAAGAATTTAAAAAAGGAAATTTCTACTTTGTGAACTGATTTTGCAAAAGCCACAGTTTGATCTTGACTGCTCCTGACAAAAGATAGAAAGAAGGTGGAGCGTCACATCACCTGCTGCAAGTGCAGCAGGCACACACAAATAAGTAAAATGGCATGCCAATGCCATTTTACTTATCAGTGCAGTGTGAGTGCAGGGGGTGGGCAGAATCCTGTGATTATAGGGTTACAGCTGCCCCTGCAGTGCGCATGTCAGTTTTTCCAGCTGGTTTGCTACAGCCAGCCCTATATGTGCAATACGCACCCAGCAATCCCATGGCTGTGAAACAGCCAGGGAATAGCTGACACAAGCCTGACCCTATAAATGAGCACTGGCTTAGCCTGCTCTCGCCAATCCTGGAGCTATTCACGTGCTGAGAGCAGCTCCAGGATTGGTTGTTGGCGTTCCACTGAGCAGGAAGGAAGTCCTTCTCTTTCGTGCTCGAGGACGCTGATATGAGGTGAGACGTGCCGCACCAGGGGGAGCAGTAAATATGGTGAGTTTGGCACTGTCGTGCCTCACCATATTTTTATAGTTGTAGCCGCTACTGAAAGCCAAGCCAAAAACAACCTTATGTAACAGGAGCACGAACACGAAGGACTGACAGAGTGGCTGCAATTGAGACCCAACAGGCAATTCTGTCTGGAAAACATACGACCATTAAAATCGTTTGTGATGAAATAACATAAGGGTCAAAGGCATTCTTTTCTCTGTGAGCAACTTGGAGTTGGCAACCATGTATAATCTCTGTTTCAACATATCTTGAAAATACTAGATTAGAAAAAGGTCTTAGACCATCCTCATTGATTTGATTTAACAACTTATAAAGTGTCAACAAATGCCCGAGGGCGTCAAGGCGCTAAAGCATTTAGTCTACTGGGGGACAAGAGCATCATCCTAAACTAAAAGTACATTACGAGGCAAAAAGCCAGGTCTTCAATGACTTACGGAAAGGAAAAAGGGCTTCCAGGCTAGAGATGGATTGAGGGAGAGGGTTCCAAAGCTTTGATGCCGCCACAGCAAAGGCTCTCCCTTCCCATCTTGCCCTCCAAAACCTAGGAATAACCAACGCATTTATTAGAGCTGAACACAACTGTCTACTAGGGACATATTGTTGAAAGAGATGCCTAACTCCCTCAGGGCCTGAGTTTGTGAAGTGCCTTATGAACAATACATAAGGCCTTAAATACAATTTGTTTGGCAGCCGGGAGTCAGTGCAGTTTCAAAATAGCAGCAGAGACTGAAATGATATTTAGGAAGATCCAAAACGAGTCTTGCTGCAGCATTCTGGACAAGCTGCAGATTATCAAGGGCTGTTTTACTTGTGTCCAGGTAGAGCGCGTTACAATAATCCATCCTGGACATAATTTGTGCCACAGCCGCAAGGTTTACGTGCAGAGAGAGGAAGAAACGGAAATACCTTCCTAAGGGTCTTAATAACCCCAAAACAAGATGGTACTGTCTTATTGAACTGAAGATTAAAGGACAATCACAGAAGTCCTGGGATCTCTCAGTATTAGAGTAAACAGAAGGTATGGATAAAAGATTGATCAGTTTAAATAGATCCCTGGAGGACTTGACTAATGCGAACTTCTGATTGCAGTATAAGGATTTCTCTAGCCTAATGGCTGCTTTGTATTCTGCCAGCTTGGCCTAATGGTTGGCTCTTTTGAGTGGGTCATAATGTTTACGCCAAATGCATTCTTGGCGGCGACAAGCTTGTCTAAGTATTCTCAGCTTCTCAGAGAACCAGGGAGAGGTGGGCTTCTTCCTACATACATAAGATTCTTTAAGGGGAGCAAGAGAGTCAATAGCTGATGTAAGCCATGTCGAGAATACTCTGTAGTTGCCAGATCAGTATCATTAAAGTCAGTCCAATTTTGATTGTTAAGAGCCAATAGAAAATATTCCTTACTTATACCTTTCTAATTTCTTTAAAACACCTTATTAATACCCATTTGGGGCAGTTTCTTGTGTGGCTGGGAAGGAAAGGTAACAAGCATTTGCAATGCAATAGGTCTCGCATTTATGCGAGTTTGAGCTATTGACATTGCAAATAACAATGCCTTTTATTTTTGATTTTAAAACATAAATAAAAGGCATTGTCCTTTACAATGCCAATAGCTGAAACTCGTGTAAATGCGAGACCTATTGCATTGCAAATGCTTGTTTTAGTCAGCTGGGAAAGTAGAAGAAAAGATTACCGTACCTGTAGCGTCGTTTAATTTGACATAGTTGTTCCCCTTCATTTCCCTCAGCTCACAAGCTTGGTTGTGCTGCAATTGAAACGAGCCGAGATTGTGCTTTCTGTGTTAAACTACTGCTTTAAGTTAACTTGCACGGAGGTAACTGCCACGACTTATAGCTGAAGGACACAACAGCTGCTTGGATGAATTTAGTCAGTATGTGCACAAGGTGTCTGATGAATAGCAACGTACACAATAACTGAGTTAAAGCTTTTAAAATGACCTAATGCAGAGGAGGGTTCTGGAATGAAGACCGGGAAAGCGCTCAATGGCTTATACCTCCTTAGCTCCTGAGCAAACATCTTCTGATGTCTCCATGCGTGCAAAATGTCTGTAAGTGTGTATAAGTATCCATGCACACAAAATATCTTGCGAAGTGCTAAGGAGGTGGGGTAGCTTGAAGGTCACGGGCAAATAAGGAGCAAGGTCATGGTTGTACTGAGGGATTGGTCCACACATCCAGCATGAAAGAAAATGGCATCACGGTAATTATAAACGCAGTACAGGTTACAATACATTAGTAGTGTAGATAATAGCAAGGAGGGCGGGTGCCTAGCCCGCTTCTACATTTATTTTTACTTTCGAGGGAGCCTACCCCTCTTGCCGCCGAGAAGCAATCACCGCCGCAGCCCTGTTCGGCAAAACCGGAAGTCAGGCGCCCTTGCCCGGGACGTGGGCGGGGCCTACTCCGGCAGGAAGTGAAACCAGCATGCCGTGCTAACGCAGGGCTCCCATGCTGAAGGGAGAGCCCAGCGGTGGCGGCCGGAGTGGAGGAAAGCCCCAGATCCCAGGAGGGGGCCCGGGTGAAGAGTGCGGGCGGCCAAGGCTGTCCACAGCAGCGCGGGGCTCCAAGGAGTGCAGGGAAGCCCCGTAAGAGAAGTGCTCCGCCGCAAGGAGGAGCCCCCGCCAGAAGAGAGCAGCCCGGTGAGTGAAGAAGGGCTGGGGGGCTCCGTGTGGGCTATTGTTGGTGCCTGATCTGAGCGGCCCCGTCTTGCAGTGGGCTGCTCCAACGGGGATGCCATGTGGTCAGAAGGGGGACAGGAGATGTGCACATCACGTGTGTGGACGTGTGTGTTCACGTGCGCGTACACAGGCTCCAATCCGCAAAAGCCCTGCACGTGCCCATCTCCTGTCCTACTTCCGAGGCAAGTCAGCAACAATAGATCTCGCTGCCGACAGCGCTCTCGCGCTGTGTTCACCAGGAGAGACCTAAAAAGGGACAACATGATGGCCAGACCAAGTGAGTGGAAGAGGTTCATCCACCTTAAGACGATGGTCATTAGAGAAAATGGCAGCAAGGATGTGCCCTGCATCATGAGTAGCTGTCCTTACTAATTGTTCAAGACCATAACATAACAATGTGTCTTTAAAAACCTGCAAGACCTTACAGGAGTCACTGTCAAAATGAAAGTTAAAATATCTCAAAAGGGTAAGGTTTTGTTTTCCAAGATAGGGTTCAATGAGGTTAGCGAAATCCATGGTAAAAGAAGACCAAGATCCCGGTGGCCGATAACGAAGATTTCAGCAAAGGATTTGGTCAGAACACTTTTAAAGAGAAAAATAATGCTTCACAGGAAGTTGTAGGAATAGATAATGGCTCTATAAAACAGGTATAAGAAGATTTATAATGGCCAAACTCCCCCGGACCAATTTTTGCCTGTTCTATCAAGCCTGGAGATGGTATATCCTGGAGGAATAGCATCAACCAGATCAAGACCAGAGGAGTCCCTAGCCCAGCCCAGATCTCCGTAATGAACACCCAGTCCGGCTCATAAGAAATAAAGTTGGAGATATAATTTTTTTTTTTTAACAAGTGATCTGGCATTAATGAGAAATCCAGATAGGATGTTCTCATCTAAGCAAGAGGGGAAGAGGGACATCCTGAGCTATTGTAGAGCCCAATATCAACGAAGTCGGCTGAAAGTTGCAGACAGGGCAGCCAATAATGTAGTCAGTCAGGAATTCTCCGAAATTGAGGGGGAGATAACAGGCCACAGTATTACCCTGTTCCTGTATGTTAAGAAGCTGTACTTTGGGGTAAGTAAGTCTGTTGGCCTTTTGCGTGGTACAAGAACCAGGGGTCCTGGCACAAGGCGCAGTACAGGCATGGACGGGCGCTGACAGGCACGCCCTTGGCACGCCTGCTGCGCAGGTCCACCCCAACATGCCAATTTATGGCCATTCCTTCAGGCACTAGGCTGCTAACTCAGCCGGACGTGCTCTTGCCTAATTAGAGTGGTTCCACTTCCCTCCACTCAATCGGCATAAAACAGTTTAAGGTAGGTAAACAAATTAAAATAAAAACTCAGGGGGGAATAGATAAAAACTGAATGCGGTGCAAGGAAAGATAAATTAAAAACACAGTGGGGAATAGTTTAAAACATTAATGCGGCACAAGGATAGAAGTAATAAAAAGTGAAAAAAAGGACGAGCACAACAAGCAGCCTACCATCAGGCTAACCACTGCGTGTCCACCCCAGCATGCCAATTTATGGCCGTTACTTCAGGCACTATGCTGCTAACTCAGCCGGAAGTGTTCCTGCCTAATTAGAGTGGCTCCACTTCCCTCCGCTCAATCGGCATGAAACACAGCGGCGGACCGGGGAATTGGCTTTAGGTAGGTAAACAAATTTAAATTAAAACACAGTGGGGAATAGATTAAAAATGTATGCCTTGCGAGGACAGATAAACAAATTAAAAACAAAGTGGGGAATAGTTTAAAACATAATTGCGACGTGAGGATAGAAGTAATAAAAAGTGAAAAAAGGACGAACACAACAAGCATCCTAACGTCAGGCTAACCGTTGCACTTCCGCCCCAGCATGCCAATTTATGGCCGTTACTTCAGGCACTATGCTGCTAACTCAGCCGGAAGTGTTCCTGCCTAATTAGAGTGGCTCCACTTTCCTCCGTTCAATCGGCATGAAACGCAGCGGCGGACCGGGGAATTGGCTTAAGGTAGGCAAACAAATTAAAATTAAAACACAGTGGGGAATAGATTAAAAATGTATGCCATGCGAGGACAGATAAACAAAGTGGGGAATAGTTTAAAACATGATTGCGACGTGAGGATAGAAGTAATAAAAAGTGAAAAAAAGAGACTAACACAACAAGCATCCTAACATCAGGCTAACCGTTGCACTTCCGCCCCAGCATGACAATTTATGGCCGTTCCTTCAGGCACTAGGCTGCTAACTTAGCCGGAAGTGCTCCTGCCTAAATAAAACTTGTTGCGTTTTTTCAGCCCTCCAACTGTGCAAACACCTGATGCTTCACATAATGTCATGGGTACACATATTCCAAACAAAAGAAGAAATCCTCTCAGTGGCTAGAAGGGCTGAACAAATAGATTTCACAGGGGACACTATCCCTTTCCTTCAAGATATTTCGCAGTTCATTTTGGCCAACAGGAGGGACTTCAAAGATGTTATAGCCCACTTATGAAAAGAAAATACCCCATATCGGTAGGATTCACAATTCAACCAACCTTTACTAAAACCAATAAGCATGTTTCAGTCAAAACAACAGATGGAGCCAAAGAAATACTGCAACTGGATCCCCAGGATTACAATGACAGCTGCTCAAACACAGCTAAAAACCAGAAGATTGGAGAAACAAAAAGAGATAACAACATCAAAGGGAGCACAAAAGGCATCTAAGAAATCAGCAAGGAACAGAACGGGTATTCATGAGAAAGGACTAAATACCGAAGACAATACTGCTTAAAATGAGTTATGTTCCAACAAGGGAGACCCCTTTATGGGAGGGAACTAGACTGACCGAGATCAGAAAATTGAGAGGCTTTAAACAGTGGGATCTAATAGGGATCTCCAAAATAGGGGATGTAATAGAGAAAGGCACATTGGCCCCATTCACCTCACTTCAAGTCACATATCAGCTTCATGACACTACAATCCTATGCCTATCTCAGACTGAAACATGCCTGGCAAGCAGAAGGACTAGACGCAGAGACGCCGACGGAATATGCCCCATTAAACTGCAGACTTCTGCAGGAAGTGATTCCAACTCAAGCCATCTCGTTGACATATAAAACACTGATTAACAATATGCCTGACAAACTAGGCCCACTTCGAGCTAAATGGGAACTCACCACTGGCCCAATGGAAGACATTGACCGGGAGGCCGCCCTTATGCACCCATGTGAAGTGGCAATTAAACTACGATTACGGCTCATTTAGTATAAAATCTTGCACAGGACTTACTTTGATAGAGCAAGGCTATACTCTATGGGGAGAGCGGACAACCCGGATTGCCTCAGATGCCACACAGAACGCGGTACATTTATACACACCCTCCGGGAGTGCAGTAGGGTTAAAATCTACTGGAGGAAGGTAGTGAAGGAACTAAACAATATACTCAAAGCCCAACTTGATTTGGAAGCAATATTCCTCATACTGGGAATCCCAACAGATGTGGACCTGCCACGTCAAACTCCTGTTGGCTAACTTGGGGCTGGGGTAGCTAAGAGAGACATTTTTTTTTTAATTTCTATTAAATCATTGACAGTTTGACAGATGATCATGGCGCATGAAAATACAAATTGTTATGTGACTAAACATCAGCAAAATCAGACAGCGGAAATCCCACGGATTGCATTTCCACTACAGAAAAACAAAAAAGAAAAAAAATGAGAAGGGAAGGGAAGGGAGAAAGAAAAGAAAATCTTAGATCTTAAAGGAGCAAGAAGAGTAAAGACATTGAGCAAGGAAAGTCTGAAAAAATATGCAAATATACACAGAGCCAAAATCAGAGATGTTTACCCCATCCAGCTAGCAATTGGCAACCAGATTTTCCTCCCCATTTCCCCTCTCCTACGCCCTTTCAATCTGTATACAGCTGATTCCATATTATAAGTAACTAATAACTTAGCCCGCCAAATTATAAATGTAGGAGGGTCAGGACTAATCCACTGAGAGGTGATGCATGTTCTGGCATTAGCCATTGCAACAAGTAAAAATCCACTTTCAGGTCTGGGCCGAGCCATAGTCTCCTGGCTCCCTTCTACCCCCAAGATAATCAAATCAGATGTTAAAGAAACTGGTGTGCCAAGTATCTGGTTCAAAAAGAATTCAATATCCTGGAGGAATTTGACAAGATTGGGACAGGAGAAAAACATGTGTATCATATCGGGAGCCCATGCCCCACACCTACTACATGACTTACCCCGTGGGCATGTCCATTTGGAGATCTTCCCCGGAGTATAATATAAGTCAAATACCGACATAAAATGTTGGGTCCTCAGGCTGCCGGTAGTTAGAATCTGGTTAGCAAATTCCAGAGACAACTCTAAGTCAATACCTTCTTTACCAAACTTCCTATCCCATCTATCAGTCTAGATAGACAAGTCGTCAGGGAGACCGGCCAATAGCGTTTGATAAATTATCCCAATACAAGATCTATTCCCTATTATGTCAACCAGGGGTATTTTACCCATGTTTACGTCTGTTTGAGCCAAAGTTTTATCCTGTTAACTCCTGATCTGTAAACATTTTAAAAAGTGTCTCATAGAAAGGCCAAACTTCTCTTGTAAGTTGGAGAATGAAGTGATTTGTCCCCCACAACAGACATCCCCCAGGATATTAATCCCTAAATTACCCCAACTAGACGCGGTTGGATATTGAAAAACTGAGGGTAAGAGTCTAAACGACGAGAACTGGGTATTACCATTAATATTTGAAATGCCAAGCTTCCGTCGTATCTTTTTCCTAATAGAATAGCGGCAGCAGGGAACTACTACGTTAGCTCCGACCAGCAATATCCCCATATGCTGTAGAAATGCAGGCCAGTGGTAGAGGAGAAGGCTGGGCATCCCCCATCCCCCCATAAGTCTGGATAAGATCATCCATTTAACTGCTCTTCTGGCTCTGCGATACCCCCAAAGGAATCTGAGGCATACCCTCTCGGCCTTAGAGATACAGGATGCCGGAAATTCTAAAGGCATGGCCCGAAATAAGTATACAAATTTAGGAAAAACCATCATTTTGATGACATTGCATCGGCCATGCACTGATAGGTGTAGATGGTCTAGTCTCTCAAGTGTATTATTAATATTCCTTATTATTGGCAAGATGTTTAGCTCGGGTATATGCACCACTGAAGCCATAATCTTTACTCCCAGATATGTTGCTACGGATACAGTTGGAATTTCTTCCGGGAATGAAGTAGCTGAATGTAGAATCTGTGTTTTACCAATATTTAATTTGTAGCCCGACACGGAGCCGAACATCTCTGCTGACTCTTTTAATGTCGGGAGAGCTGATCTTATATTGGACGTGAAAACGGCAATATCGTCAGCGTATGCTAGTGTTTTATAAGCGATGCTGTTAACCGCAACAGCTTTAATCGATGTATTTGCGTCCAGTTTATTAAAAAAAGGATCAATATAAATTGCAAATAATAACGGGGAGCAGGGACAACCCTGCCGAGTTCCTCTGTAAATGGTTTAGATACTTGGGGCCATATGTAGGTAGCCAAATACCGGTCGGTAACGGCCGAAATTCGGTAAAACAGACGTTACCGACCGGTATTAAGATAGTTGAGATGTAGGAGGCCAAAAACACATATTCGGTAAATATGAATCGGTAAATACCGATTCAAATTTACCGACTTCAAAAATACCGCTTCAAATTTACCGAATACATATTTTCCGAATCGGTAAATATGAAGTGGTAAATATGAAGTGGTAATACGGAAAAATGTTATGTATGTAAATTCGGTAATTAAGAAATCCTTCAAAATCGGTAAATAAGAGTCGGTAATTAACACTGATAGAAAGCAGGTGGTAATTTTCAACAGTGCATTTAAGCAATCCCAAAATGCAACAGCATGGACAACATGGCTGCTCTGTATGTCATTGCAAGGCGGCTACGTCTACAGGCTGCAGGACTGAGGATATGGAGACGGGAGGAACGCATCTACAGACAGCGCATCACACTCTTCCAACTGACTGACGCAGAGATACATGAAAGGTACAGGCTACACCCCCAAACCATCTTGGACCTGATAAGGGACCTGCACCCACTCCTGGACCAGCCAACAAGAAGGGCCCATGCCATACCACCACATGTGCAGGTGCTCTGCAGCCTACACCTACTTGCATCTGGCAGTTACCAGGGGGTGATAGCTGCGGTGGGCGGTGTTTCCCAGAGTTGCATGTCCCGTTTCTTCAGGAAGTTCCTGGATGCCATGATGCAGAGAATGCACCACTACATCAGCTTTCCAAACACACAGGCTGAACTGCAGAAAACCAAAACTGACTTTTATCAAATGGCACAGTTCCCCCATGTCATTGGCTGTATCGATGGCACACACATCCCAATCTGCCCACCAGCTGCCACTGAGCACATCTACAGAAACAGAAAGTCCACCCACTCCATCAATGTGCAAGTAATCTGCGATGCAGGGAACATCATCACTGATATCGTTGCCAAATTCCCTGGGAGCACCCATGACTCCTACATCTTCCAGAACAGTGGGATCTACACACGACTGCTTGCGGGAGAATTCGGAGAAGGATACCTGCTAGGTAAGTAACAGTGACGCTACATAGTACTCAGTGCAAATCATAGTGTATTGAGGCATGTGACTGATGTCTCCCTTCTACTTACCTAGGGGACAGTGCATATGCCGTGCGGTCATTCATCCTCACTCCCTACCTACACCCATCAACCCAGAGAGAGAGACGATATAATGTGGCACACAAATCTACTCGCAATGTGGTGGAGCGCACGTTTGGACTACTGAAGAGCAGGTTTCGCTGCCTCCATAAGAGTGGAGGTGCACGCCAGTACACACCCATCCTCTGCTGCAAGATTATTGCCACTTGTGCAATGCTGCACAACCTTGCCACAAAGAGAGGCACAGAGGTCGAAATGACATATATTGAGGACAATGATGATGAGCCTGCGCATGCAGAGGCCAACGCAGCAGGAGTACAAGCAGCAACAGATGGAAGAGTGAGACGGGCAGAGATCACATCCAACTATTTCTGAATGAGTAAGGGGACACAGCCTGTAGTTGGATGCCATGACGTAGTTTAATCAGGCAGCACTACGCCACAACACAAAGGAAACTGTATTGCAACAACAATGAACAATTAAATTTTGTGAGTTAAGGGTTACTTCACCCAAATGTGTAATTGTTTCGCATGGGGCATTAATGTTTGCGCCCACGCGCAGCAGTGCGGGATGGAATTGAGGGGGCGTCCTCACTGGCTGGGGTACCAGTGGCACCACATTGACGCCTGTTGCTCCGACGAGTGTCTGGGACGGGGGGGGTTATGCTGCTCCTGCTGGTCGTGTCTTCTGTGTCGCCAGCATCCAAAGCGCCAGCTGCTGCAGACTGGCTGGTGAGCAGCACTTCTAGTGCACTTGTGACCCTAACCATCCCCCTGGACACATCTGTGCTGCACTGTGCAAGGCCCTCCTGCATCGCAACAGAGCGCCTGCAGATCAGCGATGTGGCAGTCGCCAGCCGGTTCACTGCCCTCGAGGTCTGATCCTTCCTCTGATGTCCCCTGCGCCGTGTGGCCCTGTCCTCATCGAACTTTGAGCACAGCTCCATGATGGATTGGGACATGTCCCGCATGCCCGCTGCCATATCAGCAATGCCCCCTGCCATGGTGGTGATGCCCTTTTCAATGTTTCCAAAGGTGTTGTGTAGTCCACGCATCTGTCGCTGTACGGACACCATTGCCCTTGCCTGTACGCGTTGTATTTTCACCATGGTGCCCTCAAGACCTGAGAACACTCCATGGCCCTGCCCAAGGGGAGGTGGACTCTGCGGCCGAGCCCTGCGGCGCCGTCTGCCAACTGTGTGTTCTCCCTCAGACTCGGACGGCACACTGGCATGGGTTACATCCTGGGGTACAGTGGACGTTTCCGGGCCCCTCGACTCATCGGAAGATGAGTCGGTCACATCCAACCTAGCTGCAGGACGCCTCCTCAACCTGTGCTGTGCAGGTGGTGGTGATGGTGGTGAAACCTGCAGGACTGGGGATGCTGGCTGGAGCGGCGATGCTGGCTGGGGTGGTGTAAGTGCCTGTGGTGCCGTTCCCTGGCCGGAACTGGTGGTGGCCTTCTCTGTGCTGGGTGTGTGGTGTGCTCTCTCTCCCTTCTCATGGCCAGTTCTGTGCGCAGTAGTGCCTGTGGACAGAAAAGCAACAGCAGCTAAGTGTACCTGAAGCTTTGTCTTGCTGACATGACAATACAATTTCTAGACAGTATCTCAATGTCCTCGTATCATGTTTGGCCTTTCAGGGACTACATCTCCCATGATGCATTGCAGGCATGCACTAATACCTGTACTGGAGTGGGATTTGCATGGCACATTTTGGGAGTTGGGATAGGGGTAGGGGGGGGGCACATTGCTGTGCAAGCGTCTTACCTTGTTTGGAGGTGCCTCTGGCGGAGCTGTCAGCGTCCCCAATCCCCACGATGCTTTCTGGCTCAATCGTTGTCTCCACTAGCTCCTCAAGTTCTGTCAGGGCTGGTGCTCTGTTGCGTCCACCTCCTGTCTGGGTGGCCTCTTTTTTTAAATCTGCCACCTTCCTCTTGGTGATAATGCGGATGTCATACCACCGCTTCTTCAGGACATCGATGTCCCGGGGGGTCACTCCTATGGCATTCACCTGTGCCTGGATTCCATGCCAGATCTTTCTTTTTTCTGACTCAGGCACTTGCTGTGACAGTTTCCCAAATAGTTTCTGGTGCTGCTTCACGACCTCCTCCACCAGAACTTGCAGCTCCTTTGGGCTGAATTTGAGCTTTCGCTTCCTCTCCCCTCCTTCCCTCTCTGTGTCCTGGCTGGCCATTCTTGCAGTCTCCAGGTCTGAATCTGGCAGTTGCTCTCTTCCTCTCCTCAGCACTCCCAGCCTCTCCAGAGTCTGCTAATTGTGTGCACCTGCCTGGGTGTGGCCACTCCCTGGTTGGGTGGGGTTGAGGTTGCACAGGATTGGCTGCTTGAAGTCATGTGTTGTTGAACTGCCGATTCGGTATTTACGGAATCGGTATTTACCGAATCGGAAAATACCGCTTCGGTATTTACCGATTCGGAAAATTCCGATTCATGTTTACCGAATTTTACCGATTCGGTAAAGTTTACCGATTGTTGACCTACATATAACTTACCGATTCTTAAATACCGATTCGGTAAAATTCGGTATTTATGAATCTGTAAAAATAATTTACCTAAATATGGCCCCTGATCAGATATCCGGATACAGGCTTCAGGAAGTACATATAGTGCCTGCACTGCTTGTATAAAATCGTTAGGTAGACCTTTTGCATACACGGCGGACCAAAGAAACCCCCAGGAGACCCTGTTGAACGCTTTCTCTGCATCCAACAGGATCATCCCGAGGGGTGTCTTCGTAGCCTGGGCCCAATCAGAGCTATGGAGCGCCTGACGTGGGCCGATGTATCTCGATCCGGGATAAACCCGTGTTGGCGGATGTTAACCAATGGAGTGATAACCTTGCCCAGCCTTAGGGCAATTGTTTTAGAATAGATCTTACTGTCAGCACATATCAAAGAGATGGGTCTGTACGATGATGGGCTGAGCTCAGGTTTATCTTTTTTTTTCAAAACTACTATGGTGGTTTTGCGCCAGGAGTCGGGAATCTGGCCCTTCTGGGCCAGTTGAAATAAAGATTCAAGCTCACTTCGGAGTGTTTGCCGAAACGTGCAATAAAATACCAGCGGTAACGCATCGGGGCCGACAGCCTTACCGGCTGCTAGCAAAGATAGAGCAAGCTCAACCTCATCCCCCGTAATTGGAGCAGACAGCATCTTACTTTGTTCCGGGGTAACCTTCGAAGTTTCGTGGTCCCGCAAAAATTCCTCCCCAGACATCGCTTCTACATGTCTATCAGCAACATATAACTCCCGATAGAAATCCTGAAAAACCTTCAGGACCTCCCCAGGTTGAGTCCTGGATCTGACCTGATTGATCCTGAATACGAGGAATTCTATTAAAAACTCCCCTTTGTTGCATACGTTTAGCCAGCAATCTGCCTGAATTCTCCCCATATTCATATATGTCCGCCCGATGCTGTGCGAATTTAATAGCCAATTCATCCCCCAAAAATTGATGTATTCTGGCCTTTGCAACTGCTATCAGCTGCAAGCATTCGTCCGATTTTTGCATGTCACTGATTACCCGCATAAGCTTTTCCTCGGCCTTCCGTAGCTGTTCCACCCAGCCATTAATCTTCTCTTTAACCATCCTTTGTCGGTAAAGGGAGAAGCTGAGAGTCTGGCCCCGTACCGCCGCATTAAAAGCATCCAAAACTATTATTTTAGGTGCAGTGCCCTTGTTGATGTTAAAAAAACTCGATAACCCATTTGGTCATATGTTGACAGTATGCCTGATCTAGCAATAACTTCCTATCAAACGTCCAGGTCACAGGAAGTTGTAAAAAGGAGCTTGTTGTGAACTCGATCACTAACGGGTTGTGATCTGATATTATCTTTGGAGAAAGCTCAATATTAGCCTTTTCTGTTATTTGATCAAATGCAAAAAATAGTCCAATCGGACAAATTTATGGTGAGGCGCTGAAAAATAAGTGTACCCCGACTCCATCTGCCTATGCCTATGCCAAATATCGATCAATCCGTGTTCCCTGACCAACCCCTGTAGAGCCCTAAAAGTCTTACCCTTTCTTCCCTGATAGGGGATGTTGCTAAAGAGGTTGAAGCTGCTATTCAAGTGAATATTAAGATCACCACAAAGGATTACCGGAGCAGGCCATAAAGCCAGTTCTATACTAAAAAAATTCAGGATTTCTGGATTATCCAGATTTGACCCATACAAAGAGCAGATGGTGAAAGGGGTGCCTAGAATTATAGCTTCAGCGATTACCCATCGGCCTAACTTATCTTCCTTAGTTCGCTTACTAAATGCGATACCATGCTTGACTAAAATAGCTACCTTCTGAGGCAAGATGGCATCCGCAAGTTTGGACGTGTGAGCTGGCTGCTCCCGGGCCTCCCCCTACCCGTACCTATCGGAGTTCCTTATTGTTACGGTGTGGTGTCAACTCTGAAATGTATTTATCGAAGTCTGATGGAAAACAGAATCAGAAGCAAATAAGGGCTCTTTATAAATCTTGCAGGGAGTTGTGGTCGTGTTGAACTGTCCTGCATCTTTAGCTCCAGCTTCCAATGTGCTCGGTCTCAAGGTAATGCACCCCAGGTCTTCTGCTCTCCTCAGATTTTCGGAGACGCCGAGCAAGGACGCCGTAGCGAGCAGCTGGCAGCAGCCGCTGCTTTGCTTCGGGCGGAGGCAGTGAGTGCTTTGAAGTAATTGGAAGTGCTCGGAAGACTCCCGGCCGCAGGTGGCATAACGTGAGAGGGTGATTAGCTCTGGAGAACCTGTGGGGGGTGGCCCTGAAGGTTTGACCCCCGAGGCATGTGAAAAACTTGAATTCCGGTGGCAGTTGATTAAGGCGAATGATTTAAGAGCATCACTGGACTTTATGAAGCAGGGACCTGCCCAAAGCTATTGAAACTGTGTGTTTAGAAGGGAGTAAGGGACAAGCTGTGGAGAGGCAAGATGGCGGCTGCATTTGCGGCCGAGTGAGCTGGAACCCCATCTCCCCCGATTCTGATCTGATTTTTTTTTAGGCAAGAGATAGATGCAGTGAGGTTGTAGCGGCATAAACTTTCCAGCCCCCGCTTTCAATGATTTGGCGCTCGTGGTTTTGGCTGTGGGAGGTCCCGCTGCCCTGCAGGTTAACGTCTCGTAAAACCCATGGTCTAACAGCCTCTCTTGCTTTGGCTACCGGCGTAGTTTCATCCATGCCGGCGAAGTCAGCTTCCAGGAGCTTTAAGGCGAAGGGGCCACCGGCGGACTCTGGCAGTCCGGGAAAAATTGCTCCGGTCCAAGGAGGAAGCCCTGGTGTTGGCAGACGCCGTTCTGTCATGGAAACGCCGGGTGTTGGTGTGCAACTCAAGGGTAGAGACAGCGCTGCCACTCATGCTAAGCAGACGGTTCCTGCTCTGTTTAAAGTGCAAATTTCGAAGAAACAACCAGCAGCAGGAGTCAAAACTAACACGAAAATCAATACCCTTCCGCCCGTCCCTGAAACTGCCCACTTGGTTTTGGATGCTGCGTTAACTTTGACGGAGCGGACCCGGGGTGAGCCCACAGAAGCGGGTACTGATGGGAGGACTTTGGACCAAGGGCCTGATTGTATCAGTACAGATAGCCTCCCTGGTGAGAGTGGAGAAGCTGGCAGCATGACAGGTGTGCTTCCCCTTGAGCCGGTAGCCGGTACATTGCCCGGTACATTGCCCGAACAACCAGCCCAGTGCATTCTGGTACATGGAGTTTCTGCTAGCAATGGACATGTTAAAGGGGCTGTGGACCGGGGTCACCAAGGCAGGGAGGCTGACAGTTTACTGACATGTAGGGCGGAGGATCTAGCGGATAAATTCTACTCCCTGTCAGACCACTCTAACTCCTCCGGTGATGACAGTTGTGCAAAAGACTGGGCGGGGGAAGATAGTGATACTAGTAGCCTGCACTGGGAGGAAGAGAGCGACAAATACTTGATAAGTCCCGGAACAGTTAGAAAATTGAAAGACCGGGGCCATGACCGGCTCAATGACCTGGGATTATTCTTTTTCACCAAATTTGGAAGGAAAAGAAGCACTAGTTGGAGCTGTGGTACCTGGAGTGGCCAGCTTCAACTCCAACAAACCTGAAGAAATCCCCCTCTCCACTATATATCAGTCTATTACGGCCCACCGGGCGGAAACAAGAGCTGAGAGTTCTCGGACTCAAGGGGCCCAATTCACAGAACTAACTTAAGACAAAATCTTAAACTTACTACCATGTTGGTATTCACAGAAGGCACTTACTCATTTTGGTATTCACAGAAGTTAGGAGTCCTAACTTTAGGACTCCTAAATGCCTTCTGTGAATACCGAAAGTCTTAAAGTTAGGATTTTTCTCAGTTTAGGAGTAGTAAAGTTAGAACTCCTAACCTTAGGACTCCTAAATGCCTTCTGTGAATACCGAAAGTCTTAAAGTTAGGATTTTCTCAGTTTAGGAGTAGTAAAGTAGGAGTCCTAACTTTACTACTCCTAAACTGGGAAAAATTCTAACTTTAAGCCTGTCGGAGGATATAAAAAGGCTGTAAATGATCTTAAACTCATCTTATGAAAAAATGTTTGGGAGGAGTTAGCTCAGGCCTGTGAGACCAGTGTAGTTCCCTCTTTTGGAGGGTGACAAATAGGCCTTGTTTTGCCGATGCAAATGGACCGGCCATATGTCATCATATCTCAGAGCAACAATGGATTGAGCACTTTAAATTTTCAATTTTGGGACTAGACAAGGCGAAGGGGACAGGGTTGAACTAGCAAGCGATAAATCCACAGTTGTTTAGATTAGATGCGGGATCTCAGGGAATTCGGGCGTTATCCCGGAATAAGGCTCCACGTCATGATGGGATACCCTCTGACTCGTTTTTGGACAATATCGACAATATCTGGGGCTCAGCCTTGACATTGATTGTAAATGCTGCAGTGAGGGAGGGTGTGCCGCCCTCGTAGTCCACCAAAGTTATTCTCCCGGTCTTCAAGAAGGGGATTAAGGGCAACCCACAGTGCTACCGCCGTACATCATTGATCGATGCAGTAGTGAAGATTCTGGGGAGGGTACTTCTAAACAGACTGATGGTGTGGGCTGATGCGAACAACATATTTTCAGAGGTTCAATATAGCTTTGGGCTGGGCAGGTCAACATCTGTTTGAATGTATGTCCAATTATTAACAAGTATACTGTTGCCTGGCCGGAATCACTTCACCTGGCACTTATGGACCTTCCTTCTGTCTTTGAGAGGGTTAACCGCAGGAAGCAGTGGGGCCTGCTTCTTGCAATGGTGGTGGACCCGAACATTGTGTCTCTCTTATCAGACCTGCATGCTAACAGCTCAGCATTTGTGCAGTTCTCCCAAGGCACAGATTGTACCCAGTCTTTTACTACCAGCAGGGGAGTCTGTCAGGGGTGTATTCTTGCCCCTTTCCTATTTACCCTCTATATCAATGGTTTGGAACAAGCTCTTCTCTCTGTACAAGCAGACTGCCCGAGGGTGGGAAGATGATCGCTGCCGGTTTTATTATATACCGACGATGCGGTTCTCATGGCACAGACGGTTGTGGGTCTGCAATCACTACTGGACAAGTGTGCTGCCTTTATGGCCAAACTTGACCTTGCAGTAAACTTTGCGAAATCACATGTCATGGTATTTGGTCCGCGGCCCACGAGTTCTAAAACTTTCACTGTGGCTAATCACACTTTGGCCAAAGTCTTGGCTTTTTCTTACCTTGGGGTGATATTTGGTGCAACTAAAAATTGGAAGCCCTTGATTAAGGGGAGAAGATGCAAGCTTGTTAAGGCTACTGGGGCAATGGCTAGCTTTGCTCAGAGGCTGGGCTCCTTGTAGCCACGTACTCTACTTAAGGCTAAATGTGTCTTGATTTTCTTATATGGAAATGAGGTTTGGGGGTACACGAATGTTGATAAAATTCAGACGGCCGAAAATCTGTTTTTAAGACGCCTGGTGCAGATACCTAAAAATACCCCAGCCTTCTCTGACCATGAGTAGCTTGGAATTACATGTATGGGTGACTTAATTGCCCTTAGACTGTTGATCTTCTGGATCAAGATCTGGACTGAGGAGGGTCTTAAGATGAACAGACAGATCCTATCCGATTGCCTATCTCTGGATTATGTGCACACAATACCCTGGATTGTCTGTGGCAAGGCAGCTCTTGTCAGTTTGGAGAGGGAGGACAAGTTTTATAGCCCGTCCAGAAACTCTTTGTTGCCGCTGCGGATAAAGGGAGGAGGCGGGGGTCAAGGACTACAATCCCCAGCCTCCCCTGCGTCCGTCACTGCCGATGTTGCACCGCGCCCAGAGGCTCTTTAAATCTCGCAGCGGGCTCACGCAGCGCGGGACTCGCGTGAGCGTGACCGGGCCGCGCCCAGGCAAAGCCTGGGCCAAGGGCAGGCCCGTCTGCACCTGTCGGAGCGCGGAGGAGACTGGGCTGGGTCCCCCCTTTAACATCTAATTAGCAATACAGCGGATAGAGGCCTCGCAGTCAACAGAAAGCAGGTACCGTGTGTTAATGGTTCTAAGCCCCTATTGATTATTGCAACTCCTGCTGTGTAGGCTCCTTAGTACCTGAAGTTTGGTTTTCATCATGAGTGCACGCAAGGGATTAGTGGGGACTTTGAATGCCTTTATTATCAGGGCTGAATCGATGCTCAGTCATGAGATTGAGCTGACGGAATGGCGATTGTCATTAGACACTATCACTCTGCATAGATGCTTATCACTAGGTACTTCTACTGTGGATGGTGCTTCACAAACTGTCCGGACTGTGCACCCACAAAGCATGCAACAAAGTTCGCCTCAGCACCATCACATACCTAGTCCGGACATAGCCACTGTGACTACTTTAGATGGCCCTAATATAGCCACAAGGGCCAGGACTTCTAAACCCCACATGGGAGAAAAGAAGAGAGCGACTTTGGAAAAGAGAAAAAGGGGCGTGGGTACCCAGAAACAAACATACCAAAAAGGGTCATGAGCGGTGATAAAACTAATTCTATCAGCACACAGACTGATACTGCCCCCTACTATTAACAATGAGTCCACCTGGAGATGCTACTCTTGACACTGCTTTCGCATGGTTTAAGGAACTATTAGATAGGAACTTCACTTCCCTCTGGGATCGCTTAGATCATTTGGAAACTGCGATGAATAATACGAGTGGTCAAAGGGAGTCTTCTCAGAATGTTGTTATTGCAGGGGGGGTGCAGCCTATTGATCCAGATGTTGGCACAGGGCCCGATCCTTTGATTTCATTACCAGTAATGTCTACAGGTGTTCCAACTGGCAATTCTTGTGTAAATGTTCAACCTGTTTCAAAGTTAAGAATCTTTTTGTATCCAAGCCCAACGAAGCATCGGGTAACCAGCTTCATGTCACCAACACAAGCATTATACCCGGGACCTCTCAGAACCCGCCCTTTATCAGTCTGCCTGACTCAGTTAATAGTTTGCCTAGAGATAACTCTAAGTCAGGTAATGGCTCTTTGAACATTATGAGAATGGGCCACAATGATGCTAATGGGGAGGTTTGGGGATTACCGCCAGAGGCTTGCCCATACATTTTAGTGTTGGCAGGGGTACCAACTCTCAAGAAAGAACAGGGCGAAACCTGGCTACAATTGCAAAACAAATGTGTGGATTGGCTATCCAAACACAGAAGGTTTAAGGTGTCAGATATGCATAACATCATTATGGTCAGAAGAGTTGGGTGGGTGGGGGTGTTACCAAAGAATATTGAGGGGGACTGTATAGTGATTAATTTTCGCAGCCCGCCCATGGTCAGATCATTGTTGAGGGCACAGGAAGATTTTATTTTTTCTCACACATCTGTACATTGCCATTGGGCTATTTCTATAGGCCGGTTGCTGGACCTTTGACAAATAATGCTCCCTACCCAACCCTGCACAACAGATTTTCACCTCTATCCGACCTAGATAGTCAGGACTGACTAACATCGCACTTGTTAACCACGGAAGTAGACCCCCTAATGAGCGCATATGTGTATTCCCCTGAGCTAACGAGCCATGTCCTGCCTTACAAAGTTGACCTATAGACAAATACTGAAGTGTGCTCTTTGGAACATACAAATTATGCAATGTCTAATGTAGCCGGTCCCCTTCTGGTTGCAGATGGAAATTGCTCTGTGTTACCCATCAAGCTTATTAACGATTGTAAGTTGGAATGTTGCAGGCTTAGAGTCCAAAGTGCTTTTACCTGAGTGGTTATATTTTGTACAGGAGAAGGACATCCTTATGCTTCAGGAGACATGGGCCACAAAAGATCTATATATTGACAAGTTTGAATGTCATAATACACTTGCCCTCGCCCCAAAGCTTGGACGCCCATCTGGAGGCCTTTCAATCTGGGTGAACATTGCGGCTGGGGGTACTATAACGGTGTTAGATACTAAAGATGATAAATTCGAAGCGAGAATATATAAAAGGGGTAAATCCATATGTTTAATCAATTTTTATAACAATGATTTTTATTCAGTACCAAATATGAATTTTATCAATTTGCTTAATTTTATTGCATCCCTACAGCTCGATAACACTATGGGTATTTGTCTGGGGGGATTTTAATGCTAAAATATCCAATGATCTCATGTCACCTATAGGGACTAGCAACAAGGTACATCAATGCAATAGGGGTATTGAACTACGTGACCATTTGTATTAACATAACTTGTTAAATGTGATGGAAATTGCTATAGTAAATTACAATGGGGATACGCCGGAACCAACATTCAGAGGAAGGGGTAGTGCCACCAACATTGATTATATTTTAATTTCTCCCACCCTCGAGGATTGTTTAATTAAAGCTATGGTTATCCCTGCCATTCACGGCGACCATAATCCAATTATGATAGAACTATGAATCGCCCCCAAACCATATTATAATAATGAGTGTGGTGCACGGAATCTGACACCCTCCAACGATAAGCTAAGCTAAGATTGGTGTGGCGCGGAGTTAACTATCTTGATCTTTTCGCCAAGATGGTTAGGGACTACTCGAGTCTTATTGATTCATGTTTGACATTACAGGATCCCAACCTGGAGGTAATTTGAGATTTTGGGAAACTATGTGAGGGGATTAAGTCTGTACTGTCGAAACCAATGTCGAGAGTGGAACCTAGGTCAAGATGGTTTAATGGTGAATGCTTACTAATTAATAGACAGCCGCCTGTGGCATTATCAAAACCCCCAAGAGACCTTTTACTGGTTGAATCCTTAAGGAAAAAGTATAAGGTAGCCGTCCTACAGAGGAAAGAGCAGATTTTGAATGAGCGTTGGGATGACCTAGCAGAGGCCACCATCTTAAATAATGGGAATGCTTTCTGGGCTGCAGTCAAAAGTATGAGATCCCTCGCTCAACCACTATTTTCCATAAGCTGCAATGTGACAGGCCAGGCGTGGGAAGGTCACTTTTGATGATTTATTCATTGCCTTTACAGAACGAAGTATTTTTAGAGCTTGAAGAACCACCCCTGCGATTAAAATAACTTTGCAGGAAGTTGAAGATGCTGTTAATCAAAGTCTGAGTAATAAAGCTCCAGGTCCTGATGGGCTGCCTATTGATTTGATTAAATTTAAACCTGAGTTCTGGGTGCCGCTTTTATTAAATGTTTTTAATAATCTAATCAATGCCCCACTCCCAAGTACATGGTCGACAAGCATTATTGTGCCAGTTTTTAAAAAGGGCGATCGATCGCAACCCAACTGTTACAGGTCAATCTCCCTAATAGACAATACAATTACAATTTTAGGTTGGGTTCTGTACAACAGAATAAGGACTTGGGCCGAGGATGATTGTATTTTACAATCATGCCAACTGGGATTTCAAATCAAAGTAGGGACTATCGAACAATGTTTGAACCTCAAGTGAATCATTGGGAAATATACTGTAGCCAAGCAAACCCCTGTATATTTGGCTTTTATGGACCTTACCTCGGCCTTTGATTTTGTTAATAGGTCACGTTTATGGTCCATCCTTTTGGAGTATGGCTTAGATGAGGTTTTAGTCAATTATTTAGCATGCTTGCATAGAGACTTACGTGCTCGTGTAAGGATTAACACTAGTGGGGAAGTTTCAGGGGGCATCAGAATTGATAGAGATGTGAGGCAGGGGTGTGTTTTGGCCCCCCTGCTTTTTATTTTATATGTTAACAACTTGCATGAATCCCTTATTGTACCTACTGATGATGTCTCCAAAATTAACTGCAATTTAGTACCCACCTTATTGTATGCTGATGATGCTGTTTTAATGGGACGAACGCTGAATGCTTTACGAATTTTAGTTCGGGGTTTTGTGGATTTTATGGGTAGTCTAGATTTGTGTACTAATTTTAAAAAATCATTTATCATGTCTTGTAGCCCAAAAAAGCATCTTTTAAAATCCATTACTGTAGATGACCAAAATCTTTATTGCACTAGCACTTTCCCTTACCTTGGGCATGTTTTCTCTGCCAATGGATCATGGCTTGATCATGAGGCACATAGCAGGAACAAGTTCTCAAAAGTTATTAATACAATCATTAGTCTACCACAGCCTTAAAAGACAGGGATAATACTGGCACTTTTGAAAATTTACAAAACACAGTGCATTCCAACTGCGACATATGGCGCAGAGATATGGGGACACACAAAGTGCAACAGTATTCAACTTGAAGAAAATAGATTTTGTAGGAAAATACTGGAAGCCCCGATTTCTACCTCACAGTTTATTTGCCACGCAGAACTAAAACTACACTATGTTGAAGATTTCGTAAAGGCACGACCCGTTCTCTTTTGGCTTGCTGTTTGGAAGAATCGTGCAGCGTCTCTGACTAGAGAGCTCATTAGAGACTGCCTCAAGTGTGATAAGGGGAAAGATATACCATGGCTCGCTGCAGTAAGGGATGGTCTGTGTAGTATCAACCATGTACAGATTTTTACAAACCCGGATGAAAGCATTGACATGAATAAAAAAGTAATTCAGGGGGTTCTATATGATTACTACAGAACTTTAAGATTCAAAAGGGAGATCCAGAAAATGTCTGTAGATAGTTATTTGCCAATTGTGGAAGAATCAAATACCCCACTTAGCTACCTCCTAAAGCCAATTGAACGTTGGGAGAGGGGATTATTGTTTCGTTTAAGGGCTGGCACAGTAAAATTTCTACTGTGTTTTCCTTTGGGGTATACTGCAAATCTGGATCAATTACCTTGCCCATGTGATGACAGGAGAAGGCAGAAAACACTCCATTTCTTATTCTTTTGTAAATTTTATAGCCTATACACCCATCAGTTTTTGCTTCCATTTTTTTTTAAGAATACCCGACTTATACATCTAGAGGAAGCCTATCTAACAATTCGCAAGTTAGAAATTGATGAGCTAATGGGCCTTGTAGGTACCTTTTTAAAATTGTCAGTGCGTGCTTGCAATTCAATGTGCACCTTATGATGCTCTGTTTTTTCTGAACCAACTTGTAGATGCTTGATTGGGCCCCTGTTATAGAGGCGTTTTACTATGTTCAATGCTATGTGTTTATGCTATGTGTTTTAGAGTCGCGTGGGTTTACGCGACTCATGTATTCTCTTTGTCTGTATTCTGGATCGTTGTCATCCACTCGTGATGATTCCTTATTAACGTCACTCCGGACGTTGGTTTCTTCACGGTTGGATGGCTCCGGTCATGGGTGCTTTGACCAAGCATTAAACCACGCTTTCAACCTCACTTACCTTGTGTGTTATTTAACATCTTGGCGACAAGCGGGATTTCTTCCGGCACCCACCACCTTCTTCAAGCTATCTTCAAGAATTTCTACCGTGTTCCTCCGAGCAGCTGATCTCTTCTTCCATCCACGTCAAGTTATCTTCCAATCAAGAGACTCTGTTCCACATCGTCCCTCACGACCTCGCACTGCTGAAAGGTCGTATATATTTGTCTTTTCCCCTTTACTTCTCTGCATACGTCGGTTCGAACTCAACCGGCTCCTCGCGCTGTGTCTGTTTCAATACTCCGCCTGCACGCACGTCTTACGTCAGGCCACGAAACAACTCCAACTTGTCACAGAAATCACGCACAGCTGTAACCATGGGTACAGCGTCAAGCGTCCATATTTGACCACAAGAAATGCTTTCCTGCCTACCGCGATAGACACGCTGGTACAAATGAAGCTGTCTTCTTCCTACAGCGATAGGCACGCTTACATAAACAAAGTGTTTTTTTTGACTGAGGGAAATGCTTCCAGCCTTTGATAGGCACGTTTTTACAAATTAAGCTGTTTTCTGTCTATGGTGTTGGCTCACTTCTGTTACCACGATAATAGGTTCTCAGCTTTCAGTTTTGAAGTTCAAATTTTTCAGCGATAGGCACGCTTTCATCATCGCCTATTTCTGCAATATGGTCACCCTCATCTGCGTGATAGATCAGTGCATATCGTATTCAGCGATCTGCACGCTCTTTACTTATTGAATCTTTATTGCAATTGTTTTTGCAATTGGTCAGTGTTATTTTATTTATTTATTTATTCTGTTTCTGTCATGGCTTCATCCCAACAATTCCAAACACCAGCTCCATTTTTACAGACTCCCGGCAAAACATCTTTGGCATGGCGCCATTGGCTAAAGGGTTTCGAAAACTATTTGGTTGCCATTGATGCGGTCAAATATCCTCCTGCTCGCAAGGTTGCCATTTTATATGGTTGTCTAGGAGTCGCAGCTCAACAGGTATTTGAGAATCTTCCACCGATTCCTTCTCCTTCAGATTCAGGTGATGGTTGGGACACATACCAAGAAGCCCTGAGTCGTTTGAAAAAACAATATGATGATGAAACCAGTATTGTTTTGGAGCGGCATAACTTCTTTAAGCGTAAGCAGAGTGCAGATGAAAGCGTGGAAGATTATATTGCTCAACTCAGAATTCTCGCTTCCTCATGTGAATTTGGCCCAAGTACAGACACCTCAATTAGAGACCAATTCATTTTTTCTTGTTCATCTAAAAAAGTTCAAGAACGTTTATTAAGTTGTAAAAACCCTGTTGCAGGGATTCTGCTTATACACAGAACTATGCGTAGAACCCCAGGACCTCAGTGAGTTGTGGTGTACCAGAAACTCACCTCAGAACCCAGAACCCAGTATCCGGCTAGCATAAGTGTCCCATTCGTTATCCGAGATTTAGCTCGGCGGTCCCAATGAAAAGACAACCCAGAACAAGCGACTCAGTACATACTCAGGAATGGTGGGAATCGGAAATACCTGTTCGTATATTATTCTCACATCAGTCCACAACAAGAATCAACAGAGACACGGTGAAAATAAAAAGAGTTTATTTTTATAGACCACGTGTCCTAAGATGCAGTACTTTGGCTAATACAAGCAGACAAATGATTAAAATCAAAACCATCAACATAGTTACAATTCCATAGAATATAAAAGGGGTGATCATGTTATAATGACAGTGGATACTACCACCTTCCCTTTACTAAGAAGCTAATATTATTATTAGACTAACAGAAGGTCTCTTAGGCTTGAATAGGGGACCCCATACCTCAAAGATCAGCTTAGTGAAATCACATCACAGGAGCATCAGGAGTCTTCTCGCAGGAAGGCTCGTCTTCGGTCTGAATAATAAACATGATGTCTGTGATATTAAAAGCACCAACTTTCAGGTATTTGCAGCTGCTCGTGTGTTATGACTAAATAGTGGGTCGATCAACCTAGAGTGGAAAACATGCATTGTCTAACAACTCAGACTGTTTGTCACATCGTGTGCAGACCAAGGTCGCTTCGCAGAGCTCGGGATGGTAACAACAGATTGCTCTCGTGTGAGGCAAAACTCGAGTCAGCAGTTTGTTTAAGCAATAACATGTGAACGCAGTGTCGTGTGCAAAAGCAGCAAGATGGCTTTCTAACTACTAACGTGGTTATGCTAACTTAACAATGTATGTACGTATTAAGGGAGTCCTTACTACATGCCCCCTTGATCGAAGCACTACTTAGTATGCAAGAAAAGAGAGAACGCAGAGTTCAAGCGCGACAGAGCAGAACAAGGCGCATCCAATTTAAAAAACACTGGTCAGTTCAGGCAAAGTTCGAATAGGAAAAAACCAAAAGTGGAAAGAAAAAACAAAAAACCTCAAACGTGCCGTGGGGGGTGAAAAAATGAAAAAACGCCTCACCGGGCAGAAGTGCAGACGTACAGGGACAGTTCAAGACACGTGAGGAAAATATTGTGGACGATAGTTCACTCAATCCATGAAAGTATAGGCAGCATATGTGGCCACTGCTTCCAGCAGAAAATCATTGGCACGGCCACCGAAGGTTTCAGCCATCCAGTTAAGCAAAGAAAAGGAACATACGTGTTCTTCTAGTAGCGGAGCCTCTAGCACCATCAGAGGGCAACCAGCGTGTACTTCCAAATAACTCATATCCAAGAAGTCATATGCCGCTCTCACGATGTCCCAATTACCCAGGATACCATGCGCCGCACCGCAGGCCATAATCCGAACACCAGAACAGGCAGACTCGTGAGACACTAAGGGCCTCATCAGTCGATCATAATCCGGGTCCGGAGACACCATGTTGGATAAGCACAAATCCATAGGCCATTCAAAGGGACAATCTAGGCAGTGGAAGACAGGTTGCACGCAGGTGAAGTAGGAATACCGGAAGGATAATCCATATGCCAGGCTCAAAGTCGCCAACGGCAGGACACGATAGTAATCAAGCATCCTGTCACGAAGAAGCTGCAGGCGGGACAGGCTGTCGTGTGGCACAGAAAGAGCAGCCATTCCGCAAGATATAAAGTACAAGCAGCACACCTGCCACTAGCTCCAGAATTAACGGGACACCTCCAAAGACGCTTGAGAAAATAGAATGAAAAAATGCCGGAATCACACCAAAAATAGTTTGGAAAGAGGTCACGAGGCCCGAGCCCACAAGTTTAAAAAAATGAGCCAGGCCAGTCGTGGACGAGGCATTGAAAATTGTTTGGATCAAAGCTCCAAAATGCAGGGGGAGGTCAGTATTCAAAAGCGCCTGTACCTCAGTGCGCGTATTCGCTACGTGAAGGACAAATGTTTCCCGGGAGGAAGTCAATGGCACCTCCTTTTGGGACAATAGCGCTCTTATTCTGCTCATCTTGTTGAACTCTGCTTTCAAGGTTGGAATCGAAGGCCAGATGGAAGCATCCAGCCTCCCATGCGGGGGTGGAAACAGAACGTTATTGCAGCAGACAACCCTCTGTGATACAGTTACTATATACGGGATCCCTACTAACATCCCGCAGCAAGCTTCATTGTTTAAAATTAAATAACTACCGTTTGCAAGCAGCGTGAAAGATGGCGTAATCACTGGTACCGGGATACCTTTGAGGACGCAGGCCAAATTCGGGGCGTGTACATTGCAAGCTCCGTGCAACTGAATGTGCCTACATACAACAGAATGATCAGGTGACGTTGTACATTCTTCACCCTTCAGATAAACCTCAGTACCGTCCCTTGTACATCTATACGTAAAGGGGAGGGACCAGACTTCATGTATGAAAGCGGTACCCAGCTGTTCATATCTACCCAGAGCATAGTGTTTCATACAAGAGGTAAACTTAAAAAGTGCGAACGGTAGAGTTATCAATCCGTGTAAGAGCCACACAGCGGAATCGACTTCCGCTACAGAGAAAGGTAACGGCTCCAATTTTTCAATATGTAGCAAGGAATATGTAGCATCCTTCATGGACATGAACTGCTGTTTGTCAGTAAGGTTAAAGGGAAGAAATAACGATGTTGTATTCAGATAGTCCCAAGGGACCTTCCCTGCCTTCAATGTTTGTAATGTCCATGCAAACTGCATAACAGAACGCAACTGGTTTTGACCATGATACAACACAGACATATCATCCTGCACAATATCCACAATTGAAAAAACAATATTATCTAATGTATAAATGCGAGAAGAAAGAGTGTTAATGCTGTTATCAATAACTGCTAATACTTTTTCCATATTAGCCTGATCAATAGCTCTCAATCTTGAAGCTGCCTCAATTTGCGACAGTTTCCATACTTCGTTGTAAATAGCATACGCCCATCTCTTGGATCTGCCACCCACAGGACCTTTAACAAAATCATTCAAATCTATTTTGTCATGTAATTTTGATAAATGAACTTTGACAGATGCCAAGGTGGAATGTCGCAGCCAGGATTGACATAATTTCCCTACAGAGTATGTAGTTACTGTAGAAACAACCGCAATGGACCGCACTCCGCTGGCCCCTCCTCCGGGTCGCCCCTGGGGAAGCTGGTACATGGAGTTCTTGAGTGGTTCACCCCAGTGGGTGCAAGTCAGTACTTGTTGAACTGATGATCTCTAACATGAAGTTCTTGAGTGGTTCACCCCAGTGGGTGCAAGTAAGTACTTGTTGAACTGATGATCTCTAGACCCGATTCATGTCCCGGGTTTTAAAATATCGCCCAAGACATGGCTCGGGTTTCGGGATAAACTTCCCTCCTCAGTAGAGAAAATAGTTAGGGGTGGAAAAGAGGGCCGCCAAACAACCGTCAAAGGCCTCGTTGCCCGCACAGGCACGCAGGTGCGTCGTCCAGGAGCTCGTCAGCTCAAAGCTCAAGGGAGCCATATTTGTAGAAACAATCGCAATGGACCGCACTCCGCTAGCCCCTCCTCCGGGTCGCCCCTGGGGAAGCTGGTACATGGAGTTCTTGAGTGGTTCACCCCAGTGGGTGCAAGTCAGTACTTGTTGAACTGATGATCTCTAACATGAAGTTCTTGAGTGGTTCACCCCAGTGGGTGCAAGTAAGTACTTGTTGAACTGATGATCTCTAGACCCGATACATGTCCCGGGTTTTAAAATATCGCCCAAGACATGGCTCGGGTTTCGGGATAAACTTCCCTCCTCAGTAGAGAAAATAGTTAGGGGTGGAAAAGAGGGCCGCCAAACAACCGTCAAAGGCCTCGTTGCCCGCACAGGCACGCAGGTGCGTCGTCCAGGAGCTCGTCAGCTCAAAGCTCAAGGGAGCCATATTTGTAGAAACAATCGCAATGGACCGCACTCCGCTAGCCCCTCCTCCGGGTCGCCCCTGGGGAAGCTGGTACATGGAGTTCTTGAGTGGTTCACCCCAGTGGGTGCAAGTCAGTACTTGTTGAACTGATGATCTCTAACATGAAGTTCTTGAGTGGTTCATCCCAGTGGGTGCAAGTAAGTACTTGTTGAACTGATGATCTCTAGACCCGATACATGTCCCGGGTTTTAAAATATCGCCCAAGACATGGCTCGGGTTTCGGGATAAACTTCCCTCCTCAGTAGAGAAAATAGTTAGGGGTGGAAAAGAGGGCCGCCAAACAACCGTCAAAGGCCTCGTTGCCCGCACAGGCACGCAGGTGCGTCGTCCAGGAGCTCGTCAGCTCAAAGCTCAAGGGAGCCATATTTGTAGAAACAATCGCAATGGACCGCACTCCGCTAGCCCCTCCTCCGGGTCGCCCCTGGGGAAGCTGGTACATGGAGTTCTTGAGTGGTTCACCCCAGTGGGTGCAAGTCAGTACTTGTTGAACTGATGATCTCTAACATGAAGTTCTTGAGTGGTTCACCCCAGTGAGTCTGCACCCGCGCGCCGCCACGAAAGGTACTTAAACCTCATATTTTTTGGCAGTCTACGGCACCCCCCACACAGTCCTGCTCCCTGCTGACGAGAGGCAACTACCTCGAAACACGTGTCCAGGGATGGCATTTATTATTACACTTTGTAGCATAGGTGTACTCGCCGCTGCTACTCTATCATCCAGAATCCTATGGGGCTACTTGCTAAAGACCAGCGGAGTGCGACCCACGTGAAAATAATGTTTGAAGCTCCCTGAGCGATTGGCTGACGAGCCTGGAGTCTGCACCCGCGCGCCGCCACGAAAGGTACTTAAACCTCATATTTTTTGGCAGTCTACGGCACCCCCCACACAGTCCTGCTCCCTGCTGACGAGAGGCAACTACCTCGAAACACGTGTCCAGGGATGGCATTTATTATTACACTTTGTAGCATAGGTGTACTCGCCGCTGCTACTCTATCATCCAGAATCCTATGGGGCTACTTGCTAAAGACCAGCGGAGTGCGACCCACGTGAAAATAGAGTATGTAGTTACTGTATGTGACGACTCAAACCGGGGGTCCACGCGATCTTGAGTATACCCCGGTTTTAGTCCTAGAAAACGACGTTGACAGGTATCAGAACTGCTTTGCCAAATTAACCATCCCTCACTATTAAATTTCGAAATATTGAAAGATGAATTAGAAACTAATAACTGCAAAGCAGGAAGGGACAGATCTGTGTGATTATTCCAATTCGGGTAAGCACCCAGATCCGGCACAGAAGGCGAATTTAGTTTTTTAGAAGTGGCCAATCCGAAACAGGTGGTTTGGAAGATGGTTGCATTTAAAAACAACATATGATTTGGTACTAGACAGGCACGGTGTAAAGCTTCAGTTCCCTGAACCTGCCATGGTTTGGAACCCCAAACCGACTTAAGATCAATAGTAGCCTTCCATAGATCATAACCTTTGATTGACAACTCATCCATAAAGGACTTAGAATATAGCAATTTGGTGTGTGTCAGTCTAACCTTGGAGGCAGACTCAGGCTTAACTTTAAAATAATAGGATGCCGGGGCTGAAACACTGAAATCAGTAAAATAAGTAAACTTATCAACTAATGTATGTGAACTGCCAAACGAGGGGGTGGGACAATGTTCCCACTGGGTAAAATTTACAAAATTTCTAAACGTATTTGCTTTATGCAGGAAGTGATTGCCATAATGTTGAAAACAATACTGTTCTGCATAATTAGCCGCATTGTCATACAAATCTTCAGCATCAAAAGCGGCATAATATTTTAAATCTGAAAACAGTGCCTCAATGGCATGAACATCCCAATCATCAGAACGTATGTTCTGTTTAACTACATCACCCATAGAAACACGAAATACATTAGGCACATTAATGACCTCTGTAGGCCCATGAATTTGAAATTTAACTGCATCCCATGCGATTCCATCCATGACGGGCCAGGCAGTAATATTCACAAAAGACTGGTCCCTTTTCATGATGTGGAATGAGGAGTGGGGGGCCAAAGTTCCATTGATAAGTCTAATTGTCGATCTCTCTTTGAGATAATGGCCATCCACCAAACGGAAGAAAACTACAACAAATCCAATGGACATGAACAAAATAATACTGAAAAGCATCAACCAGATGTATGTCCAAGGGGCTATCAAAAAATGTCTCTTAAACCAACTTACAAAAACAGCAATGTTCGATGGGGGAGTTGAGGGCAAAGAGTTAGTGTCAAAGGAAAACGGGACTGGCCAAGCGCTGTAGATTGCAAAACAGGCGAGGGTCCACGCGTAGGATAAGCATACTCAGTCTCTTCGGGCAAACCACCAGCCGGTGGTATCAGCAAGGGATCAGTAACTGAATGCATCTCGATGGCAACATCAGACAAGGTGGTAGAAGCAGGAACCAACATTGAAGCTCTTTGCATTGTCTGGCATGAAACTGCCGGAGTCATACTAAGAAGTATCGGCCACTCGCTGAAGTTTGACATTGTCAATAGAGATGTACCTGTTTTCTTTGCGACCAGGAAGTGGAGGTAAAATGACTGTTCTTGTACCCTGCACTCCAAGCACTGGAACTGGTGCACGATAAGAGGGGCCGAACTCCTTCTTGTTCTCCACCTTCTCACGGACCAGATCTCCAACTCGGGGTAGCCAGCCGACTACCGGAATCTGAACCTCAGCTTCAGATGTGGAGGGCAAATGTTCTTTCGAAAGAGAGTCTCTGGCTTCTTGTAGAGTCTGCAAAACATCACAGTGATCATCTACGTCAAAGGGTGCGGTCGACGCCGCAATGTCTAGACCATCAAGGTCTGGAACAAACATTCTGATTCCGAAGAGCATCATGTACGGGGTCCGCCCACCCAGAGACCTTCTAGGGAGATTATTAAGTGCACGTTGGACGTTATACAAATGGGCTAGCCAGTTCCGGCCTGTGCCTAAAACACGTGCTGTCAATGATTGCTTTAAGTCACGGTTCATTCGCTCCACCACACTATTACCCTCAGGTCGGTAGGGAGACGAAAATTTGACTAGGACCCCCACATTTTTCATAGCCTCCTTGTAAGCCTTAGAGGCGAACGCAGGGCCCTGATCAGAATGGAAGGTACCACACGCAAAAGTTCCCACAAAGACACGCAAATCCCTGATGACAGTCCGCGAGTCAGCACTCCTTTGTGGCCATACCCAGAGAAAACGTGTGCACGAATCCACTGCAACCAAGATGTACTTGTACGCAGTATCTGAAGAAAAAGGACCGCAGTGATCTAAATAAACACAACCAAATGGCTTATTAGAGATGTACAGCTGTGTCTGTGGTGGGCGCGCAACAGTAGAAGGTTTAATCTGTTGGCAAATGTCACAATCAAGAACATATGCGCGCGCTTGTTTATATAAACCAAACCACCAGTAACGTTGTTGTAGCAGAGATATTGTAGCTGACACACCGGCGTGGGCTGACGCCAACCCCTCGTGCGCAGCTAGGATCAGTGCTGGTCTGCAGTCCGCGTTGGGAATAATTCTGTCACCAACGTCGTTAATCCTCACTAATGGGACGTTATCAGGACTTAAATGATAAATATACCGAGAGGGAAAACCCTTCGGGTAATCACCTCCCTTCTCTGTAGCAGCAATAGCTGCCAAGATGTCATCATCAATCTTACTTTTGGATCTTGTAACTGCTGCCACTAAGTATGTAGCCACTGCTGTTTTCGCTGCCTCGTCAGCTAAGCTGTTGCCGACAGCATGGACACCAAGCCGCTGGTGACCAAGAGTGTGAATAACACTTACGAGAGGGAGACGTTCTTTAAAGTCTGCCACTCGAACCCAAAGCGTTTTATGCTTAATTGTGCTACCTTTAGTGTCTCGATAATCATTCTGAGACCAGAAGTGTAAATTGTCATTGTAGGACTGGACACAGTAGAAGGAGTCACTCACTATAAGAGTAGTGACTCGGGGATCAGCAAACTCCAGTGCAAGCACCAGAGCCCGGAGCTCCGCTAATTGCGCGGTACAATCACCCAATGACTGCGTATGCACTGCATCAGATTGGAATTCACCATTTACGAATGTACCTACGACAATTGCGCAAGCCGCTGAATAAGCGTGCTTCGATCCAATTGCGGGTTGCGCAGACCCGTCCGTGTATATGACACAATGGTATTCTTCGAGCGGGCGCAAAGACAGAGGTGCCGGATGAACGAATTCATACTGCAAGTACTCTTGAGTCTGTAATGAGGCATCAAAGATGTAAGTGACATCTGGCGACGTCAGTGTTGTGGCCCATTGCATCCACCGTGGATGCAAAGCTTTAGAATTTGGTACACTTGCTTTAGTCACTGCCTCTAAAGCAGGATATGGTGTTACAACCAGAATCTGTTTCCCATGCGACAGTGCGCGTTCCTTGAGGATCGCCATCTGCACAGCAGTCAGAACTTTTTCGACCGTGGAAAAACGTAATTCAGCAGAGGTGTACAAGTGGGATTTGTACGCAATGGGGACTGTGTCGCCCTCATTAAACGTCAAATACGTGAACCCCACGGCGCCTGGTACTATTCTTATTACCAGGTTAGTGCGGTTGTCACGTGTCAGCAAGTATTGTGAAGCAAGAAGGTCAGCCTGTAAAGACTGTAAAATTGCAGAGTGTTCTAGCTGCCAGCTAGACTTCGAAAACGAAGGTTGTACCAAGGCGTAAAGCGGCTTGATACGCTGGGCATAATCAGGAATGTACGTACGGCCGAAATTCAGAAAACCCAGCAGAGATTGTAATTTCTTCAGTGTCGTAGGAGCACTTAAGCGTGCACACTTCTCCAGAAAGTGGGGGGCTAACCCCTTACCTTCATTGTTGAGCTCGTAGCCCAAAAACAACACCGTATATTCTGCGATGTGTGACTTCGCAAAATTGAATTTGTAGCCATAGTCAGCAAAACTCACGATAATATTGTCGACTCGAGACAGATGTGGCATCAGCTCATCATCCGTAAGATAGATATCGTCAACATAGGAGTATGCGTCGGGGTCTATTCTTTCTAAGAGAGAAACCACGCGAGCAGAAAAGACGCCAGGGCTATTTTTGTAACCCATGGCTAATCTTGTAAACTGTTTTTGTTTGCCGCCCGAAGTAAACGCTGTCCACTGGCTACTCAGTGTGGACAGGTTGTGGCTAAAAAAGCCATTGGAAATGTCAAGTGTCGTTTTAAATCTTTTACGCACGAGACTGTCGACCAAAGCCGAGCTATGTGTATTTTGTACCGCGCAGGTCCGTCAATGGGAGTTTCGGTGCCGGTCATCCAAAACTAAACGGTGCGAGCCGTCAGGCTCCGTTACAGTGAATAAAGGGTTATTCATAGGGGACACACATGTTTCAATAACACCCTGATATTCCAATTGTTCAAGGATTGCCGCGACGTGGGGTCTCGCTTCACGACGCATAGGATATTGAGGTTGAGGCTGGGGCATAGACCGCAATGGAATCTCATGGCAGGGGGACAATCTGTCCCATCCTACCTGAGTACGATACACCGCCGGCGCAAGCGCAAGCGCCCACTCCCCAGCATACACTTCAGCTTGGTCCTTAGGCACCGTGTGCGCAAAGGACGGGAGGATTACTTCCTCCCCTCTAGGAGCCTCTAAAATGAAAGCTGGGGGCCAATCTGCCTCCGCTAGGAGGATATCATAGGTGGTGGTCAGATTATCCCAAAAAATCCCTTTTATTGTACGTTGTATGTCACCCTCAATTAATAAGACTATTTCATAAAGTCTGTCAGGGGGAGCCACTCTGGTGTCAGCTGTTTCAACAGTAACCGATATATCAGTTGCTGTCACCGCCAGAAATGGACGCAGAGCTTGACGGACTATGGTAATTTCCGCTGCGCTGTCCAGGAGCGTCAGCGCCCATGTCCGGTTCCGAAGCTGTGTCCGCACTATCTGAGGCATACCTTGCCGTCAGAGCCGCCACTTTCTTCTTCTGAAACGGGGGTCTTTGTCGTGCAAATTCGTCCTGCTTGCCTTTACCCTCAGTCTGTCGGGGTTGGTCACGCTGTTGTGGAGCACCCCGACCTTTGCCACCGCCTCCGCCACCGGACTGTGTAGCCGATGTTTCCTGTGAAGAACGAGGAGAGCGCTGTTCAGAAACCTGAAATCTATCAGGAGACTTTATAGCAGCACGATCGCGCAGATCATAAGTGCGTTCACTACTTGACTGTACGGGAGAGGCAGGCCGAGAGCCCTGTTTCTGTTGCTGCTGTTGTTTAAACTGCCATTTTTGTTTTGGAAAAATGGGTCGTTCGTCCTTACCAGACGTTTCTGCTTACCCTGCTGTTTAGATCGGGATTCTTTATGACAGGCTTAACTCCTAAAGAGCTACGACCCAAATCCCGATATGCCTCTGCGATTATTTTCGCAAATTCCTGCGGTTTGTCCTCCTCAGCAACTCGCTTCAGTTCATTACGAACCTGGAAATGCAAAGCATCACCCTTTAGGTTTCCAATTATCATGGTAGCCACCAGGTCAAATTGACCGAGGAGCCGCATCCCTAACTCTATCGCAGACTCCGCACCATGGTTCTCTTGAACTCTTTTGATAACGGAGGGCAGCTGCAACATAGACGGAGTGCCAAAGCACTGCGCGTACGTCGCTGCAAAGACCTTGCCCCAATTTACACAATCATCTATGTGGGGGACCAAGTCTTTAGGCAAACTAATGGTGAGGATCCTGTGTTTCTCCACAGGAGTAGTATTCGGGTAAACCGCTTCTATTTGGTCAAATTTTTCAGCAAGCCAAAAGGGGAAATCATCCCTATTTTGGGGGCGCTTGCCCATAACAGAATTAACCATAACAGGACTAATGACCACCGCGTGATGATCAGTAGGCTGCCCCGCAACAGCAGGTGCCCCCGCCTGCATATTGCGCGACACGTACTGCACCAACGCCCTATATACCGTAATTAGGGCAGTGTGTAGTACACGCAACTCAGCTACCGTCACCGTGAGGTAACGGGGATGAGGCGTAAATCCGGCTAGTACCGGCCAAGTAGCCCCTGCAATTGATAAAGGGCCCATTCTCGGCGGTATAACCACATGGGGAAGGGCGCCATTAAACCAAATAAGATGCTGCCAAGCAGATATTGGTATTTCCTGTGTCCTATACGGCGTATAGCTCGCTGGCACGGCAGTGTAAGAATGAAAGGTGTCATCATCCCCAACCGCCGGAATCGTCACCCAAGAGTAGAACAACTCATAGGGATGAGCCGCATCGGCTCCCACCACAAAGATGACGTTCATACCAGTGTCCGGCACCCCATACTGCGTCAAATGACGTTTCAGAGCTGCACGGCTATGCGCCGCAATATCCACAGACATTAGGACAACACACACTTGAAACTATCAGTAGCACAAGGGTTCAATAACCTTTTTAATGATCAAGCTTGAAGGAACCTATAGCAATAGACCTAGGTAGGTTTAAATCCGTCAGACTTGTTATCCGGAAACAAGAATGAGGGTGTTGTGGACAAACGCGAGCACTATTAAGGCGTTTCAACTCATAGACCAAACGTTAGGTGCGCCATGTTGCAGGGATTCTGCTTATACACAGAACTATGCGTAGAACCCCAGGACCTCAGTGAGTTGTGGTGTACCAGAAACTCACCTCAGAACCCAGAACCCAGTATCCGGCTAGCATAAGTGTCCCATTCGTTATCCGAGATTTAGCTCGGCGGTCCCAATGAAAAGACAACCCAGAACAAGCGACTCAGTACATACTCAGGAATGGTGGGAATTGGAAATACCTGTTCGTATATTATTCTCACATCAGTCCACAACAAGAATCAACAGAGACACGGTGAAAATAAAAAGAGTTTATTTTTATAGACCACGTGTCCTAAGATGCAGTACTTTGGCTAATACAAGCAGACAAATGATTAAAATCAAAATCATCAACATAGTCACAATTCCATAGAATATAAAAGGGGTGATCATGTTATAATGACAGTGGATACTACCACCTTCCCTTTACTAAGAAGCTAATATTATTATTAGACTAACAGAAGGTCTCTTAGGCTTGAATAGGGGACCCCATACCTCAAAGATCAGCTTAGTGAAATCACATCACAGGAGCATCAGGAGTCTTCTAGCAGGAAGGCTCGTCTTCGGTCTGAATAATAAACATGATGTCTGTGATATTAAAAGCACCAACTTTCAGGTATTTGCAGCTGCTCGTGTGTTATGACTAAATAGTGGGTCGATCAACCTAGAGTGGAAAACATGCATTGTCTAACAACTCAGACTGTTTGTCACATCGTGTGCAGACCAAGGTCGCTTCGCAGAGCTCGGGATGGTAACAACAGATTGCTCTCGTGTGAGGCAAAACTCGAGTCAGCAGTTTGTTTAAGCAATAACATGTGAACGCAGTGTCGTGTGCAAAAGCAGCAAGATGGCTTTCTAACTACTAACGTGGTTATGCTAACTTAACAATGTATGTACGTATTAAGGGAGTCCTTACTACAACCCAACTCTTGCAGAAATAGTGGATATTGCTAAAGGTATTGAACGTGCAACAACTTCTTCAAGAATTTTACAAGAAAGTCAAGCCCATCAAGTCAGCGTACACACAATTGATGGAGAGTCTCCATCTGCTTCCTGCTCTGTGAATCTCGTCAGTAAGCCTTTCAGACAATCATCAAAGAAAATCATCATTTGCTATAGGTGTGGGTCAAGAAATCATCTGGGCAATTCACCTAGTTGTCCTGCATCTGGAAAAAAATGTTCTTTGTGCAAAAAAATTGGTCATTTTCCATCTGTTTGCAGAGGCGGGAAAAGATTTACCAGAGTTAATAACCTTGAACTTGATGAGAATCTAGAGTGCTGTTCCACTAGACTCAACGATGTTTCATTGTCTATTGAATGTGATTCTATCGATTTTTCAAAAGTCAAGGGTCCATTGTGTGAATTAATTGTGGGTACCATTCCTTTACAGGTCAAAGCTGACTCTGGGTCACCCATCACTATTTTATCAGACCTTACGTTTCATTCAAATTGGGGTAGCAGAGTGTCTCTTTTTGTGTCTGATGTCAATCCCAAAGCCTATGGCGAAAAAGATATTGACATGTTAGGGTACTTCCATTCTAAAATCGAATGCCTTGGTAGAAAAACTTTCACTAAGGTTTATGTCGCCCTCAAAGGTAGAAATATCTTAGGTTGGTTGGATCAAGCCAAAATGGGTTTAATTCTCAAACCCGGGTCGGACCAACCCATTACCTTGGGTGATATTCCAGATGATTATTATTCTAATCTTGAACCTGAGAACTTTCACGTGTCTGAATTATCTGTGCCTACTCATAAAGTTGATCATATACTTGATCAATTTCCAAAAGTTTTTCAAAATAAAGTTGGCACAGTTTTGGGTTTCAAGCATGAAATCCGTCTCAAATCCAATGCCCAACCAATCGTTCATAAAGTTCGATCTCTTCCTTTGAGTGCGAGGGATGAATTAAAAAAAATGTTGAAAAATCTGTGTGATGAGGGGGTTATTACACCTTGTGATTCCTCTGAATGGGTCTCTCCCATAGTTTTAGTTCGTAAAAAGTCCGGCGAGATCAGATTATGTGCTGACTTGCGCTCGTTAAACAACAATATCATCGTCGATTGTCATCCCTTACCCAAGATCCATGACCTACTCGCTAATCTGGGTGGGTCTAAGTTCTTTTCTCTTTTGGATCTTAAGTCGGCCTATCATCAAATTCCCTTGTCTCCAAAGTCCCAAGAATTAACAACTTTTGTTACACCATTTGGGGCGTACAAATATTTAAGGCTTCCCTTTGGTCTAGCCTCAGCTGCCAGCATTTTTCAAAAACGAATGGATAATCTATTCCGAGACATTCCGGGGGTACAGGCTTACCAGGATGACATTTTGATTTTTGCCAAAAATATTGCGGAACACGATCTAACTCTCTCTAGAGTGTTAGGGGTTTTAGAGAAAACTGGGATGACAGTTAGGCATGATAAATGCAAATTTGCTGTCCAAGAATTGGACTACTTGGGTCACACACTTTCGCCTAATGGCATTAAACCCAAATTTTCTTTGATAAAAGCTATTAGAGATGCTGCCCCTCCCAAAGATAGGGATGCACTTCGCTCATTCCTTGGCCTGGCAGAGTACTATGCCAGATTCGTTCATGGCTATGCTCAAATTGTTGAACCTTTAAGGAATCTTTTGAGAAAGGGCGTGCAGTTTGTTTGGTCACATGACCTACAATTAGTTTTTGAGCATGTCAAGAAACTCATTGAGGACTCACCAGCTCTTCATCCTTTTTCTGATGGTTCAAAATGTTTTATTACTGTAGATGCTAGTCTTACTGGCTTGGGGGCTGTCTTAGGACAATGGGTAGATGGTCTTGAACACACTGTTGCCTTTGCCTCTAGAACTCTTTTGCCAGCTGAGACTAGATACAGTACTATCGAAAGAGAGGCTTTAGCCTGTGTTTGGGCCATACAGAAATTTAAACCATATATTTGGGGTCGTGAGTTTGAAATTTACACGGATCACAAACCGCTCATGCACATGCTTTCAAGCAGCACCTCGAACAGAGCCTCTGCTAGGCTTGTTCGACTCCTATCAAAACTTCATGAATTTCACTTTGTTATAAAACACATTTCTGGGGGAAAAAATGTCAGAGCGGATTGTCTTTCAAGAATGTCTTTGAAGGAAAATTCAGTTGTTGATGACGATGTCGAATGTGTTGTCGCTGCAATTGATGCTATTGCGGAATGTCCACCTATATCTGAGTCTGAGTGGAACTCAGCTTATAATGATGATGTCACACTTTCCAAGGTTAAGAGTTTTATTGTAAACAAATGGCCTGAGCGCAGAAATCTATCTCCAGATTTAAGAGCTTTTGCGAATGTTTCCGAAGAACTTTCTTTAGTTAACAATATGATTATGCGTCATGAATTGTTTGTTCCACCTGAATCTTTGCGAAATTCAATAATTCGTTCGGCCCATCAAGGACATCTTGGTATTGTCAAGACATGTCAACGCATCAAACAATTTTATTGGTGGCCTTCCATTGATGCACATGTCAAGAGAATGATTGACAATTGCACTCAATGTCTTCTTTCTGACAAACATTGGAAGACTCTTTCCACTCCGTTGCATCCTGTTCCTCTTCCTGTAGGCCCATGGGATAAAGTTGGTTTAGACTTTTCTGGACCTTATGATATTTTACCTAATGAAAACAAGTTTCTCATTGTCTTGATTGATTACTATACTAAATGGTTATACTATTCTTTTTGCAATGCAGCGTCAACTGATAATGCTATGAAATTTTTGCAAACAGTGTTTGATGTTGAAGGTTTCCCTAAAACCATCGTCACTGATAATGGTACACACTTTGTGTCACAAAAGATGTGTTCTTTTCTCAAGATTCATGACATTGCTCACTTTAAGGTTGCTTTATACTCGCCTTCTTCGAATGATTTGGTGGAGAGGTGCAATCGGATAATTAAGGAGGGCATTCAGACTGCAATATCTTCTAGATTAGATCCTTTGTCCTTTGTACATGATAAGGTCTAGGCATATAACACCACACCACATTCCACCACTGGCATTGCACCTTTTACGTTGCTTAGGAAAAGGAGAGTGCATACTCATCTCAATCCCACTTGGCTTCACAAAGATGATAGTGTTTCACTTAAGCCTGCTTTCATACAAGAGCATGTTAAAGTAAAGCAAAATGCCATGAAAGCACGTTTTGATTCTGGCAAACACTTTGTAGATCAACCCTTGGAAAGGGGGGATTGGGTACTCATCAAAAATCCCAAAAGGATTCCAAAGGGGCAATCTAAATTCTCTTCTCCTACATTAGTCATTCATGTTAGTAGAGGTTCCGCTCTCCTTGACAACAAAGGATGGTGGAACAAGAGAGCTCTGGTTAAGGTATCTCCCCTTCAAGCTGATGTTATTAGACAACATACCTGTTCAGAGTCAGATTCTGAACATTGTGACTGGTTTGATTTGACCTATGAGAAACCTTCTTCTGTTGGTATTTCGGTATCATCTGGTGCACAAATTGCTCAACCCGTTGTTACTGACAGTGATTCATTGTCTATACCTTCTTCAAGTTGTGTTTTGGAACCATCTGGGAGTCAACTGATTCAATCTGTTACCTCTGAACATTTGCCATTGTCTCCTGAAATTCAGCCCAGTGCCACGGGGGCTGGTGAATTTTCGGTGGCAACGGCAAAAAGATCATCACGTTTCAGAAGAATTTCGTGTAGATTGACAGACTATGTTTTGGAATAATGTTATGCATATTTATTCATTTATTTATTTTTCTTGTTCCTCAAAGAGGGGAAGGTGTTATAGAGGCGTTTTACTATGTTCAATGCTATGTGTTTATGCTATGGGTTTTAGAGTCGCGTGGGTTCACGCGACTCATGTATTCTCTTTGTCTGTATTCTGGATCGTTGTCATCCACTCGTGATGATTCCTTATTAACGTCACTCCGGACGTTGGTTTCTTCACGGTTGGATGGCTCTGGTCGTGGGTGCTTTGACCAAGCATTAAACCACGCTTTCAACCTCACTTACCTTGTGTGTTATTTAACAGCCCCATATGAATGTGATGGAATCTATTTTTATGTAGATAATGGTGCCTATCACGATCCGGCAAAAACCGGGTACGAACCGTCGGACGGAGCATAATCTCCGCCCGACGCGTACCCGGTCGACAATTTTTACAAACAAGGAATTACGATTCGCACGGGTACACCATTACCGTACGATTCGTAAAAAAGCCCGACCGAACAAAAAACACCTACCAATGCGATCCGGGAAAGCGCCGACCTGACGTCGGGACGCTCGCAGCCAGCCATTCACGACCCAGGAATCACGATTCGCACCGACGTCACCCCGCACGGTGAATATTTTGCGGCAGCCAAAAACTGCCGGGAAATCAGGACGACGCGAACAAGGACCACCAGTACGCGACGGACAGACGACGACGCGAACAAGGAGGACCAGTACGCGACGGACAGACATGGACCCGAACCTACGAGTCATCCCTGCCCTCATAGCAGTACACCTCCTCTACAGGTTACGACGCAGACGCCGCAGAAGGTCAGAATAACTAAGGGAGGGGGGAAAGTGGGGTGGGGTGGGGGTGGCACGACCAGGGCAGGCCACAAAACAACCACATAAGTCACACACCACACATGGCCTGGACATACCTGACTCCCATGCCCTGGTCACCACGAGGGGGTGGGGGCGTGTCCTGATAAGCCAGCGACCGCCACAACGGAAGTCCGTCACCACGCGAACCGGCAACACAACCAGACAGGTACGTCCCGTACCCACGCCTGAAGAGCGTGGGTACGAGTCGGACCACGCCCACACACGTCACCCCAACAATGGCGGGACGGATCGCACCCACGTGGCAAAGGCCTGGGTACGGGCCGCACAAACATCACATAGCGTGGGGACGGATATGTACGGACCCTACCCCCACCCCGTATGCAAGGAGCGTACCCCCCAGCCCAACAGTGCAAGTACGACCCGTACCCCCACCCGCGTATGCATGGAGCGTACCCCCACCCCAACAGTGTAAGTTCGACCCGTACCCTCACCCGCGTATGCATGCAGCGTACCCCCCATGCTAACAGTGTAAGTACGACTCGAACCCCCACCCACGAATGCAAGGAGCGTACCCCCCAGCCCAACAGTGTAAGTACGACCCGTACCCCCACCCGCAAATGCAAGGAGCGTACCCCCCAGCCCAACAGTGTAAGTACGACCCGTACCCCCACCCGCGAATGCAAGGAGCGTACCCCCCAGCCCAACAGTGTAAGTACGACCCGTACCCCCACCCACGAATGCAAGGAGCGTACCCCCCAGCCCAACAGTGTAAGTACGACCCGTACCCCCTCCCGCAAATGCAAGGAGCGTACCCCCCAGCCCAACAGTGTAAGTACGACCCGTACCCCCACCCGCGAATGCAAGGAGCGTACCCCCCAGCCCAACAGTGTAAGTACGACCCGTACCCCCACCCACGAATGCAAGGAGCGTACCCCCCAGCCCAACAGTGTAAGTACGACCCGTACCCCCACCCGCAAATGCAAGGAGCGTACCCCCCAGCCCAACAGTGTAAGTACGACCCGTACCCCCACCCGCGTATGCATGGAGCGTACCCCCACCCCAACAGTGTAAGTTCGACCCGTACCCTCACCCGCGTATGCATGCAGCGTACCCCCCATGCCAACAGTGTAAGTACGACTCGAACCCCCACCCACGAATGCAAGGAGCGTACCCCCCAGCCCAACAGTGTAAGTACGACCCGTACCCCCACCCGCGGACGTACGGAGCGTACCCCCACCCCAACAGTGTAAGTTCGACCCGTACCCCCACCCGCAAATGCAAGGAGCGTACCCCCCAGCCCAACAGTGTAAGTACGACCCGTACCCCCACCCGCGAATGCAAGGAGCGTACCCCCCATGCCAACAGTGTCAGTACGACCCGTACCCCCACCCGCGGACGTACGGAGCGTACCCCCACCCCAACAGTGTAAGTTCGACCCGTACCCCCACCCGCAAATGCAAGGAGCGTACCCCCCAGCCCAACAGTGTAAGTACGACCCGTACCCCCACCCGCGAATGCAAGGAGCGTACCCCCCAGCCCAACAGTGTAAGTACGACCCGTACCCACACCCGCGGACGTACGGAGCGTACCCCCACCACACCAGTGTCAGTAGACTCGTACCCTCACCTCGAATGCATTGTGCGTACCCCCACCGTGTATGTGCCAAGCGCACATATCCTGAAATCGGAGGTGTGTGTGCAGAGTCCACCCAGCAGTGCCCTGAGACAGGAGGGGTGGGTGTTGAGTCCTCCCAGCAGTGCCCTGAGACAGGAGGGGTGGGTGTTGAGTCCTCCCAGCAGTGCCCTGAGACAGGAGGGGTGGGTGTGGAGTCCTCCCAGCAGTGCCCTGAGACAGGAGGGGTGGGTGTGGAGTCCTCCCAGCAGTGCCCTGAGACAGGAGGGGTGGGTGTGGAGTCCTCCCAGCAGTGTCCTGAGACAGGAGGGGTGGGTGCCTATCACTCCCAGCAGTGCCCTGAGACAGGAGGGGTGGGTGTGGAGTCCTCCCAGCAGTGCCCTGACACAGGAGGGGTGGGTGTGGAGTCCTCCCAGCAGTGCCCTGAGACAGGAGGGGTGGGTGTGGAGTCCTCCCAGCAGTGCCCTGAGACAGGAGGGGTGGGTGTGGAGTCCTCCCAGCAGTGCCCTGAGACAGGAGGGGTGGGTGTGGAGTCCTCCCAGCAGTGCCCTGAGACAGGAGGGGTGGGTGTGGAGTCCTCCCAGCAGTGCCCTGAGACAGGAGGGGTGGGTGTGGAGTCCTCCCAGCAGTGCCCTGAGACAGGAGGGGTGGGTGAGGAGTCCTCCCAGCAGTGTCCTGAGACAGGAGGGGTGGGTGCCTATCACTCCCAGCAGTGCCCTGAGACAGGAGGGGTGGGTGTGGAGTCCTCCCAGCAGTGCCCTGACACAGGAGGGGTGGGTGCAGAGTCCTCCCAGCAGTGCCCTGAGACAGGAGGGGTGGGTGTGGAGTCCTCCCAGCAGTGCCCTGACACAGGAGGGGTGGGTGTGGAGTCCTCCCAGCAGTGCCCTGAGACAGGAGGGGTGGGTGCAGAGTCCTCCCAGCAGTGCCCTGAGACAGGAGGGGTGGGTGCCCATCACTCCCAGCAGTGCCCTGAGACAGGAGGGGTGTAACACATGTGTGTGAGGCCAGAATTATCCACATGCATACTGGCTACAAGGGAACATGTCCCCATGAACTCATGTCAACAGACTCCACACACAAGTACAGTGATCACCAAGGATGCCACGATTGTCGCAGGTGGAGACATGGCCCTGCATGCATGGCCAAAGTAGAAGGGCTCCGTCACACACACAGCTCATGTAGACACAGCTCTGCGCTAAACATTGGGAACACCCTGCAGGGAAGAAAGCTGGGTACACAGAGGAAGGAATACACCCTGGGACAAGTGCACCATGCAGTAACTGCTTACATGAACAAAGAAAGTTAGCCAACACCTTGTGATGGCACACAGATCACAGGGTCCCACCAATGAGCAGTACACTACTACATATCCCACACACCCAAACCCTTACACACCACCCAAAACCATGTAGCAGCCCCACCAACACCAATACCAGCATAGCAGTAGTGTGATAATGAAAACAAAATTAAGCTTTATTCAGCATGAGCACAATGTCCGTGGATCGCAGGCAGTTCAATCTTCACAAAGCCCATAGGGCAGTCAATGATTCTCAGCTGGATGGGGGACACAGTGGGATGCGTGTCCCCTACATTGCCTGCACAGTCAAATGGCATCGTCTTCCACACTGGTGAGGGCATCAGGGGGGGGGGGAAGCGACAGGCACCGCAGGGACATCAGGGCAAAGGGGCGGCGTTGTGGGTGCAGGGATGGAGGACTCCACCACAGGGGGTGGGTCAGTGCCAAAGGCGGAGGCCAGGATGGCACTACACACCTTTGCAAGGTCCTCCAGGGAGTCCCCTGCACCCGAAGGGACCTCAGGCCCCAAGGAGGGGGGGGGGTCAGAGGGATGGGTCGTAGCGCCACCGGGGGAGGGTGGAGACAGGGGGGGAGACTCAACCACCCTGACCGGGGACCTCCTTGACCGCTTGCGTGGTGGTGTAACTGTGGGGCTCAGGGACAGAGCGGCCATGAAGGTGTCCTTGGGGGAGATGTGGCCAGGAGAGCTGAGGGGAGGGGATTTGGAGGGAGTGGACTGGGTGGAATGCGGACTCCCACTATGGCTGCGTGTCACACGTTTGCCCCCCGACCCAGTGGGTGTGCCTACCTCACCCTGTGTGTGCGTGTCAGGAGGAGTGCGGTGGACCTTCCCTGCTGGTGTGGTGCCCGTGTCCGTTGATGTGGGTGCATGCCGACGTCTGGGTGTACGTGTGACAGGCATGGGAGTGGGAAGTGTGGATGGGGCAGGGGTAGGTGGGGGGAGGTCGCGCTGCAGGAGACCCACTGCTGCAGTCAGTGTGGAGTCGATGGACCTCAGCAAGTTGCGTTGGTCAGCCTGCGATGAATGAATGCCCTCCAAGAAAGCCTCGATGTTGGTGAGGGTTTTGCCGTGGGCATGGAGGACATTAAGGATCGCAGCCTGACCAACCTGCAGTTGCCGCTGGATGTCCACAGACTCTGCATTGGCGGCAGCAGTGGAGACAGGGGCAGGGGGTGCGGTGCCTGGCAGGAAGGAGACATGCTGTGACCGGGCACGCTGGGAAGGGACACGAGCAAGTGGGAGGCGGCTGGTGGAAACTGAGGGGGCGGTGCGAGGTGTTGTTCCGCTGTCAGCTGCTGGTGCAGCCTCCGCCCACTCGGAGACATCGTCCCCGGACCTGTCAGCTTCGTAGTCTGATGTGCCAGTCGACAGGTCCTCGGCCACACTCTCCTCCGCCTCTGTACCACTCGATGTGCCAGACCCGATGTCACGGCTGGCACTGGTGCTCGGTCCCTCCGCCTGGTCTGTGTCCATGTCTCCCTCTGTGTCCCCCGACGATGCTGTGGGCAGGGTGGAGAGACAGAAATAATCAGACATCTGTACACATCTGTCACATGAGTCCAATCTACATAGGTAACATTGCATGGCCTGAAAAGGAAGATCCCTAACATCTACTGAACAGGGTACCGATGTAGGGCATGAAACACACAGTTGGTTGAGCCACCATGCCACTGAAATACCATGGAGAGCATGAGACAATAGCTAAACACAGGAAAAGGAGTCTGACATAGCACCCAGGCCCTGGGGACAATCCAGCACTGCATCTGCACCACACAGCGTTGGCGAAAATACCGATGACCAGGGACCATATCCATGAACTTGAGACACATGCTGCATAGGTAATGCTGAAAACATGCACAACATGACTCTGTCACTGCACATTGCGTGTGTGTCCAGACACATCACACACTGCCCAGACCCAGCAAGTGGTAATCAGGATTTAACACATAGGCATTGCCCGCCCCAACAAGACCCTACACGAGGCAAATTGTTGAGACACAGGTGGCACCAACATCTCATAGTCTGGGTGATACACACAGGGGCAGGCAAAAAGCGAGATTGGACGCCAAACAGCCAAGGTGCGCCTGTACAAATAATGAGGTACCAGTGCCCATCCTCAGATGAGTATAGCAAGACACACAGGCACTGGCAACTGTGAGTAAGAAGAAGGACAATCAGGTCAGGCTGCACAGTGGACACCTGTACAAAATAGCACGTCTATATACATGGTGACAGGGGACAATGGCAGAGAGCACAACTTACGCTGTAGACACTGACAGTGGCCACGTTTATGATGACACATACACCACTGAGGAAAAGGTGCCCCAGGGGACAGTAGTGGGCACGCAACTACATGCTACTGAATGGTAATGACTGCAACACACGTCACCATCCCTGCACTATGTGTATCGCACACTCATGCACATCATGTCACAGGCCACTACATGGGACATGCGCGCTGTAAGGCATGACACATGAGAGACCAACTCCCATGTCTGGAGTCAGCATCAGTGCCAACTGATATGGAACCCACATGCAGTGAACTTGACAGTGCACAGGCAATGTCCCACAACCTGTTACACACCACCCCCACACATGATGCTACAGACATTGTTCCCGTGGACAAAGCGCCAGCCTACATTACCCTGTGAAGGAGTGACTACACACAGACCAGGGAACACATTGCAAGGAGGGGAAGGGTGGCAGGGGCACAGCGCTATACTGGGGCAAACAGGATCTGCACAGCACCTTTAAACCCTGCCAGTGAATTCATGCTACTGTGCCCTTACAAATGCCGGTGACACACAACAAACACACATGTACCTACCCCCTTCCGGCTGCTGCATCGCCTGTAAGCGCCTCTCCAGGTCTGGAAAGACCACCGGCAGCACACGCCTGTGGAGGTGGCTCAGACGGCGGCGGCCGCGGTTCTTGTGGCTCTCAGGTGAGTCCCCCAGCAGGAGCCGTGCAATCCTCCGCGTCCAGCACCGGATATCCTGCCAGCGTTTCCTCACCTGGGACAGGCTCCGCCTCCGACCATCCACACGCCTCACGGCACTGACGGCGGTCAGCCAGATCTGCTCCTTGGCAGTGGCGCCTACCTGTGAGGAAGAACAAGTGACACCACATCAATACACCAGCCACATGTCACAGAGAGACATATGGGTACAAATTAGCTGGTTACAACAAGGCATGTCATGCAGCCAACGCATTGCACCTTTGTCATAGGGACATCATCCCCTGGTGAGGGGAAAAAGCACTACGTGCCACAGTGGGTACACAGGTGGAATGATGGCAATGTCACAATCAATGATCAAGGCTCACACTGTGCATCACACCCACCCCTCCTGTCTCAGGGCACTGCTGTTAGTGATAGGCACACACCCCTCCTGTCTCAGGGCACTGCTGGGAGCACACTGTACCCACCCCTCCTGTCTCAGGGCACTGCTGGGAGCACTCTGTACCCACCCCTCCTGTCTCAGGGCACTGCTGTTAGTGATAGGCACACACCCCTCCTGTCTCAGGGCACTGCTGGGAGCACTCTGTACCCACCCCTCCTGTCTCAGGGCACTGCTGTGAGTGATAGGCCCCCACCCCTCCTGTCTCAGGGCACTGCTGGGAGGACTCTGCACACACCCCTCCTGGCTCAGGGCACTGCTGTGAGTTCTAGGCCCCCACCCCTCCTGTCTCAGGGCACTGCTGTGAGTGATAGGCCCCCACCCCTCCTGTCTCAGGGCACTGCTGGGAGACATCAGGCACCCCCCCCCTGGGACCCCCCCGACAGTACATGGCATGTGTGTTACACCTGGACGCAATGGCAGAAGTCACAGTCACAACATAGGGACAGTCTGTGGCAGTGGCCTATGCACTCACCTGATACCCTGGTCGCCCATACAGCATGGAGTACTGTGGGAGGATCACATCCAGCAGAGCCATGTTCTCCTCCAGGGTGAATGGCTGTGTCCTCTCCACAGCCCTTGACATAGTTCCAGGGAATCAGTAGCAGCAGCTGGGTCGACGAATGCAAAGATGTGCAGGCAAGTGCTCCCTCATGGGACCTGGCTGCCTTATATGTGCCCTTCTGCCCAGTCTCATGCACAGGAGTACAGAGAGATTGGTCACTCACATTTGCATCCTATGTTTCCACCAATCCCTACAAACCTAGCAGTCTGTGGGTTCTCTATCGGTTTTATTCTCCTGCATGATGTCAGCCCCACAAACACATTGCAACAAAGTAGACAAATTCCAACTGACTTCTGCTGTGCACCTTCCAGAACAATTTCGAATTTTGAACTTGGTCTCCATGACAACCAGCATGCATGTAGGCCTTAATACTTGTCCCCTATGTAATTTGGAGCATCACACACAGGTACGGTGCGTGTGGGGGCCCTAGGGCACCCCAAATGCATGGCAACGGCCCGTACATGCATGCCTACCCTCTCCATCACTATGGGTCTGCACGCGTATGCGTACCCGTAGTGGTACGGACCGTACACTCGCATCTACGCCCACTATCACTATGGGTCTGCACGCGTATGCGTACCCGTAGTGGTACGGACCGTACACTCGCATCTACGCTCACTATCACTATGGGTCTGCACGCGTATGCGTACCCGTAGTGGTACGGACCGTACACTCGCATCTACGCTCACTATCACTATGGGTCTGCACGCGTATGCGTACCCGTAGTGGTACGGACCGTACACTCGCATCTACGCTCACTATCACTATGGGTCTGCACGCGTATGCGTACCCGTAGTGGTACGGACCGTACACTCGCATCTACGCTCTCCATCACTATGGGTCTGCACGCGTATGCGTACTCGTAGTGATAGTGAGCGTAGATGCGAGTGTACGGTCCGTACCACTACGGGTACGCATACGCGTGCAGACCCATAGTGATAGTGAGCGTAGATGCGAGTGTACGGTCCGTACCACTACGGGTACGCATACGCGTGCAGACCCATAGTGATAGTGAGCGTAGATGCGAGTGTACGGTCCGTACCACTACGGGTACGCATACGCGTGCAGACCCATAGTGATAGGTCCGTACACTCGCATCTACGCTCTCTATCACTATGGGTCTGCACGCGTATGCGTACTCGTAGTGGTACGGACCGTACACTCACATTTACGCTCTCCATCACTATGGGTCTGCACGCGTATGCGTACCCGTAGTGGCACGGACCGTACACTCGCATCTACGCTCGCCATCACGATGGGTACACATACGGCAGCACTCCCACAGTGATTTGGGAACATGCACAGGCCCTCTCAGCAGCAGTACGGCGGATTTTACACATCACTGTGGTGATAGGCGACACACATGTAGGAATAGGGCGGACATACTTGTCCATGGATGGACATACTTGTCCAGGAATGGACATCAAGGCATCGTCTGTGCATTACCACATGTGTGGGGCACAGGTGTCACAGGCTGTGATGTGGAACATGCCTCCTGAGTGGAGAAGGCACCAGATGTATGATGAGATGTGTACATGTGTACTGTGTGAGGGTGCAATGTGTGCCAGGCATGCCCTTGACTCCTTTGACATGTGTGCATGTGGGACTGCGCACTTGGGGTGAGCGTCACTGGCATGGCACCGACACCAACACACGGAAGTGTCCCATGATGCCAGGTACAGGGGTCATGACACATGACTTATCACTACCCACAGTGCACAATGTGACTATGCCATATATGTGTCCGGGATTTACATCAGGTTGATGTTGTAGCACCCTCAAAAGCTGCAGCCGTTGCAGCAACCAACATGCGGCTGTGTGTAGATTGTCATTGCACACTGTTCCCAACACCATGCCACATGTGTTCTCGGATGTGAGGTGCACATGTATGCAAGGGACACGGAGTAGCGTGACAAGGCCATGTCAGCAAACTCACAAGGAATGTGTGGTGAGTCATGACATGTGCACCTTCATGGCAAGGTGTGTGGGCTGTCCTAGTGTAATGTCATGTGACCTGTGGCTCAAGTGTTCCGCTGCCAGTCTCTGCAATCGGCATCACACTTCTGCTGATGTGTGGGTGTATGTCACTCCTGTCTTGCGTCGGGCAGTGCACTTGCACTGGGACACAGCTATTTCCATGGCGTGGCATGGGGAGGTTCTCAATCACCGTGTGTAGCTGGGTCTTGGAAGGAGTGTCACCTTGCATCCATACGTGTCCTGGGCATGTAGCACATGCCTGACTCCCTATGTGGCATGTGTGTATTGCCAGATTTACATGTGCTCAGTAGACATGAGTTGTTCTCGTAGTGCACTCACTCTTCCTTGTCACTTCCAAATTACTGCAGAGCGCCTCCTGTTGCCCGAAGAATTCCAGACTTGGCCACCATGCAGGAGAATGACAGGATCCGGCTCTACCGCTTCACCCAACCGTTGATTCTGGAGCTGACGGCGAGACTGGCACCACACCTGCAACCGCAGCACAGGTATCCTACGGCACTGACACCCCAGCTGAAGGTAATGGCTGCCCTACATTTCCTTGCCACGGGTACCTTCCAAAATACCATAGCTCATGTTGGTGGCATGTCCCAGAGCATGTTCAGCGGTGTGCTGCATGATTTCTTGGAGGCCATGTTGATTCACCTGGATGACTTCATCAAGTTCCCAAACCCTGAACAGATGACTGAGGTCAAGCGTGGTTTCTATGCCCTGGGAGGGATGCCCCATGTCATTGGGTCCATAGATGGGACACATGTAGGTTTGGTACCACCACACGCACGGGAGGTGGCGTACCGCAATCGGAAGCACTACCACTCCATCAATGCCCTTGTGGTGTGTCTGTCCAACATGGTGATTTCACATGTCTGTGCTCGTTTCCCAGGATCAGCACACGATGCCTACATCATGAGGCGTAGCGGGATGCCTGATATGATGATGCAGCTGCGCAACGAACGAGCATGTGTTGTTGGTGGGTACAGTCTGTCTGTCCTGTATTCTGTTTGGCCGAGCAGCACTACCGCTTCGCCAGTTCTAACGATATCCATGTGCTTTCCATTTAGGGGACGCTGGCTATCCCAACATGCCTTGGCTGCTGACACCTCTCCGCAACCCCATCACGCCGGCCCAGCTCCGCTACAACACCGCCCATGGCCGGACAAGGCGAGTGATAGAGAGGACGTTTGGCATGCTGAAGAGCCGATTCCGGTGCCTCCACAAGACCGGCGGCGCACTCCCATATGCCCCGGCAAAGGTTTGCAAGATCTTCATGGTCTGCTGCATGCTGCACAACATGGCAGTTGAAAGAGCTGTGCCACTCATCCTGAATCAACATGACGAGGACCATCCACCCGTGGAGGACGAAGGGCTTGGCAATGGGGCTAGTGATGTGGAGGATGTGGAGCCGCAAGAGGACATCCGGACTCGGCTCATACGCGACTTCTTTGCTTAGTGGTGAGTACCAGTGTCTGAGTGTGCACGCCTTGGTCCCCGTGTGGCATGTGTTGTGATGCGTGTCTCCACCTGCATGTATGGCACGTGAGTCAGAGGTGTGCGTGGGTGTGTCACTGGAGTGATGGTGGCAGTGATGGTAGTATTTCCCCACTCATAATTGTGACCTAGCATTTTTTCATCCATACATGTGTCGAGTCAATGCACATGCAAGTGGCTGTGCTCTTTGTGGCTGACTTCTTGTGTGTCTCTCTTCCCCAGGTACCTGCGCATGCCGTCTTCTGGTTGCATTGTTGTGGCACTGCTATTCCTCATGGACATGGCATCGTGGGCTGACTCAGCGTTACAGGCACGGACACGTTTGGAAGTCTCCATGGGGTAAGGGATGCATCTGGGGTGTATTGGGTGTGGCAGTTGTTCACGATGTGTGCACACTGGCCCGGTCGGGGTTTGGTTCCTCTGCAGACATGTGGCATCCCCATGGGACACAACATGCAGCTGGGTACACCTGAATAGATGGGCTGCCTGGTTGTCAGTCATCAGTGATGGGATAGTGGATTGTGATGAAGGCATCAATGTGTGTGACACTGCCCTCGGACACATACGGTTAACATTGTCTTGACATGGCGTGGGACTTCCACATCAGCGGATGTATGGTGTATGGCAGTCTCTCCGTGAGCAGCTGTGGGTATTTAGCTGTTAGCCGACACTTGTGTGCCAGTTCCATGGCTATCACGCATTTGTGCTGCAGAAGGGGGGTGCCAGTGTTTGAGCCACATGTTACTCCACATGATGTGTTCATGTGTACTTCAAGTTGCCTCTGCAATCCCAAAAACATGACTATTAAAGGTGTCCCTATGCCTCCAAGGTGCCTCTTCTCAGTCAATGCTGGTGTGTTGGCACGGTGCATCCTGCATGTCTGGCATGGTATTCCCAGATTGTGGCTATGTGTCAATGTGTCGAGTGGCAAGATGCAAGCTGTGTGTGTGTGCTGAGACTGTGTATTGGGCATGATGTCCATGACTGTGTGGGTAGTGTGACATGTGCCATCCCCATGCATCCAACGTTGTCCAGGCCCCCATTCTCTGCATCCACCGGACTCAAGCTTGCAGGACATGGTTCTGCCACCTGTCTACACGTACCTGGGTGCCCCCCAGGACACGGGCCAGGATCCCTGACCTCTGCGCATGACTGTTGCTGTACTCAATGTGTCTGTCAGCACGGTTGTTCGGCCACCCCCTCAGCTGGTTCTGACCATCACGGGTGTGTATGGTGCTCCATGTCTGTCTTGCCTAATAAACTGTGACCCATGTGTCCTGTGCCAGACTCAGGCCCCAGGGTGTGGATGGTTGAAGTGAACAGATGACTCAGGCATGTTTAGACTGTACAAGTACAAGACACATGTTAGGTAATAATGCTACCAGCAGGCATCTACTCTTAATAGTGTGATTTATTATTGGGGGGGGGGGGGGGGGGACAAAGTGAGGGGCTTTCCGGGATTAGGGAATCCAAAGTTCAGTAGGGGAGTTGGTGTCCTTGCCATTGGAAATCCTCAGAGTCCATGCCACAGTCTTTGTCAACATTGGTCAGCCAGTGACCAGCAGGGCCATGTGGCAGAGAATGTCTCTTGATGCTGTGATGCTGTTGCTCCAGTGGGCCAGGTGCCAGGCCAGGTGTCCTGGGAGATGGTGATGTAGCAGCCACCCTCACGGTCCTTTCCGTGGACGACCCGGCTTCCTGCGGGGAACCTCAGCAGCAGGCCGTGACGACGTCTGGGATGCTCCGTCGGATGTTTCCTCCTCCTCCTCATGATCCCTCCCTGTGGGTGGTGATGTTCTCCGCCTTCTGGCACAGGGAGGGTCGGCCATGGTGTCGGCCATCCGACGGAGTTCAGCGTGAATCCCCTGGGACGCCGTCACTTGCTCAGCCTGTCTGTCCTCCATCCTCCGTTGGTGTAGCTGTAGACAGGCTATTAGCTCCGCATGTTGCTGGGCCTGCTGGACCTTGATCCCCTCGAGGACGGACACAACCTGGGCCATGCCCGTGGTGTCCTGCCGGTATGAGTCCAGGATGTTACGGACATGGGAAAATACCGGATCCCCAGCCAACTGGTCAGGCTCGCGCCTCCGCCGTCCTCCACTCCCACCACCCCTGCCCACTTGCGTCTGGCCTGCACTTGTGGGCACATCGGGTCTCCGGGACCCCTGAGGGGTGGCATTGGCGTTGTCGCCTGCCTCCTCCTGGGTGCCCGGGACACCGTGTCCCTCCTGGCGAGCCTGGCTGCATTGTGGTGTTGGGGCAGGGATCCTGGGTGTCTCCTGGGATGTGGCAGGAGTGGGGGTGGTGGTTGGCATGGTTGTACCTGACGCAGGTGCTGCAGGTGGTTGGACACCAGAGGGGCCAGGTCGGTCGGGGTCGTCCGCAGAGTGGTGAGAGTGGTCGCTGCCGGTGGGATCGGTCTCCTGCACTCCTGTGAGTGTTCCCCCCCAGTGTTGGGGGGTGCAGCACGACGTTGACCTGTGTGTGAGAGAGAAAATGTTAATTTTGATCCATGCAACATCCATGTTTCATCCGTTACAAAGTTGGCACATTTCCTCTTGGAATTAGGATCTGTCTTGCATTCCACTCACAGTGCACTTGTGCATGTGTGTGTCCCTTGGGCACCAATTTGGCCCCTTTAACTATGTGTGGCACAGTCTTACTTGCTGCGTCAAGTGTGACTGCAGTCAGCAGTGGAGTGTGCATGTGTGCCGAGCTATGCATTTGCGCCTTCCTTGTAGCACTGTACATGTGCACATGGAGTGGATCCACACACTTATATGATGCAGGTGGCTGTCCTTGTGCTCGTGTACAGGTTGTGACATGGCCCTGCGTTTTGCCATGATGAAGAGGGGGTGTTCTGGCACTGGCCACCCTTGTCTACATGCACGCAGTCCACCTGCTGACGAGCAGACATTCCCACACACCACAGGACTGATTTGCTCTCCCTGTGTCTCCCTCCTTCTCTGTCCCCCTCTCCCTCCCTCTCTGTCCCCCTCTCCCTCCCTCTGTGTGTCAGCCTCCTCCCTCTGTCCATCTTCCTGTGTCTCCCTCCCTCTCTGTCCCCCTCTCCCTCCCTCTCTGTCCCCCTCTCCCTCCCTCTGTGTGTCAGCCTCCTCCCTCTGTCCATCTTCCTGTGTCTCCCTCCCTCTCTGTCCCCCTCTCCCTCCCTCTCTGTCCCCCTCTCCCTCCCTCTGTGTGTCAGCCTCCTCCCTCTGTCCGTCTCCCTCCCTCTCAGTCCCCCTCTCCCTCCCTCTGTGTCCCCCTCTCCCTCCCTCTCTGTCCCCCTCTCCCTCCCTCTGTGTGTCAGCCTCCTCCCTCTGTCCATCTTCCTGTGTCTCCCTCCCTCTCTGTCCCCCTCTCCCTCCCTCTCTGTCCCCCTCTCCCTCCCTCTGTGTGTCAGCCTCCTCCCTCTGTCCGTCTCCCTCCCTCTCAGTCCCCCTCTCCCTCCCTCTCAGTCCCCCTCTCCCTCCCTCTGTGTCCCCCTCTCCCTCCCTCTCTGTCCCCCTCTCCCTCCCTCTGTGTGTCAGCCTCCTCCCTCTGTCCATCTTCCTGTGTCTCCCTCCCTCTCTGTCCCCCTCTCCCTCCCTCTCTGTCCCCCTCTCCCTCCCTCTGTGTGTCAGCCTCCTCCCTCTGTCCGTCTCCCTCCCTCTCAGTCCCCCTCTCCCTCCCTCTGTGTCCCCCTCTCCCTCCCTCCGTGTGTCACCCTCTGTCACCTTGGCCCAGCTTCCTGGGCACACACTGTTAGCAGATCTTTGAGTGGCCCTTGGCCTGTTGATGTGAGTTTGTTTCTGATCTCCAGGCACCCATTTTGTCTGCTGTGTGTCTGTGCGCTGCTGCTGTGGTGGTGTGTGCTGCCACTCTTTCACACTGTTGGCTGTTCATTAGCTGCTGGCATGTGCAAAACAGTGCCTTCACCCCCATGTGTTGATGCAAGGCGTCCGCCATTTGCTGGCAAGTCATTCCTGTGTTGGGACACAGTGTTTGTCTGCCTGTGACCTAGGCCATATGGGCAGAGGGCATTGTTGTCTGCTTTGGAGTCGCACTATGTGATTCTTGGTGCCCAGCCTCCCGACATCCGGGTTACCGTGTCATGTGTTGTTGTCTTCTGTGGCCTGTGACTTGACATTGTCCAGCTGGGTGCATGGGGCATGGTGGCAGCAGTGGCATGTGCCTGCTCATGGAGTGTGGTTGAGTAATGCGATGGCTTGTGGTGGTTGCGTGCCTGTTATTAATTTTGGTTGTGGTTGCAGTTCCCCCCATGTGAGGTGCGTTGTTTGTGTACTCACCCGGGTCTCGGAGTCCTTCTACTCCTTCAACTGCCTCCACCGGCAGTATGGCCATCACCCTCTCCTCCCAGGGATGGTACTGTACGGCTCTGCGGGAGGGCCCTCCTCCGGTGGCGTTGGCCTGGTCGTGTTCCTCCTGTCTCTTGGCTCTGACCCTCCTCCGCAGATCGTACCACCTGTTCTGGCAATCCTGCTTGGTCCTCCTGGTGTCCGCAACAGCATTCACAGCATCGACGATGGTCTGCCACATGGCTGTTTTGGCTGCCTGGCTGGTGCTTCTGACCAATGTTCCAAAGATCTGTGGCTCGACTCTGAGGATTTGATCAACAAGGACCTCCAACTCTCGGTGACTGAACTTTGGATTCTTGGTAGTGTGCATGGTGAGGGGTGTGGGTGTGGGTGGGGATGGTGTGGGTGTGGGGGGTGTGTGGATGTTGGGGGGGGTGTGGATGGTTGTGTGTGTGTGTGAATGTGATGAGAGGGTGTTTGTGAGGGTGGTCGTGTGAAGGTGTGCAAGTGTAAGATGTGGTGTCGCTTGTAGTCTGGTTCTGTGGTGTCTGGCAGCAGTGGGTCTGTTGCAAAGGCTCATGGTTTGTGTGTGTGGGCCCTTTTTATTGGTCCATGGGTGGGTGTGGCAGTGTTTGAATTTTGGGTGGGTGTGTTATAAGGAGTGGTGGTGTATTGGGCCTATTGGGTTTGTTTTTGACAGTTGCAGGTCAGTGATTGTGTTATTTTAGTGGTTGTTGGCCATGTTTAGTGGCTGTGTGCCTTTCGAATGGTGTATTGTTGAGTTGTTTTGTTTTGTCCTTGTTGTGTACGTGCGTTTTGAGCGTGTGTACGGTGTGTACATGGGCCATTTGGTTGTACGATTTGGTCCTTGTGTGTGGCTTTGTACGACTCGTACATGCGGTTGTGATGTTGGGGCATGGGGTGCGCTCCGTACTTAGGAGGTTGTGTTGGGGGTGCGCCAGGAACGTACTGGGGTGGGGGTACGACTGGAACGTACTGGGGTGTGGGTGGATGGGGCTATGACACGTCCTGGGGTGGGGGTGTGGCTCGCACGTACTGGGGTGTAGGTACACGGGGGGTACGACACGTACAGGGGGGGGGGGTGTACATGGACGGTGGTACGACACGTACTGGGGTGGGGGGGTGTACATTGACGGTGGTACGACACGTACTGGGGTGGGGGTACGACTGGAACGTACTGGGGTGTGGGTAGACGGGGCTATGACACGTCCTGGGGTGGGGGTGTGGCTCGCACGTACTGGGGTGTAGGTACACGGGGGTACGACACGTACAGGGGTGGGGGGTGTCCATGGACGATGGTACGACACGTACTGGGGTGGGGGGGTGTACATTGACGGTGGTACGACACGTACTGGGGTGGGGGTACGACTGGAACGTACTGGGGTGTGGGTGGACGGGGCTATGACACGTCCTGGGGTGGGGGTGTGGCTCGCACGTACTGGGGTGTAGGTACACGGGGGGTACGACACGTACAGGGGGGGGGGGGTGTACATGGACGGTGGTACGACACGTACTGGGGTGGGGGGGTGTACATTGACGGTGGTACGACACGTACTGGGGTGGGGGTACGACTGGAACGTACTGGGGTGTGGGTAGACGGGGCTATGACACGTCCTGGGGTGGGGGTGTGGCTCGCACGTACTGGGGTGTAGGTACACGGGGGGTACGACACGTACAGGGGTGGGGGGGTGTCCATGGACGATGGTACGACACGTACTGGGGTGGGGGGGTGTACATTGACGGTGGTACGACACGTACTGGGGTGGGGGTACAACAGGAACGTACTGGGGTGTGGGTAGACGGGGCTATGACACGTCCTGGGGTGGGGGTGTGGCTCGCACGTACTGGGGTGTAGGTACACGGGGGGTACGACACGTACTGGGGTGGGGGTACGACTGGAACGTACTGGGGTGTGGGTGGACGGGGCTATGACACGTCCTGGGGTGGGGGTGTGGCTCGCACGTACTGGGGTGTAGGTACACGGGGGGTACGACACGTACAGGGGGGGGGGTGTACATGGACGGTGGTACGACACGTACTGGGGTGGGGGGGTGTACATTGACGGTGGTACGACACGTACTGGGGTGGGGGTACAACAGGAACGTACTGGGGTGTGGGTAGACGGGGCTATGACACGTCCTGGGGTGGGGGTGTGGCTCGCACGTACTGGGGTGTAGGTACACGGGGGGTACGACACGTACTGGGGTGGGGGTACGACTGGAACGTACTGGGGTGTGGGTGGACGGGGCTATGACACGTCCTGGGGTGGGGGTGTGGCTCGCACGTACTGGGGTGTAGGTACACGGGGGGTACGACACGTACAGGGGGGGGTGTACATGGACGGTGGTACGACACGTACTGGGGTGGGGGGGTGTACATTGACGGTGGTACGACACGTACTGGGGTGGGGGTACAACAGGAACGTACTGGGGTGTGGGTAGACGGGGCTATGACACGTCCTGGGGTGGGGGTGTGGCTCGCACGTACTGGGGTGTAGGTACACGGGGGGTACGACACGTACTGGGGTGGTGGTACGACTGAAACGTACTGGGGTGTGGGTGGACGGGGCTATGACACGTCCTGGGGTGGGGGTGTGGCTCGCACGTACTGGGGTGTAGGTACACGGGGGGTACGACACGTACAGGGGGGGGGTGTACATGGACGGTGGTACGACACGTACTGGGGTGGGGGGGTGTACATTGACGGTGGTACGACACGTACTGGGGTGGGGGTTCGACTGGAACGTACTGGGGTGTACCTAGACGGGTGGGGGTATACATATACGGGGGGTACGTGTCGGACGTACGGGGGCTGGGGGGAGTGTTGGGCGCGTATGCGGGCACATGTCTCCATGGTTGCTGTAGGAGTTCGGTGCGGACGGTGTTTTTTCCATACGGTTGTAACCTCGGACGCACGGGATGGATCGTGATTCCTAGGTCGGACTTGGTTTTTCAGGTTTGTAAGGTAAATCGTCCGAGGACGTGTCGGACACATTTTCCGACCCGGGGACGTGTGGGGAATGATTCCCAGTGCGGTTCGTATGGACTTTTTACCATGCGAATCGTGATTGCCAGTTCGTACGGCACTTGTACGATTCGTACGGTAAAAAGACCCGATACGAGTCGCACGGGGGAATTTTTTACCGGATCGTGATCGGCACCTACGAGTTTAGAATAATAATTGATTTATGGGATTTTCTGTATTATTTGTTTTATGTTAAATCAATTGTTAAGCATGATCTTGTTTTTATCGGGTTCTTGAGAATGGATTGCTATATTTACCCTTTTATTATGATTGAGTTGTGCTTTTAGGGATAAAATGTATCCGAATAAAGATTTGAAATGAAATAACCCTGATTCCTTGCTCCCCTTGAAATCTAAAAGGGTGAGTGATTTGTTTTTAAAATGTGTGTAGTTACACAGAAAACAAGTTGAGTTCAAGAAACCAATGGTCTGAGGGTATAAGCTTTTAAAAACAGTCCAGGGCATGGAGCCATATTTAACCCCTTCGCCGCGGCAGGAATTCCGCCGCGGAGCTGGGGGGGGTTTGGGGGCACTGCGGTGGCACCGTGCTCATGACGGAACCACTCCGTCATGAGTCACGGTTGAGCTGTGCTCATGACGGAGTGGTTCCGTCACGACTCCGCCCACTGCGCTAATCGCCCGCACAGGCGGGGAATTAGCACCGCGTGGGCGGAGCGGCCGCCAACGGCCGCAGCATGACGGAACCACTCCGTCATGAGCACACGGCGCCCGTGGCTCATGACGGAGTGGTTCCGTCATGAGCGCGGAACGGGTTAATCCAGGTATTAATTTGTTGCACCATCTTCTGCCAATCTGGCAGCTTGGTGCCCTGCGGCTGCAAAAATATGTCTCTGCAGGACACCTTACATTTTATAATGTTCTGTAAATATTTCAGCATGCCTAGAAAATTGTTGATTATCCAGTTGTTTAATTTCCTGAACTTTATGCAAACTTGTTCAGCGTTTCTGTTTCTGAAGCTGCTCTTTAACGAACATGTTTTATTTGCTGTCTCCGGTTTCTTACGAGCCACGCTGAGATCGAGGTATTCCAGACCTGACTGATTAATTTTGTTGCTGCTAATGGGAATTTAAATTTCTTTGTGATATTAAAACTGTTGTTTATAACTTTTTATGTCTTTGGTTTTTAGTTACCCCACATATATATATTGTTATTCCTATCAATGTACGTGTCATGTTATTATGCTGTTTTTATGGTTGTATCTACAACTGAATAAAGATTTATGAAATTAAGTTAAATGAATCACATAACGGGGAGCGACACACAGTGCTGCCCTAAGTGTAGTTTTAAAGATGCCAATGTAGTTGCACTGGGAGGCAGTCTCGGACCACTGGGAACAGATAATGCATACACTAAACGAAGCGTGTCACTGGGAATTACAATGTAAATCTGAGGTGTGCCTATTGAGGGTATTTTCAAAACTGAAGGCTATTAGAGCTAGTAACAGGTTTATGGACCTTCCATTTATATTGGCCAAACAGTATATAGCCATGCATTGGAGGTCAATGGGGTGTCCTCCTTATTGCAATGGTCAAGACCTCAGCAAGAAATCTCAGAAAAAAACGAAGGAATTAGGAAATACCCCATAGAGGAGGTATAGAATGATTTAATAAAAGCCTTAGAACTGCCTTATCCAGAAATGAATTCAGTGTTAACCCAACATACAAATGGCAGCGAAACATTAGTGGACACAATTTGTTGATGCATTGTGTGGGAAATATATTAAGTATGGAAATGAGATTAGCAGTGGGGGTGGCAATGAATGTAACGGGAAAATGATCAACTGTTGTTTACATTTAAGTTATAATGTTATTGATTAAAAATATGAATCTGATATGGCCAACTTGGTGTCCCCTATACAGACATAAATCTTCTTGGGAAGAAGGTAACTTAAATTGTTATGATATTGTATCAATATTACTAAAATAAAAACGTCATGTTAAACGTGGAATAGGATGGAAACAACGAATACGAGTCACGTAATCTAAGTACCATGAAAAATTTAACTGTAAAAAAACGCAATAAACAGACTTTACAAAAAAATGAAGTCTGCTCGTTTCCCCTATAGATTTTATCCTTCTATACTTATTTAGTTGCAGTGCTAGTGGTGTTAAGCAAATTGGGGATGGTGGTCTATACTGCGAGACCCAAGTTATCTATAATTTTCTGGTAAGACATGACAGTAACCTTTAGATCAACTAACTCCGCTTAAATGTCAACCTCTCATCACTCCAGACTTTCAGCACTATGGTATACTGAAGCCTCAGCTGACTCAAAACAGACGTGTAAGTGTTTGGAGTATGAGTGACGTAAGATTTATTTTTAAAGAGAAAAATTATAGTTAGCTGAAACTAACAAGTTCTCTCAAGGATGTTTCTGATTAGGAAGGAGTGTTTCAATCTCCTTAGTGCTCCAAGTAAATCTGTCTGTTCTTTTCTATGTGTGAATCCTTGTCTTCCTTATTTATGTTGAAAATTCAAACTATCTATGTGTCTTTTTCTTCTGAACCTCATATGTCTACATGCCCTGCTAGGGACTCATTAAAGTCCATCAGTGTTAGGCAATTTATTTATAGAATTCTCCCCTCTGACATATACTTAAGTTTTCCTCAGGATACATCAACTGGTTCAAAAGACAGCATGCTTTTTGCTAAAATGGTCTAGGAGATCTTTCTCTAGACACCTGAGTAATTGTAACGGTTGCCTATTTGTAAATGTGTAATCTTAATGAACCTCTGTATTAGTTTTAAAGCTTTACCAAACAAGAGTTCTACTTTTCTATGTCAGTTTTGTACCTGCTACACTCCTACTTGATATCATCACTTTTCCTCAGCTTGTTTACTATTTGTTCAGAGGGTTAAAAGGCAACGCTAGGGCATCTGTGCCTTCTCTTACTAAGTGGCTAAAATTTGGAATTCTCTTATATATGGTCTTCGTGCCAAAAATGATTTCATGAGTTTTAGGAAAAAAGTTATTTACAATTTAGTTGGAAGTGAGGCACTTGTATCTTGTTCTCATATGGTCTAGCATCAGGATGATCTCATCAGCAAATGGACACTCGAGAAATATTATAAATAAATATAAATGATAATTCTAGGAAATGTGTGTGTGAGCATGCGCACACACACATATGCAGGATAGGATCTCAGATAGTGGAAGCACAGTGACATCTGGTATCTATGGTTACTTTCTCATATTGGGTTAGCTAGGATACCCATCTCCCGGATCCCCTGGTTTTGTTAGGCAAGAGCACCACCCCAAATGGAGAAGCAGGTGGAACATTGAGATGGGCAGAACAAAGCATCACCCAAGGATTTACAGCAAATATAATCTTCCTCCAACTTTTTCTTAATGAGGATGTGGGAAGAACTAAAGATTGCAATTTGTCTAGAACTACATACTTTTCTTTCCCAGGACTAAAGGTCAGAACCCACACAGGACATAGGTGCCAATTCCGATCCGGTAAAAACCGGGTACGAACCGTCGGACGGAGCCCTATCTCCGTCCGACTCGTACCCGGTGCCAAATCCATCCGAAAATGCAAGTACGATTCGCACGGAAACACCATTTCCGTACGAATCGAACAAAACACCGACCGAACAGAAACTAAACACAATTCCGATCCTGAAAGGCGCCGACCTGACGTCGGTACGTATCCAGCCTACGTTTCACGAACCAGGAAGTACGATTCGAACCGACGTCATCCCGCACGGAAAATATTTACCGGCTGCCAAAAACTGCCGGGAAATCAGGACGACACACGCAAGGAGCAGCTGGATGCGACGAACAGACATGGACCCGAACCTACGTGCCATCCCTGCCCTCCTAGCAGTCCACCTGGCGAACAGGAACCGACGCAGACGCCGCAGAAGGTCAGCACAACAACCAGGGGCAAAGGGGGGGGCAGGGGCAGGACACACAACACCAACACATGGTACCAAATCACACATGGCCTGGACATACCTGACCATCAGGGCCTGGTCACTTCCAGGGGGTGGGGGCGAGGCCAGCAACGCAAGCGTCCGCCACAACGGAAGTGGATGGTCACGCGAACCGGTACGTACCCTACCCAGGCCGCAAGAGCGTGGGTACGGAACGTACCACGCATCCCCCTACGTCACTCCAACAATGGCGGTACGGCCCGTACCCACGTCAGAAAGGCCTTGGTACGGCTCGTACCAGCATTGCTGGGGTCATGTAGGGGTACGCGTGGTACGACCCGTAGCCACGCCCCCAAGGCCTGTGTACGGTGCGGACCCCACGGCACCGCAACAATGGGGGGGACGCACCGTACCCACCCACCAAAGGCATGGGTACGGCCCGTACCCAGGCACGCAGAGCGTGGGTAGGGGTATGTACGGACCGTACCCCCACCCGTGGAAGTACGGCCCGTACCCCCACCCGTGCATGTATGCCCCGAACCCCCACCCGTGTATGTACGCACCGAACCACCACCCGTGTATGTACGCCCCGAACCCCCACCCCAGCAGTGTATGTACGCCCCGAACCCCCACCCGTGTATGTACGCCCCGAACCCCCACCCCAGCAGTGTATGTACGCCCCGAACCCCCACCCGTGTATGTACGCCCCGAACCACCACCCGTGTATGTACGCACCGAACCCCCACCCGTGTATGTACGCCCCGAACCCCCACCCGTGTATATACGCACCAAACCCCCACCCGTGTATGTACGCCCCGAACCCCCACCCGTGTATGTACGCACCCAACCCCCACCCGTGTATGTACGCACCGAACCCCCACCCGTGTATGTACGCACCGAACCCCCACCCGTGTATGTACGCCCCGAACCCCCACCCCAGCAGTGTATGTACGCCCCGAACCCCCACCCGTGTATGTACGCACCGAACCCCCACCCCAGCAGTGTATGTACGCCCCGAACCCCCACCCATGTATGTACGCCCGAACCCCCACCCGTGTATGTACGCACCGAACCCCCACCCGTGTATGTACGCACCGAACCCCCACCCGTGTATGTACGCCCCGAACCCCCACGCGTGTATGTACGCACCGAACCCCCACCCGTGTATGTACGCCCCGAACCCCCACCCCAGCAGTGTATGTACGCCCCGAACCCCCACCCGTGTATGTACGCACCGAACCCCCACCCCAGCAGTGTATGTACGCCCCGAACCACCACCCGTGTATGTACGCCCCAAACCCCCACCCGTGTATGTACGCCCCGAACCCCCACCCGTGTATGTACGCACCGAACCCCCACCCGTGTATGTACGCCCCGAACCCCCACCCGTGTATGTACGCACCGAACCCCCACCCGTGTATGTATGCCCCGAACCCCCACCCCAGCAGTGTATGTACGCCCCGAACCCCCACCCGTGTATGTACGCACCGAACCCCCACCCCAGCAGTGTATGTACGCCCCGAACCACCACCCGTGTATGTACGCCCCGAACCCCCACCCGTGTATGTACGCCCCAAACCCCCACCCATGTATGTACGCACCGAACCCCCCCCAGCCGTGTATGTACGCACCAAACCCCCACCCGTGTATGTACGCCCCGAACCCCCACCCCAGCAGTGTATGTACGCCCCGAACCCCCACCCGTGTATGTACGCACCGAACCCCCACCCCAGCAGTGTATGTACGCCCCGAACCACCACCCATGTATGTACGCCCCGAACCCCCACCCGTGTATGTACGCCCCGAACCCCCACCCGTGTATGTACGCACCGAACCCCCACCCCAGCACTGTATGTACGCCCCGAACCACCACCCGTGTATGTACGCACCGAACCCCCACCCGTGTATGTACGCAACGAACCTGCAATAAGAATGGTGTGTGCCAAACACCCCCAGCAGTGCCCAGACATAGGAGGGGTGGGTGCAGAGTCCTCCCAGCAGTGCCCAGACACAGGAGGGGTGGGTGCAGAGTCCTCCCAGCAGTGCCCAGACACAGGAGGGGTGGGTGCAGAGTCCTCCCAGCAGTGCCCAGACATAGGACAAGATACCCCATCAACAAGTTCAGTGACCAACAAGGGTGATACCCCAGATGCAGGCGGAGCCATCGCTGAGCCAGCATGGCTATATTGAACGGCAACCCTCACACATCCAGGAAATGTAGACACAGCACAGCACAGCATTTGGGAGACACCCTGCAGGGAAAATGGCCTGCTCCACAGAGGATGGAACACACCTTGGGACAATGTCACCATACAGTGAGAGCAAACGTGACCAAATACCATTGGCAGAGACCTTTGTGATGGCACGCAGATGGCAGGGTACACCCCATGAGCAGCACACTCCAACATTTCACAGACCCCTAACACATTATCACCACCCCAACTCAGGGAGCACCAGCACCAACAGCAAGTCCAGGAAAGCATCAGTGTGCAAAACCAAAAGAAAATGCTTTATTCAGCAGGAAAATATCTCTGAGAAAATGTCCACTATGTACAAGGGCCATGGGCCAGGCCAGCAGCAAAGTCCGGGGGGGGTACACATCGGGACGTGTGTCCCCTAGCTTGCCTGCACAGTTCACAAGTCCATTTCATCCACAGAAGAGGGGGCATCAGGGGGGAGGGTGGAAACAGGCACCGCAGGGACAGGAGGGGAAAGGGTAGGTGTTGTGGGTGCAGGGAGGGATGATTCTGCCACAGGGGGGGTGCCAGCGCCAAAGGTGGAGGACAGAATGGCGCTGCACACGTCGGCAAGTTCCCCCAGCGACTCCCCCGCACCCAATCCAACCACAGGCCCCAAGGAGGGGGGGGGGCAAAGGGATGGGTCGCAACGCCACTGGGGGAGGGTGTGGACAGGGTGGGGGACTCAACTCCCCTGGCCGGGTCCCGCCTCCACCGCTTGCGGGGTGGTGTCATCCTGGGGCTGGGGGGCACACTCGCAGTGGATGATGCTGTCACCGACTGTTGGCCAGGAGAGCTAAGGGGAGTGGATTTGGAGGGAGTGGGTTGTGTGGACTGCGGACTCCCACTGTGGCTGCGTGTTCTACGTTTCCCACCCGACCCAGTGGGTGTGCCTTCCTCACCCTGTGTGTGCGTGACAGGAGGTGTGCGCTTCGACTTCCCTGGTGGTGTGGTGCCTGTGTCTGTTGGGGTGCGTGCACGCTGACGTCTGGATGTGCGTGGGACAGGCACGGGAGTGGGAATTGTGGATGGGGCAGGGGTAGGGGGGGGTAGGCAGCGCTGCAGGAGATCCAGTGCTGCAGTCAGTGTGGAGTCTATGGACCTCAGCAACTGCCGTTGGTCAGACTGCGCAGCCGACATGCCCTCCATGTATGCCTCCATCTGGGTCAGCACCTGGGTGTGGGCATGGAGGACATTTAGCATCGCAGTCTGACCAACCTGCAACTGCCTCAGGATGTCCACAGACTCCGCACTCACCGCAGCAGTGGTGACAGGGGCAGGGGGTGCGGTGCCTGGCAGGAAGGAGACATGTGGGGACCGAGCACGGAGGGAAGGGCCACGAGCATGTGGGAGGCCGGTGATGGAACCTGAGGTGGCGGGGGGATGTGGAGGGCTGCCATCAGCTGGGGGGGCAGACTCCGCCACCTCTTGGAGCTCAGCCTCGGACCCGTCTGCGTCATAGTCTGTGTTGGCAGTCGACAGGTCCTCTGCCTCACTCCCTTCGGCCTCCGTGCCACTCCATGTGCCAGACAGGACAGCACTGCTGGCACTGGTGCTCAATCCCTCCTCCCGGTCCATGCTAGTGTCTCCTTCCGTGTCCCCCGGCGATGCTGTGGGCAAGGTGAAGAGACAGGAGATAATCAGACACCTGTACACATATGTCACATGAGTCAAATATACATAGGTCACATTGCATAGCCTGAAAAGCAACAGGAGTAACACCTACAAAACAATGTACACATGTAGGCCATGGAACACACAGTTTTTCGACCCACCATGCCACTGAGACACAATGGAGAGCATGACACAACAGCAAATCACTGCACCTGAAATTTTACAGAGGAGCCAGCCTCTGGGGACAAATGTGCACAGCACCTGCACCACACTGCGTCGTCAAAAAGGGATGAGCATGAATCATATCCATTTACTCTTGCCGCATGCTGCAAAGGCAATACATGAAACCAGGCCAAACATGACTGGGTCACTGCACCTTGAGCGTATGTCCAGTCAAACATCACACACAGGCTAAACCCAGCAAGGAGGATGAAGCTTCTGACATGTAGGCCTTGTACGCACAAACCACCCACACCTGAGACAATCTCATTGAGACGGAGAAAGTATGTACACCTCTTACTCTGGGATGAAAACACATGGCCTCCACTAATTAATGACTGTACACACACAGCCCCTGGTGGGCATGTCCACACATCATTGACAGGCAAACATCATCAGATTGTCTCAACAACACACACAGGTAATGCCCACTGTGAGTATGCACAAGCAAAATGGGTCCCCCTGTACAGTGGACACATGTAGCAACCTGTAGGTCCTAACAGTTGAGCCCAGGGTACAATGCCACCCTACCCAACCCATGTCGAAGACACAGTGAATGGCCATATTGTTGGATGACGCACATGATACCTAGGAAGAGGTGCCCCAGGGCACAGTAGTGCCCACACTCCTCCATGGTCCAGGATGTACATGACTGCAAATTAAGCAACCGTCCCTGCACTTAGCAGGCCTCCCACTCAGGCACATCATGTCAGAGGGCACACAATTGGACATGCATGCTGGAAGGCTGTACATTTTGGAGACACACCCCTATGTCGTGATTCACAATCAGTGCCAAGTGACATGGACACCACAATGACTGAAATTGGCCATGGCACACGCAAGGTCCCCATACCTGTGGCACATCACCCCCACACATGATGCTGATAGCATAGGGCACCTGCATGAACTGCCTGCCTAAATAACCTTGTGCAAGAGTGGCTACAGACAGACCAGGGAACACATGGCAAGGAGGGGAAGGGAGGGAGTGAGAACAGCACTGTGCTACTTTGTGGAGAAGTTGATGCACTGCACAATCAAACCCTGGCAGTGTATCCATGCAACTGCACACTTACATTGGCTGGGGACACACAACTGACACACATGTACCTACCCCCTTCCTGCTGCTGCTTCTCCTGTAGGCGCCTGTCCATATCGGGGAAGACCACCGCCAGCACACGCTTCTGGATGTGGGTCAGACGACGGCGCCCACGGTTCTTACGGCTCACAGGTGAGTCCCCCAGCAGGACCCGTGCAATCCTCCTCGTCCAGCACCGGATGTCCTGCCAGCGTTTCCTCACCTGAGACAGGCTCCGCCTCCGACCCTCTGTACCCCTCACGGCACTGACGGCTTCACTCCAGATCTCCTCCTTGGCAATGGCGCCTACCTGTGAGGATGCAAAAGTGAGAATACATTAATCCACATGAGCAGAGACACAGAGACACACATATAGAACAATCCTCATTATGAACAGGCCATGGTATGCATGCAACTAATTGCACCTTTGTCATAGGGACATTATCCACTGTGGAAGGCCAAATGCACTACGTGCCATTGAAAGTACACGGGTGGCATGAGGGGTACCACACACTCACTGACCAGGGATCACACTGTGCCTCACAGGCTACACCAGGATTATGTACAGCACCTCACAGCAGTCACCTGCCCCAGCACACTGATGCTACCTCAGCAGAGTACACAGACACACACAGGTACAGGACAATCACATGGCATTGCCAACTGCGGGTACACACCTCACTCTGCCCATGTGCCAGTAGACGGGGGTGTCACAGGTGTGGGGCTGGCTCAGCACGGCATGCACACAGCACTGCTCCCTGCTCACATCGGATGGCCAGGCTATATCCATCACTCATGCTGCTTGTGTGCAACACTCCCCATATGCACTCACCCACATAACAGGGGACTTACACACACACCAATGTGCAGGGGACGAACACGGCCTTTGGACACTCACAGCACAGGTACACTGACCAAACACACATCCATGGGTACTGACACCTGTCACACTGGGGGGAACACAGGATCACATCAGGACTGTGGAAACAACATCCCCAGGAGGAGTATGCAGGCAGAATGTGGCATGCACCTTGCATTCATTGTCACAGTAGGCACTATGCAAGTGAGGAGTGCACACAGGAAACACAGCATGCTCTGCATGGGTGACATGAGGCCTTCCACACCCTGGGACCCACTCCAAACAACAGTGCATGTCTGTCACACATGGATACAATGGCAGAAGTCACTGGCACACAAAAGGGGCACAGTCTAAGCTAGTGGAGTCTGCACTCACCTGAACCCCTGGTCGACCATACAGGCTCTGGAACTGTGGGAGGATCACATCTATCAGGGCAAGGTTCTCCTCCTGGGTGAATGGCTGTGACCTCTCCACAGTCCTGGACATGGTGCCAGAGGAATCACTATCAGCAGCAGTGGTCATGGATGAATGGATGTGCAGGCAAGTGCTCTCTCATGGGACCTGGCTGCCTTATATATGCCTGGCTGGCCTGTTCATGTACAGGAGTACAGATTGATTGGTCAGTCACATTTGCATCCTACGTTTCATCCAATCCCTTCAAACCTACCCCAGTGTGTGCCTTTGCATGGTTTCAGTTTTGATGATGATGTCAAGTCAACATCCACATTGCAACAATGTAGATTCTTTCAAACTGACTTCTGCTGGGCACCTGGTGCTCAAATTCAAAAATCTAACTCAGTCTCCATGGCAACCATCATGCATTTAGGCCCTTATACTTGTCCCTCATGTGTCCCCTATGTGTTTTCATACATATACACACAGGTACGGTGCGTTCCACGCCCTAGGGCACCCCACAAGCAGTGATACGGACCGTACACGCGCTTGTACGGTCCGGATCACAATATGGGCGCTGGCGTATGCGTACGCCACAGTAGTACGAACTGTACAAGCGCTTGTACGGTCCGGATCACAATATGGGCGCTGGCGTATGCGTACGCCACAGTAGTACGAACTGTACACGCGCTTGTACGGTCCGGATCACAATATGGGCGCTGGCGTATGCGTACGCCACAGTAGTACGAACTGTACACGCGCTTGTACGGTCCGGATCACAATATGGGCGCTGGCGTATGCGTACGCCACAGTAGTACGAACTGTACACGCGCTTGTACGGTCCGGATCACAATATGGGCGCTGGCGTATGCGTACGCCACAGTAGTACGAACTGTACACGCGCTTGTACGGTCCGGATCACAATATGGGCGCTGGCGTATGCGTACGCCACAGTAGTACGAACTGTACAAGCGCTTGTACGGTCCGTACTACTGTGGCGTACGCATACGCCAGCGCCCATATTGTGATCCGGACCGTACAAGCGCGTGTACAGTTCGTACTACTGTGGCGTACGCATACGCCAGCGCCCATATTGTGATCCGGACCGTACAAGTGCGTGTACAGTTCGCACTACCGTGGCGTACGCATACGCCAGCGCCCATATTGTGATCCGGACCGTACAAACGCGTGTACAGTTCGTACTACTGTGGCGTACGCATACGCCAGCGGCAATATTGGCCCAGGGACCCTATACACGCACTCAGAGCGTATGTACGGTGCGTTTCACACCTGTCAGTGGTGACAGGCGGCACACAGACAGGAATGGAGCGGTCAGATTTTGCCGAGGGTGGACACCAATGCATTGTCTGTGCAATACCACGTGTGTGACACAGGTGTGTCAGGATGTGATGTGGCACTTTACCCCTGAGGTGTGGGCAAAGCACATGTACGATGAGCTGTGTACACATGTCGTGTGTGATGGTGCGCATTGTACCACACATCCCCTGCACTCCTTTGACATGTGTGCATGTCGTACACACTAGTGGAGCCATGAGTCACTTGCATGTCCCAGTCACGGACACCCGCACCTGTCCCCTGATGCCAGGTACACGGAATATTACACATGACATGTGTATGGCTGCGTTGCACGCTGCAACCATGTCATGTGTGTGGCATGTGTTTCCATGATTTTGCTGTAGGTGTGTGGTCCAATGCATCAGCAGTTGCTGCTGCCAACATGTGTCTGTGTGTAGATGGCCATGGCACACTGTTCCGCACACCAGCCCACATATGTGATTTGCCATGAGGTGTGTATGTATGCAACTACACGGAGTATCAACACAAGTACATATCCACATGCTCTCTATGTATGTTCTGTCTCGACATGTACTCCTCCAAGGCAATGTGTGTGGCCTGTCCTATTCCTATGACATGTGACCAGTGCATATCGCATCCAACAACCTGTCTGTACCATACGCATACTACTTCTGCACATGTGTGGATGTCTGTGAATCCTGTGATGCGTGTGCATGTTCACTTACACTGGCCCACAGCTAGTCTCATGCCATGTCATCGTGATCTTGCCCCACTCCGTTAGTGGCTGTCCCTTGGTAGGAGTGTCACCTGACTGGCGTACGTGTCCAGGAAATGTGGCACAGACCTGACTCAGAATGTGGCATATGTGTATTGGCTGTGTAACATGTGCTCAGTGCATTGACAATGTCGTTGTACAGTGCTCACTCTTCGGTGTTCCTTCCATTTCACTGCAGGGCTCCGCCTCTCCCTCGACATATGCCAGACATGGCTGCCCTGCATGAACGGGACTGTATACGCCGCTACAGATTCAGCCAACGGTTGATTGATGAGTTGACTGGCCGGCTGGAAGCACAACTCCTCCCGCACCACAGGTATCCCAGTGCACTGACACCCAAGTTGAAGGTGATGGCAGCCCTACATTTCCTTGCCACGGGTACGTTCCAACATACCATTGCTGATGTCGGGGGCATGTCCCAGACGATGTTCAGCCGTGTTCTGCATGATTTCTTAGAGGCCATGTTGGTTCACCTGGATGAGTACATTAAATTCCCAATTCGTGAGCAGTTGACAGATGTCAAGCGTGAGTTCTATGCCCTGGGAGGGATGCCCCATGTCATTGGGTCCATAGATGGGACACATGTTGCGTTGGTACCACCACAGGCACAGGAGGTGGTGTATAGGAATCGCAAACATTATCACTCCATTAATGCCCTTGTGGTGTGTCTGTCCAACATGGTGATTTCACATGTCTGTGTTCGCTTTCCAGGATCAGCACACGATGCCTTCATCATGAGGCGTAGCAGGCTGCCTGAAATGATGCTGCAGCTGCGGAACGAGCGAGCATGTATTGTTGGTGGGTAGACTCTGGCAGTTCAGTGTTTGGCGTCATCTTCCAATCTCACTGCCTGTGCTGACACACTTCTGTCCATGATGTTTCCTTGTAGGGGACGCTGGCTATCCCAACATGCCATGGCTGATGACGCCTGTCCGCAACCCCAGCACGGCTGCCGAGCACCGCTACAACAACGCACATGGGCGGACCAGGAGAGTCATTGAGAGGACGTTTGGACTTCTGAAGAGCCGATTCCGGTGCCTCCACAAGACCGGCGGAGCACTCCCATATGCCCCGGTGAAGGTGTGCAAGATCATCATCGTCTGCTGCATGCTGCACAACATGGCAGTGGAGGAAGCTGTTCCACTCATACTGGATCAAGATGACCAGGACCATCCACCCGTGGAGGATGAAGGCCTTGGTGACGGGGCAAGTGATGTGGAGGAGGAGGAGGCTGTGGAGGACATGCGGAGTCGGCTCATACGCAACTTCTTTGCTTAGTGGTGAGTTCCAGTGTCTGAGTGTGCACGCATTGGGCCGTGTGGCATGTGTTGCAATGTGTGTGTCCATCTGCATGTCTGCCAAGTGAGTCAGTGGTGTGTATTGAAGTGTCACTCGAGTGATGGCGCAATGGAAGGATGTTGTCTGAGGGTCATCATTGTCACCTGTCATGTTGACAACATGATACGTGTTGAGTATATGCTTGCGGATGTGCTCCTTTGGGCTGACTCCTTGTGTGTCTCTCTTCCACAGGTCCATGGGCATGCTGTCTGCTGGTGGCATTGTTGTGCTCCTGCTACTCCTCATGAACACAGCAACATGTGCTGATTCTGCGTCACATGCACGGGCAAGTTTTGAAATCTCCTTAGGGTAAGGGATGCCTCACGGCGTTTTGGGTGTGTGAATTGTTTGTAGTCTGTGTGCACTTCTCCGGTTCATGTGTGTTCCATTTGCATACATGTGGATCCTACATGGGGAACATGACATGGGGCAGGCTTCACCTGGAGCCATGGTCAGACTTGGTGACTGTCATGTGGCAGGGGATTGGGGATTGTGATGAGGCCATCAATGTGTGTAACACTGACCTCGGAAACATACAGGTTGCACCGGGTTGACATGGTGTGTGATTGCCCCATCAGGGCCTCAATGGTGTATAGCAGCCTCTCCGTGGCAGCAGGGGGTGTTTAGCTGTTATCCGTCACTTGTGTGCCAGTTCAATGGAATACCAGCATCTGTGTTGCAATGGGGGGTGCCAGTGTTGCTCCCACATGTTCATCCACATGACCTGTGTATGTGTTGACAGAGTATCATTGTCATTCCAACACACATGACTAATAAATTTGTCCCTCTGTCTCCAAGGTGCCTCTTCCCTGTCAATGGTGGCCTGTTGCCACTGTGCGTGCGGCATGTCTGGCATAGTTTTCAGAGGTGGTGCATATGTGTCTATGTGTAGAGTGACAAGATGCTAGCGGTTTGTCAGGGAGTGGGAACTGTATTATGCACAAGATGCACAGTTCCATCCACCTCAAGGCAAGAGAGACCATCCCCCAGGGCAACTACAACATCCGTGTCGAATCCTACCCTGCAGTCTACGGACATGTGCCTTACGACTCCCATGATACTTGTCCATATCCGGAGTGCATCTGCACAGCTCTGCTACTGCATCGGGCAACCAGGCCACATCAACGTCCAAACGGGATGGGGGGAATGTTTCACAGCCAGCTGCAGGATGACCTTCTCGATCCACGCCCACACTCGTGATGCAGCCCACAACCCCAACACAACCATGTGGCACTGTGATCCAAAACTCCATTCTGGCATCTCCATGCATCCAACCTTGGGCTAGCCACCATTCTCAACATCCGCCTGACGCAAGCATGCAGGACATGGTAGGGACACATGTCTAGACATACCTGGGAGCGGCAAGCCAGGTCACTCCACATGATCCCTGACCTCTGCGCATGACTGTTGCTCCCCTGAATGTGTCTGTAGCCACAGTTGTGCGGGAACCACTCAGCTGGTTGGGCCCAGCACAGGTGAGTATGGTACTCCATGTCTGTATCAGATGATACATTGGGACCCATGTGTGTCCTGGGCAAGACTGCGACCCCACGGTTTGGATGGTTGGAGTTAATTCTGAGATCAGGCATGCTTTGACTTTACGACACACACATGTATTGTAATAATGCAGATTCACGGCATCATCTTGTAAGTGTGATTAATTTATTTGTGGTGGGGTACGGGTTTGTGGGGATGGCAAGAGGTGCACAGCGGGAGTGTAGAATCCAAAGTTCACTGGGGGAGTTGGTATCCTTGCCGTAGCAAAATGTCAGAGTCCATGCCACAGTCTTCGTCAACATAGGTCAGACAGTGACCAGCAAGTCCATGTGGCAGAGAATGTCATGTGCTGCTATTGGGCCAGAGGGCCAGGTGCCAGGCCAGGTGACCTGGGAGATGGTGATGTTCTGCTGACTGTCACAGTCTTTTTCGTGGACGACCCACCTTCCTGCGGGGACCCTCGGAAGCAGTCCGTGACGATGTCTGTGACGCTCCGTCGGATGAATCCTCCTCCTCCTGATCCCTCCCTGTGTCTGGTAATGGCCTTCGCCTGGTGCCACAGGGAGGGTTGCCCATGTTGTCGGCAATCCGACGGAGTACACCGGTCATTTGGGTTTGCACCGCCACGAGCTCAGCCTGTCTATCCTCCATCCTTCCTTGGTGTTGCAGTTGACAGGCATGTTGCTGGGCCTGCAGGGTCTTCATCTCCTGGAGGGTCCCCTTGATGTCATTGAGGGTGGACGCAATCTGGTCCATGCCCCTGGTGTCACGCCGGTATGTATCCAGGATGTTGCTGACCTGGGACACTACCGGGTCCTGAGCTGCCTGGTCAGGTTCGCGCCTCCGCCGTCCTCCACTCCCGCCACCCCTGCCCACGTGCACCTGGCCTGCCGTTGTGGGTGCATCGGGTCTCCGGGACCCCTGAGGGATGGCATCTGCGTTGCCGCCTGCCTCCTCCTGGGTGCCTGGAGGACCGTGTCCCTCCTGGGCAGACTGGCTGGGTGGTCGTGTGCGGGCAGGGCTCCTGGACGTCTCCTGGGATGTGGCAGGAATGGGGTGGTGGTTGGCACAGTTGTACCTGACGCAGGTGCTGCAGGTGGTTGGACACCAGAGGGGCCAGGTTGGTCTGGGTCATCCACGGAGTGGTGAGAGTCATCGCTGGCGGTGGGGTCCTCATCCCGCGGAGCCTGGTCCTGTGAGACTTCCCCCCCAGTGTTGGGGGGTGTTCGTCGACGTTGACCTGTGTGTGAGAGAGACAATGTTAACAGTGTCACATGTGGCATCCATGTTTCATGCATTTCTGATTTGGCACTCTTCCTCTGGGTAGTTGGATCTGTCTTGCATTCCTCTCACAGTGCACTTGTGCATGGGTATGTCCCTTGGCCACAGCTGTCAGGGCTTTACGCATATGTGAGACACAATCTTAGTTGATGCATCTATTTGGGTACACAGTCAGCAGTGTGGTGTGCGGGCGTAGCGAGCCATGCAGAGGCGCCTTACGTGTTGCACTGTACGTGGCCAAATGGTGTTTTGCCAAGGCAATTTGATGTTGCAGGTAGGGGACTGAAGCATTTGTGACAGGGTTCTTACCGACACAGTGGGTGGGTATACTGGGTGTGTGGTTAGGTCTGTGCCTGCAGCACGGATGGACTCGTGCACAGATTGACACATGGACCGGTCTTCATCTACGGAAGGGGGGGTTTGAGGCACTGCCAGACCTGGTCTGCATGCACACAGTCCACCGGCTGACGAGTGGACATGGCCACACCACCCAAGGGTGATTTAGTCTCCCTGTGTCTCCCTTCCTCCCTCCCTCTGTCAACCTCCTCCCTCTGTCGGTCTCCCTCTGTCACCCTACTCCCTCCCTCTGTCTGTCTCCCTGTGTCCCCCTCTGTCTCCTTCCCTCTCATTCCCCCTCTCCCTCCCTCTCTTTGTCACTCTCTGTCACCTCAGGCCAGCTTCCTGGGCACACACAGTTAGCCGGTCTTTGAATGGCCATTGGCTTGTTCATGTGAGTTAGTCCCTGTTCTCCGGGCACCCATTGGGCAGTGTGTCTGAGTGTAGGCTGCTGCTGTGGCGGTGTGTGCTGAGACTCTATCAGAGCGATGCATCTTCATTGTCTGCTGTAATGTGCAAATTGTGCCTTCAGACCCATGTCATCCTGCATGGCAGCCACCATTTGCAGGCAAGACAGTACTGTGTGGGTACACACAGTTTGTATGGCTGTGCCCTGGGCCATATGGGCTGAGGGCATTGTTGTGTGCTTGTGAGTTGCTCAATGTTAGTTTTGATGCCCCCACTCCCAGCATCGACCACATCCTGTGTTGTGTTGGTGTTTTGTGTGGCCTGTGACTTGGCATGGCCCTGATTGATGCATGGGGCATGGAGGCGCTAGTGGCATGTGTGTGTTTGTGGAGTGTTGTTGTGTCCGGTGGTGGCTTGGGGGGGGTGGCATGCATGATTGATTGTGTATGGCATCCCCCCCATGTGAGGTGAGTTGTTTGTGTACTCACCAGGGTCTGGGAGTCCTGGCAGTCCGTGTAGTCCCTCCACCGCCAGCGTGGACATCACCTTCTCCTCCCAGGGATGGTATTGTACCGGTCTGGGGGGCGGCCCTCCTCCAGTGATGTTCCCCTGGTTGTGATTGTCAGTCATCTTCCTCTTGACCGTCCTCCGCAGATCGTACCACCTGGATTGGCACTCGTGCCTGGTCCTTCTGGTGGTCCCAACAGCATTCACAGAATCGACAATCCTCTGCCACATGGCCGTTTTTTCGGATATGCTGGTCTGTCTGACCAATGTCCCAAAGAGCTGTGGCTCGACTCTGAGGATTTCGTCGACAAGGATCTCCAGCTCCTCCTTTGTGAACTTTGGATTCTTGGTGGTGGACATGGCGTGGGGTGTGGGTGTGGATGGTTGTGGGGGTGTGGGTGTGGATGGTTGTGGGGGTGTGGGTGTGGATGGTTGTGGGTGTGTGGGTGTGGTAGTGGAGGTGTGTGTGTGAATGTGATGAGGGGGTGTTTGTGTAGGTGGTTGTGTGAAGGTATGCAAGTGTGAGGTTCAAGTATGGTGGTGTGGGTCGTCTGTGGGCTCTGGCAGCAGTGGGTCTGTTGCAAAGGCTCATGGTTTGTGTGTGTGGTCCATTTTTATTGGTCCATTTGTGGGTGTGGCTGTGTTTGAACTTTGTGTGGGTGTGTTATGAGGAGTGATTGAGTTTTGGGCCTCTGTTTGGCAGTTTGGCAGTTGCAGGTCAGTGTATGTGATGTTTGTGGGGTTGTTGGGCATGTTTGGTGGTGTGGGGAAACTCTAATTGACTCTCCTTGTGTAAATATGGTTTGTCCTGGTTCAGTACGTGTGTTTTTGGCGTCAGTACGGTCCGTACATGCACTGGTGGGGGTACGGTCCGTACATTCCCTGGTGGGGTGTGGGTACGGCCGTACATACACGGGTGGTGGTTTGGTGCGTACATACAGTGCTGGGGTGGGGGTTTGGTGCGTACATACACGGGTGGGGGTCGGTGCGTACATACACGGGTGGTGGTTTGGTGCGTACATACAGTGCTGGGGTGGGGGTTTGGTGCGTACATACACGGGTGGGGGTTCGGTGCGTACATACACGGGTGGTGGTTCGGTGCGTACATACAGTGCTGGGGTGGGGGTTCGGTGCGTACATACACGGGTGGGGGTTCGGTGCGTACATACACGGCTGGGGGTTTGGTGCGTACATACACGGGTGGGGGTTTGGGGTGTACATACACGGGTGGGGGTTCGGTGCGTACATACACGGGTGGTGGTTCGGGACGTACATACACGGGTGGGGGTTCGGGGCGTACATACACTGCTGGGGTGGGGGTTCGGTGCGTACATACACGGGTGGGGGTTCGGTGCGTACATACACGGCTGGGGGGGGTTCGGTGCATACATACACGGGTGGGGGGGGGTTCGGTCCTTTCATACACGGGTGGGGGTTTGGTGCGTACATACACGGGTGGGGGTACGGTCCGTACATTCCCTGGTGGGGTGTGGGTACGGCCGTACATACACGGGTGGTGGTTTGGTGCGTACATACAGTGCTGGGGTGGGGGTTTGGTGCGTACATACACGGGTGGGGGTTCGGTGCGTACATACACGGGTGGGGGTTCGGGGCGTACATACACGGGTGGGGGTTCGGTGCGTACATACACGGCTGGGGGGGTTCGGTGCGTACATACACAGCTGGGGGGGGTTCGGTCCGTTCATACACGGGTGGGGGTTCGGTGCGTACATACACGGGTGGGGGTTCGGGGCGTACATACACGGGTGGGGGTTCGGTGCGTACATACACGGCTGGGGGGGTTCGGTGCGTACATACACGGCTGGGGGGGGTTCGGTCCGTTCATACACGGGTGGGGGTTCGGTGCGTACATACACGGGTGGGGGTTCGGGGGCGTACATACACGGGTGGGGGTTCGGGGCGTACATGCACTGCTGGGGTGGGGATTCGGTGCGTACATACACGGGTGGGGGTTCGGGGGCGTACATACACGGGTGGGGGTTCGGTGCGTACATACACGGCTGGGGGGGGTTCGGTGCGTACATACACGGCTGGGGGGGTTCGGTCCGTTCATACACGGGTGGGGGTTTGGTGCGTACATACACGGGTGGAGGTTCGGGGGCGTACATACACGGGTGGGGGTTTGGTGCGTACATACACGGGTGGGGGTTCGGGGCGTACATACGCGGGCGGGGGGGTGGTGGGGTGTTCGGCGCGTATACGGGCACATGTCTCCATGGTTGCTATGGGAGTTCGGTTCGGACGGTGTTTTTTGCGTACGGTTGTGAAATGGGGAGGACGGGAGGGATCGTACTTGCGCTGTCGGACTTTATTTTTCCGCACGGTGGGTTTTTCGACCGGGGACGTGTCGGTGACTTTTCCCGACCCGAGGACGTGTGGGGAAATCTTCCCAATGCGATTCGTATGGACTTTTTTCCGTTCAAATCGTACTTGGCAGTTTGTACGCTACTTTGACGATTCGGACGGAAAAAAATCCGGATACGAGTCGGACGGGGAATTTTTTTACCGGATCGGAATTGGCACCTTAGTAGGGGACTGCATCTATTTCCTGCTTTTAGACTACCCATTTCGTCCTTTCCCTATACTTGGGGACACCTTTCCAAGAGAGACCCTCTCTCAGTAAGGTAGGTGCTTTGCACCTCACCACTCCTAAAGGTGCTAAGCAACAACCTCATGTGATACTTCATTACCTAGGTACTCCAACACTCTACTCCAACTGACAAACCCTCCCAAAATGTTTTGGCAGAAGCAGACTTGAGACATGCCTATCCATTGACCTGCTAACCACACTTTCAATCTGCGGCACTCCAGCACAACTCTATACTCCAGCTGACACTTCCTCCCATACCTTTCTTGTTAAGCCAGAATTCAGGCATGCCCATCCATGCATTTGCCAGCCACACTCTCATTCAGTGCGGTAAACAGTCAAAATATCGAAAATAAAATTTCGACCTACACTAATATCGAGTTTTAAATATCGAAGGGACAGAATATCGATGTCAATAATATCTATGGACAGAATATCGACCCCAAGGTAAGTATGTTTATATCGATGTTAGTAATATCGAAGTAAGTAATATCGGTATCAAATATATCGATGTTACTAATATTGATGTTACTAATATCGATATTTATATTATTGTTACGTATTTTATTATGTATTTAATATGCATGTGTTATATGTTTTTTGTTAAGTGTTTTACTGGTTTTAAAATATATGTATACAATTTGTATATGTTAATAATGGTTTTTTAAGTCAGTTTTGTGATTTAGTACTGTAGTGGGTTGTGGGTTTATAGGGGAATAGGGTGGGAAGTAATTTAATTATATGAAATTAATTATACATTTTTAGGAATTATAAATTAATTTAAAGTAATTTTTGCGTTTAAGTTCTGTAGCGGGTTGTGGGTTTATAGGGGAATAGGGTGGGAAGTAATTTAATTGTAATTAAGTAATTTATTTTCATTTATTGGTATTGATAATTATATTGTTAATTAAGTGTTAATTGGTAATTAATTTTTATTAATTGGTAATTAGTTTTTATTAATTGATTAATTGATAATTATGTTAAGTGTATCATTTTATTATTGGAGTGTGTTGTGCGTTTATAGGGGAATAGTCTTGGAAGTAATTGAAATCTTATTAAGTAATTATTAAATTTGTTGTTGGGTGTTGATAATTAATTAATTGGACATTAATTATTAATTGGTAAATATTTTAAATTATAAAATTTTGGTTATGAAAAATAATTTGTTGTTGATCAATCATTAATTGTGAATTAAATATGATTAAATATTATGTATTGATATTTCTAATTAATATATGAATAAGTAATTATTAATTGGTAATTAATGTTTCATTATTATTTCGTGGTATAATTTTTGTTAGTTGTTAAATATTTTTTAATTGGTAATTACTTTTTAATAATTCATATGTTTTTGGTTATGAAAAATATTTTATTTTTTAGTATTTGTTATTGGGTAATATTTATTAATTATTTTTTATTGGTATGTATTATTAATTTATTGTTAATTAATTATTAATTGGTAGTTATGTTTGTAATCATAATTTATTGGTATTTGTAAATAATTTTGAGTTATTTAATAATTAAATCACTAATTATTTTAAACAATTATTTTATTTATAAGTATGTTATTTTTAACTTCTACGCTATCCAACACTTTCCCTACTGTTGCACTCTCTGGAGTTGGAATAGTAATTTTTATCCCTACGCTATCCAGCACTTTCTGTACTGTTGCACTCTCTGGAGTTGGAATAGTAATTTTGACCCTTCCGCTATCCAACACTTTGCCTACTGTTGCACTCTGTGGAGTTGGAATAGTAATTTTTACCCCTACGCTTTCCAACACTTTTCCTACTGTTGCACTCTCTGGAGTGGGAATAGTAATTTTTACCCCTTCGCTATCCAACACTTTCCCTACTGTTGCACTCTCTGGAGTTGGAATAGTAATTTTTACCCCTACGCTATCCAACACTTTCCCTACTGTTGCACTCTCTGGAGTGGGAATAGTAATTTTTACCCCTTCGCTATCCAACACTTTCCCTACTGTTGCACTCTCTGGAGTTGGAATAGTAATTTTTCCGCCTACGCTATCCAACATTTTCCTTACTGTTGTTTTTTTTTGGAGCTGGAGTAGTAGTTTTATTGTCTGAGCTATTTAATATTTTTTGTATTATTTTAGCTAATGTAATATATAATTAATTTTAACAATATTCAAATTAAATGTAATTTTTTAAATGTTATATATAATTATTTAATTTGTATTCATGTTATTGTTTTATGTGTATGATGTATTTGTAATTTATAATAATTTTTAATAATTTATTAAAACAATTATTAAAACTGATTAAGTATATATATTATATGTATATGTTTAATTAATGTTTTATTAAATTATATTTATTAATTTTAAACATTATAAAATATATTTGATTGTTTATTTTATTTATAAGTATTATTTGGTTTATTTAACATATTTTTTTTAACTAAAAAATACCCTATATTTTTAAAAACGATATTTTTGACATTCTATATTTTATTTTCGATATTTTTGTACTTACCATGTTGTAGATAGGATGTCGATATTCTTGACATCTATATTTTTGCTCCGATATTTTTGTAGGTCGATTTTTTGACCTTCGATATTTTGTCAGTGATCCATTCAGTGCATATTAGCAGCCATGTCCTGTTATGTTTCATATAGGTACCCGGGTAATATCATACACCTTCACCGACATTACCTCCCTTATACTGCACAGTAACGAGCCTTTAGAATTGAACCTTTACCTAGTTCTAGTCCTGGGTGCAGAAGGAGGGTTTCTCCTGAATAGCGTCCTATAACTTCATCAATGGACTCATACAGTATGAATGAATATTTATGAGGGTTCTTGGAAACCAGGCAGGGGCTACACCACCTACCCCACCATATCTATGTACAAGGTTCATTCCACACGTCATGTTCATATCCAACAATGGCTAATACATGAGACAAGGGACAAAGAAACCCTAGATACTTTTTGTATGAATACAGCACATCTTGCTAGGGTTGGTAGAGGGAACCGAGACTTCCGGGCTGACACACTGACCAGAGATGCTGAGGCTCTTGCATGAAAACGCTTCAGCTGACAGTGACCTAACACATCCCTTGTGGGGTGTGCAACTCGAGACCAGGATGGGGTCCCACACTCTCTCACTTCAGGTAATGGGGTTCGACTAAATCCTAGAGGTATTCTTGGTTTCACACCTACTCACATGCTAGGTACACTTAGGTACATCTAGATTGGCATCGTAGGAGTACACGCACTTTTATCATGCATTTTATATTCATGTATTTATTCATGCTTATTGCAAGATGGTAGAACTGTACTATCCTTATATCCTTATATTCACGGTACTGCTAATAATATATACCTGCTACTGTCTAGCGATTGTTGCAGCACATCTATTTCATACTAGAACAACTGTGCAATAAATTCTTATTGTAACATGCCCGACTGTTTCTTCTGGGTAACTCTCTGAGACCAAATAAGTGAGCACGAGTGACTGAGCGAAAAGTAGTACATTGTTTCCACGATCCTGAGGGATCAGGGTTGTCATGTTCCAAGGTTGCCAGAAACTATTCTCTCCTCGATAAGAGGAGATTCTAGTGGCACTGTGAGCTAGTTAATGCAAACAGGCTACCATTCTCGGTGGGGGTGCTCAGTTCAGTCTGCCACCAATCCTACAGTTTATGTTATCCAAACGTGCAGGTCCTGTATGGGTAATTTAGGAACAACACAACAGTCCTGTGCAGGCAATCCATCAAGCCACTCTCCTTTTGTCATAAGAAATGTTCAATTACCCTGCATTCAAGTCTGCATGTGGCACTGCCACCAAAAGAAGACAATATTAGCCTTCACTCCAATGAGCTAGTCACTGCATTCACTAGAGCACCCACTCTGTATTTATTTACATCCATATATTATATACACCACATTTCACATTTGGCAAGAACAGTTACATCAAATAAAAGTATTTTTCAGAACATATTACACATAAAGATACAGAGAGCTTTCCTGCACATTCCCAAATTTGTTTTCTTTTAGGATGAGGCTTCTAAACTAAGCAAGACAATTTTTAAAAGCTCTCTTTAGACTATGCATTTTGTATTTTTTCGAGCATTGTGATTTGGGACTCTTCCTGTTAGAGAAAGTAACACAGCCGAGCCATCCTAAATGTATCAGCGCCATACCCATTAAGAAAGTAAGTGTGTGTGAACCACCCAGGGGGAACATAAAAGCTATCAACTAATCATAAAAACTAAAAGTATTACCCAATCACTTCTTAAAAACAAGAGCAGCATCAGACCATTTATGGTAAATAGAAGCAATACAGATCCCTTTTAAGAAAAAGTAACAGAACCTACCACAAATGGAAGATAAGAGTATTGGCTACTTGTGTCTTTAAGAGTGACTAAGCCATTCTCTTCCCTTTTTGTCTTTTAAGGAAAGCTTTTGATAGGATTTAGGCACGAAAGGGATCGAATGCACTCCTCAATTTTTTGACTCCCATAGTTAGTTGAAAGAATGCTCAAAGGCAACAGTTTGGCGTGCACACTTGAAAGTGCTTGACCCTAAAGCATGTGTTGAAACTGGGAATGACCGTCGCGCACCAGCATCAAGATGCACTGCCGATAATGGCAATAGCCCGTGACCTCACATTGTGAATCCAATAGAAGACCAGTTCTTCCCTTTGAGACTTATTGGCCTTGCAGATGCGACGAGTCGAGAGCAGAGCGGAGCAGAGACGCGAGCAGAGATTCCGGGACGCCGAGGGTTACCGGCAGGGAGGCAGCCCTCTCGATTCCTGGTTCTGCATGGCTGCTCTGGTCCTGCATGGCTCTTGGTCGGGTCAGGGTGCCATCAGAGCCGTCAGTGCTTGCGGTGTGCTGTCTGTCTGACCGCGAGAAGCTTCCCCAAACGCAGCAAGAGCGGTAGGAGCCTTGGGCGGTAAACGCCGGCAAACGCGAGCTCCTTCCCTTCACGGTGGGAGCTTTTCCTTCATGGCGGGAGCCTTATCTGGACACCTGCCCAGCCGCGAGAGCAACTTGCGTAGGCAGCCGCGGTGAGAGCCGCGAGCCTTGCCGGAACCGCAGTGGGTTTTGCCTTCATCTGGCGGGAGTCGCACAGCATTTTTTGGAGGAGGAGAGCCGTTTCCACACGCGGCGGGAGCACAGAAGCCGCAAAACAATTGCAAAAACAACTGCTACAAGTCAATTTTCAGCCGTAAACCCTTTCTTGGCACCGCAGAAAACTGGTGAGTGCAGCTGAAGCCGCGAGTTCTTTCTAGAAGCCGCAAAAGCAGCGCTGTGCTATGTAAGTGACAAGGGACTGGTGAGGCTGGTGATTCTGACGTAGCCACTCGCCACTCTCCAAATTTAATCCAATTTAGCATATTACATCAGAGGGAAGGAGGAAACTGCTATAGACTTCTGTATTGAGCCGGGTTGAGTGGGGTAGAGCCGGCTGAGCTGAGGAGGTCCCTGCTCATGCCCTTCCGCTGCCGCCGCCGCTCCCCTGCTCGGCTCCCAATCCTCTTTTTCAACCGCGCTGGGAGTATCACAATCCTATCAATCCCACTATTATTCCAGATAGGATCAACTGGAATCAAGATACCAACTGCTGGAGTACGATATAGTTGGAATGTCCAAGAGTTCAAAGGGCTTTTTCTCTTTCTATATTGAACCAATACAGATAATTAGTCTTGGTAAAGGGCAGCATGCGGTTAGGCCATGTCTGAGGAGGCACAATGGTTAAAGGCGTTACAAAAATGCGGAAGCGAAACACCAAGACGCTCGAGGGCACAAGGGATGAACCACCACCTAAAACCAGGCCAGCAACACAGAAGGACTGCTCCCCAATTGAAATAACCACAGATGTAAACATTTCAGGGAAACAAAAGAGCGGGCATCCATCAAAAAAACTGCCAAACCGCGTTCCAACCAAAAATGTACACAAATTTTTGCTTTTTAAAGAACGCAGGGGATACTTTACTTTCAAATGCCAGAGAAGTACCGGGCCTTCAATCTCCTCTTCAGCCAATGCAACCATTACAGTTTACTGGCGAACAGAGAAGCACTTACAAAAAGAGAAATCCTAGCACGACTAGTATGACAGTTAGCAGCTCATTACAAGTAACATCAACTCCACAATGTAATAAAATTCGGGTGGCATATGATACTATAACCACCGACAAGAAACTTACAATCGATACCGAACTAATCCAAGTACATAGATCTAACAAAGCACAAGAAACGTCTGTAGAAGATCAAGAAGAAAGTCAAACAGACATCCATGATACAGTTGGGGCGAGTGGATCAATTCACAGTAAAAATATAATTGGCAACTGCGTCACAATCGACGTACCAACGATCTGCGAACAGAGAAGCCCAGAGGCAACAATTCACTCTAGGAATACAAAATAAAACCAAATGAGGGTAAGGGAGGAACGGAGAGGAAAAGAACTTTCTCTGGTAGCTCCAACTTCAGTTTCACAACAGAACGAACAAGCGACAGATTACAATACACCGCTAAATGAGGGGGGGGGGGTGAAAGAAAAAGAGGACAGGCCAGCATTTCATTCCGCAGAAGAGACAGATGTCTCTTCATACCTGGGAAAGGAATAGTGGGAAGATCTTATGGCCGCCTACTCCCAAGACAAGTGCAGGAGTGGGCCTACCGCAAACAGTTTGAATATGACAACTGAAGGTAACCAGGAACAACATATGGGGTGGGGACTAAAGGAGACCAAAATGTGACAACAAATCCAGGAAGCCAGGAGGGATCACCAAAAAATACAAATTATGGAAGTGCTTGGCCAAGTTTGTTAAAAACAATGCAACTCTTGGTAGAGGCCCCCAATTACCAATCCGACAAGATGGACACCCAACTGACGCTATTAGATACCTAGGCTGTCTTTGTGGTTGCCATCAACAGGAAGTTGGGTACATTAAATACGCTTCTAGAAAACAAGTATGACCAATCGCAAGGTGCAAATTCGAGTTGCGGATGTGGTCCAATTATTGATAAATTGGCCTCACTCCCAGTAATGCTGAGTGACCTAGGTACACAACTCAAAAAGTCCCCGCAGGGCCCATATAAGCAACCTTTTGAGGGCCACACGGAAAATGAAACATACGACCCGACAAACACTATCAATTAAATCCAACAAGAAGGGATGCCCCGGGATAAAGGATTCCCTGGCTCATACGATTAAAGGACAAGAAGCCAGAGAAACCAAAACATTAGACGGCCAAATGTCTGAAGCCTCATTGGAAGACAATGTAGACAAACAAATGAATGCAAGACAAACGCGAGCAAAAAAACAAAAAGGTAGAAATCAAAAAACTAATTTAAACCAAGAAGGATTCAAACGTCTTTTTAGGACGTCATCACCATCAGTACAAAGTGAACTCAAGTCTGGAAATGACATCAGCTTAGTAGGGACCCCTGTACGAAATACAGTAAGTGCAAAAGCAATAAAGCAGACCGTCAACAGAGTGAAGGGGAGTAACTGAGAAAATGCAAGTCTTTGGGAATACTAAGAATGAAGATTTAGAAGCCCCTCATCGAGAAGGGCCTAGCATGATTCCCCAACCAACCAAAGAAGGAAAAACATATTTTGAGCCTGATCAGAACCAATTACAAAAGAGCAATACCACGACTCGTTCTATCATCAATAAAACAACAAATTGTGAATACACTTCGGTAATAAAACTCGAGAATGGAAACGACCAATGCATACTGTCTAAGAAGCCAGGAAAAACAACAAAGTGTAACCTTAAAGAGATAAATGACAGTGAACTGGCGTCCATCACTCAAGTGACTTCATCTATACATATAAGGGCCAACCAGAGAGAAGAAACGCAGGCATCCGCAAAAGAATTGGGAACCACGCTAGATGCCCCTAGGCACGGAGAGGAAGGCCAAATGTTTAAACCAAGACAACAAACAATTCGTCAAAAAGAGAGAGATGAAGTAGAATCTTCCATTTATCAGGCATCATTGTCAGCAATACAAGGATATGAGCCTACACCACTGAGACAAATCAATAAAAGGACCAGGAGTTCAGAAGAATTAAGGAATGCAACAAATTTTATATGGCTCAGTCCGGATTATATCTCGAAAGGTAGGCACGACATACTGAACAGAGGTAATATTTTATGGTTGTTATCTCACATTTCCTCTTTGGAAGAAGTGACAACTTTGGATCTGGCTTCAATCAAATTCATAGCTGAGTACGGAACGGGTGGTGAAAAAAACTAAAGCATCATGGACAACATTATTAATTGCACATAAAATACTAGCAGAGGCTCATACATTCAAAAATTGGGGGATAACAATAACTCCTTATACAAAACCAAGATACCCGGAATTACTAATTCCGGCAGCAACGGAGGGAGCCCGTGCTTCTGTAAACAGACCCGGAATATCGGTACTTAGAGGAGCAGTGGGGAAATGCGGAACAAGAAATGAGCAACATCCTAGCATTATTAGAAGTATCCAAGATGGCGCATCATCACCAACAGGATTAACTGATCTAAGATGGATTGCTAGAACAATAAACAACCATGCAAATTGACAAACCGGTTCACATTTAAGATCAAGTGAGCATAATCACCTAAGAATATGTTCATGGAAAGTTTATGGTCTAGCCTCCAAAATGTCTGACTCAGATTTTGTTAGCTATATAAGATCTTTTGATATTGTGGCTTTACAAGAAACATAGCAAGCAGAACCCGCACCTTCAAGGATTCTGCGTTTCTTTTCTGGTGCAATAAGAGTGGCAAAATACGGTCACCTTCAGGGTGGTCTAGTAACCTATGTTCCAGCCACAAGTGCCCAGGTGGTCAAGGAAGTTGGACCAACTTCTTCCGAGTCAACGACAGTAAACCTTTTCACCTTGCAACCAAAACCAGGCATGGGGAGAATCGATCTTACCTTGATCAATGCCTATGTCCATCCAAAAAGGAAATCAAAGGCAGTAAAAGAATTATGCTACTTACTGGAGGAGTGTATAAGGGAAATGCCATCAACAGATCTTATGCTCACCGGGGACTTTAATCTTAATCTTATGGGAATCTCGACAGATGACGAGAATCTAACTCAAAATTCACCTTGGGATATACCACTACAAGGGAAGTCGCAAGTATCCAAACGAACCAAATTAGGCAAACAGATATTAGAGGACCTCGAACTTTTTAACATTAGAGCATTAAATGGAAGACTTGCTGGAGCTAACCCCCCAGCTACTACATTTTACTCAACAAGAATCAATACTATACAGGATTATACCTTTATTTCATTAACCTTATTTCAACATATGGCTTCATTTCGGATAGGTGAAAAAGCTGACAGCGACCACTGCCCCCAAGAAATTGTCCTCAAAATTAGCAAGCATAAATTGGAGCTATCCTCGGTGCCGAAAGAGTCAGTTTATACTATCAACTATAAAAGGATTAAGTACTCAGCAGCAACCGATGAAATCATACTGGAAAAGGCTAAGCAGCACTTCCACGCTAGAACAGGATCTAGCGAAGTTGCGAAATGGGAGCATTTTATAACTTCTATGGCAGTTTATGCTACAAGACCTAAGCCACAAGTGCGATTGGGCCGGAGCAGCATGAAACACTTTACACAAGAGTATAAAGAGAAGATCAGGTGCATAAAAAAATCAATCTATCACACGATGAGAAAACTTCGTTACAATCCTATGGATATAGCGAAACATGATCTTTTACGGAAATTAAAGGCATTGCTGAAAAAAATATAATGGGAAGCCAAAAGATCCGTGGAGGACAATATGTGGGCAAAACTACATGCGGACACCAAACGGAGCGATGGTGCAAGATTTTGGAAAACCATAAACCACTTCACAAGACCTATGCACGACAGAGTTTCCTCTAACATTACAGAACAAGTATGGGCAAGCCACCTTTGAAATCACTTTAATCAGGATAGAGATCTTAAATTGGAAACAAAAACTGACAATGTGATAAGAAGTTTTGTCAACAATAAATCACAGACACGCCATAGGAGCTCCGGCAATCAAGAAGGTCCTACATTAACCATAAATGATGGATTGACAAGTTTACACAACATCATTAAGAGACAAATTAAAAAAGGAAGAAGAGAGGGGCGCCAGGCCCGAACGGAATTCCACCCATCCTTTACAAACAAGAGGAAAATGAATGGGCAGCAGCCCTCGAGCCGCTATTTTTGGAAATAAAACATTTTAATAGATTGCCGGGCTCCTGGAAGGGCTCAATCATTTATACAATTTTTAAATCTGGGGACAAGTCTCTCCCACAAAATTATCGATTAGTGGCCCTAATGGACAACGAGGCAAAGTATTTTGTAGGTACACTCTTGGAAGAGTTGCAGGCCTGGGCAACAGAGAATTCCTTAATTCCGGTTAATCAGACTGGCTTTGCTAAATCGGTTGGGACAACCACTAATATCCTAACCATGGGTATGCTAATAGATAAGGCTAAACAACTAAAGTGCCCATTCACTTCTGTTTTATAGATTATAAGGCTGCGTTCGGCCATATAAATCGGAACATTTTATGGTCCAAATTGAAGAGTTGGGGTACCAAGGCCTTTGTTAGACTTGCTGATCAACCTTCACACGGTGACATGGGTCCAGATAAAGCTGGGTGACGGATCACTCCGTTCAAGACGCATACCAACCAACAAGGGACTCAAACAGGGTTGTGTTTTAGCCCCCACATTATTTAACTTGTTTCTAGGGGACCTCCTCCCGATCCTCAATAGCTGTAACTCTCATGCACCCAAATTAGGAGGGCTATTATTACCATGTCTTCTCTATGCGGATGATATAGTCCTAATCAGCCATACAAAAGTAGGGCTACAACATCTTGTGAATGCTACACAGGGCTATTCGGATGCAAATGAACTGACAATAAACCTGGAGAAAACGCAGACAATGACAATCAGTAAGAAAAGGAAAAAATCATACACCTGGTTTTGGAACAATGCTTGTATTGAGGATACGTCAGTATATAAGTATCTAGGAGTAAAAATCAATAACAGTGGCCAGTTTCCTGTACAGAAAACCAGCACTAGAGGTAAAGGCCTTGTTTTAGCAATCTCTTTAAAAGCACTAAATAGTAAACTTACTGGCCCATCTCTCCTACCTCTGGTACAAGTAATACAAGCTAAACTCCTGCCAACAATTACTTATGGGAACGAAGTACAGAGAGGTAGCGATGCCAAGATTTTGGATAATACAGTCACAGCTGCGTACAGGATTATTTTTAGCCTGCCCAAATTAGGATAGAGTTTGGCGTCCCGAAACAGCTCCTGGCAAGACAGGGGGCATACCTAACTACTAGGGACAAAGTGCGAATATCCAAACAAGGAACTCTAAATGATTATCTATGGATGGAATTAGAGCAACACCCAGCCTCACCAGCTGCCAAGTATCTCAAAAGGAGCCTGGCGAATATTGGCCAAAATCAGCTTTGGGATACCTTCACAAATCATATTATGCTTAAAAAACTGGTTAGGAAAACAATGAAACATCTTTCGTGGGTTGAAGGCAAGGCATCCCTCACGAAAAGGTCACACAGCTGGATGACCCTGAACTCGTATTCCACACAAGCACCACAGAGCTACCTTGATTTGGGCTATTCCAAAACTGCCAAAATGAAGTTTTTAAAGTACAGGTTGGGCCTGTTACCCTGTATCCGACATTTCCCACATGGGCTAAAGGATAAGGCGGGCTCCCTCTGTCGCTTATGTGGTACGGCACCTGAGGATATGCCGCATTTGTTATGCTCCTGTGACAAACTGTTGGGAGAACGAAAACATCTGCTAAAATTCCATTTTAATCAGCGAGGGATACGCTCACGAAGACAAGCAGTTCTTGCCTGCTTTGCACCCCATGATCCGCAGTTGAACTGTAGTCTTGTGAAGTTTATGAAGGTGGTGGAAAGGAAAATGCCAAGACTTGATTCCTAATTGCCTTTTAGATAATATTAGAATACAAAACTGTATCTATTTTCACTTAAGGTCGCCCAAAAAGTCTACATTTTATGATTTTAAAAAGAAATGAAAAATTGTGACTTGTGATATACTGTTTTTTTAACAATGCATGTGGATGTAATTTTAATGTTTGTATTGCAATGGTTTTAATTAACTATGCAAACAAAAACTACTACTTACTTACAGTGAATGTTCATGTTTGCAAAGATGCAACTGGGTTATTCTGACAACATTTTCCTGTTTTTGTATAGCTACCCCTAACTAAGGGCTTTTTGCCCGAAATGCTTTGGGTGAATGTTTGCATGGTTACCCAAGACTAAAAGTGTATTTGAACGTGTTCCAGAAAAACGTCTGGATGGGTATTTCTTCTACATTAAAAGTTTGAAGCCACTTCGCCTCTGTGTAAATTTCACCAAAATTGGATAATTATGGTTTACCCTGGATTACTGGTTGTCTATTGGATTTACAATGTGAGATCACCGGCTTTTGCCATTATCAGCAGTGCATCTTGATGCTGGTGCGCGACGGCGCACCGGTCATTCCCAGTTTGATAGGATTTAGCCACCAATATCAACAGGGGTTATACTCCCAGTTTGTGCTTCCAGACTTATGCTAGACTTCGCCCATAGGGTGACCCTTCAGAGTCTGTTTGTCAGGGCTGTGACAGAATGTAATACCAGTGACTCTTCCTGAGGGCAAAATATAGCACCCCACCCTTACCCTTAGGAATGAAATGGCTCGAACCATATTGAGAAGAAATGGAGTCTCTAGTTGGCAGAGGTTTGCACCCTGTCCAATTAGGGACCACAGTGCTAGTCGGGGTAAGTCAGAGACACAACCTAAATCAACCTGTGCTGACCCTCTGGTAGCTTCCTACAGAGCAATCAGGCTTAACTTAACAAGCACTGTGTAAAGTATTTGTGCAACACTTTAATTACAGTAACAGTAGAAAACACCACAAAAACGACTCCACACCAAGAAAAATGAAGAATATTTGTAGTATTAAAACAAGACCAAAACAACAAAAATCCAATAAGTAGAACTTGAGATATACCAAACCAATCCAAAAAGCATTATCCCACAGAGTGGTGCCAATTACGATCCGGTAAAAAATGTCCCCGTACGACTCGTATCCGGTCTTTTTACCGTACGAATCGTACAAGTGCCGTACAAACTGCCAATTACGATTCGCATGGTAAAAAGTCCATACGAACCGCATTGGGAATCATTCCCCACACGTCCTCGGGTCGGAAAATGTGTCCGACACGTCCTCGGACGATTTACCGTACAAACGTGAAAAGTGAAGTCCGACCGAGGAATCACGATCCTACCCGTGCGTCCGATCTCACAACCGTATGGAAAAAACACCGTCCGCACCGAACTCCCATTGCAACCATGGAGACATGTGCCCGCATACGCGCCCAACACTCCCCCCAGCACCCATACGTTCGAGTCGTACTCCCCGTGAATGTACACCCCCCCCCCTGAATGTACACCTGTGTACGTGTCGAACCCCACCCGTGTACCCACACCCCTGTACGTTCGAGTCGTACCCCCACCCCTGTACGTGTCGTACCCCCGTGTACCCACACCCCTGTACATTCGAGTCCTACCCCCACCCCTGTACGTGTCATACCCCCGTGTACCTACACCCCTGTACGTTCGAGTCCTACCCCCACCCCTGTACGTGTCGTACCCCCGTGTACCTACACCCCTGTACGTTCGAGTCCTACCCCACCCCTGTACATGTCGTACCCCCGTGTACCCACACCCCTGTACGTTCGAGTCGTACCCCCACCCCTGTACGTGTCGTACCACCGTGTATGTACACCCCTGTACGTTCGAGTCCTACCCCCACCCCTGTACGTGTCGTACCCCCGTGTACCTACACCCCTGTACGTTCGAGTCCTACCCCCACCCCTGTACGTGTCGTACCCCCGTGTACCCACACCCCTGTACGTTCGAGTCGTACCCCCACCCCTGTACGTGTCGTACCACCATGTACCTACACCCCTGTACGTTCGAGTCGTACCCCCACCCCTGTACGTGTCGTACCCCCGTGTACCTACACCCCTGTACGTTCGAGTCCTACCCCCACCCCTGTATGTGTCGTACCCCCGTGTACCCACACCCCTGTACGTTCGAGTCGTACCCCCACCCCTGCACGTGTCGTACCACCGTGTACCTACACCCCTGTACGTTCGAGTCGTACCCCCACCCCTGTACGTGTCGTACCCCCGTGTACCTACACCCCTGTACGTTCGAGTCGTACCCCCACCCCTGTACGTGTCGTACCCCCGTGTACCTACACCCCTGTACGTTCGAGTCGTACCCCCACCCCTGTACGTGTCGTACCCCCGTGTACCCACACCCCTGTACGTTCGAGTCCTACCCCCACCCCTGTACGTGTCGTACCCCCGTGTACCTACACCCCTGTTTTGTTCGAGTCATACCCCCACCCCTGTACGTGTCGTACCACCGTGTATGTACACCCCTGTACGTTCGAGTCGTACCCCCACCACTGTACGTGTCGTACCCCCGTGTACCCACACCCCTGTACGTTCGAGTCCTACCCCCACCCCTGTACGTGTCGTACCCCCATGTACCTACACCCCTGTACGTTCGAGTCCTACCCCCACCCCTGTACGTGTCGTACCCCCGTGTACCTACACCCCTGTACGTTCGAGTCGTACCCCCACCCCTGTACGTGTCGTACCACCATGTATGTACACCCCTGTACGTTCGAGTCCTACCCCCACCCCTGTACGTGTCGTACCCCCGTGTACCTACACCCCTGTACGTTCGAGTCGTACCCCCACCCCTGTACGTGTCGTACCACCATGTATGTACACCCCTGTACGTTCGAGTCCTACCCCCACCCCTGTACGTGTCGTACCCCCGTGTACCTACACCCCTGTACGTTCGAGTCCTACCCCCACCCCTGTACGTGTCGTACCCCCGTGTACCCACACCCCTGTACGTTCGAGTCGTACCCCCACCCCTGTACGTGTCGTACCACCGTGTACCTACACCCCTGTACGTTCGAGTCGTACCCCCACCCCTGTACGTGTCGTACCCCCGTGTACCTACACCCCTGTACGTTCGAGTCGTACCCCCACCCCTGTACGTGTCGTACCCCCGTGTACCTACACCCCTGTACGTTCGAGTCGTACCCCCACCCCTGTACGTGTCGTACCCCCGTGTACCCGCACCCCTGTACGTTCGAGTCCTACCCCCACCCCTGTACGTGTCGTACCCCCGTGTACCTACACCCCTGTACGTTCGAGTCGTACCCCCACCCCTGTACGTGTCGTACCACCGTGTATGTACACCCCTGTACGTTCGAGTCGTACCCCCACCCCTGTACGTGTCGTACCCCCGTGTACCCACACCCCTGTACGTTCGAGTCCTACCCCCACCCCTGTACGTGTCGTACCCCCGTGTACCTACACCCCTGTACGTTCGAGTCCTACCCCCACCCCTGTACGTGTCGTACCCCCGTGTACCTACAACCCTGTACGTTCGAGTCGTACCACCACCCCTGTACGTGTCGTACCCCCGTGTACCTACACCCCTGTACGTTCGAGTCGTACCCCCACCCCTGTACGTGTCGTACCCCCGTGTACCCACACCCCTGTACGTGTCGTACCCCCCTGTATGTACACCCGTGTACGTCAGAGTCGCACCCCACCACAACCTCCTAAGTACGGAGCGCACCCCATGCCCCAACATCACAACCGCATGTACGAGTCGTACCAAGCCACACACAAGGACAGCACCGTACAACCAAATGGCCCATGTACACACCGTACACACGCTAAAAACGCACGTACACAACCAGGACAAACCAAAACAACACAAGAATACACCATTCGAATGGCACAAAGCCACTAAACATGTCCAACAACCACTAAAATAACACATTTACTGACCTGCAACTGCCAAAAACAAACAGAGGCCCAATACACCACCACTCCTTATAACACACCCACCCAAACTTCAAACACAGCCACACCCATCAATGGACCAATAAAAAGGGCCCACACACACAAACCATGAGCCTTTGCAACAGACTCACTGCTGCCAGACACCACAGACCTACAGCACCATACTACAAGCTTCACCACACCTTACACTTGCACACCTTCACACAACCACCTTCACAAACACCCCCTCATCACATTCACACACACACACACCTGCACAACCACACCCACACACCCACAACCATCCACACACACCCCCCACCATCCACACCCCTCACCATGCCCACTAACAAGAATCCAAAGTTCAGTAACCGAGAGTTGGAGGTTCTTGTCGATGAAATCCTCAGAGTCGAGCCACAGCTCTTTGGAACGTTGGTCAGACAGACCACCATGGCAGCAAAAACAGCCATGTGGCAGACCATCGTCGATGCTGTGAATGCTGTTGCGGACACCAGAAGGACCAGGCATGAATGCCAAGCCAGGTGGTACGATCTGCGGAGGGGGGTCCGAGCCAAGATGCTGGAGGAACACAACCAGGCCAATGCCACTGGAGGAGGGCCCTCCCGCAGACCCGTACACTACCAGCCCTGGGAGGAGAGGGTGATGGCCATACAGCCGGTGGAGGCAGTCGAAGGATTAGGAGGACTCCGAGACCCGGGTGAGTACACAAACAACGCACATCACATGGGGGGAACGTCATCCACAACCAAAATCACTAACAGACACGCAACCACCCCAAGCCATCGCATGACTCAACCACACTCCATGAACACGCACATGCCACTGTCGCCACCATGCCCCATGCACCCAGCTGGACAATGTCAAGTCACAGGCCACAGAAGACACCAACACATGACACGGTAACCCGGATGGCGGGAGGGTGGGCCCCAAAAATCACATAGTGCAACTCAGAAGCAGACAACAATGCCCTCTGCCCATATGGCCCAGGTCACAGCCAGACAAACAGTGTGTCCCCACACAGGAAAGACTCGCCAGCAAATGGCGGACGCCTTGCATCAACACATGGGGGTGAAGGCACTGTTTTGCACATGACAGCAGCTAATGAACAGCCAACACTGTGAAAGAGTGGCAGCACACACCACCACAGCAGCAGCGCACACACAGACACTACACCCAATGGGTGCCTGGAGATCAGAAACAAACTCACATCAACAAGCCAAGGGCCATTCAAAGGACTGGAAAAAGTGTGTGTCTAGGAAGCTGGGCTGAGGTGACAGAGGGTGACACACAGAGGGAGGGAGAGGGGGACAGAGAGGGAGGGAGAGGGGGACAGAGAGGGAGGAAGACACAGGGAGACGAATAGAGGGAGGAGGCTGACACACAGAGGGAGGGAGAGGGGGACAGAGAGGGAGGGAGACACAGGGACACGGACAGAGGGAGGAGGCTGACACACAGAGGGAGGGAGAGGGGGACAGAGAGGGAGGGAGAGGGGGACAGAGAGGGAGGGAGAGGGGGACAGAGAGGGAGGGAGAGGGGGACAGAGAGGGAGGGAGAGGGGGACAGAGAGGGAGGGAGACACAGGGAGACGAACAGAGGGAGGAGGCTGACACACAGAGGGAGGGAGAGGGGGACAGAGAGGGAGGGAGAGGGGGACAGAGAGGGAGGGAGAGGGGGACAGAGAGGGAGGGAGAGGGGGACAGAGAAGGAGGGAGAGGGGGACAGAGAGGGAGGGAGAGGGGGACAGAGAGGGAGGGAGACACAGGGAGAGCAAATCAGCCGTGTGGTGTGTGGGAATGTCTGCTCGTCAGCAGGTAGACTGCGTGCATGTAGCCAAGGGTGGCCAGTGCCAGAACCCCCCCTCTTCTCCATGGCAAAACACAGGGCCATGTCACAACCTGTTCACGAGCACAACGACAGCTACCTGCATTATATAAGTGTGTGGATCCACTCCATGTGCACATGTACAGTGCTACACGGAAGGCGCCAATGCATGGCTCGCCACACCTGCCCACTCCACTGCTGACTGCAGTCACACTTGACGCAGCAAGTAAGACTGTGCCACACATAGTTAAAGGGGCCAAAGTGGTGCCCAAGGGACACACCCATGCACAAGTGCACTGTGAGTGGAATGCAAGACAGATCCTAATTCCAAGAGGAAATGTGCCAACTTTGAAACTGATGAAACATGGATGTTGCATGGACCAAAATTAACATTGTCTCTCTCACACACAGGTCAACCTCGTGGTTCACCCCCCAACACTGGGGGGGAAGACTCACAGGACCCGGATCTGCGGGAGCCCGATCCCACCGGCAGCGACGACTCTCACCACTCTGTGGACGACCCCGACCGTCCTGGCCCCTCTGGTGTCCAACGACCTGCAGCACCTGCGTCAGGTACAACTGTGCCAACCACCACCCCCACTCCTGCCACATCCCAGGAGACACCCAGGATCCCTGCCCCACCACCACAATGCAGCCAGGCTGGCCAGGAGGGACACGGTGTCCCGGGCACCCAGGAGGAGGCAGGCGACAACGCCAATGCCCCCCCTCAGGGGTCCCGGAGACCCGATGTACCCACAAGGGCAGGCCAGGTGCAAGTGGGCAGGGGTGGTGGGAGTGGAGGACGGCGGAGGCGCGAGCCTGACCAGTTGGCTGGGGAACCGGTATATTCCCATGTCCGTAACATCCTGGACACATACCGGCAGGACACCACAGGCATGGCCCAGGTTGTGTCCAACCTCAATGAGATCAAGGGGACCCTCGATGAGATAAAGACCCAGCAGGCCCAGCAACATGCGGAGCAACATGCCTGTCTACTGCAACACCAACGGAGGATGGAGGACAGACAGGCTGAGCAAGTGACGGTGTTCCAGGGGATTCACAATACACTCCGTCGGATGGCCGACAACATGGGCAACCCTCCCTGTGCCAGACGGCGTAGAACATCACCACCCACAGGGAGGGATCAGGAGGAGGAGGAGACATCCGACGGAGCATCCCAAACATCGTCACGGCCTGCTTCTGAGGGTCCCCGCAGGAGGCCGGGTCGTCCACGGAAAGGACCGTGAGGGTCGGCGCTACATCACCATCTCCCAGGGAACCTGGCCTGGCACCTGGCCCACTGGAGCAACAGCATCACAGCATCAAGAGACATTCTCTGCCACATGGCCCTGCTGGTCACTGTCTGACCAATGTTGACAAAGACTGTGGCATGGACTCTGAGGATTTCCAATGGCAAGGACACCAACTCCCCTACTGAACTTTGGATTCCAAACTCCCAGAAAGCCCCTCACTTTATTCCCCCCCCCCCCCAAAAATAAAAAATCACACCATGAAGAGAAGATGCCTGCTGGTTGCATTATTACCTTACACGTGTGTTGTAAAGTCTAAGCATGCCTGAGTTCTCTTTTGACTTCAACCATCCACACCCTGGGGCCCGAGTCTGGCACAGGACACACGGGTCACAGTGTATTAGGCAAGACAGACATGGAGCACCATACACACCCGTGATGGGCCCAACCAGCTGAGGGGGTGGCCGCACAACCGTGCTGACAGACACATCGAGTACAGCAACAGTCATGCGCAGAGGTCAGGGATCATGTGGAGTGTCCTGGGGGGCACCCAGGTATGTGTAGACAGGTGGCAGAACCATGTCCTGCAAGCTTGAGTCCGGTGGATGCAGAGAATGGGGGCCTGGCCAACGTTGGATGCATGGGGATGGCACATGTCACAATACCCACATTCATGGACATCATGCCCAATACACAGTCTCAGCCCACACACACAGCTTGCATCTTGCTACTCGACACATCGACACATAGCCACTATCCAGGAAAACCATGCCAGACATGCTGGATGCACCGTGGCAACACACCAGCATTGACTGAGAAGAGGCACCTTGGAGGCATAGGGACACCTTTATTAGTCATGTTTTCGGGATTGCAGAGGCAACTTGAAGTACACATGAACACTTCTTGTGGAGTAACATGTGGGTCCAACACTGGCACCCCCCTTCTGCAGCACAAATGCGTGTTAGCCATGGAACTGGCACACAATTGTCGGCTAACAGCTAAACACCCACAGCTGCTCACGGAGAGACTGCCATACACCATTGATCCGCTGATGTAGAAGTCCCACACCATGTCAAGCCAATGCAAACCGTATGTGTCCGAGGGCAGTGTCACACACATTGATGCCATCATCACAATCCACTATCCCATCACTGATGACTGTCAACCAGTCAGACCATCTATTCAGGTGTACACAGCTGCATGTCGTGTCCCATGGTGATGCTACATGGCTGCAGAGGAACCAAACATCGACAGGGGCAGTGTGCATACATCGTGAACAACTGCCACACCCAATACACCCCTGATGCATCCCTTACCCTAAGGAGACTTCCAAACTTGTCCGTGCGTGTAACGCTGAGTCAGCACACCATGACGTGTCCATGAGGAATAGCAGTGCCACAACAATGCAACCAGCAGACGCCATGCGCAAGTACCTGGGCAAGAGAGACACACAAGAAGTCAGCCACAAAAAGCACAGCCACTTGCATGTGCATGAACTCGACACATGTATGGATGACAACATGCTAGGTCACAATTATGACTGGGGAAATACAACCATCACTGCCACCATCACTCCAGTGACACACCCACACACACCTCTGACTCACGTGCCATACATGCAGGTGGAGACACACATCACAACACATGCCACACGTGGAGCAATGTGTGCACACTCAGACACTGGTACTCGCCACTAAGCAAAGAAGTCGCGTATGAGCCGAGTCCGGATGTCCTCTTGCGGCTCCACATCCTCCACATCACTAGCCCCATTGCCAAGCCCTTCGTCCTCCACGGGTGGATGGTCCTGATCATCTTGATCCAGGATGAGTGGCACAGCTTTCTCAACTGCCATGTTGTGCAGCATGCAGCAGACCATGAAGATTTTGCAGACCTTCGCAGGGGCATATGGGAGCGCGCCACCGGTCTTGTGGAGGCACCTAAATCGGCTCTTCAGCAGGCCAAACGTCCTCTCTATCACTCGCCTTGTCCGGCCATGGGCGGTGTTGTAGCGGAGCTGGGCCGGCGTGATGGGGTTGCGGAGAGGTGTGAGCAGCCATGGCATGTTGGGATAGCCAGCGTCCCCTACATGGGAAGCACATGGACATCGTTAGAACTGGTGAAGCGGTCGTGCTGGTAGGCTATGCAAAATACAGGACAGACAGACTGTACCCACCAACAACACATGCTCGTTCGTTGCGCAGCTGCATCATCATTTCAGGCATCCTGCTATGCCTCATGATGTAGGCATTGTGTGCTGATCCTGGAAAACGAGCACAGACATGTGAAATCACCATGTTGGACAGACACACCACAAGGGCATTGATGGAGTGGTAGTGCTTCCGATTGCGGTACGCTACCTCCCGTGCGTGTGGTGGTACCAAAGCTACATGTGTACCATCTATGGACCCAATGACATGGGGCATCCCTCCCAGGGCATAGAATCCACGCTTGACCCCAGTCAACATTTCAGGGGTTGGGAACTTGATGAAGTCATCCAGGTGAATCAACATGGCCTCTAAGAAATCATGCAGCACACGGCAGAACATGCTCTGGGACATGCCACCAACATGAGCTCTGGTATTTTGAAAGGTACCCGTGGCTAGAAAATGTAGGGCTGCCATTACCTTCAGCTTGGGTGTCAGTGCCGTAGGATACCTGTGCAGCGGTTGCAGGTGTGGTGCCAGTCTCGCCGTCAACTCCAGAATCAACCGTCGGGGGAAGCGGTAGCACCGGATACGATCATTCTCCCGCATGGCAGCCAAGTCCGGAATTGCTCGGGGAAGAGGCGGCGCTCTGCAGGAATTTGGAAGTGACAAGGAAGAGTGAGTGCCCCACAACAACAAATAATTTGTACTGAGCACATGTTAATCTGTCTATACACATATGCTACATACGGAGTCAGGTATGTGCCACATGCCCTGGACACGTATGGCTGGCAGGTGACACTCCTACCAAGACCCAGCTACACACGGAGATTGAGAACCTCCACATGCCATGGGATTAGCTGTGTCCCAGTGCAAGAGAACAGCCAGACGCAACACAGGAGTGACATACACCCACACATCAGCAGAAGTAGGATGCCGATTGCAGAGACTGGTAGCGGAACACTAGAGACACAGGTCACATGACATTACACTAGGACAGCCCACACACCTTGCCATGAAGGTGCACATGTCATGACTCACCACACATTCATAGAGAGGATGCAGACATGTCCTTGTCATGCTAATCCGTGTCCCATGCATACATACGCACCTCACATCCGATACCACATGTGGCATGGTGTGCGGAACAGTGTCCAATGTCAATCTACACACATACACATGTTGGTTGCTGCAACAGCTGCAGCTTTTGAGGGTGCTCCAACATCAACCTAATGGGAACCCCCCACACATACATGACATAGTCACATCGTGCACCGTGGGTAGTGACAAGTCAGGTGTGGTAACCCCTGTTCCGGCCATCAGGGGACACTTGCGTGTGTTGGTGTCCGTGCCATGCCAGTGACGCTCATCCCCAGTGTGCAGTACGACATGCACACATGTCAAAGGAGTCAAGGGCATGCCTGGCACACATTGCACCATCACACATTACATCTGTACACATCTCATTATACATTTGGTGCCTTCTCCACTCAGGAGTAATGTTCCACATCACAGCCTGTCACACCTGTGCCCCACACATGTAGTAATGCACAGACAATGCCTTGATGTCCATCCATGGACAAGTATGTCCGCCCTATTCCTTCCTGTGTGCTGCCTGTCACCACTGTGATGTGTGAAAACCGCCGTACTGCTGCTAAGAGGGCCTGTGTACGTTCCATTATCACTATGGGACTGCTGCCGTATGTGTACCCATAGTGATAGTGAGTGTACGCACACGTGTACGGTCCGTATCACTATGGGTACGCATACGCGAGAACACCCATAGTGATAGTGAGCGTACAGGCGTGTGTACGGTCCATATCACTATGGGTACGCATACGCGAGAACACCCATAGTGATAGTGAGCGTACGCACACGTGTACGGTCCGTACCACTATGGGTACGCATACGCGAGAACACCCATAGTGATAGTGAGCGTACGCACGCGTGTACGGTCCGTACCACTATGGGTACGCATACGCGAGAACACCCATAGTGGTACGGACCGTACACACGCCTGTACGCTCACTATCACTATGGGTGTCCTCGCGTATGCATACACGTAGTGATAGGGAGCGTACAGGCACGCGTACGGCCCGTACCACTAAGAGTACGCATACGCGTGGACACCCAGAGTGATAGTGAACGTAGGCACGCGTGTACGGGCCGTTGCTATGCATTTGGGGTGCCCTAGGGCCCCGGAACGCACCGTACCTGTGTGTGAAGCTCCAAATTACATAGGGGACACATGAGGGACAAGTATTAAGGCCTACATGCATGCTGGTTGTCATGGAGACCAAGTTCAAATTTTGAATTTGTTCAGGAAGCTGCACGGCAGAAGTCAGTTGGAATGAATCTACTTTGTTGCAATGTGTTTGTGGGGCTGACATCATGCAGGAGAAAAAAACAGATTGAGAACCCACAGACTGCTAGGTTTGAAGGGATTGGAGGAAACATAGGATGCAAATGTGAGTGACCAATCACTCTGTACTCCTGTGCATGAGATGGGCCAGCAAGGCAGATATAAGGCAGCCAGGTCCCATGAGGGAGCACTTGCCTGCACATCTCTGTATTCCACGACCCAGCTGCTGCTACTGATTCCCTGGAACCATGTCAAGGGCTGTGGAGAGGTCACAGCCATTCACCCTGGAGGAGAACATGGCTTTGGTGGATGTGATCCTCCCACGGTACCCCATGCTGTATGGGCGACCAGGTTATCAGGTGAGTGCAGTGTCCACTGGCACAGACTGTGTCCCTTTTTAGTGACTGTGACTTCTGCCATTGTGTCCAGGTGTGACACACATGCTATGTACTGTAGGGGGGGTCCCAGGGGGGGGAATGCCTGATGTCTCCCAGCAGTGCCCTGAGACAGGAGGGGTGTGTGCAGAGTCCTCCCAGCAGTGCCCTGAGACAGGAGGGGTGTGTGCAGAGTCCTCCCAGCAGTGCCCTGAGACAGGAGGGGTGGGGGCCTATCACTCCCAGCAGTGCCCTGAGACAGGAGGGGTGGGGGCCTATCACTCCCAGCAGTGCCCTGAGACAGGAGGGGTGGGGGGCTAACACTCCCAGCAGTGCCCTGAGACAGGAGGGGTGGGGGCCTATCACTCCCAGCAGTGCCCTGAGACAGGAGGGGTGGGGGCCTATCACTCCCAGCAGTGCCCTGAGACAGGAGGGGTGGGGGCCTAACACTCCCAGCAGTGCCCTGAGACAGGAGGGGTGTGTGCAGAGTCCTCCCAGCAGTGCCCGGAGACAGGAGGGGTGGGGGCCTATCACTCCCAGCAGTGCCCTGAGACAGGAGGGGTGGGGGCCTAACACTCCCAGCAGTGCCCTGAGACAGGAGGGGTGTGTGCAGAGTCCTCCCAGCAGTGCCCTGAGACAGGAGGGGTGGGGGCCTATCACTCCCAGCAGTGCCCTGAGACAGGAGGGGTGGGGGCCTAACACTCCCAGCAGTGCCCTGAGACAGGAGGGGTGTGTGCAGAGTCCTCCCAGCAGTGCCCTGAGACAGGAGGGGTGGGGGCCTATCACTCCCAGCAGTGCCCTGAGACAGGAGGGGTGGGGGCCTAACACTCCCAGCAGTGCCCTGAGACAGGAGGGGTGTGTGCAGAGTCCTCCCAGCAGTGCCCTGAGACAGGAGGGGTGGGGGCCTATCACTCCCAGCAGTGCCCTGAGAAAGGAGGGGTGGGGGCCTATCACTCCCAGCAGTGCCCTGAGACAGGAGGGGTGGGGGCCTAACACTCCCAGCAGTGCCCTGAGACAGGAGGGGTGTGTGCAGAGTCCTCCCAGCAGTGCCCTGAGACAGGAGGGGTGGGGGCCTAACACTCCCAGCAGTGCCCTGAGACAGGAGGGGTGTGTGCAGAGTCCTCCCAGCAGTGCCCTGAGACAGGAGGGGTGGGGGCCTATCACTCCCAGCAGTGCCCTGAGACAGGAGGGGTGGGTGTGATGCACAGTGTGAGCCTGGATCATTGATTGTGTAGTTGCCCTCATTCCACCTGTGTCCTTTCAAAGGCACGTACTGCTTTTGCCCTTCCCCAGAGGATCATGTCCCTATGACAAAGGTGCAATGCGTTGGATGCATACTATGCCTTGTTGTAAACAGCGAATGTGTTCTAATCTGTGTCCCTGTGACATGTGCCAGGTGTATTGATGTAGTGTCACTTGTCCATCCTCACAGGTAGACGCCTCTGCCAAGGAGCAGATATGGCAGGACGCCGTCCGCGCCGTGAGGAGTGCGGATGGTCGGAAGCGGCGCCTGTCCCAGGTGAGGAAACGCTGGTAGGATATCCGGTGCTGGACGCGGAGGATCGCACGGGTCCTGCTGGGGGACTCACCTGAGAGCCATAAGAACCGCGGGCGCCGCCGTCTCTCCCACATCCAGAAACGTGTGCTGGCGGTGGTCTTTCCTGACTTGGACAGGCGCCTACAGGAGAAGCAGCAGCCGGAAGGGGGTAGGTACATGTGTGTGTTTGTTGTGTTTCACCAGCATTTGTAAGTGCACTGTTCCATGGATACACTTCCATGGTTTATGGTGCTGTGCAGATCCTGTTACCCACAGTGTTGCAGGGCTCTCCTGCCTCCCTTCCCCACCTTGCAATGTGTTCCGTGGTCTCTGTGTAGTCACTCCATCACAAAGTTATGTAGCCTGACACCTTCTCCAAGTGTACAATGCCTGCAGCATCATGTGTGGGGGTGGTGTGTAACAGGTTTAGTGACCTTGCCTGTGCCCTGTCCAGTTCTGGACTTGTGGGTTCCCTGTCAGTTGGCACTAATGCTCATTCCAGACATGGGAGTTAATCTCTCGAGTGCGAGGCCTTCCAGCAGGCATGTCCCATGTGGTGGCCTGTGACATGATGTGCATGATTGTGCGTTACACATAGTGCAGGGATGTTAGTGTGTGTTGCAGTCATTCCCATTGAGGAGCATGGAGTTGTGTGGTCACTACTGTCCCCAGGGGCATCTTTTCCTAGGTATCATGTGTGTAATCCGAGAATGTCGACAATCTCTGTGTCTACAGCATAGGTTGTGCTCTGTGCCATTGTCCCCTGGCACCATGTATATTGACGTGAGATGTATTACAAGTGTCCACTGTCCAGCCTGACCTGATTTTCCAATTACATACTCACGGTGGCCATTGCCTTTGTGTCTTGTTGCAATCATCTGATGATGCCCATTTGTACATGATAATTTGGACAGCCGCACCTTGGGTAGTTTGTGTGCAATATAGAAGTTTTGCATCCCATGTGTATTTCACCCTGACTAAGAGATGTACGTGCTTCCTGTGTCTCCATAGATTTGTCTCATGTAGGGGGTGGGTGGTGCGGGCATGGCCGACATGTCAAGACCTGATATCTCCTTGCTAGGACTGGCCAGTGTGTGATGTTTGCCTGGACATACACTCAAGGTGCAGTGTGCCAGTCAGGGTGGGCATGTTATCAGTATTACCTATGCTGCATGTGCCTCTAGTTCCTGCCTATGGTCCCTGCTCATCCCCATTTCCAGCCACGCTGTGTGGTGCAGATGCAGTGCTGGATTGTCCCCAGGGCCTTGCTCCTCAGTCAAAATTCCATGTCATCTCATTTGCTATTGTGTCATGCTCTCCATAGTTTTTCCATGGCATGGTGGGTCAAAAAACTGTGTCTTGCATGCCCTACTTATGTACCTTGTTTTGTAGATGTAACTCTTCCTTTGTTTCAGGCTATGCACTGTGACCTAAGTAGATTTGACTCATGTGACATATGTATACAGGTGTATGATTAATTTCTGTCTCTTCACCCTGCCCACAGCATCGTCGGGGGACACGGAGGGAGACATGGACACAGACGGCGCAGAGGGACCGAGCACCAGTGCCAGCGGTGGCATCGTGCCTGGCACTTCGAGTGGGACAGAGGCGGAGGAGAGTGAACCCGGGAACCTGTCAACTGGCACAACAGAGTATGAAGCTGACGGGTCTGAGGATGATCTCTCCGAGTGGGCGGTGGCTGCACCACCATCTGACAGCAGCCCTACATCTCGCACCGCCCCCTCCATTGGCATCAGCCGCCTCCCACTTGCTCGTGTCCCTTCCCAACGTGCCCGGTCACCACATGTCTCCTTCCTGCCAGGCACCGCACCCCCTGCCCCTGTCTCCACTGCTGCCGCCAATGCTGAGTCTGTGGACATCCAGCGGCAGTTGCAGATTGGTCAGACTGCGATCCTTAATGTCCTCCATGGCCACAGCCAGGTCCTCAACAACATGGAGGCATACTTGGAGGGCATTCATTCATCGCAGGCTGACCAACGCAACTTGCTGAGGTCCATAGACTCCACACTGACTGCAGCAGTGGGTCTCCTGCAGCGCTACGTCCCACCCCCTACCCCTGCTCCTTCCACACTTCCCACTCCCATGCCTGTCCCACATACACACAGACGTAAGCATGCACCCACCACAACAGACACAGGCACCACACCAGCAGGGAAGGTCCGCCGCACACCTCCTGACACGCACACACAGGGTGAAGTAGGCACACCCACTGGGTCGGGGGGCAAACGTGTGACACGCAGCCAGAGTGGGAGTCCGCATTCCACCCAATCCACTCCCTCCAAATCCCCTCCCCTCAGCTCTCCTGGACACATCTCCCCCAAAGACTCCTTCATGGCCGCTCTGTCCCTGAGCCCCACAGTGACACCACCCCGCAAGCGGTCAAGGAAGTCCCCGGTCAGGGTGCTTGAGTCCCCCCCCCTGTCCACACCCTGCCCCAGTGGTGCTGCGACCCATCCCTCTGACCCCCCCCCTCCTTGGGGCCTGTGGTCCCTGGAGGACCTTGCCAAGGTATGCAGCGCGCTCCTAGAATCCGCCTTTGGCCCTGCCCCACCCCCTGTGGTGGAGTCCTCCATCCCTGCACCCACGTCGCCTACCCTTTGCCCTCCTGTCCCTGCGGTGCCTGTTCATTCCCCCCCACTTGATGCCCTCACCCCTGTGGAAGACAACGGCTTGTAACTGTGCAGGCAAGCTAGGGGACACGCATCCCACTGTGTCCCCCATCCAGCTGTGACTCCTGGACTGCCCTATGGGCTTTGTAAATATTGAACTTCCTACATACCAGTTTTTGGATCATGCTGAATAAAGCTATTTATTTTTTGCCCTTGGAACACTCCTGCTTTGCTGGCATTGCTGTCAGTGGGGCTGCTGCATGGTTGTGGGTGGTGTTCATGTGTTGGGTGTGTGGGAAATGTAGTAGTCTGCTGCTCATAGGGGGGACCATGGGATCTATGTGCCATCACACGGTGTTAGCTAGCTTTCTCAATTAATGTAAGCAGTTGCTGCATGTTGCAATTGTCCCAAGGTGTTTTCCTTCCTCTGTGTACCCTGACTTCTTCCCTGCAGGGTGTTCCCAATATTTAGCGCCGAGCTGTGTGTACATTAGCTGGGTGTGTGACGGACTCCTTCAACTTTGCACATGCATGCTGAGCCATTCTCCACCTGCATCATTCGTGGCATCCTTGGTAGTCATTGTACTTGTGTATGTGGACAATTGACATGACTTCATGTGTACATGTTTTCTTTTTGGCCCTATGCATGCGTATACTCCCAGCCTCGCACACATGTGGTACATGTACTGCAGGGTCTTTGTGCACCTGACTGACATTTGTGGGCATGGTATCTGTGGCTACTCCACCCTTAGCGTTCCATGGGCACTGCTGGGAGTGATAGGCCCCCACCCCTCCTGTCTCCGGGCACTGCTGGGAGTGTTAGGCCCCCACCCCTCCTGTCTCCGGGCACTGCTGGGAGTGATAGGCCCCCACCCCTCCTGTCTCAGGGCACTGCTGGGAGTGATAGGCCCCCACCCCTCCTGTCTCAGGGCACTGCTGGGAGGACTCTGCACACACCCCTCCTGTCTCTGGGCACTGCTGGGAGTGATAGGCCCCCACCCCTCCTGTGTCTGGGCACTGCTGGGAGGACTCTGCACCCACCCCTCCTGTCTCAGGGCACTGCTGGGAGTGACAGGCCCCCACCCCTCCTGTCTCAGGGCACTGCTGGGAGGACTCTGCACACACCCCTCCTGTCTCAGGGCACTGCTGGGTGTGTTAGGCCCCCACCCCTCCTGTCTCAGGGCACTGCTGGGAGTGTTAGGCCCCCACCCCTCCTGTCTCAGGGCACTGCTGGGAGTGATAGGCCCCCACCCCTCCTGTCTCAGGGCACTGCTGGGAGTGATAGGCCCCCACCCCTCCTGTCTCTGGGCACTGCTGGGAGTGATAGGCCCCCACCCCTCCTGTGTCTGGGCACTGCTGGGAGGACTCTGCACCCACCCCTCCTGTCTCAGGGCACTGCTGGGAGTGATAGGCCCCCACCCCTCCTGTCTCAGGGCACTGCTGGGAGGACTCTGCACACACCCCTCCTGTCTCAGGGCACTGCTGGGAGTGATAGGCCCCCACCCCTCCTGTCTCAGGGCACTGCTGGGAGGACTCTGCACACACCCCTCCTGTCTCAGGGCACTGCTGGGAGGACTCTGCACACACCCCTCCTGTCTCAGGGCACTGCTGGGAGGACTCTGCACACACCCCTCCTATTTCACAATATGTACGCTCATGACATACACGGATGTGGGTACTCTCCATGCATTCGAGGTGGGGGTACGGGTCGTACTTACACTGTTGGGGTGGGGGTACGCTCCATACGTACGCGGGTGGGGGTACGTGTCGTACGTACAATGTTTGCATAGGGGGTACGCTCCATGCATTCGAGGTGAGGGTACGGGTCGTACTTACACTGTTGGGGTGGGGGTACGCTCCATGAATACGAGGTGAGGGTACGGGTCGTACTAACACTGTTGGGGTGGGGGTACGCTCCATGCATTCGAGGTGAGGGTACGGGTCGTACTTACACTGTTGGGGTGGGGGTACGTTCCATGCATTCGAGGTGAGGGTACGGGTCGTACTTACACTGTTGGGGTGGGGGTACGCTCCATGAATACGAGGTGAGGGTACGGATCGTACTTACACTGTTGGGGTTGGGGTACGCTCCATACGTACGCGGGTGGGGGTACGTGTCGTACGTACAATGTTTGCATAGGGGGTATGCTCCATGCATTCGAGGTGAGGGTACGGATCGTACTTACACTGTTGGGGTGGGGGTACGCTCCATACATACCCGGGTGGGGGTACGTGTCGTACGTACAATGTTTGCATAGGGGGTACGCTCCATGCATTCGAGGTGAGGGTACGTGTCGTACGTACAATGTTTGCATGGGGGGTACGCTCCATGCATTCGAGGTGAGGGTACGGGTCGTACTTACACTGTTGGGGTGGGGGTACGCTCCATGCATTCGAGGTGAGGGTATGGGTCGTACTTACACTGTTGGGGTGGGGGTACGTTCCATGCATTCGAGGTGAGGGTACGGGTCGTACTTACACTGTTGGGGTGGGGGTACGCTCCATGGATACGAGGTGAGGGTACGGATCGTACTTACACTGTTGGGGTTGGGGTACGCTCCATACGTACGCGGGTGGGGGTACGTGTCGTACGTACAATGTTTGCATAGGGGGTACGCTCCATGCATTCGAGGTGAGGGTACGGATCGTACTTACACTGTTGGGGTGGGGGTACGCTCCATACGTACGCGGGTGGGGGTACGTGTCGTACGAACAATGTTTGCATGGGGGTACGCTCCATGCATTCGAGGTGAGGGTACGTGTCGTACATACAATGTTTGCATGGGGGTACGCTCCATGCATTCGAGGTGAGGGTACGGGTCGTACTTACACTGTTGGGGTGGGGGTACGCTCCATGAATACGAGGTGAGGGTACGGGTCGTACTAACACTGTTGGGGTGGGGGTACGCTCCATGCATTCGAGGTGAGGGTACGGGTCGTACTTACACTGTTGGGGTGGGGGTACGCTCCATGAATACGAGGTGAGGGTACGGGTTGTACTAACACTGTTGGGGTTGGGGTACGCTCCATACGTACGCGGGTGGGGGTACGTGTCGTACGTACAATGTTTGCATAGGGGGTACGCTCCATGCATTTGAGGTGAGGGTACGGGTCGTACTTGCACTGTTGGGGTGGGGGTACGCTCCATGCATTCGAGGTGAGGGTACGGGTCGTACTTACACTGTTGGGGTGGGGGTACGTTCCATGCATTCGAGGTGAGGGTACGGGTCGTACTTACACTGTTGGGGTGGGGGTACGCTCCATGGATACGAGGTGAGGGTACGGATCGTACTTACACTGTTGGGGTTGGGGTACGCTCCATACGTACGCGGGTGGGGGTACGTGTCGTACGTACAATGTTTGCATAGGGGGTACGCTCCATGCCTTCGAGGTGAGGGTACGGATCGTACTTACACTGTTGGGGTGGGGGTACGCTCCATGCATACGGGGTGGGGGTACGGTCCGTACATGTCCGTCCCCACGCTATGTGATGCTTGTGCGGCCCGTACCCAGGCCTTTGCCACGTGGGTACGAGCCGTCCCGCCATTGTTGGGGTGACGTAGGTGTGGGCGTGGTACGACTCGTACCCACGCTCTTAAGGCGTGGGTACGGGACGTACCTGTCTGGTTGTGTTGTCGGTTCGCGTCGTGAAGAACTTCCGTTGTGGCGGTCGCTGGCTTAGCTGGACACGCCCCCACCCCCTCGTAGTGACCAGGGCCTGGGAGTCGGGTATGTCCAGGGCATGTGTGCTGTGTGACTTTGGTGGGGGGTTTGTGGCCTGCCCTGGTCCTGCCACCCCCCCCCCCCTTTCCCCCCTCCCTTTGTTGTTCTGACCTTCTGCGGCGTCTGCGTCGTAACCTGTAGAGGAGGTCGACTGCTATGAGGGCCGGGATGACACGTAGGTTCGGGTCCATGTCTGTCCGTCGCGTACGGGTACTCCTTGTTCGCGTCGTCCTGTCTGTCCGTCGCGTACTGGTACTCCTTGTTCGCGTCGTCCTGATTTCCCGGCAGTTTTTGGCTGCCGGATAATATTCACCGTGCGGGATGACGTCGGTGCGAATCGTAATTCCTGGCAGGCTGCGAGCGTCCCGACGTCAGGTCGGCGCTTTCCCGGATCGCATTTGTATTTTTTTTTTCGTCGGTCGGGGTTTTGTACGATTCGTACGGAAATGGTGTTTCCGTGCGAATCGTAATTCCATGTTGGTAGATTTTGACGACCGGGTACGCGTCGGACGGAGAATTTGCTCCGTCCGACGGTTCGTACCCGGTTTTTACAGGATCGTGATCGGCGCCAGTGTCTCATAAAAGCAGATCACAGATAAAACACATCATTTTCAACATTAAAATACAGTGAATTCATATATCAAGGCGTTAAAATTTCATACAAGAACATGATCCAAGTTAAAAGCATTGTCAGATTTAAAAAGAATCCATATTGTATTGGTTATAAGAGCCATAGTGGGTAAAAATTGTTCGGGAGACTTATTTTCAGACCATGCCACAGAAATATAACTGGAACACATAGTCAGATAACATTTAGTGGTTTTTCATATGACATCTGTAGTACGGGATCTGATTATCCATATCCAGCTTAGAAACTTGGCTACTGCTATTGTAATAAACTGCGACATATCAGTACACAATATTCTTAGAGCAATGCTAACTTGAGATATACATTTTTAAAGATTAAACTGCAAGATAGTGGTTAAAAGCATAAAGCACAAAGTGGAACGTCCGGTCGTACATGACAGGGGTAAATTCAAAGGTTCATGTCGAACGCGATGGAGCTCGGGTCTGATACAGGAACCACGCAGGCTCCACTGAAAACTGTACCTTTCCGAAGGTAGCGTCAACCACGAGAAGCAAGATGAGTCAGTTCCGAGTCACGCATTCGGGAGATGCGTCGCCGCTGAACCCTTTCTACTAAAGGCAATGCACTGTCGTTAAGCCGCACAGTCAGGAGCTGCGTCATCATCAAACCTCTTAGGATGCCGGTGATGTGTCATCTTGGAGCTGCGCAGTTGGTGCTGTGGTGTCCTAAACGGTGCTGCGTTAATAACAGCGGGAAAAGGGCCAGTTCCGACTGGTCCAAAGTTGACGATACGTGGGTTTTGAAGCGAAAAAGCCGCAGAACCCACTTCCAAGGCCCAGGACTGGATTGGCACTTCCTGGCTGGACCGGACTCACAGGCGGCAGAGTCCAGCAGATGAAGAAAGGCTGTAGGAAGTCTTTGATGTACCTGAGACTTCAGAACATAAGCCAAACCAGCAAGCTCTTGGATGCACTTAAGTTCTTTGAGAATGTAAAAATAAAGGTCCAGTACTTCTCACACCCAGACAAGAGGCAGCAGGCCAGCACAGCAAAGCAATTTAGCAGGATGACAGTCCCTCCTGGCAGCACAGCAGTCCTATTTCCTGGAAGATTGTCCTTGTGTCCAAGTATATTGAAGTCATGGTGTCAGAGGTTGTATCCATTTGAGCCTTTGAAGCGAGGGAGACTTCATAGAGAAGCCTTTGAAGTGCACAAAGTCCTATTCTTGCCCGCTTTGGCTCCAAATTAACTATAGGGGAGTATGCAGCTCTTTGAGTAGGGACCGGCACAGCTCTTTTCATGTGCAGGTGTCCGCTCAGCTCCCTTTGTGTGTGACTGTCTAGAAGGAATGCACAAGGCCCAGCCGTCACCCACCCCAGACGTGTATTCTGAGCCAGGCAGAAGCACAGAATGGTTTAAGTAAGAAAATGCCAACTTTCTAAAAGTGGCTTTTTCAGACTTGCAACTTAAAATCCAACTTCACCATAAGTTGGGGCATTAAATTGGGAGTCCAGAGACACCAAGCTTCAAATGTCTATCTTTTCCAATTGGAAATTACACTTATTAAATGTATCAAGGTAATCCCCGTGTTAACCTATGGGAGAGATAGGCCTTGCAGTAGTGAAAAACAAATTTAAGAGTATTTCACTACCAAGGCATATAAAACTGAAAAGTACATGTCCTACTTTTGAAATACACTGCACCTTGCCCATAACGCTGTCTAGGGCCTGCCTTATGGGAGACGTACATATAATAAACAGGAAGTTTTGGGCCTGGCAAGTAGGTTAACTTGCCAGGTCGAAATGGCAGTTTAAAATTGCACACACAGGCTGCAGTGGCAGGTCTGAGACGTGTTTAAAGGGCTACTATAGTGGGTAGCGCAATCAGTACTGTAGGCCCACTAGTAGCATTTAATTTATAGACCCTAGCCACATATAGAGCACTTTAATAGGGACTTATAAATAAAATATGCCAATAGGGGAGAAGCCAATGTTAACATGTTTAGAGTACAGAGCACATGCTCCTTAGCACTTGTTAGCAGTGGTAAAGTGCTCAGAATCTTAGATCCAGCAAAACAGGAGGTCACAAGGCAAAATGCCAGGGAAAACCATGCAAGGCTGCCAGGTCTAATAACAAGCAATACTTAATTACTCAGGAAAGAATATAACCATAACTCACACCTCTGTGGAAAGCAACAACTTCCATTCATTCAAAAAGAAGAAACCAGTAAAACCTCCTGAGCAAGTGACAACACCGCTCCCTCCTGGAAAAAGTTAAAAAACAAATCTCCCCATAGAAAATAATACTAAAGCCCACTTGACATAATATGTCACTCCATCAACCTTCCCATTATGAGCAATATAACTAGTTAGAGTCTTACACTCCTGACACTGCACACAATATGTTGGTCATAGTCTCTTACCTGCAAATACGTTTCATGCAGCAAGTGAGGTTTAATTGTTCTCAGTGTACCCAAGAATGGCAGAGGTGTGGGCCCGGGTGGCAAGCTGCGTCTCTTCTGATGGATTTTCCAGGAAGTAAGAAACAGACTTCCGAGTAAGATACAGACAAATAAGGCAGCTGTTACGGCTAACTCCATTACTTGTCTCCCAGACGGGTACTGCTACCTATGGGAGACAGAGGGTCAAGAGTATTGGGTGATAGGCAGTATCTTCACCTATTAAACACAAAATAAAATGTCTCAACATTTCTTTAGTCCTCCTACTCAATACTAAGACAGTTCCCTGACCCAAAGGAGACCAACCTCCTATCATTACTGGTAACAAGAAACCACTATTAAGGAGTGCAGAATCAAGGCTTTTTAAAGAATTATATGGCAGGTGAAATCTTGCTTACTGAGACTATGGGCCTAATTTATATTTCAGTGGACAGGTTACTCCGTCACAACGGTGATGGATAGCCTGTCTGCCAAAACATAAATTCTATTATATCAATTGGATTTATATTTCAGCGGATGGGGTATCCATCACAGTTGTGACAGAGTAACCCGTCCACCAAAATCTAAATCGGGCCCTGAATCTTTTGAGTAGTTGATCCAAGAGACATTTCTCTGTTTATCATTCCAGATCTCTTGGTGGTTCTCAGCACACTGAAGTATTCCCCCACTTGCTCTTTTGAATTTGATGCTAGGCTCATTTTATCAAAATGTAAGATATTTAACTTCCTTTTGTAGGGTGAACAGCACAGTGTTTGAAACAGTTCCGTTACCTTGGGACCACTTTTCATCAATTATGGTGTTCTCTAGGGTCAGCACTGCCATCAAGGGTTTTCTTAATGTAAATATTAGTGAACATTTTGAGCTGGTGAACGTCACATGCAGATAATGAACAAGGTACTTACTTTTTTTTTTAAACACTCATTCTGCTGGTTCCTGTATCTGACTGCAGATGACCCACTTTTACAGTCCTCAAATGGCACCAGATTGGAGCCCTAAAACGTTTTGCAATAGCTTCCTTGCGCAGGTAGGTGGCTCTATCGAACTCTGTGGTGATCAGTACCACCTTTGGAAGTGACAATACTGAGCCACATATATGTGCCACCACTGCATGCTTATACCAGTGTATACCATGACCAGCGCTCTGCAATGATTCACTGACAAACTGTGGATACTGACAGTGTGCATCATCTAACTTGTAACCTTATTATCTCCTAAAGGTCTACATTACAGAACAAGGAGGTGGGCAGGCGGTGTGGTATCTGCAGTTAGAGTATCTACCACAAAAAGCATTACAAAAGGTAACTTGAAATTAATCAGCACTATAACTGGTTTCTAAACAGGGCTAGAAGGTGAAGCAGTTCCTCTATGTTTAAAAAACACTGCAGATTAAATTTTAATCTGCAGTGATTTAAAGATAGAGGGACTGCTCCGTCTTCCAGTCCTGTTTAAACCACTGTAGTGAAGCGCATACCCCTTGGTGCCCTTACATAAGTTTGTATGGGCACAGAGGTCTATACACTGGGGTCGATATCCCTTGGTGCCCTTACATACTTATGTAAGGGCACCGAGGGGTATGCACTGCACTGTAGTGCATACCTCTCGTTGCCCTTACATACTTATATAAGGGTGCCGGAGGGTATGCACTGCACTGCAGTCCATACAGTTCGTTGACCTGCAGGGCATACCCCTCTGTGCCTTTGCAGAAGTGTGTAAGGGCACCGAGGGGTATGCACTGCACTGTAGTGCATACCTCTCGGTGCACTTACATACTTATATAAGGGTGCCGGAGGGTATGCACTGCACTGCAGTCCATACAGTTCGTTGACCTGCAGTGCATACCCCTCTGTGCCTTTGCAGAAGTGTGTAAGGGCACCAAGGGGTATGCACTGCACTGCAGTGCAGTGCATACCCTTTGTCGCCCTTATATACTTATGTAAGGGCACTGAGGGGTATGCACTGCACATTGCGGTGCCCACTGTGCCCCTTCATGGAACTCAGCGGAATTTTAATATAATTCCACAGAATTTCGTGAAACGAAACACCACCAATTCCGTTCACCTCAAATTTTTAACAGGCCCAATTTCTATTTAGCCAGACTGCAAAATCAAAATGTTGCAGTTTACTTCTGAGACTTTTGTATCACCTTGGGTTCAATGTACTAACAGCTTTTACATTTGCCAAGACTGTGATTTACAAAATCAAAAGCTATGCGATGACAAAATCACATCTACTAATGTGCTAAAGGTACTTTGTGAAGCAGAAATATCTTTACAATTTGAAAAGTGTCTTTTGCGACCCACTTCGAATCTCATAGGGAAGAGGTATAAAAGAGGTATAAAAGGAGCAATGAGAAATATCAATGCTTAGAAACTGCAACTCCAGTTGCAAAGCACTTCTGAAATGACAACAGAGAAATCACGGCAAAAACGTATTAGAGGTGGACCTATAAGCCTGTTTGTGTGCCCAGAGGATCGAAGAATTACAAAAAATAGTAAGGCGAGCCCTAACACACCAGGTATCATGCTTCACCACAGAGCTGTATAATTCGTCAGAAATTATTATGGTGACAAATAGACTCCCTGATTACATGGAGTATTTTGTATGAGGGTGATGATGTGGGATCCAGAGTATTAGCCTAAAAATCTCGAGGCCTCTGCCCAAAGGATATTACTGGGGGCCCAAGAGCTGATTAAAATGGAGTGAGGATGCATAGGAGGGCTATTTCTCCACCATCTTTCAGGTCGACATGCCTCAGTGGGTCGTGCAGCCCTAAAACGGGTCCCCGACCTTTATCAGAACAAGGATCTTGATGTCAATTGGTCATTGTGGCAGCAGTCAGACTATTTGCATTCGTGTAATATAGAACTATAGTTCCTAAATAGTGCTGTCCTGCAAAATGTAAAAATAAAATAAACATTACAGCAGAGAAAACTTAAAAAACATGGAGAGAAAAGCCCCTGGTAACATGGCTGCATGCATGTTTGAGTGCCCTCTGCAAAACAGACGTATGAAAGTGCACAGCAAATCACACAGAAAACGAATTTAGTAAGACTAAAGGTGTTTAATTGTGTCATACAAAACTCTTACAGCAAATTATTCTTATGCAAAAACAATAGGGATTATTTTGAATTTTCAATAGCCACAAGAATCAGAGCTTCAGAGGACTCTGCAAACCTCTCATTAGGCCAAAGTCGTCCGAGGCCCTGCTGCCTCCAGCACCACCAGGCGTATAAATTGATCCATTTTCATTTTTTGTGCCATTTTTGTCAGAATGCCCTTAACCATGTTGTTATACTAATGGGTGGGTAGCTCTGTAATTCAGATCCATATGGTAACGGTGGAGTGACGTTGGGGGAGGGACCCGAAAATGGCAGTCCTTTTATGTTTATTCCCACTGGGAAGTGTCTTGGCTGCAACTGTAAGCACAGTAATCTCCGTCCCCGATGGTCAAAATGGGTAGGCGCGGGTAGTTGACACTCCAATCCAAACGAGGGGGTCGGGTAATTCACACCATGTCTCAGTCCTGTCTCTGTACATGCACCCAGGCAACCTGAAGGGGCAGTCCACTGGGTATGGCTGCCGACCACAGCAGGAGCAATCCAGATCCACACCCACTACTGCAAAAGAGAGGAGAGGTGTTGCCAAGTCCAACAACACCTCCCTGGCCTCAAACGCAGAATCAGAAGACAAAGATAGGGGACACAAACAGTAGATCAATGTCAACATATTATCATTTTTGGAGACCTTTTCAAATTTACAGACGTAATAGCACCATCAGACTTCCAAATGCTTAGAAGAAGTGTAGAAAGCATATGTGCAAGCCTTGGGAATGTAATTTTAGGGCCTTTATTCTTTTCTTCTAGCGAGCTCGTGCAAAATGTAAGACAGATGAAAGGTGTGGAAAATGCAAAACTTGCACAAGACATTCAGGGGTATATTTACAAGCCCCTATTGCCATAGAAAGGTCACTTTTTAAGACGTTCCTGTGGCGAGAGGGGCTTTGCCTTATTTACCAGGCAGCGTTAAGTGGCCTTGTAAATAAGGCCCTCTTTCACGATTTGCTTATCGTGAAAGGGGGGGCAATGAATGTTGCTGTGAGCGTTCCACCACAGCACCCATTGATTCTGACGCAGCCCCCTATTTACAAGGAAGGCGTTAATAGGAGGCAGGCCTAGAATTAATACCAGGGAAAACCTGGTCTTACCCTGGCAAAACGAGGAGAAATGTTAAATTTCTCCTAGTTTTTGCTGTTTTCATGTGTGCTGCGTTGTACAGCACACATGAAAACAGCAAAAGGCCAATGATTGTTTACGTACAAGAAGGTCCGCCTTCCTGCATATAAACAATAATTTTTTTTAAATGCTAGCATTAAGCAGCACACATAGAAGTTACAAAACTGTGTTTAAAGATTGTTTATGTGCAGGAAGGGGGACCTTCCTGCATATAAACAATGTTCTCCTGCAAGCAGACACCCTTGCACTATGGTGCAAGGGTGCCTGTGTTGGCGCTAGGCTGCCAATTGTAGCGCCAGTGCAGGGGGAAATGCAGGGCTGCACCATATTCTTGCAAATATGGTGCAGCCCTGCGTTTCTGAAGCGGCGGAGTGAGGTGTTAAGCCAAGAATGCAAACACGGTGTTCCGCCACTTCCCTTGTACATATGCCCCTTAGATAGAAAAATTGGCCCCATCAACTTTAGAGATACTTGGATCAAGACCAACGTGTAATGTATTTCTAGAAGAAACTTCAGGGTAAAATGTTATAGAAAATATTATTGCTAAGGGAAATCAGTCTATTTAATGAGCATCATCGATAAATGAATCAATTTAATGAAGAAATACAGCAGCTATAAACGTTTAAAAGCATAACTTTTCAACTATTGGTTTTAAATCAATGCTCATACATTTAGACTTCTTTTTTGCATACTGTCTAGTGCAAAGAAGCTTCAGTAAACATGTGCTTATTAAATTAATGCAATAAATAAATACAACCATTATAATGCGATACAATTATTGTTTTGCCATCCGTTGACATCTTAGATGTTGAAGGACTGCTAGCTCCTCTTTATGGAAAAACTTAAAGAACTGCACTAGGTAATTATCTAAAACTGCAGTATAAATAATAACTTTATAGTTTACACAGAAAAAGAACTTGGAAATGGAGGGAGGGGTCACATAACTGAAATACAGACATGCCAACTCACATGGTGCCACTGTATGTCCTATGATTCCGGCTCCTTTCACAAGATCACCTGGTGAGAAGCCGAAATCACACGGTGGTAGGGGAAAACGTGCTGAAAACCACTGTAAACAGTGTATTTCCAGCTCGCTTTCAGAGGTACTAAGCAGCTGATGTCCATTTAACGATGTGAAAACTCCCCAGTAGATCGATGAAAGCCTCAATGATCTTTTGTTTTTCAGGTCTCGGCTGGACAGCGCATGCGCTGTCTCAAAGAGACATGTTGTTTTCAATCTGTGGGCTTCAGCCCGCCCATAGGTTTACCATTTGCTTGCTCCATTGTCGCTCTCATATCCTCTGTTCCCATTTATCCATGGAATGGATGCATCACGCCTCATCTTGTGTTTAGCCCTCCCCAGAGCATGGATCAAGTACTTGTGTCCATCCACTGCTCCTGTTTTAGGAGTGACTTTTTTCTTAGCATTTGAGCACTACACACTAGTGCTCTTGTTTTCAATCACTCCATTCTCTATCTCCTGTTGCCTCTTTCCCCCTCCCACCAGCACCATACCAGTATTTCACGGCACAGAATTCTCCCATGTAAGCATTTTCTGCATTAATGTACCGGCAACATACATATAACTGACATGAGACAGCTAGTGTACATCCTCACTGATTCTTCCATACAGAGCTCCCTTAGCTCCCTTTCAAACAAACTTTAGTTATTTGTTTACATGAAATATGTTAAAGTGTCTTTACAGCTGCCTTAAAGGGGCAGACCCAGAAAACGAAGAAAGATCATGGCTTCCCTGCCTAAATTGTGTGCTCTTGGCCTTCATAGCTAAAATTCATTAATATTGACAAAGCCAATAACTCTTGCATCACGAGACCTATATATAGCGCCGCTTAGTTAGCTCTTGGCAGCAGGCCCGCCCCCTTCAAGACCCCGCTCCCTCCTCACACTGTGAAACTATTTTGTAAGTTGGCAGGTATGGAAATTTATTATACCAACAAAACACTATAGAATTTAAAAATGTTTGTTTGATAACATCGAAGACTAACGATTCCTGTTGTTTTAAAGATTTCTATGTAAGATGGTAATAGTTGCTGGCGTGTTTACCATACATAAATATCTCACATGTGGCTGGTCATTTACAGTTCAACAGAGTGGTTAAGCAGTGCCATAGCTTGGCGGTGTGCCCGCCCTGCCGAACTTGAAAGGACTTTCTTTAGAGGTGGGGAATTGTTTGGTGTCTGTAGATGAAGCCTAAGCCTTGCCGCCAGCTGTTTGCTACAGTGTCTTCTGATTCTGACCACAAAGTGTGCAGCTCCACCCTAAAATGGGTGAGACCACCACCACTCATTTTTATTGTCCAATACTGGCATAACTGGTGAGAGAATAAATAAATGTTCCTAACATGCAGGGGAGACTATTCGTACACATCATGTTTTTTTAATTTTACTTTTTAGCACCAACCCCCCTCCCGCAGAAGAGGGCAGAGGCAAAGACCTCCACTGACCTGGTAGGCAGTAGACAATAAAACAGATGTCACTGCTAGAATAATGTCACTAAGACTTAACCTGCCCCAAACAGGCTTCTCACTGCTCCTTGGCCTCTGGCCCCCCTGAACACACCACCACCCCACCCACATTGCTTCATGGCAACAAACAAATCACCAAACCACAGGGTGATGGTAATAGGCCACAGTTTAGTAGTATTATGTTACATGTCTGCACCATGGACAATGACTGCGATCGGCAGAGCATATGCTGTTTGTCTGGTATCGACCTTTTTTAAAATGCGGTACCACGTAACCCCGGTCATTACAGGCCCATTTGATGTGGGCCTCACCAATGACGTGCGCAAATGTTCACACACGTGCCAAGTCAAGGCAGAAGCAGGAAACGAAGGAGAGACCAGGCAGGTGTGTGACAGCAGGAAGACCCGCCCTTCTGCTCCCTCAAACTCCCCCCTGGCCTGATCACCAGCCGCCATCGGGGCCCATTAGTCGTGGGCCTCTCAGGGTCCATCTACACCTCCCTGCCACACTCTTCTACCCTTTGAATATGTTATATAACCACTACAAAAAACACAGAGCTACAACTTTGTGATGCCAACGTTCCAACAATTGTGCATCTAGACAAGCTTTCTTTTGATTATAGGTGGTTATGTAAATTGGCCGACACAAGAGGTAAAGAATGTCTTGCACGTGCTAATATGAAAAGTTTGTCATGTATGGAAACTTGTAACTACGTATGTCTATAAAGTGGAATTTGTAATCTTTGACTGACCAAGGAAAAAAAAATGTTCCAACAATTGAAAACCATGAGGGTAGATTGTATTTATTTGCCATAAATTTTAAAAGAACTCTGCAATTGCTATCTGTTGATTATGTTTAACCTGTTTTTTGGCCTGCTCACCTTGTGTTTTTATTGTGGCTGAAATTTTGGGTAGATTTTCACTTAGTGCTCTAGTGTCTGAATCACTCTAAAGACCCCGGAAGCATGCGCAATGGAGCCTCACCCTTCATAAGATTTCAGCCTGTCTATGCGCTAAGTTGATGTAAGATTGTTTTCATCTGCAATAAAAAAGGACTCTCCAATTGTTATAATTTATATGTTGATTCTGTTAAAACTTGTTTTGTGGCTTGCTTGCTTGGTAGGTTTTATTACTGTGGCCATGTTGGGGGGATTTTCGGTTAGTAATCCAGTGTCTGAGTCACTAGAGACCCAGAGAGCATGTGCAAGGGAGCCTAGGGCTACATAAACCATGCTGTAGGCCGTACAAGTGGCAGTGCAGTGGCTGCTTCTGTCTGGAGCAGTAAAAGGACTGGACTGAACTTTCTGCAACTTCTTTCTTTGAGTATCTCCAAAGGTTTGATGTAGAGCTTGCCCCCTGTTCAAGAAGTCTCAGGAACAGCAAAGACTTCAAGTTCTTCTTCCATCAGGCCTGGGGACTATGTGTTTTGTGCTGCAACAGAAGAAAAAGCAGCCTGATTCAGTCTACGACACCGCTGCCAACTCTGTGTCCTGAAGGCACCGCTGCAATGCCGCAACACAACCCGGGTCTCACCGACGATGCCATCTGACGCTGCCACCGAGCTGCTGCTGGCACTGCGACCTGAGGGCGCCGCACTTCGCATCGTATCGCTTCACGACGCCGCCTTGGTATCCCCGACGACGACGCTCCCCGCCGAAATCGACGCTGCTGCTTGCACCAGGGTTCAAGGGCACCGCTCGTAAGTTAGACGACGCACCATCCTCATCCCGCCCCGCAGCCTTTCGACTCCAGTTCGTCAGCCGACGACATCGCTTCAGCAACGACGACACTGCTGCCTGCACCATGGCCTGCCAGCACCGCGACGAGCCCCATATCACTTCGCACCGCGACCCAGGTCTCATCGACGACGATATCTGATGCCGCCACCGAGCCGCTGCTCGCACCGCAACCTGAGGGCATCGCACGCCACTGCACTTGGCACAGCAGCACACAACACCTGCCGACGCCAGAGAACCTGACTTCAACCGCAAGGAGTTCGATCTGCAAGCATGTGACTTCAAGGGACTGACGACTCTTGCACGACCTCCCAAACCGACGCCTGCGGGTGCAGTGCTCTTCGAGCCCGAGAGGCCGCCGACGCACTACATTTCTAAAAGTACTGTTTTGAGGGTCTTCCCGACATCGTAGTTGGCCAGCGACGCCGCAGTCAGCCAGAACTGTTTGGATTTGTTTGTTCACAATGCCGTGATAGCCCCAGATGGAGCTATCGACTTCAAGAAACTGTATTTCAAGGTTATTTTGATAACTGAAGATTTCTAAGTACTGTATTGTGGATTTATATTGTTTTTGGTCTTGTCTTAAGTATATAAAAATATTGGATATTTTTCTAAACTGGTGTGGTGTCCTTTTAAACTCCTTAAACTGAATTACTGTTGGTTATGTGCAAATGCTTTACACACTGCCTCTAAGATAAGCTTAACTGCTCGTGTCAAGCTACCAAGGGGGTGAGCAGGGGTTATTTTAGGAGTGTAACTCCCTTATCCTGACTAGAAGAAAGGGTCCCTATTTGGACAAGGTGCAAACCATTTCCAACTAGAGACCCTCATTTCTAACAGTGACAGACAGTGAAAACTTGCCTTTTGTCTGACCACTTTGAATAGAGCAGACGAACAAATGACTAAACCTCTGATGGCTGCTACTTTTTTCAGACTGTCGGAGGGTACTCCGGGACTGTTGCAACGGAGTACCCTCTCTGCCAAATTGTAAATTGAGCCTTTAGAGCCCCTCAGCCAATCAGTAAATATAAAATGTTTCAGTCCCCTATTAATCTTTATGCCAGCCCGTTGACCAAATGTAACTGGTTATCTTCTGAACGTCTGACTGAGCTAACACTTTCGATCTTTATGCTACGGAAACAAAAACATTTTGAAAAGTGGAAAACTGGTGTCACTAAAAACTGGACTGAAAATTCAGCAATCGAAGAACAATGACATTTCAACAGCTAACTCCTCTATACTGCGTTCACTGACTGTGACGAAAAAACTAATGTCAAGCTTGATTACTATGCCCCCAGCATACGTGAAACCAAAGTTCAGGAAATCTACAAAATATATTGAATGTAAAAATTATACCTTTTGAAAATATAGTCCCAATGAGTGTATGTAAAATGGAGTAAGGCATCCAAAACCTTCCAAATCCTCTGTGATGCAACAAAGTAAAATTAGTTCAAGATAATACACAGAAAATGTGACAAATCTAAATGTAAGATTCGTTAGACAACATGTATATGAAAGCATAGAAATAAGAAAAACATATACTGTTGCAATATGAAATATACCCTCATCAAAATATCTTATTTTACATTTAATGTTAGAAAAATGTACATGGGTTTGTGTCAAACGTCTGCCACCATTTCATTTTCCCCAGTTGTGACCAACACTTTCCTTGTGGAAAAATACCTTCAATAATTAAAAATATAAGGTACACATAACAAAGGTCATAAATACCCTCGTATCTATTTATAAATACCTCATAATGTTGGTTATATAGATAGCATCATAATTTTTTAATTTCAGTTTTGTTAGGAAAATGTTATCATTTTAACAAAACACATACTTACTAAACAAAACAAAAGAAATATGATTTTATAACTTTGTATCAAAAGCTATGTATGCATTAATAACTTAGTTAACATTAAAAAATATTTTACATTAACAATATACTAAAAAATAAGGGGGGGCGACCATTTGGATTATACATGGTGTCTAGTGGAACCCAGTAGGCAGGGAATACTCTTTTTTTCTCGCCAGTCCACCAACTCCACACGCGGATTGACAGATTCCTCTGCTCCCTTTATGTCGCGGTCCAAGTCACCAATGCCACATACCTAGCCAAAACCTTCTCTCACCATAACCCCCTGGAGATCCACCTTACATGGTGCAGCGTGCCTACTCCGTTCCCCACATGGAAGCTTTGGCCCCAGATGCTAGAAGACGCTCCCTTCCCCAGCACATTATCCAAAGCCATCACAAATAACTTTTCCGAAAACTGAAACACTGCCTCTTCAAACTTGATTGCGTGGGATGCACTCAAGGCGGTAGTACGCGGCACTGCGATAAGCGCCACTGTAGGGGCCGGGCACGAAATACATAAAAATCTCATCAGGTTAGAATATTCACTGACTGAATTGGAGCAGGCAGAAGGGAGCGATCCGACTAAACAAGACACGCTGCGAGAAGTGCGCATACAACATGCCAAACTGCTAGAAACTCTCCGGGTGATAGATCATAGATCGTTCACACAGCTGAAGCACACTGTGGCTGACAAATCTGGGAGACTACTGGCTAGAATACTGCGGGATAATCCAACACCTACGGTTATAACCATATTAATGTTCCAGGGATTGGCATGATCCACTCACAGCAGGGCATAAACTAAGTGTTCTGCAACTACTATAGCGAGCTATACAGCGAACCCGCACACATTGACGACTCACTGGTCGACAACTTTCTAGAGGGTCTACCCTATCCACAACTCACAGCAGACACCCAGAAAAGCATCTCGGGCCCCATTACCAGAAAGGAAATAAAGGCGACCATCAAAGGACTTCCGCGAAACAAAGCACCAGCCCTTGACGGCCTGCCAATAGAACGCTTTGACTCTTACTCGGAGGGCCTCATCCCTAAATTGGGAGAATTATACAATAAGGCACTGGAATTAGGCTGCGTCCTGCACACCACTATGCAGGTGCTGGTAATATCGCTCCCAAAGCCAGGGCGTGACGACGCAGATTTATCGGGCTACCGGCCATTGTCTCTATTAGCATCAGAGTATAAAATCCTAAGCAAGATCTTGGCGAACCGGCTTCAACACCACTTGCACAAACTGATACACAAGAACCAATGCAGTTTTTTGCCGGCGTGCAGTTAAGCTTTAAATATCAGACGGCTACACCACATTATGGCCACTGCTCCTGCGAAGTGTGCTAATGCTGGCTGTATAGCACTAGACCTACTTTGGGCTCCCCAATGAATACCTCCGCTGGGTCCGATTGCTCTATACAGCCCCTACTGCGAGAGCAGGCACTGCCAGCAACATAGCTCAAGAATACACAGTACACGAGACAGGGCTGCCCCCTCTCCCCCTTATTATTTGTCCTTGCCATAGAGCCGCTGGCGCTCGCGTTACAACAAACTGCTGACCAATCGGGGATTCCAATAGCTAATACAACCCACCTGATATCAGCCTATGCGGATGATATTATTGTGTACCTACGGGACCTCACAAACTTGTTCGAACCTCTCCCCACCATTTTCTTTAACCCCTTCGACGCGCATGACTGAACGGTTCCGTCATGCACGTCGGTTGCGCTGTGCGCATGACGGTACCGTTCCGTCATGGCCCCGCCCGCGCACGGAACCTTCAGCGTGGCGCGGAAATCCGCGCCGCGCTGAAGGGGTTACGTTTGAACCCATCTCTGGTCTCGTCATTAATGAAGGGAAGTCAAACGCATTTTTCCTGCATGAAGGTCCCAGCCCAGACGTAATTAGCTTTGGCACATAAAGTATACCGGTGGCACATACTACATTCAAATACCTAGGTATCCACATTTATAGATCACACGCGGCTCTGCTTGACGGTAACTTGCTGAAAGCAATTAGTGCAGGGCGATCAAGAGTGACATTCTGGTCGTCCCTGCCACTATCGATGATGGGGTGAGTCGCCATTTCCAAAATGGTGGTACTCCTCCGCTTATTATATTATTTCGCAACCTTGCCGATACTAGTCCCGCCATCCACATTCCGCGCCCTAGACACGCTATTGTTGGATCTTCTGTTGGGGACTGGTCGCCGGAGGGTGAGTCTCAAAAAACTGCAATTAGAACCGCATAGGGGAGGGCTAGGGGTACCGGAATTTAGAGCATACTATTATGCCTGTCAGCTACAATCGCTATCCTACTGGAGTGCGGACAGAAATCTACAAGAAACAGGCTATACAACACATGATATAGATCGAGGATCACTCCACACATTGTTGCTGCCAAAAAGCAAACTCTGCCTGCTTGCACCACCACTACTCAAGACACCACTTCAGTGTTGGAAGCAAGCGCTGCATTACACACCTGTGCCATTCCCTACGCTGGAAACATTCCTCTGCTGGGGATACCAATCCCTGGTGGCAGACTCACAAAGAATAGAATACAGGGCTGGGCAGAAGTGGGAGTAGACACAGTAGGCGCCTTGTTAAGCGACAACACCCTTCTAGACCATGACAACTTTATGCAAGTCACAGGGGCGCCGGGTCACCTCTACTTAACACATGCCATGGCGTCACATTATATAAAAGAATTGGGCTCCCCAACGGCAAGAGCCTCCGTCACATGAACTAGTTTGTACATTATACTACATGGGTGAGGGTCGCCATCTCATTAAATGGCTGTATATTGGTATCCGCGCACAGGCGTCTGTCCCTCTCACCGACTTGAGAACTAAATGGTCAGAAACGATCGGTTGTGAAACATCCGATAAAGCGCGGGCACGTATACTAGTACGCCCCAAGCGAGTGTCACAAAATGCCAAATTCAAATGTATACAATGCATGGTCCTGCATAGATCTTATCTAACCCAGCGCTGATTACACCGAATGTTCCCAGACACCCAACACTGCTGTCCTCGCTGTAAATCTGAGGAAGCGGGCTTCGTACACATGCTATGGGCTTGCCCTCACCATAGTGAATACTGGGAGGGGGTGCGTGGTGCTGTTAGGGAAGTTACGCATGTGCAGATTGAAGACTGTATAACTGAATGCTTATTAGGACTCCGCAAACGCACATGTGCCCAGAAAGTTCAGCTCCGCTTCTTGGACCTTGTCTTTATATTAGCTATACGAGCTATTACGATGAGTTGGAAGTCTACGAAACCTCCTGCGATATCCACATGGTATGATGAGGTGGTGCGCTGGAGTGGCGCAGAAATTGCGGCAATCAGGCGCCAAGAGTCTGGGGGGCTGCGCAAACACAAAATCTCGGGTTTTAAAGCACTAGACCGCTTTCCACACCACGTTACCCCTACCCCATCGTAATTGGCATTCTGGACTATATTGGGCAATGTGAATGGTGGACGAAAAGAAGACTCATGTAACCGCACAATGACATATGGAGTGGGAAGCAATGTTCACACACGCAATTATTCTGCCAGACTAACCGACCTGGCGGGCCAGAATGTGGGAGGGGGAGGGAGGTTTTTTTGGGGGAAAACTGTTAACAGTTATGTTGATAACCTATTCAAACTCATGCATCTTTATTACAATTGCATCACACAAACTGTTTTGGTATTTCTTTTTGTATCAACGACATTACACTGGTGTGCCTCTGTGCCCATGATGTAATACTCTTACTAGCTTATGCTAGCTGTACAATAACAGAAAATACCTCAGTAAAATGTTGTGTAACAATTGGATAATACTTTCTGGTAAATCAATAAAGTTTGATTTAAAAAAAATAATATTCAAAAAATAAATATTAGTCTGATAGATACGCTTACCCTGTCTCAAAATAGAATGATATTCCCAAACAATTATAAAGGTAAAAAGGAATTAGGATTGTCTAATATGTTTACACCAACTATACCACATACCAAAAGGCATTAAACTCCAACATTAAGGTAAGCCTAAGAGATCCATCACTTATCACCAATAAAAACTTTACCTAAACTTCAACCCATATTAGGTTGATCTAAAAATGCAGTCTTGAAAAATCCGCAACATCCAATAGTATTTAAACAGAAAGAACATACTTTCAGAAATACTTCATAATAGTAATAGTACTAATTGTAAAATTCAGACGCTATAGGCCCAATTCACAAAGGTAAAGTTAGATCAAAAGTCTAACTTTAGACCTGATGACTAAGTTTAGACCTAAAGTCTAACTTTATGCCTGAAGTCTAACTTTACACCTGAAGTTCAACTTTACACCCACAGTCCAAGTTTAGACCTAAAGTCTAACTGAGACCAAAAGTCTAATTTTACTTCTTTTCATTATTCATAAAGGTAAGTTACAACTAGTAACTTTACTACTAGTAAACCTACTAGTAGTAGTTACTACTAGTCCAAATTACCAGTAGTAAAGTTACTAGTAGGAACTTCACTTTGTGCATCCTGAAAAGTAGTAAAGTTAGACTTTTTGTCTAAACTTAGACTTCAGTTCTAAACTTGGAGTTCAGGTGTAAAGTTAGACTTCAGGTATAAAGTTAAACTCTAGGTCTAAACTTAGACTCTTTGTCTAATTTCCCCTTTGTGAACCGGACCCTAAAACACCAACAGATTTAATCCATCAATCAGTATTTGAAATGTTAACATTTTAAAAACACATTCAACTAAAAAAAAAAAAAACTTCAAAGCACAATTTTTACCATGCAACAACATACATAACACTTTAGTGTGTTTAAAATATTTAGATAATCAAAATAATATTCACAATATCAGATACCATATTAAAATAATAATTTGTAATCAACAAAATGTTACATAATGGATCCAGAAAACAAAACCCTTCACTACGTTGCTGTTAAGTGAAAAATAATATATAAAAAAATTCCTACATTACCTGATAGTACAACATTTAACATTACCTCTAGCATCACCTCGAAATTTCATCCTATGAACCATACTACTGGCATCAATGTCAATTTTATCTTTTAGATTAAGTACATTCACAAAGCAAGTTCTTATCACGGTTGACTACTTACATCGTACAAGTGGTACTTTTCTTCTTGAATTCAATATCAGTCTCAAAACATACTGTGACTAGTAATTTCACTCCACAGTATCCAACAAGATTTTCCAAGGTTTTCTCTAATTTCACATTCCCCAATTTCTTCAAATTTTTCACATATATGTTTTATTCATATAGTGTATTGGGGATCATAAACCCATCCACACACTTTACTCCGCCCACCACCTGAATTATGCAATTTGGCAGCTTATATGATTCATTTAAACAATGTTCTCTATGCTAACATTATATGCACATACAACAGAACTAAGTAAACTCACTCTTTTCGACTTTCCATCATCAAATTTACAAACACCTGAAAAATGCCCGACTTTTCTGCACTGGTAATACTTTACATTAAGTGTGGGGCAAATATTGGCTGAAGCTACGTGTCTTAAAATGCCACAACCTTAATATTTCAATCATTGAGCATGATTTTCAGTTACCCTCTTCTGTCACGGGAGAGCAATTTAAGACACTCCTCAACTTTGGTTACCTTGATCTTATAATTCTAATTTGAAGCTCTGATAGCTTAATCAAATTCATCATCTTTTTCTTCCAGCTTCATGTCGTCCTCACCACATATAAAGTTTTTGAAACTGATAGTAGTTTAATAACTTTCCTATCTTCAACGCCCAAATTATGCTTCAATAGGGCCAATTTGCATCAGGGAAGAAAGACTTCCTCATCCACTGCCTCTAAAAAAGTTATGTTTTCATTGGAGCTCCCAACAATACGATGTTCTAATTAATATTGGAGCAATACAAATGCAATGTCATTACTGTGCTTTATGCCATGTGACAATTGAATGCCGGTGTTATGTAATATTTGGTATCCCCTCGGAATCAGTTAAATTATATATATATATATATATATATATATGTGTGTGTATGTATGTATATGTGTATATATATATATATATATGTATGTGTGTGTGTGTGTGTGTGTGTGTGTGTGTGTGTGTGTATACGTATATATATATTCACTTAAAAAACCATAGGTTTCACACATGTTATAGTTAGGTGGATATTTCACTCGTAAAAAACCAATGAAATTCCCCTGTTATAGTTAGTTCAGATAACTATAACTCGCGCGCCCGCAATCCTGCTCATGACGTCACATATTACATCACTCATGACATGGTCAGTGGCATCACTCATGACATCACTGATGACATCATCCTTGTGATAGAGTGGCAGTCGCGCGAATTATAGTTATCTGAACTAACTATAACGGGGGAATTTCATTGGTATTGGTATATGGTATTAAATGCTAAGTTATGTATGTATTATTATTTTTTTTATATATTTATTTTACAATAAACTACGTATTAAAATATATATATATTTTTTTGTTTTTTTTAAAAAAAATGAAAACATTTTTTCTGCCTTCGGGGTCCTTCAGGGACCCCCTGACAAAGGCTAGGGGGTCAGGAACTCTCTACCCTGCCCCCTTTTCACGTTCGCCACCTTCCTTTTTCACTCTCGCACTGAAAACAAACAAAATGGCGGCCGACACTTCCTGATTTCGACCGATTCGAACGTTGACTAACATGTAACCACCAATCAGAATTACGCTCGCGCACGTTAGGGTGCTCGCACGGTGCGCGGCTATAGATATGTATGTGCTTTTAACTGCAATTTTCTCAGGACCTACTGAACAGATTGACTCCATATATACAAAAGGCACATCCCTGACCTGAGGACTACCTCCCAGCCAAATTTCAAGTAATTCTGTTCAGCCGTTCGGGCTGTACCTTCGACTAAAGGTCCTATGGGAAAATGCATGGGGAAAACGCGTTTGGGACCCCCCTTTTTTCTCGGCCCCCGCTTGCCGAATCCCCCCGAGACTTTCAGGGTAGGAGCTGAGCGGAGCGCCCCATTAGTTTTGAAAATTTAGCGAAGATTCGTCAACCAGCGCCAAAGTTATTCAAAATAGAATTTTCAGATTTCCTATGGAGACACGGTCCTAACTATAACTATCTACTGGCGACCGCCAGTAGATAATATATATATATTATATATATATATATATATACATTCCTAAACAAAGGCTGAAGAAGAGATCTTTTGCTTCTGTCTGATTGTGCCTGGGTGGAGTTTCTTTTCCAAAGGCAGCCAAAGAGTAGGGGATAAACAATTCCAAGGGGATACCGGATAATACCACAGAACAACCACTCAGCAGGCCAGATGAGGTGGACCTCTCAGAGAAGGGCAGACAGCAAGATTCAGTGAGGCCTAGGACTTTTTAGCAGCACCGGTTTGGCAATGGTTGGCACAACTTGGCAGGATTCATGATGGATTTTATGTTATTAGTGTGATTGTGCCATGGAGCTCACAAAAGAGCAGTCACCTTCGCCCATAGCACACCAGCACCTCCTGTTATGTCCCCTTTAATATATAGGTGCTCCAGGGCACCTATGGAGGATGTAGTGCAGAGCTGACTGTTCTCCCAATCTTCCCAACAACTAAAAACCCAGAACCATAACTACACCAAGGATCTTTTTTTTTTTTTTACAAATTAAGTAAAAATGTTTTTCACCTCAATTATAGCAAAACAATAAATAGCGATTACTAGCATGACTCGTATAAGAAATACAGCCTGTCTATGTTCTACATTTTCAAGTAACAAATCACAATCATACCACTTGTCCTTCAAGACTTCGATGTAGTACTCTGCGCATATATGTCAATCTGAATACAAAACAGTGATGGATGGAATGCTTGAATTAAATTAATCTCAGCCACTGGTGATCACTTGCGGCTGCATCCCAATCCATCATTATTTTGCACACCATGCCACCTCAGTTTGGGCCCAAGTATGTGCAAATCAGTGTTGACTATTCTCGAATAGGAACTGTCTAGCCTGAACTGCCAAGCCAGGTCCTCTCTGACAGAAACACAAGCAACCCAGGACTGGTAGCACCCTAGTTATGGGCTTATCAGCCAGGTACAGCTAGGATCCAGTGACACAGTGTGCACGGGACCCACATCTGGACATAGCCATCCCAATTACAGTGACACAATAAGTAGGCAGCTATCTTTTCATGTAGGGTTTATATGAATTTTAATGAGCTGGTATAATGTGTTTGAAAATTTTATGTATATCGAAAGGCTTTTTAAGTACTAATTGATTATAATATGTCTCTTTTTATAATGGACTTTTCTTGTTTTAATTGTTATGCATAATGTTGCATGTTTTCTTTGCACTTTATATGCTAAGAAAATATAGCAAAATAAAGAGTTTTGACTGACTGACTGACTAATACAATAAGCATACAAAACAGTGATGGATGGAATGCTTAAATTCATCTCGGCCACTGTAAACAGTTGGGTCCCATACCAATCCATCATTATTTTGCACACCAAGCCACCTCAGTTTAGACCCAGCTATATGTAAATCAGTCTTGACTGTGCTCCAATAAGAACAGCCCAGCTCAAACTGACAAGCCATATGACAATCTGAAGCAGATTGAATTATCACATAGCTTTTAATTCGTATGGATTATCAACCTGGATATCTTAAAAGCAGTCTAGCATAATATTGCCATCAATTGAATCTCAGCCAAATCTGATAGCAACTTGATAGCATAATCTTCTGCTTTCCAAATACAGTGGGGATGATTCATATAAGCATTTATGAGTGCAGGAAATAGTACTACAGGAGTACTCTTTAACATTCTCTTACATGCCTTTGAAAATCAGTCCCATAATGTCCAACTAACTATTCTTAAAAACGCACAGAGGACACAATCCTTTTGATTTGCAATAATTATTATACGTCTATTCCTTGACTGCAACCATTTTAGATGTTTTGAGGCCAAATCAATTGCCAGCGATCAGCAGTTTTGATATGAATTTAAAACAATATAATCTATAAAGTGCTCATCACTGGTACGATACAAATCCTTTGCGATCAGGGAAAGGAGTGCTCCACTGAGTACCCAAAGTACTACTGTGCAACCAGTGCGGTCGTCTGTCTGACAATCAGTCTGCCGGAAGTAAGGAAACATCACCTCAAGCCTGCAATTGGAGCTGTGGATCTGCCTGAGAGCTGACTGCCCAAAAAGCAAACTGGAAGTGACCTGTGTGGCAGAGGATCTTCCTGAGTTTGACCTTGCCACATACATTAATTTGTCCACCTACCTTAACTGCAAAGCAACTTGTTTGCTTAAGATGGTTAAATCTGACTTTGAATGTTTGTGTTGATTTATATGGATATATATATATATATATATATATATATATATATTCACTTAAAAAACCATAGATTTCACACATGTTATAGTTAGCTGGGCATTTCACTCGTGAAAAACCAATAAAATTCCCCCGTTATAGTTAGGTCAGATAACTATAACTCGCGCGACCGCCACTCTATCACAAGGATGATGTCATCGTGATGTCATGAGTAATGCCACTGACCATGTCATGAGTGATGTAATATGTGACGTCATGAGCACTGGATTGCGGGCGCGCGAGTTATAGTTATCTGACCTAACTATAACGGGGGAATTTCATTGGTTTTTCACGAGTGAAATGCCCAGCTAACTATAACATGTGTGAAACCTATGGTTTTTTAAGTGAATTTGCAGGGTTTTTAAAATGCTAATTCCTAACTATAACGTGTGTGAAACCTATGGTTATTACAGTGAATTTGTACGGTTTTTGAAATGCTAATTTATGTATTTATTTATTTATTTAAAGTTTTTTCACCGTGCGCGCACCACGCGCCCACGCTGTGGGCGCGTGGTGCGCTTCGCGCACCGCGCGCCCACGTTACGTAGTTCGCGGAATTTTTCCGTTTCTACCGTGCGCGTACGCTACGCGCATTCGGCGATTTTTCGTAAAAAATTAATACATTTTTGCCCTTGGGGGTCCTTCTGGGACCCCCTGACCAAGGCTAGGGGGTCAGGAACTGTCCAGCCTGCCCCCTTTTCACGTTATCCACCTTTTTTTTTTCACCCCCTCAGACTGCGAGAGACAAAATGGCGGCCGACACTTCCTGGTTTCGACTGATTCGAATGTTTACTAAGATCTAACAACCAATCAGAATCGCGCTCGCGCACGGCAGCGTGAGCGTACGGTAAGCTTACGGTACGCGCTCGGAGCGCGCCCATAGATATATATATTGATTTAAATGCTATTTTCTCAGGAAATACTGAACAGATTTACACCAGACCTGAGGACTACCTCTCTGCCAAATTTCAAGTAATTCTGTTCAGCCGGACTAAAGGTCCTATGGAAAAATGCATGGGGAAAACGCGTTTTGGGACCCCCCCTTTTTCTCTGCCCCTGCTTGACGAATCACCCCGAGACTTTCAGGGAAGGAGCGGAGCGGAGCGCCCCACCTATTTTGAAAATTTTGCGAGGATTCGTCATTCGGCGCCAAAGTTATTCAAATTAGAATGTTGCGGATTTCCTATGGAAACACGGTCCTAACTATAACTATCTACTGGCGACCGCCAGTAGATAATATATATATATATATATATATATATATACACACAAACATACATACAAAGTCAAATTTAAATTCTAAGCAAATATGCACAGACACACACACACATATACACACATGCACTTTGTAATTAGCCTTTGTAGATGGCTCCATCGCTTTTAATTGCCACTGGAGCCTTGCCTGCACCACAGACAGAGTAGTTAAAAAGCAACTCCAACTGGAAAGGTTGCCTCTGTTAAATTAGAGGTCCTCTTAGCTACCTATAACTGAGTTACCAGGTCCAGGTACCCTGCCCTGCAATAAGACATGCTTGAGACCTACCTTTAGCAGTACTTTAGTTTCTGCTTCAGCCGTCTCACAAAACTGGCACTGCTGAAATTTAACTACCGCTGCAGCCCTTGCACTTTGTTATCTCCAGTAACTGCTGCAGACAAGTCCAGCCCTAATGGGAGGAAGCAAAGAGTAGGAGTGCAACCTCACTAACAATACACCACTGCTGGAAATAGAAGCACTATCTGGCAACGCTCTGAAGAAGTTTCTCTGTGCATGAACTGGGTTTATTCTTTGTTTTCCTCTACGCGTGGATCTCTTTGCCAGTCATATTGTGTCACTCATATTGCGTCACTCTGTAGGGTGACCACCTGACATGGATGCAAATTCTGGACAGGACTGTAAAAATTCAGGACAAAGGGTCAAATCCAGGACAAAAATTCAGGACAGAGGTTCAACTTTCAGGACAAAAACTCAGGACAAAAGGTAAATTCTAAGGACACATCCAAGGAGAGGCCACACCGCACTACTTTATCAGTGCACTTATTTACTATTTTCTACATAGCACTGTTTATTCACTATGGTCTTCATGTGAATGCCTCTAGTTATGCTACATTTAGGTGGCAAATTATGTCCTTGTTCAATAGTAAATTAATGCCCCTGAGCACTGTGTCAAGAGCATCACCTCTATCCAGATTTACCCAAACTTTCTTGGAGAGAAAGCAACAGCACAATTGGTATATGTTTCTGAACATTTTAAAACCTATGGCAAACAGTTTGGGAAACATTAAGGTTTAAGGTATGTGACCAACTGCTAGTTTAGACAAGGTGAACAAAAACATCTGGCTCATCTCTATGTCGATTGTTAAACAACAACAGACTAATGAGGCAGAGCAGATGGTGTGGGCGACAGTCACACCCCTAATGTCAGGATGTGATGTACCCACAACTTGTCTGTAGTCTCACAGCACTTTAGTGTGCTTCCAACACTCTACATTCAGCTCAGAACTGGGAGCTCGGAATACCAGATAAATAAAATTAAAAAGCAGGATGAAATCGACATCAACTGATTCAAAGGGTCGTTGCTAAGAACAGGAAAAATGAGGGGACAATTCATAAATCGGACAAGATGGGCCCACTATGAGTATCAGAAATGATTGTGCTCCCGGTACAGAGCTGGCTTTAAGACGGTGCAACCAGTGCCACTGCACCGTGCACTGACTTGGTGGTGGGAGAGGGTTGTTTTCAAATACATCATGTTTTTAAAAGCACCTGCTGTAGTGTTCCTTGCCTCTGGCTATGTTCAGTCAACAAGAAAATGTCAAGATAAGTTTGGTGATTAATGTTCCTGTTAGAGAGAGATGAGTTTTGTCTGGTGCCAATGTTTACTCATAAAGTAATGCAGAGAGTTAATATGCCTGCTGCAAAGAACATGCACCATGCAGATCACAGAAGTGCATATAATGTAAATAACTAAGAGGGTTACTGCTTTTGTCAGGGAGGTATTCTTTTGTTACTTTAAGTTTATAAGAAAAAAACAATTATAGAGCAGAGAGCCATCAAAGAGCTGCATGCAAACTGCAAGGTATAGGTTAAAGCATTATGATGGGGGAAATAGTCTTTCATTATCCTAATGTTGCAAAAAGTGTTCATTTTTTTAAAAACTCATTTTTATTAGTAAAGACAACCCCCAACCATGGTGTTGCGTTTTGAATTCTGAGTCTATGTTCCTTCAGCCCAAGCACCCTTAAAATATATTGCTTATCAATATTGAGGACATATGGCTCCTACACCAACACTCCTGTGTTGTATGTAATATTTCCTATACAGTGATTTACACATGTATAATCAGGGCCATTGGAATTATGTGGCAGGGGAGGGCCAAATTATGCCTCAGGATTGAGTAAATTATGTGGCAAGAAAATGCAAATTATGTGGCATAATGTGACACATTTTGCGATAGTATTACTTTATTATTTTATCATTATTAAACTTGTTAACACTGCCTGGGTATTGGCTGCACCTCATCAGTCCCAGTATTACACCCAAATATAGCAATAAGCAACAGAAAGGTGACCAGTCAACTTGGCAAACAGCCTTACACTGCGCAGCAATACATCACTGCATTCTTATTGACTTTTGAACTGTTTGAGATATGAGATAAAAACACATTTTTTGCAGCAACTCTATAATTATGCGAAAATCGATGCAGCCACACAATTGCATGATCCCAATGGCCCAGCATATGATTCATTGTCTCTGTGTAATGTGTGTGTGATGTAAAGTGCTCTGACACCCTACGTTGGTATGACTGGCGCTATAAAACAAAAAAATGCATGTGAGCGTGGGTGGTTATGGAGTCTTCAGGGTCACTGTTAAAGGGTAATAGTGAGGGACTCTGTGGATGAGGTGGTCTTTGGGGGGCACCAACAAATATTGCTGCACCGGGCGCCACCAGCATTAAAGACAGCCTTGCCAGGGGCGCTCTCACACCTGAGAGGAGAGAAACATAAGAGGCACTATCAAGTGGCTGAACAAGTAGCACCCACCCACCCTGGCAAACACTGCTGGAACAATGGTCCACTGGTCATGCTTGTGACAGGTGAACAGGGGCCAAACACCTTGGAAGGCTGTGCCCTTGGCAATTGCACACTGTGTCCATGTCTTAAAATTGTTTTGCAGTTGACCCACGTTTGAACCAGTGATCTGGCTCATCCCTAAGTGCCAAAGTATATGCAGAATCTTCAAAATATCTGCGATGTAAATTATACAAGCAAAATGTAAGAACATGATAAAGATTTTATAATATAAGAAGTGTTTTTCCTTAACATATGGTAGTTGTTAAAAATGGGGGCTCTAGTTGGCAATGGTTTAAACCTTGTCCAATTAGGGACCCTTCTTTCTAGTCAGGATAAGGGAGTTACACTCCTAAAATAACCCCTGCTTGCCCCCTTGGTAGCTTGGCACGAGCAGTCAGGCTTATCTTAGAGGCACAGTGTGTAAAGCATTTGCACATAACTAACAGTAACACAGTGAAAGCACTACAAAAGGACACCACACCAGTTTAGAAAAATATCCAGTATTTTTATATACTCCAAACGAGACCAAAAACGATATAAAAATCCACAATACAATACTTAGAAATGTTCAGTCATCAAAATAGACTTGCAATATAGTTCCTTGAAGTCAATAGCTCTGTTTGAGGCTATCACAGCGTCGTGAAAAACAAATCCAAACAGTTCTGTCTGACCACGGCGTCACAGGCCAGCTATGGTGTCGGGAAGACCCACAAAACAGTACCTTTAGGGAAGGTGGCCAAGATGGCGGCTGAGTATGACTTATCTGCTCGCAGCTCCGGCCTTTCGCCCGGGCCCCAGTCCTTTAGCCTTGTATAGGGCCCGGGAAGGAGCAGATTATTTACTGACAAGCCCGGTGACCACACCCGCAACCCGCTCCGCCCGGAGAGAAGCGGTGGCGTAGCGCAGGTCATGGAGAGCTTGTGCCTGCCGCTCCAGCGTCACTGTAGCCCCGAGCCACCCAGCCAAGGCGAGTTGCGCACGGCCTCCTGATCTGGTTGCGATCCCGCGCGGACGGCTCGGAGTGGCGGACAATGTCCATCTGGGCAGCGGAGGGAGCCAGCCGTCCTGGTGAGGTGGAGAGGTCCTCCAGCGTGAGTGAACCGGCCCGGTAATGGCGAGCCCTCTCTGGCGAAGCAAGCTGGCCCCGTCGACGTCTGGAGACTCTCTGGTGGTGTAGGGGCGGAATTCCGGGCCTCAGAGGCCGGTAAAAACTGCAGCGCGGCAGACCTCGATGCAGGTGAGCCTAGCCATCTGGGAGATGGACCACCTCCCCCTTTCCTCTGTGATCCGGCCTCCCGCAGCATAACTGTGCCTGCTGAACTGCCGCTGCAAGGGAGGGAACAGTAAGGGTGTAGGCGCCGGGAGTACATAACCCCCACAGTGGGCGCGAAGGGCACAGAGGCAACGGTGCGGCCCACTCCAGGGCCTTGAGGCACGGGGAGCCCTAAAGGACTGACTCCGGTGGCCCCCAAGGCTAATGGAAGAGCTGCAGTCTGGGAAGCTGCAAAGCGGACGATTGGGGCGAAGAGGGCTCCCATCGGAGAAGAATGACAGGGAGCAATGTGACCAAGAGGTAGGCCTGGCGGCAGTCTGAAACGGGCCTTGTGGGCTTGCAGAAGTTGGTGGTCGGATAGGCAGGGAGGCCGGTGCGACCGGGCGAGCTGTCCTGCAAAGACTGCTCTCCCCCCGCAGAGGATAGGACGGAGCCCGGTGCGGCTATCTGGGAGGGCCTGGAGACTCGAGGGCTTGACTTGAAAAGGGGCTACTGCCAGAGGGGGCAGCAATAGTCAGATCGGTGGAATCCTGGTGAGTGCGAATCATTGGTGCCCTCCCTTCCCCCCTCCAGGCTTTGCTGCCCTTACACTTTAAGTCCCTATCCGAACCCCTCAGAGGTTAGCCACAAGAAGGGCAGTGGGGTCTCGCAGCCATGGTGGCTAATAAAGACAAGAAGGAGCGGAGCGATCAGTCAAGGATCTCCTCCTCAAAGGCAACGCTGGAGGAGCTGAAACGGCACCATCCTCGGGGGGACATTCATCAGAACATGAGCAGGGTGACACTGATGGGCCGGTCACTCGTGGTTTCCTCGAGTTCCTCTTCGCTTTGCTGAAAGGGGAATTCCATGCCATGAAAAGAGAAATATCCCAGGAACTTCGGGAGCTGCGACAGGACATAGACTCAGTTGGCGACAGGGTGGACACACTGGAGACACGGGTATCGACAAGAGACGAGGAGATCGACCAGCTCCAGCAGGAGGTCCTACGCCTTCAAGTTCAGCAAATGGACCTCCAGGCCCACACGGAGGACCTCAAGAATCGTTCCAGACGGTAAAACATCAGAATTCGGGCGATTCCTCAGGGTGCGGAGGGACAGGACATACAAGCCTTCGAGGAGCTCTTTCGACATATCCTGGGTGCCCCCCCGGAGCAACAGACCAGACCCACCAGGTTGGGCCTAAGAGACCTGCTACGGCTCCCCCCCACATCTTAACATGTGTTCACGATTTCCAGCTCAAGGAACGGATCCTCCGGGAGGTGCGAGCCAAGCACCCCATAGAATTTCGCTCATACAGGCAACCTCTGTTCCAGGGCTTGGCGGCCTCCACTCTGCAAAAAAGAAGGGAGTTCAGGTCGGTCACAACCTTCCTGCGCTCAAAGGATTTTTCTTACTCTTGGGGACACCCCTTAAGGTTAATCTTTAAGTGGGAGGGCAAGCTCCGTCAAATCCGCTCCGTATAGGAAGCGAAGTTGCTAATCGCTAAAGTTGGAAGCCCCGAAACGGGAGGACCCAGGGGTTGACGTGGCGGGGCAGGCAGATGCCGACGGGTGGGAAGGTACCCTTCGCGCCTCCGCCCTGACCCTGAGACACTGGCAAAAGAGCAGAAAGCAGTTATTGCTACACTGGAGGAGGACTCAGCCGCATAAATCCTCGGGCCCGGACGGATTTTCCTCTGCCTTTTTCAAAACCTTCTATACAATATTGGCCCTGCTGCTGGTGAGGGTGTACAACTTGATTGGGGATTCTAGCCCTCTTCCACCATCGATGTTGGAAGCACTGGTCACTGTGATCCCTAAATCAGGCAAGGACAAAAGGCAGTGCGCTTCTTTCTGTCCTGTCTCCCTCCTCAATGTGGACCTTAAAATGTTCACTGGGATTTAAGCACAGAGACTCTCCACACATTTACCTGGGTTGATAGTTCGGCTTCGTCTCCAGGCGTCAATGCTCTGACAATACGAAACGCCTTCTACACCTAGTGGACAAATCTGAACGCTTTCCAGCTGAACGTATGATATTCTCTGTTGACACCGAGAAGGCATTCGATAGGGACCACTGGCCGTACCTCAAAGCGACTTTAGCCCATTTTGACTTGCCACAGCGTTTTATTGCCTGGGTGCTCAGTAGCTGCACCAACCCCACTGCCTCAGTGTGGGTGACTGGATGCTCAGTAGCTACACCAACCCCACGGCCTCAGTGCGGGTGAACCGGGTTGTTTCTAATGCCTTTCCCATCCAACAGGGGACAAGACAGGGGTGCCCACTGTCACCACTCTTGTTCGCCCTGTAAATGGAACTCATGGCCCTTCATCACAGGAGTGCACTTCGGAGGTGAAGAGCACAAACTTACTCTATACACTGACGATGTGGTGGCCACATTGGAGAAGCCACGGGAATCCCTCCCCGCCCTGCTAGCAGAGCTTGATAGGTTTGCTTTAGTGTCAGGCTTCAAGGTTAATGTGCACAAGTCACAAGCTCTTAATCTATCTCTTAGCCCCGACACCCTGGGAGTGCTGCAGCGGTTCTACCGGATTCACTGGACACAAGGTACAATCCCCTACTTGGGCCTGCAGCTCTCGGCCAATATCCAGGAAATTAACTCGATGAATTATAGGACATTGTTACAGCATGTGCGGGATTGCCTTCGTAAGTGGAGGCCCCACTCGCTGTCGTGGTTGGGCTGGATTGCGGCGATAAAAATGACCATACTCCCTAAGATAATATACATATTTCAGACACTCCCGCTAGTTTCCCCCTCTGGGGTCCTAATCTCATTACAAAGGGACATAGAGCGTTTTATTTGGCGGGACTAGAGACACCGACTGCGTAGAGAGTTAAGCTATGGGGATCCTGTCGAGGGTGGTTTGCGAGTCCCTAATTTGCAGGCCTACTGGCGAGCGGTCCAGCTGCGAGCGTTGGTTGAGTAGTCTCACCCAGAATCCGAGAAACACTGGCTGTTTATGGATAGGTTCCTTGCCAGGCAGCCCCTGTGGGGAGTCCCCTTCCTTACTAAAGCTGCCAGACCTCGGAACTTATACCTTTCCAAGGTGGCTTGTCCTACCCTCCTTGCGTGGGACATAGTAGCCAGCTCCCAAGGACTTACGACCTTCCCGTCTATAATCACGTCCATAGTGAACAACCCAGGGTTTATGCCAGGGCTGGACTCGTTGTGGTTCACACACTGGACCAAGGAAGGCCAGCGCTCTATAGGACATCTTTTTGATACAACAGGCCCCCTGACCTTTTCTGATCTCCGCAGGGAAGGAGACATTCCGGAGACAGAACAATACCACTACTTACAGATTCGGCACTGGGTGCTGCACCCCGAGGTGCGTGAGGGGGCAGAGAGCTATCTCACACCGTTTGAGAAGTGGCTGCTCACAAGGCACACAGACGCTCACAAGACATCAGATATGTACAAATTCATCAAGCACATCCCCAGTGCTGAGAAATCCCCTGGCCAGTTACGATGGGAGGGGGAATTGGGTAGATCATTGACACCTAAAGAATGGTCAGACATATACCCCAGAGTCCGACACACAGCAAGAAACATAGCATCTGTGGAGACAGCCATGAAAATTGTCACCTATTGGTACCCAACTCATCCCTGGCTTCATAAGGGTAACCCCTCTCGAAACCCTCTCTGCTGGAGGGCCTGTGGCTCGCAGGGTACCCTTACCCACCTATTATGGGATTGCCCTTCTCTGACAGATTATTGGAAACAGGTAATCGACAAGATCGACTCCCATTTGTAAACACAAATTCCCCGTTTTCCAGTTTATATTCTCTTGGGTCTCCCCAACTCCATCACCTTCCCACTAAAGGCACGGAGGAGCAGACAAATGGTGCTAGCATTGGGGGCAGCCTTACAAAATATCCTCTCCCACTGGAGCACTACGACCACCCCAACCCGCTTGGGATGGCTCCATAGACTGTGGAACATACTTGGGATGGAGAAAATCTCACTATCTCTTACGAACCCAGGTGCCTCCTTCCAGGACCTGTGAGAACCCTTTTTAAAACTGTTGACTTCGGAATTTACAGAACTTACCTGCCCTAAGTACCTGCGACTGTTACGACTGGCGGACCTGCCTACACACACAGAATCGGAAATCATGCACAACGTTAGGATCTATTCAGCAGAGCTGACTGACTGTTGAGGACTCGATAGAACACAGTACCGGCCTAACTCATTTGACAACTGGAACGGGGGAGGAGGGGAGGAATGGGTGGGGGACTCTCCTTCTTGTTTAGTGTTTACTTTAGTTAAAGGCGGCAGTCCCACTGGTGAACCTCAATATGATAGTCAAAGCACATGTTTGTCGTGTATGGCGTTATGCTTCTTGTTCTGAAAAGCAATAAAAGAAATGTAAACATAAAACAGTACCTTTAGAAATGCCGGGCCCGGCGACCTAGCGATGCACCCCGAAAGCATGGCATCCGCAAGCATCGGTTCCGGAGGTCGGTGCAGGAGTCGTCGGGCCTTTGAAGTCACACGTGTTGCAGATCGAACTCCTCGTGGTTGAAGTCGGGAGCGCCTACGTCAGGGCTGTGGTGCGAAGTGCAGCAGTGCGGCATGCGGTGCCCGCAGTACAGGCAGCGGCTCAGTGACGGTCGTCTAGCTGCGTCGGTGAGACCAGGGAGCAGTGCGAAGTGATGCAGTGCTCGTCGTGGTGCTGGCAGGTCACGGTGCAAGCAGCGGCATAGTAGTTGCTGAAGCGCTGTCATCAGCTGACGGACTGGAGTCGATGGCGCCGGCGTCAGTAGGCCAAGGCTGTAGTGCGGGATGAGGACAGTGCGCCGTGTAACTTACGAGTAATGCCCACGAACCACGGTGCAAGCAGCGGTGTCGATGTCAGCGGGGAGCGGCATCGTCGGGAATACCAGGGCGACAGCGTGAAGCAAGTCGGTGCGGAGTGCGGTGCCTACAGGATGCGCTGCAAGCAGCGGCTCGGTGGCGGTGTCAGATGGAATCGTCGGTGAGACAAGGGTTGCGGTGGGGTGTTGCGTCGGTGCCCTCTGCGCTGCCTTCAGGAAACTGAGTTGGCAGCGGCATCGTAGATGCCATTGGGTTGCTTTTCTTCTGTTGCAGCACAAAACACACAGCCCTCAATGCTGAGGGCAGAAGAACTTGAAGTCTTTGCTGTTCCTGAGACTTCTTGAACAGGGGGCAAGCTCTACCTCAAGCCCATGGAGAAACTCACAAAAAGGAAGTTGCAGAAAGTTCAGTCCAGTCCTTTCACTGCTCAAGACAGAAGCAGCCACTGCTGGCCAACACAGCAAAGCACACAGCAAAGTGGTAGTCTCCCCTCACAACTTCTCCAGTTCTTCTCCTTGGCAGTCTTCTTGGTTCCAAAAGAGTTCTAAAGTTTATGGGCTTGGGGCCCACTTTTTATAGCCCAAAGCCTTTGTTCTCTTGAGGCAGAGAGTGTCTGTGCCCAGCAAGAACCAGTCTTGTCCTCCCTGGTGCAGCTTCCGGGCAGGAGGTGGAGACTGCATTGTCAGAGGCAGACCAGGCTCATTCAGGTGAAAGGACATCTCCTCCCCTTACTCTAAATGCAGCCCAGGTCTATTCAGCCCATCCCTGTCATGGTTCGGTGGAAGACCTGCCCCCCCAAATATCTGGTGTGTGCTGCTTCACTCATGCAGAAATGAGTGTTCCTCACTTCCGTGATGCAGGCGGTTGGCGGTCCAGTTCCCGCTACCGGAACCGCCGCCACGTCACACAGCGCTTCCGGGGGAAACCGCATAACCACAGCGGTTCCCGACGGCTCAGCGCTTCGGATTGACGCCCTTGCCATTGACGGATTCCCGCCTCTGCATCAGACACTATCACAGGTATAGCGAGGCAGCGAGGGAGCATTTTCCCCAGTCTCCCTGCTAGCACGAACCGCATTGTCAGGACCTTGGTTCCTCTTCCAGTGCAAACACGCTGGGAAGTGCCTTGACAGTGTTTGTATATTTGGCACGTACTTTGGGGGTCTAGTTATTTGGTGTCTGGTCGAGCAGGAGCGCTTGTCACTGATTACCACATCGCGCTGGAGCGCTATTGTTTGTTTTCATTCATGCCGCGCAGGAGTGCTTTCTTTTGTGTGTGCCACATCGCGCTGGAGCGGTTTCTTTTGTGTATGCCACACCGCGCTGGAGCGCTTGTTTTTGTTTCTTTTGCACCGCGCAGGAGTGCTTGTTACTTTGTTTTGCACCGCGCTGGAGCGCTAGTACCTGTTTCCCATTGCACCGCGCAGGAGCGCTTATTACTTTGTTCTGCACCGCGCTGGAGCGCTAGTGCCTATTTTCCATTGCACTGCGCAGGAGCGCTTTTTAATTTATTATGTAGATGGCTTCTGGTTATATGGTGTTTCCAGTTACAAAGTAACTACTGCTTCCTGCATGTGTGTAAGGAGTGACAAGAGGAGGGTTTGTCTGTGCTTGTTGTAACAGGGTCTCCCCTTGTCTTCCTTCCCAGCCGGTGTTCATGGTGACTCCGAACAGAGGGAGGTCCTCTACTGGTCTTCTGGACACCATCTCTATCATCTTTAGCTTCCTTCCCTGATCCCATCTCCATCCTGGTTTGTGTACACGTCTCAATTGGGGTAAGGTGGGTACGGGGGCGAAAGCTCATGTCGTCTCTGCAAGATCACTCCGCAAGCAACAGGTAAGACTTGTGGGGTACTTGACAGAATCCGAAGCCCAAGTGTTTCATCTCGCCCGGATGACATGAGCGATCCCGAGATCACACTGCAGGACATAGCGGCTATGCTTACCAGCATGCAGGCAGAAAACCTCAGCTTATGCCAGGACATGACGGACTTACAAAGCCAGGTGGCGGCTGGGGTAACAGGTCCTTGGGGTCCTTCTCCCACTACTAGGGTTAGACAGGAGGGGTTACTACGTCCTCCCTTGTTCACCTTTGGAAGCACCCCCTCTGCTTCCAATCAAGACAATGCCATACAAGTAATAGCTCCCCACCCCGTACAACAAGCTTCACCCGAACGCTTTTATGGCGATAGCACCAAATACTGTGTCTTTCTTCACCAGTGCCATCTACACTTCATGGCCAGAGCAACCGCTTTTTCGGACGACGCATCCAAGGTCGCCTTCATCCTCTCCTACATGGGTGGCGATGCCGCCCAGTGGTCCATCTCATTGGTGGACAATGACGACCCCATGTTGTACAATCTGCCGGTTTTCAAAGAAACAATGCGGCGGATGTTCGCCCGTCACACCTTTGTTCAAGCCGCAGACAACGAACTGCTCAGTCTGAAGCAAGACAACACAGACCTGCTCCATTATATCACGACGTTCAGTAGACTTGTAATTGAGGCCCGTTGGCCCGAGTCCAAGAAAGTGTCCATATATTACAGGGGTTTACGCGACAAACTGAAGGACCTAATTTCACAGATGCCTGAACATCCCGAAGAAATAGGTTTGTTTATTGATCTGGTGGTCAAGGTGAACTACAGGATACAGGAGCGAAAGAACGAGAGAACCAAGGGAGGCGATAACCGGTTCTTGACCTTCAAGGACAAAGCGAAGGACGAATCGGCTCCATCCAGTGACGTGCCTGAACCAATGCAAATAGGTGGCATACGGGGACCTCTCACCAATGAGGAAAGAGACAAAAGGAGGAAACAGAACCAGTGCTTGTACTGCGGCAAGAACGGACACTGCATCAGGGAATGCCCAGTAAAGCCTACCTGAGCTAGAGTAAGAAGACCGTTCGCATTTCCCATCTCCAAAGGTGACAAGGCGGGAAACGGAGAAACCCAGTAGGTAGCGGGGTCCGACTACTGGGTTCTTCGTCCAGCAAGACAGCGGCCCCTGCCTTTTTCGGTGGCAGCCATCATTTGGGTGTTGAGTTGGTCCTACGAGCATGGACAGGCCAGGTATGGAAGCTGACCGACCTTCTCGATTCAGGAGCAACCGGCAATTTCATCGACACCCAGTATATGAAGGACCTGGGTATGGCCTCTGTACCTAAGGCGAAACCAGAAACAGTAAAGGCAGTGGACAGTACGGACCTTACCTCCGGTCTCATCCGGTACCAAACAGAGGACATGGTTATGTCATTCAAAAATAAACACCCAGAAACCATTGCCTTTGATGTCATCGATGCACCCCAGTTTCGAGTGATATTGGGTCTTCCGTAGCTGGTGAGCCACAATCCACGGATTGATTGGGCGTCCAGGATTATATCCTTGGATTCAGCCCATTGCAGTACTTCCTGTTATACGCAGATCAACTCTTCCTGTGCCCATGCTATACAGACCCACGCTCTACCCTTGACAGGAATGGGTATGATAACACAGGAAAACATACCAGAGGCATACCTAGACCTTGCTGCAGTGTTCGACAAAAAGGGAGCCGATACCCTTCCTCCTCACCGCTTGTTTGACTGCAGAATAGATCTGATTCCTGGCTCCACACTTCCTTGTAGTCGAATGTATTCCCTCACGGAAAAGGAAAATGAGCATCTCAGCTCCTACCTGGATGAGTACCTACGTAACGGGTTCATACGCCATTCAGGTCCCCGGTGTCCTCTCCTCTTTTCTTCGTGGCTAAGAAGGAGGGGATCTTAGGACTTGTATAGACTTCAGGGCTATTAACGCCATCACTATTAAAAACAGGTATCCTTTGCCTTTGATTTCTAAACTGTTGGACCAGGTAAAAAACACCTCCATTTATACCAAGCTAGACCTGCGGGGGGCTTATCATCTCGTCATAGTCCGGAAGGGTGTCGAATGGAAGACTGCAATCCGGACCAGGTTTGGCCTCTTCGAGTACTAGGTCATGCCTTTCGGGCTCTGTAACGCCCCCGCGGCGTTCCAGTACTTCATCAACGAGGTGTTGAGAGACTACATAGATATCTTCTGTATAGTGTATATCGACGATATACTGATATATTCACAAACCATTACAGAACACATCCAACACGTACGCTCCGTCCTCCAGCAGCTAGGACAACATGGTTTGTACGTCAAACTGGAGAAAAGCGTCTTCCACACCACACCTGTCGAGTTCTTGGGACATGTCCTCACTCCTGCAGGAATCCAAATGGACAACAAGAAGGTGGAAGCCATCTTGCAATGGCCTTCTCCGACCACCGTCAAGCACACAGAGGTTTCTGGGATTTGCCAATTACTACTGCCGTTTCATTACAGGCTTTTCCAGGATTGTCACTCCCATCACTCGATTGCTGCGCAAAGGAGTCCAATACTGCTGGGATTCAGAAGCCGAACACGCTTTTCAGGAACTGAAAAGGAGGTTCACCACAGCTTCCATTCTGATACACCCCGACTCAGAACAGCCATTTATTGTGGAAACCGATGCCTCGCAAGACGCTCTGGGGGGTGTGTTGTCACAAAGAGACACTGGAACGGGTCTCTTGCACCCCGTAGCATTCTATTCCAGAAATCTACAACCAGCCAAACGCAACGACACTATATCAGACCGAGAACTCCTGGTCATCAAGACAGCGTTCGAAAAGAGTGGCGCCATTACCTGAAAGACGCCAAACATCCAGTGACTATCTACACAGACCACAGGAACTTACAATTCCTTCGCTCAGCCCGTACCCTCACATCCAGACAACTACGATGGACTCTGTTTTTTAACTAATACGATTTTTATATCAGGTACCGACCGGGTAGGGAAAACGCCAAGGCCGACACACTATCCCGTCTTGAGGAAACCGACGAAACCGTGTCCACCGCTGAACCGGTGTCTATCATTCCTGAACAATGTTTCCAGGATGTGATTCTTTCCTCTGATTTCCTTTCCCAGCTACAGGATGACATAAATCAGGCTGATCCGGCTTCCTTGGCAGGGAACCATGAAGGTGTAACCACACAGAACGGATTCTTGTATAAGGAAGACAGATACTACCTTCCACTGGTGGCCCGCCAACAGCAAGCCCTGTACATGTATCATGATCACATCCTGTCCAATCATCCGGGCTATCACAAAACTGTGGAACTATTGCAGAGACGTTTCTGGTGGCCTACATTGGAAGTGGATAAAAGGGCCTATATAGCTCGTTGTGCTGTTTGTGCCCAAGGAAAGAACATGACAGGATCCTCTGTTGGGCTGTTACATCCCATTCCTGTTCCTCCTCACCCCTGGCACACCATCTCCATGGATTTCGTCGTGGAACTGCCAGCCACCGAATCTGGTTATACCACTGTCCTTACCATAGTAGACCACCTCACAAAGATGGCTCATTTTGTACCTCTGAAAAAGTTGCCTTCGGCAGCCGAACTGGCAGTGGTTTTCCTGCAAAACATGGTTGGACTGCATGGCATACCGTCTGTGGTGATAACAGACCGGGGTTCACAGTTCGTGTACCAATTCTGGAATGAAGTGTGCACTGCCATGGACATGGACGTACGCGTTAACGTACGCGTACCACTCCCAGACCGACGGTCAAGCAGAGAGGACAAACCACACCATGGAGCAGTACCTCCGCTGCTTGCTGTTGGCAGTGGAAAAGGAATGGGCGGAAGTACTATGAATGGTGGAATACGCATACTACAACAACAAGCATTCTCCCATCGGCATGTCTCCCTTCTGTTGCTCCCAGGAAAAGCATCCTTGAACAATATCATGGGAAGAACCGCAGAACAGTCCCCTGCCCACGGTTCAGGCATACCATGCCAGGCTTTGCGATCTCTGGCAACAGGCCGATTCGAGTTGGCCACGGCCAAAGAAACCTATAAACAATACGCGGACGACCGCTGGAAGATGGAACCCACCTACAAGAAAGGGGACAGGACATGGTTCTCCATTCGAAATCTCAACGTGCACGGCCCCAAGAAGCTTTTGCCCCGCTTTGTGGGACCTTATGTCATTGAGAAGGTGATCAACCATGTGTCCATGAAACTCTCGTTGCCTCCTCAGATGAAGATACACCCTGTCTTCCATGTGTCCCTTCTATGTGCCGTTCACCCTGAGTGCACTGTATCTTCTCCTTCTCTGGTTCTTAGGGACGATCACGTTGAGTATGAGGTCCGGGCTATACTTGGTTCTCGTCGTACAGGGGGAGGCTCTTTTACTTAGTGGACTGGAAAGGGTACAGTCCGGAGGAGCGGTCCTGGGAGCCCCTGTCTCATGTTCGTCACGCTCCCCGATTGGTTTGTGCCTTCCATGTCAGTCACCCGCTTAGCCCTCGCCCTGCCACCCCTGTTTGAGACTGCTGTTTTGGGTGGGGGTTCCATTTTGGGAGGGGGTACTGTCATGGTTCGGTGGGAGACCTGCCCCCCGATTACCTGGTATGTGTGTGTGCTCCTTCACTCATGCGGAAAGGAGTGTTACTCACATCCGTCATGCAGGCGGTTGGCGGTCCAGTTCCCCGCTACCGGAACCGGCGCCACGTCACACAGCGCTTCCGGTGGAAACCGCATAACCACAGCGGTTCCTGCCGGCTCAGCGCTTCGGATTGACGCCCTTGCCATTGACGGATGCCCGCATATGCATCAGACACTATCACAGGTATCCCGAGGCCGTCCTGGAGCGCTGCCTCATTTTCTTTGTGACATTTTCCCCAGTCTCCCTGCTAGTGCGAACCGCATTGTCTAGACCTTGGTTCCTCTTCCAGTGTGAACGCGCTGGGAAGTGCCTTGACAGTGTTTGTATATTTGGCACATACTTTGGGGGTCTAGTTATTTGGCGTCTGGTCGCGCAGGAGCGCTTGACACTGATTACCACATCACGCTGGAGCGCTATTTTTTGTTTTCATTCACACCGCGCAGGAGTGCTTTCTTTTGTGTATGCCACACCGCGCTGGAGCGGTTTCTTTTGTGTATGCCACACCGCGCTGGAGCGCTTGTTTTTGTTTTATTTGCACCGCGCAGGAACGCTTGTTACTTTGTTTTGCACCGTGCTGGAGGGCTAATATCTGTTTCCCATTGCACCACGCAGGAGCGCTTATTACTTTGTTCTGCACCGCGCTGGAGCACTAGTGCCTATTTTCCATTGCACCGTGCAGGAGCGCTTATTAATTTATTATGTAGATGGCTTCTGGTTATATGGTGTTTCCAGTTACAAGGTAACTACTGCTTTCTGCATGTGTGTAAGGAGTGACAAGAGGAGGGTTTGTCTGTACTTGTTGTAACAGGGTCTCCCCTCAACTTCCTTCCCAGCCGGTGTTCACGGTTACTCCGAACAGAGGGAGGTCCTCTACTGGTCTTCTGGACACCATCCCCGTCATCTTTAGCTTCCTTCCCCGATCCCATCTCCATCCTGGTTTGTATACACGTCTCAATTGGGGTAAGGTGGGTACGGGGGCGATAGCTCATGTCGTCTCTGCGAGATCGCTCCGCAAGCAACAGGTAAGACTTGTGGGATACTCGACAATCCCTGACCCATTTAGACTCTCAGGAGCCATTGCTCCCCCCCAGCCCCTGTCATCCCAAATCCAGACAGTCAATCCACAAACCCAGCAGAGGCACACTGGATGGCTAAGCAAGAAAATACCTACTTTCTAAAAGTGATATTTTCAAACACAGACTGTAAAAATCGTCTTTACTAAAAGATGCATCTTTAGATTCTAAGTTCAGGCATATTAAACTTAATTTTTCTACCTTGCTTCCAGAGGCAGTTATGTTTATAAAATGTTATAAGCAAACTCCCCATTCTATCCTATCGGAACAGTTAGCCTTGAAATAGTGAAAAAACTGAATTGGCAGTAGTTCACTATCGGGACATGCCACACACACCAGGGCATGCCCTACCTTTGACATACACTGCGCGCTGCAACAGGGGTACCTTGCGCATCATCTAGGGGTGACTCCTGTGTAAGGAAAGGGAAGGTTAGAGCCTGGCAAGTGGATGCACTTGCCAAGTCGGCATGGCAGTACTAGACCGCACACGGAGACTGCAGTGTCAGATCCGAGTTACCTTTTCAGGGCTACTCATGGGGTGGCACAATCAGTGCTGCAGGCCTACTTAGTAGCATTTGATTTACAAACCTCAGTGCACTTTGCTAGGGACTGACTAGTAAATCAAATATGCCAATCATTGAAACACCAATCCATAGTACAATTTACAACAGGAGCACTTGCCCTTTAACACTGAACAGCAGTGAGAATCTGCCAGTACCCAGACGTCAAATCAAATGTGCTGAGGAACCTGGCAGCTCCCAACCCATCAATGAGCTCATCAGCTCTGGGGATGGGGTGTGTGTCAGTTCTGGTGATGGCATTAAAGCCCACGGTAGTTCACACAAAACAGCAGTTCTGGAGTGGCACCGGGCGCAGCAGCCTTTGGGACCAAGACCACTGGGCTGGCCCAAGGACTGTTGGAGCGCTCTATCACTCCTAATGCCAACATTGGAGACCTCCTCTATGATGCTGGCTCTGACGCGGTCAGTCAACCTGTAAATCTTGTGTTTCACAGGAGGGCTGTCACCAGTGTCCACATCACGGGTACACTACTGAGTAACACCTGGGGTCAGAGAGAACAGTAGGGCAAACTGTCCTAACAACTGGTGACAGTCAACCTGCTGCTCTGGGGTCAGTGTAGGGGAGAAGATCACACCTTCCACTGACCCATCGTGCTCCTTGGTGGACAGGAGGTCAGGGAGAGGTTCACTCTCCTCTTACACCCCATCATCTGTCGCCAAGAGCATGCTCACTTCGGACCTTTCAAAGTGCGGCTTGAGGAGGTTCACATCGAGGACCCTCAAAGGGTTCCGGGGAGTCTGCAAATTCACCAGGTAGGGGACATTACTTTTGCGCTCCACTACCTCAAAAGGCCCAGTCCACTTGTCCTGCAAGGCACAAGGTTCCACTTGGGCTATAACCCACACTTTTTGGCCAGGTTGAAACTCTACCAGAGTGGCATTCTGGTCGTACCAACGTTTCATCTCCTCCTGGCTCGCTTCTAGGTTAGCCTGAGCAAGTTTCCTGAAGCAGGCAGTCTGGATTCTGAAGGCCAACATGTAGCTAAATACATCCTGGGGAGTTTTCCTGGAGCTGCCTCCCAGCCTTCCTTCACCAAACTCAGAGGTCCTCTCACAGGGTTCCCGTACAAAAGCTCAAAGGGATTGAACCCTAGAGACTTCTGTGGTGCCTCCCTGTATACAAAGAGAAGGCATGGCAAGAGGATGTCCCAATTACGCCTCATGGGTTCTGTATGACCCTTGATCATGCCCTTCAAGGTTTGGTTGAATCTCTCTTCCAAACCGTTACCTTGTGGGTGGTGAACTTGTAGGTTACATCACACTCCTTCAAAAGAGATGTCATATACTTCGATATGAAATTGGCTCCACAGTCAAAAACCACCTCTCTGGGGAAACCCATGTGCCGTAAACCCTCTAGAGAAGGGCATTATTTCTGCTCCCTGCAGAATCTTTCCTGGTGGGACCACCTTCTTGCTGCCAATGAATCAGCTCAGAGATGTCCCCCATTTCAGCTACCTGCTCCCCTGTAGGTACTGGGGCATCCCCCTCACGGTCGGCCTCCTCCCGGTCCGTGGGAACCTCAGGGACTAGTAAATCAAATATGCCACTCATGGAAACACCAATCCATAATACAATTTACAACGGGAGCACTTGCACTTTAACACTGAACAGCAGTGAGAAAGTGTGCAGAGACAGTAAACCAGCAAAAACAGAGTCAAAACCAGGAGGTTTCATAGCTGGGGTATTTGTTTGTTGACATCTAGCTACTAGATTTCAACACCCTTATGCCAGACTAGCTCAATTCCTTTATTACTAACACCTTATACAATCGTTAAATACCCTATTTTATGTCCACCACCTAGCACCAACCCCACATGAATTGTACCAGATGCTGTCGACCATAGGGACTGGTGGCAAATTGATAAGATGGGTGTACAGAGCTTTTCTGCAACATAGCGACCACTACAGGGCTTCTCTAACTAACTGAGAGATTGAAATGGCCAAACCTCTGCACGATGTGTACTGGGCTAAAATATTAAAATATATCCACACAAAGTATCTCACAGCTCCAGTTTTAGGTATATTCAATGTAATATTCTAAACTGAGCCTACATTACACCCGCCCGAATTAACAAAATATATCCGGGAGCCACAGCTGCATGTTCTCGCTGTATGCAATTAGACAACCGATTTGTTTCACATGCTTTGGTCTTGCCCACACTACTTTCATACTGGTAGAGTTCTCGAGGTGCTGTCGATCAAGAAGGGCAGTGTACTAACAAATTACCTAACAGTGGTCCTATTGCATGTATCTCCCTGCCCAAAGTTCGAGAAACCCTCCACCAAGTTCCTTAACCTGGCTCTTCTTCTAGTGAAACACAACATTTCATTGCTGTGGAAGGATTCACTTCCTCTGGTTATTATAAGTTGCACTGAGGTCTGAGAAAACGTTTTATTGCACAGACATGGGATATTGTGTTGGAGGGCTTTAAAGACTGCACCAAGGATTATTCTCTGACCCTGTAAAACACCCCAATAAATACACTCTCAGTTTCTATGTACTAGTTGTTCTTGCCACATCTAGGTAACTACTCAACTGTACTGGAACTGTACTGGAAGGTTTACCTCAATTAGACATCTCACACAAGGTGACCTTTGTTCTGTAGTGTAATGACAAGGATCATGCAAAAATGTTTTTTTATTGAAAGAATTTCCAGCAACAACATCTGCAAGTAACTACTGCTAAATATGGAATTGTGCAATTGTTTGCAATTAGTACAACACTGATTTTCACTCAGCACTGTGTTGCATGAATAAAAGTAAATCTGGGCTTTGGTGTCAAGCTTTGTGTACCTTTTGCTGAGACTCCTCTCTGTCCCCATATGTGTCTTTTGGATGTGGCCATGTACCTGACTTGAGCATATGGGTATATGTCTTACTCTGCATAATTCACATACTACGGCTATGCTCATTTTGAGGACCTCAGCATAGCAGCTCTTTCAAGATGTGGTGAATGGGGAATAATTTGCAGTATTATGTCCAGATAGAAAACTCCCCTGTTAAAGTTATATACCGGCAAAATAATGAAGAATGAACCATATCAGCTCTGTCCTGGGCAGGAAGTCAAGAGGGTACCTAGATTGTTATGCATGGTTGGTAGAGTGTAAGTTTGTAATGTGTTTTATGATGTGGGCCATAGTAGGGGATGTACTTGACAGCAAAAGGGTGCTCGTGGACCTTGAGGAATAAGTGTAGCACTTCTATGTGTACGTTATGCAAAACACTGAATAGTAGAAGAGTCATCCTTGACCTTACAGTGTATTATCCATTTATCATCATTGATGGATCTTTCACTGTTAGTTTATAGGTTGAATATAGATAGAGTAGTGTTAATGGTTGGGTGGCAGGTCAGGTACCTGGAACCAGCCAGGTTGTTAACACTCTTCAAAAATCTAGTATGGTGTGATGGTCTCTTATTCTAGTTGGGAGTGGGGTCCTCTACCTGTCTGTTAGTTTTGCAACGGAGGTCTGGAACCTTGGAAACTTGGGTGTGTTCAGAGGTGGGGATAGATTTGAGGATCCTTTTTAAGTAGTAAGTTCAAAATGTGTGTTGCAAAAAGATTGGTCCAATGCAATAAAAAATATTTGTGAGAGACACACACACTACCTTATATACGACTTGCAATCTGGAGCCAGTGTAAAAAAAGATCATAGGTGCTGAGGTGTAGGAGCTGTCTACTGAGTGCATTCTGGCTGCGGTGAGATCTGTAGAGTAGAAAAATGTTTGGCCGCAGGTATAGTTTGATGACATAATCAAGGTGTGAGACAGTCAAGGAGTTGGAAATCTGTACATCAAGAAGGAGTGAGAAAATGCAGCGATGGGTCCTCATTGTGAAAGAGGAAGATAATATCACTTGATTTACTTTTGCATTGTGAAATATAAAATATCTGTGTGGTGCCACTGACACAGTTCAAAATACAATAGCTGGCGTGGTCAGTTGGCAGAACAAGACATAGCAATGCATTGACCGGGGTAAAATATTGATCGTCAGCCCTCCTAGGATATCCAAACAACAGCCTTTAGTAAAAAGCATTGGCATAGCCAATAGCTCTTGCTTATGCGAGATCTATTTGGTTTTGCCTTTTTTTAGTGATGTTGTACATTTGTCGAAACGGATTATAATAGAATATACTATAATATATTTCAATATGATAGTATGATTATATGGTAACGTTTGTATGGTATGGCCTGGCACTGTATAGTATGGTATGGTATAGTATGCCTTTCACTAAATAGTATGGTATGGTATGGCCTGTCAGTTTATAGTATAGTATGGAATGTCTGTCTTTGTATCGTATGGCATGGTATGGCCGGTCATTGTATAGTGGCATAATATGCCTGTTGTAATATGGGAAAATATGATGTGGTTTTTCACTGTATGGTATGAGCTGTCATTGTAAAGTATAGTATGGTGTGATCTGTCACTGTATAGTATGATACAGTATGATATGGTATGGTATTCTGATTATCTAATAGTATGGAATGGTATAGTTTGTCATTGTATAGTATGTTATGGCATGGTTTGGTATGGCCTGAGTACCAGAGTGAGGCTGGTGACATCCCTTTCCAACTTTTAACAGTCACTGGACGGCTGACAATTTTAGCAGATCTTGCAATTTAAGGCATCACAGGTGATTTACCAGCGATGACTCTCTCTTACCTGGAGTCAACCAAGTACTTTCCGAGAAAATGGAGGAAAATAAATGCAAAGCATTCAACTAATGTTTAAAGTGCAATGCTTTCTACAATGCAGGAAAGACGTCCAACTTATGTTTGTAATTGATATGAAAAAATAAAAGAGGACTCCTGTCATAAATGCTGTAGGAAGTAAGATTTTTTTGTTACAATTGTTGTTGTTTTTTTTATATAAGTCTCCGTATGCTGCTTCTCAAGTTATTTTCTTCTTAACAACAATAGTTTGCCCTCTAAATCCACTGCCTTCAGCCCATGTAATCGAAATACCACTTTCCTCCCCGGTTTGTACTTAATTCCTCTTTTGATGCCGAATTATGTTGCTTCAAGTCTTAGAAAGGTAGCATGGAAAGCCACACACCCCTCCAAATGGAGGTGGAAACACACCTTTAGCTGTGTTATACACAAAGCAAAAGGACATTAGTATGTGGGCTAATTGAAAAGGAGACATTTTGACAGGGGAGACTTTTTTCCAACCACCACAGTAACGCAGTAAACATGTGAGATCAAGGAGTTACTAAAATTGAAAGGCTCTGGGAGAGGCACACAGCTGGTCAGCCTGGCTGCCCCCTTTCAAGTCTGTTGCTCTGCAGCAGTAGTGGTAGTGAGAGATATGAGATTACTTTTCTACCTCCGGCGGGCAGAAGATGGGAGCGTGGTGGGGACTGGACTGGTGCTTCAGCCTGATATGCACAATCAATCAAGGACATTTATAGAGCGCACTACCTACCCATAGGGTCTCAAGGCGCTGGGGGGAGGGGGGTGCCGTTACTGCTCGAATAGCCAGGTCTTCAGCTTCTTCCTGAAGGAGAGGTGGTCTTGGGTCAGGCGCAGGTCGGTCGGGAGGGAGTTCCAGGTCTTGGCGGCCAGGTAGGAGAAGGACCTTCCTCCTGTTGTCGCTCTTCGGATGCGGGGGACGGCGGCGAGGGCGTGGTTGGCTGAGCGGAGGTGGCATTTGGGAGCGTAGAAGTTGATTCGGTTGTTGAGGTAGCTCGGGCCTTGGTCGTGTAGGGCTTTGTGTGCGTGGGTGAGGAGGCGGAAGGTGATTCTTTTGTTGACGTGGAGCCAATGCAGGTCTCTGAGATGTCCGGAGATGTGGCTGGTTCGCGGGATGTCGAGGATGAGTCTGGCTGAGGCGTTCTGGATCCGCTGGAGTCTCTTCTGGAGCTTGGCGGTGGTGCCGGCGTAGAGGGCGTTGCCGTAGTCCAGTCGACTGGTGACGAGGGCCTGGGTGACGGTCTTCCTGGTCTCGGTGGGGATCCACCAGAAGATCTTCCGTAGCATGCGTAGGATGTTGAAGCACGCCGAGGAGACGGTGTTGACTTGCCTGGTCATGGAGAGAGAGGAGTCCAGGATGAAGCCCAGGTTGCGTGCGTGGTCTGTCGGTTTGGGTGCGGTGCCCAGGGCGGGGGGCCACCAGGAGTCGTCCCAGGCGGAGGGTGAAGAGCCTAGGATGAGGACCTCCGTCTTGTCTGAGTTCAGTTTCAGGCGGCTGGTCGTCATCCACTCGGCTACCTCTTTCATCCCTTCGTGCAGATTGGCTCTGGCGGCGGCGGGGTCGTTGGTCAGGGAGAGGATCAGCTGGGTGTCGTCGGCGTAGGAGATTATGTTGAGGTTGTGTTGGCGTGCGATGGCCGCGAGGGGGCTCATGTAGACGTTGAAGAGGGTGCGGCTCATCGAGGATCCTTGAGGGACGCCGCAGATGACTTCGGTGGCCTCTGACTTGTACGGTGGTAGGCGGACTCTCTGTGTTCTTCCGTCGAGGAAGGAGATGATCCATTCCAGAGCCTTCTCCTGGATTCTGACGTTGCTGAGGCGCTGTACTAGGGTGCGGTGGCAGACAGTGTTGAATGCCGCGGAGAGGTCTAGGAGGATGAGGGCCGCTGTTTCTCCGTTGTCCATCAGGGCTCGGATGTCATCGGTGGCGGCGATGAGGGCGGTCTCGGTGCTGTGGTTGGCTCGGAAGCCAGACTGTGAGGGGTCGAGGGATCCATTCATCTCAAGGAAGGCGGCCAGCTGCTTGTTGACGGTCTTCTCGATGACTTTGGCTGGAAACGGGAGGAGCGAAATGGGGCGGTAATTCTTGAGTTCGGTGGGGTCCGCTGTGGGTTTCTTGAGTAGAGCGCTGAGTTCGGCGTGCTTCCAGCTCTCAGGGAAGGTGGCGGTGTCGAAGGATGTGTTGATGATGTCTCGCAGGTGGGGTGCGATGACAGCGTCGGCTTTGTTGAAGATGTGGTGGGGGCAGGGGTCGGTCGGAGATCCTGAGTGGATGGAGTTCATCGTGCGGACGGTGTCTTCGGTGCTGATCGGAGTCCAGGCGCGGAGGGTGGTGGTGGGGGGTGGTGGTTCGGTCGTGGTGTGCGTTGGTTGGTTGTTGAAGCTGTTGTGTATGTCCGCGATCTTGTTGTGGAAGTATGAGGCGAGGGAGTTGCAGAGGTCTTGCGATGGGGTGATGTCGTTGTTTCCTGCGCTGGGGTTGGAAAGCTCTTTCACGATGTTGAAGAGTTCCTTGCAGTTGTGTGCGTTGTTGTCCAGCCGGTCCTTGAATGCAGTTTTCTTGGCGGCGCGGATCAGCTGGTGGTGCTTCCGGGTGGCAAGCTTGAAGGTGGTCCTGTTGTCCGGTGTTGGTTCCCTTCTCCAGACTTTCTCAAGGGCTCGGCAGTTCTTCTTGGAGCTCTTGAGTTCGTCGGTGAACCATGGGGCTTTCTTGCTGCCGGGTCTGCTGGGCGGGGTCCTCAGTGGGGCGAGCTCGTCCGCGCAGTTGCTGATCCACTTCGTGAGGTTGTCTGCGGCCTGGCTGGGGTTCGCTGAGCTGGCAGGAGGGTGCTGGCTCAAGGAGGTGGTGAGCTGGTCGGCTGTGATCTTGTTCCAGCTTCTGCGGGCAACCTGTTGCTGGTGGTGGTGGGTCGTCGTTCTTTTGAAGGTGAAGTGGACACAGCTGTGGTCCGTCCATTGAAGCTCTGTGGCGTGGCTGAAGGCGATGTCTGTGCTGGATGAGAAGACTGCGTCGAGTGTGTGTCCGGCGAGGTGGGTGGGGGTGGACACCAGCTGCTTGAGTCCAAGATTGGCGAGGTTGTCGAGCAGGGTGCTGGTGTTGCGGTCGTTGTTGTTCTCCAGGTGGAAGTTGAGGTCCCCCAGGAGGATGTAGTCAGCGGAGGGGAGGGCATGCGGGCTGACGAAGTCGGCGATGTCCTCGCTGAATTGGGTGCGTGGTCCCGGAGGTCGGTAGATCAGGGTGCCTCTGAGGGTGGTCTTCGGGTCGGTGTGGATCTGGAAATGCAGGTGTTCGGCGGCGGTAAGGGTGTTGTCGGTGCTGGTCGTGATACGGATGGTGTTTCTGTGGATGATGGCGATGCCTCCTCCCATCTGGTTGGCGGTGCGGTCCCTCCGGGTGATCTTGTAGCCCTCTGGGATGGCGATGTCGGGTGCTGAAGAGGCGTTCATCCAGGTCTCCGTGAGGAAGGCAACGTCAGGGGCTGTGGTGTCGAGGAGGTTCCAGAGTTCGATGGCGTGTCTGTGGACGGAGCGGGTGTTGAGCAGGATGCACTTGAGGTGGGTGCTGCTGGTGTTCGACTTGGCGGGTGCTGGTGCGGGGCAGGTCCGGATGCAGGTGAACTTGCAGACGTGGCAGCTGAAGGGTCCGTGGGTGCGTCGTGGTGTGGCTTGGTAGTATCCTGGGAGTCGACCGGCGTTGAGTGCGCTGAGGTTGGCGGCGGTGTACGTCAGGCGGGTCGGTCGGGGTCTTCGAGGGCCAGGGGTCCTGGCACTGGGCGCGGTCCAGGCGCGGACGGGCGTAGACGGGCTTACCTTTGGCGCGCCTTCGTCGCACAATCGGCGCGCCCGCTGCGCGTGACCGCTGCGCGTTCGCACGGTCGCCATATATGGACAAGTGCGCGGGGGGGCGGAACAGCTGGGAGGCGGGAGCGGGGAGGGTACACAAAGAAAAGGGGCGGGGCTAGCGGTGATGGCGGGAAGCGGGGAGGGATGAGACGGGGACGTGAAAAAACAAAGGTGAAGTCAGGCACAAGTGGGGAAAGAAAACAAATCAACAGCAAACAGCACAATACAAATTAGCAGATCACTATGGCAACAACGGGGAGACGGGTGCGTGAAGAAAAAACGAAGGCGATATCAGGCACAAGTGGGGAAAGAAAAACAACAGCAAACAGCACAATGCAATACAATACAAATTCGCAGATCACTATGGCAACAACAGACAGGAAGCTGGCACAGACCACGCCGCTCGATGTCAGGGGGCGTGGTCACGCGGCGGAGCCGGGGCAGCGAGGCAGAAGGCGGGGAGGCACACGCAGCAGCTGGTGGCCGTGCGGCGCGGGGGTGTCCCAGAACTGCACAATGCAGTGTATGTGTTTACAGCATGCTGCGGGGGGGTGGCAATGTGCCCGTCGGAGCTAGCCCTCAGTTCACAACCTAATGTAATTGTGTGGGGCACGTGGCTCCACTCTAATGCCTCCTCATGTTTTACCAGTTATACTGTGGCACTGTTAAATTAAAGAACAAGCATTGACAAAGTAAATACATCTCGGCTATGCCAGAGGTATAGCCTTTGCTAATGTCTTTTAGCCAAGCAGCATTCAAAGGAGGCATTTTCCTTATTCTATGTGTGCTGCAGAATGTAATGCATTTGGAAACGGGGAAAAAAAACAAGGAGAAATGTAAACACCCACAGCAAAACCCATGAAAACACCCCTTCCTCACATTGCCTTACTCCATGTTTACAAGGCCATGAAAAGCAACGCAGAATGGCTTTGCATGGCCTTGTAAATATGGGCCGGCACACTGCGCGTCCAGAGCGTCAAATAAATGACACACTGGCAGCGTAAAAGTGCCGCAGGGGCATTGTAAATATGCTCCTCAGTTTGCAGTAATTAGGATGTAAAGTAGAGCTTTGCATCAACCATCTCACTCAAGGCAGCAGGTACAGATCAGGATAATCTCTACATGAGATGAGACAAGCAGCAGGCTGGAGGTCAGTGTCTCCTTTTCCACAGCTCTGCTCAATCCCTCCTGGGTCATAAATCAGTACAGCATTATACACTGTGGGCCTCAAAGTTCTTGGGTAAACAGCCTGCTTTTCCACGAGTCTCCAGCATAGAAAAGTTTTGGCAACATCTCATCAACACAGCTGCTCTGCAGTTGCGCATCCTATTTTAAAAAGCTGTGTTAACCAGTTCACAAAGACTTGAAAATGGTCTTTTAAAGCCCTGTGCACACAAGCAGTTGATGGATGGAGCGCTGAAACTTTTCAGCACTCGCCCACAGTCACAGATCTGGGGTTGAATCCATCATCGTTCTTTAGCTCACTGCGCCACCCCAGGTCAGACCCAGCCATATGCAAATCAGACTGGACCATGGGCCTCTCCTTGGGTTTGCTTTTACAGCCCTGTGAAATACTCTTGCGAGGCTGAGATAAAATGCCAGACATTGCCTAGCCAAAGTCAAAGCCTTTCATGAAGCAGGACAGGACAAAGGCAACTGGCCTCTGGATTATTGATTGTGCTGGGTGGGAGGCCAACTTGGCAATTGGAGGGAGGGGCAACCCATAGGGAAGAAGTAAACAGATGGTCGGAGGGAACAGATGACGGAGCCAGCTGCAAAACATGCTCTCTGTTGAGCGGCTCATCAAAAAGAAAACAAATACCTCTGAAAATTGCAAGCAGTGTAAGGTCACAAGTACTTAGGCCATGATCTAGGGGAGGGTCACATGCAAGAATAGGGAAGTGCCGATGGCAGAGCTGTCCAGCAGAAAGCAAGCAATTGGGAGTGACTTTGAAGCTCACCAATGTTAAATAATGGGCGGCCTCCAAGTAATATGACCGTCAAATAACATGTCTTGAAGAGACAGCGCAAGCCCTGTCTATGCGAGACCTAAATGTGGAGCAGATGTTGGTAATTATGAAACAATTAGTACTAACATGCTTAAAGCTGTTGGCAGACCAACTAAGTTATGTAAGCAAGAGAACAGGTTGCTCTCAGAATATCCCTTTTAAGCATTACTCCGGCCCACTCCCAAACCATCACTTAAAAGACCACCCAAAACATCTATTTTTATAGACACGTTTACTTTATTTAGAGGGGAAGAGTGGGCTTGTGGATCAGCTTTGTCTTCCTCTTTTTCGTTGTCAAGCAGGACCTTACTTTCAGCACTGTAAAAACATATTGGGATTGAATCAAATCTGGCAGACTGTCTGCACCTTTGGACCCCTTTTAGTTATGAAATACCTGCTAAATGTCAGATGCTGTGCCTGCGGAGGCAAGGACACACACATGATAAACAAACACAGTCAGCAGTAATGCACAATAGTCCTAAGGTTATCATGAGTGGAAGAAGGCACAGCCGTTTTAATAAACCTTCCTCTGAATGTCATTTTCTGTAAAATTCCTAATAAGTGATGAAGAGTTTAAAGGCTTCAAAACTGATGTAGCCCGAGCATAGTAAACTAAAGACAAAAAAGTAAGCAATTGATTCTCTTAGATGTCACCATCCGAATTTTTGTACCTTCCCATTCAAATTCCTGCATAGGGATCAGAATTTACAGTCAGACACATAATGAGGCCCTAGCTGTTTCTTTACTGTTTATTGCTGAGAGTTTAGTGAGTAATTGTTTGAAGAGCACACTGAAACAGACCTGACGTTCTCAGGGTCAAAATTCACACTGGGCGCACCTTGTTCATACGTGATGACATCACAGGAAGTTACACTCTGAGGATCCCTTTAGGGAAATGAATTACGACCTCTCTGAACAAGAGCTTTCGAGATGCGTGTGTATTTGCTAACATGAACTGCAGGACGGCTCTTAACAATTACATTTTTGCCCAAAACCATGACATTTAGGCACTGAATTTGAGATTGTAACCTAGGGTTTGCGTAAGAGAATCTTCATTTCAGTGACACAATGGCCTCTATAACCTTTTTTTAGATTAGTGGAATCTCCAGTTGAGCTGCGCTGTGTATCATGGTTTCAGGTGCCCATCAAGGCGAGCTCAGTGGTTTTTGGAAACCCAGCAAGTCTTCAGATTTTTAAAAAATGTTTCAAAATACAGTATTCTCTGCTTAGGTGGTCCTCACCATCATGCTGCATCTCTGTATCCCAGTGATGATTCATAGGGTACACAGAACGTGACTCATGGATGTTGTTCCTTCCCCAGCCTATGTTCAACCAGTTCAATGTCTGACTTTATTTTGCTCTTCTTTCTTTGTTACATCACCGTTGATTCAAGCACCACCTAAGTCCAGGGGTTTTGGATAAGGGTAAGCCATGGTTGCTGCTTCTTGTCAGCCAAGCAAATTCGTGGCAGAGGTACAGAAAACCAAGGAATGAGGTGTAATCTAGAGCTCCATTAAAGACAGACCAAGCTCATGTCGATGCCACCTCCTTGCTCCACAACAATACAGAGTATGTTCTTTAGAGTGCACGTGAACCTTTTCACCTCTTCATTTGTCCAGGGCGAGCAGTGCATGATCTTGTGTCAGTGAATATCTGAAGTGACTAGGGAATTCTGAAGGTCACCTTTATGAAATAGTGAGCCGTTTCCTGAGACACACTAAGGGGCATATTAACAAGGCGGCGATATGAAATTATCGCCGCTTTTGCGTCCATTTTGGGGCGAAAAGCGGCGATAATTTCATCGCCTTATCAGCAAAGACACGCTATCGCGTGTCTTGCTGACTTAGCGCCCGTTTACAGCACGCCTCCGATCGCATCGCTAATGAGATGCAAAGGAGGCGTGCCCGACAAGGCTCCCTTGGGAAAATATTGCGAAGGCAGCTTCGCGATATTAACAAGGGAGGGTAGCGATTTTAAAAATCGCGTTAAGTATGCCTTAACGCAGGAATTTAACGTCTGTTAAATTCCTGACTAAGGCATACTTAACATGGGGGTGGATTTTGTGGCTAAGACCACAGGCCCTATCATCTAGGATATCGCCGTTTTCCACCATGGAAAATGGCGATATCCCAACTATCTCTGGAATTTTTATCGCCTCGGCGATGTGCGTTGTTAATAACGCGCAAACCGGGTGATAAATTCCAGAGATAGCCGGCAATAAATATGCAAGCGCTAAGCGCGCTTTGCGATATTTATCGCCGGCCCTTGTTAATATGCCCCTATGAGTGGCAAACTGTTTCCAAATTTGCAGTTATTGCCTTCACCATGGTTGACGTACTATTTCCAATTCAGCATGAAGATAACATGCCCACCTTGAACAAAAACGGTTATTCATTGTAGACCCTACAGACGCCAGCACTGACTGCTTTAAATTTCCATGGTGAGAGTGTTCAAGATGATTCCTAGCTAGGTGCCTGACGTACGAGGTATTAGGAGATCATCTGCTCGACCTATTTGTTTACCCCCTAGTACCAAACCTTTTGGCAGATATGGGCTTTAGTTTTTTCAAATCAAAAAGGCCACACATAAGCCAGATGCTGAACCCTTTTCTTGAGGGATTCCAGCATCACAATCATGCACCTTCTTTGTCCGAGCCATATAGTGGACACTGGAAGCTGTTGTTGGACATGTGAGGGTTGCACATTCTTCCATATTTTATATCTGCTCTAGTGCAGTGGTGGTAAGACTCTACTAGGTTGTTTCACAAAGTCTAAAGGTGAGAATTTGTGAGAAAGGGGAGGCATTCTACTGGGTGGATAACCTAGTTGAGTGTATGGACGTTTAAGGCTTTGGCCATGGTCCCTTTTATAACTGGTCTCAAATATTCCTACAGCACATCAGCTGCTTCCTACTCTGCTATCGTGGCAGTTCTAAGATTTCACGTAAATGTTGTGTGGTCTGTTTTAGGCTGGTATTTTGTCTTCCATTTGGTACTCCTGCAGAGTAGGATTTATTTTATTTTCATTCCTTGATCTGGCCAAGTGGTGGAATACTGAAATATTAGCACTGGAGGATTCTGGTCTGTGGCAACGTTGAAAGGATGCTCATAGCCATGCAGGTAGAAATTACAGCATCCCAATAAAACTGCAATTGACCTGATTACTTATCAGTTATCTTCATTACATTGAGTCCTAATGGTGGCTGTCTTTATCAAATGAAGACATAGCAAGCTAAAAGAAGAAGTCTTAGGGAATATAGCCAGGCATGGTGATAGTGCACATGTGAAAAACATTTAATCAGAAACATGAAAAGGCACTCACACTGCCATGGCCCTAACTGTAGCAATATCCAAGCAAGAGCCAGATGCCACCACCTACAACCTGTAATATTGAGCTCAAAATGTCCTAAACACAGGCAGATGTTCCTTGAGATCAGGAGACCACCATAGCTCTTTTGGAGTCCCAAAACAGATGGAGGGAAAGGTACGGCGACCTGAGACCAGGACATAGAAATTGCAACCAACCTCCACCTACTCAGCATAGAATACCTTTTCGGTCCTGAAGATTCAAAGCAACCAGAGCATTAGAGGAACGGAAAGAGGCTGTACTGGAAAAATAGATCTGAAACTCCTGGTCTCCATTCAGATGATGAAGCCGAATATAATCTGCAGTGAAATGAGAAGGACACAGGTAAAGAAGGAAGAACCTTTGACAAAAAGTCAGGGGCATGGCAGAGAAGTAGCTCCTTGGAAGGGAATGATCCCTAAAGTATGGCAGCTATTTCCCAAGAAGGTGAGCCAAAGCCATGATCACTGAAAAAACACACTTTACTGGAAGGACCCCTCAGCACAACCTCCAAAGGAAGCACATTGAAGAGTTCTGAACACAAGAGAAATAAATGTGGATGTCACTGGCAAGCATGGCCAAAGAGAATTTAAACTTCACATACATTACTCAGCCAAACAGAAGGTACAATCCAAGGAACCAGGTCAGCATGCACAGCTGCAAGTTGACCCATAAGGGTAGATGGTTAAGAGCAAAAGAAATCCACCCATTAAATAAACAACTACATATGCGGGATCTTAGCCTCGAGAAAGAAGATCACAGGAGGAATACTACTACACATAGAAATCACTGTGGTGGTCATACAATCTAAGGTTGGAAGTGAACCTTCTAAGACTGTTGAATGGAAAAGGAAATATCAGGGGAACATTATGCCGACACAACCAACACTACTCTATCCATTCAGAAGTCAGATGGGTAATTACTGACATAGGAGGACCTGCAGAAGGATAGACCAGCGGGGAGGCCGATGGGACACAGGGCAGCGACCACTCAAAACCCTCAGACAGATTGTTTTTAAGAAAGGAAAGCAATATTTCATCTTCAAGCATGAGCTACTACAGTCACATTTAATGTCCCTTCCCAGAAGGGAAAAAAGAGGGCAGGAATAAGGGGGAGCTGGTGGAGGTCATCATATCAACATAGTATATAATCCCTCCGCTCTCACACCTGCCTTCAGGTGCAGATCCTGACAAAGGAAGTTGAGTACTGTCCCTGTTTGGAGAAAGAACAGCCAGACAAAGAATAAAGCCAAAATAATGCTGATACAACGGATCCATCACCAAGACGAAATTCACAGAGTAGAGAAAAGCCCTGCCCAGAATATCTGAACACACATTCTCCACCCTCAAAATGTAGATGGAAGTCAGTGAAAACATGTCCAAGGGCAGACGCAGAGGAATGAGAGCTCAAGGAGTGAGAGCGGAAGCTCCCTTGACATTTGATTTAGGACTTGGAAACTATATGGGCCACCAGAACATGATCACCTGATGCTGAAACACAAGAGGTATGGTCAAGAGATCATGGAGAATAATTTACAGTTTCAGTATTAATTTGATTCCAGGTGGGATCAGAGATTTAAAATAAAAGGTGGGGCCCATGATCCATCACTCCGCAACTGATCTGATCTGTGTCAGTATTTCTGACTGAAGGTGGAGACAGACTACAATCCCAGGACAGAGTACCTGGAGAGACAGCGGGTGGGTCCTGGTAACCAAAACCTTCCTGTTTAAGTCCAGAGAGTCTGGGCTACAGTGGGCCAAAACATGCTGAACCAGCGGCTTCAGGTGCAAACAGATCCTAAGACTGAAGCAGCCATGTCTACTTGGAAACCACTGACTGGAAGGTGCACGAGGAGCTGCCAGTGGGGTATAACAATGAGACTGTAGTTTCTGGGTTTTAAAAGTATATAGGAATATCTTTCTATTGGATGGCTGAGGAGGCCTCCACTGTACTTAAGGTACTAACTGGGTGGTGGAAGTGACTGCATTGGAATGTGCCATCGATTTCACCACTATGCGTGGATTCAATACCCCGGCCCTGAGAATCCTGGTCAAAAAGAGTGTAATTTCTTTGGTTCCTGTGGCATAAGAGGTCCACTTATGCCGTAGGGCCGGCAAGACAAAAGAATAAGATAAACACTGGAGCTAGAAATTATAGTCACAATAGTAGGGTATTACAGATGTAGAGATTAGATGGTTTATGCAATTAACTGGAACAGTATCCCTAGTAGCCATATGGAGGGAAAGCTACTGTTTTAAGATTAAATCAAGGGTAGAAATTAGCTGCATTCATCACACAACCTAGCACTGCTCTGCTCATTACCAAAAGGGGGTATGAAAACTTTGGGCCAAATTCACAAAGGTAAACTTAGACCTGAAGTCTAAGTTTAGACCTGAAGTCTAAATTTAGACTTCAGGTCTACAGTTAGACTTAAGGTCTAAAAGTATACTTTTGGTCTCAATATAGGCTTTAGTTCTAAACTTACACTTCAGGTCTAAACCTAGGGCCTGATTCACAAAGGAAAACGTAAACGTTTAAGTAGGTTTATGATTGTTTGCTATTCACAAAGGGATATATGAGTAGTATCTTTACGAGTGCGGTTCCGCAAATAAAAAGATACACTTTTTTATGCACTGAGACTCCATACTTGTAAAGATACTACTCGTAAATTCCTTGGTGAATAGCAAACATTGGTAAACTTACATAAAAGTGTAAACCTACCTTTGTGAATCAGACCCTAAGACTTTATGTCTAAACGTAGACTTTAGGTCTAAACTTAGACTTTTGGTGTAAACTTAGACTTCATGTCTAAACTTAGACTTTCGGTCTAGGTTTACCTTTGTGAATTGGGCCCATGGTCTTCAACAGAACTGTGGAGTTGAAGCCACAAGGGTATGAAAACAATGATCCATAATGTTTTCAATTGGTCATTTTTGATAATTTCCCCATCACTGTGGATTAAACTTGCATTGGGGTTGTATTTACTTGCTGTTGGGCTTGTCTACATTACATTTTAACATTTTTATAAAAAGATGGGAACATGAAAAACATAGTTAACAATGGCAGTGTTCAGCGTAAGATACATTAAAAGCAGCATCAGTCTATCATAAGACTCGGATTTAACAGTGACAGGCCAAAGTGCTCAGCAATAATCAATACTCGGCCCTCATTACCAGGAGCTACTTAATTCCAGTGGGGCCAATAACTGAAATAACCAGACCCATTAGAATTATGAGATAAGGGGGAACAACACAGACCGGTTTACTTTAGCTAGGAGACTTCAGCTGCTAAGATCAGCTGAAATAACTGGGTAAAATCCTCTGCAAATTGAGGAATTACCAAGTGAATTGGCTCCACAGTTACGAATCCCCTGCAAGTTCTAATTTCTTAGTGGACCCTCAGAGTCCAACTCATGTCCACACTCCTGGAATTACCAGTACCTCCAGTATAGGTAACTCCAGGACCGGGGAAATACCTGCACACTTCCTTGGCCACACACAGGAGTGCCAAAGAATTCACCATTGGCAATTTTCTCTGCTGAACTTGAGTAGTGTCCTCTTTTCCCAACTCATGATCTGTATCCCATACTGCCCTCTTGCTTCAAGTCCACCATTCCTTGTTACCTGCCTGGACCTCAGTCATCCCTCCCACCATCCTGTTTTTCTTCCTCCCAGAGTTTTATATAGCGCGAACTTTACCCAAAGGTATCAGATCGCTTTACATGAGCACCAGTTTTGTTACAGACGGACACATTCATTTCTGTTAAGCACGGGAGATTAAGTGATTTGCCCAGAATCACAGGATGTTGAGCGTCATTTGTTGAGACTCGAACTCGGTTCCCCAGATTTGAGGTCAACCGCCCTAGCCGTCAGGCCACATCCTCTCCCCAAGAGAGTGTCGGGTCCTTGGCGTAACATAACGAGACTCTACGGGCCGAGCAGCCTCCGAGGACACAGAGCCAGCATTACTGCTTGCACCCAGTCTCTACTCAAGACATTCTGGGTCAGCAAGAATCATATCAGGTTTTGATCCCGTCTATATTATACCCTTTAATCCTGGAATAGAAGATAAGCCGATAATATATTTGACATGCCCTGATGAAGTCTGCTGTCATGACTACAGCTTAAAATGAAACACATGTTGGTTGAAAAAATGTAAATAGCTCAATAAAGAACAAGTTGATACCATGACCTCGACAGCTGAAATAGCCTGTAAATATGTATTTAATCTACAAATTACCTTTTATCTAATTTGTCCCAGGTTTAGAATAAATGTATGCTTTTATTTTCTATTAATATTTAACAGAAAAGTATTTTAATAATATCTTTAAGGTTTAAATAACTTTAAAATGTTTCCCTATACTTTTCCAAAGGGAGATCTCCACCCTGGTGGCGGATATTTCCGCTTAGTGTGCAGAATCATAGAATACAGTTTGAAAGTTACTATAGTCGTAAATTGGGCTTTGTCCCCTAGTTTCTGGGGGTAGAGACATGCAAATCTACACTTTTTAGTAAATTTACACTTGGAAATTGTGAATAGCCAAAAGTAACACATTTACTAAAAAGTGTAAGAGTATATTTTCGGGTGCAGATGTACTCATGTGTAGGTTTATCTTTGTGAATAGGCCCTCCAGTATTTAACTTTTCCTCACTCTTAGACATGCACACTTCATTGGCCCATCAAGTAAATTACACCCACTTCTGTGGTTAGAGAATTAGCGGGCAAAATAATTTGTATTAACTTAGGTTATGTTTCAAAAGGCACAAATCTTTTGCCCATGCAATCAAATTAGCACAACCAGCATTCACAAGGTCTGACTCCTTGTTCTTTTGTTAATTTTACTATGTTTTAGATATATTACTGCTACAATGACTACACCTGCTGTTGGTATACTTTGTCAGTAACAGCCTGAGGCACATTCAATTCTGTTCTATTGGAATTTGAGTAGCGCAAACAAACACCCAAAAGGATAACCTAGTGCTAATGGAAATGCTGAAGAAGGCAGACTAATGAACAGCACAGTTCCAATAAGAAAAGACAGGTTTAAGCGCTGCCTGGAAAGTCAAAGGATCAGAAATATGGCATAACAACAATGGAGGGCATTCCAATTTTTTGGTACCAAATAAGTGAAGGGTCATCCGCTAACCGCAGGCACCTAATCCTGGGTACCTTGAGTAAAAGAAGAGATGAGGATATGAGTGTTCTTATAGATTTGTTGGGAGTCAATCTATTATGAAAATAGGCTAGTCTAAAATGATGGACAATGCAATGACTCACTCAGAGAGCCTTGAACATTTTTTGTTTTGGGATAGATAACCAGTGAAGACAACATCTGGAGGAAGCAACGTGGGAGTCTCCAGGGACAGCACAGATCATGCAAACTGCCATGTTCTGAATATGCTGTAGAAGTACAATTAGTCTAAAAGGGAGTACTATATTGAGTAACTTACACTAGTGTAGCCTGGTCAGAATTAAAGCTTGGATACCTTTTTGGTGGAATTGAAAAGGACATACTATCAAAGTATCAGATGATGAAGCCATGTACCTTACTGATCATGTGCATATGAGATATTCTCATCAAACCAACAGCCTAGGTATGAACTTCATTACCTGGGGGTGGGAGCAGATGTGAGTACATTAGGCTACCAGTTGGCTGAAGAGCTAGCACTTTTCCCCAGTAGGTGAATATCAGTCTTGTTTCCATTGATTTTAAGAAAATTAATATTCATCTCATTAACAACTGCTAGGAGAGGAGCATTGTTGGGAGGATCATAGAAGTTAAAATGATCTGGGTGTCATCAGCATAAGTAGCTAAAAAACAGGTCAAAGAACAAATTACCCTGGTTAAAAAACAGACATACACATTAAAACATGGTGGCTTAGGGATTAACCCTACAGCACTCCCTGCTCCAAACTCAGATATTTTGACCTAACTGGTGGAAGATGAATTGCATGAGCACGATCAGAGAAGTAGGACACAAGTCACAGGCTATTCCCTGAACTCCGATCTCAGAGAAGCGAGATAAAATACTTTTCTATGTGATTGTATAAAAACCCACTGACAATTCAAGAAAGATCAAGGATATGAAGTGGCCCTGGTGGTCTGTTTGAAGTTGCATATCATCCATTCTGTCCTGTGAAAGGCACTAAATCAGACTGCGCATGATCACGGCTACCATTATGTTCAAGAAAAAAATAAAGTTAAGTATGGACTTTCTTTTCTGTAACTTGATAGTGAATGGAAGTAAGGAACAGGGTATGTAATTACATAAGAAAGAGATATGAGCTGCAGGTTTTTAAGAATTGGAAAAACCAAGACCTGCTTTCAAGAAGCATAAACAAAGCCTTCATCCAATGAACAATTGCAAAGATTGTGTAAAGCAGAAGTTATGTCATCAGTGGATAAGTGCAGGATGTGCATTGGGCAAGGATCAAGAGGTGACCCAGATGTAACAGAAAGCACCAAACATTTACGATTGACAAAATCCAAGGGTGCAAACTCGGAGAATGGGGTTTTGAGAGAGGAAAGAGGTAGAAGTGGAGGTAGCTGTGTCCGCTGATGATGTTAATTTGGAAAGGGATTCAAAGATATTATTAATTTTGTTATGAAAGAAAAGAGATAGATCATTGCATAATGTTTGCAAATGGGGAATTGAATTATTAAAACATCCAGGGGTGAGTAGAAGAGTGACTATTTGAAAATGTAGTTTAGTAGAATTTCTAGTTTGGTTCACCTGTTGTGTGAAGAAGGTGGCTCTGGTGGTTCTTAATTATTTTTGAAATACGTCAATATTTTTTGATAGAGCTGCCTTTAGTCGATGGAATAGTCTGAATGCCAATCTCTTTCAGCCTTTTTGCATAGAAGTTTAGCTTCTCTGAGTATCTCAGTGAACAGAGAGCCTGATGCACTGACTGTAAAACTTTGGCTGAGTTTATTAGGAAAGATTCAACCAAACGTAGATTCTAACAAGTTGTGGTAACTTTCCGCCACACTGTCTAAAGAGGATTGTTCTAAAGGAGGTATGTTACTATTTCTAATGTGATTTTATGCCAGGTTGTTTGAAAGACATTACAGATCATTTTGAGACTGCTGGGGTTAACAAGAGATTGCAAGTATAAAGAATCACATAATGGTTGGATACAAAAAGAGGGAGAGTGCCATATAAAAAAGACAAGTTAGGGTGAGAAAATAGAAAATCTAAGATATGATCAGCCTTATGAGTCTCAGCAGTAATCATTTGGGTTTTGCAAAGACCTTTAAAGGTTTCCAGAAGAACACTTGAATCAGGTAAAGAGGGCTGGGAGGCACAAATATTGTAGTCTCTAAGACAAATAAGAGGGATTGAGAATGATGGGGGTTAGAAAATGAGAAAGCTTGCCGTTAAATTTAGTAGCCTTCACGGGCGGGATAGACTACAATGAATATGGTGGAGCTTTTACAAGATAGAGCTAATTTGAGACCAAACATTTCTGCTTCAGGAAAGGGGTCATGAGGAAAGGATGCAGCAAGACTGAGAGATTATTTTAAGATGACAGCCAATACACCTCCTTTCTTGCCTAAACAATGAAGGTAGAGTACTGTGAAGCCAGCTAGGCCTAAATCTGGAGTGGAAGCCTTGTGAGTCCAGATTTCGCTTATAAATATAATCTTCAGCTTTAAATCTGTTATGTGATTTAAGATTTAAAATGTATGCTAACTGATATGGTATTAATTAAGCTAAATTTAAATTAAAGTGTTATCCTGACAACCAGGGTAGATGGGTGAAAAGAAATAGAAAATACCAATGGGAGGTGTGTGGAAGGCGCATAATAAAAACAGATGTAGCCTCGAGTTCACCTGGAGGTGAAGGCGCTATGCAGGGTTAATTTGGGGTTGGAGGCGTCCTGTAGGGAAAACCTCCCAGTGAAAAGTTGGTATCTTTTTTATTAGCAGGGTGTCTTGTGTTAGTGGCGAACTGGGAGCAATCAGAGACGAAGGAAAGCCAACGTTCCTCAGAAACTGAAATCTGGAATGTATGATGTTGCAATTGGCATCAAAGAGACACCTTTCAGTGGTGGACAGGGAAGAGTGGCAGTGAGAGGAAGCAGATAACTGCCCCACTGAAGCACCGGAAAGATTAAAAAACCCAAGCACTGGCAAAGCCAATATGTGTCGCACATGAGACCTATGAGCTCCGGCAATGATTTTTTTAAAAATGTTTTTATTTGCATTTTTCTCAAAACAAAAGACAAAAGAAAGCTGAGTTTCTTCAGTTAGTCATACAAAGGCATACATATACAGTCTTCATCACAACTAATCCCACATCATCATCCCTTCGGGCATCTGGAGCTTGAATAGCCCACCCCCACTGCATCGTGCCATGAATCTTCCCCGTCTTGAATGTTCGGGGACAAGCGGGTCGATGCCCACCCCCAGAGGGAATGTAAGGACCCATAGAAGGCCCGCTAATCATCACCCAGTCCTCCATCCAGCCCATAGTGGGCCCTCCATTTCCCCCATACCCTACGGAACATTCATGGGCAGCCCCTCGCCTTATATGTGACCCTCTCCGCCGCCATGTACATATCCAATTCCCATCTTCTATTCTCTGAGCTGAGGTGGGGCTGTCACTCCCCATGTTTGAGCTACGTCCCGTTTTGCCACCACCAGGGCTAACATAGCAAAAATGAGCTGTGGGCCGCCTCTGTCTACATCTCAGAGGATGCCCAGCAGTATGAATTTAGGGTCCAATGGTAGTGTCACATCTAGAACCTTGCTCAACTCCCCCAAAACAGTGCCCCAGTAGACCTTTAAGGCGGGGCAGCCCCAAATGATATGGTAAAAGTCTCCCTGTGTTTGTCCGCATCGCAGGCAGCTCGGGTCTCTGGCGCGGCCCATGCGGTGGAGCCGGGCCCTATCGTGGTAAATCCTATGTAGGACCTGGTATTGAATGAGACGGAGACGGGATTTGATAGCCACCTCGCGGTGGTGCATCAAAGCAGCCTCCCAGTCTATATTTTCAAGTGTGCCCAGGTTAAGTTCCCAGGACTCCCTCAGTCTCCCTAAGCTGTTTGGCGCATTATTATTCAAGGTCCGATATGTTAGAGAGACTGCCTTGCTAAGTACGTGCTCTTGTAGTAAGCGGCCCTCCAATGGTGTATACTCCGGCAGCAAGGAGGATAAGGAACCCTCCGCCCGCCAGGCACGTCGGAGTTGTGCATATTTGAGAAATTGGGGGGCGTGCAACCAGAAGTCCGTCTGCAACACACGGAATGTTTTGAGTTTACCCTTAGCTAGAACGTCACCTATGGTCGAAATGCCAATAGCATCCCATCCCTCGAAACCCCTCAGTTTGTGTATTTCTTTTAACCAGGGACAATGCCACAGAGGCGTTTGCTTTGTAGGTTTGCGATCCCACACCCAATGTCTTCGATGCCCTGTACCAGACCTCTAGCGTAACTTGTGTGGCTGAGAGAAGTCTTCCCTTGCCCCTTCCCCCATAGAGATAATACATGTATGTGCGGTTTGCCATTGTGTCTCTTTCTAGCCTGTGGGTAGGCTGATCTGCCGAGGCGTGGAGCAAGTCGTTCACCGAAGTTAGATGTTCCGCCCAGTAGGAGGCCTCTATATCGGGAAGTGAAATCCCCCCATTGTATTGGTTGCGGCGTAGCATGGACAATGCAATCCTCGGCTGCCTTCCGAGCCATAGAAGGGAGCGTAGCTCAGCATCTATTGCCCGAAAGGTTTCCCAGGAGAAGGGGAAGTACTCGTTCTGGAGGGCGTGAAGAAAACAGGGCAGGGTAATCATTTTAAACATAGCCGCCCGCCCTAGGATTGTGAGGGGGAGGGATTTCCACCTCTGTGCATCTGATGCAAAATTGGTTATGACCCGCTGGATATTTTTCTGGTATGAAAGTCTCCTGTCTGTAGTAAGGTAAATCCCTAGATAGGTAAGCCCAGTATGGGCTTTCTGCAAGGTCCCAGGGAGAGCAGGCCAGGCAGCCACGGCTCGTGGGCTGTTGATGACCGATTTGTGCCAGTTTATGGCGTAACCGGAGCATGCCCCGTAGAAATCCATGACTTCAAACAGAGCTTGGATCGTGCTAGTCGGGTGAGTGATATAAAGCAGGATGTCATCCGCGTACAGCAAAATCTTTTCTTCCGCAGCATCCGTTGGGGTGTTGCGGAAACCTCGATTCTCTGAGCTCTGACTAACTACACAGGCCCCAATCTCTATCGTAAGAGCGAAAAGTAGTGGGGAGAGTGGACTTCCCTGTCGGGTGCCCCTTCTCAAACGCCTTTTCCGCGTCTAGGGACAGTAGGAAGTGCGGGTCGTCCCGGTCCTGAACCGCCATGAGCCAGTTGTGGGTCCTTCGTAGGTTCAGCCGGGTCGCCCGACCGGGCAAAAAGCCCGTTTGGTCTTGGTGTACTAGGTCAGTGATAATCTGACGAAGTCGCAGGGCCAGGATAGTCACTAATATTTTCCCCTCCATTTTAAGGAGGGAGATGGGGCGACAGGACGCACAGTCCATGGGGGGCTTCCCCTGCTTGTGGATAGGTATAATCGTGGCCATTCTCAGATCCAGGGGTAGGATTCCCCCTTGAGAGGCATCCTGGAAAAGCTGCAGGAGGTGTGTACCTATGAGATCGGCGCTATTCTTATAGAATTCGGCAGGGAGGCCGTTTGGGCCTGAGGTCTTCCCAGGACGTAGCCTAGTTATAGCCAGTTTGATTTTGTCTACGGTTATATCCGAGTCTAGGCCCTCCCTGTCAGCATCGTCCAATGATGGGGTTTGAATGCCCAGCAGATAGTCGGCTATGGCCGCAGGCACCCTCAAGTCACGGGCTTTGTAGAAGCGCTGATAAAAGGACGCAAATGTCTGTACTATCTGTGTATCTTGTGTCTGTGGAGTTCCTTGGGAGTCTACCACGCTCTCCACCCAACGGGCTTCCATCTCTTTGCGGCTAAGCCATGCCAGGAGCTTTCCTGATTTGTCGCCCACGTCGTACAGCCTATGCAAGGTTGCTTGGGCCTATGCCTTGGCCTCTTGCGTAGCAAGAGCCCTATGCAGGTCCCTATGTGTGAGGTGCCGCAGTTTTAGGGTAAGAATTTGGGTTTCCAATGTGGCAAGTTCTTTCGGGCAATGATTTTTAACCATGTTGTACAGCAGAGTGGCTGCTATGCAGCATGGCTGAATATAATGCAATGTAAGATGGATTGGTAAATAAATTGTTGCACGAAATGTGCTTTTTTTAATATAACGCTTATATGCTTTTAAAAAACAAAAGGGGGAAGGGGGTTGGGGTGGGCAAATCATGGAGAATGAGGCAATACAGAGAGGGGAAGGCAGGAGAGAAAGATGTGGGTGAGGTGAGAAGGGCAAGTATGAGACAACAATCAGGAAATACTGACAATGGGGGGTGGGTGGGAAGCACACAGAAAACGGAGGGCAGGCCAGGAGGGGAAAGCACACTGACAATTGAGGATGGGGAATGGGAAGCACACAGACATCTAAGACAGTGAGGGGTGGGGATGAGGAAGCACACGGACAATGGAGATCAGGCATATGGAGCACACGGGAACAAAGGGCAGGGATGGGGAGTCATATAGACAACAAAGGGCAGGGATAGGGAAGCACACAGACAATAGAGGGCGAGGCTTGAAAAGCACAAGGACAAAAGAGGGCGGGAAAGGGGAAGTACAAAGACAACAGATGGTGGGCATATGGGAGAAGAAGAAGCAAATTGTCAATACAAGAAAGATGGGGATGGGGAAGAAAGAGCGGCACCAGAAGGTAGGTCAGGGTGTAAGCAAGAACAGCAACTGAGGGAGGGAGGGCGAGGGGAGAAACACATAGGCGAGAAAGAGAAACACAAAGTAAATGAGGGAGCAGCTGGACAACTAACCAAACAGAAAAATTAGCTCCTGAAATGAGAGCAATGGAAGGACACAAGTAATGGGTCCCTGCTCCACAGGAGTGACGATCACCAGAAGAGAAAGAAAAGCCCACCGAAGCTGATGAATAAGAAGCAAGCAAATGAATGACAATAAAGCTAGCCAATGGTAAGTAATACGCGGCTATAAGTCCTCAGTTAACTAACAATATGTCTCAAAACAGAAAGCGCATTCGTCATCTTAGGGGAGACCTAAAAGTGGCCCATAGTGCACAGCAGTCCAAGTCTCAGGAGTCCCACTCTGACTCTTCCAAAGTTAAAAGTGTTCCAGAGCCCGAAGCTCTATGCAGCAGAACAAGTTCCCGGGTACCTTCCAGCCCGGTAATCAGTCTTAGCTTCTGCTGCAGGGATTAAGTTACCAGAGGTTCCTGTAGCTTTTCACTCTCTGACATTGCAGAGGGTTGTAGCGGCTGCTGATAATGAGCAGCACCCTTGGCTCTGCATGAGCAGCAGCTTGATGTCCACCGTGTTTCCTTCAGTACGATAGTAAGTTTCTCTGATCCTTCTCACAGATACAGGAGCAATCGCAGAGGTTCCAGTCCTCAATCAGGGCTCAGGCGCTCAGAGGTCACCATGGCGTCCTGTCCCCTTTGATGATAACGAACCCAGGCAACGTTCCGCGTTCTTCATGGTGGTCACCTCTGGCATACGGGATCACCGACCTTACTCTGCACATTGGCAACAGTTCAATCAGCATGGCAGTAACTTTTTTAGGATAGAGTTGCCTCTGGTATATGTGGCTGCCGACATCACTCCACACACAAGCTTCAGCCTCATTGTCACAGCAGTCATGCAATCTTCATGATGGCCCACTCTAGCATATGGGATCACCAACTTTACTCTGCGCAGGCGCTGACTGGTGCACCCACAGCTAACTTCAATGCGGAACCCTCTCGCATATGGGGTCACTTACTTGTATCTGAACACAGGTGATCACTCGATCATGGCAGCAGCCATCTCCTCACACCTTGCTATGGGAATCCACATGCCAGGATTCCCCACTGGACCTCACTACATCCAAGCGCACTCTTCTTCCTCACAGGGTATAGTGGTCTCCGCAAGCAGGCAGGCATTGGTTCACTAGGCTTCAGGGTCCGGTGGTTTTAGATTTCCCTGGGTGATGTCCCTTTACCCAGCTGGGAGACTGGCAGCCCTTAGATCTCACTCCTGGTCACAAGCAGACTGCCTGTAGCGTTTCTCCTCCTTGATAAAAAGCCCAACAGGCTGCTTGACAGTTTGACATTTTGGAAACCTTGAGCTCCCCTTCTTATAGTCTGTTTCCAGACAACAAAGGTCATTTAGAATTTGAGTCTCTCAATTTTCTGTTGGGGCTCTGCTTCTTCTTGAAGTGCCCACTCCTTGTCCTGCCCTTCCTCCAGAAAGCAGTCTGTCAAAACAGACAAACTCAAAATCTGATGTCCCAACAAAGTCCAATGGGAGTGTCTAGAGGTTCGCACCTGGATATCAGCCACAATGATATGTGCATCAAAAGATTACTTCAAGCCCCAGTCCTACTCTTCATGATTCTCTTATCAGCTCCACGCTCCTTTCCAGTGACCTCTACCTGATACCCTTTGAAGTGTACTGAAGAGCCTGGTTGTCCTTCCTCCAGTGTGTGTCCCACTCAGCTCTCAGAAATGCAGCAATCCACAAATCTGTCTGGAGGGATTCCTCTACCTCCCCATGCTCCTCCAGTCAGCCCTGGTTCTACCAAAATGGGACCCAGAGTCTTGCATGTATTGTACCATTCATAGGCACACATACACACAGAACACACATGCAACCACATATGAGCTGCACAGCACTACATAATAACTTGATGTAGGTAGGCCAAGGTTTGAGTTAAGCACTCAGCTGTAGAACTTTACATGAATGAACCTGTAGGCTTCACTTCAGTGAGACAGAAAACAGACTTTTCATGCCTACTGATCACTACACAGAATGCTGCCACTACCTCATTTGTGCTACTTAACTCCTAGCAAAGGCAGTAGCCTTTCACCACTAGAAGGGTAACACTTTAGGCGCCCCTCCTGGTCCAAAAAGACTGAAATCTGTGAGACAGGCCTATGTCATGGCACCCACGCATTATCCGTGTTCGCCCAGAACAACAAAAATCAGCAGCAGGGATCCAAACCTTGTTGCAGCTGGGGCACTCAAGGCAGGAGTGCAGGACTGTCACGAAGTGAAAGGACACTTCCACCCCAACAATAAGCATGAGAAGTGGACTATGATTCATATATGCCTAGTGATTAACCTCAGGTTGTCCTGCAAATACATTGTATCATATCATTGATTTCCTGTGTTTGCATTTAACTTCTTCCGTGCTCAAGACAAGCTCAGCTCGTCATGAGTCACAGTGGAGCTGAGCTCGTCATAACGGCTGCGGCTCACCCACACGCGGTAAATTCCCCGCCTGTGCGGGATCATTAATCAGTGGGCGGGGTCGTGACGAACTCAGCTTGTCATGAGCACAGCTCCACTGTGAGTCATGGCGAGCTGAGCTCGTCACGAGCACAGCGGCGCCGCGGACCCCCCCCCACACACCGTGGGGGAATTACCCCCACAGCGAAGGGGTTAAATACTCATCAATAAGTTGAGTCTAGAAAATGAATGAATCTTATTTACATCATTACTGGAGCTTCCCAAAAAAATATCATTGCTGACTTGGTAATACTCTGGTTCTCATTAGTACACTATGTAGTTAAAATCATTGCATTCATTTGTAATGCTTCTTTCCAGTCCAGGGAGGACCTGGCTTGGCAGATCAGGCTGGACTGTTCCCATGCTGCACAGGGTCAAGACTGATTTGCATATGCTGGGTTCAAACTGGAATGGCATGGTGTGCAAAAAATCGATGGATTTAGGCCCAGATCTCTGTACTGGGGTAAATGTATGACATTGTTCTGCATTCTGTCCATCAACTGTTGTTTTTGCATTTGTCACCCCGAGTGGGACGGGTATGCCCGGACGTGGGTCCCATGCTCTCCATTCCACTGGACTCAAGGTATCCTGGCTGAAGAGGGGTGAAACCCCGAAACCGGTCCTAGAATGCTTGTTTCCAGTCCAGGGAGGACCTGGCTTGGCAGTTTGGGCTAGACTGTTCCCACGAGGCACAGGGTCAAGGCTGATTTGTTGTATAACTTTATTCGATATAACAAAGATATCATAAAAGTAGGTACATTTACAAGCGTTCTAAGATCCATTTATACAACAAATGATTTAAAAGCGATAAAAAAGTTTTTTTGTTTGTTCTTTTTTAAATAATAATAATAGGCAGATAGTAAAACATTAAAACAGTCAAGATAAAGCAGGGACCAAAGCTCATGTTTCTTCGATAACCTGGCTCTTATGGGATTTTAACAGTTTGCAGCGGATCATTCAGGCGCATCCCAAAAATTTGGCTACCCCGCATACCACCACCATGGACGAGGCATCCGTTGAGAGGGAGCGGAGTGCCACCTTGTTATTCTCAAACCCCAGATTCCTGCAAATGGGTCTGAGCCACTTTCTCCTGGCCGCCCTGTACAATGGGCATGCAAAGTGGAAATGGGGGATGGATTCACTAGGGGCAGAGCACCCCGGGCAAACAGCGGTTGTTGGGGACTGACAATTCCACCCTGCAACCCAGGAATTCAGGGGGAGGGACCCAAACCTAAACTTCATATATAGCGTTCTGTCGCGGGGGCATTGGATGAAGTCAAGGTAGTGCTCGGTTTTTGCCACCAGCTTGTGCTCAAGAAACAAGTTGGTGAGAGAACATCTCTTGGGGTTTCTTGTTTCCTCCCCCTTTACCCAAACCCAGTATGCTTTTTTGATGACTTGCTTTGGCGGTGGGGTCTGGTTAAGCCATGCCTCGCCATAGCCAATATCAGTCACCAAATGCTTGAGGTTGGAGATCCATTTGATCTTAGAGCCTGTGTTTATCTTAAGGATCTCATCCAAGGCGTCGGCGTAACTATCCAGTTCAGGGGTGCGTCTTAGGCGGACCCAGAAAAGCAATGGCCGTAATCTTGCGATGTCCCTGATGGGATGTTTACCCAGATCCATACGGAGCGGTAGCAAGGGAGTAGAGAGGGGAAGAGAAACCAAGCCTCTCAAAATGTGATTCTCTGATTTCTCCAGAACGGATAGGTTCTCAAACCCCCAAAGCTCCGCTCCGTAGAGGGCCGAAGGCAGTGCTTTCCCATCATAAATCTCCAGTGCCGGGATGATTGGTCTGCTGAAAGAGAGCCGCTGTTTTCTTAAAATAGCTCCCGCCACCCTCTTGTGATTGAGGAACATTTTTGCTATATGATCGTTCCATTTCATTGACTTATTAATCCTGATACCCAAATAGTCAAAAGAGTCTACTAATTCCAGTGGAGCACCATTAAGGGAGATGTTGTTCTTGAAACGTTTGGATGGGGCAAGTGTCATTAGTTTAGTTTTGGAAGTGTTGATTACTAAACCTCGTGCATCACAGAACTGGCAGAACCTATCAAGCAGCTTTTGTAAGCCGCTTGGGCTTTTTGACATCAGGAGGGTGTCGTCGGCAAAGAGGAGTGTAGGTGTTTTTTCCCCTACTAGAGTTGGAGCGTCTGAAGGGATCTCTCTCAAGTAGTCGACCACCCCATTTATATAGAGCGAGAACAGGGTTGGGGCCAGCAAGCAACCCTGCCGAACTCCCCTGTCTACCGCCACCCTGTCAGTCAGCTGACCCTGGTTGCCCCACCTGATCTTTGCATAGTTCCCCTCATGGAGGCGCGTGATGAAATCCAGTATCAGGGGGGGGGGAAACCAAGGTCAGACAGCACTGACCAGAGTTTGGAGCGAGGGACCAGGTCAAAAGCAGTCTTTAGGTCAATGAAGGCCAGATATAAGCTGCCTTTCCCAATGACAACCGCTTTCCAGTAGATTGTAAAAAACCGGAAGACCTGGTCCATCGTGCCCACTCTTTGTCTAAAGCCCGCCTGGAGGTGAGAGAGTATACTTGCTTCGTCCAGCCAAGTCCTGACCCTCATGAGGAGGACCCTGCCTACCACCTTCTGAATGACATCTATTAGGCTTATCGGCCTGTAGTTGGCAGGGTCCTCCCTGTTTCCCTTTTTAAATATCGCGACAACTTCGGCGCCCTTCCATGAGTCTGGGACAGGGTGACCTCTAGCGATCAAGTTCATTAGAACAAGAATGAAGTCTGACCAGACTTTCGGGTGTAAAGAAGGAGGTCGCCCACAATGCCATCCGGGCCTGCCGCCTTCCCTGTGGACAACCCTGAGATGGCCAAAGAGACCTTGTTAGGCTTAAAGAGATCCGAGTCCATAACGGACACTGAAAGCGCAGCTGATGGAAGGGCCTCAGGTGGTATAAGAGATGGGGAAGTTGTCAAAAGTGGCTGGGGGTTATCCGCACTATACAAGCTGGAAAAATGTGTATGCCACTGATGCGAGGAGATGTGGTTGGGAATAGGAGCCTCACCCATACGACTGCCTTTGTCAATAAGTTCCCAGAATAACGTGGCGTCCTGCAAAAGGGCCGCGGATCGAAGATCCTGCCAGTGTGCTTCCTCCCATATACGTTTAGCTTTCTCAATTGTCTTTTTGTACTCATTTCTCGCTAGCCTAACCATAATTATGTTGTTGTTTTGGAGGGCAGCTGTTAGCTTACGTCTCATCTCCCTGCATTCCCTAGAATACCAAAGATTGGTGGACCCGCTAAATGGTTTGTGGGTACGGGAATCTGGGATGCTGAGGAGAAGACCCATTTTATCGATGAAATCTTGATACTGAGACAAGAAGGGGGGGTTTAGTGCACCCATAGAGAGCTCTTGGAGGATACCAAACTCCCTAGACTTCTGCTCAACTAAGGTTTTTATTTTACACAATTTCTCTTCGTCTTGAGCAACCTTATGCCATTTAAGGCGTCTATTGCAATGAGAGGGGACTACCTCTTTTGTAGTCAGTTTCATTGCATAACCAGGTTTAGGGACAGACCAGGAGGTGGTTAAAAGCATGCATAGCGGATTGTGATCGCTATCCTGGGAAGGTGAAATTTTCATGTCGACTAAATCCTGCCAGAGTCGTAGGTCCAACAAACAAATGATGGACAGAATGCTGACAATGCATACATTCTCCCCCAGTCAAGAGATCTGGGTTAAATCCATCGTTCTTTTGCCCACTACACCACCCCAGTTTAGACATGGCCTTATGCAAATCAGTCTTGACCCTGTGCCTCATGGGAACAGTCCAGCCCGAATTGCCAAGCCATGTCTTCACTGGACCGGAATCAAGCATCCTAGGACCGGTTTCTGGCTATCAGCCGTCATCAGCCAGGATAGCTTGACTCCAGTGGCGTAGTGAGCACGGGTCCCACGTCTGGGAATACCCATCCCACTTAGGGCGAAAAGCGTTACAAAAAACAAATGATGGACGGAATGCTGATAATGCATACATTCTCCCCCAGTCAAGAGATCTGGGTTAAATCCATCGTTCTTTTGCCCACTACACCACCCCAGTTTAGACATGGCCATATGCAAATCAGTCTTGACCCTGTGCCTCATGGGAACAGTCCAGCCCGAATTGCCAAGCCATGTCTTCACTGGACCGGAATCAAGCATCCTAGGACCGGTTTCTGGCTATCAGCCGTCATCAGCCAGGATAGCTTGACTCCAGTGGCGTAGTGAGCACGGGTCCCACGTCTGGGAATACCCATCCCACTTAGGGCGAAAAGCGTTACAACAAACAAATGATGGACGGAATGCTGACAATGCATACATTCTCCCCCAGTCAAGAGATCTGGGTTAAATCCATCGTTCTTTTGCCCACTACACCACCCCAGTTTAGACATGGCCATATGCAAATCAGTCTTGACCCTGTGCCTCATGGGAACAGTCCAGCCCGAATTGCCAAGCCATGTCTTCACTGGACCGGAATCAAGCATCCTAGGACCGGTTTCTGGCTATCAGCCGTCATCAGCCAGGATAGCTTGACTCCAGTGGCATAGTGAGCACGGGTCCCACGTCTGGGAATACCCATCCCACTTAGGGCGAAAAGCGTTACAACAAACAAATGATGGACGGAATGCTGACAATGCATACATTCTCCCCCAGTCAAGAGATCTGGGTTAAATCCATCGTTCTTTTGCCCACTACACCACCCCAGATTAGACATGGCCATATGCAAATCAGTCTTGACCCTGTGCCTCGTAGGTCCAGCAAGATATAATCTATCCTGGACGGGCAGCTAGCTCTATTGTATGTATTGGCCCCACAGATATCAGAGCGTGATCTGCCATTGACGGCTCTAAGGTTGTGCTCCAATGTGAGGGCGCACAATTGTGTTGCCCTTTGGGACCATTTCTTAATGGGGGCCAAACCAAGAGAAGGAATAGCAAATTTAGTATCCTGGTCCGCGGTGCCCAAGACGTCCAAAGTACAAAGAGGTTCACATGTACAGTTGAAATCGCCGGCCACAATAACAACTGATTTGGGGTTGGTTTTAGATAACTCACTCTCTAATGATACTATGGTTGGAGAAAATTGAGCCCCAGAAGAGCCTCTGGCGTAGACATTAAAGATTTCTAAGTTGGGATCGTTTTTAAGCCTTTTATCGTTAAGTGCAGAATGTCAATCGAGGGTGTTAGGTGAAAGGAAACTACCCAGTTAAGATGCACATTAATCCAAATGTGAAGTCCCCCCGCAGGACGGCCTTTCCCTGATCTAGTGGCTGGGATATAATGGGTGGTGAACCCGGGCTTATGAAGGGGCACCATACTCCACGTTTCCTGAAACAAGCAGATGTCTTGATCATCTATAAAGGTGTTCCACTCAGGCAGCAACAGTTTTTTTTTTAGCCCCACGATGTTCCAGGAAAGAAAACGTAGTGGTCCTTGTGGGCTGACAAGCGTTCCGGAACCACCTACAAGGATGGGAAGCATGGGAGACGAACATAGCACAGGGGTCATGTGTGGCAACGGAAAGGTACATACGTAACAGACAAGGGGATTGGGAAAGACTAGGAAAAGAGCATGACGAGCTGGGACAAGGAAGGGAAAAATGAGAAAGGAGTTGGGAAGACGACGGGGAAGAAGGAGAGAAGAGTGCAAGCAAAGGTAAAGTGACAGGGTTGGGAAAACAAAATGACACAGCTGACCTAGTATTCAAGAATAAGAAAAAAATGGAAAATAAAGAATTGAAGGTCCAGAAATTGCCGTACTTGGTGATAACAAAGCCTTTGGGGCTCATTTGATGGGGACTACCAAAGAGAAAATTTGGAAAGGAGAATACATGGAAGTGTTTAAAGCTATTTAGAGACGTGAGGGTGAATAAAGGGGTCCAAAGAAAGGGATATGAATTGGCTAAGTAGCCTAGCGTTCTGGTAACAACTGAAAATTGGACAGCAGCATTTTTTATTTATGCCAGCCTCTACTGTGAAAAAGTTCTAGCGATGTGTTGCTTTGTTTAAATACATGGATGTTATACAAAAGGCGCACATAACGTTCAAGCGGTATGCATGTGTAAAGTATGATGAGGAGTTTTGTTTCCAGGTTGGCAGAGGATGACGAAGGGAAATGGGGAGAGTTGGACAATGATCTCTGCTTACACACAATGGGCTCTGCAAGACCAGGGCCTACAATCTTTACATCCAGTGGGTTGCCAGTAGTGTACCGGCCCTTCCACGGGTGTCCCACCTAAGGAGGGGTGCTAAAAGCAGGAAGTAAGCAGCCAGGGCAAGGGGGGTGTACTGGGCATTCAGCAAAGGCTTTTGTAACAGAGAGGACTATTAGTTTAGACATGAGTGCTCCAAATGTGTGGCCCGGCACCCAGTCATACATTGCATGGGTTTAGAGGAAGGAGCACAAGGGATGCAAGGACGGCTGTGGCAGTCTCAGGGTCAGAGAGGCAGGCACGGGGCAGGGACTTGCAGGAAAAGGCTCAACTCTAATTAAGGTGCACAGACTGGAATACTGGCTACAGTGGTAAGAGAAACAAGAGAATGCTACTTTACTGTTGGGAGGGTTTTAAAAATAGGTGTTTAAGCTGGAATATACAGGCCCCCGCTGCAGGCAAAGGGCGGAAAGTTGAAAGTCGGTAAAAGAGCAGACTGAAGTAGTAAGGGAGAAATTGGATAAGGAGGTGATGGAGGAACGGATGGCGAGCCCCTTTAAGGAAAGGCCTCTGTAGTCACTAATATAGGAGTGGTACCTAAAAAAAGAGAGGGGACAGTTCAGATTAGTACAGCATCGATCTTGGTCAGAGGGTCAGTCAGTAAACAGTGAAATTTCAGAGGACTTGACTTCTGTGTAGTACGTGACAGTCATGTAGTAATTGACCTGATGAATACAGTGGGGCAGGTGCGTTGCTGACTAAAAGTGACATCAAATCAGCCTTTAGATTGTTGCCAGTGCACCTGGCTGACTTTTAACAATTAGGTGTCACATTTGGAGGCAGATGGTATTTGGACAACACATTGTCAATGGGATGGTCCATATATTGTGCATTGTTTGAGATATTTAGTTCCTTTCTACAGTGGCTGTTCTCATTTGCTACAGGACACACGCAGTAAAACATTACCAGGATGATTTATTTCCCAGTTCCACAGACTGCCACTAGATGTTGGATAAGGAGCTCATGGAGAATTTCTTGGTTCCCCTAGCAGAGGACAAGATAGTAGGGCCAAATACAGCACTGACATTTAAGGGGATTGAGATTGATACGGTGAGAATGGAGGCAAGGCTGTCAGGCGAAAAGCGAAAGGGGATGATGCCATTGATTAAGAAGATGTTGCGAAAGAAGAAAGGGCAACTGAAGGAGATGTAACTGGAGCATCTGAATTTCACATGCAGATCGGTGCGAGCGGGCAGAAAGGTTTGTAGGAGACTGGACAAGTCATCGGTAGGCTAATCACTGCCACATCATAGACTGAGACCCGGAAGTGATGGTGAAGGAGAGTTTAAGGATATGGTTGGCCTTTTTTGCAGCATTTCAACTTAATTTTCTTGGTGGGGTTGGCAGATGAGGCTGAAGTGGATAACAGCATTGCGGACACTTTGTCACATTTTCAGTGGCACAGATTTCGTGGTCTAACTACAGGTGTGGACTAGAAAGGCGCTGTAGCAGTAAGAAGACAGAGGATGCTGCAATTGCTAGTGGGCTCCTTAGCAGAGTCGGCAAGGCAGGCAGTTCTGGAGGGAATTGTTTGCAATCCAGGGCAAGGAAGAGAAAATGAGAGAGGGAGGCGTGGTGGAGGCGTGAGAATGTGGTTGACTTTATGATGGACAATAATAGGAAAGGATGGTCAAAGGTGACAACTGCAGGAAAATTGGCAGGTACGCCTTGTCAGCAGGATAACAAGGTAAGAGGTTCCTGAAAGGATGGGTGCAGGAACAGGGCAATGGGGAATGGAAGAGGCGGCCACTGGTGTGGTCACTAATGTGGAGGATGTTGGGGATACTGAAGGTGGTTTTCAGTGACAAACATGCAGTGGTACCATTTTCAGCACTGATGGCCATCCTGTTTTTTGCTGCATTTGAGGTATCTGAATTGATGGGAGCAGAGAGGGGGGTATTGAATGAGGTGACGTGGAGATGAGTGACTTGTCATTGATGATGTCATTAAGGAAGTCCAAGTCAGATCAGATGATATCATTAAGGAAGTCCAAGTCAGATCAAAGGGCACAAGGGTTGAAGGTCATGTTTTTTTAAAAATAACTTTATTTATTAATTTCAAGCAGGTGGAATAACAGTGGAGCAGACCCAGCACTGCCCGCCCTCGGCCTAACAAACCCCAATACATAGCTGAGGCAGCATATCCTGGCTTATAACGCTGAAGGCGGCTACAGACAGTATACTAATAACAAGCAGTATCTAGTTCAGCCCCCCGTCACAACCCACCCACCTTTTCCCCCTTTCCTCCCTCCTTAACCCAACGCCCACTCCCCCCCCCGAGATACCCGTGTGTAGCTGCGCTATGGAAGTGCGGAGGTGAGGCAGCCCCTAAGCTGTATCCCGAGACTATGGGGCATCGGTAAGTCTAAGCAGGCGGAGGTATCTGAGATATGTAACTTCGTTAAATTCATGTGCCAGCAGCGCCAGGATAGGACGCCAGATAGTGCGGAAGGAATCTGAAGAATGAGATAGGGTAGCGTGTATGCGTTCCATCCCAATAATGTACCACAATTTGTGTAACCACCCAGTATGGGACGGGCGAGTTTGCGTACCCCAGAGCGCTAATATGTGGTGTACTGCTGCGCCCAGTGCTAACCCCATTTGTTTCCCTCGATTAGATTTCAGTGGAAAAGTAATGGCATTAGGCAGCCCTAACAGAGTGTAGGCAGGGAAGCGGGGTATTTCAGTTTCAAAATAAGTATCTATATCATTAAGGACTGCTGTCCAGTACCCCATCACCTCTCTACAGTCCCATAGGATGTGCGTCAACGTGCCCTCCTCATCGCAACCCCTCCAACAGGTGGGGCTGCGGTCTGCGCTAATTTTATTAAGGCGGGGCGGGATCAGGTACCAGTAAAGGACAACTTTAACCCCTGCTTTCCTACTCGCTGTGTTTCTGGCAGTATGATTAGCTCTATAGTAGATCTGTTGCCATTCCTTCCAGGAAAGACTCCTACCTAGCTCTGTCTCCCATCGGCGCTGCCCAGCAGAGCGCTCCAGGAGGGCCGGGGAACGTAACCGACGATAAAGTTCAGATATCAAGTGGCGGTCAGAGTGCTTCGATAAAAGCCATTTCTCATAGGTCGTGAGATGTCTGCTAACCAGAGGCCGCGTGTCGGGGTGCATTAACCAATGGCGGAGTTGGAAATATTGGAAGCGTTTGGGATGTTTAATGCCGTGCCAGCCAGTCAGCTCAGCAAATGGGAGGAAGCCGTCAATATCAAATAGATGCCCAGCAGACTTACAGGCCGAAGCCCGCCACTCTGGGAATGCCCGTGCATCAAGGCCGGGAGGGAAGGCTGGGTTATCGAATAGGGGCGTAAGTGGCAATGAGAAGGAGGTGAGATGGTGCCGGGTCGCCACCGCGTCCCAATCCCGCACCACCGATCGAGTGACAGGAGATTTGTTAAGATATGTTGGTCTATCCGAAGGCTTCAGGAATGGTACCTTTCACAAGGAAAGACCGGCCATCGCCCTGTCTTGAAATAGCCATCGTTTCTCTGATTCAGGCCTACTCCATTCAACGAGGTATCGGAGTTGCGCCGCCTTGTAGTAAGTCAATAGGTGGGGAATCCCCAGCCCCCGTCATCCGGAGATCGGTAGGCAATCTCTCGACGCACTCGTGGGCGTTTCCCTGCCCAGATAAAATGGTGTAGCTCCCGTTGGAGCGAGTGGATATAGCGCATGGGAGGTCCCACCGGGATGGTCTGAAAAATGTATAATATTTTAGGCAAAATGGACATTTTAACCACGGCTGCGCGGCCCAACAGCGACAGAGGATGGGACCGCCATTTGCGAAGATCGCACGTGATTAGGGAGTGGAGATGGGAATAATTTCAAGCTATTGTCTGATCCGTGGACGGGGTTAGAATGATCCCTAGGTAGGGGAGCTCAGGTTGCAGTCGCACGCCCCCGAGTTCTGGAAAGGTGCTCTTGAGATTGTTCTCGTTAAGACCCAACGGCAGCCACATTGATTTCCCCACATTAACTTTAAAGCTTGATACCTTGCCAAAATCAGTCAACTCCTGTAAAAACGCTGGGACCGATCGGTTGTGAGTTTCAAGGGTCGCCAAAATATCATCGGCATATAAACTGACGATGTGACGCTCCCCCCCAAAGGGAATACCCGAGATGTTGGGGTTGTCCCTAATCCGTTGCGCTAGGGGCTCGATATATAGCGCAAAGAGCAGAGGTGAAAGAGGACACCCCTGTCTTGTGCCCCGTCTGATATCGAATGGCTGCAAACTAATCCTATTCACCCGGATCGTCGCAGTGGGTCGGTCGTAGCAGCTCGCAACCCAGGCCCTAAAACGGTCTCCTATGCCGAAGCGCTGTAGCGTCTGATCTAAGAAGCCCCAATCCACCCTGTCAAACGCTTTCTCAGCGTCAACTGAAAGCAACAGAGCGTCCAGCCTCATATAATGAGCTTTGTCTATTAAATGCATCAGCCGCTTGGTGCTATCACTGCTTTGCCTATTGGGTATAAACCCCGATTGATCGAGTTCAATAATGCCCGGCAAGCGGGGGCCCAAGCGAGCAGCCAAGATGCCCAGAAACAACTTTAGGTCGAGGTTAAGTAGGGAGATGGGGTGGTAAGCCACGCACTGAGTGGGGTCCTTTCCGGGTTTGGGGATCACCACGATATCGGCTTCCAGCATATCCATCGGGATAGAACCCGGTCCTTCGAAGGAGTTAAACAAGCGAGTTAAAATCGGGGCTATAGGCTGGCAGAAGGCTTTGTAAAAACCCGCCAAAAACCCATCCAGTCCCGGGGTCTTCAGGGGTTTGAGGCAAGAGACTGCACTAATGACTTCCTCGACCCAGATTGGCGCATCTAACGCTGCATCGCCAGACTAGTTTAAAGCGGTTACCGCCGCCTGGTTGAGGTACGCTTCCCCCGAGCCATCGACTGGAAGGTCACTACTATACAGAGTGGCATAGAATGCACGGAGAGTATCTGCGATTTGTTCATCGCATTAAACCCGCTCACCGGCCGGAGTGCGAAGGGCCTCGATTTTAGACCGCTGAGCCCTAGCTCGGAGTTTGCTCGCAAGAAGCCTCCCCGTCTTGTACCCCCCGACGTAGTATGAGTGTTTGAGTCGTAGAGCGGCATATTCCGCCCTATCCAAATCCAGGCCAGCCAGTTGGGCTTGAGCCGCTTTCAGCTGCCGCCAGATTCTCGGGGCCCCAGTGCGACAGTGTACCCTCTCAAGCTCCACCACTTTGGCCGCTATATCTGCCTGTTTCTCTTTACGGACCTTGTTATCCGCCGCAGATATGGCTATAAGTTCCCCTCTCACCACCGCTTTAAGGGCTCCCCATAGTCCAGTCAAGGGGATGGCAGGGGAGTCATTGAGCGACAGGTAGTCAGTGATACATTTATTCACTTGCCTTGTGACCTCAGGGCGCTGTAGAAGAGACTCCCGGAGACGCCATTGCCCCCCCAGACGGCGCAAGGGGCGAAGGTCGAGCGAAATCGTCACCGCATCGTGATCGGACAGGGCCGCCGGAACAATCTCCACAGTGCCAACCAGAGCGTGAAGGTCGGGCGTCCCCAGAAAATGATCCAATCGAGCATACGTTTGGTGCGCATGGGAATAAAATGAATAGTGAGTGCTGTGAGGATGAGCTGCTCGCCAAAGATCCATCAGCCCCCTACTCTGTAGCCAATCCCTCCCCACACTCGATATCGCCCCCGCCCCCCGTGTCGCCGACCAGATCTGTCTCTATCGGGATCCATGACCAAGTTGAGGTCGCCGCCAATTAAAATATGCCGATCATGGTGGTGGAGTATTTCGGATAGGGCATCTATGAAGAAGGGTTCCTGCCCAGAATTGGGAGCGTAGAGGGAGCCCACTACAACAGGGGTACCGCCCACCCAGACCCTGTACGCTAGTAGCCTTCCTTTTATCTCCACTATTTTGTCGCCAATGCTACCATGAAAGTGTCTCGCTACTAATATAGCCACCCCCCCTTTCTTATCTGGCCTAGAGGAATAGAATTGGTGAGGAAATGCACGAGAACTCATCCTATGCCAGTCTTTTGGTAGGAGATGCGTTTTCTGCAACAGGCAAATCGAGGCCCCAGAATTCTCCAAGTAACTCAGGATCGCCCGCCTCGTAATGGGGTTATTCAGCCCCTTCACATTGAGAGTGAGGACTTGGGTTGTCATGGGAGACATAGCAGGTCTGTGGGGGTGTGCGCGGTGACCACCGGCTGGAAGTGCGTGTAAAAAGGTGACTCGGCGACTTCGCCCCCCTCAAGCTCCCGGGCCGGGGAGCTACCTGCCTAAGTGGACCCCCTGTGGCCACACTCCGGTATCCCCCGTCCCCCTGCCCCGCAACGCCCACCCCCATCCCCCCCAACCTACATGAGTGGTTGCTTGATGCGAGCTTCCTTCAGTATGCGCTCCTTAAGGGGGAAGTCCGGCAAGAAGGCCAAGATATCTGGGGGTGGAGCCGGCGCCCTTCTCCCAAGTCCCACCCTGTGGGCGCGATTGATGCGGATTTCAAAGTCCTGGTCAGCCCCCAGAATATCTCGAAAGAGGCCCTGGAGATATTCAGTGACGTTGGCCCCTTCCGCTTGCAAAGGGACCCCCGCACGTGGCTGTTGTTGCGTCGAGATCTATTTTCGAGGTCCTCTGCGTGCGCCTGAAGGTCAACCTGCTGATCCCTAAACCGAAGGCCCTCCTGTTGCAGCTGCTCCAGTTCTTCAGATTTAGAATGCTCCTCGCTTTCAATGGCGGCAACATGCTCCCCTAGCTCATCCACGTCTCTGCGAATTTCTCGCACCTCACCGCCTCTTCCTGTCGAGGGGACTGCGTCGGTAGGGACGGGGTAGGGCTTCTCCCAAATCCAGCAGCTGCCCCTTTTGTGAGCATGTCTTTTAAAGAACGGTCTCCTTTCTTCCGCATGTTGGCCATGCTAGCGCCACTGGTAAAGAGGGAAGGCTTAGGGGTCGCAGCCGTGATCTCACGTGCAGGGTCCGCCTAGACACGCCCTACAGAATGTCAGAAAGGTCAAGATCCACTGCCCCCACAGGTCGCTGACTAACCTCAGGACAATGGGTGGACCGTCGGAGGGGCAGGAGTTGGGCCCCAGCAAGGGCGAGGTCGGAGGCTCAGACAAGTTGGGGGGCACCCCACGACTAATACTGGGGCATACAGCCCGACGAGAAGCCCCTGCCCAGGCGAGGTACAGCGCCAACAGGACCGAGGTGACCGCTGGAGAATCTCCCAACTGGGGTGGCACCCTCCGGGACTCCAATGCCAGGGCAGCAGACCCAGATCTCAAGGCTCGCGGATGGTGCCTATTGTAAAAGCCCCACACCCGCAGGGGAGCTCCAAAGGCCTTAAGTGCGTGACAGGGGAGCTTGTCCCAGGAGTCTAGCAAGGATGAGGGCCCCCGGCCCAGGTCCCAACCAGGCCGAGACCAGAACACTCCGCAGGCTGAGCCTCCAGGCGTGAAGAGGCGGGAGCGGGCAGGGCAGTGGGCCGAACACCGTGGCAGGGACAACGTGCCTCGCGCTGCCCAGACAGGAACCCCTCCTAGCAGGTGTCTGGAGTACAGACGGGCAGCGCGCGTCCTCAATATGCCCACCGCCCCAATGCAGGAGCTTCCCCCCAGTTGCCGTGTAGGTGGGATGGAGGCCGCAGGAAAGTCTAAGAGTCCGGGCTACTTCCCCAGGTCTGGGAAGGCACGCAGCACACCAGGGCAGCAAGGTACTGTAGGCTTGAGACGGTCACCCTCTGCTGGACAACCAAAAACTGGGGCAAGCAAGACGGGGCCCCTCCACACGCCCCCAGCTCTCACCAAGGTGGGCAGTAACAACACCGGCCCTTGCAGTCTCCACTCCGCCCAGGGTGGCGCCGCCGTTGGATCAGCCCCTCACATGCTCCGGGGCCGGTGGGCGCTCAAAGGAATCTCAGACTCGCGCCGCTAGGCCTGGGAGCTCCACTGGTCCACCGCCGGACGATCACACCGTGTGCCACCGCCCGCCGGTGCCTGGCCACCCCTAGACACAGTGCCGGGCCCAGAGTCCAAGGCGGTAGCTTCTAGACTGCCACCCTACCGTGCCTCCCTTGTCTAGTGGTAGAAGGGGTTGGATCCAGGTCCGTCTGTCGCCCCGCGTTCACTGCTGTTCACCTCGAGGTCTGGTGCAGCCCGTCCCTGGGCCCTCTCGCGATGCGCTCCCAACAGCGAGCGGTGGGGATGCCCCTATGCAGTTCTCAGAGCAGCTCCGAGCAGCTCGACGGTCCCCGCTGTGCTCTCGTCGCTGTGGAGGCCACGGGTTCTAGTCAGTCAAGTCAGACCGTTCACCCCTCTCAGGCCAGCCACACTGTTGCCGCCACTCCTGGTGTCGCTCCAACAGCAGCTCTAGATGTTGGACAACCCGGGCGCCATTTGCTTTCAGAGCCGCTCGTCCTCAGAAGGTCAACCCGCTTAATGAGAGCGAACCCTTCTTCTTTTGCGCTTTCATGAATGCCGCCTCTCTTCCTCACTTTTCGCCGGTGTCCGTGACGTCCAGGTGGGGGATTACTGCTAAGATATAGTCGGAGGAAGGAGCCAGGCGTGAGGAGCCTCTGGAACAAGCGACCGTCTAGATCGCCATCTTGGCCACGCCCCCCCTGAAGGTCATGTTTGAGAGTTTTCAAGTGCAACTTTTTTGCCTGGTTTTTAGGTGCCATAGCCTGAGAGCGCAGACGTAGAGCAGGTCGGATCAGGTGTTCCTACATATGGACGAGGAGAGGGTGACAGCTTATCAGTTGCTTCGAAAAGCACTGGGGAAAATGGGGTTGCCAGCTGCAGACTACAGGACAAATGTCTTTAGAATAGGGGAGGCGGTGGAGCCTGGGGAAAGCGGTTGTCCCAGAGAAAAGATAATGGGTCTAGGAAGGCAGTCATCAGATTGTTACAGGAGGTATGTAAGAGAAGAGAATGCAGATACAGGTGGCAAGGAGAAGCTTCAAAGAACATTTGGGTTTTGGGAGCCATAGGTAAAAGTAGTATGGCATGAAAAGGGGGCATGCGGCAGAAGGAATTGTTGCCAATTCTAGGTAACAAGAGATGTCCGGACATGTTAGCCATTCACTTAGGTGAAAATGATTTGGGGCCCCGATAAAATTATCGCCGCTTTAGCGTCCGTTTTTGGGCGAAAAGCGGCGATAATTTTATCACTTTATTAGCAAGGACACACTAGCGCATGTTTCCTTGCCTTAGCTCCCGGCTTCTTTCCGCCTAGCCTTGCATCGCTAATGAGATGCAAGGTAGGCGTGCAACATAAAACTGCATTGTAAAATATCACAAACGGGCCTTCGGGATATTTACAAGGCTGTCCCGGACACGCGTAGCGATTTAAAAAGGCGGGCTAAGCGCGGTTATCGCCGGTGTCTAACGTCTGCAAAATGTCAGACTTGCCTATCTGTATAATGGGAGGTGGATTATAAGGCTACGTCCACATTTCCCTATCAACAAGGATTTCTCTATTGTTGAAGTTTTATCGCTGGATTTCCAGCGATATTACTGCATTTCGCCACTTTTGCCAGATTTTTTATCGCCTCGGTGATAAGCGTTGTTAATAATGCGTTAACCGGGTGTTAAATTCCAGCGATAGACGGCGATAAATAAGAGCCAAGCACGCTTTGCGATATTTATCGCCGTCTATTGATAGTATGCCCCTAGGTGCTTAAAAAGGTTTAGCACTGTTAAAACGGATGAAGGCAGGCATAAAAGAAAATAAGCATCATTGGGCTGGTACCTTTGTTTTGTGGATGAAGCTGATACCTAGAAGGGTGGCACGACAGCAAGCAAGTCAAACAAGTTCTCTGCAACACATTCCCCCCCCCCCCCCCGAGCCCCCTCTAGCCCCCATCTCAGTGGCACCTGGGTCTCCTCACTACGAGTTTGGAGGAATTATCGTGTAGGTGAGTAGGTCAGCCAATAGAGAAGAGAGTGCGGTAAATGCACACACTCCCAATGTTGCATCAATACCACAAGAATTACCACATACACATTATGAGCCTTAGGAGTAGTAAGATCCATTGGACAAGACTCAAGTGCTTCAAAAAGCCTGGGACCTTCTGTTTAGACCGCCCAAGATCCTGAGATCTCTGTATCCATTGTATTTGACAAAGCATAAAAGGCCACACCAAGCCACGCCTTGCTCGGCGCCTGCACACCACTGATAATGCCTCACGCCCCTCCCTGAGAAACGCTTACCTGAAGACTTCAGTTGCTGAATCCCCAAGAAGGACCCAAGTCCGATTTTTCTTCTTCCTCCTCTGCTGCTGTTTTTGTACTTTTCCGATGAACTTGACAGAAAAATTTATGATAGGTAAAGGCTTTAATGTTTACACAAACTCGAGCTTCAAGTTAGAGAAAGTTCATGTGTGTTAGGAGGAGCAAAAGTGAGGATTTAAGTTGAAACATTAATCTCTGCTAACGGATACAAAAAAACAAGAATGTTTCTGATAAGTTGTGGTAACGAAGGAGGCAGGAACAACGATGAGGTAGGAAAGAGGCTTTATTTGAGAAGCAGTTGTACACACACGACCTGCAGGGCAGCCAGTAACTGCCACCCTCTAGAACCGTAGGCACGGTGCAGAACTAGAATGATCATTCAATGTTCCAATGATCATTCTAGTTCTCCTCGCATCTTAAGACCCAACACATCTTCCCCCTTTTTCTTTTACAGAAAGATAATACAAAATGAGGGAACAACAGAACACAAGATAGGTAAGGAAAACATGGCATAGCTTAATACAGTATAAACATACAATGAGGAGAGTAAATAGAATACAAGGATTTGCAATAAAGAAACCAGAAAAATATATCCAGTAGGGTCCTGATACCATTATGACACATAATCACGTAACCATTGCGGTTGCGTCTCAACCCTACAGGACCTAAGAGGCCCCTGTTCGGAGGAAGGAGAATCTCTTGTCACAGGATCATTACCACAGCTATCTAACCTCTTTTGTATGGCCAACTTCTCCTTATTCCACCATTTGGCATCATCCAACTGAACCACATATCTCTTAACGCACACAACTCTTTTTAGCCCAGAGAATTTCGAATGACCTTTGGCAATGTTCCCGGGTAATCTCGCACGCACCACATCTCCAACTTTAACGTGCAAGAGTCTACTGCACTCTTTGGAGACACACTTACTCTGTGCACACTCTCTTTAGGTGGTTACATCTGACTTCTTGCGCACATCCATGGTATCACACATCCAGTGACACACCAACCTATTGGCAGCCGCCCTCCCTTTTAATACAACAAAGGGAGACAGACCAGTGGAAGCACATGGAGTTGCTGGGGCAAAGTCACCCAAGAACAACTACAGACAAGCCTCGCACTCAACCCTCCGATGAACCCCACCAACCCAGATGAAGGTGCACTCACCCTCGAACGCTGGATGAACGACTGCGCCAACACCGTCGCCCCACTGAAAAACCCCACCAGCAGAGACTCCAGCAGAAGAGTCAGCTGGTTCACCCCGGAACTCCTCGACTCAAAACGCACCTGCCGGAAAGTGGAAAACATATGGCACAGCGACAAGGCGCCAGACAGCCGCACTGCCCACAAAGACGCCACCCACAACCACCACCACCTCATCAGGACCGCCAAAAGAACCTCCTTCACAAACCGCCTTGACAACAATGCACACAACAGCAAGGAGCTCTTCACCATCGTGAAGGAACTCTCCAACCCCAGCTCCAACGACAACGACATCCCACCATCGCAAGCCCTGTGCGGCTCCCTCGCCACCTTCTTTCACCGGAAAATCACCGACATCTATGACAGCTTCAGACCCCGGATGACCCCTGCCGACCACACCGCCCCCGACCCACCACAACCCACCGCCCACACCACCCTGACAACCTGGGCCAACGTGAGCATCAAGGACACAATCAAGACCATGGGAACAATCCACTTCGGTTCCCCATCTGACCCTCTCCCGCACCACATCTGCAACAAAGCCAGCAATTCTAGTTCTCCCCGCATCTTAAGACCCAACAGTTTCTGTCAATCAAAAGTGCAAGGTATGCCCAGAAACGTTTTTTAGAGAAAGCGTGCCGCATTATTAGAGAAAAGTAAAAATTAAAGCGCTAAGAAACGCAGAAGATTACCTAGGAATGTTTAGGTTTAAGTTGTTGTCATGCACTTACATCATTAAAGCAGCCTCTTGCACACTATAAGTTGTAATTGTCTGGGCCGTGCCTTCTTGTCCAAGAAGACATCATCAGAGAGCAAGGCCTCGGTGTGCTAGTGGTGTCAGAGGCACGGATGCTAAACAGTGGGGTGTCCGAACTGCCGGTCTGCTGATCCCAGGTGACTGCTGACCCCAGACTGTCGCCGCATCTGCCCCTTCTGCCGCGTTTCGGCCACCGAGCCAAGGAGGGCTCCGAGCACCAGTGGGTAGTGAGGAGCATGACGAAAAGCACGAGGTCAAGGTAAAAGGCGGTATCCAGTGCCTGTGGTGCAACCTCCTAGTGGGACCTATTGCAGCGGCAGGGGGCGCCACGGCGTTAGCTGCGGAGGCCATAGAAGGTTGAGTTCTGTAGGTGCGGAGAAGCGGCCTAGGCGCAGGTGCGGCTTGAGCCTGCAGTCCGACTCGGCCACTGCCCGAGCACGCAGGGAGTTCGCGCCAAGAGGCACCATCCGTACAGCAGCAGCCACAAAAGGCTGTTATGGCCCCAACCTGCGTATTGCAACTTTTATTTTGCAGCCTGTGACTGATGGAGACCGTACGCAAGCACGTGCCATGTACGCTAGCATGTTCTGGAAAGCGGAAGCAGCATCAAGCGCATTCCGCAGACTACTTTTAGACAATGTTGCCAGATTGGGCTATTTCCCGCACAATTGGGTGACTTTTTTCCCAGTTGTGCGGGAAAAAACCATGCCTGGCGGGGGGCTACTTTTTGGGCTACTTTTGGATGGTTGTGCGCAATTTTGTGGCCTGGGCGGGCGCCGACCACGAGGAGTCCGTTGCGTGAGTGCGTGGGCCAATGTGGGGGTCCCCCAGGGCCGTCAATCCAGTAGCGCGCGAAAACGCTACCAATGACGGCCCTGGGAATCATTTTTTGGCCAGCCCCTGCGTGCGTGCGTCACGGTGCTGGTGAGGCAGCCGGCCGGGCTGCGGTGGGGCTTCGGCTCTTCTGTTTCCCCGTATGGAGCGATCTGGTGTAAGGTGAGAAGCACCCACGCTTCCGGGCTAATGTGTCCCTGGGCTGGAGACGAACGCCGTGGTCGACATGCTGGCCAAGATGCCGGGGCGGCTGATGAGGCTGTCCTCGCGTCTGTCTACATCGTCTCAGGTAGGGGAGGGACGCTTTCACGGTCGAGTTATTTATTGATAAATTAGGTGAAACTGATGACTGAAGGAGTGAGTGCGCACTGCGTGTTACTTGGGAGATCTGCAGACAGGGACTTTTGGTTACACTTATAATGTGACCTTAACAACAGAAATGCCGTCCGCTTTCATAAAGAACGAAGGGCCTTATTTGGAGTTTTGCTTTATAGACTTCGGCACTTACAGTACGGCGGATCTGGGATATTACCATGTTTGACCCCGTATATCCCGCCCTCCATTCTCCACATTAGGCCCTACATTTGGAATTGGAACCTGGAAAGCTGCCGTGTTATATCTAATCCCAGCAATGCACTAACAGGCAGTGTGCTTTGAGAAGAAAAATGCACTCTTCATGGCAGTTTGGGAACCCCCTCCAGGATGTGCCCGCACGCAGTCATGCAGTCAGCCTTCGGGGTTTCCCACCTGTCAGAGGTTTGTAGCTGTGAAGCATGGCTTCCTTTGAGAGAATGTGTATAGCTCCGTGGTTTGTGGAGCGGTGAGTAGTTGTGCAGTGCTTTAAAAAGAAATATAGAAGTGCAGGTACTCGCTATTTGGAGTTCCGGTGCCCACGAAGGTGGCACAGGCCTGAGCCAGCGCATCGTGTGGGTGAAAAGAGGTGCGAGCCTGTCAACTTTGAAATCATTTCCACTGTGTGACAGTAGGGAGAACGAGGAAATAGCGCTTTGTGTCACACGGTTCTCACCGGCCCGAGAGAACACGTGATGAGTGCCGAAGCCTTGTGTCACACAGGGCACCATCTGTCGGTGTCACCCCCATGCGATGGTGTCACCCGGTGCGGTCCGCACCCCCCTAGTGACGCCACTGAGTCTGCGTGTCTGTGCGGCGGTGTCAAGTGTGGGGATCGGGGCTGACTATTATTGCTCTTTGATTGATGCCTTGTATCGCATTTGCATCTGCTTCCTTATTAATAATGTGATGCTAACTTCATTCTATCAATGCTTGTTTGACTGATACCTGCTATCGCATCTGCATCTGCTCCCTTTTAAAATATTTAAATAATGTGATGCTAACTTTCATGATCGTTCATCTTATGTTTTTCATGCCTCAGTGACCGTGTGTGGGGCAGCCCGGGCTGAAATAGCTTCCCGGGCACCACACAGCCGCACCCCAGTACTTCACAGGTCTTTAAAAGACCATTTGCATGTGAATGAGGCTTTGTTGGTTTCACACCCCTACTAGAGCCCCTGCATCGCCACTCTAACTATTGCTGGATGAATTAGCACGTTACACAATACCAAGCCCTGTCAGCTGAAACCCCGAGCAATCGGGCTTCTGGATGCTTGAATCGGGAGGCGGGAGACCAGCCTTGAAATCGGTAGTCTCCCGCCTGAATCGGGAGGGTTGGCATGTATGCCATGGCATTGAATGACTTTGGCAGACCTGCGCTACCAGGCATCAGCCGTCACTTGTAAATAAGTACTTTTACAAGTACATCCAGGGTCCTGTGCGTGCACCTACAGGAGGCCGTGCTACATATTAGAGCAGCCCATGCCTACGTTTTATGCATATCACGACGCTGGCAGGTAAAACCCCAGCAGTGCGGTGCATCCTGAGCCCTCCCCGCAGACTTATCTGGACAGGTGGATGGATGGATGAGTGAAAGGGTGGATGGATGAGTGAATGGATGGATGAGTGATAGGGTCAATGGATGGATTCATGAGTGGATGAGTTGAAGTATGGGTGGATCGAAGAAAGGAAGGATGGCTAAGTGAAAGGGTCAAAGAAGAGAGAAAGGGAGGATGAATGGATGACTGAAAAGGGGACTGGGTGGTAGGATGAGTAACTGGGTGGATGGATGAGTAAGTGAAAGGATGGCTGGATGGGTGAGTGAGTGGATAAATGGCTGGATGGATGAGTAGATGGTTGGGTGGAAGAGTGGATGGATGAGTGTACAGATGGATAGGGTGAAAGGGTGGATGAAAGGATGAGTGAAATGATGGATGGAAAGATACGTACATTTTCAAGTGGATTAATGTTTGGATATAGATGGAATTACTTATACACTATTACGTGACCACCTTTGATGTGTCTGTAAAACGTACCTTTTGTCCCAAAGTTTTGTCCTGAATTTTGACCTCCCGTCCTGAATTTTTGTCCTGAATTTTGACCCTTTGTCCTGAATTTTTACACTCCCCGTCCTGAATTTGCACCCATGCCAGTTGGTCACCCTATTTGTAGGAAGTGATGAATATTAATAGATGCCAGGAAGTTGACGTAGGTAAAGAGTGTTTTAACACCCAAACCAAAACTGACCACATCGGTTGTTCGTAGACCAGCCCAGCTTCCAAAACAGTCGTGCAGGGGCCACCCAACCTCGCACGCACCTGCTGGCAGCACCGCATGCGTCTGTTTACCACTGTCCTGGCATGGATCTGATACTCCGTGCTTCACCACGTTGCTGATGCCAAGGCGCGCACTGACGCACACTGTTTGCCGCTCGAACTGGAGCTGATTTCGGGGGGGGGGGGGTGCTGAATCTTTAAGCAATAGGCAGAGTGGAGCTGCAGGGGCTCTTAGAAGTCGCAGTGAGAACTGGTCTTAAAAATTAATAGCATTAAGGCAGGTGCCCAGTTAACACCCTCCCACCATCTGTATATTGAATAGAATGTATATTTGTCGTTAAAATTGTTTCAGATGACAATTTGTGCATAATTGGAGACTTGCTAATTTGGGCTGGTTTTTGGGCTGGAACTGGTCTGATTGGGCTTGTTTTGGGCTTATATTTGAGCGGCTTTGGGCTTGGGACGGGTCTAAAAATCTGGCAACACTGGAAGCAGCATCAAGCGCATTCCGAAGACTACTTTTCAAGAGTCCCATAACAAGCAAGCATCGCAGGCTGTACTCGACTTTGACCATCCGCTATAATTACAGCAGAGCACGTCGAGAAACAGCGTCTAATCTGATAAATCTAGGCTAATTTCAGGAAAGGCTGACAATGGGGGGGTATTATAAAAGCGCCCATCCCACAGAAGGCATGAAGAAGAAATATCAACAGAGCTTTAAAGATGATGTCCACGCAGTAGCGAATTAGAAACAAAGAGAAGGGAACGCAACAAGAGCAGCGATCACTAAAAAGGCCCTGCGTGTAAAGAGGCTTCTAGATAGGGCAGCCAACTGAAGAACTTTAATTTGAAAATAATCATTTCGCAGTCGTTCTTGGGCTTCCAATTGTATTCCTTACACAAGTAATGGCACCGCACCCATGGAGGCAGAAACACCCCAAAGAAAACGGGCATATGAAGCAGAATCTAATAAGAGGCAACCTTTGTCTTAGGGGAAATCCAATCTGATTTGGACAGATAAGGAAGACAACCAACTGACTGAACCCGACCTGTGTGCAGAATTCCCTGCCACTCCATTAGCCCTTACCAGTGTCCTCCGAGTCTCTTGGCTAGCAGCGGGCCTCTGTTTTGACTCTGTGAATCTAAAAGCAGAAGACATGCATTCTGCCCCAACCAGGAAGCCAACAGGAGTGCTTAATAAGTCAGTGACAAACAGCTTTTCACCTCTAGTTCAAACGCGCCCTGGGTGGAAATTGCTCTAGAAAAGTCCAAAACCAACTCTACCTCCTCATCCATCTTCCTGTCCCATTCCTTACCAAGGAGCAGCTTGTCTGCCCTGCAGAAACCCATTACCTAGCTAAGTTGAATTCTTCCCCCAATATGGTGCTGCCTACCTGACCCGGCATGCATAAAGAGGGAAGTGCGTTATCCATATACCCTTAGAATACCAAAGAAACCCAAGAAGAAAAACACAGATAATCACCAGAGACAGAAACAGGGCAGGAGGGACGGTCTCTGGAATGGAATGGGAAGACCAGAACTCAGAGTAATGAAGATTACTGGTGAGTAAACGGGCATTCAATTCTGCATGATTAAAGGAATGACTTGACCAATTGGTATGAAGTTTCGGCTGCATTGAATGTAATGATTACAGCACTATCAAGGCTAAATGCGATCATGGAAAAACAACTAGCCGCTCCACATGAATTGCAGTCTTTGGTCGAGGGGACTGACTCCAAGCTTAAGGATCTGAATTCATTAGTAGCTCGAGTGCAAACAACAACCTTGGACCCACCAACCATATGCTTTTTTCTGCACCTTTATATCATATTAAAGCTAGAAGGAATCCCACTCATCTTACAATTTGTTGTAGAAGATGTTAAGGCAGCTACCGTCTCCCATTCATTTAGCTCGCCTGGCTGCATGGACAGTGCGATTAATAAAGCTACGCAAACCAGAGAAATTATCATCACAGGGAACTCAATACCACAGGACTTGCAAATGGATTTAACTCTACCTCAATTGCATATTGAAATAGGCTGTCTAATCCCAAATGCAGCAGAAAAAGAGGAAGCCATTAATGTCGCTAGTCACATAGCGCATGCAGATTTCCCTTAAGGCCAGTGGAAAAAAAACACATTAAAAACATCTAATGAAGGGTGTGAGTTGGGAGGTACGCCACAAGTAACAACAACTAACGAAACCGTCACTGAGGAAGGTAAAGCAAACCCAAACTCCGCCTCCAGTCAGGAAATAATAAATAAGACAACAATGTGAGTTTTGCGCCATTCCTGTCCAAGAAAAACCGCAAGAAAATTAAATAAAAGTAAAAAACAGAGCAGCGCCCAGATAGGCAGCCAGCTGAAGCTATACCTTTTATTCCTGAAAAAGGCTGCCAAACCAGTGGAAGATTTGAAACCCCGCTTACCAGACAGAGAAGAAGGAGGCCTGGTGAGCACATGGTCCCTCCCCCAACTACACTATCAGCCCTTCCTTCAAGCCTACCTCCAACCTCTAACATCGACTCAACAGATATCATCATGGCTGAACAAGGGGAAGGAAAGAAATTACCAAGCCACACTTTTATTTACTAGAGCAGCGTCGGAGAGCCTCGATTCTCCCGGCCGAGGTACCATATGTATTGCTGCTGCCGCTGTAGAGGACACCAGAACCTCAGAATCCTTATACACTCTGGAACTTACATAGCAGACAATAATTGTCAAGGAGGCCCTTCACTTTGAAGTATACCCAATGACAGCCTTTTGCTGCCATCTATTTCGAATGATTTACAGGCTGAAATAAAGACATCCTCACCATCAAGCAAAAAAGTGGAGCTTACTTGTGAGAACCATGACAATCAGGAGGAGTTAGACATTCTGTGTTAAAACCACTATATGTAGCGCATGGCCCATTAAGATGACCTCAATCAATTAAATATAGATGATATAAATAAAAAGTGCACATATTTTATTAGAGCAAATATTATAAACATATTTCTCAAGATTAAAATGAGACCCAACATAAGCCAACGAAAAGAGGTGGTTACTTTTCTGGTGATTTATTTATTTGTATAAGTTTTTATTGGCACTTGTACAATAAAACACAAAACAACAGTAGCATACAGACAGAACCTTTCTGGATATTTGTGCCGAATTTTGATAACAGTAGAAGTCCCTCCTCCCAATTCCAAAGACTCAATCCCTTTTCATCGTGTATTATCAAACATCATACACCGAGTCATATATATTACTGAGGGCGAAATAATGGTGCATTCTCCATAGCATAGTGACGGCTCCCCCACTAAGGCGGAGGAGCGTTGCCCCAATGCTATGAAGCAGCAAAAGAAAGAAAAACATCAAATGATAATAACGTAATGTTATTATCATCTTATTTTGTCCTCTTGCTGCTGCAGCTTGCGTGAGGGGGCGGTCCTGCAGAGCAGGGGAGGAGTGGTAGAATACTCCTAAGTGTGCAATGACTGTCATGCGCATTTTCCCTGTTCTCCATGCAGGCTGCATTACAAGACAATGGTGTCTTTCTGGTTTCATGCCGTGCAGTGTGCTGCTCAAGATTACTACATGTCTCCTTGGTAGCGTTTGTCGATTTCTGGCTGCAGCAGGCACATGTGTTTTAAGCTACTGGTGTTTAGTTGTAGATTCCCAGAGCACTGAGCTGGTATTTTTGCTTTTTCTGTTTTAAAAAGAGTGAACAAAAGGAAATGGTTAAAGAAAAGGGAACTGGTGTATCAAGGAATTGGATTGATAGTGTCATTTCTTGTTTGTCATTGGCTAGGGGTAAGGACTGGCTATATGTATATATCCAGCTTCTGCAAAAATGTTCAGTGTTGTTTAAAGCATGGAGGAGAAAAGTTCACTGAAGAGGAGGCATTGTTCCTTAGAATCTTCTTTGAGTGAAGAGGATACATGCCATACAAAAGAAAGGATTGCAGTGGAAAAGTCTGCCCCCGTCAGGTGTGCCGGACAGTGAAGAGGGCAAGATGACGTTTGAGTGAAGCCACCACTCTAACCTCTGTTGCAGCCGAATCTCCAGCCCTCAAACTCGCCGATCATATGGGAAAGCAACATGTGGGGTGGAATCTGCTCCTGCATTAAGACCCTGGAGGTCAACTGCCGGAATCAGAGTTGCAGGAGGATTGTCGGCGCAAGTTGCGCTCGTGGTGCATCTTCACCCTTTTTGTTGTTCCCGGCAGCGGACTTACGACGCTGGTTCGGAGGCCGACTGTTTTGCCTCCTGTCTCCAGCAGGGGCGTCCCTTGATGGCAATGGCGGGGCACTGTGGCAGAGTTGCTAACAATGGTCTGCCCCCTCGACTGCAGCTGCTTCCTTAACAATGGTGACTGCTCAGCCTTTCCCACGAAGTGAGACTCAGACCTGCAACAAGAAGGCTGACAGCCGAACCGTTAAGGAGATAAGTGTGAGACAGTGAAAAAAGCGCCTCAGCGGACATCCTCGGGATGTACAAGGGTCTCAACTCTTAATTGCTAATTCGTTTTTTTCCTTCAGGAGCTGCTCAAATGCTCTCTGATGGGCAGGAGAGGGGGCGTGGAACTGAACCCGCTACCAAGTTTAACACTGTTAGTGAGAAGCCTATTTGGTGGAAGGACCGCGCTCAGAAGGGAGCAAGGGCTTAGGGGGAGCAGTGGAAACTGAATCGGGCTCATTAATGCAAGTTAATGGAGCCTGTCTTAGAGGCTCCACGTAAAGGAGAAGGAATGGCCCATCATCTAGGTCCCTTGAATGGGGACAACACTGACGAGGCAAGTGATTCGACAACACCTAGTACGGTGTAGCCTCTGGCTGATATAGCCACCAAGGGTAAAACAGTGAATACTCCAGAGGTCGAGCTATGTCCTCTTATGTGACTGAGAAATGTTATTCTTGGACAGATGAGTCAGATATTTCTGATGCCAGCATAGCAACTTCTAGTGTAGAGAGGGCAGCCAATTCTAACAGCAGCTCCAGACCAGACGATTTGGCAAGTCCCCTAAGGCAAAGAAGGTCTCATCTCTAAAAAGGAGAGAAAGAAAGAGAAGAGCCTACGGGAAACAACAGACTGAGGCAGTGCGGGGGATCTGAGGTGGGATTATTCCGCCCTACAGCTTTCCGCCCCAGAGGAAGGAGGGGGTAAAAATGGCAGAGATCTGGCGAAGTCTGCTATGGCAAGTGTGTTTTGTACATCAGAATCCGGAAATATGCGGGATCCCTCTCCAGCAATGATTCTGCAATACATCAAAAGCTTACAGGAGGAAGTTAAAAGTGATAATCGTAGAGTCAGACTTGCTGCTAAAAATCTTAAGGGTGCCATCAGGAAAGTTAGTAAAACCCTCTCTGACATTGCAGAGAGAATAGCAATTGTGGAAATTCGTACGGAGAACCTCAAAACAGAAGTGGCGGCCCTCAAATCTCAGGGTGTGACTCATGAAGGGCTAGTCAAGGGCATGATGTGGCAAATGGAAGAGCAAGAAAACCGGCAACACTGCAAGAAGTTACGATTTTTGGGGGTTCCAGAAGGGGTCAAGGGGAATGATGTTAAGAAGTATATGGTTTGCCTACTAAGTGGTGCTTTTCCTGAGTTGGTGTCATGGGACTGGGACAAGGAAATCTAGCGAGCTCACAGCTTCCCTTTATATCTGTCTGAACGCACCCCTAAAATCCCAGTTCGCCCACGGGCAATGCTGGTGTACTTTGGTAACTTTTTGCTACAACAAGCTCTCTATGATCTGGCCCTTCTTACTGCCAAAAGTTAGGATGACGGAGTGATCTTTTTTACCAGACCAGATTTCGCTTATGCTACTGTAGAATGAAGGTGGTGTTTAAGGCAGCTGTTTGCCCCATTTCAAAAACTGGGAGCTGAAGTATATCTTGAGAATCCATCTTGACTGAAGATTGTCTTCAGGGGGAAATACGAAGTTTCACCTCAGAAATTCAGGCTCAGGCTTATTTAAAGGATATTACAGGCAGGCCCGGGAATGGGGTCTGATGGATCATGGACTGATGGACCATAGTATTTCATACGATTAACAGTGTTACCCTTGGTGGGAGGATAAATAAAATAACCGTATGGGGGTGGTGTGGCAATAGGCAGATTCCTTGTTTACTCTCTGCTGGTTGGCAATCCGTGGAATGGTTAATTTAATTTTCTGTTACAGATTGCTGGAGAGAAGCACTGCAGGGTGGTGGGGGTTGGATTGTGTCGGATGTCGTCATCCTGGTTCAGGTTAAGTCTAGTTACCTTTGTTTTGGTGGTAGGGGTTTGTGGGTGGGCGGGGGGCTTTAGGGAATAATTTGGCTAGGAAGTTTGGTGTGCTGGTGGGAGTGGCTTTTGTTTTATTGATCTTATGTTTTGCAGTAAATATTTTTCAGAAGTACTAGGATCTTTTCATTTTAGGAATGGGTAATTTACGCATAGCCACCATTAATATCAGTGGGCTTAACAACCCCATGAAAAGGCAGAATACTGCGGTGGGGTTACAACTATTAGCCACCTATATTTAATGCATTCAGGGGACTGATATTGAAGATGCCCAACTTCATCTTCTGAATTCAATGAGATATAGACTGTTTGGGGGTAGAACACAGAATACCCGGATGCGCAGGGTGGCTATCTTGGCGCTCAACATTAGTCTGCAATTCACTCGTATGTTAGCCAATAAATCTGGGCGATGGGTCATAGCTGAATGTCTGATATGCACTGGGGAAACATTTATCATATGTTCAATTTATGGCCTTATGATGAACGAATATCTCAGAGCAAATGCGGCACCCAAAGGCCTTTGGGTCCGCAACGCCCCCAGAATCTTTCTACATGACATCATCTTCAGAAAGACTTGGCAGCAATCTCATGGAAATGTACTAGAGATTATCTGGTATTGATTATAAAAACAGCTACAAGACTGTCAGAGGTACTAACAATAAAAATTCAACTATTGGAAGCTAAACTTAAAACAACAGTGCAAATCTCTGTTTATAAAAAACGACTAGAAGAGATCAATATAGAGATGAACGAGATGAAAGACTATACCACTAAAAACAAAATACAAAACTAGGTAAAGGCCTGAAATGGTTCTCGCAAAAAAAAATGCACCCTTTCACCACAAACGACTACACCCCACCAGAAATTGACATTGACAACTTCTCGTCTGCCGGTAATTCATCCGATAGCTCAGATTGGAATAGTAGGTGAGAAAATAGACAGCAATGACGGGGCAGAACAAGAGGCAGAAACCCAACGCAAAACGGAACATGACCTGGAGAACACCTACCTTTGGAGATCACCAAATGCTAGTGTTTCAACCTTTCTACCCCCAATTCCATGGATGGATGAACCCCTATATTCACAACGAACCACCACAACCCTTTCCTATAATGCGCCCACCGTTTTTAGGAAGAAGTCAGAATCAACAAAGAGGCAGGAAGAAATGAGTGCACTACTACGAAACAAAACAAGGAGTACAGACCCGGAGTATGTCCAAGGATCGGGACAGACCAGGACCGAGCACAACTAATCATTGGTCGTAGGCAGAACATGTACTCACGGAGGATCAACTACATCTACTGAACAAAGGATTAGGTTTTGTACCTACCCCAACATTCGATCAATTTAAACTACATTGTGAGGTTGCTGAGTTCTGTTGTAAGTTAAAACTGAAAGTCTGTTTCAAAGATAAGCAAGAACCCCACCAAGAGGGACACAATAACCTCAGGTTAAAATCCACCTTTTGTCCACCAACTCATGCAGTACCGGTAAAAGTACTAACCTTTGAACAAGCTATGTTCAAAGAAGTTGAATCTTTAAAAACAAACACAAAAAAAACATTCATGAACATTATGAAAAAGGAACAACTGACACTAAGTGAATTAAAGCAAAGGAAAGACTTGATAATATAACTGACGGATAAAGGTGGAGGCATCGTGCTCCTATCAACATCAGATTACCACAAACAGTGCACAGATCTTCTAGGTGATGAGAGACACTACAGGACTGTCCCTCAAGATCCGATAGCGAGACGCAAAAGAACCATAAACATCATGACAGAAGAGGCAGAAATGAATCGCTGCATCACAAAAAATGAGGCTGGTTTTCTAAGACCCGCAAACCCACGGATACCATACTTCTATTGCCTACCAAAGATCCACAAGAATAGGAATCCACCACCAGGGAGACCAATAGTCTCAGGGATAGGCTGTGTGTTAGAACCTCTATCACATTTTGCTGACTATAACCTGAGACCCCTAGTACAATAAAAATCCACCTATCTAAAAGACTAACGTGATCTACTGAACCTTCTAAAAGATGTGACATACCAACAAGGAAGCACCTGTTTAGTGGGTCCAGACATAGAGAGCTTATATACGAGCCTCCCCCAAGAAGCCACTCTGCAAACTATCGAAGAGCTACTATTCAAAGAAAACTGGCTATATAAAACACAGAGACACGTTGTCCTTGAGTGCTGTCACCTAGCGTTAACAGAAAACTATTTTGAATATGATGGGACCCTATACCTACAAACGCACTGGACCTCAATGGGAAGTACATTCACCCCTAGTTTGGCAGGCCTCTATGTGAGTACCTTTGAAGAAAAACATATTCTGAGTGAAACTAACCCTTTCAAGGCGAAGATCCTTTTCTGGAAAAGGTCTATAGACAATGTACTAATGATCTGGTGAGATAAACCTGAAAACTTACCAGAATTTCATACATGGATCAACCCCGAGAAAAATTTCTCAAATTCACCTACACTGCAGATGAAACTACAGTAGACTGACATCCGCATCTACGCAGAAAATAAACTACTCACCAAGGGCCATATGTAGGTGGGCTAATACCGGTCGGTAACGGCCGAAAATCAGTAAATTTTCCGTTACCGACCGGTATTTATCCCTTTGAGATGTAGAAGGCTGGATTGAAGGATTCGGTAATTTACCGATTCGGTATTTTAAGAAATCGGTAAAATACCGAATCGGTAAATTACCGAATCCTTAAATCCTATGTAGGGAGCACTCAAGTGAGTGCATTTTTGGTTTAAGGATTCGTTATTTACCACCAACTACAAGTTGATGGTAAATACCGAATACCTTTTCATAAGCAATTTTGTGCTTTTTTAAAAGTGCCATGTGGCAGACATACATGCCCATGTATGTGCGCCACATGTGCACACATGCACGATTCAGGGGTGCAACAGGGTGTCAATGTGACACCCTGCCACCCTTGAATATGCTCCCCCTATTACCGATTCGGTATTTACCGAATCGGTAATAGTGAATAGCTTCCCATTCATTCCTATGGGCCTCCAGGCCCATAGGAATGAATGGGAAGGTATGCCTTATTACCGATTCGGTTAATACCGAATCGGTAATAACGAATATTACCGAATCAGTAAAATTTACCGATTTTTTACCTACATTCTATTTACCGATTCTTAAATACCGAATCGGTAAAATTCGGTATTTAGGAATCGGTAAATAGAAATTACCTACATATGGCCCCAAGACTTTTTACAAACCAACTGCAAAAAACACAGCCTTCCCTCATTTAACAGCCTCCATCCAAGGCCTCTGAGAGAAAATCTTCCGTACAGTCAGTTTCTGAGGATCAGGAGGAACTGCAGTAGTATACAGATATACAAACAACAAGGAGACGACCTAAGCAAAAAACTCAAGGAAAGAATATACCCCAAAACAATCATCACTAAATGCCAAAAAAGAAAGAGAAATTAGAACTGTGATAACATCCTTGACACAGTGCCCAAAACTACAAATACAAACATCCTTACCTGTGTAACAACATATACCATAGCATCAAACCAGGTCAAGAAGTTAATCCTCATAAACTGACACATTCTCACTTTAGGCAACTTGAAATGGTCAAAACCCAGATTTTCTAAGAGAAAATATTTGACATCTCTGAATCTGTCAGTGATGCATCAAACACATGATTTACAAAGCCATCAAAGAGGAATAGTCAAGAGCATTTACACACATCAGCTATTGTGAATGTGTACCTAACATCATATTTCCCAATTGCAGCCGTGTTTCGTCCAGTGACCACCTTTGTTTGACACTGAATGGCTTGTGTTCTCACCCTTACAGAGTCAGACACATGGACTCACTCTTTTGAATGGAGGGAATGGAAAATTTAAAAACATCGTGTGTAAGGTCAGTGTGACATGTGACCAGAGTTGGCGTAGCTGTGATTGTCCCATGGGATACATTTGATTACACTTAGCAGCACGACTGGGACCAAACATTGGCACACTGACCAAGCAAAACTCACCTAGGCCTGAACATGGACAACACATGCTGCCACAATGTATAGCATGGGCTTTCCATAACTGAGTACTCCAATTACAACATACTTCACTGATTTGTTAAAACCACACTGAGAACAGGCTTACCCATCAGTCATGTCAACCTATGGCATTACTGCTGAAGCCTATCCACATGCACATGTGTTATGAATTTTTGCTGAACACGTGCATGGCACTACTGTCACTACCCTGCACATAACTTACTCACATGTCCCTGAGGAAAGGGGCATAACAAGGCATCTAATGATCCATCTGCATATGCATCTTTTGAAAATAACAGTGGGTTTGGCTGATTTACGACCTGTAAAAGTGCCATCAGGATAAGATATTACAAAAGGAATGCTTAAAGATAGAAGTGGGACAGAGCACATACTCACCCCCTCCTTGCTGCTGTTTGGCCTTCAACCGCCCATCCAGATCAGGGAAGGCCACCGCTAGGATGCAGAGCATGTGGGGGGGGGGAAGGTTTGGTGCATGCCTCTCTTGCCAGGTTATGACAGGCCAAGTTGGACCTCAGCTATCTTATTGGTCCAGCCACGAAGGTCCTGCCACCCTCTTGCGGCAACAACAGGCACGCCAAGTGTCCAACCCCATGTCGCACACCTTCCGGGCGATGGCCCTCCACATCTTCGCCTTCTCATAGGGGATGACCTGTAAGAATAACATGGTGACAGTGTCTTAGTTCACATGCAACATGTTTTTGAGTCAGACACTTCTGCACATAGGTCATGGTCAGTTTGGCAAAAATATCTAAGGGGTAGGCATATGGCATCATGTGCATGATGTGCATTAGTCCTGTGTTCAATGACGACTCTGTCCCCTGATAACAGTGATGATATGTTTGCCCCAGTGTACACACTTCTACAGCAGTGTACCTGCCCAGAACAGTTCCCTACACACTGTTAAACTTTCAGAAACCTGACTTAAATTTTTGCAAAAGAGATTCCTAATACCAGTAGTGCATGGTAATTGCACATGTCCAATGGCAATGGCAATGCACTGCAATAATCACTCACCTGCTTCTCTGGTTTGCCGTACAGCTGGCTGCGCAGTGGCAGGAGTGTGTCCAGCAGGGCCTGGTTCTCCTCCTCTGAGAAAGGTGGGGCCCTGGGCTGTGTCCATGCCATAGTAGCTACCAGAGGTGCTGATAGCAGCAGAGAGATGGGGAGGTGCAGGAATGATGCAGGTAGTGCAGGCAAATGAAGTCTCTAGGGAACAGACAGACATATCTAAACAGCAGAGGTGGTCTCAAATCCATGCATCAAAAGTGATAGGTTCGCATCGGTGGCATTTTCCGAATCGGTCCAATGCATTACATTGCTTGCAAACGACACACCTACCGCAATGTTCAAAAACCCATCTTAGCACCACGATTGACTTTGATACATTGGTGATGGGAGGTAACTGAGTTGGTTTCCATGCGATGAAGACATGAGCCCAATCGCATGTCGCTCACCATAACGACCAACAACCAATGACTGTGACCGAATCAGTTCAGATCTGCCTACCGCGTCCTTTGAATACTCACCCGTTCGCTCACCATAACAACCAACAGCCAATGGTGGTGACCGAATCGGTTCTGATGCGGCCACCACGTCCTTTGAATACTCACCCCCGTCACTCACTATAACAACCAACAGCTAATGGCTGTGACCAAATCGGTTCTGATGCGGATACTGCATCCTTTGAATAATCAGTCGTCAGAGCATACACTTCTGTGATTGTTGTTATTTTTGTCCATTACATGTGTCAATGCAGTTTTTATAAAATAAAATTGACCTTTAAATGATTCAGATGCACTCCCATGAGGAGATAACCTTGAGGGGCACATGACACTCTGTTTCATGGGCAAATACATGCATGTTAGAAGATAAATCCAGTTTTCCGCATAGTATTGGTCACAGTGACAAATAAATATTTGTGGATGTACATGTGCCTTGTATTTGTGGACTATATGACCCATTGTGCAATTTTGTCATTTCAGACTGTAGATGTCTGTTGTGTAAGTAATTCCTAAAGCTTTTAGACAATTATTCTGCATTTTCAACTTGTTTGTGTAATGTGAATTACTAGTCTATCTGTGTGCCCAAGACTTCAGTGGATGGTGTTGTTACATATATTTGCATCATCAACATTGAACAAAGTCTGTGTATGTGATTGTATGTGTAATGTAGACATAACTGTATGAAAGTGTCCACCCTGACGAGGGCCGGACTGGGAACCAAAACTGGCCCTAGAAAACTGCTCGGCCACCCCCCCCCCCTTGGGGGGAGGGTCGGGGGCGAGCTGTTTGCCAGGGCCGGTATCAGCCGATTTTGTTACAGGGGGTGATATTGCTGGCCACCAGTAACACACATGGCCCCTCAGGGGCCCTAAACCGGCCCCCGCCTTGGTGGCCCACCGGGGAAATGCCCGGTGCCCGCTACAGCCAGTCCAGCCCTGACACAGTGGTGGGTATGATTGAGACGCTGTGTATATCAGGTGTCACACATCTCTTGCATTTCATGTTCTACTCTGTCTACCTATTAAACATGTAATTGTTCATAAAAACATACATGTTTAATATTTTTCTGTGGAACAGTTGAGTATGTGATGCTTGCTCAAATTAATGATGTCAGACACTAGTGATTTGTACACTACACCAATCTAATTGTTGTGTCACCATACCTTGGGAAAATGTCCGGGAAGGGTAGTGATGCTGTGATATGTATCTACGGTCATGTGTGCAAATTAAAATCTGTTTTTCCAATGTTCTGTTGCTTCAGTTGTGTTTATATTTCATGTTCTGTTTGTCTCAATGCATGTTGCTTAGTACATTGTGACCTGACACCAACTGTGTTTACACTCTGCACATAGGTACCGCAGACGTCCTCCAGTGTACAGTACCTTTCCAGACCTACAGACCATGAAAGAATGTGATACCATCAGGAAGTACCGATTCACCAGGCCAATAATTGAACGGTTGCCTGCACAGTTGTCACCTCATCTGTAGGCTGGTCACACATATCCTACTGCACTGACGCCCAAAGTGAAGGTTATGGCAGATTTACATTGCTTTGCCACCGGTTCATTTCAATACACAGCGACAACATCTGTTGGAATGTCACAAACCATGTTCAGCCATGTTCTTCTTGATGTTTTGGAGGCATTGCTCCGTTACCTGGACCACTACATTAAGTTCCCAACATCTGGAGAGTTGTCAGACATCAAGGGGGAGTTCTATGCATTGGGACAGATATCCCATATTATTGGCTCTATTGATGACACCAACGTTGCATTGGTACCACCATGGGCAAATGAGGTGGTGTATTGCAACCGCAAACATTACCACTCCATCAATGTCCAGGTGGTATGTTTGGCTGACATGTCCATCTCCCACGTCTGTGCAAGGTTTCCTGGATCAACACATGATGCATATAACATGAGGAACAGCACCCTCCCCGTTAGATGTCTCAGCTACAACCTGACCATGCCTGGCTTGTTGGTAGGTGATGTGGCATGTGTGTGTGGTGTGTTGTGTGTTGATTGTATGTCAGATAATGCACTGTTACCAACAACAGATTATTTTTTCTGTGTTCAATGTAGGAGACTCTCGGTACCCCAACCAGCCTTGGTTACTGACACCAACCCCTAACCCTGTCATCCCTGCAGAGGTGCGGTTTAATGAGGCCCATGGTAGGAAGCCGGCGAGTCATCGAGCGGACTTTCGGCCTCCTGAAAAAAAGATTCCGCTGTCTGGATCGGATCGGAGGAGCCCTCCAATATGCCCAATTGAAGGTGTGCAAGATCATCGCAGCTTGCTGCATGCTCCACAACCTGTCTATACGGAGGGAAATACCACTTATACAGGGCGACGAAGACCAGCAGCCACCAGCGAGGGAGGATCCTCGACAGGGATATGATGACAGTGGGGATGATGATGATGGTGTGGATTTGAGACAACAGCTTATCCATAACTTTTTCACATGAGTGTAGGTATGCAATGAAAGTAGGAGACTACCCCCAATTATTTGTTGTTGTGTTGCTGGTGGACAATATGTATGTATGCTTGTGAGTGTATGAAAATTGCCATGATGTTTGTTGTATGATAGGTTTTTGAGATGGAAAAGGTGACATGTACAGTGTTACTGTGAATCCTAGCTAGTGTCCACACTGTAAATCTTGTGCTAAAGATTACATTGTTTGCTAAATTGAACTGGCTTAGTCCTGTGTGCCTAACTCTTTTCTATGTTTTTCCTTACCAGGGTACTTTGCCATGTCAACTGCAGAGTTGTGACCTCACCAGACCCCTGATGCTGTGACATACTCCAACATTGGACTGTTGTGGAAATCCCTGGCATGCATTTCCTTTTGGACTGGTGGACATTTATCTTAACTTTAGAGCATTTTGTTACTGTGTGATGTCATTTGACATTGGGCTAAGGTGCCAGGTTGTATCAGGAGAATAAACCTGTGCTCCACAATGAGGTGTGCCTTGTCTGTTTTCATACATCCAAAGATTATTTGGAAACAAAACATGCTCCATGATGAACTGGTTTGCAAACAATTATTGTTGATTGTGCTTGTAAATGGTGCTAGTATTTTAAGCAATAGACTTGCCTTGCATATGTACCATGTCCTACAGGTTATGTTATGACCTTGTTGTGTCTATCTACAATGCTATGACAAGGTACATATACTCACAAGCCAGTAATTTACGTTTGAAAAGTGATGTGTTATCAATGTTGTTAACACTTTCTTCTTTGAGATTTAAAAAGTAATTTATTTTAGTGCATAACGTGATGAAATCAGTCCTCATCATGGTGGTGTACTCAACAAAAAAGCTAAAAATCAAAGTGTAGATAGGAGTTGGTAGTGTTTGTAGGTGAGGTTTTCCAAAGTAGATCCACAGTTATCTGAGTCCATTGTCCAACTTAGACCCTCCAGCCAATGTGGGACAGTTCAGTGACAGTCAAGAAAGTGAACGCTTATTACACAATGGAGGATATCAGGAGCAGGTTGTGACTTCCTGGGGGTGATGCGTAGCAATCAGTCTCTCATGGTTTCTCCTTAAGACGACCCTATTTATATTTTTCAGGAGGACCCTCAGGTTTAGGCAGCAGCGGTGCTGGGGGCGCTCCACCAGAGTCCACATCCCTCCCTGTGGTTGGTGCACATGTTGATGCACCAGATGTTGTAGGCACACAGGGAGTTGTGGACATGTTGGTGGCAATCTGATGAAGGCAGGTGACAATGTCCCTGTGCACTGCAGTCATGTCATCACTTTTGGCCATGAACATGTCCAGTTTTTCATTTTGAGCTGCCTTCTGCTGTTGAATTGTCCTGAGGATCCCAACGACCTGGCCAAAATCTCCTTGTGAATCCTCATAAACATGAAAGATTCTGGAGAGGTTCTGGATCTCCTCATCATCAGCACCAGCTGCATGATGGCACAGGTCCGCACGGCCCCTCCCACCACCCATACCCACCGAGCAGGATCAGTTTGTGCTGGCACAGTCAACACACATCCTCCTTCATCATTGACAGTGACATTGTTGTTGGGCAACGCCAGAGTGCCCCGTGTTGCTGAGCTGTTGGTGGTCTCCTGGGTTGCTGTGTCCATGCGGGAAGGGGTCAGCCGGGTGTTGTCAGCTGAGGAGGTAGTGATCACAGAGGATCCTGATGTTGCCGGCGCTGGTGCTGTGGGATGACCCAAACCAGAAGGTCCAGTTCGTTCCTCGTCGTCCGAAGATGGATGAGAGACATCAAAGCCGGAGACCTCCTGTTGACTAGAGACTTGGGCTGGCTGTCATGGATGGTTCCAGTGGTGTTCCTAGCTAGCCCTGTGGGTAAAGTAACAACACAATGACTGCTGTGAATGTCCACTGTCCCTCACATCATACACATTACAAGGCTACTGAATCTAATGAGGAGTGAATGTAGATAGTTAGGCTTCCTTTATCCATGTTGCTGGCCTATTTTTTGGGATAACTATGTATTTTGGACAAGAGGGGGATTGGTGGACATGTCCAGGTATGAACATAAATTGGCATGTTGTGTTTAGTTTACAATTACATGCCCAAATACATTGACTGGATCCTGACACCCTGTGAATGACACAGGTGTGTTTGTGTTGTCCACATCTTTACTTTCTCAGTGAGATACATACACTTTCTCTCCATACGTAGGTATTTATTGTGCCTGTGTACTGGTCTTAGTGCATGTCTATAGCAGTCACATTCTGTTAACGTAGCCAGAAAGTTGTGGGAATGGAGTGAGTGAGGTGCTTCTTGTTATCATCTCATTCTACATATGTGAATGGCTATAATTAGCAAAATGTGTGACTGGTTAACTTTTTGGCTACACAGATCATGTACTTTGTACATCGACTCCATGGTCAGATGAGTTCACATATTCAGCTTTCTGCAATTTTGTGGCAATAAACTATGAAAAACTCATGTTTGAGTGCTTGTTCTCTATTTGTGAAACTTACACCCCTCCTCCCACCCAGCCACACCAGCCCACCAGGAAGAGTGTTGTCCAGACAATGTTTATGTGTACTTGCAAGATATTTGTCACTGGTGGCTGGTGTTTGGACCACATAGGCAAATCCGGTGTTGTGTGTTGTCATTTGAAGATGGCACGAGTGCTCTTGCGCTCGTGTCTACTTCAAATGTCATCTCGCGTGTGATGTATTGTTTCAAATCAGCACGGAGGATATAGACATGGCGGGTGGTGGTTAAGCGATTCATTCGTAACTGTACCTGTTTGTGTTGGCTTCATTAAACGACGCTCCGCACTGGATTGGTGTTTTTCTCTTCTTTTCTTCTGGATTTACCGGTGTCTACAGCTTCCATTACAGATAGGTTCAGAGAGCAGTCCCTAGTGTCTGTCATCTTGCTAGTACATATGAACTCACTGTGAAGTAGACATAACCCCCAATGAAGTGGTTGTGCTGTGTGTGTAGGAGTGTTTGCTGTTCTTCAAAGTCCCATCAGGCCCAGTCCTACATACACCTTCCTGCCCAGCGCAAACAGACCAACAGGACATAAGCTTACCTCACAGTGTATCAGAATGTCCCTGCTGGCTGGCTGGCACTGGGAACTGGTGTCTGACTTGAATACAACTCCCCTCATGGCCTTGTGCTCCATACCCCAAGCCCCACTCTCTGCCATTTTATATTTGGATGTCCTCTCACTGTCAGGTAATCATGGTTCGTAGTGCTCTTGTATGGCTGTGTGTGAGGAGGAGTGTGTGCAATGGCCAGACATCCCACCAGGCCCTGTACTACACACACTCTTTCAAGCATGCAAAAACAGCACCCCTGGAACTATGCTTTCTTGCGAGTGAGTGGATATGTAATGACAAAGATGGCTGACACTGGTGCCTGGTGTTTTGAGCACAAGTCACTGTTGTATTTCTGAAAAAGTCAGACACCAGTGCACAATGTCATGCATCCTGCTAGGAAATTCCAAAACACTGTGAGCACGCTTAGTCCCTAATAGTCTATTTGTGATGGTTGAGAAGGTGTATGTTGGACAGTGCCTGATGTGAGTTGTAGCCTTTTGAAATACTCTTTCTCCCACCAGCCCAGCTAACTTCTCTGAGACTATGGCTAACTGGCAGTGAGGGTAAATGTGCTGACACTGGTGCATGGAAAAAAAATTGAATCCAAATCCCAACAAGGACTTGTGCCCAAAACACCATGCACCAGTGTCTGGCATCTTGCTGTTGCACTTCCATTCACTATCAGATAGGCATAGGCCCAGATGAAGTGGTTTTTTGGGGTGGGTGTAGTAGTGTTTACCATTACACTGACTCCCATCAGGCTCTGTCCTTCACACACTCTTCCCACACAGAGACAACTGACCACATGTCAGAATGGTTTCCTGAGAGTGATTGGTAATGCATTATCAAAATGAGTGACACTTGTGCCTGGAGTCTGATCTGTCCACACATCCCAACAGTGCCTTCTGGTCCACACAGCAGTCCTCAGTGTCATCTATCATACCAGTACATATCCACTCACTATCAGGTAAGCTTAGTTACAGGGGGGCTGTTTGTGCTGGGTGAATAGTATGGTGCCGATCACGATCCGGCAAAAAATATCCCCGTGCGACTCGTATCGGTCCTTTTTACCGTACGAATCGTACAAGTGCCGTACGAACTGGCAATCACGATTCGCATGTTAAAAAGTCCATACGAACCGCACTGGGAATCATTCCCCACACGTCCTCGGGTCGGAAAATGTGTCCGACACGTCCTCGGACGATTTACCGTACAAACGTGAAAAACCAAGTCCGACCGAGGAATCACGATCCATCCCGTGCGTCCGAGCGTACAACCGTATGGAAAAAAACACCGTCCGCACCGAACATCCATAGCAACCATGGAGACATGTGCCCGCATACGCGCCCAACACTCCCCCCAGCCCCTGTACGTCCGACACGTACCCCCCCGTGTATGTATACCCCCACCCGTCTAGGTACACCCCAGTACGTTCCAGTCGAACCCCCACCCCAGTACGTGTCATACCCCCGTGTACCTACACCCCTGTACGTACCAGTCGTACACCCACCCCAGTACGTGTCGAACCCCCCGTGTACCCCCACCCCAGTACGTTCCAGTCGTACCCCCACCCCAGTACGTGTCATATCCCCCGTCTACCGATACCCCAGTACGTTCGAGTCGTACCCCCACCCCAGTACGTGTCACATCCCCCGTCTACCGACACCCCAGTACGTTCGAGTCGTACCCCCACCCCAGTACGTGTCGTACCACCGTCAATGTACACCCCCCCACCCCAGTACGTGTCGTACCACCGTGAACCTACACCCCAGTACGTTCGAGTCGTACCCCCACCCCAGTACGTGTCGTACCACCGTCAATGTACACCCCCCCACCCCAGTACGTGTCGTACCACCGTGGACCTACACCCCAGTACGTTCCAGTCGTACCCCCACCCCAGTACGTGTCGTACCACCGTCAATGTACACCCCCCCACCCCAGTACGTGTCGTACCACCGTGGACCTACACCCCAGTACGTTCCAGTCGTACCCCCACCCCAGTACGTGTCGTACCACCGTCAATGTACACCCCCCCACCCCAGTACGTGTCGTACCACCGTGGACCTACACCCCAGTACGTTCGAGCACCACCCCCACCCCAGTACGTGTCATATCCCCCGTCAACCGATACCCCAGTACGTTCCAGTCGTACCCCCACCCCAGTACGTGTCATATCCCCCGTCTACCGATACCCCAGTACGTTCGAGTCGTACCCCCACCCCAGTACGTGTCACATCCCCCGTCTACCGACACCCCAGTACGTTCGAGTCGTACCCCCACCCCAGTACGTGTCGTACCACCGTCAATGTACACCCCCCCACCCCAGTACGTGTCGTACCACCGTGGACCTACACCCCAGTACGTTCGAGTCGTACCCCCACCCCAGTACGTGTCGTACCACCGTCAATGTACACCCCCCACCCCAGTACGTGTCGTACCACCGTGGACCTACACCCCAGTACGTTCGAGCACCACCCCCACCCCAGTACGTGTCATATCCCCCGTCAACCGATACCCCAGTACGTTCCAGTCATACCCCCACCCCAGTACGTGTCATATCCCTCGTCTACCGACACCCCAGTACGTTCCAGTCGTACACCCACCCCAGTACGTGTCATACCCCCGTGTACCTACACCCCTGTACGTACCAGTCGTACCCCCACCCCAGTACGTGTCGTACCACCGTCAATGTACACCCCCCCACCCCAGTACGTGTCGTACCACCGTGGACCTACACCCCAGTACGTTCCAGTCGTACCCCCACCCCAGTACGTGTCGTACCACCGTGGACCTACACCCCAGTACGTTCGAGCACCACCCCCACCCCAGTACGTGTCATATCCCCCGTCAACCGATACCCCAGTACGTTCCAGTCGTACCCCCACCCCAGTACGTGTCATATCCCCCGTCTACCGATACCCCAGTACGTTCGAGTCGTACCCCCACCCCAGTACGTGTCACATCCCCCGTCTACCGACACCCCAGTACGTTCGAGTCGTACCCCCACCCCAGTACGTGTCGTACCACCGTCAATGTACACGCCCCCACCCCAGTACGTGTCGTACCACCGTGGACCTACACCCCAGTACGTTCGAGTCGTACCCCCACCCCAGTACGTGTCGTACCACCGTCAATGTACACCCCCCCACCCCAGTACGTGTCGTACCACCGTGGACCTACACCCCAGTACGTTCGAGCACCACCCCCACCCCAGTACGTGTCATATCCCCCGTCAACCGATACCCCAGTACGTTCCAGTCGTACCCCCACCCCAGTACGTGTCATATCCCTCGTCTACCGACACCCCAGTACGTTCCAGTCGTACACCCACCCCAGTACGTGTCATACCCCCGTGTACCTACACCCCTGTACGTACCAGTCGTACCCCCACCCCAGTACGTGTCGTACCACCGTCAATGTACACCCCCCCACCCCAGTACGTGTCGTACCACCGTGGACCTACACCCCAGTACGTTCCAGTCGTACCCCCACCCCAGTACCTGTCGTACCACCGTCAATGTACACCCCCCCACCCCAGTACGTGTCGTACCACCGTGGACCTACACCCCAGTACGTTCCAGTTGTACCCCCACCCCAGTACGTGTCATATCCCCCGTCTACCGATACCCCAGTACGTTCGAGTCGTACCCCCACCCCAGTACGTGTCATACCCCCGTGTACCTACACCCCTGTACGTTTCAGTCGTACACCCACCCCAGGACGTGTCGTACCCCCGTGTACCCCCACCCCAGTACGTTCCAGTCGTACCCCCAACACAACCACCTAAGTACGGAGCGCACCCCATGCCCCAACATCACAACCGCATGTACGAGTCGTACAAAGCCACACACAAGGACATCATCGTACAACCAAATGGCCCATGTACACACCGTACACACGCTCAAAACGCACGGACACAACCAGGACAAAACAAAACAACACAAGAATACACCATTCGAAAGGCACAAAGCCACTAAACATGTCCAACTACCACTACAATAACACAATCACTGACCTGCAACTGCCAAAAACAAACAGAGGCCCAATACACCACCACTCCTTATAACACACCCACCCAAATTTCAAACACTGCCACACCCACCCATGGACCAATAAAAAGGGCCCACACACACAAACCATGAGCCTTTGCAACAGACTCACTGCTGCCAGACACCACTGAACCAGACTACAAGCTACACCACACCTTACACTTGCACACCTTCACACGACCACCCTCACAAACACCCTCTCATCACATTCACACACACACACACCCATCCACACCCCCCACCAACATCCACACCCCCCCCACACCCACACCATCCCCACCCACACCCCTCACCATGCCCACTACCAAGAATCCAAAGTTCAGTCACCGAGAGTTGGAGGTCCTTGTTGATCAAATCCTCAGAGTCGAGCCACAGATCTTTGGAACATTGGTCAGAAGCACCAGCCAGGCAGCAAAAACAGCCATGTGGCAGACCATCGTCGATGCTGTGAATGCCGTTGCGGACACCAGGAGGACCAAGCAGGATTGCCAGAACAGGTGGTACGATCTGCGGAGGAGGGTCAGAGCCAAGAGGCAGGAGGAACACGACCAGGCCAACGCCACCGGAGGAGGGCCCTCCCGCAGACCCGTACAGTACCATCCCTGGGAGGAGAGGGTGATGGCCATACTGCCGGTGGAGGCAGTTGAAGGATTAGAAGGACTCCGAGACCCGGGTGAGTACACAAACAACGCACCACACATGGGGGGAACTGCAACCACAACCAAAATTACTAACAGGCACGCAACCACCACAAGCCATCGCATGACTCAACCACACTCCATGAGCAGGCACATGCCACTGCTGCCACCATGCCCCATGCACCCAGCTGGACAATGTCAAGTCACAGGCCACAGAAGACAACAACACATGACACGGTAACCCGGACGGCGGGAGGCTGGGCACCAAAAATCACATAGTGCGACTCCAAAGCAGACAACAATGCCCTCTGCCCATATGGCCTAGGTCACAGCCAGACAAACAGTGTGTCCCAACACAGGAATGACTTGCCAGCAAATGCCGGACGCCTTGCATCAACACATGGGGGTGAAGGCACTGGTTTGCACATGACGGCAGCTAATGAACAGCCAACATTGTGAAAGAGTGGCAGCACACACCACCACAGCAGCAGCGCACAGACACACATCACACCAAATGGGTGCCTGGAGATCAGAAACAAACTCACATCAACAAGCCAAGGGCCACTCAATGATCTGCTAACAGTCTGTACCCAGGAAGCTGGGCCAAGGTGACAGAGGGGGACACACAGAGGGAGGGAAAGGGGGACAGAGAAGGAGGGAGAGGGGGACAGAGAGGGAGGGAGACGGACAGAGGGAGGAGGCTGACACACAGAGGGAGGGAGAGGGGGACAGAGAGGGAGGGAGAGGGGGACAGAGAGGGAGGGAGAGGGGGACAGAGAGGGAGGGAGACGGACAGAGGGAGGAGGCTGATACACAGAGGGAGGGAGAGGGGGACAGAGAAGGAGGGAGACACAGGGAGAGCAAATCAGTCCTTTGGTGTGTGGGAATGTCTGCTCGTCAGCAGGTGGACCGCGTGCATGTAGACAAGGGTGGCCAGTGCCAGAACCCCCCCTCTTCATCATGGCAAAACGCAGGGCCATGTCACAACCTGTACACGAGCACAAGGACAGCTACCTGCATCATATAAGTGTGTGGATCCACTCCATGTGCACATGTACAGTGCTACAAGGAAGGCGCAAATGCATGGCTCGCCACACCTGCCCACTCCAATGCTGACTGCAGTCACACTTGACGCAGCAGGTAAGACTGTGCCACACATAGTTAAAGGGCCCAAAGTGGTGCCCAAGGGACACACCCATGCACAAGTGCACTGTGAGTGGAATGCAAGACCAATCCTAATTCCAAGAGGAAATATGCCACCTTCGAAAATGATGAAACATGGATGTTGCATGGACAAAAATTAACATTGTCTCTCTCACACACAGGTCAACGTCGTGGTGCACCCCCCAACACTGGGGGGGAACACTCACAGGACCTGGATCTGCAGGAGCCCGATCCCACCGGCAGCGACCACTCTCACCACTCTGCGGACGACCCCGACCAACCTGGCCCCTCTGGTGTCCAACCACCTGCAGCACCTGCGTCAGGTACAACTGTGCCAACCACCACCCCCACTCCTGCCACATCCCAGGAGACACCCAGGATCCCTGCCCCAACACCACAATGCAGCCAGGCTCGCCAGGAGGGACACGGTGTCCCGGGCACCCAGGAGGAGGCAGGCGACAACGCCAATGCCACCCCTCAGGGGTCCCGGAGACCCCATGTGCCCACAAGGGCAGGCCAGGCGCAAGTGGGCAGGGGTGGTGGGAGTGGAGGACGGCGGAGGCACGAGCCTGACCAGTTGGCTGGGGATCCCGCATTGTCCCATGTCCGTAACATCCTGGACACATACCGGGAGGACACCACGGGCATGGCCCAGGTTGTGTCCACCCTCAATGAGATCAAGGGGAGCCTCGATGAGATAAAGACCCAGCAGGCCCAGCAACATGCCTGTCAACTGCAACACCAACGGAGGATGGAGGACAGACAGGCTGAGCAAGTGACGGCATTCCAGGGGATTCACGCTACACTCCGTCGGATGGCCGACACCATGGCCGACCCTCCCTGTGCCAGAAGGCGGAGAACATCACCACCCACAGGGAGGGAGCAGGAGGAGGAGGAGGAAACATCCGACGGAGCATCCCAGACGTCGTCACGGCCTGCTGCTGAGGTTCCCCGCAGGAGGCCGGGTCGTCCACGGAAAGGACCGTGAGGGTGGCTGCTACATCACCATCTCCCAGGACACCTGGCCTGGCACCTGGCCCACTGGAGCAACAGCATCACAGCATCAAGAGACATTCTCTGCCACATGGCCCTGCTGGTCACTGGCTGACCAATGTTGACAAAGACTGTGGCATGGACTCTGAGGATTTCCAATGCCAAGGACCCCAACTCCCCTACTGAACTTTGGATTCAAACATCCCGGAAAGACCCTTACTTGCCCCCCCCCCCACCCCCACTAATAAATCACACTATGATGAGTAGATGCCTGCTGGTAGCATTATTACCTAACATGTGTCTTGTAAAGTCTAAACATGCCTGAGTTATCTGTTCTCTTCAACCATCCACACCCTGGGGCCTGAGTCTGGCACAGGACACATGGGTCACAGTTTATTAGGCAAGACAGACATGGAGCACCATACACACCCGTGATGGGCACAACCAGCTGAGGGGGTGGCCGGACAACCGTGCTGACAGACACATTTAGTACAGCAACAGTCATGCGCAGAGGTCAGGGATCCTGTCCAGTGTCCTGGGGGGCACCCAGGTATGTGTAGACAGGTGGCAGAACCATGTCCTGCAAGCTTGAGTCCGGTGGATGCAGAGAATGGGGGCCTGTCCAACGTTGGATGCATGGGGATGGCACATGTCACAATACCCACGGAGTTATGGACATCATGGCCAATACACAGTGTCAGCCCACACACACAGCTTGCATCTCGCCACTCGACACATTGACACATAGCCACAATCAGGGAATACCATGCCAGACATGCAGGATGCACCGTGCCAACACACCAGCATTGACTGAGAAGAGGCACCTTGGAGGCATAGGGACACCTTTATTAGTCATGTTTTTGGGATAGCAGAGGCAACTTGAAGTACACATGAACACTTCATGTGGAGTGACATGTGGGTCCAACACTGGCACCCCCCTTCTGCAGCACAAATGCGTGATAGCCATGGTACTGGCACACAAGCGTCGGCTAACAGCTAAATACCCATAGCTGCACACGGAGAGCCTGCCATACACCATAGATCCGCTGATGTGGAAGTCCCACGCCATGTCAAGCCAATGTCAACCGTATGTGTCCGAGGGCAGTGTCACACACATTGATGCCATCATCACAATCCACCATCCCATCACTGATGACTGACAACCAGGCAGCCCATCTATTCTGGTGTACCCAGCTGCATGTCGTGTCCCATGGGGATGCCACATGACTGCAGAGGAACCAAACCCCGACCTGGGCAGTGTGCACACATCGTGAACAACTGCCACACCCAATACACCCCAGATGCATCCCTTACCCCATGGAGACTTCCAAACGTGTCCGTGCCTGTAACGCTGAGTCAGCCCACGATGCCATGTCCATGAGGAATAGCAGTGCCACAACAATGCAACCAGCAGATGGCATGCGCAGGTACCTGGGGAAGAGAGACACACAAGAAGTCAGCCACAAAAAGCACAGCCACTTGCATGTGCATTGACTCGACACATGTATGGATGACAACATGCTAGGTCACAATTATGACTGGGGAAATACTACCATCACTGCCACCATCACTCCAGTGACACACCCACACACACCTCTGACTCACGTGCCATACATGCAGGTGGACACACACATCACAACACATGCCACACGGGGACCAAGGCGTGCACACTCAGACACTGGTACTCACCACTAAGCAAAGAAGTCGCGTATGAGCCGAGTCCGGATGTCCTCTTGCGGCTCCACATCCTCCACATCACTAGCCCCATTGCCAAGGCCTTCGTCCTCCACGGGTGGATGGTCCTCGTCATGTTGATTCAGGATGAGTGGCACAGCTCTTTCAACTGCCATGTTGTGCAGCATGCAGCAGACCATGAAGATCTTGCAAACCTTCGCCGGGGCATACGGGAGTGCGCCGCCGGTCTTGTGGAGGCACCGGAATCGGCTCTTCAGCATGCCAAACGTCCTCTCTATCACACGCCTTGTCCGGCCATGGGCGGTGTTGTAGCGGAGCTGGGCCGGCGTGATGGGGTTGCGGAGAGGTGTCAGCAGCCAAGGCATGTTGGGATAGCCAGCGTCCCCTACATGGAAAGCACATGGATATCGTTAGAACTGGCGAAGCGGTCGTGCTGCTCGGCTATACAGAGTACAGGACAGACAGACTGTACCCACCAACAACACATGCCCGTTCGTTGCGCAGCTGCATCATCATATCAGGCATCCCGCTACGCCTCATGATGTAGGCATCGTGTGCTGATCCTGGAAAACGAGCACAGACATGTGAAATCACCATGTTGGACAGACACACCACAAGGGCATTGATGGAGTGGTAGTGCTATCGATTTCGGTACGCCACCTCCCGTGCGTGTGGTGGTACCAAACCTACATGTGTCCCATCTATGGACCCAATGACATGGGGCATCCCTCCCAGGGCATAGAATCCACGCTTGACCTCTGTCATCTGTTCAGGGGTTGGGAACTTGATGAAGTCATCCAGGTGAATCAACATGGCCTCCAAGAAATCATGCAGCACACCGCTGAACATGCTCTGGGACATGCCACCAACATGAGCTATGGTATTTTGGAAGGTACCCGTGGCAAGAAAATGTAGGGCAGCCATTACCTTCAGCTGGGGTGTCAGTGCCGTAGGATACCTGTGCTGCGGTTGCAGGTGTGGTGCCAGTCTCGCCGTCAGCTCCAGAATCAACGGTTGGGTGAAGCGGTAGAGCCGGATCCTGTCATTCTCCTGCATGGCAGCCAAGTCTGGAATTATTCGGGCAACAGGCGGCGCTCTGCAGTAATTTGGAAGTGACAAGGAAGAGTGAGTGCACTACGACAACAACTCATGTCTACTGAGCACATGTAAATCTGGCAATACACACATGCCACATAGGGAGTCAGATACGTGCTACATGCCCAGGACACGTATGGATGCAAGGTGACACTCCTTCCAAGACCCAGCTACACACGGAGATTGAGAACCTCCCCATGCCACGCCATGGGAATAGCTGTGTCCCAGTGCAAGTGAACAGCCAGACGCAACACAGGAGTGACATACACCCACACATCAGCAGAAGTAGGATGCCGATTGCAGAGACTGGTAGCGGAACACCGGAGCCACAGGTCACATGACATTACACTAGGCCTGCCCACACACCTTGCCATGAAGGTGCACATGTCATGACTCACCACACATTCCTTGTGAGGATGCTGACATGGCCTTGTCACGCTACTCCGTGTCCCATGCATACATGTGCACCTCACATCCGATAACACATGTGTCATGGTGTGCGGAACAGTGTGCAATGACAATCTACACACAGACACATGTTGGTTGCTGCAACGGCTGCAGCTTTTGAGGGTGCTACTACATCAACCTGATGTAAATCCCGGACACATAAATGACATGGTCACATTGTGCACTGTGGCTAGTGACAAGTCATGTGTCATGACCCCTGTACCGGGCATCATGGGACACTTCCGTGTGTTGGTGTCCGTGCCATGCCAGTGACGCTCACCCCAAGTGCGCAGTACGACATGCACACATGTCATAGGAGTCAAGGGCATGCCTGGCACACATTGCACCCTCACACAGTACACCTGTACACATCTCATCATACATCTGGTGCCTCCTCCACTCAGGAGGCATGTTCCACATCACAGCCTGTGACACCTGTGCCCCACACATGTAGTAATGCACAGGCGATGCATTGATGTCCATTCCTGGACAAGTATGTCCATCCATGGACATGTATGTCCGCCCTATTCCTACCTGTGTGTTGCCTATCACCACAGTGATGTGTACAAACCGCCGTACTGCTGCTAAGAGGGCCTGTGTATGTTTCCAAATCACTGTGGGAGTGCTGACGTATGTGTACCCATCGTGATGGCGAGCGTACAGGCATTTGTACGGTCCGTACCACTACGAGTACGCATACGCGTGCTGAACCATAGTGAGAGGGCCGTACACTCGCATGTACGCTCACTATCACTATGGGTCTGCACGCGTATGCGTACACGTAGTGGTACGGACCGTACACACGCATGTACGCTCACTATCACTATGGGTCTCCTCGCGTATGCGTACTCGTAGTGGTACGGACCGTACACACGCATGTACGCTCACTATCACTATGGGTCTCCTCGCGTATGCGTACTCGTAGTGATATTGAGCGTACATGCATGTGTACGGTCCGTACCACTACGTGTACGCATACGCGTGCAGACCCGTAGTGATAGTGAGCGTACATGCGTGTGTACGGTCCGTACCACTACGTGTACGCATACGCGTGCAGACCCGTAGTGATAGTGAGCGTACATGCGTGTGTACGGTCCGTACCACTACGTGTACACATACGCGTGCAGACCCATAGTGATAGTGAACGTAGGATGCATGTACGGGCTGTTGCCTTGCATTTGGGGTGCCCTAGGGCCCCGAAACGCACCGTACCTGTGTGTGATTCTCCAAATTACATAGGGGACAAGTATTAAGGCCTACATGCATGCTGGTTGTCATGGAGACCAAGTTCAAATTTCGAAATTGTTCTGGAAGGTGCACAGCAGAAGTCAGTTGGAATTGTTCTACTTTGTTGCAATGTGTTTGTGGGGGTTACATCATGCAGGAGAATGAAACTGATAGGGAACCCACAGACTGCTAGGTTTGAAGGGATTGGTGGAAACATAGGATGCAAATGTGAGTGACCAATCACTCTGTACTCCTGTGCATGAGACTGGGCAGAAGGGCACATATAAGGCAGCCAGGTCCCATGAGGGAGTACTTGCCTGCACATATTTGCATTTGTCGACCAAGCTGCTGCTACTGATTCCCTGGAACCATGTCAAGGGCTGTGGAGAGGTCACAGCCATTCACCCTGGAGGAGAACATGGCTCTGCTGGATGTGATCCTCCCACAGTACCCCATGCTGTATGGGCGACCAGGGTATCAGGTGAGTGCATAGGCCACTGCCACAGACTGTCCCTGTGTTCTGACTGTGACTTCCGGCATTGTGTCCTGGTGTGACACACATGCCATGTACTGTCGGGGGGGTACCAGGGGGGGGGGGGTGCCTGATTCCTCCCAGCAGTGCCCTGAGACAGGAGGGGTGGGTGTGGAGTCCTCCCAGCAGTGCCCTGAGACAGGAGGGGTGGGTGTGGAGTCCTCCCAGCAGTGCCCTGAGACAGGAGGGGTGGGTGTGGAGTCCTCCCAGCAGTGCCCTGAGACAGGAGGGGTGGGGGTGGAGTCCTCCCAGCAGTGCCCTGAGACAGGAGGGGTGGGTATAGAGTGCTCCCAGCAGTGCCCTGAGACAGGAGGGGTGGGTGTGGAGTCCTCCCAGCAGTGCCCTGAGACAGGAGGGGTGGGTACAGAGTGCTCCCAGCAGTGCCCTGAGACAGGAGGGGTGGGTGTGGAGTCCTCCCAGCAGTGCCCTGAGACAGGAGGGGTGGGTACAGAGTGCTCCCAGCAGTGCCCTGAGACAGGAGGGGTGGGTGTGGAGTCCTCCCAGCAGTGCCCTGAGACAGGAGGGGTGGGTACAGAGTGCTCCCAGCAGTGCCCTGAGACAGGAGGGGTGGGTGTGATGCACAGTGTGAGCCTTGATCATTGATTGTGACATTGCCATCATTCCACCTGTGTACCCACTATGGCACGTACTGCCTTTTCCCTCACCAGAGGATGATGTCCCTATGACAGAGGTGCAATGCGTTGGCTGCATGACATGCCTTGTTGTAACCAGCCAATTTGTTCTCATATGTCTCTATGTGACATGTGGCTGGTGTATTGATGTGGTGTCACTTGTTCTTCCTCACAGGTAGGCGCCACTGCCAAGGAGCAGATCTGGCTGACCGCCGTCAGTGCCGTGAGGCGTGTGGATGGTCGGAGGCGGAGCCTGTCCCAGGTGAGGAAACGCTGGCAGGATATCCGGTGCTGGACGCGGAGGATTGCACGGCTCCTGCTGGGGGACTCACCTGAGAGCCACAAGAACCGCGGCCGCCGCCGTCTGAGCCACCTCCACAGGCGTGTGCTGCCGGTGGTCTTTCCAGACCTGGAGAGGCGCTTACAGGCGATGCAGCAGGCGGAAGGGGGTAGGTACATGTGCGTTTGTTGTGTGTCACCGGCATTTGTAAGGGCACTGTGGCATGAATTCACTGGCAGGGTTTAAAGGTGCTGTGCAGATCCTGTTTGCCCCAGTATAGCGCTGCGCCCCTGCCACCCTTCCCCTCCTTGCAATGTGTTCCCTGGTCTGTGTGTAGTCACTCCTTCACAAGGTAATGTAGGCTGGCGCTTTGTCCACGAGAACAATGACTGTAGCATCATGTGTGGTGGTGGTGTGTAACAGGTTGTGGGACCTTGCCTGTGAACTGTCAAGTGCACTGCATGTGGGTTCCATGTCAGTTGGCACTGATGCTGACTCCAGACATGGGAGTTGGTCTCTCATGTGTCATGCCTCATAGCGCATGTCCTATGTTGTGGCCTGTGACATGATGTGCATGAGTGTGCGATACGCATAGTGCAGGGATGGTGACGTGTGTAGCAGTCATGACCATTCTGTAGCATGTAGTTGCGTGCCCACTACTGTCCCCTGGGGCACCTTATCCTCAGTATTGTATGTGTCATCATCAACGTGGACACTCTCACTGTCTACAGCGTAGGTTGTGCTCTGTGCCATTGTCCCCTGTCACCATGTATATAGACGTGCTATTATGTACAGGTGTCCACTGTGCAGCCTGACCTGATTGTCCTTCTTCATACTCACAGTTGCCAGTGCCTGTGTGTCTTGTTATACTCATCTGAGGATGGGCACTGGTGCCTCATTATTTGTACAGGCGCACCTTGGCTGTTTGGCGTCCAATCTTGCTTTTTGCCTGCCCCTGTGTTTATCACCCAGACTATGAGATGTTGGTGCCACCTGTGTCTCAACAATTTGCATCGTGTGGGGGTTGTTTGGGGCGGGCAATGCCTATGTGTCAAATCCTGATTTCTACTTGCTGGGTCTGGCCAGTGTGTGATGTTACTGGACACACACGCAAGGTGCAGTGACCGAGTAATGTTGGGCATGTTTGCAGCATTACCTATGCAGCATGTGTCTCAAGTTCATGGTTATTGTCCCTGGTCATCGGTATTTTCACCAACGCTGTGTGGTGCAGATGCTGGGCAGGATTGTCCCCAGGGCCTGGGTGCTATGTCAGACTCCGTTTCCTGTCTTTAGCTATTGTCTCATACTCTCCATGGTATTTCAGTGGCATGGTGGCTCAACCAACTGTGTGTTTCATGCCCTACATCGGTACCTTGTTTAGCAGATGTTAGGGATCTTCCTCTTCAGGCTATGCAATGTTGACTATGTAGATTGGACTCATGTGACAGATGTGTACAGGTGTCTGATTAATTTCTGTCTCTCCACCCTGCCCACAGCATCGTCGGGGGACACAGAGGGAGACATGGACACAGACCAGGCGGAGGGACCGAGCACCAGTGCCAGCCGTGACATCGGGGCTGGCACATCGAGTGGGACAGAGGCGGAGGATAGTGCGGCCGAGGACCTGTCGACTGGCACATCAGAATACGAAGCTGACAGGTCCGAGGAGGATGTCTCCGAGTTGGCGGAGGCTGCACCAGCAGCTGACAGTGGAACAACACCTGGCACCGCCCCCTCAGTTCCCATCAGCCGCCTCCCACTTGCTCGTGTCCCTTCCCAGCGTGCCCGGTCACCGCATGTCTCCTTCCTGCCAGGCACCGCACCCCCTGCCCCTGTCTCCACAGCTGCCGCCAATGCTGAGTCTATGGACATCCAGCGGCAAATGCAGGTTGGTCAGGCTGCGATCCTTAATGTCCTCCATTCCCACGGGAAAACCCTCACCAACATCGAGGCATTCTTGGAGGGCATTCATTCTTCGCAGGCTGACCAACGCAACTTGCTGAGGTCCATAGACTCCACACTGACTGCAGCAGTGGGTCTCCTGCAGCGCGACCTCCCCCCACCTACCCCTGCCCCATCCACACTTCCCACTTCCATGCCTGTCCCACGTACACCCAGACGTCGGCATGCACCCACCACAACAGACACAGGCACCACACCAGCAGGGAAGGTCCACCTCACTCCTCCTGACACGCACACACAGGGTGAGATAGGCACACCCACTGGGTCGGGGGGCAAACGTGTGACACGCAGCCAGAGTGGGAGTCCGCATTCCACACAATCCACTCCCTCCAAATCCCCTCCCCTCAGCTCTCCTGGCCACATCTCCCCCAAGGACTCCTTCATGGCCGCTCTGTCCCTGAGCCCCACAGTTCCGCCACCACGCAAGCGGTCAAGGAAGTCCTCGGTCAGGGTGGTTGAGTCTCCCCCCCTGTCTCCACCCTCCCCCGGTGGCGCTGCAACCCATCCCTCTGACCCCCCCCCCTCCTTGGGGCCTGAGGTCACTTCGGGTGCAGGGGACTCCCTGGAGGACCTTGCTAAGGTGTGTAGTGCCATCCTGGCCTCCGCCTTTGGCCATGACACACCCCCTGTGGTTGAGTCCTCCATCCCTGCACCCACAACGCCGCCCCTTTGCCCTGATGTCCCTGCGGTGCCTGTTGCTTCCCCCCCCCTGATGCCCTCACCAGTATGGAAGACGGTGGCATTTGACTGTGCAGGCAAGGTAGGGGACACACATCCCACTGTGTCCCCCATCCAGCTGGGAATCATTGACTGCCCTATGGCCTTTGTTGAATTTGAACTGCCTGCGATCCACGGACATTGTGCTCATGCTGAATAAAGCTATGGTGGTATTGGTGTTGGTGGGGCTGCTACATTGTTTTGGGTGGTGTTTAACGCTTTGGGTGTGTGGGATTTGTAGTAGTGTTCTGCTCTTTGGGGCGACCCTGGGATCTGTGTGCCATCACAAGGTGTTGGCTAACTTCCTTAGGTCATGTCAGCAGTTACTGCATGGTTCTAATGTCCCAGGGTGTATTCCTTCCTCTGTGTACCCAGTTTCTTCCCTGCAGGGTGTTCACAATGTTTAGCGCAGAGCTGTGTCTACATGAGCTGTGTGTGTGACGGAGCCCTTCTACTTTGGCCATGCATGCATGGGCATGTCTCCACCTGCAACAATCGTGGCATCCTTGGTGATCACTGTACTTGTGTGTGGAGTCAGTTGACATGAGTTCATGGGGACATGTTCCCTTGTAGGCAGTATGGATGTGGGTAATTCTGGCATCACACACATGTGTTACACCCCTCCTGTGTCTGGGCACTGCTGGGAGGACTCTGCACACACCCTCCTGTCTCTGGGCACTGCTGGGAGGACTCCACACCCACCCCTCCTGTCTCAGGGCACTGCTGGGAGGACTCTGCACACACACCTCCTGTCTCTGGGCACTGCTGGGAGGACTCTGCACACACCCCTCCTGGGTCTGGACACTGCTGGGAGGACTCTGCACACAACCCTCCTGGGTCTGGACACTGCTGGGAGGACTCTGCACCCACCCCTCCTGTCTCAGGCCACTGCTGTGAGGACTCTGCACCCACCCCTCCTGGGTCTGGACACTGCTGGGAGGACTCCACACCCACCCCTCCTGTCTCAAGGCACTGCTGGGAGGACTCTGCACCCACCCCTCCTATCTCAGGGCACTGCTGGGAGGACTCCACACCCACCCCTCCTGTCTCAGGGCACTGCTGGGAGGACTCTGCACACACCCTCCTGTCTCTGGGCACTGCTGGGAGGACTCTGCACACACACCTCCAATTTCTGGATATGTACGCTTGGGACATACACGGTGTGGGTGCGCTCCATGCATTCGAGGTGAGGGTACGGGTCGTACTTACACTGTTGGCATGGGGGGTACGCTCCATGCATACGCGGGTGGGGGTACGGGTCGTACTTACACTGGTGGGGGTGGGGGTACGGTCCGTACATCCGCGGGTGAGGGTTCGAGTCGTACTTACACTGTTGGGGTGGGGGGTACGCTCCTTGCATACGCGGGTGGGGGTACGGCTCGTACTTACACTGGTGGGGGTGGGGGTATGGTCCGTACGTCCGCGGGTGAGGGTTCGAGTCGTACTTACACTGTTGGGGTGGGGGGTACGCTCCATGCATACGCGGGTGGGGGTACGGGTCGTACTTACACTGTTGGCATGGGGGGTACGCTCCATGCATACGCGGGTGGGGGTACGGGTCGTACTTACACTGTTGGCATGGGGGTTACGCTCCATGCATACGCGGGTGAGGGTACGGGTCGTACTTACACTGTTGGCATGGGGGGTACGCTCCATGCATACGCGGGTGGGGGTACGGGTCGTACTTACACTGTTGGCATGGGGGGTACGCTCCATGCATACGCGGGTGGGGGTACGGGTCGTACTTCCACTGTTGGCATGGGGGGTACGGTCCGTACGTCCGCGGGTGAGGGTTCGAGTCGTACTTACACTGTTGGGGTGGGGGTACGCTCCATGCATACGCGGGTGGGGGTAGGGTCCGTACATATCCGTCCCCACGCTATGTGATGCTTGTGCGGGCCGTACCCAGGCCTTTGCCACGTGGGTACGATCCGTCCCGCCATTGTTGGGGTGACGTGTGTGTGGGCGTGGTACGACTCGTACCCACGCTCTTCAGGCGTGGGTACGGGACGTACCTGTCTGGTTGTGTTGCCGGTTCGCGTGGTGACGGACTTCCGTTGTGGCGGTCGCTGGCTTATCAGGACACACCCCCACCCCCTCGTGGTGACCAGGGCATGGGAGTCAGGTATGTCCAGGCCATGTGTGACTTATGTGGTTGTTTTGTGGCCTGCCCTGGTCGTGCCACCCCCACCCCACCCCACTTTCCCCCCTCCCTTAGTTATTCTGACCTTCTGCGGCGTCTGCGTCGGTGCCTGTAGAGCAGGTGGACTGCTATGAGGGCAGGGATGACTCGTAGGTTCGGGTCCATGTCTGTCCGTCGCGTACTGGTACTCCAATCGCGTCGTCCTGTCGCGTACGGGTCCTCCTTGCTCGCGTCGTCCTGTGTGTCCGTCACGTACTGGTCCTCCTTGTTCGCGTCGTCGTCTGTCCGTCGCGTACTGGTGGTCCTTGTTCGCGTCGTCCTGATTTCCCGGCAGTTTTTGGCTGCCGCAAAATATTCACCGTGCGGGGTGACGTCGGTGCGAATCGTGATTCCTGGGTCGTGAATGGCTGGCTGCGAGCGTCCCGACGTCAGGTCGGCACTTTCCCGGATCGCATTGGTAGGTGTTTTTTTGTTCGGTCGGACTTTTTTACGAATCGTACGGTCATGGTGTACCCGTGCGAATCGTAATTCCTTGTTTGTAGAAATTGACGACCGGGTACGCGTCGGACGGAGAATATGCTCCGTCCGACGGTTCGTACCCGGTTTTTACCGGATCGTGATCAGCACCTATGTCGATGTTGCAGATATAGTCTCTGATAATCATTTAGACCTATTGTTTATCACTGAGACTTGGCTTGATGTTCTCTCTAATCCTATTGTGGCTTTAGCCACGCCAGCTGGCTATAAAATCCATCGAGTTGATTGCCCTGTCGGCAGAGGGGGGGGGGGCTGGCTATTCTATATAGAGAGTGCTGGGCTCTGTCTAGCGAAACATCTTCCATCTGGGGTGCATGTGAGGTTCTTGATTTTAGCTTACAACTCTCTGCCCACTTAACTTTGGGGGGGGTCTCTGATTTATCGTCCACCGGGGATAGCTAATGTATTTTTGGATTCATGTGGGGATGCCCTAGCTGACAGAGTTCTGCGGTTCTCGAACTATTTGCTTCTCGGGGACTTTAATATCCATCTCAATTCTATGATTCAACTACTTTTATCGACTCGCTGCACCTGGTCCATCTCTCTGAATGGGTCACTTATCCTACCCATCAAGGAGGACATACTTTGGATTCCATTTGCTCCAATTTTCCTATTGTAGTTGAAAGGCCTCGCCCGGTCGCCTGGACGGATCATTTTCCTATATTTTGTTCCTGGGACATTATGCGTCCTACCCGCCCAGGCAGTGTCCATCAGCCGCCTACTTTTAGGAAACTGGATGCTGGGCAGCTGAGTAGCTGCTTGACAACCTCTCGCCCTTCCTTTTCTGAGGACCTTGAGGCTAATGTGTCAAGGTTTGCTGATTGAATCACGACCGCAATCGGCGCTCCCCCTGCTCCGGGTCATACTATTTTGAGAAGAGACTCCCCTTCTAAGCCTTGGTTTACTTCGGAATTGGGGATTCTGAAGCACGCCTTTAAGGTACTGGAGAGAGCATGGCGTTCCAGCGGTTATTGCCCCATAGCCAAACTTGCACTCAGAACTAAACAAAAACTTTATTATGCGGCTATTGGTTTGGCCAAAGGTCGATATTTCGCCGATCGTATTGATCGTGCAAATAATAATTCCAGAGAAATATTTTCTATTGTGAAGAGTTTTGTGTCTCCTAGTGCCCAAGCTTTGGTGGTACCCTCATCGATCACCTGGTGTAACACCTTAGCTAAATTTTTCAGGGAAAAAATAGTTAGCATTCAGGACTCCTTTTCAATGGTGTCCATGAACTCTACTTCTGCCTGGTTGGGGAAGCAGATGTTAAAGACTACTTCCATTTTTTCAACTTTTAAACCTGCTGATCTGGCTTGTACCCTTAGGATTCTTAAGGCGCTCAAATCTGGTTCTCTTAAGGACCCTTGTGCAGCTAGGCTTCTTTCTGAAGTGGCAGACTCGATTAATTTCGAAGTCAACCATATGGTCAATGCATCACTTTGTGAGGCCTGTGTCCCATTATCATGGAAGCAGGCACTGATCCTCCCCCTCCTCAAGAAGCCTTCTCTTGACCCTCTACTTCCTGAGAACTATCAACCTATCTCGCTCCTACCAAGTTTGGCGAAGGTTTGCAAGAAGGTTGTTACGTCTCAGCTTACCAACTAAATAGAGGTGTCAGGTTTGCTTCATCCAGCTCAATCTGGCTTCCGTGCTTTTTATAGCACGGAGTCAGCATTGCTGGAGGTGACTGAGGCAGTGCGGGAGTGTTTGAATGCCGGTGGGAGAGCGGCCTTGGTTATGCTTGATCTCTCAGCGGCATTCGATACTGTGCCACACTCTTTGCTTCTTGATCGACTAGAGGTAATTGGTGTTTCGGGAGCGGTGCTGCGCTGGATTAGATCCTTTTTGGAAAACAGATCTCAGCAGGTCTGGCTTCCACCTTATGCCTCTATACCTATGCAGTTGGTAACCGGTGTTCCGCAGGGGTCATCGCTTAGCCCTCTCCTTTTTAACATCTATGTGACTCCGCTGATTTATCTTGCGGAGTCACTGGGGGCTAAGGTGATGGCCTATGCTGATGATACTCAGCTATTGTTCTCTTGGAGGAAAGGAGACGACTCGGTTGAGGCCGTACAGCACTGTTTGCCGGCCGTGTTTCACTGGCTGGTGAGTGCACACTTAAAGTGCAACAAAGAAAAGTGCTTTTGTATGGATCATTCCCTGTGGACTTTAGGGAAAGGATTTGGCCTTCGGGTTTTCCTCGTCCATCTATAGGTAAGGGCTCCGTAAAAAATCTTTGTGTCTGGTTCGATGAAAGCCTGAACTTCTCCACTCATGTGAAGAAACTGGTAGGAACCTGCTTCGGCACTCTAAAAATTTTGAGGAAGTTTCTTCCTCTTTTACCTGCTAGTGCCAAGGAAACTGTGGTCCGGGCCTTGATTTTGTCTCGTTTGGACTATGCCAACGCCATTTTGGTTAGTAGCCCAGGTTATTTGGTCAAAAAGCTGCAAGTAGTTCAGAATTCAGCAGCTAGACTGCTTCTGGGCCTTTCTTCCTCACATAGTGTCCGGAGCCATTTACACAGCTTGCATTGGCTCCCTGTTGAATTTCGGCTGAAATTTAAGATGTTATCCATTGTACATCGGGCCCTGTACGTGTCAGGTCCCTCCTATCTTCAAACGAGATTTGTTTTCTATAGACCTAGTAGACAGCTTCGTTCTTCTGATCAGCTGCTGATGCAGATTCCTAGGTTTAAGCGCCAAAGGCTTGGTGGGAGGTCTTTTGTTCGTAAAACCGGTCTGGCCTGGAATGAGCTAACATTGGCACTCCGGGACATTCAGGACCCATTGTTGTTTAGAAAAAAGCTTAAAACATTGCTCTTTTAGTTTCTGATGTGTGTGTAGTTCACCTTTTTTCTGGAGTAAGTGCCCGGACACTTTGAGTAGCCGAGCGCTTTATAAATTTAATATAACATAACATAACATACTGTTGCCCTCACTGGAGTGGGAAAAGTTATTTTTATCCCTCCACTATCCAACACTTTCCTTACTGGTGCACTGACTGTATTGTGAAATTTAAGATTAAATATTTTTTAATAGTTAAATGTTTTAATTTATTCTAGAATTTTGTTTTTTATATTTTAAATCATTGATATATATTTTTCTTTTTTATAGAATTTTAAACTTTTAAGGTAAATTAAAAATAATAGTTTAAGTAAATATGTATGTATAAATAATAGTGAGTTTATCTTTTTTTATTAAGTTTATTTGTTATATTTTATTAAAATTTATATTAAGTATATTTCATTTTGTTAAAATTAAATTTAATATTTAATATATAATTTTATTTTATATTTATATAAAAGTCGATATTTTATACATCTATATTTTTTACATCGATATTTTTTAGTCAATATTTTTGTACTTACCTGTTTAAGTATAGGAGTAGATATTTTTGTGGTCTATATTTTTTAATTAATAGCTCTTACATCGATATTTATGGCATCAATGTTGTGTCAGGGAACCCCAAAACCGCGTCTGATGCATCGTCATCTGCTCGCGGGTTAAACCGAGTCTGATTCGTAACTGGAATGCTATTCTTGAGCGTTTCCGTATTAGTTGGTCGCATCGGCCCTGTTTCTGGACGGTTCAGTCAGACTGATTGCATTCCGTACGACTCGGTTGGAGTTTAACATGCAATGCATCGTACTCTCTCGTTCGAAAGCCTCGCGGTCGAGTTGGTCGGAAAGCATTCCGGAACCGATTCATTCAGAATGCTTTTCAAACGAGATTGAAATCGACTCCATAGTATAAGTGTAAGGAACAGCACTGGGTGTATGAGTGCAAGCTTGACTCACATGCATAGCTAGATTTCCACATACAGAACATGGACAGCATCTTCAGCAGCAGCAGTCCAAGCTTGTATGTAAGCACACACACACTGTCCAGTATTTGGCAGCAGTGCAAGTTCCCCTAACACACAGCACAGGCACAAGATGGACAGCAGCAGTGCCAATTAAAATATCCTCACATAAAAAAACAGGTATAACACTGGCAGCAACATCTAAGCTTATTTCAGCCACAGAATTCCCAAAGTAAAGCATAGAGGTGGGTGAGTCACTGAAAGCTGAAGAGGGATGAACAACTTTGGTTCTGTTTGAGGTCTTCTTTAGCCCTTGAGCCCAAAATGAGCTGAGCTTTCCAGTGGCTACTCTCTGCTAACCATGCTCTAACCTCATGCACCAAGAATGAAAGACAAATCATTACACTTTGAGGCCAAACAGGAGCAAAATAGGAATAGCGACCTAGTGGCTGAATTACACAATGTGAAACCAGAAAACCTGGGATCTATCCCACCTTCACCGCTTGACCAAATTGTGTGATCGAAGGCAATTATTTTATTTTATCGTGCTGCCTATTTCTTTCATTATTGCATATGAGAAAACCCTGAAATACATGAGGATGTGTGCTGTACAAAAATCTCTAGTGTTTGACTTAATGGACTATATGTTGCTCAATGTAAAAAAGAATATAGCCCACAAACAAGGTGCACATGGCAACTGACTTGCCTCTTAGTTCACTAATGATATTGTCATCGGGGAGGAGCATGAATATTTCCAAGTTCACGCTTAAAAAATATTGATTTTAATAAATGTCTCTCAATGTAGTGATATAATTGGATGTACTAAGGTGAAACACTTAGTAAAAATATACTTTTTTGAATATTCAAGCCACTTTTTCTTATTTTTGCATAATATTTGTTGAGCAATTTTCATGTCAAATGTTTCCTTCGGCCAGGTGATCCTTGGGCTCTTTGAGCCAAGACGGGGTCCTGGAGCCAAGAGAGACTCTTTTCTCGACTCTCCCTGTTATTATGTTGGTTCACCCATGTCTACTACAGTACTGTGTATAACAGTTACTCAAATTCCACCTCTCCCAGGATCTCACTCTGGGGAGCAACTGTTTTCTAGCTGGATTCCAAAGATCTCAAATGGATAACTATTCTTACTTCTGGTTTTAATAAGGAAGGATTGTGCATTAGCAACTAGAAGAAGTTGTTTTAAAGTTACCTGTGCATTTATTTTAGCATACAATGAAACAAACAACATTCAAATAATTATTTTTTTCTGTTCCAGCAATCTGTCATCAGTAGGTCTATGTTCTTTGATTAACCATCATTGTCTGGCCTCAACCCATCAGGCTGAACATACTGATTACTGTGACTCTCTTGGCTTCAGAAACCACGCAGCAGCATGGGTGGAACTTCTTCATGGCCTCTGCTGACTGCAGGCAGGCAGGAGTGAATGGCTTACTTAGTGAGCATGCACATTGCTTGGCCAATCAGTGTACGCGCAAAGAAGATCTTTGCAGTGCTCTCACAGGTGTTCAGTGTATTCGACTACTCAGAGTATGAATCCTGCAGCTAAGGGTATCAGATGGAGCTAACAGCATACTCCCAGTGCTGTAAGAGCAGCTATGGCTTTGGCCCTAGTAGGCCATGGTGCTGGAACAATTTTCAGACTATGGGTACTGCGATCATTGCTACATCAATGATGTTATATGGATTCTGAAAAAAACAAGCAACAAGTGTCACAAATGAGCCACACCTATTGAGCAAAGGAGTGGTATGGATGTAGTATGTAGCTGATGTTTCTTTTAGGAGCACACTGCCATAAATGACCACTACATATGCATGGACATATAGTTTTTCCAAGAAAACCATATAATGCAAATGGTAATGTGTGGAAATTGGGGTTCAGTGAATATTTGTCTTTTGCGCATTATCAAGTAAATTGTCTTGATTTGATTTGATCCTATTAAAATCTTTGTTTCCATCACACTTTAGATTTACAAAAAGTGATTCATTTGTGCTTTCTTAAATGTCAATTTATTTTGAAATGTGTGAACAGTTCATTTATAGGTATTTCAATTTGGTTGTTTCAGAAGAAAACAACATGCTACAGCCTTTACTTTCACACCAGCAAGATTGTCACAGTTCACTATACAAAATCCTCACACTTTGCAGTAAGGGAAAGAAAAGTAAACAACATTCTTCGTGTCAAAAGAATAAGCAGCAATTTGTCAAAAGACTAGATTGACATTTGACCTCTGTCTTTCGAACTCTCAGCAAATGTGTCACAATAAAAACTAAGGGGCTTATTTATGAAAACTGCTGCATCACTGAGTGAAAACAGAGTGTGTATGTGTGTGTTTGTGTACATGCATAACAAGAGTGTTGTCAGCTGAGTGGCTGGTGCCTGGACAGAGAAGATTCTTCCACTTTTGTGGATAACTTGATTGTTAAAAGAATACATTTTGGAGATTCGATCTGGTGGCCCTTTCTTGGAAATGAGTCTCGATCTTGCCCTGCAACTAAATTAGAGCTTTCCTAGGGTGGGCTTTCTTGGTAATAAGAAAGAGTGTAAAGCTGATTCTAATTACCACAGGCAGTCAGTGAAGTGTACCTGAGGGAAGCCCTGCTGTTTATTGATAAGCATTATGAAATCTGTGGAGCTTTTTATTCTGCCATCTTGGCCACCCAAGCGCATTTCTGTTCATATCATCTGACTGAAAATCTACTTGGAAGGGTCAGGATGTAAAAATGAATGGAGATGAAATGTAGAAAAGAAGTATAATCCTATATATACACTTTCAAGGATCGCCGGCCCAGTGCTTATTTAGAGCTAGGGGTTTGACAGCCTGCCACATGGTGTCACTGTTTGTCAAATTTTGCGAGAATCACAACAATAGTTGTTTAATAATTCAATATACATTAAAATGACTAATACCTGCCACCCAAAAGCTTTAAGAATAGCTTGGGCGACAGATATTAGTCATTTTTTATGTAAATTTGAAGTCTGACTTGTCACACTTTTAAGTGTGTGAAGGTTAGTTGTGTTGCTCCTGTCATTAGCAGCACTTGCAGGGCCAATGGGTGGTGCGAGCTGCAGTGGCCTCCTAACAAAGCAATAGGCACACAATTGATGGACGGAATGCAGAACAAATCAAAACATTCACCCCCAGTCAAGAGATCTGGGTTAAATCCATCATTCATTTGCTCACCATACCACCCCAGTTTAGACCTGGCCATATGCAACTCAGTCTTGAACCTGTGGCTCATGGGAACAGTCCAGCCCGAACTGCAAAGCCAGGTCCTCCCTGGACCGGAAACAAGCATCCTAGGACCTGTTTCGGGGTTTCACCCCTCAACAGCCAGGATAGCTTGATTACAGTGGCACAGTGATCCCAGGACCCACGTCTGGGCATACCTTGCACACTTAGGGCGAGAAAGCAAAAGACACACAATTGATGGACGGAATGCAGAACAAATCAAAACATTCATGCCCAGTCAAGAGATCTGGGTTAAATCCATCATTCTTTTGCTCACCATGACACCCCAGTTTAGACCTGGCTGTATGCAAATCAGTCGTGAACCTGTGCCTCATTGGAACAGTCCAGCCCGAACTGCCAAGCCAGGTCCTCCCTGGACGGAATGCAGAACAAATCAAAACATTCACCCCAGTCAAGAGATCTGGAACCCCGGAACTGGTCCTAGAAGGCTTGTTTCAAGTCCAGGGAGGACCTGGCATGGCAGTGCGGGCTGGACTGTTCCCATGAGGCACAGGGTCAAGACTGATTTGCATATGGCTGGGTTCAAACTGGAATGGCATGGTGAGCAAAAAAAAGATGGATTTAGGCTCAGATCTCTGTACTGGGGTGAATGTATGACATTGTTCTGCATTCTGTCCATCAATTGCTGTTTTTGTCTCCTGACAAAGGCCATGGTACTTTTTTGTTGTTGTTACAAATTAAGAACTGGAGAAGCCGCTTTGAAATGTATACCCATATTATTTGAATAACGTCTGAAACCAAAGGTGATTTACACTTCAGAGTTTGATTTCCACTCTGTCATGTTGACAGAATAAAATACATCATCGTCCTGTAGGAGGAACTGCACTCCAAATTTAGAATTGTCTAAACTTCTTGGACATCTCTTACATATGGCGTTTCCTGTCAATATGATGGTACCATCTGTTAAACTTTTAACAATTTTTATTTTCAAAAACAAAATCCCAAAGCAGGATTTGTTTTTGAAAATAGAAAAAATAATGAGCCCACACCTGGGGGGTTTCTCTCATGATGTGGGGGTTATTTTGGAGTTGTCACTGCCCCTTAAAACCAGGCGGTGATGGGCAGTGAAAACTGACTATTTGACTGCCCACTCTAAATCAGGCCAGATGTCAAATTGTCAAATATCCGGCAACCCTTACTCCATCTGAGAAATGTGTCAGAGACAGAGTAGTCACTGTCACTGACATACTGAAGGCCCTCTTGACTCTAAATAAGCCAAACGTACGTTCAGTTTGGTAGAGAGGGTTCTCAGTGTCAAACTCTACATCAGGTTGTTAATCTTTTTACCTGATGTATTCCTCTGCTGTAAATATACGTGGAGAGAATGCTGAGCAGTGAGCATCTATATGTAGCGTTTATCGACTTAAGGGCAGTCTTTGACCTTATTCCTAGGGGCCTGCTTTGTCTGGCTCTGCATAAAATGGGCTTACCAGGTCCATTGGTATCCTTGATTATACCACTGCACGGTAATAACTTTGTGCTGGTTCAGATGGGGGACAAGGGGGAGCTGACAGATAGAATTTCAATAGAGAGAGGTTTTCGTCAAGGCTGCGTGCTAGCTCCAACCTTATTCACCCTCTGCATAAATGGGATAATTGAGCACTTGTATAATTGCAACAACGAATCCCCCAAATTGGGAGGCAAGAAGATTCCCGCCCTCCTCTTCGATGTCAATACTCTTTTACTATCAAAACCTCCAAAGGGTCTGCAAACTTTGCTTGAAGAATCGTTTGGGCTAGAAAAATTATCAGTAAAAGAAAGTCTATGCCTTTCAGCCTACCAAGGTCGTTTAATGGTCAAATATATATCCAAGGTGTTCTCCGGAGGGAGTTAAGGAGTTCGATTATCTTGTGGTGCGATTGATGAACACTATTTCGTGGTCAGTGCAAACCTTGAAAAGTAAGGCGCTGCTGCAACATAGGGCTGGGGCTGTGCTGAGACCCTTTATAATCTTCTACCTTGTGGCCGCTATCTCCAGCACTGCAGCTATATCGTGCAAAAGCTGTCAGTGCAGCTCTATATGGTTCGGAGGTGTGGGGAATAAGTAATGTATCTCAGTTGGTAACAATTGAGAACAGCTTTATACGTTCTCTCACTGGCCTCCCACAAAGTGCCCCTTTGATCCCTCTAAGGCTGGATTTGGTGGAGCAAAACATTGCAGACATTGCACATCTTAGGCCTCTTTAATATTGGTGAGGATGTGGTCGTCTGAAGATCTGAAATAATATTGATTGGCACTCAAGGAGTTAATAGACCCAGGCTCAAATTGGTTAAGAGATGGCTCTCCAAACTTGATTTGAGTGAGCTTTGGGATAATCCTTCTTCATGCAACAAGGGGATGGTGGGTCAGCTGAAGATAGCAAACCCTACTTGATGTCTCGCTCCGGTAGTTTATCAGTAAGCCTTTAAATGCAAAATGTGCTCCCCAATAAGAAGTTCTTTATAGAATAAAGCCCCTTGAGGTGAGATCTCTGTAGTTGAAATTTCAATATGGAATTTGACCTGTGAACAAGCATATAAGTATTTGGAGTGTGCAGCTGAGAATATCTCCAGAATGCCTGTACTGCACATCTCCTCTTGAAACAGTAGCACACTTTATGTTTTTTTTTCCCCCGCATATGCGGACATTAGGGAATCTTGGTTGGTCCTTGTGTGTAGATAATTGGGAGAGAGGAATTTTGTGAATGCCCTCAGAATTTTAACCACAGATAATGCTGATCTATGTGTGTATGCAGTGGCCAAATACTTGTACAAAGCCTGGACGCTGAGATACATGTTTAGCGTGGAGAAATCACCCCTATGTGAGGACCGCAGCTAGTTTTAATAAGCTAATGTGGAGGCTAATCATTCATATATAGATTGGAGTTCAAGATACATGATAACAGTTGATTAATTTTTCGCATGAGATGAGCAACAAGAACAGTTGCAAATTGTGATGAATTTTTCACTGTATTAGCCGATGGCTAGCTGTACTTGGCCCTGTTTTATGTATTTTAACTGATTTTAATTTCTTTTAAAGTTGCCAACTCTCAATTACTGTACTCTGTAAATTGAATCTTTGTACATATGTTTTTTTACACTTTATGGAATGCTTGATGAATGTTATTGTATTTTATAATAATCTTTTATGGCCACTAATGGCCGAAATAAAATAAAGAGAAAATATATATATATATATATATATATATATATATATATATATATATCGAAAGATCCTCACCACCTCCTGGTGAAAAAATGAGCCACTTCAGATTGTGGTTTGTAGATTGATTAGATTTATTTTAGGCAAAGATAACACGTTTTGACCTGTGATGGTCTTAATCAGATAACTTGTGTGTCGAGTCCCCGTGTTTTTTAAACAATTATTGCATCACTGTGGACATTCATTGTAGACATGGAAAACAGACTATTCAGGCATAGTCACAAACCATTTTTTTAATGCATAAACAATAAAATAAAGTAAAGGTATGCGTGTTATTGTACAACAAATTCATCATCCATCTATGAAAATTTCATGAAAAAAGTATACACAGTGCTCAAGTTCAAGAGTCATTTGCGCCATTTGTGGGAACCAGCGAAGGTATCTCTGCTGTTACAATAAAAGGTCACTTCCCTCCTGTTTTTATCACAATACTGTGAGCTGCATTTGTATATATGTCTGTTCAGCCGATTTTGCCAAAGTCTGTTTTTCATATTTTTTAAATTAATATGCATGTGGGCACTTTAAATATCACTGAGGATACCGTAGTGGCGTCATGTGATCAAGGCAAGGCTTGGCCGAAACACGTCATGGCGAACTGTGAAAAATAAAGAATTAAAGATTTACACAAATACTTGGTGTCCCGACGTCTCCTGTGGTGGATTGACGCAACGGGTGTGGAACGAATATATATATATATATATATATATATATATATATATATATATATATATATATATATATATATATATATATTACCTACTGGCGGTCGCCAGTAGGTAGTTATAGTTAGGACCACGTTTCCATAGGAAATCCGCAACATTCTATTTTGAATAACTTTGGCGCCGGGTGACGAATCCTCGCGAATTTTTCTAAATAGGTGGGGCGCTACGCTCCGCTCCTACCCTGAAAGTCTCGGGGGGCTGAGATAAAAGGGGGGTCCCAAAACGCGTTTTTCCCATGCATTTTTCCATAGGACCTTTAGACACAGCTACAGCCCGAACGGCTGAACAGAATTACTTGAAATTTGGCAGAGAGGTAGTCCTCAGGTCAAGGAAGTGCCTTTTGTAGGTTTGGTGTAAATCTGTTCAGTAGATTCTGAGAAAATAGCCTTTAAATCAATATATATATCTGAGCCAGCTTACGGTGCGCTTACGGTGCGCTTACCGTACGCGTACGGTGGCGTGCGCGAGCGCGATTCTAATTGGCCCTTAGATCTTAGTATACATTCGAATCGGTCGAAACCAGGAAGCGGTGGCCGCCATTTTCTCTCTCGCACTCTGACAGGGGGTTGAAAAACAAAGTGCAAATCATGTAAAGGGGCTGTTTACACAGCTCCCAAGCACCTAGCCATGTCGAGGGAGTCCCCAACGATCCCCCAAGTGAAAAAAGGCAATTTTAATTTTTTCGAAAATTTCGCCGATTACGCTTACCGTACGCGTACGGTAAGAAATAATAATAAAAAAAAAAAAAATATCCACATTCTCCCCACCCCGTGTGCAAAAGGTGCCCGAAGGGCCCCTTTTGTGCATGGCTCATCAGAGATAAACAAAACATATATTTTACCTGTCACAACGATGCTCATCATATGACCTCCATGTGCGCACGGTGCGCGAAGCGCACCGCGCGCGCACGGAACGAACTGCGTTAAGTGGGCGCGCACGCCACAAATGGCGTAAAGTAACTTAGCATTTAAAAAACCGTACAAATTCACTAAAAAAACCTTAGGTTTCACACACGTTATAGTTAGGAATTAGCATTTAAAAAACCTTGCAAATTCACTGAAAAAACCATAGGTTTCACACATGTTATAGTTAGCTGGACATTTTACTGATAAAAAACCAATGAAATTCCCCCGTTATAGTTACTGTAGGCAACTATAACTCACGCGACCGTAATCCTCTGCTGATGACATATGTGTCTTTATGAAAAAAAAATATTTGTAATATATGTATAGCTAAAATTTAATGGAAGAAGACATGGGCAAATAAGTGTCTAAATACAGTATTAGCATCAGCAGAGGATTACGGTCGCGTGAGTTATAGTTGCCTACAGTAACTATAACGGGGGAATTTCATTGGTTTTTTATCAGTAAAATGTCCAGCTAACTATAACATGTGTGAAACCTATGGTTTTTTCAGTGAATTTATATATATTTTTTTTTGGGGCTTGAGGGTTGTTTGGGGACCCCTATATCAATGCTGGGTGGTTAGGATGTGACGAAACTGCCTCTTTAGCCATTTTTTGGCTTCGTTTTTGCTGCCCAACTCAGAGAGCGAGAGAGAAAATGGCGGCCGCCGCTTCCTGGTTTCGACCGATTCGAATGTTTACTAAGATCTAAGAGCCAATCAGAATCGCGCTCGCGCACGCCACCGTACGCGTACGGTAAGCGCACCGTAAGCGCACCGTAAGCTGGCTCAGATATATATATTGATTTAAAGGCTATTTTCTCAGAATCTACTGAACAGATTTACACCAAACCTACAAAAGGCACTTCCTTGACCTGAGGACTAGCTCTCTGCCAAATTTCAAGTAATTCTGTTCAGCCGTTCGGGCTGTAGCTGTGTCTAAAGGTCCTATGGAAAAATGCATGGGAAAAACGCGTTTTGGGACCCCCCTTTTATCTCAGCCCCCGCTTGACGAATCCCCCCGAGACTTTCAGCGTAGGAGCGGAGCGTAGCGCCCCACCTATTTTGAAAAATTTGCGAGGATTCGTCGACCGGCGCCAAAGTTATTCAAAATAGAATGTTGCGGATTTCCTATGGAAACAGGGTCCTAACTATAACTACCTACTGGCGACCGCCAGTAGGTAATATATATATATATATATATATATATATATATATATATATATATATATATATATATATATATATATATATATATGTATGTATGTATGATTGTATATGTATATATATCAATTAACAATCCCACTATTTTGACACATCCAAAATCTAAGCAAGCACGTATTCTTTCAAGGTGCGTTTCAGTCAGTGCTTAATTTGTGCCGGAGCTTTCCGGTGCTTAGCACCGGCACTTAATCATCAGGGCCGGGTCTATACTCTGCACATCACATATTGCATTGAAGTCAATATTAAATTGAATTGACATATTTAATTTACCTCTTCACTGTAACTGTACCGCCGCAGACTAATGTTGTTCTCGTGACCGTCTCCCAAGTGAGTAACGGTAGGAAATAGTGTTGCGGGTCTTGTGGCAGCGGCTGAGACTGAACCTGAGCCAAACCAGAGCAGTAGGAGTTTGAGATTCATTTAATGTTGCTTGATTGATGGCGGCCCTTGCTTCAGTGTTGCCTGTTGGCGGGACACTGAGTCATTGGGCTGGATTTTGGTTCTGCTGGGGGGTAGGGGCTGTGCGGAAGCGCGCACCGATTTTTCCCAGATCGCCACGCCCCAGCATATCGGCACACGCACCTCATCCATTCAAGGCAAGCCACTGGCACAGCCAGTTACTGAGCAATACCACCAGGGGCCCAGTCCCGACTCCCGCCTAACGGTTACGGAACCACTGAGTCAGTTAATAAGGCAGTGAGTGTCTCCGCCGGCCCTTCACAAGTACAGCACAGGTAAATTAATTTAAGTACTAAGTTAAGTAGCAGATAGTAGCCATGATGCCAAGAATATGATGTGGAGTGGATTTTGGTTCTGCTGGGGGGTAGGGGCTGTGCGGCAGCGCACGCAGATTTTTCCCAGATTTCCACGCCCCAGGATACCCGCACGCGCACCACACAGCGAGTCTCATCCGTTCATGGCAAGCCACAGCCAGTTACTGCGCAATACCAGGCCCAGTCCCGCCTAATGGTTACGGAAGCAGTCGGTCAATAAAGGGAGGCAGTGAGTGCAGTGTAAGTCCCGGCAGGCGCCTGGTCCACCACGTGTACAGCAGGTAAATTAAGTACTGCCTAAGTCTAAGTTAAGTCGTTACCATGCCAAACCAATGCTGCTTTTTTTTTTTTTTTTGCGTGGTGGCATGACGGTCGTCGGGTCAACGTTGTGGTGGTAGCTGAGTCTGACTCCACAAAATTCGATGATCATGTATATGCAGTGGTCGAAGTGGGCGGGATCGGCAGGGAACGGTGTGCCCCTACTTCTTTAATTTTATAGATTCCATGCCCCTACTTTTTTATTTTGAACATGCGTCCCATAAGAAACATCCAAGGCCTGCAGAGAGGGCTCGGCATTAGTGGCTGTTCGGGACGGCGGGGAGCAGAGAAGGAAAAGGTCTCCGTCTCTTGCTTCCTGCCCAGACAAGACAAGGAAGGTGTCAGCTTCTGCTCTGCCGCTGGCAGCTGACCCGTCACCCACCCTCTTTCTTACTCCTATTCCCTCTCTGTCTGTCTAACTCCTCCTCACATACCGAAAACCGTAACTCAAGAAATGGTTCTCACCCTCTTTCTTCCTGTCGTTCATGTGTTCCCCTGTGAAATGGATCCAAAAAAGAAAAACAACTTTTGCTGGAAATGCCGTTTTGACATTGTTCTATTTCAAAGTGCAGCCTCGGAAATAAAAAAGTTCATAATATGAAAAATCAATAACTAAATAAAGCAAGATGGAGTGTTCTTAAAGTGGCCAGATTGGTTTTATTCAAACCCCAAAAACATTAGCGTCACTTTACCGAGTTTGCCAGTGAAGCGCTGTTCCCCCCCCCCCCCCCACCTACCACCCCCGTGGGGAAGTGCGCCAAACCTGGAGGTATTTCAATACCTGGTTGATGGGTGGATTGGAAAACAAAATGTGTACGGCGGCTTTGTGTTCACGCCTGTGGTCTTTTTAAACCATACTGCTTACGTTTTGTAAGTATATGAGCAGTGGATATTGAAATGGGTCCTTTCTGGGCCCTGTAGTTTTCAGGCAGAAGCGCTCACTGATTTCTGAATTGTGAGTGTAAAAGCGTTAAGTTCACCATGTTGTTTCTGCTTACATTTCACATGCTTTATTTAATCTTTCATTCCCTATGAGTGTTTTCTTTTTTCAGGATGATGTTACTTTTTCCTTTAGGTAGCATATTGCTCTTGCCTAGCGCGTAATTTGAATTGAGTCGCATCTAGTTGTTTATAGCAGGTCAAATTGGATTGTAGTTGAAGGCAGTGTGAATTTCTCTTAGTGGGGCAGTATGGTGTTCAGTGAGGGAGCGGATTTAGCACTGTGGGCAGAGCTGTCGAATTTAGAACTAGGGAACCAGGTTCAGTCTTCATGAAGAATCCCCCAGACCACTCTCATGACTCACCGGTGTGACTGCAATGGGTGCTGACTTTGAGTGGGGGCGTTGTAAATTATGGTTTTAAAAGCACTTGCAGCCTCCTTCCTGGCCTACAGCAATTTTCGGCAATAATAAAAATGTCATGATAACTCCGGTGAATAAACTTCTTCCTAGAGCGAGATCGGAGTTTCGTCTAGTGGAAGTTTTGACTCATGGAAAGATAGTGCAGAGGGTTAATGTGCCTGCTGCAAAGAAAATGTACCATGCCCATCACAAAGTGCACATTTTTAAAATAGGTCAGTGGGTTACTGCTTTTGTCAGCAAGATCCTTTTGCTCCATGCAGTTTATAAGTTAAAATCCTAACAAAGAATAGTGAGCTATTAACTTTCATCTAAGAGCTGCAAGCAAACTGCAAGGTATAAACTAGAGCTTTTTGTTTTTTCCCTAAGCCTTTGATTATCATAATGTTGCAAAAAGTGTTCATTTGGATAGAAATCAATAATGATTATTAATGAGAACCCCCAATCATGGTATTAAGTTGTAAATTCTGAGTTTGTGTTTCTCCAGATCAATCACTATTAAACTATACTGCCTACTAATATGGTTGTCATGTGACTCCTACACCTTGTAGTCCTTTGTCTTATGTAACTTATCCTATACAGTGATTTACACACGTAAAATTGATTGTCTCTGTGTATATTGCTGACGGCAGAAACTCCATGGCTCGGAAACAAATGGCTTGTGCTTCCACTTTTAAGCGTATTTGGGACATTCTATGATTAGAAACATATTCCACTTTGTGAATTTATTTTAATGTCAATAACTCATATTAATCGTTAAATAATCATGTGTATCCATTGGTTGTATTACATAACATTATAAGCTGTAACTGGTCAGTGGAATGCCAAACAAATACTAAAGATTGGGATGTTTTGTCAATCCTGGCCACACCTCTAACTCCGCCCACTGAACCAATCCTCAGGTTATTCCCGCCCTCTGATTCTCGCCTACAGTTCCCCTACTTTTTTTTCCCCACTTCGACCACTGTGTATATGATGCAGACTGACTGATGCACTCGTTGCACTGCCTGGCCTGGCCTAGTAGCCGCCACCGGCGTACACTTCTATCATGATAGGGGCTGGCCCGGCTGGGGTTAAGTTAAAGTCCTACCTGCCCGGCCCCTGCCCTTGAAGTATCGTCCCTCCCCTGCTTCAGAGTACTGGGCTAAATCTGTGGAGGCTGGCAAAAAACAGGCTCGTCTGACTGTGTCTCGCTCTCGCAGTCCTGGAATGACCGCTCACGGCCCGGGGATGGCAGCAGGGAAGCTGTAAATCAAATTTTTTAAAAAGTAGCTAAAGTCTGTTCTCATGGGTTTAGGTTTACCAATTACTTCAACTTCTAAATCTAACCCCACTCCTGGCCTCAGCACGTACGGTCTTGTAGACCATAAGTAAACTACTAGTCCCGTAATGCTTGGTGCTGTTGTCAGCAAGACTCAGGAATAGCAAGCTGACGCTTACTTGTACCATTATTCCCAAAATCCATGAATATAATACACTGCTCACGTGAGATGTCAGGCATAGAGGTTGATTGTGCGACACACTGGTGCTGGGAAGAGAAGGAAGCACCATCTTGAACCTGGCAAAGGATAGGATTGTAACTTTTATTTTGATGCGCAGCCGCAGGCATAACAATATTGACTCTAAGGCCGCGAATCCTTTGTGTATGCAAACGGGATTTTAATTGTACGCAAATCGCGGGAGCTAATTGCACATTCACTATTCGTTTTTAGGTCTCGGGACCATCCGGTCTGCCGAAGGCAGAACCGGAAGTTGAGAGATTTAATGTTTTGGAGAAGAGGGGCATGAACCCGCCCCTCTTCTCGCCTCTTCTCCATTGGCTGGCCTCTTGAATGCTGGCCAGCCATTGGAGAAGAGGTTTGTCTCTCCGATCAGGCCCCGTCCTTTTCGGATCGGGGGGGGCGTGTTTTTTGCAGAAAGTATAATTATCTCCTCCAGCCAATGGCTGGAGGAGATAACAGCAAAACACGCCCCCGAATCCGAAAACGACCTGCGGAAATATGCTTTTTACAAAACGCTGCAAGTACTGAGGTACCGAAGATTCTCTGTTGCAGCAAGGCACTGAGTGGCGGTATATATCCCAAATTATATATAACAGTCAGTAGACGCATGCCTCTACAGTGTTCTCTTATATTTTGAAACCAGAATTGGTCAAGTTCGTATCCTTTCAAAGTTCCCTTTTCAAACAATCATTATCAACGCCAAGTCTGGCCCTGGCACGGTAGTGCGATTTTTGCTTAGTATTAATAAAATTTGACACTTCAGACAGCAGTTTCAGCAGAGAGGACAAAGAAGGAATGGGCATGGAATCCAAATACTAATCATGCATATTAGTCTGGGCCACTGGCATTTTGCGATGCTGCAGCGTTTTCCTCATAATTATGGATTTGCCAAACTTTCCAAATAATGCTCGCATAATAAATCTCGCTTTTGAGAGTGATTAAGCTATTGACATTGTAAATAACAATGCCGTTTCTTTAAATGTTTTAAAAACAAAAACATAAACAAAAATAATGTCATGAGCAATGCCAATAGCTCTAACTTTAACAATGCCGAGACCGTTGCATTGCAAATGCTTGTTTTCTATTCAATTGTGTCACAGCGCTACCTAATGAGCGTCCCTACCGAGACTCGAACCTGGTGCCCCAGCGCCAATGTTGGCAGCTCTGGCCGTTATGACTTTAATTTTTCTTCGTGCAGCAGTGCACTGCACTTTTCACCTCTACACCTTCATGATTTGTGTGTTGCTGTGAGCTTTGCAGAGCAGGAGAGGAACCACATGTTCGCATGGGGGTCTGGGACTGGACTCTGTAGGACAATGAGCTCCACCTTGCACGTGAATGACTTGTGTTCCTGTAAGCTCCAAGGTGCAGAGCTAACTCCGAAATCTGTGCACTTGTCTTGTGACACTAGCAGATGTGCAATTTCCACCCACAGAATGCAACATAATCATGATAAGGCCAGAAGTCGGTCTGAATCTTCACTGTGCAGTGTGCAAGCCTCAGACATACGTTTTCATTCATGTAGTGCACACCACACACTAACATGTCAGTTAATACTTTAATCATGCCCTCCTAGTACCACGCCATGGCACACTGCTGTTATGCACCTAGTTACCTGTTAATTTATCTCGGGATTAGCCTGTCGAAGTGAAAAGAACGGAAATTATACTGCAAATCACAACATAAAGTATACATAAGAACTTGTAAAGCGCACCTTCACCCAAGGGTATCTTGGAGCTGAACAACAGATCAATGGTACTCATTTTATCAACCTCAGAATGATGAAAGGCAGGGGACCTGCCAGGATTTAAACCTGTGACCACACAGACAGGAAATTAGAACCTCTAACTGTGGTGGATGACGACACCCATGGCTCCATTCATTGCCTGCCATTTGAGCAGTTGCAAGTTTTAGTATTAATCCACATATTTAGGCTTGCATTAAAAGATCAGTGAGACTGAGGAATTATCTTCACTCTCTTCTGAACAAAAGCTTAATCACAGATCGCGGATGCAAAAAGGGTCCATTTATGCCCCACTTTACCCCGAATGAGTAGCTAAGCTGAGCTCTTGTTTCAGGTCTGACTCCAGATATTATTCATGGTTGTGTACCTTCTCTTTGCTGTCCTAGAAATCTGCTTTTCTGAACTGCTGATTCAGTTTATTTACTTGCTAAATGCTAAATCTTCTAATGATAAAATTCCACATTTTGTGTTATATGGCTGTGTAGGCACACACAGATGCCATCCAAAAACCTGACATGCCTCATGCCTGTTTTAATCTCCCAAAATAAAGAAAAAAAAAAAATTTATAGCCAAGACACGATTCCAACTTAAGAGCGTACAGCTAAAACTGAGCATGTTTCTGGTAACAGTTTCTCCAAAAGCCCACCTTTCTCTTTGCATAGCTTATTTTGAGTCCTCTCATCATGCCCTTTGTACCTAAATCTAACTGCTCCCTTCAGGTCGTACTTGCATCAAAGACTAGTAACATGACGTCCACCCCTGGGCATTTCTATGACTGTGGTTTGTCACTTAATTCTGGTAATACTCCTGTCAACAGAAAAGCCAGATGACGCAATACAGCTGTTAGCATATAACTGATTTATTTATTCGAAGTACTAGAATTGGCAAAGCAGTATATTTTATAGGTTGTGAACACCATCATACAGAAGCTTATTTTTCTTAATGAGATGTGTAAAATAGCTGCCTTTAAAAGCATAAGCTTATTCAGTACAGTAAAACAGAAAATGACAGTTTGTGATATGTGCTAAGCATTCTCTGATACCCCAGTATTGTCCTTTCCCCAAATCAGCACACAGAGCACTGAAATTGTCCCTTTTCAATGCATTAGTGATTTTAGCTAATTTATTCCCAAATTGTGCTTAAATGCACTTTTGATTTAATCTTTTACAAAATTTTCACAGGGCATGGGAACCTCCTACCAAAATCTTACTATGAGGAAGGCTCCTTTGCTGAAATTCAGATCAGGTGTTACATCTGACTTTTAGCAGTGCCAGTTGAAGATGTGGGTGGAGCTAATGGAGTAAGTGGGTGGGGCCAGTTGAGGAAGTGGGTGGAGCCATAGAAACGTAGGTGTGGCCTCCGACAAACATTTTTAGCACCTGCACTTCATATTTTACAAATTAAGCACTGGTTTCAGTTATATTTTATTGATTTTTATCGTCTTTTCTTCGTATTGTGCATAATGCATGGCCCATGACTTGTTTCGACCGTTTTTGCATGACCTTGATCACATGACCTACTGCGATTAATGGCGTACTATCTAACCCTATACCCATTGCGGTACATGAACATAAGCAACAGACTACACTTGTCATTGTGTTACACTAAATCCATAATATATATCTCATAATTAACAATTGTAATACGAATGCTGAACGTTCATTCAGTAATTCTAAGTACATATTCTCAGCATATATATGAAATGTAATCTTAACATTTATAACTCTGTTGCAAATCACAATAAGATTTCACCCTAATAAAGTGCTTGGTGCTTGTAGCGTGCAATATACATAGAAAAAGTGCATTGTTCGATTCGTTTTAGCAGCAATGTATTGCAATTCATATCTAGGTATTTGTAAACCCTATCCATTCCAATCATATGTTTCAAAGACCAATTCCCAAAATTATGCTTCTATTATCATCAAACTACCAATCCTTACTGCACCAATGAAGTTGCCATGAATTCTTGTTCCCTTTAGCCAATAATTCTTCTTCAATAAAGTGCTAGTGCTTATTCATAAAGTGGCCTGAGCAACTTGCCAAATTAAGCATGCATGAATGCATAATAACTGTAATCAGGTCACAACATGTACGTCCAAACTTGGCCGACTGGGTGATTCAATATTTCTGCGCTAATTCATTAAATCATCCCCTCGTATACGACAGCCATGTTAAAATAAAGTGCAAATGCTGATTATCAAGTGGCCCGAGCATGGCTCAAGGTTAGTTATATGACATGTGTTAAAGTTATTATGATGTTGCCATTAAAGTAGTTCATGGTTGTGCCAATGTCTATAACTGGAATTGAATTCGCCATCCTAATTTACACATTTCTAAAGTGACTTGTGCAAAGACGAAAATATGTACAAGGAAACTTAAATAACTCATCAGTAATCATTGTAAAAGATATCATGCTTTAGTTGGTTCCTTTCTGTTAGAAGCCTCCACATAATAAAAAATATATATATGTACACACAGTGCCACAAAGATCTTACATGTTAATAAAATAACTGCTGATATCAACCTATGTCGTCATCAAACTTATTGTTACTCAAATTCTAATATTAAAAACAGATCTAATTATGAAAAATTGTGCAGATTCTCACTCATGTTCAATCCATTTGGTATCTATCTATCTATCTATCTATCTATCTATCTATCTATCTATCTATCTATCTATCTATCTATCTATCTATCTATCTATCTATCTATATTACCTACTGGCGGTCGCCAGTAGGTAGTTATAGTTAGGACCACGTTTCCATAGGAAATCCGCAACATTCTATTTTGAATAACTTTGGCGCCGGTCGACGAATCCTCGCGAATTTTTCAAAATAGGTGGGGCGCTACGCTCCGCTCCTACCCTGAAAGTCTCGGGGGGATTCGTCAAGCGGGGGCTGAGATAAAAGGGGGGTCCCAAAACGCGTTTTTCCCATGCATTTTTCCATAGGACCTTTAGACAGGGCTACAGCCCGAACGGCTGAACAGAATTACTAGAAATTTGGCAGAGAGGTAGTCCTCAGGTCAAGGAAGTGCCTTTTGTAGGTTTGGTGTAAATCTGTTCAGTAGATTCTGAGAAAATAGCCTTTAAATCAATATATATATCTGAGCCAGCTTACGGTACGCTTACCGTACGCGTACGGTGGCGTGTGCGAGCGCGATTCTGATTGGCTCTTAGATCTTAGTAAACATTCGAATCGGCCGAAACCAGGAAGCGGCGGCCGCCATTTTCTCTCTCGCACTGAGAGTGATGATGAAAATACAAAGCACAAAAACATGTAAAGGTGCTGTTTAGACAGCGCCCACACACATAGCAATGTTGAGGGAGTCCCCAAAGATCCCCCAAGGCCAAAAACGGAATTTTTATTTTTTCGCTAATTTCGCCGATTATGCTTACCGTACGCGTACGGTCAAAAAATATAAAAAAAAAAAAATTATCCACACTCTCCCCACCCCGTGTGCAAATGGTGTCCTAAGGAAACCATTTGTGCTTGGCTTCTAAACTTTTGGAAAAACTGAAATATAAAAAATAAAAATATTTAAAAAAAAAATTATACACACTCTCCCCACCCCATGCGCAAATGGTGCCCGAAGGGCACCATTTGTGCATGGCCCATCTAGCGTAACGTGGGCACGCGAAGCGCACCGTGCGCGCACGGAACGAACTGCGTTAAGTGGGCGCGCACGCCACGCATGGCGTAAAGTAACTTAGCATTTAAAAAAACGTACAAATTCACTGAAAAAACCATAGGTTTCACACACGTTATAGTTAGGAATTAGCATTTAAAAAACCTTGCAAATTCACTGAAAAAACCATAGGTTTCACACATGTTATAGTTAGCGGAAATTTTACTGATAAAAAACCAATGAAATTCCCCCGTTATAGTTAGTGCAGGCAACTATAACTCACGCGACCGCAATCTTCTGCTGATGACATATGTGTCTTTATGAAAAAAAAATATTTGTAATATATGTATAGCTAAAAATGTATGGAAGAAGACATGGGCAAATAAGTGTCTAAATACAGTATTAGCATCAGCAGAGGATTGCGGTCGCGTGAGTTATAGTTGCCTGCACTAACTATAACGGGGGAATTTCATTGGTTTTTTATCAGTAAAATTTCCGCTAACTATAACATGTGTGAAACCTATGGTTTTTTCAGTGAATATATATATATATAAACAATGCAGCACTACTTTCCAAAATGTTCTTCCTTCCCCTTATCCTTCTCTGGGGAGGGTGTTTTTGCTCAGTCACTCTGTGAAGTTTTGGCCCATGAGTTTAAAAGTCCACCTAGGGACACAGTCAAAAACATCTAGAAATGTTTTACTATTTAGACTTTTTTGAGTGTATTGGCACCTGCGTGTTTATTTCATGCATGCCACAGGATTTTGTTTAAAGAGTAAACCAGTGGGATTAGACAAATGCAATGCACAGATTTGGCTCTTACTGCCCTATGGCACGGGTCCACACTCGGGGAGTGTCGACCTATTGGACAGCTGAAGGGAAGACCCACGCAGGACATAAACATGAAAGTGCTCATATAGTTACAAAAGTCTAATAAGTTAAATATTTCTAGATGTTCTCGACAGAGGCCGCAGGTGAACTTTTAGACCCATGGGCCAAAACTTCACATACTGACTGGACAAACACAGACGCCTCCAGAGAAGGATCAGGGGAAGGGAGAACATTGAGAGGGGAGTGGTGTCTGTCGGTCTGACCCAAAGCGTTAAATGAGGGAAAAGTAAAAAGTAAAAAACTAATTACGCAAGGTAGGCAGCTGCATAGACACTGGCAAACCACATTTCACCCTGCAAGCATAATTTCGAATAATGGCTCAGACTTTTAATGGAATTCTCTTTGAATTTTCCTTCTTGGTTCTTTCACTATGGTTCTTTTGCATCTCAATACATATAACTTTCGATATTCTTTGCTTTGAAAAGCAAAAACCACTTTTTTGCACTGGTATGGTAAAATTCGAGTATTGTATATTCAACTGTTTCCATCTGATTTCACATTTTGTACAAACCAAGAAAAATGTGTATTCTGTCTTTATTTCAGCGTTGAAAAAGTCATTTGGATAAGACGAAACACGTGTCGGCTGATTGTTGTGAAAAGAAAAAGAAATTAATAAAACAACAGTGGAATTACTATCTTTCATGAACTTTTTTTGCGCATTTACATTAAGAGAAGAGATACTTTCCAACTTTGAGTCGTTGTAATTTTTGGTACAATTGCATATATTATCTTGATGCTATCCGAGGACCTAATGGTGTTTACGGTTTACTTATGAGAGTGCTGTCATAAGGTTCTATTACCAAGACACCAAGCACTGCAGCGTTGCAGTGCATGTCACACATACACCACAATCGTAACTTTTTTAAAATTCCTTTGGGATTATTGTATCAGAACGTATAAACTGAAAATTAGACCCAGTACCTGTTGGAGTGTTGGTGGCCTGACTCATGATTGTGGTTGATAGTGAAAACACATCTGTGCTATTCATGAATAGGTCCTGAATGAATGCACTGCGACCCTTTGCGCCTTGGGGGTGTCAAATATATGGCAGGTCTTTTCGCAGTCATTTTATCCAGACTGGATCCAATACTCTAATTCAGTTCATTTCAGTTACTTTGTATGTGCCTGAGGTATTTTTTATTGGGCTGTCATTTCATTTAGGAGCTCAGTACTTACAAGCCGCTCCCCGGCCTGTAACCCTGAGGACAGGTACGCAGACAAGGACTCTTACTCCCCATAGAAACCATACCATTCGGTGGCCCAGGTGTGTGTATTTGTAGTGCAAATTCTTTATAGCTGTATCTATAGCCAATCGACAGGTTTACCATGGGTCTTTAAATCAATGTAGAGAATGGCAATCATAGGCATGTGTAGAGGCAGCGTTCTACCCCACAATTATGGAACTGAGTCAGCACTGGTGTTTAGGGCAAGCCTGTCTACTGCATATGAAAGTTTATTAACTGTGTTCATCAGCGGAAGCTTCTCTGCAATGGTGGAGGAGCATCGTCACGCCTGCCAGCAGCCGCAAACCTAAAAAAATAAAACAATCATTTTATATTTAACACAAATGAGTCTTGGGGTGAGGCCAGACGATGACATGCGGGAGGGGGAGTGCTTGGACTGTGATCAGTGCGCATAACGGTTTGGCAGGCCGTCTCACGTCCGCCAAACCGCCATGCGCACTGAAGCTGTCTCCAACCCGAGCTGAGTTGCCGTTTGGAGACAGCAGGTACAGGCTCCCAATCTCCCTGGGAGCACAAATTGAGGGTGCTCAGGCCAATCCTGACACTGTTCTCATGCATGAGAGCAGTGCCAGGATTGGCCGCAGGGGAGCCTGTGCAGTGCCGCAGAAGAGCCCCGAGTCGGCAATGCGTCGAGCAGCAAGCTGCAGGTAAGTGTTTTCTATTTTCTTTATGGTTGTCCGTCCGAAACACCCTACCCCCGCCCTGCCATTCTGCCTTGATACTAGCTACAACTGATATTCATATTATTCGGTGTAATGGCTGCCTTGAACATGATGGACTATGCTGGTCTACTAAGTCTACTGAATTGTGGAAGGTGTCATGAAGTGGACCTTAGGATGATTTTGGAAATTTGTTGGTAGAGAATCAAGGGTGAGAGTGGGGACCCTATCAACTCCTTCCATCGTCTTTGTATATTGAGCAAAGGTGTTGGTAGGTCACTGTTCCTTTTTCAGGAGTAATATATTGTTGTTGGTATTTTCTTGCGGATTGTCAATTTCTCTGTAAACTGGTCTGTGTCATCACTTTCTCTGAAGTTCGTTACTTTCTCACAAGAGTATTTGTTTCTGTTAATTGCTCTCAGAAATGGTTGGTGTCATGTTCTCTTGGGTATTACAACTTTCAATCATGATGGGATGTGCTGTTATTTCTTCCAAGAGCGGTCAGTGTTTTACTCTCGCTTAAGAGGGGTTAGAGCAGTTAATATCTTTCAGAATGAAATTGTTTTATAAATTCACTTCAGGTAGGTTGGCACCGTCACCTGTTCTCAGAACGGGGTGATGCTGTTATTTCACTAGAGGACTGATTCGTGTAGTTACTTTCCCTGTGAAACAGTTGTAACATTTACTTATCTCAAGAGGGTTAGGTTTTAAGATTTCTATCGGGCAGTAGGGGTCGTTCCTTTATATGAGAATCACTGGTACCTTCACCCCACATCAAGAATCTACAATGGCAATATGTTATCGGCCTGTGGGACCCACATTTCCACCTCCATATCACAATCTTGAAAAACAATGGCTCTTTCTCCATTTCATGATTTTAGCCATTGCCATAATCAACAGACGGTAAATTAGCAGCGACGGGGGCTACCTGGAGACACAAAATTGGCCCCTTTGCATGTTGCGACCACCTTGAACTGCACTGGGCCTAGTAGCAGCAAAACGAGAAATTGGCAAGACTTGGAAGGGAACAGAAACTCCATGGTTAGAATGCAGGAAGAAAGGGGTAGATTGCGCTTTGAGCCTGGATATTCTGATATATGTCATTAGAGGCTTTCCTCAGAAACACCATAAAATTTGATCAGACTGATGCCAATACAGAGGGATCCTCCTTGATCCAAAAGCAGCCATGATAAATACCCTGGATGCAGAAATCTGAATTCATGATGGACTTCGGCCACCCTGAGAGGGGGCGAGAGGCAGGAGAGATTAAGAGAGGGATCAATAATGTACATTTATGCCCACTTTCTCCTGCTTCTTTCAGCCAATTGTGTTCTGGTCAGGAGAAACCATTGTGCTACCCATGTATCATTGCCTTGGTAATTGATGTCTGCAATGCAAAAAAACAAAAAAATGTGTTGTAAAATACAGACAGTAAATTAATGATGGCAGGAGGATACAAAGATTATCACAATTGGTAGTTGAAAGATTAGTGCTAACGGTACGAAAATTTACAAAGACACTAGATCAGGGGTCTCTAACCTTTCCTGTAGTAAGAGCTACTTCTGTTCAGTGAGAGTCATCCCAAGCTACCAGTTTTATTCGAGATGTAATAATCATCACGTAAGGCAGGATTACATTAGTGCCCCTTCCCCCACTTATGCAAGATCACCAGCAGTTATCACCTCAGTGCCTCAGGCACACCTGCCTTATATTGGGGCGTTACATAGACGATTGTTTGATGATATGGACTGGTACAGAGGATTCCCTTGAAGAATTTTTTGTATACTTGAACACTAATGATATGAACATTAGATTTACTACTTGTTTCAGTAGGACTAAAGTAATGTTTTTAGATGTGGAACTATATGTTCAAAACAATAAGATCCAGAGTAACATGTACAGAAAACCGACATCTTGTAATGCGATATTACATGCTAGTAGTGCTCACCCTCGTCATCAAATTAAAGCTATTCCATATGGAGAGATGATAAGGGCGAGGCGGAATTGTAGTAATGATACTCAGTTTAAACAATGTATTGAAGACATGGAAAAAAGATTTATACACAGGGGTTATTCGCGACATGAGATAGTAAAATCAAAGGCAAAAGCCCTAAAGACTGAACGTTTGACCACCTTGCAATCAAAGACTAAAACTGTAATGGCTACACAACCAGTACGGATGGTAACTGATTATACACCACTCAATATGTCCCTTCGGAAGAGTTTAAATAAGCACTGGCACATTTTACGTGCGGATAACACATTAAGAGATTGCATAACTGAGAAGCCTCAAATTACATACCGAAGGGGCAAAACTATAGGTACAATGCTGAGTCCTAGTTACCCCCGAGTGAAAAGACAAGATACCTGGTTAACGACACTAACAAAAGGCTTTTTTAAATGTGGACACTGTGGCATGTGCAGGTATGCCAGGGATAAAATAAAATGTTTCACTGATAGCAATGGGAAAACCTATAATATAATGACTAACATTAACTGTTGTACAAAATATGTTATCTATATTATTGTCTGTAAATGCAGTAAAATATATGTAGGTAGTACAATCAGAGCTCTCAAGGACCGTATAAGTGAGCATATGAGGGCTGTGAAAAATAATGACATCAGATATCCGATAGCAGAGCATGTACACAATTGTGGGGCGCAAAGTCAAACAAAAAGTTTTGAATTTTATGCTATCGAGCACATTTTTTTGGACCCACGTGTAGACAACAGGGAACTTCAGTTGCGGAGGCATGAGGCAAGGTGGATCATGCGCTTGCGGGCCGTGGAGAACGGTCTTAATTATGATCACAAACTTCAATATTTTTTAGGAGATTAAGACATTGAGATCTATTGAACCCTCAGGCTGCTATTTTCAAGATATGCGATTTATCACACTTGTAACTATTATAGGGTCAGAATGCGGAACAAACTAAGCTGATATATTCAACGAAGATAGATAAACTATAAATGGATTTGTAGAAATTTTGCTAAATAGCAACTGGTGATTATAAAGTTCTTACATACTCTAAACTATTTGAATGCATTCAATATTGGTCTAGGATAAGGTCAATGAAGATAGCGGGTTATATTACGTATATGGTATACGAAACTTTGGTATCGGTTAGTGTATAAGTGAAACGTTGATATGTGATATTATGATATCAGATTATTTCAGAAATTTCTCCATATTATGAATGTAAATAAGGATACTTGGGAGAAATTGGGGTTATGTGCCCATTATAAGATGGCGCCGAGTTAGTACCTAGTTAAAGAATAAGGCGTCATCTATTCATTCCGAAATAGGATGCTTAATAGTAAAATAAAGTAAAGGTACTGATGTTGTGGCGGGAAGTAGACCTATAATCAGACGGAATATTATATGGGATATTAGGTAGAGGTAATATATCCTTACGATGCAAAGATTGAATTAGATTGAAACTCGTAGAACATTCCCATTCTAAAATGGCGCCCATTGAGAACGCCAACATGGGAAAGGCATCGTCGATTTCGACTATTTGGTATATATACGGATTGGGACAGTACTATACCGCCGCTGTATTACTGACGGAATCTGGTTGAAATTTGACAGGTACGTTTTTAAGTGAGAGTTACGATACAAACATTTAATTGGGATTTTAAAAATCTTTTTCGTGGGACAGTATCTTACTGTTACTCTCTGCCTATCTATAGAACCCGTACTCCAGGGACAGAACTATACCGCTATTACTAATGGCATACTGAAACGTATTGCGGCCACAAATACATCTTCCTAAAGAAATTAAACGAGGTAAGAGTGTGACGAGCAGATAGATGATAAATGTTAGACAATTTATGCCGTTAGTGGCACAAACAAACTTAACATTTAGAATGTGTAGACAATAGAGTGGTGACATTTCTTTAAAAAGTTCATATGCAATGCATATTTACTTCTGCAGGTATATGGATAGAATTGGCGTAGGCGAGTACGAATTATAGCACTCTAATGTTGGATACGAAATGGGAATAATAGGAGTATGATTTAAGGTATGAGAATCATCGTTTGTTTCCCGCCAAACGCAAATTGAATAAGAGTGCATCTAGATATTTTGCCTCATGTGTTCCACAACTTACCCTGTTGCTATCTATTGGTCAATTTTAGATCTAATATCAGCGATTGAAGCCAAAAGGTACCTAATAGTTAACACCATTGGATGATTCACATTGGTACACTATGGTGGCATGTTGGTATGTGTAGGTGGTTTGTACTCACTACAATGACACTCTGGAAATATGAATCCAAATAATGAGAATACCTGAATCATGGGTTACTTTGTCCCTATATTTGGACACGGTGAAAACTTAGGATCACAGAAGTCATATACTGCGGAGCAGTTATACATGTTAAGTGGTGGTTTTACGTACGTGGACTCACTGAATTAATTATATATGTGCAAAAGATATAGTCCTTCAAGCAAGGGAGATGGGCTGTAGCTAATATAAAATTACAAAGCAACGTGTTTACAATAGTAGGGTACTATGGTCCCAATTGTGATGACTCTGAACCCCTACAAAACCTATATACTCTGCTGCTATCATCAACAGCCCCCATAATCTGGGGGGGGGGGATTTTAACATCATTTTAGATCCAAAACTTGACAGGCATCCTTCAAGGAAAGAATTAAATCTACCAAATATGAGACAATGGTTATCGCTGTGCATAAAAGATCTTGGATTGGTGGATATTTGGAGAGGAAAAAACCCCGGAAAAAAGGGATCTACCTTTCATAACAAAAGACTGAGCCATTCCTCTCGAATCGATTTCTTCCTCCTTGACTCCAGTCTAGGGCCAATTACCACTCGAGTAGATCACATCCCTGCACATCTATCTGACCATTCAGCAATAGCCCTGGACCTACAGGTGAAAAAAAACAACGCTCCAGGGCGCTGGACAGTAGATCGTACGATCTTTCTGGATAATCAGAACATAGACCTTCTCACGATGGAAACAATAGAATTCTTTAAGATAAATAAAAAGGAGATGTTACCACAAATTGTCTGGGATACTTACAAAGCAGTTATGAGAGGCAAAATCCTAAACATTGCAGCCTGGAAAGCCAAAAGGAGTAAATCCAAAATTAAACTTATGGAGGATGAATTACAAATTCTTGACACCAAACTGGCAGAAGAAGCATCACTCTTAAACAGAGCGCAATTGATAGCGGAAAGGACTCAAAAAAAGACAAATCTAGCCGACCACTTAGAGATTAAATCAAAGGAGAAATGGGAGATGAGCAAATTGTCACACCATGAATATGGCGAAGGCTGTGGGAAGCTATTAGCATGGAAACTAAAAACTGAACAAACTAGAAATAAGATACTTAAGATACGAAAGGGTCAATCGGGAGCGTTAACAGTAGAAGACATAGAAATCAGAGAAGAATTTCAAAATTTCTTCAGCGGCCTTTATAATGAAAACTGCTATCCGACCGAGACCCAACTTCAAATCTATCTGGAGTCTATAGACCTTCCTCCTATTAGCGAGCAAGAGAGGGTAGAAATAAACAAGGAAATAGATGAAGAAGAAGTCATAGAAGCTATTAGGAATCTCAAGAGAGGAAAAGCACCCGGGCCGGATGCTCTACCAAACGAATTCTACCAGTCATGAAGCAAAGCCTTAATCCCACACTTAACTGAATTAATGAATGACATTTTCATCAATAAAAAGAATCTCCCTACTTCATGGAATGAAGCGACTATCAGCATTATCTTGAAACCTGGAAAAAACCCTTAACAGTGTGAATCACATAGGCCCATTTCCCTTTTAAATTGTGACTACAAAATTTACACGCAAATTTTAACAACAAGACTGACCAAAGTAGTCAATCCCCTAATTGATAACAACCAGAAGGGTTTTATGAAGGGCAGACAAATTCAAGAACTAACTCAAGAACTTATCACAGCTATTGACATAGCAACCCAGGAAAAACTTCCATTAGCTATCATCACCTTGGACGCAGCTAAGGCGTTCGATAGGGTTAACTGGGCATATTTGAACACGGTTCTGAGTAGATACAAACTCGGAGACAACTTTCAAGATTCAATTAAATTAATATATAAAAATCCCTCAGCCAGAGTCCTAGTCAATAATAGTCTCTCAAATAAGATACAAATCATGAGAGGCACTAGACAGGGTTGCCCTCTGTCGCCACTTCTTTTTAACCTGTACATAGAACCTCTAGCAACAAAATTAATGAACAACTCTAATATATCTCCATTTTCATATAATGGATGGACGAAAAAAGTCGCCCTTTTTGCAGACGATTTGATGATTTTCACTGACAACTTTTCAACTTCCCTCCATGATATTGAGGTTTCTATTAACCAGTTTGGTGCACTCTCTGGATATATGGTCAACCAGGCCAAATCTGAAATCTTGGTGTGGAATTGTACTAATACTAACAATCATCCCTTGATAAAAACGAAAATAAGATACCTAGGGCTAGACATAATTACTGACATATATAAAATTGCGGAAGTAAACTTTAAAAGGTTACTTAGTGAAACTAGAAAGCTTCTAAAAACTTGGAGTGGCTTACCGTTAACTTTTATGGGCAGGTCAAACATTATTAAAATGACGATACTACCGAAATTCACTTATATCTTTAGCACGATCCCGTTGGAGTTTAACAGAACATCAATAAAGATACTGCAGAGAGAGCTAAATTCCTTTACTTGGGCTAATAAATCCCCTCGAATTGCATGGAATAAACTCAGAAAGAAGAAAGATCAAGGGGGCATTGCTAGTCCAGACCTATTGCAATACTGTTGGGCCTTTCAGTTTAAATATGCAAGAATTTTATTAAACGACTACGAATTCTATCCACCCCACCTGCAAGCCATAACGAGACCTGTGGGAAAATTTTTATATAAATTCGGCCACCCAAAATTCTACAAAAAAATAAAACTAAAGATCCTCCTATCTGCTGTCAAATTGTGGACACAAATAAGAAAATCGACTAAAATTCCCTATTACAGTGATTACGCCCCGATCTGGGAGTCCCTGGGCACGCCAGAATGCCTCCAAGATAGTCTCTCAACTCCTCTCCTAATAAATGGGATTACTAGATGGGGACAACTGATAAAACAGGGTAACATCATAAGCTGGCCTCTCCTGAATAATACCATGGGAGGCTCTCTATCCAAATTCAAGTTTTATCAATTATCCAGTTGGATCAAAACCTTGAAGGATCCCTATGAAGGAGACAGAGAAATAGAACTCAAAATGCTTAATATCGGAGCTCAAAAGAAAGAAGTCTCCATATGGTATTGGACACTTAAAGAAACAGGAGAAGACAACCTCAAGACATTAGAAAAGATCTGGAGTAACGCACTGCCGACAAACGACATCGAAAACTTATGGCAAGTATCTATGGGGAAATGCTAGGGTGTTATAAAATCTACCGCCCTAAGAAGAAACCACTTGTTCACTCTCCATAGAGCGTATTGGACGCCGAAAAAAGTTTCAAAATTCAAAAATTCAGTTCCGAAAAAATGCCCGAAATGTGATGAAGAAGAAGTAGATGACTTGCATATGTTTCGGCAGTGCCCTCAGATTGATGTCTTCTGGAGAGAAGTGTCCAAAACCCTGGAGGAGGTATTTAAACTTCCAGTCGAAGTAAGTACCCACCTGGTTATTTTTGGGGTTAGAGAAGAAGGGGCAAATCTTGCTAAATTAACGAAAGAGCAAGAAAATCTGCTCTTCACCTTAATTCTTCTCGCTAGAAGGGAAATATGTGTGAATTGGATAAGATCTGTTACGCCTTCACATATGGGGTGGATAAACAATGTACATAGGATTTCACGTTTAGACAGGAGTGGGAGCGTCAACAAAAGATTTAAATTTTGGGAAATTTGGGAAGAACAAAATGGCTTGATTAGTTAAACTATAGGCTGTTTCAAACGAGTCCAATGATTAAGCAATAGCAATACATCAGAAGTCTAGACGACTGGAGTAGCCTGAAGGGCTAGCTCTTCCCACTTTCCATAAAAGGGTTAAAGAGATACAGTACCCTTGACAACTCTCTATAATGGGTGCCGCGAAAGAGAGTAACCCAAACGTCAAGAGATCCCTGAGAAATCTCAAAACCCGGTATTGCACAATGAGGACTAAAAAAAAAAAAAACTAAACAAAAAGATATAGTCCTTATGCATGAGTTTCTATAGGGGCTCTTCTACAATTAATATTTATTTATGTGAATTGGTTAAATCTTTGTGCATAACATATATTACAATGGAAGTTGTTTATTGCTTCCAGCCCTGATGAAGTCGCACGGTTGACTACCTAAGCGACGAAACGCGTTGGGATTGGAAGATTGAGAATTTTTATCTTGAATTCTGAAAAAAGTTGCTACTATGCTTAATTATTGAGTGTGTGCACAAACATATTTGTACGTCACACCTGCCAGTAGGTATGTAAAAAATGCTCTATCAATTTGGAATGCCTCTAAATGGATCACACAAAACAGCCGTAGCTGCAATGTCCATAAGAACAAGTTCATAATATTAATAATAGTTTTCCCGGCTCTGTTTGATTTTTATCACTCAAATATCAGCTTTTAATATATATTTTGGATATTCAACTATTTTTCCCTATGCATCAGCTTTTGTATTCTGCTAATACATATATTTTTGTCTTGAATATACACTTTTTAGTTTTGATATACATATAATAATTCAACCAAGCAAAAGCTTATCATTTAGTTCATTGGGCTGCACACAGAAGATCTAATTATGGGTAGCTGTTGAGCTATTAGTAGCCCATGAGCAACTCATTGGAGAAGTCTGCACTACTTCATAGCTCTAATCAATTTAGAAGTCAAAGAAGAATTCTTTTGGATCACAAAGGGAGCTTATTTCGGATGAATTATTGAAGTTAATTGAATAGCCATAGCTTTATCTAAATTGTCTTATAGACAACCTTGCCCTCCTACATTCATTCAATTCCTTGCTTTCACTCATCAATTTTCACCATCTCTTCCCCTTACGTTTTTGTCTTGTTAGGTATGGGTTTCTTTAATGAGAAATCTGGGGTGTTACTTTTCACACAATGTACACATCTATATACATATCACAAAACTACCTCCCATGAAAAGGAAGAAAACGCACTCACAAAGTCACATCTATTTTTTTATTTTTTATTAATTGAACAAGATCTTGTAACCCTTGTAATAGTTTAGCAGCATTTTGGCAGTCCATTGTATAATCATTGTATTTATTTTTGCAGAGTTTTGATTGTCCGATGCGTTTCGGTCTTTGCGACCTTGTTCACAGATCCCCGGTCAGCAATTCCCTTCCACTGAGGACAATCACTATCTTGTTGTTTTTGTACAATTTAGGCCCCTGGTGCCCCCCCCCCATGGTGAGTGAGAAATCCACTCTTTTTCAAGCCTGTGGCATCCAACAGTCTGGATTTTCATATTCAAGAATCATTCAAATTCAAGCCCTCCCGTAGGCAACATTTTTTTTTTCTTTTTTGTTTTTACTAATGCAACATTAATTGGAAAAGTAGCATACCTTTGTTTCAGTTCAGTCCATTTTCAAGGCTAAGTGAAACCATAACCACAGATTCCGTGGTGGCAGCCCTTGCCTGTTAGCTTTCAACAAGCTCCACAATAAGTCGGCCCATATTTGGTAAGTTGGCGAGCTTAATCTGGTGGTACCTCTGTTGCGGCAGAACGAAGCCTGGTATATCACAAAATTACCTCCCAGGAAAAGGAGGAAGTCGCACCTACAAAGTCACGATGGGCCCGATTCACAGAACTAACTTAAGACAAAATCCTAAAGTTACTACCATTTTCGTATTCACAGAAGGCACTTACTCATTTTGGTATTCACAGAAGACACTTACTCACTTCGGTATTCACAGAAGTTAGGAGTCCTAACTTTAGGACTCCTAAATGCCTTCTGTGAATACCGAAAGTCTTAAAATTTGGATTTTTCTTATTTTTAGAGTCCTAAAGTTAGGACTCCTAACTTTACTACTACTAAATTGAGAAAAATCCTAATTTTAAGGCTTTCGGTATTCACAGAAGGCATTTAGGAGTCCTAAAGTTAGGAGTCCTAACTTTACTACTACTAAATTGAGAAAAATCCTAATTTTAAGACTTTCGGTATTCACAGAAGGCATTTAGGAGTCCTAAAGTTAGGAGTCCTAACTATACTACTACTAAACTGAGAAAAATCCTAATTTTAAGGCTTTCGGTATTCACAGAAGGCATTTAGGAGTCCTAAAGTTAGGAGTCCTAACTACACTACTACTAAACTGAGAAAAATCCTAATTTGAAGACTTTCGGTATTCACAGAAGGCATTTAGGAGTCCTAAAGTTAGGACTAACTTCTGTGAATACCAAAATGAGTAAGGGCCTTCTGTGAATACCAAAATGAGTAAGTGCCTTCTGTGAATACCAAAATGGTAGTAAGTTTGGGATTTTGTCTTAAGTTAGTTCTGTGAATCGGGCCCAATGATTTTTTTCTTTGTTAATTGAACAAGATCTTGTAATTTTTATATTAGATTAGCAGCATTTTGGCAGTCTCTTTTATAGAGTTTGTATTGATTTTGGCAGCTTTTTGACAGTCTGACACATATTGGTCTTTGTGACCTTGTTCATAGATCCTGCCATCAGCAATTCCCTTCAGCTGAGGACAATCACTGATTTGCTGTTTTTATACCATTTAGGTCCCCTAGTGGCCCCCCACAGGGGAAGAGAAATCTGCTCTTTTTCATTAAGGGTGGGCATAGGGGGCGTAGTGGGGCTACGTGAAGCAGCACGTAGTGTGCCCAAATCTACGCACACTATGCGCTTTGCGTAGCCCCACTACGTGCCACCCACCTCCCGCCCGCCCTCCTTTATAAAAGATAACATTAATTTATAATAAAGAAAATTAAACACCACTTACCTGAAGCGCGGCGTCTCCGGGGCTCCCCCTTCCTGGTTTCCAACTTTTCTGACAAATGCGCATGCGCGGACGCAGGCGCATGCGCATTTGTCAGAAAAGTTGGAAACCAGGAAGAGGGAGCCCCGGAGACGCCGCGCTTCAGGTAAGCGGTGTTTAATTTTCTTTATTATAAATTAATGTTATCTTTTATAAAGGAGGGCGGGCGGGAGGCGGGTGGTGGGCGGCAGGCAGCTACGCTTCGCCCTCGTGTGCGTAGGCGCTGCCTGCTTCGCCTACTTCGAAAACTGCGAAGCAGGCAGCGCTACGTACACTACGTGGGCGAAGCGTAGTTGTCAGCCCAGGGTTATTTGTCATGTCTGAGGCATTCAACAGTCTTGGTTTAATATTCAAGAATTGTTGCAATAAACACCGAACATTTGTTTATGATAAAGGTAACCCTACAGCCGTTTGCATTAAATACAGTTTTGGCCCGATGATAGACCCCCATGATGGGTTGCAGTTACAGTGCATGGTAGGAAACCGCCGCTCTGTACGGTGTACTAGAATAAAGTACACTATGTGGAGAGTGCAAGATATCCCCAAAAGGCAGGTAGAGGCAAAAGTAGATAATGCAAACTCTCTTTTTGTGGTAGTGTGGCTGAGCAGTTAGGCTTGTCCGAGGGTAGTGTTAAGCATTTGTTGTACTCACAGAGGTAATAAATGAAACACACACTCAAGAATAAATCCAAGACCAATTTGTAAAAATAACTTACATTTTTATATAATTTTTAAGACCCTAAAACACAGTTCAATGGTAAGTACTTTCAGAGTCACGATTTTTCTAAGTTTGGAAAATATGTCACTTCTATGGCCAATTACGCACCACAGGAAACAATGGGGAAAAGCAGAAAAATACATAGAAATTCACGCAATACTTTTGTAGGAAAGTAGGATCTGCTTTTTATGGTTACTCCCACTTTTTGCTTCATGTTATACTGTTTTTGACTAGTCTGACTGGGATCCTGCTAATCAGGACCCCAGTCTATCTGCTTTCTCCCTTAACCTGTTATGTACTTAGGTACACTCCAGATGGATAGTGGGGTACCCTTGTCAGTCCCTAGTATTTGGTACCCATGTGCCCAGGGCATAGGTACCTCAGAGGCCTCCCATGGGCTGAAGCATGTATTATGCCACCCATAAGAGGCCATGCAAAATGGAACTACAAACCTACCATTGCAGCCTGTGTAAGTTGGTGCATGCACCACTTACTTTAGATATAGGTTTACTTTATCTAAGGGTCACTGCACTTAAAACCTATAAGTCACCCCTCTAGTAGGCCTTTACAATCCTGAGGGCAGGGTTCTTGGTTCTAAGTGAGAGGGTGCTACTGCATGAGCAGTAAACCCCTGAACTCGAGGGAGTCCATTCTCCCGGGTTGTCAGTGTATCAGCCATTTACGACACATAGAGTGACATTATGCGAATGCCTACTGACCAACTCTAAAACGGCTGAAAGTAACCCTATCGTGTTTGGTGTCAAACATTGTGGAATCAACCCCCACACTGGTAACCGGTGTGGGAGGTATGATTCCACCCCTCAGAAATGAGCTTTGTGAGGTCCCCGGTGTTCTCGATACCAGCCTTCTAGTCCCAGGCAGCCCAAAATGGTTGCTGCCGACCAGAGACACATTTATGCCCTCCTGCTGCTAAACCAAGATCGAGCAGGGAAAGGCAGAACAATAGGGTTCCTGCCACAGGGAGGTGTGACCACCTCCCAGACAGGATTTAGTGTATTAGGCCAGGGTGGGTGTGCTTGCCAGTGACTCAAAGTCTGCATGAGGGCCACATTTGGTGTCCCTGTGCATAGTCCAGTTCAAACCAGTCCTGGGAGCCGTTGGTTCCTTCTCCGGCGCGAAACTGGACAAAGGACATGGGAGTAACCTCCCCACTGTCCAGATCCTCCGCTGGGAGGGTCCCCTGAATCTATCCAACCCTCTCCCATGGGTACAAAAGGGCTTACCTGGCTGTAGGACCCTAGATTTGACGTGGACAAATTTCTGAACCAGAAACCACTGAACTTCGACCGTCTGGACACTCTGAACTTCGCTTGACTTCGTTTGGGCCCAACTTCGTCTCCCTCTCAGTCTGAAGCATCATCTGTGCCTGTGCACCATACAGGCTCTGTGCAGGACCTGTTGGGCATCAAGGACAGCTGAAGATATCTCCCTTGCAGTGAAGGAGTCACTCTCCTGCAACCGCAGGCACCACATCTCAACTGACCGGTCTGCTGCTCCTGAGTGCCTACAGACTCCGAAGTTCCTAGAAACACAGGAGGTGTGTTTCCAAGTCCCATCATTGGTATCAGTTAGGATTAGTAAGACAAGATGTTTGGTACCATATTTCTCAGAAATCAGTGAAGCCATCATGGAGCTAGGAAACTCGTGTTGAAGTATCCAGCCCATGTACTTTTTATAACTTCCCTGTGCACTTACAACATCCCAGAATGGACTGGACATTGTAGGGGCATATCTCCTCATGCTGATATGCCCACACAGAGGATATAGTGCACCGTGCCTTAGGTCTAAATGCCTGCAGTAGGGGTGACTTACCTATATCTCATGCAGTGCATGGGTGGCGTGGTGATCCAGCGCGCGGAAAACCCAGAGGAAAAAGAAGAAAGAAAATGCAAATTTTGCAACTATCCTCCCTGCGTCGCAGACCCGACGTCACACTAGCTCATTGACACACGCATTCATTGGTGGGGCCCATAACACCAACACTCGCACGCCTCCACTCACCAGTCTGCACACAGGAGGGATGATAAAAATCAAGCGCTGGACATGTGGGGGAGTACCTTATTACCTATAGGGAAGAAAAGTTATTTTACAGAATATACATTAGCATCACCACCTATAGAATCCTAACCTTAAACATCAAGGCACTCCACCACTTGGTCGATGGACCAATTAGTTGGACTGGTTGATGGTGATTTAGAACCAGCTAAAACACATTTAAGACTCAGAATTCTCTATTCTCTTCATTGAAAAACCACAAACTCGTAATTTCTGTTAATCAAATATTTGTTTATCTAAATATTGTTTGCAATTAATATTAGCATTTTAGTCAATCAAAGTTTAGAATTCTTGTTCATTCAGCATAAATTTCATGACATTTATATTTACCTATTCTTGCTATCTGGATTTTTCCTAATTCATTTGGCTCTGCATAACCGAATTTAGCCGTTAAATTGTCCAAATAAAGCAAGCCAAAGCTCAAAGTCCGAAAGTTCTTTGCTCAGCACGTTACAGTCCCAAAAATCTCCAAAGGACCAGAAATCGTGCAAGCATCTGTCATCGCCTGTGGGGTCGATAGGGGTGTGCAGTCATCGAAAACCGCAGGATGCCTTGAATGCCCCTCCCTATTCTACTACCCTTTTTATAATAAAATTCGGGATAACATGAAACATTCTTAGGCTAAGAAGGCAGATGATTGGCTAATTGGAAACGTCCGATTTTTACATCACTTGAGGCTCTCATGGATGTTGCTGGTTCACTTCCTCTGTCCATGTTGCCCTTATGCAACAATGTAAAAGTTTTGCTTGTATGTCCCAATTGTTCATTTAGACCAGATTTTACTGACTGAAATTTGGCAGTCCTCCATGTTCCTATCCTTGACCAGGAACACTGTGCCTTGCGGTTGCCTGGAGGTCTATGGAGCCATCCGAGTCTGCGCAGTAGGCATCGCGCTCACAAGACGGTGGCCACTTCTGAACTCCATTTTGGACGCCATGATTTGGTAGGCCCAAATGCCAACTTAAGCGAAACAAACACAAAAGAGTAATTAATACAAAGAAATGAAGATTCTAATGTTAAACCCTCACTAATCCCTTTATGTATTAGTATTTTCCTAGCTTTTAGCGACAATTAAAGCAATAAAACTCACCCTTACGGTCCAAAACGGGAACACAAACATCACAAAAGCAACATAAATCATGCGATATCCTATTACCACATGTACTACTATGAATATGCATACATAACTTAGTTATTAGAGTTATTCTACCATGCAAATAGCAATAAGTCCCACGTGAAATTGGTGTCTAACAAAAATGCAAATAGTTGATTAATATAACACAGCAAACCATTAGTAAAATTATAATATAAGAAGGTTATATAATTAGAATTTTCATGCAAAATAGAGGAGGTATACAAAATGTTGCTTTACCTGCTCCATCAATCCCCCCTTTGGTGATTTTTAATATCACCACAATATCATAAATTTTGATAAAATTTGTAAATAGAAATGAATTCAGTTCTCTCAATATTTTGTTAGATCACATGATTGTTTCCCGTCTCTTCTTCTCTTGTCTTTTTATACATATTCTCGTTCCATTCTTCTAATTCTACCTCTTCAAATTCTCTTTCTTTTCTTTCTTTCTCTCTTTTCTTTACAGTTTCTCTTTTTATGTTATTTCGTATTTTCCTTCTTTTGCTACATAAACATCCTAATCTCAGAATTAATACTAGAATTTTCACACATGTTACTGGAAATAAAATCTTACCAATAAAGGTACTACCTAATTTTAGTAAAAAGTCTTTAATAGTAGAAAACCTTTTTCCAATCTTTTCCCAAATTCCTTCAACATCCAGTGGAACAATCTCCTCATGCAAATCAGTTATATTCTTTATGTACGTCTTTAAATCTTGACTTTCGTCAGGAATATAAGTACAACAATGTTGAACCTTCAGCATTCCTCAGACTCCACCCTCTTTTGCAAAAATTATATCAAGGGCAAGTCGATTTTGCATCACCATGGCTCGCATGGCAACCATTTCGGTATTAACCAATAAAAATCCTCCAGCAGTGCTTGTTGACAAATGATCCACTACTGTCGATAATTTTCTAATTTTATGTGCATTCAGAGATATTCCAACTGCTGGTATCAATGCTCCAAAAATGTCTCCTACAATTTCTGACCAAGATTCTCTTCTTCTACGTGTTAGTTGTCTGCCTATCTCATGTGCACCATCTTTTTCTCTTCCCGCATGAAAAATCTTTGGGAAAACCTGGCCTAGATAACATATGCCATCCCAATGGTTGGGCAATCAATAATAAGCTTTATTCCCACAGATAAAATATAATCCAGGAAATACCGGATCATTTCCTCCTTTAAGTCCCCATCCACTCATGATTCTATAAGTATCATGGCAATCACTTACACCTATGAAATAGTTATCATATGCAGTTGGATTTCTTATAATACACAATTTCCCTTTCTGAGGCCAATCTAGAGCCATTGCTGGACTAGCTTCTCCTTTCAAATGTTTTTCTCTTTCAACATCCCAAACTGTCTATTCTTCTTTTCCCTCAGGTATCTTCTTTTGCATTTTTATTCTCCTTTCTTCTACCATATCTAAGAAAGTCTTCTCCTCTCTTTTCAGACTACAAGTTAGATTATTTTTGAATACTGACTCCAATGTTTATTCTTTAGTTTCTAAGAAAAATTCACCTCACACTTTACCAGGTTTTACTTTATTCAGTTTATGGACTACGGGTACTTGTGAAAATATGTTATCTACATCTGAAAAATAATATTCTAGTTTCCCTATTTTGTAAAACAAACTTGCTAATACGCTAAATGTTATTCCATATGTCACTGGAAGGTGATGGTACATCACTCCCTCAGACACTGATGCAGGCAACTGCATGCATAGATAGCCATCTCTCACATCCATTGTTTTTACATATTCATATAATAATTGTGAGAAAACATTGTTAGAAAAATCAGTTATGGACCTATCTTTATGAAAATAATTTCTATCTATTTTAGTCGGATAAATCTTCTGAATCTTTTCTACATCAGTCTTATTCTCACTGTGACCTTCTATTGTTTCTAATGTAACCTTAAATGAGACCATTAAAGCCAACACACTCCACAAAAGCATTAGTAATCCTGTACAACAACAACACATTTTGCACCATCTTCGAAGGAACACACATGTAGATTTTCTACTTTCTGTGTTTGCCATTTCGGAAAATGATCAGTGTCTTTTGACTTAGCCTTATCTACTTCACAACTAGTTTTGTCTAAACCCAAGGCTCTAAGCACCTACTTGGTTCTTTTCTGTTATGTCTTTTATTTAGTAATTTTCAAGATTCTCCTTTTAGAGCACTTTTGTCTCTTCAGTTTGGCATTTGATCGTCTTTCACTTTTCTTTCACAATCTTGATTCAGAATTTCCTGAACATCCGTCTCTTCCCCGATGTGGGAAAAGATAACTCTCAGGATTTCCGATTCTTCGTTGTCCTCAACCACTTCTGGTATAGTCACCTCTAGATCTCCTTGGCTGTCTGCCTCTTCTTGTACTTCAGGAAGTGCCACATACGACCATTCTGGTGACTTATACTTCTGGTTAGGTTTTCTAGTCCTTTTGCTTTCCTCTGATGGTGTCTGTTCAAAGTCTTTTGATTTCTCTTGGCTAGACACCTCATTTACTTGTTCAGCTCTGGATGATTTTACTCGCGTCAATCTGTATCTCAATCTCTTTATCTTGTTTGGCCAAATTTCATCCTTTGCTGTCCTTTTTAACTTATTTCCCTTTTCATTTCTCTCAGTTCTCCATGCTCTTTTCCTCAGGACTCGACCTTCTGGTACTTCTTCGTCACTGTCCTCGGATTCAGTTCCAACTTGACACTTACTTTCAGTTGTCCTTCTTTACACCACTTCCTTTTTCTTATCTACTTCTGTCCATCCTCGTGGTTCTTCCACACAATCTTCCTGCTGACTAACTGTCCCTTCTTCTACCTGGATGTATGGTTTCCCTACATCTCCTCGGGGGTCTTCCACAACAATCTTTCCCTCTCTCTCTATATCTGGTACCTTACCATCTACTTCTGTTATTTCAGGTGGAATTTCTCTTAAATTTTCATACAGAACTTCTTTATCAAGAATTTCTTTGACAGTCTCTCCACTGTTTTTGTTTACACTCTTATGTGCTTGTACTGGTTCAGTGTCTCATTCTGAGCTGGTGTCAGAAATTTGCAATTTTCTTTTTAATGGTAGATCCTCTGGTGCTATAGCTGAACTTGGTTCTGACTCCCCCCTTTCCGGAGTTGGTCTTGCTCTTATTTCTTCTGTATCTGATTCGGAACTTGTATCAGCTGTCGTCGTGGTCAGGATCACCTGACGTGGTTTACCCCACCTTGGGACCAAACAATTTCTTCTTGTATGCACTTTTATTCTCACCCAGTCACCTGGGCTCAGATCATGAGCTGGCTTCTTTTCAAGAGTGGTTGCATCCGATACGACCTGATGAAACACAGAATGAATGGAATCAGCCAACCCCTTGCAATAATCCAACACCAAGTCATCAGATATAGGTAATAGCTTGTTGACAGGTATGAAAACATGTCTCATTGCTCTCCCCATCACAATTTCATGAGGACTCAAGCCAGTATTCCTATCCGGAATAGATCTAATAGTCATGAGTTCCAGAGGCAAGACACCAGGCCATTTCAAACCTGTGGCTAAACACATTTTTCCCAATCTATTTTTAATGGTGCCATTTACTTGTTCCACCACACCAGAAGCCTCTGGGAAATAGGCCCAATGTAGTTTCTGTTGTACATTCAATGCTTCACAAATTAATTTCATGATTTCATTATGGAAATGTTTTCCTCTATCTGACTCGATCGTGACTGGAAAACCAAATCTAGGAATGAACTCTCTCAATAGTAGCTTGGCTACTGTGATTCCATCACTCCTTCTAGTTGGGTATGCTTCCACCCATCGAGAGAACAGACAAACCATCACTAGAACATACCTCAACCTGTTGCAGGGGGGCATTTCAATGAAGTCAATCTGCATTCTTGTGAAAGGCCCTCCTTCTCGTCCTATTGTTCCCAGACTTACCACTGTTTTTCTTCCAGGATTGTATTGCTGACATATAAGGCAACTTTGACAAAGGCTTTCAGCTACAAGTCTGAACTTTGCACTATACCATGTCTGTTTGAAAAGTCTGATCATAGCATCTCTTCCTACATGTGCTTGTCCATGATCCATCCGTGCCATGGTAGAAACCATGCTATCAGGCATGACTGGTCTTCCATCCCGATAAACCCACACATGATCTGTTTCCCGTGGTGCACATCCTGCTTTTACCCACTGTCTCATTTCCTCATCTCCTGCTTCTTCTTGCAACTGCCTCACTTCTTCCCATGTATTCACAGTGTTAGTAAACAGCAAGGGACATGAATTCATGTATTTTTCTCTACCCTGATTTACAGAGTTCTGATTTCGTGCACAAGACTGAGCCATGTCGATGGCAAACTGATTCCCCACTGAAATGTAATCAGCAGACTTTGAATGTGCAGCACCTTTCACCACTGCTAACTGCTTAGGTAGCTGTATCGCCTCAAGCAATTTTCCAACCACTTCAGCATTCCTTATACGAGTTCCACTCGATGTCAAAAACCCTCTTTGGGACCAAATCTTCCCAAAGTCATGCACCACACCAAAGCCGTACTGACTATCGCAGTCACTCTCACATTCTTTCCCAACTTGCATGCTCTTGTTAATGCAAAAAGTTCAGCAACCTGGGCTGATTTTACTCCTTTCAGACAAGATGCTTCCAGTACAGCTGCTACCGTACATACTGCATACGCTGCACTCAAAATTCCTTCATCCGTTCTCAAGCATGTTCCATCCACGAACATCACGTAGTCACTTTCTGTCAAACGTACATCTTTTATATCAGGACGTGGTTTGGTACAAAAATCAAGCACTTCCAAACAGTCATGATCCACATCATCTCTGACTTCCACATTCTCAGCATCAGGTAACAATGTTGAAGGGTTCACATTCAGACATCTCACAAGGCTCAGATTCGTTGCACCTAAGATAACCTTCTCATATTTAGTCAGACGACTATGCGTCATGAACTGAGTGCGGCTCTTTGTTAAAAGGATTGCCACATCATGAGGTACAAACACTCACACAGGATATCCCATCACAATTCCTTCACTCTGTTCCAGACTCTTACAAGTAGCTGCTACAGCTTTCAAACAACCAGGCAATGCTACAGCTACAGGGTCTAACATGGCTGAAAAATAATCAATTGGTCTCCTCAATTTTCCGTGTTTCTTTCGCTGCAATAGAGTTCAAATTCTTTCTCATAGTCAGGCATGCCAAGAGTTGGTGCTTCACACAAACCATCTCTCAATTGTTTAAAAGCCTTTAACTCTTCTTTATTCAATTCAATGGGATCTTTTACATCACTCCTTGTCAAGCTTACCAGAGGTTTTGCAATCAAGGAAAAATTTCTAATCCACTGACGGCAATATCCAACCATTCCAAGAAACATTCTCACTTCTCTCTGAGTCATTGGGGCTCTCATTCCTTTTATTATCCTGATTCTATCTGCAGTTACTTTTCTTAGTCCTTTTTCAATTTTATGGCCCAAATATTGTACTTCTTTCTGACAGAATTGCAATTTCGATGGGGATACTTTAAGTCCTCCATCTGCCAAATGATTCAATAATGCAATGGTATCCACTACACAAGCTTCTCGAGTTCTCGATGCACAAGTAGGTCATCGATATATTGGACCAATATAGAACTTTCGGGCATTTTTAAATCTTCTAGGGACTTTTTCAGAATCTGATTGAAAATTGAGGGACTCTCTGTATAACCCTGTGGGATTCGGCACCATGCCAAAGTACGTTCGCCAAACCGAAACGCAAAAATCTGTTGGCTATCAGGGTGCAACGGAATGGAAAAGAAAGCATGAGACAAATCAATCACTGTATACCATTCTGCATCATGAGGAATCTGATATAAAATCACAGATGGATTTGGTACAATGGGACAACATGATACAACGATTTTATTTATTTTTCTCAGGTCTTGTACTATTCTGAAAGTTCCGCTTTTTCAGACCCATAATTGGTGAATTACATGGACTACTCATTATTTCTCTCAAAATACCTTGCTCAATCATTCTGTCTATTATAGGAGTAACTCCTGCAATTATCTCGGGTGTCAATTTATACTGTGGAATATTTGGGTAACGTACTCCTTCCTTTACAGAAATTTTTACGGGATCTACATTTTTCATTAATCCCACATCTTCTCCTGTGAAATCCCATACCTCCGTTTTTACTGTTTTCTTCAATTCTTGAGGCAATTCCTCGGGGTCAAATACAGCAAATGCCTCAGTGATTTCAGGTTCCATGTTAGCTATAGTCATTTTGTACAGTACATCCTCATCAGGAGTTTCAAAAGCTATTCCATCAGGAGTACAGAATATTGTGCACGACGAAACGGTGCATTTCAGAAAATATCCCTATTTTACCTTTAACTGGTTCAGTGAGATACGTTTTTATCTGTCTGTTGGATACTCAACTACTTGGGTTGTTTCATCCGAGAGAGGAAGATTTATGACATCAGCTGACCTAACAGTTGAACGAGTAGCACCAGTATCTACTAGGAAAGTAATGTTTTCGTCATTTAACTTTCCATCCACAAAAGGGCCTGTCTGGTCTACTTCTAGAGTTGCGCACTCTTCTTCCTCCCCTCGGCACCGTCAATAACTTTCTTCTGACTCACTCTCATCGCGTTGTAGCCAATACTGCGAAACAGCACTAGCGTGCGGCAGCTTAGTTACCTGTTCTTCGTTGTAGAATCCTGTCTCATTACTGTATTTCTGAGGATTTACGCTCTGTGGAAAAGGCGGTTTTGGCACCTGACACTGTTGGGCAACAACCTGCTGCTGTCGCTGCGGTTGACAAATCACCTTATTCTGCACCTGTGGATTCAATGATGCATTATCGCCATTAGCACTTGGGGGAAATTTACTCACGGTTCTTCAATGCCCTATTCTTCCGCAATTATGACATGGCCACTTCTTTTTGGCTTCTTCTATACTAATCTGTCCTTTCCCTTTCCCAATGTTGGGTTTTTGTTTCATGCTCATACCATTTGCTTGTTCAATCAATTGGGCTTCCTGTCTTTCTGACACTTTTACTTGAGCCCACATGGCCTTTTCTTTTAATTTACTCTGCTTTGCTTCAATCTCATCACTAAAATATTTTGCATGTCTCAGTATTTCATCTATCTTTTTATTTTGCCAATCCACTGTATGCTGTTTAATCATTTCGCTTACTTCAGGACGCAACCCATACACAAATCGATATACAAAATGACTCAAATCCATCTCACTCTAATTTCCATCACCACTGTATAGTTTAAAAGCTAACAACAATCTCTCATAGTAGGCATGTACAGATTCTTTTACTTCTTGATGAGTTCTACAATTTTTACCCAATCAGTTTCTTTAGGAGGCACTTTATTTTTCAGAAAGGTAACGACTTGTTCATATTTTCTCATTACTTCTGGATCAGGAGTACCTGTTTTTGGATCTCTAGGGTATTCTTGAGTATACCAACCTATTGTAATTGTACATTCTGCCAATTGGTCCGCTGGCACAATTATGTCAAATAAACTATTCAAATCAACCCATAGTAAAGTCCTTAACCATTCACTTAATTCATCAGAAGTAGGACCTACAGGAATTGTTTCATTTCGTATTTGTTCTAAACTTTTTGGTGACCCTGGTCCTGATTCTGTCGTCATTATTGCTCTATGCGCTAGACTCTGATTTACTGTCAAATTTTTAGGAGTACTATGTTCAGAAGTTCCTACCACTTGTCCCCATGGATTTTCTCTTGAGCCTCTTCTTTCCATTTCAGTTTGTTTATTACTGTTATAAGGAATCGTCAGACAAGGCTCACTATCCTTTTGCTTATCAAAAATAGGCATTACGGGTCCTATTGTTACAGGAACAGTTACAGCTTCCATGTTTTTAGTCAATTCCCTAATCTTTTCAGTTAACTCTAAAGTAGTTCTGGCTAATTCAGCTGAATTTTCATTTGTCATTTTACCAGGTTGTATATTTTCTATTTCTCTAAAGGGATTATTTCTTCCTACCTCAGGTGGTATTGACTCAAACTTTATATTTTGTGGTGATTCTTTTACTGGGGCACTTGGTGTCAACAATGTGGAATTTGGTTGGTACGGGGTGGATTTTTATAAAACATGTCCTCAAGAACATCATCCTCTGACTCATGCACACCATACTTACAACCTTCTGATCCTGTATTATTTCTCTTCTCTGTACATTTTCTACTACTAGTCTCTTCAGCACTTCTCATAGGGAACATACCATCAGCCATATTTGCACTTCGCCATATCCTCATTCTATCATCATGATTCTCTTGTCCACACGGTCTACCAAAAATATATTTGTACCTTCCGCCACTCCCGTGTTGTTCTCTGTCATACATCTCATCTTCCCATTCTGTCAATGCTTCAAACTGAGTAGGTCTAGGTCTTGGTTCTAATCTCATCATTCTTTCTCTTAAATTTCTCAAGACCGCTAAATTAAATGAACCATGTTCCGGAAATGCTAAAACTCCATCATCTTTTGTATACTTTGCCCAATTGTCTAGCCAAATACATGTATGATATCCATATTTCGCAACCATAAAGGATGTAGGTGATTTCGGTGGAGGAAGCAACTGTCCCTCTCTAGTCACAATCGTTTTGTCCTTTTTAAATAAATAAACTCTTGATCTTTCCGAACCAGGACTTTTTCTCTTTTTCTGGTGGATCGTAATACATCAATTTTCTCTTCTCAGTATCGCTAGATTTCTCCTACGACTATTCTGTTGTTTTATCCAATCGTAGCACGACTCACACTAACGCACCAATCCGGAGCGTCTATGTCACTTCTGTAAATTTCCAATCCCAGCGCGACTTACACTAACGCACCAATCCGGAGCATCTACGTCACCCTGTAATTCTCCAATCCTAGCGCGGCGTACACTAACGCACCAATCAGGAGCGTCTACGTCCCTTACTAACTGGCCAATCCCAGCGGGGTCTTTTCTGACGTCAGCTTTTCTCGCTACTCCTCCTTCTGCTGACCCCTCCTTTACAAAATGTATCGGCAAACTTTTCTTACGTTCTCTTATACTCAAATTCTGTTAGTAACGACATAAAAACGCCACCATTATCTGTTTCGCTGACAAAAGAGATAGTCTTGACCTTTCTCACAAGAATTCCGTCTTTCCCGAGAGCAGCGCTTACCTCTGCCATACTACGGAATTATTACATTCGCCGATAAAGTAGCACTTCCTTCTACCTTACCCTTCTAGCAAGCATTAACTACCCGTTTCTCTGGAAATAAGACACCTGTTGGAGACGCACTGCTCCTGAGAAATAAGACCAGAGTTTCACAATTAAGTCGAATGCTATTTCATTTACACACAATCATACGGAAAATGTAGTTCATTCACACAGAATCCTGTCTTTCCCGAGAGTAGCGCTTGCCTCTGCCCTACTACAGAATTATTACACTCGTTAATAAAGTAGTACTTCCCTCTACTTTATCCTTCTTAAAAGCTTAGGGAACACCTATTACCTTTCCAGCGATAAGCATCATCAGAGTTCACGTGGACTCCTGTTACTTAAGACCAAAATTTCACAGGTGGCCTTCGCTATCCATTCACCACTTTCATACAGAAATGTCCCTAACGGTAACACACGGCGATGTCACCAAATCGAACCCAGACAATGCGTTGTGCAATTTCAATCGTCACACGTTTTCCCCGTGTACCTACAGGGCAACAAACAATTCACCATGTGACTTCACTTGCCACAGGCCATCCGACTTCCTATATCCCAGAAGTCTTCAAAAACAACATAGAATGCAACGCGACTCAACATAGAATGTTAGTACATAAATCAATACTCATCCAAACATCCGCAATCAATAATCAATAATCAAAAACCGGAAATCAATAAGCAATAATCACCAAACTAGCCAATAATAACCATCATTCTCCTACCAGAAAAACGGATCCAGCGTGCGGAAAACCCAGAGGAAAAAGAAGAAAGAAAAGGCAAATTTTGCAACTATCCTCCCTGCGTCGCAGACCCGTCATCACACTAGCTCATTCACACACTCATTCATTGGTGGGGCCCATAACACCAACACTCGCACGTCTCCACTCACGAGTCTGCACACAGGAGGGATGATAAAAATCAAGCGCTGGACATGTGGGGGAGTACCTTATTACCTATAGGGAAGAAAAGTTATTTTACAGAATATACATTAGCATCACCACCTATAGAATCCTAACCTTAAACATCAAGGCACTCCATCACTTGGTCGATGGACCAATTAGTTGGACCGGTTGATGGTGATTTAGAACCAGCTAAAACACATTTAAGACTCAGAATCCTCTATTCTCTCCATTGAAAAACCACAAAATCATAATTTCTGTTAATCAAATATTTGTTTATCTAAATATTGTTTGCAATTAATATTAGCATTTTAGTCAATCAAAGTTTAGAATTTTTGTTCATTCAGCACAAATTTCATGACATTTATATTTACCTATTCTTGCTATCTGGATTTTTCCTAATTCATTTGGCTCTGCATAACCGAATTTAGCCGTTAAATTGTGCAAATAAAGCAAGCCAAAGCTCAAAGTCCGAAAGTTCCATGTTCCTATCCTTGACCAGGAACACTGTGCCTTGGGGTTGCCTGGAGGTCTACGGAGCCATCCGAGTCTGCGCAGTAGGCATCGCGCTCACAAGACGGTGGCCACTTCTGAACTCCATTTTGGACGACATGATTTGGTAGACCCAAATGCCAACTTAAGCGAAACAAACACAAAAGTGTAATTAATACATAGAAATGAAGATTCTAATGTTAAACCCTCACTAATCCCTTTATGTATTAGTATTTTCCTAGCTTTTAGCGGCATTTAATGCAAAAAAAACTCACCCTTACGGTCCAAAACGGGAACGCAAACATCACAAAAGCAACATAAATCATGCGATATCCTATTACCAGATGTACTACTATTAATATGCGTACATAATTTAGTTATTAGAGTTATTCTGCCATGCAAATAGCAATAAGTCCCACGTGTAATTGGTGTCTAATAAGAATGCAAATAGTTGATTAATATAATACAGCAAACTGTTAGTCAAATTATAATATAAGTAGGTTATATAATTAGTATTTTCATACAAAATAGAGGAGGTATACAAAATGTTGCTTTACCTGCTCCATCAGTGGCACACAGGGCTATGGTCCATGGCGATTGTTCTAATTGGTCTGTACCAAGAGACACAGCCTACAATGGCAGAGTGCATAACCTTGGTAAGGGGTTCCTGGGGGCACAACCAGTGCTGCAGCCCCAGAGGACCCTCTTCAGTACCCATGCCCTGGGTAGCAGGGGTACCACTTATTAGGGACGTACAGGGGCCACCGGCGTTTTGCCAATTGTAGTACAGTTTTGGGGAAAGAGATCTGGCACTGAGGACTTGGTTAGCAGGGGCCCAGTGTACTTAAAGCTCAAAATTACACCAGACATCAGTCAAAAAGTGGGGCCTTGCCATGTCAAAAGAGGCACTTTCCTACACATACAAATTCAAGTGGTCCAGTGGGCAATGTGAATGTTTTTCTTTTTTGTTTACTAATGCAACATGGATTGGAAAAATCACATACCTTTGTTTCAGTTCAGTCCATTTTCATTGCTAAGTGAACCCATAGCCACATTATTCCGTGGCAGCAGCCCTTTGCCTGTCAGCGTTCCTCGCGCTCCACAACAAGCCAGTCCATTTTTGGCAAGTTGGCACACTTAATTTGGTGGAGCTTCCTGTTGCTGCAGAACCAAGCCGCTGTTATATCACAAGACTACCTCCCATGAAAGGAAGAAGTTGTACTCACAAAGTGGCAAAGATTTTTTTCTTTATTTTTTCTTTATTAATTAAACAAGATCTTGCAATCCTTGTAATAGTTTAGCAGCATTTTGGCAGTCCATCATATAGTCCTTTTATTGATTTTGGCAGCATTTTGACAGTCCGACACGTTTTGGTCTTTGTGACCTTGTTCACAGATCCCGCCATCATTAATTCCCTTCAGCTGAGGCCCATCACTAGCTTGTTATTTTTATACAACTTCGGCCCCTAGTGGTCCACCACAGTGGGTGAGAAATCCCCTCTTTTTTAAGCCTGTGGCATCTAACAGTCTTGATTTTCATATTCAAGAATCATACAAATTCAAGCCCTCCAGTGGGCAAAGCCATTGTTTTTCTTTTTTTGTTTACTAATGTAACATGGATTGGAAAAATCACGGACCTTTGTCTCAGTTCAGTCCATTTTCAAGGCTGAGTGAACCCATTGCCACAACATTCTGTGGCTGCAGACATTGCCTGTCAGCGTTCCTTACGCTCCACAAGTCGATCCATTCTTGGCAAGTTGGCACGCTTAATCTAGTGATGCGTCCTGTTGCTTTAGAACCAAGCCGCTGTTATAGCACAAAACTTCTTATCTATATACAGATATGTACATTAACAATCTAGCAAAGAAACTTACCAAATACCAGCCAGTTAGAACCTTCCGCTCTAACAGCAAACATTTTTTAACCATCCCCAAGGTCCGCACTGTCAGGAACGGTTGCAGATCCTTCTCCAGAACTGCGCCTGAGCTATGGAACACACTGCCCGTACAGCTCCGCCTGGAAACCGACCACAAAAAATTCTGCAAAGCCCTCAAAACGTGGCTATTCTAACGCTCTGCCCTGCCCTCCCTAGTTTTCTGTTTTCAGCTAGCGCTATGAGACCTACGGGAGATATATGTGCTCAATAAATATCTAATACAATACAATACAAGTGGCGGTCACCGCTGGGTAATCATAGTTATAGTTATGTCTGCGTTTCCATAGAAATAGCGTTTTTTAGTTTGGTTATAAGTCTGGTGCTGTTTGACTAATCTTTATGAAACTTTGCAAAAAAAATGTTCATTCACCTCCGTTCCTTCCTGAACACTTACTGGATGATCCATCAAGCGGGGGCCAAGAAAAAGGGGGGTCCCAAACCCAAATTTCCCCATTTATTTTCTATAGACCTTTTCAGGCAGCACTATCGGAAAAACTGCTGAACGGAATTACACTAAATTTGTCAGGAAGGTGGATCTTGGCCTGTAAAACGTCCTTTTCGTGATTTTGGGTAAATATATTCGGTAGATTTAGAGAAATTTAGATTCAGAAATATTTGTATATCTTGACGGTTTGGTTCGAGGGACTCCTGGGAGTCCCTCGTATCCAATTGAAAAAATGGAGCTTTCTAATTGGCCTGTAAAAAAAAGCCTCTGGATGTTCGGTGCGAACCTGCTGGACTTCCACTGGAGCCCAGAGGGCACAAGGCAAACATTTTAAAATCCCTGCAGTAGTTTTTGTTTATTTTTTATTTGGGGAGTATGGTGTCCCATCCCCGGAGCTGATTTCATATTAAAGAGGAGGGGGGTGCGCAGCCCCCTCCTCGGCCTGGTCACCCCACCACATGGAGCCAATACTTTAAAAAAAGAGGAGAGAGCACGCAGCCCCCCTTTATGTGCTTATAACTTTTTTTTAAAAAGGGAAGTCAGTGAGTAGCCTCTTCCCCAAGCTTGTTAAGGCCCAAAGAACCCCATCCCCAGGGCCGGCTCAATGACTGTGTCCCAGGGAGCCCACCTCCAGGACACAATAGTTTCCCTGTCCGCAGGAACGCAGACAGGGAAAGTATGTCTACTTCCACCGGGTAGGAGCTTACAAATACTCCCACCAGGTGTGAGCAGACATGTGTTTCCCAGCCTGCATTCTTGTGGGCAGGAAAATTCAGATTGCTCCCGCCCAGCGGTGGCAGTGAAAATTACCTACTACTGCCGGGCGGGAGCAATGCTGGCTCCCAATGTATCCAGGAATGGGTACATGCAGGGCCCCGCGGCCCCAACATAGTATTTTGTGGGTGTCCCAGGTGGGCACCTGGGCAGGTCCCTAGGACCACTATTAGCTCAGGGAGGAGAACCATGCACCACCCTACCCTTACAAAAACAAAAGCCCAGGGTGATGGGGTACCCAGGGCACCAAATTGCTTGGGGGGACATAAGCCCATCTTCCCTGACAAAAACACAAAGGCCCCATGCTATGGAGTCCCTGGGGCATGAATTGGCTCGGGAGGAGGGCTGTGTGTTCCCTTTCCCTTAAAAACAAAAAGGCCTATGGGGATTGGGACCCCGATGCCCAAAGTAGCTCCTAGGGGCTGTATGCCCCATCCCATTATTAAAAAAGAAATACCCAAGGGAATGGGGTCCTCTGGGTACAAAGTGACTCAGGGAGGGGAGCCACGTACACCCCACGCAAACCTCCCCCCCTTAAAAACCCAGGGGAAGTGTGTGAGAAGTTGGCCTGGTATATGCTGTCCACTAGTTATAATGGGCACCTTGCACCAGTCCAAACAACCCCTTATTGATGATAAGTTAAAGACAACCTTTATTGAAAGCTATCCTAGTGGTAGCTATGGAGAGCAGCCTTCAGGCTAAGTCTTGAAGGAATGTAAAGCAGCTTGTTTTACCAGTCTAAAATCTCTTGAGTGGCTAAAGGAAAGGAGACCACACCAGGTATATATATAAAATATATGTATTTATTCCTAAACAAACCCTACTAGTCTCTTTATGAGGCTAGAGGTAAGAGCACATAAGTTACACTTCAAATATTACAGTAAATTGGCACAATACACGTTAGGCCCTAGGGGCGGACCAAACCATATACTAAGAAAGTGGTATAAGAACCGCGACTTGACTAGGCACAAGGCCTAGAGCCTGTAGAATCGCTGGGACCCCTAGAACCACCCAAGGTAGTGACACAGGAGACCCACGGGGGACGTGTGCAGTGTGAGAAGACAGCCACGAGCTCCTGTTAGCTTCTAGGAGGAAAGTCGCGGTTAGATTTTTAAAGTTAAAGGACACTTAGAGATGGACTAGAACCAAACCCTCTTGGACTTAGACAGTTCTATGGTCAACACCCACGGGAGCACTGGAGTACTCGAGTTACCTCACCCAGGGAGGCCAGGTGCATAGGTGTCAAATGGTGTCGGGTCGCGTCGTCGTTTTCAATGGCAGCTCGCAGAGAAGTGCTGCTGCCGGGAAGATGCGAAGTGTCCAAAGAGATCCAAGCCTGGATCGGAGATGTAAAGAACCTGAAAGCAGAGGGGACAGAGTCTGGGTCACATGCCAGTGACCAGGGGCACGATAGACGAATGCCCACCGATGTCGGGTGTTTCAGGTGCGAAGAGGTGAAGCATGACTCTTCAGCCACGAGGACCAGGAGGTGTTGAGGACAACCAGGAGCTGGATTCGAGCAGTCCCTGTCGAATGCTGCAGCGTCGGTGCCTGGATTGGACACAATAAGCCTTTACAACAGCAACCCACGCAGAAAGGAGAAAGATGCTTCGGTGCGGACCAGCAAGGTCCTGGGGACTCCCCAAGCAATGGAGAGTCAGGGCACGTCTGGAGCAACCAGGGAAGCCCAATGGAAGTAAGAGTTGCCTTCACAAGGACCCACCAGTCGACAGACCAGGGATCGCAAAGGTACCTCGAGTGGGAATGCAAAGAGCGGGCTCACGGAACACTCGTAGAGTGTAGGCCCACAATCTTCAGTGCAAAATGCGCTCGGGGACTGGGCTATAAGTAACCCAATGCACAGCCTCGAGAGACATCTGGAAGTTGATGCACTTGCAAATGTGTATGGTGTCCAGGGGTTCCAGTTCCACGGTACCCACGAGGGCTACGGGTCTCAGCTTTGCTAGGGACTCGGTTCAGCCTCTGGGAAGTCTGGAAACCTACCTCCTGGGCTGCAAAGTTTTCAGTGTCCGGCGGGAGCTTCGGAGATGCAGATTGGACAGATGCGTCTTTGGTGCCTGCAAAGCAGGGGAATAACTCCTTTAATCCAAGGGAGATTCTTCAGTCATCTGGCGTTGAATAGATCATGGAAGGTCCATGATTCAGTGTCAGAGTTTCGTCCAGGGATATCTAAAGTTCTGGTTACAGAGGTTCCTTCTTTATACCCAAGGAAGGCGTTGGACTAACTCAGGGGACCCACCTATGGGAGGGTTTGGAAAGAGGGGTGGCTACACCCATTTCCTTTGTTCAGTTTCGTGCCAGAGCAGGGGCTGGTCTCCCCTACAACCGGTTTGAGCTGGACTATGCACAGGCTCACCAAATCTGCCCCCAGTGCAGGACTTTGAAGCACTCATGGAGTGCTCCCGCCCAGCCCTAATCCACTAAGGCCTGTCTGGGAGGTGGTAACCCCCCCCCGTGACAGGAAACCTATTGTCCTGGCCTCTCCTGCCGGTGTTTCAGTCAGCAGCAGGAGGCCAGACCTGTGTCTGTGGCTGCAGCATCCATTTTGTGATGCCAGGGCTCTTTTAAGCTGGTACCGCGTATACCGGTGCTGTCATGTCTCTCCCTCTAGAATGGTGGGATTATACTCCCACACCAGTTACTGGTGTTGGGGTATGATTCCAAGGTGTTTGATGCCAAACACAACATGTTTCCGAGCATCCAGTCCAAAGTTAGCATTTACCGTTTGGTTATAATGCACTTAAGAGTATATGGTCAGGCTGCATCACAGACAAGCCCGGAGAAGAGATTCCGAAGGCTGCAGAGGAGCTCAGCTCATGCCTGGGCACCCTCTCACACAAAACCAAGCACCCTGCCTTTAGGATTGATAAGGCCTGCCATAGGGGTGACTGATAGGTTTATATGTGCAGTGATAGGTGAGATATAGTGAACCTATATCTCTGTAAGGGGTGCATGCACCTTACCGCAGTAGCAGACCTGTGGTGTCATTTTGGAGGGCTTCCCAGGGGTGGCATAATACATGCTGCAGCCCCTGGTAGGCCTCTGGGGTACCTAGGCCTTGGGTACATAGTATACCATATACTAGGGACGTATAAGGGCACCGCAGAATCCAATCTGTTGTGTACCTAAGGTACTAGGAATCAATTTAGAGAGGAAGCAGCTAGGCTGGGGTCCTGAATAGCAGGGCCCCAGCCAGGCTAAAGTTGAAAACAGTGTTACATCATCAAAAAGTGGGTGTAACCATAGGAAGCAGATCCTACTCTCCTACACAACCCCCCCAAACGCAGGGACATTAAACTAACCTTGACCAGTTGAGTCTTCATGTTCTAAGTGGAAATATCTGGAGAGTCCATCTGCATTGGCATGGTTACTCCCAGGTCTTTGTTCCACTGTATAGTCCATCCCCTGTAGGGAAATGGACCACCTTAAAAGTTTGGGGTTTTCACCCTTCATCTGTTTTAACCATAAAAGGGGCTTATGGTCTGTCTGAACAATGAAGTGAGTACCAAACAAGTATGGCCTCAACTTCTTCAGAGCCCAATCCACAGCAAAGGCCTCCCTCTCAATGGCTGGCCAACGTTTCTCTCTGTGGGTCAGCCTTCTGCTTATGAAAGCTACTGGATGATCCTGACCTTCATCATTCAACTGTGACAGTACATCCCCTACCCCCAACTCAGATGCATCTGTTTGCATGATGAACCTCTTGGAGTAATCAGGACTTTGCAGAATGGGAGCAGTGCACGTGGCCTGCTTCGGGTCATCAAATGCCTTTCGACAGCTAGCTGTCCACTGAACCTTTTTGGGTATTTTCTTGGAAGTAAGGTAATTCAATGGAGTCACAACGGATCCATAACCTTTCACAAATCTTCTGTAATACCCAGTCAGGCCTAAGAAGGCTCTCACCTGAGTCTGGGTAGTGGGAGCAACTCAGTCCATTATGGTCTGGATTTTGCTCTGCAATGGTTGAACCTGGCCTCCACCTACAAGGTGGCCCAGGTACACAACTTGACTCTGCCCTATCTGGCACTTAGTAGCCTTGATAGTTAGGCCTGCCTTTTGCAGGGCCTCCAAAACATTCCTTAGGTGGACCAGGTGATCCTCCCAGGTGGAGCTAAAGACAGCAATATCATCTAGATATACTGCACTATAGTCTTCCAGGCCTGTAGGGACTTGATTCACCAACCTTTGGAAAGTGGTAGGTGCATTCTTCAAACCAAAGGGCATTACCACAAATTGATAGTGCCGACTAGGGGTAGAAAATGCTGTCTTTGGCTTTGCATTATCAGCTAGTCTGATCTGCCCGTAGCCAGCTGTCAAGTCAAATGTGCTTAGAAACTTGGCTGAGGCCAAAGTATCTTTCAGCTCATCTGCCCTTGGGATGGGATGGGCATCAGTCCTAGTGACTGCATTGAGACCCCTGTAATCCACACAAAACCTCATCTCTCTCTTCCCATCTTTGGTGTGAGGTTTAGGCACCAGGACTACTGGACTAGCCCAAGGGCTAGCTGAGGGTTCAATGACACCCAAATCCAACATCTTTTGAACTTCTATCCTGATACAGTCCCTGACATGATCAGATTGCCTGTAAATCTTATTTTTAACAGGCAGACTGTCCCCAGTGTCCACGTCATGAGTGCACCAGGTAGTCTGACTTGGAGTCAGAGAAAACATATGTCTGAGAACCTTTCCGCAGTCAGTTTGCTGCTGGACAGTGAGGCTGCCTGCCAAGGCTACACCATCTACTGATCCATCATCAGGGTTCTGAGAGAGCAGGTCAGGGAGTGGGACACTCTCTTCCTCCTGTCCCTCATCATTAGCCGTGAACAAGCCCATGTCTGCCCTGTCAACATATGGTTTTAGTCTGTTGACATGAAGTACCCTATGGGGACTCCTGGGGGTTCCAAGGTCTACCAAGTAGGTAACCTCCCCCTTCTGTTCAACAATTTTATGGGGGCCACTCCATTTATCTTGGAGGGCTGATGGGGCCACTGGCTGAAACACCCACACCTTCTGCCCTGGCTGGTAAACAGTCACCACAGCCTTTTGGTCATGCCAGGCCTTTTGCAATTCCTGGCTAGCCTCAAGGTTTTTAGTTGCCTTTTTCATATACTCAGCCATCCTGGAGCGGAGACCAAGTACATAGTCCACTATGTCCTGTTTAGGGGGTTTGAGAGGTAACTCCCATCCCTCCTTCACCAGACACAAAGGACCCCTAACAGGATGGCCAAACAAAAGTTCAAAAGGGCTGTAACCAACCCCCTTTTGAGGCACCTTCCTGTTGGCAAACAAAAGGCAGGGCAAAAGGATATCTCATCTGCGCCTAAGCTTCTCTGGGAGTCCTTTGATCATGCCCTTTATGGTTTTGTTGAATCTTTCAACTAAACCATTGCATTGTGGGTGATAGGGTGTGTTGAATTTGTAATTCACTCCACACTCTTTCCACATTGCAGTCAAGTAACTAGACATGAAGTTTGCATCCCTGTCAGATACTACCTCCTTAGGAAAACCTCTTGAGAATATACCCAAGAGGGCCCTTGCCACCACAGGTGATGTAGTGGTGCTAAGGGGAATGGCTTCTGGGTACCTAGTGGCATGTTCCGCCACCACCAGGATAAATCTGTGCCCAGATGCTGTTTGAGGATCCATGGGACCAACTATGTCAATCCCAATCCTCTCAAAGGGAAACCCCACCACAGGTAATGGTATCAGGGGGGCCTTTGTGGTTCCACCTGCCTTGCCACTGGCTTGACAGGTGACACAGGAGCGACAAAACTCCTTAGTGTTTTCAGACATGTGGGGCCAATGAAAGTGAGGAACAATTCTGCCCCAAGTCTTGTTTTGGCCCAAGTGTCCTGCTAGGGCAATATCATGGGCTAGTGTCAGTAGGAAGCCCCTAAACTTCAAAGGTATTACCAACCTCCTGGAAGCACCAGGCTTGGGGTCTCTACTATCTGAATATAGGAGTCCATCATCCCAATAAATGTTATGGGCACCACTAGCATTCCCAGCAGCCTCATCAGCAGCTTGCTTTCCGAGGGGTTCAAGAGAGGAGCAGTTTTGCTGCTCCTGGCTCAGATCTGCCCTGGAAGGGTCCCCTGTCCCCAAGAACTCAACCTGGTCAGGTTCAAGCGCCTCTGGGACAGTTCCTTCTTCAAGTCCAAGATCATTTCCCTCAGGAGGCTGTGTCTGTGTCACTGCTTGCAGAGTCCAGATGGTGCTCTGCAGACTCCCAACCCTGTCTCACGAGGTGAGTGATTTGTATTTTATGGCTCCATCTGACTGGCTGTAGGATGGGTTTTACCTTAGGTTATGTTCAAAGTTTCTTTATTATAGTTACACTTAGAAACAACTAAAGAATGTATGTAAGCACTACATGTTTATGACTGTAAATATTGGATTTTACACGAGTGTGATATATTTTTAATAAGAAATACTGAATACATATACCGACAATTCTGTTACAGTATATTCATCAACTTGTATATCACAGAAAAGTGGTAACATTCCTTTGGTTTACAATAAAATTAAAGTATGTTTGTGGTTTTTTGGGGCAGTCAGAGCGGCGTGACATAGAGCGTGGAGCAGGGCAGGGACAGAGGAGCAGGGAAGAGACAAAGGGGCAGTCAAAGGACAGGCAGAGCGGGGAGAGTAAGAGGGGGGAGAGCCTCGGAGGCAGAGAGTGGCAGGAGGAGGGAGAGGGGCAGTTGGGCCAGAGACAGAGCTCTGAGTGTAAGAGGGCAGAGAAGGGCAGAGACAGAGGGGCAGTCAGAGCGGCAAGAGAAAGAGTGTGGAGCAGGGCAGGGACATAGGAGCAGGGCAGAGACAGAGGGGCAGTCAAAGGACAGGCAGAGCGGGGAGAGTAGGAGGGCAGAGAAGGGCAGAGAAAGAGAGGCAGTGAGAGAACCACAGGCAGAGAGGGGAGAGTAAGAGGGGGAGAGCCTCGGAGGCAGAGAGTGGCAGGAGGCGGGAGAGGGGCAGTTGGACCAGAGACAGAGCTCTGAGTGTAAAAGGGCAGAGAAGGGCAGAGACAGAGGGGCAGTCAGAGCGGTGAGAGAAAGTATGTGGAGCAGGGCAGGGACAGGGGAGCAGGGCAGAGACAGCGGGGCAGTTAGAGAACCGGCACAGCAGGGAGAGTAGGAGGGCAGAGAAAGAGAGGCAGTGCAAGAACCGCAGTCAGAGATGGGAGAGTAAGAGGGGGAGAGCCTGGGAGGCAGAGAGAGCAGTGGGGCAGAGACAGAGAGTGGCAGGAGGTAGGAGAGAGGCAGTTGGGCAAGAGAGAGAGCTCTGACTGTAAGAGGGCAGAGACAGAGGGGCAGTCAGAGCGGCGAGAGAGAGCACGGAGCAGGGCAGAGACAGAGGGGCTGTCAGAGGACAGGCAGAGCGGGGAGAGTAAGAGGGCAGAGTCAGAGAGGGGTAGAAGGAGGCAGATGGGTAATTAGTGAGCCACTGGCAGAGCAGGGAGAGTATGAGGGCAGAAAGCACTCAGGGTTCTTCAAATTAAAGCAGGGTGCACTTTCACTCAGGGTTCTTAAAATTAAAGCTGGGTCCACTTTCGGATTCAGGACCAAGTATAAATGCTGCTCAATGGCAGGTTCCACCACAACTTTCTGACATGGATACATGTGTGCCAAACTAAGCCGATCTGCTTCTATTTATAGATTGGTGTACGAGAGCACCCAAAGTATGTCAGAGAGCGCACGTTATTACACTTTAGTGCTGTAAAGAGGTCTACAAACCCAGAATACCTACATAGAGTTTCACATTGTTGCAAGTGTTCGAAACCACATCAAAGGCTCCTTGCCGCCTACGCTAGGTGGCTGGCACGCCATTTGATGCCTTTAACTTAGTAGCGTAAAATGCAGTGCAATTTGCGCAACAGATTCTGCTGACAGAAGGCGAGAGTAGAGGTGAAGTGGGAACCCTTCTCTCAGCAGACTCCTGAGGCTGAGTGAAGTCATCACTAACACAGTGAGGTAACGTTTAATAATGGGAAAGAGTAGGCAGTTTTTTTATATGTTTGTGCTCCAGTTTTATGGTCTGGAAGGCTGCTTTTACTGTTTATTTCTCTGGTACTACCACAAACATTGTCTGCAGCAAGTAAAGTGCATGCAATCTCCCATACCTTGCAAAACACCTATATGAACTTAGACTTCGATGTTTCTGGGGGTACAGAGCTGATCTCGGGTGACTGTCCAATTTACAGGCAATTTTACTGATTATGCAGCAGTGATGCACTGTTGTGCTTTGTTATGATTTTTAAATATTTTTTTCAGCAGTTTTTCAACTGTTGGCTTTTATATTTTATAGAGCAACAACAGTGTACACTGATGCAGCGATGTTTCGCAGTGAGAAATAGTTACGGAATGTATTTGGGAGATTATGTATTCCGTCTAGTGTCCTTTTTTCAATAAAAGCCACAATGCTGAGGCAGGATAGGAATGTCGTTGTGTATGTTTTAGTTATTACAGAAGGAAGTGTGTTTTCACATTAAAGCTTTCATGGTGGGTCTTGTGCCTTACACTGCCCACTTATGTTTTGATTTTTTGTTAGATTTGTGACAAATAAAAATACAAGTCAGGTTTAGTCCAACACTATGTTCCTAGACTGCTTACTGAGGTGCAGGTGTACTTTACTAGAAGTGTTCAGCCTCCCTCCTTACAATAATGCCATCAACAAAGAGGCAGCTCAGTTGTCGTGCACCCTATATGTGGTCTAGATTCTTATTGCCTTTTCATTGTTTGTGTCTAAATTAGCTTAAAATGCACTGTTTGCCCTTTTTTTCTTTCAAAAACTTCATAGATGAAGAACCCCCTCCCCCTGATCTTGACTTATATCGGTTGGGCTCAGTTGGTTCTAACTTTTTTACACTTTGAAAAATCACCAGCTGCCACTGCTTTACTTATTTTACGAGCTCAAACAGTTAAGGTGAATGCTTCAAAAAAAGAGCATTTTGATGGCAAATGTGCTATGTATGAATGGTACTCAGCATTGTTATCTCGAAGTCTGCTATGCAGTTCTGTGATTATACTGAATAAGGAACTACCTATGTTATTAATATGACATTGACATCTATTTATTAATGTAATAACTGTAATTTCACAATTGCTTTTTTAACCTTCTTGTTTTCTCAAATTTGCTTGAAAATGCACCATTTGCCTACTCTTTTTCAAAATTTTCTCAGGGGAAACACCCCCGAACCCTCCTTATGCCGATCGTACGCGCTCGCTCGCTACGGTGCGTTCCACCACACGTTTTACGCCTCGCCACTTTCAATTGTAACCAGCCACCACTGCACCAGGTACTGATGCAACAGCTGATTTTGACAATTATTAAGGATCTGCTCCCTCATAATTAAGCTGTACAATCCTTTGAAATCACACACCTTCCTGCCAAGCAACCAGCCCTCCAGAGCCTTAGTAGCACAATCTACAAAGTCCACCCAATCTTGATTCTGTGCCTTTTGGGTATCCCTGAACTTTAACCTATATTGTTCAGTGGTTAGGCCAAACCCATCAATCAGTGCACTCTTCAAGCTTTGGTAATCATCAGCATCATGTTCTTTTACAGTGAGGAGCTTATCTCTGCCTTTGTCTGCAAAGGAGAGCCACAGGATTGCTGCCCACTGCTCCTGGGGGACCCTCTGTACTTTACAGGCCCATTCCAGTGCAGTAATCCATTTGTGGATGTCATTCCCACTCTGGTAGGGAGGGACAATCTTGTTTAGGTTTCTATGGTCATGAGACCTCTCCCTAACAATAGGGAAGTTGCTGCCACCATGGGACTATAGTCCCATCTTTGTTCTAGCTCTATGAGGTTCTAGGGACTCCCTTTCTAGGGTTATCTGTGCTCTTCTGATCCTAAGCTGAGCTTCCTCATACTTAGCAGTCTCTATTTCCTCTCCTGAGAGGGTTCCCTCTTATGAGAGGAAACAGAGGTCCCTATGGAGGTGCCAGATTGGTTAGATTCCACTGAAGGAGATCTGGACCTTCTAGGCATACTCCCAACTCTTCCTGGTGGAGTAAAGAGAGGGCCATCATGGCCATCTTCTTCATCTTCAGGAGGAGTTGCATCTTCCAGGGTAGGATCATTGTCATCCTCCTGGCCAGCTCCAGAGGTCAGATCAGGGGTGTCTGAACCCCTGGGCCCTTCCTCATCAGCTGCCCCACCCACTCTACCTACCCCATCAGACCCTGAGGTCTTTCTGAGATCATCTAGGAAGAGTACCTCTATGAGGCGTTGGGTGTTTGCCCTCTTGCCTGTCTTCAACTTCCTAGTACTACACAATGCTCTCAATTCCAAGAATGGGAGTTTGTCATACTTGGAGACTAGAAGCCCATTGGCTTCTGGCAGAGACCCACTGGTTCCTGGCCTTGAAGACATTACTAGTGAGGTGTGGTGTATGCACTACCTACTCTAGTGTGGCCTACTAAACTCTCTTGAGTTGTAGAAAGGGTGTGCTAAGCTCTTGACACACAACTCTAAGTTCAGAAGAACTTACTGTATTTTAAGCTTGTATTATATGTACCTTAGGTACCTTTAGTGGTTTTCGGTTAGTCACTCACTTGAGATTATCTGGTAAAACAATAGCAAGTTTGAATCCCACCGCTGCCACCAATGTGGGAAGTTGGCCTGGTATATGCTGTCCACTAGTTATAGTGGTACCTTGCACCAGTCCAAACAACCCCTTTTTGATGATAGATCAAAGACAACCTTTATTGAAAGCTATCCTAGTGGTAGCTATGGAGAGCAGCCTTCAGGCTAAGTCTTGAAGGAATGTAAAGCAGCTTGTTTTACCAGTCTATAATCTCTTGAGCGGCTAAATGAAAGGAGACCACACAATACACGTTAGGCCCTAGGGGCGGACCAAACCATATACTAAGAAAGTGGTATAAGAACCACGACTTGTCTAGACAAAAGGCCTAGAGCCTGTAGTATCGCTGGGACCCCAAGCAACCATCCAAGGTAGTCACACGTGTGCAGTGTGAGAACACAGCCGCGAGCTCCCGTTAGCTTCTATGGTGAAAGTCGCGGTTAGATTTTTAAAGTTAAAGGACACTTAGAGATGGACTAGGACCAAACCCTCTTGGACTTACACAGTTCTAGGGTCAACACCCACGGGAGCACCAGAGTACTTGAGTTACCTCACCCACGAAAGCCGGGTGCATAGGTGTCAAATGGTGTTGGGTCGCGTCATCGTTTTCAATGGCAGCTTGCAGAGAAGTGCTGCTGCCGGGAAGATGCGAAGTGTCCGAAGAGATCCAAGCCTGGATCGGAGATGTGAAGAACCTGAAAGCAGAGGGGACAGAGCCTGGGTCACTTGCCAGTGACCAGGAGCACGATAGACAAATGCCCACCGATGTCGGGTGTTTCAGGTGCGAAGAGGTGAAGTTTGACTCTTCAGCCACGAGGACCAGGAGGCATCGAGGACAACTAGGAGCTGGATTCGAGCGGTCCCATGAAGGATGTTGAGTGCTGCAGCATTGGTGCCCAGTTTGGACACAATAAGCCTTGGCAACAGCAACCCAAGCAGAAAAAAGAAAGATGCTTTGGTGCGGACCAGCAAGGTCCTGGGGACTCCTCAAGCAATGGAGAGTCAGGCCACATCTGGAGCAACCAGGGAAGTCCAATGGAAGTAACAGTTGCCTTCACAGGGACCCACCAGTCGACGGACCAGGGATCGCGAAGTTACCTCGAGCGGGAATGCAAAGAGCGGGCTCACAGAACACTCGTGGAGTGGTGGCCCACAATCTTCAGCACAAAAGGTGCTCGGGGTCTGGGCTACAAGCAACCCAATGCACAGCCTCAAGCTGATGCACTTGCAAATGTCCACAGTGTCCAGGGGTTCCGGTTCCACGGTACCCACGAGGGCTATGGGTCTCAGCTTTGCTGGGAACTCGGTTTGGCCTCTGGGAAGTCTGGAAACCCACCTCCTGGGCTGCAAAGTCTTCAGCGTCCGGTGGGAGCTCCGGAGATGCAGACCGGACAGATGCGTCTTTGGTGCCTGCCAAGCATGGGAGTAACTCCTTTACTCCAAGGGAGATTTTTCAGTCATCTGGCATTGAACAGATTGTTGAAGGTCCAGGATTCAGTTTCAGAGTTTCGCCCAGGGATATCGAAAGTTCTGGTTACAGAGGTTCCTTCTTTATACCCAAGGAAGGCGTTGGACTAACTCAGGGGACCCACCCATGGGAGGGTTTGGAAAGAGGGGTGGCTACACCCATTTCCTTTGTCCAGTTTCGTGCCTGCAACTGGTTTCGAGCTGGACTATGCACAGCGACACCAAATGTGTCCCCAGTGCAGGACTTCAAAGCACTCCTGGAGTGCTCCCACCCAGCCCTAATCCACTAAGGCCTGTCTGGGAGGTGGTAACACCCCCCTGTGACAGGAAACCTATTGTCCAGGCCTCCCCTGCCGGAGTTTCGGTCAGCAGCAAGAGGCCAGACCCGTGTCTGTGGCTGCAGCATCTATTTTGTGATGCCAGGGCTCTTTTAAGCTGGTACCGGGTATACCGGTGCTGTCATGTCTCTCCCTCTAGAAGGGTGGGATCATACTCCTACACCAGTTACTGGTGTGGGGGTATCATTCCAATGTGTTTGACACCAAACACGACATGTTTCCGTGCAGCTAGTCCAAAGTTAGCATTTACCCTTTGGTTATAATGCACTTAAGAGTATATGGTCAGGCTGCATCACAGACAACCCCAGGAGATGAGATTCCAAAGGCTGCAGAGGGGCTTAGCTCATGCCTGGTCACCCTCTTACACAAAACCAAGCACCCTGCCTTCAGGATTGATGAGGACTGCCATAGGGGTGACTGATAGGTTTATATGTGCAGTGATAGGTAAGATATAGTGAACCTATATCTCTGCAAGGGGTGCATGCACCACCTCACTCAGGCTGCAGTAGCAGACCTGTGGTGTCATTTTGGAGGGCTTCCCAGGGGTGGCATAATACATGCTGCAGCCCCTGGTAGGCCTCTGGGGTACCTATGCCCTGGGTACATAGTATACCATATACTAGGGACTTAAAAGGGCACCTCAGAATCCAATCTGTTGTGTACCTAAGGTACTAGGAATCAATTTAGAGAGGAAGCAGCTAGTCTGGGGTCCTGAATAGCAGGGCCCCAGCCAGACTAAAGTCGAAAACAGTGTTACATCAGCAAAAAGTGGGGGTAACTATAAGAAGCAGATCCTATTCTCCAACAAAGTGTTCCCTAAGGTGCAAAGAGGGCTGGGGAGGAAGACCCTGTGTCCCACGCCTCTTAATTAAAAAAAGGCCCCGGGGTTGGGGTGCCCCTCACTTTTATTTTTAACAAATTGACCCAGGGGATGGAGTCTGCCTGAGTGTGGTCAGGACCTATGAGACCAACTACACGCTGTGCATACCAGAAGGCATGTACTACATTGGGTTGGCTGCCCGCAGGGGGGTTGTCTGCAGGGCCAGGCCATGCATCCAGCCCCAACCACCTATGCCAAAAGTTGAACGCCACGTTTAAAACTAAAAAAATGAGATTAACCAGGTATTGTTATCTCTAGTAACTATAACTCATGCCGTAAGGTAAATATAAGTCATCCCCTTGACATGCACAGCTAATTAACCCACATATTACATCACTCTTGAAGTTCCGTGACAACACTGATAAGATTACTGCAATATTTGAAATGACATCATTCATGACACAACTGTGCATGGGCCTTTTTCTTTTGTTGTTGGGTTCTCTGGTCCAACCAGATGCACCCAGATGCACTGTATAATAGGTGAGGCTGCTGAGATGCCCTTAAGCACCTGTATCCCCAGAAGCCTCCTTGAATCTTGCAGGAGGTGAAATTGTCTTGGTGCTGCTCCTGCAGCAGAAGCAGCTTGTCTCTTGCTTTTTCCACATCCATGCTTCTTTCCAGGTGGTGGAGAGAGTCCTGTTCGTGCTTCCCACACTCTTGTGGAGTGCGGACAGGTGTTACCTCTTTTGGCCCTCTGTCCTCCCAAACGCTGGCACTGGGGCAGAGGAGACAGACCGCATCACTCCTGGGGCTCTGAACATCCCAAAGCTGATTTTGAGTGTGGTGGATCTCAATGCAGTGCCTTGGTTTTTTTCTGTGTCTCTGTGAATCGGATCCCCAGAACTCTGATTTGTATGTCGGCCCCGGGGATGGAGCCCACTGGGCAAATAATGGCTCCAAGATGGAATTCCCCAAGAATGTCCCTTAACCCATAAACTAATAAAATGCTGTTGGGCCGATACCCAAACCTTGGCCCTCCCAGGGATATTTGTGGAAATTCAGCAAAGTTCCATGTGCTCATTTTCAGGATTTCTTGTGTTTTGAAATACTAATCATTTATGCCGGGTCTGGTGGCTCAGTGGACTAATGCGTCTGCTGCAGGGGCCTGTGTTCGACCTCATGGTCACAGGTTCAAATCCTGGCGGGTCCACTCAGCCTTTCATCCATCTGAGGTCGATAAAATGAGTACCATTGAGTTGGGTAACAATAAACATCTGTTATTCAGCACCAAGATACCCGTAGTGGTGAACGTGTGCTTTACAAATACACGTGTTATTGAATAGGCATAAATATGTCCCTATTGATCATTTTGGGCCCATTTTTGGCATTAGGCCTAGTTACAAGGAGCATTTTAATCTGGCTTTCTGGCCTCAAAAGGGTTGTTTTGTGTGGGGAGCTGGATATTCTGTCTCCCTGCACCACCCTTCTACTTTGCCTGGCACCTGGTACTCCTCTCCTGCTGGTAGGGCCATCATGTGCAGCCCCTCTGCTAACATCCTTCAGAAACACCCTCTTGCCCACACTTCCAAGGCCCCAGAGCCTCACTTGGCTGTTTACAGAGAACATGTGTGGGGACAGTGGACTCCAAGTTTCCCCCCCCAACAGATCCTCAGGTGGTATAAGGGGGGCAGCGGCACTGGCACTGGAGAGACCCATCCTAGTCATGGTGGTCAGCTGGAGTCAAAGTCCTCATTCCTTTTTTGCAGGACATCAGCTGGTTTCTCTTTCCAACTGGGCATCCTTTTTGCCGTCATCGCCTCCCAAGTCCAGGGTCTTCTCATCTGTCTCCCCTTTGTGCAGCTGAAAATTCTAGATGCCAGGCACAACTGGCCAATCCTAGGATGCCACATCATCCCCCAACCCTCCTGCACAGCATTGTTGAATAATCCAAGATGGCGGCTTCATGAATTCTCTGGAAGGAGCTCCACTGAGGGCCTCAGCTCTGCCCCTAGATGACATCATTGCCTGATCTCTTCCTACCAAAACTTCAAAGGTGTGCCCCTACAATGTTGGCTTCAGAGGTCTGGCCCTACCCATTTGTTCTTTCTTGCCTGGGCTGTCCCAGCCTGCGTGCAGTGTGACAAGTTGATTGTGAGATTCCGATTTCCACCAGGCCCCTTTCCTCTCCCAGGAACTTGATCAATCAGTGATAATTGCTCCTTTTGTGTAGGGAGGCCTTTTTAGCTCTGCTGGTGATCCAAGTAATTAATCTTTCTCAATAGGGGGGACCAAGGCCTGGAATTGATTATTAGCTAAGTCAGATAAATATGACACTTTTCAAAGTCCAATAAGTTGTGGATGTAGTGTAATGGGAACTGCAAATTCAATATTGGTGTGTATGTTTTATGCCAGTTTGATACATTGCTGGACCCTGTTGGCCTAACTGGAGCAAAACTGTACTTTAGGGCGGAGTGCCTATTCATTTAATACAGTGAAAGCACTACATATTTTCCCAGCAAGAAGCCCTACAGACCTAGGTCAGGATGAATCCTTGCAGAGTCCCATCTGTGACAGGTTACCTGTGTGCAGATCCGTGCTGCACACAATGCTAATCTCACACTCGCAGATCACACAGAGGCGCACAACTGTGTGCGCACATGTTCACATGTAATCAGCCAAGTGCCTCTTACCCTAGCTGCGCAGCAGCGGCCTTACTTTAAAAGGTGGAGATTGCCCGTTAACACTCTCAGTCCCATTTCTGTAAATTTACCATGAGTAAAACTTAGGTAGACAGACCCACTCACAGTGAAAAGTAAAATAAATCGAGTGGACATAGCTGAAAATTCTAGGTAGACGAAATGGGCAGAACCCATTACAATTGAGGTGTTAATCCCCCACACACAGAGCTAGGACACCTACCTTCAGCTCGGAACCAAATTGTGCCAAAAAGAAAAAACACAAAAGCCCTTCTCATTCCATGCACCAAGGTTCTGGACATTTGGACGGCCCCAACTAAGCTGCACTTTAGCAAACTGTTGAACACTCACCCCATTAAAGAACACTACATTATGATGCAGTTACAATAGACAAATCAGCTACCCCTCCTAACACATGTGTCCCATTGCCTTTGACCCTGTACAGCTCTCCACTGCTTGGCAAAGTTTGAGCTACATAAATACTACCTATATGCCATAATAAAGAACTAATATTAGTTTTGGAGGGTCCTGGGCCAAACTTTTGCAACCAGTGTCACTAATATAATGTAATTCCATTTAACAGAGCTTTAACATATATGCACTTCTTTTATTGAGGTTATTAATTATGCTTTTATTGTTTTACAGATTTCTGCACCAAACAGCTTCATCTTCCAAATCACTTCAACAATGCCATTGGATTAATAGTCCATAGGTGCCAGGGCCGGATTGGGAACCAAAACCGGCCCTGGCAAAGTGCTCGGCCGCCCCACTCCCCCCCCCCCCCCCCCCCCCCCCCCCCCGGGGGATTGGGTGCAGCCGAGCTGTTTGCCAGGGCCTGTTTCGGCCAATTTTGTTACAGGGGGTGATATTGCAGCTATCCTGCAAAAACGGCCCTATAACAAAAACAGTCCCCCAGGGGCCAAAAACGTGCCCCTAACCTGGCGGCCCACCAGGGAAACGTCCGGGGCCCGCTACAGCCAGTCCGGGCCCTATAGTTGCCAACTGTCCCTTTTTTGTCGGGACAGTCCCAGAAAGTTGGAAACTGTCCCAGGTAATTCACTATTCCGGTAACAGTCCCGGCATGCCTGCTTTGGAGCATAATTGGCAAATCATTTAGCTTTTTCAGATTGCTCACTTTAATGTGAAAATAAAACGTGGTATCTGTCTTGTGTGTATTCAAAACCTCTGGTGGAGTATTTTCGTCAGAAATCCAGCAGATGGCACTCCTGTATTAGTTTTGAAGTGTTATCAACATTTTGCTGTACTTTTCTTAATCTTGTAATCACAACAGCCAAAACTGAACTTTTAAATTATTCTAATTATGTGGGCTGGGCAGAGTGGGCGGAGCTTTGAGCCAGTGCGTATGGTACATTTTCAAGTAAATTACTTATAGCTGTGCTGCAAAGTGTCCGTGGAAATGTTTTTCAAATGATGGGAACTATGATAATCAATTAATGGCACTTCTTTTGATATAAGGTCCTATACAAATAAGAGGGGCCTCACGCATTCGTTTCCTGCCCGGGGCCCAAAACACTAGAATTGTCCCTGGAAGACGAAAGAAACAACGTTTTCGCCATGCTGTGATATATATTCTTAATCCAAATTCGTTTGAGTGTTTTCATTGATGCATAGCTCCTAAGGATTATTTGTGTAGCTCGAGCGCCCTCTCGTGACTATTTCTGGGATAGCTCACATATATTGCAGCTTTTAGTCGTTGTAGTAACTTTATTCGATATGTAAAAATATCATAAAAGTATAAAGCATTATAAAAACAGTCTTTTAAAAAAAACAAGAGCCCACTACAACATTAGGTTCCCCATATATAGAACATAACATTTAAACAATATCCAATATGGCATAGTTCATTATCATCAAAAGACAAACATATTTTATGAAGGAATGCGATAGGAGGGGGGAGGAATGGGGCTGTAGATGTTTATTACTTACAAACTAGAGAATAGGGCAAAGGTAATAGAGATGATGTTCTTCTCAATAATGAATTAATGCTTCTTGAGAAGCCTCTGCCTTATCCTCCAAGCTCCCCCCAAAAATTTTGCAGTCCCGATTATAACGCTGGGGACTGTCGTGTCAAAAGTTAAGATGCGCAGCGCCACCCTATACGACCTGCAGCCCAAGTTGGCGCATACGGGTTTCAACCATCTGGATCTGGGTGCATGCAAACAGGAAGTGGCCGATAGAGTCCGTGGGGAAGCACAACCTGGGCAACCTATATCATCATCCTTCCCACCTTTCCACCCTGTTTGAAAGTCATACAGTGGTAATGTACCGTACCTTAATTTAAGGTAGAGTGACCTGTCACTGGGCGATTCAATGATGTCCAGAAACGCCTCCAGGCTGGGGGCAGGTTTAGCATCCAAGAATTTTTCGGTAAGGATGCCTCTTGGAGACCGCAAAATAGCAGCGATGACCCAGTCCCAATAAAAAAATTTTACAATGGGCTTAGAAGGTGGTTGCTGATTCTCCCAGAACTCGCCCAAACCTAGCTCTAGCACCAATTTTTGTACATTGGATAACCACGGAATCTTATGACAAGCTCCAAGGTGTAATATATCATCCAAGGTGGCGACATATTGGCTTAGGTCCGGGGACCTTCTCAGCCTTACCCAGTACAAAAGGGGGCGCAACTTAGCCACATCAATTATGGAGTGTCTACCAAGGTCACTACGGAGAGGAACAAGTGGAGTGGACAGAGGAAGCGAGACTATGTCTCTAAAGAACTTATCTTCAGATTTGGTCAGCTCTGCTAGGTTTTCAAATCCCCATAATTCCGCCCCGTAGAGAGATGCTGATAAAGCCTTCCCCTGATAAACCTTGGTTGCTGCAGCTATGGGCCGGCTATAAGACAGCCTCTGATGTCTAGCAATGGCTCCTGCGGCTCACTTGTGATTTAGGAGCATTTTGGATATGTGAGGTGCCCATTTCAGCTTATTGTTAACCCTCACCCCAAGATAATCAAAGGCTGTCACAAGCTCCAGGTTACAATTGTCGACCCTGATGTTGTTCTTGAAACTTTTAGAAGGGGACATGGCCATTAACTTGGTCTTAGAAGTATTGATCTTCAGGCCTCTAATGTTACAAAACTCGGTAAAGCGGGACAACAATTTTTGGAGACCCATAGGGCTCTTTGAGATCAGCAGCGTGTCATCTGCAAAAAGCAGGGAGGGAGATTATTCGCCGTTCAGGGCTGGGGCGTCGACCCCGTCGTCTCTCAAATAGTCTGCCACCCCATTTATAAAGAGAGAGAACAGGGTCGGTGCCAAAACACAGCCCTGGCAGACCCCTCTTCCTACCGCTATTCTCTCCGTCAGCTGGCCCTGGTGCCCCCATCTTACTCTCGCAAAGTTGCCTTCGTGAAGCCGTTTAAGAAGGTCCAGAATTAAGGGGGGAATGCCCAGATCGGCCAGGACTTGCCACAGCTTAGACCGGGGTACCAAGTCAAAAGCTGTTTTGAGGTCAATGAATACCAGATATAGGCTACCTTTTTCAATAATAACAGATTTTCAGAAAATTGTACAAAATCTGAAAACCTGATCAATCGTTCCGACCCCTTGCCTGAATCCAGCCTGGAAATGTGAGAGAATGCCATCCTCATCGATCCAGGCCTTAATCCTGGTCAGGAGGACCCTACCTACCACTTTTTGAATCACGTCGATTAGACTGATTGGTCTGTAGTTGGCGGGGTCCTCTCTATCACCTTTTTTGAAGATGGCCACCACCTCTGCCCCCTTCCAGGAATCTGGTACAGGGTACCCTGTCGCTATACTGTTCAGAGATTGTAAAATAAACTCAGCCCAGAGTTCCCTGTCATGAAGAAGGAGGTCTCCAGGGAGACCGTCGGGTCCGGCTGCCTTGCCTGGCGCTATCATTTTAATTGCTGATTGGATCTCACTAAGACTAAACTGGCCCCCTCCCCCTAGGGGAACTAAAGGCTCGGGGGCTGGACCCAATTCCTCCGGAGAAAATTCAACTCCAGGAGAGTATAAACCAGAGAAATGATCGAACCACTGGCGCCCCATTATATGGTTTGGGATTGGGTCTGTCCCGCCCCTTGCGCTGATGTTTATAAGATACCAAAACGGGGTTGAATCTTTGAGTCGCGCTGCACGCTTCAGGTCCTGCCAGTGATCCTCTTCCCAAAGGCGCTTTGCTTTCTTTATGGCGCTATAATAGGATTTCCGAGCAAGAATGATAGAGGGCTGATCCCTTGCCTTTAAGGCCCTAGCAAGAGCCTGTCTACTTTCCCTACAATCACTGGAAAACCACAGGTTTGTCGTATTCAATCTGGGTGGCTTGCAATCCCCTTTGTCACTTGATACAAAGAACTTCCCCACCTTACAGTCTCGAGATATATCTGATTAAAACCCTTAGCTAGCATGGTGTAAGGAGCACTAGCAAGGACAGCGTCCATTAAGCTTGTGCTTTCTTCCACAATACTTTTAATCCTGCCCAGATCCAGCTCTCGCTTTGCGACTCTAGACCATTTGAGCCGTCTATTGCAATTAGATGGAACAACCTCTCTAGACCAGAGTATCTGGGCGCTATCGAGCTCGATAGATGTAGTAAACGACTCGTGCTTGAGTTGCATGGTTAGCGGGTCGTGGTCGCTCTCATGCCTAGAAATAACTTGCATGTCAATGAGATCCGGCCACAATTCGACATCCAGCAAGATGTAATCAATGCGCGATGGAGCCCTGGTTCTGGTAAATGTAGGTGCTCCCCTGGTGTCTGAGCGGGTCCTGCCATTTGTCGCCCTTAGATTGAACTCTAAAGTCAGGGCATTGATTTGCACAGCCCTTTTTGTCCACTTTTTTAATGGTTGAAGGCTAAGTGGGGGAATGCCTCGCTTGGAGTCAACCTCGTCGATGCCCAAGATGTCGTTGTCGCTAAAAGGCACAAAGGTGCAATTAAAATCGCCGGCGACAACAACACCCGACTCGACGGGGATGGCTGAAAGTTCGGACTCAAGAGTTGTTATCGTAGGGCTTGCTTGAGCACCTGATGACCCTCTAGCGTAGATGTTGAAAATTTCTAGGCGAGGATAACGTTCTGACCCACCAATGGTTAAGTGGAGAATGTCTTGAGACGCACATACATTGTGCTTGACTATCCAGTTCAGATCGATGTTTACCCAGATTAAGAGGCCCCTCGATGGGCGTCCTCTGGTAGAACTAATCGCCGGAACAAAATAGGTAGAAAACCCAGATCTATGGAGGGGAACCAAGCTACAAGTTTCCTGGAAGAGAATGATATCAAATTTATCAATAAAGTCATTCCATACAGGGTCGGCAAGGTTCCTTTTTAATCCGGCGATGTTCCATGAAATGAACTGAATAGCTCTCGGGTGGTTCAGAATAGAGGAAGAAGCTACTACTATATCCCTACTCTCTGGACCCTCCCCATCTAAATCCCCCTCGAGAGCTACACCAGATATCGCAGGAAGAACTAATCCAGCCCCTATGGGATCTAGAAGGGGGACAGGGTTCTGACCTGATCCCTCAGGACAGGGGCACTCCAAAGTTGGTGAAAAGGTGTTTGCATGGGGATTAATTAGTCAGTCCACCTGTCTAAGCCCAGAATCCTCCTGCTCACTATAATATGACCAAACCGGGGAGCTGCGGATTTGGATGGAGGAGTGGGCGGGAGGTGATATCCTGTATTCTAGCAATATTAAATTATCCGCTAGGGCCAGATCTCTAAGCTCGACCTCCACACAATCCAATAGCGAATCCTCTCTAGACAGCCGTCGCACTCTCAATATATCATCTCTGATGATTGATCTACATCCTCTAATATGCCTCAGCCAATGAATGACTTTATTATGCAGTGAGTCGCTTCTTTCATACCCCCCCTGATTAATCAATTTCGGAGCGTGGGTCATGAAAACAAGGGACTTTAGAGGAAGATGGCATGGCGTCAGACCACCAGCCACAGGATGAGAAGAGAAGCCATACTCACCCCTACTAAGGGGGTGGGTAGCATAAGTACTGGGCCTAGTTTGAGGGCGTATATTTGACTGCCTATTGGGAGCCAAGGTACGCGTAACATCGGCAAAGGACCTAGAGGTGGAAACTGATTTGTTATTGGCCTCTCCTAAAACCCTACCTTGGGCCTGAGCTAAGGGGTCTTTTGGCTGGGGGTGGGTAAGAGGGAACGAGTCGATCAGCTTTAGGGTAGGTATGGATCCCAAAGGTGGTACTGGGGCAGGAAATTCCGGAAGCATACTTTTTTATTTGAAGCAAGGGTCTCTACCCTGGTGTTAAGTACTGCGACCAGCTCTTCCAACCTTTTGATCCTCTCCAGGAGCTCTTCTAGGGAACCAGGTGAGGGCTTGACAGGGCTAACGGGGGTTAGAAGCGCCCTATCAGAAGATAAAGTGAATTTGTCGGGATTAGGATCTAATAAAGAAAACCTGTTAGAACATAAAACAGGATTAGGAAGGAGCTCGTAATTATGTAAAACTGGTGCAGTGGGTACGGTGGTCTGGACTTCAGTAATTAAGGGATCGACAACGTCCTTTGGTGGAGCAGTGGCTAAATCAAGCAAATTGTTTCTTTGATGTTGATTAGAAAACATCGAGGGGATCCTTTTCTTGCCATTTTTAAGAGCGGGCTTCACCGCTTTACACCCCCCTTGAGTTATAACATCAGTGACTCCAGTGGCAAGCGACTCTTCACAATCATTAACAATTTCCTCTATTCGGGACAATACACAATTCATTGCGGCATGAGTAGCATTTTTTGGTGTTTTCCCTTTATTGCTGCTGACCACCAGGCCTCCCTCTGTACATTTTCTCTTGCCCATGTTGATAATCACCAGCACAAATTAACAAAAAGAAAACGAGTGTCAGTGCGTTGGATAGTCCCAGCAAAAAACAAAAGGATGACGTAAGTCACTATGTGTGAGGCCCGGGAGCCCCCGAGTAAATAATATGAACTTTAATACACTTGATACAGATCACAGTACCTTACTGCTTTCAGCGATGGCAAGTGTTCCTTATACCAGTCTTCAGAGGGATAGCCCTGTCCGGCCCCTTACGGACCCTAACGGCCCGCCCTTTGCCCGGGCTTGGCCCGGCGCGTCCCACGCGCGTACTCACGGGACAGCGCCCACACGCCGATTTATGCACCTCCAGGCGCAGGTGTACGGGTCATCAGCTGCGTCGCCAGAGTTGAGGGGCTGCTGGGAAGTGTAGTTCCCGGCCGGCCGGCCGGCGTAGAAAGCCCGGCCGGACGGTAGATCGAGGGTGAGCTGTATGACAAGTGCCTCAGCGCAAGCCCGGCCGCACACAGGAGCCCCCAACAGCAGCACACCACGTCCTTGGGCCCACACGCCGATTTATGCACCTCCAGGTGCAGGTGTACGGGTCATCAGCTGCGTCGCCAGAGGTGAGGGGCTGCTGGGAAGTGTAGTTCCCGGCCGGCCGGCGTAGAAAGCCTGGCCGGACGGTAGTTCGAGGGGGAGCTGGATGACAAGTGCCTCAGCGCAAGCCCGGCCGCACACAGGAGCCCCCAACAGCAGCACACCAAGTCCTTGGGCCCACACGCCTATTTATGCACCTCCAGGCGCAGGTGTATGGGTCATCAGCTGCGTCGCCAGGGCCAGAGCTGAGGGGCTGCTGGGAAGTGTAATTCCCGGCCGGCCGGCGTAGAAAGCCAAGCCGGACGGTAGATCGAGGGGGAGCTGGATGACAAGTGCCTCAGCGCAAGCCCGGCCGCACACCGGAGCCCCCAACAGCAGCAGCTTTTACTCATATTCCAGGGATAGCTAAATAAAGTAAATAATGTTATTCCTCGTAGGTCTTTACTACTTGTTCGTAAGGTTCGGTTGCGCACACTATTTCCCATTCCATTACATTATTTCTATTATTCTTCGGATTAACACAGTTTTGAACTTATATTTATAAGTCCTCAACTGTTTTTACTTATTTTTTATAAATATTAAAAAATCCCTATTCCAAAACAGAAGCACTCCACTGAACCCTAAAACCATTAACTATATATATTACAAGTTGCACTTTTCACGATTAAACTTCTATTTCGTACTTCCTGCTTGCTGCGCAGACAATTTTTCGCATGCACAACATACTTTTTATTGCAGTTGATAAGGACGATATAACATTTATATATCACCACTATTAGTATCAGCTAATTGTTTTGTTTTATCCTGTCCAACTTTAAAAGCTGCACGTTTATTGAACATATGCATACAGTGCAGGTTTTCAGGACAACCGGGATCTAATGTGTTTTCTAGTTTCGAACTGAACTAATCTGTCTGCATATGTTGATATCGAGAAAAATTATGATGTTTTACCCATGGATTGCTTTCTCTAATATCCAAACTGTATGATTCCTTCATTGGGAACTTAGGGCCTCATTTATGAAAACTGTTGCATCGCTGCGTGAACACAGCAATGCAACAGTTTTCTCTGCGCCCTCCTGGCGACAGGATGGATGCGCCGTATTTAATGTACAAAGTTCCATGACGCAAGGAGTTACAGATATGTCAGCATTTCTGACGTATCTGTAGGCACAAAAGTGACACATTGCTGGGGTGTGTCTGAAAACAGAAGCAACTCCAGCAATGTGTCCTTTCACATGGGGCAAGCCCCATGTGAAAGGGCATGAGTCAGTCTTACGCCTGCTGAGAGGCAGGTGTAAGATATTGACACAGTAGCGTCTTAGCAGTGGTGCACTGAAATCTTATAGATTTCAATGTGCCATTTCTACTAGGCTTTTTGTGGGGTAACGCCCACCATGCATACATTATACCGATGTGGCACAGGGGTTTACAAAGTGATGCATCTGCCTATATGCGTCACTTTGTAAATAGGGTGCAACATGGCACATTTTTTACACTGCCGATGCATCACAAAAAGTGACGCAATGGCGGCGCAATAGTGTTGCAAGGCCACATAAACAAGGCCGTTGATTTTAGTCCTGGGTTACATTTTTATTTTATCAGCAGATCATCTCTTTCCTGATCTTCACAAAGTAACTAAAATAGAGGAAATGTGGAAAATATTGAGCACTGAGCTACAGATCTTATACATTGAGAACATTACATTGGTAGATTGCATATATTGATTATTTTTCAGAAAAATACTTTGATGCCAGTAGCACTCCTCTACGTCACAGCCAGCGAAGAGATTCAATATATTAAGCTTTTCCATATCAATTAAGTCACCTAATATTGTCAGTCATCTGGATGCTCTAATCTTAGAGTGTTTTTTTAACATTAGTTAGTTTTGCATTGCCACCCAAACATCATAAATTGTATTGGGATATTCTACATGTAGAATTTTACATAAAGCAACTCCGTGAATTGGTTGGACCTCGTGCAAAAAAAGTGGCTAGTTACTTTCAAAAATGTAATTATGTAGTATTGGATGCCCTCCTCTTCAAAGCTCTCTGAGACTCCAAGCAATTTGTTATTCAGACATATGACCGATTGTCTGCGATAGCACAGCACATCTGTCACAGCACATCCTCATACCATTTTGGGGGCTTCTTTATCAGCCCCTTGTGCCACCAGTGTGTCACTTTGCCCCGTATTTACAAGGACACATAAAGCCACTCTGCATGGCTTTTCATGTCCTTGTAAATATGGCCCTTTTACATGCAACACTTTGTGTGAAAGGGCCGAGTCATGGATGTTGCTGTGGGTGTTCCCACACAACACCCATGGCTCTGCTGCATTTCCGGTTTTATGAGAAATCGTAAACCTGGAAATGCTTCAGAATTCTACGCCTCCCCAGGAGAGGCATAGGGAGGCACAACGAAGAGACATTTTTTAATTTCTCCTAATTTTTTCCCTCCTTCAATGCGTGCTGCATTCTACAGCACACATAGGAAGAGGAAATCACCTCTTGTGTTTGTTTTTGTGCAGGAAGGTATCTCTTCTTGCACAAAAACAATTATCCCCGTGACACAGGCACCCTTGTACCATGGTGCAAGGGTGGCTTGCAGAACTGCGTTGCGTTAATTCCTAGCAAATAAGACCCTCAACAAAAGGTACGGTGGCCTAGACAAAGAGTATGGAGTAGCAGATGGATGCTATCAAGAGTGGGTCAGGGGTTACCCAAAACTGACACTGGGGAGGCCTTATGAGCAGACCTTCTCCTTACCTCGGGAAGAAGTCTGACTTAGAGAGCAGAATGGGTCACATCACCTGGTTGGCTATGATGGTATGGTCCACCTACTGAGATGCAGCTGTGAGCAAGCTAGGGTGAGTCACCTCACAGGTGGAGTCTGCAGGTGGGGATTCCCCATGAACAAGGTTAATGCCTGAGATACATGCTGATAGGTAGGTTCAGGGGGGCATAAAATAGAAAGGTACCACTATACAGGCAGTAAAGATGTTCTACTGCCTGAAAATGGAAGCCCTTCAAGGAACTGATTAGCCTACCGTAGCTCTTGGATGGCGCGGCCTGTGTAGGAAATCCACCTGTTCTGCGTGGTCACCCTTTATTTTTTGCCTTTACTGGACCCTTTATTTTAGCTCGTGTTAGATCTCTGGGCACTTTCACAATGCTATCCAGTGGTACAGTGCCCTTGTTTACAAGGTATTAACACAGCGTGGTGCTACAAGCCATTTGGCAGCGCTGCGTTGCTTTAACCCCTTCCCCGCTCATGACGGAACTGCTCCGTCATGAGCCACGGTTGCCGTGTGCTCATGACGGAGCGGTTCCGTCATGCCACGACCGTTGGCTGCGGCTCCGCACACGCGGCGCTGTTTCCCCGCCTGTGCGGGGGGACAACGCAACTGGGCGGAGTCATGACGGAACCGCTCCGTCATGAGCACAGCTCAACCGTGGCTCATGACGGAGTGGCTCCGTCATGAGCACAGCGCCACCGCGCTGCCCCCCCCGCACCCCCCAGCGCTGCGGCGGAATTCCCGCCGCAGCGAAAGGGTTAATTCTGAAGCAAAGGGATACGTCATATCTACAATGATATGCTGGATCCCTTTGCTCTCCCTTGTGCTGGCACACAATTAACTGCCATGCGCCGATGCAGGCACCCTCGCACCATGGTACAAGGGTGCCTGCGTCACAGGGATGATTGTATTTGTGCAGGAAGGGACACCTTCCTGAACAAAAACAATCACAAGAGGTGATTTCCTCTTCCTATGTGTGCTTCAAAATGCAGCACGCATAGAAAGAGCAAAACAATTAGGAGAAATTAAAATATTTCTCCTCGTTGCACCTCCCTACACCTCCCCTGGGGAGGCGTAGCATTCCGACGCATTTCCAGGTTTACGATTTCTTGTAAATCTGGAAATGCAGCAGAAGCCATGAGTGTTGGTGGCAACACCCACAGCAACACCTATGGCACGCCCCTTTCACGCAAAGTGTTGCATGTAAAACGTGAATAAGCCATGCAGGGTGGCTTTACGTGTCCTTTTAAATATGGGGTAGTAGGTTGCGTCGCCGGTGTATCACAAAAAGTGACGCACCAGTGGCACAAGGGGCTTTTAAATAGGCCCTCGAGTTTTTAAGGTTTCTTAAGCATTATAAGGAGTAGGTAAAGCTAGACAGCAGCAGTAGGGACCTAGGGTAGACCCAAACATCTATCAATTTATAACCCTAACCAACTTATTCACTTTCAGTGTTGGCCATCCCCACACACTATGTAAACTGGGGTGGACATTGGATTTCCAGTTAGAAACAAACCCGATGATGAAGCATGCCATGAGGGCGATTAGATCCTCGGCCTTGCGGATCTTCATCAGGACAGGGTGGGGCAACCTAGGAAGGTATGGGGCCTAGTCACATACCTAAGGAGTGAGAAACCAGAAGTCAGGTCGTTGCACTGGGGGTTAAAAACTGGCAGCATAATTTAGAAGTATAAAGATAGTTCACCCACCCGTAGGCTGCCCCACCCTGTCCTGATGAAGATCCGCAAGGCCGAGGATCTAATCACCCTCATGGCCATAAGACGGGTCGAAACATCGACGCCCCTTTAATCAAACCTGGAACCTCAACTTTACCCCCCACTTGCCACCCTAGAATGGATTTCTATGTAAATTGAAACTGTAACATACTTGTGATTGTATATTGAAAAGTGTGGCCAGGCTCCTAAGGACGGTGATTTATAACCAGTCCAACTGTTTTGATATATTAAACTTTTCTATGTCATCTTTTTGAATACCCCTTTCTTCAGTACCTTACACTTGAGCACACTTACTCCTATGCACGTTCCCTCTGGAGCAACCTTCTTTGCAAAATCGATAACGTACACAATATTGTCTGATTTTCACCATTTAACATGAAAATAAAAAGCATGGTGATCCAGATTATGGTTTGTTGCACTTTTTTATGTTGTAAATAATGTATTAAGTCCTATGAGCAAATAGCTCATAAAATCATTGGCTGATTTATAAATGAAGGTCTAGGACCACTGTTTTTTGTATCCTACTAATGGGCCCAGCTGGGCGAACACGCGGTTAGCGTTGCCTCAGACTACTGGTGACAGGGGGGTAATTTAGCTCACATCTCGCTCTCGCTGACATTGGGGGTTTACTGCGTATCACATGAACTGTTTTAACTGAATCTGAATCTGAATTGTTTAAATTGTGGGAATTTGTTTCTAACCGTCCATTGCGCTATTTTGCACTCGCACTTTTTAACCAGTGGTGACACTCAGAGACGCCATCTTTGTTAGCACTCTAGTGTTCACAAGATCATCCTCTACTAATGGGACCAGCTGGGCGAACGCTGTTATCCCAGCATCTGGGGGAGGAGGTCCCTCGAGAGCTACAAAGGTGATGTGATCCCAGCATCTGGGGGAGGTGGTCCCTAGAGAGCATCAAAAGTGATGCGACCCCGGCATTTGGGGAGGGGGTCCATAGAGAGCAACAAAATAGATGTGACTGCTGCATCTGGGGCAGGGGTTCCCTAGAGAGCAACATAAGTGATGAGACCCCAGCATCTGGGGAAGGGGGGTCCCTAGAGAGCAACATAAGTGATGAGACCCCGGCATCTGGGAAAGGGGGTCCCTAGAGAGCAACAAAAGTGATGTGATCCCAGCATTTGGGCAGGGGTTCCCTAGAGAGCAACATAAGTGATGAGACCCCTACATATGGGGCAGGGAGTGCAAAGCGTTCGTCTATAGCCTTTCCTCAATACCCTTCCATTATGAACTACAACCCATTACTGCTTTACCTGTTGTTTATGTATACTAACTACCTTATTTTACAGATCTGATTGTTTCTTTTGTGAGTATACAAGGTTGCAATATGCTACGTCTTTTCCATCTATTCTTTACTGAAAATTAAACTGTGCAAATTATTTACTTCACTTCTATTGCAGATCTGTATTTACTTTATATTGCAGACCTTTGCATCCAAATCACATTGGTTCTAGTTAGACTGAGCAAAATGTATAGCATGACTGCAAAATGTGCAAAATGCCTGAATTTCGCATTGAATGTTATTCATGAAATTTCACATTTCATATAATTTTAACTTACTGGTTCATGCAGAAAAGACTTGACAAGAGACATTTTCTGCTTGTGCTGGTGTCCTCTCAGTATTTCTCAGTACTTTTTCATGCCAGGGCATACTTCATATAAAATACTTACACAAGATAATGACAAACAGGCTTTTCACCCAAATATCATTACTTAACATGATTGCACGTAATTTTCTTGAAATTTCACAATAATATATTATGGAATTTTGCACACGTCTAGATGGAATATGTATGTAATGCCCAAGATATCTGGTTACTATGGCACCTGTGATTTCACTACTGAATATTGACACCAACAATATTGTGGCATACTAAAATTGAGGTCAGAATATCAAGGGACAAAATATTGGTAGGCAAGTGCGACTAGGGAATTATTGATTTACTGTTCCTATCCACATCTACATACCTGAAGATATATGTACTGTGTGTAAGTACATATATGTGGAGTTAGGTATTGAACATCTAGGGGCATATTTACAAGGAGAGTGCGCCACCGGAACATCACTTTTATCGACGTTCCAGTGGCACAGTGCCCTGCTCGGTATTTACAAAGTGGCATTAAGCCACTATCTGTAGCTTAATGCTGCTTTGCAAATATGGTACCCTTTCATGCAAGTATCTGCATGATGGGGCGTGCAATGGGTTATTTTGGGGGAGTTCCACTGTATCACCCGTCGCTTTTTGACGCTGCCCCATATTTACAAGGATCTGTAAATCTGAGGCAGCGCCAAAAACTAATGCCATGCAAGAGCAGGCGTTAGAATTGCGAAGTGAGGACAAATACTTTTATTTCTCCTCGTTTTTGTTTTTTCTATCTGAGCTGCATTTTGCTTTGTCACCCCTTCACATGTACTAGGTTCACACATCCACCACCATGTGCAGTGTAAGGTGGCGCAAACCAGAACAGCCTCCCCTGCACCCCGTACATTGGTAGCACCCGCCTACCTAGAATAATGGTAGCGTCCGTCTCCCCAACAGTTATATACAAGGTGCAGCTAGTTTTACTTTGAAGCTGAGGGTGGTGTCCACTTCACAGACACCGAGCTTCTTGTTATAGCACCTTTGTATTTGTTGCACGCTTTATCTTGATGAGCACGGCGCCCGCTTCATGGATGCCCGCTTTAAGTTTCAGGACTCTTTTATTTTTTTTACTTTGAAGCTGAGCCTGGCACCCACTTCACAGACGCCTCACTTAATTTTCAGCCCCTCTCCATTTGTTGCATGCTGCGTATTGATGAGCGCGGTGGCCGCTTCACGGACTCCGCGCGCCATGGTTTAAATTGTTTTACATTGAAGTTCAAAATGGCTGTGTATTTGCTAGCTAATGATATTGGTGAAGGCAGACATCTTTGTCCTTAGTCCTTCGTCTATACCTATGTTTCAGCTAGTAGCTGCGCTCTTCCTGTTATACAGAGCAGCTGAGTCAAACAGCAGAAGCTAAAAGACAGCAGAGTATTTGGTAAATGGCATTTGATTTTCCTTTATTAACTCTTGGACTAGATGAATGTGGCACCTGGCCGCCATGTAGACATCTGTTGACCCCCTTAATGTATGCACTTTCTCAAACAATTGTGAGACTGGAGTCAGAGTTGTAAGTTGACATCCCCCTCAAAGTATGAAATTTCCCCAATGTTTGTTAGACTTCTAAATTTGCTCTCCCCATATATGCACTTTCTCCAATGTTTGTTAAAATGGAGTTCGAATAGTAAATTTGACCCTACTCCCAATGTGTGCAATTCCACAATATTTGTTGGACTGGAGTTGGAATAGTAAATCTGACCTTTCCCAATATATGCATTTTCACCAATTGTTTGTACAGTGAAATAGGGATATTAAATCTGACCTCCCTAATTTATGCACTTTTCCAAATGTGTGTTAGACTGGAAATGGAATAGTAAATGTAATTCCATAATGTATGCACTTTGGTCAATATGTGTTTGACTGGAGTGAGAATAGTGAAGCTGCACCCCCTCCTCAATGTATGCATTTTCTCTTGTTTGATAGAATGCAGTTAGAATAGAAAATCTGACCCCTTAAAGTATGCCATTGTGCCAGTGTTTGTAAGAATGGAGATATGATAGTAAATGTGCCCCCCCAAACCTACATTTACACCAATGTTTGATAGAGTAGAGTTATAATAGGGAGTCTGTTTACCTTCCCCTCAATGTATGCACTTTCTGTAATACCTGTTGAAATGTGATTATAATAGTAAATTGGGCCTGCCCAATACATGCATTTTCACCAATCTTTGTTTGAATTGAGTTACAATATTAAATTTGACCCGCTAATGTATGCCCCTCCCCAAATGTTTCTTAGGCTTGTGTTAGAATAGTAAATGCGACCTCCTAAGGTATGTACTTTGCCTAGCCTTTGTTAGACTGGAGATTGAACAGTAAATCTGCTACCCCACCATCAATGTATGCAGTTTCCCAGTGTTTGTTGCACTGCAGTTAGAATATTAAATCTGACCTCCCCCCTCCAATGCTTGTACTTCCCTCTTGTTTTTAGACTGGAATCGTAAATTTGCCCCCTCGCAATTTACATTTACTCCCATGTTTGTTAGACTGGAGTTACAATAGTAAACCTCCCCTCATCAACTCCCTCCCCCCCGCAAACGTATGCACTTCCCAATATCTGTTGGATTGTAGTTATTGTATGCCTCCCTGCCAGAAAAGCAGCGGGAAAAGAGGATTGGCAGCTCCTGCAGTGAAATTGCCACCAGAGAAAATCAGGTACATTGTTGCTACATCCAGGAAAACTAAGTATAAGAATGCCGACCTACTCTGAATCAGGCAAAACGGAATTGCGTATGAGAGTTCCCCTCCGCCTGCCTGATGATCAGAGCCTTAGTATGTAGTCCTTTTCTCCACTTGTCAGTTAGGCACGACTTGACAGGTACATGGGGACCTTGAGGGTTGACCTTGGTTACACAAGGCCAAGAGCATTAGAGAGAAAAAGCTAAAACCAGTTCAGGTCATGCACATGCAGGTGTGGAGGAGGGCTTTCTAGACCCTTCTTAATGTCTCCAGTAGTGTACCCTGGATTCATTGGGATGAAAAACAAGCAGGCAGGGCTTTAAGTGGGCCGGGTCCTTCTGTTGCTGGGCACCAGCAGTTCTAAAAAAGTATCTGCTGAGACGGATCGCTATTGGGCTCTCCATTTTTGCTCTCGGCCTCAGGGTGAAAAACAAATCTAAACTTTGAAGCAGTACCACCCTTCACAGCCTTTGATGTAACTTCAAAGAGACTCAACTCATAATAGTTCTTTCACAGGCTCATAATTTCAAAACCGAAGCATTTTCAGTATTCTATACCACGAAGCCATAGTTGTTGCTTATTCATCTTATGTAACTAACAACCATTGACAAAGCCAATAGTCCTGGCTTGTTTTAGATGTAATGTTACTTGTTGTATTATATATGTGGATGCAAATGACAGAAATAGCAAAATACTTGTCGGGTGGCACACTATGCTAAACAGAGATTTTTAGCTTACGTATTTTAAGCCACGCACTTTGGCGGGAGCAATATTTCACCACTTTTTTTACAAAAATTTAGAGATTGCCAGCTATTAATGGTGCTAACAAAAATATCAGAAATATTTGTTGGTGACCAAGAGAAAACTGTAAGAGAAATTCCCTTAAATCTATCAAAAGTGATTGTGATAAAGCAGAGGAATATAGCGAATGTACTTCGAAATTAATTTTAAAGACACTTTCCTGAATCCATGTAGGGAGGCCACGTTTGTATTTCAGGTTAGATGCCTTTATAAGCAAATCCCTATTATTTTAATGACTTGATGCAGTGTGTGCTCTCTGTCTCTTAGTGAAAACAACTGATTCGGGTTTGGGTGGCACTGCTGGCACACACACCAATTAGTTAAGAGAAAGGTTGAGCAGCAAAAAGATGTGTGTGTGTGAAATACACAGAATAATTGGGACACAATGCCAAGCACCACGCATTTTAACCCAACGGTGTGGGGACACCAACATCTTGCCAACCCACGTCTAATAATCGACCCCAAAGACAGTGGAGATTAGAGGTAGCCAATCCCTCTGTGTTTAAGATCCTAATAAGAAGACTGTACACTCGCTGCAGGTGAGCTCTATTGCGCATGGAAGCTAAATCAGAGGAAAAACACTACAGTGAAAAATTATACAAATAAAGATAAGCTTTTACAAACAAAAATTCGAAGCATCTTTACATTTTCTAAAATGATCACATCTGTACCAGAATATACATTTCCTAAATTCAAGAGCATCGATTATACTCCAAAAACACTCATTAGTCATTTTTATGTAAACATGTGGGCAGATACTAGATGAAGGAATACGTCATCAACAGTCAGGCTTGAGGGGAGGGAGATCAACTTCACAGCTGATGACTGTGAGCAAATAGCATCACTAGACCGAGGGTGCAGCCGGGGGCGGACAGGTGATAGGAGGGCAGCCTCAAAGGAAACAGGAAGTGCACTAGCCGCAGGAGAGAGCTGGTCAGGAGAAACACATCCATCCACAGAAGCCACATCTCCAGTGTCACAAGGTTCGAGCTACATGCCCCCAGATCATTATGGTGAACATCTAATTTACTTTAAACTGACTAAATCGACATAGTAGAATTCATTTGGGACAGCGCCCGTGCCTTCACAGCAGCACGAGAAGCAGAACCCTGAGAATGGAACACTTGTGACATCACAAGCCCGGGCTGCAACGTGATGTCCAGGACCTGGGTAGGCGTGCAGGGGAGGCCTCTACTGCGGCAGAGAGAAAAGGAAACCACTGTGGGAAAATGATGACCGGTAGCATGAGGGGCTTCTTTTCACGTTCACAGCTGGATCATTTTTCGCGACAGGAGTAGGATCTCGTCGAGAAATAGGATGGGGAACGCCGCCCTGGTAACATGAAAAACGTGGTATCACCCATAGTGGTGACGTATGATGACGTTGAAAGGTCTCCATTGTGACTGTCCTTGGTATAAAGGCTGGTAACCACGCACCAGCAGCAATGCACTGAATTTCGGCAGATTGGAAGGATCAATGCTGGTGATTTGGAGAGAAACTGAGAAACCGGAAGCAGCAGGGGTTGAGCAGGCTCCAAAAAGACTGGGAGGCAGTGGGTGGAGGCAAGGGAACAAGGTGAGTAGACGAACCAAATTATAAGTGAAAAGAAAACCAAACATCCCTGAAACCTGAATTTAAACCCATACTGAAACTGACTTGAAACCTTCATTTACCATAATCCTTAATTTGTTCACGTCCATTCTTTCAACTCAAACCCATTCTAACCAGGCCCGGCTCCAGGAATTTTTATTTGGGTGGGCCAAGGGTGCATTTGGGTCGGCCACCGCGGGCTCGATTTGTCGCATATATGTCTAGACAGGCCTGCTTCAGGGCCCTCCTTTACCTCTTCTTAGTGTTACAAGGCCCAGTAAAACGCACTCTTTTCCAAATCTCTTTCTAAATGTTATCACTCTCAAAAAGTGATTTTCCATGTAATGTTCTTTTGATGGGAAGAGGAGGTTTCTGAGGTGGGAGTATCAGGCAAGTGACACTACTCAGGCTCCCTCTGTGCGAGTCTTCAGGGGGAATCTCTTCATTACTTCCTCCACCTGACCCCGGACTCTGCAATGCACTCCCTTACAGGCTTGATTAGCCACTATTCCTCTCCAGTGCACCTTATCTCACAGCTGACCTTGGGCCCCAGCCCCATATCAGGCACCATCGGGCTCCACTTTCATTTTTCCCGGTAAAAACATTAGTAAAATCACCTCAAACGTAAAACATTGAATATAGCAGTAAATATAATTAGCATGCGCTTTAAAGTATGTTCCATTGTAGCCCTTATGACCCGACTGCTAATTAAATAAACAAAAACAGAAAGGCCAAGACAGGGCCGTGTTTAGCGCTGATGCTAAAGTCTTTTTTGGTGCCACACCAATAACCTCTTTCTCCGTAAATACCTTTACTACCACCTTCCAACAGTGCCCTTCATCCCTCCCCTATTGACCGCTTCCTCGGATTCCCTCACTGCCACACGCCACAAGTGCCCCTCATCTCCCCATAGCCCCTCCCCCTCGTGACCTCCTCCACGGATTCCCTCCCTGCCACCCTCCACCAGTGCCCCTCATCTCTCTGTAGCCCCTCCCCCTCATGACCTCCTCCTCAGACTCCCTCACTACCACCCTCCACCAGTGCCCCTCGTCTCTCCCTAGCTCCCCCCTTCACCCCATGACCTCTTCCTCGGATTTACTCACTGCCACCCTCCAACAGTGCCCCTCATCGCTCCATAGCCCCTCCCACTACCTCCTCCTCAGATTCCCTCACTGCCACCCTCCAACAGTGACCCTCATCTTTACGTAGCCCCTCTCTCATATGCATTTCATTTGTTGTATAGCACAACTCATATCAGTGTAGTTTGTGTTAGTACTTTACACCACGCACACATTATACAGAGACAATGAATCAAGCCAGTATATAAATCAGTCTGCAGGGAATGTCACATAAGACAATGAGGATTACAAGGTGTATGAATCACATGTCATCCATACTGGTGTGCATTTTAAGAGTGTTTGGTCTGGGGAAACACAACCTTAGGATTTAAAGAGTATTCCATGGGGGTCAGCTTTACTGCTTTACTGATAAAAATGTATATTTGCCCAAACATGCTCATTTTAACAACATTAGAATAATAAAAGACTGAGGAAGTTCTAACTATATAACAAAACAAAAAAAGCGAAGTTCTAACTATACCATTCATGTTTGTATGCAGCTCTTTGGTGACAGTTCATTGGTCACTGTCCTATTGTAGGATTGTAACTTCTGAACTGCAAGTAACACAAGGATCTCTGTGACAAAGCTTCCACATAAACTACAGTTCATCTACATTTAAAAACTACTAACAGACAAATGATTGCTCTCCAGCAGGATCATTAATCACCAGTTATCTGAGCATTTTGAATTTTCTTATTGTTGTCCTGCATCGGCCATGATAAGGATAAAAACTGTTTAAATGAAGCACACACGAAGTATGTGTCCTGCTGGTCCTGTGCAAATTTTAAATCAAAAACAAATAGTAACAAATTCTCTTACCTACTCCATTAGTCAAACTTTGTGTCACAGCCTGATGTGATAAGCTGCTGCAGAGGTCAGGAAAGGTGAATAGGAATAAACAAACTTCTTTTCTCCTACACTGTATAGAAAAAGAAATATCCATGCAGAAGGACAGTAGGCAAAGGTTACCTATGTCAAAGAAAGGATTTGTCCCTTTCGCCATGTGGAGATGAAGGGGTGAAAAAATAAACAAAGCCTCATTAACATGTAAATGGTCTTTTAAAGACCTGTGAAGTACTCAGGTGCGGCTGCGATAATCTAAAAAACTGTCTGCGTGTGTGCGCACCTAGGAAGCTGTCTCAGCCTGGGCTGACACACACGACTGGGGGTTGAAGCACTCGGAGCCAAATGGCGTTGCGCCACTGCCTTCAAGCCCTCACTGTGATGTCATCAGTGATGTCATTTCAGATGTCATCAGTGATGTCATCAGTGATGTCACTGACCATGTCATGAGTGATGTAATATGTGCCGTCATCAGCAGTGCATTGCGGGGGCGCGAGTTATAGTTAGCTGAACTAACTATAATAGGAGAATTTCTAGGGTTTTGTACGAGGGAAATGTCCAGCTAACTATAACGCCCCTGAAACCTATGGTTTTTTCAGTGAATTTCTAAGGTTTTTTAAATGCCAATTCCTAACTATAACGCCCCTGAAACCTATGGTTTTTTCAGTGGATATATATATATATATATATATATATATATATATATATATATATATATATATATATATATATATATATATATATATATATTATCTACTGGCGGTCGCCAGTAGATAGTTATAGTTAGGATCGTGTTTCCATAGGAAATCCGCAACATTCTATTTGGAATAACTTTGGCGCCAATTGACGAATCCTCGCGAAATTTTCAAAATAGGTGGGGCGCTCCGCTCCGCTCCTTCCCTGAAAGTCTCGGGGGGATTCGTCAAGCGGGGGCTGAGAAAAAGGGGGGGTCCCAAAACGCATTTTCCCCATGCATTTTTCCATAGGACCTTTAGTCCAAGCTACAGCCCGAACGGCTGAACAGAATTACTTGAAATTTGGCAGAGAGGTAGTCCTCAGGTCAGGGATGTGCCTTTTGCAGGTCTGGTATAAATCTGTTCAGTATTTCCTGAGAAAATAGCATTTAAAAGCATATATATATATCTATAAGCGCGCTCCGTGCGCGTACGGTAAAACTTACCGTATGCGCACGCTGCCGTGCGCGAGCGCGATTCTGATTGGTTGTTAGATCTTAGTAAACATTCGAATCGGTCGAAACCAGGAAGTGTCGGCCGCCATTTTGTCTCTCGCAGTCTGAGGGGGTGAAAAACAAAGGTGGAGAACGTGAAAAGGGGGCATGGTGGACAGTTCCTGACCCCCTAGCCTTAGTCAGGGGGTCCCAAAAGGACCCCCAAGGGCCAAAATTTCCTTTAATTATTTTGCGAAAAATCGCGGAGTGCGCACGGTGAAAAACCTTAAAAAAAAAAAAATAAATAAATACATAACTTAGCATTTAAAAAACCGTACAAATTCATTGAAAAACCTTAGGTTTCACACACGTTATAGTTAGGAATTAGCATTTAAAAAACCTTGCAAATTCACTTCAAAAACCATAGGTTTCACACATGTTATAGTTAGCTGGACATTTCACTCGTGAAAAACCATTGAAATTCCCCCGTTATAGTTAGTGCAGGCAACTATAACTCACGCGACCGCAATCCTCTGCTGATGACGTCAGATATTACATCACTGTGTCTTTCTGAAAAAAATATATTTGTAATATATGTATAGCTAAAAATTAATGGAAGAAGACATGGGTAAATAAGTGTCTAAATACAGTGATGTAATATCTGACGTCATCAGCAGAGGATTGCGGTCGCGTGAGTTATAGTTGCCTGCACTAACTATAACGGGGGAATTTCAATGGTTTTTCACGAGTGAAATGTCCAGCTAACTATAACATGTGTGAAACCTATGGTTTTTTAAGTGAATTTGCAAGGTTTTTTAAATGCTAATTCCTAACTATAACGTGTGTGAAACCTATGGTTTTTGCAGTGAATATATATATATATATATATATATATATATATATATATATATATATATATATATATATATATATATATACACAGGGGAGTCCAAAGAGAGTAGCACTCGAGTCACAGGTCCACTTTTCCCCAAAGCCTTTAATGGTATAAACAACTTCGCTCGCCGTTACTTAAAAGCGATCTGGCTGTGGCCCGACGCGTTTCGAGGACTTCTCTTCTTCAGGGGCATACAGTCAATGAAAGCATATTAGACTTCACCTCCCTTTTCAGCAAAAATTCATACGCCGTAAATCGGCAGCTCTGTATGAGACAGTACATAGCGGTTCTGGGATCTGTAGTCCGTAATTTTCCCACAATGGATGCTTTCAAAATTCTTTGCTGGATTTAAGGCTCAACGTGAGCCCCAGAGAGCGTCGTTGTTCTAAATCCATGGCCTGTGCTCCACAAGATGAGCCCCGCAATCTGGAACTCCGTGGCCCCCTTGTTGTGGTATGGTGCTCACTCAGTGGCAGGACTGCCGCTTACATATAGATACACACAGGGGAGTCCAAAGAGAGTAGCACTTGAGTCACAGGTCCGCTTTCTCCCAAAGGCTTTAATGGTATAAACAACATTCGCTCGCCGTTGCTTAAAAGCAATCTGGCTGTGGACCGACGCGTTTCGAGGACTTCTCTTCTTCAGGGTCAAACAGTCAATGAAAGCATATCGGACTTCACCTCCCTTTTCAGCAAAACTTTGTACGCCGTAAATCAGCAGCTCTGTATGAGACAGTACGTAGCGGTTCTGGGATCTGTAGTCCGTAATTTTCCCACAATGGATGCTTTAAAACTTTCAAAGGTTCCAGATTGCGGGGCTCATCTTGTGGAGCACAGGCCATGGATTTAGAACAAGGACGCCCTCTGGGCTCACGTTGAGCCTTAAATCCAGCAAAGAATTTTGAAAGCATCCATTGTGGGAAAATTACGGACTACAGATCCCAGAACCGCTACGTACTGTCTCATACAGAGCTGCCGATTTACGGCGTATGAATTAAACGTGTTTTACTGAATGCATGGGTTACTGACTAAACTGTAAATGTCTGTATCAGTCTGTCAGTTGGTGTGTAAGCGGTTGCATGGGTTGGTGAGTAGCTAAATGAGTGTCTATATGGGTTATTCATTGGTTGTCTGAGTATCTGTATGGGTGCCTGAGTGGGTGCCTGAGTGTCGGTGTGGGTGGGTGGGGGTGGGTGACTTTGTGCATAGATGTATGAGTGGGTGATTCACTGGGTATATGGGTTCAAGACTACATCTGTGAAGGGCTGTATGGGTGGGTGAGTGTATGTACGGGTGTGTTGGTGAGGGTTTAGATGTCTCAGTGGTACATGTGTGAGTAACTACATATGTGAAAGGCAGTATATGTGAATGTAGAAGTATATACATGACCATATGTGAGAGTGAGTGATTGTGAGAGTGGTTGTATGGATGTGTGTGTGCTTGTATTAGTTATTGTATAAGAGTGTAAGTATGTGTTAGTATATGTTTGAATAAGTGAGGTGGTGTGTGTATAACTGTATAGGTGAGTAAATGGGAGTGTGATTGATTGTTTGCATGACTAAGTGTGTAAGTAACTCTATGGAATAGTGCTGGTGTGTGAGTATCTGTATAGGTATATGAGTGCATATCATAGTGCCATATTGATGGTTGACTGCATGTATGAGTGACTGTATTGGTGAATGAGTGGATGTGTGTGTAGACCTAGGAATCAGTGAGTGGGTTTGTAGTAACTGGTAGTGGTGTGTCTATGGTTTCAAAAATGGTAGTCTGTATTTTAGAGTGGGTTTATCAAAGGCTATATTAGGGTATGTGGAGGAGCATCAGATTATCACGTGGATGATGTAATCAGTGATGTCATTTGAGATGTCATCAGTGATTTCATCAGTGATGTCACTGACCATTGCAGGGGCACGAGTTATAGTTAGCTGAACTAACTATAACGGCCGAATTTCTCTGGTTTTGTACGAGTGAAATGTCCTACTAACTATAACGTCCCTGAAACCTGTGGTTTTTTCAGTGAATTTCCAATGTTTTTTAAATGCTAATTTTTAACTATGCCTACAGAGGTAGGACATGTGCAGAAGGAGGAAGAAAGGCGCAGAAAGAAGCAAGAGAAATGCAGAAAGAGGTAACAGAAGTCCAGAAAGATGAAGAAAGGTGCAGACAGAAGCCAGAGATGTGCACAAAGAACCAACAGAGGAGCAGAAAGAGGCCTTGTTGCAAAGTCATCCTGTGCCCCCAACGTTTTGCTGATGGGTACTGGTGGTAACTGACTCTGACTAACCAGGCCTAGAGCCACTGCTATGCTAAAAGACACTTAGAATACAGTGAAAACACCTACATACACTAGGGAACACTATGCGTTGCAGTAACCCTGTGATTGGCATGACCTCCTCTGTAAGCCCCTAGTTCATAATAGGGCAGAGGGTTAAAACTACCTCTAAGTCAGAGGTGCAGAAAGATGCTTCTTTAAGTAGTAGTTAAGTTTTCAGAGTGTTGGAGAAAGGGTGCTGGGCCTCCGACCAGCGCTCCGGAATTCTGCTGCATAGTACTTAGAGGAGGTACCAAGAGGGCTTCTTGGCCCCCAAAGTCCCTCAGGAGAAAATTGGACTTCATCCCCATCCCATAGTCTGCCAGGAGGCGCGTTTACAGAGTGGTGGAGAAAGGGGGGCATGTCCTCCTTAGACACCTTAGCAATTCCACGGTGTGGGATTTGCTGCAGGTAACAACAGGGGTAGCTTGCCCCCAACTACCTCTCCTATTACCTCCAGTAAGTCCCACACAGCAGGATTGCTAAGTTCTCACAGCAGGCCACGCCCCCTTTGCCCACCACTCTGCAAACGCGCTCCCTTGCATGCTCTTGGATGGGGATTGAAGTCACCTTTGCTGCTGGTGATCCTTTAGGGGCCAACTAGTCTACATCTCACCTCCAGTAAGCCCCACACTGTGGGATTGCCGAGAGGTGGACAAAGGCCACACCCCCTTTCCCCACCTCTCTGCAAACGCGCCTCCATGCGCATTCTAAGTTGGGGTATTAAGCCCCCTTCATTCCTGAGGGTCCATGGGGGCCAACTAGCCCAACAGTTACCTCCAGTAAGCGCCACACATCTGGATTGCTGAGAGTTGTCCAAGGCCACACCCCCTTTTTACACCACTCTGCAAACGTGGCTCCTGATGCACTGCTGCTTGGGGGATGAAGCCCACTTGTGTCAAGAGGCACATTTGCAGAGTGGTGTAAAAAGGGGCGTGGCCTCGGACCACCTCACTGCAAACCAGCTATGTGGCGCATACTGGAGGTACCTGGTGGGCTAGTTGACCCCCAGGGACCCTCAGTGTTCATGGGGACTTAATTTCCCATCTTACAACGCACCAGGGGGCGCGTTTGCAGAGTGATACAGGGAGGGGACGGGGCCTCCAGGTTGATGCCGGCATTTTAAAAAAAAAGAACATTTAGAATGGGGGCTGTGTGGCCCCCTTACTTTTACTATTTTTGGGGCCCTGAGGACCCCATCCCCCAGGGCCTGAACCCTTTTTATTTTTAAAGAAAAAAACGGGAAGGGGCCACGCGTCCCCTCTCCCGAGGCCGATTTCAGCCCAGGAGACCCATCCCCCGGGGCATAGCCTCCTTTTTTTTTAACATAATTAAAGGGAAGGGGGTGGCGTGGCCCCCCTTCCTTGGGCCACTTTTGGCCCCGGGGACCCCATCCCCCAGGGCATGGCCTCTTCTTTTTTAAATATTTACAGGGAAGGGGGGCCGCATGGCCCTGGGCCACTATTGGAAACAGGGACCCCTTCCCCCCGGTGCTTGGCCATTAATTATTTTATTTTTGAGGATGGGGGCCGTGCAACCCCCCCCCCCCCTCCCCAGGCCAATTTTGGCTCCGGGGACCCCATCTTCCGGGGCCCGGGCATTCTTTTTTTTTAAGAAAAGGGAGGGGGGCCACTCCTGGACCCGGGGACCCCATCCTCCGGGCCGGCCCTTTGCAATAGGGACCATGGGGGAAGCCTCAATGCCCCACGGTCCTGCCGGCTCCCTGCCTCCTGCGGGAGCTGGCATTGCTTTTGAGCAAGGGGAGCTACTTTGCTTCGTTGCAGCGAAAGCAGATTTTCCTGCTCGCTTCAATGAATCGAAGCAGAGTTTGCTATGGCATGGCGGGAGCCGTGCTCCCGCCCTGCCACCCAGCGCAAATTTGGCCGTTTTAAAAAAAAATAATGCTTTTTGTGGCCCGGGGGGGTCCTTTTGGGACCCTCTGAGCAGGCCTAGGGGATCAGGGTGTTTCTACCCTGCCCCCTTTTCTTCATTTATCACTTTTTTACCCCCTTTTTCTTGTGACTCAGTTACCGAATCACAAGATGGCTGCCAATACTTCCTGGTTCAAAAGTCAGCTTGTGCTCGGGAGGAGTTGCAACTCCTCCTTGGTGCTCGGATATTGATATATTTTTTTAAAAAAATTTACAGGAACTACTGAACGGATTTACACCATTTAAACAAAAGAGTGCTTTCTGGACAAAAAGCTACCTTTTGCCAAATTTAGTGTAATTCCGTTCAGCAGTTTGGGCTGTAGCCGTGTCTAAAGTTCCTATGCAAATTAACATGGGGAAAACGCGTATTGGGACCCCCCTTTTTTCTCGGCCCCGCTTGACGAATCACTCCGAAACTTTCAAGACAGGAGCTGACCATAGCGTGCCATTAGTTTCGAAAAGTTTGCGAAGATTCGTCAACCGGGGCCAAAGTTATTGGCAAATAAAAAAACGCTTTTCATATGAAAAATACATTCTAACTATAACTACCTACTGACGACTGCCAGTGGGTAATATATATATATATATATATATTTTTTTTTTTTTTTATTGGGGGAACCCCTCGCCACAATAAATTAACTATAACTCACCCCATTCTCCATGCGCTAGCTATACCCTTGAATATTACATAAGTTATAGCATGTGAAATAATTGCATTAACTAAAACAATTATGACATCTGAAATCATAATATTTGCCAGAGCAGAGTGGATGGCGAGTTATAGTTAATATAGTGTGGCGAGTGAGGAGACAAAACTGTGTACGGAGGTGCACAAGTGATATTAATTTAAAGGTGGTGCATACGTATAAATGTGAGTTATAATTATGATTTATAGTAATGTGAAAGTGGTGCGTAAATGATAAATTCACCAGAATAATATACATTCGGAAATTGTTATGGTTGTGTAGAGCAGTCACATACAGTGCAGTCGTGTACAGTGAACTGGGATACAATAGAGTGGCATAGAGTGTAGTGGCATACAGTGCAGTGGTATACAGTGGTATAGCATACAGTTAAGTAAGGTAAACTGGATTTAAGTCCTGTAAATATTATACATTATATTCACGTACACTACTGGCACACAGGTTAGTGCTATACACTGGAGTGTTATACAGTGTAGGGCCATATATTTTGAATATTGTGTACTGAAATAGAAATAGAAATAGATTGAGGTGGCATACAGCGGAGTGTGATAAAGTGAAATAGCATACATACGGTGGGGTACAGTGGAGTATCATACAGTGGAGTGAGGTTCAGTTCAGTGGTGTACAGTGGGTTTACACAAAGTGGAGTGTGGTACAGTATAGTGTTAAATTGTTTAAAATGGAGTGGCATATATTGAAGTACTGTACAGTGCAGTGAGGAATAGCATACAGTAACAGTGGGGTTCAGTGTAATACAGGACAATGCAGTGCAATAGCATTTAGTGGAGTTGCATGAACTATAGTGTGATACAGTGGAGCAGCGTAGAATTCAGTAGTGTTCAGTGTAATAACTTTGAATTTAGTGACGTTAACTGTTCACATGTGCACTGAAGTGCGATGTAGTGGAGTAGCGTACTGTAGAGCATCGTACAAATCAAAGGGTTACTTATATCAGTGTAGAGTCTAGTGAATTACAGTGAAGTGTGGTTTAGTGGAGTTTTCACAGAATGTAGTTTTGTGAAGGGAAATAGCATACAGTTGATTTTGTTACAGTCCAATGGTGCATACTGCATTTCAGTAGAATAGAGTACGGAAGAATGGAGTAGCGGACAGTGAAATAACGGACAGTGCAATAGCGTACACTCCAGTAGTGTATCATCAAGTGGGGCATACTGGAATGGCATAAAGTGGAATATTTTAAACTGGAGTTTTGTACAGTGGAATAGCGTACACTTGCAAGCATTACAGTTTAGGGGGCTCCAATAAACAGGCATGCACTAAATTGTAATACAGTGGAGAACAGTATAATAGCGTAGAGTATAATGGTGTAAACTGGAGTGGCGTAGAGTGGAGGTGGGTGGAGTGGAGTAGAATGGAGTAATGTACAGTGGATTAGCGTAGAATATAGTGTTGTATACTGTAGTCTCATAAACTGGAGTAGGAAACTGTTGATAGCGTGCAGTGCGTAAAGTGAACAGTTATACAGTGGAGTGGTGTACAGTTAAATGTGTAAATTAAAGGAAACGTACCGTAAAGATGTGCGAAAAGAGGAACATTTTAATTCTCCAAAATATATATTCTAATATTTGAATGTTGGCGGGGGTCTCAAAAGGTGCTTAAATCCAAAGTATTTTACATATACTTCTATAGATTGTGTATGGCACAAACCGTCATTCGTATTGTGTTAAAACTTGGCAAGATGACATAATATGTTACGCAGATGATTATTTTGGGTAGTGCAGGTAAGTAGTGTAACAATTTAATACATTTTGATTTATTTAAAGTTTGCAAGAGCTGTTTTTGTGGTATTTTAGGGAAATATGGGTGTATTTCGCTGTACTACCACGGTACGTAGTGATGGCAATTCATTAGCTGATTGGCTAATGACTGCCTTTCCAAAAGTTTTTTTAAGTACACTTTTGATGTGTTGTGTGTTACGCCTTCTGATGTAGGAAAGAATTAGGTTTGTTAGGTTTGCCCTACCTATTGACACTCTAGTAAAGTTGTGATAGGTCGTACAAAATATGTATACGTTTCTATATATATATATTTTTTAATATGGAGTAGCACAATAGTACCGCAGTACCTTTCAAAGAATTTCTATGGTGACCATTGTTGTTTAATACATTCCTCTATATTTTTGTAGCACTCTACGGAGAACTGCATTTATTCTTTTAGTATTGCAGTCATTTCTAGTAATTAATGCGCTACTCCATCACCTTTTTATGGCATATTTAAATATGTTAAATTTGGAAAATACAGTTTAGCACACTATATTTCCACATTTTAAAATTTTATATTATCATTATTTTGGTACCGAGGTAATACCACAGTACTCCATAATTACCTTTTTAAAATATAAACTTGTAAATATTTTTTCCTACCTAGTACCGCTTTACTAAAGTGGTATTAGGTATGGGAAAAATATCAAACCTAATACTCACCTACATTGAATGGTGTAACACAGAACCAAGGGGAACTGGAGCTGAAAACAACATGGCTGTCTTTAACTTTTGTAAAGGCAGTCATTAGCCAACCAGCTAATGACATGTCATCTCTATATACCTTGGTAGTACCGCGGTACTACTGCTGCCATGGAGAAAACTACGTTTAAAACACTTAAAACTTAAAAAATACTTACCCTACTTACCTGCCGTATACCACAAAATCATTTGTGCAGCGTAATGTTTAATCCTGCCAATGTTTGTAAAAAACTATTGACGGTTTTTGCACTATGCAAAATACAAAAGTCTATGTAAAATACAACCCCCCTATTTTCTTTGCAGGCCCTTGACCAAACTATATACCCAACTACATCATATATATTTATACATATATTTGTGTGTTCCACAATTCCCAATGCCAGCCCTCTGTATTTGCCACTGCTGTGCCCAGGCGCAGCCGTAAAGTTTCAACAATGTTTGTTTTCTTTATTGATTTTTTGATTATCACCAGCAAAGTGTAAGTGCATTCATGACAAAGCGACCTTCGCGTTTCGGCCTACGGCCTTCGTCTGGGTCATAGAGTCGAAGTGCAGAGTGTCTAATAAAGGGCTAAACCCAGCCCCCCAATCACATGATCACAATACTTTAAAGCGGAAAATTTAGCACGTGGAGTTTTAATAATATTACACGACATACAAAGCATATACAGGTCAAGGGTCTCAGATCACAATATATCAAATATGTGAATTAAGGTTCATTTCAAGTTAATGAGTCTAATCATTTTGCTGTGTTTACGTAGACTCATAGCAAGGGATGCAATATATTGTATACATTTTACAGTGGATATATAATTGTTTGTTTTTGCTGTTCACATAGTAAAGCACCTTTTTATAGACTACACAATAGCAATGCATACAAATGAGGTGAGTGAATCAGTGAGAATAGAATACACTGCAATAGCACTGCAATATATATTATATATCATTTAAAATGATTATATTCTTGTTGGTTTTGTTATTCATGTGGTAAAGTACCCTGTTATGGACTAAACAATAACAGTAGCAGTGCATGGAGAAGAAATAACAGAGTCAGGAAGAATTGGATAAATAGCACTGCACCATTCCTTGTTATATTGTAGGAGATTATTCTCCTCAGTTGTAAGTCATAGTGTGTCTTGGTTTGACAATTATAAGTTATTACTATTACGTAAAGCTCAAAATATTTACTCTTGACTTTCTAGAGTATAGGCTAAATAACAAGAACTTCCATATATGAGCAAATGTTCATGCCTAACTGCTCCATTGCAAAATACCAGCTAATCTGTATATAAAGTGCCAAACTTGTAATAAATATACACCTAAAATGATTGTATATAAAGTGCTAATGCTATTTTGTATCATTGTGCAAAGGGAGCCGAATGCCATTCCAAATATCCAATGATCACACTGATATACTCCTCTATATAAAGTGCAAGTGCAGTCTGTTCTTTACAATAATTACATTTCTCTCTATAAGGTGCAAGTGCCATCTGTTTGGACTCAAATGGTTTTATCCAAAACTAAAAAATATCTGATCAAGGAGCATCTTCAGTTTTTATCCCCATTCATTAATTCACAAAACCTCATATTCTGCGCTTTCAAACACCCCACTAAAAATGTCAGACATAATAAAAAACACAAAAATACCCATATTCGTATCAAACATCATCTCTCGTCTATAGTAAACATTCTTGGGACTGATCTAAAACATGCACTGACCCTGTATAGCATTATCTCTGTTTTAACTTTCTTATCATATTGGCAGAGATGAATAGCATCTTGTTCAATATTGAGGGAGGATAATATACATAGTCAGTCATTAGAGGCCATAAAAGTTTCTGCTGTTTATTAGGAGAATTCATAGGAAGGTGTATAGTTCCGCATCCACATTGAGGCTAAATGGGATCTCTGTTCCAATAATGATATTCATCTGGACTCTGCTTTTCTCAAACTGAGTTCCCGGAAGCCACCTCTGATTTTCAATGGGATGTGTTTGATACCAAAGAAAGAAAAATTGATGAGATCCCCTCCATGATCCTTCCAGATATGCTTCAACCATGGTGTATGTATAGTCCCTATTAGTAATGGCTCTCAGATGTTGCAGGATGCGTAATTTCATTTTATTGAAGGTGCTGCCAATGTAGCTTTTCCCACATTTACACTGTAAGACATACACCATATGAGTTATCTCACATAGGATCCTCTCTCTAATTATTTGCTTCTCCCTGCTGAAAGTTGTTACGTCTTTACAATTCTGTCCATACTGACACACTTTACATTTCTAGCACTTAAAAAAAAACCTTTGTTCTAAGCCAGTCAAATCCCCCTTCACCTTACCCATGTCTCTGAAAATAACTCAGTGTCAGTAAATCAGCTAGGGATGGTTCTTTTCTATATGTTATATTCAAATGGTCTCTGGTGCTTTCTCTCAAATCTCCATCCTTCCTTAATATCTTCCAATGGCTTTGCAATGTGTCCCTTATGATTCTACTTGACGTGTTGAATTGTGTAATTAATCTAAGGCCAACTTGATCTTTATCCTTGTTATCCTCCGGATTCTTTGGGTGCAATAAAAGTTCCCTGTTCTTTTGCATCGCTCTGAGCTTGGCATTCTCTAATACTGCTCCAGGATGTCCTCATCTAAAAAATCTGGCAAACATCTGATCTACCTGTTTTAAAAATTCAGATTCTTCTGAACAGTTCCTGTGAGCCCGCAGGAACTCACAATAAGGCACACTCCACTTGAGACACTTGGGATGAGCACTGTTTGACGTAAGAATGCTATAGCAGGCCGTTGGTTCCCGAAATAGTGTAGTACAGATTTTGTCATTCTGAATATATACACAGATATCCAAATACTCTATTTCTAGTTTGCTCATTGTGTAAGTGAAGTTTAATTGGAGAGGATTCTTATTGAGCGATTTTTAAAAAGACTCCAATTCATCAGTGGATCATTCCCAAATTAAAAATAAATCATCAATGTAGCGTACCCATAATACCACTTTTTCCATTGTCTGTCTGTTCTCTTCCATCCATATGTATTCAGCTTCCCAAAAACTCATGGTCAGATTGGCATAAGTTGGTGCGAAAGATGTTCCCATGGCTGTCCCCCTGTTTTGCTTATAAAATTTCTTGTCAAAGACAAAAACATTATTTGTCAGACAGAACTGCATCATGTCAAGCAACATCTTTGTATGTTGTATCAAGTTCAGTGAACATGTCCTCAAAAAAAATTCACTTGCCCATATTCCATCCTCATGGCGAATGGAGGTATTTAGGGGCATATTTTCAAGGGCTGACGATATAATTATCGCCGCTTTAGCGTCCGTTTTTGGGCGAAAAGCGGCGATAATTGTATCGCAATATCATCAAGGACACGCTAGCGCGTGTTTCCTTGATGTAGAGCCAGTTTTTTCACAGCCTCACCTCGCATCGCTAATGAGATGCAAAGAAGACGTGGCTGTGAAAACAAAACATGTTAATACCGTGAAGGCAGCTTCGCGATATTAACAAGGAGGTGCAGCGATAAAAAAAATCGCGCTACCTCAGCCTTAACTCAGGAATTTAACGTCTGTTAAATTCCTGACTAAGGCATACTTTTAATGGGAGATGGATTATGCTGATAGGACCACAGGGTCATATCAGCAATGTTATCTTTGTTTTCAATGGAACATCGCTGGCCGTTGATAATATGCCCCATAGTGAGACCACATCTATTGTGGCCATCACATATTCTTCTTTCCAAGGTATGCTCCCAATTCAATTGAGGAAGTCCATTGTGTCAGAATTTAGGAGGGCAAGTTTTCAACAAATGGAAATAACAAGATGTCTACAAAACGTGATGTGTTTTCCAACAGTGAGCCACATGAGCTCACATGCGACGACCAGTGGGATTATCCAGACTCTTGTGGATTTTTGGGAGTACATATGTAGTTGGTGTAATAGGATAAGTTGTTAGAAGATATCCATATTCTTCCTCATCAAGGAGTTCTTGTCTGTGCCAATCATGCATCAACTTATGATATTGTGTAGCTATCTGTGGAGTTTGATCCTCCTAGAGTGTAATATAACATGTAGAATCACTCAGTTGTCTCCTGATTTCCTGGTAATATTTTTGGCAATCCATTGCCCCCCTTGTCTGAGGGTTTTCATGATTATGTTGCAATCTTCTTGGAGATCTTCTAGAGCCCACAGGTCGTTGCTTGTCATATATACTTTTTTTTAGGTTTCTGTCTTTTTTCTCTTTCAAGTAGATGTCCCGGAGATCTGCGCTCGTGAGTTCATGAAAGATGTCTACCTTTTTGCCAGGTGGAAGTTGTGGACAAAACCTAGAGCGCGGCCGGCACTGACTACTCACTGAGCTGGTGGTCTCTATACCCATCCTATCCAAACCTCTTCATTGGTTGCACTCTCAATTAAGAATGAGTTGTTTTCTATTAAATGCTCATTTTCCAGGCGATGCTGAGTTCGCAAAGCTATTATGTCATTTACTGTAAGTGGTGTCAAAGTTTGGGATTCTGGGATTTCAGGAGCTCTTGGAGTTTGATTTATGAAATGCTTTTTGGCAGAATTTATAGAGATCTACCCTGGTTGTGGCCAAATCCATCCCATTAGATGGGCAGAAGGTCAATCCTTTGTTGAGCAAATTAAGGTGTTTTTGATTCAATTTCTTTGATGATAAGTTGCTGACCAATTGATCCTTAGCCCTTTCATTCAAAGTTACATCTAATGTTTTCATTTTTTCACATCTTTTGCTTTTGTCTTCTTGCTTTTTTTTTTGCTAGTTTTTTTTGTGCTTTTTGTTGTGGTTCCTCTCTTCTTTATGATCTATGTCCTCTCCCTCTTGTCGTCATTTGGATAAGCCGCATCTACCCTTGAAAGTCCAACCTTACTCAGCTGTTGGTAGGCCCCTCATCCCAGAACTTACTTCTGAGCTTTCAGCGCTCGATAATTTCACCTGTTCCTGCTCTCGAATCTTGTCTATAGTTTGCCAGTTAAAGTTAACATCGTAGCACCAAGAAAATGTGTACACCCTTTGGGTGGCATAGTTCACTTTGTCTCAGTGGAACTTCCTGAATTTCTTGGTCTGTACCTCCTTTTCATGCTTCTCTAATCTTTTTTCCAGCTTCTCAAATAGTTTTGCCCCTTCTGTGGACTCCTTGAATTTATCAAGTGATTTTTCAAAATATGTAGCTCTCTCTGTTGCTTGTTTAAACCTACTTTCAGCATGAATTATGAGGGTGTTAATCAATTTCATGGAGCATTTGGTCCTGTCCAGTTGCCATTGCGATAGTAGATCTGGGTCTAAATCACTCGGGATCGGGAGGACAAAGATTCTTAATCCCCTGGGGATGCGTTTGCAGTCCACATATTTACTCAACATGGCGCCTTCCCACCATTTATTTATTTCCATGATTCTGGCATAGGCCAATTCTCTCATTTGCTGTTTAGGTGTACTCCCAATTCCCTGGCTTGAAGAACGTATGTCTGTTTGGATTTTTGTTAACTCTCCCTCTTCATCAAACATTTCTTTGAGAAGACATTCTCTTTTACTACTTCCGTCAGCCTTTGTCAGATATTCGATTTCTGATTTATGTCCTTGATTCTGTAAAATAATCCTTGTGGACAAAATTCCTTCTGTGCGCTAATCCTGAATACACTTAAAGTGTGAAAAACTGACTCTCCAAGTCGCTTCCATCTGCTGCTGATTTGCGAGTGGTTGGAATATATTGCATGTGGGGCACACAACTTCAATCCAATCCTCACTAATGCCAAACTGCAGCTACCATGTCAGTTCAATTATAGGCATGTGTGTTGCGGTGATGGCGGTAGAAATCCGGCAGAGAGATGAGGCGAGACCCACAGAGGCCAACCCTGAGACATCATGCCTTCGGCGAGCCCCCCAGAGAGACCAACAGTGTTTACCACACAAGTCTCCTAGTGTACCGCTAAACTCCGCCACAGCTTTCATTGTATCACACTCCTCTTCTCTCGACACAGGTGCTGGAAGCTGCTTCCCTTCACAGAATTTCCTCCGATTGCCGGAACCAGGAAGTTGCTCCACGTTTGGGTGCTCATCCTGCGTGGTTTGGCACCACGTTTTACTTGTTTCACAATTCCCAATGGCTGCCCTCTGTACTCTCCACTGCTGTGCCCAAACAGAGGCTCTGGAAGACAGCAGCAACGCAGCAACACAGCAACGCAGTAACGCAGCCAGAAAGTTTCAACAAGGTTTGTTTTCTTTATTGATTTTTCGATTATCACCAGCAAAGTGCAAGTGCATTCAAGACAAAACGACCCACGCGTTTCGGCCTACGGCCTTCATCTGGGTCATAGTGTCTTATAAAGCGCTAAACCCCAATCACATGATCACAATACTTTAAAGCAGAACACGTACCACGTGGAGTTTTCATAATATTACACAACATACAAAGCACATACAGGCCAAGGGTCTCAGATCACAATATATCAAATATGTGAATTAAGGTTCATTTGTAGTTAATGAGTCTAATAATTTTGCTCTGCGTACGTAGACTCATAGCAAGGAGTGCAATATATAGTACATCTTTTACAGTGGATATACATGTTTGTTTTTGTTGTTCATATATATATTTCTATATCTATCTATCTATCTATCTATCTATCTATCTACCTATCTACCTATCTATCTATATATTTTATATATATATATATATATTCACAGAAAAAACCATAGGTTTCAGGGGTGTTATAGTTAGCTGGCCATTTCACTCATACAAAACCATAGAAATTCCTCAGTTATAGTTAGTTCTGCTAACTATAACTCACGCGCCCACAATGCACTGCTGATGATGTCACATATTGCATAATTCATGACATGGTCAGTGACATCAATGATGACATTACTGATGACATCTCAAATGACCTCACTGATGACATCACTGATGACATCATACACTGAATGTGGTTTAGTTTGAAATTTAAATATGTATTATATATATACCAATCTGTATTGAAGATTGAGTGGATATATAACTGTCTGGATGGAGGATTTAGTAGCTGTCTGACTGTCTTTTTAAGTGAGTAATTAAAAGTGTCTCACTTAATACATGGATTAGTAACTAAACTATGTGAATGTGTGCAGCACTGTCTCTGTTGTTGTATAACTAGCTGCATCAGTTGGTCACTAACTACATGAGTGTGTATATTAGTTATTGATTAGTTGGGTGAGTATTTGTATGGGACACTGAGTTTGTGTGTGGTTGGATGGGGTGTGTGTAACTCTATGCATAGATGTGTGAATGGTTGATTGACTAGGTGTATGGGTTTAAGAGTGCATGTGGAAACAGTTGTTTGGGTGACTGCGTGTATTTATTTGTGTGTTGGTGAGCGAATATATGTTTTAGTTGTACATCTTCAACAAAGTAAAAAAATAAAAGGCATTGTATGTGAGAGTTGGTGTATATAAATAATTATGTGTAAGAGTCAGTGATTGTGAGAGTAACTATATGAATGAGTGTATAATTGTAATGGTGCTTTTTTAACATATTAACGATGAGTTACTATGTGTTTGAATAAATGAGGTGTTGTTGGATAATTGTGTAAGTGAGTAAATTTAAGTGCGATACATTTTTTTCATAAGTGAGTAGGATGACTGCATAACCGACTAGGATGACTGCTGATGTGTCAATGTCTATATATGTGTATAAGTGCATTTGATAGTGTTCTATTCATTAATGACTGCATGTATAGATGATTCTGTTGTTGAATGGGCAGTTGTGTGTGTAGACTTAGGAATCAGTGAGTGGGTATGTAGTAACTGGTATTGGTGTGTCAATGGTTTCAAATATGGTACTCTGTATTTTACAGTGAGTGATGAAAGGTTATACTAGTGTATGATGAGGTGTATCAGATTGTCAAGTGGATGATGTCATCAGTGATGTCATTTGAGATGTCATCAGTGATGTCATCAGTGATGTCACTGACCATGTCATGAATGATGCAATATGTGACATCATCAGCAGTGCATTCCGGGCGCGTGAGTTATAGTTAGCAGAACTAACTATAACGGAGGAATTTCTATGGTTTTGTATGAGTGAAATGGGCAGCTAACTATAACACCCCTGAAACCTATGTTTTTTTCTGTGAATTTCTAAGCTTTTTAAATGCTAATTTCGAACTATAATGTCTCTGAAACCTATGTTTTTTTTCAGTGAATTTCAAAGGTTTTTTAAATGCTCACTTTTAGGTGTGATAGTAGTTATATCTATTTTTTTGTACTGATTTTCTACAGTTTTTTTACTGTTTATTTATAAATATTTTATTCATTAAATAACTATATATTTTTCTGAAAATTGCAAAAAAAAGATTTTTTTTTATTAAAACTGAAATATTGATTAATTTTCTTGTTTTCATTTTTTATTTTAATATATTTATATTATATTCTTTTTTTTAAATTCCAATTTTTTTCGGATCGCGCACTCAAAGTGTACACATTACGGTGGGTGCGTGCATTCTAGCCGCCATTTTAGAAAAGTCATGAAGGATCCGCGCATGGTGTGCGACGGCTGCGTGTTTTTCAGTTACATCATATACATTTAATATCACGTGATATGCGCGATTGGTATGCGACCAGTCTGCGACTCCTGCTCCCGCGCATTCGCGACACATGCGCATTACGGTACGAGATGTTTGCACGGTTGCGAGTCCCGCGTGACATCATATACGTGCTGTGGCGCGCTGGGTGCGCGACTCCCGCAAAAAAAATGTATGTTCCAAAATGATAAATATGTGTCTTTAATATACATATTAAGGCAAGAGATTATGTAAAATATTCATCAAAATAATATATTTGTACTTATAATAAACTTATATTATTTTTAAATATATTTTCGCGAAGTCGGGTGCGTGCATCATGAGTGCAGAAAACCAGGTCAGCAGAGCTGCTGTAGAGCCAGAGAACCAGGTCAGCAGAGCTGCTCTAGAGCCAGAGAACCAGCTCAGCAGAGCTGCTGTAGAGCCAGAAAAACCAGGTCAGCAGAGCTGCTTTAGAGGGAGAGAACCAGGTCAGCAGAGCTGCTTTAGAGCCAGAGAACCAGGCCAGCAGAGCTGCTTTAGAGACAGAGAACCAGGTTAGCAGAGTTGCTTTAGAGCCAGAGAACCAGGTCAGAAGAGCTACTCTAGAGCCAGAGAACCAAATCAGCAGAGATGCTTTAGAGCCATAGAACTAGGTCAGCAGAGCTGCTTTAGAGCCAGAGAACAAGGTCAGTAGAGCTGCTCTAGAGCCTAAGAACCAGGTCAACAGAGCTGCTCTAGAGCCAAAGAACCAGGTCTGCAGAGCTGCTGCAGAGCCAGAGAACTGGGTCAGCGGAGCTGCTTTACAGCCAGAGAACCAGGTCAGCAGAGCTGTTGTAGAGCCAGAGAACTAGATCAGCAGAGATGCTCTGTAGCATAAGAACTAGGTCAGCAGAGCTGCTCTAGAGCCAGAGAACCAGGTCAGCAGACCTGCTGTAGAGCCAGAGAAACCAGGTCAGCAGAGCTCCTTTAGAGAGAGAGAACTAGGTCAGCAGAGCTGCTTTAGAGCCAGAGAACCAGGTCAGCAGAGCTGCTCTATCTGACACTGACTGACTGACACTGACTGACTGACACTGACTGATTGACACTGACTGACACAGATTGACTGACACTGATTGACTGACACTGACTGACTGACATTGACTGACTGACTGACTGACTGACATTGACTGACTGACTGACTGACACTGACTGACACTGACTGACACTGACTGACACTGATTGACTGACACTGACTGACTGACACTGATTGACTGACACTGACTGACAATGATTGACTGACACTGACTGACACTGACTGACTGACACTGACTGACACTGACTGGCTACTCTCTACTATACTACTGACTCTCTACTACTCTCTACTACTCTCTCTATACTACTCACTCTCTACTACTCACTCTCTACTACTCTCTACTACTCACTCTCTACTACTCTCTACTACTCACTCTCAACTACTCACTCTCTACTACTCTACTACTCACTCTCTACTACTCACTCGCTACTATTCTCTACTACTCACTCTCTACTACTCACGCTCTACTACTCTCTACTACTCACTGTCTACTACTCACTCGCTACTATTCACTCTCTACTATTCACTCTCTACTACTCACTCTCTACTACTCACTCTACTACTTTTTACTACTCTCTACCACTCACTCTCTACTACTCTACTACTCACTCTCTACTACTCTCTACTACTCACTCACTACTACTCTCTACCACTCACTCTCTACTTCACTCTCTACTACTCTCTCTCTACTACTCTCTACTACTAACTCTACTACTCTGCTGCTCTCTACCACACACTCTCTACTACTCTACTACTCTCTCTCTACTACTCACTCTCTACTACTCTCTCTCTACAACTCTCTACTACTCACTCTCTACTATTCACTCTACTACTCTCTACTACTCACTCTCTACTACTCTCTTTCTACTACTCGCTCTCAACTACTCACTCTCCACTACTCACTCTCTACTTCTCGCTCTCTACTACTCTCTACTACTCACTCTCTACTATTCTCTACTACTCACTCTACTACTCTCTCCTACTCTCTACCACTCACTCTCTACTACTCTACTAATCACTCTCTACTACTCTCTCTCTACGACTCACTGTCTACTACTCACTCTACTACTCTCTACTACTCACTCTCTACAACTCTCTACTACTCACTCTGTACTACTCACTCTCTACTACTCACTCTCTACTACTCTCTACTGCTCACTCTCCACTACTTATTCTCTACTACTCGCTCTCAACTACTCTACTACTCACTCTCTACTACTCTACTACTCTCTCTACTTCTCACTCTCTACTACTCTCTCTCTACTACTCACTCTCTACTACTCTCTACTACTCATTCTCTACTACACACTCTCTACTATGTGCTCTCTGCTACTCGCTCTCTACTACTCTCTAGTACTCACTCAACTACTCACTCTCTACTACTCTACTACTCACTCTCTACTACTCCACTACTCTCTACTACTCACTCTCTACTAATCACTCTCTACTACTCTACTACTCTCTACTACTCTCTCTCTACTACTCACTCTCTACTACTCACTCTCTACTACTCTCTACTACTCACTCTCTACTACTCTCTACTACTCACTCGCTACTACTCTCTCTCTACTACTCTCTACTACTCACTCTCTACCACTCTCTACTACTCACTCTCTACTACTCTCTCTCTACTACTCTCTACTACTCACTCTCTACTACTCTCTACTACTCACTCTCTACTACTCTCTCTCTACTACTCTCTACTACTCACTCTGCTACTCACTCTCTACTACTCTCTAATGCTCTCTCTCTGCTACTCACTCTCTACTACTCTCTACTACTCACTCTCCACTACTCTCTACTACTCACTCTACTACTCACTCTCTACTACTCACTCTCTAATACTCACTCTCTACTACTCTCTACTACTCACTCTCTGATACTTTCTCTACTACTCTCTATTACTCTCTACTACTCACTCTCTACTCTCTATTACTCGCTCTCTACTCTCTACCTCTCTACCTCTCTCTACCTCTCTCTCTACTACTCTCTACCTCTCTACCTCTACCTCTCTACCTCTACACCTCTACCTATACACCTCTACCTCTCTACCTCTCTGTACATGCACACATATGCACCAATATATATATGCATATATATGCATATGCATTTATATATATGTATGTGTATATATATATATATACATATATAAACATATAAATATAATCTGCATATCTATATAAATATAAATGCATGCAAACATATACATATACATATATGCATACATATGCATGGTATGTACATGAAAGTTTGAAAAACTCTAATACAAGCAAAGCTAAAAAGCCACCTAATTACAAACAGAATTGCTTTAACTTAAACGAGGGCGAGACCTATTGCATTTTCAATGCTTGTTTACTTTGATTCCATCAAGAAGGCATTCAGATGTGTCACACATTTTCCATAAATTCTGAATGGTAGCACTCTAGTTGCTCATTAGATCACAGTAGTAAAGCTACTGCTCACCAGGGAAGTCTGCTGCTGATATTCAAAGTGCATGTTTCAGTCTGCATGTCAGAATTTTTTAATGAAATGGAAGAGGATTTGAGAAGTCAAAATGTGCCCTAATCTTTCTTTCTGCAGCACTAATCATAATTCCAATGGCAAAATGAACCCCCTCATTTTGTTCATTTGCAAATTAAATGTTTTAAGTGTTACCACTTTCTTCCAATCAAGATGGCATCAGGTGTGCCATACTTTTGTCATAAGTAAGACTGTTAGCGCTCTAGTTGTTCTTTAAAACACTCTGGGACATTCTGTCATTGGGCTATAATTGGGCTACATCTCGGTGATATTTGTGCTACATTTGGGCTCTTTTGTCTCTGGTGGCCATCTTGGGAGACTTATTTGTTTTGAAGTTTCCTAATTTCCTCATTTACAACAGTCTCCTCAGTAGGAAATACTTTCAGGTTTTTTACTTTCATTCCATCAAGAAGGCATTCAGATGTGTCACGCATTTGCCATAAAGTCGGAATGTTAGCACTCTAGTTGCTTATTAGATCACTGTAGTAAAGCTACTGCTCACCAGGGAAGACTGCTGCTGGTATTGAAAGTGCATGTTTCAGTCTGCATGTCAGAATTTTTTAATGATATAGAAGAGGATTTGAGACGTCACTCAAAATGTGCCCTAATTTTCTTTTTTCCTCACTAATCATAATTTCTATGGCAAAATGAACCTCCTCATTGTGTTCCTTTTAAATTAAACTACTCACTCTCTACTACTCACTCGCTACTACTTTCTACTACTCACTCTCGACTACTCTCTCTCTACTACTCTCTACTACTCTCTACTACTACTCTCTACTACTCACTCTCTACTACTCTCTCTCTACTACTCCCTCTCTACTTCTCACTCTACTACTCTCTACTACTCACTCTCTACTACTCACTCTCTACTACTCTACTACTCTCTACTACTCACTCTCTACTACTCACTCTCAACTACTCACTCTCTACTACTCTCTCTACTACTCACTCTCTACTACTCTCTACTACTCACTCTACTACTCTCTACTACTCTCTACTACTCACTCTCTACTACTCACTCTCTACTATTCTCTACTACTCTCTCTATACTACTCACTCTCTACTACTCACTCTACTGTTCTCTACTACTCACTCTCCACTACTCTACAACTCACTCTCCACTACTTGCTCTCTACTACTTGCTCTCTACTACTCACTCTACTACTCACTCTCTACTACTCTACTACTCTCTAATACTCTCTCTGCTACTCACTCTCTACTACTCTCTACTACTCACTCTCTACTACTCTACTATCTACTACTCTCTCTACTACTCACTCTCTACTACTCACTCTCTACTACTCCCTACTACTCTCTCTACTACACACTCTCTACTACTTGCTCTCTACTACTCACTCTACTACTCACTCTCTACTACTCCCTACTACTCACTCTACTACTCACTCTCTACTACTCTCTACTACTCACTCTCTACTACTCCACTACTCTCTACTAATCACTCTCTACTACTCACTCTCTACTACTCTCTACTACTCACTCTCTACTACTCTCTCTCTACTACTCTCTACTACTCACTCTCTACTACTCTCTACTACTCACTCGCTACTACTCTCTCTCTACTACTCTCTACTACTCACTCTCTACTACTCTCTACTACTCACTCTCTACTACTCTCTCTCTACTACTCTCTACTACTCACTCTCTACTACTCTCTACTACTCACTCTCTACTACTCTCTCTCTACTACTCTCTACTACTCACTCTGCTACGCACTCTCTACTACTCTCTAATGCTCTCTCTCTGCTACTCACTCTCTACTACTCTCTACTACTCACTCTCCACTACTCTCTACTACTCACTCTACTACTCACTCTCTACTACTCACTCTCTAATACTCACTCTCTACTACTCTCTACTACTCACTCTCTGATACTTTCTCTACTACTCTCTATTACTCTCTACTACTCACTCTCTACTCTCTATTACTTGCTCTCTACTCTCTACCTCTCTACCTCTCTCTACCTCTCTCTCTACTACTCTCTACCTCTCTACCTCTACCTCTCTACCTCTACACCTCTACCTATACACCTCTACCTCTCTACCTCTCTGTACATGCACACATATGCACCAATATATATGCATATATATGCATATGCATTTATATATATGTATGTGTATATATATATATATACATATATAAACATATAAATATAATCTGCATATCTATATAAATATAAATGCATGCAAACATATACATATACATATATGCATACATATGCATGGTATGTACATGAAAGTTTGAAAAACTCTAATACAAGCAAAGCTAAAAAGCCACCTAATTACAAACAGAATTGCTTTAACTTAAACGAGGGCGAGACCTATTGCATTTTCAATGCTTGTTTACTTTGATTCCATCAAGAAGGCATTCAGATGTGTCACACATTTTCCATAAATTCTGAATGGTAGCACTCTAGTTGCTCATTAGATCACAGTAGTAAAGCTACTGCTCACCAGGGAAGTCTGCTGCTGATATTCAAAGTGCATGTTTCAGTCTGCATGTCAGAATTTTTTAATGAAATGGAAGAGGATTTGAGAAGTCAAAATGTGCCCTAATCTTTCTTTCTGCAGCACTAATCATAATTCCAATGGCAAAATGAACCCCCTCATTTTGTTCATTTGCAAATTAAATGTTTTAAGTGTTACCACTTTATTCCAATCAAGATGGCATCAGGTGTGCCATACTTTTGTCATAAGTAAGACTGTTAGCGCTCTAGTTGTTCTTTAAAACACTCTGGGACATTCTGTCATTGGGCTATAATTGGGCTACATCTCGGTGATATTTGTGCTACATTTGGGCTCTTTTGTCTCTGGTGGCCATCTTGGGAGACTTATTTGTTTTGAAGTTTCCTAATTTCCTCATTTACAACAGTCTCCTCAGTAGGAAATACTTTCAGGTTTTTTACTTTCATTCCATCAAGAAGGCATTCAGATGTGTCACGCATTTGCCATAAAGTCGGAATGTTAGCACTCTAGTTGCTTATTAGATCACTGTAGTAAAGCTACTGCTCACCAGGGAAGACTGCTGCTGGTATTGAAAGTGCATGTTTCAGTCTGCATGTCAGAACTTTTTAATGATATAGAAGAGGATTTGAGACGTCACTCAAAATGTGCCCTAATTTTCTTTTTTCCTCACTAATCATAATTTCTATGGCAAAATGAACCTCCTCATTGTGTTCCTTTTAAATTAAACTACTCACTCTCTACTACTCACTCGCTACTACTTTCTACTACTCACTCTCGACTACTCTCTCTCTACTACTCTCTACTACTCTCTACTACTACTCTCTACTACTCACTCTCTACTACTCTCTCTCTACTTCTCACTCTACTACTCTCTACTACTCACTCTCTACTACTCACTCTCTACTACTCTACTACTCTCTACTACTCACTCTCTACTACTCACTCTCAACTACTCACTCTCTACTACTCTCTCTACTACTCACTCTCTACTACTCTCTACTACTCACTCTACTACTCTCTACTACTCTCTACCACTCACTCTCTACTACTCACTCTCTACTACTCTCTACTACTCTCTCTATACTACTCACTCTCTACTACTCACTCTACTGCTCTCTACTACTCACTCTCCACTACTCTACAACTCACTCTCCACTACGCACTCTCTACTACTTGCTCTCTACTACTCACTCTACTACTCACTCTCTACTACTCTACTACTCTCTAATACTCTCTCTGCTACTCACTCTCTACTACTCTCTACTACTCACTCTCTACTACTCTACTCCCTACTACTCTCTCTACTACACACTCTCTACTACTTGCTCTCTACTACTCACTCTACTACTCACTCTCTACTACTCCCTACTACTCACTCTACTACTCACTCTCTACTACTCTCTACTACTCACTCTCTACTACTCCACTACTCTCTACTAATCACTCTCTACTACTCACTCTCTACTTCTCTCTACTACTCACTCTCTACTACTCTCTACTACTCACTCTCTACTACTCTCTCTCTACTACTCACTCTCTACTACTCACTCTCTACTACTCTCTCTCTACTACTCTCTACTACTCACTCTCTACTACTCTCTACTACTGACTCTCTACTACTCTCTCTCTACTACTCTCTACTACTCACTCTACTACTCATTCTCTACTACTCTCTCTCTGCTACTCAGTCTCCACTACTCACTCTCTACTACTCTCTGCTACTCACTCTCTAATACTCACTCTCTGCTACTCTCTACTACTCACGCTCTACTACTCTCTACTACTCACTCTACTACTCACTCTTTACTACTCTCTACTACTCTCTACTTCTCACTCTCTACTACTCACTCTCTACTACTCACTCTACTACTCTCTCCTACTCACTCTCTGCTACTCTCTCTACTACTCTCTACTACTCTCTCTCTACTCTCTACTCTCTATTACTCATCCTCTACTCTCTACCTCTCTACCTCTCTCTACCTCTCTCTCTACTACTCTCTACCTCTCTACCTCTACCTCTCTACCTCTACGTCTCTACCTCTACACCTCTACCTCTCTACCTCTCTCTACCACTCTCTACACGCACACATATGCACATATATGCATATGCATTTATATATATGTATGTGTATATATATTTATTCACTGAAAAAACCATAGGTTTCACACACGTTATAGTTAGGAATTAGCATTTAAATAACCTTGCAAATTCACTGAAAAAACCATAGGTTTCACACATGTTATAGTTAGCGGAAATTTTACTGATAAAAAACCAATGAAATTCCCCCGTTATAGTTAGTGCAGGCAACTATAACTCACGCGACCGCAATCCTCTGCTGATGCTAATACTGTATTTAGACACTTATTTGCCCATGTCTTCTTCCATACATTTTTAGCTATACATATATTACAAATATTTTTTTTTCATAAAGACACATATGTCATCAGCAGAAGATTGCGGTCGCGTGAGTTATAGTTGCCTGCACTAACTATAACGGGGGAATTTCATTGGTTTTTTATCAGTAAAATTTCCGCTAACTATAACATGTGTGAAACCTATGGTTTTTTCAGTGAATTTGCAAGGTTTTTTAAATGCTAATTCCTAACTATAACGTGTGTGAAACCTATGGTTTTTTCAGTGAATTTGTACGGTTTTTTAAATGCTAAGTTACTTTACGCCATTCGTGGCGTGCGCGCCCACTTAACGCAGTTCGTTCCGTGCGCGCACGGTGCGCTTCGCGCACCGTGCGCGCACAGTGAGCACGCGGTGCGCTTCGCGCACCGCGCGCCCACTTTACGCAGTTAGTGCCGTGCACGCACGGTGGGCACGCGGTGCGCTACGCGCACCGCGTGCCCACGTTACGCTAGATGGGCCATGTACGCACGATGCGCTTCGCGCACCGTGCGCACATGGAGGACATATGATGCACTTCGTTTTGAAAGGTAATATTTTAATTTTTCGTATATGTTATAAGCCATGCACAAATGGTGCCATTCGGGCACCATTTGCACACGGGGTGGAGAGAGTGTGGATAATTTTTTTTTTTATTGTTTTTTTTTTAAATATTTTAGTTTAACTCATCTTTAATAAGCCATGCACAATTGGTGCCCTTCGGGTACCAATTGAACACGGGGTAGGGAGAGTGTGGATAATTTTTTTTTTTTTTATAATTTTTAACCGTACGCGTACGGTAAGCGTAATCGGCAAAATTAGCGAAAAAATAAAAATTCAGTTTTTGGCCTTGGGGGATCTTTGGGGACTCCCTCAACATTGCTATGTGTGTGGGAGCTGTCTAAACAGCCCCTTTACATGTTTTTGTGCTTTATATTTTAAACATCACTCTCAGTGTGAGAGAGAAAATGGCGGCCGCCGCTTCCTGGTTTCGGCCGATTCGAATGTTTACTAAGATCTAAGAGCCAATCAGAATCGCGCTCGCGCACGCCACCGTACGCGTATGGTAAGCGTACCGTAAGCGCACCGTAAGCTGGCTCAGATATATATATTGATTTAAAGGCTATTTTCTCAGAATCTACTGAACAGATTTACACCAAACCTACAAAAGGCACTTCCTTGACCTGAGGACTACCTCTCTGCCAAATTTCTAGTAATTCTGTTCAGCCGTTCGGGCTGTAGCCCTGTCTAAAGGTCCTATGGAAAAATGCATGGGAAAAACGCGTTTTGGGACCCCCCTTTTATCTCAGCCCCCGCTTGACGAATCCCCCCGAGACTTTCAGGGAAGGAGCGGAGCGTAGCGCCCCACCTATTTTGAAAAATTTGCGAGGATTCGTCGACCGGCGCCAAAGTTATTCAAAATAGAATGTTGCGGATTTCCTATGGAAACGTGGTCCTAACTATAACTACCTACTGGCGACTGCCAGTAGGTAATATACATACATATATAAACATATATATAATCTGCATATCTATATAAATACAAATATAAATGCATGCATACATATACATATATGCATGCTATGTACATGAAATTTTGAAAAACACTAATAAAAGCAAAGCTAAAAAGCCACCTAATTACAAACAGAATTGCTTTAACTTAAACGAGGGCGAGACCTATTGCATTTTCAATGATTGTTTACTTTGGTTCCATCAAGAAGGCATTCAGATGTGACACATTTGCCATAAATTCTGAATGGTAGCACTCTAGTTCCTCATTAGATCACTGTAGTAAAACTACTGCTCACCAGGAAAGTCTGCTGCTGGTGTTCAAAGTGCATGTTTCAGTCTGCATGTCAGAACTTTTTAATGACATAGAAGAGGATTTGAGAAGTCAAAATGTGCCCTAATTTTTCTTTCTGCAGCACTAATCATAATTTCTATGGCAAAATGAACCCCCTCATTTTGTTCCTTTGCAAATTAAATGTTTTAAGTGTTACCACTTTATTCCAATCAAGATGGCTTCAGGTGTGCCATCCTTTTGTCATAAGTAAGACTGTTAGCGCTCTAGTTGTTCTTTAAAACACTCTGGGATTTCTGTCATTGGGCTATACTTGGGCTACATCTCGGTGATATTTTTGCTACATTTGGGCTCTTTTGTCTCTGGTGGCCATCTTGGGAGACTTGTTATGAAGTTTCCTAATTTCCTCATTTACTACAGTCTCCTCAGTAGGCATACTGTCAGTTTTTTACTTTGATTCAATGAAGAAGGCATTCAGATGTGTCACACATTTGCCATAAATTCAGAATGTTAGCACTCTAGTTGCTCATTAGATCACTGTAGTAAAGCTACTGCTCACCAGGGAAGTCTGCTGCTGATATTGAAAGTGCATGTTTCAGTCTGCATGTCAGAATTCTTTAATGAAATAGAAGAGGATTTGAGAAGTCTCTCAAAATGTGCCCTAATTTTTGTTTCTGCAGCACTAATCATACATTCTATGGCAAAATGAACCTCCTCATTTTGTTCCTCTTTAAATTAAATGTCTTAAGAGTTACCACTTTATTCCAATCAAGATGGCTTCAGGTGTGCCATACGTTTATCATAAGTAGGAGTGTTAGCGCTCTAGTTGTTCTTTGGAACACTCTGGGAAGCTGCAGTAGAACACAAAGGAATCAACTGACAGTCTCTGCCCTTGTTGGATGTACATGTTTTATTGAGAATGTCTGACTTCATTCTCACATGACTAAGAACGATAATGTGAATTTACAGAAAATATGCTCTCAATTTAGCTTATAGATCACCTTCCAAACCTCTGTGGGAAAAGCATGTGAAAATAGTTTTCTCTCAAACATGATTCATGATATCCCAGCAGAAGGCTATTTCACATGGCAAATCACCTTAGAACATACCACAATTCCTAAAATGAGTAATGTACCATCAACAAATGATTTATAATGTAACTAAAGTCTTAAAACCTTCTATTAACTGCAATGCTTTTTAATGAGCTGCTATCATGTATATTGGTCCCAAGATGGCTGCCAACACTTCTTGGATGAAGTGCTGACAGCCAATCAGATCTCACGATGAGATGTGTGGTTAGGCTCCGCCCAGATATATATGTGACTTTACTTATGATTTTCTCAGGAACTACTGAACGGATTTACACCATTTAAGCAAAAGGCACGAATCTGAACCAAGGTCTACCTTTCTGCCAAATTTGGTTAAATTCCGTTCAGCAGTTCGGGCTGTAGCTGCGTCAACAGGTCCTATGGGAAATTGCATGGGGAAAAAGAATTTTGGGACCCCCCTTTTTTCTCAGCCCCCGCTTGACGAATCAGCACTAAACTTTCATGATAGGAGCGGACCGGAGCTGGTCAAAAGTTTGGAAAATTTTGCGAAGATTCGTCAACCGGCGCCAGACTTATTGGGAATAGAATGTTGCAGATTTCCTATGGAAAATAGGTCCTAACTATAACTACCTACCGACCTTAACTATACACACAATGTATGTGTTACATGCATTGTAAAGGCTGTTAAGTGGCAAATTGGTCCTGAAAAGCTGGAGATGGTAGATTCATACCTTTAGTTAGGGAAACTAATAGCGGGTAGTACGAAGGACAAACTTCATATTGAACATAGTTCCTGTAAAGCTAATGGTTTGCGTATTTTCTACAGTGCCATGGGCAGAATGCATATTTTACATCTATTGATGGTTTTCAAAGCAGAAATCCCTCCAACCCTGCTCTATGCCATTGAATCGATCACTGTTAAGGACTGGAGCTTTTTAGATAGGATTGAAGGTCAGATTTTACGTAAACTATGCAATTTTAACACGTTAGTTCCATCAGCTGCTATTAGATTGGAATTTGGCTTGATAAGCTCCCATATCCATGGTTTATCCAGGGCTTTACGTTGGGGATATCAGTTAAAAAACAGAAAGCCTGATTCATTAAGAGGTTTCATGTGTCTAGAAATCTTCGGCGATATGGCAGGGAACTACTCCTTTTATCATGATTTCTCATTGGCACTAAAAAAAAATTGTGTACAAGAAGAATCAGTGATTACTCTCCCGCCATTAGAATTTAAATCTTTTTTAAAAACCTTAAGTGGCAAGATTAGCTATAATAGAGATATTACATTTTGTAGGTCTAAAGAGAGACTAAAGATAATAGTCAGGACAAACTCACTGAGAATCTCACAGAAATATCTATTCTGGAACTTAGAACATGGAACTTGACGACTGCTCATTCTATGTCATATGAATCTTTTACCTTTAAATGTCTTGACATCAAACTGGTCCCAGAATTTGAAAAATGGAAACATTTGTAATTTCTGCAAGCTGAGCATTCAGACCCTGGATCATGCCTAGTTTGTCTCTCCAGCATTGGTTATGAGTCGTCGTTGTTGGCTTCGGCCGATGTTTTTACAAAATTGTGTTAAAAATGTAGCTTCAGCCCATGACTTTCTCTTTTGCCCGAAGAATGAAGCAGGCTGTGTGAAACTATAAAATTATTTTAAGGAGTTTATGTATATATTTTACATTTTTTATATATTCTTTTAAATGGGCTGTTAAACTCTGTGTATGTCACCCTTTTATGGAGTATTAATATTATCTCCTTTTCAGATTGTATTTTGCACATTTATTGGCTGCTATTTATTGCTCTTTGCACAATTGGGATACGTTGTGCTCGTCTCCCACTCTTTCTCTTGTTGCGAATTTTAAACCCCAATTGAAGCAGGATTTTGGATTGTATTTTGCACATGAACTGGCTGCTACTGCATTTCTTTCTGCAAAGATTAGGATATGCCCTGTTACTCCTTTTTTCTTGCTGCTAATATTAAACTGAACACTCCGCCGAAGCTGGATTTTGTTTTATACTTTGCACATGAACTGACTGCTACTTATTGCTTTTTGCAGACTCTGGGATATGCTCTGTTATCTGAATCCTCCTGCCGCTAAACCCAAACCCTATTTTCTGCCAACGCGGTTATGTGTTGCTGCCTAAATGTTTGAAAACATTTTTTATTTAGCACTGATGTTATGCATATTATCTTATATTTACATGAAGCTGCTGTTGTTTAGTACGGTCCTAAACATACGTCACTTGTTATGGTAGAGGTGTTTTGGGCCTCTGTTTTTGCCTATGAGATAAATGGATTTTTTTTTAAAAACCTTAGTTATTTCCCCTACTAGGGTAAATGACAACATCTACTAATGTTATGTGGGGAGAAATCTAGACCTGCTACGTAGGCTTTTGAAAATTTATGATGGTCCAAGAAATGAGTTTTCCTTGTGTTTTATTATATTTATGTAATAATTTGCATGTATTTTACTGTGGCCCTCATTAGAGTTCCAAATCTTTAATAAATATTTAATTGAATTGAATAAAGGCTGTTTTCCCCCCTCCATCCACCTTCAATTAAGAACCCTACTGCCTTCCCTTCCCTACCATTTCCTTCCCTCAAACCCCAAACCACTTCCATTCACGTCTATACAACACCCCTTCTATTTCTTTCTTTATCTTCCAAACCCCTTCCCATTGGTTCTTTTCCTTTCCATCAGCTAACTTGCAATCACTATTAGAAATTGGGGTTCTGAATGGCAGAGGTCTGCACCCTGTCCAAGCAGGTGCCAAAATCTAGGCCAGGTTAAGTCACAAAAGCATTCCAAATTATATTGTGCTCTGGTAGCTTGGCATAGAGCAGTCAGGCGTAACTTGAGAGGCAATGTGTAAAGTATTTGTGCAATACTTCAAATATTAAAACAGTGAAAACACCACACAAATGACTCCACACAAGGTTAGAAAAATAGAACTTAATTTTATAAGTAAAACAAGATCAAAATGACAACAATCCAATATGTAGAACTTGAGATATTTATCTTTGAAATGTAAAAGGTAAAATAGCACTTAGAAGCAATACGCGGCTATTTGGGATATTTGGTCGTGCTGGACTGGGGCAAAGTCAATGATTCAGGCTGAGTGCAATGGAGAGCAGGCTGGATATAAGGTCCAGACTTGGCCCACTGAAAAATTACCTTGATGCATCAAATACGATGAGATGTGGGGTGCAGGTGAGGTGATGCTTCTATGACGGTCCACACAGCATAGGCGATGCATCAGTTCCGATTGGCGCAACAGTGATGATGTGTCCACAGTGGAGTCGATGTGCCACGCAGCAGCTACAATAAACTGGCCCGATCCTCGCAACGACAACAATGCGTACGCTGTGTGGAAGATGAGCCAGTTCTGAGTTCTGCGTCAACAGCAATGCGTGTATTCTGCAAGAACAGCACTTTAAACTCACTTCCATGGGTCCAGGTCTGAGTTGGTACCACATCCCAGAGCAGATTCACAGATGGAAGAGTCCAGGTGCTGGAGCAAATGAGATGAGATAGAAGTCTTTTATGTCTCTGAAACTTCGGATCAGCAAACCAGTCAGCTGGCACTTGGAGTCACTCTGGGTTCAAGAGATGTGTGTCCAGTCCTTCTCATTCAGGCAAGGAGGGCAACAGGCACTAGGTTGTTATTGTTATCAATATTTATAAAGCGCATTGTAACCCTACGGGCATCCTGGCCCTGAGATACATGTGCACTGCCACCATAAGTGCTGAAAAGAAAACCATGCTACATTAGAAATGCTTATGCTCTGGGATAGAGCCAGGTCTTTATTTTCTTTCGAAACTGCAGGAGGTCTTTCATCTGTCTCAAATCAGTGGGAAGACCATTCCAAAGCTGCGCTGCTGCAATGCTAAAAGCTCTTCCCCCCAATTTTGTTCTTTTAATCCTGGGCACTTTTACCAGATTGGCTGAGGAACAGCGAAGACTGCGGATGGGGGCACACCATCCAAATTTGCTCTGCAACGGTTTAGGCCCAAGACCGTGCAGCGCCTTAAAAACAATGCAGAGCGATTTAAATTGTATCCTCTGTGATACAGGGAGCCAATGCAGCTCCGCCAGAGCCTGAGATGCTGATTACCGTCGTGGTCTCATTAATGCAAGCTTTGCCGCCACAATCTGGTTTCTCTGGAGTCTCCAATCAGGTACCTTGGAGACTCCAGCAGCAAAGCGTTGCAATAATCCAGTCCACTCAAAATAACACTCCTTACTACTAGTGCTCAGGCCTGGGTTGGTAACATCAGAAGAATCTTCCGAAGTACTCTGATGAGAGAGAAACTGCTCCCCACAATCTTATTAACTTGAGTTTCTAGACTCAACTTATCGTTGAAACTAATTCCCAGATAGCTTACCATCTCAGAGGGTACCAATGGTGTTACCCGTGGGAATAGGCCAGAAACCAGTTGAGAGTGAGAATGGCACTTTCCCAGCAGCACAGCATAGGATCTCTGTTTTGTCACCGTTGAATTGCAGGGAGTTATTTCTCAGCCAGTGTACCGTATCCTGCATACAGGAATGACATTTTTCTAGTGAGACGGAATGATCCCCTTCAGTGTCAGAATGAGCTGTGTGTCGTCAGCATAATTCACAAGGCTGACATTATGTGACTTAATGACAGCAATCAGAGGGCTCATGTAGGCATTGAATAATATTGGGCTGATCGCAGACCCCTGAGGGCAGTGGCGGTTGGTGACATTTTAAAGTGGTGAAGCGTAACATCATTGTCGTACTGCAGTGCGGCGAGTGAGCCTGACCAACCTACAGGGGGTTTGGGGAGGTTCTCCCCCCAAGAAAATTCTGAAAAAAGAGCGGACATACGATGCACCTCCAAGCAAATTCGAGGAAGCAGGAAGGCCAACAAAGCAATTAGTGCTGGGCCCAATAAACACAGATCGGTCACTGCACCCCCCCTCCCCTCACCCCACACAGCCTTGCTCCTGTACCTTCACCCAGCTCCACAGAGACCCATGCCGAGACAGTGCCGTGTCCAAAGTGCCCCCATCCTGCCCACCACCAAACTCAACTGTCCCACCCAACTCAAAGGAAAACCAGAGACTCAACCCTGGCAGTTTCCCACAACACACGCACACACTCTACAAAGGAAATAGACACCAAAGCACACAGCTATACTATATGTAATCTGTCCCTCTACCACAAACACCCGTTCCCCAAATTCCTTTCAACGCCCCGTCATACCCTGCAATGATGCAACTAGATGGTGGAGCAGGTAGGATTTAAAAATAAATGACATAGGAAACGCCCAGCAGAGCTGTTCAGAAGTCTGGGATACACACTCTAGCAGAAAACCCCCCTCCCGGCACAAGTGCAACCGTCACACCGTAATCGCCACCACCAAAATGCATAAAGCAGCTAGAAGCGACCGCAATGATTTAAAATTTAGTTCAAACAAAGCAAACACACTACATTGAAACATCAAAGCTTCGAAATGTGGAATAAAAGGAGTGCACCCCCTATTTGTCTACTGACATCCAGTGAAAATGGATGATGTGTTTGCTAAATATTTATCAAGGAGAAACATTGACTTCTTGCATGTGCACGTCAGACATCCATCATTAACAGGCTTTTCTTTACTTGTTTTTCGGGTCATTCTCTCTGCGAGGTAAGAAGAAAGGTAAGCATTGTTTAGTGGCTCAGGCTGAGAGTGCATTTTGTTGTAAGAGGATTGGTTCCTTCAGTGGGATGGAGAGAAGGGCTGTGAAAAATACAGCGTGAATGAACTGTGCATTCTGGGAGTCCTGGTGAAACTCGTCGCGAGCGCCCAGCCATCATCCGTTCACCAGTGTGAACACCTGCTGCAGTCAATAACTTAGCATCACCCATTCACCAGTGCAAACACCCGCTGCAGTCAATAACCCAACTATTGACGATGAAACCCACCAGCTTTCCACACAGCACTTTACCTCCGAACACCTCCAAAGAGAAAGACATATTTTTGGACCTAGATAAAAGCAGACTTTTTGCCCAATCCTGTCACTGACCCATTCAAGTCCCCGTGCGACGCCTTGTTAACAGAACTCATCACTGGATATGTTCGTCAACAGACCCCCGAGTTACCTCCCACACATACCCCCCTCTAGTGTGCCTCCCTGCCTGTGTGCCCAGGCATCTGCCCTCGTGTCCAGCACGTGCCTGCTGCTGGACCCGTGCCCACAACACAGGCCGGACACGGACGTCCCAACTGCACAGAGCCCCCCATGCACACCAATGGCTGAGACCAAAAGAGAGCAATGAATTCAGCATCCAAACCACGAGGAAGACCACGAACGTGCACAAAATATACACCAAGGCCCGCTCATGCCACCATGCTGGGCCCTGGTGAACAACAACAAGGCGACCTTCGACCTAGGCAACAAATATCACAGTGCCTCAAGGTAGTGCAGCTGCGGCTGGCATGCCCGAGGGAGGGGGGGGGGGGGGGGCGCAGAAACAACACCGGCCCAAGAAACAGCTCCTGGATGGGCACCTTCAACACAAGTCACAGCTTGAGTGTAAGTGCAAGGACAACGCATGGACTTCAAGGCTGAGGCAACAGAGCACACCTGCTCACGCCAAAGGCAACATGGCAGGGACTGGGATATTACAGCATAGATAACATGTCAGGTAAACATTGCTGCACTACACTGTGACGACACTGGAATACCAAGGCACAGATGACATGGCAGAGACGCATCAAAGAACAGAACATATAGCGCCGCACCACAACTTAACCCCTTCTGTGCTCCTGTCGGCCAACGGCCGTCGCAAGCACTACCCGGCTAGTACTGCGCACATCCGTTGGCCGACACGCCCCTCACCCGGAATTCGCGCCGCTGTTAAGCGGATAACAGTCAATGGAACATTCCCTCGCACACAACATGACACCGAGCCATCAATGCACGTCTGCCGCTGACCGCGGCCCCCGCAGGGGGCCACTCGGCGGTCGGCGCCTTAGTGGCCCCGGGGCCCCGGTCACCCCTCCCCACTCCCTCCTTCGGGGGGGGGCGGGGGCGGGGATCACGATTGTTGCCCCCCTCCGTGTCGAGGGCCGGAAGTGACGCGAAAGGCGCGTCACTTCCGGGCCCAGGTGTGAGGGGAAGGCTATTTAGCCTTCCCCCACCCTCACTGGCGACCTCTTTGTCGCCCACCTCGCCTTTTGGTCCGTCGTCCGCGCCTCCTCGTGCTCCGCCGGCCCCCACGCCTCAGTGATCGTCGTCGCCTCCACGCTTCTTGTCTGGTGAGTCTTGCAGCACCTACTCCGCCCCGGCCCTGTCCCTGGGCAGTACCAGGTCGACGGGGCCCTGTGGCGAGGATCGCCACGGGCGGAGGGGATGCAAGATGGGGGGCTGGGGAGGCGTTTTTGGGCTAAAGAGCGCGATGTTTTGATTTCGCTTGGTCCGTTGCGGGGTTTTGGGGAGTGCGGGCCGCGCAGGGGGCAGTTCCGTGCCATTGTGTCGCGGGCTCGGCATCTGGTGTCGATTATTGAGCTACGGTTGCCTACTCCTGGGCGTCGGGGCCCCTGGGGCGAGATCCGGGTCGCATCCTTTCTGTACATCGGGGGAAAGGGGGCACTGGGCAGTCATGGCGTTAGATGGACATCGCTGTGGCAGAGATATCGAGAGCAGCAGTGCACGGTGCCTAGTAGGATCCTGGTGCATGCAATCTGTGGCGCTCTCGGGGTGTCGAGCATCGAACAGCGAGCTCACTTCCACATCCCGGGAGTCGGGGCAGACCACGTAATCTTCCGGTGTAGGAATGGTCGGGTAGATACGGCCCTGCTGCAATTCATTCGGGTCGCGTGCCCGCTAGATAACGAACGGCGATAATGATTCAGATTGCAATCAGTGAGGCACAGGTCCTCAAACACAATCGGTCGGGTTTGTGGTGTATCGGGGCCGCGTTTGCATTCTGTTTTTTCGGGGTGTTTCACTCAATCCCCCCCTGTTTTAAGATGTAGCTTTGATACGTTAGGCTGCTGCTGTGCTAAGGGCCGCGGCTCATGTTCTCAATCATGGGGGATGCGCGTCCGCATCGTGCCTTGTAGGAGAAAGATTGTGGTCGGTTGGTTGGTTTTCGTCTTTGAGCCGGGAAACCAGGGTTCGAGCCTAGAGGTCGACTCCACATCCTGGTTTCTGGGTGAATCACTTAATCTCCCCGTGCGCGAATGCAACCGGTGCTCATTTAAAGAGCCGTCATTTCGGTCGCACGGTTCAAACCTGCTTTGGAGGCGTAAGGTAACCGGTGCTCATGTAAAGCGCCGTCGAACCGTCGCATAGTACACACCTGCATTACATGAATATTGTAACCCTGTTGCAGTTAAAGCGCTGTCGTACCTTCGCAAAATACAAACCTTCGTCAATATACATAATAAGTGGGGGGGGGAGGCTCTCATGCGGCACCCCCCCCCCCCTAGACTCCACACCATCTTGATTCTGGGCGAGTCGCTTACGTTTAGTAACTGTTTGTTGGCGGGCATCAAAGCACCGTCATTTCTGGCACTGGGTAATGTGTGTGAAAGCGCTGTCATACACTCGCGCTGTTAAAATCTACACTAATTAGATATCGCGACGGACGCTCAAGTGTAGCGCCGTCACACCTTCGCGCGATTCAAACCTACATGGAATTAACCAAGAGCTATAGCTCAATGTTAAGTCTGGTGCCTACGGTCGTAAATTGTCTCACAGGACAGGGGTTCGAGTCCCGGGAACGCGGTCAAAATGTCATAAGGTGGCGAAATTTCGAAATCATCTTTCTAAATTACAACGATGCTTAAACCACCGCTTGCGTCTAGCACTCCCATTACCTTGGGGTTATCTCGACGCTACATAGGAGGTGCCTTTGCGGCGGGGGCAGCATGATAGAGGTGGGCACCGCTGCATCTGGCCGGTGGGGCGATGGCTAAATGGGCAACCTAAACTTCAGTGGTGTGGCGCAGGCGCGCACCAGTTGCCGTGGTTGGGGTGGGGGTTGAGGCGAGCGAGGTGGGCATTGTAAGAAGTGATATGTATGACCACCCGTTGGGCTCTCGTCTCTGTGCTCCAGATCTCCCCCCCCCCCCCAAAGGGCGGGCTTCGAGCCGCGGGTCGCGTCGCCGTCCTGGGCAAAGCATTATTCCCCGTGTGTATGTAATATGTAATGTAAAGTGTGCCAATAATTTTGTAGGCACGCTACAATAAAGGCAAATGAACGGAGATTTGGTCGTGTTCGTTCACGCGAGACTGTGATTTTGGGGCAAATGGGCGCCAGGAAGGTAGTATGGGGGTGGGGCGCAAGCGAGCACCATGCTGCTTGCCAGGTTCAGGGTGGGGATGAGGGCAGACGCGAACAGGGTGTGCGTGGTTAAACGTGATGTGTATGAGCACCTGTGTCCTCTCTCCCCCCCCCCCCCACTCTCCCCCCCCCCTTTTTTCTTGCGGTACAGCCACGCCTTTTCGTGTATGCATATTTCTTGCGCTTATGCTGGTTTCTTTTGCAGTACGTTCGTCCGCTTTCACTGACTGGAGGATTATTAATTGGCGACAGAGAGACGCGAGACAAACACCGTCCGTATTCGGGGCTCAGACGGGAGTAAGTACGGGCAGTTGGGGGATGGGGGTACCTCTCGGAGTAGCATGTGGCACTCAGGAGCGAAGAACTAACCTCAAAGGGGGTGAACAGGCGGTTAACTTTCTCTCTTTCCCAATTGCAGATAAGAGAGAACAACTGCTAAGTGATGGACAGCCAAGGATTATCCCCCCCCCTTTTCACACCAGGGACACAGGTTGAGGAGTCCGTGCCGGACACTTCGGAGGAAGCACGGATTGCCGCTTTCTTGGAGCTGACGAGGGCCAAGGGTTTAGCTTGGGCGACGGAACTATTGAAAGCCAGTACCCCCCCAGACTCTGGGATAGCGATGGACGGTCCGGCTACGGATAAGGATGTAGGGGAGGTTGCGGGCCCGTCACGGTCGAAAAGAATCCGCCGCCACACGAGCAAAGACTTTCCGGTTGAACAACCACCGGCGCGGAATAGAGCGGCCCCTCCTCACAGGGCCCCAGCGCCCCCCCAGGCGGCAGTTAGCTTGGGGACGGGGGCGCACAACGGACTGCCTGGCCCGCCCCAGGCGACATTTGCCTCAGCAGAGGATTTGGGTAAGCTTTCAGACACTTTAAAAGACTTCATGGCTGAGGTCAGATCCGGTCTGCTGCCTGCCAGGTCACCCCTAGGGGTTGGTCCGGCCGCCCCACCGCCGCCGACTGTTCACCCGGCGCCGGGGGGCTTCACGCAGGTGTGGTGTCAGCCGCCGGCTGCGTTGGAACCTCCTCCGCGGCCCACACCCCCAGCTGCTGCTGTGGCCGAGAGCGCGGCAAGTGCGGTCGATACTGCAGTAGTGGTTCCCCCAGTGGTACCGACGCCGGCACCAACGCTAGCCGTAGCACCTAAGCCTCTAGTTACCACGGCCCCGCTAGTATCGGGCCGCTGTTCACTCGCTTGGATGGTCCCTCTAGTGGCCAAAGAAGGGATTTGGCGCAGGGAATTTATTGATATCTTCACCCTTCTCATGCATGGGGCGGAGGGGGTAGATACCAGGAGGATGGGCAACAAGGAAGAGGACAAGCGGGTGCGGTATCATGTATATCCCACCAAAAATATTGTGACTTGGGGTCAGGCCTTTGCCATTTTTGCGGCAGTGATAGTGGAGAAATTCCCAGATGAAGGGCCTGGTCTCTTCCACTATGCAAGCGTGATTACTGAAGAGGCTGCTAAGGGTGGGGGCATGGGATGGTACCACTACGACTGTGACTTCCGCAGACAGAGAGCAATCTGCCCAGATCTTGAATGGGACCAGTTGGAGGTCCGTTTATGGGTAAAACACATGGGCAAGCATACTGAGGGGTCTACGACGAAGTCAGGTACAGAGAGCGGTGTAAAGAGCAAAGAGAAAGAGGATAAAAAGGAGAGGAAATGGGAGAGCAGGAAGTCCTTTCGGGGCGGGCGTGGGGGGGGTCGCAGGCCTGGCTTTCGGGCACGGTCTTCTGGAACTTGCAGGCTCTTCAATGCAGGGTTCTGCTCCTGGGACAAATCATGCCGTTTCTCCCACAACTGCAGCGTGTGCGGGGCACCCCATGCCGCTACCGCATGCTCCAAGCGCGACACCCCCGACAAGCCTTCATCGAGCAAGTAGCCCGGGGGGGTTCCCCCCTCCTGCGCTTTGGCCCCCTGCGTACACAGCTGCCAGCGCGCATGACCTAGCCCCACACGACCATGTGAAAGGGCCCTCTCCCATCTGCGTAAAGAACCTCCTCAGCGCACTCCGCGGTTAGACTGGCAAGGAAGGGTCCCTCATTTCTGAGGGTTTCTTAGACGGTTTCCGCATTCCTTATCAAGGCCCCTTAGTGAGCAGGGATGCGGAAAATCAGAAGTCAGCTAGGGAACACCCGGAGGTAGTGCGGGATAAAATAGCGAAGGAGGTGTCTTTGGGCAGGGTGGCGGGCCCATTTTCATCACCCCCTATGCCCCACTTTGTGATTTCTCCCCTGGGGGTGGTACCAAAAAAGGAGCCAGGGGCTTTCCGACTTATCCACAACCTATCACACCCAGAAGGGGACTCCGTGAATTCCTGGTTGGACGAAGGTAAATGCTCAGTGTCTTACTGCTCCCTAGACCTGGCAGTTGACATGATCAGGAGGGCAGGGAAGGGAGCCTGGTTGGCCAAGTCTGATATCGAATCGGCCTTCAGGCTCCTGCCAGTACACCCGGACAGCCAACACCTTCTGGGCTTCAAGTGGGGGGACCAGGTCTTTTATGATAGGTGTATGCCCATGGGATGCTCGGTGTCTTGTGCGTACTTTGAGGCGTTCAGCTCCTTCCTACAGTGGGCCTTAACAAACAGGTATGGCATTGAGGGAATGACCCACTACCTGGATGATTTCCTTTTCATCGGGGGAGCTGACTCGCAAGATTGTGCACGGGCGCTGCAATGTTTCAAGGAATTGGCAGGACACTTGGGCGTACCTTTAGCTCCTGGTAAGACCGAGGGTCCGGCGCAGGTTTTGGTATTCTTGGGCATCGAGTTGGACACGGTAAAGGGCGTGTCCCGACTCCCTGCGGATAAGGTACAGGCCCTGCGTCAGGAGATCTGCGATCTACTGGGTAGGGACAAGGCTACTCTGGGTGAAATCCAATGCCTGCTAGGGACCCTTAATTTTGCGCTAAAGGTCATACCCATGGGGAGGGTCTTTGCACGCAGGCTAGCTAGGGCGACTGCTGGTATAAAGAAGAAACATCACTGGGTCAAGCTGGGGACAGGGCTGAAGCAGGATCTGGCGGTATGGAGCGAATTCCTCGCCTGCTTTAACGGGACGGTTATTTGGAAGCAGCCCTGGATTGATAGCCAGGAACTATGTCTTTTCACAGATGCCTCAGGCAGGGAAGGTTTTGGGGCTATCCTGGGCGAAGAATGGTGCGCGCAGGGATGGCCCAATGTTTGGCGCAGGCGTAGGATCACCAAAAATGTTACTGTGTTGGAGCTCTTCCCGATTGTTGTTGCATTACACCTATGGCCAGCGGCATTGTCAGACAGAAAGGTGGTGTTCTGGTCTGACAACATGGCGGTCGTTCAGGCAATTAACAACCAGTCCGCCAGGTGCCGGCTGGTGCTGTGCTTACTAAGGGAGTTGGTCCGGGCTTGCCTGCGCATCAATGTGGAGTTTAAAGCCAGGCACATTGAGGGGATTCAAAATGTGGCAGCTGACGCTCTTTCTCGTTTTCAGTGGCTCCGATTCAGGGAGGCCTGGCCGCGGGCGAGAGCGCAGATGACCCCATTCCCGGACCATCTATGGAGGATCCTGCAGTGGGACTGAGCCTGAAAGCGATGGGAGAAAGAGCTCTGGCCCCAGGTACCAGAAAGCGTTACAGCGCCCACATGGCAACATTCAGAGCAACTTCTGTGGCACTGGGTACTTCAGGGGCTGCGTTGGTGTCCCAGGTCCGAGCATTCCTGGTGTGGGCTAGGGGACAAGGGAAGAGCCGCTCATGGGTGGGCAGTCACTTGGCAGCCGTAAGCCACGACACTAGGTTGTCTGGCGGGGCGGATCCCACTAACTCCTATCCCATCCGGGCCGCCTTGAAGGGTTGGGCTAGGGAGGAGCCCAGGGCCCCTGATAATCGAGCGCCCATTGATTTCGAAATCCTGAAAGGCATGCTAGGGGCTCTCGAGTTAGTCACCTACTCTCATTACGAGGCCACGCTGTTTTCAGCCACATTCTGCTTAGCATTCTTCGGGGCTTTCAGAGTCAGTGAGTTAGTGGCTAGGTCCAAGGTCGACTGTTCAGGGGATGCGCTGGCAATTTCAGACGTGTCCATTTCCGGGTCACTGACCATTCTTTTACGCAAGTCCAAGACTGATCAGGCGGGGCGGGGGATCAGGGTGGTTCTCCAGCCCCTAGGTGACCCCAGGTTCTGCCCAGTACAATGGGTAAAGGCGTTTTTGGAACACAGACCGCCTGGCCCGGGTTATCTCCTGTTGCATTCAAATGGTACCCCTGTAACTAGATACCAGTTCGAGCAGGTAATCAGGGCCAGTTTAGCCAGGGCGGGGCTCGCCCGGCCGGACAGAAGGTATTCCAGCCACTCCTTCCGCATTGGCGCTGCCACCGCCGCTCACCTGGCGGGATTAGAGGCCGCTCAGGTGAAGAAACTGGGGCGTTGGGAATCTGATTGCTATAAGATATACGTTCGCCCGTGAGGCAGCTGTTAGTAATGTGTTTGTGATTTATGGTGTGTATCGTTGAAATCACCCTTTCTGATTAAATAACTTGTGTGTACACCATGTCTCCTCTTTATTAGGACGAGTGGTGTGGGTGATCGGGCATTCATTTGTCGCCCGGGCGGCCCAATGGGCATTGCACCGAAATTGGATGCGACACTTCCCTCAGACCGAAGTGGAATGGATGGGGGTGCCGGGGATGAGATGGTTCGAACTCAGGAATAAGATCGAGCAGAGACTAAGAGCACACGGGTCCACCTTGCCCCACCTGTTGGTGATACACCTGGGCGGTAACGACCTTGTTACCCTAGGGAGACGATTGCTGTTATTAGCCATGAAAAGAGACTTAGGGGAAATCTGCAAACGTCTGGGCGAGTGTGAGATCGTGTGGTCGGAGATCATCCCCCGCAGGTCTTGGCGGGGAGCTAAATCCTTAGAAGCGGTAGAGCACTCCAGGAGGCGCATTAATGGAGCAATGCGTAAGTTCACAGCCCAAAGGGGTTTGGGCTTTATTCGCCATGAGATGATTCGGGGGAATGTGAAGGGGTACTTCGACTTGGATGGAGTACACCTCTCCCAAATAGGCATGGACCTGTTTTTATTGGATTTAAGCGAAGCATTGGTGAATAGAGGGTGCAGGTAAAGAGCTAGGTTGGTGGGGGGCCCTGGCTGCGACGGTTAGCCGCCTCCAGGGCTGTGGCGGAGTTACAGGGCGATCTGGAAGCAGGCCGGTACAAAGGGTACCTCTGCGCGGCACCACGTGGTGCCTGAGCCAAAACGAGGAGCCTCCAGAGAGGTCCCGGAAGCCGGTCGGCGCCCCGCTAGGCCTGTGGGCGGTTGTGGGCCTGAACAACCGGGGGCTTGCTATGCGACGCTCCGCCCCGAGAGGGGGGGTGTGAGTAGAATCTCAACGGCACGTGATCGAAAAAAGAATCACTTGGGGGGCAGCACTTGCGGGTCGTTCCCGTGCTGCCCGGCTCATCAGGCGGGGCAGGTGAAGTAGATGGCCGCCTGCCCTTGGATCGCCCGTAAGATAACCCACCTATTACTTATCCTGGAATTATGTAATAAATCCTGCAGCATTTGTTACCCATTTACAACTGTTTCTTGTGTCTTCTTTGGGTAACCTAATTTGGGGGAGGGGGGAAAGCGGGGTGCCCCTGGGGGTACTATGCCGCTGACCGCGGCCCCCGCAGGGGGCCACTCGGCGGTCGGCGCCTTAGTGGCCCCGGGGCCCCGGTCACCCCTCCCCACTCCCTCCTTCGGGGGGGGGCGGGGGCGGGGATCCCGATTGTTGCCCCCCTCCGTGTCGAGGGCCGGAAGTGACGCGAAAGGCGCGTCACTTCCGGGCCCAGGTGTGAGGGGAAGGCTATTTAGCCTTCCCCCACCCTCACTGGCGACCTCTTTGTCGCCCACCTCGCCTTTTACCCTCCCTACCGCTTACCCGGCGTGGTGTGGTGGGGTGGGGGTTTTTTGGTGAACGTTTTAATGTTTTCTTTTCGTTGCAGGCGGAGTTACAGGGCGATCTGTAAGCAGGCCGGTACAAAGGGTACCTCTGCGCGGCACCACGTGGTGCCTGAGCCAAAACGAGGAGCCTCCAGAGAGGTCCCGGAAGCCGGTCGGCGCCCCGCTAGGCCTGTGGGCGGTTGTGGGCCTGAACAACCGGGGGCTTGCTATGCGACGCTCCGCCCCGAGAGGGGGGGTGTGAGTAGAATCTCAACGGCACGTGATCGAAAAAAGAATCACTTGGGGGGCAGCACTTGCGGGTCGTTCCTGTGCTGCCCGGCTCATCAGGCGGGGCAGGTGATGAAGTAGATGGCCGCCTGCCCTTGGATCGCCCGTAAGATAACCCACCTATTACATATCCTGGAATTATGTAATAAATCCTGCAGCATTTGTTACCCATTTACAACTGTTTCTTGTGTCTTCTTTGGGTAACCTAATTTGGGGGAGGGGGGAAAGCGGGGTGCCCCTGGGGGTACTATACAGCCCTGCATGAGATCACTGAAACACTAAGGTGCTGATGACCTGGCACCCAGTCATCAACACACAGACGGCATCACAACATGACAGCCCAAGGCACAGATGGCCTGACACTGAGCCACCAACTCAAGTGTATAGCGCTGCGTGACAGCCACCGAAATACGAAGGCGCAGACTGCATGGGAGTAAAGCATCAATGTACATCTGGCACAGAACTGCTCTACAACCCGAGCAGCGCTAGAATACTAAGGCATACGACAGAACATACAGTGTGCAACCAAAGAACAAATGACGCAGCAGGGAGTCGTCCATGCACACCCGTCAGGAACTGTAGGAACAGCACAACACCACAGCTTGACCAGAGCCGGACCGGCACGGAAGCTGCAAAGCTCTGGTGAGCCGGCACCGGCACTCCAAAACACAGCCAGCTTGAAAGTGACAGAACAAAGCGCATTGAGACTCCAGAAACAAAAAAACAAAAAGTCACCCACCGCGCCGCCTCCGCTCCTGGCCGCCCGGTGTAATGGTGCAGCTGGAATCTGATCACGCGTGCCCCTGCGGGAACAGGAAGCAGCCAGCAGGCAGCTTCCCTCCCCTAACAAAGACCTGGCAATGGACGGCACTTTTCATCAATTCTTACTATAAATACGTAGAATCACTCAAAGGGTAATGTATATATCTATTTCCTCTAAATCAGTCATTCTTTGCATGAACTCTGAAATGATACCTTGTGCCTTAAAGATTAATATTTAATAAATCCCACAACGTGAAGAGAAACCAGCCAAAAATAGAGTCACTCAACCAGCAACCATCAATTTCAAGAAGTGTGATATCACAAAAATTATGATGTGCCAGAAAAAAGTGTGGAGAAATGAGAAAGTATCTCACGTGCGCACCACATGAGGAGCTGCTGGCAGGTACTCACCAGTTTCCCACGTACTTATCATCATTGATAACTTTCTCATGAAAAGAAAAAACGTGTCCAGTGTAGGAGAAGTGTACAAATAATTGAAAAACTAAGCGAAAAACCCCAAATGAAAAAAGAGACAGATATAGTGTCACATAAAATTAGGTTCAACTCACGTATATACTTTCAACGTCTTTATTTCACAACGTGAATTATCCCAAGGTTAAAAACACAGCATGTTGTTAACCACATCAAGGAAAGAAAGTTATCAATGATGATAAGTATGTGGGCAAACTGGTGAGTACTTGCCAGCAGGTCCTCTTATGGTGCGCACGTGAGATACTTTCTCATTTCTCCACACTTTTTTCTGGCACATCATAATTTTTGTGATATCACACTTCTTGAAATTGATGGATGCTGGTTGAGTGACTATTCTTGGCTGGTTTCTCTTCACATTGTGGGATTTATTAAATTTTAATCTATAAGGCACAGGGGATCATTTCAGAGTTCATGAAAAGAATTACTAATTTAGGGAAATAGATATATACATTACCCTTTGAGCGATCCTACGTATTTATAGTAAGAATTGATGAAAAGTGGGGGGCGTGGCCAAGCCGCATGGCCGACAGGACGTGAGCTCCACCGTCTCCCGATACCTTGACCCCAAAATCCTGTAACAACGATCCTGCCAGGGCCCCTGTGCCGACGGATGGAGGGCGCATCGACCCCCTAAGCCCTGGGGATCGCTCCGGAGCGTAGTGGAGCGGGAATCCTGCGGCGACGCCGAGGTACGGCCCCTGCTGTTGCAAGCCCGGACACGAGATTACGAGAGGCCGGGGTCTGGGGCCTACTCCCGGACGCTGGAGACGGCTGAAGCGTGGCAAAAGGCGGAGATCTGGAGGTGGGGAGGCCGGCGCCTTGACCGCCTTGACCGGCTGAATATCGCCATATCGGGTGCCCGGGACGGGTGCACCGGGGGCCTCCGGTCACCAGGCGGACGAGTCGGAGTGTGGCGGAGCGGCTGGCGGGTCTGAACCGGCCTACCCCCTTGGTGAGGGCGACATCCTGGTGCAGTGAGTGGCTGGGGGGCTCGCGGTCAGGAGCCTCCACGAGTGCCTGGTGGGGACGCCGGAGAACGGACCCTGCACTCCCCGGCCTGGGTACAGGACGACGCGAGGCCGAGGTCTGGGGCCTACTACTGGACGCCGGGGAGGCCGAGCCGCCCCCAAGCGGAGATCCTGAGGTGACGTCGCCGCCGCCTTGGCCGGAAGGACGCTGCGGGAGGCCGGAACGGGCACACGGGGGCCGCTGGAGGGCCCAAGAACGTGGTGGAGTGAGGCGAGGCCTACCATCATAGCGGGTACGGCGGCCTGGTGAGGAGGTTGGTGGGGAGGCCCGTGAATGAGAGCCTGTGAGTGCGGCAGGAGACGGAGTGGAGGGGCTGCCGGGCCCGACTGGAGAGGAGGTGAGAACGGTTCCCTTCCTGCGTGGGAGTGCCTGGCGCCTACACTTGGCGGCGAGAGACCGGACCTGTGACGCCGAGGGGCCCTGAGGTGCGGAGCTGCGAGGGGGACTTGGGATGGCCTCGCTGTAGGGAAGCTGGAGGTTCCCCTGGGCCGGGCTCTCACCGGAACACACTGCATAATCCTACGTCGGCCCCGGTCCTGAGAGGCCCAGTGGGGGCTGGCCGGCGGCGCCTGGACCGGCTGGGAGGGCATTGGCGCCTCGGAGGAGAGAGACTTGGCCGCTGCGGGAGGGGGCGAGGCCTAGCGGTGAGCGGCGGCGCACGCAGCGTGGTGCCGGGAGAGGGCCTGCTCCGGATACTTGGCCTGCCACTTGGGTGCGGCCGCTGAGGTGACGGACGAAGGAACGGCCGCTGGGATCGGGCGGTGACTCCCGGGAGTGGCGGCGGGGGGGTCAGCGCAGCCCCGGGATCCTAAGCCATCAACCCTCGCCTGAACGCCTCCCACGGTTGGGAGAGAGTACCGACTTCGGGCCCCTGCACGGCCTCGCGGTGGCCTTGAGCGCCCCAGGAGGACTCGGGGATGACGAGGGGTAAGATGTCTCGCTCGACGCAACCGAATACGATCACGCAATATACCACACAGAGACTGCCATCCCAGCGGCTTACATGGCAGACGGGCCTAAGCGGGGCGGAGGACGACCCGGCGGAGCCCTCCCGAGCGGACTTGCTAAAAGCGATACAGGGGTCCCATTCGGCACTGGAGCGGCAAATCGAAACGGTCTCCATAGATGTGAATTTGCTCAGGACAGACCTCCGGAAAGTGGCGGATAAAGTGGCCGATGCAGAAGGGAACATAGAGCACCTAAAGGGAGAGGTGACGACCCTCACACAGACAGTCGCACAGCTCAGGGCGACGACAGCTGCCCTGGAACGGAGGGCGGACGATGCGGAAGGGAGGGCCCGCCGCAGTAACATCAGGATCGTTGGTGTACCGGAACGCTGGATTCGTACGAGTCTGTGCCCGAGGGGGCTGTCGGACGTGTTCGTTATCGAGAGGGCACACAGGGCACTGGTGCCGCCGCCAAGACCGGGGGCCCCTCCACGGGCCATCATCGCCAAAATCCTTAATTACCGCGACAGGGACTGTATTCTAAAGGCGGCGAGGGAGGTGGCGAATCTCATGTATGAGAACAGCAGGATCTCCATTTACCCGGACAATACGCAGCAGGTGCAGGAGCAACGAAAGTCATTTCTGGGAGTTAAACAGAAACTACGGGGATGAACCTGCAATACATGCTGCTCTATCCTGCCAAGCTGAAGGTACTGTGTCAGGGGAAGGCTCACTTCTTCGAGACCCCGGGAGAGGCTTGGGAATGGTTGGAAGCCCGGGGAGAAGATATCCCGTCGGGAGCGGGGAGAGGCCCCCGTGAGGCGTGGGGCATGCGGCCACCGCGGAAACGTCCCAACAGGCGAAGGTATTCAGCGGGGCCGGTGGCAAGCCATGATGGTGGCAGAGTGATAGTGGGAGCTGACGGGGCGCTGCAGTTGGGACAGGTGGGTGCGGAGGAGTGGCCGGAGCCTTCCGCAGGATGCCCGGCGGGCCCCGAAGACATTTTAGTCCCGGACACGCCGCTGGCCTTGGAGGGAGAGGTCTTGGCCGCAACCTTGGCGATCCCGGAAACTGTGGGGGTTGGGACTCCAGGCCGGGGGGAGCCCTCTTGAAGCGACATGTTGCCCAGGCTTGAAGAGACTGGGATAGGATAAGACACTACCCTGGGTTGCGGTGCCTGTACTAGGCAGTGTGGGGGCTGGGACATGGACCCGGGAGGGACTTGCCGTTCATGTGGAATTTGAGCGATGGGGTGGGAGGGAGTTAGGTGGGGGGACTGAGTGTATAAGGGAGATTTGGTCAGGTTGCGCCTGGTATGCATGGCTGGTAACGGGGTCAGAACGGGGGTCGGGGTGGGGGGGAGTGGTTGTGTGAGTGCGGGGGCATAGTTTGGCTGTGTGAATGGGGTGGCTGTGCACGTCCTGGCACCAGCGGGGTAAGGGCATATGGGCATGTTTGGTTGTTGCTGGCATAGTGCTCGTGGGTGGGGGGAGGGGGGTATTGTTGGGGGGTATGTTGATGGGGAAAGTTGATGGCATCAGGTGTATTGCAGGTCAGGTACCGGAGTGGGGCTACGATGGGACAGGTTGGCCGAGGTAGGGTGGAGTGATTAAGAGATCATGGGATATAAGTTTTTGAGCTGGAATGTGAGGGGGCTCGGCACGTGCACAAAGAGATACAGGGTCCTCTCCCTCCTCCGATGGCACAAAGTATTGATAGCGTGCCTGCAGGAGACCCACTTAGTGGATGAGGGGGCGCAGAAGTTGGGGAAAAAATGGCGGGGACAACTGTTTCATTCGTCCTTCTCTACATATGCCAGAGGGGTCCTGATTTGGGTGGCGCCGGGGTGCCGTTCGCCATCCAATATATGGAGGCAGATGTCGAAGGCCGATACCTGCTCCTCCGGGCGCGATTGGATGGCAGGGACATAGTTATTTTGAATTCCTACGCGCCTAATATAGATGACCCCGCATTTTTCGGGGCCTTGCAGGACGTTTTGACTTACGATCTGGGGACCCCGATACTCTGGTGTGGTGATTTCAATTGTGTCCTGGATCCGGTGCTGGACAGGGCGCCCCCTCGGGAGGGGACGAAACCACGTATGACTGAACAACTCAAAAGGGTGATGGCAAACATAGGGGTGGTGGATGTTTGGCGCCAAAAGAACCCCACACAGAAGGTGTTGACCTGCTTTTCTCCCACGCATAACACATATAGTCAGTTGGATCGGGTCTTGGTGGCGGATGAGCGGCGGGGTATGTCAGTGGAGGTCACACACCTGGCTCGCTTCTTATCGGATCACTCGCCTGTGGCATGCGTGGTCCAGTGGGGACCTCCGGTGGTCCATCTTCGTACTTGGAGGCTGCCGGCGGACCTCCTCCGGGACCAGGTGGGGAGGGAGCGCGTGGCGGCAGCCATAGGGGACTATGTGGCCCTCAATTGGGGAGCGGGAGACCTGGCAGTAGCCACAAAGTGGGAAGCCCTAAAGGCAGTGGTGAGGGGCGCATGTATGGGGCTCACCTATGGGGTCCGGAAACAGCTTCTCCGGGACTTACAAAAGGAGGAGGACTTCCTCCAACAGATCCAAAGGGTGGGGGACCCCGATGCGGCGCAACAGCAGGAGGAAAGGGAGGCTCGGGCACGGGTGCAGGACACCTTGGACAGGTTGGATAAGTTCACTCTGGGCCAATATAGGCAACGCCTCCATAGAGAGGGGGATAAGTCAGGACGGCAGCTAGCATGGATCCTGCGGAGAGAGCAGGCTCCTGAGCATATCGTGGCTCTGCGGGATTCTACCGGACGTGTGGTATGCTCGGAGCAGGAGCTACTGGGGGTACTCCAAACGCATTTGAGGCGGGTGTACGAGGCGGCCCCAGATATCTCGGAGGCCCAATATTTGCCATATTTACAAGGGCTGAGGATGCCGACCCTGGCGGACTCGGATCGGGAAGGTTTGGAGGAGGGCTTGTCATTGGCGGAGGTCCGCGGAGCGCTGGCCCGCTTGCCGCGTGCTAAATCGCCCGGCAGTGATGGTTTTCCATCAGAGTTCTATCAAGAGTTCGCGGAGGAGCTGGCTCCGCTCCTGCTGCAGGTGTTCCATGCGGCGTTGGAGAGGGGTGACCTCCCACGGACCATGGTCCAGGGCGAAATTTGTATGATCCTCAAACCGGGGGGTGATAAGTATGACCCGTCGTCCTACCGCCCGACCACCATGTTGAATACGGACGTAAAAATCCTAACGAAATTGTTGGCCACCAGGCTGGCTCCCCATATGGCGCATCTAGTGCACCAGGACCAATGTGGGTTTATCCCAGGGAGGAATACGACGATGAATCTCCGACGCCTGAACCACATACAGCATGAAGTGAGAAGTCGGGAAGATCGGACGGTGTTGGTCTCTATTGATCTAGCTAAGGCGTTTGATACCGTGGATTGGGCGTACTTACAGGAGGTCCTTCGGAGGGTGGGCCTTGGGCCCATCTTTTGTCGGTGGATACAGATTTTATATAGCGCTCCGAGGCCAAGGGTGCGCCTGGGTGCTGCGAGATCGGAGGAGTGGCGGCTGGGATGGGGCACGAGACAGGGATGCCCCCTCTCGCCGCTACTTTTTGCGCTGGCGATTGAGCCGTTCGCGGTCACGATTAGGGCGGAAATGGAGAAATGGGGAATCCAGGTGGGGGATACGCGGAATGTGATATCGCTCTATGCAGATGATGCCTTGTTTTATCTGAGGGCGCCGACAGAGGCAATTCCAGTCTTGCTGCACCACCTGGACCGTTTTGGGGAGGCGTCGGGTCTGAGAATTAACTGCAGTAAATCTCTTATATTCCCGCTTTCGGGCTTTGATGCAACGCCCTGCGAGGACCTGCCGGTGCTGGGGTTGCGCTGGGAACGTGCAAGTTTCCGGTATTTGGGTATCCAGGTGGCCGCCACGGAAGGATTGGCGCTCGCACGGAATATGGATCGGGTACTTGCCTCACTTCGGCAGTCTGTGACATTTTGGAACGCCCTGCCGCTTTCCCTAATGGGACGCCTGGCTGTAGCCAAGATGGTAATGCTGCCACGGACCTTGTACATCCTTCAGAATACCCTATGCCCTCTCCCTCCTAGGGTTTTCCGGACCCTCAATTCGCTGCTGACCTCCCTGCTTTGGGCGGGGGGACGCAGCAGGGTGGCCCTCAGGACGGTCGTGCGCGCCTATGAGGAGGGGGGATTGGAAGCCCCACGCTTCGATTTATATTATTATGCAGCGCAGCTCCTCCCGGCAGCCAGATGGTTTGCAGACACGGACGTGTGGGAGACGCGATTGCTGGCGGGCAGGGCCACGGCGACGGACCTTCAATTGGCCTTGATGCGGGGGTCGGGGGCGGACGCTGCGTTGCCCTACGTGGTGACACATACGGCACGGGTATGGCAGCGGTTTGTCGAGCAGGTCTTGGGTGCGGCACCCTTCCATAGGTATTTACCAATTTGGATACTGGCCCCCATGGTGGAACTAGAGCGCCAGGTGTCATACCGGGACTGGAAAGAGGGGGGTTGTGAAGTGTTGGCAGACCTGTACCCCTCGGAGACCTTCCTGTCATTCGAGCAAGCGGAGGAATTTTATGGCCGTCGTGGGGGACAATATCTACATTATCAAGGGCTGCGTGCGGTGGTGCGTTCGGTCTGGCCGCGGTGCCCGGAGTTGCCCCCGATGACGCAGACTCTCAATGTAATCCTGACGTGCGGCCGGGGCCGCAGATTGATTGCATTGTTATACGCGGCGATGAAACGCGATTCGGCTCCCCCGGAGCCTCCGGCGTGGGCGGCCTGGGAGGCGGACTTGGGAAAGCCGTTAGATCAAGGGCAACAAACGCGAATCGGAGCCTTGACGAGGAGAGTATCCTGCAATGCGCGGTTTAAGCTCACCCATTTTAATTTCATGCACCGCACCTACCTTACTCCGAAGGCGCTGAGTAGATTTGGAACGGGCAGGGGGGACGACTGCCCTCGGTGCGGCGCAGCAGGGGCGGGATTTTTACACCTGGCCTGGGACTGCCCGCTGATAGAGAAGTTCTGGGTAGGGGTGGTAGGCCGCATCGCGGCCGCCACTGGCCTCCGGATCCAACGGACACCCCTACACTGCCTGTTGGCCCTGGTTCCCAAACCGAGGAAACGGAAGCTCTCCTATAAATTGCTGCAGTTAATGTTGGTTTTGGCGAGGCATAGGGTCGCGATTACCTGGATGGGACGGAAGGCCCCGGAGCTTAATACGTGGCTCAGGGATGTGAGGGAATGGACGCTGGCGGAAGAAACACATATGCAGTGCTCTAGGAGGGACGATAAATTGCAGGAGGACCTTCTGGCGTGGCGAGTTCTGTGTATGGAGGGGTTGGCGGAGGAGGGGCAATCGCCACAGAGTGAGTCGGAGGGAACGAGTGGAGAGTTGTATTCCCCGCTAAATTCGGAGGGGGGGGGGGGAGGAGATGAAGGCGAGGCTGCCCCTGTGCGGCACTGAGCGGAGCTGGACCAGATACTCTCACGTTATAGCCGGTGTCCTGACTCACTCCAAGGTACTACCTATATATATGTTTGCTGATTGGACCTGTATGTACTGCTTTTCTCTGATGTCGGGGGGAGGGGGGAGTAATATGATTGTTTGTTTTAAAACGAAAAATAAAGTTTAAAAAAAAAAAAAAGAATTGATGAAAAGTGCCGCCCATTGCCAGGTCTTTGTTGCTGGATTATAATGTGAGTGGAGGGTGGCCTGGCATTTACTACCCCTCTATAGCTCTCTATAGCTCCTTGTTGGTTTAGAGCTTCCCTCCCCTACCCAAGCCAATCACAACACTGCCATGGCAGCATTGTGATTGGTGAGGCGCAGCGGAGAGCGCCCCAGCCGGGACATTTTCTCTATGTAGGCTGCATGCAGCAGCCTACATTGAGAAAAAGGGGGAGTGCCCATGACTGCTTTGTTCGGCCTTGGGGCCGACCAAACAGTCAGTACCCACAACAGTGGACAAAGTCACTCCCCCCCTGCCCTCGCGCAGGACCGCCCGCCCACAACCAGGCATCAGGCACTTCTGCTTTCTCGCAGTGCGAGAGGCAGAGCCATAAAATGGTAGTTTTACCAGTTTGCTTATGCCTTCTCGCACTGCGAGAAAGCAGTGGGGCGACGCCCCCATGGAGGAGCCACCACTGCCTGAGGGACACCGTGCCTAATATCAACCAAATCTGATTGATAAGGGGGGAGAGCCACTGCCTGTCGTCTGTTGGCCAGATAATATTGAAACAATTTCAGCACCACACCCACCACCCCGGCTCCCTCCAGCCTTGCTAAAAGGACCGCGTGGTTAACCTTGTCGAATGCGGCAGACAGGTCCAGCAAAATCAATATAGCTGATTGTCCCCTGTCTGTTCGCATTCGAAGATCATGCAGAACAGTTACCAAGGCAGTCTCCGTCCCGTGTCGTGGCCGGAAGCCAAATTGCACATCCTCCAGCTTGTTATTGACCTCCAAGAACTGGGAGAGTGCCTTGCTCACCAGATGCTCTGTGATCTTCACTGGATAAGATAGAAGAGAAATGGGCCTATAACTCTTAGGGCAAGCTGGATCAAGCGTAGTTTTTTTCAAAAGTGGAGTGCTTATCGCTTGTTTCCAGCATGTCGGTACCAGTCCGCTACTCAGGGATTGACTACACATCTGTCGGAGTATCGGGAAGAGTTCAGAGCCTAGCTCTTTCCATATTTTATGAGGAAGGGGGTCCATAGTGGAACCTGAGGAGACACCTAGCGCTACTTTATTAAAGTCTTCCTTTGAGGGTAACTCAAAATTATCTAAGAGGGCCACCTGATCTGATGGCTTTATCCCACCTACCCAACCCTCTTGCTTATTTGGTGGTGGCCTACTATCCACCCCACCGGAGATGACCAAATCGTCCACTTTCATCCCTTCAATGATTTTGCTTATCTTATCCTCGAAAAAAGTTGCTAAACTATCACATAGATTTTGTGTGGGAAGAATCTTGTTTTTTGTGCAATCTGGGCTGGCAATATCATTCACAATTTTCAAAATACTCTTAGTACTGCTGGGTGCCTTCAGAATAACATCTGCAAAGTACTCTGCTTTTGCAGTGATGATTTCTTTTTTTTATAGCTAGCTATTTTCTCCTTCCAGGTGGTTTTATCCTTATCTACATACGCCTTCCTCCACTTCCGCTCTGCCTGTTTACAACCCTTTTTCAAATTCCTCAGTTTTTCATGATACCAAGGGGCTGAAGTTCTATGTAATTTTTAAAACTTTTTTAAAGGGGCAATCTGTACAAGCCTTTTTATTTATATGTCCACAAAAAGCTGCAAAGTTCTCTTCCACCTGTTTTCCTGAATCGAAGGACCCATTAGTATGGAATACAGGGGACAGTGTTGCCCTCTTCAAAAGTCCATTCCAGTCCCTGCCTAGAAAACTAGTTACCACCCTGGTGGTTGAAGCACTCAGCCTTGGGTTATACACCCAAAATTTAACCAAGTGGTGATCGGAATAACCCACCGGTAGGATATTTTCCACTCTAATGGAGTTTTTATCAGCAAAGATCAAATCCAGTACATGCCCTCCCCTGTGTGTAAGTTCTGCAATCCATTGTAGCAGGTTCAAGTTCTCACAGGATTGTAGGAGGTTTTTATAACTTGAATCCAGGCTCCCATTGGTCCACAGATTAAAATCTCCTAGGATGAGCAGTCTGGCATGAGTAAGTGCCATATTACTAAAAACATCAGATCCTGCTGGTGTTGAAGACTAACTGCCCCAGGGGGCCTATAACAAATAATACCAGTCAACACATGTCCTTTGTGGTCTTTTAATGAGAAGCCCACAATTCAATACCTGCCACCTCATCAATATCCATTGGAGAGATATCCCATATCTCCTTAAAAATAATCCCAACCCCACCACCCCTACTACTAGATCTTGGCTTATGAAATGCTTTGTATCCCAGTGGAGAGGTCAGGCCCAGCTATATATCTAACCCAGGATGCGTCCATGTCTCTATCATGAACAGGACATCCAGATTATGTGATTCCAGCAATATTTGAATCTCCAGATAGTGCTTTGGTAATGACCTGACATTAAGCAGGCCATACCTCAGGGTATCCCTTTTGACAAAGTCTGACTCTAGCCCATCAGTCCCTGCCAACTTAAACTCCCCAGCTCCACCTCCCCACTCACCTATGTCCCGCAGTTGTTCACCTGTATAGCAGTAACCTAGCTTCCCGGTGGAGTTCTTCCCCAAACCGGCAGTATGGCTGGCGCTGTGCGTGCCCAGTGCGCGGACAGGCGCTGTCAGAACGGCTTTACGGCAGGGGGACGATTCCCTCGGAGGCAGATGACCTGTCCCAATTCCAACCTGCCCAAACCAGCGACAGGTGAAGGCAACTGTCACCGACTTCAGCTCGGGGGAAAGGGGAAGTGGAAGACAAAACAAGAGAGACTGCCTCTTGACTCTGGTCGCTCTCCTCACTTCTATATTCAGAAAGGAAGTCACCTGCAAGAGAGAACACAACATATACTTGCCCAACGTTCTCAATTACTTCTCTTGCCCTCTCTCTATTTTATACCCATTTACCTGAGTCTCTGCTGAGGCTAGCTCCTCTCTATATGCCTTGTCTGAATTGTGTAATAATCTGATTGACTGGAAGGACCACCCTCAAGAGCTTGAATGTCACCTTGTTTTTAGGAAGTTTCTCATATAAGAAAACGTAGTGTATCCAACAAGTATGAATAAGAAGAATATACTGAGTTCCTTATAAAAGTAGTTCTCAATCAATTTGGAAGTCCAACCATAACTTAGTTCTTTTCAGTTCAGTTCTCAGTGACCTCTAGAGCTCTAGATTGAATGGTTCCTTGTTACTGCTACTCCTTATCACCAACAGTTTCTTTGGTCTGAATGCGTGAACCTTGAAAATCACTTGAACACTCTTACTTGTGAGACGGGGGCTCTTCTCTTCACAGAAGCTGCTCCCCTTACCAATCTTCGACTCTCGCCTTTCTTGCTCAACGGAGGTCTGAAGCTGCTCTGGTCTTCACCTTTTTCTCTGGTAAAGAATTTCAGAAAAGGCTTGAGAAAACTAATATACATGAAAAAACTACAAGATAGCATTCACTACTTCCCTACTGAAAACTTTGAGTCGCCTTATATCTTCTCTGAGGTACTTCACTGGGTTGACGCGAAGCGCTGAGGAAAAACGCTCCTGTCAACGGTTTTCAAATCGTTGAAGTGCGCTGCGCGATATCCGCGCATGCGCATCAGCCCATCCAAGCGTCTCGAGGGCGTACAACTAGACAGCGCACCACCACAGGAAGTGGACACAGTCAAGTCTCGATCCCCTGCTAAGGGGTGCTTCAAATTACCAATAACAGCACACAGGAAGGACCTCCAACCAGGACTAATTCTCCTCCAACGCGGATACTTGGCTGCAGGGATCTTTATGGAGACATGTCCTTCCTTGCCATCGTGATGCCTAGCATAGACGGGAGCGATCCTGACAGGCGCAGACGGGCTTTCCTTTGGCACGCCAGCGGCGCGGTCGCGCCAGCGTGACTATTTATGGCCGAATGTTAGCAAAGACTAGAGCGCTGACCCAAGAGTGCAGCGGGCCCGCTCTCACAGGTGGACACTGCCAGGGTTCAAATGCACTAAGAGGAAGTATTGTGGAGGATTAAAAAGGACACTAAAATCAGTTTATATTTAAAATAATTACATGTGCAAAAAAGCAAAGTGCAACAAGCAATGGCAGCAACAGCACACACTCGGGATTAGCAGTAACCACGTATCATACGCTGTGCGGTCCTGCCAGCATGACTATTCTTGGCCAAATGTTAGCAAAGACTAGAGCGCTGACCCAAGAGTGCAGCGGGCCTGCTCTAACAGGTGGACACCGCCAGGGTTTCAAATGCACTAAGAGGAAGTATTGCGGAGGATTAAAAAGGACACTAAAATCTGTTTATATTTAAAATAATTACATGTGCAAAAAAGCAAAGTGCAACAAGCAATGGCAGCAACAGCACACACTCGCGCTTAGCAGTAACCACGTATCATAGGTGCAGCAAGAAAGCAGTTATTCCAGAGCAACTGTCCAGCAGAGTGGCAGTCCTTCAGCAGCACAGCAGTCCTTCTTGGCAGGGTATCCATATGTTCAGAATGTACTGAAGTGGTAGGGTCTGAGGTTCAGATCTTAGACTCAGTGGTGCCTTTGACATGGGGGAGACTTCAAAGAAGGATCTTTGAAGTACACAGAGGCCCTACCTTCCTGTCCTGGCACCAGACTCACTGTAGGTGAGTATGCAGCCCTTTGTATGGGGACAGAACACAGCCTACTCAGGTGTGTGAGGTTGTGCCCAGCTCCTTCCCTCCCATCCTGTCAGGATGATCCATCAAGTCAGACATTAGTTCCCTTTGTGTGTGGCTGTCTAGGGTGGAAATACAGCTGTCACCCAACCCAGACATGCAATCAGAGATAGGAAGCACGCACACAGGGCTAACACCAGAAAAATGCCAACTTTCTAAAAGTGTCATTTTCAAAGTTGTAATAGAAAATCTAACGTTGCCATCAAGGAGGACTTATTATTACAAGTCCAATGGTACCACACATGGCAGATCTCCTCCTCTCTATTAGGAATTACAGCCAATTAAATGCAATAAGGAATCCCCAATGTTATCCTATGAGCAGGGTAGTCCTCACAGTGGTGAAAAATGAATTTGGAAGTTTTTTACTACCAGGACATGAAAAGTTTACAAGCTCATGTACTACCTTTTATGTACACAGCACCCTTCCCTATGTGGTACATAGGGACTACCTTAGGGGTGACATATGTAATAAAAATAGTGTTTAAGGCAGTGTTCTATGGTAGTGGAACACTGCCTTCAGGCTGCAATGGCAGGCCCAGAACACATTTTAGAGGGCAACTTAGGTGGGTTGGGCCACAAGTGCAGGCCCACTTGTAGTATTTCATTTTTAGGCTCTGAGTGTGGTATACCACTCTACTAGGTACTTGCAAGTAAATTAAATATACCACTGAAACCATGTTTAGGGGAGTGAGCATGAGCACTTTAGCACTGGGTAGCAGTGATAAAGTGCACAGAGTCCTAAGGCCAGCAAAAAGGTTTCAGCAAAATTGGAAACAAGCAGGCACAAGGTTTGGGGGAAGGCCACCCTAAGGCTGACAGTTTTAACAATCACCTTTCCCCTACCATCTGTACAATTCCACAATATCCTCTCATCCCTTGTTTTGTCTCACTTCTCTCTTTGCAAACACCCTCTTTCTTCTTTTCCTCTCCCTGTCCTCTTTCTTTAATTCTATACCCTAACCCTTCAATTTTTCTTCTCTTCTTTTCATTTCCCTTCACTTCCCTCTTGCTTTTTCTTCCCCAAACCTCATCCAATTCTTCCTTCATCTTGTCCTTCCTTTCCCTTGTCCCTTCCCTTACCTTGCAAACCTAATTTGCCCCCTTCCCTTCCCAACCGGTTTCCTTCCCAACCTGGTTCCCTCCCAACCCATTCACTCCCCTAATATTGACATCCATTATTTAAAACAACATCCATTTCTTTTTTATACTCCTGCCCTCTTCCTTCCCCTTCTTTCCTTTCCCTTCTCATCCCCTTCCCTTTACTTCTACCTTACCCTATTCACTCTTCTCTAATCTTCTCTTCCTTTCTCAATACTCTTCCCATCACTTACTTTGTTTTCTATTCCAACTTTCCTCGCCTCTCCCCACTCTTACCCTTCCTTCCCTTCATTACCCTTCCTTATCATCCCTTCCCTTCCTCTTTGTTCACTTCTCTTCCCTTTCCATCTCTACCTTACTCTATTCTCCCCATTTTTCTTTTCTTTTCTCTTTTCTTTTCCATTCCTGCCCATTCTTTTCTCTTCCTTTCCCTTTCTTAAATCACTCTCTCCTTTACCCCTATCATCTCCTCTCTTTTTCCCTTTCTTTCCCTTGCCCGAATGACTTTCCCTTCCCAATGCTCTTTCCTTCATATTGCTTCACTCTACATCACCCCATCTATTTCTTTCTTTCTTTATCCTGTTCTTTCCTTTTCTTTTCATTTCCCTGATATTCTTTTCTGAACTCCCTATGATGCATACCCTATCCATTTCTTTACTCTCTTTCTTTCCCTTATCATTTTATCCATTGCTAAATTCCCTTTGCTTTTTCTGTCCCTCTCCCTCCCCATTGCCATTGCCATTCCCCTTCCTTTTCCCCCTCCTCCACTTTTCCTTGTCTTGCCTTCGCTTGTCTTCCATTCTCAACACCCTTCACTTGGCTTGCTTTTTATGATCTGGCTTGGCAACGCAGCTGTCACTAGACAATTATGTGAACATCACTAGAAAGGGGTTTGGGAGTCAGAAGTACATATTTTGATTGGGCAGAAGTTGTGTGCTTCCACAAAAAGGGCTTGCCTCCACGCACCTGTGATCAGTTTCTTTATTTGTCCAGTAGGCTGAGCTTGAATGTTCAAAGACACACAAATAACATTGTTATGATGGAAAAGTGCCTTTAGAAAACTCGAAAATTTATGGTGTTTTTGTTTCTCCAGTGGCAGCACAGCTAGGAGGAGGGCAGTCATAAGCCTACATGGATTTTTAGGTCTGGCTTGACAGTGCAACTGTCACCTGACATTTGAACCCACATCAATATTAGTGTACATTTCTTTGCTTTCCAACAAATGCATATTCATTCTTGTGCTATTTACTTATAATGATTCACATTATTACCATACACAATTCATTTCAAACCAGAATTATTGACATTGTGAATGCTTATTCATTTTGATTTTGAGATTTACTTAAAGCCAGGAACTAGTATTCAAAGTGCTTATGTGCTTAAGAAGTCTTAAGGATCCTCCTAATACAGAGCCTCCAGCCATGTTTTCTCCACATCAAATAACTGTATCCATCCATTAGGAAAATATACAAGATTTAGTTAAAGCCTGCAAGTTGATGGAACAGTGAAACTGTTCGTGCTAAGATCACCCTATTACTTAACCCCTTCCCCGCTCATGACGGAACCACTCCGTCATGAGCCACGGTTGCGCTGTGCTCATGACGGAGTGGTTCCGTCATGCTACGGCCGTTGGCGGCCGCTCCGCCCACGCGGCGCTAATTCCCCGCCTGTGCGGGCGATTAGCGCATTGGGCGGAGTCGTGATGGAACCACTCCGTCATGAGCACAGCTCAACCGTGGCTCGTGACGAAGCGGTTCCGTCACGAGCACAGCGCCACCGCGCTGCCCCCAAACCCCCCCCCCCTCCCAGCGCCGCGGCGGAATTCCTGCCTCGGCGAAGGGGTTAAAAGAGCCCTCCGGATTCATGACACACAAGAAAATGTTAGTTATTTCACACACAGAGCTCAGATGACAAATTAAAATGCTATCATGCTCCTCCCAGTGCAGTTTGGCATGGTGAGCAAAAGATTGATGGATTTAACCCAGATCTCTTGACGGGGTGGGGGGTGAATGTTTTGATTTGTTCTGCATTCTGTCCATCAATTGTGTGTCTTTTGCTTTTTCGCCCTAAGCAACTGCTATGCCCAGATGTGGGTCCTGGGCTCACTTTGCTACTGGATTCAAGCTATCCTGGCTGATGAGGGGTAAAACTCCGAAACCAGTCCTAGGATGGTTGTTTCCGGTCCAGGGAGGACATTGTTATGTTAAATCCTTTTATAGCGCGCAATAGCTCCTCCGAAGAGTGTCCCAGCGCAGAGCAAAGATGAATTTCTGACTAGAAGTCAGCAATTACGGGAACAGATGAGTTTTTAATAGTTTCTTAAATGCTAGCGGGTCCTGAGTATTGTGCAGAAAAAAGGGAGTGCATTCCAAGCCTGAGAAGCCTTGACAACAAGAGAGCAGCCCCCCAGTTTGTGACGGGAGAAGCGAGGCACCCTCGCCAACAAAAGGGCAGAATATCGCAATTGTCTAGGCGGGACATAGAAAGAGAACCGTTTCTGTAAATGAGTGGGCCCAAGATCTTACAGTGCACGGTGAGCGATCACAAGCGATTTGAATTTGACCCTCTCCGCCACAGGCAGCCAGTGAAGGGCGCGAAGATGAACACGCACACTCCTCCTCCTAGCGATTCCCAAAAGCAGCCTGGCGACCGCGTTCTGGATCACCTAAAGTCTATTCATAGAATAAGCAGGGATGCCAATATACAGGGCATTAGCATAATCCAACCGAGATAGGACTAGTGCCCGAATGACCGTCTCTTTGCAGACCTAGGAAGGAGAGGGAGAAAACTCCTGAGTGTTTTAAGGAGACCAAAACAGCTACCTGAAATCTTTTTCAGTTGAACAGAGAACAAGAGGTTGTTCTCAAACCACACTCCTACATTTTTAGCGGATTTCCCATTAGAAGAAGGAAAGGGAAATCCAGGAGGCCAGATTGTATTTCTAAAATCCGGGGAAAATTTACCGTAGAGAAGGATCTCAGATTTGTGTTCGTTACACTTGAGGTGTGCCCTGGCAAGCCACCCAAAGACCGAAGACAAACACTTCTGTACAGACAAAACTGAGTCCTCATCCTTACCCCACGTAAAGGGGAGCTGGGTGTCATCAGCATATGCTATCACCTTAGCCCCCAACTCCTCGGCCAAGAAGACCAAAGGAGTAACATAGATATTAAAAAGAAGGGGGCTAAGGGAAGACCCCTGAGGGAAACCCGTGGTGACCGCCAGCGAAGTAGAGACAGCCGGTGGCAGCCAAACTTGTTGCGCTCGCCCTTCCAGGAAGGACCTCAACCATCCCAAGGCCCCACCAGAGATGCCAATCTCCGTGAGACGGGTGAACAGCTTGGAGTGCGGAACCGTGTCAAACGCAGCCGACAGATCGAGCATGACCAAAGCTGCTCTACCCCCGGTATCTAAACAATCACGGATGGCTTCAGAGATCTCAACCAATGCTGCCTCCGAGCTGTACGAGGCACGAAACCCGGACTGCACCGGATGCAAAGCATTGGATTTATCAACAAACTCTGTAAGTTGTCTGGTGACCACCTTCTCACAGACTTTGGCTAGGCTAGGAAGGAGGGAAATAGGACGATAGTTCCCTGGAATCAGAGGGTCAAGAGTAGGCTTCTTCAAAAGGGGAAGAATTTTAGCCTGTTTCCACTCACATGGAACCCGGGCCACACCAAGGGATGCGTTGATAATAGCATTAACCTCAGGGTTAATAATCTCCGCTACTGCTGCCAGCAATCTCGCCGCACAGGGATCAATAGGAGAGCTGGACTTCAGGCCCTTGAGGATCTTCAAAGAACTGAATAGATCCACAGGGGCGAAAGCTGACAGCACGTGTTTTGGGACACCCTGCAGTGAGGCAATAGGCCCTGAGGCAAGAGGAGGACCAGGGCAAGAGGAGAAGGTCTCCTGAATCAAGCGTATTTTATCTGAGAAAAAATTAGATAAAGTATTGCACCAACCCACCGTGGCCAGGAGAGCACACGTTTGAGCCACAGGAGACGTAAAGCTCTGAACTATATGAATAATCTCCTTGGAGTTGTTATGGGCCTGCTCAATACGGGTTGTAAAATATTGTTATTTTGCCTGAAAAATGGCCGCATAGTAGATTTTTTGTCTGCCCCTAAGAGCTGCCTTAGCCAGGGGACAATAATTATTATGGCGCCACATCCGTTCAAATTTTTTACATTCCTGCTTAAGCAGGCGCAAGTCTGAAGAAAACCAAGGGTTAGAAGTCAAGGCCCTCGAGAATCTAGATGAGGTGGGAGTGGCAAGCGAGGACATCTACTTGGCTAGTCAATTCGAGAAGCCCGCAAGGCTCCCCTCAAGATCAGGGGTAAGGGCAGGTCTAGATGCCGCCAGAACCACTGCCAAATTAGAAGGATCAACTTTTTTGAAAGCTGGTTTCCGAGAGTTAGAGCCCGTCACACAAGCCGAGGCTAACTTCCAGGAGAAGAAGGTAAGAAATGGTCTCACCATGAAACTGGCAAAGGATCCTCGGCCGAGATACTAAAATTAGATCATATAGGGTCAAGGATGTGACCGCCCTGATGAGTCGAGTGAATGACCTATTGCGACAATTGGGCGAGCTGAAGGATATCCCCCAGTGCAAGGGCATCTTTCAACTCCACCTGATCAAGGTGGATATTCAAATCCCCTAAAAGCACATACTGCGAAAATCGAAGAGCCCTGGTGGCCAGCGCATCACCCCAAGACTGCAGGAAAGAATGAGCAGAGCCCGGGGGGCGATAGATCAAGGAACCACCTAACAAAGAATGGGGAGAGAACCTAATACTAAAGTCCAAAGCCTCCCCATCACCCCAAGCATGAGTCTCGCCCCTAATAAGATCCCACTTCTCTCTGAATATGATCGTCACTCCTCCACCCCACCCATCCAGGCGATCAGTCCTGGCGATTTTATATCCCATGGAGATGGCCAGAGAAACAAATGGGTTGGAAGTTTTATCCAACCATGTTTCCTGTTTCCGTGATGAACAAGAGGTCGACCGGTCGATCAGAGAGAAGTTCAGACACTTCGCAATAATGTTTTTTTAGGGAGCGTACATTAATCAGGGCCGCGGAGATAGATTGCGGCTTAAAGGGCTTAGGCCGAGAACTCAGGACTTGCGGGGGTGCGAGAGGTATTGGGGGTAAGCAAAACCCGCAGGCAGCACAGGTATTATCCTGGGCCACCTGCAAGTCAAACTGGAGATGAATATGACCAGTAGACTTACGGAGAGCTTCAAGCGCGTCCCTAGTGTAAGCCACCCTAATTCGGGCGTCGGTAGGCCAACGGGCAGAGTAACTGGCCCTGGCCGCTTCCGGGACGCTGATGGGCTTGCCTTAGGCTTGCCTTTGGCGCGCCAGCGGTGCACCTGCTGCACTCGTCTGCTGCACGTCCGTGCAGCGTGCATATTTATAAGACGGCAGCCAAAAAAAGCTAGAGAGCGCACTGCGAGAAAATGGCGTCTCTCAATGGCTGACCGGCGATGCAGGAAGTGAGTACAGCCCCCCAGAGAAAATCGGTAATCAATTCCCCCACACATAGTTGTTTTTAAAAAGCAATACATTGTTTCAATTTAGCAGCAGAAAATCACATCAATAATTAAAAATGGTTTAAAAAATGGCGAGTAGCTGGGAAATGTGCAAAGAGCAATACTGTTACGAGGCAATCGTAGCTATGTGAGAAACCTTACTTGGCAATTCGGGCTGTACTGTTCCCGTGAGGCACAGGGTCAAGGCTGATTTGCATATGGCCATGTATAACCTGGGGTGGCATGGTGAGCAGAAGAATGATGGATTCAACCCAGATCTCCTGACTGGGGGTGAATGTTTTGATTTGTTCTGCATTCTATCCATCAATTGTGTGTCTTCTGCTTCCTCGCCCTAAGTGCACCGGGTATGCCCAGACGTGGGTCCTGGGCTCACTGTGCATGAATGCAAGCTATCCTGGATGATGAGGGATGAAACTCCAAAACCGGTCCTAGGATGCTTGTTTCTAGTCCAGGGAGGACTTGGCTTGGCAGTTGGGGCTGGACTGGTCCTATGAGGCACAGGGTCAAGACTGATTTGCATATGGCTAGGTCTAAACTTGGTGGCAGGGTGACCAAAAGAATGATGGATTCAACCCAGATCTCTTGACTGGGGGTGAATGTTTTGATTTATTCTGCATTCCATCCATCAATTGTGTGTCTTTTTCCTCCCAGTGCAGATCACTTTGGTCAAAAAGTAGAATGGGTACAAAGATATTTCAGGTGGCCAGACAGAAAGACTGGGCTATAGGAGTATGTAAATAAGTGCCCTGCCTGTGCTGTTTCAGAGAAAAGTACCCAACTTCATGCCAAATGATTTCCATTCTGGCACTGACCCAACCTTGGACGCAGATTACAATTGAATTAACTACTATCTCAGAAAAAATTACAACAATAACCCTAATTGTGGAATATACTATGACACATTTTATATGTTCCCTCAAAAAACTCACCACCAAGGAATTATCCTACCTTCTTATGGTTTATTATCAAACATCTTTTCTAATCAAGCAACACAGTTCACCTCAAAGTTTTGGAACGAGCTAAGGGTCTGATGTTGTTTGGCAGACAGGTTACTCTGCCGCAAATGTAGTAGATATCTGACCACTGTATTATAAGTGTCTTGTATCCTTTGTACTTGTAATATGGCAAGTGAGACATCCATCACAGTTGTGACACAGTAAACTTCTTACTAAACTTTAAATCATGCCCTAATTCATTTACTCCAGATTCAATCACCATATTCTGCTGCATTCCATCCCAAGACTGATGGGCAAATTGAAAGGTCAAATTTCACATTAGAGCAATTTCTTTATTGATATCCTCAAAATCAACATGAAGGCTGGAATAAATAGCTTCCTTTTGTGGAATTTGCATATGATAATTCCATATACACTACACAGGGAAACACACCATTCTCTAGATCTTATGACTAACATCTAGTTTTTTTACCAGTACAGTTTTGAACATTCTTTAACTCCACCTGCTTCTAAATTCATAGACAGATACAAAAGACACAATAATTATATAAACATATTCCCCCACTCACTCCGACCCCCGGGCCCCAGACTCCCCCCTCGCCCACCCTCCACCCTTTCCCCAATACACAGGCAATAGGGCCTATGGGCCTTATGATGGAAAGTGACTTCGCGACCCTGTGGTCCCCCACACCTCCAACACATTCCTGGCTGAATTATAATCAAGGCCAAACATTTGCAACATCATAAGGAGACAATAATTATACTACCCTAACTTTTGATACCACATCCTAATACATCTTCTTATGTCTCCCTGCACTATTGACTCAAAGCCAAAACAAAAGCTTATTTACATAACAAAAGGTCTGCTCAAATAGACATCAAATAATCCTTATTTGCACCTCTGAAATAAAAAAACGCGTTTGCCCCTTACAGATTACTTTAAGTATGGCAGGGTTTAACAAAAAAGCTTGTGCCCCCTTTCCCTGGAAGGGAGTGATTAATTAGTGTAGCTGCCACCTTTTCTCAACCTTATGATGGCAGTAATCGGGTCTAAAAATTGCGTGCCCTTTCCCACCTTTTTCCTATCTGGCCGTGCAAGATCATAAACGGCCTGACGCGCCAAAAATGTATTCAGACAGATCAAAATCGCCCTTGGCCTTAATTCAGATTGCCCCCCTTTCGCAACCCGTTGCTTGAATTGGAACCTGTGCGCGCTTTGCACTTCACTGGCCCAGTTCCACACCGTCAGTTCAGGAAAAGCCTCTGTAGACAACTCCACCACAAACTTGCGAACATCCTGGCCCTCCATCCCCTCAGGTATTCCTAGTATTCTGAGATTATTCCTCCGAAGCCTATTCTCCAAATCCGCAAGTTTATGGTGTGTATCGTCTTTGTGAGCACTTATAGCTTCTGTAGCTGCTTTCTGAGCCACCATTTCATCCTCAAATGTAGATATTCGTGCCTCAGCTTCATTCATTCTCTCAGTAAATTCATTGCACACTTTGGCAATTCTCCTCACTGTGTTCTGAGGTTTACGACAAGTCGTGTGAGTTTTTAAGTTCTCCGTACGTGCCTCCACTCTATGATCTAAAATACATTGGTAAATTGACTCCAGGGAGATGTCTTCATCTGGTTTTTCTGCTAAACCATCCGTGACCTGACCGGAGGGTTTTACACCTTCAGGGGTCAATTCGACTGAAGAGGAATAGTCCCACAGCAAACTCTTTGCTACTTCTGACTGCACCCCCTTCTCCTTAATTGGGGCTTGCTTACGCACAGTGGATACCTCAAAGTTTTCATCCTCCAGATTTGTACTATTCGGATCACTACCCATGCTCATTATTGATCCCTCCAAAGAGCCCGATTTATGACCTATATCACAATCATCATCCGATATATCTGAGGGGTCTGAGAGGGGAAAAAAACTTCTCCCCTGAATCACTCTGTCTGCTAACAGCATCGCCAGTTGCTCCAGGCTCAGCTTCTACCATACCGCTATCTCCAAACCTACCCTCAGCAGGAGTATCCTGAGCGATTTTTATTTTCAAGTCTCTCTCATGAAGCCTTATTGTCATCATATTTTGTTCAATTATTGCCCCAGACTCTCCCGGAGCAGCACCAGTACCCATAACACCCTGTTCAGGCTCTTTTTGACTATGTGCTACCTCGTTTTCTAACATAGATTTCCCCTGGTCTGTATTGCTAGCCCGACGATATCCAAGTTGCCTGTTCCCCCATCTAACTTTTTCTCAGCAGCAACCTTAAACACATGCAGGGTTAAATATTTTTTTTGTTCACTGCCAAAAATATCTGGGGTACTTTTTTACTCTCCACACCTTGCTCACCTCCTTGCACCGGGTTGTCCATGAAACCTACAGCTCCCTCCAGCAAAGCCCTAGCATTGCGCCCCGCAACAGCCGCTCTGTTCCCTGCCACAACTTCAACAGTAGCTCTGGATTTCCCGCCGTGGGCTGTCTTGGGAGGCATGTCGGTGTCCACACCGGCATCCAAAACTGATGAGGCAGACCTCCAACCGCCAACTGCTTTACCGTTACCACTGCATACTTTCCTTACAGCGCTACCGATGCCGTTTACATTGCCTGCTCTTCCACCACAAGTATGCACGGCAGATTGGCGTGCCTTGCCAAGAAAGACTTCACTCAGCGTTCCTACTCAGTTGTTTTCACCATTTTCGCCGTTCTCACCGTTTCCCCGACACTTTGCTGCTACTTCAGCATACCTGCCTTGCAGCTCTGCCGATGCCGTTAGCATTGCCTGTTCTTCCACCACCACAGGTGTATGCAGCAGGTGAGCGTCCCTTGCCAAGAAGACCTTCACTCAGCATTCCTGCTAAGTTATTTATGCTGTTTACACCGTTTTCCCGGCACTTTTCATTTCATTTAAATCTATGACTTTTCCCTCCGCTGGATCTCCGCAAGCCATGCCGTGCTCTCGACCCGTTTACCGCAGCAAGAGAGGGAGGGGGAATACAGCAGGGAGCTACTCACTCACATGTCCATCCAGTGGACGCCATCTTGCCCGGGGTGGGGCACGGGGAGAGGGGGGAGGGTACGCGCAGGGGTAAAAATTCAATCCATAATGAGAAAACATGACTTTCATAAGTAGTATTATTTATATCAAAAGTATAATGTATATGCTGCTAGGATACCTTATAAGACATGGTGGATACATTGATGGATCGTGGGCTACGTATTTGTTCATTTAATGTTTGTGGCTTGAATACAATAGTAAAAGACAACGGGTTGCAGCTGATTTGGGGTTAATGTAACCTGATATTTTATGTTTACAGGAAACACATACACCCTGGGGCAGACGTATGGTGTTGAAAGAACTTGGATTTAGCTTAGTTGTGGTATCCCAACAGACTATTATGAATAGGGGTGTGGCTATAATGGTTCGACAGGGATTAGTGTGATTGGGAAGACAATGGCAGATAATTTTTGGAGGTGGGCCATTGCAGAATGTGTAATAGATGCGATGAAGGTGGTCATAGGCACTGTGTATGGTTCAAATTTTGATGAAGCAGAAATATTAGCAGGATTGAATGTTGAGTTAGCTATGTGGGACACTCCGCTGATTTTATGTGGAGATTTTAATATCCATGTGGAAGGGCAGGAGTGGGATCCTAATAATAAAAAGTATGAAGGTCGGAAACCTAAGGTTTTTAAAGCATTACGGCAACTAATCTTGGATCATGGATTGGTAGATGTGTGGTCAACCTTAAATTATCCGGATCCGGGATATACTTTTTATTCGCACCCACACCATAAATTAGTAAGACTTGATTATGTAAATATTTACAAATGGCAGTGGTGGAATAATTGGTAGCACATCGATCGATTCCCCTTGTGCATTTAATATGACCAAACAAGTACTGGTGCCCCTCGAGGTTAAGAGAACCACACCCCACTGCCTAAGGTGCATAAACACCGAAGCCCAATTGGACCCAGTGAAAACATAAGACAGAAATCAACCTCAGCACTACTATTCAATTTTATGTTGATTCAAGTTATTTGAATAAATCGGTTCAAAATACCAGCAGGACATCAATATCATTCTTGTCGTATCAATTTAATATGAATAATTGTCAGAATATTGAGTTACAAATTTAAAACACAGTAACAATATGAACAGGATCATGCAGCTTGATGTGACAATCCTCCTTTCAAGCGTTGAACCGGCAGCCGACACGCGTTTGGTTTCATAGAAACTTTTTCAAGGCTTTAATCATTGTTTGCAAGGACAACCAAACAGTGAAATAAACATGTCCAAGTCTTGTCATGGGGATTAGTTTGTCCCTAGGTATATAGCTATATGTCGAATGCGGAATGACTGCGCCGTGAGGGAGTCTCGATTTTAAAAGAGGCATATCACAGCCCAAGACTATGTAACCACAAAAACTAACAAATAACGTGAGAACGCATACCAAATAAGACATGACGCGGTCGTCTGTTATAACAAAGAGAGACAAAATATACCTAGGGACAAACGAATCCCCATGACAAAACTTGGACATGTTTATTCCACTGTTTGGTTGTCCTTGCAAACAATGATTAAAGCCTTGAAAAAGTTTCTATGAAACGAAAGACGTGTCAGCTGCCGGTTCAACGCTTGAAAGGAGGATTGTCACATCAAGCTGCATAATCCTGTTCATATTGTTACTGTGTTTTAACTTTGTAACTCAATATTCTGGCAATTATTCATATTAAATTGATACGGCAAGAACGATATTGATGTCCTGCTGGTATTTTGAACTCATTTACTCAAATAACTTTATGAATCAACATAAAAGTGAATAGGAGTGCCGAGGTTGATTTAAGACTGGATTATGTGTTTATGTGAAGACAATATATGGTGGGAGCAAAAATGCAGGTATGGCCTAGGATCACGGCAGATCATGGCCCATTGTTTGTAGATGTTAATTTGGTTATTCAAAAGAAGGTGGGTAGGGCCTTTACATTCAATAGGAAGCTTTTATTGGATAGTTTTTTTGTAGAACATATGAAAGCTTGTAGTCTACAATTTGTAGAAGTTAATAGAGGATCCACCTCTAAGGCTATGATCTAGGATGCCATGAAATCTGGATTGCAGGGTGAGACAATTAGCTATGGATGGGGTAAGAGGAAGCAATATCAGGATACATTGCGAGGACCCTTGGATGATCTTAGAAGGGTAGAACAGGAACTTATGCTGGAAATAAGGAGGGGGGCTGAAGTTAAGGGAATACAAGCTAAGATAGCCTGTTGCAAAGCTAAAATCAATAGGGTCTAGAGTAAGGATATTGCTAGTCAATATAAAACATATAAAGAGGAAAGGTATGAATTTAGTGAAGCTACAGGGTGTTGTTTGGCGCAGTGGTTGCGAGTTAAACAATCTCTAAAGAAAATAAATGCATTGGTGGATCCGGCTGGGAATGTGTTAGAAACTGCGAAGGGTATATTGGGAGTCTTCCACGCATTTTATAAAGAATTATATTCTCAGGATGATGGGAGTGAACAAGCTATTATGGCTTTTCTGCAAAAAGTAGACTTATTATAATTAGGACAAGAGGAGCAGAAAGTGCTTGATGCCTTGATAACTATGGAAGAGTTTGAGGAGGCAGTGGGGTCGCTGGCTCACGGAAAAACAGCAGGTCCAGATAAATTACCACTTGAGGTATATCAAATGCTGTTTCAGATGCTCAAGGAGGACATGTTGGCTGCCATGCAAGAGGCACAGGCTGGGAATTCGCCACCATCATGGGATGAGGCCAATATAGTGGTATTCAAAAAGAAAGATAAACAATCAGATCTACCAGGGTCCTATAGGCCAATTTCTTTGGTGAATGCGGATGGTAAAATATATGCCAAAATCTTAGCAACTAGGCTGGCGAGGGTGATTACGCCCATGGTTTCTATACATCAGCATGGATTTATACCTGGCAGGAGCACGGTCAACCTTATAGATAGAGTAGTTACCTTGATAGATTATGCTAATGTACATCAAGCTAGGTTTGGATTGATATTCCTTGATGCCGAGAAGGCATTTGACCGTGTTTCCTGGCCTTTCTTATGGGCTGTTTTACACAAGATGGGGTTTGGTCCGGGCTATATCCGAGCTATTCAAACTATGTACGCATCACCCAAAGCCAGGATATGTGTAATGGGTAAAGAATCGGAGCCAGTGTTTATAACTAGGGGAACTAGGCAGGGTTGCCCCTGCTCCCCGTTGTTATTTGCATTATATATTAATCCGTTCTTGGTTATGCTTGAAAATAGTAACAGGATCAGCTCCATGACCTGTGGGCAACACCAAGTTCGAGTTTTAGCTTATGTAGATGATATTGCAGTGGCAACATTGGATCCAGCGCAAGCAACTGAAGAGATAGAAAGTCTTGCCCAAGTATTTGGGGAGGTGTCCGGATATAAATCAAATCCCACCAAAACTCAGATTGTGTGTACAAAGGAGGTGTGCCCTGGGGATTCTCTGGTAGTTGTGGAGGCTACATACCTGGGTATAAAAATCAGGATGGATTTGCAGGAGTTAATAGGGGTCAATTAGGGAAGTATAGTTGTAGGGGTTCAACAGTGGTTGGAGCGATTGGAGTGCTTGCATCTTTCGCTAGTGGGAAGGTGCAATGTCCTCAAGATGTGCATTCTTCCTAAGATCATGTATTATTTTAGGGCAGTACCATTAGAGTTAACCCGAATACAACTGCAAAAATTACAAGCTATTGGCGATAGGTTTTTGTGGGGACAAAGAAAAGCTAGGAGGGCTTTTAAGTATATGATGCTACCACGGGATAGTGGGGGCTGGGCTGTACCCAACTTTGCTTTTTACTATTATATCTGTCTCTTTCAAAATATGACGGTATTGTTAACAGGTGAGGAAGTGGAAACATTGGCAGAAACACCATCAATTTATTTTATGTTATGTTATGTTACATAAATTTATAACGCACGCAGATACTCATGAGTGTCCCGGCGCGAAGCCTAGTGGGGTATGGAGAGAGACAATCAGGCAAAGAAGTGTGTCTTTAATTTCCTTTTAAAAGCTACTGGGTCCTGAATGGGCATTCCAAGCAGCGTCAGCCTTCACTGCAAAGGAGCTACCCCTAGCCTCTTATATCAGTTATTGTTGGGGTCAGAGGCGAGAAACTGTTTATTTACATTTTTGGAGCCAAGCTATTTTAAAAGAACACGATTTAAAGTGGTATCTACGGCATACAACGTTTGGTAAGCTGGTTAGAAAGAGGGTAGGAATATCAGGGATATGTTATTATACTCCCATAAACACTACCTCAATGCTGTTATGGATTGGTATTTCCATGGTTGGCATATTTGATTTACCTGTCAGTCCCTAGTAAAGTGCACTGAGCGTGCCAGGGCCTGCAAACTAAATTCTGTTAGTGGGTTGCAGCACTGGATTGTGGCACTCACACAAACGGCCTGTAAATGTAACTCTGGCCTGCCGTTGCAAAGCCTGTATGCAGTCTGGGACTGCCATGTCGACTTTACAAGTGTACCCACTTGCCAGGCCCTAACCTTCCCTTTTCTTACATGTCAGTCACCCTTAAGGTAGGCCCAAGGTACCCCTGTGGGCAGGGTGCAGTGTATGTGAAAGATAGGACATGCCCGGGTGTGTATGGCATGTCCTGATAGTAAATTACTGCCAATTTCGTTTTTCACTATTGCAAAGCTACCTGTTCCCATAGGGCAGAATGTGGAGTTTGTTTATAACATCTTATAAACATAACTGGCCCTGGGAACTAGGTAGAAAAATAAAGTTTAGTACGCCTGAACTCAGAATCCAAAGATGCATCTTTTAGTGAAGGTGATTTTTACATTCTGTGTTTGAAAATACCACTTTTAGAAAGTAGGTATTTTCTAGCTCAGCCATCCAGTAGGCCTCTGCTGGGGTTGTGTATTGACTGTCTGGGTTTTGGATGGCAGGCGCTGGGGTGGAGCCGTGGCTCCAGATAGTCTAGGTGGGTCAGGAAAGGGGTGAATGGACTTGGGCTGCATTTAGAGTAGGGGGAGGAGATTTCCTTTCAACTGAATGGGCCTGGTCTGCCTCTGACAATGCCGTCTCCTCCTCCTGCCAGGAAGCACCACCAGAGAGGGCAGAACTGGTTCTGGCTGGGCACAGACACTCTCGGCCTGAGAGGACAAAGGAATTTGGCCTATAAAATGTGGGGCCCAAACCCCTGAACTTTAGAACTCTTTTGGACCAAGATGACTCCCAAGAAGAAGAGCTGGAGGAGCTGTGAGGAGGACCTACCACTTAGCTGAGTGCTTTGCTGTGTTGACCTGCAGTGGCTGCTTCTGTCTTGGGCAGTGAAAGGACTGGACTGGTCTGAACTTTCTACAACTTCTTTCTTTGAGTATCTCCAAGGGATTGAGGTAGAGCTTGCCCCCTGTTCGAGAAGTCTCAGGAACAGCAAAGACTTCAAGTTCTGCTCACAGCACTGGGAACTGTGTGTTTTGTGCTGCAACAGAAAAAAAAGCAACTCGACGCCGTCTACAACGCCGCTGACTCCGTGTCCTGAAGGCACCACAGAGGGCACTGCTGCAATGCCGCACCACCACCCTGGTCTCACTGACGACGCCTGCTGATGCCGCCACCGAGCGGCTGCTCGCACCGCGACCTGTGGGCACCGCACTCCGCATCGCCTTGCTTCACGACGCCGCTCCACGCCAAAATCAACACCACTGCCTGGACCATGGTTCGAGGGCACCGCTCGTAATGTTACACGACGCACCGCTCTCATTTCGCACCGCAGCCTTGGCCGACCGATGCCAGCGCCATTGACTCCAGTTCGTCAGCCGCCGCTGCTTGCACCGTGACCTGCCAGCACCGCGACGAGCACCGCATCACTTTGCACTGTGACCCTGGTCTCACCACCAACGCCATTTGACGCCGCCACCGAGCCGCTGCTCGCACCATGACCTGAGGGCATTGTTATTGCACGCACCGCTGTACATCGCACCGCAGCACCCGGCGCCTGCCGATGCCAGCACTCCTGACTTCAAAAGCGAGGAGTTCGATCTGCAACACGTGTGACTTCAAGGGCCCGACGACTCCTACACCGACCTCTGGAACTGACGCCTGCGGACGCCATGCTTTCTGAAGCTCAACGAGAGGTCACCGATGCCCTGCATTTCTAAAGGTACTGTTTTGCAGGTCTTCCTGACACCGTAGCTGACCCACGACTCCGCGATCAGCCAGAACTGTTTGGATTTGTTTGTTCACAACGCCATGATAGCCCCAGAGGGGGCTATCGACTTCAAGGAACGGTTTTTAAAGGTTATTTTGATAACTGAAGATTGATAAGTACTGTATTGTGGATTTGTATTGTTTTTGGTCTTGTCTTAAGTATATAAAATATTGGATATTTTTCTAAACTGGTATGGTGTCCTTTTGTAGTGCTTACTCTGTATTACTGTTGGTTATGTGCAAATGATTTTCACACGGCCTCTAAGATAAGCCTGACTGCTCGTGCCAAGCTACCAAGGGGGTGAGCAGGGGTTATTTTAGGAGTGTAACTCCATTATCCTGACTAGAAGGAAGGGTCTGTACTTGGACAAAGGTGCAAACCGTTGCCAATAAGAGACCCCCATTTCTAGCAACAGTTAAAAACATTTAATTACTATCCACATAGGTTCACAGCACACCATGCCACATATTTCCACTACACAACTCCATACCACACAATCCCACAACACACAATTCAATGACAAACAATTCCAATGCAACCTATCCCCACATCGCACTTCCACCAACTTTGTCATCTCGCCTCCACACACCCACTGCCCCTCTCATCTCTCCCACACTCCCACCACCCGCTCTCAACTCACAATTCCACTTCCCCCACTCATCCCACCCTCACATTCATTAACTCCTCCTTATACTGCCTGCTCATACATGCAACCTTCCTGTACCTCCTTGCGCTGTGCACTGGTCCACCTCTCGCCCCTCCCCCCAATCTGGGTGCCTCTCCTATTCATCCCTCTCTCTCGCTCATACTCTCTCTCACTCTTTCACGCACTCTTCATATCTCTCTCATATTAGTTCACTTCAGGTCTTCGAGCACAGTTTCTTTCCCGTCCCTTTTTCAAGATTTCCATCACTCAAACCCACGATGTCCTCCTCTTCTTGGGGTTTCTTCTGCGTACACAAGCGTACCTATACCTCTGTATGCATCTGTGGCCTGTTCTCTCATTCTTGTTCTCTTTCTCACACACTCTTTCTGCTCCTCTGCCTGGAGTTCATTCACCACTTTGTGCACAAGCTACCTATCCCTCTCTATCTTCCTTTCTACCTATTCCACCCCACAAAATTCTGCAACTAACAATTCCAATTCAACCCACACATTTTCACTATAAACCACAAACGCTGCGATTCACAAAAAACAGCATTTGCGATTAAAAATTCGCAAAACGGGATGTATGAGGCAAATTCTCATCGCAAATTTAAGGATTCGCTAATTTAGCGATTTCTTAATTTTGCGTAAGCATTTAAGAAATCGCAAATTGCGATTTCTTAAATGATATGTAACACGCACCAAAGCATTGCGAATTATCCTTAAGAAATCGCAAATTACCACCAACTTCTAGTTGGTGGTAATTTGCGATTTCTGTTAAAAATGCACTTTTTGGAATTTTACAAAGTGCCACGTGGCGCACATACATGCCCTTAGGGCATGTATGTGCGCCATATGCACACACATGCTCATTTCAGGGGTGCATCAGGGTGTCATCATGACACCCTTGCACCTTTGAAATTATTCTCAAAATGCGATTAGCAAATTGCGAATCGCAATTTGAGAATTACTTCCCATTCATTCCTATGGGTCTCCTGGCCCATAGAAATGAATGGGAAGGTATTCCTTAATTGCGGTTTCGCAATTTGCTAATCGCAATTAAGGAATTTTAAGAAATCGCAAAAGTTTTGCGATTTTTTAAATACATCCCGTTTTGCAATTCTCAAATAGCGATTCTTTAAAAATCGCTATTTGAGAATCGCAAATGGAGATGTTGATACATATGCCCCATTGTCATTTACAACGCCAATAGCTCTAACACTCGCAAATTTGAGATTGATTGCATTTCAAATGCTTGTTTTGTGTTATATGGTGGAGGAAAAGGAATACGGTCGGTAAGCGAAAGCAAAGGAAAGCAAAGCAAGGCATTGGGAATTTAGCTGAGGAGAAAATAAAAAGATAAGAGAAGGGGAAAGAAGGGGAGAAAAGAGTATGAAGAAAAAATGGATATGAAATTGTATAGAAAAAAAAGGTAGAAGTGAAAGAAAGAGGGTTGGGAAAGGAAAGGAAAAGAAAGGAAAGGAAAGGAACGGAAATGAAAGGAAAGGAAAGGAAAAAAGAAAGGAAAAAGAAAAGGTGAAGCAAGGAGAGGAGAGGAAATTTAGCAAGGGAGGGAAGGATAAAGGGAGTAAGGGGAAAGAATAGGGGAGAATAGTTTAAAGAAAGAAATGGATGCAGTATGGTATCAAAAGGAAGGATGGAATTAAAGGGAAAATGGCAGGAAAGGATAGAAAAATATTAGAGGAGGGTAGGTAAAAGGAGGAGGGGAGTGGAAAAGAGAGGATGGGTTGAATAGAGGGAAGGGGAGGATAGGGGATGGAAGGACATGTAGAAGAGAAAGGGAAGGGGGAAGAGCGGGTGGGATGGGAGTAGGCAAGGGGAGGGGGAGGGAAGATGAGAGATGAGGCTAGAGGTGGGGAGGGTAAAGAAGGAGGGATGGGGGGTGGAAAATGGGAACAGATAGACTGGGGAACCAAAACCAACTGTGGCAAAAATGCTCAAACCAGCCCTATACAATGTGTCTCTTCCTCCAATCTCTCTCTTTCCGTCCATCTATTCTCCATCCTCTCTCTCTTCTCCCTCTCTGATAGCTATCTCTCTATCTTCCCCCTCCCTCCCTCTCGTTCTTTCTCTCTTTTCAGAACTCTAGTCCTGCCACAGTCCACATCAGGGAGCTGGGGAAAGTGACAGAGGCAGGAGGAGCGATCCTGGGCTTTCAGAACAGCACTCCAAGGCTACAGCCCCTGAAATAAAAGGTCTTTCCTGCCCTGGAGATGAGAAGAGGAGAAGAAGGGAGTGGGAGGACAAGGGAAGAGGGGATAGAAATGGGATGTGAGGGGAGTAAGCAAGGGGGGAGGAGGAGGAGGGGGAGGGATGAGGATAGAACAGGCAGGGAGGAACAAAAGGGAAAGGAGGAGGGGAGAGGAGAGTAGAGGTGGGGATGGGAATGTAGAAGAGGAGAGGTGAGACTGGAGCAGGCAGGAAGGGAAGGGAATCGGAGGGGCAGAATGGAAGAGGCAAGGGGAGGGAAGGGGAGATGAGTAGAGAAGAGCAGAGTGAAGAGGGGAAGGAAAAGAGATGAGAGGAATGGAGCAAAGGGTAAAGAGACGGGAGGAGAACAGAGGAGAAATGATGAGGGAGGGGGGAGAGAAGATGAGAGAGAAGGAAAAGAGGGAAGGGAATAGGGGAGGGGAGAGGAGGGGACGAGAAAGGGAAGAAGTAGGCATGGGGAGCTAAAAGAAAGAAGGAGAGAGAGTGGGGAAGGAATGTTAGCATTGGAGAAGAGACAAAGGGACGATGCGAGGGTAGAGGGGAATGGAGGGACATGGGGGTGGACAGGAGACAAGAGTTGGGGAAGGTAGAGCAAAGGAGGAGAGACAAAGGGAGGCAGGACAGGAAGAGAGGGGAAGGGATGGTGGGGCGAGGGAAGAGAAGAGATGAGGGGATGGGATGGGATGGGAGTGGAATGGAAGGGAGCAGATACAGCAGGAGTTGAGAAGAGATGAGACGGTAGGAGGAAAAGTGAGAGGAGAGACATGGGGAGGTGGTAGAGAAGGAAAGAGAAAAGAGAAGTGAGGAAAAAGGAGGGGAGGGGAGGGAAAGATTTGGGGAGGAGAGGTGAGGAGTTGAGGGGTGATGAGATGAGAGGAGAGGAAAGGGGAAAGGACTAGAGATGAAGAGAGGTGGGAGACAAGAGGAGAGGATGAAGGGAGGAGGGGAAGGGAAGGGAACAGAAAAGAGGAAAGGGGAGAGACAAGGTAAGGTGAAGAGAGTAGACAAGGGCAGGCGGTAGACAAGAGGAGACAGAAGAATGGAGGGAAGAGGAGTGGAGGGCAGTAGCGAGGTGAGGAGGGCAGCCTGGGCAGAGGGAAATAAGAATATAAAAAAGCTAAAATAATATGGGAGTAGACAAGCAGAGAGAGGAGTCATAAGAGGAGCGCATAGGAGGGGTGGGAGGAAAAAAATTAGAGGAGAGGAGGAAAGATGATAGGAGATGGAGAGTTGAGGGGAGGGGAGAGGCAGGTATGGGAGAGAGGAAGGGAGGAGATGGAAGGGAGTAGGGTAATTGTGTCATGATCTAGAATGAGATGACCATTTAATGTGTATCCTCTTGGACAAAGCCAAATAACAAGTAGAAAAACCTTGATTTTACAGGACTACAAGTACCATGATCCTTTGTCCTGACCTGGCTGGGTGTCTCCTGTTTATAAGGTAGTCATACCCAGTGACCAACGCTTAATATTTGAAACAATCCTTTGATGCACGGAAAGGAGGGGTGCTCTTCCTGTGATTTCCAAATATCATGTTCATGGAACCTTGGAAGGAGAGTTTGTTAGCTCTCAATCATTTACAATCCTTGTGGAGCCTAATCGCTCAGAAATCTGCTGAGTAAATGTGGCCTCTGTGTGGGGTAAGCAGCACTGAGGAAGCCTGTTCGTTTTTGGAAAATCAAAGTTTTATTTTAGAAATATCTGTTTCAGTTTTCTGTTTAAGTGTGACAGGATTGCATCTGTCTATCTTGGCTGTGAACACTTTTTATCTGCATTTCAATTTCTAAATTTGGAAGACTTTGTACAAGCATTTAGATCTTCCGAAATCATAAGACTGTCATTGTTATCAAGAAACTAGAGGAAAATTCATTCAGCTTGTTTTCTGCTTTCAATTTAAAAAGTTAAGACTTCTTTCCAGATTAACTCTTCTGAGACTAAATAAGATTCACTGGGGTTAATAGTCGGTGCGTCACTTTTAATATGGGAAAAAGTGACGTACTGGCGGCGCAAGGAGCTTGTAAATAAGCCCCACTGTGTTTACCAAGAGGCTCGAAGTATGTGGATTTGTCATGTTCTTCAGTGCACTCGTTTAATTGCTTCCAGTTTCAAATGGTTGATAAGACTTCTCAACAACAATTAACTCTTTCGAGAAAAATACGACTTGCTTGTCCTACAGCTCCAGGAAAGTAAAGGATTTATTACCTAAAGCTATCTTCCTGAGCAATTTAGTCTCATTTGTCATATATTAACTCAGATCAAAAGTTTGTTGACGTACTTAACTAGTGCTGAGGAAAGCGCAATCCAGGTGAACTATATCATGATTATTCAATTCAATTCAAGAATCTTTATTCGGTGATTAAAAAACACCATAAAAGCACACATACATATACATAGATAAAACGGCATTAAATATTAGTCAAGATCCTTGTGCATAAATAACAATAAAATACTAACATACAAGGCTGTAAATTTAAAACAGGGAGTCACAAGTCTTTTAATCCTCTCCCCTCGTCTTCCTTAGTCGGACCGCAACCTTGATAAAATTCATAACACAACACAAGGTTAGCGGGTCAGAAGCTTTTTGCAAGTAGATTAGTGCATCTCTGGCATGTTCCAGGTGGGCCTTTTTTAGGATGTCTACTAGGAATCTACGCCTGGGCATTGAATAATAGGGACAGAGCAAAGTAAAATGAAGGGAGTCCTGCGGAGACCGATTGTCGCAGCCGCAGGGTCCCTTCTGCTCGATTGACATGGTAAAACCTGCTGGCGAGGCCAACATAAAAGGAAGTAGGCTCAGTCTGAAACGGCACATAAGAAATCTGTCCTGTGTATTGTGTACAAGATACAGGTAGGGCTCCATACCCTCCACACTCTTCACCAAAGTATGAGCCCTTATTGACTTTTTTTCCCCTTCAGCCAGAGCACAGCATTGGGTTTTCCGCTCTAGGAAAATTTCCCCTACTTGTTTCTTGTGCTGTGCTGAAATGGTGGTGGGGTTCTTGAAGAGGTTTCCAAACCCTAGTTCCTCAAGAGTGTTTCTCACATATTTGAGCCATGGGATGCGCATGCAGTGGGTCCTACCTAGGCAGTCCAGTAAGATTTTTCTACTTAGATGCGCGTCTGGATTTACCCAGATTTTTAGCCACGCCACAATTGGCCTAAGTTTTAACAAATCGACCAGATATGGCCTCCCTAGCTCCCTGTGAGCTATGAGTCCAGCAGTGCTGGGTGGTACCCTCAGGATAGATTTCAGATGTTTGTTCTCTTCCTGGTCAATTCTAGAGGTATTCACGAAGCCCCAAACTTCTGCCCCATAGCTTACTTTAGCGCATGTTATGGAGCCGTACAGGTTCATCACCTGTTCCGGACTCCATCTGCCCAACCTCCTGCCATATCCGGCTATTGCCCCATTAGAGGCAATCATTTTGTTACAGCGCTCTTCCACCAAGGAGTTAAATTGAAGAGCACCATCAAAGGTTACTCCGAGATAGGAGAACGTTTTAACCTCCTCTAAACAATGGGAGCCTATTGTGTAAGAAAATTTTGAGGAAGGTTTTTTGCCTGCCAGGAGCACGTAAGATTTGCTTAGGTTGACAGATAAGTCCAGATCGCTCATAAACTTGACGAACCCATCTATCAGAATCTGTAGGCTTCGTGGTGTACGCGCCAGCAAGACCGCGTCGTCTGCGTAAAGCAGGACAGGGATTTGCCGCGTCCCAACCCTTGGGGAATCTGCCTTTAAGCCCAAAAGAAACTGTTCCAAATTATTAATGTAAAGGGAGAACAAAAAAGGGGCAAGAATACAACCTTGTCTGACTCCACTTTTGCATGGAAAGGAGTCCGTCAAACCTCCCTCCCTGTTAAATCTAACTCTAGCCGTGGTGTCGCTATGCAGCTCTCTTAGTATGGTAATTAGGCCGCTCTCGATCCCCATCCCTGCCATCATGTCCCACAACTTCCCTCTGTTGACGTGATCGAATGCTGCTGCCAGGTCCATGAATCCCATATAAATGGGTTCCTTACTGGCCAGAGTATATTTGGCAGTCAGCATATATAGGTTCAGGCATTGGTCGCTGGTGGACCTCCCTGACCTGAACCCATATTGAGTGTCCGAGAAGATGTTGTTCTCTTCGGTCCACTCGGACAATCTGTTCAGGAGTGCCCTTCCCAGAAGTTTAGCCGAGACGTCAATCAGGGAAATAGGCCGATAACACTTGGGGTCGTCCTTGTTGCCCTTTTTAAAGATTGGCACAATGATCGCTTTAGACCATGATGGAGGGAGACCGCAGGTGATAGCAGTGTTTAGGACCCTGGTCATCAGTGGGGCCCAAAGATCTATATTACTAAGAAAAAGGTCAGGGGGAATTCCATCTGGGCCCGGGGCTTTATTCTTAGTTAGACTCTCCATCCCTGCCGTGATCTCCTTAAGGGTAAATACTACCGGAGGAGCCTGACTTGGGGTTACTGATGACTCTACGTGGGGACCCGATTCATGGTTATACAGGCTCCTAAAGTGTGTGACCCACTGCTCCGGGAGGATGTTAGCCCCTATCTCCGGAGAATCATTTTCTTGAAAGGTCGGTTTATTGATGATTCTCCAGAACCCCGCTAGGTCCCTTCTTTCCCCTGCCTCTCTCAGATCTGCCCAAGCTTCTGCCTGCAGGGTGAGTTTCCTCCTTTTGGTCTCTTTTTTATATTTTTCTCTGCATGCCCTGATTACTTGTGGATCTCGTGGTTTTGACTTAAGGGAGCATTTCAGTTCCCTCAGTGCCTTGGAACAATCTTTATCAAACCACCGGGGATTGACCAGATTACGCGTGGGCGCACTGGACCTTAGTAATCCGTCTATCAGGTTGGCAATATGGTTAAATACTTCTAATAACCTTGGTCCCTGGACTTCCAGATCCAAACATTCATTTATGGCCAGCAGACCCTTATCGCTCAGGTTTTTATAGAACTTTGCCCCATCTATTTTGGACCATTTCAGTCTCCTGCCTTGATCGGTGACCCTCTCCACGATTGAACGATGGGCATTGGGGCCAATACCCGCCCTATATGCGAGCATTAAAACAAGCGGGTTATGGTCGCTGAAAGTGTTCCAGTCTATCCCTACACTGACTACTTTATTAACCAGGGATCTCGAGACCAGAATATAATCTATATTAGACGAGCAGCCCCTGCCCTTAAAAGTTGGTGGGAGTGTACCATCCGACTGTGGGTCTACCATATTAATGGTGTGCTCTAGGTCGTACTTAAGCCGAAGCAACCTAAGAGCCGACCCAGTAGGCGAGTGAGAAAAATGCGGTCCCTTCTCAATTGGGCATTGCGCCCAATCTGTGTTCTTTTTGACCAGTGCCGGACAAAGGTGACAATTAAAATCCCCCACCACAAGCAGTCCACCAGACGGTCCCTTATTCTGGGATAGGATTTCTTTTCCTAACCTTTGGTCGAGTTCAGTTAATACCGGGGTGTGGCTATTTTCTAACTCGGTGCTATATATGTTAAAAACAGAGAAACGTAACCCCTTTCCCTGGAACCGAACCGCCTGTATCCCATATGAGAACCAGTCTGGAAAGGACCAGGTGCCTGGCAGGTCTAAATCTACATAGATGGACAAACCGCCCATTGCTCTCCCTGAGCTAGATTTTCGGGCGGGAACAAAAAAACACTTGTACCCCTGCAGATGGTAGTTATTCTCCACAGCCCATGTCTCCTGTACACATATAATGTGAAATGTTCTAATGAAGTCCACCCATTCCTTATTGTTGAATTTGCCCGCTATACCCGCTATATTCCATGAGATAAGTCTCACACCCTCTCCACTCCATTCAGCACCCCCCTGGGCCCTTGGTCTTCTTTCCCACATTGATCTTTGCATTCCCTGCCCATGTCCCCCTCCTGTCTTGTCTACAACTATTTCCTTTGGCACAACGCAGTTTGGTTCCCCCTCACCAACCACCTGGATTTGCTGAGCCTTGGATCTTTGCTCCTCCAGTCTTTCTACCGTACCTCCAATTTCTATACAACCCTGGGGGGCATTGTCTGTCTGTCAATCGACCCCTTCAAGGCCATTTAGGCAATGGAACCGGTTATAGGAAAAAAAGGGTTGTTCAGGTCGGCCAAAAAACGGCCTAGGGTTAAAGGCCTGGTGACTCCCCCTCCTGCCAACCCTCTCCCAGTTGTCATGAGTTTGGGGTTGCTGAGATAGGACTGGGATGATGGGAAAAAAGAACGACACATGGAGGGTTTGGATGGTGGATTCCCTAGATCTGTTTTTCCCTTGACATATATGGGACACCGTTCCTGTGTCCCTAAAACTCACCAGTATGCAGTCCCCTTTAATGGATTTTTGTGTTCTTCCCACCCATGGTACCCTTCTTACCATTATAATTTCGTTATTAAAGTGTGTCGGGAGGGGTCTATTTATGTTTAACCACTTGATTACCCTACTTTTTAGGGCACAAAAGTCCTCCGTTTCACCTTCCTCAAGTGGGGGGACACCTGCCATAACGACAGTAAAAGCATTGGTCTCTGGAGGTAAATTGGGTCTGCGTGGTCTCAGGGTGAGCTTCATTAAAGGGGTCGGGGTGCTCTTGTCTACCGGCTGTGCGGGGGGTACAGATCCTAAAGGAGGGTTGGGCATATTGGTGTTAGGGGGCTTAGCTGTTGCCGGCTTTGGCCTTGTGGGTTGTTGCGAGGGTGCCACATTCACAGCTTGTGGAGGGACTGGGTTGGCGACACTATTTGCCGACTGCTTAGGGGCTACAGTGGAGGGAGTGGACTCTGATTGCCTTCCCTGTCTGCCAGCTGGAGTTTTCAGACTGCCCAATGTGGCCTCTAAAATGGTTAGTCTGATCTCAATCTTTTTAATACTCTCGCTGATCGGTAATAACAGGGACCTTAGCAAAAATTCTAGGTTTCCCAGTGGGACAACAGACAAGGGAATATTAGCAATACCAACTCCTGTGTCTTTTATCATAGTAGGAGCTGGATCCTCATGAGCAATGGGTTTAGGGTGTAAATCGACCAATGGTTTCTCTACTAATGTGGGGGTTTTTAAAAACTTCCCAAAATCCGAGTGTGGAACCTTGGGTTTGCTCTTTCCTTGAACTCCCCTCGATTTCCTCCTGCGTTTATTTGGAGGAGGTCCAAAGGCTACTTGTGTGTTAGTTGGCTTAGATTTAGTTTTCCTAATCTTCGAGGCTGGAGGGGCCGGAGGGGGTTGGGACACTAAATCAATGGTCACCCTTGGGGGGCTAGAACTAATTTCTGGGGCTATACTCAAGGCTTCAACTGGTGACATGTTAGTGCAATCCCTCAGCAATAGTGGGACATCATCAATTCGGGACAACTCCTCCCTTGGTAAAATAAGTTGGTCTCCGAGGGGCGTGTTTTTCATATTATCTATTGAGCGTCTCCGTTCTGCCCTTAACCTGGACAGATTACACTCTTTGTCCCCCTCCCCCACTGCCCGGGAGAAATAATTCTCTAGAGTCCTATTCTTTGCTCCACCCGGTTTTAGTGGGGTGCTCTCCCTTGCAGGGGACGGCATAATGTTCACAATAAATTAAACTCGGCGGGCGGCTCCACCGAGTGTAAGAGACCAGGGGTCGGAAGCACAATCCAAGAGGGTAGGCCCAGCCCGGCCACCTTCGGCCCCGGACGGCCACAGACGGTCCCGCCCTTGTCCCGGGCTTCTCCCGGCGCCCTCCCGCGCGCTCCCGCGCCGCGGAAGAAGCTGCACCTGATATAGGGGGAGGGTGCTTAGGGGGCGTGGCCAGCAGGGAGAGCGTCCAGGTGCAGGAAATGATGGCAGCACAGGGACTCCTGGGCAATGGAGTCCCTGATCCTCACCTGGCGCTCGCAGCCCTGCTCCCCGAGATTCAGGCAGCTCCCCTGTCAGGAATCAGCAACGATGCGCCCAGGCACACGGGCGAAGCGGGACCCGCGGAGCGGGTTCCGCGAGGTGCAGCCGCAGAACAAACAGCCCAACAGGAAGGACCTCGCAGGACAGAGCTCGCGCTCACAGGTCAGTCAATGTCTCCCAAAGAGCTAGGGACAAGCAGGCTCTTTTCAGCTGTGCTTAGGGGGCGTGGCCAGCAGGGAGAGCGTCCAGGTGCAGGAAATGATGGCAACACAGGGACTCCTGGGCAATGGAGTCCCTGATCCTCACCTGGCGCTCGCAGCCCTGCTCCCCGAGATTCAGGCAGCTCCCCTGTCAGGAATCAGCAACGATGCGCCCAGGCACACGGGCGAAGCGGGACCCGCGGAGCGGGTTCCGCGAGGTGCAGCCGCAGAACAAACAGCCCAACAGGAAGGACCTCGCAGGACAGAGCTCGCGCTCACAGGTCAGTCAATGTCTCCCTATCATGATTAATGAAGCACCAAGTGCGGAGGTAAAGCACAATTGTTTGGAGTTTTCAAAGACGCAATAGATTTGCATGCTGAAGTAAGCACAATTGTGAGAAGTTATCACAAGACATATTGTCATGTTTAATAGCACTTTTGACCATCCCATGCCTGAAACAAGAGAAAAGAGGGCACAGTTGATGGCAAACATCACGTTCCTCAAGGAAGGCCATGGTGGTATTGAAAAGTGGGACCCTCTTCAAAGATGGCTGCCACAGCTATATTTAAATGACCCAGAAACGCTGGGTGAGCGTCTATTATTCAAGAATCACAATGCATTTGGCAGCTAGGCGTTGTTCTTTGTTGGTGACAGTGTTCTTGAATTTGAATACGGGATCCAGTTCAAGACTCCAACCTAAGTCGGGTCAGGTTAAGAGCTCGAGTGAGGCAGTTGTGTTGTTGGTGGGCGGGAACCTCAGCGGCATGTGGCCCCAGGCATTCACTCTTGGACTGGGGCCAGTGTTTAGTATTTCATGAAGAGACGGGGTCTGTCATCTTCATCCTATTGACTCTCTCACCCCCCTTCCATCCAAATTTTTCGGGAAAACAAACTGTTCTCGATTGGTACGTGGTGCATGTGAACAGCCTCATTATTATCTCACCAACTTCCGTCTTCAACTAAGAAGTGTAAAATTATTCTCTATTGTAAATAAGCTTGCTTATCAAACCTGTGGAAAGTAATGGTGATTTTTTTATCCGCTAACTCGAATTACGAGTCACATGACGAGAAAGTTTATGACGTGATGTTATATGATATGTTTGGACAGAATATGTGTAGTTGATGTTGTTTCTGAGTCATAAGCTTATGGACCTCCTTTGCCCTGATTTCATTGTCATTGTATGTAAGTTGTTTGTGTGGCATACTTAAAGACACAGAGGGTGTTTGTTAACCAGCTTTGATGGTAAAAGTTGGTATTATATCCATTCGATTTTGGCTTCTCCTCTGCTGCTATCTCAAGGATTATTTACATGAGATTGCTTGATTGGTCATGCGAGAACTGTTACGTTGTTTTGCCATTTTCTCTGCAGCTCTCTCTCCCTTGGGTACCTACCCTATAATACCCTTTCCCCCGTCTGGCCACTCTGTCACTCTGGTGTATATTATGCAGAGCCGAAGCTCTCGAAAGGTGGGCCTCTGGGAGGTACTGTTCCTGAGAATCCTAAGGCCCTGAAACACATCCATAGTGATATGGTTCAAGCTACGTGAATTTTTACTTTAGGAGAGAAACATTGTGGAAAAGGTACTTCCATAACCACGGATTTCCCTTTCTACATTTCCTTAAGATTTATATACTTATAAGGACCTTATTTCTGGAAAGACTGTTTCCCATTTGGAAGGAAGGATTTTCAAGCCATTTATTGAAGGTACCAGTGGTATTACAAATACATAAATTGTAGATGAATATTGATTTTGAGATATACACATACTACGCTAATTATTCTTACATTTGTCATTTCAGAACTCCTTCCCAGCAGTCCCTTTCCTTCCTCCTTCCTCCTTCCTCCTTCCCCCCATCGGGCATGTCAGGGGTCCTGTGTTAGTTTCACATAGGAACCCAGTGGTGCCTGGAGGAGGGTCCATTCTTAGCATTGTGCCATTCCTGAGACAGATCTGACAGAATAGTAAGCCAGAAACATTTTTCTTCTCCTGGGTGACACAAACTTCAGAATGGCTTCTTTAGATGATGTGCTCAATCTGTTAGCCACGCTACAGCAAGAAATGGTAGCCACTAGAGCTGAGACAACAACTTTAGCAAATGAAGTAGCTATGATTCAATCCAATATCACCCCTCTTCCTACAAGTGGAGACACTAGTTGTCTAGGACCCTCATTGCCCCAAAATATTTCTGTGGCTGTGCCTCCATCAAAGCCCCTTGAACCATCTTAGAGGATTGTGGGTGATCCAAAAAAATACAGCTATTCCTAACTAAAATACAATTGCATATTATGTGGCAAGCTCAATCCCGGGTCGCCTTCCTTATTTCTTAACTTGGAGGGGATGGTGCTCAGTAGGAAGTTTCTATAGTAAACCAAGATGCCCGGATCTTATATAACTGATCTAGTTTCAAGGCAGAATTTGTCAAGATATTTGATAGAAGAGCTGCTACCCTGTCTGCTGATAAGAAACTCTTAGAATTAAAACAAGGGAGTCAAGACCTTCATGCATATCTAGCCCATTTTAATCGGTTAGTTGCAGAGACAGCTTGAAGATAAAAGGGAGCAATATTTTATCAGGTTTTAAAAGATGATCTTAAGGATGTATTAGTACAGGTGGAACCCCAACCCAAGGATTACACTGACCTTATTAATCTTTCCCTCAGACCTGATCATCGAATGAATGAGTAAAAAGGGGATCAGCGTAGAAATTTTGGATGAGTTGATCAGGTGTTCAAGTCCACAACTGGACCAAATTCCCAATGCGCAGGGGACCATATGTTCTCCACTTTCCAAAGAAGAAAAAGTGTTTAGGTGCCGAACAGGTCTTTGTATGTATTTTGGTAAGAAAGTTCACTTTGTGAGAGAATGTCATACTAAACCTAAACCTAGAAGCGGGCCGAAGTCAAAATCAGTAAACTCAATTCAAGAAAACCGGAAGGAAAAACTAGAATGCTCACAGGGTAAAGAAGGGGACCTTTTGGGCAAAATATGGAGAATTCCTTTCCTAAATTCTGAACTTTTAAAAGGACCTCAGAATACCTCATATTGTCTATGACCTTGACATTTAACAATTCCCTGCACGTGACATTCAACTTATGATTGACTTTGGCACCACTGGAAACTTTATTGGCTCCACTATGGCCTGAGATCTTTAGATTAAGCTACATAAAAAGAACATACCAGAGTCTGTGTTTGCTGTAGACGGAAAACCTTTGACATCTGGCCCCCATCATAGACCACACAGAAGAAGTACAGTTAAGATATGTAGGGGTCAATGGTATAAACGAGGAGCTCATTACATTCAATCTTATTGATGCACCACAATATGCATTCATCCTTGGAATGCCAAGTCTGGTGCTTCACAACCCTTTGATATATTGAGACTTCCACACACTAGGATTTCTCTCTGTCTATTGTCATGACAAGTGTCTACAAACATTGAGTGATACCAAGGAGATAAATTGTACTTCTCCATTGCAGTCTCTCATAGCTTCTCATATGGTCTTCAAAGCCGCAAAACAAATACTTAACTACCTGATCAGTATATACATATTTCTGATGTCTTTGATGAGAAACATGCAAAACAATTACCCCCAAATTGACCATATGATTGTCAAATAGACTTAGTGCCAGGAAGTGATGTTTGCAACTGTAGAATATATGCTGTTACTGAGAAAGAACCCCAACATCTCAGAGAATATCTTGACAGATATCTGGCCAATGGGTTCATTTGACCATCTAGATCTCCTGCAGCCTCCCCACTTTTCTTCGTACCCAAGACTAGTGGTGAGTTAAGAAATTGAATTGACTACCATGCTTTGAATGCGATCACTGTAAATAATAAATATCCTCAGCCTATTATTCCAGTTTTACTTGACCAAGTAAACAGAGCCCACATATACACTAAACTAGATTTGAGAGGGGCTTATCATTTTGGTACGAGTTTGCAAAGGAGATGAATGGAAGACCGCTTTAAAAAAAGGATTTGGTTTATTTGGGTACCTTGTAATGCCATTTGGGTTATTTAATACCCCATGTGAATATATGAACGAGAGTGACCCCTTGTGTATTGCAAGGGAATGAGGTACTTGTAACACTAAGAACGGTACAATCCCTCTACTAGGACACTATGGTACAAAGTTCATAAGACATGACACAAAAAACAATTCTATACACTCTAAAAAGTCACCAGATATTAATCACATTTATTGTATAAAAATTATACATGTATTTCATAAAATCAATTACACATTTACAGAAATGTTTAAAAACACAATAATTAATACCATATACCAATTGACCACTATTAGTTCAAGTACATATAAAAACCTGTTATGATCCCGCATAACAGTAAACAAACAGAAGACAATGCACTTTGTCATATATTACACATCTTGTTGGGTCATGAATAAATGTCCGTAGTTAGTGATATGTTCCTCAATTATATCTACTACAAGTAAACCACGGTTCTCCCAAGATTGTGTTGTTCAGAGGCGTCGACGCGTTTCGATGGTATGTCTTATAGATCCATCTTTATCAAGACAAATTATAGGCTTTTAGTCCTCGTTATTAAAACTGGGACTCCTCGATTTCCAGGACGATTATCTTAAATTCTGTTTCCGTCGGTTCACTTGGTTAATATTTTCTCATCTTCTCATCGAGGTAATGGGGACCCGTAATGTCTCTCACCTCTTGAGCGTCACTTTACTGTTTCCAGGACGGTTATGTAATAAATATTCTCATCAAAGTGACGGGGATCCGTAATTTCTTTCCCTCGATGTACGTCACCTATATACTTGATGTTTCTCGGCCTCAAATGCGGAAGCATTTCCGCATTTGAGGCCGAAAAACATCAAGTATATAGGTGACGTACATCGAGGGAAAGAAATTACGGATCCCCGTCACTTTGATGAGAATATATATTACATAACCGTCCTGGAAACAGTAAAGTGACGCTCAAGAGGTGAGAGACATTACGGGTGCCCATTACCTCGATGAGAAAATATTAACCAAGTGAACCGACGGAAACAGAATTTAAGATAATCGTCCTGGAAATCGAGGAGTCCCAGTTTTAATAACGAGGACTAAAAGCCTATAATTTGTCTTGATAAAGATGGATCTATAAGACATACCATCGAAACGCGTCGACGCCTCTGAAGAACACAATCTTGGGAGAACCGTGGTTTACTTGTAGTAGATATAATTGAGGAACCCCAGCAGCATTCCAGTATTTTATCAAGGATGTGCTCATGGAATTCTTAGATCACTTCTTTGTAGTTTACATTGATGACATCCTGTGATATATTCTACAGTTGTATTCTAAACTACCTTAATGTGTGTTCCTTGCAACGGAAGTCAGGTTCTGGGGGTCATTCTATCTCCTTCTGGCATGAGTATGGCAAAATACAAGGTCCAAGCAGTCGGAGATTGGCCAACCCCAAAGAATATACAAGTTGTGCAGTGTTTTTTGGGATTCAGCAACTTCTAAAGAAGATTCATTGATTACTTTTCACAGGTTATAACACCCATTACACATTTACTGAGAAAAGGAACACTATTTCATCGATCTCCAAATGCTGAGCAAGCCTTTCAAACATTGAAAAAATCATTTACTGAAAAACCCTTCATTGTGGAAGCTTAAGCCTCCAACGTAGCCTTTGGTACAATATTGTCCGGTCAATTTCACCCTATAGCCTATAGGTCAAGAAAAACGCTCCCAGCAGAAATAACAACACGATTGCAGAAAAAGAACCATTAGCCATTAAAGAATCTTTCAGAGATTGGAGAGATTACCTATTGAGAGCAAAACACACCATCGCTGTCTTTACTGGTCATTGCAATTTGCAATTTATGCGATCAGCCAGATTTCTTACACCTCATCAATTATGCTGGGTGCTTTCCTTCTCAGAGTTCAATAACAACCTTTCGTCCAGAAATGCAAAATAAAAATGCAGACCCATTGACAAGACAAGAAAGTGAAGACACTTTATTGAAAGGTGAACAATTATCTATCCTAAAACCTCAACAGGTAATTGGTGTTTCCAGTCAAGATACCTTTCTGGATGAAGTTTGTCACAAGTTCCCACTAGACAAACTACAAGCACGGGTCGAACAACACCCCAATCGAAAAATCATTAATTATTTACCATTTCAAGAAAAACTTTTCTTCCTACTAACAAACTCAGACAAATGGTATTTACCTGCTGTCACATAATAATAATAATAATAATAATACTTTTATTGTGTGTGATTTTTAAAAATCTTTACAATAATAATAATTCCAAAAATATCTTGGATAAAGTAGCAGTTAATAAGTTATGTGCAGAATGCATGGAGCAGCAATTAATACATTTCCTAAATATAGTACCAATGTGTGTAAAAACAAGCAGAAAGCAGACAAGCGTTTGATGTTATTCTGGCGCTGCCGGTTTTCATAATCTTCAAGTTTCCATCTTATGTCCTCTGACATCTTCTCATGTGAGTCTTTGAAGGCCTTCCAGCGAGAAACGTCATCTTCTAGCCTGGCTGTACGCTCCTCCACATGTGATACTCTATCTGCCATTTCCTTATATAGTATATTCATTTTTCTCATGGAGCTCTGTATCTTTTTTGTCGCCACCTTAGCTCTTCGACTCTCGGTTCTGGCCTCTACTTGCATCTGAATAAGAGTCTCATACATTAGCCCCAGTGAGGGTGTTGGAGGGGGAGCACCCACATTAACTACCCCCTTGACTCCCCCCTCAGCTTCATCCTCCTGATATAATGAAGCCGTTGCGGAGTAATCCCAACAGAGTTTCGAGTCGGAGGGTTGGAGTTGAGGGCTGCTTGAGGGATTTATTTTACCTCGTCTTTTACTTCTCTGAGAATTTGCATGCCCTGGTGGCGCTTTCTGAATAGAAGATTTAGCTGCAGGGGGTGGCTGAAGGGATGGAGGGGGAGAATGTAAGGGCCTATGTAATAAATTTGTTAAAGGGGGCTTTCCCAGATATTACCAAATGGAACTGGGAGAACGAGGTGCAGAGGGTCCACCGGTTTCCATTGGTGCAAAGAAAGTCATATGGGGAGTCGCAACCTGCGAAACCTAGAGCTATCCTTATATACATCGGGAATTTCTTAGCCAGGCAAGATATAATGAATAAGGCAAGACCAGAGGCTAGGCGTAGCTTTGAGGGGGCCACAGTTTTTGCAAGACCAGATTTTTGCCATGCTACGGTGGAGAGGAGGTGGCGCCTTAGGCAATTGATAGCTCCAGTACAGAATTTAGGTTATGAAGCATTCCTACTCTACCCAGCAAGACTCAAGATTATTGTTAAAGGAAATGTTAAGATGTTTACCTCCGAGATAAAAGCCCATCTATACATCGACGAGCTCAAGGGACAGGTGGGATAGGCGATTTGTAGATACGGTAGTCTTAGTTAGGAATTCTAGGGTTGTTAACTTCCTTAATTCTTAATCCAGGTCCTCTCTACTCAACGATGTTGGTTTTCACATTAAGGTTGAGCACTGAGTGGTGGAGTGGGAGGGAGTAGGTAGGTTAATATTCAATGAGGGGGGGGGGTGGGACGCGACTGTTGCTTTCAAAAGCAGCCACACATAGGTCACAGATGACCTATTTGCCTGTAGACGGGGGTGGGGGTGGGGGAGGGGGGTGTGTGCTCGAGTAGCTTGAGTAGGGAAGGGGGGGTCAAGGGGGGAGAGGGGGGAGAGGAGGGGGCGGTTGGATCTGTAAATTATGGGGTGCCGCTCGCAGGCGAGGACTTTGGTTCTTAACCCTTTTTATCATTTTGTTTCCCTTGGAGGTGCCGTCTCGCCACAAGTGAAGGTGCGACTCTGCTACGGGGCTGTAACTGCTGTCGGGGCTGCGAGGACCAGTGTGCTTTGCCGGATCATTGCTCGACGCACCTGGGTCCTCTTCCCGGCCCCACCCCCCTCGCCTTCATTAAGCCTCGCGGCCCCCGCTTCGCGGGAGCCGCTCGCAGGCGAGGACTTTGGTTCTTAACCCTTTTTATCATTTTGTTTCCCTTGGAGGTGCCGTCTCGCCACAAGTGAAGGTGCAACTCTGCTACGGGGCTGTAACTGCTGTCGGGACTGCGAGGACCAGTGTGCTTTGCCGGATCATTGCTCGACGCACCTGGGTCCTCTTCCCGGCTCCACCCCCCTTATTTGACTACTTAAGGCACGTCCAGGTCCGCGTAGCGGGACGCGTGCGGGGCGCACCCCGGGGCGAAGCCCGGGCCAAGGGCGGGCCCGTTTGAGCCCGTTCGAGACTGATTGAGGCTGGGCTGGGCATTCCATCTGACCAGCCCCTCTCGAGGTAAACACATTTTGGCTAGCGGGTCCACGAGGCTGGCTCTCAAGGGGTGCAATGTTGTGGGGACCTTGGACAATTTCATTACTCGTGCAAGCAATGTTTTAGCCTACGAGATTGCTGCTACTGAACGCAGGTTATCCATGGGCCCCCTTCCAGGAAAACGCTCTTCATTGGGAGGCATTATGTCAGTACCCTCTCCTGATAACGCCTCGATCCTGCACCCTGACGACCCACCAGACGAGCATTTGACAACAGAGTTAGTTCCTTCTGCTGGCCCCATCCCACCCAATCCCTCCGCTACTAGGTCTATAGATCCTCATCCATCATCCTCCGAGTCCCTTCCATTAGTTCCCATTTATAAGTGTGCTACAACAAGGTCCATGTCGGACCGTAGTGTAAGAAGTAAGTGCTCCGGGGCGAAGTTACCAGCTACAAAGGGGAAGAAACGTGAAGGGGCCCCTATGAGATGTCCTTCCAAGAAAAACCAAAAAAACATGTCATGTACAAATACAGATTCCAACATCTCTACCAAGGAAATTGATTCACCTAGAGGCCCTACCCGGGCCCCTGAGGTCCCCCCTACCCCTATATCCATAGATGAGGAGGTTACACGGGGCCTAATTAATTATGCTTTTTGGGAAAAACTGGCATCTATAATTGCTGGGAGCCTGTCCCCCCTTTCCAACCGGTTATCTCTACTAGAAGACAAAATAGCAATGATAGCCAACACCATCAACTCTAACCCGGTGGTAATCGCCCACCCAGCCCAGAAGGCACACCGTCGTCAACCCGCTCCACTATCTACCATTAGATCAAGTGAGTCAGGTGTCGATCATTCCTTCCCCTGTAACTCACCCCCAATTGAAAGGGATGTATCAACCAGCCATGATGGCAGGACTGACGTTCCTAACTTCCCACATCAGGTTCAAGCCCTAGGCGACACCGGCCGTTTGGCTTGCCCTCCACAGCAACCCACACCCCCACCCCCCACTATTCCCAGTAAAAACACTCCCCCAAGTCTTAGGAATCCTCAAAGAATTGATTTGCCCCCAGACTGCAGTCCATATGTTGTGGTCCTAACAGGCGTTCCTGAACTCCCCCCCGATAGAGACGAATCTTACCTGTCTTTGAAGAATAAGGTAATCCATTGGCTGAACGAAAATAGACCCCTTCCACCTAAACTAAATGGGGAAATTTTGATGGTGCGTAGAGTCTCATGGGTTGGACGGGGTGCGAAATCTATAAGGGGAGATTGCATTGTTGTAAATTTTAGGGACAAAATGGTGGTTAAACATGTGGGGGAGGGGGGGAGGTTTACAAAGGCTGATGGAATTCAAACTTCCTTCCTATCACACTTCTATCCCCTGGGAGCATTTAACCACAGGTTGGGCTCAGTGAAATTGTACGGGGCAATAGGTGGTACAGGTCTAGGTAACAATGGAATCCCAGAGGTAGATTCTTATGATCCACGCTTTAACATACCATGTTATAACAGGTTTAGCCTGCTGGACTGCGTTGATTGACAGTTGCCGGCTTTTGACACTGGGCCCAGTGACTCAACGCAGGTGGAGATGTTCGCCCGGGCGAGTTGGCATGCCTTTTCCCATCCTCAGGCTAGCAGGGGATATGACTGTGGGTCATCCCGGAGGGATGGGAATCCCGCGAGATTAGGGGGGGGGAGCTAGCTGTCTCCCTGTACTGACCCTGAGCCCAGTCTCAGATGTATGCAGTATAAAAGGGATATTCCAGCAATCTAGGGCGAAGCCAGCGGAGATACCCAACCCAAAGTTAACTGAGACCCACTCCGATACCTTTCCCAGCAATTTGCCGCTCCACGGGCCTCCCACAAATTTGAGGCTAATCGATAACATCAGGGGAAACTCTAATACCCAACCTGGAAATAATTTTACCTCCCAATACCTAGACTCTGTTATACACTCCACTAACCATATAGAGGGGTTAAAAATCTTATCATGGAACGTGGCGGGATTACCCTCCCTGTTAGATTCTGCCGACTGGGGGGAATTTATTGATGAACACGACCTCTGCCTATTCCAGGAAACATGGGCATCGAAGCCCTATCACCGTCTAGGGTATGTCACCTACTGGGAACCGGCAGTGAGGGCTAAAAGGGGGAGGCCATCGGGAGGGCTGACCATCTGGGTGCGAACACATCTGGGATGCGCAATCAGGAAAGTTACCACTGACTCACTCGACATTATGTGCTTAGCCATGACTTTCCGGGACAACCATGAGCTGAGCCTGATTAATATCTATTCTCGCCCAGTGAATTACGGCCAAGTGTCTTGCACTCTCACTTGCCTAGAGAAATTCTTGAGCTCATCTATTAACCCAGATCATTGCATAATCGGCGGCGATTTTAACTGCCATTATGAACCCCTGAATGGGTTGACCAGCTCAGTATCACAGGAAGAGGACCAAGCGTGGGCAATTCCCTTATGTAACACCTATACCACGAGGGCTTGGACACCTCTGGTCCTCCAACTTACTTCGATAACTCTTACCTTTTCTCTAAGGGCCTGTAATGGAAGGTTTCCGGCAGATAATCCTGGTAATTTTACTTTTGAAAGGAATGGACAAGCCACCATTATCGACTACATAATGCTTAGCATGGGACTGTGGTCTAGGATTCTGGACTTTCATGTAAAGCAACGATGTGAAAGTGACCATAACCCCATCGTTGTAACTATGGAGGGCTTTAGTAAAAGCCCTCATCCCGGCAACAATTCGATCCCCCAAAAGGCCCTGGTCACAACCTGTGGCGCTCGAAGAGTCAGATGGGAAAAGATCGCCCAATCCCAAAGGGAGCTTAGTCTCATGTATAGTGAGATCTGTCCCCTTTTGGAGAAATTTCTGGGCGAAGCTGCCTTGGGAGAGGGTTCCCCAGATCAGGACTTGATAGGACTAACCCACACAGAACTTTGTGGCATCCTAGAGACCCATTTCTATCGGGAAACTAGGAGAAAATCGGTTCCCGCGAAGGGGAAAAATACCTGGTATAACAAGACCTGCAGGGAAGCAAAGCTAGTGCTTTTAACAACTCTTAAAAAGGGTAATAAGCCACTAATCAAGGAAGCGAGGGCATTCCATAAGAAAGTTACTGAAGAAGCAAAAAAAGAATGGGAACTAAATAGATGGGAGGAGATTTCTTCTGCACTGAAGAACAGGGACTCGAGGTTATTTTGGAACTTGGTGAAAACCGGGTCATCAGGTTCCCAGCAAGCAGTTCAACCCAATGTTGGGGAAGAAATCTGGCGTCGTCATTTTGAAGATCTCTATGCCTTCAAGACAATAGAAGTAGATTGTTCTTCTCCCCTCCCTAATGTAACTATACTACAAAATCAGGGGGTGGCCCATAGGTGCACGATTGCTGAAGTTAAACTGGCCCTTAGCAAAGTCCTCCCAAACAAAGCTCCAGGCTTAGACAGGATCCCAGGCGACCTATATAAGAGCGAGCCGGACATCTGGGTTCCTTATCTTTATGGTCTCTTTAATGCAATATTGGCTGGAATGCCGTTACCACCGACATGGGCTGGCGCCGAGATCATACCAATTCATAAAAAGGGTTCCCCCCTTGATCCGGCAAACCATAGGCCGATTAGTTTAATTGACGTGGCACAGAAGATCTTTGCGCGCATTCTACTAGGGAGACTTCAAGCATGGATGGATGACTTTAATATTTTAACACCTCTGCAGGCGGGCTTTAGAGCCAAAATGTCAACAGTGGATCAGCTGTTTAGATTACAGATGATCCACTGGAAATCTATTATTTTAGAAGGAGGCAGTCTTTATCTCACGTTTGTAGACCTGAAGTCTGCCTTCGATATGGTGGATCGTCGTCAGCTGTGGGGGCTGTTAAAAGAGATGGGTGTGCCCTCCTATCTATGCAATCTATTAGATCGCCTACACAAAGACACCTTTGCCAGAGTCAGGTTCGGCCTAAATGGAGAACTTACGTCTCCATTCCGTGTAGAGAAGGGAGTGAGGCAGGGTTGCGTACTAGCGCCAACCCTCTTTTCTCTCTTTTTAAATGGGTTGGTCGAGGACCTTCTGGCCTAAGAGATATAGACGCACCCAGGTTGGCGGGCAGGAAAATACCTGCACTAATGTTTGCAGATGACACCCTGCTTCTGTCCAGGACCCCTATGGGAATGGAAAGAATCCTGGATGGATTTGCCCTATTCTGCAGGAAAAGGAACCTGGTCATAAATGTGAGTAAGACCAAATACATGGTTCTCCACGCGGATACTATAAACCGCCCCACGCCAAAACTGGACGGTCTGCATTTGGAACGGGTGAACATATTCGACTACTTGGGCGTAACTCTTAACAACAAAATGAATTGGGGGCCCCAGATTTCAAAAGTAAATTTAAAATTGGCACAGATAACCGGGGGAATCATAAAGATGCACAAAAATAACCCACTAAAGCTAATTAGCCCATTAGTGGAGATATACAAGGTCCAGGCGAGGGGGGTTGTGACTTACGGTGCTGAACTATGGGGCCACAACACAGTCCCGACTTTAACCAAGTCGGAAAACCATTTTTCTAGACAATTATTGGCACTACCCACGAGTACCCCTATGCAGCCGCTCAGGATGGATCTGGGTATACACACAATCGCGGATCTGGTTGCATCACGTCCGGTTATGTACTGGCGACGTCTATGGAGTACTCCCGAACTTGCTAGTTTTCGGGAGGAACTGAAATCTATCCTGTTGATCCCTAAGGCTGGCGCTATTCCATGGCTAGCCTTTGTAAAAAAATCCCTGAGGGCAATAGGGAGAGAGGATCTTTGGCTTAAACCAGAGGAGTCATGCCGTAACCTTTCAAAAAAGTCACTGGCTAAAACCCTGGAGGAATTCAATCTGATACAGGTCCTACGGTCCACGAATAGTACCAATCTGACCTCGGCATTTCTTGAGGTGAAAAATGGCTATAGTTTTGAGCCCGCATTAGATTTGATTCACCCGGTAATCGCCAAGAAACTATTCATGCAATTTAGGCATGGTTCTCTCCCTCTTTTTTCAAGAACAAACAAGTGGGTTGGATCTAGCAGACACTCTTGTCCTGGGTGCGGTGTAGAAGAAGAGTCAGAGGTCCATGTCATCTTTTTTTGTACAGCCTACTCAACCCCCCGTCGAAAATGGATCATCCAGCTCGCTAAAAATACGGGGGCCAGGAATCATAGAGATCTGTTTAGGCTCTTGAAGTATGACCCATCCCCCTTATTTGTTACCGTGATAGCCAAATTTTTATTTTTAATGTGGTTAATGAGAAGACGACTACTATCACGCTAAGGTATATCTTGTGTTAGACCTCTCAAATACAGTGTTTTTTCTTTTTGTTGTCTTGGCCAACGTGTTTGTTTATATGTCCTCATATTTACATTTTTATTGTTGCACCATTTTATTATATCTACTGTTTTGTAATATTGTGATTTATGAACTTTTATGGCTGTCAGCCGAAATAAAGTTTTCTTGACTTGACTTGACTTGTAAGTTATGCATTTTTCACAGCATGTATCATATTGCACATTTGTTAATGCTTTTTGATGTTTACTTTAGTTACTTCAAGGTATTGGCTTCTCTAAGTGGGGATACATTTGATGTGTTTTAATGTCATGTAGAATTGCATCAATTAATATATGTGGGCTAAATGATATCAACAAAAGACTGAGAGCTGCTGCATTATTTAAAACGCTTCGGATAGATATTCTGGTGCCGATTACGATCCTGGAAAAACCGGGTACGAACCGTCGGTCGGAGCGTTTTCTCCGTCCGACTCGTACCCGGTCGTAAAACTTTACAAACATGGTAGTACGATTCGCACGGAAACACCATTTCCGTACGAATCGTAAAAAACACCGTCCGACGAAAATATACATACGAATGTGATCCGGGAATGCTGCGACGTGACGTCGGGACATATTCAGGCAGCGTTTCACGACCCAGGAAGTACGATTCGAACCGACAGCAGTCCGGACGGCAATATTTTTACGGCACCCAAAAAGTGCCGGAAAAGCGAAGTACGCCGCGAAACGACCAGATTAGGGGGCCCGGTACGCGCCGTACCCCCCCCAGCCCCCGTGAGTACGCGCCGAACCCCCCCAGCCCCCGTGAGTACGCGCCGAACCCCCCGTGTATGTACACCCCTGTACGTGTCGAACCCCCGTGTATGTACACCCCTGTCGTACCCCCACCCGTGTATGTACGGTGCGTACGTGCTGGGGGTACGCACCGTACATACACGGGTGGGGGTACGACTCGAACGTACAGGGGTGTACATACACGGGGGTTCGACACGTACAGGGGTGTACATACACGGGTGGGGGTACGACTCGAACGTACAGGGGTGTACATACACGGGGGTTCGACACGTACAGGGGTGTACATACACGGGGGTTCGACACATACAGGGGTGTACATACACGGGTGGGGGTACGACTCGAACGTACAGGGGTGTACATACACGGGGGTTCGACACGTACAGGGGTGTACATACACGGGGGTTCGACACGTACAGGGGTGTACTTACACGGGGGGTTTGGCACGTACTCACGGGGGCTGGGGGGGGGTACGGTGCGTATGCGGGCACATGTCTCCATGGTTGCTATGGGAGTTCGGTGCGGACGGTGTTTTTTCCATACGGTTGTAACGTCGGACGCACGGGATGGATCGTGATTCCGCGGTCGGACTTCACTTTTCACATTTGTACGGTAAATCGTCCGGGGAGGTGTCGGACACATTTTCCGACCCGAGGACGTGTGGGGAATTATTCCCAATGCGACTCGTATGGGCTTTTTACCATGCGAATCGTGATTGCCAGTTTGTACGGCACTTGTGCGATTCGTACGGTAAAAAGACCGGATACGAGTCGGACGGGCAATTTTTTTTACCGGATCGTGATCGCCACCTCTGTGTCTCCAAGAAACACATATTGAGGGAGGTAAGGGATATCTTCTGGAGCAACTGGGTTTTCATCTGATGGCTTATTCGAAGCAGGGGACAAGTAGAAGGGGAGTTGCAATCCTAGCCAAGAGTAGGAAGGTTGTGGTAAATAGAAAAAAAGAGGATCAATGGGTACTGGTGGAAATAATATATAAGGGAGAGAAGTGAACGGTGGTTACACTATATGGCTCCACGGAGGACGACCCGGAGGTCTTTCAATTATTAGACACTGAGTTGGCTCACTGGCCAGAACCCATAATATGCTGTGGTGACTTCAATATACATGATCCACGAAGCTCCTTTGCGCAAGAAGGGGGGAAATATACTGGTAGAAAGAAGAAGATGCACAGGGCCTTGGCTGCTATGGTACACCATAACGCTCTGATTGATCCATGGGTTAAGCTGCACCCCCATAGGGAAGGTAGCACCTTCTTCTCTGTACCGCACAAAGTTATGGTTAGACTTGACTATTTTTTAATTTCTAGTTCTCTCACTACAGGCTTATTGATGGAAAAGCAACCTAGGATCATTTCAGATCATAATCCCCTGATTTTAGCAGTGAATCTAGGGCAGTCACAAAGGAAAATCTCACAGTGGACATTCGAGAGAGCAGTATTAAAAGATGAGGGATATAGAGAACATATGAGCATATGGATTAAGGGGTTTTGGGCAATGAACAGAGGGACAGCATCCCCAGGAATGGTATGGGACGCGTTTAAAGCTGGGATCAGGGGGGAGACTCTCAGCTATACTGGCTATAAACGCAAGGGGGATAAGGCTAGATTGGATGATCTGACTAAGGAACTTTGTAAGGCGGAAAATGAGTTGGTACAAGGAATTCAATTAAATTTACCTTTAGAGGATCTCCTGCTTAAAATTATGCTGATCAAAACTGAAACTATCGAGAATATTGCCACAAAAGCAGCAGTTAGTTATCTAATAAGAAAAGAGAATTCATATGAATTAAGTGAGAGAGTGGGGCACATATTAGCCGTCCGTACAAGACAGAAAACAGCTGCGGCGGACATTAAGGAGGTTACAGACGGACAGGGTAACCTGATCTCAGACTCCGATGCTATTAGAGAAGTCTTTAGACAATTTTACTCTGATTTGTATTCCAGAGAGGGTGGAAAACATGTAATCGATGTTGCAGGGTACACTATTAATATAATTCCATCAAAACTCCCGCAGGAAGAGAAAATAACCTTAGATTTACCAATTCAGTTGGAAGAAGTCGAAACCGCGTTGAATAGTCTTCCCTCAGGCAAAGCATCCGGCCCTGACCAGATCCCACTTGAGTTTTATAAGGTATTTCAAGATATACTTATGCAAGATTTTTTTGATATTTTGAGTCTAGCACAGACAGGGGAATCAATTCCTAACTCGTGGGGGGGAGCAGACATCGTAATAATTTTGAAGAAAGGAAAATCCCCGGTACTTCCCGGATCCTATAGACCTATTACGTTAATGAATGCAGATGTTAAGATATTTTCTAAAATCTTAGCTAAAAGACTGGGTAGAGTCATTGAGAGTATGGTCAGCCCATCACAGCATGGTTTTATTCCGGGGAAAGGCACTACCCACCATATTAGGCGGTTGGTCACACTATTTGATGCAACGGAAGTCCTGGGAGACCCTATGGCAGCCCTATTCTTAGACGCAGAGAAGGCGTTTGATAGGGTCTCCTGGGATTACCTCTGGGCAATCATGAGATGGTTTGATATAGGGGAGGGATACATACGAGCAATTCAGACATTATATAGAGATCCTATAGCTAGGATAAGGGTCAATAGAGGGTATTCTTCAACATTTAGGATAAGCAGAGGGACTAGACAGGGGTGCCCGTCATCCCCATTAGTATTTGCCCTTTTTATCGACCCATACCTACGTAACCTAGAGGCCAATGCTAAGATACCTGCAGTTATGATTAACGGAAGAGTGTGCAAAATATTGGCATACGCGGACGATGTAGCCATCATAACGTCTAATCCGTCGGAGGCCATTAGGGAGGTGGAATGCGAAGCTTTACGCTTTGGGCAGTTGTCAGGATATAAACTCAATAGCACTAAGACACAGAGGTGCCGATCACGATCCTGCAAAAACCGGGTACGAACCGTCGGACGGAGCACAATCTCCGCCCGACGCGTACCCGGTCGTCAATTTTCACAAACAAGGAATTACGATTCGCACGGGTACACCATTACCGTACGAATCGTAAAAAAGCCCGACCGAACAAAAAAACACCTACCAATGCGATCCGGGAAAGCGCCGACCTGACGTCGGGACGCTCGCAGCCAGCCATTCACGACCCAGGAATCACGATTCGCACCGACGTCACCCCGCACGGTGAATATTTTGCGGCAGCCAAAAACTGCCGGGAAATCAGGACGACGCGAACAAGGACCACCAGTACGCGACGGACAGACGACGACGCGAACAAGGAGGACCAGTACGTGACGGACACACAGGACGACGCCACCAAGGAGGACCCGTACGCGACAGGACGACGCGATCAAGGAGGACCCGTACGCGACAGGACGACGCGAGCAAGGAGTACCAGTACGCGACGGACAGACATGGACCCGAACCTACGAGTCATCCCTGCCCTCATAGCAGTACACCTCCTCTACAGGTTACGACGCAGACGCCGCAGAAGGTCAGAATAACTAAGGGAGGGGGGAAAGTGGGGTGGGGTGGGGGTGGCACGACCAGGGCAGGCCACAAAACAACCACATAAGTCACACACCACACATGGCCTGGACATACCTGACTCCCATGCCCTGGTCACCACGAGGGGGTGGGGGCGTGTCCTGATAAGCCAGCGACCGCCACAACGGAAGTCCGTCACCACGCGAACCGGCAACACAACCAGACAGGTACGTCCCGTACCCACGCCTGAAGAGCGTGGGTACGAGTCGGACCACGCCCACACACGTCACCCCAACAATGGCGGGACGGATCGCACCCACGTGGCAAAGGCCTGGGTACGGGCCGCACAAACATCACATAGCGTGGGGACGGATATGTACGGACCCTACCCCCACCCCGTATGCAAGGAGCGTACCCCCCAGCCCAACAGTGCAAGTACGACCCGTACCCCCACCCGCGTATGCATGGAGCGTACCCCCCATGCCAACAGTGCAAGTACGACGCAAACCCTCACCCGCGTATGCAAGGAGCGTACCCCCCAGCCCAACAGTGTAAGTACGACCCGTACCCCCACCCGCGTATGCAAGGAGCGTACCCCCCATGCCAACAGTGTTAGTACGACACGTACCCCCACCCGCGGACGTACGGAGCGTACCCCCACCCCAACAGTGTAAGTTCGACCCGTACCCCCACCCGCGTATGCATGGAGCGTACCCCCCATGCCAACAGTGTAAGTACGACTCGAACCCCCACCCGCGGACTCACGGACCGTACCCCCACCCCAACAGTGTAAGTTCGACCCGTACCCTCACCCGCGTATGCATGGAGCGTACCCCCCATGCCAACAGTGTAAGTACGACTCGAACCCCCACCCGCGGACTCACGGACCGTACCCCCACCCCAAAAGTGTAAGTACGACCCGTACCCCCACCCGCGAATGCAAGGAGCGTACCCCCCAGCCCAACAGTGTAATTACGACCCGTACCCCCACCCGCGAATGCAAGGAGCGTACCCCCCAGCCCAACAGTGTAAGTACGACCCGTACCCCCACCCGCGAATGCAAGGAGCGTACCCCCCAGCCCAACAGCGTAAGTACGACCCGTACCCCCACCCGCGAATGCAAGGAGCGTACCCCCCAGCCCAACAGTGTAAGTACGACCCGTACCCCCACCCGCGTATGCAAGGAGCGTACCCCCATGCCAACAGTGTAAGTACGACCCGTACCCCCACCCGCGGACGTACGGAGCGTACCCCCACCCCAACAGTGTAAGTTCGACCCGTACCCTCACCCGCATATGCATGGAGCGTACCCCCACCACACCAGTGTAAGTAGACTCGTACCCTCACCTCGAATGCATTGAGCGTACCCCCACCGTGTATGTGCCAAGCGTACATATCCTGAAATCGGAGGTGTGTGTGCAGAGTCCACCCAGCAGTGCCCTGAGACAGGAGGGGTGGTTGCCTATCACTCCCAGCAGTGCCCTGAGACAGGAGGGGTGGGTGCAGAGTCCTCCCAGCAGTGCCCTGAGACAGGAGGGGTGGGTGCCTATCACTCCCAGCAGTGCCCTGAGACAGGAGGGGTGTGTGCAGAGTCCTCCCAGCAGTGCCCTGAGACAGGAGGGGTGGTTGCCTATCACTCCCAGCAGTGCCCTGAGACAGGAGGGGTGGGTGCCTATCACTCCCAGCAGTGCCCTGAGACAGGAGGGGTGGGTGTGGAGTCCTCCCAGCTGTGCCCAGAGACAGGAGGGGTGGGTGTGGAGTCCTCCCAGCAGTGCCCTGCGACAGGAGGGGTGTGTGCAGAGTCCTCCCAGCAGTGCCCTGAGACAGGAGGGGTGGGTGCCTATCACTCCCAGCAGTGCCCTGAGACAGGAGGGGTGTGTGCAGAGTCCTCCCAGCAGTGCCCTGAGACAGGAGGGGTGGGGGCCTATCACTCCCAGCAGTGCCCTGAGACAGGAGGGGTGGGTGTGGAGTTCTCCCAGCTGTGCCCAGAGACAGGAGGGGTGGGTGCAGAGTCCTCCCAGCAGTGCCCTGAGACAGGAGGGGTGGGTGCCTATCACTCCCAGCAGTGCCCTGAGACAGGAGGGGTGTGTGCAGAGTCCTCCCAGCAGTGCCCTGAGACAGGAGGGGCGGGTGCCTATCACTCCCAGCAGTGCCCTGAGACAGGAGGGGTGGGTGTGGAGTCCTCCCACCAGTGCCCTGAGACAGGAGGGGTGTAACACATGTGTGGGAGGCCAGAATTATCCACATGCATACTGGCTACAAGGGAACATGTCCCCATGAACTCATGTCAACAGACTCCACACACAAGTACAGTGATCATCAAGGATGCCACGATTGTTGCAGGTGGAGACATGGCCCTGCATGCATGGCCAAAGTAGAAGGGCTCCGTCACACACAGCTCATGTAGACACAGCTCTGCGCTAAACATTGGGAACACCCTGCAGGGAAGAAAGCTGTGTACACAGAGGAAGGAATACACCCTGGGACAAGTGCACCATGCAGTAACTGCTTACATGAACAAAGAAAGTTAGCCAACACCTTGTGATGGCACACAGATCCCAGGGTCCCACCAATGAGCAGTACACTACTACATATCCCACACACCCAAACCCTTACACACCACCCAAAACCATGTAGCAGCCCCACCAACACCAATACCAGCATAGCAGTAGTGTGATAATGAAAACAAAATTAAGCTTTATTCAGCATGAGCACAATGTCCGTGGATCGCAGGCAGTTCAATCTTCACAAAGCCCATAGGGCAGTCAATGATTCTCAGCTGGATGGGGGACACAGTGGGATGCGTGTCCCCTACCTTGCCTGCACAGTCAAATGGCATCGTCTTCCACACTGGTGAGGGCATCAGGGGGGGGGGAAGCAACAGGCACCGCAGGGACATCAGGGCAAAGGGGCGGCGTTGTGGGTGCAGGGATGGAGGACTCCACCACAGGGGGTGGGTCAGTGCCAAAGGCGGAGGCCAGGATGGCACTACACACCTTTGCAAGGTCCTCCAGGGAGTCCCCTGCACCCGAAGGGACCTCAGGCCCCAAGGAGGGGGGGGGTCAGAGGGATGGGTCGCAGCGCCACCGGGGGAGGGTGGAGACAGGGGGGGAGACTCAACCACCCTGACCGGGGACCTCCTTGACCGCTTGCGTGGTGGTGTAACTGTGGGGCTCAGGGACAGAGCGGCCATGAAGGAGTCCTTGGGGGAGATGTGGCCAGGAGAGCTGAGGGGAGGGGATTTGGAGGGAGTGGACTGGGTGGAATGCGGACTCCCACTATGGCTGCGTGTCACACGTTTGCCCCCCGACCCAGTGGGTGTGCCTACCTCACCCTGTGTGTGCGTGTCAGGAGGAGTGCGGTGGACCTTCCCTGCTGGTGTGGTGCCCGTGTCCGTTGATGTGGGTGCATGCCGACGTCTGGGTGTACGTGGGACAGGCATGGGAGTGGGAAGTGTGGATGGGGCAGGGGTAGGTGGGGGGAGGTCGCGCTGCAGGAGACCCACTGCTGCAGTCAGTGTGGAGTCGATGGACCTCAGCAAGTTGCGTTGGTCAGCCTGCGATGAATGAATGCCCTCCAAGAAAGCCTCGATGTTGGTGAGGGTTTTGCCGTGGGCATGGAGGACATTAAGGATCGCAGCCTGACCAACCTGCAGTTGCCGCTGGATGTCCACAGACTCTGCATTGGCGGCAGCAGTGGAGACAGGGGCAGGGGGTGCGGTGCCTGGCAGGAAGGAGACATGCTGTGACCGGGCACGCTGGGAAGGGACACGAGCAAGTGGGAGGCGGCTGGTGGGAACTGAGGGGGCGGTGCGAGGTGTTGTTCCGCTGTCAGCTGCTGGTGCAGCCACCGCCCACTCGGAGACATCCTCCTCGGACCTGTCAGCTTCGTATTCTGACGTGCCAGTCGACAGGTCCTCGGCCGCACTATCCTCCACCTCTGTCCCACTCGATGTGCCAGCCCCGATGTCACGGCTGGCACTGGTGCTCGGTCCCTCCGCCTTGCCTGTGTCCATGTCTCCCTCTGTGTCCCCCGACGATGCTGTGGGCAGGGTGGAGAGACATAAATTAATCAGACAGCTGTACACATCAGTCACATGAGTACAATCGACATAGGTAACACTGCATAGCCTGAAAAGGAAGATCCCTAACATCTACTAAACAAGGTACCGATGTAGGGCATGAAACACACAGTTGGTTGAGCCACCATGCCACTGAAATACCATGGAGAGCATGAGACAATAGCTAAACACAGGAAACGGAGTCTGACAGAGCACCCAGGCCCTGGGGACAATCCAGCACTGCATCTGCACCACACAGCGTTGGCGAAAATACCGATGACCAGGGACCATATCCATGAACTTGAGACACATGCTGCATAGGTAATGCTGAAAACATGCCCAACATGACTCGGTCACTGCACATTGCGTGTGTGTCCAGACACATCACACACTGCCCAGACCCAGCAAGTAGAAATCAGGATTTGACACATAGGCATTGCCCGCACCAACAAGACCCTACACGAGGCAAATTGTTGAGACACAGGTGGCACCAACATCTCATAGTCTGGCTGATACACACAGGGGCAGGCAAAAAGCAAGAGTGTACGCCAAACAGCCAAGGTGCGCCTGTACAAATAATGAGGTACCAGTGCCCATCCTCAGATGAGTATAACAAGACACACAGGCACTGGCAACTGTGAGTATGAAGAAGGACAATCAGGTCAGGCTGCACAGTGGACACCTGTACAAAATAGCACGTCTATATACATGGTGACAGGGGACAATGGCACAGAGCACAACCTACGCTGTAGACACTGAGATTGTCCACGTTTATGATGACACATACACCACTGAGGAAAAGGTGCCCCAGGGGACAGTAGTGGGCACGCAACTACATGCTACTGAATGTTAATGACTGCAACACACGTCACCATCCCTGCACTATGTGGATCGCACACTCATGCACATCATGTCACAGGCCACTACATAGGACATGCGCGCTGTAAGGCATGACACATGAGAGACCAACTCCCATGTCTGGAGTCAGCATCAGTGCCAACTGACATGGAACCCACATGCAGTGAACTTGACAGTGCACAGGCAAGGTCCCACAACCTGTTACACACCACCCCCACACATGATGCTACAGTCATTGTTCTCGTGGACAAAGCGCCAGTGTTAGACCTGTCAGCCCTTTGGCAGTTCCCTCCTCATTTTATTATTTTTGTCCCTTTCCCCCTTCTCATTTTTTTCTGTCTACCTAACTTTTTAGGTGCTAATGTAGAGGTTCTGGGCGCTTTACTCTCACTACCTGAGGGAAAGGCGCAAGGTGCTCCTCTGAGGAAAACTAGGGAAGGCAGGTGAGATTCTAAAATGGTGGCACCAACTGTCACCTCAGCACCTGGACCATGACTGCCATGGGGGTTTCCAGAACTTTCTGGGCCCTTCTGGCAAGTCAGGCCCAAGGTGATAAATAGAGGTGGCAGGTGAGCGGCCATTTTAGAAGTGTGTGAGAAGCCAGATAGTGAGGAGTAAGGCACCTGAGTGGGGAGGTGGCTGCACTAGGTCAGGTGAAGACAGGTCTTAGGGTCTGCAAGATTTTCCTAACCAGTGATGCCACTCCCCATCTTCTGACCGGCCCCTGACGTCTGCCACAGAGGGTGAGGACATTGTGCCCTGGGGGAAGCTTGAGGAGGCTATAACCCTGAAGGAGGACGGAGGGAAGAATCGCTACCTGGGCCCCCTGTCTCTTATCCCCACTAGATCGGAGCCAGGAGCGCAGCTTGAAATTAGCGCTTCCCCCCTTGATCCCTGTCTGTGGGGGAGATCGGTACCCCGCAGTTGTGAAGGGGTCCATTGACATCTTGGCTGGAGACAAAGAATTTCTAGCCCTCGAAGGTTCAAGCCACCCCCCCCCTTTGGTTACGAGGCGTTACCTGGAGTTGTCGCCACCCCCCCCCCCCCCTGGATCGGGAGGTGGGCAGGTGTCCCCAGGAGATGGCCCGTTGTTTCCGTGGAGCTTTAAGGGGGGCTCGGTGACCGGTGAGGGGGCACTGCTGCTGCCTGCCTGAGAAGATTTGGGCAGTGGAGACGAGCTCCGGGCTAGTGACTGCCGTCCCTGGATCACGTGAGTGGAGCTGACGCCGTAGCGCCGCCCCACTGCTGTCAGACCTCAGCGCAGGCCGCGCCCCTGCGAGCGGCACATCGACGTAGAGCTGCCGGCGCGCTTCCTGAGGAGAGAGAGGAACAGCGGCGGGAGCAAGTGCGCTGGGGAGAAATCCGACAGCGGAGAAGTACACTCCCCCAGGGAGTCTTGAGTGAGGGGGTAGAGGGTTGGGTTGATTTCGCCAGTTTCCCCGATCCCTGTCACTCGCGGGTGAAGCCCCGCCTGCTCTGTGGGGACGCCACACCAGACTTCACCGGACTGCCCTGAGGAGAACACCGAGGAGAACTCAGTAAGCGGGGCAAAAATAGACCGGGAGGGAGAGTTTGATGCAAGTCTTGCGCCCACGACGCTGTGTTTACTCTAGTAATTGGCAGGCAACTGGTGAGACTGGTGGGTTTAGCGCTAAAGTTAATAGATTCCTTCTTAATGACCGAGGGAGTTGCTAAAGTGATGTGAATTTGGAAACACAACCTTTCAAGTTATTTACTTAAGTCGCTACAGCAGAGAATTGATGCCAAGGGAATATTTCAATGTAAAGTGATGTAACTATGTGATTTTGGAATGTAGCAACTAGAGGTAACCATCTGCTTCTTAACAGGAGGGGAACAAGTTCAAGTAAGCATCTATATGTACCATGAGGATGATATATGGTTTTCTGGAAGTATTTTGCTTAGGGTAACCGCCTGATCAAAGAGCCTTGTGCAGACTAGGTGGCCATTTAATTGACTCATTGAAGTGATGTAAAAACTCGTGGATGTAAAAGTAAACTGAAAGAAAAGTATTGTTGATTAATGTGATGAAATGTTATAAAGTTATAGTAACTCTTTTACAAAAAAAAATCGGTGTAGTGTTCTTTTTGAGTGATGTGGCGCAGGATTGCGAGCTGAGTGGGATGCAGGCCTGAAAAGCCAGAAGGAGTGTTGAGCCAAGTGACCTGAGCCAAGCTACCCCCTTAGACGTAGGTCCAACAAGTTGGTGCTCAGCGGTGGGATTACTTATTCAGTGCTTGCATCCGCTTAGTGGCAGTTTTGCGCGCATCACCACCTACACTGGATTGTTTTGACTGGAGTTTTCTCCAGATTGTTTTCTAATTGGAGGATTTTTTTTTAAATTGTCCTGTGTATATTCCCTTCTGGAATAAAGTTCCTGTGTTGGGGTCCCATCTGGTAGGATGGAATTCGAATTGGGTAGGCTGGAGGAGTACACAGCGGCCCAATTGAGGGAGTTCTGCCAGGAACGGGGGGTATTCTTTAAGCAGGGGGTGAAGAAGACAGAGCTCCAGGCAAGCTTAAGAGCCTGGGTTATGGCCCACCCTAGCGGGAAACGGGAAGAAGAACCAGAACTAGATCTCCTAGAAGAACCGGAAGTCCTTCTACCCCCTGGGAGCGGTAATATGGACGTTGGGTCCAGGGCCCCATCAAGAGTGGGAAGTAGCGCCTCAGGGGGAAGCCTGTCCTCTGCTGACCTAGTTGATCGGAGGGAAGAGAGACAGCTTAGAATGGATCTGGCCCGGTTGGAAAAGGAGAGGGAGGAGAGGAGGTTCCTCCACGAGCTTCGCTTAAAAGAGTTAGAGCTCAAAGTCCTTCAACTTGGAACCCCCAGCAGTCCTAATGGTGGCAGCATACCGAGAGAAGTCTCGAGAGAGTCCAGGCCCTACCTGCCCAAAGACGTGGTTGCTAGCTATGGCATAGGGGATGATATTGTGAAATGGCTGGCTGCCTATGAGGTTTCTCTAAGAGCCCATGGGGTCCCTGAAGCCCAGTGGGGGGGTGGCCTGTATAGGTATATGCCTCCGGTGGGGAGGGATGCCTTGTTAGCGCTAGAACAGCCAGACCAGACCAGGTACCCCGTCATGAAGGTAGCCCTAGTAAGGAAATTCGGACTGACCCCTGAAAAATTCAGGCAGAGGTTCCGGGGTAGTCAGAAGTTGTCCACTCAGAATTGGGTGGACTTCTTGGACTATGCCCGGAAAGCCTTAGAGGGCTGGGTGCAAGGTAGTGAAGTCAAGGACTATGAGGGACTGTACAATTTAATCTTAAAGGAGCATCTCCTCGAGAAAAGTTTTCCAGAGCTGCGTCAGCACCTAGTAGACAGCAAGCTCACTAATCCCAGGAAGCTTGCAGAGGAGGCGGATATCTGGGCGAGTACCCGGGTATCCTCAAAAGGGACTGGAGGGAATTTCCAAGGGGCTGGACAGGGCGCCCCCCAGAAGAAAGGGGGGGAAGACAAAAAGAGGGAGTTCTCTAAAGGCCCCCAAAAGAGTTCACCAGGGAAGGGAGTAGGATTCCCTCCTAAGGTTGTTCCCCACAAACCCCCTTATCCTGACCGTGGTCAGCAGCCTAGGGTTGTCCGATGTTACGAGTGTGGTGAGGTTGGGCACTATAAGGGGGATGCCAAGTGTCCCAAGAGACCACACCCTCCCATTGGAGGAAAGACCCCTGGAGTGGAAAGTGTAGTGCTCGGGGAGGAGTTGCCCCTAGATAAGGGAGGTGAGTGGGCAGGGCTAACCCTAGTGTCCTTAGGGGATTGTGAGATGGTTCCTAAGACCCAGATGCCCTCGAATACTACTAAGTACAGGCAATGGGTCACCATCAATGCCCAGAGGGTGGAGGCTCTGAGGGACACAGGAGCCAGCATGACTATGGTAAGGAGTCAGCTGGTGTCCCCAGAGCAGGTGGTCCCCAATGTAGTCCACCCGGTTGTGATGGCTGACAACCGAGAGGGTCACTATCCGGTGGCCCAGGTTCCCTTTGAGTGGGGAGGGGTGGCGGGTCCTCTACGAGTTGCGATCAGCCCTGCCATGCCGGTCGACTGCCTGTTGGGAAACGACCTTGAACACTCGGCGTGGAAGGAGGTTGAGTTCAGGGCCCACATGGGAATGTTGGGGACCCCTGAGTGGACGTGTGCCCACACTCGGTCCATGACCACCCGAAGAGGGGATTCACAGAGGTTGGAGCCTGGGACAAAGGCCCAACCAGCTACCGGAAAGGGTAGACGGGGACGGGGACGGGGAAAGCCTGCCCCGGCATCTGACCCTCCAAAGGTGGATGGGGCAACTAAGGTGGTCCCGGAGTCTACGGAGGGGGATGTAACGTCCCTGGAGGGCTTGCCTACCCCTGCAGACTGGCAGGTGGAGGGAGGACCCACTAGGGAAGAGTTTTGTCGGGCCCAGAAGGAGTGCCCTACCCTTGAGGGTTTACGGCGGCAGGCCGAAGCCCAGGCAGCGGGTAACGATTCGGGGAACTTCCACATATACTGGGAAGATGGACTCCTGTATAGCGAACCCAAGGCTCCGGTGCATGGTTCATCCCGGGCCTTGGTAGTTCCCCAGCGTTACCGAGCTTTCCTATTAGGACTGGCTCACGAAATACCCTTGGCAGGACACTTGGGACAAGACAAGACCTTTGCTCGACTTGTCCCTCATTTTTACTGGCCTCAGATGAGGATTACGTCCGATACTTTTTGTAGGACGTGTGTAACCTGCTAAGCTAGTGGGAAGACAGGGGTGAAGCTGAAAGCTCCCCTGGAACCACTGCCTGTCGTTGGTACCCCCTTTGAAAGGGTGGGCATCGACATTGTCGGGCCATTGGATCCACCAACATCGGCCGGTCACAGGTTTATCCTGGTCCTGGTGGATCATGCCACACGGTACCCAGAGGCTATCCCTCTGAGGACCATTACTGCACCTGCGGTGGCACGGGCCCTTATGGGAATTTTTACCCGGATGGGATTCCCCAAAGAAGTGGTGTCGGACAGAGGTACCAACTTCATGTCGGCATACATGCGGGCTATGTGGAAAGAGTGTGGAGTTACCTACCGGTTCTCCACTCCTTATCACCCCCAGACTAATGGTCTGGTGGAAAGGTTTAACAAAACCTTGAAGGGCATGATCCGGAGTCTGCCCGAGAGCCTGCGGAGGAGATGGGACATCCTCCTACCTTGTTTGCTGTTTTCGTACAGGGAGGTACCACAGAAGGGAGTGGGCTTCAGCCCCTTCGAATTGTTGTACGGGCACCCTGTGCGTGGACCCCTCAGCCTGGTGAAGGAAGGATGGGAAAAGTCTCCCAGAAAACTTCCCACGGATGTGGTGAGCTACATGCTGGCCTTTCGTAGCCAAATGGCTAGGTTGTGGAAGCAAGCTTCTGAAAACCTAGAAGCCAGCCAAACGGTCATGAAGGAATGGTATGACCGAAACGCTCACCCGGTGGAGCTGGAGCCTGGCCAGAAGGTGTGGGTGATGGAACCTGGAGAGCTTAGTGCCCTCCAGGATCGCTGGTCAGGTCCCTTTGAGGTGGTTGAGAAAAAGGGCAAGGTTACCTACGTGGTAGATCTTAAGACCCCCAGGCAGCCCCATCGGGTGCTCCATGTCAACCGCCTCAAGCCTCACCAAGAGAGACCCGAGGTCACGTTAATGATGGTGACTGATGGGTCAGAGGAAGAGGACAGTGAACCTCTTCCCGATCTGTTTGCGTCCCGAGAGAAGGATGGATCGGTGGAGGGAGTGATCCTTTCACCGTCACTTACTCCTGAACAACGGAAGGACTGTCGCCAAGTACTGGAGCAGTTTGCTTCCTTGTTCTCCCTTATTCCGGGAAGGACTCATCTGTGTACCCATGATGTGGACACAGGGGACAGCCCACCTGTGAAGTCCAAGTCCTACCGACTGTCGGATAAGGTGAAGGCTAGCATCCATGAGGAAGTTACCAAGATGCTAGAGCTAGGAGTAATTGAGCCTTCAGGAAGTCCTTGGTCCAGTCCGGTGGTACTGGTACCCAAAGCTGCCCCACCGGGCACTACCCCAGAACTCCGGTTCTGTGTGGATTACAGAGGACTGAATTCAGTGACAAAGACAGATGCTCATCCTATCCCGAGAGCGGATGAGCTCATTGACCGGTTGGGAGCTGCCCAATATCTCAGTACCTTCGACCTCACATCTGGGTACTGGCAGATTTCCCTAACGGATGGAGCCAAGGAAAGGTCAGCCTTCTCCACCCCCGAGGGTCACTACCAGTTCTGTGTGATGCCCTTCGGGCTCAAGAACGCCCCTGCTACGTTCCAGCGATTGGTGAACCAGGTCCTCTCTGGAATGGAAGCCTTTTCAGTTGCGTACCTGGATGACATCGCCATCTTCAGCCGCAGCTGGGAGGACCATCTGAGTCACCTTCAGGCCGTTCTTCAGGCCTTGCAGCAGGCAGGTCTGACGATCAAGGCCAGCAAGTGCCAGATCGGGCAGGGGTCGGTAGTGTACCTCGGTCACTTGGTGGGTCGGGGTAAGGTGCAACCCCTTCAGGCCAAGATCGAAACCATCATGGCCTGGGAGCCCCCCAAGACTCAGACGGAGGTCCGGGCCTTCTTGGGCCTCACTGGTTACTACCGACGCTTTGTCAAGGGATACGGTACCATCGTAGCCCCCTTGACTGAGCTCACTTCCAAAAAGCACCCACGACGGGTGATCTGGACCGAGGGATGTCAACAAGCTTTTGACACCTTGAAAAAGGCCATGTGTGCGGCACCTGTTCTCAGGGCCCCTGACTTCGCTAAGGAGTTCATCGTCCAGACAGATGCGTCGGAGCACGGTATTGGAGCAGTGCTGTCGCAACTTAATGATGAGGGTCTAGACCAACCGGTGGTTTTCCTATCTAGGAGACTACTCCCCCGGGAGCAGAGGTGGAGTGCAATTGAGAGGGAAGCTTTTGCGGTGGTGTGGGCTCTGAAGAAGCTGCGGCCATACCTGTTTGGCTCGCACTTCCTGGTTCAGACCGACCACCGGCCCCTCAGGTGGCTGATGCAAATGAGGGGCGAAAATCCCAAGCTGTTGAGGTGGTCCATTTCCCTACAGGGGATGGACTTTAGGGTGGAACATCGCCCAGGAGTGGACCACGCCAATGCTGACGGTCTCTCCAGGTATTTCCGCCTTAGTGAAGAGGACTCCCAAGGGGTTGGGTAGCTCTCCCCACTTTCAGCTGGGGGGGACGCGTGTTAGACCTGTCAGCCCTTTGGCAGTTCCCTCCTCATTTTATTATTTTTGTCCCTTTCCCCCTTCTCATTTTTTTCTGTCTACCTAACTTTTTAGGTGCTAATGTAGAGGTTCTGGGCGCTTTACTCTCACTACCTGAGGGAAAGGCGCAAGGTGCTCCTCTGAGGAAAACTAGGGAAGGCAGGTGAGATTCTAAAATGGTGGCACCAACTGTCACCTCAGCACCTGGACCATGACTGCCATGGGGGTTTCCAGAACTTTCTGGGCCCTTCTGGCAAGTCAGGCCCAAGGTGATAAATAGAGGTGGCAGGTGAGCGGCCATTTTAGAAGTGTGTGAGAAGCCAGATAGTGAGGAGTAAGGCACCTGAGTGGGGAGGTGGCTGCACTAGGTCAGGTGAAGACAGGTCTTAGGGTCTGCAAGATTTTCCTAACCAGTGATACCACTCCCCATCTTCTGACCGGCCCCTGACGTCTGCCACAGAGGGTGAGGACATTGTGCCCTGGGGGAAGCTTGAGGAGGCTATAACCCTGAAGGAGGACGGAGGGAAGAATCGCTACCTGGGCCCCCTGTCTCTTATCCCCACTAGATCGGAGCCAGGAGCGCAGCTTGAAATTAGCGCTTCCCCCCTTGATCCCTGTCTGTGGGGGAGATCGGTACCCCGCAGTTGTGAAGGGGTCCATTGACATCTTGGCTGGAGACAAAGAATTTCTAGCCCTCGAAGGTTCAAGCCACCCCCCCCCTTTGGTTACGAGGCGTTACCTGGAGTTGTCGCCACCCCCCCCCCTGGATCGGGAGGTGGGCAGGTGTCCCCAGGAGATGGCCCGTTGTTTCCGTGGAGCTTTAAGGGGGGCTCGGTGACCGGTGAGGGGGCACTGCTGCTGCCTGCCTGAGAAGATTTGGGCAGTGGAGACGAGCTCCGGGCTAGTGACTGCCGTCCCTGGATCACGTGAGTGGAGCTGACGCCGTAGCGCCGCCCCACTGCTGTCAGACCTCAGCGCAGGCCGCGCCCCTGCGAGCGGCACATCGACGTAGAGCTGCCGGCGCGCTTCCTGAGGAGAGAGAGGAACAGCGGCGGGAGCAAGTGCGCTGGGGAGAAATCCGACAGCGGAGAAGTACACTCCCCCAGGGAGTCTTGAGTGAGGGGGTAGAGGGTTGGGTTGATTTCGCCAGTTTCCCCGATCCCTGTCACTCGCGGGTGAAGCCCCGCCTGCTCTGTGGGGACGCCACACCAGACTTCACCGGACTGCCCTGAGGAGAACACCGAGGAGAACTCAGTAAGCGGGGCAAAAATAGACCGGGAGGGAGAGTTTGATGCAAGTCTTGCGCCCACGACGCTGTGTTTACTCTAGTAATAGGCAGGCAACTGGTGAGACTGGTGGGTTTAGCGCTAAAGTTAATAGATTCCTTCTTAATGACCGAGGGAGTTGCTAAAGTGATGTGAATTTGGAAACACAACCTTTCAAGTTATTTACTTAAGTCGCTACAGCAGAGAATTGATGCCAAGGGAATATTTCAATGTAAAGTGATGTAACTATGTGATTTTGGAATGTAGCAACTAGAGGTAACCATCTGCTTCTTAACAGGAGGGGAACAAGTTCAAGTAAGCATCTATATGTACCATGAGGATGATATATGGTTTTCTGGAAGTATTTTGCTTAGGGTAACCGCCTGATCAAAGAGCCTTGTGCAGACTAGGTGGCCATTTAATTGACTCATTGAAGTGATGTAAAAACTCGTGGATGTAAAAGTAAACTGAAAGAAAAGTATTGTTGATTAATGTGATGAAATGTTATAAAGTTATAGTAACTCTTTTACAAAAAAAAATCGGTGTAGTGTTCTTTTTGAGTGATGTGGCGCAGGATTGCGAGCTGAGTGGGATGCAGGCCTGAAAAGCCAGAAGGAGTGTTGAGCCAAGTGACCTGAGCCAAGCTACCCCCTTAGACGTAGGTCCAACATCACCTTGTGAAGGAGTGACTACACACAGACCAGGGAACACATTGCAAGGAGGGGAAGGGTGGCAGGGGCACAGCGCTATACTGGGGCAAACAGGATCTGCACAGCACCTTTAAACCCTGCCAGTGAATTCATGCTACTGTGCCCTTACAAATGCCGGTGACACACAACAAACACACATGTACCTACCCCCTTCCGGCTGCTGCATCGCCTGTAAGCGCCTCTCCAGGTCTGGAAAGACCACCGGCAGCACACGCCTGTGGAGGTGGCTCAGACGGCGGCGGCCGCGGTTCTTGTGGCTCTCAGGTGAGTCCCCCAGCAGGAGCCGTGCAATCCTCCGCGTCCAGCACCGGATATCCTGCCAGCGTTTTCTCACCTGGGGCAGGCTCCGCCTCCGACCATCCACACCCCTCACGGCACTGACGGCGGTCAGCCAGATCTGCTCCTTGGCAGTGGCGCCTACCTGTGAGGAGGAACAAGTGACACCACATCAATACACCAGCCACATGTCACAGAGAGACATATGGGTACAAATTAGCTGGTTACAACAAGGCATGTCATGCAGCCAACGCATTGCACCTTTGTCATAGGGACATCATCCCCTGGTGAGGGAAAAAGCTGTACGTGCCACAGTGGGTACACAGGTGGAATGATGGCAATGTCACAATCAATGATCAAGGCTCACACTGTGCATCACACCCACCCCTCCTGTCTCAGGGCACTGCTGCGAGTGATAGGCCCCCACCCCTCCTGTCTCAGGGCACTGCTGGGAGTGATAGGCCCCCACCCCTCCTGTCTCAGGGCACTGCTGTGAGTGATAGGCCCCCACCCCTCCTGTCTCAGGGCACTGCTGTGAGTGATAGGCCCCCACCCCTCCTGTCTCAGGGCACTGCTGGGAGTGATAGGCCCCCACCCCTCCTGTCTCAGGGCACTGCTGGGAGTGATAGGCCCCCACCCCTCCTGTCTCAGGGCACTGCTGTGAGTGATAGGCCCCCACCCCTCCTGTCTCAGGGCACTGCTGGGAGTGATAGGCCCCCACCCCTCCTGTCTCAGGGCACTGCTGGGAGACATCAGGCACCCCCCCCCTGGGACCCCCCCGACAGTACATGGCATGTGTGTTACACCTGGACGCAATGGCAGAAGTCACAGTCACAACATAGGGACAGTCTGTGGCAGTGGCCTATGCACTCACCTGATACCCTGGTCGCCCATACAGCATGGAGTACTGTGGGAGGATCATATCCAGCAGAGCCATGTTCTCCTCCAGGGTGAATGGCTGTGTCCTCTCCACAGCCCTTGACATGGTTCCAGGGAATCAGTAGCAGCAGCTGGGTCGACGAATGCAAAGATGTGCAGGCAAGTGCTCCCTCATGGGACCTGGCTGCCTTATATGTGCCCTTCTGCCCAGTCTCATGCACAGGAGTACAGAGTGATTGGTCACTCACATTTGCATCCTATGTTTCCACCAATCCCTTCAAACCTAGCAGTCTGTGGGTTCTCTATCGGTTTCATTCTCCTGCATGATGTCAGCCCCACAAACACATTGCAACAAAGTAGAAGAATTCCAACTGACTTCTGCTGTGCACCTTCCAGAACAATTTCGAATTTTGAACTTGGTCTCCATGACAACCAGCATGCATGTAGGCCTTAATACTTGTCCCCTATGTAATTTGGAGCATCACACACAGGTACGGTGCGTTTCGGGGCCCTAGGGCACCCCAAATGCATGGCAACGGCCCGTACATGCATGCCTACGCTCTCCATCACTATGGGTCTGCACGCGTATGCGTACCCGTAGTGTTACGGACCGTACACACGCATGTACGCTCTCTATCACTTTGGGTCTGCACGCGTATGCGTACCCGTAGTGTTACGGACCGTACACACGCATGTACGCTCTATATCACTATGGGTCTGCACGCGTATGCGTACCCGTAGTGTTACGGACCGTACACACGCATGTACGCTCTCTATCACTATGGGTCTGCACGCGTATGCGTACCCGTAGTGTTACGGACCGTACACACGCATGTACGCTCTCTATCACTATGGGTCTGCACGCGTATGCGTACCCGTAGTGTTACGGACCGTACACACGCATGTACGCTCTATATCACTATGGGTCTGCACGCGTATGCGTACTCGTAGTAATAGTGAGCGTACATGCGAGTGTACGGTCCGTACCACTACGGGTACGCATACGCGTGCAGACCCATAGTGATAGTGAGCGTAGATGCGTGTGTACGTTCCGTACCACTACGGGTACGCATACGCGTGCAGACCCATAGTGATAGTGAGCGTAGATGCGAGTGTACGGTCCGTACCACTACGGGTACGCATACGCGTGCAGACCCATAGTGATAGTGAGCGTAGATGCGTGTGTACGGTCCGTAACACTACGGGTACGCATACGCGTGCAGACCCATAGTGATAGTGTGCGTAGATGCGAGTGTACGGTCCGTACCACTACGGGTACGCATACGCGTGCAGACCCATAGTGATAGGGCCGTACACACGCATCTACGCTCACTATCACTATGGGTCTGCACGCGCATGCGTACCCGTAGTGCTACGGACCGTACGAATGCCTGTACGCTCGCCATCACGATGGGTACACATACGGCAGCACTCCCACAGTGATTTGGGAACATGCACAGGCCCTCTCAGCAGCAGTACGGCGGATTTTACACATCACTGTGGTGATAGGCGACACACATGTAGGAATAGGGCGGACATACTTGTCCATGGATGGACATACTTGTCCAGGAATGGACATCAAGGCATCGTCTGTGCATTACTACATGTGTGGGGCACAGGTGTCACAGGCTGTGATGTGGAACATGCCTCCTGAGTGGAGAAGGCACCAGATGTATGATGAGATGTGTACATGTGTACTGTGTGAGGGTGCAATGTGTGCCAGGCATGCCCTTGACTCCTTTGACATGTGTGCATGTGGGACTGCGCACTTGGGGTGAGCGTCACTGGCATGTTATGTTATGTTATGTTATGTTATGTTATTTGGTATTTTTATAGCGCACAGCTGCCCCAGCAAAGGGGCGTCCTGGCGCTTTGACAGATGCTATAACATAACACACAATAAAAGGAAAGAGATTAACTAGATACCGGGAACAGGAAGGTTTTAATCGCCTGCCTGAAGGTGAGCAGATCTTCAAGAGCACGAATGTGTACAGGGAGCGAATTCCATAGGCCTGCCGCTAGCACCCTAAAGGAGCGGCCACCCATTCTGCTCAGCTTGAAGCGCGGACAGATGGCCAGATGAAGCCCTTCCGATCTCAAGGATCTCGAAGGCATATAGGGTGTAAGAAGAGGAACAAGTGTCGGCGGCGAAAAAGATTTCAGAATTTTAAAGGCCAGGCACAGCGCCTTGAACTTAATTCGCTGTCTGACCGGGAGCCAGTGCAAGGCCGTGATGGTGCCAGACACTGAACAATGTCTGGGAAGGCCCACAATGGCACGTGCCGCGGCGTTTTGTACTCTTTGGAGCCTAGAGGCCTCCGCTTGATTCACCCCTAACAGCAATGAGCTGCCGTAGTCCAGCCGAGAAAGTATTGAGGCCTGGACTACAAGCTGTCTGGTAGGGGGATCAAAGTACTTTAAGACCGGCCTAGTACCACGCAGAATTCCGTAACACGTAGCAGCCACCTTCTTGGTGTGATCTCTGAAGGTCAGCGCAGAATCTACCCATACTCCTAAATTTCTCAGTCCAGCGGCTGGAATAGGAGTGACACCAAGCTCCGATGGCCACCACTGATTTCCCCATAACTCCGCATGCTTACCTAGGACCAACACCTCCGTTTTGGTGGCATTCAACTGAAGGCAGTTGGTGCGAAGCCAACCGGCTACTGCCAAGAGACCCGCACGGAATCTGGGGGCCTCCACCTCAGGGTCTTCACTAAGTGTCACCGCTAGCTGTGTGTCGTCCGCATATGAGGCCATCGTGAGACCCCACTGTTTGACGACACCAGCCAACGGTTTCACATAGAGGTTGAACATTGTCGGGCTCAACGAAGATCCCTGTGGTACCCCGAGCTCCAAGGGATAGGTGGCAGATTGACCAGGTGGTATAGCCACTTTAAAGGAGCGGTCTGCCAGAAAAGACCGAAACCACTGGAGGGCGACATCCGTCACTCCCGCCTCCTGTAAGCGTTGGATAAGTATATGGTGGGACACAGTATCGAAGGCAGCGCTTAGATCTAATAATATAAGCGCTGCAGTATGACCTGAGTCAAGTACCTGGCGAAGATGTTCCGTGATGTAAAGTAATGCCGTCTCGGTACTGTGTCCTGACCGGAAGCCGTTCTGACTGGAATCCAGAATCTGGTTACGAACCAGATGCTCGGACAGAACAGAGTTGACATGGGCTTCTGTTACTTTGGCAATCCAAGGCAACAGGGAGATAGGTCGATAGTTTTCTGGCAATCGGGGGTCAGAGTTGGTTTTTTTTAATATCGGAGTGACCACTGCCTGTTTCCATGCCGTGGGTACCGTTCCACAAGACAATGACATATTGATGAGATTCAATATGGGGTCACGGCACAGCGGGGAAAGTGTGTTAATGAAGGCTGGCTTTAACGGGTCCATAGGAGAGCCTGACTTGACCTTAAGGCTGAACCTGTCAAAGGCCTCAATAGACAGTTCAGGTAAAATGGCCAAAGGCTCAAGATCTGTCGTAACAGAGGTAGAAGCCAGTCGGTCCTGGTGGAGTGTGGCATGGCACGGACACCAACACACGGAAGTGTCCCATGATGCCCGGTACAGGGGTCATGACACATGACTTGTCACTACCCACAGTGCACAATGTGACTATGTCATATATGTGTCCGGGATTTACATCAGGTTGATGTTGTAGCACCCTCAAAAGCTGCAGCCGTTGCAGCAACCAACATGTGGCTGTGTGTAGATTGTCATTGCACACTGTCCCCAACACCATGCCACATGTGTTATCGGATGTGAGGTGCACATGTATGCATGGGACACGGAGTAGCGTGACAAGGCCATGTCAGCAAACTCACAAGGAATGTGTGGTGAGTCATGACATGTGCACCTTCATGGCAAGGTGTGTGGGCTGGACTAGTGTAATGTCATGTGACCTGTGGCTCCAGTGTTCCGCTACCAGTCTCTGCAATCAGCATCACACTTCTGCTGATGTGTGGGTGTATGTCACTCCTGTCTTGCGTCGGGCAGTGCACTTGCACTGGGACACAGCTATTTCCATGGCGTGGCATGGGGAGGTTCTCAATCACCGTGTGTAGCTGGGTCTTGGAAGGAGTGTCACCTTGCATCCATACGTGTCCTGGGCATGTAGCACATGCCTGACTCCCTATGTGGCATGTGTGTATTGCCAGATTTACATGTGCTCAGTAGACATGAGTTGTTCTCGTAGTGCACTCACTCTTCCTTGTCACTTCCAAATTACTGCAGAGCGCCTCCTGTTGCCCGAAGAATTCCAGACTTGGCTACCATGCAGGAGAATGACAGGATCCGGCTCTACCGCTTCACCCAACCGTTGATTCTGGAGCTGACGGCGAGACTGGCACCACACCTGCAACCGCAGCACAGGTATCCCACGGCACTGACACCCCAGCTGAAGGTAATGGCTGCCCTACATTTTCTTGCCACGGGTACCTTCCAAAATACCATAGCTCATGTTGGTGGCATGTCCCAGAGCATGTTCAGCGGTGTGCTGCATGATTTCTTGGAGGCCATGTTGATTCACCTGGATGACTTCATCAAGTTCCCAACCCCTGAACAGATGACTGAGGTCAAGCGTGGATTCTATGCCCTGGGAGGGATGCCCCATGTCATTGGGTCCATAGATGGGACACATGTAGGTTTGGTACCACCACACGCACGGGAGGTGGCGTACCGCAATCGGAAGCACTACCACTCCATCAATGCCCTTGTGGTGTGTCTGTCCAATATGGTGATTTCACATGTCTGTGCTCGTTTCCCAGGATCAGCACACGATGCCTACATCATGAGGCGTAGCGGGATGCCTGATATGATGATGCAGCTGCGCAACGAACGGGCATGTGTTGTTGGTGGGTACAGTCTGTCTGTCCTGTATTCTGCATAGCCGACCAGCACGACCGCTACACCAGTTCTAACGATGTCCATGTGCTTCCCATGTAGGGGACGCTGGCTATCCCAACATGCCTTGGCTGCTGACACCTCTCCGCAACCCCATCACGCCGGCCCAGCTCCGCTATAACACCGCCCATGGCCGGACAAGGCGAGTGATAGAGAGGACGTTTGGCATGCTGAAGAGCCGATTCCGGTGCCTCCACAAGACCGGCAGTGCACTCCCTTATGCCCCGGCGAAGGTCTGCAAGATCTTCATGGTCTGCTGCATGCTGCACAACATGGCAGTTGAAAGAGCTGTGCCACTCATCCTGAATCAACATGACGAGGACCATCCACCCGTGGAGGACGAAGGGCTTGGCAATGGGGCTAGTGATGTGGAGAATGTGGAGCCGCAAGAGGACATCCGGACTCGGCTCATACGCGACTTCTTTGCTTAGTGGTGAGTACCAGGGTCTGAGTGTGCACGCATTGGTCCCCGTGTGGCATGCGTTGTGATGTGTGTCTCCACCTGCATGTATGGCACGTGGGTCAGAGGTGTGTGTGGGTGTGTCACTGGAGTGATGGTGGCAGTGATGGTAGTATTTCCCCAGTCATAATTGTGACCTAGCATGTTGTCATCCATACATGTGTCGAGTAACTGCACATGCAAGTGGCTGTGCTTTTTGTGGCTGACTTCTTGTGTGTCTCTCTTCCCCAGGTACCTGCGCATGCCGTTTGCTGGTTGCATTGTTGTGGCACTGCTATTCCTCATGGACATGACATCGTGGGCTGACTCAGCGTTACAGGCACGGACACGTTTGGAAGTCTCCATGGGGTAAGGGATGCATCTGGGGTGTATTGGGTGTGGCAGTTGTTCACGATGTGTGCACACTGCCCCGGTCGGGGTTTGGTTCCTCTGCAGACATGTGGCATCCCCATGGGACACGACATGCAGCTGGGTACAGCTGAATAGATGGGCTGCCTGGTTGTCAGTCATCAGTGATGGGATAGTGGATTGTGATGATGGCATCAATGTGTGTGACACTGCCCTCGGACACATACGGTTAACATTGTCTTGACATGGCGTGGGACTTCCACATCAGCGGATGTATGGTGTATGGCAGGCTCTCCGTGAGCAGCTGTGGGTGTTTAGCTGTTAGCCGACGCTTGTGTGCCAGTTCCATGGCTATCACGCATGTGTGCTGCAGAAGGGGGGTGCCAGTGTTGGAGCCACATGTTACTCCACATGATGTGTTCATGTGTACTTCAAGTTGCCTCTGCAATCCCAAAAACATGACTAATAAAGGTGTCCCTATGCCTCCAAGGTGCCTCTTCTCAGTCAATGCTGGTGTGTTGGCACGGTGCATCCTGCATGTCTGGCATGGTATTCCCTGATTGTGGCTATGTGTCAATGTGTCGAGTGGCAAGATGCAAGCTGTGTGTGTGTGCTGAGACTGTGTATTGGGCATGATGTCCATGACTGTGTGGGTATTGTGACATGTGCCATCCCCATGCATCCAACGTTGTCCATGACCCCATTCTCTGCATCCACCGGACTCAAGCTTGCAGGACATGGTTCTGCCACCTGTCTACACATACCTGGGTGCCCCCCAGGACACGGGCCAGGATCCCTGACCTCTGCACATGACTGTTGCTGTACTCAATGTGTCTGTCAGTACGGTTGTTCGGCCACCCCCTCAGCTGGTTCTGACCATCACGGGTGTGTATGGTGCTCCATGTCTGTCTTGCCTAATAAACTGTGACCCATGTGTCCTGTGCCAGACTCAGGCCCCAGGGTGTGGATGGTTGAAGTGCACAGATGACTCAGGCATGTTTAGACTGTACAAGACACATGTTAGGTAATAATGCTACCAGCAGGCATCTACTCTTAATAGTGTGATTTATTATTGGGGGGGGGGGGGACAAAGTGAGGGGCTTTCCGGGATTAGGGAATCCAAAGTTCAGTAGGGGAGTTGGTGTCCTTGCCATTGGAAATCCTCAGAGTCCATGCCACAGTCTTTGTCAACATTGGTCAGCCAGTGACCAGCAGGGCCATGTGGCAGAGAATGTCTCTTGATGCTGTGATGCTGTTGCTCCAGTGGGCCAGGTGCCAGGCCAGGTGTCCTGGGAGATGGTGATGTAGCAGCCACCCTCACGGTCCTTTCCGTGGACGACCCGGCTTCCTGCGGGGAACCTCAGCAGCAGGCCGTGACGACGTCTGGGATGCTCCGTCGGATGTTTCCTCCTCCTCCTCATGATCCCTCCCTGTGGGTGGTGATGTTCTCCGCCTTCTGGCACAGGGAGGGTCGGCCATGGTGTCGGCCATCCGACGGAGTGCAGCGTGAATCCCCTGGGACGCCGTCACTTGCTCAGCCTGTCTGTCCTCCATCCTCCGTTGGTGTACCTGTAGACAGGCTATTAGCTCCGCATGTTGCTGGGCCTGCTGGACCTTGATCCCCTCGAGGACGGACACAACCTGGGCCATGCCCGTGGTGTCCTGCCGGTATGAGTCCAGGATGTTACGGACATGGGAAAATACCGGATCCCCAGCCAACTGGTCAGGCTCGCGCCTCCGCCGTCCTCCACTCCCACCACCCCTGCCCACTTGCGTCTGGCCTGCACTTGTGGGAACATCGGGTCTCCGGGACCCCTGAGGGGTGGCATTGGCGTTGTCGCCTGCCTCCTCCTGGGTGCCCGGGACACCGTGTCCCTCCTGGCGAGCCTGGCTGCATTGTGGTGTTGGGGCAGGGATCCTGGGTGTCTCCTGGGATGTGGCAGGAGTGGGGGTGGTGGTTGGCACGGTTGTACCTGACGCAGGTGCTGCAGGTGGTTGGACACCAGAGGGGCCAGGTCGGTCGGGGTCGTCCGCAGAGTGGTGAGAGTGGTCGCTGCCGGTGGGATCGGTCTCCTGCAGATCCGGGTCCTGTGAGTGTTCCCCCCCAGTGTTGGGGGGTGCAGCACGACGTTGACCTGTGTGTGAGAGAGAAAATGTTAATTTTGATCCATGCAACATCCATGTTTCATCCGTTTCAAAGTTGGCACATTTCCTCTTGGAATTAGGATCTGTCTTGCATTCCACTCACAGTGCACTTGTGCATGGGTGTGTCCCTTGGGCACCAATTTGGCCCCTTTAACTATGTGTGGCACAGTCTTACTTGCTGCGTCAAGTGTGACTGCAGTCAGCAGTGGAGTGTGCAGGTGTGGCGAGCCATGCATTTGCGCCTTCCTTGTAGCACTGTACATGTGCACATGGAGTGGATCCACACACTTATATGATGCAGGTGGCTGTCCTTGTGCTCGTGTACAGGTTGTGACATGGCCCTGCGTTTTGCCATGATGAAGAGGGGGGGTTCTGGCACTGGCCACCCTTGTCTACATGCACGCAGTCCACCTGCTGACGAGCAGACATTCCCACACACCAAAGGACTGATTTGCTCTCCCTGTGTCTCCCTCCTTCTCTGTCCCCCTCTCCCTCCCTCTCTGTCCCCCTCTCCCTCCCTCTGTGTGTCAGCCTCCTCCCTCTGTCCATCTTCCTGTGTCTCCCTCCCTCTCTGTCCCCCTCTCCCTCCCTCTCTGTCCCCCTCTCCCTCCCTCTGTGTGTCAGCCTCCTCCCTCTGTCCATCTTCCTGTGTCTCCCTCCCTCTCTGTCCCCCTCTCCCTCCCTCCGTGTGTCACCCTCTGTCACCTTGGCCCAGCTTCCTGGGCACACACTGTTAGCAGATCTTTGAGTGGCCCTTGGCCTGTTGATGTGAGTTTGTTTCTGATCTCCAGGCACCCATTTTGTCTGCTGTGTGTCTGTGCGCTGCTGCTGTGGTGGTGTGTGCTGCCACTCTTTCACAATGTTGGCTGTTCATTAGCTGCTGTCATGTGCAAAACAGTGCCTTCACCCCCATGTGTTGATGCAAGGCGTCCGCCATTTGCTGGCAAGTCATTCCTGTGTTGGGACACAGTGTTTGTCTGGCTGTGACCTAGGCCATATGGGCAGAGGGCATTGTTGTCTGCTTTGGAGTCGCACTATGTGATTTTTGGTGCCCAGCCTCCCGCCATCCGGGTTACCGTGTCATGTGTTGTTGTCTTCTGTGGCCTGTGACTTGACATTGTCCAGCTGGGTGCATGGGGCATGGTGGCAGCAGTGGCATGTGCCTGCTCATGGAGTGTGGTTGAGTCATGCGATGGCTTGTGGTGGTTGCGTGCCGGTTATTAATTTTGGTTGTGGTTGCAGTTCCCCCATGTGAGGTGCGTTGTTTGTGTACTCACCCGGGTCTCGGAGTCCTTCTACTCCTTCAACTGCCTCCACCGGCAGTATGGCCATCACCCTCTCCTCCCAGGGATGGTACTGTACGGCTCTGCGGGAGGGCCCTCCTCTGGTGGCGTTGGCCTGGTCGTGTTCCTCCTGCCTCTTGGCTCTGACCCTCCTCCGCAGATCGTACCACCTGTTCTGGCAATCCTGCTTGGTCCTCCTGGTGTCCGCAACAGCATTCACAGCATCGACGATGGTCTGCCACATGGCTGTTTTGGCTGCCTGGCTGGTGCTTCTGACCAATGTTCCAAAGATCTGTGGCTCGACTCTGAGGATTTGATCAACAAGGACCTCCAACTCTCGGTGACTGAACTTTGGATTCTTGGTAGTGGGCATGGTGAGGGGTGTGGGTGGGGATGGTGTGGGTGTGGGGGGTGTGTGGATGTTGGGGGGGGTGTGGATGGTTGTGTGTGTGTGTGAATGTGATGAGAGGGTGTTTGTGAGGGTGGTCGTGTGAAGGTGTGCAAGTGTAAGATGTGGTGTAGCTTGTAGTCTGGTTCTGTGGTGTCTGGCAGCAGTGAGTCTGTTGCAAAGGCTCATGGTTTGTGTGTGTGGGCCCTTTTCATTGGTCCATGGGTGGGTGTGGCAGTGTTTGAATTTTGGGTGGGTGTGTTATAAGGAGTGGTGGTGTATTGGGCCTCTGTTTGTTTTTGACAGTTGCAGGTCAGTGATTGTGTTATTTTAGTGGTTGTTGGCCATGTTTAGTGGCTGTGTGCCTTTCGAATGGTGTATTCTTGTGTTGTTTTGTTTTGTCCTTGTTGTGTACGTGCGTTTTGAGCGTGTGTACGGTGTGTACATGGGCCATTTGGTTGTACGATTATGTCCTTGTGTGTGGCTTTGTACGACTCGTACATGCGGTTGTGATGTTGGGGCATGGGGTGCGCTCCGTACTTAGGAGGTTGTGTTGGGGGTGCGCCAGGAACGTACTGGGGTGTACATGGACGGTGGTACGACACGTACAGGGGTGGGGGGTGTACATTGACGTTGGTACGACACGTACAGGGGTGGGGGGGTGTACATTGACGGTGGTACGACACGTACTGGGGTGGGGGTGGGGCTCGAACGTACTGGGGTGTAGGTTCACGGTGGTACGACACGTACTGGGGTGGGGGTACGACTGGAACGTACTGGGGTGTACATGGACGGTGGTACGACACGTACTGGGGTGGGGGGGTGTACATTGACGGTGGTACGACACGTACTGGGGTGGGGGTACGACTGGAACGTACTGGGGTGTACATGGACGGTGGTACGACACGTACAGGGGTGGGGGGGTGTACATTGACGGTGGTACGACACGTACTGGGGTGGGGGGGTGTACATTGACGGTGGTACGACACGTACTGGGGTGGGGGTACGACTGGAACGTACTGGGGTGTACATGGACGGTGGTACGACACGTACAGGGGTGGGGGGGTGTACATTGACGGTGGTACGACACGTACTGGGGTGGGGGTGGGGCTCGAACGTACTGGGGTGTAGGTTCACGGTGGTACGACACGTACTGGGGTGGGGGTACGACTGGAACGTACTGGGGTGTACATGGACGGTGGTACGACACGTACTGGGGTGGGGGGGTGTACATTGACGGTGGTACGACACGTACTGGGGTGGGGGTACGACTGGAACGTACTGGGGTGTACATGGACGGTGGTACGACACGTACTGGGGTGGGGGTACGACTGGAACGTACTGGGGTGTACATGGACGGTGGTACGACACGTACAGGGGTGGGGGGGTGTACATTGACGGTGGTACGACACGTACTGGGGTGGGGGTGGGGCTCGAACGTACTGGGGTGTAGGTTCACGGTGGTACGACACGTACTGGGGTGGGGGTACGACTGGAACGTACTGGGGTGTACATGGACGGTGGTACGACACGTACTGGGGTGGGGGGGTGTACATTGACGGTGGTACGACACGTACTGGGGTGGGGGTACGACTGGAACGTACTGGGGTGTACATGGACGGTGGTACGACACGTACAGGGGTGGGGGGGTGTACATTGACAGTGGTACGACACGTACTGGGGTGGGGGGGTGTACATTGACGGTGGTACGACACGTACTGGGGTGGGGGTACGACTGGAACGTACTGGGGTGTACATGGACGGTGGTACGACACGTACAGGGGTGGGGGGGTGTACATTGACGGTGGTACGACACGTACTGGGGTGGGGGTACGACTGGAACGTACTGGGGTGTGGGTAGACGGGGCTATGACACGTACTGGGGTGGGGGTGTGGCTCGAACGTACTGGGGTGTAGGTACACGGGGGGTACGACACGTACTGGGGTGGGGGTACGACTGGAACGTACTGGGGTGTGGGTAGACGGGGCTATGACACGTACTGGGGTGGGGGTGTGGCTCGAACGTACTGGGGTGTAGGTACACGGGGGGTACGACACGTACTGGGGTGGGGGGGTGTACATTGACGGTGGTACGACACGTACTGGGGTGGGGGTGGGGCTCGAACGTACTGGGGTGTAGGTTCACGGTGGTACGACACGTACTGGGGTGGGGGTATGACTGGAACGTACTGGGGTGTGGATAGACGGGGCTATGACACGTACTGGGGTGGGGGTGTGGCTCGAACGTACTGGGGTGTAGGTACACGGGGGGTACGACACGTACTGGGGTGGGGGTACGACTGGAACGTACTGGGGTGTGGGTAGACGGGGCTATGACACGTACTGGGGTGGGGGTGTGGCTCGAACGTACTGGGGTGTAGGTACACGGGGGTACGACACGTACTGGGGTGGGGGTACGACTGGAACGTACTGGGGTGTGGGTAGACGGGGCTATGACACGTACTGGGGTGGGGGTGTGGCTCGAACGTACTGGGGTGTAGGTACACGGGGGTACGACACGTACTGGGGTGGGGGTACGACTGGAACGTACTGGGGTGTGGGTAGACGGGGCTATGACACGTACTGGGGTGGGGGTGTGGCTCGAACGTACTGGGGTGTAGGTACACGGGGGGTACGACACGTACTGGGGTGGGGGTAGAACTGGAACGTACTGGGGTGTAGGTAGACGGGGCTATGACACGTACTGGGGTGGGGGTTCGACTGGAACGTACTGGGGTGTACCTAGACGGGTGGGGGTATACATATACGGGGGGTACGTGTCGGACGTACGGGGGCTGGGGGGAGTGTTGGGCGCGTATGCGGGCACATGTCTCCATGGTTGCTGTAGGAGTTCGGTGCGGACGGTGTTTTTTCCATACGGTTGTAACCTCGGACGCACGGGATGGATCGTGATTCCTCGGTCGGACTTGGCTTTTCACGTTTGTAAGGTAAATCGTCCGAGGACGTGTCGGACACATTTTCCGACCCGAGGACGTGTGGTGAATGATTCCCAGTGCGGTTCGTATGGACTTTTTACCATGCGAATCGTGATTGCCAGTTCGTACGGCACTTGTACGATTCGTACGGTAAAAAGACCCGATACGAGTCGCACGGGGGAGTTTTTTACCGGATCGTGATCGGCACCAGATTGTTAAAAATAGGTACACACACTGCAATGATGACCGGGTTGTTAACTCGGCAGTATATCTTGGTGTTCAGCTCTCCGCGGAGGTGGAGAATGTGGTAGAGCAGAATATGACCCCTCTCATAGCGACGGTACGGCTAGATCTGGAACGAATGAACAATCTTCACTTATCTTTGGTTGGGTGCACCAATGTAATTAAAATGGTAATATTGCCGAAATTTCTTTATTTTTTAGATCTATTCCTCTGTTTTTTTAGGCTAGGTGGTTCCATGCATTAGAGTTAATTTTGAATAGATTTATTTGGGCTCAGGGGAAAACACGGAGGGCTTATAAATGTATCTCTCTTTCTAGAGAAAGGGGGGGGTGGGGCGCACCGGACTTTAGATTGTATTATTGGGCTGCAGCGCTACAATATATGCAGGGCCTAATTGGGGGGAGGGGGCTCACGATTGTTGGGACATTAATAGCTCCATGGATGTATATGCAGTGGTTTTTGGCGAAGAAGTTGGAAACTGTCTTCTGAATTGTATTGACTTTTCATACTACAAGAGGACTAGGTTTAAGACAGTTAGTGCAGCTATTAAGATCTGGACTGCATTTAGGAAAAAATTTGGAATGGGTAGGCTCAATAGATATACTCGATTATATCGGAATAGGTCATTCCCGGAATTGATTTTTGCGGATAATGTTATGGCAGAATGGGCGAGCAAAGGGATAGGGCAGATAGGGGACCTGATGGATCAAGAGGGAGTAGTGCAGTTTGCGGACCTAATTATTAAGTACCAGCTGGATGTTAGAAGTTTTTTTAAATATCTTCAAATCAGGAGTTTTCTGAATACTAAGAAAGGGGGGCACGCTGGGCTTGGGAATAACGCAATATTGGATAAAATAAGTAGGGGGCAGGAGCGTACAATACGTGGTTTTTATGCAATATTAGCAGAAGCTAAAATGGATGATAATTCCAAGTTTGACACTAAATGGATGGAGAAGCTATCCATTGAGTCGGGATTTTTTCAGGAATCATTGGCTCTCGGACATACCGTTCTGTGTTCAGCTCCACTTCAGGCCCAGCATTACAAAACAATATACGCTTTGTACTATACTCCTGCTAGAATTGCACAATGGGGGGGGTACCAAGGGGACGAGTTGCCCAAGATGCAATTCTGTAGGAGCAGATATCATTCATATATTTGCATCTTGTCCTCAGCTATATACATTAAGTCGGGATTTGGAAACGTTTTTAGCTACATATTTAGGTATCCAAGTTGTACTTACACCGACTTTGGTGTTACTTGGGGTTAGTACAGATCCATCGGTTCTACATCGGGAATTTCTGTTTATAGCAATGGCAGTGTATAGATTAATGATTGCCAGGGCTTGGCTGGATACAAGAACCCCGGACATGCATCAGTGGCTGGCAAGTTTATTGTCTGCCTATAATTTGGAAAAAGCAATTTATGCACGTAAAGGTAAAAAGAAGAGGCAACTTGGGCTGAAAATCTGGGAGCCTGTAAGGATATGGAAGGAGGGAATGGTGTCAGTTTAAGGATTCTTCTTTTATTTTTTTTTATTTTTGAACTATTTCTTTTTTATACCTGCATATATACCCATTTTATTCTTTTGTAATGCTCCTTCTGGTTATGAAGTAATGACCAAAAAAAATATCAATGTTGTATGATCAATGTGTTATAAAGTAATGTCAATACTAATTGAGCTAATATTGTATATAGGATTATCTCAAATGCAATATACTGGATAATGCTGTGATAATGATGCATTAATGATGGAATATAAGTAAAAGTTTAAAAATCAATAAAAATGAAAAAAAAAAAAAAAAAAAAAGAAAGCAGACAAGCGTTTGACTGGGAGTGGAGAAAACCCTGCGAAGAGCAAATGGGTGTTATAAGTTTGTACTTCATTCAGGTATGAGGGCAGGTTGCTGGAAGGTAAATTGGGGCAAAACAGAGTTGATTATAGGGACAGTGCCTTGTGTGTTGCTCAGCTTTTTTGTTCTGCCAGTTTGAGGGCCTTCTCGATCCCTTGTAAGTACTTAACGGCCCTGGCAATAGAGCCTTGGTCTGATGCGTTGAAGCAGGATGGCTTTCCTGTAAGTGCACGCCCCTTGCTGGATCCATTGAGGCCATAGGAGTTTTCCCCGAATGTCCAGGGTATTATTGCAAAGGCACATGGTGTGCGCCAGGTTTTCTGTTGTTTTGCCACATAGTCTGCAAATCGTTTCCTCGGTTGGCCTCAGCCAGGGCTTACTGTGCAGTAGCATGGGAAGTTCTCCTATTCGACAGGTCAGAAATGTTTTTTTTATCTTGGGATTTAATGCTTCGCCCAGGTATTGCTGAGGTTTAAGAGTTGTGTAGCACCTTATCATGACCCAGCCGTGTGACCTTTTGGCTAGGATGAACCTGTCTACAAGTGATGCTAGGATTTTGGTAGATTTAGATGCAGTTTTTTTAATTGATCTTGACTTAAAGTTTTTGACCATAATTCCCCAAAGCTTAGTAGGTCAATAGTATCATTAAGATATTTACAGGCTGACAAGTGTGGTTCCTTTGTTATCACTTCCCATATGTAGTGATTGATGGTATTTGCCTCTGAGTTTTTTAAATTGTAGCAAAAAGTAGCAAAGGATGCCCTTTTCAAGTAAGACTGCTTTGTTGGCCTGAACTCGAGACTGATTTGAGCTGGGAAAATGCAGCAGGGGAGCTGGAAAATGTTCCTGTATATTCGGGTCACTGCTTTGTCCAGGGCAAGGATGTCTCTCCCACAAAGTGCTTCACTGTCATAGGCCAAGGTGGGGACTACCTTAGCTCTGGCGATTTCGTGGATCGGGCAGTGTGAGGGTCCATTTAAGTGCCTTGATCGTGTTGCCAGGCCAGCTGTGAGGGCAAGTCCTTTCTTTTTGGTTTCTGCTTTGTGTGCTCTGAAGGAGCTGTCACTGTCGAGTATGAGGCCAAGGTATTTGTAGCAGTTTGTTTCCCCGATCCTACTCCAGCCTAGTTCCTGGCTTTTTCCCTCAGGGCTTTTGTGGCATGAATAATGTTTTAGTTTTTGTGCTATAATATTTTTATCCCATTTGCATCACTTGTGTTCTACTATGCAGCACTAGGCCATCTGCATATAGTAGTTTTGTAGGTGGGTTGTCCCTAGTTTGGGAACGTGCGAGTTGATGGAGGTGAGTATCAGTGGGAGGTCTGCTAAAAATAAATTGAAAAGCATCAACGCCAGCGGGAGCTTTGGGGTTTTTGAGGAGTCAAATATTAAGGATAGGGCCATTATGTTTGTAGTCATTCCTAGTGAACCCTGTTTGGATGTAGGGAATGATGGAATTAGATTCTACCCACTCCCGGAGGTGCTCGAGAAGAACCCCGGCATAATATTTAGCCTCGTTGTTAATCAAGACGATCAACCTGTAGTTACCAGGTTCGTGTTTGTTACCCCCCTTTGTGGATGGGGGAGATGATGTATCCTCTCCAGGATGTTGCAATAGGTTTATCAGCAAGGGTGTGGTTGAAAGTGGTGCTAGTGCTTTAGCCCATTTTCCTGGGCTAGTTTTGTATATGGCCTGGGGGATGCCATTTGGCCCTGGAGCCGTCCCTTAATTATCTGCCTCTGCACCTCCTCTGATGCGATTGTGAAGATGATATACTTATCTGTCCCCTACTCCAAGTCCTGTGGAGGATTTTCAGGCCCCAAATTGTGTCTGGTTGGGTCTGGGCCCTCTTGTTGGCTGAAATGGGCTTGCAGGTGGATGGCCCAGTTGGCTTCCGAGACGTTGGAGCTAGGCTACCCGTGGGTTGGCTTCTATGAGGCGTTACCCGTGTTCCATAAATTACTCAAATTGTTATGTTTGAGGTCACACATACGTTTTGCCCGGAAGGTCTCACTGTTTTCCCTTTTGGCTTCCCGGCATGCATGTCTGAGGTACTGCTTTCCGTCCCTCAGAGTGACCACCTTAGATTTGTTTAAGGGGTTCCATCGAAGTGCTTGCAGGGATTTATTCACTTTCCACTTTCGATTCTTAGGTTTTGCTGACTTACAACAGTTGTGACTGAGTGGGTTAACATGCCCTGATTGTGTGCCCCTGATTTTCACTTTTGTGGAGAACTGCTTTGTGAAGTTGGTTGTGAATTCTACCCATTTGTCCGTTATTGTGCCCTGGGACTGTTCGGCTCTTTGCTGGTGCTTGGTTGCCTCCTGTTCCAAATGCTCAGTTGTGTCGGATAACCATTTGATCCTTTTGTGATCGATTGAGAGAATTGTCCCGGCTACTTCGGATGTCTTTTTGTTTCCAGTTGGGAGCATGGCCAGGTTCAGCTCCTAGGTAGAGGTAGTCGCTCTCTGATCTTAGACCCATTTTGTACGTGGTCACCAGGTGTAGTAGTGGGAGTGACACTAAGGTGTGCTCTATTAGTGAGCTCCCTGATTGAGAGTAAAAGGAGAGTGCTGGGACAATGTTACCTTTAGTTTAGCCATTGAGAGCAAGTAGCCCAAGGTGCTCTAGTTTCCCAAGCATGGACAGGCCCAACCTATCCTTTGTGTGTTAAGTTCGGTTTGTGTTGGGATGACCTATCCCGTTCCTGGGCCTCTTTTATTTCATTGCTGTTGGGTTGGCCTACCAAGGTCATATTGAAGTCCCTGTCACTATCAGAGGGATACTTGGATGTTCTCCTTCTTGGCTGATGATGTGGTCAATTACCTTTGTTGATAGCTCCATGCGGTCATTCTTTGTCAGCGGCACATAAAAATTAGTCAGCGTTAAATGTTCCTTTCCCTTAACTGTTATTGATAAGAACAATATGTGGAGCTTATCTTGGTGTGTGGTTTCTATCTTGCATCTTGTCTTTAGTGCTGTTGATATGTATACTCCTAAGCCACCTTTCAAGCGCCCACATTTGGCATCTTTGGTGGCTGCGGTGGTGGCATGAATGAATCCCATGATAAGTATTGGTTCTGATGCCTCATGGAGCGCTATTAAGGAGTGTCATGTCCTTTAGGATAGTCTCATCATGCACATACCAAATTACATACGTTTTGTCCCATCCCCACAACATAATGGTCCTACACAGGTGATCTTTTACCTAGTCACTTACTTCTGTCTCTCCCTCATCAGGCTCTTGGTACCCTATCTTAATCCCTGTACCTGACGTACATAAACATGTCCCCAGGCACGGCAGAGTTATTCTGTATAAGGGTCACCACTTTTTTCATCCATGGCCAACAGCAGGCTGTGCATGATAATGTTTGTTTAGAAAAGGATTAGCAGAGGATTAGCGAATGTTTTCAAAACATTTTGATTCTAGAAGAAACCCTGGAGTGGCCACTTTAGTATAAAAGACCCTCACTTCCCCTTAAAGACAGAGAGGAGAATTCCTTCCAGGCTGGACCGAGACTCTGCAGGCTGATCCTTCGGCGGGCAGAGACCTGACATCCCTTGTGGGGTGCTATCCTCGACACAGAGATGGGGTGCTTCATTCAGAACCATCAGGTGAGGGGTTAGCACTGGGGGGTTAGCGCTTCCCCAGGGGTTTCTTGGCTCCATTAGGATCCATTCAAAATTTACATACACAGGCTTCACCTACATATCCAGGCTAGGTACATTTAGGTAGACTACACATTTTAGGAGTACGCCAATGCTATTTTTTTTATAATCCGCTTTTAATAATCTTATTAGCACTATAGTAGAAATGTATCTGCTATTTACGATATTAGTGCTAGCGATCACATTTGTCTGCGCCTGTCTTTTGATAGTCGCAGCTTTTATGTTTCACACTAGACTGACGCTTGACCAATAAACCATTATTGAAACCGTTCCAATCGTCATTCTATGTGTACTCAGAGAAAAGCAAGCACGAGTGAGTGAGCGAAAGATACCATATTGTTTTCCACGATACCTGAGGAATGTTCGGTGGTTGCCAGAAACTACCTACACCGCTGTAGAATACAGGGGGATGATAGTGGCACCATAGAAATAGCTGGTTTAACAACTGACTCATCCTGTAGGGGGGTCCAAAGTCTGTCTGCACACCAAGCCCTCAGTTTAGGTCATCCAAAAAGCACAGGTCCTGGGGTGTCCTAGGAACTACATGACAGGAGAATGTGTCAAGGTAGCTTAATATGTTTTGATTGTTGAATTTAGCTTTCAGGCCGTGAATGTTCCAGGATCAGAGCCTTAGGTTGGGGGCCGCCTGGTCCCCAGGGCCTTGGATCAATCTGTTGCAGGCTGTTGATTGATTGCACCTGCAACCCACCACCATTTGTTCCTGGTGGACTCAGTCCCTGGGTGGTCCATAGGCGGGTGGACTGGTCGTCTCCTTTTCCTTGGTAGTTCCATTTGGGAGAAGTGCCAATTGCGTTCCTAAGGACTGAGTATGGTGTGAATAAGGACATAGGGTTTTCTTGCAGATCGCTTTTTGGCCATGTGATCGGTTGTGGTTATCCTGAATCAAGGTAGTGTTCTACTAGGATCCCCCAGTTCATGAACTGTTTGCTTTCATCCATTATTTTTTAGCGATTTCGGGTGAATTCCAGATAACCCTAGTTGAGTCGCTGTGTTGCCATGGGCCGGGGTTGGTAAATGGTATTCATCTGGTGTCACATGGTTCCAACAGCAGGTCATCCAGGTATAGAAAAAACCATGGATCATGTTCAGAGACAATTTTGGTGACCTACATTATGAAAAGACATTACAAAGGTCGTCCAATATTGGTATGTGTGTGCTCAAACCAAAGTGGATCATTCGAAACCTCAAGGATTGTTGCTTCCTCTTCCAACTCCTAATGAACCATGGGAACATATTTCTCTTGATTTCATCACTGGTTTACCCAAGAATCAAGGAAAAGACAGTATTCAGGTAGTTGTAGACTGTCTCATAAAAATGTCTCATTTCATTCCTTGCGAATAGATTCCTACCTCTAAGGAACTAGCACATATGCTAATGGTTCACATAGTGCATCTTTGTGGACTTCCACAAAAAAGAAAAAACATTTCTGATCGAGGGTCGCAGTTCAACCCCAAATTTTGGCAGGCCTGGTGTTCAGTACTTTAAATCAATACCACCATTTGCATTAGCTCTTATCCTCAAACAGATGGCCTAACCGAATGAGTCAACTAAACTCTGAAACAATATCTCAGACACTATTTAGAGGATTCTCCAGGCTCTTGGGTTGATTTGCTTTGGTTGGCCAGAATTGCATACAATGATGCTACACACTCATCCATGGGTTACACCCTGTTCTACAGTAACTATGCCAGACATCCCTGTTTTCTTCCTTTCAAAATGAAAGTCAAAGAATCCAGAATACTCTGTATCTCTTATTCTACTTGATCATCGACCATAAGTGGCGTTGATGTTTTGCGTGTCTTGGGAATTGCTGGTTTTAATAAAGAAGTGTGAAATACTGGATAAATCCTGGAATTGGTAGGTAATTTCAGTTTGAATAAGACAGGATTGATTTGTGAGAATTGAAGATTGCGAGTACATAACCACACTTGATCCCCAATTTTATATGCAGATCCTTTTTTGTCTTTTCTTAACCGTTTGATTTTTGTATCTGGTCTTTGTCTGTATTACATTCATCCTGGCAATTTTACAAACATTTTCAATATTCTGGATTTGTTTCAATACCACAGGAGTCTTGGATTCTTGTAACGTCGTAACAAATTGTGGTACTTACTGGCATGGAACGGTTAAGGAGCAGAAGAGAATGCCTGGGAACCTGCAAAAAATTTTCACACTCTTCAACTTGTGACACATTTCCATTCTCAATATTCGCAAAAACCAGGCCCCATGAAAAAGTCTTGAGAGGGGGTACTGTCATGATATGGAATGAGATCACTGTTTCATGTATATCCTCATGTACAAAGCGAAATAAGAAGGAAAAACACAAACTTTGATTTTACAGGACTACAAATACCATGATCCTGTGTCCCGACCTCGCTGGGTGTCTCCTGTATATATAAGGTAGCCACACCCAGTGACCAACACTTACTATTCGACAGCCACGGTCCATTCTGGTAACAGCGGTAGGGTGGTGAGGCTGGGTAAGGGGGGGACTGCGAGGGACGATGCCAAGGGAATATTAAATAAATAATGAATTGTCCCTCTGCATCGTCCCTCGAAATCACTCCTAACCCGGCCCCACCGCTGTTACCTACACGGACCGTGGCTGATATTTGATTAATCCTTCAATAGACGTAAAGGAGGAGTGCTCTCCCTGTGATTTCCAAATGTCATTTTTGTGGATCCTTGGAAGGAGAGCTTGTGAGCTCTCAATCATTCAGAATCCTTGTGGACCTTAATCACTGGTAAATTTCCTCAGTGAATGTGGCAGCTGTTGAAGCACGTTCGTTCTTGGAAAATCAAAGTTTCATGCTAGAAATATGTTTCAGTGTTCTGTAGAAGTATGGCAGGAAGCAATCTGCCTGTCTTGGCTGTGAGCACTGTTTATCTGCATTTTAATTTCTAAAGTTGAAAGACTTTGTACAAGAAATTTACATCTTTCAGGATCATAAGATTCATTGTGATCAAGAAACTAGAGGAAAGTGCATTCAGCTTGTTTTCTGCTTTCAGTTTCAAAAGTTAAAAAGTCTTTTTTTTAAGATAAACTCTTCTGAGGCAAAATAAGTTTCACATGTTTTCACGTGTTTACCAAGAGGCTCGAAGTATGGGGATTGTTCATGTTCTTCAGTGCACTCTGTTAATTGCTTTCAGTTTCAAATGGTTTATAAGGCTTCTCAACAACAATTAACTCTTTTGAGACAATTAAGACTTGCTTACTTTACAGCTCCATGAAAGTAAAGGATTTATTTTTTACCTGACGCAATCTTTCTGAGCATTTCAGTCTTATTTGCCATATATGAACTCAGAGCAAAATATCAGTGACGTCACTTAACTGGCGCTGAGGAAAATGCAGTCCAGGTGAAGTAAATCATAATGAAGGACCACGTTCATAGGAAATGCACAGTTGTTTAGAGTTTTCAAAGATACAGTGAATTTGCACGCTGAAGTAAGCGCAATTGTGAGAAGTTATCACAAGACATAGCCATAATGAGTAGGTTCAAACTGGGTGTATTTTTTCTTTATGAGAAGAACATAAAGGCAGGGTGAGGAGGGGAGGGTAAGGGAGACGATAGAGAGAAGAGAGAAGAGGAGTACATGGAATGAGAGTAGACAAGAGATGAGACAAGAGGTGAGGAGGGGATGAGAGGGAAGGTGATGGGAAGGGCAGGGGAAGAAGGTGATGGGAGTGGGACGGAAGTGGAAGACAAGAGAGAATGGAATGGAAGGGAAGGAAAATAGAAGGGGAGAGTAGGGGATGAGAGTAAAAGGGAATACAGAAGTGGTGAGAGGAGAGGAGTGGAAGGGGAGTGGGGAGGAAGGAAGTGGAAGGGGAGTAGCTGGATGGAAGAGAAGAAAGGAAGGAGATGGACGTGGAAGAGAAAAGGGGAGTGGGAAGGAGGAAGTAGAAGGAGAGGGGTGTAAAGGATTGGAGAGAAGAGAAGAGATAAGGGAGAGGGAGGAGAAAAGTGGAAGGGGAAAGAGGAGTGGGAGGGAAAAGAGAGAAGAGAAAGGTGAAGGGAGGAGGGAAGTGGAGTGGAAAAGTTGAGGGAGGGGAGAAAAGAGAGAGGGGAGAGAAATGAAGCTGGAAATTAGGGTGGGAGAGGCAAGGGAGGAGGAGATAAGGGGAAAGGGAGTGGGGAGTGGGGAGGAGGGATGTAGAAGGGAAGATGGGAGTGGGAAGGAGGGAAGTGGGAGGGAAGAAGAAGGAATAGGAGGGATAGGGGAGAAGCAGAGCTGGGGGAGGGAAGTAGTAGGGAAGGGTGTGCAGGCAGAATATCAAGTTGGATTTGACGAACTACCGAGTTCTTAATATTGTGAGTCAGAAATATCGACAGCAAGAATATCGTGGTCAAGTATATCGATTTTAAGGTAAGAAATATAGTTTTTAAACATATAGAAGTCATTATTATTGTTTGCACAACTATAGTTGTTTAAAATATCGAGTTTTTAATTAGTGTTATGTATTTTAGTATATGTTTTAAATGTATGTGATGTATGTTTTTTGTATGAGAATTATGTTTTTTATTATATGTGTTAAATATTTACTAGTTATCAATTTTATTTTAGTTAAATTGAGCGTTTTTTAGTGCCATAGCGGGTTGTGGGTTTATAGGGGAATAGGGTGGAAAGAAATTTAACTATAATGCATTCATGATTATATTTTATATATTAATATTGATTTAATTGAGATTTTATAGTGTTAATTGTGGGAAGTAATTTATTATTAATTAATTATTAATTGGTTGTTGATTAATAATTAATTGCTAATTATTTATGGTCATTGTGTCATTTTTTTAGGTGTGGGTTGTGGAGTTTATAGGGGTAAAGGGTGGGAAGTAATTTATGTTTAATTGATTAATAATTAGTTGATCATTAATATTATTTAATTAATTGATATTTAATTAGGGTAATTGTTTATATTTTTTGTGTGTGGGTTTTAGTTTTATGGGGGTAAAGGGGGGGGAGTAAATTAATTTTACTTACTTTATAATTAGTTGTTCAATATTATTTCTTTTTTAATTGAAATTAAGTTCTAATTAAGTGTGTAATTAATTTTTTTACTTAATAATATTTCTTTAATTGGTAATTCATTATGTTAATTAAGTTATTACATTTTTAAAAATTTAGATTTGGATTGGGAACAGTGGGGTGGTATAGGGTAGGAAATAAATAAAGTAAATTTATGTAATATTTAATGTTTTTGTTCGTAAATATTTTCTATTAAAACATATTTGTTTGAAAATTATGTTTTGTTTTCTTTAATATAATATTTGTAGGTATTTGTCATATGCATTTAACATTATAACATGTTTTTTTTAAATTTGTAATATTAAATATTTGTAGTTTAATTTTTAACATCTTCATATATTTTTGTATTTATTTTATTTTTTAAATATTTTTTCTGTTGGTAATATTTTGTTTGTTTTTAATTTTGAACTGACAGAAGTGAGAATATTAATTGTTACCCCTCCGCAATCCAACACGTTGCCTACTGTTGCACTGATTGGAGTGGGAATAGTAAATTTTACCCCACCACTATCCAACACTTTTTCTACTGTTGCACTCATTGGGGTGGGAATAGTAATTATTACCCCTCCGCTTTTCAACACTTTCCCTACTGTTACAATTATTGGTGTGGGAATAGTAGATTTTATATCTCCGCAATCAAACAATTTCCCTACTGTTGCACTGACTATAGTGGGAATAGTAATTTTTATCCCTCCGCTATCCAATGCTTTCCCTACTGTTGCACTGACTGGAGTGGTAAATTTAAGTTTAAATATTTTTAAATAGTTTAATGTTTTAATTTATAACAGAATATTTTTTTAATGGATTTTATGTTATTGGTATATATCTATATATATTCACCACCAAATATCCAACAAAGGACAGAAGAGCACTCCTTGGGTTTCATACACCATTTATTTATGGTGATTAGTGCCTTTCTCAATGTTTATTCAATAAAGGTTTAGTCAAATTCACATCCTTTAACTTTAAGCTCAGTGCTCCGCTCTTATTGGATGATTCATCTGAGGCATTGACGAAGGACTGCAGTATTGCCATGAATCGGACGCTCTCACTGGCGCCATCTTAGTGTTCTATTAACCACTGTATTACAATTACAAGCACTGAGCTTAAAGGAAATGGATGTGAAATTGACTAAACCTGTATTGAATCAACAATGAGAAAGGCATTAATCGCCAAAACGCATCTGTTAGATGCAATAAATAGTGTCTGAAACCGAGGAGTGCTCTTCTGTCCTTTGTTCGATATTTGGTGGTGAATATTTTGCGTGAGATGCCACTCTCACGAAAAGAGCACCCGCCCTGAAATATATATATACATTTTTATATAAGTTTAAGATTATAAAATACATTTAAACTAATAGTTTAATAATTGTTTTAAAGTAAAAATAAATATATATATTTATTATTATGTATGTGTGTTTAACTTTTTTAGTTAAGTTTATTTATTTTATTTGTTAAAATGTATATTAAATCTATTTTATTTTTTTAAATTAATTTTCTTATGTAATATATTTAATATTTATTTTATTTTATATATATATAAAAATTGATATTTTGCACAACTATAATTTTAACATCAATATTTTTTCCGATATTTTTGTACTTACCTGCTTAAGTATAGTGAGTCGATATTTTTGCATTCTATATTTTTTCATCTATATTTTTTACATCTATATTTTTTATATCGATATTCTGTCAGTGAACCGTAAGGAAATGAGGAGGTTAAGGAGGGAAGGGAAGTGGAAGGGAAAAAGGAAGTGGTGGGATGGGGGAGCAGAGGGGAGCTGGGGGGAGAGAATTGGAAGGGAGTGGTGGGAGCGAAGAATAGGAAGGTGGGAGGAGGAAGAGCAGGAGGCAAGAGGATGGCATGGGAGTAGGCAAGTGGAATGGAAAAGAGAGGAGAGATGAGGGAATAAGGAGGGGATGGGAAGAGGGGACGTGGGCATGGGATGGTGAGGGGCTGGAAGTCGAAGAAGAGAGGAGGGGGTGAGATGGGGAGGGGAGGAATGTGTAGAAGGTAGAAGAGGCTAGGGATGGAAGAGTAGAAAAGAGGCAAGTAGAAAAGGAAAAGATGGCATGGAAAAGGGAGGAAAGTAGAAGGAATAGGGGAATAGAGGGGAATGGGAGGTAGAGATGGAATGGAAGTGAAAGGTAAGAAGGCATTGGTGGGATTGGAGAGAAGAAAGGGGAGTGAGGAGGACGAAATTGGAAGGGAAGAGAGGAGTACGAATTGAGGATGTGAAAGGAGTAGGCAGGAGGAAAGAGGAGACAAGAGGAGAGTTGAGGGGAGGTGTGGATGGGAGGATTAGGGGATGAAAGGGGAGGAGGATGGTAATGAAAGGGAAGGAAAATGGAAGGATACAGGGGAGGGGAGAAAAGCCGGGAGGGGGAGGTAGAAGAAAAGTGGTAGTGAAAAGAGGAAGGGAGAAGAGGGAATGGGAGGCAGGAAGGAAGTGAAAGGGAAACGATGAGGATATAGAGGGGAAGGGAAGTGGAAGGGGAGTAGGGGATAGAGAGAAGGGACAGGAACTGGGGAGGAGTGAGTTGGAAGGGAGTAGAGAGGAGTGCAAGGAAGCAATGGAATGGGAAGGATGGAAGAGGGGAATGGGGGTGGAAAGTGGAGGGAAGAGGAAGAGAGAGGTTGGTATTGGATGGGATGGGTGTAGGAAAGTGGAGAGGAGGGTAGATGAGAAGAGACAATGGAATGTGGAAGAAAGTGGCTGGAGGTGAGGAAAGGGAAGGCATAGGAGAGGAGGGAAGAGGAGGCGGGAGGGCAGGACAGGGAGAGGAGGGAGAAGGGGTATAGAAGGGGAGAAGAGCAGGGCCGAACTGAGAATGCAAACCAGCCCTGGAAATGAAGTCGGACTCGCCACTGGGGATGTGGGTGTAGGAGGGGTAAGAGTGGGGGTGCATGCTGGTGAAAAAACACTCCTGCTACTTTTGTTACAGGCGGCCAACATTGCAGCACTGCTGCAAAACCGGCTCCCAGTAACAAAATCCGCCCCCACTGGTACAAGACTGGTCCCTACCCTTCCGGCCCACCGGGAAAACCCCAAGTGCCAGCTATGGCCAGTCTGACCTTGGAGAAGAGGAGGTAAGTGGGAGGGGGAGACAGAGCAAGAGATGGGAGGGAGGGAGGGAGCTGGGCAGGGAAGTGGATAGGGGAGAGGAGGGAATGGAAGGGGGAGAGCAGAGGATGGAATGATGGTGAGGCGAGAGAAAAGGATGGGAGGGGATTGGAAGGGAAGAGAGGGATTGTATGGGAGAGAAGTGACAGGGAAGGGGGGAGTGAGTGGAGGACATGGGAAAAGTGGAAGGGTAGAGGAGGAGATAAGAGGAAAAGGAATGGAAAAGAAGAACAGAGGGGAGAGGAGGTGATGGAGAGGTAGGTAAGGGGAGAGAAGGGGATGTAGAGGGGGAAGTAGAAGGGAAGACAGAAAGTATGAGGGGAGGCTAGAGGAAAGGGTGATAGGGACAAGTGGAAGGGGAAGGGACGAGGAGGGGATGGGAGGGTTGGATGAGATGGAATGGAAGAGAGAAAGAGATGGGAGGGAGAGTGGAGGAGATGGGAGGCAAGTGGAAGGGGAAGGGAGAGGAGGGGATTCAAAATGGGATGTGGAAAGAAAGAGGGGTATGGGAGGATAGAGTAGAGAGGGGGAGAGACTAGGAGGGAAGTGGAAGGGACCAGTGGGAGAATGGGAGAGAGGAAAGAAGGCTGGGGGGACGGAGGAGGGAAGTGGAAGAGGGGAGGGAGAAGGAGAGAGGAAAACAGAGGGGGGGGAGAAAGAATGGGCAGTAGGGAGGATGAAGAAGCTAGACAATTGGATAGTAAAGGAGCAGGAAAGTGGAGAAGGGGGAAAAGAGGAGGGCCGAGGGAATGTGTAAGAGAGGAGAGGAAGTAGGGATGGGATGTGGTGGGAGGGTGCATGGAGGAAAGTGGGAAAGGAGAGGAGAAGATGGAAGGAGAGGCAAGTAGAAGAGAAAAGAAAGCAGAAAGGGAAGGAAGTGTAAAAGAAGAAGAAAGTGGGTGGATGAATGGGATAGAACAGAAAAGAGGGGAGAATGGAAATGGAAGGGAAGAGAGGAGTAGGTGATCAGAGAAAAGAGTGGAGTGGGCAGAAAGGAAGTAAAAGGGAAGAGTGGAATGGGAGAGAGGATGTGGAAGAAGGGGGTGGGAAGGAAGGAAGTGAAAGGAGGTGAGGAGAAGGATAAAGGAAAGAAGGAGGGGGAGAGGGAGATGAACGAGGAATAGAAGAAGGAAGCAGAGAGGCTTGAATGGGATTGAGTGGGAGTAGGCAAGTGGAGAAGAGGAGAGAAGAGATGGGATGAGATGAATACGGAAGAGGAGAGAAGGTAGAAATGGAAGAGGAAGGGAGAGAAGTGGAAGGGAAGAGGGGAGGGCAGAGAAAAGGAGGGGATGATGGGGGAATTGGAAGGGGTGAAAATAGAGGATCGCCTAGAAAGGAAGTAAAAGGAAGAGAGGAGGAGGAGATGAAAGGAGGAGGAGGGGAGAGGCTGGGATGGGATTGAATGGGAGGAGGCAAGTGGGGAGGAAGAGCAAGAGGAGACAAATGAATGAAGAATAGGAGAGGAGGTGATGGAAGGGGAGGGAAGAGGGGAGGAGACAGTAGGAATGGGAGGGAAATGGAAGGGAAGAGGAGGGGAGGGGACAAAGGAGTAGTAGAAATGGGAGAGAGGAGGGTAGGATAATAGAAAGGGAGAGGGGAGGGGATGGGCAATGGAGGGCAGTAAATGGGATGAGGGCAGAGAAAAGGATGGTAGAGGGAGGGATATGGGTGGGGAAGGAAGTGGCCAGGACAAGAGGAAGGGAAGGGGAGGAGAGGTAAGTGGTAAGAAGGAGTAGCTGGGAGAAAAAGGAATAAAAGGAAGTGGAAGGGGAAGGGGAAAGGAGGGGATGGGGAGGTGAGCAAGTGGAAGGGAAAAGGGAAGTTGGAAGATGAGAGGTGGAGTTGAAGTGGGAGGGATGAGGGGGAGTCAAGATGAGGAAGTGGAAGGTAGGAAGAGGTGTGTAGGAAAGTAGGATCTGCTTCTTATGGTTACCCCCACTTTTTGCTTGATGTGATGCTTTTTTTGACTAGCCTGACTGGGATCCTGCTAATCAGGACCCCCGTCTATCTGCTTTCTCCCTAAACTGTTGTGTTCAGAACCTAGGTACGTCCCAGATTGGATACTGCCAACCCCTAGTATATGGTACCCATGTACCCAGGGCATAGGTACCCCAGAGGTCTCCCATGGGCTGAAGCATGCATTATGCCACCCATGAGAGACCATTCAAAATCAAAATAGGGGCCTGCCATTGCAGCCTGTTTAAGTTGGTGGATGCACCACTTACTAAAGATATAGGTTTACTATATTTAAGGGTCACTGCACTTAAAACCTTTAAGTCACCCCTATATCAGCCCTTTACAATCCTGAGGGCAGGTTGCTTGGTTCTAAGTGAGAGGGTGCCCCTGCATGAGCAGGACACCCCTGCAGCCTAGGGAGTCTATTCTCCCGGGTTGTCAGTGAAGCAGCCATATACTGTATAGAGGGGCACCTCGTACTTGCGCGATGATCATCTCGAAAATGGCTGCAACTAATCCTATCATGTTTGGTATCAAACATGTTGGAACACCATAAATGGTATGGGAGGTATGATTCCAAACACTGGAAGAGCCCTCCGTTAGGCTCTCAGTATTCCTGGTCCCAGCCTTCTAGTTCTGGACAACACAAAATGGTTGCTACCGACCAGGGCAGAAACAACAGTTGATGGACAGAATGCAGAACAATGTCATACATTCACCCCAGTACAGAAATCTGGGCCTAAATTCATTGTGGTTTTGCTCACCATGCCATTCCAGTTTGAACCCAGCCATATACAAATCAGTCTGCTACCGACCAGGGACACATTTCTGCCCTTCTGCTGCTGAGCCAAGCTCGAGCAGGGGAAGACAGAACAATAGCCATTCTGTCACAGGGAGGTGTGACCACCTCCCAGGGAGGATTTAGTGTATTAGCGCTGGGTGGGTGCGCTTGCCAGCGCCTGAAAGTCTGCATGAGGGGCACATTTGGTGTCCCTGTGCATAGTCCAGTTCAAACCAGTCCTGGGAGCCGTTGGCACCTGCTCTGGTGCAAAACTGGACAAAGGACATGGGAGTAACCAGCCCCCTGTCCAGACCCTCCCCGGGAGGGTCCCCTGAATCTTCCCAACCCTTTCCTTGGGGTACTTAAGGTCTTACCTGGGTGTAGGTCCATAGATTCATTGTGGGATAAGATTCAGAACTGAAACCACTGCACATCTACCGTCTGGGCACTCTGGACTTCTTTTGGGCCTGACTTCGTCTCCCTTCCAGTCTGCTGCATCGTCTGTGCCTGTGCATCATACAGGAACCTCCCAAGGCCTGTGAAGAATCATGGACAAGTAATCTTCCTTGGAGTTAAGGAGTCACTCCCCTGCATTCGCAGGCACCGCAACAAAGACGACCAGTCTGCAGATCCCGAGCTCCTCTGGACTCCTTGGGCTCTGAAAGACAGGTTTTGGTTTTCCCCAGCTCCCAAGGCCTGCTCTACCCTCTTACCAAGTTTGAGTAGTCCTCGTGAGGTTTGCAATAATCAAACCCCTGGGTACCGCATCCCCTTTGCAGTTGCAAAGGCTTGTTGACATCTTTGCAAGAAGATCTTCGGGCTCCAAGTAGCCCCAACCTTGAGCACCTCCAGTGACCAGAATCTTTAGCCCCACCGCATCGTGTGCATCGTGGCCTGCATCATTTGGTGAGCTGCTTGAGGTCCTCTCACGACTCCTGTACCTTCGGCCTGTGGGTCCATTTGAGGGTCACCTTTCATTTCCTTGGGCTCTCTTGATTGCTCAGGGCCTGTCCTGACTCCCCTGCTTGTGGTGAGTCTCCTGGACCTTGCTGGTCCCAACCGTGCACCTTCTTGACTTCCTGCGTGGGTTGCATTTGCCAAGGCTTCTTGGTGCTCCCACTGGACACCGACCCCTCAGCACATGACATCGTTCGTGGGACAGCTCGTATCCGGGTCCTGGTCATCCTCAGTGTCGCCTGGTCCTCGCAGCTGTAGAGTCAAGGTCACCATCATCTTTCCTGCAGCACCCGACATCCGAGGACATTCGTCTTCCAGGGCTCCTGGTCACTCCAGAGTGACATAGACTCTATCCCCTCTGCTTTCAGGTACTCCTCTTCTAGAATCCATGTTTGGATTCCTCTGGACACTTTCTCCTCTTCCAGCAGCGGCACTTTCCTGAAATCCTAAATAGGGTTCGACCGCGGTTTCCGAGGGCACTTCACACCTATGCACCCGGCTTCCCTGGGTTGGGTAACTTGGGTACAACGGGATACACAGGTGAGGTGGCTCTCCAACCTGTCTTTCACAGGGTTTCTTCAGGGTCCACTTGGAAGGGTCCCTAATCTTTAAAATTCCAACCACCCCTTACACATAGACTTGTACGGAGCATGCGGTCGTGTTCTCACACTGCACACGCTCTCTGTGGGGTCCCTATCTACCTTCATTGGGTGCTTCTGTGGGTCCCCAGCAATTGTACGTCCTCTCGACATTGTCTTGACTCGAGTCGTTGTTCTTTTACCACTTTATTAGTATATGGTTTGGTCCCCCCAGGGCCCACTGTGTATTAGTGCTATTTACTGTGATTTCTTTGCTAAAGTATTGTGTGCTTTGTGTCTATCTCCGTATAGGAGATCCTGTAACGTACTAGAGAGTGTTATATGATAAATACATATTTTTATAAATACTTTGCTTGGTTCTTTTTCATTCCATCTATACTATAAGATTGCATTCTGGTCAAACAAGCTGCTTCTCCACAATACCACTTGGATAGCTTTCTAAGGTTGTATGAGACCTCTTAAATCACCATAAGGGTTGTCTGGACTGGTGCAAGGTGCCCACTTACATTAGTGGACATCATATACCAGGCCAGCATCTCACATTGGTGTGCAGCGGTTGGGATTCAAGCCTGCATTGTTTTACCAGATAAATCTTTGTATTGATTAACTGAAAAAGCACTAGTACTAGGCACATATAAATACACGCTTAGAATAGTAAGTTCTACTGAACTTAGGGTTGGGTAAGTCAAGGGTCTAGCACACCCTTTCTCCAACCTCAGAGAGTTTAGTTCCCCCTAGGTTAAGTAGGAGCAACACCACACCTCACTTAGTATGTGTTAGACCTGGCATCCTTGGCGTGGTTTTCCCAGAATTTTTGACTCTACCTCCTGTGTTTTTGATGCTGTGCTGGATTTCGTTTTTGCTGGCTCAGATGCTTTGGGCACTTTGCTACTGCTGATCAGTGTCAAAGTGCAAGTGCTCCCTGTGTAAAATATTATTGTGATTTGTTCTCCCTGATTGGCATATTTGATTTACTAGTAGGCCCCTAGTAAAGTGCACTAAGTGTTCCAAGGGCTGGTAAATCAAATGCTACTAGTGGGTCTGCAGCAGTGATTGTGCCACCCACATGAGTAGCCCGGAAAAGATGTCTCAGGCATGCCACCACGGTGCCTGTGCGCAGCTTGTTAACTGCCATGTCGACTTGGCAAGTGCACCCACTTGCCAGGCCCTACCCTTCCCTTCTCTTACACATAGGACACCCCTATGGTAGGCGCAAGGTAGCCCCCTGGGCATGGTAATAAGGGCAGAAATAACCAACTACTACACCCACAACTCTGGTTCGGTGGACACGGAAGCCTCCCTTTGGGAAGCCTTTAAAGTGGTGATTAGAGGTCAGTGTATTGCCCGCCAAGCGGGAGTGTTAAAAGCCATACTGGGCACGCATGCCTCCCTGGAGTCCCAAATCAGAGGACTTGAAAAACAGTTTTATTCTTCAAAGGACCTTAATATCCTGTCTCTCCTAAAGGCCAAACTGCTTGACTACAATGAGGAGGCACAGCGGGAGGTTAGGTTTCTCAGGAAATATGCCGAGGCATGGAGGTATGGGGAGGGCGATAGGCCAGGCAAAACACTGGCTAGTATGATACGCACCCCACGCTCAACCACCTACATTCCCGAGTTGGTTACCACGCAAGGAGTTGTCACTAGAGGGCAGGCGGGTATCCTAGATGAATTCTCTTTGTTCTATTCTAGACTCTACACTGCCACCCAGGAGACGTGCCCAGAGGGAATGCAGTCCTTTCTCGACTCTTTGGAGTTGATCTGGTTAAGTCAACGGCACAGGGACTACATGGACTTCCCGTTTAACGTAGAGGATGTCTCACAGGTCATAAGAAGTTTACCTCTGGACAAGGCCCCCAGGTCTGATGGCCTAACCACCGCCTTCTACAAGGCTTACGTGGAAGAACTAGCGCCACACTTGCTGGCACTATATGAGGAAGCTCGTACTACTGGTATATTACCACCAACTGAAAACCCGAGACCAAGCTTGATTCATATCGACCATTGTCATTAATAAATGTAGGTGTTAAAATTCTGGCCAAATTGATAGCAAATAGATTGCAACCCCTGCTTCCCCTTATTGCACGCCCCGACCAGTCAGGATTCATCCCCGGGCGATCCACATCTCATAACCTCAGGACTGTCTTCTCGGTGCTGCATTACCTCCACCCGGATGTTCAGGCCTCTGCAGTTTTTCTTGATGCCACTAAAGCATTTGATACGCTCGAATGGCCATACTTATTCGCTATTCTAGCCCGCATGGGGTTTAGCCAGCTTTTTATAAATTTCATCTGGTTGTTATACACTAAACCCACAGCTCGAATCAAAGTGAACGGCCACCTATCGGAACCTTTCCCTATTTCGCAAGGCACACGGCAGGGATGTCCCCTGTCCACCCCTACTTCTCGTGATCGCGATGGAACCCCTCGCTGCGTGCATCAGGGAGCACCACATGGCCAGGGGGATTGGATTTAGTACCAGAAGTCTCCTTGTCCTGCTATATGCTGATGATGTAACATTATATATTACTGACCCTGTGTCGAATCTGGACCCCCTTTTGAGAGAATTTATTAGATATGGCGGGCTGGCTGGTGTCTCCATAAATTGGGCTAAGTCCGTCGTGTTCCCCTTAACGGAAAACACAACCCCGGTGGCCTCTGAGTTTCCTCTGAAATGGGAGGCCGGGGTGGGCAAATTCTTGGGCATCTGGATAAGCCAAAGCCTGCAGGAGGTATGGAACTTAAACTACGGATGTGCTATCGCCTGGTTGGAGAAGAAGGTAACACTATGGGCTAAACTCCCGATATCCCTAGCGGGGAAAATTGCCCTAGCTAAAATGGTCGTATTACCAAAATATCTTTATCTATTTGTTAACATCCCGATCCCCCTCACACAAGCCTTTTTCAAGACCCTCAGATCATTGCTGATTTCTCTGGTGTGGGCAGGTGGGCAGGCTAGAGTGTCATGGAAGTTGCTGACACTCCAGTTGAAACAGGGTGGAATGGGTGCTCCAGACATGCAATTATATGCGTGGTGTGCTCAGGCTCAGTTCCCCCACCATTGGGTTCACCCGACACCCTCCCAGCCTCACGTAGCAGTGAAGACAGACGCGGTAGCGCCTGTCCTTCTTCATGTGGCACTGTACCAACCATACTGCCGGCCTCGGGACGGCATAGACACCTCGGAGACTCTACGTTGGGCGTGGGATGAACTGCGGAAATGCGCGAGCGCTCCCGTTTTATATGCCCCTTCTATTCCGTTAGCACAATACCCTATGTTACCAAATCTAAAGGACGGAATTAGTAAAACAATGGCGCAAAAAACTAACCTCCGTACGTTTGCAGACCTTTTTCCGGAGACACACATTTAGATCTCCTCCGACGGTAGACCAGGGTCACACAGTGCCATTTGCTGAAATCTTCTCATATCATAAGTTACGCGCCACTTGCCGTTCCCTACACAACAGTTTTCTGACATCCCCCACCACTGTCAGCATTAGAGAACCTGCTGAGCTCCCCATCACCCCGTAAACTTGTCACACGCCCCTACACACATATGCAAAATACGGCCTCATTGGTGAAGCCCAGAGCATTACAGGGGTGGAACAACGAGCTTCCTGAGCCGCTGACTGAAGATCAGTGGATGTACTGTTGCTGCCAACTCACCGAACCGTCCCCAAACTATAGGCTTCGCCTGATCCATTTCAAGTTCCTCCATAGATTTTACAGGACACCTATAGGTCTACACCGCATGGGACTGAGGGATGACGATAGCTGCCGGCGCTGCGGGTTCACACCCGCCTCCTTCTTACATATGGGATGGGACTGTCTAAAGCTGATGACATTCTGGTCCACGATTTTCACATTGATCAACCAGATCAGTGGTACGTCTGTCTCCCACTCCCCTGTTGGGCTTGCTGAGCTATGTCAAGGATACCCCACCTAAGACACGCAAACTACATGCCCTACTTCTCCTGTTTGCAAAGCGCCAGGTAGCCGTACACTGGGGGAGGAGGAGGGTGCCCTCTATTAAGGAGTGGGTCAGGGACTTCGCGTATGGTCACTCTCAACTGACCAGGTTTTGGGAACTAGGGCCCCCACTTCCATACCTAGGGACATTTGGGAACCCTTCATTTCATGAGCCCGGGAGAGGCAGGGGTCAGGCGGGGACACATCAACTCACACAGGGCCATCTGATGGGCTACCGTGACTTGTTACAGCTGTCTCTCTGTATAGCCACCCTGCCATTCCTGGACATACACCGCTGATACACTGGTTGTTAAGTTGTTTGTGTTTTTGTATTTTCCTCTGAAAATGCCAATAAAAATAAATTTAAAAAAATAAAAAGGTCAGTCTCATCTCCTTACGTTTGGGGGAGTGGGGTGTTGTGTAGGAAAGTAGGATCTACTTCTTATGGTCACCCCCACCTTTTGCTTGATGTGTTGCTGTGTTTGACTAGTCTGACTGGGATCCTGCTAATCAGGACCCCAGTCTATCTGCTTTCTCCCTAAACTGTTGTGTTCAGAACCTAGGTACATCCCAGATTGGATACTAGGGTATCCTTGTCAGCCCCTAGTGTATAGTACCCATGTACCCAGGGCATAGGTACCTCAGAGGTCTCCCATGGGCTGAAGCATGCATTATGCCACCCATGAGAGACAATTCAAAATGGAACTACATTCCTTGCATTGCAGCCTATGTAAGTTGGTACATGCACTACTTACTAAAGATATAGGTTGACTATATCTAAGGGTCACTGCACTTAAAACCTATAAGTCACCCCTATAGCAGGCCTATGCAATCCGGAGGCCAGGGTGCTTGGTTCTAAGTCAGAGGGTGCCACTGCATGAGCAGGACACCCCTGCAGCCTACGGAGTCCATTCTCCTGGGTTGTCAGTGAAGCAGCCATATACAATATAGAGGGGCACCGCGTAATCGTGCGATGACCATCTTGAAAGTGGCTGCAACTAATCTTATCTTGTTTGGTATCAAACATGTTGGAATCATAACCCAACACCATAAATGATATGGGAGGTATGATTCCAAGTACTGGCAGAGCCCTCCGTTAGGCTCTCAGTGTTCCCGGTACCAGCCTTCTAGTCCCGGACAGCACAAAATGGCTCCTGCCGACCAGAGACACATTTCTGCCCTCTTGCTGCTGAGCCAAGCTTGAGCAGGGGAAGACAGAACAATAGGCATCCTGTGACCACCTCCCAGACAGGAGTTAGTGTAATAGGGCTGGGTGGGTGCGCTTGCCAGTGCCTGAAAGTCTGCATGATGGGCACATTTGGTGTCACTGTACATAGTCCAGTTCAAACTCTGGCGCGAAACTGGACAAAGGACATGGGAGTGACCTCCCCCCTGTCCAGACCCTCCCCTGTGAGGGTCCCCTGAATCATTCCAACCATTTCCTTCGGGTACTTAAGGGCTTACCTGGGTATAGGTCCCTAGATTCGTCGTGGGATAAGATTCAGAACTGAAAACAGTGCACTTCTACTGTCTTGGCACTCTGGACTTCGCTGGACTTCGTTTAGGCCTGACTTTGTCTCCCTTCCAGTCTGCTGCATCGTCTGTGCCTGTGCATCATACAGGAACCTTCCCAGGCCTGTAAAGCATCGAGGACAACCGAAGTAATCTTCCTTGGAGTGAAGGTGTCACTCCCCTGCATTTGCAGGAACCGCAACGAAGATGACCGGTCTGCAGATCCCAAGCTCCTCCGGACTCCGTGGGATCTGCAACACAAGTGATGGTTTTCCTCAGCTCCCAAGGCCTGCTCTACCCTCTTACCAAGTTTGAGGCCAGTAGTTCTTGTGGGGGTTGCAATAACCAAACCCATGTGTAACACGTCCCCTTGGCAGTTGCAAAGGCTTGTTGACATCTTTGCAAGAAGATCTTCTGGCTCCAAGTAGCCCCAACCTCGAGCACCGCCAATGACCAGAATCTTCAGTCCCACCGCATCGTGTGTATTGTGGCCTGCATCTTTTGTTGAGCTGCTTGAGGTCCTCTCGTCACTCGTGTGCCTTCGGCCTGTGGGTCCATTTGAGTGTCCCCCTTGTTTTCTTGGGCTCCCCTGATTGATCGGGCCTGCCCTGACTCCCCTGCTTGTGGTGAGTCTCCTGGACTTTGCTGGTCACAACCGTGCACCTTCTTGACTTCCTGCGTGGGTTGCATTTGCCAAGGCTTCTTGGTGCTCCCGTCGGACACCGACCCCTCAGCACTCGACATCCTTTCTGGGCAGCTCGTATCCAGGTCCTGGTCATCCTCAGCGTCGCCTGGTCCTCGTAGCTGTAGAGCCAAGGTCACTGTCATCTTTCTTGAAGTGCCCGACATTGGAGGACATTCGTCTTCCAGGGCTCCTGGTCAATCCTGAGTGACATAGACTCTGTCCCCTCTACTTTCAGGTACTGCTCTTCAAGAATCCACGTTTGGATTCCTCTGGACACTTCCTCCTCTTCCACCAGCAGCACTTTCCTGAAGTCCTCCATTGGGTTCGACGGCGGTTTCCTATGCCACTGCACACATATGCACCCGGCTTCCCTGGGATAGGTAACTTGGGTACTGCGATATCCACTGGTGGGATGGCTGTCCAACCTTCTGTCTTCCACTGGGTTTCTTCAGGGTCCACTTGGAAGGGTCCCTAATCTTTAAAATTCCAACCAAGACTTACACATAGACTTGTACGGAGCATGCAGTTGTGTTCTCACACTGCACACGCTATCTGTGGGGTCCCTTTCTACTGACTTTGGGTGGGTCTGTGGGTCCCCAGCAAATCTATGTCCTCTCAACATTGTCTTGCCTCGAGTCGTGGTTCTTATAGCACTTTCTTAGTATATGGTTTGGTACCCCCTCCCCCAGGCCCACTGTGTATTAGTGCTATTTAATGTGATTTCTTTGCTAAAATAATGTGTGCTTTGTGTCTATCTCCGTGTAGGAGATCCTGTAACATACTAGAGAGTGTTATATAATAAATACATATTTTTATAAATACTTTGTGTGGTTCTTTTTTATTTGATCTATACTACAAGATTGCATTCTGGTAAAACAAGCTGCTTTACACTCCTTCAAGACTAAGCCTGAAGGCTGCTCTCCACAGATACCACTTGGATAGCTTTCTAAGGTTGTCTGAGACCTCTTAAATCACCATATGGTTTGTCTGGACTGGTGTAAGGTGCCCACTTACATTAGCTCACATCATATACCAGGCCAGCTTCTCACAGGGTGGGATTGGATGGGATGGAAGTGGAAGTGGAAGGGAAGAGAGGAGGGAAAGGAAGTAGAAATGCAGAAGGGAGGAGAGGGGAGGAGATGGGGAAGGAGAGTGAAGTGGCAAGGGACAGGGGAGTGGTAGGATGGTAAGAATAGGGAGAAGAGAGAGGGGTAGGAAAGAGGCAAAAGAAAGGGAAGAGTGTAATGGGGGAGGGAAGAGAATGGGGAATGAAGAGGAAAGTAGAAAGGAAGAGGGGAATGGGAAGTGGGAAAAGGGAAATGAAAGGGATGAGGGGAGTGGAAGGAGAGAAGAGGGGGTTGGGGATGAAGGATGAGGGGAATGAGGAGGGAAGAGTGGGGAGAAGGGAAGACGGGAGTGGGGAGGTGGAATGGAAAAGAAAAGAGGGAGTGGGGAGGAAGGAAGTGAAAGTGAAGAGGGAGTGAGAAGGTGAGAGGAATGAGGGGGAAGGATGGGGAGAAAGAGAAATGGTGGGATATTATGGCACGACGCAAATGGCAAGGAGGAGAGACGATTGAATGTAAAAGAAGAGAGGAGAGGAAGTGAGGGCATGGAAGGGAAGATGGGAGAAGAGGGGAGTGAAGTTGGAGTTGAGAAGAGGAGGAGAGGATAGTGTAAAAGAAGACAAGAGAGAAGGGCATGGGAGAGGGAGGGAAGTAGAAATGTAAACGAGAAGATGCGGGGAGAGACAATTGGAAGGGAAAATGAAAGGGAGAGTGGAAGGGGAGGGAAGGGGAAAGGAAGAGGGGAGTGGGGGATGGGGGATGGGATACAAGATAAAAGAGAGACGAGAGGAAATGATGGAAGTCGAAGGGTAGAGGGGAATGGGGACGAGGGAAGTGGACGGGAGGAGCATAGTGGGGAGGTGGGAAGAGCAGTGTGAGGAAGAAGGAGGACTGATGAGTGGGGAGGAGGGAAGAGATTAGTGGGGAGGAGGGAAGTTGATGTGAAGAGGGGAAGTGGGGACTGGGGAGGAGAGAAGAGTAGGGAGGATAGAAGAAAGGAGTGAGGAGGAGGGAAGGATGAGTAGGGAAGAGGGGAGTGCAGAGGAGGGAAGGGGGAGTGGGAAGTAGGGAAGATGGGGTGGAGAGGAGAGGAGGGAAAAGGGTAGAGGGGAGAAGTAAAGAGGGGGTGGGGTGGAGGGAAGAGGGTTGTAGAAGTGGGGAAGAGAGTAGTGGGTAGGAGGGGAGTGAATGTGAAGAGGGAGGAGGGAAGAGTGTCGGGAGGAGGCGAGAAGAGCATAGCGGGGAAGACTGATGAGTGGGGAGAAAGGAAGAGAGGTGTGGGCAGAAGGGAAGTGGATGTGAAGATGGGAGTACAGAGGATGGGAGAGGGGAGTGGGGAAGATGGAAGAGTGTGGCGGAGGGAAGAGAGGAGAAGGGAGAGTGGGTAGGAGGCAGGAGTGGGTACGGAAAAGGGGAAGTGGGGAGGAAGGAAGGAAGGAAGGGAAGAGGATGGGATGATGTAGGAAAATGGAGAGGAGGACAAAGGAGGAGAGCTAAAGGAATGAGGAAGAGGAGGTGTGGGGAGGGAAATAAGAGATGGAAAGGGAAGGGGAGGGGAGGGGAGGGGGAGGAGAGGAGAGGAGATGGGAGGGGGAAATGCAAGGGAAGATGGGAAGGGATGGAAGGGTGAAGGAGAGAGAAGAGAAAGGCAAGAGAGAGGTGGATGGGGAAGTGGAAGGGGTGAGGGAGGGACGTATAAGTGAAGACAGGGGGTATAAAAAGAAGGAAGAAGGAGGATAAGGAGGGGAGAGGTTAGGATTATGTAGACAAGTGGAGAGGAGGACAAAGGAGGAGAGATGTCAAAGTGAAGGTGCGTGGGGAGGGAAGAGGGGTGGTGGGGATGGAAAGGGGAGGGGAAGGAAGTGGGATGGGAGCGGAAGAAATGGGAGTAGAGGGAAATATAAGGGGAGGGGGGAAGGGAATTAGAGGGTAAGAGAGAGGTAGATGGGGTAGTGGAAGAAGAGGTGATGGGATGAGGGAAGAAATTAGAAGGGAAGACAGGAGGGTATGGAGGGTAGGAAGTGGAAGTAAAGAGGAGCGAGGGTTTGGAAAGAAGAGGTGGAGTGAGGAGGGAAGTGGAAAGGAAGAGGGGAGGAGGGAAATGAAGTGAACGAAACAGGGATGGGGAGGGAGGAGGATGGAGGGAGAAAGGGGGAGGAGGGAGGTTGAATAGGTGAGAGAAGAAATGGAAGGAAGGAGGAGGAGAGAGGCTAGGATGGGATGGGAGTAGTCAAGAGGAGGGAAGAGGAAGAGAGATGTAATGCAGCAGAGGAGGTGAGGAGAAGGGAATGGAAGAGGGGAAGGGAGAGGAGGGGATGGGCGAGAAAAGGAGGCACAACAAGGGAATGTGGAAGAGGAGAGAAAGTGAAGTGAAGGGAAGAGAAGAGGGGAGGGAAGTGGGAGCGGAGAGGAGAAGATAAGATGGGGAGAAGAGGGAAGTTGAAAGGAAGAGGAGAGAGAGGAGGGAATGGGAGGGGCACTGAAAATGAAAAGGAGAAGATGGAGGGAAAGGGAGGGTATTGGAGTGGGGAGGAAGTGGAAGTGGAGAGGAGTGGGGATTGGAAAATAGAGATGGGGAAAGGGGAGGAAAATGAGAGGGGAGAAGGAACGAGGGAAGTGTGGAGGAGGGAAAAGGGGAAGAGGAAATGGAGGAGGACAAAGGAAGGGTGGCTTTGAAGAAGTGGTAAGAGGAAAAGAAATAAGGAGGGGAGAGGCTGAAATGGAAATGGACGGTTTTGGAGCAGGCAAGTGCAGAGTAAGGAAGAGTAAAAGAGACGATGTAAAGCAGAAGGAGAGCAAAAGAGGTGAGAGAAAGGGAAAGGAAAAGGGAAAGGGAGAGGGAGAGGAGGGGATGGGCGAGGAGGGGATGGGAGAGGTAGGGAAATGGAAGGGGAGAGGAAGAGATGTGAGATGGGGAGGTAAGAGGAAGGGATGGGAGGGAAAGGGAAGTGGAAGGGGAGAGGTGGGGTTGGAAGGTAGAAGGTTGAGTAGGGGATGGGAGAAAAGAGGACAGGGCAGTAGAAAGAGTAAGGGGAGAGGAAGGGTTGGGGAGGGGAAAAAAGAGCATGGAGGGGGAGAAAAGGGGATGGCAGGGGGAGGGACATGGAAGGGAAGAGAGGTGGGGTGAGTAGGAAGTAGAAGGGAGAGAAGGAAAGAGGCCAGGGCAGTGGAAGGTGAGGGTGGAGTGGAGGGAATGGGAGGGGGAGGTGGAGGGAAGGGAAGAGGAAAGACAGAGAGGAGGGGCTCAGATGGGTGGAGGGACTTGGAAGGGGAGAGGTGGGATTACAGTGTGAGAAGGAACTGGACGGAGGTGAGAGGAGGGGTGGGGCAATTGGAGGGGAGAGAATCAGATGGGTGGGGATGGAGAGGGAAGGGGAGGGAAGGTGAAGAGAAGAATGAGAGGAGAGAGGAGAGGATGGGATGAGGAGGGAAGGGAAGTAGAAGGGGAACCAAGCACATTGGAGGGAAATAGAATTGAAGTGGATGAGGATAGTGGAGAGACAGGGGAAGAGAAGTGAGTAGGGGGAAGTGGGGAGTGGGAATGAGGTAAGAAGGGAGGACAAAGGAGGTGATAGGAGAAGGAAGAGGGAGGACAAAGGATGAGGAAGAGGAGAAAGAATAAAGAGAGAGGATGTGATGGGATTTGATGGGATTTGATAAGAAGGGAGTAGGCAAGTAGAGAGGAGGCAGGACAAGGAAATGCAATAGAGAGAAGGTGGAGGGAAGGGAAGGCAAGGGGGGAGGAGTGGAGGATGTGGGAGGGGAGGGTAGAGTAGAGGAGGGGGTGTTAGGAGGAGATGAGGGAATGGAAGGGAAAAGGAGGGGATGGGAGATCCAAGATAAACAAAGGATGGAGGGGAGAGTTTGGGAGGGGGAAAGGAGGGACGTGAAAGAGAAGAGAGATGGGGATGTGATGTGATGGGTGGGGGAGGGGTGCAGAGGGGATGGAGGGGAGTGGCATGTAAGAGGGGATTGGAGAGGATGAGATGGAAGGGGGAAGTTGAAGGGTAAATGAGAGGATGGGAGAGAGGGAAGTAGAAGGGAAGAGGAGGTGGGAGATGGGAGGTAAATTTGAGAAGGGAGGAGTGGAGGGGAGAGGATGGGAAGGGGAGGAGGAAGGACAGTGGCATAACAAACACTCCTGCAGCCCCCGTGGTGCAGGGGGGCCCCCAATCTTCAGTATGTGAAGGGGCCCCCTCAGCTCATCCGTAGAGAGCTGTCTGTCTCTTGCTCTAAGCAGCTGCAGTGTGCAATCTGCTCTGAGCTCCTCTGGTTGACCCAGGACTGAAGAGAAACAAAGTAACAAGTTACATTGTTTCTCTTCAGTCATAGCCCAGCCGGAACAAGGATGGGGGTGGGCGCCCTCAGAGTGTTACAGAGTCTTCATCAGAGCCAATTTGCTGCACATGGTAAAGAAATTCAGCCGTGTATTAAAGCCCCTCACTCTCTCTCTCTCACTGGGGATATTGTAATTCGAAATTTACATATTTCAGGGGAAATACAGAATACCTCGAATTATGGATTCCAACATATTGGAGGGCTTGAATTGTGTTCTCTTCTTTAAGTTGGTCTGGGTCTGCAGTGACTCTTTTACAGGGACAGTGACGATGATGGCGTCATGATATGTTCCACCTCCTTTGTAAATAAATGTTCAACTTCTATTTTATTTGGATAGGATGGGGCCGCAGGGTCAAGCCGGGCAGTGATTAGACTAGGGACAGGCGGCTAACTGACAGAGTCATATGACTTGAGACCATACAACAGACATGGAGGGGAGTGGGGGAGTTTAGTTGGGGGAGGGAGGGGGGTTGGTAGATAAAAGGTAGCTGATAATTTCGGAGACAGAGACCACAGTAGTTATGCATGGGATTCACAATGTAGAGGCAAATGCATAGGAGAAAGGCCTCGGAGATAACAGCAGGGGCGTAACACAGGCCCCCAAAGCCCCCTCGGTGCAGGGGGCCCCAAGTTCCAGGGGGCCCCCTTGGCACTGCACTCTGGTCAGAGAGCTCCTTATTGAGCCTGGAGGGGGTCCCTATTCGTACCGTGCAGGGAGGCCCCGTCAATTTTCGTTATGCCAGTGGATAACAGATGCAGATCTGACTGCAGCTATACTGTAAATAGATTATGGACTGTGGTGCATGTGGCCTGCTGCTCTATAATATATGAAAACTGAATATATCCTGATTGTTTGTAAGGTTTTTTACAAATGCCAATAAAGATATCTAAAAACTTCTATTTGTTTTGGTTATTCGTGTATTACTCTTGGTGCGTAACAACCATGTAAACATCATCGAAATATCAGACAGTATAAAGTAGTATTCGGGGTATAAAACACAGGTGTGTGCACCATGTCAGGTGGGCCTTTCCTGGTGGAGTGAGGCATGAGATACATAGATATTTGGGCTTCGGTATCCTCACTTTGATGGTGTGCAATGGTTGCCGCATCCACAGCTGCCATCATTGGTGAGGTTACCTTACCTCGTATTTCAGTACCAGCTCTTACCACCGGCACGTTTGTAAGGCTATTTGGTGCTGCCGGCGCTTCCTGTCATCGTTGCTGCACTTAATCTGGTGCAGTTGGGAGACTTCTCAGCAGGACCGCTGTACTGAACCTGATTCTGTGACACTGCACCAGTGCCTCTCAGCTATTATTTTATTGAATGGATGCACCTCAGCGCTGTACACTAGCGCCGCACTATTCGTCTATTTTAGGTGTGATTAAAGTTTGGCACGCACTCAGCAGAGAGGATTTGATAACTGCTGTTTAGCGCATCTGCCAATTTTAAGGCTGTTATCATTTCTGTTGCCCAATTTACTGGTACTCGAGTCACCGACCTTGAAAGGAGGAAGAGCTGTGTAGGCCGTGCCGCCATTGGAGTGGCACAACTGGCGTTTATGGTTGCTATCCGATGGCGAGGGGTCAGGTCAACAGAGGAGGATAGGGCCATGGGTTGGCACGAGAGACTGTGTGCTCCTGTGAGAGGCGATACACCTAGTCAGTTATGGAGGGTGAAAGGGGGAGCCTGGTTCCTCTGTATCATCGTTTGAGGCCTGAAGCTGGCTGGTGGAATTGGGGGAATCTCGCCGAGTGCTAGAAAGATAGAGGCATGCTCCTAGGTATTTCAACTACTGCAGACGTATTTCTTATTATATGGTATTTGACACAACTGAAGCCACGAGTGAGAAATACGCGGAGCTTCCGACGCAAGAGCGAGTGTGTTGTGGGAGGGTTTAAAACATGGGTACTCACAAACTTTCTCTCGGGGGCCAAATTTACTTTGTGGTTTTGTTCCACACATGGGGAGAGGAGGTAGATGGGTTGGATGCTTAAGCCCAAACAGAAGGCTTGCAGTGAGCAAAAAATCAGCAGGAATGCACTTCTGTTCACAAATCAAATAACTGTGAGGTGGTAGCCATGCAGTTTCCTTTTACAAACTGCATTCCTGATGCTTTTCACTCCAGTAGTGCCTTTCACCAGAGTCTCCCTCTCCCCTCCATTTCCAGTGCACATTACCACACCAAAGCAGGGTATCACTGCACTGCGCCGTGTTTTCATTGGATGTGAAACAGTGGAGTAGCAGTAACCCCAACAGCTCCCACTGTGTGGGGGGACCCTGACCTCTACGGAGTCCCCTCAATCACTGTGCATGGGGGACGGACCCCTGCCTGCGAGCTTCTGACTGGGTCTGGAGCGTGGGGTCCCCCTCCATGTACTTTGCAGGGGGGCCTCCTCAAGTTTTGTTGCGCCACTGTGGAAGGAAATAGGATGGGAGTAGTATGGGATGGAAGTGAAAGTGGAAGGGAAGAGAGGAGAATAGAGGATGGGATGGGAGGAAGAGTAGAAGTGGAAGGGAAGATGGGATTGGGGAGGAGGGCATGTGGAAGGGGAGAGAATTAGACAGAAAGTGAGGCATGGACGATGGGAGGAAGAGAGAGTAGAGGGTAGAAAAGAAGTAGAAGGAATGATAGGAAGAAGAGAGAGTAGTAGTTATGAAGGAAGTGGAAAGGAACAGGGGAGTGAGGGAATTGGAGAGAAGAGAGAGTGAGGCAGCGATGAGGAAGGGGGGAGGGGTGGAGAGCAGGAAAGCGCAAGGGGAGAGGAGCGAGAAGAGATGGAAGAAGGAGGGGAGGAGGTAGTACGGGGAAGGATGAGGAGGAGTATGGAGTAGAAATAGGCAACTGGAGGGGAAAAGGGGAGAGACAAAGGAATGTGGAAGAGGAGGAGGTGAAGGGGAGTGAAAGGAAGATGGGAGAGGAGGGGACAAGGGGGATAGTATGGGTTGGGAAGTGGGAGTAGTGATGGGGAATGAAAGGGGAAGGAGAGGGAAGTGGAAGAGTAAAGGAGAGGGGAGAGGAGAGGAGGTGATGGGGAAGTGAAAGGGGAAGTGAAAGGGGATAGGAGGAGCTGAGAAGGGAAGGAAGTGTAAGGAGAGCGATTGGGAGGGGAATGGGAAAGGGAGGGAAGTGAAAAGGAAGAGACAAGTAGGGTGTGGGGAGAAATGAGAGGAAGGAAGTGAAAGGGAAGAGGCTAAAAGGTGGATGGGGAAGAGGGAGGGTAGGAAGAAAGTAGAAGGGAAGAGTGGGGATGGGAGAGAAGGGAAGAGAAGATAGAGATGGAGAGGAGAGGAGAGAAAAGAATTAGAACTGTAGAGGGGAGTGGGAAAGAGGAAATGGAAGGGAAGGGGGAGTGGAGAAAGGGAAGAGGGAGGATGAAAGAGATTAATGGATAGGAGGGAAGAGTTAGGAGAAGGGAGAGGTGGAAGAGGAGGAGAACGCTGGGATGGGATTGGATTGGACAGGATGGGAGTAAGCAAGTGGGGAGGAGAGACATGGGGAAAGAGAGGAGTGGGGAGGAGGGAACAGGAGAGTGGGGAGGGGGGTTGGGAGTTGGGGATGGGAGGTAGAGAGGAGTTGAGGGAAGTGGGAGGGGAGGGGAGAGAAGATGAGATGAAGGGATGGGGATGAGGGGAAAATGGAAAGGAAGAGGGTAGAGGAGAGGAGGGGCTAGGAGGGAAGGGAAGTGGGAAGGGGAGGAGATGGTATGGGAGGGGGAGGGGAGAAGAGGGAAATGGATGCTAAAAGAAGAGGGAAGAGGGGATGGAGAGGGTAGAGAAGCTGAAGAGGAAAAGGAGAGAGAACAGGAGGCAATGGGAGAAGGGGAGGGAAGTGGAGGGGACAGGAGAGGAAATGGATGAGGGTAAGATTTACAAGTGAAAGAAGGGGAATTGAATGGAAGAAAAAGAAAAAGAAGGGTATTGAAGGGGGCATGAGGGAAGTGGAGGAATCAAATGGTAAATGATGCATAGAAAAGGGTATGTTAGAGAATGTTTTGTAGGGAAGGAAGGAGGTCGGTCAGGGTTTGGAAGGGATGGAGGAGGAAAATGAATGTCAGGCTGCATTGCATAGGCAATTGAACAGAAGAAGAAAGTGGAGGGAAAGGAACATGGAAGAGGGAAAGGAAGAAAAGGAAAAGCAGAAAGGGTAGAAAGGCTGAAGGGGTAGGTAAGGGTAAGTGTGGGGGGGAAGAAAAAGATGGGATAGTGGCGGATTTAGTTATGAAAGGGAAAGAAAAGGAGAAGAGAAGGGAGAAGAATGGATGGGTAGGTATTAAAGGCCTCTAGACGGAAATGTGAGGAGAGTTAAGGGAAGGGTTTAGAAGAAGATCATAAGAGGCATCAATGTTGAATGAAAAGAGGGAAGTGGTAGGTAAGGAATATGAGAGATAGGGGAGAATAGTAAGGTGTGGTGAAAGAAGGGGAATGGGCAAGGATGGGAAGGAAATGACAAAAAGGGCAGAAAAGAGATGACTGAACTGCAAGTGATGTGAGGGTGTCAAAAGTGAATGGAAGGAAAGGAACATGAAGTGATTAGGAAAGGGAGAAGGGAATGGAAAGAAATGTTTGATAGGGAAGAGGGAGAACTGAATGGTAGAGGAGAACAGGTGAAGGAAGTAGCGTTTAGGGGCTACCCGGGTCACCTCTTGTGACCACCTCTCAGCCTTCTGTATCTGATGAAAGAGTCAGGAATCAGTGGAGAATATATTCAAATAAGTTATTTATTCATTACGCTCATGAGCGGGCCCCATATGCACAGTCCTGAAGAGTCTGCAGAGGGAACTGCCAGACACAGGAAAGCAGCAGGTTATATACATCACAAACGGCTAGGAACCAGACAGTCGTAGGTGTACACAGACATGATGAATTACCAATAGTCAGGGATGATTAACAATCTCCAAAATAGATGCGGACGGGGATCACCACTCAGTCTTAAGATAGTCTGGCCGCATGACATGTGAAGCATAACATAAAGGCTAATCACTAACTCCCCTGGCCATCAGTCACCTTGAGTCTAACATCGAAAAGCAGAAGTGCGCACCTGTGGCGCCAGTAATATAAACAGGAATCTCCCTGTGGTTTCAAAATCAGGCTATGCATTATATATAGGACGAAGGTCATACATCTGGTTTCTGCAAAGGAAAGCATGAACCTCAGCAATCCTTTCGCTGCAGCTGGCATTAGTTAATTATAGCAGGGAAGTAAAGACAAATACATCATCTCCTTTGCCTCTGCACTCTGACCTACTAGTGTACCATGGGAAAGAGGAACCAACATATGCTCTTTGCACTCATAGACAAATGTAAATGTGTCAACAGTTCCTCTTGTGGATGGGAACATTCCTGTCTGCTCAAGCATTAAATAAGGGTGTAAATGCTCTACTGGGAGAGGAGTCTAGATTTGCAACGCAAGCTATTATTCTCGTAGGGTCGGATGGCAACTTAGTTTGATACAAAATGGAGGCACTTAAGTCCATATAAAATTGCATTTCCACAATCGGCCCTTTGGACGTAAATCCAATCATTTTTGTAGCTCAGAACACATGTTCATAGATTGGTCGACTGTTACTATAATGGGCCCCGCTGCACTCATTGACATAGTCAACATTTACTTCATTCGGGGCGGCATTATCCGTAATGTCTATGTCCATCCACTGTTGTGTCACTATGTCCTGCATGATAAGAGCATTGGTCAATGTCACAGGGGGCATCGGGGGTGCCTTCATCATATGCCCTAAAAGCTGACAGCACATCGGCAGTCAATTAATAAGAACACAACATCCAATCACCACCAGGAATATAGTTATTAGGAACATCCCTATCTTCCATCCCCATGCTGATGGGACATTCCAAAAGGACCCAGCAATATCCCAAGATCCAACGTCACTGTGGGCCTGGGCCCCAATGGTGTATAATCTCTTCACAGCCTCCCTAACTGGGGCGGAGGAATCAGGCACATACGAGCAGCAGGACGCCCCGATGACCCTACAGACTCCACCCCATTCCACCAACATCTTGTCTAAAACCATCCGGTTCTGAAGAGAGACCAATCTAAGAGCATTGAGCTCCTCTGTTATGTTTTCGATGATCCCTGCCGTCTCCTCTATTGTAGCTTCTAATAGCCGGGACAATCTATGGATATTCCTGGAGTTTATGGCAGGGCCATACCACAGGACGAAGGCTTTTAGCAAATCATCAGCTATATCAGATACAGTGTCCCCTTGTTCAACACTCTTTTTGCCCCTTACTGTGCTTACGGCTCTATTCACTTCCTTGGTACTTTTGACGGATATAGCCGGTGTTACAAGCCCCAGATGACAACAACCTCCCCAGTTCACTGGCAGCCAGGTATTGGCCTGTTCACCACAAATGAAATACATTGAATCCCCTATATAAAGTGGGATCATCATTTCATGTGCTGTCATCTTGAAAGTTACGTTGCATTTGGTACTGTTTCCTAACACTGTAGTACCGTTGCTACTTATACAGATACTCCCAGTTACCTTACGTTGTCTCATCTTCAGAAAGGGGGTCTTCCTCAAATTTCTATCTACCGGTGTAAAAACAATACTTTCGTTATTTGTTCCCAGGAATACTTGGGTGAATATATTGGAGAAGGGGAACGTTGTATTGGGTAAAATTACTTCAATACAGTTCCCTGTATCCAGGATATCTTGTTGAAAACGTGTGTACAGGGAAGCAGTAACTGTTCCAGTGGTGGAGCAGGAAGCTACCAACCCTTTAAGGACCCCTATGAACTCAATTTTTAATATTGCAACATGTAAGGCATAACAGGATGCTTTAAAAGGTAGGGGCACCTGGATGAGGGGTATTCCTTCATCCACGAAGGCTGGGAATTTCAGACATATACAGCAATCTTTTTTATTCACTATTTCATGTGTCTGATGTAAGAGAGTGAGGAATGAATCGTGTCGCATCTCCTCCCTGTGGTCCATGTCTTCAGGAGGTACCGTTATTGAGGAGATCGTGTCTGGGGACAAAGGAACTGGTCCTGACATGGCATACTTCATTTCTAATATATACAACAGACCTATCACTAAAGATACTACACAAAATATTACACAAAATATACACAGCTTGGAGCACCTTTTCCCTTCCTTTTTCAGTTTAAGGGTAGAATACGTATTCTCCATTGTATTTGCAATGTCACTTTGATGATTGTATATGTTTATAGGAACATCCAGCTATTCTCATAAAAACAAAGTTCAACAGTGTCCGTTATAAGCCTCACTGTTACAGGCTTCTATTGTCCATCAGTTGGCGCTGTTGAGCACCGGCATTGGAGCTGGCTCCGGCAGAAGCTCACCTGTCTGATCTTTCGTAGAAGTTGGTATACTTTCTTTGACCAATGTCCAAACAACAACAACAGGTGTTTATTCATTCTTTATTTAGTTCACCCCTAGTCCTTCTTCTTCTTTTCCTCGCTTGTTCTCGCTCGAGGACGTAAATTGTACCTGGCAACTCCAGGCACTGTCTGATCAGTGAACAAAGGCTCCTCAGTGGCTCTTATCTCTGGTGGAACAGTCTCACTCAGAGCTATGTTGGTTTCTTGATCTGTTTCTGTCCATATCAATTTGGCATTGCTGAACGGCACAAACCTAGGGATTTTCTCACATTCGTCGTCTCCTATGCCCTCCTTTACCCATCTGTCGTAAGGAAGAGGTAGCGGTATTCTTTTGCAGTGAGTAGCGTGCACCCAGTTTTTTCTTCCAGCTATCTTCACCGCTGTCTGTGTGGCCAGCAGGACTTGCTTCGGCTCTTTCCAGCGGGGCTCCAGATTTTTCTTCCTCTGGAACTTCCTCACGAGGACCCAATCCCCTGGCTGGATAGAGTGGCCGGGTCCTTCTGGTTTGGAGGGCAAGGAGTCACGAACCTGTTGGTGAATAAAACGTACATTTTCGGTCAACTGTTCAAGATAATCAAGCAACATTGGATATTCTATTTCAGAGAATTTCTTAGGGCGAGGCACACCCCATACATTAGCTGGTCGACCAAACACTGCTTCATAAGGAGATAGTCCGGTGCGTGAGTGTGCTGTCGCTCTAGTGGATATTAATACTAATGGGAGGGCATCTGACCATTTCAACCCTGTTGTCGCCTGTATTTTAGCTAGCTTTAGGTTGAGTGTCCTGTTATATTTCTCTACGAGACCGGCCAACTGGGGGTGGTTGGCCGGATGAAACTTCTGACTAACACCCAATCCTTCGCATATCAATTTAATCACCCTCCCATTAAAATGAGAGCCGTTGTCACTCCAGATAATTCTGAGCATTCGAAATGAGGGAAGTGCTTCTTAAGGAGTGTTTTAGCAGTGGTGAGGGGGCCGTATTATCTTTCACAGGATACGCCTCTACCCATTTGCTAAAAGCACAGACTACCAGCAAAACATACTTTAAATTGCTACAGCGTTCTAACTCAATGAAATCCATTTGCAGGACTTCAAAAGGGTATGTGGGGCGTGCAAAATTGCCTGGTGGGGTGGGGACACCTTTTCCTGGGTTATGCATCAGACATACCATACAGTTTTTCACCAATCGTTCCGCTGTTTTGGGAATACTACTGTTTTGCCAGACAGATGCTAATCATCTGCAAATTCCCTTTGCACTAACGTGTGCCGGTCCATGTGCCATGGTCACAACTGGGAGAACATATGCATCAGGCAACATCCATTTTTGTTTCTCTGATAAATCAGTCCAACATCCTTTCTCATTTAAACGTGCTGTACTTTCCTTCCAAACTGCCAATTCCTCGATAGTGGCTTCACTTTGAATTTCCTTGACGCTTTCAACTGTATTTTCAAACATCCCAACATCAGGGACCCATCGGGCTGGTCCTGCCACATACATTCTCTTCAACTTCCTTTGAGCTGTCTCCTTGGCTATCTGGTCTGCGAATGCATTCCCTCGTCCTACATCATCTGTCACCTTCTTATGGGCACTACACTTCACAATAGCCATTGTTTTAGGGAGTGTCAGTGCAGTCAATAATTGTGAGATCAAATGTCCGTGTTGTATCCTAGTGCCATGCGATGTAAAAAACCCTCTCTCAGACCAGAGACGCCCAAAATTATGTGCTACCCCAAAGGTGTACTGGCTGTCTGTGTAGATATTTACATCAAGACATTCGCTTAGCTCGCAGGCGCGTATGAGGACAACTAATTTGGCGGCCTGTGCTGAGTGGTAAGGTACTCTTGAAGTCTCTACTATAGTATACAATGTGGTAATGGCGTAAGCCGTGGTGGTGGTGCCTTCTGGTAACTTGAAACAGGAGCCATCGACCTATAGTTCCCCTTGAAGTTCAGATAAAGGAACATCAGTCAAGTCTACCCGTCCTTTTGTCTCCTCCTCAGTCCGAAAGATGCAGTCATGTTTGTCGGCTGCAGCAGTGTCAAAAGGGAGGGGTAGTAATGTGGCTGGGTTGCAAATGACACATCTTTGTATCGTAATATGTTTAGAGAACAATGTGAGTTCATAACCGGTAAGATGGGCACTGCTGAGGTGCTGTGTCTTTGTTTTGTTAAGAAGGGCGTCCACAGAGTGGGGTACCATAACCGTGAGGCTGGTGTCAAGTACGAGTCCAGCCGATTGTCTAATCGAAGTGGCCGTGGCTGCGACCGCTCGAAGACAGCTCGGGAGGGAGCTGGTGACAGGGTCAAGTAAGGCAGAGAAATAAGCACAGGGTCTTTGTTTGTTGCCAATTTTTTGCATTAAAACAGAAAGAGAGCAGCCACCCGCCTCGTGGACATATAATGCAAGGGGTTTGTTATAGTCAGGTGTCCCCAGGACTGGTGCAGAGCAAAGCACAGTTTTTACTTCATCAAAGGATTGTTGGCATGCAGGTGTCCAAGGTAAAGTTTCATGGCCGTCTTTTGTTGTTATTGCAAGCAAGGGTTTGATTAGTAAGGAGTAATTAGGAATCCACTGGAGAGACTAGGAAGTGATATCTATGAAAGCACGTACATCATTTTGGGTCTGAGGCAGGGGCATCTTATTAATAGTACTTTCACGTTCTGGTGTTAGCGTCCTTCCCTCCCTCGACAGGAGGTGACCTAAATAGGTAACCTCCTTTTGACAATATTGAAATTTAGAAAGGGAGACCTTGAGACCATGGTGTGCTAGATGTAGCAATAAGGCAAGCATACTTGCCTTGCAACCTTCCTCAGTATCAGAGGCAATAAGCAAGTCATCAACGTACTGTAGTATGGTGCTACCAGCAGGAAGGACGAGAGAGTCCAACTGACCCTTCAGCGCTTGGCTGTAAATACTGGGGCTCTCAGTATACCCTTGAGGAGCTTTACAGAATCTGAAACTCTTACCGGCTAATGAGAAACCGAAAAGATATGTGCTGTCGGGGTGTATCGGGATGCTAAAAAATGCATTTTTTAAGTCAACCACAGATAAAAATTTAGCAGTGGATGGAATCATTGTCGAAATTGTGGTAATATACGTAACTTCCGGGAACTGTGGAACCACTATTTTGTTGACCTCACGCAAATCAATCACAAAACGATAGACATCGTCAGAATTGATAGGTGGGTTAAGGGCCGCACGTTTCAGAACAGGAAGAATGGGAATTGTTAGAATCCGGGGTCTCTGGTTGGCGCAAGTATGCACTTGCGACAAGCAGGGACCCTTTCCTCTAAGTCAGGGCGAAGGATTACTCTGCGAAAATAACCCCTGCTCACCCTCTAGGTAACGTTGTGCGAGCAGTCAGGCTAGATTCCAGAGGGCATTAGGTTAAGCATTCAAGATGTCCCACACAATAACCACCAACCCACCACACAGAGACACAAGGCTGTATTTTTGTAAAAATATACTCTTTCTATAAAAGGTTTCTTTAAGCAGGGTTTCAAAAATACAGTTCTTTACTCCAAATGGGGTTCCAGTTACTTGCAAGACTTTTCAAAGAGTCCACAGGTCTTAAAATGCACTTTTCATGTTCAAATATGCTCCTTTTGGGGTCTGTGCGCTTCGTAGCGCCTTCGGTATGTTTCGTACGGGGTTTTAGGCGCGTCGTGCCGTTTCTCACGCTTCTCACGTGAGCACGCGTACGCTGGACTGAAGCCGTACGGACCGTACCCTCATAGGTACGCGTCGTACAAGTCCGGTACGCCTCTTGCCGAACTTCACGCTTCCCGCGTGAGCAAAGCCTATATATTTTCACCGGTACGGACCGTACCTTCGTGGGGACGCTTCGCACAGTTGGTACGAACCTTACCAACGCTCACGCTTCACGCGTGAGTAACGTAGCGCGACGCTGGCACCGTACAACGCCCGTACAAAGCGAAGGAAGCTTCGTACAGGGGCGCTTCAACACACAGTACCTGGTTCTTTGGGGGCAATGTTCGTGGCGGCCTCAGCAGTCCCGTAAAGGGCGTCCCACGTCGCGTTGCAGTCCCGGCTCTTCAGCGGACGGCGATGATTCGTGGGGCACTCGGGGACGTCTCAGCACACAACGAAGGGGTCAGAAGCAGGAGGGGCAGCACGGCGGTAACCCTCAGCGGCGCAGCGCTGTCGGCTACGGCCAGACGGCGAACAGGGTGCCTTGGGTCCTTACAGTGGTCTCGGCGGCGCAGGGTCGCAGAGGCTCGGCGCTTGGACACCGGTCGTCTCTCCTCACGTTGCGAGCTACGGCTCGAGGGGGCAGTTGCTTGCTTTGGTCAGACCAGGCGGGCTGGTTTTCACGGTGCTCACAGCAGCCCGGGCAGCCAGAAGTCGCGGTGCTCAGTGAGATGGAGGCACACAGGTTCTCTGGGGTCAGCGTTGCAGGGTCACCCACAGCAGCTTCCTCTTCTTCCAGGGGAAAGGTAGCGCCCACTGTTCCTGGGGCGCAGTTCAAGGGGCAAGTTCACAAGCAAGCCCTTGGAGATTGTTTGTAAAGCACAAGTTGAATAAAAATCTTTTCTTCAGTCTTTTCCTCTCCTTCCAGCAGCAAGGCACCCACCACAGGCCAGTCTCTCAGGCTTAGAGACAGTACTCCTCCATGCAGCTTTCCCAGGTCCTTCTCTTCAGGCAGAGTTTCTTCTTGGCGCAAACAGGATCTGATTTCTTAGGAGCAGGGCTCCTTCTTTTATACAGAAATTCTTTTGTTCTTTGTCGCCAGGGGGCCTGGGCCTGGCTCAGTCCGGTTTTGGAGCACTTTGTTGTGGTGACTCTGCTCTTTCCTTTCAGCAGCAGGGCAGAGACATCAGCCGCTACACAGGGGGCAGAGCCGGCCTTGTGGTGGCAGAGCACAGGTCTATTCAGAGTCAAGGTGTACTCCTCCCACCCATCCTGGTGTAATCTCTCTACCCACCACCTGACAGCCAGCCTGTCTCCTGGAATTCCCCAGCCCTGCTCCCCACTGAAACTAGGCAGCACACACACACACAGCAAACTTTCTAAAAGTAGTATTTACAAACACAGGATATTAAAATAAACTTTACTAAAAGAAGTATTTTATTATTCTGAGTTAAGGCATACTAAACTTGACTTTCTACCATGCTCTATGAGTCCACTGGGATTACAGCGTGTAGTAATTCCAGCAGCCCATTCTGGCCTATGGAGAGCAGGTAGCCTTCAATAGTGAAAAACAAAAATGGCTGTAATTCACTATTAAGACATGCCACAAACATCATGGCATGTCCTACCTTATGCCTACAATGCACCCTGCCCTTGGGCCTACCAGAGGGGTGACTAATATGTAGTTAAGGGAAGGTTTAGGGACTGGCAAGTGGGTGCACTTGCGCAGTCAGCGCGACAGTACCAGACTGCACGCAGGTTCTGCAGTGGCAGACCTTAGACACATTTTACTAGGCCGCTTCTGTGGGTGGCACAACCAGTGCTGCAAGCCCACCAGCAGCATTTGTATTTACAAGCCGTGGCACTCCTGGTGCACTTTACTAGGGGCTGATAGTAAACCAAATAAGCCAAACATGGACACCAATCAATGTATACATTTTTCATAAGGGAGCACTTGCACTGTGGCACTGATTGGCAGTGGCACAGTGCTCTGAGCAGCCAACACCAACAAAACACATGAGGCACATCAGCAAAACGTGGAAGGGGAAACTCACGCCAAGGTGCCAGGTCTAACACGTGTCCCCTCTAGCTGAAATGTGGGGGGAACTACCCTACCCCAGGGAGTTCCTCTTCACTAAGGCGGAAAAACCTGGACAGACCGTCAGCATTGGCGTGATCTGTGCCAGGGCGATGCTCCACCGTAAAGTCCATACCCTGTAGGAAGATGGACCACCTCAACAGTTTTGGGTTCTCACCCCTCATTTGCATCAACCATCTGAGGGGCCTGTGGTCGGTCTGAACCCGGATGTAAGACCCAAACAAGTAGGGTCTTAGCTTCTTCAGCGCCCAGACCACAGCAAATGCTTCTCGCTCGATTGCACTCCACCTTTGTTCCCGTGGAAGTAACCTCCTACTAATGAAGGCTACAGGTTGGTCCCAGCCCTCCTCAGTCATCTGTGAGAGAACAGCCCCTACACCATTCTCTGATGCGTCTGTCTGCACTAGGAATTCTTTGGAGAAGTCAGGAGCCAAGACCACGGGCACCGTGCACATGGCAGTCTTCAGGGTGTCAAAAGCCTTCTGACAGGTGTCAGTCCATATCACTTTTCTGGGCTGCTTCTTCGAAGTCAGCTCTGTCAAGGGGGCAACAATGCTGCCATACCCCTTGACAAACCTCCTGTAGTACCCGGTGAGTCCTAAAAAGGCCCTTACCTCCGTCTGGGTCTTTGGGGGCTCCCAAGCCAGGATGGTTTCCATCTTGGGTTGTAGGGGCGCCACCTGGCCGCTCCCTACTTGGTGTCCCAAGTACACCACGGAACCCTGCCCGATCTGACACTTGCTTGCCTTGATCGTGAGGCCTGCCTTGCGCAGTGCCATCAACACTTGCCAGAGATGTTGCAGGTGTTCTTTCCATGTGCCACTGAACACTGCGATGTCATCCAGGTAGGCGGCGCTGAACTCGGTCAGCTCAGCCAACACCTGGTTGACCAACCTCTGGAAGGTGGCAGGGGCATTCTTCATCCCAAATGGCATAACCCGGAACTGGTAGTGCCCATCTGGTGTGGAGAATGCGGACCTCTCTTTGGCCCCATCAGTCAAGGCGATCTGCCAGTACCCAGACGTTAAATCAAACGTGCTGAGGTACCGTGCAGCCCCTAACCGATCGATGAGCTCATCAGCTCTGGGGATGGGGTGCGCGTCAGTCTTGGTGACCGAATTGAGTCCTCTGTAGTCCACACAGAACCGGAGTTCGGGTGTGGCACCCGGCGCTGCAGCCTTTGGGACCAAGACCACTGAGCCGGCCCAAGGACTGCTGGAGGACTCAACCACCCCAAGAGCAAGCATCTTTGAGACTTCCTCTTTGATGCAGGCTCTGACCCTGTCAGTTACTCTGTAAGCTTTGTGCTTCACAGGCAAGCTGTCTCCTGTGTCCACATCATGGACGCACCAATCTGTGACACCAGGAACCAGGGAGAACAGGTCAGGAAACTGCCCAGCAGCTGGCGGCAGTCATCCTGTTGCTCAGGGGTCAGGGTGGGTGAGAGGTTAACTCCATCCACTGACCCGTCTCACTCTGAGGCTACCAGGAGGTCAGGAAGAGGCTCAGACTCCTCCTCCGTCCCATCATCTGTGGCCAAGAGCATGCCCACTTCGGACCTCTCCAAGTGGGGCTTCAGTCGATTGACATGGAGGACCCTCAAGGGGTTCCTAGGAGACTGCAATTCCACCAAGTAGGTGACAGAACTCTTGCACTCCACAATCTCAAAGGGTCCTGTCCACTTGTCCTGGAGTGCACAAGGCTCCACAGGGGCCAGGACCCATACCTTTTGACCAGGTTGAAGCTCAACCAGAGTGGCGTTCTGGTCGTACCACCGCTTCATTTCCTCCTGGCTGGCTTCCAGGTTTGCCTCAGCAAGTTGCCTGAAACGCCTAGTCTGGTTCCGGAAGGCCAGCATGTAACTGTATACATTCTGGGGAGGTTTCCTGGGAGATTGCTCTCAGCCTTCCTTGACCAGACTAAGAGGTCCTCATACTGGGTGGCCGTACAGAAGCTCAAAGGGACTGAACCCCAGAGACTTCTGTGGCACCTCACGGTACGCAAAGAGAAGGCATGGTAAGAGGACGTCCCACTTACGTCTCATGGGTTCCTCAAGACCCATAATCATGCCCTTTAGGGTTCGGTTGAATCTCTCAACCAACCCGTTTCCTTGGGGATGGTAAGGGGTGGTGAACTTGTATGTCACACCACACTCTTGCCAAAGGGATTTCATATATTTCGATATGAAATTGGTCCCCCTGTCAGACACCACCTCTAGAGGGAATCCTACTCATGAGAAAATTCCCATCAGTGCCCGTCCCACCACGGGGGCCGTCACTGTCCTCAGAGGGATGGCTTCAGGGTACCGGGTGGCATGGTCCACCAAGACCAGGATAAACCTGTTGCCCATGGCTGTCTTGGGGTCCAGTGGCCCCACAATGTCAATCCCCACTCGCTGGAATGGGGTACTGACCACAGGGAAAGGTTGGAGTGGAGCCTTTAGCTTCCGTCCACTCTTACCACTTGCCTGGCAAGTCTGGCAGGTCCTGCAGTGAGTGTCTGAACTCCTGCGCATTTGAGGCCAATAAAAGTGGGTGACTTTCACAGGTCTTGTCCTGCCCCAAATGCCCTGCTAATGGCACATCGTGAGCCAGCCCCAGTAGGAAGGCTCTGAACTTCTGGGGTACCACCAGCGCTCGGGCTGACCCAGGTTCAGCAACCTTAGGCTCTGAGTACAGGAGGTCGTTCTCCCAGTAGATTAAGTGAGTACCGGACTGATCACCATTGGCCTGGGCTGCAGCCTGCTGCCGCATACCCACTAAAGAGGGGCACTCTTTCTGCTCCCTGCAGAATTCCTCCCTGGTGGGGCCTCCTTCTTGCTGCCAATGCGTCAGCTCAGGTAGGTCCCCCAGTTCGGCTATCTGTTCCCCGGTAGGCTCCAGGGCATCCCCCTCAAGGTCTGCTTCCTCCTGGGCCGTGGGAACTTTAGGGGCCGTTTTCCCGCGCCTCCTGCGCCCTCTCCCTAAGGCCGGTTCCTGGGCTTCTCCCTCAGGCTCCAGGGTCCCTTCAACACCCCTACTGGCTGCCATTGACCGGGTGGTCACGCACGCCCAATCAGGTAAACCCACCATCCGCAGGTGAGCTGTCTTCTCCACCTTTTCCCAAGGGGAGCTCTCCAAATCATTCCCTAGGAGACAGTCTACAGGCATGGCAGTTCTCACACCGACTTGCAGAGTACCAGAGACCCCCCCCCCCCCCACTCAAAGGGAACTTGAGCCATTGGACAATGACTCTCTGTGTTGTCAGCATTGACAACCCGACAATAGGCATGGGTTACAACCTGCTCTTGAGATACCAGGTGCTGCCGCACTGCAGTCACGCTGGCGCCTGTGTCTCGAAGAGCCTCTACCTTCTTCCCACTGACGGTCACCACTTGCCCATATTTCTTAGTGTTAGAGGGCAAGTCGGCGTTAGGGACCATCTCACTGTCTCCTAGTGAGACTAAGGTCAGCTGGACGGGGTCCCACCCACCTGGGACTTCTACCTCCTCCCCAAAGGCTACTGTAGCCACTTGCTTCGGTAGAGCACCAGTGGGTGCTGGTTTCACATACTGGCGATACTTGGGATCACTGGCAAAGTGACCTAGTTCACCACATTTATAACATTGAGGGGGCCCCTTGGGAACAGGTTTACCTGTCGGGCCCCTGTCGGCTTCGGGGGTGGGGGAGGCTGAGAACCTTTCTGCTGGTTCCCTTGGGTATTACTTTGGGGGCCTTTTGGAAACCCTTTCTGTTTTCCCCTGTCCCCCCCACTCTTCTGCTGGGGACCCTGCCCACCCTTGGCGGAGTCTCCCACTTGACCCTTGTGGACCCTGGTGCTGACCCAGCAGTCCGCCTCTTCAGCAAGCTTCCTAGGGTTAGTCAGCTTGCTATCTATCAGGTGTTGGCGTAGCTCAGGAAAACAATTAAGCGACAAGTGCTCCCATGCAATTAAATCAAAGAGACCTTGGTAATCATCCACTTTGCTACCCTTCACCCAGCCATCCAGTGCCCTGCAGAAAAAGGTTACATACTCCACATACGTACTCCCCACAATCTTGGTACACCCCCTGAACCTCTGTCTATATAATTCAGGAGTGAGCCCATATCTATTCATTAAAGCTTCCTTCATGTGGGGGTAAGAATTGTAGATATCAGAGGGCAAATCTAAAAGTGTGTCCCGCCCCTCACTGAGGAACCGCCCCCACAACCCCGCTCCCCAATCTCTCTCAGGGACCCGGTGGGAAGACATGGCTACCTCATAGGCCTTGAACCATTGCCCTATGTCGTCATTCTTAAAGTATTCCTTAACTACATCTTTTGGCATGTACACCCTTGACTCTACCTGCACCGGCATTGCGCTGCCACCAGAGGGAGGGTTTTCCAAACTTTTCTCTTTTATCGCCAACTCCCTCATTCTCGCGTCGTGCTCCATCTGAATCTTTCTTTCTTCAAGAGCCATTCTCTTTTCTTCCAGAGCCAGCTTCTTGCTTTCTAGCTCCAATTGGCCATTTAATTTCAGCTTTGCCAAAGTGATCTCTTGCTCTCTGGCGGCATGTCTGTCTGCCAGCTCCTCTGGCGACAGGCCTCTGCCAAAACTATGGACGCTCTCTGCTGGTTCCACTACTATAATCTCCTCAGTTGCATTCCTCGATTCAATCCAGGCTTTCAGCGCCTTGTAGAAATCTGTTTTGTTCTTGCACCCTGCATGGGGAACCTTGAGTTTCCTGCAGAAGTACTTGAGTTCATCTTTCTTGTAGTTGTCCAGCTTTGACTCATCCCATTCCAAGTCTCCTTTTTCGGAGGTTTCAGAGATTGATTTCTCAATGCTGTTTGTGCCCGGCATGACTCCAAACACAAGGGATCTTCTTTCTTGGCAAGCAAAGTTAAAATTTTAAAGTTCTGTGGTTCAAGCTACTGGACTGTCCTCACTGTACAATGGTAGTAATCACTGCGCAGACACCAAGAATGCAAATCCGTAAATCCTCACCGCTGCCACCAATGTTAGAATCCGGGGTCTCTGGTTGGCGCAGGTATGCACTTGCGACAAGCAGGGACCCTTTCCTCTAAGTCAGGGCGAAGGATTACGCTGCAAAAATAACCCCTGCTCACCCTCTAGGTAACGTGGCGCGAGCAGTCAGGCTAGATTCCAGAGGGCATTAGGTTAAGCATTCAAGATGTCCCACACAATAACCACCAACCCACCACACAGAGACACAAGGCTGTATTTTTGTAAAAATATACTCTTTATATAAAAGGTTTCTTTAAGCAGGCTTTCAAAAATACAGTTCTTTACTCCAAATGGGATTCCAGTTACTTGCAAGACTTTTCAAAGAGTCCACAGTTCTTAAAAGGCACTTTTCATGTTCAAATATGCTTCTTTTGGGGTCTGTGCGCTTCGTAGCGCCTTCGGTACGTTTCGTACGGGGTTTTAGGCGCGTCGTGCCATTTCTCACGCTTCTTGCGTGAGCACGCGTACGCTGGACTGAAGCCGTATGGACCGTACCCTCGTAGGTACGCGTCGTACAAGTCCGATACGCCTCTTGCCGAACTTCACGCTTCCCGCGTGAGCAAAGCCTATATATTTTCACCGGTACGGACCGTACCTTCGTGGGGACGCTTCGCACAGTTGGTACGAACCGTACCAACGCTCACGCTTAATGCGTGAGTAACGTAGCGCGACGCTGGCACCGTACAAAGCCCGTACAAAGCGAAGGAAGCTTCGTACAGGGGCGCTTCAACACACAGTACCTAGTTCTTTGGGGGCAATGTTCGTGGCGGCCTCAGCAGTCCCATAAAGGGCGTCCCACGTCGCGTTGCAGTCCTGGCTCTTCAGCGGACGGCGATGCTTCATGGGACGCTCGGGGACGTCTCAGCACACAACGAAGGGGTCAGAAGCAGGAGGGGCAGCTCGGGGGTAACCCTCAGCGGCGCAGCGCTGTCGGCTTCGGGGAGACAGTGAACAGGGTGCCTTGGGTCCTTACAGTGGTCTCGGCGGTGCAGGGTCGCAGAGGCTCGGCGCTTGGACACCGGTCGTCTCTCCTCACGTTGCGAGCTACGGCTCGAGGGGGCAGTTGCTTGCTTTGGTCAGACCAGGCGGGCTGGTTTTCACGGTGCTCACAGCAGCCCGGGCAGCCAGAAGTCGTGGTGCTCAGTGAGATGGAGGCACACAGGTTCTCTGGGGTCAGCGTTGCAGGGTCACCCACAGCAGCTTCCTCTTCTTCCAGGGGAAAGGTAGCGCCCACTGTTCCTGGGGCGCAGTTCAGGGGGCAAGTTCACAAGCAAGCCCTTGGAGATTGTTTGTAAAGCACAAGTTGAATAAAAGTCTTTTCTTCAGTCTTTTCCTCTCCTCCCAGCAGCAAGGCACCCACCACAGGCCAGTCTCTCAGGCTTGGAGACAGTACTCCTCCATGCAGCTTTCCCAGGTCCTTCTCTTCAGGCAGAGTTTCTTCTTGGCGCAAACAGGATCGGATTTCTTAGGAGCAGGGCTCCTTCTTTTATACAGCAATTCTTTTGTTCTTTGTCGCCAGGGGGCCTGGGCCTGGCTCAGTCCGGTTTTGGAGCACTTTGTTGTGGTGACTCTGCTCTTTCCTTTCAGCAGCAGGGCAGAGACATCAGCCGCTCCACAGGGGGTGGAGCCGGCCTTGTGGTGGCAGAGCACAGGTCTATTCAGAGTCAAGGTGTACTCCTCCCACCCATCCTGGTGTAATCTCTCTACCCACCACCTGGCAGCCAGCCTGTCTCCTGGAATTCCCCAGCCCTGCTCCCCACTGAAACTAGGCAGCACACACACACACAGCAGAGGCGGACTGAAATGGCCAGGTCAGTAAATACTAACTTTCTAAAAGTAGTATTTACAAACACAGGATATTAAAATAAACTTTACTAAAAGAAGTATTTTATTATTCTGAGTTCAGGCATACTAAACTTGACTTTCTACCATGCTCTATGAGTCCACTGGGATTACAGTGTGTAGTAATTCCAGCAGCCCATTCTGGCCTATGGAGAGCAGGTAGCCTTCAATAGTGAAAAACGAAAATGGCTGTAATTCACTATTAAGACATGCCACACACATCAGGGCATGTCCTACCTTATGCCTACAATGCACCCTGCCCTTGGGCCTACCAGAGGGGTGACTAATATGTAGTTAAGGGAAGGTTTAGGGACTGGCAAGTGGGTGCACTTGCGCAGTCAGCGCGACAGTACCAGACTGCACGCAGGTTCTGCAGTGGCAGACCTTAGACACATTTTACTAGGCCGCTTCTGTGGGTGGCACAACCAGTGCTGCATGCCCACCAGCAGCATTTGTATTTACAAGCCCTGGCACTCCTGGTGCACTTTACTAGGGGCTGATAGTAAACCAAATAAGCCAAACATGGACACCAATCAATGTATACATTTTTCATAAGGGAGCACTTGCACTGTGGCACTGATTGGCAGTGGCACAGTGCTCTGAGCAGCCAACACCAACAAAACACATGAGGCACATCAGCAAAAAGTGGAAGGGAAACTCACACCAAGGTGCCAGGTCTAACAGGAATGTTACATACATTTCCATTAGTCTCTTCAACGACCCCTTTGCATATCAAGTCTTGAATAATGTAGAGGAGAGCTTGTTCTCCAGCCTTTGGTATTTTATACTGTGGGATACGCTGTAATGTGGCATTTTCTTTAACTTGGATAGAGAATGGGGGGATGTGCAAGAGACCCACATCGGTGTCACCTTTGGCACACAATGCAGGCGGTACGTGGTCAAATTCGGGGGGGAAGTGGGGCGTCTTTAGACAGACATTGTTTCTTCAAGACATTTGGACCCATGGTAAGGTAGACACCATCAGGCGAACAGTATATAGTAGCTTGTAATTTCTTTAATAAATCCAAACCCAACAAATTCTCACCACATTGGGATGTTAAGAGCAATTGAGTTAGAGCGAGGGGGAGAGAAATGGGGCTTACGACTGGCTTTCCCGAAAAACCCACCGGAATGTTATTTTGGCCAGACAGGGGCGCCCCAGGGACAGGGCGTTGAGATATTGAACTTTTCGTAGCACCTGTGTCAATTAAAGATACAGTAGTGGAGCCTTGTAGTTCCACCTTTACATAAGGTCCTCGCTGATCTACAGGTATATGAACTGGTCCCTCACCCTGTCCCTGGCTGTCCTAGTTAAAAGACAATCCTGTCACGTCATCAAAATCATAATCATCATTGTGGACGACTTGCAGTGGGAGCAGTATATTGCTGCTGTCTGTTTGTCCCCAGGCCCCTGTTACCAGGTCCTCCCCTTCCGCTCATGGAGGGGAAGGGGAGGACTCGGTGACCTTCCCCAATGACCTTCCCCAATGACCCTCCTCTTTGCAGTAAGCGCATTGGTTTTGTCACAATGGTGACATTGGGGGTGCTCTGGCACGCATGAGTGGCTGTTTGGGCCCCCTTACTCTATTGCTACCCCTTTATGCCTGTTGCATCAACATCTTTGTCTTCAGGTTTTTATTCCTTCTGTCATTTTTATCTTTTTCTTCATTTTCTCTGTGCTCATAGTACTGAGCCATATTTAATATTATGGACGTACTGGATGTAGCCCAGGTACTTTCGTCTGCCTTTAACTTGGTGGCTATTTCGGGGAGAAGGTTAGTAACAAATCTGTCCACAAAGAGGCGGACACCACCTCCCGTGGACATGTCTTGTCCGCTGTAATTGAAAAAAGTCTCCTTGAATCTGGTAAAGAAGTCTGACACACTTTCATCCTTCTTTTGTTTACACGCTGATAATTTGTCCCAACTAACTTTTCTGGGGGCAATCAGTGTTTGCATATACGTTATTATGCGATACAGGAGGGCTAGTAGTTCAGCAGTCGGTTTATTCCCCGGTTTTCTGTCCCGGTCCCACCCTCGTATTACGGTCCATGTACCTCCCAACTCAGTTACGTGGTCCTGTGTGTGTATCTGTCACCAGACATCGGCAGGGACTAGGAGACCGAAGAACATTTTGAGGTCTGCGGGGGGCGCTAGGTGGCGCACGCGCAAGATGGCCGCACAAATGTGAGGCTCCTGCGGCCCGATGAAATTCTACTACATTTATCCTGCTCATCTGGTCTCCCCCCTGCCTGGAAGAGGTGGGGTCTGACACCGCTATGCTGGCTGCTGCTTTGGGGTGAATTGTGGCACATTTGCTACACAATCGGGCGAGAACTGGCCCCGAGGATCCCCGACCGAGAGGAGTGACGGAGCGAGTGGCTGCTCCTGTGGCGGTCCCTGCTACTAAGAGAGTCCGCTGCTGCACGCGTGGTGACTGGGCCCGGAGGTGCTGCCCGGACAGCAGCGAGGACCGCGGCCAGCGACCAAGATCTGGAGCTCCGGAGCCGAGTGTGGTGATTTCCCTGTCGGCGAGGCCCCGGGGTTGCTGCGACAACGGCAGGAGCGTCGCCGAGCTGTGTCACGGAGGCCTCCGGCAGCTGGGAGATCGAAGGTAGCGGCGCTGCCTTTGAGCCGCGGAAACCTCGGCCCGCGGCGGCATCGGTGGGAAGTACATCGACCCGCGCCGTGGGGGAAAGTTAGTGGTGACCGCAACTGGTGGCGACGCGGGGAGAAGGCGGAGCACAATAGGATACTGTGGATGTAGCTGTTTTTTCTTTTGATCGGACATGGGGGCCACAAAAGGAGAGGCTCAGAACGCCAGGGGCACATTAAGGGAGCGGGAGCCAGGAGCGACTGTAGAGTCATATGTGCCCTCCTCCAACTAAAGAACTGATTGATTTGTCGGCCCCTGGAGTGCCAACGGCAAGCGCGCACTGGCGAGATTTGAGGGGTGGGGCCTTGAGGGACTGGCAGGAAGGGCACTGAACAATAGCGGAGATAATTGCGGAGCACTGCGTCCTAGCACTTGACGCTGTGGGGGTGCTGCGGTGCCGGATTGACCTAACTGGTGCTGATTGGAGCTAGTGTGCGTCCTCGAAGAAAGAGCTGCCGGGCCGCCTCGGAGTGGTACGGAGCGGACGCATATTCTGCCCCCTGCACTGTCGCCGCCATGGGCAAGTCGGATACTCGACAGCCGAAATTGACTTTTGACACCGCGAAGAAGGTCCCTAGGGCTTCCCAGGACGACCGTCACTCGGACACAAGGGTTGTGGAGCAGGGAGGTGCGATGTCCCATGATACCGACGTCCAGAGTATATAGAAGTCAGGCAAGGGTTTGCCACTATAGTGGACAAAGTGGACAGGATGTCCACGCGAATGGGTGCTATAGCTCATAAGCTGGAGGGGCACGACGATCGTCTAAAGGAAGCGGAACAACGCCTGTCGAATGTGGAGGACGCGACGACCAGCCACACGACTCAGTTAGCCCAAATGGACAAGCTTCTGAAGATCATCGCCGCGAAAAACGAGGATTTGGAAGCGCGCAGTCGGCGCAACAACATACGCGTCATAGGCATTCCCGAGTCCACCAATATTGGTAAAAGGGAAGAGTATGTTGAGAGGCTGCTGTTGACCGCCATTGGAGCTGAATCCTTTTCCAATCAGTTCATTGTGGAGCGGGCTCACCGCTCGCTGGGGCCGCTACCGCCACCAGGCAGCAGTCCTCGGCCAATTATAGCACGTTTGCTAAACTACAGAGACCGGGATGCGGCCTTGAGAGTTGCAAGAAGCAAACGGAACTTGAAGTATGATGGGAATGCGTTTTCCATCTACCCAGACTTCACGCCAATCGTTCAAGAGGAGCGGCGCAAATTCGTAGATGTAAAGAGCAAGCTGAGGAAGGCACAAGTAGACTATGCGCTACTGTATCCAGTGCGGCTCAGAATAACTCATCAGGGGAAACAGCATTTTTTACGAAGCCGCAACAGGTGGAGGACTACCTCAAGCGACTCAAGCGCACGCATCGCGCGGATGGAGGCGGAGAATCGTCACAACATTCGTCACCGTTGAGAGAGGAGGAGGACTCGCGGGAACAGTGACTTTATTGTGGAACTGTGATAACCTTATCCTGTATTACACGACTAATATAGCAGTTGGACACATAGACTAGCTCGCTGGTCACTTCTACTGTATGATGGGGGGGAACCTGTTTTCTTGAGCATTACCCTATATACATCGGGCACCCTCTGCCTGTGTGGGCCCTGACTGACTGTCAGCAGTGGGCTCCACAGGTGTGAGGTATCTGTGCCGCCACCTAGTAATGTCCCTCTTTGGGCATACCCCGGGGAATGCTTTTTTTAGGCTCATGGTAGGGATGTTATTGGTGTTTTTGTTTAAGATGCAAGTAAGGGAGGGTGGGTGGGAGACTATTTCTGGTAGGTTGGGGTTGGTTCAGTGGGAGGGGGTGGGCGGAGGGCGAATTTGTGTTGGAATTTGTATGATACTCATTTCTCAGGGTATTCTTGTTGAGGCTCCGACAATGTTTTTGGTCGGGCAGCAGTACGAGCACACTAAACGTATGCAGGTAATTTTCTACATTAGTGTCCATAACATGGAGGGCCTTGTGGAGAGTAGCTTGCCAGATGACGATACAGGCATTTGCATATGTCCGATACCTTCTCAGGTGAGCTGAACATCATCACATGGAATATTAGAGGCATGGGAGACCCACGAAAGAAGAGGCACATTTTAGCATATCTGGATAGGCACAAGATACACATAGCCATGTTACAGGAGACTCATCTCATTCCCCAGAAGCCAAATAACTTTGCGCAGAAATGGGCGGAGTATAGAATTTTCTCCTCATATTCATCGTATGCAAGGGGAACGGCAATTCTTATTAAGAAACAAGTACCGTTTCAGTTGGCCGGCACCGCATGTGACGCGCAGGGTAGATATTGTCTGGCGTGGGGGAGATTGGGCTCGGTTTCGGTCACATTAGCTTGTTGCTATGGTCCAAACTCTGATGCACCTGAGTTTTTCACATCGTTGTGGGCTAGGATCTATGATATTGGCTCCAGTCATATCATCTGGGGCGGGGACTTTAATGTGGCGTATGATCCAAGATTAGATAGGTCGCATCCTGCGCCTCACCACTATACCAGGGAGCGCGCAGCTCTCCAGGATGTAGATGCTTGGAGACATACCCACCCACATGCTCGCGAGGGGACGCACTACACAGCGTAGGCAGCTTCCTGGGCGTGGCTAGATTTCTGGTTGATGTCTCGAGGGATGGGACCAGCGATAGTTCAAGTACAACACTTGGCACGCACCTATTCGGATCACGCCCCCGTCAAGATCACGTTGGCGTCCTCCGAATTCTACATGCCCCGGGCGGCTTGGAGAATGTACGCTCCCATTTTGTTAGACACAGTCTTTCAGACAGAGTTGCGAGAAGAGATTAAGGATTTCTTTGTACGTAACAAAGATTCGGTGAATAGTGTGGAGATCATTTGGGAGGCGTTTAAGGCCACGCTCCGGGGGTTTTGTATTGCAAAAGAATCAGGGGTGCTCAAAGATATCACTAATACCCTGAATAGACTGGAGAGGGAGCTCAAGTCCCTGGAGGCCCAACTTGCCTTGACCCCGAGCAGTGATACCCAACTCAAGTTTCGGGAGACGCTTACGGAATATATGGATATGGCGCAGAGGGAGAACCGGTTCCGGGGTAAATATTGGGTGGCGCGCTGTTATGGTGAGGGAGATCGCCCTGGTAAGGCCTTGGCACAGACAATCAGGAAGCCTCGTTATTCTGGGTATGTTCTTGAACTGGAGGATTTAGACGGAGGGGTGTGTCATGATACTGACAGTATTCTCGAGGTCTTTACGCACCACTATACCCAGCTGTACGCCACCCGGGGGAGGGACAGACTGGATTTGGAAGATTTTTTAGGAGACGTAACGCTGGCCTGGTTAAGTGATAGGCAGCGGAAATTTTTATGTGCACCATTTGAGTTGGATGAGGTCCGGGAGGCTATCATGAGTCTGCAGTCTGGGATGGCTGCGGGATCCGATGGCATTCCGATAGAATTTTACAAAACCTATATAGACCTCATGGCCCCCATCTTGCGGGAGGTGTATGAAGAATCCTTTGAAGTAGGCCGTCTCCCTGCTTCTATGAGAGAAGCTACTATTATCTCTCTTTTGAAGCCTGGGAAATCACCCCGGAAATGTGACTCCTATAGGCCGCTATCGCTTCTTAATTGCGATGCCAAAGTTTTGGCCAAGCTCATTGCCACGCGCTTGAGTTTGCTTATGGAAAACTTGATTCTCCCGGATCAATCGGGTTTTGTGCCCGGCAGGGCAACCTCCCATAATTTACGCACGCTTTTCGCTGTTATGAATAATGTAGCGCCGGAATTGCCCTTGGCGGCTGTATTTCTGGACGCCACTAAGGCGTTTGATTCCCTTAAATGGGATTATATTTTTGGAGTTCTATTGCGAATGGGCTTCCCGCCATTATTCCTGTCCTGGATTCGACTACTGTATCAATCGCCGACTGCCAAGGTGCTCGTTAACGGTCACATGTCTCAGACTTTTCAAATCACTAGAGGCACCAGACAGGGGTGCCCGCTATCCCCACTGCTTTTTGCCATTGCAGTGGAGCCGCTAGCGGCGAAGCTGCGCCAGCACCATAATGACAAGGCCCTGCGATGTAATATGCGGCAAATTTTGATATCTCTATATGCTGATGATATCACCTTATATATACGAGACCCGCAGCAGAATATGAATCCGATACTGCGTGAATTTATCATATTTGGGGCTCTGTCGGGAATTCAGATTAACTGGGGTAAGTCCTGCTTCTTCCCATTGACGGCGGCAGTGACACGATACCCGGTGGATTACCCATTGGAGTGGTGTGATGACGAGCTGAAATATCTGGGCATCAGAGTTACAAAAGATAAGGAGGAACTCATACGCTTAAATTATGGCACCGCCATGACACGCCTCTCCGAAAATGTTAATCGCTGGATAACACTTCCCCTATCTATGGCGGGAAGGGCTTCACTAATTAAAATGGTGGTACTCCCCCAGCTGCTTTATCTGTTCTTAAATATACCCCATCATCCAGGGGCTTTTTTTTTCAAGACACTCAGATCGGAGTTGGTACGACTCGTGTGGGGAGGGAAGCAGCCCAGACTACAATGGCAGGTGCTCATTAGGCCGTATGCTCAAGGTGGGTTTGGATTGCCGGATTTTGAGTTCTACTATCTTAGCGCGCAGGCTCATCATGCGTGGTTCTGGTTAAAGCAACCAAGGTATATGCCGCAAGTTGCAGCTGAGCACTGGCTCGCGCACCCCACCCCGTTGGAGGGAGTGCTATTTGACCCAGCTACGTCCAGAGAGCGGGAGCGGACTACACTCACAGGCACGGCGGGGGCTTGGCAGCGTATTGGCCGTATGTTGAATGCCGCCATGCTCTACTCCCCATTGATGCCTCTCCGCTATCCGAGTGTGCCCCTGTTGCAGGAAAAAGTGTTTCATCAATTCAGGGAGCGCGCTCGTATCGACACTTGGGGGGACCTCTTCTGTGATGGGCGCTTTCGCACTGCTAAGCACATCTTTCGGGACATGCAACAAACCTCATTGGATGTCTTCCTCTATATCCGACTTCGATCAGGCATTCGGGCGATAATCCCGGACTTCCCGGCGGAACCACAGGCGCTGGCACCCGCTCCAATCCGTACTAAAAAATACAACGAATAAACGGCTTGCCTCCACAATATATAGGACGGTGCATGTGCAGAGGAAATTGCCGGCCGCGCTCTCTTGTTCGCGTTGGAGCGCGGAACTGGGTTTTGCACTAACTGATGAACAGTGGGAGTACTGTTGCTTGCAAACTGAGAGAGTTTCGGCTAGTAGCAGGCTTCGTATACTTCACTACAAATATCTTCACAGATTGTACTACACTCCGGTCAGGATGCACAAATATCAGATGCAGGAATCAGATTGTTGCAAGAGGTGTCAGGCCCCAGGAGCAGACTTTCTTCATCTGGTCTGGGACTGCCCAAGCGTGCGCGAATTTTGGGAACAGATTTTTGACGCCCTGGCCATTATGACGAACACGCGCATTGAGCCCACGCTTGGATATGTCAAATCAGTACAGGCGACACATCGCAAATACGTCGCTCTTACTTTACTTTTGGCTAAGAGGCGGGTGGCGTGCCGCTGGGGCAGAGGGCGTGCACCTAAATTTAAGGACTGGGTGGATGACTTGGTGGCTTGCCAGGACAAACTCACCACATATGCTGAATTGTTGCCAAGAGCCTCAGACCTAGAGACATATGGGCTCCCCTAACATGCTACTTACTGTCACGCCCGCGAGGGATGGAACCCCCTGATGAGGGGGGGGCGTGCAGTTAAATTTGTGTCAGAGATGGGAACGCTGCGCTGGTCCCTTATAAGCGTCCTATACTTCATACATGGATAGGCGACCCTCCAGAGTGATGGTGAGGTCTGTGGTGCAGGCCGCATACTGGTGACTCGGAATGATGTGTTGAGCCATGGGCTGAGTTACTGAGTGGCGATGGGGGGGCGGGGGGGGCCCTGGATCGCAGGGGTCTCTATGTTGTGCCTGAGGATATGATGTCAAAGGGGTAGCCTAATAGTCTCTCATGTATTGAAAATGCAATGCAATGCTCTAACATATGCTGAAATCTGGTCTCAGACCTTCCATGCTGGAGAAACATGTCTATAGCTGATGTGCCAATTATTGCCTGTATCGGTGCTTGTGTAATTTGTTGCTGTGTTGAAAAACAATAAACAGAATTTAAAAAAAAAAAACATTTTGAGGTCTGCGAGGGTCATTACACAGGATGAGGTGGCTTCCGCGAGCTCTATGTAATGACCGGTTGGGTTTTTACGAGGGTCAGGCAACGTGGATTTTAGCGCTAATACTTTCCCTCTCTTCCAAGGAACATATACCCACATCTCTTGAAATCGTGCCTCAACGGCTGGTGTCACCACTTGGTCTCCCGCTTCGTTCATTACAGCGGGAACGAAAGGGTGAAATACCAGTGGGACATCACGCATAGGAAAATGACTAGTGTGTTTAAGACTGGAGAGGAAAAGTTTATCCCTATAGGCGAGTAGTGTTACCAAATGGGAATATAGCGCGTCCCTCATGATGTCACCGACAGTGACTTTGTCATACATTTTCTGTATTTGTTCGGGAGGATCGTGATCTAATATCTCCACCCACTTCTCCTGTAATGTCTCACACATTGTCAGGAAGGCATCACTTTGTAACAAGGCGTCATAGTGCCGCATCGTTTCCCAAATGTTCCTGGGGGTAGAAAGGCTCCTCCGCATCCAAATTTTAGCCTGCTTCCTTACTACACCCTTCTCATGCACACCTACCTGCGACCGTGTTGTTCTCTGTGACTGGTCCAGGGCAAGCGCTGGAAGGGGGCTCTGGACAGGGGTAGGTAGAGTAGGTAACGCATGTGCGGACGCTGTGTTTGCTAATGCGAGGAGCGGGGTAGGTGGCTGAGCTGAAGGTGGAACAGGTCTAGCGGGAAGAGGAGGATATATGCTTTGAGGGACATACAGGGGAGGTGGGCGAGTGTCTAACTTTGTGCTCATTAATGGATCCTTTTCCTCCTCCCTTTGGTCACTTTTTGCCACATAACTTCTATCTATTTGCAGCCTAAATTCCCTATCCTTTCTCTCCACACCTTCTTCTATCTTTTCTTTTTCATGGGCCATTGCCTTTTGGGTGAACGTCTGCAAATTGTGGTGGTGGGAATCTTTTTCGCCCTTTATTCGCCTCCGCTTGACTTCCTTCTGTCATATGCGAAGGGAGTCAAACATAGACTGTCTACTTCTTCTCTGGAACAACTGCTCTGGCAGGAACTCTTTTTTTTTTTTCATAAAAGGTGCCCGTTTGAGGCCATTGCAATTCGACATTTCCTTTAGTATATTTATGCCACAACGTACCAAATAGTATGGGACCTATCCCATGTTTAGTATACATATCAAAGTTTGGCGTTCCTTCCGGTGGTGCAGACTGAGACTGGAACAACAACACAACCATTTAAACTTACTGAACGGGCATTATAAAGGAAAACACAAGTTCCTTACTTTACCCGACAAAGAATTTGCAAATACCCTAACAAAACAATTGTTATCTAAAACAAACCAAAAAACCCTTTTTACTGTGGCACCTCAAAACTGGAACAGGCTCACCTGATATTAAGCTCGCACATGGATCGGACCTCCACCGCTGACTCTCTGGACTAAACAGTCAATCTCACAGGGTCTGCCGTTCAGGACTCCAGTCGGGATGGCCGCTGGGCGAGCCACTCTCCGGTGGGACACAGGCAGCAGCTGCGAGAAACCGGGCTCTTCGTGCAGGGATGTCCTCGTCCTCCTGTCCGTCTGTGGAAACTGGATGGGACAATTCACCGAAGGAGTCCCTGTTCGGGCACCATTTGAAGGAAGTAGCGTTTAAGGGCTACCCGGGTCACCTCCTGTGACCACCTCTCAGCCTTCTGTATCTGATGAAAGAGTCAGGAATCGGTGGAGAATATTTATTTATTTATTTATTTATTTACGCAACTTTTATAGCGCGACAAATACCCGAAGGTGTCTCGGCGCTGTAGAGCAACTGGAATCTATCATCAAGTCATCCTCTTACTGATTAAACAGCCATGTTTTCAAGAGCCTGCGGAAGCTCATCAGATTCGGGGCAGTTTTGATGGCTAGTGGCAAGAGGTTCCAAAGTTTTGGAGTGGCCACAAGAAAGCGCCTGTCTCCCCAGGTGACCGATCTTGTGCGTGGCACCGGGAGGAGACTGTTATTGGCCGATCTTAATTGCCTCCTAGGAGTGTACAGCTGGAAAGCTTCAACCAGGAACCTAGGTCCAATGCCATGTACAGCCTTATAAGCAATACAGAGGGCCTTAAACTTGACGCGGCTCTCCACTCTCAGCCAATGAAGCTGACGAATACCAGGAGTGGTAGATTTGCGACGAGGGATGTTGAGAAGAATCCTAGCAGCCGCATTCTGAATAGATTGCAGCTTCGTTGTGACACGCTTCTGGGTGTGAAGGAGAAGTGCATTCCCATAATCTATCCTGGAGAAGACTAGGGTAGAGACCAGGGTCTTCCCAGCTGACGGCGGGAGATAAGGCAGCAGCTTCTTGATTTTTTTCAAGATGAAAAAAGACGACGACACAACCTTGTTGGTGTGGAGGTCGAAAACCAACTTATTATCAAAGATCACTCCCAGGTTTCTGGTTTTTTCTACTGGGACAGGTGGAGGGCCAAGCTTTTCTGGCCACCAACCAAAGGACCATTCAGGGGAGAGTCTTCCAAAGGTCATGATCTCGGTCTTATCCGAATTGAGGCGAAGGCAGTTCAAAGCCATCCAGCTACTAACCTCAAGCATAGCTTTCTGAAAGTTGGCTGCTACCGTGAGACCATCCTTATGGATGCCCAGCACCAGCTGGGTATCGTCTGCATACGATGTAAGCTGTATCCCATAGGCCTTTATTATCCTCGCCAAGTCCGCTACATAGATATTAAAAAGCATGGGACTTAGCGAGGAGCCTTGTGGGACTCCACAAGGGAGTGCAGAGATAGGGGAATAGAAATCTCCCAACTTTACTGTCTGGGTACGGTTTGCCAGGAACGATGAGATAAGATCCCTGGCGCAACCGTTAATCCCCAAAGCAGTGACACGGTCGACCAAGGTGGCATGGTCGACCGTGTCGAAAGCTGCTGACAGATCCAGAAGGATAAGAACAGCCGCCCCTCCCTGGTCCATGATCACCCTGATCTCGTCAGAGGCCTTTATCAAGGCAGTCTCTGTTCCATGCCCTTTCCTAAACCCAAACTGCGTATCGTCGAGAAGCTGGTGAGTCTCGACGAACTCTGAGAGCTGTCTATTCATCAGGTATTCGCATACTTTGGCAGGAAAGGGCAGGCACGCGATCGGTCTGTAGCTTACAACAGCTGTGGGATCTAAGGAAGGTTTTTTCAGGAGGGGTTTTATGACAGCGTTCTTCCATATACTTGGAAATTGGCCTGTCGAAAAAGCAGTATTGCAGATCTCCATGAGAGGGCGGGAAATCACTTCTGTGAGTTTTGACATCACGGATGGGGGACAAGGATCCAGTGGGGAGCCCGATTTGATGGTAGAGACGATTTTAATCACATCCTCATGTGAGGCGGGTAGAAAGCATGGAAAATGGTCATGGTTGTAGTAAGACAATGCTTCTTTCCCGCTACCACCTCTACATTCGGTTCTAGAGTTATCTTCAAAGGAAGCATATATATCTGCAACCTTTGTGATAAAGAAGGCTGCTAATTCGTTACAGAAAGCCTGTGAGGGCTCCACTTCAGGCCCGACAGGGGGGGTAGACAAGCTGGTGACAACAGAGAAGAGTTCTCTGGCCGAGTTAGCAGCGGTCTTAATTTGTGCCGAGAAAAATTCGGTTTTTCGGGCCAAGATTGCCTTTTTGTAAATCTGAAGGGCATCTTTATAAGTTTGTCTGGCTATGGGGCAGTAGACCTTCCTCCAGCGCCTTTCTAGATTTCTGCAGTGTTGGCGATGTAGTCGAAGCTCTTCATTGTACCAGGGGGCCGAGGGGGATACTCTGTTGGGCTTCGTAATTTTCTCTGGGGCCACTAAGTCAGCGGCGCTTCGGATCCAGTCCTGAAAAGCCGAGGCCGATAGTGCCGGAGTATTTCCACCCTGAGGGCGGGAGGAAGCCAGGGAATGTAGCATCTGAGGCATATCTGCAGTTTTCCAGGCACGAGTGCCCATTCTGGTTCCCGGCCTGGAGACTAAAGGGGCAACAGGTCGTATGTCTATTTGAAAGATAATGGCCCTGTGGTCAGACCAAGTAATTGGGATGATATCTAATACAGATATACCAGGGTCATTCGTGAATAGACCATCAAGGGAATGTCCAGCTTGATGCGTAATGCCCTTGACTAGTTGGTGCAACCCTAAGTTGGAAAAATCAGCTGTGAGTTGGGCAGTATCGGAGTTGTCCTGCTCTTCCAAGTGAAAATTAAAATCTCCCAATATAGTGTAAGTATCAGAACATATAATAATGTCACTTAGGTCAGAAAGGGAGGAAAGAAAAGAATTACGGGGGCCAGGGGGACGATAAAGTATGACACCCTTTAGTGCCTGCTTGGGGGTAATGCTAATGGCAAAAGCGGCTGATTCGCAGTTAGCCGAGTTTATAGGATCAAGTGTGGTACGATATTTATCCTTAAAGATAATAGCAAGGCCGCCACCTCTTCCTACAGGCCTATCATGTCTGACAACACTGTACCCCACCGGAGTAGCATTACAGAAATCCGGACCAGACCCGGCATCTGCCCAGGTCTCAGTAGCAAACAGTAGATCCAGATCATGAGTAACGATAAATTCATTGATATAAAAGCTATGACATGGAAGTGAGCGCGTATTGATGAGCGCAGCTCGACATCCATGCGAAGCTCTGTTCACTACAACATAGGACCTGCCATCCTGTAGGCCAGAATGGGCAGGAATGCTGGATTGGGGGAGAAGATATCCACAGCCTGGACACACAAATAATCGAGTGGCCATCGCATCTTTCAAGGGGGCCGTAGTACAGGTCGGACAGATCTTACCAACATGCAACTCTTTTAAGTGCCGGGAAGAGTACATCAGTCGGGGGGCAGGGGTTATGGCCCTGGGCCGTGTCCGGCCGCGGACGGGCGCAGACGGGCTTGGCTTTGGCGCGGCTTCGGCGCGCGCCCGCTGCGCCAGCCCGCTGCGCCGTCTGAACATGGTACTCATTATATAGAACGTGAGGAGGGTGGGAGGCCAGCGCGACTAGAGCGCAGCCCCAGCCCACACCCAAGATGGCGCCCGCCGCCGCCTTCCCCAAAACAAAAGCGGTAAGGCGAGGCAAGAGAATGATAGTGCAGCGTGAGTAGGTGTCAGTGTGCCTGCTCTCAATTCCCAATTAATCACTGTATTTTAAAAGTCCCCCAAATTATTTAGCACATAAAAATGTTTTTGCTTAAAAACGCTACTTTCTGATCAATAAAACGACAGGAATTGGATGATACACGCAAGTTTGCTCGCAGCCCTAGTACTCCCGACTAGGGAGAGCTCTGAAGGCAGCGAGCGGCGATAAAATCACAGCTAAATAGTCTGGGGAGGGCGGGAGGCCAGCGCGACTAGAGCGCAGCCCCAGCCCACACCCAAGATGGCGCCCGCCGCCGCCTTCCCCAAAACAAAAGCAGTAAGGCGAGGCAAGAGAATGATAGTGCAGCGTGAGTAGGTGTCAGTGTGCCTGCTCTCAATTCCCAATTAATCACTGTATTTTAAAAGTCCCCCAAATTATTTAGCACATAAAAATGTTTTTGCTTAAAAACGCTACTTTCTGATCAATAAAGCGACAGGAATTGGATGATACACGCAAGTTTGCTCGCAGCCCTAGTACTCCCGACTAGCTCTATATTCAAGTAAGTTATTTATTCATTATGCTCATGAGCGGGCCCCATATGTACAATCCTGAAGAGTCTGCAGAGGGAACTGCCAGACACATGAAAGCAGCAGGTTATATACATCACAAACGGCTGGGAACCAGACAGTCATAGGTGTACACAGACATGATGAATTACCAATAGTCAGGGATGATTAACAATCTCCAAAATAGATGCGGACCGGGATCACCACTCAGTCTTAAGATAGTCTGGCCGCATGACATGTGAAGCATAACATAAAGGCTAATCACTAACTCCCCTGGCCATCAGTCACCTTGAGTCTAACATCGATAAGCAGAAGTGCGCACCTGTGGCGCCTGTAATATAAACAGGAATCTCCCTGTGGTTTCAAAATCAGGCTATGCATCATATATAGGACGAAGGTCATACATCTGGTTTCTGCAAAGGAAAGCATGAACCTCAGCAATCCTTTCGCTTCAGCTGGCATTAGTTAATGATAGCAGGGAAGTAAAGACAAATACATCCTCTCCTTTGCCTCTGCACTCTGACCTACTAGCGTACCATGGGAAAGAGGAACCAACATATGCTCTTTGCACTCATAGACAAATGTAAATGTGTCAACAGTTCCTCTTGTGGATGGGAACATTCCTGTCTGCTCAAGCATTAAATAAGGGTGTAAATGCTCTACTGGGAGAGGAGTCTAGATTTGCAACGCAAGCTTATTCTCATAGGGTGGGATGGCAACTTAGTTTGATACAAAATGGAGGCACTAAAGTCCATATAAAATTGCATTTCCACACAGGAAAGGGGTAGGACTGGGGAGAAGGACGCAGAGAGGTAGGACGTGGAGGGAAGGGGGGAAAGAGGACGGGAGCAAAAGAAAGGCTATTAATTTGAGAAAATATTAGGTTGAGAAATTAAAGATTGGGTGTCTAGTGCTGCAAGTTGAAAGAAGGGTGAAGAAATTATGGATTAGGGTGAATGGGAATTTCAAGTCAGTTTTCGGTTTGGTTTCGAGTTCAGTTACGTTTTCATTTGGTTAATTTACCCACCTTTTTCCTTTGCACCCAACCCCTGTCCCCATCCTTTTTGGAGCCTGCTCAGCCCCTTGCAGTTTACGGCTTCTCAGTGCCCTCAGCTCCAGTCACCGGCAGGGGTCCTCCCGGTCTGGTGTCCTTGTGTGCAGTGACGCAGGTCCCTGGATACCAGCCTTATACCAGGGACACGTCACAATGGAGACCTTTCAACATGTCATCATACATCATCGCTGTGGGCGATACCACGTTTTTCAAGTTAACAAGGAGGTCATGCGAGTTCACGATCCGATTTCTTGATAAGATCCAGCTCCTGTGGGTAAAAGTGATCCAACCGTGAACCTGAAAGTAGACCCCGTGCTACCTGACAGAACGTCCCCAACAGCGACTTTCTCTCTGTCGCAGTGGAGGCCTCCCCTCTGCACATACCCAGGTCCCGGTCTCGAGACACCACATTGCAGGACGTGATGTGTTCCGTTCCCAGGGTTCTGCTTCCGTTGCTGCTGTGAAGAGACGGACGCTTTCAAATGAATTTTAATTTTGACATCTTTTTATTAAGATTATATGAAAAAAACAGGTTGACATGATTACAAATTAATTTTAGAATGTACGTTTTTCTCAATTGAAAATAAATGACATATTCAATATAAATCTCCTCACAACCTGTGTGCACAGAGCGGATTCGATGTATATATTAAAGGATTCACACTACGCCACGTCCCCATCTCCGTGTGTGCCCGGCGCCTCTTAATACGCTCCAGTAATCCCCTGGTTTCAAATTGAGCCTAGCTCTCACGAACGACACACACACATGTATATTCTAAAATGTTAATTGATCTAGGTGACAGAATGAGTCTCGACTCTGGAGCCCCGTAGTTCGAACCCTGCGCCATGTTGGTAGCTGTCTCAATCGACCCTCCTGCTTCTGGAGATCTGGCTTCTCTGGATGGCTGTGGTGTTGATGATGAGGTTTGACCTGAGACCAGTGCACTACTTGTTTCCTTTGGGGATGTCCTACTGTGACCTGCGTCAGCCCCTGACTTTCCCCTCTGTCTGGTGGTGCTATCTGCTCGTGTTTCTTCCAGTGCAGTGGCGTAACGAAACTTGAGGGGGCCCCCCTGCAAAGTACATGGAGGGGGCCCCCATGCTCTGGACCCAGTCAAGGCTCTCAGGCCAGGGCCGGACCGGGAACCCAAAGCAGCCCTGGCATATTTTGTAAGACCAGTCCCTCTATGGTACGTAGCGAGCCAGCATGACTCTTGCAAGTGGACTTTTAAAACATAGTAAATGATGACCTTACAGTGCACAGGGATACCCAGTCATACCCATGTTCTTACAGAGAACATAGAAAATAGACCAGAGAAGCACCACTAAATCTGTATCTCTTTCTTTTGCATGTTTTCCATCAAAGGTCACTGCTTTGTCTGTAATGTTTGGCATCTGAGGGTGGAGCGTGGGTGGCAGACAGAAGCCACATGGTCTGAACGGAGGGTCTGATATAGCTGCTGTGCCGGAGCTGGTCAAGGGCCAACACCCCTCTGGAAGCAGGATACCAGGAGAGAGGAAAAATGCCAGGCGGAGCCTAGCTCCCATCAAGCCTCATTTGGAAAGCGGCCTGCGCAACTGGGATGTATGACGTTACAACGCACACTTTTACAACGCATGCACTTACAACGCATTTTTTACAGCGCATAATCCATTACAACGCATGACATTACAACGCATGACACTACAACGCATTTTAAAAAAATACCTTTACAACGCATTTCCATTACAACGCATACTACCTTTACAACGCATACCATTACAACGCATAATATTAAATTACATTTAAGGTAAGTATTAGATAGTATAGGGGTAAAAGTTACTTTTCTAACTCCAGGGGGTGCAACAGTAGGGTAAGTGTTGGATAGTATAGGGGTAAAAATTACTATTCTAACTCCAGGGGGTGCAACAGTGGGGTAAGTGTTGGATAGTATAGGGGTAAAAATTACTATTCTAACTCCAGGGGGTGCAACAGTAGGGTAAGTGTTGGATAGTATAGGGGTAAAAATTACTATTCTAACTCCAGGGGGTGCAACAGTAGGGTAAGTGTTGGATAGTATAGGGGTAAAAATTACTATTCTAACTCCAGGGGGTGCAACAGTAGGGTAAGTGTTGGATAGAATAGGGGTAAAAATTACTATTCTAACTCCAGGGGGTGCAACAGTAGGGTAAGTGTTGGATAGAATAGGGGTAAAAAGTACTATTCTAACTCCAGGGGGTGCAACAGTAGGGTAAGTGTTGGATAGTGTAGTGTAATATTATGCGTTGTAATGGTATGCGTTGTAATGGTAGTATGCGTTGTAATGGAATGCGTTGTAAAGGTAGTTTTTAAAAATGCGTTGTAGTGTCATGCGTTGTAATGTCATGCGTTGTAATGGATTATGCGTTGTAAAAAATGCGTTGTAAAGGTAGTGCGTTGTAAAAGTTGCGTTGTAAAGGTTGTTCCCCGCGCAACTGGGGTCTGCCAGACACTGAAAACATCCCAATAGAAGCAACGCTTTCCCACCACCTCTCACTGAGAAGAGAAATACAGAACCCCCATAGAGTAAGAATGCAAAGAGGTTCTAGGTCCACTTCCTGCTCAAGTGGAAATATGCCTCAGAGGTGCGGGCACCGCCCACAAAGACTGAGGCGATGCAGCTGGAAAACTGCCGGATGGTGCCCTTCACCCACGCAAGGGAGCTGGCTGTATAAACCTTCTTGTGCCCACCCCCTTCCCTCGTGTGTCTTAGCACACTTAAGTAGACCTCCATCTGCCTACAGCACTCTTTAAATCAGCAATGGTATGTAGTATCACAGCCCGGTTACATAACACAATATAAAAGCATAACAACGTAACGCATAGAAAAACTTGGCACACCATACTATTGAACAACGTAACATATCATGCAATTTCATTATACCATAACCCAACATACATGACATAGCAGCTCTTATAAGGTGGTCCGATTCTTACAGTGTTGCTCTCATAGTTTTATGTTTAATATACCCTTTCATTTAAAACAGCAGGATCACAGATTTTTGACATTTTCAAAATAATCTTAAGAGTCGCACTTTCATCAAACAATCTACTACACTCTGTCTCGGGTTAAAAACAACAATGGTGCAACCTCAAACAGGGCTGGTCTGAGGCATGCACTCAAAATATTGAGTCCTGCCCCTTATAGGGTCATTCAAGAAATCAGGCATCCGAAAGCCATGCCAAGCTAACTAACACATAAGGTAGCCTCACCCATGCACCCCAGGGCCTTACAGTCAGGATTTTGAAAAACAAGCTTTTCTGAAAACATTTTTTTTTTTTTTAAATCTAATCTGATGTCAATAAAATTCACCTTACTAATATGCTTCTTACTATTATGACCACATTATCAATACTTTCAGCCACTGTAAAACTATATCATAAATATGCCCACCCACACTTCCTGTCAATGGCATGGGCTGCACTGGCAATGTGGTGTCAAGAACACACACATGCTGGAGAAAGTATCTCTTTGTAATAAATATTACAGTCAATGGTGGCGGCATATTACCAACTTGGTAGCAAACCATAGCATCCTTAGTCAGTTGTTCTCAAAATAGCTACATTGGGTATTTTTTAATCCTTTGCACCTTAGCAATGACAAGGACCACTTCAAGTCTGCGTTATGACGGAAAGGCAGACATTGCGCTGTAGAAAATACAGGGGCATCCATGGTAGGTCCAGGAGGGCCAGACCCTTGCCAAATATTTAGGATATCCAAATAGACGACATCCACATAAAATGACTCTAAATTGCATTTGTTTGCATAGTGCGTGAAAAGCTGAATATCTTGCATAGATCCGGTTCTCCTAGACCTATTTTGGACACCCCTGAGAGACTCAACGTTTGCATTTCTTTCAGAGGAGGCACAGAAAGAAAAAGTAGCAAGAGAAACTTTGTATTTCAAGTGGCTGCTGAATTTTAACAACTGTAGATTTTAGAGCTGACAGTTCTAAAGGCAAATCAGCTATAGTGCCAAAGGATCAACCATGGACAGACGCACAGATAACGCAAGCTAAAAAGAAGATGCATGGACATTAGAAAAACCAGTCTGCACCAGGGGAGTGCAGCCCAAGTCGATAAAAAAAAAGTAATTAGTGGAGGTGGCAGCCTACAGAAAATTTAGTGGAAAGACCTGTACGCCGACCGAGCTACGGTACAAAGGGCAAGCTGAGTTATTTGCATGATTATGAGTCATGCTGTTAATTGCAATATTATAATAGTAAATCAGAATTTCTCTGCATCGGCTCTCCAACACCTTCCTTTCTGTCTCTGCATAAGCTACTCTTAGCGCCAAAATGAGCAGGCTAGAAGGCCTCGCTGTTACCTCCGCACCTTATCAGAACAACAGAGGTTTTGTTCCGTAAGATGAGAGCTGTCTTTTTCTGTCTGTGCTTTCAGAAGCTATGGCATCTCCAAGCTGGACGATTAACCCGTCTAGAGCATGGTGTGTCTTCCTTTTGCCTTCAGAAAGAAAAAGATGTCTACAGCTTTCTTCTGCAAGACCCTGGAATCGAAGAGTCCTCTCTCTTCCTATAACATTCTAATGCAAATTATATGCACTACTTAGACGTTATTGAATATTATTGAAACAAACAAACCAATATAGGAGTCCTAATGCCCTTCACCTACTTATGTTCCAGTGAAACCGTGTGTACTCTCTTCCTTTAGCACAACGCAGCAGCTCTACTGCTTGCTGTGCTTGTTTACATGAAAACTTCGTAAATCTGCCCCTGACTCTTGTGAATTCTACAGGTTATGCATGTGCTGTAGTAGGGGACACATATCTCCTCATCATATAGCTGTCCTCATCCGTCTGTATACGAATCAATGAATGAATAAACAGCCTGCCCACCCTGCAGTGCCGCGCCCACACACCATTCCTTTGGCTGCAGTTACAGCCTCTTCCATGCGTGCGCACCAAGGCACCATTTAATTTATAAAGTGCCTCTAAGGCCCGGCCGGGGCCCAGCGTGCGTGCTCACCATTTAATTTATTATAAGAGGTCGGGTCACGGGTGGCGGGCGTGCGCACCATTTAATTCATAATGAACAGCAGCACAAGAGGCTTGCTGAGCCAGGGGGCCCCTGGAGTGCAGGGGGCCCCCTCGCATGCCTAGGACAGACTTACCTGACCGGACGACTTGAGGGCTGTCCTGCAGCTTCAGACTCAGAGGCAGGCGCGAGCGGGGCCGGGCAGCACAAAAGGCAGGGCAAAGGCAAGCTAGTCAGGCAGCAGAGGCTAGTAATAATTTAAATTATGGCCCGGTGACGGTCCTTTTCAGTCTCTGACCAGGGCGTTAGTTGTAGCGTGGTGGTGTCACGATGTCTCGCCCTCGCTCACCTCAGGCTCACAAGTCTCACCATCACGCGCACTTTTAATTGCGGCGCTCCGCAATGCGCATGTCTGACAACAAATTCAAAATAAATGGCATTGGTCGGTCATCAGCCCCGGCCCCACCCGCGCAGACAACTGCGCGCCGCACGCCCGTGCACCCAGCACAATTTAATAAATTAATAAAGAGCCTCAGTGTAGTCAGAGGCCCGGCCCTGGCTGGGGCCCGCACACCATTTAGAGTATGTGTGTGACGGTGCAAATCACTTAATTGCCCCGTTCACTATTTGCACATCGCATCACCGGAGGCCGGGGCCCAGGCGTGTGTCCACACCATTTTATTAAGAGGTCGCCAGCCGGCCGGGCCATTTAATTCATGAAAGTCTTGCTGAGTCAGTGTGAGGGGGCCCCTGGAGCGCGAGGGCCCCCGAGGCGTGCATGCGGCGCGCACCATTTTATTAAGGGGCCACCAGCGGCCATTTCATTCATGAAGAGGGCAGAGGCTTGCTTGCTGAGTGTGAGGGGGCCCCCTGGAGCGCGGGGTCCCCTGGTGTGCGTGCGTACCATTTTATGAAGAGGCCGCCAGCCGGCCATTTAAGAGTCAGTGTGTGGGGGCCCCTGGAGCGCGGGACTCCGCACCCCCCCCCCAGGCGGGTGTGCGGCGTGCATCATTTTATTAAGAGGCCGTGTGCCGGCTATTTAATTCATTAAGAGGCTTGCTGTTGAGGGGGCCCCTGGAGCGCGGGGCCCCCCCGCACTGCGGGGGCCTTTGTTACGCCCCTGGTTTCTTCCCTTCAGAACCACACATGAGGCATTCCTTTTCCTAGTGCACGCTCACATGTTTATCTAAAATAGCATAATTTAAAGTGTTTAAGTGTATCCAGAACCGCACCATATATTATTTAGTGGAACAAGAAAACGTTAAATAACAAGCATTTACAATGCCATAGGTCTCGCATTTACGCGAGTTTGAGCTATTCACATTGCAAATAACAATGCCTTTTATTTGTGTTTTCGTTTGTAAAACATAAATAAAAGGCATCGTCATTCACAATGCCAATAGCTTAAACTCGCGTGAATGCGAGTGTACCGGGGGATGGAACACCACAGCTGTCAGATGGACTCTTACCTGTCCTGTAAAGGGCTTAAAGGGGGATAGTGCATCTCAAGAGAGAGCACTGAATTGTATTCTATGATTTGTCTAAACTGACGGTTTAAACTGTTATCTGCCAAAGTTTCACTGAAGCTCAGCCGGAGCTTCTGCGTCTCAGCTGGGGGTTTCCAACCGTGGCTTTCCTCCCTTGCTTAGGACTTTATGGGTCCACTGGCTTTTAGGGAGCCGAGGGTTACTTTGACAGACGGACTGCCTTATAAATATTGGGATAATGGGAATGGCGTGATTTCAGGGTGAATACATTTCGGTGGTGACATTAGATTCCCATCAGCATCACTTGAAGGAGTGATGACAAGGGAAATTTAGTGGCTGTGGAAACGACGAGTGACGGGTATAGGAGGAAAGATTAATGGTTAGTATGGCAAAGACACAGATGACTTGTGAAGGGGATGGACAGGGCAAGAGCATCTGGTGCTAATCCAGTGACAGCCCCCCCCCCAATCATCATTACTGGGGGCCTATACACACACACAACCCGCCACGTGCTGCTGGTGCTAATGTAATGACAGCACCCCCCCCGCCCGTGCCAATCCAATAACAGCACCCTCCCTCATCATCACCGGGGGCCTATCCCCCCACGGGCTGCTGGTGCTAATCCAGTGACAGCACCCTCCCACCATCATCACCGGGGGCCTGTACACCCCACCCCCATCACTGGAGACCCATGAACACCCCCCACCCACCACTTGCTGCTGGTGCTAATCCAATGATAGCATCACAGGAGACCCATGCACCCCCCCGCCCGCCCGCCACGTGCTTCTAATCCAATCCAATGACAGCACCCATCTTTGCTGCTGGTGCTAATGCAATGATAGCATCCCCCAATTCATTATGAGGGGCCCATACACACCCACCCTGAGCATGCGCAGCTGTCACTAATCCAGTGACGCCCACCCCTGCTGAATCTATTATAGAGCCTCCAGCGTGCCCTGCTGCCACTAATCCAATGACAGCGCCCCTCCTCCCAAAAAAACCTTTTTCTCCCCCCTGCACATATTTATTAGAAGGCTTCCTTACTTCTCGCTATCCTCGGGGGGTGGGGGCACAAAATCAATAATAAGCCTTCTCTCTAGCCCCACCCTCCATTGCCGAAGGAAGGGGGTTACGAATCTAATTTTAAAAAATCCTTCTCCGTACCCCCGGGGGAGAGGGGGCACAAATAAAAAGCATTCTCTCTACCCCCCCCCTCCCCGCCTCCTCTGGTGGGGCGGGGGGCAGGGGCACGAATGTAATGAAAAGCCCCGGTGACAGTTAAAGCCCCCGGTTTTGGGGCCGAAGGGTCCGCGCCCACCTCAGATCCAGTCCCAGCCGCGGGTGAAAATACCCCACGGGGCTCCCGGAACGGCCCCACCCACCCGGGTATTTACGTGTCTTTGTTTGGAAACAAACTGATACACAGTAACAACCGGTGCCTGATACACATGGACCGGCCTTTGTAGTTACAAACACTTCCTTGTGTTTCTAACAAACCGATTCCGAGGACTGCACCCTTCAGGGAGGATTTCCATATTTCACATCACTATGCGCAGCGGACGGATTTACTTTCGCCGCCCCTAGAAACCTCACCCGCTTTCCAGGAAAACCGAATCAAGGATTTGAACGGTTTAAAGATGAAGATAACGGTTTAACGCTGCAGGCAGAAGCGCTCCTCTCGCAATGGAAACCTGTACAAAAGTACAATGCAATGAAATATCGATGCAGTGAAGAAATCTATAGAATTACAGGTTACTGAAAATAAACGGAAACAAGCCTGGGATCATTGTACTCTGGGTACAGAGGGGCCCGCCACCGCCTGGCTCTGGCCGGGAATGACGACTCCTTCTCTTCACGTGCGCACGCCATGACGTATTTGCTCGGCTTTCCTCGCTTGTTACCTTTTGCGACGAACGCAAAGCAGGCGAGGCCGTCCAAATGGGACGGCTCAGAAAGCCAAGCAAATACGTCACCGACACTTCTTTTCCAATGGCTGGCCACCGTTTAGTATAAACGGTGACGCCAGCCAATGGAAAAGAGGGGCGGGGCTTAATGCCCCTTACAGAAAATACCCACATCTCATTAAATCTCGCCAGCGAGACTGCGCATGCGCGCAGCCTACGCTAGGCGAGACCTAAAAATAGCAAATGTGCATACTTAGTCACGCATCTAATCATTTTAGGAAAAGTAAGATGCTTTTAATTTGCGTTTTACAAATCTTCACTTTATTCCCCATACTTTTCATAAAGTTTTGCATTAGCGTTTTTCCTCATTGTACTGTAATATAGCATCTAAGCGCTATAGCACTTATCTGCACAGAGTGTAGTATCGCCTTATTCGGATCTTACCCACAGAAGGATTGGTCACCTATACTCCCCGCTGGCTGTGGGGTTATTTTTCCAAGCTCTGTCGTTGTTTGACACCATTCTAGGGTTCCTATACACGTGAGTTTAAAAGTGCGATTTGTGTGTCTGTGTTCCAATTCATGCGTTTCTTTCACACATCGATACTTTTGCTACTCAACCTTTGTCTTAGTTTAATGGCTGGTATTGTCCAGAAGTGCCACCGAAACCACTGCTTGCTGTTCACAGCAAGAGACAGAAAGCACTTACCCGCATTAAAACACTAAAATAAAAATACCAGACCTTTGCCTATAAATGCAGGTAACATGAGAAACAAAGAGGGTACCGATGCTTTTATTAAGGAATGGCGTCTCTATTAACAATTTGAAAACCTCTTGCCATAATGTGCTATTTTCACGTTCTCTCCTGAGACATTTGTGGAAGTTCTCTGGACTTTTTTCCTTGGTCACTAAGAACAGTGCTTGCATTTTTTGGTTGTCCACGCCCCGCACATCCTCACTGGCAATCCCCGTATTTAATATAACACAGGCATCTTTTTTTGTTCATGCATGCAGATGCATGCTTTGGCATATTAATACCGGTCCGTTTTCTATTATTACTAGGATGGATTATACAAACAAATAACATTCCATGATGCGGCTTAAGATAAACGATTTATGATACAACGAGATAAAGAAAAGATATGACCACAGTTGAAAATATTGATCTTCCTATATAAACATAGAACTGGCAACCATCATAGTAATAAACAGTTTGCTTAAGCTGGATAATGGAAAGAACCCCTTTTGAGTAGGGTCTCTCTAGGAGACCTGTCACTCGCTCCGGGATAATAACCACTCTTGGTCATGAGCTATGAAACTAAAACTCTTGCCTCTGTAATGATTTAGTACTGGGCAAAGCTAGAGCATATGTAACCAATCACTAGGTACCCCATTAGCACATCTTAGAAATCTCGGGTCTTTGCTTGTCTCAATTCCGTGAACAAAAATTGATATTAAATATAACAAGTATTGACAGTAACAGTGGATAAAGTGAAAAATGGAACCACTGAGTATTGAAAAATTAAGAACATTGTCATATTCCATAAATAATTATACAAACCCCTGAGCACCAAGAAGTAAAATTATTTAATGTCCAAAAAATCCAGCCTAACCAATGTTTCTTAATTGTGTTCCTTCACAGGCATTCAGCAGTCTAGACTAGTCTTGCAGCCAACACGTGTTTCATTGTTATGGTATGTCCACCACCGACTTCATCAGGGCTACAAATGAACAAAGTGAAACAGTACATGACTCACTATTATGTAGCAATCTGTCACCATACCTCTGGTACTAGAACTTATGAGTGATCCCATAATTCAAACCTTTTTAACAGTTAAGAAACGGAAGTGCAACCTCAGGCAAAAGAAAAAGATCAAAAAAGGGAAAACTAATTAGCGCACCATGGATAGCTAAAAAGTGAGAACATTGAAGTCCAACCTTGCAACCCTTAATTTAGCAAATGCAACATTATAGTTGTTAAAAGATCACTTGTGTAAAGAAATGAAAATGTAAGACAAAGGAATCATGTAAGTAAATAACATATGCGGAAAGAGAAGCCCAAAAACATTTGTGTAGTCCTGAGTAATAGACACTATCCTACCTATAGCTCCTTACCTAGAAGTAATCAAGTGTTCCAATGTAGACAGCTCATGCTTATGGGTCGGCAAATATTCAAAATTGATATATATCTGAAACAAAAGCAAAAATCTACATAACAATGTTATCTATAAACACACATATTGCTTGTGTCCCAAAGTCTCGAATCTTACCTAATCTCAATAATGTAACTGTGTACATGTATATAGGTAAATTCTACTTAAACATATGCATTTCCTGTAACAGATAATCAAAACAAACTCTTATTCAGTTTCTTCTGCAAGGAATACACTGATTGCACCAATTATTATACTATTACAAGCGAGCTCCAAGAAGTAAAAACAAAAATAATGTAGAAAATAAAACATTTAGAGATTGAATATCAAATGCCCTAGGCAAATCAATGAATGGAGCAAACACGATAAACCATTTCGTTTTAGTGCAAAGGGTATGAGAGCCAATACCTCATTGTACACACAAAATATCAGTGTCGCAAATAGCGCACAAGTGTCCAAATCTATTGGTATGTTATTACTCAAATTACAATGTCATAATTCTCACATATCATCCGAACGCACATGCGCCTTCCCTCCATGTCCAGAACCAAAAGTATACCGGTCTATTGTCAACACTTATTATACATCGAGCTGCACTCAGTGCCCACAGCGAGCCGCTAGCACACTAAAATATTATAGAACTGCAAGTTGCTTACTGTGAAAAAGTGCATTGCTACAACAGAAAGTAGTCCAATCACTATGTGTTTACCGACATGTACACCAAGGGCCATCTTAGAATGTCAATTTATAGTCACTGCTCTGTAAAAGCAGTAAAGGACCGACTATGCCCGACGTGGCTTGTCTGGGTGGATAGGTCTTCATATAGAGAGTGTAAATGTGGCGCCCATTTTGAAACCACTGCCGACATCATTGTATCGTTGTCTTTTATGACATCATTATGAAATCCCTGTATACACGTGAACCGATCAATCATTCTGAATCAGAGTTAAAGCATAGAAGTAATTCCTGCCATCCTAATCAGACTCAAAATGTTATAAAACAAGGAAAAACGAAAAACACAAGACCAGAAAATAGCCGATACTGCAAAAGGCAATTGAGACAGGAAAAGCGGTATATCCCCTGCTGATATTTACACAGTCCACACAATCTCAAATATATAAACCCAAATCGTAAGCACATATATCTGTGGTTTATCCATACCCTAAATACTTGTATAGACCACTCATGTATTTTCTGATGTGTCATAAAGCCAAATTCTACAGCGAGAACACCACATCATACTAATACCACATTAACCATTTGTTAGCTTGTTCCTCCAAATCTGTCTCAAAACCTGTACTCTGATTCCGAGTAACATAGAGTTAAATGACCTGTAGTAAACCCAAGTTATTAAAATACGATGATCCAAGAGAATGAAAATCGAAAGAATATAAGACACCATAAATATGACCACAGTGAGGGACGGTTCGGCTAGCTTAACAGGCCCTAAGTGCCCCAAGGAAATATTGCATCTCATGGTCAATATTTAAGCCTTTCTCCGCTGAGTGCAAATGCCGGATCCACTGAGCTACACGCTGTCGTAATTTCAGTTCTCTGGTACCCCCAGCATCATTCTGTACAACATCAATGCCATGAATCCGAAAACTTAGATGTGTGTTCTGAGCCTTGCAATCTTTGGTATCCAATGTTATAGGATACCTGACATCTTGATTCTTATGAGCTCTAAAATGTTCAGTGATCCTCTCACATAGAGGTCTGATTGTACTCCCCACGTATATTTTCTCACATTTACAAATAAGTACATAGACCACATAGCCAGTGCTACAATCAATATGCATGTGAATAACATTATCACGTTAATTACAGACACTGAATTTAGTTATGCCGTCCACAGCCAACCGGCACAAGTTACAGTGTCCACATTTGTACAAACCCTCAGTCAACCTAGCTAGCCATGTGTTTAGAACACATGTTGGATAGCTAGGACTAATAAGGTTCCGTAATGATCTACCCTTGCGATAAGTGATGCGAGGATGTTCAGTAAGAAATTGTTGCAAGGTCCTTTCTAGTTTTAGCAAATACCAATATTTGCATAAAATATTGTACACCTTATTGGAGGATCGTGAAAATTAGTAACTAATCTTATTAAATATTTTAGTTTTTTGGTGTCACGTCTAGTATCCAAAAGTGTATTGGTACTATTTCTGCATGACCACGCACTTGCTCTGAAGGTCACTTATTCATTGTATCCTCGTACTAGAAATCTCTTCTCTAAATCACAGTGTTTGTGTAAACTCCACGTCCTCATTACAGTTTCGCCTTGCTCTCAACATCTCACTAAATGGGATAGAGTAAATATGACACTTTGGGTGAGAACTAAGAGTAGGGAGTTACATGATATCTTTTTTCTAAACATGCTACTGTGTATTTTGTCATCACATATGTACAGCTCTTTATCCAGAAATACAACCCAGTCTTTACTAAATTCAAAAGTAAACAACATGTTGTATATATTTGAATTCAAAAACTCAAAGAACTGCTCCAATTCTACCTGATTACTCGTCCAAATCATCAGGTAGTCATCTATGTACCGCCCCCAGTAATGGATGTTGTTATTCCATTTTACACCGCTTGGGCCCCAGATATGCACCTCCTCAAACCAACCCATAAAATGGTTTGCAAATGATAGTGCAAATCTGGAGCCCAAAGCTGTCTTGCAAAGTGGCTTGTACCACTCTCCATTGAACAAAACTACATTATTCTCAAGTATCAATTGTGACATCACAATGAGCATCTCTGAATGCTCCAAAAGTTCAATTGGTCTCTTGTTAAGGAAATTTCGAAATGCAGTAACCCCATTTCCATGTAAAATATTAGTAAACAGAGAAACTACATTTGTTGTCACAAGTAACATCCCTGATTCCCATGTCACATTGTTCAACAAATTAAAAATGTGCTTGGTATCTCGTCTATATGATAGGAGATTTGACACAAATAGAGCCTTTCCGTGGGACCCCTCCAATACCTGCTAATATTGGTCTGCCTGGGGAAAAAGGGCAATTCTTGTGTGTCTTTGGTAATGTGTACATACAGGGATATCTTGAGCGATCTATCACCATGTAGTAATACTCATCACCCTGATCAACTCCAATCTGTGGCATTGTTTCAAATGGGTATTCATCTGTTTTGAGATCTCAAGGATTGGGTTATGGTTCAGTTTAAGGGAACAGAAGGAAGTGCTCAGTTGGTTATAAATCTTATTGTCTTAATCTACTCTGTCCATCACTACCATATTTGCTCCCTTGTCCGTCGCTCTGATGATCAATTCTTGATCTTGAAGTAGTTGTTCATAGCCTCACGTTCCCCATAGGTGAAAAGATTCTTGGTGTGACCTGTATGCCTCTATTGGGAACTCACTTCCCATCAGTCTATTTCAATCACTATAGCTTTGTAGAAAAGATCCACATTGTTGCCACTGGCAAGTTGGGGCCTCCATTTGGATTTCTGTTTGAGACCGCTATCCTTACTCGGATGTGTACATAGCTCAAGGTCATTTAGTACCCTCTGGATGGACACTGGGTCTTATTCACATTCTGATATAGATGTCATATCATGTATAGCATGAATAGATACATCTTTGACTACATTCTCCTGTGTAGTAGCTTTATTTTTCATAGTATTCAAAGCAAAACATTTTTAAATGTTCAGTTGTCTCACAAACCTATAGATATCTATCTTGGCGTCAATACTATTACAGTTGGAATTAGAGCAAGAACTCATTCCTTTCTGAAGCAGAGATACCATATCATTAGTTAAGGTTTTACTAGAAAGGTTCACAACTTTAACATCTGAAACCAGATCCATAGCTACTGTTTGTTCCTGCTCCATGACCTTGTCTGCATCCCTCTTTTTTCATTTATTTGTCCCCTTTCCCCTTGCTCCCCTTCGGGTTTTTCTCACTCGTTCACTCTGGACCTGGAATATACATCTCGATTCCACATTCTGATTCGTAAAACCTCGAGTAAAAAAGTATTCTCTTTACATTGTTCAGACCTACCCTACCTCACTGCTAGAAATATTGCTAGATGAGGTGGCACTCTTCCCACTTATGGAAGGTGATTTGTTCCTCCCCAATATTGAATCCTTTTTAACCAAATTAACAAAGGGTTTAGCAAACGTAAAGCATCTTCCATTGATATAATCAATTTAATCTCTCTTAACTTGTTTCGCCTTTCTCTGTTTTATCTCTTCTTCATATTTGTTAAGAATACTTTCCATTATATCATAGTTCTTCTTTGTGGCCTCCGGTAAGTTCAATTCCGAAATGTTTTTCTCAACCTCATTGATCTCATGTAATAGCTTGTTGATTTTCCTGTCCGCATTCTCTATGAGGATATTCATTAGATTCATAGAATTACAGGTGAGTTTCTTTCCACACCGTAACAATAGCTCCTCATCCAGATCATCATAAGTAGGGAAGATCTGAGATCGGAGACCCCTTGGGATCCTGGGCAATCGAATATATTGCTTTAGTGTTCAAAATAGTTTATTACATTTTATAATAAACAGTGACAATACAAAAAAGAGTACTATATAAAGTACCCATATAAGAAACATATCTATGAAGAACAGTAATTGAATATAAAACTGGTACAATGTAATATAGAAATAATAATCATAAAAATAAAAAGAAAGGTATAGGAACAAGCATAAATATCGTAAAAAGCAATTTAAGTAGAGCTACTATAAGTTAAAACATGTGCAACTTACAATATAAGGGAATACATAGATGTGAATGTAGCTAAAAAGATAAATAATGATCAATCGATTTCCAAAATGAATGATAAGAGTTACAGTTGTGAGTAATACCAGTCACAGACAAATTGGCATCTCTTCTAGTGAAAATAATCCATGACCACCAAGCATGAACAGATAATAATGAGACATCCTTCCAACACATTGTAAAAGACTTTTGAGCAGCTGACAACAGAAAATTAAAAAGTATACATTCTAGGCCAGACAGTTCCTTAGAAAGAGCAACAGATTTTCATATCAATTAATTAAATGAAAGTTCATCAGAGATATCAAGTATTTTTTGTATAACGTCCCAAACTTCATTCCAAAATTTAAAAACAGATGCATATTCAAAAAGCATATGCTTTAACGAACCAGTATGTGAGTTACAATGCCACCAATTTGAACTCGGAAGAAGCTTAGCCTGAAATAACTTTAAGGGGGACCATAAGCAATTAAACAGAATATAAGAATTTGTTTGATAGATTGATACAGGTAACCATCTTGAGATATTATTCAACCATATTTTTTCCATGTATCATAATAGAAAGAAGTCTAGAGTTCATTATTCCAAAATGTTGAAATCGTATCAATATTGTTACCTTGAAATGCATTCAAGTTCTTATACATTAATGAAACAGCATGATACGAAGAGGATACAGTTTGAACATAAATTGTTAAATCTGATTTTATATTTCAAGGAATATTACTAGGAAAGGAATCTCATATAGAATTACATAAAAGTTCATATTTGAAGAAATCAGAAGATGGTATGTGAAATTGTGCCTGTAATACATCAAACGATATAAAAGTATTATTATGGTAAATATCTTTGAGGTAAAAAATACCAGCTTTAACCCATGAATGCCAAAATTGAACAGTTCAAGAAAGTTTTAGGCGTGGATTGTACCACAATGACATGTCTATAGTATTTGAAATAGTTGATTGAAAAAGTGAATCAAAATCATTTAATATTAGTTTTGTGGATTTCAAAATAATAGACTTATGAAATAATAATGACTTGTTCGACATGGTTAATAACGTAGACAATGGAAACGGATTTACCAGACTTTTTTTTATAAGAAGCCATGTAGGAGGATTAATCAGATGGGAATGATTAAACCAAAAAGAGAGTTTTGTTTTGAGATAAATGCGTTATGATAATTAAAAAAAAAAATCTGGTAAACCAAATCCTCCAATACACTTTTCCATTTTTAGTTTTTTATAGCCAATACGAGGTGCTTTATTATTCCAAAGAAACTTAGAAAGATGTTGATAAACAATTTTATAAAACTTCATAGGAAATTGACTAGGAATCATAGCTAGGAAATAAAAAAAAATTGGTGCTATAGTTATTTTTATTGAATCCATTTTCCCCCACCATGAAAGGTGAAACGAAGACCATTAAGATATTTTATCTTTAATGTCATTTAAAATAGAATCACAATTTAATGTTATTGTTTTTTTCATAGACAAAGAGAACAAAATGCCAAGGTATTTGATCTTATCTCTTTGCCAAATTATTTCTTTTATGGGCAACATATCTGGGGTACAGTGAGGATAATATCTAATAAAGGAGCAAGTGGGGATTCAGGATTGCTAATAAATGAAAGTACATCATCTGCATATGCTGATGCTTTAATAATGACCTCATTAATATTAATACCAGCGATATCATTACATTTTCTAATGGAAACTAGCAGAGGTTCAATAACAAGAAGAAATAGTAACAGGCACAGTGGACAACCTTGTCTAGTACCTTGTAAAAGAAAAAATTGATTCAAAATTTGACCATTAATAAATAAACGAGCAGTGGGGACAGAATAAAGTGCAGATATTGTTGTATGGTTGGTAGGTTCATTGTCGACATTACTAAGTTAGCATGTGGTTCGCTGCCATGAGGCTGCTTTTGCGCATGTTACTACTTGCATTTATTTTGCAAGACTTTGTTTGTGCCTTTCACATGAGAACTGTCTGCTTTTCGCGTTCTCTGCTGTTCTCTGGGGTTTAGTCTGCACACGATGTACGAAGTCGATAAACAATGCCCCTTGCTATTCTGTTCTGGTCAGTCCCTTGCACCTAGACATAACACGACACACAGCTGCACTACTGTAAGTCGCGTGCTTTAATATTGCAGAACTGCATGTTATTCTACACACTTGGAGAGAGGCCTCTCCAGAGAGAAGAGCTGTGCTGGTCCTGAGATGTAAGCCTTTCATCTAAGCCTTGAGGTATGGGGTCTGCTGACAAAGCCCAGCGGTCTTCTTTTTTACAATAAACTATTTCTTACCACGGGAGGGTGGTTAGGTCCTATAATCCTTTTCCACTGTCTTTATAAAATGACATCCCGTTTTGTATTCTGTGGAATTGTAACAATGCTAACGGTATTGTGTTTATGCATATTGTTGCTGGCAATGGCACGTGTACTGCACCATAGAGCACGTTAGGTAAAATAAACATTTTAAACTATACCGTGACTCTGATTACTCTTATGTGGACAAGTATGAGTAAGTGAGCGAAAGAGTTGTCTTGCTACCGCGATTCCCGAGAGAGTCGGGAGTGTTGTGTTCTGGGTTGTCTAATCATTGGCAGCTTCGTTATTATCGGAGAATGAATGAGACACTATAGCTAGTCGGTTTTGGGGATTTTGGGCACTAAGGTGATAGTTTCGTACACCACTATACACCGAGGTCCTGGTTTCCTGCGCATAGTTCTGTATATGTGAAGAATCCCTGCAACATGGCGCCACCAACATTTGGTCTGATTCTTATCTGCGAGACGCTTGAGTAGTGCTTGTGTTTGTCCACAATACCCTCACTTCTGTTTCCAAGGGTGGTCGTGACGGTGTTTCCTCCCATATTGTGAATTTTTATGTGTTTTTCGAGCTTGAATTTTAAAAGGTCTTTTCATTTAATTTTTGTACTCACTATCGTGCTACCACACGTAAGTTGTTATTCACTATTTCTTGCTCATGGCGGCAGTAGCTATTCCGCCGCCTAATAGACCCGCATTCAAAACCTATTTGACTCAGCATGGGGTCCCTGATGCTGGGGTTGCGCTCATATTTGTAGTTGAGATGAATGCAGCTTATCCTTTTGAGGTATTTTATTCTTGGGCCACATTTCCGCCGGTTGACGGAACGGATAATCTGTTTCACTAAAATACTGCACGGCCTTTCCTGTAGGCTATCGCCCATACATGTCTCTTGAAGTTCTGCTCACAGCTTGGCAACACCAAATTATGTTCAATGGCGCCCTTCCTCACCCACTAACGCCGGTCCATTTGTGCCCCTTATCGTTTTGGCTGGATATACTCCATGCCCACGTTATGCCACTATTGCTACACTTGCAGAGCTTCGTGTGTTGCATACCTCGTTGATACGCGTTCATAGCTCAGTTGTTCACTTTGTTTCACGCAATTTCCAGGCGGAACCGCCTGGGGCTGCTGCGCAACAGGCAAGGCCAGCTTCGGTGATCATCAGACCCGTTATGATTAATTCTGTAATGGGCGGGGAGGAGCCTAGCGCGCAACCAAGATGGCCGCGTAGGTGCGAGGCTCCCGAGGACCTCCGCAACCTCCTACGATTATCCTGAAATTATCCTGTCCTGGATGAGGGGACTATGTTGGTGAACCCGAGCTGAGGTGGCACCCGTTTTCCGCTTCCGAATCGGACCTCGAACACCGGAGTGAGCACCGATTGAGGTTTGCGGCCTTCCCCTCGCCGGACCCCGGATTTGCGCTGTGGGGTGATCCAGTGGCAAAGTGAACAACAGCGGCGGGCAGGGCCTGGCGACTCGCGTACCCCGCACTTTCACTTTCACTTTCGCAACACCTTGTCGTTTCTGCGAGGTTGGGTCGCGGAGCCATTGGTGTTGGTGTGGTTTGGCCTTGCTGGGAGATTCTGCTTGCCTGCCGGCTGTGATCCACCCCGCTGCTCTGAGTGAGCCCCCCCGGAGCTCGTGGCCCTGCTTTCCTGCCCTAAACGACGTGGCTGGTGCGACTGGGAGACTGGTGGCCATGGCCACGAAACAAGATGGAGACCGGGCAAAGACCAAATCGACCCGGCGTGGCGCCGTCCATCAGGCCAACAGTATGGACCGCTATACCCTCCAGAAGGGATCTCCCGATGGACCGCGCAAGTCCCCTGAGAGCCCTCCTGATGCCCCAGACCTGCCCGCAGATCTGACTCTGCGAGATGTCATGGGCGCCATTGCCGAGATGAAGGCCTCGGTGGGCCAGCGGTTTGATACACTGGCGCAGAAGATTGACTCGGTCCTTGTGGATGTTGGCCTGGTGAGGGCCGATCTTTCCAAAACCAACGACCGAGTAGATTCTTTGGCCCACACCGCATCGGGCCTAACGACAGATGTGGCGGCCTTGCAAACAGAGGTGCGCCGGCTTAGTCAGGCGAGTGCGCTTATGGATCGACGCCTGGAGGACTCCGAGAGTCGGGCACGGAGGAACAACGTCCGCATTATTGGGGTGCCCGAGGGACGCGAGGAGGCGGCGGCGGATCTCTTTGTTGAGGACCTGATTACTACCCATCTCCAGCCACGGGGGCTGAGTAAATTCTTCGCTGTGGAGAGGGCCCACAGGGTTCCCGGGGGAAGGCCGAAGGTCGGAGCCCCTCCGAGACCTCTCATCGCCCGGATTTTCAATTTTCGGGATAGAGACGCTATCCTGCAAACCTCCAGACTGCATGGACCGGTCAAGCTTGACAATATGGAGGTTCATTTTTATCCTGATTTCACCCCAGCGGTCCAGAAGCAAAGACTGAGCTTCCTAGGCGTCAAACGCCGTCTTCGGGACCTAAACCTCAAATACGCCATGCTTTTCCCGGCCAAGTTGCGTGTGGAGGTGGATGGTCGCACTCACTTCTTTGATCGTCCCGAAGCGGCCGGGGACTGGCTGGATACTCTGCCCGGGGATCGTGATCGGGGGGGCGGGGGGGGGGGCGGCGGGGGGAGACGGCACGCTGGATCGGGACTGAGGATCTAATATTGGGCCTCACTCTGGACGAAAATGTTGCCACTTTTGATTCTGCGTCAGTTTTTGTAAGTTCCCCTCCTATGGAGGTTGTGTTGGGTCTATTGGGGGTTCTCCCTCCTCCTCTAGGGGGTTTAGTTAGTCTAACTATATATGGGGCGACAGGCACACTGCACGTTGGGGGGGCTGTTTGGGCTCATGCAGGGGTGCAGGGAGGGGGGAGTTCTGTTGGGGTGGGTGGGTAGGGATGGGGTGTTGTTCGTTTTTATCACAAGGCAAACGTATTTTTGTGTTAGTTCTAAAGTGCTCTCCGGGGGACGACTGATGGCTTCTGTACATGATGGGGGGTAGGGAACTAACTTTGTTGTCTTGGAATGTGAATGGACTGGGGGACAGGATCAAACGGGGTGTGGTCCTGCAGTTTTTGAAGCGAATCTCGCCCGATGTAGTCTTTCTGCAGGAGACACACCTTATTGGCAACTCCTTCTGCGCCATGAATCGGCGTGGTTATCGCCTAGTGGCTCACTCGGGCTTTACGTCCGGCTCAAGGGGTGTGGGCATTATGGTGAAGAACTCGCTCCCGTTGGAGCTTGATGAGGTGCTCCACGATGACAGGGGACGCTACACGGTCTTGGTGGGAAGATTGGAGGGCAAAGTGGTTGTCTTTGTGTCAGTATACATCCCACCGGGGCTGCAGTCGACCACCTTTGCGGACCTTGGGCGCCTTCTCCTTGGCCTTCCGGGGGGGCTTTTAGTTGTGGGGGGGGATTTTAATGCGGTGGTATCTGGGTCTGTGGATCGTCACCCCCCTAGGGACCTCCCCCGGGCACAGGCGTGGCTACCCGGCCTCTTGGATACATTTGGATTAGTGGACTGCTGGCGTTTAAAACACCCCACGCAGCTGCAGTACACTTTCCACTCGGGAGCCCATGGTAGTCTCTCACGACTAGACTATGTCCTTGTCCCGGCGGCCTATGTTGGGAGGGTGGGAGAGGTGCGCCACTTGCCACGGGGTATTTCGGACCACTCCCCGCTCCTACTGCACTTTGATGTCTTTCCGAGGGGTGAGGGTAGGGTGGTCCCGATCAATCCTTGGTATCTGCGCGACCCCACCATTCGCGCTGAATTGATCAAATCCCTTCGGCGATATTTTGATGAGAATGTGGGGTCTGTGACTTCGGCTGTACCGCTATGGGAGGCCTTCAAGACAGTACTCCGAGGGGAGGCCCTATCCCTTATTTCCCACGCCCGGAGGCGCGAGCGGGAGGAGGTGACCCGGATGGAGGCTGAAATAGCCGAGTTGGAGGGTAATTTAGAAGGTGGGGTGACGGATGCCGCATTGCATGTCCTCCAACTCAAGCAAGCGGCCTATAGGGCCCTCGTCACGGAGGCGGCCAGGGGCCTCAGTAGAGAGCAACAGGGGCGACTGTATGATGTGGGAGATAAGGCTGGTAAACTTATAGCGTGGTTGGACAAAAAAGAGAGAGCGAATCGTGTGGTACCGCTGATTGAGAAAACGGATGGTGTGTGTGTAACTGAGCCAGAAGAAATTGTCTCCTGCTTCGCGGATTATTTCCGTGGGGTGTATTCCCCGGTGTCTCCCTGCTCGGAAGAGGATTCCCGTGCCCTGCTCAGTGATATCGCGCTGCCGTCCCTCTCCGGGGATGACAGGGTGTCGTTGGACGCCGCTCCCCCCTCCGACGAGATCGCCCTCGCCATACGCTCGGTCGCTTCCGGCAAGGCCATGGGTCCGAATGGTCTCCCTATCGAGTTGTACAAGTTGCGACCGGATACGCTGGCGCCCCACCTCCGGGCTATATTCCTGGCGGCACACTCGGTGGGCTCCCTCCCGCTGGACCAGCGTCTGGCTACAATCGTGGTCATCCACAAGGAAGGGAGACCTCGGGACCGGGTTACATCCTATCGACCCATTTCGCTACTGAATGCGGAGCCCAAGATTCTTGCCAAGGTACTGGCCAATCGGCTGGTCGGTGTGGTGGGCGATTTGGTTCATCAGGACCAATCGGGCTTTATTCCCCATCGCAACACAGCCCTTAATCTGCGGCGTTTGCACGGTGTGCTCGCACGTGCCCCGTTCATATGGGAGCCGGCCATTTTGGCGTCCTTAGACGCCACTATGGCGTTTGACACGCTTGAGTGGCCATATATCTGGGCGATGCTTGCGAAGTTTGGATTCGGCCCAGGGTTCATCAGTTGGGTCAAATTGCTGTATTCGGGCCCATTGGCGCAGGTGGTGGTGAACGGAAGAGTGTCAGCTCCGTTCGAGCTGGGCCGGGGCACACGGCAGGGCTGCCCCTTATCGCCGCTCCTCTTTGCACTTGCCTTGGAGCCCCTGGCGGAGTGGCTGCGGTGGGAGCCTTCCATCCGTGGTCTCCGCTGGACCCCTGAGTATGAGGACCGCGTATCCCTATACGCTGATGACATCCTCTTGTACCTAGCTTCCCCACGTAAATCACTTATAGTACTGGTTGATGTTTTGCATTCATTCGGTCGTAACTCCGGTCTGGTCATCAACTGGGCTAAATCGTGTGTGTATGTTCTCTTTGGGGAGGCTCCTATCCTCCCGCGGGGCTGTCCGATCCAGGTCGCCCCGCGGGGATTTAGGTACCTGGGTGTCTTCATTACTCTGGACCCGGAGGCTCGGTATGTTCGGAACTTGCTTCCCCCCCTCCAGCGTCTGAAAGAGGATGTCGCGCGCTGGCGGCGTTTGCCGTTTTCGCCGCTCGGCCGGGCGGCATTGTTTAAAATGATGTCGCTGCCGCGTTTCCTGTACGCGTTGCAGAACACTATGGACCTCGTCCCGGCGCGCTACTTCCGCGAAGTGGAGAGTTTGCAGCGCCGCCTGCTCTGGGACGGGAGGCCGCGTATTGCCCTGGCGAAGCTGACGCTCCCATGGTATGATGGGGGGATTGCCCTTCCGGATATCAAACGGTACTATTGGGCCTCCCAGCTAGCCGCAATTAATCAGGGCCTATATGGGCCCGCCTTAAACCCGGCATTTGACATGGATAGGATGCTCCTCCCGGGTGGTGACCATAATCGAGCGCTCTATTCTAGCGCGCCTGATGCTCGCCTAACGGGCCCCACGCGTGTCATGGTGCGCGTGTGGCACGCGGCCAATGCAGCTATGGGATGGAAGGACCGTCTGACCCGGGCGTCACCACTATATGCGTCTGAGCGGCTGGGCTCCTTGTGGACCTCGAAGGGCTTTGAGCAGTGGGACTTAATTGGCATTAGCAAAGTGGGGGATCTCTGGACGAGGGGAGGATTTAAAACGTTTGAGATGCTGCAGACGGAATTTCAGTTGCAGGGCAGCGAGTACTTTCGGTATTTGCAGGTCCGGCATGCGCTGGGCTCCGTCTTTTCGGACGTTGCCTCCATCCCGGAGTGTTCCCCCCTGGAGGATAGAGTGCTGGATGGACACGTCCCTGACAGCACGATCTCACTGATCTACAAAAAACTGATCAACGACCGCTCAGACTTGTTGATTGCCCTTCGTGAGGCTTGGGTGGCCGATGGGTTGGAGCTGGACGACGAGGACTGGATCTCCGCGGTGGCCTCCCCGAAAGAGGTGGCCATACCGGCTCGCCTTCGCTTCGTCCAGCTCAAGATACTCCACAGGGTCTACATGACGGGGCCAAAGCTCCTGCGTATGGGCTACGCTGAGGACGGTTTGTGTAAGCGTGGGTGTGGTGCGCTGGGAACTTTTCTGCATATCTTGTGGGAGTGCCCGGAGGTGGCGGGGTTCTGGCGTGGTGTGCATGAGGTGCTGCGAGTGGTCACGCATGTGGCGCTGCTGCCCGAAGCGAGGAGATGCCTGTTGAATGTGTGGGAGCCTACCGATTACTCGGTGCCGCAGACGTGGTGGGCGACTCTGGGGTATATGGTTGCCAAGCGTGATATTGCCCAGCTGTGGGGATCCCAGAGGCCCCCGACTGTCTCGGCCTGGAGGGAACATATGGATTGGTGCATGTTTCGGGAAAAGGTGGTGTATGTGGCGAGAGGTAAGCCTGCGACATGGGTGAAAGTGTGGGGCCCCTGGAACGCCTACCGCGGGGGAATCTGTGCTCCACCGTTATTGCCCGATCCGTCGCCTGCCCCGTCCCCTTAGCCAACTCATCCCCCCAGTACATTAGGTGTACCCAGTCCTAGTTCTGATCTCTCCCCCCTCGTGAGATTCCTATGGATGGCTAGGATCCCCCCTCCAGGGGAGCACGTGTTGCTATTTCCGATTGAGGATTGCCTTGTGGGTTTGTTTGTCTTTGTTGTTCTTTAAGTTTAAAATGGAACCGTATAGTGGGGTCTGGACAGTGTGGCTCGCAACGATGTTACCTCCTGTGCATGCTCGGCCGCAGCACCATGTGTTTTATAAATGTATATCGTATGCCCCTTTCACTGCTAGCGGCCGGCCGGAAGGTTGTAGGCCCATATTTGTATATTTTTGAGTCTTGTAATAAACGGTTTCAAAAAAAAAAAATAATAATTCTGTAATGGGCAAGCGTCCCCTATATAAGGACGAGTTTCCTTATTGGCTAGCTGAAAAGTTTGGGCAAATCGAGGCAGTCTTTCCCAATACTACTCCTGTGGAAAAACACAGGAGTTTGACAGTGAGCTTACCTAAAAACCTGGTTCCTGACTTAGCTGGCTGTACTACATGGGGTAAAGTATTTGCAGCGGTATATTCAATATGCTTCGGAATCCCTTTCATGACCGTACTCCCGTCCGTGATTAAGCGTGTTCAAGATAAGCACGGAGCCTAAGCGGCTGTAGAATTGGGTATGCGACTGGTGGGGTTGTTCGACATGGTGGCTGATATGATCCTTGCTCATGTTAAGGGGAATGCCGTGAGCTTTCAGGTGGCTAACTGCCTGGAGTCCGTGGCTGATGTGGACAAGCCACGAGAATTGCCAAAGATTATTGCAAAGGCTCACAAAATTATAGGGCGCAATAGTCTGGGGGTAAAGCCCTTTTCTCAAGCACAGGCGCAGGCCCAAGCGCCAACAACTCAATCTGATAAGGATGGGATACCATTCTTTTCTAAAAAGAATTGGTAAAATAGAAATAAGGGGCAACAAGCCTAAAAGTTTAAGCATTTGCCTGTGAGGTATAAGAATAGCCCTGGGGTATTCACTGCACGTGTCGTCTCTTTGTTAGGCAGCATTGACCCTGATGCATACTCGTACGTTGATAATATTTTTCTGACGGACAATGAACCATGGCCGCATCTATGCCGTGTTGACCGCATCATACTTATGTTTGCAGAGTACAGTTACAAATTTATCTTCACCAAATCACACACCGCTTACCATGTGGTGCTCTTTTTGGGCTATGAGCTCAACAATGAAGGTAGGGGCTTAGCCCCCCCCTTTCTGGAGAAATGTGCAAGATTGCAGTCTCCATCTACACTGAAGAAGCGTCAGTCTTTGCTGGAATTTTTTAATTTGGGGAGGACTTACTTTCCTGATTCTGCCCAGCGTATCAAGCCTCTTTATGCTTTGATACAACCTACATTTTCAAAAGCCAGCTGGCTTCCGGATCATTCAGATATACTGCAATCTTTGTAGTCTGATCTACTTGAATCTAAGTACTTGTTGACACGTGATAACCACACAAACCTCGTGATACGAATCGTGCCAGGCACAGTGGGTTTCACTTACTTGACGTACAATGAAGGTGACACAGTACCTATTGCATAAAAATCACATTTGTACACTTCAGCCGAAATGTGATTTTCAAATGTTGAAAAAGTTTTGACAGTGGTGCACATGGCGGTCCTAAAGGAACGCGCACTGGCACAGGGTAAACGCATTCTGATGGTTACTCCTTTCCCTGCTTTAGAAGCAGTGACAAAGGCAAGTGTGCCGAACTCTTAAGCGGTGTGCCCTGACTTTTGACTCCTACCTGCTGCACTCACGTCTCCCACAGCTACCGGGTCCAGAGGAGGGCGGGACTGCGAGGACCAGCTTCCCCAGCGCCTGGAGCAACAGCGGCGCAGCTGGGTCCTCTTCTCTGCCACTCCCCCTGATTGACGCCGCTCGGAGTTTAAAACTCCTATTTTCAGCAGAACTTTGGTGTGCCCTGACTTTTGACTCCTACCTGCTGCACTCACATCTCCCACAGCTACCGGGTCCAGAGGAGGGTGGGACTGCGAGGACCAGCTTCCCCAGCGCCTGGAGCAACAGCGGCGCAGCTCGGTCCTCTTCCCTGCCACTCCCCTTGTAGTTTTCTTCCACATATATACTGTCCATTCCATTCGCGCTAGCGGAACGCGCGCGGAACAAAGCCCGGGGCGAAGACCGGGCAAAGAGCGGGCCGTTTGAGGCCGTTCGAAGACAGACGAGGCAGAGCCAAGCCCTGGTATCCACAGTACTTTTGGCTTCCAGTATCCTAAAATACAGTGACTATGTCGGCCATAGAAACGAGGAGCAGATCAACGCGAGCCGCAGGACCGGCTAAAGGTACTTTAGACACTTATTTCGCCAAAGCTGGCTCACTGCTAATTGATGAAATATCCATCCTCGAAAGGCGAATATCCCAAGAGATTGACTGGGTTAGAAGATCCTCATTAGGACCACTTGCACTTGCCACTACGCCTAAACAAACTGATGCACCTAAATCTGGGGGGTCAAATGGCACTCCTGTCGTGGCAGACTTGTGCAGCCCTGCTGAAATTACTATTGATTGTGATATGACTGCTATCACGGACCTAAGCATTTTGCCCCTCCCTTGTGTCAGGCCTCCCTCACTCCCGTCGAGCATCATCCGCTCTTCCGTGGATGCAACTAGTGAGAAACCTATCTCTAACTCTGAGTCTCCACGAAGGGCGAGGGAAGGAGCGATCCCTAAAAGAAAAACGAAGGCAGGCGCCAATGGAGGACATAAGGCGCTTGCTTCTAAATACAACTCAAAAAACGACCCCAGTTCTTACACCTCTAAAACGAAGTTATTGAACCATACTGGGAAAAATAGGCTACCGCCTACCTCCAACATGCCTGAGCCACCTCCCAGTCACAATTTAATATCAGTAAACGAGTCTCCCACCCTACTGGATATCCGTATCCTCCTAAAGGAAATTTTATGTCCTCTGGAGGATCGTATCTCCAGGATAGAAACGTACATATCGGAAATTCGCAAGGATCTTTCCTATATGGTAGAGGGGAAGCAGCCATCCAGTGCCAAGACCAGTGAGGAGCGTGAGAGAAAATCTCCGCTCCCCTCTAGGAATGGCTTCATTTCATCTCAGCCCACTCCAACATGTGTAGTTCCGACATTCCCAACAAAGTCTCTTCCACCACAAAAGCTAAATCAAAAAACACAAGAAGCTCAGGCTGTATCCCCAGCCGAGGCATTGTCGAAGGCCCCACAGGATATAACAATTAATCTGCCACCACAGGCTAATCCTTATGTGGTGATTCTTGCTGGTATTCCTCAACTGAACCCTTCTGTCAGAGAATCTGCAGGCGCATTAAAAAATAAGATCATCCACTGGCTCTCCAACAATAGACCCCTACCTGAGGGCATACATAGCGAGGTCCTTATGGTGAGAAGAGTCCCCTGAGTAGGCACCACTAGGAAGACCATCCAGGGTGACTGTGCTGTGATCAATTTTAGGGACCCCGCTACTGTAAAGTATATCTGCAGCTGGTCCAGGAAAACGCACGAGTCACCCATTCATACCCTCCCCCTCTCTTTTTTTTTACCCCTTGGCAAGGTGCGATGAGGAAGGAGAGGGGTGGGAAATGGTACCCAGAAGGGACCGCAGGAGGAGACCAAATTTAAATAAAGAGCACCCCACCTGTAGAATCATTCCAGATAACTATTTCCCTACATACAACAGGTTTAGCTACCTGGATGGGGTGGACTGACTGAGTGAGGAAGGGTCGGTGATGTTTTGGGAATAAAAAGGCCTCTACTTAATGATTCACAGCCAGACACCTCCTTACAGGGTGACGGATTTAAGCAGATACAAATCAACATGGAATCCTGTGCGGTGGTCTCCACCACACCTACCATTGTAGATTTAGAGAGTCCAGTACAGGATGTAGTGATTGCTGATCGGAAGATTGATTCGTTGGGCACTGTACCCTTACCCCCTAAGCCTGCTAGATCTCAAGCCCCCCTCCTAAGCATCCTCTCCTGGAACGTTGCGGGCTTGTCAAACAAACTAAATTGCCAGGATTGGAATAGTTTTATAGAAACTAAGGACATATGTCTCTTCCAAGAAACATGGATGAGGGAGGACATTACCCGCACTGGTTATGCTGTCTTTTCAAAGAATGCTAGATGGAGTGGCAAAGGCCGTCCCTCTGGCGGGCTTGCAATTTGGATAGCCACGCACATAGGTTGCAGGGCTGCTTCTTTGACAGTAAATTCAGAGGATATCTTGGCAGTCCTACTGGAGTGGACAGGCTCGCATAGTCTCTTGGTTATAAATGTCTACTCAAGGCCAGTCAGCAATTCGCAAGAATCCATTACTATTGCTGAGCTCGATCTTGCCCTAAATACAATCCCGGAGGGCACCCCCTATATAGTAGGTGGAGATCTGAATTGTCATTTTGAACCTCTCATGGGTTCAATGGATGGCTTGGCTCAGGAGGAAGATCTCGCATGGTCTATACCATTGTCCCATCTACCAGCTCCAAGAGCTTGGTCTCCCCTGGCGGTGCAAATCACTTCTCTTACCCTTAAACATGGGCTTAGGGCCTGTAATGGCAGGTTGCCATCAGATATTCCCCCTAAATGTACATATCATAGAGAGGGAAAAACATCAAGACTCGACTACATTCTGGTCCCTCTGGCCCTATGGCCACAAATAAGTGACTTTAGGGTATTACAAAGAGAAGATAGTGACCACAATGCCTTAGAGCTTGAGCTACATTGTTCTGTCTTGGAACCGAGGGAGAAGAACGGAGTGTTACCCAATTCCGGGTTACTCCTGTAAAATAACAGACGCGGAATAAAGTGGGAGAATTTAATAGCTAAACAAGGGATGCTATCCAACTTATATGCCCTACTTACTCCGATTCTAGAGAAGGCTCAAGTATTAAACTTGCAATCAAGCACGCCGGGATTATTTAACAAGCTGCGGCAGCTACATGCAGACCTTATTATCTCCACAAAGCAAATTCTTACTAGCAAACCCAAAAGGGCCTCTCGCCCTACCTCCGGTCCCTCATGGTACAATCCTGCCTGCAGGAAGGCTAAGAGCGATCTTTTGTCCACAATTAAGATAGGCAAAGACCGGGCAGAAATCAGGGTGAGAAGATTAGCATACAAATCATTCATTAAGAATGCTAAATCTGAATGGGAACATGACAAATGGGAGAAACTAACGAAATCACTGGCACAGGGGGACTCCCGGAAATTCTGGCGCTGTGTAAACACCGGTTCAGAGGAGCCGGTCTCTGCGGTGGAACCTAACATCTCAGCCAAGTCCTGGCAGGATCACTTTCAGTCCCTATATATGCTTTCTGGGGGGACTGGGGTTGACCTTGCCCAGACAGAAGCCAGTACTTCGTTGGGTCTCTCCTTTTCCCTAAAAGAAGTTAGAGTAGCTATCATGTGTCTTGCGTCAGGTAAGGCACCAGGTCTGGATGGGCTACCGGGAGACCTTTTTAAGCAAGAACCTGAAGTATGGGCACCCTATTTTACGCTTCTATTTAATTCCATCCTGGAGGGTATGGAAATACCAGATACTTGGCTGGGCGCAGAGATTGTCCCAATTTTTAAAAAGGGCTCTCCTCTGCTCCCAGCCAACTACAGACCAATTAGTCTCATTGATGTCTCCCAAAAATTATTTGGTAGAATCATCCTCAACCATCTTCAAGATTGGATTGAGGAATCTAATATTTTGAGCACATACCAGGCGGGTTTTAGAAGAAAAGTCTCTACCATTGACCAGATTTTTCGTTTAAACTTAATTCATTCAAAGACCGTTTTAATAGAGGGTGGCACTCTATACACGGTCTTCGTTGATCTACGTGCCGCTTTTGACCTAGTCCCGAGGGAAAAATTGTGGGCCGTTTTGGCTGATCTGGGTGTCCCAAAAGATATACTCTCCGTTTTGATAAGACTTCACCTGGGGAACTTCGCAAGGGTGAGGTGTGGGAGAGGGGGTGCCCTTACGGATCGTTTCCCCGTTGCTAGGGGGGTCAGACAGGGTTGTGTGCTGGCACCGACTCTTTTCTGCCTCTTTGTCAACGGGGTGATCAGCCATTTGAATGCGTTGGATGATACCGACGCTCCGAGGCTTGGAGGCTCAAGGGTACCCGCTATCCTGTTTGCGGATGATACCCTGCTGCTCTCCAAGTCTCCTATGGGCATCCAACGGATTCTTGATGGTTTCGCACTTTTCTGTGTGACCCGGGGGTTGGAGATCAATGCGTCTAAAACAAAGTATATGATCTTCAACCCCCCATCGAAGACACGAGCGAATCCTACACTTGGGCTATCTAGGCTAGAGAGGGTCACTACATTTGAGTACCTCGGGATAACACTAAATCAGTCCTTGACCTGGGATTCGCACTGTACCAGGGCAAACCTGAAATTAACCCAAATGATAGGAGGACTGACAAGAATGTCCCGAGGTCTGACCTATCAGCCGCTTTCCCCCCGACTACAAATTTATAGCATACAGGCAAAAGGGGCAATAACCTATGGGGCCGAATTATGGGGGCACACTGTTACTCAGACTATGCAGGTGACTGAGAATAATTTTATCAGACAATTAACAGGTCTCCCCTCTAGCACCCCTCTCTTACCCCTGAGACTTGACCTAGGCCTCAGACCAATTACGGAAGAATTGGGCCTCAAACCCTTATTGTATTGGAGGAAATTATGGTCCACGCCAGAACTGCTTAACTACAGATCTGAGCTCCAGGAAATCATGAGACTTTGTAATCCTGCACGGCTCCCTTGGCTCAGACATATTAAACAAATATGCGAGGCACTAGGTAGACAGAATCTATGGTCTGACCCGGAAAATACTTGCCCCAGAATTTCAAGGAAGTCTCTCTCTAAAGCCTATTATGAACATCATTTGCGTGCTCAAATCAATAACATACAGGAGAGGCCCCTAACGGGAAAATTTTTGGGGTCAAAAGATTCATACCTCCAAGAGCTTGTATATGACAATATTGGCCCCCCGCTCACCAGGAAGCTCTTCATGCAATGGCGATACAGTACCCTCCCTCTTAAAGCGCACACTGTCTTCTGGACAAATTCTGAGACCTCATCGCAATGTCCAGCCTGTGCACATCTGAGCGAGTGTGACTTGCATGTAATATTCTTCTGCCCAGCATATAGAAGAGCAAGAAAGTATTGGCTTGTTCCAATTCTTAAAAATTTGGGTTTTAGAGGCTACCTTCCGGCTTATAGGATTTTAAAAAGAGATCTTTCGGCCCCAATCGTATTTGCAGTCTCTAAATTTTTAACGGCAATGTGGCATAGACGTAGCCAATGTATTAAGTTATTATCAATTGAATAATTGTTTTATATTCTGGTCATTTGTCTGTAAATGTTTCTGTATTATATTGTCTTAAAATGTTTTTATGCTGTACTCTTTTATGGTCCTAGAGACCGAAATAAAGATTAAGTAAAATACATCCCCGTTGGATTCAATGAGCTACTTCTCTGACGTCTCCTGATGTCACGTTTATCTTTGATCCCGCTCTTCAGACACAGGAGTTCTTGCAATATGAACATGTTCATCCTCCTCCTCTGTCTTTACTCCCTTCAGAGGAGTATAAATGTATTATTTACACCAATGGTGTGGCACAACTGGCCACCAGCTCTAAACACGCTTATTCTGCAGCTTGTGCTATTGTGGCTGGTACAATGATGAATGGTGAATTCAAGTCTAACATAGTGCATACACAGGCGCTAGGAGACTGTACCACCCAACTGACTGAGCTGCGCACTCTGGTTCTTGCTCTCGAGTTTGCAGATCCGAATGTGAATACTCTAATTGTGTGTAATTCTTACTGCTGTGTTCAGTCTTTCAATGACAACTGATTCTTTTGGTCTCAAAATGATTATCGAGATTCTAAAGGCAGTACGATAAAGCATAAACAGCATTGGGTTCAAGTGGCAGAACTTAAAACACATCCCCAACTCACACAGGTTATCCATACTCTTGGCCATCAGTGTGTGGGAGCACATGCTGTTGGTAATTCTTTGGTTGATGAAGCAGCCAAATCTGCAGTAGCCACCTGTTCCGTAGCCACCGTTACAAGGTCCATGACTACGATCGAAGTATTCTTATCAGTTAACTCCCAAACAAGTTCCTTTTGCAAGAATACCAGACGTTGGGGATCGGCTGATATCCAACACGGACAACAGGCACTCTTTGATCAAAGCCGCACATGAAGGCATGGCTTCTGCCCATGCCGGAGTGTCTGCGACACTTTCAATTTTGCAGCAACGTTACTGGTGGCGTGGTATATCTAAACAGACCCATAATTATGTCCTTTATTGTGACATCTGTCAGCAAATCAAGCCTTCTACGGTAACACACCACCACAAACACAGCTATGCATTTCTAATCAGCCTTTTGGTTGTGTATATCTTGATCACTTCGGTCCATTTTCTTCTGATACTGCATATAAATATATTTTAGTTTCATTTGATTTGTGCACTAGATTCCTTTGGGTTTGGCCACAACACAGTGTTGACACTCGAAATGTCATCAAGGATTTGCGTGTCTTTGTCGACAACTTTGCCTGTGGCAACTTTCCTTCAGACCAAGGTCCAGCGTTCGCCTCTAAGGCCTAAAAGGACGCGATGAAGTCTTTGGGGTTGCTAGTGCAATTTTCGTCTCTGCATAGGCCTGAGGACAATTCAATTGTGGAACGAATGAACCGTGACTTGAAGCAATCTTTGACAGCTAGAGTCTTGGGTACTGGCAGTAACTGGCTGGCCCATTTTTATGGAGTTCAATGTGCCCTTAATAATCTCCCTATAAGATCTCTGGATGGGCGTACCCCATACAAAATGCTCTTTGGCATTAAAATGTTTGTGCCAGATCTTGATGGTCTAGACGGCGTGGCTACTGCCGCAACCTTTGATGTAGATAATCATTCTACTATGTTACAGGACCTACAAAAGGCCCTCTTCCACTGACGCTGCATTGCTGATTCCGGTTGCCGGCTGGCTCCCAAAAGTTGGTGACCTGGTCTGAGAAAAGTTGGAGAACAAAAAAGAATTTGGTCCCTCTTATCGTGCACCAGTTCCTGTCCTTGGCTAGAAGGGTACTCGTACAGTCATTTTACCACCGCTGCCTGGTCGCAAAGACAACCGATACATTTCTGTGGACAATGTCAAGCTACAATGTCTGGCCGATTCTGAATAGTGTCACGCCTGCAGTTTTGTGCCCCACAATTTCTAGGACTCAGGGGGTAGCTGCAACTTTGAATGCTGCTCACAACACTGTCATCAAGATGGAGCCTATTGTTGACCATTTGCCTGTCCTACCTACTTCCACTTGCAACGAAGAAATTGAATATGCTTATCCTACAAGAGAGTTTTTGCATGAATTGCCGGAAAGTCCTCTACACCATACCAGCTTCTCCTATGACTCATCCTCCACTTCATCAATTGGCCCAACCAAATTATGTATTTTTGTCTCCTGGTTCAAAAAGAATTATTTAGTCCCTCCATGGACCTACATCTGGTTGCTATTCTTCCTTATTTTTCTTTTCATGTCAATTGGTTTTGAGACAGTATCATACGGATAAATGAAATGCCAAAATTAAATGCTGCTAAAGTATGAAATAGAAATTGCCAATAAACTTTGTCAAAAGCTTTTTCAGCATCCAATGCAAGTACTCCATATGGGAAAGATAAAGTTGACCCCTGTTCGATAGCATGTAATAAAGTTCTTGTGGTATTGACAGAATATCTATTTTTCATGAACCCAGATTGATCAGGATGGATAAGGGAATCCAAAATAGAGGTTGGTCTAGTTGCGAGTATTTAGGCATATAGTTTACAATCCTGATTTATTAAGGAAATAGGGCCATAATTTGATACAAGTGTCGGGTCTTTGTTAGGTTAGGTACAATCAACCCATCAGTAAAGGAACCTGAACTTGATCCTGTAGAACTAAAAAAGGTAAAAAGTTTAAACAAATGAGCAATAAGTTGTAAATTAAATTCCTATAAAATTCTGCTGGAATGCCATCAGGGCCTGGGGATTTATTTTGTTTAAGAGACCTAATGGCTAATAGAATTTCTTCTTCAGTAACAGGTAAATCTAATTTATCTTTGGTTAACTGAGGAATTTAATGTAAACCACATTTATATAAAAAAGAATCAATCAAAGAAGGATCATCGAAATTTAGGTTTATTATATAGGGTAGCATAATAATTTAGAAATTCATTAACAATATCTTTTTGTGATAATGCAATTTTCCGATTTGGGCAATGAAGTAAATTTATTTGTGTTTTATCTTTTTTAATACGTAAATAGTTGTCCAAAAGCCGACCAGATCTGTTAGCATTAAAACAAAATTTGGCTTTAGAGTTAGAGAGTTGTATACCCACTCTTTTGCTTAAAATTGAGTTAAACTCATATCAAAGTTTTTGTAGTTTCATTCTATATTGGGGGTCATTAGAAGTGATAAAAAGTCTCTAGAATTTTGCAATTTGTTTGTCTAATTCCTACATTTTTGCACTGAAAGTTTTGTTTTCATGTGCCATAAGAGAAATGGAGGTTCCTCTAATATAGGCTTTGAAAGCATCACATCGATTCCCCATAGATGTAGAGCCATCTGGGCTGAGTTGGAAGTATTCTTGAAGTGCAGATATTATATTTGGCTTATTTTGTTCATTGAGGACAGTGCTAGTATTCATGCACCATCTGGATTGAGCTTTAAAATCTGAGTAAAGTTGTAGTACCATAGAAATTAAGGCATGATCAGAAATATCAATATTACAGATATTAGGAGTAACAACTGGATTATTTAATTGTTGAGAAACTAATAAATGATCTAGTCTTGAATAATAGTTGTGAAGGTTAGAGAAAAAAGTGAACTATTTTTTCAGTAGGATAATGTAGTCGCCAGATATCTACCAATTTAGTAGTTTTAAAAAAAGACTTTAAAGTAAGAAATGCTCTTGGTGGTCGAAATTTAGTGGGAGAAGATCTACCTAATAAAGGGTCAAGTATAAGGTTGAAATCACCTCCAACTATAAGTGGGACGTTACCCAACTTGAGAACTTCAGTGGTTAAAATGGAGCAGAAATTAGGATCATCAACTGTTGGGCCATACACATTAAGTAAAAACATAACTGTATCATGAATTTTAACCTTCGCTATAACATATCTACCTTCTGAATCCGAAGATTTGCTTAAAATTTGACAATGTAACCTTTTTGAAAAAAGAATAGCAACACCATTTTTTTACCCATAGCAGGAGAAGGTATAATAGAATCAACCCACTTGTTTTCATAAAATTCTAAACCTTATCTTCAATATGTGTTTCTTGTATGAAGCAAATATCCGCTTTACAACTACCTAAATAATCTAAAATTTTTGTACGTTTTACAGGATGTTGTGAACCTTTGACATTCAAGGAAACTATTTTAATATTATGAATGTTAGCCATAGTAAAGTAGGAAAAATACAACTAAGAAGAAGAGACAAAGGTTGAAGTAGAAGAAGAAAAATAGTAGCTCTAGAAAAGGACAGTAGGGAAAAAAGGGAAACTGAAGAGACAAACAAACATAAAAAAACAACAACAGTTAAACATTAATAAAAATTTTGAAACTCACACACGCTTTGCAAGCATGACCAAACCATTGGAGCCCTGTGAGGAAATAAACAATTAGATTAGCCAGAAGAAATAATGTAGTAATATTCAAGTAGCAGGCTCATGTGTATCCATAGAATGCTGTGAGTGATGATCCAGAAATATTTGCAAGTCTTCAGGGAGTTGGAAAGATTTAGAAAAACTATCTTTCCTGATTCGCATTGTCGATGGATCAAAAAGACCATATTTAAATCCAAGACTTTTTAACCGTGGATGAATATCAGTGAATTCCTTGTGAATCTTAAAAGTATCTTTAGCGAAGTCTTGGTGAATAAACATTTTATTACCATTTACCATTAAGGAAGGAATTTCTCGTGCTGCTTTCCTTATCAAGACTAAATTATGGTGATGTAAAACCTTAAAAATCATTTGTCTCGGCTTAGTGTGGTGCAGATTTCGATGAGAAAGAAACTTATGAGCTTTATCTATTTCATATTTCTCAGGAAATTTTATGTGAAAAAGAACAGGTATCAGATTCTCCAAATATAATCTACAATCATGACCTTCTACATCCACTGGTAAATTAAAAATGTGCAGCTTATACTGACTGTTACAATTTTCCAAATCCAGAAGAAGAGCAGACATAGGAGATATTTTTACCACAAGTGGTGAAAAAGCCTCAATTTTAACTTTATTGTCTTGAATTTTAATTGCTTTGTCAGATATTTTCATTGACATACTAGTCATATCTTATCGCAAGTTTTTAATCTCTGATGCAATAGTATCAGTGCTAGCATGAATTGCCTGAATCTCATCAAGTAATAAAGCCAAAGAAGGTTCACTAGATTCCACCACTTTCAATTTGACAGGAGGAGGAAAAATTTGTTGTTTCCTTTTATGATGTTGAGCTTGTACATTTTTGTTCTCCATCTCTCTTAAAATAAACTTCAGCAGGCAAATATAATCAATATGTAAGAAAGGGTTAATAATGAAGAGGAAATCTCTCAATAGAGGCTGGTGCAGCAGCTAAAACTGACAGTGAGAGTAACTAGACCGAAGCCTCCCCCTTTCCTGAATAATACTCCGCCCCCCTGACTGGAATGCTGGGCTGTACCTTGGTGAAAAGATTGATGCAGAACCAGGGTGGGAGAAGAACAGTTTCCGACGCTCAGCAAAGCAGGAAAATCACCTCAGCGGTCAGTACACACGTTAGAACACTGCTGCAGGTATTTTTGATAAGATTCTGGAATATAATCATCCAGAAATCGTCAATTAAGGGCTAACGCGATGAGGAGCTCACCAGGGGGCAGCCATCTTGAGTTTCACAAGTCTTTTAAACTTATTTTTGAGTCCCTTTCTTGTCTTGGGGTTACCTTGATTATTCGCTTTATTAATTGTAACAACTGGTCTTAGGTTTTTCCAGATAACTAGGCCCACACGATTTTGCGCAACCTTATGACCTTGCCTACGCGTTCTTTCTTTTGCTGCGTATTCCATGAATACCCTACTACTGTATGAAAAAAATGGCATAAAGGACTATTTGCAGGCCAGAGAATTAAGAAAAGATGAAAAGTGGAAGGATGGATATTTTGATTAATGAAACCATTCCCATTATAGATACCAAGTGTTATTTCTGTCTACAAAACAGCAAGTGAAACGTTTTAAGGCATTGTTACATTTCATATCGGTACCCTAATATAGGTCCAGGGAACATCGTACACTTTCCCTACATCAGCTCCCGCTATTTCATATGAACGAGCCTTATAAGGACATAAATCCAAATAAGGACAGAATGCCTTATATGAACATCACGCCTAATAAGGACTGCAGCCTTTCATGGACTAAACCTTTCACCTAGTTCCATGCCGAGGGTGGGTTTTTCCCAATCGATATTGCTAAGACGTCATCCTTAGCGCATATGAATAATTGATGAGTACACTGTCCCGGGGGTACACTTCACCTCTCACACCTACGCACAAGGTTTACTCCTCAACGTCATCCTCATACTGAACAATAGGTAACACACGTACATAGACTGTATAAATACAGCACCTCTTGCTATCAGGAGCCAGGAGGAACCAGAGACTTCACAGCCGTCACACTGACCAGAGACGCTGCAGCTCTGAAATGCCATCGCTCCAGCTGACAGTGGTCTAACGATCCCTTGCGGGGTGTCCACCTCAAGTCCAGGACGAAGTCCCACACTCTCACTATTCAGGTATGGGGGTTTGACTAAAACCTAGTGAGATTCTTGTCTCTTAGGCTCTTAGGCTTAGGCTATATAGCACCTACTCACATGCCAGGTACACTTAGGGACATCTTGACAGGCATCTTAGGAGTACGCACTTCATTTTATAAATGCATTTCTTATTCATGTATATGTTCATGACTATTGAAAAATGGTAGAACAATACTATTCCTTTTTATTCACTGTACTGCTGGTTCTATATCTCTGCTACTGTGTTACAGTTGTACAGTTGTAACAGCGCACATATTCTACATGAGAAGAATTACTGTACAATAAATTCTTATTGTAAGCACGTTCGACTGTTTCTTCTCTGTATCTCTCTGAGAGCAAAAACAAGCATGCACAAGTGACTAGGTGAAAAGCAGTATATTGTTTCCACGAGTCTGAGGTTATTGTGTTCTAAGGTTGCCAAAACCTAATCTCTCTGATAGCAGGAGATTCTAGTGGCACTGCGACCTAGCTAATGCAAACCATAGGCTAATATATGCGGCGGGGGTGTACAGAGTCAGTCTGCCACCAGACACAAAGTATATGTTGTTGCGGTGATTCTGCTGATGCACAGAACTATGCCCAGGAAACCAGGACCTCAGTGAATTGTGGTGTACCAAAAAACTCACATCAGTAACCTGAACCCCTATCCGACTAGCATCAGTGTCTCATTCGTTCTCCGTACTACAGCGAAGCTACCAATGATTAGACAACCCAGAACAAGCGACTTAGGTTACTCTCAGGAATGGTGGGAATCAAGAACACTCTTTCGTTTTAATTCTCATATCAGTTCACAACGTGAGTAATCAGAGACACGGGAAAGTTTAAAATGTTTATTTTTAACTACGTGCTCTAAGATGCAGTATCTTGGCTAACATAAGCAGACAAATGATTAGAAATAAAACCATCAGCATTGTTACAATTCCATAAAACACAAAGGGAGAAATCATATTATAATGATAGTGGAAACAGGTCTTATAGTGCCTTGTGTACCACCCTCCCCTGGCTATAAGCTAGTTTTATAATAATAGAAGGTCTCTAGGCTTGAATGGGGAACCCCATACCTCCAAGATCAGCTTAGGTGAATCACATCACAGGATTAGCACTGCTCTCTGTGTCTGGAAAGGTTTTCTCCAAGTGCCTTGTGTCATGTATGCAATGCAATATTAAAGGAACCCGAGTTTCAGATATTTGCAGCTTTGTGCTTGTTGTGTCTAGAGCGTGGGCCGATCAACCTGAATTCAACAGCATACATTGTTATTTGACCTTGACGGCTTCTGCACACAGTGTTCAGACTAAGGTCGGGGTGTGAGTCTAGGGATGTGAAAAACAAACCGTTCTCATGTGAAGAAAAAGCAAGCAAGCAGTTTTACTTATAATAACAGCTGCCTGTAGTATTGTGTGCAAAAGCTGCAAAGTGGCAAGATAGCGTTAACATCTAAAACGCTTAAGCTAACGTGCAGGCAAAACCCTGTCCTCACTACAATGTTATCCGTATACGTCGTAGGTCCTGCATGACAGGGTACTATAGGAATTACACTACAGCATGGCTTATAATTAGGGTTCCCTGTTTTTTGTTTTTACTGGTTTTTACAGATAAATACAGACAGAAAACATTGGGTTTCCTGTCAGTACTTATTTTTAAAAATAGAAAAATACAGATAATCTGACTTCTTTTAAGTGAGTCTCCATACTGAGATTAATGACTTTCAGGCCAATAGCTGTACATACTGGCAGCATGGGGAGTTACAAAACTCAATGAGATTTGACTAAATAACTGCATATTTCAACATGTATTTGGGCTATTGTGCTATTTTTTATGTAGGTTTATTATTCAATTATTTTTTGCTGTGTAATGTGCTAAAGCCTGACAGGCATCAAAGTATGAGTGCATGTTTATACTTTAAATACATGTAGAAAAATACCAGTTATCACCTCATCTTTTCACAAAATAAATATGGATATATACCAATAATACGGCCTAAAAAATAAATATGGATAAATACAGACAAAAGTGTTAAAAAAATAAATACCATAAAACCGGAAGCCCAACTTATACTTTTGGCGGAGCTTGCATTACCTCCAAAGCAGTGCCTCTTGGAGGCTTATATTGTCATAGCTCTCTTTCCACAGAACATTCCAGAGTTTGGCTCTGTTTTTAGGAGAGTTCAGTTCCTTTGTGTTAAGTGAAACAGTTTTAATCAATTACTGTGGTCAAAATGTGAATGTTTGTTAGTAATCTGTAATGGGTCGTCTGCTACCCTCGAGTTCTCTATTGGCCTAATCAAGGGGGATGCTGTATGTGTAATTCCACTCAAATAATGCTGAGGACAAGTAGAACTCACTCCTCCCTCAACATAACTCTAAAACATTCCAACTTCAAAACAGTGCACAGTAACCTTGCACCAGTGCTTTTGGCCCTTTCCCTTGGAGATCCACAGTGAGCCTGAATTATATAAGCCACTTTTCCACACTGGAGTGGTATGATACTACTAGGGGTTCAGGTGAGCAACCCTGGGTCAAATTGTAAGATTATAAAGCATAAGAAGGGAAAATGGAGAAGCAATAAGAATGAGTAGAAAGAAGGGACCCGACGGACCTCGTGAATTACAGACCCATTTCTCTGCTTCCCTTCCCAGCCAAAGTAATTGAGAAGGGCAACAATGCCCAACTCACCAAATTCATTGCAACAAACCACACCCAGGACCCCTCCCAATCAGACTTTAAAAGCAACCACAGCACCGAGACTGCACTCCTCGCAAAAACAGATGATATCAGCAATCTCCTGGACTAAGGCAAAACCGCAGCCCTCATTCTCCTGAACCTCTCGGCCGCCTTCGACACCGTCTCCCACCACACCCTCTGCACAAGACTCCACGATGCCGGCATCCACAGCTAAGCTTGAAGTGGATCATCTCCTTCCTCACTGGCCAAACTCAGAGAGTCAAGCTTCCACTGTTCTCCTCAGAACCTATTGAGATCAGCTGCGGAGGTCCTCAGAGCTCCTCTCTGAGCCACACCCTCTTCAACATCTACATGGCCTCGCTTGCAGTTATCGGCAGAAACCATGTACTCAACATCGTGTCCTGCACCAACGACACCCAGCTGATTTTCTCCCTCACCGACGCACCTACAGCCGCTAAGAGCAACTTTCACAATGTGATGTTGGCAGTCTCTGCTTGGATAAAGGACAGATGCCTCAAACTCAACTCCGACAAAACCAAAACCTTCATCATATGCACCACTCCCTGTGCCTGGGACAACTTCTGGCGTCCTGCAGCACTCAGAACCCCCTACACGTACCAACCACGCACGTAACCTCTGCATCATCCTCGACTTCTCGCTCTCAATGAACCGCCAAATCAACGCTGTATCATCCTCCTGCTTCCACACGCTCCACCTGCAGGCACTCATCAGCAGCAAGCTCGACTACGGCAACACACTCTATGTCAGCATCACCCAAAAACTCCAAAATAAATTGCAGAACATCCAGAACGCCTCTGCCAGACTTATCCTGGACATCCCCCGCCACAGCCACATCTCCAGTCACTTGAGAGACCTTCGCTGGCTCTTAATCAACAAAAGGATCACCTTCAAGCACCTCACGTACGCCTACAAAGCCCTCCACAACACCGATGGACATACCTCAACCACGCCCTCTCCTTCTACACACCCACCAGACATCTCCGCTCTGCCCAACTGGCCCTGGATACTAACCCACGTATCCACAAGACATCGGCCGGAGGAAGATCCTTCTCCTACCTCACCACGAAGACCTGGAACTCTCTACCTCTACATCTCAAGCAATCACCTGCACTGCCTCAATTCAGGAAGGACTTCAAGACCTGGCTCTTCAACTGATCTGCGGGCTCCTTCCCCCCACCACAACCCCCAGTGCCTTGAGACCCTGACAGGTGATTAGCCGCGCTCTATAAGAACCCTAATTGATTGATTGATTGATTGATTGATTGATTGATTGATTGAGAATAGAAATAGGGTAATAAAAAAGCCATCTTAAGTCCCTACTGTATGTAGATTTTGAGCAGCTAGTATCAGCCCAGACCAGGGAGGTGGGCGAATGCCAACCTAGTGAAGCTCTAATCCACCCCCAGTTTCTCATCATCATCCAGACTGTGCCCGCAACCGCCAAAAACAGCCAGGGGCTCTGCGGTCATAACAAAACTATCAATGCTGCACACCTTATTGTTCAGCAGTAAAGCTTGGCTGATCGTTTGAACAAACTGCAGTTCTTATTATAGCCACTAGATGCCAGTATGAGCACAACCCTTAAGACTTAGGCGTTGTGAAAACATAAGGCTACAAAAGACAAGCATTGGCATAGCCAATAGGTCTCGCTTTTGGGACCTTATAAGTATTTAGTTATGCAGCACAATATCCTTGGTGCAACAACATTAACTGTAGCATGGTTAAACACTTATAAGGCCCCAAAGGCGAGACCTATTGGCTATGCCAATGCTTGTTTTTGTTTTTTAAAGGACAAGCAGTGCTATCAGGCTCCGGCTGCCACTTAGAGGTAGAGAGAGAGAGGTGTGTAGAGCGAGAGAGAGAGGTGTGTAGAGAGAGGTGGGTAGAGGGAGGTGTGTAGAGAGGTGTGTAGAGAGAGGTGGGTAGAGAGAGGGGTAGAGAGAGTTAGAGAGAGAGGGGTAGAGAGAGTTTATTTTTAGAGCAATATGAAATGTAATGCTTTGAGTGTCTCTGCAGGGTTTGTCATAATTTTTCTGTTCAACATGTAGTCTATGGCTTAAAGAAAAGGAGAAGTTACCCGTGTGGAATGTTTTCATCTTTTGACGTTTTTGCTTTTTTGTTATTTGTTTATATGTTAACTGAACATGTTTGACTCAGTTCTTGTCTAAAGGTATTATAGGTTTGTCAACAGCATGGACTCTTGGAGTTCCTTCCCCTCACCTTGATCTAGATTGTTAATACCAAGGGCAGAGCTCAGGGTCTCGGGGAGGGGGGGGGGCAGGGGTGATCATCTTCCTCTTCCCTTATTTCACTCACCTTGCTTGTGTGGACTGCATCTAGTATTGTCAGCCTCTCTATGAGCCCTGACATTAGAGTGACTCTGCCGCAACACTTCCGCCTTTTAAATTCACTGGTCTGTAAAGCCTGAGATGTGACTAGTTGCTTTCCTTCTAGGCAACTACACACCTGAACATCAACATGTGAAGGAGTGGAGCCACCAGCCCCAATTCTCCTCATTGCGTTCCAAAACAAAACTGGTCTATATGCCCTAATGTCACCATGTTTTTATTGCATGTTTTTCAAGAACAAGCACTGGCAAATCTAATAAGTCAGGCTTGAATTTCGAGAGTCCTGACTGAAATATTTTAAAAAAAAACTTTTTACAGTAATAGAAAGTTCAACAAAAAGCAACTATGAGACACAGAATAACGAATTTAACGTGTGATGAATTGGCATGCTTTTGAGATGTGAAATAGTCCTTCATACATTGCAATGCAAGCATCCAACAGGAGGTGGTACAGTAAACAGCCAATAGCATCAAGTGAGAGAAAGAGCTAAGAAGGATCCGGTAAAGCTCGGCTAACTATTTTTATATTTTAAGGAACTGGAAACAATAGGTCGGGGACGACTGCGCAGTCAAGACACACCTTTAAGGCAACCCCCGCGCTAAGAATAGAAGTAAAAGCGCGCATCGCATGAGACCTACTACGCCTAGAGTGTTAGGTGACAAAGAGAGACACGTTGGAACGCATTGAGGAGAATAGATTTTTGCGAGCAACAGAGAAAAAAAAGCATGCATTAAAATGAAAAACATGGTGACATTTGGGCGTATAGGCCGGTTTGTTTTCGCTTTCGCACTCGGAGAGAGTGTGCCGATATTTCTTGTAGGCGTCTCGAGCTTTCTTTTCTAAAGAGAACCTGTTGTCATCTGCAGGGAAGTAAGTGATAGCAGTCTTTATAAATAGGGCCAGCGCAGCCCAGCCCCCTCGCGCGCGCACGTCCTTTCTAACAGTTTATTGGCAGGCGACGCGCGTGAGTCACGCCGCTGCCTGCATGCCCAAACACGAGAGACAAGCATTTCTCCTTGTTTCGCCAAGTTAAGACGAGGTTTTCCCTGGTCCTAATTTTGGTGCTGCCTCCCATTTACGCTGCTCTTGTAAATAGAGGGCGGCGTCAAAATCAATTGGTGTTGCAGGGGAAACGCCCACCGCAACACCCACTGCCCACCTCTTTCACGCTAAGCATTGGGTGAAAGGGGGTCTTATTTACAAGGCAGCGTTAAGCTACGTTAAAGGGCTTAACGTGCCTTGTAAATAAGGCGAAGCCCCTATCGCCACGGGAACGTCTCAAAAAGTGATGTTCCCATGGCGATAGGGGCTTGTAAATATGCACCTAAAATCATTAGTAATTCTAGTATTTTGCGTGCACACGTGTGTTAATTTTTTTCGAATTACTGTTTTAATGTTTGAAATTTAAATCCTACAAATTGCTTGGGGGTCCCCAGCTTCCAGTGGTGACTCAATGGGGGTCCTCAGGAGTCAAAAGTTTGGGAACCACTGCTTTAGGTAGTTCATCGGGGTTGAATACAGCATATGTTTCCTTAACCTCATTTTCTCTGTTAGCTATGGTCATCTTATACAGTACATCATCATCTGGTGTTTCAAAAGCTATTCCATCCGGAGTACAGAATATAGTGCAATTCATTTTGCACAACAGGTCCCTACCTAATAAATTCACAGGACTGGTGTCGCACACAACAAAGCGGTGCATTTCTGAAAATTTCCCTATGCTAACTTTCACTGGTTCTGTAAGGTATGTTTTAATCTGTCTGTTGGATACACCAACTACTTGGATAGTTTCATCCGAGAGAGGAAGATTCTTAACATCAGCTGATCTAACAGTTGATCGAGTAGCACCAGTATCCACTAGGAAAGTAATATTTTCGTCATTAACCTTCCCATCTACAAATGGTCCTGTCTGGTCTACTTCTAGAGTTGCGCCAAGTACGCACTCTCCTTCCTCCCTTCAGCACCGTCAATAGCTTTCTTCTGAGTCACTTTCATCGCGTTGCAGCCAATACTGCGAAACAGCGCTAGCGCGTGGCAGCTTATTTACCTGTTCTTCATTGTAAAATCCCGATTCACTACTATACTTCTGTGAGTTTCTGCTCTGTGGAAAAGGCGGTTTTGGCACCTGATTCTGTGGGGTAACAACTTGCTTCTGTTGCTGCAGTTGACCACTCACCTCATGCTGCACCTGTGGGTTCAATGATGGATTTTCATTGTTAGTACTTAGGGGAAATTTACACTCGGATTTCCAATGCCCTATCCAACCGCAATTATGGCATGGGAACTTCTTTTTAGCTTCTTCTATATTGCCCTTTCCTTTCCCAGGACCAAATTTCTGTCTTGTTCCTGTGTTACTTGCTTGTTCCACTATTTGAGCTTCCTGTCTTTCCGCTACCTTTACCTGTGCCCACATAGCCTTTTCTTTCAGTTGTCGCTGTTTTGCCTCAATCTCATCACTAAAGTATTTAGCGTGTCTCAGTACTTCATCTATTTTCTTATTTTGCCAATCAACAGTATGCTGTTTAATCATTTCACCAATTTCTGGACGTAAACCACATACAAATCTGTATACAAAATGACTCAAATCCTTTTCACTCAGATTCTCATCTCCGCTAAACTGCTTAAAAGCTAGTATTGGCCTCTTATAATATGCATGTACTGACTCTTTACTTTCTTGATGTGTTCGATCAATTTTTACCCAATCTGTCTCTTTAGGGGGCACTTTGTTTTTCAAAAATACCATAACCTGTTCATATTTCTTCATTACCTCGGGGTCTGGAGCTCCTGTTTTAGGATCCCTAGGATATTACTGAGTTGGCCAATTTATCATGAGCTTGCACTCTGTCCATAAATCTGCTGGTACTATTATGTCAAATAGACTATTCAAATCAATCCATAGAACTTTAGACAATTTCACAAATCTGTCTACCTGCCTGTACCACTCGACGCGCTTCTCGCGCAGTCGACGTAAATCATTCGTAAAAGACAAAATATCCTGTCTTGTCCATGGGACATGTACATATCCTCCTCCCGGAATCTCTCTCATAGGGCATTCTGTCACTACCTTTTCCTTTTCTCTTACAGGAAATGCTGAAAATGTCTTATCTGAGGCATCATCACGTTTTCTATACCACCTGCTTCTCCATTTATCCACATCTCCCCATTTTCTCAATAAAATGATTATGTCCTTAATCTGACCTATTCGTCCTGTGGTGTTCAAATTTTCAATATCCTTTTCAGTGAAATCAATTTGATAGGGCTTTTGCAAAGCTTTTACCTTTTCAATGTCTATTACCATCTCATTTGCCACTTCTTCTAACCTTTTATGCAGGTTTTTCGCTCTCCATGTCACACTTTTGCACAAAAATAATAATTCTTCATCCTGAAAAGTTTTCAATTTTTCTGTGGGGATAGTCCCTTCTATTAATTCTTCCAATACCATTTGTAACTTAGCCACATCAATTGATTGGGATTCTTTGTCTTTTCTCTGCAAGCTTCTTAACCATTCACTTAACTCTTCTGTCGATGGTCCTACTGGCTTCTCTACATTTCCTTGTCCAAAATCTTTTTGTGTTTCTGACATCATCTCTATCATTGTCATACGTTTCTCTGCACAGTTCTGACCTACAAACGGGTTATTTGAAAAATTCGGTTCAATTATACTCATAGTCTGTCTCCATGGATTCTCACTCTGACTCACTCTTGGTTGTTCAACCGGTTTATTACTTTTATATGGAACTGTCAAACAAAGTTCACTGTCTTTCTGCTTGTCAAAAATAGGCATTACTGGACCTATCGTTACTGGAACAGTTACCGCTTCTAGAGTCTTAGTCAATTCTCTTATTTTCTCGGTTAATTCTAGGGTCGTTTTTGCTAATTCTGCAGAATTTTCTCCATCTATTTTCCCTTCAGACTTCTTTTCTACCTCTCTAATGGCATTGTTTTTACCCAAATTTTGGAACTCTGGTTCCGATTTTATAATTCGTACTGTTTCTTTCATTGGAGCACTTGGAGTTAATATTTCTGGTTCTGGTCGGTACGGTGGTGGATTCTTATAGAACATATCATCAAGAACATCATCCTCGGACTCATTCACTCTGTACCCTCTCGACTCCACATTATGCATCTTTTCTACGCACTTTCGTCCTTCATTCTCTCCTGCAGTTCTTACGGGAAACAAACCCTCAGTCATACTCGCATTCCGCCATCTTCTCATTCGATCATCATGCGTTTCATGTCCGTATGATCTGCCAAACAGGTACCTATATCCTCTACCATTTCTTTGTCTCTCTCGTTCATGCATTTCGTCTTCCCATTCCGTCAAAGCCTCAAACTGCGTCGGTCTAGGTCTTGGTTCTAAATTAATCATTTTCTCTCTCAAATTTCTCAAAACAGCCAAATTAAATGAACCATGTTCTGGAAAAGCTAATACTCTGTCCTCCTTTGTGTATCTCACCCAATTGTCTAACCAAATACAAGTATGATATCCATATTTCGCAACCATAAAGGATGCGGGGGTTATCGGTGGAGGAAGTAACTGTGCTTCCCTAGTTTTGACCGGTTTGTCCTTCTTAAACCACTTCTTAATTTTTCCGAACCATGACTTTTTCTCTTTTTCTGGTGGATCGGAATACATTTTCCTTTTTTCCGTGAATCACTAGTCTCTCTTTACAACTGTACCGCTATTCTGTCCAATCGCAGCGCGACTCACACTAACGCACTAATTCAGAGCGTCTACGTCACTGTCACAATCCTTAAATCCCAGCGCGACTCACACCTGTATTTCTCCACTCCTAGCGCGGCGTACACTAACGCACCAATCCGGAGCGTTTTATAGTTCTGACCGACTGTCCAATCCCAGCGCGGTCGTTCTGACGTCAGCAGCTGCTGCGGCGGCTCCTGCTCCTGTCTACCCCACCTTCACAGAATCGCTCAGTAAGTTTTTGTTTCAATTTCTACACTTCTGTTAGTAACAACATAGAAATGTCTCCACTGTCCGCTTCGCTAACCAAAGAATAGCAAAAGACCTTTCTCACAAGAATTCCGTCTTTCCCGAGAGCAGCGCTTACCTCTGCCCTACTACGGAATCGTTACTTCCGTTGATAAAGTAGCACATCCCTCTACCTTACCCTTCTAGCAAGCATCAACCAACCGCTTCTCTAGAATTAAGACACCTAGTTGGAGACTCAATGCTCCTGAGAAATAACACTAGAGTTTCGTAATTAATCGAAATGCCTTTTCATACACACACTGTCATACAGAGAAATGTAGTTCATTCACACAGAATCCTGTCTTTCCCGAGAACAGCGAACAGTCTGTCCTACTACAGAATTATGACATGCGTTAACAAAGCAGCGCTTCTCTCTACTTTGTCCTTCTAACAAGCTCAGAGAATACCCATTACCTTTCCAGTGATAAGCGTTATCGGAATGCCAGTTGGATCCCTGGTACCTAAGACCAGAATTTCATAGGTAACCATCGCTATCATACACACTTCTCTCACACTGAGAATGTCTCTAAGGGCAACACACGACGATGCTACCAAATCGAACCCAGACAATGCGTTGTGTAACTTCAATCGTTACACATTTCCCCTGTGTACCTACAGGGCAACAACAATTCCGTCTTTCCCGAGAGCAGCGCTTACCTCTGCTCTACTACGGAACCGTTACAAACTTCTGACTTCCTACATCCCAGAAGCAGTGCTAACGACATAGAACTCGACGCGACTCAACATAGAGTGTTAGTACATAAATCAATACCAATTAATAACCAATAATCAATAAGCAATGTACAAGCAATAATCACCAAACCAAACAATAACAACCATCATACTGCTACCAGAAAAAGTGCTCCAGTGTGGAGTACAAAATCCCTCCCTCCGTCACAGACCAAAGATCTCACAAACACACACAACCAATACATTCGCTGGTGGGGCCCATAACACCAACATTCACTCACCATCAATCTGTGTTTCTCGGGTGATGATTACTCCAAACGCTGACATGAAAGGAAATACCTCTTTACCCTAATGAGCAATAAATCCACGTAACCTTCTGATACTCATTAGGCCCTGAATTTCACCTTTGGTATTCCTCTCATAAATTGGGATGAATCAGTTAAGTGATGGTTTAGGTTAATTTCTAATTCTCTATTTACCTTTGAATCAATACATTTTCGATGAATAAACAACCCAACTCATTTTGTAATTAATCAATTCAATCTTTAATTAATGCAAATTAAATCATTCATTTATTCAAGCCGCCAATCATCATATTTACCTATTCTGGCTAATCGTCATCCTCTAAGTCAAATCCAGTAGTCTCACAAATCTATGCCCATCAAATTTATTAATTTCAGTTCATCAGGAGATTGGGCATTAATTCAGTTCGTCAAAGATTCAGGGAAACAGCTGTCCTGCAGCGTCACCGTCCTCTCCGTCAGCATAACGTCAGGAAAATGAGAAAGCGTTCTCCAACCTCTCTATTCTACCATAATTTATAGTAAAATCGTTGTCAAAAAGTATCAAGTATCAGTTTTCAGCTCTTCTGATTGGATAATCAGAGATCGTCCGACAGAGTTCACATGGAATAATGTCTCTTAGGTCATCAGTCTTGCTTGTTCCGGTTTAAAAAAAAAAAAAAATAGATTGTATTTGTCAACAAGTACATAAAATGCAGGCCCCTGATGTCCCAGAGGTACCTGCCAAAGCATTGCAATCATGATATTATTGACCTTTTACATTAATAGAATACTTAAAGATGCACTACATCTGAAAAACAAGCCCCCACCCCCCCCCCTCCAACTCCCGGATCCCCGCTTGTTCCGGTTGTAAGAGGCATCTTATTGTTCTTCTGAAAAGCTGGCTTGCTTCCCAGGGCGACCTTGGTGGGTATAGTCTGGTTAGGGTCACGACGAGGCCACTGTTGCTGGCGTTAGCGCAGGCGCACTTCACCCAAAACCTCATGTAGCGTCGTCAGTCAAGTCAGGTACAGGAGGCAGCCATTTTGTGGCAGGCCCAAATGGTCAACAAAAGGTCAGCAAAAGAAACACAAAACGCAATTAATACATAGAAATGGCTAAATAAATGTTATTCCCTTGCTAATACCCATATGTGTGTGTATTTATCTAGCTGAAAGCAACACTCAAGTGGTTTATACTTACTGAATAAAGCACAAATCACAAATACATCACAAAAGCAACATATATCATGCAGTATTCTAATTGTCTATCATTAGTATGCATACATAATTTAGTTTACGTATTAATTAAGTCATGCAAATGCAATCCCACGTGTATTTCAGTTATTAATAAGATTTGTTAATAATTGTCACTTCAATCAATTAGTTTGATTATATTTAATTAATTAATCTAATTAATATAAACATGCAGAAATGGGGAGGGTATACAAAATGTTGCATTACGCGCACAGCGCTTAATTACCCATGACAACAAAGGAAAGGCAGATGGCGGCTATGCGCGTGATTGTGCGCGTAACCGCAAGTTTGAGGCCAGCAAAAGCCTGGGTAGCACTTTGAAAATCCACTTACTAAATGTCTCGCCAGAGCAGCGCATGCACTGCCTCAGGCGAGACCTAAAAAACTATATCCTTCAATGGATTTTCATCCAGCCTCTCTGAACTGCTGGACATCCGCGCAACTACAGATTACAGTATTTTGAGCCATGTTTGAGTAAGCAGGAGCTAAAATAATGCTTGGCCTCAGTTAATGAGGCAGAGAAACTGCTGGAGGCTGCAATGTTGTGCAGCACACTGAGAATAGCTGGTCTCAGGACGGATGTGCAGCTGGCGATTCTGGCTAATTGGGTGTTTTATTTATTTATTCATTTATTTTGAAAGTTTTGTATAGCGCAAACATGACCACCGAGGGTATCAGAGCGCTTTACAGATTATGCATCACGAAGGGTATAAGCAAACAAAACAGAATAAACAAAGCAACCAATTCAAAGTCTAAAATTGCCCAACATTCTCATGAGGGAAAAACAGCCACAACAGAATCGACAACGCGACAAGATCACCGTCTAAAATTGTCAGAGATACTCGTGAACCAGGTGGCTGGGTGTGAGCAATAGACCACGCCAGGAGCTCGTCGTCCCTCCCACTCCAATAACTCACGGGACTACCTTCAGGTATGAGGGTAAGGGGATACTTTTATTTCGTTAGTCCTTGACTCAGTTACAACCCTGTACTCTCTGGGTGTCTCTTTATATCATTCCAGGGGAAGTGAGGCTTGGAGGTATACTTAAACGAAAGGTAAAACAAAGTCCCTGGAACGTGGGGCAGGCAGGATCCTATGTCGGTCCTTGTTGGGCTGGTTCCAGTTCTGGCGGACTTGGGGTAGGGCTCCGTCCGTCTCCTTGTGGGGGAACCGGCAAAGGGGAAAGGAAAAACAAAAGAAAAGAGTCAGGCCTCCCTCCTAGCTTTGCACATAAGGGAAGAGTGCTACCTTCACCCATTCCTATCCGTGAGGTGCCTAAGTGTGGGAAGGGTTAAGGTGCTTCACAGTACGGTGCCCTGTATTCCCACCCACCAACCCCAAATTATAACCAACCCTGGCACTTGCCTCAACCCACCGCCCTCCTGGACCACAGGGAGGGAAGTCACAGCCTCCATTTCCCTTGTAGGAATACCGGACTCAAGGGCGTTGCTCCTGGAGCGGACAACTTCACTGCCTTCCTCCTCGCGTCGGGTCGGGTTCCTGGGTGGTGACGGGTCCGCGGTCTCGACAAACTGGATAGAGGGATTGCTCTCACCATCTTCCTGGTCCACGTCCTTGGTCTTTCCTCGTGCTGCCTTCTCCTTGGTTCTGGTCTCCATTTTAAAGATGGCTTTTCCAGCCCCACTCCCGGGGTCTGCTGCTACCGGCAAGGAGTTTTCGTTTGGCCGTCTGGACCACCTATCCCGCTTCCTGTCAGTACCTCATTGTCCGCCATGTTGGGGTGGTCGAGGTGTTCCGGGGAGTAGGGGAAACCACCTCATTGCTTTCCATCCAGGAATGGACGAGGGGGCCATTCGGATACCGGATACCGGGAGAGGAAGTCCACGTTCGACTGCAGTTTCCCCGGGACATGCAAAGTGCAAAAAGAAAAAGGTTGTTAGGCATGGAACCAGCGGAGCACCTTTGGGTTTGAATCTTTATGCATGGAGAGGAGCCATGGTTGGTCAGTAGAAGGAACTGTCGCCCAAGGAGATAGTATTGAAGTGCTTCAACCACCCACTTGATGGCCAGACATTCTATTTCTATGGTGGCATAATTTGTCTCCTTGGGGAACAGCTTCCTACTTCCTAAAAGGATAGGGCACAGATCGCCTCTGTCGTCAGGTTGGGAAAGAACAGCCCCAAGCCCCCTGCCAGAAGCGTCCGTTTGGAGAACAAAGGTTTTGTTGTGGTCAGGGCAAGTAAGGACAGGGGCATTGCATAGGGTTTTCTCAGGAGGGTGAAGCTATGTTCCTGAGGAAAGGACCATTGGAGGGGCTTCCCTGACGTGGCCTTAGTCAGGAGGTCGGTAAGGGGGCTAGCGATGTTGGAGAATTGAGGGATAAACCTCCTATAGTATGCCACCAATCCCAAAAAGGAGCGATGTCTTTCCTGGTGATAGGACGAGGAATGCGTGTGATGGCCTCCAGTTTGTTCACTTGGGGTCTAATCTTTCTGGCTTGGATGTCATACCCAAGGTATTCGATATGGTCCATACCAAAAGTGGTCTTCTTGGGATTGATTGTGATGCCCACCTCCTTCAGGGTATCTAGGATGGCCCGTAGATGTATGAGGTGGGTCTCCCAGTATGTGTGGTGGTCCCGCAAGAGAACGTCCATCAGCCTCTGTAACGTTGACGGGGCACCATGAAGGCCAAAGGGAAGTACTTTATATTGGAAGAGGCCTGACGGGGTGAAGAAGGCTGTTTTTTCTTTGGCCTCCCTGGCAAGGGGAATTTGCCAGTAGCCCTTTCTGAGGTCAATCGTGGACATGATTTTAGCGTCACCCAAGCGTTCTATGAGTTCGTCATAGCTTAGGGCTATGCTTCAGGTCACCCAGCCCAGGTGTAATCGCTGAACCGCTGCGGAGCTGGGCCCTTCCTTTAACTTCTGGGCTGGCCTCTCAAATGGTGCCTGATATAAACCGTGCACATCAGCCGATCAAGGGCAGGACGCACAAGTCAAGCGGATAATGGGTTCACTTTACAGCAGGAGTTGTGCGAATGCCATTTTTATTTATATGTAACCTAGAGAAGTGCAATCTTACTCCGCTTCGCACACGAGGTAGTTAAACATCTTTCTCTCTGGTCTCTCACCCATCTTATTGTGTCACCTGTTTCTCTCCAATCTGGTTCACGTTCTCGCTTCTGCTTCTCTCGTTTTTCCCTCCCTCTGCTTCTGTAACCTTGTCACTACACCCGCCCCTCTCACACATAAAGGCTTGTCTCTAGCTTTCCTTTGTTTCTCACACTCATGTGATGTGACCCCTCTTGCACTCTCGGGCCCTGCAGTTCACTTCCCTCCCTCTGCCTGTGTTTCCCATAACTTATCACCAGCAATGCTTCTCACCCCTTATCCTTTTGGGACTCCCCTCCGTTTCTCACGCTCCCTTCTCCACTATCCCATAGATCTGACACCCCCCTCTTACTCCATACTTCTCTCTCCCCTTCAACCCCCTCCTGCACACACAGCTATGCAGTTTCAACTTTACGCCCTAGGGACCCCTCATCCCCGGATATCCCCAGAACACCCTGCAACCCTAGCCCCTTCTTTTGTATTTCTGCTTCTTCAGGGGTTCGCACCTCTCTCACATAATTTTCAACCTCACTCCTAATCCCTCTCCCCCCTTATTCTCTGCCTATCTCCACTCTCTTTCTGCCCGCTGTCTTGTTCTCTCTCTGTCTCCCCTCACAGACGGGTCTCTGCAATTCGTCCCCCGTGTTCCCCAACACTCTGCAGATGGCGCTCTGCTGCTCGCCACCCTATCTGGGAGTTGTTCTTGGCAGCGGCGGCTGCAGCTCAATTGCAGGAATACTTTCTTTTATTTAGGAGCAGCCAGGGGTTGGGAGCGCAGATTCTAACATCTGGATCTCATTGGCACCCATTTGGACAAAATGCGTTGCCCTTATATCTATATTTTTTAATTCTTTTAAATCTTTATCTGCCACGGGGTAAGAACAGGAATCCAAGAGCTACGTGTCCCAAGCAGGAAAGGGAGGGCGAGGGTCCAAGATCAGGCCATCTGGCTGCCCTGTGATTTTTTTTATTTAGTGCATTTTTATAAAGCGTGGACATTACCTGAAGGTGTCAGAGCGCTGTTCAATAGAACCAGTTATGTTAAAAGAGAAAAGTGTTACACAATAGAACATTACAGAGATAAACAGGACACTTAAAAGGAAGGGTACACAAACACTGAAAGACGCCATACGTATATTTACTTGTTTACTTTTTGTCAACTTCCTCGTAATATTGTGGTACATTTGGGAATTTAGTGAACCAGGTGTACAGCTTTTCCTTTGGAGCAACAGGGAAGTGGGGAGTCTTAAACCTGAACCGAACAATGGGTCCCTCTGCCCTCATCCGCCATTTTAAAAGCTTGCCCAGGGTCTGTGCCATCTTAATTCAATGTGGCCCGCTACGAGCATCCTGCCATGTCATATTATTCTCACTAGTTTTCACTTTAATGAGCGTGGCGCCGTCTTCACGGACACCGCACTATGCAAAGCAATAGGTATTGCTGTTGGTATTGTAAATAACAATGCCAAAAGTCATTGCCATTTACAATGCCAATCACTCAAAAACTCCTATTGCAAGGCCCTAATGGTTTGCCGATTGACTTGTATAAGCTGTTCCCGGATAGGGTTGCCCCTCACCTGCGCGCCATGTTCGTGGAGGCGCGGGGGGGTGGGTCCCTTCCGTTGGACCAGCGACTGGCGACGATTGTTGTAATACACAAGGATGGTAAACCCCGAGACAAGTGTGCCTCCTATCGGCCAATATCACTCCTTAATGCTGAGCCGAAAATTCTGGCTAAAATTCTGGCGGGCCGCTTGGTCAGGGTGCTTGGAGACTTGATCCACCCGGATCAATCCGGCTTTATCCCGCACCGTAACACTGCGTTAAACCTTCGGCGTCTTCATGGAGTGATTGCCAGGGCGAGCACGCTGCGAGAACCAGCTATTGTGGCGTCTCTTGATGCCACGATGGCTTTTGATACGGTGGAATGGGCATATCTGTGGGCTGTGCTTGCCAAGTTCGGCTTTGGCCCTGGTTTTGTGAGCTGGGTGAGGTTGCTTTATGAGGGCCCCCTTGCGAGTGTTGTGGTAAACGGGCGGGCGTCGACTCCGTTCCAGCTTGGGAGGGGCACCCGGCAGGGTTGCCCCCTGTCGCCTTTGTTGTTCGCCCTTGCCCTCGAGCCGCTGGCGGCGTGGATACGCTGGCACCCGGATATACGTGGACTTAGATGGTCGCCCGAGCACGAGGACCGTATTTCGCTCTATGCCGATGACATCCTGTTATATCTCGCCTCGCCCAAGAACTCGCTTATAGTGGTTTGTGACGTTCTGACATCTTTTGGTAGGAACTCGGGTCTCGTCATCAATTGGAGTAAATCATATTTGTATGTTCTGAGCGGCGATGTTCCGCCTGTCCCGCGAACTTGCTCGATCCGGATCGCCCAGCAGGGCTTCGTGTACCTGGGGATTTTTATCTCCACTGATTCCACTCTGCGGTATGAGAGGAACCTGCTCCCCCCACTGGCGAGTTTGCAGCGGGATGTTGCGGGCTGGCGGAGGCTGCCGCTCTCCCTCGTCAGGCGCGCCGCCTTGTTTAAAATGATGTCTCTCCCCCGGTTCCTCTACGCCTTGCAGAATAACCTTGATTGGGTACCGGCCAGTTACTTTCGGGAGGTCGAAAGCCTCCAACGATCGTTGTTGTGGGATGGACGGCCGCGCATAGCGATTGCTAAGTTGACGCTTCCGTGGTACGACGGGGGTATTGCGCTTCCGGACATTCGACGCTACTATTGGGCCACCCAGTTGAGCGCGATTAATCATGGTTTCTATGGTCCGGCTCTAAGCCCCGGCTACGCCATGGACCGATGGTTGCTGCGCGGCGGTAATTATCATAGAGCGTTGTACTCGCGGGCGCTGGACTCGTCCCTCACGGGGCCCACTGGGGTGGCGGTGCGCGTGTGGAAGTTGGCGACTGACTCGCTGGGCTGGAAGGATAGGCTCACCCTTGCTACCCCGTTGTTTGAATCTGAAAAATTGGGGAGGCTTTGGCATACGAAAGGTTTTGATAAATGGGACTTGATCGGTATCTCCAGGGTTGGAGATTTGCTGATTAAGGGGAGGGTGAAGTCCTTTGAAGAGCTGCAGCAGGAGTATGAGTTGGGGAAATCCGAGTTCTTCCGCTATGTTCAGGTGCGTCATGCCCTGCGGTCAGTCCTCGTAGAAGGTGAGAAGGTGCCTGAGTCCTCTCCATTGGAGGACCGGATCCTCGATGGCCATATGCCAGAGAGTACGATTTCTCTCATATATAAGAAATTGATTAATGTTCGGGCGGACCTGCTATTGGGGCTGAGGGACCAGTGGACTAGGGACGGACTTGAGCTGGATGACGAGGACTGGCAGTCTGCGGTTTCCTCTCCTAAGGAGGTCGCGATCCCATCGCGTCTGAGGCTGGTGCAGCTCAAAATACTCCACAGAGTCTATGTTACGGGGCCAAGGCTGGTTCATATGGGATTTTCTGAGGAGGGCTTATGTAGGAGGGGCTGTGGTATGGTGGGTACCTTCATGCATATCATTTGGAATGTGGCGTCATCATGGAATTTTGGAGGAGAGTCCATGCGGTGATGGGGGAGGTGACAGGCATTGCTATGCAGCCGGAGGCGCGGTGTTGTCTCCTGAATGTTTGGGGGCCTACCGATCACGATGAGGCACAGACCCTGTGGGTGACTCTGGGTAACATGGTGGCTAAGCGAGACATCGCGCGCCTGTGGGGCTCTGCGGGACCCCCCACATTGACTGCGTGGAAAGAAAATATGGACTGGAGTATGCTAAGGGAAAAGACAGTATATTGCGCTAGAGGGCGCCCTCGGAAGTGGCATGCCATTTGGGGGCGGTGGAACCAGTATAGGGGGGGCATATGTCTTGCCCCTGATTTGGATCCCCCTGATGAACAGCTCTCTCCCTAACATTCTTTCCAGCTTTGTATATATATCTGATTGTTAGTTGACTTCTTGGGCCTCTGCTTTTCCCCCTTTTTCCTTTTATCACAGTACTGTGACTGTTAGACGAGGGGGGTCCGGTCTCCCCTGAGGGGCAATCACCAGTGGTATTCAGTGTTTTTCGCCTTGCTGGGGTTTTGTGTGAGTTTGTGTTTATTTAAAACAGAACCTTTCCTGCTTCTCCTTTTATGCACTGTGGACGTTTCTTTGTTCTGCTCTCTTAAAGCTGCCGAACCTCCGGGTTGTCGGCTGAATAGCTGTGTCCATGTTTTTGAAGAATAAAGGTTTTTAAAAAAAAAAATAAAAAAAAAAAAACTCCTATTGCATCGTAAATGCTTGTTTTGTATGGCCTGCGCTTTTTCCATGTTTGCATGGACCTCCTCCCAGAGAGACACCAGTGTGTCTCTTAAGTCCTGCTGTACTGTAAAAGGGGCTTACTGTCGCCCTCCTCCTCCACCCATTACTCAACTGCCATGTCCAGGATAGTACGAGGTTTCCGCCCAAACAGAAGTTCGAACGGGGAGAAACCCGTAGATTTCTGTCCATGGGTTTGTATAGCAAATAGCACCAGGGGTAGCTGTCGGTCCCAGTCCCTGCCCACCTTGTCAATAACTTTCTTTAGCATGGTTTTTATTGCTCTATTGTACCTCTCAACCAGACCATCTGTTTGGGGGTGGTACACCGCTGTGCGTATTTGATTCCTAACAGGCCGCATATCTGCTTCATAAGGCGTGAGACAAATGGAGTGCCCTGGTCAGTAAGCAATTCACAAGGGAACCCCACCCTAGAAAAGAAGGAGACCATAGCCTGGGCCACTGCTGTGGTAGTAATGCTAGTCAGGGGTATCGCCTCCGGGTACAGGGTGGCATAGTCCACTAATACGAGAATATATTGGTGACCACGAGAGGAGGGCAAAAGGGATCCCACGAGATCCATCCCCACCCTCTGAAAGGGTACATCTATTATCGGGAGTGGGTGTAGCGGGGCCTTGGGAGGTGACGGCCTATTGACCAACTGACACCTATTGCAAAAGGCACAATACTTAGCTACTTCGTGGTAAACCCCAGGCCAGTAGAACTTCTCTAATAGGTACTGTAGCGTGTGCTCCTTCCCATAGTGCCCCCCACCCTGTTTGGTTATGGACTGGATCCAACACCTGTTCTCTGAAAGGTTTTGGGACTAATAGCTGCTCCCCATAGCATCCTGCTTCCCGAGTGACCCTGTATTACAAACCCCATTTTACACAAAACAGTGGGCTCACCTTATCGGGAAGATCCTCGTGGGTTTGGTCCCAGGCATATTTTAATGTCAAAAAACATCAAAAAACGAAAAACTAAATAGAATACTTGGGTCTATTGTGAGAGAAGAAGACAATGTCTATATCACACAGACCTAACTGTGGGATGATCCCTTTTAAGGACGAAATCCCTCACCCACTAAAGGTGGCATGCTTCATCATTTGGGATTCTCCTCTCAGAGAAAAAACCTAGTTCCTCTGAGGGCTACAACCCCCTCTCTGAGAGGGAGGAGCACAGGCATGTTTTGCTGTCTACTCTACACGGGTATTCTAAATCCACCAAATGAGACACATAGTGTGAGTGAGGGTGCAGCGCAAAAAAAGAATAAACGTGAAGGAAGTGATAATAAAACTAGCTAGAGAGGACACGGTAAATGCTTTAATAGTGTGTTCTCGCTGCCAGGTTTAAAAACAGTGCACCTGCGGTATGGATTTAAACCGCATGTGTGTGATGGAATGTAGCTGTCAACATGTTTCAGCCATAATAACCTAAAATTAGGCAAGGCTTTCGTCAAGACCTAAAAGATGCTGCTGCTTGAGTGATATGTGAAATAACATAAATTGAAAAACAAATACGGAATCATTAGTAATGTCGGTTCATCTTCTTGGAAAGGTGACTGTACCCGCAATTGCTGAGTTTTATAACTTCCCCTCAACCTGGCAACAGCTTAGGGAAAGGGGCACCGCTCTCTCCGTCGGTACCTCACACTGAAAGAGCTGTGTGTTTTAACGTGCCATCATCTCGCTGGACTGCACGGAAGTTCTGTCCAGGTGTCTGGGGAGTTTCTGTGGAAAAAAGGAGAGGAGACGGTAGAGCACAACGGGCTTTTAGGTACGACGCCCGCTCTTCTCTTCTTTCCTTGGGGGATTTAGTTTTGCTTTGTTTAGGGTCTTCTATTCTTTCTTGGGAAAATGGTGCTTGCCCTAACCACCCTAACAGGGAAGACGGAGAGGTGAGGGAGGACAGGTATTCTTGGAACCTGGGAAGATCTGTCCCAAGTAGGATGGACTCAGGGAGAAAGGGCATCACGCCCACCCTTTGTAACTGGGGTTCCCCGTCTATCTCCTGCAGGACTTCAGCTATGGGGATACATCTTCTTCTCCCCGTGTACACATGTGACTTGTATGTAATCCCCCCCTGGATCTGAGACTCCGGGACGAGTTCCCTACTGACTACGATATGGTGACATCCAGTGTCTAGCAGGGATACCACAGGATTCCTGTTTACATGTATGTTCTTTTTATAGAGTTGCGGGCTTTCACAGCTAGCAATACACGGCCACGGGTGTATCCCACTTCCATGGGCTCCTGGGGAGGGTTGCGAGCAGGACACTGTCGGGCTATGTGCGCCCATTCAGCACAGTGGAAACACTGTGGACCTTATAAGGCTGGTATTCCTTGGGTAGGTCGGGGTGTGGTTCTCACAGGGTTTGGGACCCTGCCTTAAGGGACCCTAACCGGGGGTCTAGGTACGCGTAAGGGGTAACGCTGGGGATTGGCCTTGAAGCCATGGGACCTGTGATAGGCACATGCCAAGTCCACAGCTAGGGTGACAGTCAGGTGAGGGTGCTGTTTAACCCAGGTCCGGGTGTTGAGGGGGCGAGCGCCAGGGTATTGCTCCAGATAGACTTTTTCTGTGACATCGTCTATAGTAGAGGAGGCAGGATGTAGTCATCAGTTGCCTAGATTGCGTATCCGGAAGCACAGGGCTCTGGGGTTGACCCCAGCGGACCATTTTTCCTTGTGAAACCGAATGCGATAGTATTCCTGGTCGCAGCCCAGTCTCTCCAGAATGGCTCTTTTTACGTTACTGTATGGAGTGGTTCCGTCGGGGTTGGTAGCTTGAAAGGCGGCCTATAGTTCTCCGGACAACAAGGGGGCGATGTACTGCCCCCACCTCTCTTGGGACCAGGCCGCTGTGGTGGCAACCCGCTCAAAATGAACGAAAAAGAAGTCGAGGCATTCCCCTCCTGGAATTTTTGTAGGACTGTGCCTCGCACATTGGGGTGCACCCACGCACTAGATATGGCGTCTGTCAGACGCAGGATGGCTGTGTCCTGCACTTGTTGGTTTGTTGCCATGAGGGATGCTTGGTCCTTCAGAGCCCGGTGCAAGGCTTCCTGTTCCTGCTGTGCCATTTTGGTCTGCTCCTCGAAGACGAGCTGAAGGTGGCGTTGGCCTTCTGCCAGTTGAAATATTATGGACTCCATGGTGAGGGTTGTGTCGTGATAGGCTAGACACACAAGTATTCCACTTCTGACAGCACTGTGAGCAATAGACCACACCAGGAGCTCGTCGTCCCTCCCACTCCAATAACTCATGGGACTACCTTCAGGTATGAGGGTAACGGGGTACTTTTATTTTGTTAGTCCTTGACTCAGTTACAACCCAGTACTCTCTGGGTGTCTCTTTTATATTGTTCCAGGGGAGGTCGAGCTTGGAGGTATACTTAAACAAAAGGGAAAACAAAGTCCTGGAACGTGGGGCAGGCGGGATCCTAGGTCGGTCTTTATTGGGCTGGTTCCGGTTCCGGCCGTCTTGGAGTAGGGCTCCGTCCGTCTCCTCGTGGGGGAACCAGCAAAGGGGAAAGGAAAAACAAAAGAAAAGAGTCAGGCCTTCCTCGTAGCTTTGCCCATAAGGAAAGGGTGCTACCTTCACCCGTTCCTATCCGTGAGGTGCCTAAGTGTGGGAAGGGTTAAGGTGCTTCATAGTGCGGTGCCCCGTATTCCAGCCCACCAACCCCGAATTAAAACTGACACCGGCACTTGCCTGAACTCACGGCCCTCCTGGGCCACAGAGAGGGGAGTCACAGCCTCCGTTTCCCTTGTAGGAGTACCGGACTCAAGAGCGTTGCTTTTGGAGCGCACAACTTCACTGCCTTTCCCCTCGCGTCGGGTCGGGTTCCTAGGTGGTGACGTCTCCACTGTCTCGCCGAACTGGATACAGGGATTGCTCTTGCAGTCTTCCTGGTCCACGTCTTTGGTCTTTCCTTGCGCTGCCTTCTCCTTGGTTCCAGTCTCCATTTTTAAGATGGCTTTTCCAGCCCCGCCCCCAGGGTCTGCTGCTACCGGCAAGGAGTTTCCGATTTGGCCATCTGGACCACCTATCCTGCTTCCATGTTGGGGTGGTCGAGGTGTTCCGGAGAGGAGGGGAAACCACCACACTGGGCCAGAGTCAAAGGGTATGGACCCAGAATCAGATGAAGGAGCCAGGCTAAGGCAGACATTTCTCCATCAGGAGCCCTTTGACTTCTGTTTTGAAAAAGACTGTGGAAGGGTTCACCCTGACTTCTGGGGAAAGGGAGTTCCAGTTCCTCGGAGCCATCCTTGAGAATGATCGGTTATAGGTCTTTTTTTTCTTGAATTTTTGTGGTGTTAGCAAAAGGGTGCTGGCGCTTCTGGAGGCTCTAGAACCACAGGAGAGCTCCAGTTTCTGCGCGAGGTACAGCGGGATCTTGAAGTGGATGGCTTTGTGAGCTATGCATGCAATTTTTAACTGTATCGGAGCTTCATATTGAAGCCAATTCAGGTCCCGCAAGTCCAGAGAGATGTGGTGGTATTTTTTTGTGCCAGGTAAGAGACTAGCAATGGAATTGAGGGTCACCCTAAGAGGAGCCGTCCTCACTCTAGGCGGGCCGCAAAGTGTTGTGCTACCATAGTCCAGCTTTGAGATCACAAATGCTTGTACTGCAACCTTTAGGTCATGAGTAGAGAGAAAGGGTTTGAGTTTTCTAAGTAGGCTGAGTTGGAAGTTCGCTCCTTTGGTGAGGGAACTGATGTGCTTCTGCATGTTCAGGCTTTTGTCAAGAATGATACCCAGAGTTTTATTAATAAAAGTTGGGCTAATTGGGTAGGCAGGTCCTGCTGCCAGTGAAAGACTGGTGTCACTTTTCCAAATAACAAATAAGTTACATTAAAACAATGTGGCCTTAATTTTCTTACACATTGACCCTTACCAGCCCTCTTCAAATATGAATGTACAGAGATTGTGCCTAAACTCTCCTCACCCAGAAATAGATAAGTAAAGGTAAATAACTAATCAAGGCGTTTTAATCTCCCATCATGCACGTCAAATGCAGGTCACACAAGAATATGGTTGAAATCACTGCCATTGTGAACAAAGCAAGGCTCTGCGATTTCCTGTAATCTGTCAATCTCCCCCTCTGAAACAGACATTTAAAGGGGTGGCGGTATGAGATCTTTGAAATGAAAGTGTGCATAGCTGTTGAGATTCTGCTGCTCCAATTTAAGGAGGAAGGTGATTGTGCGAGCAAGTGGGAACTGTTTGAGCTCTTGACACCTGCCTGCACCGGCATCAAGCCCCAGCTTCTAGGCAAGAACAGACATTTAAGAAACAACTGCACTTGGAAAAAGGACATTAATACATCCTAGTGGCACCTCTGATACAAAATGATTTTTTTATGGAAAAGGACAAAATACAGCCATTGCCCTGACACTGAAGGGAGCTACTTATTATTCGGTAGAGCACAATGTGCAAGAACAAAATGCTGTTACTCACAGTCAGGTAAGTCAATGGTTGAACTGGGCCTACACTTTGCTCCATGCTATATGCTGTGGTGGGCAGAAGCAAAATGTGAATAATACCACAGGAGAATAATAATGGGTGAACAAGGATGACAGAAAGCCCCTGAAAGTACGTATATAATATTCTTTTTTCATAAAAACAGAAGGTTTGGGTAACTCCCGACCTCAAACGTTCCCGGTAGAGACCAATTAAACAATGAAGTTTCTCTTTATCCAGGACAGGTGTCCAGTGCACTGTCATATCCAGATTTAAAGACATCTCTTGATCGAGAATATGGTCTCAAAGCAGAGACCCATCTAGCCATATAACATCTCTTTTATTTTGCAGTTTTATATAGCACGAATCCCCACCCTCCCCCCAGGCCAAAAAATAGTAATGTCACGGGGAGCTGCAGCCAATGGCCAATTGGTCAAGGGAGTCGCGGGTCAAAAGATTTGGGAACCACTGTGTTATTGCAAAAACACCTGGGATGAGATTCAGAAGGGCATATTGCCTGCCTGTCTAAGAAGCTCTAAATTTCTGCATGTATAAAAGTCTGCTCTTGAAGGGAAAAACTCAGTTGTCTGGGGGCAAGTTGTTGCAATGGTGTACTGTAAAACTAAAGTGTGAAACTCTTAACTTTTTCTAGAACCCAAGCATCCAGTGATATCAATTACCAATTGTATAGAAAATAGTGCACTCTGCCCCCTAAAATCCCACGGCATAGGAATAATGTTTACCTGTAAATCCAGATCCTGATCCATTTGCAGATGTTCCTATGTAGCCATCTCAAATAAACCAAGTGTGGCCACCTCTGGCGGGAAAAAGGTTCCTCCTCTGGAGCCATCAAACCAGCATCCTCGTCTATGAGAGGTAAACCCCCCCTGGAGACTTTGGAGTAATAAGGGCATGACGAACGTACCCTGTATAGACATGCCCTCCCAAAAAGGCCAAGTTGAAGAACATTTTAAGAATAGCTGTGCTTCATCAAGCACCTTGAAGGTTGTGATGAATCTTCCAAATTGTTTCACAAATGGTTCGGCAAAAGGCATGCCTTCTGCCACTCGACTTCTTTCGCCGAAGCTAAATCTGTTCTTTCTGGAATGATGTGCGTTAAAGTAGGGCCGTCACGCCACAGAGATTGCGCAATTCATGTTGCCCAATGGACAAATGCCTCATTGAGCCCACCTGGCTTAAGTATGTGGATTTATGGACAAAGCTGACTCATTCACCTGATGGACTAGTTCCAGAATTTTTGCCAAAGGACATGATAAATCCAGCATTTTATGCTGGCATACTTGCCCGGATTTATCAATCCCCTTCTTCAGATCTCTGGATTTTTTTCCATAAAGATCACAGGAGTTCGGATTGATATCTGATGTGTCAGCAACTTTCCCTGGCAGAACCAGTGTAGGGCATTCTGCCCAGATGAGATTGTATACCTTCTTTTGAAACTCTTTCTTAATCTAGTTTACACATATTCCACCACCTCCGGAGTTGATACCCAATCTGAGGATCTTGGAGGAATAATGTCTCTCGGGTCAAATGTCAGCATGCTTAATTGTCCCTTAGCAGGTCTCGAAAAATTTTGAAAAACGGTGCTAGACCTGCAGGTCTAGTAACATAAACTATCTACTCGACCTATCTGTAATACACTCGACCCAGTATGGTCATATATATATATATATTTCTTTTGGTAATTTGCAGCCCCGGCCAAGGCATCTCTAAAATCTGTGGGCCATCATGTTGCTGCCAGACAGAAAAACTGAATTTGTCACTAACATACTTTCCTGAGAAATGAGCCATGTGTTTCATAGGTAGGGGGGACTTTCCAGGATAACAACACTTAGGGCCATATGTAGGTGGGCTAATACCGGTCGGTAACGGCCGAAAATCGGTACATTTTCCGTTACCGACCGCTATGTAGCCCTTTAAGATGTAGGAGGCTGGATTGAAGGATTCGGTAATTTACCGATTCGGTATTTTAAGAAATTGGTAAAATACCGAATCGGTAAATTACCGAATCCTTAAATCCTATGTAGGGAGCACTCAAGTGAGTGCATTTTTGGTTTAAGGATTCGTTATTTACCACCAACTACAAGTTGATGGTAAATACCGAATACCTTTTCAAAAGCAATTTTGTGCTTTTTTAAAAGTGCCATACATGCCCTTAGGGCATGTATGTGCGCCACATGTGCACACATGCACGATTCAGGGGTGCAACAGGGTGTCAATGTGACACCCTGCCACCCTTGAATATGCTCCCCCTATTACCGATTCGGTATTTACGGAATCGGTAATAGTGAATGGCTTCCGATTCATTCCTATGGGCCTCCAGGCCCATAGGAATGAATGGGAAGGTATGCCTCTTTACCGATTCGGTAAATACCGAATCGGTAATAACGAATATTACCGAATCGGTAAAATTTACCGATTTTTTACCTACATTCTATTTACCGATTCTTAAATACCAAATCGGTAAAATTCGGTATTTAGGAATCGGTAAATAGAAATTACCTACATATGGCCCTTAGATACACACAAAAAACAAAAACACAGTGGTGAAATAACAAATCAGTGCAAAGGTTCAGGCACTTACCTTTTAGATCTGCTGCTTTTTTTAAGAAGCTCTGAAAACTAGTGTTACCGTTAAACAATTTAAAACTGAAGTTACTGATTTTTGGAAGGATGGAAGGCTGAGCCACCATATTTGGATTTGGGTATGTTATGATTACTGTATATTTTCATCAATACTTATTAAACTAATTGAAGGCCAAAATGAGTTATATGGAGCGCTTATCTGCCTTGACAGTTACTTCACTAGTGCTCAAAGCGCAGCAGTACACACAATAAAAGTGCAGAGGGTGCTACAGTTTGATGTGGAATTGTAAAAACGTTTTGTCAACACATCTCAGTTGCATCACTGAGTGTGTCACTAGTTGCCAGCCTCATTCATAGCAAAAGATTACTCCATGCAGACCTTACTCTTGCCCTCCTAACATATATCAGTTGATCTGACTCCCTCAACTGAGTTGGGTATCCTTCCTGACCTACTAGGGGCCATATGTATGAACACATTTTCCCATTGCCACAGAATGGGTAAAACCCTTTGATACATCTGGCCCCTAGTCTTTTGTATGTTGTCTCTGAGTAGGTGAAAGAACGTTTTGTTATTAGCTTGGGGTTGTACTACAATTCACTACATTGGGTTAGACTAGTGGAGACACAGTCAGGTCACTTGCAAAGTGTAGAATTGTTAAAGGAAGTTTATTTCATGGACTGCCTAACTTGTCCTTTTAAGAGAACTTTTACTGATAGGTGGTAAGCAAGGCTTGAGGTTAAGCTCAGAGGACAACAGCAATCGACCTGATCAGCAGGTCAAAAACCTATGTGGTTTATATGATTGATGCACAGCTCACAACCTACACCATGCCTGCCCTGCACAGCTCTTGTCGGACACAGTTATCTTTTCTAACTCTGATTATCCCCCTTGCACAGCTCTGATTCTGCACAGCCCGCACCTGGCACAACTCATGCTGCTCGCAGAGAGAATGGTAGAAATCATGAAGCTCACATTTCTGCCACGTACAACTCATTCAAGCTGCACACCTAACATCCGGGCCAGCATTGTTCTGTACAGTGCAACTCATATGTGCATAGTTCACTTATGCACAGCTCCTCCCTCTTCAGTGCATGACATTCCACTCGGCTGATACTGCTTAGGTCGCTTATGTCTGTTGCTCAGCTCCTACACTGCACAGGTGACTCAAGAGCATAACTGAGCTTTAGGGGTAGGTATGCCAACACATGAACAGGGAGCACTGGGGAGAGGCTTGGCATGGCACCGAGAACAAGAGCAGAAGCCGAGACATAAAATTATTTGGTTTGTGAATTGTCTAACAAACGTATAAAAATATGACACTCTAAAATGGAGCCAAGTTTACTCTTTAACATTTGGAAGTGTTTGAATAGAGTAATGGGATGTACTAAATTGAGTAACAGTTATTAAAAGTGAAAGTTTCTAAACATTAATGAAGCCCTTCGCCCTGACCGGCATGCCAAGAGGGAACTGAGAAACAAGTGTGTGCCCTTCAAATAGGGCTAATAGGGTCATTATAAATGAAGCAACATTATGGTATTTTAAACCATATAGAGAAAAGATTTTTGTAGAAGGCACACCCTGAATTTAATGCTCTCAATGTGATGTTCAAGAAAATTGCGGGATAGCGAAGTGAAGTGGTTTTACTAAGATCACACGAGTGGGGAAGCTGGTTTGAACCAGTTCAGCCACTGGATTAATAACAACTTTTCTATCCTGTTTAATACTACTGCTTTTTGTTCTGTTTTATCGGGAGATAAATATTGACCAGTGTTAAATAAATATAGTTATTACATGTTAAATCAAGGGACTCCAATTTAGGTGCAGAAGGACTGAATCCATGCTATATTTTCAGTATTCTTGATCCAGCCTTCTTAGAGCCATTACTAGACACCCTTGTATTAAATCAATCTGACATATATCATCTTTCAAAAAAGTTCCTTTAAGGTAGAATAGAGCGCTATTTAAATGCCAATGCCTGTACAGTTTCAGTGCACTGTTCACATTGGGCACAGTTCACATCTTGACCTGCTTATACCTTTTAACTCTTTATGACCCAGCACTGACCCTATTGACTATAACAGAGAGTGAATGGGAGGGGGGCCCACTTAGGTTCAGAAGACAGGACCCCACCGTCTTGACACGATTCATTGATTGCAGTCAGTTAACACCAGAAAAGTTTCAGATAACAAGGTGCGAGTAGTTAAATTGTAAAGCTTTGGATTCAAAGCCAGCCAGTGCTGGGAAATAAACCAGCAACTCAAGGAAACCATGTTTGTTTGAAACTAATAGCAATACAGTGTTGCAGCCATCCCGGACTTTAATCTAGAATTACCGGGGACCAAATCTTGAGGTTCAGTTTTACTCCAAAGAGGAGCCGAGAATAGAGGAGAGGATGTGGTACGTCGGCTTAAACTGCCGACTTTGGTGCAGGAAACCAGGGTTCGATCCTCGAGGTCGCGTCCACGTCCTGTGATTCTGGGCAAATCACTTAATCTCCCCGTACCTGAATGTGTAATGTAAATACGGTGCTCGTGTAAAGCGCTCCAATACCTTCGGGTCGAGTTCCCGCTATATAAATATGCAAAAAAATAAAAATGACATGGCCACTCTTACAAACTCCATACAGAGTGTCAGCCAGGCCATAGAGACAGTACACAAAAAAGCAAGACTTACTGACACCCCCACAACCAACAGCTCTATTCAGACAGTCACTTTCACAGATTGAAACATTCAAAGGTAATCCTGTTTTTTCCCTAAGAGGGTGTGCTGCGCTGCATATACAGAAGGGTTGCAGCCCCATGCTTTAATTAGAAAGGCTCGGAGCATTAGGCACTGCTCATAACTATTTGTGTAGTATTCCCTCGACTAAGAGGACTAGTAAGACCTAGAGGGTTCTCGCCCAACAAAAAAATCAGTTTTGAAGTTTAGGGGGGTAGACACTTGATATCCCACTTATAGAACGCAATGATAACGGACACGCCCAGACCAAGGGCGAGATTGGCATGGGAGGTGGAACTGGGGGCGCCATTCACGGACTCAGAGTGGAAGGAGGCCTGTAAATTAGTTAAAAAAAAAAGGGTTTATGCAATGCGGAATTCAAACTAGCTCACTTCAATTTTCTATACCGCACACATATCACCCTGGTGCTACTACACCTCATAGACCTCATGTAGTAAATATGCAGACGTAGGCAAGTAACTTCTTGTAGAGTGATTTATTAAGTTAGGAGCAAACACAAGAGCGGACTCTCCACGACAGAAGCCAACAGCAACTGCCTAGGAAGAGAACCTAGAATTCACCAGGCAATAAAAAACATAGGTGAATAAACATTCTATCATCATAGAGAATACTGAGCATGTACTACACATCTTCTTCCTTTCTAAAGAAAACAAACAAAATAGAGCAAAAAAAAAAAAAAAAAACATCAACGTACAAAATCTTGCAAATAAGCTGGAGCCCTCCTAAATCGTGGGGTGCGATTAGAGACCAAAAGCATGGGTAAAGAAATGGAATTAGATGTACACGAATCCCCAGCACCCCCATCCACCAGAGGTGCAGCAACCAAAGAGTTAGACTCCAAAGGCAGAGAAGCCAAAAGATACCCACTGCTTTCTTCTTCGGAAGAAGGAGATTCTCCAAGACTTTCCAGAGAAACACCTCTTCTATAGAGAGCCACCCGCCTGAAATTCCAACACTCCCCGTTATTAAGAATAACACAATGGTCCAAAACCTTCTTTACTGTAAAAGGTCCCTGGAATTTCGATAACCCTTTGGTTATCCTGCCCCTTTTTACCTTGACCAAATCCCCCACACAAAAAGGACGCACAGGAGAGGTAGGCAGCAGTGAAGAGAGATTCTTTTGCCCAGAAACCACCCTCTTCATCCAAGCAGGAATTAATTTAGAACCAGGGACTCGCCCTCTCATGATTTGAAAAGGAGACAGCTGACCATCAATTAGGGGTGTAGTGCGATATGCCCACAACATTTCATTCACCATTTTCCTCACAATAGAACCATCAGTAAAGGCCATTTGTATGATGCCCTTCACCACCCTATTGGCCCTTTCACAGATTCCATTGCCCCGTGGGTTGTATAAGGATGTGCGATGATGAGATATTCCACACCCCATGAGAAAAGATTGCATATCAGAAGAGATGAGTTGTGTACCATTATCAGTAATGATTACAGAAGGGAGACCCTCATCCTTGAACAAATTTCCCAAAAATCTGATAGTGGTGTCAGTAGTAATATTGTTGGTAAATTCCACAACTAACCACTTTGAATACACATCAACCACCACTATGGCAAATCTCTCTCTCTCATGTAGTTCACCCATGGGACCGATAAAATCTAAACAAATAATGTGCCACGGTGAACCTGGATTAGGTAGATGCCCCTGCGAAGTACCAGGACAAGTTTTGAGTCTCTTTTCCCCCTCTCTACATGTTGGACAGTTCTCCACCCAATCCACAACCTGAGAATCCATACCAGGCCACCAGAAATGATCTTTAAGACGACGTTGAGTGAGAGTTTGACCCAAATGCCCTTCATGAGCCAAGGCCAAAAGTTTGCTTCTTAGACCACAAGGAGGTATGAACTTTTCCCCTTTCGCAATAAGATTGTCACCAACAAGCGAGAGATCATCTAGTACCTTGAGAAAAGGACGCACAGAAACTGACACCGCACTCTCCCTTCTAGGGCCAAGCGAAATAAGCTTGATAACCTCTTGCAACGTTGTGTCCACAACCATTTCTCGCTCCCAGTCACACACTTGGAAAGCCCCTTTACCAACGAACACAGCATCTTCCACCGAAGCCACCGCAATGTCATTAGAAGCACTGGAAGTCGAGGAATCGATAACTGACCTCCAATCTAAAGACAACCTTGAAAGACAATCAGCTTGAGTGTTTTTCCAGCCTTGGATGTATTGGACAGTGTACTGGAATTCTTGAAGCTTAGAGGCAAGCCTAGCCAGTCTAGCAGAACCCTTGCCCGTGCCCCCAGGAGAGAGAACTTTTATGAGAGGTTTATGGTCAGTTTTCAGCACAAACTTCAAACCCCACAAATAAGTTCTAAAATATTCCACCGCCCAAGCAGCAGCTAGAGCCTCTCTCTCAATCACCGAGTAATTTCTTTCCGCATCAGTCAAGGTTCTAGAGGCAAAAGCAACTGTACACTCAGACTGATCATAAATTTGAGATAGCATAGCTCCCAAACCAGTAGCACTGGCATCCACCGTCACAACAGAACTCTTTTTAATGTCAAAAGGAGTAAGCACTTTTGCATCACAAATCTCTCTTTTGATAGCCTCAAAAGACTCTTGCAACTGAGGAGACCATACAAAACTAACACCCCTCTTTAAAAGTGACCTCATAGACACAGTCTTATCAGAATTTTTTTTTACAAACTTGGAGTAGTATTCAATAAGTCCCATGAAGGAACGCAACTGATCCTTGTCTTTAGGCCGAGGAGCAGAGTGAATAGCACGACACAAGTCTTGTTTTGGACGTACACCACTTGCACTAATTGTGTATCCTAGATAGTCCATCTGTTCCGTCAAAAACTTACACTTGTCTCTGCGTAGCGTCAACCCAGCTGACAAAAGTCTGTCCAACACAATCCTGAGAGTAACATTATGTTGCTCCTCAGAGCTACCATAGATCAAAATGTCGTCTTGAAAAAAAACGGTGTTGCCCACACCTTCAAAAAGATCAGTCACCATCCTCTGAAACACACTGGCAGCCGAAATGAGACCAAAGAGCAAGCGTGTGAACTGGAACGTGCCAAAAGGTGTGATGAAGGCTGTTAAGTGTTTAGAGTCCTTGTGAAGATTAATTTGGTGATAAGCACTTCTGAGATCCAACTTAGAAAACACCCTAGCCCCGTGCAGTGTAGTGACCAGTTCTGAAATGTTAGGGAGGGGAAAAGTGTCCGCAATCACACAGTCATTCAAAGACCTCAAATCAACACAGAAGCGGAGTTTGCCATCCGATTTTTTTGTAACGACAATGGGAGAAACCCATGGTGAAGCTTCTACAGGTTCAATAACCCCAGAAACCAGCATCTCATCAATCATATTTTTAACCTCTTGCCTGACAACTATTGGAATACGCCTGGCTTTGTGTTGCACTGGAACAGAGTTCTCCTTCAAAACAATACGATGGGAATAACCCTTGAGCTGGCCCAAACCCTCCCTGAATACCGATTTGGCATTCTGTAAGATATCTTGTAAACCACTGTCCTCAACAACCATTACTTGTGGAGAAGCACGGGGATTGACAATTATCCCTAAATCATACTGATTGACCCACCCGAGTATCGCTGGACCCACCTTTGACACATAAACCTTGCCATGTATATTCCTATAGGAAAAAACAATGCTCGCTGTGAAATATCCAACAATGTCAATTGACTCGCCTTGATAACCACCCGGGGAAATGTCCTTGGGTAAGAGACACCTGGAACTCCATTTGTCCCTGAAAAGATCAAAAGGAATAATTGTGTACTTCGAACCTGTATCCACCATTAAGTACACCTCTTTACTATCAATGGTAAAAAGCGCTTTAGGCCTAACTTTGCGCCTATCATCAACTTTCCCTGTAGAGTCATCATCAATGACCAAAATTTTATGACCCTACTCATCGAACAAGATAGAGTCTTCAACAGTAGTGACCGAAGAGCGAGGTTTGCCACGACAGACTCTCGCATAATGGCCCATTTTACCACACTTTAGACACTCTTGTTTAGCTGCAAAACAAAATTTTGAGTCGGAAGCATGAACAGAACTACCACATCTGTTACACAAGCGAGGTGAAGACAACGTTTGTGTACTTGGAGGTTTGGAGGTAAAGTTCTTTTTAAATACATTCTTGTTCTTCACTGCAGCAACATCAGACAGTTCACCAGAAGCAAACATTTGTTCTGAGTACTCTTGAGTTGAAATTTCATTAACATCACTAGAAGGCTTCTTCTCTAATTCTTTCATGTATCCCTGCGACTCTTCTACTATTTTTGCTAACTCAATAGCGGTTTGTAAGTTAGGATTTTTAGCCGCCCAAAGACGCTCCTGGACTTTCTTATTGTTACATTGCACAATGAGTTGATCTCTAATAAGCTCATCAGTCATATTGCCGAACTTACATTTCACAGACATTTCTCTTAGTCTTTCCACAAAGTTATCAATTGATTCGCCCATCTTTTGACCCTTGGTATAGAATCTATACCTATTCATGACCAAATTCTCCTCTTTGGCATATCTGACCTCTAAGCGACAAATTGCTTCCTTGTACTCATCTGGGACAGGTTGGCCGTTTGCCTGTAGAGCTTGCGGTAAATAACGAAAAATGCGTTGACCTTCCTTGCCCAAAGAACCTAGTAATAACGCTTTCTTCCTTTTCGCAGCATAATCTTGCGCATCCAAAGCGTCTAGATAGTTCTCAAACATTGGGAACCAATCATCCCAAGAGATGCTGGGTTGACCAGGACTAGCTAGAAAACTTGGAGGGAGAACAATCGACGGGTTCTCGTTGGTCATGTTAATTCCACGAAATTTGTGCGCACACAGCAAAGTAAATTCAAGTAGAAAAAAAACACACCCAGAAACAGGAGAAATAACAGTACCTGTGTGTCTCTTAGAAGTACACCAAAAGCGTGTGTATTGCCGCTGTTGCCAGGACGTTGTAGAGCGAAGATCGGAGACAGACGATAAACAGTGGCCGTAGTCAGGACAACAGTGTCAACAACCAAAGATGGCCGCCACGTACGGCCACGTACAGTGCGTGTGGACGTCAGAGCGTCAGAGCGTGAGGACGCTTGTGCGCATCACACCGGAGATCTGATTCTGGAAGACGAAGATCCTGCTACGCCGCTGTAGAAGAGTTCTACGACATCACCATTGAGCCTGCAGTCATCAAGATCGACGGAGCTCCTCCAGCACCAACTGCCACCTCAGCACCAGGCGGGACGAAGAACGAAGCAGGAGACAAATGGTAAGTAGCTACTTGCCCCTGGGGAACCTTAGAACTTGGCTCTGCCTCACACACGAGTAAATCTTACTTCCAGTGACAAAGACTTGTTTGACGAACCTTGAGGTCAGCGTTGACCAACCAGCTGCTTTTGCGCCGACAAAATGGGGAAATTCACACCTTGAGCCGATGAGAAGATAAATCGGAAGTAGATTTCGAAGAAAAACATGCATGTGTGGAGGGTGAAGATCTTCCGCTCTTGTGATGAAACAGCTGTATGCCTTGGATATGTAGCGTGGGTTGTTAACCAGTCGTCGCCAAAATTGTAGTAAATATGCAGACGTAGGCAAGTAACTTGTTGTAGAGTGATTTATTAAGTTAGGAGCAAACACAAGAGCGGACTCGAGAACACTGAGCATGTACTACACCTCACCAAACCAAACACGTGTCCACGATGCCACACGGCTCCATCAACATTTCTACACTTGGCCTGGGAGTGTACCACAGTACATTCTTATTGGGGCCGGGTAGTTGAGACACTACAGAGTGTAGGGGGAGTGACACTAAAGCCAGAACCTACAGCTTGTTTATTGAGCATGCTTAAACAACGTAAGGGAAGAAAAATGCAATGGCAATTTGCACAATTGGCCCTATTGCTTGCAAAACTGCGAGTAGCCATGACATAGATGGGCACTGGGGACCGACTTTGGTAAAGATGTGAAAGAATGGGCAGCAGCGGAGGACCTAAGGCTACGCGGATGTAGGGTAGATTAGCATGCAGAAGATGAGCTAGCATTATGGAGAGAGGCGATTGAGAACTTTGATGTAACAATAGCAATGGGGCAGGATACAGTGAATTCAGGGTCTGTGGCGGAGGAAGGGAATTCGCCTACGAAAAGTCTTGAACCCAATGATGAAGGAACCTCCCCTACGAGCCGCAAGTAGCACAAGTACTTTATTACTGTAGGCCTTTAAAAAAAAAGAAAATCCTTCTGGGAAATGTACCATTGGACACTGCACTGTGAAAGGGTGGAATGGCTATAAAGTTTATTTCATGTTTGTAAAGATTGTACGATTTAACACTGTTCATTCATGTGAACAATTGTGAAATCAAAAATAAACAAATTCCTAAAAATGCTAAGTTATGTGTAGTGCAATGTCTAAAGAATTATTAAGAAAGTACCTGTAATTTACGACCTGTTGGTTGTATGAGATTGTTGTTCGCTTTGCAAAAACCCTTCAGACCTGTGACGTCTGCCACCATTACTAGATAGCTGAGGTCAATCATGGCAGAGACTGGTATTTACACGCAAATGTTTGGTGCTCATTCTGTGAGAGGGGTGATGGCCTCTAAGTCATACATGCTGGGTTCTACATTCAAGATATAATGAAATCTGCTGATTGGTCTTCTGACTCTATGTTTAAACAGTTCTATTATAAACCTGTGGGCTACATTAATTCTGTAGTTTTTGATAAGCGTTAAACTAGCATTATCTGAAGTCTCTAATCCTGTGATAGAATAAAAAATGCGCTAGCATTCACGCCAAAACTTTTGTCGTGAATGGAGGTGAATATTATCCCGGCCATTTGGCATTACCATAAGTGTTTTTTTTTTGTTTTGTTTTTCACAAACCTTTATTGCACTTCAAAAAAAGGAGAAGGTGTACAGCTTAGCATACTGCCTACAACCACTATCTGGCCGGCAATGCAAAAGTTCAAAAATGCAAATAATTGGTCAATACATGAAGGGATAAGGGGATACACAGCAAGCCGCCTACAACCCTTCCGGGCCAGCCGCATTGATAGAGATTTTAAAGTATGTAGGCAGTGACATCCGTGCAAGCAGTTAAGAAGTACATTAACGGTCAACAAGAACATAAACATAGAATGGTTCCACTAAGGCACTGTGCTCTAAAAGGGTGTGGCTAAGGTGACGAGGCTTTTTTAACTAATAATTTCAGGAGCGCCGCCCCGTTCTATCCCCTACTCTACCGTATGCGGTGTGTGCAGGCTCAAGCAACAAATTCTACAGATGGGGTGTAGGCAATTCTCGTTTGGTTTCCGTGTCTGTATCGATGGGATGTTCCAATAAATAGGTTTGCAAGGGGGCCCATATGTCTGCTGGACGTGATGAGGGGGGTTGAAGACCTGCATATGTGTGGAGTTGCTCCTGACAATAAATAAGATCCTGAATCCAATACTTAAATTTCAGCGCTCTACCCCTTCCCCATTTGCAGGCAATTCTCCTTTTGGCGAGGCGCAGCGCATGGGAGGTGTATTTACGTATTTTGGCAGCGAGAGGGGCAGTGTAGCCCAGCAGGGCAGTCAGGGGATCTTTGGGAATCTGTAGGCCTGTCATGAGGTCCAATGCAGCAAGTACCTCTCCCCAGTAGCTCTGTATGGGCAGACAATCCCAGGCTAAATGCTTAAAGTCCGCCCCCTCCTGGCCACATCTATCAGAGCAGGCATTATCTCAGATCTTCAACCGATACGTTTGCGCTGGTGTGTAATATAATCGATTAATATATTTGTAATGTATTATTCTAAACCTACTGCTGGCGGAGATCTCCCCAGTCTGCTTACAGCAGTATGTCCATTGCTCCTCCATAAGGGGGTGTTCAAGTTCCTCCTCCCATCTGGTGCGAGCTAGAGGCACCCCATAATCCCCATTAGTTTGTACAGTACGATACAGAAGCGAGAGCACGTGGGCGGGGGCCTCCTGTTGCAATAAAACATGCAATGGGAGCATAACCTGAGGCTCAAGAGGGAACGTGGGTGTGGCAGTTTTCACGGCTTGACGGAGTCTAATATAATAAAAGCGTTCCAGTGGGGTCGGATTGATATCTTTGAAGAAGTCTGCACTGGTCTTAAACTTCCCCCTTGTATAGTGGTGTCCCCAAGTATGAATAGAGAGGTTACGGAGGAGCCAGCGGCAACCGCCTTCCTACGTAACCGGGAGGTCCTGTCGTCCAGAGAGGGACAGGAGTGGGGTGTATAGTAAAGCGCAGTGAGTTGCCTTGGCAAGGTCATGCCACGCACTAATCGTGGACTGAACGGTAGTGTGCACAAGGTGTCGCGGGATCTCGGGACGACTCAGATAGGCCGTGCTTGGTGTGGGGGTCATATAACCATCCTCTATCGCCAGATGGGGCATAAAAGGGGTGGGTTTCATCCAGTACACGGCATAATGTGCCTGTGCACAACTAAAGTACAATTCAACATCCGGTACTGAGAACCCACCTGCATCGAAAGTACGCGTGAGAACATGCCATTTTAATCTGGCTTGCTTGCCCCCCCAGACAAGTCTTATTAGTTGGGTCCTGATCTCCGAGAAAAAGTGACGGCTGGGGGCATATGGGATATTTACAAATAAATACAAAAGTTTGGGCAAGATAACCATTTTGATTAACGCTGCTCTACCAGCCATTGACGAGGGCAGTGCGATCCAACCAGTAACTTTGTCAGTAATAGAATCTAGCGCCCGCCCATAGTTGTCCCTCATGAGTTCTTCACGATTGCAAGAGAGTATGATCACCAAATAGGTGAGGGTGGTGTCACACCACTTATGGGGAAAATCGGGTTAGAATTTGGCAGTGGAGGCATTTAGGGGAAAAATTTTAGACTTGCCCCAATTAATGTTGACTCCGGATATCCCATGCGCACCAGAACAAACGAGAGGTAGTCCCACTCCAGGGAGTCAAATGCCTTAGTGGCATCAAGGAAAATGGCCGCCACATCCGCTTCTGGATCTATGTCATGGAGAAGCGCGAATAGGGTACGCAGGTTGTGGGCCAAGCTCCTTGCCGGGACAAACCCGGATTGATCCGGGAGGACCAACACCGGCATAAGAGGACTGATCCGATTGGCGACAAGTTTGGCAAGGATTTTAGCATCGACATTGATAAGAGAGAGGGGCCTGTACAAATCTAATTGCATGGGCGATTTACCTGGCTTAGGTAGTGATATTATAAGCGCCTCGCGCATCGATCGGGGCAGGATACTGGTTTCTCTGGCCTCTTCGAATACGTGCCGCAATATCGGGATAATGAGGTGTCGATATAATTTATAAAACTCGTAGGCCGTCAGGGCCCGGTGCCTTGCCAGATTGTAATTGCATAATAGCGGAGATTATCTCCTCATCCTCTTGGTGGGCCAAGAGGAACTCTCTCTGGCCGTCACCCAGCCAAGCTATAGCTGTATCCTCAAAAAATGAAGCGAAGTCTACCGGAGCCTGACGATGCGTAGAATACAGTGTTTTGTAAAACCGTTTAAACGCCTCTAGTATAGCTGAGGGACTCCTATGCATTAACCCGTCCTCATCGACAATTCCTGCAACAGTATTGGCAAACCATGATGGTCGGATAGAGGAGGCCAAAGCCCGCCCAGGTCACTCGCCCTCTCCGTAACAACGAGCTTTATGATATTTACCCCTAAATTTGCATTCCCGCTCAGCAGTATCTTGATAGTCTGTAATCAGTGTACGCAAATGTGCTCGCAATGACGGCGAAGGTGCGATTTGAATGGCCAGCTCGGTACTCTTTATTTCTGATTCTATCCTGCGAAGCGTGTTACGAATATCTTTTAAAACCCCTCCACTTTTCGCTATGCAGATTCCACGAATGGTCACTTTAAAAGCCTCCCAAAGTGTAGAATATTGGGGGACAGAGCCAGTATTACAGGCAAAAAACTCTGATATCTCTTGTTTGAGTTCAGCTTTAAATACAGGGTCCAGGAGCGACTGCGGGTTGAGGCGCCAGGAAAGATATGGAGATTCTTCTCACACCGGGGTAAGTGTTAGCTGTACAGGAGAGTGGTCAGAGTACGTGCGGGGGAGGTAAGACGTATGCGATACCCAAAGTGCCAGTCCCCGGTCGACAAGCCAATAATCAATGCGGGACCAGGAAGCATGGGCCGAAGAGTAGCAGGAGCCCTGGCGAGTCAGTGGGTAATGTGTCCTCCAGGGATCTGTGAGGGCATGTTCCTTGACTATGTGTTTAAGGGCTGACTGCACAGCTGTATAATGATGTGATTGTGGGTGGGACCTATCCAGATGTGGATTGATTGTTACATTAAATCTCCCCCCATAAGAGATGTGTCGTGCCTATATCCTGTACCTTTCCCCACAATATCCGAAAAAACTCCGGGTCATCCGTATTTGGACCATAACAAGATATCAATGTGATAGTTTGCCCGACTAATCTGCCCCACAGAATGATGTATCGCCCTTGTGGGTCTACATAGGATCCAATGGGGGTATACGGGAGCGTGTGCTTGACCAGGATGCAAGTGCCCCGGGTGTAGGAGGAGTAGCAAGAGAAACCGCTGTGGGCCGCCCAGCGCTTGCCAAAAGTGGGGAAGGAGGTGGGGGATAAATGTGTTTCTTGCAGCATAGCACATTGAACATTATGGCGATCAAGGTATGCAAGTATATGACGGCATTTACGGGGATTGCTTAAGCCTCGCACATTCCATGTTAAAAAGGTATACTGAAGTTTCTCAGGGCGAGATTCCATTTCACACGGGCAGCAGTGACGTTTGGTAAAGCATAGTGTACAGCGCACCATGAGAACTCATCCCTATATGTAATGAGCACAGTGCCGAACCAGAAAATAAACGGAAAACCCAATCGTGGTCCCTCCCCCCACCCACAACAGCCACCCCAACCTGCCGTGCCAAATACCTCCCCCCTCCCCTCCAACCACCCAATCCCTAGTCCCAACTGGGGACGGGTATATACTTTCCCCAACATTTTATGAAAAGTCTAGTATTAGGGTTCACCTGGTGGGCGGCAGCCAGAGGGCGACCAGGTGCTCCTCGCAAGGGCGAGGGTGTTCGGGTATAAGATCATTAGTCCATCTCGGCTTATCAGTAGGTGTGTCCCGCCGGATTGTCCATAGCTAATTCATAAGAAGCATTGCATTATTGGAGGCAGCGCAAGTGTACTAAGGTGGTTCCAAACGAAAATAATTCCATTTTAACTATGGATTGGTACTGTTCCTTGCGCATCACACTTCGCCTGTAGGCAGACTTACATCCAGGCCGTGGGTGGCAGGTAAATTCAACCTATCTCTGAGTGTGAATCAACCACACCTGGTCAACATGATAATACAGAATTCACTAGGCTTGTCCGGCAAAGCAGTGCGGCAAATTCTCATGCAAAAGTAAGGCCTTTGTAAGAATACAGAGTCATGATGATGCCGTCACCAATCCCCAGGAGCACGAGGGCTCCAGCTGTTCAGTTAGCGCACTAGATAACCTGGATGGGGTCACCACCGACTACGTGAGATGATGTTACTCGATGTCTGATGCGCCTCTGTTTTCCTCCTCCTGCCGCTCCGTGGACGGACGGTTCCCAGTTGGTCGCGGCAGCTTCTTGATGAAGTCCTGGGCGTGCTGTTGGTTGGTAAAGAAGTGTTGTCGGCCTTGGGAGGGTACCTTCAGGTGGGCTGGGAATAACAGCATATGACATATTAAGCTGACGAAGCTTCTTTTTAACTGGAAAAAATGTACGTCTCTGTTCTTGCACAGCCATAGTAAAGTCTGGGTAGAGAGAAATCTCCATCCCCTCGTGCTGTAGGCAGCCCCTCTCTCTGGACAATCGTAGCGCAATATCCCTATCGCAATAGTTCAACAATTTGGCAATAATTGGGCGCGGTGGAGCCCCAGGAGGAGGGCGGGTCGCCAGCGACCGATGTGTGCGTTCCACCTGGAAGACCGTGGAAAACTCCCCTCTGCCAAAGAGTGTGATCAGAAGCCATTCAACGTATTCCTCCATCTTCCCAGTGGCTGTCGTCTCCGACACACCTAGAATACGGAGGTTGTTCCTTCGCGAGCACGATTCCATCTCCTCATTTTTAGCGGCTATCACTCTCATCACTTTGTCCAGCTCTGAGACGCGGCTAGTGGCAGCAGTGCAGGTATCCTCCAGGTCCGATATTCGTCTCTCTGCTTCGGTAAATCGGTCATCGTGCTTATCCGCCATCTGGCCGTCATGAAATCCATTTTAGAATCTATAGATGTCAGACTTGACTGCATGACCAGCAGCAGCTCTTTCATGTCCGCCGTCGACGGGGCCTGAGCCTCCTTCCGGGTCCGATTGCGCTCGGGTATTTTTCCGGGTGTCAAATGTAAGCTTCGAATGCTTACCGTCTGGTTTCCCCATTGCGGCCCGGTGAGGGGTCATACAACTCCGCGGGGCACCGGGGACTCAACGTATCCCCCGAGGGACGGCAGGACCAGAACTCCAGTTAGATAGGGAAGCGGGCTGGCGCAAATTCTGCGGGACCGTAAGCGCTTCGCTATTGTTCACCTGACCATACAGCTAAGTAGCATTATATGCCCCTCTGGCGCTGAACTGCACAACCTCCACGCCGTGAGCTCAGCCAACAGCGCCCCAGGAATGGTCGTCCCCCAGATGCACAGAACCCTTCAGGGTGCCGCCGGGCAGTTAGTGCTAGGCCCCCAGGCCAGTCCAGGCATCCCACACTCTCCAAGACGCAGGAAACAGCGGGGACCCTTGGGGCGTATATGTCCTCTTAATCTTTCTGCTTGGTGCCCTGCATCGTGGGGATCCCCGGGTGCTGGCCCTGATGCCGTTATGTTGAGAAATAGACCAGTTCAGATATCTGGGCATCATGGTCACACGTACCACTCTGAAATGGAAGCAATGCAATATAGATAGAGTGACAGAAGGTTTGGCCCGCTCGGTCAGCTTCTGGAATGCTCTTCCTATGTCCATTATGGGCCGGGTGACGGTAGCTAAAATGGTGTTCTTGCCTCGTTGCCTTTATGCCCTTCAGCATTCACTGGACACACTCCCACGGTCAGCATTTAAAAGACTCCATTCCTTACTAATAAAACTGGTATGGGCGGACGGCAGAAAAAAAGTGAGTAGAGAGGTATTACAGCTGCCCCAAGAAGAGGGAGGGTTGGTGCTTCCCAATTTAGAATTTTATTACCTAGCATTCCAGCTCCAAAATGAAGCACATTGGATGACCAGGGAGAACAGCTGGGAGAAAGAACTCCTGACAGAAGACACGAGGGGAAAAACATTGCCCCAACTACTACATGGAGGGCAGAGGGGACAGGTAGAGGGCTCCTACTTGATTAAACATACAGCAACACTTTGGGAAAGGGCGGTGAAGGTGGTACTGAGGATGGCCCCCTTTGCAAAGGATTTCACGTTTCGGGACCTCCCGGCATTTATGCACTTGGTGTTGAAGGTGGATGTAACGGGCTGGAAAGATGGGGGATGCCTGACGTTGGCAGACCTTTTCCCCGACACACTGATTTCTTTTGAAGCAGTGAAAGACAGTTTTGGGGTGGGACAGGGGCAATTCGTTCTCTACGCCAGCATCACTAATATAATACGGGATATCTGGCCTACGTGCCCGGTCGCTCCGGAGTCCTCAGTCTTGTTTAGAACGCTGCTGAAGTTTAGGGGGGGAAGACACTTGATATCCCACTTATAGAACGCAATGATAACGGACACGCCCAGACCAAGGGCGAGATTGGCATGGGAGGTGGAACTGGGGGCGCCATTCACGGACTCAGAGTGGAAGGAGGCCTGTAAATTAGTAAAAAAAAGGGTTCATGCAATGCGGAATTCAAACTAGCTCACTTCAATTTTCTATACCGCACACATATCACCCTGGTGCTACTACACCTCATAGACCTCACAAAACCGAACACGTGTCCACGATGCCACACGGCTCCATCTGCATTTCTACACTTGGCCTGGGAGTGTACCACAGTACATTCTTATTGGGGCCGGGTAGTTGAGACACTACAGAGTGTAGGGGGAGTGACACTAAAGCCAGAACCTACAGCTTGTTTGTTGAGCATGCTTAAACAACGTAAGGGAAGAAAAATGCAATGGCAATTTGCACAATTGGCACTATTGCTTGCAAAACTGCGAGTAGCCATGACATAGATGGGCACGGGGGGGACCGACTTTGGTAAAGATGTGAAAGGATGGGCAGCAGCGGAGGACCTAAGGCTACGCGGATGTAGGGTAGATTAGCATGCAGAAGATGAGCTAGCATTATGGAGAGAGGCCATTGAGAACTTTGATGTAACAATAGCAATGGGGGGGAGGAGCCAAGATGGCGACCGGGACGGCAGCGTAGGCTCCCGGCTCCGTGAACCTCCGCACCCCGCACAGATATCCTGCACGAGATCCTTAGCCTGCGCCATCTACCCGTGTTGGTGAACGCGAGCGGCAACCGGCCGTGTGACCCCGAAGTTTCTGGCAGCGGTACCGCCGGAGAAATGACCGTCTGAAGTTTGCGGCCTGTGCAGCCCCGGAGCCGGGACCTCGAGTGAACGCCGTGGCCGGGCGGCAGTGCAACAACAACGGCCTTTGGTGACTGGGTGGGGTCGGACTGCCGGAGTGGTGCGAATATCGGACCGCGCTCCGCCGTGGTCGCTCCTACCACTAAGCGTAGCTGAACGAGTGCGTGCCCGTGGTGGCAACTCCAAGACTCTCCGGTGATTGCTTCAGCCTTCGCCGGTGAGCTGCCCGGACGCCGCCCGTAACTTGTCCCAATTCTTGCGGGCTGCTCCCGGATTTTCGCGGGCGCTGGTCCGTGGTGGGGACGACTGTGGCCCGTGACCACACACCGGACACATTGTTTGCCTGCCCTCGGAACCCAGTTACCAGTGCCATGGAACCCGAGGCGCTTGTGTCTGAGCCCCGGCCCCGATCTGGGATGGACCTACCCAGCGGCCATTTTGGTATGCCAGAGTCCACCATCCTGTACACCGGGTTGCAGCAGGATTGGGAGGGTGCGACTCTGAGGAGCGTAGCGGAGCGAGCGCCGGGAGCTGTACTGGGGTACGGTGACCTTCTCGAGGCTCTCGGTGCCCTTCACTCCACCCTGATTCACGGAGCCTGGGTGCTGGGGAGCAAGCTCGATGGAGTGACATCAGCGTCGGAACAGTTGCCGCCTGCCTCTCCCCAGGTACACTGGGACTTCTCACGCCGCGCACGGGGGGACAGTGTCGTGGCCGCCCCTGTGAATAGTGCACGCCTGGACTCTCCGGACAGTATATTAACGTGCGATCAGCTGGCTGTGGATTTGGTCTGTCCCGGAGGTTTCGGACCTGAGTGGGGGGTGGTGGCCTTGTCCCGTGCGCGGTCTCCGACGACCCAGGCAACGTCCAAGCAACGGTCGCCCGCCCTGGCTGATTCCGCCTTCCTGGGCCTGGTGTGCAGTGTAAATCCTGGCTCGGCATCGGGAAAGACGATCCTCCCTAGAGCTGACTGTGTCGATCTTCAGAGCCCTCTACCCTACCTGTGTGTGTCGCTTCCTGAGTTCTATTGGACACTTCTCCTCCTGGTAATATTGGACATGGCACTGGGACTGGGGGTATGCATGGGTGGGTTTGCAAAGAGTGGCCAAGGATGATGCTGACCCTTCCGAGGTGGTCACCTACTAGGCGGGCGGGCTCGGGAGTTGTGTGCTCTCACGGCATAACTGTTAGTGTACCAAGTGCGTAATGCTCCTTACTCCTCTTTGACAGGGTCGATTTTGTGTTCTTTATTGTTTGCTTTATGGGAAACCGTGTGGTGCGGGAGGGAGAAGCCGGGGGCGTGTTTTGCAGGCCCTTCTCCAGTTTATTAATACTCTCTCTACCCCCCCGTCTGGTGGGGGCTCTTTTCCCACTTCTTTTCCCTGTTTCTTCTATATTTCGGGTCTGGTTCCGGGGCGACAGGCACACTGCTGGGGGGGGGGGCCGTACTCATCTGCAGAGGTGCAGGGTGGGGGGTTGGGGGGGGGATCCTTTAGTCTTTCACCTCCTTTTTCTATGGCCTCCTTTTCTTCTCTTATTCTCCTTTGTCTTTTTCTGGGATCAGCATGGTAGTACTCCTTTGTTGTTAATCACTGCTGTTTCCGGAGTGCCATAATTTCCGTGGAGTTTCCTGGGTCTTGGGGCAGGGGGTTGCGGGCGCAAATGGCCGTGTCATTCCTCCACATCCTGAACTTCCTGTTTCAGCGCCATTGCTTAGATAGACTGCTGTGTATTGTTTACGTTCATCGTTCTGCCTGCCATTTTTCGCTGCTGGGAAACTGTTTGGCACCTGATCCTTCCATCCTTTTCTATTATAAAATGTAAACCTTGATTATCCTGGTCTCCTACTTGGGCTGTTCAGAGACTGAGAGAATGCTAACGTCGAGATTTTGCTCCCCGAGGTACTGACTGGGATAGACCTGCTTTCTGTTATTCTGATTGTTTAGCGGCCGGCCCCGGGGGTTGTAGGCCCATACGTGTAATTGATTGAAATGTCAATAAAGGTTTTCAAAAAAAAAAAAAAAAACAATAGCAATGGGGCAGGATACAGTGAATTCAGGGTCTGTGGCGGAGGAAGGGAATTCGCCTACGAAAAGTCTTGAACCCAATGATGAAGGAACCTCCCCTACGAGCCGCAAGTAGCACAAGTACTGTATTACTGTAGGCCTTTAAAAAAAAAGAAAATCCATCTGGGAAATGTACCAATGGACACTGCACTGTGAAAGGGTGGAATGGCTATAAAGTTTATTTCATGTTTGTAAAGATTGTACGATTTAACACTGTTCATTCATGTGAACAATTGTGAAATCAAAAATAAACAAATTCCTAAAAATGCTAGGTTATGTGTAGTGCAATGTCTAAAGAATTATGAATTTTACGACCTGTTGGTTGTATGAGATTGTTGTTCGCTTTGCAAAAACCTTTCAGACCTGTGACGTCTGCCACCATTACTAGATAGCTGAGGTCAATCACGGCAGAGACTGGTATTGACACGCAAATGTTTGGTGCTCATTCTGTGAGAGGGGTGATGGCCTCTAAGTCATACATGCTGGGTTCTACATTCAAGATATAATGAAATCTGCTGATTGGTCTTCTGACTCTATGTTTAAACAGTTCTATTATAAACCTGTGGGCTACATTAATTCTGTAGTTTTTGATAAGCGTTAAACTAGCATTATTTGAAGCCTCTAATCCTGTGATAGAATAAAAAATGCGCTAGCATTCACGCCAAAACTTTTCAATTCTAATAAGGACATGGAGGTAAATATTATCCCGGCCATTTGGCATTACCATAAGTGTTTTTTTTTTGTTTTGTTTTTTACAAACCTTTAATGCACTTCAAAAAAAGGAGAAGGTATACAGCTTAGCATACTGCCTACAACCACTATCTGGCCGGCAATGCAACAGTTCGAAAATGCAAATAATTGGTCAATACAGGAAGGGATAAGGGGATACACAGCAAGCCGCCTACAACCCTTCCGGGCCGGCCGCGTTGATGGAGATTTTAAAGTATGTAGGCAGTGACATCCGTGCAAGCAGTTAAGAAGTACATTAACGGTCAACAAGAACATAACCATAGAATGGTTCCACTAAGGCACTGTGCTCTAAAAGGGTGTGGCTAAGGTGACAAGGCTTTTTTAACTAATAATTTCAGGAGCGCCGCCCCGTTCTATCCCCTACTCTACCGTATGCGGTGTGTGCAGGCTCAAGCAACAAATTCTACAGATGGGGTGTAGGCAATTCTCGTGTGGTTTCCGTGTCTGTATCGATGGGATGTTCCAATAAATAGGTTTGCAAGGGGGCCCATATGTCTGCTGGACGTGATGAGGGGGGTTGAAGACCTGCATATGTGTGGAGTTGCTCCTGACAATAAATAAGATCCTGAATCCAATACTTAAATTTTAGCGCTCTACCCCTTCCCCATTTGCAGGCAATTCTCCTTTTGGCGAGAAGCAGCGCATGTGAGGTGTATTTACGTATTTTGGCAGCGAGAGGGGCAGTGTAGCCCAGCAGGGCAGTCAGGGGATCTTTGGGAATCTGTAGGCCTGTCATGAGGTCCAATGCAGCAAGTACCTCTCCCCAGTAGCTCTGTATGGGCAGACAATCCCAGGCAAAATGCTTAAAGTCTGCCCCCTCCCGGCCACATCTATCACAGCAGGCATTATCTCGGATCTTCAACCGATACATTTGCGCTGGTGTGTAATATAATCGATTAATATATTTGTAATGTATTATTCTAAACCTACTGCTGGCGGAGATCTCTCCAGTCTGCTTACAGCAGTATGTCCATTGCTCCTCCATAAGGGGGTGTCCAAGTTCCTCCTCCCATCTGGTGCGAGCTAGAGGCACCCCATAATCCCCATTAGTTTGTACAGTACGATACAGAAGCGAGAGCACGTGGGCGGGGGCCTCCTGTTGCAATAAAACATGCAATGGGAGCATAACCTGAGGCTCAAGAGGGAACGTGGTTGTGGCAGTTTTCACGGCTTGACGGAGTCTAATATAATAAAAGCGTTCCAGTGGGGTCGGATTGATATCTTTGAAGAAGTCTGCACCGGTCTTAAACTTCCCCCTTGTATAGAGGTGTCCCCAAGTATGAATAGAGAGGTTACGGAGGAGCCAGCGGCAACCGCCTTCCTACGTAACCGGGAGGTCCTGTCGACCAGAGAGGGACAGGAGTGGGGTGTATAGTAAAGCGCAGTGAGTTGCCTTGGGAAGGTCATGCCACGCACTAACCGTGGACTGAACGGTAGTGTGCACAAGGTGTCGCAGGATCTCGGGACCACTCAGATAGGCCGTGCTTGGTATGGGGGTCATATAACCATCCTCTATTGCCAGATGGGGCATAAAAGGGGTGGGTTTCATCCAGTACACGGCATAATGTGCCTGTGCACAACTAAAGTACAATTCAAAATCCGGTACTGAGAACCCACCTGCATCGAAAGGACGAGTGAGAACATGCCATTTTAATCTGGCTTGCTTGCCCCCCCAGACAAGTCTTATTAGTTGGGTCCTGATCTCCGAGAAAAAGTGACGGCTGGGGGCATTTGGGATATTTACAAATAAATACAAAAGTTTGGGCAAGATAACCATTTTGATTAACGCTGCTCTACCAGCCATTGACGAGGGCAGTGCGATCCAACCAGGAACTTTGTCAGTAATAGAATCTAGCGCCCGCCCATAGTTGTCCCTCATGAGTTCTTCACAATTGCAAGAGAGTATGATCCCCAAATAGGTGAGGGTGGTGTCACACCACTTGAGGGGAAAATCGGGTTAGAATTTGGCAGTGGAGGCATTTAGGGGAAAAATGTTAGACTTGCCCCAATTAATGTTGACTCCGGATATCCCATGTGCACCAGAACAAACGAGAGGTAGTCCCACTCCAGGGAGTCAAATGTCTTAGTGGCATCAAGGAAAATGGCCGCCGCATCCGCTTCTGGATCTATGTCATGGAGAAGCGCGAATAGGGTACGCAGGTTGTGGGCCATGCTCCTTGTCGGGACAAACCCGGATTGATCCGGGAGGACCAACACCGGCATAAGAGGACTGATCCGATTGGCGACAAGTTTGGCGAGGATTTTAGCATCGACATTGATAAGAGAGAGGGGCCTGTACAAATCTAATTGCCTGGGCGATTTACCTGGCTTAGGTAGTGATATTATAAGCACCTCGCGCATCGATCGGGGCAGGATACCGGTTTCTCTGGCCTCTTCGAATACGTGCCGCAATATCGGGATAATGAGGTGTCGATATAATTTATAAAACTCGGCCAGTAGGCCGTCAGGGCCCGGTGCCTTGCCAGATTGTAATTGCATAATAGCGGAGATTATCTCCTCATCCTCTTGGTGGGCCAAGAGGAACTCTCTCTGGCCGTCACCCAGCCAAGCTATAGCTGTATCCTCAAAAAATGAAGCGAAGTCTACCGGAGCCTGATGATGCGTAGAATACAGTGTTTTGTAAAACCGTTTAAACGCCTCTAGTATAGCTGAGGGACTACTATGCATTAACCCGTCCTCATCGACAATTCCTGCGACAGCATTGGCAAACCATGATGGTCGGATAGAGGAGGCCAAAGCCCGCCCAGGTCACTCGCCCTCTCCGTAACAACGAGCTTTATGATATTTACCCCTAAATTTGCATTCCCGCTCAGCAGTATCTTGATAGTCTGTAATCAGTGTACGCAAATGTGCTCGCAATGACGGCGAAGGTGCGATTTGAATGGCCAGCTCGGTACTCTTTATTTCTGATTCTATCCTGCGAAGCGTGTTACGAATATCTTTTAAAACCCCTTCACTTTTCGCTATGCAGATTCCACGAATGGTCACTTTAAAAGCCTCCCAAAGTGTAGAATATTGGGGGACAGAGCCAGTATTACAGGCAAAAAACTCTGATATCTCTTGTTCGAGTTCAGCTTTAAATACAGGGTCCAGGAGCGACTGCGGGTTGAGGCGCCAGGAAAGATATGGAGATTCTTCTCACACCGGGGTAAGTGTTAGCTGTACAGGAGAGTGGTCAGAGTATGTGCGGGGGAGGTAAGATGAATGCGATACCCAAAGTGCCAGTCCCCGGTCGACAAGCCAATAATCAAAGCGGGACCAGGAAGCATGGGCCGAAGAGTAGCAGGAGCCCTGGCGAGTCAGTGGGTAATGTGTCCTCCAGGGATCTGTGAGGGCATGTTCCTCGACTATGTGTTTAAGGGCTGACTGCACAGCTGTATAATGATGTGATTGTGGGTGGGACCTATCCAGATGTGGATTGATTGTTACATTAAAATCTCCCCCCATAAGAGATGTGTCATGCCTATATCCTGTACCTTTCCCCACAATATCCGAAAAAACTCCGGGTCATCCGCATTTGGACCATAACAAGATATCAATGTGATAGTTTGCCCGACTAATCTGCCCCACAGAATGATGTATCGCCCTTGTGGGTCTACATAGGATCCAATGGGGGTATACGGGAGCGTGTGCTTGACCAGGATGCAAGTGCCCCGGGTGTAGGAGGAGTAGCAAGAGAAACCGCTGGGGCCGCCCAGCGCTTGCCAAAAGTGGGGAAGGAGGTGGGGGATAAATGTGTTTCTTGCAGCATAGCACATTGAACATTATGGCGATCAAGGTATGCAAGTATATGACGGCATTTACGGGGATTGCTTAAGCCTCGCACATTCCATGTTAAAAAGGTATACTGAAGTTTCTCAGGGCGAGATTCCATTTCACACGGGTAGCAGTGACGTTTGGTAAAGCATAGTGTACAGCGCACCATGAGAACTCATCCCTATATGTAATGAGCACAGTGCCGAACCAGAAAATAAACTGAAAACCCAATCGTGGTCCCGCCCCCAACCCACAACAGCCACCCCAACCTGCCGTGCCAAATACCTCCCCCCTCCCCTCCAACCACTCAATCCCTAGTCCCAACTGGGGACGGGTATATACTTTCCCCAACATTTTATGAAAAGTCTAGTATTAGGGTTCACCTGGTGGGCGGCAGCCAGAGGGCGACCAGGTGCTCCTCGCAAGGGCGAGGGTGTTCGGGTATAAGATCATTAGTCCATCTCGGTTTATCAGTAGGTGTGTCCCGCCGGATTGTCCATAGCTAATTCATAAGAAGCATTGTATTATTGGAGGCAGCGCAAGTGTACTAAGGTGGTTCCAACCGAAAATAATTCCATTTTAACTATGGATTGGTACTGTTCCTTGCGCATCACACTTCGCCCGTAGGCAGACTTACATCCAGGCTGTGGGTGGCAGGTAAATTCAACCTATCTCTGAGTGTGAATCAACCACACCTGGTCAACATGATAATACAGAATTCACTAGGCTTGTCCGGCAAAGCAGTGCGGCAAATTCTCATGCAAAAGTAAGGCCTTTGTAAGAATACAGAGTCATGATGATGCCGTCACCAATCCCCAGGAGCACGAGGGCTCCAGCTGTTCAGTTAGCGCAATAGATAACCTGGATGGGGGCACCACCGACTACGTGAGATGATGTTACTCGATGTCTGATGCGCCTCTGTTTTCCTCCTCCTGCCGCTCCGTGGACGGACGTTCCCAGTTGGTCGCGGCAGCGTCTTGATGAAGTCCTGGGCGTGCTGTGGGTTGGTAAAGAAGTGTTGTCGGCCTTGGGAGGGTACCTTCAGGTGGGCTGGGAATAACATAGCATATGGTATATTAAGTTGCCGAAGCTTCTTTTTAACTGGAATAAATTTACGTCTCTGTTCTTGCACAGCCATAGTAAAGTCTGGGTAGAGAGAAATCTCCATCCGCTCGTGCTGTAGGCAGCCCCTCTCTCTGGACAATCGTAGCGCAATATCCCTATCGCAATAGTTCAACAATTTGGCAATAATTGGGTGCGGTGGAGCCCCAGGAGGAGGGCGGGTCGCCAGCGACCGATGTGTGCGTTCCACCTGGAAGACCGTGGAAAACTCCCCTCTGCCAAAGAGTGTGATCAGAAGCCATTCAACGTATTCCTCCATCTTCCCAGTGGCTGTCGTCTCCGACACACCTAGAATACGGAGGTTGTTCCTTCGCGAGCACGATTCCATCTCCTCATTTTTAGCGGCTATCACTCTCATCACTTTGTCCAGCTCTGAGACGCGGCTAATGGCAGCAGTGCAGGTATCCTCCAGGTCCGATATTCGTCTCTCTGCTTCGGTAAATCGGTCATCGTGCTTATCCACCCTCTGTGTAAGGCTATCCAATCTGGCCGTCATGAAATCCATTTTAGAATCTATAGATGTCAGACTTGACTGCATGACCAGCAGCAGCTCTTTCATGTCCGCCGTCAACGGGGCCGGAGCCTCAGCAGGGTCTCCTTCCGGGTCCGATTGCGCTCGGGTATTTTTCCGGGTGTCAAATGTAAGCTTTGAATGCTTACCGTCTGGTTTCCCCATTGCAGCCCGGTGAGGTGTCATACAACTCCGCGGGGCACCGGGGACTCAACGTATCCCCCGAGGGACGGTAGGACCAGAACTCCAGTTAGATAGGGAATCGCTATTGTTCACCTGACCATACAGCTAAGTAGCATTAGTCAAACAGGCAATGCAGCACACCACAAAAGTAACATACACCCCTAAGGCAATCTTATTTTCGGGTGTAGTCCGTTAATTGTAAATATTGTTCAAAGAACACAATCGATATCCGTTCTTGATATCACTGGATATGTAATATTTATTTGGTAGTAATCATACAGGTGTCCAATTTTCACAGCGCAGCCGACGCGCGTTTCGCCCAACGGGCTTTCTCAAGGCTGCATATATACAAGAGAAAAGAAAAACATGGTATCTAATAATCTGTACGAACAGATATATAACCAATATTATCAACTGTACTACGTGTACAAAGTGAAGTCATTATATTTAATATACAAACATAATCAAGGATCTGTCATATAGTTTAACACATTCAAAGCAAGGCTCCAGGGGAAAGTACCCTCCAAAAAAGAATGCTCCCCTAGAGTGGGCGATTTATAGAGAGATAGGTCCCGAAAGGTTCCCCAGATGGAAAGATCGTGAATGTAAAAAACACAAATGAGTAACTGAATCCTGTATCCTTGAGTTACCCAATTAAATCATATGCATATCACCGATATATACAGTGAGTGTTAATGGGGGTGCCCATGTTAGATACTAAATCAGCCAAAAAGGGGGACATGCCCGTGAGGTGCTCCGGGTAAATGTATACGAGGTGATAAGGTCTCACCTTGTACAGTTCAAAATCTCGTTCGTGAATAGTATGAGAAGTTTGTAAAATCTGTAAGAAAAATATACCAGATATACACACTGGTGATAAACTGTCATGATATCTAGCACACCGTTTATCCAGACGTTAGGTATTGCTTACCTAATCTTAACAGAATAGTCCCGTATATATCATATAGAGTGCCTTAAGTTGGCCTCTGTCGGCGTTTTCGGTAGTTGTAATGTTGTTGGAGCAATAAGAAGGACCAGGATCCGTCCCCTCTGAAACGAGTATATTGTAAAAACAAGTATTTACTACCTTGTACCGTACATATCATTACCGCAAAGAATCTCATGAGCGCGTATGTATCTAGGATTCGGTATTCAAAACCCGGGAATTAAAGTTAAGTCAGAAAGTGACCGTGGCGTCAACAATGTTAATTAGTTCGTACGTATTTATATTAGTTATCGTCCTTTGGTTATCCTTATGTGTGTCAAAAACGGCATTTTTAAATATGACATGGTATCGCTCCTATAAGCCCAATGTCTCAAATGTCTCATAATGATTCCCAAATAGCATCTGGCCCGGAAAAAAGCAAAAATGTATCCGTGGCCATTACGGTGTGCATAGTTGCGCTAAGTCAGCTCGCATTTTATAAAAATCGTCACATAGACCAATCCGTATCACACTCACCTTGCTATTGTAACTAATCCTCTCACAGTATCTGGGCGTTTGGAATCCGAGTGCCTCCCGCCATTGTCGGAAATAAACGCGGAGCGTGAAGTCATAAAAATAGAAAGTGGACTAAAGAATTAGGTAGTCGAAGTTCACTTACATGGGCTGGCGGCCATATTGGAACGATCCAATATGTATGTTATAACATAAGTATGTCGAGTATCTAGACATGTCACAAGTCTCTTAATAGGAACGTAATTGTAAATTATCATAAATAAACTATTTTTGACCGATAAAAACAGAAATTTTGTATCCACAGTGTTGTTAGATAGACCAAAAGTCCTAATGTTATGTGATAAGTATTCACAAATTAGAAATAGAAAGGACAGATAGCAGCAGGTCATATGGAATAAGAATCCTGGAGCCACAACATATGTCAAGAATACTGTTCTATAGAGCATGAAGTCCAAATAGTCTTTCGTTACATCATTAGTACATGTTAAATTTAGAAACATTAACAATTAAGATAAACATCAGTCGAATAATTTCCCAAAACAGACAATTATAGTAATCTCTCAAGGTACATAAAACATTGACTTATAAAAATTCAAATAGCTCCTTATCAATGTTAATACCGTGTTCTACAGCTCTAAGGGAGATGATCCATTTACATTCATTCTGTCTTAAGACACTCACTCTATTGCCACCTCTCTGATGTGGCAGTATCACCTCAAGGCCATGAAAAGTTATCCTGATCAGTTCTGTATGGTTGTGTAAAGTATTAAAATGTGAGGCTAACGGATACTGGGTATTATTGTTTCTGATAGCCCTTAAATGTTCTTGTATCCGTTCCTTAAGTGGTCTGATCGTACTACCTACGTACATTTTCCCACATATACAAATAATACAGTAAATGACAAATTTCGTGTTGCAATTGATGAAACCATTAACTGTATGGATTTTTTCAGAATTGTATTTAAAGGTAGTTGTCCTGTTTAACGCAAAGGGGCAGACATTACAAGTCCCACATTTAAAAAACCCCTTTGGTTTGGCTGGTGACCATGTCATTTGAGCAGTTTTTGGGATAAAGCTGGGGCATAAAGTTTGTCTCAGAGTATTACCCCTAGCAAAAGTAATATTAGGTCTGGATCCCACCGCCTCCAAAATCTTGTCATCATCTGTCAATAAGTGCCAGTGTCTTTTCAGAATTTTAAATATTTCAGGACTGGCATTGAAGTACGGTGTTATGAACCTAATAATTTTTGTACCACATGGCCTTTTGTTGGTTTTGGTGCGGCCCTTCAGCAAATCTGTTCTTGTCATGCTGTTTACATTGTTTCGTGCCTTTCGGATATCTGATACTTTATAACCTCTGGCCAAAAATCGTTGTTCAACTGTGTTTAATTCCTTCTCCAATATTTGTGTGTCGCTACAATTTCTTTTTATGCGGATAATCTCCCCCAAAGGAATTGCTTTAATTTGTGAGGGTGGGTGTGCGCTGGTGGCATGCAGGACTGCATTGCATGCCGTGTCCTTTCTGTACGGACGTGATTTTAATTTGTTCTTATCCACTATGATTGTAATGTCTAGAAAATTAATATGTGTGGTGCTTTCTGTTTTGGTGAAAGTTAAGTTGAAGGGATTGTTGTTGAGATACTCAAAAAATTAATCTAACATTACCTTTGTGCCTGACCAAAACATAAGTATGTCGTCTATGTAACGGCCTAAAAAAAGGACATTTTCCGTTAATAAACTGGGGCCCTTCTTCCAGAGATGATTGAGCTCAAAATAGCCCATATAGAGATTGGCAAATGAGGGCGAAAATTTCGCCCCCATTGCCACACCTCTAATTTGCCGGTACCAAGCATCATTGTGAATGAAAATGTTGTTTTTCAACACCAATTCTATTAGTTCAAGTATCATGACCGTGTGTTCTAGGTATTGTATAGACCTAGATTCCAAAAAATATTGTGCTGCCAGGATTCCCATATCCATGGGTATACTTGTGTAGAGGGAACACACATCCAAAGTGACAAGATAGTGTCCCTCTACCCAGTCTACATCCGAAATCTTGCTTAACACCTCCGTAGTATCCTTTATGAACGATGGTAAGTTCACTACCAGTGGTTGTAAATATGAGTCAATATATTCTGAGATACGCTCAGTTGGAGATCCGATTCCCGAAATGATTGGCCTACCCGGGGGAAAGGGTGCATTTTTATGTATTTTGGGTAAGACGTACATGCACGGTATGGTTGGTGTGTCATTGTAAAGGTATCTAAATTCGATATCTGAAATCAAACATTTATCTTTCCAAAACCGTAACGTGTTGCATATAAGTTCTTTGGTGGTATGAAGTGGATTGTGATCTAGGAGTTGGTATGTCATATCGTCATTTAATTGTCTGTTTATTTCAGCCATGTAGTCAGATTTATTCATGAGTACCACATTGCCTCCCTTGTCAGCCTCCCGGATGACAAGGGAGGAATCATTTTTGAGATTGAACAAAGCCTGTTTTTCCTCCCTTGATATGTTAGTTGGGTGATGCATTCTCTTCAAAAGATATTTGTCTTCTAATTTGTATAGATCCTTAAAGATATTATGCTGGAATCTATCTATCAAATTATGACTTGGCATTTGTGGTGTAAATCTAGATTTGTGTCTCAGCCCACTGTCGGAGCTGGCAAATGTATCCAAGTCTAGATCCATTGCTACGTCCTGTAGTGATGGGGTCCTGTCACTATCATCAATTGAAAGTAGTAATTGAACATCTTTAATGTCCCGAATTGAAGGTAGATTTTCTGAGTGAGTAGCAGTGTCAGTGGTACTGACCAGTTGTTGTTTATCTTGAAAGTATTTAAACAGTTTGATCTTTCTAACAAATTTAAAACAACTCACATGTAACGATGTAAAGTTTGGAACAGTACTGGGACAGAAACTCAGTCCTTTGCTCAAAATTTTAATTTCATGTTCATTCAGCACATGATCCGAAAGATTCACAACATTCACAGTATCCGTGCATGTGGAATTATCAACATTCATCAATTCTTTTGGTTGCGTGCACTTGATCTCGTGGTCACCCCTGTTCTTTCTTGTCCGCCTGTGACTAGTTTTTCCCCTTCTTGCCTTTTTTGGCCCATATCTTTTCTGTATGACTGCTTGTTCCCTTTCCTGAAACGTTGTAGTTCTAAAAAAAAGGGATCAGATGTAGCCCCCTCCCCCCGTGTTTGTATGTTCAATGATTCACAACTAGTAGCACTGCTGATACTGGACGTGTCTGGGGTACTGGCCGTGTCAGTTGGTCGTGGGGGATGTCCAGAACCAGCTGAATTCACGTCCATTCCAACATTATCAAATTTTTTGGCGAAGGTGTAGACCCTTCCCTGTTTGTAGTCTCTTTCATCTCTCCTGATTTTCTGAGATTTTTTATCTTTTAAGTATAACTGGTGTTTATATAGTACTTCTTTCAGGATTACTAGGTTTTTGTCCCTTACTTCCGGTAAATTTAATTCTTGTATTTCCTCTTCCAATTTCGTGATCTCTAAGATGATTTTACTACGTTTAAGTTCAGCATCCTTGATCAAAATCTCCATCATTCCAACCGATGAGTTAGAAAGTAATTTTTCCCATTCTTTGAGATGACCCCTGTCCAGATCTTCAAATGAGGGAAAAATAAGAATTCGGAGACCCCTGGGTACCTGTCCCTTTTCTATGTATTTACGTAAGATTGTTGCGTCCCACCATCTGGAGAGTTCCTGACGTTTCAACCTCTCTAATCTAATGAATTTTTGTCTCATTCCTTCTTTGCCAGTTGCATTAGTATTAGCTTGACCTGAAATTGTTTCGTTACTAAAGAGATCTTCTAGCAACGCATCTCTATTATCCTCAAAATTAGCCATTATCAATTGTCAGAACACAGCACACAGTGGGTAAGTAGTCAATACCCTAAACGCAACACAATTCAAAAAATAGTAATATCACATGTGATGGTAAGTTATAGGCAAAACGAGTGCTCGATCAGCAAAATTTGATATATCGATATACTTAACAGTGGATATGCTATGAGGACCTGCACATCGTAAGGTAAGCGCTGTAATGCAATAGGTTATTCTTAACAGTTGTATTGGGTGCTAGCAAATCACCACATACTCATCCACCAAGAGTAATAGTCATCTCCAAGAATACAGAATTCCCAAGATGTTAAAATTTGTCAAACAGGCAATGCAGCACACCACAAAAGTAACATACACCCCTAAGGCAATCTTATTTTCGGGTGTAGTCCGTTAATTGTAAATATTGTTCAAAGAACACAATCGATATCCGTTCTTGATATCACTGGATATGTAATATTTATTCGGTAGTAATCATACAGGTGTCCAATTTTCACAGCGCAGCCGACGCGCGTTTCGCCCAACGGGCTTTCTCAAGGCTGCATATATACAAGAGAAAAGAAAAACATGGTATCTAATAATCTATTAGGGACTATGGATCGTTTTATCACCAGGGTGGCGGCGGTGATTGAAAAGGAGATTGCCATGTCTGAGCGGCGTTTATCTGAGGTTTACCTCCCCTCAAGACGTTCATCCCTGGGGTTCGACGCTCAATCATCATCATTTATACCGTCCAGTGCCCAGGTGCAAGCCGCTTCTTCTCCTAGTGTGCCAAGTGTTCCCATAGACCCCCCCCAGTTGGTTGGCATAGAACAAAATATAGATAGGCTAGAAAATTTGGCTGCTCTTTTTCCCATGGTTACTGTGGAGGCTGATGGCCTTGGTAAGCAGTCCACTTCAGCATCCATTAATCCCCCAAGTGAAGTTATCGTTGATCCGGAGCCCTCAACACCGCTCACTTCGCCCTTAGCTCTACCAGAAGGGGAGATAGTTAGGTCTCCCATAAACTCCCAAACTCCAATCATTAGACAGGAGAATAGGCCCATAAGCAAAAAGGCTCGTAAACGCAAAAAGGGTTGCCCAGTCAGACAGGCCGCTCTTTACCAAAGCTTAAGAAAGCCTTTTGGAGTAGGTATGAGACCCACAAGGGGTAAGGCTATAGTGAATGAATCTGACATAACCGGGGATGTTTTGAATCCTGCCGAGGAGTTATACCCAGATGTAAATACTGTGAAGCCTTTAAAGCTTCTTGACTTAGCAACGGCTGAAAATATTTTTGAGAAGGTCTACAGCCTCTTGAATCCGTTGCTAACACAAGTTAAAGGCCTTGGGGAAAGGATAGATAAACTTGAGCAATCAACCCTTGACGGCTTTCATTCACTTAAAACAATAGTGAAACAAATAATTAGAGAGACTGAAATTAAGGACTTGGGTGCAAATGGGAACGAGCCCCTACCTCAGAGAGACCCTAAGCACCCAATATGTCTTAACAAGGGTGCTTCTAATAGTCCATTAATTCCAGCTCTCATATCTCCCCCCGGTCCCAAAGCAGGACCACAGCAAAAGGGTTCACTAACTCACATAGAGCGTGATAAAAATAAGCCTAAGTCTCTCCAACAAAAGCAGTCACAGGAAGCTAGTGGCAAAATGGAAGCTCCCCAAAAACCAGGGGCATGTAGCAATTCTAACAGGTTAGCCCTAGAGAAAGCCCCTAGGCCTGTTCCCCATCCTACCACTATATCTACCCCTTCACTGGCCTCCAGTAAGCCAGTACGACGGATCCCCCAGTAAACCTCCCACCAGACTGTCAACCTTTTGCTGCAGTCATGGTCAATGTGCCCCCTCTAAAGGACGGCCAGTTGGAAAATCATCAATCACTTAAGAATAAGTGTATCCACTGGCTGAAGGCAAACAAGCCAATCCCGCTGGGTGTGGATGGCATTATCCTAAGTGTCCGCAGAGTGGACTGGGTAGGGCAGGGGAAAAAAACCCAGGAGGGGGATTGTATAATCATAAATTCTCAAGATCCAAGAGTGGTACCATCGATTTGCACCCCTATTATAAGTATGGGGGTTCCGGGGGTTAAAGTGGTAGATCTTTCCTACTTTTACCCCAGGCAAATTGTTGATTCTACTGGAGGAAGCTTAAGTCCCCCTGCTCTTGGACAGAATTGGGCTGGGGTTTCAGGGGTTGCTAGGGAGAAACATTTGTGGCCAGCAGGACCTATTTGACTGGAAATTGGGTATAGAGCAGATTCAGCGGAAGTATTATCACTTAGCAAAAGAAATCCTACAAGTGGGATAGGCGACTCTATACCCACCTTGTATGACCCCCGCTCCCCTCATTTTCCTCCGAGGAGGCCTACAGGCAGGGGCATTTCGGCGCCCTGCGACACTCCAGCTGTGACGGACCTAGCCCTTAAGGTTTTCAGCTGGAACGTCGCAGGGATCGCAAGAAAACTGGCTCTACCGGATTTTATTGCTTCGGTCGACGAGCACTCCCTGTGCCTTTTCCAAGAGACATGGAGTTGTGTGCCGGTCCATAGGGTGGGCTTTTCTTCCTATTCTTCCCCTGCGCAGGTTTCGGATTCAGGGAGGGGGGGTCCAGCGGGTGGCCTCCTTATTTGGGTCGCGGCTTCTCTAGATTGTAGAATCATGGAGTTCCCCACAGGTTCCCCTGACATACAAAACATCACCCTAATAGATCAAAGGGGAAGAGTTGTTTTATTTGTTTACAATGTTTATGCCCGGGGAACCGTGGGCGGGAGAAAGTCTCCTGTAATATCTCTCCTCGAGACTTTGTTAAACAATACCTCATATAAGTCTCGTACATTGGTTGCCGGTGATATGAACTGCACGTTCGAGCCCTTGGGCTTGGACGTTTCCCTCGACCTAGAAGAGGAGGATACCAGGTGGGGGATTCCGGCTCTGGAAATCCCACCGATTAGAAGGTGGTCAGAAGTGGCGCTCCAGTTATACTCCCTGAGCCTTGAATTCAACCTAAGGGCAGCAAATGGGAGGACACCCTCGGATAGGTTGGGCGCCCACACGTACAATAGGCCAGGGCATACCTCTAGGTTAGATTATCTTTTAGTGGACGTATATCTATGGCCTTATGTAAGGGACATGCAGGTGGTACCCTCGACTGAAAGTGACCACAACTTGCTTTCTTTAAGTATGGTCCAGTGGTGGCGACACCCAAGTAAGGATAATATAAATCGGGTAGTAGCACCACCGGATGACTCTGAAGTCTCCCCTTGTGGTAGACGAATAAAATGGGCCAAACTGGTTTTGTCAGAGGGAAAGGTAGAAGAAATACAATTTCACCTAAACCACATGGTATCAAACCTTGGAATCTCCTTAGAAGGGGTGGGTAGAGTGAGTGGGCTCTTCGTCTCCCTGGTAGAAGCCTTAACTAACGTCTTTACATTACACCATAACAAGTTGGGTAACAAACACTCTAAAAAACCAGTCGATGGTTGGTATACCCAAACATGTAGGGTTTACAAGGCTAAGCTAGTTGAGGCGATCAAAGTCAAGTCCCGTACTGCGATACAGGAAGCAAGGAAGGCCTACAATAAGTCCCTTAAACTTGCCAGGAGGGAGTGGGAAGACAAATACTGGGAAGACCTGCTCCAGGCCAGTAAAATTAGGGACTCAAGGGCTTTCTGGCATCTTATAAGTGCACGGAAAAACCCCGATGCACTTGTGAGACCCTGTAATATCCCGCCTCAAAGTTGGGTAAAGCATTTTGGGTCCCTATACCTCCCTCCAGATGGGGATCGTAATGTGGGGACAGACCTCACTCGAATAATTGAACCTCATGCCTATGATCTCTTCACTCCGTTAGAGATTGAGGGGGTTATAGGGTGGGTAGCCCCTCGCAAGGCAGCGGGCCCAGATGGCCTCCCGGGGGATCTTATGAGGGCATATCCAGCGGAATGGGCACAGGTCATAGCAGCTCTACTTAATGATATCATGATGGGAGGGGCAGTGCCAGAATCGTGGAAAGGGGCGGTGGTGGTCCCGATTTATAAAAAAGGGTGCAGGGAAGCACCGGGGAACTACCGACCTATAAGTCTGATTGACTCCACCCAAAAGATAGCTGGTAAAGCTATCCTTGGAAGGATTCTCCACTGGGTGGAGGAGAACAAAATCTTATCAGACTTCCAGGCAGGTTTTCGGGTTGGAATGGGGACAATAGAGCAGGTATTTAGGTTGGTATTATTGGGGTGGAAGGTGGTGGAACTGGGCAAGGGTAGTCTTTATTTGGCCTTTATAGACCTGAAGACTGCCTTTGACCTAGTACCCCGGGAAGACCTTTGGAGGGTACTTTATGAGTTGGGTTTACCCCCTTACATCTTGTCCCTTCTCATTAGCCTTCACGCCCATACCTTTGCTCAGGTCCGATGGGGTAAAAACGGAGAACTCACTGAGAAGATTCCAGTGTCCAGGGGCGTAAGACAGGGCTGTGTCTTGGCACCCACCCTATTTTCACTATATGTGAACGGGGTGGTAAAACATCTACAACAAGAACCAGCCGACGCCCCATGTCTCGGAGGAGTCCGTATCCCCACCCTGCTTTTTGCGGACGACACGCTCCTGATTTCGAAGACCCCTCAAGGCCTCCAGAAATTACTAACCCGATTTCAGGAGTTCTGTGCTGCTAGAGGATTAACAATAAATGTGGACAAAACAAAATATCTAGTCCTAAATCCTCCTAAGAAACTGGGCCGTCCACCCACACTCAACTCGATCCCCCTAGAGAAAGTAGCCGAATTCGATTACCTCGGTATTCGGATTACGGATAGGATGTCCTGGGCTAATCATATTGATAAAATGGTCCTCAGTCACAGGAGAGTGGGAGGTGCCCTCATGAGGGAGTTCAGGGCCTCTCCAAGGAGATCACTTACCCCAGTAATTGATATCTACAAGGCTAAAGTAGTGTCATCAGCCTTGTACGGGGCAGAACTGTGGGGCCACTGTCGTTTGAACGCCCTAGAGACAGCGGAGAGCAAGCTATTGAAATCTCTTATCTCCGTGCCCCTGAGCACACCATCTGTACCAGTTCGGTTGGACATGGGCTGTAAAAACATTAAAGACCAGGCCCAGCTTCGCCCACTCTTGCTATGGACACGAATCTGGAGGGGTGAAGAACTAAAGTCCTATGCTGATGCCCTGGGGGAAATAATGAGCTTGGGGGGTTGGGCCAAGATAAAGTGGCTAAGAGAAACCAAAAAGCTTTTGGAGAAGATCGGTCTAGGAGGCTGTTGGTCATCACGTTCAGCCCCTCCAAAAGAAGTTGTCAAGGCGCTTTATTGGAATTGGTGTGCGGAGCGTCTAATTACAAACTCTAACCACTGCAAGTCCACTGTCGCCTTTTTGCAAATTAAAGACATTGTGGCTTTTGAACCCTACCTGGACTTGATCACTCTCCCCTTTGACCGAGCCCTTTATTTTAAATTTAGAGTTGGATCCCTCCCCCTAGGTGCAGTGGTATCGACCTGGTCACCAGCGGCCCGTATTTCTCCCAACTGTGCGTGTTGCCCAAGCAAGGCTGAGACCATTGTGCATGTCTTATTTGTATGCCCGGATTATGCAAGGCCTAGGAGATCCTGGTTGAAACCCCTCTGTCGAAATATGGGCACACGTAGCCACCTAGAAGCCTTGCGTATCCTAACCACGGACACTTCCCCCCCTTTAGTGTGTGGAATTGCAAAATTTTTAAAGTGGTCTTGGCTTATTCGTTGTAAGAGATTGTCAGTAGCTGTTTAATTCCTTTTTAGCTAATTTATAACGGGCACTTTACATCCTTTTATCTTTTTATGAATTTCATACTGGCTTCTTGTAGCTTTTGGTTTTTTTTGTGTTTATTGTAATAATTGTATCTTTTAATGTGCTTACAAGATATCTTGCATATCGAATAAAAGCTTATGACTGACTGAATAATCTGTACGAACAGATATATAACCAATATTATCAACTGTACTACGTGTACAAAGTGAAGTCATTATATTTAATATACAAACATAATCAAGGATCTGTCATATAGTTTAACACATTCAAAGCAAGGCTCCAGGGGAAAGTACCCTCCAAAAAAGAATGCTCCTCTAGAGTGGGCGATTTATAGAGAGATAGGTCCCGAAAGGTTCCCCAGATGGAAAGATCGTGAATGTAAAAAACACAAATGAGTAACTGAATCCTGTATCCTTGAGTTACCCAATTAAATCATATGCATATCACCGATATATACAGTGAGTGTTAATGGGGGTGCCCATGTTAGATACTAAATCAGCCAAAAAGGGGGACATGCCCGTGAGGTGCTCCGGGTAAATGTATACGAGGTGATAAGGTCTCCTTCGCGAGCACGATTCCATCTCCTCATTTTTAGCGGCTATCACTCTCATCACTTTGTCCAGCTCTGAGACGCGGCTAATGGCAGCAGTGCAGGTATCCTCCAGGTCCGATATTCGTCTCTCTGCTTCGGTAAATCGGTCATCGTGCTTATCCACCCTCTGTGTAAGGCTATCCAATCTGGCCGTCATGAAATCCATTTTAGAATCTATAGATGTCAGACTTGACTGCATGACCAGCAGCAGCTCTTTCATGTCCGCCGTCAACGGGGCCGGAGCCTCAGCAGGGTCTCCTTCCGGGTCCGATTGCGCTCGGGTATTTTTCCGGGTGTCAAATGTAAGCTTTGAATGCTTACCGTCTGGTTTCCCCATTGCAGCCCGGTGAGGTGTCATACAACTCCGCGGGGCACCGGGGACTCAACGTATCCCCCGAGGGACGGTAGGACCAGAACTCCAGTTAGATAGGGAAGCGGGCTGGCGCAAATTCTGCAGGACCGTAAGCGCTTCGCTATTGTTCACCTGACCATACAGCTAAGTAGCATTATATGCCCCTCTGGCGCTGAACTGCACAACCTCCATGCCGTGAGCTCAGCCAACAGAGCCCCAGGAATGGTCGTCCCCCAGATGCACAGAACCCTTCAGGGTGCCGCCGGGCAGTTAGTGCTAGGCCCCCAGGCCAGTCCAGGCATCCCACACACTCCAAGACGCAGGAAACAGCGGGGACCCTTGGGGCGTATATGTCCTCTCAAGTGAGCCCTACCTTACAGTATGACACTGGGCTTGGTGGTCCAGGCGATAGCAGCGCAGTCACAAACCCCAGCCTGGATTCAGTCCCATCAACAGCAGCATGCTCAGCCCTCAAAGGCCCAGGGGTGAATCAGACACAGCTTTACCGGCTCCCGGTGGGATAGCAGGGGGCCAGGGCAGCGAGACAGCCCCCTGGGCGATCCGGCAGCCCCCGCACTCAGCAGGACCCCAACAGGCGTAATCACTCGGCGAGGCCCATGCGTCCACTTGTCTAGGCCACGCCTGACCCGCGCCGGCCCACCACACCAGGCCACGTCACAGAGGAGCCCCGGGCAGCCAAGTCCGTTCCTCCCTCAAGAGCGCTGGTAGAAACCCAGTGCTCCAGCGACCGTCCCGCAGCTCCGAGGCTTTCAGATAGGGGCACTTACCCCAAGCTCAGTAGCAGGACGGCGTCTCTGCTCCACCGCCGCCGCCAGATGTCTCCGAGCCCGCCGCTGGGCTCTCACAGCCGCCGGCACTCTCCCCAGCCGCCACGCTCGGAATCGCAGTAGGGCGGACCAGGGGTGGCAGCAGGACCGATCAGCAATAGCGGCCACAGTGAGGAGGATCTCCGCTCAGCCCCCACACTTCTGTCTTCACAGCGGCAGCAGTGCAGGAGGCGGCAGGCGGCAAGTTCAGGCAGGACCCATCTGCGCTTTCAAGAAGCACTCACCGCCGCCATCACTGGAAACGTGGCCCCGCAGGCTCAGCAGTCAAAGGTCGGTAATCCCAGGCGCAAATTTCTTTTCTGTGGGTGGCAACAGCCGCACAACAGTGCCAGCGGGATCAGAACTGTATTTAGGAAGATTTTTGGGCCTGGATGGCAAGGATATAGAAAGGATGGTCCCCCAAACAGCAAGAGCCTCACACAAGTGCGGCCATCTTGCTTGGCGCCCTCTAGCACCCCCTACCATAAGTGTTACATAATGTTTCCCACCCTTATAAGATGGTTGTTTTCCACGGGTATTACAGATTCCTTTTTTCTTCCAGGTGCAGATCAAAAAGTGAGAGTGATCCTTTTTCAAGTCCTTGGTCAAGTTTGACACTTTGTGTCCTGGTTCACGTTCGGACTATCGTTAACGTCAAAGATGGCCGCTGAGAGAGCTGTTGACGCTGGAACTTTTTACAGATGTTGCTGTTATTTCATTGTTGCTGCAAAGAAAGAGGCTCACAAGATGTGGTTCATGTGACTTATATGGACAGATGGGCTGTGATTGGTGGTTACACAGTGTGGTGTTATGGGAAATGTAGTTCGATATATATTTTAAATGTTTTCATTGGCTGCTGAGAAAGACAATAAAAGAAAGAGAAAGCATACTCATCGCCTCTGGGTCCTAAATAGAACTGAAAATTCTTGGCGCGAATGCTAGCAAATTTTTTATTCCAAGAGAAAAAACCCTGGATTGCAGCATTACATCACGCATGGACATTGAAGACTTGCCAGCTATGCCACAAAAGGGCGTCTGTCGTATTTAGAGGGTTAGATCCATAGTATTAGGTAGATTCTATGGCAATCCACGGAGGATTCTGATTATGCTTCTCTTTCTTAACTGAAAGAACCACAGCAGCCAATAAACTTCAAACGGCATAACCCCGGAAGGACAACCCCCTCCATAGTATGCACCAATCACGAAACCCCCAACGGCATAAATGTCATTGTACACTATTCTTCTTCCTCTTTCTTTGCAGCTGCAGCAGAGAGATAAGTGCTCTTTAACTTTTTATTCATTCTTAATTGGTATGGTTAATTGGCGTTGTTTATCCGGTTTGGATTGCTGTTGTGTAATTGAGGACTCGCGTTTTGGGTGCGAGCGATTCAGTTTCCGCCCTCCGGCACTTACTGGGTGGATTGGTGTGGAGCGGGAGCGGTTCAGATGTGATCTGCGAGCTCGGGGAGCAGTCCCTTTTTGATGCCCATGTTGCACGCACATGCGCGAGCAGCCGGATCGTTCTTTTATTAACGATCGGCTCCTCGCTCTTACGTGCAACTGATCACTGCTCAATCCCTTGTCCCTTCTGAATGGCCGACGGGGCAATTAAATGGATTAAGGCACTGCAAGAGGGGAGAATAAGGGGTGGCTCCCTCCACAAATAGAAATTGCCTAATTATACAAGTAAGTGGTAGGGAGAGTGTTGGAAGCCGGAGTCCCAGTCCCGCACTACTGTCAGCAAGTGTGCGACCTGGGGCTCCCCACTCAACGTTAGGCAAAGTAAGGACACCGTTTGAGATAGCCCTGCTCACCCCCTTAGTAGCTTGGCACGAGCTGCCAGGCCTATCTTCAAGGCACAAGTGTTCAGTATGTGCAACCATGCCCACAGCAATCCCCTGGTGACACCACAAATGGACTCCATACGAGTTTGATACCAACGAGTATAAACTTCATACAAAAAGATATACGATCAGCCACACGATACATAAGCCAACATAGAAAAAAGGGTAATATTCGTTCCGGCTGGCTGGTAGGTTCAAATCCCAACCACCGCTTTCAATATGCTATGCTGGTCGCAATGCTAGAATCACACATGTTGCAATAGACAAACAATAGTGCACTGCGTAACAATATAATCCTGTGCTGGGCAAAAGAGATATAATACAATGCGTAACGATACACCCCGGTACCTGCAATGGGCGAAATAATGCAATGTGTACCGCTACCTTTATGTACTGCGCAATGAAGGAGTAATGCAATGCGTCACACCACAATCATGTACGTTGTAATGAAGAAACAATGCAATGCGGGCCACTACAATCATGTACTTTGCAATTCAGGAATAATGCAATGCGTAACGACAATCATGTACTTTGCAATGCAGAAATAATGCAATGCAGGCCGCTACAATCATGTACTTGGCAAGGGAGAATTAATGCAATGTGTGGCGCTACAATTGTGTACTTCGTTAGCCAATAATAATGTCAGGCGTCCTAAGACAGTCCGGCAGTTCGTTAGCAGCAATGTTGGCAATGTGTTTTGCACCAATCAGCCTCTTCGATAACAGTTGCCCCCCAAACGCTTCAACGATGACACAGAGTACAGCTTATTACTCTGGCCCCTGTACTGCCACTCCTTTCGTCACTACGGGCCTCACTCTGAGCCGAAGCAAAAGGCTCACTTCGTCAGAAGGACTGAGAGGCCGAGAGAGTGTCCCTCCGAGCCCGAACCCCGGCCAGGTAGTAATCCACGTTACCTGGGGGCGCAACCCCACTCTCCTCTCCTCTCCTCCTTCCTTGAACTGGGGCTGCCGTGCAGAACTCTCTCAACGGGCCTCAGCGGCTCGGCCAGGCAGCTCAGCTCTTCCAGGACTGCCGGTCCGGGCCGCCACTGTTAAGAAGGTCTCACGCAGCTGCAGGGCACACGTACCCCACGCCCCTGAGATTACTTTTACTCCGGGTGCACGTTCACCACTGCACCCTCCAGATATCCTCTGGCACGAAGCCAGACACACAACGCTGATGGTACTTCACGTCGACTCCGAGTGCACGCTCACCAGACACTCCTCCTTGCGGTCTTAGTTGGTACCAGGACACGCTCACCGCGCTGCAGAGACTCACTTTCTTTTGGTGCACATGATGATCAGCCGATCACTTCCATAGTCCCAGGTTGCACCAAAGCATGCATGCTGCTTCACTGAGACTTACTCCAACTCCAGTGCCCCGATATCCAGGCACTCTTCACCAACGCCTCTGGCCGCACCTCGACATGCTCACCGTGTCCAAGCCTCACACTTCTCTGGTGCACTCGATCACCAGGTGCTCTTCACCAACACCTTCGATGCACCCGACACGCACCCTGCGCGTCCGAGGCTCACTCCACTTCCGATGCACACGTTGGTCAGGCGCTCCTCACCAACGCCTCCTGTGCACCACGACACGCACCCTGCGCATCCAAGACTCACTCCACCTCCGATGCACACGCCGACCAGACGCTCCTCACCCGCGCCTGCGGTGGACCACGACACGCACCCTGCGCATCCAAGTCTCACTCCAGATTCAGTGCATATGCTGACCAGGCGCTCTTCACTAATGCCTCCTGTGCAGCATGACATGCACCACGTGCGTCTGAGTCTCACTTCTCCTCTGTCCAAGATCACAGGGTACACCTTCCGAGGGTCTCAAGCTGCCACAACATGCGCCCACAGCGTTGCTTGAAACTTCTCCGGAAACTTTTATGTTCCTGTGTTTCCAAACAGGGAGCCAACTCAACTCGGGCCCTTGGGGTTACAAGACACAGCACAAAGCACAGTCTTCGTCAAGCAGGGAGACCCAGAACCTCCAAGCACTGTCCCAATAACCTCTTCCTTGGTTAGAGCAGCAAACTGCAGACCAGCCCCAGATCACAGAGCAAGGATTGGTCTTTCCCCAGCAGTCTCTTCAGTTACTCCTTCTTTAGCGAAGGTTCCTCTTGACCACAAAAACGGCTCCAAGCCTTTTCAGTCTCAATACATTTCTGTTTCATTCCAACGTTCAGGGGGTTCAGCTCTCATAGTTATACCCCTTAACTTCTTTGAAGTTTGTTGTGCTCAGAGGTCCCTGACCCCTCCCTAAATCAGTTCTGGGTGTCTCCCTCCCAGTGTCACCTTTCTCCCTTTGATACTGGGGTCTGGATCCTTAATCACTCAGCAGAAGATGGGTCAAATGGTTTATAGCACCAGCCCAGGCCTTTTCACCTCCCGGGCTTCTCCTCCCCCTACTCTCCAGATGCAGGGCAGCCTGGTGCCATCTCAACCCCTCCCTAGGTCAAGACCTCTCCCAGCTACTCGCACCTCGCAGATCCAGACAGTCAATCCACATTTAGCAGAGACACACAGAAATGCTTAAATCACAAAACGAAGCCACTTTCTAAAAGAGTGGTTTCTGAACACACGGTGACAAAACCACTTTCATAGAAAGATGTGTTATGACACTGTGAGTTCATACATACTGAACTTCACCTCTCCATTATAAACTTACAGGAAACTAGGCTAACAAACACAATACCTAGCCTCCCCCATTCTGTCCTATGGGTAGAATGGTCTTCCACCAGTGAAAAACGAAATTGAGTGTTTTTCACTGTCAGGACATAACACACACCTCAATATATGTCCTGCCTTTTAATCTACACTGCACCCTGCCTAGGGGTTTCCCGGGACCTACCACAGGGGTGCCCACTGTGTACACAAAAGGAAAAGTAAGGGCTGACAAGTGGTTACACTTGTCAGGACAACAGGCTAACTTAGCACTCAGCGCACAGGCCCTACACTGAAGGCCTGAGTTCCCTTCTCTGCGTGCCTCTGCATTACTAGCCCTGGCACACACAGGGCACATCACTGGGGACTTTACTGGTAAGGCAAATATTCCAATCATGGCCAACCAATTACGATTACACTTTACATAGGGAACACTTGTACTTTGACACTGATCAGCAGTGCAAAAGTACCCAAAGCATCTAAATTGGCAATTCTATGTCAGGGAAATGGTCTGGGGGAAAAGCAAAAGGTTTAGGGAACTTTAGCCAAAATGGCCAAGTCCTACACAACCCCCTCCCAGCCAAAATGGACTTCCCGACTTCGGGTGATAGAACCAGGACGCAGGCCCTCTACCACAGGGACACCCTCCTGTTCCACGCCTTCCTGACCCCACGGGGTCTTCTTGATCACTACTCCCTGAGCCAACAATGCTGTTCCATGGATCCCTCCAGGGGTACCCCTCCAGGGGATGCTGTTCTCTCGCCAACCCCACCCTGGAGTGGTACCCTGGGAAGGTCCATCGGTCAGGAAACTACCTCCAGTCATCCTGTCCTCTATGTTAAGAGTGGATCTACCTTGGTCACTCCTAGGGGACCTAGCCCTACAGGCTGGTAACTGTCCCCTTGGTGTCCCCACCGGTGAACACAACCCTCTCTTAATCTTCCATTTAGTCTTCTGGGCCTGCCACTTAGGAATGGCACCCACATACTTCAGGACGGCAGGAGCTCTGGCTACAGACTCCCCACGCCCTCCTGACTCTAGGTGTCCTTCCTCATACCTCTGGCAAGTAGGCACTAGGCCTCCACCGGGGGGCTCTCCTATGCCCCCCCCAGTTTCCTGGCTGGTACTGCTGATCCCTGGGGATGCTGCTTACTCTTCCTACCCCTCTCTGGAGACAAGGGGCTAGCCAGCAACCCCTCCTCCCTACTCTGGGATTTCCTTGCGCCACTTGGCCCTCCTTCCCTCTCTGTTGCCCTTTCAGGCCCCTGGACCCATGACCAGGGGTCTGGTTCTCGTGCAGGCTCCCGGGAATCAAGGAGCCCACACCCTAACCGGGGGTGGCGCAATCCTGGAAAATAATTTCTGAGCCTAGGCTCCCCTGGGGCCAAATCGCATAACCCCTCCAAATCATTTACCATGCTAACCACTACCCCATCTTCCAGTGCACGCTTGTAATCATCCACACTTGGCACTGGCTGTGCGCTGCCACTAATCAAACTGGACTCTGTTTGTTTACCCTTAATGTCCAGTTCCCTCACACTTAACTCATGAGCCAAGAGAATCCGTTTCTCTTCCAACGCGAGAGCGTTCCTGCTCTCCTCTGTTTGAGTTTTAAGTTTTAACACCTCAAACTCATGCAGCCTGACCCTGTGCTTTTCCTCCAACTCCTCTGGTGAAAAACACCTCCCTGAATGGCTACTACCAGCCCCCACGGCTGGTCCCTCCACTGGCAAATCCCACGTACCAAATCCATTCCCTGGGTCATTCTCATCCACCTCAACATCACCCATCTCCTGAGCCTCTTTGGTTTCCCACCATGCCCTCAAGGCCACTTGCAGCTCCTCCTTCTTGGAGCTACCCTTCATGGGACATCCCAAAGCTCTGCAGAATTTCTTCAACTGCTCAACCTTGTAGGTAAACAATGCCTCAATGCTAAACTCTAATTCGGCAGCCTCAGTCTCACCAGCTATCTGGCTCCCCTCCTGAGACATGATGTGTGGTTTAAAGGTCTCTTAACAATAGAACCACCAAATCAAAAAAATATGTTGTTGCGTCATGGTCTGCAATCAATTTACAATGTACACCAATTACTGTGAGTGGTTTTGCACATATGCGTTTTAATCACGTTAGGGTCGTATCCCACCACTGCCACCAAATGTTGGAAGCCGGAGCCCCAGTCCCGCACTACTGTCACCAAGTGTGGGACCCGGGGCTCCCCATTCAACGTTAGGCCAAGTAAGGACACCGTTTGAGATAGCCCTTATCACCCCCTTAGTAGCTTTGCACGAGCAGCCAGGCCTATCTGCAAGGCACGAGTGTTCAGAATGTGCAACCATGCCGACAGCAACCCCCGGGTGACACCACAAATGGACTCCACACGAGTTTGATATAAACGAGTATACTTTTTATACAAAAAGATATACGATCAGACCACACGATACATAAGCCAACATAGAATAAAGGGTAATATTAGTTCCGGCTGGCTGGTAGGTTCAAATCCTAACCACCGCTTTCTATATGCTATGCTAGTCGCAATGCTAGAATCACACACGTTGCAATAGACAAACAACTGTGCATTGCAAAACGATATAATCCTGTGCTGGGCAAAGGAGATATAACACAATGCGTAATGATACACCCCGGTACCTGCAATGGGAGGAATAATGCAATGCGTACTGCTACCTTTATGTACTGCTCAATGAAGTAATAATGCAATGCGTCACACCCCAATCACGTACGTTGTAATGAAGAAACAATGCAATGTGGGCCGCTACAGTCATGCACTTTGCAATTCAGGAATAATGCAATGCGTAACGATAATCATGTACTTTGCAATGAAGAAATAATGCAATGCGGGCCGCTACTATCATGTACTTGGCAAGGGAGAATTAATGCAATGCGTAGCACTACAATTGTGTACTTAGTTAGGCAATAATAATGTCAGGCGTCCTAAGACAGTCCGGCAGTTCGTGAGCAGCAATATTGGCATTTTGTTTTGCAACAATCAGCCTCTTCGATAATAGTTGCCCCCCACACGGTTCAACAATGACACAGAGTACAGCTTATTACTCTGGCCCCTGTACTGACACTCCTTTCGGTACGGGCCTCACTCTGAGCCAAAGCAAAATGCTCACGTCGTCAGAAGGACTGGGAGGCCGGGAGAGTGTCCCTCCGAGCCAGCACCCCGCCCAGGTAGTAATCCACGTTACCTGGGGGCGCGACCCCACTCTCCTCTCCTCCTTCCGTGAACTGTGCCTGCCGTGCAGAACTCTCTCAATGGGCCTCAGTGGCTCGGTCTGGAAGCTCAGCTCTTCCGGGTCTGCCGGTCCGGGCCGCTACTGTTAGGAAGGTCTCAGGCGACCGCAGGGCACACGTAACCCACGCCCCTGAGATTACTTTTACTCCGGGTGCAAGTTCACCACCGCACCCTCCGGGTCTCCTCTGGCACGAAGCCACACACACAACGCTGATGGAACTTCACGTCGACTCCGAGTGCACGCTCACCAAGTACTCCTCCTTGCGGTCTCAGTTGGCACCAAGACACGACTCACCGCACTGCAAAGACTCACTACCTTTCGGTGCACATGATGATAAGCCAATCACCTCCACAGTCCCAGGTTGCACCAAAGCACGCACGCTGCTTTACTGACACTTACTTCAACTCCAGTGCCCCGATATCCAGGCACTCTTCTCCAATGCCTCTGGCCGAACCTTGACACACTCACCGTGTCCAAGCCTCACTTCTCCTCCGGTGCACTCGATCACCAGGCGCTCTTCAACAACGCCTTCGATGTACCCTGACACACACCCTGCGCGTCCGAGGCTCACTCCACTTCCGTTGCACACGTTGGTGAGGCGCTCCTCACCAAAGCCTCCTGTGCACCATGACACGCACCCTGCGCATCTGAGACTCACTCCACCTCCGATGTACACGCCGACCATAAGCTCCTCACCAGCGCCTGCGGTGCACCACGACACGCACCCTGCGCATCCGAGTCTCACTCCAGCTTCAGTGCATACACTGACCAGGCGCTCTTCACTAACGCCTGCGGTGCACCACAACACGCACCAAGCGCCTCCGAGACTCACTTCAGCTTCGGTGCACACGTTGACCAGGCGCTCTTCACTAATACCTCCTGTGCACCACGACACGCACCACACGCGTCTGAGTCTCACTTCTCCTCCGAGTGTCCAAGATAACAGGGCACACCTTCCAAGTATCTCAAGCTGCCACAACACGCGCCCACCGCGTCGCTTGAAACTTCTCCGGAAACTTTTATGTTCCTGTGTTTCCAAACAGGGAGCCAGCTCACCTCCAGCCCTTGGGGTTACAAGACACAGCACAAAGCACAGTCTTCGTCAAGCAGGCGGACCCACGCCGCCAAGCACTGTCCCAACAACCTCTTTCTATGGATAGAGCAGCAAACTGCAGACCAGCCCCAGCAGTCTCTTCAGTTACTCCTTCTTTAGCAGAGGTTCCTCTTGATCGCAAAAATGGGTCCAAGCCTTTTCAGTCTCAATCCATTTCTGTTTCATTCCAACGCTCAGGGATTTCAGCTCTCATAGTTATACCCCTTAATGTCTTTGAAGTTTGTTGTGCTCAGAGGTCCCTGACCCTACCCTAAATCAGTTCTGGGTGTCTCCCTCCCAGTATCACCTTTCTCCCTTTGATACTGGGGTCTGGATTCTTAATCACACAGCAGGAGATGGGTCAATTGGTTTATAGCACCAGCCCAGGCCTTTTCACCTCCCGGGCTTCTCCTCTCCCTACTCTCCAGATGCAGGGCAGCCTGGTGCCATCTCAACCCCTCCCTGGGTCAAGACCTCTAACAGTTCCCCGCACCTCTCAGATCCAGACAGTCAATCCACATATAGCAGAAACACACAGAAATGCTTAAAGCACAAAACTCAGCCACTTTCTAAAAGAGTGGTTTCTGAACACACAGTGACAAAACCACTTTCATAGAAAGATGTGTTATGACACTGTGAGTTCATACATACTACACTTCACCTCTCCATTATAAACTTACAGGAAACTAGGCTAACAAACACAATACCCAGCCTCCCCCATTCTGTCCTATGGGCAAAATGGTCTTTCACCAGTGAAAAACAAAATGGAGTGTTTTTCACTGTCGGGACATAACACACACCTCAGTATATGTCCTGCCTTTTACCTACACTGAACCCTGCCTAGGGGTTACCCGGGACCTACCACAGGGGTGCCCACTGTGTACGCAAAAGGGAAAGTAAGGCCTGACTGACAGCATGCTAACTTAGCACTCTGCGCGCAGAACCTACACTGAAGGCCTGAGTTCCCTTCTCTGCATGCCTCTGCATTACTAGCCCTGGCACACACAGTGCACATCATTAGGGACTTTACTAGTCAGGCAAACATACCAATCATGGCCAACCAATTACCATTACACTTTACATAGGGAACCCTTGTACTTTGACACTGATCAGCAGTGGCAAAGTACCCAATGAATCTAAATTAAGTCCTACAGAGAGTGTGTGATGTGATAACTAGGGACAGGATAGTCAGGGTCAACTGAGTAAATTGCAATTGCAGTTTAGTTTCAGTTTAGTCCAGAATAAGTTTGACAACCCTGGGTTTTCTCCCCCCCCCCCCCCCCTGAATCTCCTCCATACCTCTTATAACACAATGGCGAACTACGCCAGGGAGGATAGCCAGTGGGTAGAGTTTGATGAATACGCAGAATATGAAGAAGTGCCTTATGAGCACCGAATGGAGGAGCAATTGGTGGAAGCTCTAGATACCCACATCCAGGGCTCCGTGAACAGGGCATTAATAAAGGCCTTGCAACTTTTTACTAAGCCCCTAAAAAACTATTGCAAACGTAATTTTAATGCCTCTTTGGGGGAAGCCTCATGCCGCTCCTCAGCTGAGGTTCTATCACGAATGGCAGGTAATGTAATTAATGATCATGGTTATGGCGGCTCCCTCCCATCTGGTAATTCTTCATTCCTAACTTCAGGGGAGGCGGAGGAGTCTTCTCCAGCCGCGCCGGACACATCGGACTCAGATCAGGAGTCAGAAGCTCCAAAAAAGGCGACAAAGCGTAAACGCAAGTCCCATAACAGACTAATAAAAATTTATTGTTTGACCCCAGGAATATCATACACCCAAGATCTACAGAGTGGGTTTGGGGTGTTGAGGTGGAACACTATGTGCAGGAACACCTCAGACAGGGTTTTGAATGAGAGGTTCGCTCTGCGCTGCGCTCAGAGTGTCCAAGGCCTTCCCTGCTGTGAAAAGTGGCAGATACCCCTGAGTTAGACCCTAATATGGCCACATTTATGAAAACATTCGCGAAAGACCCCAATATAGGACTAGATCGAGCATGGAAGAGATGTCAGGGTAAACTTCTGGATATATCACCAATATCCTTAACGCAGTGGTAACGGACAAAGATTCTAATACACCACTGGATCCCTGGGAGATCCTGGAAGGGGCACAGAAGGCAATATGCTTCCTAGGTAATGCGAATTGCGCCCTCTCGATGGAAAGGAGGAGATTATTCCTTATGCGAATTGACCCGCAATTGGCAGACATGGCCACTATAGACGCCGGCACCCTGGTAAATGGCATGCTCTTTGGAGATACATTTGTAAAAGAGCTGGGAAAGTATGTGGCACCATTTTCAACATTAGACAAGGCTCAGTCTAACATAAAGAAAGTTTTCCATACTGGCCTTTTTAACAGGGCCGAACGCTTCAGGGATCGAGCAACCGGCCGAGGTTTCAACCAGACCTGTAGAGGTTTTGACCGACGGGCCGAGGTGGAGCCTAGCGTTCCAATTTCTAGCCCACCCGAAATCGTGGTGGCAGAGGCGGACAGAACAGAGGAGGTTACAAGGGACAGAAAAATTCAGGAGACACCTCTTATTCAGGTAAATTTGGTGCAAGCCGGGGACGTTATGGTGGGAGGTCGGATTGCTTTGTTCCAGCTCGAGTGGGAGAACCTGCCGCACGACCCATGAGTACTTCAAACAGTAGAGGGGTTTCAGATAGAATTTTACGCCTCCCCTCAGCAAACACACATTCCTCCACCCCTACATTTTTCCTATGTAGAAATGTCTTTCATAGACAAAAAGGTGGACACATTGATGGGAAAAGGGGCAATTGTGGAAACGCTTCCACATCCTCACGGCTTCATAAGCACATTTTTTCTGGTCCCGAAAAAAGATCAGGGTTTCAGACTTGTGTTAAACCTCTGAGATTTCAACTTCTGGGTAGTGTACTGCCATTTCAAAATGGAGGATAATACACTCACTGAGGGATTTTCTCTTAGAAAAGGATTGGATGGTGCATCTGGATTTTGAAAGACGCTTATCTGGTGGTGCCCATTTTCGCTCCACATCAGTTCCAATGGAGAGACCAATGGTTCGAGTTTTCAGCCATGCCATTTGGTCTCTCGTACGCCCCTTGGTGTTTCACCAAATTGTTAAAACCTGTGGTTCAATATCTGAGGGAAAGAGAGGTGAGACTCATAATTTATTTGGACTACATCCTTAATATGGCTCAGACTGTGGACACAGTACTTCTTCATCTAACCTGGATGATCCGACTCCTGTAAGAGTCGCAGACAAGTCTATTTTGACTCCAGCACAATCGATGGAATTCCTGGGGTTTCAAGTGAACTAGATTGTAGCGCAATTACTCTTACCACTGAAAAAGAGAATAGCAATCAAGAAGGAGTTGAGGAGAGCGCTTGCCTCTCCAACTATATCCTTGAGGACATTAGCTCGCTTGGTATGTCACTTAGCCTCATCAATCCAAGCAATATTTCCGGGGCCCCTACATTATCGAGCACTTCAGAGACTGAAGATTATGCACCTACACAAGGGCCTGAGTTATACAGAAAAGATTCTGCTTTCCACGGAGGCCAGGACGGAGATTGCCTTGTGGTTGGAACACATGGACGCGTGGAATAGCAAGGCCATTTTTGCAGCAATCCCAGAGATAGTAATAGAATCTGATCCAGCAGATGGGGCTAGGAAGCCCGGTGCGGGTCAGTGGAAACTGGGGTCAGATGGTCTCCAGAGGAACTGAAACTCCATATAAACTGTCTGGAATCACTTGCAGGCTCATTTGCTATTCAAACACTCTCCCCACAGAAGGCGAGTTGCTGTATCCTTCTGTGAATGGACAATGTGTCGGCAGTAAGATACATCAATCGTCTGGGAGGCACGAGATCTCGCCTATTGGTGGAGATAGCCAAAGACTTTTGGCACGTCTGCCTTTTACATCACATATCAGTAACGGCAGAGTACATTCCGGGAGCTCCAATGTGGTAGCAGACTGAAACTCCCGGTTCCTTCGGAACTCCAGCGATAGGAGACTGCATCCCAGAATATTCAGGGACCTGAACAACAAGTGGGGTCCATGTTCAATAGACCTATTTGCATCCAGAATAAGCACACAACTTCCACAATTTTACAGTTGGCACCCCGAAACCCTGGTGATCAATTCAGACGCATTCCTTCAATCATGGACGACGGGCATGCTCTATGCCTTTCCCCCGTTCGCCATGATTCAGAGGGTATTGGCACAGATCTGCAGGCAGACAGCGAAGTGATATTGATCTTCCCAAGCTGGAAGGCACAACCTGGGTTTCCAGTGGCACTAGCCTTGCCTTGTGCTCCACCAGTGTGTCTACACTCGTTCCCAGGGATACTGGTGGACCCTCTGTGTCAACCCCATCCACTAGTGGTACAGAAGCAATTGTCACTCATGGCATGGAGACTTTCAGAAGACATTGGCAAGATGCCAGGAGTTTCGCAGGAAGCTATGTTCTTCTTATCACACCTTGGGCACCCGCTACACATAAACGATATGAATCAGTTTGGCATAGATGGGTTAGTTGGTGTTGTGAGCGACAGGGGGATCCCTTGGGATCCGGTATTCATATGATTGTTAATTTCCTTTCCGAACTGGCAAAATCAGGTATAGCCTATCAGACGGTCAAGGTAAAGTACTGAGTTTAAGGGTTCGCAAAGAAAGAGGAAGAAGAATAGTGTAAATGACATCCTTTATGCCGTTGGGGGTTTCGTGATTGGTGCATACTATGGAGGGGGTTGTCATTCCGGGGTTATGCTGTTTAAAGTTTATTGGCTGCTGTGGTTCTTTCAGTAAAGAAAGAGAAGCATAATCCTCGCCTCCGTGTCCTTAATAGAATTGAAAATTCTTGACGTGTCACCTAGAATTTTTTTATTCTGATTGCACTGTGAGAAGTTAGTGTTATGATGAGAATTGAAGTTTGTATTTTGAACCGTTTACATTGGCTGCTTTGTTTCAGTAGAGTAAAAAAACAAGCTTAAACCAAACCTACACAAAACAGAACATGCTAGAAATAAATAGCACGAAAACAAAAACAATGGTCATAACGCGACGTCACAAACCATCACCAACCTTTTTAATAGATAATGTTAAACTTGAAGCGGTTGGAAGTTACAAGTATCTTGGGATACAGTTGGACAAGCGCCTTAATTTCCACGTACAATTCACTAGCATGGAAAAGAAGGGCATGGCCCTAATGCACGCCTTTATGAGTCTAGCAACTGAACTCAAAGGTCCTTTGGTTTCGCCTCTGCTAACAATAATGAAAGCTAAACTAATCCCAACTATAGCTTACGGGAGTGTACTGCATCATGGCAAAAGTGCACAACTTTTGGACAAACTGCAAATGAAAATCTATAAACGCGTCTTTGCGCTACCAACCAACGCATCACCGGCCCAAGTAAGATTGGAATTCGGCCTGAAATCCCAAGTGCTGCTGAGAAAATATGAGACCATAAAATTCTGGTATCATGTCTGGATGAATCAAGAGATCATGCTCTATCGAGCTATGTGGGAAACTATCTCCAAAAATCCAAACTTAAATCATGCCAAGTACTTCAAAACATCAATAGAGTCAACAAATCTGGCCAGCCTCTGGGAATCTAAGCTCCCAGTACCCTCATTCAAACAGTTGGTCAGGAAGGCAGCCATGAAACACTCATTGCTGGACGACAAAACAGCTTTTAGCCGCCGGTCACATGCCTGGATGACAATCCATTCCTACAAAAAACTAATCCCGGCGCTTTTCTTGGACCTTGCTTTTTCGCCTTTTATCAAACGCAAATACCTTAACATAAGGCTGGGCAATCTGCCAACTAACACTGAGCAACCAAAGTGGAAGCCCCAAGAAAGTGAAGGGTGCGGGTTATGTGGCGCAGCAAGGCAAGATTTCATCCACCTGATTTGTATATGCCCGGCGCTTATACAGGAACGTCGGAATTGGTTGAAAAACAAATTCAAGGAGTATGGAATACGTACATGTCGGTCCGCTGTCATACAAACCCTATGTACAGTAGACCCACAATTCATCTGCAGAGCAATCAAATTCATTGAACAGTTTGAGAAAAAGCAAAAAGCATTAGCAAATTGCTGAACTTGGAACATGTTATTTTTATAGTAGAAAGACATCTGTTTTATCTTCATTTTTTTTAGTTTTTATCATATGAACGGTAGTGTAAATTTTCTGTGTTTTAACATATCGTCATATTTACATTTTGTAATGGTTTTTATTAACTATACAATAAAGCATTTACTTACTTACTCTGGTGCTGTCATATAATGCCTTTATGTGCAACATGTTATGATTGGCTATTTTGTTGAGATGTTTTATGACACACTGTACTGAAGATTCGTGGGATTTGTAGTTTATCGTATTTTGGCGAGGTGGGCGACAAAGAGGTCGCCAGTGAGGGTGGGGGAAGGCTAAATAGCCTTCCCCTCACACCTGGGCCCGGAAGTGACGCGCCTTTCGCGTCACTTCCGGCCCCTGACACGGAGGGGGGCACAATCAGGAACCTTGCCCCCGCCCCCCCCGAAGTATGGAGTGGGGAGGGGTGACCGGGGCCCCGGGGCCACTAAGGCGCCGACCGCCGAGTGGCCCCCTGCGGGGACCGCGGTCAGCGGCATATACTTTTATTGATATTTAAATGGCTGCTGAGTTTCAAATAAAAAACAGAAGGCATAATCCTCTGCCCCCGGGCTGCTTGTCCTGACATAGATCTGCAAAAACTGCCTTCCAGATTTCTACCGAGGTATTAGTAAGGAGGAAAAAAGATGATAGGCGTATTTAGGAAACGCGCATCTAAAAGAAGTTGTAAACATAATGAACACTGAGCTGACCACGGCAAGTGACGCAGACTTGACCCGCGGTAATGTCCGGGTGGTTCTCGTCGTCCTTAGTCCACTCAGCAAAGCCTAAGTGCACCGGCAGGAACTCTAAAAGAGACCACAGGAAGTGACGCGCTCCTAACGTAGTGTTGTGCTGGCCGGGTGGCTCTCGTCTGGGCGGAAGACAGAAGGACTGTAACGTCTGCATGCATATTCGGGGACTTCCAGTTCTCTGAGGCCGGGACGCCGCTCAATAGGGACTGTCAAAAGTCTTCCAGTGACGAGTGGGGAGCCCGTCTTCTGACGGAAGGCGGCGATCGCAGCAGGTACGTCCTGTGCCACAGGTTCCTATGTTAGTAAGGGAGGATGGACTGGGGGTCTTATGTAGGTCCCACGTACTTGATTCAACGGGAGCGGAGACTTGAATTTCTGACCCACACTGAAGCGCGCCCCGATCCTGCACTGTGAGCGGCTGCATGAAGTGCAGGGCGTTCTGCACCCCCTTGTTTGGTGTTCAGATTCCACACTACATGAGGCCGGCCTCCCTCTTCTGTTTTCGTTTCTCCTGGATTATTCGTGGCAGATAAATTTACAGCCCACATAACTTCAGGGGTCTCAGCCAGTGTCCGCGACTCCGCACCTGATTAGCCACACTACATTTAAACCGGAAAATGGTAAGGTGCTCTTCGGAGTCCATAAATGTAGACCACAAGAAGCTATTGATATATTTTTTTTCAAAAATAGGGCCCAGCTTTTGTTTCTTTCCTTGAATATTTCGTTAATCAGTTCCCATACCAGATGGGTTGACTATTCTTCCATATTCTCATTGACCTCCTTAGAAATTAGCCGTGGCAAGGAAGTGGATTGTTCAGTTCACAACTGCCACGTTTTCATTATCCTTATGTGTTGCATTTTTATGATTTCAGTGTACATGAGTGGCATTCTACTGTCAAACAAGATACTTTGAGTGACGCGTTCTCACAATTAAATAAGAGCAATAACCAGTATTTGAGTGACTGCATATTTTCTGTTACTGTCTCGAGACGAATCAAATAACAATGAGCATATGCCTAAAACTAACCAGACCCATTGCTATTCCTTGCTAGCCCAGACCTTTTGCTGATGCTTGCTAGCAGTAGCAAATCAATGAGTAGTAACACGGATTATACTGTGAGTAATTAGAACTGAAAATGATCAAATTATGAGAATATTTGACTGCGAATTATAAATGACTAGCCGCTAATCCAATCCTAAATCGAGTTTTCAGTCATGCTCCATTATGCACACCCAAACACAATGTGAACTTGCACAGATATTTGGAAGCAACTCAGTTCACCTTTTAAGAGTCATCCGTTGAATTGAAACAAAGTAAAGAACCAAAGGGCTGCATCCCTCGCATGGATTGAATAGTTTAAGCATTGAGAAAGCGATCTGCGCAGGTGTATTTCAGACTATAATCCTGCTTGCCCCTGCCTAGATGCTGCTGTGTGAGTGCTCTTTCAGACTCCGGGGTAGATATACAAACATTTTGCGCTGGGTTAGCGTCACAAAAGTGACGCTAACGAGCACAATTTTTTTCACCCTAATTTACTTTCCAGTGCAAAACTTGTTTTGCGCTTGAAAGTTCTCTGAAAGTAACGCAAAGCACTGCTTTGCGTTACTTTGCGTCAAGCGAGAGTTACATGGGTGTTACATGGGCCTTCTCATGCAACCACCCATGCCTTTTGATGTAAATCCCCATCTACAAACAATAGTAGCCGCCCGTGTTAAGCTCCAAAAGTTAACGCCATTTGAAAGAAGGCATTAAAAGGAGAAATGTTTTTATTTCTCCTTTCTTTTCTGACTTTGCTTGTGTGTTGTGCAGCGCACATACAAAGTAGGAAAAAGTGTAAAGTGTGTCTAAGCATAGTATTTTGACCTTGGAAGGGTACCCTTTCAATACAAAACCTATGGTAGATGCAGGCACACACCCTTGCAGTATGGCACCAAGGTGTGTGCCTGGCGCACAGCAGCTAAACTCTATGCCAGTGGTAGGGAGAGGGGAGGAAAGAGCCATACATACCTGTAGATTTGGGGCTCTCCTGCTCCCTCCTTGTCACGCAACGTAGCATAGCATTTTCGGCTGCTGCACTGTTTTCCGTGACTGTTTTGATAATCTTGGCCAAAGACTCAAACTGGAGCAGTGTTGGACTGGGACAGAAAATAGGCCTGAGAACCAAGATAAGAGTCTCCTTTTAGTGAATCCGACTGCTAAACAAGTGACCACATTTACAAATCGGGGGAATTTTGAACTTGTGCAGACATGCTGTATAGGTGTTTTTCAAGGAATGGGTAGGCTGAATGCATTTGTGCTTGCTGCAGGCTTTGTTTGTGGTAATATTTGGGAAATCAACTATAAAAACCGTCCCGCCTGTCTAAGACATGCCCAGAAATAGTGAAAAAAATAGCCCATGCATTCACCTGTCAGAAAAGTCCTTTTGGCACTGTCAGATTTCTCTATAGGTCTGTCCGACCCTAGGTCGGAGGTCTGGACAGAGCAGTGAGAGTGCATGGAACTTGCTGGGCCTTGTGGCACAGAGTGCTTGGCGGAGAATTGCTTCTGGGAGCAGTGCCAAATTCAAAGCTTTCTCTCGAGATTGGCATTCTGCTCAGAGATTGTGTGTGTGTGTGTGTCTTGAGAGACACTTTGATCATTGTTTCTGGAGGTGCGTACCAGGAACAGTGCACATAAATTGTAACAAACTGAACCTAGAGGAGTTTTCCAGGGCAACCACTGTCACCTCTTCTCTGGGCCTGGCTCATATCACATAAAGATTAACCAAACGAGCGATAGCTGTGCTCAAGCCACACTGAAAGCATAGCTCCTCACGCAATGCTCAGAGGAGCAAAATATACGTGATAAAAGCATTTTAGCGTGGGAATGCAAGGAAGCACACTAAAATGTGTTAAAATAACCCCATGTGCTGTGAAACATGGTACTTTGCAGGCCTGTCTGTTATATAACTTTGTTTTGATCTATGATTAGAAGCCAAGGCAATTCTTTGTGGAGCAAGGGGGCTGTTGAGGTGGTTTTGAATGTCTTTTATTAAACTGGTAATCACTGTTGACAAGACCGTGCTCTGTAACCTAGATGATTAGGCTGAGATTCTCCAGATGTTATTTTTGCCTGTGATTAAAGGCATATCTTATTGGTATACATTTTTAGGTCTCGCTGAGACCGCGCAAGCTGTCTCTTTGAGACATTTTGTAAGTGGGTTTTCAAAAGTGCTACCCACATGATTTGGCAGGCCTAAAGCTTGAGTGCACGATGGTGTGCACAGCTGCTGCTCGCACTCCCTCCTCCCTTCTCCCCCTCCCTTTTCGTCAGCTTTAATCAGGCTCCTCTGATTCTTGCATTCCCCCCTCCCTTCTCGCCCAGCCCTTCTTGTCACCTCGGCTTGTTTATTCGCGCGGTCGTGTCACTTTCACGGCCAATGCTTGTTTGTGTTTACTGCAATGCTTCATGATTGCAGCAGTGCTCGATGCATGTCTGTGTCCGTCCCACCCCTCCCGCACTGCCACCCGCCCTCTGTGTGCCACCCCCCTCGTTCCTTGTTATTATTGTTTCCTGCTTGTGTCTTTAGTACTTGTTTATTTTGTAAGCAGGTCACTGAAGGCATCTGCTTGTAGCTGCTGGTTGCCGCGGGGTCATGTTCGGGGTCTAGTGCTTGTTTTAAAATAATTTTCTTTCACTTGCTCTGCTTCGTGTTCCGCTATTTTCTTTTAGTCCCTCAGGTTTGTTCTTTAAAACGCATTAGGAAGCATATGTGCATGTTATTATTTTGTGAGAATCTCACTAGTGATCACTTTGTCTTGCCTCCAAAACAAACGTTCTCCGCTGGCTGCATTTTTTTTTAACACACACATTCTCGTTTCATTTTTTATTAACAACGAGAAGAGCTGAGACCGAGACCCTGCCCACACCCTGTTGCCAATGTACATGAAGGAGGTGGAGGCAAGAGACTCTCTGCAGCTTTCCACTTTCACTCGCTAGCACCAGCTTCTGCTCTCCTGCTCCTCCAGCCTCATGTGCTCCAGAGCAAAAACACCGGCCAGGAAAGCAGACCAGTACTACCCCGCCCCCTACCCGAGGAAGCCCTGACTCCAGAGCATGAGCAATTAAAGCCCCCTCCCACCGAAGCTAGTCCTCTTTTCCAGAAAGTTGCAGTGGTTTGGGGCTTTTACGGAGCGCTCTTTCCCATCCTGGGCCCTGCAGCTTCAGCTCAGGTAAGCATGGTGCACAAGGAGCCAGAGACCACATGGCTCCTCCAGCGTGGCCGGAGGAGCCATGTGCTACATACAAACTCTGGTGGCCGCTTAATATTCATTGTCAGCAGGAGTGCAGTGCGTGATCAGGAGCCGAGGGGTCGGCACGATACCAAAACTCGATCATAGTTGTATTTTATTGTTAGCCTAGAGCTGGAGTGACTTGTTGCGCACGCTTTCGAAGGCAACTTCTAAGTCACATACAGGTATGAGTGCCTAATTAGAGAGCAGATGTTTCAAGGCAAGTGCCATCTGAATGTCAAACTATTCTGTGTTTTTAGTCTGTTTTCTGGTGATGTTTACTACTTTCTCACAGTTTTTATATAGCCTGAACTCAACCGGAAGGATTTGGAGTGCTTTATAAGATCAACACTTACATTATACAAGGGCACGTTAACTTTGCTTTAGGCGCGGGAAGATTAAGTGAATTGCCCAGGATCACAGTGTTTTAAACCAACATCGGGACTCCAATCCGGTTCCAAAAGCGGCAGCTGTAGCCCTAAGCCAGATATCATCCCCACCCTTTCCTGTTAAGCTCTCAATGTGCACACGATTCTCCTCCTTTAACCTGCACGCTTCACCCATCCCAAGGCACTTAATCGCCACCCCTCTTGCACAATACCGCCAGTGCAGCATCTCTCCCTATAACTTTATCCCTTTTCACCCCATGTTCCTTCTCCCACCTGTGCCCTCATATTGATTCACCCACCTGCTCTCTGTGATCCCTCACAACCCCCACTTCCTGTTGCTCTCCCCTCCAGTGTTACTGTTTTCTTTTATTTTTCTTCAACTGGGACCGGCAAACAAAATCTATTTTGAAAAAAGTGCTTCTCATTCCGTTGGTGCATGCGTGCTTGGGGCTTGCTCCTGTAAAATACACAGCCGACAGCGTATGCCTCTTCGTCCTCCTTTTTTAATTTTTTTAAAGCAGTGCTGCACAGCATCTGGGATGCTGTTCCGCAGATCTCAAAACGTTAGCAAAGCTGATAGGGTCCAGGGGCAAGATATATTGGCTTTGCCAAGAGTTGTTTTTGTAGCGATGATGATAAACTCACCTTTTCTGACATCTGAGACAGGCCCATTCACCTCTATGAAATCTCGCACTCATCAGCAAATTTCACATTGAGGCGTAAACTGAAGTTCTTTGGTGTGGCGATTACTTCTAGGTCTTCTCTGTGGGAATTTGTTTATCACACATGTTGGTGATAGGAGAGAGCCTTCAGTTTCCATGTCTCACGTTACAGTTGTTTTTACTACACCCTGTGATTTGTTTAACATGTTTGTATTGGTGATAACTTGAACAGATAGCAGCAGAATGTGCAAATAGGTCGTTTAAAGCATATAATAGTTAATGAGAGGACACCAGAATTTGATGGACGACAGATAGTCAAAACCACATAATTATACCCAAATCAATACCACATAAATATACCACTCATAAAACCACTCTGTCACATAGCAACATTCAATATAAATACACTCCACGCCACGTAATTCCCATCAGCATAATTGCACTCAATATCACAGTTCCACGTTACATAATTCAGCTCCACACCACATAATTCAACTCAATTCACTTACACAACACAACGCCTGCATCCATTCCACTTCATGCCACAAAATTCAACAGCACTCAACATAATTAAACTCCACTACATATCACAACACAAAATACCGAATGACCTAATTACATTCCGTAACAATCCCACTATACATAATTTCAGTACACTCAATACCATATAAATACTATCCACATAATTTCACTGCACACCATGCCACATCATTCCACTACTCAAAGCCACTACACGCCACACAATTCCACAACTAAAAATTTCAATCCAACCCACATAATTCCATTCCACTCCACACCACAATGTGGCTGGCGTCCCGTGTGCGTCCTTTCTGGCCGGCTACATGATAACCTGCGTCAGTTTCAAAGATATGTCCGTCAATTACATAAGCTGCACTTGCCGCAGAAGACGATGTGGTTTCCAGACCAGTTGCAGTTGAGGTCCGCAGTCACTGGGATTAAACGTGTCAAGCCAAAAAATGTACCTTTGTTCCAGTATACATACAAGTCTGCGTCGTTCTAAAGGGATGCTATACAAAACCACACAGAGGCTTTACATTTATATTACAGTCCACCTTCCCCGCATCCACTTTGTAATGAATTCTTCAAATGCAAGTGTGCTTTGCAGTCTAGTGCCAGAAACTTCTCTTTGCTTTAACCACTGCTTAATTTGCCCTGGTGTCCGTTGCCGGTAGTTGGTGTTTCTTTTAGTGAGATCACAGCTTCTCCCCCGCCACCCAAGTCTACAAAACTCTCTCTGTCTCTCTCTCTGTCTCTCTCTCTGTCTCTCTCTCTGTCTCTCTCTCTGTCTCTCTCTCTGTCTCTCTCTGTCTCTCTCTCTCTGTCTCTCTGTCTCTCTGTCTCTGTCTCTCTCTCTCTGTCTCTCTCTCTCTGTCTCTCTGTCTCTGTCTCTCTGTCTCTGTCTCTCTCTCTCTCTCTGTCTCTCTCTCTCTCTCTCTCATAGACTCTCTCTCTCTCTCTCTCTCTCTCTCTCATAGACTCTCTCTCTCTCTCTCTCTCTCTCTCTCTCTCATAGACTCTCTCTCTCTCTCTCTCTCTCTCTCTCTCTCTCTCTCTCATAGACTCTCTCTCTCTCTCATAGACTCTCTCTCTCTCTCATAGACTCTCTCTCTCTCTCATAGACTCTCTCTCTCTCTCATAGACTCTCTCTCTCTCTCTCATAGACTCTCTCTCTCACTATCTAACTCCTTACTAACTCTCTCACTCACTAACTAACTCACTATCTCTCTCATTAATTAACTGACTGACTAACTCACTAACTATCTCACTAACTGTTACACAAATACTATTTCCCAAGATTCAGCCTTTTGTTATTTATACCCCCCATAACAAAAAAACCCCATACCAAGCAAGCATTAGCACATGCAGAAACAAGTTGCCAGCATTCAAAGGACAAAATTAAATCAAGGCATTATTTATGGGTAATACTTTTTTAATATGGTCTTTTACTTGTACGTCATGCTTTCTTGGTCATATATAAGGTATCAAAAATGCTTTGAACACTTATTTATTATAACTTTTAAGCATCCTGTAAACTGATGTACAGCACAGCTTAAAAACATAGGCAAAGTCAATATCTCTAGCTAAACACTTCTAAGGTCCCAAAGGCGAGACCTATTGTCTATGCCAATGCTTGTGCTTCTTGTTGTGCGTGAACCTGACACTGTAGTCCATTTTTCTCTCAGATAGTCAGGTTCAGGTGCAGTGATACCGGGGCACGTTGTGCTGTGGGTCTCTTTCTCTGTTCCCGCATTCTGGGACAGCCCAGCACCACCCAATCAGCAGCAGAGCGGCCTATAATCTCTATTTGGATTTGGGCTCGTGGTACTCTTGCTACGTCACTAGACTGCTTGCACGGGTTTAGTTCTTTAGATGTGTTGCATGGTATTTCGAAGGTTATTTTTCTGACCTCTGGTGGTAGCCAGTGTAGTTTTTTTCATTATATTTTCTGGCCCCTCCTACCTGTGTTGCTGCTGAGTTTATTCTGGCTGTGGGCGGTCTGGCGAAAGATGTTTTCAGAAAAGCACATAGTGCTGCGAGGCCTCCACCCAGCTGCAAAAAACGTATTGTTCCAGCTTCTTGGCGGAGGTCGTCTTGTGGTTTGATTTATCCCGGTTGATATATATAAGTAACGCATTGTACACTAAGTTCACCATATGGAAGTGCATATTGAAACTGCAAAAGCCTGGTGATTTTTTTAATGTTCTTTGTGCAGTCTTAAAGCGGAATGCTGCGCCCAGGGGTACATAAAGCTGTAAATGTTGGTGCTGATTTCGGTGCCATTCTTAGCAGTTTGTGTTTCTGTAGCCACCTTCTGTAACACAGCTATGCATTGACATGAATGTTTAGCTCCAAGCAGTGTCTGTATTGTCATTAGGAAGGGTACAAGGGCTCCTTTTTTAGGTCTCGCCTGGCGTAGGCTGCGTAGACATGCGCAGTCTCGCTGACGAGATTTAATGAGTTAGGGTAGATTTTACTAGCGGGGTTTAAGCCCCGCCCCTCTTTTCCATTGGCTGGCGTCATCGTTTATGCTAAACGGTGGCCAGCCATTGGAAAAGAGCTTCCAGTGACGTACAGTTTTCTCTTTTAGAGCCGTCCCAGTTGGACTGGCTCGCTTGGTTTACGTTTGTGGTAAAAGTTTTCTTATCTTTATGGGGCCATGTGTTTCAAGCACATGGCCCCATTAAGACAAGATAGCTTTCGCGAAGGACGAAAGTGAAAGCAGACTGTGCCTTAAAGCGGACCTTGCCTTAGCAGCTCAGCCAGGCAACACAAGTCAGAGCGGAGTGTTTGGACAATTGCCGATCTCACCGTTTAATTTTTGTTTTGATGTTTTGTTTTCAAAGGATCGCTTTTAAAAGCCTGCGTTAACATAGCTTGTATTGTCTTTGACCTTCAGTATCTGTTACTCCCTCCTTCTACTCCATATTGCTGTCCCACTTCCGCTCATCTGTTGCTTACCGTCATCTTTTCCCGTGCACTCAGCGTTTTTTGGTGTACATAAAATTATGCCAGTCATCTGTCTGTTCTTGTTCGTCGCTGCTCATTGGCAGCTATTTCATCCCCCCGCCCACATTCTTTGCTTTCAGACACACTTACTCTTTCTTTGCTTGCTACTGGCCTGCTTGATAATCTGCTTTCCCATACTTTTTTTTACCATCTTAGATGGGTGAAATAAAATGCACAAACATTGTCGTGATGCTGGGGTCATGTGTGTATTACATCAGAGGCTATCAGTGCTTGTAGTTGGTATAGAGTCAAACCAGACTGTTCATTGCTGTAACGGTGCTTGCCTGGGTGTCCCGAGCAGGACTGCAGTGGGCTTATGACCGCAGCAGCTGTCTGTCCGTGCCGAGGGTTACTTCTCCTTGGGTGGGCGGAGCCAAGGAAGAGCAGTCATAGCTGTCCGACTTCAGATGTTGTCTGTCCCTTCCTATGTGTTGCATAGCCTCTGCCCCCTTCTCTCTCTCTCTCTCTCCACACACACTCTCACTCTCTCTCTATTTCTTGTTCGTAATTTCTTTCTCTCTGTCACACACTTTCTCACTCGCACACAAACGCGCACCCTTCTTTCTCCTTCCTTCTTTGTCTCTCCATTCTCTCAGTTTTCACTTACACACACATTCACAGAGCTTATTTCTCTCCAAATGTTCCCATACCAGGCGTGTCACGCAGTTTCGTGCTTACTTTCCCTCCATATTAAAGAATAGTAACTATTCCAGCACCCAGGCTAATATGCTGCATTGTTAAATACATATAAGGTCCCAAAGGCGAGACCGATGCATTGCAAATGCTTGTTATAGTACTACTGTTAGGCTAATTTCTTTGATGTGATTGTTAATAATAAATGGGCTAGGTAGAACATAATGTTCATAACCGAAGAATTGTGGGAATGCACCAATAATATGAATTTCCATATTTTTAGGTACCAACATATGCCACCTGTATTGTTTAACAAATGGACACCTACATTCTTACACAAAGTAGTTATCAACCTGCAGCCACAGCGCCTAAATTAGGATATTGGTTACTTATGATCTGGTGTTGTCCTTAGTTGAAGGAATTCTGACAGAAAATCTTTATAACTGTATCCCAATTAATTCAGTTACTGCTTTTATCCAAGTCATAGCCATGTTTGCCTGTTCTCTTGATAAAAGAAGCATATTTAATGTTCAAATTGGAACACTTTTTTTTTAACTGTATTTTTCTTTTTATGCCCATATACACAATACATTAGCCATGTTATACCATCATGTCACTCATTAGTGGGAGAGAGAATCGTGGAGAGAGAAAATACATTCCAAGCATTATTGAGTAAGATAATTTAAGCATATGTCAGTGGAGTACCTCCAACAATCTCAACGAGCCATACATTTTAAAACAAGATAACTAACAATGATCACATAGTATCTGCGCAGTACCCTTGAATGTTGCTCCTCTGGGCACACCCACGGCACCTGAGGTTCCATCCAGTCAGAAGTGCCTATATGCCACACCCCGGTATTAGCCTTCCCCTGCCTCGGCCCTCTCTCCCCTTCATCAGCTGCCTTGTGATATGCCTGATAAGGTCCGCATATATTCCGTGGTCTGCTGTGTATGAGCATGAGGGCATTGTAATTGTCCGACTGTGTATTGAAGTAAGACAGGTCAATGCACCACTCCGATAATGTGGGCAATGGACCCTTCATTCATCGCATAGCAATTCTGCTCTTTGCCAGTAACATGCCAAGTGCTACCGATCTTCGGGATGCTCTCGGCACATACTTGTCGAATCCCAAATTAAACACATTTTTATAATGTTGGTCTATTATTACAGCAAATTACAAATCATCTAGGCCTCCAGTATTTGAAGACTGGGTTAAGAAATTGTTGCCTTCACATCCTCATGGGTATGGTAAGGGGTTAGGGCAGTCAATAAATTAATAAAAAGTCTGGAATTTCTGGATGCTTGATCTGATTAGTTTGGAAGGTATAGGGGGTATGTATTTTTTTTTTTCTTTCTTTCAAGACAAAATCCTCACAGCTTTATTGGTAAGGGTCTATGTAGAGCGGCCTATGTTAATACACACACATTATGAACATTTCTAAAATTTTAAAATCACTTCATTCAGCACATTAAATATCCTGTTTACAGGTGGAATTTAAGCTAGATTTGCATTTTAATTGTTTAAGGGTATACAATCCAAAAACGGATCGAGGTTAATAATATAAAACGTGCTAATATTGGCATACTAAACATTCTTGCAATTAATAGAACATGACCCGATCTTGATTTGGTAGTAGTTCATTATAACTGGCAAAGAAAATTAGAATACACATGTGAACATACATAAACAATACTGGTATAGTTACTCAAAAACATGAGGCAAGACTTTCAATTCCCTTCTTGTTACAATCGAGGCAGACCAAATATAGCTTGCCACAGACCTATATATCACAGAGGTGTCCATTCTAAAGCAAAGTGCTTTGTGGCAAGTCTTTATTGCAAACCGCTTAAACAGTGGAACTAGCCATTTACATCATTTATGCTTGGTTTTTGTACAAACCAGCAAAAAGTGCAACTGTGTGCCGTTCCCCAAACAGGGGTATGTATTTTTTATTTTGTTTATTTAGCTCTATTACCCCCGTCCACCCCTACATTTCTAACCAAGTTTTAAGTTTTACCTATTTGTATCTATCCAGAATAAAAAAGGAAAGAAAAAAACAGGAAATGGGGGTTTTCAATACAACATGCATAAGAATTGTTGGCCTCTTGGCGTGTTTCCCCCGAGTTTTTGGTTTCTGACCTTCCGGTGTTTTTGCTGGCGTAGTGTTTCTGCACACTTTTCTCACTGATCAGTGGTAAAGTGCTCCTGTGGTAAATTATGTTATGGATTGATGTTTCCATGATTGGATATTTGATTTACTTGTTAGTCCCTAGTAAAGTTCACTGAGTGTGTCCGGGCCTGTGAATCAAATGCTACTAGCGGGCCTGCAGCACTGATTGTGCTACCCACGTGAGTAGCCCTGAAAAGGTAACTCGGACCCGCCATTGCAGAATCTGCGCGCAGTTTGTAACTGCCATGTCGACTTCACCAGTGCACACACTTGCCAGTGCCTCACCTTCCCTTTTCTTACATGTCAGCCACCCCTAAGGTAGGCCCAAGGTACCCCTGTTGGCCGGGTGCAGTGTATTTGAAAGATAGGACATGCCCTGGTGTGTGTGGCATGTCCTGATAGTGAATTACAGCCAATTTCGTTTTTCGCTATTGCAAGGCTATCTGTTCCCCATAGGACAAAATGGGGAGTTTGTTTATAACATCTTATAAACATAACTGGCCCGGGGAATTAGGAAGGAAAATAAAGTTTAGTATGCCTGAACTTAGAATCTAAAGATGCATCTTTTAGTGAAGGTTATTTTTACATTCTGTGTTTGAAAATACCACTTTTGGAAAGTAGTTATTTTCTTCCTCAGTCATCCCGTGTGCCTCTGCTGGAATGTGGAATGCTTGTCTGGGTTTTGGATGACAGAAGGCTGGGGAGCAGGAGTGGCTCCAGATAGTCTTTGGGGGTCAGGAAAGGGCTGAATAGACCTGGACTGCAATTGGGGAAGGGGGAGGAGATTTCCTTGCACCTCAAAGGGCCTGGTCTGCCTCTGACCATGCTGTCTCCACCTCCTGCCAGGAAGTCACACCAGAGAAGGCAGAACTGGTTCTGGCTGGGCACAGACACTCTGTGCCTAAGAGATCAAATGATTTTGGGATATAAATACTGGGGTCCAGACCCTGAACTTTAAAACTCTTTTGGAACAAGAAGACTGCCAAGAAGAAGAACTGGAGAAGCTGTGAAGAGGGACTACCACTTTGCTGTGTGCTTTGCTGTGTTGGCCTGCAGTGGCTGCTTCTGTCTTGGGCAGTTAAAGGACTGGACTGAACTTACTGCAACTTTTGCGAGTTTGTCCAAGGGCTTGAGGTAGAGCTTGCCCCCTGTTCAAGAAGTCTCAGGAACAGCAAAGACTTCAAGCTCTTCTGCCCTCAGCACTGGGGACTGTGTTTTTTGTGCTGCAACAGAGGAAAAAGCAACCTGATGCCGCTGCTAACTCTGTGTCCAGAGGGCATCGCCACAACGCCGCACCGCGACCCTGGTCTCACCGATGACGCCTACTGATGCCGCCACCGAGCCGCTGCTCACAGCACCTCGCTTCACGACAACACCTTGGTATCCCCGACGACGACGCTCCACGCCAAAATCTATGCCACTGCTTGCACCGTGGTTCGAGGGCACCGCTCGATAAGTTACACGACGCACCGCCCTCATCCCACACCATAGCCTTGGCCTGCCGACGCCGGCACCATCGACTCCAGTTCGTCAGCCGACGACAGCGCTTCAGCCACGACGATGCCGCTGCTTGCACTGTGACCTGCCAGCACTGCGTCGAGTACCGCCTTCACCTCGCACCGCGACACTGGTCTCACCGCCGCCGCACCGTGACCTGAGGGCACCGCAGCACCTGACGCCTGCTGACGCCAGCGCTCCTGATTTCGACAGAGGGGAGTTCGACCTGCAGCGCGTGTGACTTCAAGGGCCCCGACGACTCCTGCACCGACCTCCAGAACCGACGCCTACTGGCGCCGTGCTTTCGTAAGCTCAACGAGAGGCCGCCAACGCCCTGCATTTCTCAAAGGTACTGTTTGCGGGTCTTCCCAACACCGTAGCTGGCCCGCGACACAGCGGTCAGCCAGAACTGTTTGGAATTGTTTGCTCACGACGCCGTGATAGCCCCGTACGGAGCTATCGACATCAAGGAACTGTTTTTCAAGCATGTTCTCATAACCGAAGATTTTTAAGTACTGTATTGTGGATTTTTATCGTTTTTGGTCTTGTCTTAAGTATATAAAAATATTGGATATTTTTCTAAACTTGTGTGGTGTCCTTTAACCCCTTCGGTGCTCATGACGGAACGGTTCCGTCATGAGCCACGGTTGAGCTGTGCTCATGACGGAACCGTTCCGTCATGACCACGCCCGCGCAAGATTCCGTCAGCACAGCGGCGGAATTTGCGCAGCATGGAAGGGGTTAAAAGTGCTTACATTGTATTGCTGTTGGTTATGTGCAAATGCTTTACACACTGCCTCTAAGATAAGCCTGACAGCGCGTGCCAAGCTACCAAGGGGGTGAGCAGGGGTTATTTTAGAAGTTTAACTCCCATACTAGAGTGGTGGTTTCTGTCCGACTTTGGCACATGCCCTAGCCAACCAAAAATCCCATTTCAAGCATGGGGGTTTTCAATACAACATGCATAAGAATTGTCTGTTAACACGTGACAGTTGGCACTTACTTAATTGCTATTCTCAAGCAGAATTCGTAAGGAATTACTCTGCTGTTTAAATGATATATTGGTGCCTTGGTGCCTGGTGCCTGGTTAAACCAGGTTTAAGGACTAAAAACATCAATCCTTTTCCTCAAGCACACCCATGAGTGTATATCAACAACTCTTTTATTTTCTAAACATATTATTTCATAGATTCTCTTTTTGTAAATCCTTAGTTCATCAAGTAATTAACTATATTCATGTTAATACTTCAAATTCTGTTACTAAACCATAATAACAGCATCATTTATTCCCTTTCTTTTTCATGACATTTTGATATCACGTGCACTCTTTGCTTTCACATGTGGCATATCATTGTAATTTTATCTTTTTTCCCATTGTGAGAATTATGTGCCAATTCTTCTTTGATACTATAACTGGATTCAGCTGTTTACGTGTGGGAATGCTCCTACTTCCTGTTTACTTCTTGTTCTTTCATTGTTGCTCTAAGTTCCAGAGCTAAACTTTCATTTTGTTAGTATTTTGTTTAAATACTTATTTCAAGTATCGTATTGAGTTACCATCCAATTAGTGTTTGTACTGCTCTTTATCTGTGTAGATTGTGACAATTGTTTTACATCGATTGCACAGAATTTTGTGTTCCTTTTGTTTATATAGAGTGTTTTTATTTAATTTTCAATGTTATGCATAACCCATTTCCTTGATAGGACATTATTGACTTTTGGGATGTAATGCTCCAGTTCCTCCCTGATTCTGACCACAGCAAAAAACACCATGTATCGCCCATAAAATAGCTGAATTTTTCCATTCATCATTTTCTAAAACCCCTATTAATAGTATTTTATGTAGATGTTAGCTATTGATGGGGCTACGTTAGATCGCATTTACACTTCAGTCACCTATAAAAGAATTCTCTTTCCACTTAAAGTAAATGTAGGTCATTATGGTCTCCCACAGGCGCAGTAAAACACATATTTGCATTACAATGTTATAAATTGAACAGTGCACGTTCCACACATTCCATGTTGCCGGTGTGAATAATATTGGTATATCCTTCCAGTAGATATTTATCTAATTTGACTACAGTCTTTCCCAAATGTTAGTTGTATCTTGTATGTATGATTTCATTTCTATCACAATTTTTTTTTGTTTTAGAAAAATAAATCCAGATATGTTGCTTAGGTTGAAACAAAATGAGAAATTGTGGTAAAACTCCTTCACTTTTTCAGTAATCCAACTATTTTCTTTGGTTAGTGCCTCAGCGTTTTAATAATCTCTTGTACACTTGTGTTGGCTTTCTTTCCATAGGTATGTAAGCGCATGTGTCTTGTAGATACAATTCTTCTTTCTGTTCATAGTAACCACTATCTAGCAAAACTCTTTTCATTTTTTGGGACCAGGCTCTAAAAACGGCCTTGTGTTTTTTAAAATGTTTTGCTTTATTGTATGTTTGCCCTATAGGGACCAGTCCTCACCTCTTCCTCTGTATCTTGACAATGACTTGTGATTTTCATGGGGTAAAGTCCACATTCTGTCCAATGTGTCTCTTATTTTTCATATTCTGCTGCTCTGTCCATGAATATACCGTATCTCCAAGGTAGCCATGTACCCCTGTTTAAATATTCTTACTGTTCTTTGTTCAGTATCCTTTTTAGAACTAATTTATTCCAATGTTTGGTAATATCTTTTATATTTACCAAGTTCTTCAGTTTGTCTCTGAGGGATTTAAATCTCTAGATAGTTTTTCCAAAATTTTTAGACAGACCTTCAGTTGTTTGTAAAATTATATCAAACTCTGAGCTTTAAAGATTTTTTGCCATTTTCTACCAAACTCTTGATTCTTCTTACATAAGGTTGGTTTCAGTGGTGATTACAGTATTCTACTGGAGTACTTTCATGTAGTTCATTTTTTAACCTTCTTTTCTACCATGTGCTTCAGTCTCTTATTTTGCCCTAGCACGAACTCTGTCTGAATAACTAGGCAATATTTTAATCAATGAGACAAATAATCCTCCTGGCCTCTACATTAGATACTGAGTTTGTTCTGTAATCTCTCCTCCTTTTTTGTTTATTTATATTTTTTAAAGACATTTCAAAAGGTGCTGCAATGTATTCTTGCTTGCGACCAGCATTTTCTTTACTGCGAAGGAGTAGACTTGATGTTTTTATGAATTGTGGCATATTAAAACCCCAAATGGATGCACACCACTTTATAACATGTTGGGAAATACCATGAAATGGGAGCACACAAAATAAATGATGGCATTAGTATAAAAATTGGAAGACGTAAATTATTTGCCATGCCAATTACAAATAACATTTAGCATTTATATACTCCATACTGAGGGCTATGTGGGCATCTATTAAAAGTCCATGCAGAGGAAATAGCAGATAAGAGTAGGAACATAACAGTGTTGAACAAGTATTCCTTGATACCTCCTATTTGGATGCACTGAAGCAAAGCCAATGAGCAGGGTTAAACAGGAATTTTAAACAATCATTGTGATCCCATTGGGAGGGGGTCCTGCTCTTTCCCTATTACCTCTCTGCAGCTGTGTACCAAGAAATAAGAACATAAGGGACCCTATACGTTGTGCGGTCATGATGTCGGATGTTGAGGCAATCCGTATAGCTCAGTAGATTAGTTGCAGAAGACAGTATTTCTAAACTACAGTACAATAGAAAGGCGGTCGTGGTAGTTACTTATTACAAATAAATAATAAAAAGGCATTCACCACTCTTGTTTTTTGTGATGCTTGAGTCAGATTTACTTCCAAATTTGAAAGGCATCAAATGCAATATAACGTCAAAGCATTTCTTAATGGCAACACAGTTGCTCCAATGAATTATCAGTGCGATAAAGATTTACACTGTTCTTGGTGTGAGGGGAGAAAAGGAAAGAGTAGGGTAGATGGTGGTGAGTCTGTGAGTGAAGGACAGGTCAAAGGTATCGTGACCTATATACATCATTTATGCATAGAGTACAACCTTTCCAACCCAACATAGATCAATTGTTCCTGGATATAAACATAGCTCAAGTGTACATATTATTAGTAAAAATCTATCATTTGAGCTTGTAGTGGGGTTGCATGTTGTCTACGTTTCGACCCCCTAAGGTTGAGGGTGAATTCTGTCCTCACGTTGGGGTCTTCATCGGGACAAAACTGAGAAGAGCACCTATGAATAATCAGAAAAACAGGTGATATGTACAAAAGGGTGAGTGCCTATGTAAGTAAGGTAACAGATACCTACTTGTAGAAGGGGCACGATCACTGTGCAATTCAAGAGGCAATAGAGCGCGTACGTAGCTCCTATAATTAAAGAGGGAGAAACTTGTTGAGGTTACGGTGACTATTGTGGCTACTCACTCAATAGTCTAGCCCAAAAGTGGCAGCTTACTATGTTGAAAAAAAGCTAATCACGAGATAGATACATCTCTCGCAGAGGGGAACCAATCCAAACAAAATCTAGTCCAAGGAGAAAGAGGAGGGTCAACATGTTACTGCTACAAGGTTGGCATGGAATATCTAGACGTATACAAAACAAGTCTAGAGGGGCGTGAACTCCGTGCGTGATGGAACTGCTAGCTCATAGTGACAGTGCTCAACAGAATTGAGGACAGTCGAAAATGCGGTCCAAACATGACCGAACCGGTAGGCTACTGGTATTGTAGAAAAGGGTTACTTAAAAACACAAGGCGACAAGGGTTCTATGAATTGAAGAGACTCGCTAAGTGTCAAATAACCAAAGTATAAAAAATGACAGTGTGCTAGATCGCTCAAGCACCCTCGGATGTGCGCGTATCATGTATTACATGTGAAACCAAGAACAAAGACCAGATCTAGGGGGGCCTGGATCCCCGTCAAGGCTGTGCGTGATAGAATGGCTATCGCACATTCGTGACTCGCGGTCCATACTGTACCGAGCCTGTGGACTCTCTACTGATATCACAGTGCGTGGAACCCCGTAGTGGTGGGGCCTCTCTGAAGTGAGGCTTCTCGCTTCATAGCCGATTACTCGTGATCTAAAGGTCATTGTACTGAAATCGCTCTAACTCCATAAGATGGCACTGTAGGTCTAAAATCAGGGCGTGCCGTGCATAGCAAGTGACATCAAGCGCGAGACGTGACAGCGTGAATTAAGGTGAAACAAATGTCCTGCATGCACTACAGATCATGTCTAAAACCTGTCTACGCTTGGAATTGGAATGCGTGGGTAAGGCTTACCTCATCAGAGGCCATTCGGCTCAGCAGTGAGCGTGACTGCCGTGTCCCACGCTTTATGAGGGAAATCAGCCTGGCGTGCGTGCACCGCGAGGTGCAGCCGCTAGATGCTAAGGCAGGGGCTCGTCAGACGACGGCCAATAGCAGCAGGGGAGGACGTCATTGCCCGAAGGGCTGATTACTCCATTGCGTAAATGGTTAGAGGAGCTCATCTAAGCCATATTATGTGGGATAAATGCAAAACGGTGAGGAAAGTGTATCAATGTGTGCATGTGTATACATCCTCTTGAACTACATATATCATCTTTATAAACAAATGCTTGAAATGGAAGTACCAATTCTATCACCGTGAACCGGTGTATGTTAAATTTGTCCGATTTGGTGTGTGATACACCTACTGGTGTACAACATAGAGCTTTTACATATGGTGCTAATAATTGGACAATAGGGTCTGAGCATTGATTTCTGGATTTTACGCATGGATACTGTGCGAGTTACATGTATGATCTTCAGGTTCCGGACAAGTATGTGAAACATAATCAACAGGACCCCACCTGCATAACATCCTCATTATATTTGCAGTTTATTTTACACTATCAGTCTGTTGAGAGACAACAGTATGCACCCCCCCGCACAATAGGTGTTGTAAATGTGGAACACTGGAAGGGGCTGACAATGAGCTAGTCACACGTGTGTCACAGAATCATTCCGTTGACAGACCAGCTAATTGAGCATTCGTACCATCTAGTTCATTTAGTCCATTGGTCACAGTGTCAAAAAGATAAATCCATTTGCACTCCCTAAGGTTTAGTATAGGACCCAAGTCTCCACCCCGTTGTCACAAAGATACCTTTTCAAGTACCACCCACCTAATGGATTCAGGTGTGTGTGTGTGGCTTGTAAAGTGTTCGACAAAGGGGGCCCCTACTGTCTTGCATCAAATTCTGCTGCAGTGCTGTAAGATCCGTGTTTTGATTTTTTTTGTTGTCTCGTTTGTCCAATGTACAGCTGGTTGCACGGGCACAGGATCGCATACACATCACATGAGTTGCAGTTGGTATGTGCTTTGAGTTCTATGTTGTGATGATGGTAGCAAAATGTTTTAGTTTCAATGGTCATCTTACATACCTTACATTTAGTGCATTTATAATGACCCACCACTTCAGGTAGGTTCCACATACTTTGGATGGTCGTTTGGATGGCATGTCCAAGAGTGAGCGGACAACATAGTCTCTGATGTTTTTGGCCTTTTTGAACGCCCTGGACACACCTTAAGTCCTGAGGATTGGTTTCGTAAGTCTCTGCGAAGAACTTGTATGCAGTATTTGTTTTTCCTCCCATAGGATAACATTGCCGCCTATGGAAATTGCACTATGCGTCCATTTTTAAAACCGAAAAGTATTTGTGTCTCAAAACGTATTTATCTCAGCGTATTGATTCTGGAGCCTAAACCTATATAAAGATGCCTGTTATTTTTAGGTCACGCCTGGGTAGCACTTGCGCTGCTCTGCGAGGCATGCCGTATTTGATATACGGGCTATCGGGACTTTGGACAAGCCCACTGCTTTTGGTTAGTTGGGCTGCTTTTTAATATTCTCTTTCTCTGGTTGGTTAATATTGTGCATCTGTCCCTCCTTGCGATGTTTGGTTCCCTTCCAGTGGACATCACCAATTGATTTTGTTTTGGTTGGCCATCTCTGGCCATCTCTTGGCTCCTCGCTCGCACAACCTCCTCCTCCATCACGTGCAATGTCCATCCAAGTCGTTTAGGCCCTTTTCTACAGGCCACTGGCCTGCTGAAGAACGTCCTGGGATTCCAGAGGTAAGATCAAGATTAAATAAGCATTTAAAATGCAATAGGTTTGCATTACTGAAAGTTGGATCTATTGGCATTGCAAAGAATAATGCAACACCAATAGCTCAAACTTTCAGTAATGCGAGACCTATTCCATTGCAAATGCTTGTTATAAATGGGTGTGGATGTCCTTTGTGAGTTGTTCGTGCAATTTATTGACTGTGTGTGTGTACAGATATCTGACACTCTTCTGATAAGCCTAAGGCTGCTCGATCACACTAACCCCCCCCCCCCCCCCCCCCCAAGCACCTAGGGGATTGCTGGAGCAAGCCCCTGTCCACTAGTAAGGGATACCTGGACTTTTTGCACAGTATATCTCTTTTTGATATACTATATAAAGAGGCAGCTTTCTACAGGGGTTACATGCGATGGGTGACATATTCCCATCAGGTCAGTCTCTGGAGTGCCGGACGGTGATGGAGGGACTGGAGCCCTCACCACCTGGCATCTATGCTTCAGGCACTATGCAAAGAGGTCTGTCTGACTCTCTCACAAGAACCCACGGAGTCAAACACTAACACTGCTTCTGCATTCCCCCAAAGTTAAGCGCTTGGTGACAAACCTATACTCCTCCATCTAAGCTAAACCTCCATGCTGAACCTCGGGGCAAGAGCACAGTGAGAGATGGTACTGTGAGTGGGCCTACTTCTATAGCCAAATTGAGAACTATTCCCTAATGTCAGGCAGCGACTTAATATAAAAATACATCCAGCGAGCTTATCGCACCCGTCACACATTATATCTAAAACTCAGAGCACTCCTGCATTGTCGACTATGATGGACAATGTGGTAGACTTGACTCCCTAAAATGACATTACTTGGGATATACCAAAAAAATTCCGAGCTCTGTGTGGTGGTTTGTGTCGCTGGCACTGCCGCTGGACAAGAAATGGTTGTCCCGTGTGTGGGGAGAGACCCCAGAGTACACATCTGGTTGTGAGACATACTGCACTGTAATGGCTAATTGCAACTGTACTGTACTATACTATGATCCTATAGACTCTGCAACCTAACAATATATGGGGCCCCCTGCATGCCTACTTCTACATCAAGATACTGGGGATACGGAAACGGAATGATTGAGATGGTCTGGTGCAAGTAAAAAGATAACTGTGACACGCTGTGGCGGTGGAGAATGGATTTTATTGGCCCATGGGAGATGCTATGGAAAGCTTTGCCCCTGCACCGGCAATAGGAGTATGGCTTGCATTGAATCAGATCAGGGGGTGGCTGCATTGCACGATGCCTATATGAATGATGACTATGTTGATATTGAGTGCTATACTTCATATAATCCAATACAAGCATGTAAGGAAGCACATGTCGGGAATATCTGATGTGTTTATTCATGCAAAAACTCAATTACAAAAAACGGGGCAAGTGTAATGAATCATCCCTCTGGGAAGTGATGACTCCTAGTAGTGCACTCTCTCTCCAGTAGGATTTTTTTGACCAGTGCTTCGGATGTTAGGGTACGATGCATTATCCAGGAGGGGCATATCCAAGCAATACCACAATCTATGCCCAGCACAACGGCAGTAAGAGCACTTCCTCTTCAGCTCCATGGTTTAAAACACAGTTGAAAGCAGAGACACATAAATGCACCGAACTAGATGGGAAGTTGCAATGTAATTTTGCAGCTGAGGATAAGTCTAGCTATAATGCTGCCCTTAAACCGTTTAGAAAGAGTAAACGGTCAAAAGCCTGCATGTTTGCAAAACAAATTGATGACGCAGAAATTCCAACTAGAACTACATTTAAAATTGTAGATTCTTTCTTGAACCCTAAAGCAGGAAAGCAATCAATTCTCTCCTCTCAGGCGATAGCTGACAATCCGTCAAGTTTTTTCCACTGTAAAGTTTTTGTAATATCTATTCTAAAATTAAAGATAACAAGCGTCCTGTTCCCTTCAGGGCACCTCCAAAATCTCTGGGCAATGTCCCTGAACTAATCTCTTTTAACAAGATATTGCTGAAGAATTTCAAAATGATCATCCAATACGCCAGATCTGGTTGTCCATTTGATGTATGCTCTTTGAAAGTTTTGAAGCATGCAATTCTCTAAACGTACATATTAATTCTCTCTTAACCTTTCCGTAGAATCTTGATCTGTGCCTACAAACTGGAAATAGGCAATGGTGCTTCCACTGTTAAAAAAAACCCCACTAATTCAGACCCAATCAATCAATCAATCATAGCATTTGTAAAGCGCAATACTTACCCGTGAGGGTCTCAAGGCGCTGCGGGGGGGGGGGGGGATGCTGCTACTGCTCGAAGAGCCAGGTCTTGAGGAGTCTTCTGAAGGTTAGCAGGTCTTTGGACTGCCGTAGGTGGGTAGGGAGGGTGACCCAGGTCTTGGCGAGATGGGAGAATGATCTGCCGCCGGCGGTCGCTCTTTGGATGTGGGGGACTGTGGCGAGGGCGAGGTCAGTGGAGCTGGCGAGTGGGGGTGTAGAAGCTGAGTCGTCTGTTGAGGTACGCTGGTCCGGTGTTGTGGAGTGCCTTGTGTGCGTGGGTGAGGAGCTTGAAGGTTATCCTCTTGTTGATGGGGAGCCAGTGCAGGTCTCTCAGGTGGGGTGTGATGTGGCTGCGGCGAGGGATGTCGAGGATCAGGCGTGCAGAGGCGTTCTGGATGCATTGAAGCCGTTTCAGGAGTTTGGCCGAGGCTCCTGCGTAGAGGGCGTTTCCGTAGTCCAACCTGCTGCTGACTAGGGCCTGGGTGACCGTTCTTCTCGTTCTGGTGGGGATCCACTTGTAGATCATGCGGCGTTGACCTGCTTAGTCATGGAGAGGGTGGAGTCCAGGATGACCCCTAGGTTGTGTGTGTGTGGTCGGTCGGTTTTGGAGCTGTTCCCAGTGCGGTCGGCCACCAGGAGTAGTCCCAAGCCGAAGGGGTGGATCCGAGGGTGAGGACCCCCGTCTTGTCTGAGTTCAGCTTCAGTCGGCTGTTCCTCATCCATTTGGCGACTGCCTTCGTGGAGGTTGGTTTTGGTGGTGTGGGGGTCCTTGGTGAGGGAGAGGATCAGCTGGGTGTCATCGGCATAAGAGATGATGTTAAGATTGTGCAATCGGGCGACGTGGGCGAGCGGTGCCATGTAGATGTTAACGTTGGGATGAGCCCTGGGGTATGCCCAGATGATCTCGTTGGCTTCGGAGCGGAAGGGGGGGGAGAGGGACGCTCAGTGTTCTGCCGGAGAGGAAGGAGGTGGTCCAGTCCAGGGCCTTCTCTTGGGTCCCGGCGTCGTGGTGGTGTGTGCCTAGTGTGCGGTGGCAGACCGTGTCGAACGCGGCTGACAGGTCAAGGAGGATGAGGGCCGCGGTTTCTCCGTTGTCTAGCAGGGTCCTCATGTCATTGGTGGCAGCGATGAGGGCCGTTTAGGTGCTGCGGTTGCTGCGGAACCCGGACTGGGATGGGTCCAGGATGCTGTTCTCCTCGAGGTAGCAGGTCAGTTGTTTGTTGACGGTCTTCTCAATGACCTGAGCAGGGAGATGGGCCGGAAGTTCTTGAGGTCCTTGGGGTCTGCCTTGGGTTTCTTGAGTAAGGCGTTGATCTCGGTGCGCTTCCAGCTCTCCGGGAAGGTTGCTTCTCGAAGGAAATGTTGATGGCTTTCCGGAGATGGGAAGCGATGGCGGTGCTGGCTTTGTTGAAGATGTGGTGTGGGCATGGGTCTGACGGGGATCTGGAGTGGGTGGTGTTCATGATCTTGATTGTGTTGTTGTCATTAATGTTGGTCCAGGAGATCAGGCGGGTGGTGGTCGTGGGGGCGGAGGTCTCAGAGGTTGTCGGGGCGGTCGTGGCGTTGAAGCTGTTGTGGATGTCTGCGATCTGGAAGAAGATGGCCAGTGTGGTTGAAGGAGACATGGGGGCTTGCGGAGAAGATGGGGTCCATCGTGTGGCCGGCCGAGTGGGTGGGAGTTCTGACTAGTTGGCTGAGTCTGAGGTTGGCGAGGTTGTCTATCAGGGTGGTGGAGCTGGGGTCGTTGTTCTCGAGGTGGAAGTTCAGGTCCCCGAGGAGGATGTAGTCCGTGGAGGCGAGGGCGTGTGTGCTGATGAAGTCGGCGATAGTCGCTGAACTGTGGTCTGGGTCAGGGGGGTCTGTAGACGAGGGTTCCTCTGAGGTTGGTGTTGGGGTCGGTGTGGATCTGGAAGTGCAGGTGTTCGGCGGTGCTGAGGGTGTCGTCGTTGTTTGTCGAGACTTTGAGAGTGTTCCTGTGGACGATGGTGATACCTACTCCGTTGGCGCGGTCCCTGCGGGTAATCTTGTAGCCTTCTGGGATGGCTATGGTGATGTCGAGTGCCGAGGAGGGGTTCAGCCAGGTCTCCGTCAGGAAGGCGACGTCTGGGGAGGTTGAGTCGAGCAGGTCCCAGAGTTCAACGGCGTGTTTGCGGGCGGAGCGGGTGTTGAGAAGAATACATTTGAGGTAGCTAGGTTCTTTCCTGGTCGGTGGTTTTGCGGGCCGGATGCTGGTGAAGCTGCAGTCCCGGCAGGAGAAGGGTCCTTGGGTGCTCTAAATCAGTTACTTCCTGTGCTAGTTAATGTTCCTCCTGAGGTATGCCCCTATGTGATTGCATTATCTAATGTGCCTTGTATACCTGTAGATTCGATTGAGTCGTTGACCCTTTTCAAGCACAATGGTTTGGGCCCTTTGCAAAAAGTTTTCATGGAGACCGTGTCGTTAATTTTAGGTCTCCTACTATCGTACATAAACTATTGTTCAACAGCTCCTACTATAGTGAGCCACAGTCCCATATTTCTCTTCCTCCACTGGGCTTATTTTATCGCAGCATGAGGCCTGTTCTTTCAACTCTTCTACCCAGACCAGGGACTCGCATTAGCAATAGAACCAACTTTCGTTTGACTCCTCCTGCACTTACGGCAGTACTATCGTCCCTTACAGACGTAGATTGACTGCACATTGATGATAGCTCTGCAGATGCCCGGTCTATCCAGACTGCCCTTTGTTAGCCCCCGATTGTGTGAGCAGAACCTTTGTCGATATTGAGTGTCCATCATCTACTACTTTCTATCCTCAGTTGTTGAGCAGGGAACATGCTAATTGTAAGCCCATTTGGCCAGCAATTCCCTCGCCACCCCCTTGCAGAAGCTGCTTTCTCCTCCTCTAATTCAATATTTCACTCCATAGCTATTACCAGCTGGAATGTTGCATGCATTAGGTCCAAGCTTCCTGAGGCTGCATGAGGCCAGTTAATCACACAATTTGCCTATTTCAGGAAACCTGGGCTTACCCGTGTTTCGAAGTGGTTTCAAGAGCTGTTGTATCCCTGCAATCAGATCCTCCGCTGTGCATCCATCAGGTGGGTTGCTTGTTTGGGCGAGTACCTTTCTCTTCTGCTCTGTAGCTGAACTCCATTCTGGCTCACCAGACATTTAAAGGCTAATCCCTTTTCTCCCTAACACCTGCAATCGGAGTCTTGGGTATTGGTAAGAATTGCCTACTCTCCATTTGCTGGATAAAATGGACCGCAGATCAGAGCCTCATTATGTTATTGTGGTAGGTGACTTAAATCTTACCTTTGAACCCAATGGCACTGCTCAAGATCTATCCAGTTTGAGATTTCAAATGTGCGGAATTCCGGAATGAACTTCTCCAGTGAGGATGAATCTTACAAGGGCCACCCTCCAAGTGGTAGATCTTACCCTAGCACATTGAAGTGCAAGCTTGTAATGGCCGCTTATCCTCCAATGCTACCCCTGCACCCACATTTATGAGAGGGTTGTGTGCTAGATTTATCGACTATATAATTCTGGATGATAGTTTATGGAGGCCGATGGAAGATATGTTAGGGATATAGCATGATGAGAGCGACCACAACCCTTTTGTATTAACTATAAAGCAGCTGATTTCCCTTGTTCCTCCCCCGCTTTCAAGATGTATGATCAACAGTTGGAAGTTATGAATTATAATAGAAATATGAAGTGGGAGGTGGTGTGCTCCTCCCAAAATGCCCTCTCAGGCATTTGCTCTGTTCTTGCTTCCCTCATGGAGGTTATGAATGACAACTGAGGAAACCACAAAGAGATTATAGTTGAGCATAACAGATTATTTGACAAGTTCAAAGATTTGTCAAAATGTTTTTTGAGACCACTGGTAGTGAATTCCAAAAAAGGATGGTTTACCCAACCCTGTAGAGAGGCAAAGACCGAGCTCTTAAGAGCAATTAAAACAGGAGTTAGCCAGGTGAAAAAGAAACACAGAGCTCAATATTGACTTGAAATAAAGCAAGGCAAAGTTGCATGGGAATATAAAAATGTGTCTGATATTCTGCAAACTTCAGCTAAGAACAATCTCAGCAAAGTTTGGCGACTTGTTTTTGTAGGCTATGAGAAATCTTGGAAGCCAGCAGAGTCCTCTATCCTGCAATGTGAATGGGTTGCACATTTTGGGAACCTTTATTCTTGTGCTCAGGAATTAGACCAAGCCTTTCCCTGCGTGGAGGGTGGCTTTACGTCCAACTCACACTCCACTCCAATAGTCTTCTCTACAGCGAAGACTTGCTCTTGCAATAATCTCATCGAAACAAGGGAAGGCACCAGGGTGAGACAAGATTCCAGCTAACCTTTTTAAATCCGATAACTCTATTTAGGTTCCATTTATCAATGTGGTCACTAATGCAGTTGCGGCTGGGGCAGCTTTCCTGTCACATGCAAAAGCGCAGAGATTGTTTGTTTTTAAGAAAGGAAGTCCCAGCAACACTTCAAATTCCCTTGTAATTTGTTACATATAAATATGTATCTCCATGATTTAAATTACGCTAGGGTCTGGTGTGGCGCAAGAGAGGAGCTGACTAAGGCAATTTTTATCAATAAGGCTGTGTGCCAGAGTATGTCTTGGTGCCTACACGTTTTCTTCTGTATATTAACAGCTGTATCAAGTATCTGTTTAACTGTGCGATTTCCCCCTTCTTGACAGGCCAGAAAGTTCCAGCCCTTTTTTTTTTTTTTTTTTTGTACCGCTAACGACGCCCTCTTACTTTCCAAAACTATGAGGGGCATCCAAAATCTTGGAGATAATTTTAACCTGTTCTGAATATGGCCTTGAAATTAATCCTAACAAAACTAAGCAGATTACCTACTCCTAGGAAAAATGGGTGAAGGCACTATAATTGTATTAAAGGATGTTTTGGAAAGGGCAGGGAAGCTTGATAACCTAGGAATTCATCTGACCGACTCTGGGTCTTGGGCCTCATAGATTTTTTTAAAAGTGCAAATGATAGAACGTAGAGCTGGGGCTAATCTTAGGTTTGCAAAAAGGGCTTCTTGTTTCCCAATCCTTCCAGCCATGGAAATCCTGTAAGATGCAAGTTAAGCGTGTAGCACTGTTTGGTGCATAACTATGGGACCACTGTGTTACGGGTACCTTGGGCATTGCTGAAAATAACTTTATCGGAGCCCTAACTGGTTAAGGGAGGTGTGCGCCATCAGTCCCGTCGACATCGGACCTTGGTATCAACTCTGTTACAGAGTTGGCCTTTTGAGGACGTTACTCTACTGGGTGCACATTTGGGCCACCATAGAGAGGGGCATGGCGAAATTATAAAATTGCAATCGTCTATGAAGATCAAGTGGCATGTCCATCCAAGCCAATGCTGCTCCAGTGGTGAAATTATGATTCCAGGAGAATGTTGCTGCCCATAAACAATTGCACAGTTCCACGCTCAGCCTCACTAGACGCTTCCTTTTGCACAAATCTATCCTTAAAGCAGAGGAATTTTTTTATTATATTTGCCCAATGCGTGCCCGCTCATTGTTCTTACAGTTTAGATATGGGACTCTTTCAATTGCAGCTTATACTTCAACATAGGATTCTGTCAAACCTGGCACTCTCATTGCTTCTTCTACACTCTTCTGGATAAAACAATGGAACCCTTGATGTTCTTCGTTACGCTATTTGCAAAACCTAGAAGGAAGATCATTGTCCCTCTTTGCCAGTGACTGAGTCTGACAGAATACAAGCCCTTAGGATTTGTAAAAGCGACTCTTCAACTGTAGTTGTGATGGCTGTATCTAAATTTCTGCATGCAGCATGGTTCATTAGACAAAAGTTGCAACCACAATCCTAATGAACAGATGTATCTCTATAGTTCCCTTGTCTTTTGTTGCATTTTTGCAATTTTTTATTTTATTGCTGTAAATATGTGAGAATCTTGGGGTTTTATTTATTAAGATTAATTGATATGTTTTTATATCGCATTTTGTTATTCTGTGACCTGCTTCGATGACAATTATATTTTCGATCCATCAATAAATTTGAACACTACATAAGGATGGCAGTTAGTACGAGAATTATTGTACCAAAATTGACACGTACTGCCTTTTGCATTAAGATAGGCATAATGCTTGGTCAAAAGGTGAAGTTTTGATCAAGGTAATTCTATGATGACGTGGCTCCAAAGTTTAGTTTAAAATTCTCCATAAGCAGTGGGGGTGGAGGGAAGGGGGGCAGGGGGCGGGTGGGGGGGGCACCAAAGGACAAACTGCAAATTACTTGAGTTTTTGTTCTAAAGGATTTGTGGCATGTCTGAAAGAATCTATCTTGTCGCAGTGAGCCCTTTTAAGTCAAGTACTTATTAGTTGCAGGCAAGGAATGCAACATTTTTCTCTCTGAAAATGAGAAACAAAACTATAATAATGCTCTCTATCATCATTACGGATTATTCTAACATGAAGGGTCTCCTTTTGCAGCAAGTCATTTGAATCCTCCATTACCCTGTTAAGTAATTATAAGAAATTGGGTTACTAGTTGAGCAAGGTGGAAGGCCACCTCAAATAATAAAACCAGTCCATGACAGGGTGAGCAGCAAAAGTCAATAAAAAAACTTGAGGCAATGTGTAAAGTATTTATGCAGCACTCAAAAAGGAATAAAATGAAAACGCAACACCAGAAAAAACCCCAAACCAATTTAGAAAAATAGTCCATTTTAATAAATAAAATGACCCCAAAATGGTAAAAATCCAATCGGTAGAACCTGAGATATTCATCTAAAACCTTTTAGGTCACAAAAGCGGCGAAAAGCACAGAGCGCCACTTGTGGTTATCTGGTCGCGCTGGACTGAGGTAAAGTCACAATTTCAAGCCAACTGTGATGGAGCGCTGGTTAGATACAGATGCTGGGTTCGTCCCACCGAAGAGTTACATTCTGAAGTCCGTGTGAAGAGTGCCATTCGTGGGGGCCGCGAGGAGCAGGTCAGGCGTCGCAGAAGTTGCCACTGAAGAGCCGGTGACCACATGAGATGTGCATTGGTGGTTGATACGGGCTGTCGGCGCGAAGAGCAGGTCTTGCTGGAGCTTTCCCTTGGCGGTCATCATGGACGGTTTCCCGGCGCAAAGAGGTCACAGTTTATTGTGTTCTAAACTTTTTTTCTGGAGTACACTCTGATGGCAGCCAAGGTACCAGTTCCTGAGGAGCACCCATTGGGGAACGGGACTCACTTCAGAAGCAGGGCTCAGGCAGGTCCAGTTGGTGCTGGTCAGCTAGGCAGTTGCAGGGAGGCATCTTGAAGCTTATTGCGTCCTTGTAGCTCAAACAGGGGGTCAGCCAACTGACCATTAGAATCACTCCTGAAAGCCTGGGTTGAAGGTAAGCAGGTACAAGCTTCCTTCTGCATACAGCATGTCAGTCAGCCTGAATCTTCCACAGGTCCAGAAGAGTTCTGATGAAGAGTTATAAAGGTGCCATCTTTATCCCTGGTGCCAATCTATGTGTGGGTGAATTCCCTGGCCTGACCCAAAAACGGATGTTGGTAAGTTCTTTCCCTGGCCCTGTGCTCCAAACTGTCTAGGGTGACAAAGACAAGGGTAGGGTTGGGGTCGGGTTCCTTTGTGTGTGCTGCCAGCAGGGCCCTTTCTAGTATAGTCAGGGCAGGGTCCACTCCTCCCCAGCCATCCTGTCAAAAATATCCACTCCTCTCACACCTAGCCTTCTTTTTTCCAATGCCTGGAAAGTATACAAAACCCACAACAGGAAAGCCATTCAGTCATATGACCCTGAACACTGATAGAAAGGCACACTTGTTTTGGCAGAAAAATGCTAACCTTATAAAAGTGTAATTTTCTAAATTGTAACTTAAAATCCATATTTACCATTAAAAAGGATATTAAATTACAATTGATTTGATTTGAGATAGCACTTCTCTATCTGGCCCCATACTAAAGTTACCACTTATTAAGTGTAAGAAGGTATATGGGAGAGATAGCCTTACAGCAGTGAAAAACTACTTTGGGATTTTTTCACTGCCAGGGCATGTAAAACTTAAATACACATACATGCCCTACGTTTTAAATACCATGCATCCTTCCCTACGAGCCTTTAGGTCCTACCCTAGGGATGATTTTATAAGTATAAAGAGGAGGATTTAGGCCGGGCAAAAGGATATTTTGCCAGGTTGAAATGGCAGATTAAAAGTGCACTACAGACTACAGTGGCAGGCCTAAGACATGTTTTGTAATGCTACTTTAGCGGGTGGCACAATATGTGCTGCAGCCCACTGGTAGCATTCAATTTACAGGCCCTGGGTACAAGTAGTATTTTATAAGAACAGTGGTCCTTGAAAATGGGCGAATGTAAATGAACAATAAATGTAGACTAGAATCAGTACTATATTAATACTGTCCAGCCAGTCATTCAGTTTTAATGTATAGCGATGATGGAGATCGAACAAGAACCAATAAAGTGGGACACAATCCTGCGTCCTGCTCATTTACAAGACATAAACACAACATATATGATAAACAAAACATTCAGGCAGGGCAGGAAGGCTTGTTTGTGATGCAATTAATCGAACAAGCAATAAAAACGACAACCGTTACACTGGATTATCAACTAAGATTGTGTACATGGTGTACAAACAAGTCGGCGATATTTCTATCCTTTACAACAATATTAGGATCATCATGAGGACAATTTAATACAAGCCTGAAGAGCAAGGAGCCGACTATGCAAACGGCCGGAAAATCTCAAATGCGTGGTGAGTAAAGGTCAACGAGGAGAAGCCTCAATAATTCGCAGTAGGAACTTGCGATGTCGAAGCAGTTTAGCTTGTTAGCAGGTAGTAGCATGATGTAAGGAGATGGTAGGGAATCGTTGGCCGCAATGGGCAGTTCAGCCGTCCATGGAAGGGTTTCTAAGGATAGAGTGTTGAGGTGAGGACACTGCACAATGGCAAGGTATTTTGATAGTGGGGACCATCCGTGGTTAAGTGGTCGGGACGATGGCAGTCGGATGTGTAGTGCGATGGCGGTGATACTGGGCCATATAAGCAGTCATCCTGGTAGATACAAGATCCAGGGGTGTTCACAGGAAAATAGTCAAGCTGGGTGATTTCAAGGGAGTTATTGGAGAGATCAATTCAAAAGAAACATTTGTAGTTTCTTTTTTGAAGGCGGTAGTTGAGGGGTTTGTCCTGGTTCTTGCATACAGTGTGTTCTATAGTCTTGCGGCTTTACTGGAGAAGGAGTGGTTGTACGCTATATATATTTTTTTTAACCTCTGTGGTTTCATAATTGGGGAGTTAGCGCTTCTTTAGGTACGGCTACCACCGGATTGTTAGACTTTTTGGCCAGGTAGATGGTAGTGTTGTGGTGGAGGACCTTGTGTGTCATGCGGGCCATCTTCTTATGCATTCTTGCTCCAAACAGGAGCCAATTTTGATGTTTTAGGTCTAATGTAATGTGGTAAAGTCTTCTAGACCCCCCTGATGAGCCTAGCAGCTGAGTTCAATGTGGCCCTAAGCGCCACCAGCCTTTCTTTGAGTAAACCTCACAAGAGGCACTCATAATCTAATCGGGAGATGACTAGTTCTTAGACTGCAAGCTGAAAGTTAACCGGGGAAAAAAGGGTTTAATTTTCCTTAGTGTGCTCATTTGATAATTAGCTCCTCTGGTGGTTGCACTGATATGATCTTGCATGTTCAGGTGTTTATCCAATTTAATACCTATCTAGTAGATTCGTTAACGCGGGGGATGCAGTTGAGAGCTGTAAGTTGTTTGAGCCATTCTTCTATGGGGGAAGAGTGATCGTGGAGGCGATCGAAAAGAATTTCATTTTGAGAGTGTTGAGCATTAGGTGATTGCGGGTTAAGCATTGTGTGGTTTTCAGTAGGGTGCATTTGAGATTTTTAATAGCTTCGTGTGAAGAAATTTTCAGGTACAATTGTGTATCCTCTGCATACATATGGAAATTAATGTTTGAATGCTTCAGAATATCAGTCAGAAGTTCCATGTACAAGTTGAGTAATGTGGGTGAGAGTGTGGAACCTTGAGGCACTCCAATCGAGGACAGAGTGATGGCCGAATGAAGTTGATTAACTTTGATTCTTTGAGCTCTCTTATGGAGGAACGAGGCAAACCGATATAAGACTGGACCATATAGCCCCAACTTATTCTCAAGAAGGTCAATCGGGTTGACATGTTTTAACAAGTCAAAGGCAGGGGAGCGATCAAGAAGTATAACCAGGCAGCATTCGTTCTGATCAAGCTATCTCAGGGCATCATCTACAATGTGTGAGTGCTGTTTCAGTACTATATACTGTTCTGAAGTCAGATTGAGCAGTTTCATCTCACTGACCACTGCCAATATGGGTGCACAGTGTCTGGTGTACATATTTCTCGAGTAGCTTTGCTTGTGTTCAGATGTTTGTGATTGGACGAAAATTGTTGAGGTCAGACATGATTGCTTTTTTTTTGGGGGGGGGGGGGGGGGATTGGTGTGACCTATCCTATCTTTAGGCAGTCGGGAATTAAGCCTTGAAAAAGAAGCATGGATAATTTTGGACCAAAGCGGGAGTATGGAAGATCTAAGCACTTTGATGAGCTTGGCGGACAGAGGATCGTTGAAGTGGTTGGAGGATTTTATTTTTGTTATTATTTTGAATATATCCGCTTCATCCAGAAGTTTGGAGGCACTCCAAGTAGCATTATTTTTAATAGTGTAGCCAATGTGAGGTGATTGCAGCAGGTGTTGCACTGGTGGGAGACTGGGTTGTACCTGGGTAAGTAGACGTTGGGAGGCAGGTTGCAGTTCTGAAACAATCCTCCTTCTCTTTTCTATGAAATAGCCGGAGAATTAATCTCCACTTGTCTGTGACCCATTATCTACCGATTGGAGGTTAGATTGGCAACTAACTTGTTGTTTGACAATTTCAAATAGTTGTTTTGGGTCTGTTTTTGGCATTGTCTAGTTGTGCCCTAAAGTTTTCTACTTTTGACTTTTGGATGTTTGCTGTTGGAGCTTCTTGTTGACCTCAGGTGCTTGAGGTGTGCCATGGAGGGAGGGATTCTCCATGATCACAGCAAGCCTGAGATTGCTCCTTTCCTCAATATGGTTGCCGTTCAACTAAGGTTTGGAGTGTTTTCTCTGTGTTCTTTTTAGCTGCTTCAGAGCAATTGTATCAAGTATGTCTGTCATGGATTGGATGTAATGATTGGTACGATCATTTACATTTGTCATGCTTGTAGCAGTAGGTAGAAGGTTGTTGCTCATATCGTGAAATTAATATTTCTTAAGTCTCTGGACCATTGTCTGGGTTTAAGAGGTTGTGTCTGTCTAATAGCACCTTTTTTTACAAAATGCGGAAGGAGATTAGGTAGTGATCTGACCAATCACAGGGAGATACGGATTTAAGCTGTATGACATTATCCTTGGCGATGATTAGATCAAGGGTGGAACCTCTATCATGAGTTGGGTTGTTACATGATTGGATAAAAGTGGAGTTCCAATAGGAAGGCCTTGTAGGTGTTCAGTAAGGGGTCATTTGAATCGTTCAAATGAATGTTGAAGTCCCCAAGGAAGCTCTGGTTGGTCCACGTTAGATGAGATGATCTCCATTATATGTTCAATGAAAGGTAGGTTGTTTCCAGGAAGGTGGTAAATCGTATGGAGTTTGCAAACTATTGTCTTATTGTTCCATATTTCAATACCTAGCTATTCACACACAGGTATTGGAGCAGTTTGTGCACTTTTCAAGGTGCGCATAGGGCGGTAAATACATGCTGTGCCACCCCCAACTCTACCAGGATCTATCCTGTCTGATGATCTCATAGTTGGGTGGAATTAGAATGTCCATAATTGGTGTGGAGGAATCATTAAGCTGTGTTTCTGTTATGATTATAAGGTCATGGTCTTGTGCTAGAATGCGATCCACGATGCCAGCTGCGTGTCTGACCACAGGCTCGCAGTTGAGAAGCATAGACTTGATGTGAGATTTTGTTACTAATGCTTCATGGTGAGTTATGGGGACATGTAATAGATTGTTATTGTTCTTGATACTAAGCTGGTTGTAGGGAATAGTCTGGATAGTGACCTATGGAGGTGATGAATCCTTATATGTAGAGGAAAATGAGAACAAAAGTGAGTGAATGTTAACATATGATAAATGGTCAGTAACCCTCCGGGGTCTGGAGGAGGGTCTGAGATAGGGTCGGGAACTCCAGTGCCCGATCGATGAGTTCTCATTGGTCGGTGTCTCATGCCAGAGGTTGTTCAGCCTTCCCCTTGTAGATGGATTATATTGTTTTGTGAGTGGGGTCCTGTTGAACCCAGAGGTCAGGCTGGGGTTCAAAATGTTCTCCAGCTTCGAGGTGATGAGAATGAGGTCCTGGAGATTGACTTTGACTGGTTGAAGGTGTTGGCTGAGATTAACAAGTTTGTCTGCCAGGAAATGAGGGTGAGTAGTAAAGCTGAGAATGTAGTGTGGCCTAGGATCGGCTAGGGAAGGAAGATGTGTGTGGGTCCGCCGGGGCAGGGGAGTTTCCAGCATGCTGGAAGGGGAGTGGGTGGTGAGGATCTAATAGAGGAGGTGATGGGAAGATGTGGGCCCATAGAGGGCGCACTATGAATGATGATTGGAGGAAGGGATTAAGAGGTCTCCTAGGAGCGACGGTAACAGGTAATGTGCTGTTGAGTTTGCTGTGAGCAGGTTGGAGGGGTCGAGTGGTTCATCCGTTGGGTCACAGATGGGGTGGGAGAGGGGGTGTCATTGATCAAAGGAGGGCCATTAGTGGTATTGAGTGTCTCCTGGTTAAGGCTGTTGCCAATTCTGGAGCTGTGAGCATTAGTTCCTGCCCTTCTGTGAGCTGAGGGACTGAGCTAGTCAAATAAATGGAGTATGGGGGAAAGGCAAGGCAGTAGATGATCTGGAGTCAGCAGTGACGGTTCCAATGTTGGAGCAGAGGGAAAGGTCGAGCTGAGGCATAGGTGAAAAGGTAGAGGTAGTTCTGGATGGTGCATGTGTTTCCTTCACGATGGGGATGTTATTCAATACCCCATTTTTGATCCTCAGGAACATTTTGTCGAACCGCTCCAGGTTCCGGTCAGATGACTGAATGAGGACATTTCCATTATTGTAGAGGCAGATGGTTGGTTCAGCCTTGAAGGCCGGCAAGACTACTATGGAAATACGTGGTCCATGTGGGGTGTTCATAAAGGTGTTAATTCGGAACATTGAGGCTAAAGCTTTTCTCCATTTAAGGTCTTCTTCTAGTGTAGAAGATTAAATCATTAACCACAATTCCTTTTTTTTTCTTACATAGAAATAAGCATTGGGTATGAGCGTTTCAGAGTTCCATCTAAGGAGCTTGTTTGACGTTCTTGGCTGCGTTTTTACATAGGTTGGGGAGGTACGTAATCTTGAATGCATTGCAACCCACCTGTGCCAGCAAACTATCGCTAGTGCATAAGTTGTTTAGATCCATGGTGGCTATTGAAAAAGCTGTTTAAGGGTTTAAATTGGCCAGTTGATTACATTGTGCCAATATGAACGTAACAAGGCTACAAATAACTGTCAAAGGTTCTCTGGGATGGGATAGCGGCAAAAATGCTGTCCGAGGGGTATCTCATGCACTGAAACTCTTCTAATACGGCAACTGAGCTAGTATAAAAGATGCGACTTATATCCTGAAACTCTGCTAAAAAGACAATAACATGAGAGGGAGTGAGAACGCTGCATTATTAGGCTAGCAGACCCCTTCGGTTGTATTAGGAAATAATCCATTACCATTGAAAGATGTCTGCCCTATTGCAGGTCCTATAATGCTGTGTGCGCATAGTCTCTTTCCTTAGAGAGGACTGAGGGTGGCTTCAGTCCTTTGTCAGCTTCACTACTGGTCATAGGGCCACCATCTCAAGGATCGGGTGAAGGGTAGAGGGGTACCTCAAAATGAAGGGTTAATCAATCCCTGCACAACCCCCATTGAAGAGGTAAAAGTCCTCAAAAACAATTAGCACTGCTAAAACATCATAAAATCGAATTAGGCACAATCAGCCGAGCATATAAAGGAAGGGTCGCAGATCAGAGGCGAGCAGTGCTCGCTTCTGGTACAGTCAAACTCAGTCAGGCATAATCAAAGGGAAATAAACACAGCAAGGAGGGCTTCCAAGTTGGGGCAAGCAATGCTCGAAAAACACAGTAAGGGGGGGCTTCCAAGTAGGTACGAGCAATGCTCAAGCCGCACAACTAGATGCTCTTGAAGCAATGACCCAGAACTACCATTACCACCAATACCATGTCTGATGACGTCTCGAGTCTCCGATCTAACAGTCCAGCACAAAACCTCAGCTGAGACATGTTTCCACGGGTGCAAGATTTCCGGGTGAGAGTGAACTTACCAGAAGTTGCCGGAGGGAGGTGGTCCCAAGGAAGGAGGCAGCCCCTAAAGTCAATGGTAAATATAACCGGGCCGCAACGGGAACCAGGCCCGCAGAATAGCCAGATTGTCTTGTGGTGGAAAGTGCAGAGAGCCCAAATGGCAACAAAAAGAGTACAGCAAATCCAGGGAATGAAGACACAAAGTCTGGGTTAATTCCACACCAAGGATGTCTGGTCTAACAACAAGGTTTACTGACAGTGTCTCAACCATTATGCTTCAAATGCAGATATTTTGTGATCTGCATGCACTGCAAAGTAACTTACATTCTTAAACACGTCTAAAAGGCACTATTCTGAAATTAAGTTGAAAAAGATGGAGAATTTGATAATGACTTTTCGTTGCATTCAGTTTTTTTCTTATGAGTTCTTTCTGTCATGTGATCATCCCATGCAACTTCCTTCAATGTCTGAGTACTGCTTGGCCTAACAAGAAGACTGGTAAATTGTGTTCTGCTGCTTTGTGTAAATGTGTGTAGTCTACTTAACGTGCTAAGCTATCTTACTACCCAAAGAGAATTCTCTTTGCCTGTTTAGTGTATGGAGTTTCTTACTGATGGTACTGGGCCTTCTTCCAGTGATTCTTGCTGTCCAATCCTGTCTTCTTTACAGCATTGTTTGGCTATTGTGAATTGTGGTTATGTGTGGCTCTGGTAACTTGGTTGCTTTTGGCTTCCACTCACATCCAGGCACTCCAGGTACTCTGAAGAGGTGCTTGCCCTGTTGGAGGAGAGGGTACTTGCTGTACCTTACAGGTTGGTAGCAGTTTTTTTCCAAGCTGTGAGCAGAGGACATCACAGCCACAGGATTTTAGGCCAAGTGGTCCCAAAGTTGGGATTGTGACATTTCCAGGATGTAATTAGTTTTTTGTTTAGCGGGTGCTTCATGTTCTGACATGGGTATTTATTGCTTGCTGATTTCTCTAGAAGTTGACCCATTTTCTATCTCCAATAACTTTTTTAGCTATTTTACAAAATTATACTCTTGTTCCTTTGCTGTCACCACTTTACCAGCAAGCTGAAGAATGAGATGACTCCTGCTAGGATGTTGGCCTTTGCTGCTTCCTAAGCCCCCTAACCCCACCTCTACCAAATATACACCCATAAGTTGTTTCATAAGCCACTTTTACTAAAATCTAAAGCGTTAAAGTGACTCCTAGCCACTTGATATTTATGCCCTCAAAACCTGTGTGTATTGACAGTCACACCCTTAGTAGTGCTTGTCACTATTACAGTTTATGCTTATTAACCCCTTATATATACAGGGTAAATTGCCCTAGGGAAGTAAAAAAAAAAAGAAATTGAGAGAGAGGGTGAGACTGAGAGAGTGAGACTGAGACTGAGACTGACTCTGTTTTGGAAAAGTAAGTACAAATAAAAAAGACAATCACTCCGGGGAGAGAATTTCACTTTCTTTGTCACTTTTTGAGACAAGCGAGCAAAACATTTGTGAATAAAACAAAGATAGTAAAGAAGTGGAGAGCCCCCAATAGGTGGGGACAATTACATTTTTTGGCCCCCCACTTGTCTCTCCTGATGAAAATAGCTGACCGTCATGGTACCGTCATTTGGAGTTGAGGGCTACCCCACAAAAGCTCCTGATCTCTTCAACTTCCTGGCTCCCCTTCTGGTAGCCTCTCCACTAGTAGAGCCTCTATTCGACATTGGGAAACATAGTCTGCCTTTGAAAGGAAATGGTCGGCATGTTAGACATCTGCTCTGAAACCAAACTGACTGCCAATAGCATACCTTTTAAATGCCCCGGTGCAGTCCGCATCATGAAAAATTGTTATACCTATGAAGAATGCCCTTAAAGCCAGGCATGGATGTTCTTAGTGATTCAGCGCTGATGGGCAGAACAAGTGGGCCTGCAGTTCAACAGTCAACAAAGTAGTAGTGTGAGCTACCCTTCACAGAGAGAGACATATAATGGAAACTAAACACCTGACGGCAACACCCTTTTTCGTCTACGTGTCACATCCTTAGGACCAGGAAAGATGTAAATAAAAAATGAAATATTTAAAATAGATCACAGGCTGTATGCTCTAGCTGTAAGATGGTCATTACTTAATACTACTAGTGTTTAAGTTAAATCCGAAGAACTCTGGAAAATATTGCAAAATATAGTATGGCATGGACCCATACCTCTTACCTTCCTGTAATCTCTTAGAGCTAGCTAGAGTACAGATTGGACAACGCAATGTCACGAATGAATGTATCCTCATTTATCATTGAAAAATAAATGTCCCACAATCCTTAAAGAGAACCCACGTCTTTTATGGGACATTTTCGAACTTCAGAATGTTAAGCCGTCCCCTGCCCTCATCTGAGGCAGAACATTTTTTAAACTCAATGACTGGGAAACTACAGCAGGTCTCTATTTTTCACTTTGTAAAGCACATACAAGTTTTCCTATGAAAGGGAACGCTGCAGAAGTCCAATCTTTAAACTTGATTTATGATCCATTATTGGCAGATTTAGGCTGAATATACCCCCATTTCATGCTCGAATAGTGAACTGGAAAAGGGCTGGAATTGTATCTGCAATGTGCAGTTTGACTTACAGGTTGAGGGCGATCAGATGTGTGTTATCTTGCTGTGTACAGTTCGTGAGGTGACACCCCACCCTTTTGACATTTCAACTTGTGAACTGTTAGGAAGAATTTCTTCTTTGATGGAAGTGGGAGAAAACTGGATGTTATGTGTGCAGTGTGTTCATTTTGTAAAATGGACACCAATGAAACCTAGATTTCCAATCCGTCTGTTTATTTCGGATATAAAATTCATAAAACAAGTAAAAAGAAGAAAAAAACAGTTCCGGCGATAGCTGGGATGAGAAAAGGGTACATTAAAATACAATAAATATAACAAATTTGCTTACCATTACAACAGTTATCTCCAAACTATTCTGTATAAAGAGCTACTTATGTTCAGTAAAAATCATCCAGCGCTACTTATATTAATACTTTTGTAATAGTTACTACATCATAAAAGATTACATTAGTGGCCAGCTGTACAAGATTATCAGCAGTAATCACCTTGGTGCATCAGGCAGGGTTGTCAGCAATAAAGTAAAAAGGATTTATTAATATGGAATGCCTTTACATGTGTAATACAAAACAGTCATAGCTGCAATGCACAAAAGTAATTATATGCAACACTGCTTGATTTATCATTCAGAAATCCGCTTTAAATATAACATAGCATATTGTGTATTTGTAAAGCACACGTTCACTTTGAAGAGAAGCATGGAGAATACATAAACATCTTTGTTACCCAAGTCATTAAGTGGAATTGTTGAATTATACACTTTTGTTATACAAATATTAACTCAACCAAGCAAACCCTTCTAATTTAGTAGGCTGGGCTGCACACAGGAGAACTATTTTCAGATAGCTGGAGAACTACCCACGAGCTACTCGTTGGAGAAGCCGGCATTACAACCATCAAAAGTGCCCATGCTCCGCTACAAATGTAGGCAACCATTGTACTGATACACATTCCGTTCAATAAAATGCTACACATGCAACTACAAACATTAAAAGTGTGGGTGCTCAGCTACAAGATGTAAGGCAACCATTGTACATATAACAATTCAGATCGATATAGTGCTATGGTCGCCAATCCTCACAATGCCCTATACTCTGACACCCTTACTAATAAATGTACAATTTTAAACTTGCATAATCTAGTGATAAAAGGTAGAGACAGTAAAGAATAAAGTCAAAGAACTGTCAAGGGCCAAATACTAATTTCTGACTCAATCATTGTGTTTCCGTATGAGCCATGCTGCATAAATATATTCGCCACCCCGACAACAACCTCTTCTATGGTGTCCGAACGCAGCACTCTGAGTGCAACAGCATATTATCTAAAGCCCAGAAGCTTGCATGCCAGCTTTAACCGTTTCCTGCTTTGGCGCTTATATGCTTTACAAAAGAAGGCAAAATGATGCAGAGTTTCATATTCTAAAACGACAATTTGGAAGTTTTACTGTTGGGACATATTAAAGTATATGTCCCACTTAATAATATACACCTCCCTGCCATAGGGCTCGATATGCCTTCCTTACGAGAGACTTGTATACATTGTTTAAGGAAGTGGGGTCTTTGCCATTAGTTTAAGTGGCAAATTCCAAGTAACTGTTATAAAACTCCTCTTCCAGGCTACAGAGGTAGTCTGGTTATCATTTTATACTTTGTCACACGCAGAGTGCTGCAGCCCTGGGTGTACGCTCTAACTTAAATGCCTTAGGTGCCCTTGGTACCATATACTTGGGACTTATAATTAAATCAGCTTATGCCAATTGGGGGTAGCTAATTCAACACACATTTTGCAAGGGGTTAGAACACTGGCACCGAGGTCTAGTTAGCAGGCTTCAGTGCACTCACGGAGTTGAAAAACCTCAGCATCTGTCCAAAACTTTGATGGTGATCATGCTAAAAATAGGCATTTCCTTACAGTAATTATTTCCTTACCCTGACTTAACCATTCCAAAAATATCTCTGCGGCTGTGCAGTATTCTCTTTCAGTTTTCTGTCATGATGTTGTCCCTGTTCAATTAGCATTTTTGTGACCTGCTTGCCCTGGTATTTCATAAGTCCTGCTTCGGATGCTGCTATTCCAGGCCTCGAAAAATCATAAAAATGTTACTAGACCTGCAGGTCTAGTGACTTGAATAATATACTCGGCCTATTTGTAATGCTCTTGAACCATAAACTGGTTCCAAGCTATGTGATTGTGGCCAAATATTTTAATTCATTGAGCTGCCATTTTCTTCATTATCACATATGAGAGCACCTTTAAATGTGCGAGTTAAGCATGTCTGCTGTACAAAAAACTATTTTGTTTGATTTAATAGACTAAACTGTTTTTCGATATATAATACAAATCTAGCCAAAGGATGCACATGACTCCTGACTTGCCACTTAGTTCATCAACAGGATTGTCATCAGGGCAGAGACAGGAATGTTTCCCAAATCATGTTTAAAAACTATCACTTAAATACTTAAAGCATGAAGTGGTAGCACACTGTCATTTGTAATCAGCAGATTCTAAAGAAGAGGAGGTCGCGATCCACTCCTGGAGCCCTTAGTCCTCATCTTCCCACTTGAGGTCCTCGGGACACTTGGGGAAGAGGCCAGCGGACTTCATCTTCACCTCGGCTGTCGTCCATCGACAAGAGAGGTAAGAAGCACTGACACTCTAGGTACGGTTCTGCGGAGCCGGAGCCTGGGTTAACTTTGCGCCTGCCTCCCTTTCTGGGAGCCGGAGCGACACCCGCCCAAATAAGAGAATTTTGCAAGGCCATGCGCTGTTTATTTGGGTGGGACGACCCCGCTGGTGAGCCCTTGGGGCCCCGTGGAGTCAGAAGGGGCCTCATCGAGTTGACGCTATCGGCTCCAGCTAACGCAACCTCCGCCGGCGTCTGACCCGGAGTTGGAGCCTGCAGCGCCACCGGTGCCCATCTACGGTGCCAGCCCCATCCTCATCCTCATCCCCGAGGTCACGGAGCCGGAACGATGTCACTCAATGACACTTCCGGCGCCAATTAAACCCAGAGGTTCTATGTTGTGGTCTGAGCACTTTGAAGATGTGCTAGACTCAGTAGGAGAATGGGAGGGCTCTACGGACCCTCTGTAACACCAGGATGGCTCTGTGGAGCATTTGGACCGGTATGGGGAACTTGTGGAAGCAAGTGGACTCTCCAGATACTGGCATGCTTTCTCCTCCAACAGTGGCTATGGAGGAGGGGGCATTCTATGCCATTGTGGTAAAGAGGGCAGCTGAGGTCCTTGGACTAGAACTACCCTCTGTGCAGGTTCGGACTAATCGCCTGACCGAAGTGCTTCAACCTGGGGCTTCCGAACCACTTTTGCTCTTTAATGAGGCACTTACAGACATCCTTCTAGACTCATGGTCCAAGCCTAGCACACGGGCTCCTGTGAATAGGACGATTGCATGCCGTCGTTGCCCAGCACAGGGCAATCCGAAGTTCCTCAGCCAACATCCCACCCTTGAAAGTTTGGTGGTACTGGCCTTTAGGTCATAGGGCACGGGTAGGGAATCCAATAGGCTGGACTCGTTTGGGAAGAAGTTGTTTACTTCTCCAGCCTGGCATTGCGATCAGTGAATACCCCATGCTTATTGGGATGTTTCTCCCACTCCCATTTGAGAGTGCTGCCTCAAGTCCCGGAGGAAGCCGGGCTGTGCTCTACCAAGCAGTCAAGGATGGGAGAGCTGCAGCTAAACTCACCATACAGTGTGGCCTAGACATAACAGATTCGCTGGGCACATCAAGTTCAATGACAGTGGCCTCGAGGCACCACGCCTAGCATAGGACAACTTGCTTCTCAGGCGATGTCCAAGCCAATCTGGACATGCCCTTTGATGGAACCAGTCGTTTTGGAGAGAAGGCAGGCTCGGCCCTAGTCCGGTTCAAGGACTCTCGAGCTACGGCCAGGCCAGATCCTTGGGCCTCTCTTCCAACTCCTTGTGGCCAGTCTTCCTTTTGTGGCAACGGAAGGAGTTTCCTGCCGCGTCAGCCCTATCCCAGCCGCCGTCCAGACTGCCCAAGCTGTGCAGGGACGTGGTGCATTCCAATCCAGGGAAGGAGGCCAGAAGTCGTCGGCTACCCTGCCCCTGGCAGCCGCAGCCTCCAAGCACTCGTGGTCTGAGTCTGCAAGACCACACTACCCCAGTTGGAGGGAGAATTTGTCATCATCTCCCCCACTGGAGATCCATAACATCAGAAAAGTGGGTCTTTCAGATCATTCAGGAAGGCTATTCTCTGCCTTTCCTCTCTTTCCTCCTCTCATTCTGCCCAATCAGGAACGGCTGATGGAGGATCATTTTAAGGTTGGCTCCAAGAGGAAGTTACAGCTCTCTTGGCCATGAGAGCTTATAGAGAGGGTCCCGGTTTCAGAAGTAGACAGTAGTTGTTCCCGTTTTTTTCTGATTCAGAAGAAGAACAAAGGGTTGCAGCCCATCTTAGCTCTTCGGACCGTCAATCTCTTTCTCAAGAAGGAGAAGTTCAAGATGCTCACTCTAGCTCAAGTCTTGTCTGCCCTAGACCAAGAAGACTGGATGGTAGCGTTGAACTTGCAGGATGCATATTTCCACATCCCCATTTTGCCGGGCCACAGGGTTACTTGCTGTTCAAGGTAGGCCGCGAGCACTTTGTTTACACTTCTCCCCTTCGGCCTGACCAGTGCCCCTCGGGTGTTCACCAAGGTGATGGCGGTGGTTGCAGCTCATCTCCGCAGGTTATGGGTATCAGTATTTCCCTACCTCAACGACTGGCTGTTGAAGGCGTCCTCTCCCCAGGCTGTCGTCTCCTACCTTCAGACTACGGCGGACCTCCTGCATTCGCTGGGGTTCTCTATACATGCCGAAGTCACACCTGACTCCTTCTCAGACTCTCCCTTTCATCAGAGCAGTTCTGGACACAGTGAAAGTTCGGGCCTTTCCTCCCGAGCAGCGAGTCCAGGATATTCAGGTTATGATTCCGATGTTTAAGCCTCTATCCTGAATTTCGATGAGACTGACTGAGACTGTTGGGCCTCATTGTCTCCTCCATCCTGTTGGTAAAGCATGCCAGGTGGCGTATGCAGGCGCATACGCCACCTGGCGTATGCACCTGCATATTGTTGTGTGTTTCCTCAATGTTGTGACCACTGGAATTCCAGTGGTCACAACATTGAGGAAATCTCACCAACATGGTCCAGATCTCTGAAGGAACCGCGAGAGATCTGCAGTGGTGGTTGACGAACTGCGATTGGGTCAATGGCAAACCCCTCTTCCTTTCCCTACCAGAACTCACAGTAGTGACAGATGTGTCACTTCTGGGATGGGGGGCATCTGAGAGAGGTGGAGATCAGGGGACACTGGTTTCTGGTGGAGATGGGGCTCCACATAAATCTGTTATAGTTCCGGGCGATTCGATTGGCATTGAAAGCATTTCTTCCCTCTGTCAAGGGTAAGCTAGTGCAAGTGTTCACAGACAACACCACCACCATGTGGTGCTGTAACAAGCAGGGCGGGGTTCTGGTCGTGGACCCTTTGTTGAGAGGCCATACGTCTCTGACATGGCTGAAACAGGGCATAATCCTGGTGGTACAGCACCTGGCAGGTTCTCTGAATGCCAGGATGGATGAACTCGGCCGTCGATGCCTAGCGAATCACGAATGGCGTCTTCAGTCGGAGGTGGCACAAGGTCTCTTTCAACAGTGGGGAGAACCTTGGTTAGAATTGTTTGCCTCTGAAAAGAATACGCAGTGTCGGCAATACTACGCGCTGGAGTTTCCAAGGCTGCTTTCGCTCGGTGATGCCTTTCATCGCGAGTGGAGCTCAGGCCTGCTGTATGCCTTTCTGCCCATACTACTCCTGCCCAGGATGCTGAAGAAGATCAGGAGCGACCAGGCCCAAGTTATCCTTGTGGCTCCGGACTGAGCAAGGGGAGTCCGGGATCCAGAGCTTCTGAGAATGAGTATCGATCCACCGATCAAGCTGCCCCTCCGGGAAGATCTTCTGTCGCAGCAGCAAGGGATGGTTCTCCACCCAAACCTGTCAACTCTGCTCCTCCATGTGTGAAGATTGAGCGGCACTAGTTGATGGCTTTTGACCTTCCTCCTGAAGTCTGTAATGTTATTCTGGCAACCAGGTGTCCCTCCACTAAGACTGTATATGCCTGCCGTTGCAAGAACTTTGTACTATACTGTACAGAAAGGTATATTGACCCACTTTCTGCTTCTCTTTGTACTGTCCTTTTGTTCATTCTGACCGTTGCCCAACAGGGCTCTGATTCGGGAACTCTCAATGGTTAACTTTCTGCTTTGTCTGCTTTTTTGCGGCTTCCAGACCAACCATCTCTCTTCAAATCTCCTGTTGTGCATAGATTTCTAAAAGGGCTGGTTCACCTGTTTTAATCTACGCCCTTTGTTATGCCGCAGTGGGACCATAATTTGGTCCTCACCTACCTGATGTGTGCTCCTTTTCAGCCTTTACACAATTGTCCCCTCTGGCTGGTGACCATCAAAACAGCCTTCTTAGTAGCGATTACATCGGCCCGGAGGGTGAGTGAGTTGCAGACGTTCTCTTGCTCTCCTCCTTACCTTATGTCCTTTCTGGACAAAGTGGTGCTTCGCACCCGGGCATCCTTTTTACCAAAAGTTGTGACCCTTTCCATCTGGGTCAGTTCATCATGTTGCCCACCTTCTTCCAACTCTTTGTGGGATACGTGGGAACGAAGAAGGGAAGGACAGAGCAGAAAAGGACCATCTCTCGCTGGGCCGTTCTCTGCTTTAAGATCTGTTATGCCTTGGCAAAGAAGCAGCCCCCTTAGAGAGTAAGGGCCCATTCCACCAGGGGAAAGGCTAGGAGAACGACCTTGGCTAGGGGTGTCCCAGTGCAAGACATCTGTCAGGCGGCAACGTGAGGATCTTTGCACATGTTGGCAAAACACTACTGCCTGGACGGTCAGGTCCTCAGGGACGGGCACTTTGCCCGCTCCGTCCTCCAGGACTTCCTAGTATACAATATTGATCCGCAGCACACTGCCAGGATGGTATGGCATGGGTATCTAATTCAAAGGTAAGGAATCTGCAGCTAGATAGAGTCTCTACTAGATAATGCGTTACTGAAGGTAAGTAACTTGTTCATCATTTGCATATCACCAAGTAAGTGTTCTGGTTTGTTTTGCTGCTATTTAACTCTTTGTTTGCCTCACTCTTTTTAATTTGAAATAAATTTGCTTTCTTAATTTCTTATATATTTTGAAATATTTGTAATATTAATTAACAGGCTGTTTATTTAAATATTATGTTTATGAGAAAAATAACTGATATCTTCAGACAGCTCACTTGAAAAAAACCTCTAACTCTAGTAAGTGAGAAAAATAAACTCCATTTTCCAAGCAGCAGTTATTAAAAAGACAAAATAACATTTGTCCTCCTTCCTTGAACAGACTACAAATGTGTCAAGATAAAAACAAGATTTAATGGCACCTTTATTGCTCATTCATTTTCTGAATGAACAGAACACCTGCTCCTTTCCAACCTAAATTCACTGGCCAGATGGGACTAGTAAGTGCTAAAAATATCTCAACTTGATAAAATTTACTCGCAATTGCGAGTGGACGAGTGCATTTTACGGGGCGCATATTCTTTTCCTAAGGGCACTAGGAGCTTTGAAACTGTTCCTTCCTTAAAATGAATGTATTTAATAAACTCAAGTGTTTTTGGGAATGTGGAAAGTCGCACCTTTCTTTATCAGATTGAAGAACATGAAAGTTTATGTAAAATGTTACTTTGTTGGTTTTTGCAACTGTATGTTGCATACCTAACCAGCTTTTTGTTTTTTGGGCAGGACACAGATAAAACTCTGTGAAGATGTCGGACAGCGAGGACAGTAACTTCTCTGAGGAAGACAGCGAGCAAAGTAGTGAGCCAGAGGAAGCAGAGGAAAATGAGGTTGGCCTGATGGGAATGAAGAGCAAATAGGGACTGTGAATTGGGGGGGAGGGATATGTTAATTGATATTACAAAAAGGTTTAGTAAACTCCTTGAAGAGCTTGAGTGAAAGAAAGCTGCTGCCACTTCAGGCTCACTCACTACATGATTCATTACCAAATGGATCCCTCACATTGCTTAACTGATAGTCTTTGATAACTTGTTTTCTAGACTTACTAATAAATTTCTCTCTCTTATGTTTTAATATGTTAATCTGGTGCAGATTAAATTAAACTGTACGCCCAGATGGTATAAATGGTGAGAATAGCTGTGTATTCATGATTTCACCTTTCCTCTAGCTGTGTGTAAAGGATATCTGGGAGAGCATGGCTGGTGTGAAAAGTAATAATAATTTAAAGTTTTTAAAGCTTATAAAACCATAAGGTATCCAAGTGCTATAACTGGCAGGGTTATTCAATCAATCAATCAGAACATTTGTAAAGCGCACTACTCACCCGTGAGGGTCTCAAGGCTCGGGGGGGCGGCAGCGCGGGGTGCTTCTACTGCTCGAATAGCCAGGTCTTGAGTAGCCTCCTGAAGGTTAGTAGGTCCTGGGTCTGCCGTAGGAGGATGGGAAGGGTGTTCCAGGTCTTGGCGAGGGCCTGGGTGACGGTTCTACTTGTTTCGGTGGGGATCCACCTGTAGATCTTGCGGAGCATGCGGAGGGTGTTGAGGCAGGAGGACGAGACGGTGTTGACTTGCTTGGCCATGGAGAGTGTTGAGTCAAGGATAAACCCTAGGTTGCGTGCGTGGTGGGTGGGTGTCGGTGCTGCTCCCAGTGCCGTTGGCCACCAGGAGTCGTCCCAGGCTGAGGGGGGGAGACGAGGATGAGGACCTCCGTCTTGTCCGAGTTCAGCTTCAGACGGCTGTTCTTCATCCACTCGGCGACGGCTTTCATTCCTTCGTGGAGGTTGGTTTTGGCGGTGAGGGGGTCCTTGGTGAGGGAGAGGATCAGCTGGGTGTTGTCGGCGTAAGAGATGATGTTGAGGTCGTGCAGTCGGGCGACGTGGGCGAGCGGTGCCATGTAGACGTTGAACAATGTCGGGCTGAGGAATGATCCTTGGGGTACGCCGCAGATGATCTCGGAGGCTTCGGAACGGAAAGGGGGAAGGCGGACGCACTGGGTTCTGCCGGAGAGGAAGGAGGTGGTCCACTCCAGAGTCTTGTCTCTGATCCCTGCGTTGTGGAGGCATGTACGTAGGGTGCGGTGGTAGACGGTGTCGAAGGCGGCTGATAGGTCCAGGAGGATGAGGGCCGCGGTTTCGCCGTTGTCCAGCAGGGCCCTGATGTCATCGGTGGCAGTGATGAGGGCAGTTTTGGTTCTGTGGTTGCTGCGGAACCCGGACTGGGACGGGTCCAGGATGATGTTCTCCTCGAGGTAGCAGGTCAGCTGTCTGTTGACTGTCTTCTTGATGACCTTTGCCAGGAACGGGAGCAGGGAGATGGGCCGGAAGCTCTTGAGGTCCCTCGGATCCGCCTTTGGGTTTCTTGAGTAAGGCGTTGATCTCGGTGTGCTTCCAGCTCTCTGGGAAGGTCGCGGTCTTGAAGGAGATGTTGATGGCCTTGCGTAGGTGGGGTGCGATGGTGGCGCTAGCTTTGTTGAAGATGTGGTGTGGGCATGGGTCTGACGGAGAGCCAGAGTGGATGGTGTTCATGATTTTGATGGTGTCGTCGTCGTTTTTGTTGGTCCAAGTGAGTAGGCGATCGATGTGGGTGGTGGCCGTGGGGTCTGTGGTGTGCCTGGCTGTCGGGACGGTCAGGTTCTTGAAGCTGTCGTGGAGGTCTGCGATCTTGCGATGGAAGATGGTGGCAAGGGAGTCGCACAGGTCTTGCGATGGTGGGATGTCGTTGGTGTTGGAGCTGGGGTTGGAGAGTTCCTTCACGATATTGAAGAGCTCTTTGCTGTTGTGCGCGTTGTTGTCGAGGCGGTCCTTGAAGGAGGCCCTTTTGGTGGATCTGATGAGGTGATGGTGTCTGCGGATGGTGTTCTTGTGGGCTGCGTAGCTGTCCGGTGTTTGTTCGCAGTGCCATTTCTTCTCTAGTTTTCGGCAGGTTTGCTTGGAGGCCTGGAGGTCCGCGGTGAACCAGCTGGCTTTCTTATTAGTGCGTCTGTTGGAGGGTTTCTTGATCGGGTTGAGAGAGTTGGCGCAGTCGTCGATCCAATGCCTGAGGTTGCGGCGGCGGTGTCTGGGTCGGTGGGGTCGGCGGATGAGCTTCGGGCGAGGGTGGTGTTTAGCTGGTCTTCGGTGATTTTGCTCCAGCTGCGGCGGGGGATCTGTTGTGTGCGGTGGTGGGTTTCCAGAAGGTGAAGTTGATGCAGCGATGGTCGGTCCAGTGGAGTTCGGTGGTGTGGCTGAAGGTGACGTGGGAGCTTGCGGAGAAGATGGGGTCAAGCGTGTGGCCGGCGGAGTGGGTGGGCGTTGTGACGAGCTGTCTGAGTCCGAGGTTGTCAATCAGGGTGGTGGAGTTGGTGTCGTTGTTGTTCTCGAGGTGGAAGTTCAGGTTTCCGAGGCGGATGTAGTCTGTGGAGGCAAGGGCGTGCATGCTGACTAAGTTGGCGATGGAGTCGCTGAACTGAGGCCGGGGTCCGGGGGGCCTGTAGACGAGAGTTCCTCTGAGGGTGGTGTTGGGATCAGTGTGGATCTGGAAGTGCAGGTGTTCGGCGGTGCTGAGGGTGTCATCGGTCCTGGTCGAGACCCTGAGGGTGTTGTTGTGGATTATGGCGATTCCACCTCCTACTCCGTTGGTGCGGTCCCTGCGGGTGATCTTGTAGCCGTCCAGGATGGCTATGGCGATGTTGGGTGCCTAAGAGGCGTTCATCCAGGTCTCTGTAAGGAAGGGGTTCGACGGCGTGTTTGCGTGCGGAGCGGGTGTTCAATAGTATGCATCTGAGGTGGTTGCGTCCTGTCACGGTGGGCGGTTTGTTGGCTCGGAGGCTGGTGAAGCTGCAACTCTGGCAGGAGAAGGGTCCTTTGGTGTGCTTCGGGGTGGCCAGAAAGCAGGTGTGCAGTTGACCGGTGTTGAGTGCGTGGAGGGTGCTGGCGGCGTAGTGGCGGCAGTCGGTGTGGCATTCGCGGGGACCAGGGGTCTGGTGCTGGGCGCGGTCCAGGAGCGGCCGGGCGCAGACGGGTTTGCCTTGGGCGTGCTTTTTGTGCGCCAGCGGCGCGTCGGCTGCGCAGAGGCCGCCATAAGAAGGGGAGGTGGAAGGGAGGAACAGCGGGGAGGTGGGAGGAACAGCGGGGAGGTGGGAGCGGGAAGAATGGGCGAGCGGGGGGGCGGGGACGCAGGGTGGGAAAAGCGAGAGGGTAGAGCGGGCGGAGGATACAGAAGGCAAAAAAAGCACAATAACAGTACAAATAGTACAAAAAGGAATAAAGGAGAAATACAACCGATTACAATGCAAGGGCAGAATGCACAATCACAGCGAGGCAGACAGGGAAAAAAAGGGGCAGAGCGAGCGCAAAGAGCTTACGGCCTACCACTGGCCACCAGGGATGAGGCGCATGTGGTAGCCTGCGGGTGGAGGAGGTCCTCGAACTTCCAGCAAGCGGCAGCAGCGGTCTCAGGGACACGAACACACAGGTGGTGCTGTGCGGCGTGGGAAGCGGCCTGCCTGGAAGCAGGGTCAAGGGTCGCTCTCCTCACCACGCAGCAGCCGCCATAAGAAGGGGAGGTGGGAGGGAGGAGCAGCTGGAAGGTGGGAGCGGGACGAATGGGCAAGCAGGGGCGGGAACGCAGCGGCGGGAAAAGCGAGAGGGTAGAGCGGGCGGAGGATACAGAAGCAAAAAGGGCGCAATAACAGTACAAAAAGAAATAAAGGAGAAATACAACCGATTACAATGCAAGGGCAGAATGCACAATCACAGCGGGCAGACAGGGAAAAAAGGGGCAGAGCGAGTGCAAAGAGCTTACGGCCTACCACTGGCCACCAGGGATGAGGCACAGGTGGTAGCCTGGAGGAGGGCCTTGAATTTCCAGCAAGCGGCAGCAGCGAGCTCAGGGACACGGACACACAAGTGGTGCTGTGCGGCGTGGGGAGCGACCTGCCTGGAAGCAGTATTGGGGGCGGGGGGGACCAACAAAGGCAATTATAGTTGTGAGAAAAGCCAAGTAATGCTAGCGATGTGTACAGGAAAAGTGTTCCAGAACGTAGCAGCTGGCACAGAAAATGCACGCTCACCCCATCTCGCCTTCCTTAAATGGGGAACAGTCACTTTCCTCTGCCCAGCTAATCTCGACTGTCTGCTGCAAAGACACCAGTTGAAACGCTTCTTACATAATAAGAGCCCTGCTTGTTAAGATCCTAAACAAGCATTGGCATGGCCAATAGGTCTCGCTTTTGGGACCTTATAAGTTTTTATCTATGCAACGGTTGCTGTTGTTGCAGCAAGTATATTGTGCTGCATAACTCAATACTTATAATGTCCCAAATGCGAGACCTATTGGATATGCGAATGGATAGCTAATAGGTATGGTTTCATCGACCTTTTAAGTATTTCGTTATGCAGTTTAATACTATTGGTGCAACAATATTACTTTTTGAATGGCTAAACAGTTATAATGTGTGTAAGGCTAGACCTATTGGATATGTTTTTTTTTATTTTGTGAGTGGTTTTTGAATGTAGTTATTGTGAGAATGTGATAGTTAGGGAGAGAGTGAAAATGTTTATTAGTGAGAGTATGTTAGTGAGAATGATTTTTTTTTAGAGTGAGTTTGTTAGCTATTGTTTGAGAGATGCATGGTGTTTTTGTAACTGAGAGTTTGTTCATGTGAGTGTTGTGAGAAAGTGCCATCTTTCTTGCATGGTATGCCCCCACTTTTTGCTGAATTTCTGAATGTACTTTGACTGAGTGTTCCCTGGACTCCTGCCAATCAGGGGCCCAGGGCCTATGTTCCTTCCCTAAAACCCAAATTGGCAAACCCTGGCCACATGTCAGCCCCGGGTAAATGGTACCCAGGGCCTTGTGACCAGGGAAGGCCTCTAAGGGTTGCAGCACTTATTGTGCCACCCTTAGAGGCCCTGTACCCTAACACAAACACACTGCCCTCGCAGGCCGAGTGTCTGGGTACAAGACAAAACAAAGAGTTGACATGGCCCACATCCCTGTGTGCCATGCCCACAACCTACACTGCCCTGGCATACATCAGCCACCCCTCTAGCTGGGTGCCCTATGCCAGTGGTGTGGGCACAGGAGCATGAGCCCTGTGCCACTACAGTACCCAGGTCCATTCCTGGGCACTGTAAGTGCAGTGCTGCCATTTAAGAGTATATGGTGCTGAGAGCTCGTCAAACACGAACTCCACAGCACCATAATGGCAACACTGAAGACTGAGAAGTTTGGTATCAAACTTCTCAGCACATTAAACCCGCACTGATGCCAGTGTGGGATTTAATGTACAAAGCACTACAGAGGGCATTTTAGAGATGCCCCCTGAAACCTAACCTACAATCCACGTCTTGTCTGAGAGGCTGCCACACAGCAGACATGTTGCTGGACCCCTGGGTGGAGAGCTCCCGCTCTCCTGGGCCTGCAACAATGCACATCCTGGGCGAGGTGCTAGGTCTCCTCCCCAAGGATGGGCAGGGGGAAGCTTCAAAGGCATGCCGCCTTTGTGAGCTTCTCCAGGCCACTTGCTGTAACCAGCAGCTGCCCCCCCCCCCCCCCCCCCCCCCCCCCACCGGTTCTGACCCCCACTCTGGCGGGAAGACTGGCCGGAAACCCCAAGTAAGGACAGGGGATGTGCCAGCCTCTGCCAACCCCACCCCTCAGGTGGGGGAGGCGAGGTGAAGCACCTCTCCGGGCTCTTGCCATTTTGAAGATGGGAAGCCCTGCCAAATCAAGACTAGGCTACTGCCCCCTCCCACAGGAGAGTGGCAGGATAGGGGGTGTACCCACCCCAGGGCAGGGACCCATTGGTCCCTGCCGTTTACCTACCTGTAACGCCCCTAAATCTAGTATTTAGGGGCACCCTGAACCTTCCTTCCTCAGATTCCAGATTCTGAAAAAGCAAAGAAGAACAAGAAGAAATAAGACCTGCCGTGCAGCTGCTAAGAAGAGGAAGACACCAACTGCTTTGGCCCCAGCCCTATCGGCCAGCAACCTCACAAACCCCGGAGGACCTGGCTACCTTGTGTCTCTAAGCATCTGGGACTCCTATGAGCAGTGGCTCTGCTCAAAGCAAGTTTCTAACCCCTGGCATCAGCCCGGAACCGCGAACCCTGCACACTCTGCACCCGCCAAGCCTGGCCTGTGCCGGAGTGGACAAGACTCCGAGGACGTCCCCCCGGCAACTGTGACCCCAAATCCGGCACCCAAGGACCCACCTCGACGCTCCTCACGATGCCTGCAGCCTCAGAACCAGGGACCCCCCCAACCGCGATCAAAAGAGGGTAAGATTTTCCGACATCAAAAGGCACCCCTGCGGCCCCCTGTGCCCTGCGGCCCCCTGTGCCCGACTCCTGGGTACCTACCTATCCTCCAACTACCCAACTTACCTCTCGAAGTGGTGGTGGCACCCGAAGAATCTTCGTCCCCAAGCTTGTAGCCTTTGTTCGTCCTTGAGCTTTCCCATTGAAATCCATTGAGTGCCCGAAGGTTCAAACGCACCCTGCACCCAGCCGCCCGAGTGGCCCTGGCAGTGCAACTTCTACTCCTACCTACTTCCCCATTTGCCCTGAGCAAGTGACCAGGAGCCCAGCTCCCACAGCCGCGTGGCCTGCTAGTCAGCAGCCACCAACCAAGGCCCCCCTGCCTCACATAGGATACCATTGGGCCCAACTCACTCTGCACCCAGCCGCCCCAGTGCCGCTGAGGGTGTAACAACTGTACCAACCTGACCCTGGGAGACCCCTGAGTCTGTGCTCAGAACCTTAACTCTGCCAGTCGAGTACTTACCCAAAGCCCATAACTCCATAGGGTAACATTGATTGGTTTCTTCAGAAATTTTTTCTAAGTGTGGAGTTTCTAAAACTTAAAATATTCACCTAAAATCAACCAAGTAACGAAAACGGAAATACTCACCTGCTATTAGGAGAGAACCCAGTGCTGGATCTTGGTGCCCAGCACTGACCCTGAAAAGTACTCACAACCGTACTTACCACTAACCCAATTTTCTTCCATAGGAAATCATTGACTGTTTTTCTTTGATATTTCTTTTAAGTGTCGATTTTAGCAAACTACAAATATTCTCTAAAAATCATACGAACTGTGAAACGTAATTACTTACCTATTTTAGATAGATGCCCCAGTGCTGAGGCTAGGAGCCCAGCACTGGATTTCAAAAGTAACGAGAACATACTTTACCCGTAACTTGAATTTTCTTCCATAGAGAACCATTGACTGTATTTCTATGAAATGTCTTCTAAGTGTCGATTTTACAAACTTATAAATATTCCTTAAAAATCGCTTGTACAACTTAAACGCAGTTTCTCAACTGCTTACAGGTGGTACCCTAGTGCTGGATCCAGGATCCAACACTGACCTAGAAAAAGTACCCATAACCCCACTTACCTGCTTAGTGAAATTCCTTCCATAGGATAACATTGGTAATTTGATCAGAAAAAGTTTCTAAGTGTCAACCTTTAAAATAGCAAAATATTGCTTAAAAATCACCACAGTAACTTAACCGAATTTACTCACTTGTTTCCAAGAACTGTCCCAGGACTGAATCTAGGATCCAGTCCTGGAGTTAGAAAAGTAATCCTGAAAGTAATTAATTGCATACAACTAAAAGTTCCCATTGAGCTCAATGTATTATTGTGTTTGAAATTGTGTTGCCTATTGCAACAACCTGTAACTATTACCTACAAAAGTCAATTGCATATTGCAAAAGTATTTAGCTAAAGCATCTCATTCTGAGAAAGTATATTTATGATACCTATTGTTGGTTCTAAAATAAAACACCTATATATTGTTTATATAAACCATTGGCCTAGAGTTCAGTTCTTGAGTGTGTGAGACCATTTGCTGACTGAGTGTGTACAACAAATGCTTTACACTGTCCTCTGATACTGCCTTACTGCTCGACCAAGCTACCACTTTAGAGAGTAAGGTTATATCTAACTTTAACCTCTGCCAAACCTCTGGGGACTGTGGACTCTGTACACACTGTACCTATTTGGGAACAGTATATACAGAGCCACTTTCTCACAAGTGTGTATGTGATAGCAAGTTAGAGAGTTAGTTATTTAGTGTGAGTGAGTGTGTTAGTTTGTGAAAGATATTGTGAGAGTTTGTTAGTGAGAGAGTGTGAGAGTTAGGTAATAAGTGAGCGAAAGTGGGTGATTTAGTTATTGAGAGTGATTGGAAGAGTTACTTTTTTAGTTAGTGATAGTGAGTAATTGAGTTAATACAAATGAGACTGCCGAACTTTTAGGCGCTATCTATCAGTTGCTCATATTAAGGAGATCTCAGCTGAGAGCTTTGTCAGGGCAGCACACACACCTCAGGGGAAGCGCTGGATGCCAGTGAGAGCATCGAGAAGACCCGGGGCACTCCCAGAATGCACCACCATGGGACAGGGGGTGGAGGGTGGTACAGAGGGGGGTGGAGGCAGTGTAAACAAATGAGAAGAGCATGCACAGAGCCCGGCTTGGGAGCACACAAAGGGAGCATGCACAGAAAGGACCGGCTGGGTACAGTTGGCAACATTCACAAGAGCAAGAAGCATGTTATTAAAAGCCTCAGGATAAACAAAGAAGTGAAATTGTGAGGCTGTTTTTTTGTTTTTAGAGTCACTTTCAGGATCATCACATTTGTGCTAAAACTAAAAGAACAGACTTAAAGTGTTGTTGAACATCCGGAAGTAGCATCCGAGGCTTCGGAGCTCTGCAGAATTGGCAGTAAATTTAAACTTATAATATATATATATATTATATAGTGCTAGCTAGACCCGAAGGTATCATAGCGCTTTACATGTTATGTGATAATGCCATTCAAGCTCTTCTTAGAAAGGCTGCGATGCTTGTGATAGGACATTACGAGTTTTAACCGCTTAAACGTGGTTTTTTAAAACCTACAAATAATTACGAAATTCTAAAAACTACCTTTGACAACACAGTGACTTTACAGCTGGATTTAAAACATCACTTCCTCCGCCGTATTTCAAATTGCAGTTAATTTTGTGTATTATCACAGAAGAACTTGTGTGTTGCTACACTTTTACCAGGGTGGCTATCTCGACGGTCCCACTCCAGTATTAATGGCACTTGTGGGCAAGGCTGCTAAACTTGTAGGCGCTATCTATCAGTTGCTCATATTAAGGAGATCTCAGCTGAGCGCTTTGTCAGGGCAGCACACACACCGCAGGGGAAGCGCTGGATGCCAGTGAGAGCATCGAGAAGACCCGGGCACTCCCAGAATGCACCACCATGGGACAGGGGGTGGAGGGTGGTACAGAGGGGCGGAGGCAGTGTGAACATATGAGAGGAGCATGCAGAGAGCCCGGCCAGGGAGCACACAAAGGGAGCATGCTCCTTGAATGTGTTCACATAATAGCTAAAACGTGACTTCTACATTGTCCACATCAGGGGTGCAATCTGGATTTCGCGGCCGCGAAAGTGATTCCGCACTGGAAGAAAATGAAAGTGAGCGGCTGGCTGCGCGGCCACGAAAGTGATCCCGCGCTGGAAGAAAATGAAAGTGAGCGGCCAGCCACAAAAGGGATCGCGGGGAGGGGGAGGGAATTGAAAGTGATCGCGGGGAGGGGGAAAAAGTGACGCGGCCGCGCGGCCGTGAAAGTGGCCAGGAGCAGCAGCAGCCAGCGGGAGGAGCTGGACGCGCTCTGTGGTGGGGGAGGGGCGTGCATTGAGGCATGGGAGAGCGAGAGGAATGCCAGATGGTGGCTGTGCACGTAACCGCATGCTGGTGGCCGGCAAAAGCCTTTGGTAGCACTTTAAAAACCTGCTTACTAAATGTCTCGCAGACAGCGCATGTGCTGGCTCAGGCGAGACTAAAGAACCAGACACTAGCCTTTGAAAATCAGCTTCTTCCTCACTGGAACCCAGTGAAGAGTCCTCAGCGCCTCCCTCACCAATAGATGTTTAGGAATGCCCAACACCAGGTGCGCAGCTGCATTTTGGATATCCTGAAGTCTACTAAGTGAATACTGGTTGGCATTCAAATACAGAGCGTTGCACTAGTCAAGGCGAGATGTTATTAGCGCAATGACCACCAACACTCTTGGCTCCTTAGGAAGGAAGGGAAAGATCTTCAGGCACTTGATGATCCACAAGTCTCTGGCCACCAACGGTCAGACCAAAACAAATTCTCTGCCTCGAAGACCACAATCTCCATTCTATAGGCATTCATCTTGAGCCAGTTCTCTCACATTCAGGTGCTGACTTTCTCCATGTACAGCCTAAACGTGTCCGCTACTCCTGCCTAATCACCTGATATTGAAACCATGATTTGTGTAGTGTCCGCATAGGACGCTACCTGAAAGCCAAAGGAGCAAAATAGCTTAGTCAGAGGGGCCACATAAAGATTAAACAATGTGGAGCTGAGGGAGGAGTCCCGCTGGACACTACAAGGAATCTGGAAAGGTTTAGCCCTAAAGTCCCCCAGTTCACTTTCTGGGCCATATTCGCCATGATGCATTCTAAAAGATTGAGAGCAGAACCCCCTCAGCCCACCCTGATGCAGATCCAGGTGGGAGATGGTATTTGAAGACTGCGGATAAACCTACGAGAACTAGAGTAGCCGCACCTCCCTGATCCACTTGGCGGCAAATGGAATCTGCCACTGTGGTCAGTGCAGATTTAGTGCTGTGGCTCCTCCTGAAGCTGTTCTGTGAGGAATCTAGAAGCTCACAGTCTATATAAAAACTGTGCTAGTTCCTGGTTTAAATGCCTGTCAAGGATTTTGGCTGGTGCAGGCAACAGGGAGATGGGTCTAGGATTATTTTAATCTCCTAGATCCCGTTTGGTTTCTTTTTCAAGGGAATAATAATCGCTTCTTCCCAGCACCGGGGATACAGTCCGGACTCCAGCACCTGGGCATAAACTTTATCCTTATCCAGAAAAGAAGCAATTAGATCTTGTGTGAGTTGAATCACTTTGGGTGGACAAGGATCATCAGGGGAACCTGATGTAATTTGTCCCCGGAGAGTTTTAATTTTAGCAGCCAGCAAACTAAAGAAGTAGGGCAACTCATAATTAATGGGGGTCCGCCCAAAAAAGTCATTTTCCATAGATGTAGGAGCTGAATCATCCTCCGCATCTTGGAATTCAGAGAGAATCTTCAGAATCTTATCCTCAAAAAACGAGGCCACCCAAATTAAATATTCTTGACTTTTCCAGCTCCTGTAGAGCTGGCAGCGAGGTAAGATTTCGTACTACCTTAAACAGTTCCCTAGATGCATTAATCGCAGATCTTATTTTAAGGGAAAAGTATGGGGATTTTGCCTCTTTAATGGCACTCTTGTATTTTTGAATTGCTTCTTTTTTTTTTTGTCCTTTTTCTTCTGAAGTACTCAACAATCTCCGCCTCCATTCTTGCTTACGGCATTGCCACTAGAGGTCTTTCAAACTCTCTGAAAACCATGGGGCAGAAACCTTAGTCTACCTTAATTTTGGAAATAATGGGGGCTACCTCATCAATAGCTGACCTCACCCATCTATTAAAATCCTCTGCTGTCTGTCCCTGACCGCAAAATCCTTTTGCCTGAGAAGAATCAAGAGCTTCCTTCAGTTGATTGCTGAAGATTTTATTCCATCTTCTGTATGCGGCCCACATGTCCTGTCTAGTCTTATCTTCCTATTCATCCTTCACAACAAACCCTGCAACATAATGATCCGTTCAGCTGAGAGACAGGCAGTCTTTAACCAACCGGTCAAAGCCAAGTCACGTCACATAATCTTTATTCGATAATTTCCCAGATGATCATAAAAGACGTGCATAATTTAAAACACACTCAATAAAAACAATCCAATATTTAAATGTTTTAAAATGCATTAATAGAAATAAAATACGTATCCGGCACGAAGCCATAAAAAAACCTATTCTTAAAACGTGGACTAATATAATAAATGATACAATTTGAACAAGCAATCATAAAGGCCAGGACATAAGGTACAAATCGAATTGTGCGATCATTGTTTAAAATAACATTACCTCTCCCACACGTAAAATGCCCCTCAAAGACCAGCTAACCAAATAACCGGTATTTTGGTCATTTAGTTGATGTAAAAAAAAAAAAAAAGCAAATCAGCTTTACACTTAGTAAATTCGTGCCTGCGCATTAGAGGCAAAAGGAATTTCCTGGTGCAGAGGAGATAAAATTACAAAAGAAAAAAAAGTGTAATAGGGTCTGGTTTGATTGCTCATCACACGGGCAAATACACAGTTTGTTTGGACAGTACCATCCAGCATGTGACCATCTGTATGGTTTGAAGTTTTTCATTAAATCCGAAAGGTCCCTAGTGTCATTACAACTTTCATCCAGATAAAAATTAAAATCCCCGAAGATGGTAAAATTTAGAGCAGGAAATGAAGGGTTCCAGCACCTGATTCCACTTCTCAAGAACTGTTTTCTTGACCCGGAAGGCCAGTATACCAATAACCCCGCAAAAACATGTGAGGTTGCTTCTAATTCTAAAATTGAAAGATTAGTAAGGTCCTGACATCTGCAAGGAAGCTGATCAGCCATGGGACTGACGAAGAAGAGGGCCAGCCAAAAGTAGATGTAGAGATTCAGCTTCAGAAGGTTGAAGGGATGGAAGTAGGGAGTTTACGAAGGAAAGGCGTGGAGGCATATATGTTTAAAGCCTCCTATGGCAAGTTCAAAATGGGTAGAAATGGCTATGTGAGATCATTGGATTTGCCAGATTACTAAACCTTATTTCCTTTTATAGCAGGAGGCAGAGGAAGAGCGAGTGAGCCCTGCCCGCAGTGAGAAAGCGGACGAAGAGGAAGCTGAGGAAAATGATGATGATGATGATGATGCTGATGAAGCTGAAGAGGTTGATGAAGCTGAAGAGGCAGATAAACCAGAGGAAGGAGATGAAGGTTCCGAAGAAGCTGAGGAAGAAGATGATTATGATGAAGAGGAGGAAGAGGAGGATGACGATAATGACCGACCACGAAAAAAATCTCGGCATGGAGGATTCATCTTGGATGAAGCCGGTATTATTCCAGACAGTGACAAGTTCCCCTGTCTCCTCATATGTTTTATTCTGTCAATGAGGTTCTCACCTCAGACCAACTGAGTCTCCACCCTGGATAACTGCGGCATTCTAAGCGAGCGGGTGGTGTAGGGGTCATGAGTTTTATGAATGAATTGCAACTTCAAATAAACGAGAATCCCAGAAGCCAGACTGCCCTTGTGTGTTGATCCACTAGTGGTAATTTTGGCTGCCCTTCAATGAATTGGGGATTCCATGTTGAACTGGGGCTTCCATTTTGGTGTTGCTAGTTTATCTGGGTTTCATGGGTCATTTCGAAATGTTTTAGGCTTGTGGAATTCCTGATATAATTGAAAACATCTCTGTTTGGATTGTTCCTTTTTTTGAGACTGAAAATACAACTTTGTGTTTCTTTTTGCAGATGTGGATGATGAGTATGACGACGATGAAGATCAGTGGGATGGTGAGACGGAGCAGATTATCGGCAAAGGTGAGAACATCTGATCTGGTACCCTGCCAGCTGAGGACACGGCACAGGGGGTATTTTGGGGGTGGTGGTGTGCGTGCACTGATTGCTAAAACGCTTCGTGTAGAAAAAACCTTCCTGACTTAACTATTGTTTTTTTTTTTTTAATTGGGTAATGGCCAAACAATGTAAAGGCATTTTTAAGAGATAGCATTTGCATATTGCGACCAGAGGTATTAGTGCAGGCAGTCCTTGCAATGAAATGTGAAGCATTGTCTCCCAAAAAAAAGTCCTAATGTGTAGTATTTGCATTTTCTGATTTGCGATTGCATCTTTACACATTAAGCGTTGAACAAAAATACACTGTGGATGCATGTGCCTTTTAACCTTAATTCCTGGGCCCTTTAGGCTTTGGTTAGAACTTGAACAGTCCCTTGGACTTGAAAGTGTGGCCTATTGCTAGTAAGGTGGTATTCAGAATAGTCACATGTAACATGTCAGAGGCTGCAGAAATCAGAATAAAACTTGAAAGGAAAAATGGAACCTAGAGTGAGACTAGGTGAGACCAAGATGTGGCAGGATATTGTGCCCCGTTCAGTGTGATTATTATAACTGTCTATCACAGAATATATCCACAGTAGATGCATATAGATTAGCACAGATTGCCATTTCCTGGGAAACAGTTCATACGAATTTTATAGCTCCTCAACATAAAAAGTCCTTTCCACCATCCTTCTTACTGCCATTTTAGCTCCGTCTTTTCAGTTAGATAAGTACGCAGCAACAGTTTTGTCATCAGCATGGCTTACAAGATAAGATTTATATTAGAAGCACCTGGCTAAGGCTGCTTTTTAGGTCAAGGGACCATCCGGTCTGCCGAAGGCAGAACCGGAAGTCCGGAGATCTTATGTTTCTGAGAGTGGCTCTTTAGCCCGCCTCTCTTTTTGGCTCTCCTCCATTGGCTGGCTTCCTAAACGGAGGCCAGCCATTGGAGGAGAGAGCCGTCCCTCCAAATAGGCTCCGTCTTTTTCCGATTCGGGGGCGTGTTCCGTGCTCTTCTTTCCACTTTTTAGCCACGCCCTTTTTTAGGCGTGTTTTTCTCTCCTCCAGCCAATGGCAAGAGGAGAGAAAAAGAAACACGCCCCCGAATCTGAAACCGCCGCTGCGTTTCTCTGAGGCATTTCTGCTTTGCCTCGGAGAAAGGCGGCGGTGTTCATGGCGTCCTCTCCCCCTGCTCTTGGCTCCCGTGTTGGCTGCTGCTCTGGTCTCGTCCCCCCTGACCGAGCCGCATAGGATCCTAAGGTGTCCGTTTTTTCATTATTTAAATTGTTGAAATAACTGAAACTAAAGAGAGAGCTCAGTGTTTGTTTGTCCGGCCCTTGGAAAGTTGTGAGTTAGACCTTGACGAACTCCTACGTTGTGTATTTAATGTTGCGCAAGTCGTGCTGGCAGAAAGGTGACGCCAGAGACGCAATGTCGGCTTGGACAGAGTTTCCTTCCGTTATGCTCGTTGTTTTCAAGGCTGCGTGCAAGGCCTTATTACTATGAAAATGATTGCGCGACAAGGCCTGCCCTCGTGCCAGATAAGAGCACACAGAAAAAACAAGCCTGCCGCCTCGATGGCTCCCCTGTACCACTCTGGGCCCCGGCTCTCTGCCTGCCTTCCAAAGCTGAACACGCTAAAAGCGGCTGCCAAGCATGGCAGGCCAGGCTGCTGAGTGCCCGGATGAAGACACATACAGTGTATGACAAAAGTGTGTGGGTTGTCACTTTTTCAATGTTACTCTTGCACAAACGATGAAACTCAGTGTGCACGTGCCTTCTTTAGTCAGTCCTTCTCGAAGTCCAGCTGATGAGGAAACTTAGCTGGATTGTGTGTGTTTTTTTATTCATCCGTCAGAAATAGCACCGTTTGCTGGGTAGTGTACTGCTAGGGAGTGAGGGCACGTCCCCTACTCCTTTTGCAAACTAACAGCTGTAGAAGACCAGAGAGGCGGGCCAGTCTCTGAAGAGAGGAATTCATAAGTTAGAAAACTCAAAAGACGCCTACTATAAATGAAAGATCCCCGCTCCCAAAAGATCATATTTTAGTCAGCCTCCCTCACTACAACGGTGTAATTCTGAGGCCGCCGTTTGACTCACCGCAGCCCCGTAGCTGTGAGATTTCCAACAATAGCCTTCTGCCCTGCTGGACTGTACTTTCAAGGGCTCGCCTGAGTGATCGCTTTATTGACTCGTGACATGCTTGCTACATGTGTACTGTGTACCTTCCAATCAGCATGCGCGCTGTTCTTTCCTTTTACCAGACACAGGCTGAGGCGAGTGACAGAGGCTGAAATACGTGTCAATCTTTCCTCCACGACCCAGCCCACCGCTTTCCCCCCACACACATACTGAAAGTGGGCAGCCCAAACAGCCCTTCGTGCACACTACCGAAGGAGCGTAGCGCCACACACGTCAGTGAAGCACACAACCACAGTATTCCACACACAACTCGCTGTAGTCATATAACACCACGACATCACAGACACATTAGTGTGTTGCTACTTTTCATTTATTACGACAGAGATCGATGCAGTCGATGCAATTTGTAGAGAGAAAAAATTCTGCATTCAAAATTGCACAATTTTAGAAAGAGCTCTAACACAGTAACGGTAATTCGAATTTTGAAATGAATATAAAGTATATGGTTTTATTTTAGAGAAAATACCTGAAAATCTTTCAGTGTTGAACGTCGTAAGTAAGATGAGAGCTAGACGTAGACCGCAAAATTATAAATGAATGCTTTGTCAGTAGGTCTCAGGTAATAATTATATGCGACGCAAATCTGGCAGGGTTGCGTATTAAATATATTTTTAAAAAAATAGTGAGAACAATAATTTCAGCTTGCATTGTAATTTACAGCTAAATCTCTTTCATATTTTCATCTACCAATCGTTCATGTAAGCATTTAATTGCGTAACTATTATACACTTATTTCTCTAATACAACTACAATCGAAGATGGCCACCAAGAGAGAGAACCTGTCACTAAACTCAGCAAGGCGCCGCGTGATTGTGTCTGTATTGTTTATCAGTTCCTATTATGTCTTGACATTTGTATGACAACAATGAGGCAGCTGTGCAGCTTCTGACATTTAGCAATCTTACCTGCGGTGTAGTTGCGGCTCCTTCATGTAGGACACACTGCTTAATTTATGTTACGAATGTATTGTGTTACACAGAACGACCTTAAACCAGCGAGGTTTCAAAGAAATGTCCAGAGTAGGTTTAAGAGAACCGTGTATATGCATTGACCGAAAATTAATAAGATGCAGAGTTCAGAATTAGAAGCTCACAACCTCACAACTTCACTCTCTCTCACTCACTACCTCAATCACTCTCTATCTCACTACCTCACTCTTTCTATCTCACTAACTCACTTTCACTCTCTTTCACTACCTCTCTCTCTATCTCACTACATCACAACATCACTCTATGCTTATATATCACTACCTCACAACATCCCTCTCCCTCACTACCTCACTCTTTCACTACCTCACTCTCTCTATCCCACTACCTCACTCTCTATCTACCTCACTCTCTATCTCACTACCTCACTCTCTATCTCACTACCTCACTCTCTATCTACCTCACTCTCTCTCACTACCTCACTCTCTATTTCAATACCTCACTCTCTCTCTCTATCTCCCTACCTCACTCTCTCTCTGCCAATGCAATAGGTATCACATATGCAAAAAAAAGCTAATGCCAATAGAAATGACAATGCCATTTATTTAGGGATACAAAAATGATTAAAAAAATGACCAATAGCTCTACCTATAATATTGCCGAGACCATTGCATTGTAAATGCTTGTTTGTCTTTGAAACTGTAATAAGTTCCTTACTTAGATTCAGACCCACAGCATACCATTGAAGTGTACTTTGAGCTGTGGAAAGCTTTATCATTGGTGGAGTGGCTACAGAAACTTTCTGCTACACATATTAGCATGACCGAAATAATGGTGTTGTGGTGTTTCTATTGTGTGTATTGCCGTCACGACAGATCGCTTGACATTGCCAGTGCTTCTTTTGTTGAGTTTCTTTGGGAGGTGGACGAAGCGTATACACCTGAAGATAAGATTTCTTCAAAGTTTCATATCTGAAGACCATTGTAAAGCACTGAAGTGGTATAGTCACTAGTCATGGAAGCAGCTGATGTCCAAAAAGTCCCCTTCCACTCAATGAAATAATTACACGTTGTTGAAAACATGAATGCACACCAAGAAAGCAAAACATGTTAAGTTATCTTGTCACGCTTTGGTAAAAGACTTTGGTGGTGAATCTTATTCTGTGCAATAAATTGTCATTAACTTCCATTTATTTCCCTTGGATTTGCATAGGTGTTTTGTTACTTAAACCGCGTACCACTGTTGTTTCTCCAATTACCCAGCTTAGCCTTCTCTATTCCTCCCTAACTGATGCAGTGTGTTTTCTCTTGTGACATAGTGTGAGTATTTAGGCGCAGTTGAAAAGAATGTCACCAGACAAAATTAACAATTAAAATTATCGAGATGAGAACACAGTGCTGCAATCCTATGATCCTATGAAGAAGTAAAATATTTGATGAAATATCACATTTATCCGAAAGAACCACTACAGGAGATCATGGACACCATGCACCTACGTCTGATTCTGTAGCAGAATTGAACTGGTTCTGTAGATACCCAGCAAAGACATGCTTCTCAGATAAAACAAGCAAAGTGTAAGAGAGCCCATAAGAAAGTTTTAAGGAACCACCTTTATGAAACACGCATTGGCAAAGCCAGTAGGAAGCACCTTTAGAAGGTGAGTGCTCAGTTATTGGCTATGCCATTGCTCACTTACATGAGCAAAAAGAAAACTAAAGATCCAAAATGCCTGCCAGTGTGTCATGGTACATGGGTGTGTATGGATGGCCATTCTGGAATATGAATATATACATATATATTTGGTTTTTATTTTAAATAAAGCTTTTTGTGCATGTGCGTTCTGACACACAAGTGGCCATTTTCGGATATTTGTTGATTAGCATAGATAATCTGACTTGGAATTAGTCTTGTTTTGTCATTCTAGAATTGGGGTCTGCAGCATTGATGCCACTCTTCCCAAGACAGAGTAACTGCAGTTGAGGTTAACATAACGTACAACGCCCTTAGCCATAAAAAAAGATTCTTTTTTTGGTAACTCGGACTTTAACATCAGTGTGAACTTTACAACCTCAAAATGAAAGTAAAATTGCACTGAAGGGTGAGCCTTAAATGATGAGTATTTTGAAACCTATGTCACTTTGCATGTGTGTTGGAGCTTTAAATACCAAAGAATTAGTAAAAAACACCTTGTGCACACTAGAGAAGTCGATACGATGAGAACCTAAACTACAATTGTGAGCCTTTTGATCCATCGATTTGACATATGGACTTGAGCAAATGATTTCCGTTCATTTAGTCTACAAGGATTTTTTGGTTGTTGCAAATTACTACTTGGTCTTTGGACTTATTACTGTGAGTGAGTCTCAATACTTGAGTCTCAGTCACAGAAAATTCTGTAATTGGACTGAGTGTGTTTACTACCAGTGCCCACCTTTTAAGATAAGGTCACTGCTGCGTAGCTAGGGTAAGGGGCACTTGGCTGGTTACACAAGAACATGTCTGCACACGTGTTTGGGCGGCACGTGCTAGATTGCCATCTTGCGCAACTCATTAATTGCGCACAGGTAGCCTGACGCAGAAGGGACTCTGCAAGGATTGGTGCCGACCTGGAGTACACCATATAATAGTGGGCCTTCATAGTGCTGGTTTGCAGGGCGTACTTGAAAAACTATAGTACTTTCACTGTATTATACATCCAGAAGAAAGCTGCCCTATACGCTAAATCCACATCATATGGGACTTCAGCAATTGTCATGTTTCTCGGACTTCACTCATAATCGTCCCGATCCGCCGCAATCTAGCTACCTGGGCCCTATCCCATTTTGTTAATAATACCTCCCCTGAGGGCAATGATCACTGACACACCTGCTATCCTGGCGAGCTTTACACTCTTCTACACACATCTTTATAGCTCACAATACTCTGCTTTGACAAGGGACATTGCTGATTATCTGTAGAGTGCTGCTCTGGCATAGCTCTCTACAGGCCAGCGAGAATATCTTACTCAATCTATAACAATAAATTATATAAAGGATGCCAAACTCATGCTACCCAATGGCAAGGCCCTGGGACTTGACGGCCATACCAATGAATTCTGTGAAGAATTTGCAAATATCCCTGCACCCCATCTCCATGCACTATACGAGGAAACATATAACAAGTGGACTCTACCGCCCTCCTTTAGAGAGGCACTAATTATTGCACTACTAAAACCTGATAGAGCGCTGGAGTACTGAGTGTCCTACCAACTGCTCTCCTTAATACAGATGTAAAGATCCTTGCCAAAATCCTGGCGAACTGACTGCAGCCACTCCTGCTTTGTTTAGTGCTGCCTGACCTGTCTGGGTTTGTCCCCGCCTGCTCAATTACACATAATTTGCGCACAATCTTTGCAATATTGCATCAATTTAATCCCTTTTAAAATGCAGCAGCAGTCCTATTAGACGCTGTTAAAGCATTCCGCAACTCCATTGAATGGGAATACATGTTTACTGCTCTGAAATGCATGGGATCCCACCAACCTTCCTGCAGTCGCACGTTATACACTGACCCAGTGGCTCTAATACAAATCAACGGGTCAACGTCTGAGGTGGTACATATCCATAGGGGCACTAGACAGGGATGTCCTTTATCCCCATTATTATTGCGATCATTTTCGAACCACTAACATGCATACTGCACCAAAGATATGCCACCTTCGCATTAAGATTTATGCTGCAGCCTCTAAGTATTTCATTATATGCGGATGATACGTCGCTGTATGTGAAAGTCCCCATCACTCATTTAGTGCCCATAATTGGTGAATACATTTGTTTTGTTCCTTATTCAGGCCAGCGTATTAACTGGTCCAAGTCCATTATCTTCCCCTTGACTCTGACCGCCGAACAGTATCCATTTGAATTTCACTTATTGTGGAGCACTAATCCTGTGAAGTATTTGGGGACTTGGCTTCACAATGACCCAGAATTAGTGCTTCAATACAACTACGGCAGGGCAGTGGACACAGCTTGAGGATCCGGTGCACAGATGGGCTAGGTTGCCATCATTCAATGGCAAATAGAGTGACTGTCATTAAGATGGTGATGCTACACTAGTTTCTTTATCTGTTCACCAGCATCCCTATCGTGCTCTCAATACTTTTTCAAAATACTAAGAACAAACAATAACACTGGTGTGGGCGGGCAGACAACCCAGGGATCGCTGGGGCACACTCATGTTACCATATGCCAGGTAGGCTTCGGAGTGCCAGACTTGAACTCTATTACTTGTGTGCAGGAGCTCACTTCGCACACTATTGGGCCCTTCCCCATGATTGCATCCCACACCTAGCAATAGAACATGATGATGCCAGCCAGCTCCTGCTGAACACCACCGAGCTGCACAAACTCCCTCCTATTGCTAGCACTGTTCAATGCACGACAAAATTGTGGCACACGCTTTGGGCACAAACCCGTAAAAAAAAATTATGCTCCCCAGCACCCCTCTGCTATACCATCCTGCTGTGTCGGTCACGCAGGAACCACGAGCGTTGAAGGACCTTGATAGGGCAGGTTTAACCACCTTGGGGGTATGTCTACTCTGGGTGGGTGGGGGGGGGGGGGGGCATTCAGCACCTTAGAAGATACATTGCATGCACAGGGTCATACCCTGTTGCTGACTTTCATTTACTTCTGTCTTCATGCTGTATTTGGTAGTTGTACCCACAATTCCCGAGGGAACCCCCTACACTCAAGGCACTACACGTCTAACTGACTAGTGACACACGCAGGGGACTCATTACTAAGTTGTATGCTTCGGTACAGAATGACAGGCCCCCAGCCCCTGATTAGGCAGTGGAGAAATAAAATTTGGTGCTTGTCCCACCGTTGAAGCTGACGGTTTGGGCGTTTTGTTTTGCACCATCTAGTATGCTTACCCCGAACTGTAACCTACGCATAATTAATTTCAGGTATATCCACCAAATGTACTATACACCTATGATATGATGTGATATAAATTTGGGCTGAGAAAGGAGGCTAATTGTTTAGGGTGTGGGATGCTTGATGCTGATTTCATGCATTTGGCATGGTCCTGTACACCGTTTCTGGATGCAAATCACGGAGGCCTTGACAGACATGGTGCTGGGGCCAGTGCTCTGTCGCCTTCTGGGCTTGGTCAAGGACCTGCAGCTGGCAAATTGCAGACTCATAGCGGTGGTGCGTGTTGGCTAAGAGAAGAGTTGCAATGTATTGGGGCAAACGTGAGGCACCCACCAAAAGGAAATGGCTATCGGATATGGTACACTGCAAAGAGCAGTTGGAACTATATACTAAGGAACTACCGATGCCCTCCATACCTAAAGATACATGGGGGGCATTGGCCGCTTATTTGCTGACCATCCCTGACCTCGCCTGTAGGTGGGAAGGATGCATGCTCCTTCTAAAACTGTGTAAAATTCTAGTAATGGGTGTTTGAGTGATGTACAGGATATACAGATAATGTGCTCCATCTGATAAATGCGCACTCCTGGTTTTTATGTTGTTGGTACATCAAATGCATACGCCACAAAATACCAATAAAAAAAAGTAGTTAAAATAAAAAGAAAAAAAACAATAACATGGTCTTTACGACTGAGTGCCTAAAGTATAATTTTCTATATTGGCTGATACAATAGCTCCTTAAAAAAAATTGCCTTTAAAGTACCCATTTTTGTATGCAAACAAAGTCTACATAAGGCATCAGGGTGCATAGGGTTATAAAGACAATTTAGTACGTAAATACATAATGTGTGCTGCTGTTTCTGGTGTGTATCGTGTTTTCTTTACTCAGGCAAACCATTTTCTCTGATAACTTGGGTCTCTTTGTGGCAGCTTCATTTACATGTTGGCCCAGATGAGGCTGGAAAGCTTCCAAAAAATCAAGTTTGGTATTTATTCTCCAATTAAACACAATGATTACTATTACATAGTGACACATGAGGTGCACTTACTAAAGCCAGTTGAGTGGAATCATTCCCTCCTGCTATTTGAGATCTCTGCTACTTTGACAATTCCATTTCTTGCGTTCTTCCTGCAAATAAGTATTAGACCTACATGCTCTGTGGTGGTGATCTTTGGCTGATGTGTTTTTCACCCCTCTCCCACACTCCCCTCCCATGCTGTATTCCTTTTCCCTACTCTTAGATACATCCTTTTTACTCTGCTGTTTCTGGAAACTGTCTTACTTGCTCAATGAGAAACGTTGGCCGAGGAGTATTTAGTAAACATATTGTCCTTGAGTTCTCATCTGTGTGGCTAAGGGAGAGCAAATATTTAGTTATAAACACTTATCCAATTTCACTATAAAACACACTTGTCCATAGAGCTGCTATAGCTTCTGGTCTTGTGAGGTTTTCTTGACCCTAGAGTGTTTCCAGTCTTATTCCTGCCATGTATAATTTTTGTCATCTGAAAGTCACTAGCAGAGATGTTTTAATGCCCTCCGCTATGGGATACTGAGTTTTAACTTCAGAGAAATTGTGGTGTAAGAGTGCTGTTAGAATTCTTTGCTTTAGGAAATCATCAACGCAAACTTGTTAGAAAGGTGTTAATAAAATTGTACACATGTTGCATGCCAGTACCTGAACGATACATGCATGATACAAAACCCAAGTCCCTTTATACAATCAAAGGTTACATCTAAGAAGTCAATTAATGTTCCTTATGCCCTTTAATTGAAATATTTGTTGGCCTTCCAAATGACATTTGCGCCTCTGTTCTTATTTAGCCTATTCCAGCTTCTCCCCTGACATCTTCAAATTAGTATGGTGTAGTAACTGTCTGATTAGGATGAACGTAGTTACTTTACTTGGCTCTGGAGTCATTGACTGCATTTTTTATGCGTTTGTTCTTCCTGTTTATAAATGACTGCCTTTGTTGATCCTGGTGAATTACTTTGAATCTTTTCCCCAATGCATGTGCTTTTTGTGAGTGATTGCTTTCCTACCAGCCATGCAGGTGCATTGTGTGGATCATCTCTTGGCGGGTGGCTGCAAGCTGCTGGGTGTGTTGGCCATTGTGCCTCTCCAGCAAGTGTTCCTCTCCGTGAGAAAATCAGCTTTTAATTTTTAACATTTCATGCATTCATTCATGCTACTGTGTGCTCTGTTTTTAATTTCTGCCCTTCCCGTTTTCTATCCTCTTGTTCACCCTGTGGTTGGTTTTGCTGCCATTGTTTGGTTCATGCTGTCCTGTCTTTACGCCGCCTCCAACACGAGCAGAAGAGATCGAGGGTGAGTACATGTTGCTTTCTCATCTTCCAGTCATGCTGTGCTACCGGAACCCTTCCTACTTGCAGTGCTGTATTTCTGAGTGAGAGAGGGGAGGAGGGTCGTTGATCAAGGGGTTTCAGCTTTCTAAGGTCTTGAAGACCCTCAGTGTGAGCCCAGGATAGTGAATTGAATTCTGTGCGCATTACGCTCATGCTAATTGTTCATAAAAATCACACAGGTGCCAGTGAAGCAACTTGTGAAGATTGCATGTTCATGGATTATGTGAAATTCACGGTGAATACTTAGTGTAAGATCTGGGGAGATGTATTCACTGACTCCATGTAATAGCAGTATACCAACATTTGGTGAGACTCTTCAAATTAGTGCCAGTACAGGGCATCTTGTCTGTCTGGGAATTATTGGTTTGAAGCTTAAAACAGTCTGTCATCTGAGACTTTGAGCTTGGACGTTTATTATTGCTTTATGTAATGCAGCTGTAGGGTGCTAAGTGTGTCAATTTTGTTTTGGGAAATTCAGAAATTGCATGGTATTGTAAAACCGGTTGCGACAAACAGACCTATCTGCCTGTGCTCTGTAACCAGTTGGGTCCCAAATTGAAGCACGCAAATAAACTGCCCATTCTCCCAGTTGCTGTTGGGCAAGGGCTTTGTAGGAGCTCATTTGGGAGAATTTCTGTAAACGGCCTCTAGTTATTCAGAACAGCCCAGAACTAATGGCTGTCTAATGCTATGTGTGCTGTTAGCATTGGGGTTTGAGTTGACGTGTGTAGCCCTGGACTGGCTGCAGCAGAGCGGCGGCTTGTTGATTGGCTGGATATACCTTTAAAATTATGTCACATGGCTGGCTATGGTGCCATGCTACACCGCCTGCTGTCTCTCCACCTTCAGCTTGTATGCAGGACCACACATTCACCCTCGTGTGCTCATTCACTGAGAAGCCCACCTCTCCCTCTTCTTCAAAAATGATAAATAGAAGTGGCGTTGTAGTCTCCCGGTGAACGATAAGTTGATGTTAGGAGCAGTACCTAAACTGTGCAGAGAGGTTACTTTGTTGCCTGTTAAAACCAGCTTTTGTATCTTTGCTGCAGCCTCCAACATTGATAATGCCATGGTGAATGAGGACCGGTCTGGGGCACGCAGGCTGCAGAATGTATGGAGGTATGACTTTCTCACTATGCTCTGACTAATTTAAGGCTGTTGGCTGATCACCATTTGACATCTATGTCCACAATAAAGTAAACATTCGTGCTAGGCTTCACTTGGTGCATTTGTTCTGCATCTTTTTTTGCCTATTACACCATATTTGGATATCTTTTATGAGTCTACTTGCAAGTGGGGAACTACAGAGCCATTCAGACTTTCATCGTGAAAAACATAGGAACAAGCTTGTATCCAAAATGCAGACCACCCCTGTATCTGCACTACATGGTTACTGGAGTATTAAGCTTTAATTTCTAATGCAACAAATTAATGTGAGCCTCCATTTCTTTTGATAACGGTTCTGGCAAGTGTATGGTCTTGCTTCAGTCATTCACAGCTTTGACAACTTTTACATCATCATGTTTCAGTCCAAGATTAATCATGTATAGTAGCCTTCATCAGTACCTTTTATGGCTTGTCAACTAGTTTTTTTGCATCTCTTCTTTTAATGGAATATCTTTCACAAATGTATGCACTCTTGAGATATTAAATGACAATTTTCATGGTTATACTAAGGCCCTCATCACGTGTGACGTGATTAATTGTGAATTATTGAAACCAGGCGCTTGATGGTTAATACCACATGCAGGCACTTTTCCACCAAGACATTTTGGAGATTTATTGGACAGGAATAAATGCAGATTAATAGGACATAATGATTTTGCTGTGTTAAACTTCAGCATCTGCTTGTTAATCCCCGTTATCGGGGACTAACTTGTAATGAGGGAATTATTTCTGGTACCTGATCAATTCCACCCTGAGGAGACCGCTTTTATTGGGACTAATAAATATAAGCCCAAACACCAGGCCACTCATTATGAGGACCTGGGTTGTGTCATCTGAACAATCTAATTGCCTGTTTAGTTTAAAAAAAAAACGTAAAATATTTTTTTTCATATGAAGTATGGAACCGTTTGGATCCCATAGTCATTAAAACCACCTTCAGTAATAGGATTGCTGACCGTAATGGGGTATCTACTTTTGCATATGTAATAGATATGGGAAAAGCTGTAATTTATTTTTTTGTAGGTGGTCTAAGCTCTATTGTCGTTAAACCTTATCTTCCCCCTTCTACTCATCACTGTTGTGGTCTCCTTTAGTTCTACAGTACCCAAGCATTTAGTCAGATACATTTGCTTCTCTCTACTGCGGTGCATATACAGATACTTCATTTAATTAGCAGTTGGCAGCACCCTTTTTCAGTATTCCAAATCTATCAACCTCTATATTTCTTTATTTCAAGTTAGGTGGATGCTAAATTGTCCTCCTAGCGAAATGCTATGAGATCTTCACTCTGCATAATTCCTGAAGAGCTGTGTGGAATAGATTTGTGTGTAAACCTATCTGTTACTGAGGCAAAACGTTGTTTCTTGTATATGATATTTTGTTCCTCTTAAGTTATTTAATGCCAGACCTGTCCCCTCCTGTTCAGAGAAATTAAGCCCCCTTACATTTAGTCTCAAAACCATAGCTAGCCTGTCAAGAGATGATTTGTCTTCGGAAATATCATGGGAGTCCTTGACCTTCACCCCCCCAAATAGCTCTGTTAGACCAGTGTGCTTCTTTGTAGATTTATCTGGCTTTCGGGCAGCTGGGCCTATTTTCTGTCCTCTCCATCTTAAAGTGATATTGCAGGCCCCTCCATCTCTGTACACCATAACTCTCCAATGAAATGGTGTTTGCTGGCAAAAGTGTTTCAACTGTTCTGTGAGTTATGTACATTAATAATGTACTTTGTTAAACCTGTTGATATAAACTGATATTTTATTAACTGCCTCCATTGCTTCTGAAACATCCAGACGGTGATGTCATTACCACCCCACCCCAATAATCACCACCCAACTAAAGCAGTCTGCAGGCCCACTAGGATGGGTCTGTGCTGTATAAGTGGTACCTAAAAAGAAAGACATTTTATTGTATATTTTAATCTATTATTGCCTTTATTCTTCTCTCTCTAATGCCTGTTGTGAAGTATGTATCTTCTTTGGTGATTTCTTTGACAAGCTCTTTCTTTTAAGAACAGATTCCATCTTTCAGCTGAATGTTGCCTTTCCTTGCCTGTCTGGTGCTTTTCAGTTTGTTGAATTTATCCTACATGGTCCCTTGACTGCTAAAGTCCTACTGCCTTTGTGTTCATCTTATTCCCTGCTGTAAGAGATTGCTGGTGTGGTGCCTCATATGTTTTGACCCTTCCTGTTGTATATTTACCCTTAAATTTCTTTGTGGGTGGACTCCTTCCTTCTGTGCTTGGGCTAGAGTATTAAATATAATTGTCACTTTTTCTTGAAGTCTTAAATCACGTCACCCAATCATCTTTAGAAGAGACTTGCCTTTATTCAACTTAGCTGCACTGTCAACTACTTGGGCTTCTTGTGGTTGCCTGTTGGAACTTATTTAATTCTCACTCTTTTTCAATCCATCCTATCACTATTAAAGGTCTCCCTAACTTTTGTCGTGGGCATTCTTCATCAATATGTGCATTTAATTCCTTTAGAATGTCTTTGGGCTGATGGTTGGGCTCAGTTCCACCTGCTACAAGTCCGCATGAGCAATATTTCCTGCAGGCTGTATATCTGTGCTCCTCGTTAGCTGTATAGTTACTTGTCAATATTGAGGCTTCGTTCTGCGTCTTCTCCCATTTAGCTGACCATGTTTGATGCAGTAACCCTGGTGGCTCTAGATGGCTACCTCCCAATCCTATCAGTGGGCATGTGTAGTAGGACTTAAAGCTTCTGACTCCTGAGCTTTATTTGCAAGCGCTGGCAGTGATTTTACAGTTAATTGTCAGACAAGGTGTACTGTGCTTCTGAACATTGTTAAGTTGAAAGGTATTTCATTTAGTATTAATATCCCTGCTGCCCATCACGGGTTCTCGTCCCTTAACCATGAATACAGGAGAACTTCACACTATTGGTGATTATCTATTTTCTTAAAGTGAATAGATGGTGTACTTTTTTCTATCAGGGCCCAATCTCCACAGTGTTGTATTTTGTCCACTGTCATGTGTGGTGATGGAGGAGACCATCCCTGATCATGTACCTGACCTTTCACCTACCCACTTTCAACTATGCGAGGTAATGATGCAAGGCTGAAACTAACTATGGCCCTAGGGTTTCAGGAAGAGGTGGTCACTGGCCACTTCATGGTTTCATTCTTCCCTTGGATACCCTCTGGTGGGTTGTCTCTGCTAACCCCTTTTCAAGGCTCTAGTAAGTAATTCTTGTCTTCTACTCTTGATTGTTACTGACCCTGACTGCTGCTTCATTGACAGCATCTTCTTAAGCCCTCGGAAATATCCTGCTTTTCAGGTCATTAGCAGCATAAGTTTTGTATACCTAAACAGAGAGTACCTTATTTAATTTAAATTAACCAGAGTCGAGATAGCAGTCAGGGAGCTTGATGGGATCAGCCTTTTATTCTACTCACTACACCCCCCCCCCCCCACCCGCCCTCCTGTGAGTGCATGCTCCCTCCACGTTTTCTTTTTTTAAAGTTCTAAGCTGTTCTGTTCGTTCCAGATTATTCATACAACCTTAAAAAAACTGATGTTTACAAGTTTGTTAGCTAATGATGATGTTAGTAAAAGAAAAAAGAACATACATTAATGTGTATCTTAATCAACAGTTCAGACATTCAGCAAAGTATCTACAAAGTAGAGATGTTTCCTGTGGAACAAAATATGGTTGGCCTACATTCACAGCTGTTGGTCCCTATTGTCCTCTCAAGGCCTCACGCTTGATACAAGGTATAGGGTGCTGCTTTAACAGCCCATTGAGCTCACTAAATGTGATACTTCTTGGGTGAAAGAAGTTTATGCAAAAGGTTTTGATGCCTCTTGAGTGATGGCCTGTTCTTATTTTTGTCAAAAAGAGGAACAGTGGGGCTTTTTAAAGAGTTCCAGCATAGGTGCCCTGTCAGATCCTTTAAGCAAAAATGGATGCTGTTCCTCTACTGGTGGTGCCTAGTTAACTTAGGTACGTGGACCAACCGCCAACAGGTAGGTGGTGGTGGAGGGGTAATACTGGGAGAAAAAGGGATATGGAAATCCCGCTCTTGCGGAACTAGGGTCCTCACACACCCAGCATGCTAGGTGTCATGCTTCATCATCTGGACCTGCTCCTCGTTGGACCGGCGCTGGAATACCCAACGGGCACCCATGAAGGGGCTCTTTGTCGGAGATCTTTTGTTCCTTTGTCGTATGATGAAGTGGGGGGGGGGGGGGGGTGGCCCGTGAAGGTGTAGATATAGTGAAGTGCAGTGGGTGTGTTAAAAAAGGTTAGATATTCCAAATAATATTTGTATTCTGGTTGGTAATCCACCTCGTTAAAAACGTGTAGAGTGGCAATTCCCCTGTTGAGGGGGTTCAGTTGAAACTATGCTCATCTCTTAGGGTCAACATGTTTCTTGCCAGCTGGTTGCTAAATACCGTGGCAATTCTTCAGGACCTATTATGTGAAAGTTTAATTTATCTACACTAAATGGTGCAGCTAATCGCTAACTACCATACGAAAGCACTACATCAGGACGCTCCAGTAGTGCTCTTTGAAAACCTGGGGAGACATTATGCAAAAGAGTATATCCTTTCATATAAGTTCTCCTATACGATATTGTGAACATCCCTATAATTACATGCTGATCACATGCAACCTCCTCATTCACTTATGGTAATTAAAAACTAATTAAAATCCCAATGGTGTACCATACGCCATTGTAGTACACCAAGTGTTTGTAAAACCTGGGTGTGATGGTCAACTCCAACAGCATTAAAAAGACATAGTTGGAGGCTGTCCAACCATACATCAGAAGACATGTCTATCAGTAGTAACTGGTTAATGACGTGAGGTACAGAATTCAAACATACACCAGCGCGCGAACATGCACTCTGTCCTGGGCAGAGCCAGCTAGTACATGTGTGGTAATCGCGGGGTGAGTGAGATGCCGCGCTGAGACTCACCTCCCAAATATGGGATTCACGCCTCAGCTGGTACGGTGAGTCAAATGGGCTCCTCCAAATTTGGTGTCCTGCAAGATAAAAATCGATAGCGGGCAGGGGGCAGGTTAGTGGTGCAAACCACCTGGTAGAAGTGTGTATCCACTCCTTGCTCAAGGCGGACACCCGCTACGTGGTGTACCCCTCCTCTCTCCCACCACAAACCACCATCAACCGGAGGTCATGGGCGGGCACGGCTTGTGTGTGCGGACACACCGCCCAGTAACCGGCCAACCCCCAAGTGTACCGATAGTCGGTCGGTGGGAGGGAGCGGTGCGCACCCAATGGCTGCGGCGTCGATGCCTATACCAAGTAACAGACAAAAGACTAAAGGTAGTGTCTGCGTGATGCTGGGTGCCCGGCCGTTACCCCTGCACCCAGAGAGTACTCGCGTGTCCAGTAGGGGGACCGCAGTGGATCACCTACTCTCTTCGCCCGTACCAGGATAAATGCTCCTGTCTCCTGGTGGAGGACAAGTACTATTTCCGGGTTGCGTGTGCGTCGGGGAGGCGAGCGGCGTCCAGCCTGCGTCATGGACTGCTAGTCGTGCTCAGTGAGGCACGTACGCGGCTTGCTCCAGTGGCCATCTTGGGGTGTGCAAAGGAGCGTACACGGTGGTGAGTGAGGTTGCGGTGTGGATCAACAGTTGTGTGTGTGAGACATATTGCCCATGGGGACCATACTAGGTGAATATGTTCCGCATTATGTGAGCTGTCGTTCGATCTCTAAAGAAGATCTACCGTGTGGGACTTGCCCGAGAATCCCGTGGCGACAGAGTGTTGATCGCTTGTCATGTCTAAGTGAATGGCAAAGACGGTTTCGTCAGTATACAAATAATGGTTGTCTGGAGCAAAACAGTCCACTGGTGTGTGGAGAATTCCTAGTGGGGGATCAAGGCAATAGCAGATAGTGTACATGCCTGTAAATATCCGTCACCCACACACGGGGGGTAACAACCACGTGGGTGAAATAATGGTACTGGACCCCACCAGTTGTGTGCATTAATCATCAATACTAGGAGCATCGCAGTGCTCGCTGACCTGGGGTGCTCTCATGATGAGTGTTCATAGGCGCTGCAAGTGTACCGGGGTCATGCATGTCGTGGAGCTCCTGGTAAAGCGAAGGTTTGGAAATACATGTGTTGAGCCAGTGCTCATCTGTTGTTCAGGGTCGCCCACGGAATGTCATCTTTAAGCCATGGATGGATGTGAATAAACGGTGTATCCCTCGTTGTTCTATCCTAAAAAGTGCCTGTTGGGTGATCTTGGGGTGGCATTTTAATACCAACCATTGTAGTGAATAGGGTTGTGTCCCTGCTCTCGGTAGTGTGTATACATTCTGGTTATGACACTTTGGCATCTAATATTGCTCTTGTGCTCTGTAATGCGGATCCTCACTGGTCTCATTGTCATACCCACATACATTTTGCCACAAGGGCAGGTAACCAAGTAGATTCATTTAGGGGTGTTACAATTTGTGTGTTTCTTCATGGTCCATCTGAAGGTATCTGATAGGACTATTGTTTTCACCACTCTGGTCTGGTCACAGACCATACAGCCACCACAGGGGTAGTGTCTGGTGACGTGGGGGGGAGGCCCCAGAGTGTTCTCTGTGCCTCATTCTATTTAGTTCGGGGTCTAGTGTGCACAATCACATATTTCAGATTCTGCGTTCTCTTGAAGGCGAATCTAGGCAGGGGGAAATCTATTTCACCAGTGTTCAGGATGCCCCAGTGTTTCCTGATAATTCCCTTAATGTGTGTGGAGTTAGGTGTGTAGGATGTGACACAAGTCAGTGACTCCGTGGGCTCTTTATGTGTATTTTGCAAGAGTGCTTCCCTGGGGTTGTTCAGTGCTCTCTTGGCGGAGTCCCTAACCAGTTTGGCGGGATAGCCTCTGTGTTTAAGATTGTCTTCAAGTACCTTGGCCTCTGCTCTGTAATCGCTCGTGGAGCTACAATTTCGTCTGAGACGCAAGAACTGCCCAAATGGGAGATTGTCCTTCAGGGCCCTCGGGTGGTGGCTCTGATACAGTAGTAAGCTGTTCCTGTCGGTGGGCTTTCTGTACAGGTTGGGACTAAGGCCTGTTTGCGTCAGTTGTACAGTGAGGTCTAGGAAGGGTATATTGGTCTCTGAAATGGTGTGTGTGAATCTTAAGTATTGGTTTTGTGCATTCACCCACTCACAAAATGCCTCGTAGGTGGCGCGGTCACCCCTCCAGAAGATCAGGATGTCCTCGATAAACCTCTTCCATAGGGTGAGGTTATTGATGTATGTGTTATTTGCGTTCCTGATGACATCCTTTTCTCCCAGTTTTACCCCTCCACCACCACCTACCTGTTGGCAGTTGGTCCATGTACCTAAGTTAACTAGGCACCACCAGTAGAGGAACAGCATCCATTTTTGCTTAAATGGACTGTTCTTAATCAGGGACTTATTATAATAATTTCAGCCTTACATTGATGTGCGATACTACAGAGTTTAAGTTATTTGTGAAGACAATAGTGAATTGATATGGCGATATAGATTTCTATTTATACATGACATGATTTAGAGTTTTATATACCAAGTCTCTTTGTCAGTAAAATTTGTGTATGGTTAAAATGCTAATTGAGTTTGAATTTCCCTTTATCATAAATCCTCCACCCCGCAGCAGAGAAGTGCTTATTCAATAAAAAGTAGGTTTATACCTTTTTGCCACATTATACATATGAGAATGTGATGGTGCCTCTGGAAGAAAGTAATGTGTTAATATCTTAGTAGTTTTATTCAAGAGGTTGGAGCTTCACATGAATTTTCTAAAATTTTAAGAGTGTCATTTCCACTTTTGTTCATACTTTTGCTAGATAGCACTATCAGAAATGACACTGTTGATAGCACATACCTCACTCACAACGTCTGCTCTGCATTGCTGGCGTTTTATTTTATCTGTAGGGTGTTTTCAACTCCATCTACGACCTTCGCAGTATGACGTGACCTGCAACATTCACTATCTCGTAGTTCATGCCAGTGCAGGGATTTAAAGGTTTTTGCTCCCACAACCTACGACTTCCATGTACCCTGATAGAAAGCCACAAGTGAAAGAAGAGCTTACATACTGATCACTTTGTTTTCCTCATCACTCATGGTGTCAGTGGGTCATCTGAAGTTAGAATTAGGTGATAACTGGTTGCTACTTAATATGTGGATTAAATAATTAGCCAGGGGCCCTGAAGAATTAACCCCAAGTCCAGTGTATCTCCAGCAATATGTCGATATGAGGGTTGTTTTATTTCAGGTTGTGGTTTACACAAGGATTAAAGAGCAGTGTGCCTAGTAATCCCAGGTTGCTTATTTAATAACCACTCTACACATTCATCATCCTTATTGGAGCAAAATGAAAGAACTGTATTTTTAGGTGCAAAAGATGTAAATCTATTGTGTTTATTTTCGCTCATGCCATTTACTGACTATTTGTGTACGCTTTATTTCCTCTAACAGGGACCAGCGGGAAGAGGAGCTGGCAGAATATTACATGAAGAAATATGCAAAGTCTTCAGTAGGAGAACAGTGAGTACTCTTGGTGGAGTAGTGCTGCTTATGGGGTTATGGAATGATTGTTGTTAAAATCCATACTTATAGATGCCAGTCAGCATCATGTGATTGTCGCTCAGTGATTTTCTTTTTAGCTTTATCAACAAATAGCTTATGCCACCTCAGTGTCAGTATCTTGATGGCCTCTGCTTATACTGTTCCATACATAGCCTTCAGTTATTGCTTGCATTGATCCAGCCCACTAATAGCTCATTCAGCAGAATTTTTGTTAAGTGGTCGAAACAACCTTCTTGACATGACTTAGCGGTTAGCAAGCATGACTCCGGTGCGTGAGTGTTGTTGAGACTAGGACGAGACTAGTTATTTATACATCACTTATATGTAGACATGCAGGTTGCTGTTCCTAATTCTTCTGGATATTAGAGCTTTGACCTGACATAAAAAAGCATCAGGATATTTATTCATAGGTGTTCCTGGCAGTGGAACTCCGTATTACTTCCCTTGCCAAGGAAGTCCTTGTAAACCCAAAGTAACCAGGCAATCTCAGCTCCTTATGACAGCGGAGTGCTGCACTCAGATCCACAGTAAGACTTTTAAGGACACGCCGATGCAATGCTCTCCACTGAGGCCAACAGTGGGGCAGTCACAGATCTTCTTGTCCATGCAGTGCTGCCCTAAGACCTATTGTAAGCACCAAGTTCTGTTTTTGTTGGCTAGGTTTTGCACCAGATTTCACAGCTTGGCAGTCCAAGGCTTTTAAATGGTTATGGTCTTAAAATTGACAGCACAGTAATTCTTTTCTAGGAGATTATGAAGCTTTACATAGAGACCCACAACACTGCGCTAGTTTTAGCTCTTGTTGACCATGGAGCAGGCCAATGAAAGTCTTAGGAAACACATTTCTGGGTCTAGGTAACTGTACCCCTAGCCATGTGCTGTCTGCTATTTAGCCTTTCTGTAGAAATTAAGCTGAATCACTTCTCTTGATGGATTTGTTTGTCGTTATGTCTCTGCTGGTACATTGACTTTCTGCTAATCTGTACCTCCTTTCTCTTCTTGATTTGCAGTGTCCATGGCGGATTAGACGAACTGTCAGATGACATCACCCAGCAGCAGTTATTGCCCGGTGTCAAGTAAGAAATACCATGTATTTTGGATTAGATGGGAGTCTGGAATAATATTTGTGTCACTATCTCGTTCTGTGTTTGTCATATTCTCCAACAGCACAGTGGTGTATGTGTGTATGCCTGCCTGCATCTGGGACACAAGAAAGTGCTTTTCTAGAAGTGCCGCACAAATCTAAATTTCGTTGCAGTACACCCTTCTTTTTCTGTCACAGGTTTGAACTGTCTTATAACAAGCATGAGATCCTCTCAAACAGGTGTTTTTCATGTGTCCTTCTAGTGGGGCTCAAATTATCTTGTAGCCTTTATTTAGGGAATAGACATATGTATGTAGGAGTCTTAGTCGCTTTGTGTGTGTTGCCCAGGGAAGTGGTCTACTATTTATGAACTGCATACCACTATATATCCCATTGATAATCATTTCCGCTAGAAAATGCATTTCAGTGACCCATATTTGTGTCTGCTCTGCTAACAAGCCTTCTCTCCTCTTCAAACAGAGATCCTAACCTCTGGACAGTGAAATGTAGGGTAAGTACAGGATTTATGTCCCTTTTCAGGAAAACAATAATCTAGCAGGAAAATATCTCGTGGAGTAGCACACATGCAATTACGATCTGTATGCTTCTTGCATATTATATTCCGTATCAGTTAGGTTTCTAAGAGCAATGAATGTAAGTACCATTGAATTTGATAACTTCAATTGAGAAGTAAGTTAAGAGTTATTATCACTGTGCTGTTTAGGTGTGGTTGGTGAGTGAAGAACCATTGTGCGATCGGAAGTGCGAGAATTCAAATAAGACCGAATGTTCTTTCTACATTAGATTTGTGTTTAATAGCCAGTGAGACTGAACAAACCAATATAGAACTTGCTTGAGTTAAGTAATGACATTGCCAGAATTGCCTGTTGAGGAATTATCCCTTTGTCATTTGCCCCTCTCGGGTCTCCCCTAAATTAGGTTATCATTAGCACTTGTTGTTCAGGATGGACATGGGGGGTCAGAACTTAATTACTGTCACTCTATTCCTCTCTTTAGATCGGTGAGGAACGTGCAACAGCCTTTTTGTTGATGAGGAAGTATATCGCCTACCAGTTTACGGACACAGTAAGTCAAGAGTTGCTGCTGTTGACTTTGCATATTTTTGCCAGAACAGTACAGTTCATGTTCCTTGAAATTCTTGTGTTGACTGCACTGTGGCCTAGATAGAATGATCTTGTTACATTGGTTCAGTCCCCAGCTAGCAATAATATTCAGTTAAACTAGTTTGCATTTAACATTTTCTTAGCAAAGGAAATAAGTACAGTTCTGATTGTGTGAGAAATGTATTGCTCTTGCACGGTCACTGTGCAAATTTCTAATAGATACTTTTGCTTTGATAGATTGTTTTATTTGAAATATACCTGCAATAGATTGAAACCCTGGGTGTTTAACTTGCATCTATTTAGCCTGTTGGGCCCACTTGCATTACAACTAAACGTGATTATGCTCTAGTACATACGTGGTCTTGACTCACCCAAGTTCCATTCTCATTGTATGTCTAGGTGTGTGTGACTCAGTTCAAATCCATTAAGGGAAAGATCCTCTCTGTAGTGACAGTTACACAAGAGCATTTGGCCTTCTCCTTCCCCACCATGCCTATGCCACAGCGTAGCTCAGAGTTCGCAATACGTTGTAGAATCTTTCCAAATGGCAACATTTGGAGAGGTTTTACATGGGGAGAGTGGCAAAATTGATCAAAGGTGCATATTTCAATCTACCCAGCTACTTGGGATTTTAGTCCCACAGTCAAACAGTCTCTGACTCTATTGTCGTACAGGTCCTACTAATTCAGTAAGACTGTGCATTTGGGCAACATAAGCATCAAAACTATGGGGATTATGTCCTCTCATACCATTGGAATATGTTGACCTAGTTCTTAGCTAGCTCACAATGCGCCATCTGGACCCCTAAACCTCACAGGGTACCTGATGGTGTCTGCAACCTCAGAACATGACAACCCTAATTCCCCTGAGGAAATCATGGAAACAGATCAACTCTTTCATTGTTAACTCAGACATGCACAAAGGGAGACACAAGAAATACACAAATTGGCATTTCAATATTTATGGAAGTAATTGGATACTTGTTTAAAAAGAAATAATGTGCGCTGCAATGATTAGTAGAAGGAAACAAAGCAATGTAACGGTAACTAGCATTACAAGGATGATGAAAAAGATGCATAATTTAACCATGATGATTATTGCATTGGTTATATGAATACATATAATTTAACTCCTACCTAGCACTACCTATCCTAGAGAGAGAGCACAGGGTGAATGTGATTCTGCCAGATACCGTGGATTGGTCTAACTCCCCATTTGCCTGTTTCATCCGGAAACCAGTCTGGCGTAGAACAGACCGCCGTCCCTCTCAGGATAGTGATGAGATTCAGCTGGTCAAGAATTCAGGGAAAAGGAAATGCTCTTCTGCCGAATAAAGGCTTGGGCAGCTTATATAATGAAAACTGGACCCATTCGCACTGTGCCTGAGTTCAGATCCGGCTGTCATTGTTGATTCTACCAATTCAGAGTTGTCTCTAAATAAACAACAATATGGTAGGACGCAGTGTACTTGGTCCTTGATCAAAATGTATGGTGGTATGATAATGTGTCTACAAAGAAATGTATTTGTAAACAAAACACTTCCGAGTACACTATCTAATGTAAGCACGCACGTTAAAATGCGCCAAAATTCATTGGCTAAAAAAAAATGTGAACGTGTAAAAACCTCATTTAAAAAGCTCTTTTTTACATATTGCTCTCCTGCCACTTTTAGTTGCGTCATGTACTTTCTATTTGTTGTGTTGTTACTGACGGAACATCAACAATGTTTTACTTCATCAAGGAAGGAGAGAACCCAGGTCTCGTTCTTTGTCTACTAGAAGTTGCATTCATCCAATCTGGAATCAAAGAAACTAGAAGTAGCTGCTTTAAACAAACCTTTTCATGCAGTTCGCAAATAGAATAAGAACCACAAATTTATTCAGTCCGAAATTCTTGAACCTGGGGTTTTTACTTGGATTCAGAACTTGCTTCTCGAATGGTATTGAGGGAAAGTCTTTGCTAACCTGTTAGTTGGTCTCAAATATAATCCACAGGACTCTCCAAAATTTAAAAAGTGCAATTTTAGTATCACCAGCTGTGGTTCTCGGAACAACACCTCTTGTAACACAAACAATGTCCCTGTTGTCCATATCGCCTAGTACTGTAAGAGGAATCAATTTTTCATTCCTACCTACAGTTGCAAACTTGAGAGCCATGTTTCTAAAAACAATACAAAAATTGAGAGCGGTGTGTTGAGAGATTAGGTGTACAACTCCACAATAGTTTGCCTCCTTCCTTGCTAACATCAGTCATGTTGTATCTGTGCCTCCCATTGGATTTGGTTGTTGTCTTAGAGGTTCACCAGGAGTTGGCACACTTCCCAATCTCTTTTCCGTCTCAAATTATAGCCCCTAGGGGAGTTGATCTGTTATTTTGTTTTCAAAGTCCTTTGACGCTGAGTTTTCAGAGTCATTATGAAACATCCCTGAGCATCTTCTGAATTTGCTTAGGTTACCCAGAACAAGTAGTGTCTTGTAGTCCACCATTCATAAAAAGTAGGTGAGGAGGTAATTTTCCAGTTACGTTTTCTCTGGATATGCATAGTCATCATTCTATAGACTATATTATGTGATCTTCTGTTGTGTGTGTATATATATAGCCAAGTAAAATACAACTTATTTGGGGTGAATGCACTAGATTGCTGAGTTTCTGAAGGATATTAGTCAACATTCCTGTTTTAGGAGGTATGTTGCAAGCATGTGTAGTTTTTCTGATGAATACTTCTAACCGCAGACTCCTCACCTTTAGAGTATTCCTCCCGGCGCCAGACTGAATCCTGATTTGTTCATACTATTCTTTTCGTGTGCCACCAGGTGGTGCTGTGGCGCTCAGCATTGGCCTCATTCTGCCCTGAAAGTGACAGAGGGGGGAGGGGGGGGGCACATTTAAGCCCCACAGGCCATGATGTGTATCTTTAGCACCCCTGAAGAAGGCCTTCAAGTGCCAAGGATCCACAGGGGCCCTCAGTGTGATTTCTGCTGGTGGATCCATCCTCTGCACTGTCTGAACTTCTCTGACCTGTTTCAGGTTTAGCACCAACTCTGGTGGTGACTTTCACACCCTCTCCAACACCATCGTCTGTCCCTCCTTTTTGCCGACTCTGGAGGAGAATCTGATGCAGATTCTGATGTCTGACCCCAAACCAGCATCGGTTCAATCCCGACGAGGTTGCAATCTGAATCTGCAACACTAAACAGAGTATCCATTAACAAAGGGCTAAGGCAGGACTGTGTTCTAGACCATATTCTTGTAACATATTAACCGCAGATATAGAACCCTCTTTGATAAATCCAAAATCGTGCCCTCAATCAACAATCAATCGCTCTCTATTATACAATATGCTTACAATACAGTACTGTTATATTTTTTGCCCATTGGGCTGCAATCTTCACTCAACAACCTGGCTAATTACTGTAACACCAACACGCTAGAAATCAATCCAGTAAAAAACAAAATTGTCCTTTTTCAAGGGGCACGCAAGCGGCACTCCTGGTCGTAGAAATGAGGAGATCATATCATAGACAAGACAAATTCCTATAAATATCTCGGCATAGAGTTCTAGGGCTCGGGTGCCTCAACTCTCCATATGGAAGCCCTGCAAAAAAGGGCCACAAAGATAACCGCGTTGTAGGAAGTGCCTCTTTTTTTTTACATGGTCGCCCCCACGTTTTGCCTGGTACATGATATGATTTTAACGGAAAGTGCACTGGGTTTCTGTTAACCAGGTCCCCAGTTAAAGATCTTTTTCTCCAAAACTGTACAATTGTGTCCCCAATTGGCAATACCTTTAGCACTCTCTGTAAGTCCCTAGTAAATGGTACCTAGGGCCTGATGTACTAAAGAGGGTACCCAAGGGCTGCAGCACGAATTGTACCACCCTAAGGGACCCCTCACCAAATCGTGCAGGGCTGCCATTGCAGGCTGCGTGTTTTGGTGCAGACAAAAGTGAAAACACAATTGACATACATCCCTGTGTGCCATGTCCTTTAACGCTGCATGTAATATTTGTAAGTCCACCTACAGCAGGCCTTACAGCTCAAAGGCAGGGTGCATTATATTACATGTGAGGGCATATCTGCATGAGCAGATATCCCCTGTGCTGGTCAGTTCCATTGCACAAGTGATAAGGGCTGCAAACTAAGACGCCTGTCCCCATGCCCCGGTGGAGGGAGAACTGACCAGCCCCTGTGGGATGGGAAACCCACGGACGAGTGGGGAACCTGAGGGGTCTCTGGAGAGGGCAGAGAAGCCTGTGTGGCCGACAACTGTAGAGAACGGAAGAGCAGGTCTGGGGGCTGAGGACGTGGAGATGGCGTAGAATCCGCCTTGGAATCCGCCAGGGAAAAAGCCACGAGGCGGCGCCCAGTATCCGCAGAAGAGGAGACGAGGAAACGACAACCCTCTGGAGAGGAAGGGACGTCCGGTGAAGAATCCATAAGCTGACATCGGGACGGCTCCGGGGAGTCCACCACAGACACCAATGAATCATTGACTGGCACCGAAGCGTCCACCTGCGGCTTCGGGTCGGCCTCCCCCACCACGTGCCGCATCGGAGAGGAAGGCGGGGTCGGAGCCGAAGCGGCCAATGAACGGCACCGAAAAGGCGCCGACTCGGCAGCCGCCTGCGCCGAGGACTGAAAGGGGCCCGGGGAAGCGCCCCGGTGCCCGGCCTCCACCCGTGGTGCCGCCACCGCCGGGGAGGAAAGCCGCTGACGCCGAAGAGGCGTCTGCTCGGCCTCCGGGAAGACAGCCGCCTGCCAAGAGGACCAAGGGGGACTTGGGGGCGAGCCCAGAGTCCCGGCAACCACCTGTGACAACGCAGGGGACCCCACAGAGCTTTGCGGCGAGGTACCCTGGGCCGAGGAGGGGAACCCCGAAGGGCCACACCTCGACGGCACCACACCACCAACTCCTGAAGCCGAACTAGTCAGCGCCAGGGGCGAAGCCGCCGGCGAATCCACAGAGGGCCCCGCGCGTGGCGAGGAATCTACGGATAGGGTTGGAAGAGGAGAAGGTGGAGGGTCCAAGGAAGCCTGCAGAGCTGCAGCGTAGGCTGTTATCTGGGCCCTCGTCGCCCCAATGATAGGAAACGGCGGATAGGTTGGCGACGGACGAGGGTGCACGTCCCGGGAGGGACCAGCGCCCTCTGCTGAAGGAGGACGGGGCCTCGGCAGCAAACTGCAAGACTTACCGACGGGCGAACGACGCCCATGGGGCCTCGGCGAAGGACGATGCCACAGCCGAAAACGGCGGCCCCTGTTCCCATCCGAGGTAGGAGACGGACGCTGCGACAACAACAACACCGACCTGGACAACCTGGCCGACAGCAACTTCATCCGGCGCTCCCGCCGGGACTTCGACTTGAGATGCTGACAAGCCTCGCAGTCCGTAGAGTCATGGTGCTCGCCCAAGCACCACATGCAAATAGTGAGGGTCCATCTCCGACATCTGACGTGCACAAGAAGTGCACGTCTTGAAGCCCGAAGGCATGGTACACTGTTCCCAACTCAAGGGCTAAAGAGGCCCGAAAACAGGCCAAGGAGCTCGCTCCGGATCTGCGTAGCACGTGGAAAAGAAGGAAACTGACGTCAGCGCGCTGCGGTGGGACTTATGTGACCTTGCCGACGTCACGTCCGCGGACGACGTCAGGGCGGGGTCATGTGGTACGGCCCCCGGAGCGCAGAGATGCTGTGGCAATGTTTTCCGGATCCAGTCTCATGCCTAGGTATAATTCTACGTTAAGGAATCTGCGGCTAGAACCGTCTCTACCAGATACATTGTTACCGAAGGTAAGTAACTTGTACTTCTGACCTCCCAGGGTTACAGCCTCTGCTCTCAGGAGGTCAGAACCAAAGCATACACGGGAAGAGGGTGTTCAAACCCCCTCCCTCGGGATGACCTGCTGTTAAGCATTCCAAGGCAGGAGAGCTTCAAAGAAGCCACTGCTTCTAAAATACAAATCTGTCTCATCTCACTGGAGAGGAAGCCCATACCCCCTTTGTCCATAGGCTTTTGGCACATGAACAGGCAGGAAAATCAGACAGTTAGGCGTGCCCACCCTCCAGGCAGTACTACCCCTAAGGTGAGAAAAAACAATGTAAGCAGTGGTGAACTAGACAGACTGCACTTCAGTCATAGTTTACACATTATATATAATGTCCTGTGCACTACTTAACCGGCGCCTGCCGCTTTTTCTGTGCCACTGTCTAGCAGATCAGAGATTATTGCACATGGAAAGGTGCACCAGCAAAAAGTAAACAATCAATATATATTCAGAATATATTCTTTATAATGTTTATTCTACAATCCGAATGGATAAAATACAGCCAGCGCGTTTCGTTCCAACTACTTCTGGAACTTTCTCAGGGCTGAAAATAACATACAAACATATAAAAAATACAATTCAAACAATAAACATCTAACAAATGTCACATTGATATATGACAAATTTACATAAAAGACTATTCGATAGACAAATGACCTATCATGAAACACACACTATTTCTCAGACTGGCACATTAAACATGAAATATAAAACGTAAAACAATCCCTTCATCAAAATCTCATGTAGGGCAATACTAAACTTTAGTGTCATTGCCCATTGTACATGTATAAAACCGTTGTGTAAATGACAGAAAAGAACATAGAAAACACCCTCAATGTAATAACCAAAAAATATAACAAACAACGTGGGGGGAAAAACAGACATTCAGCACAAATTGAATCTAATAACCACATAATAATTATATCCTAACGCATGAGATAGGTTTGCACCCCATTTACCATTAGTTTTTAATATACATGCACATACATTCTAATCGATATTTTTATATCTTCATAAAGCTGAACGACGTTATTTTAATAATCCTATACATTTCCCTCCAAGAAAAAGATTTTTGTTTTCACCTTAAAGTCATTATATGTAGATGTGTTCTTAGATTATATATACTAACATATCCAAAATATATAATAATAGTCCTTCGCAGTAATTCGTAGGTAAAGTTGTTATGTCTCGGCTTGTATCGATAGAATTAGTCTAAGTCTCTGTTCGATACCTGCATGGATAATATAGCGCAATAATTCTCGTATGCCTTGTAAATGGAGCTATTCAGAAAGGTAGAAGTATAACTACAAAATAATAATGGTAGATAAGAGTTGTATAGCGCCGCCAAGGTGCCTATTTCCACCACAATAGTCAAAAGGCCCCCTTTCTATGGTCAATAAGTGCAACCATGTCAGATTATGAAACTGGCGCCATGGCTGAAAAACGCAGTGCCTCAACACCTAAGGTACTTAAAACTTCTCTTCTGCCAATGGGCTTTTCAGGGGCCCAATCAAACCATGCATCGTACCGAAGATTTACAAATGCGGAAAAAACAAGCCCACCGGTCAACAACACAAACTCACAAATTCACTCGTAGCTAATACAATTGAAAGAAGCGGAATGTATATTTTCTTTAAATTGTATAAGCTACGGGTGAATTTTTTTTCGGTAATTTACGGGGCTTTATAGCGTTGTCTTTTCACATGGAATATTCGTATTTGGGTTGTTGACCGGTGGGCTTGTTTTTTTTGCATGTCTTTGGTACTATGCAGGGCTTGATTGGCCTAGCCAGAAAGCCCATCAGCAACAATACATGTATTCCGGCTAATCTTTTGGCGCCCTAATTCCTCCAGGGAATCTTAGACCTAATTAGAATTTGGACTCATAGACCAAACGCTGGGCCAGAGCACCAATTTATTGAAACTGTGGCTCAAATTAAAGCAAGCCGATGTCGGCAGCTTCTGATTTCACCTTGGCCAAGAGATGTTGATTTGGTCCTCATCCACCCTGGCAAGTGGTCATTCTAAAGGCTCTGATTGATCAACCAATGACTCTCCCTTGCACTCTGAACATTTCATACGACTCATTCAGAGGTCTCTTAAGGAGTATTATTAAAAGCCAGTAAGTAAAAAATGACTTTCTCATACTACAAGCTATCTCATAAGCGGTTTGCAGTAGCGACTTAAGGTGAACTGAATCCTCAACCCTATCTGACACTCCCTTTATCAAAACCTTACAAACTAAGTTTCCTAAGATTACAGATGGGCCTATTTGACTTTGTGGAAGTAGCCCAAAAGTGGAAATTCACACAGGTAGGAGTCGCCTAGTGCTTCTGCCCCTACCCGAAGGAATCTGGCACACGTATTGCGCATCTGCCCTGGGTTTGAGTGGGAAAGGCGATTCTGGCGTAAGCCATTATTTCGAGAATTGTACATTCCCCTCTTGTCAGGAGGCGATTTGTACACTGCTTCAAGGGTAAGGGCGGCAGGCTCATTGAAGTCCTTGTGAAGTTAATGTAGTGAACAGCCACAAAATCTGTTTCATGGGGGAAACTCTGGATTTCCCGCAAAGGGAACACATCTATGACTTTCTAACACTACCAAAGTCTGAGCCGATGCTTCCACTACTGCAGAGGTACTCTCATAGATTCAAACTTGGATGAACGTTTACCAGCATGCGGAGAAGACAGTGGGGTTGATTTACTCCTGTACTATGATGATGACCGCCTTTACAAGGCTGGTGAGCTTGATACTTTCCTTGATATGGGGTTGAATTTGCTTTTTGAGCCCGCCAATGGAGGGAAATGCCTTCTTTGCTGTCATAATTCATGGACCTACAACTGCCTTCCGATGCAGTCAAAAAAATGTCTTCACAAAATCTTTTCAGCCTGAGCCAGAATTACCTGCACTCTTTCTTATTTGAACGAAGCCCTCACTGAAACCTCAATGGGCACTTGGTCTAAACTCTGTTCTTGCCGCCAGTAAATAGGCAGGTAGCCAGATGTCACAGCTGGCTGGGGTGGTTGGTGGATTCGAGAGGTTTCGGGTCTTGTTTTTCCTGAACTCTAGAGCTATCTTGTATTCTTGATTGTTCAAGTAAAGATGAATCTGATAGAGACATCTAGCCGCAGATTCCTTAACTTAGAATATCCCCAGGCGTCAGACTGGATCCGGAAAACCTTTTTTGCAGCAGCACCTCTGCGCGCCGGGGGACTGCACCACACGACTCCGCCCTGACGTCGTCCACGTACGTGACGTCAGCGAGGTCATATAAGTCCCTCCCGGCGCACTGACGTCGGTTCCCTTCTTTTCTGCGTGCAACGCGGATCCTGAGTGAGCGGTTCCTCTGGTCTGGCTTCGTGTCTGGAACAGTACTTCCTGTTCGCGGCAAATGTCCGCGACAGACCAGCATCTTATTTGTATGTGGTGTCTGGGCGAGCACCACAACTCCACGGACTGCGAAGCCTGCCGACACCTTAAGCCGAAGTCCCGGCGGGAGCACCGGATGAAGCTTCTTTCGGCACGACTGTCCCGGTCGGAGTCGTCTCATCCCACTGCCTCTTCAACGCAGTTTTGCCGTCGATCGCCCTCTGGGGCCCGAGGCCGTCGTTCGCCACTTCTTGGTAAGTTGCGGCGCAGGTCGCCAAGGTCCTCAACCTCACTTTCATCTGTTGTTGGGGGCACTGGTTCCCGGAATATTCCGGACGTGCGCCCCCGACAGTCGTCCCCCCCCCCCTCTATCCGCCCTATCCGGGTGCGGGGGCGACTCGGGCCCAAATGGTGGCTTATGCCACGGCTTTGCAGGCCTCCCTTGGGTCCTCTCCAGTCCCTGGGGCGTCCTCACGGCCTCCCCTATCTGTGGGGTCCCTGACGGACTCGCCGGTGGGTTTGCCCCTGGCGTCAAATGAGCCTTTGCCCTCCAGGGATGTCGCAGATGTGGTATCGTCCATATGGCGTCGTCCGGGTGCGGCCCGGCTTGGTCCCCCTCTACGACCCATTGCACCCCTGCCGCACCGCATAGTCCTGTGGGGCTCCCTGTGGTGTCGCAGGTGGTTGCTGGTGCTCAAAGTCTCGCTTTGTGCACGCCTCGGCCTTCTGGGCAGGCAGCCGCCTGTCCGGAGCCCAGGACGGCGCCGTAGACTCTCCTCCCCAGCTGTGCCTCCGCTTCTTTCCCTGGAGTCGGAGCCTGTTGTGGTTGAGGCTGTGCCGGTGCGGCGCCGGAGGTTTGCCTCACCGGCTCCGGCGCCTTCTCCTTCAGAATGAAGAGCTTGTCGTCTCCCCGGCTCTGCCTCTGCTTCCATCGGAGTCGGAACCAGTCCGGGTTGATGCTGAGTCTGCGCCGGTGGCTTGCATCCCCGGCTCCGGCGCCTTCTCTTTCTTCGGAAGGGGAGCTTATCGTGGATTCGGCACCGGATGGAGCCGACTCGACGCCGGATGGAGACGAGTCGGCGCCGGACAAAGCTCGGTCGGCGCCTACTAAAGTGGTTTTGGCGCGGCATCGACGTCGGGTTGTTGACTCTTCTCCGGAGGAGAGAGTTTGGCGTCACCCTCACGCCCGGCATCACCAGATGTATTCTTGCCTGTGCCTCCCTTAGAGTATGTGGATCCTGCAGGATCCCCACCTTCTCAAGAGCACCCGCACCAGACAGGCTCCTCGCCTCCTCAAGAGCCTCATCAGGACCCTGTGAGAAAGTGGCTCTATATATACTGTTACCAAATAGGTAGAGTGTGTACAGAGTCCACAGTCCCCAGAGGTTTGGCAGAGGTTAAAGTTAGATATAACCTTACTCTCTAAAGTGGTAGCTTGGTCGAGCAGTAATGCAGTATCAGAGGACAGTGTAAAGCATTTGTTGTACACACTCAGTCAGCAAATGGTCTCACACACTTAACAACTGAACTCTAGGCCAATGCTTTATATAAAAAATATGTGGTTGTTTTATTTTAGAACCAACAATAGGTATCAAAATATACTTTCTCAGAATGAGAGGCTTTAGTTAAATACTTTTGCAATATGTAATTGACTTTTGTAGGTAATAGTTACAGGTTGTTGCAATAGGCAACACAATTTCAAACACAATAATACATTGAGCTCAATGTGAATTTTAAGTTATTTGCAATAGATTACTTTCAGGATTACTTTTCTAATTCCAGGACTGGATCCTAGATTCAGTCCTGGGACAGGTCTTGGAAACAAGTGAGTAAATTCGTTTTAGTTACTGTTGTGCTTTTTAGGCAATATTTTGATTTTTTTAAAGTTGACACTTGTAAGAAATGTCATAGAAAAACAGCCAATGAGTCCCTATGGGAGAAAATTCAAGTTACAGGTAAAGTATGTTCTCGTTACTTTTGTAATCCAGGGCTGGTCTCCTAGGCTCAGTACTGGGACCTCTATATAAAACAGGTAAGTAATTACGTTTTCACAGTTGGTACGATTTTTTTTAATTTTTTTTTTTTTATTTCAAATCATTTTTATTGAAATAGCAAAGACAGTACAGTAACTCTTCCGTACAAAAAGGTCAAATCAGTCTATGTCCGACACTACAATACAGAAATCAATAGAAACAAATAGCTATACAAATAATAAAGCAAATCCACTCCAGCTTGCATCATCAGTATACAGGTACAACTGTGTATATACAATACCTAATGTGTGGGTGCGGCGACCCTGGGCTCAAGAAGTTAATCACAACCCAACTCCCAACCCCGAACAGAGGGACCAAACCCCAGCAAAATCTCAAGGTGGCTCGTAATGAAAGGAGGAGGCGTCCAATGATTTCCAAAGCCTTCTGTTGGAAGGGCTCCAAGTAGAAGCTTGCAGGGCCGGATTATTAGAGCCTCTTAGGAAGGATAGCCATTCCTGCCAGATTTTGAAGTTCACCTCCTTCGCATTTTTCCATTTGCAAAGAACCACTTTACATGCCATTGTTAACATTAAGTCCAAAAGCTGACTACCTTGGACTGTCGGTATTTGTGGGTCCAGCGCCCCCAAAAGAACGTACACAAAGTCCTGTACAGGCCGTATCTTGAATACATGATAAATGCAGTCAAATATTTTCCCCCAGTAATCCCCTAATGAAGGACAGGTAAATAGCATGTGTGCAAGATCACCAGAGCCTGATTGACAATTCCAACACTCAGGAGACTCCCTTAATTTACATTTGAAAAGCTTGTCAGGCGTCCAATATGCCCTGTTGAGCAGCATGTATTTCGTTTGAAATAGGATGGGTGAGACTTTGTGTGTCAGGGCCAACTTATGGATCATATCCCAGTCAAAAGCTATGCCTGTTGAATTTGGCTCAGCCTCCCATATTGATTCCGCCCTTTTATGTTTTGCTGTGGGCAAAGGCAATAACAATTTATACACCCTCGACACGAAGTGGCCAGCATGCACAAGACGAGGGATATGAAGTATTAGCCATGGAGTATAAGGAGAGAAATTACGTGCGGTCAGCATCGCTTTGATTCTTAGAAAGTCATAAAAATCCATCGGGGTAAGATCATACCTCTGTTGCAAGGTCGAGAACGGCAGTGGAGCCGTATCATCATATAAGTCCCTCACCAAATTAATGCCCCTCTTGGACCAAGACTCCCAGATTAGACTATTACCATTATATTTGAGATGGGCATTTCTCCACAAGGACATAAACGACGACCTAGCGAATGTCAACTTTGTTTTATGCGTTTGGTCGAGTCTAAGCAATGCCCTTCTAGTATTCAGCATAATATATTTGGAGTGTGGTAGGTGTGACAGGTCCATCGTAAGAAGGGCTTCCAGAGGCGCATGTTCTACCAGTGACTTCTCAATATTAACCCATAGTGGCGTATAAGCTGGGGATTTTATCAACCACTGGGCACCCTGTTTGCAGAGATACGCTGTCTGATAGTTCCTGAACGAGGGGAGACCCAGGCTGCCTTTATCTTTTGCTAATTGCAGCTTCTTCAGTGAGACTCTGGCTTTCTTGCCCTGCCACAGAAAATTACCAAACAGCTGATCCACCTTGTTAATAAAATTATCCGAGAACGTCATAGGGAGCATGCTGGCCAGATAGTTAACCAGCGGAGTTGACATCATTTTGAGCGTCTCCGCTCTACCCCACCAGGAGAGAAACTTTGGAGACCAACCCTCCAGCAATGTAGATATCTTTTTAAGGGTCAGTTCTTCATTCACTTTCAGCGTAGAGATCAAATCTTTATCGAAGTCTAGCCCCAAATATTTAAAGCACCGAGGCTGCCATGTAAGACCGGAATCCCCAATGATCCCTTTATCCCCAACATTGTTCAGTAGCTTAACCTCCGTCTTGTCTTTATTGAGTTTATACCCAGATACTCTGGAGAATTCCTCAATATCAGACATGAGTGCAGGTATGGCCTCATCTGCTCTTTCTGACATGACAAGCACGTCATCTGCATATGCCGTTAATTTAACAGTGCAATCTCCAAACGGAATACCAGCTATCTTGGGGTCATTCCTTATATGAAATAAGAACGGTTCTATTGCTAACAAGAACAATGAGGGTGACAGGGGGCATCCCTGCCGCGTACCTTGCTTTAAACAAAAGGGGGAGGAGAAAGATCCACCCGCTCTCACTCTTGCCGAAGGACAGCAATATAGGGACATTACCAGTCTTGTAAATGATTCCCCCAGGTTGAATTTACACAAGACTGCTTGGAGGAAGGACCAATCAACCTTATCAAATGCTTTTTCAGCATCTAGTGTTATTGCTGCAGTTGGCGTGCCCAGGAGTTTCGCTTTCTCTAATACATGCGCCAAAATCCTTGTATTGTCACTGGACAACCGATTTTTAAGGAAGCCTGCCTGAGAAGGGTGAATCAACTTGGGAAGAACCCTCTGGAGGCGAGCCGAGAGAATCATAGCCAGACGTTTGCAGTCTATGTTGATCAGCGAAATTGGCCTGTAATTTTTTGGCAGCGAGGGGTCCTTCCCATCCTTAGGAAGCACAGCAATTATAGCTTCCGCCAATGTACCCCTGACCTCACCAGATTTATTAATATCTTGAAATAAATGTAGGAGGGGTTCGACTAAAAGGGAGGGAAAAGTTTTATAAAATTTCGCCGTAAACCCATCAGGGCCTGGAGCTTTCCCTATTTTCAGATGTTTAATTGCAGTCTCTATTTCTAATGCATTAATTGGGCCATTAAGACCGACCTGGTCCTCCACAGAAAGCTGTGGGAGATCGCACTCATCGAAGTACTCCTTAATCCCGGATTCCTCCACTGCTTTATTCTTTGCATAAAGGTCTTCGTAGAATACTCTGAACACCTCCGTTATTTTATCTGGGTCTGAGTGCGAGGATCCCAATGCATCCTTAATGACATTAATAGAGTTTTTCTGGACCTTAAACTTCAAGTACGAGGCTAAGGACTTGCCTGCTTTATTAGACTCACAAAGCTTAAACCGCCTACCCTTATCAAGCCAGACTCCCGCTCGTTCGCTAACTATTTTATTATATTCATATTTTTTATTCGCCAACGCAGCAAGAGACATATCATCCCTATCCTTTAAGTGTCTATTCTCTAGAGTCATAATTTCGGTCTCCAAGGCCTCCAACTACGCATTATAATTTTTGTTCATTGCTGACCTAATCTTGATACACTCTCCCCTTATGGTACTTTTCAAGGCTTCCCACCTAGTGAGATCGGACGTGTCCCCCTTTCTATTAATCTGAAGATAGGAAGAGATCGCCTCATGTATTGTGGACCGGTGCTTATCGCTATTTAGGATTTCATCATTCAAACGCCAAGATGTCTGACGAGAAGATGGTTTGACATTAGCAATTGATAGTGAAATGCACGAGTGATCAGACAGAACACGAGGTTCTATGGTAGTAGACTCTAATCGAGGGACGCCATTCTGAGTTATGAGGATAAAATCAATCCGGGAGTACGAGTCATGTGGGGAAGAGTAAAAAGTATAATCTCTCCCAGTGGGATTCTGGAGCTGCCATGTATCCACTAAGTTGAAGCGACGACACAAATTGAGAGAAGCTTTATGTGATTTATTTGTTTAGAAGGGACAACGTGAGTCTCTATCTAAGGTTGCATCCATCGGAAGATTGAAGTCTCCAGCTAATATGTGTACCGTATTATCTGGAATAGTTTCAAGGTGTTTGTTCAGTTTGTTTCAAAAATTCAAATCGCTAGTGTTGGGGGCATATATATTAGTAACATAAAACTCTGTATTATCCCTACTCATTTTGGCCGTGACCCATCTACCGTCAACACTCGCTTCAGAGGATAAGATCTCTACCTTAGACATCCTTGCAACAAGAATCAGAACCCCATTCTTTTTGTTCACAGCCTCAGCACCCACAACCTCATTATGAAATTTATTTCTCAGGTGGTAAAACTGCTTAGCCTCAAGCTTCGTCTCCTGAAGGAAAACAATATCACCCCTTAATCTCTTAACATAATCTAAAATCTTCTGTCTCTTGACAGGCTGGTTCAGACCTTTAACGTTAAAGGACAGTATCTTCAGTTTGTCCACATTGCAGACTCCCAACGGAGAGTTAGTTGAGCTAATTGGCATCGCAAGGTTGCATCATCATATTGATACTTACATATTTCACAACAAGAGCCCAGATAGAGCCGTAATAGAACCCGTCACCACCCTCACCCACGAGCATGAAGGAGATGAAGATTATGCAAGCAAGAGGACATAAAAGCAAAATACACAGAACACAGAACCCTCCCCAAAAACCCCTCAACCCCCCACCCTCCCCACCCCAACTATACGTTGTAGGCATGGTGACTGGAAAGAGATTGCATCGCATCTCCCCCGTGCGTAATCAGTACAGAAAAGAGAACAACATGGAACAGAGGAACTAACACAGTCGATCTGGGGTATGCTCCTACCCACTGTAATATCAAACAACCTGCATTAATATAATATCCGTCATAGACCTCTTCAGCCAGCCTAAGACCAGCAACCCAGCTAACAGGCTACCAACTATCCCATCATACAACCATAAGCGAGGCATGTGGAGCATAACCAACAGCAAACAGGGCCAAGGAAACTGACACCCATTGGAATGAAAGGCATTAACAAAAACATACTATGCAAACAGGTATCAGACACAATTACATTCAATCAACAGAACCATCATTGGAGAGTGACTGGAAGCGGAGAATCGTGCTGTTGGCAACCCTCCACAGGAAGTAGCAAAAGCCCACATAGGACATGAGCGTCAAAGAGAACAGGGATCATTCACTTATAACCTGAGGCCGAGGCCTGCTCAACTGCACCCACTGAGGTATTGGTCTCCATTTTTAAATCTTCCGGGCCATCCAGCATGCGTTTCAGTTTCAAGGGATCTGAAAACAGGTGCGGGGAGCCGTGGACCAACACACGATATTTTGCAGGACCCACGAACCCATATTGGAAGCCTCTTTTCTTTAGTAGTGGTCGTAGAGCCAAGAATGCCTTCCTAACTTCCACTGTCTCTTTACTGTAATCCTGTGAGATGTATATTTTGTCCGATTTCCACAAGATATGATTGTTTTTCCGCATGAAGTCAAGAATTTGCTCTACATGCTGGTATCGTAGTGGCTTACACACAATTGCTCTAGGACCTTTCTGATTCTTACTTATTCTGCCTGGCACCCTATGGGCCCTATCAAACTCCAGAGGTTGGCGAAAGGACAAGTTAGTAGCCTGGGTGAACCAAGACTCCAAGAAGGCTCCACAGCTCCCATGTTGATCCTCCGATCCTTCCGGCAGACCAAAAATACGTAGGTTCCCCCGTCTATTTCTATCTTCCAGCTCCGCCATTTTCCGCGTTGTTTGATCCGTGGTTATGCATAAGCGCTTGATGGCTGCACATGATTTTACCTCTAGGTCCTCAAGTCTGCTAATCCTCGATTCTGCTTCCAACAGCCTTGCATTGGTTTCGCGATTATCTTGCCTAATAGCCGCTACCTCGTCTTTGGTCGCCTTTGCCAGCTCTCTTACCTCTTCTAGCTTATTAAGTATCGGGTCCATCGGGTCCGGATTACTTTTCCCTCCCTTGCTGGGTGAACTTGGATTCGACTGGTCAGATTTAAGTCTCTTCATGCTTTTAACCGAGTCTTTACTGTCAGCCATGGTTGCCAGTCGCACAGATTCCGTGGTCGGTCGCAACAGTCCTCACGTGCTCCACCCTTTACTTGCAGAGATTCTTGCGGTCGCCGTCACCACCGTTGAGTTGTAATAGCCAATTCAGCGATACGCACATTAATCCAATAATTCTACCACACGTGATAACTGAAACGTGTCACCTGGCCCTATTCCAACCGCTACCCCTGCGATTAGTGGATTACCGTGCGGGAACACGCACTTTCATCTGGCGACATTGTCATGTAGTCACATCATAGAAACAGCATATGTGTGCCAGGCTAGACCGCGCAGTCATACGATGGAGCCGTGTGGGAAGGCATAGGATGGTCACGTGAAATCATATGGTAGCAGATGGCAAGATTAAAACCTCGCAACGTAGTGCCAGAATCCCTCACAGCTCCACATTGCCAGATATAGGCTCTGAGGTCGCCGATCCAGGAAAGCAAACCTTACTTCCAGTGGTGTATCAGGATCGGCCGAGAACCCTTGGCTCTGCCTGGGGAAGAGCACCCTCTCCACATTCTCGTCTAGGCGCCGACATTACCACCATTACACGCGAAGCATATCACCAGTCAAGCCCCACAGGCGTCGCAGCAACAACGAGGACCCACCGACTAGGAAACTGGTGCCGCCATCTTACGTGCGCGACAGGCGTCAATGACTCTTCTCCGTGCTACGCCGTCCGTCCGCACCAGCACCTTCGCGCTCCCCACCACATACCGGTTTGTCACCGCATCAGTCCGCAGTCAGTTTCGATGCCATCCGGTTCCGACGGGTTCCGATGGGTGACTTCCAAGCCGGCCGCCCGACACTGGCAGTCAGGCGGTCTCGTCCCCAGCCTTGCTCCTCACGATCCACAGACGGAGCACTCGAGGCGACAGTAAAACTGCTTTCCTGCTTCAAAAAGCCTCCAAACTGCACCTCGAGATCCCCCTCAAATTCCGGTTGATGATTCCACTGTTAGTATCGTTGTAGAAGCGGCGAGGCCCGTTCCTCCGCCCTTATTCGATCTACGCACGGGCAGAGAGAATCACCGAGCCGCCATCTCTCTCGGCGTCCAAACCACGCCCCCGTTGGTACGATTTTTAAAGAATATTTGTAGTTTGCAAAAATCGACACTTAGAAGAAATTTCACAGAAAAACAGTCAATGATTTCCTATTGAAGAAAATTGGGTTAGTGGTAAGTACGGTTGTGAGTACTTTTCAGGGTCAGTACTGGGCACCAAGATCCAGCACTGGGATCTCTCCTAATAGCAGGTGAGTATTTCCGTTTTCGTTACTCGATTTGATTTTAGGTGAATATTTTAAGTTTTAGAAACTCCACACTTTGAAGAAATTTCAGAAGAAACCAGTCAATGTTACCCTATGGAAGAAAATTGGGTTATCGGCTTTTGGGTATGTACTGGACTGGCTGAGTTAAGGTTCTGGGCACAGACTCTGGGGTCTCCCAGGGTCAGGTTTGTACAGTTGTTACACCCTCAGCGGCACTGGGGCGGCCGGGTGCAGAGTGAGATAGGCCCAATGTTCTCCTATGGGAGGCAGGGGGACCTTGGTTGGTGGCTGCTGACTAGCAGGCCACGCGGCTGTGGGAGCTGGGCTCCTGGTCACTTGCTCAGGGCAAATGGGGGAAGTCAGTAGGAGTAGAGGTTACACTGCCAGGGCCACTCGGGCGGCTGGGTGCTTTTAAGCCTTCGGGCGCTCAATAGATTTCAATGGGAAAGCTCCAGGACGAACAAAGGCTGCAAGCTCGGGGGTGAAGATTCTTCAGGTGCCACCACCACTTTTAGAGGTAAGTTGGGTAGTTGGAGGATAGGTAGGTACCCAGGAGTCGGGCACAGGGGGCCGCAGGGGGCCGGTTGCAGGGGTGCCTTTTGGTGTCAGGAAATCTTACCCTCTGTTAATCGCGGTTGGGGGGTCCCTGGTTCTGAGGCTGCAGGCGTCGTCAGGAGCGTTGAGGTGAGTCCTTGTGTGCCGGATTCGGGGTCACAGTCGCCGGGGGGATGTCCTCTGGGTCTTTATCCACTCCGGCACGGGCCATGCTTGGCAGGTGCAGAGTGTGCAGGGTTCACAGTTCCGGGCTGATGCCAGGGGTTAGAAACTTGCTTTGAGCAGAGCCACTGCTCATGGGAGTCCCAGATGCTCAGAGTCCCAAGGTAGCCAGGTCCTCCGGGGTTTGTGAGGTTGCTGGCCACAAGAGGTGCCGGGATTTAGCAGGAGCAGGTTCGAGGGTCGACAGGCCGGTAGGGCTGGGGCCAAAGCAGTTGGTGTTTTCCTCTTCTTAGCAGCTGCATGGAAGGTGTTCTTTCTTCTTGCTCTTCTTTGCTTTTTCGGAATCTGGAATCTGGAGAAGGAAGGTTCAGGGTGCCCCTAAATACTAGATTTAGGGGTGTTACAGGTAGGTAAAGGGCAGGGACCAATGGGTCCCTGCCCTGGGGTGGGTACACCCCCTATTCTTCCACTCTCCTGTGGGAGGGGGGCAGTGGCCTAGTCCTGATTGGGTAGGGCCTCCCATCTTCAAGATGGTGAGTGCCCGGAGATGTGCTTCACCTCGTCTCCCCCACCTGAGGAGTGGGGTTGGCAGGCTGGCACATCCCCTGTCCTTACTTGGTGTTTCCTGCGAGTCTTCCCGCCAGAGTGGGGGTCAGAACCGGTGGGGGCCAGTTTGCTGGGTACAGCAAGTGGCCTGGAGAAGCTCACAGAGGCGGCATGCCTTTGAAGCTTCCCCTTGCCCATCCTGGGGGAGGAGACCTAGCACCTCGCCCAGGATGTGCATTGTTGCAGGCCCAGGAGAGCGGGGGCTCTCCACCCAGGGGTCCAGCAACATGTCTGCTGTGTGACAGCCTAGGCATCCTCCCAGACCAGACGTGGATTGTAGGTTAGGTTTCAGGGGGCATCTCTAACATGCCCTCTTCAGTAATTTGTACATTAAACCCCACACTGGCATCAGTGAGGGTTTAATGTGCTGAGAAGTTTGATTCCAAACTTCTCAGTCTTCAGTGTTGCCATTATGGTGCTGTGAAGTTCGTGTTTGGCGAGCTCTCGGCACCATATACTCTTAAATGGCAACACTGCACTTACAGTGCCCAGGAATGGACCTGAGTACTGTAGGGGCACAGGGCTCATGCTCCTGTGCCCACACCACTGGCATAGGGCACCCAGCTAGAGGGGTGGCTGATGTATGCCAGGGCAGTCTAGGTTGTGGGCATGACACACAGGGATGTGTGCCATGTCGACTCTTTGTTTTGCCTTGTACCCAGACACTCAGCCTGCGAGGGCAGTGTGGTTGTGTTAAGGTACAGGGCCTCTAAGGGTGGCACAATAAGTGCTGCAGCCCTTAGAGGCCTTCCCTGGTCACAAGGCCCTGGGTACCTAGGGTACCATTTACCAGGGGCTGACATGTGGCCAGGGTTTGCCAATTTGGTATTTTAGGTTTTAGGGAAGGAACATAGGCCCTGGGCACCTGATTGGCAGGAGTCCAGGGCACACTCAGTCAAAGTACATTCAGCAATTCAGCAAAAAGTGGGGGCATACCATGCAAGAAAGATGGCACTTTCTCACAGACCCCCATTTGTCAATAGGGCTCCCCTCAATTGGGCATTGGTCGCACCCTCGCTGTCTTGGGAGGGTTAACTTACAGCCCTCACCCACTGATGAGCTACTATCCCCTCCTCGGAGGGTTACCGAGGCTGGTGCAGCTTTTCTCAGTGGTCTCATTGGCCACTCTGATTTTGAACATGCAACCCCCTTCGGCGCCCTCAGCCCTTTGAAGCTTCTCTTTATGGTGCCCTTTTGGGCACCTGGGTTTGGCCAGCTTCCGGTGACCCGGTGGCTCGTTCGGTCTTGAACCGCCACCGTCCTGCTCCACATGATCCGGTCTGCTTATTTGTGCATCCCGACGTGCAGGGGTTTGTTTTGCAAACTGCCTTCCCTTCCTTGCCCCGGCTATTGTTTCCTCTCTCCTGGGAGTCCAGATGGCTTGAGTCATGGGTCGGAACATCTTTGCCTCCACTTGTGCTGCACTACGGTCACTAAATACAGTGTGTGTCATGGCTCAGGCTACCTCTGCCCTGTGGGACTCTGCAGAGCCTTTCCTCTCCACCAGCACTGAAGGCGCTCGTGTTGACCTACTTCATCTTTTCCGGGATGGCCGTGACCTTGCTGAATTTACGGTCTGCTCTGCCTTGGATACTGCTGATTCCTTAGGCCGGGCTATGGCTTGTTCAGTCGCCCTGCGGCGCCATGCTTGGTTACGGGATAGCGTCTTCCCGGAAAATATACAGGAGAGTCTTGTTGATTTACCCTTTGATGGGGTTTTATTGTTTGATACACACGCCGACTCGGCTGTTCGGCGCCTCCTTGCGGGCTTTCGCCCCCCCTTCGGCCTGTGTTCCTCTGGTGTTTGTTCTGGGGTGGTACCTTTTCATTTAGTATCCTTTTGATGCGTTATGTGTTTTAGGCTGATAGTAAGCCTCAGGTCTTCCTTTTGCATGGTCGGAGGTGATTACCCTTCAATTTCTCATCCTTTGGATGCATTATCGTTTTAAACTGGTGGTTAACCTACTGTGGCAGTGTTCCACAGATTGTTCCTCTGACTGTGGCTTGCCCTAATAAACGTGTTCCCCGTTGTTGGGGTGTACATACTCCGTGTGGGGTACATGTTTGCTATTATATAGGTCTGTTATGTCAACTGGACCTACGAGTCCCTTTGGCCTCTAGGCGTCCTCTGAGGCTCTCATCTACTTTTGTACGGTGCTCAATGTTGTGCCTTGGCATCATCTTCGATACGTCATTGGTCATCTTGCTTATTTGCTTCATTTTCCTCCTTCAGAGGTTTTCGGGGTGGTTGTCGCGCTTTAAAGGCAGCTTCCGTCTTCCATTAAGGTACCAGGTGTGTTCCTCTACAACCAGGTTGCATAGTCGTGGCTAGTTTACCCGTTTCTGCTATATATATCTGTAAATAAGTATATATACAAGTTCCATGGGTACTCTTCTTTCTAACTCTTCACCTCTCTTCGAGGTTGCAAGGTCTGGTCCGAAGTCTCCATGTTTCAGGGACATTTCCAGTGATGCATGTGGCATTACCAATAAGGCCCTTTTCGCGTTCCGCTTACTAGGGTGGTTCCCCGGTTTTACACTGCTCCTTTCTTCGTGTTCAGTTACTGAATGCTTCTCTCTTCTGGACAAGGGTTACTTTCCTTCCAGTCGGAGGGTGTGGTCTGAAATTCTGCGATTATTCCTTCGTTTCTACGCCTTAGTACTTTGGTGCCTCTGCTGCACCTTCCTTCGGCTCTGCTATATTGTATCAGCTGGGCATGCGGGACGGCTCTTCTGATGTCAGTCGTCCTAGATCTCCACCCTGCATATCTGTATTTCGTGTGTTGGTTCTCACCTTGGTCTTACAGCTGCCTGGTAGAGAAGCCTTATGCTTTTTTTAGCTATGCCACCTTATGGTCTCTAACTGTTTGCTCTGCGCATGTTTCTGTGTTGGCCTGCACTAGCGTGCTTAAGATTGTTACTGTTCGCCCCTGTTCCCCCTTTTGGGACTGGGTGTGCACTTGGCGTGCTGATTTCTAGTCTTGACCTTTGGTTCTTGGCTGCAGCCTCTCCGGCCTTCTTTCCGAGGGCTAGCCTGGTAGGCTCTGGTTGCATCTCTTTAATCGGTGTTCACATAGTACGCCATTACGCTGAGAGTGGTCCTTCTTCCTCTCTTTCTTTTGTTTGGTATATGGCTGGTGTTGTTTCTACCTCTCATTCTTATGCAGGTATGGTGTAGCACCATTATGGCATTTTTGGGCTGTCTTGCATCCCGTTATCTTTTGCTCTTTTGCTCTTCCGAACTATTTGGGTTGCTGTCTGGCTGTTCCGCCAAAGCCTTCCCCATTGTCCGTCACACTGTTGCAGGCTCGAATGCTTGGCGCTTTCTGTTGTTCTGTCGCAGACCCACCTCCCCTTTGGGGTATGGCTGTGGTATCTATTCTAAGTTAAGGAATCTGTGGCTAGATGTCTATATCAGATGAACGAGTTACTTACCTTCGGTAACGATGTATCTGGTAGAGACGTTGTCTAGGCGCAGATTCCTTAACGCCCACCCAGCCTCCCCGTTCTGCGAGGACCTTGCCAAGTGGGGTTCTCCGCTGGGCCCCTTTTACAGTTGGCATTGTTTTTTCTCTCATGGGTCCTCACATTGTTGCGTCCCTTTGACATTTGCCATAATACAGCTGACTCCCTCTTAGTGTTTTCTGTTACCGTAATACAGTTGACTCTCTCTCTCAAGGGTTTCTTACCTGTGAAATAATGCCTTTTGATTAACCTTCACCAAGAGATTCCTCTTCATTTTCTTATCTTCTCCTGCTGCCTCCCCTCCCTCACACCTTCTCTATTGGCTCAGGGTTCTAGTCTCCTCTACAGTAGTCTTCTTTGGGGATCTGTTGACCTCTGTTTCAGACCTCCATTTCTATAGGGGCAGTACCAGACTTCATACCTTCCTGCGGTGGACTGTTGTTCTCTCTGTGCTCCGTTCTTGCTGGATGACACAGTTCTACATGGTACTGACAGTCTATTTCTGTCTGTTGTTCTGCATGGTAATAACAGTCTGTTGAGATATTCTTCCCTTGTTGCACTTGGGAAGGGTCTTCACTTAGCTTGAGAGGTTCTTTCTCACAGCTTTTTCACTTGTATGTGGGCAGTGTCTGATTCGGTCTTTTACGATGGTGTCTTGCGCCATCCTCCTTATTTATTCATGGATTTTCACCCCTCGCACACTGTTCCCATACGTTCACAGTTTCTTTGTTGGTGGCTCCGCGTTGTGTCGCGGAAAAGCTTCTCCGAAGAAAACTGACGTCAGCGCGCCGGGAGGGACTTCTATGACCTCGCTGACGTCCTGTACGTGGACGACGTCAGGGTGGGGTCGTGTGGCGCCATCCCCCGACGCGCGGAGGTGCTGCTGCAAAAAAGTTTTCCGGATCCAGTCTGACGCATGGGGATATTCTAAGTTAAGTAATCTGCGGCTAGACAACGTCTCTACCAGATACATCGTTACCGAAGGTAAGTAACTCGTACTTTACAGTTCCACAGAGACGTTTCTTTTCTACTAATTCTCATGTGTAGGAAAATGCCTCTTTTGCATATTCACCCCCACATGTTTGGATTGATGTCGCTGATTTTTCGACTCTGAGAAAGCACTGAGGCCTGCTAATCAGACCTCATTCCCGCTGTTCTAACCCCTTACAAATTATATGTCAAATTCGCTACCCCAAATTGGCAGAAATTAACTTACAAATCCCTAGTATATGGTACTCTGGGTATGTAAGGTTCATTCAGGGCTGCAGCACTGATTGTGTCACCCTGTGTGTGACAAGGTATAGAATGGCTCCCAGCTTGCCACTGCAGACTGGAAGAGCAGTGGCAACTCTGCTAGTTCGACTCTGCCATTTAAACCAGTGGCAAAGCCCCCACTTTCCTTGACAATATATAGAAGTCTGCCTAAGGAAGCCCTGTCGATTTCTAGAGCACGGAGCTGTATATTATCATGTGAGACATACATTTTTTTGATATATGTCCTGGTAGCTACACTTCAAAATGTTGTTTTGCTATGGGAGAGTTAGTAGCCCCATTTGCTTACACAGTTACTGGTTGACCACTCAGCCCGGCAAACCTCCGCATGGGACTACTGAGATGGGTACTGTAAGGTATCAAATAATCGTGGCATTTAACCCGACTTGATGCTCAAGTCGAATTTAATGTGACTATTCAAGAAATGCAACTTTTAGAAAGTTGCCGCTCTGTGAAAGTTTGTCCAGTAGCCTCACACGGTTACTGATCACAAGACCGCTTTCTGCCCTCCTGGGGAATAGTGTGAATGACTCCCAGGAATAGTAACAATAGCAGCCTGCTTCCCAGGAAGCGATTTAGGTTGTTGGCCCAGAAGGCGAGTTTCAAAGGCAAAGTTGCCTTTGGTGGGCAAATGGTTGACGGCGGGAACAGAGAGGGAAGACCAGTGCCCAAACTAGATTTCCTGTGGGTGGGTAGCCCAAATGTAGCCACACCTCTAGGGTGGGGCTACCTAGCACCTAACATCCGATGAGTGGTTCAGACATCTTGAGAGTGGGCAGAATAGTGCTCTGTAGGAGCCGTACATATTATCATTGTTTGCACCAGGCTCACCTTTCAAAAGTTTCAAATGTTCCCTAGTATGGTGACTGCGCTGCCCCCAGCCGCGAACTCTCGCTGTCCCCAGGGCAGCGCATTCATGTGAAAACACGGAGCAGCTGCTCCGTGTTTTCACTGTGCAGGCGGCACCCGCCTGCACGTTCAAAGGGGATTAGAGATCGCCTTGCAGGCGGGTGCAGTCAGGGACTCCACCCGCCTGCAAGGGGATGTCAGGGGTGTGCATGGGACTCCCTTCACCCTCGGCAGAGGGCAGCTCTTAGGGGGCACACTAACAGTGCGACACCTTTTAAATGGCGCACTGTCGGGGCGCCTCCAGCGGGTTTCTTTGACTCTGCGCCACTGTCTGTAATAAGACTCGGTCGCAGAGTCAAGGAATTCCCTCATTTGCATAGGGCACACCCCTATGCAAATGAGGGAATACCCTCTGAAGGTAACGTTGCCACATTAACTGCGCCAGCGCTACCGGTATTATAGAAGGGGATGCACAAGTGTCTGCGCCCCCTTCTATAATACCAAAGTGCCCCGGAGATGCGCAAAGCGGGCGCAAACGCCCGTTGCACCCCCAGGGCACCTTCTGTAATACGGTCCAAGGATTGCTAGATGCCACACAGATCCAGAAAGTTGTTGTCAAGCAGGAGGGGACCTAGTAGCCCATTGGCTAGTGACTGCATCATCTCCCATGGGTCTTTCTAGGTATAACTATGGCGCTGCGGGAACCCTGAACCTCCGATCATACCAGAACTGGAACAAGAACCGAAGGAGGACTGCCCTTCTGACCACTAGACTTGGCCAAGAGAGGCTGCACTGTCTGCTCGACTGCACCTGTCACACCTTTAGCTAGCGAAGAGAGGACTGTGCCTGTGGCTCCTGGCTTGGGGAAAAGTTGTTCCCAAGCCCCTGGCCAAAGAAGGGACTCCAAGGGTCAGTTGACTGACCCCCTGGAACCAGCACCAAGGGCACCAAAGCAGAAGTAGCCCAACTCTGCAAATAAGTAGCAACTTCTGAAGGATCGCCACTGACTGCCAGTGGGCTTCTCAAGACCTCAATCCTCAAAAGCCAGTTGCACTTGATTCAGAGGAACCTGGGGTGTCGTCCGAGTCCAAATTGGCTGCCCAAGAGGGGCACCAGCCCCCACCAAAGGATATTGCTGGGACCGAACAGCACTCGGAGCATCTTTGAGCATCTTCTATCTCCTGCATCTGCAGCATCTGGACCTCTCACTTGAAGTCTATGGCAGCTGAGCTGTAAAGTTTACAGTTACCAATGCTTGTTTGTGGTTAAACTGAGATTTAAGTGTTTTTCAAATCTGTATCTCCGGAACCATCCTGTGCAATTTGCTAATCTTAGACTATAAAAATTCATAACAATATAATCTATTTTTTATAAATTGGTATCTGATTTCTTTCGTGTTATTTCGTTGTTTGGTACTGTTGAATACTTCACACTAGTTCCTTTGTTTAAGCATTGCTGCTCACAACCACAGCTACTAAGGGTTCAGCTTAAGGTTTTACAAACGAGCCCGACTGGATCCAAGACCGTTTTCATGAGTGTAATACATAGTAAGGCCACACAGCCATATCATATAATACACCCAAATTCTTACCTCTTGTTTTGTAGCCGCCTATACTGCTAAGTGACTGTCTGCATTTTATTCATGCAATTATACCTGCTGATGTAAGTAGTACTCTGTAAATAAGTAAACATAATGGCAGCACAGGTGACAGTCTTGCTAAACTGCAAGGAGAGGGAAGAGGATGTAGCTTCACTGCTAGAGTGGTTGAGACTGGTCGACTGGGTTCCAGTCTCGGCAACGACGCTCAACATTCTCTGATTCTGAGCAAATCACTTAATCTTCCTGTGCATAACAAAAATTAATGTGTCCATCTGTAATGAAACTGGTGCTCATGTAAAGCGGTCTGATACCCGATGTCTCTGGTCTAGTTCGCGCTATATAAAACTAAAAAAAGACTGTCCTCTGCATTCCATTTTTGATCGAAGCCCTGTTCGTTTTCCCTAATTGGCCAGTAGAGGTAGCTTAATGGATACATGCAAGTATTCTGTCAACAATGTTTAACAACACCTTGCAAATCTATTTTGTTTAGGGATGAGACTGTAAAACATTATCAGTGTTCACTAAATCTGTAACGTCTTATTTGAAAGCCAACTTCTCAATGGAACTTGGAGTAAATCCGTGCTTCAGTTATGCACACACATTTGAGGTAAAAAGTCTTATTTGCACTTTCAAGTGAAGGGATGAGTCACCAAGGCCTGCTAGTGTTCTCCGGCATATTCTCGTTTCATTAAATGCAAGGAACTTTATTTTATGCCATCTAATCAGACCACTCCTTTTCAAGGACATGTGTCTATTTCTTTCATGTGGTGTTGCAACATTGACTACTCCTTGTGCTTATTGCGAGCATTATTGCTAGGTGCAACATCCAGAAATGCAGATGTTTTTAGAAACCCCTGCAAAAAGATTGGCTTGAAGACTGGCCTACATGCTGTTCCCGTCTGCATGCAGCTGCAGACCGAATTAGACGTTGTTTCATATTGAATAGAATCAAATATAAACGTTTTAATGTAATAAGGACCAGTTAAGTTAACAATCTTTCTGTTCCGCCTATAGAACAGTATATCAAAGAAACACGTTAGTGTTAGATTCCTTACCTTAGAATATCCCCAGGCGTCAGACTGGATCTGGAAAGTTTTCGCTAGCAGTACCTCTGCGCGTCAGTAGGTGGCTACGTGCTGCTCCACGTCCGTCGCTGGTGTCGTATGCGCCGAGATGACATCACGGAGACTACTTAGGCACCACCCATGCGCGCTGACGTCAGTTCGTTCTTTTTCTGCGCCAGTAAGCGCAGATCTGGTTCGAACACCTACCGTAGTCACTTTTTGACTATCTTTTTGAGACTTTGTCTCCTGTAAGTTTGCGTTTACTCTGGTGCACGTAGGGATGCCTGGTTTTAAGTGTTGTGGGGCCTGCCGTCGCAATATGTCGGTGGGGGACCCCCACGACGTCTGTCTCTACTGCCTGGAGAGCGACCACGACTCCCGGTCCTGTATGGACTATCTGGCCATGGCCCCGAAAGCCTTGAGGGAGCGGCGCCGGAAGCTGCTTGAGGTCCGGCACTCGTCCCCGTGCCGTTCACGGCCTAGGGGCTGCTCCAGAGAACGCTCGCGGGGCCACCATCATCGCTACTCAGGCTCCAAGTCTTCACCGTTGAATTCGGGTAAGAGACGACACAAAAAGAAGTAGAAGAAGCGTTGTCGCTCTCTGACGTCTCCCAGTCGGTCCACAGATGCGGACGAGGGGGACAGGGGTTCTGCCCCTGCGACTCCTTCGGAGCCCGGGAGTCCCGCGGCCTACCCACTTTACCCGGGTCCGTCGGCGACTCTGGCACAGGTCGAAGAATTTCTTGCTACCATGGACCGCCTGTTTAGGCCTCGGGCTCCCGCCGGCGCACTCTTGGGCCCCGCGGTTCCGTGTCCGGATCCTGTCAGGCCACCGGCAGCTCCGGCGCCGCAGGATCCTGCGTCGCTGGCTCCGGCCACGGCGCCGCAAGGTCCCACGCTGCCGGCTCCGGCCCCAGCGCCACCCTCGACTCTGCCTCCGGTGCCGCAATGGATGCCATTTGTTCCGCCCCTGCCCAGGTTCCAGGACACTTTTGTCCCTCCCTGGGATCCGCATTGGGACACGGTGCCGGTTCGGCCCAATCCGGCGCCGTTCCCGGTGCCGTTTGTTCCTTCCCCGGTCCCTGCCCTGCCGCCGCAGTCTGTATCACATACGGCGGAGGTGGAGGACGACTGGGAGGGGTCCGAGAACCCTCCTGCTCGTCAGTGTGACTCTGAGCAAGACTGGGCGGACGAGTTAGAGGAGGCCGGCGACCTTGATGTCACCTCTGACCCGGGGTTTGCCTCTCCTCCGCCTACCATGGAGGAGGGCGCTTCTTAGACGGCGGTGGTCCGTCGGGCAGCTTAGGTCTTCAACCTTGATCTCCCTATGGTGGCCCTAAAAACTAATCTCACTGAGGTGCTCCAGACGGGGTCCACTTCGTCGGAGCCCCTGCTACCATTTAATCACTCCCTCACTGATGTCTTACTGGGCACCTGGTCACAGTCAGCCACAGGGGCCCCTGTGGATAAGAACGTCGCCCGGCGTCATCGCCCGGCGCCGGGTGACCCTGCGTTTCTGACCACTCATCCTACACCCGAGAGCTTGGTCATCCAAGCTTCGACGTCCCAGAGTGCCTTTCCCACGGCTCTGCCGGATAAGGACTCTAAGAAGCTGGAGCAGTTCGGCAAGCGGTTGTTCTCTTTGTCCAGCTTAGGGCTGCGGTCGGTGAACACCGCCTGCCTCTTGGGCCGCTATTCCCACGCGATGTGGGATACAGTTGCACAGGTGTTGCCTCAGTGTCCTGAAGAGACCCAAGCTGTACTGTCCCAAGCTGTTGCCAAGGGTAAAGATGCGGCTAAGTTCGCCATTCGGTGTGGTTTGGACACCGCAGACTCACTAGGTAGAGCAATTGCTACGACTGTGGCGCTTCGTCGCCACGCCTGGTTGAGATCTACCGGGTTCTCGCCCGATGTCCAAAGCTCACTCCTGGACATGCCCTTTCATGGCACTCGCCTGTTTGGCGATAAAGCCGACACTGCGCTGGAGCGTTTTAACGACTTGCGGGCCACAGCCAATTCCTTGGGTCTTTCCACGAAAAGCCCAGCCACTCCTAGTTTTCGTTCCTTTCGTGGCCACGGAAGGGGCGCCCAGACACGTTCCTTCAGCAAGCCTGTGCAGACCCAGCCTCCGCGCGGCCGCGGTTTCCACAGGGACGGGTCTGGGAATCAGCGTGGGGGTCAGTCCATCTCCGCCCCAGCTGATTCTACCTCCGAGCCTTCCTAATCTGAACTTTAGGGGGCACCCCACGCCAGTGGGTGGCAGGATCCGCCGTCACCTCCCCCACTGGCACGCGATCACGTCGGACAAATGGGTGTTGCAGATCATCCGCAAGGGTTACTCCCTTCCCCTTCAGTCCACCCCTCCAGCCATGCCACCTCAGTACCACCGCATGTCGGGGGACCACTTGGCACCTCTCCAGCGGGAAGTCACAGCCCTCCTGGCCAAGGGGGCCATCGAGTGCGTTCCTGGGCCAGAAGTAGGGAGTGGTTGTTATTCCCACTACTTTCTGGTCCCCAAGAAGGACAAAGGGGGTCTGCGTCCAATCTTGGACAACCGGAACGTCAACTGCTTCCTCCGGAAGGAGAAGTTTAAGATGTTGAATTTGGCTCAGGTCTTGTCTGCTCTCGATCCAGGGGACTGGATGGACTTGCAGGATGCCTATTTTCATGTTACCGTCCTGCAGGCTCATCGGCGTGATCTGTGGTTCATGGTAGGTCACGAGCTCTTTCAGGTTACCGTGCTCCCCTTTGGCCTTACCAGCGCCCCTCGGGTGTTCACGAAAGTGATGGTTGTGGTCGCAGCTCATCTGCGCAGATCGGGGGTCTCGGTCTTCCCCTATCTAGACGACTAGTTGTTGAAGGCGGGCTCGCCCCAAACGGTCTTCTCTCACCTCCAGACTACGGCCAACCTCCTGCATTTGCTGGGGTTTTCCATCAATGTGCTGAAGTCACACCTGACTCCATCTCAGAAGCTCCAATTCATCAGAGTGGTTCTGGATTCAGCACAGTTTCGGGTCTATCCTCCCGAACAGCGGATCCGGGATATTCGGGCTATGATTCCGATCTTTCAGCCTCTATCCGGGTTTCAGTCAGGATGACCCTCCGGCTCCTGGGCCTGCTGGCCTCCTGCATCCTGCTAGTGCAACATGTGAGATGGCATATGTGGGCTCTGCAGTGGGACCTGAAGTTTCAGTGGGCGCAGCATCAGGGCAACCTGTTCGATCACGTTCAGATCTCGGAGGGCACTGCACGTCACTTGCAGCGGTGGCTCACAAATCGCGATTGGGTCAATGGCAGAGCCCTCAAACTTCCCCAACCGGAGTTAACAGTGGTGACGGATGCGTCCCTCCTGGGATGGGGTGGCCACATGGGAGAGGCGGAGATCAGGGGCCTCTGGTCTCCGGCGGAATCCCAGCTCCATATCAACCTTTGCGGGCGATCCGACTTGCTCTGAAAACCTTCCTTCCCTCTGTCCAGGGACAGGTAGTGCAAGTGTTCACAGATAACACCACCACAATGTGGTATTGCAACAAATAGGGCGGGTGGGGTCGTGGACCCTATGTCAGGAGGCTCTGTGCCTCTGGACATGGCTGGTACATCGGGGCATGTCTCTGGTGGTTCAACACCTGGCAGGCTCCCTGAACGTCAAGGCGGACAAACTCAGCCGCAGATGCATGTTGGATCACGAATGGCGTCTGGCCTCGCACGTGGTGCAAGGTCTCTTTCTGCAGTGGGGAGAGCCTTGGTTAGATCTATTCGCCACCGAAGAGAACGCGCAATGTCATCAATTCTGTGCGTTGGAATTTCCAAGGCGGCACTCGTTCGGAGACGCTTATCGTCGCGAGTGGAGTTGCGGTCTGTTGTACGCCTTTCCGCCTATACCACTTCTGCCCAGAGTGCTGAAGAAGATCAGATGCGACCGGGCCCAAGTCATTCTTGTGGCTCCGGATTGGGCAAGAAGAGTATGGTATCCCGAGCTACTCAGTCTGGCAATCTGTCCTCCGATCCGACTGCCTCTTCGGGAGGATCTTCTGTCGCAGCAACAGGGGACGGTCCTTCACCCGAACCTGTCCAGCCTTCACCTCCATGCGTGGAGATTGAGCGGCGACAGTTAACAGCTTTTGACCTTTCTGCCGAAGTCTTTGATGTTATTTTGGCAGCCAGGCGTCCCTCCACTAAAACGGTATACGCCTGCAGGTGGAATAAACTTGTGGCATGGTGCACAGCGAAAGCTGTGGATCCCCTTTCTGCCCCTCTTTCAGAAGTTCTTCTGTTCCTCCTTTCTCTGGCCCAGCAGGGCTCAGCCCTGGGCCCTATCAAGGGCTATCTCTCTGCCATTTCCGCCTTTATAAGGCTTCCAGATCAGCCTTCTCCTTTCAAGTCCCCTGTTAGTCGTTTCTTGAAAGGCATTACACACACGATCCCTCCGGTCCCCTTTATAACGCCTCAGTGGGACTTGAATCTTGTGTTGAATTATTTGATATGTGCTCCCTTTGAGCCGCTTCACAACTGTCCCTTACGTCTTCTCACCTTAAAGACTGCTTTCCTGGTTGCTTTCACCTCTGCCAGAAGAGTGAGTGAGCTCCAGTCTCTTTCTTCTAAACCTCCTTTCCTTTCTGTTCATCCGGACAAGGTGGTGTTAAGGACCCGTCCTTCTTTTCTGCCCAAGGTTGTCGAGCCCTTCCACATCGGGCAGACCATCACTTTTCCCACCTTCTTTCCGCATCCTTCGAAAGAGGAAGAGAGGCTCCACCGTCTAGACCCAAAACGTGCGCGCTCGTTCTATCTGAAGCGCGCACAACAGATCCAGGTGGATGATCAACTCTTTGTTGGCTACGTGGGCGCCAAGAAAGGTCGGTTTGTACATAAACGAACCATCTCTCGGTGGGTCGTTCTGTGTATTAAAGCCTGTTACTCCTTGGCTAAGAAGGAGCCTCCTGTGGGGCTGCGTGCCCATTCTACTCTGGCGACGGCAGCCACTACCGCTCTTGGAAGGGGAGTCCCTTTGCTGGATATCTGTCAGGCAGCTACGTGGTCCTCGCTGCATACCTTTACCAAGCATTATTGCCTTGACAGCCAAGCCTGGAGAGACGGCTTCTTTGGTCGTTCTGTTCTCTGGTATTTTCTGGTGTGATCTTAGTTCGTAGACCCTCCACCAGAGTTGGTATTGCTGGGGTATCTATTCTAAGGTAAGGAATCTAACACTAATGTGTTTCTTTCAGATGAACAAGTTACTTACCTTCGGTAACAATATATCTGTAAGAAACATTAGTTCGTGTCCAGTTCCTTACCGCCCCACCCATCCTCCCCTTTCTGCGAACTGATTTCTAGGGTTAAGGTTATCCCTTTTTAGGGCCCTAGTTTTATGCACCAGTGGTCAGTCTCTTGCGTGGCTCTGCGTTCCTGGCGCGGAAAGTCGTGTACAGAACGGACGTCAGCGAATATGGGTGGCGCCTAAGTAGTCTCCGTGACGTCATCTCGGCACATACGATGCAAGCGATGGACGCGGAGCAGCACGACACAGTCTACTGACGCGCAGAGGTACTGCTAGCGAAAACTTTCCGGATCCAGTATGACGCCTGGGGATATTCTAAGGTAAGGAATCTAACTAATGTTTCTTATAGATATATCGTTACCGAAGGTAAGTAACTTGTTCGATAGGACATTAATGTTTGTGTACAATTTAAAGATTGACTCTATGGCACCTTCTTAAAAGAGAAAAAAAAAAAAGGTTTACATTTACAGAATTTGCTCAGAACTGGCAAGGTGTTTGCACACCCTATAGTGCCCCTACTAAAGTCTTTAAAAAGATGCTTATGTGGTGTGGGAGAAAGAGCAGTCAGTCTAGTATCCCATTAGACACTGTGCTCGACGTTGGAGAATTTTGCCTCTATGATTGTACAGTTAAAATGTGAAAGATGTTCTACTTTTTAAAGAGGCAGACTGCATGAATAAGCGTTAACACTTGGCTGTGGTTGATAAAGGTGTTGTGCGACAGAACATAGACTGAGGTTTCCTTTGCTAAAGAGGAGCCTACTTGCATCTAACTTTGCCTTCTGAATCCTACAGCCCCTCCAGATCAAGGCTGTGGTAGCGCCTGAGCACGTGAAGGGATACATCTACATAGAGGCTTATAAACAGACCCATGTGAAGCAGGCAATTGAGGGAGTGGGAAACCTGAGGATGGGCTTCTGGAACCAGCAGATGGTGCCCATCAAGGAAATGACAGACGTGTTGAAGGTGGTGAAGGAGGTATCCAGTCTAAAGCCGAAGTCCTGGGTGAGATTAAAACGTGGAATCTACAAGGATGACATCGCCCAGGTAAGGCTGGTCATGCTGTCTCAGCTGAGTGAATTCCATTCATAGCCGTGAAATTTTTGACGGAAAGTACATTGACTTACTTGCCTTTGTGGTGGATTTCCTCTTCCTGTTCATACGTTTGCTACTCTTTCACTGCCATAATGTGTCTTCCAATTTTTTGTCCATTGCCTCCTGTCCATTCCAGAGCTATGGCTTTCATTAAACGAAAGGTCACTGTGAAGTAATTCCTGCTTAATGGTACATACAAGCGTTTCTTTCGCTCTGGCTTATTGCTTGTCTTTTGCTTCTCAACAGGTGGATTATGTGGAGCCAAGCCAGAATACAATCTCCCTAAAAATGATCCCTAGGATCGACTATGAGAGGATCAAAGCTCATGCTACCATGGTGAGGACTTGCTTAGAGTGGCAAATGTTTTCCCATCTCGACTTGTTAAGCAATCACTGTATGCAGAAGCGACATTCAGGGAATGTGAGGAACATCTAGAAATTGGATAAGTTGTCTATATAGTGGTGGAGTGAAATTTAGTTAGACAACAACACAATGGAAAGGTAAGAAAATAAAATGTGTTCTGCAGTTCTCCTTTGCTACGGTTTGGCACAAATCAGAGTGCAAATTGATTTGAATTGTGTTATGGGTTTAATTTTCAGCAATATGCTGCAAATCTGTTTACACACTCCTTGTTGTTGAGATTGTGTTGGACTGTATTCGGGGGAGGGGCAGGGTGTACTGTAATGATGCTTAGTTATTCAGTAGTGGATCTGTCTGCTTCTGCAGCAAATGTAAATGTCCCCAGTTTCCTGTTGCAAGTCGTGGTTCCTGGGATTCCAAGGTAGGCAGAGATTTTAGGTCTCCAATTGCGGCAATTTGAATCATTTATCATTGACATACTTGAGCCAAAGCTCTATTGGACCCTTTAGCGGTTGTCTCTCTTTGGTAAAGCGACATATCAATGAGGTAATGCTGGTTTAGAATAAAGTTTGCACAGCAATACTAGTCAATAAGGTCACCTTTACATTATAAAAGAGGTACTTTAATGTACCTAAACATAGTGAACTAATTAATTCTCCAGCTCCTTATCCGAAGATAGGATCCTAAACGCTATTACTGCGTTTACGAGGTAAGCACGATATTTAGATTTAGCATGGGGACCTATGGATAATGTTCTCTAATCTATAATGATCACAAAAAACCCTGGTATGAAATATTCATTCTTTATGAATGTTATGGGAAACAATAGGACCAAAACCTCAGTCTTGTTAGGAGACTCTTTAAAAGGGTATCTACTCGCAATGCTTAAAAGGCAGATGTAATTTTCAGTTTGCACAGAAATTATGTGAGTTTTGTCTGTTTTACATGAATGTTGAGATTTTTATCACAGCCCAGCTAGATCGTGGGAGTATACCCGTCCCTAGTGTGCATACAATGGAATTCCCAGGCCCAGGGGTTGGTGCAAGATGGTTCAGATGGCAATATATTGACAGCCACAGGTGTCAACCAAGAAATTCCTGTGGCATGGGAATGGAAATCGTCACTATTCACCGACAACAGCAAGGAGAAGGCTCTCAACAAAATATCTGATGGTGTATCGGCAGGCGTTTCCAACATATCTCTGAATCTAACCACTAGGGTTACAAAGATGCAGCCAGTGGTCCAGACTCAGGGGAGCATCTCTGAATCTCTAGTCTAGGGGTGAAGTCGAGGTAATCCTCAAGACTACTGGAGGCAACTGTAAGCGTGTACATGTTTTCTTGCAGCATGGAGTGGGTAAGAGAAGAAGAGGCATACCTCAACATGAGTACAAGATTACAGTTGTTCTGGCTGTTGGTGATACAGACATGATGTTGGTTGATTTGCAAACAGCTGGCAGGGTAAGGAACTCCTATCCTGGGGCCCTTCTAGACCTGAAATAGGTCCCATAGGCCTCCTTTGGTCAGCGGGACTCCAGGCTTCACTGGCAGGCAGCATTTACCCATGAAATGCAATGTCCAGCCTAGTATCCTACATGCACCAGTCTCTTCTTGCACATGACACTCCAGGCCTCTTCCCTTGAGTCTTTAGTCCAAGCGTGTCCCCTACCTCAAAGGAAGGTAGTTATTAGCAGAGAGCTACTCCGGTAACTGTCTTCTCTGCCTCACTGATGTGAAGCTTCACATTGTGTGTTTAGTCGATCCTTTAAAAACCTACATTTAAGGAAGCCAGTGCTTATGGTCATGTCTGTCAATTAACGTCTCTTGTAATGTTTGAGTACTGAAGGGTTCCACTTTTCCATGAGGAGTATGTATTCTGGGTGGTTGTACCATGCAGAGCTCATGGTGAACTGTAGCTTCTCCTTTGCTTGTTCTAAACAGGTCAGGTAAAATATATATCCACCAATGTATGTTTCCTAAGAGACTGAGATCCTGTCGAAGAGGAGATAACACTTCACAAGTGTGATTTACATGCATACTCCTCTGGGCAGCCTCTCAGACAGCCAGCCACCATCTTGAATGCCAAACATAGGTGGAGTGCATATGGCACCAACATGCATTTAGTCAGAGATGCACACATACCTCACACTCACCCACAAAAAAACACAGGCATGTACATTCGCACTCGACAAAGTATGGCTGTGAATGACTGCTATTGGGGAAGATTAGATGGGCCTTTTACATAGGAAAAGCAAATGGGCATCTCACTTGAAGGATACAGGTGAAAAAGCTGTCCCTCCACTATACTCAAGCTAACACCACTGTCGGACTTTCCATTCTCAAAAAAAGGGCTACCGTTTGGGTGCCCCTTTGACTTCTGAGCTAGGGTTAGAGGAGTTAGGAGCCTCAGTGGGTTTGTTTGGTTGTCAGGCTTGCTAGAGAAATGTGATAGACTGGAAAAAGACCCAGGACAGGGCATCCTGCCTCTGCTGATCTACACTTAAGACTCTACGTCCCAAAACATATTCTGAATTGTCAATGGGCCTGGCTGCCTGAGGTACAGAGCCAAATAGTTTTATAGTACTTAGACACAAGTTATCGAACACTGAAGTATATGGCCAATATTCTTCTATTGTCGGGGATTTGGAAGGCTTCTGTAATGTTCAAAAGAACATGGACATGTGCAAATGATGGTCTCTCACAAAAGGGTAATCCCGACAATGAAACAAAGGCAAGACATAATAATTGCAACAACTGTATCTTCGCCAGTCTTACCATTTCTTTCTTTTCCATGCATGTTAAGAGGTCTTCTTAAAAATGATCAACAGGTTATGTTCCTGCTTTGGCAACTCTGGTCGGCCAAAGATTCTGGTTAAAAGGGGCATTTCTGACTGACTCCTGGCTGTCAACTGAGTATTTCACATTGGTACAGTCAATTTTCAGGGTAGAACTGGTATTCTTCGAATGAAACTGCTTCAGCAGTGGTCACACACGCATTGGCAAACTTCAAGGGCCTGGGCCTCTGGAACCTGTTTAGAGTTAAGAGGTTTCAGTGTACTCAGCAGCCTTGGATGTGAGTGCACTCACTGGATGAGTTACTGTTCATTGGGAACAGTGAGAAAAGAGAAAAGAATGAATCCATTGTAAAGCTAAATCCACCTACCCCTATTGCTTCCTGCGGCTGATGCTGTAACAGTGACTGTGTCGAACGCTTGCCGACACGACCAGCAAAATTGGAGCCCTGATCTTAAAAGGCCTTGATGGATTCAGATACCTCTAGCAGTGCTGTTTTAGTGCTGCATCTTGGCGTAAAGCCCGATTGAGAAGTGTTGAACAATTCAAAACGTTCTAGGTATTCAAACAGTTGGATATTCACAAACTGTTCCGACATTTTTGAACTAGCTGGCAGCAGAAAAATTGGCCTAAAGTTGAAAACATTGGCTTGGTTAGCTGAAGTATTTTTAATAATAGTGGTATTTCATTTGCTTGTTTCCACTTTTTTGGGACAGTAGCCGTTGCCTAGGAAGTGTTGAAGATCTGATTTAAGACCAGGTTAATTGTGCCAATTGCCAGGGCTAATCACGCAGGAGGAGAGGGATCCCTAGAAGATCCAGATTTTCAAATTAAAATGGCCTGCCTCAAGTCTTTGAGGGTAATCTGGTGGAATTGTAAGAGCATACTAGAAGCTCTAGTAGTTATAACAGGTAGCCACTGCTCATGTGCTCTGGTATAAGTTGAGTCAATCAGTGATTATTGTATTTTTCTCACTTTCTCCTTGAAAAAGGTGGAGATGTTATCATAGAGCTCTTTAGAGGGCGGAATCTTGGCAATAGCTGCTTTAGGCTGAAGAAAATCTTTAGCAATCTGAAAACTTTCACGAGTAAAATTATTAGCTGTACTGGTTCTTCCCGAGAAACTCCACTTGATCTGTTTTTATTGCTTTTCGCTGGTTTGTTTCTTCTTGTATATCTCATTTTCTGCTGTTTTCTAACCTCCCATTTCCTCTCGAGTGGAGCTCTAGCCTCCTATACACTTTTCGCCAATACCACTCCTGTCCAGAGTGCTCAAGAAGATCAGGAGGGACCGGGCCCCAAGTCATTCTTGTGGCTCTGGACTGGGCACGTAGAGTCTTGTATCCCATGCTTCTCCAACTGAGCATCTATCCTCCAATCAGACTGCCCCTTCGGGAGGATCTTCTTTCGCATCAGCAGGGGAATGTCCACCACCCGAACCCATCAACTCTACGGCTTCTTGTGTGGAGATTGAGTGGTGGCAGTTGATAGCATATGACCTGCCTCTCGAAGTCTGTAATGTTACTTTGGCAGCCCGTGGTACCTCTACCAAGACCTTGTATACCTGTCTGTGGAACAGATTTGTAAAATATTGTACAGAAAGGTACTTTCTAACTGCTTCCCTTTCTCAGGGCTTGCTTTTTATTTTGACCCTTGCCCAGCGCGGCTCTGCACTGGGTACTCTCAAAGGGTACATTTCAGCCCCGTCTGCCTTCCAGATGCTGCCAGACCAACCCTCATTATTTAAATCCCCCATTGTAAATAGATTCCTTAAAGGACTTTTGTACATATGTTATCTCCTCCCCCTTTCATCATGCCTCAGTGGGACACTCTCTCACCTTTCTAATGTGCGCTCCATTTCAACCTCTGCACAAATGCTCCCTCCGGCTGCTTACTATCACAACAGTCTTTTTAGTGGCATTCACATCTTCCGGGAGGGTGAGCAAATTGCAGGCTCTATTATCCAAGCCTCCTTACCTGACCATCTTCCCTAATAACTTTGCACTAGGGCCTCTTTCTTACCGAAGTGGTAACACCATTCCATGTGGGGCAATCTGTCACCTTGCCCACTTTCTCTGCTCCTCCGCACCCCTCTAAAGAAGAGACACAACACCACCTTTTGGACCCTAAAAGAGCATTGTCGTTCTACCTTGACCACACTAAACCGTTCTGGGTGGAAGACCAACTCTTCATGGGTTACATTAGAACAAAGAAAGACTGTGCGGTGCAGAAGAGGACTATCTCGTGATGGGTTGTCCTCTGCATAAAGATTTGCTACGCGCTGGCCAAAAAGGAGCCTCCTGAAGGCTTAAGGAGTCACTCCACCAGAGCTAAGGCTGCTACCCCGGCGTTGAAACATGGAGTTCTAGTCCTCGACATTTGTCAGGCAGCAACATGGGCATCCCTGCACACGTTTACCAAGCACTACAACCTGTACAGTCAAGGCTGCAGGGACGGCCTTTTTGGCCGCTCTGTCCTGCAGGACTTCCTGGTCCAAACTGGTCCGCAGTCCCTCCTCTGGGGATGGTATTGCTTGGGTATTTATTTAAAGCTAAGGAATCTGCGGCTAGATGTCTCTATCAGATGGACAAGTTACTTACCTTCGGTAACACCTTATCAGGTAGAGACGTGATCTAGCCGCAGATTCCTTACCGACCCACCCATCTTCCCCACCCTCGGACAAGATTTAGGGTCAGGGCTGATTCCGTTCAGGGTCCTTGTTGATCAAAAACAAATGTGTCAGTGCACTTCATGGCTTTGTGCTTCTGGAATGGAAAGTCGTGCAAAGTAACTGACGTTATCGCGCTGAGGTGGTGCCTGTATAGGTGACGTGGATGTCAAAACGGCACCGAAGACATCACGCAGAGCTGACCAACACCACCTACCGGCGTGCAGGGGTATTGCTCAGAGAAAAATCTTCCCAAGCCAGTCTGATATCTGCGAATTTCAAAGGTAAGGAATCTGCGACTAGATTATGCCGCTACCAGATAAGGCGTAACCGAAGGTAAGTAACTTGTCCTTCTGGGAGTGTGATAGTGGCATTTAAAAAGACTTAATTCATACAGCCTCTCGTTCTCACATGCTTTGCAATCCTGCAGTTACCTGATTGTGGCAGCTGTAGTCTTGGAGGGTGCTAGACAGACTCATGCGGTTGTTCCGCTTCGGGGGTGGGGGGTCTGTCTGTCCCCAACAGCTGTCCACTTGGATATAGTTGGAATATCTCCATGTAGACATCCTTGACAGTGGGCTGCTCCTTTGCACAGTTGAGCTCACAAGAGGCTGCTCTGGTGAGGCTATCAGACCGGTTTGAATAGAATGTGTATTCCACACGAATCCATTTGTGAGCATACCGGAGAATCTCTGTAGCTCAGACAGCATGGACTGTTAGTGCAGGGTGCCACATTCCCAGAGATTACAAAAATCAGAAAGTGACCTTATTAGGGCTATATTCCATGCAACCAATGTGCTCTTATAACATACAGCATATAGCTTACTCAAACTGCACTTAAGCAGGAGAAGTGAATGATGCCAGTTAAAATAAGTGAACGGATATCACTATGAAAGTCTTTATGTAGATCTTCCAGGGATGCAGATAAAAAAGACTTGTGCCTCTTGTACATCTAAATACTGGCGCCAGCAGTCTGTCTCCTATAGCCAGGGAGATAAGCCATTATCCAGTATTAATGATGGTTCAATTTCAGTGTACCCCCAGTCCAGTATAGTCTTGTGGGTTAGTAATGTTGGCCTGGGTGATGCCAGAAATGGTGGCCAGAAATTTGGGGAGAGGGGGACAGGGGGAGCACAGCTGTCTGCACTATGCGAGAAATTACTTTCTCACACTTTCAGTGCAGTCACTATCTCATTGGAACCAAAGTAGTCACTGTGGTGAATAACGTTTACTTGCTTTCCTTTTATTTCAGAAAGACTGGTTTTCCAAAAGGAAGAAGTTCAAGAGGCCTCCACAGAGGCTCTTCGATGCCGAAAAAATTAGGTGAGTGGCCTATTGTATCTGTAAAAGTAAAAAACATGGCTTGCGAGTTAGTTGTTAAGGGTAAATGATTGTATTATATGTTCACTAGTGCCTTTATGTTTTTTAATTTTAAGCTGTGTGCTGAGGTGCAGGCAATCTGACACCCTGAACTAGCTTTTTTGTTTTTTAATTATCATGGGGTATGAACAATGTAGGCTGGGCTGTAAGATTAACATTGTCATGGGTAGGAGTATTGGTGAGGTGAACCTTTTGACATTTTCTAACTTTCTTTTGTATGATGCTACTGTGCATGTTGTAAGTCTTAGGGCAGGTATGGGAATCATGTGGCTTGTGGAGGTGCTGACATGCTGCCTGGGGTGGATGGCATATAGTGAAGGGGATAAATACAATACTGATTATTTATTCAATTGTTTTACATAGCCTTGTCTTGTGAGCACTTTTGAGCTACAAGAAAAATCTGGGTTGATATGCATGGTTTCCATTCACTGTTATGATAACTTGGAGTGTGACTGACCAAGAAATCTCAAAACTAGACTTCTTTAAATTCAACCCCCCCCCCCCCAGCCCCCCAGCTGAATGTGCCCCAGAACATTTTGTATCGATGAGGAGCTGTTATTTCTCCTAAAGGTGTACCTCTGTCATGTCTTTGTATGCTTTGAAGCATCACACAACACACAGCTAAGCGGAGACGGCAAAAATTGGGTGCTAAATTACTCTGGAATTGGATTTAGTACACCTAGTTACTGGGAAGGAAACCCCCTCTGGTGTAAATAACCTTCCTGTATTTTTGAGAGCTCATACATCCGAGACGCTTCTGCAGGACACAAAGCACAAAATCATGGCCAATTTTGCAGAGATCTCCTTCCCTGACAAAAACCTGTTGGATTGCCAGGGTAAAAAGAGATAAAAGACCTGGTTAACGTCCCAAAGAGTAGAGTACCTGGGTTTCATAGGTTGGGAGAGGTTCCCAAAGCAACCTTCTCATACAGGGGCGCACAGCCAATTGGGGCATGCCATGCCTATATAGCTAAACAGAAAGAATTTACCAACCTGTAAGCCATTCCGTCCACCGTCAGGCTGAACAACTAATTTGGTGACCTGAACTACGTTTGCAGCCACAGGATTCACATCCCGTTGACAGCATCAACCCATCTAACGCTCCCAAGTGGGATTGTATCGTTTGACCATGCTATCTGCCCAGACCTTAGAGGAGAGAACCTCAGCTTGGCTCCCAAAGCCCTAGGATTTTTCAATGTTGCCGTTTTTCCGCCATGCCATCGGATTAAGTGAGCTGTCCAGAACCAACCAACTTGGGAGGAGAACTGACCAGCCAAGCCCACCTCCAAGGAGGCGAGGTCACCCAACTTTGGGTCCATCTTAATCAACAAAGACGACAAAACGTAATTAGCATTACCTTGGAAAATAACCGCGCGCTGAACCCAAGGGAAATAATAAAGGAACCAAAATGTTTTTGTCAGGGTTCCAGTGATATCCAGATTTTTGTCTTGACAGGAGAGCCAAGACCCATCGATCCCCTTCTTGGGATCTTTAATATACTTTGCCAGCAAAGTTTTATTTTATAGTCTATTTCGGTGGCGAAGGCAACTTTGTCCTCAATGGAAGGGCGAGACCATTCCGCCCCGGCGACAGCTGTGAGCCTCCTTTTGGAGTGGTTTGCGCCAACACCCTGCCACGTATTTTTGCCAATTTGTCTGCCGGGGCACAGTCCGATGACCTGGAGTGGAGGATATCCTCGGGGTAAAGCATGTCCAACGTTGAGTCTGAAGGGGGCTGGCCCTGCGGAGTGGCAGGGCCCTGATATCTGCACCAAGGTCTGGAGGGAGGTGCCCACCTCCCCGTCGAAATCCCCATGTGGGTTGTCCCCATCCACATGATCCAAGGTTAGGGTAAAGTGGGGGCCAAGGGGTCAATGCCAGGGGCAAGCGCAGGAGGTACTTATGTAGCCTGGTCTAGGAAGGCCTGCTTTAGCCTGTCAAAGGGGTCCAGGTCTCCCCCCTGCTTCCAGTTTGCACTTCTGTTGCTCAGGTTCTAGCACAGGTATCACTGCACTGAGGTAGGAATAGGGGTCCCTGAGAAGGCCAGGGTAGCAAGATCAGTGCGGGGGCCTTGGTGCACTGTTCATCTATTTGCCTGAAAAGGCACTCCTCAAGCGGGACCACGGCCTCTGAAACTGCCTTGTAAATAGATGCCTCCACCACCTCATAGAATTTGTCATTCTAGGCTAGTACCACCCCTAATGTGGGCTACTGTGAGGTTGACACTATTTTTCAGAAGTAGCCATTTTTGTGATGGCATACTTAGAAATTATGGGACTGGATTATGCCCACTTTCCACAGGAAGTGGTCATATAGGGTGCATAGTGACCCCAAGGGTCAGTAGCTCATTTGCTACTACCCCACACTCCCCTAACATCCCTAAATTCAATATTTAGGGGAGTCCTTGGCACCAGAGAAGCAGATCCTGACGACCTAGGAAAAGAGAGGCCACCAAAGAACTGCAAAAGCAGAGAGAGAAGAAGCAGCTGAACTGGTACAAACCCTGCCAGCCTGTCTGCATCCTTCGTCGAAAACTGTGCTAAAGTCTACTCGTCCTTCAGCTGTTGACTCCAGATAACTAGGAGGACTGCTTGCTTTCGAAAAAGACCCAAGACCTCCCGTGAGCAGTGGACCTGTTCTGAGGAAACTCCAAACATAAAAGACTGAGGCCTCCGGAACTGCCAGAACCCGACACCCAAAGTCACCCCTGCACCTCTTGTCTGTGGCCCGAGTTGAAGTGGGCTAACGGTGTCAACAAGTTCCCCCAGCCCTCCAGAGCTCAAGTCCCTCGTGGGTTCGCCCCTCGTGGACTCCCCAACATTGCCTGTAGCCTCTGCACGCAGGCCCCCTCAACCACAACTGCTCTGGCAACAAAAAACCCAACGCCTAAGGACACCCCTGCACCTATCGCCCCTGGGCCTTGGAGAAGAGGACCAAAGGTGTCCCCCCGTCACTGAGCATTGCAAGCCTTGAACCCCTTTGCTGGTTCAGCCCGACTGGCCTCCTGGCCTGAGCCTGCAGCCTCTTTCCGCAGAGTCCTGCGGTGTACTGCTGGTGCTGCTGTGGACCTTGCCCACCACTTACCTTAACTCCTGGAGATTGGTCATGTACGTCACTGTACTATACCTGTTTGCAGAACTTGTTCTTCCTTCCATAGGATAACATTGCAGAACTCAGAAATTGCACTATATCAACGTTTTAAAGTGAAAAGAATTTACATTTAAAAACCTACTTACCTGAACCCTTTTCCTCTGATGTGCAAACATATGTAAGGATACTTGCTATTTTATAAATTGTTGTGGATCTCCTTCTTGAGTTGTTTGTCATTTATTAACCATTGTGTGTATTTGCAAATGTCTTGCACTCCTCTGTGTTAAGCCTAAGGCTGCTTGACCACACTACCCAATAATAGAGTACTTTTGGAATTGCATAGTAAACCACTATCCACTCATAAGGGAACCCCTGGACTCTATACATGGTATATCAGATTCTTGATATATCACATAAAGAGCCAGCTTCCTACACAGCAGAATAACAGGCATGCATATATCACACTTGACTGGAAATTTGTGCTGTAAATTTCGTATTATGGCAAAATGATACTTTAAAGATTAGCTCACCGTCTTTGTTCATCAGCTCACTCGCTAATTTAAACATCATTATGCAGGCATCCGGTAGGCATAAATGTTGAATAGCCAGTGTCCATCTGTAAACGTCCGTGCCAATACTATTAACTTGTGCGTCTTGAAAGTGGACATTTATTGTACCCCAATGAGATGTTGGCTGCAGAGTACAGTCTTAAGCCCTTATTGGAATGTAATTATCAATAGAGTAAAATATAAGTGGATGTAATGGAGAAGAATCGGTAGTTCCATCTCTCAAGAGCATAGATTGATTGGGCCTACATGCATGTTTTCTTCTTCTTGCATAAACCTGCTTAGGGATTAGTTGTATACAAAATGTTGAACCTCCATTTCCTGAGCAACATAGGGTGTCTATAGAAAAAAGTGATATGCTCCGGATCAAACAATAGGGCCCAATAAGATTACAGCCCAAGATTGTGTTTGCCTTATTCCACAGTTGTAACATACCCCACCATCACCTAGCAGTGCACAGTTCCTTGTTTGAAAGGATTAATTTATTGTCACACTCAAACGGGCTGTAACTTTGGTCTGATAGTTGCAGATAATTGTTCCAATACCCAGAATTCTCATTCCACAAATGATTTAATGCTATTCTAGGGCTAACTATAGAATCTAAGTAAAACGTTTGTTCAGAGTGGCATGAGCACTAAATAAATACGAATACATGAGTCAATAATCTTTATCTGGAAATAAATAATTGAGCATGGATGGGGAAGTAAAACCCATAGTGTCTTACCATTTGCTGGTTTGTGGCACCCTCAGTCACACACACATCCTTTTTCCACTCAGGTCCCTTGGTGGAGAGGTAACCTCTGATGGAGATTTCCTTATCTTTGAGGTCAATCGTTACAGCCGCAAAGGTTTCTTGTTCAAGAGCTTTGCCATGTCTGCTGTTGTGAGTATAAACATTTGACCCATTTAATGTTGATGAAAGGTTCTACATTGCCAGGACCTAACTGCACACTTTGTGTACCTTATGTGCTTCAGATCACCGAAGGAGTGAAGCCTACTCTATCCGAGCTGGAGAAGTTTGAAGACCAACCTGAAGGAATTGATTTGGAGGTTGTAACAGAAACCACAGGTAAGGCTTTACTTACTTGCATATTTTACTCTAACCTTGGTGGAAAGCACAGTTGGAAACTGTTTGTGCCACATGGTTCTTCATCCAATACCAAAAAAGCCAAGTGCATAGTTTCCCCCTAATACATTTCAGTGACTACAGACTTGCTAAAAAAAAAAAACCCATAAATAGCACTGTCAGTTTGGGTGGATGCCTGATTAACAAAATTGATGTCATCAAAAGAAACCTAATGTGACCTGGCCCCACTCCCCCCAACCCCCACCATCCCCCCTCCCCCCAAACGACATCACAGAAAGAGTAATAATATGACAACCCACCCCTCATGTAGTTCTGGTAATCTGTAACAGAAGAATATATCTCCTCGTAAATGTGTATGTATTGTATGTGTATTTCTACTTGAAACTATGACTTATTAGGGTCTGTTTATTTATTTTTTAATCAAAAGGTCAAGATTCATATATAAACAACTCATGGTGTCTAGGGATTTGGCTGTGAACAATAGTGCTTTGACAACGTGATCAGGAGCCTGGCCCAATATTTGTTCTCATAAGGCTACCACGCTTCTTTAAGTCTGCGGGAAACTCTGCCAAGCATTATAGATAGTGGTACCACTCTCTCTGGTAAATGCATTTATCCTCTTTTCTTAATTTATTTGAGTTGGTGTGACCCAGCATCATGTCTTGTTTCACAATTGGGTTAATGAGATGCAGGTTTCTCTTTATTCCTACTACTAGTGCTGCCTGTGTTCTTTGTGAGGCTCAGAATACACATCTGTACTCCACTTCCTAAGGTTGGGGTTTCCTTCTAACTTTGAGCAATAATCCCTTTGTAATGCCACTGTTGTGTAGATCAGCCAACCACGGTGGACTGCATTGTCACTTGCCACAGAGACTTTCTGACTTCGGTCTTTGTGGCCCAGGCGCTGATAGATTCTTTTTTCCGCCATTGGGTTCGATAGCACAGCCAAGTCCTCCAGAGCCAGAGAGGAAAGGTTTTTCACTGAAAACTACAAAAACATCAAAGACGAAGGCAATTGCAGCCTAGCTACCGATGGATGTCAAAGGAACACTAAAGCGAACACAAGACTGACAAAACACCAAAGGTTTTGGACAAACAACATCTTCTTCAACCACGTGGGTCGCACAGCGAGCGAGGGGCATGGAGCATACCACTTTTAGATTTTGCCCCATCTGCCACAAACATGCATTTTCTGCCTACCAAAGGACCACAGGGTTCACTGCATGCACGAAGGTTCAGACTGTGACCTCAGGGCAAGGGAAAAGCAGAGGTAGCCTCTATGGAAGAGATTCCTTCTTGCACTGGGAAAAAACTCTCAGTGCAAGTAGGAATCCCTTAAGGACGTGTGGTTGTCAAGTGACAACAGACACATCAAGGCACCAAGTTTGCAGAGGAGGGAAGAACTCTGTCGAAGATTTCATCAAGACGCAGAGAAATGAAACACCCAAAGACGTTGAAACAAAGAAATGGCAGGTAACTCACTTAGGATGCACAGCGACCATGCCAAAACCCTTGGACTCTAGGCTTGCTAAAACAATCTCACTGCTGAAACATTCAACCCCAGAAGGTAGGCAGAATTCAAAAGAATCCCACAGATCCCAGCAAAAGGATACCATTGAAAGCCTACCCTCAGATCCAGGCTCAACACCAAAAAGGGATTGAGAGCGTGGGAGAAACAAGGAAATCCAGACGCTGAAGAAGAGAACTGTAACTATCTAAAGTAATCAAAAGTCTCTAGACATCAGGAGAAAAAAACAGCAACTCTAAGCACAAATGAAGGCTTTGATGGGAAGGAAGCATGGGTTTGATTATTTAAGAAATACAAAATCCCTCTAAAGCCTCCACAAGAGGAGGACCACATTAGGTGGCAGACCTAGGCCTTCTGCTTACACCTGAATCCTAGGAGGAAGTCGAGGTAAAATTCTTCCACTATGAGAAAGAGGGAGGAATGCTCGAACAAGATCCATCCAAGGTAGGAGAGTACCGGGAAATGGCAAGACCTATATACAGACTCACCAGAGGAAGGGATATATTCATACCAGACTACCGTCACCCCAGGTCACCATTACTGCATAAAGAGGGTTGCAGACATCTGGGTATGATGTTCAGCTTGAATAGGAGCAGTCTGAATCATGTTTGCCATGGTGGAGAGAACATGAAGACTGCAGCGCAGTGGAGAATATCTACCTCTAACATGCTGTTGGACAGAGGTGCTTGTCAACAATGGGATGGGATGGGATCTAGAAGCTTATGCAGAATTTGCCGCTCAAATGGAAAAAGAGGGCAAAGACAGTGGTCCAGGAGATCAAGATTTTTGGCAGCACTTGCCTCTAGTCTGCATTAGATAAAGCAGAAACTGCCAGCAGACAACTGTGTGCAGCAACTTCACTATGCCAAAATGCCTGGCTGTAGGTGTCTGGCTTTAAATGAGATGCAAGCCTCCGTAATCAACATGTCCTTCACCAGGAACAGCCTTTTTAGGTCTCGCCTGAGCCAGAGCATGTGCTGGTTTGGCCAGACATTTAGTGAGTGGGCTTTAGAAATCCGACTACAAGCTTTTGCTTGTGGCCTAAAGCTTGTGATTACGCGCGCGGGCTGCGTACAGCCGCCATCTGCCTTTCCTATCTCTTCCTCACTAAGCAAATTGCTCAAGCGCATCGCTCACGGACTTCAAGGCTCAATCCCGCCCAGCTGCAAGAGTTGCACTCGCGTGTGCACTCCCCCATACCCCCCCCCCCCCCCTCTCGCACTTGTTTTGCATCTCCGTCTACTTTGTTCAGCCTATTTCTCTGTGTGGCGAGCAGGGCTGGCTGAATGCATTTTTGTGATAAATTGCGCGCTCACAACTCCCGGGCTTGTTTTCACAAGCATCTGTTGTGAATTCTTTGCAGACCGCTTCCCTCCGTCTGCTTTGTTCAGCCTATTCCTCTGTGTGGCGAGCAGGGCCGGCTGAATGCATGTGTTTTAGCGCTTGTTTTTGTGGCGATTGAGTACTCTGTACTAGTGTATCTGCTGGCAGTCTTCTCTCCTCCCCGGCATGTTAACTGACCACCCGCCGCCGCTGCTTTTAAGAAACCCCCCTCCGCTGCTTTTAAGAAACCCCTGCCGTTTCTTTTCACCCACCATGTCTTCCTCCCTGCTCTCTAATGTTTTACCACCCCCTGCTTCAGCAACTCCCATGCCCTCACTCCAGTCCCTGAAGGCGCCTCTCCCCCACCACAGAGCGCATCTCGTATGTTGGTCCCTTCGACTCCACTCTGCTGGCCGCCATATCCGTCCTTCCTCCCTTTCACACTAGGCGCCTGCACTTAACCCCTCCCCCACCACAGAGCGCGTCTCGTATGTTGATTCCTTTGACTCCACTCTGCTGGCCGCCATGTCCGTCCTTCCTCCCTCTCACACTCGGCGCCTGCACTTTTCTTTTACAAGTCATCACTGTCGCTGTGTTAGTTCAGTGAAAAATGCATATTTATGGCCAATGACAGTCCGATCTGAACCCACCCACTGCCCTTCCTGGACCGTCTTGCTTTTGACCTTCACATACATTTTGATCTGACCATATTTCATGTTTTCAGAGTCGCATATCGCTGCAAAGGACCGAAGTACAGCAGCGTACTTGGGAAAACGATGTGGCTTATAGGCATGAGCTGCCAACTTTTAAAGTGGGGAACCAGGTTCCCGTCTGGCGTCGGCTCACCATCTTGTGATTCTGTGCAAATCACTTAATCTTCCCATTACTAAAAAAGAGCTGATCCTGTGTAATGTAATCTGGAGCTCATGTAAAGTGCTCCAATGCCCTTAGGCCAAAATTGCACTATATAAAACAGCAACACATCCATTCTCTTCTATTGATTTTCCATCTTCTGGCTTCCTTGAGTAGAATTTGTATCTTTCCATTATGGTGTTGACTTTCCTTTCATATTACATTTATTTGACTGCATAATCAAATGCATATCATTCTCCCAGCGGATACAAAGGTACCTGAATCTTTTTGAGTCATTCACAGCCATGGCTTTCCTATAGATAACTTTCTCTGATGAAAATACCTTTCACCCCTGTCTAATACTTCCACATGAGCTAGGAAAACCTCTAACATACTCCTCTCCATGGGATGTTCACCACTAGATGGTAGACATATGGGAACAATATTGGACATATTTAAGGGTGTCAGCATAGAATCCTCTTAAGAGCAGGTATCAAAGTGGTAGAACTAAATGTAATCAGTTGTGTTGTTTGATGGTTGTGACGTGTGCACAATCCTAGTTCACTAACCAGCGCTGTTCTTTTTGTAGTAATTTGGGTCTGCCACTAGGTGGCGCCGTAAGGTTGCGCCTTATTTCGTATTACGGAAGTGCCAGTGTTTTATTTAAAACGCTCCCTGGGAACAGCTGCACCTGGCTCTGAAGGAACTTTAACCCTTCACCTTTCACCATCCCCCTGGCTTCTGCTCTGTCTGGCCACACTACACAGTGTGCGTGGCCCGAGCACAAGCTGTTTTCTTCCACAGCAGCACCTGCACATTCCAGGAGGGGTGTTCCCTCGTCTGTAATGGATTGATCCTCTCTGTGCTGGCACAGAGCGTGCACAAGTCAGTGCCAGGGCACTACAATAACAAGCATTGGCATTGCCAATAGGTCTCGCTTTTGGGACCTTGAGTATTTAGGTATGCAGCACAATATCCTTGGTGCAACATCAACTGTTGCATGGCTAAACGCTTATAAGGTACAACGTTTAGCCATGCAACAGCTGATGTTGTTGCACCAAGTATATTGTGCTGCAAAACTAAATACTTATAAGGTCTCAAAAGCGAGACCTATTGGCTATGCTAATGCTTGTTGGGAATAGTGTTGAGGAAATGCTATAGGGCCTGCAGTAGGCCACGACAACAAATGCAATGAGGCCTTACAATAGAAGGCAATACATATTCTTCTATGTCAAGATGACTGGTTAATAAAGGAAAAGTCATTCAGACAGTGCAGGATTAGTTAGGGTTTGCACTAAACTTCTGAAAATAATTGCTAAACCCAGAAAGGGAAAAAAGGTTTTCTAGTAGCAATGCTAAACCCAGAAAAGACCAAAGCATTTCCAGTAACAAAGAGTTCAGGCAAGAGTAGAGCAGGCTGCCTCTAGCAAATGGTCAGAGTCTGGCAGTGAGAATGGTGGGAAAGATGATGAGCATGATGGCATCTTGCATTCCTTTACTATTCCAGGAGAAGCTGCCCATGAGACCTCAACAGGAGTGTCTTAAACAACAATGGTCACAGTCAACCGGGAGTTAGGACTATCTTGTGGTTATCACCAACAGAGTACAGTGAGAGATGCAGTGGTGGAATACGAATACAATTACAGGGTGCAGACCGTTAAAATTATCAACTCACTCAGCAACCTTTACAGCAGACGCTTCGCATATGGGGTGGAGTGACCAAATGGGAAAACCGAATATCTGGGGACTGTGGAAACCGAAAGAGGCAGTATAGCATATAAATTGGTTGGAACTCAGGACTGTCATCTTGGCACTGAAAAGCCTTCTGGACACGCATGGAGGGATAGTCCGTCAAACAGACAAAATGACCACAATTTTCTTCTTTACGAACTGGAGGGAACAAGATCTCACATGCTTTCCAAACTGGCACAGGATGCATGAAAATGGTCTCTAGAACGGAGTACAACGCTAGTTGTGATACACCAACTTGGGGACTATAGTAGCAGCAATCTTAGCAGACACACACGAGTAAGTGCTAAAAGAAAGGGTGATGAAGGGTATCTTTCAAAGGTTGGGCACATCACACATAGAATTGTTCGTAAGCCGCAAAATCTCAAAGTTTCAGCTCCTGTTTTCACACTAACCGTCATTAGGGAGTGCCCTGCTGATAGAATGGTAAGGGATTTTTGGCTACGCTTTTTCACCTATACCCATCATACCACGTGTGATACAAAAATGCAAGGAGGCACACAGGACATTAATCCTAAAAGCCCCTCAGTGGGCAAGACTGACCTGGTTCTCCGACATAGTGGAAATGTCGCAATACCAGGTCATAAAGTTTCCGACAGATCAGGACCTATAAGCAACACAGGATGGACAAGTATTCTGTCAGGAACCAGCTACACTGAGCTCGACAGCATGATTCCTGAGGACCTATAATTTGTCCCAGCAAGAGCCAGGGAGATACTTAAGAATGCAAGGAGACCAACCACAAGGAAGTGATATACGGACAAGTGGAACAAATTCATACGTTGGTGTGACAGGAAGTGCCTTGGTAGAGGCTGGATACAATACACTACAGTGATCAGGTGGAGGCTGGACACAAGACCCTACAGTGATCAGGTACCTTACGCATTTGCTAGATAAAAAGCTCTCTTGCGACTCGCTGTAGGTTCGCTTAGCAGCCATAGTGGCATGTACAAGATTGGAAATTGGCAGACGCTTCTTCACCACGCCATAATAAATGTTTCCTGGAAGTAGCGAAGAGGATTGCATGCCCAAGGGCAGCACCCACACCTACATGGAACCTCAATCTCGGACTGTGTCAACTAACTCACTGTTTGAACTCCTGTGGAAATCCGAACTCAAATACCTTACATTAAAAAACGCTTTCTTAGTTGCCATTACATCATTAAAGATAGTGAAATACAGATGCACACAACACAGGAACCATATCTACAAATCCACAAGGATAATGTAATGAGGAGAGCAAATCCACAGTTTCTACCAAAAGTCCTATCACACATTCATGTGATCGTCTTTCCACAACCCAAGCTGCAGACTGAGAGAGCCTTGCATATGCTGGATGTTAGACACACAGTTTGGTTTTGTCCTTTGCAAGTAATACCTATCTGGTAAATTGAGTACATTTTTATCTCCTATTCACAAGCAAGCAAAGGCTCTCCTGTTACAAAGGAGACTATTGTGAGATCAAGACTGCCAAAAAACCTAGGGTGTTATACTGGAAGAGAGGCTAAGGGTCCATTCAACAAGAAAAAAAGGGGGGGGGGGGGAGTCCTAATAACGAGGCTCAGGAGGGATAAAGTGTTAAAACACTTGTTTGCAAATACACACTCTCAATCACAGCCTTCCAAGAGAAGAAGATACAACTATGAAATCAGTGCACAACGTGAATCCAGAAAAGATTCACATTTCAAAACGGATAGGTGACCTACCAGTTGAAGTAGTTTTGCAGCTTGAAGAATTTTCGCGATTCCTGTGCAATCCATCCCCCTCCCTATGCCACGTGCATTTGCTGTAATAAGCCATAACAGTAGTAACTCATCATGGGGAAAAAAGGATTTTAAAGATGGCAGCTGCAACAGAGTTTCCAGGGCATGCGTATGACATCATAAGAGGAGGGATGAGAAACCAAATGATTGACTTGATTCTACACCCTAAAAAGAGGTTTTAAAAAGCTTAAAGACCAACAATTTCAGACCCAACCACTAGAAAGCGGGATAATGCACAGCATGTGAATCCAGAAAATTATTCAATCTGCATAACTACTCCTACTTGTAAGTAACCCTTTTCGTTTTGTCAGTGGCTGGGAGACTACTGCACATGCCAGTAGTCTGTTGCCCTTTTCAGTAGAGTTGTAACTTGCAACATTTGCATCTAACCTCTGAAGAAAGCCCTGGGGTATGAAGGGAGTCCTTACACATTATTTACCCATTAAGAGATCATAGGTAGAAACTATACTCTCAAACTCCCTCCTGCAGCCCTAACTGCTGTCTGTTCTGAAACTCATCCTCTCGCATCCTTAGTTACTTCCTGGCTCCTGACCCTCCAGCAAGAACCTCCATTATGAACTGACTCTTCTGAGATGCTTTGAAAAATGTAGAAGTTCAGGCAACAAAAGATTGGGAGAGTTAGTCATGTAGTCATATATTGAGTGTCAAACGTATTCATCCAACGTCATCCAAGCGCAGATTTAAAACACAGTCCTCTCTCATAGCTCCAGAGGTTACAACAGAAGTGACGAAATACTTCCTTCTCCAGTTTCTCACAGTCGCCTAATAGCATATCACTCCTGACAAGTAATGAGGCACACAGAACATTTATTCACTCCTCCTATGTGGCACCAGAGCACTCTGGGACATCACACAGCCCAAAAATAACAAGACTTCGCAAAGTGGGAGAGTCGCCAGGATGAAAGATTGGAGACCAGCCTGCACAGCAGAGTGGGTGGGGCAGACAGAGGGTTCGGGGGTGGGAAGCTCTACTGCGTAACTGTGATTTGATCCAACAGCACTATATACTGTGCTTTGCACCTTTAAAATCAATTAACTGTGTAGAAAAAATAGTAACTCTACTCCTCCCTTAATACTAAGTACTGAAGGCACAGGCTAACTCAAGTTATGACACAGCTCCCATCTTCAGAGACTGTTGTATCACTATCACACGGGAGAAACTCCACACACCTTATTGACCCATCTACAACAGATAATATGGATTAGAAACCATTCCGCATATGCTACGATATTACCCACAGTTAAGAATTACGAGATCATCCCAAATGTCCATGTGAATATGGGTATCAAGCATACACTTGGAACAGACGTTCACATGGAGCTCTTGTTAAACAAAAATGCAAATATGACAGAAATGTCTTGTCTTGATTTATCTAGGTCACAGCTTTGATAATAGGACAGAAGATACCAGTCAAAAATCTGGTTCCATACACTACAAACAGCCAGGCAGCCTGAGACACCCATATGGCTCATACTTGAGGACCTAGTAGCCCATACAACCATGCAAGTGGCCAGAGTGGACTTTTCACTACAAGAAGAAGACAAACGTGTTCCCAGCTCCACTTGAGCCATTGGCATTTTCATCACCCCCTATCTCTCTCCACTCATCTCTAGCAGGCCGGTCTCTATTCATCTCAAGCAGCTTTCGCTTTAACCCTAGTTAATGTGTCTCTTCTACGGTTTTCTACTAGTCTTCCCCCAGGAGGATCCACTCCTCCCACACGTTTTCTTGTCATCTCCAGTAGGCCGCCAGTGAACTCTGGTAGGCCTCTTCATACCCCCATTTAGTGTCACTCACAGCAGGCCCCTTGCACAATTCCCTATTGACTTGCATGCACTTCCTCCTAGCCAGATGTTGGATTCTTGATGAGGGTTTCGAGACAGGATGAGGTGGGTGGGAGCAGCCAAGCTTGCAAAGTCCTCCTCACATGGGTAAAGAAGTGATCTCCAGGCAGATGTATAAAAGATGGTCCTTTGACCCAGTTCCAACAGAAGATTGTGTAAACATGCCCCTTCAGTTGTGGGCGTTCGACAGGGCACAAAGAGCATTAATTCCCTCCGCATTCTGCGGCATTAAAGCACACCCTCCCTCGCCCTGCATGTAAGATTACCAAAGCGTAGAAGCGGTCGGATCTGCCGATCGTTGTGGTTTTCCAGTGTCACTTCAACTGAAATGCTTCATACTTGTGTCTAAAGCTGCTAATCGATTTCTCATGGTAGAGGTGTCATGCGACGTTAGCCGCCGACTGCATTCTTATCCCTCAATGGAGAAGGTGTTCTGTAGTCTTGGAAAAAATATATATATTACTGTACATTTTGCTTGCGGGGCAAGAATGTTCTGATGTTTGTGTTTTCGTTGGTGTAGGGAAGGAACGTGAACACACACTACAGCCGGGAGACAATGTGGAAGTCTGCGAAGGAGAATTGATCAATCTCCAGGGTAGAATTTTAAGTGTTGATGGCAATAAGATTACCATTATGCCCAAGCACGAGGACCTAAAGGTAAAGGGGCTTTTCACTGAACTTATTGCATGATACACTGTATTGTCAAGTCAAGTCAAACTTTATTCGCAATGTTTCCATCGCATAAAAGTCACACAGTAAAATTGATAAAAACATAACGCATTAAAGCTAAAACAGTACATCCAAAGTTAAAACCATATACCAGGATACGTTCAAAGTTAAAAACTCCATCATATCTAGCACATAAGTACATACACTTTTAAAGTTCTGAATGATGTACCCAATAGCAGCAAAATCAGTAAACATGTATTGTCCTTGAGCTTGGTCAGCAGCATGAGTCCGAGGGTAAAGAGCAGTCGTGAACAGGAGCTCTTAGTCTAGTTGCAATTGTTACAGGTGTGCGTGTGAAAGGTGTGTGTTCTTAGTCACTTAACCAAAAGGAACACCGTCTCAGTGAGTATTGTGTTAACTGGGCAGTGAGGCCCAACGGTTGAATGAGCATGGGATTTGATGCTCTGTATTCACCTGTAGAGTTGGAAGACGTGGAGACATCATGGATCATGATGGGTGGGTTGCGTTACTTCCTATGCTTATGTACCTGAATGAATCGCCACACTTGAGTGCCATCCTTCCAGGTATGTTTTCCGTATAGTCATATAGTGTTCCTACAGATAGGGCACTAGCAGGACCTCCCTGTTTTCCCACTTACAAGCCTTTTCTTCACTCTCAGGTCTGTGTCTCCTTTATTACTGGTAGTGTTGTTCCCTTCTGTCTGTCCCAGTTTCATACACAAGCACGATGGACATTTGTAATCCCTGTGTTAAGGTCACTATTCATTTTGTGTGCTGCTTATGTTTTATTCACAGTATGCATCTTTGAGTTGTAATGTTTTTGGTTCCTCAACACACCAAGACAAGCATGTTTTGCTATCTGTGTGTGCAGACAGTCGCTGGTTTTAGATCTTTCATTTTTAAGCTTTGCTTGACACCTCTTCTGGGTCTGCCTTGAGCTCATTCCAAATAGAAATTTGATGTTGAGGGGTCTTCTCTTGCATGTATGCAGAGTGTGCCCAAGATTAGCCTGTAAAGTTTTAGCGAGGGGAAAGTGAGCCAAAGTTTGTCTGCAAAGTAAGAACTGTCAGGAATGACGTGTAGGGGTAATTTGATGTCAAATGTAAGGAATAAGGTGAATCTCGTGCAAGTGGCAGGCACAGGTTGAACTCTGCTCTCGTGAGTCTCATCCCCAGTTTGTGTCCCCTGCAGGATATCCTGGAGTTTCCAGCCCAGGAGTTGCGGAAATACTTCAAAATGGGAGACCACGTGAAAGTGATTGCTGGACGCTATGAGGGGGACACAGGGCTGATTGTGCGCGTGGAGGAAAACTTTGTCATATTGTTTTCAGATCTCACAATGCATGAGGTAAGAGACTGTAGGTTTACATCTTTCTTTTTGCACAGCTCTAATCGACGACATGGCCCGCCTGCCTACTCACCATACCTTTCTTGTGTGTTGCATGAGTTTTCCCCACTGCTTCGGTCTACAGCATTTCAGTATACTCTGATTTACATCCTTTTTATTTTCCTCTCCCAACAAAATACTTACGAAATATAGAAATATTTAAGAAAGGCACATGACTAATAAGTGCCATTATTCCAATAAAATACAGTACACTAATAATTTAGCAGAATATTTTTTTACATTTTATAGACAGACAGATAATTCTGCCAGGCTTGTAGTGCTCCAGTGTTGTGAAATATGCATTACTTTTAAGAACAAAAGGTCCAAACCGTATACACCAAATCCGGTTAATCCGGCAGAGTTCCACAGGGGACAGCCTTGCTCCACCCCCATATTCACATATGTGGCTTTACTACCATGGTGTTGATGCTCTGGTATTCTTTTTCGTGTTAATCTTAACTGAAAACAAAATGGTGGCTAACTCACTTAACATGAAGGACCCTTGTTGATGGGGACTAATCATATAACCCGAAAGCTGAACCAAAAATGCTTGGTTTAACCTTACTCAGCATGTTGATACACCAAATTCAAGACTTGTTATTTTTGTGCTTCTTCACTGAATATCGTAATATGTATGGTTTCTGGACAAATGCCAGCTGCAGCTGATAAGTGTAGTAGTACACAAAGAGATGCTTAGAACATAGTGATGGAACCTGCAATTCAGTGAGATCACATACCCTTGTTTTAAGAGCTGGGTGTCGGATGCCAAATTTCTAGGTTTACGCAATACAAGTTTTATAAAAAGACAATAAAGACCCAGCGATAGCGATCGCATCACCTGTAAATCTCAAGCTAGTAGAAACAAATAATTTAGATTTTGATTACTACAAGTGGAAGTGTTAAAGCACATGATAGGATGGCAGATCTTTTTAAACCGTGACATACGCTTTGTCTCTGTGGCTGGAGCTAATTGGCAGAACAGACCATGGAATGAAAATAGGTCTAGGGTGGCTGAAGTGATACAGCCTTGATCTGCCAAATTGTGATGAGCCCCTAAGAAATATGCTCTAGAATGCGATTGATACACTAAAAATAAATGGCAAATCTCCTCTGCAAACAACCCCTAGTTGCCAGGTAACGTCCTGGTTACAGTGCGCAAATGAGGAAAGGAGAAGCAGCGGAATAGATCACCAATGATGTATTTAGAAGAGCCAGCTAATTAATATGCGGCCTCAGACAGAGATGCTTGCCTCATGAGTTTTAATCGTTTTCAAATTCGCATGTCAGGTCGCTTAGTTAAAAGAACGGAAACAATGACTCAGTAAGAGCTTTGTGTTTCAGAACTTTTAATTAATCCATTCGTATTTATCTGGACTTTATTGATGCTGAATCTCAGCGCATAGTTATATTAACTCAACAAACGAAACAATTAGGTAAGTAGGGTGTCCGCAAATGACGGACGGTGTACCCTCCTTTGGGCAAATAAAGAAAGAAAACTGTCTAAGGAATCCAACACTAATAAATTATCGACGAACTGCTGTCAAATAAACTGAGTCCATCATTAGGTGTATGATCTACTGGTTACAGGGCTCATCGATGTGTTTACAATCCACAGAGCCCCTGGGATATTACATCTTCCTTTCCCCTGCCCAGGATCTGCCCTATTGGCACCACACCTGCATGCCTCCACTTTGAGCTCTGCTTACCATCCCCTCCACTTCTAAATACCCCCCTTGTGATGAAACTTCTTTCCACTCCTGACACTAGATTCCCATTTCAATTACTGTGTGCCATATGTTTGTGGCCTGATTCATGTAGTACCACTCCATATGTTAACACATAGCGATTTAATTAAATGAAAATGTCTGCAGTGCTCTTGGTTGTAGTCTGACAGCAGCAGGGCAGAGCTGTACAGTAGGCCCTCAGCTTGTCGTCTGTGGCCATTGTTGGATATGTGGGGAGCAGTTCTAGGGAGAGGACCACTGGCTCGTTTCTTTCTGCACCTCAACCATCCTGGCCATTCTCCATCTTTGGTTGGCCTGAGATTAATACGGGCTGACTTATCTAACCTATCGCTTCCAGCCCCACTCCAAAGCTGAAGACTCCCATGATAAAAATCACTTGATGTCGAGACTTTTTACTCATTAAATCCTTTAATGATCTGTAATATGAAAATCTTTTTGCCTCTAATTCTTCAGCTGAAAGTACTACCTCGGGACTTGCAGTTGTGCTCTGAGACCGCATCCGGGGTGGACGTCGGTGGTCAGCATGAGTGGGGAGAGCTGGTGCAGCTTGACCCTCAGACGGTGGGGGTGATTGTTCGTCTGGAGAGAGAGACTTTTCAGGTGGGTACTTCATGGCCATTTACTGATGGCACCTGGGTCATGTCCCCAGGCAGCACTGCGAATTATTGGTGTGTTTAGACATGATGTAATGGTCTCCGCCTCATCCCACAGATTCTAAATATGCATGGGAAAGTGGTCACAACAAAGCACCAGGCTGTGACCAGGAAGAAGGACAACCGGTTTGCAGTAGCCCTGGATTCTGAGCAGAACAACATCCATGTCAAAGACATTGTGAAAGTCATCGACGGGCCTCATTCGGTACAAGATGCTTTTATTAAAGTTAACAAATGTTTGTCACATTGATTAGACGTGTTCCAGGCACACACTACATGCACAGCAACAGGTTTTATTGTATTGTTCTTCCCCAACTGAGTGCCCTTTCCATCCCCCTTCGCCTCCCTTTCCAATAGTTCATGATTGTAGATGGTGATGTGATTTGAGACCGAGATTGAATTTTGGATTTGAACACTGATGTGTTGGTTTTTCCTTTGTTTCCTGCAGGGTCGTGAGGGGGAGATTCGCCACTTGTTTCGAGGCTTTGCATTCCTGCACTGTAAAAAACTTGTGGAAAATGGAGGCATGTTTGTTTGTAAAACGCGCCACGTTGTCCTGGCTGGAGGCTCCAAGGTAACTGCTGTGTAACAACAAAACGTGTTTGTAAGGAGTAGCTACAGAATTCTCCCAAAGTGTGTTTAAATAAAAAGTTAGAATTGTCACTGGGTCTTTCCCGTGAGACATAAAGAGATACTGCAGTATACATGCCATAATACCCCATTCAGGTGGAAAACTCACAATTTTTTAAAAGCCCCAAATGGCTTACGTTTAAGTGTCTTCTGCCTGAAATTGCTACTTGTTCAATGTTAGCCAATGGAGAAAATAAGTTTCCCATTTTATTTACATTTTTTGGTCATTCTCTCCTCCTGTCCGGTTTCAAAATGTTGCCATGTATACTGCAGACCCTAGACTCTTTCAGTGGTATTGCAGAGCCGGGCCTCCGCTAGACCGCAAGGAAGGCCGCAAAGTTTTCAGGCATGAGATGCTCTTGTATAGCCTGGTCTTGTAGACATGGTTGCAGAAGAGCGTAGTCTTGCCCCATAAACTGTGCCGAGACCGGCCATTAGGGCTGATGCAGTGCTTCATCCTTATAAATATTGGATGCTCCGTTTTTGGCTGCACTTGGGGCTTCACGTGATAACAAAGCGCTGTATAAGTTCTAGATCAAATACAATATCTTTGTTCTGTTCTGGAATGTGCCATAGGTACTTGTCTTCAGGGTGCAGTAGGGAATAGTTATTGCCTACAAAATGCTACAAAGTCTGGGCTTCATTCAAAGAATGCTGAGAGTCTAGTATTCTTAACACTTTCGTTGGAGGGGGAACTAATATGAACAGTCTCCTTAGGAATGTTTCTATCTCTTTTTCTATTTACAGCCTCGGGATGTCACAAACCTCACAATAGGAGGATTTGCGCCAATGAGTCCTCGCATTAGTAGTCCTATGCATCCTAGCGGGGCAGGTGAGAACATTTCTTGCTACATCTGCTGTGTACCCAGGTTATAGGTAGTCTATAGTGTGTAAATGTCATCTTTGGATAAAAACACCACCACTTCTCATGCCCAACAGGACTCATACCTTGTAGCTATGTCAATCTAATACGTGGTGCCAAATAGGTGGCTTGTTTTTCGTTCTTTCTCTAATTTCGTCTTATGGGATGATCAGTCTAGAGTGTAGTGCTTACAAAGTGGGGAGCTGATGCCCTGATGTAGTTTTACCATCCTATGCTATGCCTGTTTACCTTACAGCTGGGCCAAGAGGCGGTGCAGTTGCAGGAGCTGGAATGGGTCGAGGCCGGGGACGTAGAGACAGTGATCTGATTGGGCAAACTGTTCGCATTTCTCAAGGACCCTACAAAGGTAGGAAGCAGATGAGACTTGGTTGGAAAATTGAAATCCCCAAAACGTCCTATTTCTGTTTATGCATTTCCAAGAATCCCCCAGTTTGCCATACACCTATTCCTTTCCAGCAGTAGGTTCCTTTTCTTGCGTTGTGGAGGTGGTAATTGGAGACTCAGCAGTGAAAAGGCATTTTCAGAAGTCTCCATTCCTAGCTTGCATTCATTGACACCAGAATTTCACAACATGCTCCTCTGACCGCATATCCTATTCTATCCATTTTAGTTTCTTTATATTTTTTGTCTTATTGCTCATTATTCTCTACTTTCCTTTCCAGATTTCATTCCATTTAATCCTCCTTTTATAATGGAACTCTTTACTTTTCTCTCCCACCTATCTTCCTTCGTTCCACTCGTGTTTTTTGTGGTGCACCGACTGCTTATTCCCATGCTCCAGCCCTTATTTTCCGGCCTTGTATAGTGACCTGATTGTCTCTTTAGGGTACATTGGAGTCGTGAAGGATGCCACGGAATCCACTGCTCGAGTCGAGCTCCACTCCACCTGTCAGACTATCTCAGTAGATCGTCAGCGTCTCACCACAGTGTAAGTGCTGCATTTTTCAGGGGATGGGGGTGGGTCTATTGAAGGGATCAGGTGTAGCCCCTGAAAAAAAGGGGAATCTATTTATTCAAAGTTGTTATGAAGATATGTTTGATGTGGAATTGGTGGTACAAAGTACCTTAGAGTTCAGTGTGCATGTGGACTTAGGATACAAAAATTACCAGGAATTTTGGGTCCAAAGAGGAAAGCATCCATATGAAATGTGGAGGCCAAAAGGATGCCCTTGTGAAATTGATCCACATGTTGCTGGCAGATGTAACACACCCTGTATTTGGGAGGCCTGACATTGCTTTGAAAGAGGGATGAATGACTGCTCAAACTACTTTTCATTGTCTAGTGTGCTAAATTCTAAGGACACTTCTAGACTTCCTGAGGGGGTGATGCAGGAAGCCCTGAGGAGGTTCTGCATAGCATAAAGCTGTGACTCGAGCACAGGACTGGGGTAATTAAGCATTTTTTATTTTCGTTTGCAGGGGTGCTAGACGTCCAGGTGGAATGACATCTGCTCACGGCCGCACACCCATGTATGGCTCCCAAACACCCATGTATGCCTCTGGATCCAGAACACCCATGTACAGCTCGCAGACACCTGTTCATGATGGTGAGTACTTGTCCCCATTTCCCCTTGTGTACTTCCCTCAACTTTTCAGCTGCTCCCCACCACCTGCTGGTAGCACTGTTCTTCCTTCTATGAGTAGGAAAAGTTACTTATGATTGTAGCTTTCCTCTGTGGAAATCTTTCACCGGTTCCAAGCTAAGATTCTTCTTCTAGCATCAGAGTGGCTGATACCTCCCTAAAAGAAGCAGAAACATTCCATGTTTCAAATTTGAGAATAGTCCTAAGCTGGAGAAGGCAGGGTTTAGCTCTCTATAGACAGATTTGGTGAACAATATTGTTGTTTAGACTTTGATTATTGACTTTGGTTTTCAAGTTTGTAGAACTTGCAAGTTTAGTTCAATGCACTTAGGTAATACAAAGCCTAGCCCATCTTTTTGTGAGCTTCAATTTATGGCTCTTATTCTGAACCCAGCCTTTATCTTTCGAATGCATGTTATTGATCCTTCACCTGTTGATCAAGCTCTGAGAGCTGTGCTTTGGTTTCTAAGCACCGTGTTGCAGCAGGAAGTGAAAGGGCAGTCCTCTCTGGTATATCAAAATACCACTCTTACCTTTCACTGCAGTGATTTACAGCGCAAAGTAGCACACCAGTTTTGATAATAATAATGTGAATTCTTCTGTCCTGAAAACAGGATTGACTGGTTCACAGTAGGAATGATGAATGTCCTTCAGAGTATTTCTACCATCTCTGTTTATTTGGTGCCATATTATTACCTTGTGTCTCCAACACTTAACTCTGTTCACCATTTCTGGCTCTTAGCTGTGTCTACAATGTTGCCTTTCCTTGTGTACAAGGGCCATTTTTTCTTATTTATTTGTCCTGTTTTCACTCCTTTCGTATAGAAGCGGACAAAATGATTTTGGCATTCTTGGGGAAACCAGAATACCTCTTCTATCCACTAAGCCCCACAGCCAGATGTAATTATTACCCATCATCCTACAAACAAGGAACAAAACAATATATGTGGCAAGGCAGGGTGTTCCCTTAGTGCAAGCATTCGCTAAACACTGGTTCAAACTCATACTTCTGACAGGATGCACAAGTGAGACAAATACATCCTCAGAATCCCAGCGACTTCTTACCCAATGTTCTATAAACTCCTTTATGAAAATGATGGGTCTGCTCAACGAATATCCTGAATGCGTCAATGTCTTTATGGGCATGCACATTTCTGATAGACATCACATGAGGATCTGGTTATTTTAATGCACCCACATTGTTACCTACCATTCTATTTTGAAGGGCTAATCTGAACCAAATGACTAACTCACAGGATTTTGAAATTGTTTAATTTAATTAGGCACCTAGCTACAATACCACTGTTGCAAAAAAGTAACTATCCCGTGCTAGTGTTGTTACTGATTACCTTTTTTCCTTTCATAACTATTAACTTGCTACTGGTTCTAAACTCTTTTCAGGAAGCCGGACCCCTCACTATGGGTCACAGACTCCTCTCCATGATGGCAGCCGGACACCAGCGCAGAGCGGAGCCTGGGATCCAAACAACCCTAACACACCATCCAGGTTGGTGGGATTTCCTTCATCATTTCCTGTAGGGATTCAAATTGAGTTTCTCCTGTGTGAAGCATTTATTAGTCATTTAGCATTTTAGGCAGATGCTATAATAAGCGCCATGCTAGGCAATCGATCTTAAATGAAGAGTACTTGATTTTCATCATTAAGACTTCACTAGTCCTTTCATTGTGTGCAGAACAAGGTTAAAAAGGCTTTCTACATCTCCTGCCTTCCCACCAGTTATAGATACATGTGAAAGAATCAAGATGGCTGTGTAAAAATTGAAGACTCTTCCCACCAGTTACAAAATTGATATCATGAGATTGTATCAGATGCATTCTATGATGAGAAGCATGTGGGTCTGTACCATATGTACTGAGAACAACTTGGCATAAACTCATCACCAGTGTTTCATTAAAGTTAATATTCTTTTGTATTCTTCAGGGCTGAGGCAGAAGAATACGAGTTTGCTTTCGACGACGAACCCTCACCTTCTCCGACGGGATATGTTGGGACACCAAACCCACAGACACCAGGCTATCCGGATGTGCAGTCCCCGCCAGTTAATCCACAGTACAACCCTCAAACACCAGGCACGCCAGCAATGTGAGTGTTCTCCCCACTGTAAAACTAGTTTCCGTACCTTTTCTGTCCCATATTGGCTTGTAGTCCAGTACTCTCCTCTTATTTTACAAACCTATCTTCCTTCAGGTACAATACGGACCAGTTCTCCCCATACGCTGCACCATCTCCACAGGGGTCCTACCAGCCAAGTCCAAGTCCACAGAGTTACCACCAAGTGGCACCAAGTCCTGTTGGCTACCCAAATACCCTCTCACCTGCCAGCTATCATCCAACCCCCTCTCCCATGGCGTACCAGGTATGGTTTGTTGACGCAGTGATCTGCTAAATGAGACTCGGCTCATGACACCCTTTAAATAACCGCATGCAGTGTTTTTTAACATACATTAGCTGCCAGTATTTTATTTTGCCAATTATTGCAGCAATCTGAAGTGAATTGGACAGTTAACTTACTAAATCATGTCACCTTGGCTTGCCTTCCCTCCCCCTTCAAGCCAGTTCATGCTTTTGAGGCAATAAAGGTTTGTATCCTGGCACTAGAAAGCCCAACCATTCTATGCAAATCTAAGTTTCTCAGAAGACGAAGTATTGGCTAAAACATATTGACCTGCTGATAGTGTCACGTGCCAGAGCCACTTAGCAATGTGATTTACAATTTCTGTGATAGCTTTGCACTCCATACCCCATTGTCTTGTAGGTTCTCAGTGGTGTGCAATTATTTGAATGTTCTACTTTTTGAAATGAAGATCTGCATTGACATCAGGGACACTCTAGTATGTGCCAAGAGAGCGCTCTGTGTTTCTGACTTTAGGGTTCATGTGATTTATTACCATTCTGGGTAATTTGCGGGCAGCTGAATCCTACTGTTATTCACATCAATTAGCACCTGTACCCAGTGGCACCCTACAACTTCACCACTGTGGAAGATTTTCAGCCACAATTGGAGGTACAGTCACTGTAAGACATGTGCGCATATAGACTGTAGAGATAGTAACACATAGGAGGCTCAGGCTGATACTGTGCCTTTTTGTCCTGTTTTGTTTGTAGGAAGCTGACTTTTTATATAGTGGACCAAAATAAGGTACACCGTGTAAAGAGTCCAGGCAACCCTTATTGGTTTACAGAGGCAAAAATGATCACACTAAATGCTATCTTTTGTGGTAGTGTGGACAAGCAGTTTAGGCTTATCTGAGAGTCGTGCTAACCATCTTTTGTACTCACAGTGGCAATAAATGAGAGACCCACTCAAGCATAAATCAGATACCAATTTAGAAAAATAATTTGTATTTTTATAGAAATTTTGATACCAAGAAATTCGTTCTCAAGTAAGTACGTTTTAAGCATGAATTTTTACATACAAGTAAATATTTCACTTGAGTGCATCTTTACGCAGTGGTGCTTCCCTAGAAAAGGCATATGTGCATGTAGTTATTTGTGATCAGTGTCTGGGTGTCTCCTTCAGGACTTGGGGTCGTAGGGGGCCAAGGTCCAAAGTACCACCAGTAGTTATTCTTTACCTGCCCTGGGGCATCCGGGTACAGATGTGCTGGTCGGCTTGGTAGCTGTGGATACTGCACCGGTGGAATAAAGGAGGACCGCCTCACAGGCTCTGTTTGCTGCAGGGGTCTGTTACCCTGGGTATTAATCCAGTGCAGCTCCAGTTGGTCTTGGTGTCCTCTCACTGGGGGAACAGATCTGACCTTCAGGAGCATAGGCTCCTCTTCCTGGGAGCGGTATTGTGTCTGGCTGGCCAGGGAGCCGCAACTCTGTAAACTGGAGTTTGGTTGTGTCTGCAGACTGCAGAGGAGTAGTTCCTCTACTCCCAGGAAAATTGCTGGTAATTTGCAAAGGGCTGGCAGTCTTCCAAGGTTCTTGGAAGCTAGTCATCTGCTGAATAAGTTGCTAGTCACAATTGTCGAGAGTGGTGCAGGCATGGTGTGGCACCAAAAGTCCACATCAGTCTTCAGTTCTCGCTGCTCTTCTTTGTCCTCTTTTTCTTAATCTGTTGAATTGAAGTTCCTGGTGTCAGGGGTGCCACCTAAATACTCAATTTAGGAGCGTTAAGGGGCGTGACATGTAGTAGCCAATGGGCTACTTACCTTTAGGATGTCGACTCCCTCCATATGGCCACTTCCTTTGAGAAGTGGGCATAACCCTGACTCGGAGAGCCTAGCCTCAGAGGGGGACATGCCTCCAGACTAGCCAATTTTCCTGCCTGTCATGGTGCCAAATGGGACCGGGATTAGGGGTGGCATTTCCCATGTTTGGGGAAGCCATGGGTCAAATATCAAAGGCAACAGAGGCCCTTGAAGCCTCCTGCCTTAATATGCTGATCACTTAGCCATCCTGCTTTGAGGAGGTGATAACTCCTCCTACCAGAGTAGGTATTGTTCTGCCCTCTAGGAGCGCGGGCTCTCACCTGCAGGGCATCAAAACCTGTCTGTGGTGGCAGGCTGGATTACACCAGTCAGCCAGAACACTAGTATTCGGTAGGTTTTAAGGGGCACCTCTAAGGTGCCCTCTGGATGCATGTATTAAAAAGTCCATTACTGGAATCAGTGTGGGTTTATTAATACGTGTTGTTTGATGCCAAAAATCTCTAGTTTCAGTGAAGCCATCATGTAGATGAGAAACTCGTAAACACCAGAGTCCAGCACATGTTCTCAAAATGGCTTCCTTGTTCACATGTAATATCTACAAATCGACTTAGACATCACAGGGGCATATCTACTCATGCAGATATGTTTACACATGTAATATAGTGCACCCTGCCTTAGAGCTGTAAGGCCTGCTGTAAGAGTGACTTCCCTATACTGCATGCAGTGTGTGCCATCTCGTGTCTTCACTTTTCTCTGCACCATGGCACGCAGTCTGCAATGGCAATTTGATGCTGGTGCTGAGGAGTCCCTTAGGGTGGCGCAACACATACTGCAGCCCTTATGGACCCTCTGTAACCTCCTTGCCATAGGTACCAGGGGAACCATTTATTAGGGATTTACAAGGGGGGGCTAAAGTTATTGGCAATTGGGGTAACAATTGTACAGTTTTAGGGAAATATCTGGTACTGGGGACCTGGATAGCAGTAATCCAGGGCACTTCTGTCAAAATTGCATCAGATACCAAACAAAACGTGGGAGTGACCATGTTAACAAGCATATGCAATGCAATAGGTCTCGCATTTACGCGAGTTTGAGCTATTACCATGGCAAATAACAATGCCTTTTGTTTTTGTTTTTAAAACATAAATAAAAGGCAGTGTCATTTACAATGCCAATAGCTTAAGCTTGCGTAATTGTGAGACCTATTGCATTGCAAATTCTTGTGTTCTACATGATATGAATTAAAAGAAACAAGAAACTTTATGATATTTACTCCTCAAATCTACTTATGTTCATGTGACCTCTTTTGTACATACTAAAGCATATGTGCCCAGGATTTGAATGTACACTAGTGAGAGCACCCCAGCCCCTGAAACCTCCTCTCGTGGATACCAGTGCGAGCAGACTTCAACCCCAGGACACTGGTGGTAGCAGCCCCCACCCAGGACACCGGTGAGCCCCCTGCACACTAGTACTAAAAGCCTCCACGCGGAACAGACCCTAGTGGGAGCCGCCTTCAGCTGCATAGCCGACGGAGCGTGTTTGGGACAGTTGACACCCATGAACAACTGGCGCCCCTCCCTCCACGATGCACGAGTTGGCGGGCATGTCCGTGTCTGACCCAGGGCAGAGCGTCCGCGCGCAGTCTCCACCCTCAAGGGCAGTGCGCACATTCTTAATTTGGAGCAGTGCCTGCTGGTGAGGCTCACCAGCACCTATTTCTCACTCACCAGTCTGTGACCCTGTGAGAAGTTGGCCTGGCATATGCTGGTCACTAGTTATAGTGGCCACCTTGCACCAGTCTAATTCGACTCTTAAGGTAATAGGTTTAAAAGACAACCTTTAAAGAAAGCTATCCTAGTGATAGCTGTGGAGAGCAGCCTTCAGGCTAAGTCTTGAAGGAGTGTTAAGCTTATTGTTTTACCATAGATAACCTCTTGAATGACCAAATGAAAGAGTAGTCCACACAGGTATATATATATATATATAAAATATATGTATTCATTCTAAACAGAATCCCACAAGTCTCTTTATGAGGCTAGAGGTAAAGTTACAATTCAAACAAGCATTTATAGATACAATAATTAGCACTGGAAATCACAGGGCCCCAGGGGGGGACCAAACCATATATTAAAACAGTGGTATAAGAACCACGACAATTCTACAGACAATGCCTAGGGCATTTAGGATCGCTGGCCCCTTGAGAATCCACCCCAGGTTATGAGGAAGGGGACCCACGGGAGGTGCGTGCAGTGGAAATAGCTGCTATCGGGATCTCTATTAAAGCCTATGGAGAATGTCACAGTTTGATTTAAACAGATTAAAGACCCTTCTAGCAGGAGTTCAAAGTTAAAAACTTAGAGTTAAGCTTTTGAGGAGCCCACTACCACGAGAGTACCGAGGTACCACTGTTACCTGCCCCAGGGAAGCCGGGTGCATAGGTCGTTTTCGATGTTGGGTCGCGGGCTGATTTTCAATGGGAAAATTTACAAAACTGCTGCTAGCCAAAAGGGTCGATGATGCCGTGAAGATTGAAGTTGTAGATCTTGTAGAGAAGAACCTGAAAGCAGAGGGGACAGAGTCTGGGTCACGGCACAGTGACGAGGGAGCTCAAGGAAAAGAGCCCTTCAATGTCGGGTGCTTCAAGTGGAAAAGGCGTAGCTTGGATCTGCAGCCACGGGCTCCGGGAGGCTTCAAGGAAGGCCAGCTTCTGGAGGGCGACTGTCCCACGAAGGATGAGGGTCGCTGTGGTGTTAGTGTCCGGATTGGATCCACTAAGCCTTGGCAACCGCAACCCACGCAAGATGAACAAATCAGCTACTGGTGCAGACCCACGAGGTCTGTGAGAGGTCTCCTTCGAGGAGACTGTAGAGCAGGCCTGGAGCAACCAGGGGAACTCTTAAAAGTAAGGATTGTCCTCCGCCAGGGCCCACAAGTCGAGAGACAAGGGACCGCAGAAGGCAGCAATTTGGAGTGCGTAAAAGGGTGCCCACGTGCCACCGGGGTGAGCTAGGGCGCTGATCTTTGGCACAGTTGCTGCAGAGAGGTTGGCTCAATATTGGGTCAAAGCACAACTTCCCCACTGGTCAGGGTCGTGTGCTACGCAAGAGGTGGCCGGTGTCCTGGGGTATCGTGGATCTCGGCACCCACGCGGTCCACAATGCTCAGACTTGCTGGGCACGCTCACTGGCCTCTGGGATGCTAGGAAACCCACCTCAAGGTTGAGAGGAGTCGTCGATGTCCGAAGGAGCAGCGAAGTTCCAACTGGGTCACTTGCAGTGTTTCAGGTGCCTGCCAAGCAGGGGGGTAACTCCTTTACCCCAAGGGAGATTTCTTCAGTCAGCTGGGCAGCAGCTCGTCGAAGGTCAAGTCTGTTAAGTCAAAGATTAATCTGATTCTCCGGGGACACGTTATTCACCTTTATCCACAAGATTAGGAAAGTGTCCAGATCAGTGTCCACCAATGGTAGTTGAGGCGGGAAAGGGTGGCTACACCCTCTCCCCTTTGTGTGTTTCCCCCCTGGGCGAGGGGCAGGATGCCCCTGAACCGGTTCCAGGCAGTGTATGCAGAATGTAGGCGCTGTAGCAGCCTACATGCAACTCTGAAAGGTATCCTATGGTGCACCCACCCAGTTCCAATCCACATAGCCTGTCTGGGAAGGTGCTGGCACCTCCCTGCAACAGGATCCCTATCGTTCAGCTGCCGAGGCTGGGGTTTTGCCCAGCAACAGGCAGCCAGAGTCGTGAGGGTGGCGAGTGGCATCCATTTTGTGATACGTGTGCACCTTTAAATTGGTGTCTAAATTCTGCCGCTTTTCCCATATCGCCCCTCTAGCAGGGGGGAATCATGCCCTCATGCCCATGTTTGACACCAAACACGATATGGTTCTGTGTACCAATTCTCAAGTTATCACACTATCGCGATATACTTATAATGCGGTTAAGAGTATATGGTATGGCTACACTACAAACAAACCAGCAATGGTTTTTACGAGGGTTGCAGAGGGGCCCTACTCAGGTAGGGGTCCCCCCTCACACATATCTCAGCACCCTGCCTTGTAGGATTAGCAAGGCCTGCTTGAGGGGTGACCAATGAGAATACATGTGTTGTACATAGGTGGGATACAGGGTACCTGTATCCCTGTAAGGGGGTGCAAGCACCACCTTACCCAGACTACAGTAGTGGTCTGGTGGTGTCATTTGGTATGGCTGTCCCAGGGTGGCACAATAAGTGCTGCAGCCCTGGTAGGCCTCTGAGGGACCCATGCCCTGGGTACCTAGGGTACCATCTACAAGGGCTGACAGGGTATCCTCAGTATCCAATTGGGTTGTACCTAGGGTACTTACATCAGTTTAGAGAAGAAGCAAATAGGCTGGGGCCCTGGTTAGCAGGGCCACAGCCTGGCTAGAGTCATAAAACAGTCAAAACATCAGCAAAAAGATGGGGGCAACTATGCAGTCGAAGCCACTCTCCTACAGACCCTGAGCATGGGAGCAAAACACTAAAGGGAGAAACACAAGAAGCAGTGGCAAAGACAACAGGGACACAAAATAGCCTGAATGAGAGTGGTGAAGGGACAGAGCGATTGACTGGCGGTGGATTAAAGAGGGACCGGGTGAAATTAAGACCACGCAGCCTTTGTATTCAGGCAGCACTTGCTGCTGACTTCCAAAACTTGGGCCCGGCACGTATTCTTTTACAAATTAAGCACTGCACGGGTCCTAAACCGAACGGCGAGGCGTCGCCCAAAAACAGCTGTTTATGCGTCGAATATGTGAAGGGCTCTCTCCACCCGCCTCTCGATGGGAGCCGCCAGTACCGCAAGGGGTCAATGCTCTGATGTCAGAGTGTGCGGGTGTCACTTCCTCTACCCAAGCCTTTTGCCTTTCCGTTTACTGCACATGGGAGCTCTGAGTGAGCACCCATTTATACGTCATCTTATTGGGGGATCTATTTTTGGCTGCCTTCTCGAGCGCAAGGAGTTAGAAAGCTAAACCACAACACGCATATTAAACAGCTGCTTCGTGGCGCTTTGCCATGCCAAGAAAAATACTCCTCCTTGGTGCAGCTCGTTGTATGATGACGCCTAGTGTGTTATTAACCGCGTTCGAAGCGTTTCAGATGTTCAGCCAACGACATAAAACGTGAAATATGTAGAATTGCGAAATTATAGTCGTGCAGGTGATCCGGGATTAGAAATCGATTTGTGTCCAGAAATTGGCACTGCAGCCCGGTCGCTGAGGTGGTGAATCTGTGGGTCTACAATGGTTTCATCCCCTGCGATGTGGCGCCAGGGTTTAAATAAATGGATTATTTGGAACCACGGAAAGTTAAACATGCCGCTTGCAATTCCAGCAGGTATAACGATTGTTTCCAGAAACTCGACAGAAATGTCATTTTTTTTTTTATTTTATTTTTTGCAAACGTTAAATTTGGATGTTTGCCATGTTTCCAAGCACTCCGGGTATAGAAGGCAAGTGAAGTGAGTCACGGGCTTGTCCAGGATCAGACGTCTGGTTATGTGGAAACCCGGGTTAGCCCGCTGGTTTCACGAATACAACCGTTTAAAGCATAGACTGGATTTAGAGCCGAAACATGGCATTTCGGTGAACATTTGCAATAGACATGGAATACGTCTAACAGTATTAAACAGACACTGGGGGTGTTGCGCATATATTTTCAAATCACCGATCACAAAAATAAACACAAAGGTACATCGCGAGTGGTGCGCGAGAGCGAGCACTCGTGTGAGGGAGCAAGCCATCTGTTTTGCATTATGGCGCACGAGTCTGGGCATGATAATGCAAAACAGATGTCGGCCGTGCGGGTAACAGACACCAATAGTCTGTGGGCGGGGCAAATGCAGGACATGCGCCCGCATTTGCCCAATTGCGTGCTGTCTTTGTTAGAGAGACGCACGCAACGCCCAATAGCCTGCAACGATAACAAAACCACACACACGAGTGTGTGGTCAGCTTTCTGAAGCACCTACAAGAAGTCTCGCAATGCGCGAGCAGGCTCCGCACTGCAACGCTAGGCGCGAGACCTAAAAAGGGCCAATTTTCTACATTGTCCTGTATTCTAGAAGTCTGGTTCCATTATGTAGGCAAAATAAGTAATTTACGTTTTCAAAAGTGTTTTTCATTGGGCTCCTCAATGTTATCCCTGAAGGCAGACTTCATTTAATTACAATAATATTTAATATATAATTAGGTGCTCCTGGTATGAGACTGCTACCCTGGTCCTAAAATATTTCACCGTGTGATGAAAATCTTTACCATAAAAGAAGACTGTTCATTACTTGTTTGTAGTCCTGTTAATTATTTTAATCCTCTGATATAAGCAAATCTTCATTTCTTATTTAAGAACAATTTATGAATCCTTTTCAAAACAATTTTCCGTCCAAATTAAAACATATATAGAAATTTCTCAGATTGACCAGTTTAGCAATTTCCATGCCAATGCGTTTTGTTTCATTACAATCTCCTTCAGGTGAAAACCGATACATAAATTATTTTTACGTTTTTTTCAAATTATCGCTGAAAGTTATCAAAACATAAAGAAAATACTAAGTTAATGGAAATGCTTGATGTTAAAGAAGTCACGTTCACCCTAAATGATTATCCTTAAATATTTGGGAAGAATAAGTGACTAAGATTATTTTCATTATAGTCTCTCTCATATCTTAGGCATCCATAATACCCCTAAAGGTTTCAGTGTCCAAACAAATGGTATTGCATTTGAGCCAATATCAAGCAGTATTGCAGTATCCAAAGTCCCTTTGTAGTGATCTCATTATTTAAAACAAGCATTTACAATGCAATGGTCTCGGCAATATTATAGGTAGAGCTATTGGTATTGCTCATTATTTTTTTATCATTTTTGTATCCCTAAATAAATGGCATTGTCATTTCTATTGGCATTAGCTTTTTTTTTGCATATGTGATACCTATTGCATTAGCAGAGAGAGAGTGAGGTAGTGAGATAGAGAGAGAGAGAGTGAGGTATTGAAATAGAGAGTGAGGTAGTGAGAGAGAGTGAAGTTTTTAAGTAGTGAGTGAGAGAGTTTTTTACTGTGGTAGTGATATTGTGTTGCTGTGAGAAAGAGAGAGTTGAGTAGCGAGTTAGAGAGTGAGGTAGAGAGTTAGTGAGACAGAGTGTAGTATAGTGAGAGATAGTGAGGTAGTGAGAGATAGTGAGGTAGTGAGAGAGAGAGTGTTAGGGAGAGAGAGTGACGTAGTGAGAGAGCCAACCCCACACACATACAGAACCACCCACACAGAGCCACACACATACAAAGTGTATCACCCAGACATACATACAGAGCCACACATACAGAGTCAGCCAGACACAGATAGAGAGCTATCCACAAAAATATTCAGAGCTACAGACATCCACATACCGAGCCACTGACTTACACATACAGAGCTAGCCAGAGACATAGTCACTTAACACACATACCGAGCTAGCCACATAAAGATACTGAGCCATCTATACACACACAGAGGCACCTATGCACTTATTGAGCTACACATACACTGAGCCACACACACGCACAGCTACACACATAGAACCACACAGACATACACAGACTTACACATACTGAGCCACACACACACAGAGCCACCAACACATACAGAGCCACACACGCACAGAGCCACACAGTAACCTCAAAATTTGACACATATTTACTTTTTGCTACTTCAAATGTCACCGCTACCATAGATCCAGTTGTAGAGTGCATCGATTAAACTATGAATACTGTGTTGAAGATGGAAGGACGCAGGCAATACCGCAGTTAGTTATTTATAGCAGCGGCGTTGCGTTATGATTCTCAAGCACAATTTAGAATAGTTCCACCATAATTTACGTTAAAAGCATAAAACAGCAATATACGTGTGACGTCATTCCCACCGGAAAATACCATAGGCTTGAATCTTCTGGCAATATTTACATCGTGTCCGTGGGCTCAATTAACTAGTAGTCCTTTAAAGGGTTTCCTTAATTAAAGGGGGTTAAATTAGCTGTAGATACTTCCACTTGCCAGTGAACTCGAAAGGAGGGTATTACAGCATTACAAGTTCAACCCACCTTCAGCTCTTCGCCCTCTGCGGCTCCTAGGCCCGTACGTGCCCAGGTGAATCCCAGAATGCAGCGCTGCTGGCCCCAGAGATCTGACGTACGTCACAACTATTAACTGGCCCGGGGCAGGAGTTTGAACTCCTGCGAATTCAGCTAGCATGTGATGTGTCCGAGGCCCAATTGGGCAATATTAAACGGTGTAATGACAACAGCTATTGCTTACAGTGCTTTGAAACATAAGTGAGGCACTATATAACAGTCAATTTGCAGGGTGCCCGCTAGGGCCACACCAGGAGGTTGACTGTGTCACAGATGACACAGGAAACACAACCGGTGCTCCGTCTCCCTGCATCACTTTATCAGGGTAATAAAACACGGAGGACTCCGTATCAAAAGCTGAAGAATTCCTTGGAGTACCTTACACCCACAGGGCCGGGAGTGTTCAGTCAAAGAGGTGCGCAAGAACAAAGGCGAGACACTGAGCATCAGTAGCAGCCAGGATCAGATAGGATCTACGTTGGCTGGGAACCCGGGATTAGCAGTTGAAGCCTGCACCCTGCCCCCACAGTAGCCCACAGGTCCAGAGTCAGACACCCCACTTCTGCACCACTCAAGGAGTCAAGACAGGGGGGGGGGGCACCTCACTAAGTGACATCACCCAGTACGTGCTCACATTTCCATCTTGTGGTCGGAAGTGCGGCCGCCAAGCCCCGCCGCCAGACAACTATATTACGTTTCGGGTTGTTTGCCCCCCACGGGGGCTCCTTCTGTGGCTATTGTTGGGAGACAAAGGCGCCCCTGTGAACTGTCTGCAGAGGCCCGGGGCCAGGAGATACAGGCCTGGGGGCACGGGCGTGTCTCAAAGTCGGCAAATCAATCAGGTTTACAACTTTGTCGTGAGAGCTCACATTTAAACACAAATCACAGATAAGATCTGCAGGCTGTAACTAGAAACAGGCAGCAAGCAGAAGGACCCCCTTAATGAATGTAAGTGGCTTCTACACCTGGGCTCCCTAAAGGAAGCAGCCTGGACTACCAAATTAGGTAGCTCAGCGAGCTAAGCACTCGCTGACGAGAAACGCAGGTAACAGATTCAAATCTCTACAAAGCTGTCCTTTTAATCTGTTAAATGTTGTTAAAATGAGTACACGAGCACTTTGCCAGGGCCGGTTTTGGTTCCCAGTCCGGCCCTGGATGGAATCAGCCTCAGCAAGCCTCTTTTGGCATCGGCATTATTATGTCATTTTGTGGTGTATGTCATGTACTTATAGTGGAGGGGGCGAGTACAGGTCAGGAGCTAGTCCTGCGAGAGTAAAGAGGAGCCATTGAAACAATAGAAACCATGCGTGTTTTAAGTTTTTGGTTGCCAGCTTTCAGCACATGATGAAGTACTGTTTTATAGTTCGAGATTAAAATCCACTCTTTTTCCTATTTGTGAGGGACTACACAGCAGGGCATGGCCATCCTCACATAAATTGTCTGACAGCAGGCTGGGAGACAAAACTGTTATGAATCCTTAGCAAAATTTCAACAGTGGCTATAGTTCTGAATATTGCAATCCCAAACAGGACAGCCTGCTTCTCAGAGGCTTTATCTGCAGGGGTCTGTCTGTCTGTTAAAGTGTCTGCCCGTAGCATGGACTGCAATCTCACAGATGGGCCAATACGGCGGGTTGTGGACATCATTTGGGGAAGAGGTTAAACAGCTAGTTCACAATATTTCCTTGTGCAAGCATGTCAGTCCATCATTAAACTACAAAAATGATTGCAAAAATAACAGTGACATGTTTATAAAGTGGCATGTTTGTATAATATGAAGTTAAATTAACGTAAATAAGGGCATAGCTTTATTTTAAATATTGCACTTACACTTAAAACAGAAATGAGGTCTTTTGCTTAATTACATAGGAATGGTTCAGAATGTAAACGAAATTACCACCAACAAACTTCACACGTGTTCAGTCACTAATATAAGGCTTCCAAGAAGTAGCGTACAACCCGCAGGGCATGCACTTCAGTGCCTCGTAATGTGTAGTAGACGATAGGCAATTAGTTTAGCCTGCCCCCACTCCCAAAAAAAAGGGGGCATGCATATTTCTTTAACACCAGTCTAGGTTTTAATGATGCCCCCCGAATTGTTTTACTATCAAGCATAAAAGAGTATCTCCTGCCCCTGCACATAAAATCATCTCTAATCTTACAACTCAATGGGGCATCGATGCTTTAGTCCCAGCAATTTCAATCAAAGCGAAAACAGAGACAAAAAACAGCGCAAGTCACATTTTAAAGCTAAACGCAGTTAAACCTTTTACTGCCTGTGTTTGTATGCCGGCGTTTTGAGCATTATCTGTATTCCTGCACCTTGCTTAATGTAAAACCACGGGCCGCTCGCATGACCATAGACATTACAATTGCCCGACAACTTGAAACTCCATCCTGCACAAACGAGTTTCAGTACTGTTGGCTGTCACACAATAGCACTGGTAACCTCAATAGAAATACGTGCAGGTTAGTACCCGATGTGGAAGCAGGAGCCCGGTGACTATGTGGGAGAGGTAGAAGGGAGGGGAGAGTGAGAGCAGAGAGAGTGGGTAGAGGAGCAGGGAAAGAGACACAATAATGAAAGCATAACTAGCACGGCAGTCTCCGGTTTGACGGTGTTTGTTTAGCCAAAGCTCTGCAATATCTTCGGGTTGAGTTTCCGGTATTTAAAAAATTTAACAAAGAAAATAAACAAAAAATCTGCAGAGCGAGCTGCAAGGCTCCTTATGTGTAGTGGACCAGTCACCATTTTAAACCAGCATCATTAGTCAATGTTAGCAAAGCCTGTGCCACGCTCTTGCGATCAGCTAACAACAATGCACGCGGGAGGCATACACAGCCGCGAGCGTTATCTGGGGTCGAAGAGGCGAGGCTGGCACAGGCCGGGGGCTCCTCCAGTCTTCGGGACACTAGGCTCCTGGTGAAGCTGCACGGAGAAGGAGCTGAGCAGCCCTTTCGGTTTCAAACGCACCTCTCGGCTCGACGCTGACATCCTGCTGGGCAGCCCCTCTCTCTAGCAGTGAAGGGGCTGAATGGAATCCCGGCTGCTGGAACATGCCTGGCTTATCAAACCAATCAAACAAGGAGCGAGGGACGGTGGTGGTGGGGTGGGCAACACCGTGAAAAGTGGCGCGTGTATATTAAACATATGGTGGATGGAAGCTTTGAAACTCGTCCTAGGGCCCTGCTGATAACATCCAGTTACAGAAGGTTCACAAAAACCTCGGAGCGTCTCCAAGACAATGGCTTCATTCTTCTGTCACAAGCAAAGTGCGTGATCCTTACGAAGTTCGTAATTCGAGCCGTTAGGGTCTATCGGATGGCTCGCACAATAGGGAAAACGCACAAAGGAGGAAAAACAAGCACAGCGTGAAAACCCGGTGTGCAGGGCAGCGAGGAGGACGCAGGCGGGCAGCGCGCGAGAGCAACAGCAAGAAGATCCTCACGGTCAGACGATAGATAAAAAATGGCGAATGGGAGCTTCCAAACTTTTTCGGATTCGGGGGCGTGTTCCTGCTGTTCTAAAAGGGCGTGGCTAAAAAGTGGAAAGAACAGCAAGGAACACGCCCCCGAATCTGAAAAAGACGGAGCCTATTTGGAGGGACGGCTCTCTCCTCCAATGGCTGGCCTCCGTTTAGGAAGCCAGCCAATGGAGGAGAAGCAAAAAGAGAGGCGGGCTAAATAGCCACTCTAGGAAACATTAAATCTCCAACTTCCGGTTCTGCCTTCGGCAGACCGGTAGTCCTCGACCTAATGAGGGCATTCTCCTGTATCTGTAGCGGGATCCTCATGTTCAAAGGCTACCGAAAGAAGTCCGGAAGTGTTTGTATTTTATATATCATTTGTTTGTAATGAATTGGTGCTTTTATGATCTCTAATAAGTGATCGAATAAAGATTTTGAAGAAAAGAAGTCCGGAAGTCTTACATTTTAGGTTTTAACCCTTATTTGTCCTATACGTTTTTTCTACGTTGTTATAGTACCAGGTACTGACTTAAAACTTACTTTTCATCTGATTGGAACTCCTTCAAATTCTGTTCAATGTCTATGCTTACCTTTCTAAAGGTGGGTGCCAGCTTGAAACATGTTCACCTGATTATATTGAAGAAGGTGTATAAAGCAATCCAATTAACAAATTCACTGTGACTTTAGAAAATTATTTCCTAGTGTTGCAGCTATTACACAACTCATTAAATGTTGATCCTCACTCATACCCTGTGGGGTATATTTATATTTGTTTGTTTTTCCTTATTAGGGTTATCAAGCAGTGCCATAGTTTAAAGCTGAAAAAGTCACTTATAACAACGATTCTGCCAAGCTACAAGTATATAGTCCTCCAAGAGCCCTTTCCTTACTAAATACCCTTTTAAAGAGAGACTCAAACCCTTTTGTGTGGGGATGCCTGGTGAGAGGCTGTTGGGATTTACCGTTTTGGCTACCAAGCTCTTACTCTTCCCATAGTGCCAGTTTTCCCTTCTATAAAACCTACTTATAGATTTCAGGTAATGCTTTTCCCTACTAGTCCCCCCGCCCCCCCCCATGTAAAATGCTCTTGCTGCATTCCTTTAACACGTTATCATTCATGCGGGCGCATTGTTCTTTGTGTAATACTGAGCTTCCATTTCTGTTTTTATGATTGCTTGACTCACAAGAGTGCAAAACAGTTGAGATGAACTTCATTTATAAAACTAATACACATTTGCTAACTATCATTCAAGAGCTTGTGTTGTCTGCATGCAAACTGAGACTCCTACTCTGTCAGTTGATGAATCTGGGCCTCTTTGAATGGAAAGAGACTCAAAACTGTCCTTATTTCTTTTTAGGCTAGTCCCAGTCCGAGTCCAGTGGGGTACAGTCCCATGACACCCGGCGCCCCATCGCCAGGCGCATATAACCCACACACTCCCGGCTCCTCCATTGAGCAAAGCACCAGCGAGTGGGTCACCACTGACATTCAAGTCAAAGTTCGAGACACTTATGTGGACAATCAAGTGGTTGGGCAGTGCGGCGTAATTCGCAGTGTGACAGTAAGTGATTGTTCTGGAAAGAGACACTTCCCCAGACAAAGATCTCTTGTCAAAGTGTGAGGGCATCTCACTTGTTGCCTAGACTATTGTGCCTACCTATAGACAGTATTGGCTGTTAATTTGTGTAAGGTAAAGATACCCCTGAGCAGACTGGTATTTAATAAATCAGAAGGGGTATGAGATTAAGTAGTCTCTTGAGTACAGTGCCAGAAGATGCTTCAAATAGATGTTTATAAATCCTAAATGTATTTCCCTCAGATTCAAAATGAAAAGGACTGCATTTGATAACTAAGAGTTATCTCAGCGCCAACAGACCTGTTGGTGTACGTGCGCTCTATAAATCCCCATTAACATAACATAACGTGCTCAAGAATAATAGTTGCAGTTCTCTACATCACAGAGTGCTCTAGCCATAAGGCATTAATACATCTTTGCATTGGAGACTTATGTGCACAAAGGCAGCGACAATAGATCTGCGTACATGTGTATAATGGAATCGTTTTAGGTGTACAGAAAGAGTGCGCAGAGTAAGGATTGAAGAGGCCACTACTAATAGACCTGAATAAACGATTCATCTGAATCTGTTCTCTTGTCAGCGGTTAATTCCTGAGAACTTGATGGTCTTGTTTCTCAATGTTAGAGCACACTCCTTATCCATGGATTCTGATAAACTCTAGTGTGGCTTTTTATAGATTTTGTCGAAATGTAATCTCATTCTGGGTCTCAGGTGATTGATCGACTCTCTTTATCTCTAGGGTGGATTGTGCTCTGTTTTCCTGCAGGATGGTGAGAAGGTAGTAAGTATTTCTGGAGAGCACCTGGAACCCGTTACCCCAACCAAGAACAATAAGGTAGGGATCATTACCTTCTCACATCAGTAAGACATTTTGTACTGCTCTTACTATGTAAACATTAAACCATGGTTGTTGGCAATACGGTCTGTTGTAAGTTTTCGATATTGGGCAATATTCCTTTTTATGTGATGTCAGAGGTGCCATATTCTTTAGGTCTGGTGTGTATTTTAATTAAATACACTGCCTAACTTTCAGTTTCTATGTCATGCATATGTGATGTGTTAGATGAATGCTGCATTGATACCCTCTACCTTCACGATATAATGCTGTAGGTAGGGTTCCGCTTTGGGGAAGCCATGTCTGTCTTTATTTCTGTGATTTGGTAGATGATTTACTTTGCTGAGCCCTGGTGACCTGAAAGTGTATGATGTTTTAGATTAGGCACTACATTTGGCTTGGTCCATAATGTTGTGAATGTGTAATATCATATAACCCTATTAGTGCCTGTGATTCCTAAAGCACATTTTTGTAATATGCCTCTGCTTGTGATATCACATAATATACGGCCCTTTTCTTTACTGCATAACATAGCCATACATGGAGCAGTGCATCAGGACTGTGTGTCTGTTGCCAGTAGTGATGTCATAGATGATGCATTCATACAAGTTAACTCTTTGGCATGCTTTTTATTTGGTAATTGCCAGCAGCGGCCCGTGCAGGTAAGAGCGGTGGGACCGGGGGGCATTTTGACCGAATACCAGGGAAAATAATTATTTATTTAATTTTCCCTCATGGTCGTCTGTCGAATCCCTCCTGACCTCGTCCCAAAACTCTTACCTGCACGGGCTGCTGCTGGTAATCGCCCACCTTGCTCCTCTTCGTATGACATCTGCACTGGGCAATTCTCATTTGAAGTGGTGTTTTTTTCTTTCCTTTTTTTGACTATGGCTTTTTGGTTTTGCAGGTCAAAGTAATTCTGGGAGAGGACCGAGAAGCTACAGGGGTGCTCCTGAGCATTGACGGAGAAGACGGAATTGTCCGAATGGAACTGGACGAACAGCTTAAAATCCTCAACCTGAGGTTTTTGGGCAAATTGGAAGCATAGGAAGATGACATTTTTAATCTTTAGACACTCTCTTCGGACCCCTGTACAGATAGATGTCTTATGTTCTGTTTTCTGAACCAGATATGTATACCTTTTTGTTTGTTTGTCACTTCTGCACTTGTGATTGGCCAGCGAAGACCATGATGCATTTCTTTTTGCTTCATAATGAAGACCGAGTGTAAGACTTCACGCACCTCCATGGGTGCCCTCTGAGAAGAGCAGGCCCTCCGCTGTGTAGCTGTTGTTTCAATAAAAGCATCTCGAATGCAATCAATCTTTTCTTGGCCCTTTCCTGAAAGAGAGCCTATTGACATGCATCCACGTGTCTTTCCATTCTCCACATGCCATGAAGCAGCAACGCCGGATCAGTGGCGGCCTTCTTAAACGAGCTTTTCCAAACCTACAAGAAGGCCCAGCCTTACCAAAAGATGAGGTAAGTCAGTTGCTGTGCAGCCCACCAACTGGGAGCATCAGATTGCTGCTTTGCTCTTGGGAGCAGCAAATACAACCCTTTTTGGTTGGGCACAATCTCCAAAATATGCCTTCATCTGTGGTGCTGTAAATTCCCTCACCGTTCCTGCACTTTAGACTCATAATGTGTGCAGTTTGCCAGTTGTACTGTACTGATTTAGCTTTCCGATTGGTTCAGTCAGTGTAAGAGGCCAGGAACTTGTTCATCTGGACTGAGCTATTGTTTAGTTGGTTGATTAACCTATGTCATGTCAAGTGAATATGGCACGTAAGGGTTTTATTGGTCGTCAAATTCTGGAAATCATTCGTTAAACCTAACCGTTTATAAAAAAGAGGGAATTTAACCACTAAAATCTCAACACTACTTCATTGCACAGGGTTACAAGGACAGTGGTGTGTCACAACGTAAGGCACAAAATTGCAGTGTGCGCCACATTGAGGTTGGGCAGAAAATGCAATGGTCAATTCCATAGAGACGAAGTTTGACTTTTTTGTTGGAAAAATTATTTCTGTCAGTTTTCGAGCTGCACATATCAATGCCCTAGAGGCCACATCTCCCAACCTAACCAGGAATGCAAAAACACCACTAGTCTGCTAAGATGTGGCAGCGATTCACCCTACTCTTAAGTCTCTCTCCCTGATGTTGCCACAGCAATATTTTACATTCTATTCTTAAAAACGTCTGTTCTCTAATTCAGGTTTGAAACTTTGTTGTATACACTTCTCCTAAAACCTAGCTGTCGTGCATGGATACTGACCGTCCGATCTGGGGTGCAACTTTAAATTAATTGTAGTGAAAAGGTCACTTTTCAATTGAATGGATAAAAATAAAGATTTTGTTAAGTATAGTGATAAAATGCAGCAAAGCCCTTAGCAAAATATAGTCAGTAGGTCCCCTTAGCTCTGTGGTACTTTCGAAATGTGTGGTTCTCTGAATGACCAGTGTCTCTAATTTTTCTGATGCCACTATTGTTCCTTACATCTGGGTTTATTTTTATATGGGTGGCACAGTATTAATCGAGGAGGCAATTAGGCCATCATTGTTTGCCAGAAAGCTTTCACGTGCTGCCCGATATGATCAGACTCACAATTCGTTAATTGTGCAGCTTAGCCCGCCCTTCCTCTCAACCAACATAACCACACCCTCTGCCTGCATCTTGCCAGTTAGTACCTTTAGAAGCTATTGAACAGTTCTATTATCCAGAGCTCTTGTATTCTTCCTCCATAAGGAGTTAACTGCATTCGCATGACAGCAAGCAACTTATGATCTGAGGTATAATGCCATGCAGGTAGACCTTCCCTAGGTGAAAGGAAGTGCAGAAATTCAAAAGCAAGGGCCAGAGCTGCTTACCAAAAGCCCTATTGCTGAAGCCATTAATTTGCTGAAAAGGGAAATTGCCATAAGTCAATCGAGTGGACTATTTTTAGGGTCCTGTGGAAAACAGGTTATTGGACAATAACTAGTAAATCTACTGTTGTTTAGCACTTTTGACCCAGGACCACAAAACTATTGCACTCGAAATGAAGGAATATATTTTGTTGTAGGGTTCATAAAAATTAATTTGCAACAGGTGCTGCTTTAGGCCACATGCTGTACACACTCCTGCCATCTTGTGCTGGGCTTGGACATTGGCAATTTGTTTTATTTATGAAGATGTTTTAGGCTTTGAGGTGTCTCGTGATACCTCCACTGAAACCCACACTGCACTAGTGCACAAACTCTACCTCGTATTGTTTTTTTTTCTGCCATCAGGTTTAGACATGTTTGGACTACTCTTTACCTTTGGGCACTGAAAAAAAACTTTGATACTGGAGGACTCGAACACTTTGTTATCAAGATATCGAATATACAGAGTTTTCTGATGGATACTTAAAACTGCAGATTCCTCACCTTTAGAACACTCCCCAGGCATTAAACTGGATCCAGCAATTCTTTTGTGCACCGCTATGTGGTGCCATGTTGCTCCCTGTGGCCCTGTACTGCCCTGGAAATGACAAGTGGGAACCGCATAGAAGCGCCACCCCTGCACGCTGACAGTGTCTTTCTTAACTTGCCTTGTGATGTGGATCTGCTGCCACATTTGTCATGCACTATGGAACTATGTTCCCTCCAAGATAGGCCTGATGCTAAGTTGTGATTGCAAAAAAACGATGTCGGTCACAGACCCTTAGAAGGTGTTTCTTTGGCATATGGGCTTGGGGCATGAAGTTGTGCAATAAGTGCTTCGTTATAAGGCAATCTGAGACCGGCTGGCAAAGCTGTATGTCTCCTAGCAGCAGCAGAAGAAGTTGTAACCTTTGCGTAGAACCCAGGCCAGGTCATGGGTGCAGGCCTGTTCTCACTTTTGGGGCTGCTCTCACGAAAGGTCCACCTCGTGGTCGAAGTCCTCCTATAAGTCACAAGTCAAAGTTAAAAAGACAACGCAAGTGGTACGAATCCTCATCCCGCCACTCTGTGTCCAAGGAGAAGGTGCAAGGGTGTTACGATATCAATCAGTTCTCATCCAGGGGATACTCATCAATAGTCATAATCTATGAATAATCCCTGCCCATGTGCGGGATCCCGGAGCATATAGAAAATACATATATATATATACATATATATATACATATGTGAAAACATATAAATGCAGCCTAATAATGTTCAAAACATGGCAATGCTGTCAATTACATATTTTTGCATAGTAGTGCCCCCGTAACCCGTAAGGAAAAAAGGAAGCATCAGGCAAATTATAACACAGCACTGCTTTATTGCCATAAAGCAACATGTAATTGTAGGCATTCGCCAGTAGGCTGCAGTAGAGTATCAAGAAACCAAGAAAACTGACACCCTGCCTTTAAGGCATTAGAGTAGGGGGACCGTGCCTTTAAGGCCTGCCCGTGACCCCCTGCTCCCATGATGCACTACAGGTGGCAGTTGGGCCAGTTCTTTTTTCCGGCTCCTTCTGTGAGGATCCTGGAGCTTGAGCTCTTCAGTTTTTTGACAGAAATTTTGAATTACAGCTTTTTCAAGCTTTTTTCGACGTTTTCTGGCTTTTAAGGGCTAATTCTGCTGGTTTCCAGGGAATTTTCCAATTTTTTCCAGTCAGAATGTCTCCTTTATTTAGAAAATGCCCTTCTTGTGGTAATAAAATGGCACTGGCAGATCCACACTCGGTGTGTATTGTGTGTTTACCATCAAAACACGATCCTGACCAGTGTCCCCACTGCCAGAAGTTCTCAAAGCGCACTCTGAGGGACAGAGAGCGCATTAAACTGCATGCAAGACTGGAGAAGGAACGAAGCCGTCGTGAAGGCGAGCATTCCTCATCAAGACCACCTTCTTCAGCTACGCAAGTACAGAAACGGCGACATACCAGCTCCCCGGGCTCCAAAAAGACCAGGAGTCCAAGAGGTTCGCCGTCGACGTCGAGGATGCCGGCGAAAAGGCAGAGAACTTCGGCGTCGAGGGATTCATCCCACCATCAAGAGTCTCCGCCGCGCAAAAGTAAGTCGGCGTCGAGAGGCGGCCCTTCGGGCTCGAAGGCTGCTAGTCTGGTGACATCTGGACTGTCTCCGTCGACGTCGAGGCTTCCGTCGACGTCGAGACACTCCCTGCCACCCTCGAGGGGGTCGACGTCGAGAGATGCGGCGATGTACATTCCGCCGCGAGTGGGCCGGTCGCAGTCGATGGTTACCCCCACTCGGCGACATAGAAGGTCGACGTCGAGAGGAAGATCGACGTCAAGATCACCACGTCGACGTCGAGAGAGGTCAACGTCAAAGTCGCCCAGTCGACGTCGAGAGAGGTCGACGGTGAAGTCGCCCAGTCGACGTCGAGAGAGGTCGAAGTCGCCCAGTCGACGTCGAGAGAGGTCGAAGTCGCCCGGTCGACGTCGAGAGAGGTCGAAGTCGCTCGGTCGACGGCAGGAGAGGTCGACGTCAAAGTCGCCCAGTCGACGTCGAGAGAGGTCGACGTCGAAGACACGGCCGACGTCGAGGTCATCTAGCCGACGTCAGGTGCCAGAGAAGAGAAGATCGACGTCGAGGTCTCCGCGATCGGCGTCGAGACCGCCGTCGAGACCAGAACGGCATACCTCACACTTGCCGATGGTGACGCAGACGTCGTCGACGTCAAGGGATTCGACGTCGAGGGCGAAAACTGGACCGCCCGCGGAGAGGTCCCCAGGAGAACAGTCATCATCTCCGGGACTGCACATCGTGCAAATATCTCCGGAAAGATCACCCGAGGCTCCAGAGCGGTTCGGACTGTCACCGCGCTGGTTACAAGATGTGGGCGCTGGCGCATGTCGGAGTCCGGGACCGGACTACTCCCGCACGTATTCCCCACCGCGCAGGAGTAAATCGCCTCCGAGGGATCCAAGGCCAATTTCACCACGCCGGTCTCGTTTTAGGGACCGTCGCACCGCGCCAAAACGTCCAAGATCTCCGTCCAAGCGCAGATCAGGATCAAGGGCTCACCATAGCGAACGCTCCCACAAGAGGCGACGCACCAGGTCGTCCACAGGGACTTCATCCACAAGATCCTCAGTCCGGGACTACTCTCCTACTTTTTCATCCACGCCTCCATCGCGAGTGTCCCCGGTGGATGACATTATAACTTTCTCGGACGTCCTGGGTAGAGGGGCGCAGAAGTTGAACATCGCACTGCACGTCCCTCAGGCACCCACTTCTGTGATCTTTGACACTTTACACCATCGGTCAGCTCCCAGACCTCTGCTCCCGTTGGTGCCAGGATTGTTAGAACCAGCGATGGCCACGTTCCTTACACCGGCTACAGCGGGCTCGGTCCCCTCGAGAATAGCAAAGAAGTACAAGGCTCCGACCGAGGACCCTTTATTCTTGAGGGCGGACCCGCCAGCGGATTCGGTGATCGTGGCGGCGGCCATGAAGTCTCACTCAGCCTCAGTATCTGCTTCTGTCCCCCCTGAGAAGGACAGCAAGCTGATGGACTCCTACGGCAGGAGAATGTGCAACACCTCTGCCTCGCACATGAAGGTCGCTAGCGCTTCAGCCCTGCTGGGGAGGTATGATCGCTCCCTATGGGATTCCCTGGCCAGATTCGTGGAGAAATTGCCTAGGGAGGACAGGCAGGACTTCACGGAGATCCTCCATGAAGGCGGACTGGTGGCCAACCAAGTAATAAGCGCAGCGGCGGATGCATCAGACTTAGCCGCGCATGGCTACTCCCATGGCATCTGCTCCCGCCGTTCGGCCTGGCTCAGATTAACGGTCCTCAAACCAGATGCGCAGAAAAGAATTCTTAATCTGCCGTTTAATGGATCATCGCTATTTGGAGCTCATGCGGACGACCAAATGAGCAAGATGAAAACGGAATTGGACACCGTAAAGGCTGTGGGACTGGAAAAGCACAAAGAGTTCCGCAAGCGCTTTCGCCAGGGCGACAAACGTGCCTTTCACCAGCGCGTTCAAACGCCCCAATGGTCCTCTCAAAACCAACAGAGGTCCCAGTTTCAGCAAAGGGGCCGGGGCAGAGGAAGAGGAAATGCTAAACAGCAGCAGTCCTCTAACAAGCAACCTCCCAAACAGTGAAAACTTACTTCCTCCGCGCTCGTTCGCCACTCCGGTAGGAGGAAGTATCACCGCTCACCTGGCAGAGTGGAATGCAATTACAAACGACAGATGGGTGCTGAGTATTGTAGAGCGTGGCTACTTGCTGAGGTTCAAATCTCCCCCTCCGCAGGTTCCCCCACGGAAACAGCCACTCCCTCCCAGCCAAAACAAGCTTTTAAAGGACGAAGTTGCCACTCTCCTCTCCAAAAACGCCATAGAGGAAGTTCCAAACAGGCAGAGAAATCAGGGAGTGTATTCCCGGTACTTTCTTGTTCAGAAAAGAGGAGCGATCGGAGATTACAGACCCATCCTCGATCTCCGCCTACTCAACAGATTTCTCAGAAGAGAAAAATTCAGGATGCTAGCACTGCACCAGATCTTCCCACATCTACTCCAGGGGGACTGGATGTGTGCCATCGACTTACAGGATGCATACTTCCACATTCCTGTCTCAGCGAAACATCGGAAGTTTCTCAGATTTCACATCTTTCGCCAACATTATCAATACAAGGTCCTGCCATTCGGCCTCAAGTCCGCGCCACGAACATTCTCAAAGTGCATGGCGGTGGTGGCTGCATTTCTCCGCAAACGGAAGATATTAGTCTACCCCTATCTAGACGACTGGCTCTTAAAAAGTTCCACTCCGGCTCGACTCCAGAGTCATCTCTCGTTCTGCCTAAACCTTCTACACTCGCTGGGCCTTCAGGTCAACTACAGGAAGTCGATCCTCAATCCAACTCAGCGAATCCACTACCTGGGCGCCTCTCTAGACTCCTCAAGCGCAAGCGTGTGTCCTTCGGAGGAGAGGTTATCCTCCATGCTGCAAAAAAGCCGCACGCTTCTCAGCACGGAATATCCCACAGCCAGACAAGTGTCATCTCTCCTGGGATCCATGGCCTCGTGCATCTACATCGTGCCCAACGCACGTCTGCACATGCGTCCTCTGCAACAAGACCTAGAGGATCAGTGGTCGCAGAGGTCCGGCCGCTGGGAGGATCACATTACCCTTCATCAAGCCGCCAAAGATTCTATCCGGTGGTGGATGAAGCGCTCCCATCTGCTTCACGGCGTCCCTTTCCATCAGGCGCCTCCGACACAGACAGTGGTCACAGACGCCTCCATGCAGGGCTGGGGGGCTCATATGGGCCGGCTTCAAGTACAAGGTCTCTGGTCCGCTACCGAACAGAGCTATCACATCAACTTCTTGGAGCTACGAGCAGTCCATCTCGCTCTCAAGTCCCTGTACCCATCCCTGCAGACCGACTATGTTCAAGTTCAGACGGACAACACCACAACTATGTTCTATCTGAACAAGCAAGTAGGGACCAGATCACGGGTCCTGTCTCTGGAGGCCCAGTCAATCTGGAAATGGCTTCTGGCGAGAAACCTGACGATCGTCGCTGTTCACCTGCCAGGGACCCTGAACGTGCAGGCGGACGGCCTCAGCAGAGACTTCGTCGAAGCGCACGACTGGGTGCTCAACGAAGACGTCGCTCAAGACATCTTCCGCTTGTGGGGCATACCGGACATCGATCTGTTCGCAGTCGCGGACAACAAAAAATGCCCCGTCTTTGCCTCCAGGTTCCCTCAACGGGGGTCGCAGGGGAACGCGCTTTTGATCAGCTGGTCGAGGACATTGCTTTACGCTTTTCCTCCTCTCCCTCTCATCCCGGCTGTGATTCAGAAGTTCTACAGGGCCAGAACTCGGATGATCCTAATAGCACCGGAGTGGCCCCGGCAGTGGTGGTACCCAGATCTACTCCAGCTGTCGGAGGGACCACAGAGGAGGTTGCCATGCCTGCCGAACTTGCTGACCAAGGACAAGGGGAGAGTGTTCCACCCCAATCTCCCCTCCCTCCGCTTGTCGGCATGGCTCCTGAATTCATCCAGTACGGACATCTAGATCTTCCACCGGACTGTATGAGCATTCTTCGGGAGGCAAAGAGGCCCTCCACGAGGAAGTTGTATGGCTTTAAATGGAAAAGATTCTGCTTCTGGTGTAGAGATAACACCCTTGATCCGATCCGGGGTCAAGAACAGGTTATTCTCCCCTACTTACTGTACTTGGCGAAGTCTGGGTTAAAGTACTCTTCCATCAGAGTGCACTTAGCTGCTATTACAGCCTATAGGAAGTCTCCTACCCAGACCTCATTCTTTCAGATGCCAGTGGTAAAGGATTTCTTAGAAGGGCTTAAGAAAGTTTACCCACCTGTGAGGTCTCCTTCCCCTTCCTGGGAACTGAACATCGTTCTCTCTAAGCTGATGGGAGCCCCTTTTGAACCGATTCATAAGGCCTCTTTGCAACATCTGACCTGGAAGGCTGCCTTCTTAGTAGCCATCACTTCGGCCCGTAGGGTTAGTGAAATTCAGGCCCTCTGCTGCAAGGAACCTTACACTGTGTTTCATGCTAATAGGGTGGTGCTCCGTACCCATCCGAGCTTCCTACCCAAGGTGGTCTCGGATTTCCACATTAACCAGGTGATCACGTTGCCCACCTTCTTTCCTCAACCGACCACTCCCCCGGAGAGAGCCCTACACTCTCTTGACCTCCGGAGGGTTTTGAAATTCTATCTGGCTAAGACTCTTACTCTTAGAAAGTCAGACAGGCTCTTTGTGAACTATGGGCCCACGAATACCAGGCTGGCTGCATCCAAGACATCTATTTCAAGATGGATTGTCTCTTGTATAGCTTTGGCTTACCAACTATCCCACAAAGTTCTGCAGGGTAAACCTAGAGCACACACTACTCGAGGGAAGGCTTCTACGGTAGCACTCCTTCGCAACGTTCCCATGTCTGAGATCTGTAAAGCGGCTACATGGCGCTCAGTCCATACTTTTACGCGCCATTACTGCCTAGATTCAGACGCGCAGGCCGACGCCCAGGTGGGGCAGGCTTCTCTGAGGAACCTGTTTGCATAACTGTAAATGCAAAATGTGTTTTGCTGTTTGTTTTTTAACTGTTTTTTGCTAGTCCGCGAGACTTTGGGTATGGGCTTGCTACTCTATTCATAGATTATGACTATTGATGAGTATCCCCTGGATGAGAAGGATTAGTTACTTACCTGTAATCCTAGTTCTCATCCAGGGGTATACTCATCAAAGTCATAAGCGACCCACCCACCTCCCCGGACGAGCCATGTTTTCTCTTTAAATAAGTGATGTATGGAAGGCAGATCTACTCAGGTGCGGAGGCGCCGCCAAAAAGAACTGGCCCAACTGCCACCTGTAGTGCATCATGGGAGCAGGGGGTCACGGGCAGGCCTTAAAGGCACGGTCCCCCTACTCTAATGCCTTAAAGGCAGGGTGTCAGTTTTCTTGGTTTCTTGATACTCTACTGCAGCCTACTGGCGAATGCCTACAATTACATGTTGCTTTATGGCAATAAAGCAGTGCTGTGTTATAATTTGCCTGATGCTTCCTTTTTTCCTTACGGGTTTCGGGGGCACTACTATGCAAAAATATGTAATTGACAGCATTGCCATGTTTTGAACATTATTAGGCTGCATTTATATGTTTTCACATATGTATATATATATATGTATTTTCTATATGCTCCGGGATCCCGCACATGGGCGGGGATTATTCATAGATTATGACTTTGATGAGTATACCCCTGGATGAGAACTAGGATTACAGGTAAGTAACTAATCCTGTTCTCTAGGGTCCAAGAGTATAGAACCGGTTCCCTAGCAATGCACTCCGAGTTTCCTCGGTCTGACTAAAGCACAATCGCCCATCATATACCCTGATTCTGTATCACAGTGGCTGGGCTACAAGAGGCTCAATTGCCTTTGTAGGTCTTATTCTGAAAAAGGTACACCACCAGAGGGCCATGATTATGGTTGGGTAGAGGATGGTGATTTTTTCCCCTCATTATAATGATGACATTTCTGATGGACACTTCTGACTGCAGATTCCTCACCTCTTGAATATTCCCCAGACATCAAGCTGGATCTGGAAATTTTCAAGCAGTACCCCAATGTCGAACTCACCTGACGATGCCCCAACAGGGACCCTGCTGGTCAGCCTTCCCTCAGTGCCACTTGGACCCTCTGAATCCACTGTGTGTTCCGCACTAGCACCGCTGTCAACTTCGGTCCCAATACCAAAGTAGGAAGCTGGCTCTGTATATGATATTGCCACTAGGTGGTAATACCGCACACAGTGTCCAGGGGTTCCCGAAAAGTGTACAGGGCTCAATGTAAAAACCAAAGTGTTCTATTAATGGTAGTGTGGGCGAGCAGCCTTAGGCCTTACACAGGAGTGTAAGACATTTATTGCACAACAGTGAACAATAATGGACACACGACTCAAGAAAGAGATCTAGACCAATTTTAGAAAAGTATACCTTGTTTGTACTTTATATGCATCAAAATCTGAGTTCGGCCCAATACTTTCCAATGGAGACCGGGGGTGCCTGGAGCCACACAGCTGGCAGGTAAGTTGGTTTGTTGCAGGGGCCAAGCGTTGGTGGTTAGGTTAAGCACAGGGGCGGCCACAAAGCAGCACCAAACATACACCACCAGTGGCACAGGGGCGGCCAGGTGCAGTGTGCAATTTTGACATTGGGCGGCCAATGCTTTTCAATGGGGATTCTTCTTTTGGTAAAGTGGCTGCAGGTGTGGCACTGGAGGTTGCAGGAGGAAGACCAATGAGAAAAGAGCTAAGTAGAGGTGTAGGTGCACCGTTTGTTGAGCTCACCAAGGTCCAGGGGCTTTGGGTGCAGGGTTGCCTTTCGACATCTAAAGTCTTCTTACTGGAGCCAGTTGCTGTCGTGGGGAGCCTCTGGAATCACACTACAGGCACTGTTGTGGAGGTCAGGAGCGGTCAGTCAACGCTGGACACAAGGTCAGAATCGCTGGGAAGACCTTACTGCACAGGTTAGCCACTCAGACCTGGGCCAGGGGCGTCTGGTGCAGAGTGGGTTGGAGGTGCAGATCTGCCTTGATCCGGGGTCCTTGGAGTTGGTTTCTTCTTGGGCAGGTCCGCTGTCCTCAGGAGATTGGAGTCTTTTTCGAAGGCAGCAGTCCTCCCAGGGTTTTCAGAGGTCACTAGCTGCAAGACAGGTTGCAGGTTCGTAGTATCTAGAGACAGGTCGGTAGGGCTGAGGCCAAGGCAGTTGTCCTCTTCAGTCTTCTCTGCAGGGTTGTCTTCTTTCTTCTTAGGTCGTCGCAGATCTAGTTTCTAGGTCTGGGGGAGCCACCTAAATACTAAATTTAGAAGGTGTTTTAGGGGAGTAGTCCTAATATTGGCCCTATGCCAATGGGCAGCTTACCTTAGGTTGCTACACCCTCAATTATGCCACCCTCCTGTGGGAGGGAGCATAGACCTATTGGAGGGGTCGAACCATCTTCAAGATGGCGGGGACTGAAAGTTGTGCTTCACCTCACCTCCTCCACCTTAGGGGTGGGGTTGGCGGAGGTGGGCACACCTCCTATTCTTATGAGTTTTTCCCACCGGTTTTCCCGACCAAAGTTGGGGTGTAAACCAGGGGTGCCAGCAGAAGCTTGGGGTTGCATTACAAAGGCGACAGGCCTTTAAAATGTCCCTCTTCGAGCACTGGCTCATCCTTGGGGAGGAGGTGTAACACCTCTTCTCAGGATGTGCATTGTTTCTGGTCCCAGAGAGCGGGGCCTCTCTACCCAAGAGTCCAGAAACCTGTCTGGTGGTGGCTGGCTGCCTACAGTCAGTCAGACCACACCAGGGTTGGCAGGATTTCATGGGGCACCTCTGAGGTGACCTCTGGGTACATGGTACAATAAACCCCACACTTGAATCCGTGGGGATTTATTAAAAGGAGTAGTTTGGTACCATCCTGGTGCTGTGGAACTAGAGTTGTCGAGTTTCTAGCCCATGTGCTCCCTATGGCTGCACTGGCACTTACAATATTAGGACATGGACATCAATATTGTAGGGGCATGTCTGCTCATGCAGATATGCCCTTATCTGGGGGTATAGTGCACCAGTAGCGGCTGCTACCGGACCCGGGTGGTTGGTACGGGGACAAAGAAAAACAAAAAAACACTTAGCTGAAACGGCTGTGGCCTCTCCTTCGTCCTCCATACATCCGACATCTTCCTGCACTCCCGGCCAGCAACAGGAAGCACCCAGCCTCCCCATAGCCAATAACAGTGCTGCAATGCAGCGTTGTGATTGGTCTGAGCGCTGTGGGTTGACGCGCAGACAGGACTGGGAGGGTTTGCATGTTCCTGACCAGGCTGTGTAATGCAGCCTGGTGGGGAAGATGCAACGTACGCGTGACTGCTTGGCCGGCCGAAAAGGTCCGTCCAAGCAGTTGTGTGCTCTCCAGGAGTGAAAACCACTCCTCTCCCTACTCTACCAGCCCGCCCCGCCTGAGAGCCACTAAAGTTAATAGGAAAAATAAAATGATAATAGTTATCATTGTATTTTTCCTTTTGTTCAGTGGGGCAACACTGTAAGGCGCCCTGCCTTAGGGCTAAGAGGCCTGCTAGAGGAGTGACTTACCTTTGCCTTCAGGCAGCGTTAGCTGGCATGGCACCCAGGCAGGGTGCCATATTGACTTTGTTATTTTCTCCCTCACAGGGGCATGCAAGGGCAGTGGCATGGTTCTAGTGAGGGGGTCCCAAGTGACCCTCCTAGCCTCCCAGGCCCTAAGTACCCAGGGTACCATTTACTGGGGACTTTCCGGGGGTAGAAGTACCAACTGGGGATTTGTCTTTAGGGAAGAAGCACTGTCACAAGGGACCTGGTTGGGAGGGACCCTGTGCACTACAATTGTAACCACATCAAAACTGAGCAAAAAGTGGGGGGCTAACCCTGCAAAAGAGGCACTTTCTCACAACCAAGACCTGCGTTGGACTTTGAAGCATCAGCACTGATGCAGACACCTGAAAATGACTCACACACGATAGTGATGGCGCTTTTGGATTCTTGAGCTGACCTCTGCTGAGACCGTACCCCATCACTTCCAGCACTAGTCTAACTGCAACCCATTGGACTCTGGACACATTGCCCCGGCCTCGTGGCCAGGCACAGGTTTTTAACAACCTTTTTGGGCACGGACACTGATAACTACCAACATGATGACTGTGTCGAACTGGTTCCTCAGTACACTGATAACAATTGGTATGAGGAGTTACAAGCTGCCAGTGCCCTGAACACTTCCTAAGCTACTGGGATGGTCTCTCCTTCTGGACCCTGCCACTGAGGAAAGTGGTACTTGACCTTCAACTGCAAACCAGTAAGGTGAAAATGTTTTGAATGAGGTCCCTCAGCCAGGCCAGATGCACATGCAACCTCTGCTACCTTTTAAAGAGTCCCTAACCGAAACCTCACTGGGAATATGGGCAAAACCATGTTCTCGGCTGCCTATCAGCCGAAAATAGTGCTTCTCCAGGTGACCCAACCTTTCTAACCCAGCATCTGACACCTGAAAGCTTAGTGGAGCAGGTGTCCACCTGTAGGGACAATCCAAACGCGTTCTTCTCTGCCCTGCCGGACTGCAAGTCCAAGGGCATTAGGACACATATGCTAAAATGGAGAACCTTGGTTACATCTTTAAGCCACCAACAAGAATGTGCAATATCATGATTTTTGTATGTTGGAATATATATATATATATGACTGCCCTAAATATATAAATATATATATATATCTTCCCTCCCAAAGTCGTTGATGACATCCTGGCAATCAGGTGTCCCTCCACGAAATCAGTATGCGCCTGCCGTTGGGACAAGTTTGTGATGTGATTGGGGACTCAGTAGATTACCACTTCAAGCCAAACTCTGTAAAGTGTTTTATTGTCTTGTCTCTAGCCCAGCAAGGACTTGCTTGTGGCACAGTGATGTTATTTGTCTGCTTTTTGAGGTTGCTGGATCAGCTCTTTTTATTTAAATCACCTGTTGATAAACTTATTTGAAAGGCTTGCAGCATGTTTCTAACTACACCTTCATCATGCCTCAGTGTGGCCTGAACTTAGTCCTCAGATTCCTAACGTGTACTCCCTTTGATCCGCTGCAAAGCTGTCTATTACAGCTTCTTGTCCAAAAGACAGTTTTCCTCAGCGCCATGAAATCAGCAAGGCGTGTGAGTGAAATACAAGCTGTCACCGTCAACCTGCCATACACAATATTGTAAGCGGACACTTTGATGATGAGGACCCGAGCCTCCTTTCTCCTAAAAGAGGTCACTCCTTTTCACATCAAGCAAAACATCCTCCTGCCATTCTTCGCTCCATCTCACCCCTCTAAGAAGGAGGAGCAGAGACAATCCCAAATGAGCTCTTAGCTTCTACATTGATCATACCATGGAACATCGGAAGAACTATGAAATGAATTAAATGAAAGGGGCTTTTGTATAGCGCTTGGCTACCCAGAGGCATCCCAGCGCTGCGGAGGTGGCTAGGGAAACGGATGGGTTTATGGGAATAGCCAAGTTTTCAAATGTTGGCGAAATGTCAGATGGTTAACTTCCTTGCGGATAGGAAGAGGTAGGGAGTTCCAGAGCTTAGAAGCATTGTAGGAGAAAAGGCGGCCGCCTGTTCTGGCCTTCTTAATTCTGGGGACCTCAACCAGGTGAAGCTCGTCCGAGCGAAGACTTCGAGTAGCCTTATATGGTTTAACCAGATTTTTGGTGATCGGTGGACCTTTGCCTTGCCAGCCTTTATGCGCAATGCAGAGGGCCTTAAAATGTATTCTCTCCTGTACCGGAAGCCAGTGAAGAGAACGAAGGGCAGGCTTTGCTGAGCAGCGTTTTTTGTGCCTGTAAGAAGTCTTGCTGCGGATTTTTTAACCACTTGCAGTTTGACAATGACTGAGTTGGCAGCGCCCAAGTAAAGAGCATTGCCGTAATCCAGCCTGGAAAGGATAAGCGCCTGGATCAGAAGCTTTCTTGCGTGGCAGGGTAAAAGAGGAAGTATTTTTCGGGTGGTTCTGGGCAGACCATAGCAAGCGGCGGCCATTTTCCTTGCTTGGGCTCTAAAAGTGAGATCATTGTCGAGCCAGATGCCCAAGCTTTTTATCTCCTTTTTTGGCGTTGGAGCTGGGCCCATGCAAATCGGCCACATGGTGTTCGAATTAAAGTTTGCTTGGTTGCCCAGCAGCATGAGCTCCGTTTTGTCACCATTGAGTTTCAGGTGAGATGAGCTCATCCAGCTAGCGACTTCCTTGAGGCAGGAACGTAGATCCGTAGGGGATTGTTCCGCCTGGTTCAGTGCCACGTTTAGCTGGGTATCGTCAGCGTATGTAACTGTGGATTCCAAAAGGGGCTATGATCTCTGCCAAGGGGGCCATGTATACATTAAAAAGTGTGGGGCTCAGAGACGAGCCCTGAGGAACACCACACTGCAGCAGGACTGGTTGGGAGCGGGTATTTCCTTCGAATACTTGGAAGAACCGTTCTTCCAGGAACGATTTCAGCCATGATAAGGCCGTACCTGTCACTCCCACTTTTTTGAGACGGTGGACCAATGTACAGTGGTTCACCGTGTCAAAGGCTGCACTTAGGTCCAGGAGGATGATGGCCGAAGATCCTCCAGAGTCAAGAATCTTTCTTGACTCCTCCACTACCGCGATCAGTGAAGTCTCTGTGCCCTGACCAGGGCAAAAGCCAGTCTGGGAAAAGTGGAGCTGTTTAAAAGTTTCCAGGTGCGCAGAAAGTATACGATTTACATGTTTTTCTGCAATCTTGCTAATTCCGGGGAGTAACGACATGGGGCGGTAATTGGCCTGCTCGGTGGGGTCTAGATGAGGCTTTTTTAATAACGCCTTCACTATTGCATTTTTCCAGTCTTGGGGGACTGAACCCGATGCTAATGAGGCATTAATTAAATTGGTGATGGGAGAGGCGCCTGTGGGTGCTACCAGCTTCAAGATGTTAGGAGGGGCAGGGTCAAGCGGAGACCCGCTCTTGACCGATTCTAAGATGGGAGAGAGTAATTCCTTGGTAAGTGGAGTGAATGATTCTAGGAGATGAAAGTTATTCTGAGGTTCTGAGTCGTAGAGCTTGGGTGAGTGCTCATTGTCGGTGGGTGGGAGGAGATTGAGGAGATTTTGAATTTTGGTAGAGAAGAATCCTGCTGATTCCTCACATCGGCGACCAGATGGGTCAGGGACTGCAGGAGAGTTGGGAACTTTCATGAGTTTTTTATGTGATCCGAAATATTTCTCTGTAGGAGTTAGAGGAGGATCGGATTTTTTCCTCATAGTAGGCAACCTGGACTGCTTTTAATGCTGTTTTATAATGTGCGATGGATGACCTGTATTCTGATTTTATTTTATTTTTTCGCTTGAAAAGTCTTTCCTCCATGCTCTTTCCTATCTTTTACACTGTTGTTTCAATTTGCGAAGTTCAGGAGTGAACCAAGGGGATTTATTAGGTCCCGTTTTTTTAATATAGTTTTCCTGGGAAGTACTATATCAAGCGAGTTCTCACTCCATGAGGAGAACTTTCTATTAGCTACTGAAGGATCGGAGTCATGGTTGGGTATTGTTAATTCCGATTCGCGGGTCCAGTCCTCTACGATCAGTTTGGACCAGGGGTGAATTTGGATGCGTGAAGCTAGCGATTGTGAGCCCAAGGTGGGTGGATGCCAAGAGAAAGGGACAAGAAAGTGGTCTGATGAAGGAAGGGGGATGGGGTCATTCCCTTTTAATTCAGCTATACTTGAGAAAATAGGATCAAGGAGGTGACCCTTAATATGTGTTGCTTGGTGTGCCTTTAGGTCCAATTGGTAGGCTGCAAGATCATGGGCTAGGTTGTTAGCCACCCTGTCCAAAGGGTCGTCAAAATGAAAATTAAAATCTCCCAGAAGGTTAAAATTGGGCGAAGCACTAGCAAGATTTAAGACAGTTTCCAGTAGTGAGCTGCAAAATTGTCCCTGTGCTCCTGGGGGGCGGTATAAGAGAATGCCAACGAGAGTAAGTGAGGGAGCAAATTCAATAGAGAAGTGGGCATTTTCGCAGTCTAAGAGGTCTGTCCAAAATACGGCAGATGAAATGGTCTTTATAAATGTTTGCAATGCCGCCACCCTTCCCACTTGTTCTATCTAAACACTGAATCGGGTAGCCTGGGGGGAACGTTTCAACAATGTCTGGGTCTTAACTTAGAGATAACCAAGTCTCCGTAAGAAACAGAACATCTGGTTCTGTGTCTTGTAGAAGTATCGAAATTTCCGTAGGGTATTTTGGCAGGGATCTGCAGTGAAGCAGAGCCATATTGAACAAGCTCCCTGCCGAGGGGGGGTGGGTAGTTAGTGGGGCCAGTTCGTATGAGCAGTGTAAACACCTGTCCTGCAACTTCTCGGGGGAGATAGAATGGATGCATATTAACTTTGGGGCTTTCTGCAGGTGTATTAATTCTTCCCTAGTATAGCGGAGGAGGGCTAAGGTGGTGGGGCAGGGGGATTGGCCCCTGGGTCCGGACGTGCGCGGATGGGCGCAGACTCGCTTGCCTTAGGCGAGCCAGCCGCGCGCCCTCTGCGCGCATCTGCTGCGCGTCGAGGCAGGTATCTGTATTTATGCTGCCGGTTAAGCAGCTAGACTGCTAACCGCCGCTGTGCCTATTGTCGAATGAACAGCACTTCCGGTCTGCGTCACACTTCCCTCCACCCAACCGGAACAATCCATGGTGGACCGGGGAAGACGCCGAGTTGAACTACAAGTTCTTTGTTGGATTTGCTGGTGCAAAAAAGGACAGCGCAGTGGAAAAAAGGACCATTTTGCAATGATTTGTTCTCTGCATCAAAATCTGCTACGCACTGGCCAAGAAGAAGCCCCCAAAGCTTCTGGGTTGATTTCACCAAAGCCAAGGCTGCTACAGCTGAGTTGGCATTGGAGTGTCTGTTCAGGACTTTTGCCATGTTGCTACGTGGGCTTCACTCCACATGTTCATGAAGCACTACTGTCTGTACAGCCAGGTCCGACAAGACGGCACATTGCCCTCTAGGTCCTGCAAGGTCTGAATCAGTTAACAGACCTACCACCTAGGAAATACTGCTTTGCTATGTATTCAAAAGGTAAGGAGTCTGTTGTTAGAAGTATCCATCAGAAGAACAAGTTAATTACCTTCAGTAACTCTTTCTGGTTGATACTCGATCTAACCATAGTTCCCTCACTAACTCTCCCACCTCCCTGCTCTGTGAAATTGACTCTTTTTCATCTAAAAAGGTCTCAAGTCTAGAGATCCGTACACTGGTCAGGGCCTATCTGCTCTTGAGCCCTGCGTGTGGTGACACATACAGCCTAAAAAGAAACTGGTATCTACACACCTGGGTGGTGGTTAAATGCTGTCCTCATGCCACTTCCAGAGCGGAACAACGCCGCACGGAGCTGCACAATGCCACCTACCAGTGTGCAGGGGTACTGTGAAAATTTCCGGATTCAGTCTGGTGTCTGGGGCATATTCAGAAGGGGAGGAATCTGTTAGAGTATCCAATCGAAATAAGTTTGCTGGAGGTAAGTAACTTGTTCTTCTACACATACTTGCAAAAGGCCAGTGTGCTGGATACATCCCCTGATACAGGGTTGAACTCGCCACTTGAACCACCTATTGGAGAGAATGGTCATTTGCGATATTGGTTTCTAAGGTCAGCTGAAGTCCTGGATTTACAGTAGCCTACTGTTGAAACTAAGACTAATGTTCCCTCAGTAATTCTACACCCATGGCCTTCCTCATTTGAGCCCTTGTTTCAATTCAATGAGATCTTCACAGATACTTTTATAGCCATGAGGTCCAAACCATGTTCCTGCCAAGCAGTGAATGGGCAGGTGACCTGGCATCACAGACCAGCCCCTGGCAACCCTGATTGTCTCACTAAGCACCCTATTCCAGACTGGTTAGTGGTGCAGGCATCTTCCAGTAAGGTTAACACTAATTCTTTCCCTAAGGCTCAACTGGATAGAGTTCGAGCGGTTAAGGCTTTTGGCAAACAAATGTTCTCTTTGGCCTACATGGTGCTGAAACAGTTTGTTTATTCGGCTGCTATATGCATGCCCTATGGACCATAGCTAGTGAGATCTTGCATGCAGTTCCAGAATACCTAAGGCCCTCTGGCCCAAACAATAAATGATGGACAAGACTCAGCCAAATTTGCTATTCATGCTGGCTGTTTGAGGAGGGAAGCTGGTCCCAGCGTTGTGCTGCACCACCATGCATGGATTTTTGTCCATGGGATTTTCGGGAGACCTGCAGGCTTCTCTCATGGATCTACACTTTGAAGGCTCACGCCTCTTTATTGTGCTGGCTGACTGGTATCATCCAGCCTGTCACCAGAGACATGTTTCTGATGCCCCTGCAGGTGAGAACCCACACTTTCTGAGGCCAGAAACAATGCTTGCTCCGGAGGAAGGTGTTCCCACCTCCTCCAGCAGGATGGCTAGTGAACCTGCATACCAAGGCCAGGGACTTAATAGTCCCTGCCACCTTAGATATGCGACCTGGCTTCCCCTAGACCTGGGAGATTCCACCCCCTGCCCTGAGGCCCATTCGATACCAGGGCAGGAGGGAGATCACGTATGCAAGGAAGTGTGATGCATTACCAAGCCAGTCACACCATTAAGTTTGGCTTCCTGATGTGCTGCATGAAAGAAGGATTCCACATTTTGATTTTGGCGGAATTAGGAACTCTGGGACAGGGATATGCCCACTCCTCACAGTAAGTGATCATAGAAGGGGAGTAGTGGCCCCAAGGGTAAGGAGCCCATTGGCTACTACCCTTCACTCCCTTAATGCCCCTAAATTCAGTATTTAGGTGGTCCCAAATGGTTTTTCTGTAAAGTAATTGTGTCACATGACCGAACTGCATGCCCTGTTCAGCCTTAATATAGTACCTTTTTTCCAGACCAAAGCAGCATTTCTGCCAAAGGTTGTGACTCCTCTTCTTTTTGGCCAGTCCATCACTCTTCCGACATTCTTTACTCTGCCTCACCCCTCAATAGAGAAGGACAGACTCCATCACATGGACCCCAAAAAGTGCTTTGACTTTATACATCAACTGTACCAAGGACCATCGGGTGGGCAATCGACCGTTTGTTGGGTTCTCTGGGTGAAAAAAGGTTAAAGCAGTACAGAAAAAGATCATATTAAGGTGGATAATTCTCTGTATTAAAATCTGTTACGCATTGGCTTGAAAACATCCTCCAAAGGGCTCTGAGAGTTCATTCGACCAGAGCCGAGGCTGCTGCTACTGTATTGTCATTTAGACATCTGTCCAGCCACAACTTGGGTGTCAATTCACACATTTAGGAAGCACTACTGCTATGATAGTTGGGTCCAGCAGGAGGGTTACTGCCCGTTTGATCCTGCAGTATTTTTTTATTTGAGGCAGTTCACAGACCCACCACCTGGGAAGTACTGCTTTAGTATCTATTCACAACTTGAGGAACATGCAGTAAGATGTACCCATCAGAAAAACAAGTTGCCTAGGTTCGGGAACGCCCTTTCTGGTGGATACTCTAAATAATTGTAGATTCATCACCGCCCTCCTATCTGTGGAATGGTCTCTTTTTCTCTCTATAAAAAGGTCCCATTGTAGCAATCGCCGCAATGTTCCATCTGTTCAATATTAGTCTCCACGTCCGATGGCACGGACAGAATTGAGAAAGGCAAGAGCCATGTTTCTATGCAGCTTCAATGTAGCTGTTGGGGCAGAAAGCCACACAGTGGCATCTGCTGTCGTGGAGAAACAGTAATGACAAAAATCTCTGCATCCAGCAGGCACCCGGGGGTACTTACAAGATGAGGAATCTACAGTTACAGTAGCCACAAAAAAGAGCATTTCCAGTGGTAAAGAACTTGTTCTTTGGGTCAAGATTCTATCCCTTCTGGTTTTTTATAAATAGAAGTTTTACTAAAACCCTACCACCTTTCTGGATATTAATGTTCAATTCTTTTGCTACAAGAACTTTATCTCCTCCCTCATGAAAGGAAACTAATATCGCTATATTTTGGAAAAATACATTTTGTTTCATATCTGTGAACTCCTCCTCTAAATTGTGACTCTTATGATTTTTAGGGAAATATTGGCTAATAGGATTTCACCTTGGATTGAAGGATGGGCTGATCCTATGCCTTTTGGATTTGTTCTATCACAGGATGTGACCGATCACACAAATGTGGCCACATAAGTCCTTGATGTTGCTATGGTTACTGGAAAGCCAACTGCAATGATAATGCTAAGTACCAAAAAGACTTTTGATAGGGTCTCTTTGCCCTTTCTGTGGCAAGTTCTGTATAATTGCAGTTTTGACCCATTGTTCATCCACAGAATTCTGCTCCTCAATGGAGGATTAATGGCTCATGTTAGATGTGTGAGAATCCTTTCCGCAAGATTTGTGATTTTTGGGGGAATACGTCATGGGTGGCCGAGGTCTCCTCAGCTATTTGCCTTGCATCTCAAAATATACTTTGAACATCGAATGATGAACACAGACATTACAATTTTGAGAGTCAACAGGACAGATAAGAAGTTAGCTGATTGTGCAAATAATAATGCTATTTCTCTATCTTACCACCAATCCGACATTAGCTCTTCGTGGTATCAAATAGGAAGCGGGTAGATTTGGAGAACTCTCAGGATACTTTTTGAATCCGAACAAGACTCAATTCTTGCATAGTGATCAATTTCCTTATTCGGATTCCCGCTGTCATGAAGGTTACATATTAAGTAGTGAAACTGTAATTTCAAATTTGAGATGTTTCAAAACGTAATTATGAATCCCTACTGACTGTTACTGTAGCCTCCTTAAAAATAGTAATCGGTTCTAATAGGTGTCATCAGAAGATGTAAAATGATTCAAATGAAATAGTGCCCATATTTCTATTCAGAGCCTTATCTTTGATCATATCCTCTGTTTTCTTGAAGAAAATTGTCTCACCTCTCACAATTTGTATGACAGCATAACAAACCTTGCAGGGCTATTCAATATCTTCAACTTCCCCTTTCTCAGGGAGGATGGGCTCTACCTTGTTGCAGATTTTATTATTGGTCCGCTTTCTCATCTAGGTTCTTAATTACTTGAGCTTAAAGTGAATCGGACCCTAATATGGGCTTTTTATGAAAACCTTTAATTATCTTTTTTTTGTTATGCTTTACACATCAAACGGATAAGATTTAAGTCTCTTGCTGGTTATGATCATTTATGGTTTGCAATGACACAACATTTAGATATACCTAAAATTTATAAATATGTGCCTCTCTGGAATAAACTCTATACTGCCAAGAATGTTCAAACGATGCCTTTTTTAAATGTACTATCCGGCTCCACACTTCTGCATGTGGATCAGCTATTTAATGGACCAATATTCCAATCATTCAGCTCACACATTGCTGAATACTCAGTTCCATGGAGAGGTTTGTTTTTTTAACAATATTTATAAATGTGACTTTATTACAAACGCTTCAGAGCCAAGGTTAAACCTTGTATTCTTTCCATATATTAACGTCTTGGATATTAAAACTTCTAAGAAGCTTATTGGTCAGACATACAAAATCTTTCTACTGCAAATACCAGATGATATGCTTCATCTAGCAAATAGATGGTCAGATAAAAAAGGGGGCTATAAGCAATGATGAGATTATTATCAAAAGTTTTATATTAGAACATAAGGTAGTCAACCTATCACAGCGTTATACGATGCTACAGGATGTGTATTGCACACCCAAAAGACTTCATTCTTGGGGCTTTCGGTAGCACTCTTAAGGTTTATTGGATACTTGTATTTCAGGAAGTGAGCAGATTAGGTAATTTTCCACTTCAGATATCTAAACCGTTAATACTGCTTGGGTTTTATACATACTTACCTATGTAATAGGAAGGAATTATTTTGTCTGCAATAGTTACAGCTAGCTTTTGCATTGTGAGACTTTGGCTTGATATTAATCCACCCAGAGCATACAGTTGGTGGTTTGATCTCTGTGGCTTCGAAACGGCTATCATTATTAAAAAAAAATACATACGTGAAATAATTCTGTTATCTCATGGGTGCACATACTTACACACTTTAGAATAACTTTAATCTTTTAGAGGATTGCTTGATAAATCATTTACTTGTATATATTTAATCCTGTAGAAATTAACTGCTTGTTGCTAGGAATTGTCTTTATTTGTAATAATAGCATTATTGTGCATCAGCTCTGCTTAAAAAAAAAAGCTTTTTATAAGAAACTAAAGCTAAGATCTTCCTTCACTCAGTTAGTTAAAAAATTAAAAAAATAATGATGTTAGTCATGGCTAGGCAGAGTGGATGTCGACAACAATAGAGCTTATCTGCATTTATTAAAGAGTTGAAACAAATTAAAACCCTACCGTTCTCGTGAATTGTAGATTGTTTACCGAACAAAATCATCTAGAATTCAAGGGAAGATGTACAATTTTTACATACATCGGAACTTTTCCCAAATTGTTTTTAACAGCAACGTTCAGGAATTTCACAAATCTGCTGCACGTTGGTGAATACCCCTCAAAAACTGGTCCATACACTCCTCTGTAGTTCAGATGCTTAGTAATGTAAAAGATGTTTAAAGCAGGCTAATAGGATTGGTTCTGATACAAGAACAACCGCTCAAAACATGGGAAGTATCTGTGCACTGCTAGTTGCAAAGTCTGCAGCAGCAAAGTGTGAAACTGTTGCTCTGTGCTAATTTTAGTGGTCCTGGAAAATGATGGTAATAACATTTCACTGGTCAAGGAGCAACTAGCCAGGTCTCCTGGAGACATGTTGGACAGCTGGGTCTTACAAATCATTCAAAGGAGCGAAGTCTAGCCCCGTTTTTTCCCATCAGATTTAATGTCAGTGGACCATTGTGCAATCTTGTTGATGGAAGTCGACCTTCTGCTGGCCAAAGGTGCCATCAAGTGGATGCCAGCTTTGAAGATAGGGTTCACATTACCTGTTAACAGTGAAGAAAGGCAGAGGCTTTAGGTCTATATAGACTTCCGTCCACTAATTGCCTCTCCGTGAAAATGCTAATTCAATATACTTACATGGTCCCAGATTCTTTCTGCTCTTCCTACAGAAGATTGGATGGTGTCCCTTGACTAGCAGGATGCCTATTTTCATATACCCATCATGCAGTCCCAGAGGCATTATCTGCAGTTCATGAGGGGAATGGAATACTTCCAATTCGATATGCTCCCCTTCAGCCTTACCGCAGCCCCCAAGGTGTTCACGAAAGTGAAATCGGTGGTTGCTGGCCACTTCTGTAGGTTGGGGATACATGTTTTCTCATACTTCAACAAATGGCTTGAATTTAGTGTTGACCTTTTGAGCCAATGCATAGCTGCGCACTGTGATTACAGATACTCAAAATAGTCTTCCTAATTACCATCAGCTCTGCAAGCCCCATGAGTAAACTCTTGGTGCAGCAATCCTACACTCCCTTGTTTCATGACAAGATAATGATGGGGACCCTGGTGGCTGCCTTGCCCAATGTTGTGAGAGCTTTCCGTGTTAACCAACCGATCAGTCTGCCATTTTTTGCTCCACTTTATCTTTCAAAGAATGAGGAAAGGCTACATGAATTCCACTCTAAAAGTGTGTGGAGCTTATAAATTGACTACACAAGGGACTACCGTGTAGATGACCAGCTCTTTGTAGGATTTTCGGGAGTAAAGTTTAAGTTTGGGGCAGGGGGACAGAAGGAGAAAGATTTTTAAAATGGGGTCAGCGTACAAGGGTGGCACTAATAAGCGGCTAAGCTCGGTCACTTGCAGGGGGAAAGAGTCACCAGGAAGTCACATGGTGCTACCTATCAGAGCACAGGAACATTGCCGAGAAGTTTCCAGTCTGGAGCCTCGCGATATTCTTAAGGTGAGAAATGTGTGGTTAGATAAGAGATTCCACCAGAAATAGGGTTACCAAAGGTAAATGACTGGTTATTTGCAGCACGAATTAATGATATTTTGCAGTTGAACAATTTGAGGTAAAGGTGGGTTGGAGTTATTTTCCCGAGTGAGTGATCTTTTGGGGCGTTAGTAAAAGGTCAAAGTGCAGGTGAGAGACATTTTATGTGAGTTTGTGTGATATTTCTCGGTTCGGTGATATTTTACGGATAATTAAGTGATATTATGCATGCAGGTGAGTGGCCTTTTGAAGTATAGATAGTGGAATTGCTAGTTTGGTTGGGTGCATCACAGTCAGTGATATTTCTGCATGCATATTTGGGAATGACGTGATATTGATGCATGTGTGTGATATTTATGCATGCAGGTGAATACTAGGGAATCTGGTGAAATTGGGGTACTGATGTGTAAACTTTGGGTTGCAGAGGAGAGATTATGTTTTGCCGAATATAATTATACGGCTGAAGATGAGTGTTATTTTGGAGTGTGGGTAAGAAACATATTGTTGTGCAGGTGATATTTCGGTGAGACACAAATTACATTGGTAAAATGTTTGAAAAGGTTTGAGCCACTCACCTAGGCCAAACCCCAGTCTTCCATTTTGTTCACTATGCTTTCGTAGACAGTAACCAGTCATATTCAAATCCGACTAGGCCCTTCACCAGTAGGAACAGTTCAGTCAGACAAGTTCCCAACTAGATTGGAGAACAAGCAATCCTAAACAGGTTTTGGCCTTCTAGAGCCCTTCTCAGTGAGGTGCATCTTGATTCCTGTGGCACAGAGAACTTGGGACCCATATCTAGGCATACCCAATGCTGTTAGGGAATCCCACTGACTCACAAAGGGGATAGTTGAAATACTTCAGTCATTGGCAAACGCTCAGACAGCATTTCATACCACTGTTTTTTTGCCCACTGTGCCACGTCAGAATTGGATCAACATAGGTAAGAGATATTTTGGGCATTTGGTGAATTACCTGTTTGAATGTGGGAAACTGATTGATCGCGGTTGGCATATGAGGTAGTCATCTGATTTTTTTAAAAAAATGTATTTTGCAGTTCAAGTGATATTTGGGATGCAAATGCGTAATTTTGAATGCAGCTACGTCACTAATAGCCTGAGGTGAGTTTGAGAGTTATTTTAGTGTGAAGTGAGTGGTATGTTGCAGTAATGCATTATCTTGTGCCATACACTAGTAATATTTCAATATCTGCATGGGAGAACGAGATATGAGGGTGTGATTGACACATATTTCAGGGGATGAGTGATATTTAGGGGTGAACATAACAGTCGCATAAGGAGCTGGTAAAGGATACATCAGGACAGATGAGAGTAATATTTTGGAGTGCTGGTGATCTTTGAGGCCGAGGCGAGCGTGAAACATCCTTTACAGTGCAGGGTTAACCATGCAGTGTCTTTAACGTATTCATTTACCACACATGCATTTTATTAGTGCTTTTACCACGCATACCCTTCCCACGCATAAGTCTAGTTTACGTAAGTATATTTGTGTGTGTGATGTGTATATATATTTATGGGTTTATGGGGTGGGCGGGGTATAGGGTGGTAAGGGTATTTTTATGGTTTGGGGTGGGTAGGGGTATATGGTGGTAAGGGTATTTTTAGGGTTTAGGTCGGAGTAAAGGTATTGGGTGGTAAGGGTATTTTTTAGGGTTTAGGGGTGCGTAAAGGTATTAGTTGTGAGCATATTTTTAGAATTTAGGGATGAGTAAGGATATTGGGTTGTTTAAGATGTTTTAGGGTCTAGGTGTGGGTAAGGTTATTGGGTGGAAAGCGTATTTTTAGGGTTCAAGGCAGGGGTGAGTAGGGGATGGGGTGGTATGGGTATTTTGGGGTTTTAGGTGTAAGGGTATAGGGTGGTAGGGATATTTTAGAGTTTGGGGAGGGTAGGGGCATAGGGTGGTATGGGTAAGTGATAAGGGGACGTTTGCAGAGTTTGTCCCCAATAAAAATGTAATTATTTATTTCCAAAAATGGCAGGATTGGGGGCTCTCCCCCCTCCCCCCCCCCCCAAGTATTTTTTAAATAATATATATATTCATTAAAAAAACAAAGGTTACAGAGATGTTATTGTTAGGTTCAGATTTTACCCACATAAACACATAGAAAAATCAGCAGATATAGGTACCTCAAGAAACTATACCTCATGCCCTAAGGTAACTATAATTCAGGCCCCGCAATGCAGTTTTCTCATCAATACTTTTATTGCAAATGTTGCAGTGATACTATTAATGATGTCATAGAAGGTGTCATGACTGATGTAATATGTGGGGTAATTAGCAGTGCATGGTGAGACTTTTGACCCCAGGGTCACCATCTTCCGGAGTCTGGTGCGTTTGTTTAGGGTGAGGGGGTCACGGGTCCCCCTCCCCGGTCTGCTTTTGGCCCCAGGGACCGCATCCCCTTGGGCCTGGCAACATAATTCAGGGGGAGAGGGGCATGTGCTCCCCCTTCCCAGGCTGATTTCAGCTCCAGGGACCCCCATCCTTGGGGCCCAGCACCATATTTAATGGGTAGGGGCACGTGCCCCCCTCCCTGGGCTGATTTTGCACACCGGAACTCCATTCCCAGGGGCCCAGCTCATTTGTTTAGGTCAGGATACACATGGCCCCCTTCCCTTGCCTGATTTTGCCCTTGGGAACCTACCCCTCAGGGCCCAGCCAACATAGGGTGGGTGCCCTGGTGCCCACCTAGGGCACCCACCACACTATGGTTGGGGGCCACAGGTGTAGCCTGAAGGCCCCCCGGCCGTCTCCCTGTCTCCAGTGGGAGCTAACATTTCTCCTGCACGCAGGGAGCAGATAAAAATGCCTCTCCCTGTGGTAGGGGGCAACCTTTCATCTGTTTCCCTGCCTGCTTCACTGTGAGCAGAGAAACCAAAGGTTACAGGGACGTTATAGTTAAGCTCAGATTTCACTTGTACAAAATCATACATTTCTGATAATCTTCCTGAGATTGGGGTGTTTTTAGGACGTTTTGGCTCATGGAATAAGTATGCCGAAGCTGTTGCCAGGCTTACTAACAAGCTTTCAGTAGAATCTAGTGTCTTATTGAAGTGTCTAATTTTTTTTAGACGCAAACAGAGTATTGAGGAATCTGTGGAGGAGTACATTTCAACTTTAAGACTTCTAGCTTCTTTGGTTAATTTCGGAAATTCTCTTGAAACTCACATGAGATCAATTTGTGTACAGTTGTGATCTAAAACAATTCAAGAGAAACTATTAAGCATCAGAGGCCCCACTTTAACCAAAGTGGTTGACATCGCAAAGTGTATTGAGATTGATTGTTTCAAGTAAACTGGTGGTTCGCATACCTATGGGTGCGGCATGCGACTCTTCGTGTTTTTCATGCCGTGCCTTTCCCTTCCAGATATGCAGTCAATCAATCAATTGGTACTTATAAAGCGCGGCTAATCACCCAAGAGGGTATTTAGGCTCTGTGCTACAGGTATCAGTCGAAGAGCCATGTCTTGAGTCCCTTCTTGAAGTCAGTCAACGAGGGTGAGGTATGGAGGTGGAGGAAAAGGGGAAGGGTGTTCCAAGACTTGGTGGCAAGTTGGGAAAAGGAGCTCCCTGTGGTGCGACAGCGACGGAGGCATGGTATCTGTTCAAGGGCGAGGTGAGCGGAAGTTTCTGGGAGGAAGGTGGAAATTCAGGCGGCGGTTCATGTAGGCAGGTCCTAGGTTGTGGATGGCTTTGTAGGCGAGGGTCAGAAGCTTGAATTAGTATCTTTCCTGGATGGGGAGTCAGCTGAGGTTTTTCGGGTGCTAGGTGATGTGGGTCCTCCAGGGCAGGTTGAGGATCAGTCTGGCTGCTGCGTTCTGGATCGTCTGGGGTCTTTTCATGAGTTTGGTGGTGGTGCCTGGATAGAGTGAGTTGCCGTAGTCCAACTGGTTGGTGACAAGAGCCTGTGTCACCGTTTTTCTGGTGCTAATGGGGAGCCACATGAAGCAGCATTGGCTTTCCTTCTACTCGGCTAAGAAAAGGGCTGGATTATGTGACAGGCCCTTAGTGGTTATAAGTCTGTGCTATAACAAATTGAATACCCTGCCCAACTGCGATATACAGCATACAAAAGAATGATCTACAAAGGATCAACAAGCAGATTTTGGCAGTTTTAAAGAGATAAATTAGGTGATAAACTACACCAGTGATAACACGGGGCAGTTGCATAGGTGGCCCACAATGGTGGGTGTGGCTTGTGACACCTTGAACTATTTGGTATTCACTCCATTCAGCAAGCACAGTTTAGGTTCTCTCTTCTCTGGCTAAATGAAGCGGCACTGAATTCGTAAAGTTGCAGGAAAAGGTTCCATTCCAGCAAAATAAATCAAGAATCCCAGACCTCACAACCATTCTGCAACATCTGGGGGGCCAAGCACAAGAACCTGGGAATTGGTTCAAATAGCAGACCTCAAATTGCGGATAGAATATAAAGGGGAAGCAAAAGTAGTGTGGAGCATAATCAGTGCCACAGAAGACAAAAACGAGAATGTGCCCATAAAGGAAACCCAGAGCTCTGCCAGAGGGAACAGCGGATGCCACACGGAATACAGGTATAAGGGGAGATAACCTGAGGACGTTAAGTGACCTTCATCCTAGCCACCTGTTTCCCCTTATGTGATCAATGACCCCCTACTCAAAATAAAAACTAGTTACTGGGCCACACGCCAATAACAATTCAAGGCTCTGCAGAATCAGTGAAGGTAGCCCGTGATATTTGAGATCATTCCAGTCTTTAAAACAAAATCGTTTTACCCCCTGTTTTGCCTCTCCATTTTGAACACTTCCCTGGTGGAAGGAAGGGACCAACAGCAAATAAAGGCAATAAGTTGCAACTTTCCCTTCTAGTTAGTGCAGCTCACCACAAAAGTGCCTCCGATACGAACTGGAAAGTCAACAAAAATCCCCCGGGAGAACATAGTCACACAAAAAGATACAGATTTTCCGGGCATAAGCTCTTCCCTCCTACTGCCACCTCCAATACAGCCTCCAGAGAATCTTCAGTCCAATTTGCTAAATCCTTGAGCAACTGCTGAATTTTCAAAAGGGCAGCCCGCTCAGCTGACAGAGCTGCTGCAACAAATATTAGAGGAGATCACTGAGCTACAGGGAAAAATAGAAGAAATGGAGAACAGATACCACCACTCCAATCTCCGAATGCAAAGGTGGACTGTCTGTCGAGGATGCTCTTAAATACTGATACCACAGAAGAACGAATGAATGATGTGGAATATGTTGTAGCCCTTGTTGGTGATTGCAGTGAGGATCAGTGCACTATTTCTAACAAAGAATGGTTAGAAGCTTTGAATGCAGATCCACTACTGCAGCAAGTAGTCAAGTTTGTAAAGAATGGGCGGCCCAAAGACAGAAACTTAGAGCCAGGTGTGCCACGCTGCCGATGAACTGTCCCTGGTGGAGGTTTTTTTTATTGAGACATGATCTTCTGATCCCACCAACAACCTTAAGAGAGTGTTTGTTTGGGAATGCTCATGAGGGAAATTTATGGATTATAGCTACCATTTGTAATCTCAAACAATTTTATTGGTGGCCTGGCATGGATTTCCAGGTCAACAGGTGGGTTGCGGCACATCTTGTTTCTGATGAACACTGGAGGACGTGAGTTTAGTCTACATATGGTTCCTCTACCCAATGGATCTTGGATTAAGATATTGCTTGATTTTACAGGATCATTTAAGCTTTTACATGACAGTCCTAGTTGATTACTTATCAAGAGGTGTCTATTTTGATTTTCTCACCACACCTAATACTGCTTCTGTTATCACATTCTTACAGAAAGTATTCAAGGTGGAAGGACCACCAAGTGAGATCGTCATTGACAATAAAACCCATTTTTAAGTCTATTCAAATGAGAACAGTTTTGGAAAATTTGCACATCAAACATTTACAGGTAGCACTCAACTCTCCAACTTCTAATGGCATGGTAAAACAAGTGAATAGTTTTTTGAAAGAGGGGGTTCAAACTGCGCTGTCCTCAGGTGCTCAAGTTGAAAACTTTTTAAGAAAAAAAGTATGGAGTTTCTTGGTGACTCCACATAGTACTACAGGTGAGTCACCATTCAAATTACTACCCAACAGGTTACGCAGGTGTGCGTTGTGTCCGGACTGGGTTAGAGATCCTAAAATGAGTGCTGGTGTTGAAGACAAAATGTTGGCTGTGAAGAGGTTTGTAAAAAATAAAGAAGATGCTGTTGTGGAATATTTTTAGAAGAACCACACAACTAATTAGATTAATTTTAACATTGGGGATTGGGCTATCATTAAGAAACCCAACAGAGTCAAGAAAGTGAAATCCAGATTTTCCCTGCCTCTTAGAATTTCTAAAGTTTCCAAAGGTGCCATCCTGTTGTAAGGAAAAGGGTAGTAGAGCAGAAGAAGTGTTGTTAATGTATTTCCAGAACAAGCTAAGAAAATTATGGAACTCAAGGGTGCTGATGTTAACTGTTTTGACGACCGTTTGGATGTCTCGTGGTGAGAGAACCTGGATTGAAAGGGTCATTCCTCGTCTTCTGGGTTATTCTGCAAAGGAAAAGTGTCAACTCATAATATTGGTAGCCCAGTTGTTATTAGCAATGAGTCCCGGTGCAAAAACAAAATGGCCGCCAGAACGTTACAGAAGCAAGGTTCGACGCACACCAACATGGTCAAGCGGCGACATCAGTTAAGACAAATCGACACAGAACAAATTTATCCTCATCTAAATCATTGTCAAACAGTTCCGTATCATTATCCAGTGACAGAGAAGAAAATGATTGTGCCATGACGATGTTTACCTCAGAAAAGTGTGAGTGCATGTTGGTTTGGCTGCCTGTGAACAAAAGTGTCAGTCAAACAAAGATCGACATGCCAAAGCACCAAATTGATTCAAACACCGTCCGAAAATTACACTGAAAGTACATGGCTTTCGATACCTTTCATTATTGACAGTGGTGCATCGATAAACATTATGCCTGAGAAGAAATACAATTAATTATCTCCATTGCTGCAACTAATACCATTGAAAACCAAAGTGTATACATGGGCTGCATCAACGCCCTTAAAAAGTCAAGGTTCATTTGTGGCGACAATGAAACACAAGAAAACGAAGGTGCAAGTACCCAGCCATGTGCTTCAAGGCAGAGCTTCAAGTGCCTGTCTACTCCGTTTCAGCACAGCTGCTGAAATGGGACTGATTTCAGTGAATTACAACATTGATGCTCATCATGAAATAAGAAGTCAGTTCCCTTCGTTATTTCATGGTTTGGGAAAGCTTAAGACTATGAAAGTAAAGTTACATACTACCGAAGACGTACGTCCTGTTGCTCAGAGACATAGACAAATTGCTTTTCATCTGCAAGAAGCTGTGTAAAAAGAATCTGAATCGTTAATTAAGCATGATATTATTTAGTGTTCCATTGGTCCAATGCCATGAGTTTCTGCCATAGCAGTGGTGCCTAAAAAGGACAGTGAAGGACCTGTACGCATATGCGTTGACATGCATCAGGCAAGTAAGGCAACTGAACGGGAACGACATCCATAAACCACACATTGATGACATGATAACGCATTTAAATAGTGCAAAGGTCTATTCTCGCCTTGATTTAAATAGTTTATCATCAGTTGAAACTCAAAGAAGATTGCAGGTACATTACAACCTTTTCTACACATTGGTCTGTTGTGATGTAAAAGGCTACGATTTGGTGTATCATCCGCTGCAGAACTGTTTCAAGACATCATTCGACGTATCATACAGCCTGTCATGAATGCGTTCAATTACAGCAATGACATTAGTTTTTGGGCTACATAATAGGAGCACACTAAAGCTCTTGCACAAGTATGTTGTTTACTTGCAGAAGCAGGTTTGGCTTTGAATGCCTACAGGTGTGAGTTCAATAAGACGAAGCTGAAGTTCTTTGGTCATTTCTTTTCTGATGGGGGCATGACATCAGATCCTGCTAAAGTACAAAAGCTGTCAAATGCTGATTCCCTTCAAGATGTTTCTATGGTGCGTATATTCGTTGGCATGGCCAGTTACTGTTCTAAATACCCACAAGACTTTGCCAGTGTAAGTGCTCCGTTGACAGACTTGACAAAAACAAGTTTCATTTCATTGGTCACAAGAATGTGAGAAACGTTTTAAGAAAATCAAAGAAGTCATTGAGAATGCTATTGAAATGGCATACTTCAATTTCAAGCTTCACAAACAGGTTGTTGTTGACACTAGCCCAGTTGGGTTAGGCGCTATCCTGGCACAGCAGAAACAAAAATGCTTGAAGGCATATTGTGGCATATACAAGTAGAAGTTTGTTCCAAACTGAACGTGCTTAGTCACAACCTGAAAAAGAAAGCTTAACCACGGTATGGGCTTGTGAACATTTCCGTGTATTCCTGTATGGAAAACCTTTTATGCTGGTGACTGATCATCAAGCTTTACGGACTATATTTGGCAATCCAAAGGCCAATATGCTTCCTCGCATTGAACGTGTAAAACAGTACAATTATTCAACTGTGCATCGTCGAGGGAAGAATCAGAACCCTGCTGACTACTTTTCCAGAGTGCCTATACAAGATCATGGTCCTCCATCCAAGATGGCTGAGGCCTATATTAATTTCATTGTAAGATCAAACACACCAGCTGCTATTGCATTGGCCCAGATTATCACCACCTTGAGCCATCATAGTGCCATGTTAAAGTTGAAGGATATAATTACACATCGGAGCCTTCGAGCTGTTGAAATGGGGCTCAATATTGATAGAGAATTGCACTACATTTTGGCAGATTAAGAAGGTAGGTTACTATTGAGCCAGTATGCGAAGAATTGCAATCTTAAAATACTGAAGAGACAAGACAGACATAAGATATTTCAAGAACCCTCTATAACCCCTTCCACTCTGAGGTCTCTCAAATGTGATGGTTTATTGACTCATAAGTGGTACCATTTGGTTATAATACCAATAGAAAACTACTTTCCTGACTGGTATGATGTGTGTATGCAGACTAATGGTACATTTATAAATGACTTATCAAAATATGACAATGTTAACATTAGGAACTGCATTAATTTCCCTTGAGTGATGTACTATGCTCCTAGAAATCGAAACTGTAAATGCTGTATCATATTAAGATTCTAAGACTGTGATGCACAATAGAAAAAATGTGGAGTTACAGGGATAGATTTTATGTATATATTGTTGGTTTGATGCCTACAAATTGCAATTTGAACCTATAGTCTCTTTAACTGCCTTTTATACCTATCCCTCCCTTTATAACTACTCTCTATCTCATCCCTCATGGTTTCATGGTATTGCAACACTAGGTACATATTTAACGATAGATTATACCAATATATATTCGATAGCCAGTATAATCAGATACTGGGTATCATGCACTTTAATATGGCCGCCGTGGTTCCCTGACATACCATTGGTCCGTGTGTATAGGCTAGTCCTTCTACAGCCTCTTATACATACACATTATTATGCTTAATATATTCACTTTCCCTATGCCTTATACACCATTATATACATGATCGCCAGTATAAACAGACACTGGGCATCATGTACTTCAATATGGCCGCTGTGGTTCCCTGACATACCACCAGTCCATGTGTATAGGCTAGTCCTTCTACAGTTTCTTATACATATAAATAGCACTTCCAACATGGCGCTGATGCAGCATGTGAAGGACCTGACACTCTACGGGACCACTTCCTTTCGAAACTAAGCATATGATTGGGGTTCTCTAGACAATCTTTTGTATGATACAGGCTGGTGGATTTACTAGCCTTCGGTTGCGTATCTGTCCTGAGACTTGCAGAATAGGAGTCTTATGTCTGCATTGCTGGGATACCTGACGGCTATCACAATATTGTGTAAAACTCTGTAGAACACGGGACTGTGCAACACCATTAGATGTGTTTCTTAAGAGTGCGGGGTCTTTTCCCAGAGCTCTAATTTATTTGATATGAATAGTTGAACAATTTTACCCTGTGCGGCAGCACGTATATTTGGTCTCACAATAACTTGAGACTTGGGCAGTACTGACATGATGGAAGGGGCGTACTCGTATCAGGTCACACGCGTTCTTTCCAATGCAGAGCATGGGGTCCACTCACTGGGCTCCATTTTCACTTTAAGTGACCACATCGTATATTATGCGGTAGCCTTAGCCTTCTCTTGTCACAATGGGAGACTCGAGCTGCCCTCTTACGATGACTGGGATATACTTGCCTTACGGGAATTCTTGGGCTTACTCCCATATCTGCACCTTAAACTTACAATATACACTATATATACATTAGTTGGTACTTCTGTTTTACTATAGACTACAAACCTGCATCACTACTTGAACCCAGTCTCCACACAAGATTACTGGGCCTATCAAGGTAAGACATGTTGCCTTTATTTTGCCTTGTTCTGGACAACATGATGGTACTTAAAATAGTCTAGATATTTTAATAGGATCTCTGTTACCCTTGCAGAGTACATCATACCCCTTTTAAGACTACTCTGACCGAACAAACTGTACATTCCTACAACCACTGATACGAGGACAAGCTGAAAGTATATAATATGTGGTGAGTCTCACCTCTCATACAACCATTGTGACGGTCGCTACAAACTACTAACCTAGCTCTCTTAATGATTTAGAGGCATCAATACCTTTCCGTGCACAATCCACCAGAAGAATTGGCTATATACACTATGAATCTGCACTATGATGATGCTTCTATACACACTTTGATATATGCTTTGCACCTGGGGCTTGGTATCCCTGACTAATGATCATGATGATTTATAGCATACAGTGACTATCTGAAAGAAACACGTTAGTTAGATTCCTTACCTTCGAATATCCCCAGGCGTCAGGCTGGATCCGTAAAAAAATTTCTTCAGCAATACCCTTGCGCGTCGCTAGGCGTCGTCTGCGGCTCCACGTCCGTCGTCGGGATGACGTCATCGGAGTACTTAGTCGCCGCCCTTGCGCGCTTACATCAGTTTCTTTTTCCCGCGCCAGTAAGCGCAGATCCGGGAAGAGCATACCCTTTAGTCACTTTTTGACTAAACGTTTTTGGTTCATCTTTCGAGTCGACCTCGACTCCTGGTGCCGGTAGGGATGCCCGTTTTCAAACCGTGCGACTCCTGTCACCGACTGATGTCGGTTACGGATCACCACCGTCGGTGTCTCTACTGCCTTGGGGCCCGACCATGATGCCGAGTCGTGCCCCGACTGCCGGGCCTTGACCTCGAAGGCTAGGCGGGAGCGGTCCCGCAAGCTCCTCGAGGTCCGGCAGTCGGATCCGCGCCGCTCAAGGTCCCGGTCGACCAGTCGCGGAGCCGCAGCCATCACCGCTCGTCGGGTTCGAAGTCCTCGAATTCAGGTAAGTCGAGGCACAGTAAGAAGAAGTCGAAGAAGCGACCGCTCTTCTGGCTCCCCTCGCCGGTCGCGCGACTCGGCTGAGGGTTCGGGTGGCACTACCCGCGCGGTTCCGTTGGAGCCGCAGGAGTCGCATCCAGCCCCATACCCTCCGGTCCCTGGCCCTAATGCGACTCCGGGCGAGATCCGGGACTTCCTCGTGGCCATGAGGAGTCTCGCTCTGCCGTCGAGGCCTGCCGGTGCGCCTTCGGACCCCGCAGGTCCGACTGGGAGGCCTAGCGAGCCGGCGGCTCTGGCCCGGCGCCATTGTCGACATCGGTCCCGACGCCGCAGGCCCCCGTGGGATCCAGGCCTGGATCCCGGTCGACGCCGGTTGACCTTACGACCCCTCCGCCAGCGCCGAGCCCTACGGTGCCGCCCCCCGCGCTGTCTTCGGACGACGTCGTCCCCAGTTTCAGCCCCGGTCCGAGTCCGGCGTCGGAGCGGCACCACCCGGCGCCGTCTCTGGCGCCGATGGATGAGCAATTCATCTACCGTCCGGCTCCGTCCTTTCAACCTGTCTACCAGGAGTCTGATGACGGGGACGACTGGGAGGGGTCTGACGACCTTCTGGCACAGCAGTGCCAGTTTGATCAGGACTGGGCAGAAGAGCTGGGGGATGCCAGTGGTCTCGACACCTTCCCTGACACTGGCTTCATCTCTCCTCCCTCCGTGGCTACGGAGGAGGGTGCAACCTATTCTGTGGTGCTGCGCAGGGCTGCAGAAGCCCTTCATCTGGAGCTCCCTGCAGTGGCAGTGGCCAGAGGACTAACCTCGTCAAAGTGGATAGTGCACTGGAGCGCTTTAAGGACTCCAGGGCTACGGCCAAGTCCTTTGGCCTCTCGGCCCCGCGCCCGCAAACTTCTGCTTTTTGCCCCTTTCGTGGCCAAGGAAGGGGCGCCCCCACACGTCCGTCTAGCCACAGGCCGCAGAACCAGCCTCAATGCGGTCGCGGACGTGGATTCCGCCGAGGCGGAGCAGGGGGACAGAGAGCAGGCCAGCCCACATCTGTCCCAGCAGCATCTGCCTCAAAGCCTTCCTAGTCCGACCTTTCAGGCCCATTCCACGCCAGTGGGAGGCAGAGTTCTCCATCACCTGCTCCACTGGCGTACCATCGCGTCGGACAGGTGGGTGCTGCAAATCGTCCGAAGGGGATACTCCCTACCCTTCGAGGCGACCATTCCAGCCATGCCACCGCATGTCGGGGGATCACTTGCAACTTCTGCAGGAGGAAGTTACGGCCCTCTTGGCCCAGGGGGCCATCGAGCGCGTTCCTGGGCCAGAAGTAGGTCTGGGTTGTTACTCCCACTACTTTCTGGTTCCCAAGAAGGGCAAAGGGGGCCTATGCCCTATCTTGGACCTCAGGAGCGTCAACGCCTTCCTCCGGAAGGAGAAGTTCAAGATGCTGACCTTAGCTCAGGTTCTGGCTGCCCTAGACCCTGGAGACTGGATGGTACCGTTGGATTTGCAGGACGCATATTTCCACATCCCCGTCCTGCCGGCCCACCGACGTTACCTGCGGTTCACGGTTGGCCACGAGCACTTTCAGTTTACCGTGCTCCCCTTCGGCCTCACCAGTGCCCCTTGGGTGTTCACGAAAGTGATAGCGGTGGTTGCAGCTCATCTACGCAGATTAGGGGTTCAAGTCTTCCCCTATCTCGACGACTGGTTGTTGAAGGCGGGCTCGCCCCAGGCAGTCGTCTCCCACCTCCAGACTACGGCCGACCTCCTGCATTTGCTGGGGTTCTCCATCAACGTGCCGAAGACGCATCTGAGTCCCTCCCAGAAGCTCCTTTTCATCGGAGCGGTTCTGGACTCGGCGCAGTTTCGGGTCTATCCTCCGGAACAGCGGGTTCGGGATATTCAGGCTCTGATTCCGATCTTTCAGCCTTTATCCCGAGTTTCGGTCAGGTTGGTGCTGCGGCTGCTGGGTCTGATGGCCTCCTGCATCCTGCTGGTACATCACGCCAGGTGGCGGATGTGGGCTCTGCAGTGGGACCTGAAGTTCCAGTGGGCTCAACATCGGGGCAACCTGTCCGACCACGTCCTGAACTCGGAGGGCACTGCAAGACAGTTGCAGTGGTGGCTCACGGACCGCGATTGGGTCAGTGGCAGATCCCTCTCCCTACCCCAACCGGAGCATATGGTGGTGACGGATGCGTCCCTCCTGGGATGGGGGGGCCACATGGGAGAGGCGGAGATCACAGGCCTCTGGTCTCTGGCGGAGTCCCGGCTCCATATCAACCTACTGGAGCTGCGTGCGATCCGGCTTGCACTGAAGGCATTCCTTCCCTCTGTACGGAGAAGTGTAGTGCAGGTGTTCATGGACCTCACCACCGCCATGTGGTATTGCAACAAACAGGGCGGGGTGGGGTTGTGGACCCTTTGTCAGGAGGCTCTGCGCCTCTGGACATGGCTGGAACATCAGGGCATCACCCTGGTGGTTCAACACCTGGCGGGCTCTTTGAATGCCAGGGTGGACAAACTCAGCCGCCGGTGCATGATGGATCACGAATGGCGTCTGTACTCGGACGTGGCGCAAGGCCTCTTTCAGCAGTGGGGAGAGCCTTTGTTAGATCTATTCGCCACCGAAGAGAACGCACAATGTCATCAGTTCTGCGTGTTGGAATTTTCAAGGCGGCACTCGCTCGGAGACGCTTTTCGATGCGAGTGGAGTTGCGGTCTGTTGTACGCCTTTCTGCCTATACCACTTCTGCCCAGAGTGCTGAAGAAGATCAGGCGCGACCGGGCCCAAGTCATCCTTGTGGCTCCGGATTGGGCACGAAGATACTGGTATCCCGAGCTACTCAGTCTGTCAATCGATCCCCCGATTCAACTGCCTCTTCAGGAGAACCTTCTGTCGCAGCAGCAGGGGACGGTCCGCCACCCGAACCTGTCCAGCCTCCACCTCCATGCGTGGAGATTGAGCGGCGACAGTTGATGCCATTTGACTTGCCTCCTGAAGTCTGTGATGTCATTCTGGCAGACAGGCGTCCCTCCACTAAAACGGTATACGCCTGCAGGTGGAACAAATTTGTGGCATGGTGCACAGCAAAGGCTGTGGATCCCCTTTCCGCCCCTCTTTCTGAAGTTCTCCTCTTTCTTCTTTCCCTGGCCCAGCAGGGCTCTGCTCTAGGCACCCTCAAGTGATATCTTTCAGCTGTTTCTGCCTTCTTACGGCTTCCTGATCAGCCTTCTCTTTTCAAGTCCCCTGTGGTTGCTCGATTCTTTAAAGGCATTACTCATATGTTTGCTCCTGTCCCTTACGTAATGCCTCAGTGGGACTTGAACCTGGTGTTAACCTATCTGATGTGCGCTCCTTTTGAGTCACTTCATAATTGTCCTCTTCGTCTTCTGACTCTTAAGACTACTTTCCTGGTTGCCATCACCTCTGCCAGAAGGGTGAGTGAGCTCCAGGCTATTTCTTCTAAACCTCCTTTCCTCTCTGTCCATCCGGACATGGTTGTTCTCAGGACTCGTCCTTCCTTTCTCACTAAGGTGGTAACTCCCTTTCACATCGGCCAGTCTGTTACATTGCCCACCTTCTTTCCGCCTCCGCATCCCTCAAAAGAGGAAGAGAGGCTCCACCGTCTGGACCCCAAACGTGCGCTCTCCTTCTATCTGGACCGCACGAAACAGTTCCGGGTGGACGACCAACTCTTCGTTGGCTACGTGGGCGCTAAGAAGGGGCGGGCAGTGTACAAGCGGACCATCTCTTGGGGGGGTCATTTTGTGCATTAAGGCCTGTTATTCCTTGGCTAAGAAGGAACCTCCTGTGGGGCTGAGGGCCCATTCCACTCGGGCCACGGCGGCTACTACTACTCTGGGACTGGGAGTCCCTCTGCAGGACATTTGTCAGGCAGCAACGGGGGCCTCGCTGCGCACGTTTGCTAAGCATTACTGCCTGGACAGCCAAGTCCGGAGAGATGGCTTCTTTGGCCTTTCCGTTCTCCAGGACTTCCTGGTGTGATCTTGGTTCGCAGACCCACCACCGGGGTTGGTATTGCTGGGGTATCTATTCTAAGGTAAGGAATCTAACTAACGTGTTTCTTTCAGATGAACAAGTTACTTAACTTCGGTAACAATATATCTGTAAGAAACATTAGTTAGATTCCTTACCGCCCCACCCATCCTCCCCGTTCTGCGAACTGATATCTAGGGTTAAGGTCATCCCTTTCAGGGCCCTAGATTCATGGCACCAGTATCGGTTTCTTGCATGGCTCTGCGTTGCTGGTGCGAAAAGCTATGTACAAGAACTGATGTCAGCGCGCGATGGCGGCGTCTAAGTACTCCGACGACGTCATCCCGGCGATCACAACGCAGACGACGGACGTGGAGCCGCAGACGACGACTAGCGACGCGCAAGGGTATTGCTGACGAAAAATCTTTCCGGATCCAACCTGATGCCTGGGGATATTCTAATGTAAGGAATCTAACTAACTAATGTGTCTTACAGATGTATCGTTACCGAAGGTAAGTAACTTGTTCGTATGGAACTCACCACTCCCCTTCCCCTCCCATACACCTTCTGTAAATAGCAGTTCACTTTACCCCAGTTGTACTCCATAGGACCAATTCAGCACTCGCCGGGTGCTTCTTGGGTCACTGACCCCGGTGACGGAACTACAATTATCCCTAGAGTTTCCTCCCTAAAATATTATTATATTTGTATCCTAGCCCTGATGAAGTCTGCTGTCACAATTACAGTGAAAGAAGAAATCGGTATTGGCAAATGAAAAGTACTAGCATAAGGGCAAAAATTTGGATACCGCAATAACGAACTGTTGAATCCACGACCTCGACGCTTGAACAATTTTCTGAGTGTACGGAAAATGTTCTCAAATACAATTTGGAAAAGCCTTTTCCGATAAAGGGAGATCAGGTGGCTTTCCCTCCTCCAGAGCACCAAACGATATATGGAAATCTATAAAACGGGCTTATATACATATATCTACTGTGTGTACTGATTAAGTTGTGAGTGCCTACTTCCCCAGGCACCATCTTGTTTTCTTTATAATTGCACATCAGTCATGGAACCAACAACCTCAACCGGTAATGGTGAATATAAAAAATGTCAAGGATGAACTGTCCAGAACTCAGGAAGCAGTTATACTACGAGGGTCAAGAATCCTGATTCCGGAGAGTCTGCAACAGAAAATAATTGAGGTGGTCCATGAAGGACATCGTGAAGACATTTCCACAAAACAAGATCTCTGAGACCAAGTCTAGTTCCCTTATCTTGAAGACCAGGTAGAAAAGGAAATAAAGAAATAAAGGCCTGTCATCTATGCAGCTGCCTTCCTACAAAAACTACTTACCACACCTTGAACACGTCAAAACTCCTGAAGCATTCATGAAAGAGAGTAGCTATTGACTTTTTCGGTCCACTCGATAACGGACATCACCTGATGGTGATTGTAGATGAATACTCATAATTTCCATTAATTAAAGATCTTTCGTCTATCACTCAAGAACGAATCATTGAAAGACTAGATTGCATCTTTGTGACAAGCGGTATTCCAGACATACTGATGTCTGACAATGGTCCTCCTTTCAAAAGTCGAAAGGTCAAAGATTTCTAGAAGCATTTGAATATAAATCATCAAAAGAGCACACCTCTGTGGCCGCAGGTAAATGGACTGGTCGAGCGTTTTAGGAGTACGCTAAAGAAAGCAGTGCAGCATGCTACTCTTGAGAAGCTCAATTTGAAAACTCTGTAGATTTCTACCTTGAAAGCTTATCGGTCAACACCTCACGCGACCACAGGTGAAAGTCCTGCAACACTGATGATCGGGAGATCAATGAACACCAACTTACCACAGCTGACCAATCGGAGAAAGAAAGATGAGAAACCAACTCATGAGAAGGACTTGGTTAACAAACAAAAGATGAAAGAGTATGCTGACAAAAGACGACATGCGAAAAACATAGTCTTTAAGAAAGGCGATCCTGTGCTCGCACGACAAATGCAAAGAAGAAAATCTGATGCTACATTTGATACAGAACCTTTCAAGTGGTGTCTACCAAGGGACACATAATGACTGCCCAGTGCCCTGGGAAGTCTATTACCAGAGACTCTTCTCATTTTTGGCATTTAACTAATCGTTCATCAGATCTAACTACTGAAGGAGAGACTGGGTCTGAAACCTCAGTGACTACTGTTGCCCCTACACCGTTGACACAGATCCAGGACATTGGTGGTGACTGTTCCCAATTTCCAAGAACAAGATCAGGTCGAGCAATTTAAGGGCCTAAAAGATTGATTGAAGAGATTTAATTGTACATATATATATTCACAAAGAATCCCGTCCAAAGCAACAAGGAAAGTGGCACACCGTTTCCATCCACAAGTATTTATTTGTGCAAAACAAATAAGCACTTGTGGATGGAATTGGTGTGCCGCTTTCCTTCTCGTTTTGGACAAGATTCTTTGTGATTATATTGGGAGGCTTCTGCTGCCACCACTAGCACCAGCACGTAAAGGCAGGCGTACGGCGTTTCTCTGCAGCAATGGATACCATATATCTATATATATATTCACTGAAAAAACCATAGGTTTCAGGCACGTTATAGTTAGGAATTAGCATTTAAAAAACCTCAGAAATTCACTGAAAAAACCATAGGTTTCAGGGGTGTTATAGTTAGCTGGACTTTTCACTTGTACAAAACCATTGAAATTCCCCCGTTATAGTTAGTTCAGCTAACTATAACTCGCGCGCCCGCAATGCACTGCTGATGACGTCACATATTACATCACTCATGACATGGTCAGTGACATCACTCATGACATCACTGATGACATCTCAAATGACATCACTGATGACATCACTGATTACATCATCCAGTGAATGTGTGTTTTTCTGAAAATTAAATATGTTTTATATATGTATATCTCAAGGTCGATGGAAGAATAAATGGGTATATAAGTGTCTAAATGGATGACTTGTTTTTGAAAAATTGATTGTGTAACTGACTGATTAAGTGTATCATAGTGAATACATGGCTTAGTGAGTAATGTTTAAATATGTAAATATCTGTATCAGTCTCTCACTTTGTGTATAAGTGGCTGCATGGGTTGGTGAGTAGCTACATGGGTGTCTATATAGGTTATTAGTTGGTTTTTTGAGTATCAGTCTGAGTGTCTGCATGGTTCGGTGGGGGGTATTACGTAGTGCATAGGTGCATGAATGAGTGATTCACTCTTTGTATGTGTTGAACACAGCATGTGTGCAGGACTGTATGGGTGGATGAGTGTGTGTATGGGTGTGTTAGTGAGTGAATGACTGTCTCAATAGTGTCTTTATGAGTAACTACATATGTTTTAAACTAGTATAAGTGACTATTGGTGTATATATGTGAGTATATGTGAGAGTGAGAGATTGAAAGAGTTCCTGTATGAATAAGTATGTGTTTCTATAAGTGATTGTTTAAAAGACTAAGTATGTGTAAGTTTCCGTAGAAGTAAGTGTGGTGGTGTGTGTATAACTGTATATGCAAGTAAATGTATGTTTGATTCCTTATTAGCATGAGTGACTATGTGTGTGAGTAACTCTATGGATGAGTGGCATTGTGTAACAGGATGTATAGGTGCATGAGTACATATGATGAGTGAGTACATGTATGAGTGACTGTATAGGACTGTTGGTGAATGAGTGGATGTGTATGTGGATCTTAGAATTACTGAAGAGGTTGTTGTAACTGGTATTGGTATGTCCATTGTTTTGAAAATTTTAGTCTCTATTTTTGAATGTGTGTATCAAAGGTTATATTAGGGTGAGAGGAGGTCTGCCACTCTATCACAAGGATGATGTCATCAGTGATGTCATCAGTGATGTCATTTGAGATGTCATCAGTGATGTCATGAGTGATGTCACTGACCATGTCATGAGTGATGTAATATGTGACGTCATCAGCAGTGCATTGCGGGCGCGCGAGTTATAGTTAGCTGAACTAACTATAACGGGGGAATTTCAATGGTTTTGTACAAGTGAAAAGTCCAGCTAACTATAACACCCCTGAAACCTATGGTTTTTTCAGTGAATTTCTGAGGTTTTTTAAATGCTAATTCCTAACTATAACGTGCCTGAAACCTATGGTTTTTTCAGTGAATTTCAAAGGTTTTTTAAATGCTAATTTCTAACTATGCCTACAGAGATAGGACATGTGAAGAAAGAAGAAAAAATGCACAGAAAGAAACAAAAGAAGTGCAGAAAGAAGCAACAGAAGTCCTCAAATACGAAGATAAGTGCAGGAAGAAGGATAACGTGCAGAAAGAACAAAAAGAAGAGCAGAAAGAAGCCTTGTTGCAAAATCATCCTGTACCCTCAACTTTTTCAGACGGATACTGGTGGTAACTGAGTCTGACTAGCCAGTCCTAGAGCCAGTGCTATGTTAAAAGACACTTAGAATACAGTGAAAACACCTACATACACTAGGGAACATTATGCGTTGGGGTCCCCCTGTGATTAGCATGACCTCCTCTGTAAGCCCCTAGTACATAATAGGGCATGGGGATTAAAACTACCTCTTAAAACAGGCCACAGGGCGTTTTTGCACACGTTAACTCAGGCCCCGTCCCCTCCCTTCACCACTGTGTAAACACGCCCTGTGTCCATTTTTAGTTGGGAGATTAAGTTCATTTGAATCCTGAGGGTCCCTAGGGTCCAACTAGCCCACTAGGTACCTCCAGTAAATGCCACAGAGCTGTGTTGCAGAGAGGTGTAAAAAGTGGCACGGCCTGGACCACCTCCTTGCAATGCAGCTCAGTGGCGCTTACTGGAAGCACTTGGTGGGCTAGTTAGCCCCCAGGGGCCCTCAGTATTGAAGGGAAATTATATCCCCAATTTAAAACGTGCCATAGTGCGTGTTTGCACACGTCACCTCAGGCCCCGTCCCCTCCCTTCACCACTGTGTAAACGCGCCCTGTGGCTGTTCTAAGTTGAGAGATTAAGTCCCCTTGAATCCTAAGGGTCCCTAGGGTCAAACTAGACCACTAGGTACCTCCAGTAAGCGCCACAGAGCTGCGTTGCAGAGAGGTGTAAAAAGGGGCTTGGCCTCAGAACACCTGTCTGCAGCGCAGCTCCCTGGCGCATACTGGAGATGCCTGTTGGGGGCGCGTTTGCAGAGTGCTGCACGGAGGGGGCATGGCCTCCGGCACGATGCCAGTCTTTTATTTATTTTAATTTTTTAAGAAGGGGGGCTGTGTGGTTCCCCTTCTTATTCTAATTTATTGGCCCTGATGACCCCATCCCCCAGGGCCTGTCTCCTAATTATATTTTTTTGAGCCCAATCCCTAGGGCCGGCCACTGTTTTTTATTATTTTAAAAAAATATTTATTTATAGACACACCTAGGACATGCTGGACAAACCGTACGTACCTATCACCATGACGATTTGCGGGATATTCATTAAAAGGCGACTATGCATGCAATGAATCCACGTGGAATGTATTTACACTACTAGTGAAGCTCTGACATGTCTGATGCCCTACCGTGCCTAATCCCGGTAGACACCCTTGTCGTTTATTTATACAAACATGGGTAGCTATTGACGGGCACATTTAATACACATGCACACCAAGCCATTCAAAGGGGATTCGACAAAAATTCGACCAAAACTATGCAAGAAACACCCCTCACGGTTAATAAAACACACATCCACTGCCGGATGTGTAATACTTTTTATTTTACTCTCTGGAAAGGGGACGAACATCACTTGAGAGTCACAGCGCGCTCCTGACAGAGCCCAATGCTGTGTTACACCCACCATTGCCTGCCGAGTGCCACACACCTCTGTGTTGTATTCCACTAGCTAGTGCATATGCTATGACACTCTCTAGCCCATGTGCACTGTAACACCACCCCGTGAATATGTCATGCCACACTTGTCTTCGCACGGGTTATATTGCCCCATCTAACGTGCCTTCCTCGATGCCTATGTTATAACGCACAGTGCTATGCCATACATATTACAATCTGCGATCCATATCTGTGTCACAGTGCATATGCAACGTTACACTCCCCAGCACATATTTTATATTACAACTTTAGAGACTAGTTAGGTTACACAACACTGCCCTGTGCATATTACACTCCAAGGCGCATATCGCATAGCACGCGCTAGTGCCTGTGCTATCTCGCGCTCTCCAATGAATCTGTCATTGCGCACAATGTATTGCATATTATATTTCACGCCCGGTTCATCTTATATCACACTTTTTGGTGCATAGTTTATACCATACACTATATCTAGTTTTCATTTTCAATCGTGCTCTCAGGACTATGTTCTATATAACACTGTGTTCACCTACCCTTTTCACGGGCATTACATTTTGCGATAGGGGGTGGAGGGTCAGGGGGTGTTTCTGCCAAGTGAGCCCGGAGTCACAGTCACAAACGTCCTCTTCTTCCTGAATAAAAGTGAGATTATGCTGCATACTTGTTCATATTTTAAGTAGTTCGCACAGACTCAATGTTTTAAAAACAATAAAGTTCCTAATACCCGCCTTCTCTGAACAGTTAGCTTGCTGCCCAATCCCCCTCCTCCCTATCCTCTGTTGTGTGAATCCATGGAATAGCCTCCTCCCTCCTGCCATGCATGGTCTGATGTGCTGCCACTGCCCTCAATTTAGTATGATGTACCAGTCCACTCCTCCTGCCCTCCATTGCCCAATTCTATGCCCCATCATTGACCTCCTGCTTAAACTCTGTGCTTAGCTTGCTGCCCCTATTCTCCTTCCCCCTGCCCTCCGATGTCTTTGTGCATGCCCCTGCTCCATCCTTTTTGCCCACCATGTCCCATGGACCTGCCACTCCTATCTACTCTGAGTGTTCTGTTGAGCTGCCACTCCCCTCCCACCTGCCTAGCATTGTCAGATGACTGTAACCTGTCCCTGCCACCTCCACCCTGCCTGTCCACATGCCATGCCCATATCCTCTTCCTCCTGTCCTACATGGTCCATTGTACTGCCACACCCTTCTGCCCTCCCTGGTCTGTTGTGCTGCAACTGCTCCTCCTGCCTGCCCCGTGTGGTCTGTTGTGAGGTCCCTTCCCCTGAACTTTCTTGTCTGTGCACAGGTCCTGACCCTCCCTTCTATCCTCCATCGTCCTTTGTGCATGCCCCTGCACCCTCCTTCTTGCCCATCATAGCCATTGGTCTTCTGTGCTGCCATGGCCCCTCCCACCTTCCCTGTGTGGTCAGTTAGCTGCCCCTGACCCCCTCCCACCTTCCCTCCATGGTCTGTGTGTATGCCATCACAGTCTCACTGTTGCTCTTCATGGTGTGTCTTGCTTCTAGTGCCCATCCTGCCTGACCTCCATGGCTATCTTGCTGCTCCTGCCCTGCCCCCTTGCCCCCAGCCCTCTGTTTACATGTGAAGACCCCTACTCCCTCCTTCCTGGCTTGTCTGTTCCATTGTAATGCCCCTGATCCGTCCCTACTGCCCTTTATGGTCTGTAATGCTGCAGCTTTCTCTCCTGTCTGTCCATTATGGTCAGCTAGCTACCATTGCCTCTTGCCCCTCTGTTCTCTGTTGTCCATGTGCATGGTCCTGTCCCCTCCCTCTTGCTTTCTATGGATTGTTGTGCTGCACTCCCGTCCTGCATGCCCTGTGTGGTGTATTGTGCTGCTGCAAACCCTGATGCCTGCCCTGCAGGGTCAGTTTGGTGCACCTCTCCATGTCCCTCTTGTCCTCTGTTATCCAAGTCCATGTCCCTATCCCATTTCCTTCCATGATCCAATGTACCATACTTGCGAACATTTTGAACTTGGTAAGAGGGAGATTTTGAAAAAAAACTGGGGTATTGATTTTCCCCTTTGAGTTACATTGAAAAAGAGGATATTGTAGACAGGAGACAGATCAAACAAAGCCCATTTGAGCTTAAAAACATTGGACGTTTCCTGGCTGAATCGGGTCTGTTGGCATGTATGGTTGTACTACCATTGCCTCTTCCTTCTGCCCACAATGGTCTATTACATTGCCACAGCCTTGAAGGAGGGTAGATTTTGTATCACAGGGGGCCCCTGGCCCGTTCTGTCCACACCTGAAGTATGAGACCCTTGTCCTTGCCCTGCCAGCCGCATTTGTAGGCCGTATTAAATTGACCAGCGGGTCCTGTGTTGCTATATAATTATCCTGAGACATCCTTACCACTCAGCCAGCATAAAACCCCTGTGTAGGCCCTTCTGTTCAATATGTAGGCCTCTTTGTTAAAGTGACCATAGCTCTGCAATTTTAGTGTATAGCAGTCTGAAGGCAGGTCTGCGAGGCCTTCTGCTCCAAACTAGTAGCCCCCACCCTACCCGAGTGCTCCGTGCTCGGTATCAAAGTTCAACATCCCACTGAAGCTGTCGACATACAGTAGGCTGCATCCTGGACTGGTACTTGCTTCCTGGGCAGGTTTCCCGCTTTTAAGGAAGTGGCAAACGCAGAGCGTCAAGTTAGGAGAACTGAGGAGATTTTGTACATGAATATATTGAATTCCCGTACAATACCCATTATTTTCTGCTTGCTCTATGGAACTTACGATAAGCGATTGGCCTGAGAGACTGACCTTTTCACCCAGTCCATTGTCAGCATTAAGTGGGTAAATGACGAAATGTCTGGTAAAATCTGCAGACGAAGCTTTTGGGTAGCATACGTAGGTAGATGTAGCGTGCAAAGGAGCCCACAAAATGATATAAAAAGGGAGCACCCACAGATATCGACGGACTACCTCGCCGTCTGTATGTAGGTTAACAGGCTGTGCAGGTTTTCCCCAAGAGCTGGGAGCTCTTGTCTTCCTTTGCTTAAAATGTCTTGCTCTGCTTTGCTTGAAGTATCTTATTCTATTTTACCTATATGAAATGTCATGTTATGTTTAACCATTGTTCTCTTTACTTTTGCATTTAAAAGATTTTGTATTGTAATTGCAGGAATGCTTGCTCTAAGAGTAAACGTGAGTGTTCCTAGGTAACATTTTCCTTGGTGTAACTTGTTTCTCATGATGCATTTATAGATGTGTTTTCTCTCTCTCTCTGTCAGTACATTAATTGAGATACAGAGAATATCATGACAGCTGTATGATTATCTGGATTCTGTATTTTGTACTTTATGTCTCTATTCTGCGGTTTCTTTGAAGTTGTATCTTCTCATTAAACTGCCATTGTATTCTGCCACCAATTCCATGTCTCATATGTCTGTTTTCTTCATTTTTGGAGCAAGCGTTCCTAGGCACCCCGGCTCAAATTAAGGTGCCCCTTTTGTCCCTGACTCACTCTCCTGCTCAGTTCTGTGGTGGCTCCCGGGGCTCTGGGGACCGCCTCTAGCTTCCTTGACCCGTAATAGATCTTCCCTCCAACAGCCTCTCTTGCAAGTCCTGTATTGTTGGTTTGTTGCCCCTGCCCCCCTTTCCACTGCCCTCCATAGTCTGCTGTGCTTCCACGGCCCTTCCTGCCTGCTCAGTGTGGTTAAATTGTTGCCTTTTCACTCTCCTACCTGCCTTCAATTTTCAGAGTCCGTGCCCCTGGCCTTTGCCTCTCAACAGTATCCCAATGAACAACTAGATTGCTAACATTCTATATTTATTACAAAAGTGTGGAACGCCTGACATCATCTTGATGTAATCAAAACTGTAATACCTAGAGCATTTCCTTTAGAAATTACATATATGAGAGGGTCTTATTGGCATCAAAATTATGGTTAGTGCTCTAAAAGACTAAAATAAGGACATTTTGTCTGAGTTTTCAAATAGCGACAAAGCACTTTTAAATTATTTGTTATCTTTATGTTTTTTTATCCAGTTGACCACTTGATTAAATGTTGCACTTAGGGGAGAGGATGTGGTGTTACTTCCAGAACTGCAGACTTTGCAACTGGGGAACCAGGTTGAAGTTTCTGCTTCAGCTCGACATTCTGTGATTCTGGTCAAATCACTTAGTCTCCCCATGTCTACAACCAAAATGAATATGTGATTGTGTGATGTAACCAATGCTCATGTAAAGCACTCCAATACCTGACAAGTCTGCACTATATAACACTGCAAAAACACTAAATAATAAGTGTTTTGCACACTTCTGTCATTGGGCTATATTTGGGCTACATCTGGGTGATTTTGGGCTACATTTGGGCTCTTTTGTCTCCGGTGGCCATCTTGGGAGATTTATTTGTTATGAAGTTTCCTAATTTCCTCATGTACTGCAGTCTCCTCAGTAGGAAATGCTTTCAGTTTTTTACGTTGATTCCATCATGAAGGTATTCAGATATGTCACACATTTGCCATAAATTCTGAATGTTAGCACTCTAGTTGCTCATTAGATCACTGTAGTAAAACTACTGTTCACCATGGAAGTCTGTTCCTGGTATTAAAAGTGCATGTTTCAGTCTGCATGTCAGAATTTTTTAATGAAATAGAAGAGGATTTGAGAAGTCACTCAAAATGTGCCCTCATTTTCTTTCTTCAGCATTAATGATAATTTCTATGGCAAAATGAACCCCCTCATTGTGTTCCTTTTTAAATTAAATGTTTTAAGTGTTACCAGTTTATTCCAATCAAGATGGCTTCAGGTGTGCCATACTTTTGTCATAATGAAGACAGTAAGCGCTCTAGTTGTTTTTAAGAACATTCTGGGACATTCTGTCATTGGGCTATACTTGGGCTACATCTGGGTGATATTTGGGCTACATTTGGGCTCTTTTGTCTCTGGTGGCCATCTTGGGAGACTTATTTGTTATGAAGTTTCCTAATTTCCTCATTTACTGCAGTCTCCTCAGTAGGAAATACTTTCAGTTTTTTACTTTGATTCCATCAAGAAGGCATTCAGATGTGTCACACATTTGCCATAAATTCAGAATGTTAGCACTCTTTTTGCTCATTAGATCACTGTAGTAAAGCTACTGCTCACCAGGGAAAACTGCTGCTGGTATTGAAAGTTCATGTTTCAGTCTGCATGTCAGAATTTTTTAATGAAATAGAAGAGGATTTGAGAAGTCACTCAAAATGTGCCCTAATTTTTCTTTCTGCAGCACTAATCATACTTTTTATGGAAAAATGAACCCCCTCATTTTGTTCCTTTTGAAATTAAATGTTTTAAGAGTTACCACTTTATTCCAAGCAAGATGGCTTCAGGTGTGCCATACGTTTATCATAGGTAGGACTGTTAGCGCTCTAGTAGTTCTTTGGAACACTCTGGGAAGCTGCAGTAGAACACAAAGGAATCAACTGACAGTCTCTGCCCTTGTTGGATGTACATGTTTTACTGAGAATGTCAGACTTCATTCTCACATGACTGAGAAAGATAATGTGAATTTACAGAAAATAAGCTCTCAGTTTAGCTTATAGATCACCTTCCAAACCTCTGTGGTAAAAGCATGAGAAAATATTTTTCTCTCAATCATGATATCCCAGCAGAAGGCTTTTTCACATGGTGAAATCACCTTAGAATATACCACAATTCCTAAAATGAGTATGGTACCATCAACAAATGATTTATAATGTAACTAAAGTCTTAAAACCTTCTATTAACTGCAATGCTTTTTAATGAGGTGCTATCATGTATATTGGTCCCAAGATGGCTGCCAACACTTCTTGGATGAAGTGCTGACAGCCAATCAGATCTCAGGATGAGATGTGTGGTTAGGCTCCGCCCACATATATATATGCTTTTAAATGCTATTTTCTCAGGAAATACTGAACAGATTTACACCAGACCTGCAAAAGGCACTTCCTTGACCTGAGGACTACCTCTCTGCCAAATTTCAAGTAAATCTGTTCAGCCGTTCGGGCTGTAGCCCTGTCTAAAGGTCCTATGGAAAAATGCATGGGAAAAACGCGTTTTGGGACCCCCCTTTTATCTCAGCCCCCGCTTGACGAATCCCCCCGAGACTTTCAGGGTAGGAGCGGAGCGTAGCGCCCCACCTATTTTGAAAAATTCGCGAGGATTCGTCGACCGGCGCCAAAGTTATTCAAAATAGAATGTTGCGGATTTCCTATGGAAAAGGGGTCCTAACTATAACTACCTACTGGCGACCGCCAGTAGGTAATATCAATCAGGAAACCACCCAACTTGAAGAGCCACATACGTTGTGTTATATTTTATTCCGTAAGGCAGTCCATCAAAACAGCCTCCATGCGCCCAGAGTACATCCCGCCAACAGTTCCTTACGCGTTTCGGGCGTCCTCGCGCCCTTGCTCACAGGTGCTGGCAATGAGGACAGGCAGCATACCGCTACTGATATACCCAGCATCCTTAATTCCAACTAGTGGGCGTATCAATGCACAGTGCATGCTGGTATATTGAGTTCATTGTATTAACAATTCAGGTTTGAAGGTAAGTGTTGCCGCCATAGTCCCCATCAATTTTCTTACCCCAATGGGTTACTGCAACGAATGAAGGTTGTTGGAGAACTGGAAATGTCCTAGACAGAAGACACGAAGACACCTCGTTCCGTGTTGCGCAGGCAAATACATATATATGTGACTGCTCCAAAATCCCTCTCTTTTTTTTGGAAAGGATATCAGCACTCACTGGGATACGTTTCAGCAAACTTCAATTTATTTTTTTAGCGCAGCAAAACAGACGCGTTTCGGAATCAATCCTTCGTCAATGTTGACGAAGGATTGATTCCGAAACGCGTCTGTTTTGCTTCGCTAAAAAAATAAATTGAAGCTTGCTGAAACTTATCCCCGTGAGTGCTTATATCCTTTCAAGAAAAGAGATGGATTTTGGAGCAGTCATTTATCGCGGAGCACCGCCGCGCAAGAGCACCCACGGTGCGCAATGCCGGCGGAAACCACAGCCGGACGTCAAATGCCAAAATGTATCCAAATAAAGCGCACACTCGAACAGTCCACAGCTTAGTGCAACATGAGGTTAATGATCAGACGCTACGCGTTTCGGCAGAAGACTGCCTTGCTCACACACTGAAGCAGCGACATTGCGGTGCATACACAGACTTGAGACATAGAAAACGGACTGAAGTTAACATTGCTTCAGTGATCCACATTACTATGGCGGCCATATTGATGTGTATCTTTGACACAAGTAAAACAAATAAAACAAGTAAAATGTCAAAGTGACTAATGCCAGATGCTCTAAATACCCACATAAAGAATTAGGTAAACGTCATGTATATCTTTTGTGTTTGTGACTAATGCATAGCGCCATAATGGATCAGGTCATGTGATATAGTAACCAGACCTGCATTGTCAGTTGTAAACTAGGTTGGGTGAACCTAATTAGAATACACAAAAGAGAAGAGTGAACTCTATTACACTTGGCCTATAATTACATAAACGCCCAGTGGCAAATGTATAGAATCATTTGAAGGTACCAAGTAGGTAATATATATGACAAGCACCAGTACATGGGTATGTTACTGGCATGGCACTGTATGACATACTGTTATCTGAAGATATCATTTCGTTCGCCAAGTGGCAGAGTACAAAACAGTCCTTAGCAAACCAGTCCCGATAAACACAAAACACATATATGTATATACATATCGTGATGATAACTCCACACCACACTCTAAACAATACATTTGAAATAGTGGATAAAATGTTTCTTATCTTGTCCATTGTGCAGGAACCGGGAAGAAAAGGGTAGGGAACCCGTGAAGTGCCCATCAATTACGATGGGTCCCTTCCTTTCCTTCTGTGAAAATTATATATATATATATATATAGTAACTTTTGTATTTAACAGAGGGGGAGCTTGTGTAATATCAGACCCCAGCAGGAAGATAGAGTGTATACGCACGCCATACCTGAGAGTAGGTTCTAACGACAATAGGGGCTCTGCCCTGGGACGGGGGAGGGATAGGGCCAGCTGAGTTAAAGGGATGGGAGGGAGGGTGGTGGGGGAGTTAAATTGCTCTCATACATCACCTTCATCTTCGCAGACCTTCCGGTACCGATGTATCAATGTTAAGTGGTTCAACAACGGTTACAAACTGCACTACTTAGACTACTTGTAATAATATGTATGACTGTAACTGAACTAAGAACATTTCTGACATACTATCTGAATACTCCAACGATGTACCTATGATTGAGGGTATGGAAAAAACTGTAGAATAACACAAAGGCATTGGTTTTGTATGTATGATGCTATATTGGGAAAAGTTCAATAAATTATGTTTATAAAAAAAATAATAGAGGGGGAGCTGTACTCTCTTGCGAGTTAGAAATGAAGAAACCCTTTTGGCTACTGATGGACTCTGCAGAACTGTGACGTAAGAGTTAGAGCGGAATGCAATGAAGGCTGGTTGGTAATGTTGTTTGCAGTTACACGCAGCAGAATAAAGATGTGTAACACAAAGGTCCGCATGTGGCGTAGTCATTAGCGGGTACCCATGCTGGGGAGGACGCCACAGTATCTAGAAGCTAAAAAGACAACCTGTTTACCGAAGCAAAAATGGACAACACAACTCGATCTTTCTTTCTAGGCTCGGCTTGTACCTGGGCACTTGGAGTCAAGCCAGATACCTAGTTTGGCTCTTCCCACTAATTCTCAGACTCATGCCCATCTCTTCTGGAGAGTGGACTTTAAACCACATTTAATTTCTACTAAATATTTGGGAAATTCCTGAAGTTCATGGCTATGGCAGAGTTAAAACTAGCAAAGTTTGAGTTATAACGGTATTTGCTAGTGGCACATGTAGTGCGCAGGAAATGTCTATGTCCCATTTATACTGTGTTTTAAAAAATCATATGGAAAAGTGACCTAATCAGTATGATTTTGAATGGTTTTACTTTTTGACCTTTAATGTAATAGTTAAGTGTGATTGACCATGCTAAACTAGGAATCTTTTTTTTTTGTGAAAACAAATTTTATTTGTCAAGTTGCACATATATTGCAGGGCTCTGCACCCCTGAGACAACTGCACAATTCAACCATACAGTGATAATGACTTTGACTTGCATTTAATAACCAAACACATATTAACAACTCCCCCCACCCCCCAGATCGCGCCAATTTCACATAAACCTGTCCACCACTTAATGACACAGCAGGAAATGCTAGCCCCTCCGATCCCTCCCATACCCGCCCCATGGTCTAATAGTACGCTTGTGTATCATTCCGACAAATGTGCCTCTACCACTGGTGGCGGGTCCAACATCGGACCCGATAGTCTGCCCACCGCTTCCAAATTTTGTAGTGTTTGCGCGGACACCCCTTAGCAATGAAAATGGGTTGTTCTAGCCCCATGCAGAAGTCCAGCCCATTCTTCCATGCAGCCACCGATGGGGCCCTAAATGCCTTACATGCCCTGGCAATATCCCTTTTTGCCAGTGTAAAGCCCAAATGTAGGAGGTGTCGTTTATAGATATTACCCCCTACCTCCTCCATAACATGCAATAGGGCCAGCTGTGGCGTGCGGGGGAGCTCCCATCCCAGAACATCCGAGAGGCAGGAATATACCCCACTCCAAAAGCGACTAAGAGACGGACAGCTCCAGACCACGTGAATAAATGTGCCCTCCTCCCGACTACAGCGAAGGAACATGGAGGAGGCGATCAGCCCTGCCTTCCACAAACGCACTCTGGTGAAGTAGATCCTATGTAGGTACTTGAACTGCACCAGCCGAAGGCGCATCGCTATTGCTGCCCCCCCGCGGGGCTGCTAAGGCCTCAGTCCAACCCTCCTCCCCAATGCACCCACATCTTCCTCCCAAGCACTCCGAAGCCTCTGTAGTGTGGGGTGCAATGAGTGACCAGGGATTGGTATATTCGAGAGATCTTCCGGTCAGTGAGGTCTTCCATGAAGACCTTCGCCTCCAATGGGCGAAATTCCGGTAGTGACTCCAGGCCCTCTAAACTAGGGGATAGGGCATGCCTAAATTGCAGGTAGCGGTAAAACTGGGATCGCAGCATCGAATATTCCTTCTGCAGGTCCTGAAAAGATTTGAACGTCTGGCCCCTCATGACATCTCCAAGGACCGAGATACCTATCGCGTCCCAACCCCGGAAACCCCGTAAGGCCGCTAACTGAGGCAGACGCCCGTTATCCCAGAGGAGGGTCTCACGGGTCAAAGTGTTCCACCACCCCATGCGGCGCAGAGCTTGCCTCCAAATCAGAAATACCAGCCGCGTGACTGATGTCAGCGACCCCCACAGCGGCGCCAAATATAATATTGTATGTAGGGAATGGTGTCCCATAATCTGCCGCTCAACTGCATATGCTGGGTTTCCCCTGTCACCATACCATCACTCATTAAGAACCAGAAAGTGTGAAGCTTGATAGTACGAGAGGACATCCGAGGACGCCAGCCCCCCTAAACTAGGAAGTTTTTGACTTGTAGTTCTACTATCATAAGTAAAGTTTTAATATGAAGTAGAAAATTTAGTAAAAGCACGTAGCACTTTGTTTTGACTATTTTAAACAATTAGACCTTCACGGGGTAACATTGCCAGCAAGGATATTCTAAATGAAATTATATTAATTGGGAACAACAATGCTTCGTATTTTTTAATATTAAAGCACTTTTCTCCAAACCTTAACTAGGCAAAGTTATTAGGATTATCTTCCATTGTGGGTGGCTTAAAGTTGCGGATCGTCGTAATGTACATATGATTTAGGTTATAGGTTTTTTCTTTACGAGTTCTAATGAAGTGACGGGTATTCCTACTGATTGAAAACTGATTTGATGACGTTATTTATTGCTTATGTTTTATTTGGTGATTATATGGTAAATGTTATTTTTTCTACTGATGAGTGTAAATTCTAATATAGTTGAGCGCAGGGCTAAGTTATCCAGGGCTGTTGGTTCCCTCTTCACGTCTCCACTGGGCGGACGGGCTGAGGTTCCTAGGTTTCAAATGTATTCCTCACAATGTATACCTGTGGCTGCATATGGGGCGGTAGGGTGGGGGATCCGGGACACATCAGTTATCTGGAGGAGTAAAATTGTCTAAAGCTTTTATCTGTTCCGTTTTTTCCTCATATTTCATTTGCCATAACGAGCTGGGGTTAAGTTACTTAGGGGATCAAATTCAAACTTGCCCCCTTTGATATGGCTGTCCATCTGAAAAAACGAAAAGGCATCACTAACAAGAAACATAATTGAAGATTGCCCTGAGTGTGACAAAGGTCTTGATATCCCGTGGCTGAAATTTGTGAAAGATCTTTAGATGACATTGGTTTGCCTCAGCCATTAACTAACGTTGCAACATGCGCCACCATGGATAAGAAGGGAGTTCAAACTTTATTGGTATCCCATGCCCGAGAAAAAAGATTATGGGCAGAAACAATAAAATCCTCTATTCCCACGTATTTTTTTTAGTAAATTCTGAAAACGCTCTTAGCAATTATTTATGTAGTGGAAGAGGACGTTGGGAATGTTCTATAATGTTTCATTTTAGGACTGACACAATAAAATATTTATTATGTTTCCCACTAGGCTTCAAGAGCAACCTATAATCATGTGTATGTCCCTGCAATGGTACCTCAAGACAGACCATGCTACATTTTACTTTTTATTGCGTTTTTTATCAAAAATGTACACAGCTGTTTTTAATTCCCCTTATTAAATTTAGAAATTTGATGCATTACTCTCAAGCTTTTAATTTTTTTTTAAACTGCTTCATAAAGAAGAAACTTGTTTGTATGTAGGCTCATTCTTACGTGCTGCATGCAGTACATTTTAGAAGCACAATGTGCTTTTTTTTACTCTTTACAACTGTTAGATGATTTATTGTTGTTAAAGTTACACATTTATGTATTTATTGCCAACTTTGCACTTTTATGGTTTCTTTGCAGCCAAATAAAATTTCTTCTGATTTGATCGGAGTGAAAATTCAGAGCTTTGTTGTGAATCGTGAGTTATATTGTGGTGGGGAGTGGGTGTGGCTATGTACAGGGCACAAGGGAGGATACATGTGGGTAGACGGCATCTACTCACTCATTTCACAGGGTGGATGCCGTCTACCCTGCCATGAGGTTGGGCCCCACAGAAATATGCTAACCTTGTCCCTGTGTAATTCTCAACCACCGGGACACATTCAGCAGCGCCTGCACGTTGTCTACTTACATTCCGAGCCGCAACGTGCAGGCAGGGAAGCAGAGGCGTAGCTAGAGCTTGTGGCGCCCGGGGCTATCCCTCAGATTGCCGCCCCTGGAGAGGCGGGGGGGGTGCTGGGGAAAAAGGAGGGCGAGCACTTGAAAGAGGTCCGAGAGACACATAGTATTGCCGCTAATAGTTACCTCGATCAAGCAAATCACATGCACATACATGACGCGGTCCAAGGCTACACAGTTGAATAGACCAGTGACTGGCAGTACAAAAGAGAATACACAGACTGCATGATCCATCTGGGGACTCAGAAAAACCGCATGTGCCATCCTTCAGAGAGCTGCGTAAACAATTACCTGGTAATCCCCTCAGCACAATGCAAACATGCACATACATGACACTGTTCAGGGATCCATCATCTACAGCTGACAGTGGAGAAGTGTGGCTCAATGGTTAGAGCGGCAGACCCTGATGCAGAGGTCTGGCCTGGACCAGGGTTCAATTCCCGCCTCGGCGGCTCTTGGGCTCAATTTCCCCGGACCCGATAATTCTCGCCTTGGTGCCTATTCTGATCATGGGTCCCACCCACTCTGCAACTCTGGGCAATAGCTTGCTTAATCTCCACAACGGCCCCCACAGCGCAAATGATGCCTGGCTTTCACCTTGGGGTGCCCAGGAGTGGACATCTCATAGGAAAAACCAGGAAGGGTTCCACAGCGGTATGAGTACAAGCGCCAGGATGCCTCCGGGTAGCTGCGCGCTATACAAATACATCACATTTACATTAAATGACCATACATCATGGTCCCTCCATTAAAGCAGTGGGGACCTGCACAAACGTGATGTGGTCTGGGGACCCAAAACCAATGTAACAGTGTCAAAGCCTGTGATTCTTTGTCTTTCAAAAACAGCAAATTAATTATTCACAGGGAATGACTCACTGTGTGCCCTTAGAACTAAACGCAGCACAAAGGGGTCAGTCAGCTCCACCTTGCCAACACAGACCAGATACAAAGCCCACTCTGGTGGCCCAAAGGCAACAACCAGGTGTCGCGCCCTGTCATTACTTTAAGCACTAGCAACCAACTCCAGGGAATGAAAAAACGTGTGCTCCTGGGACCCAAAAACAGCTTTTAATAGTGCATCTCTCCTTCATAGCAGCCTCAGAACACACATGGTGCACAGCCTGCCCGGGGGCCCAAAGCTAAAAAACAGGGAGGGGCGACGCATTATCATCACAATCCTCAAACACAGCTGTAGGAGCCATGGGAGCATGTTCAACTCTATCCAAGACCCGGGACAAACTGCTCCAGCGCTGCGGCACTCCTTGAATATTCAAAGAAACCAGAAACATTACATTTTTCTGCGATTTTGTTTTCACATTACTTTCATGGTAACCAACAGTGTTAAAAGTCTACAAGAACAGTAAAATAATAATAATGTGTCAAGTAAAGAACTGCAAGGCTTGCACACGTCCCAGCTTGTCATTCTTTCAAACACCTTGACTTCTATGACCAAAAGAAATTGTCAGAGCCACTGGTAGACTAACCCCTCGCCTTGGATAAAAATACACTCCAAAATCCAAAAGCTTGTGTGAATTAATTTTGCATTAACTACTGCTCAGGATGATGTATAGATAGCCATTTGGTTCCTACTCAGGGTTTTAGCCTGTCTGTTACATTAGTAGATGAGCAAGTAAAAGTCTAGGTAAGTTTCTATTTGTGAATCGCCAGGACTCGGACTGAAACAACCATGCAGCCACTGAAAGACACCAACCAGGGCACAATTCCGGGGTGCACAGCGTCCACCCATTATTTTCACAGGGTGAACGCTGTCCACCCTGCCAAGAAGTTGGCCCCACAGAAATATGCTGAACTTGTCCAGGTGTAATTTTCAGACTCCTAGACAAGTTCAGCAGCACCTGCACATTGTCTGCTTTTCATCACCACCCCCTTTTGTACCGCTTTGTTCGCCATAAGTTGGCAGGGTATGCTCAGACGTGAGTCCCTTGCTCACTTTGCCACTGCATTCAAGCAAGCCTGGCTGAAGACGGCTGAAATGCCAGAAACCGGTCCTAGGAAGCTTGTTTCCGGTCCAGGGAAGGCATGGCTTGGCAGTTCGGGCTGGACTGTTCCCATGAGGCACAGGGTCAGACTGATTTGCATATGGCCATGTCTGAACTGGGGTGGCAGAGTGGGCTAAAGAACGGTGATGGATCAAACCCAGATCTGTTGACTGGGTGTGAGTGTTTGATTGGTTCTGATGCTCCGTCCATCACCACCCCCTTTTGTACCGCTTTGTTCGCCATAAGTTGGCAGGGTATGCTCAGACGTGAGTCCCTTGCTCACTTTGCCACTGCATTCAAGCAAGCCTGGCTGAAGACGGCTGAAATGCCAGAAACCGGTCCTAGGAAGCTTGTTTCCGGTCCAGGGAAGGCATGGCTTGGCAGTTCGGGCTGGACTGTTCCCATGAGGCACAGGGTCAGACTGATTTGCATATGGCCATGTCTGAACTGGGGTGGCAGAGTGGGCTAAAGAACGGTGATGGATCAAACCCAGATCTGTTGACTGGGTGTGAGTGTTTGATTGGTTCTGATGCTCCGTCCATCACCACCCCCTTTTGTACTGCTTTTCATTCCCAGCAGCAACGTGCAGGCAGCAAGGTTTTTTTTTCATATTTATCTCCAGCTGGAACAACGATAAAGGGCAAGTTAAGGGGCCTTTAGGCCTCCTTTTGATCGAGTGGCCTGGAACTTCACATTTAAATGTAAATACAACGGAGGGAAACAAAAGCACACAGCTGGTTATCTCTTCACAGGTACTTAAGAGAGGCATGCTTTTGACTTTGTTAGGCCCCTTTATGTAAGTGCATGAACTGTAAGTATCTCAGATGTGTTGGTCGGTCCCAGTATTTACACACAATTTAAATAGCACTATTTTACTTTCTTTTATAATGCTACACATCCCTATGCAGTGTCAGAGCGATTTACATAACATACAGATTGAAAAAAAATCATGCAAGCGTGTAAATCAGTGTACAAGATGTGTTGCATGAGTCAGTGAGGGTTAAAAGTTGTAGCAGTCACATATCCTAAATAGCTCACTGTGCTATATTAAAAGGTTTACTATGTATGAACTGCAAGTAACAAAAGGATCGGTGTTCAAAGCAGTAACCTTACCCAACTACATAAAAAAAAATCTGTCATCTGCATATTACATGATGTGCTTTGCAGGCATATTAACCTTCTATACTACTATTCTAGCCTACAACAAGTCAGGACTATTGGCTTTGTCAATGGTTATTAGTTGCATAAGATAACTAAGCTGCAACTATGGCTTGTTACATATAATATTGAAAAAGCTTCCACTTAAAGCCCTGGTGATAATACCACAATGTTGCTGCGCTTGCAATTCAAAAAGAGAGCAGCAGGGCACAATGGGGCTTCAAGACACTGTGAGACATTCGGATCATCGGATTATCATGAAAAACGCTCATTTTCCAGTTCACAATGGCCTAGGGTGGGCCAGGGCAATCCTTGGGTGGGCCTGGCCCACCCTCTAGAACCGGGACTGGTCGTAGGTATCAAAAAAATAAAAATGAATCAGTTTTATGTACATTATTCATCACTTGGGCAGTAATTGCAGCGATGATCCGAAAGCAGCAATGATACAAACTAGAGCATCCCTATTTCTGGAATAAGTGAAAGAAGTGTGCTCTGCTTCAGATCTCTGGGGAGCATGTAAATATCTGAAGGGCGGCAACATGTAGGCATCCACAGCACAACTCCCTCTGGGTACAAGAGACTGTGGCTGCCTGTACCCCACCTCCCATGCCAGATTTCTCACAACTCGATATCTGTCTGAAAACACAAAATGGCTCGTTCTGAAGCTATGACAAGATTTCTCTTGGGGCTACTTTATCCAAAGCATCACTGGGAATAAAAGAAAATAAATAAATATATATATATTTAAAAATCTAGTTGTCCTCCAGGTTTACGACCAAAACTTAGAAAACAGCTGTTGTGCGAATAGCCAGTGAAGACTTTTGTATTGGTGATCACACTGTTCACATGCTTTGTGGAAGTCCTGATAACAGCCCACTATGCAGAGAGAAGCAGCACCCACCTAAGGGAGGCAGAAGCAAAGGTAGAGGGGGAAATGCCTTGTGATGACGTAGTAAGAGTGCGTCCTCTATTGAGATGGCAAGAGAGACCCCCAGTAGTTTGCAAACTACCAGTCTGTTTTTTTTCTTTCGCTCTATGCATGGGGAAAAAACTGAAAAATATGCCAGCAACGGTTATCAAAGAAGGGAGTGCTGGCAATATGGTTGTAGGTATGGTGTTACTTCTTGTATCACATAGCTGAATGCAATGACAAACAGCAAAATACAAGTCAGGCGGCACACTATGCTAAGGGTAAGTGTTTTAAAGCCACGTCCTTAATTAAATCGGCCACCCCCCTTTGTGAGACACCCCCCCCCCCTAGTTTTTTCATCACACTTAAAGCCCTGTAAGAAAACTCTTCTCTTACCTCACGCGTGACTCGTTCCACTTCCAGGGTCTCTATATGGCAGGCAGGGGCGAGGTTGGTTCGAACTTCTTTAGCCGCCAGACCTGTCTCCAGCGCCATCACATCACCCAGATATCAGCAGACTGCCCCCAGGCCAGAATGAGCGCGAGAGCGCGTAGCGTGAAGCGCGTGACGCATCACTGCTACGCCGTTCTCATCGCGAGGGCAGGGCTGGCCAAACTAAATTCATGGTTTTTTTTTACGTTGCCCAGGGCCGTCATTGGTAGCGCTCGCGCTACAAGAGTGATTGACGGCCCTGGAGGCTGGTAAGTGCTAAGTGCGCTCAGCGCACACTTTCAAACTGGGTCGCGCCCGCGCGCGCGGCACTGGTGATCGGTTGCGGCCGCGGCATCCGTTATAATTTATTTGGGGACACAGTGTACCAAAATAAATTATAAAGGCCGCCACGGCCGCAACAGGCGACCAGTGCCGCGCGGCCACCCCCAAAATTGTGCCGCCTGGGGCGGACCGCCCCCCTCGCCCCCCCCTAGCTACGCCAGTGCAGGGAAGGGGCTTATCAGATTCCAGCTGGGCTCATAAAAAGGCCAAAGTTAAGGGGCCATCAGGCCTCCTTTTGCTAGAGTATCCTGGCTGGGAGTTATCGGGAGCCTCACACCTAAGTGCAATTGAGAGAAAAAACAAAGGCACACAGCTTATCACTTCACAGGTAATGAAGAAGGGCACATTTTTTACTTTGTTCAGTCCCTGTATGTCCAAATGCACTGTAAGAATGTTAGAAGTGTTGGTCTGTCCCAGTATTTACACAAATAATTTAAATACCACTATTATGACTTATTTCTTTTTTACCGCAACAGCACTTTTCATCCCAATCCAGGGTGTCAGAGCGCTTTACGTCACATGTGCACATTATACATTCACAATAAATCAAATATGTGTAAATCAATGTGTAGGATGTGTTACATAAGACAGTGAGGGTTACAAGGTGTAGGAGACACATTTCCTTCATAGTTCACTGTGCTATATTAGAAGGGTTACAATTTATGAACTGCAAGTAACAAAATAATCTGTGTTAAAAGCAGTAACCTACTTACCCATTTACATAAAATAAAAACCTGTCATCTGCATGTTATTTAATATGCTTTGCAGGAGACATATTACATACATGCGGACATTTTAGAAGAGGAAATTGGGAGATTTTAGAAAAATAATCGGGAGATTGTTTTTCTCCCATTTACTCCTATCGAGACCTGGAGTCAAGTCTATTATCATGTCTGGGACTTGAAAGTGTGCTGCTATAGGATCGGATATCAGAAATGCAGATATTGTAATGATGTTGCTTACTACAGCCCCACACAGAAAGAACCACGCGTACACGAAGTAGTGGTGTACTGCGTTTATTCTCTTACACAGGAGCGCCGGAGCGGAGCTCTATCCTCGTTGAATTCGGCGCTCATACTCGCCGGGAAATGGCCGCCGCCGGACGTCCTGTGACGTCACGCGGCGAGCGTAATAACCGCTAGACCGCTACACCACATCTCCCCCTTTTATAACACAACCCAAACTTACAAACCCCGTGGAACATATACAGTCTTACTTGTTGTCCATGCTGAATTCCCCGAACCTTCGGGGCAGTATGATTCTTCTTCCTCGTCGTGTCCACTTACTGGTTTCGCCAGCTTTCGGAGTGGTTATCACGCTCCTTTGGCCTGGTGCCCCTTCACTGCTTTTCACTCCTGCTTCTCCCCACTCATCATTCTCAGTCCCCTCTTGGGTGTCCTCTTCCAGACCACTCTTCTCCTCGCCGGTTCCGTGTCCTGTTCCCGCCTGGGGACTCCTTTCTACTCCTCCCTGGAGACTCTCCCGATCTGCCCCCGGGCTCTTCCTTCCGCTGGGTGTCCCTGTAGGGGTCGACACCCCCTGTGTCTTCTTCCCTTCCGTGGGCATGCATCTCGCCATGCGGTCCTGCGACCATACCTTTCCGTCACTGAGAAGTGCTGACCTTGAGTACGGTTCCAACACTTGGAAAGGGGGTGTGAACTTGCTGTCTCCTTTCTTCTTCTGGATGGGTAGCTTGACTCTTACCCATTCCCCTTTCTCCAGTGCGACTTCTTTTGTGTTGTGCTTCCTGTCATAGTGTTCGGTGTACACTGTCTGTGCTTTCTCCAGGTTCTTGCGCACTACTGCTGGGGACCAATGGCTCTGAACTGTGAGGCGTTTCCAGGCCACGTTGTCTTTTGTGAACGGCTCTCGTCCTCTTAGTACTCGGAACGGACTGTACCCCGTTGAAGTGGGGGTTATCCGATAGGCCCACATCAGTCGCTTCAACTCCTTCTCCCAGTTGTTTCCTTGACTGATCGCTGCTTTTACCGACCCCATGATTACTCTGTTGAACCTTTCCGCTGCGCCATTCCTGGCAGGGTGGTATATTGGCGTGTGTCGAACTGTGATGCCATTCCTGTCCATGAAGGTTTCCCATTTGCTAGATGTAAACTGCGGGCCGTTGTCGCTCAGGATCCCTTTGGGGATACCTTCCCTTATGAAGACCTCTGTCAAGAAATCCAGGATTGTCTCTGTTTCCGCGTTGTCCGCTACATGGACTTCCGGCCACTTGGAATAGCGATCTACCACTACTGTGATATATTTCTGGATGTCGTTGGTATCCGTTATGGGTCCCAGGACATCAATGGAGATCTCTTCCCATGTATTCTCCGGGCATGCATATCTGCCCAGGGGTGGCCTCAACATTTTTTGAGTCTTGTCCGCGTTGCTGCATTGCTCACATCCTCTTACGTGGCGTTCTACTGCCATGTCCATCCCCGGCCACCAGTAGTCTTCCTTAGCTCTCCCCTTGGTCTTCTCTATACCCAGATGACCCTCATGGGTGATGGCCACTATGCGTTGTCTCAACAAGGACGGAGGAACCACCTTGTTGCCGCGCAACAGGAACCATGGCTTGTCTCCTACGGACAGTTCTTCCCTTACTTCCCAATACTGTTTGAGCTCTTCTCCTAGCAATCTCTTCTCCGGCCATCCGTTTGTTACGTACGCTTTTATGGCACTCAACTTCTCGTCCTTTCTGTATTCCTCTTCCCATTCTTGGGCACTTATTGCTCTTTCATGGTCGCCTGTGAATGCTACCGCATAGTCCTCCCATCCGCCTTCGTCTTGGACTTCCGAGGCCTCCTTGGACGCCGCTCTACTCAGGAAGTCCACCACTTTGTTCCTGTGTCCTGGGAGATATTCTACATCATAGACGTAGTCTAGTAATCTGAGCGTCATCTTCGCGATTCGTGGCGTGGCATGCTCATGCCCGCATGACGTGAGGACCTTCACCAACGGCTTGTGGTCTGTGCGTAGCAGGAACCTTCCGCCCCATAGGAATTGCCGGAATCTCTCAATCGCCCACACAGCCGCCAACATTTCCTTTTCGATGACGCTGAATTTGCTCTTGTTCGGGGCTAGCGCTCGAGACGCAAAACTAATCATGGCTATCGCCCCATCTGCAGTACTTTGCGTCAGCACTGCCCCCAGCCCGCGGTCACTGGCATCTGTAGTCAACATGGTGGGAGCGTCTGGATCGTAGCCATGAATGGGTACTGCCTCACTGATGTTCCTTTTCACTTCCTCGAATTCTCGTTGATGCTCTCCTGTCCATAGGAACGTGGACTTGTTTTTGAGGAGCGACCTCAAATGATGGGTCCTGGAAGTGAAATGGGGAACAAATTTGCTATAAAACTCCGCCATCCCCAGAAAGGTCCGTACATCTTCTTTGTTCGACGGGGTGGGAGCTTCCTTGATTGCTGCGACGTTGGACGCTTTGGGTTCTATGCCGTGCCAGCTTATCTCGTGCCCTAGGTACGTGACTGTGTTCAAGCCGAACTTGCATTTGTTCCATTGGGCAGTGAGCCCGTTCTGCTTCAGCACCGTCAAGACTTCCGCTAACCTCTTGTTATGCTCTTCTCGGGAGGCTCCCATTACCAAGATGTCATCCTGAAAGTATTGGATGCCTGTCTTCTTGTGGAACAACTTGTGCATCAACTTCTGGAAGACTGCGGCCGCCGAGGCGAGACCGAACGGCATCCTTAGGAACTTGTAGCACCCGAACGGGGTGATGAATGACGTCAGGTGGTTGCACGATCGGTGCAGAGCGATCTGGTGGTAGGCGGACGTCAAATCTACGGTGGAGAACCACTGCGCCCCTTGGGTTTTCGCCAGCATCTCGTTGATCCTGGGAAGCGGGAACTTGTCCACCACAATGTTCTTGTTCAGTTCCCTTAGGTCGACACACAGCCTCACCTTCCCGTTGGGTTTCTGTGCCACTACTAAGGGGGCCAACCATTCCGCGTTGTCGATCGCCTCTATCACGCCGTTGTCCTCCAACCTCTGTAGCTCTTCTTGCACTGCAACCCTTGTACGGAATGGGATGTTGCGCACCTTGTGGGACACCGGCTGGGCTCCCGCTCTGAGTTGAATCTTGTGTGTAAACTTCGCCATGCGGCCAATGGAGTCTTTAAACACTTCCGGGAATTCTTCTTTCCATCTCTGGGCTTCCGGGTCTTGCCCATCGTCGGTCATAAGGACTTGCATGTGCCCTCCCTCTCCAGCCCAACACCGACGGTCCCTTCTCCGCCACGTACAGCTTCCCCTCACAAGTACGGCCTCGGAATTCGAAGGTTAGCAGGCAATACCCCACCATGGGTATCGGTTCCCCCGTGAACGTTACCGGATGAATGTCAGTGGGCCTCAATTAGCACGCTGTGCTTGGTGCGAAGTCTTCCTCCCATATCCTCCTTTGTACGATTGTGTATGGCGAACCTGAGTCCGCTACCGTGGTGACTCTTATGCCTCCTATCGTCATTTCACACTTGGGCTTCCTGTCCGCCGCGCTCTCTATACCCAATACTTGTTCCTCTACTATCAGGATTTCGTCGTCCTCTTCTCTATCTACTTCTTCTTCTTCGCGCGCCCCTTGGGCTACGTACTTCACTTCTTGCCTCTGAGACTTCCTTCTGCACACCTTTTCGTAGTGGCCTATGAGTCCGCAATACGAGCATTTGGCGCCAAATGCCGGGCAACCCTTGTTGCTGGCTGCATGGGTGCCGCTGCCGCACCTGTAACAGGCTGTCTTGTTCCATTGTCTTTGCCCTTGTGTTCTCGTCTTCCTGGCATTGAATCTTCTGTGGGTCCGTGCGTCTTGTTGCCACGCCGGTTGTTTGCTGTCTGGTGGTTTCCGGTCTTCTACCTTGCATACCGCCTGCTCCGGGTGGTTTTCGCGTTTGGCCGCTTCTGCGCACCTCCTGGTTAGTTCTGCTTTCTTCACTAGGGCTACGACGGTTTTCAGTGGCGCGTCTCCATTCGTCCACAGTTTTTCTTGGATGGCGGTGTTCACCATGTGCATGATGATTTGGTCCCTTATTAGGTCTTCCTGCAGGGTACCGAACTTGCACGTTGGGGCCAGTTTCTGTAGGGCCGCCACGTATTCATCGACGGATTCTCCTTTATTCTGTTACCGATGGTAGAAGTTATACCTATCTATTGCCGTGCACACCACCGGGCGGTAATGGGCGTCCAGGTCATCTATCGCGTGTTGAAACACGTCGTCGCCTGCTGCCGTCCTATCTTCCTTCACCAGGTCTTGGTACACTCGTTGCCCTGCTGGGCCCAAATGATGGAGGAGAATCTTCTTCCGCCGTGAGCTCGTGTACGGAGTGTCACCCTCCTCTTCCAGGGCTACGAGGTAGTTTAGGAAATACCTTTTCCAGTCCTCCCACGGCATCTCGGGCTCCCCTGGTTTAGCCAAGAAAGGCACCGGGTTCGTTAAGGAGCACGTCTGAGAGGTCATCTTCTTCCCACTGCCGGCGCGTCTTCCTCTTGGTGTGGGCGTGCCCAATGTCTCCTCCTCTCCGACGTCGCTGCCCCTCTCTTCTTCCTCCTGACCGGACTCTCCACTCACCGCGGGACTGCCGCTGACTTCCTCCAGGGTGCTGGCCAATGCCCGCCTGGCAGTGTCCTGTACCTTCTTTCCCCTGCACTGGGTTGCTCCGATTGACTCTGCGGGCCCTTCTCGCCTGTTCTAGAAGCTTGGTGCGCTTAGCACGCTTCCTTGACGCCCTCGACGGTTGGCGCGTCCTCTGCTTCTCTGCCACGCTAATGCGTTGTGCACGTGGTGGCCTCTGCCGGGTTCCCACGTTTTCAATGGGGCTCGGGTCCAGGGTGCGTGGGCGTCACCCTTCACCACCTCGTCGCCATTGTAATGATGTTGCTTACTACAGACCCACACAGAAAGAACCACGTGTACACGAAGTAGTGGTGTACTGCGTTTATTCACTTACACAGGAGTGCCCGAGCGGAGCTCTATCCTCGTTGAATTTGGCGCTCATACTAGCCGGGAAATGGCTGCCGCCGGACGTCCTGTGACGTCACGCGGCGAGCGTAATAACCGCTAGACCGCTACACCACAGATATGGTTTTTTTTCCCCTCTTACCTGTCAGGAGTACAGAGAAAGTGCTATGGCAGTCAAAGAGTGTGTGTCAAAAATGTTGTGCACTGGCCTGCAGGAGAAAGGTTACTGGTCAGTCTGCAGAGCAATAGGTTTTTTGAAAGCAGGAATCGGGAGGAGGGACCCTAGCCTTGAAATCAGTAATCTCCTGCCTAATCGGGAGGATTGGCCTGTTTGATATTAACTCTCAAAACTGGGACTAGAGAAAACACAGATCTCTCCAGCAAATACGTTAACCTCCAGTGTTATTGTACCATTATTATTATTCCCTAAGATTTAGTTAACACACAAATATCTCAGCAGTAGCCTTACCCCCATAAGCTTTTTAAAAATGTAGAATTTGCAACCAATTAAGCAGAACAGACGTACTGCTTTGTTTCTCCTTGTTGTAAAAAAATAAACGAGGACCAGATTTTGCATCACTTTTTTCGGCACAACCTTAAAACAAAATCCCAGTGGTTAAATCTTGTAATGCGCTCAAATATACTCATGAATGACCTACTAAAGTTATGTGTGAGATCTTAACATTTTATGTCACTTCTTGTGATGCCATGGATTGCGATGCCACTTCCTGTGATTCCATGTGCGATGTCACGCAAGGTGATGTCACACGCCATGATGTCACTTGCATACTGCCTAATTTGGTTAGTCCACCCACTTTTTTTTTCTTCCCAATTTGTTCCCTGGCTATGTGACAGGCAGAGTCACAGTACGATAGTCTACCCGCCAATGCTACTGAGTACTCTGCATAGCCGCTCTGTGATGCTCGAACGATTCCATCCTAGAGCCAAGGCTCTAATGCTTTTATTACCACCACTCTAGCTAACAGCAACTCGAGCACGTGTGTCCTTGGCAAATTTCATATCCTTTCTCGGTTTCCATACTAATGCACAAGTATCCGTTTAACTCCTCCTACCGGGTCGACGGACATGTCTAGAAGGTCAGTTGAGAAAGTCAGTGTAGAGAAAGGGAGGAATAGAGAGAAATTGGTGCTTTAGTAGTACCTGTCATCGCCTTCCTCACATATATATCTCTGTGTGGCTCACGCTTTAGAAAGCACAGAATAAATTATAACGCTAGTCCCGGTTGTTTCTGCCACTTGAAACATGGCCGCCTGGCTATGACCTTATTGACAAGAAAGACGAGCCTATGCTCCAATCATAGGTTAGGGTCACAGAAAACAGGCCGGTTAACCTGACAGCTCTACCGTTGATTGGTTTATAGAACATGAAATCCCACCCTATGCCATTGGATTGGTAATTATGGACTTTTTCCCTTGTACTCGTTTCTGATTCGTTACTTGTTTTCTGGTCTCGTCCAATGACTTTGCCCTGTGAACTGACTTGTAAAAGATGGCGGCTGCTATGCTGCCTGGTCGCTTGGTGTTGCGTGGGTTCGTGGGTGGGTGGTGTAGAGGTTTGAGCGCAACGACCACAGGAGGGACCCCGGGTGGTGCAGGACTCACAGAGGCTATCCTGCGTGAGAAGAACCGACAGCAGGTAATGTTAGGGGCACGCATTAATTGAGAAAAGGGAATGAAGGTGACAAAATGAAGAGGGTCGGTCCACTGTGCGGGGATATAATCAGGGAGAAGGGAAATTTCTAAGGGAGTCGAGAGTAGAAAGGGGCATGGAAAGTCTACTGAGGGAATAGAAGAAGGGCAGCCCAACCCCGTAGGGATCATCTGAGGGTGGGTGAGAAGGGGTTAATGTATCTGCATTACAATGTAATGAATGAATCTGAAATGGTAGAGGACAGCTGAAGGAGAGAGTCACACTTGAGGGTTGCTGTATTGAAAAATGGGTATTGTATTGCTTTGTGAGCAATATCACCTTAAAACACAGAGAAGGTGATGTGAGGAATGCTTGCAATTTGTCTAGCCACTAGCAATCACTCTGGGTAGCGTCCCAACCTATCGTTCGTTTGCTCACCATGCCACCTCAGTTTGAACCCAACCATATGCAGATAAGTAAATGTTTATTGTTTAGTTAATTAAAACCATAACAATATTTCACATAAAAGGAGCAATAAAATCTCAAAAAAATTTAAAACATAAGTTTTGCATTGCCAGATTGCTACAAGCACATGTTTTTAAAACATTTTTGGCAGTACATTCTCTGATGGATGAATTTGTTATTTCAATAAGATTCGTAGCCAATACTGAAAAGTTCTAACTAAATCGTAAGATTTCAGCGTTCTGTAGTACAGTTGAAAGTCCAGTTTACAAACCTGTTCGTAAGGTTAACAGATTTTAGCCACTTACATATTCTGTATGATAAAGTTCCCAAAATGTATGGTTTTCTCATTCCGCTTCAAAGTTGTTGTTTCAATTTCCAGAGCCTGTTTATGAGAGTTCAGAAATGTAACCAGTTTACAATTCATTTGAGGGCCTGAGGGGTTATTATAGCAGCTCTGCATGTCCTTATTCCTCTGAAGTTTAAAGCTTTCCTTAGTAAAGTGACTCTTGCAGTATGTAGTTAGGGACATGTGCAAATTATATGAATAAAATACTCTTTATTGCTACCGCAGAGTTGGCATGTTTTAGACCCTTTATGTACCCAGGTTGGCCGGTCCGCAATCAACAATAGTTTCCCAAAGCGTAAGGCCATCACTTGTCTTTTTAGGTAGTTCGAAAATGTAATATTTGAATAAGGTGCCGGTGCAAGGGTCTTGTAGTTGTTAATCACCATCCAGGCGGGCAACCTCGAACTGAAGACATTTTTGTCAAGTAGCAGGGAATAGAATTTTGCTGTTTTATTTATTACTTGCTTAAAGGTAAAAAAAAAGCAGGTTCTTGTTCCACAGCTCTGCCGTGCAAGTAGTTATTAGTGCATTATAAAGGGATTGATTGTATGGTGATTTTTTTTTTTTTATATCCCTTTCCAATTCTGTCCAAAGGGTCTTATTGAGTCGGGAGTTTGCCATGTTCTGTTTGTCGATACTAAAGCTTTATTGTGGTATACATTCTCCTTACTGTTTCATTTAAAAGGCCGAATTCGAGTCACACCTGGGCTGATGAGGCTGACTGATGTATCTGGAAGACCTTTTCGTAGGTTGAGACTAGTAGTTTGTTTAAAAGTTCAGAGTCTTTGCTGTTCAGAGCAATACTGGCATACATTATTGTTGGAAGCATTTTGGCTGACGTCACTGCAAGCAAAGGTTTGTGTGACGGCCCCTTCAATTTTTTTGCCAGGGTCCTGAAGGCGAGTGTTAATGCACTAGTTCTCTGTGACATATAGATTTTTTGCTCTTGATGGTTTTGCCTGTTATCCATATAGAACCCAAGGTACTTATAACTAGTTACTTCCTCTAACTGATTACCGTCTAGCCATATATTCATATGCCAATATATCTTGACCCTGCTCCTCATGGGAACAGTCCAGCCCAAATTGCCAGGACAGGTCCTTTCTGAACCGGAACACAAGCAACCCAGAGCTGGTTACAGCTTGTTTCCAGTGACAGAGTTAGCATGGGACCCACGTCTGGGCATACCCATGCCACTTAGAGTGTTCATGAAAACACAAAAGGTTATGGGAGGAATGCTTGCAATTTGTCTACCCAATGGCAATCACTCACGGTAGCATCCCAATCCATTGTTCGTTTGCGCACCATTCCACCTTAGTTTGGACCCAGCCATAAGCAAATCATATACCACAGACTACGTCTAGAACTATATCTAACAGCCATAGCATATTGCCAAATCTCATCATCCCAGCTCAATTTTGCGCTATATATGTATCAGATACTCTGAAGGTGTAGCTTTTCTAATTCTGAAAACTACCTGGCTCCAATAATTTCTCTCTCCCTCACAAAGACTAGAATGCACTAATCTCACAGAAATATAACTTGGGCACATGGGAATTGTTGTGAAGTTTGACCAAAACTAATTGGAAATTACAGTTAAAGCAATCTACCAGGCATTGGTCGGTTCTTGGACTTTTAAAGTGTCTGAACAGTGTCGGGGTTCAAAATACTCGACTTCAACACACAATAAACAGGCCATCTTCGCTTCTTAACTGGAAGCCCATGTAAACTATGATTTTCTTTGTTTTTGCTTTAAGTATATTCCACTCTTAGAATTTCAAGGTACGTAGCATGTTCCTGGAAAAATTGAACCATATAACTTGCGTCTACTCAGCATTGTAAGACTTGCTTAGAAAATATTTACCTCCATGCAGGTTAACAAAATCAGCAGTGGCACTTTGCTTATCAGGCTAAAGCAATCAAATCATTACCTCCATAATGAGATTAACAGTCATTGGGTAAGTAACACATGTAGGGAAAGGTGGAGATTGGTGGTGCACTTAGCACAGAAGTATAATTCTTAATTTCTAGTACTTTTGTGTTTTAGGAAGCTCCTTGACAGTGGTGATTTAGTACCAGGAAGAGGGTAATATTGCGTTGTTTGTTGATGAAGCTTAGGCAGAGCCCAGTGTCAGCGTAGACGTGGTAGAGGCAATGACGATGGTTAATGCTCTTCAGAAGGTTCGGGTAGATGATGAAGGCTGGCCTTGTGGAAGTGAACACGATGCTAAACAGGAGTATGAGGAGAAAAGGACTAGTTTAAGGCACAACGATAAGCATGAAAGGTAGTACCAAGTAAGGGAGGAGCTTGAGACAACCATGTAGGATCTCTTTGTCAGCATTGATAAAGGTCCCACTTAGACTTGGTGGAAACAATAGTCTTATCTAGCCACACAGGGCTGCTGTGAAGGTATTGGACAAGATTTTGATAATTGCTGTTTCCGTAGACCGGTGACTAAGCACTTCAGGTTTTGCCTATGTGCTTGTTACATGTAACTGCTAAGATGCAGAATGAAACTGGAGATCTCGTACTGAATGTGAGAAAGTGCCTTAGTCCCCCCTACACGTTTTGCATGCTTTTGATGTGATTTCAAATGTGGTGCACAGGGTCCCTGCCATCGAGGTCCCCTGTGCCAGTGCTCTTTCCCTAAAACAACTCCCCATTTGCTACTTCTGCCTCTACCTCCTGTTAGACCCTAGTAAATGATACCCTGGGTACCTGGAGCCTGGAAGCTGAAGAGGGTCTCTTGGGACCCCCCCTCGCTGGGACCATGCCACTGCCCTTGCAGCCTGCATGCCCCTGTGAGGGAGAAAATGAGTTGACATAGCACCCTGCCTGAGTGCCATGCCAGCTAGCACTGCCTGACTGTATAGGTAAGCCACCCCTCTAGCAGGCTTCAGCCCTAAGGCAAGGTGCACTATACTCCAGGCGAGGACACATCTGCATGAGCAGATGTGCCCCTACAATATTGTGCACCATTTCCCAATATTGTAAGTACCTGGGAAGCCATAGCGAGTACATAATAATAATCCACATTTGCAAAGCGCGAACACTCACCCGTAAGGGTCTCTAGGCGCTGGGGGCCATCGGGAAGATTAAGCAAGCTATCAGAGTCACATGGTGCTCTGCTAATCTGCCGCCGGCGCCGGGGATCGAACCGTGATCCCCAGATTCCGGAGTCAGTCTCCCTGGCTGCTGTGCCACACCTCTTCCAATGGGTCGGGCCGGGAATTCGACAACTCAGGTTCCACGGCACCGTGATGGCTTTACTGAATATAGGAGTGTTTGGTACCAAACTACTCCGCTCAATATACCACACTGATGCCATTGTAGGATTTCTTGTACCATGTACCCAGAGGGCACCTCAGAGGTGACCACGGAATCCCTGCCAACCCAGGTGTGGTCTTTGACCCTCTGGTCAGCCAGCCACCACCAGACATGTTTCTGGACCCCTTGTAGAGAGCCCCTGCTCTTTGGGACCAGAAATAATGCATATCCTGGGAAGAGGCGTTACACCACCTCCCCCAGTATGAGCCAGTGCTCGAAGAGGGAGGTTTTAAAGGCCTGCCGCCTTTGTAATGCGACCCCAAACTTCTGCTGCTAGCAGCAGATGGCAGCCCCTGGTTTACACCCCCACTTTGGGCAGAAAAACTGGCAGGGAAATAAAACAAGTATTGGAAATGCAATAGGTCTTGCATTTGTTGGAGCTGGAGCTATTGGCATTGTAAATGGCAATGTTTTGTACTTTGCAATAGGTCTTGTATTTGTTGGAGCTATTCACATTGTAAATGGCAATGTTTTTTATTTATCCTTGGGGTTTTATATAGTGCGAACTTAACAGCCTCAGTTGTGAATTTCGATTCATCCAAGTTATTGTGAGCCCTGAAAGTTGCGCGCTACGCTGTGTTGCGCTACGCTGTGTTGCGCTACGCTGTGTTGCGCTACGCTGTGTTGCGCTACGCTGTGTTGCGCTACGCTGTGTTGCGCTACGCTGTGTTGCGCTACGCTAGGCTGTTATGTTTTGCTGTTATGTTTTGCTGTTATGTTTTGCTGTTATGTTTTGCTGTTATGTTTTGCTGTTATGTTTTGCTGTTATGTTTTGCTGTTATGTTTTGCTGTTATGTTTTGCTGTTATGTTTTGCTGTTATGTTTTGCTGTTATGTTTTGCTGTTATGTTTTGCTGTTATGTTTTGCTGTTATGTTTTGCTGTTATGTTTTGCTGTTATGTTTTGCTGTTATGTTTTGCTGTTATGTTTTGCTGTTATGTTTTGCTGTTATGTTTTGCTGTTATGTTTTGCTGTTATGTTTTGCTGTTATGTTTTGCTGTTATGTTTTGCTGTTATGTTTTGCTGTTATGTTTTGCTGTTATGTTAGGCTATGTTTTGTTATGTTTTGCTGTTATGTTAGGCTATGTTTTGTTATGTTTTGCTGTTATGTTAGGCTATGTTTTGCTGTTATGTTAGGCTATGTTTTGCTGTTATGTTAGGCTATGTTGTATTAGGCTAGGTTATGTGAAATTCTTTTGTAAAGTATGCCCACACCCACAGGGCCTCATGGCACCCAACAGCAGAAACTGCAGTGTTATTTTATTTTAAAAGTATGCACATTGGTTTGATCTCTTGAAAATAGCCGTTCCTTGAGTTACTTAAGAAATGAATTTTCACTTGTCAGTGGAAGAGTGTTCTAAGGGTTAGGGCAGGAGTGGGCTAAGGCAGAACAGGGCCTGCCACCCATCCAAATTGTCTGTTTGTTGGTACTTTGAGAAAGAGAGCATCATAAAGGTTGCATGGAATAGTCAAACAGCCAAAAAGGCGTGCCCTGCATGTAAAGTTTTACCTTTTTAAAACATACCGTAAAGTAGACATTTTTTTACAAGACAAACGGGCGATTCCCGGATGCTGATACAGACATCCCAAAAGCTTTCTTTAGAAATAGTTTTTTTTAATTCTTAGCACAGAAAAAGTATCCTCCGGTTGGAATCTGTGTGCCAGAAAGGCAACGTGATCCGCATGATGGTAACAGTGAGGAAATGGAGGTACAATACAGTGAAACAGATCCAGTGATTTACCAGAGATACCCTCGTCTGCCTCTCAAGGGCAGTACATAGAAATGTGAATGCAAAAGCTGCATTTTACTGTGTACACAGCACTACAATACAAATCCTTCTTGTCAATGCAGGTTTTGTAAAAAGTGTGGTATCACTTGCATGCAAAAATCTCTACTGATGCCTAACCGAAATGTAGGTTTTTGTAAGCTTGCACTATTTGTAGAAGATGGCTTTTTTTATCACATGTTTATGCCACAGAGCAGAAAGGTAAGACATGTCACGTCACCAAACAATGCTTGCCTTTAACCTGAGCCTATTGTTGCGTTGAGCTGCGCGTGCAGTCCGCATGCGGGTCAATCTGAGCCATCATTAATGCAAGGAGACATTCGATACTTTTGGAATGCACGCGCTACAACTTGAAAGCTCGGTTCATGTGCTCCATTGATTGCAACTAATACTTGCGAGTATTTAACATGCTGACGGATGTGTTCTTTTGTGATCTGGAATCCAAGCCAATACGTCATCAGTGCACAACTGCATTTAGGTATGACGGGAAATGTAATTGCTGCCTCTGTCCTCCCTGTGACCTTGTGCGCCTCTGAGCTCTGTGCCTGCTTCACAGCTGTCGTGAACTTTTTTTATCTGCTTGTTAAATAAACAAGCAGATAAGAAAAGTCTTCACGACCGCTGTGAAGCAGGCGAGTCAGTCCGGTTGGGCCGGAACAAAAAGCCAAAGAGAAGCAACCCAGAAAGCTCATTTTCAATGGCAGGCCACCGTTTACCATAAACTTGCTGTGCAACGCTACGCGAGACCTAAAAAAGATAGGTGTACCCAGCTCTGCCAACCCCACCCCTAAGGTGTGGGGGAAGTGAGGTGCAGTACAACTTTCAGTCACCATCCCCTCCAATCAGGGTCAGGTCTATGCCCCCTCCATAGGAGGGTGGCATAATAGAGGGTGTAGTCACCCCATGTAAGGTGCCCTTTGGCCCTACCTGCTACTCCCCTAAACGCCTCGTAAATTTAGTATTGAGGGGGCTCCCCCAGACCTGATCCCCAGATCTGCAACGACCTAAGAAGAAAGAAGATCCCCTGCAGCAGATGCCCGAAGACCACTGCCTTGGAACCCAGTCCTACTGGCCTGTCTCCACCTTCGACGATCCTGCGACCTGTCTTTCAACAACGACCTCCAAAACTCCTGGGAGGACTGTTGCCTTCAATAAAGACTTCAGTCTCCAAAGGACAGCGGACCTGTCTATTAGAAACCAACTCCCAAAACTCGGGATCCAGGCGTATCTGCGTCTCCTGCTCACTCTTCACCTGACGCCACCGGCCCCAGTCTGAGTGGCTCACCTGTGCAGTGAAGTCTCCCCGGTGATCCTGACCCCATGTCCAGCGTTGGCTGATCTCTCCTCCCCTCCTTGAAGGCGCCTGCAGTGTGAATCCAGAGGCTCCCCGCAACCGGCTCCAGTAAGAAGATTCCGACGTCCAAAGGCACCCGTGCTCCCATAATCCCTGGGCCTTTGTGAACTGAACCCCTGGGCCTTGGTGAACAGAACCAACGGTGACCCCCCCCCCCCCCTACATCCCAACTTACTTCTGCTGTCACTGGTCTTCCTCCTGCAGCCTCCGGTGCCATGCCTGCAGCCTCTTTACCATCAAGAAGATCCTCATTGAAAAGCATTGGGTGCCCGATGTCGAGGTGGCACACTGCACCTGGCTGCCCCAGTGCTGCTGGTGGTGAATGTTTGGTGCTGCTCTGTGCCCTCTGTGCTTAACCTAACCCCCAAAGCTTGGCCCCTGCAACCGATGTTATCTGCAAGCAGTGTGGTTCCAGGCACCCCCTGTCTCAGTTGGAAAGCATTGGGTCAAACTCCATTTTTGACCTCTGCACCCAGCCACCCCGTGCCGCTGGTGGTGCTGTTTTGGTACTTGCGTGACCCCTGGCCCTTGCGGACTTTTGGCTCTGAAGACGGAATGTTAATGTTTGAAACTCACCTGTTGAACTGTTTATTGTTTTCCCCATAGAATAACATTGGACAGTGTGAAAAAGTTTCAATTAAAAAAAAAAAAAAAAAATCTTTAAAGTGAAAAGTATTTTTCATTAAAAATGTACTTGCCTTATCACGAGGACTTGAGTCTTAAAGTACAAACAAAGCATAATTTTATAAAATAGGTCCGTATCTCCTTCTTGAATCGTGTCCTGTTATTGATCATGTGTGTGCAATAAATGCCTTGCACTCCTCTGTGTTAGGCCTAAGGCTGGTCACCCACACTACCACTAATAGAGCACTTTAAGTTTTGCTTTGAGCCCTGTATGCTTTTGTGGAACTCTGTGCATGGTGTTACCACCTAGTGATGATGATATATACAGATCCAGTTCCTTACACTGAATAACGTTCAAGGTTTAGATAGAGATATTTCTTTGAATAAACTACAAGACTAATAGAAAAGTTAAATCGGCACAGTCTTGAACTTTTAGCTTTTGTGCTTGCAAAGGTATAAGTTCACAGTAGCTCCGCAGCTTTTGATTCAGCCTGTGGAGTTTGAGATAAAAATTAGGGAAATCCCCCAACTGTTAAAAGGTGATTTGGCATGGCTAGAGTGAGGAGGTTGGGAGATCAGGGCTTATGTTTTGAGGATGGCTCACTGAGTTGAGCCCTCACAGTGACAAATGTGGTGTTCTGAGTTTGAATTCCATAAAGGCGTACTCTGCCTTCCGTCCTTGGAACCATAAATTGGTTCATCGTAATCTGTTATATGATGTCTGTAGAAAAAAGTAATGCAGTATTCAGTGTCCTATACAAATAAGTAATTTTTGGGGGGTCATTGTATGTATGTTCTTTCTGTTTCTAAAGCATGAGCCTAGCTGGCAAGCAATGGAGCTCTGTAGAGGGGGTTAAGTACCAGTGGCGCTACGTAGAGGGTGGATGGGTCAGAGGCGGAAGATGGAGCTAGTGGAAAAGGAGAGAAGTCAGCCTATGAAAGGTTGTGTTCTTTGAAGTGGCAAGATTTCAATTACTCCCTGAACTGGAGGAGGGTTGGCGCTGTTGTGATGTGATCTTGTTATCCACTTCCTGCTGTGTTTAGTCTCTAATCTAGCAATGTCAATGCTCCACCCATTGTTTGTTAGCTATGTACACAGGATTTGGTGTAGGGGCCTTGTGAGGGGTGCAGCTGATCTTGAAGATGATTGATAGAGGGAACTGGTGTAGGTCCTTTAGTGCAAGGGCGGTGTGGTCTGATTTCTTTGGCCCCTTGATGAGCCATGGTGCTGCTTGAAGGATGCCTTTCAGGGTAGCAAGGGTGGACTCTGGGATGAATTGATCATTGCCTTCATTCAGGTGGTAGAGGACTAGGGCTTGAATTGTTTTGAAATCTTCAGGGAACAAAGGTTTCACTTTTTTCTAGAGTTGCAATTAGGCTGTTTAGCCTTCTTGGCAAGTTGTTCTTTAAGGGAGAGGTTCGAGTTCTGGGTGAATTCAATCGACTTGACCTGTTTAGTCAGTTGAGGTATGAAGCCTGTTGGGTTTATTGCAGAGCGATGATCGAATCAGAAAGTATTTGGCACTGTTGGCGAACAGGAGGGATTTAGTCTGCATGGTTTAGCATTTGGTAGTTTGTGGACATCCAGATTCGAAAGTGTTCGAGGCAGGCTTTGAGTCTCTGTGCTTCATTGGTTGAGGAGATTTTGAGATAAAATTCGGTGTTATCAGCATACTGGTGGATCTTAATATTGCTGTCTGTAACAAAAACTCCCAAGGGTTACATATAGAGGTTGAAATTGATGGGTGGTAGGATGGAGCCCTGAGGGGCTCGGGTGACGAGAGTGAGTCAGGATCTGATGGTGCCTAACAGAATGAGTTGCGATCAGTTGGTGAGGTAGAATGTGAACCATTGTAGAACTGTGTTAGTGAAGCATGTGCAAGTTTTCAGGTTGCTTATTGCTGCTGTATGTGCGCCAGTAAAGAAGTTGAGCAGGACCAAGAGCCAAGATTAGTTTTTATCATTGAGGAAGCAGGCCTTGTCGACTACATGGCATGTGCCTGTTTCAATTATGCAGTGTAGTCTCAGCCCAGATTGATAGCCTTGACATGCGCCAATCCCTAACGGCGTTGCTACTCAAGTGGGAGGTGGATCTGGGGGAACCCATTGCAGAAAAACCTTGGGAGGCGATCATAAAGCGGCCATGGAAATGTTCTCGAAACGCGCGCTTCCAGCTCATCCAATTCTATGTTTTCCATAGGGCATACCTCACGCCTAGTAAAATTGCTGAGTATTTTGGGAGGTCGGCCACTTGCCCCTGTTGTGACCAAGATGGGGCAAATTTTCTCCACATGTTCTGGGACTGCCTGCAGGTGGGAGGCTTTTGGCGGGAAGTGACGACTGCTCTGCTAACTGTGACGGAGAGGGAGCTAGCGGTGGCACCGGGGGTCTGCTTGTTGCATTGGTTCCCGCACACTGCCAAGACTAAGGTCACCAGCCGGTTCATTGACCTGTGGTTGGTCTTGGCTAAACGTGAAATTACTTCCCACTGGAAGGCGAGGCAGGGGCCTAGTCTCTTGCGCTGGAATAGGGAGATGGTGAAATGGGCAGGAAGTGAAGGGAACTATAGATTACGTTTGGCTCAGCGTAATGGAAGTGAGCAAACACTAGAAATGGCCCGGGCGGCACTCCTGGAGCTGTTCAAACATCGACTGTAGACGACGAAGAGACTCTTGAGGAGAGGGATATGGCAAGGGGCCCTTGAGAAACCCATCACGTCTGGGAGTACAGGGCGAGGGGAGGACACTGGGACCATGATAGGCAGCTTCCCCCTGTGCTTTTGATACACTCACTGCTGCGCCCTGCGGGATGGGGAGTCTGACAGGTGGTACGGAAGGCATTTTTGCCCTCTTGCATAACTTAGAGGCTGGCGACATGCTTGGGAGGGTAGATGAGCTGTGGGGTTCTTTTGGGGGAAGTTTTGAAAGGGAGAGGGGTGGGGGGTCTTCTTATTGCATCACACCATTGACCTGGATCAACCATGTGCACGGACTGCGCTGTATCACGGACGCCTTATGGGACGATGGGTGTGACTTTGTAATCAGATTGGTGGGCTGTCCGTTATACTTCATCCTGGTTTCCTCTGGTGACCAGTGAGTGGGCGGGGGGATTGAATGTGTAATTTCATGAAACTCAATAAAAGTCTGTTTAAAAAAAAAAAAAAGGTTGATAGCCTTGAAAAAGGTTAATCTTGCTGTTGTGATCTTGTAGCTGGATGACAACTCAGTGATTTTCCCAAATAATGGGAGGTGAGTATTTGGTTGGAAGTTGGCAAGATCGGCACTATCTACTGTAGGCTTTTCCAGCAGGGGAGACATTTTCTGATATTTAAGCTTTTCAGGAAAGTGGCCTGGGTTTACAATGCACTGGCAATGTGGAGAAGAGGTGAGCGGGCTTCTTGCAGAGATTTGATCTTGGAGGAAGAAAGCACGTTATTTTTTTTTAAAGTTCTGAATGTTGGAGAGGTGTGTGTATAGGTGCGTGTGGTTAAGGGTTGAAAGATGACTAGTTAGTGGTGTGACTGTTTGGTATAGGTGATGGTGTGAATGACTATGATGAACTGGTGAAGTTAGATCTGAGTTTGTTGTTTATTTCTGTGAAGAAGTAGTTGGTAGCATTTCATCTGTCTGCTGATGGTGGTTTAGTGTGTTTTGTACAGGGGCTGGCACGCTATTTGACATCCCTAAAGAGGATTTTGCTTCTGCTGATTGTTCCTTTTATAATGGTCTTTTAGAAGGTGGCTATAGCTGTGGTGATGATGGTGGGATGTTTGCAGCAGAGTGCTGTCAGATGGCGAAGGTGTGTAAGAAAGTACCCTCTTTTTGCATGGTTGCCCCCACTTTTTGCTGAACTGCTGATGTTATTTGACTGAGTGTGCCCTGGATTCTTGCCAAACAGGTACCCAGGGCCTAGGTTCTTTCCCTAAAACTGCATTGAAAACAAATCCCAATTGGCACTGTTTGACCACAGGTCAGTCCCTTGTAAATGGTACCACGGGCACTGTGGCCAGGGAAACAATGCACATCCTGGAACAAAGTGCCAAGTCTCCTCCCCCAAGATGGGCAGGGTCCACGAAGGGTAAGATTCAAAGGCTTGCCACCTTTGTGAGCTCCCCCAGACCCTTTGCTGCTTCCAGCAACTGTCACCCACCGGTTATGACCCCCACTTTGGGCGGGAGAATTGGCGGAAAAGCAAGTGAGGAAGGGAGGTGTGCCCACCTTTGCCAACCCGACCCATCAGGTAGGGGAGGCGAGGTGAAGCACAACTCTGTCCCCGCAATCTTGCAGCTAGGGGGACCCAGCCAACCAGAGTGAGGCATATGCCCCCCTCCCACTGGAGAATGGCATGATAGGGGGTGTACCCACCCCAAGGAAGGGACCCATTGGTCCCAACCTTTACCTATTTGTAACACCCCTAAATTTAGTATTTAGGGGCAGCCCCGAACCTTGCCTCCTCAGATAAGAAACGACCAATAAGAAAAGAAGGACCAAACAGCTAAGAAGAGGAGGACTCCCACTGACTTGGCCTCAGCCCTACCGGCCTGTCCCCACCTCGGACCTGCAGAAGCAAAACTCCGGTGTGTCCTGCAGCCAGCAACCTCAAGAACCTCGATGCCCTGCCTTCCACAGAAAATTCTTCTCCCGTGAACACCAGATTTGTTCATCTACAGACCCTAGCTCTGACCAAATCGGCGAGTCTGCACCACTCTGCACCCGTCACCCATGGCCTGAGTTTGAGTATCCCAACACCACAAGGAGGTCTCCCCGTCGATCCTGACCCTAGATCTGGTGCTCTGACCTGCCTCGAATCTCCCAGCGAAGCCTGCAGCCTCTTTCTGGAGACACCCCTCGACCGCGACCAGACCTGGTAAGAGAAACCAGACGCATAAAGACACCCCTGCACCCGAAGCCCCACGGCCTTTGACGGCCCAACTGACTGTGTCCCAGCATCTCCAGGCAACCCAACTTACCTCTCCAACCAGTGGTCACCTCCAGAAAATCTTCAGCTCGAGCCTGTTGTCTTTGTTGAAAACGGAGAATCCCCATTGAAATCAACAGGGCACCCGATGCCAAAACAGCACTGTGCACCCAGCCGCCCCTGTACCGCTGCGGGTGTACATTGGGTGCGAACTCTGATCCCCCTTTGGCCTGAGCTGAATCCCAGGAGCTTTGCTCCCACAACCTTGTGGCTTACTCGTAAGTAGTCACCAACCGGAGGCACCCTATTCCTCATTGGATAACACTTGGCCTCAGCACTCTGCACCCTGCCGCACTGGTGCTGCTGAGGGTGTAAAAAGAGTGCATCCTTGACACTGGGGGAACCCTTGTTCTAACCCCAGAAACTCGACCCCAAAGACAGAGTACTTACCTGGTAACCGATAACTTCATTTCTCTCCATAGGAATACATTGACTGTTTTTCTCTGAAAAATGTTGTAAGTGTGGAGTTGATTTGTATGGAAACCTAAAAAACTGCAACTGTGCAAAACTGAATTTACTTACCTTTTCTCTAGGAAATGTCCCAGTGTGATATCTAGGCATATCACACTGAGTAGAAAAAGTAATCTAAAAAGTAACTGAAAAGTAATCTGTACAGTAATTTCGAATCCTTGACTTACCTGTATTTCAGGCAAACTGCATTTGAACCTGCATTTAATTGTTAACACTCAATAAGATTTTGCAAATCATTTATTTCACTTACCTGTGCCAGGCTTGGCTTGGTTCTAGAAATAAAATAACTTAATATTTTTATACAGACAAAATTGGTCTGAGTTCAGTTTTTGAGTGTGTGAAATCATTTGATGATTGTGTACAACAAATGCTTAACACTACCCTCTGATAAAGCCTTACTGCTTGCCTACACTACCACAAATAGAGTGTAAGGCGCTATCATCTTTTACCTTTGCCTACCTTTTGGTGTTCCACTGGACTCTGTGCACACTATACCTTATTTTGATATAGTATATACAGAGCCAGCTTCCTACAAGGTTCTTCTGGCATAGATCTTCTCAATTTCCTCTTCTGTCTTCGTGTGGTGCGCCTGTTTTCCTCAAGTTCATTGATGTACCAGGGTGCTGATGGCTTGGGCTTAGAGACTTGAGTTTCAGAGTAGCATAGCACTCTGTAAGATTCTTCAGACAGAAGGCTGTTGGCATCTGTTGAAGTCTGGATCTGTCTAGGAACATTGATTAGTATTTTAGTTCTTCTAGATGGATGTCCTTGAAGGAGTGGAGGATAACTTTATCCTTTTTCTGCTGTCCTTCATTTGATGGCGCAATATGTGTGATGATGAAGGTTGCAGCAAGATGATTAGTCTAGTCCAGTCCAGGTGCATAGGGGCTGGCAGTGGATGTTGGGGGATGTAGAGAGCAGGCGGTTGAACATGTTTCCTTTAGAGGGAGTTCAGTGGTTGATGTAATAAATAATTCTAGGATGTTCAGTAGAATGGTGGGCTTCCTTCATGGTTGTACTGCTTGAGGTACCGGGCAGATTAAAGTCTCTGAGGAAGATGGGGGTGGTAAAATTGGGTGAAGACAAAGGTGCTGAGCTCTGGTATTTCTTATGTGAAGTCCTTGTGGGTTCTGGTTGGGGTATAAATGAGATGAAAGGAGGCTATTTCGACCACTGAGAGATGAGAGTGGTTGGAGAGTTGTTTAAATGACGTAGGTGTGGCCATGTTGGCGGTAGTGCATTGCCACATTAACTTGTGTATGACTGAGTCGTCCTTCAGATTTGCTTGGGGGTCTATGTGCTGGATGCTGTATCCAGGGGGAGGAAGTGTGTAAACTAACGTTCTGTGATAAAGAGCATTTATTTTGTGATGTTGGGGACGTATCTTATTGTTGTGTGAGTTCCTGAGTATTATATGAACATAGGGGATGCGGGTCATGTGTGCATTCTAGTGAGTGGTTTGTGAGAGATTTTTCGTATTATATGTAAGAGTATGGCGAGTCTGCTTACTGGTTCTTGGTGTGAAACTGGGTTTGGTGGGTCTAGTGGTGTTTGAGAGAGAGAGGATTCTGGGTGAATTGCCTTGGAAGCAGGGGTTCTGGCCCAAACAGATGATGCCCTTGTCTTGGCTGCCCTTAGCCTGGGGCGACTAGTCAAGAGATGCCCTGGGGTGGCAGGTCTTGGAAGGCTGTGGAATGTGGGAAAATGCAGTGATGCCACTTCTGCATAGCTGGGAAATCTGTAGGTACTTTTTGATTTGGAAATTAAGTCTGCTTGCTTGGCTTCTTTTAAAGATGGTTTTGGTGAGAAACCAGTGGTGTCATGTGTCCAGGTAATGCTGGGAAATGAAATCTGCCTGCCGAGCTGCTTCTCCGACAGTTGCTTATGACGGGAAGCCAGCAATGTCACTTTATGTACTGATGGATGCTGGAAATTGTAGTGATGTTACTTTTTGTTGCGATGCTGGCATTATGTTGAAGTCTGTGGTTTTCAATGCACCTGGTTTTTCAGAGCTCTGCCTAGCTCTTCATTGCTGTTCTGTTTAGTAAGTAGAAAACAGACAACTAACCTAAAGCTTTCTGGTTGTCGTTGACTTTCGTGGCACCTTGAATGTACTATGATATTCATAAGCCTGTTTCTGACAATTATGTCTTCATATTTAAGTGTTTTTTTGGGGTGGCGGGGGGGGCAACGTTCACAAATGTGGTGGGGGGATAAAACTTTACAAGTCAATTACTCGGATGATAGCGAAAGGTTCTTTCATCAATGCAGTTCAGCACACTAGTCAGTGAGTAATCCCAGAGCTGGTCTCTTACAAATATCAGTCATTGTTATTCCTTGGTCACAGGAACTAGCTCCTGTTCTGTTGGCCTTTGTCTATTTGGGCATGATCTTCAGTGCTTGGACCAGTATATGCAAAAGGACCTTGGAACTAGTACCTTATTGGTGTTTATGGTGATTATGTTCCTTCATATAGTTGTTCAGCAAGTACTCCGGACAGTCTGTAAGGAAGAAATCTTCCCAGCCTGTTCACAACCAGAGTAGCTTAGCAGTATGCTGCTCTAAAAAAGCATATGTAAAACTATGCAAGTCCTGCCGTGGTGTAACTCCTCTAAGTACTGGACCAACATGTCCAGAATTTATTTGGTTATTGGGAACGCTGAACTGGAGTAAAGGGGAGAGAAGATGCTTCTCTGAATGGCCATTCTGTCACGGCAGGAGCTATTTCACTGTTTTTCTCTAAATCGGTCAAGCTGAAACAGGTCAGAGATAGATGTTTATACCAGCTCTGATCCTGTTCCAAAGAGGAGTGAGAAGTATTATCCAAGTTATAGGGACCATCCCAACCTATAACAATGTCACAATCTACATCAGTGCACTCTGTGACGAAGATAGGTGAGTGACTTAACTTCCCTACTAGGGAGTGGTTCAAAACTCACGTCACTCCTTCTTTTCAGTCCTGATGAAAGCCCGCCGATCCAATGAGACAGTAAAGGGCTGAAACATGTCGACCATTGATAACTGAACCACATGGGTTCAGTGGACCCTTAACACATACACCTTAGCAGATGCTCTTGTTTTTAATCTTACCCCTACCTGACCAGTAAAATACTTTACACTGGAAAGGAGGTATTTTTAACTTCGCACTTTTTTCAGCAACTCTTTAAGCACTAATCGCGGCTAACACGGAACCAGATGGTCTTCCTCCATGAAGAGGAAAAGTGACCGCCTGGAGAATGGGAAACTCGGTTGGAAAAGTTCCCAATGATTAACCCACTCACCTAACTACCTAAAGCGAAGAACCAAGATCTACCGCTACTAACAAGTTAGAGTGTATGAGGGCCTTAAAACATCTTTCATAGACCCTGATATTCCAAGACACGTGATTCATTCCAATTTGATTTTTTACTATTATGCCGGAAGCTGAATGAATCACTGCTTCTTCCTCCCAACTTAGATATTTTTATATTTCAACAGGATACAACTATGCTGTTTGAAAGTGAAAATTAGCATAGTTGTCAAGATCGCTTTTGCGACCTGCATATGTGTCTTTTTGGGAACGCAAACTTCGAGTGAATTGCCCTAAACCACAGGATCGGAGGCTTCCCACTGAAACAGGAACCTAGTTTCCAAGCTGCAAATACTTTTGGTATAGCTGTTCAGCCACACCTGCTGGTCTTTACCTATATTTGTGTTTTTCAAGTTGTCATTTTTACCGTACGGCAGAGAAGAAATAACCTTATGAAATGTGCCATCAGCAAAGGATCAAATAAAAGGTTTTATTTATCTTTTAAATACCACATTCAAAAGACAACTGATGTTATATTAACAATGGTAATCAAAGTTTAATAAAGCTTTTCCGACATGCTTGCTGTCAGAGAAAAATAAATTGATAACAAAAGACCGTGACATTGTAGTACAAACGAGAAACTAATTGCCACTGGAGTAAAGCTGTCCTGGCTTATGAGGGGTGATAACCTGAAACCGGCCCTAGGATGCTTGTTTCTGGTCCAGGGAGAACTTGGCCTGGCAGTTTGAGCTGGACTGTTCCCATGGGGAGCAGGGTTAAGAATGGTTTGTATATGGCCGGGACCAAACTGAATTGTTTTGGTGAACAAAAAAACAATGTATTTCGGCCCAGATCTCTGTACTGGGGGTGAATGTTTGACACCGTTCAGCTTTCCACCCATCAACTGTTTTTTGTTTTTTGCATTAATAGATTCGGCGTCCGACTTTGAAGCTCAGGAACACCGTTTCTAAACCTTCTTCTGTGATTTTGGGCAAAAACACTACAATAAAAGATTAAAGGCTATTTAATTACCAAGCACACATACAATCTACACTTACACACATATATAATATATATATATATATATATATATATATATATATTATATATATATACACACACACACACCAAGGCCTGTTTTATGGTCTGTTGGGCTGATTTTATAGTTATTTTTCCTTAAAGCAAACATTACCTGTGGGAAGCTCAAATCCACGACGTCTTCCTCCCATTCCTTGTAAAACTCTTATACAGCGAGTCTTTACAAGTTTAAAACTGTTCCAATTTGCTAAAATGGCTCCTTTTTTAGCTATCTTATTCACTAATATGGGCTACTTTTATTTTGGCACCCGGGCTTATCTTCTGTCCCATTCCGACCCTGGCTGTACCGGGCAGTTTGGCTTGACCATTATAATTGTTGGATATGTAATTAAGAGAACTGTGACCTCCTATGTACTTATGTTCTGTAACATCATACAACTGTATTAGAGATACGTAGAGATTAAACTGTAAGATATTAGTGTCATGACCGTCGGCACCCGGTCACACAGCCACAGATGGGTAGCAATGACCCTAGCGATGTCCTAGATTTTCATGTTTCGGCATTAGCGCCACAGTTCTGTAACAGCGTGTGTCAGGGGCCGTCCAGGACTATGTCTGGAACACAGTCAGGGACTTGGGCAAGGACTGGCGAATGGGTAGAAAACATAAGTAGAACAAGCATTTGCAATGCAATAGGTCTCGCATTTATAAGAGTTTGAGCTATTGGCATTGTAAAATTACAATGCCTTTTATTTATGTTTTGGTTTTAAAACAAATAAAAGGCATTGTCATTTACAATGTCAGTAGCATAAACTCGCATAAAATCAGTGTGCGGCGTGCAGCAGTGTGCGGCGTGCAGCAGTGTGCGGCGTGCAGCAGTGTTTCGTGTAGCAGTGTGAGGCATGCAGCACTGTGACGTGCAGCATGCCGAGACCGCTCCGTACTTGTTGGTAAATAGAGGTTCACTATCTGTTGATAATGGGATTCACTTGGGGGGCTGACTTACCTCCTCCACCCCCAGGGCCAACACTGAGAAGGCATTAGAGACCTGGTGCTGCCTATGCTGCAGTACTGCGAGAGAGAGGGATGGGGGGCGGGCAGAGGAAGAGGAGTGGGGTTAGAGAAGGGACAGGTGGGGAGAGAAAGAGGAGAGAAGGGACGGAGACAGAAAAGGAGCAAAAAAAGAATTAGAGAGAGTAAAGAGGAGAGTTGGGGAAAATGAAAACATTACGAGAGAACATGTAGCAAAGAGGTGGAGAGAGAAGATGGGAGAGAGTAAGGACGCAGCCAAGAGATAGGGCAGAGACAAAAAGAATCGAAACAATACAAAAGTATTTTCCAAACTCGTAAATAACCACGGGCCAATCAACTGATCTGCAATGAAGCATCCGAATCCGGTATATCATGACGTTAACCATGCAATAAAAAATAAATTTAAAAAAAATAAAAAAAACACCAAAAAACACGTATACACCATGTTGACCCTTTTCCATGCAACGTATTCTAAAACGCCATTCTCATTCATACATTCACAGCAAACCTGTTCACAAGAGTGACAGAAAATGTGGTATTAGTGTTACATTTTTGTTTATATCCATACCCGCTCACTTATGCAATTAAAGGATTCATAACCACACGGTTAAACAAAACTTACTGATTGGCCTTGCCGTGAAGGAGAAACGCGTGTTAACACACACTCCCGATCTGTGAAACGTTCACCACACTTTCTCGAAATTGAAACCAGTGCATGTGTCCGACGAACTTCCTGCCGCATATCTGAATGCACCAGTGGCAGAAGATAGTCACCATCTTGCAACAACACAATTAAAGGGAGGCATGTCTGTCTCTCCCCACCGCCACATGTCTCTGAGTCTTACTGTCTCATGCGAGATCTCCCTCTAGGAGACAGCTGATACCGACTCTTCCCCTGAGACAGTACGGGAGATGCGTGTGTGTGCATAGTGTGTGTGTCTATATGTATATATCTGTGTGTGTATGCATGTGTGTGTGTTTGTATGTGTATATGTTTGTGTATGCATGTGTGTGTTGGTGTGAAAGTATGGGTGTGTCATTGTGTTCATTTGTCTTCATGGATGTGTACACATATGTTTGTGTGTATACCTATGTCTGTGTATGCATGTTTGTGTGTATGTATATGTGTTTGAGTATGTTGGTGTGCGTGCTTGTTTATGTGTGTATGTGGGGTTGGTGTGCATGTATATGCATATGTTTATGCATGTCTGTGTGTGTTTTCATATGTTCATATGTGTGTGTAAATGCATGTGTGTGTTTGTATGTGTGCATAGTTGTGTATGCATGTGATCAGAGGGAAGAGTGCACTTGAGGGCAAAGAGGAAAACATACAGGGAAGAGTATGTGAGGGCAGAGAGAAAAATACAGAGGGAAAAGCACGTGAGGGCAGAGAGAAAAATACAGAGGGAAGAGTCCATGTGAGGGAGGAGAGAAAAATAGAGAGGGAAGAGCTCATGTGAGAGTAAAGCGAAAAATACAGAGGGTAGGGCGCATGTTAGACCGGAGATAAAAACATAGAGGGAAGAGAGCATGTTAGAGCAGAGAGAAAAATATAGAGAGAAGAACACATGCGAGGGCAGAGAAAAAAATACAGAGCGAAGAGCACATGTGAGAGCATAGAGAAACCAGTTTAAGCTATTGGCATTGTAAATAACAATGCGTTTTATTTATGTTTCCAAAACCATAACATAAATAAGACATTGTCATTTACAATGCCAATAGCTCAAACTCGCTTAAATGCGAGACCTGTTGCATTGCAAATGCTTGTTTCTTTTGTCCAGTCCTCGCAGCAGCCGCCTAACAATTTAGAGCCCAGCCAGGATTGCTGCCTATTCAATTTCAGTCCACTAGGGACCGTTGTTTTAAGTAGGAGTACAGCAGGATTCATAAGGATTTGGTTTCCATATGCGTGGCACATCTAACTGGCCATCTTGTCAGGCCACACCCCGAGTCTTTTTATTTTGATTAGTAAATTTGTGGTGTTGTAGATTGGCGAGTGGGCGAATTCTAGAAAGGAGTGGATGAATAGATGCAGGACTGCAATTTGAGCGACAAAATGAATAGATGACAAATGGGCGGGTGTGTGGACGGAAGGATGAGTGGATGCATGGACTGAAGCCAGTCCTATTGTCTTGCCAATGCTGTGTGGTGTTTCACTTTTATACAGCATCTTATTAGCTGGCAAGTTACATTAAGATAAATTGCGATATGCTTTTAGGCGGTTCCTGCATAAGAAAATCAGTGGAGAGAGATCTATTTTTCTGAAATCATTCATGACTTAAAATACTGTTCAAGGCTACATGAAACGGGAACAATGGAGCCGCTCTTTCTCCGAGCTAGAGAGCTATAGAGACAATCACTATCAAGGCAGACTGATGTTTCTTTTAGAACGTGTGGATGCGAAACATAAAAGGAGAAGGATGATGATGTTGCGTGCCTGTTCTTTCTTGTCAAATGATATGCTTCGGTTTCTAGATTAATATTTAGGTCAGCTGTCCGGCGCGTATTCTTTCCGTCCAGTAATGGTTTAAAGATCTCACGTCTGCTTCATCAAAAGCCAATTTGGTGCCCTGCCAGAGCGGGAGACTTAGGAGCGTCAGATCAGAGTCTCGGCGTCCGCACCACAGCGTGTGTTTCTGGGCACATGACTTAATGCCGCCATGACTGAAAATGAATGTGCCTTTATGTAATGTGACCGGTAATCGGGTAAAGCGCTTCAAAGCCTTCGGGGCGAGTTGGAGCTACATACAACAGACACATACAACAATGAGCAGAGCAGGGTGTGAAAGATTTATTCAAGGGCAGGGGCAGGAGACCCCTCAGTTGTAATGAAAAACAATAGGAGTTTTCACCTCTGGTGGGTCACTTCCAGTACCTCCCCTGCACTCAGGTGAAAGCAGCCCTTGCTTTCCTCTGCCTGTGAACCCATGCATCAGCCCCCACAGACCAGTGCTGTGGGCCCCGCCTGTGACGCCTCCCATTGCATTCCGGCCCCTGTAGTTTTCGCATAAAGACAGAGGTGAGATGTGTCCATTAGATGCGCCTGTTCTTTCTTGCCAAATAATATGCTTCTGCTCCTACATTGATATTTAGGTCAACTGTCCGGCGTGTATGCTTTCCGTCCAGTAATGGATTAAAGAACTCACGTCTGCTGCATCAAAAGCCCATTTGGTGCCAGACGGTGCTGTCAGAGTGAAGTGCCGCTGTGTGACGGGCTTCATAAATCCTCGTGAATCCGATGAGCTGAAAAACAAAGGTTGGGGCAAGGCGAGGGTGAATGGAACATGCGCCCTTCACTGCAACAATGGTAACTTGAGTAAGGGATATGGCTCAATTAACAGAGCTGTCGACTTGGTCTTACATAAAACGAAACTGGCTTAGCGAGATAACGGGAAGATTGCAAGACAGCAAGGATCAAGGATGTGATAACAAGCAGGAGGGGGTGGCAAATGGTGTCCACGGCCGCTTTGATGTCCTCAGTGGCCGCGCGGCTCACTGAGGACATCAAAGCGGCCGTGAGTGAAAGTGATCACGCAGTGCTTTTCAGGCTGCCAAATGGTGCGCGCGCTCGCGCACATGCACTGTATTTGGAGGCCTGAAAAGCACTCGTTTGCACTTCCAGATCCCCCTTTAACAAAAGCTCTCGCGAGAGCAGCGCTAAAGCGCTGTCTCAGGCGAGACCTAAAAAAGAGTACAGCGCTGCCCAGGATCACACAGGAAGTCAGAGGAGAAAAGGGATCAAAAAGGGAAGCCTGCACAAGTGAACAAGATTACTAAGACTCCGGATGGGCACTTGTGGCAATTTAGCATTAAGAATAACTACACCTAGGGCGGATGTGCAAGACCTATCTATACATATAATAACATTAACATGGGAATGTGGGGTAAAGCACTCAGGAGCTCCACACGATAAGACTGCAAGCTCAGTAAGTTCCTCACCCACAATTGCTGTTACAGATACTGACTGCAAATACCCACCTATAGGATATACATGCAAAGGCAGGGTATGTGGAGCTGATACCTATGGTGATGTTATAAATGTAACTTCAAGACAATTGTCACAGTAGACCAGAAACCACACCTAGGTTATCAGCTATGGCCACGGATCCTGGCAATCAAACCGGAACATGCAAGGCAGAAACAGCAAGGGCGTAGAAGTAAATACACAGCCACAATTGACAAGGAACTAGCAAGGAGGAGTGCTTAACAGGAAAGAAGGGAAACAAGGACACACTTAGCAGAAAGCAAGTAACAAACATACAAGGAAACTAGAAGCAAGACAGTAGAACAGGAAGCCATAAAACTAGTGGCTGAAACGGAGGTAATTGGAAGTAAAGCATGAACTGGGACCAGGGAAATACAGGAGAGCGGATTCAATGGTGCATTAAATAGTACTAGTTCAGGAATCAAGGATTAGATAAGGACCAGGAGTCAAGGTAGCAGTGAAGTCAGTGCTAATTCAGAAACAAGGATAGCTACCGCTCTGGAACAGAAATCAAGGAAACCCTGAAGGCAGTGCTAATTAGGAACAAGGAATAGCTGCAACTCAGGAACAGAAACAAGGAATAACTATATCTCCGGAATCAAGGAATATCAAAAGCTCAGGGAACCAGGAAATCAAAAGCTCCGGAAACCAGGATTGGTCTCTCTGGAACACAGCTACAATGACAAACGCTGGACTGAAAAGAGCTGGGGCTTAAAAGAGCTCACAATAATCACATGCATCAAGTGTGAGCACCCTAGCAGTAGCCAGCCACAGGTGAGCTGAATTCCACCACACAGCCTTGGCCTGCGGGGCTGAAGACGAAGAAGCGAGTAGGGAATTCTAGGTAGTAAAGTTTCAGGCTTGTGCAGGCTGGCTTCAGGTGTGAGCAGGCTGGCTTCCACAAAACCGGCATGGATTGGATGACCATTTCCAAGTAGCGTCCAAATGGCTGGAAGTCAGTATGCAGGGAAGGGCCCGGAAGCTTATTAGACCACTGGAAAGTTCCCCTGGGGGTGCGCACGAGAGCAAAACTTGACACCTTGCTTATTGGGCTCTCATGGGCAGCCCCCCTGCGGGAATAGCGTATGAACTGCAAGATCAGTTGGACATCTTTGCCCAAATTTGTAACCTCTTCCTTTCAAGCCAAGGCCTCTGCCTACCCAAATGCTTTGAATTAGTGGTCAAGGCAGACGATGACCACGATACATGGAGAAATATCAATTGGAGTACTAGAAAATAACGCAAAGTACCCTCCCTTTCCCTACAACCGACACATGTACTGACCCTACTGCGTGGATATAAATAGTCTAACTCAGATGTCTTCAATATGTGGGTCCTGACCCCAAGGGGGTCCTGGAGTTATGGGGGGGGGGGGGGGGGGCACGCATCCCTCAGCCTCACTTCTGCCTGGATCCAAAACGTGTACTCTTCGTTTTGGAATAAGACAACAGTCCTGGATGGTTAATTACAATAGTTAAAATGCTTCATCTGGAGTGTCATTCAAGGACTCTCCTGTGCTGTGAAACTGAAGCCGGGCCCACAGCTAAACACACCTTTCTGATGGTGTTCTGCTTGCCTGAAAGAAATGCAAATGTGCAGAAGTTAATCTGCAAATTTAAAGGTTGCTTGGGAGCCGGTACTGGCTTTAATTGATTGAATCTCTTGAAACTTTGTGATGACAAAGATGTATTCTTTTTGAGTGGTAGTGCAGAGTTAACAACTGTGAAGTGAGTGCTTTTACTGGTCATTGTATTTACATGGAGCTCACTATCCCTGAGAAGGTGTTGAAGGGACAGTTATGTAAAGTAAATTGCATTACGTATGGTCTGGCTATTACTAAAATCGAAATTTCGGAAACAACATTTTATCATAAAACATTTTGCACATTTTGTAGCAGTCTATCTTCTACTGTGTGTAAATGCAAAGTAGTAGCACTAAAAATACACACTTCATTATTCTCCACTGACCAAGATTTCATTCTGTGGCTTTCTGGTTACACACAGACCTTTGTAGAGCATTAACTAATAGAGGTTACATAATGTACCATGGTGCATTTGCCACCGAGTAACCACTTTTATTTATTTACTATGCGTTGAAGCTGCCCGTTATTTTATATGTAACACCGGACAGTAAAAGACCTAAAGCATTTTTTACAGAATATTTTGTTTTTAGCCACACCTTTGACCCCCGCATCATGTTCATATTCTCAAGTCCCTCCCAAACATGACTGAAGTCAACAACAGCAACAAACTAATATAACCAGAAGTCAATGTTTGCTGAAATAGAAGCGTCGGTTTTCATAATGTTGAAAATAAAAACCTTTTTAGAAAACCGTATGAAAGAAGATTTAGGGCCACTTCCTCCCCTGGAATTAAAGAAAGCATCCTACTTGGACCTTGCAGTTCATTATTATTATTATTGTGAATACTATTTTTTAATTATGATGAATGATGTTCAGCAACCTCCAGTTCCATGCAGCTGTTAAAGCCAAGCCGTCAGCATCCCATGACACATAGTATGGTTCTCCTCGGATACCGTGCACTAAAGTTGCAGCCCATGCATTACAGCTATTATACCTAGGACCACTGGAATTATGCGATTGTGTGGCAGTGGCAATTTTAGCATAAAGATTTGCCGCATAATTCATCATCCGACACATGATCTTGTGATTTTAACAAAACAAAAAAATGTAATACTCAACCTATTCCAAAAATACTAAAAAGCAGCAACACATGTTGCCGGTCAGTAGAATGCCCTTTAGAAAGCTGGACTGGTCACCTTTTTTGTTGCTTAGTGCTATATTTGAGTGTTAAACTAGTATGAATGAGGTGCAACCACAGATTGACCGTTACTCTGGAGAAAAACGGGCCTACCCATCAAATTAGTTCAAAAGGGTATTATCCAAATAATTTTTGCAAATTAGCTCCTGACACCGAACCACAATCGCCCACAAATCTTTTGTTTGCTAAGTACTGCTTAATATTATTTCCCCTCCGTAAAAAGGATTGCTGTGGGAGTGGAGGGTGTTTATGGTTGTTGATGGTCGTCGATGATGAGGAGCACCAGGTTCTAGAAATTGTCAGTAGGAGGTCCTTGCGCCTAAAACTTTTTGGCAGGGGTCTCGGCATCAAAAAGTTTGAAGACCTCTACTCTAACTTGCCCCCTGGGCTTCTATGGATGGCAGGTGGTAGTCTGGCGGATTTCAGCACGGAAGAGCATTGTCGCTGTTGAGTGGATTAGGTCACAATGTGCATTTTGTAAATGTGTGACTCATGGGTCATTTGCCTTCTCATGCTGAAATTGACATCCTTTTCAACGGGCTATTAACTGTAAACCAGTACCCAGGGAATTCCTAATAATTGTCCAACTTGATGGTTGATCATCTGACCCCACAACCCTTATGGGCCCAGTGTATCTTTTCCAGTTCCCTCACATACTGCAGACTGGGCTGTGTGGAGCATCAAGTATAGTTATTTTTGCCCACATTTTCCCTCGTCCGGTTAGATGCTAAATTACGCTCTGGATAAAGTATTTCTATTGAATTTGTATGTACAGGTGGTCCACTTAGTGATCGATGTTTTGTGCACTTTTGATTTGAGCCACTAACCTTTCCCACCTCTTCATGGCATTGGTTGAATATCTTAATTTTTGTTCGCCATGACTCGTGAATTATGCCAGGATATTTATTCACCGCTCTACATTTTCATGCCTACTATTCTGTATCAAACGTGCTTTAAAGAGTATTTCTGTAAAAGAATTTACAAAAATCACTTGCCTACGTTACTTATTCTTTCCTGGTATCTGGCCCCCCTCTGCTGTCAAAAGTATGGTACTGTTATGTTTAATCCACTAACTAGAGCACTTTTTCTAAACCATGATTATGAATTCGTAGTGGACACTTGCCATTTAGGAGTTTGACCTTTAAATATGGGTTTATAGTTTACTTCTGTAGAATTTGGTGAGATTTTTACATTTTGCCAGACTTATTAAGTTGATGGATAAGCATGATATGTGCATCGTGAATAAATGATAGGGAGGGGTGAAATGTGTACATTTATTTTACCAGAAAACTTGTTTCTTGGACAATGGTAAACCCAAGCTTAAGCATTACCTTAGAACCACTTATATTTTTTGTTCACAAAGTACAATAAAAAGGCAAGCATGCCCTTTGTATTGTCGAATGTACATTCCTGTAAATGTGGATGGAGGCAAAAGAAATACGGAGCTTTTACTGCTCCTTTACTGCCTGTGTAGCTTGTGCCAGTTTGGTGTAGTTTCTGAGTTAAAGCCTATGTAAATCTGTGCGCTATTGAAAAATGTGTGTGTTTAAATGGAGAAAAAAAATCGCAACCTTCAAAGATTTTTTGTTTCCTTGAACCAGACCTGCATTATACAGTTATCCAGTATTTGGGGTATCTTTCATAGATTCACATGCTTAAATCATTCCCCGTCGTTAAAATTCGAGTTCCCCGGTACTAAAAATAAAGCCGTATGAAAATTTCCTTTGGTTATCAAGGTATTAGGCCATGAATTTAATTCTATCTACCTTTTTAAAAAAGGACCAAATTTTAAGATGCGCCCTATAGAACATGCCCAAGAGAGGCTCAATCCCTCCAATTTTCACTGCATGTAGTGTGTGAAGGGAGTCTGCCTGAGCTCTGCTCAGTTTTTCTACTTATTTACAGTTTTTCAACAGGAAATCTGCTAGGTCTGGAAAAAAGGCGTATTTTGCCCCTGCAAGTAATGTGGGAAAAAGGAGCTTCATATTGATGACCCTCGCAAGGACTGCATATACTGCCTCTATTCAAAGCATGAGGTGAAACAATGAAAAATCTGCTGCACTTTCTCATCCAAGGCCTTGAGGGACAGGGAAGGCAGGTCACTTTTGTGGCTTAAGAAGACGCAGAGAACATTGTCTGAAGAAGAGAGCAACAACTCTTCCAAATCTCACAAAAGACCCAGGTCGCCTGAGGGTAAGTCTGAGGAGGGTAAAAAAAACAGCAGAAAACCTCCCATCAGGCTAAAGAGGCTCTTAAAAAGGAGAAACATACCAAACTCTCCTCAGAGCCAGCCTTGCCACTGCATTTGGTGACTTTGAAGGAAAAGCAGGAGCCTGCCTCTTCTTCAGGCTTGTCAAGGCATAAATCCTCTCAGAAATTACTCTTGGCGTCGGCATCACTGTTGACTCCACAAAGATCGACACCCCTCTCGTCGTCGAACGTTGACGGCACCAACTGCATCCATAGTGGGCATTGGTGCTTCTATTTCGTCGACGATATTGATACCGTCGATCAAGACCTTGACGACGACGCCACCGTTGACGAAGAAATTGTCGCCAACGATGACCCGTCATTGGAACACCCCATGGACGATGCCATCGACATCACTGACTAAGGCTTCTGAAGAAATAGTACCAGCGGTGGTGCCGTCGACACCCCACCACCTAGGATGACTGTAACAGTTATATTATACCCGTACCATCGTTACCTACATATCCTTCTTCATACTCTCCTCCAGAGGATGTAGGAGGTTTTCATAACTTAATAGATGGAGCTTCTTCCAGGTTTCACCTGCCTATTCTAGTGAAGCAATCCGGCTGCTTCCTCTATAACTTTAAAGAACAAACAAGGAAGTCAGTACGTGCCATCCCTAATATCGACCATATCTGCCAAGAGGGTCTTAAAGTTATGAAATCGCCAGCCACAGTGGTGCCTGTCTTACCTCGGTTAGACAAAAAATAATAGAGCACCAGAGGATTCCCCTGCGTGCCTAACTGTACACCCCAAACCAGATTCTGTAATTTCTCAAGCTGCACAGAGGAGGTCAAAGAATGTTTCAACCCCTATCACATCCCTGTCGGATTAGGACGGCGCTGCTAGGATTGTATCGGAAAGCACTTTCCCTCCATGTCGGCAATAACTGTGTGAGCTGCAAACGCCTTGGCCATTCCAGGCCATTATGACTGACAGATGTGGTCTGATATTGGGGCCATGTTGAATATTATCCCTGAGGATGAAAGGCAGGAAGCCAAAAAAGATACTAGCAGAAGGCGAATGTGCAGTTGCTGAAGCTGTCGACTGCGCCATGGACATAGCCACCACAGGCTTTAGACAACTAGCCGGTGCAGCAGTTTTAAGGCACCAGGGATGGCTTAGAGCAACCTCATTTCAACTTGAGTATGACATACGATGGCAACACTTTGTTCGGGAAACATATTGATTACGCCTTGTTAGCCATTAAAACAGATATGGCCAAGTTGCTGGGGACCCTCCAATATCGTAAGATGCCTTTGCAAGGAGCGCGTATAAGGGCTTTTTCCAGTTGTAGAGGTGCTTACCAACGCACCCAGCAGTGCCAGACCTACCAACTGCAGTATCGACAAGGCTACCAGCAACCAACATATTAACAACCAACTACAGCTGGTTTCTCCAGAGGTATTATGTAGTCCCTTCTAGACAAGAATCTCCGCAACTACCACCCTCTGATTCCAAATTGAGCAAGGCATCTCTACGGCCTGAGCTCATCTCACCAAGCAAAGTTTGACCTTTGCCCTCCAATCACTTGCTGAACACAGAAGAAACGGATGCTGACGATCCGTCTGGAACAGCTCATAGTCCCTCAGATGAACATAAAATGCCTGGAGGAGGATGAAGAATACCATGATGAGGAACAATATTACTAGCATTACTACCTGGTTCCTCCTAAACACAGGGCTTACGCATGAAGCCACCATCCCAGGGCTGCGACTCAGGTCGCAAACAGTGACCGCAGTCAGGTGCCAGCTACTGCTCCCCCGCAGTTGGTGCGAAAATCTCCAGTCCCATTCACTGGTGGCAGAACTTCACAACGGGTAGATGGGTACTGGATTTAATAACCTATGTTCAAAGTTCAGAGTTTTTACAACGGCCATCAAACACTCCGACCAGGGGATCCCACCCCCCTCGTCTTCACTTATTAAAGCAGGAAGCAAAGATTATGCTCATAAAGGGAGCAATAGAAGTCCCTGTGGTATAAAGAGGAAAAGGTTTTTACTCCCATTTTTTTTCTGATACGCAAGAAATCAGGCGAGTAGAGGCCCATTTTAGATCTCAGATAGCTCAACCAATTCCTCCGGAATCAAACCTACAGGCTGATTAAGCTCTCAAATATCCTTCAGCGGACATTACATGACATCCCTGGATCTGGATGATGCTTATTTCCATATCCCTAGCCACCCCAAACACTGGAGGTACCTCAGATTCACAGTAGCTGGTACCCATTATCAATTCAGGATCCTTCTCTTCAGTCTGAAATACACTCTGCAGATATTCATCAAGTGTATGGCCCCACTTGCAGCCACTTTACGGAACCAAGTTCCTCAAGTATTCCCATTCTTAGACGATTAGCACCTAAAAGCTATGACCTCTCTACAAGCCGCCTAAGCTACGGAAGTCTGCATAACACTTTTCCACAAGCTAGGCCGTACCATAAACTAACAGAAGTAGGCAGTCATTCCCAGTGAAACAGTGACGTTCCTTGGAGCTGAGCTAGATACAATTCATAGCAAAGCCTTCCTCTCTTGAGAGAGGCAGGAACGGTTGGCAAGTTTGGCATGAAACTTAACAAAAAAGCAGTGCGCTTCATTGAGGATATAAAAGTCACTCCTAGGCATGCTTTCTTCTGCAATCATCTTAGTTCCTGCAGCTTGTCTTCACATGAGGCCTCTGCAAGAGGAGCTTCAACTGCAGTGGATTAGAGCTACAGAATCCTTCAAAGACATGATCTCAGTCACTCCACGCATGAGTGAGGCGTTCAAATGATGGAGCCTAAGATCATATCTTTCACAAGGCATCTCTTTTCTACGGTTAATTCCAGACTTTATCATCACCACAGATGCCTCTATGGAGGATTGGGGAGGCCATTTAGAAGACCTCCAGATTCAGGGGAAATGGTCCTCAGCCCGACGAATAATGAACCTCAACAGGTTAGAACTCAAGGCCATATTCCTCTTCCTGCAGGCTTGCCTCCCTCGTATAGCTGGATCATTGGTGCTGGTCCGTACGGACAACACCACAAGCATGTTCTAAATCAACAAGTAAGGAGGAACCTAATCTCTAACTCTATCTCAGGCGGCTCAAGAGCTTTGAAATTGGTTAACAGCGCATGGAATATCCCTGGAAGCCGAGCATGTTCCACGGCTTCAAAACACGCTAGATGCCCTCAGCAGGACAAAGGACAGTTACCACGAGTAGGAGCTAAACCAGGGTCAACTGGACAACGTATTCTCACAATGAGGGAAACCGGCATTGGACCAGTTTGCAATGAACAATAATACAAATGCTGGTTCTACACCAGCAGATCCCCTCTGCCAGGATCACGGTGGACTGCCCTTTAAATGCGATAGTCCAAGATATATGCCTACCCCCCCCCCCCATTGATTTCCAAAGTACTCCCCAAAATGAAAGCTGAGCGCTGTCGCCTACTACTGATTGCCCCCAGATGGCCCAGGCAGCAGTGGTTTTCATAGCCTCGCCTCTCAGAAGCCAACTCTGCTAACCATGAACGGGGTCAGATATGTCACCAGGAGCCAGCATCTTTTCAATTGTATGCGTGGCTCCTGAGTTAAATATGTTTCAGGATCTGAGCATTAGACAGAAATGTAAAGAGATTCTCGCTATGTCTTGTGCAGAAAGCGCCAACAAGACATACAGCTTAAAATGGAGGCAATTCTGTCATTGGTGCCATCAAAACAATTTGTATCCATACTTTGCTGCTCTAAAGCAAATCCTACCATACCTACTCTCTCTGGCTAAATCAGGCCTGGTTTACTCCTCAGTGATGGTTCATCTCTTCACTGTATCTCAATACAAACGCTCACCTAAAACTTCCTTTTTGTTCCACCAGAATTGTAAAGCAATTCATGAAAGGGCACTTCTGATCCTTTCCTCCGGTGAGAGCTCCTTCTCTGGAGTCACACATCAATGTAGTTCTATCACAGCTGATGAAGAAACCTTGTGAGGCCATCCATAGGGCGGACATCATATTTCGAATGTGGAACTGGCAGTGAAATACAGGCTTTTACTATCAAGGAAACGTTTCTACGTTTCACTTTGTGGTCCTCAGAACAAATCCTAAATTCATCCCTAAGGTTCCATAACAATTCCAACTAAGCCAACCTGTTATTCTCAGAACTTTCTTTCCCAATCCGGCCACGCATTCAGAACAGACTCTACATACTTTAGACATTAAGCGGTGTCTTAAATTCTACCTGCAAAGGACCAAGAATATCTGCAATACTGACCAACTTTTCTTAGCTTATGGGCAAGGTTGTCTCGGCACTGGAGTTACTAGGGCGACCATTGCCAGATGGATCGCAGCTACAATACAGTTTTGCCATGACAAAGAAGACAACCCTTTGGCAAGAAAGTTTGGAGCGCATTCCACAAGAGTCATCTCTAACTCGGTTGCTATGTTCTCAGGCATTCCACTGGAGAAAATCTGCAGAGCTGCAATGTGAAAAAGCATCCACGCGTTCACGCAGCATAAATGCCTGGAATCAACGCAGCGACGTGACGCAGCTGTAGGAAAGGCGGTGTTACGCCATTTATTCCAATAAGGTGAGCCGCTTTCAATAGAGTTGTTTATATTTTAAAATGACCTGGATTTCAAATCTGATCTTACTGATTGATTACTGAAAATGTTTGACTTTTACTTTACTGTTTATAGGAATGTTTATTCTGTCTTTATACGTTTTACATACATATGTCTATGCATAAGTATATTTATGAGAGATATGCGTTTGTATTGATATTTTCATGTTCAAATGTTACCCACCATCCTCTAAGGGTACTTACAGTTGTTATAATACTGCTTGCTATTCTGATTCAAGCATGTGAATCTATTAAAGATACCCCAATACTGAAATATGTTACTTACCTGTAACTGCAGTTATCCAGTATTGGTATCTTTCATAGATTCACATGCACCCCACCCTCCTCCCCTGAGATGCTTCCCTTATACTTTGGTATTACCTATCCACACTTGTGCTGGAAAATCTGAGGGATTCAGCTTCTCTTGTTAAGATTCTAGAGGGTGCTAAATACTGATTAGTTGTATCTAAAGTTTTGTCATTTTTTTAAAAGGAGGTAGACCTGCTATTAACTTCATGGCCTAATATGATAGCTTATGGAAATTTTCATACTGCTGTATTCTTAGTACCATGGGACTCCCACATCGGGGATTGATTCAAGCATGTGAATCTATGAAAGATACTAATACTGGATAACTGCAGTTACAGGTAAGTAACTTATTTCTTTTGTAGTGGAAGGTCGCTGTAGCAGAACCATTCAGTCCAAAGATGTGCTTTGTTGTAGCTGGAGACATATCTACAATCTTAGAAACGCTTTGTCTCCCAGTTTACTTATCTGAAGTGAGTAACTGCTTCCTTTCACATATTCTGTCCTATGCAGACTTCTGAAAATGAAAGCTCGAAAGATTCAGAGGAGCAACAAAAGGAGAAGAAGCAGAAGGAAAGTACAGCATATGCTAAAAAAATGGTGTTGCGGCTAGCAGGGCTAATGGGCCTTGGCGGTGCCGGAGCTGTCGTCTATGTGTTTGGTAAGTTGCTTATACACTCGCAGTTGTTGATGGCTGTACTGCATGTGGTATGTGTGTGTAAGCACCTCTGAGGACAGTGCTCTGCAGTGAAATATACTGTTTGCAGAAGGTTATTGCCTGCAAATCCTGATACCTGTTCTTACATAAAAGCGACCAATGTAGAAGGCGTATAGGCATCCATATACCAAAACTATTCTCACCTTACATTGTGTTTGCAAAAGTATTCTTGGTTCTTGCTGTGTGTTTCAATCTTAAGTCACTTCTGAAGAAGTTTATTCCCCACTACATCTCTAGTGACTAACGGCTTCACTTGGATCTAAATTCATAATGCTCAACTATTTAGCTTGGTAAAACGTGTTCCTTCCATGTCCTAGTGATTTGAAGCAGATGACACTTGGGAATCTGAGGAAACCTTCATGCCCTTGGCTTGGGAACACACTTTTGGTCAAAGTTTGCACTGAACTTACCCATGTATTTACCTGACAAGGACTAGGAGATGATGTGCGCACACAGCCTACTTTATCAGTTGGTAGTCTGCTTTTCGTGTTTTCTGTAGAATGATGCATTGTAGAATGATATTCTCTGCCAAAAGTGCACCTCAAAGAGCTTTGTCAAAACCTCCCCAAAATTCTTTTGATTTCCTTCACTGTGGTTTTGGCTGGTCTTGGTGATTCCAGCACCACGTAATGAATTCATCTCAGACTTCTCTCTCCACGAGCAAACGTCTGTTTTTGAAGGGGCTGTAGGTCACTCTTGGACGGAAGATGTCCATTCCACCAATATTTTTTTCCATGAAGAACCATTGATATTTTTTTAGGTCTCGGCTGGCGAAAGCAGCGCGCATGCGCTGCTCTCGTCGTCCGAGAGCTTCTTGGAATCAATACAGATTCCAAAGCTCTCGGAGGCGGAGTTGAAGTCCCGCCCATCTTCCTCATTAGCTGGCGTCATCCTGCATGCAAAACGCAGGCTCACCATTGAAAAGGAGGCTTATTGGTCCCTCCTTGTTGCCGCCTTGTCTCCTTTTAGTCCCTCCCACGGGATTGGATCTCTCACTCGCGGCATCACACACTCTGCTTTATTAGCTGGGAGACACTATGTTTCAATTTGGTGCACAAACTCATTCTCCTATAACTGAAATCTACACAATCTACGTGCACTGTACAATTTTACATGAAGTTGTTCATACTCCAACTTTGTTTGCCTTCGGTCTGCTGTTAATGCATTATTCGACCTTCAAGAATATTATGAAGGCTATAACTGTCCAATATAGCAACAAGGGGTTGCAACATTTGAGGACGCACAATAAATGTTTGGGGTGGGTAAGGGTCAATTGTATTTTGGTTTGGATTAAGTATTATTCTGGTCTGCGACAGGTGCTGCGGAAGATCGATTCATTTTGTAAAGTATGAACCCTCTAGGTAAAATAACAGTGTATATACAGAAACAGGCAGCCTATCTACGCATGAAAATAGAAGGACCAACGTGACAATGCCCCTTGACTGGATTGATGTAAGGTATTACAAAAGCCTCGATTCACCCATGTAAGACTTTATATTCTTTGCAATAGCCACCTTTTATAATTAAAATACATTGCTCCTGTAGTTTGTAATTGTTTCCAACATGTTTTTATTTTTGGGCAGTTTAAATATATTACTGTTTCCCCGTGTTTTGTAATGTACATGTCGATATTTTCACTGTACTTAAGTCGCTGTTATGTGTGAAGTCGCCTGTGTCACCGTCCCCAAGACCGATTTACGTCGTATCCGAACTTATAAGATGGCCCTATCCAGTCACACGAAAACAGCGGCTTCCGCTGACCGGGACGCGCTTGTGACACCTATCGTTTCCTGTATCTGTGATGTCGGCTATGTGGACGGATCTCCTGCACCGTTTCGCTTTCCCAATAGGTCGGTAACCTGCGCTGGCCAAAAACACAGGTTGCCCCCGCCTGGCGGAGACAAGACACACTGCCGACTGATAAACACAAACCGGCTGGGGGAGGAGTACAGTAGGAAGCTACCATCACGGTTCATCCCTGAGGTTTCCCGTCGGTGCCCCTTTTCTCCCAGACCAGACTACGGTGCTCTCAGATTCCTGTAGTTGATTTACTGTGCGCTGCGGTATACTGCTGACGGTGTTCTGCCTGTGTCGGGACTGCTCGGAACTCACCTTCTCACTGGATGTGGATCCGGACTTCGAACTCCAGAACTTCCGGGCTTTATGCGAGATAGAGAGTGGCGTGCCGTCCCGGGAAAGCACGGCGAGTCAGATTTAGAGGATTAGGGTCAGGGCGGTAAATTGGAGAATTGGGTCATCAAACGGCCTCAATCTGTCACGTGAGAGGAAGGAGATCCGATTCCTAATGTTTGTTGGTTGCTTTTCAGTGTAGTATTAAGTGTGTCAAAGGTCCCAATGCAAATAAGGATATGTTGCTGCTTTGTTGTGTAGCTAAATATAGTCATCGTGGTGTAGCTGGCCCCTGTACACCTGGCACATATTGCCTCTAATGATAGGTGCGCCCCTTTCAGCGTGCACAGATTTCTGGTGATCTTGGAGTTGGAGCAAGGCATTGCGAGTTCTAGTCAGAAGGCATCTGATTAACGGAACTGTCTTAAAAAGGTGAGATCAGTTGAGCTTTGACCATTTTAGCACGTCGGCAGCAGTAACTCCGAGCGCAGATGCTGTGTGCCAGGAACTGGGGTGGTCTGTTACTGTCTAAATTGAGGTTATTGAATTGCTAAAGCTCGACAAGGTTTGTTTGCTTATCCTACATTTTCTTCATATGAACGGTGGGGCAGTCACTGTTAAAATTCAGGGGATTTCTTTGTTTTCACCTATAGAAACCATGTGAATAAATGCACGCGATGAAAAATCCTTATTCAAACTTGTTTAATTTGTCAGCATGTCATTGAAATGTACTTGTTTATCCAAAACAACAAAGCTTTGCTCATAAACCAATCCAAACGTACACCAGAAAATGTAGCGTTCTTCCGTAGGCCGGTCCTACAGAATGAATATGTGTGGTGTGTGTGTATATATATCATTTTGGGGGTGCGGAATTGGCCTGCTATTTACAAGTAAGGGTTCACCAATCCCACATAGAAAGGTGTTTTGGGCACTCTTCTTTTTAGGCCCTGGTCACATAAAGCCGGCGCTTTTACATAGAGCCGTTTGTTATTGAGCGTTTATGTAGATTGTCAGCCGTTGACTGTTTAAAACGTGACACCATGTGGTGGCTTCTTTGGCCTGCCTGCTTACAGCTAAATAATTGGTGACGTTTGACTCTTCCTTCCCTCTCAGTGGCGGTTCGAACAGCAAATGCCAGGGGCAACTTCTTGACTCCTTGCATAGAATGCCTCCCAATGACCTATTGTGATTTTTTTTTTTCTGCAAATGTACAATGTCTAAAAGACAGAGGTACTTTTATTTTGATTCTTGGTATGATGAGAATTGTCACTTGATCTATTTTTATCCTCTGCATGGAAGAGGTTCTGTTTGCCTGCTCCCTGGTTTACAGGCCAATGTTGTCGTTTTTGCTATTCTTTCAGCCCTTAAGAGTTTCTGGTGTTGCATTTGCTCTTAATCCAGTGAGAAGGCAGTTTTTTAGGTCTCGCCTTGCTATCGCGTAAGCGATCGCAAAGCGCGACTATTGTAAGGGGGTTTTAAAAGTGCTCCCAAAAAGCGGATTGCATGGCTAGCACGCGCACAATCACGCGCATCGTGCCGCCATGCAATCCGTTTGGCAGCGCACTTCAAAGGGTCCGCTCCCCCGCCTGGAATGCACTCCCCCGCCCAGCGCGCGCGCCACGCTCCGCCGGGCTTGTCTTGTTTTTGCTTGTGGACTTTTCTTTCACAACTTTCTCTTAACTCATGGCAGATGCTTCCCGAGCACTTCGAGCCCTAAATTGTCAAATGAGTGCACTACTCTGTTATTCATTATCAAGGTTTGCCTTGAATGCACAATAACACACACGTGCTCTCCTCCTTAAGACTTCTTGCTCTGTGCAGCCAATTTAAAGCTTTCCTTTCCCTCTCATTAAACCCTTATTGAGTTTTCTTCCCCTTCTAATAGATGGTTTAATGCTCTATGCACTAATGACAAAGGCTTGTATCCGTCATGTGATTCTCTGCAGGATTAGCCGATTCTAATGACTTTAATCTCTTTTCTAAAAGTGATTTCTCTTGTTCTGGTAAATGCCTTCGATTGCATTAGAAAAAATATAATTGTTCAAAAAAGGTCGATGCAAGGAGGGATGTTGACATCCGGTTTAGAAGACTTGTTCCTGACAGTTTGTTACAAATCGGGTAATAACAGGCTTGTTTTGGGAGTGAATATTTATGCACTAAAAGCAACTCGCTTCACCCTGCACACCACAGCTGGAACTAACCATGCTTGCACGTCCTGTTTGGATGACCTGGTGAATGGGCTAACACTCGGCAGGAATAGAACTAATTTCAAATGCCTACATGAACGGGGCAAAACATTTTTAAAACTAACATAACCCCTGTTTCTTCCTTAAATAAAACGAATGCAGAATGGTCTGCAGTTCTTTTTTGGGTAGAAAATTGCACATCTTGCTCCAAATCAGCTTTACCCGCAACGTAGTGATTACTAGTGGTAGAGATGGTAGTAGCTGCTATGGGGTATCTTTCGCAAAACTGAACGCTCAAATGCAATTTCCACAGTTTAGTTCACAAGAGAGCAGAGGGAGGGGGAAGGGTGAACCGAGAGCAGGGGGCATTGCTTTTGTTTGGTGCAGTCATCGTTGTCCCTCTTCCATTTCTCGTTCCGAGTCACTGCCTTTTAGGTGTATGTAAATATTCGTTTATAGTCACCTCCCCCCAGATGTTGTGCTTTCTGTCTTGCTGATTTTTCCGAGCACGTTTAAGAGAAGTTAGTTGAGACTTTGATGCTAAAACCGATCTTCTGGCGAGTTGCATTACCCAGTCGTGGGTTCCAAGTTTCATTTATGTTTATACGCGTGGCTTCATTTATCCAAGCAGTCTCCAGATTGGAAGAGGCTTGCATTCCCCACCAGCTCAAACCGCAGCACATCCATGTCTAATAATAGTGGGTTTTTCATTTGGCAGAGCACACGATCAGCAGAAAATTCGCATGTGGATTACCCTAATAGAACATCATGAAAACATTCCACAATTGATTGAAATCCCCTTGGGTTGCGGGTGGCATTTTTCAGACCACCCCTCGACTGTCTAGCAAATAAAATACATAAACTAGAAACAAAAGACAAGCTCCCTTTCTAATCTGCAAAAAGCATATAACAAATAAACCACTACAAAAAAAGACACGCAGCCTTTCATCCGTATATCCGCACATAGGTTGTCCTTTAATTGAAGGGTTAATAAAATACAACAACCTTTTGTTTGTGCCTCTGCTGTAGCAAAGTTTGAGTGTGCTATTTTTTTTCTCTGCTGCACGTTAACATTTTATTTTTGAAAATATAACCTATACAAAAAGAACACAGCATAAGGCTTAATAGCAATACCAAACCTATTTACTACTTGAAAACAAGGTTTCTCCCGCGGTGGAAAGCTTCCCATCCTGTGATTAAGGGCATTTCACTGAATCTTTACATGCTGAAAACAGACACAGATGCAAGTCACGAGCGATAGCGATCTTTAGAGCTATGCCAGTATTCACTTTGAAAGCGCATTGTTTACACATTACACAAGCATTGGCATAGCCAATAGGTCTCGCATTTTTATACTTCTGTCACCTTCGCTGCCCCCGTGATTCTGTGCCTTTTTCTCCTTCTGACCCCTTCGCTGCCCCGTGACACAACCACACACACACACACACACACAACCACAAACACACACAACCACCCACACACACACACACACACACACACACACACAAGCACACACACACACACAACCACACACACCAACCACACACACACCAACCACACACACACCAACCACACACACACCAACCACACACACACCACAACCACACACACACCACAACCACACACACACCACACCCACACACACACACACCACACCCACACACACACCACACACACACCACACACACACCACACACACAACCACAACCACACACACAACCACACACACCAACCACACACACACCAACCACACACACACCAACCACACACACACCAACCACACACACACCAACCACACACACACCAACCACACACACCACAACCACACACACACCACAACCACACACACACCACAACCACACACACACCACACACACAACCACACACAACCACAACCACACACACAACCACACACACAACCACACACCGTCAGTGCACACTTTCACCAGGCACAGACACCATCAGTAGTCAGTACACGCTTTCACCGGGCACAAACACCACCAGCCGTCAGTGCACGCTTTCACCGGGCACAAACACCACCAGCCGTCAGTGCACGCTTCCACCAGGCACACACACCACCAGCCATCAGTGCACAATTTCTACAGGGACAAACACCACCAGCCATCAGTGCACGCTTTCACCAGGCACACGCCACCGGACGTCAGTGCATGCTTTCACCAGGCACACACCACCAGCCGTCCGTGCACGCTTTCACCAGGCACACACACCACCAGCCGTCAGTGCATGCTTCCATCAGGCACACACACGCCACCAGCCGGCAGTGCACACATCAATTGTTAACGCATCCACAATTAACTATTGTAGCAATCGCAGTAAGGTGCACTTTACTTTTAAACATATTCATCTAAAGCGCAGCATGCCACCATTGCAAAAAAAAAATACACATTTTTTTAGCCTACAATTTATAGACTTTTGTTGCAATTGATGTTGCAATATTTAGCAATGCCAATAGCTCAAACTAAATTATTGCGAGACCTATTGCATTGCAAATGCTTGTTTCCTTTATTTGCTGTACCCTTAGCTGTACATGGGTGTGAGGAAGGCGATGCTTTTTGGGTACAAATTTGTTCTCCACGAAGGTTGAACTTTGGTGCCGTACCCACTCTTTCGATGTTAGGCTTTAGTCTTCAATGATTGTAGTACCCTTGGTCAGGTTGCTATTACTAACCTAACCTTACATTGATGGTATATGGGAAACCTTTGGGCAGTGTCCTTTTAGCTAAAAATCAGTGGCAGAAGCATATAAGAGTCTGAATTGAACGCAGAGTGTGGGAAATATGGGAGGAGTGAAAGTCACTAGGTTCATGCAGTGAAATATAACACAAGCTTTTCTTTCTTTATAGAAGCCAATAAGTTGTATCAAGTAATACGGTTTTCCATGTACAAGTATTTCGAGTATTGAAACATGGCCTAATCTATTCACATATACATCCAAATTAAAATAAATAAATAAAGGAATTGTCATATTGGAACAGATTGTTTTGCACTGAATGAACATTAAAAAGAATGTCATTTGTTACAAGGTTTCATAAATCATCTCCAATAGATAGCCACTTCACCAAGAGTCTTAATCTTTACTTAAACATGTTGATTGCATTATAGGTATTGTCCAGAATCTGTACATTCCGAATTGTTTCCTGCTAAGAGGTGCAAACCGGAAGCAAGCCAAGAATACAGCCTGCTCCCTATTGAGTTTAGGACAATCTTATTGCAGCTTTAAATTTTGTTAGGCGCTGCCTGAAAGACCAACTAAAATTAGTTTAAAACTTCCAGCAGAAAAAGGAAGCGCCCAATTTCATGCTAATTAAAGTTTCGTTCTTATGACTTCTAGAGGAGTTGATTGAATTGGGCTCAGTAAAGGTGATAATGACCAGTGTCTGGTTTGACACATTTTAAATAACAGCTCAGTTATGTTGTGTTGCTAAAGATGTAGGGTTCTGTCAGATAACATTTCTTAATAGAAGAGTCCTATTAGAGGGGCTTTTCAACCGAAGTTCTACTTAAGATGATTGCTGAATCAGCCATCGGAGCCAGTGGCATTAGAAGCCTTAACATGCTTTGCTATTCTGCTCCATTAGTTATGATAAGATCACTGCAACCGGTAATGTTTATGAATTCACAAAGTCCTTCAGGTTTATTAATCTTAGCAATGTAGGTTGACTACACATTACTGTTGTTTATAGAACTAGCACTCGTACACTCCTTGCCGGATCCCTTTTCATTAAGTGCCCCGAATTTCTTATTTGATTTAATCGCCATTGAGCATTAGCTCCTATATTTTGAAATCACGCTTCGACTTTCTATAAATTAGATTTTTAAATGCCTGTTTGCCAGTCTTTATCACGCTGACTTCTGATAGAGGAATTCTCATACTATTTCTTCCTAGATGCTTGAAAGAGAATGCACTTGGACTGATGTTTTGTAACGATTTCTTAATAAAATCATGGGCCTTTAGAATGGGACCATGGAGGCTTACAAAACTGTACTTAGAATTGTTCATTTGGCACCAGATTGAATAATGTCTTAATTTAGTCCATCTGATGTGTAACGAAGGCATGTAACCTATTGTAGATGGATGCAGTATGCCTCCCACCACACCCTCACAAATCTTACTTCTGACCCCATCTGCCTTATGCCAGGCAGAGTTTATGCAGGTCATCAAGTTAGTGCCTACAATCGTGGACATTCTTTTAGATGCTGAATCTCTTTTTGCAGAAAATCTCATTCTTCACTTCCGTTTATCTTTAGGTACTGCTTCACCTTAATCCATTTCACAGTGAGGTTGACTCTTAAGTTATTGTGGTTCTGTGGCTTTCAACCATAGAGTCCTTTCACTGAATCACTGACTCTTTAAACACCAAAGTCTGGAAATAAGGTGATACCCTCCATACGCAGGACTGGGTTCGAAACCAACAAGTTACAAAGATTGCCATCTTATGTACTACCGCACCATCTACCTCTAAATGGTTGACCAGTGACATACTGTTACTATTGGCACTGTTTATGCATCTCTCTCCTCGGGTACTTACTTTTCGGGAAAGGCACTTGCTTGAGTTCCTCGCAGCAGTCAGTACAGCCATTTGCTTTGCTATACAATACATTAGCAAAGCAAATGGCTTTAACTTAATCAAAGGCGAGACCTATTTCATTTTCAATACTTGTTTAGTCTGAGGAGCCAGAAGGCTCCTGCCTTTAAAAAGCCTTACATGCAATGTCCAATAGGCAGAGCTCAAACTTGAAATGACCTTGGCACAGAAATTCATGTGCCAATGAACAAAAACTGAACAACAGTACCCTATTCCAGTGGTAAAACACATAGGCTCCAAATTCTGCATCGCAAGCAAAAACATGTGTTTTCCTTTAACCCCTTCCCCGCTCATGACGGAACCACTCCGTCATGATCCACGGTCGCCGTGTGCTCATGACGGAGTGGTTCCGACATGCTGCGGCCGTTGTGCGGGCGATTAGCGCAGTGGGCGGAGTCATGACGGAACCACTCCGTCATGAGCACAGCTCAACCGTGGCTCATGACGGAGTGGCTCCGTCATGAGCTCCGCGCCACCGCGCTGCCCCCAAACCCCCCCCCCACCCGCGCTGCGGCGGAATTCCCGCCGCAGCGAAAGGGTTAAGGTGTTGTGTAGTTAGGCATATAAACATTTATCCTGTGATGTTTCCATCACATGCTGTTTAGCCCCTTCCGAAATGCGAGTGCCTCGAATGCCGTTTGGACTGAAGCTGTCCTGCCACTGAGGCAAGATAACTCCTCAGCATTTTGAGGCAGATAAAAAGTCGCTAATGTGTGCGCACTATTTAACTTTGTTTCTAGCACTTAGAAAAATCTCCGTTCAGAGCAGGAATGCTATGCCTTGTGGACTTTCAGCTTTGTCTGCAAGTGTAGCTGTATAGAAATACAAACCTTGCACACCAAAGGCGGCATTGCTGCTTGTCAACTATCCTGTGAAGCAAATGTCGGACGATACACGCTTCCATCGAGATTTTACCCCTCCCCACCTATCCTCCACTGCAAACCTAAATGCAACTCCATACAAATGGTTTCCCACTCAAGACACAGTGCCCATTCCACAGGAGGCTTTCATGTTGATTATGAGCTTCATTGACTTTTCAGTGGTTCAAACATATCTAGGGCAGCTACTTGGCCTACACACGTGTCATGTGAGTGTGCTTGGGGACTGCTGTAGTGTAAGGACTATTCTATCTACTTCTAATGCATTTGTCAATTTCAGCAGGCAGAAGCTCATGCTGGACTTTATTCTCAAACTGGTGCCAGCTTTGGTTTTATTTCACATGTTGTAAATGAGGGTGGATGTAACCATGGGGGAGGATTACTCAAGTTGTCGTTTTGGGATTTGGTCTCAAGTGTTATGACATTACTGTCAGCCCACCTCCATCTCCATGTCTTTAGTTCAGCCACAGTTCTCCTATTTTACAGTTGAATGGGTGTGGGGGGGCGTGGCACAAATGTGAGCATGCAAAGATGATTCTTGGGTATGCAGGAGGGGTGATTTGCATGCACTTTGTCACCTAGTTATGTTACTGGCATTACTGAAACACTTTAAACAAGTGAACCTGTAAAGTTCAATCCTGCTATATGCAGTGCAGACTACAATCATAGTTCTTTTTGCTTTTGTCGCCCAAAGTGGGAAGGGTATGCCCAGATGTGGGTCCTGTGCTCGCTAAGCCACCGGATTCAAGCTAGCCTGGCTGATGTGGGGCGATACCCCGAAACCGGTCGCAGGATGCTTATTTTCTAGTCCAGGGAGGACCTGGCTTGCCAGTTCAGGCTGGACTGTTCCCATGGGGAGAAGGGTCAAGGCTGATTTGCATATGGCTGGGTCCAAACTGGAATGGTATTGCAAGCAAAAAAACAATGGATTTTACCCAGATTTGTGACTGGAGGTAAATGTTTGATTTGTTCAGCATTTTGTCCATCATCGATCTGTTCTTTTTGCCTCTGACAAACACGGCAAACTGAGCAGGGGTAATTGATATCGCTAGGAGTTACCAATGCTGTGTACATCATTATGGGGCGAGCAGTGGACTAATATAAAACTTCTCCCTGTGTACAATGCTGCTCTCTGGCTAACTCTTTCTCCCTTACCTTTCAGGTAGTAATGCGGTGGACGAAGAAGGACATCTGGTAAGGGCTCTAAATGCAATACCAGCTTATACCTGCTTGTCCTTTTGAAGATTTATTCCTTGGAAATCATTAATGCTGAATGCCTTCTCCACCTATGAACCCTGTCTCACAAATCTCTAGTCGAGCTGAGAGTTCAGATGACTCATAGGATGTGTTTTGTGTTAGAAACGTGGGTGTGGGGCTTTGTTCATATTCAAAGTAGCGGGAGTCATGATTTTACACTGGCTTCCTGACTCGCTAATCTTACACTGGCCACTTCTTAAGGTGCCATGATGAGGCCCAGGGTGTGGGTGAGCTTTCTGCCTACTGAGTTTATACTAGCAGCGGTATTAAAAAGATGAATGGAACTCCATACTTGGCTACAGCGAGGACACCCACTTTCAAGTTTAAAATGTAGATACTGAAAAAGCAAGGAACATTTTAAAACAGTCAACCAAAAACAAATCCTGTTAGAAACAAATAGAGGAAAGGTGTTGTTCGAGGCATATGAGCTGCTGATTACACACTGTGTATAGATCGCCATCTGGTGTTGGGCCCGGATGTTGCAGTTGTTTTTCTTTGGAAAGTCTTTGGAAGTCACGAGGTATGTGACTCCTCCTTTGGATCATATTGCGCATGGGCTTCAGCTCCATCCTCAGATTTTTTTTTTTTTTCCGCCATCGGGCTCGGATGTGTTCTTGGCGCTCCAGTTCAGAACTGTTCCAGTTTTCCTGTTCGGCGCGCAATCCTCCCCCCCCTTTGACGGTATTGTCTTGATCGCGTTCTCCACACTCGACGCGACTCAACAATCGAAGCCTTCGATTCCGGTCATCGACGAAGGCCTTCGGGCCTACTTGGGCTCTGGTCCTGGCTGATGGAAAAGACGCCATTTAAAAAGTGTCCTCGATGTGGGTCGAAGTTTCCCCACACCGATCTCCATGAGGTGTGCAACCTCTGCCTCTCTCCAGAACACGAGGCAAGGGACTGTCCAGCTTCCGCCTCCTTCCGATCGAAGAAGACGATCCGGGACCGACTAGCAAGGAGAACAAAGGCTCACTCGTCGACTTCGATCCACGACGACATCTTTGAAGAAGGAGTCGATGTTCCGGAACACCAGCACACCGAAGAGGGCCTCGTCAGCGCCTCCAAAGATGACGACTCTGACGTCGAGGACATCACTCCGGCACAGAGGGACGTGAGTACAGACGTCGACCCCGACCCTAAACCCCCCTCCACGCCATTGAAAAAGGCTTCGGTCACGCCTTCGGGCCTAGGTATGCACCAAAAGACTGCTTCCCATACCTCGCTTCCGTGCCTGGTTAAGAAGCCCATCAAGCCTTCAGGCAGCTCTGGCTCGAGCCAGCCTACCCTCTGTGCCGAAAAACTCTCATCGACACCAGCACCGCAAATGAAAACGCCCCTTTCCTCGTCCGCGCCGAGCTTGACACCGAAGCACTCGGCGCTGAAGACGGGCAACAGCACCTCTACACCAATAACACCCTCGCAGCCAAGCAAGAAGCAGAAAAGCCTCGACTCCCAAACCTGGAAACCCACCTCGGAACCGAGGAAGTCACTTCTAAACCCCATGGTTCCAAACCAAGAACCAGTGCTGAATTGACGCCTAAAAAACCCACGGCTCAGACACCATCCGCACCGAAGAATCTGCCCCTTACAGAGGAACTGTTTCGACCCGATCCTTACCAGAAAACCCTCGTAACGGATCCAAAGACTGGGCATTTGACGCTTAGCACCAGAAAAAGATCACTGGACAAGCCTGCACCAACTCCAACACCAAAAAGGAGAGACTTTGCCACCTCCCCTTTGAGGATTCCTTCTCCTCCTCCTCCCCCACCCCATCTCCTCCTCCCCCACCCCATCATTCTCCCACACCATCTCCAGATGAGGAGGATGATGATGACATTATCTACGACGCAGGGGAAGGGGCGGACAACCAATCAACAAGGGACCCTACTCCTACAGCCGCCCCAGACCCATGGGACGACTACAACATCCCAGGCGTCCCTAAGGTCCCGCAGGATGATCTTTACCCTTCTAGACCCTCCCCGTTCCCCCACCCCAAAGTCACCATGGGCTTTAACCAGCTACTCCATAGGGCTGCCCACTACCGCGAGGTTGATCTCCATACAGACCCCGTAGAGGAGGATTTCCTCTTCGATACGTTTGACACTGCACAGAGGTCCACCTCAATTCTGCCCATGCTTAAAGGGGTTATTAAGCACGCTCCAGAGGTCTTTAAAGACCCCGTTAGGGCCAGGGTCATTAACCCACGCATCGAGAAACAATATAAGGCCACCCCAACAGATTCAACCTACATTAAAGGCCCCGCACCACTAGACTCCCTGGTAGTCTCCAATGCGAGGAAACGTGCCAATTCCCAGGCATCAGGTGAGGCTCCACCGCCAGATAAGGAGTCTAAACTCCTGGACGCCTCTGGCAAGCGGACAGCGTCCCAAGCGGTCAACATATGGCGCATTGCTAACACCCAAGCGCTCTTAGCCAGACGGGGCACATTATGATGAGCTGGAGTCAATAATGCAACACCTCCCTGACAAATACAAACATAGGACCAACGAACTAATTCAGGAGGGTAAAAATATCACTAATACCTCCATCTGTTGTGCCCTCGATGCAGCTGACACCGCCTCCACTAGCGTCCTTCTGCGTAGACATGCCTGGCTACGCATTTCAGGGTTCAAACCTGAGGTTCAGAGTTCCATCCTCACCCACCCCTTTGATGAGAAACACCTTTTTGGCCCTAATGTCGATGTAGCCCTCGAAAAAATGAAAAAAGGACACAGACACAGCAAAATCTATGGGAGCCTTGCAGTCGCAAGCTCCCAGGCGCTCCTTTCGCCGTTCCTCCTTTAGAAGCACCGCCAGAGGCTACCCCTCCGACAGCACCTCCACTTCCTACAAGGCCCCTACCCAATCCACCTTCACTAGGGGTTACAAAGGCAGAGGCAAAACTAACACCTCCCGCTCTGCCTCCACCCCCACCCAGTGACTTCCCTCCACTCCCCCCAGACTATTCCACTCCAGTCCGGGGCAGACTCCACAATTTCCTTCCTTTCTGGGCTACCATCACCTCAGACAGATGGGTGCAACACATAATTCAATCAGGCCACTGTCTAGAACTAACATCTAACCCCCCCCCACCCCCCCCCCCCCACCCCAACCATTCCACCCAAACAGCGCCCAATGTCACAGGAACATTTGTCACTTTTACAGCAGGAGGTGATCTCCCTCCTACAAAAAAATGCAATAGAACCAGTTCCTACCCACCAACAAAACAAGGGAGTTTACTCCCTATATTTTCTCATACCAAAAAAGGACGGATCTCTAAGACCCATTCTGGACCTCAGACTCCTTAACCAATACATACACTCAGACCACTTTCACATGGTCACACTCCAGCAGGTGCTTCCTCTGCTCTCCCAGGACGACTTCCTGACCACCATAGACCTCAAAGTCGCCTATTTCCACATTCCCGTTCACAACGCTCACAGGAAGTTTCTCAGATTCGTAGTGGACGGTCACCACTACCAATTCAAAGTACTCCCCTTCGGAGTCACCACAGCGCCACGAGTGTTTACCAAGTGCCTAGCGGTAGTGGCAGCACACCTGAGAAGACAACACATCCACGTCTTCCCATACCTAGACGACTGGCTCATAAAAGCCAGCTCATACAACCAGTGTGTACACCACACTCACGCCACTATCCAACTACTTCACGACCTGGGCTTCACAGTAAACTACGCCAAGTCTCATCTACATCCCTTCCACGTACAACAATACCTCGGTGCCACCATAGACACCTTGAGCGTTAGCCTACCCCAGTTCCGCCAGGATAGCAAGCATACAAGCTCTTCGTGCCAAATTTCAACCACAACACTCTCTTTCAGCCCGAGTGTTTATGCAACATATAGGGATGATGGCCTCTTGCATATTCATAGTACCTCATGCAAGACTCCAGATGCGTCCTCTCCAAGAGTGCTTAGCACGCCAATGGAACCAGGCTCAGGGTCAATTATCAGATCTGGTATTGGTAGACGGTCGTGCCCATCGCTCTCTGCAGTGGTGGACCACCAAAAACCTTTCCAAAGGGCGACCGTTCCTAGAGCTGATTCCTCAAATAGTTCTAACTGCGGACGCATCGCTCTCTGGCTGGGGAGCTCACCTACTACATCACACCATGCAGGGCAGGTGGACACCTCAGTAAAAGTTACTCCACATCAACCATCTGGAGTTACTAGCCATATTTCTATCCCTAAAAGCCTTTCAAACCCACTTCTCAGACAAGGCTGTCTTAGTCCGACATGACAGCAATGTACTACATCCAAAAACAGGGCGGCACACACTCTCTGCAGCTCTCTCAGCTAGAACAGACCATATGGAGGTGGGCCATACCTCAAAACATTTTTCTCCTAGCCCAACATGTCCCAGGAGTCCAAAACGCCATTGCAGATCTGTTGAGCCATCAGACACAACAAATCCACGAGTGGGAACTTCATCCACAAGTTCTTCAAACATTCTTTCAAATGTCTTCGCCACCCACGAAAACGCCAAATGCCCAAGCTTCGCAGCCAGATATCCACACCCATTGTCCAAAGGCAATGCGATATGGATGAACTGGTCAGGCAGATTTGCGTACACTTTTCCGCCTCTCCCACTCATTCCATTAGTGGTGCGCAAACTACAGCAACATTCCCTAACTCTCATCCTAGTTGCTCCGACTTGGGCCAGACAACCGTGGTACACCACATTGCTGGAACTCTCCGTAGTTCCGCACCAAAAGTTACACCTCTCTCCACGCCTCTTAACATAGAACCATGGAGAGATCAGACACCTCGACCCAGCTCAGCTCAACCTTGCCATCTGGCTCCTAAAATCCTAGAATTTGGTTACCTTAATCTTCCCCCCCTGACTGTATGAACGTCATTAAAGAAGCTAGACGGCCTACCACTAGAGCTTGCTACGCAGCCAAGTGGAAACGTTTCGTGATTTATTGTCACAAGAATTTCAATCCCTTAGATGTGTCTATCCAAAACATCATAGGCTACTTACTACACCTACAAAGATGCAACCTAGCCTACACGTCTATTAGACTACACCTTGCTGCCATAGCAGCGTATCTACAAAATAGACAGCATCTATCACTCTTCAGATTACCTGCCATAAAAGCCTTCATTGAAGGCCTTAAAAGAATAATTCCCCCCAGAGTGCCACCCTCACCTGTGTGGAACCTAAACATCGTTCTCACAAGACTAATGGGGCCTCCATTTGAACCTCTACATAAATGTGAGCTTCAATTTTTAACATGGAAAACTGCTTTCCTTGTAGCCATTACTTCCCTCAGAAGGGTCAGTGAGATACAAGCACTCGCCATTCAAGAACCTTTTCTGCAAATGCATCATAATAAGGTTGTTCTCCGCACTAATCCAAAATTCCTTCCTAAAGTAATTTCTCCCTTTCACCTCAAACAATCTGTGGAACTGCCCGTATTCTTCTCGCAGCCACAAACCATTGCAGAAAGAGCTCTACACACCCTAAACGTCAAAAGAGCTTTACTCTACTACATCGAGAAAACACAACCTTTTCGCAAGACCAAACAACTATTCGTGTCTTTCTCACCACCACACAAAGGCAACCCCATCTCCAAATCTGGGATAGCTAGGTGGATTGTTAAATGCATCCAGATGTGCTACCACAAAGCAAAACAAACACTATCTGTACCCCCTAAAGCCCACTCTACACATAAGATAGGGGCTTCTATGGCATTTTTAGGGAACATTCCCTTAGATGATATCTGCAAAGCAGCTACATGGTTTACACCGCACACTTTAACTAAACACTATTGTGTAGATGTGCAAACTAAGCAACAGGCTAGTGTGAGCCAGGCTGTCCTCAAAACACTGTTTCAAACAACTGCAACAGATACTGTTGGTCGCCACTAGGAGGGGTTACTGCTGCAAAATCTATGCACAGTGTGTAATCTGCAGCTCATATGCCTCAAACGGAATATGCTACTTACCAGTATGCATCTGTTCTTGGCATGTAGAGCTGCAGATCTACACACGCCCGCCCGCCTCCCCGGCTACCTTTATCTGTTCCAGTTTATCTTATTTAGATACAATACACATGGGCATCTTTCCTGTTTCTTACAAAGCTCCATCATTTCCCCGCTGGTGAAAAACAATCTGAGGATGGAGCCGAAGTCCATGCGCAATATGATCCAAAGGAGGAGTCGCCGACCTCGTGACTTCCAAAGACTTTCCAAGAGAAAAACAACTGCAACATCCGGGCCCAACACCAGATGGCGATCTATGCACAGTGTGTAGATCTGCAGCTCTACATGCCAGGAACAGATGCATACTGGTAAGTAGCATATTTCTTTTTTTTTTTAATTGCCCATATGCATAGCTGCCTAGTGGCCCAGGTCAGGTGACACAACCTGTTGTGGCTTTTTATCCAATAAATTGTTGCATGCTGGGAGTAGTAGTTCTGTTTTCCTCCCACTAAGACCGCATACTAAATCCTGCTAAAAAAACAAGGTTTTTACTGACTGTCACACATATATCATGGATCTTTAGAAAAGAGGCTCTTTACCTGTTTGTGTGCCCCTGTGTTTCATCCAGGTATAAGCACGTGGATTGTGCAAAGGACATTTATGAGTGGTATCTACCCACAATTGCTTCCTGCTATGAGCTGGTAATGCATGACATGGTACCTTTTGAAACCTCAAACTTTGCACCGCGCTGTCTAGTACCCACCATGCTCTGCAATCCCCTCCACTAGTCCCCCATTCTACATATTTTTGCAACACTCCGTTCAAGCATATTACAGATAACTCTATGCCCGTGAACTCTGCCCCAGTGCCCCCCTCATCTGCTTCTCCCTGCTGCACAGTACCGTTTATTTGTGTAGACCATTGTGCAGGACTTCTTGTTTTTCCATTGGACCTGGGAGGTGAAATCGGGTGTCTGTTGGGTGTGTTGGTCTATGCATGCTGGTCATGTATGTCAGCATGTTGTGTGAATGTTGTGCAAGTACGATACAAAAGTAAGCTGGTGGGCTTTGTAAGTGCCACTTTGAAATGGCTTCCCCCTTAAATGCTTCGGATATAGAAATATAGAAAAAATGTTGGTTGGGCCTTTGGAGGATAAACGGGGCATTTGATATATATATCAACCAACATATTTTTTTTCTAGTTTTCTGTATCAGAAGCATGTTTATTTTTTTGCTTATTTGCCATTAAATTAATGTTCTAATCTGTTCATGACTAGAGTGGGGAATTATAAAAATGCTCGTTGGTACTGCCCTCGTATTTGGGGCACCCGGCTGGTGGTGATGTGATGTCACATTGTTGTGCTGTATGTGTGTGGGAGGGGGGGCTCGTGTCCAAGCCCTCGTTAGTACCGTCTCGGTTCCCAGCCCTTCAAAGCGCGGCTCTGCGGGTGGGATGTGAGAGGCCATTGACGTGCAGGTGTGAACATGTGTCGACAGCCGCCTACATCCTAGCGGGCCTCTGGGAACAGACCCCTGGCAGTCTCCCAGCCGAGAGGCCTCGGAAGCCTTCTCTCCTCACAGCCCCACCAGCGGGATCCGGCAGATCATTCACGAAAATACTTTATGGCCATTGCAAATGAGGCAAGTGCTACTCCAGTATGGCGTCTTGTACATAGGGATGCATACATTAGATTTCTTTTGGTTTCTCCTAGGCTTTTATAGTTTAATAAAAAGTTAATCTGCTTCGCCTCGTGCAGAATCACATTAAAGCTGAAAAGGGGAGAGAATGTGGCTTAACGGCTTGGGCGGTCGACCTCAAAGCTCCGGACCCGGGTTCGAGTCTCGGCAGTGACGCTCAACAAATCACTTAATCTCGTGCCTAACAAAAATGAACGTGTCCCTGTGTAAGAGCAACTGGTGCTCATATAAAGCGCTCTGAATCCGTTGGGCCAAGTTCGTGCTATATAAAACTCCGAAAAAAAGCTACTTTTATTACCTGTTGTGTAATCTGTATGAAGCCATGCAAACTTCAGAGTGGCTTAGATAGCATTAATAAAATTCGTAGTGTTTACTTTCAAATCTATTGCTTTCAACTGCAGCATATTAAAAAGTATAACATACATAGTTACCTATCGTCACCTTTCGATATTGATGTAACTTTATTGGACAATACAACTCCTTTCCACAGATACGATTCTTTGTTTTGTCTTCTGTGCTCTAGCTTTCTAAAAGGAAGCTTTCGCCAGGGTCCACGCAGCGGGCAAACTTTATTCTCTATTTCAGAGCCTGCACCTTGAACTCTGGTACCCTGTCTTCATCTGAATAAAATGAAACTTTTTTTTCCCCTGGCAGTATGTCCAAACACCTAGAATACGGTTTAAAAATACAATATTTGGCATCCCCTGAAGCAGTTGATATGCAATTCAACCGAATCTGTAGTATTTTACCTCTTCTCTTCAAAAGCGCTTGGTTATCGAATGTCCTGTAAGCCCCCGTAAGTGCCTTTTTTGATAGCAATATCGTCCCTGTCTACTATTTTGGCGCAGAAGCTGAAAATAGTGCTCCTCTTACTGTATATCCAGTTCTGGCTTTCATCCCTTCCCAGCCTGTGCAACATCTGTCATGGATGTCGTATACCATTCCATACATCTCATTGACGTACAAGCACTGCACAGTGGCTGAGTCTCATGACCAAGTGGATTAACTCAAGTGGAGTGGAAGTGTTTTTTGCTTGACATCTCTTACAGAGCGGGCTCTCCCTCTGCATCAGTCTAAGCTCTCATTGCAACCAAACTGTGACCCAAAATGCGTTAAAGCATTACAGATCTTTACATGGTATTCCTTCTGAGGCATTCAAAGAAAAGTCTAGCCTAAACCCACATATTTGTAGCCGCACCTGTCATCGCTGCTTTCTTTCCTGTGTGGTAGCACCAGGTCCGTTTCTCATCAGCTATGCCTACATAATCACTTTTTTTTTTTTTAATGCTGTTACTTATATTTCCTTCTCTCCCACCGGCCACTTGCGAAATATAATTCTTTTGACCTTCCTATAAATATCTGATTTCATGTTTATACAAATGATCTTTCTGCCTTGAAGTTCGGAGAACCGCTACAGAATATTTGCATGATGACCAAATTCTGCTTGGATCTAAGTTCAAGTTGCCTGCACCAAAGTTGTTTGCACTGCAGATCTATACTGTCTGTACTTATAATTCTGAATTGCAATGTCATCCTTGTAAAATGATATTGAGCAAGGTTACGCCACCAACGCAGCATTGGTGCATACCTGGAGGTTTTCTACAGCTCTGCTGGCCGGAATAGTTGGGAGGAAGATGAGGGTTAGTACATGTTCCTGTGTAACCTCCATGACTGTCATGATAACCGTTGTTGACTGTGCCTGCCGTACCTGATTTTGTCATTCGTGTCTGCACTGCGTCCCAATATGAGTACTTGTTTGGTCACTCATGCATGACTAGATCACTACCTTCTTGTAGGGTGACCAGATGTCCCAGATTTGGCTGGACAGTCCCGGTTTTTAAACAACTGTCCCACGTCCTGAAACTTTTTCCTCACATATATACAGGTCACGTTTTTTTTTAAGCTCGTGGGTAAGCAAGATCTTTTATCCGTGTTGTGCATTCTCAAGTTTACACTGGACCTCTTAACAAACCAAGGCCAGAAGGTCACTTGTTTCGAGCCAGCTCCTGTGCTGCTTCTCCTGATTCACGCGGCACAGCAGGAATTAATGTGGAGGGAATCCGCATCAACAGAGCCCATTCCCCAATGGTCTGGATCACCAGCAGCATGACCCTGGAGCTCATCACTACAGCATTTGGGTGGGGGTGGGAATTATTTATTTCAACTCCATTTGATATATTGAGGGGTAATATTTAGTTATTTTTGTCTGTGTCTGTCCAAGTTTTTGATTCTGAAAATCTGGTCACCCTACCTACACAGGATTACACCAAATGCAACATTCTGCCAACCATGCGCTGCTCACGGTGTAGAATGCTACCCGTCTGAAAATGAGCTTCATCGCTTCATAAAGGGTTTTGAAGGGCTATGCATAATGCTGAAAGGTCCTCGTGTATTTTCCTAGCTAGCTCCTCTCTTCTTTAGGCAATCAATTGACTTTTTTCACGGGAAAAGCATATGCATAGTACCTTTCGTGACCCCTTTGCCATTATGCGCAATAATGGCATAGTTTTCACCACAGGGAGTGAGGCACTTATAGCATCTGTCTGTGAGTAATCCAATAAATTATTTCCCCAGACCCAGTCAGGCATGTGTGTTAATGGCGTTAAGAATGCTAAGTAGCATGCTTAGGGTCAGCGTAGTGGCAGCAAAAGTTGGGCACAACTGAAACATGGGTGACACAACCTGGCATCCACGTTGGAGGAGCAAAGGGGAGGGTGTTCAAAAGCAAGACGTTGGAAGTCAGAGGGTTCCAGTGGGTTCCTTATAGGCAGTGACAGAGGCACGCCACGGTATATGAACCTCCCAAGCAGTGGGCTCATGCTTGTTTGTGCCTGCCGCATTTCGTGAAGTTAACTGCAGTTTAAATCCTTATCATATGAAAAACCAATGCATTCAAAATCATATTGGAACAGTAAGTACAATGTCCAAACAGTAAGGGCTTGTATTTAAACGGCACAGTTATTGCTTATTGCAAAACATAAACAGTTAAATAATCATCAGATACAGATAATCGAGAAATGTATATTCTTCAGAGATGAACAGCCAACACTCGTTTGGTCACTACGTGACTTTTTTAAAATTGAGAATACATGTGTGGGTATCGTTTCATCTACATTAATGGCAATCATCTTTTACTGCTTCTGATCAGTTCTGGTCTATCACTTTACTCAACGTAGGTGCCACCGCCTGTGGAACGTCCTAGTTGCTCAACATGTTACTGTTGGATTGTGCTGCTCACAATAGAGTGGATACCCACATATATGTTCTTAAGCGTTGAAAAAGTCCCGTAGTGACGAAACATGTGTTGGCTGTTCATCTCTAAAGAATATGTTTGGCAATCATCTGCTAATTTTAAGATTATTTTACTGTTTACGTTTTGCAACAAACAAGAACTGTGCTCTTTAAAAACAAGTTCTTACTGTTTGTACATTGTAGTTATGTTTCAATACGATTTTAAGTGCTTTGGTTTTTCATATATGTGTTAAACGTACTGGGCTTTCTTCCAGCGTGTTAATGCAACTTTGGTAGTAAGGTGTTCTAAACCATTATAGCACCACCAGAATATTTCTGATCCTCTTTGAAATTACTTTACCCACTGTACATTTTATGTATATACAGGAGGTGCGATAACTGTAACCATTCCTACCTAGCATTTTATTGCTGTTTTAATCCTGCCTGCAGTTCGTCTTCCTATGCCACTCATTGGTGACAATTGTCTTCAGTGCCATTTTTTTATGCCAGTGCCACTTTTCCACACACCTTGACCGTATAATTTCCCATATGGTGCAAATTGTACCAGCAGTCACGTTGAGTTCTCAATTCCCTTTATGAAAACGTACACCAGTGCTAATCTCTTCCACAAGGCTGGAAGTGCCATGCATTTACTGATGCCTTCGAACAGAGGAAGTCTAACCTTATCCTTCTACACCCAGTTCTTCTTATTACTATATTTGCAATTCCATCAGGACCATTGGCTTTGGAGGATAAGGGTCGATCAATCAGTGCTTAAGTTTCAAATAAAATAATTATCTATCATAAGAGGGTCTTCACTAGTCTCAAATAGGAGAGGAAGAAATCATCATTTTGTCCTCCATTCACTCTAGTTACTTGGCAGACTTTGAAATACTAATGCTTCTTCTTTCTGTTTGATTATCATTCATTCTTTTGAAAAACAATTAAAAACGAAATTAATATATTGCCAGCCAGACATTACATCTTTATATTTTATTAAAATCATTTAAATATCTTTTTACCTCTTCTATCTATAAATGCATTATTTATGTAGTGCAAAGCTAGCCAAATGGCAGTGGAGCGCGGTTGTGCCTCAAAAGCAAAGACTCAAAGTGAATGGGGCAGAAGCTGGGTTCTGAGACAGGAGGTGATTTGTTACTTCGTGATATGCTGATCCATAAAGAGATGTGTCTTCAGCACTGTCTTAAATTTGAGCAGGGTTGCAGCGATCGTAATAGATACAGGGATGTCATTCCAGATGCTGGGTGATTAACGGTGAAAACCTGTTGCCTTTTTTTTCTGTGATGCACTACCTAATGTCCAGTCTGATGACGACCTAGCCTCTTGTTGGAGGTGTGCCTAGAGACGCCAGAGATGGGGCTCCTTTCAGCCACATAGGGGTGCCATTTGCGGTCTCTTCATAGATGTAGCTGTTTTTGAAGGTTGTGTGGAATGGGAGGGTGAACCAGTGAAATTCGGTCATGCTGGGGGGTGATATTTCTGCAGTCTTTTGATGGGGCATACTGTGGTGTCAAGGCCACTGTGGGCTCTAGGATGCCTTGGAGTTGGGCATTGCTGCCATCCAGGTGCAAGAGTACATGGTCTTAAAGAACAGTTCCAAAGCCTCTTTCTGGGAGAGGAAGGGTTTTGCTTTCTCCAATAGGGAGAGCTGGTTCCAGGCAGCGTTGGTTTACTTAACAATGTGTTCCATGGTAATTGAGTGATTTAACATTGGGTGAAATGTGGGGTTTGAATCCATCCATGTTCATATCCTTCAACAATTATTGACTAGTTGTTGCTTGTGGTTCTTGTTGAATGGTAGGAGTTCTGTATTGATGGGGTTGAGAATCAGGGGGGTGGGGGTTCGGCATCCAGGTCTGGATGAGGTGCAGGCAATGTCGGAGGCACTGGATAGGTGAATTGGAGGAGACCTGTTTCTACTAGGAACAGTGGAGCGCTCCATATGGCAAGAAGAAGATATCGCTTGGCATATTCTGGAAATAGTTTTTGGGAAAAAAGAGAAGGACAAGGCCGGAGAAAAATTTGCCACCACTCCCAACTCACTGGGCCTCAGAACCCTAAATGGAAAAGGCGTCTTGGATCAACGTCCATCCTCCACTTACACCACGAGCTTGAGCACCTTGTTAATTACATCTGGGTATCCACGCAGAACTTTTCTCAGGCAAGTAGCTTTCATGTCTAGCACAGTCTGACCAAAAGCATGGGAAATTGCCCTGCAAAACAGAGAAACACTGCGGATTGAATTCCATGAGACCCCATAAACCAAACTCAGCAAAATGTTGGAGATTAGCCCAGAAAAGATTGAATGAAACCAACGTGAAAGTTACTCCCTCAATCTCTGCCTCCAAGTGGATTTAATAATCTCAATCTGTACAACACCGTGGAAGGGTCTGGCTTTGATCCCTGCTGGCTGACAAAGTTGGCCTTTTTCATGAAAAAGGGAGGTTGCGGACTGCGCTATCGATTTCCTTGAAGTACGCTGCCCCTACCTGGTGAGGCGTGTTCTGCAAGGCGTACAAAAATCTGGGGAGGGACATAATCTTATACAAAGCTGCCCGTCCAAGAAGGGACAGCGGGAGCGAGCGCCAATGCTGGACGTCGCTCTTGAGCCGTTGCAAGGGAGGCAGGAGGTTGCGATCAAAATATCTGGACGGATCCTTTGAGACCCAAATCCCTAGATATTTAAAGTCTCCAGTTGCCTCTGTAATCTGGAACCCCCAGGGAAGCGAGGGCATTTTACCGTGAAGAACATACAGCACTGACTTGGTCCAAGTTATTGAATAGCCGGCAAGGAATATATGCAAGATTCTGTTCAGGAAGGCCGCCGGTAACGCCAGGTAGAGCAGGATATTGTCCGCATATAAAGATATGCGGTCCTCCCAACCCTGAGTCCACCTAAGACCTCTGATGATGGGATCGCTCTGCACCCACATAGCCAGCGGCTCAAGGACCAGAGCAAAGAGCACTGGGGACAGTGGACAGCCCTGTCAGGTGCCTCTACTAAGTACAAAGGCAGTGGATTTCCTATTATTAACTACGACTTGGGCCAGCGGTTGCTGATAAAGAAGCCGAACCCAGCAGATGTACTCCCGTCTCAGTCCGAGTTTGCTGAGCACCGCAAACAGATAGGGCCACTCGATTTTATCGAAAGCCATGGCCGCATCAAGAGATACCACCACTGCATCCTCTCCTTTCATTGCAGCACGATGAAGTACCCCATGAAGTCTGTGCGGATTGTGAGAGGTATTCCTTGCCGGCATGAACCCGGATTGGTCTGGGTGGACTAAATTTGTGATAACCCAAAGCAAACGGGAGGCCAAGACCTTTGCCAGTATCTTGGCTTCCCCGTTCAGGAGGGATATAGGCCCGTAGAAGGAACACTTTGTGGTCATTCACAAAGACGGCAAGTGAAAAACAATCGTTGCCAGGCGATGATCTGCAGGAAGCAGCCCCGCTGCCTTACTTTCGTGAAACATTTTGGTGAGGTAGGGAGCGGTCTTGCTCGATGTTAATTTGAACAATTCAATTGGTAAGCCATTGGGACCCGCAGCCTTACCTTCGCGTAAGTCCTGGATGGCCTTTTCTACCTCCAAATTGGTGAGCTCCCGGTCTAGTTCAGAGCGCTCCTCCTCAGTGAGATTCGGAAGAGAGATGTCTTTCAGGAAGTCCACAGCCTCTTCCTCAGTGTGCGGGGACTGGGACGTGTTAACAGATTGATAATAGTGACCAAAGGCATCCGCTATGTCCTGCGGCGCAGTGAACTGGTCCCCATTGGCCGACTCTATCTCAACCACTACCCTGCTGGCTTGATCCCTGCGGTCCAACCAGGCAGCAGTTTGCCGGCCTTGTCACCAACGTCATAGATTTTACTAAGTGTGGCCCTATGTTGTGACCTGACTGCGTCAGTTGCTAAATCAGTATACTCCTTAGTTTTAATGTGCAGGGCCTGCTCGACCTCTTCCGATTCTTGTGCCTGGAGTTGCCCCTCAAGATGTAATTTCTCTGCTTCTAGGCGGAGCATGGCCGCTCGCTTCTCCCTCCGTGACCCTGCTATCTAAGCTAGCTCCACCCCCCAGATCACCACTTTGTGGGCCTCCCACAATGTTAATGCAGAGTCGACCGACCCCCTCATTTTCCTTAAAGTACAATTCCGATTCACAGGTGATTGTATCGAATATCTGAGGGACCTTTAAGGTACCAAGGATTAATTGAGGCTGTCCTGCCCACCGAGGGCTCCCCCACCTGCAGTCTACACAGGACGGATGAATGATCAGATATCCCCCTCGCCAAGTGCAGTACCTCCTTGACACTATCTACTTGGTGCTCCAGGGTAAGAATGTTATCAATCCTGGACATGCTACAGTGTGCGCCTGAATAAAAGGTGTATTGCTGCTCCATTGGATGGAGCTTCCGCCACGTATCCACCTGGACCATTGCTTCCAGAAAGCTGTGGATCTGCGTACTAGAGGGAGGCAGAACCCTCCATGGCCAGCGATCTAGGGAATCGGAGACAATGGAGTTGAAGTCACCGCCGATCAACAATCTACCCTCGGGTAATTCCAAGAGGAGACTCCCAAGGTCTTCAAATGCTTGGGCATGAAGCCCAGGCGGTATGTAGACCGAGACCAGGTGTTTAGTGCACCCCTCCCACATCCCACAAATCTACCCAGGCTATCATTACGAACCCGGTCAATTGTCATGGGAAAGGACTTCCGTACCATAATTCCCACCCCTCTGGACCCAGACCCAAATGCCGAGTGTGCCACCAGTTTGAACCCCCACCTCGACATTGCTGTACAGGCGTTACCAAATAGGTGAGTTTCTTGCAATAAAATCACATCTAGGGAATGACGTTTGATGAATTGAAGTACTACTCCCTTCTTAATTTTGTCCCCCAGACCGTTCACGTTCCAGGACAACAGTTTGAGCCCTTATTTAATTGTAGTCCCCATCCTATCTGTGGGTAAATATCTTCGGTCACCTGAGGAACCTCGCGCCCATCCCAGCAATCTGTGCTGTGCCCGCTACGTCTCCCACAACCCCACGCCCAAAGGCATCGTCACTTAGTCTGTTTCAAAATTCAAACTCCGCCACAACTGATCTGTCAGTCCCATATACAATATTACGATGCACAGCCCTGCAGCGTTACACATAACACTTTTGGATCAATGCTAGATTTGAGAAGTTTAGGTGCCCAGGATCCCACCCGACCCAACATCACCAGCAACACCCCCCTCCCTGCATGGCTGATTCGGAACTTCCTGCCACCCCGAACTTGCAGAGTGCCTATCGCCACCCCTAAAACTGTGAGGTGTGTGTGTGTCCAACCGAACACCCGTTCAAAACTGGGAAGGCAAATGTTAAAATCATCGGCCGTCAATGTGCCACCATGCCCCTCAGCCACTGGCTCGTTAATTGAAATTTTCAGCCTCCAGTCCGCCCCTATGAGACACAACTAATGGGCTGCCCCAGATGACATGGCATATACAGACAAGTTCTCATTCGTGTCTTGACGACTGAGTGCTCGCCTGGTGGGGATCCAGTTACTGGAGCTCTGAGTTTTGTCTCGCAGCCATTTCTTTGGCCTCGGTTACGCCTCCGGCCAACCACGCGCCAGCCCTCCAACCAGTCCCAGGCCTCTTCAAGAGTGGCAAAGAACCAGACCTTTCCCTCCGACTCCACCCGTAGTTTGGCCGGAAAAAGCATTGTATCCTTGATGTTCTTGTCTCGGATTGCCCTTTTAACATCCAGAAAACTGCATCTTTTTCGCTGCACCTTGAGGATGAAGTCCGGGCAGATAGTCACTCTGCTGTTTTGAAATTCGATGGGGGGCACTGCACGAGCCGTCTTCAAGATTGTCTCTGTCTCTATATTTGAATATTCTGGTGACGATAGGTCAGGGGGGGTGGTGGCAGGTTTCGGCCTTCCCCCTGGCACCCTGTGCGCGCTCTCCACCGTGAAGGATTTTGACAATCTGGATGGTTTCAGGTAAGTGGTTCCAAAGGGGATGATAGACTGAGCGTTTGAGCAAATCAAACACTCACCCCCAGTCAACTGATCTGAGTTTAATCCATCATTCTTTAGCTCACTCCACCAAAGTGGTTACCAGGTCTTCAACAAATAAATCAGTTGACAGGTCTTCTGCGCGTTCCGGAGCCCCCAAAATGTGAACATTGTTGCGACTAGATCGCCCCTCATACTCGTCCAACTGCGACTCCATGCTCGCACTGAGGGCCTGGAGATAATCAACCCGCCTCTGGAGGGCATTGGGTCGGTAACCAGAGAGGACGCAGTCGTTTCAATGTCCTTGAGCCTGGTGTTCATGGAGCGCATATCCGCTCTAATCAAGGAGAATTCCGAGGGCACGGAATCAATCCTGGACTCCAATGACGTCCTGACCGAAGTTATGACTGTGAGTATGTCCTGTAAGGTGGGTTGTTTTGCTCCCTCCACCAGTTGCTGCTTGTCAGGGAGGTCGTCCCCTCCCTTGCGAGCGGGGACCAGGGCCCTTGTCCCAAGGATATTTTTCTAGCTTGGCCTGCATGGTGGCCCTGGAACTGCGACCCCCGGCCATGACAGGCCTCCACAGGACCCGGAGGAAGTGGGGGGCAATTGGAGCGCGTGGGACCTCCGCGGAGCACCAGACTGCAAATGCTAGATTTTGGCTGCCAGTTAGTTGTAGGTCAGAATAGGGACAGCTCCCGAACGTCTGGACCTTTACTCATGTCTGGGGGGTGCGCAAGCTGTGAGAATCCACCTAGGTCCTTCATGCCAGACACTACTGCGGCGTACAGGCGAGACTCCAGGCATGGCTGCAATTCAAGTGTAGCCGTTCCAGCCACAGGGCCAGCAAACCCAGTATCCACCACCCCCACCCCCCCACCCCCCCCCCCGCCCGACCAGACGCCGCTGAGCCCAGGATCACCAGGCCAATGCACCCACAAATCAAGGGCCACCAAGGAAGACACTGACGCCGACCGCCCCCGGCGGTAGGGAGGTCAGATGATCAGAGAACCCCTCACCAGGTTCTGCCCCCACGACTCACCAGCTCTCGGAGGGCCCAGCTCCTTACAGGGCGGGTCAGCGTTGTTGCGGCCAGAGCACCTTCGAGAGCAGGTGAAGAAAGGCCAGTTCGCTAGAGACTGCTGTCTCCTTCTGTGCTTGGCCTCCGAATCTGCCTCAAGTGCTTATTAGCCCCTCCTTCGTGCCAGGGCTCAGCTGGGGGCTAAAGTCAGTGCTTTCCAGGGATAGAGGAATCGAGCGGACCCTGGGGACCCAGCCGATTGGACCCCCGCAGTCAAGCCGAATAGCCCTCACTCCAGTGGTTCCGGAACTCCTCCAGTGTTGCCAGATTGGCCTATTTCCTGCACAATTGGGTGAAATTTTTCCCATTTGTGCGGGGAAATAATCCACCTGGCGGGTGGCTACTTTTTGGGCTTATTTTCACCAGTTGTGCGCAAATTTTTAGCTGGGGCGGCGCCACTGCCGACATTGTCACTCGCAGGGCAGGCAGTATGGATGGGAACCACAAATGTCGGCAGCCAATGAACGCGAAGTGCGCTGCATGGCTGAGACATCATTGGAGGAGGACACAGCATGGGTGTGAGTGACATGTGATACTTTCTAGACGTGCTGCTGAAGGCAGCAGTACGTGCGTGTGTGTGCAAATGCAAGCGCACCTGCTGCCAAACTTCACCCTATCATAGTAGGAGTGTTGGACACAGTCTCTTTGGGTAAGAGTGTCGTCCATCTAGTAGCGTGCGAAAGCGCTACTAATGACGTGCCTGGGAATGCTGTTTGCCCATCCCCCGCGCGCTGTATTAAAAGCAGTCAAGCGGGTGGAGAGGGGATCCAGACAGTGTCTCGCGCGCCAGACCACATGCTCTCTCACGGTCTGTCAGCGGCGTGCGTGGGTGGACAGACATCGGTCTGACTGATTAGTTAGTCAGGACTTAGGTCAGGAGCTCCTTTTCGTGGTCGAGTCTGTGTCTGGTTGGTCTGGTGCCGACTCCAGTACACTGTACTGCTGAACTGCACCGTCTGTCAGTGAAGTCTCGGGCACAGCAGTTCATCATAGGCTAGCTGCTGGCAGCGCACCTTGAGGGGCCTTGCCCCTGCCTGGCGCAGGATAAGGCTTGCGCGCTCAGCGCTGCTACCTGCCCTTAATCTGTATTAATATTCGGAACTGGACCGCACCGCATTACCTTTCCTTATAATCATTGATCCCGCAGCCGACCTGAAGGAGGCCAAAGGTCAGGGCAGGCCCAGGGTAGGGACCAACGACGTAGAGCTTGCTTGGTGAGTCCCACTCCCGCCCCCCCAAATCTCACTCTGACCGTGATTATGACCGGTGACGGTCATAATCACGGTCAGAGGCAAGGAGAGAGACTCGAGAGTGACTAGTATGCAGTGGCAATCTGTCTGTCTTACTGTCCATGCGTGCAACGCCCATTGGGCTCAAAGAATGGCTTCTTAGAGCCCCTGCATCTCCACTCTGCCTATTGCTTGATTAGCCCCCTCCACGAAAACATTTCTTAGACCCACCCCCGAAATTTGTCTCTAGTTGTGACTCTGCTACTGTCTGGCACTGGTTGGTTAATCTTCTCCTCACATACGCGTGCACTGGGCTGCCTGGCCTGGGATGGCTGGCCTGTGTCTGTGTGTGAACTCACTGCACTGTCTGCTGCCACAATTCGCGTCGCTGCCCCAGCCTTCAATCCTGTGACTGTCCTTGAGTAGCTGCCTTCTTCAACTTCAGGAGGACGCCAGGAGTGGACCAGGATGGTTTGGTTGACTGACTGTATCCTTCCCTAATCTAAGTAAGTGACATTTAATTTTTACCTCTCCCTCCAGGCTAACTATGCAGTAGGAATTCCGATGTGTCGTTCCTGCCTGTCCGGGTGCAGGCACAGCCAACCTCATTTGTTAACATAACTTCAGGGTGGCTGCTGTTTATGGTATATCTCTGGTCTGGTCCCGTTTTCAATATGAATAATGGGTGAAAGTTGGAAAGACACCACATGTGAAGTTACCCGAAGGCGCGGGGAAGGTCTGTGGAATCCATGTGTGAATGTGAAAGCATGGAACTACCTTCCCTGCGTTATTAGTGCCTTTTTCCATGGGACGCGTGTTACTTTTGCCAAATCATTAAAAGGAAAACATGTAAATTGTATCTTTTTTAATATTGACTTAATGGTTGGTAGTTTTTTGAAAAAGTTGTAAAAGCAGGTTTTGTGTTTGGGTAAAATTATTCCTTACTAAAATAGAAGGCATTGAAGTTACAGCTTTAGCACGTAAGGGGGAATAACCTAGTTAGTCAGCAACCTAGTTAGTCAGTATGCAAGTGACCTCATGGCGTGTGCCGTCACAATGTTTGGCATCACAGTAAGTGACATCATGCGAAGTAACATCAGATAATATCCCACACAATTGTTTTTATTAGGTATATCATGAGTGCATTAAGCACATTATGAGATTTAACAAATTGTGCTTTAGGCTTGTGCTGCAAAAGTGGCACAATCCCAATGCAGAATGTGGGGCTCAACAAATAGTACTAACATTGTTTTTAAAACCCTGCCATAAAGAAATTGGCAACAAGGAGAAGCATGGTACTACATCTGTTATGCTTAATTGGTTGCAAAGTCTGCGTTTTCTAATATTCTATGGGGCTAAGACATCTGCAGAGGTGCCCAGTAAATTTCCGGGAATAATAATTGGTGAGAACTCTGGAGGTTAAAGTATTTGTCAGAGAGATCTCTGCTTTGTGTAGTCTCAGATCTGAATCAAAGTAGTGTAGAAGGTTTGTGTCTCCTGCAAAGCACATGATGTAATATGCAGATGACAGATTTTTTTTTTACTGTAGCTAGGTTAGTGGGCTACTGCTTCAAAGACCAATCCTTTTGTTCCTTGCAGTTCATAATTAGTAAGCCTTTTACTGTTGCACAGTGAGCTATGTGTGACTGCTACATCTTTTAACCTGGCCCGTTGCTATCATAAAAGTACTTTGGAAACCGAATGGCAATCATCCTGGCTCTTGAAGCCAAATGAAATGGTTTTAGATATGTTATCAACTGCCTTATGAATTGACTGCTTCAGGGCGGCTAAGGTTAGTGTGAGCCAAAACCAATAGGCCACGTAACTGTCGCTCGTTACCAAAACATGCCATCGAGGTCTCCTTGCTTTTAGAGGAACTGGATCTAGATGTGCTATTTTTAACAGAAACTTGGTTGAACGATAGTTCAGACCCAGACCTTGTCCAAGCACTACCACACAACTACTCTATCCTGAGACACGATCGCCCAGATGGCAGGGGGGGAGGGATTGCCATAATCTATAAATCCGTTTTGGGTTGTAGGGTTGAAAACGCAGCAATAAAAGGTGCGGAAAGCTTATTTTTTGCTATTACCGTTTCCCCGATTTGCACCCTGTCTGGCCTCCTGCTATATAGGCCACCGGGTCCCTATGGTCAATTCTGTGATGACCTTCCCATTTGTGCCACTAATTATGCTAGTACCACCTCTAATTTCACATTACTGGGTGATTTTAATATTCATTCCGATGAGACACATTTACCAGCCTGCATTAGTCTCAACGCAGGATTAGAAGTGCTCCAGCTGAGGCAATTAGTGACAGGCCCTACTCATAAAGCTGGACATACCCTTGACCATTGCTACACCAATTTGGATAATCTCATTTTTGAGAAATTAATCGACATTCCCTGGACTGACCATAAGTTGCTGCTCTTCTCCTTGGTTCCATTGATATTGTCTGAGCCCTCCAATACAACAAGGAGGTCCATACGGGTCTGGTCCAAACTCTCTACCGAGAGGTGGAGGAAGGAACTGACTGACTCATTACCTGTGCTCTCCCAGGACCCTTTGACAGCCGATACACAATTTAACCAATGGCTAACGTCCTCCTTGGATGTCATCCTCCCCAAAAGTGAACTGTCCCATAGGAAGGGCAACAATAAAAAACCCTGGTATACATTGGAACTTAAAGCTTTAAAGCGCCAATGTAAGCAGCAGGAGAGACACTGGCGCAAAAACTACTCAGAAGAGAGCAAGGACACCTATAAATTGGCCCTTAAGAAATATAAACAGGGAATCAAAACTGCCCAATCAAATTACTATCAGGAAAAAATTGATTCGGCATCCAATGCCCCCAGGGAAATTTTCAAAATTTTCAAATCCTTGGTCACTCCCCCTATGCCTGTTAACGACCCTGGACTGGCAAGCTCCCGCTGTAATGAATTGGCGCATTATTTTTCCGATAAGGTGGATAATATTTTCTCCGCGTTTAAGCCACTGCCCGTGGAAGAGATCTTGCCCTCCTCAATGGACACGGGTAATACCGGTTTGTATCATTTTTCTCAACTAGATTACCCTACTGCATGGTCCCTCTTGAATAATCTTAAATCAGGCTCTCCAGCGGACCCCGCCCCGCCTTCCATCCTAAAGTTGGTGTCAGATGTTGTAACTCCAGCTATTCAAGAGGTGATCAATGCCTCACTTACATCAGGCATTGTTCCTTCTTCCTGGAAACAGGCAAAAGTGAAAGCTTTATTGAAGAAGCCAAACCTCAACCCAGAAGACTGGGCTAATTATCGCCCTATCTCCTTACTGCCAACCATTAGTAAGCTGGCGGAGAAGCATGTGAACGCATTGTTGGGATCCTATCTTGAGAGCAGCAATTCCCTCCATATCACTCAAACAGGATTTAGAGCTAAGCAGGGAACCGAAACAGCCCTAATCACTGTTGTAGAGGAGGCTAGGAAGATTGTGGACAATGGAGATAGGGCAGCCATTTTGTTATTAGATCTTAGTGCCGCCTTCGACACCGTGAATCATTCCATCTTGATTCATAGATTGATGGAAGTAGGTGTCGGAGGAGGCGCACTAAAGTGGCTGCGCTCTTTTCTGTCCGATAGGACTTTTGCGGTCTTTGAGGATGATGCCTGTTCCCCCCAAATGCGTCTGCAATGCGGTGTCCCCCAGGGTTCTTCCCTCAGCCCTACCTTATTTAACATTTATATGAGGCCATTGGCTGAGGTGGTGCTGCCCTGGGGAGTACAGCTGGTAACGTATGCAGATGACACGCAGCTTATCATCTCCCTGGCTTCTCAGGGTGCCCCATTTGAGAACCTCTCCCTGTGCCTTAATAAAGTTAAGGAATGGATGGACCGATCCTTCTTAAAGTTGAATGGATCAAAAACGGAGATGATGCTGCTAGGTTATAAACCGGCCAATACGGTAGAGAACTGGTGGCCGTCTAATCTGGGCCCTCCACCGCCACCGAAAGAACAAATTAAGAGCCTGGGGGTCTGGCTTGATCCTGCCCTTAACTTTGGTGTTCAGGCTCGCAAGGTGGCAGGAACCTGCTATGCCTTTATTAGACTACTTCGGAAGATAATCAAACTTCTTCCGTTTGAGGCCAGGAGAATATTAGTGCAGGCGCTGATTCTCTCACGCTTGGACTATTCGAATGCGCTGTATTTAGGCACCACACAAGCTACCATAAAAACCCTGCAGACAGTACAGAACTGCGCAGCTCGTATGCTGCTGGATATCCCTCGTCGGACTTCTGCTAAGCCAGCACTGCGTCAACTACATTGGCTGCCTGTCCAGCAAAGAGTACAGTTTAAAGCGTTGACTACGGTCCATAAAGCTATTAATAAAATAGGACCCTCCCTGATTCAATCTATGTTTCATTTATTTCTACCAGGACGAGCTCTAAGGTCTGGAAATAAGAAGCTTATTGCAATTCCTAGAACCAGGAGAGTGCGAATGGGAGGCAGGCGCTTCTCCCTCCAAGCCGCCACCCTTTGGAATAAACTTCCTGACTCCATCAGAATGGAAGCTAACCATCTCAGGTTCAGGAAGAGTTTAAAAACCTTCCTGTTTGCCTGATTTCCTCAAGATCTAGTGAGTCAAGCGCTGGGATGCCTTCGGGTAGCTATGCGCTATATAAGACTGTAATCATTCATTCATTCATATGGCCAAATGCGCTCTATTAACTAGATTTGCTGGACTTGCATAGTGCTCATTAGTTATCTGACCATTGGAATTTTCTAATCTGATGCAATTGCACTCTGCCCTTTACTCATTGGCCTGTGACTCATTACGACTCTGGGATCCCCCCTCGCCCCTGTCACCTTACGAATCTATTAGGAGCACGTCACCAGCTGGTTTACGTACAAGCTCCTTTAGCCAGAGAGACTGTACCGTGCATTTCAATACGAGCCATTAGCCTTTCCACTACACCCTGGCCAGATCTAGCGGGGACTAGGTATGTATGGCAGGCCTGTTTTACCATCAATAAAGCACTTTTGGAACTTGAGAGTAATACCCTTGTCTATTGAAGCCTAATGAAATTGCTGGCATAGGTCACTAATCAACTATGATTCTGTTCCCTCAGGCTGGCAAGGATTATCGTGAATCTGATTTTACTGGTCTGATCTGATAGCGCAACTCACTACTCACAAACTGGGCTAGCACTGCACGTCCGAAGAAATCGCACAATGCACTTTATCTGTCTGGTTGCCATCAGTGTTCTCCTTGTGTCTGATGAGATCGCTTTGTTTGCTTCATTTACCGGCTTGCAGCCTGTTGCTCGATCGAAGTTAGGTTTAGTTGGGACACCCTCCAGCCCTACATACCTGGCTGTTGGTAATAAGTCGTGGTAGGCCTTGCAGGATTCAACATTTACAGCGTGGCTTGCGATCTCGTCCTGAGTCACCACCCATGCGATTTCACGTCGCCTACCCTGATGGCAGATTTTGCTGCTAGTTACGTCTGCCCTTACCACAATGAGCCTACCAAAGGAACCTGCATACATACTGCTCCACTGTGCTACCTGCTAAACCTCCCAAACCTCCAGTGTAGCAATCTTGCCAAATTTTTATTACTATTTTAAAGTATATGTATTGGGCAGAATGAAGCCCCATTTTATTGGTAGTCTATGTTATATATTGGAATTCTAGAATTGACCTGAAAAATGTAAAGTATAAGCATTTTAATGATGTACTAAATTGATAGATGGATGCACGAACTATCTGACGTTGCTTTGTCTTAACTGTCTTTATACGTTTTTGCTATATTGGTATGGTTTTAAATAACTAGAAACCATAAAAACTTACCTTACCTGCTGGATAGAGGACAACTGTCTTAAGCTCAACAGCAACAAGACTGAGATACTTCTCTTCGGTATCCAGGCACACACCTGCTCCACATCTTGGTGGCCCTCTGAATGAGGGGCTTCACCTGCTCCTGCTATCCAAGCAAAACATTGTGGTATTCCCTTGGACGTTTACAATACTTTGTCCTAACAGATTAGTCAGATTTCCCATACCTGTTTCAGCCTGTTACTGATGATTAGGAAAATTCTCCCTCTTCTTCCTACATCTGCACAGAAAACTGAAGCCCACACTCCCTCATCACATCCCACCTAGATTATGGCAACAATTCCTTCCTGGCTTTACCAGAGTCCCTGAGCTTCATGGCTGGAAGTTAACAAAAACTCTGCCTCCAAATTGATTCTCACTCTTCCCCCTACTGCCTTTGTCTCAGCTCGCCTTAATAATCTTCATTGCCTGCCTGTGAAAAGGCATTAAGTTAAGGCTTTGTGGCTCACCCACTGTGCCACTTATACCATCTATAACATGGGTCCTATCTATCATCCCTCTCGCCCACTTTTGACAGCTTCCTCAAAATGGTGGTAGTCCTCCCTCTCAAATAACGTGGTGCCATTTCCTGTCTCTCAAACTCTTGAACTGGCGACCGCTTTCACTGAAAGGCACGGCTGAGTTGCACACTTTCAGCACAAATGTAAAAACTCTGCTTTTCTCTCCTTTACCCGAGTCTGGCAGTTCCTAGCTTCCCTGCAGTTCATCCTCTCCCTTCGTTTCAGCACAAATACGCCCTCTCTGGTACTTGCACACTTTATCAATATATCATAGCATAAGTTTGTCAAGCTTCCCCCACAACTCTGCTCCTGAATAACAAGTACCTCAGTCATTTTTGTGACCTGTGTCTTCTTTCAACTTTAACTACTAGAATTACGCCAATGGCACGTATATTATATTAAACTACAAAAAATGATCATATCTCAAGACCTGGGCCAAAGGCCATGTCTTCTAAGTGGTGTGCACTGGATAGTGACTCTCTCAAGCTGAATTTGTTAAAAACTGAGATCATAGCATGCAGGAAATGGCCAAACTACCACCCTTCAACCATCTTGATGAAAGAAATTGGCCTACCACCACACTTGAACATAAAGTAAAGCATGTGGGCATCATTGTTAACTCTCATCTTTCCCTTGCTTCACGAGGTAATCAAGTCCCAAAACAATAATTTAATGAGATCCCCCCCCCCCCCAAGTCAAATGTTCATCCACCATGGATTCTGTTAAAGAGAGCAAGCCATCATCACCTTATAATTTTGAGCCCCTCTCCACCCAAGTTGCAGATTGCAGAGCAACCAGAAAGAAACTGCAAAACAGCTCCTTAATTTGCATATCAAAGTTTTCATTTCATCAGCCCTTCGATCATTACATTGCTAGCTGTAGCTACATGCATTCCTTTAAACGGTGCAAATTGCACATTGAACTGTCCACAGATATGTACCACTCTTCTTAGCATAACATTTGGACCTACCGGCTAACTAGATCACTGAGATCTAAGTTAACCACACTCTTGACCATCCATTCCTTCAAAATGTATTTCACTGGTGGAGGCTCCTTCTAAGTTCAGATGCCCAAGTTGAACTTAATTCCTGCTTGAAGAAGAATTGACAACTCTCTTCGAATTCTGAATTGTTAACAACCCTGTCTTTCCCCACTCACATAATTGAATCGTATAGACTGTAAGAAAGAAATAACAAGCATTGGCATAGCCAATAGGTCTCATCTTTGGGACGTTATGTGTTTAGCCAGAACTTTTGGCTATGTTGTAGAGCATTGTGGCTGCTGTGCATCATGTTGATAGGTTATAATAAAATGTGTTGAGCATTTTTATTACCTTTTATACAAACCAAGACGACATTATATACAACTAAACAACCTGATTAAAAAAAGATTTTAACATAAAAAATGTCTCCTAGTTTGTACTTGCACTGCCGGCAACTTCTTCCTGCCTGTTCTCATGCTTGTTTGTTATAATTTTTTTGTTATGGGGGAGCGGGACATAAATAACGGGGGAGTGTGGGTTAGAATACAGTAATTCATTAGAGTACAGTGTAATTATGTGGCGTGTAATTATGTGGCACTGAGTGGTATTATATGGAGTGTATTTATGTGTCATTGAGTACAGTGTAATTATGTGGCTTATAATTATGTGGTACTGAGTGGTATGTGGGGTGTATTTATGTTGCATTGAGTAGAGTGTAATTATGTGGCGTGTAATTATGTGGCACTGAGTGGTATGTGGAGTATATGTTGCATTCAGTAGTGTAATTATGTGACACTGAGTGGTATTTGGAGTGTATGTTGCATTGAGTGCAGTGTAATTATGTGGCGTGTAATTATGTGGCACCGTGGTATTAAGTGGAGTGTATTTATGTTGCATGGAGTAGAATGTCATTATGTGGCATGTAACTGTCTCACTGAGGGGTATTATGAGGAGTATATTTATGTTGCATTGAGTAGAGTGTAAATATGTGGCGTGTAATTATGTGGCACTGAGTTATTATATGGAGTGTATTTATGTTGCATTTAGTAGAGTGTAATTATGTGGCGTGTAATTATGTGGCACGGTATTATGTGGAGTGTATTTAGGTTACATTGAATAGAGTAATTGTGACGTATAATTATGTGGTACTGAGTGGTATTATGTGGAGTGTATTTATGCAGCATTGAGTAGTGTACAGTATACAAAGAGATCATATTTGGTGAAGTAAGTGCTGATGTTGTAATCTATAAGGACCTCTGCATTTCAAGTGGGATTCCAATTCATAGTATTAATCTGCCTCACAGAGAGGCACCATCAATTTGCATACACGAAGATCAATGCAACATGCTTGCACCTATACGTCAGCGACATAATGCAGTTTGAGTAGATGAGGTAATTTAAAAAGAAAGCAAATGTGACACATTGTTTATGTGGAGAAGAGTGTGCTGCAATAACACATGGTGCAGCAGGCGACCCACTTCTCTTTGGTTGCACGGAGAGTACAGAAGACTGAGCAGGCAGAGAGTCAATGCGGAAGAGTAGGGTGGATGAAGCAGGCAGCGGAGAGGACAGAAAACTAAAGAGAGAGAGAGGCCAGAGGACTGAGCAGGCAGAGAGCCCACACGGATGAACAGGGTGGATGATGTAGGCAGCAGTGGAGGACAGAACAATGAGCAGGCAGAGAGCCCACGCGGATGAGCAGGGTGGCTGAAGCAGGCAGCAGAGAGCACGGATGACTGAGCAGGCAGAGGGGCCAGTGGGCTGAGTAGGCAGAGAACCCACGCGGAAGAAAGAGTAGGATCGATATAGCAGGCAGCATAGAGGACAGAAGCATGAGCAAGCAGAGGGGTCAGAGGGCTGAACAGGCAGAGTACATGTAAGGGTGGATGAAGCAGGCAGCAGAGAGGACAGAAGCCCGAGCAGACAGAGGGCATGAGCACGGTGCAGCCTGAGGGCTTGGCTGGAGTGTGAGCAGGCAGAGAGCAAGGGACCACACTCACTGTTGCATGAATTTATTCTCTGCATCCAGGGGTAGACGGGCCTGGGGCACTTGTCCTCCTCCGGCTCCCCGAAGAGGCTCTTTCCCTGGGCGCAGTCCGGCTTTAAGTGCGGTGGGGGCTCGTCCAAGCTGGGCAGCGGGCAGGGGGGCTCCTTGTCCCGGTAGAAGCCAGCCGCCCTGTACTCGCAGGCAGACTGTCTGTAGGCTGCGCCGGCCATCTGGTGGTAGTAGGCAGGGGCCAGGAAGCCCTTCTCCTGCACCCCAGCAGCCCCGTAGGTGGCTGGGAAGTGCCTGAGGGGGTCCTCATAGCCCGAGGAGTAGTAGATGGGGATCTGCCCCAGGAAGGACTCCTGCCCAGCAGGAGCAGGCAGAAACACCGGGAAGGCAGAGTTCACGAAGAAAGCGCTCATCTAGAGGACGGAGCGGTCCGTGGCTGCCTTTATGCTTTGTTGTGTTTTATAGGGCAAGTGCTTTAGCTATTAGTACTTTATCGGAGATTGAGGGGGGTGGCTGCCTGCCAGTGAGGGACAGAAGCAAACAGAGCCATCTGATCAGGACGCTAACCAATAGCGAGAGCCCGAGCTTGCAAAACAGCACCTATGAGGCGAGCTGCAGGGCACCCGCATCACACCAGCAACCTTCCTTGTACACACAACCAGAACCCCTCCTAACCAAATATGCGTCCCTGTCACAGATAAAGCTACAGCTTCCAGGCTGGCCCAGGGAAGGAAGGGGCTGCGAGGGTGGCGAAGTAAATGGCTTGTCTGGAAAGTCGGGCACTTCCCAAATAAAATAAAAAATGAAATCCAACCCACGTGCTATAATGTAGACCGTTTAAATGAGGTTTATTTATTTATTGGCGCTCTGGTTCCTAACATGTTTAATATACTATGTGTGTTCATTTTTAACTTTCAAAAAGACATGTCATGGACATGGAAATCTTCAAAGAAACATGCTGCGTGTGCCTCCTGCTGTGGGCTGAGAGACGAGATGGAATAGGGAAGGGAGGCCCGGCAGGAGAGCTGTGCTATTAAACCAGCCCAGGGGCCAGGGAGGAGGGGGAGAGGGGGGCTGGTGAATGAGAGGGGGGGGGGGGGGCTCAGGGTCTGCAGATGCCTGCTGCGAGGACGGCCAGGGCAGGACTCCCCAGACAAAGTAGTAACCTGATCCACAACAGATGGTGGCAATGCTCGCTCCCGATAGCTGTAGGCTGTGGGAGTGAACATTTACAGAGAAGGTGGAACATGCACCCACCTTTGGCCAATTGCGTGCTGTCTTTCTTAGAAAGACGCACGCAAAGGCCAATAGCTTATGAGCAAAATGAGCTAACAAAAAAACACACGCACGAGCGTTAGAAGCCCTTACAGAAGCCCTTACAAAAAGCCTCGCAGTCAGCGCATGCGCTGGCTCAGGCGAGACCTAAAAAGGCTAGTTGCCAGCATGCGTGACCATGCCCGTTATCACACTTTTTTGCACCATCTCATGCTTCTGCATAGCCAGCATCTTTCCGCACCATGCTTGGAGCATATTTCCAAAACTCATGTACCTCACCCAAGATCTCCCATATAGGCCTACCTACGTTCAACACCCTAAAATCCATGCATTTTAAAAAGGGCGTTCGGGAACCTGATGTAAATCAGATCACTTTGCTTCTTCATGAGGGGTATGAAGTAATATATAAATTCCACAACCAAATACAACATGTAGGATTTTAAATGTACCCACATATTGAGAATAACTTGGTCAGATCATAGGACTAGGCTAAAATTACCATCAGGTTGACCCTATAACTTTTATTTCACAGACTTTCTCCTGTTATCAGTACCCTTACACTTTTGCCTGTAGATAAAACAAAACTCTGATTCCCTTTCAGAAAACCTACTTGGGGTGCACTCCCATGTGAGCGTAAGAGGTATGCCCTTCTCTGACCCCTTTGTGTGGTACCAGGCATGTGAAGCTGTATTAACAGGAAATGAAGCAGTTTCCGGGCACGTTAAGTGTCACCCTTAATGACTAGTTATTAATATATGAACCTATGAACTCCCGACTCGGGTGGGCTGGCTGAGGGGTGGGGGGATACGCTGGATCAGAGTGGGAAGGAAGAAGGCAAGAAGTCAAGTAACCACCATGTACACATCCCTATGCTGGTGAGCTGTGTGCTTTTGAATTATGGAGTTTTGAGAACAAAAGGCTGGTGTAGCCTGTGTATAGATCTATTTTCTGAGAGCAGTATCGCAACCCTGTTTATCAGACGGAAATGTTGAAATGCAGTTATGAAGACCACATTTAATTTGGGTGGTAAAAGGCAGATCATAGAGTGCTCCCAACTATCCAGCTTAATGCACAGGAATTGGAGGATAACCCAATTTCTTAGACAAAGTTAAAGGGGAAGAGGGTACATTTGTTGGGGCCAAGAAGTATAATTTTGTGTTTTTGCATATTAAGGTAGTCTGTTATTCTACATCAAAAGGTGAATCTGTGAAAAACAGCAACATAAGTTGGACCTGGACTTTTCAGGTTTACCAAGCTTGTGGTGGAACTGTGTATCATTCATTAACATGAGAACTTCTATTTTAGGAGTCTAAGATGATAGCAAGGGTGGACTGTTTAAACATTAAGTAGCGTTGGTAACAAACCAGAGACCTTGGTAATACTGTTTTGGAATATGGCTATTCAGGAAAGAAACTAGCTAAATTTAACTTGATGGACGGTTTTATAAGAATTCTGTATTCACATTTCCTGTGATGTAAGCAGAGGTAGACAGTCTTTCAGTTAGCACCTTGAGTTCAATTGTGTTGCCTTTACAATACTAGTTAGGCCGGAGATGAGCCTGTAGTTGTAAGGTTTATGTAGGTCTTTGGTGGGTTTCTTTAGTATAGGAGTGATGATTGCATGTTTGAGGGTCTGAGGGTCATATCAAATGGATAGGGATTAATTGACGAGACGGTGATGATCTGGTGTCATGCCTGCTAGTCTCGGGTTTGTTTTTTTCTTGTTGTTTTATTTATATAGTGCGAACTTGACCCGAAGGTATCAGTCCGTTACACAAGGACACATTCATTTTTATTAGGCACAGGGAGATGAAGTGATTTGCCCAGAATCACAGTATGTTGAGCGCCAATGCCGAGACTCGAACCCGGTTCCCCAGATTTGAGATTGACCGCTCTGTTAGGCTACACCCCCCCCCCCCCCCCCCCCCCTGCTTGATGATTCTGACAATATAGATATCCCATGGAAGAGAGTATTTATTTGAACAGATCAGGATATTAATAATATCAGTATTGGAAACTTTTACTAACTGGCTGAGTGAGGAGGCTCTGCCAGGTATATGAGAGAGGACCAGACTCCATGGCCCATGACTATGTGGACCTTTAGGGTGTCAACTGCGTTGCTAAAGAATAGCAGAAGATTGACACAAAGATTTAATGATGATTCTGGCATGTATTTCTGGATTACAAGACGGGATCCACATCACCTCATAGATGAGTTACAGCTCTTTCATTTAACTTTAGGACTCCTCAGTACAAGATTGAAACTATTCCTTTCCTCTGGTACAAACTGATTTGTAGTCTCAGGAATGTGCTCTGGCAGGCCGTATGATCAGAGTGTAATTTAGATGTGTGCCAATGTCTTTCCATAGCCCATGCTTGAAGCTTCAGATGAATGTTATCAGTGTACAATTTGTTAGCCTGCAAGGGGCATAATTTGTGGGTGGAAGTGGGTGTCAGAGTACATAGTCCATTGGTTAGTTTGGATTCCAGGGGATCTAAATTGTCAAGACATTACAGATGATTATCATGCTTTCAAAGAGCTTCTGGTTAAGGCTTTGGGTTGTATTTTCTTTACGTTTCTTGATACGGTGATAGCCATAATCCTGTGAATTCTTCGATTGGCTATTAAGCTCACTGTCGGAGTACAATTTGATTAGTTAGTGATCTGAGATGGGGAGCTGTTGGAACACTTGAGCAGAAAATCCCGCATCATAGAGAAGGAGCCAATTGAGTGTATGGCCATCACTCATAGGTGGGGTCCTTAGACTAACTGGATAAAGCTGAAGGAATACATGTTTTCACTAACGTTTGGGCTAGAAGTATCTTAATAGTTTATGACCCAGGTGTTTAGATCTCTTAAAATGTAAGCCTGGTCAGCAGTGGTTGGAATGTTTTGGGTGAGATCAAGGAAATCTGACCAGAAGGAATCAAGGCATTTCTTAAGTCTGTGGTAGATGATAGCCGAGGCAAGAAGTGGTTGTGTTCGAAACGGCTGGAGCAGTCTGCTTGACTTTGTTAGTCATTGTTTTATGTGTAGTATTTTTTCTTGTGTGTGCTAAATTGTTGACACTGGTTTCAGTGTCAACCTTGAGTGATTTTGTTCTGTTAAATGTCTTCTGAGCGTCTAAACCTGTGACCTTGTTTCCATTGCTGTGCCTTGGTATTCTAACAAAGTCAAGTGCTAAAGTGTGGTACTTGGTTATCCTTTTTGGGGTCCAATGGTACTTTTCCACCCTCACCTTCCCTCGGCACCCTCCAGACACCAGTGGTAAACAGCTCCAAATGACACAATGGGAGCTTCGTAGGGGTGGGCGGAACTCTGCCTCTCACTCCACGGAATTCCTCAGAGTTGCATGAAAACTGCAAGATTCCTCAAAGTTCTGTGGGTGGAAATCTGCACGTTGTGCTGCTCGCATGGATTTTTGCGCCAGGAGCTTGTTCCGCGATGCAAAATCAGCTCGAACAGTCCCACACGGCGCTCTGGAGGGAGCTGCTTCTTTGCTGCAGATTGAGTAGATTTTCCATATGCTGCCTGGCCCTCGTGGCTTCCTAGCAGCCTCAACTCTTTTGGAACTCTTGTGTACTAAAAAAAGTTACATTATAAGTAACCTTTTAGTTTTATAATCCTCTCCGAATTAACCTGCATGGTTCTAAGGCTTATAGTGAACCCCTGAGAGTAAATAATTGAGTTCAAAACCCAAAGACCCTAATCTCTAAAGCTAAACTGATTATGTACCTAAGATCCTATCCACATCTTCAAAACTCTGCCCTCATAGCATACATAATATAGCACATGTATGTGTAATGCGCACATACAGCCCTTGGGGCATGTTGAGTACCTGTTTCGTACTCAACTCAGTGGGACTTATTTTATTGCCCTCGGAAGGTTGCAAAATTGAGTCGACCTGCCAAGATTCGAACCAGTGGCCATGAGGTGAAACAGATTTATGGAGTGGATGAGTTAGAGCACTGTGCCACTAGACCGAGCATACTCTGTCATCGCCTCTGCAGTATGCCTAAATCGAGACCTGAAATTCGTCAGCATCGCTATAACTGATGAAACGTGCACTTGTATTTGTTCTCTTTCGTGCCGTAGAGCTAGGCGACATCAAGTTGATAATGGCGCTATATATGAAAAATCAACATCAACCAACGTCGACGAATGGTGTCCTCTCGTAATGTGTTGGTCGTGCAATGCTAAATGATTCCTCTAGATGGCAGTCTCACTCTGGTCAACTGAGAATGTGTTTTGCTGGAGTTTTGGTGCTTGCCGCTCATCCGAACGGAATGTTAGGCTTTACACCTTCACTTATGTGTATTATTTAAATTTGTACCAATCATTTCGCTACTGTATTCAGCAATTCATATCGCAGCATATTCTAAGCCACATTATTTTCCCCTATTTCTTTTCCGACGATCATGCCATGGCATCTTTTCGTTTTTCACCTTGTTTTCCAACGTATTGGCCTTGTCCCTTCTCTTTCTCTCCGTCTGCCCTTCCGTGCTGATTTTGAATCAATAAAATATAAGGGCCCAAAATGTTTCCTAGGAGTCCATCATTGGCACTGCTGAGGAGGCTGCATACCAAGACTGCCTATTCTTTATTCCACCGCGTGCCTCTTTCCTCCTCTACCCTATACGTCTGTTGCAGGTAATCTTTTTAGGTCCGTCTTTGCGCTGCTACCTGTGTGTGTGTGTGTGTGTGTATTATTATTATTATTATTTTTTTTTTTATAATATAGGTAAAGTGGGCTTTTGCTCAACCCGGAGGAGTATAAATAATTTACTACATGCTTTTGGCTAGTTGCTATATCATTCCGCTCTCCAGGAAGTGTTTGCATTGGAATACATGTAGGATGCCTTGAATCCGGAAAGCACATGAAATCAAGCTGTATCTCGGTTTCAGTTCTTAATCGCTTATATGCAAGAAAGTTACCCTTTTTCCCCCAGTACTGGCAAAGCCAGTATGGCAGGCTTTACTGTAATACACGCAAAATGAACAAATAATAGACGCAATGCTGAGCAACGTAAACATTCACCCCCAGTCACAAAAATCAGGGCTTCATCCATTGTTCTTTTGCTCACCATGCCACCCCAGTTTTGACCCAGCCATATACAAATCAGTCTTGACCCTGTGCCTCATGGGAACAGTCCAGCCCAAACTGCCAAGCCAGGTCCACCCTGGACCGGAAACAAGCATCCTGGGACTGGTTTCGGGGTAACACCTCATTAGCCAGGCTACCTTGAATCCAGTGGCGCAGTGAGCCCCGGACCCACGTCTGATCATACCCTTCCCATTTAGGGTGGCAAAAGGAACAAGTGATGGACAGAATGCTGAACAATGCAAACCTTCACCCCCTTTCACAAAGATCTGGGTTTAATCCATCATTCTTTTGCTCACCACACCACCCCAGTGTGGACTCAGCCATATGCAAATCAGTCTTGACCCTGCTTCTCATGAGAACAGTCCAGCCCGAACTTCCAAGCGAGGTACTCCCTGGACCAGAAACAAGCTTGAATCCAGTGGCTTAGTGCGCATGGACTCCACGTCTGGCCAGGATGCTTGTTTCTGATCCAGGGAGGCCTGGCCTGGCAGTTTGTTCTGCTGTTCCTGTGGCGTGCAGGGTAAAGACTAATTTGCATATGGCTGGGTTTAAACTGGAATGGCATGGGAGCAACAAAAAAAATGGATTTAGGCCCAGATCTCTGTATTGGGGTGAATGTTTGACATTGTTCAGTATTCTGTCTATCAATTGTTCTTTTTGCACTTGTAACCCCGAGTGGGGCGGGTATGTCCATAGTGGGTCTGGTGCTCTCCATGCCTCTGGAGTCAAGCTATCCTGGCTGATGAGGGGAGGAACCCCGAAACAGGTACCAGGATGCTTGTTTCCAGTCCAGGGAGGACTTGGCCTGGCAGTTCAGTCTGGACTGCTCCCATGTGGAGCTGGGTCAAGACTGATTTGCATATCTGGAACAGGAATGGCATGCTGAACAAAAAAAAAATGGATTTAGGCCCTCTGTACTAGGGCGAATGTTTGACATTGTTCAGCATTCTGTCGATCAGTTCTTTTTGCATTACTATGATAAAAGGCACTTTGTGAATGCCTGTGTTTAGATGTCTTGGCCCATTACAGTCAAGACTATTGGTTTTGCCTACATTTGTTCAGGCCTGCCTTCTCCCCTTGTCACTGTTTTCCTATATTCTTCTCTTTGATTCTTTCTTTATTCCTTTCTTCTCCTTGATCTCATTGAGAGTCTCATAGTGGACAAATAAGCCCCAGGTTTGCAAAATGAGTGTTGATGCCCTCCAGTTAAGAACTGGTGCCCTCTTTTCACTCGCTCATTATCATTTAAGCCGCCCTCCCTCTTTCAGAAAGTGCCTCTTTCATTGTCTCTCTGCCTGCATCTTTGTCCCGTGTTTACAATAACTTCCAGTAACCCATGTTTCATTGAGATAACCCCACCATGATCGTCTCTCTTACCTTGCCCCCTCCCTCAGTCTCCACCACCCCCTGAGCGCCCCCAGTTCATCCTTTCTCATTCTGCCTTTTTACAATCCTGACTCTTTGGTGTCTTTTAACTTTGAGATCTTTCAGTGTTTGTGGACGTCTGTTCAGGTTTATTGCATAGAAAAGCAACAGCCCTCTCTGCGGGACTCCATTTTGTGCCTCCTGTCCCCTGACACCGTGGACTCTGCTTGTCTCCGGCCACGCTCCCTCATCAGAATATTCAGAGTCCCTTTTGATGCCGGAAGTAAGTCCTCACATCTGTCCGCCATTGTTGTGGACGCTCGCTTCTTTGATCTCTGGAAGCCTCCCTCGCACACTTGCTCACCTTCTTGTCAATGGGTCCTAATTGGCATGGCAGGCTCTTTTGTCATGGATGGTGAGACGGCACACTTGTTTGCAGCCGCCTCTCCCCCCAGTGGTGAGACCTTTCTTAGGCCGGGCCGGGCCTGGGGGGAAGCACACTTCTCACCTTGATCTGACTTTATGGCAGACGCTAGGTGCTGGCGTGAGACCAGACGTGCGCCCGCACACCTCCCGACAAGAAAATCCGAGAAGGATGTCACATTAAGGTGTCAGCGGCTGTGTCCCCACAACGCGTTCACTAAATAGCGCCTGGAATGTAGCCACGCGTCAGAATTGCACAGTGAATGGTGTTTGTTGAGAAATAGTGCGTATGGGTAAGGGAGAGGATGTGGCCTTACGGCCAGAGCTGCCGACTTTGGAGCTGGGGAACCAGGTTCGAGTATCGGCGTCGGCTCAGCATCCTGTGATTCCGAGCAGCTCACTTAAAATCCGCGTGCCTAACAAAAATTAATGTGTCCTTGTGTAACGTAACTGGTGCTCATGTAAAGCGCTCCAATAGCCCCGGTCGAGTTCGCGCTATATATATCTGCAAAAAAATGGCATTAAATGCTCTCTCCCGAAACTTTAAGGTGTGTTTGAAAGAGGGAATTGTCTTGCCGCTTAATATTTGTGGGGGGGCATGGATTATGTAGGGTCGTGCAATGTTTAAGAAAACAAATAACTTTAGCAAAAGTCTATGGGAAAATGTGCTGCTACCTTAAAGTTGCAAATATTTTTCTCTTTGTCACATTTGCGTGAAAACCGTGACTTTTGCTACAAACTGTGTTTCTTCTATCCTTATTTCAAATTGAGAGTGGTTCCGTGTGCGATATACTTCCCAGAAAAAAGCGAAAATCCTCTTGCAGTTGCACATTCTCAATGGGAAAATTCTGGGAAAGTAAATTGGCGGGGGGGGGGGGGGGGCGGCGGCGGAAGGGTGCCATTTTGCTGCTTGACTGGGTTTCATTAGGTTGGAAATTAGCTCTCTATTCCTAACAATGCATGGAAAAACGTTGCACTGACAAGACAAAGTTTGAGTGGCGAGAACTGGTAACTCTGCTAAAGTAGTATTTTCGATTTCGCGCCATTTTTCATCGCTATTTCGGGTTGCCAGTATTAGACGGGAGCTATTAAGGGTGAATGCTTAATGTAAAGTGTTAACGTAACTGCTGGCGGCCTTTGGTCTTTATGGCTTCCTCAAAGAGCGTTATGCTTTACAGCGTATTTACCTTTACCTGACTATAGTTTCTACCTTTGCACCCACTGGTCACGTGCAGCTTCGCGTGGTCTGAAGGCCACGGCATGCTGGCGCTGGAAGGGAGATATCAATCAAAATGGCAGCTACATTGCAGTGTAGATAAATTCGTTTGTTTTGGGGTAGGGCCCAAGTCGGACGAAGGCATCGGTTTAGAGAACTAGATCGAAGCGAGATATCGAGTTTTCTAAAAACACGAGTAAGGCCACCTTTTGCTATGACATGTCAGAAGTTATTATTGCATTAAATCGAAATACAGTGGGAGAGGCTAGGCTTTGCAAAGGTATTTATGGTAATGAGGCTCTAAGGAACAACTCTCGGCCTTCTAAAATGGCGTGCATCTCTAAAGAGCCAACGTCTAGTGTATGTTGTCTTAAATGCCTTAAAATATAAACTTTTTTTTTTAACTTTAAAAAAAAAAAAAAAAACTGCTCTGCTGAGGCCGGGTAAGTCTGGACAGAACGAGGAAGGGTACTGGTTTGAGAAGTGTTATGAGCAATATCGATTAATAAGATTAAGGGTGTTTTCGTAACAGACCGGTGCCAGCTTTCTCCTCGGTGTCTGCTAGCTGGCCCTTCCCGCGGAGGGACAGGTGCTGTGGTAATTCACACTGCACGCGACTGGGTTCTTTCACAGTTACAGCACACTTGGCACCTGGGCGGCAGTCCGGACCTGCCTGTGTTGCAGTATGGCTGGGCGACACCTTTGAGTGACGCTGTTCGGGATTGCCGCTTTCCCACAGAAGTGCCCTCCAAACCCCTTTCCCACCTCTCTTCCCACGGTGAGAGGATTCTAGGGAGGAAACAATCACGTGCTAATTAACCTGGCAAGTACCACCCACGATAGCAGCAAACATCATGAATGCGTAATAACAGGAGTGGGGAACGAATATCGCCAGAAATATCACCCAAGCTTCAGTGACTTTTCGTTTTCGGAAATGGTCAGTGATTACATGTAGGTGTTAGGGAAAAAATGGTTTGAAATACTGCGACAATTTATGGAGTGATGACCAGTTACTTCTGCAACACTGGATCTATTTATTTCGAAGGATGCGTTGGACCAACGCTGCAAATTAAAATGCCTTTTGGCATTTTTTTGCTTGTCTGTGATCTAAGCGTTTGCTACAAGTAGGTTGTGTTCAGGCTTTGCCATGGGGAAGCCATCGTTTTTGGACTCCAGCATTATCTGGCACTGAAGCATCTCCTAATGTAGATGGAGTGTAGACTTGAAAATATTTCAGAATTCGAGTTAGGGGGTTACAGTATTGATTGACAGAAAACGTGTTACCATAATACTGTACTAGCAGCAGAGAATGAACAGAGCGTTCCTCCCCCCGCCGATCCCTGGAAATCCAGGTGGGCCTCAACCTTGCGTGGACACAATGCTGCCAGCGGGTAACATTTCCAGATGTCCGGCAGTGGGAGCACATGATCACTATGTACTGTGTATGCTGTGTCCTGATTGACTGTGTTTCTAACTTTGTGTGGCATCTGACTTTATGGTGCATTTTTGAGCCTGCGTACCCCTCCGGGCATATGTGCTCTATTGGGGCCAATCTCCCTGGACCATTGTTGTCACTGCGTCTATCTGTGGGATTGATCTGGGATTTCCTGTTCATGCATTTGTCTGCCGGCTACGTCCCACCCCACCTGTGACCCGTCAATCAGTGACCTCAGGCCTAGGTCTCAGAACTTGCCTAGCGGACCGGCGGCAGCGTCTTCCTCCCACCAGCCCTAATTTTAGGCATTCTAGGGGTCAGAGGGGTCTATAATACATGTCACCCCTAGTTAGCAGGAGGAGGAATGTCCTTCAGAAGCAGCCCCCCCCCCCCCCCCCAAGACAGCACCAAGGGGTTAGGTTCACAAGTCCAGGGCCAACCAGAGGATGTACACCAGCTTGCGGGCTAGGGCGCACAGTTAGATCATGGAGGTCGCATCCCACCTCTGTGCCAGCCCCTTGGGAGCTTGGTGTTTGGGGGGTGGTGGTGCCCATTGAGAGGACGAGGGTACAGGGGCATGGAATCCCCCCTCGCAGATGCAGGTGGTTGCACCTGTGTGGTCCAATGGTGTTCAGGATTGCGAGGTGACCCCTTGGGGCGGAAGGGGGCTTCAAGATATCTGTCAAATGTTTTTCTTTTTCTCACCAGTGTAGTGTGTTGATAGTTTGTTTTGCATATGATTTTTGTCTTTATATATGATTAGTGTACATATAATTTATGACTTTCTCTTTCACCTTTCTCTTGTATTTGTGTTGAATTTATCACATTTGCACAAATTTTGCTATGCTAATGATGAATAAAATGATCCCCAAACTAAGCTCGTCTTGAGTCCTGTTGGTAACTCGTTTGGGTAGTGTTGGAGTCCGGTCATATCGGGGGTTTCCGGGTCCTATAGATGGGAGCCTACCTTGTAGAGGCTGAGAGCTAATGGCAGAACATGGTACCATAGCTTGCAGTTTGTGGTGAAGAATTGTATATTTTTTTGATCTGGTAGTTTGTTGCTCAACCCCTAAAGAATTCTGTGCCAGCCCCAGCATACCTGGAATTAAATGTGGCTTGAACTGAGTCAGTGGATGGATTTATCGGATTTTGAGACATGTACACAAAAATTTACGTAAGGCTTCTGCTCTCAACTTGGAATATCTTTGCCTTCGAAATGAGGGGTGCTTTCAGATTGTGGCTTGTAACAGGCTTCCTACCAATGGTTTCCTATCTTTTCTTGATACAGATGTTTTAATTTTTTGATGTTCGTTCTAAAGCAGGATTTCATAACATTGTTAATTTTATTCTAGGCAGAACTCATCAAAGATTATTCTTGATCTGTGGCTGTTTTGGGGGTAATATGTTACCTGAGAGGTTTGGTAGGGCTAAAAGTAGTTTAGTGCTTATGTTTACTAAAGTTGCTATCCGAATAAAATGTTTTAGCGGGCAAATGCATGGATTTTCAAAAAGGATTGTATTCTGTTTTTGTGTCAAATTGTGTAGTTTTAAATATTTTGGCATACGGGTTATGAGACTTGGAATGGAAAAATTCCTCACAATCTCAAAAAGAGAGTAAGCTTTGCTTTTGTACACACTACTCGCAAACCTACTGCCTGCATTAAGGAAGCTGGCAGAAATTACTTTTCATAACACCTAGCTGAAAGTTTGCTAGCAGTGCTTCGGTTGATTGGAGGGAAACACGAAACTCATACTTGATCGGGCACCTGTTCCTGATGATGTATTTGGAGTAAGGTTACACGATGACGCCATGTTGTGGAGCGCGCCATATTCCAGACCGCATATTCCTTCTACAAAGTCATTATAATGTAAATTGTTAAAACAATTAATTCAGCTGATGTGATCCACACTAGAACTCCCAGAATGCATCGGCGGTTTGAAATGAAAGCCCGGGGCTGGAAGACAGTGTCCTTGACGCGTTGTCTGGTGTTCTTGATGACGCACTGCCTTTTGATGACCTTTACTTGGGGGCTCGTGGTTGTTGGGCGCCTTTGGTATGAAGACTTCCTGGGTGTGCCCCATCACTCCCTGCCATGAACGCGCGAGCCTCTACGATTGTGCTTCTTTTGCTGCCTTTGATGTGCCGTGTTCCCGCACGCCTGAAAAGGATGGCACACTTCCCACCTTCCCTGCCCCTCCCCAGGGGCTGCTCTTTTAACTCCCTCTCGCTTCATTTAGTCCTTCCTTGTGTGCCTGTCTGACTGCCTTTGAGGCCTTGCTCTCACTGTGTTTTGGGGAACCAGGTGTTATATGTATCAGTGCCGTGCACCTTCACTTGCGCATCCGAGCATAAGGGGTAGTTTCCACCCTTGACCTATCAACAACCAACTTTTCGGGGCCAAGTTCACCAGGACATAGATACCGAGACTCCTATCTAAGTTTAAATGTGACTGGGGCCTCACTAAAAGGCGAGGCTGGTTTAGTTCTAAAACCAGTCGAAAGACATTAAACGCGGGAATAAAACGTGAACTGTAGCTCTGGCCAAGTCAAGCCAGGTTTGAAAGAATCATTAAAAAATGATGGGCAGCAGTTTTTAACACAGCGCACTGGTAGGATGGCATCTCTAAGATCAGAAAATGGAGGCGTGCAATGACTGTATACAGTACACCGAGGGATAGCCAAGCTATCGTAGGCCCGTGAGGTCTTGATCGGTTGTCTCAGCATGAGCCTCGACAGTGGTTGCATCTTTCAAAACAGGCTCGAGCCCTACGCTTGCAAGATTAGTAGAATATGTGACGGATGGCCCTGCCCTCTAAGGAAATAAACCCGTAAGACGGGTGCGTTATAAGAAATGGGTCTGCAGCGAGGCCTCCTGATTGTGACAAGCACGCAGATCAACCGAGAGACTGGCTACTTAAATAGTGTTTGGAAGTTTGCCCGATTGGCGCTTCAAGCTGTTCGCCCATCAGTTGTTTTCAGCGGACCTTGATAGACCCTTGATCAGCGACCGTCTAGGTTGCACCCGTACCTAGTTCCGGCCGTGTAAAAGGAAAAGCCCCGGCAGCCTTTGTACCTGGTTAACAATTGCTGTCGGCCACTTTGGAACTAGAGCTACCGATTGAAAAGTTATAAGGGGCACGTAGTATGGCCTGTAGAAGAGGGCTAGGCAAATATCCCTTCCTGGGGGCCACAGACCAATCTTTTTCTACTTGCACAGACATGGATCTTAGTTAGATTTTCGTAGGCATCTCTTCAAACTTACGCCTGTTTTTGTTTGGCTGATAGTGGTTGTTTTTCCGCTGTCTTTGGTGCTTTTCTTTCTTTTCTTTCTCTTAGAAAACATTTGAAAATCTGGTGCTCATGCATTGCTTCGGATGTGACTGAAATGCACAAGGAGTGTATGAACGCTAGATATCTGACCACCTACCTGGATCTACGAATCGGGAAAGGCATTTGAATCCGATAAACCTCGTCTGATCTATAGGATGGTAGATGGTGGCGAGAACTATGCAGGGGTGCACCTCCCAGACAGGACATTTGTCTCTAATCGGCTTCTTTGGAGTTCATCATCACCCTGTAAACCTTTCACCTTTCTCGGGTGTTGAATCTTTGCGTCAAAGCTGTAGACAGTTATAGGTTACAGTACGTAAAATCTAATTGAGTAGTAACCGTGGAGAATAAGCTTTCTAAACGTTTAGCGAAGCAGTTCCCATTTCTCTCGCTAGGTGGCATTTCAGACCATATTAAAAGTGCTAAAGTTTCACGAGCTGGGAAACGATCGGCACGCCGAGTGTCTTTGCAGCTCTGTTTCTAGAGAATTTATTTGATAGAATATTTGGTCTAATCAGGTCTCTTGAATGTGTTTGATGTTTCCAAGGGGAATTCCTAACTGATGGAAAGACCACGAAGGCTGCGGTGGGTGACCAGTAGAATTAGTCTCTAAGTATTGTGTTAATGTGCATCGTATTCTGCTTGACATCTTTCCGTACCATTTCGGTGCCAATATAGTGTCAAAGTATGAAGTGTTCAGTTCCATGTATTAACCCCTGGTGCTTCATGTGTGTTCCTGTAATGGCTCAGGTGTGGCTACTGGGCTCGCGCGAAAACAGTGCTCAGGGTGATTAGTGCAGTTTTTTTTTAATACAGAGATTACTTGCAGGAGCAGCACCCCAGATAAAAAGTGTGGCAGTTACTGCAATATTGTGTATATGTGTCCAGTACAATCCAGATTACGGGAACCGAGGTGGCATGGAGAAAGGAGGTTGGGCGGGGGAGGGGGGGGGGGTGCTGGACACATGTAACCGTGTAAAATGTGTTTATTTTAATTTTGGAATTTTATGTTGGCATAGGCAGGCCCATGGTAAGGCGAGGTTATGGAGCTCTTAACAGTATTTTATAATCCTGGTATAGAGGTATTATGTGAATGTTATAAAATAATGTTGGTACAGTTTACAATTGCATAGAAAGTAGAGCCTGCAGTTTCCTCGATGTGCACTTCCAAAAGTTGAGTGTGCTTGCTTCGAGTATGTAATTTGATAACATTTTCATTGAAGACTCTTGGTCATGTTGTCAAGGTGCGTTTTCAGGGGAGCGCTTGGATATATGGTAGGTGATGAGCACACTAATGGAGAAAAGCAAATGCCCCCATACCTCAGCCGCAAGGCCTGTAAAAGATTGAGAAATGGGGGCGCTTTTCTTCTATTCTTACTTTAAGAGGCGACTGCGTGCTCTGCTTTTAGCCATGTGTTGGCCACCGGAGATGGCCAGTTTCAATGAAAGGTATTTGGAGGCATTTAGGTGTGCAGCCTTATGTGTTATATTGGCAGTTTTATATATGCACCCGCCTTCAATTGCATGCCATTTTAAGGCGAAAAGTACAGGTGTTTTTATGGTCGTACTTGGGGAAAATGAGATGCGTCTGTTTAATACACACCGGGAGGCCTTTAAATGTGCTAGACTTACAACACAGCGAGAAGACAATTGCTGTAGTCGAGGCAGGAGAGAAGAATGACTGCAGTGCTTATGTCAACCGACTGTAGAACAAGTTTTCAGTTATGAGTTAATTTGGTCGGAAAATACACCTTTAACAAGATTTTTAATGCGCCCTTGTAGCGAGTGCGTCACGGCATAACATAGGTTTATAATTTGAGTTTAAGGGCCAATATTGGTTTGCCCAGGAGCCAAGGTTTTCCACCATAAAATACAATTTTAAATGTGCCCCATTTTATAAAAACATATATTTGTCCCCAAGAATGAGCTAGATTTTCTAGTTAAAAACATTTTGGCAAAAAGATACTGTATCCGAATGTTTAATTAAATTCATTGTGGGAAATAATAGTGGTGCAGTGCGAACACTTCCAAAAACGGACTATGCGATTCATCACATCAAACCTGGAAGAAAGTCGATTTTCATAGTTCGGATTAGCTGTGGTACATAGGTTCATAAATTTAGTGACTCATTCGTGGATGTGATTATGCAGGCTAATGGAAATTTGATAAAAATCATAAAGTGCTACAGTGCGACCAATGGGGTTCATCAAATTGAGCAGGGAATAATAAGTCTCGTTTTGTTGTTCAGAGGAATGCATGCTTCATAGGAGTGATAATTCCGACTGGACTAAGTGTTTGTGTAAGGCTGCTTCACAGTAACAACCGCAGGCAGGCTACTGAAAGGCGGCTGCAAGAGAGACCCGGAAAGCGTTGTGTTCGAATGAAGAACCCCGACCGTGATGAACACCAGGGGCGCCTAACGTGGGAGCGGCCAAAAGAGCCTTACATATTATCATATTTCCCTTTCCTCTCCCTTTGAATACAAGACACCCCCGCCCCGCCAATGGCCCAGTCCAGTCAGACCGAAGCAGGTGCTCACGCAGTAGCGCGCGCTTCCCTGTAGATGGCGGCGCGGAGCCACGCGTTTCTGAAGCTGGGTGACTTCGTGAGAATACTCGACTGTGAAATAGTTGGGGAAATGAGCAATCTTCCTGCACATTTTTGCTCCTTTATGTGCTGTACATTGTTTCACCCTGGATATCGCCGTTCCCACTCCCTCCTCCTTTACAATTCTGCTAGGAGGTTTTATTATTCCTTTCCTCCCGCCGCTCCAAGCATTTAAAGTATTCGAATAACTGAAGTGATGTAACGAGTAGGGTGGGTACTCAAGGCCGACCCGTGACCTCAGTACATTTTGTTCGGAGTGGTGTGGCAGTTCTAAAGCTTGTTATAATACTTTGGATTCTGTAAGCCTTGCATATACGACAGTCCCTTTCTTTTTTAATAATCGGCGGCTTCTTAAATCTGTGGGTATGGTGGCCTACGGAAGACACTCAAGCCGCATGTTGTTCAAATGCCATCTCACCGTTAGGGGGAGCGACAGACGGAAGTAATGCCTTTTTGCCGGAATTGGAGCAGTAGGTTTCCATTCTACAGGCAACAATGCACTTTTTTCCCCCATAGAAGTGCGACAGACAGCAGAGCAGCATGCTTTCCTGTTACAGACAGTGGGACAGTCTTGCAGTAGACTTTGTGCACTGCCACAAGCAGTGAACGAGGCTGTTCGGCTGCATGTGATATTGCTGTAGTTGGCCTTTCGCAGGTAGTGGAGCTGTGTGGTTCTGTAGTGGCCCATTCTCTGGATGTCAACAGCTGATCAAAGCAATCTCCTTCCCTTTGTCTAATAGTGCTGCGTCAACAAATGATGGACGGAATGCTGAATAAATCAAACATTCAACCCCAGTCAAGAGATCTGGACCCCGCCGTATGCAAATCAGTCTTGACCCATCTCCACATGGGAACAGTCCATCCCAAACTGCCAAGACGGGTCTTCCCTGGAACGGAAACAAGCATCCTGGGACCTGGATTTAACCTAGATATCTTGACTGGGGGTGAATGTTTGATTTATTCAGCATTCCATCCTTCATTTGTTGCCACGGCACTTTTTTCGCCCCAAGTGGGATGGGTATGCCCAGACATGGGTCCCTTGCTTGCTGTGCCACATATTCAAATAGGAATGGGCTTCAGATCAACAAGAAAAACAAAATTCTGGTGGTTCGTTCATCAGGGCCCACGAAATTGGCATGGTTTTTAAATCTGGAAAGAATAGAAGCAACCGTATGCCACAAGTACTTAGGAGTCTTTTTTAATAATAATGGCAGATATGCAAACCAACTGGGCGAACAAAAAAAAGAAAGGAATTGCGCTGTCTTTTGCACTCAGCTCCATTCAAAGGAAATGAAATGGCCCAACATTCGCTCCAATTCCGGTGGCCCAGGCAAAGGTGATCCCAACTCTAACTTATGGGAGTGAGGTGCTAAAAGGGCTGGACAGCAGCCAATTAGATGAAATAGTCGCGAAAATGTTCAGAACGATTTTCCAGCTACCTCCCCACACTTCACCAGCACAAATTAGGCTGGAATTCGGCATCTGCAGACAGTCATTGGGCCGAATGGCAACTTTTCTAGTAAGCCGCTATAAGTTGAGGGCGTCAAAGGAGTGCAGCCTGGCTCATCACTTATGGGCCCAGCTGAATACAAGTTGATGGCCTGCGGGGCATCGCTATTTGTCCTGCGGCCTTAGCACTCTCGGCCTGAGCGAGCTCTGGGACCTACATGCAAGACCACACGAGTTAAAGAGGCTAGCAAAGCGCAGCGCAAAATGACTGCAGTAGAAGACGGGGCCAGCCTCTCGGCACGGAGTCATGGCTGGATGCCCTTTCACACTTATGCACAGTTAAAACCCCAGAGCTACTTAACGCTCATCTTCAACGCATACACTATATGGTCCGGTACGGCCTACCGCCCCCTCCTCCCTTCTATTGTGACAGAAACCAATACAATCATTTTTGTTTGGAATAGGGGGTCGTCGACCCCCGATCGTATTTTATTAACAAACAAACATATTTGCACACAAATATATAATTACGCAGAAATGACATGACAAGACAGGATTCGGTACATTTGATTAATTCCTAGCTTTAACCAAGCTCTAATACATAATGTTCCTATCCTAGTCTAAACATATTGCTGATCACATTTCTGCGTATTCCTTTTGGGTCTACGGCAAGGTCAACACGCTGGCCCCTCCCCTTTAATCCAAATTGTCCGGCGCACCCTAACCAGAGTGCGCATGCGCAGGGGGCCCAGCTGACCCGGAAGCACTCCCTACCAGGCAACCCCCATACGTTCAAGACTTACTCCATAAAGGGGCCATGCAGACAGCGCAGCTTACTTACGCCCGCGTGCGGGGTGGCCAACCAGCCAATGGAAAGCGTAACCCCCGTTTGTCCCCGCACCGTTGCAACCAACCGGTTGTAACTGCCCCTGGAGTCTGGTGAGAGCCACATGTCCCTCCCCTCTGGGCGCCCCACTTAATAAGGCGCCCCAAAAGATTAGTCAATTTAGTCTGTCCAACCGATGACCTTACCGCACAGGCCTGCATAGTTGACCGACTATCAGGCCCCCCCCAAAAACCCAAGGTCATACTCACCATTGAAATTGGTCCAGCCAAGCTAAAATGCTGCCCAGGAATTTCTCGTTCCCCAACCTATAGAGGTGAACCCCCATCTCGCCAGTAGCAGACGTCCCCTTTTATGGACCACTGAGCAATCATTTGTAATCTCTGTGCCCTAAACAGCTTGTCTATTTATTATTGATCCTCTGAACCGAGTGATTGAGAGCCCCCCCAGATTCCCCCCCACGCCACTGAAACCTTGGTATCCCGTGTGACCACACGATAACCGCATCTGGGCAGCGCCTGGCCAGCCATGCTGACTCTGACAGTACCGTTTCAATCAGGATCCTCCTACTCAGGTCCACCAAGTTGTTACCACCCAAATGTAAACTGATAGCGTCGGGGGGAATGCCAATGGAAGCAAGCATGTGGCCTATCCGCTCCCTGGACCTGTCGAAACGCAGCCCCCCGTGCACCAACCAGGAGCCCCTGAAACCTAAGCGCTTTGCGCTGGCTGACCTATTTCCTGCAATAAAAAGGTTACTTAGACGGGAGACATACGAATGGCTGAAAAAAACACCCGCCTGACATTCCAACTTGGCTTCCAGAGAATCTACTCAAGTCGTGGTTGTGTCTTCCTTCGTGATGAGGTGTCGCTGTCTCTCTTCCTGCGTGACAGGCCACTCAAGTCGCGGATCTTTCGGTCCACCCACCTGCCCTCATCTTGCAGCTATTGTGGTGTGGAGCGCCTCCCATAACCGTCATGGATCCATCCACACATAAATGAAAAATCAAACACAGATGATTAGTGCATTCGTAAAAGATACAGTGTGATACAATGTGTGACACCAAACGAAATGCAAGATATCATAGTCATGCCACACACTTATAAATGCACCAGCCGTGAGCGGTATGTACATTATATCGCAGGACCGAGTGCAGAGATACTGCGTGAGAAACCATAGGCCTCTAATGCGTGATCATGTATATATAGGGCGGACCGGTAGCGAATGGCACAACACCGATATCCCACGAAACATTGTGCTGGTACCTGAGAGCAGAGCTATTGCATGACACCATAACCTAGTAGTATACCTACCTACAGGTAGACCAGTACCATGTGACAACCACCAGCATATATTGCTGCACCCTCCCTGTGACCCAACGGGTTTCTAAATTATAGGTGTCATTGCAATGGGTATCTGGGAGCTATCCGGCCGTCCCCCACTTGTGTAACCGCACATGCGTGCCTAAGTACCTAATACTGCATGACAGCAAGGCATGGGACGTACTGATAGTACATACTATGTGGCGGCATCTCGCACTCGCATTTTGTAAAGCGGCACAAACTCAATTGTAACCTACACATGCCGAATCCTTACTTGCATTCCATGTGAGGCGGTCAAAGCACACTTTCCCATGCAGGATGTCACAGGCCATCATGGGAGCGCCAACCTTTTCCTCCTAGTTTCCTATTCAGAAAATAACGTACTATGCAGTACCTTGAAATTCAACTTTTCAATGAGGCCTAGCATAGCCCCAAGTGCATTAACATTAGACTGTCCGCTGAGAGTGCTTAGCATAGCCCCAATTGTATTAAAGGACGTGCTCAATAAAAACATTTTTTGTATGACTACAGCTCATGGAATGCCAGAATCTGAGCATAGTGCTGCTAAATAATTAGAACCATCCGGGAAAACTAATTCCAGTATGTGCGTCAAAACGCATTCTCTCTGACACATAACAGTAACACGATAAAGTGATGGATCTAATCCTATCACTGCGTTTGCAATCCCATGGGATACAGCTAAGGCACAGACCGGAGAGTTTCTCTGAGGTAGGAAGTGTGATTGCTGGCTAAACGTGGGCTTCTAGCACCAGGCGGCGTGAGCTTTAGTCGTGGCTGCCTCACTTGATCAACCATATACAATTGTTGCCTAAGTAATATGTAGCTTGCACGCACGGTATTACCATTAAATTGCCTCTTGGCGAGTATCTAAGTAATTCCTGCATAGAAACATGTGCCCGTATGCCACTGGCTGGCACTCTGGCGCACCAAAGTTACTTAAGCTAACATTTATTTGGAAAAGGTCCAAGATCCCCTGTTACCGAATAAGAGACAGTTATTGCTACCCACTCAATGGTACTCATTTTCCATCTCTGAATGAGACAAGGCTGGATGGACCCATAGGGATCTGAAACTGTGGCCCTGAGGTCAAACGCAGGCCACTATAGTGCCCTAAACCACCGGGCCCCACTCCGCAATTTAGAACACTTATGGCACCCATTGTTGTACATGCTGCACCAATGTAATTGGTATTTAAAGTGGGAGCACTTAGCATAGAGCCAGTTCAATTATATGCGGAACGATGGACCCTAGAGAAAACACTCGTGGGAAACCAGGTGAAAACCCTCTTTCCACTATGTGGTGCATGCGAATAGGTAGGTGCAATAACCGTATTCAAAAGACAATTACTCCTGTAGGAAGGAGGTGTAGGTAATACGCTCCTATTCTGAAGCATGTGCTTGCAGACTCCCTGCCTGGCCCTAGACGGTTGGTCCGAGTTATACCTTGCCCTGCTGTCAAGCCTCAATAAATCCCAGGCACGCTTCCACTTTGCATCAGTCGCCACTGGGAAGGGGCAGTGTACCAGTACATTGATTAATTGGCCGGCTGATGGAGTCACTCTCGTGAAATCTAAAGCATCTGATTATGTTACGTACGGCACACTGCACAATACGAAAGGTTCTGTAATTTGCTGTGCTGTGCCCGCGGCTAAAAGCGGGCCAATGACGGGCTACATTCAGAATGTAGAATAACTCAAGTCGAGACGTCCGTTTACATGGCGACCGCCGCCAAAGGCCTCTCGTGTTGCACTGGCCGCAAATCAAACCTTTATCGTGCTTATCTTTACATCCACCCACGAACGGTGCGTGCAAGCCGTGGTAGGGACTATGGGGCCCACGAGCTGCTAGCAGCCTGTCGTGCCCCCAGTAGACCGAGAGGGGGCCTCCTTCCCCTGTCGGTGTACAGACCCAGCGGGCCTCTGCGGCTAGGCGCGAGAAGACCTAACCCTAAATGCACATAACATGGTCTTGTTCTTTAAAGAACGAGGTGGATGAAAGCAGGTGCTCAAAACCCTTCCAATTCCATCCCTCCCAGTCCAAGTACATTCACGCATACTTTCAAAATACAGTGCGAACTTTCAGCTGCATCTGCCAAAAAACACCGTACCTTGTGATGACGTTCAGGGTGGCGTCGGCATTACTTGGACAGCAGCAACAACGCCTCGTGTTACACGTTACTTTACACCCACCCGGTGTGCTTTCCCAACATTGTGCAAAACACAGTAACACCCTTGTCTTTACTAAACACTCTGCTAGCTGTCTCAACCTAATTCTCTTGCTGCCACTCCTGATACACAATGTATCGCCTAAAATAGTCATCTAAGAACACCTTTCTTATAAGCACATTTAATGTACTTTCCAAAGTACCATGTCAAATACACTCAAGTGTGACCTAAGCACACTTCTAATGTCTTCTTAAAGCTGCATAGTAACGGCGCCGTGTCACGTCAATAAGCTCAATGGTAACCTACCCTGTATCTTACTAAAGAGAATAGGCCACCTGGTTCATGCCTCCTTAAGGGGCGCCCATCGAAAGTCACGGGGCCCTCATCCAGATAAGCAGAACCACTCCCCGGAAAAGACAGACCAGTGAGCTAGCGACAAGCACATACCAAGAGACAACCGACATTTAACTGTGCTCCACGTACCGTAAGCAGTTCTGGACTATGACTTTATTTTTTGCCCTAATATCCACAATGCCGTGCTCAGTATACATGTCCACTGACACCTTCTCAATAATGCACTACAAAACGACTCATCACTTTCAAAACGATTGAATGAGGGTTTGGCAAACGACACTTACGAGTGTCCAGTTGCTGCAGCAGATGACCAGAAAGGGCCCTACACCCTACTGCTGACATACTGGCCATACTTTGACTAAACTCTTTTGCAGTTAACACGCACAGTACTCCATTGCCCCTCTAGCTAGGCGGCTCACTATGTAGAGCTCTCTAAGCGAGCATTAAATACAAACAACCGCCCTCAACAAAATGGCACACAAAAACATCCAACAGTAATTACCAGCCCGAATAAAATCAACAAAGGACAGATATGCGCTTGCTCACATCAGTTCTGGTCAGCAGGTTACACCTCCCATATTCAACCGAAGACAGTACATCTCTTTAATATCCAGATAGTTCGAGGATTGCACATCGCCCGCAACATCAGGACTAGACCATTTCTAACGGGCATGTTACCAGCATACAGCAGCACAACCAAGGCCAGGCCCCCGACTCTGCGCAGGGGATCTAATTGGGGACAAAAGAAAAACCATGACAAAACCCCCCCGAGGGAGGATGCCCACGACGCGACCTCCTAACAAGAGATCTACCTGAAAACAGAAACCATGGGTATTGAACCTGTAGCCTCGACAGTAAGAGTCTCAGACTTCAACCTTTTGGCCACAGTGACTCAGCGTATGACAATAGCAAAACTTCCGGCTCCCGGCGATCCCACGGGGCCAGTGACACGGTCAAAAACCTCTCAAGAGAGGATGCAGTCGACGCGACCTCCCCCAATACAGACCTCCGCTTCTCCCGCTTCTACAAGACGAGCTGTAGGAGGCGCCGTGTGACTCCCCCAAGAGACCTCCGTGAACCGGCCCGTGCACTGCTGCCGACTCCTCGACCCCGCCGCAACTCCAGCCGCTTCGTAAATCGCTGCTCTACGATGCTGTAGCCTCGCATCGCCCGACCTGCAAAACAAAAGGAAAAAAGGTTAAAGGTCCTCCCGAGGGAGGAGGCACACGCGACGGGTGTGCTGCCGAGGGGAGCGGAGGGCAAAGAGACTGCCCTTCGCGCTCCCCCCGGCTTTATAGTACCGCACATCCACCAGCTGAAACTGGTTCCTGGTGAGGGGGATCACCCGCGCCCCGGAAGTGATTGTATCACTTCCGGGGCGTGGCGGAGTCTTCCATGACCCGGAAGCGATCCGATCGCTTCCGGGGCACGGCACCCCCAGCCAATGCGGGGGCCAACGGAACGGGAAAGATACGGGGGCACGGCCGACCACCATAATGGCGGCGGGGCCGATGCTGGCCCCGCCTTCCTCATCTCTGTGTTTTTTAAAACTGAGAATAGGGGTGATCCCCACAAACTTTTATCTCCCTAAATGGAAAAGAGACTGCGCCCTGGAAACGTGCTGGCTCTGTGGCCACCATAGGGAAGACATAATGCACGTGCTATGTTTGTGCCCTAACCTCTTAGAGGATAGAAAGGCTCTACTATGAAGGGGTTGGATCGAGAAGGAGGTAAGATCTTGCAGAGGTGCAGTGCTGGCTTGTTTCGACCCACAGAACACCACCTTAAATTGCGCCTTGGTCAGGTTCATGGAACGCTTCGTAAAAAAGCTAGCGGAGGTGAGATGTCTACTGACTTCTCGACCGGAGACCTAGCCCTCCTGCCTATTTGCATCAGCCTGCTTCAAACCATCTTTACTTGCGGATTGGCTATACACACGAACAGTGGTGAACAACAAAAATGCCATTAGAAGGGGAGAGGCGTACAGGCCAGTCGGCCTGGGTTCTAGAAGTTTATTTTATTTAGGACTGCCGTCTCCTACTGGAACATAACTATAGGAGTTACGGATAGTGTATTTATAACAGAGTTCCATTTGTCATGATGACAGGAGTTTTTTAATAATACTGTAAAAAAAATTAGGATCAAATTATCAATTTTATATATTATAATGATTTTACATTTTTGTCGAGCGTTGCAAGAGTTTTAACAAATCATGCAATAAAGTTGTATTATTATTATTGCTGTGCTACTGGATTCAAGTAAGCCTGGCTGATATGGGGTTATGCCTCAATCAGTCCCAGTATGCTTGTTTCTTCTCTAGGTAGGACCCAGCCTGACAGTTGGCTGGAATGTTTGAGGAGCAGGGTCAAGACGGATTTGCATATGGCTGGGTCTAAACTGGGGTGGTGTAGTGGGCAAAAAAATGATGGATTTAACGCAGATCTCTTGACTGGTGGTAAACGTTGGATTGATTCAGCATTCCTTCCATCATTTGTTGCGGCAGCACTTTGTCTGATAGTGACACAGCACAGCAGTTTGTACATTGGCAGGTTACTGCGTTAGTCCCAGAGCACCTGCGACCAGGTAAATGAATAAGCACCCAAGCGAATGTGGGTTATGTTGTCCTCATTTGCGTGGTTGCTTTCTTATATCTTAGCTAGTTCTTGAGACGAGTGTCCTTATTATAAGCTTTCGGATTTCCATTGATCGGTTTTATGTGGTAGCATGGTTATGTACAGTTGAGTTTGATCAGGCCAGTTGGCTGTCAGTTCATGTTAATGTAAAAGTAAGGCGAGTTTGAACCATATAAGGATCTTTCTCATGATTTGTGTACAGAATGGGTATGCTAGAGGACTTTGCTGTTTTTCATTGAGCTGCATGGTTGTCCATTCTCAAGCATGCACAGGTATCGCTCGCCAGTTATATATAACTGAAGCGCGAGTGGTTGTATGTTTACTTTAACTATGTCTGAATGGTTCTAAGATGCATTTTGGTGTAGTGAGAGAAGAGTGGTTTTGATTTGACTGCACAGATTTCTGCACAGGGTTCTGTTTAGGCATAGGCAAGCCAGGAAATTCATTGAGAGCCTAGTTGATCCAGGGGTCTGTCTTTGTGTTAAGAGCCAAAGCACGACCCAAGCCATCCATCCATCCATATGTAAATGATTTAGCAGACATTATGTAAACATGTGGCAAGGACTCTTTTAGGTTGCATTTGTTATTTACTGAGCATTTTCAAAAAAAATTACATTAGATTATATATCGCTGCATTTACATCTGGTAAAAATATTAGTTTTTACTGAACATAAACTTTTACCAACCTCCTGTGCCCTCACAACACTGCTATGTGTAGACCAAGCGATGTCAATTTGAAATGTGCACTGTGTATATGGCAAATATTGTGGTTTTATATGGAGCCAAATTATTGTCTGTTATAGCACATATAAAAAGGTAGCGAAAAGTGCTTCCGAGGCCTGACTTAGCTCTATTTTGACTCCGCAGTCCCCAGGGGCAAAGGAACGATTTCTGAGCCAGTCAGCCATTAAGCATGTGCTAAGTGTGAGCATTTCTTGACTTTCCTACTTCTAGCTTTATTTAGCGTGCTTTGTTCAGAAAGACAAATTATAGGTATATGTGTCATGGGCAGTGCTTGGTGGAATGTTCTTTTGGGTGTCCGATGATTGCTGGTTATGGCATTTTGGAGATGTTAGGTTCTTAGCCAAACCTGTGCTGCACTGCATGCATGTGGGGTGTTCGTCAAGGAAGGCTTAGAGATAGTTTATTTGTCCTATCGAGAGAAGCAAGGTAAGATCAACAGTACAGAAATTACCTCATGCTATAAGGTCCCACCACTTATGTTTTGTTTTTAAGGGCCTGCCTATTTCATGTGGACACTCTTCTTTAGATGGAAACTTGTGCTACTTTCCAGCATCTAAGTACATTTGGCAGTAAAGCAACTTTTCCCTTTTGTTGTGGCCATTGGCTCATTGTGCTGGGAATGTCAGGACAGTGGCAGGGGACACTATTAAATACATTCAGTGCATTTGTCCCCAACCTACGACTCCTATTCTTGCAATCCCATTCGTATCTCTTTGTAGTTTTTCACCCAGGATTTTAGTTGCCCACTTGTCTTAGTCTGGCCTCAGAGTTGCACTTCAGCCTCCACTAGTGGGTACACCGTGTTTTGTTCAGTGTGCTCGGACTGCAAGCGCCATTTCACCTGGTTTTGTGGTTGCACCTGCTCTGTGCGCACACCCATGCCCGAGGCTTCTTCCCTGTCTTTTGTGTGCTGTGCTTTCACATTGTTCCGTAGTGTCTGGCCTCCGTGGACGGCAGCAGCAGCTGGTCCGAGTCTGGTCGCCTCTGTGCAAGGAAGGGGGTGGGTGGACAGGTTATGCAGCCGGCACTCTCAGCTCTCCACACGCATCTGTCTTGGGTGGTGCATGACATATGTATAACTGTGAATGTGCGGTTTCTTATGCTTTGCTTGTTTGAACACTTTTGCTTTGAAAGGCGTTGTCGGTGCTTTCTGAGAACCAAGCTTTTTCCTGTTGGGAAGGCTGTGCTCAAATACACTTGGGCCCAGATGTACGGAGCCATTTACCATTTCTTAACGGACCGAATCGCTATTTCGGCCCTTTAAGAAATGTCAAATGGCCTTTTCAGATGTTCAAAGGGTCAAAACAAGTCACAATTTGCGACTTCTACACTGTAGAAATCGCAAATCGCGATCATGGTTTAGTAATCACAAATGGAGATTACCGATTTGCGATTCCTTACGCACATGTACAAAGCATTTTCTAAATGCAAACTGGGCATTTAGGAAATGCAATGCAAAATAAAATAAAAAATGCATTATTTTATGGTGGCACGAATCGCGTATATGCAGGGCATATGTGCACTTACATGTACACTAGAACATTTGAGTGCCTCCAGGGGTGCCTTAAGCCCAGAGGCACCCTTGACTTTGCGTTTCTTAAATGGCGATTTCCTATTAGGAAATTGCAAGTTAGGAAATGCAAATCATTCCCTATTTCGCTAAGAACATGACATCAAGTAACAATCGTGTATCTCTTGGAAGTTGGTGCCAAGAAGAAGCCCTATTGTTGTGCCCTTTTCCAGTTGACTAGCTACTTGACTGTCCAGACAGATTACTTGGCCTAAAATAGAGTACAGGAACAAGCCCTGGTGATTGATGTGTTTGGAGGATGACTTGAGGACAAGGGCCGCTCTGGAGCTAACATTTGCGCATCGAGTCGCAAGATAGTAGAGGATGTGAAAACGCCAAAGTTTTGGTATGCCTGTTTTGCTTTTTCACACGACCCCTGATACAGGAGTGTGGCCAAAGAAGACTGTTTCATCCCCTTTTTTGTAAGTTTGTAACAGCGGTGTTTGTAATTGCTGAAACTCCCAATTACCACTGTGGTGTTCCTCTAGCCAGAGCTGGTGGCCCGGAGTCTGCCACCTTAGTCAAAACCATCATCTGAATAGTCGTAGTTCACCGAAAAATGGTAATCGTTCCCGTGGCTCCCTCACTCGTGGCTACCCTACTGCTGGAAAATCCTAACCAAGATGAGTAGTTACTGAGCTACTGACTCATGACCTCTTGACTTCCGTTTGGTGCCTGCTCCAATGTGAAATGCCAGGCCTTCTTAGTAGTGGGCATCATGAGCAAGCTGCACCTTCCAGCGGTCTCTTGAATTGTCTCTGGTAAACTCTACCTTCCCCTTCTAGACACTTGAATTGGAAATGCTGCCCAGATTGCATTTTTGCCATCTGGTAGCACTCCTTTCTGCTAGCCCACTGAGACATCACTCTTGATCTTTGAACTTCAGGGAGAACCGACAACCTGCAGATCTAGTAATAACACTGCACTTACTTTGATGGAGTCCATTGACATGGGTGACATTGATGCATCCAAAGAAGTCCCAAGGTCTACCCGAAGATAGATTTTGAATGCTAACGTAATTGTTGGCTGTGAATAGTGTACCAGTGTAACCTTATGCAGAACTGATTCTTTTTTTCAGTCCTATGTGCTTTTTTCCTAATATAACCTCTCCCCTTTGGGAAGTGCTACTGCCGAAGAGAAATCACAACTGTGGATCGTTCACAAACTCAAGATCATTTATTTGAAGACTTGACTAATATTCTTCCCTCGCCCCTAACACCACTTCCATTTGAAGCTTATTTCGCCCACATGGTCCTTTCCAATTCTATAATTGAGGGGTTGTATGACTAGGGAAGATGACGCCACTGCTCAGTCCAGTGACACATAACTAAGGTTTTGTTACTTGTAGTCAAAAAGGGTGAACGACCTTCACCCCGCATCCGTAACCCCGCATGCTGTCACAATGCGGTCGTAACAACGACTGCGTTGTGACAACGCATACCGTTACCCCGCAAGTCGTTACGACGACTTGTGGAGGGGGGAGAAGGTGTTGGATTTAAAATCCAACAACTTCCCTACAGTCCACACAGACTGGAGTTGGAATAGTACATTTTACTATTCCAAGATCCAGAACTCCCCCCTCCGCAAGTCGTTGTAATGACTTGCGGGGTAATGGTATGAGTTGTCGCAACACAGTCGTTGTTACGACCGCGTTGTGACAGCATGCGGGGTAATAGTATGCGGGGTGAAGAGACCTATTCGTCAAAAAGCAATATTTTGTACTACCATCCAGTTACTTTGTATGTTCTTGACTCATTAGAAGTCTGTCTGAGTCTCTCAAAAATACTCTGGATCAGGAGTCTCCAACCTTTTTTTTTGTTTTGTTAAGAATTACTTCTTTCCAGTGAAAGTCTCCCCTAGTTCCAAACTTTATTGTAATTATGATCACTTCAAACAATATTACATTAATGGCCACTGTATGTAAGATTATTTTAAGCACAGGTGCCAGCAGTAATGTAAAAAAAAAAAAAAAACCTTTTCAGTGAGGAATGCCTTTAAACAGCCATATCCGCAATGCCCCCGGCATCAAGGTAATATTAGTAACAACTCTACCCAAACCACATGATTAATCACTCAAATATCAGCTTTAAATATATTTTGGAAATTCAACCGTTTTGTTCCCCAAACGTCATCTTATTAGTTCTGAAAATACACACATTTTAATTACAAACGCTTTACATTTTGGTATACATAAATTAGTTCAACCAAGCAAAAGTTGCTAATTTTGTAGCTGGGTTGCACACAGGAGAAGTCCTTTTAGGTAGATCAAGGAATACTGGTTAGGCAAGCTTCTCTCGAATGTCTTCTCAAAGATTTAAAAGTACAGTGACTTTTTATGTCATTAACTCGTTAGAAGTCACATTGAATCTGAAGAATACTCTTGCCTTGTCTCTCCTCAGAGGTATTACATTCAAGGGGTTCTATCAGTGTGAAGGGGTTGGTTGCCTGGGCTTGGGGTGCCTCGTCCGGGTCATCTTGTGTAGTTTGTTGACTAAATTGGTAAAGTAGTTGTACCCATTCCATGGAAATATGATGTTTGCGTGTTCCTTTCACTTCCTCATCTTGTATAGCTTCCTCTTCAGCCACCCCCCATTTCTTAACTGCTCTTACCCAGGCCTCCACTGGGGGTCCCTCTGGGGCTCGCCAATGCATGGCTATTCCTCTTTTCGCTAGGAGGAGGGAGAGTGATATGAATCGGACCTGCACTTTATCCGTTTTCCATCTTTTGAACACGCCTATTGCGCACGCCTCCCATGACGTGATCCCTGGAACATTCGTGGTTGCCTGAATTGTCTTGTGAATGTACTTCCAGTACTGGTGTAGTGTGGGACACCCCCAGAACATGTGTTTGAAATCCGCTGCTGGGGCTGAGCACCAGGGACATAGGAATTGCGTATCTGGGTAGAAGCGGTTCAGGCGCTTTGGTGTCAAATATGCCCTGTGATGTTGAATTGTTTATTTTTAAAGCGTGTGTTTCTGGAGACCTTTTTGGGATATTCTAAAGTCCGTTGAGACTCCTTATCGTGTAATGGCCGACCTATGTCTTCCTCCCATGTCTGACGTAGTGTAGTCAGGGGCTGGAGTAGTAGTTCCCGAATGGCCTTATATAGGCATGTGACTAAGTGTCTGCCTGCCCCCATAAACAGTATGGCATGTATTACTGGGTGTGTCGGTGGTTCTCCTGCATGTGCATCCCAGAACTGGCAACAATGCATCTATGCAGTAGGAATTGCCCCGGGGGGAGGTCATATTCTTCCACTAGCTGATTATAGGGTCGTAGTCGCCCAGCCTCGAAAAGGGATAACCACTCTATTAGTGAGTTGTCGGTCCACATCTGTAGGGATCGGGCTGTGTAATATTTCTCATCATTGGGAAACCATACCACTTATAGTGGGTAGGAGCGTTGGGGCTTGTTGCCAGGTAGTAGCATGCACCGCAGTGCCGGTAGTGGAATGTGTCCTTTGTCGGAGGTTGCCTCGTCCATGTGACGCTCCGCAGTCCAGTGTGAAAGCCATTGCAGCTGTGCTGCTAACAAATATGCTTCAAATGCTGGAGCACCGAGGCCTCCTCGGTCCATTGGTAGGAGCAGTTTAGACAGAGCTACCCTTTGTCAGCTCGCTCCCCAGATAAGAGGTGAGTAGTGTGTCCAACTCCCGGAAGAAAGGGCGGGGAGGAATGACCGGGAGATCAGCAAAATGGTACAGTAATTGGGGGGGCAATAATCATTTTGGCCAGTGCCACTCGTCCAATGGGGGCCAGGGGTAGCGTTTTCTAAAAGCCCACCGGCGTCCGTATACCTGCTAATGCCTTACGGTGGTTCCCTTCATAGATGTCCCTGGCGGAGTGGTACAGTCGTACTCCCAAATACCTAGGTGCAGCACCGCTCCACACAAGTTTCTGATCCCCTATTAGTGTCAAAGGGTGCTAGGTGTGCACTCAGCGGATAGATCGTGGACTTACTCCAGTTTACATGGAGGCCTGAGGCATCCACAAATTGCCGTAGGGTTGTCCAGATTGGGGTCATATCTGCGGTTATGTTGCGCATGCACAATAGCAGATCATCCGCGTAAAGAGATGCTGTGGATCGAGCCCGCTATTGGGATACCCCAGTTTTCTCCTCCTCGACGCAATCGAATCGCCAGCGGTTCTATGGTCAGGGCGAATAGTAAGGGGGAGAGGGAACACCCCTGTCGTGTACCCCTCTCTACCCGGAGCGGGGCAGATATGTATTTGCCCAGGCGCACCCTTGACGTGAGGTTCGTGTATAAGAGTTGTGTGTATGCCAAGCCACTTCGCTTGAGAACAGCGAAGAGATATGGCCATAGGAGAGTGTCGAAGGCCTTTTCTAGGTCGAGGATCAGGCACGCTGCATTAGGTAACCGGGGATGTAAGAGATGCATACATGTGTAGAGAACTCGACAGTCTTGGGCCTAACTGTAGTCATGGTGGCGGTGCGGGCACCAGCGGTCCGACCACCCTATCACAAGTTGGACGGCCGGACCGCAGCAACTCTCAGGGTTCAGAGATCCCTGGCAGTGTTGCGGCGGTCTTGAGGCAGCAATATGCATGGCAGTGCGACTGTGGCCTGCCATGAAAACTGTGGCGGAGAGGAAACCAAGGGGGCTGTACAGGCCCATGCCCCCCTGTGTGCATGCACCCCAGGTCCTCTACGGCATGGACTGCACCAGTCCATGCCGTGCAGGAACTGCCTTTGACGTTCTCATTGTGGTGCCTTTTTCATAGGGACCGCCAAAGAACCACCTGCCAGAGACTAAAAAAAGTTATAATCTGGCAGGCAATGTCATTATGGTTATGGCGCTGGGTGGCGGCCTTGCTCCACGATCGCCAAAGTCGTAATTAGACCCTAGATCCTATAGTCGCTCATGTTAATAATACTTATCCGCAATCCATGGATCGGTGTCTGATCATAGTGTAATCCATCATGTCAACTTTTAAGAACTGTGTTGTGTGCATAGGACTGCCTTGGTGAAGTTTTAATTAGCCATTTTCTATGTGGCATGTTCTGGTCCATCTACAAGTAAGCAGCAATACACCATGATTGTCAGTCGGATAATTTGGTTCCTAACGTTTCCTGTTTCTAGTTGTGTTCCAGAGGCCGTGACCCAGTGCCTTCTTAATTTCGAACTTAAACGTTTCTCTGTAAAGGTACTTTTGTTAGCAACTGACCCCTGCCAAAGGTCCTTCACTTTTCATCCTTAACTTTTCAAGGCCCCACTGATTCTTTCTTTTACTGCGGTCTGAGTTTTCCTACGAAGATTTACTTGCTGAAATTTGAAGCGTTAATGTAATTCTGACTAAGCTGATGTGTCCTGCAGTGTCTCATTGTAATACCAGCTACCTAGTCTGAAAAGTTGTCTGAGTTATTGATTTCTAAAGGCTGATGAAGTTAAAGTGAAAACATTCACATTTAATGGTGATAATAAACCCTTTGAAAAGTGTGTGGTGATATTCTATCAAATAAGGACAGTTGCCACCTGGTTACTGTAGCATGCATGCTTCTGGGAGTGGAGCTCTCACTGCAGATATTTGTGGGCAACCTGCATTTACCAGCTTGAATCCTGGTAAGCCTGTTATCCTACTTGGGTTGATTTGACGAGTACTGTTGAGTATGCATAAACACTGCAATTTACAATACTCCTCCCTCTCCCAGGAAAAAATTATTTTTAATGTTAGTCTTTTTTGCCCAGATCCTTGCTGTGCTACAGTCTTTTCACACCTGAGCAATGCAAACCGGGCTTCCAGAGGATCAACTAAGCAGTTCAATTCTAAGACCATCATATCATACACAGAACACCCAACAGCTCTAGCCATGGTAACACCCAAAACCTCTTTTAAAACCATCTCACACTGTAACTGAATATTTGCCTGTGGCCGCTGTCCTGGTTATCCACATTTTTTTTAAAACGAACTTTTGTAAAGTCCTGAGGGCTTGCTTGAATTGGGCCCAGACCTGTGCTTACATGCGAAGGAAACCTCACTACTATAGCCAGGAGAATGGTGGCAGGCTGCCTGTCTTTTTTCAGGCCACTCATTTTTTGCTCTGATCGTTCTCTGCAACGAGATTGCCCAATATTGAGAAGAGCGCATTTGGACAGTGCGGTGAGAACGTCATGCAGTGCAAACATCGTGGTATTTCGAATCTGGATTGGGATCAATTTAGATTAAGCCTTCGAAAGTTCTTGTTGGTGTCTATGAGCAGGCGAGATTAAGACCGTGTGGTGAACAGGGGTTTTCATATTCCCTTGTAGCCCTATTTGTTCCCTGGATATTCTCCCAACCTTTTTTAATTTTTTTTATTTAAGGTATAAATTAAAGATTTTGCTATGGGAAACCTTTTGTTATTTCATGATGTAATCCCGTTTGGTTGTGCAATCTTCTAGTAAATTCATGTTCGAGGCATATGAGCTGCAGATTACACACTTCTGCATAGATCGCCATCTGGTGTTGGGCCCGGATGTTTGCAGTTTGTTTTTCCTCTTGGAAAGTCTTTGGAAGTCATGAGGTCGGTGACTCCTCCCTTGGTTCGTATTGCGCATGGGCTTCGGCTCCATCCTCAGATTGTTTTTTTCCGCCATCGGGCTCGGATGTAATACTTCGCGCTCCGGTTCCGAACATTCCAGTTCGACGATCGAAGCGGAATCCTCGCTCTTCGCGGTATTGTTCAGATCCTGATCTCCTCAATCACCTTCTTCTTCGACACACCTTCGATTCCAGTCATCGACGGCGGCCCGCCTTCGGGCCTATCCAAGCTCCGGTCCCGGCTGAAGGAAAGAACTCCATTCAAGAAGTGCCCTCGATGTGGGTCCAAATTCCCCCACACCGATCTTCATGAGGTGTGCAACCTCTGCCTCTCCCCTTAACACGAGGCTCGAGACTGTCCCGCCTGCAAGTCTTTCAGATCCAAAAAGACTATTCGAGATCGAAGGGCCAGACGAAAAATGGCGCACTCCTCTACTTCCGTTCCAGTCGACATCTTCGGGGACGACGTCGAAGCTCCGGGACAGCAGCACACCGAAGAGGACCTAGTCAGTGCTTCCGAAGCAGACGACTCGGATTTGGAGGACATCACCCCGGCACAGAGGGTCGTGAGTAAAATACCCCCTCCCACACCCGCGCCGACACCCAAAAAGGCTTCGGTCACGCCTTCGCCTCCGGGCCTAGGCAAGACCAAAGACACTGCTTCGAACACCCCACCTTCGGGCCCGGTGAAGAAGCCTAATAAGCCTTCTGGCGGCTCGGGCTCGAGCCAGCCTGCCAGCGGTGCCGATAAACACACTTCGGCACCGAAGGAGAGATCGGCCTCTACCTCGACACCGAGCTCCGCACCAAACCCCTCGGTGTCGAAACCCAGCCTCTCGGTGCCGACCAAACATCATAAGGCCCTCGGCACCGACACTCCCGAGCCGAAGCCCGTCTCGGCGCCGACCAAAAAATCAGAGGTTCCAAAAAAGCACGGCACAGACAAGCCTAAAAAGCCATCGGCCCCGAAAACTTCGGCGCCGACCGAACAGCCAGTGTCGCAAGAACTATTTACACCGGATCCTTTGCAAAAGACACTTACCAAGGATCCAAAAACTGGACATTTGGCACTGTCTTCTAATAAGACATTTGGACAAACCAGCTCCACCTCCAAAGAGGAAAGACTGTGCTACCTCCCCTTTCAGAGTGCCTTCCCCACCTCCTCCACCCTCTCCACCTCTGCCCCCTCCGCCTTCTTCACCCCTGCCTCATCGCTCTCCGACCCAGTCTCCAGACCATGATGATCAGGGGGACCCATACTACGACCCAGCAGATGTGCCACAAGACCCCACCCCTACAGGATCCCCAGACCCATGGGATTATTATAATAATCCAGACATTCCAGATGTCCCACAAGATGACCTTTATCCATCCAGGCCATCTCCACCAGAAGACTCATTAGGTTTTCACCACCTACTTCAGAGGGCGGCACATTATCACGGGGTAGAGCTACACACTGACCCAGTAGAGGAAGATTTCCTCCTAGACATCTTTGATACTGCACATAGGTCTACTTCTATACTACCTATGCTCAAAGGGGTAATAAAACATGCGCCAGAGGTTTTTAAAGACCCAGTCAGGGCTAGGGTCCTCAACCCATGCATAGAGAAGAAGTATAAAGCTGCCCCCACAGATCCTGCCTACATCAAAGGGCCAGCGCCACTGGATTCCCTAGTGGTATCCACTGCAAGGAAGAGATCAAATTCCCAGGCGTCGGGCGAAGCACCACCGCCTGACAAAGAGTCAAAGCTCCTGGACGCGTCAGGAAAACGCACTGCGTCACAGGCAGCCAATATATGGCGTATCGCCAACACTCAAGCGCTATTGGCCAGATACGACAGAGCGCATTATGATGAACTAGAAACCATCATGCACCATCTCCCAGAAAAATACATAAATAGGGCCAATGAATAAATTCAAGAGGGTAAGACCATAACTAACACCTCTATACGCAGTGCCTTAGACGCAGCGGACACAGCCTCCAGGGCCATTAACACTAGTGTCCTTCTCCGTCGCCACGCTTGGCTGAGAGTTTCGGGCTTTAAACCTGAGGTACAAGCCTCCATATTAAACCATCCATTTGATCAAGAACATCTATTCGGTCCAAAGGTAGATGAGGCCCTCGAGAAGATGAAGAAAGACACCGATACGGCGAAATCTATGGGAGCCCTACAGTCACACCCTCCTAGGCGCTCCTTTCGCCGCTCTTCCTTTCGGGGCACGGGCAGAGGCTACTCCTCAGATAGCGCGTCCACGTCCTACAAATCCCCTGCTCAATCCACCTTCACAAGGGGTTATCAAAGAGGCGGCTATAGAGGCAATAACAAAGGCAGAGGCAAAACAAATACCGCCCGCTCTGCCACACCGCCTACCCAATGACTTCCCCCCGCTCCCTCCTGACCATCCCACTCCGGTCGGGGGCAGACTACAAAATTTCCTTCACGTCTGGGAGTCCATCACATCAGACAGATGGGTGACCCAAATTATTCGTTCAGGGTGCTGCCTAGAACTGACATCTACCCCCCAACATTCCACCCAGGCAACGCCCAATGTCACAAGAACATTCCACGTTATTAAAACAGGAGGTAATCTCCCTCCTACAAAAACAGGCGATAGAACAGGTCCCCGCCAATCAGAAAAATGTAGGGGTCTACTCCCTATATTTTCTGATACCAAAAAGAGACGAGACTCTACGACCGATCTTAGATCTCCGGCCTCTAAACACATACATACATTCGGACCATTTTCACATGGTAACACTTCAGCAGGTACTTCCGCTCCTCTCTCAGAACTACTTTCTCACCACTCTGGACTTGAATGACGCATACTTTCACATTCCGGTACACCATGCCCACAGAAAGTACCTCAGATTTGTAGTGGACGGGCAACACTACCAGTTCAAGGTGCTCCCATTCGGGGTCACAACAGCACCAAGGGTATTCACCAAGTGCCTAGCGGTAGTGGCGGCACATCTCAGAAGACAGCACATTCACGTCTTCCCATATTTGGACGACGGGCTGATAAAAGCTGCGTCCTACAACCAATGTGTACACCACACCGCCACTACAATCCAACTACTTCACCAACTAGGCTTCACGGTGAACCACCAAAAGTCCCAGCTAACACCATCCCACATATAGCAATACCTCGGTGCCACCATAGACACCTCAAAAGCCATAGCCTACCCCAATCCGGCCAGGATTGCAAGCATTCCGGCATTGCGTCAAAAATTCATACTTCAACACTCCCTCCCAGCAAGAGTGTTTATGCAACTGATAGGGATGATGGCCTCTTGCATTTTCATAGTGCCTCATGCAAGACTCCAGATGCGTCCACTCCAAGAGTGCTTAGCGCGCCAATGGAACCAGGCCCAGGGGCAACTGACAGATCTGGTGTTGGTAGACGGTCGCACCCATCGCTCTCTGCAATGGTGGAACACCACAAATCTTTCCAGAGGTCGACCGTTCCTGGACCCGGTTCCACAAATAATCCTGACAACAGACGCATCGCTCTCCGGCTGGGGAGCTCATCTACTACACCTCACAGTGCAGGGCACATGGACGCCGCAACAAAAGTTACTCTACATCAACCATCTGGAGTTACTGGCAATCTTTCTAGCCCTAAAATCCTTTCACACACAGATTTTAGGCAAGGCAGTCCTTATTCGCACAGACAACATGACCGCCATGTACTACATTCAAAAACAAGGCGGCACACACTCTCCACAGCTCTCTCAACTAGCACAGAGCATATGGAGATGGGCAATTCCACACAAAATCTTTCTCCTAGCCCAGCATGTCCCAGGAGTCTAAAACACCATGGCAGATCTGCTCAGCAGACAGACGCAGCAGATCCACGAGTGGGAACTTCACCCGCAGGTTCTTCACCCGTTCTTTCAGATGTGGGGTGTAGGAGAGTAGGGTCTGCTTTCAATGTTTACCCCCACATTTTGCTTTTGCTTCACTGGTTTTCGACTTAGATGTGGCTGTGGGCCTGCCAATCACACCCACAGCCCAGCTGTTCTCCCTCTAAGTTCATACTATGTACTTTAGGTGCATAACCCAATTGGTAAGGATCACCTTGTTGGCCCCTGTATAGTGTACCTTAGGTACCCAGGGCATAGGTGTACCCTAGGCCTACCAGGGGCTGCAGCATGTATTGTGCCACCCCTGGCCTGGCCTTCCATTATGACACAACTGACCACTCAGCTGGGGCAAGGTTGTGTAATCACCCCTTGCTTAGGTGTTGTATTCCTATACCTATCTTATATATAGACAACTGTTAACCTATCAGCCACTTCCATGGCAGGCCTTAACAATCCTGGAGGCAGAGTGCTTGGTAACATGTGAGATGGTGCTCTAGCATGAGCTGAGCCTGTCTGCAGCTTTCGGAACCATGTCCTTATAGCTGTTCTATGATATAGCCTACCATATACTCTTAAAGTACCTTATAATCTTAAACGGTTATGGTAACTATGGTTGGGCTTTATCAAAACATGTCGTGTAAGGTGTCGAACACTTTGGAATAATACCCCCATACCATTTCTGGCAATGAGGATATTATTCCTCCCTTCTAGAGGGAGAAGACATGTTGAAACCTACTTACCCGGTTAAAGTTAACCATAGCCCCAGCATCACAAAATGGATGCTGCTGCCACAGACACAAGTCTGACCTCCTGCTGCTGGGAGTCCTTCCAGCGAGGGAGGCTTGGACAATAGGTTTCCTGCCTTGGGAGGTGCGAGCACCACCCCAGACATGACTTAGCTTATTGGGGCAGGGAGGGATGAAAGAAACTAGACCCTGCCTGGGGCACACAAGGTGTCCCATGCATAGTCCAGTTCAAACCGGCACTGGGGCATTCCAGCCCCAGCTCTGGCGCGAAACTGGACAAAGGAAAGGGGGTGTAACCACTCCCCTTCCTGGTCCCACCCATAGGAGGAACCTTGCATGTAGCCCAGCCCACTAGCCCAGTATATCAGTAGGTAGCTGAGCCCTGCAAAATTAGATTATCCTGAATCTGCAACTTGAACAGAAACTCTGGACCTTCGACATTCGACCTCAGGAAGAAGACTGAAGAATCTCCCTTGTGGCCAAGGAGTGACCACCCTGGGCAACCAGGCACCATCCAGCGACCGCTGCTTGCTTTGCGACTGATCCTACGAGGGACGACTGCAGAGACTGACCAGCGCCGAGACTTCCAGACACCTCTGACCCAGATCCACATCTGCAGCAAAGCTGAGACCCGTGGAGGCGACGAGGGACGTGGGACCGGCGACTTGGGAAAAGTGGCTAGTAACTGACTAGCGCGACTTCTGAGGCTTCCTCGAGGCTGTGCTTGGGGAATTGAGAAGCCCCCATCCCGAGCACCATCTGCAAAGATGATCAGCTCCCCACACTTCACGTGTTCTGCGTGGGGTCCTTCTGCACCTGAGTTGCTCGACGTGTTGTCCGGTTGCTGGCCCGTTGGCTAGTGACCTCTGCGACGACGAACCTTTGATTTCACCTTGCTGGTCCGGCTCCTCCAGACTGGCACTCGCTCCTCTGTGAAAGAGAAGCACCCCAGACCTTCCTGGTCTGCACCAGAAGCAAGTCCTCCATTCTGCGTGGGTTCCGCTTGCCAAGGCTTGTTAGATCCTAACTCGACATCGACGCCGCCGACAGCAAGAGCCTTCGTGGGACAGCTCGCCTCCTGGTCCTGGTCGTCCTCGACGTCTCCTGGTACCCGTGGCTGCTGCGACAAGCTTCACCTCTTCACCTGCATCTGCACGACATCGCCTGGTTTCTTCCTGGTTCCTTCCTGGCTCCTGGCTGGTGACCTAGACTCTGTCCCTTCTGCTTGCATGTATCCTTTCTTCTTGATTCCATCCTTGGGATCCACCGGACACTCTTCACTGACTGCCTGTCAGCAACTTTCCTTCAGGCATCCATAGGAGTCAACGACGAAACGTGACGCAAGTTCACACCTATGCACCCGCAGCCCGTGGGCTAGGTAACTTGGGTACTCCGGTGCTCACAAGGGTAGTGACTATCCTAGGGTCTAGTTTCCAAATCTCGAACTCCTAGCTATTCCAGAAGTGTCCTAAAACTGTTAATTTCTAATAACTACTATTTCTATCGACTTTTACGCATTACGCGTGAGTGTTTCCACTCTGCACCTGAATCCCGTGGGCCTCCCACTTCCTAACCTTTGGTAGTATAGTGTAGCCCCAGCGATTCCCTAGGCCTATCCTGTGTTTGTGACAGTGGTTCTTATACCACTTACTTAGTATATGGTTTGCGTGGCCACTAGGGCCTAACTGTATTACTTACCTGTGTGACTTAATGTATGCTTAAATAAGACTGTGTTGTACTTACCTCTTATCTCAGAAAGAGTGCTGAGGGTATTTTGACTAGAATAAATACATTCTATTTGTTATATATATCTGTTGTGGTGTCCTTTCATTTGGTATTCAAGGGACTGCAAATGGTATAACAGCTGGCTTCATATGCCATACAGAGTTTAGCCTAAGACTGCTCTTGTCCATGCTACCACTAGGATAGCTGGTCTATAAGGTTGCCTTTACAACCAATCACCATAAGGGTTGTTTGGACTGATACAAGGTGTACACTAGAATTAGTGACGACATATATCCGGCCAACTTCTCACATGGGGGCATCCACAGATAGACCTATTCGTCACCCACGAAAACAAAAAATGCCCAAGCTTCGCCGCCAGATACCCACACCCATTGTCCAAAGGCAATGCGATATGGATGAACTGGTCAGGCAAATTTGCGTAAGCCTTTCCACCTCTCCCACTAATTCCATTAGTGGTGCGAAAGCTACAACAGCATTCCCTCGCACTGATCCTAGTAGCTCCAACATGGGCCAGACAACCGTGGTACACCACGCTGCTGGAACTCTCGGTAGTGCGGAGAGATCAGACACCTGGACCCAGCTCAGCTCAACCTTGCGATCTGGCTCCTGAGATCCTAGAATTCGGATACCTTAACCTTCCCCCCGACTGTACGAACGTTATCAGAGAAGCTAGACGCCCTACCACTAGAGCCTGCTACGCTGCCAAGTGGAAAAGATTTGTTGTTTATTGCCATAACACAATCAACCCTCTAGACGCATCCATACAGCATATCATATGCTACTTACTCCATCTACAAAGGTGTAACCTAGCATATACATCCATTCGGCTACACCTCGCAGCAATTGCCGCTTACCTACAAAACAGACAGCACCTATCACTTTTCAGAGTGCCTGCCATTAAAGCCTTCATGGAAGGCCTAAAACGAATAATTCCCCCCAGAGTGCCACCCTCACCTGTGTGGAACTTAAATATAGTTCTCACAAGGCTAATGGGACCGCCTTTCGAACCTTTGCATAAATGCGAACTGCAATTCCTCACATGGAAAACAGCTTTCCTTGTAGCCATCACCTCCCTTAGAAGGGTCAGTGAGATACAAGCACTTACTATACAAGAACCTTTTCTCCAAATGCACCCGAACAAGGTTGTCCTCCGTACCAACCCAAAATTCCTACCCAAAGTCATCTCACCCTTTCATCTAAACCAATCGGTAGAACTACCGGTTTTACTTCTCGCAACCTCAAACTGTTGCAGAAAGGGCTCTACACACACTGGATGTTAAAAGGGCCTTGCTTTACTATATCCAGAGAACACAACCTTTCAGAAAGACAAAGCAACTGTTTGTCTCTTTCTCTCCAACTCATAAAGGCAACCCAATCTCTAAATCAGGGATAGCTAGGTGGATTGTTAAATGCATACAGATTTGCTACCACAAAGCAAAACGCACGCTATCTGTTCCCCCTAAAGCCCACTCTACAAGAAAGATGGGGGCTTCTATGGATTTTCTAGGGAACATCCCATTAGATGATATCTGCAAGGCAGCTACATGGTCAACACCGCACACTTTCACTAAACATTTCTGTGTAGATGTGCAAACCAAGCAACAAGCTAGTGTGGGCCAGGCTGTACTAAAAACACTATTTCAAACCACTGCAACAGATACCGGTGGTCGCCGCTAAGGTTGGGAACTGTTATATAGTCTATGCAAAAGTGTGTAATCTGCAGCTCCTATGCCTCGAACGGAATATGCTACTTACCAGTATGCATCTGTTCTTGGCATGTAGAGCTGCAGATCTACACACGCCCACCCGCCTCCCCGGCTACCTGTATCTGTTCCAGTCTATCTTATTTAGATACAACACACATGGGTTTCTTCACTGTTATTACTACGCTCCATCTTTCCCTGTTGGCGAAAAACAATCTGAGGATGGAGCCGAAGCCCATGCGCAATACGAACCAAGGGAGGAGTCACCGACCTCGTGACTTCCAAAGACTTTCCAAGAGGAAAAACAAACTGCAAACATCCGGGCCCAACACCAGATGGCGATCTATGCAAAAGTGTGTAGATCTGCAGCTCTACATGCCAAGAACAGATGCATACTGGTAAGTAGCATATTCCTTCTAGTAATTAATGTAGTTGATGTCTGTATTGTTCTGTGCATCCTTGCCTAATAACAATTTAACATTTTAGCTGATGGCTTCAGAGTTCCTCTTGTGGCTTTGGGCTGTGAATGGTGGAGATACGATCAAGCCTTTCACCCAGGCAGCTGGCAATGGCCGACAGTCTTAATTCAGGGAGTGGGCTCTGGGCTGGATGACCGAGTGTTTTGATGTTCCCATTGCTTCTTATGTTTTGGAGCACTGTCGCTCAATTACATTTTCAAATTGCAGGGGCAACTGAAAACATTTTAATTTAGGTCCATAGTAAATCTGTGTAGGTTTGTCTCCTTGCAGTTTTCCTCTAAATGAACACCACCATATTTATTTAAAATTGAAGCTAGTTTATTCTGTTAGGGAGAGGCGCACTGTCATAGTTTACACTGTTAATCTAATTATTTGACCTCTCATGTATCTGCATTGCTGGCTGGAGAGTTTTAAAGCGCAAGAGCCCTCATCCCTTACTCACAGGGTAATTCCTATTCCGTGCCAAGTTTTGGGAGAGCCTAGATTTTTTTTTTTGCATTTAGACAACCTTTCAATGAGGGCTCTGAATGCTGCTCTCCTAAACAGACCAGTTGCAATCTCAGCACGAGATAAGCAGAGTGGTGACTTGCTCCTTATGCAATGGCCTGCTTGTATGAAGAAGTTTCATCTGGGCTGGCTGCATGGCCACCACTTGCTGATATTTCTATTGAAAGTTAGGAGGAGAGGCAAGTGCCGTCATAAAAGAGTGGCTAAGAGGGGATTCTCCTGTCCTCATCCAAATCTGCTCCTTCAAAGACCCGCTTGCATATTTAACAACATCCCCTCCCCTGCCAGGCTACCGACTGCCATATTTAGAGATGGATGCTGGTCATTCGGAGAGCTCTATGCCATCAGAGGAGCTGCCATCACGGCTGCTCTTCTGGAGGTATTGTAAATGTTTCATAGAGCTACACAGCAAACTTGTTTTTGTTTTATAAAAACAAACACCCAAACTTGGTTTTATTTTTGTTAGACAAAATGCAAATGGCCCTGACACCCTCAGAATTTTCTCTTCCCAGGCGCATGGTTTAATTTGTATTTTTTTCAGTTTAGGACCACCAGCTTTTTTCCGGTGATCCCAAACGGAGAAAAAAAAAGTACTTCAGGCTATGTTTTCTTATTAATAATCACTTTACCGGTCTAAGGTTTCCACCAGGAGGGCCACTGGAGCACCATTGAAGGCAAGATGACAGTTCGCACAAATCTAATTGGTGCCAGCAGACAGGGTACTCCACTACTTCTGGAGTAAACTCTAAGCCCCTATTGTTCTGGTGGGAACTCTTCACAAACCTGGTTTGTCATTCCGAAGCTCGACTGTGAAGAGGCAGTTTGTCTGGGTGCTCCTGAGACTAAAATCGAATGTCAGATTCTTCAGTGGAAGACTCAATCCATCAATCAGCCAAGGAACATTTTAAACTAGCCTGATCCTCACAGTCAGTGCAGGTAATTGTGAATGTGGTCCGACTTGCGCGTACTTCTAATCATCCCACTTAGATTTGTACTTGTAGTATGTCTAGTGTATAATTCATTTGAAACATGCGAAATGTATAAGGAAAAATAAGTTAAAAAGGAGTATTATAATAAAGAAATAAGTAAATGAGCCCGGTATAGGGAGTACACTTTTGAATTTATTAATATTTCTCATGTGGCCTGCCTTGTGAGCTCTGTGTAGCCCTTTGTGAAGTAATACAGGTATTGTGGGACCCCCATCACATTTCATTGGTTTGTTTTCCCCTTTGTCCCAGACCTTAAATAGTGTGTTTAGGGGGTACCTTTCTTTAATTACTAGCCTGGTATAAGCCTAGTGACAAACTATTGAATGAAACATGCCAACGTTAGGTCGAAACTCAGACAAGTCAGGCTGTCACCCAGTATGCCAAGGGAAAACTAGAAACCAAGGCATTTTCTCCTTTGCTGTACGGTGAAGGGAAGACAGACTGCTGTGAATGCGGTCCGAGAGGGTACTAACAAGTGGTAGATACAAACAACCTAATGCGTGAGTATGACCCACCTTGGAGACACTGCCTACAGCACTGAGCACTAGTTGAGATGATGAAGCGAATGTGAACAAATGGACTTGAACCCACAACAAATAAAGGGATTCTGCTGCTACGTAGGACAAAGGCTAAGACAAAAACAGTAACTACAATATAGAAAGTGTTCACTGATGTCATGAAATGCTCAGTGTAAGGTATGCATATGTCAGAGAAACCAATTTTCTAAGTCTGCCTTGGAAGAAAATAGTGAACAAGAAAAAGTGCTTCGTTGTATGGCGTTAAATCATTTATTCAATTTAGAACTTAAATGCCAAGCGGTATATTTGTGTATGCCTTTGTGTGAAAATAAAAGAAAGTAACCATGCTGTGATGTCTATTGGTCATTAATGACGCATAAACGACACAAGTACACTTTGTTGTACCAATACATGTCAGTTGAAAACGTATAGTGAAATGCCCTCCATATGTGGTGTGCATCTCCAAAGGTGCCCTGCACACACCTGTGACGCCAGGCCACTCCACTGTGTGATGTGGCTTGCTTCTTAAGGAGGTTCAGACTGGGCAGAACGGTATTGAATTGGAATAATAGTAATGGGGGAGGGGGCAGCTGCTAGCCAGACAGGGCAGCAGATGGATTTGAATATTCATACATGGGACACGTTCATCTTCCCCCTAATTAAGTAAATGTCTGCAGGCACTAGGTCCAGTGTGCCTGTCCATGGTGCAACAAACCAAGCGTCTCATATTTTATGTCCTTTCTCTTCCAACAGGTTCCTGATGAATTCGACAGTGGTGAGTAAATCTTTTGATTCTCATTAATTTTCTCCTTTGGCAACAACATTGTTTGGGTGTTTAGTTTTTAGTCTGTCTACCTCCCATATGGGTCATGGGTTGATGGTGGTTGTCAGAGGATGTTTCTGTCTTATTAATACACTGACTCTGGGGCCTGCTGATTGCTTTTCACGCTCGGATTTCTGTGGCGGGATGGAGCAGTGACTGGGTTGAGCCCTTTATGGAGGGAGCTGTGTGAACAATTAGGTGAGGATAAGGTGAGCTTTACCTGTAACTGTCCGCTTTGTGGTCGGTAATAGTTTTTATTTCCTTCATGTCGAAGGGAGAGGAGGATTGGGAATCCTATTTGACTGTCAGCTTACAAGCACGGGGCGATCTGCACAGATCCTGGAGGGCGGAACCATGCCAGATATTCAGGATAACCACCAACAATACCAATGGATAATTCCAGTGGATTCAACTGAGATTCACTGTAATCATATTTGTTGTGGTATCCTTGAAGATCTGCCATAAGTAGATTAAATCCAAAAATGGCGACTGGGTTGGGGAGAAGGGAGGTCTTCGCCCTTTCCCCATTTCTGGAGTTTTAACAGAAGTGTGGGAACGCACGACTTTGCTTCACATCCCACCCTTTTGTCCAGAACAAAAGTCTCAAACTTTTATGTAAACCAGACGCTGATAAGAGTAGAGAAAATGCGTCTGGTTCATGTCCTTTGTGTACAGTATTCAGGGGCAGGCGTGCTGGCGTGCTAGGTCAGGGAAGTGGATATTGATGTGTGTGCTTCAAGACCAAGGATCTGCGCTGTGAAGATCAGGCAGTTCCAGTTCCCTGTGCATGGGTTTTATGTGATGGGTCGACTGTTCTGTGCTTGCTTATGTCAAAGGAGGTGATTACAAGGTCCTTGCTTATGCGTGCCGTCCAGAAAAGGGTGTGGAAAGTGAAGGTGGCAGTGTCTTATGCTTGGCATAGCATAACGTATTGGCGCTGGGTGCAAGATCCTTGTTTGTAGATGCCATCCAGAGAAGTAGGGTGTGGAGTGAAGGGGTCAGTATCTTCTGCTTAGTTTTACCAAAGGTGGTGGTTGGGGCAAAATCTCTGTTTGTGCATGCCGTCCAGAAAAGTGTGTGTGTGTGTGTGTGTGTGTGTGGGGGGGGGGGTGATGGAGTGCTGCGTGCGCGTGCTGCCCCCATAGGGGTGGGGGTGTTGTGCTGCTGGCGAGGAGTGGCAGACCGATATCGCTGCCTGGCTGCTACCCTATCCCTCGTGCCCTGTCTGGGCGCTAATGAGTTTATATTAAACAACAAACAGCCGCAGCTCCGGCACAAACACAACTCCTGTCCCGCTGCCACGAATCTGGCATTTTAATTAGTCACCGCTCCTGCTTGTGGCTAAAACCCTACCCATTTCCATATTAATTAGCTTGGGATTAATACTGTAATTAAAACAAGACGAATTGGTAATGAAGCAGCGGTAAATGCAGCAGCTGAGATGTGGCGGGGAGGGGCCCGAGGTCCTGATGCGAACCAGTAGTGTAGTCCGGCCTTCCTGATAGGGTGCGCGCTCGGCGCGCAGCTACATCTGCTCCAGTTTGGGACGAGGGGGCGGGAGGTGGTTGGGGGTTACTGGAACACTGCGCTTTCCCCTCTCTTACTCACCCCTTGTTATTTCTACCAGAAGAATCGAAATAGAGGCGTCTGGATTTTCAAGTTTTTAGCTTACAGTTTTGCTAGATTGTTTGGAAAGCTAGTATCGAAGCAGTCCTTGGAAATGCAATAAACTCGTAGTTTTAAAAGAATGAATGCCGCAATGCCCATTTCTTCCCCTTCGCCCTCTTCATGATACCAACCGTAGTTCCATCGCAGACACACATGACTGGTAGGCACAGGATTGTAGGGGATGTTGTCCTCACATGCAGCATGGCCAACACTCGGCATACTTTCTACACATCAGCAGACCAAGTACAGCCTGGCAGTGTATGAAAAGCAACCACTCTGCAACCTACTCACTGCGACGGTATTAAAGCAAGCTTACCTGCCACTCTAAGAAAACGGCGGCACCAGGAGCTTCCTTCCTGCTCACATGGAGCGTTCACAACCTGGCTAGTGCCAGCGACCGACTTGGTAGCATTAAAATTAATCGAACTTGTTCCAGTTCCCTGCCCGTTTTCCATGAAGACTTGCAAATTTCCACCGGTCTGTTAGACCTCACGGGTCATTGCCCAATTTTGGGCCGCGTGGATATAGTGAGCCGTACCATGAAGCGGGGTCAGATTGGTAAAGCGGGCACTCGGGAAATGGCCAAGGGGCCAGTATCAAAGTTCCAGATGTGGGCTGCTTTTTTGGCAGCCTGGGGGGCCGGGCCGATTTAGGCAAGAACTGGTTTGTTCAAATAGTGCCAGTGGCCCAGTGGGGCTCTGAGTGGCCTTTCTGAAGGCAGATGGGTATCCATTACCTCCCTTTTATCAATGGGCAGAGGTGTAACTCCCTTTCTCTCGCTGGGCTGGCCAATTAATGTGTGCATACTGAGCGGGGGAGGGGGGCCTGAGCAGAAGTGACCTCACTTGTTTTCAGGTGTTTATAAAACTTCGCCGAAGCACTGTTTTGCGGAAAGGCAATATGCAAATGTGGGCCACTTGTTTTTTAGCATGCCTGGGCCAATTTTTAATCCCAATCCAACCCTGCCGTGAAGCTCCTGAAACTCTAGATTCAATGATTTGTCTCCAGTGCTGTAAGAGTCTAGAGACACTACAGCCTAAGACAGGGTGGTAATAAAAAATTCCTGCACCATAGGTGTAGCCATAGGCATGCCATGGTGAAGGAAATGCCTCCAGGAGATTCTCCTTCAGATTTCGCCCTTCCTCCAGACATTTGGAGGATTGCCCATGCTAAGTGAGCCCTTTGTTTGTTTGGTTTGCAAGTGCCGTTTTCCCTTTCAATTTTAAAAAAACTTGTCTGTTTATACTTTATTTTTTAGTACCTTTCCATCTGACACTGTTGGATGTGGACAGCCTTGTATTTTTTTCACTTTATTCTTTTTTACTCCTAGGCTGAAATGATTTATTACTGCCCAAACTTAATATGCTTATTTAGGGAGTATGGCCCTATCGTGTTCATCTGCCAAGATGCCGACATCAAGCCACACTTTGAATTACTTGTCACGAAAGCAGTTGTCATTCATGACTTTAGCATACAAAAAAAAGAGTCTCTGTCCCTAATAATTCTGTGTTGCGTTTTTGGACAGCCACCGTTCCTACTCCCAGGTTTTGACTTGTTTGTCATTTTCAAAATGTATCATTCCTAATATAATTGAAAATGCCCACGCAGACACAGTTTGCGTTTTAATATAGGTCTTGCCATCATTATATTGTATCGCACAGAGTAAAAATGTACACCCGTTTTTTTTTTCTTCACTATATGCAAGCATTTTTAAAAACAATTTCTCGTATCAAAACACATTAGTGCATAACAGTATTTTTGTTGTTAAAGCCTAGCTTCTTTTACATTTACACATGGACATTCATTACAATTTCAACATAGTCTCTATTTATGAGCCCTTATAACGGTGGGAAAAACTGTTGGAATTGCTTTGTAACGTGGTCTTCATATCCTGCTCTAAAAGAAATGAAAACATTAGGTCAATATTTGGTTCATTAGTGTCCTAACTATTTTTCAATTAAGTCAAGAGTCTGAGTCCTCAAAAGGACAAATTCATTTCTCAAATCTATCTGCGGTGTAATCAAAACTTTACTTCTTACCCAGTCTGTTGTAGAGTTAGGGCAAAATGTAACTTTGTACCGTTCTTAAATTAAGATTCGTCCTTCCAGGTAGGTGGTTTCCCAAGCTTGTGCTAAAATTCAGTTTTTCTATGAGCTTTCATCCGTACGGTGAAAGAATTATTACGTTCCTCAAGTCTGTGTTCTCCCCTCTAAAGAACAACATTTCTCTCGTCCATCATTCAATGTACACCGTTCTCCTGTGGATAATTGCACTTGCTGATTTCTAGATCTGTTATGCAAGGGTTCATAAGAAGCATGTTTTGGAACGTTTGAAAGAATCATCCTTCTAAACTTTAGGGCACAGGAAACATTTATCTAATTCCAAAGACGCATCATATTCCCTGACCAGAAGATTAGAGGAGAGGATCTTATCTGATTTATGTTGTTCTACTCCTGAGGGTTACCTCTATATTTCACCTGGTTGAAGGTGTGTACTGTTTGGCTGGCTCTGGTTTAGTTAAGACTTGTGATTCATGGCCATAGTGTTCAGTTAATAACCCATTCCTTGAACATCTAGTTGTGAAGTGAGTCATAAACTAGATGTTTTACATTTTATATTGAGGTCCTGAGGCGGTTGTACTAGGTAATTACTTTGAATTGGGGAGTAGGTTTTCTATCAAAACAGGATCTTCTAAAACGTAAAAACCTGCTACCTGCTGTCTTAAGTAAGAAAAATATGGCCCAATTCAAATACTGCATTTTGTATTATGTAAAGTAGTACTACTTACAACAAAATGCAATTCACAAATCTGAGTAGAAATATCCACTTCCCATTAATTTCTATGGGGAAATCCTCACACATGCAAGTTTACTACTTAGGGGCCGATTCCGATGTCATACGGGCTCAGGTCCGTCCGACATCGGTCAGGAGCTGTAACCGCCCGACCTGCTGTCGTCGGTTACGACCCTGCAAGTACGATGCGACCGAACAGGGTTCGTATACTCGTATACTTTACAATGCAAGCATGCATTCCGAGCGGAATGCATGCGTGCATTGTGAAAAGCAGGGGTGCAGTTCATCCCTGCACCCTGTGGCCGGCACCCCAAGGTGCCTGCCACCGGGTGCAGGGATCCACAGAGGGGCACCAAAGGTGCCCCCAGGCCGCCATTTGGCAGCCTCGCACCCAGGGGGGCCCCCAAAGACAGTTTGCCGGTCTTTCCGGCACGAAAAGGCGGTGAAAACCTGTCATCGTACTCCCTCGGTCGTAAAGAGGCGGCTGGGGGAGTACTGAAGGGATTTCCGAACGGCGGACAGGCTCTCCGAGCCCATCGTCAGCCATCCAGAAATCCGAGACTGATTCCTTTCCGACCGCGCCCATCGGAAAGGAATCCGGCTGACACGTTCCGATTCGGTCGGAAGGGCTCCGACCATCGTTCGGAGCCCTTCCGGCCGAAATCTGAATCGGCCCCTTAATAGTAAAATTGGGAGGGGGCCGTGGGATTGTCTGGATAATGGGGAATACCTACTACTAAATTGGAGGAGTTTAAGGAGAAGGTTAGGGAGGGACAGCGACCAACCTACCAAAGAGTATACCCATTGCCATTCACTAACTGCACGTTTAAAGTTACTACAGTCAAATAGGGCTCAAAACAGTAGTAAATGTACTCTAGCTAAGACCTGGAGTAAGTCTACTACCACACGTGGCCAACCACTGGCACTGCATCACCCTACCATAGAAAATAATAGAAGCAGGAACTTAAAGTAGAACCTCATATGAACTAATGTTCAAATAAACGAACTTATTTCATTTCTTAAAATATACATACATTTAAGTTAATGTTAAAAATATAAATAAACAAATATTTTTATATTAATGTATTTTAATAACCTTTTGCAATATAAAAATAAATGTAATGCTAATATTTTTAAATCCTATTTAAATTCTGTACTGAACTGTGTAAATTTTAATGCATTATGTAGATAAACGTTTTACTTTTGAGAATCTTAATTGTAAGGTAATTTTATACATTCAAATTAATTAAATATTACATTTAGAATTAATAGTGTGGTATCATTTTATTTAGCTCTGCATTTAACATATTATAAAATTAATTTACATTAATTAACCCCAAAATATTTTTCCTATTTTTTTTTTTTGGTTAGTTTAATAAACGTTTTACATTTGCTCTGTACTTTGCCATAGGGAGATCTCCACCATGGTGGCTGGGAACTCAACTTGCGTGTCAATTACTGGTAGTAACTACATTTGTAAATTTGGCTCAGGAGTGGAGATATAAAAGTCTACACTTTATTGTAAATTTACACTTTGAAGTGGTGAAAAAGGTAGTAAATGTACTATACAGTGTAACAGTAAAATTTCAAGTGTATGTTTACTCGTGTGTAAGTAGGCTCCATAGCCTCAGACTTTCACATCCATAACAAGTGCTTTCTTATTGAAGTGTTCTGTTGGTTTGTGTTTTACATATTCTACCTTCATACACTTTACATTTAGTGAAAACAGGCCAATTGTATACATCCATGTATTACTTTCTCGGATTCAGCTTTCTTCGAAAATTACAGAATCATGAATGTTATATTTTGTTCTGAGTGATGGAGATTTTAAACACAAATGCTTTCCTATTCTAACAAACACTCGCACTGGACTAGTTTAAAAAACACAGATAGGAGCATTTCTTTTTTCTGTTTTTTGTAGCTTGGGCGCAAGTGTAACGGTATGTTTTTCTTTTTTTTTCTTTCCTTGAGCAGCTTTTGTTGTTTTCGCTTTAGCACTATTATATTTCTCTGACATTCCCTGTCCGAGAGAGAGAAAGAGTAGCTTACAAAGTGGTTTCCAAGTGCATAGGCTGGTTTTCTTCATTATGCTTTGGATTTTCAGGTTAGTTTGTTGATGTGTCTACATTTCATGAATAATTTCATTCATAATGTAGTCAACTCTTTCAAAAACGGTGTACCTTTGATGCAAATGGTGTTTTAACTGATTGCACGAATCAACGAATTTTGATCTACCAGGCCTTCTTAAGAGTATCCTATAACACTTTTATGACTAGGGGTGAATACAGGCAATTAAGTTCTAAATTATTATCTGTAGGTGGGCTGTGGTGTTATTAACTGTAGTGTAATTACGGATCGGTTAACCATTCTCTGATCCCTCCAGGGGGTCTCCCCTCTAGAGGCAGGGCTGTCACCACATCACATCACACTGTATTATGTGTGAAATTCTCTGTATTAAATCTATAAGGCTGTAGTAAAAGGAATCCATATATACTTATGCTTCCTGTCGATGTGCTTACTCTGGCGACGACTCCCAGGTTACAGCCTGAGTGAGCAAGAACTTCGGTATACAAAAATAACGGCTGTGATTACACTGAGCTGCATTGGCCATAATGCTTTGTGGGTCGGAAGACTGGGACAACAACATGTGATAGTGCAATATTTTTTCAAAGCAGGAACCCATCATAATGTCTAGAAGTTGTACCGGATACAAAAATTTGATGCACCAAAGGTTTCCTACCCAGATGCAGTGTCTTTCCGAGAAAGTATGCCCTACCGAATAAATGCCAACACAAGGCCCTACGCTTAAAGTACTAACACACTTGTGCATTCAGTATCCGTGTATAATGTAATCACAGGTGCTAGTTAAGAGTCCACCAAAACATTTTGTGCTGATTATAACTTGGTGAAGATGCCAGGGTTGCTATTTAAATGTGGCAGGGTAGGCGTGTAAGCCTCCCAGTTCTAATTGGTCATCCATGATCACTGATGTTCAGTAAGGTCAGTGCTGTTCATTGTGACCGCAGACAACCCACTATGTCAGAGGTCGTGTTTCCTGCATTTGTGTAGATAATACTATGCCTGGTGCAGATTACTTCTTACACAATCACAGACCTAATTTATTAGTTATTCATTAGGGTACAGGTACTTCTCCGAGACCTCGGGGGCAAAACCACACTTTTCTATGGCATTGTGTACATAGTGAAAGCATGTAAAACCCCTCTGCCTTGCCATAAACCACATTGGCTTGGTATGTCAAGCTTCTCTGCCATTTCAGAAGGTAAACTGCTGCGTTATGTTAAGCACTATTACGGAGCAAATACCATCTTTGCTGTGGTTTGTTCAGTCCCTACGACAATCATGTCAGATATCACTGTGTACAGCACTATTGCCATGCTAGAATCTGAACTGCACATGTATGTAAAGTTAAGGCAGAAACCCATCTGCTGCCTTATAGAAACCCCAAGCACCATTAACATGCTATCTACCCAAGAGCCCATCCTTCCTGTGTTTCTTCTTTCCTCAGACTCCCATTCATAGGGGCCTGGACTACAACAGATACCAGGGGCTCCTGACCTGGAGCTGCACACATTTGTAACTGGAAGGGCCACTATCTTCTCAAATGCCAACTCCTTAGCACACTTCTTCAGAGACAGATTAAAGCCTGTGGCCCTTGCCTTCTTTCTCTGCAGAACTTGCATCCTTGCGGTTGTGTGGATGCAGTACAGGGCTTCCTCGCCAGCCTTCGTTACTGCTCAATCGCCCACATATTAAACCGCTTATGGACATACATGTGTGCTGTCACACTGTTTTCTAGATTGCTTGTGTTTCTAGTCCGAAAGGATTAACATTTAAAGGGTCCTGTTCTGACTGCGGAGCAAGAATAATGCTCACCTGGGCAGGGACAATCGCAAGTGACTGAGAGTGTGACCGCCATATAACCCTGAAAACAGTCCCCTCTGCTGTAGTCCTTCAGAAAAGTACCAGAGTTCTGGATGGCCAGCCCTACCTTGTACAAATTGAACTGAGGAGAGTGACGAACCAGAGTTAATACAGCAAGGATCTTCTCTTGGTTGAGCGGTCAGTTTGGATAGATGTTAAACCAAAGATTCATGCAAAGCTTAGCTTTTTTGGAGGCAGCCATGGATGGCTCTGACGTCTTACACTTTCTCTCGCTCTCCCTTCGTGCTATTCTTATTTGTTTCTCCCTCTTTGACTTTTTAGCCATCATGCGCCTTTCTTCCTCAGTCTTCCAACCAAGTCTCTCCTTGTTTTGGCATTGTCTTTTCATTCTGTCTTTCCTCTAGTGCTTAATTTGTAAAACAACGAAGTGCCAGGGCCCTAGTCAGGAGGCTAAAGCAGCTTGCATTGCCCATGCCCCTGCCCGTGCTGCAAATCACTGTACCAGCACAACTACTAACTATCTCACTCCTAAAAGTCTGCAGCACAGACTATTCCAGGCCACTAAAAGCTACAGGAATGGCTCAAGCAGCAGGTATTTGTAATTTTTAATGTATATTAAATAACTGTTGTTGTGCTCATTTCAAAAGTAACAAGCAGCTCCCCTATGTGGCCGACTGCCATAAGAGCCAGTGTTGACTATTAACTGCCGGTGCTAAGCACCGGAAACAACCGGCACAAATTTAGCACTGCTTTCCCCTTGTCCCTCTTTATCGGGCACCCCCCTCTCTGTGGTCTCCCTTGCTTACTTTCTCACGGTCGTCTCTCTTGTAGTCCTTCGCCCTTAGCACTCACTGTTTATCTTCTTTCAATTCTGTTCACCTCCTTTAAAGGTTTGTAGGCGAAAAGCTTGTCTGTGAAAACTTTTCCTCCCAGCCATACAAGGGAAAGGATGCGGACACGGTCACCTAAAGAACTGCGTCCCGACCCGTTCAGCCCCCTGAAAGCGCTGACTCCTGGAACAGATCTATGGCCACAGGCAGAAGGTTGTAGAGTAACTGGTTGTTGTGTGCGGGGCAGAGAAACCCATCATGCAGCCTCAGCCCTCCCCCCCCCCCCACCCCCATTCATATTTTTAGGGTAGATGTGTTGAAAGGGTAGCAGAGTTTTTGTTTTACTTCTATTCAAGGTAAGAGCTACTGATGAGGCTCAGCAGAGACCACTCCTGCCGGCTGCAGAGGACGAACAGCAGGTTTCGGTGGGAGTCCCCAGGGGTCGCGGTGGTGTGAGGAGAGGTCACAGCAGTGGCATTCAGACTCTGCCCCCTTCAGCGTTACATCGATGGTGAGATTTGACAGCTCCTGCTCGCCTCCTGTTCACTGGAAGCATGCATTGGCGATTAGAGAGGCAGCTGACCAGTCCCCACTGATCCCTGTGGCCAGTGCGTGAGATCCATCCGTGTACCCCTGCTGCTGAGGCCTCCGTAGCATCCGCTGGTTCCCTGCAGCTAACTAGTTACCATGCCTCCAATTCCTACAGCAGCTCATGTCCTTATACCCTATCCGGGCACCATTTGCTATCCTCTACCTCAGCCTGCCGCAACTGCTGGAGCAGTTCTCAACAACCCATGTTACCATTTAACAGCACCTTGCCACCGACATCCAATGCCCCTACGCAAGCAATATCACACTGACGCCTGTAGCCAAAGTATATGCACCCTCTAACCAAAACCTGTAGCCAGTAGCAAGATGGCTTACAAACTACTGCAACAGCCGTTCTTTAACACAATTTTTAATCGCATGCAGCCCGTTCCCCAATAACCAAAAAATGTACTACTTGCACACATCTACTGACGCTACAGACACTGCCCAACAATGCTGCCTAAACTCACATAACCAGCTTCCACCAGCCTCTACACCCACTACCTAGATATCATCCCAGTGACCCCTGCAGTCACCAGTAGAGCAAAATCTGAACCCTTGTGACCTCTCGAGAATCACAGTCCATGTACCCTGACCACAAGGGTCTGTGAACCATTCCACCACCTCTAAAGCCTCTTTCCGGGCCCTTGAAAACCATTTCACAGTCTCCTGCAAACGCCACTTTGGTGCCACTCAGTAAGCACTGCAGTCACCAGTTGGACACCATCCACTGACCCTACCGACAGCAGTTCTGAAACTGTTCCCCGAGCATGATGGGCACACCTTGCGCTCACTTTCTGCATGCCATCCAACTGACGCTTGCATCCACTGCTGAGGTATAATCTGAACCTTAGAACCCACTACTGAGGCACCATCCATGGAGCCCTGCAGGGCTTGCGTTCTCACCATTCCCTCGGTTGCTGGATCCTGTAGCTAGGTGCCATCTCACAGCTTGTGTGGCCTTTTTTCAGGCATCCTCCCACTAGCACCTCCAGACCCTCCCTGGCACCGTCCTTCTCACCTCTACATCCACCATCTGAGCTCTGCGCCACAGACTCCTGCAGGCACAGCATCATCCCTTTCAGGCAGTGCCCTCCTATTGTCTCTTACAAACCTAGTGATGACGTATCCCGAACACCATCTCTCTGGCCCTTGCAGCCGCTACCCAGGCAGTAGCCACTGAGCCCCATCATAGGGACCTGTGCATCATTGAGCCACCATCTGTGGTCAGTATCCTGGCACTGTCCCACCAACCCCTGCAAACATTCTCCCAGCACCACCTCATTGCCCCCGTGCCACTAGCTGGGCGCCATTCCACAAATCTACTGCTGCCAGTTCCATACCACTATCTGATTAACAATTACAGTCCCTAGATGTATGCTATTCTGTCACCACCCCCCTCTCCTAAAGGCACAACCTGTGCCAAACCAATGACCCTGCAACTGCTTCCAGAGAACAGTCCACCAACGTATGCGCTCACTACCCAGACTTCATGCACTGAGCTCTGCAGCAGCTGCCTGGAAACCTGAGCACCAGCCTGCCATTTTGTTTCTGTTCGACGCTCAAACTGGGGACCCCAGGAAGAACCACTGTGCGTCCTCTCTCGCTGAAGCTCTGAAAGAGTTGTGCTGTCTTGACATCAGCCAAGATGTTGACTGCACTTCATGCACCACGGAATGTACTGGCCCCAACTTGAAGTGAAATGGGAGGTGGGTAGGATGTCAGAGAACCAGGCCCACCCTCTAATAACTGGTATTGCCTTACACATAGCCAGTACGTGTGTTATTCTTAGGACAGGCGTTAGAACCCAGGAGCCCTGCCTGTTCCCCCTGTGCTCTCCCCGTCAGATCACCCCTCTCCAGGGCAGGGATTGGAACGCAGGAGGCCTGGCTGTACCTCTGAACTCTCACCATCTGACCAAATGATACCTGATTGGATTCGGGACAAGTTGGCGCTATATAAAACTCTGCTAAAAAAAAAAAAATGTCTTCAGAGCAGGGACTAGAACACAAGAGTCTGCCCTGCCCAGAGCTACACTTGTTGCATCTCCCCAGCTTCAAATCCAGGAGGCTTGACGCTGCCTGGAGCACGCACGCACGCACACTCACTCACTCACTCGTTCTCTCTCGCACACTCTCACACTCTCTCCAAACAAGGGTGCCCAGCGTCCGACAGCACTCGGTTAAAGACTTATAAACTTTCACTCTAGGAGCCCGTCTTTGATCATTACAAGGATCCTGTGCCGACCGAGGGTGCCCTGAGTGCCGCCCGGGGCTTTTAACGCCACACAGGGCTCGGCGCTAAGTTGTTCCCAGGCTTAAGCACATCACATTATGCAATACTGCACCACTCGTAAATCTGGACAGAGCTGCGTCGGTTTGTATTAGCGCTGCTTTCAGAGCAGCAGTATTTTTAGTTAACAAAGGGGGCCGTGAAGCAGTGTTCGGGGGCTTGTGGCTGCGAGTGCTGCGGTGTTTGGCTCCCTCCCCTTCACCTGCTCTGTGACAAGCCCGACATATGCTGTGTCCAGATCAAAAGGCCCTCTGCTGCCGCTGGCCCCTTTGTCCGGCACAAAGCGCGCTACCCCTGCGTCCGATAAATTCTGCCCTCTCGTAAAGAGCCCAGATGGGCTGCAGCGCCGGCGAGTGCCCAGGGGATTTTAGAAGGCAACCCCGGCCCTCCCCTCTGTGGGACGGTGGCTCTTTGTACCGCTCACTCCCCAGGCTGCCTCCTTGCCATCGAGATGTTGCGGTGCCCTACACTGCCTGTAATGACGGAGCGTTGCACTGTTCAGCTTAAATATTATATTCCCATTTCCTGAAACTGCTCCACACCCGAGCTTGTAAGAGCGGTGGGTTTCAAGGGAGCTCTCCTGCCCTTTGTCCGCCCAAGTTATGGCCTTTTGCCTCAGCTTGTAAAATCGGTAGCTGTGCTGATAGGATCTGGCAGGCTCAAATCAAGCATCTTGATGTATAGGGTGGTTGTCTGAGCTTATGCAGCCTTGGGGATACAGAACATTTTCCTTATAAGATCTGTGCAATATGTTCGGTTTAACTAATTCCTCCGTTGGCTTGCGACTGAAAGATCTGTGTATCCTGATGAATGTGTCAGTGTCTTACCCTCTACGAATTACAATAGCTAGTATAATGCTGTATTAGCCAGGAATTACCAGAAAGATCTGTTGATTGTCTTACCATCTTGCCGCTTGTAAGCGAATATTGGCCTACATACGTGTTGTACTGCTCCCATTTCCATTACTTCCAACAACTTGTGCGGTGTTTTGGGGGATTTGTCAAGCTAAATGCTTCTGTTTGTCTTTTTATCAAATATGTTTTTTGGGTACATCGATCTGAAAATGTTTCAAACTGTACAGAGCTCTGAGATTGGCCTTCCAAGCACTTCCTCCTATGTTCATATGATTACTACACCGTGTAGAACAATGACAAGACCTTAAGAGTTTGAGGTCATATAATTCATATACACTTAAATATATATGAATGAAATGACCTCAAACCTTTTTTGTCTTTTTATTGTATCTTACATGGTGGCAGGTGATTGACACCAGACAGAGGTCTAATTGTAATCTAAAAAGCGCCCTTGGTGTTCCCCCAACTCTTGGCTTATGTTTTTACACCTTTTAGAGCACCCTTAATCCTGGAAGAAGGAAGTCTGCGCTATAAAAACAGTAAATATAAGGAAGTGTCTCTTACGAGAAAACAGCATGTCTACTGTGAGGGCAGACCCCAGTAAAGTTCGTGTAACCTTGGGGATAATAGCTGTGTGAGATCCGAACATGAAAGATTTGTGTACCTGGCCTAAATCAGGGTGTACATTTGCGATCTCTGTTAGTTGCCTGTTGGTGTACCCAACAGTGGGATGAAAAATCTAGGGTCTCTCAAAGGGGCGTGTCCGATGTAATTAGGACGTGACTTAAAACACATAAGCTAAAAATCTGTGCTTGGCATAGTGTGCTGCCCGGCTGGCAATTTGCTGCTTCTGCATTGCATCCAGATATATAATACAGCAGGTAACATTACACCCATAACAAGAAGGACTATTGTCTTTGCCAATGGTTGTTAGTTGAATAAGATAAATAAGCTGCAACTATGGCTTCGTTGTATAGAATATCGAAAATGCTTCAGTTCCGAAATGATGAGACTGAAAGTACTATAACGAGTCTCTTTAAAGTTAAATCAAATCAGTGAAGGGTGGTACTGCTACAGAGTTAAGATTTTTTTTTCCAGCTGAGGGCAAAACTGGAGAGCCCGATAGGCACCTGCTTTTTAGAACTGCCCAGGGAGTATACCTATCTCCCTTACCACAGAAGGCCGCCATCTTCTCCATCGCCACCTTTGCACTTTCAGTTTTGATGCTTCCCTCCTTGTTGCATGTCTTGCTGAAGCGCAGGGTTTGTCAATACAGTGAAAATGGAGCATGCGCATTAGGATGCTGGTGTTAGTGTCCTTGGGGCCCAAGGACAGTTAGGGGCTTGCAGGCTGCGCCATGTTATGGCTATGGCAGGGGGTATTCTTCTACCACAATCGAGTCTCTTTGTGCTTTGCGAGTCTGGACTTCGTCTTCAGAAGCCCATCATGTCAAGCTAGGGTCAACCTTCGGGACACGTCACGACCAGAGGGCCATTTTGTTTTATGGAGCAGTTGTCTCACATAGGGCTTATATTCTGCACAGTGCAATAGTCTATGGGGCGATGGTGGATGGGCCTGGACGCGCGCTTCCTGGATTCCACTGTATCTGCATACAAATGCCACCTGAATCCTGTTATCTGTGACCGCCATCTATGAGCTCCCCCACATCAGCTGCTGCGCCCCCATTACCATATCAATCGTCTGCATTATGGTCCATTCAGCGGACCCCCCCTGATTGATTAACTTGTTCTCTCTTGTGTACACTTGGACAGGAAAGCTGCAGCAGGCATCGCCTCTGGGGGATGGTTAATAGGGCAGCAGTGGGGTCTGCGGTCACTGTCACACGCTCCCTACTCCGGGACACCCCTATTCCCCCCTCCCTCCAAGAAAACATGTGCACAGGCAGAAGGCAGCAATCAGAGAGAGTGTTAGGGACCCGAGGGGAGTGGACTCTTGTGCAGGGGAAGAGTGAGTTCAGTGCAATGGGGGCATAAACAGTTAATACCGGAGTTTAGTGCGCGTTTGTACACCACCATTGTATAGCGCTGGGGGTTGGTTTCTCTGTGCCTTTCCGCTTTGACTGGGGTTACGAAGACCGGGTGGTGATTAATAATTAAACTGAAATGGTTAACTATTATGTCGGGAGTGTGTTGCTACGTGACATGGTGCCCCCAGTATGGCCTTTTTGCGCTGTGTTTGTCCAAAAATATGGTATCAGTGCTTCGAAGACTTACTCTCTTACTACATTATTTGTTTGCATGTGTCTCGTTAGCTGACTTGCCCAGAGACGTTCACGTAGTGCAAACATATCCATCGGAGCAGTGCCTACACCAAGCAACTAGGCGCTAATCCGGATTATGACTTGAACAACCTCTGCAGCCTTTTAAAGCCAAAAGTACTGCCACTCCTGTGCATTTTCATAGTAAACTAGTAATAAACTGATTTGATCATATGAGCTGAACTTCTGCATCTAAGGGTTGCCACCATCCCCGGCACCCACTAAGAAAACATAAGAGTTTTTGCTCCATGTCTCATCATTTCTGCTCCGAAAGGCATTCCTTCTCAACTCAGGTGAGCTGTGTTCTGCTTTTTAATCCCAAGTGTAGTCGCCCTGAAGGCCCTAGGTAGACTGGCACCATAAACAAATCAGGTTAAAGTCCCAGGACTGTTGGTAGTCTACTGCCGTGGGATGTGGAAGAGATTGGGCCAACTGTCAATAACCATACTTTACTTGCTCGTCCTCCCTGTTTTTCCACAAAGCAAATGTCAAGGCGCCAACCGGGACTTGGGCACGCCGCACCTATGGCGCTTGTGCCGGTCCCCGTAACAACGAAGGGGCGTGAGTCGTGTGCCGTGGCCGACACCCTCCCCGCCTCTCACCCTGATTATTCATTGCAGACTTGGCCCCTGAAGCACCCAAGTGCCTCCGGGGCACGAAGGAGGCAAGGCAAGTCCGGAAGCCAGATTCGTCTGGTTTTCCTCCGGGGGGGAGGGTTGAAAGGGGCTGTGGAGCGGCAGGACGGTCTTTTCCTTCGCCGCTCCACAGCTGTAGCCCCGCGCAAGGCCATCTATCGGGATGGAATCTCTATCTTTTTTTAGGACTCACATGACCCCCACATCGGTAATTTTCCATCTGGGGGCAACGACCTGGTGCACCTGGGTTGATTGGGTGTGGTGGAGGTGCTGATGACCGAGATTAGTTGGTTGGCAAGGAAATGCCAGCAGGCAGTGTTGGCTTGGTTCCACCTAATCCCCAGGTTCCAATGGCGGGGGAGGGGGGTGAGTCGGTATGGACATTGAACCACTCAGTTAAGAGAATCAATAAGCTGATTGCCAAATTGTTTAGATCCCCAAAACTGCAGACTATTTTGCAGGGGTGCATCAGAGGGGTGAGGTTTTTTCTACAGGATGGTGTTCATCTCTCAAAAATTGGTAAACATTTTTCTGGAAAACGTACTAGCCTGGTTGGAGGGGACAAGGAACAGGGCATTACCTTGGAATGTGAGGGGGGGGCAGATAGTTGGTCAACTATTTGGGGAGAGGAGTTGGCCGAACGGTTAGGGCGCTCGAGACCTGGGGGAACTGGGTTCGAGTCTCGGTAATGACGCTAAACATCCTGTGATTCTGGGCAAATCACTTAATCTCCCCGTGCCTAACAAAAAATGAATGTCTCCTCATGTAACGTAACTGGTGCTCTGTAAAGGGCTCTGATACCTGATTGGATTTGAGTCAAGTTCGCGCTATATAAAACTCTGCAAAAAAAACAAAACAAAAAAAGCCTATGCTGGCCTGTGGCGGTAAGGTCATAATTGGTGGGCATTTTTTTACGGTTCTTAATAGGCATCACCATTGTCAAAGGGGATACATCGGGGGGGACAGTGGTCTTTCATGGAACTTTAGAATTGAATTGCACTGAACAAGAATTGTTTTACCGTAACTGCTCCTCACGCTTAAGACGGCTGTTTCCGGCTCCCTTGATTGCTCCTAGAGACTCCCCCCGGTAGCAGCCAATCACGCTGCGAGAAGGCAGGGAACAGAGGTACAGGCAGCTCGCAGCGCGGGAGTCCCTCACTAGGCTTTCTCTGCCATTAGAATTGTTTGTAGGCCTCGCTAGAAAACGCTATTGCCAAATTTTTAAAAATACTGCTTTTTAATAACAAATTGCACTTTAGAATTGAATTGCACTGAATAAGAATTGTTTTACCGTAACTGCTCCTCACGCTTAAGACGGCTGTTTCCGGCTCCTTTGATTGCTCCTAGAGACTCCCCCCGGTAGCAGCCAATCACGCTGTGAGAGGGCAGAGCTGAGGGCGGGGAACGGAGGTAAATGCAACACGCAGCGCGGGAACGCAGCGGACGCGCGCAGCGGCGCGCTAAAGGCAAGCCCATCTGCGCCAGCCGGGCCCAGGGGCCAGTTATTATGCCCGTTCCATTACCTACCCCGTGGAAACTCTGAAAACTATGCATTCTACCCATCTACACCTCGCCCATGAAACCCTGAATTTCTGGAAAAGTGCACCGTTTTGTGAAAATGTCATGTACAGGTGAAAGAACCAGACTTCCACCACCCCCAAGCACATCTCACAGAGCCAGGCTAAACCCGGGGGCTACACCCCTATCTATCTACTACCTTAATACCCGTTTCCTTGTCAAACACCAGCTGGACCTTTTCCTCCTCTCCTGCTCACTGACAAACCTAGTATCCTACTGCTGACTGAAACTTGACTTACCGCTGACTTGTGATTGAGCATGCTAAGGTCCTCCTCGTGGGCGACTTCAATTACTGGTACAAAGACCTCACGAAGGGCCACAATCGGCTGAGATGTCTGACCTTCTCACCATCTAAATTTCACCCAACAGGTCTCATCCCTCACCCATCTAAAAGGTCACATCCTTAACCAAGTCTGGACTAATGGCCTGACCACCTCCATCCCCACTATTGCTCCATGTATCTGGTCTGATCACCACTTGTTAAAATTTACACTTGGATTCCCGTCCATTGAGAAAATCAGCACGGCCGAAGGCGGCCTTGCTAGGAATTGGAACACTGTTAATAAAAAAGATTTTCTTGGCACGCTAACCAAACCAGCCCCGTCCCTTGGCATTGACATCAACGCCACAGAAATGAACGTATCCGAATGGCTACTTAAAGCCAGTATCAACCATGCACCCCTTAAAAGAGTTAAATTAGCCCGCCGCGCCGACGCACAGAGATGGTTCTCTACTGAACTTATAACCCAGAAATTGGCATTGCGCCAACTAGAGAGGCAATGGCGACACAAATACTACCCTGACAAAAAAACTCCTCTATACCACAGCCAGGAAAGAACACAAGAAAAGTACCTTTACTGCCAAAGCCGCCCACTTTTCTACACGCATCCTCAACTCCAATAATAACTCCAAAGAAATATTCACCATAATTAATGAACTATCCAACCCAGAGAGAATCCTACTGAAGGCTATGCCCTTACAAGCACTGTGTAATTCACGTAACAACTTTTTTATTGAAAAAATCATCGCTATCAAGGCCAGCATTCCCAAATACTCATTCACCTCTAATCCTTTTGCCTTGCACCAAAACAATTGTACCTTAAGCTGTTTCCCCAGTATTAGCCCTGAGACCTTCCATGATCTCCTAGCGAAAGTTAAATCAGGTTCCCCCTCCGATTGCTGCCCACCACAAATACTCAAGGACTGCCTTGCAGCTTATCCAGGTCCCGCACTCGCCCTCCTGAACGAGTCACTCTCATCCGGCCAAGTCCCTATGGCTTTCAAGAAAGCCATAGTGGTACCCCTTTTTAAAAAAAAACGAGCTGACCCCGCGCTTCTACCGAACTACCGCCCGATCTCTCTGCTCCCGTTTCTAGCAAAGGTATTAGAGGCCCGTGTAGCTAAATGCCTATCCAATTTTCTGGAGGCATTTAAATACCTTGATCCCCATCAGGCAGGGTTTCGGCCGGCCCATTCCACCGAATCTGTCATCCTCGCTGTCCTGGATACTCTCCGGGACAACGCTGATAGAAGCTCCCCTCAGGCACTGGTACTGTTGGATCTATCTGCCGCTTTTGACACGGTCGACCATACTATCCTGGCTGACCATGTCAAACTTGCTTGTATTCAAGGTGCGGCAGCTCGCTGGCTCATTTAATTTCTGGATGATCGCTCCCAGGCCGTCCGCCAAGGTGACTTCTTGGCTCCCCCATGCAAAACTACCTGTGGTGTCCCACAGGGCTCGGCTTTCTCTCCCCACCTGTTTAATCTTTATATTGCTCCCCTGATTCAATCCCTGAAAGACAGAAAGGTGACTGTCTTCAACTACGCAGACGACCTACAACTAGCCTTCAAGATTTACAACTCGCATAGCTCTGTCGCCGATTTTCAGGCCACCATGCTGCACATCCAACAATGGATGGACCATAACCACCTTAAATTAAACCCTGGCAAGACAGAGCTTGTTCTCACTGGGAACAGCCATAAGTTCTGGGGTCCACACTACTGGCCACCAGAGCTAGGACCCTCTCCTTCCCCCTCGGCCCAAACACTAGGAGTCTCCCTCAACAATGACCTTTCATTGAAAACTCAGGTTGGCACGGTTATTTCCAAGTGTTTCTTTCAACTGTGCAAGATTAGGAAGATACATCGCCTTCTCACTCAGGAAGCACTGATCCAGGTCATAATAGCCGCTGTCCTGTCACACCTGGACTATGCCAACTCTGTGTACTTGGGCATGCCACTCTACCTGTTTAAATGGCTGCAGATGGTCCAAAATCATGGAGCCAGACTGGTCTTCCAGCAACCAAGATGGCAACCAGCAACTCCCCTGCTGAGGAAACTGCATTGGCTCCCCATTTCCCAGTGCTGCGCCTTCAAAACGGGCTGTCTCATCTTTAAAGCTCTGCATGGCAACAGTCCCGTATTCATCAACAGCTTGTTACTGAGGCACACTCCATCACGCAATCTACGATCTGCCCACCTCGCACTCCTCACCACCCCGGTTTTCAAGCGAGTACGTCAAGGAGGCTGCAGATTTGCTACCCTCGCCCCTAAACTGTGGAACTCCCTCCCATTGGAAATACGGTCCTGCACTGACCTTCTGCAATTTAGGAAGTCCCTTAAAACCTGGCTATTTTCGCAAGCCTACAATTAAGTAATTCATTGACAGCATACTGAGCCTGGCAGCGCCATGAAGCCACCTGGTGTACGTGCGCTTTATAAATTATCAACATTAACATGGAACTCCAGGGGGCGGTTACAGCCGGTAGGCTGGAATGTGCGGGGGGAGGGGAAGTTCCGATTCCGGCAGGCTTTTTGGCCAACCCCGGCACAAGCTCATGGGTGCAAAAGTTGGCATAACAGCACAGACCCTTTGAGAGAATATTGAGTGCGTATGGGGTGCCTGGGGGATATAACCTTCTTGGACCTAGCACGTTGTTGAACGAGTCATGACCTTGCTCGTAGGCTCAGTTCGGGATACGCAGGAAAGCAATAATGTATAACATTTTGTTTGTCAGGATTGGCTATGTATTAGATAATATGTTAAGGCTAGCCATCTCAAATGATGTACATATTAATGTATACAAATTTTGGTGTACTGATGTAGTGGATTGATGGACGGTTCTTTTCTGCGTATTGTAAATGTTATAAATATGACATTTTCAATCTGTTTTTAAGTTTTGAATAAAATACTGCCGGGGTTTTAGGACCCCTAACTCAAGACATTGTGTTGATGTGCATTTATGCCTCGGGGAGAGTGGAGGGGTTGTGACCCCCTCCCCATCGGGGCAGAGTGCCTGGAGGGACTGGGAATTTATGGAGAGGGGACTCAGCAATACCTGGCCATAGCATAAGAATTTGCGTTGTTAGTTGTGAAGGATGGGAGTCCTTCACAGGTAATAGGTTCGCAATTGTCTTATTACTGGGAACCATCCACCCCATTGAAGCACTTGACTCTCTGGGTAGCGTAGCAGAGCTGTCCAAGGCCTACTAAGAGGAGGTGTTGTGGGTTAGCAATCCCAAATCGCTTGCATGCATCAAAAACACTCAAATTATTGTCCAGTCAGTGCTTTATCATCTAAAAAGGAAAACCACTTTTACTACACACACAACACTACATAGTACGAATTAAATGACAAATTTATTTATCAGTTAGATGTAAATACTGTTGTGACAACCTCATATCACATTACACCCCTAACGGTCCCAAATCCCGATACTACAATACGCTCCCCCTGCCTACCCAAAGCAGATGCAACATTACAATGTAAGGAAGTGTGATTTTAAATAAGGCATGCCTACTGGCTTGGTCAGAGGTTCGCCACATTAATATAATGAGCCACACATAATGTTTCAATAGGGCACCATCATTTAAATCAGTGGAAACCGTACTATCAGTCATTTGTATTAATTATAACGGTTAACATTCATTGTTCAGTACCCCTGTCGATAATAAATTGTGTGAATTCAAAACATGTTTTTGTGACTTTCTTCACTTTCTACAGGCACATAATGTAGCCATAGGATCATCCTCAAAGGGTCCCCACACGTCCGAGTCCAAGAGCAAAAGCTTCAGTTCTGGGAGTGCTTGAAAACAACAGAAACCTCTCCCACGGTCAGAGATTTGGGATCTGGGAAACCATTAGTGAGGGCTGCCATACCTTCTGCAGCCCCCCACAAGACATGATCCAACAGTTGATGGTGCCCCATTGCATTATAGGAAACTGCAGTAGCCAGCCAGTATGCGAAATAGCCCCTTGGCGAAGCATTATGGGGCACTTTAGCTGGGTAATGGAGAATATCTGGTGAAGGTTTGCCTGCTGTCTTCTTTTTATGGTGCAGCCTCGCCTCCCGATTCTTTGAGTAGGTGTCCTGGTCTGACCTGGGGCACACACACCTGCACAAATTGGGGAGTATCAAGACCCCTGTGACACCGCTGGCTCTCTGCAAGCAGTATTTTTCTTGGTGCTGTGCAGGAGCCAGCAGAACATTTCTCTGCTCCCACCAGGAGTCGGGGGAAGCCAGATGTGGGTGGGATCGGCTGGTTGGGGGGGGGGGGGGGGGGTTTAGCTCCAGTCTATGGCAGGAGCCTGGACAGGGCTCCGGAATATGCTCCACCGGAGCCAAAACAGCCTCTGGGAAGGGGTCCTCCTGCACCCCTCATCCCCATCTAAAAGGAACAAATGAGTTTGCTGCTACTTCTGGGAGCTTGGCCTTCCCCATGGGAATTTTCAAAGGAGTATTCAGAGTAAGCGCCACACACACTGCTTCTCGTTTTGGCTTTTTATTTTAAAGGCAATTCTCTGAAGATGCGTGTCTGTCTTTTTTGGGATGCTTTTCTTTATCATGTGCTCCTGGTGGCCATACCTAGGCATGAAGGGCACTTTTTCAGAACTCCAAGCCTCTAAACGGCGCTTTAGCTAGGGAAGTGAATTCTTATTTCTCCCTGTTTGTCAGACCTGTCCACTGCTGGGATCCTGGTGCCATTCTTCTATTGGTGTGGGCATTCTGCTCAGCCCCTTATCCCATCATCAATCAATACACCCTCCTGGCCGCATACATAAGAGCTTCCTGGCCTCTTAAAGGGCACCTGGTGGGGATTGGGGTGGAGTCTAGGACCAGTCCATAGAGATCCTAGGGCAACCAAACAAAGGCCCCCAGTAGACCCTTTCCTCCAATTGTTCAGCAGGGGGCCAAGTGCCACTGGCCCTGGCGAGATCATCCTAGCTTTAGGGGATAGCTGAAGTCAGTCTTTAGTCCATCCTTGCAGGGCATTAGATGGCTTCTCCTTTCAGCTGGGCATCATTTCCGCTATTGCCACACCCAGATCTAGGTTCATCTTAACTTGTGGTCTCTCCTATGCAGGGATGTTTAAGTGGGTGTGGAAAGTTTTAGAGCTCAGGTGCCCCTAATTAATCCTAGGATGCCACATCATCCTTTCACGCCTGTCCCAACCCTCCTGTGTTGGCTACAGAGGTCTGGTTTCCTCCTTTGTTCCAGCAGGCATGGCTATTTCAGCCCAGGTGAGGTGTGACAAGCTAATTATCAGATGCAGATTTCATCCCCACCCCTTTCTTTCACAGGAACCTAGTTACTCACTGTTGATCGCTCTTTTTGTGTGGGTAGGCCTTTGTTTCCTCCAATGAGGAGGAGAGTAATGAAATTGCCCACCAGATAAAGGCCTGAAATCTGATTATGATTTGAGCCAGAAGAATATGACCACTCCAAACGTTCTGTGAGATCGAGATGTGGGTTATTGGGAACTGCAAATTTAAACTTGATGTGCGTGTTTTACCCCAGTATGGTATCTTGCTAGACCCTGTAGCCCTGAGTGGAGTGAAACTGTACTTTAGGACACATTTCGCCTATATTTTTAATGCAGTGAAAACACCACAGATTTAAGCACTACAGTCCTACACTATGAATGGCCACTCCTATTATAAGAGCGATTCCAGGTCTGCACCTGTTCTAAGCCACCTGTGCACGAATACCAGGCTGAGCACAGTTGTAGTGTCGCATGTGCAGCCCACACATCTTTGTGCACGTCTTCACTTGTAACCAGCCCAGTATAGCTTATCCTAGCTGCGCAGTTGTGACCTTATCTTAAAAGGTGGATACTGGTGGTTAGCACGCTCAGTCCAATTTCTGTAAATTTTCAGTGAGTAAGACTTAGTTAATGAATCGCACTCAGGGTAAAAATTAAAAAAAGGGGTTAGTCAAACGCAAAAAATCCTTTTGGACTAAATGGATGGTCCCATTTGCTACACAGCGGCTTGATTTTTTTTTTTTGTTTTTTTTTGTTTTCAGATACCCTTGTATGGACAAGGTGCAACCTTCTGTAAATTTCTAGCCCGAAGTTTCTTCTTTAGTTGTTAAGTAATATTATTTAGGATGAATAAAGCAGTTGTTTTTTAATATGAGGTGAATAATTTTTCGGTTTTCTTCTAACCACAAATTCCTTACCTTGAAAACCTCCCTAAACTCCAGATTGGATCTAGAAGATTTAATAGCAGTGTTCTCGTTCACCTATAGGTGGCGCCATGTGGTTCCACGCTGGCTTCCTTCCACCCCAGAAATAATGAAGTGTATAAGCGCCATGCCTGTATGAAGACCTCCATTCCTTTTTTTTTTTTTGCGCCTTTGTATGCAGATCCATAGCTTGCTCCTAATTTTTTCATCTTCAGTTTGAGTTTTGATCCCAAAATTATTTTTTCCACTGTGCAAGGAAACTATATCCCTCCTAAAACTGCAGAGTATAGGCCTTGATGGACTGTTGCAAACAGACGCCTGACAGATCCCCAAAGGGTCTGCCTCTGGTGTTTGTGTTCGGCACATGACTCCCAAGTCCTGCAAGGAGTGTGCTCTTATGAACCAGAAGGCAATCTGGGAACGCAAAGCAGTACTTCGGCAAACACCAAAAGAAGTCTTAAGTTTTGCTCCAAGTTGAGGGCATGGTCCCACTCTCAAGGATGTTCCTGTAACAGGCTGTTGTTGAGGTCCAAGTCTTCCAGTTAGTCAAAGCAGAAGCATAAGAATACTGAGAGGGATTCTTCCTAGTTCCAACACCTCCCATCATGAGAAGTCGCAAGGACGTCTGGATGCTTGATGTTCCTGCTCTTGGTCCCCGGCTGAAGAGCTGAATCCGCAACTGATCCGGCTGCATCCTGAGTTACCCAGTGTGTCAATGACAATGCAACAAATGGAGGCCTTTAGAGAGGCTATGTTGTGAATTTTCTGCACCCTTCGGGATCCCTGAGGTGCGTCTGTTTGCCCCTAAGATCTGCGGACGACTCCAGTCAGACATCCACCTGTGGGATCCGCCATCTGTGCCTCCAGAATCCCCCTTGGGTTCCACTTTAACACCGTAGCTGACTTGCCGCAGTGCATCAGGATCCATGATGGTCCCTGCAACATCGACAGAGGCGCAAGAGGACAACCACGTTCCTATCGTCCTGTCCGAGTCCAAACTGGATTCATATTGGCCTCTGCCGAGGTTGCTTCTTGACCCCATACTGATGCAACCGGTCCTAGTTCATTGCCATTCAGACAGAATCATGCCTCTATCTGCCGAGGTTGCTTCTTGACCCCATACTGATGCAACCGGTCCTAGTTCATTGCCATTCAGACAGAATCATGCCTCTATCTAGCCGCACGTCAACGCTCCAAAAACTTGTCAGTTCATACTCAAACAGAACCATCCTGCCTTTAAGTATGACAGTAGCGTATGACAATGCGTTTTTCCCACAACATGATGATGGAGACAACCTGTATACAGATTTGCAAAACACCTGAGGGTTGACCATTTCCCTGAACACTAGATTGTGTTCTCCCCCTGGACCGCCAGCAGAAGAGTGCCTCCTTCGCTATGAGGATGAGATGTGCGCGTAGGTTTTAGACTTAAAATTGTGCACCATGGAATTCAAAACCATTGTCCTAACAGAAGTTTTGCCACCTAAACAAACTTCAGGCGTCATACTCTCATTTAATGAGACCCTGACTTACATTCTTATGGGCACCTCTTGAAACCCTATTGCTGTCCTCCAGGTGAACAAGCAGGTTGCTAGACACCAAGTGACCCTGATTTTTATTGCCACAGCACCCTAAACCTGAGGCTTTAGTGTTTCAAGCTTTCATCAGTAGGTCAATCTTTCAATTCTTTTCCCACGACGACTCCTGACAGTCAAAACACCTTGAGACGTTTGAAAAGCAGATATTTTTCTCTGTCAACTTAGCCCTCCCATCAATCAATGCCAGCTGTTTGCTGCAAAAATATACTTATGCCTTAACCATGGTTGGTAATGTCTTGTCAGCAGTCCCCATGGAATTTCTATCCAATTTGGCTCAAACTATCTAGGATGGTCAAGAGACTGCAAAGTACATTCTCTTCTGCACTGGACACCCCTGAGAGCTTGGACAGAGCAGTTGTGAAGAACCAGACTCTGATAGCCTGGCGGCGCAGGGTACGCCTGAAATCTTCTGAGTTCGCCTTTCAAGTTACAGAGACACGGAACGCTCTGTTAGCATAGGAACTTCAATTTATTTAGCTGCAGCTAGGTACAGTTGTCCCAGAAGTACATCGCAAGTAGGTTCTTAGGAGACTGCCACTTCAATCTGTGGCTCACAATCTTTTGTAGCGCTGGAATCCCCTAAAGCAACAATCCCCCCGCATGTGCAATAAAAATACAAATCATCCACAAGGACACATTCTTCGTACAAGATGCTGGATAATGGGCAATACACATTCTTTCCCTAAGGTCGTGTTCTCTACCCGACCCGACAGGTCAGGGGGCTTAGCCATTCCTTGGTTAAATTACTTTACCACAGGGCGCGTGTGCATGCTGGAGATGATGATGTGTAAAACAGCTGTAGGGGCCGGAGAACGGCCACCAAGGGTCAATAGATGCTTATCTCGAGAATTGGTTGTTTCGAACGGAGGTTCACGAGGTTCAGGATGGGTTTAGCTCGAGGAGGAGGAGAGGTCGTGTAATATGTACAACAGCATAAAAAACGAAAGAAACGCTATAGAGGTTTAAGGTGCCTGAGTGAGGGCAACAGCGCAACGATGTTATAAAAACGGGATGGGGTCGAATTTAAATTTCCTCAGACCCTCCTTTTGCCATTACTCAGGCAAAGAAAACAGAGGCTGTTGTTAATCTGAATCGACTTCAATGGCCATGAAATCTACAAGCTGTTGTTGCAACATTATTTTTGCATTCCCTGCTTTCTGGGACACAGGATGTGGAAGACACAGGGTGGCGCAGAGCCCGCATATAGCGGGACCACATTCTAGGCAAAGGCAACATGAGAAGAGAATAGCCAAAATCGCTCCGACAAAGGTAAGGATCTTCCATCCCCATATAGACAGTATTTCCCCAAACCATCCCATCAAAGACCAGTTTCCTTCATCCTGGTGAACGGACTCCGCGATCTTATGTAGCTTAGAGATGGCTTGGTATACTGTAGGGGCGTGGTCTGGAATATAAATGCAGCAGCTTGCTCCGATCAATTTGCATACGCCCCCACGGTCAGCAAGAATAATATCTAATACCATTCTGTTCTGAAGCGTGACAAGGTGGTCAGCAACGAGTTCGGCAGTGAGATTACTCAAAGCTCCAGCTGTTTCATTGATAGTGGCTTCTACAACTCAAATTAGTTGCCTTATGTCCCTACTGTTAGCTATCGGGCCCCAGAATGGGAGGAGCCCTTTCAAGACATCCCCGGCTTCCTGTCCTGACGTATCCTGGTCAGATGCCACTCCTCTTTTCTGTAAATGATGTTTGGCATCAGCTATGTATGTAGGGGGCAACAACCAAGCGATATAACAAGTGCCTCTCCAACTACCAGGTAGGGAAGTATAAGCCTTATTTCCACATACGAAGTATGTATTACGCGAGGGAACCATGCGAGGCCAGTCTGTCCCATTCAATGTCACAATATGTTGGCATCTGCTTGTGCCCTTATATTCTGACCCCCCTTTTCTAATACAGAATGGTGCTTGCCCGGGTACCACTAGAAAAGTTTGTCCTTTTCGAGAGGTTTTATTGGAGGGCAGAAAGTACAAGTCTGTAGATCTGGTTTGGCGATCGGCGTATTCTGATTTCTCATTACTCGTCCCATATATCCTTTTTCTGTCCCGCCAACATAAGTGATACAGATGTACTCCCAAGCTTCTTACGTCTTTGGTATCACCATCTCCAGAAAATACCCAACTGGCACTCAGTTCCCACCATGCACTACAAGAAGCATTAAATGAAAAAGGAAGGGTAATATATGGCATTCCAGTGTTCACTGAACTTGGCAGGAGGCCACAAACCCAACAGTTTGTTGCATTAGTCGCCAGTTGATGTTGGTGTAGCATAGAAACAAATGTGTTGTTACGGAATCACCCCTTCTTGACTCAACATGAGGTGGTAGAGTGCCATATGTATGCATTTCAACGGTAACTTTGGTAACAGGCTGCGTAAAAATTGCATGTAGTCCCCATCCTATGCAAGACAATATAATACACATTACAATCAATACTATTAAGACTACTACAAAACGGTTATGCAATAATTTACAATGCTTCGTGTTCATTGTTGGTGTTTTATCCATTCCTTTCTTAACAGTCATTTCCATCTCTAAAGGTTGCCCGTGACGGGAGGTTGCTTCACTCAGCTGTGATTGTCTGTAGTTTTCTTTGCTTTCTTACAAGTCCCACAGGCCTAGTGCCACAACTTGGGTCAAAAGTCTGAGACTTCAGTCCCGGCCCTGCAACATGTGGAAATCGGGATAAAAGACAAAGTCAATGAGGTACTATTGAGGAATTTCTATTCAGCCGGGGCCTCACATCGTATCTCTGGGAACCAGGTACAGTTTGTTCTTGGAAAAGGAGATGCGGTCCAGTAGTGCCCAATTTCGATGTCGGTGCTACGATTGCTTGGAAGGCCTCGCCGTCGTTGTTCTGTGATCTGGCAGAGTCTAGGTGTGCATCGCTAAACAGTTCAAATCTTGGTATTCTTTCACTTTCAGAATCGCCAATTGGGTTACGAAGCCACTGATCATAAGGCAAAGGTAAGGGCACTTTCTTGCAATGCACCCCCTGTACCTAGTTCTTTTTGCCGACGACCTTTACAGCAGTGCGCGTTGTCAGGAGTACTTGGCGGGGTTCTCTCCAGCGAGGTACCAAGTTCTTCGACCTCTGGAAGTTCTTAACGCAGACCCAGTCTCCCGGCTGTATGGTATGACCGGGATCAGTTGAAGCCTGAGGCAAAGTATCTTGTACCTGTTGGTGAAGGACACGTAGCTTAGTGGTGAGTTCATACAAATAATCAATTAACAATGGATGCTCTATCTCGGAGTATTTCTTGGGCCTTGGGACTCCCCAAACATTTGCCGGGCGTCCGAACACAACCTCATAGGGACTAAGCCCCATACGGGAATGGGTGGTTGTTCTGGTAGATAAGAGAGACAAGGGCAAGGCATCGGGCCAAGCCAGACCCGTGCTGGCTTGAATTTTCGCTAACTTAAGCTTGAGAGTGCCATTATAGCATTCCACCAACCCTGCTGACTGGGGATGGTTTGCTGCGTGGAACTTTTGCTTGATGCCAAGACCAGCACATACTTTCTGCATGATCTGGCCCACAAATTCACTCCCGTTGTCACTCCAAATAATTCTAGGTAACCCAAATCTCGGCAGAAATTCCTTTAAGAGGACTTTCGCCGTTGATAGAGCAGTATTATCTTTCAGAGGATAGGCCTCTATCCATCGGGAGAAGGCACATACCACAACAAGAACGTACTTTAAATTGTTACATCGTTCCATGTGAATGTAATCTATTTGTAATACCTCAAAAGGGTACGTTGGGGGAGCAAAGTGGCCTGCCGGTGTTGGTGTTCCCTTCCCTGGATTATGCATCAAACATACAATACAGTGTTTAACCAGATTGTCCGCGCATTTAGGTATCCCCACATTCTGCCATACTGGGGCCAGAAGTTTGCATATACCTTTTGTGCTGATGTGGGCTGGACCATGTGCCATGGTCACTATTGGTAGCACGTAAGCATCTGGTAACAACCAGCGTTGATGCTCTGACAAATCTGTCCAGCACCCTGTCACATCCAACCTTCCCATACTTTCTTTCCACGTACTTAATTCCTTCTCTGTGGCTTCCGCCTGGATCATTTTTACACTGTCCACAGTATTCTCACACATCCCACCTTGTGCAACCCATCTAGCGGAGTCCACAATGTACATGCGGCTAGTGGTGTCCTTAGCTGTCTCTTTCGCTACCTGGTCTGCAAAAGCATTTCCTTGACCTACATCATCAGTAATCTTCCTATGTGCGTTACACTTTATAATTGCTATCTGAGTGGGCAAGGTGAGCGATTCAAGAAGGTCATTTACCAATTGGCCATGCTGTATCTTAGTGCCATGGGATGTGAGAAAACCTCTCTCCTTCCACAGGCGGCCAAAACTATGGGCCACTCCAAACGCATACTGACTATCAGTGAACACATTCACCCTTTTTCCTTCAGCCAACACACACGCTCTAGTCAGTGCTATCAATTCAGCTGCCTGGGCTGAATTATGTATAATCTGTGCTGTTTCCACAACAGTGTACAAGGTAGTGACTGCATAGGCTGCAGTTGTTTCGCCATTAGGAAGCTTGAAACAGGAACTGTCCACCCATAGTGTCCCGTCCGGGAGTGGAGTATCCTTCAAATCAACTCTGCCTCTTGTCTCTTCCTCCGTGCAGAGGAAACAATCGTGTTGCTCCGGTGTACTATTTTCTACTGGAATCGGCAGCAATGTTGCCGGGTTCAGGACATTACATCGTTTAATGTGTATGTGGCTAGCCAAGAGTGTCAGTTTGTACCCCGAAAGGCGGGCACTCGTAAGGTGTTGCGTCTTAGTTCTGCTTAGGAGGGTGTCTACTGCGTGTGGCACCATGACAATGAGGGTATTATCTAATACCAATCCGGCAGACTGGCGAATGGAAACTGCTGCTGCTCTCAAACAGCTAGGTAAAGCCTTGGCCACTGGATCTAATGTGGCAGAGAAATAGGCACAGGGACGTTGCCTGTCCCCAAATCGCTGCGTTAAAACTGATAATGCGCAACCATCTTTCTCATGAACATAGAGTGTGAAAGGTTTACTGTAATCAGGAGTACCTAACACGGGAGCAGAGCACAAGGCAGTACGTAAATCAGTGAAACTTTTCTGGCATTCCGCTGACCATGGGAGAGGGTGTGGTGTGTCTTTAAGAGTCAGTGCCAACAAGGGTTCTGCCAGAAGGAAGAAATTGGGGATCCATTGTCTACAGTAAGAGGTAATACCTAAAAAGGCACGCACCTCTTTTTGCGTACATGGAATAGGCATTTGGGCAATTGCTTGGATACGTTCTGCGGTCAATCGTCGTCCCTCCTTTGACAAGAGATGACCTAGATAGATAACCTCTTGGCAACAATATTGCAATTTAGACGGTGAAACCTTGTGGTGGTGGTCAGACAAGTGGCGTAACAATGAAACAGTGGCCTTTTTACAAGTGTCCTCTGAATCTGCCGCAACCAACAGGTCATCCACATATTGAATAAGAGTGGCACCTGGTGGTAAAGGCATAGTGTCGAGTTGTGATTTTAATGCTTGACTGTAAATGGAGGGGCTCTCGCAATACCCTTGAGGAGCCCTCTTGAACCGGAAGCTTCGGCCTGCTAAGGAGAAGCCAAAAATATCCCTACTCTCCTCAGCAATAGGTATGCTGAAAAAGGCATTTTTGAGGTCAATGACAGAAAACCAGGAAGCTGAGGCAGGTATCATTGTTAATATGGCATTAATGTCTGGGACAACAGGGAATTGAGGTACTACAATCTTATTGACTTCTCTGAGATCAATCACAAAACGATAAACAGGTGGCTGGGAGGGGTCAGTACGTTTAAAAACGGGCAGAACAGGGCTGTTGCATACATTTCCCCTAGTCTCTTCGACCACACCATTTTGTACCAAATCGTGAACTATAGTTAAAAGAGCCTTTTCGCCGCCACTGGAAATTTTATATTGTGGAATGCGAGGGAATTTAACATTGGGCTTAATGGTTACAATATATGGTGGAATTTGTAAGAGGCCCACATCATTGGGGCCCGTGGCCCAGAGGGTGGCAGGAAGAGACTGTAATTCAGGAGGAAGCTGGTCTGTGGACAAATACATCGATGACATCAATTCCTTACCTAGGGTAAGACGCACACCAGAAGGAGAACAGTGCAATGTCGCATACAATTTTTTTAATAAATCCAAACCCAACAAATTTTCACCACAACCAGTTGTTAAAAGAAGCGGGGCCTCCAATTTGTAAGGACCTATTGAAATGGGCAAAGGGCGTGAAACTGGGTTCTGAACTGGGGCGCCAGAAAAACCCACAGAAACATTCGTACAGCCAGACAAAGGTGCCCCAGGGAGTTTAGAGTGAATCATAGAGCTCTTTGTCGCACCAGTGTCTAATAGGAATGGCTCTGTAACACCTAGTGCTACCACATCAACATAAGGCCCATTTTGGTCCATTGGAATTGATACTACTCCCTTACTTTGTCCAAGGCTGTCCTAACTGGATTGGCCATTCTGGCTCTCATCCTCGGTATAGTAATCATCATTGTAATAGTTGGTAGACTGAACATTGCGCTGATCAAAATAGTTTGTGGAGTTTTCAGGGGGCATGGAACGTTGGTTATTAGGCTGTGTGCCCCGCCCTCTACCTCTCGATGCTGACTGATAACCACACCGGCCTCGCGACCCGGGGATTCCACTCGTACGCTGTAACAAGACTGGGCAATTATATTTTAAATGGCCGTCTTCTTTACAATAGGCACATTGATTCTGGCCCAGCGCCGGTCGGCGAATAAAAGGCCCAAACCTCTGCAACGGTCTCTGAAATTGTGGAGGCGGCTGATATTCCTGTTGGGCAGGGCGAGGAGGATAAGCCTGTTGCAAGAGAACTTTCGTTTTCAGTTCTTTCGTCTTTTTATCTAGTTTCTCTCTCTCTCCTCTTTATCCCTATTCTCATAATACTGAGCAGTGGCCAGAATCTGGGCAGAGGATGACACGGCCCACACACTTTCGGATTTCTTTAATTTATTTGATATCTCCGGAACCAAATTAGACACACATTTATCTACAAACAGTTGTTGGCCACCTTCCGTGCTCATATCCTGACCACTATGATCGATGAACCTCTCCTCAAAACAAGTGAAGAAATCAGAGACATTTTCGTCCGCTTTTTGCTTACAAGCTGCTAGTTTATCCCAATTAACTCGCAGAGGGGGCATCATAGTTTTCAGTAAGGCAATAATTCTAGGTGGGAGTTCCGTAACTAACGGCTCCGGTTTAGCGCCACCCACACACGCTGGAAGTGAGCTGGTATAAGGGGATTGTTTCCCTGAGCTGCGACCTCCTCTCTCCACACTGGGGGAACCTCCCTCATAGGGTAGTGCTTTAATTTTCGCCAAACAAAAGAATCGCGTTTCGGCAAAGACCGGCAAGCAAACATCATTCTGAACGTGACGAGCGTCCCTACCGCGTCCTCGACCTCAGCGCCCACAATCGATCCTTTATCAAACTCGGCCTGCACATCTAGCAGGCCCTGGGGAACTGGCCCCAATCCCAGATCTTCCCATTCTTGACTTAAAACATTACACATCACATCAAAAACGTATCTTTGTGTCGGCGCTTCCCACTGGTTAAAGGTAATCATAATATCCTGCAAATTATACTGGGAGCCCTTCGTGGCCCACCGTCGGGAAAGGAGGTCTAGCACTTCCCGTTCGTCAGGACTGGGGAGCTGGCTACGAGTTTGCCTGCGAGGAGGAACGGGGGTAGTTTGCAAAGTCCCAAAGAGAGGGGACTAAAGGCCGGAAACTGTATCGATCATCCGCTTCCGAGCGGAGGGGGAATTCGTCATTAGGACAGGAGACATAATATTAGGCAGAGCAGGTGAGGGGGTAGCATTTACGAGGGGAGCCGAAGGCAAGGGAGAGCTTGGTAATACCGGAAGAGGCTGTAATGGGGGTGCGGGAACCAATTGGGGAGCGACGGGTGGAACAACAGGTGGGGCAGGTACTAACAATAAGGGTGCATTCCCTCCCGGGGGAGGCGGCAGTACGGGAGGTACATTAGTTCCTTGCGCATAGGGCGGTGGTAGTCTCAACAAGTGGGACATTAAGGGATCCTTCTCAGGGTCCGCACCTTTCTATTGCGGGGGTGTTGGCAACACTGGATAACATCTGTCGACTGCCATACACTGTTGCCTATCTAAAACCTCAATCGCACGATCGGTCTCGGCAATTTTAAATTGCTGAGCAGCTTGTACAATAGTCATATTTCTCCTATCTTTTTTAGCTTGTTTCATTTCTTTCTGTTTGGCCTCCTTGCGCCATAAGCGAAGGGAGTCAAACAGCCGGCCGGGCTTTCCGTTTAAACAGGGCGTCTTCTAAATTATCTAAGATATTGAGCTCATAACTGCCGTGCTGTGGCCACCGTAACACACCATCTTTCCTAGTATAGCGGACCCACGCCTCATTAAAGGCTATGGGCCCGATACCATGTTTCGAGTATACTTCATAAGTGGGAGTCCCGGCCGGAGGAATTGGACAAGAGTCCTCCAGTTGGGAATCCCTATTGCAACCAAAACCAAACCAATTACCAAACTTATTGAAACCAGGCATCGCTAGCTCACTAGTTCCTTACAAACGTCAAGGGGATTAATTAGTCATTTACGGTACACAAACTGCACTCACCCCTTGGTTTCGGCTTTTGCAAAAGTCAAACAAAACAAAGACAAAGAAGTGGCCACTATACTTAACTTAACCAGATGAGTCCCACGCCAACAGAGGTCTGTTCTAACGTCTCGCCATACCAAAACCAAGAGGGCCAAAGCGTGGCCGCAGTCAGGGCAGCAGGTCTTCGCAACCGTCGGAAGGGAGAAGCCACGCTGTAAAAACCTTCGGTCCACTTACGACATGCAGGGGTCGATCGCGTGGTGCGCGTCCTCCGGAATTTCCTGGCGTGGCTCCTCACGATCCTCGGGCTGGACCCACGTCCTCTGAAGCGGCCTCACAGAGGGCACCATTTGAAGAACCAGACTCTGATAGCCTGGCGGCGCAGGGTAAGCCTGAAATCTTCTGAGTTCGCCTTTCAAGTTACAGAGACACGGAACACTCTGTTAGCATAGGAACTTCAATTTATTTAGCTGCAGCTAGGTACAGTTGTCCCAGAAGTACATCGCAAGTAGGTTCTTAGGAGACTGCCACTTCAATCTGTGGCTCACAATCTTTTGTAGCGCTGGAATCCCCTAAAGCAACAATCCCCCCGCATGTGCAATAAAAATACAAATCATCCACAAGGACACATTCTTCGTGCAAGATGCTGGATAATGGGCAATACACATTCTTTCCCTAAGGTCGTGTTCTCTACCCAACCTGACAGGTCAGGGGGCTTAGCCATTCCTTGGTTAAATTACTTTACGACAGGGCGCGTGTGCATGCTGGAGATGATGATGTGTAAAACAGCTGTAGGGGACGGAGAACGGTCACCAAGGGTCAATAGATGCTTATCTCGAGAATTGGTTGTTTCGAACGGAGGTTCACGAGGTTCAGGATGGGTTTAGCTTGAGGAGGAGGAGAGGTCGTGTAATATGTACAACAGCATAAAATACGAAAGAAACGCTATAGAGGTTTAAGGTGCCTGAGTGAGGGCAACAGCGCAACGATGTTATAAAAATGGGATGGGGTCGAATTTAAATTTCCTCAGTTGTCACTAGCGTGGTGCTCCGGCAGCACATTTGGATGCAATCCTCCAGCTTCTCTAGGGACCTTTGAAGTCTCTTTGATCAACATGCCCATAGATGGATCTTGCCTCTTTGGCAAAAAGGCTGATTAAGCGTTAAAATACTTTGAAAAAAGCCAGGCCAAAGTGCGTTCCTTACGCCGTTCTACCCCAGCGTGACCATATCCTCAACAGTTTCACCCAAAGCTACTACAGGAGGTTAACGGAACGCTCACATCAAGGCCCATTGTCCTGCAACAGGCACCCCAGTCTTTTTGGGGAAGGGGATTCAGCAAACTGTGCCCAGGCTATCAAGAGCAGTGATCATCTCAGTCCCCTGGCATCTGGCTCCAAGCTGTTTTAGTTTGCCCTTTGTTGCACATACCCATCCTGTGGGAGACCGGATCAGACAGTTCCTCTGGTGGCGGCAAAACATAACATCTGACAGGTGGGTCCTCCAGATTGTCCAATGGGGCTATGCCCTGCCATTCCTTTTAGACCCACTTCAACTTGCACCTATATCTGAACATCTCTAAGGAGAATGTTCATCTTGCTCAAACAAGTGCAGGATCTTCTGGCCAAGTGAGCCATAGAGAGGGTTCCTGCCCACGAAGTATGGACCTGTTTTTATCCCAGTTATTTACTCGTGTCAAAGGAGGACTGAGGGCTTCATCATAATTTAGATCTCTTACCTCTGAATACCTTCTTGTGGAAGGACAAATTCAAGATTCTCCAACTGGTCCAGGTTCTGTCTGCCTTGTCCCAAGCAACTGGACGGTGGCTTTGGGCCTGAAGGAGATTTACTTTCATATACCCATTCTGCAGTCCCACAGACACCACTTACGGTTCAAGCTGCACCAGAAGCATTTTCAATTTGCTATGCTCCCCTTCCACTTCACCAGCGTGTCTCCGGTATTCATGAAAGTGATGGAGTTAGTTGCAGCATTACTTCTGAGGTTGGGGAAACACGTTTTCTACTACTTTGATGACTGGCTGTTGAAGTCCGGTTCATCACAGGCAGTTGTCGACCACCTCAAGATGACGGCGAACCTCCTGACATCATTTGGGTTCGTGATCCACACATGACTCCTTCGCAGAGGCTTCCCTTCTTTGGAGCCATCCTGAGTTTGGTGCAGTTCCAGGCAAAAAGTCCAAGACAATAGGGCTGTGATCCTGGATCTCAGGGAGAGCAGCTCCGAGGCTTCTGACCCATTCTGAATCTTACTCATCGACCATGCCAGGTGGCATATGCAGGCACTGCAGTGGAACCTGAAGTCTTAGTGGGTCCTGTGCCGGACTGTCTAAGATGGCACAGGCCACAGCAGAGAATGCGCAATGTCAAAATGTTTGCATTCTGGAGTTCTGAACTCGAACGTCCTTGTGCCACTTTCTTTCATGCCCGGAGTTCTGAGGAAGATCAGAATTAACCGGGCCCAAGTCGTCATAGTGGCCCCGGATTGGGCAAGAAGATTGCGGTACCTGAAACTTCTGGGCATGAGCACCTGCCCTTTGATCAGACTGCCGCTTTGGGAATGCCTTGTTTTGCAGCATGGCAGGGACCTGCACCCGAACATATACACTGTCCACCTAACTGTGTCGAGATTGAGAGGCGGCAGTTGAAATTGTCATTTTGTCTTCCAGGCATCCTTTCACAAAGTCTCTCTATGCCAGTCACTGGGACAAGTTTGATGTGGCATCTGTAGAACTGATCCATTGCATGTCAAACTGTTGATGTCTTATTGTTTTATCTCTGGCCCAGGAAGGATTCGTATTTGCCTCTGTTAAAGTTTATCTGTTGGCCCTTTTGATGTTTACCGGACTAACTGTTCCTGTTCAAAACACCCATTGTGATGAGATTTTTGAAAGATTTGACTCATTTGTTTCCTCCAAAACCATATGTCATGTCACAGCAGGATCTTAATTTGATTCTCACTTTCATAATGTGCAACCCATTCAAAACCATGCACAGTTGTTCACTTTGACGCCTAACTATGAAGACTGTTTCTGGTTGTGGTAACTTCAGTTCTTTGCATGAGCAAACTACAGGCTCTCTGTGCAGCACCTCTTACCACCTTTTACCCAGACCAAGTTGTACTTCAGACCAAGGCAGCCTTTATACGGAAGGTTGTTACTGCTTTTGATGTTTGAGAAACCATCATTCTCCCAATGGTCTTTGCCTGCCTCACCCCTTTAAGGAGGAGGGACTCCCATCGGCTGATCCCTAAAAGAGCTTTGAACCTTTACATAGATTGCAACAAAGGCCATTGCGTGAGCGATCAGCTCTTTCTAGGATTCTCTGGGGCAAAGAAAGACAAGGCAGTGTAAAAAAGGACTTTGTCATGCTGGATAGTCCCTTGCATCAAGATCTGCTTGTCAAGAAGGAGCCTCCAGAGAGGTTGAGGGCCCAGTCTACCGGGGGTCAAGGCTGCTACGATTGCGCTGGCACTCTGAGTGCCTGTACTTGACCTCCTTCAGGCTGCGAAGTGGGTGTGTTTACACAATCTGCCTTGACAGTCCGGTCCGAAGGGAAGGGCATTTCGCCCTTTTGGCCCTGCAGGGCCTTTTGATCCGAGTCACTCCACAGACCCCACCACCTTGGGAGGTACTGCTTCACTATCTTTTGTAAAGGTGAGGAATCTGCAGATGGAAGTATCAATCAGAAGAACAAGTTACTTGCCTACAGTAACACAATTTTTGGTGGATACTCTATCTAACTGCAGATTTCTCATGGCCCTCCCCCCCTCCTTGTTCCGTTGAATGGTCTCATTTCATATTGAAAAAGGTCCCAATATAGGAATCTACACTGGTATTGCTGATTGTTGTGATTATTGTTGGACTCTGAGTCCGAGGATTCTAGCTCCGTCAAAAAAGAAACCGATGTCAGCACACAGAGGTGTCTTTTATATGCACCATTCATCACTTCCGCTGTGGAACGAAGTCGGCGTTGAGCCTCATGATACCACATACTGGCATGCTGGAGCACTGTTGTTAAATGTTCCGTATCCAGTATGGCACCCTGGGGATATTCTAAAGTTGAATAATCTGTGGAGCAGTCCCAAAATGGCAACGGAGCCCTATGCAAGAGAAGTGGAGGTTCAAAAACAAAACCATCTGGTACAAAAAAAGAGAGTACGCATGGAAAATGTGCAGAAAAAGTTACATATTAGACAGCAGAAAAAAATGTCACATTTGAGATCACTAGTCAGCAATACACAAGATTACAAACATAAGGGCAGTGAAACGTGGGAATTAACAAGGGATTACTTGTGGAATTAGGTCAATGAAGAAATCTTCCATGCACAGAACCCTGAAGAAATTGAAGGAGAAGTGAGAGGCTATGTTGCAGGTGTCTTCAAATAGGAAGCAATGAAGTTTTCCTCTCAGGTGCTTAATGATTGGCTCAATCTTCTGACTTTGTGGGAAAATAGGGTAATGTGTCTGGGTAGACAGTTTTTGCATGGCATATGCTCACCACTCACTTGCTGTCTTAGTACCTGCTCTCAATGGAGACCTGTTCAGATAGCATAAAAAATATGTAATGTGATGCTCAATGTTGTGTGAAATGAGACAATCCTTACTTTTATTTCTGTAGCCATGACAGCAGCATGGCATGGATTTGGGGGAAGTTGATGTCCATTTTTAAATTGAAGCCAAGTTGGTCTCTGAAAGATATAAGCAGTGATCCTTGCAAAAAGAAGGTTTTAGGTTTTCAGAGCTTGGCACGCCTTGCAGATATCTTCCACACCCTATTATCCTATCTGTTCCCTCAACCACTAAACCTCCCTATAAAGAGTCCTCCCAACGCTGCTCTTGTTGATCCACACAACAATAGCACATTTCTTGTTCCAAAGGTCCAATTTCATATCCTAAACATTGAAAGATTGGTCTTAATCTCTAAAGCTAAGGTCCAGGAAGAAAAGTGCATTGTTTGTACCCCTTGCACACCACAACTTCCCATTTATTTTTTTTACTTGAATATTTAGTTCATGTATTGACAAACATATAGGGGCTATCATTCGGTGCAATGACAAGTGTTTTGGGGTGGTCATTACATTGGGGAAGGCATGGGAGGTCAAGTGTGTTTGCCATTGATCATGGGGACAGTACAATTCCATGTCAGACAAGTATGGAGTGTGACAGAGCGACTCCCAAGTTTGAGGTGTGGGATTCCCAAAGCTCTGGGAATATGCTATGATAAAGACTTTGAAATAGAAAGGGCACATAGTATCCCATCAGGTAGCCAGAATCCTTCAAAGAATCCAGGGCCTATGTTCTTCAAATCCTTGCAGTATTGACATGCAGAAATGATGTCAGTCTACGTGAAGAAAGTACAGAACATCACCTGGAACAGATCCAAAATTAGCACTGCACAAGATAATGTCAAGGACAGTCAAACACTGATAGGTATTCCTGACAATGAGAACACCGCTAAAATCCGTCTTGTTGTATGGTTCCTACTACTCAAGTAAGACTGTGCGGTTGGATAATATATGCGTCAACATATGGGGAATTAGTTCATGCATATCAGAATATGTTAGGCCGATTTTTGGCAAGCTCACAGTGTGCCATCTGGACCACTAAACCTGACAAGGTACCGGATAGTGTCTGCAACCTTGGAACATGACCACTCTGATCCCCCTACCAGGGAAATCGTGGATACAGATCTACCTTTTCATTACTACCATAGGCATGCCCAAAGGGAGACGCAAGAAATACGCAAATTGGCATTTCAAACATTTATTGAAGCAGTTGAATTCTAGTGTGAAAAAAAAGCTGTTATTATTAGCAGAAGGAAACAAAACATTGTTACCTGCATTACAAGAATGGTGAAAAAGATGAATAATTCAACCATTATGATATTTCAGTGATTATATGAATATATATCATATTGATAACATTACCTAACGGTAACTATGCAACTCTACGCCACTGAACACTAGGCTATGCCACTCTACTCTAAATCACTGCACTCTACACCAGTTCACTGTACATCACTTTACTCAAAACCAATGCTCCCTATGCCAGCTACTTTGCCCCACTTCACTTTATGCCACTGTACTCTACAACATTCTTCTCTGCCACTGCACGCTACATCACTCTACACTATTGCGCTATACATCACTGCACTCTACGCCACTCTATTTTGCACCACTGTACTCTCACTGCACCCCTATACAACACAGCACTCTGACACTCTACTCTGCATGACTGCACTCTATGCCACTCCACTGTAAGCCACTCTATTGCACTCTACGCCACTGGGCTACTCTACCTTATGCCAATGCACTCTATGCCACTTTACTCTGCACCACTCCACTTTATGCCACTTCACTCTACGTCACTCTACTCTGCAGCACAGCTCTATCCGCCACTGAACTCTGTACTTTTCTACTCTGCATTGCTCCACTCTACACACTGTACTCTACACCAATCCACTCTAATCTACTATGCACCACTGCACTCTATGCCAGTTCACTATAAAACAATCTACTCTATGCCAATGCAGTTTATGCCACTCTATTCCACTCTGCGCCAATCCACTCTACGCTACTCAGTTTTATACCACTGCACTCTGCCACTGCACTCTACAGCAATGCTCTCTACACCACTTTACACAAAACCAATCCACTCTATGCCTCTGTACTCCATATCAATCTGCTCTGCACTACTGCACTGTATGCCACTCTGACATTGCACCCTACACCACTTTACACCAGTGCACTCTGTCACTTTACTCTGCAGCACTCTATGCCACTGCACTCTACACCAATGCACTCTACGCTACTCTACACCACTGCACTCTAAGACACTGTGTACTCTGCAGCACTGTACTCTGCCACTCTGCTCCACGTTACTCCATGCCACTCTACTCTACACCATTCTACTGCACTCTATGCCAATGCACTCCACGGCACTCTAAACTACTGTGCACCACTGCACTCTATGCAACTCCACACCTCTCTGCAACGCTGTGTCCTGCGCCAGTGCACTCTATGCCACTAATCTATACCACTCGACACTACCCTGTACCAATCCACTCAACCCTGCACCACTCATCTCTATACTATTTCACTCTACACTACTTCTCTACTTTGAAACCATCTACTCTACACCACTCCACTCTGTGCCACTCCACTCTGTGCCACTCCACGCCACTGCAATCAATGTTGTGCCGCTATACTCTACACCATTCTACTCTGCCACTGTGATCTACCCTGCTCCACTCCACACTGAAACAGTCTACTCTATGCCACTGCACTCTGTCACACTATGCCACTACAGTCTACGTTATGCCACTGTAATCCTAACCTCGACACTCTATGCCAGTGCACTCTACACCACTTTACTCAAACAAATGCACCCTACACCACTGCACCTATGCCAACTACTTTGCACTACTGCACTTTATGCCACTACACTCTACAACATTCAGCTCTATGCCCTGCACTCTACGCCTCTGCACGCTATATCACTATACCCAACTGCACTCTACACCACTCTACTCTGCACCACTGTACTATACGTCCTGCTACTCTGCACCACTCTACGATCCTCTTTGACTCTAGTCAACTAGACTCCATGTCACTGCACCACTCAACTCTACGCCACTCTACGCCGCTGCACTACTCCACCACTTCACTTTACACCACTCTGCGCCACTCCACTCTGCACCACCCTACGCCACTCAACACCACCCTACGCCATTGCACTCTACGCCACCGCAATCCACTCTGCACCACTCTACTCTATGCCACTGCACTCTACACCACTTCACTCTACGCCAGTGCACTCTACACCAATCTTCTCTGCACCACTTTACTTTACACCACTTCTCTCTAGGCCACTCTACTCCACTACCCTCTACGACATTCCACTGCACGATACTCCTCTCTATGATGCTTTGCTCCATTAAACTCTGCTATAGTAAAACACTACTGCACACTGCTCTATGCCATTCTATGACACTACTCCACGACACACTATGCAACTCCCTATATGCCACTTTACTCATCCCCATTCTACTTTACTCCAATCAATTTTGTGACACATTGCCGTTGACACTCAGAATAAGGATAGCTGCACTCAGCTCGATTACATACGTTTTATCGAAGGGACGGTGTACCAGGGAGAGAAACATACAATAAACGCACAATTGAGAGACCACGTCTTGTATAAGAAGTCAACAAGAGTTCTTTTACTTTACACCGTCCACGAACAGAACCCCGTGTGGTCCGGAATTTGTACCACGCTTCAAATACGAGATACGAGAAGAAATAGCCTTGAGGAAGTCGTGGGACCAGCTTTCCCAATACGACGAAACACGTGTTGGCTGTGGAGTTTCTAAAGAATGTTTCTTGAATAAAGAAAGAAAGAAGACCAGACTCATGACCCTTTGAATCACTTGTCTAATGTGTCTATTACCAGACTTAATTGAAATGTTGTAACTACTCACTTACGTGTGCTGGGGACTTAAAGAAATTTATGCTATTTTGTGACACACTACTTCACTCTGACAATCTACTTCCCTGTACGCCACTCTACTGGACTCAATACCCTTTACGCCACTCCAAGCAATATCCTCTACGCCACTCCACAACACTTTATGCCACTCCACTTTACGACACTGTACTCAACTCTGGCAATGTGCTCCACTCTGCGGCACTCAACCCTACGCCCTTCCACTCTACAACACTCTACTCCCTTCACGACACTCCACAACACAGTAGACTACTCCATGCCACTCAACTCTACTGTACGCCACTCTGCCATTCCATAACACTCCACACTACTCCACTTTAAGACACTCCATTCCACACCACTCTCCTTTACCCTACTAATTTTTAGCCATGCTGCTTAACAGCAGCCACTTTGGTGTGCAACATTGCTAGAAAATATTGGCAAAGCCAATGGCTGTTGCATAGGCGAGACCTACCGGCTTTGTCAATGCTTATTTTTCTCTGTATTTACCAATCCACATTGGATAGGCAAACAGGAAAAAAGCTCTTGCGTCATTTTGTAGGTGCCAGCCCCTACAAAATGACGCAGCCTCCCACTTATTGCTTTTTTTTCATTTTTTGATAGCCATGCTGCATAGCATCTTGGATGCTATATAGCTAAAGAAAAAAACTGAGGGAAAGTCAGTAGGCCTCAAATGCAAGACAAATTGCTTATTTTAGGTTTGCCTTATCGACCACTTTAGTTGGCTTACCATCCCTGTATTTTCCCAAAAATACATAATAAAAATGCATACATATAAACGGACATTAAGGGGGCTTTCAGTCACCCCTCTACGATTGGTCTATTTAAGTTTCATGAACGTTTTGCTTCTAGCATGGGGCAATAGGTCAGCCCACTACAGGCCATTAGCACTTTTGCAATAATAATGTGATTACTTTTTGCCTGATCACAAGTGTGCACCTCAGTGCCTAGGCTAGTGTACGGAGGCTGCTGGGCCACTCTATATTTATATATAGAATTTGTTTTAGTTTTTTGCATATTGCGGATGCTTGCAGAAAATACATTTTTTTTAAATGCTTGCATAACGTCAAGGTATTGGCCTTGCCTGTGCTTGTTTACATTATGTAAATGAGAAAATTGGAACATTTATGTCAAACTGCCCTGTGCAGAGATAAAGGGACTTCCTAATGAGGGTGGTGAAACGTAGAAAAAGCATTCAGTGCGGTGCTGATGGGAGAAAAATAAGAACTTAAAATGTACCCTTTGTAAGAAACCGATCGGTTGGGAGAGTCAGGTGTGCGGAGGGTGCTCCTGCGCACTCTGGATATCTGTGCTCCAGCAACAGTAGAATGTCCCCACCAGACAACCGTGAAATATAGCTGGACTTCAGAATGTATCTGTCAAACTGTGATGCATCTGTATGCAAGTAGGAGGTGCTATCGCCCTGTCTGTACTCTGATCCATTCGCTGAACCCCTTTTTGGTAGTGCAAGCTACCCCTCAAGCAAGGAGCGGATGAGTGGGGTAGGTTTTTTCATAAGGGCCATGGGAAAAGTTATAACCCTTAAAACATGAGGAGCCCTATAATGAACCCGCCCTTGCACAAGTATTATACAGTTTATAGCCAATCACTGAGACTCCTCGAGCTTCAGGTCTTTGTTCCAGAGTCCCCACACACCCTTTAAATGGATTCTCCTCTGTCTTGCAGATCCAATCGTAATTCAACAGTTCCGCAGAACATACAAGTACTTCCGAGACTACCGGCAGGTGAGTGACTCTCAGTCAGCTTCTTTGAGATGCTATTGGGATTGGTGACGCGCGGTGGATGTTGTGCCGGACAAATGAGATGTTTTATAGGCCTGTGACAACTCTTATGAAATCCAGAGAAACGCACAAGTTGTGTATTCACAACATAGGACCAACCTACAGGCAAATTACACACACCATGGGCTGTTAAAACATGGACATGTGTTTCATAATTGGCAAATTACTCATGTATTTTCTGAGTTCCGAAATAGAAATGGGGGGGGGGGGTATGGGGTAGAGGAGTGAACCATGACAGGCTATGAGCGAAAGACAAAGCCGCCTGCTCGTGTACACACAACTCTGGGACATGGAAGCCCTCGCGGCACCCCAGGTGAGCGCACATTATACGGCTAAAAATGGCGCGTGGTGCGCGCGCAATGTCGTCTACTGAGCGGCGCACACAAACTGCACCTGCGCACTCGCACGGGTGCGCTGGGACACGCTCCACCAAACAGACTGCTCCACAGGTGAATAGACCATCGGGGGCTCCCAACCTTGTGTTTTTTGCTTCCCTTTCTGACAGACGCCCTTTTGGCTGTGTTCAGGGGCGTGTCTGCACAGCTGGGCGCTGGCAGTTGAGGTCGGTCCTTGATGGTAGCTCTCCCTTCTGGACCCGAATTAGCAGTAATGAGGCCCTCGGTGTGTTCTACTGAGCGAACTGTTTACACTGATTAATGGCGCGTCCTTTCTTGCCGCCCCACCCGCCTCTTCCCCAGGGCCGAGCAGGGCTGAGGCGGTCCGGCAGGCTTCCAGGCCAGAGGTGAAGGGTGCACAGATGGTCAACTTATGCACCGGTAAAGCTCGTGCGGCGCGGCTTCCACCACCTGTCACGGATTCAGGTAAACCACTGCCCTGAGGGGATACATGTGGCACAAATGAAGAAACCCATTGGCGCCAAGTGACAGGTGGTCAGTGTGGCTGGAACTCGCTGTATATTTGCTGAATGTATGTGCGAGGCCAGTGGCTATAGACTTTATTCTGATGAGCGCCCCCCACTAGTACTACACACCAGCAACAGGTAATGTAGCTGAGTCAATGGACAGTGATGGAAAAGTGTTTCTAAAGTGTATAGTGTGGGAGGAGCGTGTAGAGATATTTAGTGATGCCACCTGGGTGCCAGTACATGTGCACCAGCTACACGTCTGTACAGTCTGCAAGCATCGCACCTGACCCTGAGGAAACGGGAGGAGGTTCTCCGCAGGGCAGTGAGCCCTATTGTGAAAGAAGTAATGTCTCGTCGAACACCCCGCAGCGAACTGTTGAATGGATGCAGGCTGCTTGTTGTTCTGTTATAGGTGTGCTCAGGGTTGATACTTGAGGTGCGGGGGCTAAAAATAGTGTCAGTACGTGGGCATTGCTGTTCAGAGCTGTCAAGTTTCTCAGTTTCATGCGTAAATAGTTCCTCCATCCCAGGGTTTTCCATTTTCGATCTGGGATTTGCCATTTCGTTGATCACATGACAAAATCAGTTCTACAAGCCCCAGAACACACAGAAAGAAACCTAGACTGGGTGAGCTATTCAAGCATGGAAGTGGGAAACTTGGGAACTCTGAGCCTCTGGTGAAGGTACATTACACTTAGTGTCCATCTTTGTGATGGTACTTCTACCTCCTCTTTGCTTGAAAGTCTCTCATTGGACTTTTGTCTTTTGTACCAGGACTCTTCCTTCTGCTTTGTGTCCCACCACTTAAGTGTTTCTATGCCTCCCCCTGTCTGTTATTGGGATTGGGATACATGCTCCATATCGTATCCCATTTGGATTTTCTGAGTTGCCATTTGTTTGTTAGGCTTTTGAGCCTGGTTCTGGCTTTTCCTTTGGCTTTCTGTGTCCCTTATCTCTCTCCTTTGGTTTTTGTGCCTCTTATTTGCGTTTCCTCGTACTTTCCGTGCCACCTTTCATGCCCACTAGGCTCGTTTTTGGTACCCTGGCTTTCTTTTTAAAGATTCGGTGGCACTTTTTTTGCAACTTTATTTCCCATTACCCATGGCTTTTTGTGCTAATTTCTCCCTCTATAAAATTGCATTTTGTGCACACCCACCCTCTTCAGTTCCCCTTTGTGTTTTTGAGATTGTCCTCTTGTATTTCCTTTGGATATCGGCCATCCCCCATTTTAGATTAGTCTGCCCCCGCTCATGGTGGTCTCCTATAGGTGGGGCAGCCTCCCTCAAATACCCTGTATCTTCCTTCTGGGGCAATGCTCCAACTGACTGTCATCTCTCTTTGTGTTCAGAGTTTTATGGGGTCACAACCATGGTGGTTGAGTCCTTTTACCACTGATATCTTTGGGCCTGAACTAGTATGGCATTGCCAAATGAACACCTAGTACACCTTTTCTGCACTTGACCACTGAGGTAGCTGGAAGACCAAGCAAGACTCATAACTCAACAGTTGCCTGTTATTTGGTGATGATTATTGTTCTATCCAGTGCATATCTTTTATAAAAGATTAGTACTCTATTATCCTGGAACAAAATACCACACAAAGAAATATGTCTGCAAGCACAGGTTTCTTTAATAGGTTCTACAAGAAAAATAGGCAAAACATATCTAGCTTAGGTTAATCTCACAGTTGCAGACTTACTTTGACTAATGTAAGGAGACGTTTGTGACAGTGGCTAGCAGGCTAGTCTTTCAGTGGACCAATAACTGGCAAGTTCCACCAAAACCTTTCCTAAAGCCAAGAGTCCTACTGTTTGGTGAGGTATGTGTTCAGAGGTGCTGGGGTTACCTAAGCATAGGGGCTGAGAGGTCTCCAAAGCGTCAGTCACCAAAAAATCGGTATACCTGTGAAAATCTGCGGTTGAGTTCATCTGGACAGAGGTGCACCTTTATAAAACAATGGCAGGAAAATTCCCACAGCTTCCGTCTTTGCACTGCTTGTGCTTCTTAGCCTTCCGTCTTTATCATTTTTAGTTCCAGCATTCCTTTTGTGTCCTCTAATGCTTTCTGGTGTTATCCACTGTGGTGCCTTGCTTTTTTGTGATTTGTTTCTGTCTCTATTTAATTTCTGTTGTGTCTACTTTTTTTGGCTTTCTTTACCCTCCCATGACTCATCCGTAATGGTGTTTCTGGACTTTCTTCCTTTGGCTTTACTGTACCTTCTCCCTTAGCTGTTTTTGGTGTCTTTCCCAGCTACCGCGCACACTCCAGGTTCCCCGCCACCCCACATGATCTGGTTTTGCCTTTTCTTCCACACACTCCGTTTAATCTGCCCTTCTTGACTCTCCCTCTTTCACTGTCCAAGCTGACTGGCCAGTGCTTTCACTATATGAAGGACCAGAAAGCAGCCAATGGTAATGATGCTTTAGCTTTGAGACTTTCACAAAGGATCCTGTAGGTGCATGCAAGGTCCCATATCTTGCTAATGGTTTATTCTACTTTTTATTAGGATGCAGAGGAGGGCTAACACTCCGTTTTGAAGACCCCCCCCCCCTACCCCTCCTTCCTGAAGAGGGCTTCTTTTTCATTGCATCTTCTCTTTGCCCCCTCCTCTGCCCATGCTTTTGAAGACTATCTTTAGCCAGTGCATTTGGTATGACCCGTTGCTACTCTGTGAACAGTCCTCAGAACACTTTAATTCTTTAGGAAGTTTTTGTCTTTTCATTGTTGGAAATCAGACTAGATTGCTGGAGACAAAACAGTCAAACGTAGTTCATGTCCCTGAAGAGGTCGTTAACTTTGTGGAAAGATGCTGCCATCATATTTGTGTAATGGGGATACAGGCTCTAGTGCACTATTCATTTCTGCTTCATCTATTGGAACTGGTATGAGAGCTACTTCCCCTGCGACCTTCTGCTCATTTAAGACGATAAACCTCTGAGCAAGCACACTTAGGTGCACCTTTTGATGTGAAAGCACAGTGTCACAATTTTATTCAGCCACCTAGTCACGAATTATAAGGGTATTACATTAATGCAGAACCCTTTCCTGTCTCAAAACAGCAAAGAACAGACTTGGATGATTCTGTAGATGACCAGGCTCCTTGGCCAAATGCTCCAGGCAGACAGATGAGTCAAGGGCCAAAGTTGTCAGATATGAGGAGAGATCAATCTCCCTCCAAGATCGCAGTACCTCTGTAACAGTGTTATCTTAACTGATGAAGTTTCCCCACAAATTCAGGCACATGGTGATTTAGGATGTGGAGGTAATTCATTTAGTCCTTCTCCTTCCCCTCCTTAGTCATTGTCTTTAATAAATGCAATATATAGGTCCCTAAGCCTGTCATATTTAATGTCTGCAACAAAACTGCAAACACTGGTCATTTATGTCCCTCCTTACTAGCAATGTTGAGGGAGGCAGTTTACTAAAGCGTGAGTAGGTAAAGGGATCAGTTGAATTGAGCCAACATTTTCCATGTCCGGGATCACTCCTTGAGCATAGTAAGTTGTAAAATTTCAGGCCAAATAGTTTTGTCTCCTCCACGGAAGTCCAATATTCAATCAGCCAGTTCTAGACTACAATTTATGCATCCTGCAAGTATATTTTGAAAGTATGTTAAACTACAAAACAGGCAAAATAGATATAAGCCCCCCTATCATGCGTTTTACCTGTAGTTTTTAGGTCTCACCTGACCCAGTGCATGCGCTGGTCTGGCGAGACTTATTGAGAGGGCTCCAAAAAGTGCTACCAGGCCAGCCTAGAGCTACAGTGCATGTGCGCAGGCGCGCGCGCCGCGCTTTACCGCGATTAATTTCACTTTCGCGGCCGCATGGCCGCTTTGATGTTTGATCGTGATTGCGATCGCAATCACTTTCGCGGCCGCTTGGCATAGCCAATAGGTCTTGCTTTTGGGCCCTTAAAAGTATTTAGTTACGCAACTGTTGCATGGCTAAACACTTATAAGGTCCCAAAGGCGAGACCTATTGGCTATGCCAATGCTTGTTTTGAATGGTTGCACTTTGGAAAGGTGGTAATTTTGCACTGAATATCACCAGTTAGCCAAAATTACACCACCTTCACAATCTGTTTTTCTAGTCTGCAGGAGCCTGTCTAAGTCAGCCGTGAGAAGATGATGGAGCAGATTTTGCAAGACTGCCTCACACAGCTTAGAAGTTAGTACGGGTCACTTTGGGGAATTAAGCTCCTTTCTTTGCCAATTATCAAGGAGCATACATCCCCAGTGGAGTGGTAGTCTTCCATTAAACAAGACTGGCAGGTTTTCCTTTCCTTCCACAGCTTTCTAAAATCAAGGAATCTCCAAAACTTCTATATGTTTTGAAGCAATCCGAAAGTTCTAATAGCAGGAGTAGGGCTTTTACGCCAGACACTTATTTCATTACCCCCCACCCCCCCCCCCCCTCCAAAACCAATAACATTGGACCTATGAGGACCTCAAATTTCATAGTGTAGAAACTTGGTAAATCTGGGTCAAATTTTTGCTAGTTAATGCACTAAGAAGACTGGCTCGTAACCACAAATCTCCAGAATTCATCTACTATGGAATGGAAAATCTCAGGAATGGCCAACACCCGCCTCCCCCTTATCAACACAGGAACCTCCATTCAGGCTAAACAGAGCTCCAAGTGTATTTACTAAGATGCTTCCAAACTTCAATTGTGGATTATTCGCACTTACCCCAGCGAATGTTCGATCAGAGGAAGACTAGTGTTTCCAGGAAACACGACCAGAAACCTGTAATTAGTGTATAGCACCCTTCAAAAATGTGGTTTCTTAATAGACGTCAAGAGATTTCAGGTAATCTGTTGCCCAAAGTTTTCGGTTTTATGGACTCCCTTCTTGAAAAGCCTATGCTTCACCAGCCAGTAAGAAAGTACCAAAAATTGCCTCTTCATATTAGCACTCGAACACCTGCATGGTAGTTTAAGAAGATCGCTGTCATACATGGCTTTATGCGCGTAAGTGGTTCCTCTTGTCCATCTGATAGTGAGGCATACAACTTCATAAGATCCTTCATTGGTACTGATTACAAGAGCTGCAGTCAAGGGAAATTTGTATTTGTAGCAAAGTTGTGCACGGATGTTGTGAAGTCTTATCCTGTTAAAATTCAATACTTTCATTCATCAGTTAGACAAATAAAGATGACAGCCAGCAACTCCATGCACGGTTTAGGTGCTCACTCTCTGACCGCTTACAAATTGGCTATCACCCAAGAAAATTTAAGCTGCACATGAATACCTGGAGTTAAAAACTGTCTTTCTGTTACATATACTTTCTTCCTCTTCAATAGCGGAAGGTTATTTTAGCCTTCAAAGAAGAGTCTGTTCTCTAATAACAAACGTGGCACAACAAAATCTCAGTTCCTGTGCAAATTGGCTGTTCTGTTTTGGTGCTGGGCAGTTAACAAAAGTCTTTCTTTTGGCCTTTCCCCTGGACATGAGAAGACATATCCACAAAGATTGCAGATTGATCAGTTGGGTCATATGTTAACCTACAGCATGTGGAGATTTTCTTCTGCAATGAGTTCCTTTGTCGGCAGTGGGAGAGAGTTCCTTTCAAAAGATTTTTTTTTTATACTTTGATTGGTCAGGCAAATTACTCTTATCTCCTAAAATTGTCAGGACGCTCCAATGCAAACACCGTGGGAGGTAATTTTCAGAGCCATATTCTGGCTGAGACTAATTTGGGTTTCAGATCGGATTCTGTTTACCCATAACAGCTTCTTGGAACCTGGGTATACTGATTCAGCATGGGTGGGAGGGCGTGGTGGGGATTCTTTATCCCTTACTATCATTTGTAAATTTGAGAGCTAGAAATCAAAAATTGCCATTCCGAGAACAGCCAAGAAAGACTCCGCTTTGCCCCCATTTTCACTTTTGTCACTGGGCTATTTAACATTGACTTTATTCTGTACAGGGCTGTTTAGATGCTATCTGAAACATTTGTGATTCAGAAAACTTATTTTACTCCTACAAACGTGTTTTTTCAACTATTGCTGCTTAGATTAATTTAACCTAGATACATCTTCTCCTTCAAAATGACGGGACCCACAGTGACATGGATTTTCTGCATTCTCAAGTGACATCTACTCTTGAGTGGGATATCCACTTAATATTTTTTCCCCTAAGGCACAAACCTCTTAAGACGATTGAGTCTCTTGACATTGATCTGTGATGACAAACAGGCTTTAAGTTGACATTACTTTCACAGTGAAGCGAATGAGCGGCATTGTTTTACTTTAAAAGATCCATAGTTAGTTTACCATAAGATAAAGTTGATATTGGGAGCCGTCCACTTCTTCATTTCCATGATTTTGATGGAATGTAATCCTAATCTGGAAAATGGTCTGCTAGTCTTTCTCCCTAGACCTTCCATTTTCTCGGTTGAGGAAACTTCATACCCTGGAAGTTTCCAGGGCGCGCTCATACTATTTGGAGGCAACAACTTTGTTCTGGAAGTCATATCACTGTTTTATCACTTATGGCAATCTCACTGCAGTCAACTCGAATGTGAAAGGTACCGTTGCCAGGTAGATAGTATTGTGAATACCCAGGGCCTGTTAAATAGGAAAAGTTCAGTGTCCTCTAAGACCTCATTCTCATCACACTAAGGTTAATACTGCATCGCTTTTTAGAGGCAAGTGCAGTTGCAGGAATTTGTTACGCAGGCACTTTGTTTACCATGTATGCCTTTGGTAATAATTTACTAGAAGCATCTTTCTTTAACGTTTCAGCATTTTGGGCATGAAATCTGGGCCCCTGTCTGCCATAGGATGTTCTACCTCCCAGCATTTTGGGGCTGTGCATTGTGGACTTAAGTAGTCTGGATGAAGGAAAGACGTAATAAAATTATCTTTATGCAGATGCCAACACTTCGGTCTAGGACCTGCTCTCTCCCAAGCAACTCTGCTCTGGTGTGCTCCGCCGCCGATCCGCTCTTCTCTGCACAGGCAGGGTTCAAGATCTCTCAGCGCCTGCTCGTGACTGCGCCTGCCCCCTCGTGACTGCGCCTGCCCCCTCTGTTGGGTATTTTCCTTAATCTGCTTCCGTTCGTTCATACGAACTCTGTGCCCGTTTTTGTTGCCCGCTTGTTGCATTTTGTGCCCCACTGTTTGTTGTATTTCACTTAATAGCTTGAGTTCGTACTTGTTGCTGACCTGCATTGTGCCCTTCCTTGTTGCTGATCTGTTCTCATTTCTCCCCCATTCCCGCTACCCCCGGGACCCCTCCCTCTTGACTGCCCCGCTTCCTAGCTGCTCGTCTCTCCCCCCTCCCCTACTTAATGGCGGCCGCTGGTCGGTCGCGTAGCGGGCGCGACCACTGGCGTGCCGAAGGCGCACCTAAGGCAAGCCCGTCTGTGACCCGACCACGGCCCTGGATCTCCAGACAGCCATCACTACGACACTACCACCCTCCACGCGCTCAACTCCGGAAGACGCAGAGACTGCCAACAGGCCTCGCCGAACACAACCCACGGCCAGTTCTCCTGCCTCCACTGCCGACAGACCTTCACTACCACCCTGGCCTCCAGCACCGCCAACACCAACGGCACCCTACGATGCATCCTCCTCAACGTGCGCTCTGTACACAAACACGCCATGGAAATCTGGAACCTACTAGACTCTCTCTCGCCCGACATCACCTTCTTTGCGTAAACCTGGACCAATGCCTCCTCCGCGCCTGACATCAACACCGCCATCCTGGATGGATACAAGATCCAGAGGAAGGACCGCCCCAACCACCCTAGAGAGGCCTCGCCATCGCCCACAAGATCACCTTCCACCTCACCACCTCCAGCGAAACCTTCGACGAACACCTGCACTTCCAGATCCAGACCAGCCCCAACGGCACACTCCGAGGAACCCTTGTCTACAGACCCCCTGACACCCTTCAACACCACCATCACCGACTTAATCGCACCTCATGCCATCGCCTCAATAAACTACATACTGATTGGAGACCTGAACTTCCACCTCGACAACCCCAGCAACCCCAACTCCACCATCCTTCGTGACAGCCTCGCCAACATCGGTCTCAAACAACTTGTCACCGCACCGACCCACAGAGCAGGGCACACCATCGACCCCCATCTTCACTGCAGGAAACAGCGTTCACTTCAGCCACACAACGCAACCGCCATGGACCGACCACCACTGCGTTCACTTTGCCGTCGACAAACCCAAGGCACCCAAACCAGCCCCACACCCACCATGAAGGAACTGGAACAAGGTCACCGACGAGCAACTTAACTCCACCCTCACTCGAGACAACCTCACCTGGGCACCCGACACAAACATCGCAGCAAGAGGACTCCACCTGGATCTCCAACTGCACAGATGAGCTCGCCCCGTTACGCAACCCAGACAAACAACGACCCAGGAAAGCCGCCTGGTTCACCACTGATCTCCAAGAAACCAGGCACACCTGCAGACGCCTGGAGAAGAACTGGAGAAACACTAAGACTACTGAAAACTACTCCACCTACAAGGACGCCACGATGGTCTATCACAACCAAATCAGAACCACCAAGAGGAATTTCATCCACAACAAAAGCCTCACCAACTCCACGGAACTCTTCAGTGTCATTCAGGAATTCACCAACCCACGCAGCAAAGCCTCAGATATCACCCCGTCCCAAGACCTCTGCAATAAGCTTGGAACCTACTTCCACCTCAAGATCAAAAACCTCTACGACAACTTCGTCGACCACCCACCAGATGCCACAGCCGGTCCCCGCCCCCCAGAGACACAAGCCAACCCACCATCTCCGTCCGGGCACAAATCACGACCGAAGACACCGCTTCGACCATGAAAGGCATCCACTCGGGGGCCCTCACGATCTCTGCCCTCATCACATCTGCCACAGCCGCCATCGCACCCGAATTACAACGCTCCATCAACACCACCTTCAAAACAGGTACCTTCCCGGACGACTGGAAGCCGCAGAAGTCAGGCCCCTGCTCAAGAAGCCCACAGCCGACCCCACCAACCTCAAGAACTACCGGCCCATCTCGCTTCTCCCCTTCGCAGCCAAAGTTGCAGAGAAGACAGTCAACAGGTAACTGACACGATTCATTGAAGAGAACGCCATCCTCGACCCGTCCAAATCTGGATTCAGAAGCAACCACAGCACCGAGACCGCCCTACTGGCCGCCACAAACGACATGCGCACCCTCCTCGACCAAGGCCACTCTGCAGCCCTCATCCTACTCGACCTATCGGCGGCCTTCGACACAGTCTCCCACCGCCCACTAGTCGCCAGACTACACAATGCCGGCATACAAGGAACAGCCCTTTTACTGGAACCGATCATTCCTCACCGGAAGAAGCCAAAGGATCAGACTACCACCCTTTCTGTCCGATTCCACGAAAATCACCTGTGGAATCCCACAGAGGTCATGTCTGAGCCCGACCCTCTTGAACATCTACATGGCCCCCCTCGCAGCCATCGTCCAACAACACTGCCTCAACATCGTATCCTCTGCCGACGACACCCAGCTCATCCTCTCCCTCACAAAAGACCCCACCACCGCCAAACTCAACTTCCAGAAAGGAATGCAGGACGTCCCAGTCTGTATGACCAACAGCTGCCTGAAGCTCAGCGCCAAGAAGACTGAAGTCCTCGTCCTAGGAACCACCCCTTCAGCATGGGACAACACCTGGTGGCCGAAGCCCACCTAGGCCCTCAGACCACGCCAAAAACCTCTGCATCGTACTCGACTCATCACTCATCATGAACCGACAGGTCAACGCCGTTACCTCCAGCTGCTTCAACACCCTCCGCAAGACCGTCAAATGGATCCCCCCCGAGTCAAGGAAGACAGTCACCCACGCACTCATCACCAGCAGACTGAACTACGGGAACGCAATCTACGCCGGCATCAACAAAACCCTACTCCGCAAACTACAGACCATACAGAACACAGCCGCAAGACTCGTCCTCGGCATCCTCAGGCACACACACATCAGCCAACACCTACGAAGACTCCACTGGCTCCTCCTGGAGAAAAGAGTCCCCTTCAAAATCCTCACCCATGCCTACAAATGCCTACACAACAACGGACCCAAATACCTCAACAGAATCTACTTCCACGTACCCAAAAGAAACCTCCGATCTTCCAACCTCACCCTGCCCGAAACCCCGCGCATCCACAGAGCCAGGGCAGGCGGAAGATCCTTCTCTCACATTGCAGCCAAGACCTTGGAACGAGCTACCGGCAGACATCAGACGTGCCCCATCCCTGAACATCTTTAGGAAGACCCTCAAGACCTGGCTCTTCGGCTAAACAGATCTGCGGACCCCTCCCTCAGCGCCTTGAGACCCTCACTGGTGAGTAGCGCACTTAGTTTCCCTAATTGATTGATTTAACACTTAGTTATTGCTCTCCTTCTTTTGCGTTTCCCACCTGGAGATTCCCTCTTTACGTATATGCAATGTTTCAAACCTGCATAGCAGAAACAAAAGTAAGAACTGAACTGGGATGGCTGGTGACACACCAGTTATTGGGGTGAGACTGCACATTGATGAGACCCTTGTACTGTGGACCCAACCTAAAATCCTAAACTGACAGAACCTTTACTATTTTTCCATTCCTGCATGCATTGGAGGCGTTGGCAATTTGTGAGTGAGAGCAATAATTTGTAGTGTAAGAAACACAATAATTATTAATGTTCCTACTCTCCTCTACCTTACCTGGCGTGCACCTTCATTTGTGTCCCTTTGACTGTTTATATCACAGATTTTTTTTCTTTGGGAACTCTTAGTCATCCCTTCAATCAGTCTTCGTCCAATTTGCTTTTTCACTTGTTATAAAACACAGCTTACTCCATTTCCATGGCTTATTTGTGCTGTACAGTGTTCCATAGTTTCCAGTGGTATGTCCTCCTGCTGGAAGGAGATCCTCTTTTTTGACCACATAGCCTGTGTTTGAATTATCATACATTGGCATTATTGAGCTCTTGACTTTCCTTGCTCCCTATGTCCTTGTCTGATCTGACCATATATAGTCAACCTCTGCATGCTTCTTTACCCACCCTAATTATTATTTGAACATTGTGGGTTATTTCTATGGATGCTTCCAAAGTGGATCCAGTCTTGAGACTTTGTTAACTGATGCAGGTATGAATTTTTTAATTTATTGAGGTTTATTAATTTACAGAACAGTTTAAATAATACCCAGGCTCTATAATTGAATGTTTCAACCTACAGTACGCTTTCATGCTCAACAATAGGATAGCTAAATTTCCATCTGGCACATTCTTTCATTTTTGGTACATAGTGAAGGCCAATGTAACCCTCCGGGTCAACAACTACATTCCACCGGCATATACCTTACCAATATCAATGGGTAAAGCACATTGTTCTTACTTTGATTTACTCATTACTTATATACTCAGTCGACTCCTTGCCCACCCTACCTCTGTCACCTCCCAGTTGTTCTCCTTTGTGTCACTGATATCCGCTGCTATTTCCTTACTGAGTAAATATGATGGTTAGGGACCCAAACAGCTTTTGGGTCTACCGGAGAGTAGGAGCAGGTCGGTATATGTGTCTGCTTGTGCATTGCAGTAGATCATGTCCGTATGCCAATCTCTTATTTGCGGCAATTGACCTCTAGCCCATTTCATTGCTACCTGCCATTTGGCAAGTAACAGACCAATAGCTATTAGGGGGCGTATGGCTTTTTCCATGCCTAGGTCCCAACCCAGCAACGCCAGGTTTGGATCTGGCTCCAAATCTGCACTTATGATGCCAAGCTCATGAAATATTTTAGACAGAATTCCTTTATGCCTGGACATTGCCAGGCCAGGTGCATAAACCCTGCCCCTTCGCTCCTACATCTGACACTTTGAGTCTTCTCTCAGCCCATACCTGTTATCTTTCTGGCTTGTAGTAGGCCCTTTGTTAAAACATTTTTATGTATAAGCCTGTCTCTGCCATTCATAGAGACAATGTTTGTCCGATCGCAGCAGTATTGCCACTCCTTGTCACTTAGTGGGCTGCCTATATCTCTGCCAATCCAGCCTAACTTTTAAAACTCCTGACCGACGTGTTTCTTGCATACTTGAGTAAAATTTGGTGATCAGTAAGGCAGCCGTTTCACATTTCCTGAGAGCACTGAGGACACCCATAGGTTATGGTTCTATCACATCTTCCCCAAAAATCGATTGCCTGTGAAATCTAGCCCTGTAAAAGTGGCATTTAGCTTTTACTGACACTTGCGTTACCTTCTTTTGTAGTGTTTCCCGACTACACACCACACCATCTGTGAAGAAATCCCCCATCTTCTTAATACCCAGCGTTAGCAAGGCCTTCCTCGCTCCGCCCTCCTGACCCAACGGGAACCATAAAGACCATTGCAATGGGACCTCTGGTGAATATAATAGAGCCCCCGCTTGCTTATGCAATAGCGCTTGCCATGCTTGTACCGTAGTGGCTAATGAATCAAAAACCTGCTGCAGTCTGGGTGGAGGCTTAAAGAGAGGTTGGGGAAGTGTAAGCAGGTCAGCTGCATCCTTTTCTATGTAAATGTAGGGGGGTGTTGTGTGGGCCGTGAATCCAATAATGCGCAAATGTACTTTGTGCTGCTCTATAATACATTTCCAAATCTGGGGCTCCCTGCCCTCCTAAGTCATAGGGTAATGTGAGCGAGTCTCACCGCACCTGTGGTTGCTTCCCTGCCCATGCCAGTTTGATCAGTTGTGCACGTAATTGGTGGAACAGTATACGTGACAATATAAATGGTATCTTTTGGAATTGAAAAATAAATCTGGGCAGGACTACCATTTTCATTAGTGCTACACGCCCTATCAGCAACAGGTGAAGCCTTATCCTTCTGTCTACATCCTCTGATAACTTCTGTATTGCTGTGCCGTAATTTTCTAGCAAAACTGTGGATGGGTCTGGGTGGACTCTGATGCCTAGGTATCCTACCGAAACTGTGGTCCATTGCAGGGGGTATTCCATGACTGGCAGTGTTGTTGCAGGTGTGAGGGGAAATATGATGGACTTGTCCTAGTTTATGCAGAGCCCTGAGTGCCCGCCAAATTGGACTACCTCTCGCAGTATGGGAGAAAGGTTTAAGTCCAGGTTACTCGCCAGCTGCCCCCTTTTTTTTAGCTGGAAGAAGGGAGAACACTCCCCGGGGTTTGTGGAGGATGCTGCTCCTCAGGATCCTCTGCCTTTGCCACGACGTTCTCTCGTGGGGTAAAAAGTCCCGAACCAGGTCTAATAATGGTACTGCCCTTGTTTGTAGCCTTGCCCTCTTTGAGGGTTCTGATGGGACAGGTGGCCAGTCGACCGGTCCCGTGGAAAACACGAGGGAACACTTTCTTAATGGACGTTTGGCCTTATTAAGGCAGGCAAAGGTGTTGACAAACTTGCCTAACTACTTGATAAAGGGCTCCCCGAAGAGGCCTCCTTGCGCAATCGCACCTGCCTCTGAGTCCGCCAGGTCCCCCAGCTTGGGATCCACCTTAATAAGAAGGGAGCGGCGGCACTCCGTTACAGGGCACAATTGGCATTGCCCAGGAAAATAACAGCTCTTTGTGCCCACCCCGACAATGTCTCGGGAAATTAGTGAGTCTGTCAATTTTGCCTCTTCGGCCATATCTAGAATTTTGGTGAGCGGGACTAAAGTATCAAGGAGTTTGTCCTTGCATGCCCGCCAGGACCTATCGATCCCCCTTTTGGGATCCCTTATAAACTTTTGCAAAATCCACCACCAACTCACGGGGCTGTTTAGGCGGTGAAGGTGATGTTTCTGCCATCAGTGACACCACTGAGGCCTCGGGAAGCAGGAGGGGAGCTGTGGGATGAGGTTGCATTTTCTCAAAGGCCTGAGCAATCTGGCGCGAGAGCCTCTTCTCTAATGGTGTCATGGCCTCCGCCACTGCTCGGTAAATGGAGGTGTCTACTGCCTCATAAAAATCATCATCCCGAGGGAGGTCTGCCAGAGGGTCTTCCATCTCTTGGGATTCATCTTCGAAGTCCATTTCAAGTGTTGGACTAGTCCAGCAGTCCGGTACCAATAAAGGGGGGCTGGGTTACAGACCGCCAGGCACTAATCAAGGTGACAGGCCTTCATTTTTATGGGGCTGGGTGTCAGCCTAAATCTTATGGGGCAAGTGTGTCGCCAAATCAGGGGGTTCTCTTCCCGGACACTGTAGCTGGTGCAAATATTTTTCAAAAGGCAGAACCAGTCTTGGAAGAGTCCCCACAGGCCTCTGGGGCCTGAATATAATGACCCAAAGGGCGTCTTTTTTCCATAATACTGACTCTGCTGCCAACACTCGTGCTTCAGCCAATCGCCTTGTTCTCGAAAGCGGCACAAACGGAGTACAGATCCCAGCAGGGCGTCCACCTCGGACGGGACCCGGGAAGCAATGCGCGCCGAGAGAATTCCTCTGAGAGGAATTCAGACGTGCGCGCCACTGCTTCGCGCCACCTCCAGCGCCCTCTAGCGGCGGGAGTTCGGCGCCGCACCAAGAAGACCGCGTAGGAGCGGAAAACGCTCCTGCGGTCTGTCGCTGACAGAAAAGCAGCAGCAGCTCCGCGCCAACAAATTAAAGCAGCACAATTCAAAATATAAGAGGCAATTACAATCAAGGCTTAGTAAAGCCAAAAACAGCGTAACGCTGAAGAAAGGGTACTTAGCTCAGCGAAGAAAGAAGATGAAGGGCCACCGAGAGAGGAATATGTTGGGGATATGTGCTCCCTGATTGGACATTACAAGCCATGTTCTGATTGGTTGTTACTTTGTTTGTTTACTACAGTCTCCCAAGTGTTCATGGGAAACCTAGTTATCTTTTAACCCCTTTGCTGCTAGGCCTCCCCCCACGGTGCTAAGCCTTTTTTGGGCTATTTGGGGCAGTTTGTGCTTAGGCCCCTGTAACGTTTTGACCACATAAGGTATCCTCACCAAATTTGCGTCCTTTTCTTCCAACATCATTGGGATTCTAAAGTTCCCCCTGGAGGGGACCCAGAAATTAGCCAAAATACAGCTACTTTTTATTTATTTTTTAATTGGGAAAAAAGGGCTACAGATGAAAGCGTGTAGTTTTTCCCTGCACATGTTATCAAAATAGGGATTGTGGTGCTGAAATCACCATCTTCCCAGCTTTCAGGGACAAGCAGACTTTTGTCGGAAAACCTAAATCTTTTACACAGTTTTGGCATTTTCTGGGACATCGCTTATTTTTGCTATTTGTTTGTGCTTTCAAACTCCTTCCAGTTGATAGTAGAAATGGGTATGAAAGCAATAATGGATCCTGGAAAGCTATACATTTTAGAAAAGTAGACCAAAATCTGAATTCAGCAAGGGGTCATTTGTGTAGATCCTTTAAGGTTTCTTTATAGAAACTAACCGTTGACTATAGGAAAAATTGAAAATTATTTGGAAAAAAACAGCCATTTGTGTCAACGTTTTCCCCTGTAACTTCTTCTAATTATGACAGCTGTTTAAAAGCAATATACCGTTACAGCCGCTGGACCTTTCTGGTTGTGGGGATATATATATAGGACTTGTAGGTTCACTAAGAACCCGACAAACCCAGAGCCAATAATTGAGCAGCGTTTGCAATGGTTTTTTATTATGTACCGGGTATATAGAAATTAATTTGGCAAAATATATACATGAAAAAATCGGTATAAGACACCTATGTATTTCTGAAATGGGAACAAAATATAGAGTTTAGAAACAGTAGATATTTGCACATTTCCGAAATTGTGAGTGCCCATACTAGCATGAAAATTATTGGTCATTTTTCAAAATGACTTCTTTTTTACACATTCTTTCATTTGGAAGGCAGAAATGCATCGATAGTCAATAGGTAAGAACAGTTGCTCTACAATTCTGTTACCCTAAGTCTTCCGATAAAAATAGTACCTAACTCTTGTGGGTAGGCCTAGTGCCTGCGACAGGAAACGGCACAAAACGCAATGTGGACACACCACATTTTCACAGTGAAAACGAACCCTTTTTACAAAGTGCCTAGCTGTAGATTTTGAACCCTAACTCTGCCAGCACCTAGGGAAACCTAGCAAACCTATACATTTTTGAAAACTAGACACTCGGGGGAATCCAGGATGGGGTGACTTGACTGGCTCTCACAAGGTTCTGTCCCCCAGAATCCCTTGCAAACCTAAACATTTGTCAAAAAACCAACAGTTTCCTCACATTTCTGTGGTGGAAAGTTATGGAATCTGCATGGATCCACAAAATTCCACCCACCTCGCGTTCCCCAAAGTCTTTCCAGAAAAATGGTACCTCACTTGTGTGGGTAGGCCTAGTGCCCGCGACAGGAAACGGCCCAAAACGCAATGTGGACACTCCACAATATCTCAGTGATTACGCACCATATTTTGGCAAAGTGCCTAACTGTAGATTTTGAACCCTAGCTCTGTCCGCACCTAGGGAAACCTAGCAAACCTATACATTTTTAAAAACTAGACACTCTGGGGAATCCAGGATGGGGTGACTTGTCTGGCTCGAACCAGTTTCTGTTACCCAAAACTCATGTGACCCCCCCCCCCCTTGCAAAACCAGGTCATTTTCGGATACATAGGGTGCATCTGAGGTTTTGGTCCCGGGGTTGGCAGCCATCTAGAGAAGCCTACCAAACCCACACATTTCTAAAAACTAGAGACCCAGGGGAGTCCAGGGAGGTATGGCTTGCGTGGGTCCCCCAACATTTTCCTACCCAGAATCCCCTTTGAAGTCTCCACAGTACGATTTGGTCCATTTCCTGTTGCAGCCACTATGGCCACCCACACAAGTGAAGTACCATTTTTATCGGCAGACCTGGGGGAATGCTGGGTGGTAGGAAATTTGTGTCAGTCCGGTGATCCTACAACTTTCCTACACAGGAATGTGAGAAAAATTGATTTTTTTCAAAAATATTTTAGGTTTGTGAGGGAGTCTAGGTAGGGAAATGTTGGGGGACCCATGCAAGCTATACCTTGCTGTACTCCCCCGGGTGTCTAGTTTTCAGACGTGTGGGTTTGGTAGGTTTCCCTAGATGGCCGCCGAGCCTGGGGCCAAAAACTCATGGGACCCCCCTTGCAAAACCAGGTTGTTTTGTGATAGGTCATTTTGATGTTGCCTCAATAGGTTTTGGCCCCTTGCCTGTCAGGGTACTTGACCCACCCACACAAGTGAGGTACCATTTTTCTTGGAAGACTTTGGGGAATGCGGTGTCGGTGGAACTTTGTGGATCCACACAGATTCCAGAACTTTCCACCACAGAAATGTGAGGAAATTTTGAGGTTTGCAAGGGATTTTGAGTAACAGAACCTGGTGAGAGCCAGACAAGTCACCCCATCCTGGATTCCCTTGGCTGTCTAGTTTTCAAAAATGTATAGGTTTGCTAGGTTTCCCTAGGTGCTGGCAGAGCTAGGGTTCAAATCTACAGCTAGGCACTTTGCAAAAAAAAGGGTCAGCTTTCACTGTAAAAATGTGGTGTGTCCACGTTGCGTTTTGGGCCATTTCATCTCGTGTGCACTAGGCCTTCCCACACAAGTGAGGTACCATTTTTCTTGCAAGACTTTGGGAAATGCGTGGTGGGTGTAAGTTTGTGGATCCATGCAGATCCCAGAACTTTCCATCACAGAAATGTGAGGAAAATGTGTGTTTTTTTTTTTTAACTAAGTTCGAGGTTTGCAAGGGATTCTGGCTAACCAAACCTATTGAGAGCCACACAAGTCACCCCATCCTGGATTTCTCCTCAGTGTCTAGTTTTCAAAAAAATGTAGGTTTGCTATGTCTCCATAGGTACCGGCTGCGCTAGGACCCAAAATCCACAGTTATGCACATTCCAACAAAAAAGTCAGTGCCTAGTGGGCTTTCTGCCGCTCTGGGGAGGGGGGAAATCAGGGGCTATTGCCCCAATATGCCCCAATGGGGGGGCAGAAAGAGTGTGGCTATCCTTTCGGGGGCATTGGGATGCCCATTCTGGTCGGCTCCACCCCTGCGTATAAAAAAGCCAGCATAATTGCTGGTGCATTGTGGGCTTTCTGCCCCCCCCTGCCGCCCCATCTGCCTCCCAGGGCGGTGCAGAAAGACTGTAGCATTTTTTTTTGGGTGGGGGCATTGACATGCCCATTCTGGGCACCCCCACCTCTACCTATATAAAAAATAAATACCTGGCGCTTAGTGGGCTTTCTGCCCCCCTCCGCCCTCCGGGGGGGCAGATCAGGAGCTATTGCCCCCATCTGCCTCCTTCGGGGGGCAGAAAGTCTTTTGTTTTCTTTGGGGGGTAGGTTGGGGGCATTTGCATGCCGATTCTGGGCAGTCCCCATCCCGGGCCTATAAAAGCAATAATCCCTGGCATCTAGGGTGCTTTCTGTCCCCCGGTGGTGGGGGGGGGGGGGGGCGCAGATTGGGGCTACTGAAAGACTGGAATTTTGGGTGGGGGTATTGGCATGCCCATCTTGGGCAACCCTTACCCCTAAATTCATTGGGGGGGGGGGGGGGGGGACTACCTGGGGGGGGGCAGATTGGGGGCTACTGTCCCGACTGTACCTTTGCGGCAGGAGTGGGGGCATCGGCATGCCCATATTGGGAAGCCCCCACCCCTAATTATTATTTTTTAAATCCCAGGTGTTTAGTGGGCTTTCTGCCCCCTAGGGGGGCAGAAAGACTGAATTTGCCCAAATTGATATGGGGGAGCAAAGACCCTTGCCCAAGGGGCCACTCCCCCCTCCCTGGTGCCTAGTGGGTGTATCCCTGCTTGGGGATCGCCCTCCTGGGGCGATCCCCCAATCAGGGATCCACTAGCGAGCTGTACCATTGGAAAGGGGAGATTCTCCCCTTTCCAATAATACCTCTCCTGACTTTTTTACGTGCTCCGGGGGCTGAGATAGCCTCCTGAGCACTGCATGTAGAAAGGGCAACTGAAATGAGCCTCTTGGCTCATTTCAGTTTTGGTCTCACTGAAATTACGTCAGCGAGACGTGCTCGCTGATGGTCATTTCAGGGCAACGAGGGGGGGGCCTCGGAGCTGGGGAAGCTCTTCCCCAACTCCCGAGGCTCTTGGGGGTTAAAGGGAATCGAAGGATTCCCTGTGCCATGGCGTAAGACACGCGGGAGCCGTCCGAAGCACATGAGCACTGATGCGTCGGACGGCTCCCGCTCGTCCGACACATCGAAGGGGTTAAATGATGGCTGCTATTAATAAAAGTGAAGAAAGAAGGCATAATCCTCGCCTCCAGTCCTGACATAGAATTCCCACTCTCCCGAATCAAACACCTTCTCGTCATCTAGGAACACTGCTGCTGCTATAACCTCTGGGCCTAATCTCTGTAGAACTCCAAATAGTGTTCTCAGGTTTTGTGTTAGGGTCCGGCCTTGGACAAATCCTGCCTGTTCTGGGTATATGATACCTGGCAGTTAAGGTGCCAATCTATTGGCTAATATTTTTGTGTACATTTTAGTGTTGACGTTTAACAAGGACAATGGCCTGTATGATGAGCAATGGGTGGGTTGCTTGCCTGGTTTTAACAGTGTCACTATCATTGCCTCTCTAAGTGTGGGGAGCATCACTCCCGTTTCCGCCATTTCCTCATATAATGTTTTGAGGTATTAGTTCGATGCAGATATTAGTCATGACAGGCATGTCTATTCCATGACCTCTATTGGGCTGTGTTATTGCCTGTTGTCATGTTTCTTGATACCCTATGTAACCTTGCCTTGACAAAGGATTCTTGCGTACTTAGCTGATTTTCACCTGATAAATGTGCTTTGTTTGGTACACAGATGATCATAGAACCCACCAGTCCGAAGCTGCTCCCTGATCCTCTGAAGGAACCATATTATCAACCACCTTACACCCTGGTCCTCGAGCTTACTGACGTTCTACTCCATCCTGAGTGGTCGGTACGTTTACTGATTCCAGGAGCAAAGTGCATTTGAAACCTAGAATGAATGAATGAATGAATGAATGAGTGAGTGTGATCGATCAGTCATGGGAAGGAGTAGAGTATGAGGGGGCGAGTTCTCTCTGTGCTGTTCATCAAAATGTGATTTTTCTTCTCTCTGCAGTTAGTAACCGGCTGGCGCTTTAAGAAGAGGCCTGGTATCGACAATCTTTTTCAACAGCTTGCACCTCTGTACGAGATAGTGATCTTTACCTCTGAGACTGGCATGGTGAGTTTTGCAGGGTATGAACGAATAAGAGTTCAGATACTAAGTACCTAAAATTGACCAGATTTTTGGTATTGTATTGTACTGCTGGTTGAAGACAATGTCTCATTCTCTAATGAGTCATAGAGCAGCGGGAAATTCATTGTACGGGCTATCCAGGAACTGTTCACTCCGATACACACGCTCATTAATCATATGGCAAAGTAATCTTAACAGGGATGTTGACATTCAGAGTGAGCATGAAAGAAGCTCCTTCACAAGAATTGCGTTTCTGACACATGTTTTATAAGGCATGGGTGTTGATAGCATAATTATTTCTCAACTGAGAAAACACGGTGTATAAGCACACTCCACCTTAGAGCAGTACACCTTTGCCTCAAAGCCTTACTGCGCACATATACCATCACCAAATCTGTTCTGACACAAATGGGCAAGTGGCAGTGATATATTGCATCAAGAAACGCAGAGGAATTAGATTTTTACTTCTGTTCCAGAAAGTTAAAGCCTTGTGGCCTTGGGCCATAAGTAACAATCCGTCTTGGTCAGCTGGGAGTGCAGCATTCTACAGTGGACTTAAGTGGCGATCTGTTGACCATGATTTCACAAACTATAATCCTGTTTGCATGAAATACTCCGTTCTGGCTGCTAAAAGATGGGTGGGGGTGGGGGGTTTAATCAATTTTTTTTAAAAACTTACCTTAGAACGGCCGTACTGCCACTGCCTCCCCTTTGTCCTCTTCCTCCTTCCTCTGCAGTCCAGCCAGCAGCAGGAAGCACCCGGTACACAGGCTCCCCTGAGCCAATCACACGATGCAATGCAGCGCTGTGATTGGTCTCAGCGCCGTGGATCGGCCCTCAGTGCATGTTCCTCACCAGGCTGTGTAATGCAGCCTTGTAGGAACATGCTAAGTGGGCATGAACTGTTTGGTCGGCCCAAGAGGGCCGGCCAAACAGTTCATGCGCACTTTGGGAGTGAAAACCACTCCTCCCCCTGCTTTGCCGAGCCCTACCCTGTCCCACACTGCACACCGGCCTCTGACTGCATGCAATAGGAATTTATTTTTACTAAAACAATACATTATTATCATTTTATTTTTCCTTTTAGCGCAGTGGGGCAACACTCCGCCTTAGCGGAGGAGCCGCCACTGGAAATACTGTAACATTTATACAGTGCCATGCACAAGGAAAGATGCTTCTAATTCCATTTGGTGAAAGAGAGTGGAGGTGGCGGTGGGGATTTTTTTCCCTAAATGCAGGGGCCACCAATGCTTCTTTTTGGGTATCGTCATTTATTTCACCACAAACTATATGTCCTGAGAGCAAGAGATGGCAAGTCACATATTGGAAAAACCGGGAAAGATGGCATATTCGCCACCAAGAGAGAAAACAAGAGCCAGAAAGAGAGAGATAGATGGGCAGGGAGTGTCTGGCAATGGCATAAAAAGACCTGAGGTGGATTTAAGACTACGGAGATTCGGTATTCGGTGCGCTGATGTTTAATTGCGCTTAGCAAAGGTACTCATTCTGTCCCAATTTAAGCACTGCCTAAATGGATGTGATTGTAGTGGATGAAAAGGCAACATTTCCCAGCTGTGTACAGGCGTTAGAAACCTCCGTAGCTGGAACTATTGATACCGGGTTCGCTGACTTTTCGTTGCTCTTTTAATGAATTCAGCTAATAGCAGAGTTGACAAAAAGAATCCAATTCTTCCAATGCCAAAAGTTTACTGATCTCATCGGACAATGGTTTTTCTGGGGGCTCCTGCACCATCATATCATAACAGAGTTGCCATGCAAACTAGATATTTTGTGAAGGCTACAAATAAGATTATTCTGCTCAACATTCCATCTCCGAGCTTTGGAAAAAGGAAGTTTTACATTAAATCGAGTTCAGAGGAATGGGCAAGTACAGGACATTGTGGTTGCTTTTTGGCTTGCAGCCTTAAATGTGCAGTTCTACAATTCCTTAAGCAGCATACTTTTTTTTATTTTATTAAAGGCATATGGATAATGGTTGCTTTAATTATATTTTTGTGTTCCTTTATTTGGCCTGTGTAAATGTCATTTTTTTTAAATAAATAGTGTAAAAAAGCATGTTAGAGAAAAACACCCTTAGCTGGAAGTAACTTTTTGCTACACGTAAGTTTTAAATGTTTACAATCACTTTACATCCTCCATTGAGTCTATTTTGTAAAATTAAACTCACTTAAGCCTAATTGCCTTGGGTGCGTTAACATAAAATCAATGGTGGGTGATGTTGGTTGTCATTTTAAGCACTAAACACATATAAGTTTACAAGAAGCCGTTCAAGGTTTCCAGTTTTTTGTAAAGGCTTCATTTGTGTTTTTTAATAGGTCTGTCTTTTTAGTGTCCATGCCAGCTTTAAAGTAGAGATTTCATGGCATAATTTAGTTAAACCCCCCAAAAGTAAGTATGTAAGGAAAGATTCAACTCTAAGCTTCAATGATTCCAAGAATAATGTCAGAATTTTATAATCTTAAGGCTATTCACATCTATAAGGTGAGCAGCTGTACGTGAAATCTGAGAGACGAGGTGAAGAAGAAAGTGCTACTCCTAAGTTATGTACTCTTTTACAAACTCTTACATGCCTTTGTGAATCTGTCCGAAAGCATCCAATTTCCTTTACATAAAAGTGCAAAGAGGGCACAGTCCTTTCTTTTTGTACTTGTATATAAATATGATGTGTTTTGGGGCCAATTTGCAAAGGCAACTATGAATACTTACAGTGCTACAGGAAGAGTAGTATATGTTCTTCAAAGTGCTTTTGTGAGTAGACCTCTCTCGGAAGAAATACGGGCAATGGCTTATTCTAAAGTATTTGATATAGTATTCAGAGACCCCTTCATTGAACTCAAAGTACTAAAGTAAAAACGTAAATCTTAAGGATGCATCTCACACTATTGAGAAGGCAAACTCCCGAAGGAAAGGATGCAGCTCCAGGTTATAAGAACTCTTGGAGTAAAATGTGCTTACCATTGTTTTGCTCTGAACTAAATTAAATGTAATCCATGTTTAGGAAGTTTTGGGGTGTAGTATTGATCGCTAGGATGATGTTTTTTGCTATGTGGCAGTAGCAGGCATAAGGGTTGGTGGATGACAGTAAATGTATCCATTGACAGCAAAGCATTTCTCTCGTGTCCTCTGTATGGCTAGCATTAGACCTGGCCCTGAATTGCCTTTGTTTATTATGTAGGATATGAAGAGGATGGCATTGCAGCCTTTGTTTCTGATTGATACCTCTAGCCAGGTTCCTCACCATGTGAATACCCCAGGTGCCAGTCTCAATCTGGCGACTTTTTTTCTCAGCAATTCCCTCGCACACCAATAGGTGGTATCCATCCTGCCTTGGAAGTAACGTCTTGACCACAATATATAACTGCTACCTCCACCCATTGACGTTAGTTCCTTTCTTTCTGTCCTGCCTGACATGGATATGGAGCTCGCTCCCTTGCTTCTGCCACTTGACAGGAGTTTATCTAAAATGTTTCCATGCAATGGCCATTATACACTCTAAAACTAGTTTTAAACTCTGCAAGGATTGCCACAAACTGTTGTTGGTGACGGAGCTCCATAAGCTCCGTCTCTGGTGTCAGAGCTCCTAGCATGGCTCAGTCGGGCGTCGCCTACTCTCGGCTAAATCCGAAGACTATCAGGAACCACAAGGCCAAACTTTAGGTTGTGGATAGTTGAAAAGTGTGTAAGGCCGGATCCTGGTCAAAGTAGAGTATGAAGACACGTCATCAGTCCTGAGGTTGAACCGAGAGAGGGCGTCATCCAACTCAAAATCGTCCGGTAAGTCCAAATCCAAAAAGAAACGCAGGAAGTCTGGCAGTTATTTTGTGGCCACAGTATCACTTCCAGGGTGGAATGGATCCACCCCGGAGCCTCATAATGTCACCTACTGGCGCACAAGTAAATTGCTGAGGAAACCAAATCTATGGATTCAGTCTTGCACTTGTGGGTATTCACAAGATTAGGAATCTGTGGTTAGAGTATCCACCAGAAAGAGTTACAGAGCAGTGTGTTTTTTACTCTTTAAGAGGCTTCCTCTGTTCCCTCTTTATTTGGTTTAGGCACACTGATGGGGTGTTTTATTTCTTATGAGTGGCATACACCCTTTCCATTCATCCTTCTCAAGTGAGGCTGTTTCTGTGTTAATGTGTCCTACGGTTTGACTTTTCTAAAGGTTGATGAATGGGAACTTCATACTAGACATCATTTGTTATACCTTTGAGTTGGCCTTGTTTTGTCCTGCAGGATTGTCATTTTGACTGATGAATGTATGCTGAGTGACTCTGCCTTAGAAAGGGCCTGGCTTAAAATAGACCGCACCCAAGCCCATCATCTTATGCTAACTGTACTATCTGAAAGAGACCCGTTAGTAATAGATTCCTTACCTTAGAATATCCCCAGGCATCAGACTGGATCTGGAAAGTTTTCGTCAGCAGTACCCCTGCGCGTCGGTAGGCATCGTCATACGGCTCCGCGTACGTCGCTGGCATCGTAGCCGCCGAGATGACGTAGTCAGAGCTACTTAGACACGCCCACGCTCGCTGACGTCAGTTCTTTCTTTTTCCGCGCAGCAGCGCAGATCAGAGAGAGAGCGGTACCCCTAGTTAAAAGTTTAACTTGGTTTCTAACAATTTCTTTTGTCGTGTTCTTGACTCCTGGTGCGATAGAGATGCCCGGGTTTAAGCCCTGTAGGGCCTGCCGCTGCAACATGTCGGTGTCGGACCCTCACGACGCGTATCTCTTCTGCTTGGGGCACACCCATGACCCCAGGGCCTGCCCCGATTGCCGTGCCATGGTGCCGAAAGCTTTGCGGGAGCGTTCCCGAAAGTTTTTGGAGGTCCGGCAATCGGTTCCGCGCCGATCAAGGTCCCGATCCTGTGGGAGGTCAAGGGACCGGTCGCGGAGCCATCAGCATCGCTCACTGAATCGGGGACAGGTAATTCTCAGCGCCATAAAAAGTCGAAGAAGGGCCGTCGCTCTTCTTCTACCCCTCACCGGTCGTGGGACGCAGTGGAGTGGGCGGGCGGTAACTCCCCCGCGGCTCCGTTGGAGCCTCCGTCGTTGCCTGCGGCCTACCCTCCCTTTCCGGGGTTGCACGCAACTTCAGACGAGGTGCAGGCCTTTATGTCGGCCTTGCGCCATTTGTTTGCCCCGCCGGGTCCCTCCGGAGTGCCTTCGGGCCCCGCGGATCCGCCGGAAGGGTTTGCCCCCGTGCCACCGCCTCTGGCCTCGGCTGCGGCGGCACCAGCCGCGACTCCGGCCTCGGACCGGGCTCCGGCTTCGGTGCCGACTACGGCCTCGGCGCCGGCCCTGGATCTGGTGCCGGGCACGGCGCCGCCGCTGACGCCAGACGGCGCCGACCCGGGACTGGTATCTTACCCTCTCATTCCATTTCTTGGAGGGGAGTTTATCCTGTTTCCCAGGGCACCTCGTCCTTACTGGCCCCTTCAGCAACCGATGGACGAAGGGGAATACTGGGAGGGGTGCGAGGACCCTCTTGCAGCTCAATGCGAGGATGAGCCTGAGTGGGAAGGCGATGTGGAGTGTCCAGTGGATCTGGATTTCTCTCCACACCCTGACACTCTGTCCCCTTCTTCCGTGGCCACGGAGGAGGTTGGGACTTTTTCGGTGGTTTTACGTCGGGCAGCTGAGGCTCTTAATCTCGAGCTCCCTTCTGTACCTATCAGGACCAGTCTCCTGACTGAGGTCCTGCAGCCGCAGTCGTCCTCTCCGGAGCCGTTACTGCCCTTCAATGAAGCGCTTACTGATATCCTGTTGGGCACCTGGATTAAACCTAACACAGGAGTCCCTGTGGACAAGGGTGTGGCGCGCTGCCATAACCCGGCGCCGGGCGACCCCAGCTTTCTAACACAACACCCTACGCCTGAGAGTCTGGTTGTCCAGGCTTCTGCCTCGCCCAGTGTGTTCCCTTCTGCTCCTCCGGACAAGGAATCTAGGAAACTGGAGCAATTTGGGAAATAGATTTTCACATCTGCCAGCTCTGGGTTGCGGGCGGTGAATACTGCATGCCTGCTAGGCCGCTATTCCCATTCTGTGTGGGACACTGTGGCACAGGTGCTACCTCAGTGCCCTGTATAGGCACGGGCGGTTCTCTCCCAAGCCATTACCGTGGGGAGAGATGCTGCGAAATTTACTATTCGTTGTGGGCTTGACAAGGCCGATTCTCTTGGTAGGGCACTTTCCAAAACTGTGGCGCTCCATCGTTATGCTTGGCTCCGCACAACGGGCTTCTCTGGGGATGTCCAAAACACCCTCGGATAGGTGGGTTCTGCAAATAGTCCGCAGGGGCTACTCCCTCACCTTCGAATCAACCCCTCCAGCCATGCCTCCTCAGTACCACCGCATGTCAGGGGAACACTTGGCACTTCTCCAGCAGGAAGTTACAGCCCTCTTGGCCAAGGGGGCCATCGAGCGAGTTCCGATGCCAGAAGTAGGTCGTAGTTGTTACTCCCACTACTTATTGGTTCCGAAGAAGGACAAAGGTCTGCGCCCTATCTTAGACCTCCGGAACGTCAATCGCTTCCTCCGGAAAGAGAAGTTCAAGATGCTCACGCTAGCTCAGATCTTGTCTGCTCTAGACCCGCAAGACTGTCTGGTAGCGTTGGACTTGCAGGATGCTTATTTTTATAATCCCATCCTGCCAGCCCACCGGCGTTACCTACGGTTCACGGTGGGCCACGAGCACTTTCAGTTCACCGTGCCCCCTTTTGGCCTTACCAGCGACCCTCTGGTGTTTACGTAAGTGATGGCGGTGGTCGCAGCTCATCTGCGCAGATCAGGGGTTTCAGTCTTCCCCTATCTCGACGACTGGCTGTTGAAAGCGGGCTCGCCCCAGGCAGTCATCTCCCACCTCCAGACTACGGCCGACCTCCTGCATTTGCTGGGGTTTTCCATCAACGTGCCGATTCCCTCTCAGAAGCTCCTCTTCATCGGAACAGTTCTGGATACGGCGCAGTTTCGGGTTTATCCTCCCGAACAGTGAGTCGGGGACATTCGGGCTATGATTCCGATCTTTCAGCCCTGGTCCTGGGTTTCGGTCAGGAAGACACTGAGGCTGCTGGGCCTAATGGCCTCCTGCATCCTGCTGATTGACCATGCCAGATGGCATATGCGGGCTCTGCAGTAGGACCTGAAGTTCCAGTGGACGCAGCATCGGGGGAACCTGTCGGACTACTTCCAGATCTCAGAGGGCACTGCACAGGACTTGCAGTGGTGACTCACGAACCAGCGTTGGGTCAGCCGCAGATCCCTCTCCCTTCCCCAACCGGAGCACACAGTAGTGACGGACGCGTCCCTCCTGGGATGGGGCGGCCACATGGGAGAGGTGGAGATCAGAGGCCTCTGGTCTCCGGCGGAGTCCAAGCTCCATATCAACCTTTTGGCGCTCAGGGCGATCCTACTTGTTCTCAAAGCATTGCTTCCCTCTGTCAAGGGGAGAGTAGTGCAGGTGTTCACAGACAACACCACCGCCATGTGGTACTGCAACAAGCAAGGCGGGTCATGGACCCTATGTCAGGAGGCTCTACATCTCTGGACGTGGCTGGAAAGTCAAGGCATTTCCTTGGTGGTTCAACACCTGACAGGTTCACTGAACGCCAGGGCGGACGAACTCAGCCAACGGTGCATGTTGGATCACGGATGGCGTCCTCACTTGGAGGTGGTGCAAGGTCTCTTTCAGCAGTGGGGAGAACCTTGGTTAGATCTATTTGCCACCGAAGAGAACACGCAATGTCAGCAGTTCTGCACGTTGAAGTTTCCAAGGCGGCACTCGCTAGGCGATGCTTTTCGTCGCAAGTGGAGTTGCAGTCTGTTGTACGCCTTTCCGCCTACACCACTTCTGCCCAGAGTGCTGAAGATCAGGCGCAACCGAGCCCAAGTCATTCTTGTGGCACCAGACTGGGCTCAAAGAGTTTGGTATCCCGAGCTACTCAGTCCTCCTCCCAAACCTGTCCAGCCTCCACCTCCTTGCGTGGAGATTGAGCGGTGACAGCTGATTCTATTTGACTTGCCTCCCGAAGTCTGTAATGAAGATTTTGGCAGCCAGTCGTCCCTCCACTAAAACAGTGTACGCCTGTCAGTGGAAAAAATTTGTGGCATGGTGCACAGCTAAGTCTGTTGATCCTCTTGCTGCCCCTCTTTCTGAGGTCCTATTGTTCCTCCTTTCTTTGGCCTAGCAGGGCTCTGCTTTGGGCACTATCAAAGGCTACCTCTCTGCTCTTTCAGCCTTTCTTAGGTTGCCTGATCAGCCCTCTCTTTTCAAGTCCCTGGATGTCAATAGATTTCTCAAAGGCATTACTCACCTTTTCCCTCCTATTCCTTTTGTGATGCCTCAATGGGACTTGAACCTGGTTCTCACATATCTGATGTGCGCTCCATTTGAGCCTCTTCATAACTGTCCTTTGCAGTTATTGACTCTGAAAACTGTCTTCCTGGTGGCCATCACCTCAGCTCGGCGGTTGAGTGAGCTCCAGGCTGTTTCCTGCAAACCTCCTTTCCCAGCGATTCATCTGGACAAGGTTGTGCTTTGACCGCGTCCCTCCTTTCTACCAAAAGTAGTCTGTCTTTCATCTCGGACAAACTGTAACTCTTCCCACTTTCTTTCTGCCTCCGCACCCTTCAAGAGAAGAGGAGATGCTCCACCGTCTGAACTCAAAACGTGCACTCTCGTTTTATCTCAACTGCACACAACAGTTCCGGGTGGATGATCAGCTCTTTGTTGGCTATGTGGGCGCCAAGAAAGGCCGGGCTGTGCACAAGCGAACTATCTCCCGATGGGTTGTCTTGTGCAATAAAGCCTGTTACTCTCTGGCTAAAAAGGAACCTCCGGTTGGGCTGCGCGCCCATTCTACCTGGCGACAGCAGCTACTACAGCGTTGGGACGTGGTGTCCCCCTGCAAGACATCTGTCAGGCGGCCACTTGAGCCTCGTTGCATACTTTCACTAAGCACTATTGCCTTGACAGTCAAGTCCGGAGAGACAGCTTCTTTGGCCGTTCAGTTCTCCGTGACTTTCTGGTGTAATCTCACTTCGCAGACCCACCACCGGGGTTGGTATTGCTGGGTATGTATTCTAAGGTAAGGAATCTATCACTAACGTGTCTTTCAGATGCACAAGTAAGTTACTTGTGTAACGATATATCTGTAAGAGACATTAGTTAGTGATAGATTCCTTACCGCCCGCCCATCCTCCCCGTTCTGCGAACTGTTCTCTAGGGTTCAGGTCATCCCTTTCAGGGCTCTAGTTCTATTGCACCAGTAGTCGGTCTCTGGCATAGCGCTGCGCCTCTGGCGCGGAAAAGTTGTGTACAGAACTGACGTCAGCGCGCGTGGGTGCGTCAAAGTAGCTCTGACGACGTCATCTCGGCGGCTACGACGCCAGCGACTGACGCGGAGCCGTACGACGACGCATACCGACGTGCAGCGGTACTGCTGACGAAAACTTTCCGGATCCAGTCTGAATCCTGGGGATATTCTAAGGTAAGGAATCTATCACTAACTAATGTCTCTTACAGATATGTTCGAGGCATGTGGGCTGCTGAATTCATATCTGTGCATAGATCGCCGCCTAGTGTTGGGTCCGGATGTTTGCACGTTGTTGTCCTGGAAGAGTCTTCGAAGTATCCTTGGATAGGTGACTCCTCCCCTGGACTACAGTGCGCATGGGCATCCTCTCCATCCTCAGATTGTTTTTTTCCGCCATTGGGTTCGGATGTGCTATCTTAGCTCAAGTTAGGAAAATAGTTGGTCGAGGCCAAAAGGCCTTTAGTTCGCGTCGGTACTGTTTATCGATCGGGTTTCGATAGAATTTGTTAGTTTACTAACTTTTCAGCACCGACTTCTTTCGCATTTACCTGTCCATCGACGACTTCGACGATGGAATCCAGGACGCCATTCAAAAGGTGTCCGGTATGCAATGCGAAGTACCCACACATCGACGTCCATCCGGTGTGCAACAAATGCCTTTCACCGGACCACGACGAATCGACATGCATGGCCTGTGCCGGGTTCCGTTCCAAGAAGACTCTAAGGAACCGAAGAGCGGCGAGACTCGAGGCGCGGCACGCGGCACCGGCCCCGGCAGACATCTTCGACGAGGCCGACGTCGAAGACTTAGAAGCCATACCCTCCAGTTCCGTTTCCGACAACGACCCCGGCTCGGACGGGGGCGACGAGTCACTCTTCCACAGAGGTGAAGACGACACCGAGGTAGGAGACGACGAGGAGGCCTTAGGGGCCGAGGAGAGTAGCTCCAATGATGAACAAGGCCTACCTGTTCAAACCGAAGAAACACCAGCGCCACAGCCTTTGGCTCCGGTCGAGAGATCGCCTTCGGGCCTTACCCGAGACCCATCCCGTAGTTCTTCGGCCCCGCCCTCGGACGTTCAGCGGCAGCCATTGCCGCATAAGCCAGCTGGTTTCCCTACCACGAAACCGAAACCGAAAGCTGCTCCGGTTCAAACGAAACCGAAACTGAAAGTGGCCTTGGTCGGATCGAGGCCTTCGACGCCTTCGACGCCAGCGCAACGCGTCGGCACCGACCGCACCAAGAGGGACTTCGGTGCCGAACTAGAATCGGGCGACATCGGAGTCGGCAAAGGGAAAAAGGCCATCGGCACCGAGAAACCTACTCGGCTACCGACGCCAACGACACCAAGGGCAATACCGCCTGCTTCGCCACGCGTCGCTCCCTCGACGACGCCAAAGCCTCACGTACCGAGGACGTCGGTGGTGATCTCCACACCTCGACTCGAAGACCAGCCGGCGCCGAAAAAATCCACGCCCGGCTCTACGAACCTGCCCGGTGCCAAAGCCTCACCGACGCCCCAAGTGCGGCCTGGTGCGACACAAAGCAACAAAACCACGGGGGCCCTCAAGGACCCGATAGGCGCTCCAGCACCCTCAACGGGGCCAGCCAACATTACCTTCGGCTTGCCTCCGTCAACAATCCCGAAGATGTTCCAACTCAGGACACGGGTTACCCAGACTCCGGTTCCACCGGACGAGACGTCGCCGTCATGTGTCATCGACGCCGACACTGGCAGGATGGTTCTCCACGACCGAAGAATAACTTCGGAACCGCCATTGGACCCTTTCAGGATCCCACTAAAAAGGAAGCTGCCTGTGGAACCAGAACCTCTCCTTTATGAACCGTTCCATTCCTCCTACCAGGATCCACACCGGTTCTCCCCCGTACGCTCCGACACGGATGCATTGGAGGACTACATGGGGGACCAAGCACCCTACCATGTAGACACAGACCCTGATGACCAGCAGGATCCTGATCAAACTTGGGGCGACCCTGCAGACCCCAGTGCACCTCTCGATACACAGGACCCACAACTCTATGGGGCGAAAACATCTCCCACGGAGGATACTGCGGCGTTCAACGCACTTATTGAACGTGCGGCAAATAACCATGGGGTACAGCTTCACTCGGATACCATCGAGGATGACTTTCTATTGGACACCTTTGCATCCTCAGAAAGACATGTGAAAACTTTGCCAATGCTGAAGGGGGTCCTCAAGCCGGCTAAGGACATTTTCAGGGAACCCACCAGGGCACGAGTGATAAACCCCAGGATTGATAAAAAATACAGATCAGCACCTGGGGATCCTACTTACATCAAAGGACAGTTACCACTCGACTCCATCGTCGTAGCGAATGCTCGCAAGAGGGCACACTCGCAAACGACAGGTGACGCTCCTCCCCCGGACAAAGAGTCCAAGGTGCTAGAGACCTCCGGCAAACGAGTTGCCGCCCAGGCTGCCAACATATGGCGCATAGCCAACACTCAAGCGCTCCTCGCTCGCTACGATAGAGCGCACTATGACACATTGGAGCACCTCCTCCAACATCTCCCTGACCACTTCAAAGAAGGTGCGGAAATTCTTATCAGAGAGGGACAGCTACTCACAAATGCTTCCATCAAATGTGCGCTAGATGCTGCAGACACGGCTGCCAGGGCCATAAACACAAGCGTCATGCTGCGACGCCATGCCTGGCTACGAATCTCAGGATTCAAGCCTGAGGTACAAAACAACATACTGAACCAGCCCGTCAACCCCGACTATTTATTCGGCCCAGAGGTTGACACCACCCTCGAAAAGATAAAAAAGGACACGGACACTGCAAAGTCCATGGGCGCTCTCCAAACTCAGTCCTTTCGGAGCGGCTCCTTTCGTCGCCCCGGAAACAAGGGAGCAGGTAGAGGACAGGGGTCACAACAAACGTATAACAAAGGCAATACACAGACCACCTACGATAAAAACACCCGAGGTGGATATCGTGGCTCCAGTACAAAGGGCAGAGGACGTGGCTACGGCAACACCAGGTCCTCCCCCAAGAACAAGCAGTGACGCCCTCTCCCTTCCTCCCGACCACATAACACCTGTCGGGGGAAGACTACAAAGGTTCCTGTCCACGTGGAACTCCATCACCACGGACAGGTGGGTCAAAGATATTATAAAATACGGTTACTGTCTGGAGTTAACCTCCACTCCACCCACAATACCACCAAGAAACCGTCCTATGTCCTCAGAGCACTTAACGCTCTTACAGCAAGAGGTAGAAAGTATGCTTCTAAAAGGCGCTATCGAGGTCGTACCCATCCACGAGCAGGGTACGGGGGTTTACTCCCTCTACTTCTTAATTCCAAAAAAGGACGGGTCGCTCAGGCCTATATTAGACCTGAGACCCCTGAACCAGTACATTCTTTCAGAGCACTTTCACATGCTCACTCTACAGCAATTCCTTCCGCTTCTCAAGCAGGGAGACTTCCTAGCCTCACTGGACCTCAAGGATGCGTACTTTCACATACCCATCCACCCCTCACACAAAAAATACCTCAGGTTCACTGTTCAGGGACGGCACTATCAGTTCAAAGTCCTTCCCTTCGGCGTGACAACAGCGCCCAGGGTTTTCACGAAGTGCCTAGCTACGGTGGCAGCACATTTACGGAGACAGCATATACACGTCTACCCCTACCTAGACGACTGGCTCGTTCAAGCGAAGTCAGCCCAGCAATGTGCAAGCCACATGTCCCGCACCATTCATCTTCTTCACAGTCTGGGATTCTCACTAAATTACCCAAAGTCCCATCTCCAGCCCGCACACGTACAACAGTACCTAGGTGCGACTATAGACACTCTGGCGGCCACAGCTCAGCCAAATTTAGTGAGGATCAACAGCATACAACTGCTGATCTCCAAGTTCAAACCCAATCACTCGCTTCCAGCGCGAGTGTTTATGCAGTTGATAGGCATGATGGCCTCCTGCATCTTCATAGTCCCGCACGCGAGGTTACATATGCGCCCACTTCAGGAGTGCCTAGCACGTCAGTGGAATCAGGCTCAAGGACAGTTGAAAGACCTAGTGTTGGTGAGCGGTCGGGCATACAACTCTCTGCATTGGTGGAATCCACAAAACCTTTGCAAGGGCCGACCGTTCCAAGAGCCTGTCCCACAGATAGTACTGACAGCGGACGCGTCTCTCCAGGGATGGGGAGCTCATGTACTCCACTACACAGTGCAGGGACTATGGACAACACAACAAAAGAAGATGCACATCAACCTTCTGGAACTGATGGCAATCTTCCTGGCCATGAAGGCATTCAAAGTACATCTATGCAACAAGGTCGTGTTGATCCGGACGGACAACATGACCGCAATGTACTACATACAGAAACAGGGAGGAACACACTCTCCACAGTTGTCTCATCTGGCTCAGAGCATGTGGAAGTGGGCCATTCAAAGGAACATGTTCCTCATGGCGGAACACCTCCCTGGCAAGGACAACCAGATGGCGGATCTGCTCAGCAGACACAGCCACCAGATGCACGAGTGGGAGTTACACCCATCAGTACTCCAACCGTACTTCCAGCAGTGGGGTCATCCAGAGATAGACCTATTCGCGACAAGCGAAAACGCAAAATGCCAAAGCTTCGCCGCCAGATTCCCACATCCGCAGTCGCAGGGCAATGCGATATGGATGAACTGGTCCGGCAGATTTGCGTACGCTTTTCCCCCAGCGCCGTTGATACCGCTGGTGGCTCGCAAACTCCGACAACACTCCCTGACACTCGTCCTAGTTGCTCCCACGTGGGCCCGCCAGCCGTGGTACACCACCTTCCTAGAACTTTCCGTGGTGCCGCATCAAAGGCTGCGGATCAAACCCGCGCATTTGACGCAGAACCATGGAGAGGTTCAGCACCCAGATCCGCAACAGCTGAACCTGGCGATCTGGCTCCTGAAGTCCTAGAGTTTGGCTATCTCAACCTGCCACCTGACTGTATGGACATCATCAAGGAGGCCAGGAGACCCACTACCAGAGCTTGCTATGCAGCCAAATGGAAAAGGTTCGTCATCTATTGCGATAATAATGACATCAACCCGCTGGACGCATCCATCCACAACATCATCTGTTACCTCTTACACCTATACCGATGCAATCTGGCGTACACCTCTATACGTGTCCATTTGACCGCAATATCTGCATATCTGCAAACCAGGCAGCACCTCTCTCTATTCAGAGTGCCTGCCATCAAAGCATTCTTGGAAGGGCTCAAACGAGTCATTCCACCTAGTCACCCACCGGCTCCAATGTGGAACCTCAACTTGGTCCTCACACGCCTGATGGGTCCACCCTTTGAACCTCTACACTCATGCGAGATTCAATTCCTTACCTGGAAAGTGGCCTTCCTGGTAGCGATCACTTCCCTAAGAAGAGTTAGTGAACTCCAGGCACTAACCGTTCAAGAGCCATTTATTCAGGTTCACGCCAACAGGGTTGTACTACGTACCAACCCCAAATTCATGCCCAAGGTAATATCGCAGTTCCACATGAATCAGACTATTGAACTGCCCGTTTTCTTCCAAAACCCACAAACTGTTGCAGAAAGGGCACTACATACACTAGATGTACGGAGGGCCCTCATGTACTACATCGACAGGACTAAACCCTTCAGGAAGACAAAACAACTGTTCGTTGCCTTTGCCCCACACCACAAAGGTAACGCCATCTCCAAAGCGGGGATAGCCAGATGGATAGTTAAGTGTATTCAAATCTGTTATCAAAAGGCAAAACGCACATTAACTATTCCACCACGAGCCCACTCAACACGTAAGTTGGGGGCTTCCATGGCCTTCCTAGGAAATATTCCCCTGCATGATATATGCAGAGCAGCCACATGGTCCACTACACACACATTTACAAAACACTATTGTGTAGATGTGCAGTCAAAACAGCAGGCAGCTGTAGGACAGGCTGTTCTCAAGACACTTTTTCAGACCGCTGCAGCTGGCACGGGTAGCCGCCGCTAATAGAGGGCACTGCTATGTATTCTATGCACAGATATGAATTCAGCAGCCCACATGCCTCGAACTGAATATGCTACTTACCAGTATGCATCTGTTCTTGGCATGTAGGGCTGCTGACATTCATATCGCCCTCCCTCCTCCCCGGCGCCTGTCGCAGCTGCAGCTCTCAGAATTACTGCAAGCATGGTCATCACTTTCTGTATCTACTCCATCACTGCCACAATGGCGAAAAACAATCTGAGGATGGAGAGGATGCCCATGCGCACTGTAGTCCAGGGGAGGAGTCACCTATCCAAGGATACTTCGAAGACTCTTCCAGGACAACAACGTGCAAACATCCGGACCCAACACTAGGCGGCGATCTATGCACAGATATGAATGTCAGCAGCCCTACATGCCAAGAACAGATGCATACTGGTAAGTAGCATATTCAATCGTTACACAAGTAAGTAACTTGTGCAACAGCCTTCTGCTTCCTTCATTACTTGGGTTGTACCATTTCCTGCTCCCTCGTACCCCCAGATCTCTGAGGACTACAGAACAACTTCTAGATCGTCCATGCTATTAAATTCACAGTGGTCTGCTCTTGTTGCGCCAGAATTTGTATAGGGACTGGGCCCTAATATTTCTGCACAGCTAAAGTGGCGGAACCCTTTTGGTATCATGAAGCTCCTAGAGTTCCTCCAACCTGCTCTTGCTGGTCCCTAAGTTACAGGGTGTCGTAATGCAGCCCTCTGGGTGCTAGAATACCAATTACATTTAAATGCTGAACCCTCCTCCAGGAGAAGCTGAGCCCCTTAGTTATTGAAGTCAGTGTACCTAATGACCATGAATGTACTTTTAAACATGATGCCAATGCATGATTTTCTTAGTATCCTGTTTATGCAAATTGACAAAGTTTGCTTTTATAATAGGCTTGGTTTGCTACCTCCTTTAGCTTCTTTTCTTTTTTTAAAAATTAATTTCAGATTATTCCGTTGGTCACCTTCAGACACATTTGTTCCCTCTTCTATTTCCAATCTGTTACTTCCTTCTTTTATTCTTCCATGCACCACTTCTTTCTTTTATCTCACCATATATTTTCTTCCTTTACAGACTGCCTTCCCTCTCATTGATAGTGTGGACCCTCATGGATTTGTCTCTTATCGCCTCTTCCGGGATGCCACTCGCTACACAGATGGCCATCATGTAAAGGTATTTAATGCTACAGCTCCACGGAAACCTCCTCCATTGCAGCTCCCTATCCAGTTTTCTTGGCGTTCACGTACCGTTTTGGTATATGATGATCAATGTAATCACTTGTATTGCTCTGTGAATTACCCTATAGGACCCAGAACAGTGTCAGCAGGTTTTAGAGTGAAATTTGAAGATCTTTCAAAGCCCTCTCCCTTATCCCTTGGTCTGCCTAACACACTTTGACACCACACCTGGTTCATTTCTCTAAGCAAGGAAAACATGCATTTCCTTGTTCGTTTTGTTTGTACATGAGGGTCGATTCGGAGCAAATTATTTAAGAAGCGACCATAATCCAGGATTCCCTCCCTGTGAGCCTGTATTAATGATTTTGTAGAGGATTAGTTTACCTAATTTACCACATTTAAGAGATGCTTTGCTGAATACTGATTGGCAGGGTGAAGAAGCTCACAAGCCACAACCCAGCAGTTTTTTAGGTCTCGCTGAGTCAGCCCGCATGCGCTGCTCGGAGAGACTTTAGTAAGGGCTTTAAAAATGCTACCACCGGCTACAGCTTGCAGTGCATATGCGCGGGTGCGCGCTTCAGCAGAGGCGCCATATGGCGTGATTACTGCTGCGCGCGCACCACTCGCGCACATGCACTGCAAGCTGTGGCCGGCGGTAGCATTTTTAGCTTGCTAATCGCGGCACCAGTGCTTTACTTTTAACATTAAAAGTAAAGCGCCGGTGCCGCGATTATAGCAAAAGTAAAGATATAGAAACAAACATCTATTTCTTGACTTTTGCTATAATCGCGGCACCCGCGTTTTACTTTTAATGTTAAAAGTAAAGCACCAGTGCCGCGATTAGAAAGAAAACAAGCATTGGCATAGCCAATAGGTCTCGCCTTTGGGACCTTATAAGTGTTTAGCTATGCAACAGTTGCATAACTAAATACTTATAAGGTCCCAAAAGCGAGACCTATTGGCTATGCCAATGCTTGTGATAGTTTTATATTGTTCTAAAGTTATTGAATGGTGACACAATGTTATCACACGAAACAAATACAATTTTCGGATAGCCCCCCCGTTCACCCTTGCGCACTCGTGCTCTTGCGTATTTTCTCCCCCTCCTGTCGTGACAGTCTCAAAAAAATAACTAAGTGTCAAAAACTTCAACGGGTGACACGCACACTATACAAACTACAGATAACAAGTACGTTTATTTGTAAATTATAAAAAAAAATGGCACTTGAAGCGCGACTTTTCTTCCGTCGCCTCCTCAGGGGTAGTAAGCGCTATATAAATGCAAATACAATCACAATCTCCTCACACATTCCCCCACTCCAGTTACGAGCAGGCTCTGCCCACGAACACAAGCTCTGGCAGCACTGGGCCCCAAGCCCCTCCCCCACCCGGGCTTGCCTCCGTTTCCTATGTTGCTGCTACGGTCCGTGCAGAGTTCTTGTAAAGATAAGGCAATCGCATGTTCCGATAAGGTTCAGATTGGAGATGAGTCAGCAGCCTAGATAACTACAAAACAACTGTTCCGAAGAGACCAAGAAAACGACTCCAGAGGTCCCAAATCTAATTTAGTACTGAGCGAAGTCATTAACTGGGAGAGGACATGCTTTCAAGTCAGGTTAAAGCTTTCGCAGCCTGGGGCAGGCCGGAAAATGTCACGCTGAGAATTACATTAAACCCTGAATAAAGCACAGACGTGGTTATTTTTTGCGTTGCAGCAGGTGCTCAACCCGCTGAGCTAGCTTAGCTGATGTAAGGGAGGGCAGTAAAGGGCTGGCAGCTTCAATACACGTGCCCCGCTCTGACAGAGGCCTGGTTGTATGTTTCTGAAAGTGTGGCTGTTTCCTACGCTTCCGCATCACAACACGCTTCAGTGTGGCTAAAAGTTCACCACAACATGATTGTAGCGCTAGCGCCCCTCTGAAACTCACTACTACACAACCAACGCCTACCACACAGGCAACAATAAGCGCCTACTCTACCAGCCAAGCACAACAAACACACAGCCTCTAGCGTCGCTTGAAAAGCGCTCAGGACGTCAACATTTGTATGAAGCGCTATACCAATTTTATCTGGCATTGCCCCATAAGCACAATATGCGCTAAATCAATCCCCTCTAGGCGCTGCAGTGAATATGAGGCGCGCTTGTGAATAGTGCTTGATGGAAACCACTAGTGGGGTAAACCTGCCAATCAGAGGGCCTTACTCCTTGCACAGGGGGTGGAAGTGGACTTGCAAATCAGTGTCCGCACAATCTGTGAACTCATTCGAAAGGCCTCCATCAAGTGATGCAGACTGTCTATTCATTTACAATCTGGTTTTAATCGAAAAGCCTAGAAAAAGAGTAAAGAGTTGTAAAAATAAAACACGCAGGGAATTAGGGAAAGGGGAAGAAAACACGTTGTGAAACTTCAGGCCCTAGTCCCAGACATGTGGGTATCCAGGTTTACAGGTTACGATGTCCCTTTCACAGAAAACAAACCTTTCCGCAGATGGCAAAATAGGGCATTACCACCACAGATTGTTAGGACTTATACGAGGAAGAATAAGAAAAATAGTTATTTACGTACTAAAATACACTGTGCAGATCAAAATGAGCCTGCAATAGTCAGAATACCCGGTTTACAGTTATGAAAAATGGGATACAAAATAAACCAGCATTGGCATAGCCAATAGTTCTCTTCTTTGGGACCTTATAAGTGTTTAGCCATGCAACAGTTGATGTTGTTGTACCAATGATGTTGTGCTGCATAACTAAATACTTATAAGGTCCCAAAGGCGAGACCTATTGGCTATGCCAATGCTTGTTTTCATAAATACCAATCGGAGGACCCTAAGTGTAACCCCTCCAAGAAATGTTTAAAGCATGGTGTCATTCAGCACGTTTACCCAAAATATTATGGCCTGGAAACCTAGTTTTTAGACATGGTTCAGAAGCAAAGTTATTTTAAAATGTGAACGCAGAACTTCCCTGCATTTTTCTAAATACTAGTTCTAAATGTACCAAATAAGCTCTGAGGTGAAATTTGGTGGATGACCCTTCCAACCCCCACCATCCCCCTCACAGAACTGTTTATTTTCCAGTGGGGCCAAACTGTAATTTACAGCACTCGTCATCAAATACATTGACTTGAAACATTGGGCAGTACTGAAGGACAACCAATGAAATATTTAAATTCACCCGCGAGGAAGGGACCAAAGCTGGGTTACTTGTCACTGTGCTCTATTATGTAAACTACCATGGCCCACACCTGTTTTCAGTCGTACCCTGGTATCTAACACACTGTTGCTGTGCACGTTTTCACATTACATCAGCATGTTGAGCACCACTGCTAGGGCAGTTTCCACAATGTTCCAGTATGTAAAACGCCGTAGCAAGGCCAGCTTCGACAATGGGCAACATGTATATACCATAATCGTAAAAAAAAATTCCCAGCTCTCATATGTAATGCAACAAGGCCATCCACTTTTCTGTATGCCCCAGTATGTAAGGTGCAATAGCTATTCCAGTTTTCACTGTCCCCATATGTAAAGCAATATAGACAGGTCAAGTTCCATGATACTCTTGTATGTGGAGCACAGTAACAATTTTAATGTTGCACCTTTATTGTAATTGCATTTATATAGCTCTTACTATCCCTGACGAGGCGTCAAAGCGCTTCTTTGGCGAGTAGCTTGCTACTCCGGAACCCATAAAGGATTAGTGGTGAATTAGTATAGTGAAATATGAAAGTAATTTGAGTGGTAGGTATCTTAGTCAGTTATTTGGATTGAGAAGAATAGTGGAGGGAAAGTAGAGGCAAACGGTTTGCATTTATATAGCGTTTGCTACCGTTGATGAGGTGTTGAAGCGCTTTTTCAGCGAGTAGCATGCTACTCTGGAGCCCATAAAGGATTGTTAATTATAATTAAAAAGCTAGTAAAGCAACATAATTGAGCTATTCCCACAGTGCCCATTATCTAAAGCATCGCAGATAAGGACAGTTTCATCGATGCTTTGAGTTGTAACCACTGTGCTATTCTTTTCTATTCTGAGAGTCTTGTAAATCGCATAGCTACCTGAAGACTTATCAACACTATAACAATCCTCATTATAGCCAGCTCACCGCCAAGAGAAAACTAGTTACTGTACAGCCAGGTTTTCAGGGCCTTATGGATTCATTGGTAATTCAAGTCGGAGAGTCCTCCAAAGCTTGGGGGCCAGGTGAGACTATGAACAGCCTCCCAACGAGATCTACTGGTCTTAGGAACTTATAGTAAGTGTGCCGAAAAGGATCAAAGCAACCTCCCAGGAATGTATGGGGAAGCTGGCGATCTTAGCTGAAGAGGGTCTCTCTTATGAAATGATCTGTGCAGAACGCATAAGGCCTTCAATTGCACTCACTGCTCCACTGGGAGCCAGTGAAGATCTTTCAGGGCCTTTTTTGCAGATTGGTGCCTTGAAAGGTTCATAAGGAGCCACGCAGAAGCATTGCGAATGACCTGCAGCCTTTTGATTACATATTGGTACAATCCGAGGTATAGAGCATTACCATAATCTAGGCATGAAATGAGAGCCTGGACGATTAATCTTCTAGCTAAAAAAGGAAAAAGATTGCGAACATTTCTTAAGTCTCAGGACACCAAAGCAATTTGCAGCAAGCTTTTTGGCTTGGTGCTCCATTGTGAGGCCAAAAATCCAGCCACTTTCCAAGACTCTTTATCACACATTTGGGCATGGGGAACATATCCAGACAGTGCAGCACAGGGAGTGGGATTTTCTTATAGAAATTGTTACCCAATAGCATAACATCAGTCTTGTCTTCGTTGTGCTTCAGCTTACGGTTAGCCATCCATCTGGCTACTTCCTGAAGGCATAGGGCCAGACTGAGCGGACTAGAGCTGGGGGTCGGGGGAGATTGAAATCACAGCTGGGTGTCATCAGCATAGAAAACCTACGACAACCCAAGGCAGCGCACAATTTCATCTAGGGGGTGCTCCACTAAATAAAGTGTTTCCTAACCCAAGGTCAATATCCATAATACCCCTGTATAGAAGACACTATCGATTTACTACCCTCAGCCAGTACTCCTTTGCCTGAACTCTGAACATTTTCTCCCCAACGCCCCCGCTGAGCTAATTCATCGGCCATGGAAAGGGGCCTTGTCCACTATCATAGCGTGTGTAGGGTTCTGGAAGACTGTTCTTAGAATGCTGAACTTGGCCATTTCCTGCTATGATTATAACAGTAAGCTCTGCACACTTCCATTATTTGTCCGTTAAGTTTGCATCCTTCCTGTGATCACAAAGAGCCTACAGGAATCTTGTCCACTGCTTTCACCTTAAAAGCACACTAGGATCTTACCGCTTTTTAGGTCTTGCCTGAGCCAGCGCATGCGCTGGTCTGGCGAGATATTTAGTGAGTGAGCTTCAGAAATCCGACCACAAGCTTTTGCTTGTGGCCAAAAGCTTGAGGTTACGCGCGTGGGCATGTGCACAGCCGCCATCTGCCTTTCCTCTCTCGCTCGCGGGCACCCTTCACTCGCGGGACGCTGCAGCTGCTTTCACTTTTGCCGCGCGCGCACCGCTCTGGTGTTTTTTAGGTCTCTCCTGAGCCAACGCATGCGCTGGTCTGGCGAGACATTTAGTGAGTGGGCTTCAGAAATCCGACCACAAGCTTTTGCTTGTGGCCTAAAGCTTGCGGTAACGCGCGCGGGCACGTGCACAGCCGCCATCTGGTTGCGCCATCTGGCTTTCCTCTCGCTCACGGAACGCTGCAGCTGCTTTCACTTGTGCCGCCGCGCACCACTCACGTGTTTTTTTTTTTAATTTAATTTTAGCGCGCACGCACACAACTCCTGGGCTTAGTGCTTTCACCGGATATTGTCAGATTACATTACATTAGGCCACACCCACTTGCCTGTCCGGCATAATTATAGCGCAAACTTGAACCAAGGGCATTATAGCACTTCACACGGAAATCAGCTCCCCTTACACAACAGTTTTTAAACACAGTGTAACAAAGCGATTTGCACGGAATCACAAGATGCTGCGCCTGAGCCGAGATTCTAACCTAGTTACCCAGTTCTAACATCCGCAGCACTAGCCGCAGCGGGTGTGATATTAGGAGATTTGTCATAAGAAGAAGCGCTCCCTGAGCTGTGAATACATAGTGCTTTCATCTGATCTTGTCCGATTACATTAGGCCACACCCGCTTGCCTGTCCCGCATAATTATAACGCAAACTTGAACCAAAGGCATTATAGCGCTTCACACGAAAATCAGCTCCCCTTACACAACAGTTTTTAAGCACAGTGTAACGAACTCAGGGCCACCACAGCCTCACTCAGGGCCACCACAGCATCACTCAGCACCACCACAGCATCACTCAGCACCACATCAGTATCACTCAGCATCGCCTTTGCACTAGTACACCACCACATCAGCATCCTCTCCACACCAGTCACCACCTCAGCATCCCTCAGCACCACCTCAGCCTGCTCTCGGAATCTGGCATCTGTTGATTCTCCCCTAGCGTCTGGCTGCTGCTAGTGTTATAATACAGGTACTAGTTCCCAACCTTCACCCTCCAATTGTTTATGCCCCCTTAAAAAAAAGCTTTAACAAACAACCATTGGAATAGGCAGAAACAAGTTGCCAGCATTGCAAGAACAAAAGAAAACTGAGGACATTTTTTATTGTAAATACTTTTTTTAATATGGTCGTTCAGTTGTACATAGTGCCTACTTGGTCATATATAAGGTAACAAAAATGCTTTTGACACTTTTTCATTAATCTTTTCAGCAAGCTGCACAGCAGCCACACTTCTCTACAGCACAGCTTAAAGACATTGGCAAAGTCAGTAGCTCTGGCTAAACGCTTATAAGGCCCCAAGGCGAGACCCATTGGCTATGCCAATGCTTGTTTCAACTGATGTTTAGAATTGCCTCCCCCTTCTAGTGAGAGTTGGCTATTTTGAGGGGATCCCTAACGCTATGCCTCCTTTAAGCTGTGGACTGACAGGACTGAGAACTATGTGCTCTCCCCAAAAGTAATCACATCCTTAAAGATTGTGCTAAAAAAGTTTATAATATTTTATTTTGCAAACACTGTAAGACCATCATAAACAGTGTTCCCAACAAATCTAAGATGCATTAACAAAACATTCCTATTCAACTATATGCCTACATACGATGATCTGATGCCAATTTGTTTTTTCTGTATTTGCAACATGTAAACTGAAAAATGAAGTTAAAAAAAAAACATTCTTATAGAACAATTTCAGATATTTACAATGATTGAATTATTTGCAAAAATGTTGAGGTCAGCATTGCTGGTGCCCAGATCGACATCCAACAGTTGGTATGGCATAGCATATTAAATGGACAGGTTAAGCCCTCTTGCATGAGCCCCAAAGCCATTCGTTCTATGAGTTATTGTGCTCTAATTAGTGCTGTGCTGCTCTCGAACACCCATTTTCTTGAGTCAGTCTAAGCATCAAGCCCCTACTTGCTCACCCTCCAACAAAGAAAAAAACCTCAGTTCCTGGGGTGGGTCAGAAGCTTGGGCTCCCCCATCCTGTGTCTAATAACTTCCAACCTCTTCTCCTTGTCATCACCGAGGTGTACAAAGTATTTCCTACAAGAGCTTATTGCAACAACATTGAATTTCACAAAGACCAGTAAACAGCCGATGGAGCATTTCTAATCCTTCAATACCCCAATGACCAAATAGAGACACATAATCACTGCTCAGCACCACCTCCAACTACATAAAATGGAGTGGATATAAATTTTAGCAAGAGCAGTGGAGGTCCAGAAGTCTGTCATTGTCTTATGGAGCAAAAACAGGAAGAACAGTCCAAGCCCTCAATGCTGTTTAGTTCTTCTATCGCACCCCTGAACTAATCCAGCTGCATACAGATGCCAGTGCTTTTCACTTCCCCACTCCAGTTACAGTTGTGCATTCAGAATTCCAGTTGCCACGGGTCAGAGGAAAACTGAAATGTTGCAAACACCACTACCATATCTGTGCTCCAAACTACAATAACCAAGTTTCTTAGTGATGCCTTGGTTACTCCTGCCTTTGTTTCACCCTACTGCTCTTGGGGTGTGGAGAAGTGCACAACCATCTGCAACTACTCATTGAGTTGTGTGCACGCTTGTCTTGTGGCGTGGATCCCAAAGCAAAATGAAAGTAACATCATGAGAAAGCTCTACCACAAAGCATAACACCATGTTCTGATGAGAAGAGTAGAACAACATGTGGGGACTTTTTGCCCTCTTGGAGGCAAAGGGTGCAACAAAATCATTTGCAGAGAGAGTTGGAGTATTCGGGTTGAGTGTGAAAGGGAAGATGTTTATTGCGATGAGTTGGTGTTGTAGGTAAAAAGAGATTCGATCTTTCTCGTAGGAGTAGGTAGTAGTAGTGACATCTAGTGCTGTGATGTGAGTAAGGCAATTCTCTTTTTTAGGTCTCGCCTGAGCCAGCGCATGCGCTGCTCTGGCAAGACATTTAGTGAGTGGACTTTAAAAAGCCTACCACAGCTTTTTGGTTGGCATACTGTGTGCGGTTACGCGCACAGGCACGAACAGAGGCGCCATCTGGCTTTCCTCTCGCTCTCCCAAGTACGGGTGCCTCGCTCTGCCTCTGTCTTGCTCGCCCCTCCCCCCCCCCCCCCCCCCCCACAGAGCGTGTCTCGCGTCCGCGCATCTTGTTTCATGCAAGTGGGCTTTTTTTTCTTTTTCCTCTGCTTATTTAGTAACTATCCTGTTGTGATTCACTTTGCTGCTTCCGCCCTCCCCATTGTCCTATTCCCTATGTTTCCTTTTATCACAGCCCATGGTCCGTCGTTTCATCCCCCCGTCGCCTCCTTCCCTCCTTTGTCTGACCAAGGCGCCGGGATTAATATCTTTCCCAGATTTAGGAGTCTGGATTGCGGGGCGACTGTGGAATGTTTCTCCCTTCTCCGCTAACATGCCTTTCTTCTTCACTTGCCTCAACTCCGTCCTCCCGTCGCACTGGACCCCGTCCGAGAGATGTATAGATACCTCAGCCCCCCCCCTTTTTATTTCAAGGCTTTTAATCCATCCAACAGATCCGTCTGGTTTCCAGATTTCACCTCTTTCCAGTTTTGTTTGGATTAGTTTGTTACACAAGTTGTATTTTGATGGATTGATTGAATCCTTCTCCCTGTATGTGTAGAGCTTTTATAATAGGATGTGCTCATCTTTCATTCTGCAGCTACTGTTTACCTGACCTTCTGGAGTCGTTCTTCGTGGTGGCAGTGGCGTTGGTTTGGCCCCCCCCTTTTACCCGCAGCTGTCGTGGTAATCGCCAGCACCCTCCCCTTCGGCCGCCGAGCAGAAAATGTAGGGACCACCACGGGCGGCACAACGGCTAGCTACACCGCTGCGTGTTTGGCTCTGATTGGATGTCTCAATTTTTCCAAAATTTGAATTGCTCGCGGTTTGCTCAGGATGACATACGGTCTGTAATCTTAGAAGCTCACACGTCTTTCTATCCAGAATTCAGGGGAATTGTGACTTGTCATGTGTTGTAGGAGAGTAGGATCTGCTTCTTATGGTTACCCCCACTTTTAGCTGATGTTTCACTGTTTTTCGACTTTAGTCTGGCTGGGACCCTGCTATTCAGGGCCCAGCCTAGCTGCTTCCTCTCTAAATTGATTGCATGTACTTAAGGTACACTCCAGATTGGATTCTGGGGTACCCTTATATGTCCCTAGTATATGGTATACTATGTACCCAGGGCATAGGTACCCCAGAGGCCTACCAGGTGCTGCAGCATGTATTGTGCCACCCCTGGCAAGCCATTTTAAATGACACAACAGGTCTGCTACAGCAGCCTGTGTAAGGTGGTGTATGCACTCCTTACTGAGATATAGGTTCCCTATATCTCTCCATATCGCTGCCCATTTAACCTATTAGTCACACCTATGGCAGGCCTTATCAATCCTGAAGGCAGGGTGCTGGGTTTTATGTGAGAGGGCGCCCATGCATGAGCAGTGCCCCTCTGCAGCCTTTGGAACCTTTATTCCGGGGTTGTTTGTGATGCAGCCAGACCATATACTATTAAGTGCATTATAACCTTGCGGTTAATGCTAACTTTGGAATGGCTGCATGGAAACATGTCGTGTTTGGTGTCAAACACCTTGGAATCGTACCTCCACACCAGTAACTGGTGTGGAAGGTATGATTCCACCCTACTAGAGGGAGAAACATGACAGCACCGGTACACCCGGTACCAGATTCACAGACCCAGGAATCACAAAATGGATGCTGCCAGCCACAGACACGAGCCTGCCCTCCTGCTGCTGTATGAAACTCCGGCAGGGGAGGCCTGGACAATAGGTTTCTTGTCACAGGGAGGTGTGACCACCTCCCAGACAGGCTTTAGTGTATTGGGGCTGGGTGGGTGTGCTTTGATGTCTGCACTGGAGGCACATTTGGTGTCCCTGTGCATAGTCCAGCTCAAACCCGTTGCAGGGGTACTCATCACCTGCTCTGGCACAAAACTGGACAAACCCTCTGTCCTGACCCTCCCATAGGTGGGTCCCCATAGTTCCCCACCCCTTCCTTGGGTATAAGGTAGGAACCCCTGACTGCAGGACTTTAGATTTACCTGGACGAATCTCCGCTACAGAATTCCAGAACTTCTACTATCTACACGACGTTGGATGACCGAAGAATCTCCCTTGGAGTAAAGGAGTTATTCCCCTGCAAGAAAGGCACCAAAGTCACATCTGTCTGGTTTGCATCGACGCTGCTCCCGAAGGACACCTACGATTTTGCAACACAGGAGGTGGGTTTCCAAGCCTCCCCGAGGCCGATCCATGCTCTCAGCAATCCTGAGATCCAAAGCCATCGTGGGGACCGTGCAACCCGAACCCCTGGACACCGCGACCATTTGCAGCACCATATGCTTTTTGGCGATCTCTGAAGCTGTGCTTTGGGCTACTTGTAGTCCAGACCCCGAGTGGCGATTCCACCGAAGATTGCTGGCCTACACTCCTCGATTGACCCGTGGGCTGGTATCTAGTTATTCCTCTTGAGGTCCCTGCGCAATCCCTTGCCCGTCGACTTGTGGTTCCCTGAAAAGGGTACTTTGACTTTCAACGGGCTTACCTGGTTGCTCCAGACGTGCCCTGACTCTCCATCGCTTTGGGAGTCCACAGGACCTTGCTGGTCCACATCGAAGCCATTTTTCTTCCACTGCGTGGGTTGCTGTTGCCAAGGCTTGTTGGTCTCCAAGCCAGAAACTGTCCCCCCCCCTCCCCTCCCCTCCCCAAAGCACTCAACACCCTTCGTGGGACAGCTCACCTGCGGACTGTGGTAGTCGTCCACGCCTCCTGGTCCCAGTGGCAGTGGAGTCAAGCGTCACCTCTTTGAACCTGAAACACCCGACATCGGTGGGCATTCGTCTATCGTGCCCCTGGTCACTGGCAAGTGACCCAGACTCCGTCCCCTCTGCCTTCAGGTTCTTCACATCTTCCATCCAGACTTGGATCACACCGGACACGTCTCCTTTCCACAGCAGCAGCACTTTGCAGCCCATCGCCATTGAAACCAATGACGATTCCTGACACCATTTGACACCTATGCACTTGGCTTCCCTGGGTGAGGTAACACGTGTACTCCGGTGCTCCTGTGGTTGCTGGCCCTTGAACCCTCTAAGTCTAAAGGGGTCCTCTCCTAAGTGTCCTTATTCTTTAAAATTACAACCGTGACTTTCCTATTTAATTGTACGGGGCTCGCGGCTGTGTTCTCACACTGCACACATCCCCCGTGGGTCTCCTGTGTCACTACCTTGGGTGGTTCCTTGGGGTCCCGGTGATTCTACCTGCTCTAGGCACTGTGTCAAGACAAGTGGTGGTTCTCATACCACTTTCTTAATATATGGTTTGGTCTTCCCCTGGGGCCCATTGTTATATTGTGCTATTTACTGTCGTTTAATAACTGTATTATTGTGTGCCTTGCTCTCTTAACTTCATAAAGAGGTTAGTAGAGCGTGTTTAGAAATAAAAACATATATTTTATATATATACCTTGTGTGGTTCTCCTTTCATTTAGTTATTCAAGAGGTTATAATCGGGTAAACCAAGCTGCTTTACACTCCTTCAAGACTTAGCCTGAAGGCTGCTCTCCATGGCTATCACTAGGATAGCTTTCAATAAAGGTTGTCTTAAACCTATTCATCAATAAGGGTTGTTTGGACTGGTACAAGGTGCCCACTATAACTAGTGGACAGCATATACCAGGCCAACTTCTCACATGTTACTAAACATGAATGAGTAAGGCAGAAGTATTAGTGATTGTATTTATATAGAGCTTAATACCCCTGACAAGGCGTCAAAGCGCTTTTCGGCGAGTAGCACGCTACTCTGGAACCCAAAAAGGATTAGATCTGAATTAGTATAGGGAGATATTAAATTAATGTGATCGGTGGACATGTGAGTTTATTTAGATTGAAAAGGGATAGTGGAGGGATGGAAGAGGGAAGGGTTTGTGTTTATATAGCTCTTGCTACCCCTAATGAGGTGTTGAAGCGCTTTTCAGGAAGTAGTACGCTACTCCAGAACCCAAACAGGATTGGTGGGGAATAAGTGTAGGGAAATATTAAATTAATTTTAGTGGTGGACATGTGGGTCCATTAGTTGGATTGAAATGGATGGTGGAGGGATAGATGGAAGGGTGTAGAAAGTGTTTTTAGAGATCATAGCACTACCAGGAGGTCTGGGATAAGGAAAGGGGAGGTGTAGGGCGAAGGGTCAGGGGTAAGGGTTTAGAAAGGCTGGTTTGAGAGATCTGAATAGTAAAAAAGGTTTGAGATGATGAACAGGAGGAGAGGAGGGAAGAGTCTAGAAAGGGTTAATTTGTGGATCATAGCAGTAGAATGGGGTTTGGGATGACTCCGCGTGGAAGTAGATGATATATTGCGAGAGATGTAGGGTGAGATGTAGGGTAGTGCATTTGAGATGCTGAATTAGAAGTAAAGTAATACATCTAAAGATACATAAGTACATGGAAGGTATATATGTATAAGGAAGGTAATATATGTAGATTTAAGTTGTATTTAATAAACTCAGACTTTCAGGGGTTGCTGAACTTTGAGCGAATGTATTTGTTTTTGTAATTCAATAGTGAAGCAATTGTACATAAATAGTTATGATAAATGTATTTATTTATACAGTGACCTATGTACATGTTAAACATAAAATAATGTTCGAGACATGTGGGCTGCTGAATTCATATCTGTGCATAGATCGCCGCCTAGTGTTGGGTCCGGATGTTTGCACGTTGTTGTCCTGGAAGAGTCTTCGAAGTATCCTTGGATAGGTGACTCCTCCCCTGGACTACAGTGCGCATGGGCATCCCCTCCATCCTCAGATTGTTTTTTTCCGCCATTGGGTTCGGATGTGCTATCTTAGCTCAAGTTAGGAAAAAAAAATTTCGAGGCCAAAAGGCCTTTAGTTCGCGTCGGTACTGTTTATCGATCGGTTTTCGATACCACCTTGTTAGTTTACTAACTTTCAGGACCGACTTTTTTCGCATTTACCTGTCCATCGACTACTTCGACGATGGAATCGAGGACGCCATTCAAGAGGTGTCCGGTGTGCAATGCGAAGTACCCCCACATCGACGTCCATCCGGTGTGCAACAAATGCCTTTCGCCGGACCACGACGAATCGACATGCATGGCCTGTGCCCGGTTCCGTTCCAAAAAGACTCTACGGAATCGACGAGCGGCGAGACTCGAAGCGCAGCACGCGGCACCGGCACCAGCGGACATCTTCAACGAGGCCGAAGATGTCGAAGAATTGGAAGTCCTACCCTCCAGTCCCGTTTCCGAACACGACTCCGGATCGGACGAAGTCGACGAATCACTCTTCCACAGAGGTGAAGACGACACCGAGGTAGGAGACGACGAGGAGGCCTTAGGGGCCGAAGAGAGTAGCTCCAATGATGAACAAGGCCTACCTGTTCAGACCGGAGAAAGCCCAGTGCCACAGTCTATGGCTCCGGTCGAGGGATCGCCTTCGGGCCTTACCCGAGACCCATCCCGCAGTTCTTCGGCCCCGCCCTCGGACATTAAGCGGCAGCCATTACTGCCTAAACCGGCTGGTTTCACTTCTACAAAACCGAAACCGAAAGCTGCACCGGTTCAAACGAAACCGAAACCGAAAGTGGCGCTAGTCGGATCGAGGCCTCCCACGCCTTCGACGCCAGTAAAACGCGTCGGCACCGAGCGCACCAAGAGGGACTTCGGTGCCGAACTTGAAGCGGGCGACGTCGGAGTCGACGTACGGAAAAAGGCCTTCGGCGCCAACAAACCTGCTCAACTCCCGACGCCACCGACACCGAGGACCGCACTGCCTGCTACGTCTCGCATCGCTCCCTCGACAACACCAAAGCCTCACGCATCGAAAACGTCGACGGTCATTTCCACACCTCGACTCGATGAACCACCGGCGCCGAAAAAGTCCACGGCTGCCTCTACGAACCTGGTCGGTGCAAAAGCCTCAAAGGCGCTCCAAACGCGACCCTTTGCGGCACAAAGCAGCAAAACCAAGACTGCCCTCCAGGACCCGTCGGGTTCCGGACCGATCGACGCTCCGGCAGCCTCTTCGGTGCCAGCCAACATTACCTTTGGCTTGCCTCCGTCCACAATCCCGAAAATATTCCAACTCAGGACACGGGTCACCCAGTCCACGATTACACCTGCCGAGACGTCTCCGGCACATGTCATCAACGCCAACACTGGCAGAATGATTCTCCACGAGCGGAGAATAACTTCGGAACCACCGTTGGACCCTTTCAGGATCCCACTAAAAAGGAAGCTGCCTGTAGAATCAGAACCTGCCCTTTATGAACCTTTCCACTCATCCTACCAGGAACCACAGTTATTCTCTCCCACACACTCCGACACGGATGCGTTGGACTACATGGAGGACCAAATCCCCTACCGTGGAGACATGGACCCTGATGACCAGCAGGACCCTGATCACACTTGGGGCGACCCAGTAGACCCAGGTGCACCTCTCGATGCACAGGACCCACAACTCTATGGGGCAAAAACATCTCCCACGGAGGATACTGCAGCCTTCAACGCTCTTATTGAACGTGCTGCCAATAACCATGGGGTGCAGCTTCACTCTGACACCATCGAAGATGACTTTCTTATGGACACTTTCGCATCCTCAGAACGGCATGTAAAGACTCTGCCCATGTTGAAAGGAGTCCTCAAACCAGCCAAGGACATTTTCAAGGAACCCACCAGGGCACGAGTGATAAACCCAAGGATTGATAAATACCGATCAGCACCTGGGGACCCTACTTACATCAGAGGCCAATTACCACTAGACTCCATTGTCGTAGCGAATGCTCGCAAGAGGGCACACTCGCAAACGACAGGTGACGCTCCTCCCCCGGACAAAGAGTCCAAGGTGTTAGAGACCTCTGGCAAGCGAGTTGCCGCCCAAGCTGCCAACATATGGCGCATAGCCAACACTCAAGCGCTCCTTGCTCGCTATGATAGAGCGCACTATGACACACTGGAGCAACTATTCCAACATCTCCCTGACCAGTTCAAGGAAGGCGCAGAAATTCTCATCAGAGAAGGACAGCTACTCACGAATGCTTCCATCAAGTGTGCACTAGATGCCGCTGACACAGCTGCCAGGGCCATAAACACAAGCGTCATGCTGCGACGCCATGCCTGGTTACGAATCTCTGGATTCAAGCCTGAGGTACAAAATAATATACTCAACCAGCCTGTCAACCCCGACTATTTATTCGGGCCGGAGGTTGACACCACCCTTGAAAAGATCAAAAAGGACACAGACACTGCAAAGTCCATGGGCGCCCTCCAAACTCAGTCCTTTCGGAGCGGCTCCTTTCGTCGCCCCGGAAACAAGGGAGCAGGTAGAGGACAGGGGTCACAACAAACGTATAACAAAGGCAATACACAGACCACCTACGATAAAAACACCCGAGGTGGATATCGTGGCTCCAGTACAAAGGGCAGAGGACGCGGCTACGGCAACACCAGGTCCTCCCCCAAAAACAAGCAGTGACGCCCTCTCCCTTCCTCCCGACCACATAACACCTGTCGGGGGAAGGCTACAAAGGTTCCTGTCCACGTGGAACTCCATCACCACGGACAGGTGGGTCAAAGATATTGTCAAATACGGTTACTGTCTAGAGTTAACCTCCACTCCACCCATAATACCGCCAAGAAACCGTCCTATGTCCTCAGAGCACTTAACGCTCTTACAGCAGGAGGTGCAAAGTATGCTTCTAAAAGGCGCTATAGAGGTCGTACCCGTCCACGAGCAAGGTACGGGAGTGTACTCCCTCTACTTCTTGATACCAAAAAAGGACGGGTCACTCAGACCTATATTAGACCTAAGACCCCTGAACCGGTACATTCTTTCAGAGCACTTTCACATGCTCACTCTCCAGCAAGTCCTTCCGCTTCTCAAGCAGGGAGACTTCCTAGCCACGCTGGACCTCAAGGATGCGTATTTCCACATCCCCATTCACCCCTCACACAAAAAATACCTCAGGTTTACTGTTCAGGGTCAGCATTACCAGTTCAAAGTCCTTCCCTTCGGCGTGACAACAGCGCCCAGGGTTTTCACGAAGTGCCTAGCTACGGTGGCAGCACATCTACGGAGGCAGCACATACACGTCTACCCCTACCTGGACGACTGGCTCGTTCAAGCGAAGTCAGCCCAGCAATGTGCCAGCCACATGTCCCGCACCATTCACCTTCTTCACAGTCTGGGATTCTCACTAAATTACCCAAAGTCCCATCTCCAGCCCGCACACGTACAACAGTACCTAGGTGCGACTATAGACACTCTGGCGGCCACAGCTCAGCCAAATTTAGTGAGGATCAACAGCATGCAACTGCTGATCTACAAGTTCAAACCCAAACACTCACTTCAAGCGCGAGTGTTCATGCAGTTGATAGGCATGATGGCCTCCTGCATCTTCATAGTCCCACACGCGAGATTACATATGCGCCCGCTTCAGGAGTGCCTAGCACGTCAGTGGAATCAGGCTCAAGGACAGCTAAAAGACCTAGTGTTGGTGAGCGGTCGGGCATACAACTCTCTGCATTGGTGGACTCCACAAAACCTTTGCAAGGGCCGACCGTTCCAAGAGCCTGTTCCACAAATAGTACTGACAGCGGACGCGTCTCTCCAGGGATGGGGAGCTCATGTACTCCACTACACAGTGCAGGGGCTATGGACGACACAACAGAAGAAGATGCACATTAACCTTCTGGAACTGATGGCAATCTTCCTGGCCATGAAGGCATTCAAAGTACATCTGTGCAACAAGGTCGTGTTGATCCGGACGGACAACATGACCGCAATGTACTACATACAGAAGCAGGGAGGAACGCACTCTCCACAGTTGTCTGATCTGGCTCAGAGCATGTGGAAGTGGCCCATTCAGAGGAACATGTTCCTCATGGCGGAACACCTCCCCGGCAAGGACAACCAGATGGCGGATCTGCTCAGCAGACACAGCCACCAGATGCACGAGTGGGAGTTAGACCCATCAGTACTCCAGCCGTACTTCCAGCAGTGGGGTCATCCGGAGATAGACCTGTTCGCCACAAGCGAAAACGCAAAATGCCAAAGCTTTGCCGCCAGGTTCCCACATCCGCAGTCGCAGGGCAATGCGATATGGATGAACTGGTCCGGCAGATTTGCGTACGCTTTTCCCCCAGCGCCGTTGATACCGCTGGTGGCTCGCAAACTCAGACAACACTCCCTGACACTCGTCCTAGTTGCTCCTACGTGGGCACGCCAGCCATGGTACACCACCTTCCTCGAACTTTCCGTGGTGCCGCATCAAAGGCTGCGGATCAAACCCGCTCATTTGACGCAGAACCATGGAGAGATTCAGCACCCAGATCCGCAACAGCTGAACCTGGCAATCTGGCTCCTGAAGTCCTAGAGTTTGGCTATCTCAACCTGCCACCTGACTGTATGGACATCATCAAGGAGGCCAGAAGACCCACTACAAGAGCTTGCTATGCAGCCAAATGGAAAAGGTTCGTCATTTATTGCAGTAATAATGACATTAACCCGCTGGACGCATCCATCCAAAACATCATTTGCTACCTATTACACCTATACCGATGCAATCTGGCGTACACCTCTATACGTGTCCATTTGACCGCAATATCAGCCTATCTGCAAACCAGGCAGCACCTCTCTCTATTCAGAGTGCCTGCCATCAAAGCATTCTTCGAAGGACTCAAACGAGTCATTCCACCTAGTCACCCACCGGCTCCAATGTGGAACCTCAACCTGGTCCTCACACGCCTAATGGGTCCACCCTTTGAACCTCTACACTCATGCGAGATTCAATTCCTCACCTGGAAAGTAGCTTTCCTGGTAGCGATCACTTCCTTAAGAAGAGTTAGTGAACTCCAGGCACTAACCGTTCAAGAGCCATTTATACAGGTTCATGCCAACAGGGTCGTACTACGTACCAACCCAAAATTCATGCCCAAAGTAATATCGCAGTTCCACATGAATCAGACTATCGAACTGCCCGTTTTCTTCCAAAACCCGCAAACTGTCGCAGAAAGGGCACTCCATACACTAGATGTACGAAGGGCCCTCATGTACTACATCCACAGGACTAAACCCTTCAGGAAGACAAAACAACTGTTCGTTGCCTTTGCCCCGCACCACAAAGGTAACGCCATCTCCAAAGCAGGGATAGCCAGATGGATAGTTAAGTGTATTCAAATCTGTTATCAAAAGGCAAAACGCACATTAACTATTCCACCACGAGCCCACTCAACACGTAGGTTAGGGGCTTCCATGGCTTTTCTAGGAAATATTCCCCTGCATGATATATGCAGAGCAGCCACATGGTCCACTACACACACTTTTACTAAACACTATTGTGTAGATGTGCAGTCAAAACAGCAGGCAGCTGTAGGACAGGCTGTTCTAAAAACTCTTTTTCAGACCGCTGCAGCTGGCACGGGTAGCCGCCGCTAATAGAGGGCACTGCTATACATTCTATGCACAGATATGAATTCAGCAGCCCACATGCCTCGAACTGAATATGCTACTTACCAGTATGCATCTGTTCTTGGCATGTAGGGCTGCTGACATTCATATCGCCCTCCCTCCTCCCCGGCGCCTGTCGCAGCTGCAGCTCTCAGAATTACTGTAAAGCATGGTCATCACTTTCTGTATCTACTCCATCACTGCCACAATGGCGAAAAACAATCTGAGGATGGAGGGGATGCCCATGCGCACTGTAGTCCAGGGGAGGAGTCACCTATCCAAGGATACTTCGAAGACTCTTCCAGGACAACAACGTGCAAACATCCGGACCCAACACTAGGCGGCGATCTATGCACAGATATGAATGTCAGCAGCCCTACATGCCAAGAACAGATGCATACTGGTAAGTAGCATATTCAATAACCATCAGTAATATGTACATATTTTAATCAGAATTAACGAATATGTATATTTCTAAACATAATATCTGATAGAGACGTCTAGCCGCAGATTCCTTAACTTATAATATTCCCAGGCATCAGACTGGATCCGGAAAACTTTCCGCAGCAGCGCCTCTGCGCGCCGGGGGGCGGCACCGCATAGCTCCGCCCTAACGTCGTCCACAGACTTGACGTCAGCGGAGCCATATATGCCCCTCTCGGCGCGCTGACGGCAGTTTTCTTCTTTTCCGCGTTCGAATGCGGATCCTGGAAAACCATCAGTTCCTTGGCCTGGTTTTTGGGCCGTCTCGACACCGTGGGTGTCGGGGGAGGGGAGGAGGGACAGTGTAGAAATACCTTCCGGCTTTAAGGCTTCTGACGCGTGTGCGTGTCAGATCTCTGGCACTGACTTGCACCTCATATGTATGTGGTGCCTCGGCGTGCACCACGACTCCAAGGACTGTGACGCATATCAACGGATGAAGCCGAAGTCCTTAAGGGAGCGACGCATGAAATTGCTGGCTGCACGGATGTCCGGTCCAGCTCCCTCCCGTCGCCGCTCTTCTTCTCTGGATCGGGCTCGTTCCCGAGGTCGCTCCTGTGACTGCCGTGTGACAACAGGTAAGCGTAAGCACAGGCGTCTCTTAAGGAGATCTTCTTCCAGTGCCCGTGCCGCTGCCGCCCATTCCTCTCGCAATGAGCCAGGGAAAGGTGAACGGCATCCTCCGTATCCACCCTTTCCAGGTGTTGGGGCACAACACGTGCCCAAATGACGCCCTATTCTAAGCCACTCCAGGCTTGTTTTCAGTCGCCCCCTCTCCCTGGTGCGTCTTCGGGCCCCACATAGGTAGCAGGCACTGTTGCCGGGTCATCGTCTGCGGACGTTTCCCCAGCAGCGGCTGTGTGCGTCGACTCTGATTCCGGACGCGACGCTGACAAGCCAGTCGTTAAGCGCATGGCCCTGTAGGACTCCCGGCCTCGACATCTTCCGCGGTGCCGGCGGCGTGGGCCTCGGCGCTGGTGACACCGACCTCGGCACCGTGTACTACCACAGGCTCTGCGCCGGCGCCTTCTTCTCTCTCCAGGGAGGTTATCGGCGTCCCGGCGACTCCACTACGGCACCGATCGACGTCGGTTCCGATTGGTTGGTGGTTGATCCCCCCCCCCCCCGGCTCCCCGGGCGGCTGTAGGTCTCCCTCGCGGCGTCCGTTGATGCCGGGGCTCCCATTTACGCCTCCTCCTGTGGATCCTGGAGCTTCCCTGGACTCAATCAAAAAGATCCACCTAAAAAGGGTCTAGCTATGTTTTAGGGAAGTGTGTCGCTCATCCAAATGTGCAAGCACACAGTGTTTGCTTAAATACCTCTCACACACCAAAAGGGCCCTTGGTGTCATGCTTCATCATTGGGGTCTTCCTGCCCCGCTGTGGGACGGGGCGTGCTACGACTTACGACTACGCGGGAGCACTTTTATGACAATACTATGTGTAGTGTTAGGGTAGTGAGAGGAGAGGTCGGGAGTGAATATGGGTAAGTGAGTTAAAAAGGACCTGGCCTCGTGGACGTAAACATTTTAATAGGTCATTGAGGCTGGACCTGTTAAAAAAGTGATGCGGAGATGTCCTGCCTATAATGTGCGGATACTCCTATGTAGTCAACATGTTTCGAAGCAAAGGCTAATTCATCAGGACTAGAAAGATCCTCTCAGTACTCACTAAATTAGTTTTCCCAATGGATGTGCTATATACAAATAGTGAAAAATGAAAATATGCATTAATGTTATGCACTTGATCCGATACCTAATAGTACCGACTATGTGTTGATCTGAAAGAGAAAGTACAATTACTAGCGCTTTCCCATGCGCAAACACTCGCAATCTGTAAAGGAAATGGATAAAAAGTGAAAAAACCACATGGTGACTGTAGCTTGATCTTAGTGCTACCGTTACCGTGGTCTATCAGTGTGAAGACCTGTGGAAGAAAAAGGACATACAAGACACACATACATGAAACAGGTAGCACACACACTACTTCTGTGGCTAGAGTGATAATTGTACAAATTATAAATATACAGTGGCATCGATCATTGGATAATACATACTATGTAGTGTAAGAGGTAATACTCCTTGAGCCTGCTGTAATGGGTGGGGGAGGGGGGCCGCCAAGCGTAATTCTGTAAGACAAGGTAAAAGGTGAGTTGGTATTATGTCTCAACATACCTCGCATACTCTCTAAAGGCTGTGATTTGCAATGCTAGCGATCATCTGATGCTAGTCAGCCCAGAGATATCCCCCATCGGCTATGCCGTACTTAGTCTGGCCGATATTGCCTCAAAGTGACTCTACCCGCGGCTACGTGATGTGAAAAGGAACCGCGGGGAGGGTCTATTGATGTTGCCAGTAAAGACTTAATTGTCTACATCTGCATCCACAGAACGCCCTAGCGCCACCGGAAATGGATGTTGCAGGAATATCCGTCATATGGCAGGGTTGTCATGGTGACGCGTGCGTGTTTAGGCGGAAGTGAGGATACGTTCACGCATGAACTAGAATGCGGAGTTAACCGATTCCGATCGTAGGTTGTGAACACGTTTTGACGTTCATGGAAAAACGGAGCTAGAAAATGATCTAAGCGCCGTTAAGTGTAGTGCCGAACATCTCTTAATTCATTGATAGAAAAGGGTGTGAGTTATTATCCCATACATACCTCATCCAAATGAGCAACCACTACTGGGATAGACGCTAGTCTAACTAAATGCCGGGGGGGAAGGAAAACCTTTTGTGTTAGCACATAATTTAAACATACTAATGTTTTCTACCCAGTCTAGGTGTGGTCTTTAAAAATCTCCCATAGAGAGAAGGGTAGAGTACGGTCTCAGCGTGCTGTATGAAGGTGTACACTGATGGTGACGTGATGTACATACAGCCGAACAGGATCATAAGGATCCAGTAGGAGGAACACAGTCAGTGGTTTTTTGGGGTGTACCATTATAATTGGGCCCATGGTATATCGTCATTAAGGCCAGTGTGATTAGTCCCCAGACGGAACACCCACCTCTGTTCTTTTTCTAGTAAGTCTCTCTCGTTCTGGATTTGCTCTATAATGGTCCATTTCAGGTCATCCACAGTGTGGGTCATGGTTAGATAGTGGTTCGCCATCTTTGTCGTGCTTTTCTTGCAGCGTACGTTACTCTTATACTCACCTATTCTGATCTTCACTGGTCTCTGTCATGCCGACATATTCCAGTCTGCATTGGCAAGTAATGATGTATATTACATTTTTATTGTTGCAGATTTTCAATTTCCTCTGTTCCCAGACCTCTCCATTGGTGAACATGACATTTCTGCTTTTCTTGGTGAGATAGCATGTGCTGCAATTACCGCAGGGATGATGTCCTTGTACGGGGGTGATGCTGAGAGACGGTGTGTCCCTCTCCTGTGTTGGTCGCGGTCTTCTATGGACCAGTATGTCCTTTATATTCCTACCTCTTTTGTGAGAGAACATTGGTTTTTGGAAAATTGAGTTTGCCACAATTCAGTACTCTCCAGTGTTTATTATCTTAGATATTTAATTTGAATGGCTGTTGAAGGTGGTTACACAGATAGGTCTTGTCTCTTGTTCCCTTTGGGGATTGTTCTCCAGGAGGGCATCTCTGTTATTCCTTGCTCGCTTGAGCCCTTGCTTCAAGATGTGTATAGAGTAGTTACGTTTCAATAGTTTGTGTTGCAGATCAGATGCCTGTACCTTGAAGTCAGTAATTTGTGAACAGTTCCGTCGTAGACGAAGAAATTGTCTATACGGGGGGTTATCCCGTAGGTGTCTTGGGTGGTAGCTACTATATAATAGCAGACAATTCTTCTCTGTGGGCTTAAAATGCGTGGTTGTCTTTAGACCACCACTTTCAGGGTAGATGTTAAGGTTGAGAAACACTAGGTTGCTGCTGGAGGTAGTGTGGGTAAATTTCAGATATGGATTTTGCTGGTTTTGCCATGTCATGAAGTCCTCCACAGAATCAATGTTGACTTTCAAAATCACTAGGACATCGTTGATGTACCGCTTCCAAACGGCGATGCAGTTGTGGAATGGGTTATCATGATGCAGTATTCTGGTTGTCTCTAAATGATGAACGTAGATCCCGGCCAGACTTGGGGCGAAGGTGCTGCCCATGCTGGTCCCGTGCTTCTGTAGGTAGTGCACCCCTTCATATAGGAAAATATTATTTGTTAGTGCTAGTGAGATGCACTCCATCACCACGCTGCGCGGAGTCTGATAATCCCATGTAGTGTTGTACAGTACTTCCTCTATGATTTCTAGAGTTTCACCGTGTGGTAGGCTAGTGTAGAGGCTCTCGATGTCGAGCCTGAGAAGATGATGTTGGTCCGGGTCGAAGTCAAGATTCTTTAGTAGTTGTAGTACCGCCTTAGTGTCCTTCAGGTAGGTGGCTGTTTTTTGGACTAAGGGTCGGAGGAAGGCGTCGGCAAATTTTGAGAGGGGATCGAGTACGGAGCCAATCCCCGACACTATAGGGCGTCCTGTGGGTATTCCAAATTCTTATGGATCTTCGGGATGGTGTAAAAGTATGGTGTCTTTGGTGATTTTTGTACTAGGAAATCAGCTTCTTTTCTGGATATCCAGTCGTGAGCTGTTGCCTCTTCGATCATTCCTGCAGACTGTGTCCGTATCCCCTCAGTTGGATCATCAGGGATGATTTCATAGTTCCTTGGGTCATCTAGCAGTTTCTTGCATTCAATGTCATAGTTGTGGGCTGTCTGAATTACAATCGCACCCCCTTTGTCGACAGGCTTGATTATGAGGTTGGTGTTGTTAGCTAGTTCTTGTAGAGCTTGTTTCTCTTGGCGTGTTGTATTCTGAAAGACGTGCTTAGCATTAGTTGGTAGACTCCTCCATCACTGCTTTTTCAAAGGTGAGTAATTCGACTGGGAGTGTGGAGTCTAGAGGTGTGAAGGTGGATCTAGGTCGTAGTCCCGTATCTGTTGTCAATTGCTCAGTTGTCTGTCATTTTTTTCTCGGAGAAGAAAGCACGTAGTTTCAGTTTTCTCATGAACTTTTACTTCGAGACAAACTTTAAATTTGTGCATCTTATTGGTCGGGACAAAGCCCGGGCCCTTTTCCAGGACAGTTGTCTGTGGTTCCGTGAGTACATGTTCTGTTAGGTTCACCACTAGATGCCCCTCCTGTTGGTTGTTGCCTGATTCAATGTTGCTGTCATACTCCTTGTTGCCATCCTGGCTGCCTCTTTGGACTCGTCGTGCCAGTGAACTTGGTTGCCCCTCCGGTTCCTTCCTCTTCGCAGGCCTGGGCGTGGCCCTAAAAAATGAAGGGGAGGTGGCCCGTAATAGTTGTACTCAGGTGGTGCTGGATTCCACTGTTGGAAAGGGCCGCCCATCATTGGCGGGCCATATGGGTACTGTGTGTAAATTGGGGGGGCCTTGGTAATGTCCCCATCCTCTCCCTCTGGGTCTGGATGTGGTCTGATTTTGTGCTCCTCCTCTTCGGTTACTCTGATTTCTCCTGCGACTGGAGTACGAGTCACTGGAGCCGGTGTCGGATAGATCACTATCCGATCCTGATAAGCACGTCTTTCAGAATACGACACGCCAAGAGAAACGAGCTCTACAAGAACTAGCTAATAACACAGACCTCGTAATCAAGCCTGCCGACAAAGGGGGTGCGATCGTAATTCAGACAGCCCACAACTATGACATCCAATGCAAGAAACTGCTAGATGACCCAAGGAACTATGAAATCATCCCTGATGATCCAACTGAGGGAATACGGACACAGATTGCAGGAATGATCCAAGAGGCAACAGCACACGACTGGATATCCAGAAAGGAAGCTGATTTCCTAGTACAAAAATCACCAAAGACACCATACTTTTACACCATCCCGAAGATCCATAAGAATTTGGAATACCCACCGGGACGCCCTATAGTGTCGGGGATTGGCTCCGTACTCGAGCCCCTCTCCAAATTTGCAGGCGCCTTCCTCCGACCCTTAGTCCAAAAAACAGCCACCTACCTGAAGGACACTTAAGGCGGTACTACAACTACTAAAGAATCTTGACTTCGACCTGGACCAACATCATCTTCTCGGACTCTACATCGAGAGCCTCTACACTAGCCTACCACACGGTGAAACTCTAGAAATCATAGAGGAAGTACTGTACAACACTACATGGGATTATCGGACTCCGCGTAGCGTGGTGATGGAGTGCATCTCACTAGCACTTACAAATAATTTTTTCCTATATGAAGGGGTGCACTACCTACAGAAGCATGGGACCAGCATGGGCAGCACCTTTGCCTCAAGTCTGGCCGGGCTGTACGTTCATTATTAAGAGACCACCAGAATACTGCATCATGATAACCCATTCCACAACTGCATCGTCGTTTGGAAACGGTACATCGACGATGTCCTAGTGATTTGGAAAGGCAACATTGATTCTGTGGAGGCCTTCATGACATGGCTAAACCAGCAAAATCCATATCTGAAATGTACCCACACTACCTCCAGCAGCAACCTAGCGTTTCTCGACCTTAACATCTACCCTGAAAGTGGTGGTCTAAAGACAACCACGCATTTTAAGCCCACAGCGAAGAATTGTCTGCTATTATACAGTAGCTTCCACCCAAGACACCTACGGGATAACTTCCCGTATGGACAATTTCTTCGTCTACAACGGAACCGTTCAGAAATTACTGACTTCAAGGTACAGGCATCTGATCTGCAACACAAACTATTGAAACGTAACTACCCTATACGCATCGTGAAGCAAGGGCTCAAGCGAGCAAGGAATAACAGAGATGCCCTCCTGGAGAACAATCCCCAAAGGGAACAAGAGACAAGATATATTTGTTTAACCACCTCAAATCAAATATATAAGATAATAAACAAATACTGGAGAGTACTGAATTGTGGCAAACTCAATTTTCCAAAACCAATGTTCTCTCACAAAAGAGGTAGGAACATAAAGGACATACTGGTCCATACAAGACCGCGACCAACAAGGCAGAGGGACACACCGTCTCTCAGCATCACCCCCGTACAAGGACATCATCCCTGCAGTAATTGCAGCACATGCTATCTCACCAAGAAAAGCAGAAATGCCACGTTCACCAATGGAGAGGTCTGGGAACAGAGGAAATTTACAAACTGCAACAGCAAAAATGTAATATACATCATTACGTGCCCATGCAGACTGGAATATGTCGGCATGACATCGAGACCAGTGAAGATCAGAATAGGCGAGCATAAGAGTAATGTATGCTGCAAGAAAAGCACGACAAAGATGGCGAACCACTATCTAACCATGACCCACACTATGGATGACCTGAAATGGACCATTATAGAGCAAATCCAGAACGAGAGAGACTTACTAGAAAAAGAACAGAGGTGGGTGTTCCGTCTGGGGACTAATCACACTGGCCTTCATGACGATATACCATGGGCCCAATTATAATGGTACACCCCAAAAAACCACTGACTGTGTTCCTCCTACTGGATCCTTATGATCCTGTTCGGCTGTATGTACATCACGTCACCATCAGTGTACACCTTCATACAGCACGCTGAGACCGTACTCTACCCTTCTCTCTATGGGAGATTTTTAAAGACCACACCTACACTTTCTGGGTAGAAAACATTAGTACGTTTAAATTATGTGCTAACACAAAAGGTTTTCCTCCCCCCAGCATTTAGATAGACTAACGTCTATCCCACTAGTGGTTGTTCATTTGGATGGGGTATGTATGGGTTAATACCTCTCACACCCTTTTCTCTCTATGAATTAAGAGATGTTCGGCACTACACTTAACGGCGCTTAGATCATTTTCTAGCTCCGTTTTTCCACAAACGTCAAAACGTGTTCACAACCTACGATCGGAATCGGTTAACTCGGCATTCTAGTTCATGTGTGAACGTATCCTCACTTCCGCCTAAACACGCACACGTCACCATGACAACCCTGCCGCATGACGAATATTGCTGCAACATCCATTTCCGGTGGCGCTAGGGCATACTGTGGACAGAGATGTAGACAAGTCTTTACTGGCAACCTAAATAGACCCTCCCCGTGGTTCCTTTTCACATCATGGAGCCGCGGGTAGGCGTCACATTGAGGCGAGCTCGACCAGACTGTAAGTACGGCATAGCCGATGGGGGATATCTCCGGGCTGCCTAGCATCAGATGATCGCTAGCATTGCACATCGAAGCCTTTAGAGCAGCGGTTCCCAAACTTTTGACTCCTGAGGACCCCCATTGAGTCACTACTGGAAGCCGGGGACCCCCAAGCAATTTTTATGATTTAAATTTCAAACATTAAGACAGAAATTCGAAAACAATAAACACGTGTGCACACAAAGCAAATACTCGAATTACTGAGGATTGTAGGGGCATATTTACAAGCCCATATCACCATGGGAACGTCCCTTTTTTCGACATTCCTATGGCGATAACGTGGCTTAATGCTGCCTTGTAAATAAGGCCCTCTTTCGCACAATGCTTAGCGTGAAAGGGGTGGGTGGTGTGTGTTGCAATGTGCGTTCCAGCGCAACAGCCATTGATTTTGACGCTGCCCCCTATTTACAAGGGCAGCATAAATAGGAGGCAGCACCAAAATTAAGATCAGGGAAAACCTGGTCTTATCTTGGTGAAACAAGGAGAAATGCTTTATTTCTCCTTGTTTTTGCTTTTTCCATGTGTGCTGCCTTGTGCAGCACACATGGAAAAAGCAAAACACCTTTATTGTTTATGTTCAGCAAGGCAACCCTTCCTGCACATAAAATCTTTTTTTTTAAATGACATTTTGTTACTTTCATGTGTGCTGCATTAAGCAGCACACATAGAAGTGACAAAACGGCATTTCAAGATTGTTTATTTACAGGAAGGTTCCCCTTCCTGCACATAAACCATCTTCCCCTGCAGACAGACACAGCGTTGGTGCTATACTGCTAAGTGTAGTGCCAGCGCAGGAGGATACGTAGGGCTGCACCATTTTCTTGTAAATATGGTGCAGCCCTGCGAGTCTGAATTGGCGGAGTGTGTTGTTAAGTCAAGGAGGCTAACTACACTCTTCACCACTTCTGTTGTAAATACCCCCCTTAGTATTTTATATTGATAATTTGCAAAAAGCGAAAGATTTTAATGGGAAGGTTGGTGCTGCATCAAGGTGACTAACTTTTAAATGGTTGGTTTTATTTCACAGTACGAGGCACCTGCTCCTGCCAGGGCCAGACTGGAAACAAAAGCAGCCCTGGCAAATGTTTTCAGACCAGTCCCCATACAGTGCACACTACGTGCAGTGAGTGAGCCTGACCACTACAAAGGGGGCCTTGGAGGCTCTACCCCCAAAATATTTAGGAAACAATGGTGCAGTCTACAACACATTTATCATTATAATTGAATTGTATTAGCTTTTAAAGAATAGTAAATGAAGACCTTACTATGTACCAGGATACGACAAGCTTTGTTGGGATTCTTCAATGACTCCCTTATCACCTCCAACAGTGCCTCTCATCTCTTCATAGGCCCTCTCTCACATGTAGTATTTCATTTGTTTTATAGCATCTCTCATACCATTGTAGGATGTCAGAGCACGTTACATCACTCACATATAGAGACAATGAATCATACGTGTACATCAGTGTATAGAAAATATTACATAAGGCAAAGGGGACTACAAGGTGTAGGATTCACGTCATTCATACTGGTAGGCATTTTTAAAGAGTGCTTGGTCCGGAGAAGCACAAACTCAGGATTCAGAACATAACATAGTGGTTAGCATTGACTTTAACAATAAAAGTGCATTTCCACCCAAATTAACCTTTTTAGCAGCATCAGAATAATGAAAGACTGGAGAAAAAAACATAAGTTACTAACTTGTACCATGCAGTTTGCAAGCAGCTCTTTGATGAAAGTTTATAGGTTACTGTGCTAGATTACAATAGTCACTTATGAACTGCACAGTAACAAAAAAATATCTTGACAAAAGCAGTAACCCACTGACCTATGCACATAAAATACTGTTTTTTAAAATGCATGGTACACGTTCTGTGCCGTAGGCATATTAACTCTCGGTGCTACATTAGATATGTCAAAGCTGCCACTGGACAAAAATCTCATCTCTCTCCAGCAGGTACATTTATCACTGGTGTTATCTTAACACCTTTTGTTGCTCAAACTGCTAACAATACAAGGAACTTTGCAGTGCTTTTAAAACTGCTGCCTGCGGACCCCCTGGGAATGTGTCACAGACCCCTGGGGTCCACAGACCACAGTTTGGGACACACTGCTTTAGAGAGTATACGAGGTATGTTGAGACATAATACCAACTCCCCTTCTACCTTGTCTAACCGAGTTACGCTTGGCGACCCCCCTCCCCCACCCATTACAGCAGGCTCATGGAGTATTACCTCTTACACTACATAGTATGTATTATCCAATGATCGATGCCACTGTATATTTATAATTTGTACAATTATCACTCTAGCCACAAAAGTAGAGTGTGTGCTTCCTGTTTCACGTATGTGTGTCTCGCATGTCCTTTTTCTTCCACAGGTCTTCACACTGATAGACCACGGTAACGATAGCACTAAGATCACGCTACAGTCACCATGTGGTTTTGTCACTTTTTATCCATTTCCTTTACAGATTGTGAGTGTTTGCGCATGGGAAAGCGCTAGTAATTGTACTTTCTCTTTCAGATCAACACATAGTCGGTACTATTATGTATCGGATCAAGTGCATAACATTAATGCTTATTTTCATTTTTCACTATTTGTATATAGCACATCCATTGGGAAAACTAATTTAGTGAGTACTGAGAGGATCTTTCTAGTCCTGATGAAGAAGCCTTTGCTTCGAAACATGTTGACTACATAGGAGTATCCGCACATTATAGGCAGGACATCTCCGCATCACTTTTTTTAACAGGTCCAGCCTCAATGACCTATTAAAATGTTTACGTCCACGAGGCCAGGTCCTTTTTAACTCACTTACCCATATTCACTCCCGACCTCTCCTCTCACTACCCTATCACTACACATAGTATTGTCATAAAAGTGCTCCCGTGTAGTCGTAGGTCGTAGCATGCCCCGTTCCGCAGCGGGGCGAGAAGACCCCTATGATGAAGCATGACACCAAGGGCCCTTTTGGTGCGTGAGGGGTATTTAAGCAAACAGTGTGCTTCCACATTTGGATGAGCGACACACTTCCCTAAAACATAGCTAGACCCTTTTTAGGTGGCTCTTTTTGATTTAATTACTGTATACTAGAGGAGGACGTATCCACCCCAGTGTCTGTTTTGACACTACCTCTTCACTCCCTAATCTTGTTTATATATAGCTTCCCTGGACTCCCCTGATCAAGGGGCCAGGGTGCAAGTTCCTTGTGTAGCCTGGCCTTCGGGTCAGTCCCCGCCACTCCTCATGTCCTGCGGTAGACTTAGCCTTCAACTGTCTCCTACTGACCATTTGTTATCACCTACTCGGATGGTAACTGAGCCTAGTGCTACCTTCGCGCAAGCTATTCATGAGGCAGCTGCTGTGCTTTGCCTTCCGCCTCCTATGGTGCCTCTACTTTCTGATCCTTTTTTGGATCTGCTCTATTTGGAGCCTATTGAAGTAGAACCTTTGCTGCCCTTTGGGGACTCACTATTTGACACCCTGCGTGGCACTTGGTCCAGACCCTCTTCGGCTGACCCGGTTGATCGGGCTATTGCCCGTAAGCACTGCCCGGCACCAGGTGATCCTCTTTATCTGTCTCTTCACCCACTTGCTCAGGGCCTAGTTGTTCAGGCAGCTTTTGATTTGCAATCTTCACCCTCTTTACCATTGTTACCTCCCACGAGAGAGTCTCGATGGCTGGATGATTGTGGTTGCAGGCTTTTCGCCTCCGCTAACGCAGGCCTCCGGGCTTTAAATACAGCCTGTGTTTCCACGAGCATCTGCCGCTCTCTGGGACTCAGTTGCTCACCTTCTCCCTTCTATTCCAGATGGGTGACTTATGGAATTGCTCCGCATTCTTCTGCATGGAAGATGCATGGCTCAATTTTCCCTTCGGTCTTCCCTGGATGCAACTGACTCTATGGGACGGGTCCTAGCTCGCGCTGTGGCTTTACGTCTCCATACTTGGCTGCGCGACAGTCGCTTCCCTGATCATATTTGGGATGCCCTCAGAGATCTTCCGTTCAATGAAGTGGATCTTTTTGACCGCCATGCAGATTCGGCGGTCTCCCGTCTTTTTCCGGCCTGCGATAACTCTTGTTGCCATGTTCTCAGCGTAATTTTCCGGGACCCGCCCTGATGCACAGGTTGGGTTTCGGGACTGGTTACTGTTCATGGCTGGTTAGCCATTTCTCAGTTTGTTCGGCGCAGCCAGTTGTCTGCTTCCTTTCTTTTCAGTCCTCTGATTGTGTACTTAGCCCTAGAGGACACCCATACGGGTTTGCCTTACCCTATGTGGGGTATTTGATGGCATTCGGTTCTGCCGTTGTCTTGGTATGCTCCTATGGAGTCTTTGAGCAGAGGTCCTGCTCGAAGTCCCTTGTCTCTTCCTACAGAATTCCTCGTATAACTTGCCTTATTGCAAGTTGGGTTGGTCTGTCTGGCATCGGAATCTGGCGTCGGTCCCGTGCCGTGTAGTGTCTATCTCGCACGTCTGGTTGTGGCGGTTCTTCTGCACACGGCAGGCACCCTGTTTGCCACTCTGCGGCCTGTTTCTTATTGCCGCTTTGCGGCTTGCTTATTGTTGTTCCTTATTGGTGCACCTGCACCTTCTGGTTGGTCCTCCAAGCTACTGGTTTAGCAGAGGTTGTCTGTCATACATGGTGGCCGTTTATCCTATAGCAGTGTCCTTAATCCCTGCTTTTTCCATATGGGGATTTCCAAGCTTTGCATGGGTTCATGCTGTGAACTCTCCGAGGGGTGTCTTTTCCTTGGATGTTCGCTCCTTCCATTCGAGGACCTTTACGTCTGGCCTCACTTTTGCCAGGGTAGTACCTCGTTTTTCTCCCACTCTGGCTTGCGGGTGACTCTTGTTGGGTCACGTTTTCATTGTTTTAACGTTTTCCCTCCTGCTCTGGCTCCCATCGGTGCTCTTACCGACGGGTTCGTGCAGGCTCTCTCCTTCATACAGTGTCCGTGGTTCCGGCCCGGTCTACTGATTCTGCCAGTTCTTAAGGTGTCTGGCTCCCTGGTGCCCTTTTTGGGCCACTGCCTTCTTGCAGTTGGGTGCCTCTGGGCTGCTCTGTTGCCCTACACGAAGTCCTTGCGTCCTTCGTATGGCTCCAGGGTCCACACAAAGTGCTTGGGTTCCTTCCTATCTTTGCTCTGGTTGGTAACGTCCCGCGGCTGGTAATCTGCCGTCACATATTATGGCACCATCGCCTGGTCCTGGCGTGTCTTCTACTTTCGTGCTACCAGCATCTTGCACCATAAATTGGCATTTTTCCATTTATGTCGCTCCTGTCTTACTGGTGCCGGTTTCCACAGAGCTCCTTTTCGCTGTTGTGCATATTAGGCCGGTATGCGAGGTCTCTGTCCTACCGGCTGCTGTCTCTCACGACTTGGCTGCCATCGCTTCCTTCTACAAAACTCTCCATATCTGGGATATGGTTTCTTCTCCATGCTGGCGCTTTCTGGGTAAGGGACAACCTATTGCCTCTGCTGTCCCATGTGCCTTTGCGGGTACAGGTTCCTCAGTGTTCTTTCACACTGTTTTCTTGGTCGACCGGTAATTTTTTAGGCTTCTGTCGCCACTTCAGATCCTGGAGATCTTTCCCATTCTGGGTGGGTTCATCTCCCTCTTTCAAGTCACAAACTTTCCCTCGCAATGGCCATTCTGGCTCTGGGCTTCTTTCTCTCAACCCACTTTCCATAAATGGGTTCTTTCCTGCTGTTCGTGACAGCTTCTATTGCCTTTACCTCCCACTGCTTCTGCTCACTTTAGAGCGTCATGCTCTGGTGGTTACCTGCGCTCTGTCCTTCTTATGGTGTTAAGTCACCTTATGGACCACTAAGTTCTTTCTAGAGCTTCATGGGATTCAGTTGCAGACCTGCCTCCTCTGTGGGTATGGCTTTGGTATCTATTCTAAGTTAAGGAACCTGCGGCTAGACGTCTCTATCAGATGTACGAGTTACTTACCTTCGGTAACGATGTATATGGTAGAGACATAGTCTAGCCACAGATTCCTTAATGCCCGCCCGTCCTCCCCGCTCTGCGATGACCTTTTCAGGTTGGGGCCTTCTATTCTCGCCTCCCTTACGGTGGCTTGCCGTTTTGCAGAGTGTCATACTCTCTTCGCTCTAACACAGACTGCACCCCTTCTCAAGAGTGGGCGGTGTGTTAATACTTTGTGTGTTCTTCCAAGCCATCGGCCTGGATTATACGGTGTGGAATCCATTTCCGGGTTTTTCCCACCATCCCCCATTCCCCTTCTCCATTGCCTTGGGGTTTTTGCCACCCCTGCGCCCTTTTACTTCAGACCTATTGGCTCTGTACATTTATGGATCTTTGATTTAGGTTCCGATATCTTTCTGGTGACATCTTATGGTGAACTTTCATTACTCTTCTGTTCCACACTTGTTCACCGTCATGTTTTCCATTCTGGATGTGGTCTTCTATTCTCTGCTGTTTTCCACATCCTTGTCTTCCTTTAACGTGGAATGTACCTTTGCTTGTGCAGGGTGACTTTTTAGAGCTTTGCTCTGTCTCACCTGTCCATTTCTTCTATTTCTTCATTTTTGCACACTGTTCCTATTTTCTCACCGTTTTTTGGTGATGGCTCGGCGTTCTAACGCGGAAACGTTTCTCCGACGAAAACTGACGTCAGTGCGCCGGGAGGGGCATATATGGCTCTGCTGACGTCACGTCCGTGTACGACGTCAGATCAGAGCCATGTGGCGCAGCCCCCCGGCGCGCAGAGGTGCTGTTGTGGAAAGTTTTCTGGATCCAGACGCCTGGGGAGATTCGAAGTTAAGGAAACTGCGGCTAGACTATGTCTCTACCAGATACATTGTTACCGAAGGTAAGTAACTCGTACTATTACACATGTTTATACAAAGGAATACCCCTATCTGGGTACACATATATAGTCCAAATAAATGGTTATGTACACAGGGATATGCTGTATATTTATGTTTGAGTATGGTGGTTATGTGGGGAAGAGCCAACTGTTGAGTAGTCTTCTGAAGAAAATATAGTTATTCGTGGATCTTATGTTTGGGGGTCAAGAGTTCCATAGTTTGGCTGCTTGAACAGATGTGCCACTTATAGTTTTTGTTTTTTTTGTATGGAGGGATTTTGAGGTGCGGTGCCCATCTAGAGCAGAGATTCCTTTGTTGACTGTATCTGGTGATTTTATTCCTGATGAAGAGCGGTCCTGTTCCATTTATCTCTTTCTGGGTGATACAGAGCAGCTTGAATGTGGATTTTATGGCAACTGGTAACCAATGCCTTCAAGGCAGGGGAGATGTGGGCCTGTAATTTATATGCAAGGGTAGTCTGGCAGCAGAGTTCTGAATCCGTCGTAGTCTTTTCATAGTTAAAGATGAGCCGTGGTGGAGGCTATTGGTGAAATTGAGTTTAGACAGAACAAGAGATAGTAGCCTTGACCTTGTGTGGAAGTGCCAGGTGCGGGAAGATGCGTCGCAGAGTTTCCATAGTAATGAAGCTTGATCTTGCTAGTTTGTCCACTTGGGCATTCATTGATAGCTTGGCATCCATGGTAAATCTGAGGTTTCTTACTTCGTTAGATACTTAACGAGTTGTTCCCAGATAATGCAGCGAGTGGGTCATAATTTTTCCAATCGCCACATTAGTATTTCCGTTTTGGAAGCATTCAGTTTGAGATGGCTCCATGTCATCCACTCAACGGCTCTGAGGCAACTGAAAATGTGTGAGTTTCCAATGTCCTTGGGGCTTTCCAGTTTAAGGAGTATTTGTGTGTCATCTGCATAGTTGAAGCATGTGAGGTGACATTTATTTATCAGTGCCGGTAATGACTTCATGTAGATGTTGAAAAGCATGGGTGAGGTGATAGAGCCTTGAGGAACTTCTGCTTTTGTGAAGTACGGTTTGGATGAGAAAGGGGGGAGTATGGATGACATTAGTTCTGTTTTGAAGATAAGTGATCTAGTTGAGCAGTCCCCTCTACGCCGGCTTCGTAGAGTCTTTGTATTAGTGTCATGGTCAACTGTGTCAAAGGTAGCTGAGAGGTCTTAAGAGAACAAGTACAGCAATTGCGTTACAGCTAACTGTGTTCTTAAGGTCATCCCAGATGGCAATCTGTCTAGTCTGAGCTGATTTGGAAATGGGGTGACTAGTCCGAGCTGATTTGGAAATGGGGTTAGATTCTGTAGTTTGGGTAAGCTTGCATCGCCAGATGATTAAAGGTCAAAGATCAATCAATTAAAGACATGGACTCGACCATTAATTGGACCACAGTTTTGCTTTGTATGCTTGCTAAGAGCTTATGTTGACGTTCAGTCTGGTGATACGGAGGCATTTAGATGGATGACTGTTGGTTAGTTGCCAGTTCAGATATGTTAGGAAGTAGGCACTAAACAAGGCAGGGCACTAACAGCCCATGTTCGTAGAGGACCACTTGTGGATAAATGGTTAATGTCTCCGACTGTAAAAGTGTTCAAGTCCTGCTTTCTTCTTGCTCATATAATGGCTTGAAAGTCTTTGCAATTACAAGATTTCATGGCTCTCAAAAACGTAAGGTTAATATTTTCAGATTCAGCAGCCAGTGTCCAAGAATGGATGTAGAAATCCGCTTTGGATGACGTGCAACATAAAGACTTGCCTAGGTATAGCAACTGAGTTAGTTAACACCATGTGGACTTGATGGAAACATTGATGGCCCCAGTGGAAGGCTTGGAGTCCACAATAATAATGTAATCTGAGACTATTAATATTGAATTGATACCAAAGAAAGTTGTTGCTGATGGCACAGTCAATGGACATCTGGTCTGTTATAGGGCTTTGATTTAAAATCATCTTTATGATTACAGAGGCATGGGAAGAAAACTGTGATCTCACATGTGGGAAATGCTAAGCGGTAGTCTGGTAAAAATGGGGAGCTGCGATGGTATGATGGGACAAATAAGTGAAACCAACACCCAGATTATTAGAACAATTGAATGAGGGGCCATTCTTTAACACAAATTACCTTGGGATGCCTCACAAGGGGATCAACAGGGAGAATGGTGAGACACTGAATGTTTATGTCATACATTGTGCTTGTAGCCTATACCTGTAGGGCACTCTGAAGACCAGCGTTGCTAGAAGAGTATTCCATTAAGGTGTCTGTTCAGTTTACTCTGCCTCAAAGATGGAAATGTACCTTCATTGTGATAGAAAACCTCTTCTGTATGAACTTCTGGTTAAGTTACAAGATCACCGGGTGAGATAATAAAGAAAAACACTTTCTGATTCAAATAGTGGCAGCGATGCTCCCCATGGGGAGAGTGGACAGGAAAGAACAAAGTATACCAATTGTAAGTTGCCATGTTCCTATGGTCGCATTTCAAGGAGGAAGGTTGAATTAGACTGAGAGAAACCCAAATAGGATCATGGAAAGCAGGGGGAAACTGCAAAGGAATGTCAACCCCTTAGCAGGATAGAGGTAATCAAACTTTTAGACTTATGGTTATAACGCCAGGCTGTACGGGCTGCTAGAGGGATAGTATTTTTTCAGCGTTCTGATTTTTGGGATACCAAACAGCAGGGTGAGCTGGAAATAGAAAGGCGGGCTTAGCCCCAAGGCAGATACGTAGCCCAAAGCTCACCGGGAAAACAGCAATCGATTGGGTAGCATGTTAAGCCTAGATTCTTTAAGGGGTTTGTAAGGATGGATTGGAACCAAGACACTCAACTACCTGATCATTGTATGAATATTGTTTTCTTAAATAATTGACTTTATGAATGGATTGGGTAATGTAACTTGTGGCTTGTTTTTATAGTTATATTTTTTTAGGCGTTGCGTCACAGCTTTGAAAATACTTCAGTTATAACACTTGCCAATTATTTCTTCTAAAAATAAATACTTTCAAAACTGAAAACTTTCCAAGTGTGTGTTCAGCAAATATATTGAAGTAAGGACAATGTGAAAAGAATTTAGGGTTACGGGTGAAGGGTTTAAAGACATAGGGTTAGGAGTTCATACTTATCAAGTTAAAGGTATAGGATTATGGGTTTGTAGTATAGGGAGATATTTTGAGGGTAGAGCTTAAAGGGTTAGGGGTAAAGAGTATAAGGGCTTAGATTGTGTAGTTATTGGTTAAAAGAATAGAGTTAAGGGTTTGGATATAGAGTATGGGCTTAAGGGTTATAGTTATAGGATTAAGTTTAAGTGTTTGAGGTGTTAAAACTTGTGATTAAGGATGTAGGATATAGGGTTTAAAAGTATAGGGGTAGAGGGTTAAAGGTGCAGAGTGAAGTGTTAGGGGCTAATGGTTTCTTTTTATATGCAATTTCATGTAGCACGCCCATTACCCAAAGGTGTTGAAGCGATACTCGTAGAATGAAATCACATTACATAAGTATAAAATGTTGCACAAGCATTGTATACAAGTACATACTTGCACAAACTTTACAGTAGGTCTATTTTGTTGTTGGCAAAGAACAGTCCGCGTTTGTTTAGCTCACCTGCCAGTTACTATGGAGTGTCCACATAAGACCTATTCAAAGCTTTATATGTGTTGTGGATTATGGTTTAAGGGCTAGGAGTGTAGGGTTACGTGTATGGGGTGTAACTAATTGTATTTATGTAGTGCTTACTGCACCAGACGAGTCGTTGAAGCACTTTTTGGTGAGTAGCACGCTACTCCAGAACCCAAAGGATTAGTATAGGGAAATATAAGTTGTTAGTTTGAGTGGTGGACACGGGAGTCTGTTAGTTCGATTGACTAGTCTAAGGACAGATAGAGGAGGGTGGAGTCTAGATAGTGGTATTTAGGAGTTTATATCATTCAGATGAGATTTAGGATGAGTCAAAGGAGGGAAGAGTCTAGAAAGGGTTACTAGGGAGATCATAGTTGTAAAATGAGGTTTCTTATGAGTCGAAGGAGGGAAGAGTCTAGGAAGTATTATTTCGGAGATCATAGTAGTATAATGAGGTTTGGGGTAAGTCGAGGAGGGATAAAGGAGGGAGGAGTCAAGAAATGATCTTGGGGAGATCATAGTAATAAAATGAGATTTGCGATGAAACAGAGTGGAGGTAGAGGACATATTGAAAGAGGTATAGGATGAGACAGTAGTGCATTGGAGGGTGATAATATAGATAAATACCTACATAGAAAGGGTATACATGTATTTTATTTAACACATTTTTATTGCCTTTTATACGTCATGTAACATATCTCTTTAGGGTGTCAATGTACAGTAGACAGGACAAAAAAGGAGACATATCTGAATCACTGTATTCGTCGTTACCCTCGCTAAGCCCCATTCGTATATGGTAACTAGAATGATCACATTTCTGTCTCCTTGCAAGGTATACATGTATAAGGGAAATAATAGAGATATAAAATTGTATTGCATTAAGTTCCTTATTTGCAAGTTTAGATAGTCCGAAATTCAGACTTTCAGATGTTGCTGTACATAAAAGGTAACTAATTTGTGTATTTCTATACGTTTTTTAATCTTTTATTTTTGTTTTCCTCGCAATTTTAATAGCTAAGCATTTATAGATGCAATTGTTTTGATCATATTTACATATTGTGATAGATAAATAGAATAAACAGAGACCCATAAGCATCTAATCAAATAACTTTAATGAAAAAAATACAGTAACCTACATACATGTTAAGCATAAAATATATATACATCAGGCCATAACACGCACGAAAGCTAGACCCAGGGAAGATCTGTTATTCAAACCCTCAAACAGTAAAACTAGAATGAAAAAAAATGCAGACAACAACCCTAGTAATCCCAGGCTAATCCTAACATACAATAAACAGAAGGATAGTCTTAGAAAAAATCAAGAAAAATTGGCACCTGGTTCAAAGTGATCCAATCATAGGGGATAAAATGTCACCCTTTAGAACGATAACATTCAGAAAAGCGTGCAGCACCAGTGACTATTTAGTCAGTAGTAGTCCGGAGATCTCTAAAAACACATCTTGGCTATCAAAACGCAAAGGTTTTGTTAGGTGTACAGCATACAAGGCTTGCAAATATGGAGAAAGTAAAACCACATTCAATAAACCTTTCATAGATAAGCCAATCTTAATCAGCAAGTTTTTAACGTGTAAAACTGAGTTTGCAATTTACGTATTGGAATGCTCTTGTGGACTAAGAAATGTGGGTAGTACCCGCCTTCCAGTCCACAAGTGAATTCTACAACATCTAAGGGCAATAACCAATAACGATAGTTCCTATCCGGTAGCCTGTCACTTCAATGAGATGCACAATCAAAATCTCAATCAGTTGAAGCATTACGTAATAGACAGTGTTCCCTCACTGAGAAGAGGAGGTAACAGAGATGCAATACTCAGGCGACTCGAGACAAAATACATCTTGGAATTAGATAGTAAGAGTCCACACGGTTTAAATACTACTGAAGACCTGAACACATGGCTTTAACTAATGCAGTATTTCGTGAAAACATTTGACATACCTATTATAGGTGTCATATCATTGTAACCTTGTCCCTCTTCCCCCAGTAACTCACTTCCTGCCTATAGTGCACATGGGCTCATGGCTCACTGGACGTATTTTAAAGCACGGTGTCACTTTTTATTTGAACTGCAAATTCAATGCTGAACAGCACAATAGCACTTTAGCACTTTTTGCACAGTTCTCGTACTGTATATGGGGCTTAGAAACCAGATAACATGACGTATTAGGGTTCTTCTTTAAACTAAGAAACTGTTCCCTGCAAGAAAGGCTTGGACATTATAAATCTGCAGATATTCAATCTTAGTTGTTTTTTACTATGTAAGATTCATTTTATCAAGTATTTATACAGTCAATTTGTCAAAGCGCAACTTTGCACAGTTTTTTTTAAAAACTGTCTTTAATGCATTAAGCAGTTATAACATGCAATACCATGTCCATTGCCGTTTTATCATATGTATAATATTTTAAAGAGTACATGTATTTATACAGTAATTTATTGTTATATGTATATATTTATTTTTACATATGATTGCGTAATTTTGCACATTATTGTCGGTAATTTTAAAATGTAAAACAATTTTAATGCTGCAGTGTGTGTATGAGCAGGAAATGATACTTTAAAACTCTATACAGCCGAGAGATGTGGAAGCAGAGTTCACATGGAAAGTCTGTTTTCTATATTCATTCCAGCACGTAATGCACTGTCACTTTAAAAATGGGAGATAAGCATGTCATGTGATCAAGGGCTCTGGGTGGCCCGAAATGCGTCATGGCGGCGAAAAGCACCAAAAAATAAACCTACTGAAGCGCAAAAGTCTGTTTCTTTTAAAGTACAGAGGAAGGAGTATCAAGATAGATATATATATATATATATATATATATATATATATATATATCCATAAGTAATATAGATTTTTTTAAGCAGACCTAAAGAATACATATATGTTTTAAAATCACAAGTGGTATATATTTTGTACAAAGAAATGCACTTATCTAAAACATACATATAATACAATTATACATACAGGGATATGCTGTATATTTGTGTTTGAGTGTGATGATCATGTAGGATCGAGCCAACTCTTGAATAGTTTTCTGAAGATAAGATAGTTATCCACTGCTCTTATGTTTGGGGATAATAAATTCCATAGTTTGGCTGCCTAAACAGAGAAAGATGTATCCTACCCGTGTTTGTTTTTAGGTCTCGCCTGCGAACGCAGCGCGAAGCGCTGCTTTCGGCGAGATCTATTGTTGCTGACTTGCCTCGGAAGTGGGACAGGAGATGTGCACGCGCAGGCTTTTGGCGGATTTGAGTTGGTGTACGCGCTTACAGCCACGCGGCGTGCACATCTCCTGTCCCCCTTCCCTCGCAAGCCAGCTAGCAGTTTCACTTTCGTCCTCACCAGCCTCGTAATTTTTTAGGTCTCGCTCTCGCTGTGAACGCGCTTGCGCGTTGAGTGCCTGCTGAGTTAATTATAGGTCCGCAGTGTGGGGCGCCTGTCGGCATGCTGTGATAATGACCTTTGGTTTTTTAAAGCACGAAGGCTGTGTTTGCACTTTTTTTTTTTTTTTAAATAGGCGGACACGTGCAGAGAGACCACGACTGATAGAAGAACTTCCGGCAGCAAGGGGGACCAATAGTTAATTTCCCGTGATTTCGAAGATACCAACTTTTGCCAAAGCGCAATAACAATGCTTCAAAATAAACTATTTTATGCACATCGCGTTACAGTTTTCAACCCGATAACTAAACAGTTGACAGGCTTATCTACCACCGCTTATCGCTGCTTAAAATCATCCCCCAGGGGCACAAAGAAAACAATATCCTGCGGAATACTGGGGGGGAGGCAGGGCTGACCCTGCTCCCTGAGGGCACAGTCCACAATGCCGCAGATCACAGGCAGTTATGGGGGAGGGACAAATGGTTGTAAGAAGGCTGAGGGACAATATGGCACGAAAAACGTTTGAGTTCCTACCCATACCAGGCGCACCCAACCCTCCCTCCCCAAGATGCCGCGGTACTCACAGGGATCTCTGCCATGGCCAGCATCAACTCTTCTTCCTCCATAGCTGCTCCCACGGGTGCAGGCGCTCACACGCCCCGGCAGCAGGGATTCCGTGGGCGGGGCTTGAGGCGGGGAGGAGCGGCCACGCGCCGGGACTCACGCGATTCTTGTGATGTGGCGGTTGGGGTCCAAGCGGCTGGAACGGTAGACAACGTGCACCCTCCCTACAATCCGCCACTTGCTGGGATGGGGGCGGAACCGCTGTACACTCACCCCCGGCCCGAGCGGTTGAAATCCCTGCCCGCAGTGCCGGATCCGCGGGAAAGCAGAGGGGGTCTACTGCATCTCAGCCAAACCAACTGCACAGTTTGCTGACACAGGGAGGAGGTAGCCCAACTAATGCCCGCGTAGAGCAACAGCATCGACGGGCTGGTAGACGGTTGGTGACCGGGGCTAGTTTCAAAGTAGCTCCTGATGTGCACCTTTTAAGATTATTTTAATGGCAGGTCTATTGTCGAAGTGTGCCCAGGGTTTTACGTGGGGTGCGTCCTTCCGCTTCTCAGACCTAGCAGTAATTAACAAGCATTTGCCATGCAATAGGTCTCGCATTGACGCGAGTTTGGGCTATTGACATTGTAAATAACAATGCCTTTTCTTTTCGTTTTCTTTTTCAAAACAAAAATAAAAGGCACTGTTATTTAAAATGCCAATAGCTCAAACTCGTTTTTAGATGTCATTGAAGAGCTTTCTGCCAGGTAAGCCTGCATTGTGTTTTTGGGGAGATAGTAATATGCAGACGTGTTTTAGCGATTGGACGAATTTTAAGTCTGGTTAAAATGAAATAGCACACGTTTCATAACTTAGTATTACTTTGCACAGTTGCTGTAAAGAGTTGGTTTCCCAGGCTTTTTGCACGTTTAAATTGTTTAGCACTCGGTGAAGCTTGACAGAGTGGGCGGAAACTCGTTTTCGATCTGCTTTTCTCAAGCTGGGGACATAACAATAATTTAGTGAGCCACGTTTTGCAATCTTGCATTCATGCCAAAAGCCGATAACACATGATTCTTGCAAAAATTGCTGTTTGGTCAAGCAGAATTCCAGACGTAGCTTTGCCTGAGATGTGGAGGTTGGACAAGAAACAATCATTTGCAATGCAATACCTCTCGCATTTACGCACGTTTATGCTATTGGCATTGTAAATGACACCGCCTTTTATTTATGTTTTAAAAACCAAAACATAAATAAAAGGCATTGTCATTTACAATGTCAATAGCTCAAACTTGCGTAAATGCGAGACCTATTGCATTGCAAATGCTTGTTCTTGTATGCTGGGGTTTTAAGGCAAGGTGTCTATCTTGAGCAGAGTTTCCTTTGTTGAATGTATTTAGTGATTTTATTTCTGATTTTAAAAAAAATGTTTACCTGCTCCATGTACTGCTTTGTGGGTGATACAAAGCAGCTTAATAGTGGATCTTCCAGCACGTGTTAACCATTGTAGAGCCTTCAAGGCAGGGGGATGTGGACATGTGGATTTAGATGTAGGAGTATTCTGGCAGCAAAGTTCTGAATTGGTTGTAGTTTTTTCACAGTTGATGATGATCCGTGGTAGAGGCCATTGGTGTAATCCAATTTAGGCCGTACAAGAGAGATAGTAGATTGAGCCTTGTGTGGAAAACCTAGGTGGGGGGGGAAGATGCGTCGTAGAGTTTTCATAGTAATGAAGCTTGCTCTTGCTAACCTGTCCAGTGGAGCATTCATTGATCATTTGGAGTCCATGGTAATTCCAAGGTTTCTTACTTTCTTGGATACTTTAGGAGGTGTTCCCAGATTGTCAGGCCAGGTGTAGAGTGGGTCATAATTTTTCCAATTGCAACATGTGAGCATTTCTGATTTGAAATCACTTAGTTTGAGTTGGCGCCATGTCATCCTCTGATCAACGGCTGTGAGGCAACTGAAGATTTTTTGGGTTTCCATTGTCTTTAGGGCTTCCAGTTTAAAAAGTATTTGTGTGTTATCTGCATAGTTGGAGCATATGAGCTGAAATGTATTGATCTTTGTCCGTAATGACTTCATGTAGGTGTTGAAAAGCATGTGGTAGATGATAGATCCTTGAGGGACCCCCTGCGTTTGTGAAGTATGGTTTAAATGAGAAAGGGGCCCAATGAACGACATTTGTCCTGTTTTGAAGATAAGATGTGATCCAGTTGAGAGCAGTTCACTCTATGCCGGCTTCATAGTGTCTTTGGATTAGAGTGTCATGGTCATCTGTGTCAAAGGCAGCTTACGGGTCCAAGAGAAGTAGTGCAGCAACCTTGGACCGATAGACTGTATTTTTAAAGTCATCCCAGATGTCGATGAAGGCAGATTCTGGGCCTCTTTCTGGATGGAATCCTGTTTGGAGGTCGGAAAGTATGGAGTCATCTTCAATGAATTATGATGACGAATGCTGCTTTTTCTATCAGTTTACCCGGGAAAGGTCCATTTGTAATTAGGTCTTTAATTGTTTGGGTCATGCAGGTCCAGGGCTGTTTTCTTTCATAATGGATGTATGTATGCCTTTTTTAAGTCTTCTGGAAAGATTCCTGTAGTTAAAGAATTATTGATATTTTTTTCATGCTGGTGTGGCAGCAGAGGTAGTTAAAAGAATGTTCTTGAACATTTGTGGTGGACAAGAGTCAGAAGGGCAGCTGGCTGACCTGCTTGGTTTTGACCATATCCATAAATTCACTTTGTAATAGTTGTTTGAAGGAATGCACAAGTTGAGATAGCCTGCCCTTGGAGGGGTTGTTGGAAATGGGTTGGTACTGGTGGTTTTCCTTTCTTTTAATTAGGAGTCCAATATGTCTGCTTTGGTTGTGTAATAATTTTCCAGTTTGTTAGTAAATTCTTGAGTCATGGGATGAGTTCCTTGTATTCATTTAGGCTCACGGAATACTTTGAGAATGATTATAAAATTCTTTATTTGCCCATTTAATATTTTAATTCAGTCTGAATAGTACCTTTTTAACCCCTTCAGTGCCCATGACGAGCTGCAGCTCGTCATGAACTCCGCCCGCTAATACAAAGCGCGGCACTGGGCGGGGAAAGGGGCGGGCATGCAAGGGGTTAAAGCTTTTTTGATTGTTGGTTTGTATATTCTGTCAAGTTTGTGTAGCTGAAGTTTGTCTTGAGTACTATTTGTTTTGAACCAGGGGTTATGGGTAGAAGGTTATGGGTGTAAGTTTGTAGTATAAGGGTAAAACTACAGGGTTGTGCTAAAATGGTAAAGAGTTAAGGATGTAGAGTCAAGGGTGAAGAGTTTGATAAAGGTAAGGGATTGGGGGAAAGGGTTAACCACTATGACTGCATTGTTTAGTGACACCGCTGGGAATTAATTTAAGGTGTGTTGAGTATTATTGTTATTTTAAGTCTGTTAAAAAATGTTGCTGTTCATAGTGACACAGCACTTGATTTCAATTGAATGAATACACTACAATTTTGAAGTTATGCATTTAGTAGTATTAACAAATTGATGCTATTTCTCAGGAAAAAAATGAATTATCCAGGTACAATTTTTATTAAGGAACATGACTTAATTACTGCATACTCTTGCAAGTGGATTACTTGGTTTGAATTCTTTAAAACTGTCACCATTTGAACTCCAACCAGTGGCTTGGTTTCAATTCTGATAGATTTTGGGGTTTGTGGGTATGAGTGGCCAGGGAGCAATGGTTATGGCAAAGGACTAGCCCACACTGTGGGCTTTAGAGGCCGGGCAGCAACCTGGCCCAGGGCTCGGATATGATTTGGGTGCCCAGAATGGCAATGGGCTCTTTTTCCTACGCAACCCTCCCGAGTGGGGCTTCTGACTCCATCAAGGTACAACACAGGAAGAAGAAAGAATGTGCACGAAGATTCTCAGCACAGAAGTGGCACTTGCTTAGGATTGGCTGGCAGCTTTTACAGGAGATGGTCAGAGCCCCCCACAGCTTGTAATTTAAGGGGCCTGTACTCGCTAGGCAGCTGTGTTGCATGAGTTGCTTGACCAACCCAACTTGAGCTAAAATTATTCTGAGCAAAGGATGCCGGAAAATGGTGGTGGAAGTATCAATGAAAATAGAATGAAACTCCTCTTGGACTCATGCGGTCAGACTAGTGGTCATTGTGCCCGGCTAGAATTACAGTTGTTTGGATAGTGGACTGTTAGCCCTCTGATAATTGGTATGTCAAACCGCAGCACCAGCTGGAAAAGTAAAGGAGGGTTGATCCCCAAGACAGATTAGGATCTTGCAACCCAAAGCTCTGCTGGAGGCCAGCTTGAGTGGATACTTGATTCAGTTAGCGAGGTAACCTGGAATCTGCAGGGCGATTTACCCAGAGGATGGACAAGCATCAGGAGCCTCAACCACCCGATCATCTGATCAATCATGCATGCATAAATAATTTACTTAATGACTGTAGTAATGTATTTTTGGATTGATTAATGAACATGACGCAGTAACTGCATCCGCCTGCGAGTAGATTGCTCAATTTGAACTGTTTAATAAAATCTCCGCCTAATGAACTCCAATAGATGCTGACATTGGTTGGGATATGTGAAGCCGAATGGCCCGAATGCAGGGTTTTTACTCGTGAATAGTTTCTCATTTCCGACCGCATCACCCGAAAACTTCCTCACCTAGCTTAGCTGCCTCTGCACCCCACAGGGGCATGAAGTTCTCAAGAGGCGCGTTCGGGGGCAGAGGGGAAGAAAAGCACTTAATCATGTGGGCTGTTGTGCCAGCCTGGGTGCCGAACCCTTGGCACCCTTCGCGCGGGTCTTGTCGACTCCATTCAAGGAACCAGGTAGAAAAGAAGCGCGAAGGCGTCCCGTCTCCCTCTCTGCGGTGCAGACCCCGCTTCTGCACGTGCGCTCCAGCACAGCTAGGGTGTTTTGCTTCACCAATAGCCTTCTGTTTTCTCTGCCCGTAACCCCCTCTCCCTCCGCCTTTCCTCTTCCTCGCCCATCTGCTCCTCTAAGGGGGGGGGGGGGGGGGGGGGGGGGGAGGCTTCTTTCTCTGGCTCTGATTGTTGTGGGTGTTTGTCCGGGAAGGTTTCTTTGGCCCCTTGTCTTTGGAAGAGGGGGGTAGTCCTGCTGTTCACCTCTTTGCTGGTACCGTAGCGAGGTAGGGACTGATTTCCCAATGGGACTTTGGTGTTTTCTTTACAGCTGGAACATGGGTGGGAGGAGCCCGAGATTCCAGCCACTTAATTACGTTGGTCTACAGATTTGGGGAGGGGAAAGCGGGTTGGAGGAGAGGTCATTTTATCGACTGTTCTCCAGACTACCCACCACCACCCAGCCCTGTCCTCCTCTCTGCCACCCAGCCCGGTTGTTTACAAGCATGGTGTTGGTCCCGGGTACTGCCAAGTAATACATTCAGTATACCATTCCATGCCAACTCTTGGCACTTTGTTTATTTTGCAGTATTGTGCCACCGACTCCGTGTGTGTGTGTGTGTGTGTGTTTTTTTAACGGGTTTTTCGTTTTGTGTGTCCATCAGTAGTTCTACTGTGAGGCTCGTCCTTGAATGCTGTTATACAATGCGTTTAATATGTTGTTTCGCTATTGAAAGACATTGTACGAATTTCACGTATATATTGTATAATAACCCCTTCTCTGAGTGCTGGGCACCTTACCTTAAAATAGTGTATTTCCTGCATTAAACACAATTTGCCGGGGGGACTCTAGTACCGCTTTTACCTTGCCGTTTCGATTGACGTCACAATTTTGTGTTACGTTTCAGCTCTGACACTTGTTGGGTCGTTCCAGCTACACATTGTGTGTTATTGCGGAGCGCTCTCATCTCCTCACCCCCATCCTGCCCTCCAGGTCGTAGATATCATTAGTCTAGCAGGTGCAGTAGCACTGGGGCTGAGGGCTGTGAGGGGACAATACTGCTCGACTGAGAGGAAGTTGTCCGTGTCCCTTACTTACATTGGGGCACCTTGCTATACTACTGCTGTAATCGTCGTTGCCTGGTGACATACTCGCTTATGCAGTGAAGCGAGCACTCAATCGGTGCCCTTTGCTCTTTTCACCATCCCCTTTTAAGTTGGTCTCTTTCGGTCGACTAGTTTTCTCACCACGGAGTTCCTTGAAGTTACCTTCCGGTGGCCTTTAGCGCTGTATAAATTGACAGCTCTGTATAATCGTGGACCGAAAAACGCACATCCTTTTAATGTTTTTTCCATAGTGTAGTATCTAGGTTTCTCGTTTCCTTCACTTCTGACTCTACCCACTCATTGACTCGTCTGACCTCTTAGAATTTTAGTTAAAACTGTGCTATAATTTGGTCGCCTTGCAAGTGTCGCTTTCCAGCGCCATATGCCTTTGTTGTGAGTAGAACTACAGGAAAAAAAGGTTCTGGATGTAGTTGACCACGAAAAAAAGATCAGTATCATCGACGTCAATTCACCCAAGTGCCAGGGATAATGTAAAAAACTGCAAACTACAGCAAGCAGAGAGCCCTCCAGGAGCCCTTCCTTTACTTCCTCTCCTGCTGCAGCCTTTACATCTGAAACTAGGGGTAGCAAGGGCAGTGCCAGGGTGCTAAAGTTTAAGCCTGGGTAGCTACCCGAAATTGAGTCCATGTTAGTGTGACAGTCATAAAATGCAACCGAGCAAAGGCTGTGCTAGTCAAGAGCTGAGATTCGGGCGCGGGCCGGCGGTAGGCATAGCCCGTGTTCTCGTGTCTGTCTGTAGTAGAGCAAGGTGCACGAGGCTGTGCCTTCCTGCGGGCGGGGGCGTGGGCGGGGAGGCGCACTCCTGCCACGCGCCATTCCTCTTGAGAATAATTGCCGCGGTTCAGGCCGGCGTCGGAGGCGGCAAAGAGCAGAACAATGGAAGCATAATGGTAACCCCCTGAGGCCTTAGGTATTTTCCACCTGGTTGGCTCGAAAAAGAGAAAAGCGCTCTGTCTGCAGCGGGAAATCTGGTCCGCTCTCCGAGCGCGGGATTGCCTGGGCGCGCCGGTAGAGGAGGGAGAGAGGGGTCCAGTGGCGTAGCTAGAGCTTGTGGCGCCCGGGGCTATCCCTCAGATTGCCGCCCCCCCCCCCCCCCCCCCCCCCCCGAGGGCATGCACTTCAAAGAGGTCCGAGAGACACGTAGTATGGGCGCTAATAGTTACCTTTATCATGCAAGTTACATGCACATAAATGACACGGTCCAAGGCTACACAGTTGAAAACACCGGTGACTGACAGTACAAAAGAGACACACAGACTGCATGATCTATCTGGGGACTCAGAAAAACTGCATGTGACATCCATCAGAGAGCTGCGTGAACAATTACCTGGTAATCCCCTCAACACAATGCAAACATGCACATTCATGACACTGTTCATGTAACCTTCATCTACAGCTTACATTAAATGACCATTCATCATGGTCCCCCCCCATTAAAGCAGTGGGGACCTGCACAAACGTGATGTGCTTTGTGGACCAAAACCAACTTAACAGTATCGAAGCCTGTGATTCTTTATCTTTCAAAAACAGCAAATTAATTATTCACAGGGAATGACTCACTGTGTGCCCTTAAAACTAAACGCAGCACAAAGGGGTCAGTCAGCTCCACCTTGCCAACACAGACCGGATACAAAGCCCACTCTGGTGGCCCAAAGGCAACAACCAGGGGTCACTCCCTGTCATTACTTCCAAGCAGCAGCAACCAACTCCCTGGGAATGAAAAGACATGTGCTCTTGGTACCCAAAACCAGCTTGTAATAGTGCATCTCTTCTTCACAGCAGCCTCAGCACACACATGGTGCACAGCCTGCCTGGGGGCCCAAAGCTAAAATACAGGGAGGGGCGACACATTATGATCACAATCCTTAAACACAGTTGTGGGGGCCATGGGAACTTGTTCAACTCTATCCAAGACCCGGGACCAACTGTTCCGGCGCTGCGGCACTCCTTGAATATTCAGAAGAAACCAGAAAAATAGGAGCAGTAAAACTCACTCTTTTCCAAATCTCTTTCTAAATATTATCACTTTCCATGTAATGTTCCTTTGATGGGAAGAGGAGGTTTCTGAGGTGGGAGTATCAGGCAAGTGATACTACTCGGGCTCCATCTGTTCGAGCCTTCATGGAGGATCCCTCTTCATTACTACCTCCACCTGACCCCGGACTCGGCAACGCTCTCCCTTACAGGCTTGATTATCCACTACTCCTCTCTCCAGTGCACCTTATCTCACAGCTGACCTTGGGCCCCCAGCCCCATATCAGGCCCCATCGGGCTCCACTTTGCTTTTTCCCGGTAAAAACATTAGTAAAATCACCTTCAAACTTAAAACATTGAATATAGCAGTAAATATAATTAGCATGCACTTTAAAGTATGTTCCACAGTAGCCCTTATGACCCGACTGCTAATTAAATAAACAAAAACAGAAAGGCCATAACAGGGCCGGCTTTAGCGCTGATGCGAAAGTCTTTTTTGGCGCCACACTAATAACCTCTTTCTCCATAAATACCTTTACTACCACCTTCCAACAGTCCCCCTCATCCCTCTATGGCCCCCCTAGTGATCTCCTCCTCAGATTCCCTCACTCCCTCACGCCACAAGTGCCCCTCTTCTCCCCATAGCCCCTCCCCCTCATGACCTCCTCCTTGGACTCCCTCACTGCCACCATCCACCAGTGCCCCTTATCTCTCTGTAGCCTCTCCCCCTCATGACCTCCTCCTCAGACTCCCTCACTACCACCCTCCACCAGTGCTCCTCATCTCACCCTAGCTCCCCCTCCACACCATGACCTCTTCCTCGGATTCCCTCACTGTCACCCAGGGCACAAGTCCTAAAAAAAGAAGTGGGGGGACGCTGACGTCACAACAGCAAATGATGTCACGAAAGGTGGCTTGCACCATCAGACTCATTGCCTCCCCTCGCTCACCCATTAGATGCCATTGCATCAGAAAAGCCAGCGCGTGAGCAGCGTTCTGAATGAGCTCCGATCTCGCCCCAGAGAGGCCAAAGAGTAAATGTGTGGCTCCAGTAATCGAGCTCCCGCGAAAATAAGTGAGGGGACGCCATCCACCCGCCTGGTACCCCGACTCGAGCCCTGCAGTCACCCTCCACCAGTGCCCCTCATCGCTCCACAGCCCCTCCAACTACCTCCTCCTCAGATTACCTCACTGCCACCCTCCACCTGTGCCCCTCATCGCTCCGTAGCCCCTCTCTCATATGCATTTGTTGTTTAGCGCTACTCATATCAGTGTAGTGTGTCTGCACTTTACACCACGAACACATTATACAGAGACAATGAATCATACAAGTATGTAAATCAGTCTACAGGGAATGTCACATAAGCCAATGAGGATTACAAGGTGTAGGAATCTGCTGCATACTTAGAAAGAGGACACAACAACAACCATACATAAAGATATTTCTCCCCGTTGTGCCTCTGGTGGGGAGGCGTACAACTCTGATACATTCCCAGGTCTACTAATGTTGGTGAATCTGGGAATGTGTCAGAATCCATGGTTAAATGTGCTGGAACACCTACACTCCACCTGAGGCATGCCTCCCTGCTGCAGATTAACGCAAGGCAGCGATTGCGCTGCCTTGTGTTACTCTAGATTCCTCAAACCAAGGTGGCCTTGCGGGACTAGATAAATCTCATTTAGGTTTTGTGACGCCGTTTTGTGCCCTTGCGACGACGCAAAACCTTGATAAATATGCCCCTGTTTGTCTTTTCTTGTCTCTGCAAAGCGCTCACATTTGAATTCATCCACACCCTCTTTCATATTGTTTCATTGCTACAGATACAATGATTTCGTTGTAATGTTAGCAAAATGGAATTAAACATGCCGAGGAGGGAAGCAAAAGTGTGATTTGTTATGAAAGGTCTCTAAAAACCTCCCCAATAAAAGATTATTCGCAGCAAAACACTCCAAGTGTTGCTTTATGTGTATGCTAGTTCAACTGCACACACTCCTGCTTGCTGCAAAAACCTAATAGCATTACCGGTAGCCTTTGCTACACTGTATTTCAAAGTAGGTCTGTGTCATCCATACTGGTGGCCAGTATATTTTGAGAGGGTTTGGTCTGGGGAAACACAACCTTAGGATTTAAAAGAGTATTCCATGGGGGTCAGCTTTACTGATAAAAATGTATCTCTGCCCAAACATACTCATTTTAGCAACATTAGAATGATGAAAGACTGAGGAAGTTCTAACTATATCACAAAACATATCTATACCATTCACGTTTGTATGCAGCTCTTTGGTGACAGACTCAGTTCATTGGTCACTGTCCTATGTTAGGATTGTAACTTCTGAACTGCAAGTAACACAAGGATCTCTGTGGCAAAGGCAACAACCCACTGAGCTTCGACACAAAATACAGTTCATCTGCATTTAAAAACTACTAACAGACAAATGATTGCTCTCAAGCGAATCATTAATCACCAGCGTTATTGGGGCATCTTTTATTGTCTTATTGTTGTCCTGCATCGGCCATGATAATGATAAAAACTTCAGTATCAACTATATGACTTGTTGCCCCCCTCTTTTCGCTCCATGAGATGGTATCCATTCTTTGTTCACAAGGAGTATAAAATAAACAGTACCCCCCCCCGTGATAGAGAATGGAGATTCCTAGCCAGACAGGCATATAAGGATAAAGTGGTCAACTGTGTCTTTCATGTGAAATGTGATGCGAGACACAAGCTGCTCATCAAGATGCTGAAAGCGCCTAGAGGCAGCCATCCCATCTGAGGCAGGTGTTTGCAGGGTCGCCCTACAAAAACATATAATTACCTGACGCCTCCTTTTCTCATGGCCTTCAGCCGATCATGCATGCATCCCGGCTGCTTTTCCAGTGCCAGGTCAATGACAGCAGGTCTTTGTGACACTGCACACTGGCATCCTGGAAATAGTAATGTGGCTGGACACAGAGCTTTACACTAAACCTAGAACTGGCAGGAACCCCGCAGGAAAAATACAGACATGACGTACATCTGCAACCTCATTGACAGGGTTCGAGGTTCAGAGCGCATAGACCCAGGCACCACGTCATTGCCATAGTAAAGTTTGAACCCTTGCCTTGTGTTTACTCTGTAACACACAAAAGTATTTTAATACCAGGGCATGCTGAGCCAGGTAATCACTGCTTGAAAGAAGGACTATAGGGAACAACGCATCCTACCCAAGAGTAGGCTCGAGCGAGATTTAAGTTATGGTCAATTTCAACACGGAATCCTTCACAATACTCAAGGAAACCTTCTGAACTGCAAGTAACACAAGGATCTCTGTGGCAAAGGCAGCAACCCACTGAGCATCCACACAAAATACAGTTCATCTGCATTTAAAAACTACTGTCAGACAAATAATTGGTCTCAAGCGAATCATTAATCACCAGCGTTATTGGGGCACCTTTTATTGTCTTATTGTTGTCCTGCATCGGCCATGATAATGATAAAAACTGTTTAAATGAAGCGCACACGAAGTACGTGTCCTGCTGGACCTGCGCATATTTAAAAAAAGAAATGAAACACATTCTCTTACCTACTACTGCAGTCTGCACTAAAACGAATTATCCACGCAGCAGGCTCAGCAGACTGCCCCAGGCCACAAGGTCCTCACGAGAGTGCGTAGTGGTGAAGCGCGTGACGCGTCACCGCTACGTTCTCATCGCGAGGGCCGGGCAAAAATGTAGCCCAGGGCCGTCATTGGTAGCGCTGGCGCGCGCTCTCCATGATTGACGGCCCTGGAGCAGGCTGGAATGGGCGGCGCCGCGGGCAGAGAGATTAACGGTCATCATGGCACTCCTAGCACTACAGGTTAGTGCGCGCTGCTTTCCCGGCCGCGGCGGACTTTATAATTTATTTAGTGACACTGTGTCCCTAAATAAATTAAAAGGCCGCCGCCGCCCTAAATATAGTGCCGCCTGGGGCGGTCCGCCCCCACCGCCCCCCCCTAGCTACGCGCCTGGAGGGGTCAAATGCTCCCTGCTGCTCGAGTTCCACCATCAGTCGAGGGCATCATTAGCCCGGTCACCTGTTGATTTTATTTACTGTGCAGGTTTACGGCTCTGAGGCATTACCTAGATAAGTGGATATTATCTGCAGACCAAGTTGTCTATTTTTTTTAAACACTTTATAATCGGTTTATAAAACTGTATATACTTACACTTAAGTCCCCGCACAGACAATAACGCATAACTTCAATTCTAAAACCTAACAAACCATATAAAGTGCATTTATTCAGATATTTTCTACATCCATTTTAAATTGTCAACATGGTTGTTTTATCATCGTAGACTGGACTTTGTTTCTAACTCTGCCTTGCCTTTAATGTGTTCTGTCACCTGAACAAGTATAGGCAGCAATGGGATATGTTTACCGCACCACCAGGTGTTAACAGCTTGCTATAAGTTCCCTTGAAAATTGCCCACCTCAAAAAGGCTAGCCACCAACATTAGCCTTTCATAATTCAAATTGTGAAAACATGGTAGAGAGCCAACTTCAAAGAAACTATACGTAAAAGCACATTGCTATGTTATTAACAAAAAGGATGAATCGCGAGGTCTGTTCCTTGCTTGTTATGATTCTTTATTCAAGGTCTTCTCGACCATAAAATAGCACTTCTGCGCAGCCAACGCATTTCGCCCAAGATTTGGGCTTCTTCAGGGCCAAAGAAACTTTCCTAACTTGATCATAGGTTTAAAATGATGAAACATTTCATAGCTTCTCCCAGTCCGTGTACAGCTAGGATAGTACACATCTCTGTTATCTCAAAGGTAAGGATCTATAGACAGTATTTCAAACGCAATATCTCATATTGTTCGCAGGTGTAGTCTATTGGAAATTCTCCAACTCAGTTCCTGTAGTTAAGGCCGTGTTCGGCCATGGCATGAAATGTGTATTCGGCGTTCCTCTTGAGGAGAACTGCTATTTTATGGTCAAGAAGACCTTGAATAAAAGAATCATAACAAGCAAGAAACAGACCTCTCGAATCATCCTTTTTGTTATTAACATAGCAGTGTTCTGTCACCTGTCTCTCACCTTAATTATTGTGCACAGTTTCCCTAATGTAAAAAAGCTCTTTACGGAACTCTTGAGTTCCCACCCCCAATTTAAAAATCTTGGAATGTGGCAGTTTCTTTTACAACACATTAATTTCCAAATGTGCTTCTGTCCCGTATACATGAGAACTGACAGCACCAGACACTAATCCAGTACAAGTCCAAAAGGCACAGAGAAGGAGTCGCTCCAAATCCTATTAATAGTCAATCCTTTACTAGCAGCATGATGGCTCAGCGAGTTAAAAGCCTCATGTAGACATCTGCTGTGAGTTTGAATCTGTAACGGACAGTTTAGCACATAGAGTGCACTTCAAACACGTAAACCTATAATTGACGCTTCTTGTGTATTCAAAATCGTAATGAGGAACACAGTACGAAATTGCCCTATTATAAAAATAAGTTGTTACTGGGTATGGTATAGCACAGAGTTCACCAATTACTTAGTCTCTTGGTATGTTGTGCAGGCATTGAAGGGCAGTTGTGATTTATGCATCCGAGGTTCTATCCAGGGGATTTTGTTCCTTAACTACAATGGTTGACTGGTAATTTGTAAGATGTGCATCATCCTCAGAGTTGTTAGATGTAAGGTTGTGGTGGGTCTTGAGGCTTTCCAGCCTAATTTCTGCAAATGTCCAGTGTGTAGTGAGTGAGTTTGGGTTCAGGTCGTGAGGCCCTACCCTTAACCCCTTTAGGCTTTGGCAGTGTTGTCACAAATAGGGCAGACTGGGTCTTGTGTCTTCCAAATGCCTAGGTAGATGCTTGCTGGAATTTTTGGAGCATTGTTTGTGGATTTTGTGTTTTTCATCCCGTTCAAACTATTTCATCAGCCAAATCCAGGTTCTAATGGCAAATGCTACCCACATTTGTTTCCCTGTCTCTTTGTGGCTGGATCAGTTCTGCCCCTCTCTTGCAATATTTTTGTTGTTCTTGGGTGCGTATTCCCTGTAGTGTCTGATTCCTAATGTCTCTCTTGTGAGTCCCTAGGTATCCTGTACAAGCATCTCCCAATCCGCCTGTTTTTCTGATCTCACGAGAGTTGTCTCTGAGGGTATTTTTCAGAAGGCCTCCTGTTCCCTAGTTTCCAATGACAGACAGAAAAGACAGGTTGAAATAACTGCTGTTTGTAATCATTACGTATATCTCTGACGTGTTCAACAAGTGAGAAGTAGCTCTGCTGTTTGAGAAAGGTGAGTAATAGGGTCGCCATCTGCCCTAGCCAGAAATCCATCAGCATTGAAAGGGATTGAACTGCTAAGGAAGAGGATAATCTAAGCTGTTTTTGGCAAGTGAAGGATTGCTGTGTTTGAGCTGAGTTAGTTCTGCTATCTTTGACAGATGACAGGTAGCCGTCTTGTATGCGAAGAATAATGAAGTGAGGAAAATGTCAGCTGTCCAAGAAATGGTTGAACTTGGAGACCATATGAATGACTCCTCCCCCTCCAAACGTTCAGTGAACAACTTCATGAATTGATATCTCCCCCCACCTGCAACAAAGGTTCAATCCCTGATTGCATTACCACTGTGTCCGTTCATGCTTCTCAATATTCATAAGCCCAGAGCAGCCAGAATAGGATTGCACACCAATAAAACAGCATTTGTAAAGCGCAACATTGTCACCCCTAGGGGTATCTGGGTGCTGTGTCTGCGTCAAAGAGCCAGGTCTTGAGTCTCTTTCTGAAGTCTGCCAGACAGGGGGCTGTACGGCGCTTGAATGGGAGATTGTTCCAGGTCTTGGCAGCGATGTAGGAGAAGGAGCTGCGACCGCTGCAACGGATGTGGGGTTTACGTGCAAGAGTGAGGAGAACGGAGGTATCCAGAGGGTTGCTGGAGTTTGTTGCTGGTTGAGGTAGGCGGGTCTTAGGTCGTGGATGGCTTTGTAGGCGTGCATGAGGATCTTGAACTGGCATCTCTTCTGGATGGGGAGCCAGTTGAGGTCTCTCAGGCGGGGGCAATGTGGGTTCGTTTGGGGAGATCCAGGATTAGTCTGGCTGCAGGGTTCTGTTTGGTTTGTAATCTTCTGAGGAGCTGGGTGGAGATGCTAGCGTAGAGGGCGTGACCGTAGTCGAGACGGCTGGAGACGAGGGCCAGAGTGACCGTCTTTCTGGTGTTGGTTGGGATCCATCTGGAAATTCTGTGAAGCATGCAAAGTGTGTGAAAGTAGGAGGAGGAGACTGTGTTGGCTTGTCGTTTCATGGTCAGTTGGCTGTCGAGGATGATGCAGAGGCTGCATGCATGGCCGGCTGGTGTGGGTCAGAGTTCTGCAGGCCAATACCTGTGGTCCCAGGCGGAGATGTTATTCCTGAAGATAAGTACCTCAGTTTTGTCAGAGTTGAACTGGAGGCAGTTGTCGCTCATCCATTCGCTTGCATTGGTCATGGCGTTGCAGAAGTTAGTTTTGGTGGTGTAGGAGTCCTCGGTGAGCGAGAGGCTCAATTGAGTGTCATCTACATAGGAGATTATGTTAAGTCCATGGGATCCGACAACGTCTGCGAGGGGTGTCATGTAGATGTTGAACAGGGTGAGGCTGAGGGATGTTCCTTGTGGTCCGTCACATAGGATGTCTTTGGGTGCAGAGGTGAAGGGAGGCAGTTGAATGCTCTGTGTGCGTTCCGTAAGGAAAGAGGTGATTCACTTGAGGGCTGCTTGTGTATGCCTATGTTGTAGAGTCTGTTGATGAGGGTGCTGTGGAAGACGGTGTTGAGGACAGCAGAGAGGTTGAGAAGGATCAGGGCCACTGTTTGTCCATGGTCGAGGAATGTTCTGATGTCGTCAATGGTGGCTATCAGCACAGCCTGTGCTGTGATTTGCCCTGAATCCTGATTGTGAGGCATCCAGTAGGTGGTTATGTTCCAAGAATTCGGTGAGCTGCCTTTTTTGAGTACTTTGGCCGTGCAGCAGCCTCCATTGGTGTTTTGATTTTTTTGGTATTATTTTTTTGATTAATTCATTTATGATTGACATTTTAGTTGTTAATAAAGTCTTGCACCGTATTGTGGTGAGGGGGCTGATGCATGTATAGTGGAGACTCAGTGCTTTGGAGCATCTCCTGGATGTAAATTCTGTCCGTTTATAAGAATGAAATGTGGAATCACTATTGTACAATTATGTACATGAGCATTTTTTTTAACTCCTCTGTGGAAATCGTATGAAATTAAAACTCTGTACAAACTTGATATTGACATGGTACGGATTTATGGTTGCAGACCCTTGTGGTATGATAGAAGGCTGTGGATTGCTTGCTTGGAGATCTATAGGTTTTTCATTCATTCATTTGTTTGCCCAAGGGGAAAATAGATTTTACTGTTAACACAGTGCTCCTTGTTGTGTGGGGCCCCTCTCTCGTCTAGTTGTAGCATAAAAACATGTATTCAAACTAATTTATCCTACCTTGCTGAACTAGTAATATGCACCTTTTTTCAAAAAAAAATTTAGTAGTAATATGCACCTTAATGTTGTGTGTATAAACTATGGAATTATTAACGGTTGCAGAATTTATGCTTATCGCAAAGAATACTTCCACCAGCACGTGCATATACAGAGAACCCTACTGCATACAAAGTCCCGTTATAGCTAGTGCTAGGCAAAGTTGGAAAACTCTTTTTCACCAACTTTGTAAAGTTTTTATTTTTTTATTTCTGCTTTCTTAAACTTAACGAAGATGACAAGGTTTAGGAGAAAAATAGAAGTCCAGCAAAAATTAAGCTTTAAGGGTGAAAGAAATCCTGCAAAATGTACGTTTTGCAAGAGAATTTTGCCTTAAAAAACCTTTTGCAGGAAAAGTCTGCCATATCCATTGAAGTTGTTACATCAATATAAATCTCAACATCAAAGTTGTGAATATTGGACATCTGCGCCACTAGAACTTTAAACCCTTACACCCCTAGTCGCTTTCCCAAGTGAACACGATCGCTTCTGTGGGATTCATCTCAGACAATAGCATCATAAGAGTTTGTCCACTTTCTGGTAGGTTATCTGGAGCACTGCTTCTTTCATACTGCATATCAAGGATCCCCTCCCTTCTTTACTCAGTCTTCTATCCCCCACACCGTGGAAGAAATGATTGACCCAATAAGTTTATTTCTGGTTCAAGTAAAAAAAAAAATTGCCTGAAATATAGATGCATTTTAGTTTGTGAATCATCATTGCATAGACTACTTTCCAAGTCCTTTCCCTAGCTCCCAAAATAATGTATTACACAGCGTCACAGTTGTGGAAGCATAATACTTTGCATCTCCTTTATCACTTGACCCCTGAAAGAAATCTTCCACATAACATCTGCTAAGTTATGCAAATAATTTTTATGCCCCAGTTGTCCCACTCGTGCAGGATCTCCCAGTCGTAAACATCTGAAATACAGATGTTTTCATCTTAAAATGGAAGAATTGCATCATAAAGAATTTAGAATGGGTACTTCTCAAGTCGAGATTCTTAACAAAATGGAATAAGGTCAACAGAGCCAGGGTAGGTAGATAGCACCATTTAAAGCTGGGCCTCAAAGGGAAGGAGGTTCAAGCCTGAATCTGTACGTTTCAGATGATTTGGTTTTGACACCTTCGTTTTGGGGTACGTTTTCCACTGTTTGAGCAACTTCACCCCTTTTTGTGCACAAGAACTGGTGGGGTCTTATACTAATACAATGAGTAATGATCTATTTTTATCACCTACTTTAGTGCCTGTTTCATCTACTAATGACTGCGACTTTTCAGATGTCTATTTTTGACATTTTACCAGAAAAGAGCACACATTTTGAGTGTCTGGCCGTTTACCCATTTCGTGACATGGGTATACTCCAGGGCAACAAACCAGCTATCCCTCTCTTGCTAGAGAATTAACTTTTCAGTATGAAATGGACATTTCACCCTCCTCCGAAATTTCATTCTCATTTGAACTAACATGGACCCCTGTTCATGCTTTTTGTTACTGATTATTTAAAATAAAAGCATAGTCAAAGGTATCCCCTCTCAGTGGCATTACCCGATGTAAGGACACATATGCGTATTGACAAAAAATTGGCCCCATATGGTCACACATGTAAGGGAAGCATCAATCAAAGCTAGGATATTCAGTGACTGAAGTGGGCTGACTCATTGGCCCATGCTGTATACTATGGTGCACAGAAACAAAATGTGAATAACGGGTGAACAGACCAAAAGATGGAGACTGACCGAAAGCATCTGTATGTGCACATATATGAATTATGATAGAAATATATGTATTTTTGTTATGCATTTTTACCAAAACACGAGGCTAGTGAGACAGTCAAAGTTGTCCCTTGGCCTGACCTAATAATAAAAAAAAAAGACATTTATGGTGAGTCTGTTACTCTTAGTCCCTGCTCGCCCTCCTTTATACACCCACCCAACCGTACATTTAGGGAAAGGCCTGTAGGAGCTGTTTTGGATGGCTAGTGACCCCTGGGTGGAGAGTAGTTGTGCACAGTTGGATGTTCTTGCTGGGACTGTCACTAAACCTTTAATGTGACAACATTCTTGTAGAATAACAATAAGCCAGCAGGACTAATTAATTGTGAATCAAGTAAAGCAAGCGTCAAGAGTAGCAGAATAACTATGAAGGTAATTTCTTCTATATGTATCTTCCAAGAGCCCTGCAGGAACAAGAGACAGTACTGTGGATGAGTGCACGCTATTGTCTGCAATACCAAAACGGATGTTCTTTTTTCGTTATTCAATTGCTTTTATATTAAACGTTCATTTGCGAGTTCTTTCTTGACAAACGTTCTTTTTATGGAAATGTATAAATCTGTACTGTGGTCTTCCTGAGCGGATTCCTTCATGCCTACTGGAGTCCCTCAAGATTGGGATGAATGTGTCCTTCAGTGAAGGAAGGATGGATAGATGGCATAGTTATATATAAATAAAAGCAGGTTTTATACTTTACTCAATCGGAGATCTTGATTCTGTATCCTAGGGCGTCTACTAATTTCTCCTTTTGTCTTGTTTATTCTCCCTCTCAGGATATTTCCTGTCTTAACAGAGAGGCCTCTAGAGTGGTGATGGTGGATTGTAACAAGGAGGCGTTTCGTTTGCAGCCATTCAATGGTCTGGCTCTGAAGAAGTGGGATGGAAACTCTGATGATAGGACACTGTTTGATCTTGCTGCGTTCCTAAAAAGTAAGTTTTGATAGGGTGGGGTTCTTGCACATCATTATACATGGGCAGTAGAGTAGCACGTCTGGGGCTAAAAGGGTTGTAATTTTAATTTCCTTTCAAGACACCCTGCAGATCCGTCTATGATACCTAACTAAGGAGGCATTAGAGCACATTGTGGGTTAAAAAGAGTACAATAAGCATTGAGATGAACAGCGAAGTGCTGTCCTTCTCAGAAAGGTAAACAAGAATTGATCATGCAGGCGCGGCTCATTTTTTGAAGAACCCTTCAGATTGTAATGTCAAGCTGCAGTGGCTACCTGCACAGTTCCCTGTCTGCTTCATAAAGAATGCAGCCGGACAACTATGCATTGATCCTTAAAGACGTGTACTTTTGGCATCGTAGGTATCCTAATTCAACGTAACTTGGAGATCATAGTGGGGTGTTAATGCATAATAGTTGTTAGCATTTCCCTTCACTCAATGTCTGCATTCAAATATTATCTAGTATCCATTGGCTCTGTTATGAAGCACCTAGCTTGTAACGTGACATTGTAAATTATTAAATTGTATTTCCTGCATCTCTGATTTCATGTAAAACATCACCAATATTACCTTGGTGGGATTTTACTGTCGCACGTGCATAGGTATTGCCCGCATTGTTCTGAATGTATAATCTTTGCTCTTGTTGTGATCCTCCCACTCTAATCATCGTACCCTTCTGCTTTTTCATCTATAGCCATTGCTTTAAGTGGAGTAGATGACGTCCGAAGTGTACTGGAGAATTATTCCCTTGAGGACGACCCCTTGGAAGCCTTCAAGCGCCGACAGACCCAGTTGGAACAGGTCTGTGCATCCTTATGTAGAGTATTTGCTGGGGGAATAACTGAGCTGTGGAGAAATAAGGAAAGAAAATCTTGCAGGCAACTACTACCCCACTGCTTTGTCCATATACATTGATCCTCCATGGTTTGGTTTTATTTTAATAGGGGAAGGTGCAGGAGTTTTCTTGAAGAGGTTATTTTAAACTAAATAGATTCTATGGTAATGCAAACCTTCTTGATACTGTGCTGTGCCAGGTGTCAGTTAAATGTTTTCCTGACGATCTAGGCGTCTGGATAATAAATGATGCTCCTATGGGGGGTTTCACAATAAAGGTGGTTGTTCTTTTACTGTATGAAGTTCTAGGAATTTTATGTGAAACTGCTAAGAGAATTTAGGTGCACGATTTCTGAGGATTTTTATTAAGATTTATTAGGATTCTCGGGGGTTCTAAGAGTCTCTGTGAATGGCTTAGGTAAGTTAGGGGCCTTTTTGCAGGAAAATTTAGAAATGCAGTGAGTTGCTCATGTTCAGGATATTTTGCTTGGTTGAGAGACATTATCTTAATATAGTAGTCCAAGGAATATTTTGAAATAATCCTCTGGGAATGATACTGAAGGGCAAGTTGTAAGAGTATATTGAGTGGATTTCAGTTTTGACCAAGGTTTAAGTTTGGGGTAGAGGGACGAGAATTAATGTTTAGGACTATGAATGGATTTTGTTACAACTCTTTATTGGTGGGAAGTTTTATGCCTTGACAAAAAATTTCTGTGTTTTGTCATGAGTAATGAATGCCCAGATTCACTCTTTTTAACACTTTTGTGCAGGAGGAACAGCAGCGGCTGGAGAACCTGTCGAAGAACAAGACTCAGCCGTTCTTCCTAGGCTCCCTAACAAACCGTCTGTGGTCACGTTCCAAGCAGCAGTGATCGTGCTCTTTCTGTCCCACCCTCAAGTGGAATGCAGGATGCCATTCCTGGTGGATGGAGACCAGGAGATGTCCTTTGGATTGAAGGAATAGACTGCATATGGACATGTTTCAGTCTTTGTGGCATAACCACCTGTCGGACGGAGCCCACCAGGAATAGTATGGCCTACCTCTCAGCAGAGTCCTGAACTGCGATTTCATTAAGGCATACCAGCCTCACACTCTCTGGCCCACAGCTGTCCCATGATAAGGGAAAGGACCATCCACCTATCCTAAAAGCAACAATGTATCCATACACCATAGTAAGAAGGGAAAAGGTTAATCCTCAAACTGACATGGTATCCCCCATTTGCAGAGGATGCTTCGTTGAAAGCACACGCTTCAGTGTTTCTGTTCTTCGTATAAATGTCATGTCTTGGATGTAGAGGACAATTTGGTTTCCCAATAAATTATTTTCAATGTGTACAGGAATAAAGACTAGGTTGGTGGTAACAGAATGTGTGGGCTGAGTGTTTTATCCGTTTGGTAGCTGCAAGAGACACTCCACTGAGAAGTGGGTGTTTGCTATGAAAGGGGTTGCATGAAATTGTGCTGGATTCTCTGAAACATTAGGATATTCTATATCTTGCATAAGACACAGGAATCTCAAATCTTGATGTGGAAAATTGTAATATTCATTAAAAGGTCGACATTCTTATGTAACCAACAGGCTGGTTTAGACCTGGAGTGCCTGCACAGGTTTAGAACATGCTCCAGAGAACAGAACTGTTAGACTCTGGTTATGTTATATCTCTGCTAGCATAGACTAGGGAGGACAGTCTTTAAGCCAGAAGTTCGGCAGCATCTGGTCAACTTGCCTATTGACGGGGAACACCTGTTCGGCCCGCAATTTGATCAGATGCTAGAAAATCTAAGTAAACACAAACTGCCAAAGCCAAGGGTACCCTACAGACCCCATCTATCCACGGCTCCTTTTGACGTACAGAGTACCACTGAGGGGTGAAAACCACTACAGCCGAGGCATCCGCCTCCTTCACGAGGCAACAGCAGCAACAGGGGATTGGAGGGTACAAAAATAGTAACGGTAGAGGCAGGGTCAAAGGCGCAGACCCTAAAGGGGCCATGCCTGCAGAATAGTGACTCCCGCCCACCACACTTTCTTCAGGTAAAGACTGCAAGGGATTCTGTCCCACTGGACAGAGATTACCTTCGACCAGTGGGTTCTCAATATCATAGCAAAGGGTTACTCCCTAGAACTTATGCAAACACCCCAATATTCCCCTCCAAAGACACTCTCTCCAGAACATCAGCATCTGCTTCAAGATGAAATGTATGCACTACTTGGCAAGGGGGTCATAGGAGCTGTTGCACCACAACACTGGGGGAAAGGGGTTTACTAATACTTCTTTAATTCCCAAGGAGAACAGGTCTCTGTTGCCCATTCTTGACCTCAGGCCCCTCAACAAGTACATCCTGTCAGAACATTTTCATATTGTAACAATCCAGGATGCCATTCCGTTACAACAGCAAGGCAACTTCATAACTGCTCTCGACCTGAAGAATGCCTTCTTGCACATCCCCATCCACCCTGCACATATCAAATTTGTGGAAAGTGGTCAGCATTATCAGTTCAAAGTGCTACCCTTCAGATTGACCACAGCTCCAATGGAATTTACAAAGTATCTTGTTGTGGTAGCCGCTCACTTCAGAAGGAAGGGCGTCAATGTCGTCCCTTAGACAATTGGCTGCTCGAGCACCATGGAACAGCAATGCCCAGCAAACACCCAAGCCACCATACATCTTACAGAGCATAGGATTTATCAGTATCATAAAATCTCATCTCCAGTCCTTCCTAGGGGCTATACTAAGCACTTTTATGGGGAAAGCATACCCCAGCCCTGCAAGGGTCCAAGCGTTCCAAGCACTGCTCCCTCTTTTTCAGCAGATTGCTGGGAAATGGTCAAGAGGTAATGCGCCTCCTCAGCATGACTACCTCCTGCATTGTTATATAATCCAACATGCCAGGTTACGTATACGTCAGTTGCGGGAGTGCCTAGAGCACAATGATTACAAGCAGAGGGCCATTGTGAGGATCTAGATTTGATCTGGGACAGCACTCCTCGCTCTCTGCAGAGATGTAATGCCAATAACCTGTTGCAAGGCCAGCTCTTTTTGAACCCAGTGCTGCAGATGACCATAACAATGGACTCCTCGCTTTCTGGTTGGGGCGCACTTATAGGAGCTGACCCTTCAAGGGGTGTGGGTGTCTGATCAACATGGTCCCCACATCAACCACCTAGAATTGTTAGGCATCTAGCTAGCCCTCAAAGCGTTCTTCCCACGCATCCAACACAAGCTGATACTCAGTTGGACAGACAACACAACTGCCACCGTTTACTTGGAGAAACAGAGCAGCACTTTATCCAGTATTGGGGTATCTTTCATAGATTCACATGCCTGAATCATTCCCAGTCGCCGAGGCGGGAGTCCCCGGTAAATAAAAAAGTAGTGCCAAAATGCTAGTAGTAGTAGTAGGCCCAAAGAAAAGGCCAAAAGCCTGTATCTTAGCAGCCTATCTACCTCATTATGCAAAAAGAACTAAGAATTTGGTAACAACCAATCAGACACCAGCACCCTTCTAGAACCCTCTCAGCAGAGCCAGTTCTCCTCAGATTTTCACCGCACGTCGTGTGGAAGGGAGTCTCCCTTAGTGCCTCTCAGTTTTCTTTAAACTTGCTTCAGCATGTCAGACAAGAAGGCCTTGTTTAAGTCCTGCAGGACCTGCACCAAGAAGAGAGTCCATGTTGATGATCAACATGTAGACTGCATCTACTGCCTCTACCCTAAACAGGAGGCAAAAGATTGCAAGATTTGCCGCACCTTCCCTACAAAAACTCTCAGGGATAGGGAGGCGAGAGTGCTTTTGTGGCTTAAATCCTCTTCGGCTGAGGAGGATGACAAAGCCTCTACTTCTAGCAAGAGAGCTAGATCGCAGGACAGCTCTTCCAGCGAAGGGAAGAAGCGTCAGAAATCGCATCATTCTACTTCTGATGCGCACTCTCCTCAGGATTCTACAGTCAAGACTAGCAAACAAACTGTGAGTAAAAGCCTTTGAAAACCTTTGGCTTACTCTCAATCTTCAGTTTCTGTCACCTCGTCTGCTTCTTCATTGACACAAACCTTCACGACGACGGCACTTACCTCTCCTATTATGTCTACGAAGATTACTATCCTCACAAAGAAGCCCGCCGTCGAGGTGTCGTCGACGAAGTCCTCGTCGACGAAGTCAGCAGTACCGCCGTCGACAATTCCGCCATTGAAAAGCCTGTCGATGTCGAGCTCGTCGACGAAGAGTTCGTCGACGAAGATTCCATCGTCGACGAAGATCCCGTCGACATCGAGCCAGTCGACGAAGATTCCATCGACGAAGATTCCATCGACGAAGATTCCATCGACGAAGACCCCGTCGACGTCGAGCCCGTCGACGAAGAGCTCGTCGACGAAGACCCCGTCGACGAAGACCCCGTCGACGTTGAGCCCGTCGACGACGGTGGCACAGTCTACGATCCTGTCGACGATCCCGTCGACCACAGCCCCGTCGACGACGACCTCGTCGACGATGACCTCTACTCCAGTTTCCACCAGGACTTTTCAACTAAAGTCTTTTCAAAGGCAGGACATTTCACCGCTTACTCCCTCGCATCTCCTGGAAACTTATGTGCAGTGTGACGATGATGATTATGTGGACGACGAGGACGAAGGGCCCTTTGGGATTGCTCGCCATCCTTCGGAACTGCACATCAAATGTCAGGAGGACGATGATGATGAGGAAGATGACAATTATCAAGGGCATTACTATCAGGAAGACATAGTCATTCCGCATCATAGACCCTGCTACACACAACCTCGTAGGAACGAGATGTCACATCTGCCTCCTACTTTAATACAAGACCTACAAGCCATGCTTGCAGATTATAAGCAGCGTTTTCCACCGCAGCCAAACGTTCCACAGGTTCCACAGACTGCGCCGCAGCCGGACCCATTGCCTCTGCCTGAGGGTCCAGCCCCAATGCCTCAACTGCCTGATCCTCCACAGGACCCGCATCAAGATACAACCTGGGAGGAGGAATACGAAGAGGGCGAGCTGCCAGACCCAGCAGACCCTTGGGATTCATATATAATCCCTATGCCTTCGCCACCTACCCCTCTACCACCTGATTCGCCTCCAGAAGATATAGGGGGGTTCCATAACCTTATGCAGCGAGCTGCGACCAGGTTCAACTTGCCGGTCACCATTGAGCAGTCTGACTGTTTTCTGCATGACTTTAAAGAAGAGTCAAGACTATATTTGGAAAGAAGGGGTTACAATCATGAAAAACCCGGCATCAGTACCAGCGGTGCTTCCACGGATTGACAAAAAAAACCGTGCTCCAGCCGACAGTCCCTCTTGTCTCATTGGCCAACCGCGTCCAGACTTGGTTATATCTCAGGCAGCCCAACAAAAGTCTAAGAATCCGGCAACACCGGTCACTACACCACCGGATAGGGAAGGACGCCGACTGGATCTAATTGGGAAAATTTTTTCAACTATGGCAGCTGCTTCCATCAGGGCAGCCAACTCCCTAGCGATAATAGGGCGTTATGACCGCCAGATGTGGTCAGAAATGGCAAGCTTTATCGACCTCATCCCAGAGGATAACAGGCAAGATGCTCGAAAGATTTTGTTGGAGGGTGAGCGTGCAGCCTCAGAGACTATCGACTGCGCACTGGATATTGCGAATACTAACTTTCGCCAGTTGGCTGGGGCTGCGGTTCTTAGGCGCCAGGGTTGGCTGAAAGCTACCACGTTCAGACAAGAAGTCCAGACAAAAATATTGGACATGGCCTATGATGGCGAATCATTATTTGGAAAACACATAGATGACGCACTCCAAACAATTAAAACGGATACTGATACTGCAAGATCGTTGGGCTCCTTGCAATACAAAAGAGGTACCTTCAGAGGAGCAAGGGGCCGTGGATTTTCATCCAGAGGAAGTTATCATACCCAACAAAATAGGTACCAGCCTCAGTATCGGCAATCATATCAGTCTTCCTACAGACAGACCAATACATCTGGTTTCTCTCGTCAAGGCGGACGAAAAAGATCGCAGAATCAGGGAAGAGACACCTCACGGAAGCAATGATTTCTGCAGGGCGCCTTCCACTCCTTTTCCCCTCCCTGTGGGTGCGAAAATTTCAACTTTTGCGACCAAGTGGCAAGAAATTACGTCGGACCAGTGGGTTCTGGACCTGGTTCACAACGGTCATACCTTAGAGTTTGTCACCAAACCACCCAACAAACCACCCAAGGGACTCCCTCCCCATCGTCTTCACTTACTATTCAAAGAAGCTTTAACGATGCTCCTCAAGAACGCAATCGAGAAGGTTCCTGCGCTTCAAAAGGGGACAGGTTTCTATTCCCGCTTTTTTCTCATCAAGAAGAAATCAGGGGAGTGGCGCCCAATCTTAGACCTTCGCAATCTGAGCAGATTCCTCACGAAGCAGGGATTTCGCATGGTCACTCTGGCGGAAATTCTAGGTTGCCTCAAAGAGGGAGATTTTCTAGCTTCCTTAGATATGGAAGACGCTTACTTTCACATCCCAATACATCCGAAGCATCGCAAGTATCTTCGCTTCACAGTGGCTGGCGCCCATTACCAGTTCAAGGTGCTCCCGTTTGGGTTAAAATCTGCCCCAAGGATCTTTACGAAGTGCCTAGCTCCAGTGGCAGCAGTGTTGCGCTCCCAAGGAATCCAAGTCTTTCCGTATTTAGACGACTGGTTAATAAAGGGTCCTTCGGAAAGATCAGTCAAGACTGCCGTGACAACATCTCTTCGTCTGTTCCATTCTCTGGGGCTTACGATCAACAGGAGCAAATCTCAATTACAACCAAGGCAGATCCTTCCTTTTCTGGGCGCGCTGTTAGATACCGTCTGCTGCAAGGCATTCTTGTCTCACGAACGGCAGGTTCGTCTTCAAAACTTAGCAATCCGAATTTCCAAAAGAAAGTCAGTTTCTGTCCGGATGTTCGCGTCGCTCCTAGGGATGTGCTCCTCTGCAATACAACTCGTTCCTCTGGCGCGGCTCCGCATGCGACCCTTGCAGGAGGAGTTACACCTTCAGTGGCAGCAGGTGATGGGCTCCTTCGACGACATCATCAGAGTCACTTCAGGCATGAAGAGCGCTCTACGTTGGTGGTCCCATATTCCCAACTTATCAGAAGGGCTTACTTTCATTCAGAATATTCCAGACTTTGTCCTCACTACCGATGCTTCCATGGAAGGATGGGGAGGTCATCTCCAAGATTTACAGATACAGGGGAAGTGGTCCCCAGAGTACAAAAACAAACACATCAACAGTCTGGAATTGCGAGCAATTTTCCTGTCTCTGCAAGCTTTCCTTCCAAGGATTGCAGGTTCTTCGGTTCTGAATCGAACCGACAATACCACCAGCATGTTCTACGTGAACAAACAAGGAGGAACAAGATCAGCAACTTTGTCCACGGAAGCTCGGGAGTTGTGGGAATGGGTCACACTCCACAACATAACCCTCAGAGCAGAACATGTCAGAGGTCTCTGCAATACATTAGCGGACACGCTCAGCAGATCCCAATCAGATTGCCACGAATTGGAGCTAGAGCAAGCTCAGGTGCTCAGAATATTCAGAGCTTGGGGAACACCACCGCTGGATTTGTTCGCCACGAAGGAGAACAAGAAATGCCGCTTCTATGCCAGCAGATACCCTCAACAGGGCTCAAGGGAGAATGCCCTGTCCATGCGATGGTCAGGGATTTGTGCTTGCGCTTTTCCCCCGATACCCCTGATACCGAGGGTCATACGCAAGATGAAGTTGGAGGGCTGTCGTCTCATCTTGATTGCACCCAGATGGCCACGCCAATACTGGTTTCAGGAGCTCCTATTGCTATCACAGGACCAGCCGATCCGTCTTCGCCCGACACCCACAATGCTGTCAAGGAACAGAGGTCAGGTTTCCCACCCGGACCCTCAGTCCCTACATTTCCACGCATGGCTCCTGACTTCTTAGAGTTTAAGGACCTGGATATCCCTCAAGACTGTAGGGATATATTAACAAAATCACGAGCTCAGAGCACGATAAAAACGTACCGTCTAAAATGGAAACGGTTTTGCTGCTGGTGTGAAGCAAACCAGGTGCACCCGGTGGACGATCCTGCAGAAAAGATCCTTCCTTACTTGTTACACCTGGCAAGATCTGGACTTTCTTTCCCTTCAGTCAAGGTCCACTTAGCTGCACTTTCCAGATTCAGAAGGGGTGCTCATGGCCCTTCTCTTTGTTCATCCTCTTTAATTAAACAGTTTATGTAAGGACTATTCCGAGAGTTTCCTCCGGTCAGACTTCCGCCACCGGAATGGGAACTTAACACAGTCTTAATGCAATTAATGAAGCATCCATTCGAGCCCATCCACAAGGCTGACCTAAAATTCCTTACATGGAAGGTTGCTTTACTTCTGGCTTTAACATGAGCTCGACGAGTGAGTGAAATTCAGGCGTTTACTGTAAAGGAACCTTTTCTACACTTCACTCAAGACTACGTGCACCTCCGAACTAATCCAACGTTTATCCCTAAGGTGCCTTCACAGTTTCATCTTAATGAACCAGTGACGTTAAAAACTTTCTTTCCTAATCCATCCACCCCAGTGGAACGAGGCTTACATTCTCTCGATATCAAGAGATGTCTTAAATTCTATCTTCTGAAAACAAAGGACCTTAGAAAGTCCGATCAATTATTCGTGGCTTATGGCCAAAGTACTCTGGGAAAGGCGGTTACAAAATCCACCATTGCCAGATGGATAGCATCTACAATACTTTTCTGCCATGACAAGGCTCACAGGCCTTTGTTGAGGAAACCCAAGGCCCATTCCACGAGGACAGTAGCAGCGTCTACAGCATTGTTTGCTGGTGTGACTCTAGAAAATATCTGCCGTGCTGCGACATGGAAAAATGTCCACACTTTTACCAGACATTACTGCCTCCAATCTACGCATTGTGATGATGCAGCAGTTGGGCAAGCTGTACTAAGACATCTGTTTCTTTGAGATACCTTCAGGTACCCTTTTTTCATATTTTAATATGTAAGATGTTGATATCTATAGTATAACAATGCAATGTGTTACAATGATGATTTGCTTTCATGTTCACATGCTTTTCTCTTTATAGATTGCATATTTCGAATTTTAAGATCTTTTCTTATACCTCTTGTTAAGCTGTGGATGCAATTAGGGAGTATCAGCACTAGTCTCCCGCCATCCGCAAAAGACTGTATACTTGGTATACTGCTCGCTATTCTGATTCAGGCATGTGAATCTATGAAAGATACCCCAATACTGGATAAGAAAACAAGTTACTTACCTGTAACTACAGTTATCCAGTATTGGTATCTTTCATAGATTCACATGCACCCACCCTCCTCCCCGTAGAGTCAGTTCTATATAATTTGGGACGTTCACTTCCCACTTGTGCTACGAAAATCTGAGGAGAACTGGCTCTGCTGAGAGGGTTCTAGAAGGGTGCTGGTGTCTGATTGGTTGTTACCAAATTCTTGGTTCTTTTTGCATAATGAGGTAGGCTGCTAAGATACAGGCTTTTGGCTTTTTCTTTGGGCCTACTACTACTACTAGCATTTTGGCACTACTTTTTTATTTACCGGGGACTCCCGCCTCGGCGACGGGGAATGATTCAGGCATGTGAATCTATGAAAGATACCAATACTGGATAACTCTAGTTACAGGTAAGTAACTTGTTTTCTACTCCTTGCAGTTGTCTTCTCTAGCCCAGGGCATTTGGCAGTGGGCAATAAATCAGAGTTCATCTACTCATGGAGTACATACTGGGAGTGGACAATGACTTTGCAGACCTGCTCAGCAGAATGCATCAACACGTCCACAGTTTGGAACCCCACCCCAACTCCTCATTCTGTACTTCCACTATTTGGGGTCTCCCCAAACACACCTTTTGCCACCGTTCTAAATGCCCAAACCTCAATTCCAGATTCCCACTCCCACAGTCCCTAGGCTCTGCCACTTCTGTTTATGGTTATCCGGCTTCGGCAAACCTCTCTAACCCTCATGTCAGTTACAGCAACCTGGGCCAAACAGCCCTGGTTCACCACTCTCCTTGAACTGTCTAGTGCCTCATGAGAAGCTGCTCAATCGACCGGATCCTATCTTATAGAACCAGCGCACACTTGGACACCCCAACCAGCTCAATCTTGCGATTTGGCTCCTGCAGTTTGGATACCTCAATCTGCCTTTAGAATGTATGACCTTCCTTAAAGATGCGCACAGGCCCACAACCAGAGCTTGCTGCACAGCCAAATTGAAAAGGTACATGCACTATTGACTTTTGTCAAGCAGCTGTCTGTTATCTGCTCCACGTGCAGAAGTCAAGACTTGCTTACACTTCCATCAGGCTTCATCTGGCAGCTGTCGCTGCTTACCTTCAGAACAGAGAACATACTTCCCTTTTCAGGATTCCTGTGATGAGTTTTTTCTCGGCGGAACTCAAAAGGATTATCCCTCCAAGGTTGTCACCCTCAGTATCATACTAGCTAGGGTTATGGGCCCACCTTTTGAGCTACTCCACTCCTTACAGTTTCTTTCCTGGAAGGTAGCTTTTCTGGTAGATATCAGTTCCTTCGTGTGTCGTTGAGCTTCAGGCTCTACCTCTGGAAGAACCCTTTTTCCAAGTACACCACAATAGAGTCGTCCTCAGGACAAACTCCAAAGTGCTTCCAAAGGTGGTCTCTAATTTACACCTTAATCAAACAAAAAAAACTCCCAATGTTCTTTTCACATCCACAGTCAGTAGCAGAACGAGCTCTCTACACATTAGATGTTAAAAGCACTTAAGTATTACATTGACAGGACTAGGCCCTTGCTTAAAACACAACAGCTCTTGGCCTCTTCCTCCAACCTCCCAAAGGGTATTCCCTCTGTAAAGTAGTTCTAGCACGCTCATTGGATAAATACATACAGACTTATGCCAAAGCCAAACGACCTTTGCCTGTCCCTCCCAGACCCCACTCAACCTGTAAAAAGAAGCTTCTATGGCTTTCTTGGATAATATTCCTATAACTGACATCTGCAAAGCAGCTACTTGGTCTACACCCCACACTTTTACTAAAGATTACTATGTGGATGTTTTAGCTCACCAATAAGCTAGAGTTTGACAGGCTGTCTTACATACACTTTTTCAGTCTTCTGCAAAATCTTCAGGCTAGCCACCACCTTGAGGGAGCACTACTTTATAGTCTATGCACAGCATGAGTATCTACAGGTACACATGCCACGAATGGAAAATGTTACCCTGTAAGCATCCGATTGTGGAATGTAGTGCTGTAGATTGACATGCGCGCACCCTCCTTCCCGGAAGCCTTTTGATGTTGCAGATCTTTTTTATCTTTATTATTCCTTTACATAGTCCTCTTTTGTGTATCACTATGCTCCATCTACATCTTTACCCTTCGTGTAGGAAAAAACAAACAGTGGAGTCGATGCCCATACGCAATACCAGCAATAGGTGGAGTCACTATACCTCGCGAATTGAAAGAAGTCTTCGAAGAAGAAATACCTTGCACATGTCAGAGCCCAACACTAGATTGCAGAAGTATGTACAGAATGTGAATCTACACTACTACCTGTCATGAACAGATGCTTGCAGGTTAAGTCACATTTTCCTTCTGGTGGATACGTCTAGCCGCAGATTCTTCACCATGTGAAAATTCCCCAGGAGTCAGACTGCAGCAGGAAACTTTAAAGCAGTACTGTGCGCTCGTAGGTGATGTTGTGCAGCTCTGCACCAACGTCTTTCCGCTACGGAGGTGATGAGCAGAACTTCACATTAGTGTCACCCATATGCGCCTAAAATCAGTTCCTTTCTTTCCGTGCCTTCAGATGTAGAACCGGATCTGCTTCTTTATCTTTCTCAACCTTTTTTCGAAATTTCTTACACTGTGTGCAAGGGAAAATGTTGCTGGGTTCCAACTGTGTAGGAATTGTTGTAAACAGATGTCTGTGACAGATCCTCGCAAACCATGCCTATGGCTCCTGGGATCAGAACATGATTCCAGGGCCTGTGCTGACTGCGCTCAGATGAATATAAAGTCAATATGGAACCACAAGACAAAGTTGTATATTGTCAAACATTAGAAAGACTCCACTCCTTGACCGGTTGATGTCGAAAAGAAGGTCCCGAAGTTGTTCCAGCAGCAGATCATTGTCTCAGTCGAAGTCTTCAGGTAAGTCCAAGGTGAAGCATAAGATTTCGAAGTAGGAATGCCTACCAAGCACTCGCGAACTCCAGAGAAGGCAGGAGGACTTCAACGTGCCACTCTGCATCACTCTTTAGCGTCATCAGAGCTGATTCAGTCAGTCAGTGATGTCACAGCAAGTGGAGGTCTGAAGGGAGGCCATGCTGTGCATTTTCTGCACTTCACTGGTTCCTTTTTGTGTGCCTTCAGGCCCCAAGGATCCGGCGGGGACCTCCAGTCAGACTTCTGCCTGTGGGTCCACCCTTAGTTTCCTTGGAATGAGAAACCACTTTTACCACACAGACATTACAATGCAATGCCCTCACCATGCATCCTTTATCACGCAATGCTTTTCACACGCATGCTTTTACCACTCATATGCCTTTAATACACATGCCTCCCCATCTAAATGGTTAGTATATATAAGGCAAGTGTGTATATGTATATATCTGAGTGAGAAGCTGGGTTTCTGTTGCAGTAACCCCCTCACTTTTTGCCAGACTACTGATGCACTTTTGACTTGATGTGCCCTGGGTCCCTGCCAATCAGGTTCCCAGGGCCTGTGTTCTTTCCCCAAAACAAACCCAAACCCAATTGGCATCTCTGGCCACAGGTCAGCCCATGCTAAATGGTACCACAGGTACCCAGGGCATTGTGACCAGGGAAAACCTCTAAGGGCTGAAGCACTTATTGTGCCACCCTTAGCGGCCCGGTACCTTTATATATACACACACACCTTTTGCAGGGTGCGTGTCTTGGTGCAGAACAGAGTGAAGAGTCGACATGGCACACATCCCTGTGTGACATGCCTACAAACCACTGCCCTGGCATAAATCAGTCACCCCTCTAGCTGGGTGCACTATACCCGTGGTGAGGGTACAGGTGCATGAGCACTGTACCCCTACAGTGTCTTAAGTCCATTCTTAACATTGTAAGTGCAGTGCCATCATTAAGAGTATATGGTTCTGGGAGTTTGTCATTACGATCTTCACAGCACTATAATGGCTACACTGAAAACTGGGAAGTTTGATACCAAACTTCTCAGCACATTAAACCCACACTGATACCAGAGTGGGATTTAATGAAAATGCACACAGAGGGCATCTTAGAGATGCCCTTCTGAAAAACGACCTACCACTAGTGTCTAGGCTGAGTGGCTGCTTTCAGCTGCCACCACCAGACATGTTTCTGGACCCCTGGGTCGAGAGCCTGCTGCTCTCGGTGGCCTGAAACCATGCACATCCTGGGACGAGGTGCCAAGCCTCCTCCTCCCAGATGGGCAGGGTCCACAAAGGGTAAGCTTCAAAGGCTTCCGCAGGCCACTTGCTGCTTTCAGCAACTGGTCCCCACTGGTTCTGACCCCCACTTTGGGTGGGAGAACCGGCGGGAAAAACAAGTGAGGAAGAGAGGTGTGCCCACCTCTGCCAAATCCACCCCTCAGGTGGGGGAGGGGAGGTGAAGCACAACTCTGTCCCCGCCATCTCGTAGATGGGGGGACTCAGCCAACCAGGGAAAGGCTTATGCTCCCCTCCCACTGGAGGCCGGCATAATAGGGGGTGTACCCACCCCAGGGAAGGGACCCATTGGTCCCAACCTTTTACCTACCTGTAATGACCCTAAATCTAGTATTTAGGGCACCCCTGAACCTTGCTTCCTCAGACCAGAAGAAACTACAAGAAAAGAAGGACCGAACAGCCGTGCCAAAGCTAACCAGAGGAAGATGCCTACTGACTTGGCCCCAGCCCTACCGGCCTGTCTCCACCTCAAACCTGCTCCTGCTAAATCCTGGTGTGTCCTGCAGCCAGCAACCTCAAAAACCCCGGAGGACCTACCTGCCTTCAACCACAAAGACTGTGTCTGCCGCGAACAACGGATTTGTTCATCTCAAACCTCTGGCTCCGGCCGGACAAATCTGCACCCGCCGTCCACATCTCGAGTGGGCAAACACTACGAAGAGGTCTCCCCTGCGATCCTGACCCGAGATCTGGCGATCCCTGACCTGCCTCAAACCTCCAGCTGGCGCCTGCAGCCTAAATCCGGAAGGTCCCCCCAACCGTGACCCTAAAAGGCATCCCTGCACTCGACGCCCCACGGCCTTGGGTGGCCAAACCAACCCCCAACAACTCAACTTGGCTCTCGAAGTGGTGGTCGCACCCAGAAGACTTTCGTCCCCAAGCCTGCAGTGCCTTTGCAAACCGGAGGTTCCCTGTTGCAAACAGGGTGCCGGATGTCGAAACAGCACCCTGCACCCGGCTGTCCTAGTGCCGCTGAGGGTGCACCTTTGGTGCTACTTTGTTTCCCCATTTTCCCTGAGCTAAAGTCCAGGAGCTTTGCTCCCACAACCAAGTGGCCTGCTCGTCAGCAGCCACCAAACGGAGGCCCCCTATCCCCCATTGGATAAAATTGGGCGTCAGCACTCTGCACCCGGCAGCCCTAGCGCCGCTGAGGGTGTAAGGAGAGTTCATCCCTGCCCATGGGGGACCCCTGAGTCTACCCCCAGAACCTGAAATCCCACTACCGAATGCTTACCTTAAAACCGATAACACTATTTTCCTCCATAGGATAACATTGACTGTTTTTCTTGGAAAAGTTTTGAAGTTTGGTGTTTGAAAACCTAAAGAAATTCTACTATTGTACTATTTACCAAAAACCCTTTTCCTTACCTGTTTACAGGAAATGTCCCAGTGTAGTATCCAGGTATACTACACGGAGTAAAAAAAGTATTCTAAAAAGTAACTTACCTGGTATTTTGCTGACAAGCCCGTTCAAGGATATGTACTGTATTTACAAAGCATTGCTTTTCTCAGAAACAATACTGTGTAAGTCAAAACAAAAGTGCATTTACAATTGCAATCCAAACTGTTATAAACTGTATATTTACTGCAAAGTACTGATCACTTTCCTGTGCCAGGCTTGCTTGGTTCTAGGAAATAAAATAACTAAAAGAATATTTTTATACAAACAATTGGTCTGAAGTTCAGTCTTTGAGTGTGTGAATTCATTTGCTGACTGATTGTGTAAAACAAATGCTTAACATTGTCCTCTGATACAGCCTTTTTGCTCGACCACACTACCACAAATAGAGAATGAGGTGCTATCTAACTTTACCTCTGCCTACCTTTTGGGTTCCACTGGACTATGTGCACATTATACCTCACTTTAGTATAGTATATCCAGAGCTTCCTACAATCTGTATCACTGAAAAAAACAAAGTTTAAGTAATGTTACAATTAGGTGAATTTCTCAGTGACAACATTAACATTTTGAACTAAAAAAACTTCTGCAATGCACTGCTTATGACCGCACATATTACGTCACTCATGACATGTTCTATGACATCATTTATTACATCACTGATGTTATAATTGATAACATCATGCAATGAGTATGCTAGTTTGTTTTATAGTTTACATATTGGCGGGTAAGCAATGTTCCCTCTCATTATTTTTCTTGGTGTGTGACGGTGCAGCATATGTGTAAATTCTTTTCCGAGCTGTGTGCACATGCGCTGTTTCAGGCGAGACCTAAAAACTGAAAAATAGCCAAACTGTATGCCTCACAGGTCTTCTACATTGGCAAGATAAAGTTGCTCAATCTGACTTTAAGATTTAGGGAATCAGATCAGCAACTAGACACAACCTTCACTACAGAGTGTGCTATATAAATGCTATCAAGTGAAGCCCAGCAGACTATAGCCGAACAGGCAATGGCAGACTTGGGACATAGCCTAGAACTCATCACCTAGAATTCCATGGCATCCCCCAGTTTGGTTTTCCTCCCCAGTTTTCTTTACAGGCACTGCTTTGCAATCATACAGACCACTTCCACACGGAACAAGACATATATGTACCCTCTATATTGACGTTGGGTCTATTTGTCCGCTAATGTAAAGTACCCATTTACACGGCAAGTGATGTATGTATACTCATATTCTTAAATGCCAATAAAAATAATTTTCAAAAAAAAAAGTGAAGCCCAGCAGACAACTGAACCTGAATCTTTGGCTTGTAAATAAAGGCAGTCTCATTCCAGATTGTAAGGTCTTAAACTCTGAATATATCTCCACACCCACTACTACCACCACCATTCAGCTCACCCAGCCGCCAGACTGCTTGAACACTTTCAACTGCCACGCATCCACCTTCTAAGAATTTCCTTTTTATTAATCAATCTACTGTGCCAATGCTCCTACATGGTATCTTACTATTCAAGAACTGCTGCTATTGTGGAAATATGGATTTTTCTGGTCAGTTATGTCCCCTATCTTGGACCCCAACGATTCTATGTGCATGTCACAAGTACATGTATGTTCCCTCCAGTTCCAGTTATGAAGACGCAAATACATGTGCGTCCACCGTCAACATGTCCCCTGTCAGATCCGCCATGAATAGGCCGGATATTCCATTCCTAAGTACGAAAGGCCACCGGCTTTATATGGTTCACTTATGCCATTTTACAGTCCAGGCAAGTAGGCCCTGATTCTGTCATCAAACTCCTCTTGCCTTCTGCCTCTGAAACCTCGAGTCTGAGCCTGCATCTGTGACCATGAACTTTGTCTCATTCTCTGCGCGGCTCACGAAGCCTGACATCAGCCTACTCTCTGCCAAGAACTGTATTTCGCCTTCGAGTTATCTGCTTCCCCCTCAGCCGATGCATTCCTGTCTAGTAGTTTAAGTAAACATTCTTCCAGCTACCGAGCAAAAGGCTCGACTTCTCTGTCCTCATGCAAGTCATTCATAGCCCCGTTACCAGGGAATATTCCTACCCCCTCGCATTCAGTGTAGACACTTAGACGCTTGTACACGCACGCACAGTCGGTATAGAATAGATTCTGTCCGAGAGTCCTTCTTTTGTGGATAACATAGTTCTTTAAACATAGGATGTTAGATATGATTTGGGATTAGGTTGACTTGACCCCCCAGACTTTTTGTCTCCACATGTAGAGCTAAATGTCAAGTCCCCTTCACCCCCTAGTTGCACGTCAATCACACGTCATGCTGCTGCGCGCGCATCTATGCCAAGTATTATCTTATAGATCCACCTATATGTGACATCATAACCAATTATGTTCCTTTTTACTCCTTATTACACCCATTTTTGGTTACGCAGATAAATCGTCATTTTCCTTATCAATTGTTACGCCTACTGCATTCGCTTCATTGTAATGTATGTACTATAAAAGTCATTTCATGTCAATAAAGTATGTACTTCACTTCCTGAACCTCCGTGGTGATGGAACTTGGAGCAACCGATTATAATCGATCATTGGAATAAAGCCCATTCCGAACCTCTAATACCACGGATTCTGCCTCTCATTTTACTGAGCTATTTTATTATGTTTCTGTATCAAATTAAGTCCAGGTAAAGGAATTTTATTTACCACATGAATGGCGCCCGAACAGGGACACTTTCTCATCTCACGCGCCGGCGGTGAGTTGCAGGCCCGGTCTCCTGCCACAGCTGGACGGACAATAACGCGTACCAGCAGGATTTCCTGTATCTCCCTCCGGTCAAGCGGGGGCGACTGAGACTGCGATCAACACCCAGACGAGGCGGTGAGAAGTGCGAAGTATCCCGACCAGAGCCTAGCTGAGAGAGCAAGATCCGAGGTATACAGAGACCCACCAGTTCGAAGTCGAGTCCAGTTTCCGACGAGTCGAGTCGAGTCCAGTCCGGTTCAAGTTCAAGTTACCGAGGCCTTCCGTTTCCGAAGCTACCCGGTGAGTACCATTACTGGGGAGGCATTTCTGACGTGCACATAGGTTGTGCCGGTCAAGACGGGTTTGGGTACACAAATCCGGTCTGCACTGTTTTAGCAGTGTATCTGTACTGTTTAGCAGTATATCAAGTATTCCGAAGTATCTAGTTATTGTCAAGAATTAAGCTTGGTGATTAGTTATGCAGACGATCATCATTGTTGTTTCAGTTTAATGTTTAATGTTTAATGTGTTAAAACGTCCTGCATATTGTGGTATGAATGGTTGTTCATTATTGTGCTTTTGTATTAAGTGTGTTCAAGATTAAGTACCGGATCAGTTGTCAATATGCCGCTCTTTTCGAAATTAAGACAGATCACTACTAGAAAAGGGGTTCTCGAAGAAGCCGTCCCTATTCCTCCTAGGGATACTCCAGGGCACTTCATGTATCACAAACATGGCTTAGACGCTATATTATTTCTTGACTTATGGGTAGACTACACCAAGGGATTACCAGAAAGTCAGAGGTGGCCCGCAGCGGGGACCTGGGATGCAGAGTGCATCATGAAAGTCGAGGAAGAGTTATGGAAAAGGAAAGTCAGACAGTCACAGAAAGACGCCGTTGAGTTATGGCGTAAAGAATCTCATAGACGTACAGAAAAAGCACGTAGACAGGAAGAAAAGAATAAAGAGAGTTCAAATAAAGTTCGAGAAAATCTATTAATTGAGGAAGGTATCCGAGTGAAATCAGAACAAGTAGATAGGCAAAGAAATGCCCTTATGAATGGTATGTATCCCCTTCTGGCCGAAGGATTACCTAAGGCTACTCCAGAAATACCGAAAGACTTGCCACCCCCATTATTCCCAATAAAGGTACATCCTAAGGGGCATCCTAGAACCGCAGAAGATGTTTTTCTTTCCTCATATTTAGATGACGCAGCTCCCGAGTATGCTAATTCCGCCCCGCATAGACCGCATACCAGGGAGGTCCAACGCCAAGATCCAGTACCCGTATCCCTACAGCAACAAATCGAGTCACAAGTTCCGGCAAGCACATCTGTTTCTGCATCTGTTCCTACAGCTACTTCTATAGCTGTGTCCACACCTGTAGTTGCTGTGTCACGTTCGACGAATCCTTTCACACCCGACACCCCAGATGGGGCCACGGGAGGTGCTACCAATATTTTTTCTACGCCACCCAGAATAAATAAACTTACTTTTCAAGAGTCAGCACATTCACGTACACCCAAACTCATAAGTGCCCGTACGCTGAAGGAACTTCTTATAGATTGCAGATATGACCCTGTGCCCGGTAAAGAGGACGAAATGACCCTGGCATCATTGCGTATCAGACGAGCCGCAGTGTATTTAGGGAAATTACCAGGAATGACTGCGCATCTAGATAAAATATATCATTTTGTCCAAACAGGGCGAGATCCAGAATGTATTAACAGAGCTATGGAATACCAGAAAGTAGAGATACAGGGGGAACTGTTACGTTTCCTCAGAAATCAAGACCGACCGGGGGTAGACCCGGAAGCAATGCAAATTCTTACCAGATGGAGCCAGAATATATCAGAAGGGAGACATGATAAGCAAAATTGTATAATAGCCATGTGCCGAAAGATCCGTAAAGAAATAGAACGCCTACACGAAGAAAGATTAGAGGTAGACGAGTTCGAACAAAGCGAGGAAGAAGGGTCAGGACTGCCCACAGGACAGTCAGACACCATAGCCTATGTAGGAAGAGGAAGATCTTGTAATAGTAATAGACGTCTTACTGACTCGATACGTCCGATATGTCCAGATAATAACAGGAATTTCCAAATACCTATAATTAATATAAGGTCTAACGAGCATTCGTTCCAAACCGCCGACAAACTACTCCGAGAACGAAGGGGTTATCATTTTCTCGATTCTATGGACGAACAAGATTTAGCCAGGGCAGCTGTCCATTGGGTGGACAGTCCCGGAAAATATAGTGATGATACAGTAGTACGCACATTTTTGAATCTCACCCCAGATGAACAGAGGTTAGCTGGGATTTATATGATTCAACAACTCATTATACTATATCGGAGTCAGCATTCGGACCCTGGTCCCTTACCCGACATATTGACTGAATTGCTTATGAATAAATGGAGAGGTGCAGGTACTAAATTAATTAAAGAAATTCTAGAATCAAGAAAGCAGTATATTCTTTTTGTATGCGCAGAGCATGTCTCATTGCCCGTCAAGGAAAGAACCACGTATCACATGGATAGACAGAATCCCTTACGAGAAGTGCACCCAATAAAAGGCGAGGACAACGAGTTTAAGCGCGTATTTGTATATACGCCCATATCAAAAATAGAATTGTTACAAATGAAGAAAGTGGTACCCAGTCATGACAAAGATCCAGCGGGTTTTCACCGAGAAATTAAAGACATGTTACTCATGGGAGAGTACACCTATCCCGACATTATGACAATATTAAAGGTATTGATGCCTGCTGGTATTTATGAGAAACTCAAGGAAAAAGAGTGGGAGGTAGGAGACCAAAAGATAGAATGGTCAGTGTTAGAAGCGGAAGAAAAGGCCCGAACTGCAGGAGCAGGACTTGGGGATAAAACTAAAGCACTACCAGGTTTATTAGTACAGGTACTGCCACGTTTATTAACTACGAAAAAGGAAGATTGGGGTACAATTTCAGCCTGTAAACAGAAGCAAGATGATGACACTAGTGATTACTATGCCCGATTTGAAAAATGTTTTGGTATAAATAGTGGCATAAAAGCAAGTAGCGAATCATACCCGCATCTGTTTGTAACAAAATTAGTAGAAAATGCCCTGCCCCCAGTAAAGAATAGAGTATTAAAATTCGAGAGTACCTGGCAAGGTAACACTCCATCACAAATGTTACAAATGTTACAGTACCATCACAATAGAATTAGAGAGGAACAAGAACATGAACACAGACGCATGAAAGACACGAAAATGAAAATGCTAGTTTCCCAGACAGTCCCAGCTGAAGGACATAAAAAGGGTATGACACATTCCGATTCAGCAGGACCTGTAAAAGGGACATGCAATTATTGTAAAAAGCCAGGTCATTACGTACACGACTGTCCAGTTTTAAAACATAATATCGCCATAGGTAAAACACAAGAAAGACCACGGCCATTTAGACAAGAGCAGAATGAACAAGGAGCTCCGCAGCATGCACAGGCCATGCCAGCCGCACAACAGCCAATACAGTTTGTGCCAGCTGCACCACCGTTGCCTGTTGCTGCCACACAGACAACAACACGACAAATGTATCAGACCGCACAGTATGAATATCCTGAGTATCAGCGTTACGCATGAAAAAGCCTAGAGAGGGAAATTGACTTACCCCTTATTGAAATGCCAGTAGATCAAGAAGGACCTTATGTACATAGTGAATTATTAGGCCAAGATAGAAAATTTTTACTCGATACAGGGGCAAGTCGAACAACTATAAAACGTAGTGAAGTTCCAGGGGCACCCCTCTCAGGCTCACAGAATATTTCCCTTGGTTTTTCAGGAAAACCTATTGTTAATGAAGTGTCACAACCTCTGCCACTTACGATAGGACCTCTGACCCGAACTACAGATTTATTGCTTACTAAATCATGTCCAGAAAACTTGCTCGGGATAAAAACGCTGAAAGCTCTAGGAGCCATAATATGTTGTTCTCCGGAAGGAGTAAGGTTGTTTTTACGTGATTTTAAAGGTCACTATGTATCTAGAGACATGGATTCCCGACTGCAGACTTTACCTACACGTCTATGGGCACAAGGCCCTACTGATGTTGGTTGCATGAATATTACACCATATCGAGTCACATTAAAGGCAGGAGTGGTGCTACCACGAATGCGACAATACAAGTTACCACCAGATGCTGTAGTGGCTTTACTACAAATCATTGACGAGCTCATTGCCCAAGGAGTAGTTGTGGAAACAGACTCCAATGTATGTAATTCACCGATAATTCCGATTCTTAAACGAACAGATCCAAAGGCCCCGCCAGTATATCGATTGGTTATTGATCTGCGCGAATTAAACAAATGCATTGTGCCACAATTTCCTGTGGTCCCAGATATCTCGTCATTACTGACAGCCATTGATTCCGAAGCAACATTCTTTACTGTAATTGATCTCAAGAATGCCTTTTTTAGCGTCCCAATAGATCCGGAAAGCCAATATTTGTTCGGATTTAGTTTAAATGGACGTAGCTTTAAATTCTCACGCGCACCTCAAGGATTTACAGAAAGCCCCAGCATCTATAGCCAAGCACTGAAACGAGAACTAGACAGTATCCACATGCCAGTTAACACTGCTCTGCTCCAATACGTCGATGATCTGCTGATCACCGCAAGAAGCGAACCGGAATGTGAAAAAGCATCACTGACAGTTTTACAATTTCTAGCCGAAAAGGGGCACAAGGTGTCCCCTTCTAAGCTGCAATTCTGTGTCCAGCGAGTTGTTTATCTTGGACACTCGCTGTCCAAGGAGGGAAGGCAGCTTACACCCGACCGCATTCAGTTAATAGCTAACATGCCATTACCCAAGACACAAAAGGAGGTGCGGGCTTTCATAGGCCTCACTTCATATTGTAGGCAGTGGATCCCTCAGTATGCATTTCTAGCAAAACCACTCATTCAGTTGACAACACAGGAGGCAGCCACATCGACTGTTCTCCCTTGGACTCAGGAACATACACAAGCTGTTGAAAGCCTAAAGAAGGCTTTATGTCAAGCACCTGTCTTAGCAACACCATGTTACAGAAAACAGTTTACACTCTTTGTTACAGAACGCGAAGGTACTGCCTTGTCAGTACTCACCCAGGAACAAGCAGGAGCACACAAACCATGTGCCTATTTTTCTAGTACATTAGATCCCATAGCTCAGGCTTTGCCTGCATGCCTGAAATCAGTAGCAGCGACAGCTTTAGCAATCAGACAAAGCGATGCCATAGTGTTAGGACATCCATTGACAGTTCAAGTACCACACGCAGTGGAGGTTCTTGTAAATAGAACGCAAACACAACACTTGACTATAGCGCGACTTACAGGGTATGAACTTACATTGTTTCAGCCACATATAGAAATCAGACGCTGTAACACATTGAATCCTGCCACACTTTTGCCAGTAACCGGAACAGACCCACTAGCTCATGACTGTATTGAAGTTATTACTATAACGACAAAACCTAGACAAGACTTAACCGATGTCCCATTGTCAGATCCAGACCTGACGTTGTATGTAGATGGTTCATGTATGAGAACAAGTACAGGAGAGTTAGTGGCTGCTTACGCAGTCACCACAGATACTGAAGTCATTGAAACTAATCGTATAAATACTTTGTCAGCTCAAGCCGCAGAGCTCATCGCTCTGACACAAGCCTGTATTCAAGCCACGAATAAAAAAGTCAACATATACACTGATTCACGTTATGCATTCGGAGTTGTACATGACTTCGGCGTGCTGTGGCGAGAGAGAGGTTATTTAACTTCCCACGGTGCCCACATTCAGCACGGACCCCTCATTCATGCCTTATTAGATGCAATACATCTACCCACTGCAATATCGATTATGAAATGTAAGGCTCATACGAAGGTTACTGATATCATTTCCCAAGGCAATGATCTAGCCGACAGAACAGCTAAACAGACTGCTCAAACTCAAACCCCCGACATGACAAAGACAATAGTCCCGACACCGACACAGTGTATGACAGTTAAAGATCCTACTCTTGACGTAATTGACATACAGACACATGCTACACCAGACGAAATAAAGAAGTGGACTGAATTAGGAGGGATCCAAACGGACCAAGGATGGATGATGAAGGAAAAGTCTGTATGGTTCCTTCCTGATTCAATGGTCCAAGTTATAATTAACACTATACATAGTCCAGCACATCTAGGAGAAAAAGCTATGCTAGACAGCATTCAACACATTTGGTTCAATAAACATTTACGAGCAGCAGCCAAACAAAAGGTCCGTACCTGTATGATCTGTTGTCAGTTTAACCCAGGAAAAAGCGTTCCCGTAGAACAGGGTGGATTTCATCCTCCTGATCACCCTTTTGAAGTCCTCCAGATGGATTATATCCAGATGGAACGATGTCGAGGATTCAAATATGTTCTCGTAGTTGTCTGCGCTCTGTCCCGTTGGACGGAGGCATACCCGGTTTCAGATTACACTGCCCCGACTACTGCCAAACAGTTGGTTCGAGAATTCTTCCCACGGTACGGTTTACCACGTGTTGTCTACTCAGATAACGGCCAGCCGTTCTCATCCGAATTAATGAAACACGTTTCACTTCTGTTAGGATATCAGTGGAAATTCCACTGTGTCCGACACCCCGAGGCAGCAGGTCTCGTAGAAAGACATAACCAGATACTGAAAATCAGATTATCCAAAATATGCAGAGAGAAAGGTGTCGACTGGGTAGTAGCCTTACCCGTTGCACTCTTTTACATGAGAATGGTAGCACACTCTCGAACAGGGCTATCCCCGTATGAGGTGATCTTCGGCAGACCACCAAATATGTGGGGGACGCCCATACCACGCAAAATAACTGATGTTGACTGTAATATGCTGACAGATTACTTGGCTTCCTTGATGTCTGCACTACAATCTTGTCGTTCACAGGTAGCTGCAGCCTTTCCCGACAACACTGAGGTGAAACCCCATGACGTAGTTCCGGGTGATCTCGTATTTGTGAGAAATTTCGACCGAAAGACTCAGCTGGAGCCCAGGTGGAAGACACCCAAGTTGGTACTGCTTACCACAAGGACAGCCGTGAAGATCGAGGGCCGCAAGGGCTGGATTCATTCAAGTCATATCAAGAAATTTCATGGACTATCCTCGGATATAGACATTGTGCCCTGCACTCCCTCACAGACTGATTCAAAACTTCCTTTGGTTGAAAAGACTGAAACCGAACTCTATAAAGTAAAATTGAGGCCTAGAACGTCAGACAATTTGATTGTTTAAGTCCTCTCCAAGGTGAAGCGGTTGAATTTGTCTCTGACATGTATCCTTTAGACCTGAATCATGGACAGTCGCGGAAAATGTTGAAACGACAGGCGTATTGTAAATCACTGCGTAGCCACTGCATAGTGACATTATTAATTTTGTTTTTCTTGAGTCTTTTAATAATTACTGCAAGTATATTGTTGCACATATATTACCCTATTTCTAGAAATGTTTATAATGTTACTGCTGAACATTCTTTTAGTGACTTACCTCCGCATGAATTGTCTTATAGACTTGCGCTGCGCAATAACACTTTCATTAGTATGTTACATCATTCCCATCAGACTAGTAATGCCACTAATTGTTGGGTGTGTGGTAGGCTCCCTCCCTATCAGAATTATGAAGGAGTCCTGCCTTTCTTTCCACATCCATTCACACATAATGGCTCCTGTGGAGCATGGTTTAGTTTAATCAATTCCATAGACTCAGACACAGCAGTTTACCAAGATCATTGGGTATGGGGAAACCTGAACCTAGTTTTACTCAAGGTCTGCTACCCTGACAAGGAGGGTCGCCCCAAAAGAACAGGAACTGATCTAGAAAATGAAGTATATGGATTAGGTAATTTTACACCTAATCTCATGATTCTAAATGTCGTATCCGAAGTTGAACTAGTCTTGCCCACCATGTCAGTATTCCCAGCGAAGGGTGAATTATGTGTAAGAAAGGTTGGTTCCATACATATGGGCCATAGTAAATGCACTACTATAGTAGAATTCAGTGATCAAGGCAAATCTTCATTTAGAGCTTCTCGCCACTCCTACTTTATATGTGGTCAGACTGCATATATGCGTCTACCTCTAGATTGGGATGGTACCTGCTACATTGCATTCCTTTTGCCACCTGTTTTCCTTGCTCCTCCTGATTATTACAGAAATATTCATTTAGTACACAATAGAGAGCGGAGAGATCTCCCCATTGTCGATTACACTGAAACAGCATGGGAAAAATACACAGATTTCAATAAAGGCATCTTTCCTTATATAGGTACTGTTACTAATAGTAAACTGATACGTAGATTAACTAGAACCCTTGAAGCAGTAGTGAATGAGACTATTTCCGCCTTAGGCAATTTAACGGAAGAGCAGTCTGCTATGCGGATTGTTGTGCTTCAAAATATTTCTTGTCCTTGACGTCATCCTGGCTGATAGGGGCGGAGCTTGTAGGGTCATCGGATCAAGCTGCTGCGTATTCATACCAGAAAATTCGCCATCAGTATATAAAGCCATAACTCGCCTTCATAAGATTGTAAACCAGATACACCAGAACCCAGGCACTTGGACTTGGTCCAGTTGGTTTTGGAGTGTGATATCAGCCTGGGGATGGAGAGTTTTATCCTTCCTAGGTATTGGCCTTCTCATACTATTCAGTTGCTGTCTATGTCTACAATGTGGACCAGCGATCTGTGGTCTGTGTGCCACATCGTGTATTCCACCACCAAGATTTCATTCGTCACGGAAGAAGAAAGAAGAACAAATGATGTTATATGAACAGATCAATGGATTGATGAAGATTGATATCTCTTAACGGGCAAGTAGGGGACAAGGAGGGAATGTGGAAATATGGATTTTTCTGGTCAGTTATGTCCCCTATCTTGGACCCCAACGATTCTATGTGCATGTCACAAGTACATGTATGTTCCCTCCAGTTCCAGTTATGAAGACGCAAATACATGTGCGTCCACCGTCAACATGTCCCCTGTCAGATCCGCCATGAATAGGCCGGATATTCCATTCCTAAGTACGAAAGGCCACCGGCTTTATATGGTTCACTTATGCCATTTTACAGTCCAGGCAAGTAGGCCCTGATTCTGTCATCAAACTCCTCTTGCCTTCTGCCTCTGAAACCTCGAGTCTGAGCCTGCATCTGTGACCATGAACTTTGTCTCATTCTCTGCGCGGCTCACGAAGCCTGACATCAGCCTACTCTCTGCCAAGAACTGTATTTCGCCTTCGAGTTATCTGCTTCCCCCTCAGCCGATGCATTCCTGTCTAGTAGTTTAAGTAAACATTCTTCCAGCTACCGAGCAAAAGGCTCGACTTCTCTGTCCTCATGCAAGTCATTCATAGCCCCGTTACCAGGGAATATTCCTACCCCCTCGCATTCAGTGTAGACACTTAGACGCTTGTACACGCACGCACAGTCGGTATAGAATAGATTCTGTCAGAGAGTCCTTCTTTTGTGGATAACATAGTTCTTTAAACATAGGATGTTAGATATGATTTGGGATTAGGTTGACTTGACCCCCCAGACTTTTTGTCTCCACATGTAGAGCTAAATGTCAAGTCCCCTTCACCCCCTAGTTGCACGTCAATCACACGTCATGCTGCTGCGCGCGCATCTATGCCAAGTATTATCTTATAGATCCACCTATATGTGACATCATAACCAATTATGTTCCTTTTTACTCCTTATTACACCCATTTTTGGTTACGCAGATAAATCGTCATTTTCCTTATCAATTGTTACGCCTACTGCATTCGCTTCATTGTAATGTATGTACTATAAAAGTCATTTCATGTCAATAAAGTATGTACTTCACTTCCTGAACCTCCGTGGTGATGGAACTTGGAGCAACCGATTATAATCGATCATTGGAATAAAGCCCATTCCGAACCTCTAATACCACGGATTCTGCCTCTCATTTTACTGAGCTATTTTATTATGTTTCTGTATCAAATTAAGTCCAGGTAAAGGAATTTTATTTACCACACTATATCAAGAGCCTTTTTGAAGTGGTGTGACTGTGTGCTATCAAGAATAGAGTTTGTCGAGTTGTCCTTCTCAAGTGGGCTCTCTGGGTTTCAGTGGCAAGGGATTTTAAACAGATGCCCAGAGGGTAGCGTAAGAGTAGCGGAGTTTGTAATGTTTGGGTAGGCCAGCAGTTTGAGGATAGTAGGAGTAGGTTAGCTGTTCAATCTGCAGACAAAGGAATGTCAGAGGTACAAATCTAAGTCCCACCTCTGCTTCAAGACTGGTCGGGTGCAAGTCTCAGAATGTATAGGCTAATCCTCTTTGGGCAACAATTGTGAGTACTGTGATGGCTATGTCACATAAAGGGCCTCTATCTATTCTAGTAGATGGCAGCAGAGTTTTATCATGGGACTCCCCATCCATGCCCTTGCAACACGCTCAACTTCTATTGGTTACAAACCTCTTGAAAAAGCATCTTGCTTATCAAGCCGGGTGTGTTCTGGTTCTAGATCACCTCCTCAGGTCCCAATGGAGCCGGAGATGTGTCTGTTCACACCTTACCTCTCTCTGCCTGACAAAGGTTTCTAACTGTAAATTCTGTATTGGTTCAGAGTTGATGTCCAGCGCTCCAAGACGCATAATTAAAGATTTGCACATTCTAAATACTTGTAATTAATAGTTCCACTATCAATCTAATTGGTAATAAAATTATATTAAAACTATTCTGTTTGAAAACACTGAACCAACATCATTACTGTTAATTATATTTTTTCATAATTTATATAGTAGTATTTGGGGGGATCTTAACGTGTGCATTTCACCAGTCAAAGGTCACCTTGCCTTGCTGTTGGCACTTTGTGCACCTTAAATTCGCTCTTCAGACATCAGAAACAAAACATCCTTCAGGTTCCAGCAAATTTCAAGGCACCCTAAACACTTCTCGTGCGGTCTCCCTCCGAGAGAATCTCCTGTTTACCTTCATCCACTGAAAGCAGAGGGCCTAGTTCTGGAATGTGATCCCTGCTTTAGATGCGATTTTATGGCAGAGAGGGGTGATCTATTTGTTTACATTCCGCTTTTAGCATTAAAAAGGTACTGCTGTTGCTCTGTAGAAAAGCCCTTTGTAATGCGCGCTCCTCCAGGCTCCCTGCGTGGAGGTTAATGACCGAATGCGCAGCCGCCCACACTTGCTCTTTACAGAGAACTTTATGTGTAAGTACCATATTGTCTAACTCGTTTTGTACAGCCTGGGTCCTGCTAATGTGTGGTACGTGTTTACAAAATACATGTGCTCCTAATGCAGCATAGGTGTGTAGAGGTACTGAAATTGTAAATCTTGGTATTCATGTGAATCTCTGTGCAGGTGACAGTGGACTTGTATCTGATAGACGTCTAGCTGCAAATTTCTTACCTTTGAATTTCCCAGGCGTCAGGCTAGATCCGGAAACTTTTGCTGAGCAATACACCTTGCGCGCGACGTCGGGTGGCTCCATTTGGCTCCATGTGTCGTCAATGACGTGGGTAGCGTTGGTTATGATGTCGCGGTGCCTACATTGGCACCACCCAGGCGCGCGGACGTCAGTTCTTTTCTTCCCACGCCAGTTAAGCACCGATCCGGGAAGAGCTTTTTGGCAGCCTTTTTCTTGACCTTTGTTGAAATTTTTGACGACTTAGTGTGCGAGGGATGTCGGGTAGGAAGAAGTTTTAAACCATGCAGGACTTGTTCCCGCACGATGTCGGTTACAGATCCCCACCGTGTATGTCTGTGGTTTCTTGAACGCGACCACGATTCGAAGTCGTGCTCAGACTGCCGGGCGATGGCTCCGAAGACCTTGAGGGAGCAGGCATTGCAGTTGCTCGCGTCCAAGCAGTTGACACCTTTGAGCTAGACTCCAAGGAGGTCCCGTTCCCATTCGAAGAGGAGGTCGCGGGATCGCTCTTGGAGCCCTAAGTCCTCTTCCTCTCATTCAAGGTCATCTGGACACTCAGGGAAGAGGTACAAGAAGAAGTCCAAGCGGACTTAGTCTTCACCTCAACTGGAGTCCGTCCTCAAGAGAGGTAAGGCGCACCGACGCTCTAAGCACGGTTCTGCGGAGCCAGTCAACTTCGCGCCTCCCTCCATGTCCGGGAGCCGGAGTGACTCCCGCTCAAATTAAGGAGCTTTTACAAGGCCATGCGCCGCGTATTTGAGCGGAACGACCCCGTTGGTGAGCCCTCTTACCCCGCGAGGTCGGATGGGGCCCCATCAGGTTCGGCTTCAGCCACGGTGCCGGTGGGGCCTCAGGGGCAAGCCCCATCCTCATCCCTGACGACACAGAGCCGGAACAGCGTCATTCAACGCCGATTCCGACGTTGACCGAACCCAGGGGTTCTATGTTGTCGCTTGAGCACTTTGTGGCTGTGCTAGGCTCAGGAGAGGAATGGGAGGAGTCTGGAGACCCTTAAGAGAACCAAGATGTCTCTGAGGAGACAATGGACTGGTATGGGGAACTTGGGGAAGCCAGTGGTTTGGATACTTCCCCAGACACTGGCATGCTCTCTCCACCTACAGTGGCTACGGAGAAGGGGGCGTCCTATGCCGTGGTGGTTAAGAGTGCAGCCTAGGTCCTTGGACTGGAACTGCCCTCAGTGCAGGTCAGGACTAATCTCCTGACTGAAGTGTTTCAACCTGGAGCTTCCACCTCTGAACCCCTTTTGCTGTATAATGAGGCACTCACGGACGTCCTACTAGGACCTTGGTCCAAGCCTAGCACAGGTGCTCCTGTGAATAGGACGATTACACGCCGCCATCACCCAGCACCGGGTGACCCAAAGTTCCTCAGCCAACACCCTACCCCTGAATGTTTGGTGGTGCAGGCCTCTACTTGCCAGGGCGCATTCCCTTCCGCCCCTCCGGATAGGGAATCCAAGAGACTGGATTCTTTGGGGAAGAAGATGTTTTCTTCCTCCAGTCTGGCATTGCGGTCGGTGAATACCGCATGCTTATTCGGCTGTTTCTCCCACTCTCTTTGGGAGACAGTTGCGCATGTGCTGCCACAAGTCCCAGAGGATGCGCGGGCTGTGCTCTCCCAGGCTGTCAAGGACGGGAGAGATGCTACAAAATTCACCATTCGGTGTGATTTGGATACGACCAATTCACTGGGGAGGTTTATTTCAATGAGATTGGCCTTGAAGCGCCATGCCTGGCTTCGTTCTTCTGGCTACTCGGGAGATGTCCAAGCCAATTTGATGGACATGCCCTTTGATGGAACAAACCTATCTGCAAGAAACACGTAGTGATAGATTCCTTACCTTAGAATTACCCCCAGGTGTCAGACTGGATCCGGAAAGTTTTCGTCAGCAGTACCCCTGCGCGTCGGTAAGTGTCGTCGTGCGGCTCCGTGTTCGTCGTTGGAGCTACTTAGACGCACCCATGCACGCTGACGTCAGTTATTTCTTTTTCCGCGCCAGCAAGCACCGATCCGGGAAGAGCAAGTATCCCTAGTCACTTTTTGAGTGAGTTTTTTCGAGGCCTTTTGTCTCGATTTCTTCGAGTCGATCGACTCCTGGTGTCGTAGGGTTGCCCGGCTTTAAGAACTGTGGGGACTGTCGCCGCATGATGTCGGTGACGGACCCGCACCACGTTTGTCTCTACTGCCTGGGGCGCGACCACGACTCCAAGTCGTGCCCCGACTGCCAGGCCATGGCGCCAAAGACTTTGCGGGAGCGATCCCGAAAGTTGCTGGAAGTCCAGCAGTCGGCTCCGCGCTGCTCAAGGTCCCGGTTCCGTGGTAGGTCGAGGGACCGGTCGCGGAGCCGTCGCCATCGTTCCTCTGGATCTAAGTCTTCGCACTCGGGGTCAGGTAAGTCAAAGCATTCCAAAAAGAAGTCGAAGAATCGTCGTCGCTCCTCGACTTCCCCTCACCCGTCGCGACTGAGGTTGTGGGTGGTGCTACACCCGCAGCTCCAGCGAAACCTGCGACGTCGCCGTCGGCCTACCCACCTTTTCCGGCTCCCTCAGTGACACCTGCTCAGGTGCAAGAGTTTCTTGCTGCCATAGCCCGACTCTTTGGGCTGTCTGGCCCCGCGGGCCTAACTGGGGTTCCTGTCCTTCCACTGTCGGCGGCTATGGCCCCGGCGCCGCAGGACCCACCGGGATCTGACCCTGGTCGACGCCGGTTGACTTTGTAACACCTCCACTGATGTCGACCCCACCGGCACCACCTCTGACGTCGCCCATCCCTTGGGACGACGACGTCCCCTGTTTCAGCCCTGAACCGGACACGGTGCCGATCACGACACCAATGGGGCCATTTTTCTCCTGTGTCCGTCCTCCTTCTTTTCAGCCTGTTTTGCAGACTTCGGAGGAAGGGGAGGACTGGGAGGTGTCTCAGGACCCTCTCACACAGCAGTGTGATTATGATCCGGACTGGGCAGAGGATTTGGGGGATGCCAGTGGTCTTGACACCTCACCTGACCGTGACATGCGGTCTCCTCCTACCGTGGCTACAGAGGAGGGAGCCAGTTACGCAGTGGTAGTACGTAGGGCAGCCAAGGCCCTCCACCTCGAACTCCCTATGGTGGCCGTCAGGACTAACCTCCTGACAGAAGTGCTTCAGCCGGCGGCAACCTCTTCGGAGCCCCTGCTGCCTTTTAATGACGCACTTTCTGACGTCCTTTTGGGCACTTGGTCCAGGCCCAACACAGTGGCTCCTGTGGACAGGCACGTGGCCCGCCGCCCTCGCCTGGCTCCGGGTGATCCCCTCTTTCTCTCCCAACACCCCACTCCTGAGAGCTTGGTTGTCCAAGCCTCTGCTTCCCAGAGCGCGTTCCCTTCCGCACCTCCGGATAGGGAATCCAAGAAGCTGGAACAGCTTGGCAAGAAGCTGTTTTCATCTGCCAGCTTAGGCTGCGGTCGGTGAACACCGCATGCCTCTTGGGCAGTTATGCTCACTCTCTGTGGGATACGGTTGCACAGGTGCTGTCCAACTGTCCGGAGGAGGCACGGACAGTACTCTCCCAAGCTATAGCAGCTGGCAGAGACGCAGCAAAGTTCACCATTCGTTGTGGGCTTGATACCGCCGACTTGCTGGGCAGGGCGATTTCCAGGACGGTGGCACTTCAGCGCCACGCCTGGCTGAGGCAGTTCTGGGGGCCAGCAGGCGGGTCAGTTCACCTCCACCCCCGCAACATCCACTGCAAAGCCTTCCTAGTCCGACCTTTCAGGCACATCAAACGCCAGTGGGCGGCAGAATTCGCCATCATCTCCCCCACTGGCGCAACATCACATCGGACAAGTGGGTGCTGCAAATTGTCGAAAGGGGCTACTCCCTCCCCTTCGAGATTCCCACCTCAATACCACCGCATGTCGGGAGACCATCTTGCGCTTCTTCAGCAGGAAGTCACGGCCCTATTGGCCAAAGGGGCCATCATGCGCGTTCCTGGGCCAGAAGTAGGTTGTGTTTGTTATTCCCACTACTTTCTGTTCCCCAAGAAGGACAAGGGTCTGCATCCTATCTTAGACCTTCGGAACGTCAATCGCTTCCTCCAGAAGGAGAAGTTCAAGATGCTCACACTTGCTCAGGTCTTGTCTGCCCTAGACCTGCAAGATTGGATGGTAGCGTTTGACTTGCAGGACTCTTACTTTCATATTTCCGTCCTTCTGGCCCACCGGCATTACCTGCGGTTCACGGTAGGCCACGAGCACTTTCAGTTCACCGTGCTCCCTTTTGGCCTTACCAGCGCCCCTCGGATGTTCACGAAAGTGATGCCAGTGGTCGCAGCTCATCTGCGCAGATCAGGGGTCCCAGTCTTCCCCCTATCTCGACGACTGGTTGTTGAAGGCGGGCTCGCCCCGGGCAGTCGTCTCCCACCTCCAGACTACGGCTGACCTCCTGCATTTGCTGGGGTTCTCCATCAACGTGCCGAAGTCGCACCTGATTCCCTCTCAGAAGCTCCTCTTCATTGGAGCGGTTCTGGATTCGGCGCAGTTTCGGGTTTATCCTCCCGAGCAGCGAGTCTTGGTTATTCAGGCTATGATTCAGATCTTTCAGCCTTTATCCCATGTTTCGGTCAGGATGACCCTCCGGCTACTGGGCCTGATGGCCTCCTGCATCCTGTTGGTGGATCATGCGAGATGGCATATGCGGGCTCTGCAGTGGGACCTGAAGTTCCAGTGGGCACAGCATCAGGGCAATCTGTCTGATAACGTCCAGATCTCGGACGGCACTGCACAACAATTGCAGTGGTGGCTCACGAATCGCAGTTGGGTCAATGGCAGATCCCTCTCCCTTCCCCAACAGGAACACACAATGGTGACGAACGCGTCCCTTCTGGATGGGGCGGGCACATGGGAGAGGCGGAGATCAGAGGACTCTGGTCTCCGGCGGAGTCCCGGCTCCATATTAACCTTCTGGAGCCTCTGGCAATCCGACTTGCACTGAAAGCATTCCTTCCCTCTGTCAAGGGGAGAGTAGTGCAGGTGTTCACGGACAACACCACCGCCATGTGGTACTGCAACCAACAAGGCGGGGTGGGGTCGTGGACCCTGTGTCGGGAGGCTCTGCGTCTCTGGACATGGATGGAACATCAGGGTATTTTCCTGGTGGTTCAACACCTGGCAGGTTCTCTGAACGCCAGGGCGGACAAACTCAGCCGCAGGTGCATGATGGATCACAAATGGCATCTGCACTCGAACGTGGCACAAGGTCTCTTTCAGCAGTGGGGAAAGCCTTGGTTAGATCTATTCGCCACCGAAGAGAACGCGCAATGTCATCAGTTCTGCTAGTTTGAATTTCCAAGGCGGCCCTTGCTAGGCGACGCTTTTCGTCGCGAGTGGAGTTGCGGTCTACTATACGCCTTTCCGCCTATACCACTTCTGCCCAGAGTGCTGAAGAAGATCAAGCGCGACCGGGCCCAAGTCATTCTTGTGGCTCCGGACTGGGCTCAAAGAGTATGGTATCCCGCGCTACTCAGCATGGCTATCGATCCCCCGGTCCGACTGCCTTTTTGGGAGGATCTTCTGTTGCAGCAACAGGGGACGGTCTTCCACTGAACCTGTCCAGTCTCCACCTTCTTGCGTGGAGATTGAGCGGCGGCAGTTGATGTCTTTTGACCTGCCTCCCGAAGTTTGTGATGTAATCTTGGCAGCCAGGCGTCCCTGGTATACGCCTGCAGGTGGAATAAGTTTGTGGCATGGTGCACAGCAAAGGCTGTGGATCCCCTCCTGTTCCTTTAATAATGCCGCAACCCACTACCGGGATGGTATGGCTTGGGTATCTGATTCAAAGGTAAGGAATCTGCAGCTAGAAGTCTCTATCAGATGAACAAGTTACTTACCTTCAGTAACGCATTATCTCGTAGAGACTCTTATCTAGCTGCAGATTCCTTACAGCCCCACCCATGCCTCCACGCTTTGCGGACTGATGTTGTAGGTCTAGGGTTTCTCCCTTTCAGGGCCCTAGGTTTGCACACGTTTACGTCAGTCACTTCGTAGCTCTGCGCTTCTGGCGTGGATAAGTGAAAAGTACTGACGTCCATGCTTGGGTGGCGCCTATGTAGGCACCGCAACGTCATAACCGACGCTACCGATGTCATCGACGACACACAGAGCTGAATGGAGCCACCCGACGTCGCGAGCAAGGGGTAGTGCTCAGCAAAAGTTTCCGGATCCAGCCTGACGCCTGGAAAATTCAAGGGTAAGGAATCTGCAGCTAGATAGTCTAAACCAGATAATGCGTTACCGAAGGTAAGTAACATGTTTGTTCATTATGTTCCACACAAGTTTTTTGGTACTGCAGAAAACGTTTTTCACAGGAGTATGATTCTACCTAGTAGATACTAACTTTTGTAAGCAGCATTGAGGTTTTTAGAGAGAAACATGTCAGTATGACAATTTCTATATAACATAGACAGTGTGCACCAAGTACTAACCTATGTATATGTGCTTGTTTTGCTTGGGAAGATGACCTATCTAAAGTTTTCACCACAGTATGAAGGATGCACGTAATATGATCTTTAGCACCTTCAGATCTTGGTTATTTTGAGCAAATAGTGTCTTTTTTGACAACTGTTGCATATAGTGTCACTGTTCTTAGTAAATACCTTTTAATACTCTGTGGTGTATTTCTAAAGAACATTTCTCTGTTTGTAAACAGTGTGGTATAGAGTAAACTCTTTCCATAAAAGTAAGCACTGTTTACAATACTCAGCTCGCTACTGATATCAACTTCATTTCTCGATGTAGGTGCGGTTTGTGTCAGGGGTTTGATACAGATAAAAGCTGTCCATAGTAGGGCATTTGGTTTGGAATTGGCGTTCCCTATTTTGGCTTTCTCTGTACAAATGGAACACCGCATGAAATGAGTTTCCAATATATCTGTGGTTGATGGTTAATGTGAACTCTGCTACGTGTAAAGTCATAGCAATTTATATAGCAATATGCGGGAAAATGAAGCTTGGATGATGTCATCAATGATGTCAAAAGTGATGTCATATGTGAGGTCATAAGCCGTGCGTGGTAGGGGCATAACAGGAAATGTTCATACCTCATTAGTGATTGTGTATTTGCTCAGTTCTTATAACTCTTAGATCAAGACGTGCTACCAGCAATGTATTTTTTAGGTGTCATGACTGTTGCAAGACCCTCGCAGGACACTTGCGAGATCGTAGAGTTGTAAATGTAATTGTAATTTATTGAATATGTTAATCATGGATTTAGTTATTAATCTGATAAAGATATCTAGCTTCAGATTCCTTATCTTAGAATTCTCCAGAGGTGCCAGATTGGATCTGGAAATGTTTTACAGCAGTACCTCTGCACTTCAGTAGAGGGTGTCTAGCGACTCCATAGCAACTCCGTCCTCTGGATGTGACGTCTGAGTCTGTTTAAAACCTCACCTGACACAAATTTCTTCTTTTCCGCACTTACAACACGCATCCGATAAGAGGTTCCTCTGGCTGTTTTTTGGCCTACCTTGAAACCTTTTCATATCCTCGAGGTTTAAGCCTTGTGGTTCCTGTGGATGACCAGTCTCTGCCATGGACCCTCACTCTGTTTGTTTGTGGTGACTGGTGGAGCATCATGACTCCGAGAAGTGTGACTCCTGTCGCCCGAAGATGCTGAGAAAACATCAAATGAAACTCCAAGCGGTGCAGATGTTGCAGTCTTCCAAGACTTTCTGTCAACCTCGGTCCCCTTCACACTCTACGGTTCGCCCACGGTCCAGGTCCAGGAACCGTTCTTGTGGACGTCACTCTCCATCAGTGTCCTGAGGTAAGTCACAACACAGGAGGTTGAAGTCATGGCACCCCCTGGCTTTGGCACATAAAGCCTGTTCCGATCTTTGATTGAAAAGTCTGTGCACGACTCTACCTCGTACCTGCCAAACTACCCTGGAGCCAAGGCGCCTGACCCAGATGAGAGAATATTACTATTCTTTTCATGGTATCTTTGGGTCTTCACCTTCCCTCGTAGCGCCCTCGGGCCCCATGGAGGGGCACAAAGCCGTGACTGTCTCCATGCTGGTGGGTTCGCCCTCTGCTTGAGTTAGGCCTTCGGATTCCAAATCTGTTTCGACGCCAGTGTACAGCTCTTCAGGGTTACCACCTTTGGTGCCTGGGTCTGGTCAACTGACTCTGAAATGGCACTACTCGACGCTCCACCACTTCCCCTCTCCAATGCCAAGACGTCGCCTTTTCAGTGCTGAACAGCATCGGTGGAGCCACCCGTCTCAGATATAGCCCCGCTGTTTTTTCCTTCTGAGGAATAAAATTATGGAGAGGATTTGAAGTTTCACCACCCCAACTCTGACACGGTCCAACCTTCTATGGATACTAGCTGGTTGATGGAGTTGGGTGAAGCTATAGTGGCTTGAAGCCTTCCCCAGCCTCGGGCCTCCTATCCCCTCCTGGTTTGACTACAGAGGCGAGCTCCTTTCTGGGGGATATGCTCAGACGAGTTTGTCATTTTGGATAGGACTCTTCTGTAGAAATGACAGATTCCTTACTTGGCGTAGTCCATCAAGGCCAATCTGGGGTAGAGCTGGTCGATTCTTATAGTGAGGCTCTATTTGACATTTTGTTGAGGGCCTGGGTTAAACCCGAAACGGAGAACCCTGTGGACCGCGTTTTATTTTCTCACAGATACTGCTTGGCCCCTGGAGATGCGGCATGTCTCCTCAGACATCCTACTCATCATGGTTGTGTGGTATGGACTTCTTTGGCTGCCCAAAATATCAACGTTTCCTACTGTCCCTTCAAACAGAGAGGCCAGAAGACTAGATGCTTGTGGCAGGCATATTTGCTCCTCTACCAGTTCTGCGCTGTGCTCCTTTAATACTTGAATCCTTGAATGCTTCTCACATTCATTGTGAGACTCATTGGCGCCCCTGCTGCCCTCCCTTCAGGATGAGACCCTGAGCAATCTTGTTTATTAAACAGGATGGGCAGCAAGCAGCTAAACTAATAATTAGCTGTGGTATTGATACCACTGACTCTCTAGGTCAGGCTATGGTTTCTTCAGCGGCACATCGGCGGACCTGGTTGCATACCTTTGGGTCTTCGGAGGCTGTTCAAACCTACCTGATTGATATGCTTTTTGATGGTGCCCATCTGTTCAGTGCACATTCCAACTCTGCTTTGCGGCAATTTCAAGGTCTGGATGGAGCAGGCGCTTTACTCTTCCGTCTGCTTCCCTAGTTCTCCCGTACTAGGTTTGTTCGTGGTAAGTCCCTTTTCCTTTCCCATATGAGTCATTCCAGGGTGGAGTCCATTGGCTTTTCTTTTCAAATCCCCTTTACATCTTCAGGTGACACCCGGTGAAGTTTTCCTGCCTTCTGCGGGTACTTTTATTCTGCTTATCCTGTCAATGACAAGTTATGGTTCCCGTTACCTGGGCCATATATTATTTAGTGGCTCTATGTGCAACTGTTCTTACAGGCTTCTTTCTGAAGCTAGTTTTTCTATCCAACTACACATTCTAAAAACTGTATTTTGCTTGCCTTGTGCTGATTCACTGTTGCCTTGTTCTCTGTTCTACGGGGACCATCTTCTGTATGCCTTATAGTCAATTTGGGCTCTGTTACTGGCACTTCGTATCCCTTATAGTGATTTCAGTTTATCTGCTTCTGAAAACAGAGCGCTTGTGAGTTCTGCCTGGCACCAGCGCCCAACCCCCCTCTCTAGCCCCATAAGGGTTATCTCTCATCACCATGGGGCATTCCTTCCCTTTTTCTGGGGTCCTTCTATCTTTAGCAGAAGCAGTGGAATGAGTGGCATGATCCTTGGCCTAGACAGATTTTCAGCTCAGGCCTAAGACAGTGTTCCCACTTAGGTCCATTATTAGTGCTTTGGCACTTCTTATTGTTCTGTTCTCGCTATGCTTTGGCAAGGTTTCCTGCCTCTGATGTTTTGGATCCTTGTTTGGCTATAGCTCTATAGCTCAGTGGTGCATTGGGTATCAAAGGCCCTTCTAATGCAATGGTTCAGATCCCACCACTGCTGCAAGGTTACCTTGGTCCTGTGCCACCGACCATGCTGCCTTTTCTCTGCTTCATCCCTGGAGAGGATGTTATTTCTAGTCACATTCTGGAATGCCTTGTACCCTTTTTAGGTCACGCGCCTAGCGTTGCAGTGCGCAGCGAGAGACCTCTTGAGTGTGTGCTTTTCCTTTTGTGCCATGCTATTGGCCTTTGCGTGCGTGTTTTTCACAAAGACAGCACGCAATAGGCCAAAGACGGGCGCATTGCTCCGCCCATGGCCTATTGGTGTCTGTTACGCGCAGCAGCATATGTTTCCAATTATCGTGCCCAGACACGGGTGCGATAATTGGAAACATGCTGCTGCTCGCAACCGCGCGCGCACCCCACCAGCTCCCGCATCTCGTTTTTAATGCAGGCGAATTATTTATTTCATTTACAGAATGTGTCTCTCTGGTTGACTCCGGACTCGGACGTTTTCAGTCCAGACCGAATCTTGCTAAAACCGGAATTAAAGACTAGGCTCTATGCGTGTTATATTCTATCACTTTAAAAGGGGGGCTCCCCACTAGGAATCCGAGGGATATTCCCATGAATCAAGCATACAATAAATATAAGATACAACAAGCTGAGAAGCACGGCAGTCTCTTGCCTGCCATTTGCATCGCTAACAGCAGAAGCCTCCGCCACGGGGCAAAGCTCCCCTCGACAGTCAGTGCTCCAGAGAGACCCTGTAACTCGCCAATAGTGCAAAGAACGGCAGGAGCGGTCCCGAAGGCAACCAGTCATTGAGAACGATCACCAACATTCACCCTGACTTTCCCAATGTTTTTACACACGTACTAAATGCCTTGTGAACAAAAGAAATATAAATGCCTACCACGCAGGGACTCTGTCCACCTTCTAAAAATACTTTTCTTTACAATTTACTATATATTATCAAACTCGCTCTCTTTCTGGGTTTAATATTAAATAGATTTGCATGAAAGCAGCGTTGTGATCCAGGGTGCTGTTCCACATTTGTTAAAGTCTCGGAGTCAAACGCGGCTCATGGGAAGGCATTAGCCAATCTAAGAGGGAAAGAAAATCCCCGCAAGCCTTTCTTATAATTCCGCGACGTGACTGGTGGAGACAAAGAAACTCCTTGCTACTCCTCATGGGGAGAGCACACACAGAATCCCAAATGCTCAGTTTATCTAAAACCGTGTCTGGTCATCCCGCAACTGTAATTTTAAAACAAAAGAAAGGGGTATATCTATAATAAAAGATACGCGCCCTTTATTGCTGTTGTGGCGTAAATAACTGCTGCAGTTTTGGGTGCGAAGGTGAGGCATTGTTGGAATAAGAGGTGCAAACCACCCCATCAAGATGAAAAGGAGTCTGGAGTGGGGTCTGGAGACGGGGAGCTGGACTGGTCCAAGGCCTCGCTGCATTCACAGGCGCAGCTCCGGGGCACTGTTGAGGGAGCCAGGCCCTCCTTCTCCCGCTTCTTCTGCTTCATCTGCCGGTTCTGGAACCAGATCTTCACCTGGGTTTCGTTGAGCTCCAGGGTGGCAGCGATCTCCACCCGCTGGGCCCGCGTCAGATACTTGTTGAAGTGGAACTATTCTCCAGCTCCGTCAGCTGCTTGGTGGTGAAGTTGGTGCGGATGGGGTTCTGCGCGCTGGCCAGGCCGTACTCGGAGGGTTTCACTGTCACGGAAGAGAAGAGACACGAGAGTGAGACGGAGTGGGCACACTGCGGCCAGGAGCATTGCATTACCGGAGACAGCAACACGGGCTGCTAATATAATTGTCTGTACTAAAAGTAAACGACTGCTTAGGAAAAACGAAAAAGACACAAAAGTAACTAGTAAGAAAGCGAAATGCCGCCGGCGCCAACGTTTATTTGCCACTCTTTATTTTGTGTCCCTTCCACGGTTCATGCATTTTTGATAGCCGCGCCCAGCAGTTCTAAGCGGGCTGCAGTCACTGCTGAATATCCTCGTGCACAGCAGCCCCTTATTCTGCCAGTCCTATGAAATCTGCCCCAACCAGCATCCCTCACTCATGGCTTTTCACATCTATACTACACGGTTCTGGGGAGTCCCCGGGGAAAGTAATGTGGCATAACAACGACCCATCCCAAATTGGACAGTTGGATCACATCTGACCTGTTGGTTCAGCGCCGCATCTCCTCCCACCGCCCCCGCAATAAACGCACGGCCTTGCAGCAGGGCCTGGTTCCAGGAGCATTTCTACGAGGCGGGCTTCGTGCTGTTAGGCGCCTCTCGGTACAGTCGGGTACAGCTCTCCATAAAACATCTTATATTCATGCTATCGTTGTCACACAAGAATCACCGGCCTCCCTAACCCCACACCCCTGCTGGCCCAACATATTCTTTTGCTTATACTGCTGCATACAAGCAACCATGTTATGGAATATATATCGGGGATTTCTGGTCAGATTCGGGCATCTGCTGTTCCCTGCTGTGTTAATATATTGTACAGACAAGTCCCTCACCTCCAAAGGGGGTAGATCAGCCCAGGTTATCCCCGGACAGGGTTTCTCCAACTCATAAATCAAATAGGTACCCAATACGACAGTCTTAAATAAGCTCTCTCTGATACATATCAGTGCTTTCATTGTCAGCCACACCCCTCTGCTGCATACTATATATTTTTAAACACACTGCATACATCACACAGTCCCCCAGCTCCTGTAAGTGAGATCTATGTGATCAGTCAGCTCCTGCATAGATCTTTGTGATCACACAGCCATAGCCATCAGCTCCTGCAAGTGAGATCGTTGTTGAGTACACTTTACACATCAACTCCTTACACGTGACTTTTTCTAGTGCCAAGTGCAGATTGCATATGCCCAAAGACCCTGCACGTGTGATCTCTTTAAGAAGGGGCACAGATCAAACATGCTTCAATGAAGGCACAGACATGAGAGGCCACCTTGGCTCTTGCAGATACAAATGTGAGGAGTACACTTTACAGTTTACTTTGACCTCAAGCTCAGGCGCCTGAAATCTATTAGAGTATGGAACTCAGCCTTTAGGAGGCTTATGTATTCACAAAGATGGCATGTGCAGGAGATTAAGGCCTGTGTGATTTATAGACTGCATTCACAGGGCCCAAGAATGCCTGTATGATCTCGTGCAAGCAAGATCTTGGAGTCTGTACAGGCCTCAATACCCTTCACTTTTAGAAGCGCACATCACACACCCACATACTCCTGTGCATGATGTTTTTGCGAGGACAGTGTACAAATATGACATATACATAAATAAAAGGCATTGTCATTTACAATGACAATAGCTTAAACTTGCGTAAATGCGAGACCTATTGCATTGCAAATGCTTGTTTCCTATAGGCATTATTTGCCAATTCAGATCATAGCCATGGCATTTGCTTACCGTATTTGTTATTTAGATGTCACCATCTCACCCCTTTTGTTAGTAATGTGGTTAATTTTCATCTTCAGTTTTCTTATGGAACATGTGTCCCATCAACGTTATGGTTCCATCTCTTTGAGGATTGGTTTCCAAGAAGGTTGAGGTCTCCTTTAGCATCCTTTTCCTGAAAGTTCTTCCTCCTAGGATGTGATAACGATTATATCCCTCAAAGACCTGTTACACAACTTCCACCTTATTTTTCAAACACATTCTGCCTGAAGGAATTTTTTCTCTTTTTCTCCCTCTCCCTTTGGAAGATGTGGGTCTTTTCCCCTTTTTTTGTCATGGTATATTGGAGGGTTTGCTTTGTATACAACCCGTCTCCTGTTGAAACATTTCTTACTGGCCTCAATTTTTGTTGTGCTTGTATGCTCTGGCAAACATCATGTTTGGCTTTTCCATTTTGTGGGTCTTGATCCCTTCACGGCTATGTCCTCCATCTTTTATCAAACGCTTCATTCAGGTCTTGCTGCCTGATATCTCTGTCTATTAGTTGGAAGTTGGGTATCTGTTGAAGCCTTCTGTGTGTTGGGCTTTATTTTGACTATACCTTTTAATTGGACCCCGTGGTGGTCTTCATTCCCTTCATAGCAGAGTTTTCATACCTGCTGTTTTCCTATTAACCGGCTGATGGTAGCCTCGTCAGTCAGGGTTGGATCATAGGCGGTTACCATTATTTTTCTGGGGTAGGTGGTGCCCTCCAGTCTCTCTCTCCTCTTATACGGTATGATGTTGCTGGTGTTCCAGCTTGGTGTTAATATCTGTATATCTTTAATTTTCACTCCATTGCTGTCCCAACTTTGGTCCTTTACTAATGTATGTTTGTATTTATAGCTATCTTTCAATGATACCACTATTCTATGGGTGTTCCTCGTTCCTACACTGTTCAGTCTCCCCACTTGCCGAGGGATGCTGTGGTTTGCTTCCGCAACGGGGAGAATATTATGTTTGGTGTATTTTGATAGCCTTGTGTGTATGCGTATATATCTTTATATATTTATAGATGTATATATGTGTTTAAGTATATACGATTACATATTGCAAGTATGGTTGTGCTGAGCTTCTCCCATTATGCGTATGTATCTGCTTTCATAATTGCACCTTTCTTGGTGCTCTAGTTTAACCTTAACTTGGTTGTTGCTTATGCATTTCATTTTCCTTTCTCCTCTGAGCTCCTACATTACTTAGTCCTCAAGGGTTACCTTCTCTCAAGGAGGGTTTTCTCCGACTGAGAGGGCTCTCTACTAAACGTTGTTCTTCTTGCAATGCTTTTGTTCTGCATTGCTGGGATCTCTCTCTCTCTCCATCATGAATTTGCTCTGAGATTCCCTTTTCTTAGTGTTTCACAGGTTAGGGTTAGCTCACATACCAGTTACCACCACAAGGTGCTGGAGTTCAAATTCAATGGTATCGGCTGTTTTCCTTGATCCTTTAGCCTTGTTGACTCATGGGTTAAATACCTTCGGCGGGGCTACATAGTGTTATTGTTTCTATGAAGTGTTTTCGCCAACACTTTCTTATCCCTCTGCTGTGGGTAATGTTTTACACATGCTTCTCAGTCTTGCAGAATTCAGCTCCCTACAGGCTTTCCACAGTCCTTCTGGTGGAGCATCTTCTTTGCCTCACCTATAGTCTTAAGACAGCCTGGTCACTTTATCTCATTACGGACAGGCTAGTTCTATACAGGGATCTTTCGTGAGTTCAGTTGGCGGACCCTCCTTGGTGTTTGGGTATCTAAATCTAAGATAAGGAATCTGCAGCTAGATGTCTCTATCAGATGAATGTTACTTACCATTGGTAATGCCTCCACTGTTAGAGACAGGATCTAGCCTCATATTCCTTACTGACCCACCCATCCTCTCTGCTCTGCGACTGCTTGTCCTGTTACCCACAAGATCCCTTTCTTGGCATTCTGATGCCTTTCTTTTTTTTTTTTTTTTTTTTTTTTTTTTTGAAACCGTTTATTGCATTTTAAAATAGTTACAAGTATGGGCCTACAACCATCTGGCCGGCCGCTAGAGTGGCAGAAGCATATGACATACATACAGTAAGAGTCTCTTGGCGGTTCGGATTGGTAAATCAGGAGATAGCAATAGCGCAGGCCACATAGCTCCAAGCCCACAGTACGGTTCCCTTTTATCAAAACAGGACAACACCAAAAACCACACCCGCAAGGCACCCCGCAATCCAAGATGTCGGCACGTGCTCCTTAAGTGGGGGATCCCAACCCGCAGCCTAACTCTGAAGAGGGGGAATGGGAGCAGATCCGGGACTGGGGGCCCACATGCCCACGGCTGGGGGAGGGGGTCGGCTAGGGGGACGGAGCTGGTGAGGCAGCCGGTAGCAGTGGCGGCTCACAAATACCCCCGCGATAGGCGTTCCAGGGGCCCCAGATTTTCACCCACGCCCCAGGCTTACCCCTCGCCACATACACCACCTTTTCACGAAACATACACCAATCCATGTGTTCTTTCCAGGCCAACACCGCCGGGGGCCTCTGGGATCCCCACAATTGAGCAATGTCACGCTTAGCTATCATGTATCCCAGAGTCACCCACCGCGTCTGCGGGACCGAATAGTCATTTGGTTCCCACACATTCAGCAAGCATCTCCTCGCTTCAGGCAACAGCGCGACACGCGTAACCACACGCAGGACCTCATGCACACCACGCCAGAATCGCTCCACCTTTGGGCACTCCCACAGAATATGCATGAAAGTTGCCAAAGCACCACAGCCACGCTTACACAATCCATCCCCAGCAAAGCCCATACGTAGAAGCCTTGGCCCCGTCACGTAAACCCGGTGGAGGATCTTAAGCTGGACGAAGCGAAGGCGAGCCGGGATGGCCACCTCCTTCGGAGAGGCCACCGCGGAAATCCAGTCCTCGTCGTCCAGTTCCAGCCCGTCGGCAACCCAGGCCTCGCGGAGACTAGTCAGCAGGCACGATCTGTCGTTGATCAGTTTTTTATATATAAGGGAGATCGTGCTGTCTGGAACATGGCCATCCAGCACTCTGTCCTCCAGGGGGGAAGACTCCGGAATGGACGCGACATCCGGGAAGACGGAGCCCAGCGCGTGGCGGACTTGTAAGTACCGAAAGTACTCACTGCCTTGCAGCTGAAACTCCGTCTGCAGCGTCTCAAAAGTTTTGAATCCCCCCCCTCGTCCAGAGATCTCCCACTGTGCTGATACCGATCGTGTCCCACTTCTCGAAGCCCTTCGATGTCCACAGGGAGCCCAACCTCTCAGACGCATATAGCGGTGACGCCCGGGTCAAACGGTCCTTCCACCCCATAGCTGCATTAGCCGCGTGCCATACACGCACCATGACACGCGTCGGCCCCGTCAGACGGGAGTCGGGCGCGCCAGAGTAGAGCGCACGATTGTAATCGCCACCGGGCAGGAGCGTCTTGTCCATTTCAAATGCTGGGTTCAAGGCGGGCCCGTAGAGGCCATGATTAATTGCAGCTAGCTGGGAGGCCCAGTAATACCGTTTAATATCCGGGAGGGCAACCCCCCCATCGTACCACGGGAGCGTCAATTTAGCCAGAGCAATACGCGGCCTCCCGTCCCAGAACAGGCGCCGCTGCAGGCTCTCCACCTCACGGAAGTAGCGCGCCGGAACCAAGTCCATCGTGTTCTGGAGCGCGTACAGAAAGCGCGGCAAAGACATCATCTTAAACAAGGCCGCTCGGCCAAGCGGCGAAAGCGGAAGACGCCGCCAACGCGCCACGTCCTCCTTCAAGCGCTGGAGGGGGGGTAGCAAGTTCCGCTCGTAGCGGGCCTCCGGGTCCAGAGTAATATATATACCCAGGTACCGGAACCCCTGGGAGGCGATCTGGATCGGGCAGTCCCGTGGTAGGGCCGGAGCCTCCCCGGAAAGCACATATACGCAGGATTTCGCCCAGTTGATGACAAGGCCTGAGTTCCGACCGAAGGAGCGCAAAACATCAACCAGGACAATCAGCGATTTACGCGGGGAGGCGAGATACAAAAGGATATCATCGGCGTAGAGGGACACGCGGTCCTCATGCTCGGGGGTCCAGCGGAGACCACGGATAGAAGGGTGCCACCGCAGCCACTCTGCCAAGGGCTCCAAGGCCAGTGCAAACAGGAGCGGCGACAAGGGGCAACCCTGACGCGTGCCCCGTCCCAGCGCGAATGGGGCCGAGACTCGCCCATTCACCACCACCTGCGCCAATGGGCCCGAATACAACAATTTGACCCAGCTAATGAATCCCGGTCCAAATCCAAATTTCGCCAGCATCGCCCAGATGTATGGCCACTCAAGCGTGTCAAACGCCATGGTGGCGTCTAAGGACGCCAAGATGGCCGGCTCCCGCACAAACGGGACACGCGCGAGCACCCCGTGCAAGCGTCGCAGATTAAGAGCCGTGTTGCGATGGGGTATAAAGCCAGATTGGTCTTGGTGGACCAAATCGCCCACCACGCCGACCAGCCGGTTGGCCAACACCTTGGCGAGGATTTTGGGCTCCGCGTTCAAGAGCGAGATAGGCCTATAGGATGTGACCCGCTCACGGGGTCTCCCCTCCTTGTGGATCACCACGATTGTGGCCAGACGCTGGTCCGGCGGGAGGGAACCCTGCGAGTGGGCCGCCACGAACATCGCGCGCAGGTGGGGCGCCAGTACATCCGGTCGCAGCTTGTACAGCTCGATGGGGATACCATTGGGGCCCATGGCCTTGCCGGATGCGACCGAGCGAATAGCAAGGGCAATTTCATCCGAGGTGGGAGGAGCGTACAACGAATCCCTGTCCTCCACCGAAAGGGAGGGCAGCGCGATGTCCCGAAGCAGGGCATGGGAATCTTCCTCCGAGCAAGGAGAAACCGGGGAGTACACCTCGCGGAAATAATCCGCGAAGCAGGAGACAATGGCTTCCGGCTCGGTGACACGCACACCATCCATCCCCTCGATCAAAGGAACCACACGACTCGCTCTCTCCTTCTTGTCCAACCACGCAATCAATTTACCAGCCTTATCACCCACATCATACAATCGCCCCTGTTGCTCTCTACTGAGGCCCCTGGCCGCCTCCGTGACGAGGGCCCTATAGGCCGCCTGCTTGAGGTGTAGAACATGCAATTTGGCATCCGTCACCCCGCTCCCCAGGTCACCCTCTAGTTCCGCAATTTCGGCCTCCACCCGGGTTACTTCCTCCCGCTCGCGCCTCCGGGCATGGGAGATAAAGGAGAGGGCCTCCCCTCTGAGAACTACCTTAAAAGCCTCCCACAGGGAGATGGCCGAAGGGACAGACCCCACATTCTCATCAAAGTATCGCTGCAGGGATTTGATCAAGTCAGCACGAATAGTGGGGTCGCGCAAGTACCAAGCATTGATTGGGGCCACCCTGCCCTCCCCCCTCGGGAAGACATCGAAATGTAACAGTAATGGGGAGTGATCTGAAATACCCCGCGCCAGATGGCACACCTCTCCCACCCTCCCGGCATAGGCCGCAGGAACAAGGATGTAATCAAGCCGCGAGAGGCTACCATGGGCACCCGAGTGGAAGGTGTATTGCAGCTGCGCGGGATGCTTTAGTCGCCAGCAATCCACCAGTCCTAATGTATCTAAAAGGCCGGACAGCCACGCCTGTGCCCGGGGGAGGTCCCTAGGGGGATGACGATCCATAGACCCAGAAGCTACCGCATTAAAGTCCCCCCCAACCACCAGCAGACCACCCGGAAGGTCTAGGAGAAGGCGCCCCAGGTCCGCAAATGTAGTAGATTGTAACCCAGGCGGAACGTACACTGATATAAAAACAAACACTCTACCCTCCATTCTACCCACCAGGACAGTGTATCGTCCCCTCTCGTCATGGCGCACCTCATCAATCTCCAACGGGAGCGAGTTCTTGATCATGATACCCACCCCCCGCGAGCCCGAGGTGAAACCCGAGTGGGCCACCAAACGATAGCCCCGCCGATTCATGGCATGAAAGGAGTTACCTATAAGGTGTGTCTCCTGCAGGAAGACAACATCTGGTGAAATACGTTTCAGGTACTGCAGGACCACACCACGCTTAATCCTGTCCCCCAGGCCGTTAACATTCCATGACAACACAGTCAAATCCCTACCCCCCATCATACGGAGAAGCAATCAGTCGTCCCCCACAGAGCATCTCGAGAGCAACAATACAGTAAAGGGTTTGCCTTGCGGTGCAAACAAACAACACACCCCCCCCACCCCCCCATCCCAACAGAACTCCCCCCTCCCTGCACCCCTGCATGAGCCCAGACAGCCCCCCCAAAGTGCAGTGTGCCTGTCGCCCCATAGCTGAAAAACTAACTAGTCCCCCAGAGGAGGAGGGAAGCCCCCAATAGACCCCGTACGACCTCCATAGGAGGGGAACATACACGATCAGTAAATGGTAAAGGAATGTTGTCCAGAGCAAGGCCTATTATTCACCCCTCAGTTCTGATCCGGTGGGCCCTCCCCGCCAACCGCACCCCCCCCACCCCCTCGGCCCCGATCCCCAGGCAGAGTGTCCAACCAGTCCCCAGCCGCCTCGGGTCGGTCAAAAAAGTGCGTGCGACCATCCACCTCCACCCTTAGCTTAGCTGGAAAAAGCATTGAGTACTTAAGGTTCAGGTCCCGTAGGCGACGTTTAACTCCGAGAAAACTCAGTCTCTGCTTTTGGACCGCCGGAGTAAAGTCAGGGTAGAAATGCACGTCCATGTTATCAAGCTTGACCGGTCCCTGTTGCCTGGAGGTCTGCAGGATAGCGTCTCTGTCCCGAAAGTAAAAAATCCGGGCAATGAGAGGCCGCGGCGGGGCACCGGCCTTAGGTCTGCCCCCAGGGACCCGGTGGGCACGTTCCACCGCAAAAAGCTTACTCAGCCCCCGGGGCTGGAGATGGGTAAGGATCAATTCTTCCACAAAAAGATCTGCCGCCTCCGCCTCTCGTCCCTCCGGCACCCCCACAATGCGAACGTTATTCCTCCGGGCCCGACCCTCAGAATCCTCCAATCGACGGTCCATCAGGGCGCTCGCCTGGCCAAGCCGGCGCACCTCCTTTTGGAGGGCCACCACATCTGTCGTGAGGCTCGTTGTGGTGTGGGCCAGGGAATCGACCCGGTCGTTTGTTTTGGACAAGTCAGCCCTCACAAGGCTCACATCCACAAGGACCGAGTCTATCTTTTGCGCTAGGGTGTCGAAGCGCTGGTCCACCGAGGCCTTCATCTCGGCGATGGCGCCCATGACGTCCCGGAGGGTCAGATCCACTGGCTGAGCAGACGCCTCAGTCGGGCCCGCCGGGGATGTGCGCGATGCCTCCGGAGATCCCTTCTGGAGGGTGTAGCGGTCCATACTGTTGGATTGATGCGCCGGGCCACGGCGGGTCGTCTTCATCTTCGCCCGGTCGCCATCTTGTTTGGTGGACATGCCTGCTCTCCCACCGTCGTGCCAATCTCCTCGAAAGGGCCGCTAGACCAGTTCACGGGTTCCGGGGGGGAGGGCGACCACTGGACCGCAGGATGACTCACAGCCGGCGGGTCAGCCGGGCACCTGGACAAGGCCACACCACCGCACCCCGCTCCGCAACCCTACCTCGCTTGAGGGCAAGGGGGGCGCAAAAGCGAAAGTGAAAGCGCGGGGTACGCGAGTCGCCCAGCCCTGCCCGCCGCTGTTGTTCGCTTTGTCCCCGGATCGCCCCACTACTCCAATCCGGGGGGCCGGCGCGGAGAAGGCCGCAACCTTCGATCGGTGCTCCCACCGGTGTCCGGGGTCCGATTCGAAAACGGAAAACGGGTGTCGCCTCAGCTCGGGTTCACAGACACAGTCCCCTCAACAAGGACAGGATATAGCCAGGATTAATTCAGGAGGTCGCGGAGGTCCTCGGGAGCCTCGCACCTACGCGGCCATCTTGGTTGCGCGCTAGGCTCCTCCTACCTCTGATGCCTTTCTTAATGACTTTGTAATTGTTTGACTCGAAGATGTCTCTTTTTTGGCACACAGTTTCCATAGGCAGTTTCTATATGTGGCTCTGCTTTGCTGGTGTGAAAAATAGTCGCAGAAGAAACTGGCTTTAGCGCGTCGGGGGTAGGGCTTATATGGGCTCTGTCGATGTCCCATCCAGAGGAAGACATCGCTATGGAGTCACTAAACGCGCAGAAGTACTGCTGTCAAATAATTTCCGAATACAGTCTGGTGCCTCGGGAGAATTCTAAGATAATGACTCTGCGGCTAGGTCCGGTCTCTACCAGATAAGGTGTTACTGCAGATAAGTAACTTATTCTTTAATGCTAATCTAGAATTGAATAGGGAATGAAAGATGGTTGAATAATGTATGGCTCTCATGAGACAATCTCCTGCTGTACTTTCTGTTCGGCTATCACAAAGCACTCGCAAGATCGTACATTTAGAATTAAGTTAATTACAGTTTTTTAATGTAATTTTTTAAAGTAGAACATTAGATATTTTGATTGTTACAAAAATTAATTATGTAATGTTCTATAGAAGATATAAAGCAATTCCTATTTTACGGTCTCGCAAGACACCTGCAAGCCTCTCGTGAGAGGTCCGGAAGAGGAAGCACACCCTAAGGATGGATCGTGATTGGTTCATATGGATGTCTTTATTTAGAAGAAGATGATTTTGCATTCACACTGAATATATCCTGATGTAGTATGTATAGTTTATATACATCAGAATAGTAACAGTGTGTTGAGTTTAATGTAAAACAATCCATTATATAATTGTGTGGAAAAACAAATCTTAGATTTTTTTTTTGTTTTAACACTTGTTTTCCTGGAATGAGGCAGACATTGCTACATAGCACACATTGATATTCATTTAATATCACAACTTTTGTACGACCCCGCAAGAGTCTCGCAAGACCACTAACTTTTTTTTATTTAAAGAGGAAGAATTTACACTCTTTTATTACAGTACTTATGCCCATCAGGGTGCTGGGAGAGAGTAAACTCTCAAATGAACCCTTTCACAGTATAACAGTGCACAGTAGGGTGTAAGGAGACACTGGAATCTCACTGACACCTCTCCACAGCCTACAAAATGTGTATATTGGACTATGGGGAAAGACTGGCCACTCCAGTGAGACCTTACATGAAGGTAACAGTGTGTAGAATAGGGTGTAAAGAGACACTGCCTCTCCACTCTTACCTTTCCCCATGTTCAGCTGTATGCATACTAGGGTGAGGAAGGTACACACCTCAGATGTAAGACCTTATTACTCCATAGTAAGTACAACAAGTACTGATCTCCACGGAGACCTTTCCTCAGGAAAATAACCATGTATATTAGGTTATGAGAATGGATTTGACTGTCCAGTCATAGCTCTCCCCTGGATAACAGACATATACAGTAGTGTGTAGGGAAACATTATCCTCTCCACTAATAGCTATCTCCAGAACACCATGGATGTGCAACACTGTGTTGGCAAAGAGTTGCCTCTCTGCTGACACCTCTCCCTAGACCAACAGCGATATGCAGTGGTGTCTGGGAAGGGAGTGACCTGTCTGCTAATAAATCTTACCAGGGTGAGAGGTGTCTGTAGTAGGGTTTGAGAAAAATATATCTCTGCTCCTACCTCTTTCCATGCGGACAGGTATGCATAGTAGACAGTGGGGAGGAAGTGCCCTGTTTGCCAACACATCTCTTTGCATAAGTCCTCCTAGTGCAGTGTGGGGGAGACCCTGGTCCCTCTCCTGTGACCAGTGTCTTGGATGATGCGGATGAAGTTAGGCTGTAAAAAAAAAAGCTTACCTCTCTGGTCACAGCTCTCTGCAGAAGGACAGATGTACAAGTAAGGTGTGGGAATTGAATTACCTCTATGCTGAGAAGTCTGTCTTGCATAACCACTATAGAGATCATGATGTTTAAACACACTGCCCTGTCAGCTGAGATATCTCCCCAGAGTAATATATGTGCAAAGTAGACTGTAGGTAGCAGGATAAAAAAGTGGAGTATCCTCTCTGCTCACAACTGTCTTGGTTGATGGGTATGGATAGTAGAATGTGGGGACACACTCCCCTCTCCCTCAGACCTTTCCCCATGGGGACAATGAGACGTAGTAGGGTGTGAACAGACTTCTCTGCTAAAAAGTCTCTCCAGTCACAAACATATATAGTTACGTACAAAAGAAATGCCCTCTCCACTATCATATCTCCTCCAGTTGACACTAGTGCGTAGTAGAATATGAGAATGCACTGTCTCTGTGCCAAAACCTCTCTTGTGTGCGAGGTCTGTATACTTCAGTGAGAACAATGACTGATTTCTTCAGTGAGACCTCACTGTTGCATGAGAAGTCACCATACTTGGGTATTCAAATAATTGCTTTCTCTATTAACAGTTCTTGGTAGCATAAAAGATATGCATAGTATTACATTGATATATAACATGCAGTAGCACATATGCACTCCCTGAAGATGGAACTGCCAGTTCTAGTCAACATTACAGTACTATAATAATCAAATCTATAACCACTATTAAGCAAACAAATCAGTAATAACTTTAAACGTTTTTATTACAAAAAACAATTCAACATTACAAAACTACAACTATATTAAACAATATTAACAATTATAAAACAAAAAAAAACAACCAACTTTACTAATTTATATTGTCTTCAATATTATGATGAGCAGCCTGGTGTAGCTGCACCACCTCAGTCACCTCAACCTGGCAAAAAGTATTTTGTATGGCAGTTTTTTGTTTTGAGGCCAACTAGCAAAAAGTCTCAGTAACGTTTCTCATGCATACAGTTTTTTTAAAAGGAGTTCACAAAGGCTAGATCGGGCAGAGTTAGCTCATGCTGCTGAACTACAGAGCTCTTCATGTACTTCCACATATTTTCAACCAGGATACGCTGTGCCTACTCAGGTACTCACTGCTGAGCAAGACCATAATCCTGTTCGTCTTGACAAGGCTTTTTTTTTGCTACTTATGTACACAGATAATTTTTTCTCAGACGTTTCCCTTTTCATCCAAAAAAAAGACAAAATAACCAAAAAGATACAGGTTACACACTGATCAATAGTTGATACATCACTATACTGTCTAAGCTTTACTATATTTTTCTCCCTCAATCACATATTTATATCTAGTGCACCAGTAATTTGTTATTCCTTTCTCCTGAAAAATTCCACACCCTCATCCACTATTTTCAAATTTAAACTATAAAATGCCATGAACTGTGCTTCCATAACAGTTTATAAAGTAGCATATTCATCTTCACACACATTTGCTAACACTCGCCACAGTGTTTCACACTAGAAATAGCAATATCACCACTCAAACACCTCATAGGGTTGAAGTATATGTACAGCGAGGTTCATAAAACACTTGGGCTTGTATTAACACATTCCACAATCTTTCTTTTATAGTTTGATAAACACTGCTTCCTTTACTTTCTAGTACGTAAAGTTGAAACTTAAGTTTTCAACAGTCTGCAATACTTGCTGATCTCTCTACATTCTAATATCTACCACTCAAAAGCTATATTAAAAGATCTACACCTTCCCAAACAGTTTTTCTCTGTAAATTAACATTAATACACTTACTGACACTTCACAACAAAGTTTATAAAATATTATTAAATACCTGAACATGAAGTTCTTTCTTTATTACAGATGAAGACACCAGTCTGTTTCAGCTCCATATCAATTCACTTCTGCTGACCACAACTCAAACAGACTTCCTTCTTTCCCAAAGCATCGTGGACAAACTGAGCTATCTCTGGTTCACCGCCAAATCCATCACAGCATTCCTCCAACGATGTACTTCTCCCTATACAATATTGCTAGACTCTCGCTGACTCATAAAACACCTGGTGTCAATCCCAGTAATTTTCCATGCAGGTTTCATGAGCGGCTTGCAGGGTTGCATGAGCCTCATGCGGGAAGCCTCACCCTGAACTTGTGCTCGATTCTCTTGAGACTCTTGCAGGATCGCAACACAATTGTAGGGAAATAGTAGTGTATGGGAAGCACTAGCCTGTCCACTAAAAACCCTCTGTTGTATAATGGGTCTGCATACTGGAGTATGAGAAGGCACTACCCACTGCTTTCAAATCTCCCTCTCACATAACTGTGCATTGTAGGGCGTGTGCAGGGACTGGCCTCTCCGCTAAGACCCCTCTCTTGCATAATGGGTGTACATATGGTTTGTCATGGGACTGGCCTCTCCTTTCAGACCACTCTCTGCTAACGGGTGTGCAAAGTAGTCAGTGGGGAGGGACTGGCCTCTCCCAACAGACCTTTCTCTCAGATGAAGGGTGTGCGTGGTACACTGTGTGGATTGACTGCTCTCTCCTTTCAGACCTCTCAGATGATGGGTGGGCGTGGTAGGGTGTGTTTAGTGAGGCTTGCCTATCGGCAGAGACCTCTCTCTGATGACAGGTGTGCGTGGTAGGGTGTGTGGAGAGAGACTGGCCTCTCTGCCGAGACCTCTCTCTCACATGATGGGTGTGCATAGTAGGGTCTGTTGAGAGAGACTGGCCTCTCCTGTCAGACCCGTCTCTCCGATGACGGGTGTGCTTAGTACTATATGTGGAGAGAGAGTGGTGTGTCTACCCACATGGAGAGACTGGCGTTTCCTTTCAGAGCTCTGTCTCAGATGACGGGTGTGTGTAGTAGGGTGTGGTGAGGGACTGGCCTCTCCTTTCAGAACCTTTCTGTCAGATTTAAGTGCAAGTGGTAGGGTGTGTGGACAGAGACTAGCCTCTGTGCTGATGTCCCTCTCTTGAATGGCTGTTGTGTGTAGTAAGGTGTGGCGAATGATAGGCCTGTCCGTACAGACCTCTATCTCAGATGACAGGTGTTTATAGTAAGGTCTGTTGTGAGAGACTGACCTCTCCGCTGACACCTCTCTCTCAGATGACGGGTGTGTGCACTAGTGAGTGGACAGAGACTGTCCTCCCTGCTAACACCCCTCTCTCTGATAATAGGTGTGCATAGTAGGTTATGGTAAGAGACTGTACTCTACTCACAACTCTTACCAAGTCAGTGGCCGTAAATGGTACATTGATAAACACCATCTCTCGTAATACTCCTTCTGAGTGCATACTACAGTGCATTCAAAGATGACCTACTCCTTTATACTTTTCTCGATCCCGCGAGAGTCTCGGCAGATAGTAAAATATTTTGAAAATAATAACTATTTACTCATCACAGTACTTCTCTCTTACACACTTCCTTTAAAAAACAAAGACTACAATATGCATTCCTATTAATAGTGTTTTGAGAACTCATCTACTCCTTTTTACTATTCACAATCCTGTGTGAGTCCAGCGTGATCGTAAAAAATTGTTTAAAACAATATACATTTACTGCAGTATTGGAACTTTCATAGATTGACATGCTTGAATCATTCCCTGTTGTCGAGATGGGAGTCCCCGGTATCCATAAAATAGCAATAGAAACTATTACAAAAGAAGAAACCAGGCCTAGGCCCATTCTAGTTTTGTAACATATCCACCTCTTTTTGTAAAAGAGACCAAAAAGAATGAACAACCAATCAGATCAGCATCACCCTGTAGAACATTCCTGAGAGAACCTCAGACCTACAGATTTTCTACCGCACGTTGTGGAAGGGAGTCTCCACTGAGCCCTGCTCAGTTTTTTTCCTGTCAACTTTATTCCTACAGTTTTTTTTACCTGTTTTTCTTCAAGACCTGCTTGGACTTCGTGTCAAGATGTCTGATAAGGAGAAGAAAGACCTTTTTAAGGCTTGTGCAACTTGTGCTAAGAAGAGACTGTATGTGGAGGACAAGCACAAGGATTGTATTTACTGTCTGTACCCAGACCATGAGGCTGCAGACTGTAAAATATACCGCACTTTTTCAACAAAGACTTGCGAGACCGTAAGGGGCGTCTCTTGACCTGGCTCCAGAAGCTCAAGTCAAGGAAGGAACCAGTCTCCAGTGACAGTAATGAGGCATCTTCTGCTACATCTTCTAGGAGGTCTGTAAAAAGGGGTAGGTCTTCTCCTTTGCCTTCTGAAGACCGTCCCAGTAAAGCCTTGAAAAAGACCTCTCATAGGTCTGAAAAGCGTAGTTCTGGCGAATCTCCTCACCGAGGTGTAAAGGAGAGGGAAGGACTGTCTGCAGGAGCGACATCTGAGAGGAAATCCAGCTCAGTTCCTCCATCATCTCCTCCAGCGGCTCCAAAAGCCTTCAAAAAGCCCTCATCTCTCTCTTCTGATGGTAAGACTGTGAAGAAAGTTCACTCGTCGACGACGTTAATGACTTCGTCGACGAAGATGTCAAAGTCCTCGTCTCCTTCAGTTCTGGCTCCGTCGACGATGACTTTCTCGTCTCCGACGTCTACGCTGCAGGGTCCAGTGTCGACGGCTTCAACGCTGATGGTGGTTTGGTCGTTGATGATGGTGTCGACGAGGATGACGACAGCAGTGGTGACGATGGCAACCACGTCCACCACCACGACGACGGCATCTGCTTCTGTGGTGACGATGGTCTCGACAACGGCTCCGTCGATGGTGTCCATATCTTCGTCGACGACTCTCTCAATGTCGTTGACGATCCCGTTGACGAAAGAAAAAAATGAAATTACTATCAGCAAACGGCAGATTACCCCTGAGAGGACTTCTCCCAGGAGGGTGACTCCTCTACCTCCTGCACTCCTCCTTGAAGAAGAGGGATCTGAGGAGGATGAAGGATAGCCCTTCTCAATTGCACGTCAAGTGCCAGGGCACAGACTCGGAGGGAGAATACGTAGAGGAAGGGCATTATGATCCTCCCTTACATTATCAGGAGGACTACCAACAGGAGATGGTCTCTATGCCTTCCTCCCTACTGACAGACTTACAATTTATGCTGTTGGACTATAGACGGAGATTCCCAACACAATCTCCGGCTCCATTTGCGGTAACGGTTACAGCTGTCCCGCCCGCACTGCCTTCTACCCCTCAATTGCCACAGCCTCCACCACTGCCCATGGCTCCGGATGCGCCACCAACCGTCACTCTCATTCAGGATGATGCCTCTAATGAGGACCAGGGCAATGTCACTATACCAGATCCAGAGTTGGATGACTATGTAATTCCTTATCCGGCTTTGCCTTCACCAGTGCCTGTATATTCCCTTCCCCTTCCCCTCCCCCCCCCCCACCCCCCAGAGACATAGGGGGTTTCCATAATTTGATGGAAAGGGCTGCTAAGAGATTTGAACTGCCCATGCCCACGGTGCAGTCTGAATGTTTCCTTTATGACTTCAAGGAGCCCTATAAAAAGTCGTTTCGCTCCATTCCTATAGTTGGTCACGTCTGGGAGGAGGGTTTGAAGGTGATGAGGAGTCCAGCCACGGTTATTTCGGTACTGCCTCGCCTTGAAAAGAAATATAAGGCTCCTGACGATAGCCCAGTCTGCCTCGTCAGTCAGCCTAAACCGGACTCTGTCATCTCTCAGGCTGCCCAAAGAAAGTCCAGAAATCCTTCTGCTCTCCTCACAACGCCTCCAGATAAAGAGGGCAGACGCCTCGATAATGCCGGCAAGAGGTTTTACTCCATGTCCAGCTTGATGGTCAGGGCTGCAAACGCCTTAGCTATACTTGGCCACTACGATCGCCAGATGTGGTGCGACCTTTTCCCCGATCTGGATCAATTGCCAGAAAATGCGAAAGTGGAAGCGAAGAGGATTCTTCAAGAGGGAGAGAAAACATCTTCTAAAGTCATCGATTGTGCAATGGACATTGCAACGACTGCGTTCCGCTCCCTTGCGGGAGCTGCTGTCCTTTGTCGCCAAGGCTGGCTGCGGGCTACATGGTTTCGTCCTGAGGGCCAAAACAAAATCTTGGATCTTCCCTTTGATGGGGAGGAGCTCTTTGGAAAACATATTGATGATGTGGTCCAAGACATTAAGAAAGACACAGAGACCGCAAAATCCTCAGGGACTTTGCAATACCACAAGGTCCCCTTCCGTGGATCCAGAGGAAGAGGTAATGCCACCTACAGAGGGGGATACCAGCAACAACGGTATTCTTCATATAGATCAAACTCGCAATCTTACCGCCCGAATTATAACCAGCGGCAAAATCAATCATCCTCTTTCTCTAGATCTAACAGCAGAGGAAGACGAGGACGCCAGGCGAGGGACTCCTCTTAGCATCAATAGTGGCTTGCTGGCTCTTACTACTGTCCCTTCTCCTCCTGTACACAAGTGGGAGGCTGAATCTCAAATTACTTCCACAACTGGCAGCAAATAACATCAGATCATTGGGTTTTGAAGATCATTCAATGCGGCCATACTCTGGAATTTGTCCATGCTCCACCTTCCAAGCCCCCTCGCGCCATCTTCATCTTCTACGTTTGGAAGTCCATCAAATGCTCCTGAAAGGGGCAATAGAGCCGGTTCCTCTCTCTCAGCGGGGAGAAAGTTTCTACTCCCGGTTCTTCCTTGTCCAGAAAACCTTAGAAAAGTGGCGCCCTATTCTAGATCTGAGGGAGCTCAACACCTATCTCATCAAACAATCATTTCGAATGGTTTCTGTGCAGGACATCCTTCGTCTTCTCAACGCAGGGGATTACATGGCCACATTGGATCTAGAGGATGCATACTTTCATGTACCCATCCATCTAGCCCACAGGAAGTTCCTGCGCTTCACAGTAGCCAAGAGCCACTTTCAGTTCAAGGTCCTGCCTTTTGGACTCAGATCTGCTCTGCGGATCTTTACAAAAGTACTATCTCCCGTGGCAGCTTTTCTACGAAAGCAGCAGCATCAGGTTTTCCCTTACCTGGATGACTGGTTGCTGAATGTTTCTTCCAAGCACGTGGCAGAGGAATCAGTCGCGGCGTGTACACACCTTTTCGACAATCTCGGTCTGACCCTCAATACGGAAAAGTCGACTCTGTGTCCATCCAGAACAGCCCGATTCCTGGGAGCCATTCTGGACACGTCCCTCATCAAAGCCTTTCCGACCCTGGAGAGGCAAGAAAAGCTGATGGCCATGGCCCGTCTACTGCTAAGAAGACAGTAACTTTCAGTTCACCTCTACAAGTCCCTCCTAGGGTCCATTTCCTCCTGCATTCTTCTAATTCCTCACTGCAGGTTACGGATGCGCCCTCTCCAGGAGGAGCTGGACTTGCAATGGTGCCAAGTCGACGGATCCTTCGAAGACAAGATCTTCGTTACCGGGTCCATGAGGGACACCGTGTCACGGTGGACGAATGAGGGAAACATTTCTCAGGGCCTCTCCTTCAAGATCACTCCAGCTTCTCAGATAATAACTACAGACGCCTCGCTGGAGGGCTTGGGAGCGGTTTTGCAAGACCTTCACGTAAGCGGCTGTTGGCTACCCCAACATCGTCTTCTACATATCAATCTGCTGGAGCTCAGAGCGATTCGCCTAGCCTTGCAGGCTTTTCTTCTGCGGTTACAGCAGTCTGCAGTTCTAGTACGAACAGACAATACGACGGCCATGCATTACATAAACAAGGAAGGTGGCACTAGATCTAGTCTTTTGTCACAAGAAGCTCAGAAAATGTGGGAATGGGCGATCCAGCAGGGGATATCGCTCAAAGCGGAGCATCTTCCAGGTGTTCTCAACGAAACGGCGGACACGCTGAGCAGACTGAAATCAGTCAGCCACGAATGGGAACTGGACCAGTCCACTCTGGAACAGGTTTTTCGCCTATAGACCTCTTTGCTACGCCGGAGAACAACAAATGCCGATTTTACGCAAGCAGGCTTCACCATCCGGGATCATTGGGGAATGCGCTTTCGATGGCCTGGTCAGGTGCATTTGTTTACGCTTTTCCCCCCATTCCGCTGATCCCCAGGCTTCTCAGGAAGCTCAAGATGGAACCTTACAAAATGATTTTGATAGCTCCTGCGTGGCCCTGCCAATTTTGGTTCACAGAGCTGCATCTCCTCTCCCTGGACCTTCACTGCAGCCAATTCCATCGCTGCTGACAATGTCCCAGGGCAAAGTCTGGCACCCGCATCCTCATTCCCTGCAATTGTCAGCATGGCTCCTGAGCACCGAGAATTTCTTGGTTTGACCCTTTCAGCAGAATGTAAAGATGTACTTTCTCAGGCACGAGCCCCAAGTACCAACAAGACATACCAGTTAAAGTGGAAGCGTTTCTGCATTTGGTGCCAAGAGGGTATCCATCCTCTTTCTTCTGCACCGCATGAAGTTTTTCCTTTCATCCTTTCATTAGCAAAAGCAGGACTAGCTCACTCATTCATCAAAGTTCATCTTGCCGCCATCTCTCGCTTCAGACGTATCTTCTTGTCCTTCCCTCTGGGCGGCAAGGATAATTAAGCAGTTTCTCAAGGGCCTTTTCAGACTCTTCCCTCCAGTCAAGCCTCCGTCTCCTCTTTGGCACCTTAACTTGGTTCTCACCCAGCTCATAAAGCATCCCTTTGAACCTATTCACCGGGCGGATTTGAAATTCCTCTCCTGGAAGGTGGCTCTCTGCTAGCCTAGACTTAGGCTAGGAGAGTAGGTAAATTGCAGGCTCTCACCATTCAGGAACCTTTTCTCCAATTTAAAAAAGGGACAGTGATATTCCGAACCAACCCAAAGTTCATACCGAAAGTGCCTTTAGACTTTCATTTGAATGAGCCGGTCATACTCAAACTTTTTTCCCTCTGCCTACTACTCCGGCAGAAAAAGCACTCCACTCACTGGACATTCAGAGGTGCTTAAAGTTCTATCTTCAAGGTACTAAGGACTTCAGGAAGTCTCTTCAACTATTTGTATCTTACAGCGCCCCTCGTAAGGGTTTTCCCCTTTCCAAGCAGGGGATTGCTCGTTGGATTACCAGCGCTATCCAGTATTGTCACAGAGCAGCAGGTAAGCCCCTTGAGGGTCGGGTCCGTGCTCACTCCACGAGGGCGATTTCTTCTTCGACAGCCCACTTTGTCGGAGTTCCTACCTGGGAGGTCTGCAGAGCACCAACCTGGAGCAGTACTCATACATTTACAAGAAATTACTGCCTGGATTCTTCAACGCAGAGTGACACAGCGGTGGGCCAGGCAGTCCTGAGGAACCTCTTTCATTGAGTGGTGAGCTTTCCCTTTCTACCCTCCTTCCGTTTTTTCTATTTATCCTCTTTGCACATTTTTTAAGTCTATTTGCTTGTTTCTTCCTTTTTTCCTTATGTGTACAAATATATTTATTTTCCATTGACTTTGATGTTAATGCTTATATTGGTTGAAGAAGGAATCACGGTTCAAAAAATGTGCTCATAACTCCTAGCTACTCTGATTCAAGCATGGGAATCAATGAAAGTTCCAATACTGGAGTAAGAAAAGAAGTTACTTACCTGTAACTTTGGTTCTCCAGTATTGGAAACTTTCATAGATTCCCATGCGACCCACCCTCCTCCCCTGGGAAAGCTCAGCCTTCAGCAGCTTGAGGTATAATTTTGCACTACGGCTACAAAAATCTGAGGGTCTGAGGTTCTCTCAGGAAGGTTGGTTGTTCATTTTTTTGGTCTCCTTTACAAAAAGAGGTGGATATGTTACAAAACTTGAATGGGCCTAGGCCTGGTTTCTTCTTTTGTAATAGTTTCTATTGCTATTTTATGGATACCGGGGACTCCCATCTTAACATTACAACAGCAAGCCAATTAGAGCGCTTGCATCTGACAGCGTGAAGGGTCACTGCCCAATTACCAAATTAAACACTTATTTTTGACATTTAATATCTCACAAACTACTGAACCGATTTACACCAAATCACAAACAGCACAATCTGGGCACCAAGATCTAGCTACCTGATTAATTTGGTGCATTTCTGTTCAGCGGTTTTTACTGTATCCTTGCCTAAAGAAGTCTACGGAAAATGCATGGAGATTTTGCGTTTTGGGCCCCCCCTTTTTTCCCAACCTCCGCTAGATGGATCACCCCAAAACTTTCCAGGAAGGAGCTAAGGTGAATGAACTTGTTGTTTCTGGAGTTTCATGAACATTTGTCAAACGGGGCCAAAGTTATTAGCAAACCAAAAAATGCTCTGTCTATGAAAAAGCAGCCGTAACTATAACTACCTACTGGGTGGGGGGGGGGGACAGCGAGAGAGAGAGAGAAAAAAATATATTTTTTTTGGGGGGGGGGGGGGTAAATGTGTTTTAGGGTTTAGGGATGGGTAAGGGAAGGGTGAGCTTCAATCACTGCTTTACTTATTGCCGTTCCAGCACTCTGATTCTTAAAAAGATCTTATGTAATTTTATCTCTATCTTGAATCAAACTCATCTTTATAGTAAAAAGTTTATCACTGCAAAGGTGCTACCAGAGCCCAATAGGCAATCAGTAGTAAACAGGTGGCTAGGCACTACAGGCACAACTCTGCGTACCCAAAGTAATATACAAAATGATATCAATACAAAATGGTGCTCATAAGAGTCCACCAAACGTTTTAACTGAAAACACAAAGATTCCAACAATGAACAGAAGACCCCACCCCTTGAGCATCCCAAATTCTATAAAGTTCAATAGTAGAATCCAAGGTAGTCTGATGTTCTTTATTTCAATCTTCAGAATAGATCCAAAGGGTCTCTTGTAATCAAAAACCCATGCATTTGCATTTGCACATTGAGCCGTTTTGAGGTGGCACCATCCCAACTTTTTGGCATCTCTGATTTCTTAAACCTTTCAAGCCTCATAAATTTAATTGAAAAGAGTAACAGGAATGTTATAGCTAGGAAGTAGAATTTTTTTAAAAAACGTAGAAATTCACTAACAAGCATTTGCAATGCAACCTGTTTTGCATTTGTGAAAGTTAGAGCTATTGACATTATACATTATATTGTTTTTTACTTACGTTTTTTGTTTGGAGTGGATGTATGTTGTATGCTATTTGTAAAGGTACTGTATAGTCATGCATGCAGTACCATGAGCACAGAAACACATTGAGCTGAGAATTGAATGAGGAGCTCACAAATGACATGATGAATTGAGCACTCTATTAATACTTATTGTTCATGCATAGGCATTTGATAATGCACATTCAGTTCTCGTTCTGACATCTTTGTTGCTGTCAAAACATGTTCAGATTATCTCTTGTTGGTTTCTTGTAAATCTGTCGAAGGTTGGCAACATAGTATTAACAAGCATTGGCATAGCCAATAGGTCTCGCTTTTGGGACCTTATAAGTGTTTAGTTATCCAGCACAATATCCTTGGTGCAACAACATCAAGTGTTGCATGGCTAAACACTTATAAGGTCCCAAAGGCGAGACCTATTGGCTATGCCAATGCTTGTTTCATCTGGTTTGACAGCACAGAGGTTACCCAACTTTCTGTTATCAACTGTATTTCAGCAGTATTATAGAAAGTAGCTTTGGCTCCACCCATATGTTGATGAGCAGGAGTACCTGTTTTGATAGGGCAGAAGTTGTGTGCTTCCACAGAAAAAAATTATTCTCCTCCAAGAGATGTAATCATTTGTTTATCAAGTTGCATGAGCCAGAGCTCGTTATCAAGTCTAGCTATTGCTTTAAAACAGAGCTTGACCGTAAGGACAAACACATACCACTGCAATGCTATACGTCTCGTAGACAGTTAGATAATGATGGTGTTTGTTCTTCTCTGGCAGCAGCACATATGGAAGCAGGGCATTCAGGAGGAATGAGTTGCTGTATTGCTGATCCAAACACCTCTCCTTTTCCTTTCCATTATGAACTTCAGAGATTCCTAAACATGGCACTCCTTGAGAGAATGGTGTTTTTTTCCTCTCTTTTTCCTAGTTTTAAGATTTGGAGATACTTTTTTAAACTTAAACTGCTCAACTCCCTAAAGTTAATTTAATTATTAATCTCAATGTATTACTTTCTTTAGAAAAAACATTATTAACATATATTCAAATGCAGTAGTTCATATATTAAATTACTTATCCAATATACTATGTCATCCCCTTATCACTAACCATCCCAGAACCCTAAAAACTCCTCACTATGCCTCAATGCTACTCTCCCCTCAACCCCAAAAGCCTCTTACTGCCACTTAATGCTACCATTTCCTGAACCCTGCAAGCTCCTTACTACCCCTAAACACTCACTTAGAGACTTTGCCTGCTGAAAAGCAGGAGGGAACCTAAGGGTGAAATACTGGGTAGAGCTGGGAATCAAATTGTTTCCCTATATATCCAATGGTGATTGGAGAACACTAGTGCTCACTTATAATATTGTACAGAACTATAACTTGTACAATAATATCACAATTATATTGCTCCAAAGGAAGGGTGGTCACCTCATACCCTTCACCCACCCAAGGGGTTTTATGCAATAACAAGAGTCCTTGAGCACACGTCGTATACAAAGTTTACTGAAAGTATATCACAAGTATACTTTGTATATGACTTGTACTCAAGGACTCTAGTTATTGTTTCCCTGTATGCATTCTACACAGAAAGCAATATTTAATGCTACTTTGTTTTCAGCACACAAAGCCAGTAGAACAGGTTTTAATGTGATAAACAACATTTGTGAATGCAATGCATGCAAACACAGCGTTTGCCCGTGTTTACATTTATTGGGCATCAAATCTCGATCTGTGGGTTTTGTCAATGCTCGTTACAAATTAACTACTCCTCACTTACCACTATTCAATGTACCATGCAGCTAAATAGCTTAAATGCACCATTAAACCTCAGAGTGTTCCGCCAAGATTTTGGACACACATTCTCCGACCCCGGGCGTTTTGTTTTCACGGAGCATCCAGGCTGTATTCCTAGACAACAGAAGTCTTTCCTCTACGTCTAGTGACCTGTCCCTGCTCTCAAGTCACTTGAGTCACTCATAGCCAACGTGGTGTGCCGGCTTCAGGCGCTTTCTCAAAGTGAACGTCCAGAGTAAATGTTCTCGTGCCAATGTCTAAGGCGGGGGTTCCAACTCCATATAAGCGCAATTGAAAAAATATCGCCCAGTTTTAAAAATACGCCTGTAGGGAGTTGTTTATTGCTGTGAGCTTTTCCTGCCCCAACACAAACAGTGCGCTGCGTTCAGGAACAAAAGTCAACGTTAACCTCACATAAGACTCGAGCGAAAGCAGCTGCCAATGAGCAATTATTCTCACATAAAACGTGTTATTTCCTGCAAGCTGAACACCAAGTCACTGCTGTCGTTAATCGCAACAATGTGTTAACATGCTTAAAAAGTTAAGTGCTGCAGAGCCAGAGAGTCATTGCCAGTCACATTAAAATTAATTGGACCACTGTCCTTTGTAGGCATAAATTAAGTGAAAGCCAACCGGATTAAAGAAATTGGTGACCCAAAGTAACAAGCGTGCTCGCCTCGCACTGAAAGTTTAGAAAAATAAATAAATAAAGCGTGCAGGCAGCAGCGGGAGAAAGAGGCGGAGGAGTGCACCCGTGAGTGGTGCGCGCATGCTGGGGAGAGCAGTCTGCTCTTTTTCAAAGCACATACTCGTGCTTGTGGTGCGCTGCTGCGCACTCCCCCAGTCACATTAAAATTCATTGGACCACTGTCCTTTGTTGGCATAAATTAAGTGAAAGCCAACCGGATGAAAGAACTTGGTGACCCAAAGTAACAAGCGCGCCTCGTGCTGAAAGCTGGAAAAAAAAAAAAGGCTTGCAGGCAGCAGCGGGAGAAAGAGGCAGAGGAGTGCACCCGCGAGTGGTGCGCGTGCGCTGGGGAGAGCAGTCTGCTCTTTTTCAAAGCACATACTCGTGCTTGTGGCGCGTCGCTGCGCACTCCCGCACGGCATATGCGGCCACAAGCACGAGTATGTGCTTTGAAAAAGAGCTGCACGACAGGTAAAGGTCTTCTATGCAGCGCATGCGTGCTGCATAGGCGAAACCTAAAAATGTGTGTGCTCCTAGAAAAGCTCCTTAAATCAGACCTGAATGGGTCATGATATAGATGATGCATTCATGTGAAAGTGCAGAGAGCAATAACCGAGATACCTATTATTTTAAGTGCTTGCATTCATTCAATGTTACAATACTGTAGTTCACCTGAAGGGACCTTCCGGACATGTGAAGGAGTGGGGGGCAGGAACTGCATTGTACATAGTATAATGGATTAGACTTAAGGGATTCCACACCCCCTTCCTTGAGGCATCAGTGTTCCAGCCTTGGACTTTAGTTCAACACATAAATGCATTATGGGCCTTGTAGTCTTGCTTTGCGTTCACTTCAAGAACAACGTTCGGAATAAAGTAGCAGATTAGTCCATTTTAAGGGAGAGTCTAGGACTGGAAGATCCAAATAAGTACGGCAAAATGGAGTCCTCCAATCCCATTCACAAGTAGTCCAGCAAGAGTGATACTAGGAAACATGTTTCTGAAACGGGAGCATGCAGAGCACAATGATGCAGGATTACCTGTTCCTGCCGTGCACATAGTTTGCCTAGCTGCTTTGTTGTGCTTGTGTTAATAGATGTTCTGCTGGAGTTGTAATTCCCACCCACATACCTCGGATATACCTCAGGAGGTGGAATGCAGGCCATGCCCAGGGCCTGTGAGATGTCTTTGGATGCAGTGTAAGCTTTAACCATTCAGCGAGCAGAGACGTTCCTTTGTTGCCCGGAAACACTGCACGGTAAGAGATGGCAGGGCTTAAGAAGGGAGTTAACGTAGCCTGGCAATCTACCCGATACACGCCGACTCAAAAAACTGAATTGGTTTTAGGGCTGAAACTCTACAAACTGGGCATTATGCGTGCCAGTGTTCTTTTACAGGAGATACTTTCAGTATGTTTGAAATTAGCAGGTACTGGAATTTATTTTTGTTGTTACTAGCAAGTGCAGATTTACATGGCCATGTTGTGTGTTGAAGCGTGGCGCTCAGCTCTGCCGCTCCTTAAATTAAATTGACACTGTTCAGAAATGCGCTGCCATGCCACTTCTTAAATTTAAAGTGAAAACGACACCGTGCAGAAATAAAGAAAAGCATGCTGCCATGCCACTCCTTAAATTTTAAGTGTCAAGCAGTTTGGTTTTTCCATAGGAGGCAAAATGAAAGCGGAAAGGATTCTTTGTGTTGGAAAGTGGCACCTGGTGTCTGCAACTTTAGACAATAACGCATTCAGCGTGCTTTGCTCGCCACACAGAGGAATAGGCTAAACGAAGCAGACTGAGTAAAGCGCTCTGTAAAGACTTAACAGATGCTTCGGAAGTAAAAAAAAAATAAAGTAATTTCGTTTGAGAGTGATTGATGAAAGAACTAAACAAGGCATCCCTACAGCCATTAGGTAAGGCTACTGTAAAAACCGGGGAGCTAAATGAAGACAAGGCGGCCATCGTGTGCTTGGTGTTTTCCTATTTTTAGCACTGCAATGCATGGTTCTATTTCCTAACTAGGACGTCACCCTCTGAATGTTAACAATGTAGCAACAATTAAGGAGCGGATGGAATGCAGAAGCCATACCCCATCTGTAGTGAGAGCTACACAGGAGGTAACCAACAACAGGGGAGGAGTTGCATGGCTCTGTGAAGAAATAAAGGCGCATGTGTTGAAGCACGGTGCTCAGCTCTGCTCCTTAAATTTAAAGTGAAAACTGCTCCTTCATAAAGGTGTGCTTAAATTCAAAGCAGCGCAGTTCATAAGTAAATAACAGCGCACGGTCATGTTGTGTGTTGAAGCACGGCGCTCAGTTGTGCTGCTCCTTACATTTGAATTGAAAGCGGTACCATGAAAAAATAAAGAAAGGGGCGCTGCCATGTCGCTCCTCAAATTTAAAGTGAAAGCGGCGCTGTGCAGAAATGAAGAAAGGCACACGGCCATGCTATGTAATAAGCAGACGTGTGTTGTCGGGGAAAGAAAACAAGCAGCAGCAAGCCACCAAACTAGGCAATACCTAATAAAAAGAGTGCTCACAAAGTACCATAGATAACAGTAAAAGTAAGAGCACATGTTACTGGGGCAGTCCTCTTGGGAGGATACAAAAGTAGGGACTACTAACCTAATGACGGATCAAAAGCCGGCATTTACAAAGTACAGTAAAATCAGTCATTTGAAAAGATGGGCGGTGCTTATAGCCCATATTCTAGGAACGGCAGGTCTCGAAGAGACAGCACATGCACTGCCAAAGTAAAACCTAAAAAACCAAAAGGTTACAAGCACATTATAATTTAGTTCAGATTTGACACGCACAAAACCGTAGAAATTCAAGTTAGTTCTTTCAAGTAACTATAACTCATGCCCTAAGGTAACTATAACTCAGGTCCTCGCCATGCACAGTTTTCTCATCAATAATTTTACAACAAATGTTGCACTGATATTATTAATGTCATAGAAGATGTCATAAGTGATGTAATGTGTGGGGTAAATAGCAGTGCATGGCGAGGGCGCGAGTAATAGTTAATATAGGTGGGCACCTGGGACATAGCTGGAGTCTGCCCTGGAGTATGGTGTCCCAAGGGCCATTAATGGCTCAAATTGCGGCTGGGGCTTGGGGATGGAGTCCCCTGTGTCGAAATAAGCTTGGGGAGGCGGCTGTGGCCCAAAAAGGAAAGACCGGCTTACCACGCTTGCTTTTTTAAAAAACGAATTGCCAAAAATCCACAGATCCAACACGGATTAGTAGGAAAAGTTTTGGCCCCTGTGTGACCCCACCACCAGCCAAGCCCGAGTCTCAAGCTGGTTTAAGTGCTGGTAGCCAATCAGATCTCATTTAAGATCTGTCAGATTTGCGTCCCTATATATACATAAATCTTTTTTCTTTAATAACTTCAAAAGTAGTAAATGGATTTACACCAAATTACAAAAATCACTCTTTCTGGACCAAGATCTAGCTTTCTGGCAAATTGTTGTACTTCTGTTCAGCGGTTCGGGCTGTAGTCATGTTCAAAATCCCTATGGAAAATTGCATGGGGAAACGTGTTTTGAGACCTCCCCTTTTTCTCAGCCCCCGCTTGACAAATCACCCCAAGTCTTTCCAAACAGCAACTGAACTGACCGCTGCCCTAGTTTCGAAAACTTCGTGAAGATATGTCAAACGGTGCCAAAGTTATTATCAAAACAAAAAACGCTTTTCCTATGGTCCTAGCTATATCTACGGAATGTTGAATAGATGTAAGGGAGATATATATGTGTGTGTAAGGGTTTTACTTTTTTTTTTAAAACACGTTTTATTACGTATGTAAGGTTTTACTTAACTTATATATATACTTACCTTGTGTTGTAAAGGCATGGGTGGTAAAGGCATATGCATTGTAAAGTAATACGTTGTAAACACGTGTGTAGTTATGTCATACAACCCCTGGAACCTGCATCTAGTTCTACACTGGTGCCGACCTCTGTTCCGGCGCCACCATCTATGTACTCAAGTGCCAAAACCGGATGAGGCTTTACAGAAGACTGTTCTTTCCAACTTCAAGCAAAATTCTCCATGACCTCAATTGAGGCTGCTCCCAGTCCCTACATAGTGCCGCCAGTGGGAGGTTTCTCTAATTCTGATACTTTGCCTTTACCACGCTTTAGGGTCCAATCTTTGCACAATCTTTTCATCACTGATTCAGACACTGACTGGGTTGAATTTGTCCCCCAGTATGAAGAGGAAAACTGGTATGAAGACCCCAAGATCCAGTGGCCTGGATACTTCTCCAGATACTGGCCTGGTTTCGCCTCCCAGCCATGTTACTGAGGGAAGTGCCTCCTTCACCATTGTTATGCAAAGGACAGCAGAAGTACTAGACCTACAACTCCCCGCTGTTGATGTTAAGATCAATGTTTTAACAGAGGTACTCCAACCTGGTAAAGCACCTACAGAACCTCGATTGCTGTTTAATGAAGACCAGATGTTTGCCTTCTGAACACATTTTTGTTGGCATTAGCAGTCTGTGCACTTTACCACTGCTAACATGGGCTAAAGTGCTTGTACTCACTCCCCCAAACATGATAGAGTTGGAATTAACCAACACCTAATTGGCACATTTAATTTACTTGTAGTCCCTGTACTACATGGACCCAGGGCCTGTAATTTAAATGTTACTAGTGGGCAGCAGCCTTATTGTGCCACTCACTAAAATCGTCTTTTAAAACATGCCTCAGGCCTGCCATTGCAGCCTGTAGTGCAGTTTTAAACCTTTATGTCAACCTAGAAAAATAAGGCAAATGCTACTTACCAGTATGCATCTGTTCTTGGCATGTAGAGCTGCAGATCTACACAATGTGCATTGATCGCCATCGGGTGTTGGGCCCGGATGTTTGCAGTTGTTTTTCCTCTTGGAAAGTCTTTGGAAGTCACGAGGTCTATGACTCCTCCTTTGGATGGTATTGCGCATGGGCTTCGGCTCCATCCTCAGATTGTTTTTCGCCAGCAGGGAAAGATGGAGCGTAGTAATAACAGTGAAGATGCCCATGTGTGTTGTATCTAAATAAGATAAACTGGATCAGATAAAGGTAGGCGGGTGGGCGTGTGTAGATCTGCAGCTCTACATGCCAAGAACAGATGCATACTGGTAAGTAGCATTTGCCGTTCGAGGCATATAAGGTGCAGATTACACACTGTGCATAGATTATATAGCAGTAACCATCCCTAGCGACGACCACCAGTATCTGTTGCAGTGGTTTGAAACAATGTCTTGAGTACAGCCTGGCCCACACTAGCCTGTTGCTTAGTTTGCACATCTACACAATAGTGTTTAGTGAAAGTGTGCGGTGTGGACCATGTAGCTGCTCTGCAGATATCATCTAAGGGAATGTTTCCTAAAAATGCCATGGAAGCCCCTATCTTACATGTAGAGTGGGCTTTAGGGGGAACAGATAGCGTTTGTTTTGCTTTGTGGTAGCAAATCTGAATGCATTTGACAATCCACCTAGCTATCCCTGATTTGGAGACGGGGTTGCCTTTGTGTGGTGGTGAGAAAGACACAAACAGTTGTTTGGTCTTACGAAAGGGTTGTGTTCTCTCAATGTAGTAGAGCAAGGCTCGTTTGACATCTAATGTGTGGAGAGCTCTTTCTGCAATGGTCTGTGGTTGCGAGAAGAAAACTGGTAGTTCCACAGATTCGTTTAGAAGAAAGGGGGAAATTACTTTGGGGAGGAATTTTGGATTAGTACGGAGAACAACCTTTTTATGGTGCATTTGGAGAAAAGGTTCTTGAATGGTAAGTGCTTGTATCTCACTGACCCTTCTGAGGGAAGTGATGGCTACAAGAAAGGCAGTTTTCCATGTCAGAAATTGAAGTTCACATTTGTGTAGAGGGTCAAAGGGAGGCCCCATTAGTCTGGTGAGAACGATGTTTAGGTTCCACACAGGTGAGGGTGGCACTCTGGGGGGGGAATTATTCTTTTGAGGCCTTCCATGAAGGCTTTTATGGCAGGTACTCTAAAGAGTGATAGATGTTGCCTGTTTTGTAGATAAGCTGCTATGGCTGCAAGGTGCAGTCTAATAGACGTGTAGGCTAGATTGCATCTTTGTAGGTGTAGTAAATAGCCTATAATGTGTTGGATGGACACATCTAGGGGATTGAAGTTATTGTTGTGACAATAGATTACAAAACGTTTCCACTTGGCTGCGTAGCAAGCTCCAGTGGTGGGTCGCCTAGCTTCTCTAATGACGTTCATGCAGTCAAGGGGAAGATTTAGAAAACCGAATTCTAAGATTTCAGGAGCCAGATCTCAAGGTTGAGCTGAGCTGGGTCCGGGTGCCTGATCTCTCCATGGTTCTGGGTTAAGAGGCGTGGAGAGAGGTGTAACTTTTGGTGCGGTACTACAGATAGTTCCAGCAGTGTGGTGTACCACGGTTGTCTGGCCCAAGTTGGAGCTACTAGTATGAGAGTAAGGGAGTGCTGTTGTGGTTTGCGCACCACTAATGGAATGAGTGGGAGAGGCGGAAAAGCGTATGCAAATTTGCCTGACCAATTCATCCATATCGCATTGCCTTTGGACAATGGGTGTGGATATCTGGCGGCGAAGCTTGGGCATTTGGTGTTTTCGTGGGTGGCGAAGAGGTCTATCTGTGGATGCCCCCAAATTTGAAAGTACGGGTGAAGAATTTGTGGATGGAGTTCCCACTCGTGAAGTTGTTGTGTTTGTCTGCTCAGCAGATCTGCCATAGTGTTTTGGACTCCTGGGACATGTTGGGCTAGGAGAAAGATTTTTGGGGGTATGGCCCATCTCCATATGCTCTGTGCTAGCTGAGAGAGCTGCGGAGAGTGTGTGCCGCCTTGTTTCTGTATATAGTACATGGCTGTCATGTTGTCGGTGCAGACTAAGACGGTCTTGCCTGAGACATGAGTTTGAAAGGCTTTTAGTGCGAAGAATATGGCTAGTAACTCCAGATAGTTGATGTGGAGTAACTTTTGTTGAGGTGTCCAACTGCCCTGCATGGTGTGATGTAATAGGTGAGCTCCCCAGCCGGAGAGCGCTGCGTCTGCTGTCAGTACTATCTTAGGAACCGTGTCCAGGAACGGTCGCCCTTTGGAAAGGTTTGTGGTGGTCCACCACTGCAGAGAGCGATGGGCCCGACCGTCTACCAACACCAGATCTGTCAATTGACCCTGGGCCTGGTTCCATTGGCGCTCTAAGCACTCTTGGAGAGGACGCATCTGGAGTCTTGCTTGGGGTACTATGAATATGCAAGAGGCCATCATTCCTATAAGTTGCATGAACACTCGAGCTGGAAGAGAGTGCTCTGGCAGAAATTTGGCACGGAGAGCCTAAATGCTTGCTATCCTGGCCGGACTGGGGTAGGCTAGCGCTTTTGCGGTGTCTATGGTGGCACCGAGGTATAGCTTTACGTGGGATGGTTGCAGATGGGACTTCATGTGATTTATTGTGAAGCCCAGGTCGTGAAGTAATTGGATAGTGGCTTGTGTGTGTTGTACACATTGGTTGTATGAGCTGGCTTTTATGAGCCAGTCGTCTAGGCATGGGAAGACATGAATGTGTTGCCGTCGCAGGTGTGCTGCAACTACCGCTAGGCACTTGGTAAATACCCGTGGTGCTGTGGTGACTCCGAAGGGGAGCACTTTGAATTGATAGTGTTGGCCGTCCACCACAAATCTGAGAAACTTCCTGTGAGCGTTGTGAACAGGAATGTGGAAGAAGGCGTCTTTGAGGTCTAAAGTGGCCAGGAAGTCGTTTTGGGAGAGCAGTGGAAGTACCTGCTGGAGTGTGACCATGTGTAAATGGTCTGAGTGCATATATTGATTTAGGGGTCTGAGGTCTAGGATGGGCCTTAGGGTGTCGTCCCTTTTTGGTATGAGAAAATATAGGGAGTAAACTCCCATATTTTGTTGATTGGTAGGCACTGGTTCGATCGCACTCTTTTGTAGGAGGGAGATTACCTCCTGCTTTAGTATTGTTAAATGTTCCCGTGACATTGGGCGTTGTTTGGGTGGAATGTTTGGGGGTGTAGATGTTAGTTCGAGGCAGTATCCTGACCGAATTATTTGGATTATCCATTTGTCTGAGGTGATTGTAGTCCAGACAGAAAGGACATTTTGGAGTCTTCCCCCGACCGGAGTGGGATGGTCTAGGGGGAGTGGAGGGAAGTCATTGGGTAGGGTTGGAGGCAGAGCGGGAGGTGTTTGTCTTGCCTCTGCCTTTGTTATTGTTGCCCCTGTAGCCGCCTCTTTGGTAACCCCTTGTAAAGGTGGATTGGGTAGGGCCTTTATAGGAAGTGGAAGCGGTGTTGGAGGAGTAGCCTCTGGATGTTTCCTCGAAAGGAAGAGCGGCGAAAGGAGCGTCTGGGAGGATGCGATTGTAAGGCTCCCATAGACTTAGCCGTATCTGTGTCTTTCTTCATTTTTTCTAGGGCCTCATCCACTTTTGGGCCGAACAGATGTTCCTGGTCAAAGGGGTGGTTCAGAATGGAAGCTTGCACCTCTGGTTTGAAACCTGAAATCTGTAGCCAGGCATGGTGACGGAGGAGGACGCTGGTGTTAATTGCCCTAAAGGCGGTGTCAGCTGCATCTAGGGCACAGCGGATGGAGGTGTTGGTGATGGTTTTTCCCTCCTGGATTAGCTCATTGGCTCTATTTTTGTATTTGTCAGGGAGGTGTTGCATTATGGCTTCTAGTTCGTCATAATGTGCCCTGTTATATCTTGCCAGAAGCGCTTGTGTGTTGGCGATGCGCCATATGTTGGCAGCCTGGGATGCAGTGCGCTTGCCCGATGCGTCCAAGAGTTTGGACTCTTTGTCAGGTGGTGGTGCCTCGCCTGATACCTGGGAGTTTGCCCTCTTTCTTGCAGTAGACACTACCAGGGAATCTTGTGGTGCTGGCCCTCTGATGTAGGTAGGATCTGTAGGGGCGGCCTTATATTTTTTGTTGATGCGAGGGTTGATGACCCTGGCTCTGACCGGGTCTGTAAAGACCTCCGGCGCATGTCTGATAACGCCTTTGAGCATGGGCAGGATAGAAGTGGCCCTGTGTGTTGTATTGAAGGTATCAAGGAGGAGGTCCTCCTCCACGGGGTCATTATGGAGATCCACACCGTGGTAATGTGCAGCCCTTTGGAGTAGTTGGTTGAACCCCATTGAATCTTCTGGTGGGGGTGGTCTCGATAGGGTAGAGATCATCCTGTGGGACGTTGGGGATGTCTGGAATGTTATAGTCGTCCCATGGGTCTGGGGAGCCTGTAGGAGTGGGGTCCCCTGTAGGTAGGTCATGGGGCTCGTCCCCTGCGTCATCATATACATCATCATTATCATCATCCGGAGAGGGTGTGGGGGAATGATGGGGTGGGGAGGAAATGGAGGAGGAGGAGGTGGAGGGGGTGGAGGAGGGGGTGAAGGTATTCTCATAGGGGAGGTTGCAAAGTCCTTCTTCTTTGGAGGTGGAGGCGGGGCAGGCTTGTCCAGCTGTCTCTTTTTGATGCTGAGCATCAAATGTCCAGTCTTATGGTCCTTGACCAGTGTTTTTTGTAACGAATCAGGCATAAATCGTTCTTCAGAGAGTGCCCGCTCCGTCGGTGCCGAAGGCATCGGTGCTGTAGGTTTTTTTGTTTTGGAGTCTGCACCTGTTCGCTGTTTTGAACTGTGCGGCTTTGGAAGGACTGGTTGGTCACTCGGTTCCGAGATGCTTTTCGGCTTCGAGGTGGGGGTGTCGACGGCTTTGTGTTTTTTGGTCGGCTCCGAAGACGGTGTCGGCACCGAGGAGTCGGTGCTGGTTTTCGGCGTCGAGTGATTCGGTGTGGAGCTCGGTGCCGAGGAGGAGGCCATTTTCTTTTTCGGCGTGTGTGCGGAGGAGTGTTTCTCGGCACCGACGGTGGGCTGGCTCGAGCCCGAGCCGCCTGAAGGCTTGATAGGCTTCTTTACTGGTCCCGAAGGCGTGGTGTGGGAAGCAGTGTCCTTGGTCGTGCCTAGGCCCGAGGGCGAAGGCGTGACCGAAGCCTTTTTCGATGTCGTCGAGGGTGTAGGGTGGGGGTGGATATTGGTACTCACGACCCTCTGTGCCGGAGTGATGTCCTCGACATCTGAGTCGTCGGCCTCGGAGGTGCTGATGAGGCCCTCTTCGGTGTGCTGTCCTTCTGGAGCGCTGACACCTTCTCCGAAGATGTCGTCTGGGGTCGCTGTCGGCGACTGTGCCATGGTTCTTCTCGCCCTTCGGTCTCTAATAGTTTTCTTGGACCGGAAGGATTTGCGTGCCGGACAGTCTCGAACCTCGTGTTCAGGGGAGAGGCAAAGGTTGCATACCTCGTGGAGATCGGTGTGGGGGAATTTGGACCCACATCGAGGGCACTTTCTGAATGGAGTCCTTTCCATTAGCCAGGACCGGAGCTTGGGTAGGCCCGAAGGCCATCGTCGGCGACCGGAATCGAAGATCTGGATCAATGAGTGTGGACATCGCGATCGCAAACAATACCGCGAAAATTGGGGAGGATTGCGCGTCGATTGAAGAACCGGGAACTGTTCAGAACCGGAGCGCGAAGATCACATCCGAGCCCGATGGCAGAAAAAAACAATCGGAGGATGGAGCCGAAGCCCATGCGCAATACCATCCAAAGGAGGAGTCACAGACCTCGTGACTAACAAAGACTTTCCAAGAGGAAAAACAACTGCAAACATCCGGGCCCAACACCAGATTGCAATTTTTGCACAGTGTGTAATCTGCAGCTCATATGCCTCGAACACCTTTTTCCAAGCCTAAACATGTCTTTTTAAAACTCACATGTCACCTCTAAGGTAGGCCCTAAAGGCTCATAGGGCAGGGGGCATGGTATTTAAAAAGTAGGACTGGGTACCTCTACAAGTCCTGGCAGTGAAAAACTCCTAAAGTCATTTTTCACTGTTGAAAGGCCTATCTCTCCCTTTGACTAGCACTGGGAAAGGGGAAGGACATTCATGAACCAATGTTGGGGGTAAGACAGGGAGTCCTCCCACAGAAAGCCTGGCACCATGTATAACAATTGGACCTCTAGAGTAACTCATCAGAACAATCCTAGACCTGTGGAAGATTCAGAAGCCCAGCTGCCAGAGAGCCGCCCTGCTGCTTGAAGGACTACCTTGGCCCGTCTGACATGGAATGTTGGACTTGCTTGCCTTTATCCCAGGCTACCCAGAGTGACTCGGAGTCAGATGGGTGACCTCCTGTGTAAGCTATAGGGACACAAGTTTCAGAGGCCTCCTTGCAACTGACCTGCTGCAACTGGACCTCCTTGAGCCCTGATGATGGCCTCTGCTGGAGTATGTGCTGTTCCCCAAGAAGTGCCCTCAGATCCTGGACCCTTGTCAAGCATCAGCGGAAGATCCTCCTGAAAGAAAGGGTAAAAATTAGTTAGGGTTCATCTTGATCACAAATGGGCCCATTTGCGCCTAGTCTCTGATGCCCGTGATAACCTCCAATGTGAAGCTCCAGTGAAACCTGCTCTTCTTGCTGGCAGCAACTGTCCGCAGCAACCGGCAACACAAGACCTGCACTTTGCACTTAAGTGACGACCGGCTGCGATGACCAGCCTCCTCCATCGCGAATGAAACGCTTCACACCGGACTTGAGAAGCCAACTTTTCAGCAGGACTAACCTGGTTCCTGTATCTGACTCACGCTCCATCCTACTTGGCCTGGACATGTGACATTCCCCTGGTGTAGCACAACCAGATGACTGAGAGTGGCGCTTTGCTTTTAGGCAATATTTTCACTTAAAACTTTTAAATGGACTATCTCCAGTTCTTCTGATTGGATTTTTGTCATTTTGGTATCATTTTATAAAACTTTACTCTTATTTTCCAAAATAGGTTTGGGGTTTTTCTTATGTTGTGGTGTCACTTTATTACTGTTTGTGTTCTGTATAAATACTTTACACTTTGACTCTAAATTAAGCCCAACTACTTTTGTACCAAGCTACCACAGGGTTAAGCACAGGTTCATTTAGTGAATTTTGTGATTCATCGTGACATCCTGATAAGGATTATGGTTGTTGCCTGAGTCGTGCCATCGGTCTTGCATAGAGGGCCTTCCTATTGTCCATCAAGAGGCTGCAGCAGGTTCCTTGGACAATATCACTGCCATGGGATACTGCAACAGGCAGGGCAGTGTGAGGTCCTGTGCTAAGTGGCTCTGAGCCCTAGAGTTGACTGGACTGTTAGGGCATATCCCTTGGCGTGATGGACCGGGTGGGATCTTTGAACATGAGCATTACCCAATCTTTACCCAACATGGAATTAAAGCAATACAGGTCCCTCCTTTAGAGCGGTACCTCTCCTGTCTTGTTTGATGGGTCTGAGATATATTTACGTCAATACAGTGTTTCAAGGTACGTGTTGTGTTACGGAATGTGGCCCAGTGAATGTGTGCAGTGCTCGCAAGTGATTGAGCCAACACCAGTTGCTTTCACTTTAGGAACCACAAGGTCCGGGCCTCAGGCTTTTTATTGTATCCCCTGTAATATCATGGCCTGTACAATAGGAGCCACATGAGACGGGGTCTGTTCAAGCAGCCAAACTATTGAATTCATTACCCCCAAACATAAGAGCAACAGATAGCCATCCTATATTCAGAAGACTACTCAAGAGTTGACTCTTTCCTACATAATCACAATACTCAAACACAAATGTACAGCATATCCCCGTGTATATAAACATTTAATTTGATTATATGTATGTATCTAGTTGTGTGTTTCTTTACATAAATATGTATATGTACTTATGTATCTTTCATTACTTTACTCCTACCTTAAAAAAAAAAACTTTGACTCCCTTCAATGCACCACCCTATATTTCACCATATACCTCACAATATATCCTCTACCTCCACTCTCTGACTCACTCCAAACCTCATTCTACTACTATGATCTCCAAAATAACCCTTTCTAGACTCTTCCCTCCTCTATCCTTCCTTGGATCACCCCAAACCTCATTTTAATACTATGATTTCCTAAACAACCCTTCTAAATTCTTCCCTCAACTAGCCCTCCTTTCACTCGTCGCAAAACTCATTTTACTACTATGGTCTTCCTAATCCATTTCTAGAGCTTCTTCCATCCTCCGTTCCTCCTTATGCTCATCTCAAACCTCCTCTTACTACTATGATCTCCCAATAAACACTTTCTAGACACTCTCCTCTTCTATTCCCCCATTATCCTTTTCAATCCAACTAGCAGACTCACATGTCCACCACTGAAATTAACTCAAATGTCACTATACTACTCCACCACTAATCCTTTTTGGGTTCTGTGCCGAAAAGCGATTTGACGCCTCGTCAGGGGGTAGTAAGCACTAAAAAATACAATTGCAATACAATTATCAGCCTCAGGGTTACAACACCTTGGACACTCAGAATGTGTGCATCTTCCACACCTTTATAATTTAATCAGGGTGTATTACAATTCTTAAATTGTTTTAAGTGCAGAGTTTTTAACCTAATGGATAGAAAAACCTTAGGTCCCATTATGAGTATGTTATTAAAACAATCTGTCTCATCGTTATTGCCAAATTTGGTTGCCCACTTTCCAGATTACACATCAATATCTTCTACCTCTAGTGAAGAAAACTTCTTCTCAGTTAGCACTAAACCAATAAGAGACTTCTACTAACTACATTCATCTCCTTTGGGTCAATCTTCTGCATGGAATACCTGACCTTTAGATTTTTTTTTTAAATGGTTCTCCAAAGCGAATGTATCTTGGTTTGAAAAGAGCTAAGTTGACCATTCGCGAAGATGTCCCCCAATTTACTTACCCCGGCCAGTTGCCATTCCCTACAGACGTTATCACGGAAGACTGACAAAAAAAATAGGAGAAATCCCATAAGTGAGTGTAATAATTCTATTTAGTAATATTCATCAAGATAGAGCTCATTTGCCACACTCTAACAGCTGTTGTCAAAATCTTGAATTTCATTTTTTTAATTATAATAGCTCTGTTCTAACAACTTTAATAAAAAAGCTGGGGGGAGTCTGTACCTAAACTATACACCTAGATCAAGGGGAGAGTGTTAAAATCATCTTGAATATTGAGACCCATAATTAAATGTCAGCTGTGTTAAATCATTGTAGAGAAAAAAATAGTACCAGGAATTGGAAATAGCCAGTCCTCCTCTGCTAAGGGTGGAGTCTTCGAATTCTAAGGGCTCTTCTTCTACGTTTATATCACCATAGGAAACTAATACATACACAATCTAAGTTCTAAAATCATCTAGCCCCCACTTCTAGTGGTAAAGCTCTAAACAAATTAATATCTATGGAAGAATAGACATTTTAATAATGTTGCAACATCTAGTTATGGTGAGCCCAAGCTTATCACACTGCTTAAAATCCATTGTTATCTTATTTGATATCAGACTGTAGTTTTGGGGTATGATTTTCCCAACATAGTTGTGATTCTGACTCCAAGTAAGTGCCACCGGAATATGTATTTCATCGACCTACTTAATACTATTATTACAGATTATCTGTGTTTTGCCTTAATTTAACTGATACATTGACAGTGTCCCAAACTGTGTTGCTGCTGTCTCAATCTCATTAATAGCTGTTTTTAGGTCTCGCCTTGCTATCGCGTAAGCGATCGCGAAGCGAGACTATTGTAAAAGGGCATTTCAAAGTGCTCCCAAAAAGCGGATTGCATTGCTAGCACGCGCACAATCACGCGCTTGGTGCCGCCATGCACTCCGCTTTTTGGGAGCACTTCAAAGGGTTCGCTCCCCCGCCTGGAATGCGCTCCCCCGCCCCCAAGCGCCCGCGCGCCACGCTCCGCCGGGTTTGTCTTGTTTTATTGAGTGATTGCCCGCGTCCTATTCACCTCCCATGGCTTATAGCAAGCAGTGCAGGAACCAAGACTACTTTCACTTTATAAGCCATTCACACCAGGTTCAACTCAAACAGCGCCCAAAACATTCTAACACACGTTTTACAAAATATGACATATTTATCACCATTCTTTGATTTGATGGCTTAATAGCATGGGTACTTAACGTGAACACCAGCCTGTTTTCACTTAAGCCTTTTCAAGAACAAGCTGGAAAGTGATACCCTGCAAAGTCAGAGCAAGCAGAGTGAACAATGGAGAGGCAGGTTTAATGCATTAGGCACGGATTGTGAGAATGTTTCGCTGCGATTTCCCCTCAGGAACCATTGAAGGTCCGCAGAGACGAGTGCCGGGGGCACAGAGACGGACGCGCAGGGCTGTGCTACAGGGCGGCATTGTGAGTGGCTTCTAAGCGCAGGCACCCGCCAGCATCATCTGCCGGGTCCACCTCGCTGGTGTTCTGAAATCGGACTTCATTCAACTCTAGTAAAGACAGGCAGTTTATTGAATATTGGGAAGGTTGTCGGGATCCTTCGACCAAGACTGCTTTCAAGAGTGCCAGGAACACGTTTGGCTTTTGCAACAGCACCACACTGCGGCAGAAACACGAAGTGGGCGATAGCCCGCAGCGTGTACGTATGAACATGCATTTTTCTAAACCATCGTTTCCACTATATTTTATAGCCTCTACAAGTCCCGAAGACAAACCCGTCGGATCATTTCGAGACGTTGATCCGCACGAGCACGCTTCTAGTCTGATGGGATCTGCGAATTTGTGACGTATGGCAAGAGGTGCCTGGCATTCCACTAAAGGCCGGCAAAGGCGTAATGCAAGCCCACGCACGTCATGCGGTGCTTTAAGGGGGGCCCATACAGCCAAAAGTCACTAAATATCTGTGAGATGTGGGAGACTACAGAGCCCCTCTTTACATTCTACAGACGGCCCTTTCACTTAGCGCTAGCCACTGAAGGCTGACCTCGAACACTATGCGCCTAGAATGGTACACGAACACACGCATATCCACAGGAACATCTAAAGGCTGAAACAAGGAATCTCAGCGTTTAATTACATTTCATCTTTAAAAATCACCGCAAACTCTACAAGTCTGTGAAGTGGTGAATCAAAGCGTTAATAACATCAATAGAATGGCTGTACACGTCTATATACCACCACAGCTATACACCAAGCGGACGTTAGACAAAAATGTAGAGAACACCAACAATTATAAAGTATCAAAAATGTGACTATCGGTTGTGTGCTGAAAATCATCTAAAGGAGCAATGCTCTCGAACTCAAATCAAATATTTGAAATCCCAGCAATTAACTCATATCCGCTGCAGTGTGGTCCATCATTAGATGAAAGCACCATCACTCAAATGTGAAATAGTAATGTAGCAAACTGAAGGGAACTATTAAAAAAACCAAAAAGTTAATATAAACATACAGAGATGCGGGAAGAACACTTTCTGGGCTGTTTTTCTTTTTGTAAATCACATGCAGGTTTACCCCAAATCAATGTTTAATTGAGCTCGGAAAAGGGCGCTATTTTTCAGACATGTGGAACTTGGTGTATAGTATTTTAAACTGCATTTAGTGTGTAAATACAACGTGCTGGGTGTAGTTTTTGAACACTAAAACTTCTGTTAATACATGTTTGTTTTCTGCTGGAGTTCTTTATCCAGGTTTAAAGCACAACAGCGCTGCACATTTGCAGTTCATTAGACAATGGAGGGGTAATGCTGTGAAGGTCTCTTGCAAGAGAAGAGATTTAAAGATAACCCTTAACAGGGCCTTTCTTGCAAATAAAGTGGATGCTGCCAGAAGGAAAGTGGGGTTTGAAAACTTCTTGGGACAGGTTACACATATACAGTGTTTGTAAATCATAACAGATGCAGTGGTGGGGTACAAGTTGATACTTCTCAGCCTCCTTCTGCCTCAGGTAAGGGGAACCGAGTGCCCTCTCTAACAAGCATTTTCAATGCAAGAGGACTCTGATTTACACGAGTTTAAGCTGTTGGCATTGTAAATGAAAATGCATTTTATTTCGGTTTCAAAAACCAAAACATAAATAAAAGGCAGTGTCATTTACAATGCCAATAGCTCCAAATCGGGTAAATGAGAGACCTGTTGCATTGCAAATGCTTGTTGGGTTAGTAGTTAATCCAGCGACATCCTCCGCATAGACCAGGGCTTTAGTTGCGTGACGAGCATAGCAGGGAGGCTCTATCTTGGCATTTAATATTAGCTTTCGCAAGAAAGATTCGATATACAGCACAAATTTAAGGGGAGAAGACAGGGGCATCCCTGATGTGTGCCCATTAAAATTAGAACATCATTAGACTCCAGCCCCCTTAATTGTAGCCTGGCTTTGGGGTTGACATGGAGAGTCTGTATAAATTTAATGAATCTTAAACCAAATCCTTTTTTATCAAAGACTCTACAAAGTAATCTCAAGAAACTCTATTGAAAGCTTTTTCTGCATTAATCTTTGTAAACGACGTACCTTGTTTCTCTGCTACATTAAAAAGAGCAATAGAGATCCAGATATGATTAATTACTCCTCTCCCAGGTACTAATCCATGCTGCCCCTGAGATACCAATCTCGCAATGTCCTTGCTTAAACACATGGCCATAATTATAGAATAATTTTCCCAGCACTATTAATCAGAGAAATGGGTGTATATGATCCAGTATTGATTGAATATTTACACTTCTCAAAAACCACAATGCTTCACCAAGATCCAAGACTCTGCTGCGCTGTTCTGAATAACGTACCCATATTAGGAAATATTGAAGAACCAAACCTTGAGTAAGACTCTAGTGGGTTCCCATCTGAACCCACCGCTTTACCAGCGGGCAAATCTTTAACAGCCCTTGTAATTTCTGATAAGTTCACTAGCCCTTCCAGGTCTATTGTTTCTTCATTAGACAATACTTTAAGTTTCATACCATCAAGGAAAGATTCAATCATCTCTCCTTTGAGATTATTTTCCTTTGCATAAAGGGTCTGATAATAATCCTCAAACAACTTTACGATTTCCTCCTGCCCATTTCAGCAGCCTCTGCTTGAATATAGTAGCGATATTACTTTGACCTCTGTGTCCGATATTTACGGTCCACCTTCTTCTCCATACAAACTGTGGATCTTAGCTTTCACTACTGCTATTTTTTGAACCAGTTCGGTATCATCGCCTACCTGCTGTAATGTTCTGATTACAAGTTCTCTTTACAATCTGCCTAGTACCTTCCAGAGATCTTCGAGCGTGCGTAGTTTTTGTTGTTCTCTATTGAGAGAGTAACTCAGTTTCTCCCCTGATGCCGGTTTTAAAGCATCCCAGACCACTCCAAGAGGTGCACTATCTCAGTTCCATTTATAAAACTCTGGGATCCATTGATTCATATGCACAAAATACGCGGGGTCTAGGTGTAGAGCATGTTCAAAAGTCCATCCTGGTCTAGGGTTAGGACCCTGAGAGAGAGATCTTAATGTCCAGCATCAGGTGGTTATGACCTGATGATAATCTAGGCTGCATTACTATCCATGCACCACTTAATAGACTTGAAGACAGTAGGAAGCAATCAAATCTTGTATGTTTTTTTCATAAGGATGTGAGTAGAAAGTATATCCTGGGTTCCCCCCAAGCGTCATAGAGGCCATGCATTTTCTTTAGTCCAGAAAGTGCCTCATACATTTTAGGTTTCTGTCCCATGTAAGGGACATAGGAATTTATATTCAAATTACAATTGAGTTTGCCACAGATTATCATTGAGGCGGCCAATGCACCAGTTCGGCAGATAGTTGTTCTTTCATTGAGGAGTCATGAAGTATAGGGACATATATAGAAAAAACAGTGCACTTAGGGCCATATGTAGGTACCTAAATACCGGTCGGTAACGGCCGAAAATCGGTAAATTTCCCGTTACCAACCGGTATTTAGGCAATTGAGATGTAGGAGGCTGGATTTAAGGATTCGGTAATTTACCGATTCGTTATTTTAAGGAATCGGTAAAATACCGAATCGGTAAATTACTGAATCCTTAAATCCTATGTAGGGAGCACTCAAGCGAGTGCATTTTTGTTTTAAGGATTCGTTATTTACCACCAACTACAGGTTGGTGGTAAATACCGAATACCTTTTAAAAAGCAATTGTGTGCTTTTCTAGAAATGCCATGTGGCAGACATACATGCCCTTAGGGCATGTATGTGCGCCACATGTGCACACATGCACGATTCAGGGGTGCGACAGGGTGTCAATGTGACACCCTGCCACCCTTGAATATGCTTCCCCTATTACCGATTCGGTATTTACCGAATCGGTAATAGTGAATGGCTTCCCATTCATTCCTATGGGCCTCCAGGCCCATAGGAATGACTAGGAAGGTATTCCTTATTACCGATTCGGTAAATATCGAATTGGTAATAACGAATATTACCGATTCGGTAAAATTTACCAATTTTTTTTACCTACATTCTATTTACCGATTCTTAAATACCGAATCGGTAAAATTCGGTATTTAGGAATCGGTAAATAGAAATTACCTACATATGGCCCAGTGTCTTTAAAAACTGCTCTTCAGCTATTGCCCACCTCCCTAATGTTAGCTATTGCCCACCTCCCTTATGTTTCTGAAGCCTTTCAATTTACACTACATATATTCTTTCTTGCTAGAATTGCCAATCCTATTGTGGAAACATTTTCAGTAATGCACACTAACAAGTCAAATACCAAGCTATACAATAAATATTTCTTTTTGTATGAGATGTGTTTCCTGAATAAATATCGAATTGGTCCTAAATTATCTTAACTCCTCTGCAACAATACTGTTTTTCACGTTATTCAGGCCCTCACATTAATTGTTACTAGCCACAAATTATCCAGACCCGACATTATATAAGAAAGCTGGTACAAATAGGAGCCATGACTCAACTTTCAGGGTTCTCTCCCAGTGCCGTTTCCGAGCTATCCCTTTTACCATTCCAACTAATTCATAATATATATTTACCTTTTTTGACTTTCCCTTGAAGATCCAAAATTCCATATTTGCAGACATTTTTACGTTTCTAAGGCTCCTCCAGGCTTTAAGCCCCTCCTTCCCATTCTCACCTCCTCTTCTCCCCCTTCCCTTTTCGCCCAAACTCAACAACCATTCCCACCCCATCCCCTTCCTGTCCCAACCTAATCGTGCCCCCTTCTGATCCATGAAGGGAAGCCTGTATACCCAAGCTATCCTTGGATATACCATGCAATGGATGGTCTCCGACTCCACTCCCAATAAGCCAAATGTGAACAAACCATCAACAGCCCTCCCTCAACCGTCCTATTGACCACCTCTTCGCATAGTTCCAAAAACAGTAATTCACCATCATATTAATTCAACATTCAGCTTTCAATCTTCAGACTGAACTATCCAAGCATTGTCAATGCCAGTATCTTAACAAAGTCCCAATATACCCCTTGGCCTTAATCTCAGAATTAAATACCCAAACTCTTTTGTCATTAACAACTTTCAGCTTAACGGCGTTCAATAAAAATGCTTGATAACCCTTGTCTTGAAAAGGCTCAATCATTTGATATAACCGCCACCTCCTTTCCACAGTCATATGGCAGAAATTGGGTCTAGTGAAGAATGTATGGCCATTGACTTATTTTGTCGCATCTGGTTGAGTTTTCCATAAACCTTTAGTCTCAAAAGGAAATTAGAAAAAAAAAATGGCTCTTGGTCTAGAATCCATATGCGCACTGAATCTCTCAGTCAAGTTATGTTTAGCCGAGCATGGGATTATGTGTGCTCTTTGGATCGCAGGATCCCAGCTTCAGTCTGCCAGCACAGAGAAGGCAGATTTAAAGAGATATATCATAAATCTGGCACCATTGTTCATATCTGCCCCCTCCGTGATACGTAGCAAAGACAAGGAGATGATGGACGGAGCCCTAAAACTTTTCAGACACTCACCCCCAGTCACAGATCTGGGTTGAATCCATCATCATTCTTTAGCTCACTTCGCCACCCCACTTTAGACACAGCTATATGCAAATCGGTCTTGACCCTGTGCCTCATGGGAACAGTCCAGCCTGAACTGTCAAGCTATGACTTGCCTGGACCAGAAACAAGCATCCTGGGACCGGTTTTGGGATAACAGCCCTCATCAGCCAGGCTAGCTTGAATCTAGTGGCAAAGTGAGCAAGGGACCCACGTCTGGGCGTACCCTGCCAACTTAGGGCAAACAAAGCAAACACAAGGAGATGATGGACGGAGCGCTGGAACTTTTCAGACACTCACCACCAGTCACAGATCTGGGTTGAATCCATCATCATTATTTAACTCACTTTGCCACCCCACTTCAGACACAGCTATATGCAAATCAGTCTTCACCCTGTTCCTCATGGGAACAGTCCAGCCCGAACTGCCAAGCCATGTCTTCACTGGACCGGAAACAAGCATCCTGGGGCCGGTTTAGGGCTAACAGCCCTCATCAGCCAGGCTAGCTTGAATGCAGTGGCAAAGTGAGCAAGGGACCCACATCTGGGCATACCCTGCCAACTTAGGGCAAACACAAGGAGATGATGGACGGAGCGCTGAAACTTTTCAGATACTCACCCCCAGCCACAGATCTGGGTTGAATCCATCATCATTCTTTAGCTCACTTCGCCACCCCAGTTCAGAAACAGCTATATGCAAATCAGTATTGACCCTGGGCCTCTTGGAAACAGTCCAGCCCAAACTGCCAAGCCATGTCTTCCCTGGACCGGAAACAGTCCACTGGAGTCAAGCTATCCTGGCTGATATGGGGTGAAACCCCGAAACCGGTCCTAGGATGCTTGTTTCCAGTCCAGGGAGGACCTGGCCTGGCAGTTCGGGCTGGACTGTTCCCATTGGGCGCAGGGTCAAGACTGATTTGCATATTGCTGGGTCCAAACTGGAAAGGCATAGTGAGCAACAAAAACGATGGATTTAGGCCCAGATCTCTGTACTGGGGTGAATGTATGACATTGTTCTGCATTCTGTCCATCAATTGTTCTTTTTGCATTTGTCCCTCTGTGATACGTAGCACACAAAGGTTATCACAGCACTGACAACTCTCTAGGTCTTTCAGTTTCCATTGCATATCAACTAATTGAGAATCTGATCACTAGTTTGTTATTTAATACAGGCAACCTCCAAATCTGTGATTGCTGTCCTTTCCTCAATGTCTGCTAAAAGCTCCAAGATATCATTACAGGCCTTAGATAGTTTCCGGACAGCAGTTTCCAACTTCCTTCTCGCTGCACGGGTCTTGATGTCATCCCTTTTAATCTCCATCCTATGAGCCATAATACTCTGATATATGAGTTTTTGCATCCCTGCGTTAAAGCCCTAACTGGGAGGAAGAAGCGGGTGCAACGGTCATCACAGCTTGTGATGGGGAATAGTCCCATTTCAGAGCATCCACTCCTTTTCCCTCACTAATATTGGATGTTAGCCTTTGAACCAATAATGGAACTTTAGTGCTGTCTGCCTATGATGCTAGGTTTAAAGCAGAGTCTTCCAAATCCCTGCTTTCTACACTACTATCTGTGTTTACATTAACCACCAAGAGGTCAGTGCACACATCAGAAAGAGAGTAAAACTTCTCGCCAATGTCCAGATCTAAAACTGCCGGATGCTTGTTGTGAGTATGTAGCTTCTAGCTATGCCTGGGTGTCACTTTTTTTTTTTTACCACAATTCAGTGCTCACCCAACTTTAGCGATATCTATGGATTTGATCTTGTCTGAGTTTGGGACCCCATAAGCTGTCCCAGGAAGAGTGGCGTCCATACTGGCAATTTCTTCTCCTGGACTAAGCCCAGCAGCCTCCCCGCCCGCCGGAGGGCTTTGTGATCCTAGTGCTGAAGATGGGCTGATACCCAATATGATCTCTGTGTAATGAATCGATGCAGTTTGATCAGCAGAGTTGTAGTGTGTAGTGCCCAGAGGACAGTTTGTGTACTCTTGAAACAATGTATACCAGCATCGTATTGTAGATGCAACTTGGCCAGCGTCCTATACCTTTTGTAACCGTATACTATCACTGTACTACAATGCACATGATTGTAGATGCAATCAGTAACATGCTTTGACATTGGTAACACCTAGTCTGTGCTATATAAAATGATCAAGTAAATAATAAATGAATTGTGGTGCTTCTGTTGTCTGGGGCAGCTTTCCAAATGATTCACACATTCCCATCACAGACTTGGAGTTCTACTCAACTTGTCAAGGATGTGTTATCAGCAGTATGAATGGGTATGTTCCTATGTTAGGTGAGTGGGTCAGCTTCAATAAGTTGTGGGTGAATGTACTTGGTGTTTGATGGGAGAGACCAGCGGGCTCTACCTAATCGATTACACATCATCTAGGATTGTATGCATGGCCATTGTCCAACAGATGTTAGGTAGTTGATGGCACATTTAATCTGTGTTGGTGTGTGTTAGGAGCAGTGGTGCTAGAACAATCTCAGGAGTGGGGTGCTGTTATATCACTGAAGTTATAGGGACAGTGAAAAAACCAAGCATCAGACAAAAAACAAAGGTGCCAAACTTGCTGTGCCCATTCAACAGATGAGTGGTAATGGTGTGGTTTGTAGCCAGTGGTGCATTTTGGATAAGTGGTGAGAACACATTTTCTGTTGAAATGGCCCCTACATTTGCATAGATGTGCAGTTTTACTGGTAAAGCTATGTAGCGCAAATGATGTGTGGAAATCTGGTATCAGTGAATATTTATCATTTGCAACAAGTATCTTGATTTGTTCCTATAAAAATCTTTTTTTCCATTACACTTCAGAATTAGAAAAGGACAAATGTAGCACATTTTGTTTCTAAGTGCGGATATATTTTTAAATATGTGCATGCGTCATTTAATAGTTGTTCTATGTTAGAAAAAACTGACTTACTACAGCCCTTCCTTTCACTTTCTGTACCAGAGCAAGATTGTCAACTTGATCACTTTTACAAAACCCTTAGTTTGCAGTCAGAGGAATACAAGATAACACCAATATTCAAATACGCAGGGATTTGTCAGAAGATGTAGCCTGACATTTGACAAAATCTAAAGGCATCTTAATGCTCATTCATCTTCTGAACCCCAGTATAGTTATTTTTGGAGGTGCAAATGCACCTCCCGCATCCCCTACTTCCAGTGCCTACGGTAAGGAGTGGTATTTGGATGGGCCCTGTTGGTTGATCGAGCATGGTATGCCCTAGTGGAGAATTCTGCAGTGACCACGATGATGCCAAGCTATTTAGCAAATTGGTATATCTGTGTCGTAATCTGGTCGCTCACCCTGATTTGTATCTAATCTATGGGGATCTCTTTGAAGATGTGCCCTGCAGAACTGGAAACAAGAATCAGTGTATGGCCTCAACATTATTTTATAATGCATTAACTTAATATTCTCTTTTTTCCCCCCATAGTTATACTTCTCCCTGTACATTCGCTGTTACCTGGCTCCTCATTGGCTTGTCACCCTTGGGAGAGAATCTCTTTGGGAGAATTCCAAGACCTCTCACGAGCCTCGGATTGGTAACGCGGGCACTCGAGAAATGGCCGAAGGGCTGGTAGCCGAGTTCCAGCTGTGGGCTGCTTTTTTGGGCAGCCTGGGGCTGGCTGTGCTGTTAGGATGCCGCAAGCGGCCCAGTGCGTGCCTCAGTGACCTTTCTAGAGGCAGATGGGCAGAGGTGTCACTCCCTTTCTCTCGCTGGGCCGGCCCATTAATGTATGCGGATTGAGCGGGGAAGGGGGCCTTAGCAGAAGTGGTGTCCCTTGCATTCATGTGTGGCTCAGCAGTGTGAACTAATCTGGGCATTTTTTTTTAAATCTAATTGAAGTTAATAAAACATGCCCCCACCCTCTTTCTTACATAAAACTTCGCTGAAGCAGTGTTTTGCAGAAAGGCAATATGCAAATGTTAATGTGGGCCACTTTTTTGGGTGTGCCTGGGCCAATTTTTGACCCCAATCCAACCCTGCCTCTCACTAGGCTCATTGCTTCGGGGCCCTTTCTGTGCCTTCCACGTTTTCTCTGTCCGTAGTGTGTTGTTAAGCTTGAACGTCTTAAATCTTAGTTTAAACTTCTACTTCTTAAATCCTCATTTGTAAACCCCTTGTAAGGTGTCCACTACCCCTGTTCCTCTAAGGGTCACCCCACCCCCATTCACATGTCCACTTCCCGCACAGTGCCTCCTCGGTGACTCAACGCCGCTTCCCTCCGTGGTTTGTGATCCTGAGCGTGTGCAACTTCCCTGCTGGATACTTTTTCCATTTTTTCTCACTATTCATAGAAAGAATGAGGAGAAATAGAAGGCCTTCCGTTCAGGAACCGAGTCTGCTCCGTTCCCACACTCCCCCTTCCTCCTCCCTCTACAGACGCACCTCCTTATTTATTTAAATATATCTGTGCAGCCAGAATCAGCAGAGAGCCCCTGGAGGTGGGAGGGTTTCGGATGCTTTGTATACAAACAGGACGTCGTGACGTCAGCCGTCTGGCGTAGGCTGGACGCAGGTTGGTGAAACACTGTTGTTTGAGAGAAGGTTCGTCCCTTGCGTCGGAGTTAGGGTGCCCACCTCTTTCCAGATATAACAGGGACGGTTTCCAGACCCGTCCTGCACTTTTGTGTGATAGCCAGATGCACTCTGGGCTTTGTAGTCTTGTTTTGCTTTACATGGCCTAATTAGACTAAGGCAACATAAATTAACGAATTTCAGGAATGGAGACAATGGTCATAATGACCTGGAGTGAGGGGTCAAGTAATTGGAGAAGCAGCTTTTAGGCTGTTCACAGTATTTTACGAATGTATTCCTGCTCTTCAAAAAACAGCCTTATTTTCAACTCTTCACTGATGCAGTCTTCATAATTGTCAGTTCGCTTCATGGTGGCAGGATACCATGGGTGTTATTTACCAACAATTTGAACAGAAGTTCGCATGATTCAAAGCATTGCTTTTATTTACTCACCACTAAAAGGCCTTCTTGCGCAACACGGAATTGTGCACCAGCACAACTAGCGCACATGCACAGCTCTTAGTAGCTTTAGGCCCTTGTCTCTTTTCATTGTACAGATCAAGGTTTTCAAGAGTGTTAGTGCAATTAAAGTGAAACATATGTCAATTTCCATAATCCAAATTGCATAGGTCAAATAAACTCCCCCAGCCCCCTCCCCAACTGGAAACATAGCGCCATATTTATTAGTTTGCACAGTTAAGTTTGGTTAACCAAACCAACTTTGGTAGACCATGTTGTCATTCATTAAAATGTCTAGAGGCAACAAAGTGATATTACATACTCTTTGCCCCAAGTGACATCACAACTTTGACTCCTTGTCCTACTCTTAGCCCTTCAACAGTTTTAGATCGAGTCTACCGGGCAGCGCAAGCTCTCTAGTTGCAAAAGACTTATTGTGGGCTTTCCCAGGACTTACAGGGGCCCGTTGCTTACCATTGGTTGGCATTGTCATTCTCATTTCCTTGCTTCTTATTCAGTGGCTTTCCTTGTCCATCTTTGTTTGTCCCTCCCCGGAAGCATAGCCTCTTTACTATCCTCTTGACCGGCTCAATTGTGTCCTACCACTGCTCACTTTTGGGAACTTAATTTTTTCTGTTTGGTTCAGCAGTCAGACTGCCTGTGTTTTCCATGTCTCTTCCTCTTTTGTTTCTTCCCCAGAACCCTTGCATGCTCTGAGTTGCACTTTCTCATGTTCTTCTCCCCCACCCCTTTGTGGCATTCCACTCGCACACACATCCTCTGTGTTACTGTCTCCCCATATGGCTTTCTCCTTCCCCAACTTCCTTTTTAATTTAGACCTCTCCTGTCCCCCTTGCTCCTCCACTCCACCCGCAATCCTCCAATCCATCCTCCCCTCTGTTGCTCATACACCCTTGCAGTTCTTTTTTTCTTAACTCATATATATTGTTTTATTTGGGAAGTGCCAGGTTGCACTTTGCTGCTGGAGCGTCACAAAAGCTCAATTCCTTCAAAGTTATAATTTTTTACTACCCGATCTAAGTGGTGCCCTCTACCTTAGATCAGTTATTAAAAAGTAAAACAAAATGGCGTCTGCGGTATAGGTGCTCGTGCATGGTGAAGTATGCATGTGCCTATAGATTGACATGTCTACCGGCAGCAGCCACGTCATCATGCCTTTTTTTGTGGGTTTTTTGATGATGCTAAACAGCATTGGCAAAAACATTGAGCTTTTTACCGATCCTGTTCAGGATCACCAGAAGGAATTGGCAAAGCTAGTATAGCCCAAAGGTGTAAGGAAGCTACATTTAAAATAGGTGCGTTCAATTTTAGGTAACTTGTGAGCGAGTGAGTTACTTGTGCAGCACAAACCTTCGCACTGAGGCATCTTGGCACTAAGAAATGAATTAACCCAGCAAAAAAGAGATGGGAAAAAAGCATTTCAGCACAAGTGGATTTTAAGGGCTTTACAAAAAGCACTGTATGTACCAATCTGAGGCAATGAAAGAGGAAGAATATTCTACAATTGGGAAATCATGGCAGAGAAATTAAAAACGTTTCAAAGATTGACAAAATAATTAAATTCCTGTCTTTGCCCCGTAGACCAGAGGACTCTGTTACATTAAATACAAATCTTATTGTTTCACCTAATATAGGTGTCAAGAATTCCTGTCATGCGAGGGGAGGAAAACGGTAACCAGCGAAAACGGACTACATCTCCCAGGATGCTTAGCGGTTGAGAGGTTATGTAAACAGGAGAGCTGTTACATAACTCAAGGAAAACACGCCCTTATGTAAAACAGGAGAGCTGTTACATAACTCAAGGAAAACACGCCCTTATGTAAACAGGAGAGCTGTTACATAACTCAAGGAAAACACGCCCTTATGTAAACAGGAGAGCTGTTACATAACACAAGGAAAACACGCTCTTATGTAAACAGGAGAGCTGTTACATAACTCAAGGAAAACAACGCCCTATAAAGGGAGGAACCGGGAGGTACAACGCTGTCGGATATTGTGTTTACACCGACGTACCTGCTTAGTGAAGAGCAGTGTTCAGGAGTGGTGCTCCAGTAAGGCAAGAACGGAGGTAGGTCGAGTCGTTACTCCCTGGGCCGTGTCTTGCCCCATCGTCACCTGTGAAGGACCCGGAAGCTCTACCGGATAACCATTGAGCTTCGCTTTTTGACTCGGCTGAGTCAAAGCGCAGTGGCGCTTTTGCTGGTTGGAGTCGTAACTCCCAGCCCGACCAGAGATACAGGGACTGCCAGCTGTAACGCACACCAGGAGGTGTTTGCCGCGTTACAGACTCGGAAGTCCACAGGATCGATCGAGCGGCTGCTCTCGGTTCAGTCTTCTTTGCTTGTGATTGGGGTATCGGTGACGCATCACCAGGAGGTGACTCCGCGTCCCGGTGCAGTCTGAGGAAGAGGTTGAGCGGCTGCTCCCTTCAGGTAGAGACCCCGGCTGGGTGTTTCCCTGACTCCTCGATTCTCCCCAACACTCTTCGTGCCCCTCACAGCCTACCGATTGGCATTGTCGGCCATTTCATTTCTGCCCTCTGTTGGCATACGCTGGGATCGGCGTATATGCAGAGGACGGTTAGGACCATCCGTGCTGTGGGCTGGTAACGTACTTAGCCTGGAGGATTCCAGTGACTATAACCTTTGTTTATTCCTTGTATTATTTTTGCCTTCATTAAAATAACTAAACCTTCACAAGTGGTTGCGTTCTCATTATCGTGTCTGTTAAACGATCCTGAGACGTTCAGGGCGTTACAATAGGGCATTACTGGATGATAGACCGCAACCTGGCCTATAATCATGGACTAATGGGACAGAGACTGCAGTGAGCCCCTTAGTGAGGCTGATTGGAAGAAGGTGTGTATATGGACTCCAAGTCATCAATGAATGCCCAAGAAGACAAATTAGCAGGATCAAGCTTCGTTGCTATGAAAACTCTGTGACGCATCTACTCCCACCTGGGATTTGCACACAAGTCCAGGCTTCCATCTCTCTTGTACTTTCTAAACTAGATTATGCCAATGGTCTCTACCACGGATCATCTTTATCAACTAGGAAAAGAATACAACAGATTCAGAACTCTGCTGCCAGACTACTCTTAAGAATAAAGCCACAAGCCCACATCTCCCCTGCCTTGAGGTTCCTACATTTGTTACCGGTTTCCAGAAAATCCACCTTCAAGCTGCTTTGTATCACCCACGAAGCAATGCATGGAACAGGTCCTCTTTTCATCTGGAATAAAATCATCAAATACATTCAACGAAGGAACTTCTGCTCAAGATTGTCATCTCACCTTTAAACTCCACCATAGAAGAAAAAAAACATATGTGGTACATCTTTCTCTGTTCAAGACGCCAAACTATGGAATTCGTTACCCCCAAACATAAGTTTCACGAATAACTAGCTTAGCTTCAGAAGACTACTCAAGCGTTATCTCTTTCCTACATATCCAACATACTCAAACATTAATGTACAGCATATCCCTGTGTATGTTAACATTTATAATTTGATTATATGTATGTACCTAGATATGTGTATTTCTTTGTACGAATATGTATAATAACTATGGTTTCTAAACTATATAGATATTCTTCATCTTCTTAACAAATGTATATATTACTTATAGCTAAATATATATATATATATATATATATATATATATATATATATATATATATATATATATATATATATATATATATATATATATATCCAAACAAAGACACTTTAGCCTTCCAAAGCTGGTAACGCACTCCAAGCCAATAGACTTTCAAAAAAATGCTTTATTCCACCATGCTGACAAACCGGTTTCGGTCTTCGCGACCTTTTTCAATGTCAGAGTCCATTTGCCATTCATCTCTTAAATATACGGATGTTAAACGACATAGAAAGAAGATTTCAGTGTTAAAATAAATAGACATAGAAGAAGGGCCACTGTGCCTCTAAATTGTAACATAGTAGCCATCTTATAGTCGCTCTTAACTAGTAATCATATTATAGGTCCAGAATTAATTTGCTGGTTATTTCGAACAAGAAAAGAAATAATCATTCACATGGTGTTGTTATCCACTCTCATTGTGACATCTGAATTATGATTATTGTTGTAATGACAATTTTATAAATACCTTATGAAAATAATTGTAGTTATTAAGCCCTGAATGGGCTATGACGTTTTGTCTTACTATTTTCTTTACGGTCGAACCATATAATAGAATGTGATTCAGAGAACATCATCATGTATTGTGTTTGGAAAATGGAAGAGGACAACATGGAAGACAATAAAGTAACTCTACAGTATCATAACAAATCAAATTGAAATAATAAAAAATCGGCGTCCCATCAACTATTTCAGTTCATTTAAGTAGATAAAATACAATATATAGTTGTTCCCATTCATGTTCTGTAATGGCTTGATATTTGTTATATGTTACACATCGGGGGAAACTATTGTAGAAACAAATACTAATTAAAAAGAAACAGAAAAGGAGGAGGAAGGGTTTGGAGAGAAACACAGTTACTGAAGTTTGTGAAGTTGTTAAAGTTCTTAAACTTTTTAAAGTTTTCAAAGTTTTTAAAGTCTTTAAACCAGAAATCTGCCCAGATAAATATTCCTTTTACTACATTAACCTATGTGTACCCACAGTTCCTCTTCACTGTTTAGACCAGCGGGTGCCATAGTTCTCAATTCTAGAATATATCTAGATTCTAGCTGGCGTAGTGTTTTAACCCTATCGCCCCCTCTTTGTCTTACTGGAATTTGGTCAAGGCAGAAATAACTTAGTTTGCGGCTGTCACTTTGGTGATGTAAAGCAAAGTGTCGTGCAACTGGATAGTTTTTGTCGTTATTAGTAATTGCACGCATGTGCTCCAACACTCTCTTTTTTGCGGGATGTACCGTGCTCCCAATATATAGCAAGTTGCAAGGGCAACTCAGACAGTATACTACGAAGTCTGAGTTGCAATTTAGAAATTTCAGGATTAATTTTTCAGTTGGTCTACCTGGGACCTTATATCCTTTAGTTTTCTTGCTGTTCTTGCAAGCTTTGCATTTGAGACAGGGGAAAAACCCTTTGATTTCATTTCTGCCTTTCTTGGTCTTGTCGAAGTGACTGTGTACTAATAGGTCCTGTAGAGACGTGTTCCTCCTATATGTAATACTGGGATACTGGGGCAGTTGTTTTCCTATGGTCATATCTGCCTGCAGAATTCTCCAATGTTGGTTAATAATTTGACGAATTTGAGAAGAATTTTTCGAAAACGTCAAAATTAACCGGGTTGTATCATCCTGTTTCTCATCGTGTTTTACGGCTAACAGCAGATTCCTCTCTTTTTCGTCTGCTCTTTTTTCTGCCGCTTTCAATGTTTTAGTTGGATAACCTCTTGCACTGAAGCGCTTGATGGCTTCTTTCTTTGATTTTTGATAGTTTATGTCTAGTGTGCTATTTTGTTTAATCCTTATGAGCTCCCCATAGGGGATACTATTCACTAGACATCTTGGATGTTGACTGGTAAAATGCAGGGTGGCATTACCTGCGGTGGTTTTCCGGTATAACTTAGTCATTAATTGCCCCTCACTAACATATACCAGTAGATCTAGAAAGGCCACTTGTGAGTCGCTCATATTACTGGTGAAGTGCAGGTTATAGATGTTATGATTCAGGAGATCTAGATATGTGAGGAATTCTTGTTGTGACCCTTTCCAGACGATAAAAATATCGTCAATGTACCTGGTCCAGACGGCGATCTTATTCATCCAGGGCTCGTTAGTCCCGTACCAGGCCACGTGCTTCTCCCACCAGCCTACAAAAAGATTCGCATAGCTGGGGGCGAAGCCCGTGCCCATTGCGGTACCTTGTTTTTGGATGTACAACTGGTTACCGAACAAGAAAATGTTATTATACAGGCAAAAAGTCATGAGTTCCAAGATCATTTGATTATGTTCCGCATATTGTACAGACCTGGATTTCAGAAAACTCTCTACTGCTTCTAGGCCCTGTACATGGTTAATACTAGTATATAAGCTAGTTATATCCATGGTAACCAATATGTAGTTCTCCTTCCATGGGATGTCAGCAATTTGTTTGATGAAATCAGATGTATCTTTAACATATGATACTAAGTTGCCTACAAAGGGACTCAGTACAGTGTCAATCAATATTGAGGTATTTTCAAGGAGGCTTCCTTTGGAGGACACGATAGGTCTCCCAGGGGGGTTCTTGTCATCTTTGTGCAGTTTGGGGATATGGTAAAAAGTAGGTATAGTGGGATAATCTGTTTTGAGGAATTCAAACTCATCTTGATATAAAATCCCCTTATCCCGCCATTTACCAATCAACTGATAAAATTCTAAGACACTCTCATTATATTGCTGTCTAGAAATTTTATTGTAACAGTCCACATCACTGAGTTGTCTGAGAGCTTCCAACTCCTACAGTTCTTTATCCTGGACAACAACATTGCCGCCCTTATCTGAGGGCTTAATTTCCAGGGATTTATCTTCCTGCAGTGATTTAATGGCCTCACGTTGTTTTGTTGAAACATTGTGTAATTTCACCTCTTTAAGATTGGATACAGTTCTCAATTTATCAAGATCTTGAATAGCCATTTCTTGGAAACTGTCAATCGTATCAAACCCTGTTTTAGGGATAAATTTTGATTTCCTTTTTAAACGACTTTTGCCTCCAATCTGTGTCAGTTCCATATCTTTGATTAGGGTAAGTTCTCCACCTAGTACTTCCTCCTGACTTTCTGTTAGATCTTCTGCCAAAATATTCATAGTTTGTAGTGTAGTTAAATCCGCTACTGTCAATGAACTGGATACGGGATTGACTTCATCTGTCATCACAGCTGGTTGTATTTGTCTGCCACAAAACATTTTTCTAAGCTTCAATTTTCTTATAAATTGATAAAGGTCTATCCTCGTTTGAGGATAGTCCCACTGATTGGTTGGGCAGAAGGTGAGTCCTTTCTTTAACACCTGTATTTGCATGTCCGTGAGCTTTGTGTGTGACAGATTAACTACTGTTAAGTCAGACTCTGGGCCTAGTATGCCCCCCTCTTCTTCCTGCTCCTCGTTATCCTCGGTGTGTATTGCTGTTTCTCGGTTCCTTTTATGCTTCTTTCCCCCCCGTCTTGTTTTCCTTTTTCTGGGGGTTTTGGCCTCTGTGTATTCAGTCTCCATGATTGTTGGATAACTTGAAACTCGTCGCAAAAATTTGCCGGCCTTGCTAAATTTTCTTGTAATGGCTCCGTATGGCTTATTGTTGGTTCCGGCCTACTGCCGCTTGCACCTTCAGTTTCGGAATGGTCTGTTTCTAGATCCGATTCCGAGGTGACCTGCACTTGGGGATTCTTGCCCTTAGCCTCTTGTATCGCTCTTCTGGGCTGATCAAATTTTTTGGCGAAGGTTAGAATTCTCCCACTTTCATAGTCGCGCTGATCCCTCGCGAATTTCTTATGCTTCCTACGTCTTATAATGTCTTCGTATTTAACCAGGCGCAATTTCATTTGTGATTTTAGATTCGCTGCTGTTTCTTTCGCTGAGTCCTGTGCAATTATATCCTCCAAGCGTTGTATCTCTTCAAGCAGTTTACTTCTGTCACTGACTGCATATTTAATAAGGATTTCCACCATTCCCACCGCTGATTTAGTGGTGTGTTGAATCCATTCCACTAAGAGATTTGGATCCGGATTCTCATAGGAGGGTACAGTGTAGATCCTTAGCCCTCGAGGAATACGTTCTGCTTCAAGATAACGGCGTAGTGAGGTAGCCTCCCACCATTTACGAATTTCTTTTTCATACGTTCGTTCTAATGCATTAAAGAGACCTTTGAGAGTGTTGGGGGTGGTTTCTTTTGATTAATTTGTTACCGGCTTAGAGTACTGGCTTCTAGTGGAGAAGATGGACACCGCGGCTTCTAGCCGTTCCTCTTCACTGAACATTTTGTTGACTAATATGGTGGTTTCGTTATGTAGCAGTTCCGGTGTAGTTGTAATTACTGCAACACCGCGTTATTATTTTCAAAATCACTTGTGGCTAACAGGAATGCTCGGAAAATCATGGGATGTTACACGGGCGGGGGGCATTACAACTCACCAGGTTATGGAGTCTTCAATCCGTACGAGGGTCCTCCGACTCGCCGCCGAATTGACTCCTCCTTCACCGGTGTTGTTGCTCCTGCTTCAATCCGGATACAATGTTGCTCGGTCCGGACTTGCCGTCTTGCCTCATCCGCGTCTTCGTGTTTGTTGAAAATCTTCCCTTTATTCCTTAGCAGAGCAGACAGTACTCCTTCGAATTTTTTACCAGTTCCCGCCAAACGCCGCCGCTCACTTGCTTCCGGGTGCAGCTACCTCCAAAAAAAAAAAAAAAAAAAAATATATATATATATATATATATATATATATATATATATATATATATATATATATATATTCAGTGAAAAAACCATAGGTTTCACACATGTTATAGTTAGCTGGACATTTTACTGATAAAAAACCATTGAAATTCCCCCGTTATAGTTAGTGCAGGCAACTATAACTCACGCGATCGCAATCCTCTGCTGATGCTAATACTGTATTTAGACACTTATTTTCCCATGTCTTCTTCCATTAAATTTTAGCTATACATATATTACAAATATTTTTTTTTCATAAAGACACATATGTCATCAGCAGAGGATTGCGGTCGCGTGAGTTATAGTTGCCTGCACTAACTATAACGGGGGAATTTCAATGGTTTTTTATCAGTAAAATGTCCAGCTAACTAGAACATGTGTGAAACCTATGGTTTTTTCACTGAATTTGCAAGGTTTTTTAAATGCTAATTCCTAACTATAACGTGTGTGAAACCTATGGTTTTTTCAGTGAATTCGTACGTTTTTTTAAATGCTAAGTTACTTTACGCCATTCGTGGCGTGCGCGCTCACTTAACGCAGTTCGTTCCGTGCGCGCACGCACGCACACACGGTGGGCACGCGGTGCGCTACGCGCACCGCGTGCCCACGTTACGCTAGATGGGCCATGTACGCACGATGCGCTTCGCGCACCGTGCGCACATGGAGGACATATGATGCGCTTCGTTGTGAAAGGTAATATTTAAATTTTTAACTGATGTTATATGCCATGCACAAATGGTGCCCGCCGGGCACCAGTTGCACATGGGGTGGGGAGAGTATGGATAATTTTTTTTTTTTTTAATAATTTTTACCGTACGAGTACGGTAAGCGTAATCTGCGAAATTTTCGAAAAAATTAAAATTCCGTTTTTGGCCTTGGGGGATCTTTGGGGACTCCCTCTAAATGGCTAGGTGCTTAGGAGCTGTCTAAATAGCCCCTTTACATGTTTTTGGGCTTTGTTTTTCAACCCCCTCTCAGAGTGCGAGAGAGAAAATGGCGGCCGCCACTTCCTGGTTTCGACCGATTCAAATGTTTACTAAGATCTAACAGCCAATCAGATTCGCGCTCGCGCACGGCACCGTACGCGTACGGTAAGCTTACCGTAAGCGCACCGTAAGCTGCCACAGATATATATATTGATTTAAATGCTATTTTCTCAGGAACTACTGAACAGATTCACACCAGACCTACAAAAGGCACTTCCTTGACCTGAGGACTACCTCTCTGCCAAATTTCAAGTAACTCTGTTCAGCCGTTCGGGCTGTAGCTGTGTCTAAAGGTCCTATGGAAAAATGCATGGGAAAAACGCGTTTTGGAACCCCCCTTTTTTCTCAGCCCCCGCTTGACGAATCCCCCCGAGACTTTCAGGGTAGGAGCGGAGCGTAGCGCCCCACCTATTTTGAAAATTTCGCGAGGATTCGTCGACCGGCGCCAAAGTTATTCCAAATAGAATGTTGCGGTTTTCCTATGGAAACAGGGTCCCAACTATAACTACCTACTGGCGACCGCCAGTAGGTAATATATATATATATATATATATATATATATATATATATATATATATATATATTCAGTACCCAATTTTCAATATTATGAAAAAAACGCCAGGACACCTTGAAAATGCAGTGTAGTAATACTGACCGCACCAGCAACGCGTTTCAGCTTTCGCCTTGGTCACGCTGAGGTTAACGCAGAAACAGTATCTTTTTTATTTCTCATTGTAGTGCAATAAACATAGTGAAAGGACCAGTGCATTAAACAATACTAGTTCATTCCAAAGTTTTTAGCGGCCATCTTAGAACTATAAATCATTGTCAAGTGCTGCTTTCATAAATGCCTATACATATACATTCTCAGTAAAGCAAAGCACCAAAAGCCAAAGCACAATTACGCCCAAGTGGGCCAAAGTGTTTCTGACAAATTTCTGATCAACAACATACAACTTTACCACTGGATTCAAGCAAGCCTGGCTGAAGACGGCTGAAATGCCAGAAACCGGTGCCTAGGAAGCTTGTTTCCGGTCCATGGAAGGCATGGCTTGGCAGTTCGGGCTGGACTGTTCCCATGAGGCACAGGGTCAGATTGATTTGCATATGGCCATGTCTGAACTGGGGTGGCAGAGTGGGCTAAAGAACGGTGATGGATCAAACCCAGATCTGTTGACTGGGTGTGAGTGTTTGATTGGTTCTGATGCTCCGTTCATCACCACCCCCTTTTGTGCAGCAGCTTTATGGTCATACATGGAGTATGTACACGAAGCAACAGTACAGACTTCCCTCACACACACAAAGGGGGCAGCACTGCAAGAGTTCCCCACATACAGACAGCTGGTGCATCACATTCAGCAGCAGTGACAGTGATTCAGAGGCAGGCATCAGACACACACACATTGTGTGTCTCACTCTGTCATCCTCCCTTCATTATAAAACGCAGCGAACAGCAGTACACGCTTTCATCAGAGGTAAAGCCTGGCTGTTCCCAAAGAATGTAGGTGATGATGAACAGGTCAGACGCAGTGCGAAAAGCGGAAACATAAAATGGTGATAACTTTTAGTTATTACCATTTTATGTTTGCGTTGTGGGAGGGCGGGTAGCTGCTCTGCTCTCCGAGCAGGTCAGGAGTGGTGTTCCCACTCCTGAGTGCGCCCAAACCAGTCATGCGCACTCCGCCCTTCTCCATTTGTGCATGGAGAACATGCCCATCCCATAAGCTCCTGGCTGGGCGCTGTCCTGACCAATGCAGCGTTGTGATTGGCTTAGGGGAGGGAGCCTGGCTGCCACCTTGAGGCAGGAGGCCAGAAGACCCGCCACCAATGCAGCGTTGTGATTGGCTTAGGGGAGGGAGTCTGGCTACCTGCTTGAGGCAGGAGCCGAGAAGACCCGCCGCCATTGCCACCAGTTCTCAAACACCAAGTTACACATGCTGAATTCCACATATAGAGGATAATAATGACAGTGGCTCCCATATCAAAGATATCTGTTAAAGTTCTCAGATTTCTTTCAGGGCGGTCTGGTGTCCAGTGGGACAGGGTCTATAATGAGCATGGACCACTTCTCACCGACGTCAGTCTTCTTTCATCTTTTTACCTTTTCTAGACCCAGCCATCTGCAGCTCCTCTGCAAAAGCCCATTCTCACACATCTTTCATACCAACATTCTGAAGCCAGCGGTTTGCTGTATGCCTCTTATCGATCAGAAAGTCCAGTGCTGTAAGTTCATCTTTAATTTTCCCCTTCTCCAGGGCAGTATCAGCCCCAGCAGGCATGCTCAAGGGTCTAACCATACCTATTGGCCTTCTATAATTTATACTTTTTATTTTACAAACCCAGTCCAGAATTCCCAAGGTACTAGACCAGACCATACCATGTGCAAGAATTCAGCAAGCCGTACTGCATCTAGGAAATACTGCAATCGACCTGGTTATATTCTGTGTAGGGTAATGGAGGACACTTTATTGACATGTAGCTGTATTCATATAGTGCTTACTACCACTGACGAGGCGTCAAAGCACTTTTTGGCGAGTAACACGCCACTATGGAACCCAAAAGGATTAGTGATGGATTATTATAAGGAAATAGGAGTTAATTTGAGCAGTGGACATGCAAGTATGTTAGTTGGATTGAATAGGGTAATAAAGAGAGGAAAGAGTCTAGAACATCTCATTTGGGAGATCATAGTAGTAATATGAGGTTTTGTATGAGTAAAAGGAGAGCTGGAGCAGGGAAGAGTCTCTAGAAAGGTATTAGGGAGATCATAGTAGTAAAATGAGGTTTGGAGTGAGTCATAGAGGGAAAAGTCTAGAAAGGGTTATTTTGGAGATCATAGTAGTAGAATGAGGTTTGGGATGAGTAAGAGAGTGGAGGTAGATGATATAGTGAGAGTGGTATGGGGTGAGACAGTAGTGCATTGGTGAGGCTCAAAGGTTTTTTTGTGGGGGATTTTCTACAGGAGTAACGTCATAAATATATAGATACAAACCTACATAGAAAGGGTATACATGTATAGGGAAGATAATATATTGAGATTTAAGGTTGTATTGTATAGACTCAGACGTTCAAGTGTTTCTGTACTTTAAGCTAATTCATGAATTTTTAGTACTATTTTTTTTAATTATGTTCTTTTCCTTTATTCTGATGAAAGCGTGTACTGCTGTTGGCTGCGTTTTATAATGAAGGGAGGATGACGGAGTGAGACACACTGTGTGTGTCTGATGCCTGCCTCTAAATCACTGTCACTGCTGCTGAATGTGATGCACCAGCTGTCTGTATGTGGGGAACTCTTGCAGTGCTGCCCCCTTTGTGTGTGTGAGGGTAGTCTGTACTGTTGCTTCGTGTACATACTCCATGTATGTCCATAAAGCTGCTGCACAAAAGGGGGTAGTGATGGACGGAGCATCAGAACCAATCAAACACTCACACCCAGTCAACAGATCTGGGTTTGATCCATCACCGTTCTTTAGCCCACTCTGCCACCCCAGTTCAGACATGGCCATATGCAAATCAGTCTGACCATGTGCCTCATGGGAACAGTCCAGCCCGAACTGCCAAGCCATGCCTTCCCTGGACCGGAAACAAGCTTCCTAAGCACCGGTTTCTGGCATTTCAGCCGTCTTCAGCCAGGCTCACTTGAATCCAGTGGCAAAGTGAGCAAGGGACTCACGTCTGAGCATACCCTGCCAACTTATGTCGAAAAAAGCGGTATGCCCGTCCCTGAGTGGGACGGGTATGCTCAGACGTGAGTCCCGTGCTCTCCATGCCACTGGAATCAAGCTATTCTGGCGGAAGAGGGGTGAAACCCCGAAACCGGTCCTAGGATGCTTGTTTCCAGTCCAGGGAGGACCTGGCCTGGCAGTTTGGGCTGGACTGTTCCCATTGGGCACAAGGTCAAGACTGATTTGCATATGGCTGGGTCCAAACTGGAATGGCATGTTGAGAAAAAAAACGATGGATTTAGGCCCAGATCTTTGTACTGGGATGAATGTATGACATTGTTCTGCATTCTGTCCATCAATAGTTCTTTTTGCATAAAGCTGCTGCAACCTGCATCGCATGTTCTTTATTGATAAATGCGAAATTAGCCTGGGTTTTTCTTTTTTCCATGGGGAAGAAAACTCCAGCTTCAAGTTTTCATCGAGTCGGAAAATGTATTTATTCAAAGGAGCTCTGAATTACAGAACAATGTTACAATGGGATCCCGCCAGCGGGTGCTAAGAAGGCGAACTTCCAGTGGCATGGGGGAGCACAAATGTATACCCTACTACAGAAGTTTCTAGAATCAGTCAGAGGCTAAGAGGTTTTGCTTTTAGACAACGAGCAGGTGCAAAGATGATCTGCTGAGAGAAGACAGCCTTCAAAAGTATCAATATATAAGCACAGTTTCTACTTGGAAAATCAGTCCTCAGGTAACTGGTGTTTCCATCTCAGATTGGCGATGGAATAGTTCCGGTTATCAGGTTTTAGTGTGGGCAAGACGACATGGCTGCTTAGGGGTTACGACTGTCGAGCACTTGTATAGGACAACTCATTTAATTCGACACCCTTGGTTGCAAATAGTTCAGTTTTGTGGGCACTTAAGAGACCAGAAACACGTTAGGAAATACAAAAAAAATGATTGAAATAGTGTTTTTTTACACCTTGGGCTAATATGAGATGCATATTAAAGAACGGATTTCCTGTTTTAATGTGCGGAGTACACAAGCTGGGGATGGTGATGAGCAATGGACTCTTCCAGAGCTGGGATACTAGAGTTCTCGGAACAGGAAATTACACCTCAAAACAAAGACGAAAATAAATGCTAAAAAAAACCTATTGTAATTTTAAAAAAAAGATGCAAACCTTATATTCAAGTCACGTCAGTTGCGTCACACAAGGACACATTCTTTTTTTTTTTAGGCACAGGGAGATTAAGTGATGTGCCCAGAATCACAGGATGTTGAGCGTCATTGCTGAGACTCGAACCCAGTTCCCCAGATTTGAGATCGACCGCCCTAGCCGTAATGCTTAATCCTCTCCCCCAAGCCTTTGTAGAAATATAGAATAATAATAATAATCCCAGTATTTCCAATCCAATCGACTTTATTTGGATAACACTGTATCCATAAAAGTAGAGCACATACAAGATTAAAATCAAAATAAGCAATTAAATAGCATAATGAAAATTCATAGTATATGCAGTAAGTAACAAAGGAGGTACACAAAAACTGTCACAGAAGCATAATAAAAAGTTTGTAATATTAAAACCAGGGTGCAATACCAGTATTTGTAAACTGCAAACAATTACCTGAAGGTGTCAAGGCGCTGGGGGCCGTGGGGAAGGTTAAGTGAGCTATTGCCCAGAGTCACATGGCGCAGGTGCCGGGGATCGAACCGTGAGCCCCTGTGTTCCAAAGTCAGCCGCCCTGGCCGCTGCGCCACACCTCTTCCCTAAAGAGATCAATTAATACATTTACCAGATTACGTTTTATTTTTTTTTACTTGAATCAGGGATACCATCCTCCAGTCCTAGACTTAAATTTAAACGGCGCGTAGAAGTAAAAGACTGAGCTATGGCGTTGAGGCAGTTGATAGCCTTATCCATTAATCTGAAGAGAATTGGAAATGTACCCCGTCAGGAACCTTATGGATGGAAGTTGTTAAGTTATGCGTTCTCTCAGTTAATGAAAAGGGTTTAGAGTTGGGTGGTTTCACTAAGCTCTCCAAGTGCATGTAGACAGAGAAGCAAGTACTCAGGTCAGTATATTTTCATTAGAACCTAAATCAGCAACAATACACACCAGATGAGAAGCAGAAGATCCACAACAATTCACCAAAAGGAACTTGAACGATAACCATCTAAATCGTTTGGAAGGACCCAAGACCCATTTCTAATACACATACTAAACTTCCATGACGGACATGAGTTAGGCAGAGGACCTCAAGACTCGATCTCCCATTACCAGCGGCAATGAAGAGGCAATCTGCTACACCTCGACATTCACACAGGTCAGAGCGGAAGGATGCAAGACCTACCACCATTTATGGAAGGATGAACCGCAACTTCGAAACCAACCACCCGCTCTTGTGTCATTCAAGGACAAAGTTGTCCAGTAGAGAACCTCTGCTGGGTGAATGACACAACTGCAAAAGAGATGTCTACACAAAGCGCCAAGAGGCCAAGTAACTGGCAAATGTTGTGCCCTATGGAAATACCCAGTCATATAACTAAGGCTCCTTGTTTTCCGTTTTTACAGATTTGTACAGATAAATGCAGACAGAAAACAATGTGTTTTCTGCCTGTATTTATTTTTAAAGGTGGATAAATACAGAAAATGGTGCTTCTTTAAGTGAGCCTCTGTGCTGTCTTTTATCAATTATAGCCCAACAGCTGAGCAGATGGACAGCATGGGAAATGAAAAAACAGTATGAGTGTCTTCAAATTAAGACAAATGACAAAATACATTTGGCAGCCTAAATAGATAAAACACTACAGACATCAAAAAGTATGAGTGTGCTTCGATCAGTTAAATAAATATGGAAATAATGTACAGCTTTACAACTTCATTTTTATGTAAAACACAAAATAAATATGGATTAATACAGACATAATGGCCAAAATATAAATATGGATAAATACACACGAAAATGTTAAAAAAATAAACACCAAAAACCAGGAGCCCTTCATATAACATGTACACCTCAGTCTTGTCCTATGAGTGGAAAAATGGAGAGCGGACTATAAGACATTTTACCGTGGTACGACCTTTAGACCAAAATTCCATATCAGTATCTGCTCTGTGCGCTGTTACCTCTCCCCCTTGGATCCCTACAACCTCTTGCTGTAGTGTTAGTCACTCTCTGAACCTGGTGAGGACAGCCTAGACCAGCTGTGCAGCTTCCTGCTACAGAAGCTGACCTTGGAACGGTGAGCCTTGCCCAACACGCGTGTCCCGTGGCCAGAGGTCAGCACCCTGCTAACTTGGGCTCATCCTCAGGAAATGTCTTTTCCTCCCGGAAAGGCTGCTTCCCATACCAGAAAGACGGAACTGAGTGAGCAGGCAAGGTGAAGTTGGCTGGTGCTCAAACAATACCACTCACTCACCCACACATGAATGACAAAACTTTAAGGAAAGACTATTGATCTGTCAAAGTGGAAACCTTTCAGCCTGTTCTTCCCTATTTATCCGATTCATGCCCCTCATAGCCGGGCTACATTAAATGCTCGTCCAGGCATGCAAATTGTCCCAATACAGGGTGGGACTAGCCTACAAGGTAATCTGGCAGTGGCCAAAGGGCTGGTTGCACAGGTCAATGTGGGGGCCATTATGTTTGGGTGTTTGTGGGCCTGCTTTATGGTTTTGGGGGGCAGGTATTTGCTGTTGATTTCCCAGATATTACCACAAACATTGCTTGCAGTCTCCCATATTTTGTAAAACACCTATATAGCCTGTCTTTACAAGTTCAAAACTGACCCCCCGATTTGCAAATGTGCGCCACGTTTTTTTAGCAATCTGAATCATCAACGGTTGCCACTTTTATTTTGCTGCCCGGGCCTATTCTCTTTCCCAGCCTGTCTTGTTTCTCTTCTCACAGTGCTTAAGTTGAGCGGGTGGATGCAAGTAGGGCCGACCAGCAATAATCTTTCCTTGCCAGACTTTGACTTCGAGTAGGAAAATTTTAAAAAAAGTGAAAGATGGAGGAAGAAAAAGACGAAAAACATGTGACAAGCAGAAAAAGCAGGACCCTGCAAGACTGAGACAAAGGAACAAGAAGTATCTGGTGATGTATTCAGAGGCATGAGGTGAAATCAAGATTAACCTTGGTAATTGACATGCAGAGGGGTAACTCAGGCCCTGCAGTGATAAGGCTCAGAGGGGTAACTATTTGGGATTCCCCGATTCACCCCAAGAGCAAAGAATATATGTGAGATTTGGTAAACTCAGGGGCCCCTCTTCATTTTATCCAGGGGGGGGCATCATTTTGCATCATTCCCGGGTCTAACTTTAGTGATGGTGGCGCTCAGTATGACAATCTTTGTTGGTGCCTCCCAAAACCTCCTTCTCCACTGATTCTGTAACTACCATGCTCCACCAGTTCCCTTAATCTCTCTATAGCCCCTCTCTAACATGCATTTCATTTGTTTTATAGCACTGCTCATATCAGAGCAATTTACATCACACACACATTATACAGAGCCAATGAATCATATGTGCATAAATCAGTCTATAGGGAATGTTACATAAAACGAGGATTACAAGATGTAGTAGTCACATGTCACAGATACTAGTAGGCATTATATAGTAGGAGTGTTTGGTCTGAAGAAGCACAAACTCAGGATTTAAAACATACCACAGTGGTTGGCTTTACTAGTAAGAATACATTTCTACCCAAATGGACCATAGCAACATTAGGCTTATGAAAGACTACAGAAAAAACATAACGTTCTAACCTATAGCATGCAGTTTGCATGCATCTCTGATGACAGTTCATAGCTCACTGTGCTATATTAGGATTGAAACTTATGAATTGCAAGTAACAAAAGGATCTCCGTGACAAAAGCAGTAACCTACAGAGATAGCACATAAAATACAGTTCTGTGATGTGCGTGGTACTTGTTCTTTGCTGAAGGCATATTAACTCTCTGCACTGCTTGATGAGTCAAAACTGCCACTAGACAAAAATCCAATCTTTCTCCAGCAGGAACAATAATCACCAGAGTTATCTTGACATTTTTATTGTTGCCTAAAAAATGTTCAACACACTGGACTCTGCAGCAGGTGCTTTTTAAACCTGTGACATTTCCTAAGACGGTTGCCCGAGGTCAGCGCCAGGTATGGCTGCACCAGTCTCACAGCCCTAGAGCTGGCCCTGGTCTTGCTACTGTCAGCACGCCAACATTAAATAGCACAAGCAGCTACTACTCAGCAAAACTTTGAGTCCCAACACTTATTCTTTTATAAACTAAGCACTGTCCTGCTATGTAGGGCAGGGTCTCAGTTGTAAAGTAGAAGGGGCAGGGTTGGACTGGCCTATAGGGCAGTCAGACAGCGCCCAACGGGCTGGTCTTACCGATCAGCGTGTGGGCTGAGTTTTTGGCCAGGTGGGCCAGTTTTAATTGTTGATTTCCCTGATATTACCACTTTTTTTTAAAGCTATCTGCTTCGGTAATGGGGGCTACTTTTATTTTAGTGCCTGGACTTATTTTGTTTCCCAGTTCGACTCTAGAAAGGCTGCTACAAATGTGCATTGAGATGCATTGGCAGAGCTGCATGTGAGAATCCACATTAGAACAGCAGGGCACCATGATGGCCAAGGTTAATGTGCGGTAGTTAATTGAACCACGTGCCCCTCTCAGCAAAAAGAAGGCAGTTGGCGTATAACAACAGAGCTGGATGGGTCCTGCGTCTAACGCAACATCTGCCCCTGTTGGTTTTGCGTTTTTAACCCTTACTTCAGTTTGCTCTACTTGGAACGGTATTTACGATATGCATCAGTAATTTTCCCTTACTTCAACCCTGAAAAATTTGCGCCACCTCCATTTTAACTCTATTATTTCTTCAAAAGGCCTGGGAGAACTATGGCCAATAAAGGAGCTCCTGGAACATTCAGAGTGTTCGAAGTCCAAAGTCATAGCGCTTTGAGGTCACAGCTGATACAAGAGCTCCTGGCATGTCCTCTTACTGAGTCCATATGATGGCTCATGTCTGAAGCACAACTACCGTGCCCCTTGCAGCGAAGAGCCTGCGACTGAAAGGATATGTCAGATCTAGTGTTTACTTCCTGTAGAGACCCTGGAAGGCTGAGGCGTAAGGCAGGACTCTGCAGTCCCTGTGGTGCAGGGGAGGGGGCCCAACCCTCCAGGGGCCCCCTGCCTTCAAGGTCCCCCCCCCCCCAATTCAGGTAAAGGCCAATGAATTTCTCTGATATAGGAGACTCAAGGGCCCCTCTTCACATTTTGTACCACCCATGGAACACCTCCTTGACGCAGAGTAACGCAAAGCAGCACCTAGCACTAGTTTGCGTTATCTTTTCTTACAAACCAACGCAAACACAAATTTGAGTTGGTTTGTAAATCCCCCAAAAAGATTTTGCATTTTGTCTGCATTGAAAAGATAACACAAACGTGACGCAAAGCCTTTGTAAATCTGGGCCAAAGTTTCTTGCAGTGCCGGGTGGCACTTACTCCACAGGCCCTATAGAGTTGATTCCAAAGCCCTTCGGAGAACTAGGGTGTGCCACATTACTGTGTAGGACTTTTAGTAACGTGAGGGCTCATATTTTAGTCCTGGCAGAGCCAGGGTGCACTTACTATGCCGGCCCTAGGGCTAGTATTGAAGCTCCTAGCAGACTAAGGTTTACCACCTTGCGTTCTAGACGCGGGCGGTATCAGGAGGGATGGTGTTTAGAAGTCCTTGCGTACTTAGTTCATAGGCACCGGGCCTAATACAGAAGCTCCTGGCAGAAGGGGCCTTGTTTGTGTTCTTCCACCTCACAATGCAGACCGCAGGCCAGGAAGGATGTGCCTTACGTGTCCCTCAGCTCATAGCTCGGGAAAAGCTCCCTGCCTGCGTTTCACATGACATCAGTGCCCATTGAGAAGCACACCGGGCCCCATGCCAGCGAGCATGTGACCGGGGTGAGTGTTTAAAGGAGATGCATGCAGTTCATTCCCACAGGCCAGGCTATGGCCAGGGCAAGAAAACCTCAGACACTTTCAGACTGCAAGGTCCGGCATGTCTGCCACGAACTTGGCACAGAAGCGACAGATTGTTATTTATGCCGGTTAGTGGTCGCATAGCAGCAGAAAGAGGTCCCTTCCTATGCAAGGTGGTTCAGGGGGGATTCAGTCAGGTGCAGCTTGATTTCAGTGACACAGTGATCACAGGACTCGTGTCTTTGTATACCCTTGCCACTAACCACTGGCAACTGCTCAAATATCATTGCGACCAATTGTTCTTTTGCCCATAATGCCACCTCAGATACAGCTAAATGCAAATTAGTCTTATATATACAAATCCTCTGCACACGTTCAAAATTAAATACATAAAGTTACATAAAATATCACAATGATGCTTGTCTTTATATTTTCAGATGTCTTTAATTCAAGATCTTTAAGCCTTCTTAGCCAACACGTGTTTTGTCGCTGTTATAGGAGATTACCCCGCTACTTCTTCAGGCAGTATTAGGTAGAACCCTTCGGATCTCCAGGCCGTGGAGTGTTCGCCCTGCAAATCGGCGGATGGGGCAGCTCTTCTAAAGACAAGCATCATTGTGATATTTGATGTAACTTTATGTATTTACTTTTGAACGTTTGCAGAGGATTTGTATATATAGCATAAGTGGTCTGCTGGCCACGGGGATCTGGTGGTTTTTCCCTACCTTATGCACCGTGCTGAATACCTGCAAATTAGTCTTTGTCCTTCTCCAATAGGAACAGTCCAGCCCGAACTTCCAAGTCAAGTCCTCTCTGAACCAGAACACAAGCAAATTAAGACCAGTTTCACCCCGATTGGAGCTCTTCAGAAAGATGTTGTTTGGTTCCAGTGGCACAGGACCCACATGTAAGCACAACCTTGCCATGTAGGGCGTTATATAAACCATACAAAAGGACATGCGTTGAATGTTTGCAATAAGTCTAACCACTGGTAATCATGTAGGGTACAACCCATCATTATGTCCCGACATAGATATATTGCTCGCTGTGCCACTGGAACCAAGCTACACTCAATTAAAGATTCTTAACCAGGCTGGAAAAATCTTGGGTTGCTTGTGCTACGTTTCAGAGAGAACTTGGCTTGAGAGTTTGGACTGCGCTGTTCATACTGGAGCCAGACCGAGACTGATTTACTTATGACTGGGTCTAATTTGAGATGGCATGGCAGGAGGAACAATTGGTTTCACTGATACCCCAAGAGTGATTGCCAGTGGTTACACTTATTGCAAGCATTCCTCCATTGCAGTTGGCAGCTACATAGGTTGACTCTTATGAGATTCTTGTCTCCCACGAATGCTGAAGTAGCACTGTGCTGAGAACCACTTTGTGAGAGACCCATCATTCTGAGCCTAATCAAACTTAACACAAGGGCACAGGTAGGTAGAGAAGAAACTGGGGGCAATGCATGGTGGGGAAGGAAGGAAGGAAATACAGGACACAGGCGGAGGGCAGTAGAAACCAAAAGTGCGAGAAACACATACACAGTCAGAATGAACTGGGGCTAAAAACGAGGCAACACACACGCAATTGAGGTAGGAAAGAGGGGACAGAGAACCCTGCTCTGCTCAAGCCTCATGTCCAGTCACAATCCTCAAAATAGAAGGACTACAATAGAAACAAACTCTGAATCTCTCGTTTTAGGTGATGCAGCATCTACTGTTGCAAAAAAAGCATTCAGAGATAGGCTCAAAGTACTGCCATAACATTAGCCCTTTTGCGTAGGCAGAAACAAAATAAAATGTCCCCATAGCTGCTCCACCAGATGTTTGTCATCTTTGAACCACTGATCCTGTGGTCAGTGTTAACGTCGACATCAGCTTTGACAATTTGTATGACTCTAGAGTCTGCCAGTGTCAGGGGCTGTTTGTCAAGGTTATACTATATGCAGAGTAAGGGCTTGATACTAAAGGACGTTGATCCATCACAATTAGCTCCCAGGAAAATGAAAAGCAAACCACGTTTCTGGTATGCTGTGTGGCGAAGGAGAAGTTCCCTTTTATTGTCGAATTCCCCGGTATAATGTATTGTTTTTATGATATTTTAATCTTTTAATCTTTTATCTACTGTTTTAATGAATTAACTGGCAATTAATCTAATCTTTATTGTACTTACTTTTTATGAACTGTAATATTCCCTTGCTTCTCTTATAATTGTATGTCTTTGTGGATTGCTTATCTTTTATGGTCTATGACCGAAATAAAGATTATTTTGATTGATTGATTGAAAAGCAAACCAGAAGCAACCACATGTGCAGCCCATTGAGCAGAAGATGAAGGAATGCCCTTATGTAATTCTCGGCCAAGAAATTGAGGACGTGTTATGCTAGTCTTATGTCCATCAAGAGGTATTGTAAGAGGATTGGTTGTGGGCCTACAGGCCAAAGTTCCCAGATGATACTGATTAGCCTGTGTTCAGACCCTGCTGCCCGAGTGTTATCATAGGTTAAATGTATGTTTGTGAGTGATTGCTGGAGATGGCTACACGGAAGAAGGAAGCATTACCAGGCGACGTGAAGGAATCCCTCATCCCTACTTTGTGAACAAATGGATTACTGTGCAATACACTGTACCCCCTAAGGATTTATTGTTGGGATCTCTTCTGGCTACGAGAGGAACTAATAAGGCATCTCTTATCTTGATGCCATGTACGTGGATTAATTTATATGATTCCCAGTAGACGGATATAGTTACTACACATTACTAACAGCATATACCTCATTGCTGCTTTTATCATACGGGTCCTCTTTATCATATCTGGACCCTCTTTTCCAACAACTCGGTGGCAATTGTCTTTCTACTACATTCAGGGTTACTTTGGAGTGCATTGTTGAATATGATGATCAACTGACCTTTACAAATACATCATTGTTCTTTTCGTCACTATCCCATTTGGAGTGTAGTCTACATGTGACACAGTGCTTGCCCTGAAGAAGTTCCCTATTTGGTAACAAAACGCGTTGGCTGGATTGTCTTAATTCAATGAAATCATTAAAAAAAAGAAGAAAATATGGAATAAAGAAGTTACTTTTCTATCTGCATTGTTTCCTTCAACTTCTTGAGCTGCGCACCCCCATTCTTTGTACTATTTTCTGATCTGGATCATAGCGACGTCATCCAACGACTGACGCAGGGGTAGATTGCACAGCAGTCAAACTCATAAGAACTGGCACGAAGTGCTGCATAGGAGGTCCATTGTTGTTGCCTCTTAGATCTTGATTGCTGGAGATGACATTCTTAAACATCGGCTACAGGTCTACCTACCTTTCTGTTTAAAACTCTTAAAACGCACCCACCACAAGAGGATACATTAAACACGGGTGCCCTTCTGTGAAATGACTAGCTGCATTAGAAATGTAGACATAAAGACATCAGCTGGACAAGTCGCCTCTAGACAAGGGGTCCAAACCAAGCTGTCTTCCTCCACATGACCAAACAGTCATTGAGCACTTAGGAGGGTTGTACCACTCATCCCCTGCTCTTCAGCCCTGCCCCTTACGAAAGCTGCCGCAGCAGGAGGACATAATAAAATGATAATATCATTTGTTATTATCATTTTATTTTTTCCTTTCTTTTGCTGCATCAAGGCAGTGGGGCGACACTCCTCCGCCTTAGCAGAGGAGCCGCCACTGGTTTGTAAAATAACAAAGGTTTTAAGTAATTTCCTTCAGTATGGAAATCATGGCTTTTTTATCTGGGGATTTCTTCTGTATGTTAGACATGCCGGATGCATTCTTATATATTTGAGCAGGCAGGCGGTGTCTGCATCATATGGTGAAATATTCGCACTATAAGTCTTGGGGCCTTCTTCCCCCTACTCATCAACAAACACCTCAAGCCTGCCTTATGAAGGCACAACCATACCTTTAGAATTAGAAGCTTTCGAAAAGAAAGTGAACCTGCATCATTTGGAGTAGCCCTGCAAAGAGAAATTAGATCACAGAGCACATCCTAGGCAGAGAAAAAGAAGGCTGACATTCTCAGCAAGTTGCATTAGAAGACCTTGGATATCCTCAATTCTCTTTTTCATCAAGCGAGGAGATATGATTTTATACCTCTTTGCTGCAACACAGAACTTTATCTTTATGTTAAGTATCCAGATATGGAACCCCTAGGAAATTCCCATTGATGAAATGATGAGATGTTTTGTCTATTTGCCTTAATCCGTAGCCTGAATCCTTACATTTATGGAAACAAAAAGCTGGTGGCTTGGGTGCTTGAATTAATATCAGCTACTGGAAATTACTCTGACTAAATTCCAGTCCACCAATTTCTACCCAATGTGCTACTCCACAGACCAGCCATATACATATCAGCCTCGGTCCTGCCCCAGTAGCAATATTTCAGCCCAAATATCCAGATTGGTTTAGAAGTAATCCCAGGCATAGTTTCAGCCTATTTAGACACCAGCAGTGATGCATATGCATCACACTTAGGGCATCACACTGAAACGTGGTGGGTGAAATGTTGGACCAAACCTCAGGCACTGGTAATTACTCTGCCAACATTTGAATCCATTGTTGTTTTTCCCTCTGCACTACTTGCGGATTGTTTTTATGACAGAAGCACCAAGGCTGATTGGCATGTGGCTAGTTCCTGTCTGAGGCGGCATATTGGGCAAAAACGATGGACTTGAATGTGGCTCGAATAATTACCTGGGGTTCGGAATAATTCAAGCATTCAACTCGGCACATTTTGTTTTCCTTAGTGCATCCTCGAATATGACTTCAGTGCACAATTGATTCTTTAATGCAGGAATTTATATCGTATTCACGTTTTTTTTAAAATTCTGCTTCAGATGTTTTAAAAGCCCTCCAAAACTATATAACAGTAAATAAAAAAAAAATTCAATACAATTACACTTTCAAAGCTTTAAAATAACTTTTTCCCAGGTGAATAGAAATTCTGAAGTGGTCAAGAGACCCGCCCTACATGAAATTGTTAGTGAAAAGTAAATTTTGCATTCAAGGTTTCTGTAGTGGTTTGAATCATCTCCCTTATTAAAATGAAGCTGTAACACTGTGTCTCATTTTTAAACTAGTGGGTTTCAAGGTACCCACAGAGAAATAATCTTTTTGTCATTAAGGCCTACAAGAAAATTGCTTATCTCACCTATTTCTAAGGTCCTTTAATTAATGATTTTCTTGACGGTTATAAAATGAAATTTCGAATTAGCCAAAGTTTGGGAACTTTAGTAGCGATTTCCATGTTCCGAGGGCCTTTTTCTTAATCTAATTTTTATTATATTTCTAAAGGTGTTTTTTTTTACTGCCATCATGTCAGACTGCTTGGTGCTGAAATTCAGAACTTTCTGTTAAATAGTCCCTATATAATTTTCTTAGACATTTAACAGATGTTTGTACTCAGGTTTTCTTCCTGTGGTTCTCTGATTTTCATGTAATCATGTTATTCTTCTTGTTTTCTTTTGAAAAATCCTTAAATACATATGTTGTTGTACATACTTTCCACTCATATTTAAATTCGACACAGGCATATGGAATGTGATGCAACAGTAAGTTAAGCCTCAGCTTGTAATTTTCAGAAGAACTGTGGCTTGTATTAAGTTGTGTAATGAAAAAGTTATTCGATTTTTGGTGGGTCCCTCCATGCAGGCCTCATTTCACTAGATGTGAGGTTACGGCATGTTTCCCCAAAGGAGATTTATATGAAGTTTATCTAACTTCACTGCAAACACTATTTTTAAGTTCTGTTGTTCTTACGCGATTCTATGTGATGGGTTCACTTTGTATGATGTTTGTTTACTTCTTATACTTCTTGGTATTGAGTTCTAGTTATTTTGTACACTTTCTTTACATATGTATCATTATATCAGACATTAACTTTTGCATTACTGTGGGATGTTAAGATATCGCCATTTTAAGGGCCAAAGGTACACATTTTCTGGTTGAAAAAACGATCACAAGTTTGTAACTGTCATTTTTTTCTACCAGAAACGTATTTTGAGAACCAACTTATGTACTAATTGGTTAGTTCGCAAAATAAGGGATCAGAGTGAGTCCTAGTCTGACCTACCTAACTGATATTTATCAGGTAGGTCGCAAATTGTGAATCACTCCAGTTGGTCACCACTTGCAAGGATCAACAGATCATTCTGCCTGTGATTGCTTTTAATTGAAGAACTTTTTTTTAAAGCAGCCTAATTTCCATCAAGAAAATGGGCTGCTTTTTTTTAGGTTTCTCCTAAACAGAGCACATGCACTGTTAGCAAAATCTATTGTAAATAAAAAAAAAGATCAAAACCAGGCATAGAGCCCGTCCATTACTTACCATTGGTTGACTTCCTGTCACTCTTGTTTCCTTGCTTTTTATTAGTCAGGTCTCCTGCTTCCTCCCAGTTGCTTGCCTACTACTGCTTTCTTTCTGAGGCTTCTGTCCTTAGTATCGAGCATCGACCTATCACAGCTTCCTGTTTGCAGCCAGTGTCCTTCTATTGGCGGCGCACTGTTACAGTACTTTAGCAAAATACAATTGTCATGCACCCTAGAAGAGTGAATGAAACTGTACGGTCTCCCCCCGGCCCTCCTCCCGCTGTCCATTGCTGCTTCTGCCTCCCCTTCTTCCGCAGCTCTCTTGTGTTGTTCTCTGCCACACCCTCCTCCTGCTGTCTGTTGCTGCTCCCTCCCTGCTACAACATACCTCCTTGGTATTGCTCCCCCACCCGGCTCATTGTTTCTGGTCCCTTCCTCGCTGCCACCCCCAGCGCCTTTTTAGACATTTTGCAAAACAGCATGGGCTGCCGTGCAACATGGCCTAAAGAAACAAAAAGCGGTATTACATGGTCAATGCTGACCACGTCATATTGCTTTTTCCCCTCTACTTTAAGCTCTGTTGCACAGCAGCCCGCACTGCTGTGCAACAGGTCTAAAAAAACATTGACAACCCAAATAGATCTTGCATAGGTTAAACATATTGGCTTTTCCAATGGTTGTAAAAAAAAAAAGTGGGCAACTTTCCAATGGTTTGCGACCACTTTTATATAAGAAAACCATTGATATATATGGGTAGGAACCACAATTTGGAAGGACACTTACAACACACCCCTTCTAAATTGCTATTCGTAATCCATTTCTAAATTCGTTTTGGGCTTGGTAAAATTTTACTGACTCTTAAAATGGGTTTAGTACATTTACTAAACTTTTTTGCGTTGTAAAACCACTCATTTAGAAATTTCAGGATTTGCGATCACTAAATAGTTTATAATATCTGGCCCTAAGACTGGAACACTGATAAATATGGAAGATGTTTTTACTGTAAACACACACAGTAAAGTATTTGAATCAGGATACATTGCACATCTTTCCACAGAATATGAAGACTTTCCTTGGTGGAGTGCAAAACTCAGACAAAAATATTCCTATTCACTAGATGGTTATATAGGAGCTGTCTGCTGGAAATATCTATAGAATAATGTCTAAGTTGCAAAAAAATTGAAAATGATGATGCATTCGAATTTTGGCTGACTGGTACAATGGTGTGTAGCATGTTGGTCCTGAGCTTCTATGCATATTGATCTAGAGCAGATATGAAGAAGCAGGTTTTGAACTTCACTGTTTAAATCAACAATCTGACCCCTCCTTCCGCCTCCCCGGATCCCATTTTCACCCTATGACAGTTGGCCAACCGCATTGCAGGTATGGGAGAGCAGATCTCATTCAGGCATTGTCACCTATTTTTGTCTGGAAACCACCAAACATGTGATTCAACCCTGACGTAACTCACATTGCTCCAAAAGCCTACCCTCAAGCCTTTAAATCCTGCCCGTTGAGAGTCTCACGGGGACCGCTTTATGGGGTGCAGGGAATTCGCTCTTTCACACCATGGGTCAGGCGTCCTTCAAGGTTTGTTTAGGAGAAGTAATGGCTCCTCAGAGTGCCTCTCTATAGAGCATAGTTACTGAGTGGCATTATTTCCTGTGTATGATGCTGGGGAGGTTGCCAGGCTGGAGGCTGAAAAGGTACTAAGCTGTACTAAAATCTCAGTGTGGCTATACTCTCCATATTCATATGTGCCTTTCTGCCACACAGTAATAAGATACTAGTTGCAAGCACACTGGTTAAAATAGGAACTAATTTGGCTGCTTCAAAGCAAAGCATTTTGGGAGCGCTCCATCTCAGTTGAAATAGCAGCTCAGAAGAGCAGAGCACTGTTGGAGTCTCAGCCATCACAAGGCTTTTAAAAAATAACATATGACCTTTGATGCTATTGTCAGTACCCCAACAAAAACATCAGTTACCTTTAGTATTAAATAAATTTTTATTGGCAGAGCACATAGCAAGATAAATTAGGACACAGGCGCCTACAACCTAGTGGGCCAGCAAAAAGCTCATCCAGTCATTGCAGCAAAGTATCCGCGGCAAACATACTGACTGATGGTTAACACAGCAAGTCGCCTACAACCCAGAGGGCCGGCCGCATGAGAATAGAAAAAGTAAAGTGGCAATAAGCACAAGTCTAGCATATAAGTGTGCAAGAGATCATGGTGGTGCGTAACATACCAGCTATGAGAGCCGGGGGCCTGTGACAGCTTGACGCTGCAAAGTGGTGCCATTTCCGTAAAAAAACAAACCATAGAAACCCAGTGAACACCCAAACCCAACCCCACCCACCCCCGGTGAGCAATAGCAAAGGAAAGGGGAAGGAGCTGAGCTACCGGCGATTGAGTTAGTGTGGCCTACCTACAGCTGAGGGATCAAAAGTGTGACGAGACGTCACCGTGGGTTATGTGTGGGAGCCGTCGCCAGGGATCAGCTGCACGAACCGGAGGTAGGTGGGACACATCAGCTCCCGAAATTCAGTAGAGAGAATTTTGATAAATGGGGCCCAGGTCTTGGACTTGGCCGCGGAGGTCCCCATTGTGGCCATAGAGAGTCGTTCCATACCCAAAAGGAACCAGAGCTGGTGCAGCCATTGTCTATGATCTGGAGTTCTGTCTGTTTTCCAACCCGCCAGGATCACTCGATGTGCAGCGTTCAGTGCAAGCGCCACCTGTCTCCCTCTAATAGAGCGCAAGGGAAATGTCAGCGCGTTGGGCAGGCCTAGAATGGTATATGCCGGGAGCCTACGTATGGTAGTGGAGAAGGCCTTGTCGATGTCATCCAATACCCCTTCCCAGTATCTAGTAAGCTTGGGACAGTGCCACAGTAGATGCAGGAGCGTACCCGGGCTGCCACAGCCTCTCCAGCAGAGGCCGTCACAGGTAGGATGCCACTTAGTAAGACGTGCTGGGGTATAGTACCAGTAGGACGCGATCTTGAAAGCCGTCTCCGCATGACCCGTAGAGTGTGTCGTATGGTGCACGCGATAGAAAATATCCTCCCATTCTTTGTCGGATAGTGTGCGTCCCAACTCAGCCTCCCATCGCTTCTGACCCGCAGAGCGAGTTTTGGAAATACCCGCCATGAGTAAGGAATATATTTCGGAAATGCGCCCTCGGTCATCTTTCTTGCGAGTGAGCCATTTCTCAAAGGGACGCATCGGTCTGTGTGCCAAGGGGCGCATCGTAGCTCCCGAGATCCAGTGTGTCATCTGGGTGTGAAGGAAGAGATCCGAGCTAAGAAGGCGGTATCCCTCCTGTAGTTCTTTGAGGGGAATGAGACCCTGTATGTCGAACAGGTGTCCTAAGCGCTTGCAGCCGCCCTCTGTCCAGCGTGCCGCAGCCCCCATGTCCACGCCCGTGGGGAAGGCAGGATTGGAAAATATCGGGGTCATTGGTGAGGGGAATGTGGTAAGACGAGCCTGCAGGCCGACCCTGTCCCAAACTAGCATGGTAGGGCGGGTGATTGGAGAGGAGTTTAGCCCCCAGGCTCGAACGGATCGCGGAAACCAGGCATCACGCCAAATATGATGGCCTGCCACTGTTTGGTCCATAAAGACCCAGTGTTTCTCGGTCATGGGGCGGTTCCATTCTACCAAGTACCGAAGAAGGGAGGCTTGGTAGTAGCAGGTAATATTGGGGAAAGCAAGGCTGCCTTCTTTCTTGGAGCGCTGCAGTAAGGTCTTCTGCAGGCGGGGTGAAATCGGTCCCCATACAAAGCGTTCAATGGCAGTCTGAATCTGAGAAAGGACATGTGGAGGGGGCTCCAGTGGAAGCATTTGAAACAGATACAGTGCTCGCGGGAGGACATTAATTTTAACAGTGGACATTCTACCAAACCATGACAAAGGTAGTCAAAGCCAGCGGGTCAGATCTGCCCGAATGCGAGTGAGAAGGGCTGCATAATTCACCACTGCCATCTGCGCGAGGCTCCGGTGCAACATCAAGCCAAGATATGCTATGCCGTCTGACACCAATCGAAAGTAAAATTAGCCTGTGGGGCGCATCGATCATGGGTTGGGCGGCAGTGAGATTGAGAACCTGGGATTTTCGCATATTAATTTTGAAGGCCTGCATGTCTTCCACGATGGCCGGTAGGGAGGCCAGGGGGTGAGCTATCATAAAAATTATGTCATCAGGGTAAAGGCTGATGAGATGACGGTCCAGGCCAAAGGGAACGCCCTGCGCTCTCGGATTATCCCGGAGCCATTGGGCAAAGGGCTCCATGTAGAGAGCGAAGAGTAGAGGGGAGAGGGGACTACCCTGCTGAGTGCCCCTCTCCACTGTGAAGCTATCGGAAAGCAGACCATTGACCCGTACTGCCGCCGTGGGAGAGCTGTAGATGTTCGCTATCCACTTTCAAAATCGGGGCCCCAGTCCGAACCGCTCAAGGGTGGAGCATAAGTACGGCCAGTGGACTCGGTCGAAGGCCTTTTTCGCATCAACCGCAAGTAAAAGGGCTTCTTCCTTGGACCTCTGCACCTTGTCTATGGTGTGACAGATTCCTTTGGTGTTGTCCCCACACTGTCTACCCGGAAAGAAGCCCACCTGATCTGTATCAATCAGGCCTGGCATGTGAGTGTTCAGGTGTAAGGCCAGGATGCTAGAGAATAGTTTAGCGTCCATATTAAGGAGCGAAATCGGGCGGTAGGAGCCACAGAGCTCCGGGTCTTTTCCCGGCTTGGGGATCACGGAGACAAAGGCCTGCAACATTGTGGCTGTCAGGGACCTGGTGTCCGTGAAAGAGTTGAACAGACGGGTGAGCAATGGGGCGAGTTCAGCGCAGAAAGTCTTATAAAAGAGAGCGCTAGAGCCGTCAGAGCCTGGAGCTTTCACGGTCTTAAAGCGAGCTATAGCAGATATTACCTCCTCCACACGTATGGGAGCCTCCAGTGCCTCTGCCTCACCCAGGGGGAGGGGGGTAACCACCGCCCCCTTCAAAAACTCAATGGGGTCGGGCGAGAGAGAATGATCAGCGGTATACAAATTTTTGTAGACGGAGCGAAAAGCCGACAGTATACCCCCGTCGTCCGTAAGCTCTGATCCATTCTCCCCTCGAATCGAATCACCTTAACACTGTGCGACCTGTTGACTACGCAAGCAATGTGTTTCTGTACTGGGACCCAAGACCCGGCCCCGGAAGCGCCTAGAAAGGAGAATGGCCACCCCTCCCCGCTTGCTATTCCCAGATGACCAGAATTGCATGGGAAAGTGGTTGTGGTGCATGCGCTGTGTATCACTATGAAGCAAATGGGTTTCTTGAAGGAGGCAAACATCCCCACCAGAATGCTCAAGGAGAGAGGGGACCGCCTTCCGCTTGACGGGGTTGTTAAGGCCCCGTGCGTTGAAACTAACTATTTTAAGTGCCATGGGGGAAGAGAAGGTCGGCTAACGTGTGCTTTGAGGCCATGAGTTAACCAATGCGTGGTCGGATCAGTCGGGGGCCAAATCCCTCTGAACAGAGTTGAGGGCGGGAAAATAAAAAGCTCACCGGGGAGAGAACCCAACCCCAACCCAAATAAACACCAACCCCAAAAAACCCCCAAAAATACCATACCTAAGGAGTAAAAGGTAAACAGACAATACATGACCAAAGTTCGTCACCGTTATGAAGATCTAGGGGGTCGGAACAACGCCTAATATCCAGCCCAAGGAGAGTTGGAAATGTTATCATCTCGGCCGTGAGGCTCCGTCGATATAAGAATCCGGTCCTCATCCTCTGCCCCTCCGACGCCACTCAATGTGCCCATGTCGGTGCCAGCAGCTACGGAGTCACGGGGAGGCAGGGCAGTCAGTAGCCTGCGCTACAGAGGAAAGTACTGCTTCTTTCTCCTTGTCTCGTGTGGCCTGATCCGGTTTCTGGATGGGCGGTGATCTCCCCACCCGCTGCCAACCAGAGGCGGTGCGCGGTCGTTGCGGCTTGGGCCTCTCTGCATCACCCGGGGAGTAGTATGCCCGAGGCCAAGGATTGCCATTGCATCCTCCATCGATCTGAGCTGCAACAATTTACCATGGTATTTAAGGACCAGGCGAAATGGGTGGCCCCAGGAGCAGGGAATATTATTCTCTCACTGGTATGTGGTCACAGGTTTGAACGCCCTCCTCTTAACGAAGGTAGAAGCCACTAGGTCTTGAAAGAGAGCTGGTTGGTGGCCACGGAAGTGGATAGGCTGGACCTCGCGTGCTTTCCGGAGTATGCACTCTTTTAACTGAAAATCATGGACGCACACTAAAATGTCAGGGGGAGGTGCTTTATTACCACGAGAGAGGCACACACAATGGTCCCGGTCCATTTGAATGTCCAAGATCTCCTCTTCTCCCAGAAAATGTTGAAAGAGCGCGCCGACATATTCTCGAAGGTCGTCCCCTTCCAAGGGACCTCCTGTATTCTGACATTGTTCCGTCGGGAGCGGTTCTCTAAGTCCTCAGTGTGTGCTTGTAGGTCGCAGTTCTGCTCTCTGAGGCGCAGTAGTTCTTGCTGGAGGTGATGAATCTCTTCGCCCTTGGTAAGATCATGCTCCTCGAGTGTCGCCACCCGCTCCTCTACCTCATCCACATCCCGACGTACCTCTCGTAAATCCGAGGCCAGCTGGGATCACAGATCTTGGATGTCATCCTTTATGGCCGTGAAGAGCTCCACCATAAAGGCCTTTGTTGCCGGGGAGTCATCGCCCTCCCATGAACAGGCCCCTTTATCTCCCTGAGGTGCAGAGTGACCAGGCTGTTTCAGAAGGAGCTCCATAATGGATTTTTCCCTGCGCGCTCGAGCAGCAGCCATGGTGTTCACCTTCCTTCCCAAGCCCACTGATCTCCATCACTGCCCGCTCCTCAACAATAGAGCCGTCTGCTCTGCCCTCGGCACCCTCTTCAGTAGGCAAGGTCGACGGGGCCCCCTCGTGCAGAAGCCCCCCAGGGCACACTATCTGCCGAAGCACGGACCGCTAGGGCTGCAAAGGCCTCACACCAGGCCCGGCCGTCAGGCCCGACCCCCAGCAGTCAATCACTGTCGCTCAATCCACCACACCTGGGTCCTGCCCGCCTGTGCCCGGAGCGGGGGAGACCGCCACAGGCTCAGTCACAGTCCGTTCTTCAAGATCTGCGGGCACTAGGCATCTGTCATACACAGCCACCACCTGCAGGGCGATCGGAGCCCGCAGTCCGGGCCCACACTGTCAGCCGATTCGTGGACCGAGCAGGCCCACCCCAGGCCAGCTCTCCCTGCGAGGTGCCCCTTTCGGTTGCTCCATCACCCAGAGATCACCACCAGCCCCCGGCTGGGCCACTGTCCCGTGATCTCACCGCCTGGAGTCCTTCAGACTAGCACCCCTGCCAGAACAGCTGCAGGGCTCCTCAAATGCCAGGGCGCACCAGCTCAACTGCCCTCACAGATCGCGCCACTCCACACACCCAGATAACTGCGGGGCTCATTGTCTCAGGCCCAGAGCAGGCCGGATCGTCCCACACTGAGCATAAGTGATGGCAGCTGGAGGGGATAAAGCCCGCCCAGCGACCTCCCAGCCGGCCCCCCGGTGGTCACGGAAAGCACCGGGCCCGCGAGGGCAGGCAGTCCTTGTATAGCAAGAGGAGGGTTCCCCTGCCGCAATCCCCGGACCCGGCAGCCCCTGCAGCTCGCAGCCCTAGGTGCACACAGTCAGTACCTGCACCGCCTGTGGGTGCCCTCCATCCGCCGACACACGGACCGAACCCGCCTCAGCTCAGGCTGCGCCACGCCACACGCAGGCCCGCTTACCGCTTTCCCGCAGCTCCAGACAGTCTAGGCCGGCCTCCGACGCCGCTGTAGAGTTCGGGCCCATCAGCTGCTCTTCCGCGCTCCACCACAGGTGAGGCTGGCGTAGGCCACGACCACGCCGAGTTCGGGCTCCGGAGCATCACCAGGGGAGCCCGCCGAGGCCACCGGACCCGGCCGCCCACTCCTCACAGGCCAGCGATGAGGGAGCACCAAAATGGCACCGGCGCGTCCCGCCGTGCTGTAAAGGTGCCACAAGTGGGGTCGCCAGCCCTCTCCCCAGGCAGCCACCGAAAGGGGGGGGGCACTGCCCGCCCGGACCCCCGTCCGCCACCGCCGGGCAGCAGCAAAGGATCTTGCCTGCCGCCGCGGGTCCTCCGCCGGAGCAGTGTGCACCCACCCGCTTGATTGGCCACGATCTCACGCTGACTCCGGGCCTCCCAGAGAGATCGCTTGCCCAGGAGATTCGGTCCACGGGAGCTCAGCAGGGTGGTGGAGCCTTACGAGCTCCGTGGGCGTGTGGATGGCACAAGAAATGGGTGATATAACAAGGCTTAAGGCTGGCGGCGCTGGAGGGACAGGATTGCACGTCCTATCTCGCCGCCATCTTGGCCACGCCCCCATCAGTTACCTTTAAACAAAATTAATCAAAATCGCCGTTGAGTTAACTTTTTCAGGCAGTTTGGAAAGAACGGCCATGTCTGAACTGGGGTGGCGTGGTGAGCAAAATAACGATGGATTAAACCCTGATCTGTGACTGGGGGTGAAAGTTTTGCCAATGTTCCATTCCGTCCATCATCTTGTGTGTTTTGCAGTTTGGAAAGAACGGGCCAGGATTTATTAGCCGTGGCAGTTTAATAGTGTCAATGTTCATGTGAAGTCATGTCTCATAAGCTAACTAGTATGGATAGCTCATTGACACTGAATGGCACCACTGAGAGCATACCCTCTGATTGGTGTGGTCTGTGAAAATAAGGCCTTAGGTTTAATCAACCTTCTAAGCTTTCAGATGTCCTCAATTAAGTGGACCACAAAATCTATTTTTGATTACGCTATTCCTTACATGAAACAGCATCTTTACATTCAATTACAGTGAGAGTAATTGATCCCACAGTGGGTATGTGTAGAAGGATAAGATTCTTCACTAAAATAAAAACCAGAGTTTCAGGCAGGACTCGCAAAGCAGTCTGGGTAAACAAGTGGGGTTGTGCACCAAACCTTGATTGGATTTCATCAAGAGGGAACTCCGCTAATTAAAATCAGAATGCAGCCTTAAAGGTTGTGTAGGCCTATGCAGAAGGCCCCGAGTGAGGATATGTCAAATCTGCTCTTATGCTTGCTCACAGAGAAGATCTTTTGAGAAGATGTGTTTAAGTTCCTTTAAGTTAATCGGTTGGAGAACATTTAGGGAATATGTGCTCTTAAAACATTAGAGTTGTGAGAGGCATAATAAGAAAGAGGTTCTTCTGTTGAAGAGTTTCTTTTGTTATTAAGAATTAAGCTTGTGGAATTAGCACAGAAAAACCAGAGCACATTATGCAGGGGGCTGATCTGAGGGATGTTCTATTTTTTAACTTAACAATGTGAGTTGCACGGCAAACAATGCGATTTTACATTTCATTGTCGAGGTTCTGAGGCAGAGGGGGAAATATTTCTCAGGTTGGGGTGGGTGTTGAGACATGGTTCTGATTCAGTATTTGTCAAGCTAACCTTGGAGAAGTGTGTGACAGACATGCTTTACTTTGTAGCTTCTTGATGAGGAGGTGAGGGGCAGGTGGCTGTATGTAGGCCCCTTTTGCGTGAGTTAGAGGCCCACCTCTTTCCAAATGACTTCCTGTGTCTGTGAAGTCGTCTGTATGATTGGTCAGTAATAATTCTGCATGCTACAGCCAGTTTAAGTGGGACCTCCACCAAGCTTGAGTTGTGGAGTAGAGAGAAGCTAGGGCAAGCTAGCATTTCTACCACACTCTATGGTACTGCATTGATTTGGACAGGAGGCCGCAATCTAGTAACCAGTTGTCCAGGCCGGACCTGGGCTTGGCGTATTGCTGTGTGTAAATTCGAAATACCGTTTACTAATCACATGGAAACAGGAAATATATGATACCTCAAGTTGTTAGTAGTTGTATATAGTGCGAATTTGGTCCATAGGCATCAGTGCACTTTACTTGAACACCAGATTACGTTACATAAGGTCAGAACTTTTATTTTTATTTTCAAGGCACATAGAGTTTAAATGATTTGCCCAGAATCACTGGGTGTTGAGCCCACGCCGGGACTCGAACCTGGTTACTTAGTTCCAAAGTCGGCAGCTCTGGCCTAGGCCATGTCTCCTTCTCATATGAGAAACCCCGAATTTCTATGTATGGTTGCCATGAAGTCCGAGCACACTTTGACAAATGTTATTGGCACAATTTACTTTAAAAATCCCTATTTTGCACTTTCTAAACTCTTAAGTGGCGATATCACCAGTAGCCATGCAAAGCATGCTTTGAATCCTGCGACGAATGTTACCATAAGCAAATTAAATAGTGCCTAGACACCCACTGCCGACATTTGGAAATACTATTACACTTGGCAGATCCTAATACGTTTACCCATTGTGGTCTTATATGTGTATGCGTGGGTGCACAGTTACGGTCGGCGAGTCGCTCCACTGGGCAGAAATGTAGTTTCACCGGTTGGCAGCAAGGGTGAGGAGGGCAGAGCTGCATTATGAAACTGCCAGAGGAGAAGGGCAGTGTGATGAATGTGTCGCTGTTCTCGGTCTCCCAGGGACTTGCCGGGGCCCCTGCCTCATTGCTTCCTGTCTGCTCTGTAAGTTGTGGCAATTTCCTGATCTTTGACATGACCTCACCGTCCAGCTGCCTCCTACACGGGTCTGATTCCCAGCGCTGCTCCTGGCCTGTGATGTGTGCCCTCTGGCACCCGGGCTCGCCCAGCTGTCTGCCCCGTTGCTGGAGCCCAGAGGTCCCAGCGCTTGGAAACCCTAACCCCCCCCCCCCCCCCCCCCCCCCATTTTCCGCAGTACCCGTGCCTCTTGCTGCATTACCCTGCATGACTAAAGTTTCCTAGAAGGCCGTTTCTTAAGCGTTCTTATGCTTTGCTTTTGAATGTTTGATTTACAATTGGATCGCGCAGCCTCCGGATTCTAAACTGCCTCTTGTCAGTTGGTGCCCCGACCCCTGCCTTGAACGTTGTACCCTGTGGGGTTTCCTGCTGCTATACTTGGAGTAAAGCCTGTTACTATTGACTTCTGCCTGTTCGCCTTCAATGTTTTCCTCTCCTACAATTTGGTGATGACTAGATTACAATTTACAGTGCTGACAAGATTACAGCTCTTGCAGGAGTCCACCAGAGTGGTACTTGTGGCCTACTCACCGCGCATATTAGCACTGTGTGGAAGCACAGCCTAGCATAGAAGTATGGCACAACACTGTTTCAACTAGTGTTAAATCGGCAAATCAATTCAGACAGTGGCTTGTACCGAGGTTGTTGGGGGGCACAATAATAAATAAATTCACGTACCTTCTTGCAGTGCAACGTCTTCCTCCCTCGGGGGTCTTCCAGGAAGCTCCAGATGTAGGAAACTGCACTATCCAATCCTGGCGCTGCTTTCACAGCATGAAAGCAGTGTCAGGATTGAATAGAGCAGACTCTCTCAGCGCGCCTAAGAGCACTGGAGGCCTGCGATTTCTCCAACCCAGCTGTCTAAGACAGCTAGGTTAGAGAACTTTATAAGGAGCATATCTGTGTAGTATGCCCTCTTAGGATTCAGAGCCAAATGACTTACAGGAACGCAGGATTCAGGAGATATAAATAAAGGTTAATTCTGATACAGGTGACCCACGACTTCGCATATCAGAAACCTAGTCTTCATCTGAATCTCTTAGATTGCTTACATCACTAAATTCCTTAAAGTTACAACATCCAAATAAACAAGAATTAATAACAATCAACTTACTACACACCCTCCCCTTCTACACAAAAAGAAATTAACCAATACAACAAGGAAATATTATTGTGAACAGAAGGTAATGAAATATAAACAAACTGACATAAAAAAAACATGAAATGATTAATAAAAAAACCCATAAAATGATTAATTAAGTCATGACATAATCACGGAAACGGATAGGTGCTGTCCTTATTCTCGACCCTGCAAAATTCCTACAACTACCATCACCTTCTCCTTTATTAGATGTCAAAAAAGGAGAGGCCTGATGAGATGAAGTTACAGTAGAATCACCTCTATCAAATTGATGCGAATTACTATGAGAAGAATGACAAGAGGAACTAGATTGAGTACCAATATTGTCACAGACACCAAACCAATTTGAATCCAAATTATCCATTACATTAGTGTTATGTTTATTCTCACAAATAATAACAGCTTGTTTGTTGGTAATTTTAATAAGTGCATTTCTGTTCCACCAACCTCTATCCTGTAGAAGAGCAGACATGCGAGAAACTCGTATAACTTGAACAGGAGATGAAAATTTTGAGTAACCTTTAGAAACTTTAATGGGTTTCCGAATCAAAACCCAATCACCAGGAAATAAAGGTTTATCAGAAATATGGAAACGTTTATCATAGTCATGTTTATAACTGTCTTGTTTTTTTAATTACGCGATCCCTAATTTTATTTAAATCAAGAGGAACATGAGAAGATTTCTCAAGTAACCATGAAGGATTAAGTTTAGAGGTTGGTATGCGGCCTCTTAACAAGTGAAAGGTGAAACACCTGTGGTAGTGTGTGGTGTGGTATTGTAGTTCCAAACTTTCTGGAATAAAAAAAGAGGGAATGTTTAATCCATTATTTACGACTGTTTGTACAGCATCTTTTAACAAATGGTTGGCACGCTCAACAAGTCAGTTTGTAGATGGACTATACAGAGGAGCAAGGGTATGTTTGATATCTAACTTACTTAAAAACAAATCAAAATCATGAGCAGTAAAATGAGAGCCATTGTCAGTTAAAATGTCACCAGGTGTTCCTTCAGTGTAAAATAAGCGTTGCAAAAATAAGATGGCAGTATCAGAATCTGCATTTTTGACAAAAGAAAAATATATCCACTTTGAAAAATAATCTACAGCCACAATAAGGTATTTTTTTTCCGAATTGAAAACAGAAAATGGGCCCGAATAATCTAAACCAATTTTTTTCCATGCTGCAGAAGGCCATTGGACAGGACAAAGAGGAGAATTAGAGGACTTCCAATGTTTGTCGGAGCAAAGACATTGAGGACATTGGTTAACATGAATTTTGACTTGATTGTCAATGCCAAGCCACCAATACATTTGTTTAATCTTGTTAACAGCAGCAGTGGTACCTGGATGTCCCTCATGAGCTAGAGAAATAATCTTGTCTCTGATACCCCTGGGAGGAACAAATTTATCTTGTCGCATTAAAATGTCATTAGAGCAAGATAATTCAGAAGCAATTTGTGCAAAGTTTTTTTCTTCTACAGGTAAACTCCGATCCAAAGGCCAACCATTGACAAGAAACTTTTTGACATTTTGCAAACAATCATCTTGTTGAAAACTTCGCACCCAATCATCCTGAGTGATCTTGTAGGTTTGTACGACATCTTCAACAGAGAAAACCCATTCAAGCTCATCATCAATAGCAAGAATTTCTTGACTGTGAGGAAGCGGAATGCGTGAAAGACAATCGGCTCGAATATTTTTGCCACCAGGAAGATACTTTATATCAAAGTTGAATTCCTGAAGTCTAGCTAATAACCTCACAAGTCGAGAAGATGCTTTATTGGAGAACTATCACCGAGCATATACATTAATGTTTTATGATCTGTAAATAGCTGAAATTTAGTTCCCCAAATATACATGCAAAATTTTTCGACTGACCAAGTGCAAGCTAAAGCTTCGCGCTCGATGGTACTGTAATTGAGTTCAGCAGAAGTTAATGTACGAGAAGCAAAAGCTATCGTACACTCCTGTCCATTAACAATCTGACTCAAAACAGCCCGAGACCTTTGGCACTGGCATCAACGGTTATAATGCTTTGAATACCATACGTAAATGGTTTGATTGCAGGGGCATTAACAATTAATTATTTAACTGATTTGAAAGCTCCATTTGTGTCTGCAGACCACTCAAATTTAGCATTTTTATTAATAAATTCCTAAGAGGATGTACAACCAGAGCATAACCTTGAACAAAGCGAGCATAGTACTCACTCAATCCGAGAAATGCTCTCAAAGAATCTTTGTCTGAAGGAGCAGGTGCATTTTTGATTGCATCCAACAATGAATTTTTTGGTTTAATACCTTCACTTGATAAATTGTGACCCAAGTAGTCTACGTCCTGAGTAAGAAATTTGCATTTGTTAATATTTACAGTCATACCATTTGTTTGTAAATTTTGCAAAACTTTTTCAAGTAAGGTGTAATGTTGTTCTAATGTTTCAGAGTGAACCAAAATATCATCTTGAAAAGCTTGGATACCCAAGCAATTGTCAACAATCTTGTCCATCAATCTCTGAAATATACTAGCAACAGATGCCAATCCAAAAGGAAGTCTCTTACACATGTAAACACCAAACAGAGTTGCAAAAGTAGTTAGAGGTTGAGATTTAACTGACAAAGGGATTTGGTGATATGCCAAGCGTAAATCGATAGTGGAAAAGAATTTGCTGCGACCTAATTTAGCAAGCATATCATGAATTTAAGGTAAAGGATGGGCATTCACGACAATGTTCCGATTGAGGATCCTCAAATCCGCACATAGACAAATATCGCCAGAGTGCTTACGTGCTACAACTGCAGCAGAAACCCACTCTGATGATTCCACAGGATAAATAATATCTTGAGAACACAATTGATCTAGGTGTTTTTTGAGGTCATCCCTAACAGAGAGAGGAATGGGGCATACTTTTTGAATAACAGGAAAAACTTTATCTTTTAATTTAATAGTGTGTACAAAGTTTTTGACTAGACCAATTTCAGTACTAAACACAGATTTATATTTCTCAAATAATTTACTAAGCATAGGGTCATGTGTTTTGTCATCGTCAATCGATAACACAGGAAAATCACCAAGTACTACAGTGACCAGGTTTCAACAGTATTCCCAAACCTGCTTGATCACGCCATCCTAAAATGTCTCTACCATCCATAAACTTTTGTGTTGATGACTCTTCCTTTAAAATTAATTGTGTCATTAAAATAACCTCGCATAATGATGTCATATTCACCAAACGCTTTGGGATTCACGTCAGTAGATATTAATTTTGTGTTTGGCCATAACTTATAGAATGTTTTCTCATCTAAAATAGTAATTGGCTAACCCGAGTCTGCTATTACATCAATGTCAATTTGACCGATTAAAACTTTACAATTAGGACCTTTAACTTTTTTACCATCAAGGGAATTAACACATGTATAGACAAAGAAGATACATTTAAAGCATCACAAATGTCATCATCCGTGTAAATGTGGTTCACTTTGCTTTTGTCCCTGGGTAACCTACACATAGTGAAGAAGTGACCAATTTTTTTGCAGTTATTACATCTCTTGCCTTGAGCTGGACACTTTGGATTATTACCTACATGAAATTTCGATCCACACCTGTAACAAAAGATATTAGGCTTGCGTTCAAATACTTTTTTGTCCTTTAAACGATTTGCAACAGCATTAACATCAATTTGATTACTATTATCAGTATCAATGTTCATAACATTGGTGTTGCTGGATGAATTAGAAGTTTCAGCTAAAATTTTCGATGATGTAACAGAGCACTCAATGCTCTTGGCGATGATCATGACCTCATCCAAAGTGGGATTTTTACAAGTTAATATACGTTCTTGTATTTTTGTCGTTGTAACAGTTAAAAACTAATTGGTCTCGAAGTGCAGTATCCAAATAGGAACCAAATTCGCATTTTGTAGCAAGAACCCTTAACGTTGCTAAATAATCCTCAATGGATCCTTTAGCTGACTGTTTACGTTTAAAATAAACATGCCTTTCGACCAATATTGAAGGTTCATCTTTGTACTGTTTACCCAAGCGAGCTAAGGTTTCAGAATAAACGTTCCAAGAATCATCAGATGATGGACTTTGGACAATAGGTAGACTGTCGAATAATTGTTGTCCAGCGTCACCCAGATGGTTAAATAAAATAGCCCTTTTCTTTGATGGAGAATACTCAAGAGCATCTATTGCCTCCAAATAGTTTGTAAATACTCTTAACCATTTGCGCCAGGGAGTGGGTAGCTTACCTGCAACCTTCAAAAAGCATGGTGGAGCCAAAATGCTTTCATTAGAATTAGCCATTGTTCATCAAAAATGGCTTTGTTTATTTATACAAAAAGAAATAAACACTATACTCTGTCTTTGTATTCCCTTGTAACTGGTGCCGATCGCGATGACAACTAAAAAAACGAGTGAAAAAAACGGTTTCAGAACAACGTGGCACCAGTATGCTTGAATGAAAACAATCCCAATCCTCCAAAATAGCAGCTAAAGCGTGATGATGCAATCACGCGTTGACGTCATATCCTCGTATTTCCTTACGAAGAGGCGTCGAAAAGCACAAGCTGCAGACAATGGAAGTTGGAGCGTGAGCGCTAACTCGTGGCATAGAATGAAGTTGATATTTGAATAACGCTGAGGTTTATACAGGTATTAAGGCCGTTGAGAGAGAAACGTTGAAATGCGTAATGCACTCACAAATTTGAAGTCCGAAATAGCTCAAAAGTAAACAGGGTGAAGCAGTCGGTGGGTCTTTTCCTTTTCTTCTTAACTTCTCGGTTAAGCGCGATTCAGAAGATCGAAAGCGCTCTGCCCGACTGAAGAAAAGAAGCAATCCCATCCTCGTCGCCAATTTATGTAGTATGCCCTCTTAGGAGTCAGAGCCAAATGACTTACAGGAACGCAGGATTCAGGAGATATAAATAAAAGTTTATTCTGATACAGGTGACCCACGACTTCGCATATCAGAAACCTAGTCTTCATCTGAATGTCTACCCACATTCTAGAATCAGACTGAGTCTCTTAGATTGCTTACATCACTAAATTCCTTAAAGTTACAACATCCAAATAAACGAGAATTAATAATAATCAACTTACTACAATCTGGCTGGCCGGCCCTAGACGTCCGGGCAAAGAGACAAGCACATTTTGAAGCGCACAGCTCCTTGCTGCTGCCACTGGCAGCGCTGGCCCCGCCTCTTCCTGACACTTAGTTCAGGACGGGTTGCTGAAAAATAAAACGGTAATAAATAAACTTTATTTCTGTTTTATTTTTCAGCTTTTCAGCTCTGGGGCTTATGGGGCGACGCTCCTCAGCTCAAATGGAGGAGCCGCCCCTAAATTCCGATCACACTTTTTGCGCCCTCGGGCTATATGTTCTTACAGAAGGGGCTGCAGACTATTGCGTGGTCCCTTCTGTAAAACTGATAACGCTGGTGCATATGTAGTGCCAGTGCTATCTGCAAAGGGGAGGCCCTCATTAAATGAGAGGATCACTCTGCCTCTGCGCCAAAGCTGTGTTATGGAAGCAGGCACAGAGGCAAACAAGCCCTTAAGAGGCGCTCTGAAAAAGAAGGTGCCCCTGAAGGCAGCCCCGTAGAGAGTGGATAGGCCATCCCATGGACCTCTTAGACATCCATCTGTAGGCAGTGCACCTGCTTGCTAGGGAATCTCTCTCTCCTTAAAATGCGGGCGGCAAACCGCCGGTACTGTGAAACAAGGATTGGCTTGCAAGCAGTCGCATCATATTTCACTGAATGCGCTGCCCCCAGGACAGGTGCAGGTTTGGCCAGCCCTGAGAGGACTGCATTAATTTCAATAGGGCGCACTGTCCCCATTTGTGCTCGACACACCTGTCTAAAGGTGAACCGTCATATAAACAAGGACAGTGTGCCCTATCTGTAATAAGGCCCAGGAACTTACTTGCGCTTCTTGTGAGTATAACTTACCTTGAGCGCGCATTCTAATGACGCATGTTTGAGGTTGTCGTTGTGCAAGACCAACATGCATTCCAGTGACATACAAGTGTGTTGTTTCACGCCAAGCTATGTTAGGTTGTCATTCCAGCGCTGGCAGCCCACCTCATAGAGGCTTTGGCTGAATTCTGATGATGCAAGCGCATTGAGAGAGTCCATTAGTAGCCAACATGCCATTGTACTGAGCAGGTGCACACCTTGTTGGGGTTTGTGCAGAGCAATGGTTTAACACTGCATATATGCACCAATGAAATTTACATATACAATAAAGGGAGCTTAAGTAAGTTATTTTGTTATGTGAGAGAACCTGTGGGGGACCAGATCAGACTCCTCTGAGCGCTGCCAGTTCCTTGAGGAATGGACCAACGACATAATAACTCTCTGCACCAGAGGCGCCGCAAAGATCCAGAAGGGGACGGAGCTGATCATCTCCAATGCACATTGAGTACGACTCTTCCTACCTGCAGCTCGGTATGTGCCCGGGCAGAGACCGGGCCAAGGGCAGGCCCATCTGTGCCCGTCAGTGGCTGGCAGAGGCTGGGCCACCCCCTAACAACTTGATTTCAAAGTAATAATTTTTCTATTGATCAGCGGGGTAATACCAGAAGTTTTGACATGGAAAAGCGCAAGGCAAATTCCCACAACTGGTACGACCATGGATAGCTTTCTACAGCGAGCAGTAAGTGTCATCAATAAAGAACTTGAGCTGGCTGAGAAGCGTTTATCACTGTCATCTTCCCTCGCTGCTTGTACCCAAGCTGAACCAAATGATTATGTGGTGCTTACTGTTAGCGCAAACGTGAGAGTCAAGATTCCGCGTCTTGCTGTATTCCGAGGACTGAGAGGAAGGAATGCAATCCCCAGGCCAAACCTCAGGCAAAGCGTTTACGAGAAAATCCCAAGGAGGGAAAAGAGAAAGAGCGGAGGGAGTTGCAAATTCTAAAAGACCATGCCCAGGTTTACCCCAAGGTGACCACAGTACACGAGTAAACATCGTCATGGTCAACATGCAGCTCGGCAGGGAGCCATATGCCCTCTTGGTTGATGAGATCTCTAAGAGCGTGCTTTCCTCGCTCTCTGCCGCCCTGAGCCTCATACTAGCACGTCTACCCAAAATTGAAGAAGCCCACTTTAAATGGAAACCATTGCCCAGGGAGCAGAGACATGTGGGCCAGCAGCACATGGACAAGAAGGATACTTTGGTCTCTCCTCCTCCAAGGGGGCATACCATCAAGGGGATCCCACTATGGAGGAACGGGCCTCCAATCAGCTGTTACCAAGTGGACCACACCCACACAGTGCGACTGTTAATTGTGGCTCCAACGCTGTAATAGGAGGTCAGAGTGCTTACAACAATTGTTCTCAAAGACCATCAGATGGCTTTAATTGCCCTGACACCCACATACAGGAACTCTGTCCCCATCAAACCACATGGTCAGTCACTCCCAAAAGCCCCCGACACTACCAAATGTGTTGGTATTAAAAGGTGTCTCTTCCCTGAGGCAGGATGTGAGAGAAGACTATGACCAGCTTTTGAATGAAACAGTACACTTGATTAATGGCAGAATAGAGGGACAGGTGCTTTTGCAGAAGCAGATCAATCTTGTTCGAGGTTTGGATTAGTGGACCACTCTTTGAAATCACACAATAATGACTGTATAGTCATCAATTTCAAGGATAAGGCAGTCACCAAGAATATCATGACATGGACCCACTTTTCTGGGCTGCCTCTCTCACCAATTGAAGCACTACTACTGGGCTTCTTTTCTAGGCCCCAGAGGGGAGAGTATATTGCCCCCCCCATCCATCTCCCACCAGGTGTCCTTTAATAATAGTTTTACTGCCATTTTGCAACTGACTTATCTGGACTGACTTTCTGACCGAATCCCCTCCTCCAGCCAATCCCCGCACGTTGACAATAGCAATACAATTGATTCACTCAGTCAAGCTCCAGTTAAAGAGTGACTAGTGGGACAATTGTAACTACTTGGAACATTGCTGGCATTACCAAAAACAGACACAAAGGATTGGGTAAAATATGTTAAATCAGCACACATTGCATGCATACAAGAAGCATGGGCATCTAACACAATAGACTTGGAAGGCTTTGCAGCTTTTAATTCTCCTGCAATCTCCTCCAACAGTGGCAAGCCAAAGGGGGGCCTGGTAACGAAAGTTTCTACTAGTAAATTTATGTATTATTTTTTTGTAAGGCTTATACAAACCCACGCAAGAAATGGATCATCCAATTAGCTAAAAACCTTGGTGTAAGTAACTATAGAGACCTATACAGGGTAATGAAATATGATACTTCTCCCCTGTTTGTCACAGTTACTGCTAAATACTTATTCTCAATGTGGGTCAAAAGAAAACACCTAATACTGTAATGTTTTTCTCTTTCCTCTCTTTCTTTTTGCAAGCCAAGTTTATTTTTATTCTATCTTTGTCTCAAACATTATTTAATTTTTATGAATATAAATTGTACCAAATTACTCATATATGAGAGGTTTTAAGATTATTGCTTATAAATGTATATCGTTTTTAAAGTTGATGTTTGTACTTTTATGGCATTTTCGCCGAAATAAAGTTTTCTGATTGACTGACTAGTAAATGGTCCACAAATTAAACAAAGTTTCCCAACTTTCCCTTACTACCATTTCATTATACTAAAACTAGGAAACAATTTGGACATAACTATTATACATTTTTACAATAATGTTTTTTTGAGCCTACAAAGGTGGGCGTGGTCAAGACTTTAGAAATAGACTTGGACCGTTTTATCAACCAGGATTCCAATATAATTTGGTCTGGCGATTTCAATATTACAGAATGCTCTATTATGTCCAAACTAATCTGTGCGTATGGTGATGTTTGCACGAATACTCTGACCCATTTTGAACATAGTCTTATACCCTAGCTCTAAATGACCCGATAATGAAATTTAATCTGAAACTAGTCAAACACTGCAGTAATAGTAATTACCCTGATTTACCTACTTTCACAGGGAGAGGTTATAGCAGCAATATCGACCACTTTCTTATCTCCGATAGCAACAGTCCTTCCATTTTAGACGTACAGGTGGGAACTAACTGTATAAGGGGGGCACACAATCCAGTGACCCTCAAATTAAAGCTTAATACATCAAAAACCCCAGATTCAGGGTAAATTTATAATATCATCCCCAAAGGTCTGTATGTCATCAAAATAGAATGGGCAGGTGTGGATCCCGCTAGCTTTCTTAAAAAGTCTAGTAGCTCGGAATCAAGACCAATTCATGATAGGCCGAGCCACAGAAACAAATTGCGTGGAGAAGGGGGACGTCCATATTCAGTTATTAAACTCCATTAACCAATCATTGACGGTGAGGCCAAAATGGCATAGAAATGACACAAAGGGCTGGTTTAATGGCCAATGCCCCAGGGATGTCTTGGCGGTCCAGGAAGCTAGAGCTACCCATAACAATGCAATAAAACAGAGAAAGAAAGATCCAAAAGGGTAGACTTGGGTGAACCTTCTGCAGGCTGTGGAAACGAAGGATAGCATCCTATTCTGTAAAATGGTTGATGTCCCATTGTTCTCCAAGGGAATCGGCTCGACCTGGAATCCTCAATTACACCCGCCCAGTGGGTGGACCACTTGGTCTCAATTTTCTTTCCCCCCAGCCCAGACGGGGTAGTCCCCCACACCTGGCTGTGAATTTTCCAACCAAATTGTTTTCACCCTCGAAGAGGTGGTGAGGGGTAGAAATAAAAATCCAAAGGGGTAGGCCCCTGTCCTTAATGGGGTCCCAATGAACATCTACAAGTCTGAACCAGACTTTTGGGCTCCGTTTTTGTCTAAGATCCTGAACGCAGCAGGAGCTGGCCATGTACCGCCATCCTGGTCTACCTCTCTCATCATACCCGTTTTCAAGAAGGGACTAAGGAATGATCCTAAATGTTATCGGCCCATCTCGCTACTCCTCGGCCAAATTATTGGGGAGAGTCTTGTTAGAGAGAGTAGAAGGGTTGGCAGAAGAAAACAAAATCCTCTCAAATGCCCAACATGGGTTTAGAAAAGGTTTGAGGACGGTTGAGCAATCGCTCAACCTGAACCTTTTGATGGGAAAGTATACCCTGTCCAAAGTAGGGTCACTGCAGCTACGCTTTATAGATCTAAGTAGTGCATTCAAACTGGTCGATCAAAGGAGACTCTGGGAACGCATGGATAAATTGGGGACACCAAAGGAGATAATCTCGATTTTGGCCCACTTGAATAATAACTTAACAGCCAAAATCCGTTATGGAATACAGGGCGAATTAACCCCACCCTTTGGCACAGATGGAGGGGTTCAGCAGGGCTGCGTATTGGCAGCCTTCCTCTTCTCCCTATACATAAATGGTGTGGAAGAAATGCTCCAGGCAGCTGGTGCAGATACCTCTAGGATTCGGAGGCAGCTTATTCCAATACTCTTGTACGCCGATGAAGAAGCCGCCGTCGCACTCACTCCAGACATTCTGCAGATTTAAATAGACTCTATGGAAAGGAGGGGTATGAAAATGTATATCGCAAAAACTTACACCATGAGCTGTGGTCGAGCAAGAGGGAAACATAACACTTATTTCATCAATGGAAGGAAACTACAATGTACGAAAACCTTTAGCTAGTTAGGGATTCAGTTCTCCTCTAAATTGGACTTGAAGTGCCACAGGAAAATCTGTGTATCTAATATGATTAGAAACAGTGAAGGTTTGACTGGGTTTTCCTCCAAGCTAAGTACCAACCCCATCGCAGAGCTCCTAACCCTCCATGAGGCTAAAACAATTTCTGCTGCAACATATGTTGAGGGATTTGGGGCTTGGGGGATAATAGCATCCTTAAAAACATAGAAAATACATTTCTAAGGAGGCTGATAGCTGTACCACGTTCAATGCCGGAGTTGATTGTTCATTGGGAAGTGGGAGCTGACTTTCTATCAGCTACCCTAGAAAGCAAACCACTTTTAATATGGCGATCTGTATGGTCCAAACAAGAGTCTATGTTTACTGGATGAATCATTAGGGACTGTATGGGTCTAAATTAGATTAACAAAAGCCCCTGTTAACGGCATATAAAATAGGCATTGGTGGGTCTGGAGCAGACAGAGATGTATCTCTGGGTACACCGGTAGAACAGCACTGTTTGCTCTAAAAGAGTACGTGTTCAGGGTCTGTCATGAGAAAAGGGCCCAAACAGATCTCCATAAGGTGTCAGTGGGTCGCTATACCGCACTGAGTGACCAGCCTGGTTGTAAATTGTACCTCACGATAATCAATAATGTTCAGCATGGGTGCCTCTTGACTCACTTTCGTCTTCTTATTTTCCATTGTATGACCCCATTTCCCAGAAATGAAGGGTAGGGAACCATTACTCGGAAATGCCCTTGTGATAATTGGTCGGAGCAGTCAACCCAGCACTTCGCACTTTTTTGTAAGTTTTAATTATTCCCCACGAAAATCTATCTTAAACCTCTTTGTTTGCAAGAAAGAATTATTCCTCGTCATGTGGCTTTTAAGTACATGTACAACCTAAGGGATGTGACAGTGTATTACAGGGTGGCTATGTTTCTTTCTAAGGTGCTCCGTATTAGAGAATGACTCCGAAAATGTAATTAATTAATGTGCCCTATGATTTTATTATGTGATTCGGAGTCTGCTCAGTTATGTATTATGCAAGGTGTTTTATTAGACATATTTTAAATGTAATCTAGCTCCTATAATTATACGCTATTTTATGAATTGGTGCAACTTTGTGAGTTGGATGTTTTTATGGATTTTTAATGTATTGATATGATGCTTTTATGGTTTATTCAATATGAACCAAATAAAGTTTTAAAATAGAAAGTAAGTTCTGAAGATCAAAGTTTTGCTGACTTAGAAAAAAAGCAAACTTGGTTTTTAGAATTATTTCTCCTTTCTTTCGCCTCTGTATTACCTCAGTTTATTGAGTAGCATATTACTTAATTATTTGCTTCTTACATTTCACTATGGCTTCTGAGCAACAAGTTTTTTTAACTCGGTTTATTTTTACTTGTCCTGGGAAGCCAAACACCAATTGAAATATTGTCTAAAATAGTTTGAGAGTTACCCAATTGTAATAGACACCCAAACTTTTGAGGCAGATATGAAAAAGGTGCTGTTGGACTTGGCCCTTTTTGCAGGGTCATCCCTGAACTTTTTGCCTTCCTCCCGTATTTTTTCTGACCTGTTTTTTGTTGGTTTTATGACTCTGGGCACTTTACCACTGCTGATCAGTGCTAAAGTGCATATGCTCTCCCATTGTAAAGTGATGTAATGAATTAGTGACTCCATGATTGGCTTATTTGATTTACTTGACAGACCCTAGTATAGTGCACCATGTGTGCCCAGGGCCTGTAGATCAAATGTTGCTAGTGGGCTTGCAGCACTGATTGTGCCACCCACAGAAGCAGCTTCTAAAGTGTGTCTCAGGCCTGCCATTGCAGACCCTGTGTGCAGTCTAGTACTGCCATGCTGACTGACCAAGAGCACCCACTAGCCAGTCCCTAAACCTTCCCTTTTCTACATATCAGACACCCCTAAGGTAGGCCCTAGGGCAGGGTGCATTGTATGTGAAAAGTAGGACATGCCCTGATGTGTGTAGCATATCCTGATAGTGACTTACAGCCCATTTTGTTCTTCACTATTGCAAGGCTACCTGTCCCTATAGGCCAGAATGGGCAGTTTGATTATAACATCTTATAATCCTAACTGACCCAGGGAACGAATTTAGTATGCCTGAACTCAGAATGATAAAATACACCTTCTAGTGAAGTTGGTTTTAACATTCTGTGTTTGAAAATACCACTTTTAGAAAGTAGGTATTTTCTTGTCTAACCATCCGACCTGCCTCTGCTAGCTTGTGTATTGTATGTCTGGTTTGTGAGTGACAGGGGATGGGGGGCTCCAGGAGACAGGGTGAGTCAGCACAGTGCTGAATAGACCTATCTGCATGTAGAATGGTGGGAGGAGTACCACCTGGGCCTGAATAGGGCTGTGCCTGCCTTCCACAATGCTGGCTCCACCTCCTGTGGTGCGTCTGATGTCCCTGGCCCTCTCTGACAAAGGAAGAAGGTGTGCACTGGCAGAAGGCACCCAGAACTGGTTTGGACTAGGTACAGGACCCTCTGCCTTCAGAGGACAAATGATTTATGGGTATAAATACTGGGGCCCAGACCCCAAGAATTGAGATCCCTTCTGGGAAATCAAGACAAACCTTTGCCAAGGAGAAGAACCAAGGAAGCTGCAGGAGGTTGGACTGCCCCTCTGCCAGTGTGTTGTTTGCTGGATTGGCCTGCAGTGGTTTCTTCATTGCCAAGGAAAGGAGAAGGAACTTTTAAAGAACTTTCATCATCTTGCAGAATATTTCTCCAAGGGCTTGAATTTGAGCTTGCCTCCTGTCTGAAGTCTCAGGGATACAAAAGACTTCACCCTTTCTGTTTGCCTGCATCTGGAAGTTGCTGTTCTAGCTGCTACAGAGGGAATTTGCAACACCGACGCTGGCGAGCGACGCCATAATCTGCATCGAAGCCGTGAGTGCTGCTCCGACTTGCAACGTAGACCCGCCGCCGGGCCACATTGACGCCAGCGAACGACATTGTAACCTACCATAAGCTGTGAGCGCTGCTAGGACTTGCGACGCAGGCCCGCTGCTGCTGCCTGCTGCTGTGCCGCATCGACTCCGAAGCCGGCATGATCGCAGAGCCGAGCCTTGACGTGGTTGGTCAAGAATCCATTGACATCGTGATATCGTACGGAACCGTGGTTTTGGCGCCATTGTGACATCACCTCCTCTCCGGTCAGGAACCGACGCCTCCCCTGCCTGCGCAAGCATCCAGGACACTGACGCATCACCTCCCACGAAGCAAGGAACCGACGCCGCACAGCGCCAATGACGCTGCACCTCCCCGACGCCGTGAGCTGTCTTTGTTTTCGCTTTTCCAAGGTACTGTTCTTTGTGGGTCTGTTTTGACTCGCTGTCAGCGCCGTACTTTGGGATTTCTTTGGCCTTGACGTCGTGATAACTCCCATTGGGGTTATCTGTTGCTAAAGACTGCTTTTAAGTGAATAACCTATTTTTGAATTGCTTCTACCATCTTGAAGTATTACCGTTTACAGTATTGAGGATTTTTGTCGTTTGTGGTCTTGTGATAAGTCTATATAAAGAATACTTATTTTTATAAAACCTGTGTGGTGCCCATCTGTAGTGTTTTCACTGGATTACTGTATGTGTTCACAAATGCTTAACACACTGCCTCTGAGATAAGCCTGTCTGCTCGTGCCAAGCTACCAAGGAGGTGAGCAGGGGTTATGCAGGAGTGTAATCCCCTTTCCCTGACTCAGAATCAAGGGTCCCTATTTGGACAAAGGTGTATACCATTGCCAACTAGAGACCCCCAGTTCTAACAGGTGCTATTTTTTAAAGGTTTATATACTGCTGGACAAAGTGTGTTCAACAATTTGCCAGAACTTGAACCACCAAGAGGCTCTTTTAGGTCCTGTGATGCTTATTCCGAAGTAGTTGCTAGAATGGAAAAGGTTTTCAGATGATTCTAGTGTTTTACTGGCAAGACACAATTTCTTCAAAAAACAGTAGAAGTGTGAGGAGTCTGTGGAAGAGTACATAGCAGGGCTTTGCATTTTAGCTGCAAATTGTGAATTTGGTGACTTGCTTGACACTTATTTAAGGGACTTGTTAGGTCTCACCTAGCGTTGCAGCGCGAATGCGCTGCCATCGCTTTGCGAGGCATGCAGTATATACTGTAGCGTGGAATTGGCTTTTGTCTTAAATGCTGCCTTCTGATTGGTTTGAGGCTTATTAGTCCCTCCTCATTCGTCATTTGTATCCTTCCATGGCTACCAGCCCCTTTACTTCCAACAGTATTTTTCTTCCCCTGCCTTCCCCCCACCCGTTCGTGCCTTCTTCCCACCCGCACTTCCGATTCTAATGCAATAGGTCTCGCATAATTGCGAGTCCTATTGCATTTTCAATGCTTGCTTATAAAGTCCTTTCTGTGACGTACAAGGCGCATTGGATATTCCGGCATGCCTCTGTTCGGACTTACGTCTCGCTGGTTTTTTAAACAGTGCTTCTTTTTTTTTAATGCAGATTTATATAGCGCGAACTCGACCCAAAAGTATTACAGTGCTTTACATGAGCATGGATTATGTGACACAAGGACACATTCAGGCATGGGGAGATTAAGTGATTTGCCCAGAATCCCAGGATGTGGACGCGACCCCGAGGATCGAACCTTGTTTCCAGCACCAAAATCAGCAGCTCTAGCCGTCAGACCACATCCTCTCACTTTGCCTAACAGGAGTAAAAAAGAAGATAGCCAAAAGCAACATAAAAGAAAGCATCACTGAACCCCTGTCCGCTTGGATTTAAATCGTTTCCAAGTTACGTAAAAACGTCTTTTTCTAATTATGACGATTTTGTATTCTTTTGATACACATGTTTGAATTGAAAATTAAATTATCACCTACGTGTAAACCCTTGCAAGTTACTTTTAGAACTAAATTGTTTAATTTTAACAGCCATCGCGTTAACGATGCCAGATAGGAAAATGCAATACTCTACTCCGCGCAGCTCGGGCTTTCAATTACGAGCTTGAAACAGGCTCAGCATGGTGCCCCAGTGTTTCATTATCTATTGTTAGAGGGCGCGCACCTTTTATTTGATACACACGGTGCCCTCATCACGGCCGCCACGCTTCATGTTTTAGCATGGCAGCCAAATGCTTAACTTCATTCTGCAGGTGGCACAGAACAAAACATGATCAGCTGTGGGCTGTAACTTATGTTTTCATCTTCTTTCTTGTTTTTATTTACTTTGGCTCTGACTTGCATGTATTTAAATAACCCGCATTGACGTAATTGACTTCCAAGACAGCTACACCGCGCCCCGTGCTCGTGCACAGCGATTCCCCCCTCAGGAGGCAGGGTTATGATGCCTCTCAAATGGTGAACACTGGCATCGGATTCAAGAACATCGCAGTGGCTGGTGACGTAAAGTAGATGCTTGTACAGCCCCTCCTTTGCAATGTGAGATTCCTTTTGCTCATCAAGCGCCGCACTAACTAGTGCTACGTGCTCAAGGAAGTGATGTGCTTTCCTCTAAATGGTAATTTGCTCCAGAATGCAGCAGACTCACCGAAGTATTGGGGCCCATCAGACATGTCACTGTGTCTATTTGTCCTCCTTCTATGTCAGTTGTTGTTGGTACCGCTCTAATGTTGACCCACTCAAAAGCCAATAGTTGCTGCCTGCTAAGGCTGTGCACAATGAAAACAAGCATTGGCACAGCCAATAGGTCTTGCTTTTGGGACCTTATAAGTGTTTAGCCATGCAACAGTTGATGTTGTTGCACCAAGGATATTGTGCTGCTTAACTAAATACTTATAAGGTCCCAAAAGCGAGACCTATTGGCTATGCCAATGCTTGGATGCAAGGCGGAGGGGAGAAGGGTGCAAGGCAGATGGGAGAAGGGTGCAAGGCAGAGGGGAGAAGGCTGCAAGGCAGAGAAGGGTACAAGGCGGAGGTGGAGAAGGGTACAAGGCGGAGGGGCAGAAGGGTGCAAGGGGGAGGGCGAGAAGGGTGCAAGGCAGATGGGCAGAAGGATAAAAGGCGGAGGGGAGAAGGGTGCAATGTAGAGAAGTGTGCAAGTCGGAGGGGGAGAAGGGTGCAAGGGGGAGGGGGAGAAGGGTGCAAGGCAGAGGGGGAGAAGGGTGCAAGGCAGAGAAGGGTTCAAGGCAGAGGGGGCGACGGGTTCAAGGTGGAGAAGGGTGAAAGGCGGAAGGGGAGAAGGGTTAAAGGGGAGAAGGGTGCAAGGCGGAGGAGGAGAAGGGTGCAAGGTGGAGAAGTGTGCAGGTTGGAGGCGGAGAAGGGTGCAAGGCAGAGGGGAGAAGGGTGAAAGGCGGAGGGGGTGAAGGGTGCAAGGTGGAGGGGGAGAAGGGTGCAAGGCAGAGGGGGAGAAGGGTGCAAGGCGGAGAAGGGTGCAAGGTGGAAGGGGAGAAGGGTGCAAGGTGGAAGGGGAAAAGGGTGCAAGGCAGATGTGGAGAAGGGTGCAAGGCAGATGTGGAGAAGGGTGCAAGGCAGATGTGGAGAAGAGTGCAAGGCAGAGGAGGAGAAGGGTGCAAGGTGGAGGGGAGAAGGGTGCAAGGCGGAGGGGAGAAGGGTGAAAGGCAGAGAGGGAGAAGGGTGCAAGGTGGAAGGGGAGAAGGGTGCAATGTGGAAGGGGAGAAGAGTGCAAGGCAGATGTGGAGAAGGGTGCAAGGCAGATGTGGAGAAGGGTGCATGGCGGAGGGGGAGAAGGGTGCAGGGCGGAGGGGGAGATGGGTGCAAAGCGGAGGGGGAGAAGGGTGCAAGGTGGAAGGGGAGAAGGGTGCAAGGCAGAGGGGGAGAAGGATGCAAGGCAGACGTGGAGAAGGGTGCAAGGCAGAGGGGTAGAAGGGTGCAAGGCAGAGGGATAGAAGGGTGCAAGGCAGAGCATGTGGAGCATCTAGCAGCACCAGGCCTGTCAGCAGTTTTTACGGACCCCTATACAAACAACTATGCAGGTCCCCAAGTCACAAGCGCCTGTTTAGAAGTTTAAAAATAAAAGTGTTATGGGAAAGAGAAAACACAGTAGCTCCAGTCTCCGCCACCAACTAATGATTTCAAATGCGTCAGCTGACATGAAAAAACACAAAATGCTAGCTTCAAAACCTATGCATAGATTTTATACCACAAGCACCGGTGCTGTCAAAGCGCAGGGTCTGAGGAAAAGAGTCCCTTTGGCAGTCCTTGAGTGTCTGTATCAAGGTGTGATTGCATCAGTGCTCCCTTTACACGCGGTATCACAATCAGCGGCTGTCTCCTCCCGCGCGTGGCGGTGTCTGGGGCTTTAGAATATATTATGATGTTGCCGAGGCCTCTAAACAGCAGCAGGCTCAGTATTAGCGAAAACATGCTCTGCATACAGCGTGGACCCGTTCTCATCAGAGCCGCGCGGGCCAGACACGGCTGGGGCTGGAAGCTTCTCATCACAGCCAGTGTGATTACCAAGGAGACGTGTCCTTGGCAACCACTGGCCCCAAATTCATTCTCTGCAGGTCTCACTAGGGAAGTAGCTGATCCCGCGCTGGCGGGGCCCGAGGGGCAGCCGCACAGGGCTAAAGTCAGAGGGGCCCTTATGAGGGCAGCTACTTCTGCTGGTAGCGAGAGGAGGGGTGCGGGGGGTGCACAGCGAGGGATACAGGTGAGAGGGGGGAGAGTGTGGAGGGATAGAAGGGACAGAAGGGACAGAAGGGACAGAAGGTGAGAAGGGGTGAAAGTGGGCGTGAAAGGAGGGGGGGCGCAGAGAGATTCAAAAGGGGGCTCTGGTGAAAAGGGGCGAGCAGGAGGGTTTCAAGGTGGGGAGGGGTGAATGTAGCAGAGAGAGGGAGAGAAACAGAAGACAGGTGTGACAGGGGGAAGGCGAAACAGGGAGGGATACAGATGAGAAGGGTGTAAAGGAGTGTGGAGGGGAGGTAGCAAAACGAAGTAAAGAGAGGAGCCAGAGCCAGGTGAGTAAGAGAGATGTAAATATATTAGAAAAAGAAGGCATTAGGGAGCGAGAGAAAGAGAGAGACAGGGATGGGGCTTGTGAAAAGGGGAGACGCGAGAGAAAGTGACTGAGGATGAAACCGATGCAGACAGGGAGTGAGACAGTGAGCAGGTGGGTAAATGAGGTATGGGGGAAGAAGGAAGTGGGTGAGCGAAAGGCCTTGGAGGGATATCGAGGAACGAGGAAAAAGAGAGGCCAGAGGGAGCATATGTGACTGGAAGGAAGAGGCCGGGTGTGCAGAGAGGCCGCGAGAAGGGGGTGCAAGGCGAGATGAGAGTGAGTCAGCAGTGGGGAAACAGGTGGGGGCGAAGGGGAACAGGAATATATAGAGGCGGACAAGGGGAGGCCAACGAGCAGGAGAGAAGGGGAGACCAGAGGGGCGAGGAGGTGAAAGAAAGGGGGGCTAAGTGAGTGGGTGAAATGGGGAGAAGGTGGAAGGGGAAGCGGCGAAAAGGAGAACAGGTGGAAAAAAAAGAGCTCAAGGAAATCTGATGCTGGAAGGGAAAGAACGACCGATGTAGAGAAGCGCTTGGTGAGACGGGGTTGAAGGGAAGACAGGGATCAATAGGAAAGAGGTGTGTAGCAAGAGGAAGGGAGGAGAGGTGGACGAAAATGAGGGAGGAAGAAGGGATCACAATGGAGTCATGAAAGAAAAGTGAGATAAGAAGTGCAAAAGGAGGTAAAGGGGAGGGGCGTGGTGAAGAGGGGAAGGTTCACAAAGCAGCGGAGAGACACTAAAATGTTATGAAAGACGGTGTGCAGGAAGAAAGTGCAAGGGGTGAGATAAAGGTGAGAGAGAGGGAAGATCGCAGGTTAGGAGAGATACAGAGAACCAAAGAGGACGGAGAATAGAAAGACAAGAAGAAACTGGGTGCCGCTCGCGCCAGGGATAATAGGAGGAGAGGCACAGATAACACGAGGAGAAGGCGCACGGCCGTAAAAGTAACGCGGTCGTGAAAATACTGGCTCACTGAGAACAGCAAAGCGCCCGCGAAAGTGAAAGTGATCGCGATCAAGCGCAGCGAGCGATGCGCTTAATGAGCATGACGAGGAAAGCCATATGGCGCCTCTACTCGTAAGCGCGTGCCCGCGCACATGCACGCAAGCTGTAGGCCAGCCATGGTAGCATTTTTTAATGCCCTTACTAAAAGTCTCGCCAGAGCAGCGCATGCGCTGGGTCAGGCGAGACCTTAGAATTGTAAGACAGCAGGCCGGCCAATCGTATGGTGAGGTAATGGGCAGTGCATAATCCGAGGGGGCGCCAGCCATTCCAGAGAGCCACTGGTGAGTGCCATGGAGGTGGGGATTGCTTTGTCGTGCTGTATTTACGTCGTGCACTAAGAGCCTTCTCAGGTCACGGCAGGGCCCACCTTGGCCTTTCATCTTTTCTAAGTCAAGAAGGTGCCTGCTAGCCATGAAGATTCATGCACTGGGGGGTTATGTGGACTCTTTACCGTCACTTTTCAAACAGTCAGTGCTAATATTCCTTCTCAGAGCGCGTCAAGGAGTGTCTTGCCACTGGTAGAGAAAAAAGTTGTACTTGCATTTCAAAATCAGTGCTCTTCTGTTTGTGTCACATGGTGGACAAGGGACGCGTTCTCTTTTAACATAGTTGCTGTAAAATAACCATTGTCTGATTTGATCCAGAGGGCGTTCGCACAGTCTGAGGGCTTCATTGACAACGCACGTTGATTGACGTGCTATTATGTGTGTGCTTTCAGGAAATGTAGCGAGCGTGCTTGCATCTAAGTGTATGTATTTCACAGCAAAAGAAATCAACAGGTCAACTGTTGTGTTTGTATTTAAGTTGAGCAGATCTCTGGACTGTGTAGATTAGTGAGAGGTAGTTCACACGTATGCCCCGGGAACATACATAGTGTCTTGAGATTTACGGAGCGCACACCCACTGTGTTGTGTGTGTGTGTATGCGTGCGTGCGTGTGACTGGGTGTGTGTGTCTATCAGGTGTTGAGTATTATTGTGCCTTTCAGAGTGGCTCCCCCAGTTGACGTGTGTTTTAGGGAATGGCATTGTGTGCTTTTGCGTACTCTTGCACGGACTCTGTGTGCATGGCTGAAAGCATCAAAGCAGTACCCCTATAGGAGCGCTGCTTTCTGAGGCACGCAGACTGTGTTGATTTCACACCAGGCATGTGTTCTTCAATTACAAAATTCTCTGTGGGTGTGACGCTTATGAGATGAACACTGTGGTTGAATACATCACTCTCTCGATGTGTACCTTGAAATAGAGTAAAGGCCTAGTTTGGGGGTCCTTTGATAATGTGGCCCTAAAGGCTTTAATACTTGAGAACACTTTCTTCCTTGGACTCTGTTCCAGGTCACTCCTTACTAATGGCTGTTGCAGAGTTTTGCTTTTGTCAAACCATTTCTCAGCTTTTAAAATGGCAGCTTCTTGGTTTGTCTCCTGCTGGGCTTGTAGTGAGGAAGTGAAGGTCCTTACAGTACATGATCCAATACAAAAGCTTTTTAAGAATAATAAACCTCTACTACACATACCATCCTTTTCTTTCCGTAGATTTTAATTACACAATCAATACCTCTTTATCTGGCTACAAACTTCTCTCCCCTTCTTTCTCTCTGTCAGACACTTTCTCTACTACTCTCTCTAGTGTTAATTTCGCCAATTCACACACAAACTATCTGACCCTCTCAAAATTACTTTCAAAATATTCAGTACAGCTTTCAGCACTATCTAATCTGTATACCATATAATTCCAAAACACAAATACACTAAACACCGCACAATGCCGGCACACAACTAGCAATTACAATAAGAGCAAAATAATACCTCTATCATCTATACCTAACACGCCCACTAACCCCATACATCTCCCAATTCCACTACCTACTAACGCATGCTACCTTCCTATCAATACTAAAAAGAAGTTCAGATTCTTCTCTCACCTCCACCGCCCCCTAATTAACACTCGCACTACTCCCTTGCTCTCCCACACACTAACTCATTCACTTCACGTCTTTCGGCACAGTTTCTTACACAAAAGAAATTCAAATAATGTGCACCTCTAACACGCACTTCCATCCTCCGCTTACGGTGTCTTCTACCTACATACACACGGCCTCTTTATTTTATTTATTTATTTAGTGTTTTATAGAGCGCGAACTTGACCCGTAAGGGTATCAGAGCGCTTTACAAGGGTCATAGAGTTATACAAAGGTTAAGCATCACATAGTATTCACACAGTGCTGGAAATATGATGGATAGAGGACATGTATGTACAAATTATATTTACAATTACACAAAAACAGGGCCCCAGGTATCTTGGGGGGTTTATAAGTCTTAAACATTCTCTACCCTTCTTTCACTCTTTCACACACACTTTTTCTACTGCTCTCTCCTGTGTTCACTCACCTCATCACACACAAACTACCTGTCCCTCTCCATACTACTTCAATATATTCTATACGCCTCTCACCAAAATCTTTTCACCATATCACATAATTCCAAAACACACATACACTGAACTTCACACAGTTCCACCCCACAAAGTGCTATCACTGACAATTCCAATACAAAACACGTAATACCATGCAGATAACATACATCCACTCCACTGCAAACAATGTACATCCACTACACTGCAAACAACATACATCCACTACACTGCAAACAAATAGACATACGTAAAAAACATTATCATTTGCAATACCAATAGTTCTAACTTTCACAAATGCGAGACCGATTGCATTGCAAATGCTTGCTTTTCTTCAATTGTTACTCCAAAAAGGTGCAGAAAAAACTTTTGGAGTGACTCAATCCCACTTTAGCGGAAATAGAAAAACATTGCCAAAGACAAGTTTGTGCTTGAGTAAAGGATTTAGCCGTTGAGAAAACCAAAGGTGGAGGTGAATGTGTACCAGTTTCTGAAAATCTCAGTGCCCTCAGCATGAGGGATAAGGATGCACAGAACACTACTAGAAGGTTGTTTTGTTTCCATTGCAGGTCAAGATCTCATTCTATAATATATAATAAGTGCTAGAGAGTGGGACAATTTTATAGTGTATGCAAGAGTGGCAGCAATGAGAGTGCGGGGAGAGTCTGCAATGCCTGTAAAAGCGAAAATCAATATCTTCGATAGAATGAATAACGGGATGTTGACTTTGGGGGTGGGGGGGGTTCAAAAAGTACGAAAAACAAAGGTCCTTTGTGTGAGCACACATAAGAGTAGTGAGTGTTGAGGTAATGGCAGTTTCAGGATCTACAACCCAACAGGTGATCCCAACGTAGAGAGTGTTCCCATAATCTAGCTTGTTACAAATGTAATTTTGTTGGCTACGACTTTTGCATGCAACTAGGGTAAAAATGACTTTCTGCACTAGGATATCATCCCTCCAGCCTTTGGGAATATGAAACCGAAATTCTGGGTTACATTTTGGGCACACTGGAGTTTATGGAATGGCTAACACCCAAAAATATGTTGTCTTCATGATAAGGATCTAATAGGATGGAAGTATTTGGTAATGCTTGCTGTTTGACTAAAGCCAGTGTTGAAGGAATTCTGCTCAGGAACAGAACTATGCCTGGGACCATAGAACATCAGCATGTAGGGACTGAGTGACCATACCACCTCAGTATCTATGAACCCGAGTCAGACTTGCAATAGTGCCTCACTTGCCTTCCTAACCTTTCCAAAGGAACAAGTGAGTTGGCACCCCAGAACACAACGCTCTCGACCCTCTCAGGGACCGCAGTAACAGGACACACCTTTTCGCTCGCTCACACGTACTTGTCCACAATAAGATTAAGGAGAGACACTGAGGAAGTTTATAATATTTATTTAAACTATCGTGCTCTAAGATGCAGTATTTGAGTCACAATTAGAAAACAGATGCCTACCACAAATATCATTAGGATGGTCAACGAACCATATACCATAAAAAGCCCTGTCATATTATAAGACGGATTAGCCTAACCCACCCCCCCTTTTTTCTACTGGAGCTAAAGGATTATAGATCTCTGGGATTAGTGGCGGACCCCGTACCTTAGCATTCATAGGTGAATGCTCTACATCTCAGGTGAGGCAGCACTCTTGCCTCAAGACCTTCATTCAGTGTGTGTGTTTTTTCAGAACCCTTTTCCTCAGATGTATAACAAGACACGTGTGCTCACAAACAACAGCTGCATTCTCTTGTTATGTCTAGGTGCTAGTGTCTGACCAGAGAGAAGAACAAGGGGCATGGATGTCTGACATTGTCTAGTGTGTTCAGACCAAATCCCAGGAAAAGAGCAAAACACAAAAACATGTGCAGGTTCTTTGTGAAAATACAAGGCACAAAAACAAGCGTGTTATATAGTAATGTGTGTAAAAATGAAAGCGGCCTACATCTCGCACAGTTAGGCCAACATAGGGAAAACACAATCATCACATGCACACCCACATATACATCTACAATGTCGGATCTTCGGTTGTGGATAACTTCCTGAACATAGTGTTTCTATGAAACAAATAAAAATGTTAAATTTAATTATCATAGTCGGGTTACTCCCCACCTGAGTGACCCTTATGATTCACTGTAACCTGTGGCATTTAAAGCAGGCTACTCTCTGTGGTCGTTCTCCACGTCTGTAAAAAATGCAAAAATGTACCCACTCTGATGCTCACACCATTGCATTCCTTTTTTGGTATACATGTAGCTGTACAGCCAAGTTACAGCAGGCTCCCATACAATATCTATATCAGGAGTACCTTAATATTAACAACAGAGAATCAGTTGAATTCAAAGCTACCTGCTTTTAAGGGCTTCCAATTAGCCCCATGAGAGATTACAGGCAGGCCAGTCCATATGTCAATCAACCAAGCATTTGTAGAGCGCGCTACTCACCCGTGAGGGTCACAGGGCGCTGGGGGGGGAGGAGGAGGGGGGGGGAGCTGCTACTGTTCGAACAACCAGGTCTTGAGAAGTCTCCTGAAGCTCAGCAGGTCCTGGATCTGACGTAGGTGGATGGGGAGGGTGTTCCATGTCTGGCAGCGAGGTGAGAGAAGGATCTGCCGCCGTGGTCATTCGGTGGATGCGTGGAACGGTGGCGAGGGCGAGGTCAGCAGAGCGGAGCTGGCGGTTTGGAGTGTAGAAGGTGAGTCGTTTGTTGAGGTATATTGGTCCGGCGTCGTGGAGTGCTTTGTGAGCGTGGGTGAGGAGTTGGAAGGTGATCCTCTTGTTGACGGGGAGCCAGTGAAGGTTCCTCATGTGGGCAGTGATGTGGCTGTGGCGGGGTATGTCGGGGATGAGGCGTGCGGATGCGTTCTGTATGCGTTGAAATCTCTTCTGGAGTTTGGCCGTGGTTCCCGCGTAGAGGGCGTTGCCGTAGTCCAGCCTGCTGGTGACGAGGGCCTGGGTGACCGTCCTTCTGGTTCCTTTGGGGATCCATCTGTAGATCTTGCGAAGCATACGGAGGGTGTTGAAGCAGGAGGAGGAAACGGCGTTGACCTGCTGGGTCATTGACAGAGATGAGTCCAGGATGAACCCCAGGTTGCGTGCGTGGTCGGTGGGTGTCGGCGCAGCTCCCAGTGAGGCCGGCTACCAGGAGTCGTCCCAGGCGGAGGGGGTGGAGCGGAATCCGGACTGGGATGAGTCCAGGGTGTTGTTCTCTTCAAGGAAGCGTGTCAGTTGTCTGTTGACGATCTTCTCGATGACATTCGCCAGGAACGGGATCATGGAGATGGGCCGGAAGTTCTTGAGGTCCTTTGGGTCTGCCTTGGGTTTCTTGAGTAGGGCGTTGATCTCTGCGTGTTTCCAGCTTTCCGGGAAGGTGGCGGTCTCGAATGAGCTGTTGAAGATCTTTCAGAGTTGGGGTGTGATGATGGAGCTCGCTTTGTTGAAGATGTGGTGGGGGCAGTGGTCTGACGGTGATCCGGAGTGGATGGTGTCCATGGCTTTGATTGTGTCTTCGTCGTTGACGTGGTTCCAGGAGATCAGGAGGCCGGTGTGGCTGGGGGGTGGTGAGTCTAGGGTGTCAGCGGCTGGTGCTGGAGCTGGGGTTGGCGAGTTCCTTCACGATGTTGAAGAGTTCTTTGCTGTTGTGTGCGTTGTTGTCAATGCGTTCTTTGAAGGAGGTCCTTTTGGCGGTTCGAATGAGTTGGTGGTGTCTGCGGTTGGCATTCTTAAGGGCTGCATGGTTGTCCGGTGTTTGCACGTGGTGCCATTTCTTCTCTAGTCTTTGGCAGGTCTGCTTGGATGCCAGGAGGTCGGCGGTGAACCAGATGGCCCTTCTGTCAGTGTGTCTGTTTGAGGGTTTCTTGATGGGGCGAGAGTGTTGGCGCAGTTGTCGATCCATTGCCTGAAGTTGCGGGCGACTGTGTCGGTGTTGGTGTGGTCGGTTGGTGGGTCTAGGGCGAGGGTGGTGATTAGCTGGTCTTCGGTGACCTTGTTCCAGCTGCGGTGGGGGACTCTTTATTGGTGGTTGTGTGCGGTGTTTTTCTCGAAGGAGAAGTGGATGCAGCGGTGGTCGGTCCAATGGAGTTCGGTGGTGTGGCTGAAGGTGATGTGGCTGCTGGCGGAGAAAATGGGGTCGAGGGTGTGTCCGGCCGAATGGGTGGGTGTCGTTACGAGCTGTTTGAGACCGAGGTTGGCGAGGTTGTCCAGTAGTGTGGTGCAGTTGCTGTTGTTGCCGTTCTCGAGGTGGAAGTTCAGGTCTCCGAGGAGGATGTAGTCTGTGGAGGCCAAGGCGTGCGGACTGACGATGTCTGTGATGGAGTCGCTGAACTGTGTCTGGGGTCCGGGGGGTCAGTACACGAGGGTTCCTCTGAGGGTGGTGTTGGGATCGATGTGGATCTGGAAGTGCAGGTGTTTGGCGGTGTTGAGGGTGTCTTCGGTGTTGGTCGAGATTCTGAGGGTGATTCTCGAGATGATGGCGATTCCTTCTCCCGGTCTGTTGGTGCGGTCCCTGCAGGTGATCTTGTAGCCATCCGGGATGGCTATGGCAACGTTGGGTGCCGATGAGGTGTTCATCCAGGTCTCCATCAGGAAAGCGACGTCTGGGGAGGATGAGTCGAGCAGGTCCCAGAGTTCGACGGCGTGCCTGTGGACGGAGCGGGTGTTGAGCAGTATGCATCTGAGATGGTTGAGGCCTGCCTCGGTGGGGGGCGGTGGGAGGGGGCAGGACGTGCTGGTGCACGCTGGCTGTGAAGCTGCAGTTTCGGCAGGTGAAGGGTCCGTGGGTGTGCTTCGGGGTGGCCTTTAGGTGTGCTTCAGGTGGTGGATCGGCCAGCGTTGAGTGCGTGGAGGGTGTTGGCGTCGTAACAGCGACTGATGTCGTGGAGCTCACGGGCCAGTGGGTCTGGCGCTGGGCAAGGACGGGCGCAGACGGGCTTGCCTTAGGCGCGCCTTTGGCACGACAGCGGCATGGCCGTGCAGCGGCCGCCATAAGAAGGGGAGGTGGGAGGGAGGAGCAGCTGGGAGGCGGGAGGGGCGGGCCGCTGGGGATGCAGCGGCGGGAGGAGAAGGCTGAAACGCTGGGAGGGCTATGGGGGAAGGGGGAAAAACGGGCAGAGGGAGTGCATTAAGAAGTACAAGCTGAAAAACGGACTACAACAGTATAATCCAAAGCAGAGAATACAGACTACAGCATATAAAATAACAGCAGAACAGAATACTACAGAAGACAGACAAATAAAACAGGCTGAGAAAAATGCAAAGAGCGAGTAGACAGATACTCACGACTCACCACTAAGGCCACCAGGGATGAGGCGCAGGCGGGAGCCTGCGGGTGGAGGAGGGCCTCGAACTCGCTGCAGCAGCGAGAGTCAGGAGCAAGGGACACGGGCACAACAGGTGGAGCTGTGCGGCATGGGGAGTGACCTGCCTGCAACAGGGTCAAGGGTCGCTCCCCACGCCGCACAGCGGAAAATAAAACATATAAGGAAAAATGAAGCAGAACTCCAAAATCAGAGCTTTTAAGTTATCTAGTAACTAACTGAGGCCAAACGGACTATGGATATGGGTCCTACTCATGTTATCAAGGATACGATCTGGGTCTCTGATTCGCCCCTGGTACATGTGGTCATCATCACGCACATCCTGAATGTGGCTCTTCAGTCACGTGCAGCTTGTTTCCTGTGGAACAGTGAGCAAGGGGCACACGTCTAGGAATTTCTTTGGCCACTTAATGCAGCACATGAAACACACAAAAAGTGATAAGAGGAATGCTTGCAATAAGTCTAACCACTGCCAATTGCTCGGTGTACCATTCTAACCCACTGTCCCTTTGCCCAGCATGCCAACTCAGTTTGGACTTAGCCATATGCAAATCAGAATCGACCCTACTCAATTAAATTCAAGCATTCCATCCGTCACTTTTTTGTGTACGTCATTCAATCCTTACTTTTTAACCAACAGTGCTTTGCATGCTGGAACTCTTAGCCCAAATTTACAATGAAGAATACAATTGAATAAAAATCCAAGACATGCGTAAGGTGCCATAGCATGACATGGTGCCACTTGACAGCTATGACAACGGCATATGTGGCGGGAGAGGGATCAGCAGGCCTGGATTGCTATCTGCCATACCTCTGACAGGTGGAGGCTGCATTCAGGGATGGGGGGTGATCTGCACCCAAATTAATACTGTCTGATATCTGATAAAAGTTCTCCCTTTCCAAGGCTCCAGTTTTGCTGATGAAGAACAGCTCACAAATGTGGTTAACTTGATTAGCGTAATGTTCCTTCACCACTGAAACATGTCTTCAATCAATCAACAAGCATTGGCATAGCCAATAGGTCTCGCCTTTGGGACCTTATAAGTGTTTAGCCATGCAACAGTTGCATAACGAAATACCTATAAGGTCCCAAAAGCGAGACCTATTGGCTATGCCGAGCGGCCGTGCGGCCGCGAAAGTGAAAGTGATCGCGATCAAACATCAAAGCGGCCGTGCGGCCGCGAAAGTAATCTCTGTAAAGTGCGGCGCGCACACCTGCGCACATGCACTGTAGCTCTAGGCTGGCCTGGTAGCACTTTTTGGAGCCCTCTCAATAATTCTCGCCAGACCAGCGCATGCGCTGGGTCAGGCGTGACCTAAAAAGGGGCTTGTAAAGCACAGCTACTCACCCATGAGGGTCTCAAGGCACTGAGCGGTGGGGGGCTGCTGATCCATCTGGGTGTGGACGTTCAGTCGAAGAGCCAGGTCTTGAGTCTTTTCTGAGCTGGGTCAACGACGTGGATTGCCCAAGGTAGGTTGGGGCTTGGTGTTCCAGGTCTTGACGGCGAAGTAGGAGAAGGATCTTCCTCCAGTTCTGGTCTTATGGATCCGTGGGATGGAGGTGAGGGCAAGTTGGGCGGAGTCGAGTTGTCTGGCGGGTTTGTGGAAAGCGAGGCAGTGGTTCAGATATTCTGGTCCTGAGTCGTGGAGAGCCTTGTAGGCATGTGTGAGGAGCTTGAAGGTGATTCTCTTGTTGATAGGGATCCAGTGGAGGTGTTGGAGGTGTTGTCATGCGGCTGCGGCAGGGGATGTCAAGGAACCGTCTGGCTGCAGCGTTTTGGACGTTCTGTAGTTTCCTGAGCTATTTCTGGGTGATGCCAGCGTAGAGTGTGTTGCCGTAGTCAAGTCTATTGGTGATGAATGCGTGAGTGACCGTCTTTCTTGATTCTGTGGGGAGACCTATGAATGTCTTTCGAAGCAGGCGGAGCGTGTGGAAACAGGATGAGGATACTACGTTGATTTGGTGGTTCATTGAGAGCGAGGAGTCCAGTATGATGCCAAGGTTGCGTGCATGATCTGTAGGGATGGGAGGGGTTCCAATTGCTGCGGGCCACCAGGAGTCATCCCAGGTGAGGGAATGGGTCCCAGGATGAGTACTTTGGTCTTGTCCGAGTTGACTTTGAGGCAGCTGTCTTGCATCCAGGTAGCAACTGCTTTATTCCGTTATGAAAGTTGATTCTGGCAGTTGTGGGTTCGTTGGTGAGGGAGAGGATCAGCTAGGTGTCGTCGGCTTAGGAGACTATGTTGAATCCGTGGCTTCTGACCATGGCTGCAAGAGGAGCCATGTAGATGTTGAAGATGGTGGGGCTCAGCAAGGAGACCTGGGGCACTCTGCAGCTGATATTTTAGGATCTGATCACAGTCAGACCACATTTTGTGAATCTAGCACCCCCCCCCAATTTGTCAAAGTGCAGAATTCGAAAATTAGTGGATACACAATTTGCATCCAATTACGCAGAAATGGGAAACTGCATTTTAATTGTGGCCATTATTCCCCATTTCTGCATGTGCAATCCTCACATTTACGCTTTGGCACACGCAATTTATACCAGGTTTTCCCTGCTGTGCATCACATGCAAACACCCTCAAATTCAGCCAGATAGTAATCTTGTTTTGGGTGCATATGGGAGTTTAAATCCAAAGATGGATTACTGGGAGAATCTTGATTGAGGCTTAAGTAGGGATGTGACTTGTGCACGGGGCCTGTGGTTTAAAAGTTCGGCCAGCTGCTCGTTTTGGGACTTTGTTTGCATAATGTTGGTTTCCTTCTGTTGAGCCATCAAAAGTGGTGGAAATTTCCTAACTTATTTAGCATTGTTCGCATTAAAATGTTCATTTTTTTGTTATCTAGAGGGGTGGAGTTGGAGGGGGGGACCTCTGCCCCCCTACCCACCCAGTCATTTTCACCCAATTTAGCAGACAGTTTCCTGATCTCTCAATGGTACTCGATAACTTGAGTGGTTATAGACAAGGGGTAATATTAAGTTGTAAAACCCCTACTTAAAAGAACAAAATAAACACAAATATACTTCCGATTAAACCCGAGCAGACTATGTCAGAGTCCTTGAAATCAGGGCGAGTGAACCCCGGAAGGAGCTAGGAGGTCACACTAATCACAGAAGGCACATTATATAAATACATGCCGTAAGAAACCATAATACAGGAAACACAAGAGCATTTAAAGGATTGTCGGGATGGTGCACATTATACCTCGCTTGCTTGGTCATCCGCAACCCTCAAGGGGGACCGTCTCATCACTCTGCGGGCAGATGTCCCGTCGGAGGAAGCCTATTGATTAGGGCAGATTGACTGTTTAATTTGCCCTCTTCGCATCATGTCCTCCCTGTCACATCTCTGAGGAGTCCCCGGAGGAGCAGGAAGAATAGCATGCATGTCTGTGCAGTGGCAGGTGTGGGGTCGGAGGAATAACCCCAGCTGCCTCGCATTCCCGTGAGGTGCTGTGCTGTCTGCACAGCCCCCCAAGGCTCCTCCGGCCAGCCCTGACTAGCTAATACAGGCCAGGATTTGTGTTTGAATTCTGGGACTCGTAGTCTTGTTTATTACGTTATAAAGCCGGTACTACAAGTCACCAGAATTTAAGGGAAAAAGAACTGGACTGGAGCAGCACCCCCTTACGCATTGATCAGTGGAAAACCTTGAAGCTATGGGGCTTATTTACAAGCTTCTTGCGCCGCTAGTGCGTCATTTTTAACATGGGCAAAAGTGACGTACCGGCGGCGCAGTCACTTTTGCCCATGGCGCAGGGACTTGTGAATAAGTCCCTATGGGGCTTATTTACAAGTCCTTCACGCCACCAGTGCGTGACTTTTCCCCATTTCAAAAGTGACGCAACGGCGGGGCAAGGAGCTTGTAAATAAGCCCCTATGTGTGCACGAGGCAGGATAAGGCGCTATGTAGTGAATGAGGTCTGAGAGCATACCATGTGATCACACCACTCAAAATTATTGATCCCAGAAGTGGGCTGACCTTTAGGACCATCAGAAGATTCATTTCGAAAGACCTGAATGGCTCCTAATGCAGTTTCAGGTGTCCTAGCATTGGCATAGCCAGTGTATCATGGGCCCCAGCGCAAGGGAAGAAATGGCACCCCTCGCTGCTGCTTGATTATAAAATACAGCAATAATCAGGTGTGGCCCTCACGCCTCTGGGCCCAGGTCGCACTGCACCTGCTGCACCAATGAAAGCTATGCCTGTTTCCTAGTACCATGTGCAAGTAGCTCATCCAGTCCAGGTTTTTTTCTTTGCCTTATGGGACTTGCAGTCCAGTGGTTCCCATTATAAAATAATGTAAAAAAACGAATCAACTGGATGTTAATGTTAATGTTAATGAAATTTATAGAGCGCAACAAATACCCGGAGGTGTCCTGGCGCTTACTGATTCCCTAAGACTGGCAAAAGCTAGAAGTAGAAGGACGCCTACTCTTTAGAGAAGAGCCAGGTCTTTAGTTCTTTTTACGAAAAGGTAAGAGCTCTGTGATGGTTCTCAGATAGCGGGGCAATTCGCTTTTGCCCCCCCAACGGGCTTTCTTTATACGAGGCACCTTGGCGAAGAAGGCTTCTTTAGACCGCAGTAATCTGCCTGGAACATACCAGCGCAGTCTCAGCTGTAAAAACTCTGGACCCATACCGTGTAAGGCATTAAAAGCCAAGCACAGTGCCTTGAATCGAATTCGGCTCTTAACTGGGAGCCAGTGTAGGGCTCTCCTTTCCTTGGAAACGGAGGAAAAACTTGAAGGGCCCATGAGTAGTCTAACTGCCGCATTCTGAAGTATCTGTAGTTTATTTAACCCCACCAGGATGGAGTCCAAAAACTAGTGCTATTCCCAAACAGTATCACCTCAGTTTTTTCAGAATTCAGCTTAAGGCAGTTGTTGGCCATCCAACTGTCAACTGCTAGCATGCACTCTCGAAAGCGTCCTTCTGTATCAGCCTCTCCCTCCGGTGTCAGAGATACCACAATTTGAGTATCATCTGCATATGATGTGAGGCCAAAACCAAAGCCATCTATAACCGGGGCCAGTGCACTAACATAAATGTTAAAGAGAGTCGGACTTAGTGAGGACCCTTGCGGCACCCCACAAGGCAGTGAGAAGGGATTGGACTGAAAGTCCCCGAGGGCAACAATCTGTTTCCTGTCCGCAAGGAAGGATCTTAATAGATCCCAGGCCTTCCCCTGAATTCCACAGGTGTTTAAACGGCTCAACAGTATAGAGTGGTGAACCGTATCGAATGCTGCGGACAGGTCTAACAGAATCAATGCCGCCCTCCCTCCCTGATCCACCGCAACCCTAATCTCTTCTGTGGCTTTTATAAGGGCGATTCCGTGCTATGACCTGGCCTAAAGCCATACTGGGTCGGGTCGAGCACTTGAGTCTCATCCAAGAACTGGCTAAGTTGCCTATTCATAGTTTCCTCCACCAGTTTAGCCGGTAGGGAAAGTCTGGAAATCGGACGAAAACTATTAGGGTCGTTAACCGGGAGATTTGATTTTTTTAGGAGGGGCAAGACCGTGGCCAATTTCCACTGACTGGGAAAATGCCCAGTTTCAAACATTAAATTAAAAATTGTGGTAAGAGATTCCGCTATTGGACCCAAGGCCAATTTTACTACCTTTACGGGGCAAGGATCAAGAGGGGATCCCGAATTGGCTTCCAATAGCAGTTTTTGAATCTCCCCGGGGAGTACTGGCCGGAATTATCGAACACCGGGCTGAGCACCCCTTTTAAGATGGGGGTCTCCATACAACCATTTAAATTCCCAGTACTAAGAGTGCTAAAGGCAGTGTAAATGGATTCTACCTTAGATAAAAAGAATTTAGCCAAATCCTCACAAAGTTCTTGGCTAGGCTGAACTAGCACAGGCTTCGGCAAGGCCAACGAGGCCACCGTCTTAAACAATTCTTTAGTAGAATTTTTAGATTTCCTGATCTGAGCAGCGAAATAAATCTGTTTGGCTGCCACTAGTGCCTGTTTATAGGGTTGCAGGTGGGCTTTATACACTTTTTTCTCCAAATCATTATAATTCCTCCTCCAGCTTCTTTCAAACTGCTTACACGTGAGCTTTTGGTTCCTAAGCTCTTCAGAGTACCAGGGGGCCGAGGGATGTGATCTCATGGGCCGTAGGACTCTATCTGGAGCTACACTATCACAGGCCTGCTCCAGCCATCTTGTATAGCTTTGACAGGCCTCATTCACTTCAGAGGGCAGTTGCGTTGCGGAAGTGACTAACAATTAGTTAAAATATTTCCCTCCACCTTATTCCATGCTCTTCTCCTAATACACTCCTTAGGGCCCGTGTTTTTCTTAGGAGCCCCCGGCAGCAGTATCTCAAATTGGACTGCCGAGTGGTCCGACCATACCAAAGGGAGAATGCCCTTGAAATGTAAATTCTGATGGTTAGAAAAAATCCCATTCAGGGCGTGCCCTCCCCTGTGCATGGCCCCCACTACCTGTTGTCGCAGGTCAGCGGTCATCATCAAATCATTCAACGCCATTGTGTCCGTTTATTCCGTCAACTCTAAGTGAAAATTGAAATCTCCCACGATGGAATAAGTCTCAGCGAGCAACCCTTCTTCTAGAAGGGTACCCAGAGAAGTTAGGAAAGCATTCCTAGATCCTGGTGGCCTATATAGAAGACACCCCTTAAAGGAGTGATGATGGGTAATGGAGAGGTTGAAAAATAATGCCTCACAGGTATCCATAGGGACTGGCTGAAAGGCAGCCTTAATTGAATAATGATAGATCACTGCCAAACCTCCGCCTTTCCCTATTGGTCTATCCAGTGTCTGGCATAGAAAATCTGGGGGAGTGGCCTTCACAATGTCAGGCCCGAATGCCGCATCTGTCCAGGTCTCCGTGATGAATTCCACCTTAACCTCTAGGTCCTCCATGAGTCTAGCACATTCTACGCTGTGTTTGACTAGAGACCTCACATTAACTAAAATACATTTTATTGCTTGAATTTCCTTGCTACTTGCCCCTCTTGTCCTCTCCTTTTCACTAAGGATTGGTAGGTTTAGGATCCTTGGTAGGTCGGATCCACAGCCAACACAAATCTCAGGTATCACTGACGATGGGGTGTTAGGGAATATACAAGGACAGTTTTTAGTAGAGGAGGTCCCTCTTAGCTTAAGTAACCTTATGCTATCATACCTGCGAGCCGGCCGAGATTCTATGCCAACACATCCAGGGTCCCTGGCTCTGTGCGCTGAGCGGGCGCGGACGGGAGCAGACGGGCTTGCCTTGGGCGCGCCTTCGGCGTGCCCGCTGCGCACGTCCGCTGCGCGCTCGCGCCAGCTTCCTTTTAATGCATGAACTCGGTAGCCTGGTCGGCTGACCTCGACTACTCCTAAGATGGCGGCACTTCCTGTTACTCGATCCCAAGTAAGTAAATGCCCCCACTTATCGCTCTGCCAGTCTACAAGTCACCCCAAATGCCCCCACAACATTAAAATATTAGTGTTAAAAGAAACAAGGATTAAAAACCAATGATCTGTGCAAATGTGCAAATGTGCCAACGAAGTGCCTTGCCTGTATAAAATCGCTCAGCGTGTCTCTAATCTCCCGGCTCAAGCCTCAGGAGAAATCAGGGCAGGGCGCTCGTGCCAGCTTCCTTTTAATGCGTAAGCTACTCACCTATGGCCCTGGGAAACTTGACAGCTCTGCTCGCATATATTACAGTCACATAACCATTGCTATGGGCTCTTGCTTGGAGAAAGGACGAGAACGGACTAAAGGTGCCGTAACCCGCGACTTATCTTAGTCGCCAAACCCATAAATGAAATTCTGCTCTTGGCAATAGGTTTCTATGAAGTGGGTGACAGAGAGCAAAGCAATTCAATTCAGATGCTGTTTAACAAAAACAAGCATTGGCAAATCTAGTAGGTCTGGGTTTAGTGTGCTAACACACGCACGAACAATAAGCATTTTGGAGCAAGACACACAGGAGGGAGTCAGTAGGAACAGACAAAGAGGGTTATAGTTGTAACGTAACCCCTCATGTAGCTCAAGGCAAGCACTTGAGTTGAAACAGAAAGAGGCACTGAAACAGCTAACAGCATTAGGTGAAAGATGATTGCTCCACTGGACAGTGCCAAGACATGGATAACAAAGTCTCAAGCAAGGCCTGAAAGAGCCTCGTTAAAGAAAGCTGATTGTTGAGCGGGGCAGACCCAAAGCCAGCTCGATGTATATTGTTAGCAATATAGATTGTTTGACAGCTGCACTGCCAAAACCATGACCTAGAAACTGGTACAGTGTCAAATGGGGTACTTATGTGGAAGAAATACAAACGGAATGACTTAGAGGAGGGCAGTGTTGAGACTGCTGCCCAAAAAAAGGCCTGGCGTCCATTTTTAATGTGTTCCTGCCGCTAATGAGAGGACAAAGCATGGCAACAGCACACCAATGTCGACAATAGGCAATGTCACGTGGACCGTGCAGACTCTGACGAAAAATAGTGCTAGTCTGCCACCATTTTCGATAGTGCCCAATATGTGCATGACCACCATGTACAGCCTGGTTGTCTTTCACAGAATATCCATGCATGTGACAACACACGCCCATTGGAAATTATTTGTTGTCCTACACGTAGGCCCAGAGCAGCCTCCAAATGTTTGATGTGATGTCTAGAGGAGGGCGAGAAATGGAAAGTATAGAGAGTGAACATGGTTCTCAAGAGCCATGTTTACACTGTTTCTGATACTGACTTTTTTTTACTCCTTTAATCTGAGGTAGCAAGAGTAGTGTCGGCATTAACAAAGTACTAGCCATGAGCAGAATCTGCTCAGTGTGGCTAACCCCAATTGTTGTCCATGGTGGGAGTGGGACTGAGCTTTCTACTAGCCAACATTCTGTGGCCATAAAGAGGTAGGATTTTTCAGGTTCCATACCACTTATTATCATAATGATTACATCACAGAAAATTGTGGGATATCATATCGCACAACAGATCCAGATCAGAGGGAATAAAAGCATGGCCTCAGACCCAAATTATCTCATTATTAATTAATGACGTCACATTTATGAGTGACCTTTTTTGTTTGAATCTGTTTATTGACATTTTTCCAATTATACAATCCAAAGGCATTGTAAGTGATGGGTAATATGCTACACAGTGGAAGACATAATGGCACATAATTCAGGCAAAATATTGTTGCAATCATGTCATGGCGATAATGCGGTTGAATTACATTAGTGAGCAAACACCAGTAAACCTGTGTAATAGGATAAACCTTACAGCTTAGCTCCGAATTAGACATATGTCCAAAATGTACATATTTGCGTGATGAATGAGACATCTATATGGCAACCCCAGAAATCAGAATTAGAGAAGGCAGTGCATCAGGTGAGTCATAGCTGACGTTAGGAACAGATTCATTCGTTTTGATAAATATGTAGCAATAAGAACTTAAACAAAGCAACTTAACAGAACACATGATGTGACAACCCGCCACCATTCCCCCATTCTCCTTCCCCAATAGATGCTGTGTGAAATACCCAACGCCAATGATCTCCAAAAGTGCACGAGTGAGGGGCGCCATGGTGAACAAGTCTAGCAAATGCAGCCTGCAGGTTCTGTCTACAAGTCTGGGGCCCTTGCGCCTGTCTCAGCACTACCTTCTGTCTCATGTGAACGAGTGGACTGCAAATCAGATAAAATAGTATCCCAGTAAGTAGCAATAGGGTATTTCTTAGCCCAAGCCTGTCCTCCCAGTGCAAGGAAACACTTTCTGCTTGTGCCCAATTGAGCATAGAGCTCTCCCACGCTACAACAGGTGGAGGCTCAGAGGATTTCAATCTGCGAGTAATAAGACGTTTAGCCACTAGGAAATTAAAGTCTAGAAAGCGGGAGGTTACCCTATGCTTCTTGCTCCTACGATACAATCCTAGGCTGCATATTTCCCAGTTAAGCAGGTCTGTGCGTTCAGTACATGTAGATAAGCTTGATGTAATGCTGGTCCAATATGCATGTAAATGGGGGCAGGACCAAAGCATATGCAGCAAGTCAGCGTCTACGTGAGCACAACATGGGCAAGCCGCATCCTCTCTATGATAAAACCTGTTTACGTTAGCAGGTGTGACATAAACCCTATGCACTATATAAAGCTTGATAAGCTTGAATCAGGCGTTACACGGCATGTGTCGTGGGCCTTCCAATAACGCAGCCCATTCCTTCTCAGTGGAAGGGCACGTTAAGTCCGCCTCTCAACATTGCCATAGAGTGAGGAGCTGTGGGATAGTATGAGAGCGGAGGGAATCAGCGAACCCATCAGGTGTAAATATTGGATCGTGAGATGCTTGGGCAGTTCTGTGTTCAAGTTTCCTTAGTGGTGCCCGATCGTGGCAAGCAAGGAGTTGTAAAGCAAAAATTGACCTGGGTTGGCCATCTTTCTCCATTAACATACTACACATTGCCAGTGTACCGAGTCCATACAGGTCCACCAGTGTGTGTAAGCCAGCAGCGTACCATGCCTTCAGCTCAGCAGATGATGTGTGCACCCCAGTCCTGGGTGTACCCAACAGTGCCAACCCCGGGGCATAGGGGACCACATGGTTAGTGGTTAGTGATGCATAGGCATCTACGATAGCAGCGATATGCAATTCCCAGCAATCGTGAGTCAGGCATCTGCACTTGTGTGCAAAGTTGAAACAGGTAATGAGTGACCTTTTAGCACTGTGGCTAGGTTTAACCTCACTTAAACTTATTATCACCAACTGACACTGTCTGTGTCATTGGTCACTTCAATGAGGCATGAATTTCAAGGTGCTATGCAGTTTTCAATGGGTTGTTGGTACTTATTTTCCTGCTCAGAGAGCTTGGGCTTACCCTTAGTAGGTTCAGTCTTTCACAAATGTATTAGGATGACTTTAATAAATCTGTAGGGTCTAGTTTTGCTGACAATATGGTAGCTTCCCTCTTAAATTATCATGGGTTCAGTCATGCATCTAGTAGGCCTCCATTTCTGGGGCTATGGTAGGTGCTCTGGTCACAAGTATGAACAAGCATTGGCAAAGCCAATAGGTCTTCCTTTGACAAAAGTGCATTTTTAAAAATTGATATGATTCTCTGGCAAACATAGGCAATATGCAAAATATGGCAAAAATATAAAAAATAACGGAGTGGCCCAACAACTCTGGGAAATCCGCCCAGGCACTAAAGTACACTATTTTTCAGGCTGCTATAAATGTGTAATGAGGCCAAATGTTGTTAATCACATTACAACTGAATCAATGGATGGGTGGGCTGACACATTGCTGTATGAAGGAATGAGGAAGCAAAATGTGCATGTCACTTGAATAGACCAATGGATAAGGAGGGGTCACCAGGAGGCCCTGTATGTCTAAATGTATGTATTTTTATTATGAAATTTTTAGTAAACATGAGGTTTGTGAGACAGCTTAAGGGTTCTCTAAGGCAGATCGCAAAATTAGGCTATAGTACTGTGACTAACCTGCTCTGAGATACACAAAGGCCAACCTGTTCCAACTAGTCAGCAGCAAGTCAAACTAGCCCGCCACCATGCTGGAATGACCTAGAGTCGTGCAGTCTGATCTTTCATTTATAGTCAGTGACTGTCAATCTGTCATTTTCACAGATCCTAATACTCATTTGTCACAAGAAAGACGCACCTAGTTAGCAGTAGGGTTAAGCTTGCACTCACAACAGGCTGAATATCAGACCTGGTGACAAGGGCTGGAACCAAAATTCAAATGTTATTTTGACTAAGTCTCTTCTGTATGCAGAACTGCTCTTGAAAGCTGAAGAGGATGCAAGAAGTTCACCCACAGTGGGGAAAGCCCTTCCGACACAGCTTCCCTGCCCACAGTCAACATATACGCCACATAATTAATTTTCTCTGTCATCAGTACACTTACGCATATTGTTCATTCAGGGTGTTTTAGGTCTCATCTACTAGACAGTGCAAGCTGGTTGATCGTGACAAAATCTAGTGTAGGCTTAACAAGAGCTTAGAGTGGACCTACAGCCCACCACTGCTTACCATTGGATGGCTTCACTGTCACTCTTGTTTGCTCGCTTCTGATTCAATGGCTTCCTTGTTTCCAACTTTTCCATCTTGTGTTTGTCCACCCCACCGACCCCACCCAGAGTATACCCTTTTTACCATCTATTTGCTTGGCTGACTTGCATTGTTCCACTGCTCATTTTTAGGGAAACTCCTTTTCTGTTTTTGCTTAAGCACTCTATGAGGGTGCATGTATGTATGAATATATATGGCATTTCTATAGCTTGAACCTGGCTAAAAGGCAGCTGAGCACTGTTCATGGTCAAAGGCAAGCCATAATGGTAATGAGTAGAAGGAGAAGAAGCTGGGCTGAGGATGGTTAATGCAGTGTGACGTAATGTTTTTCAAAGAGAAGTCTTCAACTCTTTTCTAAATCGGAGCAGCATTGGGTTGGTCCTGATGGAGGGCATGTTGTTCCAGATCCTCAGAGCATAAATGGAAAAGGCCTGCTGTCTTGTTTTTTTTCTCTTTTACACCAGTGGCGTAACAAAACGTGAGGGGGCCCCCACCAAGATATGCTGAAGAGGTCCCTCACACTCACATCAGTAGGGGCTGAGGGGACCCCCTCCAGTATGGGTAAGCATGGGGGCTACCCCGCACCGGGGGGGGGCTGCGGGATCCTTTATTACGCCCCTGTTTTACACTTCTTAGTAAAGTCTGATGGTGTCCTGGCTGTGAGAGACATGAGCTTGTCTGCAAGATAATCCAGGTACATGCTTTTCTAGCTCTCTGTCTCACACGTGAGAGCTTACCGTGGGCTCACAGCCGCTCCTTACTTACCATTGTTTGGCTTTTTTCACTCCTATTTGCTTGCTTCTTATTCAATGGCTTTCCTTGCCCCAACTTGTGTTTGTCCCTCCCCTGGAGCACAGCCTCTACACCATCCTTTTATTTGGCTATGTATCCTTTTTAGGTCTCGCTGAGTCAGCGCGCATGCGCCGCTCGGAGAGACTTTAATAGGTGAGTTTTCAAAGTGCTGCTCGCTGGCGACAAGCTTGCATTCACGCGAGCGTGCACGCGCAAACCGCTAGCATTCAGCGCCATCCGTCTTTCCTCTTGCTTGCTCCCTGCCTCCGCACCTCCCCCCGCCTTTGCGCTTACAGACTATTCTGAACAATAATTTAGCAAACCAGCAGTCGTATCTCAACAGCAGAGTCACTCTTCAATGAACCTGCATTGGCACAATTTAATGTCATTTTTCTCAATGGTGCAGCGCTGGAATTTATTACCAATAACGTCAGTCTTTAATACACCAATTTGATGACCTTTTAACAATCGTTCTTTAAAGAACAGGTACATAGACATGGCGATTATGTCTTTAATGGACCAGTACGGCCATTTCTCAAAAATAATTGTACAGTAATGGCACTTAAAAGATCCATATATCCTTGACTAGTGAGTACACACATTTCCGGCGCTGTAGATCATGATAATCGGTATTCGTGGCTTAAACCAACCCGCTTTACATAAAAAATATGTTTGTTATAGCAATCCAGGAAAATGTAGTTCAGACCGAAGGTCTCTGGCGCTGTAGCCACAGGGAAAAATGCTGCTGCATGTACGGAATATTAGGAATGTGTGACATGCTGCTAGTGAGAGACCGCTACATAACATGGTAATTCCCTTTCAAGCACAGTCAGTAAATTAGATAAATACTCACAAAAAGGTTGGTACCACTGAATCAAAATACGGACGTTTTACATGCATCAAATGAAAATGAAAAAATCACATAGCATTGGTCTGTAACAGTCCGTTTCACAACATACCTCTATCTCTACGAACCATGATCTAAATAAAAGTTCAAGTTTGTGTACAAAATCCTAATACTGTATGTGCACTGCCTCCCTGTGAAGAATCAAATCCTGACCGCCAGCCCCTCCCCCATCATGACCCAGGGTCAGGCTCTTACCGGCATCATTTTGGGACCACCCCAACCACACACACACACAACCACACACATACACAACCACACACACACAACCACACACACAACCACACATACAACCACACACACACAACCACACCCAACCACCCAACCACCCACACACAACCACACACACACACAGCCACACACACACACAACCACAACCACACACACAACCACAACAACCACACACACAACCACATACACAACCACACCCAACCACACACAACCACCACACACACAACCACACACAACCACACACACACACAACCACACAACCAACCACACACAACTACACACACAACCGCACACACACAACCACACACACAACCACACACACAAAGGAAGGAGACAACTGCAGCAGGACCTTCGGCTCGATCAAGACAGCAGAACCACCAGAAAAGGAACCCCTCGGCACGACCTGGGTAGCAAGAAGTTGTCATTGGACACATCATGATCCTATGAACAATAGTATCATCAATGATCTAATCCAAACTGTAAACTGTGACAAATAACATCCCTATATATTGCAGTACCACAAAAACAGCAACCAGCATTGGCATAGCCAATAGGTCTCGCCTTTGGGACCTTAAAAGTGTTTTGCCATGCAACAGTTGTTGTTGCACCAAGGATATTGTGCTGCATAACTAAATACTTATAAGGTCCCAAAAGCGAGACCTATTGGCTATGCCAATGCTTGTTGGTTAAGCACTCTATAGGAGTGCACGTGTTTCCTGCGATCCTGCGTTTGCTTCTCCCCCACTTTAATCCTGCCCCCGCCCTCTGTGTTGCTCTCTCTCATGTCCTTTTCATGATCTTGCTGCTCTCTTCCTCTTGTGCTTCTCCCCCTGCAGCACATCCTCAGTTCTCCATTTTGCTCTCTCCCTCACTTGCTTCCCAGTGCAGACCCCATGGTGTGTCATGTGCTTCACTTTGAAAACCAACCCAATTTTCCGCGCTCATTTTGCACTCATTTGCTTCGAACCCACCCCTGCTCCCTATTGGTCTCTCCCTTAAGAACTTTCCCACCCACAAACCAGCCCCGCCCCCTTGCAGTCCTCTCCCGCCTGTGCTTTCTCTTTAGCAGCTAACCCCCCTGCCCGTTATCGGTGTTGCTCTCGCCTCGTGTCCTTCTCCCGTGTTGATCCGTCTCTCCAATGTACTCTTTCCCCTGAAAAGAGTGCACCCCGTGCTCGGTGTTGCTCTCTCCCTCGTGTGCGTTCCCTTACGTAACCTCCTACCCCCAAAAGCATTGGCAAAGCAAGTAGGTCCAAAAGGCGAGACCTATTGGCGTTGCCAATGCTTGTTTTCGTTTGTGTGAGTGTATTCCGAAGTTTTGGTGTACTTAAATCACTCTATTGAAGTGACTCCTTGCGATGTCAACAGGCTCACAGGTCTTTCCACATCAAGGCCTAGTGACATCATCAATACGTTCATTAGTTCTCACTTCTAAGGGTTTTGAAAACCTAAGTTTTGCATTATTTGACCCTTTCTGTAAAGAGCTGTCTCTGTGACATGTGAGCCTTCAGCTTTGCCAGCCCGCTCATTCATCTTGGGCCTCCCTCGCGTGCGTGCCAGTTGCTATGCCAGTCTGTGCTGGAAGCTGTGGCATGGGAGGGCCCCTGTACGTCTCCCCTCCTCGGTTGCTCATAATTTAAAGTGACAGCAGGCCTCTGGAATGCGCCGCCCGGGAAGCTGGGAGTTTAAACAAAGAAGGAAACACGGTGGCCGTCTCTTTCCCCGGCCCTGGCATGAATAGCAGGAAGCGCTGGGACAGGCTGACCCGAGCCCGCCAATGCCAGGGGGTGGCTGGCGGGGCGGGGTTCGGACATACACAGGCCGGGTGAGTGCATGTAATAGGTGCTGCCGATGGGGGGCGCCACAAACACCTCCACGGTGTTCCTGACACTCACTGCTTGGCTTCCTGTATCCATGGTGACCAGCTGAAGCAGGTGCAGGCCCTTAAATCAATAAACACGACCCCTGTGAAGTGTGAAGGGGATCCCATGGTTCTCAAGGGAGAATACACAGACTGCCTCTACTCCCCAAATACACCCTCGCGCTGTTCATAAGCATAGTAAGCTTTGGGACGTATCTGTAGGAAGAAAGGGGGTGTCCGCCTTCCTAAAGCATTCATTATTGAGCTACTAGTTGTGTCGTGAATTCCCATTTGGGCGTGCAGTATTTATGTCGGTTTCAGCTGTGAGGTTGTCACTACAAGGCCAGTAGTTAGGGTCTTGGAAAGTCAGTAAGTTAATGAAATCTGAGTGGGCACCCTGCAAAGTACATGGAGGGGCCCCCCTCTGGACTTACTCTGGAGCTCTCAGGCCAGGGTACTGTTTCGGGGCCCCCTGGAGCTCGAGGGCCCACGGCATTGTGGGGCCTGCAGGGGCATTTGTTACGCCACTGCTACATATGCCCCTCAAATCTTCCAGTTCCTCATGGTTAATATAACAAAAGAATGGCAGTGGACCAGAAAGATTGCCTCAAACAAACCCTTATCTCCAAAGACATCTATTTGTGATTTAGAATGTATGTTCCACTGTGTGCACTCCCTGTAGACACCCTCTGCCAAAAGTGTCACTCTTATCTAGGGAAAATCAGTAAACACAAGAACCAGAGGTGCACCACATTTCAACAACTACAAAGATTGAAAAATGTTTCCACAAAATTCCAAAGTCGGTATAAATCTTCTCTTTGTTGTCTTTTTCTTAAAATTGCTTTATATACACAGCAAAACCAGCCAACGCGTTTCGTCCATATAAAAATGTACTTCTTCAGGGCATAACAATAGTGGGGAATTCTATTGAATAATCCGCTCTCACAACAACAACCTGTTAGTTGCATCTGTTTCAACTGTCATTCCGGATATACATCTTCATGAAATGTTACACCAAAGTGTTTTAGAATTAAATCATCTCCATTCCTTAATCCATTATCCATGTGTATCTTTTATTTCAAACAAATAAAAGAAAAAGGGCAATTCCGCCCATCACTTACCCTTTTCTCCCTTACTCTGTTCTTTCCTCCTCTTTCGCTCCTGTAAGCACAAAAGAACAGGGTGCTATGCAGCAGTCATTGACCTTATTTGCTTTGACCTTGTGAATAGATTCAAACTTGGCCACTGTTGGACCTCCTTGTAGCATCGGACAAGGATGAGGATGAAAGCACCAGTCCCACCTCACCCTTCTCTACAGAGCGCAGAGTTGTAAATTGTTTCTGATTTTCACGTGGTATCTCCAGACACTCACACAAACTTTTTTGATATGAGGTAAGCAGACACTGGAGGCTGGGATCAAGTTTAGAGGTGGTGACCTGGGTGACATTTTTTCAGAGCGGAGTGATTTTGTCACTGAAGAATGACATTAGGTCAACACAAAGGCATTGAAATGGAGCCACCATTGGAGTCACAGACGAAAGTGCAGTCATTTCCTGAAATACTTGCAAGAGTTCTCTGGGTGAATTTTCCACTTTACTTAAGTGTGACTGGAAACTCGCCATCTTAACTCTAGTGAAAGGGTGTTTCTAGCCTTGGTATGAATAGGGCATCAAGGGTGATTGGTAGGAAAGTGTCACTTTTCAAATGCTTTTCAGAAGTCCTACTTCTCTTCAGTGAACTGCACTTATTTGAAAACTATTAATTATTTTGTGATTTGGATGTTTTTGGTTTCCTTTCCTGAGATGGACGTTGAGACCATGTAGATGGGGTCCAGGATGAAACCTGGGGGTATCGGAAACTGGTGATGTTGATTCCAAGAATGAATGTTGAAGCAGTCAGATTAAATGGTGTGAACGTTTCTTACCCAAGAGAAAGGTTAGATGATAAGTTTAACAGGCTTCTTCACATCAATTTAATTTGCCAGTGTAAAGTGGATGAGTACATGGTAACATCTTGATAGCGAAAGGTAGCTAGTCATGGCTAAGTTCGGTACTTCATGTATCTGCAGGTTGAGTCTATGTTTTACATCTTGAATAGAAGAGGTAACCAAATGGGATTAATCCAATGTGCAATGTTGAGCGTAAGTATATTTAACATCACTGGCAGTTAAAGATTCCTAAAAAGTGACTTTCCAGTTGGATATCAAGCATAGCACTGGGAACCAAAGGAAAATATTTAGCAAGTTTAAAGTTGAGAGTTGCACCCTATACTTCTGCCTTTGTCACCTTATCCTCTTTCTCTTTCTAAGTCTCCCTGCACCAACCCATGAGCGGATCTCCCCAAATATGCTTTTCGCTCACAGTAAGGGTCATCAGTTTTGCCACTGGGTACTTTTCTCTCGTGCCACTGCCATGCCCCATTTCTAACCGGAGAGAGGCCAGTCAGCCAGTCAGCTATTTGCTAGCAGTAGAGCCCAGTTTAATCTGCTCATAATTGAATTCAAGACACTCCATGGTCCGGTCCAAATCCTCTAACATGACTGAGATTGCATCCAGGCACCCCACCATCCCACACAGGTTCGGCATTCTGCTCACTCCCCCTCCTAAGTGTACCAAAACCCCCTTGTGCATCATTTCGCTTCCAGTAATTTCTTCTGCTCCTCATCAATAGCATTTATTTCCACTTTATCTAAGATCTGTACCCTCCCTAACTGCATAGAAAGCTGAATGAAGACCCACATCCTTGAGAATGAGTTTGCTTCACCATAATCTCCTTCACCAATGAAACCTACACCTACTTAGCTTATCCGTGAATAGCACTATTACCTACAATATAAAGTTTGTTGAAATACTGCTTAGTTCACCAAAGAAATCTGCTTCCATGCCAATCAGTCTGATAGGTTTATTAACAAAAGATAAAATAATCATCTGAGAGCCCCAGATTCACCTGGCCGGGGATTCTCCAGCACCAGTTAGTTGAGCAGGCTCATAGACTCATGTTTACACCCTACTCTACCCATGATTCGTGTAGTTATCATGTGTTTAATTTTTCCAATGAACACAAGCAGCTTTCTACCCTGTGATAATGGAAACTAGAAATGACTGCCTTCAGACAGTAAAAGAAAGGTAAATAGGTTCGGCTGAGCAAACTGTTCCTGGTTTAGAGTCAAGATGCAGAAGTGGCTCTAGGTTAGTGACTGGCACGTCCTGTGTGCAGTGGCATCCTGAGAAAATAAACATGGCTGAACCATGTGCAGTTACACTATTGCGAGTAATTATGATTCACGTTTTCAAAGCCCATTCGTGGGTTCCTAACCTCACCCTCTGCTCTTACAAATCTCCATAACCATGGCTTACGTGCCTACAACCCAAGCTTTCAAAGTACTTCTATAAGAACGTCCCTGTTTGGAAGTAATTGAGGGTCGCCATTTTGTACGCTGATCAATCAATCAATCTGGAGCATTTTGGAGAAATTGGAGAGTTTCAGACAACAGCTGGATGGGAATAGCTGAGTACTTTTGCAGAAGTGGGACACCCATGGATATAGAGTATTCTGGGTGGCAGCCAATGAGAAGAGAGTGGTTGCACAAAGAGGGGAAGCAGATTGGGATTCTGGAGAATGCCAGAGGTTTGATGATTTAGGGGCACAATGGGTGTGATGTGGTATAGGGTGACTGAATGGAGGATGGTATAAACTGCATGGAAGAAGAGCTTGGAGGGGGAAGTTGGCAAAATGATATCCAGGCAGACGATTCTCTGAGCCCAGTGGGGGCAATGAGGAAACTGCAGAGAGGGCTTCTAACTTTGGTAATTTTCAAGTGGGATTACGATAGAAAGCTCTTACCCGAAATGCTGCACTGAGAGGTCATGAACCAGGAAGATAAAAAAAAGTTAATGATACGGGGCACACTTCTCCATCTCGCTGTCCTTTGTGTTCTTGCTCCATTTCTGTAGCCTCTTTTACAACTATTACGTTCACCCAATTTTCCATAACTTGTTCCACTGCCCTATAATTCGATATTTCCCTCATTCATCCTATCATTCCGTCTTATATCCATCACCTTATCTTACTGTGGTTTTGACCATCACCCTATTCTTTTTTCTCATTTGTAACACTCCAATCGTCTGCTCTTTAGTGTGTCCAACTTGTTTCTCTTCTTCTGTTCTTCACTCCATCCTTCACTAACTTGTTCTGTCAGTGTATCCTCTCTCCCATGCTCTGTGGCTTTGTCCATCGTGTCCCATAATGGATTGTACTTCCTTCTCTATCTTGGTCCTTTCATTGACCTAAGCTCCTTTCTCCTTTGCTCTTTCCATCTCCTCCAAGGCTTTGTCCTTCTGCCACATACTGGGTTTGACTTCCTTCTCTCCGTTGCCTCTTTGGGCCATGTTCTTTACATTAGTCGACTTCCCCTTTGTTCTCTCTTATCTCACTCCTACCACACTTCCCCTCATTGTCTAACCTTCCATTCTTCTCTCCCTTACTCTGCTTTGTCACCCTTCTCTCCCTTACCCTGTTTTTCAATCCGTATATCCCTTGATCGTTCTTCTCACCCTCCTCTCCCATACTCTGCCCTCTCATCCTTCTCTACCTTGCTGTTTTTCCACCCTACCCTCCCATACTGTTCTTTCATCCTTCTCTACCTTGCTGTTTTAATTCCTTCTATACCATACTCTTTCCTTTTATCCTTCTCCATCTTGCTCTGTTTTTCCACCCTTCTTTCCCATGCTGTCCTCTCATCCTGCTCTACCTTACTCTGTTTTTCCATCCTTCTCTCCCATACCCTGCCCTCTCATCCTTCTCTACCTTGCTCTGTTTTTCCACCCTTCCCCCATACTGTTCTTTCATCCTTCTCTACCTTGCTGTTTTCATTCCTTCTATACCATACTCTTTCCTTTAATCCTTCTCCATCTTGCTCTGTTTTTCCACCCTTCTCTCCCATGCTGTCCTCTCATCCTGCTCTACCTTACTCTGTTTTCCCATCCTTCTCTCCCATACCCTGTCCTCTCATCCTTCTCTACCTTGCTGTTTTTCCACCCTACCCTCCCATACTGTTCTTTCATCCTTCTCTACCTTGCTGTTTTCATTCCTTCTATACCATACTCTTTCCTTTAATCCTTCTCCATCTTGCTCTGTTTTTCCACCCTTCTCTCCCATGCTGTCCTCTCATCCTGCTCTACCTTACTCTGTTTTCCCATCCTTCTCTCCCATACCCTGTCCTCTCATCCTTCTCTACCTTGCTCTGTTTTTCCACCCTTCCCTCCCATACTGTTCTTTCATCCTTCTCTACCTTGCTGTTTTCATTCCTTCTATACCATACTCTTTCCTTTAATCCTTCTCCATCTTGCTCTGTTTTTCCACCCTTCTCTCCCATGCTGTCCTCTCATCCTGCTCTACCTTACTCTGTTTTTCCATCCTTCTCTCCCATACCCTGTCCTCTCATCCGTCTCTACCTTGCTCTGTTTTTCCACCCTTCCCTCCCATACTGTTCTTTCATCCTTCTCTACCTTGCTGTTTTCATTCCTTCTATACCATACTCTTTCCTTTAATCCTTCTCCATCTTGCTCTGTTTTTCCACCATTCTCTCCCATGCTGTCCTCTCATCCTGCTCTACCTTACTCTGTTTTTCCATCCTTCTCTCCCATACCCTGTTCTCTCGTCCTTCTCTACCTTGCTCTGTTTTTCCACCCTTCCCTCCCATACTGTTCTTTCATCCTTCTCTACCTTGCTGTTTTCATTCCTTCTATACCATACTCTTTCCTTTAATCCCTCTCTATCTTACTCTGTTTTTCCACCCTTCTCCCACACTGTCCTCTCATCCTGCTGTACCTTGTTTTGTTTTTCCACCCTTCTCTTCCATACTCTGTTCTTTTATCCTTCTATACCATGCTCTGCTTTGCCATCCTTCTCCCTCATACTCTGTCCTCTCATCCTTCTCTACCTTACAATGTTTCCATCCTTCTCTTCCATGCTCCGTCCTCTCGCCCTTCCCTCACTTGCTGATTACAATCCTTCTCCCCACATACTGTCATCTCATCCTTCTCTACATTGCTCTGTTTTTCAGTCCTTTTGCCTCTTGCTCAGTCTCCCATGATCCTTCCCTGTCTACGTCTGTCCTTCCATTGTTTTCTCCCATATTCTGACCTCGCAACTTTCTTTTACTTGTTCTTCGCTTCCATCCTTCTCTGCCTGTGACTCTGTCCTCTGATCCTTCTCTTCCGTGTTTTGTGCATCCATCCTTCACTCCCTTCTTTTATCTTCACTCCCTTCTTCTCTCTTCCCACACTCTTCTCTCCTGCTACCCCTGCCGTCCCTCACTCCCTCTCCCTGCAGGAGCCGGGCTTCCCCTGACTGGATCCAGGCAATCAGTGTGTGTGTAATGACTGACATACAGCCCCACTCATCCTTGCCTTTAATCACTTCCACAGATTAAAGCCCGAACCCTTTACGTCTTTCACAGGTTTTCCCACAGTGCCGGGCGGGGGCGGAGAACCGCGGAGATTTATCAAGCGGGCACGCAAGTGGAACTGGTGTTTTACTTAAACACACATCCGGGTACTTATAGCGGCGGACTAGCCACAGCCGCCCACTCTATCACCCGACCTCGTGAGACTAACACTGGCTGCAGAGAAGGACACACTCCCTGCCGGGGAGGGGGATATTGTGAATAAAAACAACGGTATAGCGCATACATGACAATACGTGCTCATATACTCAGAAGTCAGTGGGGGAAATACATTCCCCCCTTTTTTTCTCTCCAAAATCTCACACTCTCTTGTTCTGAAATGTTGGCAGGTATGATAGCGCTTACCGCCCCTGACAAGGCTTGAAGCGCTTTTGCGGCGAGTAACAGGCTACTCCGGAACCCAAGCTTAGAGGTAAAAAGCTAGTAGGTTAGTAAAAGTTTTTTTTTGTTTCATTATGGATTACTTGAGGAAAGTGGAAAGGGACACATTAATTGGCTCCACCATTAATTGGTAGAGCACGTGTAAGGTAATCCTGACAATTCAGGAGAGCAAAGTGAAAGCAGGAACTGTTTTTTTAATGTAATCTCACAATATACCATGAAGATTATCCAAATGATGCTTTGTGGACAAAATGTGGCTTGTCATTCGCATGGACGTGATTCTCCTTGTGTTTGCTTTGTTCGCCCTAAATTGCCACTAGATTCAAGCTAGCCTTGCTGAAGCGGGGCGTTACCCCGAAACCGGTCCCAGGATGCTTGTTTCCGGTCCAGGGAAGACCTTGCTTGGCAGTTTGGGCTGGACTGTTCCCATGAGAACAGAGTCAAGACTGATTTGCATATGGCTGGGTCTAAAGTGTGTGTGTGTGGTGTGGGGGGGGGGGGGGGCTGAAGTGAGCTAAAGAACGATGATAGATACAACACAGATCTGAGACTGGGGTGAGTATCTGAAAAGTTTCAGTACTCCATCCATCATCTCCTTGTGTTTGCCGTGATCTAGGGGTCGCCAGGGGTCGCTTATGCGACTCCTGCATGTCCCCAGTAACACCTGGCACTGTTCTTGCGATCCCTGACCTGGCAGGGTACAAAAGCAGAGCCAAAGTCAAGAAGAGAAGGTCACTAAAGACACACTTCTGTTTTAAACAAAGTCTGCCTTGTACGGCATACTACAGCTGAGGAAACAGTTTGTTTCATGGACATTTGTTAAATAAAGCACGATGCTGTTCACAGTGAAGCCTACTGAAGAAGTCAGGGCGGAGTGTCCGGGGCATGACCTCTCAGGTGGAGGGGTGAGGGAATGAGGGCCACTTGCAGGAAGAGTGATGCTCAGGGATGTGCATTACCTGCAGAAAGTTTCACTTGCTCTACTGCGTTGTACAAGTGCCTATGCTATGCAGGGCCTCACATCTGGGACAGGGAAAAGGAGCAGGCGGTTCCAGAGGCCAACGTGACTCCCTAGAAGCCACCATGCCTCCTGTAAACGGTACGTTTTTCATTGAATTAACCTGGCAGGGAGGGTGCCACTGAGACAACTTGTGCTGGTGCCGGCTAGGGCGGCCGACTTTGAAGCTGGGGAACCAGGCTGGAGTCCGGTGGGAGGCTCAAACATCCTGTGATTCTGGGGTAATCACTTAATCTCCCCCGTGCCTGGAAAAATCATGTGTCCTTGTGTAATGTAACTGGTGCTCATGTAAACCACTTTGATACCTTCGGGTCGAGTTCACGCGATATAAAACTGCTGAATAGAAAGAACAATAATCAGCAAAATAAATTATGATTGAAATACAATGTTTTAGTCATGCACGCCAGGTTGATGAGAACAGGGACATCTTATGGATTTTGGGGGCCCTGGGCCAAGCGTATATTGGGGCCCCTGTTCGGATCAGCCTTGAATTTTGGATACCATTTCAGCTCTTTCAGGCCCTCTTTGGCTAAGTCACTGAAAGTGCACAGGCACCTCCCCCAAATTCTAAATGTGTTTACATCTGATATGCGGGGATACTTTTCAATATTGTAACAAAGCAGCATCTCAAAATGGTACCACAAATAATCTCTGTGACACCCTTCCATTTCTCATATTAGAGGTCCTGTTTTGATTTAAAAGAAACTTTTCATGGATGTTGCATGAAACATAAACACACCCTTGTATCATAAAGCTCTCAGGTTTGCTGCTGTGTTCAAAACATTACATTTTTATCTAATTGCACTTTGAATACTGGAACACACATTTTTCGTTTTAGCATACTTCTCATGCATGTATAATGAATGGCATGAAAGCTGTTTGATAAAAAGCAAGGACTGCTGGAAGGATGATGCCTCTTGGCAACCTTGCACATCTTCCTCTCTGCTGTTGCCCTTAGTGTCATGGACAATATTTATGGGGTCACCAGGGCTTGCAGCTGCAACCCCTGGCTTGCTCCTTGCAACCCCTGCTTTGCCTTTGTGACCCCTGGCCTCAAAGGGGGTAAAATGAGTGGCAATAACACTGGGGCGGCTCCGCATTCCTTATTTTCCAACCATTTTTAATTGTAATAATAGTGAATAATATTCTACCATTCACTATTAGTGTAATTAAAAAAGTGGAGGTTGCTTAGCTGGAATGGGATCTTTGGTGGGAGCTTTGGTGAGTAAAAATGGTTTTAAAAGTATGTTGTGTAGGTGCTTCCGGGTGAGAGTGTGTCTATGTGAAAAAGAGCATGTGTATGTGTGAGCATGTGTGTGTGAGTGAACGTGAGTGAGTCTGTGGGAGATAGTGAGGGAGATAGTGTGTTATTGAGGGAGAGAGAATGAGTGAGTGAGAATAAGAGAAAATACAAGTGATTGAGTGAAAATGAATAAGAATGAGTGTCAGGGGGTGTAAGAGAGTGTATGTGAGAATGAATGAGTGAGAATGTGTGTGAGTGAGGCAATGAGTGTGAGTGAATGTGAGTGTGAGTGAGGAGGTGATGTGATCCTTGCGCGTTTGTCATTTGCCCTGGTATACTGAAGGTAATTATTGTTATAAAGAAACCCAAGACAAACTACTGGTGCTGCCATTTTTAAGGCAATTCATAGCATGGCAGGCACATGTGCCCCAATAGTGGCACTGGCACACTGGTAGTGGTAATACATGAAGTAAAGGGCACCAATAGTAAAACACTTGTACTGGCATATTAATGGTAATTCATGGCATCTGTGGAAAAATACTGACATAATTGAGGAAGTTCTTCGCATGTGGACACTAGTGGCAAAATGGAAATGATGTAATTCTTATTATAAAGGTGGTCAACCTGGCATATAGGAGGGTGGCAACTATGACAAAATGCTTGCCTGACATATTGGGTTAACTTTTGAGAAAAGGGTCAACAATGGTATAAATAGCAACATTCTGGTACTGGCAAATTTTATGTCATTTTTGCCATAAGAGGGCACTCAGAGCAAAATGCTGGCCCTGGCACAATGGAATAATTGTTAACATATAGGGGCACCCATAGTATATTTTGAAAAAAATGGTCTCCACTCCTGGTGAAAGTCAGGTTTCATTGGCTTGGCACACCATGGAAGGATTTGAATATTTAATGAGAGCACTTTAAGTGACTATGGCATTGTAGCAAATTTATATGAACATTGTGCTTTAAAATGCACTGTGTCACCCCATGCTTCTGAAATTGTTCTCTGGGGAAGAAACCCCCTTGAAGAGGTCTGGCTTACTCATTGCGTTCACTCACTACAACTCAGGGCAAGTATTATGCCCAAAACTCTCAAAGATCAAGAAATAAGAATTATATAGGTGGTATCTAAAATAGACATTTGCCTGTGTTATGTTGTTATATTAATCATGCAGTTATTATGGAACTGCATTGTTGTCAATTGTTGTGATGTTAGGGTCATTTGAGAAAATTCAGGGTCAAGGGTCATATGATGTCACTTCCAGAGAAGCCCTTAAGGCCAAAGGTATGTGATGCTACTTCCGCTACCCCAGGCATTTTGGTGAATCGAAGTCTATGGTTAACAGGCGTGACTTTTATTACGTGAGTGCATGCCTCAGACACAAAAGTCTTGAGATACAGGCAGGAAATTGGCATGAGCTTAAAATGTCTCTCATTGAGATGTTTAATGCACAAACCAATCTTGTATGGGCAAAAACTATGCAAAATTACATAATGAGAAATTTTGACAAAATGTACAAATTTCATGTAATGCAAAATGTCGTTGGTGTAAATAAAATATTCACTCAGACTGATGCTGAAGTGGCACAAGCCTGAGTAAAATATGCTCTGAGACAAACTGTGATTATCTGTCGCCTATGCATGGTCACCCATTGTGGAAGGCATGAATAAGCCTTGTTTTGGCACATATTTGTGGTTTTGGTGTCACAATTGTTTCTTCTTTCTGTACAGGAAGATCAGCCTTTAGTTTGGTATTTTAACTGTTCAAACAGTTAAGCCTTCACAATTGCAGACTGGAGTCTGATTCGGCTTGTGATGATGCGCTGTCACTGGTGTGAAAGGGTTTGTTGCTACATAAGCTGAATGTGTGCACTGAGTTGTGGTTGATGTTTTTGGTGTTTCTTGGTGAGACTGCAGGGCTGCTCCGAATCATTTACACGTCTTGTAGTATGGCATGTAGGCATTTGCCTGCATTTGCTCACAAAACTCGTTCCATAAACACTGTCTGTTTCTTTAAAAAACACATTTTCACCCATCACAGCCAGTACCTCCTCTTTTCCCACATTAGCTGACATGCCTTTGCTATCTGGTTTACTCACTAGTTAAAGTAACTAAGTGATCATTACTAAACTATATTGACCACATGCTTTTAACAGCAATCAAATAATGCTGTTGGTCAGTAGCGTTCGCAAGGATGCTGTTGACTACTGTTGAAGGAAGCTATTGCTTTTTTGCAAAGACTATTCTTAGCCATTTTCAAGGAAAGCTATTAGTAATTTCTCTGCATTGCCTTGCCTCTTTAAGTTGTATGATCCATACTGAATCGTGATATATACCATGATGAAATTAATCTTGTACGCACTGTTGGAGAAGGCAATTCACCAGTGTTAAAATATGCTATTGACTGTTGCTGGAGGATAACACCAACCAGTGCTGAGTAATGTGGTTGACCTTAAATAAAGGAATTCATAGATTATTGCTTACTGATACTATTGACCAATGCAGAAGAATGCTCTTGGCCATTGTTGAAGGATGCTACTAACTGGCACCCAATCATGCCATATACCGGTTAGTATTGAACAATGCTGAAGGGTACACCAATAGCCAAGCAGAGCTCTACAATGTGCCACTCCTGGCCCATTTCCACGTTACCATGGCAAATTACTTCAGATAGACATGTTTGTGCTGCCAGGAAGTGTTGTCATTTGCATCTATAGATGTGTTAATTTATTTTCACTTCACCGTGATTAGAGAGGTTAAAATGGTTGCAATGCCTGAGAACAGAGGATTTAAATCCTTACTCCTCCAATGCAAGACTTCTAAGGTCCTGATTACGAGTTTGGCGGTGTGGGAGCGGACCGCCATGCCGGCTGCTTGCTCCCGTACCGCCAAACCTGTGTACGTACGTACCAGATTACTAGTTTCCTCAAGACTGGTGGGCTTTTTTGGCGGTCCCATGGCAGTGCCTCTGAAAATGGGCACCACAATGGGAAAACCAAAAACAGTTCATGCACGTCATGGGCTGTAAAGTCCATGCCGTGCAGTAACTGGGGTGCATGCACACAGGTCAAGGTAAGACTTTGACCTCAGTCACAGGCCTGCACTCTCCCCAACAGCTCCTGCGATCGTCGCTGCCGCTGAGCCCCCTGCCTTGTGTGTTCGAGGCTGCTGCCGTCATAGTACTGTTCATTTTTAGGTCTCGCCTGGCTGTAGCAGCGCATGCGCCGCCCTCGCCATGCGAGTGCCTTTTGCAATCGATTCTCTGAAAGCCTTACATGCACGCGTGGGGATGGGCAAAGATGGCTGCTCTCGCCATTTGCCCAAACCTAACAGCTTGCGCGTGTACGTACGGACAGTGGACAGTCCGACGCCATCTTAGCTTTCATTGTCATGGCAATTAAGCTTCTTATCAGAAGCTTCCTCACGCTGCTTTTTAAACACGCCTGCTTCCTTCAACTGTGGCTCCGTCAACAGATGTACGAGCGCGCATGGCGGCGTGCTTCCATTTTAAACAATGAGCTGGGATGAATGAGGGGGCTGGCAAACTACTTCTTGTCTTAACATTGTGCTCTGTCGTAAGTACACCAGTGTGGACAAAGTTCGGAAGCCTGCATGCTATTTTCTGAAGGAGCGATCGGTTCCAGAGCATGACAATCAGTTGGTCCCAGCTCCAAACCTCTCTCATGAAAGGATTTAAAAAATCGCGGACCCAAGCTCACATCCATACGTGGCTAACTTTCTGGAGTCCGGACGTGGAGGGGAAGTTGCCAAACAGCTGCTTACTATCATGTCTCTAACGGAAAGGCTCAAAACCCGCCTATCCGTTGTTTATGAGTAATGAGCTACTGAAAAAAAGGACGGTAACAAGATCTAGTCCGAAAGATGGTTTACACTAAGTGGCATATAAGGGCGGTACTGGCATGGACTCGGTGACGGTACTGCGCCTAAAGCCTAAGATTGATTAGCAAAAAAATTATAATAAAGCCGTCCCCGGAAAAGACTCTCAACAGACGCCACAGAACGGACCTTACGGAAGCGGTAGCTCCAGCTACTCTCGGCCCGCCACTGCAAAATGGGGGTCGTGATTTTTATGCTTGCGGCAGTAACGAGTTAGGGCCAAATTCCGAGGGGCTTATGTTCAAGCCCCTTGCGCCACCGGTACACTTTTTCCCCAAATGAAAACTGACCCACCGGCGGCCCTGTACAAGGCGCATCCTTACACGCTGGACGTTCGATGCGGTTCTCTCAGGTGGGCGGAATTGAGGGAGTTGTTGGGGTGGCCCCCATCATAGGTGGGAGGGCGAGGGTCCGTCCACATCTGCAGGAGTCATAGAAATAAATCTCCCGCTGATACCAAATTGCCTTCCCCAGCAGCTGTGTCTGAAGTCTTTGTGGGGGAGGGAGGGGGCAGCCTGCTAGAGCCATTGCTAATAACATCTCCATGTGGTGGGGAAGGGGCGCCCGTGCAGAGGAGGGGGGTGGGGGGCTGTAAACTTTTCCTTTGCTCCCTGCACATTCCAATGAAAGACAAACCTCTGCTGTGGAGTCTGCAGCCTCGGACCCTCCCGCAGACGGTAGACAGGGAAGGCAGTTACATATCCTCAGCTTCACATTCATCCAGCCACCTGTGCATTAACCCACCGAGCTATCCCCATCTCCAGAGACATCCACCCACCTGTGCAGTAACCTACCGAGCTAACCCCCATCTCCAGAGACATCCACCCCCCTGTGCACTAACCTAACGAGCTATTCACGTCTCCAGAGACGTCCACCCTCTCGTGCACTAACCTACCGGGCTTCCTACCCCCCCAACCGTATCCGCATCTATCTACTCGTCTCCCGAAACACCCACTCACCGCCTATTTATTTATTTGTTTAAATACACTAATACACTTTTACATAGGGCGAACTTTACCCAAAGGTGTCAGAGCGCTTTCCAAACAAGAAAGTAATACCCGTGATGGAATTGACATATTACCAAGTTACAGATCCTAGCCAACACATCCTTCTGCCCACAAAGTTCAGTAACCGTATCGTGCTCCGAGCGTGTCCCTCGCCCAGAGGCTGGCACACACATGGAGCCCCAGAGAGAGGCCATGGCCCGTATGGGAGGCCCACATGACGAGCGTCACGCTGTCAGACCCTGGTGTACATGTACATACCCCCATCTAAGGTAAGCTGTTATGACACAGACTTTCTCCTGACACTCGTCAAGCCAGGATTTCGATGTGCATGCTGGCACTTGTAGTTCTGGTGTATGGAGATGCAGATGGCGCGTTGCTCCACCTCGGCCTGCTTGGCCCACATCATGCATGTTCTCCCAGAGGCTGCGGGCTGTCTCTCGTGCCCACAGTGGTCTCACTGAGCTCCTCTGACCTTTGACCCCTGCCTTGTTTTGCGGGAGGGATAGTGATTTGGGTCTCATCAGTGGCACAGAACCACAGGCAGAGCTTCCGTAGTTAAAGGCATGCCATTGCTCTGTGTGTAGCATCACAACCCTGTGCACTGAGGGAGTGCAGCTTCCCAGGTTTTTGCTCACTGAGCCTTTCCCCAGTAGCTCTTGCTCCCCTCATATTAGTAATTCCTCTTGCTGTCCACGTGGCCATGTCACATTTCCCACCCAGTGAATTACCGCGTAAGTAGATATAAGTGTAATACACGTGGTACAGCTTTGATTTGTATACAGTTTCATGTCGAGGGTGCTAGGTCTGTGAAAGAAGGGTGATTGTTCTCCGCTTTGGCTCTCCTTTAGAAGTTGGATTTTCAGGGAAGTCCTGAAAAGAGGATGTGAGGTGATTGCTTAGAGCTTGCATCGCTTGAAGTGAACCGAAGCCAATATGTCTTGACGCGTCATTAAGATTGTTAGAATCTTCAAATATGTGTTGGCTACAGTTTATTGCTTTAGTAAATTGAATTATTGAACAGCTCGATGCCAGCACCGAAAAAAAGAACAAGCATTGGCATAGCTAATAGGTCTCGCTTTTGGGACCTTATAAGTATTTAGTTATGCAGCACAATATCCTTGGTGCAACAACATCAACTGTTGCGTGGCTAAACACTTATAAGATCCCAAAGGCGAGACCTATTGGCTATGCCAATGCTTGTTGTTTAATTGCGCTTGCCTGCATTTCATCTGTATTCTTGTGCCACTGCTGGTAATTTTGCACTGTTGGTAATTTTGCCTCCATTATAATTTTTGTGCCCCCTCGCGCCGTCCCCATCCCACGCTTCCTGCCACTACTCACCCGGCCCCTCCCCTCTACCCGCGCCCGTTTCCCACCTACCAGCTGAGCGTCCCTCCCCTCTCCTATATAATGCAGACCGCTGCGCAATGCGCGCAGCGGACACGGCGCTGGCACGCCTAAGGCAAGCCCGTCTGCGTTCGTCCGTGACCCGAATGCGAGCAGCGCCCCGAACCCTGGCTCTCCCAGGCCCCACCGCTACGATTCTACCATCCTCAACGCACTCAATCCCGGAAGACACACCGACTGCGTAAGATCCTCACCGAACACCACCCATGGAGAATTCTCATGTAAAGCCTGCCATAGATCCTTCACCATCAACAATACCCCCACCACCACCGAAGGCCCTCCTGACACACGCACCACCAACACCCTGACATGCGTCCTCCTCAACGTGCGCTCCCTACACCGACACGCCGTAGAGATCTGGGACCTGATTGACACTCTCACCCGACATCGCCTTCTTCACGGAAACCTGGACCAACGCCACCTCCCACCCCGACATCGCCACTGGCATCCCCGACGGCTAAAAGTTCCAGAGAAAGGACTGCCCCCACCTCCCAGGAGGAGGACTCGCCATCGCTCACAAGACCCCCGTTCCGCCTCTCCACATCCAGCACGAGTGACCCCCACTCTGAAACAGAACACCTCCACTTCCAGATCCAGATCCAGACCAGCCCCAGGACCACGCTACGCGGCACCCTCATCTACAGAGCACCGGGCCCTCGCACCCAGTCCGCAACTACCATCCTGAGCTCGCCGCACCCCATGCAATCACCTCCACGGTCTACATTCTTCTCGGGGACCTGAACTTCCACCTCAACAACCACACCGACCTCCACTCCATCACTCTCCTCGACAACCTCACCAACCTCGGACTGAAGCAGCTGGTCAACACGCCCAGGCGCAGAGCTGGACACACCCTCGACCCTATCTTCGCGGGAGGAACAAACATCCGTTTCAGCCACACCACCCAGCCTCCCTGGATGGACCACCACTGCGTCCATTTCACCTTTAACACCACCACCGCACCCAAACCCGCCCTGCGACCACCACAAAGAAACTGGAGCAAGGTCACAGAGGAACTTCTCATCACCATCCTCCTCCAAGACCCCCCCAGCGCCACGACGGACACCAACTCCTTAGCCACAGAACTTCACCACTGGATCTCCCGCTGCACCAACATGCTTGCACCCCTCCGGCACCCGGCCAAGCAACGCCCGCTGAAGACTACCTGGTTCACCACAGAACTACAGGAAGCCAGACGCTTTTGCAGACGCCTAGAGAAAACCTGGAAAAACCAGAAAACCACGGAACAACGGAACTACCACAAGAGCGCCCTAAAGAATACTACCAGCGCATAAGGGACACCAAACGGACCTTCATAAGAGACAAAGTCCAAATCAATGCGACCAATGCCAAGGAACTGTTCAGCGTCATACAGCAGTTCACAAAACCCCCCAGCGAAGCCACGGACGTCACACCTTACCAGCTCAGCTCATACTTCCACCGTAAGATCAAGGCCCTCTACGACAATTTCAGCGAACAGACGCTGGACATCACCCCCCCCCATCGCTGCCGATGAGCCAACCATCATGACCTGGAAGCCCGCTACCGTCGAACACATCACCGCTACCATGCAGAAAACCCACTCAGGAGCCCCAACGGACCCCTGCCCACTGCACATCTTCCACAGGACCGCACCGGAACTTGGACTGACCATCAACGCCTCCCTCATGTCCAGCATCTTCCTAGATGATTAGAAGTAGGTGAAGGTAAAACCCCTCCTCAAGAAGCCCACGGCCGACCCAACGGACCTGAAAAACTACCGGCCCATCTCTCTCCTCCCTTTCGCAGCCAAAGTCACTGAGAGACTCATAAGCTCCCAGCTGACCACCTTCATCGAAAAGAGCTCCACCCTAGACGCCTCCCGGTCTGGATTCCGCAGCAACCACAGCACCGAGACCGCTCTCCTCGCCACCACGGACGACATCCGCATGCTACTCGACCAGGGACACACCGTGGCCCTCATCCTTCTAGACCTCTCACAGCCTTCTACACCGTTTCTCTTCGCACTCTTGCAGCCAGACTTCACGACGTAGGGATACAAGGAGCCGCACGTGACTGGATCCGATCCTTTCTCTCCGGCAGAACCCGGAGGATCAGACTCCCTCCTTTCCTCTCTGAACCCACCGACATCAACTGCGGAGTGCCCCAAGGCTCATCACTCAGCCCCACGCTCTTCAACATCTACATGGCCCCCCTCGCTGCCATCGTCAGACAGCGTGGGCTCAGCATTTTATCCTACGCGGATGACACCCAGCTCATCCTCTCACTCACGAAGAATCCTGAAGACACCAGACTCTGCTTCCAGGAGGGGATGAAGAACGTGGCAGCCTGGATGAAAGACAGCTGCCTGAAGCTCAACTCAGAGAAAACCGAGGACCTCATCCTCGGACCCTGCAACTCCGCCTGGGGCAACTCCTGGTGGCCCTCTGCCCTCGGAAATCCACCCACCCTACAGACCACGCACAAAAACTCGGCATCATCCTCGACTCTTCCCTCTCCATGAACCGCCAGATCAACGCTGTCGCCTCCACCAGCTTCAACTGCCTGCGCATCCTCCGCAAGACCTTCAAATGGATCCCCCCCGACTGCAGAAAGACCGTGACCCACGTGCTCATAACCAGCAGATTGGACTACGGCAATGCCCTATATGCCGGAATCAACAGAACTCTCCTACACAGACTACAGACCATCCAGAATGCCGCTGCCAGACTCGTCCTCGGGACTCCGCGCCACAAACACATGACCCAACACCTACGAGACCTCCCCTGTTTCCCTGTCGAGAAGAGGGTCACCTTCAAACTCCTCACCCATGCCTACAAATCCCTCAACAACATTGGACCCAAATACCTTAACGAGAGAGTATCCTTCCACGTACCCAAGAGGAACCTCCACTCCGCCGACCTCGCCCTGGCAGAGGTCCCCTGCATCCGCAGAAACAGAACATGCGGGAGAACCTTCTCCTACATCGCAGCCAAGACCTGGAACAAGCTCCCCGTGAACATCAGACGCTCCCCAACCCTGCACACATTCAGGAAGGACCTCAAGACTTGGCTCTTCGACTGATCCGGAGTTGCCCCACCCCCCAGCGCCTTAAGACCCTCGCGGGTGAGTAGTGCACTATACAAACCCCTGATTGATTGATTGATTGATGTTGTGCTCCCTTATATGCACCCGATGGCCTTGAGGCAACAGGGGGACCTTTTGGGTCCCCCTTGTTCCTCTCCACCATGGTTCTCATGGAGTAGGAACCACCGTGAAAACCGTTGCGGAGAGGAAACTCATAATATTATTGGAAGGACCGCATATTGCAGCCTCAAGACCACCACGGTTGTGGTGGTCCCATGGCGGTCCCACTGTCCTAGTTGTAATAGGGCAGTTTGATCGCTAGTGTGGCGGTGGCTAGACAGCCACCACCACGCCCCTGCAAGTCTGGCGGTCCTCGGACTGCCAGACTCCTAATTAGGCCCTAAGTAGCACCTTTTTTGGAACTGGAGACAGCTACACCTTAGTGGTATCATTCTGTGGAAACATGGTGATCAGTGTCGATATAAGAATCTGACTTTCATAGACAGGAGGCTTCACCTGAAAACCAGGGTACAGTTAAGAGCATTTCGGAAGGAGTAGGAGAATGGGGGAGCGCGGCGAGAGGGAAGGAGAAGAGCATTGTGAAGAATGAGACCAGTCTTAATAAGGGAAGTATAATCAGGAGTAGCCTTGTATAGAGAAAAAAGAGGGCTAAAGAGTGGTGGTGTGACGTTGTGAGACACAGTGAAGATATTTCTTTGGGAGAAGAGCAAGAACCCAGTACAGAATTTAGCTGCATCCATTTTTAGGGGTGAGTGTCACTGAATGCATGTTGTATTTAGAGCAGGGTTGGGGAGTGTAAAACCCATAGTTCACTTATTGTGCATCTTACCCTCTTGGAGCATTACTACAAGTGGCCCCAAAGTTTTGATGAGGCTGGTAACGGAAGTTACAAGTTTAGGTTTCTCTATGTGAAAGACTGGAGTAAAACAAACAGAATAACCGGAGGAAAAATTGCAGGATCGACGCAGAAGCACCAATCCCGACAAGTTATGCTACAAAAACTATTAATTCTCATTATTTCCCTGCCCTGGATTTACTGGACCTCAGCTATGGTAACTCCAGGTGGGAAATAATGGGAATTTATCAGAGGCACTCGTAATCCATGCCCAAATAGAGGTCTACCTTTCTAAGGCCAGTGTTCATTATGAGGCTTCGAGCTGCAGGACTAATGCATACAAAAATGAAAAAAATCCTGTGTTCTCAGCTAGTGGCACATCACTGGGGCACATCAATGGGGCAGGCAACAGTCACTCGAGATGGAAAGTTGTAGAGAAAAAGACTTGTAATATTCACATATTGGGAGAGAACTTGAGACATCTGGGAGGCTTTCTTCGGAGAGTTGTCTCCAGACAGTGAATCAATGAATGAATGAATAACCCTTGGGATGTAATGAGTGACAACCTGAGGACGGTGCCAGAGGAAGCGATCTCACTAACAAGTGACCCAGAAAATGGGCTCATTAACAAGCAATTACCCAGGAAGAGGAAGCCCGTCCATGGGGCACCTCTGACTGTTTACTGGACCCTGCCTAGCCACAAGGGACCACGGACTTTCTCTAGGGAGCGACTGAGAGTCGTTGTACCAGGTACAAAGGGGATTTAAACTGTCCATAAGGAACCCCCGCTCGCTCAAGTATCCCCCATATTTTAAAGGGACTGTGATAGCTTGTAAACAAAACGCACAGACAAGTTGGATCCTGGAAGGGGTAGGTGAGCCCAGACACACACAATCTGCTGGACATGGAGTCTGTTCTGTGGGGGTTGCTCTTGAGGGGGATACAGGAATCAGAACCTTTCGAACCAGGCACTGAATATACTAATGATGGCGGAGTACCTGTGTCACCTCTTAAATGCCTCTAGAAAGATTGTGTAAGCTTTATTCCTTAGGGGCAGACTTATAAACTGTTTCTGTCAACAGGTTTACATCCACAAATTGCGTGCAAAAATTCTCAACCTTAAAATACTGCATGAAAAACTGACCTTCCATCCCTTGCTTTTTGATGGACCTCTGCTTCCTCCTACCTGTCTGCCTCGTCTGTATACAAGTTACAGCTCTTTTTAGACACCATAGCAATATCTGTTACTTCCAGCAAGAAATTGCGTTCCACATAGCCCCTCTAATGATCACATGGCTGTCAACAATGTACCACAAAGAAACTGGCGTGAATGCATGACATGGGCATGCAATACTAACCCCTGTAACTAATGGACTGACCACTAACTTTGGACTCCAGGTAGCATGCTACTCTCTGTAAAGTGCTTTGACGCCTTGTCAGGGGTAGTAAGCGCAATATAAATACGATTTAATTTAAACACAGTATCAGAGGGTCTCATGAATGTCCGTAGGATCCTGGCTGTGAGGAAATGCTGACCATTGTTAACCATTCCACCCACCCCTCTTCCAATCGTCAGTAAGGCACCTCGTAATTTTCATACTACATCCTGTCCATCCACAGGGGGACTCCGATAGTCTGTAGGAAAGCCTTGAGAAATCCATAGGGCCCCTAGCCTGCCAGAGTGACCTTTGGCTGTCTGTAAACTGATAGATACCCATCCATATATTAGTCCTCGATCTCCAACAGGACACTCATGAATTTTCTTAATACTCCCTGCCACCTGGAGGGAAGACCAGCCGCGGCCAGTGCAGGTAAGAGTGGTGGCGGCCGGTGGAGCGGTATTGTGATGGACGATGACGAAGGAAAATCAATTATTTATTTAATTTTCCATCGTCGTCGTCCGTCGAAATCCCCACCCCCCCCCCACCGCTCTTACCTGAAAGGGCCGCGGCTGGGGGAGACCCTACATATTTTTCCTGACCATCCATGCGTGCCCATACGTATCTCTGTGGGGTAGATGTCTTATCTAGACATACCAGCAAGAACTGGACTGCCATGGGGAGGCCTTAGCAGGAGGGCACACTGGCCAGAGAAGATGTTTTCCCAGAACTAATTCTTGGTGTAGGACCATTTTAGCTTCTGAAAGACTTTTTAGGCTAAATTTAAACTTGAATCTGTACTTTTTTTGTCCTGAATTCTACTGCCGAATAGTGAAGAAATGTATGTTTTTAAGGTTCAGACACCTATTGAAGGTGAAGACACTTCTAATATTAAAGTTCCACCTGCAGCATGGGTAGCACCAAGGCCTAGATTTACTGAGGGGTACACAGAAATTCTCAAGGCACTAGACACTTTTTCGCTGCAGCCATGGGCCTTTTTATTGGTAAGTAAAGCGACACGATGGTTTGCATCACTTAGGCCCACACAAGCACGCAAAACCTTAGTAAATGACCACCTTTAGTCTGCTCATGTGTACAACATTCAAGTATTACCATGTTGGTGGTATGGCGAAGAGGAATAGTGAAATGAAGCAGAATAAAAGGTACAGCACTTTTATTGCCAAAAAATGTGTGCTTTTAAGAACTCTAGCGTACAAATACACCGGGATCCAAAACAAGAGTGGATAAAGTCTTACAAATATTTTTTTTCCTGTATTTATTAGTATTAGTAGTCTGGACTACTGAAGATGTACACTGATGTAGCTCCTCCTACCAGGCGCCATAAACAAACAGAACCCCTTTTGAACTTATAAAGCATCGTATATATCTTGCGCACACACTTCAATAAAAAAGTTAAGTATAACATTATCAGAATTTGTCATCAACAGATCATGAACATATATTGATAAAATAAATCAAATTTGTTCACCTACACAGGCAAAACAGCCAACAGTCTATCCTGTGTGAACACCCAACCCAAATGGTAATCCACAGAGGAGTTAGTGGCTAAAGCCACTTATCTTGTATAGGTTATGTCTCGTCGGCCCATCCCTGAGGAAATAAACATTGGCACCGCCAATAGGTCTGGTGTTGGTTGACAGTATTTTGGCTTTGTCAATGCTTGCTTTGTTTTGTCTAACTTTATTGTTGGAGGAGCTGTCCGGCTCTCACCAATATTAGGAAAAACATTGGCCAAATGCAAAAAGATGTTTATTTGGTCTCAAAAAGAATACACATTACCATAACAGTGTATGATTTGGAGGAGAACTAGTATGTGTGCAGGTTTGATGGCCCACTGACCCCATTTCGGGTGGCCTGGGCTCGGTTCCTGCCCCTTCTCAAGCAGTCAGGAGTGTATGGATCCTCTAGGACCAGAATACTGCTTTGTCCAGTTAGGTGAATCACATCTCTCCATACTGCTTTTCTATTCCCAGAATGGTGTGTGAGGCCTTCACATGGGTTCAGTCAAGCCCTTGTTATATTTCACCTAGTCCACAGTAATGCTCTATACAAAGGAATTCGAAAGCAAGTTACACATGTGTAGGAAGGTGGAATCTGACTATATGGTTGCCCCCAACTTTTTGCCTGGTATTTGAGTGGTTTTTGACTAGTCTGGGTGGGATCCTGCTATCCAGGACCCCAGCCTATCTGCTTTCTCCCTAAAACTAATGTGAGTACCCTAGGTACAAACCAATTGGATACTGAGGATACCCTGGCAGTCCCTTGTAGATGGTACCCTAGGTAGCCAGGGCATGGGTCCCTCAGTAGGCCTACCAGGGCTGCAGCACTTATTGTGCCACCCTGGGACAGCCATACAAACTGACACCACCAGACCACTACTGCAGTCTGGGTAAGGTGGTGCTAGCACCCCTTACAGGGATGTAGGTACCCTATATCCCACCCCATTACAACACATATACTCCATTAGGTCACCCCTATAGCAGGCCTTGGTAATCCTACAAGGCAGGGTGCTGAGGTATGTGTGAGGGGGGACCCCTACATGAGTAGGGCCCCTCTGCAACCTTCGTAAAATCATTGCTGGGTTGTTTGTAGTGTAGCCATACCATATACTCTTAACCGCATTATAAGTCTATCGCGATAACTTGAGAATGGCTACACAGAACCATATCGTGTTTGGTGTCAAACATGTAGGAATCATACCCCCAGTCCAGCCATGGGCATGAGGGCACGATTCCCCCCTGCTAGAGGGGCGATATGGGAAAAGCGGCAGAATTTAGACACCAATTGAAAAGTGCACACGTAGTACAAAATGGCTACTACCCGCCACCCACACAACTCTGGCTGGCTGTTGCTGGGGAAAATCCCAGCCTCGCCAGCTGGACAATAGGGCTCCTGTGGCAGGGAGGTGCTAGCACCTCCCCAGACAGGATATGTGGATTGGAACTGGGTGGGTGCACCTTAGGATGCCTTTCAGAGTTTCACGTAGGCTGCTACAGCGCCTACATTCTGCATACACCGCTTGGAACCGGTTCAGGGGCATCCTGCCCCTCGCCCAGGCGGGAAACACACAAAGGGGAGAGGGTGTAGCCACCCTTTCCCGCCTCACCACTCATTGGTGGACACTACTCTGGACACTCCCCTAATCTTGGGGATGAAGGTGAATAACGTGGCCCCAGAGCCTCAGATTAATCTTGGACTTTACAGACTTGACCTTCGACGAGCTGCTGCCCAGCTGACTGAAGAAATCTCCCTTGGGGTAAAGGAGTTACCCCCCTGCTTGGCAGGCACCTGAAACACTGCAAGTGACCCGGTCGGGACTTCGCTGCTCCTACGGACTTCGTCGACTCCCAGCAACCTTGAGGTGGGTTTCCTGAGCATCCCAGAGGCCAGTGAGTGTACACAGCAAGGCTGAGCACTGTGGACCGCGTGGGTGCCAAGAGCTCCAATACCCCAGGACACCGGCCACCTCTTGCATAGCACACGACCCTGACCAGTGGGGAAGTTGTGCTTTGGCCCGTTATCGAGCCAACCACTTTGCAGCAATTGTGCCAAAGATCAGCGCCTAGCCCCCTCCGGTGGCCCGTGGGCTCCCTTTTACACACGCCAAATTGCCGCCTCCCGCGGTCCCTTGTCTCTCAACTTGTGGGCCCTAGCAGAGCTCAATCTCGACTTTCAAGAGTTCCCCTGGTTGCTCCAGGCCTGCTCTACAGTCTCTCCAAAGGAGACCTCTCACAGACCTCGTGGATCTGCACCGGTAGCTGATTTGTTCATATTGCGTGGGTTGCGGTTGCCAAGGCTTAGTGGATCCAATCCAGACACTAACACCGCAGCGACCCTCATCCAACATGGGACAGTTGCCCTCCAGAAGCTGGCCTTCCATGAAGCCTCCCGGAGCCCGTGGCTGCAGATCCAAGCTACACCTCTTTCCACTTGAAGCACCCGACTTTGAAGGGCTCTTTCCTTCGAGCTCCCTGGTCACTGTGCCGTGACCCAGACTCTGTCCCCTCTGCTTTCAGGTTCTTCTCTACAAACTCTACAACTTCAATCTTCACGGCATCATCGACGCTTTTGGCTAGCAGCAGTTTGTACATTTTCCCATTGAAAATCAGCCCGCGACCCGACATCGAAAATGACCTATGCACCCGGCTTCCCTGGGGCAGGTAACAATGGTACCTCGGTACTCTCGTGGTAGTGGGCTCTTCAAAAGCTTAACTCTAAGTTTTTAACTTTGAACTCCTGCTAGAAGAGTCTTTAATCTGTTTAAATCAAACCGCGACATTCTCCATAGGATATAATAGAGATCCCGATAGCAGCTATTTCCACTGCACGCGCCTCCCGTGGGTCCCCTTCCTCATAACCTGGGGTGGATTCTTAAGGGGCCTGTGAGAAGTTGGCCTGATGTATGATGTCACTAGTTATAGTGTACACCTTATATCAGTCCAAATACCCTTATGGTGATTGGTTGTAAAGTCAACCTTATAGACCAGCTATCCTAGTGGTAGCATGGACAAGAGCAGTCTTAGGCTAAACTCTGAATGGCATGTGAAGCCAGCTGTGATACCATATATAATCCCTTGAATACCAAATGAAAGGACACCACAACAGATATATATATATATAAAATAAAGTGTATTTATTCTAAGCAAACCCTCAGCACTCTTTATGAGATTAGAGGTAAGTACAACACAGTCTTATTTATGCATACATTAAGTCACACAGGTAAGTAATACAGTTAGGCCCTAGGGGCCACGCAAACCATATACTAAGAAAGTGGTATAAGGACCACTGTCACGGAAATAGAATAGGCCTAGGCCTAGGGAATCGCTGGGGCTACACTACACTAGCGTTAGTTAGGAAGTGGGAGGCCCACGGGATTCGTGTGCAGAGTGGAAACACTCACGCGTAATGCGTAAAAGTCAATAGCAATAGTACAGTTTAGAAAACGGTAGATTTAGGACACTTCCGGAGTAGCTAGGAAGTTGAGACTTGAAAACTAGACACTAGGATAGTCACTATCCTGATGAGCACCGGAGTACCCAAGTTACCTAGCCCACAGGCTGCGGGTGCATAGGGGTGAAGATGCGTCGTTTTTGTCGTCGACTCCTATGGATGCCTGAAGAAAGATGCTGACAGGCAGTCAGTGAAGAGTGTCCGGTGGATCCCAAGGCTGGGATCAAGAAGAGAAGAAACCTGCAAGCAGAAGGGACAGAGTCAAGGTCACTAGCCAGTGACCACGTGGAACCAGGAAGGAACCAGGCGATGTCGTGAAGAGTTGCAGGTGAAGGTGAAGCTTGTCGCTGCAGCCAGGAGGACCAGGAAGCGTCGAGGGCGACCAGGACCAGGAGGCGAGCTGTCCCACGAAGGCTCTTGCTGTCGGCGGCGTCGAAGTTGGACTAGGACTCACCAAGCCTTGGCAAGCGGAACCCACGAAGAACGAAGGACTTGCTTCTGGTGCAGATCAGGAAGGTCTGGGGTGCTTCTTCTTTGCAGAGAAGCGGGAGCCAGTCTGGAGGAGCCAAACCAGCGCAGAAGATTTCAGGGTGCGTCGTCACAGAGGCCACTAGCCAGCGGGCAAGCAACCGGACAGACGCGGCAAGCAGGAAAATGCTGAAGGGCCCCACGCAGGACTCATGGAGTGTGGGGGGCTGATCTTCGGTGCAGATGGTGCTTGGGGTTGGGGCTTCTCAATCCCCGGTGCACAACTTCGAGGGTACCTCAGAAGCTGCGCTGTAAGTTACTAGCCACTTTTCCCAGGTAGCCGGTCCCACGTCGCTCGTCGCCTCCACGGATCTCAGCTCTGCTGCAGATGTGGATGAGGGTCGGAGAAGTCTGGAAGTCAAGGCTCTGGTCGGGCTCTGCAGTCGGTTCCTCGTAGAACGGTCGCAAAGCAAAGGGTAGTCTCTTGATGGTGCCTGTTTGCACAGGGTAGCCACTCCTTGGCTACAAGGGAGATTCTTCAGTCTTCTTCTTTCGTCGAATGTCGAAGGTCCAGAGTTTCTGTTCAGTTTTGCAGGTTCAGGATAATCTTCAGTCTTGAGGCCCAACTCCCACTCTTATACTAATCTGGGGGGCTGGGATACCTGCTAGGTCACGCCTTATGGGTGGGACCTGGGAGGGGGTGGTTACACCCACTTCCCTTTGTCCAGTTTCGCGCCAGAGCTGGGGCTGGAGTGCCCCAGCGCCGGTTTGAACTGGACTATGCAAGGAACACCTTGTGTGCCCCAGGCATGTCTCATTCCTTTCAGCCCACCCTGCCCCAATACACTAAAGGCTGTCTGGGGAGGTGCTAGCACCTCCCCAAGCAGGAAACCTATTGTCCAGGCCTCCCTGGCTGGGATCACTCCCAGCTGCAGGAGGTCAGACTTGTGTCGTGGCAGCAGCATCCATTTTGTGATGCTGAGGCTTTGGTCAGAGGCTAACAGTTGAAGTATGATTTTAACATGTCTTTCCCTCTAGAAGGGGGGAATAATATTCTCATGTCCAGAAATGGCATGGGGGTATTATTCCCTAGTGTTAGACACCTTACACGACATGTTTTGATAAAGCCAAACCATAGTTACCATAACCGTCTAAGATTATAAGGCACTTTAAGAGTATATGGTAGGCTATATCATAGAACAGCTATAAGGACAAGGTTCCGAAAGCTGCAGACAGGCTCAGCTCATGCTAGAGCACCATCTCACATGTTACCAAGCACTCTGCCTCCAGGATTGTTAAGGCCTGCCATAGGAGTGACTGATAGGTACACATGTGTCTATATATAAGGGTAGATATAGGCATACTATATCTAAGCAAGGGGTGATTACACGACCTTGCCCCAGCTGAGTGATCAGCCAGTTGTGTCTGATTGGAAGGCCAGACCAGGGGTGGCATAATACATGCTGCAGCCCCTGGGAGGCCTAGGGTACACCTATGCCCTGGGTACCTAGGGTACTCTGTACAGGGTCCAATAAGGTGATCCTTACCAATTGGTTATGTACCTAGGGTACATGGAGTCCATTTTAAAGAGAGAGCAGACAGCCTGAGACCCTGAATGGCAGGATCTCAGGCCAACTAAGTCGAAAAACCAGCTAGACACTAGGCAAAAAAGTTGGGGGTAACCATAGTCAGATATCCACCTTCCTACACAACCCCCCCCCAAACGAAAGGAGATAAGGCTGGCCTTGACAAGGTAAGCCTCTATTGCCTGAGTGGCCATATAAGGAAGAACCAGCACTGGCATGGTTACCCCCTGTCTCATGGTCCACTAAGCAATCCCTCATCCTAAAGATATCATAGGGTCTCCACCATAGGGAATCTCTACCTTTGGTGTGTCTTTGCAAAGTAAAAGGCTGGTGTTGAGATGGAGTACTGAAGTGAGTGTCCTCAAAGTGAGGCCTCAGCTTCCTCCAATCATCCTCCACCATGGATGCCTTTCTTTCTCTAACTGAGTTGCACTGTGCTCTCAGGGTCAGCCTCTGGCTACCTAAAGCTGGAGGCTGGGTCCCTTTTGTGGGCTTACTGGAGGGACAGGTCAGGTTTGGGGCCCTAAGGTCCCAGGTTTGCCTGTGCCCAACAGAATCCCTCTGGGGGAGGTCCCTAACTACCTGTAAAGGGGATCCCTCAGGAATGTTTTTACCCATCACCTGGCTAGGGCTACTAGCCAGGCAATCCTCATTCTTTTGATTGGGGGGTTCTTGTGGACAGGGGCCCTCTTGGGGTCCACTGGCCTCCCTGACCTCTGCAGCCCTGGGCTGACTGAGGCAGGGTAGAGAGAGGCAGGCTACCTGCACCAGACTGGGTCCCACCTTGGAAGGGGCCCCTGACATCAGAGGCTCTGCCAGGCCAGGCCTGGCTACCTCTGGGGCAGTTCCTTCACAAGGGGTGAGGTCAGATCCCTGAGGAGGCTGACCTTTTCCTAATGTCTGGGGAGAGGGAGACTTTTCTTCCTCCCCACTACTCTCTGTTTGTGTGGAGTGATCCATAGTTTCAGGCTTCACTACACCTATGTCAGTCTGAGTATAGGCTGAGACCATTACAGCCTTGCCAACCTTTTCAGGGAGGCACTCAGTTTGGGTTTGAGCTGTGACTGTCACAGCTCTGCCAGTCTCTCCAGGGAAGTCTGTCTTTGCCTGGGCTGTGGCTACCACTGCCCTTCCAACCTTTTCAGGGAGGAAATCTACTTGGACAGGGGTTGTGGCTGGCACAACCCCACTACCCTTTTGTGAAATGCCTACCATTTTAGAATGGGTGTCTTGTTCAACTCCAGCCCAAGCTGAGAGTTCTAAGTCATTCCCCAGTAAGCAGTCCACAGGCAAGGTTGGAGACACTGCCACCCTTTTAGGGCCAGTGACCCCTCCCCAGCTGAGACATACCTCTGCCATGGGATGACTGTTCTGTTTGCCATCAATGTTAGTTACCTGGTATGAGAAACCAGGCAAAAGCTGCTCAGAGGGAACTAGCCTATGGGCCACCATAGTGATGCTAGCTCCAGTGTCTCTGTAGGCCTCAGCTTTTCTACCATTGATGTAGGGTTCTTGTCTGTACCTACCCAAAGTGTTGGGACAGGCAGTGAAGTTGGCAAACCCCATGCCACCATCACAGACAAGAGTAGCTGCTGTAGGGGAATTGGCTAAGCCAGGATCCCCCTGTGTTCCCCAAGAAAACCCAACCAAATTTTTGGGGGCACTCCCACCACCTGGGGAATTACTGCTGACAGTAATAGGTGGTGTGACAGGAGTAGTTGGAGGAACAGTTTTGTTTTTAGCCTGTGGACAACTGCTGTCAGTTTTCCAATGCCCAGGTGTTTTACACACATAGCAGTAAGGCTTTTTAACTGTGGTAGAGGAGGGAGCTTGGGACCCACCACCCTGTGTGGAGTTTTGGGGCCCTGAGGAAGATTTCTCTTTTGCTTTATCCCCACCCTTCTCTTGAGGCTTGGTGGTATCTTTCTTTTGGTCACCACCCTGATTTTTAGGCCTAATCCTGGTCCTGACCCATTTATCTGCCCTCTTTCCCAATTCTTGGGGAGAGGTCAAATCTGAGTCTACCAGGTGTTGATGGAGAAGCTGGTTCTGACAATTACTAAGGATCTGCTCCCTCATAATCAAGTTGTACAATCCTGTATAGTCCTGCACCTTGCTGCCATTTAACCAACCTTCCAAAGCCTTAGTGGCACAATCCACAAAATCAGACCAGTCCTGTGTCTGTGTCTTCTGGGTGTCTCTGAACAACAACCTATATTGCTCAGTGGTTAAGCCAAACCCATCTATCAGAGCACTCTTCAGGACTTTGTAATTGTTTGCATCCTCATCACTGACTGTGAGGAGCTTGTCTCTACCTTTGTCAGAAAAGGAGAGCCACAAGATAGCTGCCCACTGACTTTGGGGTACCTGCTGTACTTTGCAGGCCCTCTCCAAAGCAGTCATCCATTTGTGGATGTCATCCCCATTCTGATATGGGGGGACTATCTTGCTTAGGTTTCTATGGTCATAAGACCTATCCCTATCTCTAGGGATGTTGCTGCCACCAGTGGGTTCTGACCCACACAATTTTTGCTCTCTAGCCAGAGCAAGCTTCTCTTTGGCAAGGGCAATTTCTTCCCTCTGAATCCTCAGATTAGCTTCCCTCATTCTGGCTTTATGCTCCTTTCTCTCAGGTGAAGTCATTCCCCTGTGAGAGGAAGCATTAGAGATGCTAGAAACATGGGAGTGGATGGATTCCCTTGAAGGGGATCTGTCCCTCCTGCTTCTCTGTGAAAGCCTACTTGGGGGTCTGTATGGGGGGACCCCATGCAAACTCCCATGTAAACTTAGGTTAGCCTGGCTAAGTCTCCTTACTTGGCTCTGGCTGTCTACCTCCCCATCTGAAGTCCCATCTGACTCATCTGTGGTGGGTAGACCCTTATCTACAGCTATGGCACCATCCCTGGCAGCTCTTTCAGCATCATAGGCCTCCAGAAGCTCCACTAGCTGTCTAAGGGTAGGGTTGGAACCCTGTTTTATTCCTCTGGAGGTACACAAGTGTCTCATCTCCTGGAATGTTAAGGTATCATACCTAGAGGGGGTCTTCTGCAGACCTGCCCCTCCTGAGAGAGCATCTACTTGATCTCCTCCCAGAGGCATGATCTAGTGAGGGTGTGGTGTGTGCACCTACCTACACTAGTTGTATCTACTAAACCTCTCTAGTAGTTGTAGTCAGGGTGTGTTACTCCCTTCAACCTACAACTACAAAGTCCAGTAGGACTTAAGTATAATAATCTATGTTATATGTACCTAGACAATATCTGTGTGATCTTTCAATTTAGTATCCCAAGATTACAATGGTATTACAACAGCAAGCTCAGATCCCAACCGCTGCTCACCAATGTGAGAAGTTGGCCTGATGTATGATGTCACTAGTTATAGTGTACACCTTATATCAGTCCAAATACCCTTATGGTGATTGGTTGTAAAGTCAACCTTATAGACCAGCTATCCTAGTGGTAGCATGGACAAGAGCAGTCTTAGGCTAAACTCTGAATGGCATGTGAAGCCAGCTGTGATACCATATATAATCCCTTGAATACCAAATGAAAGGACACCACAACAGATATATATATAAAATAAAGTGTATTTATTCTAAGCAAACCCTCAGCACTCTGTATGAGATTAGAGGTAAGTACAACACAGTCTTATTTATGCATACATTAAGTCACACAGGTAAGTAATACAGTTAGGCCCTAGGGGCCACGCAAACCATATACTAAGAAAGTGGTATAAGGACCACTGTCACGGAAATAGAATAGGCCTAGGCCTAGGGAATCGCTGGGGCTACACTACACTAGCGTTAGTTAGGAAGTGGGAGGCCCACGGGATTCGTGTGCAGAGTGGAAACACTCACGCGTAATGCGTAAAAGTCAATAGCAATAGTACAGTTTAGAAAACGGTAGATTTAGGACACTTCCGGAGTAGCTAGGAAGTTGAGACTTGAAAACTAGACACTAGGATAGTCACTATCCTGATGAGCACCGGAGTACCCAAGTTACCTAGCCCACAGGCTGCGGGTGCATAGGGGTGAAGATGCGTCGTTTTCGTCGTCGACTCCTATGGATGCCTGAAGAAAGATGCTGACAGGCAGTCAGTGAAGAGTGTCCGGTGGATCCCAAGGCTGGGATCAAGAAGAGAAGAAACCTGCAAGCAGAAGGGACAGAGTCAAGGTCACTAGCCAGTGACCACGTGGAACCAGGAAGGAACCAGGCGATGTCGTGAAGAGTTGCAGGTGAAGGTGAAGCTTGTCGCTGCAGCCAGGAGGACCAGGAAGCGTCGAGGGCGACCAGGACCAGGAGGCGAGCTGTCCCACGAAGGCTCTTGCTGTCGGCGGCGTCGAAGTTGGACTAGGACTCACCAAGCCTTGGCAAGCGGAACCCACGAAGAACGAAGGACTTGCTTCTGGTGCAGACCAGGAAGGTCTGGGGTGCTTCTTCTTTGCAGAGAAGCGGGAGCCAGTCTGGAGGAGCCAAACCAGCGCAGAAGATTTCAGGGTGCGTCGTCACAGAGGCCACTAGCCAGCGGGCAAGCAACCGGACAGACGCGGCAAGCAGGAAAATGCTGAAGGGCCCCACGCAGGACTCGTGGAGTGTGGGGGGCTGATCTTCGGTGCAGATGGTGCTTGGGGTTGGGGCTTCTCAATCCCCGGTGCACAACTTCGAGGGTACCTCAGAAGCTGCGCTGTAAGTTACTAGCCACTTTTCCCAGGTAGCCGGTCCCACGTCGCTCGTCGCCTCCACGGATCTCAGCTCTGCTGCAGATGTGGATGAGGGTCGGAGAAGTCTGGAAGTCAAGGCTCTGGTCGGGCTCTGCAGTCGGTTCCTCATAGAACGGTCGCAGAGCAAAGGGTAGTCTCTTGATGGTGCCTGTTTGCACAGGGTAGCCACTCCTTGGCTACAAGGGAGATTCTTCAGTCTTCTTCTTTCGTCGAATGTCGAAGGTCCAGAGTTTCTGTTCAGTTTTGCAGGTTCAGGATAATCTTCAGTCTTGAGGCCCAACTCCCACTCTTATACTAATCTGGGGGGCTGGGATACCTGCTAGGTCACGCCTTATGGGTGGGACCTGGGAGGGGGTGGTTACACCCACTTCCCTTTGTCCAGTTTCGCGCCAGAGCTGGGGCTGGAGTGCCCCAGCACCTGTTTGAACTGGACTATGCAAGGAACACCTTGTGTGCCCCAGGCATGTCTCATTCCTTTCAGCCCACCCTGCCCCAATACACTAAAGGCTGTCTGGGGAGGTGCTAGCACCTCCCCAAGCAGGAAACCTATTGTCCAGGCCTCCCTGGCTGGGATCACTCCCAGCTGCAGGAGGTCAGACTTGTGTCGTGGCAGCAGCATCCATTTTGTGATGCTGAGGCTTTGGTCAGAGGCTAACAGTTGAAGTATGATTTTAACATGTCTTTCCCTCTAGAAGGGGGGAATAATATTCTCATGTCCAGAAATGGCATGGGGGTATTATTCCCTAGTGTTAGACACCTTACACGACATGTTTTGATAAAGCCAAACCATAGTTACCATAACCGTCTAAGATTATAAGGCACTTTAAGAGTATATGGTAGGCTATATCATAGAACAGCTATAAGGACAAGGTTCCGAAAGCTGCAGACAGGCTCAGCTCATGCTAGAGCACCATCTCACATGTTACCAAGCACTCTGCCTCCAGGATTGTTAAGGCCTGCCATAGGAGTGACTGATAGGTACACATGTGTCTATATATAAGGGTAGATATAGGCATACTATATCTAAGCAAGGGGTGATTACACGACCTTGCCCCAGCTGAGTGATCGGCCAGTTGTGTCTGATTGGAAGGCCAGACCAGGGGTGGCATAATACATGCTGCAGCCCCTGGGAGGCCTAGGGTACACCTATGCCCTGGGTACCTAGGGTACTCTGTACAGGGTCCAATAAGGTGATCCTTACCAATTGGTTATGTACCTAGGGTACATGGAGTCCATTTTAAAGAGAGAGCAGACAGCCTGAGACCCTGAATGGCAGGATCTCAGGCCAACTAAGTCGAAAAACCAGCTAGACACTAGGCAAAAAAGTTGGGGGTAACCATAGTCAGATATCCACCTTCCTACAGGGCCAACGATCCTAAATGCCCTATGCATTGTCTGTAGAATTGTCGTGGTTCTTATACCACTTTTTTAATATATGGTTTGGTCCCCCCTGAGGCCCTGTGATTCCAGTGCTATTTATTGTGTTTATAAATGCTTGTTTGAATTGTAACTTTGCCACTAGCCTCATAAAGAGACTGTGGGATTCTGTCTAGAAAAATTACATATATTTTATATATATACCTGTGTGGGCTACTCTTTCATTTGGTCATTCAAGAGGTTATCTATGGTAAAACAATAAGCTTAACACTCCTTCAAGACTTAGCCTGAAGGCTGCTCTCCACAGCTACCACTAGGATAGCTTTCTTTAAAGGTTGTCTTAAACCTATCATCAATAAGAGTCGAATTGGACTGGTGCAAGGTGTCCCCTATAACTAGGAGACAGCATATGCCAGGCCAACTTCTCACAACATGGACTTCAGATTACCCAAAACTCTGCAGTCAGGCTGATTTGTAATCTTCCTTCGCAATCTCATATCTCCCAGCACCTCATGAACCTTCACTGGAGCTGGTCCACAAACAGGTGCACTTTAAGTCTCTGTTTTGCTCATAATGCATTGTTCAATTCATGGACCTACCTCAACTCCAATCTCAATTTCTACCCTGCCCACTCTCTATGCTCCGCGGGCCTTCGTGTAGAAAGGACCCCCACACTAATTTGTCAAACAAGGTGAGTGGTAGATCCTTCTCCTTTTTAGGAGCCAAACACTGGAATCTTCTTTGGGGTCGCCCGGGGCAGCTGCAGGGCATCAACACAGTGGGATTTAAGCTGGAGATTGGGCAATATCTATTACTGCTCTGCTAGAGTCAATATTGTAAGCTACATTCAACATGGAGTCCACTTATACATGACTCCCCTTTAATATGATATTGCTCTTTAAGCATAATAAACCCACATGCGTCAACAACTTTGTTACCATCTTGTGGGAAGCCATGTTTTGAACAATGGCTTCAACCGAGAACGTATTGTCAGACCAGAAAACGATAGATCTGCCCGCGAATCGTGATGGCCAGATGAATACAGCAACACTTAATCTCCCCTTGCCTTATAAACACCCCCCCCCCCCCCCCCCACAAAAAATATGTGTCCCTCTGAAACGCAACTGGTGCTCATGTAAAGCGCACTGAAATCTTCGGGTCACGTTTGCGCTATATAAAACTCCAGAAGAAAAAAAACAATAACGGCAAATATCTGCAAAAAAGCAATATTCTCGACCAAACCTGCTCGAAACCACCGTGGTGGCCACTTACTCCTGAACTAGCCAGGCTCCAGGACAACAACGAAGTCAATGCTCCCAGCAGGATAAACAAAGGGGCCAGTTGCCCTGCTAGAGACCCACAGCTACTGGTAAAGCAACAGGACAACAGTTCCATTCAACTCCAGAAAATATGTCCACTAAATTCTCAGGATCTCTCATTTCTCTGGGGCAGCCAAACTCTAGAAAGGTAATTCTATTGGAATGATGTGCAATGCAAAATGCAATTGGCCCACCAAGACTAGAAGCTAGTGTAGAGTCACTTTCTGGACTTTTAAATACATCTCTATTAATTTCAAAGATACTTACATTTTTTCTGAAGGTAACCTGCATGTCCCAAGCTATGTCTTAATCTCAATGCCGAGGAAACAATAGAAATGCTTAGGCCAGTGGGACAACCATCAGCTCCATAGGCTTGATAAATCCGGCAACTGTTGATGCACACTTATCTGACGCAGCCGAGCGCTGGAAAAGAAAATTGTCTTGGTAATGGAATACTTTTCTAGAACAAGTGCCTAGCAAAAAAAAACCTGTTCACTAGAGATACTAAAGCTCTTAAAACACGCACAAGAATTTACACAATCCATTAACAAACAATTGTTGAAGAAAAAAGACCCACCAAACTAAACCTAAAATCTGCAAGGTGCATGGGCAACAAACATAAGACTGACACTGTGGCTGTGACTACTAGTTGGATTGTACTGGGGCATGGCAAATTCGCATGCCACCCCAGTAATGTCCAATTACAAGTTACACCCCATGGAAGGAGGAATTATCACATGGATAAGCGATTATTCTGGTAGTAAAACCACACGGTTTCCACAATTCCATGTAGTTGAACATGTACTTACAACCTGCTCTGAGCAGGTGGTAAATGTATGAGGGGACCTCTGGGTGGTGTATGGGGGAGGGGAGGTTGGGAAGAACAAGCTGGGTTCTGGCAAGGGGAAGAATTATATGCTTCCCTTGCCAGAAAAAACAGGAAGAGCAATTTTAGTGCTGCTGCAGCGAAAGCCTCATGCGATTTTACCATGTGAAATTACGGTATGGTCAAATAGGGTCCAGTGTTCTAACACCCGGGAATATTGACCTACTCATGATCAGCCAGATTGGAATTCCATGTCGAAATTATCTGAATCATAATCAGGGTCTTGGTCTGCCTATGCAAGCAAGGTATGTCAAATAGCTGTTTCATTAGTGTCTGGTCCAAATAGTGCATTCAGCAGAATATGAAATCAGTGCCTTTGTTTACGAACATCCTTTTCAGGAACGAAAGGTAGTGAATTAAACAGATTTGCCTTGGCTATTTTTATAGACAGCGACAAGCAGGTAAGACAAGGCTCCAGTGGCGTTTTAACACCCTATGTGTTCGGATGTTAACATACATTACTTGAATCACTAGGCGTGCCACAAGTTTACTTACGAAGCACCAGACCTTAGCATGAGTTTGTACATTTAGCTTGAGTTTGTTTAGTACAAGTTTGTTTTGCTTTGCTTCTAAGGAATATTTTAGAATATTCTGGGGCATATTTACAAGGAGTTAATGTCACCAGAATATCATTTTTTGCTATGTCCTGGTGGCGTTAAGTCCTTTTCCTTTATTAACGGCCCTATTCGCACAGCACTTAGCGTGAAAAGGACAGGCAGCGGGTGTTGCAGTGGGCGTTCCACTGCAACACCCATTGCATTTTGACACTGCCCCATATTTACAAGGTATGGGGCAGCGCCAAAAATAAGACCAGGAGATATCTGGTCTTAAACAGGCAATACGAGGAGAAATGTTTAATTTCTCCTCGTATTTTGCCCTTTCCACATGTGCTGCATTGTGCAGCACACATGGAGAGAGCAAATCGCCTGTTAAGATTGTTTATGTGCAGGGGGGTGTCCTGCAGTACAGGCACCCTAGCATAATCGCACTAGGGTGCCTGCGCTAGCGCTAGGCAGTATATTTAGCGCCAGCGCTAGGGGAAATCAGGGGTGGTCCGTATTTCTGTAAATGTGGCGCATCTCTGCGTTGTAAATCTGTCGAAGTGCGGCGTTACCAATTTTGGAGTAACACGGCGCTCCTCCAGTTTATTGTAAATATGCCCCTCGGTTTTGTATGTATATAACCACATGCCTTCTGCTTCCCCTTTACCTGAAGCTTGTAGGTGAAAATGCTCCTTATTCTCCTTGAAAGATCTCAGAAATCCCTGATTTTAACAATACTATCTTCAAATGCAACAAATACCAACACTTCCGATTTTCTGATGAATCCATTGTGTCGGGCAAAAGTTGCTATTCATGATTCGCCCAGCATAGGGTTTCAAGAAGAAGGCTCCCTGACCAGCTTCATAGGGAAACTAAAGGGTAACGGATATAAATGCACCACTTAAATAGTGAGGCGGGAAAGAAATCTGACATGCTGAGAGTCGCAATGCGGAAAGGCACACTAGACTGAATGCCACCAGGACTGCAGCAGGTATGTTTGGAGGCTTTCCGTGGCTCAGCAATCAGACAGCATAATCATTTAATGCCAAAGGAAAAGGATGGAGGTTGGAGCAATCCATTAGGGATGTGTGATGAACAATGTTTGGGGTATACATTGTTTTCCTCCTCATAACATTTCATATTGCTGACTTATACATTCTTATAGAGGCCATCCCAATACCTATGGTATACACTAGATTAGCACATAAATAACACTAATTACTATTGTGTCATTGTTTTACTTTTCCAGTATGCTCATGATCAGAGCCCAAAGGAGGAGGTTGGAATTATCTGTCTTGAGTTCTTTTCCTGCAGAGAAACGACCATATACTTGTCTCTGGGGACTTAGGATATCTATCCCGGGTGTGACCCCCATAAAGCGGTAGGTACACTCACATCATGGGATCATCATCACAACTGGTAACCCTACACAGAGATAGCTTGATCTCAGCCTGGAAATCTTAGTGTTGCTACTGTGAAATAATAATTATTCATTGGGGTAACAGAAACCTGTCCCAGCTATGATTTTCTGTGCATGCTAAAAAATTCCAAAAGAAAGTCTCCTGCTCTGACTTTTTGAGCATTTCTTTCACATCATAGGCCCCCCGATATGAGATGGTAATATGATAACATTCTTGCTAGAATTTGAAGGTCGTCCTTTTCCTTTCTCGTGATCTCAGTCTTCAGACACCTGTATACTCTCACCATTTAAATCCATCATTTTCTCCCGATTGCAGACCCATTTATATAACACTATAAAGTTGTGCTTTGCTTTTGCCTTTTCACCATGCTCCATTTTATGTCGACAGTGGCCATTCTGGTTGGCTGAACCTAAGAGTCACAGGGGCATGTTCCCAAGAACGTGTGATAACTATCGCAAAATTAGCTTAACGCAACTTTGCACATCGCAGTCTATCACGACAAAATAACACTGTGTTAACGTTGTATTCTCAACCCGGCTGCACCATGCGATAGTCTCACAATAACGTGCCAAATTACCGCGTTACAACTAACGCGACGCCGAAAAAAACGTGAAACACGAACGCGAAAAAAGTTGCGATGTGGCCAATCGCAATACAAAAATCAGCGATAACCAGCGACAGGACTGCAATTCCCACTTGTCATGCATAAAAATGCACTATAAAAGCAGAACAAAAATAAGGCAAAAAAAAAACTGCGTAGCACCATGGATGCACCCGGACCGAGTGCAAAGGACAACGCGAACCCCACAAGCCCCACAGACGACCAGCAAGGAACCTCGGGGAATGCCAAGGAGAAGATGAAGACGCGGTTCTGTCCGCAGGAAAACAGGATCATCGTTACGGAGGTGATAGAACACTACCAACAACTGTTTGGCACCTCCAACGTGTCATTGTCAATAAAGAAGCAAATATGGCAGACTATCTTGGACCATGTGAATGCAGTTGCAGCATTGAGGAGGACAATGGAAGAGGTCAAGAGGCGCTGGAATGATGTGAAGGGCAAAACCAAGAAGAAACTCAATGCTAACATGAAAGCAGCAACGCTTATTGGAGGTGGTGGTCCAGCGGCCCACCAGGAGCTGGATGACATGGAGAAAATGGTGGCCACAGTCATCAGTCAGGATACGGTGCCAGGAGTCAGGGATCTGGACACTGCTCAACATGACCTGACACAACATCAACAGGGTGAGTACCGACCAGGGACTGGGGGGGGGCGGGGAAAGATGAGCACAATGGCACACATGCATCAGTAAGTAGAGCACACTGCACACCCACAATGACTCAGGATAATTTCCCTGATACCTGTGGCACACCGCAGCACACATTCAAACACCAAGTAGGCCCCTGTACCCCATGTCCCCAAAGGGGTCCCACACCACACATCACCAATCTCACCAACACATGCACACATGCGAAACCCAGCAAAGATGCGTATTTGTGAGCCACACTAACAATGCAAGTGACACTACATGATGATTAGCATGGCTGCAGGCCAATCATCATGACATTGTGCACGCCACGACACTGAGGAGGCTGAGAGTGAACTACATCAGTAAAGGAGCAGGTCACACTCTGACACATCCACGTGCACAAACAACCCCTGACGTCAACAACACATCTGCAGACAAACTATGCCCAAGAGTCACAACTCGACCAAGAGCCAAATTCACCCAAGTCTGCTACATCTCAGCACTGTAGAAGCATAGAAGTCAAAGGCACACTGCCTGAAAGGGATAAGGGGCCGCCAAATCAGAGCTGCAGGGGCGACTCACCCACAATGTTGCATACACTCATAAGAATAAGAGCACTTCAACATTGACAACAATGAGGTACAAACTGTAACACTTTCACAACAGAACACAGGACACAACTGGTGCCGCATGGGTGTACAAAAAGGCCAATCACGTCTGGCATAACAGGAAACTATGAGATGACAAGGTAACAAGTACAACCTCTCATCCCTGATGTCGTACAAATGTCCACTGTCCCGCATCAAATAGGCATCTCCCCACAAACAGTCACAATGTACATTGTCATGCAGTCTGTATGTAAACTTCGTCTATGCGTCAACATACATGGAACACACTGTGAAATTGCATCTCCCCTTTATATTGCAGAGGGATGATCAACACCACATCACCTCAGTGATGATGGAGACGACCCGCAAGACAGCAACCTAGACGAACTCCAACGGTTCATGGATACCCTCCGCACCCCACCTCCAGTAGCAGGTCAGCCCAGCACCATCGATGTGAGCCCACCCCCTGCACAGACCACACAGCAGGAAGCACCCACCACCACGTCTGGCTCACAGCACCTCACCAAAGAACACATGGTGTTCCAACGCCGTGTGTTAGACTGCCAGAAGGAGCTGGCTGAACAGGTGCGGCTGGGGTTCCAACTCATGGCAGCAAAACTGGATGCCATACGTGGGTGTCTAAGTCCCATCAGGGTCCCACTTACACTCCCTAACGGTCACCCACAGTCCGCCCCATGCCCTCCAACAATCCATGGCTGGCGTCGCTGGAGTCATGACTCGGAGACAAAAACAGCTGTCTAGTCACAGTGGCTACAGCGATGTCATCCGTGATTTGGGAAACATAAGGAGGGTCATGGAGAACATGGAGCGGATGCAGGCGCAAAGAATGGCTACCACGGCTGCACACGAGAAAGCTGTAGATTGGATCTTCCATGCCCTGCAGATCCTCACACAGTGCTGCAGACCAAACACCACCCCCCACATGTGAGGCACCTGAAACGTCAGAGGTCGAAGATGAGGATGAATCTGCCTCAGTGGTAAGTAGGAAACAGTAGCATTCATCTCCGCCATATGGCTTCTTACTGCTTGGTTCTGCCCTCTGCATCATGCCCTGGAATAGCACCTGCCACTTTCCCCCAGTACACTCAGCAACAATAACCTTGCACCTCGACATGGACTGACATATGTTGTTTGCAAAACAATGACACAGCAATCACCCTGCGGACTGGACTCTTCCCCTTCCAAGTAACTTGTCAATCCCTAAAGGACTCAGGCTGGCTCTCCACGGGGCAACATTGTAAAGTGTTGTCTGCATGGCCCAGTACTAACACAGCTTAAACAGTCCACTGAACAGGAATAATACATTCCAATACACACAGATGTGTCATGTCCATGATTAATCAAGTACGAAACATGTATGCATGTAGGGGCAGTGATTTCCCCTTACGTCCATGTTGCTCATGTTGTGGGACTTGAGTCACAGGGTGCATCCCTGCATCATGGTGGTACATATCTGACCCCAAAAGTAGCCCTGTCGTCAATTGTAGGTCACAAATGACAGCCTATATGTAATTAATTGGGACACATGTGAGACTCTGATGAGTGGTATTCCGTACTATCTTTGACACACAGAAATGGCATTTCTAATACGTGACACTCCAAACAGCCTCCCTATACAGAGGTGACACACCCACCAGCTATTTTAAATTTTATTAGATTGTTAGCACTACATGTTGCACTTACACTTGTCAGAGTGATGTGCCTGTACAGAGGAGTGACATGCACTCAGGGAATGTGTGTTTGAATGAATTCATTTGCACATGCTGTGCCTGTGGTCATTGTGTGCTATCCCATGATTGCTAAGGACTGTGACAATGTGACGTGCTCATGTGAAGAAATTGTCAATGATGTTGTTCCTACGGACTATTCCTGCTGCAGCTGCAGTGAGTTGTGGTCCACCTGCCTCATCTTCCTCATCATCATCCGGTGCATCTTGCACTTGTAGCCATGGGACATTGGTGCGTACACATATGTTGTGCAACACACAACATGCAACGATCATCTTGCACACGATGTCTGGGCTGTACAGGAGCCTTCCACCTGTGATGTCCAGGCACCTGAAACGTGACATCAACACACCAAATGTGCGTTCCACGATGCCCCTGGTGCGTTTGTGGGCCGCATTGTACTGCCTCTGGGCCGGTGTGCTCGGGGCTCGGATGGGGTGTCATCATCCAAGGGCCGAGTGCATACCCTTGGTCACCTGTGACGGTGCAGAGAGACATGAGTCAATAGTCGGTTCAGCATGATGTGTTGGCAGGCTCACTGGTTCATTGGTGTGTGATATGTGTGACTTAGTGATTCCTATTTGACATGTTCTGCTTATAGCAAATGAGCGGGATCAATGTGTATTACGTAGCCTCACTGCTGCTCCTCCCTCCCCCGAGCCTATTTACTAGTGTGCGCAATGCAGTTGCATCACTTGCACTCCTACGACATACCATTGTCATGCCTGTCTGCGCATGTCCACAAGCCTGACCACGACACTGTGATGTTGTGCGTTGAAGGTGTGCGGCCACATGTGTGTAGGCCTATGGTAAGGATAGGGCGGACACAAATGTAGAGTTCATGGCTGGCTGAACTCGCGATGCGGTTGAGGGTAGCCGTTTGGCTTAAGCTGCGGTAATAGTGACACACACAACAGTTTGCATGTATGATCCTGGACCCCGAGCGATCTTATGCTCCCTCATTTACCCCTTCTACCGAGCCCACACTCCGGGGGCATGCTACAGGGCAACAATGTCCATTGCGGGACGGGTGGCGCCGACACTACAACAGAGTCACACGCATTAGTTACTTCCTTGGCAAGGCCCAAACGTAACCACGCTCAGAGCCCCGGGTTGATTAACCACACCCCTATGCTGGACTGTCGTACGTCAGTCCGCTTACGCTTACAGGGGGGTACGACACAGCTACATGTCCCAGATCTACCCCACTGCCTGAGGTGGCATGGTTGCGTCCGCTGTACACAGCATAATGTTACGTGGTGGGGCCCGTGGCCCTCATGCATACATAATGACCACACAGACACACTTAGATAGTTTGTGGAACTGGCTACGGGCACGTGCGCCCGGCCCCTTTTATTGCCAGGGTCACATGTCCAGTGACGCCTCTGCTGGATGGGTGTGGGGTCAGTGTAAGCCAGCCCTCAGGGAGTGGTTGGTGCTGGCAACAACTACAACAGTGATCAGACAATCAGAAGTTTAAAGTTCAAAGAGCAAGGGTCCAGGACTTGAGCTGCACAGAGTTAGTGGCCCCGGATGCACTGCGGCGGACACAGGCACACCGCCACGGGGCGGTGACTTGCAGTGCACTGAGGTAGGGCTACGAGAACTGAGCGTGTCCTCATCGATGTCGAAGGTGAATGTCACGGAGTGTTTTGGGGGACAGAGGAAGGTGTTCTTCCAGGGCATGATGCAGAGGGCAGAACCAAGCAGAAACAGTCAATATGGAGGAGATGAATGCTACAGACTCGTTCTTAACACCAAGTCAGTTTCAGCTACATGATGTTGAAGACAACCCCCAGGCCATATACTCAGACGCCACCAAAGTGCAACCAGAAAGTGTCCATAAATTTCGGGGCACAGAGTTAGTGTCACCATAGCTGAAAGGGGATGCAGTCTGCGATGAGGCCTGTGCAATGATATGAACTGTGCCATAAATAAGTCAAGGCTCAGTTCCAAATGTGTGACCTACTCGACCACAGTGTAGGCCGGAGGCAGCGGTTAGCAGGGGCCCACAGCCACGTGTCGTTGGCTTATGATGCACAGAGTTAGTGCTACCAGAGCAGTTGTTGGTAGTGTTCGATCACCTCCATATCGAGGACCATTTTTTTTCAGGACTGAACCGCGTCTTCCTCTTACTTCTCTTCTTGCGTACAATGATATGGACCCGGCCATTGAAAAATCAAGACTCAGTTCCAAATGTGTGACCTACTTGACCGCAGTGTAGGCCGAAGGCAGTAGTCAGCAAGAGACCACAGACACATGTCGTTCGAATGCTATGCACAGAGTTGCTGACACCACATCGAAGGAAGTACAGTGATATAAATGTTGCCATTAACATATGAACTCGGACATCATGAAATCAAGACTCAGTTCCAAATGTGTGACCTACTTGCCCGCAGTGTAGGCCAGAGGCAGTGGTCAGTGCAGGCCAACCGCTGTTCAGCCAGCTCCTCCTGGAACTCTCACACACGACGTTGGAATGGCATGTGGCGATGATTTGTGGTTGACGGAGGTAGAAGCACTAGAGCTGAGCGTGTGTGCAGCCTGCGACGATGCCGTGTCCTGCCTGGTACGGACTGGATTGGATTAGTGTGAGGCCTGTTGGACCGCAGTGTAGGCAGTACACAGGTGACCCCACGGTGCTGGACCGCAGTGTAGGCCGAAGGCAGTAGTCAGCAAGGGCCCACAGACACGTGTCGTTGGAATGCTATGCACAGAGTTGGTGGCACCACATCGAAGGGAGTACAATGATTTAAACTCTGCCATAAAATATGTACTCTGCCATTGTATAATCAAGACTCAGTTCCAAATGTGTGACCTACTTGACCGCAGTGTAGGCCGGTGGAGTACGTCAACAGGAAAGGAGTGCTGGGGGCCTGTGTCGCGGAGGCCATAATGGTCTGAGTAGGCTGCCAAGGTCGCGGGCCTCGGGCTTGGAGCTTGCACAGGCACGTGGTGGGCCCTCTTTGACACACGCCGGTGTCGGCAGGTGAGCGGTGTGGCCTGGTTGCGCAGGGGTGGCCAAGACGGGTCTGGGGACCTGCTGCCTGGGGTGCAGCAGGCGCATATGATCGCAGGCACTGCCGCTCACGGAGTCGGCCTCGTGGTGGACTGGGAGGCGCCGCCCTGGCAGACACGTTGGCCATTTCGGAAGAGAACCACACCCAGAGCTACAGCCTTTTTATTCACACCCCTACGCTGGCCTGGTGTACGCCGGGCCAGCCCACTCCGCTCACGCTTACAGGGGGGGACGTAACAAGCTACATTTCCACGCTCTTCCCCACTGCCTGGGGTAACATGGTTGCGTCCACTGTTCACTACACTCCAAACACCAGCAGTATATATAGACATGGGCATGTCTGTGGTCTGCATACTGCAGTCTGGCCAGCACATCCACGCCACACTTGGCATTGTGTACATTCACATTCATGTGTCAGATGCTTGGTTCCCACCTCTCCCGACATTCTGCTATTGTGTGGCTGAGGTGCCATGCCGTTTATGGCTTGTGTACATGGCTAGCCCAGGTTACCACAGTTGTTTGTGCTGTCGTGTCTGGTAGGTGGGCATGTTGTTTGGCATGTTGTATGTGAGTTTGTAACGTGTGCATTCCCAGAGTTGTGAGTTGCATGATTGTGGAGTTGAGGTGTGTGGAGTGGTCTTTTGGTACTTACCAACAAGCAATGCATTCCCATAGGTGCCAGCCTCAAAGCGCTGGTTGATGATGGACTGTCGGATGATGGAGGAATCATGCACAATGCCTGGGCGACAACATTTGTGAAGAGTCCCAGGTAGTCCACTATTGCCTGCACATTGATGGAATGCGTGTGCTTCCTGTTGCGGTAATTGTGTGCGGTGGCGGCAGGGGGCACAAGGAGTACATGTGTGCAGTCGATTGCCCCCAACACGTGCGGGAATCCAGCTATGGCGTAGAAGCCTTGCTTGGTCTCCAGATGTTCCTGCGCAGTGTGGGGGAAGAGAAGATGCTGGGGTACCAAGCTGATGATGGCATCCAAGACAGATGTGAGGAACTTGGATAGGTCTAGCTGTGAGACTCCTCCGACTCTGGCAGTTGTTGGTTGGAAGGTCCCAGAGGCCAACAGGTGCAGCACAGCCAGCAGCTTTGTCTGCGTAGGGATGTTGGTTGTCCGCTGTGTTGGTACCGTCAGCCTGTGGGCAACGATGGCCGGGATGCGTAGGATGGTTGCCCTTTTGAGCCTGTAGTGGGCAATGACATCCTCTGGTGTTAAGTCTGTGAGGCTGGTGTATTTTCTGAAGGTCCGCTGTCTTTGTCTGTGCTGCCTCTGTGGTAGTCCGGAGGGGGGACAGGGGGTTACGGGGGGCGGGCCTGGGTGTCGTGGCGGTGGGTGATGCTCCATGGCATCTGTTGTTCTTCAGGTGTGGCTCTGGGCTGGGCTCCCTTTTCATGGTGCAGGTTGTCATTCGACTTAACATCAGGTCGGAACAGGTGTTAAATCCCTGCTGCTAACGCGCCTTATCGCCTGTTTTGGGATCTTATCGCCAATCTGGCTGGTCATTGTGAATGTTGCGAAGTGGTGTTGTTGCGGCTTTTTGCACGGGAACGCCTACTCTGCATCTCATTAGCGTTAGTTGCCAGGTGCCATCTGTGGCAATGTTTTTTGCGGCTGCTATTGCAGGAATACTGGTGATATCGGCTGTTAGCACCAGCTTGTGAATAGGGCGATACATTTATCACCACTTTGGCTGCGATAAAGTGCTGCTAACTCGGCGATAGGTCCTTGAGAATATGCCCCACAGCTTATTAATTTTTCTTTAAATACTAACTCCATTCAGACTTTGGTTACTATGTGAGCAGATTTTTTTTAACATACCTGGTGCGATTGGCTCAAACGAGTCAGAGCTTGCCCGGATTTGGTGATTGAGGTCAGACCAGATGCTAAATGATAACTCTGGACGCCAAAGGCAAGATGGAGGTTTCTTGAAGGGCACTTTGATGGAGAGCAGCCTGGCACTCAACTTGCTGATCAGGTAAGACAGTATCAGTGAGTGGACATTGTTCATGATCTTCAAGGGTGATCGTCATGAGCAATGCTGCATGAACTTACCCAATGCAACAGTGAGCTTTCATATTTATAATTAAGGCTCCCTGTTTTCCATTGTTACTGATCTTTACAGATAAATACAGACAGAAAACATTTATTTTCTTATCTGTATTTATTTTTAAATGTGGATAAAAACGGAAATTGGGGTGCTTTTTGAGTATTTCTAAATTCTGTCTGCCATGACGGTCAGGCCAATAGCTCTGTGGATTGATAGGTAAGGGGATTGAAATAGAAAGGAATTTTAGTAAAGAGGCTTTAACAGCAGTAGATATGCACAAGATTAATAGTGAAATTTGCATATTTTCATATAATTGCATTTATTTATCTTCTGTAGGTGATCACAGCATTGAGTGCATATTTATCGATTAAGTAAATGTGGAAATATACTAATTTCAGCTTCATTTTGCCACAAAACCCAAAATAAATATGGATAAATACAGATAAAAATAGCAAAAAATGAATATGGATAAATACAGACGGAAATGCCCAAAAAATAAATACCATAAAACTGGGAGCCCTATTTATAATATATACATTCAGATGTGTTTATTGACAATATGAGGGTATTTTGTGTGTGAAACTGAAATACTATCGTCTGGGCAGGAAACATTCAGATAAACTGATTCAGATAGTTATGCGGGAAGTCCCAGGATACTAGGAGTCTGATGTGTGTATTGAAAATACAGGAGCTTCTAGCGAAGTACAGGGAAGCAAAGGTCGCCTAGGACCCTAGTACAAACCATTGTGGATGAATGTATAAATGAAAGTGGTACGATGATCTGCCACCTCCACCCATCACCCCCTTAATCTCTGCACCACAAAAGGCTGTGACTGGAGGTCTATAAATGCATATGAGTCAGTCAACAAGTGTGAACACACTTTCCTACATCCTTTCCAGAGATACATATGGTAACACTTGTCATACGTGTGCTTTACCGTCTTACCCTTTGACCCCACCCGTTACACACGATGAACTGCAGCACAAGTCTGGCACCTCACCATGTGCCTTGCTGTGAATGAGGCTGTAGTATAGAAAAATGGTGACAGATAAACTGAAACTTGAGAAAGCCCCAGCAAAAGGGACTCCCACTCACGTGATTTACCACCAGTATGTTAAAAGTGCACTAGGTGTGGGGATAAAATGTATTTTCCAGAAGTACCTTTGACATTGAGCGCTTGTATAACCTTAAGAAATGATTCAAACGATCAGTCCAGAACCATAGTTAGCATTTCTAAATTGGTACAGAAAAGGCCATGAAAATGAAAGCTGACATGTCTGGTCCAGCGACTGAAAGGCAACTATGAGAAACTTAGATACCAAGCTAGTCAATTGAACAGAATCAAGACTTGTGCCACTAATGCATCACCTTCTCCTTATTTGTTTCCACAAATTACTAGTGAAACCCCAGGAACAGTAAAAGAAAATGAGGAGAATATACAAGGGGGAGTTCGATCTACTAAGATTTACGCTGTGTTTGTGTCACAAAAGTGATGCGTATCAGCACAAAATCTTTTTTTACGATTTACTTTCCAGCACTAAACTTGTTTAGCGCTGGAAATAACTTGAAAGTAATGCTCCATTACTTAGCTCCAAGGGAGCGTACCATGGGTGGAGCTTGGAATTTCCCATGGAACCACCCAAGATTTCTGACACTAAACCCAATTTACTAAATAAAGTAGGCAGGGTTTAGCATCAGAAAACGGTGCCCTTTTGAAGTAGGCGCAAGGAAGGACAAATGCTTTCATTTCTCCTTCCTTTTACGACTTTGTATGTGTGCTGCACTGTACAGCACACAAACAAAGAGGAAAAATGTTTAAGGCAGTCAATGCATAGTATTTTGTACAAGAAGGGTACCCTTCCAGTACAAAACCTATGCTAGACTAACGGAGGCACCCTTGCACCATGGCGCAAAGGTGTTCCCTTGGCGCACAGCAGCTGATTTCAGCGCCGGCGATGGAGAAAGGGGAGGAGAGAGCCATATTTCAGTAAATTTGGCACTCTCATTCTCTCTCCTTTTCATGCAGCACAGCATTTGCAGCTGCTGCATTGCGCTGCATGAAAAGTTGGTAAATCTGCCCCAAGATGTTTTAAGTTTCCCCATACAAGTAGGAAATGCTGGGGTTCGGGGGGTACAGCAAGGAGTGCCTGAGAACAGTGCAGCATACAAAACAGTGATGGACGGAATGCTTGAATTAACCTCAGCCACTGGTAATCATTCGGGCCGCATCCTAATCCATTGTTATTTTGCACACCAAGCTACCTCAATTTGGACCCAGCTATATGGAAATCAGTCTTCACCCTGCTCCAATAAAAACAGTCCAGCCCAAACTGCCAGGTCAGGTCCTCCCTGACTCAAACCACAAGCAACCCAGGAATGGTTTCCCCTTAGATATGGGCTTATCAGCTGGGTACTGCTTGGTTCAAGTGACACAGTGTGCACGGGACCCACATCTGGACATACACGTCCCATTTAGGGCGACACAATAAGTATAGGAAACAGTGATAAATGGCATGCTTGAATTAATTTCAGCCACTGGAATTCACTAGCAGCCGCATTCCCGTCCCACTTAGGGCAACACTATAAGCAGGGTCACTAGAATTATGCCAAATTATGTGGCAGGATTGAGTAAATTATGCAGCCAGAAAAGGCACATTATGCGTCATGATGCAGCAGATTTTAAAATTGTATTACTTTACATTTGTTAACACTGTCTGGGAATTGTATACACCTTATTAGCACCAGTTTAACATCCATATGCCTAACGGCTAGGGCGGTCGACCTCAAATCTGGAGAACTGGGTTCGAGTCTCGACAATGATGCTGAACATCTTGTGATTCTGGGCAAATCACTTAATCTCCCCGTGCCTAACAAAAATGAATGTGTTCTCATGTAACGCAACTTGTGCTATGTAACGTGCTTTGATACCCAATGTCTTCGGGTCAAGTTTGCGCTATTTAAATGTTCTTTTTTTAAATATATATAGTAACAACCAAGAGAAAGGTTATCAGTCAAGCTTTGCAAAGAGCCTTCCACTGCACAGCAACCCTTATCACTGTGTTTTTTTAGTAACTTTTGAACTAGAAATAAAAAGATTTTTATTACTAGAAACTTAAAATTATGCCGTAGATAATAGATTATGTGGCAAATGCTGCAAAAATATAATTATGTGACAAACGCTGTGGCCAGACAATCACATAATTCCACTGGCCTTACAATAGGTATACAAAACAGTGATGGATGGAATGCCTGAATTCATCTCAGCCACTAGTAATCACTCGGTCCGCATCCAAATCCATCATTATTTTGCACACCGTGCCACCTCAATTTGGACCCAGCTATATGCAAATCAGTCTTGACCTTGCTCCAATAAGAACAGTCCAACCCAAATTGCCAAGCCAGGTCCTTCCTGAACCAAAATATAAGCAACCCAGGACCAGTTTCGCCCTAGTTATGGGCTCATCAGCCAGGGACAGCTTGGTTCCAGTGACACTGTGCTCACAGGACCCACGTCTGGGCATACCCATCCCATTTAGGGTGACACAATAAGTATATAAAGCAGTGATGGATGGAATTCTTGAATTAATCTCAGCTACTGGTAGTCACTCAGTCCTCATCCCAATCCATCATTATTTTGCACACCTTGCCACCTCAGTTTGGACCCAGCTAAATGCAAATAGGTCTTGAGCCTGCTCCAATAGGAACAGTCCAGCCCGAACTGCCAAGCTAAACCTTCCTGAACTGGAACACAAGCAACCCAGGACTGGTTTCACCCTAGTTATGGGCTCATCAGCCAGGTACAGCTTGGTTCCAGTGACACAGTGCGCACGGGACCCACGTCTGGGCATACCTGTTCCACTTAGGGCGACACAATAAATATACAAAACAGTGATGGGTGGAATGCTTGAATTAATCTCAGCCTTTGGTAAACACTTGGGCCCCATCCCAATCCATCGTCATTTTCCACACCAACGCCACTCGGTGAAGCAGCAGTTAATGGACTGAAGGGAGTGGCACAGTCACACCCCAGACATGTGAGCACAGCGCACATGGTCAGTATGGCCAATGATAGCATGCCCAGCGCAATAGTGAGAAGAGAGACTTATGACATCGTACTTGCTGTCCCACCCAAAAGCTATCTTGTTCAGTACAGCACCATTGTGAAGCAACACATTGGAGTGGTCAAAATCGCTCTCAGAACATCACTTGAAATTGTCTAAGGATAACTGCAGGACGAAAGGCAAGAATACTTGAGAGAGCACCCCAACCCAAACAATACACTTTCTAAGCTAGTGAGGAGGTCAGTAACAGCTCAAATTAGTTTTTGCATATTCAACCTCATGCCCTCCTACCATTATGAGAATACCTAGGTTCTGGATTAGGGGCCATGTTCCTCGGTCCAAGACTGAACTCCTAAACATCACCCGATAACTCCCAACAGTTTTGAGAAGAATCACAAACAGTTTTTGAATGTGATAAACCCAAATGAATTGATGTCATTCAATTTCCGCATGTAATTATGCCAGGAGAAGGGAAAGACTGATTATTATACAGAACTAATTGTCTGCAACAAGTGCTCATTCATGAAGCAGCTCCTATTTATTTTAAAGATGAAAAGTTGAATGTCATTGTTAAATGTCCTGTTAAAATTAATTGGAGCAAGATTAAGATTAAGAATTTCACACAAAACAAAGAGGAAACCCCTGCTAGGTACCTTGATCGTCTGAAAGATGTGTTTGATCATTATAATGCTATTAATGCTCCAGAGAATGCTGAAGAGGCTGCCTGAGTTGCGTTCCTTCACAGGCTAGTACACGAGGTATAGGATCAATGAAGAACAATGAAGCCTATTCACAAAGGTAAATTTACTTGTGAGTATATTTACATATGTAAATTTACTCTTACACTTTGTAGTAACTTTACTGTTGTTGCCTATTCACCATTTCAGAGTGTAAAGTTACTGCGAAGTGTAGACTTACATGTTTTCACCCACTGAATTTAGAGAGTGAAGCCGAATTTCTGGGTGTAAAGTTACTACTAGTAACTTTTCACTAGTAGGTAGAGGTCTTTGCCACCATGGCAGAGATCTCCTTATGGTAAAGTATGGGGAAAACTAAAAATGTTTAATAAATTCATAGCAAAAATATTTGTATAACAATTGTTTATGTAAATTAATATTATTGAAAAGGAAAAGGCATTTCTAAAGCGCATGGCTACCCGTAGGCATCCCAGCGCTTATATAGAAATTTGTAAAGCACTATGTTTTTTATTTAAATATTTAATTAATTTAAATAAATTAAATTAAAATTATGTTTTAAAGATTTATCAAAATCAATCCCTTTAAAGCAAAACCTTTATAATTATGTATGTATTAAAAATTTCTAAATGTAATCAAATAACTATTTTTTTTAAACAATTGTTTTTTAATTAAAGTTACATTTATTGTATATTAAAATGTTATCACAATATTTCATAAAAATTATATTTTTTTATATATATATTTTTGCATTAAATTAAATGTAATATATCTTTTACAAAGTTGAAATTCGTTTATTTTAGCATTCTTTTCTATTTAGTTTCTATTTTAAGTCCCTATTTCCATTATTTTCTAGGGGAAGCTGTTGCAGTAACAGTGGTTGTCCATGTGTGGTGCTAGACTTACTCCCGGTCTAAACTGATGTACGACTGTTTTTGGTTCGATTTGGCTGTAGTAGCCACAGAAGTGTAGTTTCTGAATAGCAATGTGTCCACTTCTGTGTGGATGTGTGCATGTCCCTCCCTAAACCCCTCCTTAACCTTCCCCAAGCTCCTCCTTAGTCCTCCATTAACCCTTGTCATTTTGAAGTAAGTTTTCCTCCTGTTCTAGTCACTCCTCCCCCGTCTCTCCCCCATTTACTACTAAAGTATGTGCCTGTGTCCCTAGATATCTCTGCCGTCAGGGCAAAGATCTCCTCACAGAAAAGATAGGAGAGACAGCGGCACAGCCCTCTGCACATTGGTTAGTGAATAGTATTTTGTAGTATGTGAGTTGTACTATTTTCATAATCCTAAACGTACTACAAAATATAACTTGTGAATAGGCCCCAAAATGTATTGCTTGGGTAAAGTAAATATATTTAAGAATTTGGTTCAGGTGCAAATCACTATGTTACTGTGCAAGAGTGAAAGAAAGGATCCACTGAATCTAATCTAATATCTGTGTACTTGAAATCCTTTAACTAAACAATTGGAGGGAGTGGCCATCTAGGACTGGGGCTGTATAGTGATCTGGGAGGTCAAGGAGGAGGCAGGTCTGGGCGAAGCTAGGGGTTCAAAAGGAGAGAATAGTCCCTTACCAGTGATTCCTCCTGTTGCAACGTTAACCAGTTAGGTATTAGAAACTAGATTGTCCACAGATTTCGATATCACAGAACTTGGATAAACAATCTGAATTCACTTCTCTCCCACAAAATCAATACCTTGCCTTTCAAGACAGCCCGAGGGGAACTAACTGCTCTAAGAATGCTTTAATCCCTGTAGATCAGAAGAACTGTACGGACGCTGTGTCATTAACAGAAAGACAATTTAATGCCTGATGGAAACTGTTGCTGCCAGATCTGCCTGAAAACCTCTGAATTTACTGCACTCCCTCTCAGGTGAAATGATTGATACAGTTGGCATTTCTAACACACATGTTCCTCACTACTTTACTGATTTTGTGTCTATCTCTTTTGGTCCAATTACTGACTGACATGCCTTTCTTTTGAGCCCTACCTCACCCGCACACCTCATGAGGAGAGATCTTGCATGCAAGCTGAAGTGCACTATGTTGTGTACTAGTCATGGAACTATTTGAACATTCCTGTGAAAACAAGAATACTTTTCTAGCAGTTCAGTGTGAAAATATTGATTTATATGAATCTGGTGATTCTGTGAAACCTTTACCTCAATCAATGTCTGAGGTTCTTGATCATGTTTCTTCCACTTTATGGTCTGAACATGCTAATGATGTGGGTTGTGTTTTAACTATCTAATATGTGGATATTAGAGTAAAGCATACCCATTAAAAATCTTTGCTCCATACCACTAAGTCCAATATGCCCTTAAGAGGAGTTGAGGATCTGCTTAGTTATTGCCGCTCTACTAAAGAAGGGGATTTGGTGCCTGCTATAAGTGTGTGCAATATCAAAAAGCCAGCTAAAGACACGTCAGGTTTTCCTGTTGTACTATACCCTGCTCCCATTCTGTCATGTATACCAGCAAATGCTGCATGGTTTACAGTTGTATGCGTGTTCTGCCTTCTTCTCTATTCCCATACTTCCTGATCGCCAGTATATTTTTGCTTTCTAATTTTCTGGAGGCCAACTCATGTGGTCTTGATTTCCCCCTTCTATCTTCTCACAGGCACTCAAGAAAAATCAGGGCACCCTCAGCTTCCTGGAAGGATCCATAATGGTTCATTATGTTGAAGATTTGTTGGTTGCTTCTAGCTCATTGGACCCATCTAAGGTAGATTCTCTGTATTTAGTGACTAAATTGACTATCGAGGGAGATAAAGAGAAACTACAGTTTTGTTCACCCCATATTTGATTTTTGGGTCATGGTATGTCAGTGGGAAGGAGACAAGTGTCTGCTATTCGCTCCCCATTTCCTGTTAATTCTATGTCAGGTCCGGAGGCGAGAATTATGCTATTCTTTCTTCACTTGTATTAAATAGCAGCCATTTGTAGACAAGTAAAATGAACCACTATTCCTATGAACCATAGGGAATAAACAGAAATGTCCCATCTTCTGCACCAATCACGGGTCCCCAGGGTGCTGGTAGCCCTCTGTCCCTGTTCATTCCCCCACTTTCTTCTCTGCTTGCAGCCAAGATAAGTCCAACTTTTTATTCTCTCAGGTCTTCATTGCTGGATTCTGCTAGTGTTCTGTTTACTGTTGATTTGTTAGGCGCGATGCGCTAGTGAAATTCAGACCGTTATTCTCTCACAGGTCTTTCATTGTTGATTATTCTAGTGTCTATGTGCTGTTAATCTGCTTCAGACTATTAGGCGCACTGTGCCGTTTATTTTCATGTTTCCTGTGCCGTTTCCCTCACGGCTGTGTGGGGGCGGCTCGCGTCTGTGATCACACGCCCGCCTCGGTTTTCAGCGTTTCACTTCTATTGCAGGTGCTTTAACTGTTTCAGCGAGTCCACCGCTACTTGGCGTCTCGCCTTCGGCTGTGGGTGCGTCTGAGCTCCCTAGCGGCCGCGTTGTTGGTGTCGGGTTGCGGTGACCGTGTCTCCTCGTTAGAGGGTGCTTGGTCACACGCTTGACGCGGCGAGCGTGCAGAGGATAACCCACATTCCTAGCGCGTCGGGATCGGGAGCAGCACTGCCGCGGGAGCCTGGTCTTGCCTGCAGTACACCCCTGACCCTGGTCTGTACTCGTTTGATTGGGGTAATTTCCCCATGTTATTTCTGCTGTTTTACGTCCCCTGAACGCCCGGAATTTGGGTCAGTACCTGCCATTAGGCAGTCGGTGGCAGTTCTCCCTGCCTGGGGGTCCGTATCTTTTAGGCCTATAACGCTCTTTATTTGAGAGTCAGTATTGCAGACAGAGTCTGGTGGGACCCGTGTTTCTGCAGGCTTAGCACCAGGGCTGTTGGGGTCCCGGGCTCCGATCCCTATCCTTATTGCGAGCACTGCCTGCCCTTATTCAGGCTGACACCCAGCCCCCCTTTATCTTGAGGCATATCACCTTGCTGTAATAATTTCCTGGTAGTTCCTAGCTACTCCTTTACTTACCTGGTATTGTACCATCTTACACCATGGACGATTACCAGGATGACGTCTTTCAAGACGATCAGTGGGAGGAGGATCCCCTTACTGCCCTACAGTGGGATGAGGACTTCTACGACGCTGTGCATGCATCCAGCCACAAAGCGGTGAAACAGGCCATGACCCCCCTCGAGGAAAGGTTGTCACGGAAAATTGACCAGGCCTGCGACAGGTTGGCCAGGGCCTCCGAGAGTTTGCCTACTGCCCCTTCCCCCAGCGGTCCTCTAGAGGACCCGCAACCCCCAGCAAAGCGTGCTAAAGTCACTGGGGTGGATGCTGATGCTTTCGAACTCCTTAAACAGGCTTTTCTGGCCAGCACTATTCCACCAGCGATCCCTGCCTCTACCCCCCAGCGCTTCCCGCCTCCACTGGGGACGAGGACCATGGCGATGCGGATGACGCAGCCGGCCCATCTTGTCATTGGCGTCCTTCTCGCCCGGACCCTTCCTCAGATGGGCAAAATCTCTGCGCGGACATGTTGGAACCGGATGATATTCTTCACCCGCGGTCCTCCGACTGGGCCCCCTTGGACAAGGTCCCCCAATATGTGGCCAGTCGGATCCGCCGCCTGCTTGAGGCCGCGACCCGCAATTGCCTTAGGGCGGAGTGTCCGCGCCCCTCACTCAATGGGAGGGTGGCCGCCACGCCAGATATTGATCCTAGAATGGCCACTTTTCTACAGAAGTTTATTAAAGACCCTTAGAAGGGCATTGACAGGTGCTGGCGGGCATGCCAGGACAAGCTCCTAGACATCTTGGGCCTGATTACTAAAATCTTAGATATGGCGGAGGAGGCCAAAGCGTCAGGCTCACTCATTTCCCCTGAGCACCTTTCCTTGTGGACCCAGTGGTGTGTGGTGGTGTTTCTAGGAAATGCCAAATGAGTGATATCCACTGAAAGGTGCAGGTCCCTCCTGATCAAGGTTGACCCTAAGCTGGGGGACCTGGCTGCCTCAGAGGCGGGCCCTGTTGCGCAGGGCGGCCTTTTTGGCGAGCCCTTTATTAAGGAATTGGGGAGGTTTGTCAATACCTTTACCTCCTTGGACAGAGCACAATCCTCCATTAGGAAGGTGTTTCGCCCTCATGTTTTCCGAGGGGCCAGACGAGAAAGGGGCCGCTCGTCCGGCCGTCCTAACCAGCACAGGGGACAGGGCTCCAACAATGGCAATATCAAGACCAGGCCCGCTTTGGCAACTTTTATCCCACCCATGGACTGCGAGGCAAAAACAGAGGAGGCAGAGGCGGTGGCATCTCCAGTTCTTCCGGTGAGTGTTCTCCCTTCTTCCCTTCTAAAAGTGGGGGGCCGTGTGGCGCGTTTTTCCCCAACCTGGACTTCCATCACGAGGGACGCCTGGGTCTTACAGACAGTGCAGGATTTTCACATAGAGTTTCTTGGGGCTCCTTTGCAGCCCGTGGACCCACGTCCGCTTTGTTTTTCCGAGGCAGACTCCGCTCTGGTCGATCAGGAGGTCCAGTCTCTTCTGGACAAAGGGGCTATCGCAGTAACTCAGCCACAACCCAGAGGTTTTCTCAGCAACCTCTTTTTAGTGGACAAGCCGGACGGGCGAAAACGGCTGGTTATCAACCTACGCGAGTTTAACGAGTGGTTGGTCTATCGCCACTTCAAGATTGAGGGCATCCATCTGCTTCGCGACCTTCTTCACCCCAATAACTGGATGGCGCGTCTCGATCTCAAGGACGCTTACCTTGCCATCCCTATCTTCCTGCCACATCAGCGTTTTCTGCAGTTTCCGCCAGTGATCGAGCGCCTGCGGGCATCGGGTATGAGACTCATCGTCTATCTAGACGACATTCTTTTGATGGCTTAAGATTCCGGTACACTCTCTTGTCACCTTCAGACAGCGGTCGACCTCCTTCAGAGCCTCGGGTTTTGTGATCAACGAGGCCAAGTCCACCCTGATTCCATCTCAGAAGGTGCTTTTTCTCGGTTTCACGATAGACTCCGTGGAGTCCACCCTCAGCCTTCCCTCTCGCAAAGTGACAAAAATTTGTCACGAGATTCGGAGATCTTTAACTTAGACTCAGATCTCTCTCAGGCAGCTAGCTCGCATTATAGGCCTTCTCTCAGCCTCCATTCAGGCGATTTTTCCGGAGCCGCTCCATTACAGAGCCCTCCAGTGCCTCAAGGCTACACACCTGTGCAAAGGTCTCTCTTATTCTCACAAGCTAACTCTCTCGGCAGACGCCAGGGAGGAGCTCCAGTGGTGGATCTCTCACATGGAGGCCTGGAATGGACGGGCCATTTTCAGTTCCATGCCAGATATCGTCCTCGAGTCCGACGCGAGCAGATCCGGCTGGGGCGCGAGGTGTGGCGACTTCGCCACGGGAGGTGTGTGGTCTCCATTGGAGCAACAATTACACATCAACTGTCTGGGGCTTTTGGCTGGCTCATTCGCTATTCAGTTCTGGACCAAAGACTCAATCCAGTCCTGCGTACTTCTCAAGATGGACAATATATCGGCAGTCCGGTATATCAACCACCTGGGGGGCACGCGCTCAAAAGCCCTCTCAAACCTCGCAGCAAATTTTTGGCAGTACTGCTCAGATCACCAGATGTTGGTCATGGCAGAAAGAATATCTTCCCGGTCAAGACAACCAGGTGACAGACTTCCAGTCTTGCCATTTCCACGACGTGAGTCTCTGGAAACTTCCCCCGGGGTGTTCGCACATCTCCAGAGCATCTGGGATCCCTTCTTGGTGGATCTTTTCGCCTCATGCCTGGACCACCAGCTTCCCCGGTTCTTCAGCTGGAGACCGGATTCTTTTGCGGAAAAGTCGGACGCGTTCCTAAAGAATTGGTGGGAGGGAACAGGCTATGCCTTTCCCCCGTTTGCCATAATAACACGGGTCACGGCCTAGGTGCGGTGTCAAAGGGTGGATGTGGTGCTCATCTCACCGATTTGGAGATCGAAAGTCTGGTTTCCGGTTCTACTGGAACTTTCTTGGGATTCTCCAATCCCACTCCCCCTGTTTCCAACTCTTCTCCTCAATCCGAACGGTGATCCTCACCCTCTTATCGGGCAAGGAGCTCTGGCCCTGATGGCGTGGCGGATTACATGGGATGATGGGCGGTCCCAGGCCTTTCAGGAGCGGCTGAGGCATTCATGGCCAAAGCCTGGGCTGACAGCACAGTCAAACGATACCGTTCCACCTGGCAGCGGATGTGACCTCCATTTTGAATTTTTTGGCCTCTCTGGCGGAGGAGGGTCTGGCGTATCGGACCGTCCATACATTTCACTCTGCCATCTCTGCTGGACACACCATAGTCGATGGCTCTCCGGTTGGGTAGCATCCCTTAGTTTGTCGCCTGCTTCGAGGCATCCGTCTCTCTTTGCCTCCAGAACCTCGTTATTCCCAACTATGGGATGTTAATTAAGTTTTGAACCTGTTCCTCCCTGGCAGCCGAATAGATTCCTCTCTAGGAAAGAGCTTTCGGCGAAGTTAGCCATACTGTTGTGTCTAGTCTCTTGCAGACGAGTCTTGGATGTTAGAGCCTTGGACGTCTCTGGTAGGATTTTTTCCCCTACGGGGGTTACATTTACTATCCGCAGACGCACCAAATGCGGAACGAAATACATCTCTTATCCTGCTTTTCCAGATTCCCCGAAGTTATGTGTGGTATCTTGCCTCAAGGCATATGAGGAGATGTCGGAGGAGTTTCGCAGTCCCGGGGAACGTCAGTTACTCATTTCGCTAAAGAAGCCTCACAAGGCTGTGTCATCCCCACGATTGCCCATTGGGTTAGGTGGGTAATGCAAGAAGCATGTATCGATTTACGCGCGTTTTGAGAGCATTCTACTAGAGGAGCAATGGCCTCCAAAGCATTTACCCTGGTAGCACGTCTGGAAGACATTCTGAACGCAGCAGATTGGTCTTCAGACTCTACCTTTAAACGGTTTTACTTTAAACCGGTGATTGATATGGCTCACTTGGTGGTGAGCCACTTTTAAACTAGCATAATCCTCGCCTCCGGTGCTGACATAGGATGAAAAATGTCCCAGCTATCGTAACGAAAAGTTTCAATTCTATTAAGAACTTGGAGGAGAGGATTATCCCACCCAGGGTACAATATCCTTGTGTTGCTCCCTCCCTCATATTGGAGTAAGTAAAGTTTTGGCTTACTTTCGTTTACTCTGTTGACATGTTCTTGAGATTGTCCTGAGATGCTTTCTCCCACAGGGTTAACCCTTAAACATTTCTGTCGCTTACGCTATGCCTTTGCTCCTTGCAGGCGATTCCAACAAACAGAATTCTTGAAGCATCCTTGATGGCTGACCAAGCGACGAAAAAGGAGGAATGAACAGTGACAGAGGACTACCAGCACCTTGGGGGCCCGTGATTGGCGCAGAAGATGGGACACTCTAGACATGGACTCTCTATTGTTTTGTCTGTTTATTCCCTATGGTTCACGGGAATAGTGGTTTATTTTGCTTGTCTACAAATGGCTGCTATTCAATAAAAGTGTAGAAAGAATAGCATAATCCTCGCCACTGAGTCCTTAATAGAATTGAAACTTTCCGTTACGAAAGCTAGGACATTTTTCATTCCCCTACAGTACAGTCGTACTTGTGGTACATTCCAATTCTTCAATGCCAGTCATGGTGTCAAACCCCCCACCCTCCCGCCTATCTACCAATTCGGAGCCCCTAGTCCACATGCAACTAGATTTTATGAAATGCCTCAATCTTCTTCTTATGCTTATGTTCTGGGTCTAGTGTGCTTTTTCTCTGGATGGATTGAAGCTTACCCATGTTTTCGAGCTGGCACTATTACTGTGGCTAAGAAACCAAGGGCCTCATTTACAAACTGTTGACATAGGACAGCGCCGCAAGCCTTCCTGCTGCACTGCCCTACTTCAAAAGAAAGGGGCAGGAATGTGTCATATCTATGAGATACGGTGCATTCTTGTCCTCTGATATTTTGCTGGCGCTCAAATGGCTGCCATGCACCAACGCAGGCACCTTTGCAAATAGGACACGGTACAATGCAAACATTTACAATGCATGCCTTTACAATACGGTTTTTACAGCGCAACATACATTACAACGCATAAATTTACAATGCATGCCATCACAACGCATTTTTAGAAACTGCATTTTACAACGTATTCCATTACAGCGCATACCATTGCAATGCATACCATTACAACGTATACTTTTTTTAGGGTAAGTGTTGGATAGTGTAGGGGTAAAAATGACTATTCTCACTCCAGTGAGTGCTACAGCAGGGTAAGTGTTGGATAGTGTAGGGGTAGAAATTACTATTCCAACTCCAGTGAGTGCAACAGTAGGGTAAGTGTTGGATAGTGTAGGGGTAAAAATTACTATTCCCACTCCAGTGAGTGCAACAGTAGGGTAAGTGTTGGATATTTAGGGATAAAAATTACTATTCCCCATTACTTACCTTATAATGCGTTGTAATGGAATGCGTTGTAGTGACATGCGTTGTAATGGCATGAGTTGTACTGACATGCATTGTAAAGGCTGCATTGTAATGGGATGCGATGTAAAGGCAGTTGCGTTGTAAATGTTGTGTGTTGTAATGACTGCATTGTAATGGTTGTTTCCCACCTTTGCACCATGGTGCAAGGGTATCTGTGTTGAAATCAGGTTGATTTTTTAGGGAGGGGGACACCATCCCTCACAAAACAACCCTTACACCACCCCTGGGAAGGCGTAGGCTTTTGACGCATTCCCAGCTTTACAGCTTGTTGTAAATCTAGGAATGTGTCAAATGCCATGGGTGTTACATTGGAAGACCCACCATAACGCTCATGGCACGCCTCCCCATCGCAGTGCGAGGCAACGCAGCGACATGCGCTGCGTTGCCTCTCACCATATCTACGGGGCCATAAAAAGCCACACAGGTTGGCTTTACATGGCTTAGTAGATATGGGTGAGCCCAGTGCACTGCCAGAAACATCATTAAAAGTGACGTTCCTGCAGCGCAGTGGGTGTGTAAATAAGCCCTTGAGAGTTTATCCCAGATCAGAATTGACAAAGAAACTCACTTCATGTCTCCTGTAGTTCAGGAAATGTGTAAAGCTTGAAGGATTAACAAAACTTTCATTGCACATATCACCCGAGTCCTCTAGAAAGGTTCAATGCAATATTAGGACTCTTAGAATGAACATTTATAAGATTTGTGTTGGTCAAAGCTGGCTTGCTCACCTGCCCGGCAGAAGCCTGCAGACTAGGTCCATGTGAAGCTTCACCAATGAAAATCGACACTCTAGCCCTGGTGGCGAGGGTAGCACTAGATCAATCACACCACAAACACTGCCAATAAGTGCCTTGCTGGACCCACTCATCGCACTCGAATTGGACCCTTGAACTGAGAGGGACTGGACCCACAAACTGAAGAGCTCCTGAACCTACAACCCAAAGCACTCCTACGTCTGTAACCAGTGATTTATTTGGGCTGATGGTTGCAGGTGGGGCCCACCAGCACTCATTTTTGAAGGCTGACGCTAATTTTTCCTCATCAGAATTTGACTCAGAGTAAAAAATAGAAAAGCACAAAGGTGTAAAAGAAGATTGAGGAGAAAGACAGAAAAACAGTGAGAAAGAAAGAAAGTAGGAAAGAAAAAGAACCTGAAAGAGTGAAATAAAAGGGCAGTGAGTATTCGGGGATGATGAAAGGGGCATCAAGTGGTGTCAAGACTAATTGATTTTATTGGGGGGAGTTTTATATTATAGCACGAACTAGTCCCGAAGGTATAAGAGCGCTTTACATGAGCACCAATTGTGTTACAGCTGGATACTTTTGTTTTCCATATGGAGGTATCGGCAGTAGAGAACTTATACACAAAGATTCATCTGATTTTTTTGTCTTTTACGTTTTTTTTTTTTTTTTAAAGCTCTTATTTGTGGTGCCATTTAATTGCTCTCTGCTTTGGTTAGAATGGCTTCAGGGTATCCACGGTCGCTGAATCTTTCTTTTTGTTCTTCCACATGGGCGCGTCTGTGATGGAAACCTTCTTTGGAAAGATAAGACATTTAGCCACATCCATAGAAAAGAGACCAAACAGTTGGAGCATGAATTTAGCCAAGAAGACTCAGAACAATTCCCCTGATGAAGGATCAGATAGGTCCAAAATACATTGGAGTTAGTTGGAGGAGTGGACTGCATATGATTTTTGCAATTATGTAATTAATTGGAAGAAATTCCACTATGTTTTGTGTTTTGAAAACAAAAATAAATGAAGATGCTTAATTCACCACAGAGTTGAAAAAGACACACAATAAAAACATTCAATAAAAATCAAACATTATTTTTATGTAAAAGGATTACCTTTGCCTAGATTTCAGGAGCGCCAAAACGGTAGGTAAAGTGGTTTTTGCACAAATAACTATTGATGGACAGAATGCAGAACAATGTCATACATTCACCCCAGTACAGAGATCTGGGCCTAAATCCGTCGTTTTTTTGCTCACCATACCATTCCAGTTTGGACCCAGCCAACGTGGTTTTTGCACCTTCGAACTATTTTCATGATTGGAAATAGCTGTTTTTCAATATTTCTGACATATTCTAGGACAGAGAACACACCAGGTTGCAAGCCCAGAAGAGATTAATGGTTGAGGAGCTGATCTATATAGGAGGGCATCTCAGGAACTGCCGACACCTGTTATTAAAGGTACAGAAAATTATACTTTCATCTCAAACATCTCTTTATGCAATGCGAGAAAATTAATCAACTATGTGAAGGATTTAAGAAATTGCATACAATGGACAACATGTTTCCATTCGATAGAGTTTGGTCATGGTTAAAGGCAGTTTTGTAGGTTTGGAATGAAGAGCATAGAGATTATTGTGCTCATCTTTACTGCACTTGTACTGAGCTACATCCTTGTCTGAGTCTGTATCGCGCTGGTCACCAATCTAGGGTGCATCTTACCCTTTGAAAATATTGAAAAACGATTATATGGATTGTCATCTAATTAAGGGTCTTTGGAATGTTTTAAACTTAAAATGCATCAGGATATGAGTATTAACACTAGAGGGGAGGTATTGTCGAACAATAATGTTTTATTTGTGTAACTTTAATCCTCTTCAGCCATGTTTTTCTGCTCATGCTGACAAATACCTAAAGGAAGGTCTATCTCTGATGTTTCGAGCATCTCTTTTTCTTCCACGCTCCCGAGACTATGCATAGGCGCCAACCGGGAACTCAGGCATCGCGCAACTATGGCGGTTGTGCCGGTCCCCTGACTCCATAGTGGGGTGGGGCTAGTGACGACCGGTGACGCAGCCGGCACCAGCCCTTGAACTTCACCCTGATTGGCCAATACAGGAATGCCCCGGAAGCAGTTAAGTACTTCCGGGGCCGAGGAGGCGGAGCCAGGCCGGATCCTGACTTTTTTTGCTGGTCGGGAGGGCGACCCCCTTTAAAGAGAGCCACGGAGCGGTGGGACGGTCTCTTTCCTCGCCGCTCCACACCCCGCAGGCAACTCTGTCCACCCGACGGTGTTTTTAAATTTCAAATTTGCCCACCCATCATCCCCTGAGGCAGCAGATTTAATAAGTGTTCATTTGCAGGTTGTCTGAATATTTCTCTTCCAGGTTGTAATCTGTTTTTGTCAAGCATTGTATGGCTGTTTACAAAACAAATGTTCTCTTGCAGGGTAGCGTCATGTTGTCGTTTTTTTATGTGATGGTATCCTTGGTCTGCGGTAAGGTTATGATTGGTCGGGCAATTTACCATCTTTAGTGGGCATCACCATTGTTAATGGGGACACCTGGGTGGACAGTGGTCTCTCATTCGAACTCCAGGGGGCGTTTACGGTCGGTATGCTGGAGGGTACGGGGTGGAAAGTTCTGCTTCCGGCAAGTCTCTGGGCCAATGCCCGCACAGGCACATGTGCACCAAGTTGGCATAACAGTACAGTCCCTTGGAGGTAGTATTTGAGGGGGTAAGGAGTGCCCGAAGGAAGTAATCTTATGGGCAACCGGGCCTCCTGCGCAATGTCACTCCGGTAAGAGGGGTGGACCTAGCACGTAGTTGGACCAGTCATGACCTTGCCCGTAGGATACGCAGAAAACAAAATTGTACATAATTTAGTTTTAGGTTAGGTATGGCTATGTATTAGACAACATGTTAAGGTTAGCCCATCAAACATTATTGTAAATACATTGTATAAGGAAATGTGATTGATGTAAGAATATTCTGTAATGATTGAGGGGTTTTCTGCGTCTTGAAAATCTTAAATATGTTTTTTCATCCATTACTAGAATATGGCTAATCCAAGACATGTGTGTTGATTTTTATCTATGTCTGGGGGGAAAAAAGAGAGTTGGGTTGAAGTACCCAGGGATCCATTGATGGGGAAGAGATGTCAGCTTGGGGGACTCGGCAATACCGGTCCATATGGGGTTAATTACTTTGCTAAGCTGCAATATCTACATTCTTGTCACAGTGGCCACCTAGCTTTCTCATGATCTTAGTCTTCAAACACCTGTATGCTTCCTTTGTTTAAAGTCATCACGCAATCTACATTGCAGACCTGTTTGTGTAACACTAAAAATGCGTGGCGTTCCTCTGCCTATTGCGCAAATGCCAATTCATTTTGCTGACAGACACTCTGGCTGGCCGAACAAGTTAAGAACAGGCTATTTAATTTTCTTTTGTTAATAAACTTTATTCGATTATGATTGGCGCGTGTGATTTTATTTAACAGTAGGCAAATATCACAGATATGTACAAGATCTACTTCCTCCAGAAAATCAATGTACAACTACTTTGCTGCTTTGTGATCAGGATACAGAGAAGCTATTTTTTAAAAGGGGGGTACCTCAGATGCACCTGTAAAATATTTTTCCACTTCCTTGCCCCTGTACTTCTTGGAACACTTGGATTCAGGGTGGGATGTAAGCCTATGGAAAGTGCAAGGATAGCTACATTTACATGTACGTACAAGCCTGGTTTATGTTTTTTTATTGAATGCCTAACATTTACCTTTCTTGTTCCCTTCCCACCGAATAAAAAGTAACAAAAGGAGTATTTATTACTGCTCAAATCATATTCATATGGTACCCGCAGTCTGATCCCATTTAATGTCTTGATCATTGACTTTTGCCATGCAAAATCTTTATCATAATCTCGCCCTGCTAGTGATCAGCTTTTATGACTTTGTTTACTCTACCAGCTCATTCGCCATCTGTGAGGTTTTTCAAAGGACAATTGTTTGAAAAACATTGAAACCTAAGAGCCAGTTTGTGAGGGTTTCTTACTCTCCACCTCTGGTCATAGTGCCCTAATTATAGAAAATAATCCTACAGACTCGCCCTGACAAATGTTTCTTTTGGTTTACAGGAAAATAAGCAGGCCTAATTTGCCGGACTTATATACACAGCTTCTGATCGACCTTTCCATTTCCGCTGCTTGGCTCTCAACTCTTTTTTGCTGTCTTAGCCTACTTAGTTTTTAGGTCAGCTTGACTGTCTCACTGCTTTATTTTTTGTCAGGCACGTCATCTACTGCCTTCAATGCCTCTGCCATGAATGCAACTGCTGCAAAGGGAATGGCCTGAGCGGAAAGCTGAGCCCGGGGCAGTAAGATGGCCTGATGAAGAAGTATCTTTTGCCCATTGAGGAAACTGCTGCGGTGAAACAGGTGGGGATAAACCTGGCTATTGCTGACCACAGGGCAGCTTGAGATGTGACCAAGGGAATTTCCACACATATGCAGCCCACTGGAGAGGGCAAGGTAAAAAAACTGAGATTGAGGACCCATTATGTTTGCCATTAAGGAGGTTAACAAGGGGCTGGAACCCAAAGGGGTTTCAGATGGGGTCGGGGCTACAGAGTTTAATACTGCCCTGTATGACACTGGTGTGTGGTTGCCCAGAGCTCCTTTATGGTACATTACTATCTTTAGGGGGTATGGAGGGTGCAATTCTGGCAAAAGTGGAGTATTAATAATGGGACCTGTGCTGTCCCCATGACCATGATGAACCAGAAGGGGTATGCAGCCTGGGAACAGTAGATTTACTTCATAGGGGTGGCTGTAAGACTTTGTCCCCTTCTACTAAACTCATTCAGCTTTTTCACTTTTTCCACATGATTTCTCTACTAAAATGTAACCCGAAGATCATACCAGGCTTTCACCTGCTGATCCTTGGGCTAGTACGGGCAACAAATGGGTCCTTGCTTTATCCACTACAGCGTAATATATCTCTCTCTTATTGTCGGTATTGGGACACTGCATGGTGTGGACAGTGTATAGAAAACTAGAGGGTAGCCTTTTGCTTCATCCACATGATGAGGTGTACAACCACCATGTATAAAGCCTACATATTTTCCCATACTTAGACCCTCAATGTACCTGAGTGTGCGGTTAGAATGATGTAGTGTATGATTGAGAAACTTAGGGCCTTATTACAATTTTGGCGGACAAATATCCCGTCCGCCAAATTACAATTCTATTATATCCTATGGAACGGGATATCCGCCACATTTGTGATGGAGTATCCCATCCACCAAGATCCAAATCAGGCCCTTAATTAGATGCATGCCTAGATTATAGTGGTTCAGCAACTGAGAACCATCCTGTGGCCATGGCCCCAATTTCACATCACTGCTGTGTGAAATACTGATCCTAAAATCAGTTGTTTTCGGCATGTCTGGCTTGGGGCTGTAATACACGTCCTTTCCTTGCCAGTCAGCATCCCCCAGTTTACAAAGCTAAGTGGCTATAAAAATGCTCCCTTTCTTTAGTGACTGGCCACCAAACATTTCAGACAAGTCTCCTCCCTGACTGGGAACTCCTTGGTCACCTCCCTGAAAAGGGAAAAGTACTGGGCTCATGCAGTCAATACCTTGAAGAACACCACCACAACAACATTTGAGGACAGGTAGAATGCTACCTGAAAGTGGAGCAGTGTACTGCATCTTTCCTTCTCACTAGAATGAAGATGGGATATGGTTCTCCCTTGGACCCTGACCTGTAGTGCCACCTTCCCTGTGTCTTCTGTGAACTGGAAGTATCCCAATGGAAAGAGGAAACCATGATCATCCCAGGACCAGTCTGCCGGACATCCTAAGGTTAATGAGCTGCTCAACAAGTCAGGATCAGGTGTGCCACAGTGGTGGACTGATTAGACTGCCTTCAGGAGCAGACAGTGACACCGCTGATGGGCATCTAGACCATGCACTGAGTAACCTCCCACCTGCCAAAGCACACCTTCCCTCCTAACGTTGTGTTGAGTGTGGACCTATTACCAAATTCTCCGCCTGCACTAAAATAGAGGCTTGAGACCCTCTGACCTTGGCTGGGTGACATTGTAGTTCTGCGGCCAGAAGCCTTGTACCAGCTCCAGTATTTAGCGTCAGCAGATGTCCCGCTTTGTGAGCTTCTGAATCGTTTGCCTTCTTAAAGACCTGCCCCCTTTGACCAAGTGGTGAGTTGCAAATACAGGAGTGATCAAACCTACAATACAGCCCCCCGCCCACCAATCCCAAGGATGCTTACAAGTGGCCAAGGTCCAAAGTAGCTCATTACATTTGGAAAAGCTCTACAGCAAATTGGATTTTCTGAAACGTATATAGATATTTAAGTCAACCGTATATACTGGTGCCGTCTAAATGTCTCAAACTGAGCACTCATTGCTGACATCTAGCGTGATCGGTGGACCAGATTACTAACTTCCAGCAGGGCCGACTCTGCATATCACTCCTTCAAGGTCGACAAATTGTGTACCATTAAACTGAGTAAGAAATACCTGTTATCTACAGTACTTTGAAATGGCAAAACCGTTGTATAAAATTATACATAATGAACAAGCTGTTAACAGTATAAATATCCCTGTTTGGTGCCAGAAGCGTCATGGCAATAGAAGGCACAGGAAGAACACTACCCTGGCGCTCAGTGCCTCTTTCTGATAAAAAAAAAAAAGTACAAAGTGCATTATGTTTAAGAAACAGTGTTACAAATCTTGCAAATAAGTAGTAACAGGCGTACACTTGTCATAGGTATGTCGGGGAACCAAAAACAATGCTTTATGGGAAATTGCATCTTAACGTTTGTAAGCCTATGACTGCGTGTCTTCTTAAGTGACCTTTGATTTACCTTTGTAGATAAGTCGTTCCCGTACCATAAACACAACATTTAAAGTTTTATGATAAAGAACTAAAGGAAAGAAACAGGCTGAGAGTGAAAGATAAGATAAAAGTAGAGAGCGGTCAGAGAGGATGCACAGAAGGAGGTCTGGAATGGATGGCTTATGAAGACGGGTGTCTGATCACATAGTTATATGCAGGTATTTCCGGGATATATCTTGATGATAGACTGAGTAGAGAATTGTCAAGACACACCCTTTGTGATGATTACAATGGTTTGTTCTTTTGAAGTTGGACGTCAACTGAGCCCCATAGTTTCCGGGGTGGGGGCAGTAAAAAGATGGGATTTTTGACAGCAAGTATTATCTGCACTTCTGACGGAGCATCACCAAGTATGAAAGGGAATATACGAGAAGGTTTGAAAGGATATATGAGGGGAACTATGTATCCTTTCAAAAAACAATACCCTTTGCCCGAGTTTGGCCTTTATTAGTTATGATAAATGGTGGTACTACTGCCTCTGAGTGAGCGTAGATTGCTCCCCCAGAGCTACAACTGGATAGACAAAGAAAGTAAGTGAGTTTTGATTTACCAGTGTCCTGGTATGCAGAATGAGTCCCTGCTGGGGGGGGGGGGGGGGCATTTTCACCTTGGACACTGCTAGGCGTTGCCTACATCCAACACTGATTTTGAGAAAGCGCAATGTGCTCGGCCTTCCTGCACCTCCCTCCTGCGTTCATGCTTTCAGGAGGTTGTGGGCTCCCTGCTCGTTTCCCGCCCTGAACAGCGTAAGACGTCAGCCTGTAATTAAAATGCCCGCCGCGGGTCTAGGAAAGAGGAGATAGAATCTACACGGCGAGAACCGTTGGGTCTGCTCTCTCTTTCGCAGCCGGGCCAACCGGTTTGAGGGCTTGAGTGCGGGAACTCTGCGGGTGGTAGGGGGTGGAGGGCGCGGGGAGGGTGCAATATTTATTAGGCGCCTTTAAACGCAGCAGAGGGGTAAAGAGCGTTCATTTACTGTGAGATCTATCCTTGACAGGCAGACCTCGTGCATCAGTGAGGTGGGTCCTGGTTACCCTATCTTTGGCGAGTTTCACTTCATCCCAAAAGACACTTTGAAAACTGGGGAGTTCTTGGCTTGGGGGAGGTTTGGTGGAAAAGCGGCCATAGTCAGTGACCAGCAGGTGTTTTCGGGGAGGGCTTTCAATCTAACCTCTTCCCCCTCTGGTGGTTCGGAGAGTGAAAAGCACTGCCCTAATCTCCTAATCTGCGAAGGTCCAGCTGTGGACACCGAGTGAAAAGCTGGCGAGTGATCAGGGCGCGCGCGCGCACTTTTAGATATCCAGTCACGGGGGCTTAGCCGACAATAGTGCAGCAGGTGCAGAGGCACTTACGCCTCGGAGCAACCGGATTATGGCTGTATTTTACTATACAACCATAGTGTTTGGGGAGCTATTCTCCCTATTTGTGTAGTGTGACCCTTGGCACCCTTACTACACCCCTGAACAGACAAGAGACCCCTGTGGGGAGGTTGTGGCCAGCGGGCAGAGCTGCCAACTCGGGAGATGGGGTCCCGGGTTCGAGTCCTGCCACAACATCCTGTGATTATGGGCACATCACTTAATTTCCCCATACCCGTGGACAGCGCCTGGATACCCTCACGGGTGATGAGCCACTCTATATAAATCTACAAACTGTCGCTGTCTAGTGGCTTTGCATTAAAAGCACTCTGCTCAGATTTAGGAAGGTAGTTTTATTCTGTACTACTTTGCTCAACATCAAGTGGGCTCTGGTGCATGTGCTACAAAATGGACGTGCTACTGAGTTCTGGCGTCCAACATATATGCATGGCATACGTTTTAGGCCTAAGGGGGCTCTCAGCAGGTATGCTAGGTACTGCTTACATCCTTAAATCGAGCCAATTGGACTCACAGACCTGGGGGTCCTGGTGCTACTGCGTTTGCTGCACTATTGATATCTGTAACCCTTGGTACGTCCAATCGTGGCAGGGACGGCTGTTGAGACCTCTATCACCCCCACCCCTCCCTGTGGGACCAACATAGTTGGTGCTGGCGTTTGGAAATTGTGACGTGTTTCCGGAAATCACTTTTTTGTTGATGATTTCCACCCGGGCTTCTGGGTCGGTGTTGTCAGCACGACTTCGGTTGTGTGCATATGTCGAGGTTGCAGTGCAGCTGTTTTGCTAATATCCAAGCGTGGGTCTGGAGTCCTACAGAGGTGCGGTCCACGTGCCCCCACAATGGAGCACGCTGAAGAGCGCGGTCGCTGCTGGGTGAAACCGCACCTCCCCCTCCCCTCAGGCCTGGGAACCACGGCTGGCAGAAGCTGCCCATCTGGCCAGGCGTGAAAAAGTGTGTCTCTTACAAATGCTCTTCACACGGGTAGCACAAGTGAGCCGGGGCGTCGGCGTTCACACGTCGGGGGCACATGCAGGAACGGCAGGCCTCCTCTCCCCGCGGAGGTGTCACTTTCCCAGCACGCAGAAGGGCTTCACACCTCCAGCCGGGGCCTGCCAAATGTGCCTCTCGTCACCAGGTCTGTGAAAATAGGCCTGGAACGGACCTAAATCTGTTGAAAATGATCAGATATTTTCTTAAACCTCTAAAATAGGTCACTGAGTGGAGCTCCTATTAGGGGTAGTGGTTCGAATCCCAGCCATGTCAATAAAATGGCTCTTAGGTAATAAGAACATCTATTATGATTATACAGCAAAGAGATTAATAAAAACATATAACTGATGGGAATGGCGATATACTTGTTAATTATTTCCCATAATCCATGGAAATTACATAATTCAAGTAGGTCACGAGTTTCAACCAATGGGAACGCTAGATTTTATTAATTTGTTTTTATTATATATAATGTAAATAATGCATAATTTGATTTGTGAGTATAGGTGAATTACATAGTGCCAATTTGCCACCTTCCAGCCGCTTTAGCCCGCTCTAAGACAAACGAGGCATACTGAATTGGCAAACCAAACCAACACTCTGACATTCAGAGAGGAGAGTGAGCGTGTGCTGGGACAACGCTTGCTCCCAGGTGGACCCTGTATCACTCTGGGTGGCCCCTGCAATGGCCCCGGACAGGGATAACGCACAGGTTCCATGTGGATGCGAGTTGCATAGGACAAGAGACGCTTTGAGGTGAAGCTAGATTTTGTCTGTGCGTCCTCTCTCTGCAAAAGCCACTCTTGGAGTGTGGCCAGCACAAAGTAGTGCTAGAAGGGTTTAGGGTGGGATGAGGCCAACAGGATGGGCGGATCTCCTTTTAGGCCACTGTTGAACTCTTATGGGGTTTATTTATATAAGACAAAGTTTCCCCACTTAAAGCCTGGTTGCTTTTGCCTCCTTCTATTAAAAGAGGGCCCAATAGTGACTCCCAAAGTGTACAGATGATCCATCAACTCACTGAGATACCTTTTGACCAGTCTCTGGTGGTCTAATGGAATATCTAGGGCTGCCAGGCAAGGCAAGACTGAGACAGTGAGTGGCTAAAGGAAGGGGTGTCATCTATGCATCCATATGTAGCGGGTGCATACTGTACTGAATCAATAGCGGGAAAAAATGCGAAGTGTATATGCAGCTTAATACAGACCGACCATTTTAGAGGCTGAAACACCTTGCAATGAGTACAGGAACATTGCTTTGCTGACCTCCCGTTACGCTTCCGGCTCTTTTTTTATCAATTCACTTATCAATTCAAAGTCTGAGGTCCAGTGTTTATGAGTCTATAGGGTGGGGGTAACTCTCAAGATTCTTCTTAGTGTTGCCAGTGGAGGTACGCCCGCATTCACAGTCCCCTTCCATCAGCCCCCTGGCACCACAGTGGTCTCACTGGCCCACGCTCTCTAGGCCTTCTTAAAATAAAAGAGGCGTAAAGGCTAATGCAGCCACCAAATGACTGCCGGGCCCAACAGGTAGAGATACTGGTAGATGGCAGCTGCATTGGGTGGTGCTGGTGTAACATAACATGTATTTGTAAAAAAAAGACGTTCTCCATAGGGCAGTGAAATATCATTCAATAATGATACTTTATTTGTCGAACATACGACCATAAAAGCTCAGAAAAAAGACAATTTATATACAGCAGAGTATAAAAACAAAAGATGTACTATTAAATATCAGAGCCAATCATAAAATATTGTGAAATAGATGTTTATCGTTACCCATCTCAATGGTACTCATTTGATTGATCTCGGAAGGATAAGCCACCGGTTTTCAAATCAGTGACCATGAGGTCAAACACAGATTTTTATAGTGGATGCAGGAGGTCACTGAGCCACCAGACCCAGCATCCCATACATCCTGCATACTACAGAATGAAAATATCTTTCAATGGCCCATGCGTCGGAATCACGCAAAGCCCCAGAGGTGCTCGCCAGTACAAACACAGTGAGAGACAGGCCTTTGACTCAGACTTTCCAATGCTATGGTGAGAGAGATAGAGAGAACGAATGATGAAGCTTGATAGCAGTCTTCATTGATGACCTATGGACAATGTCTAGCTTCAGTTCTTCAGCGTAGCGAAAGTGAACTGTTACTGCATCGTGGAAGTGTTCTTAAAAACGGTGTGTCTCTTCTATGACTCGTAAATATGCACCTTTGCTTAGAAATAAGAACAGGTAAAAGGCTGCAGTACATATACAGAGATCCTTCTCCCCCACCTTGCCCCACACCTATGGTGGGAGAAGTAGCCGGCATAGTAGGCTATTGATCTGAAGTCCTTGTATTGGGCTCCGCTTAGAAGAATAGAGTTGCTGATGTGGAAAAGTGTCCAGATATCCCAGGATGTCTTCCATAAAGACAAGGGCACTGGAATTATGTGTCAGGAGAGGGCCAAGTTATACAGCCGGGTTGTGTAAATTATGTGGCAAGAAAAAACATATTATGCGACATAATGCACATTTTGTAATAGTATTAGTTCATTATTTTGTCATTTTTACATGTGTTAATCACTGTCTGGGCATTGGCTGCACCTCATTAATACCAATTTAATATCCAAATACAGCAATAAGCAACAGAAGGATGACCAGTCAACTTTAACAAAGGGCCTTCCGCTGCGCAGCAGCACATATCACTGTGCTTTTAGTAACTTTTGAACTGTGTGAGCTAGAATTTGTTTTGTTAAAATCTGCAGATTATGCATTAGATGATGGATTATGTGGAAAATGCAGCATATCCACAATAATATGAAAAACGCTGCTGCTGCACAATCACATAATTCCAGTGGCCCTGCATATGGACCACCATGGACAGACTATGTTCTGGTCAAGGTGCTTTTCCATACTTTTCAAATCTCTTGTGTCTTCTTCCCCATGTAAGGAGGAGGCCCGAAGTGTTCAAAGTCATCATCATTGAAGCCTGTATCTCAGAAGCTATCAGATGTTCCTCAGGGGCGCCTCCTCCGCTATGGCGGAAGAGCATCGCCCACTGCTTTTAAGCAGTGAGAAATATAAAATGACAATAACTTAGAGGTATTGTCATTGTATGTTTCGTGTCCTGCTGCTTTGCGGCGGGCGGGTGAGCAGGGCTGCTCTGCTCTCCGAGCAGGGCAAGGGAGGCGTGGTTTACCCACTCCGAAGTGCGCAATTACTGTTTGGTCGGCCCTCTCGGCTGCCCAAACCAGTCATGCGCACTTCCCTGTTCTCCATGCAGGCTGCATTCCAGCCCGCAATGGAGAACATGCCCACCCCTCCAGCCCCTGGCTGAGCCCAGTGTCTAGGCACTCCGACAAATCACAACACTGCATTGCAGCATTGTGATTGGCTTAGGGGAGGGAGCCTGGCTGCCTGTTTCGTGTTCCTGTCAGAGGCAGGAAAGCAGGAGCATAGAAGAAGCAGGACCTAGCCTCGAGGGAAGTTAAAAAAATTAATAAATCGAAATTTCGATCCCCCCGCACAACACCCGCATGCCCCCTCCCACCCCCACCCCCGCACCCGCCCGCCACCCGCGAGCCATGCTGGCCATGACCGATGTTCCTTGGCCCACTTCAGTCGCAGATTCTTATGGATTGGAAGGGGAATGGGGCCAGTCATTAACTACTTTTCAGTCTCCAAGAGTTCTACAAAGGCTCCTGTCAGAAATTCAAATAAAAATACATTTCATTGCTCATGGTGATGGGAATCCTTAAAGCCATGTTAGGTCATCAACAATTATGCTGGTCACTTTTTGCATCGGAAGTCACTACTTCACACAGAACATTACATGGCAGGTAGAGAGTAAATGTTATGGATATATATAAATTACATTAAAAATCTGTAAAATTGTATAATTAAAAATGAAAATAAAACATCTAATACAAATACATGTACATTTTTGAAAGGGTTCAGGCTTTAAATAAAAATGTAAACATTAGTAAAAAAGGGCAAAATACACTTATGTAAAAACAAATTGAAAAAAATATGTATATACATACATGTGTGCATGTGCTATATACATATATATATATACATGTACCATCTATACATATATGTGTGTGTGTGATTATATATATATGTATATATATATATATGTATATATATATATATTTTTATATATATATATATTTAGTTAAGTCTTTTGTTACACAAATGTAGGTGCAATTGTAGGTTTACCCCTAATAAAAGGAAAAGTCACAAAATAGGAACAGTCCAGCCTGAACTGCCAGGGGTTGCTGGTGTTCTCACCTGGAGGGGCTTGGCTTGTTAGTTCTGGCTAGATTGTTCCTACTGGAATGGGACGGAGGCTAGTTTCATATGGTCAGCCTTTGTCTAGAGCGGCATAATGGTAAAAAAAGATGAACTGGAAGGCGCTTCTGAGTAATTACCAGCAGCTGAGATTAATTCAATCATTCTACCCATCCCTTTTTCATTTTCCTTAGTGTGACTGCTGAGGTGTATTTGCAGAAGGACGGTGTATGAGCCAAGGAGGTTGTGAACTGTGACAAGGACTTTAGTCTGTGGAGTCCCTGCACCCCTCCCAATGACAGGGGAGGTCTGAGTGAAACAAGTGCACCTGCAGCATAAGCTGCCCCATGGAAGTGCCAGAGATAGAGGGGCCTTCTGAAGAACAACAAAGTGCGTAGAGGGTGCAGTGCTTGCTTTGAGCCAGTGGTTGCAGGTGGGGCCCAGCAGCACTCATTTTTAGGTCTCGGCTGCGAAGGCTGCACTTGCGCAGTCTTGCTCCGCGATTTAATGTTTTTCAAAAGAGGGGCTTGAACCCGCCCCTCTTCTCCCCTCTTCTCCATTGGCTGGCCTCTTAAATGCTGGTCAGCCATTGGAGAAGAGCTTTGTCTCTCCAAACAAGCCCCGTCTTTTTCGGATTCGGGGGGTTGTTTTTTCGCTTCTTTCACGTTTTTTACTTCCTGCCCCTTTTACATGTGGAGGGCGTGTTTTTTTGTTTTTTTTTACCATCGGAAGGTTCGTCCATTTTGTGCACGGTCGGAACGGAGCGGGACGTGGGGTCGCCTCTTCCTTGCTGCAAGGCTGATCTCGGCGTTTCCTGGATCGGCGTTTCAAGTCCGGCGTTTCCTGGCTCGGCGTTTCAAGGCCCCTTTCAGGTAAAAGCACTCACTGATTTCTGAATTTACATTTGAGAAGTAATCGTTTTTGAATTGCCAGAGCACTTTGAAAGTGGCACTTTTAGATCCCAGTTCACTCGAACTTTTAACAAGGTACACATGTTAGTGGACGCAACTGATTTTAAATTAGTCCAGGCACCTGTACCTTGCAGTCCAACTTACTCGGTTGAGATTGCATATCCTGAAAATCCTGTTCACCACATCACAGTCCATTGAAGACGACATGCATTCCACTTGTATGGAGCCATATCTCAGCATCCCTTCTTTCGGTCAATACTGTGGGCAGCCCTGCAACAAAGACGCACGATAAGATGGTGAGGGGAGGTGCCGGTTCGAAGACGTGCAGCCGTAGTTGTACACTAATCTCCAGAAGTCCTTGACGGTGTTTGGCAATGGGTGCTGCGTGACAATGAAAGCAGCAGGCTGCCTGTAGCTCTGTAATGCAAAGGCGTAGCAACAAAGAGGTGAACAGTGTCAGGCTTTCAAATAAAATCACCTTTATGCAGCATAAAATGGCACATTCAACAAGCACCTCCAGAGCCGGCTAGTAATCAGCTGTATAGTTAATGTCTGTGCATATGTGTGGCACCGGAGTGCCCTTTACCAGGATTGCTTCCTGGTCCTTCCATCTCAACAGCAGGAGTCTTTACGAGCTGCTTACAATTCCGACCTTTAAACATGTCGGAGATGGAAAACTGTTCTTCTAGATATCTGATCGACAACATCTTTTATAACAAGGCTTTAGTTACACAAATTGCTAATGATTAACATGCTTGACAAGTTATAAGTGAGTTGTTAGTGAATTAAAAATGAAAATACATTATCAGATTATTGAAGCGACTTTTCTTTTTTGTACCACTTAACTGCTTAGTTGCTATTTGTCCTGCTCACGATTTGCCAATAGAAATATTGAAATATGCTGTCAAAACAAGGTCTTTAAGATGAGGACTAAATATACTTCTTCCAAGCTGCGCCTTTACTTAGGTTAATGGTTCCGTTCCGAGATCTGGAAATAACGTATGTTCTCATCTAACCCTAAAAGACTGCAACAGTCCCGCATTCAGCAAAAGATTCCCAAAGTCCTTCCGTGAATAGACCTGTCATCCATACCAGCAGGACAACTGGATATCATCCGCGGGTAAAGCAAATGTGAATCCGGCATCCTGAGCTATATATTCATGCAGACTGTGCTCGTCCTCCATATCCATCGCCCACTGAAAGACCAGCCACTAACCACAAGCACACGTGAGACCACTGCACTCTGAAGTAGCTGGCAACCCACTAAATTCCTACCTAGAGACTAGTAAGCATACAATTTCGCCTAAAGGCAAAAAGGGAAGAATATGAGGGAACCAGGTTCAGCCTTAATAACCAGTCCACCAGACGACTCTGCTGAGAGAGCACAATCCCATGCTAGACCTTAGAAGGCTTCGCAAGACCTTAGAAGCGCTGGTGTCTTAGCACCAGCAGGTGGACCCTAGCACTGGCAAGTCTGGGTTAACCTTCAAGGTTTGTCCACCACAATCCATACTGAAGTTCACCTCCAGTCTTGCTAGCAGGCCTATGAAGCAGCACAGCCAAGAACAACAGTGACTCTGTCACTTAGATCACAGGACCCTTGAGAAGGGCCAGCTCTAGGGCAGTGCAACCGGTGAGACCGGTCGCTGACTTTGGGTGGAGACATTATGTTTGCGTGTAAATTAAGGTTTTAAAATCGCTTGCTGCCTCCTTCCTGGCCTCCAGCAATTTTCAGCAACAATAAAAATGTCATGATGACTCTGGTGTTTAATGTTCTTCCTAGAGAGAGATCGGAGTTTTGTCTAGTGGAAGTTTTGACTCCTGGAAAGGTAGCACATTGGGTTAATGTGCCTGCAGCAAAGAACATGTACCATGCAGATCACAAAGTGCACATAATGTAAATAGGTCAGTGGGCTACTGCGTGTGTGTGTGTAGGTGGCTCTGTGGGTGGCTCTATTTGTGTGTGGGATGCTCTATGTGAGTGGCTCTGTGGGTGGCTCTGTGTGTGTTGGTGGCTTTGTGTGTGTGGGTGCAAATGCAATAGGTCTCGCATTTGAGAGTGATTAACCCCTTCCATGCTGCGCAGATTCCGCCGCTGTGCTGACGGAATCTTGCGCGGGCGTGGTCATGACGGAACGGTTCCGTCATGAGCACAGCTCAACCGTGGCTCATGACGGAACCGTTCCGTCATGAGCACCGAAGGGGTTAAGCTATTGACATTGTAAATAACAATGCCGTTTCTTTAAATGTTTTAAAAACAAAAACATAAACAAAAATAATGTCATGAGCAATGCCAATAGCTCTAACTTTAACAATGCCGAGACCATTGCATTGTAAATGCTTGTTAAGAAACAGCGCTTAGCCTTGGTATTCGGCACTCAGATCTTCGATACTGCTGGCAATGGGCTTCTGAGCAAAAATCTTGGCCTCCACCACTTATTATTTTACTAATTAAGTACTCAGTGGGTGATCTCACTACTTGAACTCAGAGCCTGGACGTGAGAAGGACTCATCAATTTACAACTGCAGTATGCAGTTGCATCAGAGTGAGCAGTGCCCAGATGAAAGGCAGTCCCCTGTCTGCAGTTGAGACCATCAGACGTCGCCTAACTCACTTTTGTAAGTGGGGTTGGTTCCAAGGTAGGTCTGGGTACTGTTGTCTAAGCCCAAGTAATAGCCTATGGTGTAGGACCCATCTGATCAGACCACAAGCAACGTGACCGCCGCACACCCACTCCGTTGCCGGTACTGGCATGGTTTATGCTCCCCTGACTGAACACATGCCCGCATGCTGGTTCTTCTACCTCAGACCGTGATCAATGTCACTTACACCAGGCAAAACAGCACGCAGATCCCAATAGGTGTGCCGGGAATGGTGCACTCCAACTTGAGTTGCAAAGCCATAGACCACCAACTGCAGGCGCATCATGCATGAACCACCACCAAGGACAGCAAAGTACAATGAAATTCTGATGCCAAAGGGGGAGGGAGGAACAACCACGTTTTTGGGAACTAACAGCAATAAACAATGCGCCCCCCATAGGGGGCACGGCGTTTAGGAGCTGGGACCTCCTTGGCCTGGGTCCTGCCTCGATCCGGTGACGTGCCGGCCAATCTTCCAGGGTGACGGGAAATGCAGTTGCGCTGGATATGCGTCCCTTCCGCCACAGCAATGGTCAAGGGGTGTATAGGTGCCTCTTCCCCTGGCCTGTGCCAATTTTGAGGAGCACAGCATTGCGGCTGTAATTACAACAATTTGCCCACCCACCCAACCCTATGTTTATGTGGCGGGATCTTGAATCCTAAATTCATCCCTAGTCAGCATATGGGTCCTCCAAAGCAGACTTCCTTGTAAGGCGGGCACGGACTCGGGCACGCCGCCAGTATGGCGGTCGCGCCGGGCCCCGCACCCAGGGGAGGCGGGGCGTGCCATGCACAAGAGTGACGTGGTGCCCCGACCTCCCCAGAGCCCCTCATGTGATTGGCTATGCATGCATGAATCGGAAGCACTTACACGTGCTTCCGGTTGGCGCGTCCGGCCAACGTCGGGCAAGCCAGTCGGAACCAGCTTGCCCGACTCTGCACTTTAAAAGGCTGAGGAGCGGAGCGGACGGTCTCTCTTTTCACCGCTTCCCAACCTGCAGATCACAGACGGGTCAGGGCCTCAGTCGGAGGCCCAAACGATTCTTTTTCTCTGTGTATCTGCTGCAGGTTGGACGACGGAGAGTCAGCTGTTTGGACGGCGGAGAGTCAGCTGTTTCGAGCGGTAGGAAGAGCGCGGGCACCGCTTTTTTTTTAATTTCGTCTCCCTGCAGGTGATTTCGGGCAGAATCGAGCCAAAAAGAGCTCCGGCAAGTCAGCTGTTTTCTCAGGATTCGGTGCTGCATAGGAAAACAGCATCAGGAAATCGGGAAAGAGTTTGGGAGCAGTTTTTCGTTTATTCTCTCGTCCCACTGCAGGTGGTTGTGAACAAAGGGGCACAGTAGACACGCTCCGGTCTCGGTGCCGAAAAGGCAGCACTACAGTTGCGGCATTATTGGCGGCAAGGGCCACAGGACGTTTGGGGCAGCACGCGGGTTAGAGATTACTCACCTGACCCACTAGACTAGCTGGTGGGCGTGGCTCTGGTTGCGTGGGTGCTGGTGGCCGGCCGGGGGCTGCTACTACGCAAGGTAAGGGTCTGGGCAGTGTCACGGACCAGAGCACAGTGGGCCATAGTGGGAGCCATCGGATTGAGACAAACTGTTGTGTGGGTTTTTGCCCTTTATTAGCCGGTTGTTTATTTTGGTAATATTCCAAGGTTTTAAAGTGCATTGTAGGGCCTTTTTAGCAGGTATTTAAGTTTGTATTCAGGATACCGGCACAGTTTGGAGCAGTGCATTTGAGTATGTACTTGAAATGGCCTCTAAGGTTAAGCGGAACGAGCAGCGTTCACGCATGGATATTTTTATGGAGACGATGATGCGAAAAATGGGGGTAATGGACTCCATGATGAAGAAAGTTGATGACATGGGCCAGGCTTTAGCTGTTTTAAGGGATAAGGTGGATGGGCAAGAGTGGGCAGAAGATAGGCCCAGGAGAGCTGGGGTAGCCCCTAAGACAGCTTTTCCCCAGTGCCAAAAAGGATAAGACCTAAGAAAGGTGGGGCACCTCCACCTAGGGAAGGGGATGTGATGGATGGGGCCACAGCACCAGCCCCTGAGGGGGTGGTGCCCCGGTCGGTGGAGCCCGTACCGGTCCCACATACCAACGGTGGTCAGCCTAATACAGGTGGGGGGGAGATCAGTCGGCAAACGAGGGGGCAGCCAGGTACACCGGCTGCGCCTCTTCCCACTGACGGGCAGCCGGGAGCAGCGGGGGGCACCCCACAGGCCTCACCGGTCCCTCTGAAGGGGGACCCATCCGTGAGCACGCCGGGTCAGCCTGACTTGGTATCTAGTCTGGCAGCAGTACTCCCGTGGTTAGAAAAAGTGGGTAATTGGTCCCCAACAGCAGGGGTGTCGGGTAGCGGGGAGAACGCACTGGAGAAGGCCAGACAGATAGTGGCAAAGTTGGATGGGTGTAAGCCTGGAGACGGGCAAGCTATACCGGCGGGAAGTGCGATGGGGGGTACAGGGCCAATGGAGAGTGGAAGAGTCCCGCCCGCAGCAACCACGCCATCAGATGCAGGAGCAACGAAGCCGGCAGAGATAGTGGCAACAGGTATGCCGCAGACCGTGCCACCTTTGGGTTTAGGTCAAAAGGGCTCCTCTAGAGAGCAATTAGGGCGACATGTGTCCCAAGAAACTGAAGAAAAAATTTGGAAGGGCACTTACATGAATATGTTTTCCCTGCTACTAGATGAGGCAGAAAGGGAGGAGGCCAAAAAGAACAAGGAATGGACACACCCAAGAGAGTGGGCTAATATGTTGTTGAAGTAAAGGGTCGAGGAGACTTTGGTGAATTGGATCAAAGGTTTTACTGTTTTCACGTCAATTACGTGTGAGCGTTTCTCTGGTCTTGGCTCAGAGATGGCTTGCTACCAGAATAGAATTACTTGTGCGCATGACGCTTATGGTGGTAATGGATGGAAAGATTATGACAAGGATTTTAGAAGAGCTAAGGCATCTGATCCGGCACTGGGCTGGAAGCAGATTGACAAGATCATGCACCTAACATATTTTAGAGGTGGTACACAGGACACCATCCTGGGTTAGTCTCAAGACACCTTTCGGGGTCAGTCCTTTTGTTCAGGCCCCCCAGGTAACTCGGCGGGTGGGGGAAAGAGTAAGGGGCGTGTTGCGATTTCAATAGGCGCTTGTGTACCAGGGCTACTGACACATGTAAATTCAAACATGCATGTTCTTTAATAATAATAATAATAAACAAGTTTATAAAGCGCCTGGTTACACTAGGCTAGTGTGTCCCCGCGCTACGGTACAAGCCTAGCAACACTCTCACAGAAATTACGTAATTTACAGACCCCTCAGAGGATGAAGAGGACAGTGGTCTAATCTACGGGAAAAAAATTAGTTTTAAGCTCCTTGCGGAAAACCACCTCCAAAGCCTCCAGCCGGAGCCCCCACGGGAGTTTGTTCCACTGCTGTGCCGCCAAAAAGCGAAAGGTGCGGACACCCATCCTTGCTCTCCTAATGATAGGTATACTAACCTGCCCCATCCCGCTAGATCTTAATTAACGGGTGGGGGTATACGGAGTTAGAAGGTTGTGTAAGTAGGTGGGCCCCTTCCCCTGTAAAATCCGGTGGCTAACACAGAGGGCCATGAACAGGATTTGTTCCTTAATCGGAAGCCAATGCAAGGTGGCCAGAGCCCTCTTGGAGGGGGCTCTCTTAGGCAGCATCAAAACCAAGCGAGCTGCCGCGTTCTGGATACGTTGCAGCCTCTGAATGCTTTTGATATTAGCTCCCAGGTAAAGGACATTACCATAGTCCAGCCTTGATGTCACCAAGGCGTGGACCATGGTTTTCCTGGCTGTGGTAGGTAACAAGTCCAAGGTCTTCCTGAGTCCCCGCAGGACTCCAAAACATGTGCCCGCCACTCGTCTTGTGTGGTGCTCAAACGAGAGCTTGGTATCAAGCCACACCCCTAAATTCCTAACCTGTTCGCTAGGCGTGGGTGTAGGCCCCAGCATCTGTGGCCACCAAGCCGATGTCCACACTGATGGTGTCTTACCTATGATCATCACCTCCGTTTTGTTTCCATTCAATTTAAGGCAGTTACTGGCCATCCAGGACACCAATTCATGCAGACATGTTGTAAAATTGCTGGCTGCCTTCTCATCTGGTTGTGTAAGGAACACAATCAGTTGAGTGTCGTCAGCATAGGACACAACCTTGACCCCAAATGTTTCCGTGATCTCAGCCACCGGCGTGACATAGAGATTAAATAGGGTCGGACTGAGAGTGGACCCCTGTGGCACCCCCTGTTTCAACTTGATGTTTTTTGACCGATGGGGTCCCTGCGCTACCTGAAAACTGCGGTCTTGCAGAAAGGATTCCATCCATTCCCAGGCCTTACCAACCACCCCTCCATTTCTGAGACACTGTAGCAACGTGTGATGGCCTACAGTGTCCAATGCAGCACTTAAATCTAATAGAATTAAGGCCGCCGTCTGTCCCTCATCCACATATTTTCGGATGGTCTCAATAGACAGGAGCAGAGTCGATTCGGTCGAATAAGATGCTCGAAAGCCTGATTGGGTAGGGTGGAGAAGACTATGTTTACTAACATGTGCCATCAGTTGGTTGTTGACTACCTTCTCTGCGATCTTCGCAAAGTAAGGTAGAAGCGAGATAGGACACAGATTGTCCAACTGATCCATGCTGACATTGGGTTCCTTTTTCAAAGGGAGAACAACAGCCTCCTTCCATTTTTTTAGGAACAGTGCCTATGCTAAAGGAAAGCTCTAAAAGATGTCTGATGTAGGGCTCGAGGGTCTCAATACTCCCTCTCAGCACCTTGGGCGATGCCGGGTCTTTGGGAGAGCTACACTTAATGTTAGCAGCTATCTTGTTTAGGGTATCATAAGATGGAACAGTGAATGTATCAAGACATTCTGTCCTCATTATGTTACTGGGTACGTCATCGTCTATGCACCCCTCCCGAGCCGCGACCGGGAAAGTGGAGTAAATCTTCTCTACCTTCTCTGCGAAGAAGTCTGCCACCCGATTGCAGGACTCCACTGAGCCTACCAAGGGTGCTTCGATATTGGACAAGGAGGATATTTCCTTAAAGACAGTGAACAACTCCTTGACCGCGTTCTCCGCTATCTCTATCCTCTCCTTGTAGTAGAAAGCCCGCGTCTTTCTAATTAGGGCATGATAGCCCTTGAGACTGGCTTTATATTCACTCCTGCCAGGAGCCGAGAAGCCTCTTCTCCAACGTCTTTCGAGGCGCTTACATGCGGCCTTTGCCATTCTAAGTTCATCCCCAAACCATGTGGCAGATTTTCTTTGTCTCCCTGACACCTTTACAGACCAGGGTGCATTACTATCGAGTGCCTCCGTGATGCGACTGTCTAAAGCATCACAGGCAGACTCAATTTCCAAACCACTCAGAGGCCCACCCTGTACCAGGGCCTTGTTGAAGTTCTCTGACGAAAAGCCCGCCCACCTCCTGCGTTTTTCCTTAATTTCCACCTTCTCCTGTGCTTTTGCTACAGGCATCCTAACCTTAAAAGAGAACATAAAATGGTCTGACCATGTGACTGGGACCGAGGGTTCTATTTCTAAGCCCCCCCAGTTAGCAAAATTCGGGTCAAGTAAGTGGCCCAAATAATGCGTGGGGAGCTCAGATTTTAATGTAATCTGTCATGCTGCCAATTTCTGGCAGATCTCTTGAGCCCCGGCATTGGAGGCATCGTCAAAGTGGAGATTCATGTCCCCCAGTAGAAGTAATTTCTCATACCTGAGTGCTGGTTGGATTAAACACTCAATCAAGCTAGGGGCAAATTGAGTGGATGTTCCTGGGGGTCTATAAACCAAAAGCCCCTTTATGATGTAGTTGTTGGATACCGTAACAGATAAAAAACCAGCTTCGCTGTCCGCGATATCCACAGACTCGAGGGTGCACTGTATGGATTTTACAAATTATTGCAATCCCCCCTCCCCTCCTGGAGGGTTTATCCACCCTGGAGATACCATAGCCGTTGGGGAGGGACTCGAGGATTTCCGGGGCAGAGTCCTCATTTAGCCATGTTTCTGTGAGGAAAAGCACATCCACCTGACCATCTAGCAGGTGGTCGTGAATATCTACTCTGTGCTTCCTCAGAGATCTGCAATTAATCAGCGAAAGGCTCAATGTCTGGCCAGAGTCCCTGGGCTTCAACTGAGGGCTAACTGTAAAAGAGCAGTGACTATACGTCCCGCTAATGCTTCCAACCTTAATACTGTGCTTACAGTTTTCTCCCATCGTTGGGCAAAGCGCATATAGCTGTTGAAAGCTATACTGCTTTCCTGAATAAAAACTGGCAGGGATTCTAGCCCTTAGCCCCGGTCGGCCGCGGACGGGCGCAGACGGGCTTGTCTTTGGCGCGCTGGCGGCCGCCCGCTACGCGCATCCGCTGCGCCGCCGCTGGGGAATGTGACCTAAGTAGCCTGACTCGCCGTGCAACAAGAGCGCTAACCGCTGTGAAGCAGAAGTGCCTGGCTCTCCTTACCCCGTCCTCCGCGCAACAGGACTAGCTACCGCGTCGGACCGGGGCGGAAAGGACAATGCACTGAGCCCAGGCCTCCGCAATCAAAGTAAGTAAGTAGAACAGCCCCCCTTACAATTCCCAAGAGTGAAAATAAAGGGAACAATGTGAGCATATTAAAAAATTCAGGGCAATTGAATAAAATGAGAATAAGAAGAGCCTTGGACGCCGTACTGCTAAACGGATCAGGGGGACACTTCCACCGTCCTCCTTCACCGCAGCGCAGCCGCAGAGCCAAGCGTCCTAAATAGCCAGACTCGCCCTGCAACTAGAGCGCTAACCGCTGTGAAGCGGAAGTGCCTGGCTCTCCCTACCCCGCCCTCCGGGCAACGTTACTAGCTGCCGCGTCTGACCGGGACGGGAAGGACAATGTACTGAGCCCAGGCCTCCGCAATCAAAGTAAGTAAGTAGAACAGCCCCCCTTACAATTTCCAAGAGTGAAAATAAAAGCGACAGTGTGAGCAGATTAAAAAATTCAGGGCAATTGAATAAAATGAGAATAAGAGGAGCGTTGAACGGCCGTACCGCTAAAAGGGGCAGGGGGCCACCGTCCTCCTTCTGTGGCAACTCCTCACACCCAGAGTCCAAATGCTTTAAGAAAACAAAGGACAAGGGAGGCAAGAAGCAGGATGGAGAGTGTGCCCCTTGGTAAGGACAGGTCTCCCATTATAACAAGTGGTTTGATATAATGGTTAAACAGTTACAAATGCCACAAGTCTGCTAGAATTTTACTGGAAGGATTCAGGGACGGCTTCAGGATCCCCACACCTGGTTATGTGGAGGTGTCTCATTGCCAGAATCAGCTATCTGTCAGGGCCAATGAAGCGGTTGCGGCAGCAAACATTGAGAAGGAGGTTCGGCTGGGCAGAGTAGCAGGCCCATTCAATGATCTCCCAATGCAAGATTTTGTCTGCTCCCCATTGGGAGTGATTCCCAAAAAAGAACAAGGGGAATTCTGACTGATTCATAATCTTTCGCCCCCAGAGGCCAGTCACTGAACGATGCTATTGATGATGACCTATGCAATGTCAAGTACGCTTCCTTTAATCGAGCAGTTGAGATGCTCAGGGGGTTGGGGCAGGGCGCATTGTTGGCCAAATCAGATATTGAGTCAGCTTTCCGTTTACTGCCGGTGCACCCACTGGATTTTCATCTGTTGGGTTTCCAATGCAAGGGGAAGTATTACGTGGACAAGTGTATGCCTATGGGATGTTCAGTATCTTGCGCCTATTTAAAAAAAATTCAGCTCTTTCTTGGAATGGGTTTTCAGGCGAGCGACGGGGCGCCAGTTGGTATTACACTACCTAGATGACTTCCTTTTTTGGGGGGCACCAGGATCTCAGGATTGCAGGTGGGCATTGCAGAGGTTCTGTGCACTCATGCGAGACTTTGGTGTGCCTTTGGCACAGGGCAAGACGGTGGGGCTAAGCACTGAGATGGAATTCCTGGGGATAGAGTTGGATTCAGTGAAGGGAGTGTCACGGCTGCCTCTAGAAAAAATCATGGCTTTTGGGGCTGCCTTTCAGCATTGCTTGACAAAGGAGAAGGTTACATTACATCAGTTACAGCAGGTTGAGGGGCAATTGAATTTTGCATTGAGAATAATTCCAATGGCACAACCTTTCTCGCACACCATCGCACAGGCTATGTCAGGACTCAGGGAGAAGCACCCCCACACCAGACTGTCCAGTGAGGTCAGGCAGGACATGCGAATCTGGAAGGCATTCCTGCGTGACTTAGACGGTAGGGTTGTGTGGCCCAGTCCCTCCAGGTCCAGCCCAGAGATAGGGTTGATGACTGACGCAGCAGGTAGTGAGGGTTTTGGCACCATTATGTCCAGTATGGGTTGCTCAATGCTGGCCAGCATGGTGGGAGGACACAGGGCTTACAAGTAACATAAGCTTCCTTGAACTGTTCCCCATCTTAGTGGCACTGTCCATCTGGCCAGAACAGCTGAGGAACCAATCTGTGGTATTCTGGTCAGACAACATGGCTATTGTGGAATGTATCAATAATCAAAATGCAAAATGTAAGATGATCTTGCGCTTACTAAAAGAGATAATGCTGCTGTGCATGAGAATGAATCTGCTGTTTAGAGTCAAACATGTACCAGGAGTATTGAATCATGCCGCTGATGCACTCTCTCGCTTTCAGATGCATGTATTCAGGTCCCATCACCCAGAGGCGGCAGAGGACCCAACGCCTTTCCCAGAACAGCTTTGGCAGCTTAGTGCCCCCAGTTATCGGACCTAGTGGCAGCTAGCCTAGCACCCAGGACCAGGAGGGAATACAAAGAGGCTTTGGGGCTTACTGCTTTTTCTTGGGGGACAGTTGGGAGGAAAATGGCATGACACTGGGTCTGTCGTTTCCTATTTGAGAACTATGAGAGATGAGGGGCGCTCTGTGGCATCAGCAAGCGACATATTGCAGCCATTTCCTTTTATGCGAAAGCTAGGGGAAAGGGGGATTCCACCGGCACTATTATAGTGCGAAAAGCTTTGAGAGGGTGGCAACGCCTTCAGGGGGTGCAGCCGGACTTAAGAAGACCCATAGGAATACAGACATTGGCCACACTGATGGATGCCCTGCACCAAGTGTGTAATTCTGCTGGGGAAGCACTTTTGTTTCAAGCTGCTTTCTGTTTAGCTTTCTACGGCGCTTTCAGGATAGGGGAGCTGGTAGCAAAAAACTAAATGGATTGGCAGGGGGGGCTTCAGTTGGGGCATTTGCAGATTCAGGGGGATTCCTTATTGATATCAATACCCAGGTCCAAAACTGATCAGGAAGGCAGAGGGGAAGGGGTAGTCTTGCGTAGGCCTGAAGGAAGCACTTGCTGCCCCATCGCCAGGTTGGAGACATTCCTGGTGCAACATGCAAGGGGCGCGGGGGGCCATTACTGGTTCACGCAGACGGGACCCCGCTCACTATTTTCCAGTTTAAGAGGGTCATGTGCCTAACCATACAGAAAGCTGGTTTAGATCCAGGCAGTTTGGGGACCCACTCCTTTAGGATAGGGGCCGTCACTGAAGCAGTGGCCAGGTGGTTTACTGGGAGTGAGGTGCAGAGGATTGGTAGGTGGTCCTGGAATTGTTATAAATGCTATGTGCGCCTACACATGCTCTAGAGGTTTCAACGAAGATGCACTGACTGTTGATTTTCTTTCATGGTTTTGATTTGCAGTTTCTACATCCTGCTACGCAGGGGGGAAGCTTGCATCGATCCACCGTCCACTAAAGACTGTCTGTCAGGAGGACAACAGTCAACAATTCATCGACACACATCGCACGTTACGGACCAGGTTCACGCCTAGGAACACGCAGAACAGGATGTGTGGATAATGGCCACTCTTATGTAAGAAGGTTGCGAAAGTTCTTTTTTACAGGTACCTATGAGGTCAGGGCATGGCAGGCAGGTGCAAAAATCTCTTTCTACGAACAGGGTGGTCTGCGTTTTAGTCAATTCAGTGATCTGTGACACGCATGCTGGGCCAAAAGCAGGGACCCCCTGCTGTTTGTATTTTGCATTTAAGGGGTAACGACCTGGTGCACTTGGGGCGGAGGGGCGGAATAGAGACCCTGCTTACTGAAGTGGGGTGGTTGGCAAATAGATGCCCTGAGGCACTGATAGTGTGGTCACACATGATTCCTAGACTCGAGTGGAGAGGGGGTGAGTCTGTGTGGGCCGTGAATCATTCGGTTAAGAGGATTAACAACAAGATGGAGAAGTTATTCAGGACCCCGAAGCTTAGATCTATAAGACACGGGTGCATCTGAGGGGAGCAGTTTTTTCCGCAGGATGGTGTTCATCTCTCAAGTCGAGGTAATCAGGTATTCATGGAGAATATACTGGTAATGTTAGAAGGGGCAAGGCGCAGGGCATGACCTTCTGGTAGGCAGAGGTGGGAGGCCAGTTAGTCGGGCAACTATACTGGCCTGTGGCGGTAAGGTCATGATTGGTGAGCATAGTTTTCGGTCCTTAGCGGGCATCACCATTCTCAAATGGAGACGCCCGAGGGGGAGACAGAGGGTCTCTCATGGAACTCCAGGGGCAGTTACAGCCGGTAGGCTGGAGGGGTGCGGGGGGAAGGGAAGTCTTGCTTCCAGTTGGCTGGTTGGCCAAACCCCGCACGCGCATGCGCTCAAGGGCGCAAGGATGCATAATTGCAGCGTCCCCTTTATGGAGTTAATGTTTAGGGCATAAGGTGGGGTCCGGGGGAGATATCCATCCGGTAAGCTGGGCCCCCTGCGCAAAGTCACTCCGGTAGGAGGTTGGGACCTAGCTTGATTGGGATCTGGGGCCGTCAGTCATTGACCTTGCCGTAGGCTCTAACAGGGATACGCAGAAAGAGAATATCTTCATCGCTTAGCTCACGATAGGAATGCCAGGTATTAGAAGCATGTTAAGGTTAGCCAATTGACATCAATGTATTGGACTTTCTGCGTATTGTACATAATGTAAATAATAATAATTTCAATGTTTGATTATTTTATGTAATAAAATACGGCCGGGGTTTACGACCCCTAATCCAAACAGTTATGGTGTTTGAATTGATTGCCTTGGGGAAAAGGGGGGCGGTGAGCCCCATGGGAGCCGGGAGGGTCCCCACCCTAAGGGTTTTTGGTTTGATATGGGGAGGGGGATTAGGTAGTACCAGACCATATTGTAAGGCCGGCACGGACTCGGGCACGCCGCCAGTATGGCGGTCGCGCCAGGCCCCGCACCCGGGGGAGGTGGGGTGTGCCGCGCACAAGAGTGATGTGGCACCCCTACCTCCCCTGAGCCCCTCACGTGATTGGCTATGCATGCGTGAAACGGAAGCACTTACAAGTGCTTCCGGTTTGCGCGTCTGACCAACGTCGGGCAAGCCCGTCGGAACAGGCTTGCCCGACTCTGCACTTTAAAAGGCTGAGGAGCAGAGCAGACGGTCTCTCTTTCGCCGCTCCCCAGCCTGCAGATCACAGACGGGTCAGGGCCTCAGTCGGAGGCCCCAACGATTCTTTTTCCCCACCCACCATCCCCTAAGGCAGATATATTGTGTAATCAGTATGTTTTTCTAATTTTCAGGAGGAGTAATGTAATAGAGTCTACTTAACTGATGAGTGGTCGTAATGTTGGAATAAAAATGATTTTTTTCTTAACAAAATTGTTAAATTTTCAGGAAAGTTATTTTGTCGTATTTTGTATGTGTTTCCCTTGGTCAGGCGGTAAGGTCATGATTGGTGAGCATAATTTTCTGTCCTTAACGGGCATCACCATTGTCAAATGGGGACGCCTGAGGGGGAGACAGAGGGTCTCTCATGGAACTCCAGGGGCAGTTACAGCCGGTAGGCTGGAGGGGTGCAGGGGGGAAGGGAAGTCTCACTTCCAGTAGGCTGGTTGGCCAATCCCCGCACGCGCATGCGCTCAAGGGCGCAAGGATGCATAACTGCAGCATCCCCTTTATGGAGTTAACGTTGAGGGCGTAGGGGGTGCCCGGGGGAGGTATCCATCCGGTAAGCTGGACCCCCCTGCGCAAGGTCCCTCCGGTAAGAGGTTGGGACCTAGCTTGATCGGGATCTGGGGCCTCCAGTCATTGACCTTGCCGTAGGCTCTAACAGGTATACGCAGAAAGAGAATATCTTCATCGCTTAGCTTACGATAGAAATGGCTAAGTATTAGAAGCATGTTAAGGTTAGCCAATTGACATCAATGTATTGGACTTTCTGCGTATTGTACATAATGTAAATAATAATAATTTCAATGTTTGATTATTTTATGTAATAAAATACGGCCGGGGTTTACGACCCCTAATCCAAACAGTTATGGTGTTTGAATTGTTTGCCTTGGGGAAAAGGGGGGCGGTGAGCCCCATGGGAGCCGGGAGGGTCCCCACCCTAAGGGTTTTTGGTTTGATATGGGGAGGGGGATTAGGTAGTACCAGACCATATTGTAAGGCCGGCACGGACTCGGGCACGCCGCCAGTATGGCGGTCGCGCCAGGCCCCGCACCCGGGGGAGGCGGGGTGTGCCGCGCACAAGAGTGATGTGGCACCCCTACCTCCCCTGAGCCCCTCACGTGATTGGCTATGCATGCGTGAAACGGAAGCACTTACAAGTGCTTCCGGTTTGCGCGTCTGACCAACGTCGGGCAAGCCCGTCGGAACAGGCTTGCCCGACTCTGCACTTTAAAAGGCTGAGGAGCAGAGCAGACGGTCTCTCTTTCGCCGCTCCCCAGCCTGCAGATCACAGACGGGTCAGGGCCTCAGTCGGAGGCCCCAACGATTCTTTTTCCCCACCCACCATCCCCTAAGGCAGATATATTGTGTAATCAGTATGTTTTTCTAATTTTCAGGAGGAGTAATGTAATAGAGTCTACTTAACTGATGAGTTGTCGTAATGTTGGAATAAAAATGATTTTTTTCTTAACAAAATTGTTAAATTTTCAGGTAAGTTATTTTGTCGTATTTTGTATGTGTTTCCCTTGGTCAGGCGGTAAGGTCATGATTGGTGAGCATAATTTTCTGTCCTTAACGGGCATCACCATTGTCAAATGGGGACGCCTGAGGGGGAGACAGAGGGTCTCTCATGGAACTCCAGGGGCAGTTACAGCCGGTGGGCTGGAGGGGTGCAGGGGGGAAGGGAAGTCTCACTTCCAGTAGGCTGGTTGGCCAATCCCCGCACGTGCATGCGCTCAAGGGCGCAAGGATGCATAACTGCAGCATCCCCTTTATGGAGTTAACGTTGAGGGCGTAGGGGGTGCCCGGGGGAGGTATCCATCCGGTAAGCTGGACCCCCCTGCGCAAGGTCACTCCGGTAAGAGGTTGGGACCTAGCTTGATCGGGATCTGGGGCCTCCAGTCATTGACCTTGCCGTAGGCTCTAACAGGTATACGCAGAAAGAGAATATCTTCATCGCTTAGCTTACGATAGAAATGGCTATGTATTAGAAGCATGTTAAGGTTAGCCAATTGACATATTGTACCTATCAATTCGCGTTTTGTACATTATGTAAATAATAATAATAATTTCAATGTTTGATTATTTTATGTAATAAAATACGGCCGGGGTTTACGACCCCTAATCCAAACAGGTGTGGTGTTTGAATTGTTTGCCTAGGGGGAAAGGGGGGCGGTGAGCCGCACGGGACCTGGGAGGGTCCCCACCCCAAGTGTCTTTGGTTTGATAAGGGGAGGGGGATTAGGCAGTACCAGACCATACATAACAGCACCAAGGATAGGGTCTAGCAGTCTTGAACCAATCAGAGGATGCACACACCAGCTTGAGGGTTAGGGTGCACAGATCACCGGGGTGGGCACAGGGCTGCAGCTCCTGCCCCTCTCATTGTAGCCCCACAGGTAGCTTGGTGTTTGGGGGGGCGGTGCCCTGGTATGAGGACATGGGTACAGTGTCTCTTTTTATGTCAAAATCTGATGCGGAAAAGTAAGTGCTGGTCCCCAAAAATGAGTGCTTATCGGCCCACCTGCAACCCCTGGCTCAAATTAAGCACTGGTAATCCTTACAATAAACATGTGGCATGTCAAGCGAGAGAGGAGAACATTTCTACAGATGTGCTTTTTAAAGCACCTTTCGCTTACTACATTGACCAAACTCGATTGATTTTGAGACAATTGCGACGTGTCAGAGACGGACTCGGTCCTGCTTTTTGACAGAGCCGCCCTACTCCATGGCCAATTCTGGGGTTTATGTGGGGGACCACTGTTTGAAGACCAGTGACATAAGGACAGAGACAAGGATGCTCCTATGCTGACCTCTATGAGAGCAGGGGGTCTGTGGCATGAGCTGCTGCCCTGGCGCGAAGCTTGCACTGACGTCCAACTGCACAAGGTACTGGGACTGGGGTCTTAAGTTATCTCTGAAAGGGGGAGTCTCTTGGAGGACCTGCAATGCTTCCTCACCCATTAGAAATGAGAAGATGAGTCTTGCGGTATTCTCCTGGGGCAGCACCCCGGCCCCAAAGGTAGAGAAGAGGGTTAAACTTGTGTGTTCCTGAAGTGAGACCTGCAGTGTTTTCCAGTTCTGGTTAGAAATGAGGGGCGAGCCCTGCGGTAGCTTCCTGGGGAGAGACATGCTGCCCCCACCCCGACTCCTCTAGAGATGAGCATGAACTTTGCAGTATTCTCCTTAGGGGGGGCCACGGTACCCCCATATCCTCTCATCTGGAGATTAGGAGAGGTATGTAGTCCCTCCTGCCCCATACAAAATGAGGGTGAGTTTAGCTGTATTTTTCCTGGAGAGAGACCTGTACAACACACACCCCTACAGATTAGCGGTGAGCCTGTTGTATTCTTCTAGCGAGTGGGGTGCGAGGCCCCCACCCTCCATACTAGAAACTAGGAGCGAGCCTTCTATTCCACTGGCGGGGGGTTGTAAAGCCCCTTGGGGTGAGCCTTTCTGTATTCTTCAGGCGGGAAAGCATACAGAGACATTTCTCCCACCCGTTAGAGATGAGGGGTGAGCCTTGCAGCCTCGCTGTGCGTTCCTGGGGAGGGGCCTGCAGCCGCAGCCCCACCCACCCACACACACTGTGCTAAGGATGAGTGGTGAGCCTGGCTGCAGTCTGCGAAGAGGCCAGCAGTGCCCCCGTCCCTCAGCTAGAGATGAGGGGTGCGCCTTTCTGCGGCCTCCATATGGGAGGCCTTCGGGGCTCGTATCCTCTAGATGTGACTGTGGGAGCCGTCATGGAAGCCGGCCCTGTCTGCTCCCCTGCTCTTTGTGCGGGGCCCCCGCACCAGCAGGTTAGGGTAATGAAGGCGGGAGCCCAGCTGAGGCACGCGTCCCTTCATTAGAATCACAATACAGGCCAGAGGGAGCAACAGTTTGCAGATCTCCCGCCGGCCCACCCCCCACACAGACCATGTGTCGGGCCTTAAACATCAGGCAGGCAGCAGCACTTCAATGCCCCCTCTCTGAAAGGGAAAGCACTGTCCCCCACACCCACAGACGAGGAACTTAACCAAACTTCTGTTCGCATCAATAATGGCTGAAAGGGCGAGTCCTCCTCCTGTTGTGTAGGACAGGCTGTCCCATACACCCGGGGTCACGACCCCGCGAGCACCATCGATGAGATGGACAGCGAGGCAGGCCTTCACTGGAGAGCGTGCATGACAGCAACAAATCACCGGAGAAACACAGCCAAGCTGGAACTCACTGCAGAGAGGAAATACACTGCAGTGGAACTCAAGGGGACAGGCAATACAGTGAAGGTGGAACTCAAGGGGACAGGCAATACAGTGCAGGTGGAACTCAAGGGGACAGGCAATACAGTGCAGGTGGAACTCAAGGGGACAGGCAATACAGTGAAGGTGGAACCCAAGGGGCAATACACTGCTCCTGCCCACCTCCTCGCAGCCCCTTGGGGAGCCTGAGGGTGGTGCCCATAATGAGGACAAGGGTACAGTGACATGGGACCGGCCCTCACGGATGCAGGTGGTTGCACCTGTGTGTTCCGATGGCGTTTGGGATTGCAGCATGGTCCTGGTGTTGATGATGCTTCCCACAATCCAATTTATGTGATGTTTTTGATACAGATCAGGGTACCTAAAATATGCCCACTACCATAGATAGAGTAATTTCGCAGTTGCACGCACATACATTCATCATACACTAGGGCCCATTTCACTAACATACGCTCCAATACTCTACCAGCAGCAAACCTGTGGGAAGAAAACTCCTAAAGCACCCTGCATCTATATCTAGGCGATAGGACCAGTTTAGTGGTTGCCTAACATAATATAAACAATCTATAAACAATAATCAAAAAGTATTCAATAAACAACAAGGAAAGAAACAACCAATACCATGTTTAAAAGTTATATTGCTTTATCTAAAATTAGTCAGAATAAAATCAGAATAAATCATTTCTCATAGTTACCTATTCTAACTAGTGTCAGAACGGGTCAGGACCAGTCTCTCAGAAAAGTCTTTTCAGGATAAGGTCCTTAGCATCAGTCCTCAGCAACGCAAGTTCACGCAGCAAGGCGACGAAAGAAAGTGTGGGGAGAGCCCTCCCTAAGCTAACATTTTATAATACAAAATACAATGAAAACACACATGAATTTGACAAGTAAAACTGTATCACTGAGCAGAACGAGAAGGAAGGGATGTAACTTTGCAACATCTTGAAATCTCCGCTCAGGAAAAGTCATAATACGCAAATCACGGAACAGGAACCAAGAACTAGAAACTATTAAAGTATCCATCTCGCTCATTTCCCTCGGCAAACCGGCTTTAGCACAATGTTTTTTCTGAGGCTCATTGTTCACCAAGGACACATCATTTCTTTTGGAGATCCTCCAAGCTTGCTGATGTCCTCCCGGAAATTTCCATATAAGGACTACCGTCAGTTTTTCTGTTAACTGAACTCCAGCAGGGGTCTCCCTTGTCACATCACAGATTTTTGCCGGCACCACAGCTCAGCCAAGCTTCAAATTATTCTCAATTATTTCATGAAGGCCTCCATAGGCCACAATAGACCATCTTTAATTAAAGAGACAAAATAAAGATTACTACATCATAATGATTAAACAGTGTTAACCCCACTAACACCCTTATGTGTATACGTTTATCTAGCTTTGCAACATATAAAGCATTAATTCAGACAGCGTTTTGTGCTCAAAATAAATAGCACACAGCAACGTTTAAACATGAAAACTTGCACGTTATTGTGAATACAAAAACAGCACACGCATGCTAACCCTCGTGTAACCTTCTCTTGTATTAGGACAAACAGGTTGATTAGTATAACGCACTTGAACAAGACAAATAATTAGTCGTTAATTATTAATTAATTAATAAGACGCATAGACATGCCAGAGCTTCAAAAGCCCCAGAATTTTCTAACAGAAAACTCTGCTCCAGCAATCCCCCCTTTGGTGATTTTATCACCAAATAAACCCAAAAAAAAAAAACATTAGTGAAAATTTAGTCCCATTTTAGGAGAAATCAGAAATGTCTTTTCCCCTTACACAACATTAAACACCAGTCACTCTTTCATCATCTCTCTTAGTCTCTAAATAAACACTCTCCCTCAATTCTTCTAATTCAATCTCTTCTGGTTCTCTTTTCGAATTTTTCGAATTCTTATTTTTTAAAATTTTCTCTTTCCCTCTCCTGTTTTTATAACACACACACACTAATCTCAATATCAGCAAAGCAACAATTATACAAGACAAGGGAAACAATATTCTACCTACGATAGTACTACCTATTTTTGCAATAAAATCCTTAACAGCTATCATTTTATTAGCTAGTTTAGTCCATAAACTCCCAGTTTCAAGTGGTACTAAATCTTCATGCAAATCAGTAATATTTTTGATATAGACCTTCAGGTCTCTACTTTCATCAGGAATGTAAGTGCAACAATGTTGAACTTTTAAAATTCCACAAACTCCACCCTCCTTGGCCAAAAGAATATCAAGGGCAAGTCGATTTTGCATAGACATGGCACGTACGGCACTTAACTCCGTATTTACCAAAAGAAATCCTCCTGCGGTATTTGTCGATAAACGATCAACCACTGTGGACAATTTCCGAATTCCATAAGCATTTAAAGAAATTCCCACTGCTGGAATCAAAACCCCAAAAATATCACCCACAATTTCAGACCAAGTTTCTCTCTTAAAACGTTTTAATAGGTTAATATTTTCTACATCACTTATTTTATCTGTATGAAAAATTTTAGGGAAAACTAAACCCACATAACATGTGCCATACCAATGGTCAGGCAACCTGTAATAAGCCTTGTTCCCACACACATAGTACACTCCTGGAAAAATAGTATCTTCTCCACCTCTGAAACCCCAACCAGTCGCAACGAAGTATGTATCATGGCACTCACTAGTCCCTACAAAGATCTCTGCTACCAGAGAAATTGATACAGATCAGGGTACCTAAAATATGCCCACTACCATAGATAGAGTAATTTCGCAGTTGCACGCACATACATTCATCATACACTAGGGCCCATTTCACTAACATACGCTCCAATACTCTACCAGCAGCAAACCTGTGGGAAGAAAACTCCTAAAGCACCCTGCATCTATATCTAGGCGATAGGACCAGTTTAGTGGTTGCCTAACATAATATAAACAATCTATAAACAATAATCAAAAAGTATTCAATAAACAACAAGGAAAGAAACAACCAATACCATGTTTAAAAGTTATATTGCTTTATCTAAAATTAGTCAGAATAAAATCAGAATAAATCATTTCTCATAGTTACCTATTCTAACTAGTGTCAGAACGGGTCAGGACCAGTCTCTCAGAAAAGTCTTTTCAGGATAAGGTCCTTAGCATCAGTCCTCAGCAACGCAAGTTCACGCAGCAAGGCGACGAAAGAAAGTGTGGGGAGAGCCCTCCCTAAGCTAACATTTTATAATACAAAATACAATGAAAACACACATGAATTTGACAAGTAAAACTGTATCACTGAGCAGAACGAGAAGGAAGGGATGTAACTTTGCAACATCTTGAAATCTCCGCTCAGGAAAAGTCATAATACGCAAATCACGGAACAGGAACCAAGAACTAGAAACTATTAAAGTATCCATCTCGCTCATTTCCCTCGGCAAACCGGCTTTAGCACAATGTTTTTTCTGAGGCTCATTGTTCACCAAGGACACATCATTTCTTTTGGAGATCCTCCAAGCTTGCTGATGTCCTCCCGGAAATTTCCATATAAGGACTACCGTCAGTTTTTCTGTTAACTGAACTCCAGCAGGGGTCTCCCTTGTCACATCACAGATTTTTGCCGGCACCACAGCTCAGCCAAGCTTCAAATTATTCTCAGTTATTTCATGAAGGCCTCCATAGGCCACAATAGACCATCTTTAATTAAAGAGACAAAATAAAGATTTCTACATCATAATGATTAAACAGTGTTAACCCCACTAACACCCTTATGTGTATACGTTTATCTAGCTTTGCAACATATAAAGCATTAATTCAGACAGCGTTTTGTGCTCAAAATAAATAGCACACAGCAACGTTTAAACATGAAAACTTGCACGTTATTGTGAATACAAAAACAGCACACGCATGCTAACCCTCGTGTAACCTTCTCTTGTATTAGGACAAACAGGTTGATTAGTATAACGCACTTGAACAAGACAAATAATTAGTCGTTAATTATTAATTAATTAATAAGACGCATAGACATGCCAGAGCTTCAAAAGCCCCAGAATTTTCTAACAGAAAACTCTGCTCCAGCATTTTCATTTCTCATGTGCCTTTATCACTTTGATTTTTATGACTGTTTTTCACACAAGTGTGGTTTGACACTTTTGAGCCTGTTTCTTACTTTACAGTAATAAAATCTGCTCCACCAAAACCAAATTGCTCTCTGTAAGTTCTGCTAGTGCCTCGTTTGGGTGGTGTGGGAGTATTGGGCAAACTGGGGGTATCTGGGTCCTATAGAACTCAAAAGAAGAATTAGACAGTCCAGCTAGAACACACTGAAGAAACACAGCACATCCACAAATCACAGGGAAAACAGGCTGAGCAGATAGAACTCACATAGGAACGTGGTGGTGTCACAACTGGAAGTGAAACTAGGCAGATAATGAAAAACTCACTGATGACACAGTGCTGGGAGACTCACAGGGGACCATAGTGAAGCCAGATCACACCTGGCTCACCAAGCCTGGAGCGGCCTTCCCTCGCACATCAGAGCCACTAGCTCAGTCCTTGAATTACGCAAAAAAAAAAAAAAACTGAAAACCTGGCTATTCCAAATGGTCCAAGCCAGGGCCCCACCTTTCTTCTTTAAGTGGCAGGATACCCTCTCGGGCGAGATGCACTCCAAATACACATAACATAATATAACATGGTGTGACATAACATGAGAAACTGGGGGAGAAGCTAGAACTCATTGGAGAAAGTACACACTCAGATTTAACTGAAGAAATAGAATGGAGGAGGTAGAGCTCAGGTGGAACTCACTGTGGAGATAGAGCAGCTGCAACAGCAAATCCAGTGCATAAGCCTCCCCACAAAGCGTGCAGCAAGATCAATTGCAGAATGGAACATACTTTCATTTATTTGGTGACTTTATCCTGGGTCCGGTCAAGTGCCTAGGCTTAGACCTGATTCTTATTAAATTCGTAGTATGTATTTTAAGTTTCATGTATTTCCATATAACTTTTTCTACTCACGCATAAACATAAACCAGGAAGGGGCAAGTACCGGAGCCCAGCATTGTTCTTGGTGGTGAGTGCAAGAGAAAAACCTGATAGATGTTTTTGGGGGGCAAATCTATCTCTTTCTGTTTTTACAAATTACTCAGTCAGAGATTACACTGAAAAGGGCACCTCTTCTCGAAAGTGTGAAAATGATTTTTGTTTGATAGGAAACCCTCCTAAATGAGTGCCGAGTGTATGGTGGACCAAACTTCAGCGGAGCAGGCCTCTGGCAATATCCTTAAGTTTCATTCACAAGCCACCAGCAGACACAATTGGTGGTTCACAGATGGTGTGACACAATTGGATGTTCTCCAGAAGCTGAATTTGAAGAATATTTGGAAATTCATCTTCTTGCGGGCGTGCCTGCAATCTGTATTGTTCAAGTACTTGAATGCTCATGTTTCCCTCACACAACACTTGGGGAAGTGAATGAATACGTTTATTTGCATACGTTAACTAAAACCATTGCAATACACTTTGGGAGGTATTGTTGATGTTAAGAGAGCAGATGTGTTACAAAGGTCTAGATGGCGACCGTGGAACCACAAAATCTGGGTTCTAAACCCTCAACAAACTGTAGAGACATTGTAGCCAGAAGTCACTTAGGAAACATGCCACAGGTAGAAATCACACGGGAAATAACATTACAGCAGGAACTCAGTGAATAAGCAGACTCTGGCAGCTGGTTCTGTCTGCTGGGGGTGAAAGGGTGGGAGGTGGGGTTTGGTCGTTTCCACGCTCAGGGGGTGGGGGTGCTATCACAGGATCTCTATGTTGTTCTTTGCTAGGCTATGGGAGTTGGGTTGTCTGGACAGTTGCAAGTTGTGGAGGCTGAAAGGCTGTCCTATGTTGTGCTCTGGATGGGGGGTTACTATGCAAGGTTCTAGGGGTGATGTGGTCTGTACTGTCCAAGTCTGCACTTCCTGCGGGTTTCTTCTATTCCAGGCAATGGGTGCTGGGTCTGTATAATACTGGGCTCTGGGTGTGGGAAGGAGGTCTGTCTCGTCTATCTCAGACACCGGATCTGGGCTGGGGTCTGTTCTACGCAGGGTGGTGGGTGCAGGGAGGTCTCTCCTATCCCAGGCCCTGGATACAGAGCCTGTCCTACCCCTGGCTCTGGGTTTTGATGGCAGGCTCTGGATTCTGTGCTCTGATGGACTTTGGGCACTGGGGGAGGGAGTCGGTTCTGTGTTAGGCTCTGGGGGCAGGAGGCTGTTCTATACCAGGCGCCGGCTGCTGAGGGTCTTTTGTATGCTAGGCCCTAGTTACAGGAGTGGAGAAGGCTGTTGGCCCCAGGCTGTGGGTTCTAAAAGGCCTGATCGGACCCCAGGCATGATGTATTTGATAGTGCCTGGTTTGCAGTCGTAGAATCATTCTTTACTCTGGGCGCTTGATAAATTCTCCAACGGAGTCCTTTGCAGTTTTTTTTTATATAGCGCAAACTCGACCCGAATGTATTTGAGCGCTTTACATCAGCACCGGTTCCATGTAAGGACTGGGGTACAAGAGGCCTGCAGCAGTCGAGGGTGGAGGTGGGGCTCCTCTGAGAGGTTTCGAGCAGGAGAGGCTGGGGGAGGTGGGCAGATGGCAGGCACACACCGCCGAGCAGAAGCCCCGGGCTAATTCCAGCTCTATTCACGGGCCTCACTTCTAGCGCGCGCACACAATGGGGCCCATTTCCCGGGACAGACGTTCTGCTGGGCCTGAGGTTTCAGCCAGAGGGATTGATGACTGAAACAAATCAAAGCTTTGGGGGTGGGGAGGGCAACCTTGGTCTGACTGATTCTGTCGCCTCTTCCCCCACAAAGCGCGGCTCACTACTTTAGTAGTATCCCTTAGCAAGCCGTCCCCTTCAGGCTTCCACCTACAGCCAGAGCAGGCCTTTGCTCAAATAGAGAATCACAATTTGGCGCCCCCTCCCACTTGTCATCTTTAATGCTCATTGTGTTGGGGATGGGGACATGGGAGGGGTAGAGGGAAGGTGAGGGCAAGAGAAAGAAGGAAAACAGACTTCAGAACAGTGTTTACTACACTTTTCTTTAGAGCCACGTTAGATGGGGCCTTTCTGGAGGCTGCTCCTGCGCCCCTCTGAAGGATGGTGGCCCGGCTCACTCATCCTTAAGGCGGGATCGACCTACACTCCTTTTATTCATCTTGCACCCTTACGTGAGTTCCCAAAAAACACCGCTCCAAGGGTAGGATGCTCAGTGAACTCCATTGTCCAGGACACTGTTTCCAGTACAAGCATGGCTGACTATCCTTCCTTGCTGGGTGAACTAAGTGCCAGTACATTGAGTAACTGTATGCGATGAACGTTGGCAAGGTGCACAATCCGCCACTTGCAGTGCTTAATTTGTGCAGGTGATGGGTACCAGAACACAGTTTTGGGGACTGGGACTTATTGTCCATCATTAGACTTTGTCCGAGCGAAAGACAGAGGAAGGGGAAAGAAGGCGGAGGAGAAATACAGAGGATTAGTGATAAAGGGGGAAATGGGAATGGAAAGCAACCTTCAAGAGTGAGATAATGAGACAGAGAGAGTAGGGTGGTGTAAGCTGTTAGAAGAGAGAGGCATGATGTGGAATATTATGTTATAAATGCTTCTAGAGCGCAACAAATACCTGTGGATGTGAAGGTGCTAAGCTCATGGTGAACTGATACGGTGCCTGATGGATTCCTTAGTTGACAAATAGCCAGGTTTTAAGAGCCTTCCTCAACAAGAGCAGATTAGAATCAGGGCTAGAGCCTTGGAACTTCCAGCATCCGCTGGCACTGATGGTGAGCGCCAAAGAAAATCTTTGGGCCCCTCCACTTCATTTTTTACAAATTAAGCACCATCCATTGGTATGGAAACACATAGCTTTCGTTTGTTAGTCCATGGATGACTTTTCAAATGGTTCTGAGGTTTCAATCGCAGGTCGAAGTCACATTTGGCCTGTAAAAGTGATCTGTGAGTAGTGTGAATGGGTGTGTTCTTGGTGTTTTATACGTGAGACCTCCTGGAGGACTGTACTGAATCACTGATGCACCTTCTAGAATGGTTGGCAAGCTTATTTCCCAGAAGTCACATGTGTAAGCTCATTGGCGGTAACCAGTGCTGTTGGGTGTGATTGCGAAATAAAGACATGTTGGCTACAGTGTATGAAAGGAGCAGTGCTTAATTTGAGCTGTGGGGGACATCGGTACTCATTTTTGGGCCTTATTTTTATACAACAGACATTTATGAGAGCAAGAAATGTAAAACCAGATGAAAGGGAAAGTTAGAGGAATAGAAAGACGGAAAAAAAGTCTCAAAAGGAGAACGCAGGAACCTGCAAGAGAAAGATAAACTGGCAGGGAGTGAGTGGTAGTGGATTAAAGAGGCATGAGTTGCATTTAGGATTATACAGCCTTGGCATTCAGCTCGCTGACATTCGATTGCCCCGGCTGCTGCTTCTGAGCAGAGTCCTGGACACCAGCACACTTTCTTTCAGAAGTTAAACACTGGTTAGGAGTTCTGTCTTAATGTATTCTGTTGCATCACAGTGCATGGTGTGTCGTGTTGAAGGGTACTGTTATGGGTGTGATAATAGCCAACTAGATGGAACGTCTGTGTGCAATGTTCTCTCTAATGCGGGCTTCACCAAGGAGTAGCTTGTGAGCTACTGGTGGTTCTCCAGCTCTCCTGTGTGCAGCCCAGCCTACTAAATTAGAAACTTTAGGTTGGTTTGATTAATTTATGTGTACCAGAATTCAAGACAAGTTTGGGTTTATTTTCACAACACATTAGCTGATGTTTGGAGAAAAATATTGGCAGCTATGGCTGTTATGTATCATGCACCAACAGGCATTCCACATTGATAAAGCCTTCTTTACTTTAGAACTTGCAACCGTGCCTGAGGAAATGAGGTGATCACTGCTGGTACTCTTGCAAATAGTGGCCACAAATGTAATCTTGTGTTATGTTGTCACTATCACAACACTAATAATATTAGCAGCTAAGGATGATTTTCATTGATCATAAGAATCTCTTATTGCATTAAAGGTTAGAAATCCTTTCTGTACAGTGAACTGATAGATGTTGGGTATGTGCTCTGTGATTAGAGGTGTGTGCTGCTGAGGGGATAGTGATACCCAGCTATGGCCCTCATCACAAGTTAGGGGCTAAATTCGTCTCCCTGTGCAAACAAAAGTTTGCACTGGAACAGTATTTACCATGTATGGTAAATATCCTGCCCTATTCGGATCCACGTGTAATGAGGATATATATGCCATATCTGGACTGTTCGCATTGCCTGGTATTGATTCTGATTAGGAAAATCAAAATTGTGATATAAAATGCTATATAAAAACAAGTTGTTATTATTACCTAAAGTACCATCCTGCCAGTGCCACTATCTCAACGCTCAACAGTCTAGGGCGCTTCACCACATCACTCTCACATCAGTATCTGCCCATTAGTAGCATAGTAGACTTTGCATCATCACCGCCCCTACTCTAGTCAGATTGTCCTGTCTCATCAGCCTCCTCAGCATGTCCTACTCAGCATCTCCTAACCCAGCACCCCGACTACGGTCTGAGTAATCTGACACAGCATACCATACCTCAATACCCCCTAACCTGGTAGCTCCCTATCACCCCCTCAACGCAAAAGCATCACCTCAGTATCTAACAAACCACCACAAGCACTCTCTCCTCCAGCTTCCTTACCTCTTTTTCCAGTAATCTAGTACCTCCTCTTCAGCAATCCTTCCTCAGCATCCCGCAATTGAGCACCTCACTACGTCCCAAACTATTATTACAAGCTCTCCCCCACCTCATTATCCACCAACCCACCACCTTAACCTGGGCACTCTCACCCAAGCCCCACCTAAGCATCTCATATACCCAACACCATCCCCACACCTCCTCCTACCTCTGGAAGCACCTCAGTTTCACAAGTGCACCCCTAGCTCAGAACCCCCTAACAGAGCAACATTCTTAAATCGGCATCCCCTAAACAAAGCATCCCGACCTCGTTACCTCAACCTCAAAACACCCGCATCACATCCCTCACTGTAGCATACCTCCAATTCTACCCAATTCCCAAACACCCCATTTACAGAAAAACGGAGCTTGTAAATTTTACTTTTTCAGAAGCTAGCGGGAGGTACTAGGTGGTGGAGTGGTGTTGAGGTGGCACTGAGGTTGGGTGGTTCTGTGCAAGTGCTTGATGGGATATGACTGTTGGCTTTGGGTAGGCTGTGTATGCTGGTTGAATGTGTTCACATTGTATAGATATATGGGTTGTGAGGTTCTCTAAAACGCACTGCAGGGGAGCTGTGGGTGCTGCAGGCCTCCGTGGCTACTGGGAGCCTCCAGGTCGTGCCGCAGTGCTCCGTGTTTGTGAATTGTAACATGGCTGCTGCAAAAGTCCTTTGGCGCAGAGTGGGCCTTGGGGTCTACAGAGATCTCTGGGTGTTCGACTGGCCCTTATGTGCTGCAGAGCCCTGTTGTGGGTGTTCGAAAGGTCCTTGGGTGCTACAGAGCTCTGTGGCTGTCGGATGGGCCCTGATGTGCTGCAGAGTCCTGTTGTGGGTGCTCGATAGGTCCCTGTGTGTCACAGAGCCTGTGGGTATCCGATTGGCCCTTGTGTGTTGCACAGCCCTGCTGTGGGTGTTCGATGGGTCCTTGGGTGCCACAGAGCTCTGTGGATGTGAGATTGGCTCTTGTGTGCTGCAGAGTCCTGTTGTGGGTGTTCAATAGGGCCCTGGGTGCTGCAGAGTCCTGTTGTGAGTGTTCGATAGGTCCTTGGGTGCTACAGAGCTCTGTGGGTGTCGGACTGGCCCATCTGTGCTGCAGAACCCTGTTGTGGGTGTTCCATAGGCCTTTGGGTGCTGCAGAGCTCTGTGGGTGTCCCACTGGCCCTTGTGTGCTGCAGAGCCCTGTTGTGGGTGTTCGATAGGCCCTTTGGGTGCTGCAGAGCTCTGTGAGTGTCGGACTGGCCCATTTGTGCTGCAGACCTCTGTTGTGGGTGTTCGATAGGCCCTTTGGGTGCTATTGAACTCTGTGGGTGTCGGACTGGCCCTTGTGTGCTTCAGCGCCCTGTTGTGGGTGCTCGATAATCCCCTGGGTACTACAGAGCTCTGTGGCTGTCGGATTGGCCCTTGTGTGCTGCAGAGCCCTGTTGTAGGTGCTCGATAGGCCCCATGATGTCGGACCGGACCTGTTGTGGGTGTTCGATGGCCCCTTGTGTGCTGCAGAGCTCTGTGAGTGTCGGACTGGCCCATTTGTGCTGCAGACCTCTGTTGTGGGTGTTCGATAGGCCCTTTGGGTGCTATTGAACTCTGTGGGTGTCGGACTGGCCCATGTGTGCTTCAGCGCCCTGTTGTGGGTGCTCGATAATCCCCTGCGTACTACAGAGCTCTGTGGCTGTCGGATTGGCCCTTGTGTGCTGCAGAGCCCTGTTGTAGGTGCTCGATAGGCCCCATGATGTCGGACCGGCCCTGTTGTGGGTGTTCGATGGCCCCTTGTGTGCTGCAGAGCTCTGTGAGTGTCGGACTGGCCCATTTGTGCTGCAGACCTCTGTTGTGGGTGTTCGATAGGCCCTTGGGTGCTGCAGAGCTGCGAGACTGCATGTTGGGCCTGTGGGTGCTGCAGAGCTGTGCGACGGCGGTAAAGTCGGAGCGCACCGAGACAGACCTTAAAGAAATGTTCACAGATGTTGATTCGAAACCACCCCCCTTCTGTCCCAACAAAAGGTGCCAATTATTGGGGCAGTTGCTGGTGCGTGGCGAGCGCCTGGCGTGTGTGGCGAGGAGGAGGGGGGAGAGGGTGGGGTGGTCTTGGAGGAGAGAAGGGAAAGGTGCCGGGGGAGGAGGGGGGCAGCCGGGCAGGTGTTGGGCATTAGCATACAGCTGAAGAGGCAAGGCGTCCTCGGCAGCAATTATCTGGAAATCTCTATCCCCCTCCCGGCCCCCCTCCTCACGGCCCTGCGTCTAAACAAAGAGCCCCCCCCTTCCCTCCCGCAGCAAAGAAAGGCAGAAGTGCCCAGTGTAATGACCCCCACGCGTCCCGCTATTACCAGTTCTAAAGAGATCTGGGAACACCCCTCCCTCCCGCCAACTAGGACTGTGTTTGTGACTTGTGGGTAAGGAAGGTGGGGCGGGGGTCCGGTCATGTTCAGCCCCTCAACACTGATCTTGGAAGTGCACCAGAAATAACAACCCGCACCTCCCGCCCGCCCCCACAACCCGAAAAATGACCAGCTCTGTGCTTGGATCTGCCGGGCACAGGATCATACCGGTTCCTCGTGGTGGTGGGCACTGAGGCAGCCATGTATGCCACGCTCCGCCCACTCCGTGCCAGCCCTGTGTTTAATATTGTGGTGGGTACAGGTGGCTACAGCAATATGACCCCTCGCAGCTCGCTTCAAAGTGAGTAACTGAGCGTCATGGGCAAAGATATGCCAAGGAAGGAACCCAGAGGCCTGAGTGTTGTGCTGATGGAGAGTAGCGGGCCACTGGGTAAGGTGCAGAGTTTGGAGTCAGAAGCTCTCTGTTCGAAAACCATCTTCCCCAAGTGAATACATTGTGTGATCTTGGGCTGATCACTTTAAACCTCAAGACACCAGAGATCTGTCTTTGTTGCTGAAGGGTCCAGGGGTACGGGCTCATTCAGGTTAGTGGACACAGGGGTGACCACGTCAGCACCCTCACCCGGGTTGACAGTGCCAGGTCATCTCACTGCCACTTCAAGCACAGATGTCCATGCAGTGGGGAGATCCATTTTTTGCACGTGCAGCAGGAGGGCCTGGCTGGCGTTACCAAATGAAGGCGAGCGCATTTAAAAGACCCCAGCGTGGACAATAATAAAAATGTATATTTATATACACTCACACAAAGTAGTTTAAAGTTTTAAAGCTGACTGAACGAAAGCAGATTCTGGCCCATGGCAGGGGCAATGCATTTGGAATTTCTCAATCACTCCTGTTCACCTCTTTACACCTCTCTCTTCTGTAGTCCCTTTGTTAGATTTGTATGCTCCTTTCTTCATTATCTTTCTGAAAATCTCACACCTCACCTCTTTCCTCTTCAGCACCCTCTTCTCACTTTCTATTGCATCTTCCTTTACTTCACGAACCCTCCCACACACACAATGCACCCACTCACCTGCATGAACTGAATTTTCTTTAACTTTCGCACTGTCAGTATTTTGACAGCTGCGTACCTCCTTCGCACACTTTCACAGATATTCACAATTACAATATGCACCCTTGACCATTGAGCGTGTGCTCAGCAGTGAGGCCGAGGATTGGATGAGCATGTGTTCCGGACTCCTTTATGACCCACAGGCAGCCGCTCTGAGAAATTCCCACTTTATTGGGCCTGAACTCCACAGTTCTCAGTCATGGCACACCCTGAACTCGCACAACTGCATATGAGCAACTCTGTACACTTTAAATGAGTTCATATGTTGCATAAAAAACTACGGAAGCACACCAAGCTGAAAAGCGCAAATACTCCTAGGCTAAGCAATAGAACGTGTAATGTAAACGAAAACAACAATGCTCTTCCCAGCCGCAATGTCTGGTCTTTTTTTGGCAGCGGATGTCGTTGGTGGTAAGGCACATGGGGGTACGGGACGTTTACAGGTGATGCACCGTCCCCATCAGCGCCCATCCCCTTCCATCGCCGCCATAGTATAAAGCAGTCGCTCTGTTGAGAGTCAGATGCTTAGCGCTTCACGTCTCCCTAAATCCCGCTACTCGTTAATTCCCGGCGTGCCCACGATCACACAGCTCGCCCTCCAGACAGGAGGACAATTCCCAGGTGACACCACGAGGAGAAAAGTCAGACATAGTGTGGGTCATTAATTTCTGCAGAAAGGGGGTTGTGCGGGACAGACGGCAACTACCTGTGCGACATCGGGAGTTTTTCGGGGTATTTGGTGGCAGTGCGGTCTTCACAAAAACAAAGTACTCAACAGAGTGCTGATATGACAGGGAAAGTGAAAAGTTTCTTATATTTTTGTGAGAGAAAAGAAACAGAACGAGGGAGCCTCCCGCGAGTCCCGCGCAAACACAGGGTGGCTGTTGTCTACGTCCATCTGGCACTAGGCGGAGTCCAGACGCGGCCCCCAGGGTACTACGCCCCCATACCATCTGACAAGCAATCTCGTTCAAAAGCAATCTCATAAACGACCCCCGAAAAAAGAGAAACATATGCCTGCTGCACACCAGTGTGCCGAATATGTGGGGGCTCCACCGACCCCTTTGGGGAAGCGCGGGATTCCGCCTCTTTTGTGCCCACAAATGTAAACAAGACAGGTATCAACGTGGAGGTGCTATTACTAAACAGCCAGGAAATAAATGTAGGGGAGCGGGGTGTCGAAAATGGAAGACACACACATGAATATATACATATATACGCACAACAGTTACTGGCACCCTACATAATTTGGCACAGAGCCCCTCACCCCATGCCTAACCGGAAAAGTACCAAAAAGCCCCCTGTTGCCCCCCTCACCCCAACGACCGCTTATAAAAATGTGCTTTCGTTGTTTTATGTTGGTTTTTCAATAATACGATCGATTATGGTTTTATCTTTGCACATCAGCTTTCGATGACTAGCCTAAATCAGATTTCGATCTCTCCTCTACATCATTTATGCAACATATTGTATTAAATGATCTTGCTAATGACTGGCGTTTATTTTCTTTGTTATTTTTCCTCTTTCCCCTGGCATTGTTTATATCACCTAAATTATTAAAGATGCCGCGTCCTACAATATTATAACGTATTTATTCTCAATAACTCTGTTCTTCCCTATTCTACTCCTCACAACTATACGGAACTGTGAATTTAAAACTATAATGCGTATGTCTATTTGGCGGTATAAATTTAAGTAAATTAAAATAATTCGCAAAAGCTCCAAAATAAGGCGAGGTGGGGGGGGGGGGGGGAGCACACACTTTATTTGCCAGGAAAAAATAATACCGTTTTGTGGAATGACTGCTTGTACAACTGATGTGCCCTTTACTTTCACACGTGACTACTCTGAAATCACCCCCACACACACAAGTACTGGGCCTCACCCCTGGCACCTGCCTTGAGCCCAGGACTAATCTAAACCCGCCACTGAGAGATTTGCGTCAAATATGCCATAATCTGAGCAATCGAAATAGCTGAGATTGAAGGTGTTTACTTCTGTTCAGGGGAGGGCCTCGTGTCGCGTGCACTAGTGACTGGGCGGGCTTTGGGAGCGGTGTAGGCGGGGCCAACCAGGAAGCGCGTGTGTGCCGTATGGTTTATTGACGAGCTGAGGGGTTCAGGCAGACAGGTGGGCGGGGCCGGCCTGAGCGACACAGATCTGACACCAGGAAGCTAGGAGTATAAAGGCGGTGGGAGGCACCTCCGGCCCATTCATAGCCACAGACGCTGGCACCTTGAGGTCGGAAGGCAGAGTCAGGAGCAGGCAGCTCCACGCACCGGTGACAGGGGGGTCAGCTGCACGGAGTGCTCCCAGGATACCCAGCGCAAAAGAGGGTCTCCGGGAACCGAACAGTACATACCAGCAACAAACAAGGAGCCACCCCAGCTAGCGGAGAGCCCAAGAACGCAAAAACAAGGCATTGCTTGAGACAGGCTGCCGAAGTCAAAGGACATCCCAGGACACTGCAGACAGGAGGGACTGGCCAGACAGGGCGCTGACAGCATCTTCACGAAGTTTGTATATCCCAGGGCATCTGAAAGGCAGGGGAAATCCTAAGGACAGAGAGACGGGAAATCACAGTTCTCCCAGTAAATCCCGGGAGGCAGGGCACAGAGGATCCTGTCTAGTTCTTTGGGGACTCCGTCTCGGACTGACAGCCTAGGACTTGGCCACTTCCTCGCCGCTTGTCTCCTTTTTGGAGTTCTTGGACTTCAGTCTTCTATTTGCTGGACTAGATTTCTTCATCGTGGGCTGTGATATATTTTCCTCCAACAGCGATCTCCACGGAAAGCAGCAGCATGGCCCCGTGTCCAGCCTGCCCCAGAGGGACCCTGCTCCTGGTCGGACTGCTCTCATTGTTCTGGCCAGCACCGGTGAGTGTTTCCATGTGTTGCTCTCTCTGTTATTCCTGCAGCTCAGAGAAATGTGAGTTGCCTGAGCTGTTTTTCTTCTGTCCTCCTTGGTCCTTGGTCTGCCATCCGAGCCCTTGCCTGTCTCCTTGGGGCCTGAAGTCCCGTCGCTGCTCCCTGAACTCAGTACTGCCATTTCCAGCTACTTGCTCGCTCAGTCCTGCCTGTGCGGCTCCCTCACCTGTCCATAACATACTGTCCATTGTCCTCGTTACTGCCCTTCATCCAACTTTCTTTGCTTGCTGACCCCTGGTCTGTCTTTGCTGTTTCCTCATCTCCCTGCTGCCCCTCTCACCCTTCGATATCCGGTCCCACCTGCACGCGCTGCTTCATGATATAGATTTCCCACCTGGCCTGTCTTTTGTTCCTTTTGTTTGCAGTTTTATGTAGTGCTAACTTGACATGACGGTATAAGAGCGCTTTACATGAGCACCAGTTGAATTACAGACGGACACGTTCATTTCTAGGCACGGGGCGATTAAATGATTTGCCCAGAATCACAGGAAGCTTGAGCCTCCCGTCAGATTTGAACCGGGTTCCCCAGGTTCAAAGTCGGCCGCTCTCGCCGTTAATCCACATCCTTGCCTTGATTCGTTCGCGGCGATCCAGGACCTTCCTCTACCCTTTTCTGAGTTCTCTGCTGCTCCCTCATTTGTTTCTACCCGTTCCTCCTGATCGATCTGTGATGCTCGCCGATCTGCCTCCAATAAATATTCCTAATTTGTCTGAATCTTTGCACGTGCTGCTCCTCGAACTGACTTTAGGTCTTCCTTTTCACTCTGTGCTGCTCTTTGACCTGTCTCTGTTTCTTCCCCCATCTGTTTGTTGTGCTGTCTGCCGTCTCTACTTATTCTGCATGACTAGTATTTGCTGCTCGCTAGTTTGTCTCTATTTTCTTCCTGATCTGCCTGTGCTGCTCTCCGATTTTGATCTGTCGCTACTTCCCCCAATCACTCTACCTCCCCATAACTGTCTCTGCTTCCCTCTGATGTATCTGTATGTTCCCCTTATATGCCAGTGTTGCGCTTTGATCTGTCTTTATTCTCCCCTAATATGTCTCTACCCTCCTCCTACCCCTCGCGAACTGTCTCTGTTTCTTCCTGGCCAGTCTCTGCCTCTCCAGGGTCTGCTTGCTTCTTGATCGGGTGCAATTTCTTCCTAACCCGTCTTTTCAGCTCTTTCTCATCTCACTTTTGGCAACCCTTTAGGCCCCTGAGTTACCATGGTACTCTGTGTCCTCCCTGGCCTGTAGGGGATGCACCTATCGTGTTGCTAGGAGGTCTCTGTACGGCCCGGGACCTCTGAAGTTAGACACTAAGTCGCTGCACATGATGCCCGTGCCGGGGAAGGAGGGAGGCTGAGCAGCTAAAGTCCTCGTTGCTGTTCCCCTGAATGGGACTCCCTCGCGAGGAATTGGGGATGTTCCAGCAGGAGATTTTTGACCTAATCCCTCTGATAACTGCATTCGTCCTTCCACCGACATCACTTTGCACTTAACCACCCTAGTCTCTTTCTTACATTTCCTCCTAGTATTAGAGGTTCACATCTCCTTTGTGCCTCTGGGTGCCTTCATATATGCCCGCGGCATAGATTGTTCTTTGCTTCATTTTCGTGTTTCTATTTTGTCCCAATGCCACCAAACTCCCGCTAACACCAATGTACTATCGCTGACCTCAATGTGACCTCCATCTATATTCTATGGCCCACCCTCCGTACTCTCTATGCCCCTATACTCCAGTTCTCTCCTCTCTTTTCCTTGGTCCCGTTCTCCCCTGTATGGCATCAGTCTGCACTCTGTGCTCCGTCCTCCAGTCTCTCTATGCCCCTAGACTCCTTTCTACACTCCAGTTCTGTCCTCTGTTCCTTAGTCCCCTATGCACGCTGTGCTCCGTCCTCCAGTCTCTCTATGTCCCTGGACTGCTTTCTACACTCCAGTTCTCTCCTCTGTTCCTTAGTCCCCTATGCACGCTGTGCTCTGTCTTCCAGTCTCTCTATGCACCCAGACTCCTTTCGACACTCCAGTTCTCTCCACTCTGTTCCTTAGTCCCCTATGCACGCTGTGCTCCGTCCTACGGCCTCTCTATGCCCCTAGACTCCTTTCTACACTCCAGTTCTCTCCTCTCTGTTCCTTAGTCCCCTTTGCACGCCGAGCTCCGTCCTACGGTCTCTCTATGCCCCTAGAATCCTTTCTACACTCCAGTTCTCTCCTTTGTTCCTTAGTCCCCTTTGCACGCTGTGCTCCGTCCTCCAGTCTCTCTATGACCCTAGACTCCTTTCTACACTCCAGTTCTCTCCTCTGTTCCTTAGTCCCCTATGCACGCTGTGCTCTGTCTTCCAGTCTCTCTATACACCCAGACTCCTTTCGACACTCCAGTTCTCTCCACTCTGTTCCTTAGTCCCCTATGCACGCTGTGCTCCGTCCTACGGCCTCTCTATGCCCCTAGACTCCTTTCTACACTCCAGTTCTCTCCTATCTGTTCCTTAGTCCCCTATGCAAGCTGTGCTCCGTCCTACGGTCTCTCTATGCCCCTAGAATCCTTTCTACACTCCAGTTCTCTCCTCTGTTCCTTAGTCCCCTATGCAGGCTGTGCTCCGTAGTCCAGTCTCTATGCACCCAGGCTCCTTTCTACACTCCAGTTCTCTCCTCTCTGTTCCTTAGTCCCCTATGCACGCTGTGCTCTGTCCTGCGGTCTCTATGCCCCTAGACTCCTTTCTACACTCCAGTTCTCTCCTCTCTGTTCCTTAGTCCCCTATGCACGCCGTGCTCCGTCCTACGGTCTCTCTATGCCCCTAGAATCCTTTCTACACTCCAGTTCTCTCCTCTGTTCCTTAGTCCCCTATGCACGCTGTGCTCCGTCCTCCAGTCTCTCTATGACCCTAGACTCCTTTCTACACTCCAGTTCTCTCCTCTCTGTTCCTTAGTCCCCTATGCACGCTGTGCTCCGTCCTACGGTCTCTATGCCCCTAGACTCCTTTCTACACTCCAGTTCTCTCCTCTCTGTTCCTTGGTCCCCTATGCACGCTGTGCTCCGTCCTACGGTCTCTCTATGCCCCTAGACTCCTTTCTACACTCCAGTTCTCTCCTCTCTGTTCCTTAGTCCCCTATGCACGCTGTGCTCCGTCCTACGGTCTCTCTATGCCCCTAGACTCCTTTCTATACTCCAGTTCTCGCATCTGTTTCTTGGTCCCCTATGCACGCTGTGCTCCGTCCTACGGTCTCTATGCCCCATGACTCCTTTCTACACTCCAGTTCTCGCCTCTCTGTTCCTTGGTCCCCTATGCAAGCTGTGCTCCGTCCTACGGTCTCTCTATGCCCCTAGACTCGTCTCTACACTCCAGTTCTCCCCTCTCTGTTCCTTGGTCCCGACCCCCCCTCTATGGCACCATGCTGCGCACTGTATACCGGTCTCTCTATGCCCATAGACTCCTTTCTACACTCCAGTTCTCTCCTCTGCTCCGTCCTCCAGTCTCTCTATGCACCCAGACTCCTTTCTACACTCCAGTTCTCTCCCCTCTGTTTCATGGTCCCCATCTCCCCTCTATGGCATCATTCTATTCCCGGTCTCCTCTCTGGCATCACTTTTCACTCTATGCTCCGACCTCCAGTTTCTCTATGACCCTAGTCTACTTTTCATGTAACATGTCTTTGTGCTCCTAATCGACGCTCCGTGCCTGCTGTGTTAGTTACCATGATTTCTTTCGGTACGCAGCCTCGCTTCTGTCACTTCAGTCTACACACCTCTAGGTTGTGTTTACCATACTCCTGTTTCTTCTGTGCTCACAGTCATCCCTTTGTACTCAGCCTCTTTCAATTGCCCCGGTTTCTCTCCACGCCACAGTGTCGTTCCTTCAATCCCCTATACCTACCACCGAGTGTAGCGCTCTCTTAATACTCACTGCATTCCTACCGCTAACCCTTCCCAGGTCATACTACTACTTAATTTAAATCACCATTTATTCACAAAACTTTCTATTTCCCACATCGATTGCGATTATGGGCTTGTTACAGTGCCATGAATGCCTTCGCGGAAGCGTTAGGGCGCTAGAACTAAGGTTGATCTCTAGGAGAGCCGAAAGCAAAGGGCACCTGTTAAAAACATCTGCTACAGGACAGCTAGCCCCAGTCTACCCCCCTCCCCCCCCCCCCCCCCCGCCATAGACATCATAGGGACTACAGAGGGTCATTTCAGTTCTCAGCGTCGAACTAAAACAAAACACTAGCAGACGGACACATATCCCGTATTTACATCTCATTTAACCCCAGTGTACCCTGTGAAGACAATTCAATCATTGTTTTTGAGCAGTTAATTTATGTAGAGGTTGTGGAAAGGGGTTAATCTTTATATAAGTGCTACCAATTTCGGCAAATGACGGCAGGCCCCGGGAAATAAAGCATTTGTCCACGATCACACAGCGAACAGGTGGGGGCTATAAGTTAGAAGCCCTCGTTTGACAGCTGCTGAAAGAGACAATAGACCAAATCTCTTCCGGGGCTTTGGGCGCTGCGGGTCAACAACAGGAATACATTTGGAAGGGTAATTCTCAGATCAGTAGAGGAGCGCAGCTTTCAATAGTGCAGCAGGTGCAGCGGCACCGGGACCCGAGAGTCTGAGAGGCTTAATTCACCAATGTTATGTCTGTTTTTTTATATTACCAAACGAAGGGATACTGGGGTCGGACTTAAAACAGATTCACATAGTGCGGGCATTCACCCATAGGAGGCAGGGTGCACTTTCTTAAAAGAAGGTGATTGCCCTCAAGAAACCGCTCTCTCCGAGGAAAGAGTTACCAGCTCTAGTCCCTGCCCAGCCTGATCCCCGACGACCAGTAGCCGGCCCCTGTTTCTCCCCCGCCTTCTCACTGCCTGAACTTAACCCCTCATCTCTAGCAATGTCTATGTCGCTTCATGCACTTGCCCACTCTTAACCCAATGAACCATGAGGCTGGATCACCGCCAAACCCTCCTCACTTCTCTCCCGTTCGGACTAGCTGTCTCAGCTCCTTTCCGGTGCCATGACCCCGTCCACTCCCTGTCTAAACACTCATTCACCCTTCTCGTGCCTAGCCACATGCGAACCCATCTCACTATTCCTCTTGTTCACTGGTTCTCACTCCTCCCTTTTCTAGCTCCTACACTCACTCATCCACCATCAAGCGCCATTTATAAACCTGGACCTCAAGAGCTGGGAGTTTAAATGCGGACTCACCTGGCGCCGCGTTTAACCTTTCAACCATCACTGATACACATGCCAATTCTGCCCAGGTATCCCTGGGACCCTCGTGTAGCGCCTCGGCCATGGCAGTTTCCTCAATATCCCTGTCCTATTTCTAGGTCCCGCCTTAACCCCATCGCGCCTTACTGTATGTCTTGCTGCGAAGGTCACCCAGCGCTGTCGAGGTCATTGCATGTGTGTGAGTGCAGGGGTGACCCCTGCTCCCGTGCCGGGGCCAGCTGGGCTCATGTTAAGCATTGGTACCATGCGCAGTTACCACCCATGCCTCGGTGGTCTCGTTGGCCTTGGTCTCTGGCTGTTGTCAAGGGGAAGGTCACAGTTTCTGGAAGTTTGGCTCTGGTGCAGGTCAAACATCAGGACAAAAGCGACGGTTGTCTTTGTTAGTTCTCTTCTCTTCATCAGCTACCTTCTGGACTTCGTTTCCTCCTTATTTCCACCCGGCATAACGTGAAACTAGCTCAGGAGCCGCTGCGCGTGGTAATAACCCCTAACATCTCTTTTCTCGAGACCAGCCTGTCTTCTCCAGCTGAGGCTAGGCATTTTGTGGGCGCACGTAGTCTTCTTCAGACCCTTTGTCGTTATTTAAGCGGGACGACATTACTCCTGCTAGCCACCTTCTTTATTCCTGCTAGCCACCTTCTTTATTCCTGCTAGCCACCGTACTCATGCGTCTTCAAGGGTTTACCCTTATTACAAAGTGCACTGGGGGAAGGGGGAGAGGGGGGTTCTATGCCTGGGAAGCGGTAGCGGTGCTTCATTTGTTAAAATATCTGTGCCAGGGCCCAAGGTATTCCACCACCGCCGGGGGCACCCACAGCACCTGCCACTGCTGCTATATGAAAGTGCCACCATTACCTAATAAAAATCACACTGAAACAGGTGTGATAATTTGGATTGTTGCAGGCTGCCCCAAGCTGCAGAAGTGGCCTGAAAGTGCGAATTATGTCACTATTTAAATATATTGAATTGCTAAGCACTCGTGCCCGAGCAAACGGACTGAGAGCGCCACCTTGTGGTATACTCTCATAAACAAGTGCCGGTGTTTAAAAAAGAAAAAAGGCCGGTGCTGAGCATCAGCCAACACCCGCACAAATTAAGCACGGCTTGGAAGCTGACCCTTACTAGTCATATCTAGATGTTTGGGGCCAAAGCACCTTATACAAACATGATCTCTGATTTTCTGGTTAAATGTAGGTCTTTCAAGCGTCTTTTGTGCCAATGGACACCCGTCGTCGACTTCTGCCAGGCATGGGAGAACCAGGATTTTGTCACACTGAACCAGAAGGTAAGTACAGCTCTACTATCAGTGTCATCCAGAAGGTAAGTACAGCTCTACTATCAGTGTCATCCAGGGGCTGGATGACACTGATAGTTTTTGGCCTGATTCCGGCTCAACACCCACCATTCACCAGGACCGTATTGGGTCACCTTGGCGGGCTGTGCCTCCCCATGCTGAAAAGGATCCTGCATCAGTAGAACCCTTGTCATTACTGCCGGTGCCACCTCATATGTGCAAGTGGTGCCCCATGCTTGCCTCAGGTTGCAGTCACTGGAACTAGAAGAGCATCATCGGTCCATGCTGTACACTCCCTTCTGATGAATGGCAGGAGGACCTCACATACTGTCCTTCCATGTTCAGCCTTCTGGTTACAGTTGATTTATTTGATGTGCAAACAAAACTTGCAAAAACATTACTCAAGAGATTGCCAAAATCTCGACCGATATACCAGTTTGCCCCCAAGCCCCATCCCATCCTCCTTCTTTTAGCCTCTTTCTTGTCTCCACAAACCCTTACATAGGCCCTTGATCTGTCTCTCATAATTCTCCTAGCATTTCTTGCTTTCTATCTCCACTCTCCAATGCATTGCGACGTCCCTCTCACTCTTAACTTGTATCTCAATGTTTCACTCTTGCCTGTAGTGCAGGGGTCTTCTTGCAGGATCCCCATCCTTGGAAATATTAGCATGCACCAGACTGAAGTTGAAAAACTAAAAAACAGAGGGGGGTGTTTCAGGCCGCAACATAAGTACCAATCAGTCCACCGCAAAACATCTGAGGCCCCAAGAAGTAACGTTCCTGACCTCAAAATTTTTTTCCCCATAAGCTAGAGGCGGTGGAACTCCTGGGTACTTCCATCGATGGAAATACTAATTCTTTTTTTTCTTTCAGGCAAAGTAGGTTTCATGAAAACCTCAGGGGTTGACGCCTGCTGAACATGCAACAAGCCCAAGTAGACAATGGATTACAAACTACTTGAATCCGCCTCTTAAAATTCAGCGTATCTTGGAGCTGAGATACCGTAGTGGTAGACGCAGTATCGAAAAAAACAGCTTTGCAAAAGGTTGTCAAATAGGGTACAGTTTCACAAGCTTTGCAAGGCATTTTAAGCTCCCAATCCAGCTTGCTGGCACATAATATCGTTATTATATTAAAATAGATATTCAACATTTTTGCATAACGATCTTAAGGTCATTTATCTTTAAAGTAGTGAAATAGTCTATTCCAGTTCAGTGAACTTTGTGAAGTGTATGCCTCAAAATCCATTCAAATTTTTTAATTTCTTAATTACAATTGAATTGTTTCAGGAATTTCTGGCCAACCAGTCTGGCTTGCTAACTGTACACTCTCTTGAGGCCTTGCGAGTGGGGAGAAGGAAATGATTTCTCATACCAGAAGCCAATTGGTCCCTCAAGGGCATCTTCTATTGGCCACCTGAGATGCCCCTGCGCGATTCTAAATAAAACACACCTCTGGAGTTCAAACTGTCCCTTCCCATCATGTAATACCAAAGTGGCTTCCTCTGTTCGCCGCAAAGGAAAGTCAGAATAACACGCATGGTCAAGGGACCTATGATACAGTCACAGCAATCATCAAGGCTTTTATAGCAGGTGATGTCAGGTATCAGCCCTGATACCAAATTAAGAGAATCTTGTCATAAGTTCCTATGTAGTCCAAGTAGCCCAGTCTGGTTTAGAACCTAAAAGACCACATAAAGAATGGATGACAGTTGTGGTATTTCCTGCAGCTTTGACTGTTAGACCCCCTGTTGACTGTACGAGGTAAACAGTGATTCTATCATCTCAAACTGGGGCCCTGGGCTTAAGAACCCTTCTCTACCAGCAATGCCGAAAGTGCACACCTGAACAGCAAACGACACTGCTGGACCACATGCACACAAGTGAGGGGGGCTCGAGACACTTGGTGCTTCTGTAGAACTGTTTGTACAAGTATCCAGCTAGTTATTGTAATGTTGGGTGGACCAAATGCCTTAGTGTACCTGTATCACTGCAGCGCTCCATACACATTTGCATCATTTTCTTCAGCTAATGAGGTGTCTTGCTTTCAAGAGGAACATCATGCTGGAGAGGTTGGACAAAAGCTTCTGAAGGGACAACATCGTAGGCAAATAATCTTTATTAAATGTTGCCCAGATTCTTGCATCTTACGGCTCTGGTAAAATATCTGGTGTTTGTGATCCTTTGTGTCTACCTGACTTAACACAGCCCTATCCCTACATCAGCAAAAATAACAATTGATGGACGGAATGCTGACCAATTTCAAACATTCAGCCCCAGTGCAGAGATCTGGGCTTAAATCCATAGTTTTTTTGCACACCACGCCATTCCAGTTTAGTCCCAGCCATATGCAAATCAGTCTGAACCCTGCTGCCATGGGAACAGTCCAGCCCGAACTACCAGGCCAAGTCCTTCCTGGACTGGAAACAAGCATCCTGGGACCGGTTTTGGGGTATTACCCCTCATCAGCCGGGCTAGCTTAACTCCAGTGGCATGGCGAGCACAGGATCCACGTATGGGCATACCCTTCCCATTCGTGGTGACAAATGCAAAAAGAACAATTGATGGGCGGGGTGCTGAACAATGTGCTGGGTCCAAACTGGGTTGGCATGGTGAGCAAAAAAATTATAGATTAAACCCAGATCTGTGACTGGGGGTGAATATTTGCATTGTTCAGCATTCTGTCTGTCATCTGTTCTTTTTGCTTTTGTAGCCCTAAGTGGAAAGGGTATGCCCAAGTGGAAAGGGTATGCCCAGACGTTGGTCCCGTGCTCACTGTGCCACTAGATTCAAGCTAGCTTGGCTGATTAGGGGTGATACACCGAAACTGGTTCCAAGATGCTTGTTTACGGTCCAGGGAGGACCTGTCCTGGCAGTTTGGGTGAACTGTTCCCATGAGGAGCAGGGTCAAAGACTGATATGCATATGGCCAAGTCAAAACTGGGGTGGGGTGGTGAGCAAAAGAATTGATGGATTTAACCCAGATCTGTGACTGGGGGTGAATGTTTGCATTGTTCAGCATTCCGTCCATCATCTGTTCTTTTTGCTTCTATCCCTACATCAGGGCACTGGTCTACACTGTGTAAGTCCATTCAAGATTAAGCTTCGCCAATAACGATTTTACACACAATACCATCTTCTGCTTGAATGAAATGTCAAAACATGATGTTTAGGCCACCATCTTGGTTTGGCAAATCTTAGGCCATCAGAACAGGGGCTGTGCTAAGGGTCAGACGCATTTGACTAAGTGCCTGAAATGGTCCTCAATAGCAAGACAAATCTTCACTTGATCCTGAGCCTTGGACGTGGGCCATTTAGCAGTGGTAACAAAATTGGCTCTGGGCACTTAACCTGGCCACCCTCAACAACATGCTCAAAGTACTTAACTGCCAAGAAAGCAAATTTACATTGTTCAGCCTAAACAGTAAAGCCTCTGAAACACGCCTGAAACACGCCAGGCCACTGTTTCAATTGTGAGTTCCACACATAGCTGAAAATGTCAGTATTGTCAAGATCTAACAAGCTAATCTCCTTCATTGCCAACGGCAAGCTTGCTGCCGTGTTTTTTTCGTGCAGAGAGTGACCGCTGCTCTATTGTCAGTGTATGTGGTACAAATATTTTGGCCTGAATTTTGTCATTGCACTCTGCTACCTGGAGCAAGAACTCCAGCCCTGGCTTTAGAGCTGGCGCCGGCCAGTTTCTGCTTCACTCTGGCTGCCTCCAGATGCTCAGTTTCACACCTATAAGGCTGCTGCTTCTCTGAATTTCAGGAAAAAACTTCTGTTGTTATTCCCAGTTGTCTCTGATCCGTGATTTGCAACTCTTTGTCACTCCTGCAGGAGTCCTTCATCTACCTTAAGGCTGATGGAAATCAGAAATCATAAAATGCTCTCCATTGAATGATGGTGATGGTGATACATAGGCAGCCAACAAGTGACGAATCACCCAAGTTAAGCAATCCTTAGTTGAACAACAGCCGGAAATCAGGAATTTCTTCTCCAGCTGCGCTGTGATGCAATGGCTTCTCTGTGATCGCAGCACATTTGTTTTACATCCAGGGCCCCTATACAGAGAATGTTGAGGTGATTATCCCTAATTATCTCTTGTGACCACATATAAGGCTTTAGGATGTTAAATATGTAACTCCTTTTTCTCGTCTTCTGAATGGCACAGATTCAGTGATGCAATTTGGATATAGTTCCTTGAGGCTCTGGAAGGAGGCAGCTGCATACACCTTTTGTGCATGCGCGAGAGGCGAATCATGGGCATTAGGGTACCCATCCTAAATGTTTGTTATGCTGGTCTGAGTATGGAGTATAACCACCTTCATGGTTTCCTTAGCTTCATTTGCCTGGAACTTTTGGCTCGTGACATGGGTGAGTACAGCACAGAGCTATTTTCGGGGAGGCAGTTACTCAATAGCCCAGCCACACTCTTGTAGATGGTCTCTGATCTCACATCTCCCAATGTAAGGTAAATCGTGACTAGGTGGTAGCATACCCATTGGTTTGGTCTCTTGTGGATTCTTTTTCACTATGAAAAGGCAACTTCAAGGGTCATGTTGGTTCTTTACCACTGAAGAGAAACGGCTTAACTTCACTGGAGTGAAAGATCCATCCGAAGACCGACCCATTGTCCTTCAACGGTTGTGCCTTGCTGATGTTTTCAGAACTAGCCCGTCACATACTGAAGAAAGGGCGCCATAGACCTAGGAGCTGTTTCAATTCCACTCAACAGTTAGTTCAACACAGCATGAAAAATATTAACAACCAGTCACAATCAGATGAGAAGTTCAGAGGCTTGACCTACTTCAGTTAAATTACAGCCTTAACCTGCCTTTTTGCTGAACATGGACACCAGCTTTATGCTGACAATACCTATCCATGCTTTCACATTCTATACTCAGGTCAGATATTGATTTTAGATCATCTTTAGATACATTGGGTTTCGACTGCTTCTCAGTGCCATCTCCCTCAGATTTAAACATATTTGTCCCAATCCACTTGCCAGTGGTACCCAATTTATACCTGGTAGCACCTTTCACGCTCCCAGTTATATTTTAGGGGCCACCTTTCACACGGTACAATAAACACATTCTTTTGGCTCTGGAAACAGAATTTAAGGTGGTGGATACAACACATTTGGACACCCGCTGTGTCCCATCCGATTGGTCTGAAAGCCGTAAGAGTTATCATTTCTTGGCTATCATTTGCCACAGTGGGACACTGAATCAGATTCCCTGCCGGTATGTGTCCTAGGAGGGAGAAGAGGCCGAAAGAGTGTCTCCTTTCAGTAATGATGTGCTCACAGATCTCCAGTCTGTATGCCTTCTTCATAATGCCCCCAGGACTCTGTGCAGAATTAGCTACTCATTCAGGTCCATCGAGTGAACACTTGTCTATTTATGCATTTGTGAAAAAAACACATTAGACATTTTGCAGATAGCAAGCACTCCCATATTACGGGGCACCGTCCATATTTCCATTGTTATAAAAGATAATGGCATAAATATTTCCCACCTCACCAGCCGAGATCCAATCAGCAGACTCGCACATTTTTGCTTGTTCAAGGGACAAGAATCGACTTAAGGCACATGTCAGCCATCATTCAAATACAACTCACACTATCACATAAGTCCTCCTTAACATCTGAGACTGTCTTCGTTCAACTCTAGTCAGGGAGATGAGTCTGTGCTTCACTGAGAAACCGAAATGGATAATCGCAGATCAGTTAGTATGGCAAATCAAATTCTGATATTTTCTACCCTTTGAAAACAAAACTTACACTTGCCTATCCCGCTGTGGTAGACTTTGCCCTTTGAGGGACAAGAGTTACCAGGAAAAAAGACAGACAAAAGAATGCCAAGGAGAATGGCATTCAGGATGCTATCGTTTTATTTTTGCTGTCACAAATGAGCAATGGGGGTCTGAATCCCATCCTAGTCCTTCTCAAATCCTCAAAATCCATTAAAGATTCAACATAGTCTGTCTAATGCAGATCCTCCTGTCTCGCTAAGAGAATAATCGCTTCACTGGCTCATCCAGACTCACCCTAAGTATAGCAGAGTCCTTCAGTCTATGGTGAGACATGAGCGCTCATAGTTCTTGCACTGCCAGAACCACAGGGCATCAGAAATGTAGGCAGGCAACACATATATGAAGGCAGAACACTTGTTTTCCACAACTGATTAATAAAGACTGGGATAGTATTCAAACCAGTTTCATATTCTGATAACCTGCATCTGGCTGCATCACCTGGGGTTCTCAAAAAAGTTATCTTCAAAGGGACTATTCTGGATGCAAACGTGGGTGTGTGTTTTCCTATTAAAGGACTTTTAGGTCAGACAGGGACCTTTTCTCAGTGAGTTGGGCCTCCTCTACTGTCTTCTTGTATCTTCTTTCTTGGGGGACAGTAATTCCCATGAACAGAGAATTTGTCAGATAATCACTGCTGATTTGCCGATGTTTGATTGGTGGACACCAGAAGAAAATATAATTGAAGGAGAAACTTGTTCTCCTTGCTGTTTTGAAATTTGAATTTTTCTTTGTCACATTCTGGATCTCAGGAAAGACAGCTTGTTGCTGAGTGCTCTGTGAACCCTAGAGACACACCTTCAAATCTACCTGTTGGCATTGCAAGCAATTTGTTTAATTCTTCCGTTCTTCATCTTGGGAACAAGAGTTCGGATGTGGACTACTATCTTATGTTATGTTACTTGAATTTATAACATGCACAAATCACCCTGGAAGGGGTATCTCGGCACACCCCAGCTCATAAACAGAATCAGAACTACTAAGCCACGAACAGCTGTCTTAAGACGTTTTCTACATTTAAAATGATCCGTACAACTAAGTAAGTAGAGCAGAATCTTATTCCTATACAAAGGGGCTAAATAGGAAAAAGACCTGCCTACTGAATGAGTTTCTTATTCGAGGAACGTGATCAGGGCTTTATCACTAGATCTTAAACGATCTACCTGGTCGGTAAGGGAAAAACCTTGCAGACAGCTAACTTGGGCCTTTGCCTTTTAAGGATTTATGTGTCAAACACCACATTTTAAAAATGATTCGTTTATGAATTGGCAGCCAATGAAGAGAGTGCAAATGAGTAGAAGAAGCCATCCTTAGTGGAAGGTTAGTTATGAGACGTGCTGCAGCATCCTGAACCACTTGCAGTTTATGAATCACTGTCTCATTGATGGAAGTGAATAAGGCATTACAATAAATCTAGGAGGCTGACGACTGGAGCTTGAATCAAGGTCTTCCTCATAGAATGAGGAAGGATAGGAGAATGTGAACTGGAGGTGTAGCTCGGGAAACTTCTTTGCAGGGAACCAATGCTAATGCGGTCTTTGTCCGCCCTCTTGTTTTTTGCATGCTGTAAGACTGGTAAGTAGAATATTTAGCCACATCAACTCAAGAAGCATGAATTAAACTTTGTAGGACTGGAAACTCCATAAGGATTTCAAAGAAAGAAATGCAATTTTTGACTCGATACCTTTGACACTGAGAGTTCACCAGTTACCATAATTGCTAACAAGTATTACTCCCTTTCGTCCTTTCTAATCGGGTGCTAAGGTAACTGCAGAACAGGCGCGCAACGCCCATAGAGCTCAAAAGGGCTCAGCCTCCCCTACGTGTGTGTCAGCCTGGACTGAGACAACTTCCCGGGCAAACAAACAGACAGTTTTTGAGCTGCTGTAGGCTGGCAGGTCTGGCGTCCATCTTATTGTAGTCGCACCCGAGTACTCTTTAAAAGACCATTTACTTGTTAACGAGGCTTTTTTGTTTTTTAACCCCATCTTAGAGCCCCTGCAGCTCCGTCTGCTCAGCCTACTGCTGGAAGAATTAGCCCCCCCCCCAAAAAAATAATTGTATTAGCATCTCCCCCCCTCGAAAATTGGCTCTAGTTGCGCCTCTGCTGCAGGTTACCCGATTGTGATCTGCTCCAGACTGGACCAGAATGTTTAGCATCATCATAACCTGCTCATTTTGGGCATCCCTCTACCTCTTCTTCGGCCAAAGTGACAGTGTCCATTATTCCAGGCAGGATTCTACATTCCATCTTAGACAAGGTACAGTTACACATATGACTGCCAAGATGATGGTTGTGACTTGGTGGGGGTGAAATCATGTTTGTCTTTGTTACTAGAAGAAGACCGCATTTGGGACACAGGATGACGTTCTATTTTTGGTGGTAATGTAAGCAAATAAAGCCTTTATTGTGCAATTTTTTGAATGTTGTGAATGTCATGGTTTCTTATTGCTAGTTTGGCTATAAGCATGGAAAAAATGTTTAGCCTCAGTTCTCTGGGTAATTCATTATTCCACGAACAGGGTTTGTTTTTCGATGATCTTATTAGTTTTCAGTTTTTGTTAAAAAGTTCTCTCTAAAAAAATTATCTAGTATCAAATCGCAGGTCAGCAGGGATTGGGTTTCAATTATCAGTGTTGCACTCAAACCTATGCACTCTCTTATAATTGATAAAGAGGCTCTAAGAGGCACCAGTGTAAAAAGGGTATGGAGAGACCCGCAGGCTTTCTGTACTGGTGGTCCTTAAACAGGTTGACAGGAACCCGGTGTTCACAACTAAATAAAAAATGTCTTTCAATCCCTGATTCATATTTTTGAGTCGATTTTCACTCATCACCTTGATGTTGCCTTAGTATCAGAAGGGTCTCCAGTTTTATATGTTGAGGTTTGCTGAGGATCAGCTAGAGACAGAGACCACCATTGCTGAATGCTGCAATGCATGGAATTGCAGCGCCATCTTTAAGCAGACCAACTCTTGGTGGGTTGTTCATTCCCCAGCTCGTTTCCGAATTACATTTTTCTGCTGCTGGTGAAGTCATCAAACAGAAAATAATGTGCAGGAAAAAGCATCAATCAAAAGTCTCTTCCACACGATAACAGCATTTTCAATTTATGCTGTGTATATGCTGTGTCTACCTCTAATATACCTTCAGATATCAATTTCTTACATTCTTTTTATTCTTCTAGAAAATTGCAGGAACTGCCATTGGTGTTATGTGTGTCTAATGTCAAATGTGCAGTGCCAGGACAAACAAGGACGTCCATGGTAGAAAATAAGTGTAAGAAATGGGGTTACTGGTTGAGGGGGCTGAACCCCTACCCAAGTTGCAACCACAATCCTTGTCAGGGTGGAGTCACAAGCAAACCCCAAATTAATGTGTGCTCAACCTTCTGGTACCTTTGGCACAGAGCAGTCAGGCTTAACTTGGAAGCAATATGTAAAGTATTTATGCAGTACTTCAAACTGTAATGAAGTGAAAACACAAGAAATAATACCCCTCCACTTTAGAAAAATGGAATAAAATGAAAAACATATTTGACACCAAAACATTAAAAACCCCCCAATTAGTTTAACCAGAGATATGCAATTTTAAAGATTTTAGTGAAAATCGCACCAAAAAATCAAAACCACCAAGCGCAACTATCTGTTCGTGCGAGACCAGGTGGAAATCACAGTTACCTTCAAGTCCAGCGCAATGAGTTCCGTTTACAGTGGAAGGGGCTGCGAGGAGAAGGCACAGCACCATTGAAGTAGCGCGAAGAGCAGGATGGGAGTCGTGGGCGGTCATCGCTTTAGCGTGAAGTAACTGTCAGCTTCGCAGATGGTCCTTGCTGGCGCTTTGCCTCAGCGATCCCTGCGTGTGGTCGATGCTATATCAAGTTAGTTTGCTTAAACTTCGTGTTGGTGGCAAGATTTTTGCATCAATGGGCCCATTCGGGAATAGCCCAAAATCTTAAGGGAGCTAAACCGAGGCCACACCATGGGTCCAGGACCCGTGGAGCACCAATTGGGGTCAGGAACTCACTCTAGCACAGGCCAGCAGGGCTCAGGCAGGTCCAGGCAGCAGGCTGGCTGGGCAGTTGCCGGGAGCCTCTGGATCTTGCTATGTCCAGGTAGCTCAGAACAAGATATCAGGTGGCTGACCTTTTGGATTCACTTCAGCCTGGGATGAAGGAAGCAGGTCCAATCTTCCTTCTCAGCAAGCAGGACATCAGGTACCAGAGTGGCAGTCCTTCTGGCTGCAAAGTAGTATCCATACGTCCAGGAGTGTACTGAAAAGGTGGTGTCTGAGGTCGAATATGTATACCTGGTGCCTTCTTTGAAGTGGGAGAAACTTCTAGAGAATTCCTTTTGAAATGCTGGGGTTTCCTGCCTCCCCTGCTCTGACTCCCGACTAACTATAAGGTATATGCACTCCTTTGTAAAAAGGCAGGACACAGTCTATCCAGGTGTAAGTGGGGCTGCGCAAAACCTGCCCTCCCATCCTACAAGTGGTGGCCTATCCAGGCACACCTAAGCTCTATATTGTGTGTGGCTGTCCACGAGAAAAACAAGAAGATCAACTGCCAGTTACGCCCAGTCATGTGACCAAGAGACAGGCTGCAGGTCCAAAATGGCTAAGGCAGAAAAATGCCAACCTTCTAAAAGTGGCATTTTCAAAACTGTAATAAAAAACTTAACTTCACCATAGAAGAGGATTTTCATTACAATTCCAAAGACACCAAACATGAACTGTTTACCTATTCCTATTTGGAGGTTTCAGCTTATTAAATGTAATAAGGTAACTCCAATGTTATCCAATGAGAGAAGCAGGTCTTGCAGTAGTGAAAAACGAAGGTAAGATTTTTTCACTACCAACCTTTTTAGATACATTGCACCCTTGCCCTGTTGGCTGTTTAGGGCCTATCCTAGGGGTGACTTATATTAATTAAAAAGGCACGTTTGAGCCTGGCAAAGGGTTTATTTTGCCACGTCGAAATGGCATTTTAAAATTGCACACACAGGCTGCAGTGGCACACCTAATACATGTTTAAAGGGCTACTCGAGTGGGTGGCACAATCAGTGCTGTAGGCCCTCTAGTATCATTTAATTTACAGGCCTTGGGCACATGTAGTACCACTTACTTGTGGACTTACAAGTAAATTAGATATAAGCCAATTGTACCATGTTTTAAGGAGAGAGAACAAGCACTTTAGCTCTGGTCAGCAGTGATAAAGTGTACAGAGTCCTAAAACGAAACAAAAATAGGATCATAAAACAGGAGCGTGAGGGCAAAAAGTTGGGGATGACACTGCAGAGTAAGCCAAATCCAACAATAAGTAATCTGTAACAAGATAATAAATATTGCCCCTGCAATGTAAGTAACGTATTAATTTCCCCTTTTGGGCTTAACTCCCGTATTTCTAAAAAATACCTTTCCCCATCTTTTAACCTCTCTACACTATTTCCTTCTGTGACCACTTTCATTGTCTCCACGCACTAACCATCCCTAATCACCCCAAATCTCATAAACTCTAACCTATTTCTATATCATTCTACTCCTATTTTCCCTCTCGTCTGTGACTGTATCTATTGCAGTATAATAAACACTGAAACAACCCGGGTCTCAAGCTGAGTAAAGATTTAACACTAATCTATTGCAGCCCTTCTTTTTACCTCCTTCATCTAACCCTTTTTGTCTCTTTGCAGGTGCACCCTGCTGGGGTCTTCGAGCTGAAAGTCCACTCTTTCAGTAGCTCTCGCAACCTGTGCCGCATTGGACGACCATGTCGCCTCTTCTTCAGAGTATGCCTGAAGCACTCCCAAGCCGTAGTGTCCCCAGATCCACCCTGCACGTTTGGGACAGCACTGAGCGACATCTTCTCTGCCGACCCCAGCTCTATCGCAGCAAGCAGCCCCATTCGGGTGCCATTCCACTTCAAGTGGCCGGTAAGGAACAAGACAATAGTGGCTTCTCAATGTAGTTGACAATGGGAGGAATTTAATGGGCGAAAAAAGGAGGTTTGAGTGTGAGGTGAAGCAGTAACATTTTGTGAGGTGATGAGACAGCACAGCGTGAGATGAAAAAACAACCTTGAATGAGATGAAGTAACTCAGTGAATGTTAGGTAGGGCAATAATATTAATTGTAAAGTGAATGGGCCGCAATGGACGTGTACGAAGTTGGAGGTATTGCTTGAGGGGCAAAAGGGCAGCACTGGATGTGGAGTGAGCTGGCAGCATGGGATAAAGGTGCCGCATTTCAATAGTTCCTGCTCCTTAAATTTATACCAGGCTCCTTCTGAGATTAATTGCTTCTGGGTGCTGTTATGCATAGAGGAATCCACCATTATGACATCAATACATTTGAAGACTGGTGTGGTGTCAGATGGTCAGAAAAAGCAGCGTATGGTGACTTTTTAGGCAAACAGTGGCAGTACTTCCAGAGCTTCAGTTCCAGGTCCTAGAAATGTGTATTTCGCATTTCTAAAAGTAATGTAGGCAGTGCTTGACTTGAGCCTGTGGTTTTCGGTACCTTGCACCAGCACTTAATTGCTAACACCCACATATTATGACAGTCTGTCACATGGTGCCGCTGTTTGTTTTATTTATGATGAGGATAACAACAGTTTTTTTATTAATTCAATACACATTAAAAATAACTAATATCTGCCATTCTAGCCACTCCTATAGCTTTGGGCCCTAAAATAGTCTGAAGTGTCACACTTGTAAGAGCGGGATGGTTAGTAAGTGTGTTTTTACCATCATTGGCAGCATGGATGGGGCAATGGGTTGTGCAAGCTGCAGTGGCCTCCTGAAGAGAGCCCTGACACTTATTATTATTTTTTTTTTTTACAAAATACTCACTGGGCTACCTGCATTACTCTGTATAGACTATATTTAGGATATTTTATATGAGATATTGAGTTGTGGTTGTCTTCACACATTTATGCACCAAACAGAATGGCATGAACTTGATTTGCGCGTCGTGAATATCAAAAGGCCAAGAGAGGAGAGGAGGCAAGAGATTTTGATAAAGCTAACAACAAAATAAAAAAACGCCAGATTGATAATGTCAAAAATCTGGTGAAGCTGGCAAAGTTGTGTCATGCTGGTTCTACCCTAGGGTGGAATTGGGAACTCTACTACATATAACACTAATCAATGCCATATAGATTTTTATTAAAATAGTATAAAGAAACAGATGGAAAAGCCAGGCTGTCAATGAACATCACTATCAGTGCGGAGTAAGATCAACTATTGAGTAATCTTTCACCCTGGTTTCAAAGAGCCAACACGGAATCTCTTCCAAATACTTCAGAAAGGCTGAGCAGAAGACAGGAAGCCATCAATACACCCTGCTGGGTTTTAGAGTCGCAAGAAAAAGAATTGAAGTGAAAAAGTGAAGGTCAAAGAGAGTAAAAATTGATGGCAGTTCACCCCTCATTCAGACTTGCTATCTTTTCATATGTACCACAAGCAGCATGACAGTAGCTCGCTATTCCCCATGATAAATACATCCATGCAGTGCTGGAAGCACCCTGCAGATGTTCATTTATTTCGCCTGGGTGATTCTTTTTCCTGGGCCCCTTCACATAAGGCAGTGGATGTCCTTGAGTAAGAAGTGCTCCATTACAGGGGGGCGAAGTCAATGTTGTTCATGGGTTCCTGATTTAGTTGTTTTTAACAAATACTGAAAGATTGACATTTTGAAATTGCTGTTTTAAATACTCACGGGCACAGTCTAGTTTCTCTATAGGCCTTTCCAGCCACTCTCACTGACCTCGTGGTCCTCGCCTGTAAGAGCGGGGCCGCAGTGTGTTCAGGTCAGCCTTCTAGTTGCTGACTCAGAGGGGATAAAAGGAGCGCTGGCACGTCTGCGCAGGGGGTGCGCCGGTGGCGCGCCAAAGGCAAGCCTGTCGGTGCTCGGAGCGCGTCCAGCGCCAGAACCCCTGGTCATCCGGGGTCCCACCCCCTCAGTAGAATTCAGATTCTGGCACTTAGGAGAGGTGAGTGCTGCATGCCAAAAATGTGTTTCATAGATGAGGGTTGGGAAGAGCTTATATGTACTCACTGTTGTTTTCGGTTACCTAAAGACCCAGTTGACACTGTGGGGGGCAATACAGGGGGGCGAAGGTACGTTGAGAAGGCTAGGACTGATATAACCTCTCTAGATAATATCAATGTTGCTGACAGCCGGAACCATCGAAGCTGCAACGGTGGGCTGTTGCAGGCACCGCATTTAAAATGTCTGATGTTAAACATCAGATCCTTGAGTAAGCATAAATATCAGCTTGAATATCTGCTCCAGGTCTCTATGCCGGATTTAGTCTTCCTGACGGAGACATGGACCAACCAGTCTTCTGACCCGGATTGGAATAGTGCCCTTCCGGTGGGGTACTCTATGGCCAGTCTAGATAGGACGGGCAGTGTAGGAGGTGGGATAGCCATGGTCTATTGTGATCATTTGAAAGTGTATATAGAGCCCATATTTCAGTTGCCAGCAGAGGCAATGCGTTTTACAGTGAAAATCAATAACCTCTACTCCTTTCAGGGAATACTTCTTTATAGGCCGCCGGGCCCTAGAGCCCCTTTTTCGCAGGCGTTACTGACTCTGCTTGAATCATGCACAGATTCTAATTCATTCATTATTTTGGGGTACTTTAACTATCACCTGGAACTTAATAATAACTCAGAAACCAACCGGCTGCTTGATAACCTAGCCGGTTATGGTTTTCATCAGAAGGTGAAGGCAGCTTGCCAGTTCAATAAATGGATAGCAGCGGCTGTAAACATAGTGGCCCCTGAGAAAGTTATCAAACTAAGAAGAGTGCAGGCGTCTTCGCCGTGGTACTGTCCACAGTTGAAAGAGTTGAAAGTTATATGCAGGAAAGCCGAACGTGTGTGGAGGTCTGAATCTAGTAGGGAGAATAAGATATCCTACAATAGAGCACTACAACGGTACAAAGAAGCCATTATACTCGCTAAAAAGAGTTACTACACAACAAAAATAAAGAACAACTCCACTAAGGAACAGTTTAAAAACATTCAAGTGTTGTCACGACCACGTCGGAACACTCGTTTTACTCCTGACTCCGCTCTATGCACCAAAATGGTGGATTTTTTTCAAACCAAGATACAAACGATCTATGAGGAACTTCGGAGTACTAGGCAGAGAGATGACACAGGCCAAACCACTATAATAGAGGGCAAGTTGCAGCATTGTCAATTAAATACGTTCAGCACACTGTCTCCTACTGATGTAAATAAACTCCTGCTATCCACTAAGTCAGGATACCCGAGGGATCCGTGTCCGCCTATGGTCATGCATGTGGTGTCGGGGGCTGTTAGTAGCCACTTAACCCCCATTTCTAAACCAAGTGATTCAATCAGGGCTCTATCCACTAGTCTGGAAACAGGCCTGTATTCGACCAATTCTCAAGAAACCCCAGCTTGATCCATTGGAACCCAAGAATTATTGACCTATTTCTTGTCTGCCGATTGCAGCCAAGATTCTTGAGAGGTCAATAAATCAGGCGCTGTCGACCTATCTAGACACCAATAACTTATTGGATGTAAGTTAGCACGGATTTCGATCAGGACCAAGACCGCGCTAGTCGTAGCAACTGAGGATATTCGGAGATAGGTGGATGTGGGGGGGGGGGGGGGGGAGCGATCCTCATCCTCCTCAACCTATCGGCGGCATTTGACACCGTGTATCACACGGTGTTAGTGCAACGGCTGAAGGCGGTCGGGATTGGAGAGGCGGCTCTGTCCCTCCTATCATCTTTCCTAGAGGAGAGGGAACAGACTTTGTATTGGGAAAATACACGGTCTGAAACATTCCGCCTGCCTTGCGGTCTCCCACAGGGGTCGGCATTTTCTCCAACTCTATTTAACATGTATGTCACCCCTCTTGCCAGTCTCATCAGACAGCATGGGTTCTCGTTTGTATCTTAAGCAGACGACTCACAGATTATTATCTCTGTATTTCAGCAGGTGGCATCTGCGGCTGCGAGTTTCCATGCATGGCTGACTCACATCATGAGCTGGATGAGTAACAACTATCATAAAATAAACACAGATAAGACGGAGGTGATGGAGTTTGGTGGCGGCCCATCCCTGTGGGAGCCTACCTGGTGGCCAACAGAGGCTGGCATATGTCCTGTACCATCCTCTAAAGTTAAGAACTTGGGGATTATAGTCGACGAACAACTGGGCTTTGCGGCCCAGATTAACCGCATTACCTCCACCTGCTTCTACATCCTGAAGTTACTCAGGAAGGTGTTTCCGTTTATCCGATTGGAATTAACCCCTTCCATGCTCATGACGGAACGGTTCCGTCATGAGCCACGGTTGAGCTGTGCTCATGACGGAACAGTTCCGTCATGAGCCCGCCCGCGCTCGAACCCTTCAGCACCGCGGCGGAATTCGCCCAGCGCTGAAGGGGTTAAGGAAAACCCTGGTAGTGGTGTTAGTTTTATCATGGCTAGACTACTGCAATGCCCTATTTTTGGGCATTGCCAAGGCACAGAAGTCTAAATTGCAGTCTATTCAAAATGCTGCGGCGCGGCTATTGTTGAACATCCCCAAAGGCCACCCTACGTTGGATGCCATTAAGTCATTGCACTGGCTTCCAATACAGCAACGCTTAGAATTTAAGGCCCTATGTCTGGCTCATAAGACCCTTTATGGTGGAGGTGCTGCGGACCTGCATACAATCTTCTACTGGTACGCCCCCACAAGAAATCTTAGATCAGCCAATTCTGGCCTCATTGCTGCCATGAAAGTTCGTAGAGCCAGATGGGGTGGTAAGAGCTTATCTCATGGTGTGGTTAGGCTGTGGAACCAACTACCTATCACAGCCAGACTCCAACCAAACATGACAGTGTTCAGGAAACAAATAAAAACTTGGTTGTTTCCTAGGACCTAAGGTGTCTGTTTTGTGGACATTGGTCCTTCCTCTCCTTCTTTTTCTCACCCCAGTGCCAAGACGCTTCGGCATTCGTGCGCTCTATAAATGGCAATCCAATCCAATCCAATTTATTTGCAAACTCTCTTTCATACGCATGGTATGCTGGCTGGAACAACTATCTGCTCCCGGGGACCCATGCTTCATCACGCTCTGAACTACAACTCGACTCCTTGGTGTGGTAGTCCCTCCTGACAATAGGGAATCGAGGAGGATAGCCATGTCACAAAGTAAAACTTTCACTAGTGGAACTATGGCCTCCGCCCGTGGCATATGAGGGGGGGGGGGGGGGGGGGAGGGGGCTGCAGACCAATCTGTCACAAAATAGAAGGCAAACATTCTCCGTGCCGGCCCAGTATGAGCTGAATGTATTAAAATGTAATGTAATCTACGTTACGACCTGTGTTTTGAGCAGGTATATCAACCTCTGTCTTGAAAAACAAACGGTGATCACATTGGTACAAACTCCACACTACCCTGCAACCTAACCCATCTGGTTGTATCCCTTCATTTGCTGGATGCATATATCGTGCCATCACTCCTTCAGTATCTTTGTTTCATGATGAGTGGGGAGCATTCTCATGTCAGTCATGTTGCACCAACTTGGATCTGATGTTATATTGCTCCTACCTTGTTCCACAAGGCAGACTGCAGAAGTGGTCCCAACAGGGGTCTCATCCAAAGAGCAATTTGTTATTTTTTCAAGTAACACCACTGCCCAGAAAGGAAATTCAGTATTACTGAAGGGTAGCCCTTCCCATCTTCCTATTTCATGCAACAGTGCTCAAAACTGATTCCATGGAGAGCTCGGAGCCCCACCTTGACAAGCTATCATTGAATGCTCATGAAGCTTGGACCTTGGGGTAATTGCCTGGCTTGGAAACCTTTGTCTTCCTTTCACTAAGGACAGGAATATTGTTATTTTGGTTCATTAGCACTCGGTACAGAGCACAATCTGCCTTAGTATGGTATTGCATGCCGATCCTAGCTGATAATGCCCTGCTGATGCCCTATCAAACAAAAGGGGGCTGTGAGTCTCTTCAGCTCTGCCAAGAACCAGTGCCGATTGATTTGGGCAATTTCTGAACTTCACATACTTGCAAGACTGATCCTCTAAATAACCTGCTGGCCTTTCATAAAAAAAATAAGATTTGTAAATATTTGCTTTGGAATTTCAATCAAAGAGGTGTCTTTTAGGTGGACCTGTTACTGCCTGCAACTAACACAGAATATTTTCTGTTCCTTTCCAGGGAGTTTCTAAGAAAAAGGCCCCACAGATACTCTGAAAGGCAGTTGGGAATTGTCTTTATCTGCCTGCTTTCGCTGATTTTTATGATCACTTTGGTCCTTCGAAGATTGTTGTTTTCCCTGACTGTGATGATCCTCATTGCTTTGGGGTGGACTGGAGAAACCCTTTACACTGATCTTTTTTTTTCTCAGGCTTCCATCACTGCATTTGTTATGTACCCCAGAGTCTGGGGCATTGGCGGCCGGCAACATTAACATATGGTGAGGCTCGATGCCCAAAAAACATATCATTTATGTTGCATGGAACCACATCCGGTGTCTCTCTCTCTTCGGCGGTGACTCCGGCAGGCAGTAGGAAAGGGAAAGACTTCCTCTCTTGTGCAACATGATTCCAACCGATTGGTTGGAGCAGACTAATCCAGCACTCATTGGGGACCTGTGGCTGCAATCCCTTGGTTGTTTCTCAGCCCTGGGAATGTGCAGTCTGAAGTGTCAGATTGGCCAGCTGTTAACAGCCAGCCAAGCTGACATGCGCACTGACAGGGGCTGCAGTAATAGTGCAATTAGAATCTGCTGCCGCTGCTCTGGGGTACACAACCACAGTGATGGAACTCAGCCTGAGGAAAAAAAAGATCAGTGTGTCTCCATAAATAGCCTGCAACCAGAGAGAGAGATCTAATACGCCGCTAGTTAAAAAGAGGAGCAGCCTTTCAAAAGAATATTATTTTCTTCTTTGAGTTCAGCCTAAAGCATTTTAAAGTTCTGACAATTTATTTCGTGCAGAGATTAACTGAGAGCTATTAAAAAATAAAAATGATATTATAAGTGTCACCTGTGCACACATCACTGCTGATCGTCCCAACAAACATACCTAAATACATCTCTCCTTTACTTTATTCACCAACATGCATGGACTTTTTGTAATCAGGAAAATTCAATCCACCCCCTCCGTTACTCGCCATTAAAACAATAATCTCCCCCAATGAGAACTGAAAGCTGAGCGAGATTGGTAATCTCTTTAGTTCGCTTGTCGTTTGCATGTATTTGAACAGGTGAAAGGCATATGCTCTGTTCCAGGTGCACTGTCCGTGTTGCTGCATGTGCAATGCGGAGGTTGTAGGGCAGGCTATGCACGTCTTTTTTAGTTGACCATACACCTTGCAACCACACCGTGCGTCCCTATGTCACATGGTGCAATTTATCACAAATGTAAGGCACAAAGAATGATAACATTTGATTCTTGACAAGATCACAGTAGAAATTTCGAGTTATGTTAGTGTCTAAGTATAAATTGGGACACTTATTTTCCCTCAGACCAAATGTTAGTGTCTAAAAAGAAATTGGCACACCTATTTTACCTCGGACCCCCGGAGTGTCGCAGAGACATCCCGACAGGGGTTCCCCCTACTCTTTTTTTTTTTTTTTTTTTTGAAACCGTTTATTGCAGTTTATAGAAGTTACAGGTATGGGCCTACAACCACACGGCCGGCCGCTAGAGCATCAAAAGCATATTACATACATACAGCAAAAAACTTTCTCAGCGGTGCACAGTAGGAAGACAGGAGTGATCAATGGTGCAGGCCTCACAGCTCCATGCCCACAGTACGGTTCCATTTTCTTAAAGCAAGACAACGTAAACAAACCACAACCGCAAGGCAACCCTCGATCCAAAGTGACAACACGTGCTCCATAAGTGGGGGATCCAAACCAGCAGCAAAATTCTGAAGAGGGGGACGGGAGTAGATCAGGGACTGGGGGACCGCGCGCCCGCGGCCAAGGGAGGGGCGCCATCTAGGGAGACGGAGCCGGCGAGGCCGCCGGTAGCAGCGGCGGCTCACAAATACCCCCGCGGTAGGCGTTCCAGGGGCCCCAGAGTTTCATCCACGCCCCAGGCTTACCCCTCGCCACATACACCACCTTTTCACGAAACATACACCAATCCATATGCTCTTTCCAGGCCGACACCGCAGGGGGCCTCTGGGATCCCCACAATTGGGCAATATCACGCTTGGCTATCATGTATCCCAGAGTCACCCACCGCGCCTGCGGGACCGAGTAGTCATTTGGTTCCCAGACATTCAGCAAGCATCTCCTCGCTTCAGGCAGCAGCGCGACACGCGTAACCATTCGTAGAACCTCATGCACACCACGCCAGAATCGCCCCACCCTCGGGCACCCCCACAGTATATGCATGAAAGTCGCCAACGCACCACAGCCACGCTTACACATTCCATCACCGGCAAAACCCATACGTAAAAGCCTTGGCCCCGTCACGTAGACCCGGTGAAGGATCTTGAGCTGGACGAAACGAAGGCGAGCCGGGATGGCCACCTCTTTCGGAGAGGCCACCGCGGAGATCCAATCCTCGTCGTCCAGCTCCAGCCCGTCGGCAACCCAAGCCTCGCGGAGACTAGTCAGCAGACACGATCTATCGTTAATCAATTTTTTGTATATGAGGGAGATCGTGCTGTCCGGGACATGGCCATCTAGCACTCTGTCCTCCAGGGGGGAAGACTCCGGAATGGATGCAACATCCGGGAAGACGGAGCCCAGCGCATGGCGGACCTGTAGGTACCGAAAGTACTCACTGCCCTGCAGCTGAAACTCCGCCTGCAGCGTCTCGGTTCCCCCTACTCTTAAAGAAATAAGCAGTGAAACACCCAGTACAACAAAATAGATCATAATACTTGCCAATATTTTAGAACAGGAACGTGGGAGATTTTGAATGGCTTGCATTGAAGCAGGCAATTGCATGTGAGAGACAGCAAAAATAAAGACATTTTTGGCTTCAAAAAGTGGCAGTATTCCGCCTGAATCGGGTCTGTTGCCATGTATGGGGTCATACAAGGCTGAGAACAGCTGCCTGTAGTGCTAGTAGCACTCACACCAGTTTCGCAGAGCTGGGAACATGGTGGCAGAGCTGAGAACACGTGGCAGAGCAAAGACCTTGCCTCAACCTGCAAACATAGTTAGACAAACACCATTCTGGTATACTTTGAAGTCACTACTTTTGAAGCAAAACACTGAAATATAACCCACGATGTACATCATGGTTAACTAATTTCAACCCTCTAAATACAGCAATCTGTGCTGTATTCAAGCTCTTTTCTTTTTCACAGTGCACCATTGGACTATTGTGGTAATTTGTTAAGATATATAAATTGCAAAGCCAGCATTCAATCGTGTGGTCTGCTACAGATCTGTACCTTTTTGTTGTGCTTAAAAGAACTTGAACAGTCTAAACATGGAGCAACAGTGGTAATAATCCACAGCTGCTCTGCTTGATCTAATAATAATCGACCCCATACAATCTTAAGTAAAGTTTGCCTGATGAACGGTAAACAAAGCCCATGGTTTACAGCCTGCCAAGCTCTGTGGGGATCCCCTATCACTTTTGTGAATGGCAGAAGCCTAGCCAAACATGGCGATATTGGAGGCTGGTGTCACTCCTTCTGACACAGCTGGATTTCTCCTTTCCAATCACCATAGCTGATATCTAAGAAAGGGATAGGGCATTTGGGGCTGATAATTGATTTTTTATTTGCAATTCAAAATCAGCGAATTGCAGCTGGTTAAATGGGCAGAAGTAGCCCTGGCAAACAACGCTAATTGCCAATGAGCATAGAAATGGACACCTCATGATCAATACTTCTTGCCTAATTACACTTTGCATTCTGGGACTTGTAGTTTGGCCCTGTCATGATAAGTGGGATTGGAATTCCCAGCATGCATCATTTATTGCAATATTTTATTGAATTACCAGTAAAACACATAACTTTTATCTCTTTGTAATTTGGATTTGTTTATATTTTGTCTAAGAGGCCAAACCAGGCTCCCTGTTTACATTTAGCATTTCTTCCTGTCAAAGTCTGCATCAGCAGAGAGGTAACATGCACTTAAAGAAATTCTTGAAAACATGAAATTAGGTTGATAAGACTATTTTTGAGGGTTCGACTCATGCTTTGGCTTTTTGGCATAGGTGAGCACAAAGTGCAAGATGCTGATGTGACCATTTTGATTTGCAATGCAATTACATTAAATCCTTTGCCTCAAAAATGACAATTACATATTTATATTGGAATAAAGAACGGTAATTTTTGTGCTCACTTGCCTAGACAATTATCACTAGTCTTTAGCGCACATAACCTTGGCAGCGGTGCACAGTGGCCCTCCATTGCTGCACACTGAATAACAAAATTAGAGGGAACATTGCCTCAGACCATGTCACTCAGAAGGTTAATTTCACCAGTCGGACTGCATCTGCATGCCTGGTTCCTGAGTTTCAGAGATAATTAATTTCTTTTTAAGATAGTAAGATAGTAGAATCAATCTAGCACAGGCACATGTGATTAAAGATGCAGAATCCTGCATCCCAGAATGAATGCTTTCAGTAGGTAATAGGAACATTAACATCAACACATTTAAGGGATATCTTGCAGCTTAACTCATAACCTCTTCAGCGCTGCGCAGATTCCCGCGCAGTGCTGAAAGATCTGAGCGCGGGCGGGGCCATGACGGAACGGTTCCGTCATAAGCACAGCCCAACCGGCGTGCATGGCGGAACCGTTCCGTCATCGGCATCGAAGAGGTTAAGCATGGACCTATCTAGAGAAATTACATTTGATTACTCTTCATCCTCATTTAAAACAGGGATTAAATATGAGCTTGCATCTTGTCATACCCAGTTCAGTGGGTCATAATTGCTTATATTAGTGGGTGATACTTTGGTATCCCACAGTTTCCAATTTCAAGTGCGGAAGACAGCATTTTTTTAAAAGTATTTTTGAAAACTTCTGGCATCACTGAGCTTCTTATGTTACTTTTCTACGCTATTTCTTCCAACGACAGGATTGCATTTTGTATTAAAGCTTAATTTCTACCAAACAACTCTAATTTACTAACCAGACTACCTCTAGGTGAATAGCCCTCCTGCATATCTGATGCTATGAGGTAGCTAAGAAACCTTGGAATGAAAGAATTTGACAGAAACCATGGCTTGACACCTAATTCAATAAGTGTCCATGACTATCTGATACATACCCATATGTGGACTGGGCTATAAAACATTTGTTATTTGACATCTTGTTGTCCCTCAAGGTGTCAGTTCTCTGAATGCATCAGACTGAACTTGCTTTCTTTGAACCTATGTTGCCTCACCAATTACTTCAAGGTTTTTAAATTGATACCTTATTATTTTCACTTCCTGTGGGTTAACAACCGTGTGACGAAGCACTGTATCATTTGTAGGTGGACATCTAGTATCTAACAGATCCTCCACAAAGACATGTATGAATGGATTAAGGAATAACAGGCAATTACGTTTACCTTGTGAACCTGATCTTCAGTGGATCCTCTAACTCACTTTTTTCTAAGTATTACATCATCCATTCCTTCACAGGTGATTACTTTAAGTTTCCTAACTTTGATTCTAGGCTGACTGACTGGTAGTTGCCACCCAGAACCAAGCTCATGGTTAGAGCAAATCTGATTGTTAGTGGTGCTCCCACACTCTTCTTTCCTATCATGTATCCTTTGTGGTACATTGCTTTCTAAACCAAAAGACTTGCCAACTCCTCAGATCCTCATCCGAGTGTGTCTTGTGAGTTTTTCAGAGTTCACTTGAGCGCGGGCACTCAGGTTAAGAGTTGGTTCACAAAGTTGTTGGAGTACATGTGTTAAACCCCAATGTCATTTTTCCATTTCCTCCAATAGAAATTAGTTTTGACATACAAAAGCAGGGAGTCTCTCTCCCCTATTCTTAGATAGTGGTTCCAAAAAGATCTGGCTGCAGGCCCCACACAACAGAATCTCCCATCACCATCCATCGAACAGTGGAAGCAGCCAGACTCATCAGTCTCCTTCTCATCCCAAATAAATAGAACCAGGATTCCACAGGCTCCTAGAGGATGTTCAGTCCCAAGGATGTGTCTTATATTTACCTGTTGTCACCAGGCACAACGTAAAGGGCCACCTGCACAGGGCATGAGTTTGGTCTCTCTAGGTTGAATGTTATATTAATCAACTAGTTTGGGATGAAGCTATATAAGTTGCCAAAGTGTCTAGTGAGTAACAGCCATCTAAAGATCAGAAACAAATAATTAACTCTTATAGCTACTACCCACTGAATAAGATCTTCTGATCCTAGGCTTGTACAATCAGCCGTTATGCACTTGAGCCTAACTCATAATCAGGGCCACTGGAATTATGCGACAGGGGAACACCAAATTATGCAACAGGGAGCACCAAATTATGTGAAAAGAAAAGGCATATTATGCTGCATATTGCAACACATTTTTTTATAGTATTATTTGAATATTTTTAGATTTTTACACATGGCGATACTGTCTGGGTAAAGATTTCACCCCATTCGTTCCAATTTAACAACCAAATACAGAAATAAGCAACTAAAAGATGGCCAGTTAACGTTTGTGAAGTGCCTTCCACTACGTGCGAACAGGACACCATGTTTTTAGTAACTTTTGATCTGTTTAAGCTAGAAACAACTTTTTTTGTTAAACTCTGCAGATTATGCAGCAGATAATGGATTATGTGGCAAATACATCAAATCCAAAATTATGGGGTAGAATTGCATAATTCCAGGGGCCTGCTCATAATGTAGAATAGCTCAAGGTAGTGAGGGGATACTTTACTAGTTGACAGACTAACAAAAGTGGTGGCAGTGTTCCCCAGTGGACTGCACTGTTGTTTTATCTTGTTCGCACAGGCTCTAATAGATGCCAATCATGAGGACCTCGAGAAATTCTTCCGATGAGTCCTACTCTACATGCAACCAAGTTTACAGCTTCTTTTTGTCCAACCCAGACATATGAATAGATTTCTAAATAACATTCTCCCTATGAGGCAAACGCATATTCCTTGGTATCTGGACATTGTTCTGGCCATACAAGTGAAACCAGTTTTCAAACTCATGGACTTCTTGTGTTATGGAGCTGGATGCATGTTTCTATGATTATGAAAACATTGCGCAGTCTGGATGTTCTCTAAGAAATTACATTATACTTTTCTCCTGTTTGTGACTCAAAATGAAAAGAAGATATAGTCTTTGTTCCCTTATTTTAGTTGTACTCCCAGTGATAAGTCTCACGTACCCACTCCTTCTAAGGGTTTGTGGCACAGCTGGCTGGCGTCTGCATGCCGTCCTATAGTGGGTTCACTCTGGAGATGGTAGATGCTGCATGGTTTGCAGGGAAATTTAAGGCTGGGAAAAAGAGACACAAAAAAGATATTTGGAAGTGGGTTAGCCAACCCGGTGAGTAAGTATCTGTTTCCAGCAGTAAGGTGAGTGTCAGTGCTAGACTGGGTCACTGAAAATGAGTGGCATGGTCATGCCACTATGTTCTGGAAGCTTGGTGTTGCTGGATATCTGGGCTTAGGGGTGAGATGGAAAAATGTGTTGTTAAGTGGTTAATATAAACTACAAGTTGATAGGCACCAAAGATGCAGGTTAAAGGAACATCACTGAATTTACAAGTAAAGAGTAAGAAACTGAGTGTATGTTGAAGGGGCAGCATTGGGTGTAAGCCTTACACCCCTATCAGGATTAATCAAAAGCTTGCACTATAAGGGTTTGGTTTATTTTGGTTTGGGATGGAAGGACATATTTAGGTTTGATAAGAAGGGACAGAACTGGTTGTAGAGGGAAAGGTTTGTTAGTTCTAGTGTTGGGAGGGAATGCTTTATTGGGCTTTAGGCAAGAGTGGAGGAGCAACTTGGGGTGCATGTTGGAAACAGTAATGGGTGTGGTGTAAAAGAGAAAACATTTGCCGCCATGTGATACCACATCTTTGGATGTATGGTTAACAGCGTGCTCCTTATTTAAAGTAAAGCAGCATCAATGGGGTATGAAAATCATTAACGCCAACACTCCTTCACCAGCTGATGCTCAATTCTCCTGCTTCTTCTAAGCCTCACTCTCTTTTTCATGGACCACCACATGCATGATCAGTTACTATCAGGGCTTATTTATGTGGTATAGAAAACCCAAGGACATGGGTTGTTGATTACATAAAGGCTCATCTTTGGACAAGAGGTGAAATGGGAGGCCTTAGTACAAAGTATAGAATTACACTTAATGGAGTGTTTAAGGGGAGCCCTAGGATTGACTGGAAAGGGCAATATTCCATGTGATGGGGTGTTCAGTGGAATCCCACAGCTTAAATGTCCATTAGGTAGTTATTTAGGAACCAATGATTTAAGTTCAGTCATGTATGGTAGGATGATAAATCTGAGCTTTACTGGACTTGAGCTCCTGGACCTAGCTTTAGCTACTTCTAAGAGCTCCTATGTGATGTAAATAAACTTATATAGAACCCTATTACCCAAGGGAGTCTTGGCGCTAGCGTTCCAAAAAGAAAAAGTACCAGAGCCTAAATCAGAGCTGATAATATTATTTATCTATTTGTGAGAAAAAGCCAGGTTTTTAGCGGTTTCCTGAAATGCCACAAATTTAGTTGAGATCTTAGATTTAACGGTAGAGTATTCCAAAGTTTGCTAGCACAAAAGGAAAAACATCCCCTATCTTGCTTTACTAATTCTGGAAACAGCCACTAGTCTAGCAGAACTTGATCTGAGCAACGACCAGGTGAGTGCCCCAAAAATATATTTTGTAAGTATTCTGGTCCTGTCAGATGAAGACCTTTATGCACCAAACATAGTGCTTTGAAATTATTCCTTGCCCCAACTGGTAACTAGCGGAGGCCCTGCAAAGATTAAGAAATAGAGGCAAATTTTGGAATTTTCAAATGTTTTCATAAAACGCTTCTGAGAGCCCATATTCAAGGCGTTACAATAATCGTTCCTTGTAGTGACAATTTTTTGTAATTCTAAGGTATGAAAAGAAAAAACTTTTTTTTAGAGTTCTAAGCAGGAAGAAACAAGAGGAGGCGGTTTGATTTATTTGGTCTGAAAAACACAGTTTGGTGTCAAATACGACTCCCAGATGATTTGCCTTTTGGACCGGGGAGGGAGGAGAACCAAGATTCGATGGCCACCATGAAGTAATTCCCAAAGAATAGTACCTCAGTTTTTTCTGAGTTTAATTACAGACAGTTTCTTTTTGCATTAAGCTTATGATGTGAGCCATGCAATTGCAAAACTTTTTAGCCACTTTAGCTTCAACACCACAATTTGTGTGTCGTCTGCGTAGGAGATTACTGAAAAACTGTAGCTGCAGATAAAATTGGCCAGTTCCTGAAGCAGATCATCTTGAGCCGGTGGATAAGAAGTGAGTTGTTGACCGTGTGGCAATCAGTGGATAGATTTTAAAAAATCAACGCCGCCTTCCCACCTTAGTCAACCGCCATTCTTTTTTCTTCAGTTACTGCCAATAGGGCCGACTCCGTACAGTGATTTGCTCTAAAGCCATACTGCCAGGAATCAAGAAGATAATTTGAATCCGGAAAAAAATTGAATTTCCTCATTCATAGCCCTCTTCAGCACTTAAGATGGCAAGGGGAGGCGAGATATAGGTCTATAGCTTTTCACATCCTGGAGATCTAATGAGGGCTGTTTTACAAAGGGAGTATTGAGGCTTTCTTCCAGAACTGGAAACTGTCCTGCAGTCAAAATTGTATTTAGTAGTTCCTTAAGATAGACAGACACTGTCCTGGTAACCTCATGTAAAACATGAGGATGGCAGGGGTGGGAAGGAACCCCCAACTTTGTGGAGTTAATTAGATTGATTACTTTCTCCAGAGAGGGATACATTTATCAAACCTACTGATCAGTACCAGTATTGGTTTCCGGAATTTCTGCCACATTGGAGGTGGAGCTATGTCCCTCAGCACAAGAAGTATTATGACTGGAGGTGAAATCCTGAAAAATAAGATTCACCTTGGCTTGAAAATACTCCACCAATTTGTTGCAGAACGATTGATTAGGATTAAAAGTGCTGCCATTACTAAAGCTATAATATATAAACAACAAAAGAGTGCGATTTACAAACAGCCAGCAAGAAAAATCACTAAGATTTAAAAAGAATTACTCAAGCTAGACAGAGAATTAACTGTTGTAAATAGCTCTCTAGTAGAGACTTTGGCCGAGCTTATTTTATCAGTGAAGTATTTAGATTTTGCTGCATCAATTAGCGCTTTATACTTAATAAGAATTGATTTATATTTTATCTTTTCTTCAGAATGATGTTCTTTCCTTCACCTGCGCTCTTGATATCTACATTTCTGTTTGAATTCTTGTAGTTCTTGTGAGTACCAGGGCAGGGGCTGTAAAACCCTCCCTGTGACTAGTTATTGTTTTTACAGGGACTAGCTACGACACTGTAAATTCTAACCAACTAGCATAAATGGCAGCTGCGGTTTCAACATTTTTGTCTAAAGTAGGACTAGAATTTGAAAGAATGTCACTTAGTTCCGCAGAATTCAAGTTTTTCCAAGGGCGGATTTTAAACATACTGGTAAAGTTAGAACTGGAACCATTAGTAGAGGGAACTTTAAGTGTAAGGAAAATGGCCGTATGATCTGTCCATAATAGAGGCAGGACATTTTCCACACCTAGTCCTGGATTGTTAGTAAATACTCCATCTAGCGTGTACTCATTGATTGGCCTGGTAGGTGGGGTCATTTATGATCTGAACAAGATCAAAACCATTAAGACAGTCTACAAGATTTTCAGTATCTGAATTGTCAGGAAGCTCTAAATGGAAATAAATATCACCCTTAATGGTGTGATTAGGGAGATCAATGCAGGATTCCATGAGGTTCTGCATAGTTTGAATAAACTTGCCCCTAGGGCCAGGAGGGCGACATATAGGAAGGCCTTGAAAAGAGTTTGTATTATTAAATTTCAAATTAAACATGAGGGCTTCACAATCAAGCTGGGTGGTAGGCTGAAAGGCTACCTTTATGAATTTGCAATACACTATCGCAATGCCACCGACTCTCTTTCGTTGTCGGTCAACTCTGTCAAAATTAAAACCCTCATGGATGGCAATTTTTAAGTCCGAGCCTGAAGTCCTGTCAGCCCAAGTCTCCGTCACAAATATAATGTCGAGTGCATTCTGTTCTACAAAATCAGCAAGCTCAAATTGTTCTTGATTAGGGACCAGGTATCTAATAGTGCACATGAAATCACCTGCGCAGCACCTTTCAGCTCAGTTTTCATGGCAAGGGAAAACCAAGGTGTGTTTTTTCCTACCAGCGGGGAAGTATGTTTATTAAAAGCAAAGTTACATGTCGAAAATCGGTAACTGCCCGGTTCACTATTAAACTCATGAACATTACAGGAAGCATGCTTACCGTCATTGTGTAATTCAAGAAGGGCTTCTCTTGAATATGCAGAGATGAAAAACGTCCAGGGGTCCTGGTGCAGAGCGCCGTCCAGCCCTGGACAGGCGCCGACAGGCTTGCCTTTGGCAGCGCTACTCATACAAGAATTGGTGAGTCAGTGATAGTAAGGCTAAGGAAGATAATGTGGCATGACGCGGTGGGTGGTTTGCAGAATAGGAATGTTATACAGATGTTTCCCATAAGCAAACGATCAGAAAAGTATCCCTTTGAAGATACTACCAGTACCATCCAGGATGAATATTTAAAGGTGTTGATTAACTGGATTTGTGGTAGACCCCAGGTATTAGATAGCCAGTGAGATATCAAGGATAGAGGTGAGCAAGGCAGAATGTAAAGCATTGGTCTCTATGCTGGTCAATACAAAGGAGTCCTGGTTAATGTGTGTCCATCACTAGAAGATGGGGTATCCACCCTCCGCAGTAGAAGCGTTACATTACTTGTAAAGGGCCAAAAGCATCCTTCGACAAAACAAACCGTCATGGAATCTTGGCCTGAATTGCAGTCCCCTGGTTTTTGGTAACAATCTTTGCTTCCTGATAAGAGATTTTGGGTTGCAATTAATAGCATCATAGACAATAACAATTTGTGCAGGGTGAAAACTCTCTGAAAAGTGTAGATGAAGAGTAGCTTCACTGTTTAGTGGTGAATAGTTTCCTGATAACAATATTGGCGGCATGCTGGGCTGAGTAACAGAAGGTATAGAGAGGTAAGACGCGGAATGAAAGTTGGTACTTCAAAATCAAACTATCCAAAGCATGGTTCCTCTTCTCCCTGTTGCAACCCTGCTGTACAGAAGTAGAACCAATACATTCAGTATTTTTGTGATATCCAAATGAACTTTCAGCTCTATCAGGACGCTGGAATTTTGAATGGCAGTCAAGTTAAACCGCTTAATTAGCTAGTACAGGATGGGACCATGAATGAAGTAAGCCAATATAACAGGAGGTCTCATGAATCTTTGTGTGATATTTGGACACGGCATACCAATCCAAGCCCCTTCTGTGTCTTTAAAAACACAGTGCCTCTACTTGTTAACATAAAAACAGAACCTTGGTTGATACAGTTATTGTTTACGGAAGAACTGAATGTTAGTTGACCTAGTCCTTTTGCCCAGAGACAAACTACTTGTACGAATGTATGCCATGATGACATTCCACTGATAAGAACTGGGTTTGCAGATCCCTCACCATCGCTTCTATCTTGCCCCTTACCATTAACCCACAGCCAATTGTTGCTTATCATAATAGGGCACCCTCGCCCATTGAAAAAATACTCTTCTTGCTGAATGTCTGTCATTTTCTGGCAGAGATTCTGGAGTGATACCGATGCAAAATCGAGAGCAGTTCGTCAGATCACTGTTTCACTGGCAGGTGATGAAGACCCAATGATGCACAGCATAGCAGACAGTTTACTATAAATCCTACACCCTTAAACGATCCCCCACTGCATCCCTTTCCCACTCTGAAAAAAAACATTGTTCATGGTAGCAGTATCCCCAAACAAGTCCCAAGATACCTAACTCACGGTTTTGACAAGAGCTGAAGAAGGCGTGGATGGTAGGATGGGGTAAGAGTGCAAGGATGTCCTGTGCATTGCTTTTTTCTTCACAGCTTTGTGAAGCAGCTTCCTTTCTGTAACAATGTGGCTGGGGAAAACTGAGAGACAAATTATTTTAGCATAGAGAAAATGATCTTGATTTTATTAATGGAGAAGTGTGGCTCAATGGTTAGAGCGGCAGGGTTCTGGCCCGGGACCAGAGTTCAATCCCCGGCCTCGGCGGGTCTTGGATTCCATTTCCTCGGACCTGATAATTCTCGCCTCGGTGCCTATTCTAATCATGGGTCCCACGCTGCAACTCTGGGCAATAGCTTGCTTAATCACCACAACGGCCCCAGCAGCGCTGGGATGCCTGGCTTCACCATGGGAGTGCCCAGGAGTGGACATTTCACAGGGAAAGGCCAGGAAGGGTTCCACAGCGGTATGAGTAAAAGCGCCAGGATACCCCCGTTGGGGGTGGCAGTGCGCTATACAAGTACATACACATTTACATTTTAATGAGAGGCAGACAGCCTTTGGTGAATGTTGACAGAACAGCATATGTTGTTAAGTATAAGGACAGGGCTTAGAGTGGGTTGAAAATGCCTTTGTAGGTGTGCAGCAGTGTGACGGATTTAGATGTGGGTTTAAGCCTCCTTCTTAGCTATTGACACATCAGTATTGAAAGTATAGTGAAGTCTCACTACTTCGTGTCAGATGAAACATCAGTATTAGTTGTGCAATGACGCGCCTCTAGAGGTTGATGGGCAGTGAGTGTAGGGTGAAATACAAGTACCGGGTGGCGAGCGGTTAGTAAAGCATGTGATGTTGATAGAGTGGGATGAACAGCCAGCCGTGAATACAGCCCAGCCCGAATGGCCTGCTCCCGCTGGAGAAGCAAACACAAGCAACCCTATTAACTAAAGTGCCCAATATCTTGAGCTGAAATGTCCCACATGTGCTTGTTAATTTCCCCTATGACATGGAGGGCTTTCCTCGCTTGCTGTTACTAGGGAGAGAGGAAGCAGATTACTGAAGCTGTGTGGGCTATGGCGACATGTGGGCCTGCAGCTCAATAATGGTTGAATGAAGACCATCCCTTTATACCCCAATAAAGGTAGCGTTAGTAGTGGTGGTGGTGGTAGTGTGAACATACCGCATCAGTGATGATGGGGCCAGACCGAGAAACTATTGCGGTCATAAACCCTGAAAGCAGAGAGTTCAAGCAAGGCTTAAGAAACTTGCCAATAGGCATTTTTAAATATTTATTCGTAGGTTCATATTTTAATTCCCATCTTCCAAGCATCATTTTAGCTTTACACTAGTGATAGTTAGATGTAGCCATGGCTGGAGAAAAAGTGCGGCCTTCTAGGAGCAAACCCAGTTCTTATCAACTGTTTTCCAAGTGGAATCATCCCAGGAAATTGCATTTGTTTGCCAAGGCGGTTTTTCAAAATACGTGCACGTCAGGTAGAAGTACTAATACAGCAAATACCACTCTATGTTTGTTTGGGTTGATATGGAGAGATTTTCCAATGATTCCTTTTTTCACTGTGACTCTTCCTAGCACAGAGACATCTGGGTGTCCTACATATTCATCATTACTTATGGGGCTCAGATCTTCATCACAGAACTATGGCACTGTGGTAACCTACGTTGTATACCTGGCCGGGCAAAACACTGGGCTTCCATCCTTCTTGTGATTGACTTCTGTTCAGCACTTCCGTTATTGAAAATGATCAAAAGTATTGATACAGGCAAGGAGCTTATATCTTTCGCTCTACGTTTGAATTGTTACCTCGTTCCACCGCATAGATCAAAAGGAAACACAGATGATTTCGGGTAATTGATAGTCTTGCAGACGATGCTCCACCTTTTACAGTTACTGAAAGAAACTATTTATAGCCCAAATGCTGTATGTCATTTCTCATATATCCTTTGTCACAGTAAGTCTTACTGGAAAATAAAAAGTAGCTGCAGATATTCATAGTAAGTTTACCATGATCCACTGTGGTGGGATCTTAATCTTTCACTCAAAGAATAGATATTCACAGATAGACCCGTTTGCAATTTAGAGCAATTCTAAGTGTTCTCAATGTGCTTTCTCAACTGTTAGAAGAAACGTCGCAAAAGGGGCAATTTTATTCATTACGTCTTATGCTATTTCTCTTACAAATCTTATATGTTTCTTAATATATTATTATGGGTTTCATACAGAACGATTAGATAATCTTCACATTAGGAGTAAGAAAAGCATATGCTAGGATTAATTTAGGACAGTGAGCTACAATTGTGATAGCAATCAACAGAAAGTCCATACTTGACTGTTATTGAAAATATTTTCTCCATGGTAATTTGCATCACGTATCCCATGGACTTCCTGTGGTTTCATATAAATGTTTTTGCTTTTCCATAAGAAACTTTAAGATGCTTTTAGCAAGGAAGAATGTGTCCTTGTACTGTTATGCCTGAATCAGGAACCTTTTTAAGATATGATCACTCAGCTCATAAACAACTGGGTTGTGGCGACCAAAGGCTTCATACATGTAATATTGAGGATATAACAGCTCCCAAAAGAGGGTTAAGAGAAATTGTTACACATTATGTCTGCTTTACAGCTTCACGTGTTTATTTTATTTTTTTAAATGGTCTTTAAGAAGTATTCTTTTGAAATGTTCATTACCTTCCTGCTAAAAAGATTTTCAGCTGCCTAGATATGAGGAAGAAGACTGAAAAGATGAGATTATCCCCATGATTACTCACCTGTGGTTCTTCAGCAAAGCTTTGAGTTCCTTGTTCCTTTATCAGCTATTGACCCCTGTCTGACTAGGAACATTGTTGCACAATGCAAAAAGCGCCTTGCTTTTCTGTAGACATTGCAGCCACCCCTCACCAATCTGTTGATTGCCACATTGGTCTACTCTTTCTGTTCTCTGTAGACCATACATTCTTGATGGTGAATTGCCTCATCGATCAGAAACCTACCCTACCTAGATTACCACTAAGATGCTGCCATCTCCCACCTGTTCATCTATTAGTTATTCTTTTCCCAACGAGTTGGCCAAATCAGTGACATACGCACCATAGTCCCACAGGGTTCTCAAATCAATCAGATTCTTCAGTTAACCAATCTTTTGCCCAACACAGTTGCATTGCTGGATTCTATTTGTTGGATACAACCTTTTGATAAAAGCTGAAGAGAAGATGAGATCTATTTAAGAATGAGTCTGGGCTTATAGAGAAAGAACAGTTAAGGTGTGCACCGAATGTGATAAGCTGACAGAAAATGTCTGGTCTGCATTTGAGGAATAGAAAGGAGGAGGGAGTCCACGCCTTTTAGTTATTAATGTGATTCTATTTGATAAAAATAATTCCTGGTGCTATGGTAAGTAATGTAGCTCTTTAACAGAGTTGACAAACTACTTTGTTACGCCACATCCATAGTGCTGAGATATATTTGCACATTATGGGGCAAGAAGTGATGTTATGTATTTCAGATTGCATGATCCTTAATTATAAGCCTTTGTGTATTTCAGGGTACTTTCTCCCTCATCATTGAGTCCTGGAACACAAACAATGCTGAGGCATCTACTGGTAAGTGACTTCAGGTTACTCAAAACCCCACAGGGGTCTTTGTAGACACATGTAGGTATGAGGACCAGTGTCCAAAAACAAACCAGATCACAGTTAGAAGGGTGCTTAAGCTTGGTGGCAGTTGGACGTGCTCTGTTTAGATACATCTACGCGCTCTGTCAGAACTCTGGGCATATTTTTATGTTAACTCGATTGGTGCAGTTGCTCTCACGATTTTATTAGACGTAGCCATAGTCACTGGGCCTGTGGGCATCCATCAACCTAACTTGTGGCACCCAAGTAGCCAACACTCATCCGTAACAGAACATCAAGTAAGATTCTTTTTTGCCTACGACCCAGTATATATAGCAGGGTTGTGTGGCTGTCGGTGCTCCACCTACAAAATGGCTGGAGTGCAGAAATTCCTTGCCTGGGGGAGCATTATATATTTCCACTTGCAACTCTTGAGTACAGTCTGCATGCTCATGTTTCCAGACATTGTGCTGAGTTATCTTGGCACTTCTAACTAATGGGTTATTCTCATGCAGTTGTATGACAGAAGCACTATATTTCACACCCACCTTAAATTTCATCTTTTTTATTGGCACATTTAGACACCGACTGACTCTCTTTGATATCATACCTGACCACCATTGGCGCTGTCAACCACAAACAGGCCCTTTTGTTACCACAATGACCAGCTGGCTCTTTGTTGACTTCATAACCACTAATGATTACACATTGTTGGTACACTCAACTGCTGATGGGCACTAATTGTTGGTACATTCAACCACTGGTGGACACAGCAGGGGACCCAACTATTGATGAACATTTTTTATTGGTACATCGGTTGAGTACCCTTTGTTAACACAAACAGACTGTGTTGGGGTATTCTTTGTTGACACACCCAATGCTCTTTTTTGGAACACTTAACTCATGATTGGCACATTTGGTGTAAAAGTTAACTTTTGGCCACTGTGTTATGGCTACAACCATTGCTGGGCACTCTTTGATAAACCCCATCAATTAATTGCTCTCCCTGCAGGCATGCAGCCCCAATGAGGAACACTGCTAGTTAGCACACTCAGTCAATTGTGGACACTCAATCAATCAAGCATTTATAGAACGCGCTACTAACCCATGAGGGTCTCAAGGCACTGGAGGGGGATGTCGCAGCTACTGATCGAACAGCCAGGTCTTGAGGAGTCTCCTGAAAGTCAGCAGGTCCTGGGTGTGACGCAGGTGGATGGGGAGGGTGTTCCATGTCTTGGCGGTGAGGTGGGAGAATGATCTGCCGCCGGTGTTTGTTTGGCGGATGCGTGGGACGTTGGCGAGGGCGAGGTCAGCGGAGCGAAGCTGGCGGTTCGGGTGTAGAAGGTGAGCCGTTCGTTAAGGTATGCTGGTCCGGCGTTGTAGAGTGCTTTGTGGGCGAGGAGCTTGAAAGTGATCGTCTTGTGTACCGGCAGCCAGTGCAGGTCTCTCGTGGGCGGTGATGTGGCTGTAGCGAGGGATTCCGAGGATGAGGCGTGCAGAGGCGTTTTGTATGCATTGGAGTCTTTTCTGGAGTTTGGCCATGGTTCCCGCGTAGAGGGCGTTGCCGTAGTCCAGCCTGCTGCTGACGAGGGCTTGGGTGACCGTCCTTCTGGTTTCGGTGGGGATCATCTGTAGAGCATGCGGCGCATGCGGAGGGTGTTGAAGCAGGAGGAGGAGACGGCATTGACTTGTTGGGTCATGAAGAGCGTTGAGTCCAGGATGAACCCCAGGTCGCGTGCGTGGTTGGAGGGTGTCGCGGCAGCTCCCAACATGGCCGGCCACCAGGAGTTGTCCCATGCGGAGGGGGTGGGACCAAGGATGAGGACCTCCGACTTGTCGGAATTCAGCTTCAGATGGCTGGACTTCATCCAGTCTGTGACAGTCTTCATTCCCTGTTGGAGGTTGGATTTGGCGATGGCCGGGTCTTTGGTGAGGGAGCGGATCAGCTGGGTGTCGTCGGCGTATGAGATGATGCTGAGGTGGTGTTCTCAGACGATGTTGGCGTGAGGTGCCTTGTAGATGTTGAAAAGGGTCGGGCTGAGAGATGATCCTTGGGGTACGCCGCAGGTGATTGTGGTGGCTTCGGATCGGAATGGGGGGAGGCGGACTCTCTGGGTTATGCCGGTGAGGAAGGAGGAGACCCAGTTCAGGGTTTTGTCATGGATCCCTGCATCGTGGAGGCATGTGCGCAGGGTGTGATGGCAGACGGTGTCCAAGGCGGACAAGAGGTCCAGGAGGATGAGGTCTGCGGTTTCGCCGTTGTCCAGCAGGATCTTGATGTCATCAGTAGCGGCGATGAGGGCGGTTTCGGTGCTGTGATTGCTGCGGAAACCGAAAGCAATGATGGGCATTCTTTGTTTAAACACCATCTCACAAGGAGTTACTCTGTCCTGATCCACCCAGTCAATTGGAGTGTCACAAAAAGTTGATGTGTTGGGCAGAACAGGTGTTTCCACCTAAATCATAATTAAGAGTTCTCCGGCATTGTTGCATGTGTTAATGCAGCATTATTTTCCAGGTGCCAAACTTCTAGATCAAGCTTAAAGGATTTGTCCTTGGAAAACACCCCTGAATTACTAGATGGCGTGACAATTGGTGCAGAAGCACAATGTTCTGCATGTTATTTCCCATTCCATTGGGTCCTACAGTGGAATCACTTTTATTACTGATAGAAGCATCACAGTATTATTGCACTGCAAATACTAGGTGCTTTTTGGTGGAAACTGTGTGATCAAGTGTTTTCATTCATGGGTAGACCGAGGTTCTGCTGCCTTTATAAGCAGACTTGGAAGACTGCCAAAGGCAGGAGGGGACGCTGTCTCACAATCATCTTCGCTGTTTGGTAGCGAGTGCTTCAAGTTCACAGCCCTATCAAAATCAAATATACAGCAAAACCATAGCAGTTTTCTTTGGATATGGTATGAGAAGAGTTAACAAGGAAAGTGTTCTATCAGATATTACTTTCCCAAAATTGCGAAAGATTTGAATAATTCTATGACAAGGTATTTTCACCCACTGATATGGTACTGACATAGCATAGCTATACCCACTGATATGGTCAATAGCTATGACATCTTCTGCAGCCATAGGTTAAGCAAAGAACCGAAAAAGTAGATTCTTAAATAATAACAGAAAACGAGCTATTACTGCTAAGTGGAAAGTTGGTGTGCATTCTAAAAGGATATCACGATAGAAAGAACCAAAATTAATGTAAGCTATCCTAAGTCCAGGAACTGACAAAGTGTGACTCCTATCTCCTTCCCAGTATCCTGTAGATATACACATTAAAACTCCCAAGAGTCGGCGGAGGTGCTGGCTTCTCCCCCTAAGGGGTCATGTTCTGGGTCTCTCAGTCCCCCGCTCCCTGCACACTGTTGGCTTGCACCCAACGCTTAACTTGACCTTTCATTATTCCCAGGAAATGTATAATGATTATTTTTCTCATGGACCCCCATTTTGCCAAGGGGTGAATGACATTATGTGAAAGGCATGTCTACATTCAAATGGGTATTGCTCACATTGACTGTATATTGTATGTACCGGTCTTTGGTTGGTGTGAAAAATAAAAATTGTTTAATAAAAAAATAAAAAAAAGCTCCCAAGAGTAATCAATTGCTCAGCATTCATCACGCAGACAACCAAGTAGAGTCAGATATGTAAACATTTTTCTGTTTTATAGCCATGTATGGATATTTTTTGTAGTGGTTTTAAGTTTAGATTTTTTTCAGATTTTCCCCTTACATATGGATTTTCACAAATGTTCTACTGATCACCACTTTCAATATTGTTTTATATGAACATAAAAATACTTATTGAAATCTGTATTTTTTTTCTCCTTAGGAATCCTTTGGAGCACCTTAGGGTTTTTCCTATAAGTTTTTCTACAGAATACAGTCATTCTGTATGGCCAATATGACGTGGCAGCTTGTAAATAGTTTTTGAGGAGACCTCATGGGTGGTTGGAGCTGTCTGACCACAGTTTTATCGCACACAGCATTGCAAAAGATGTAGTCTTGCCTCAACTGTTCTGAGTTATGACTGCTTCTGATGGAATGACTGCAATCATCTTATTTGTTAGTTCATATGATAGTTGGGGCTGCTTAGAACAAGGAGTCAAACCTTGTATTTTGGGTCACACAATAGACATAGAAGGCTTTAGGAAACAAAACCATGCTTTATTTATTGGATCAGGCAAAAGGTAGGGGAGATAATTGACAGCCAACTATAATTGACAACCAACACCTTCCGGTTGAGCCACACGATAGGCAGAGTGTTGAAAGAGAGGTCAATGCAATTTTTTATTGGACCCTAAGCAGAATAGATGTTAAAATGGGGATCCTGAGCTACTTGCTTGATCACCCAAAAGTCACAAGAGATTCTGAAGGAGGGATCCATGCCCTACTTTTTATATCTAATTTATTGGCCGCTGAATGTTTTAATGGGCATGTGCTCCACTTCTGTGGTTGCATGTTAGCGGGTGAAGTGTAAATGAACGGCCATCTTCTTGAGAGTTTCAGAGGTGCATGTCTAACCTGAATCTAATTTTCTCTCACCTACAGAAAACAGTGATAACTTGCTCAGCCGCTTGGCCACTCGGCGGCGCTTGGCTGTGGGTGAGGACTGGTCACAGGACGTGCATCTTGGGGAGCAGAGCGAGTTGCGCTATTCTTACCACGTGTTGTGTGATGAGCACTACTATGGAGACAGCTGTTCTGACTACTGCCGTCCCCGGGATGACACTTTTGGCCACTACAGCTGCGACGAAGAAGGAAACCGCCTTTGCTTGGCTGGCTGGAGGGGCGAATACTGCTCTGAACGTGAGTATGGATCACCGTGCTTATTTGCATCCCTGGCATGCTACAATGTGTTAACTAGTGCACCTGGCCAGGAAAGTGAGTTATGCACTTATTTACAGGCGAAACCATGAATTATGCACTGGTAATTTAGTGTAAAATACAATAGAACACCAATCGCCCATAGCATTCACACTAATGGTAGTGAGATATCCCCTGCCTTTTTAGGTCTCGCTGAGGCAGCACATGCGCTGCTCTGCGAGACACTTAGTGTATGGTTTTCAAAGTGCTGCCACAGGCTTTTGGTGGCCTACAGCTTGCGTGCACGTGAGCGTGCACGTGCACAGCCACCATCTGCCTTTCTGTCATGGCTCATTATGCCTTCCAGGGCATGAATCATGCTCCTCCACCCCTTGCTGTCTGCTCTCACTACCCCCTCCCTTCTTCCCCCTCCCTTCTCCCCCTCCCTCCTGGTTAGCTTGTTATTCTTAACTTCGGAAGCATCTGATATGAATTCTTCAAGGAGCAATTCACTTCCGACTAAGCCAATTCCGCCTCAGACAGTGGACATTTTCTGGTGCTTGTTCCTGTTTTCATTGGTTCCATGGACCCAGCTCATGTTACTGTTTGCTTACGTTGCACGCTTTATGGCCACTTTATCTTTTAGTATTGTATGCTCCGGCCAGACTTCAGTGTCAGAGCACGCTTTAACCATCTACACCCCAGCACAAAGCCATCGAGAGCGAGCAATAAATGACGCCAACACACAGTCTCTTGTGGGAACATAGACTGTGAGAGTAACACTGCAACTTGAGTTTCACCTACTACCTCTCGTTTTTAAAGTGGAATTGCCAGATGATATCCAAATATTTAAGAAGCCCCCAAAGCTTTCGTAATTGTAGCCTTTGTTTGGAAATCCTGGGCAGGACGGGTTTGAGCGGCATACTCTGGCAAATGAATGTGTAACCAGCTCTTCCCAGTTACCCTGTACCCCTCCCTCGTGAGAAGTTTCAAGGTATCGATAGCTATAGCAGGCAGTTGCTGTTTTGCCATCAGTTTAATCCCTTGCAGTGTAACTTCGCTTGTGAAACAGTAACATTTCACAGACTGCCTTCCGAGTGCGTAAGCTTGAATGGAGCGGCACGGCATAGATAAAAGGAACAGCAGTAACGGTGACAAAACGTGGTCATTCAGCAACATGAACTCTTCATCAGTATTTCTTGACAGCCAACCCACCGCCACCCTTCTGGTTTTCAAACAAGTACCCGGAGGCAACACTCGATGTTTTGCACATTGACCCTTTAATAATGCAACGTTCGAGCAACTTCAGAATTATGCTGATCTGTAGGGATACGGCACTGCATAAAGGATGTAGGGAATATTGGCTGTTAGTTGCCTTTTTAATGCCTTGTCACTTGCCTATCTTAAGTGGTGTGAAACGCACTGGTACCAGCATGCTGCACAGAGGATGGACGCATTCTTTAAGTTGCAGCCCTTTTGCTGTTTCTTACACACACTCACCTAGCACTATTTTCATGCACAACAAGCATTGGCATAGCCAATAGGTCTCGCGCCTTTGGGACCTCATAAGTGTTTAACCATGCAACAGTAAATGTTGTTGCACCAAGGATATTGTGCTGCATAACTAAATACTTATAAGGTCCCAAAAGCGAGACCTATTGGCTATGCCAATGCTTGTTACCACTGTGACCAAGATGTTCTTTGTAGGGCTTGAAAGTGAACTTACTGTCTAACCATTATTGCATACCCACTTATATCTCCTTTCTCCTGACACTATAGAGACAATGCTTAATTTGTAAAATAAAAATAAATAAAACAGTGTCATTGCCCTTGTGAGGAGGCCACTTCAGCTTGCACCACACATTGCCCCTGCCAGGGCTGACAATGGCAGTACCAACACAATTACTAATCATCACACTCTTACAAGTGTGATGATTCAGCCTACTCTAGGCCCCCAAAGCTATAAGAATAGCTTGGGCGGCATTCAATAGTCATTTTTACAGCGCCACCATGTGGCAGACTGGTACAAGCCCCAGTGTTGACAATTAAGTGCTGGGTGCTGACACCAGAAACAACCGGCTCAAATTAGGCACTGTATATAGCCCATTTTGAGACAGAGACCGTGATACTCTGATCAGGTCTGAATCCATAGACCTAGGGCTAGTCTCTGTGTCTGTTGCTGTGCCTCTCTCTTCTCACTGTCCTTAAAGCCCACCTCGCAAAAGCTCCAACTTAACAGTTATTCCACTAGTTATTTAATGCACAGTGACTACAAGTCGTTTTACAATTCATTTTAACTGTGCCTAATACGACATTCAGTCTGACCTTTCTTCCATAAGAGTTTTCAGACCATCAAAATTACTTTTCAGAATGAACCAAAAACACTACTGGTTGGTTCCACAGCAAAACAACAAATGTTTATCTAAGCACAAGTTCAGTTAGACCTTGACTGAAGCCCAATCAGAGTCTAGACTCTTAGACTACGTCACCACTGATGATTCACAATTAGAGCAAAAGCATATTTGCACTACCTATAAATTCACAAGTCGTGATCAGAGGTCAAAAAGTTGCATTTGAGTCTTTCGAGCTTAGGTTCCTGACAATAAACCCCTAGCCCTATTCTTACATAAAATGTGTTTTTTGACTGCCCAGACAAAATATTGCCAGGTTCTCCAAAAAGAAGAAATGTACCCACTATTGCAGTCATCTCTGCCAGCTGATCATGGAGATTAGAGTCTCGTATTTGCACCACAACAACCTCCTTTTAGGCATCCATTAGTGGGGAACGGGGACAGCCCGATTAAGCAAAATACTTCTCGCTCCATGCTAATATGAGTTTTTCTCATTTGTAGGGAGGATCAGTTATCTCAGTTCAATTCTGTTTCTGCTGCTCTACCTTATATTGTATATCACAGAGATAAGATATCTCTCTGTGTACACTATTTATCCCTAAAGGTCGCACATTTTCATTTAGATTAGGCCATCTGTTGTCCCTTTTTTCACAAGAGCTCATTCCAGTAGAATTAAAGAAACTCCCAAATTACAAGGTATAACCCATGACTTTTCAAAGACTCATTCCATTCAAGGAAGCATGTGTACAGTGACCATTTGGGCAACACTGTGGCCCTGCGACGCATTGTTGACTGGATGCTTTGTATGAGCATTATATATACAATTTGACCAAGCAGTCCAATCCAGCAAGGTTACTATAGGGTTGGACGGTTCTTAAGCTGCTTATGCGGCTGCTCGCACATGTTACAACTTAGCATGGGAAAAAATGACCTGCATGGTAACTTTAACTTTCTTAGTGCCAAATGTACTAAGACATATTGTAGTTGCAAAGGATGCGATTTATAAGAAAAGAACGCTTGAGACCAATAATACAAATAAGCGTTTCAGTAGCACATTACCAAATCACTATTTGGAACGGGCGTGATTCACAGTGGAATGCCTCAATGTTTTGCCACTGAAATCAGGTGGCAAAACATTATATTTTACCAACTACTGAAAGGTAGTGGTAAATCATTGGCAAACAGAAAGGGGTCTCCAAGGGACCCTTACCCTTTGTAAATGTTTAAAAAACAAATTTTTTACATTTATTTTAGTAAGCATTTTTAACCGCTGCTTACTTCAAAAATATTTTTTTAAACCCATCCCGTTTTCCTTATATAAAAAAGGCCTGCATTTAAAAAAAAAAGGAAAGAAACGATTGCTTTATTAAAAAGCAATCAAAGATATGGTTGTCTGCTGACCCAAGCAGGCCACCATCCATGTGATTGTAGCCATTCGTAGTGGGTTGCAATTTTTCGACTCACCTCTTGCATATTAATGAGGCAGATTGCATTGCGACCCACTAGAAATTAGTGTATAAGTCAGTTCACAAAATCTGAATCAATGTGGTAAACGTCAGTGTGGGATTTTTAACCACTTTTACCAAATCTCGATTCTTAGTACATCTGATCCTTAGGTACTCTTTGAATACTAACATTACACCATTCATCACATTTCTTTTTATAGTAGTTGTCTAGTTACTACCCTTTGTGAACTTTGGAAAACCGAGATTGGTAAGAAGATATGCATAAGAGGATGAGTCTGGCTGTACAAGTTAACTTGCACTTGAGTACAGACCATGGGATGTGAATACTATTTTTAATAGTATTATGTTGAACTGCTTACATAATGTTGACTAACAGTTTAGGTGTTCACGCATTCAAAATCTACTCTACACCTGTTTCCAGGTCTAGTGTCTACTACTCACAAAACAGACAGCTAATGGTGAAATCTGTTTAACCCACTTCACAGCAGCCATCCGGACAGATTGATTACCCAGTACCATTTCAATATATTCGTTGCTGTTGATGAGGCAATTTACTGTGTACATTAGTTCTTAAAATGTCACAAAAATATACATTTTACCAACCTGTTTATACATTCACTGCATTAAGTTAATTGTAAAACTGCACTTTTTTTGCATCCTCGTACTTTTTTGTTTTTAATCTAAGCATTTTTTTAAAGCCACTTTTTAGTCCCATAATCTCTTATGGTGAATTTCTGAAAACGAATTTAGCTTTACAAAGCAACGATCTTTTTACCCAGCATTCTAGGTATTTCCTATGCATAGTTTACGAAGTTCTAGAACTCACCCATGTATAAAAGAAAACAAAATGGATTTGGATTAATCCAACTACTAAACGGTGAATTAAATATTTTCTTTTGCTCATACAAAGAACTGACATATTTTATTTACCAAGGTGGCTCCCATTAGCAGCACATGTTCTAGGGGCTTTAAAGTTCCAACATAATTAATTGACTGGATATAGCCCTCATCATTACACAGACAGTGAATGAGGCGCTGTCCTAGTCACTACTCGATCATAGCTTTTCCCCCCACGGTAAAGGTCATTACTGAACCAAGTAGATATAGAAGAAAGACAGGGCTGGCTGAACATGCAACTGCACTTACTACATCCTGTGCTGCAGACAAATATTACCATCTAGCTAAGTTTATAGCCCCGTGCTAGTGATGTTAGACGTATTAGAAGCAGGTGAAAATGGACCGAGGTGTGTGCAGAAGCTCTTATCATTCCAAGTTAGAACTGGGCACACAACTTAACCCTGGTTCACATTGTTTCTAAATGTTCTCAGGCCGAGAGCCTGGGCACAGCCGTGTCCCAACTCTTATCTGGGGAGTGTAGGGTGCTCCCGGGAGCAGTACCGTTGCAAGTGCTATTCAAACTCAACATGGCACAAACCACTGGGGAGTCTTGTGAACTCAATAAGCATTACAATGCAACAGTGCACAACTTACACCCTATAATACTCGAGGGACATATCTGATTTCCAGAGGTGAACTGCCCTTCCTGACACAATAATGCCTCTGAAAAATACACAGAGTAGGTTAAAAGTCTATAACGTGTCTGTCTCCATTTGATCCAAATCTGCCAGGACTGCTTCAAACGTGCTTTAGTGTGTTTTTTTAAGCAAATGTTGTCCATTTTCTTGTATTTCTAATGTTTATTATGCTATTGTGAGTGTGCAAATCTTTATGTCCCACTTGATAAATGACGTAGATCTGCTCTGTCCATGTCCAGGCTTCTTTACCCCTTTTAATATTTAATAAAAAATGAATGCAGATACTTGATAAAACACCAACAAAAACACTACATTATTTTTTAATAGTCTATTGTATAACATGATCCAACAATAACATATACAAAAAAGGAAATATAATTTCACTTACACCATAGCTTAAATGAATGTTTTCTTCCTGCAGATTCATCATCTTTGATGCTGCCTTGTATACTCGTGTCTTTGCCAAAGTGTCCCAAACGTAGCCAAAAGTGCAATTGATGCCACTAGTAGCATCAATGGCACATGAATGACACTTGGCACACGTCACTTGCACCCTGTCCGCCAATTACACAGTCTACTTTTTGCCCCACAGATGCATGGGACTTAAACCCTTTTCTTTGAAAGCTAAATAAGTAAATGTGTTGGCTATTGGTTCATTTAGGATTCCTCATCATCAGTTTTTCGCACATGCGAATCATATGTTTGTATTAGAGATCGTTACAAGTGCTGCCTGTGTTCTGTGTGCTTCTGTCACAATGCCTCCTCCTAGTTTCTCTTAGTGCTTTGCTGTTCGAAAGCATGTGAGGCCTCTGAGAGGAAGTCTGTATTTGCCCCGGACTCATTTCAGGATGACGGTTTCAAATTTGGCGTCTGCCATAAATTTAATTAACTGTTTTTGGCTGGTGTTGGCTGGCTGTCTTATGGCCACTCGTTATCACTACACATTAGAGGTATTTTACCTCCAATGTCATAGTCAGACACATGTAAAAGAATGCTCATCACGTCTGAGTTCTGCGCCAATCTCATCCTTCATACACTGTCCTTGTTACATAGGCCTAAGCTGGGTTGTATACTCTTTGGTGGTACTTCAGTATCAGCTTTCACCAATTGTGCTGGCCTTTGCAGATTGGGTGTGGCTGTCACCCTGAAGGAAGGCTCTTCCCACCTTAGAACCCAGCTAACAGGTCATGGAAGCTTGCATGGCCGTTTGTATGTCTAACTCAGAGAAAGTTAGCAAACACAACAAGATGATGGACGGAGTGCTGAAACTTTTAAACCACTCACCCCCAGTCTAGAGATCTGGGTTGAATCCATCATTCTTTTGCTCACTATGCCACCCCAGTTTGGACCCAGCCATATCAGTCTTGACCCTACTCCTCATGGGAATAGTCCAGCCCAAACTGCCAGGCCAGGTCCTCCCTGGCCCGGAAAAGGGCATCCTGGGACCAGTTTCAGGGTATCACCCCTCATCAGCCAGGCTAGCTTGAATCCAGAGGCACAGAGAACAAGGAACCCACGTCTAGGCATATCCTTGGCCACTTAGACCTAACGTAGCAAACACAAGCAGATAATGGACAGAGTGCTGAAACTTTTCAACTACTCAGAGAAGTTTCCACTTAGTTTGCTGGTCGCAAGGTATATGGCTTCAGACGAGTCTCCTTTACCTATGTGAGGTCCTCCTAACTCAGCAATGGTCAAATACATTGATTTTTAACAATGAGTGATCCTGATTGACAACCTTGATATTAAACCCCAAAAATTAATGGCCAGGAATATCTGTGCCTCTACAAGCTGTCTAGTCCCGCCAGTAAAGCTGCGGATCAAAACTGAAAGACAGATTGTTAGACTCAGCGGGTTTGGACTGCTGGGACGCATCAAAGCCAGTCAGAATCCACAGTTCCAAATCGGATGAGTATGATACAGTTGTCTGATAACCTGTGCTAACCTTTTGTAGCTTGGCACTGAGAAGTCAGGCTTATCCTCAGGGCTCGAGTGTAAAGTATTGGAACAATACACCCTCGCAACACACAGCGTATGCCACAAAAAGACTCCACACGTATTTATAAAACACTAGTCTTTGTATTTCACACACTCTGAAATCAAAATGAGATACACATTGTGTATACACTGTAGAGTTATATGCAATTGTCAAACTTCTCTATTGAAATAAAAACAAAACACACATTGTATATACAATTTACAGTTATATGCCATTGTCGAACTTTCCCATTAGCAGAAAGGTCAACCAGTCACAGGTCTTTGACTACGCCTCAAGACCCAGAGCCGTCTTCAATGACACCAGCCAATGATACATGTTGACCCGGCTGGCGCCCCGTTGACTAGACAGTCGGAACCACCCAACACGCAAATAAACTGTTACTTAGTTTCGACCATCCGGATTTGCCGTCTAGGTGCCCGACGGCACCTGCACGAGAGCAGTACCGCAACCCCCTCCGTAGACAAAAGGTTGTGACCCAGGAAGGCGGCCTGCTTCCAAGTCTGGAGAAATGTCTTTCCCTCAAGTGAAGGTGTAACCTGCCATGGCCCCTGACAGTCAGCTGTTGTTGCCCACAAGGCACACAAAACCACTCAGGTCGTCACAGTGTTCTCCACAACAAAGCACCTTGTGGCATGGGTCCAGGGAGAGAAGGCCAACGACTTCAGACAGAGGCCGTGTTGTCAGGCACAATCATCCTCCCGATCTGGAGGCCGGGGAAAGCCTCAGCTCCTGGCTCAGATTCCCCAACACCCCTCGGACACCACAGCTCTGGAGCACAAGCGAGCACAGGTCCCCTAGTTGCAAGCACGGGTCGCTCCGACTCAGCAAGTTTTCCCTGCACTCCTTGAACCCCTAATGTCCCGGCACCTTAGGTGGCTGCTGATCTTTATGCCCACAATCCTCTGCACAGCTTGATTATGGTGTGCGTCAGGACGGTCCTTGTTCCAACCACAATCACTTCCACCTGTCTCCGCCGCACCCAGTGTGGTCCTTACAATCTTGTGGAGACAGTGAGATGATACTTTGTGTCCCTGGGATCTCACGAACAGGAGCCCAGTTCACCAGCCCTTGGAGGGACCCAGGCCACGACAGCTGACCCTTAGCTGTAGGCCAGCAACATCCAGGTAACATACACCAAGTGATAGTCCCCTTCCTGGAGCATGACAAGCTCCTGCACCACAAGTTCTGCAAGTAGTCTAGTAGCAGTCCCTCCTGCTTAATAATTCCTTGTTTCGATGTCCCTGTCTTGAACCAGCGTTGTATGGTTCCATATCCAAAAGCGTCTCTAGCTTCTGAGGCCAGAGTCCCAGTAGTTATGCCTACAATGGACTTTGAAGATATGATCAGTCCAAAAGGCCACCTGTGAAATGCGCACGCTTTCTCTAAATATTGTCCTGTCTGCCATCCTACCATGGAAGGTTTGATCCGCAATCTTTAGTGGGGGCCAAGACCCTGCCCCTTGGAATCCAGGTGCCAATTCCACCCCCACGTAAGCATCCCAGAAAGGCCACTGAGAGTCAGAGGTCCGCAGTTTCCCTTCAGCCCCTAGTTGATGGCCTTCTATCAGGAATGCACAGATGTGGCTGCCCCCTAGTACCCAGTTGTGAATTAGGAGACAGGCCAACGGGTGCACACAGAGCCATGAGCATTGAAAGGCCCACTTTCCCAAAGTGACATCTCCATCACTGTATTGTTGAACCCACTCCCATTACAAGGTAGGATTCGCCATTACGGTACCAAACGCTGTATTGTTACTATTCTGCTCGTAGGAAATACTGCTCGATAGCCTTTCCCTACATCCTCTCATGCTAATCCAATGCGAGAAGCAGGCCCCATCGTATCGAACACATGTTCCGGTGCCATTCATGACTGACCCCTGCATGTAACGCACACACGTACATGCCCAACCTAATCTCCTCCTGAAACCGCACCCTGTCACCAGAGAGAGCTCTGATATAGCAAGAGACATGCAGATCCTTGGCATGTAGCTTTTAAATGCCAAGTCGAGTAACAGTAACATGTGCACACAGGTCCCACCAGGGTAAACCTGTGGCATAATCAATGATGCTTCCTCCGTGGATGGCACAACCAGGCGGCAAGCCCACAGAGGCACATTTGAGATGCATGCCCCATGTATAGGTCTTACCCCTTGACAGGGGACTTACAGCAAACTCGAATTAGTCATCATATATACACCAATCGCCAGTTTTTATTTGACGAGCACAGCGCTTTGGCACTGCACGGCAATGTCAAATGCGTTCAAAGTCCTAAAGCAAGCATCCAGAACAGCGGAAAACTGTAAAAAGTCGATGGAAAGCACCCTAGAAAGGGTCATTTCCAACACATATACTCTGAGGCATTCAATTCAATGTAACCAATCTTACCCCACTGAAGTATTACCTAGGTGGTCATCTTTGAAAGCAATCAACAGGAAGCGAAAACCAGTTTGGGAGGATGATCCCATTCTAAGCTGGAACTTCTGTCTTGTGTATGCCTTTCCTCTCGTTCAAAGATCCTTTCAGTCCATGAAGGCTGAAATTAGCTAGGATGGGCCAGAAAGGACTTTTATTCAAACTTCCTTCTTCTGAGCTCCCCGCCACCCAAGTGTAAGCACACAGCAGTTGCATGGGTATGCGAGTGGTTGAGCAGAATGCATCTTTGCAGCAGAATGTAACATTGTTTCCAAAGGATGTACTGTTCCTTCTGATGATTATTCACACTCACCCTGCTGCCTGCCATTGGACACCCATATAATGATCCTTTTCTGCTAGCAATGGAGAAGCAGGGAAGAACATTTGTGAAAGAAATGTTGAAGGGGCAATTTAGACCTCGAGAGGCCTCAGTTCCAGTGGTCTGATGACACGACACCAAGTGAGCTTGGCCATCTCTGCTACCCAGTCTAGGACCTGCAAGTGAGCATCCCATTCTGGCACCGTATTTGGATAGATAATGACTGCGCAAATAAACCAGATCAGAAGCGTTGTTGCCTCCAGATAAGCAACTTCAAACACCAGAACAAGACATACAACACAACACATCCCTTAACATAACATATGGTATGTTATACACCATAGTGAAATAAATAACCCATAAAACACGATAATATAGTACAACATATGCCATAAGTTAATACATAGCATCCGCATCACATGGCACATTTAACCTAAAATATAGCATGACCTGGGGCCTTAATTCTGAACAGTGTCCTTGCCCCAGGGAAGGCCAGAGGCCTGTGGATTAGAACCGCTTGCCACACTGCAAGGCCTGGTGGCTTAATCTTGACATTTTGCAGTGATGCCCTTTGTTTTTTTCTTATTCCCCCCCGGGCAGCCGTGGCGGGGCACCAGCCGGAGTGTTTAACTTGCTTTACACAGTGTCTTGATCCCTGGCATATGGCGCACCGTGAGTTAAGGCTGTGGGGCCTGCTGAACGCAGGCGGCACCTTTGACAGGCCCCGTTTGGATGTGAGGAGAGGGTTGGGACAGTGGGGGGGGTTTAACCAGCTTTTCCTGGGCTCGTCCTTACAAAGCCAAGGGTGGACAGGGGCAGGCTTCCCCTTGGTAACACTTCTTCTTTCCTAAGTCTGGTTGCTAAGCAGGCAGACTTTAAGCTGGGTCCTCTGGTCCCCATTCACACAAGGCGGTCTCCTTAACTCTGCAGCTCCCAGGCCCCATTGTCAAGCCAACAATAGATGCTGGCGCTGTGAATAGGGGGCACGCGTGTACAACCCTCCCCCAAATCCTCTGCCCCGTGAGGCGTGTGGTACAGAGCGGGAAGGGGGGGATGCTGGGCCTTTTGTCTGAGCTAGGGGACGACAGCTGCCTGATGTTGTTTAACTGCTTAGTATGTATAAATAATTCCATGTATTTTCTTTGTTTGTTGTTCTTTTCTCTTCTCTTTCCTCCCCTCTTAACGTTTCTCAAAACCATTTTGCCTTCTTTCCCTTCCTTCCGATATTCTTTCTATACCCCCTCTTCTTCCTTTGCTTACTTTTCTAATTACTCTTCGTGTGTATTTTTGTTACTTTTTCTTCTTTCCACCTCTCCTTCCTTTTTACACATTCCAATATTCCTGGTCGCTTCATTCTTTCCTTCTTTGTTCCTTTCTTCACTGCCACCCTTTCATTTTAACTTTTACTTTTATCTCTGCCTTCTTTTATATTATTGTATTCCCAACTACCCCTTTAACCTTTTCTGTGTCTTCCCGACTGTCTTTTGTCATTTCCTTCTTACCAAATGTCCTCACTCAATTTTTTCTCCGTGCTCATTCCTGACATCATCTTTATCGTATCTTTATCCTTCCCTTTTTCTTTCTGTTATCTCATACTTTTAAAAAAACGTTATCCTTCCTTCCCTTTGCTCTCTCACACTTTCCATGCTTTCTATCATTTCTCTTCTATTCGTTTCCATCTCCATTCCACCCCCAACCCCCTTTCCCTCCTTATTCTATTCCCCACCTGCAGCCGTTTGCCTGCCTGGCTGCAGCGAGAGCCACGGGTACTGCGAGCGCCCCGGAGAGTGCAAGTGCCGCATCGGCTGGCAGGGCCGCGTGTGCGACGAGTGCGTCCGCTACCCCGGCTGCTCGCACGGCACTTGCAGTCAGCCATGGCAGTGCAACTGCCAGGAAGGCTGGGGCGGCCTCTTCTGCAACCAGGACCTCAACTACTGCACCAACCACAGGCCCTGCATGAACGGCGCGACCTGCAGCAACACGGGCCAGGGCAGCTACACCTGCGGCTGCAAGCCCGGCTTCACCGGCAACGTCTGTGAAATCGAGATCAACGAATGCGACAGCAACCCTTGCAAAAATGGCGGCAGCTGCAACGTCAGTACCGGAAACTTTCTTACTTTAAAATTCTGATTATTATTTCCGGGGCAGTTGGGTTCGTGTGCAAAATATTGTATACAGAAATATTTTCTGACATATTTATCATGCCCTAAATATTGTATACAAAAATATCATCTCACTCGGTATCGATTTTCTATTCCTAACTCCAAAGGGCGTACATTTTATAATAGATGATATTTATGACACAATATTCATGGCAGATGGTATTCTGATAAGGAAATATGACATATTCTCGCTGTGCGTACTTATGAATTTTAATTTGGGGAAACGTCATTTATTCATTATACTATTTTCGAGCGTTTGCAATCTTGTATGAGCTATGTTTTCCTCATAACTGTGTTTGCCCACACTCTCCTTCCTGGAGAAGACTTCCCTCATGTTGGCGTTCCCAAGTTTTGACAAGTTGACTTTTTTGGGACTTTCGCCCATTAAGCCTGACCGTGGCTATTTTCTTAAGCCCCTATTTTTAATGCACCACTACAAAACTTATCAGGGATCATGAATGTCCAACATAGATTCACGGGTACTGCTCGCACACCAGATTCTGAGGCTCACAACATGAACCCAGGGTGAAATTAATGGTCCTAAATGAAAGGATTTAAATAGGAAGGGGCTTATCTACAAGACGATTGTGCCACCGGTGCGTCACTTTTATTGACGCATCTGCAGTGCAATGGCCTTTAACCACATTCACAAGGCCATGTAAAGTCACCCTGCGTGACTTTTCATGCCCTTGTAAATATGTTTCCCTTTTACCATAACTCGGCGTGAAAGGGGCGTTCCCTGGGTGTTGCTGTGGGCGTTTCCACGCAACATCAATGGAACCAGACGCATTCACAGATTTACAACATATGGTAAACCTGGGAACCTCCCTAGGGGATGCATAAGGAGGCACAGCGAGGAGAAATACTTATATTTCTCCTCGTTTTTTGCTCTTGCTATGCGTGCTGCAGGGAAAATGCCTTTAATGATTATTTTTGTGCAGGAAGGTTTTCCTTCCTGCACAAAAATAATCATCCCTTTAGCGCAGGCAACCTTGCAAAATGACGCAAGTGTGTCTGCACTGGCGCATGGCTGCTGTTTGTGCGCCAGCGCAGGGGACAACAAGATGGCATGAGGAACGTTTTCATGGGGCCAACAGTCATGAATTACCTCAAGGTGGTCACATCTTTTGCAGGTACTAGATCTCTGGTGCCTAGAGGTGATTCAGGTCATTGCGAGCTATATGAAAAGTATCTTTGTATCCTGCTGACTTATACCGCAGAGGAAACTAGAGACAACAATATATGTCTGAGACATTTAAATTACTGAAGCAAGCAGCATTTTTTTTAGCAATATTGTACTCTCACAATTAAAAGTGTGAGACTCGATTGGGTGTAGAGACACAGAAAGAGCATAGGGACATACTTAGTTAAAGATGGTGACCCTGAATTCTTGGATATGCCCCCAAAGCAAAAGTGGTTGCAGGACACACTGGTTGCTAAATTAAAAGTGCTTTTGGCAGACAGGCTCATTATCACAGGAAAGAATGGATTAAGGCTGATGCTGAAGTCAGTCTGAATTTTTAGAGTAGAAGGTCTGATGTCTCCTAGCGCAACTACTGTGTGACACCACAGTAAAGCGGGACTCAACGTAAGGAGCTAGCTACACTTAGTTTTGCGCCTTGAAAACATAGTCGCTATTGTGGCAGGTTAGGACAGAGGGAAACACAAGAAACGTATTTTTATAGATCAAACTGATGCCTCTATTTTCATTACCCTGGAATTGTTTCAGATGAAAACTAGTTGAGGAAGCTGGCTCTGTACTCGTGAGTGGACTATGCCGAGGTCTTTGAGCAGCATAGAACCCTCAAAATGGAGGTTCCTGGGTTCCATATAAAAACCTAGATTGCAAAAATATTACTAAAAAAGTGCCAAAATCTCGTCCTTCCATAACCATCTCCTTGCATACATTTCTACCTGTTTTAAGTTCTTAAATTCAGACTATTCCCACCATACTTGTGTGCAGGTGCTTAATAGTGGGTTTAGATGCATGTAAAGAGATGATTCACAACAACAATGTTTATTTTACATAAAGATTTTGGCCGTCTGTATTTTAAAGTAGAAGCTTTTGCAGTCTGTTTTTTCAGGATATGTTTTAACCTGATGCTGACTGACTATTTGCACTCTTCCCACCCCCCGCTTGCTAGTGTTGTTGCTCATTGGAGGAGTGGCAAGTAATCCTCCTGTGGACATCTGCAGAAGTAGGTCATGTACTCTGGAAAATATGTGGCTCCCCATAGGTGACTGGAGAATTAGAAACCCCCGTCAGTATCGAAAGGTGCCACAACCAGTCAGTGTTCATTTTAGTAGAGAGGTTTACCAGGAGAACATCATGACCAGGAGAAAAGGGACACTGACATTTAACTACAAGTCATTGCATGTGGTAGTCTTAGTGTTGGGGCAAATTAAATGTAAAGCGGAGAACTGATTTATAGATCCACTGTTGTTGACCAGGTGACTGACCTCTAATGGTGTGTGTGTGTCTCTGCCAGGATCTGGAGAACGACTACAAGTGCACCTGCCCTCAGGGCTTCTATGGCAAGAACTGCGAGATTAGTGCCATGACCTGCGCGGACGGACCATGCTTCAATGGAGGCACCTGCGCAGAAAAGTCTAGTGGCGGCTACACCTGCCGGTGTCCAGTGGGCTACCACGGCTCCAACTGTGAGAAGAAGATTGACCGCTGCAGCAATAACCCTTGCCTGAACGGTACAAACAGCGTATGAATACTTGGCGATAGAATGTGTGTTGTGCTGTTTGTTTATTGAGAGTAGATGCAAAATTGCATGCTGTTGAGGTGGGTGAACATTCAAATTGGTTGGGTATTGCTGGAGTGTGTATGGTCTTTAGGGCATGTGGCTTCTCCACAGTCTTGAACCGGTTGAGAAATGCGCTGGCCTTACACTTGATTGAGTGTATGTACAGTCTTGTGAGATGGTGAAGAATGTGTATAGTCTTTTCAAACTGGTGACTGTTTTAGAATGTGTTCTTTAAGATCTGGTTGACATATTGTATGGGTGTGTGTACTGGTTGGAACGCGTAGCTTTGGCAGCTGGTCACAATGTACAATGGTGGGAATTTAGTTTAAATTAATGGACTTTTGAGAGAGGTGGAGATTGTGTGCTGTGTTGAGTAGAAGGGACACATTGTACAGTTTTGGAGCTGGTTAGGAGCCCCGTGGTCTACTGTGATGGCTCTGTTCGTGGTTAGATTACCTAAATGTAATCTGTGGGTTTAGGAAGCCAAGCAGAATCTACAAGGAGACATTATGCAAGAATAAGGTTTTGAATGAGGTGATACCTGATGGTGGGTGATGGGAAGAGCTTGGTTATTCGGTGGGTGAGATTCTGTGGTTTGGTGACACTTGGAGGAATACATTCCGGGACATGTTGTTCAGATTGATGTGCAGTCACTACTCTGGCTCCTCATGACCTTCTAGGACAGTCTAGCTTGGATTAAATATCAAATGCTGCAATGCTCAAGCCTGCAGTCTCAAGGTGGGTATAGCCCCTTTTCTCCTAATCGGTGCCCAATTTCCACATATGCATGCTAAAGTCCAATAATCACACCCTAGACATCACTTTTTCATACTTCAAGCATGAGTTTTCCCAATCAGTCCACTGCCCAGTCCGCAGCCAGGCAAGCCCTGAGCAGGACCGGGAGCTAAAAGGATCCATGGCAATTTACTAATACCTGCCCCATATTGCTGAGAATGAGGGGCTGCAGCAAATGTGCAGGATCCTGTCTTCAGTACCTAGCACCACACATTAGCATTATTTATGTGCAACAGAAAATCCTGCAAGGCCAATACAGGTATTGGGTACCGCTCCCTCTAGGATGCTTTCACTTTTGTACGGGGTGAGGATTCCTCATATTGAACAGCATTGAAAGGAATAAACTGTCCCATAGCTCAGAAGGTGTTTTTCTCTTTCTAATATAGCAGGCGGCCTATGATATTAGGAATCAACACAGTCCTTCAGAATTTGGTGTTTTTTTCTCCTTAAATGTGTCCATTTTCTACCCCCTGTAAAGAGAAGGGAACCCATGCAAAACAATATGAGTTGCTAGAGCAGGGGAAATATATCAATATGCTAAAGCCTAGTCAACTCTTAGATTATTTCTCTCAATTTATACAGTCTGAAATGGATTGACAATAGCAACACATCAACAAGGTATGTAGGAGAAGTAAGAGATATTTCTTAAGCGATTATGTTTTTTCATTTATATATACATTTTTCAGTATAATTCAAAGTATTAAAAACAGATACATACTATAATCATAATCTGATTAGACATATCATCAATAGCCACACATTCATACTCCATTCGCGTCTGCAGTCAGAGAAGAACAACCCACATATACACACTGGAAACTAACTAAATCTGATGTGATCAAAAGCATTTATACGGAACAAATATTTTCTGAGGTGTACGTTAAACATCCATGATACAGTTATATTAGCAAAAGAAAATCCTTGCCGTGGCCAGTTGACAGTGATCTTCCAAATTAAGCTACGCATGTTTCGGCATGAGAGCGCCTTTTTCAGGAAAGCCACTTTATAAAACTATGTTAGAAACCTGCAATCACATGTGCCAATTTACGTCAAACCTATGCATTCACAAATAATTAAAGAAACACTGTATAGTTCACGATTTGTCACCAGTGAGCTAGATACACAAAAAGAAAATCACTGAAATGTGCTCAACGAAAATAAAGAATATTGTGTATTTAGAAATAGAATTAACCCAAAAGATGAGAAAAAGTCAAAATTACACAAGACTGTCATACTGAAAAGGCACTGATGGTCCAAGTAAAGTAAAGTACATTTACAGGAGAAGAATAAAAACGATAGAAGTCCATACAGGAGGAAGAAAAGAAGAAAGAGAAGCCAGGGAAAACATCTCTCCCATCTGTCATTGATTGGGGTTCTTGCAATATATGATGAAAATAATGAACCACTTCATTATCCTCCGAGACTACTATGTTCTTAGGTTTGTAAAACAACCTTGATGGATAGTGCACCAATGTCCTGTTGACAGGAAAGAAAGAGAATGCAACACTGTAAGGGATCTCAATGTGTTCAGAGGTGTGGTATAATCCTGCAAGAAATCTTAAAAAGCGCATGACATGTAAATAGATGGAAAGAGTATAATGCAAGATGTTGCAAAGAATGAATGATGTACAACAGGTGGTGAAGAAACCACTTAGGATCATGGATGTCTTGGAGCACATAGCCATAGACTGAACATACAGCCAAAAGGTCGTTTTACACGGTGTAAATGTGTCCAGTAGAAAAAAGACTGAACTCGTGCGATTCTTACTCACTAATATGGTTTACTGTAAAAAAGGAATCACAGTGTAGGAAGAGTGGATAGGTCAAAGGTACAGCAACTAGACCGGGGATCTTTCCGGTCCAAGTAGGTAGAGAATGGATGAAATATCCACAGCTGTGGACAAAATGGAGACCACAATTATACTCTTACAAAATAAATGATTCTTACCACTGCAGTTTCAAAATAGAGACCACCAACAATATCTCACGGCGAAATAAGGGACGCCAGGTCGAAAACGCGTGCGGTAACTCACGATGACATACAGTCATGTATTGCACTGCAGGTGAGGAGAAAATGTACGTTACCTGCAATGTTGGAAGAGATTTAAACTACATGCTGCCCAATACGGGGAATAGGGCTTACACAAAGTTTGGGAAGTGGGGCAGTCGCCGATGCTACTTCGTACAGTGCCTCTATACCTGAGGTACTGAACTCAGGAAGATACCAAAGTTTCATCCACGGTGGCGGCACACCGTCCATGATGGAAATAGAATCTCATGCTAGCCGGCCTAATGAAGGTCCAGAGTCCACCACGCCACTCGCGAGGGTGTGACGTGTAAGTGGGAGCCCTGAGGATTAAAGGCGGCCATCTTGTGATGGGGAATCAGAAAACGAAAAAGTTGAACAAAATATAAATCGCAAAAACAGCCACATGTTTATTTGACATGCTGACATATTCTGTATTCTCCAAAAAATATATAGTTATGTCAGCACTGCAGCAACTACTAAAAGGGATGAATAGACTGTCATCCCCTTATATATAAATTCAAAAACATAATCGGGCAAGAAATTTCTCTTTTTTTCCTCACATACACTTTGTGCCATGTTGATGATTTGCTATTGTCGTTCCATTTCAAATTGTATAAATTGATGGAAATAATCTAAGAGTTGCCCTAGGCTTTAGCATATTGATACATTTTCTACCCCATAACATCCAAGGGTCCAAATCCCCGCTTGGAGGAATGTGAGATACCAATTTCTGTTTTTTACTCAATCTTTTTCTTTTCCAAGGTGGGCACTGCCTGGACATGGGGCGGAGCATGATCTGTAAATGCCGGGCTGGCTTTGCTGGCATCCGATGCGAGGTAAACATCGACGACTGTGCAAAGTATCCTTGTGCCAATGGTGGCACCTGTGTGGATGGCGTCAACAGCTACACCTGCTCTTGCACACTTGGCTATGGTGGCAAGGACTGCAGCATCCGCATGGATGCGTGCGGCTCCAACCCTTGCCGCAATGGGGGCACTTGCTACACCCACTTCAGTGGCCATGTTTGCGAGTGTCCTCCTGGATTTATGGGTTCCACCTGTGAGTTCCGGGTCCAGAACCCTACCCCATCTCCCAGCCGCCGTGTAGCTGATGACCAGTTTCCGGCATCTGTAGCTATCTCCTTTGTATTGGGGCTAATCACCTTGGCTTTGGTGGTGTGTGCCGCTGTGGTGCTTCTGAAGCAGATGCGCCGGAACCAACAGAAAGCTAGGAATGCAGTAAAGAATGACTTGGAAACCAGGAACAACTTGAAAGAAAAGGAGGCCTTCCTGATCTCCCCAGGATGCTTCAAGGTGCCCAACAAAGACCCACGATTCGGCTCGGACTGCTTGAGCGACAACTTCAAATACAAGCAGAAACTCCTGGAGCGCAACGTCTCTGAGGCAGAGATATTTGGAAGGAAGAAGCTAGAGAAGTAAGTACACTCCTTTCTAAACATCTTAAGTTCTCAGTTTCTTTTGTCTTGTTTTCTTCATTCTGATTACTTGATCTAGGTTGCTTTTATTCTCTTTCTTGTTCTTTTTCTTCTTTCCGTCACTGTGCTTTCTTCGTCCTTTTACCTTCTTTATTCCTTCCACCTTCATCCCTCCTTTTTATCCCCTCCCCAATTCTTCGTGTATCCTCTTCCCTGGCATCTTTTGCTCTTTCCTTGACCTTTTCATTTCTAAGTAGTTTCTTCTCACCCCTGCTCTCCTTCTTTCTTTCCTTCCTGCTAGTCACTTCTCTCTTCTGTATTTCTGGTCTTCTTTCACTCTTCCCTTCCTCCTTTCCTTGCAACTTTTCTTATTTTACTACTGCTTTTACTTAATCGTTGGCAATTTTCTCTCAAATTAATTAATCTTTCAATTTATGTTTTCTCCCGCTACTCATTTTCTATCTCTCATCGTACTGATGCTTTCCAGAGTTGTCTTTCACACTTTTCTTCTTTCTTTTACTGTGATTTGATGTATTTCTTCACTTTTTTGGTTTGCATTTTTTTCCTTCCTTACGTTAAAAAAAATAAATCACTCTGACGTATTTATTTCTTCCCTGTTACTTCGTGCTTCCAGTCAGATCCTGTTTTTGTGTTAATGAGATACTTGATTCTGTGGTTTATCTCTCCCTCTGAGCTATGCTCTAATTTGATGCTTTTTAATTTTTTATTGATAGCTCGGCAGAGAACCCATGTTCCACCTTGTGTCCTGTATTCCTATAATCCCATCTCCCCCTAAAACATTTACTAACTTGTGCTTTCTTTACATTACAGTAAAAAGTCTGAAGGGAGGCTTTGCAGTCCACCCATTGGTTACCCTAAAGAAGGGGGCTATCGCCCTATTTATATCATTCCGGACCCCCCAGAGCCGTGCATTTATGCCACAGAGGTAATGAATATGTCAGAGGTGTGAGTCTAATAGCAGCTTCTGCAATAATTTATTTCTTTCAGAACTGTAAGTACCACCGGAAGCCTCTCCGGAGATACTCGTGTCCCCAAAAGCTGACTTGACGTCTTGCCCCTTCACCGCTCAGACATACACATGTTTTTTACAGTGGGTTTCAAACTAGAAGTAGGTTTGTAAAAGTGGTGGGTAACCAAAAGCACAGGTTCTAAGGCATTGTTCTAGGGCCCATAGAGCATCTCAGAAGCTGGCGGTGGCATTTCCCCCAGAAATTTTGTACACAACTGACCGTGGGAGTGAAGATATTTGGAAGGAGTGTTCAGCAGTTACCCTTTAAAACCAAACTTAAAAAAATGCTAACTCAATGCCTTGAGGAACTCTATTATAGGACCTATGACTTATATTTTCCTAAAAATGGAGAACTAATGATATTGTTTAAAAATGATAACGTATGCATATAAAAATTCAAAAAAACCAGTAATCGTAAAGTGAAATTTAGTTTCAATGATGTTTTAATGTATTTATTTAGGGCCCACTGTACATTATATAGGGATCATACAATTTTTTCCATCAGTGTAATGGCAAGCTAATGTGCCCCCATTTTATTTTTTAGTTAAAGCATGCTGTACTACATGGCCTTGTATCGCTGAGGCTTTCCAGTGCCTAACTTCGACCAGCCACGTCCGCTCCTCTTCCCCCCCACCCGCCCCCTAAAAACTTAAACTCCACATAATTCCTTGGATTAAGGGTTGTAAACCTCGGCCGTATTTTATTACATACATTATTGAACGCAAAATCACAGTTCATTTGCACGTCTGCATGCAGAGTAACCCTTCATATTTACATCATTATTTACACCAGGCGATGCGTGCCTAGCCTTAACAGATACACTAGACATAACCTTCCTACCACTATCTAGACAGGTTCCTGTGTATCCCAATTTATGCCTCGAGTGAGATCATTATTGGCTCTGTGACACTTGTCCGGTCTAGGCCCGGCCTCTCCGCCCAATGAACTGTGGTGGGCTTTGGTGGGTCCCTCCTTAGGGGAGGACCCCACACACCCCATCACATCCCCCGTCACTTTTCCTCTCCCCCAAGGGCTAGTGCTAGGCATGCCCATTGCGCATGCGCGGGTAGTTGTCCATAAGGGCCAGATGCCAGCTGTTGCTCGCAACCCCTTGTGCACCTAGATCCTTTCAACAATCTCCTGCCAGCACCCCTTGGGTGGTCCTGTGACCCTGCTCCCGTCCAAATGTAAGGAAAGGTAGTGCCTAATTGACCCCCCTAATCATGACCTCACCGCAGGGTCCCAAACCAAAATTACGACAATTGCACTTGACATGAAAAAGAAACAAATTAGTTACCAAAACACACCAACAAGCCCAATACCCCACATGAGGACACCGTAACCGTATTTGCTCTGGGGTTGGCGGGTGGGACAAAAGAGGTGCTGCTGGACGGACTGCAGCGGGATCAGAGATGGCAGCGTCCTCTACGGTTGGTGATCAGGAGTAAAAGACCCGACTGCCGCCTCACGCCCCTTTTATTGGGCAGGGCTTCGCAATGCAAGTAGGCTTGTGCCCCAGAAGCAGAAACCAACAACTTCAGGGGTCCTAGCCCGGCCAAGAGCCAATTGCTGCCCTCAATGTTACGGGGCGGCAGCATTCTCCCCCGGTGTGCCGGCCCAGAGCAGCCGCCATGTGTGTGTCTCCCCCAAAGTGGGGGAGCCTTGTCCATTCTTATCTCAAAGGTCACTTCTCCCAAATCTGAAATGGCCACCACTTTTATCTACTTAGGCAGACCCTTCCTGTGGCTTCAGCACAAGAATCAAATCCCCCTTTTTCCCCTGTCTGCCTCTCCCAACACCCTGCCTACACTGGCATGGGAATCCCTCTCTCCTCCTTATTTTTCTTTGCCCACGCTCTTACGAGGTATCCTACAAATATTCTCCACTTGCCGGCCTACATTCCAGCTCCCAATAGATTATTTTTTTAAATACCAGCTTGTAAAATAAAGGGTTAATTTTAATGCATTTTTTAAAGTATCCTTTACTTTACATTTAGGTCAGAGCAAGATCAAAACCCCTCCTTACCCTTCTGTTAACTATCTCCTTAGCCCCACTAAACGCTACAGAGACTTATGAACTCAGCAAGCACCACCATGGCATTGTGGCATTGAAAAACAGGGAATAGGGGGTCTCATACGGTGCAAAGTAGTGAGAGAAAGTATCGCAATGGTTCAGAGGACAAAGATATTGCCCAACATCAGAATGAGACAGGGAAGCTGCTCAGTTAATCACGTTATGCCACGGTGTAGCAAACAATAAGCATAGTATGATGCCAAATTACTCAACTATTGCAAGTGCTACTGGTGTATAATGCAGTAAAATATGTCAGAGCTACTACAAGTGACACTGAGGGGATCCTTCAGGTTAGTTTACTCACTGGATATTAGGTTAATATATACAACAGGTATGGTCTCTAAAGGTATAAATTAGGTTATCTCAGATTGGATGCATGATAATTGACCCTTCTAGGGATAGCCCCTGGTGATACCTGAGTTATGGTTAACCATCAGTCATTGCGAGGCATGTCATTAATGATTCAAGTGAGTCTGTCTCAGGGTAGTTATGTTAGTGTACTCTGCGCAATGTTGCTTGGGTGTTAGAAATGCAGTAAGAAATGTAGTGTAGGCAGTAGTCCTTATCTGGCAACTAAATGTTAATATTGTTCTGCTAGCTTGGTTAATATTCTCTGTCCTCTCTAATTAAACTACTGTCTGACAGCACTGATTGGTTCTTAGGTCAGCACTCTCAAGGAAAAAGTGTAAATCTGGGAAGCACATATACTCCCATTTTTTAAAAAGTTGTTACTACATGAAAGAGTAAAAAAAGTGAATTCCTGTCAGACCCCTGAGAGTGCAAGGAGAAAATACATGTCAAAGTGATCTTTAAAGTGAGCGATAGTCTGACCACAGATTTTGACATTCCTCCAGAAATAGAGAACAAATACTGGATGAGTATTATAATCTGAACACAGACGTATATAACTGTAGATTGAGTATGGAGATCATGGAGAGGCTCAACTGTACAATTGAGATAAAAATGGTGGAATGGAATGCTAGCCACAGGGTTTCACAGAGGTTGCATTATTGTCTCAAGCATTTTCTTTCGTTAATTTAGGGTGCCATTTCATGTCTTGGCCAACCATTAGAAGGCCACTGAGACAGAGCAGGCCTACACCATTTAGAAGTGGCCTCTATGACACCTCATACCCTCAAGCCATATAGTCATTACTATTTGTTTAGCAATGGACGAGTGACAGCCTCACTTGAACTCGTCGGCGAGAATGGAGAATAGATTCTTAACCTTTTCTCTTTGGTTCTTTTTTCTAGGTTTAAAACTTCTCTGACTTGGGGCCTCCACCAATAACCAATGTTTACAACTTTCCTGGACTTCTGGAGTTAGATTTTCTTTATTTTTTTATTTATATATAGACCATTTGTTATATTTAATATTTATTCCTGCTGCTATTTATAAAAAACTGACTGTGGTTTGAATCCTGGCGGAAGCAGGGATGGGATGGAAGAGCGTAAGACACTTGGCGTCCCGGTGAGTGTGTAGGATGGGCAGAGCCGGGGGAAATGTTGCACTAACGGCAAGGTCATGATGCATTCCATTTTGATTCCAAGGGACTTCTGCGCCAGAGCTTTGGGCAAAGAGGCGGGTCCTTTTTTCCAAACGTTACCCCGGTAGTCGTATCATGGTCCATCCACAAACAGTTGTGTTCATCCTACTTTCGATGCATGAAAGATGACTGTATCTTCTCGGTGGAACCCAGGCCAAGTCTAACAGACAACCTAAAGAACTCTTGACCGAGTGAAACTGTTTCCGGAGACTGGGAAGACTTTGGACAGAGTGGTGTTGACAGGACCTTCTCCTGACTTAATCCTGACAGATTTACAGGAGCAGCTGACTTAGGGCCAACGTGTCAAACCTTTTCTACTTCAGGACAAAAGAAAAATACGAAACACGGACTACAAACCTTTCACAGAAAACTGAGCTTTATCAATGAGAAACAAAGTTTTGGGTGTAATATTTTTATCATAATGTGTTTTTAATTATAATTTAAAACAATGCTACTTGTACAAAGCTTTGAGATTCCTTTTATATATCGCTATATATGCATATTTAATTTGTATATTTTGTATATTTATAAGACGTGTTTGTATATAGATCCCCTGTCAGTTTTCTTGTATGGCTTTCTGTTGAAAGGAATATATGAAATATATTTTGCCAAATGCACATTTGAGTTTCTTTCATTTTTTAATATATTTGTTCTTGTTCTTAGTGTTAGGAATGGTGCCTGGGAGACCTCTTATCATGGTACAGAATGCCAAGAGATAATCTCCCTCAGGGCCATGCAAGCACACAAAGGAGTGGGTAACGCCATGAAGGTGAGCTAACAGTGCCCAGTTTGCTCGTTTTCGTTAAATCCCTCATGGAAAACACACTGCATGTGTACGCATTTTGAAGTGCTGTTTTCAATGCTGCTTTAGAAGTGGTTCCTTTTCCTGAGTGTTTTCTCTGGAACTCTTATCTTGATGTTGAGAAATATTGTTAAATGAAACAGACGACTCAGGCTTGAGCTGCATACACAAGGCGACAAAAAAATGTTAGGTCGTCCAGTGAGCCCATCTTCAGCAATGGCTCGGGACTAGCTCCCTCTAACCACTCCGCCACATCCCACAATATCCCTGTCTACTGGGCAACCTGTTCAACGGCTCTCTGAAGCTAAGGCCTGCAGATCTTTCTTTGGCTCCTTCCCCTAGAATTTCCTTGACTGGGCCATCCTCTTGCGTAGCTCGTCCTTCCTGTTTAGGAGGCCTTTCATGTGCAGGTGCCGTGGAAACCCCCCCTCTTCTACTGGCATCATCAGCATGTCCGGTTTCACACAGCTGGAGGGGAACGCACACTGGATGGGAGGGTAGGAAGAATGATGGAATGCAGCTAACGAACAAATAAGAATTCCTTCAAAGATGTGATGCCGTCAGAACTGACCACCGTAGATTTCAAACATGCCCTCTGGTTTCTAGTATAAATATTTTTTCAGTGTGTTTGGACACCAGGGACAACTGCCAAGCAACGAGTTGCCTTCAACCCACTTATGACAATTGAGCTGATGCTGCCAACCCCGTTTGCACCACTAGCTCACTATTAATCTGTATAGCAACAGAACTATTATGATTCGGGGCAGTTACAAGAACCCACTGGACCTATGAAAACATCTAGCAACTTCTCCCAAAAAAAAGAGAAAGATATCGAATAATAAAACTGCTCACCACTATAATAGCAAAACATGCACCGTCTCGGTCTCATGCCAATACTACATCGTCCAAACTACCATCCCTTTCTGTTTCCCTTGCCATCACCACACACAAATACAAAACTACATTCTTCAACCTCTCCCCGCAATACTGCTGCAGTCACCAAACCACAAGGCTAGAGCTGACCCCCTCAACACCTTTCTAAAACAAGCATTTGCAATGCAATAGGTCTCGCATTTATGAGAGTTTGAGCTATTGGCATTGTAAATGACAATGCCTTTTATTTATGTGTTATTTTTAAAATAGATGAATAAAAGGTATTGTCATTTACAATGCCAATAACAAACTCTCGCAAAAACCTAAAAATTGTTGGTAATTACAATATTTTACGGTTGCAAAGAGCCAGCCTTGGCATACAGGGAAGTATCAAACGGCATCTGCTCTTAACTCCAAAGCAGACATAGCATTCATTGTCCACTATCTGTTAATATCAAGTCCTTTGACTGCACACTGAAGCATCCCAAAGCTGCATCATCTAAGCACTCCTGTTCAACTTTAAGTGTATGCCCCTACTAGACCAGATCATATCCTTCAACTTTACCTGTTAAAATGTCACTGGCGACATACAGACCACGGTAAACCTAGAAAAACCAAAGAGCCCAAAATCATCAGGACTTGACCATAGTCTGCATGCCACAGATGAATGGATGCTGTGTAACCATCTTGAACAGTTCCTCCAAAAATGAGATTTTAACCTGTGGGCAACGGGGAAACTTCCAACCTACAACCATAAGCGCCAAAAAATTAGAGACCCCATCATCAAATGAAAAAAACAATTTCTGAATAGCCACAGATGCCAACCTTTCACTGATGCCTCTAGGAAATCAAGTGACAAGAAGCAACTGCACAATGTGTGCAAAGCAACGCATTGCCCCACACCTAGGCTAGCTGCAGAAACCACAGACCACTTCCACCCTTGTTATGTTGTGACAAGACAATGCAAATTAACTGTACCAAGTAACTCAATGGTGCTCAAGAGCATTACACAAGACAAAAACCCTTTGAGCGGGTGCCCAGCCCGCTTCTACATTTATTTTAACTCTCGAGGGAGCCTACCCCTCTTGCCGCCGAAAGCAATCACCGCCGCGGCCCTGTTTGGCAAAAACGGAAGTCAGGTGCCCTTGCCCGGGGCGTGGGCTGGGCCTGCTCCGGCAGGAAGAGAAAGTGGCGTGCCATGCTAACGCGGGGCTCCCATGCTGAAGGGAGAGCCCCGCGGTGATTGCCGGAGTGGAGAAAAACCCCGGGTCCCAGGAGGGGGCCCGGGTGAAGAGTGCGGGCGGCCGAAGCTGCCCACGGCAGCGCGGGGCTCCCAGGAGTGCAGGGAAGCCCCGCAAGAGAAGTGCTGCCGCTGCGAGGAGCCCCCGCCAGAAGAGAGCAGCCCGGTGAGTGAAGAAGGGCTGGGGGCTATTGTTGGTGCCTGATCGAGGCACCGTGTCCTTTTCGCATTCTGAGCAGCCCCGTCTTGCAGCGGGCCGCTCCAACGGGGATGGCATGTGGTCGGAAGGGGGACAGGAGATGTGCACATCGCGTGTGTGGACGTGCGTGTTCACGTGCGCGTACACAGGTTCCAATCTGCCAAAAGCCCTGCGCGTGCCCATCTCCTGTCCCACTTCCGAGGCAAGTCAGCAACAATAGATCTCGCTGGCGACAGCGCTTTCGTGCTGCGTTCGCCAGGCAAGACCTAAACACTGCCTCACCTATACTTAGCGTGAAAGGGGAAGGCAATGGGTGTTGCTGTGGGCGTTCCACCGCAACACCCATTGATTTTGACGCTGCCCTATTTTTACAAGGGTAGCGTAAATATGGGGCAGAGCCAAAATTAAGACCAGGGAAAACCTGGTCTTACCCTGGCGCAACAAGGAGAAAAGTTTAATTTCTCCTCATTTTTGCTGTTTTCATGTATGCTGCATGGAAACAGCATAACGCCAATTATTGTTTATGTACAGGAAAGTCCCCCTTCCTGTACATAAACTATCATTTTAAAAAAATGCCAATTTGCAACTTCTATGTGTGCTGCAGTACGCAGCACACATAGAAGTTACAAAACAGCATTTAAGTTTGTTTATGTGCAGGAAGGTCCCCCTTCCTGCACATAAACAATCTTCTCCTCAACACAGACACCCTTGCGCTATGTTGCTAGGGTGTCTGCGTTGGTGCTTGGCTGCTAAGTATAGCGCCAGCATAGGGGGAAACGCAGGGCTGCAGCATATTTTTGTAAATATGGTACAGCCCTGCGTTTCTGAAGTGGCGGAGCGTGGCATTAAGCCAAGGTGGCCAAGTCCACGCTCCACCACTTCACTTGAAAATATGCCCCCTAATAAGACCCGTCCTTAACCAGTCATGGCCCCTACACCCTGCATCCACTAGTAATTCAGTTATCCCCAGACTGCTCATCCCATTCACCTGCTCAGCTTTGAAGCGTGCTCAAGACTCCCACAACTTCCTATCCAATTCACATTGTCATTCAGTTAGCCTTACTGAAACATGGTTTATGGACAAATACTTCAAATAATCTTCCTCCTCCAAGTCATAATATCAAGATTCAGAACAGAGAGGGCAAGAGAGGAGGCGGGGTAGAATAACATATGCCATTAACATTGGCCTAATATGTGATATATTCCACTTATCATACGAGTGTGTAGCAGCCCTCCGCATCATTAAATCTTATAGTTCTAATTGCAGCAGTGGTCTACTGCCGCCCTATACCCATAACTTACTAGAGGAGTTAATTGAACTTACACTCCTCCTACAATGTAAAGTCAACAAAATGTTGCTCATAGGCATTTTCATCCTATAGGTAGACAAGTTTTGCGAGCAATGAGCCTACTTGTGACTGTGCAAGCCTTAGGATTCTAATGGGTTTTGACTGGGCCAATATACAATGCCTGGCACACAATCGCCCTCTTTTTCACGCACACCACTGAAAATCGAATTTGTTGGTTCTACTTCTACTATGGTCCTAATAGTGCTTCATCTCTACTAGCTTGTTCAACCTACAGAGCTAACCTACCAATGGCAACAGCAGTAATTCCATGCCCTCTAAAAATTACCACAGAGATCTCTGAGCTCACGTTACAGTGCCATGAAGCCCAAACAACAGAATCCAAAAGAGCCCCTGAATATGTTGGTTTACCTCTGTCACAATATACACGTGCCATAGACACACTAACTCCTCTCAAACCGCTAAAACCAAAACAAGGTATCAAAGCACAAGTGGTTCAGCAGAGAACTAGCAGACTTAAAAAGCGTCACTCTTGAACGCCAATGTTGCAGGTGCAAGAATGAAGAAGATAAAACCTGTTAAGCAAAACACCTGAAAGACAAACTCACAAAGCACCCAAGAGAGCCAAAAGGCCTACCTCATCAAACACCTTAATAAAGCTCCAAATTAAGCGAACAAAATCTTCAACATTTTCCATACATGGTCCAATACTGATGCTTTCCAACCACATTGTGAAGAACGACTTGAGAAACAAATAAGAACACACTCTAGTCACATTAATTTTACCATTATATCTACAACTTGCCTTCTCTTCATTCAGACCTCTGCACACTGATACCTCTTAAACTAGCTTACGAGATAAAAGAATCCGACCTGCCCATGACCCCTAGCTCAGACTCTTGCTTCAAACAATTCCTAACTGTCTTAGCAATAAACACTACAAACATGACAAATACCTACTTCTATCCGGTAGTAATGATAGCCCTCTGAAAACATGCCATGCTCACCTCTTTCATTAAAAAATAGTTTGATCACAAGATTGGCTAAATGCCACCCAGATTTTAAGCTCCCCTTTCAATTATGAAAACGGAGATGCTGAGACAACTCCGCAATTATGTTGAGAAACTTCCCTAGATGAAGAGAAGTATGTGAATCTACAGCACTACATACAATGAATAGATGCTTAATAAGTAAGTAGCATAATCCTCACATTCCTTGCCATCTTGAAAGCCCACTGCACTGATACCACAATACTGGTTGAAAGGCTTGGGTGGGTGTAGCTGGGTTGCTCAATCATGGATTTTGTCTTTCATGGTCGAATGATAAAAACGTGATTGGGTTCGCTGAACTGTCTATGCATCCAGTACTGAATAGCCTGCTCCAGGGATCATCCCTGTGTTGTCTGCTCCTTAATTTATATGTTTGTCCTCTGGCTCAGGTACTTCAACAGTACCAGGTAAACTTCCACATGCACATGGAGGACATGCAAATCCTTTTCTGGCTAGACAATCAACTAAGCAATCCCACCACCATCAGTTTGTACTTGGAAATTGTGCTCCATTGGATGGAGAAGAGGGTTTTCTGCATGAATGGTACCACAACCTGAGATGCTTGGTAGTATATAAGATCCTCATATTACCTTTTGACTAGCCATTAAGTTTAGAACTCTCTCCTTCAAATGCATAAAAAGCCAGGAACCTAGCAATATACATTGTTTTTTACATGTTGTCTGACCCTAAGTCAACACAGCACGCAAATGCATCAATCTTTCCATTCACTGTAATACCCTCACGCTTCTTCAAACTGACCAGGGAGTTAGGCTGACCGGGGCCCTTGTCATGGCATGCCTGGGTGATTGTAACACCAGCTACACTTTCCTCAAGAAACTAATCAGAAGATTGCAAAGAATACGAAACCAGGCAGCCAGACACTGTATTTAGCTCCCCAAGCATACCCATATCAAGCTTTCCCTGTTATATCTAGGCTGTCTTTCAGTAGGTGCTGGATACGTTTCTATGTACTGTCCACAAAGCCTACTGGGGTAAAGGCCCAGAATATCTTCAGAAACTACCTCACTGTGTGCCAGTCCGGATCAACTCTCAGTGACCTTATCCAACAACGATAATTAAATAGAATGAAACATGGAAGCAGCTCCCTGGTAATTCAGGTACATAAATAGAGGAAAGCTATTTTCCCCACTTTGAGATCAGAACCCAATCACCTTTGATTAAGGAAACTCCTGAGGATCAAACTCTTAAGACTTGTTTTTTTATCTTTTTTTTTTATCTCAGATCAGGCTTGGTATGGAAGAACATAAAATATGGATTCTCTTCTTCTGAACTGACTTTTAACACATATTGCTATCTCAAATCTGTACCTTTTTAACTTCTCTTGTACTCTTTAGTATCAGAAAGGTACCATGCACTCCTTTATAAATCTCGACATTTCCTAAATAAATGCTTAAATAATATTGTGTTGGTAAAATAGTAGCATTCTCTCTCGCAGTGACTAACAGACATATAGGAGAACTCTCAGAGATTTTGGGTTCTTCTGCATTCTTCACCATCAAGAAAAAATATTATTTTAGTCTCAAATAGCGCAGCTCATGAAAATTATATTAAAAAGGCAGGAAGGTCATCTTGCACAACAATTTCCAAGCATTGCTGCAATTGCAAACATTTGCAACTCTCGCTCACTAGGTCAAAAATTTGTGTAATTTACTTTCTTCTTGAAGAATGTGGACGCCCTCACCAAGCATGATTTCTATCTCTCCTGCCCTACAATTTTTAATATCAAAAAAGGTTCTTAAGTTCCTCAACTTATGGCCACTCTCACTCAATCCATTGATTTTATGGATCATCACTCACTGGTAGGCAGTCTCACTGCTGATTAGACTACAAAGCGACTTGGTTTTTTCTATCATCTGTTACATTTAAGTATCCTGTCTCCCAGCTGAAAATTAACAGTAGCGACTCATATCAGGTTAAAGTGGTGGGATTCCGGTGGGGACCGAAGAGTCAGTACAAAAATGTACAAGAGGATAGCCAACTAGCACGGTATACATGTGTGCCCATGAAACCAAAAAACATAACTCTTTGTGTGCTGGGGATCAGGCCCTTGGGCATCTGTGGGAAACAAACCAAAACACAGGCAGTTTTTCTTAAATACCCGCATGCCACGCACAAGAAATGAGAGGGGCCCTGCACGGCATTCATATGCTGTAATTCACAAGGGCTACCAGTGGGGAGCAGAGTAGGGAAGGGTGGGAGGGAGGGTGTTATATAGTTTGTCGGTAATATACATCAAATACAATTATCTAAGCCCTGCATAATACGCACGGGTAAAGGATTCCTTTTCCTCCTCGTTTTTGTTAAAAAGGTATTGTACACTTGGCAATTAATGTTGTGGTCTTATACTCTCTTTTCTTCCACTATAACTCATCAAATTTACCTATTTACCATATCAATGTCATACAAAACGACAATGTATGGTTGTATATGACTAAAATGCCAATAAAGTTTGATATAAAAAATAAATCTGGTTAAAGTGGTGGGACAGCGTGGGAGGCAATATCAAACAAAAACAAAAAAAGAACTTACCTGCCGCTCAACCCTCTTCTGCTTTATGCTGTGCACAGGCTGAGGCTACCAGACTCCCCTATGGCCATTCCAGTGCATGAGAGAAGCACTAGGATTGGCATGAGCTGGCTGGTTTTACGCTCCAACAGGGACTGGGAGCCTTTGACTGAAGTTCTCCACCCAGTAATGCAGCTCGGGTTGGAGAGATGTAGGTCCGCATATAAGTTTGGCTATCCTCGGACAGCTGACCAAACCGACATGCGCACTGACAGCAGTGTCCACCACTCCTCCTCCATGCTTCCAGTATTCTAGAAAGTATGGCCCCACCCCCAGACTTGGCTTCCCGAAGAAAAATAAAATGATAATAAAACTTTTATTATCATTTTAATTTTCACGTTTGTCTCTGCGGGCAGGGGAGCAACCCTCCTATCGCCATAACAGAGGAGCCGCCGCTGCTGAAAAACTTCGATGACTTGAACTATAATGTGCCAGAAGTCATTTTTGTTCCTTGAGCCTCTGTGGGCCTATAAACTTTAACCAATTCTTGAACATTATAAGGTTGTTTCACTCCGTGTGCGTCTGAGTGGCCCTGTAAGTGATACCTGCTTTCAGACCAATATGCGGTCTCACTCGCAGGCCACCTCTGTGGCTATAAAAACTAGACTTGTGCATTGGAAGGCCAGTCTCATCACTGCTGGGAAGGCTCAGGACCTTTTTACGTTTATTAGAATCTGGCTCAAACGAAGGAACATTTACCCTATTTATTGTATCTATTTTTTTTAGAAAGTTTTCAATAGTGCGAACATGACCACAGAGGGTATCAGAGTGCTTTACAGTTTGTACATCAAGAAGGATACAAGCAGACAAAAACAGAACAAACAAAGACAAGTCTTGTAGAGCCGGGCACCCTTGGAGCCCTGGCAGCTAGGACGCAAACCTGCAAGGGTTACCTCAGTCTCCTTTGGAAGCTCCCTTTCTAAGGCAGAAATGTCTTCATCAATAACACTTTGACTTCCTTTTTGAAAAGGACAGTAGAAGGATTCAGCCTGACTTCAGAGGGTAAGGAGTTCCAAATCCTCGGGCGATACCGGAGAAGGCTGAATTGTAGGTTTTCTTTTCTTGAATTTTTTGGGTTTGAGCAGTAGAGTGCTGGCACTTCTGGAGGCTCTCGATCCACCTGAGAGCTCCAGTTTTTGAGCGAGGTACAGCGGTGTACTGAAATGAATGGCTTTATGTGCCATGCATGCAATATTTAGATGTATCAAAGCTTCATATGGAAGCCAGCTCAGGGATATCAGATATGGCAAGATATGATTGTATCTTTTAGCGCCTGTTAGGAGCCTAGCAGCAGAACTGAGGGCAACCCTAAGAGGAGCCGTCTTAACTCTTGGAAAGCCTTAAAGGGTTGCGCTGCCATAGTCCAGCTTTGAGATCACTAAGGCTTGCATCGCGACCTTTAGGTCATGTGGAGGGAGAAAAGGTTGTATTTTCCTTAAGATGCTGAGTTGGAAGTTCGCTCCTTTGGTGAGGGTACTAATGTGCTTCTGCGTGTTCAGACTCTTGTCTAGCATTATTAACAGAGAGGTTGCGGAATCAACGATGTGTGGCTTACAGTTAAGAGCAGTTAGCTGATTAATCCATTGTTCTATGACTGGAGATTGCTTGTGTGGTGCAATTAGGAGGAATTCCGTTTTGAGAGCATTTAGCTTCAAGTGGTTATGTGTCAACCAGCTTTGTGTTGGACTGACTTGAGGGACCTGATGTCCTCAGGGGAGGAGATCTTCAGGTAAAGTTGGGTATCATCAGCATACATGTGATAGTGAAAGCTGGATGATTTCAGAATTTCTGTTAGAGGCTCCAAGAACAGGTTGAAGAGCGTGGGTGAGAGCGCAGAATCCTGTGGAACCCCCAGTGTGACCGGAGAAAGATGAGCTAGGGACTGGTTCACCTTGAAGCTTTGGTTTCTATTGTGACGGAATTAGAGAGAACCAGCTTAGTACAGGCCCAGACAACCCCATCCTGTTTTCCAGGAGGTGAATTAGGTTATCGTGTTTGACAGTATCAAATGCCGATGAAAGGTCGAGGAGGATCAATAGGCAAGATTCATTTTGAGCAAGCATTCTTAACGCATCATCTACAATGTGAGAGAGAGCGGATTCTATACTATGACCCTGGCGGAAACCAGATTGAAATTGGTCCAGGAGTTGGAATTGATCGATGTGGTTACACAGTTGGACGAGCACACATTTCTCCAGGAGCTTTGCTAACGTGGGGATGTTAGAGATTGGGCGGAAGTTATGTAGGTCAGTGGGATCCGCGGACTGTTTCTTTAGAATAGGGGTAACTTGCCCAGATTTTAGGCAGTCCGGAATAGCACCTTGCCAAATTGAAGCATTGACGATCTTAGGCCACAGTGGGAGTATGGAGGTTCTATTTTCAGAGAAGAGGTTCGATGGCAGGGGGTCGTTGTAATGATTAGATGGTTTCAGAGTAGCCAGCGTTTTGTGTATAGTGCTTTCATCCAAGGTTTTGAAAAAGCTCCAGGATGCTTAGTTTTTTGGGGGGGTAAAGCTGAGCAGGCAGGGTGACATCCGACCAGGGAGGAAGGAGGGTGTTAGGTGGACTAATCGACAACTGCTCAAGGGCTGACCATAGTTCAGCTTCGATCTTAGTAGTCTTATCCGTGAAGAAATCAGCTAATTTTTCGCAATTCGGCTGTGGCCCTCGACCCAATGCGGAGAGGTTAGGTTGACTGTTTTCTTGAGACTTGATGAGGTCGAACAGTTTTTTGGACGGTTTTTTGCCTGCTCTAAGTGATTTCTGAAAAAGGTGGCCTTCGAGCATCTGATGCGTAAGCACACATAGATGTCAGCAAAATGTGTCACATACACTGTTCATCTATGACTATATTGTTGTTTGGCAAAACACCCACATACTTCACTTGCGTTGTAATTTAGCAATCTTATAATTACGTATTAGTAGGTAAGCTCAGTCATCTGTTTTGGACTGAAAGCAGCAGTAGAGCTTTGAATGCTAATATTCTGTCTTGTTCCTGTGACTGGGCCTCAGTACAAATCCCAGGACTCCGCGTGTGTATGCATCATAAGACCTTGCACATGTGTGAACGTCAGGTCCATGGTCTTGTGAATCACAAGATATCCTCCATCCATGTATTTTGGGGATCCAAAGATCATTGACCATGTATTGTTCCAATATAGGATGTGAGGTCATTGTGCCTGTGTCAATACGAGGCCTACATTCCAAAGCAAATTCCAGGTCGTTCTGCTAGTCTAAGTCATAGACCAGTATATCCGTGTGTATCCCAGATGTTTATATCTCGGTGATTCCCAGGTTAGTGTGCTTCTGTGGATACCATCCCTTGTAACTGTCTGCGTCCCAGTTTAAGTAAATCGACAGGGATCCAAAGCTGAGTGGATCATGGTCTATTTTCTTGCTTGTGTGAATCCTATGTCTGGTTTGTGTGGATTCAAAATGTGGATCCTAAGTCGGATGTGAGAGAAAGATCGAAGGTCTTTGCACATGTTAATGTGCCATGTCTGGTACATATGTGCATTCCTCTATCTTTACCTAGCTCTATTGCTATTTCTGCATCCCAACGTATTCACCATTTTTGTGCCTCTGAATCTCTGGTCCCTCAATTTCATTCTTTCTCAGTTTGTAATCTCCACCTGTCTACATCTGAAATCCCCATGTTTTGAATCCAAATGCAGTCCCTTGCTGGGTCCACGTATCTACTTGTATTTCAAGTCCCTGCAATGCTTACTCTTTTTCAAACCCTGTGTGCTTTGTAGACCTATGCTTCCTCTCCATCTCTGGGCCTTGTATTCCCCTTCAGGTTTTTACATATGTGTTGTGCCCAGAGCTGTGCCTCTGTTAATCTCGGATCCACCACATTTCGATACCATGGATCAAATATTGCTACCTTTCCTTTTGTATTCCAGGTCTCTGCTGTTCCTTGTGGTCCTCTTAAGTGGTCTCTATCTCCACGTCCCTGACCTCAGTATGAATCTGACATCCCTGTGATGTATGTAATGACAATCTTTCTTTCCTTTCCCTTATAGGTGGCATTATTTGTATTCCAGGTTGTGTCAATCGCTTTTGGCCTTTGTAGATATTAGATCCCTGGCCTTCCTTTTGGCACTTTGTACCCTGATACCCATGATTCCAGGTCTTCTTTGTTTCTCTCTCTGTGAAACCCTCACCCCTCTCCAGGTGGTCCTGTGAATCCCTGCTCCTTGCCTTACTATCGCTTTTAGCTCATTTGGGATACATGTTGTTCATTGTGGTTCTTTGTGTAACTCCGTGCTCCTTGTCATTCTCTGCTTCCCTCTGCGGTATATTCTGATTCTCGTACATCCTTGCTCATTTTTATGTGAAACCCAGATGATCATGGTTTTCTGTGGGAATCCCTTTGAACTATACTTCTTGAGGCTTGTGCTTCTCTTGCTGTGAGTCTTTGGTGCCTCTCCTTACCCCTGATCTATGTCCTTCCTTAATACTCTTTCATGAATCCATGATCTTTACTTTTCCTCACTTTTCTCTATGTGAGTCTGATCCCAGAGTGGGCAACTGGTGTCGTGTTTGACCTTAACAGCATGTATTTTGTCCATATGCCTGATACCCAACCAAACCCACCTTGAGAGCCCCAGGTGTTGAGGGCGGATCCAATCTCAGAGTGTTAATAACCTTATCCCCATACTTTTTTCTCAACCAGCAATCACATTTACTCAATATTAAATAGTGTACTTTGCAAGGACCAGAATGCACCTTGCATGATTCTACAAATGAAGGTACATGGCATGGACTCAACTATAATCTGGTGTCTCAATCTGCTCTTATCTATGGCTGTGCTCTGGAACACTAGCCTCTTTTAGTCTGCCTTCATAACATAAGAGCCATGAACCCTATCAGCACCCCTTTCTTTTGGCTTTCCCAGAAAGCTAGAATTTCATAAGACTTACACCATCTTAAATCAATGTTGACTCTTTTTCGAATCTTACCTTGCTGTTTCTTTAGTCTGAATTTCTTAAAAATTGTGTTCCTTGTTTAATATTCTTTGCGCTGTAAAACATCAGCATCTTCAGAGCTGCACTATTCGTTGCAATATGAGATCACACAGGTTAAAAAAAGCAGAGGCATGGCTATGATTACTTTCTATAAGGAGGACAGTTTCTTTCTGAATTGCAAATCAAGCTGTGGCATAAAAGTCATAGCTACCTGCTGAATCATGAAGCAAAATGTGACAAAGAAGCGCAGTATCTTCTGAAATGGGAGCTTTAAGACATAGCAGACATTGTTAACTTTTAAACAGCTATGCAAGTTGTGACATAGAAAACACTTATCTTCTGAATTGTGAAGTAAGCTGTGCCCTCGCGGAGGCAGTAACCTTCTGAATCTTGATGCAAGCTGGTACATTGAATCCACAATCACTATCTGCTACATAGACGGCCTCGTTAATTTCTGACCTAGAAAGCAAACTGTGAAATGGCAGGTATGGTTACCTTCTGAATGGCACTTTATTATGAGTAATTGTCATGCAAGAGCACTGGAGCTCCATTTTACGAGTTTCTCCCTAACAGGAGTTTGTGTCCGAATCAAAATCACATTTTGTGTGTCAATAAAACACATAATGGTTTATACATGCACAATGTTTTCCATTTAAAACCTGGTGAAATGTGAGAGATTAAAAAGCTCAATATTCCAAGTTTTGCACCCAGAACCGGAGCAAAACATGCAATATTACTGCACATTCCCCCATCTTGAACTGCAGAATTGGGAATGATGCAGCAATATTGGTAATTGCCGAGGCACTATTACCGCATCATTTTAAGCAGCTCATAGAATAAGGGCTTTAGTTGCAGCTATGTTTGTCCACTGAGGCACAATCTATTGTAAATGGCCACCACCAGCACAGCAACCAAGAACAAAGTCAATTATTTTATTTGACTTTTATCTCCCTTTAAGCAGTGCTTGAATGGAAATCTAGAAGTGCAGGTAAAACAATACATTTGTGTGATGGAGTTTTATAGCCAGAAGCTATGGCGTTCCATCACCAGTTACCCCTGCTGGTGCAATTCTGATCAATAGTTCCTTTACAAATGTATTTGGAAGCACACAAATATGTTAATCATTGTACAAATCACGCCATTTCACTCGCCTATTATTCAGTTGTTTATCTTAATATCCCAAATTTTTTTATCAAATTCCAGTACTGAACATCATTTACCAAATGTCATCATAGTTTCTATTCCATTATACTGCTGCCACATTTATCGGTTTATACCCCTTTACAAAGGCTTAGAAATTAATCACACAGATGTCTTAGTTTAGTATATCTCACAGTTACTTCTCACTGCAAAAACGCTGTAAAGTGCATGTGATGCCATCTTGGATTGCTCAATCCTTATCAAGGGATGTCCATTAGAGAATATTATATCAAATAATTGAAGATCGAAATGCCAAAATGAGAAGTAACTATGTAAGATGCAGTGAACTAAGAAAGCTACATACGGAATTAATATCTAAGCCTTGATGTAGATTGACACTTATTTACTGCAGTCCCCACTCCCACCCCAGCATTTCCTGTAATATTCCAGAATTTGGCGAGATAAACATCTCATTTTTCAACTGCAAATCTTAGAGTAGGGGGCATTTACCACATTCGGTAAACCAACCACCAGGGTATCGATATAAACATGGTGTGTAAGTACTGCACTTCGCTCTCCTAAGTTTCATAGGATTCATAATCAGGGACTAATAATGCAAGTGTCAAAAAGGTGTGTAGTAGGAACCCATCTAAAAAAAAAATTGATTAAGGGAAATAGATAGCAAGAGAGGAAATATGACTTTCAGATTTATTAAAATCAGACTTTCACAGCAGCCACAGGCCATGAATGTGCTCTACATTGAGACCCTGCAACAAGCCCGTATACACCGCAGGGTCGACCTTGGACAGAAAAGCCTGGGCACCGAAATAAATGTGGCCCCATTAGTGAATTAGCTAATTAAAAATGAGTCCCATGTTTACAAATTGGGGCTGTTTTGAACGTGTTAAAAAGTAAAAAAAAAAATGGGCCCAGCAGACCATAAAACGCGACCACAAACCGCCCCCCAAAAAAACGGCCCTCCACACTGACCCGTCATAATAGGCCGACGGGCACCTTCTCATTGCCCTTCCGTATGTCGAACCACATGCCGTCTGAGCTGAAGAGTAGACTGGGCACCAAAAGGCCCTTTACAGCCCGTGAAGATTCTACATTGGGGCCCCCTGTGCTGAGAAACAAGCGAGTGCCAGGCAGTTCTGTCTTGCCAGGCAGGCCTCTGAAATTGGGCCCAACGATGCAGGAGGCCGCCGCGGTTCTTCCCCCGGTTACTTGTGTAAGATGTGGTGGGAATAAATAGCTGCGCCCCCCGCTTTTCCTCTCCCCCACCTCCAGTTTATGGCAGCTCTGCTTTCCCACAGACCAGCCTTCGAAAACAGGAAGCGCACACGAGGCCACAACAAAGGACACCAGGATTTCTGTCAGTCAGAGTGACCTCGCGCCAAGAGCCCGAAAACAAGGAGCGTGACTGGCCGCGGGCCCCGGCGCAGCGCATAGACGCACGTGGGCAGTTCTCAGCCTCGTTTTAAAATCCTGGGCTTTAATTGGACAGATTTCGGAACTAATGTCTCGCTACAGCGCCAATTGGCTTTACCTGCAGAGACAGGGGCGTAACGTAGGTCACTTTTGTTACTGCGGCGGGGGTAACCCAGATGCTCCCCACTCCCCCACCCCGTTCATGGGCCCCCCATTGAGCTTCAGGCCTGTACATATCTGAGATATATAGGTTACTCAGGGGCCCATATCGAATTATGCAGCCCCCCTCTAACATTTTGTGCTACGCCACTGTACAGAGCTTAATGTTAGAGGCAGTGTGCGTTATGCGGCCGAGGCTTGAGTCTCGTTCAATGGGCCTCATGCTACCCTGCTTTAGCATCCCTCCTTTAGCATGCCCGAATATTTGATTCGGGCCACTGAATGACGAGCCTCATCCAAATTATGCTTTGACAAATAATCACCTCATCGACACTGTATTTTGCAGTTGAAATTGCCACAGTTTTATTAAAGCCACTATCGGGGCCCCCGCAGGTGGGTCACGCGGAAGAAAAGGTAGGACACACTTTAATCACTCTGCATAAATATATCTTAATACAATTTAAATCAAGCTTCACTGGCTCGCCAACAAGAAATGTATACACTAAATCCCTCTGCCTTTGCCATCGTTCCATTCTATTGCAACGATCACCAAAGTAATGGAAGTAATGCTTGAAATAATCACACCCACTAGCAGTAACTTGAGGCCTCTTCAATCGAGTCCATCTTTTTTCCCCACTTTGCCACTCTAGACACGTATAAGTCACTTACAAATCAACCTTGGCTCTGCTTCGAAAGAACAACCAGCCTCTATTGCTAGGCCAGGTCCCCTCTGAAATGCTGAGGCACATTTCACTTTTTCATGACTGCATGAAGTACAATCTGTAGCATTTCTGTACTTTCGGTAGCAGCGTGAAATCATTGAAGTCTCAAACACCATCCAGTGATAGATACCAGGATGGGCTTAATAGGTGATGCAGAAAATATCTCTTTACCATGAAGTGGGAATCTAAGTATTTTACTTTCAAAAGAAAGACATTATCTTGACAACATCACCATACACTTGGTTTTATTTTGCACCAATGCTCTTTATATTTCAAAGGGATATTTCCTACACCCTTCTCTCACTGTATCCTCAAAATTTCAGAGTTGGTCATGTCTACTTTCTTGTAGGCCCCTCCCCTTAAAATGAACAGCTATGTTTTTCTTGGGAATTATTTTGCGTTTATAGATTTTTGGTTAAGAAAACATGATGCCCATCTTAGTGCTTCTGCCAAAAAGGGGGATTGAATGAGAGCTAAAAATAGAAGAAGTTAATTGTTGCAGATCAGTGACAAATGAGAATTTGGATCTGACCCTGAGGTGTCAATCAATTGTTGGTTTTATGGGTTAAAGAAAAAAAGATCTCAGAAGTGCCATACACGCGGTTCATGGCAATGCCCTCCTCCGGGATGGAATCCAGCACTACTCTTGCATTAAGTGTAGTCCCTATGGATTCTGTCAAGCATAGTCCCAGGGCGTTAAGTGGGATGAAAAAACTGGTGGTCTTTCAAAGGTGTGTGGCCGACGTAATTAAGGGCGTGGCTTAAAAACACTGAAGGTAAAAATCTGAGTTTAGCATAGTGTGCCGCCCGATTTTTATTTTGTTGTTTTTGTCAATGCATCCAGATACAACAAGTAACATCATACCTACAACAAGTCAGGACTATTGGCTTTGTCAATGGTTGTTAGTTGCATAAGATGAATAAGCAGCAACTATGGCTTGTATATAATATTGAAAAACTTTCCACTTAAAGCCCTGGTGACAAGTTTGCTGCTCCTGAGTTTCAAAAGAGAATGGAAACCCAGAGAGAAAATGACTCTCCTTAAAAGATTTCCCTTCCCCAACGACGCTCACCTGGCATGACGTCCTGTCGTAACTTCTCTGCTAGTGAGCAGTGTGAGCACGCGCACAAGATGTGCCTGCTCCCATTGCAGTCCTGAAAAAAATGTACCCCCTGTACCAGGGCACAAAACAGAGCCCGAAAGAGACCCTTTTCGAGGCCCCCTTTAAAAAACTGCCGGTCCTCAGCACCAGTGAAACCCAGCCCATTTAAAGCCCTGCGTAGTCCCCTTGGGGGAAGAAGAATCCACAACAAGTGTATCCGAGATCCAGGGCCACGCCTTCCTCCCTTGTTAGCTGGTTTCTGAGACAGGGAACCTCCAACCTTGTGCTCCCATTGAGCACAGTATCCTGTTTAAGGATGTGAGTGAGAGGAAAGTCTGCCTGTACGGGACGAGAGTCAAGAGACGGTCCACTATCCCACGGAACAGGAGGAAATGGTTCTGAGAGGGCCTGTGCTGAGCTGAGAATGAGGCAAACGTGCGGAGGAGCACGCATATAGGTACTCACACTGCCAAACATATCTACGAACAGGCAACATGCACACTTGATTCTACAAACAAGTAAATAGTTGCAAGCGCATGTAGATGGTAACGCAAATTCAAAGACACAGAAAGGCGGAAATAAGTTTTCAGGCACCTTAAGGTGCACTTAAACAAATGTGCAGACACCACGTTTAGTCTTATTTGGAACAGAATGATCAGCACACCCGTATTCCATTCTGAATACAGCCACTTAGTACACCTTAAAGCCCTGCTACACACCAATCACTCAATCAGGGTTGGTAAAGGGCAACTACTCACCCATGAGGGTCTCAAGGCGCTGGGGGGGGGAGGGATGGCGGCTCTGTTGAGTGCTGGGGTCATCCGAAGAGCCAGGTCTTGAGGTCCTTCCTGAACTCGGGCAATGCTGGAGATTGATGGAGGTGGATTGGGAGGGTGTTCCAGGCTTTGGCTGCAAGGTAGAAGAAGTACTTTCCTCCCTTTCTGGTCTTGTTGATATGATGGACGGTGGCCCGGAGAGAACTGGGCTTATCGGAGGTGTCTTTTGGTTGCGTGGAAGGAGAGGCGGCTGTTCAGATATGCGGGTCCGGTGTTGTGAAGGACCTTGTATGCGTGGGTGAGGAGTATAATGCTTTTCCCTATTAGCACCCTCATGCCCCAGCTTTGCTTTTCTAAGCCTAAAATTACTGGTGTCTTGGGACAATTGTTCTTCTCCACCATAACTCCTCACCACATCCATCTTCATTATTCGTTTTTCTACCACCCCCTTAATTCTTCACTGCCACCCATACCAACCTCTTGACTGCTTCATTGACCCACCTCCTCTACTAGATAGCCAACAGATACTTAAATACAACAATTATCCACGCATCACTAAAACCATCCTGCTCTGCTTATTTTGGAATAAAACCTCGTTTGTGTACCATTGTGATTGTCACCACCACTTCACTTCCCTGCTATCACTGAGAAATAGTTTGAACCCAATAACATGGAGGCAGCAGCTGTCAGTTATACCCACTATGCAAGATTCACTCACTTGAGCAATAAGGAGTGAGAGTTGGACTCCTAGGGGATTATTTACTTACACTTTACACGGGCTCTTTGCACAAAGCAACGCAAGCATTGTACCAATTTACTTACCATTAATGCATCCCAGAATGTGTAACACTGAGCAATTGCCTGGCAATCCCTAGTAAATCTAGGCCCTTGTCAGTTGCTGCCCCTGACCCTTGCTGGTCTGAGTTCGAGGCCCTCCTCCAACCGCAGGTACCCAGCTGCATCTCATCCCTGGTGGTCCAGTGGGGGGCATCTCTGCTCTGCTGCTTCTCTGCCCTGCTGCTTCTCTGCCCTCTGTGTCTCTGCTTTCTGCCTTCCTGATCTCTTTCCTTCCTTTCATCTTTCTTTGCTTTTTGTCACTTTTTGTACCTTTTCTGTCACTCTTGCCACTTTTCACTTTTTGCACATTTCCCTGCCGCTGTTCGTCTCCGGCGACCCCATCCCCCTCCAGCGCCGCTTTCCAGCTTCCCGCTTTCCAGCTTCCCGCTTTCCCGCCCTCACCCTCACACTATTTAATGGCAGCCAAAGGGGCGCCAGAGGCAAGCCCGTGCAAACCTCGACTGACCCAGCGTCTCGAGACCCTTACAGGTGAGTAGTCGTGCTTTCAGATACACCCTCTCCTTCCTCCAGAAAAACTCAAAATGATTGTTGGCAGATTGAAATCAACTTTTACATGGCATTTGAACTCATAAAAGCTTGTAGTAGTTCCATCTTACGAATATCTATGGGTCACAAGGAATTTCAGGGGTAGTCATAAGACCCACCTCAGCCAACTGAAATGCAAACTATTCTGACTAAATTTTGCAGTCTCTCCCACTTAATACCCCCACCAACTTTAATTGTAAAACCCCTGCACTTATTGGCATTTCCACAGAGCGAACTCACTCCTATCATTGACCTCTGCAAGTCTTTAAGTGGGACGGGACCTTCCAGGTCTCATATTGTGCAGTCAGTGCTTAATTTGAGCTAGTGGCTTCCGGTGCTCAGCACCGGCACTTAATCATCAACACCAGCGCTTTTCATGAGCACCAGTTAAGGGCACATTAATTTACAGGGAGATTAAGTGATCTGCCCAGAATCACAGGATGTTGAGCCGATGCCAAAACTTGAACCTGGTTCCCCAGCTCCGAAGTCGGCAGCTCTGGCCATTGCAAAACATCCTCTCTCCATTTTCATGGCTAGTGGTTGGTTCTGTATTAGGCGGCGCTAACAGGAGAAATGTGCTGGTGCAAGCTGCCTCTTGACAAGAGCCCCAGTATGTAATTTTTTACAAAATAACCCCTGCGTGCAGTAAATAACAAGCATTTGCAATGCAATAGGTCTTGCATTTATGCGAGTTTGAGCTATTGGCATTGTAAATGACAATGCCTTTTATTTATGGTTTGGTTTTTAAAACACAAATAAAACGCATTGTCATTTACAATACCAATAGCGTAAACTCGCATAAATGCGAGACCTATTGCATTGCAAATGCTTGTTGTTGTGAGCCCGGCAGGATGATCTGCGCTTCACTCACGCAGGGGCAGGGCTCACTTCACACCTCAGGCCAGTTCAAGCATCTGCCTAACCACTGTTATCATGCAGATGCAGCGATTAGGCTGATCACGGTCACAAACCCAGCCCAGTGTGCAGCAGCTGAAAGGGATGCAGTGTCATAATGCCCTTTCAGTCCATGGCAGCCGGGCCCAGGTGAGGGGGTACCCGCTTTGGGCCTCACACAATGGCACAATTTCAAAAGGTTGATGGACTCGTGGGGGGCCCCATCGTAGTTAGATGGCCGCGGGGCCCTGGCCAGCTGCCCACACTGCCCATGCCCAGCGCCGGCCCTGATTTGCCCTCGCGTTCTTCCCTTTTGAAAGTGCACTGCCTGCCTTTCGAGGGTGAACACGGCTAATGCTTACTATTGGGCTCAATGCGCCTGGCTCTCTATGCAAGGACAGGGCGCGGTGCCCCGCACGGGAGATGCAGGCAGCTCAGGAACACCCTGCATCAGGGATTTAAGTGCGATGAAAAAAATGGGGGGGGTCTCTCAAGGGGGCGTGGCCAATGTACTTAAGGGCGTGGCTTAAAAACACTTAAGCTAAAAATTTGTGCTTAGCATAGTGTGCCGCCGGGCTGGTATTTTGCTGTTTCTGTCCATGCATTAAGATATATGATACAACAAGTAACATCATACCTACAACAAGTCAAGACTATTGGCTTTGTCAATGGTTGTTAGTTGCATAAGATAAATAAGCAGCAACTCTGGCTTGTATATAATATTGAAAAAGCTTCCACTTAAAGCCCTGGTGACACCACGACAATGTTGCTGCTCCTGAGTTTCAAAAAGAGAAGGGAAATCCAGAGAGAAAATGACTCTTTAAAGGATTGCCCTTCCCCTATAACGCTTGAAAAAAACAGACCGCCTGTGCCAGGGCACAAAACAGAGCCCGATAGAGACCCGTTTCGAGGCCCCCTATAAAAAACTGCCGGTGCTCGGACCCGGTGAGACCCTGCCCACTTAAGGCCCTGCTCTGCATCCACCTCTTCCCAGCACTGCTCATCTTTTCACTGAGCTCCTATTTTTAGGCTGCTCCCATTTTCACTCGAATGCAGTCTGGAGTGAGAAGTTTACAAGACACAAAGGAAATCCATTAGCGAGCCTTTTAAAAGCGCACGCGCACTCGGTGACGCCATTTGACAGCCGCATACGGAAGATGGACGAGGTGCTTGGCAGTAAGGTTTCCTCTCCGAGGGCTCGGGCTCCTTCCCGCCTAAATCATCTTCTCACTCGACACACCAGCTCGAGTTATGAGGCAGTCAGCAGTTCCTCGCACCAGAGGATGCACCTTCGCTAATTAGCTGTATGCAAAGGCCGGTTCGGGGAAGGGCCTGGTAATAAAACCTAACCCGCAGTGCGCAGACAGCTCAACCATGAGCTCTGCGGGGCTGGCCAAACGCAGGATACCTCAGCCAAGCTAGATTGAGCAATGCCAGATTACCAGTTTCAGTGTCAGGGGGGCGTAGAGTGGCATGGGTGGAAAGAGCGCTGATTGACAGCACCGCCTGCTGCACAAGTAATACTGCGCACAGAGGCTCATCTGTAAGGGTGGCCTGCTGCACGGTAGAGTTTTGTAGACTGTATGCCAACCTGCTCAGGGTGCGTTGCCATGCAGAGAGCCCGTGTACAAAAATACAGTCATGAACCTGAAATAAGACACCAATGAGAGGATTAGGAAATGTCCTAGGAGAGGGTGGGGGGGGTCTGGTCAGGCTAGCAAGTTATAGGAACGGAGGGTGAAATGCTGACCTTATTGGTGTTTTATGGACGCACATGCTATGGGAAAGTACCTGCTCTACAGAACGAACATCTACTAAATGCAGGTTGAAATCTGCTGAACGGTTGTAGGAAATGTTTTAAATGGGAGTACATAAGTGCAGGCACTCTCTATTCAGAGAATCTACTTGCTACTGCATCTGCTCCATTGAGGCTGTGGCGCGGACCACGGGCGCGGTACGTTTGTCAGCCCTCAGGTGAGATAGACCTCTCCTGCCGGCTCTTTTTAAAATGAATGTCCTATCACCGTCACTCAGTGGTTAGCCTTAACAACTCATCACTGACTTCGGTCTCGAAGCGTGCTGGCCGGGACTCGTCCCAGGTTTCAGGGGCCCAATACCCAGCGGATGGGAAGCTCCTAGAAGCACCGGCAATCTGCAGCTGCTCAGTGTGCGCAGAGTCCATTAAGCAGCACGGCTGACTCATTTAGCCCAAGATGCATCAGTCCTTTTGTAGCGTCTGCCCATCTTATTATTTCAGTCGAGTGCCAAGCAAGCACAAGCCATTCGCAAATGTATTACTTGGGAAAACAAGCCAGTGTTTTCCGTCTTTGCCTGCAGAGCAGCTGGGTCTCACAAAGTGGGTCTCTCAGCACTGACCCGTAGCACCACTCCACGGCGTTCTCTGCCCCGCCTCCTTTGAGACACGTAGCCACTTCCTTGTGTGGGGCCCTCTGGCAGCTGGACACCAACAGACCAATGAGAGAGCTGACTGGCGCATGCTCCAGGCGTGAAGCCAGAGAGGTTGCTGGACGCCTGGTGCATGCTCCTTCACGGCTCTCGTTAAGACATTTCTTATCAGCTTGTTAAATAAACAAGCTGATAAGAAATGTCTTAACGACAGACGCAAAGCAGGCGAGCCAGTCCGGCTTGGAGACAAAGGGCGTGAACAGAAAACCCTCATTTCCAATGGCAGGCCACCGTTTACCATAAACGGCGACGCCGGCCAATGGAAATGAGGGGCGGGGCTTAAAGCCCTTTTCTGAAAGTCCTCTGCTACAAAATCTCTCACGGAGGCGGGGCAGCGCTTTGCGCTGCAACGCACGTGAGACCTAAAAACACATTGAAATGGGTCCCTATCAGCCATTGTATTCATGTCCTTTGCAGGCAAAAACTTCCACCAATAACGAGCAAGGACCTTAAAAACTGTTATGGTAATCCATGTCAGCAATGTAGTTCCTGTTTATATTTTTCATTTTGCTATACTTGCATTCCCTAAGAGAATGTGTTTTTGTCTAGGATTGTTGCAGGGATTCAGCACATACACAGAACTATGTGCAGGAAAATGGGACCTCAGTGTATAGGGGCAAAGTCTTCCCACCACCTTTAAGCCCACAAACCCAGGACCGACTAGCTATAATGTCTCACTTGCTCTCCTACACACTCATGAAGAAGTAAATGATTAGACACCCCAGAACACAACACTCCCGGATCTCTCAGGAATCGCGGTAACAAGACACACCTTTTCGCTCGCTCTCTTGTACATGTCCACAATAAGACTGACCAAAACACTAATATAGTTTAAAATGTTTATATTAACTATTGTGCTCCAAAATGCAGTATACGAGTCACAACCAGCAGTTAAATGCATAAACTAATACAGTTAGCATTGCAGCAAGGCCATACATCATAAAGGGAGATGTCATCATATAAAGACAGTGGATAAAGGACTATAAGGCCTAACAACCCTCCCCTTGGTAAGAAGAAGTATTAATATGTAATAGAAGATCTCTGGGCTTTGTCAGTAGACCCCATATCTTAGTGCCTAGATGGTATATCTACATCATAGGAACCGCATTGCTCTTTTCCCTGGAAAGCTCCCTCTCCAAGTGTGTGTTACCTAAACATGCATTCCCATTGTATCAAAGTACGAGTTTCCAGCCTCAGCTGTGTTAGTATGTTTTGTCTAGGGTCTAGGGACTCGCCAGAACAGAATAAAAAGGGGCATTGTTTATCGACCTTGGTCATAGTGTTCAGACTAAACTCCAGGAACAGGCAGAGAACAAACAAAGCAGACGGTTCTCAAGTGAAAGGCATAAACAGAGTCTTGCAAAAATAAAGCCATGTAGTAACATGCGCAAAAGCCGCATCATGGCTGCTGGGCTCATGCTAACTTAGCAATGTCGACAATGTCCCTGTTGGCCATGTGACAGGATGTTGTGTTTCTGTGGTTATTTTCACGCAGCATATTGCGCTTATAGAGTCTGTGAACTCTAGTGTCTGTAGTTGTCTATGTAAGTTCAGGTTGTGGGTGAGTGCTTATAACTGCCACAAATAAGAGCTTTGGATTTCAGACTCAAGGCAGTGCACTTTTCTCACAATGCCTGTCCGTGGGTCATAAACTCATCCAATCCCTTGGCTCTCTGCAGAGCACACAAAACAATGCTAACATGCCAATTGTAGTTAAGATTCTGTTTGGAAGCAGGTACATGGATGTTGAAATATTGGCAGGGTGAAAGTTAAAAGGAAATGAGGTGTTTACAGGTGAGTGGGCGCGTTGTGTGTGGGGGGTGGTGAAGTGAAGGAGATGCAAACAATTCATGAAGGAGAGAGTGAAAAGAGAGCGCTGAACCTAAGTGGCCCATGCAGGTAGGAGCGGTGGGTCGACAGATGACGAAGAGGGAAAATAAAATAAAAAATAAAGAAAACCACTTACCTTGCGATCGCTGCATCGCCAAATCGGTAATGCGATGATTGCAAGGTAAGTGTTTTTTTTATTTTTTATTTTCCTTAGTCAGTGTCAGTCAACTTACCTCCCACCCCATCCTACTGCTCTTAGCAGCACAGGCCCCTCTTATGTTTAATTCAGTTTCGAATAAAAAATTAATTATTGTTACTTATGTACCTGAAACTGATAACTTGTACTGACAAAGTCAATAGACTTGGCTTGTTTTAGGTGCTCGCCGATTAGTGTTTGATAGCTTAATGAAATAACAGAAAGCTCACTGAGACGCTCCAAAATTCCAGTCGGTGGCATGCAATGTGAAGCACAGGATTTTAGTTTATATGTTTTAAACCATTACTTTAAGTATATATACACCACACCTCTTGGAAAGAATCCCTAGTTATGTTTTTTGACAATGCCCCTTTTAGACACGCCCTTCTTTTTCCATCCCACTTAAAATTTTGGAGCCCTGCCTGCCTCTCATCACTCATATAATTTGGATGGCATTTAATACTCTCCACTCCCCCCAATCACTAGGACACCTATTAAAAGTCAGAAATTCTCTTCTGATTGCATCCTAGCATTTATTACCAGATTCTACTATAGTTCTACTCAGCACAGAACTGCCTGAACTCTCTTAAAAGGGACTACTTCAGGGCTGCAAAATACAGACAGTAAAATAAAAATTAAAACCATTTGTACACATTTCTCAGATACTCCCAAAGAGAGAGAAACATTTGTGTACCACTAGTGCTTATTACCCGGACTAATTAAACAGTGCATCATAACTAGGGCTCCTGGTTTTATGGTATTTATTTGTTTGACATTTCCGTCTGTATTTATCCATATTTATTTTTTGTCAACTTTATCTGTATTTATCCATATTCATTATGGGGTTTGTGAAAAAAATAAAGATGAAACTAGTATATTTCCACATTTATTTCACCAATAAAATGAGGTCACACTTGAATGCCTGCCATTTTTCAGTGATATGAATACCTGCAAAAGATAGATCAATACACTTAAATGAAAATACGCAAATTTCAGAATCAGCTTTGTGCATATCTGCTGCTGTTTAAGCCTCTTTACTAAAATTCCTTTTTTTAACCCCCTTACTTATCAATCCACACAGTTATTGGCCTGGCAGTCATGGCAAAGTGTATTTAGAATCGCTCAAAAAGCACCCAATTTCCGTTTTCATCCTTATTTAAAAATAAATAGAGACAAGAAAACAAATGGTCTTCTGTCTGTATTTATCTGTAAAAATTGAAAACAAGGAGCCTTAATCATAACCTAAGACACATTTACATTCACTGTGCACGTGATATTTTCACATTTAAATAGTCTTTATGCAGTTCATATCCCCTTTGTTCAAATCAACATAGTTCCAATTTCCAGAACATATAGTTTTCAGTAGGAGAGACACTCAGGACCATAGACTTTTTTCTGTCTTCTATGATCAATCCCAGTGTATCAAGACCTGTACATCATTCTTGTACCACTATTGTTATGGTGATTCATGACAGAATCACAACCATACACTAACAATGGGAATTGGTCCAATTATGCTGAGACTTGCATTTTCATGTCCAATGATTTGAAATTATTTTGCAGTTATGAGACTTACATTCACTTCCACATTTGTTCTACCCATTTCTTTCAGAGAATCTCCATTCAATAGTCATATCTACATTTGTTCTGCCCATGTTATTCAGAACACCCCCTCTCAATAGTCCCAGACATGATTATTACTCTAACATATACCATAGTTAATGTGTCCTCCTTTCTGTACATAAACAAGGAAGGTATACCTTATTATGCTAATTGCGCTCATGCCCGCCAGAGTGCTGAGTAGTCACAACACTATTCCCCTCTTTAGCCTTGTTCTGGATATAACTCTGATGTACCGTCTGTAGCTAATCCCAATGATACGGGAATATCTATAAATGAGAATGATTTACATCATGAAGCTCACTTGTCCAAGGCTAAAGAGGGGAATGGTGTTGTGACTACTCAGCACTCTGGTGGACATGTGCGCCACTTAGCATAATAAGGTATACCTTCCTTGTTTATGTACAGAACAGAGGATACATTAACTTTGGTATATGTTAGTGTAATAACCGGACTATTGAAAGGAGATTCTCTGAAAGACCTGGGTAGAACAAATGCAGCTGTGAATGGAAGAGGTGATTATTTATGTGCAGGAAGGGACACCTGGTTTTATGGTATTTATTTGTTTGACATTTCCGTCTGTATTTATCCATATTTATTTTTTGTCAACTTTATCTGTATTTATCCATATTCATTATGGGGTTTGTGAAAAAAATAAAGATGAAACTAGTATATTTCCACATTTATTTCACCAATAAAATGAGGTCACACTTGAATGCCTGCCATTTTTCAGTGATATGAATACCTGCAAAAGATAGATCAATACACTTAAATGAAAATACGCAAATTATCAGAATCAGCTTTGTGCATATCTGCTGCTGTTTAAGCCTCTTTACTAAAATTCCTTTTTTTAACCCCCTTACTTATCAATCCACACAGTTATTGGCCTGGCAGTCATGGCAAAGTGTATTTAGAATCGCTCAAAAAGCACCCAATTTCCGTTTTCATCCTTATTTAAAAATAAATAGAGACAAGAAAACAAATGGTCTTCTGTCTGTATTTATCTGTAAAAATTGAAAACAAGGAGCCTTAATCATAACCTAAGACACATTTACATTCACTGTGCACGTGATATTTTCACATTTAAATAGTCTTTATGCAGTTCATATCCCCTTTGTTCAAATCAACATAGTTCCAATTTCCAGAACATATAGTTTTCAGTAGGAGAGACACTCAGGACCATAGACTTTTTTCTGTCTTCTATGATCAATCCCAGTGTATCAAGACCTGTACATCATTCTTGTACCACTATTGTTATGGTGATTCATGACAGAATCACAACCATACACTAACAATGGGAATTGGTCCAATTATGCTGAGACTTGCATTTTCATGTCCAATGATTTGAAATTATTTTGCAGTTATGAGACTTACATTCACTTCCACATTTGTTCTACCCATTTCTTTCAGAGAATCTCCATTCAATAGTCATATCTACATTTGTTCTGCCCATGTTATTCAGAACACCCCCTCTCAATAGTCCCAGACATGATTATTACTCTAACATATACCATAGTTAATGTGTCCTCCTTTCTGTACATAAACAAGGAAGGTATACCTTATTATGCTAATTGCGCTCATGCCCGCCAGAGTGCTGAGTAGTCACAACACTATTCCCCTCTTTAGCCTTGTTCTGGATATAACTCTGATGTACCGTCTGTAGCTAATCCCAATGATACGGGAATATCTATAAATGAGAATGATTTACATCATGAAGCTCACTTGTCCAAGGCTAAAGAGGGGAATGGTGTTGTGACTACTCAGCACTCTGGTGGACATGTGCGCCACTTAGCATAATAAGGTATACCTTCCTTGTTTATGTACAGAACAGAGGATACATTAACTTTGGTATATGTTAGTGTAATAACCGGACTATTGAAAGGAGATTCTCTGAAAGACCTGGGTAGAACAAATGCAGCTGTGAATGGAAGAGGTGATTATTTATGTGCAGGAAGGGACACCGTACTGCACATGAACAATCATTCATGGCAATTTGCTTTTTTCAATGTGGGCTGCAAAATGTAGCACACATAGAAAGAGCAAAAAACTAGGAGAAATTAATAATTTCTCCTCTTATCGCCATTCTAAGACCAGGTATTCCCTGGCGTTAGTTTTTGGCGCTGCCTCAGCCTTGTAAATCTGGGACAGCATCAAAATGCAATAGGTGTTGTGGTGAAACACCCACAGCAACACCCATTGCATGCCACTTTGTTGAAGAGGGCTGCGGTGGAAAGGGACATATTTACAAGGTGGCGTTGTAAATATGGGAAATGGCGCTACACCACTGTAGCTTCACAAAAGTGATGCTCGGGTGGCGAATGGGGCTGCATTTATGCCCCTCAGTGTCTGACTCTGAATTCCCCCAATTGTACATAGTATAACACATGCAGACAGAAAACCTGGCGTTTAAACGATAGTCATTCCTTTGCTCAGCAATGCCTTCTACGGTACTTTGTTACAGCTTTTTATGTATTGTCCTATTGTTTGGATGAAAGACATAGCACTGACAGAAATTTTGTTTATTCCATGTTATTTGTGTTAACATTTAATTATTAACTCTGGCATTTCATTGGCCCACACAGTAGTACTCTCATTCTGGTGTGCGGAGACAGCTCTCGTCAAGCCAGAGTTTGGCTGAGGCGAGAGAAAAGATAAAGGTAGGTATCTAGGATACTATCTCCCTTTATAAAAAACAACGCACAACAAGTCTTTTGTATCCCAGATGGAATCTAAATGTTTAGGAACTGGAGCCCACATGTGCATACCATTATTTTTTTTTAAAGATCCTCGCCCACTGTATTGGTGGCATGCTTCATCACTGGATCTCATCCTGATCGCTATAAGCCAGGATGGGCTTGACGCCTTCAGAGAGAGCACATTAGATATTATACTAACAGGGTTTCTTTTACTATATAATTAAAAATATCTAAGGGTTACCCTGTTTCCCTTTACTTTGAGTGCCCTCAGTATGGTTAAAAACAATATATCTGAATGTTTATGGATATCATTGTCCATGCGTCCCCATGACAGTCAACATGTTCTGCCTATTCATGGGCTACTACGGGTCCTCGACTTTCGTCAGGACCAATAATAAACCCCTAATCTTTGTCCATATCCAGTACTACCCCTACAAGTACAGTTCATTTAGTGGGAAAGATATCTTTAAAACATGCTGGCTTAATTAGCCAATAGGTATAGATAGTACCTAGTAGTGTTTAGTAGTGCCTGAAATGACAAAGGTACACATGCATTCAGCATAATGTTCAGTTTGTTTTCTTTGCCTCGTTTTCCAAGGTTTGAGGAGAGGCGGTATGCCACACCTTAGTTGTATTAAACAAAACAACACATATACAGAACACTGCAAGCAATGTAAAGAATGTGGAACACACAACAATGCAAACAAGAGATGATCAAAATCACTTATAAATCAAGTTAGTTCTGTATCTCACGCTACTATTATCGTATCACGTTTCATAGCAACAAGTGGCGATATGCCCCTTAGGTGCACTATGGAGTGCTGAGGGTAAAAGAAGACCAGGCTGATTTTGTTAGATCTATCGGCAGCCTTTCATATGGTACCTCATTCTTCACTTTTGACCCACCTTCAGGCGATTGGGGTAAAGGGGTTGGCACTTGAGTGGATGGTCTCTTTTCTAGGGAATAGAGTTCAGGAGGTCTGGACCCCCCATTTGCCTCTGGCAAAATGAGGACACTAAAGCAGACAGCAGAGGGAGGCCTGCTATCATCAGCCATTGCACCTCCTGTATTCTGGCCGGACTGGGAAGGTGATAGACTGCTGTCACGCTCCAAGAGAAGCGTTGCTCTCACAGGTGGTGACCGGATCTGCAGATGGTCACAAGGCTTGGCGCGATGTTCTGAGGGTTGGGAAGGAATCCTCAACTTAAAAGAGTGAAGGCCCAAGGGAAGGGGAGGTACCCAAAACACAAAGCTAGCTGTAAAGACAACAAATTGAAGGGAATCTCATGCTCCCTACTGTTTAAAAAAAGCTCCAAATTAAAGAGACAGAATTGATTTTTTCAGCCTATACTACAGGTTGTGATAAATGAAGAGAGCCATAAGGGTAATTCCAACCCTAAGCAGGGAACTAATCATTTAATAACTACCTGCTTCTTTTGGGATTTTCCTTTTCCCTAATTTTTTTTATTATTATGATTATTTATGCAACAACACTTGTTAGCTATTTAGTTTGAAAACAACCTGGGAGAAAGAGGGTTGCTGCACTAAGGAAATAATTAGTAGAATTAAAGGAAAAGAGAAGAACGTATCTGCCAATAAAATATTGCTTAACTGAGCCATCTCCTTTTTAGGTCTCGCCTGACCCAGCGCATGCGCTGGTCTGGCGAGACTTATTGAGAGGGCTCCAAAAAGTGCTACCAGGCCAGCCTAAAGCTACAGTGCATGTGCGCGGGCGCGCGCGCCGTGCTTTATCGCGATTACGATCACTTTCACAGCCGCACGGCCGCTTGGCATAGCCAATAAATCTCGCTTTTGGGACCTTATAAGTATTTAGTTATGCAACTGTTGCATGGCTAAACACTTATAAGGTCCCAAAGGCGAGACCTATTGGCTATGCCAATGCTTGTTTAGGTTGAGTCTGGGCAGCGCATGTGCTGCTCTGCGAGGCATGCTGTATTCAAGTATGAACTTGAAGCCCCGCCACTCTCCACCCATATTTGTCATTGGCTTGTGTAAATGTCCTTCGTAAATGCTGGCTTCTGATTCATTAATAGGCTTGTTAGTCCCTTCTTAGTACCACCTTGTCTTCATTTGTAACCTTCCATGAGGACTGGCCCTTTTACTTCTGTTGTTACACGATATGTCTCATTTAATCTGTAAGCACTATTTTCATTAATGAGTTTCACCTACTTCAGGAACGACCTGCAGCATTCAGCGAGCCATGTGCGCTTTCACTTTCCAAGCAGCTCGGTACAATGGCGGCTACTTCTTAAAATGCAATAGGTCTCGCATTTCCAAGAGTTTGAGCTATTGGCAATGTAAATAATAATGCATTTTATTCATGTGTTAATCATCAGAACAGATAAATAAAAGGCATTGCCATTCACAATGCCAATAGCTTAAACTCTCGCAAATGCGAGACCTATTGCATCGCAAATGCTTGTTTTTCTCTATAATTAACCTAAGATCATCGTGATAGTGGCCCTTCTTCAATAAATGATTTAATTATTTGCCAGTAAGCTTCATCACTCCTAGTAAGATGCTCCTTGTCGCTATTATTACTTGTTTGAGGTGAAGGCACGGACAGCCCGTTCACACGCAGTACATTCATTACTAGAAGAAGTCCTTTCACTGTTTCTATCACTGGAATAAAGTAAACAACTCCTCCCCTCTCCAAGGCGCCCTGCCTGTCAGTTCCAAGAGGGAGGGTTGGACTTGGACGAGGAGCATCCTACTTAGGTTAATGAAGTTTACTGGTAAGTAATGAAAACCTCATCCACTTGTAGCTGCGTCCCGGTCATTATTGCTTGACAATAATCAAACTTGATAGCTTTATTTGGTTACAGTATCATAAACCTCAATTACACAATTGCAGCTTTCAGTACTCCTGATGCAATTTTTAACAATTACTGTTCCCCAAAACCAAATGATAATGTGACATAAATGTGTTTGGGGTGGACCATGTAGCTGCTCTACATATATGTCTTGTAAGGACATTTCTGCTACTTCTGTCCGTGAAGTGGCCACTGTCCTTGTTGACCTCACCTGATTCGTATGAGGTACTTCACCACCTTCAGACAAAAATGCTTGCGAAATCACCTGCCTCACCCACCTGCTCAATGTAGGTGTAGACACCTTTTTTCCTTTGTTGGCTACCCCAAGTAAGAAGAGCAAAGCATTAAAATATCTAAGTTATTTTTTCCTCTGTTTATAAATTTGAATAGCCCTTTTCACATCTAAGTCAACTGAAATAGGATTTGGGATATCTGAGGCCGGGACTGGTAATACTATCTACTGAGATGATGAAACATCTTGAGGATGTTAGGCCTAAATTTTGGATCAGGTTTAAGGACAATCTGATCTTGTAACAGTTTTAGATAAGGGTAACTCACCACTAATGAGTTTGTTTTCCTAGCCGTCTAGCCCATGCTATTGCAACCAAGAACGGTATCTTTGAGGAGAGTCACCCAATACTGAAGTATTCAAAAAGTGTTTTTTGTAAACCCTTTATTACCACTGATAAATCCCACTCTGATATAAGTGCTGGAATTCCTACCTTTTTCAGTCTGAAACGTTTTTGCCGTTTTGGAACTTATGGGATAGGTTTTGAAACATCTGAGCTTGACTCCCTAAAAGCTCTTATTGATGCCCATTGAGTTGACAGAGTTGCGGGAGCTAAGCCCAACATAAATGTATCTCACAGAAGAATCAAAATTTGAAACTGATGACAGGTTTTAGCTTCTAAAGCTATTGCACCACACAATTTGTCAAAATATTGCCAATGTTTAGTGTAATACTTAAGTGTAGAGATGTTTCTTCCCACCTGTATATCCAAAGCTGCTCCTCCAGAAAAGCTTAGATTTTGTACGGCTATCCTTTCAATTTCCATATAGCTAGATGTAAACTCATAGCAGTGGGGAAGGGGTGACGACTTTGATTGAAATTGCTGACAGCCTACGGCTAGATGTAGAGGAAACCACATCCTGCTTAGCTAATGAGGTGCAATTAATTTCAGATTCTACATTCTCTGTTCCAAACAATATTAGAGACCTTGGGCATTCCACACAATTGTGTTACGTTTTTAAATGCCACTAACTTAGGTGAAAAAAACACTGACGTCTGTATGTTGCGGTAAAGATTGCCCTCCTGCGTATTGTATTTCCCTAAAATATATATTGCTTTCAGGGATAATACTGTAACTTCTGCCCAGGTAAATATATTCTCTGCTAGGGATATATTCCTTGTCCCTCCCCCTCCGCTTGTTAAGATAGTTCTTTGCTACTTGGTTGTCTGATCTGATTAAGACTGCCTTGTATCAAACATACCACACCGCACTCTGGGGGAAATTTACAAGCCCACTGCACGACCAGTACGCCACTTTTAGTGACGTACTGGTGGCGTAGTTCACTGCTCCATATTTACAAGGACAGGAAAAGCCACCCTGCGTGGCTTTTCCTGTCCTTGTAAATATGTCCCTTTTACATGCAGCACTTTGCGTGAAAGGGGCGTTCCATGGGTGTTGTTGTGGGTGTTTCCACGCAACACCCATGGAACCAGACACATTTCCATATTTACGAGGACTAGTAAATCTGGAAATGCGTCTGAATGCTAGACCACCCTAGGGGTGACGTAGCACTCCTCCCCTTCCCAGGACGTACTTAATGGTGGCTGCAGTGGATGCGCCTGTCTGCACCTGGACCGCACTTGTCTCCAGGAACCCTGGTCCTGTCCCTTCCCACCGCTACCACTACCCTGCCTCACTCCTCTGTGCTCTCAGCCCCGGCCACCGCACTACTGCCACACAACACAACATGGAAGGAGAGTTCACATGCACCTCCTGCAAGTTCTCATGCAATCTCCCTCATCCTACATCCATCACTCTCTTACCAACGGCACCCAGCACCTCAATTGCTCACACTCACACAAATCAGCCGCCTGCTCACACTCATATAGACCAACCACCACACATACCACATACTTGAATGCATGCTCCTTTACACCCCCTCAATTACTAAACACGCCACTGAGATATATGGCCTAATGCACCACCAAACTCCGGACCTGTTTTTACTCATGGAAACATGGCTAAACCCAACCTTTGCAGTGGGCATCGCTAAAGCCATCCCCGCTGGCTACAAGAGTGCCAAGAAAGACCATCAGCACATGCCTGAAGGTGGAGTTGCCATTATATTCAAAGATACTTTCAGCTGCTCCACCTACACGGACCTACCTACACCTACCCCCACCAGCTACATGGAACACCTCACGTTTAAGGTACACATCCCATCCAACTTCTCCCTGGCTCTGAACACTTGTATTAATAAATAAGGAGGGTAGCTGTTCCTGGGAAAGAGACGCCTGGTTGGACTGTGAATGGAGTGAGGGAATCTTCCTTATTAGAAGGTGGTGCCCTCACATACCCATGTGGGTGTCATGCTTTATCATCGGGCTTAGCTCCTCATGGGGCTGGTGCTGCATTGCCCCACAGACCCTGCTAGAGGATTCTTAGAAAGAGATCTTTTTGTATATAGCCGCGATGAGTTCAGGTGTTTGGGGAAAGATGAGTATAAGTACTGAAATTAAGTGATTTAATGCTACCTGAGTGGTATCGGAAGATGTTTTAATCAGGGGTCTCCTTGCCAGGGTTAAAAAAGTGTAGACCGACAGGAATCGTTACGGGGCCTTACAATCTCTTAAGGGTGCTTTAAAAGGTCGACATGTTTCATGCCTTTTAGGTCCAGGAGGGAATCATGGCGTTCCCTCAGGACCAAATGGATAAGGTGTCCCTACCCTTAGTCAAGGAGGGGTGTGAAGATCTCAAAATATCGGAATATATTTAAAGATCACAAGGGAAAGTAAGTCAGTAGTACCTACAATCAATCAACCTATACGGATCCTTCATTCCAACCTAAGATAAAGAAAACATGGAATGAATACTATAACATGCATACTTTCTATACATGGTTAACACTTCCTTGAGGGCTATATGAAGGTTATGGTTGCATTAATATATTGGTAAAGCCAAAGCATGCTAAGAGCGCAAAGCTCCTTAGTGTTTCATGCCACAAATCCGAGGAACAGGTGAGTGACACATTGGTGGTTGCTTTGACTTTTTGTAAAAAACACAGACATGTTAAAACACCTACGGATAGACATCGACACACATGTGGTAGCCCTGAATAAGGGTAGGGATTATTCTTACCCAGATAACAGGAAACTGAAGCGCCTTATGTCAAGGCAGAGGACCACGTGAAAGCGGCCGTGGAAACTGTAACATAGAGATATGGGGAAGAACAGATTAGACTTCAAGGCACATATACCTGAGAGTCTGGAGCATGCCAACTCGGTTTTAAATACTTACAGAGCCCAGCGCGGAGATGAGTGTGTGACCTACTCTACGCTCTGCCTGCCAGGAGGTGGTTAGTGCAGCGATGGGGCCGTTGTTTTATATACTGTAGATGGCCTAGGTGAAAAGAATGTTGCCGATCGGTAACCGTGACGAAAGTCATGTGGTGCGGGTCAGTGAGTGTGAATGGTGACTTCACGGTCCGTGGGCTAGAAAAAGGTTTGGCCATTTTGGCCTGGTTATCACCAGTGCAGATGGTCCTCTTTTTTTTTATATGGGGTTTCTTACTCAGAAATGGACTCCCGCTAGCCCCGTATCACCAGACAAAGCTGTGGTGGCTGGGTGAAGTAGTTAGGGAATGGTGCCCCAAGTGATACGGCATTTGAAAAACAAGCTAGACCACTGTAAATGCGGTCACGTGTGATCACGCAAAAGGTCGTCGGGGAGTTGCGGCCATCTTGGGTAGGTTATGTGCGTGGAGATGTCAAAGCCATGATCAAGGAATGTGTAAATACCAACGTAAAATATCCTGCAGCAATAAGCAGGAGCGGCCCATGCAGGTAAGAGCGGTAGGGCCGGGTGGGGGGTATTTGGCAGGTGACCACGAGGGAAAATTAAATAAATAATGAATTTACCCTCGTCGTCATCTGTCGAAATCTCTCCCACCCAGCCCCACCGCTCTTACCAGCATGGGGCGCGGCTGGCAATAAGATCAAATTTAATTCTGACACATAAAAATATAATGATATTAGTAAATAATAGCATGGCTGGCCCAGAATCCAAAAAACCATGATGGCACAGGTAAATCTGTAAAGGCACAAAGGTCCCATGGCTGGGTCAAGCTGCTGTATCAGTTGTCTGGGGTGGGTAGGTGTTAAATACTGGGGTGAGTAACATGAAGGTTTGGAGTGTTTATATAAACTTGTATAAGTGCTGTGTGTATTACGCACACAGTGTAACCATTAGGGCATGTGCCCTCATAAACAGGGAGTGTTATTTATTAAATGCACTCATTCCAAGGTATGTCATCATCCAGCCCGTCGATGTGGGTCTTGAGGCAAAATATCTAGATATCATAAACCCAAGATTTGCATACAAACGGACAAAAAATTTGAGAGACCTTCTTGTTCACATATGACCTCAAAATACCCCTAGGACGTCTCAACTCACCCTATGGGGGCTACCACCAGTTACGGGCTATTACCCATTTGGGACGTGTGTTTTATGCCCACTGACTGTAGCAACAAAAGAAGTTGATCTAGGAGAGTCCCGCCCATGGGTTCAGAGAGAACACACTAACAGCAATACTAAGAATTGGATTTACCTAATCACCTGCTCTTGCACACTTTGTTACTTAGGGATGACCACAAGACTGATTAAGACTAGGATTACAGAACACCGCAACAACAGTCGTTGCAACAGAGCAACTACCAAAATGCCAGAACATTTCCTTGCAGCCAATCACAAACCAGAAACCATCAGGTGGACTTTCCTAGAGGCTGATGATCGTTAGGACCAAAGATCATTGTTTAAAAAATGAACAACGTTATATTTTTTGCCTCAAGATCCACATCCATGGGCTGCACAATGATATACCTTGGAATGAGTGTATTAGATAAACAACACTCCCTGTTTACATGAGGGCACATACCCTAATGGTTAAACTGTGCACATAATACACATAGCCCCTCAGCACTTATACTTTTATAATAACACCCCAAACCTTTGTGTTACACACACCAGTATTTAACACCTACTGAGGCAGGACCCTGTCCCAGACAATTGATACAGTAGCTTCACCCAGCCATGGGACCTGTGTGCCTTTACAGATTCACCTGTGCCATCATGGTCTTTTGGTTTCTGGGCCAGCCATGCTATTATTCACTAATATCATTAACATTTATGTGTCTGGAGTTAAATTTGATCTCATTGCTGCATAATATTTTATGTGGGTATTTACACATTCCCTGATAGTGGCTATGAGGTCTCTGCTGCACACAACCTTCCCAAGATGGCCGCCACTCCCCGATGACCTGGCGGAGGCGTTCTGGATGTTCTGCAGCTTCTTTAGGAGTTCTCTAGGAGTTTCTGGGTGGTGTGTAGAGTGTGGTGCCATGGTCAAGTCTGCTGCTGATGATTGCATGGGTGACTGTTTTCCTGGACTCGGTGGGGATCCACATGAAGATCTTTGTCAGGTTCCCCCTTCCTGGTTTCCTCTGGGTTGCGCTGATGCTCAAAGGGGTCCACCTCTCAACTGCCCCAAGTCTGGAATACATATAAACACGGACTGGTGAGGTAGTCAAGTGAGGGAAGGAAAGGGTAGGGACAGCATGGAGGGAGATCTGGGGAGGACACAAGAAACACACTATTAGTCTTTGCTGTTGGTTCAAACCCGCCCAATCAGACAAGGTAGAACAGTGGAGTAATTTCATTAGTTAAACACGCTACCTGAAAAGAAAGAGAACGATGCAGTGATATCAGAAGAGAGAGGAGGGTGATTGCACTGTTCCAGCCTGTAACTAACCAGAAGAGAGGACACATCACATGCACATGTTATATATACATAACGATCCCCCCCACCGCAGACGAGAGCGAAGGGTTCTCTCCACCTACCCGAAGATACAGGTAAACCAGTTCAAAGTGCAACACAGTGGTCTCCTGCACACCCTCATATATCTTTCTCTCTCCTAAAATAAAGGAAAGATAACAAACAAGTGCACTTGAAGAAATGACAAGCAGCAGAGGTACAATCCTCTCTTGTACATTGCTGTAAACGAAGGCACATTGGACTGTACTATGCCCATGAGCATCCAAATTACAGTGTTTGTTTTGATTCGCTAGGCACTGACCATATTGCGTAGAAATAATAATCTCTCCACAATTGCAATATACTTCAGCAATCAATCATTCTGGCAATGCATATCCTGGGGTAAAGTATTTCATGTATGCCAGTCCAGGATGATCAAAGTAACATGAAGACCAAAATGAAGAGCACAGTGTCAGCAGTAACCCGCAGTAGTAACCGCCTGGTAAGGTTTGGGTTGTCAATGCCGTCACTGTTCAATGTATAAGTAGTCTCTCCCACCAGGGAGTGTCTTAAATTCTCTAGTGCCCAATTAGTCTCACCTGCGCTCCTCTGCAATGGGGCAGTGAATCTGTCCTTTCCAACAGAGGAGCGTGAGACCGAAGCGTGGAAAGCACTGGGCGCTTAGGCGTCCCTCTGCATGAGACGCTAACGAGCTGTCTCGCCAACAGAGGAGCGAGCGCGGTGTTCCCTCCATGGAACCAGGAACACAGACCACCAGGAAGACAAACAATAAGGGGGCACTAGGGCGCTCCTCTGCAAGAGACGCGGAAGTGCGGTCTCGCCAACAGAGGAGCGAACTCGATTTGCCCCCAACAGGACCACGAACAAAACCTCCAGGTAAGTACTCACGGCACCAAGACGGGGGAGACGCGCTTCTGCCGCCAAGTCCGTGTATTTCAAGGAAACGCCTGGACCGCTATCCGGAGAGAATAATCGGCAATGCTTGTTCTTCCGGCTGGCGTTAAATCGGATTCTCGCATAGCGTCCGAGTCACGTGGGGCGTGACTCGCGCTATGCCTGCTGGAAAATGTAGTTTGAAAGGGCCGACTGGCGTCTGGGCGGTATCAGTACGGACAGTCAGTGATTACCGGGTGCTCGGCCTGACAATCTTCCGAAGCAGGTGGAGAGTATGGAAGCAGGAGGACAAGAGAGCGTTGATTTGGCCATTCATTGAGAGTGAGGGGTCCAGGATGATGCCGAGGTTTCATGCATGGTCCATGGGTGTGGAGGGGGGGGGTTCTGAATGCTGGTGGCCACCAGGAGTCAGTCAGTCAGTAAATTCTTTATTCGGTGGTTAAAAACCATCATAAAAGATTACACATTATATACAGTTAAAATAGTATTAAATCATCATACCGAAACATTGACTGAATCTATGAATATAAAAATAATTCATTGTTCACAGTGAGTCCACCTTGGTAGCTTAATAGAAATAGCGGGTGAGGAATCCTGCCAGGTTCACAAGTGGTTCTAACCTCTGGTCACCCTTAATCTTAGTGCAAATTTCAAGAAACTTATGACAGAACACAGTGTTAACGGGTCACTAGCCCTTTGTAGGAAGGTCAATGCCTCTTTGGCTCGAGTAAACCTGGCCTTTTTTAAGATTTCCTTTAAAAATCTACGTCTTGGGGTTGCATAAAAAGGACATAGGAGTACAAAATGAAGGGTGTCCTGCGGAGACCTATTGTCGCAGCCGCAGGCACCCTTCTGCTCAATTGAATGACTAAAACCAGCTGGATCAGCTAACAAATATGATAAAAGATTGAGCCTAAAACGTGACATTAAAAACCTTTCTTGGGCATTATACATAACACAAAGATACGGTTTCATCCCTTCAGTGGTTTCAAGCCTGCTGTAAGCACTCACTGATCGTTTGGCCCCTTCCACTGTCGTTCTAGCAGACGATCTTTGGTCCAAAAAAATTCTCTTGAGTTTAAGCTTATCCTGTGGTGTTATCACTGAAGGATTTGAGTAGAACTCCTTGCAGCCCATATTTTCCAGGCTAGTTTTTACATAGTTAAGCCATGGGATGTTCAGGCTTTTATCTCTTCCAAGGCAATCTTTTAGGATCTGCCTACTCAACGCAGCTTCAGGGTTTGTCCAGGTTTTAAGCCAGGCCAGAATTGGTCTGAATTTTATCATATCCTCTATGTAAGGTCTTCCTAATTCTCTGTGTACTATGACAGCTGAATTGCTATTAGGAACTTTCAGTATTGAACGTAAACATTTGTTTTCCTCCCTTTGCAGTGAATCAAGATTTGTAAAACCCCACACTTCTGAGCCGTACATGGCTTTGGAACAACACATAGAGCCATAAAGGTTCATTGTTTGTTCCGGACACCAACGGCCAACTCTCCTCCCGTAACCCGCTATAGCACCAGTTGAGGCCACCAATTTGCCACACCTTTCCTGTACCAAAGGGGCAAATTTCAGTGACTCATCAAAGAGCAAGCCTAGGTACGAGAACGATTGCACCCTTTCTAGTGTGTGATTTCCAATTCTATATGGGAAGTTGGTCCGTGGATTGTGACCTGCCGTCATTACATAAGATTTTTTTAAATTGACAGACAGATCTAGCACATCCATAAATTTGACAAACCCATCAATTAGAATCTGCAAGCTTTTGGGGGTTCGTGCCAAGAGAACCGCATCGTCTGCGTACAGCAGCACCGGGATGTTGCGTGTCCCCACCCTAGGGCAATCTGTTTTTAAATTGGTCAGGGACTGTTCTAAATTGTTAATGTATAACGAGAATAAGAAAGGGGCAAGTATGCAGCCCTGTCTCACACCACTTGTGCATCTAAAAGAATCAGTCAACCCCCCTTCCTTATTGTAGCGTACTCTGGCGGAGGTCTCTCTGTGCAGTTCCCTCAGAGTACAGATTAGACCTGGGTCAATTCCCAAATGATTCATCATAGCCCAGAGCTTGTTCCTATTAACGTGGTCGAATGCAGCAGCCAAGTCCATAAACCCCGAATAGATGGCTTCGTTGCTGGTTTTAATATACTTTGCGACCAACATATAGAGGTTCAAGCATTGGTCACTGGTAGACCTTCCTATCCTAAAACCGTACTGAACGTCCGAGATGATATTATTATCCTCGGCCCATTCAGTCAGACGATTCAGTATTGCTCTTCCTAGGATTTTAGCTGTAACGTCTATCAGGGAGATTGGACGATAACATTGGGGGTTATCTCTGTTGCCCTTTTTAAAAATGGGTACTATAATAGCCAACGACCAGGAACGGGGCAGACCAACCCTAATGGCCGCATTTATGACTCTGGTTAAAATGGGGGCCCATAACTCCACGTAACTCAAAAACAGGTCCGGTGGGGTCCCGTCTGGGCCCGGGGCTTTATTTTTAGTTAGTCCCTCAATGCCCATAACAATTTCTTCTAGGGTAAACTCCAGTACCTGTCCCTGGGTAACCAGCCCCATCTCCTCTGTCCGGTCTTCCTCCCCATGGTTGTACAGGCCCACAAAGTGGGCTGTCCACTGCTCCGGCAAGATGTTTGTACCAATCTCGGGGGCGTTGTTGTCTTGAAAACAAGGGGTATTTATTAGTCTCCAAAATTCCGTGATATCCCTTTCTTGAAAACAAGGGGTATTTATTAGTCTCCAAAATTCCGTGATATCCCTTTTTTCGGAGGCCTCCCTCAAGGCCGCCCACGCTTCCCCTGCAGTGCTACTTTCCTTCTCTTCAGCTCCTTCCTATATTTTAGTCTACACGTTGTGACTTTCACAGTGTCCCTAGGTTTACTGCTAAGGGCTTTTTTTAGCTCCCTCAAGGCTCGTGTACAGTCCCCATCGAACCATCTCGGTGTATTCGAGTTGGTTTTCTTTGGGGCCTTGGTCCACAATAGCCCCTCCACCAGGCTAGTTATTTGGCCAAATGCGTTTGTTAATCGCTCCCCTACAACAGAGAGATCTAAACACTCATCAATGAGTGATTTACCTTTATCCATTAAGGACCGGTAAAATCTTTCCCCGTCTAATTTCGCCCACCTAAGTCTTCTACCTTGGTCCGTCACTCTCTCGATGATGCCCCCTACTGGGTTGGACTTTTGTTTTGCCAGGTACAGAAACTCCATTACCAAGGGATTGTGGTCACTGAAGGGGCTCCACTCAATTCCTACTTCAGTGATCCGATTCTTTAAGCACCTGGAAGCAAGAATATAATCTATGTAGGAAGAGCACCCTCTCCCTTTAAAGGTGGGGGGGAGAGTGCCATCTGGCCCCAGTGGCATCATATCAACCGTGTGCTCCAGATCATAAGATTGCAGGAGCTTACCTAGGTCTGTACCCCTCGATGAGTGAATAAAATGAGGACCTTTTTTCACTGGGCATTGTGACCAATTCACATCAATCGGAAACAACAGGGGGCATAAGTGGCAGTTCAAATCACCCATTACTAATATAAATGAGGCCAAGGCCCCGTTAACAGGTGCAAGCTCTTGGCTCAATATAGAATCTAATTCCCCCAGGATGGGAATATCATCTCCAGAAAGACCTGTGTTATACACGTTAAACAACACGAGCCTTAACCCTTTACTCCTAAACCTCAGAGCCTGGATGTTCCATGAGAACCAGTCCGCACTGGTCCATTTGCCTTGTATTTTTAAATCTACATACATGGACAATCCTCCCTTGGCTCTACCTGAAGTGGTTTTCTGTGCTGGGATAAAAAAACATTTATACCCAGCCATATGAAAGTGAGTGTTGTCTGTTACCCAGGTTTCTTGCAAGCAAATTATGTGGAAGTTGGCCATGTACTGCCGCCAATCCTTATTGTCAAATTTACTTGCAAGGCCTGCTATGTTCCAAGAAATAGTTCTCAGTCCCTCTTCCTCAATGTTATCTTTCCCTGGCCCAGTCAAACCTTGAGAGATATTAACCAACCCATCTTGGTTCCTAGCATGTGGCCTCAGAGATTCCCTACCCTGCGATGTTGAAGCTGGGGCTATATCTCCTGTCCCTGAGTTTACTTGCGGTCGTCCCTTAGCGATGGAGTTAGAGGCTTCCGGAGTCTTTACTAGGCTCCTGCACCTGCGCTCCCCTAATGTTGACTGTCTATCCTCTTTGACCAAAAAGTATGTGAGTGGTGTCCCCCCTCGGTTTTTCGAGCCTCCCCCAATCAATGCATCCAAGTCAAGATTCTTATATTCTTTGTCGGCCTGCTTTTCCGTGGTGTATGGGGCGATTAGTCAATCAGTTTCCTCTAAAGGCCTTAGTGGGCTGAACCTGTTTACCCAGCATGGGTGTCCCCCTGCCCATATCCCTGCCGTTCCTCGTGTGCAATCTGGGGTCCTGTTTGAGAGCAAGTTTAGTCCCTCCCAACCTCTCCAAGTGTTGTACTGTCCCTCCTGTATTTCATGCTGCCTTAGGTAAAAATAACTAAGTGACAGAGGCCTTATACCGCTCACACGATTAAGTGTCCCCTGTCTGAGGATATGCTCGACCACCCCCCTATCCCTAAAGTTAGCAATAATACAATTGCCTACGATGTTTTTGGGTCTGGTTCCTATCCAGTTCACTCTTCTAACCAAAAGGATTTCCCCATCTTGGTTATCTGCTAATGGTCTATTTTGGGTCAACCAATGAATGAGTTTATTTTTTAACTCCTGGTGTGTTTCTCTCTGCTCGTATTTTAATTCTGGGACCCCAGCAAAAACTACCACCAACGGACATGACTCAGGTGGTAAATTTACAGTAGGTAGAGCCTTGATGGAGTTTATTGTGGTAGCCCTCTCTACATTGTGTACTGTTCTTACGTTGGAATCAGCAGATGGTTGGGATCGCTTATCCAATTGTTGCACACCTGGACCATTAATTGTGTGTGAGCCTCTATCGTTTGGGTTAGTGAGCTTATCCACATGTAACTGGGGAACCGGGACTTTGTGGGTCTGTACAATTGTTGATTGTGCGTCCCCTGTATTACTAATGTTCTTCTCCCTTAGGGACACTGAATTAGTGTCTGGGGTATTTATAGAATTACTTGATTCCCCTACTGGGCTGCCTTTTTTCTCCCTATTTTTTAATTCACTCAGGATTTGGTCCAACCTGCTTGCTAGCAGCTTAATCTGATTTACAATAAATGTTTCTAAGTGAGCTTGTAAATCTGACGTAATTTGGGTCAACCATATTGGTGGGTCTACCTGATGAGATGTCTGTACTGCTCGCTCTATCCCAGTGTTGTTTCTGCTCGCAGGGTGGGAGGAGCTCACTATGCTATTTTTAGTCCTTCGCTTCTTTAGGCAGCCTCTCTTATTTCTTTGCATTGTAACGCTTTTGGCTGCGACTAAGTCCTCCCTTTTCCTTGTAATGGTCTGTTGGGCACACGGGATGTCCTGCTCGCTAGGCTCTGAAGGGCTGGGCGGTGAGATTAACACAACCTCCTGGTCCTGATCTTGGGTGGCGACAAGTGGGTCAAATACTGGGGTTAGGGACAAACGTCTCTCTGTGCGCTCGATTTCGCTGGACACAGCCCCTAGCGCTCTTTTAAGCATACGGTCAATAGCTGTTGGCTGCATAATTACAGGGAAAGGTGAACTGGTGTCAGCTTTATGCGCCTGGGGAACAGAGGGAGTGTTGAGCTTTGCTCTTGTCGAGCGTGTAACCGTTTTGCCTGCCATGCTCCCAACAACAAATAATCACTCCCCTTGAAGGTATCGTAATGGTACTTATTCACCCCACGCTAGTCCTAACCTTCACTACACCCAGCCTGGGATAGATACAGTTTTATCCCCTCCTCCCCTATCACAGCATGCGCACAATACAATGCAGGCAAGATGCCGTAACAAGTGGCAGAGTCTCACGAAAAAAAGATGTGTATGTGATTTTACAGTCCCTGAGTCAAACAGTCATAACTCACTGTCAGGTCTCCAGATGTAGTAACTAAGAGGGGTGGCCCGGCCCGGCCCCCTCTGGCCCCCGATGGCCACAGATGGCCCGCCCTTGGCCCAGGCGCTGCCCGCGCGCGTCCCGTGCTGCGGTGGCACCTGGCGTCCTAAGTAGTGTTCCGGCACTGCTTGATGTCGTCACCGCATGCGCCGATGGCCAGAGGATGCTGGGAAATGTAGTACTGTTGGGCCGTTCCCCTCACGGCGGCAAAGGTCAAGAACTGGGAGAAAAAGCACCCGACAGCAAGGGCCGTTCCCCTCACGGCAGGTAAGCGTGGCAACTGTAGTGGCAAACAGGTCTCTGAAAGGCGTCCCGCGCTGCGGTGGCACCTGGCGTCCTAAGTAGTGTTCCGGCACTGCCTGATGTCGTCACCGCATGCGCCGATGGCCAGAGGATGCTGGGAAATGTAGTACTGTTGGGCCGTTCCCCTCACGGCGGCAAAGGTCAAGAACTGAGAGCAAAAGCACCCGACAGCAAGGGCCGTTCCCCTCACGGCAGGTAAGCGTGGCAACTGTAGTGGCAAACAGGTCTCTGAAAGGCGTGCCGCGCTGCGGTGGCACCTGGCGTCCTAAGTAGTGTTCCGGTACTGCTTGATGTCGTCACCGCATGCGGCGATGGCCAGAGGATGCTGGGAAATGTAGTACTGTTGGGCCGTTCCCCTCACGGCGGCAAAGGTCAAGAACTGAGAGCAAAAGCACCCGACAGCAAGGGCCGTTCCCCTCACGGCAGGTAAGCGTGGCAACTGTAGTGGCAAACAGGTCTCTGAAAGGACCCAGGTGGAGGGGGAGGAGCCCAAGATGAGGACTTCGGTCTTGTATGAGCTGAGCTTGAGGCAGCTGTCCTTAAGCCAGGTGGCGACTGCCTCCATCCCATTGTGGAAGTTAATCTTGGCGGCTGTGGGGTCGTCTGTGAGGGAGAGAATCAGCTGACTGTCATCTGCGTAGGAGACGATGTTGAGTCCGTGGCTTCTGACGATAGCTGCAAGAGGGGCCATGTAGATGTTGAATAGGGTGGGCTGAGGGAGGTTCTCTGAGGCACTCTGCAGCTAAAATCTGTGGGTTCTGAGTTGAATGGTGGGAGTCTGACACATTCTATGGGGAGTCTTGTGCAGAGGGTGTGTTGGGAGTCGGTGTCATAGGCGACTGAATGGTCGAGGAGGATGAGGGCAGCAGTCTCGCCTCGGTCGAGGGGGGTGCGGGTGTCATCTGTAGAGGCGAGGAGAGCAGTGTCTGTGCTGTGGTTGCTTCTGAGGCCCAATTGGGAGAGGTCCAGGATGTATTTGGTTTCGATGAACTCTGAGAGTTGGGCGCTGATGGCTTTCTCATGACTTTGGCAAGGAAGGGGAGCAGAGAGATGGGTCTGTAATTCATGAGGTTAGCCGGGTCGGCAGAGGGTTTCTTCAACAAGGGCTTGATCTCTGCATATTTCCAGTCTTCAGGGAAGGTGGCAGATTCAATGGAGCAGTTGCTGGTGTGGCAGAGGTCAGGTGTGATGGAAGAGCTGGCTCTGTTGAAGATATGGTGAGGGCAGGGACCCGTGGGGGCTCCTGAATAGATGCTCTTCATAATCCTGAGGATGTCATCAGAGATGAGGGTTGTCCAGTTGGGCAAGGTCTGCTGGGTCCTGCAGCCATTGGGTGTGGTGGTTGCAAGTGCGGTGGGTGGGTCTTGGATTGTGAAGCTGGCGTAGATCTCCTTGATCTTGCAGTGGAAGAAGGTGGCGAGGTTGTCGCAGAGGTCTTGAGAGTGGTAACGTCTGCTGTCTCTGTGCTGTGTTTGGAGAATTCTTTGACCACAGTGAAAAATTATTTGCTGTTGTGTGCGTTGATGTTAACATGTTTCTGTATGGCTGCTTTCTTTCTTCTGATGAGATGGTGGTGTGAGGTGACGCCTGTTTTGAAAGCTGTATGGTCTGCCATGATCTTGCTGCTCCGCCATCTTTTCTTTAGCAGTCTGCAGGTGGGCCTGGACTCTTGGAGGGTGGGAGAGAACCAGCTGGCTTTTGTTGAGGGCTGCTTGCCTGAGGACTTCCTGAGGGGAGGCAGTGTGTTAGCGCAGTCGGAGATCCAATGGTGGAGTTTGCGTGCTGAGGTGTTGGCGTCCGTGTATGTCGGTGATGGGGTTTTGCTGAGGGAGGTGGTGAACTGGTCTTCGATGACCTTGTTCCAGCTTCTGTGAGGATAGTGGTGGGCGTGGTGGCGTACAGTGGGTTTGGTAAAGAAGTGGACGTAGTGGTGGCCGGTCCAATGTGGCTCGGAGGTGTGGCTGATTTTGTTGCTTGCGGAGAAGATGGGGTCAAGCTTGTGTCTTGCTGAGTGGGTTGGAGATGTGACCAGTTGTTTGAGTCCTATGGTGGCAAGGTTCTCCAGTAGGGATGAGGTGTTGTGGTTGTTGAGGTTGTCCAGGTGGAAATTGAGATCACAGAGGAGGATGTAGTCCGTTGAGGCGAGAGCATGGTGAGCGATGAAGTCGGCTATGGCTTTGATGAATGGGATGGGGTCCGGCAGATCTGCAGACAAGGGTGCCGCAGAAGGTGGCGTTTGGGTTGGTCTGGATCTGGAAGTGAAGGTGTTCCATGTCGGTGAGTGGTTGTCGGAGCTGGTTGTGGGGCGGAGGGTGTTTTATGTGGCGATGGATATACCTCCTCCCAGTCAGTTGATGCGGTCTTTGTGGATGATTTTGTAGCCGTCGGGGATGGCGGTTGCGATGTCAGGGGCTTAGGTGAGGTTCTTTCAGGTTTCCGTGAAGAAGGCGAGATTGGGGGAGATGGAGTCGAGCAGGTCCCAGATCTCCACAGCGTGTTTTTTGAGGGAATGGGTGTTTCGTAGGATGCAGCTGAGGTGGTCTGGTCCGGTTCTTGAGGGTCGTGCGGTCAGTGGGTCTGGTGTGGACACGTAGGAGAAGGCCCAGTTGTGCCAGGTGAATGGCACTTGGGTGTTCTTCGGTGATGTGAGGTGGCAGGCAGTGGAATTTCCGGGGTTGAGTGCATGGAGGGTGATGGCATAGTAGCGGTAGAGGCTGCGGGAACCAGGGGCCTTTGGCGCACCACCATTAAGTAGTGTTGGGGAGGCTGGAGGGCCGGTCAGCTGGGAGGCGGGAAAAACGGAGCTTAGAAGGGGGCGGGCCACAGGGAAGGAGCAGTAGCGAGAGCGGAAAGGGGAAACCAGAGTGATAGTAAAGGACAAAAGAAAGAGGCAGCGCAAAGAATTACAGAAAAGGTAATGAAATAAAGGAAAAGAAAGAACAGCAATAGAACAAAAAGAAAAGAATATAAGCAACAGCAAACAGAAGAAGAGCTCACCACTGGGCCACCAGGGATGATGCGCAGGCGGAGAGGAGGGCCTCGAAGTGCGAGCCAAAGGCTCAGGAGGGCAGACCACTACCAGGTGGAGCTGCATGGTGGGGGGAGCAAATACATGCTGGCAAAGTCGGTGAGGTCTCTCCTTCACCATGCAGTGGTCCCCATTAATAGTGTTGGGGAGGCGGGAGGTCTGGTCAGCAGGGAACCGGGAGAAATGGCGCTTGGGAGGAGGTGGCGAGTGGGGAGCGAGCATTGGTGAGGGCAGGGAGGGGGGAACCGGAGTGAAAGTAAAGGACAAAAGCAAGAGGCAGTGCAAAGAAATACAGAAAATGCAATGAAGTAAAGGAAAAGAAAGAACATCAATAGATTGAAAAGAAAATAAACAACAGCAGACAGAAGAAGAGCTCACCACTGGACCACCAGGGATGAGGCGCAGGCGGAGGCCTGCGGCTGAAGGAGGGCCTGGAACTGCTAGCCAAGAGCGCAGGAGAGCAGACCAGTACCAGGTGAAGCTGCGCAGCAGGGGGAGCAAACATACGCTGACAAGGTCAGTGAGGTCGCCGCTCTGCTGTTCACCGGGTCCACCGGTGCAGCAGTCACCCAGGAGGAGGTCACTGTGCTCCAGGAGGTCAGATCAGTCTCTCCACCAAGTGAGAAGACATCAGGACCAACCGAAGCCGCCCAGCACCAATACCCGGGATACTGGACCCCTTGCAGCAACCAAAGCTTGTTTGAGTCCCTTTCAGACTCCAAGACTGTAAAGACCGAGGAGCCGACAAGGGCCATCAGCACCTCAGAGGCCAGCACTGAGAGTGACCCAGCTGTCCTGTTTTGTCACCCTTTACAGGTCTTACTGAGAACCGCGGGTGCCTTTGATGCACGGGCAGCACTGACCAAAAACCTCTGTACCCGAGCTCCTCAGCCTGGGTCCATGACAACTTACTGCTTCCAGGATCCCCATGAACCAAGCTATCTGTTGAGAGCTCCTAGACATGTCCCCAAGTCCCCCTCTACAGCGCGCAAGGCTACCAACCCGACCAGCACATCTGCACCCGGACACTCCAGAGCAAGTAAACTCAAACTGCTGGTGCTACTTTGAACCTTGACCTCCTAGCACCTTAAGGCAAAAAGGCGATCCCCGGAAAACTATTGCAAATACCTGTATGTAGTATATGTTTCTTTTCCCATTGAAAAGCATTACCACGTAAAGTTCATCTTGTGCTACAATTTACTTACCTGTAAAAATTGCCTTTTCGAAACAGTACTTGACCAATGACGAAGTACTTGTTGTTAAAATTTGTATAAAAATACTGAACTATTTTTCCAAAATTGATCTTGAGTTTCTTCTTGAGTGTGTGTCTCATTTGTTGACTCTGTGTGATTTCAACAAATGCTTAACACCACCCTCTGAACCTAAACTGCTTGCCCACACTTCCACAAAAAAGAGCATTTAGGATTATTAATTTAAGCCCTGTAAACCAATAAGGGTCGTCTAGACTTTCTATATAGTGTACCTCATTTTAGTACACTGCATAAAAGCCAGCTTCCTACAATCATTAAACATCCTTTTTTTAAAAACAAAACTGCATCATATTAAACGATCTTGGTACTTATAAGTCATACTTACTGTACTTAAAAAAGCCATCTTCCTGCAATCATTTAACAATCTTTTTTTTTAATTGTATCATACTAAACAATCTTGGTAATTACTATAAGTCATACTTACTGTACTTCAGTGCATACTTCAAACTCTTTGATTATGTAAATGCAGTTTTTAGGTCAATTCCTGGATCAATAGTGCTTTATCAATCCATCCATGTAAATGGAAGATCTTGATATGGTCTGACATTCTGACAACATCCTTCAGGAAAATATAGGTGAAGCCCCCTGCCCTAGTTTCTGTTCCAAGTGCCTCTGTGCTACCCTCTGCAGAATCCAAATTGACTCTCTAGCAGCAGGAGCCCATGTCATTAGGGAGTAGAAAAGCAACACCAGAACCTTTCAGAAATCATGGTTAATGTGCAAACGGCAAGGGCCATTGAACATATGGGCAGACCGCATTGTTGAAGCCTGGATACTGCTTACAGCTGCAGACTATCATAGCAGCTCATTCATTCTTGTATGTCCTGTCCTTATGAAGCAGCTAAAGCAAAGACCAACTAGGCAGAGATGTCACCTAATAATTCATAGCATCCCCCCTGCTTACATACAGTAAAACTTCTAATTAACCCTTACCTGCTGAGTCTTTACTACCCTCAACGCTGATCTGTGTGTTTTTTAAATCTATATTTGGGGAACTTCGTGCCTATGCCTTCTTACCTTTTTTCACACATAAGGTATCCATGCCAAAGATTCATCCTTTTTTTTGCAACATCCCAGCAATTCTAAAGGTACCCAGGGCTTGTGGATTCCCCTGGAGGAAACCGAGAAAATAGTCAAAATATATATAAAATTTAGTTTTTGGGTGGGGGTAAAAGTGTTGTACAAGAAGGTGTATGATTTTTTCCCCAAAATATGGCATCAACAAAAAGTTTTTTTGTGCTAGGGTCGCCATCTACCCAGCTTTCAGAAACAATCAGAGTTGTATCAAAAACTCATTTTTACCTTTTTATTTTTCAAGAAGTATTCATTTTTCTAAATTTTTATGGTTTCAACCCTTCTAAAGAACCCCTTCTAAAGAAATGGCTCCTGGTGTGTTTTCAATTAAACTATCCATATATAGAAATAGGGCAACCCAAGACGAGGAACCAGGGAAAATTAAGTCATATATAGCAACAACTGTTCCCCTTTTAAACGAATAACATATGCATTCACAACACAACTCAATTGTGCATATTAAAGAAGTAAGAGTACAACAAACAGATTTAAAATTGTATTGAATTGCAATATTTGATATGGTGAATAAATTGTTCCATTGATAAAACGTACTCAGAGCAGATAAAATGTGGTATGCTAAAAATGCAAGAGCAAATAAGTTTGCAACAATAATTGACAACAAATTGTTATCAATCTACAAGTGGTTGGGTTGTGTTTGGCGTAGCCCCCTAATTACCCAGCCGCTTGTGTATTTGCTGCTATTGTTGCTTCTAACATATTTGCTCTGGTAGTTTGTAGTTGGGCTTATGTAGACTCTGATGTCTTTATTACACACAAGGGAGTTGTTTCAAATGCGTATTTCTCTAAAATGTATGTTGTTCATTTGAAAAAAGAGAACCAATGTTGTAATACATTACCCGATTAGACTCCTACAATTTAACCTATGTATGCGTTCCCAAAGAAAAACCCTGAAAACTGAATAGATTTTAAACTCAAGATGTCAGACTCAAATCAGAAGAAAATTGACCACATGCAGAACCCATGCTCTAAGTCACTAATGGCCCAATTTAGAGTTTGGTGTAGAGGGTACTCCTTTTCAATGGAGACAGAGTACCTTGCCCGTCAAACTGAAGGTTTACCCATCTCATTTAGAGTTGGATGGGCCTTCAGTATATCAACCGTGGAGACTACTCCATCTCTGCCACTGCTATAAACCTCCATTGGCCTGCCAGAGTAAGGGCGGTTGGAGGTTTGGCTGTGTGTCCACCCACTCAATTTACAATTCACAAACACATGACCAGTTTTCAATGTTTGTCATCACCAGTTAAAACCTGGCAGTAAGGGGCAGTGAAAACTGCAAAATACCCCACTCGCCATGGAAGAAAACTTCCATGGTGAGTGGGGCATTTTTTCTTTTCTTTTTATTTATTTTTCTAGACAAAATCCTACTTTGGAAAATAAAAAATAAAAAGACATTGTAAGTTTGCTGTGCGGCACAGTCATGTTGACAGAGCCATCTGTCAAACTTGCAATGCATTACCAGGAACAGCCGAGATGGCAGTTCCTGCCAATGCTAGAAATGTCAGCTGGCTGGCGGACATCTCAAAATCTGGCTGGCGAGGACTCTGCTAGGCCGACGGAGTAATTTACTCCGTCACTCAGACGGAGTAAAACCTCGTACGCCAAAATCAAAATCAGCCCTAAGTTGTCTCTCATTGGTGATAAAAATCACATTTAAGATTGCTTTATTATGCACACAACTTAAACTCCATAGACAAACTATGCCTAAGTACTATGTAAGACCAGTAGACACCAGTGGCTCTTCCATGCAATAAAAATTTGTTGTTTTATACCCCACTTCTGCTTTTTATGAGTGATCTAGTTAGCAGGTGTTATTGTTCAGTTTTAATGTACTTGGTTTACAGACAGTAAAAACAAGTCAGGCTGATTTGAGCTTCCTAGGCATTCAACTATTGACCAGCAGGTTGCATCAGAAGTCTGGCCCGCATGGATTTAAGTTTAACACCCTTCTTACAGGGATAAGTGTTCTCGTTTTAATGAGCATTGCATGTTGTGATCCCAGGATTTTGTGTGAGTTCCCGCAACATGTAATGCTCAGTCACTAGAAAACTTAGGGCCTGACTTAAATGTTGGCGGAAAGTGTACTGTGTCGCAACAGAGTACCCTTTCAGCCAAACTGAAGGCTCGCGCACCTCATTTCGGTTCGGGCGTACCTTCAGTGTATAGACGACAATGTCTGTTCTGTCTTTGCCGCCTACAAACACCTCCAATGGCTCGCCTTATTTAGATTGGGTGAACACATAGCCAATTTTCACTGTCTGTGACCGCCATGAAAAACATGGCAGTAAATGGCAGTGAGGACATTTAAATGTTTTCAGGCTCCCCACATTAGATAATACAATAATTACATGCATTGATTCTAAGTAAAACGTATTTAATTAGTCAGTGGCAGGGCTGAACTGGCCATAAGGAACACATGTAAAACTCCAGGTAGGTTGAGGACCATGGGGCCAATTTTTGGGGTGGATGTTCGGACCAATATCTAGCCTGGCAAACAACTATGAGAAAATGCAAAAACATTTCTTAAAGACATATATAAAACGTTCACTCCCAAATGCTGCTACAGGTGGCAATCAGACTCGCTTGCAAAACTCACTTGCTTACTTTGTACTCTATGGTGCTGGCATGGGCTCTTTTTCCAAGGTGGCGCTTAACTCCCAGTCCTCCCTGGTCAATGGATATCCTGTAAATCTGAAATGGATCCAACTGCCCTGGACCAACACTAAAAAATCCTTCCCCGCATTGTATGGAAAGGTTCACAAATCAGAAACAGCACTGCCTCTGACCTACTGTCCTGTACGGAGAAAAATCTTGTTTACAATAATATGGGCCTGATTCAGAGTTATGCGACTGGTTACTCTGTTACAAACATGACGGATATCCCGCCCGCCGTATTGCAAGTGCCATTGGATATAATTCACTTCTAATATGGCAGACGGGATATCTGCATTCGGCCAACTTGAAGATCAATCTCACTGTGTGAGGAGGGTTCGTGGCCTTGAAAGGGGCGGTCCTTCATGCCGAGAAGTACCTCTGAGGCACTTATGAACCCCCCCCGTCCCGCCCCAAGACCCCCCCACACAAAAAAAGCATGCTGAGCCTGGTGCCGATGTCTTGCTGTGTTTTCATACCCCGTAATGGACATCAGCAGTTCAATGCCTCGGAAAACGAGCTGGAAAACCACTATTTACAGTGGTGTTCAGCTCGTTTTCCCTGCCACCTTGTGATATCGGCTCCCCACAGGGAGACTGTGTGATGGGAACCGATATTGTGTGTCACCGTGTGATTTGGCAGGTATGTATCCATCCCGTTTTTAACAGAGTAACCCATCCGCCAAACTCTAAATCAGGCCCATATGTGCATGGCCATAACGGGCATCGGGCGTTTCCCTAGGAGGCTGGAAGGGTGGGGGCAAGGTTCGGGGAGGTGGAGGCCGGTTTTGTTACTGGGGGCCGGTTTTGCAGCAGTGCAGCACTATTGGCCCCTAGTAATAAAAGCAGCAGTGCTGGGGGCCGGTGTAGCTAAGCAGCAGTGCTTTCACACTTGCACCCTCGCCCCCCCCAACCACCCCGAGGGGGCTGGTTGGAAAGAATTGCCAGGGCTGATTTGTTTTTTTCAGTCCGGCCCTGCATATGTGTTGCTATGGTTGGCTATGGCAGTTCTTAAAAGCAGGTGCTGAGACGGGTCCCTATCAAGCTCTCCATTTTTGCCATCACCCTCAGGGTGATACAAAAATCTTAACTCTGCATTGGTACCACCCTTCACTGCTTTTGAAGTAACTTCAAAGAGACTCATTATGGTTCTTTCACAGTGTCATCATTTCAGAAGTGAAGCATTTTCAAAATTATATACCACGAAGCCTTAGTTGTTGCTCATTTATCTGAGGCAACCAACAACCATTGGCAAATCAAATAGTCCTGGCTTGTTGTAGGTGTAATGTTACTTGTTGTATTATATACCTGTATGCAATGACAGAAGCAGTAAAATACCAGTCAAGCGGCACACTATGCAAAGCACAGATGTTTAGCTTAGGTGTTTTGTAAGCTACACCCTTAATTACCTCGGCCACACCCCTTTGAGAGACCCGCTAGTTTTTTCATCCCACTTAAAGCCCTACCCACACCTAACAGCGCTGTTGCTAAGGATGTTGAAGACTGTTCTATAGGGCCTGGGATTTTCCACGAGGAAGTTCTGAGAGTTCTCCTGTAGAGACGTCGAAAGGGGGCTGCTTTTCAGTGACGCCTGGGCCTTGTACAATCAAACTCAGACTGTGCTATCTGATAAAGGAAGTCCCTACCCGCGGCCTAGCACAGCCCTGTAAGTGGATCACTCAGCCCCTGAAAGCCAGCAATCTCCATGCACTTTCTAGCAAAATGTATTTGTTTTCACAGGGACTGTGGGTAATTTTCCTGCGTCATTATCGGTGCTCTTTCCGGACAATACCTACGTCCATAGCAGGAGCCAATCCCTGCTCACACAGCGGTCCACTCTCCTGCAGTTGCCCCATACGCTGTAAGCGCAGTGTCCATAGCAACCAGAGGTCATAACCCCTGGGGCTGAGTCCAAGAGGCTAAAAGTGAACAGGAATCTCAAGTCTTGATGCAGTTTCCATTGTGAGCAGGTGTGGTGTCTGCTGGTGCATTCTCCCAGGAACCATAGTGAGCAGTTATTGGGGCATATTTACAAGTTCTCAGCGCCACCGTAGCGTCACTTTTTTGGGCGCTCCGGTGGTGCAGTGTCATTTTCCATATTTACACTGTGGCGCTAAGCCACTTCCCATGGTTTAATGCCACCTTGTAAATATGCCCCTTTCTGCCGCAGTCCTCTGTGTCAAAGGGGCGTGCAATGCAGAGGCGCAACTAGAGCCAAATTTCGGGGGGGATTAAGAAAAAATTTCGGGCGGGGCTGAAACTTTAAGCAATAGGCAGAGTGGAGCTGATTTCGGGGGGAGGGGCCGAATCTTTAAGCAACAGGCAGAGTAGGAGCTGCAGGGGCTCTTAGAAGGGGTGAAACAACAGCAAGGTCTCATTAACATGCAAATGGTCTTTTAAAGACCTGTGAAGTGCTAGGGTGCGGCTGGATGTGTGCCCGGGAAGCTGTCTCATCCCGGGCTGCCACACTCGACGGGGTGGGGGGGGCTGAAGCCCTTTGAGTCCCCATTTATCAAATACCTTTCCTCTATCATCCTCATTATACTCGCACAATACACCATAGAGTTGAGAGATTGAACATCCCTCATCATCTTGAACAATTTCCATCAGATCTACCCTAGCATACTTACAGTTACCTGCCTGTTTCCTCTGCAAAACTGATCTTATCTGTAAGTATTTAAAAAAATCTCTCCGATCCAAGTTATATAGCTGTTGTGCCCTCTCAAATGAAATTAACCCTGACTGATCCGTGATATCGCCGATTGTACTAACCCCAAGATTATCCCAGCGCCTCATCACTTGATCATGGAATACTTCTGGGAGGAGTTCATTCATATATAAAGGGGTATAGAAGTTCATTCTCCCTAATTTAATTTTCTTCCGGATCATTGACCAAACCGATATGACTGCCCCCAACAGCTTAAATTTTGTTCTTTTATAGTAGTTTAGTTCCTTGAATGTGAGAAGTCCCTTATTAGAGTCCCAAATCAAGAGCTCATATATATCCGGAATGCCAGCCCTACCCCTCCAGATGTCTTTCGTATTCCCGCCGAGAAGTCCTTTACAATACTGAAGGACTGACGCAAAATAATATGCCTTAAAGTCAGGTACTGCAAGGCCCCCCCGGTCTTTAGAGAGTGCCAACCTCTTTATGGCTCTACGAGTTCTGCCCTTAGCCCATATAAAGCGATTACAAATCCCCTCTATTTCCTTAAACCAATTGTTAGAAAATGATAAAGGAATTGTACGGAATAAATATAGAATTTTAGGCAAAAACACCATCTTTATAACATTGCAGCGACCGATGATTGTTAAACGTAAATTGTCCATCCTATCTAAGTCTAATTTTGCCTTTTTGATTACTGGGGTCAGATTTTCCTCCACAACCTGAGATAGGTCAGATGTAATAGTAACTCCCAAATAAACCGCGGACTCTACAACTCTCTCATCGTTAATCGGAGCAAATTGATTTACCACTATTTGTGTTTTTCCTTGATTTAATTTATACCCTGATAGAGGTCCATATTTTTTTGCCTCATTCTCGATTTCCCCTATCGCTATTATTGGTATTGATGATGTAATTGCTAAATCATCTGCGTAGCCCAATATTTTAGTCTCATATCCATTCAGCACTATTGGACAAATGTTTTTATTTTTTTCTATGTGTCTAATAAATGAGTCTATATAACAGGCGAATAGTAGAGGGGAACAGGGGCATCCTTGCCTAGTTCCACGCTCGATTTTTATTGCCTCGCTCAGCTCCCCTCCCACTCTCAGACTGATGCTCGGGCTTCTATAAAGGGCTTTTAATGCTCCTACACATAATTTCCCAAAATTATATTTATACATTGTTGCCCAAAGAAAGTCCCACGAGACCCTATCGAAAGCTTTTTCAGCGTCCAGCAATATTAAGGACATAGGGTCTCGTGAGACATTAGTACCATCCAGCAGCGCGAAGACCCTTCTGATGTGATCGGCAGTGCCCCTCCCTGGTATAAACCCGTGCTGCCAGGGTGAGACTATCTTACCAATTACCAAGCTCAGCCTGTTTGCCAGGATTTTAGAATAGACCTTAGTGTCACTATTCATTAAGCTAATTGGTCTATATGACCCAGGATCCGTAGGGCATTTATTCTTTTTTAGAAACACTACCATTAAAGCTTCTCCCCAAGACTCCGGAGGTGCAGCACCATTCTGTATTAGAACCATGAGTCGATTAATGTCTGCTTCTAAGATTAAATAGAACTTTTTATAGAATTCTAACGGTATAAAATCGGGTCCCACTGCTTTTCCTGATGGGAGATCCTTAAAAGCTCTTTGTACTTCTTCTGGGGTAAAGTTGATCTCGAGGGAGTTATTATCCTCCTCTGTAAGCTTATCTAGGGAGGCAGAGTTTAAATATTCGTCAATTTTCGCTAGATCTGGATCCCCATTATTCTGACTGTATAATTTCTTATAAAAATTCTGAAATACAGCACAGATTTCCTTTGGTGTTTTTACTATTGTCCCTGCCTCCGTAGTCATTTCTGTTATCTGCCCCTGAGTGGCAGCCTGCCGGGTTCTAATCGCTAGGATTCGTCCTACCTGTTCGCTATATTCATGCTGCTCTTCCCTCCTGGCCAAATATTTACCAGCTGCCTTTTCAGCATATACTTCACCCACTGCTGCTTTAGCCAAGGCTAGTTTTTGCATTACTTTTGTCACATCCTCTTTCTCTCTTATACTTCTTACCAGTTCTTCCTCTAGCTTTGCTACTAGATTTATCTTTTTCTCTAAGGTTTCTTTTTCCCGCTTACTCCGTCTAAGAGAGTAACTTAAGGTTTCCCCCCTAATACCTGCCTTCATAGTATCCCATACTATTTGCGGTGATGCTGTGCCCCTATTGTTTTCCAGAAATTCTTTTAGCCAAATTTCCATGTAAGTAACATAATTTACATCCAGTAGCAAAGCTCTTTCAAAGGTCCAGCTATTTATTCTGTTCTGTGAGTATGGTATAGAGATCTCCATGGAGAGCGGGTTGTGATCTGACATCAATCTAGGCATTTTTTTAATTTTCACCATCGGTATCATCGAGGGGGAAATCAAAAAATAATCTAGCCGGGCTAGAGTTTTATGGGGGGCAGAATAGTATGTGCAGCCTCCCCCTCCGTTTATATGTTCCCAAATATCGATCAGCCCATTGTCCTGCATGAGCTGTATTAGCGCTCTGTGGGTTTTCTTCTTTTTACCAATAAATCTTGCAGGATTTTCTTTCCACAACCCATTGAGGCCATTTATATTTAAATCGCCACATAGTATTATGGGGAGAGGCCAATTGGGCAATTGAGAATTTATATGAATGAAAGTTTCAGGGTCATCAACTATTGGTGCATAGATAGAGCATAGAGTAAAATTAAAATTTTGAATTTGGCAATCCGCTAAAACCCAGCGACCATGTCTATCTGCCTGTTGTTTTTTAATGTAATCTTTTTTCCACGTGCTAATATTGCAACCCCGCGTGTTCTAGTGCCCTGAGTCGTACAAGTTTCGGGCGGGGCTGAAACTTTAAGCAATAGGCAGAGTGGAGCTGATTTCGGGGGGAGGGGCCGAATCTTTAAGCAACAGGCAGAGTAGGAGCTTCAGGGGCTCTTAGAAGGGGTGAAACAACAGCAAGGTCTCATTACCATGCAAATGGTCTTTTAAAGACCTGTGAAGTGCTAGGGTGCGGCTGGATGTGTGCCCGGGAAGCTGTCTCATCCCGGGCTGCCACACTCGACGGGGGGGGGGGGGGCTGAAGCCCTTTGAGTCCAATGGGTGTTGCGCGCCTGGTGCAATGAGTGTTGCAGTGGGCGTTCCACCACAACAACTATTGCTTTTTGATGCTGCCCCAGATTTACAAGCCTGAGGCAGCGCCAAAAACTAATGCCATGGAATACCAGGCATTAGAATGTCTCAAAGAGGAAAAATTATTAATTGTTTTTCATCTTTTCGTCTTTCCATGTGTGCTGCTTTCTGCAGCACACATAGATGGTGCAAATCACCATTATTGATTGTTTATGTGCAGGAAGGAACACCTTCCTGCACATAAACAATCATCCCTGCAGCGCAGGCACCCTTGCCACATGGGCGCTAGGCAGCTTTTTTTGCACAGTGCCAGGGTAAACACATTTGGCAAGGGTCGGTGTGGTGTCCAAGAGATGGCACTGAGCAGGTGTCTGTCTCGAGGTGAACTCTTCAAACGGGCTCAGTGCGCAGGAATCTTCTTTCTTGGTGCAGTGACCATAGCGAGCAGGAATTGTGTCTGCTGGAGTCCCACGCCAGGAACTATGGGGCATATCAGCGACAACCGGCTATAATTATCGCTAAGCGCACTTAGCGCTAGGATAATTATCGCCGGCTGATGTGGATTTTTATCGCTGAGATAGCATGCTATTAGCAACGCTTATCTGAAAAGCGATAAAAATCCTAGCGCTAACTACCAAATTTAAGATTATCGCTGGAAACCCAGCGATATTCTCACGAAATTTGGCGTTAGCTTGATGATAGGGCCTCACATACTTAGCCATGATATCCACCTTCCATAGGATATCATGGCTAAGTCAGTCCTGAAGCAGGCGTAAGGAAAGTAGCGATAACAGGGGTTATCGCTACTTTTCTTGCCACTATGCTTTATAGCGTGGGGATTCATGATAGGAGAAATGTCGCTTAACGACATTTCTCCAGTCATGTCAGGTCAGGAACGCCCACTTTGCATCTCATTAGAGATGCAAAGCTGGGCGTTAAGAATCAGGGCGCTAATGCTAGGTTTCACACGATAGCGTGACCTTGCTAATTAGGCAATAAAATTATCGCCGCTTTTCGCCCGAAAACGGACGCGAAAGCGGCGATAATTTTATATCGCCTCGTTGCTGATATGCCCTTTGATTCCATTGTATTTTAGTTGCATTTATTTAGCGCTTCATACCCCTGATGAGGCTCTAATGCACATTATGACATTTGCGGAAAAGCAGCATGCTGCTCTATGGGAATGATGTGGAGGGAATAGAATGTCTGTCAGATAACCTATGAGGTTAGTGCTGTGACGTGCTCTTATGTTTTTGTCACTGTTCTTTGACCATATTTGCAGAGGAGAGATAGGATATTTAAGCATTTGATTCTTGTGCAAAAATCGAGAGAATGTGTGTGTGTAGTGTGGCCTACGTGGGAAATGTTTATTTAGTTGCGCGTATATGTGTTGTAGCAAATGTGTTTTAGCAAGTCTTTAGCTGCATGCATGCTGGGGAGTAGGACAAAAAATGCAAAAACAGACCACCTGGGTATCCAGTTGAGGAAAGACCTCAAGACCAGGCTCTTCCAATCACCCCAGCACTTAGACGGATTTGCGCCCCACCTCCCCCAGCACCTTTAGACCCTCACGGATGAGTAGTTGCGCTTTACCAACCCTTAATTGATTGATTGATTATGTAGATGCCTGCTGTGTATGGAGATGGAGTCATCTGTGTCATACATTGAAACCACATAGATTATGGGCATAGAAAGAGCCAAGAGGAAAATGAAAATGAAGCTACTCTTTTTGGGGTTCAATCTTGGCCAACTATGGCATATGTTCTGGAGACCATGCACAAGCAGTTGAGAGCAACCCATGGTAATGGGCACTACGCAGCTGCAAGTAGTGCTTGCTCTGGAAAGTCCTCTTCTGAGAATCAGGGAGCCATAAGTAGGAATGGATGTTATGCACGTAGCCATAGCAGATGCTCTGATGGGTTACTGTGGAGTAACAGTGCTGCACACATGGTACGATTAGTAATAGTGTATGGACGAGGAGGCCACCTACGTGTGGGAGGGAGCAATCTATTATTAAGGGGCATTATACAACCAGGATGGTGCATGCCACGCATGCCACGAGTTGTCCATCTAGACGTAACTCTTGCTATATAACAAATGCTAATAGCACCCTCCCCGCACAGCATCCTCATAGGAGCATGCCTTAGGAATGGGCATTAGACAACCAGCTAAGCTATATGCCGTGGGGGGTCCACCCAAGAGTGACAGGGGCAAAACCCATGGGAACAGAGACGGCAAAGATGTAGTAATTACGCAAACAGAGTATATGATCATAGGGGTCACTGTAGAGTGACACAGGAGCAACAGTTGTACAAGCAGCTGCATATATGCTCTGATGGGTCCACCCATGCATGCCAGGGAGCAAACCATGGGAATGGGCCTTGCTCTTTGGGCTGCATAGCTTCTTACCACCCCCCCCCCCTCAGACTAACAGAGAGGTAATTCAAGGCATCAAGAGACACCACAGACTAGTTGATCTCTAGGGATCAACCAGGTGCAGGAATAGCACAGCCAACCAGGAGCAAAAAGAGCAGTGGCGGCCCACTGCTTTCAGCAGTGCAAAAAAGTAAAAGTAAATTGATAGTAACACAATGTTATTATCATTTTATTTTTCCCTGCTGAGGCAGTTTTGCGGGGCGGGGCTAGGCTGCTCATAGAGCAGGAGGAGGAGTGGTTGGGGCACTTTCTACGTGCGCATGATGATTTGGCCGGCCGTCATGGGTCGTCCAAACAGTCACGCACACTTTGCATGTTCTCCACCAGACTGTATTACAGCCTGGGTGGAGAACCTGCACAGGCCAATAGTTCCCGTCTGAGTGCCAAACCATAGCGCTCAGATCAGTCACGACGCTGGTGTCATGGTGACAGCAGTGTCGTGGTTGGCTTAGGGAAGACTGTGTGCTTCCTGCTTCCGTTCCAGGACTCGTCGGAAGGGAAACAGAGGAGAGATGGGGCCGGCCAAAGAGGTAAGTGATTATTTTTTGTTTATAAATCTTTTTATTAAACAGACTTAACATCAGGTACAGTGCCACAAAGGTCAGGAAGGAGGTTACAGAGGATTCAAATATATTTATTTATTTATTTAGATTTCTTATAAAGCGCTAACAATCATCCTGAGGGATATCACGGCGCTGCGATTGCTACAGTGTGGATACAGTGGGCATAGTTGGGTGGATTTAATCGAAGTCGGGGAAAAGGAAGGTTTTTAGTTGTTTCCTGAATGCCAGGTGATCCTCTGTAAGTCGAAGGGCCACGGGAAGTTCGTTCCACTTCCTTGCGGCAACGTAGGAAAAGGCTCGTTCACCCATTCTGGCTTTCTTTACCCGGGGTATGCTGGCTAGCGCCGCGATTTGTGAACGGAGGTATCTAGTGGGAGTGTAGAACTGAATCCTGTTTCTAAGGATGAGAGGGCCTGTCTTGTGAAGTGCTCTATGAGTGATGCACAACATTTTAAAAGTTGCTCTTTGCTTCATTGGCAACCAGTGTAGATCCCGCAGACAGTTTGTGGCCGAGTCAAATTTTCTTTTCATGCAGCTAGCCTTGGCTGCTGCATTCTGAAGTATTTGTAGCTTGGTGAAAAGGTACTCTGCCATGCCAACGAACAGAGAGTTTCCGTAATCCAGTCTGCTCATCAGGAGAGACTGGATTAGGATCCTTCTGCATTCTAATGGAATCCAAGGAAAGACTCTTTTGAGCATCTTCAGAGTCGCGAAGCCTTTGCCGCATATAGCGGCTACATGAGTTTTCATGGAGAGGGAGGTGTCGATCATTATCCCAAGGTTCCTTGCTGTTAATGTAGGGGCAGGGGGGATGCCCAGGGCTTCGGGCCACCAGGTGTCATTCCACAGTTGCGTGTGGCCTCCAAACAGCAATATCTCTGATTTGTCTGCATTCAGCTTGAGGTAGTGCTTATGCATCCATTCAGCCAAATCAGAGAGACAGTTCAGAAGCCTGTCCTTGGAGTTGGTCTTCTCGTCCAGGACTACAGTGAGTTGGGTGTCATCCGCATAGGAGCAGATTTCAACACCCCATTTTCTGCCGATTCCGGCCAGGGAAGACACGAAAACGTTAAACAGAGTAGGGCTTAGCGAGGCCCCCTGCGGGACCCCGTATTTGATGGTCCGGGGGGGGGGGATGAGAACTTGCCCAATTGCACCGCTTGAGATCTTTCCAATAGGAAAGACCGCAGCCATCCCAGTGCTCTGTCCCTAATGCCTCTGGTAGCTAGTGTCTCCAGGAGCAATTTGTGTGGGACGGTGTCGAATGCCGCCGAGAGGTCCAACAGGATTAGGGCGACTGTTTTCCCCTGGTCCACAAGCATTCTGATGTTGTCAAGCACGGCCAGGAGAGTTGTTTCCGTGCTATTGTTGGCCCTAAAGCCTCTTTGCGTAATGTCCAATAAGTTATTAGTTTCGAGAAAACTGACCAGTTTTCTGTTGACCAGTTTCTCCAGGACTTTCGACAAGTAGGGAAGCTGGGAGATGGGTCTATAGTTGGCCGGGTTGTTAATATCTAGGCCTGCTTTTTTTAAAAGGGGGGTGACTATGGCGTTCTTCCAACTGCATGGGAATTCTGCTACTTCTAACGAGTGATTCAGTACTTGAGTTACTGCAGGGCAGATGAAGGGAATAATTTGTCGGAAAATATGATGGGGGCAAGGGTCCAAGGGGGAGCCAGATGTAATTTCTAGCATTGCTTTGCCCACTTCCTCTTTGGAAAATGGACCAAAGCTAGTACAGTAGGCTTGGGAAGTGGGTGGCTCATGATCTATAGGGGAGCCCGCCTCAGAGTTGGGGAAGGAAGAATAGATCTTGTCTATCTTTTCACAAAAGAAGTTGCTCATTTTGTCGCAACTAATTTGTGAAGGAATCAAATTAGATGATAGACTAGACGGGCTACATAGCTCATTAACTATTTTAAAGAGCTCTTTGGAAGAGTCTTTATTCTCTAGAATTCTATGAGAGAAGTAGTCCTTTTTTGCCTTCCTGATGGCTTTAGTATAATGCGACAGTGCTTTTTTGTACATTGACCTAGTCTCTTGGGATTTTGTTAGCCTCCATTTATGCTCAAGCATGGTGCATTTCCTTTTAAGTAGCTTTAATTCCTGGCCGTACCATTTTTCTGACATAGTACGCCTGGGTTTAGAATTCCGACACTGTCGAGAGCAATGCTCGAGAGCCATTGCGATGTGGTCCTGCAATCTATCCGTTGCTTCGTCGACACTTATTTCTCCTATAGGGGGATGTACAAAATGTTTCATAAAAGTTTCAGCCTTGAAGTTAGCATAACTTCTTTTGTGAGTTGCTGTTTGATAGGAGGGCTTAGTGTTTTTGGCTGGTAATTGAATATCGAATTCGACCAAAGAGTGATCTGTCCATGGCAATGGTCTTATCCCTGAGATGGAGATAGGGTTAATATTGGAGAAAATCAGGTCGAGAATGTGTCCGGCCTGATGAGTTGGTTGGTCAATTCTCTGAGATAACTGCAGTATCTCCATATTTTCCATTAATTGTTTAGTGAGAGGATTATTGCTGTCATCGTAGTGGATGTTAAAATCCCCTAGGAGTAGTATATTTTTATTCTGGAGACAGATTGGCATAACTTGTGCCAAGAGATGAGTATTAAATTCAGAGGTACAGCCCGGGGGATTATAGATGACGGCTCCCCCGAATAAGATGGTGGTGTTGAAGGATAAGGAAAATGCCATAACCTCGTGGGTACTGGCCTGAGTAATCGCTTCTTGTTTGCAAGAAAATGAGTCTTTAAACAGCGTTGCGACCCCTCCTCCCTTCTTTTTCTTCCTATTCAAATTAAGAATTTTGTAGTTCTCTGGAAGGGCCGTGGCAATATCCGGGGTATTGTGGTTATCTAGCCAGGTCTCCGTAATGAAAGCTAGGTCTGGTTGGTCATTTTCTAGAATGTCCCATACTTCCATTGCATGTTTGGGGAGGGACCTTACGTTGAGATAAATACATTTTAGAGTTATTTCTACGGTGCCGGGGTTAAAGGGGCAATGCCCGGGGTTGCTCAGCCAGTGACAGTTCCCACAGCTGACTGGTGCCATGGTGCGTGAGGGTTCCAGTTTAGCACATAATGCTTGTGTGTGAGAGTCCGCAGTGTTTAGGTTTCTTAGCTCATTGCCTGAATAAGAGATGAGGCATTTGCTCAGTGGCCGTGGATGGCTGGGGAGAGGGACAGGGATTATGGGCCCGGGTCCCGGCCTGTCGCGGACGGGCGCAGACGGGCTTGCCTTCGGCGTGCTGACGGCGCGCCCGCTGCACCCGTCCGCTGCGCCTCCGGTGTGGTGGCTCCATTTTGTAATGACGAGGGGCGGGAGGGTGGGAGGGGCTGAACACTCGCCTGCTCGCCCTGCTCCAGCCCTCACCCAAGATGGCGGAGATCCCGGCAGCGCTTACTCGGCTGCGACGGGGATGATCAGAGGCACATCAGGCGGTAAGTACAAACGCTAATTTGGGCACTACAATTCTGCTATTAAAATCGGCGACCTCTAGATAGTTCGGCTATTTAAGCCGGCAGCAGATCGGCAGCAAATACAATACAGTACAGTACAATGATTTAGACAAAGTGTTTTTAAAAAGCGCTGGCAGAACGTGCAAATTGCTTAGATTAAAAAGTCCCGGCTTTCCGCCTCAGGACACTTAACCCACACTCCACGCTCAGTAGCAATCAATAGGGGGAGGCTTGCAGATCTTTTTGTAATGACGAGGGGCGGGAGGGAGGGGCTGAACACTCGCCTGCTCGCCCTGCTCCAGCCCTCACCCAAGATGGCGGAGATCCCGGCAGCGCTTACTCGGCTGCGACGGGGATGATCAGAGGCACATCAGGCGGTAAGTACAAACGCTAATTTGGGCACTACAATTCTGCTATTAAAATCGGCGACCTCTAGATAGTTCGGCTATTTAAGCCGGCAGCAGATCGGCAGCAAATACAATACAGTACAGTACAATGATTTAGACAAAGTGTTTTTAAAAAGCGCTGGCAGAACGTGCAAATTGCTTAGATTAAAAAGTCCCGGCTTTCCGCCTCAGGACACTTAACCCACACTCCACGCTCAGTAGCAATCCAATATACGTATAGGTACAATAGGATGGGTCATTGGAAATCACAGGGAGGGGGAATCATCGCTGTTCAGGTCACGGGGAGGAGTACAAATTCCGCCACGGTAGGTATTCCAGGGAGCCCACATCTTAGACCACTTCCGGGGGCAGCCCCGGGCGATATACACAGTCTTTTCTCTTAGCATACACCAATCCAAGTTTTTTTCCCAATCTTTAATCGTGGGTGCATGTGAGGCCCTCCAGAGCTGTGCTATATTCCTCTTGGCGATCATGCAGCCGAGTGTGACCCATTGCGTGGTATGCGTGTTAAGGTCGGTTGGTTCCCAGATGTTCGGGAGGCATCTGGATGCTTCTGGCTTAATTTCGACCTCCAATGTTTCGCTCATGACTATGTGGATTTTACGCCAGTATTCCTGGATTAGTTCACAATGCCAAATAATGTGCAGGAATGTGCCCATCTGAGTGCACCCTCGTCTATAAGACCCATCTGTCAGTCCACCCATGCGCACCAGTTGGGGACCCGTTATATAAATCCTGTGCAGGATCTTTAGTTGCACTAGGCGAAGCCGCGCCGGGATCGCAACAGTCCTGGAGGAAGAGAGCGCCGTCTGCCAGCCTTCGTCGTCTAGTTCGACTCCATCTCCAGTCCATTTCTCACGTAGTGACAGTAAAGGGTCGTCCATGTTATTGATGAGCTTGCGATAGGTGAGGGAAATAGCCTTTTCGGGTAGGTGACCATCCAATAGTCTGTCCTCTAGAGGGGAGCTATCTGGTAGAGGGGAGTTAAAGGGCACTGTTGTCTGTAGTGCGTGACGGATTTGGAGGTACCGAAACCGCTCCGTCTCCGTGAGGGAGTATTGACTTTGGAGAGTGTCAAAAGACTTCACGCCCTCTGTGCTCCACAGGTCCCTAATGTGGGAGATACCAATCAGGTCCCACTTGTCGAAACCCTTGGAGTGTCCCAGGTCTCCTAGCTTTTGCGAGTCCCATAGGGGAGTGGCGAGAGTCAGTCTATTGCTCCAACCGAGTGATTTGGTGGCGGCATGCCAGATTTTGACTGTGTGATTGGTAGGACCAGTAAGTGGGTATCTGTCTGGTGATTTTTTTAGTTTTTAAACACTACCCTCTTTCCCCGCCCTGCCACCCCCGATCTGTGCCAACCGCCACTGCAAAAGAGAGGGTGCTGGTCAGTGAGTACGTAGAAGGAATGCATTCATGTTACAGAACAAGCGAGGAAGGGATATGGTTCAAGCTAAGGTTAAAGAGGGGGTTAAGGGTGCGTGGGTGCTGGCCGCAGACCCCACTACATGCAAACTGATGTCACTGTAAGACACCCTTGACCTCTCCTCCCTTCACCTGGACACCCAGCCTGAGCACCCTGGGATCGAATAAATAGTGGTAATCACATCTAGAGGAAGAGGAAGGTTCCCAGCGGGCCCTAAACATGTGATTGAGTGACCCCTTAGCCACCAAGTCCCTGATTATGAGGTGCTAAGAACAGAAGATGGTGTTCACCAGGGGAAACGTCCATTAGAACGTATCCAGAATCCCGCTATGCCTTCACAGCGCCGGCAATAGAACAAACGCATCTTTAGTATGCATTCGTTCAGCACGCAAGTCGTTATAACGACTTGCTTTAGGGGGGCGCATTGGTGTAATCGTGTTGGATTTCATACTGTTGCGCTGACTGGAGTTGGAATAGTAAATTAACCTATTCCAAAATCCAGCCCCCCCCCAAGGCAAGTCGTTACAACGACGTGCGTGCTAAACGAATGCATACTAAAGATGCGTTTGTTCTAATGACGACGCTGTGAAGGCACAGCGTGATTCCGGCTTGCGGAATAACATCATATATTTGTTTACCACATGTGGTATGTACAGTGCTTGCAGTATGATATTTACCAGGTGCAATAAATACATCCTGTTCTGAATTTTGCTCTGTAATCGAGGCATTGCACCGAAATCTACATGTTTTGCTTTAACTTGCCTGTTTTCATTTGTAAAATTTGGCCAGGTGTTACCAAGTGAAATCTGTCATGGGAAAACAGCAGGGCTGGATAATTATTGCAGAACTCAGAATTCCAGTCCCTGCAAAGAAGGGATCGGAAAACAACTACTTAGACACTATCAGGGCCTTAGTCTGTTCCCTGATCTATTTCGGAGAAAGAAGCAGGAAGAGCAGAAGACAACCACTAAGAAAGAACAAGCACTGGCAAAGCCAATAGGTCTTGAACTAGAATATTGTGTCTTTGCCAGAGTTTTTTTTCTTATATTTCTGAGATTGCTGTCCACCATCTCTGGATAGAAAATTAAGATTAAACTCAAAAAAATTCAAACAATGGCCACTACATATGTGTCCACATTCACAGCTGCAATTTTGGAATGATATTTTTTAAATTGAAAGAAAATTCAAGAGGGAAGAAAGAGATTGAATGTGGGCCAAAGAATTGAGATAGACGTGAGAACCTTTCAGTGATGAGGGCTGACCCAAAGCCCTTTCTTTATATATTGCATTGTATTCAATAGATCCTCGTCAACAGACAGTTAAAACTGACTCCAGGTAGAGACCATCTATGAAAGTGAAAAGGGTCTTACGGAGCACGGCCTCCTTGTGCAGTGTCCAGATGCCATCTTGACCAGTGGTGTGCCTTTAGTGTCATTTTCAGACGTTATGATGATTAGGAGGTGTCTTTCATGGTGCAGGCGGCGGCTCCTCTGCTAAGGCGGAGGAGCGTCACCTCACTGCTTTTCAGCAGTGCAAAAAAGGAAAAATAAAATGATAATTACACAATGTTATTATCATTTTATTTTTTACGTGCTGAAGCCAGTTTTGAGGCGGGGCTTGGGTGTCGTCACAGCCAGCAGGGGGAGAAGTGGTTGGTGCACTTAAGTGCGCATGACGGATTGGCCGGCCGCCTTTTGCCGGCAAAAAAGTCATGCAAACTTAGCATGTCGTCCACCGAGCTGTATTGCACAGTCTGGTTGGAGAACATGCACAGGCTCCCAATTCCTGTCTGAGCACCGAACCAGGCGGCTCAGACCAATCACGACGCTTCTGTCATGCTAGTGACAGCATCGTCGTGATTGGCCAGGGGAGTCTGGGAGCCTGTGTGCATCCTTGCTTCAACAGAACAGGGCGGAGGAGAGGCAGTGGCGGGCTGATTGGCAGGTATATGATATTTTCTTTTCTTTTTTTTTAACCACCCCTTTTCCCGCCACCACTACTGTCCCGGAGCAGCCGCCCCTGGGTGCAGATTGCCTTAGGCCACTTCGCATGAGCGGTTTTGAGTATCCCAGAAATACCAGTGATCTGGGTTTCCTCTCCTGATGCTGTGCTCCCAAGGCCCCAATAAATAGTGCCCAAGTTTATAAGGGGCAGGAGTTGGTAGTTGTGTTCCCTAGGGTAGTGCTTTGAGGTGACACTAGACAGGGGTCTGTCTCTTGGTGCAGTGTTCCAAAGAACACAGTGAGCATGATCCGGATTCCTCCTCGGCGAGGTTCTCTCTGCTGGTTCACCTTCCAGAGATCATTGCAGGATTATGCTTCTGTTGTAGAGTACTTGAGGTCATAATGAATGATCATATTCCCGCCACTACAGTAGTCTATTGGTCCCAGTGAACAGGGTCAGTTCTGGCAACAGAAAGGGGGTAGCTAGCAGCAAGCTCTGATGGATTGCAGAAGTTCCTCAAGCTGAAGAGATAAGAAAGAGGGACAATGGCGGGCTTTGGAGTGCTGACATGAGTTGCAGACTGCTGTTGCAATGTAGACTCCCAAAAAGTGTCTTTCCTATCTTAGAAGTTGCAGCTGTCTCCATCCTGTAATTCCTTATCAAACATATGCTTTGGCCTTTCTGACCTGACCCATCACTGTAATAACAGGCCTTAAACTACTTCCTTAAACTCTATCTGTTGGTTTCTAGGACAAGATGGACAATAAATTCAAGTCCACTCATCCTATAATCAGGGCAACTGGAATTATGCGATTGTGCGGCAATGTTCGCATAATTATAGATTTTCCGCATTTGCCACACAATCCATCATCTGCCGCATAATCTGCAGATTTAACCCTAAAAAAATGTCTAACTCAAACGGTTCAAAAGTTACTAAAAATGCAGTGACACGTGTTGCTGCGCAGTGTTAGTCCCTTTGCAAAGTTGGTCTTGTCATCTTTCTGTCGCTTTTTGCTATATTTGGGTATTAAACTGGTACTAATGAGGTGCAACCAATTCCCAGACAGTGCTGCCAGGTTTAAAAATGACGAAATAATGAAGTAATACTATTAAAAAATGTGCCGCATTATGGCGCATAATTTGCCTTTTCTTGCCGCAGAATGTACTTAATCCTGCCGCATAATTTGGCCTTCCCCTGCCACATCCTTTCAGTGACCCTGCCTATAATCCTTCAAGGCAGCACAGGGGGTGGCTAGAGCTAGTCACAGTTTGGTGGAAATGCAGAAAGCACCTCCACCCTCAACCAGCACTGAAGAGGGTGATGGCGGTGGTAGGTGGCGGGACTGTGGCAGGTTTTTCATTGCAAGTAGTGCAGTGTTGGGAGGGAATATATGTTGGTATAACAGTGCATACTTTCTATGGTAGGAAATGGCAGGGGAGTAGAAGAAAGTCAAATAATAATAGTTTGTGGAGATGTGGGCAGCCTTATAGGTATTGCTAGATGGGGACAAGGTTCATGGTTGACAGGTGAAGCAACATGAGTTGGAATACAATTCTGAAAAGAGTGCAGAATGCTGTTCTGGTGCGAAAAGGCGGAAATTATTTTTGATGCAGGGTTGATAAAGGTTGTGCAGTGTGGGGTAGTGACAGGGCTAAAGAGGAAATGTCCAAAGGCATAAAGAAGTCCCTGCAGACAGCAGTGCAGTGAGCATCCCCTGCACTACCTGACAACCCTAGCCTTTGTACATCTGTGAGGTGACCAGAATCCAGCCTAAATTACATTGTAGGGCTCACTCATTTTGCAGGGTGGGGCCTTTATTTTGGATCATACCACTGAGTGCGGAGGTAGAGCTGCACTGCTCGACTTTGGAAAGTTTGTTGGTAGTTGGAAGGGGATGTAGTTTTAGAAGCAGTGATGGGTCTTAGTAGGTTTAAAAGAGGAATTGTGGATTAGAGTCCATGATTCAAGACTGGGCATTTTTTAGGAGACACGTGATTTGTTAATGTTGGCCAACCTAGAGAAAGAGAGACGTTTTATGTAAAAGGAGGTTTCACTACATCCCAGGTAAAATGCAGATATGTTGTTAAACCAATTCTAGGTACTGCTAACCAGGAACCAGGCCTTACCAATCACTTTCAGTGAAATCAGGCGGAGAGGCTAACCTAAGATGCCCTTACTTCAACGCTGCTTTTGAAAAAATTTACAGCCAATACCTGCTTCCCTTATTTGACTCATATTCAAGACAGCTTATGTCGACCTGTTTCAAACCTGCATGACCCCTGTTTTACTTTCTATTTGTACTTCTGTGAATCGACCAACATATCCATTTAGAACCCACAACACCTCCTTTGGAAGCTGGTAATCACTTATTGCAATCTGTCAGTAATCCTCCCGTACGGATGTATGATGATACAACGCAAACATTTACAATGCATGCCTTTACAACGCAGTTTTTACATCGCCACATCCATTACAACGCATGATTTTACATCGCATGCCATCACAACGCATTTTTAGAAACTACATTTACATCGTATTCCATTACAACGCATACCATTACAACACATATTACTTTTAGGGCAATAGTAGGGTAAGTGTTGGGGTAAAAATTACTATTCCCACTCCAGTGAGTGCAACATTAGGGTAAGTGTTGGATAGTGTAGGTGTAAAAATTACTATTCCCACTCCAGTGAGTGTAACAGTAGGGTAAGTGTTGGATAGTGTAGGGGTAAAAATTACTATTTCCACTCCAGGGAGTGCAACAGTAGGATAAGTGTTGGATAGGGGAGGGGGAAAACTTACTATTCCCCATTACTTACCTTATATTGCGTTGTAATGGCATGCGTTGTAGTGACATGCATTGTAATGACATGTGTTGTAGTGACATGCGATGTAATGGCTGCGTTGTTATGGCATGCTATGTAAAGGATGTTGCGTTGTAATGACTGTGTTGTAAAGGTAGTGCGATGTAATGACTGCGTTGTAAAGGTTGTTTCCCGTTCAGAATTCATGCTCATTCAATCCTTGTCCTCTTTGCAGAGTGCACAGGACAATGAATACATGCCAATAGTAATTGTGATTCTATGTAAAGTGTGTGAAGAAGATACAACACTGATGAAATATTGACAGGGCAAATGTAAAAAAAAACTGCAGTGCTTACAGGTGAATGGGTACTTTATGCGTGTGTGTGTGTGAGGGTGCAGTGAAAGAGGTGCAAGGGAGTATATGTAGAAGGAGGGAGTAAAAAAGGGTGTGGAAGAAGGAAGATGCGAGGTGTGGAATATGCAGATGGATGATTTCAGAAACAAGTGGGGAAAGATTACATAGATGCACTCAAATATTAGTCAAGTGGCATGCTGTGTGAAGCACAGGATTTGATTTACATGTTTGAAACCTTTAATTGCATGGGCCATGCCTCCTGGCTAGGATTCACAGTTATGTTTCTTTGGCCATGTCCCTTTTAGAGCCGCACCACCTTTTTCATCTCTGCCACTATGCACAGAATCTGTATTTGAAGTGCGTTTGGTTTTTTCCTTTCTTATCCTAAATCAACACCTAGAGAGGTAGACCCAGAGTTTCCACCAAAATGGCCACGTGGATTGAATTTGGACCAGTTCTTAATCAAGTACCACAAACTGGTCATTTCAGAACCCCCAAAAAAGATGAATAAGCGGCTGGGTTTTTTTCCACTTAAAAAGAGGCCTCCTATGGGTGCCATCAACGATGGAATGGGGGATTAACAGCCACAGGGATAAAGTGATATGCTCAGGATCACACAGTGTGACGAAAAGTCTAAAACCTAATTTCTTCAAACGATACCTACCTCCATGGTTAACTATATCCCTGGTCCACTCTTTAACCCTGCTCTGCTCTTATTATATATTCCTAATTTACTTGTGTGAACTACAAAAGCGCCTCGCTGTAATTGTGACTAGGTTTTCCCTAAAGAAGTGCTTGGAATAATCTAAAATAAATAAAGTGGCAAATCCAGGATTATATTGTGAGGCTCTTGGTTTTACAGCCACTAACTAATTTAACACAACTCCTCTCAATTTATTGTATAGCTCTTGCGGTTCCCTTCTGCTATTTCGAAGCGCTGTGGCATCAAACGGAAGGTGGAAGCAGTAGAGAGAAAAGGAGGGAAGGAACCCCACGAGTCTCTTATTGATAAGATGAGGAAGCCAAAACGACAAATATCCGAATGCAAAAAGAAACTGAGTACTTTATTTTATATGTTATACTGGTAGTGCGATTGTTTTATACTGACTAGAAAGAGCCCAAATAAACGTCAACAGTATTAATTTTAATTGACATGAGAACACTGCAATCACTCCAAGGAGCGTGGCCGTCATTAGCGCGGCAGGTGCGGTGGCGGCGGGGCCCAGCTGGTGTGTGGGCCCCATTGCGCGCCAATTATGGCTGTCTTTCACTACCTAGCCGGGCGAGGGGGGCGTTTTCCTTCCTTACATTAGAGCTCGCGGCACCCGTACAGTGCTCCGCAGATGCTTTCCCATGCTCCTCCCGCCTTGCACCCTCCGCGGCTGCAGGAAGCGTCCCAGGCTCTCCCATTCAGCGGCAGGATGAAGGCCCATTCATGCCTCCCGGCGATGCCGCGCTAGCCCGGCTTATCAGCCCCGCACCGGAGGGCACTACGTTATTTCCAACGTACGAGCCACTTTCCGGCCAGTTATCGCAAGGTAAATAAGAAAGCCGGTCCTGGAAAAATACGGAGTCTCCTGGCATTGTTACCTCCCCGGGACAATGGGTGGCGGCTTCTGTCATCGGCAGCGCCCGCGCCACCCTGATCCCCGGGCAGCGGCCGCCGCTCTGGGCAAGGTGCCTCCCCTGAGGAAAGCAAACAAACAGGGCAGGTTGAAGGCTTCGGCCCGCGCCGCGGAGGGCCTGTCCGGCTTCTCGTCAGTTTGGTCGTAAATACGTATTAGAGGCAGATTTTGTTGATGTGAGGCGCTAGCGTGCCAAAATGGAGTAGTAAGGGTGGCACTGGCCCAGTGCAAGCCAGAAAAATGCCCTCTATCGGCTTGATTTGTATATTTGGGGTGCTGTGGGACCCTCGCGACTCTAGCTTGGCTCCTGGAACCACTGCACCTGTTGCACCATTGATAGCTACGCCATTGTACACTTAGCATCACCTGCTGTTGCAGAAATAATATGGCCTTCTTTTACAGGTAGGCAGGCCTAGCAGCTGTTATCCCCGGGGGCACTGCCTTCCTCTCAGGTGTCAGAAAGGCAATAAAAAGAACAGGAAACAGTTTTTGATTTTCACTCTTTGCTCTTTCCATGGCTCCTCAGCAGAAAATAGCAGAACTCTTGAGAAGCAAATCTTGTTATACCCGTTTATATAGCACAGTATAACAAGGGACATTGAAGTTATGCAGCAACAGAGGACCAAATTGGCATGCAGCAAGAAAAGGCAACTTATGTGGCGTAATAGTGTCGATTCCTTATTTTATTATTTTTACACATGGTAATACTGTCTGGGGAAAAATGTCACCTAAGTTGTAGCAGTTTAACAACCAAATATAGCAAGAAACAACTGAAAGATGACCAGTCAACCTTTGCGAAGGGCCTTCCACTGCGTGGGAACACTTGTCACCACTTTTTAAATAACTTTTGATCCGATCAAACTAGAAACAATAATTTTTTGTTAAACTGTGCAGATTATTAAAAAAAAAAAGTATGTATTATGTGGCAAATGCGGCAAAACCGTAACAATACGCAACTATACAGAAAGCGCCACAGAGTCACATAATTCCAGTGAACTTGAGTATAACTTGTACAGATACAAGAAATCACACCAAAACAAAAGGGAAATCACCAATTTGAGAGCAGTGCAGTTACATCAAGGGAGCAAAGGTCGAGAGACAACGGCTCATCTTTTATCCAGTCAAGAAGGTGTGCAGCTAATGTACTAACATATTTCTACAAGTAATCCAATAAGAAACTTGTCGATATCGATGGGGGTTTGCTTTAGGGAAGAGAACGTTTTCGAATTGGTTGGGAAGTTAGGGCCCGAATTTCAGGCGGGATAGAGTTCCATATTCTCCGGGCCCTGCCAGAGAATGATTGGTTTATGGTCCATTTTTTCTTAAAGGCTGGGATTTCAAATGAGTCAGTACAGCAAAGTTGCCGGGCACCCCCACAAGATAATAGTTTCTTAGCGGGATAGCGGAATTGATCAGAGTGGCTAATTTTGTGAACTAGGCAGGCAACTTTGAACCGGGATCTTGCTTCAATGGACAGCCATCTAATTGAAGATGGGAGTGACCCAGTCACATCGGGTGGCCCCTGAGGCCAGGCAATCGGCTTCATGCAGCAAGGCCTTCATCGGTGCAGGGTGTATCTTGGGGATTTTAGGTAGGACGCATTTCCATAGTTCACTGCTTTCAGGTTATGAGCAGGTTGGAAGAGTTTGAGTTCCCTGAATAAGTTTATGTTGGTAATAGACACTTTTCAAAGCTGTGTTGCTGTGATTGCGGAAGCTTTTGTAAAGGGTGAAACCTAAGGATTTGGCATTATCAGTAGTGGTTGCAGGGCAGCCTAGGATGCTGGAGCAACAAAGCCATTCTTGAACCGAAGTGAATGAAGAATTTGGTGAGAACAGAAGGTTTTATGGGTGTTGAGCTTGTGCTGATCTCAGGTCATCCTGGATTGGATTTTGTCCAGAGTGTAAGCAAGTCAGGAGATGTCAGCAGCAGTGGCGGCACCTTGAGGGAGTGCTGCGGGGCGGGTGTAGTAAACTCCGGCATACGGCTGAACGGAGTTAAATAAATAAATAAAACAAATTACATTGCGCGCGCTGCAACGCCAAATGGTGATGCAGCGCGCTCAATGTAATTCGTTTTATTTATTTACTTTACTCCGTTCGACAGTATGCCGGAGTTTACTACCCCCCACCCTGCCCCTCTCACGCACTGCCCCACATCACTCCCTCGAGGAGCTGCCACTGGTCAGCCGCAGAGGAGATGGTCTAAGCATGTCACCGGCGAATTGGTGCTAAGAAATCTCTGAGTCATCGATGAGGTGAATCAGTGGTTGTAGGTAGAAACTGAACAGGACAAGAGCTAGAACAGTGCTTTGGGAAACACCTTGGGATTTTTGCAGAGGGATTGGACTACACATATTCCAATTTGATCACTTGAGAGTGGTTCTCTAGGTAGGATTTGAAGCACTCAAGGACCTTCCTTTCAAACACCATGCAGTCTTTTAAGATGCAGAGCAGGGTGTCATGGCTGATTGTGTCAAAGGCCACTGAGAGGTTAAGAAGGATGGGCAGGCTGGAGTCTCCATTATCCATAATTCTGAGTGCATAGTCAGTAATTTGTAAGATGCTAGTCTCTGTTCTCCAACCCTCTTGGAAGCCAGATCGGAACTCATGTAGGAGGTTATATTTGTTTTAGTTGAATATTGACACAGCTGTCTGGGATTTTTGCTAGATATGGGAGTCCAGTGATCAGCCAATAGTTGTTGAGGTCTTTTAAATCATCAGCAATTTTTTTGTTAGGAAAAGGGCTATTTGCCCAACTTTCAGGCAGTTATGGAAAATACCTTGTCTAAGCAAGAGGTTGATAATGTTAAATCAGTGTGGTAGGACATCATACATTTCTTTCCCTAGATTAGCAGGTGGTGCGCCCAGAAGGAGATTAGAATGGTTAATCTTGGAGATAATGTTACATACTTCAATCTGCGGGATGTCCCCGAAGCAAGACCAAGTGTTTGTGGATTTTCTGGTAAGAGTAGTACTATAATTGTTGGTTGGTCTGGGTAGAGAAGCTTTAATACTTTTGATCCTGAAATTGAAATAGTGTGCAAATTCCTCACATTTCTTCTGTGGTTCCAAGACTTCAAGAGGGATCTGTGGCTTCAACGCTGCTGGGACTGCTTCAAAGAGCATTCTGGGTCTGTTTTGAGCACATTCAATCTGTAAACTACTGGACCGGCATTTGGAATCGTAGATATGCTTTTTGTAAGAGCGGGTGTAGCGACGAAATTCTAGATTGTACCTGCAGGGATGTTGTTTCTAAGTGTGTTCAATGAATCTGAGAATTTTTATTTCTTCATTGAGATCCTTGGTATACCATGAGTGCGTTCTTTTCACCGTAACCATTTTTTTCTCTGTGGGGTGCTACATCATACATGATTGCTGTTAAAGTGTAGTTGAGGTGGTTAGTAGCTGTGTTAGCATTTATTTGAGTTTATGGGTTAGACATGTCTCCAGTACATCATGGGTGACATTTCTCCTGTCCCTCTTCAGCAGTATGCTCCATATAGGATGACCGTGAGTGATGGATTGAGAGAAAGCGAGGTCAAATGGAATTTAGTAGTGAACAGACCAGTCTACAGTGATTGTATCAGCAGATTGTGTTAAGTTGATTTTCAGAGATAAGCTGATCTTGCATTGACCCTTTCATATGCGTAGGTTTCAGAGAGTGTTGGGTCAGGTTATTTTCGATCAGAATCGGAAATGAGAACACAGTTTGAAAATGGTTTTCTTTGGGATATGCCCAGTGCAAGTTAAAGTCACCTATGAATATGTGGTGGTTGGACAATATACCTTGGGATGAGCTGAAGTCCATATATTGATTTACAAATAATTCTATGCCCCGTTGGTTTGTAAATTATGTTAAGTCTGGCAGGTCTGGCTGCAATGAATTTGACTACTACAGTGAGGCATTGAAAAGTAAAGCCAGGGGGAGTCTGTGACAATTTGTTTGCTAGTGATGGATTTTTTGTGAATGATCGCCACTTCACCACCATTTTTCCCTTCTCTGTCAAGGTGTATAAAATCATGGTTTAACCAGAAGAGAGGCCTCCTCGAGCCAGGTTTCCATCAAGATCATAAAATTTAGGTCCATATCTAGGGTACAGCAATCCCGATTTTGTGTTTGGTACCAGATCTACAGTTGTGTAGTGCACAATGCACCTTGTTTGTAGAGGTGTTTTCATAGGGAGTCGAGGTGAGTGGAAGTGAAGATGGTCCGCATGAAATGTAGGAATGGAAGTCCTTGCACTGTGTGGTCAGATGTCACATCCTGGCATTTTTTGCTTTTTCCTTACCTGCTCTTTGTTGTTCCCTCAGTTGGTTGACAATAAAGAAGTCTCTTGAAATTGCTTGGTGTTTTTAGGTCTCGGCTAGCGTGGCTGCGCGCATGCGCAGCTCGCTCGGTGAGATTTAATGTTTCTGAGTAGCTTCAGTATAGGGCTTTAAGCCCCGCCCCTCTTTTCCATTGGCTGGCGTCACCGTTTAGCATAAACGGTGACGCCAGCCAATGGAAAAGAGCTTCCCATTTTGCCTCCCTTTGGCTTTTCGGACGGCCCACTTGGACGGGTTCGCCTGCTTTCCTTCTGAAGTAAAAGGTTTCTTATCTTTTTGGGGCCATGTGTTTAAACACATGGCCCCATAAAGACAAGAGATCCTCTTTTACTTTTGGGACCGCGCGCGCCGTGCTTGGTGTAGTAGCAGCGTTTTCCTTAACTCGTTTTCAGTATTTATATTTGCCTTGTTTTCAATGTTTTTTATTTCTCTCTTTCGACTCTCTCCTCACTCTTCTCCAACGGGAGAGAGCAAAACTTTATTTTCTTAGCATTTACTTCACAGAACATTTAATTTGCCGCTAATGTGCCTCAGAGTCAGATCACAGGGCGCGTCATGGGCCATGCTGCTGATGTGCCTCAGAGTCAGATCACAGGGCACATCATGGGGCATGCCGCTGATGTGCCTCAGAGTCCGATCACAGGGCCCGTCATGGGACACTTTCAGGTACGGATATTTTTCTGAACGTGGGGACCAAGTAGAAGTGCAGGTTTGTCTGTATTTAAATCTTCACTCGATGTTTAACCGTACATAAATCCGTGATGGGAGGGGGAAGGGGGGCTCTCTGGGGCAGAGGCACTATATGTCTTTAAACACTCGGGCGCCTTTATCTGCGGGAAATAAATTATTGCAGGTAATTCAAGACATCGGCTGCGCCGCCTTTATCCGAAAGGAGATTATTGCATCTTTGATCCCCGGCTGTTGTCCCGCTGAGGGCTGTAAACCATTTTTGTTTTTAATTGCACATTGCTGATATGGGAAATTAATAACTCAGACGTGTTTGTTTAATACCAGTACCTCTTGTCGTGAAGGGTCTTCTTTAGAAGACGGGTTTCTGATAAGGGCATTAAACTTTATTTTCTTAACATTTAATTTGCCGCTAATGTGCCTCAGAGTCAGATCACAGGGCACGTCATGGGGCATGCCGCTGATGTGCCTCAGAGTAAAATCACAGGGCGAGACGGTTAACACCCACTCTGCATGCGTCTCCTGTACATCTGAGGGGACTAGAGCCCAAGCGCCCTCTTTACCACACTCTGTCCCTGTGTAAGGGAACGCTGCACACCTCTCGGCGCTGCACCCCCTCTGTGGTGATGAGACAGCACCGCACCCCACTCTCCGGTACTATATCACCTCCGTGGTCCGAAGAGAGCTCCGCGGGAGATCAGAAGACCCCGGCAGTCGTTATCTGCCGTCACATCCGATGCTCCCAGTAACTCCAGGCCACCAGCTTCCCGCGAGATCGGCGTTTCCAATTTAAAATAATTAATAAAAGAGCCAAGAGACGCTCGTGCTTTAACCCAGCGTCCTCACATTAGGCGCTCCTTTCGGTGCGGAGTTTCAAGCTATTCGGCCCTCCGGGGCCCCGTGCCTTCTTCCAAGACTCTCTGATCGCTCCTAGGATGAATGAATTATTAGTGCAGATTCCGCGGCAGGCCAAGCCGTCTGTTTACAGAGCGAGCCTAAAAAAATACTAACCAGTGAAAAGGGAGAGCGGAACCATTTGTAGCGTCTAAAGTATCTGTCGCCTGGGGGCAAAATTGGATGGGTGGAGGGGGGATGTTTGGGGCGGGGGAGTTGGGGGCGGTCACGCTTGCGAGCTGGCAGTTTAGCGGTAACGTTAATATAAATGCCCCAGGCAGGACCATCTAAGAATGTGTAACAAGACTGGGTGAAGTGTTCTGGCGGCGGATGAAAGGCAGAGCCGCGAGTCTGGAGATTATAAGGGGAGAGCAGACAGCTTCAGTGGCCAGACAGATAGACCTAGGAACGGCACGGAGTGTTGACGACGCCCCGTGGTTTCAGTGCAGCTTATATGCAGAGGCAGGGCACCCTTCAGAGAGATATGTGAACATTTCAGCATCGGTGCAGGAGCCAAGGAATCTGTGGAAGAGGCGCAGAACATGTGGTATTTCTGAGTTGAATGCCAAAATACTTTTAATTAATTCCTTGGACTGATCTTCCTGTATTTATGATAAGGCCGCAGGAATTATACGGCAGGGGAGGACAAAATTATATGGCAGTGTTTGCTAAATTATGCTTCAAGAAATAACTCTACTACTCACTCTCTACTACTCTCTTCTACTCTGCTCACTCTCTACTACTCACTCTACTATTCTCTACTACTCACTCTACTACTCACTACTACTCTCTTCTACTTTCTACTCACTCTGTACTACTCTCTACTACTCACTTTCTACTTCTTTCTACTACTCACTCTCTGCTACAAGCTTTCTACTACTCTCTACTACTCACTCTCTACTACTCACTACTACTCTCTACTACTCACTTTCTACTACTCACTTTCTACTACTCACTTTCTACTACTCTTTCCAACTCTCTACAACTCTCTCTACTCTGTACTACTCACTCTCTACTACTCTCTACTCCTCACTCTACTCTACTACTTACTCTCTACTACTCTATACTACACTCTACTACTATCTACTACTCACTCTCTACTGCTCACTCCCTACTATCTACCTCTCTCTCTGCCTCTCTCTCTGCCTCTCTCTCTGCCTCTCTCTCTGCCTCTCTCTCTGCCTCTCTCTCTGCCTCTCTCTCTACCCCTCTACCCCTCTACCCCTCTACCTCTCTACATCTCTCTACCCGCACACATATGCACATATATATGTGTATATATATGCATATATGAACAGGAAAGATTTCTTCGGTTGAAGGAACCAGAGGGACACAGCAGGGTTTTCAGGGGAATATCTTTAATTGAAGCGATTGGCATGACGCGTTTCGGCGTGTGCCTTTCTCAAATGACTTTCAACAACAGGATGTCCATTTCCAGTGGCTTTTGTCATTTTCATTCGCTCCCGCGTTAAATCAACGTGGTCCAGCTGCGCCGAATTTGAAATGGAAGAGACTTGCTGTTGCCTGCATCGGCGGACTACAGTTCCCAAGAAGCCTCATTACTGCTTGCTGGGTAAGTATCTTCCTTCGGTTTTACTTCTTGTTGTGAAGACTGGAAGATAGATATACGGAGCGTTCCAAAAGTTCAAATAGGTAGGAACATCATGCTGCTGCTAAAATATATATATATATACACATACATATACATATACACATCTGCATACATATATAAATGCATGCATACATATACATATATACATACATATGCATGTTATGTATATGAAAGTTTGAAAAACACTAATAAAACCAAAGCTAAAAAACCACCTAATTACAAACAGAATTGCTTTAACTTTTACAAAGCCGAGACCCGTTGCATTTTTAATGCTTGTTCTAGTTTGCACCAGTACAGAACAAGGCTCTGATGGCCCGGGTGCATGCTCTAGTGTGTGCTTAACCCATAGAAAAGATTGGCTACTGCACCCTCAACAATTGTTTTTAAACTTATTGTTGGTGATTGTGATGCCCTTTACTTGTACCGCTGGGATAGGATTCTACCTGCCCTCTCCTTATAAAATTCTCCTAGTTCCCAACTATTGCGTCATTATACCTATGTCTGCATATATGTGGTGAGCTGAGATCTTACAAGCATATAGCGCATGTTCTGTGGATGAGCTGTGTGAATCATGTCCTCTCTTAGGAGTTGGTTAATGTAGCACAAGAGAGAGGTTCAGTTCTACCTTACCTTTATCAATGTGACATTCGCATGTAGGTTCCTCTCGTAAACCACTCTAGCCTTTCTTGGAGAGTTCAACAAATCTACATTCAGTCCTGCAGATCTGGGACCTCCTGAAGATCAATGCATTGACTGAAGCCTTTTTTTCTAATTTTGGTAGTTGTGCCAGTGACCTGAACTAGATATATCTCTTTATATATCCGGGCCACTGCTCCTTGAATCTTCAACCCTTTGAAATTTGGGTCACTGAGTACCGAAACGTCTGGCAAACATGTTAAAACCAGCTCACATAGGAACAAGGCTGTAGATAGAGAGTGAACACGCCCTCTACTAAAGAAAATGTTTGGAAGAATGGATGTGAAATGGAGCATTTTAGCACATATTTTAAAATGTACTGGCTAGGTTTAACAAGGAGTTATTAAGTTGAATTAATGAACTGTCCCAAAACGTCAGCCAATCATACCAGGGCCGGACTGGTTGTAGCAGGCACTGGGTGTTTCCCTGATGGGCCGCCATGGTGGGGGCTGGTTTTGGACCTCTGGGGGACGCTTTTGTTACTAGTGGCTAGTTTTGCAATATCGGCCTCTTGTAATAAAAAGCAGCTGCAATGTTTTCCACGCCACACCCCCAAACCCCCCCCCCCCCCCCCCCCCCCCCCCCGCGGCTGACCCGACTCAATTGTCAGGACTGGTTTGCGTTCCTAGTCCGGCAGTGATTCAAACTACTGTTTTCCAGTAGTCATGACACTGGCTTGTCCAGTGAGAAAATTATGCATCCAATGTGCTCTTTAGACACATAGACGCATGCCACCGAAAAATAAATGCCTTCCTGATATATTTCCCCATTTCGAGAACAAGGGGTTTCATGTTGTACCAGTCTATACTTCCCTATTCCCTTCATTGCTAGTTCTCTATTGAGACATCCTTAAAGCTCGCACAGTGCACAGTTTGTCTTGCACAATACATTGAGATATCAATATTGAAATGTCAGAAATTGGGATAATCATTTTGGGTCCTGACCCCAACCAAGTTAATAAACACAATCTGGTTAGATCAAAGCACAGTTCATAAAGAATCCCTGCTCAACTCCTGGTTGCTATGGCACAAGCAGTAGGCAATACTCAGAGAGATGCATGTTAAGTTCAAGCAGTGCCAACAATTTTCAAAGAATAGAATGCAACAAAATTAAAGTCTGAAACCAATTTAGAAAGTTAGAGAAAATTTGGATGAGCAAAAAGATCTTAAGAGCATTAAAACTCGAAAAAGAGAACCATAGATATGATTTTTTTGTATTTTAAAACAAAAAGCGCCTAGAAAAAGTAAAGCACCATTGAGAAACAACTTTGTAGTAGTCCAGGGCCTAGGTGCGATTTCAAACTCCCTGCCAGTCAGGTACACCAAGCAACTTTTCCCCGTTAAAGTTTTTACTTTCTGACTTAGACTCTGATAAGGAAGTCAAAAAACTTCAGGGGAACAAAATAGACAGTAAGAATCCCTCAAGGACAGATACGCTTTGATTGAACTCCCACAGAAGCCATTGTTTTTAGTGCGAAAAGCATCAGGTAGGACAAAGTTGGATTTTCTAGCCCCTGAGGTCTCCTGTGGTTCAGACAGATTTTGCCACCTCACCTTAGTCCATGCTGTTACCTTCGAACTTTGTCACTTTTTTGGTTCTCAAAATCTTCCAACGGGGGTGATGCTAGAAGCTGTAGATGGACCAGGATCCATAAAGTTGGATACCTTTACTGCAAGGGCCAGGCACATCAGTTTTGAGCACAACACAGCATCTCTGAGTGGGATAAACCTGCTTTTCTTGCCCCCCTGTGGGTGTGACCTTTCTGGACCTTGCCCTTGTTCTCAGGAGGAGGAAAACTGGCTAATTTCTACTTTTCTCCAGCTGCCAGGAAAGTTATTTCTGGTGAGTTTTATAGCCCTAGCTCCTCCAGGCAGGCTTGTAGGCACTAGATCTCTATCCAGTCAGGGTGCCTGCAGAATCTAGGTCTCTGTGGTCAGCTGGGCCCTCTTGGAATCAGGAGTCGTCCTGCTTTTTGTGTCCCTGAAGCAGGCAAACAGTAGGGTTACAAGATGACCTTTGGGGAGCAGTTCTAGTCCCTGGGTGCTAGCAGGTGTCAGGAGCCCATAAGCCCTTTTCTCCCAGTAGGCGTCAGGAGCCTTCTTTCTTCTAGGAGGGGTGTTGCAAGGTGGGAGGCCTTATCATGTAGGTACTGGTAGTGTAGCTTGAACAGTCAGGCTTACTCAGAGGAACACGTGTAAAGAAGTAAGTGACTTGACTCAAAAACAAACTTTGCAACCAATTTATAAAAATAAATTGTATTTTTATATAATTATCAATCAATCAATCAATCAAGCATTTGTAGAGCGCACTAATCACCCGTGAGGGTCTCATGGCGGGCGCTGAGAGGGGCGGGGGGGGGGGGGGGGTTGCAGCTACTGCTCGAACAGCCAAGTCTTGAGACGTCTCCTGAAGATCAGCAGGTCCTCGGTCTGGCACAGATGGGCACCAAAACAAATTTGGTACGTTGCAGATAACCGGAGTTATTGGTTTTCTAAGTATTAGCAAAAAATGCAATGATAGCTGTCAAATGGTCACCATTAAAGTCAATGGGAGAAAACACACTTAGCAAAACGATAGTTAGATAGATGACCAAACCTTGGCTGCAAAAAATGTATTCTTCGGGTACTTCGGTGGCTGGAGGTCGACAGGAGTAGGCTAGTGGCTTGAGACTTGGCATGAGCTTAGCTACTACTCCAGGCTTGCAGGACATCACCTCTCTTCGGGCTCACTCTCGAGAGTCCCAGCAGGTAGCAATTCTTGTGACGCAGCACCTTGATGCTTCTGCAGGAAGCAGGCGACTAGTCCCAGTAGTCAGGAGAGTCTGCTTTCGCTTCAGGTGTCCACTGAAGTCCCTGTTACTGAGAGCAAAGAGCTTTTGCCACAGACAGATGCCGACATACAGTTTCAGTATATGGTCTCTTCAGAGGCTGCAGCAAAGTCACAAGTCCTGTTGTCAGTGACGGCGTCTTCTTTGTGCCTCTTCTCGGATTCCTAGGTAGAACTGAGTTTCTAGTGCCAGGGGAGCCCCTTAAATCCTAGTTCAGGGGGTCTTAATGGCGTGAGGGCCACTGGCCAATGGACTACTGGTTCATGCAGCTAACCCGCCCCTTTAGCGACAATATCCTGTGGGTGTATGTCACTATGCAATCCAGAATACTCTATTTTAGGATCTCTCAATATAGAAAAACCCTTCTTCAGCTGTACAGACCTCCTAACCCACACTAAAGGTGTGGTTAGCCTTTTGGGGGTGTACGCCTCCTGAATTACTAATGTTCCCTCCTTTTGGGCCGGACAGCGTGGGAAGGGCTTTGTCCTTGAGTAGGGGACAAGAGATTGCATATCAAGGGCAGTGAAAGCCTTTGAGGCTTGCCACCTTGATCACAGTAAACACTAGCCATCCTGGGAGGGTGGAGGTGTGACCTCCTCCCTGCCCAGGCCTTTGGCGCCATCCTGGGGGAGTGCAAGCACATTCCACCGTGAGGGCAGACTCTTGTCTTGGCGGCAAACAGCGCAGGGAAACCCGCCAAGGCACTGGAGCTTTATATCCTAGGGGGTACCAAAACAGGGTGGCACCCCTGTGCATGCCAGCTCCCCCTCAGCACAAGAATTGTGTTGGGGGTGAAAAGGCAGGGCGTTTGAAACCAAACACAATACAATTCAGTTGTTCCATAATGGAGCTGGTTACGTGAAGTTTCCTTGGTAGCCAGCCTATGCTACGCTTTGGACCGCCGGTCATTTACAGTAAAACCTTGCTTTGCAGTATTACTGTAGGGATATATACGTATGAACATATATATATCCACATCTTTAATATAACACACTCTACCTCCGGGGCTTAGGAGGGCAACCTTAAGAGTGACTTACTTACATTAAGGCAGTGGAGTGGCTCTGCAGCACGATCTGTGTGCAGAAATACTCTTGAGCAGACAGGTTTCTCGTGCAGGGCTGCGATTGCAATCCTGCAGGCAAACTTTTACTCGGATCACCCAGGGTGGCATAGTATGTACTGCAGCCCTAGGGATCCCTCTTATCACCCTTGCCACTCCTGGTACCGTCTACTAGGGACTTATAAGGCGCCATAGGTGCTTGCCAATTGGGTGTACCAATTCAACAGTTACAGTTTTAAGGTGAAAAGCATTGGACCTGGGGCCGGGCCTGGTTGGCAGGTTCCAGTGTACTTCTAAATCTATAAAGACAGCATCTAGAGCAAAAAGTAGCGGTGCCCATGACAAAAAAGGTACTTTCTAACAAGGGTCTTCACGTGTAAATTTCCCTGGTCCAGGGGTGTTTTGAGGTGGTGGTGAAGTGCATGCTTATTCTGAGCACTATCCAGTAATTTGTGAATTTTCACTTCCATTCCTGCCTACTTTATCACCCCAGTCCTATTCTTGTTGCAGCATTTCCTCTTTGTCTTACTGTACAATTACCCAGGATCCCCAGTTTCAAGGTGGCAGACCCCTTTTGCCACCAGGCAAGTATTCTCGCACTCTCTTGCCACTTGCCTATTTTAATTACATCTCCTCCCCTTGGTCATGGTCAGAACTGGTTCTTCCTCCTGCTCGGGTTGAAGCCATAGGGTCTAGGAGAGCCCAGGTAATGAGTGGGAGCAGATTCCTTCAGCCCATTTTGGCATCAGCAAGTACAAGGTAAAAATGTATGGCTGGTCTTTGTTCTTTCAGCTGTCCTGCTCTTCTCCCAGATTGCTAATCTCTGCTAGGTGGCTAGTACTTAATACTACCATGTTTTTCCTTTTTTCCTGGACCCAGACGTAGGCTATTGTCTTTTGATCCAGACACATTAACTCTCACAGCCAGGATGTGTATTCCAGCTCTAGAAGAGTGGTGGACTTTATTTAAGGTAGTTCTTGCCAGGTCAACCCAGAGAACATTTTTCTAAAGTTTTTTTCCCATTAAAGTCAGTGGCATAGGGAACTCCCCACTTAAGCAGCTTAACTGGGACTGCCACTAGGCCCCACTAAAACTTTAATTGATAGTATATAAGTCTCTTCCGCCTGCAGATCTCAGGACATAAAATGCACATAAATAACAGTGCTGGGAATACCAGGTCAAAGTGGTGTGTGTTCTGATCTGTGGAGCACATCAGAAAAAGAGAAATTATGAAAATTGAGGAAGGCACAAAGAGGGAAAAAATAGAAAAAGTGAGCACGAGAAAGATACAGAAGAAAAATTAAGGATGCAAGACAAGAGATGGGTAGATAGAAAGAAGAAAGAAAGAACTGGAGTAGAAAAGAAGGATAAAAGGAAGGTAAGACAACTTGAAGGGAAATAATGAAGAAAAGGTGAAAGGCAGGATGAAAGGGTGAAAGGAAGGGTAAAAGACTGAATGGATGAAAATATGAAAGGACGGACAGATGGAAAGGTGAAAGAATGAGTGGATGGATACATTGATATATTGATGGTGGATGAGTGAAATGATGGAAGGACTATATGTAAGGTTGAAAGGATGGATGGAAGGATAACGAAAGAGTGAAGGGGACTCTTCTAACAATGGTCAAGTTTGCTACTTTGTATGGTCAGTGTAATTAGAGGCATGGTTGAAGTGGGGGTACTTTAATTTTCTGGCTACTCCCTGATTAAAGTTATCAAAATCTTATTTCATCAATAAATTGGATAAAAAAATGCAGTAGAAAATAACGTTGAATTACGTCTCTAGCATTTTCTCAAGTGGAGATGTAGATTTAAATGTGTTTATCATATATGGGCCTGTTCATGGAAACGTCTAGCACAGCCTTCTTATTGAAACTAGCTGTTGCACCTGGCATAATAGGCATGGTTTTCCCCAACTTTTTCCTTTAATCCTCTTTTTTTTGCTGGCTTTAGGACTCTGCAAACTCTACCCCAGCTAACCAGCACTAAAGTGCTTGTGCTCTCTCCTTTAAACATGTTAAAATTGCCTTAAACACAATTGGCACATGTAATTTACTCATAAGGCTCTAGTAAAGTGGCAATACATGTACCCAGGGCCTGTAAATTAAATGCCACAAGTGGGCCTGTAGCACTACTTGTACCGCCAACTTAATTAGCTTTTTAAACATGTCTCAGGCCCCTCATTGCAGCCTGTGAGTGTAGTTTTAAACTGCCATATCAATCTGGCAAAATTAACCTTTTGCTAGGCCTAAACCTTCTTTTTTAATAGATACAAGTCACCCCTAGCGTAGGTCCTAAACACCCATGGGGCATGGTGCAGTATATTAAAAAAGTTAGACAGTTACTTCGAAGTTTTACATGCCGTGGTAGTGAAAAACTCCAAAATTTATTTTTCACAACTGCAAGTCCTACCTCTCCCATAGGATAACCATGGTTACCATATTACATTTAATAAGTACTAACTTTAAACTGAAAGCAAGTAGGAATGCCGAGTTTGGTGTCTAAGGAATTGAAAGTTAAAACCCTATTTAATGGTAAAGTCTAATTTTAAGACACAATTTTGAAAATGCCACTTTTGGAAAGTTTGCATTTTCTTGTCCTAATCAGTTGGTGGCTGCAACTTATATCCTGGTTCACTTGGCTAGGTGTAGGCAGCAGTTGGCCTTTGTGTTGTGCTCCTAGACAGTGAGACAAAGGGGGAATAGGTGTTGGCAGGATGGCCATCTCTGACTTGATAGGGAGATGAGCTGTCACTTACCGCACTAGCACATCAAAAAGCTTCTGCCTGCTCACACTCACAAAGGGTTTGACACTAGTCTTTTGTGCATCCAGACAAGCTTGGGCCAGGGCAGGGAGACAGAAAATACCTAGCACTTCTGGGGTGGAAACCTCTAGAAATTTCTCCTACTTCAAAGTCAGAACCAGGTTTAAATTATAGACCCTCAGAACCAGCTCTTTGGTACACCTCTGGACCTGTGGAAGACTCGGAAGGACTGCTGTGCTGCTCTGCAAGAAGGGCTGCTACTCTGTTGTGCTGCTGCCTGAGTGAGAAAGGATGGACCTGCATCTTGAACCTAGGACCACCAGAGTGACTCCAAGGGCTAGTTGGATGGCTTCCTGGTCAGGGTGTCAGGGAGAGAAAAGGGCCCAACCTTCTTGAATACCGTACCTGGACTCTATCTGCTGTGAATTCTGCCCCCCAAGTTGTGTCACCCCAGTCCTGGACCCTTAGAGGTGAGTCTGAAGGTTCTCTCTCAGTCCATCTGTGGACCTGTGAGCAGAACCAACACAGAGCAACGCATCTCCTCGCCACCGAATCGGAACCCCCGCTGTGCTACTTATCTCCGACGCAGGACCTTGCATCAGAGCTCGCAGCCTGGAAACACTGCTAAGTGACGCATCCTCGACACAAGACTTCGCATCATAAGCTCCTTGTCAGCAGCATCCTTGACGACGACACAGGACTTCACATAGCAGTCCTTCAGCAGCCCTTCAGCTTCGTCTGAACTGCTGCTGCGCAGCGCATCCTGGACGCAGGACTTTGGATCGCAAGCGCCTCGCTGATGGCCTCCTTGACGACAATGCAGGACTCTGCATCTCAGTCTGGCAGCTTCTTCAGGACTGCCTCTGCATGACACATCATCGACATGGGATCTCATAACACTCTGCAATCAGGATTTAAGGTACTGTGTTCAGTGGGCCTAACTTGGTCCCTGCATCCGGCCCGCACTCCATCACGGCCTGAACTTGCGACTTTGTCCTGTTCCAGCACAACCAGATAACCACAGTTGACATGTGGTGCTTTAAGGCACTATTTTCACATAACACTTATAAATTGTGTTTATCTGGTTTTTCTGATTGGTTGTTTGTCATTTTGGTCTCTAATAAGTTATACAGCTTTACTCAATTTTTCTCAGTTGGTCAGGGATTTTTCTTGTGTTGTGCTTTCACTTTGTTACCGTTTGAAGCGCTGCATACATACTTTACACATTGCCTCTAAGTTAAGCCTGACTGCTTTTGTGAAAAGCTACAGAGGGTTAAGCGCACTTTTATTTAGAGTTGCTTGTGACTTTCCCCGGATAGGAATTGTGGTTGCTGCTTGAGAAGGGTTCCACCCCTCTGAACCAGTAACCCAGAGGCTTATTTACAACACCCTTGCTCCGCCGGAACGTCTCTTTTTCCCATATTAAAAGTGACTCACTGGTGGCACAGGGGGCTTGTAAATAAGCCCTCCAGTTTCCTACACTAGCTTTTGGGTTTCACACCAAACCCAATTTGTAGTGTGCCCTATTTATATATATAATCACCCAACCCTCTGGGCTTAGAAGACACACTTAAGGGGTGACTTTTGAATATATTTAAAAAAGGCTTTTCCACATGGCATTCCCTGCCTTCTGTTACTGCAGTGCATTTAAACTGCAGAGCACAGTGGTAATCTTGGGAGCCATGTGTTTTTTAATATCATTAATGCGGGTGGGGTAAGATCACACTACAGTCCATATATGACCTATCACTTTCCATGCCATTAGTGTATTTTACGCACCATTTAGAATGGCTTAGAGGTAAGTCAAATAAGCCAAATAGGCAATTCAGATGCACAGCACCCGTCTTTTCAAGTAGTCCACTAGCCCTTTAGGATTGGTTAAACTCACATTCCTCAGCACCAGGATATCCTCCGAGGTGATAGTGCGCTCTACATATGTGCATAACATAACCAGTGGGGGCTACCAGAATCTGCACTGTTTCATAGTGACATTTATATAGTGCTCCATACCTTTGACAGGTGCCAAAGCTTTTTACAGTCGGGCAGCACTCTTCTCCTTTGTTTGTATATGGTTGGAAGGGTGTTGGTTAGTAGTGTGGCTTACGTGGGAAATGTTTCAGTGCAGCGCATGATGAAAAGAGTACTGCTGTTGCATATTATGTCACTATGCCTGGGGATAGAAGTTGGGCAGACACCTGGGCAGTGTCATAGACAAGTAGGGCTGCACAGGCACCGACGCCAAGGCAAGGCAAGAATCAGCAAAGCAAAGTCTCCCTAATTCTGCAAACCAAGATCAGGCTTTTTAATACCAGTGTAAAATTGGTCCTTTTGTGTGGAGCAGAAATTTGGAGAACAAGAATGACCACCACCAACAAACTCTAGGCCTTCATCAACACCTATCTGAGGATAAATCATTTAAAAACCAGCTGGCCAAACACCATCAGCAACACCGGGCTATGGCAGCAGACTTTCCAACTCCCTGATCATAAAGAAATCATGAAAACGCTAAATAAGTCACACCATCCACAAGCCTGCGTCAAACACCACCAAGCAAGCCCTGACTTGGAGCCCTTAAGGGTAAAGGAAAAGAGGAAGGCCAAGAAATACCTGGCGCCGTTGTCGAGGCTGACTGCAATGAGATGGTTTACACCTGGAGTCAAATTGAAAGAAAAGTCCAGGACAGAGATGGCTGGAGAGTCCTGATTGATGGACTTTACCTCAAATGGGGTAGGAGGCATAGCCTGGGCATGTCGTTGAGCGAAAACAAATTTAAGATAAGATGCTTAGTGTGGTAAGGCATTGCTGTGCCTGTTTGGAAAGGTATTGGTATGTAGATTTGGCCAAAGTGGAAAGTGTTTTGGTGTCTTGCTCGATTAGTAGAGGTTGCTTACATAGTGTCACTAAGAACATGTAGCGTCACTTAATGTATGGAAAGGAGTAGCGAGTAAGAGATAGTTGTGCATACAATTCTTGTGGTTGATTTGTTTCCTCTACCACGGTGGATTGGATCATGATTCCTATACCATCAGGTTCTCCATTTTGGCATGGGCCACAACAGGTCACACATATGAGTTCCATAATGCCAAGGATGCCATAGTATGCCAGGCATAGGCCAATGGTGGACACCATCCGGCAAACATACCTACAATATTAGAAGAATAGCCTCAATTATGACAGGGACAATATTATACCAAGGATAGCTACCATCATGCTAAAAATGGTGACTACACCATGCCAGGTACAACCAGCATTGTGCAAGACTAGGCACAATCAGGCTACAGATTATGCCAAGGTGAACGATTATACCAGAAATGACCACAACATGCAAAGTATAGGCTACATTATGTCAGAGGTGGTCACCATCATATCAAGAACGCCAATGGCATATCCAGAATCGGCTGAATTATGCCAGAAGTGAGTACCTTCTTGTTAAAGATGGCCACAATATGCGCAGCTGAGACTGGAACCGGGATCCTCAGCTCTCGAGTCAGCAGTTCTGGCCTCTGCACCACATCCTTTTTATTCCTTATATAGGCGAAACCGATGCATTACCAATGCTTGTTTTAATTTTCACCAATCAAAGTGTGAATGCTCCCATACCCTTCTTACAAAAACAAGGTAAACATCCTAATAAGTAGAAAGCTTGGTTCAGCGATTTACCACATACGTGGGAGAGGAAAAGATTTCTTCTGGAACATAATTTAGGGTTTGAAGAGCAGGTCATCTATGAACATTTACCCCCCAACGATGTGTCTGATGAAGAAAGTGAACTAGACGAGTATCAAGATGCAGTAAAAAAGCTTGAGAAACAGTTTGATGTTCAGCCCAGTTTGATCGTTATGCAACATAACTTTTCACTTGTGAATAGCACCAGGATGAATCCATCGATTTACACATTACAGCTTTACGTATATTAGCTGCTGACTGTGAATTTGAAAATGTTACATTTCAACTCAGCAGAGATTAAATTGTGGTCAGACACTGGGGTAAAAAGGTACAAGAAAAGTTGCTCCTATTGAAAAACCCATTGTTGACCGAAACAATTGACGTTGTAAAAGGTATTGAAATCTCTCACAAATTCTTCAAATTAACTTTTAAAAATTACCATGGTGGTGTCAGTGTGGTGAAGGACAGTCCACACTTCTCTTGAGGCACACAAGAAAAGTCTCAGGAAAAAATGATAAATCAAATTTCTTCAAGCAGAAGAATGTCTGTTTTAGATGTGGTTTTCCAAGCCATCTCCCCACTGGAAGTCTGTGTCCAGCAAACAAATCTTGTGTGTAGGAACTGTGGCAAACCTGGACATTCTACAAAAGTGTGCCAAAGCAGCGCATGGTTATGAACAAAGTTAGTGCTATAATTGAACAAGATACTAAAGAAGATACTGTCATTAATAACTCAACGTAATGTCTTACTGGACGTCACAGGAGGGGAAGGTGAATCTATAGATCCATATACCAATATAGTTGATGGTAGATTTTTGAATCTGCTCGTTGATTCAGGAGCGAGAATGACTATCAACGGACTGACTGTTTTAAGATAAGTGACAAGTTTATAGGTGATCCAGCACAAAGGGACACATTTACATATTCTCCTTATGTCACAGATTCTTATTCACAAGGGTTCATTCATACATTCATTGGTGGGGCCCATAAACCCCAACACACTTCACATTCACATAAACTCACCTGAATCTGTACACAGGAGAAGGGCTGCTGGACATGTGGGTACCTTAATATCCATCAGGATAAATCTTCTTACTACTTTATATATACATTCTATATACATTTTTCAGAATCCTGACTTAATCATCAAGGCACTCCACTGTTTGGTCGATGGACCAACTAGTTGGACTGGTTGATGGTGAAGTAGAACCAGCTAACACACAATAAAAGTCTAGGAAACATTAATCCCTTCAGTGATTAATTTTAAGAACCACAAACTCTTTTATCGTTATTTCAATGTTGTTTATCTAAGGTTTAAACATTCCCTTTAAACATGCATTTATTTAATAAAGCTCATAATTTGAAATTTAGATTTATTAACGCGTATGAAGCATTTAGAAATTTCATATACACATAAATTGTAGGAAAAATGTAGTAAATCATTTACCAAGGAATATGCGACGATAGCTTCAGAGCAAATAGGGAGTTATCCGCATTCTCAGGTAAAACTCCCCTAGACAGGCTGTCTGACCCACACCAAGGGATCAAACCGTCAGGCAAAATACAGGATACAATGCAACAGCTCGGCAAAGTTCATATATCAATCCGCAGTATGTATTAACTCCACACCCAGACTGACCGCATTGAAATGAAAGAAATTTTAGAAAGTTGGAAATTTAAAAAGAACAATTTCCCCTTAAGAACTCCTGTTAAGAAATAACCCAAAGACTATCATGACCGCAACTCCCAACACAACTCTCGAACTTCTCCTGAACCAACCATCAATTCCGCAATATCCACACCCGTAATGACAGATGAGGGTTATTATACCCTTTTCGTGTATTACTTCATACAAAATATGGCAACTTTAGGGGCAGACCAAATATTCTGATTGGACAGTTCGGGGTTATCAGTAGTTCATTGCACTCTTCCCAGTGCAAACTGGTTCTGCATAGTGTCCTCCGATTCCCATGCGGGGACTGGCAAATGTATCTTTTCAAGGCAAAAGGGTCCTATTGACAGGTTCATTCTTTGTCACTTTCTTGGTTCCTGTCCACTCATCTTCTGGCTTGCGGTCAAGTTCCCAACACATCGACCTTGGCAAGGAACACAATGTCTGGAGTTAATTTCACCTTGTGATCTCCAGAGCTATCTGGGCATGCGCAGAAATCATCGCGCGCACATGGTGGCATCTGCTTCAGAGAACGCCATCTTGAGTACTGCGGCCTAGTAGGCCCGAATGTTAACTAAGCGAAAATAGACATAACAGCAATTAAACTTAGAAATGAAGGTTCTAATGTTTACACCCCTACTAATCCCACTTCATATTAGTATTTTCCTAGCTGCAGCAACATTTTAAGTGATAATACTTACCATACGATAACTTTAAGCCACAATACAATCCCAAAGCAATATAAACCATGCAATTTCACTATTTTAACACAATCTAAGGTCAGTTTGCGTACCATTGTTAATTATTTACCTTTGCCATGCAATTAGCAATTTAGTCCGACGTGTATTTATTTTTATCAAGGTGTAAATGTTGATTAGTAACACTTCCACTTCAAACATGTTATTTAAATTAATTTTAGAATGATTACTTAATTAATTTCATGCAAATTAGAGAAGGCATACAAAATTTTGCTTTACCTGCTCCATCAATCCCCCCTTTGGTGATTTTTAAACATCACCACTACTCACTAATTTCACTAAATTTAACTAAGGAAATGGTTCTATTTGAGTCCGCTTTGCATTTGTTAGTTTGAACACTAGTGTTCTCCACACTGTTCTCTTTTGTTTTCTTGTACACATTTTCTTTGAATTCTTCTAACTCTATTTCTTCTATTTCTCTTTCTCTTATTTCTTTCTCTTTAATTTTCTTATTTTCTCTTTTTATCTTATTTTGTAGCTTTCTTCTTTTTATGCACAGACATCCTAATCTCAATATTAACGCTAGAATAATCACAAAAGTCACAGGTATTAGTATTTTACCCACAAAAGAGCTACCTAATTTTATTAATAAATTCTTAATAGAGGAAAAACTTTTACCAAGTTTCTCCCATACACCTTCAACCTCCATTGGAACAATTTCTTCATGCAATTCAGTTATATTCTTAATAGATTTCTTTATATTCTGACTTTTGTCAAGAATGTAAGTACAGCAATGTTGTACTTTCAGCATTCCACAGACACCTCCCTCTTTGGCCAATAAAATTTCAAGGGCAAGTCGATTTTGCATTACCATAGCTCTCATGGCAACCATTTCAGTATTTACCATTAAGAACCCTCCAGCTGTGTTTGTTGATAAACGATCCACAACTGTAGACAATTTCCTAATCTTATGTGCATTCAGAGATATTCCAACTGCTGGTATCAGTGCTCCAAAAATATCACCAATAATATCTGACCAACTTTCCCTCCTTCTACGTGTTAGATGTCTATCTATTTCATGCAATCCATTTTCTCCCCTTTCCATATGAAATATTTTTGGAAAGACCAGGCCTACGTAGCAAGTTCCTTACCAATGGCCAGGCAACCTATAATAAGCTCTGTTCCCACAAATGTAATATATTCCAGGGAATACCGGATCTTTTCCTCCTTTAAATCCCCATCCTCCAATGATTTTGTATAAATCCTGGAACTCACTTGCACCTACAAAATAATTGTCATATACAGTATTATCTCTACTTATGCATAATTTCCCTTTCTGGGGCCAATCTAAAGCCATTGCCGGGTTTGTTTCTCCCTTTAAATGATTTTCCTTCCCAACACCCCAAAATGGTGTTTCCCTTCTTTCCCCAGTCACTTTCTTTTGCATTTCAATTCTTCTCTTTTCCACCATATTTAGGAACGTTTTTTATTCTTTACTTAAATTACAAGTAAGGTTATTTTTATATACTTCTTCTAAAGTTAGTTTTCTTGTTTCTAGGAAAAATTTGCCAAGAGTTTTACCAGGCTTCACCTTATTCAATTCAGGAACTACAGGAACTTGTGAGAAAATATTACCTATGTCAGTGTCATAATATTCTAATTTGCCTGTTTTATAGAACAAACTTGCTAGGACACTACAAGTCATCCCATATGTTAGAGGAAGGTGATAAGTGACACTTTCAGATACAGATGCAGGCAACTGCATACAGACATAACAATCTCTAACATCCATTGTTTCCACATACTCATATAATAGCTTTGTGAAAACATTATTAGAAAAATCATTTATAGACTTATCTCTGTGAAGTTCTGTTCTATCTACCGGTTTTGTGATATCATCAGAGTTTTGACCAATTGTTCCATTCATTGTGTGTCTGTCTACGTTTTCAAATGTTATTCTAAATGAAACAGTTATTGCCAATATAATCCAAATAAGCATTAATAATCCTGTACAACAAAAACACATTCTACACCATCTCCCGAAAAATCCACTTGTTGGATTTCTTTTTTCAGTGTTTGCCATGTTGTCAATAATCAGTGTCTTTTGACTTAGCCTCTTTATACCCAAAAAAATTGTCTTTGTCTAAACCTAAGGCTTTAGTTGCCTACTTGGTTCTTTCTGGTCATTTGTCTTATCTGGGCTTTTAATTCCTCTCAGAGTTCATTTGTCTCCTAATTCATGTGTGAATCATTTTTATCCGTGGGATCACAATCTCCATTCAAAGTTTCTTGATCATCCATTTCTTCTCTGGTGTCAGTCAATATTACTTTCAGGATTTCTGAGCCTCCTTCTTCCTTGTCCACTTCCTGCACAGTCACACTCAGACTTTCTTGGCTATCAGCTTCCTCTTGTATATCAGGAAGTGCCACATATGTGCCTTCCGACGACTTGTACTTCTGGTTAGGCCTTTTTATCCTTTTCGTACGTTGCAAGTGCTTCTGATCCGTGTCCTCTTGTTTTTCCTGACTAGACACTTCATTCACTTGTTCAGCATTATTACGCTTTATTCTTGTCAGTCGGTATCTCAATTTCTTAATTTTGTTGGGCCAAGTATCTTCCTTCAATGGCCTTTTCAATGTAATTCTTTTTTCATCTCGTTCAGTTTTTCAAGTCCTTTTTCTCCCTTTTTCTCAGATTTCTTCCCCCTTTATCTTCTGCTTCACTTTCTTCTTAATCTGTCTCCATTTGGATATCACTTTCTTTTAATTTTATTCGTATTTTTTCAGATTCAAGGTCAGAATCTATCCCTCCTCGTGTTTCTTCCACACAATCTTCCTGCTGACTATCTGACCCTTGTTCTACCTGTTTGTGTTGTGTCCCTGAACCTCTTCGGGGTTCTTCCGCAATTCCTTCACCCTCACTCTCTGTATCCAATTCCTCTCCTTCCATCTCTATCATTTCTGGAGGAATCTCTCTTGAACTTGTACTCGGGATTTCTTTATCAAAGATTACTTGTTCAGTTTCTCCAGTTTCATCATTAGTTCTTCTTCATATTCCTGCTTGTTCTGTCTCAGATTCAGAACTGGTATCTGAAATTTCAAGGCGTCGTCTTAATGGTACATTTTCTTGAACAATATGTTGACTTGGACCTTGTTCATCTGGTTCTTGTCTTGTTTTTGTTTCTTCTGAATCGGATTCTGAACTGGTATCTGATACTTCTCGATGTTCTTCTGCAGATTGGTCTTCTGGATTTGGGACTCGAAGTGTATGACTGGCATGAATCCAGTTCTTCACCCCTGCAGACTTCACAGCAGTTGTCGTTGTCAGAATCAATTGAAGTGGTCTTCCCCAGTGTGGAACCAGACAATTTCTTCTTCAGTGTACTTTGTGCGGACCCAATCTCCTGGACTCAGGTCGTGAGCTGGCTTCTTTTCAAGAGTGGTCGCTTCTGGTCCAACCTGATGAAACACAGAATGTACCATATCAGCCAATCCTTTACAATAGTCCAAGACAAAGTCATCAGATATAGGCAGCAGTTTGTTGACAGGAATGAAAACATGTCTCATTGCTCTGCCCATTATGATTTCATGGGGGCTCAAACCAGTTTTCCTATCAGGAATTGATCTAATGCTCATTAAGACAAGAGGCAAGACATCTGGCCATTTGAGACCTGTGGCTAAACACATCTTTCCCAATCTGTTCTTTATGGTGCCATTCATTTGTTCCACTACTCCAGAAGCCTCTGGTCAGTAGGCACAATGCAATTTTTGTTGTACTTTTAATGCTTCACAAATCAGTTTAATAATTTCATTCTGAAAGTGTTTTCCTCTATCTGTTTCAATTGTCACTGGGAAGCCAAACCTAGGAATGAACTCCTTCAGTAGGAGTTTCGCTACAGTAACTCCATCATTCCTTCTGGTCGGGCAAGCCTCAACCCAACGAGAAAACAGACCAACAATCACTAGTACATATCTTAACCTGTTGCATGAGGGTATTTCAATGAAATCAAGCTGCATACGAGTGAAAGGACCTCCCTCTCGTCCTATGGTTCCCAAGCTCACCACAGTTTTCCTTCCTGGATTAAATTGCTGGCATATGAGACATCTCTGGCTAAGGCTCTCAGCTATAAGCCGGAATGTTGCATTATACCAAGTTTGTTTGAAAAGTCTAATCATGGAATCTCTTCCAATGTGTGCTTGGCCATGGTACATCCGTGCCATGGTAGAGATCATGCTATCAGGCATTACTGGTCTTCCATCTCTGTAAACCCAAACTCTGTCTACCTCCCGTTGTGTACATCCTGATTTTATCCATTGTTTTTTCTCCTCTTCCTCAGCTGGTTCCTGTAACTGTCACATCATCTCATGTACTTACTGTGTTAGTAAAAAGCAAGGGACATAAATCCATTTCCTATTCCCTGGTACGATTTAATGAGGTCTGATTTCAAGCACAGTATTGGGCAATGTCATTTGCGAATTCATTACCCGCGGACACATAATCTGTTCCATTCTTGTGTGCTGCACATATTACGACAGCTATCTGTTTAGGCAGCTGTATTGCCTCAAGTAACTTGCCAACTATTTCTACATTTCTAATTGGCGTTCCACTCGACGTCAAGAAACCTCTTTGGGACCAAATCTGCCCAAAGTCATGCACCACTCCAAACCCATATTGGCTGTCAGTAATTACATTGACTTGTAAATTCTTTCCCAACTTGCATGCTCTAATCAGTGTAAACAATTCGGCAACGTGAGCAGATCGTACTCCTTTCAAACAAGATGCTTCCAAGATGGTTGCAACCGTGCACACAGCATATGCTGCACTCAAGATTCCTTCTGCAGTTCTCAGGCATGACCCGTCTACAAACATCACATAGTCAGACTCTTTCAAAGGCATGTCCTTTTATCAGGATGTGGTTTGGTGCAAAAATCAAGCACGTCCAGACAATCATGATCAACGTCATCCTTCACTTCTGCATTCACAGCATCGGGCAGTAACGTTGATGGGTTCACATTAGTGCATCTTACAAGATTTACATTTGTAGCACCCAAAATCACCTTTTCATATTTTGTTAGACGACTATGCGTCATGAACTGTGTTTTACTTCTCGTCAAAAGGATTGCCACATCATGTGGGACAAACACTCTCACAGGATATCCCATTACAATTCCTTCACTTTGCTCTAAGCTCTTACATGTGGCAGCTACTGCTTTCAAACATCCAGGCAATGGTACAGCTACTGGATCTAGTACGGCTGAAAAATAGGCAATTGGTCGCGGAAAGAGCACACCCATCTCTCTCACTGCAATAAAGCTCAAATTCTTTTTCATAATCGGGCATTCCAAGAGCCGGTGCTTCCAACAAGCTCTCTCAATTGTTTAAAAGATTTCATCTCTTCTTTATTCAGCTCAATTGGATCTCTCACATCACTCTTTGTCAAACGCACCAATGGTTTTGCAATCAAGGAGAAATTACTAATCCACTGGCGACAGTAACCCACCATTCCAAGAAACATTCTGACTTCTCTCTGTGTCATTGGAGCGGTCATTCCTTTAATGATTTTAATTCTATCCAATGTTACTTTTCTCAGGCCTTTTTCAATCTTATGACGTAAGTATTGTACTTCTTTCTGACAAAAATGCAATTTTGATGGTGATACTTTAAGTCCTCCATCTGCCAAATGATTTAACAGTGCAATTGTGTCAACAACACAGGCTTCTCGCATCTTCGATGCCACTAATAGGTCATCGATATATTGGACTAGCACTGAACTTTCTGGCATCTTCAAATCTTCCAGTGATTTCTTTAAGATCTGATTAAAAATTGAAGGGCTTTCTGCATACCCCTGAGGGATACAGCACCATGCCAAAATACGCTCGCCAAACCGGAACGCAAACAATTGGTTGGAAATCAGGGTGCAATGGAATAGAAAAGAAAGCATGACACAAATCAATGACTGTGTACCATTCTGCTCCATGGGGAATCTGATATAGAATTACTGAAGGGTTTGACACAATGGGACAGCAAGGAACAACAATCTTGTTCACCCTTCTCAAATCCTGCACTATTCTAAAAGTCCCATTTGGTTTTTTCAAACCCATGATCGTGAATTACATGGACTGCTCATTATTTCTCTTAGAATTCCTTGTTCAATCATTCTGTCTATTACAGGTGTTACTCCTGTAATTATCTCTGGTGTCAACTTGTACTGAGGAGTATTCATGTAATTTACTCCTTTTTTTTTTTTTTAAATCTGTTTGTTTTTATTAACTTTTGAAGTTACAGATACATGAAAGGCATTATACTTTTAGCAGTATCTATGCACGGTGGCTCTTAATAGCAATGGAAACATATTCTTGCTACACGAAGACTGAGCATTGTAGACATACAAAATGTGCTGATCGCACCAGAATACATATAATGACAACATTTGGCTAACTCCATACATAAGATGAAGTCCAGTCCGGCGTCTGCATGGTTTCAGCAGTCCAATGAGTAGTGCCTTTCTGCTGGTGCAGCGTGGACTTCAGAACAGACAAAATATGATCAAAACAGGTAGCCCCCAACACAGACCGGCATTAGTCCCAATATCCCCATCCCCCCACCTCCCCTTGTTTCCTCAACGACGTATCTCAGCATTACAGACTGGCTTTTACTCCCCCGAATTGACATCTATTGCGTTCACCTTGGTGCCAGCGCTAATTAACACTCACATGGAACAGTACAGCCGCACACCTCCATAGGTCCTGACATCTTCTCCGGGTCCTCACCCCTCCCCTCGAACTGCCCTCCTGAGCATTCATTCTTTTCAATCTGCTGAACTGTTTGGAGCAGCCCCTCCCACTGCGCAACTATGGGCTCCTTCCTCAATCCCAACGTTTCTTCCTGTCTGATGGCAGTACCCTCCGCCCTGGCCCATGTGGAGAGCGAGTGTCTCCATGCACGCGTGTGAGGTGGGTCCTGCGCCTTCCATCTCTTGGTGAGCAATCGCTTAGCGACCACAAATCCCAGATCCAGGAATCAGGCCGTAACTTTCGTAGCTGGAGTCCTATGGAACTGGTGCAACAGATAAACAGTCCAGTCAAAAAGTAGGCTACGACCTGTGCTGATGCGTAGCAGCTCACTGATTGTGTGCCAGTACGTGTGCAGCTTGTAGCAACTCCATAGCATGTGAATCAGGCCCACCCCAGGTTCGGTACATCTAGGGCACACTGCATCCGTACGATGGAAATACCTATTGATTGTCTTGGGTGTGAGGTATGCCCTATGCATGATGAACAACTGAATCTGTCAACCTCATATTCCTGGGTATGCGTACTGGGTTCTTCAATACCCGTTCCCATTCCCTATCTTTCAGCGGCCTCCCCAGGTCCACTTCCCATTTGCGGAGAGGTTCTAAGTTGATCGTCGCATGGGTTCGCAATGATGCCGCAAACCAGCGGATCAGGTGCCTGTCTCGCCCCATAACGTGGAGGTATTGTATGGTAAGGTGTTGGCTGGGTTCTGTAGACATGTCTCTCCATTTAGCAGTCAGGGTTGCAATCAGTGAGCGGTGCACTAGGAACTGCCCAGGTGATAATCCCTCATCCTTAATTAGGGAGTCTTATGGGGCAAGTGTGCCATCACGATACAAACCTCCCAATGTCTGTATGCCAGCGTCTCGCCAGTGCGTCCGTGTAAGGGAGGTGAGTGTTTGCATCCCGCTAGGAGAACCTTCTAGTGGTAACGCCGGCGCGTATGGGACCAGCGCTCTGGTGAGAAATAGGCTTCTACGGTAGCATTTGTACGCCACCGCCAGAAGGAGTGGCGCCGGCGTCACGGCCCTGGTGGCTGGGTGGAAGATTGCAAGGAGCCTCTCCAGGGAGCATGGTGGCAGTGTAGATGCTGTATCCTCCCGACCCCTATCTGCAAACCAGCGGGCTATCCATTGCAGTTGTGCAGCTAAGTAGTAGTGTTCTAAGCAAGTTGCTGCTAGCCCCCCTTGATCTGTGGGAAGGTATAGTTTCGCTAGCGACAGCCTGTGTCTACTGCTCCCCCAGATGAAGTCCCTGATTAACTTAGAGAATGTGGCAAAAAATGCTGCATGTATATATAAAGGTAGGTTAGCAAAGTAGTACAGCAACCTGGGGCGAATCACCATCTTGGTTAGTGCCACTCTGCCCGTGACCGTTAGCGGCAATGTTCCCCAGAACCGCATCTGCGATTTGATGCCCGTGGAGGCCCTACCCAGGTTGCCGTCAAAAAGGTCCCTCGGCTTACGGTATATCTGTATTCCCAGGTATCGGAAGGTATCCCCCTTCCATTGTACTCTCGAACCATTGAGGGTGTATCCCAGGTCTTGTCTCCCCTCCCCGAACGCATAAAGACAGAACTTACTGGCGTTTACCCGAAGACCTGAGATAGCAGCAAAATCCCTCAGGACGCCGGCCAACTGGTCCGGGATATTCTCTATGTCTCTCACGTACACCAGCAGGTCATCTGCATACAACGACATTAGTGTACTGTGTCTCCCAGCGGTATGCCGTCCCTTAATGTTGCGCGGAGGGCCGCCGCCAGAGGTTCGATCACTAGCGTAAACAGGAGTGGGGACAGTGGGCACCTCTGCCTGGTGCCTCTGCATATGGGCACAGCTACAGATATGTACGGACCCAACCTTACCCGGACTGTAGGGTTCTTATACAAGAGGCCCACCAGTTGTAAAAATTCCAGCTAAATCAATGAGGACATTGTTCCCTGTTGGCGGTGTGACAAAAATAGCGATCACCTGCTCAACACAAGTAGAAAGAGAAAAGAGAGTGTAGAGGGAGGGAGGTAGAAGGGAGATGAAAAGAGGCAAAGAGAAATTTCCCCAGTCTCAAGGATCCAATCCCGAAGGGGAGGACTCTATGCAGCCTCTAGTTAGCCCTCACACACCCCGAGGGATGTCTTGCTTCATCATTGGGCTTGTTGTTGCTCCTCGTCGGGCCGGCGCAGCAATGCCCGACGGTCCCCCGAAGGGTCTCTTTATCAGAGGTCTTTTAAAGAGAAAAGCCGTAAGGTGAATGCGGGTATGTGGGCAAAAAAACAATAATGGTGGATCCAAGAGGTAAGTGATTGCGTGCGTGCAGGGTGTGTGAATAAAAATGCCTAGGGGTGTCCAGAAAGAAAGTTTTAATATTATGGGGCCCCTGGCAAAGTAAAAAGACCAAAAGGTCACAGGGTCACTAATAAGCGCAAGGTGCTATTGTGACTTTAATAAAAGGTCGACATGTTTCACGCCTAATAACAGTGGCGTTTCATCAGGACCAAATTAGAGTGAGAGATTGTGCACGGTGAAGACGAGGGTGCCAAAGATTTGGAAAGGTAACCTACGTCTTGGGAAGGTTAAAGAGAGGTACGGGGCTGCGGGGTACAGTGACCTAGTCAGCAGAGACAGAAAGAGCGTACCAAGCTAGTGTAACCCTCGTGTAACTGAACGGGGGCTTCCTAGGTATTGCCGAGGCTGCCTGCGCCCTAATCTCCAGGCAGCCGCTGGCAGAGGGTAGGTGCTGACTGAGCCGGCCCCCGACGCAACCCAAATAGGGCGCAGGCCTTTTATTAAAGTCACAATAGCACCTTGCGCTTATTAGTGACCCTGTGACCTTTTGGTCTTTTTACTTTGCCAGGGGCCCCATAATATTAAAACTTACTTTCTGGACACCCCTAGGCATTTTTATTCACACACCCTGCACGCACGCAATCACTTACCTCTTGGATCCACCATTATTGTTTTTTTGCCCACATACCCGCATTCACCTTACGGCTTTTCTCTTTAAAAGACCTCCGATAAAGAGACCCTTCGGGGGACCGTCGGGCATTGCAGCGCCGGCCCGACGAGGAGCAACAACAAGCCCAATGATGAAGCAAGACATCCCTCGGGGTGTGTGAGGGCTAACTAGAGGCTGCATAGAGTCCTCCCCTTCGGGATTGGATCCTTGAGACTGGGGAAATTTCTCTTTGCCTCTTTTCATCTCCCTTCTACCTCCCTCCCTCCCTCTACACTCTCTTTTCTCTTTCTACTTGTGTTGAGCAGGTGATCGCTATTTTTGTCTCACCGCCAACAGGGAACAATGTCCTCATTGATTTAACTGTCATGAGTGGAGCACGGACATTGGATCATAACCAGCTCCTGGTCCCCCTCTCCCTTTTTTGATTAAGTAAAAATTCCAGCCCCAAATCATACCGCTGTAGGTAACGCTGACAAGTACCTCCACTCCAGGCAATCAAAGGCTTTTTCTAGGTCCAACATTAAACAACCCGCCTTTGGCCATTCCTGTACACTATCCGTAGCCACTCGAAAGAACATCCGCAGGTTCTATGACGTGCTCCGCTTGGGTACAAATCTGTTTTGGTCACTATGGACCAGGGCCGAAATGACCGGCGCCAAGCACTCCGCAAGTGCCTTGGCCAGTATCTTATAGTCCGCATTAAGAAGTGCCAGCGGTCTTTAAGATCCCAAGGTCATGGGATCTCTATCTGGCTTTAGCAGGGACACCAAGTATGCCTCGTGCATCGAAGCAGGCAGCTCGTCTTCCGCCAACTCTGTTGCGTAAAGCGTGTGCAAATGCGGCACCAGGGACTCCCGGTAAGCCTTATAAAATTCGGCCAGCAGGCCATCCGGACCCTGCGTTTTCCCGGATGCCATGGATGCAATCGCCTCCCCTATCTCCTCCAGAGTGAGGGGGCAATTGAGTGCCTCCTGATGCATGTCCGAGGCGGTGGGTAGCTGGATCTGTTCGAGGAATCTCTAACTCGTGGTCCGAACAGTGGACTCTTGACCGATACAACTGTGTATAATGCTCCACCGTGACTCTATGTATCTCCCTTTGCATGAACACCAATTCTCCTTCCCGCATACGTATAGCCGCAATCGGAGCGCGAGCGCCGTCTTGTTTGAGCAGCCAGGTGAGCAAGCGGACCGCCCTGTCTGCCGTGGCGTGTGTGCGGGCTGTGTGGGCTGCATAGTTACGACACCGCAAGCGCTCCAGAAGCTCCGCGAGCTGCGTCCGAAGGGCCTCTAGTTGATGTGAGTACCTGCCCCCTCCCCCCCGCTCGTGCTCATATTGCAACAGTTGGGATTCGAGACAGGTGATGGACTTTTCCAGCTGTCTCCGTATATTCCACGTGGCGCCTAAACAGTGACCCGAGTGTAGTTTTGAGGGCATCCCACTCCACCAGTGCGCTATTTGCTGTGCCCTCATTAAGCTCAAAATATGTCAGGATAGCTGTCCCTAGGGAGGAGCGGAATTCAGAGTCTTCCAGCACAGCGGTCTGGAGGCGTCAAGTGGGTACAGGGGGATGATCAGCCTCCCAACAGAGTTGAATCCGCAAGGGATTGTGATCGGAGTGCGTCCGTCCTAGATACTCCGAGGTTTCGATTAATGGTAGTAAAGACTGGGACCCCACTACCCTATCTAGTCTGACATGTAGGTCGTGTGTCGCTGAGTAGTAGGAGTAAACTCGGTCAGCTGGGTGGAGGACCCGCCACATGTCTAACAATGTCTAGTGCGAGAGCCAGTCCTTAAGTGCCCGCGCATTTGACACCGCCGACGTTGTGCGGAGAGGAGGGAAGGAGCGATCAATGTGTACGTCCAGCACTGAGTTAAAGTCGCCTCCCAGTAACCAGGGGAGACCACCATAAGGAGTAAGCACCAGCGACAGTTGAGTCAGAAATGACGCTTGATCGACATTCGGGGCATAGATGAGGCCAACAATATGTGCTGACCGTTGAGCGTTCCATGCACCAAAGTATACCTGCCTTCAGAGTCTATTACCGTGTCTGTGCAAACAAATGGGACTCCCGCTCTCACCCAAATAAGTGTGACCCTAGCATGGGCGGAGTACCCTGTACCATACACCTACCCTCTCCAGCGCCTGCGCAGTCTTTCCAGTTCCAGCTGTGTCATGTGCGTTTCCTGTAGTAAGGCGATTCCGATCGAATGCCTCTGGTGATAGGCAATATGGAGTATCGTCGTGTGGGAGTGTGCATGTCGCGCATGTTCCACGTGAGTATGTCAACCCGTGTCATTGTTGGGATATGCAGTCTGCTGGGAGGCTAGGGGTGGGATATGCCTTAGAAAGCACGGAGTCTGTCCGAGCATGTATGAACTGGTTTGTTTTAACCAAAACAACTTGGGAACTGCAAACAACATAACGTTCGGGGCGAACTTCGCGTGGTTGTCCGTCCAAACTCTATAGCCATGCATATGGAGGAACTACGTCAATGTGTGGCCTGGTGGGGTGTGCGCGCAGGCAACGTTCTACTGTGTCTGTCCCCCTCTTGCCCCATGTGTGTGGTGCGCCTTACAAAGGACCCGTTAGTAAAGCCCACGTAGCCAGTAGCACTCCGTTACAAGTGCAAGTTATCAACGCACCCGTGCGGACCACCTGTACAGAGACTCACATGGTGTTTGAGACATAAGCGCAGGGATCCCCAAAGAGCAACTAACTGGCATCTGCAGGCAGTGTCCACAGTTATCCACCCCCGTCCACAGAGTTCATCAGTGTAGCGCTCTCATCCCAGGATACCATCCGCTGTCTGTGGCGTGACCACCGGCATGCAAAGTTCTTCCGAGACTTCGGTCGACGAACGTCGATGAACCATTCAACACCACCGTGCATTGCACAAAAGATTCCAGGCGGTGCTGAGTATTTGAAGTGCCGAGTGTCGTCACCGTTTCCAGTACGTTTTGGCGCTCCATTCTCATTCTCTCCGGGCTTGGGGCCACCGTTCTCTGCGCTGCTCCGCGTGTCATCCTTCGTCTTTGTCGGCACCTGCTTCTCTTGCCTACTGCGATGCCGTCCTCTGGGTCCGCCGGTCTCGTTCCCGTCCAGAACCCCGATTCTTCTAGCCAGTCCCACGTCTCCGCCGACGAGTCGAAAAAGTGAGTGTTCCCCTTTGCGACCACTCTCAGCCTGGCAGGGAACAACAGGGAGTATGGCAGCTCCAGCTGTCTGAGCTGTCGCTTCACCGCCATGTAGTTGTTTCTTCGGCGTTGCACCAGTGCGGTGTAGTCGGGGAAGAGCATGACATGGCTGCCACTGACTGTCAGGTTATCCAATTTCCGGGTTGCACGTAGCACTGCGTCCCTGTCTCTATAGTTGAGGAGCTTGAACAGAAACAGGCGCGGTCTGGCTCCCAGTTGAGGCCTCTGCGCAGGCTCGATCATGTATAGTAGCTATGAGCCGAAAGATCCGCAAAGAAATAGAACGAATACACGAGGAAAGATTAGCAGTAGACGAACCAGAACAAATCGAGGACGAGGAAGAATTAGAACTGCCCACAGGACAGTTAGAAACAATGGCCTATGTAGGTAGAGGAAGATCTTGCAATAATACTAGATGCTTTACTGATCCGATATGTCCGACATGTCCAGATAATAACAGAAAATTCCAAACTCCTATAATAAATATAAGGTCACCCGAACATTCATTCCAAGCCGCTGACAAATTACTCCGAGAACGAAGGGGTTATCATATACTCGATTCTATGGACGAACAAGAATTAGCCAGGTCAGCCGTTCACTGGGTTGATAGTCCTGGAAAATATGGTGATGATACACTAGCGCATACGTTTTTGAACCTCGCCCCAGATGAACAGCGTTTAGCTGGTATCTATATGATTCAACAACTTCTTATATTATATAAAAGCCAACACTCCGATCCTGGCCCCTTACCAGATATATTGACTGAATTACTAACGAATAAATGGAGAGGTTCCGGTACTAAGTTAATTAGAGAAATACTAGAATTTAGAAGGCAGTACATTCTTTCTGTATGTCCTGACCATGTCTCACTGCCCATCAAGGAAAGAACGACGTATTACATGGATAGACAAAATCCCTTACGAGAAGTGCACCCGATAAAGGGTGATGACAATGAGTTTAAACGTGTGTTTGTATACATACCCATATCCAAAATAGAACTATTAGAAATGAAGAAAGTGGTACCCAGTCATGACAAAGACCCAGCGGGTTTCCACCGTGAAATTAAAGATATGTTACTCATGGGAGAATATACCTATCCTGACATTATGACAATATTGAAGGTATTATTGCCTGCGGGCATTTACGAAAAACTCAAGGAAAAGGATTGGGAGGTGGGAGACCAGAAGATAGATTGGACAGCATTAGAAAACGAAGAAAAAGCTCGAGGTCCAGGTTCAGGACTCGGGGACAAGATCAAAGCACTACCAGGTTTACTAGTACAGGTACTGCCACGATTATTAACTACGAAAAAGGAAGACTGGGGTGCAATCTCAGCCTGTAAACAAAAATCAGATGAAGACACTAGTGATTTCTATTCCCGATTTGAGAAATGTTTTGGTATAAATAGTGGAATAAAAGCAAGTAGCGAGTCGTATCCACATCTGTTTGTGACAAAGTTAGTTGAAAATGCCTTGCCCCAAGTTAAGAATAGAATATTGAAGTTCGAGAGTACCTGGCAAGGTAACACTCCATCACAAATGTTACAAATGCTACAGTACCATCACAATAGAATTAGAGAAGAACAAGAACATGAACATAGACGCATGAAAGACACGAAAATGAAAATGCTAGTTTCCCAGACAGTTCCAGCTGACGGTCATAAGAAGGGTATAACACAGTCCAGTGTTTCAACAGGTCCTGTAAAAGGGACGTGCAACTATTGTAAACAGCCAGGTCATTATGTACATGATTGTCCCGTTTTAAAACATAATATTGCCATAGGTAACGCAAAAGAAAGACCAAGACCACTTAGACAGGATCAGAATCAACAAGGAACTCCGCAGCATGCACAGTCCATGCCAGCTCCGCAACAGTCTATGCCAGCTCCACCACCGCAGCCTATTGCTGCCACACAAACAACGACCCGACAGATGTATCAGACCGCACAGTATGACTATCCTGATTATCAACGATACTCATGAAACAGCCTAGAGAGGGAAGTTGGCTTACCCCTTATTGAGGTCCCTGTAGATCAAGAAGGACCTTATGTACACAGTGAACTGTTAGGTCAAGATAGAAAATTCTTACTTGATACAGGGGCAAGTCGAACAACAATAAAACGTAGTGAAGTTCCAGGGGCACCCCTCTCAGGCACACAGAATATTTCCCTTGGTTTTTCAGGAAAACCTATCATTAACGAAGTAACACAGCCTCTTCCACTTACGATTGGTCCCTTGACACGAACTACAGATTTATTACTTACTAAATCATGTCCAGAAAACTTGTTAGGCATAAAAACTTTGAAAGCTCTCGGAGCTATAATATGTTGTTCTCCAGAAGGAGTAAGATTGTTTTTACGTGATTTCAAAGGGCACTACGTGTCCCGAGACATGGATCACCGACTACAGACTTTACCGACACATTTATGGGCACAAGGCCCTACAGATGTTGGTTGCATGAACATTACACCATATCGAGTCACACTAAAGGCAGGAGTGGTACTTCCACGAATGCGACAATACAAGTTACCCCCAGATGCTGTAGTGGCTTTACTACAGATCATTGACGAGCTTATTACCCAAGGAGTGGTTGTGGAAACTGACTCCAATGTATGTAATTCACCGATAATTCCGATTCTTAAACGAACCGATCCAACAGCCCCGCCAGTATATCGATTGATTATTGATCTGCGCGAATTAAATAAATGCATAGTACCACAATACCCCGTAGTCCCAGACATTTCTTCATTACTGACAGCCATTGATTCCGAAGCAACATTCTTTACTGTAATTGATCTCAAGAATGCCTTTTTCAGCGTCCCAATAGATCCGGAAAGCCAATACTTGTTCGGATTTAGTTTAAATGGACGAAGCTTTAAATTCACACGCGCACCTCAAGGATTTACAGAAAGCCCCAGCATTTATAGCCAAGCACTGAAACGAGAACTCGACAGTATCCACATGCCAGTCAACACTGCCCTGCTTCAATATGTCGATGATCTGCTGATCACCGCTAGAAGCGAACCTGAATGTGAAAAAGCCTCACTGACGGTTTTACAATTTTTGGCCGAAAAGGGGCACAAGGTGTCCCCTTCTAAGCTGCAATTCTGTGTCCAGCGAGTTGTTTACCTTGGTCACTCGCTGTCCAAGGAGGGAAGGCAGCTTACATCAGATCGCATCCAGTTAATTGCAAATATGCCGATACCCAAGACACAAAAGGAGGTGCGGGCTTTCATAGGTCTCACTTCATATTGTAGGCAGTGGATCCCTCAGTATGCATTTCTAGCAAAACCACTCATTCAATTGACAACACAGGAGGCAGCCACATCGACTGTTCTCCCTTGGACTCAGGAACATACACAAGCTTTTGAAAACCTAAAGAAAGCCTTATGCCAAGCACCTGTTTTAGCAACACCATGTTACAATAAACAGTTTACACTCTTCGTTACAGAACGCGAAGGTACTGCCTTGTCAGTACTCACACAGGAACAAGCAGGATCACACAAACCATGTGCTTATTTTTCTAGTACATTAGATCCCGTAGCTCAGGCTTTGCCTGCGTGCCTGAAATCAGTGGCAACAGCTTTAGCAATCAGACAAAGCGATGCCATAGTATTAGGACATCCATTAACAGTACAAGTACCACATGCAGTAGAGGTTCTCTTGAACCGCACACAAACACAACACTTGACTATAGCACGACTTACTGGTTACGAATTAACATTATTTCAGCCACATATAGAAATCAGACGTTGTAGTACATTGAATCCTGCCACACTGTTACCAATAAACGGAACAGACCCACTTGCACATGATTGTATTGAAGTTATCACTATCACGACGAAACCCAGACAAGATTTGACAGACGTCCCATTGTCAGACCCAGACCTGACGTTGTATGTAGATGGTTCATGTATGAGAACAGGTACAGGAGAGCTAGTGGCCGCTTATGCAGTCACAACAGACACTGAAATCGTTGAAACAAATTGCATAAATACCTTGTCAGCTCAAGCAGCAGAGCTCATCGCTCTGACACAAGCCTGTATTCAAGCCACAAATAAAAAAGTCAATATATACACTGATTCACGTTATGCATTCGGAGTTGTACATGACTTCGGCGTGCTGTGGCGAGAGAGAGGTTATTTAACTTCTCACGGTGCCCACATTCAGCACGGACCCCTCATTCATGCCTTATTAGATGCAATACATCTACCCACTGCAATATCAATTATGAAATGTAAAGCCCATACGAAAGTTACTGATATCATTTCTCAAGGCAATGATCTAGCTGACAGAACAGCTAAACAGACTGCTCAAACTCGAACATCCGACATGACAAAGACAATAGTCCCGACACCAACACATTGCATGATGGTTAAGGATCCCGCTCTTGACGTAATCGACATACAGACACATGCTACACCAGACGAAATAAAGAAATGGACTGAGTTAGGAGGGATCCAAACGGATCAAGGATGGATGACGAAGGAAAAATCTGTGTGGTTCCTTCCTGATTCAATGGTCCAAGTTATAATTAATACTGTACATAGTCCAGCACATCTAGGAGAAAAAGCTATGCTAGACAGCATTCAACACATATGGTTCAACAAACATTTACGAGCAGCAGCTAAACAAAAAGTTCGTACCTGTATGATCTGTTGTCAGTTTAACCCAGGAAAAAGCATTCCCGTAGAACAGGGTGGATTTCAGCCTCCTGATCACACTTTTGAAGTCCTCCAGATGGATTATATCCAGATGGAACGATGTCGAGGATTCAAATATGTTCTCGTAGTTGTCTGTGCTCTTTCCCGTTGGACAGAGGCATACCCGGTTTCAGATTACACTGCCCCGACTACTGCTAAACAGTTAGTTCGAGAATTCTTCCCACGGTACGGTTTACCACGTGTTGTCTACTCAGATAACGGCCAGCCGTTCTCATCCGAATTAATGAAACACGTTTCACTTTTGTTAGGCTATCAGTGGAAATTTCACTGTGTCCGACACCCCGAGGCAGCAGGTCTCGTGGAAAGACATAATCAGACCCTGAAAATTAGATTGTCCAAAATATGCAGAGAGAAAGGTGTCGACTGGGTAGTAGCCTTACCCGTTGCACTCTTTTACATGAGAATGGTAGCACACTCTCGAACAGGGCTATCCCCTTATGAGGTGATCTTCGGTAGACCACCAAATATGTGGGGGACGCCTATACCACGCAAAATAACTGATATTGACTGTAATATGCTGACAGATTACTTGGCTTCCTTGATGTCTGCACTACAATCTTGTCGTTCACAGGTAGCTGCAGCCTTTCCTGACAACACCGAGGTGAAACCCCATGACGTAATTCCAGGGGATTTAGTTCTAGTGAGGAACTTTGACCGGAAGTCTCAGCTGGATCCTAGGTGGAAGTCGCCTCAACTCGTATTGTTAACGACGAGGACAGCCGTGAAGATCGAAGGTCGAAAAGGCTGGATACATTCAAGTCATATCAAGAAATTTCATGGACTACCGTCAGACGTAAACGACACACCTTGCGTGTCTTCACCGATTGACTCAAAACTTCCTTTGGTTGAACTGAATAGCCATGAACTATATAAACTAAAACTTAGGTCTAACAAGTCAGGCAATTTGATTGTTTAAGTCCTCTCCAAGGTGAATCGGTCGAATTTGTCTCTGACATGTACTCCTTAGACCTGTGTAGAGAAAGAAACAGAAGGATAAAGCTGAAACGACATGCGTACTGTAAATCACTGCGTAGTCATTGCACAGTGACGTTATTAATTTTGTTTTTCTTAAGTCTTTTAATAATTACTGCAAGTATATTGTTGCACATATATTATCCTATTTCTAGACATGTTTATAATGTTACTGCTGAACATTCTTTTAGTGAATTACCTCCGCATGAGTTGTCCTATAGATTTGCGCTGCGCAATAACACGTTTATTAGTATGTTACATCATTCCCATCAGGTTAGCAATGCTACAAATTGTTGGATATGTGGCCGACTCCCTCCCTATCAGAATTATAAAGGAATTCTACCTCTCTTTCCATACCCGTTCACACATAATGGATCCTGTGGAGCATGGTTTAGTTTAATTAATTCCCTAGATTCGAATTCTGCAGTTTATCAAGACAACTGGGTATGGAGAAATCTGAACTTAGGTTTACTTAAAGTCTGCTACCCTAACAAGGAGGGACTTCCCAAAAGAACAGGAACTGATCTAGAAAATGAAGTATATGGATTAGGTAATTTTACGCTTAATCTCATGATCCTGAATGTCGAATCCGAAGCTACTCCAATTTTGCCCGCCATGTCAGTGTTTCCAGTTAAAGGTGAATTATGTGTAAGAAAGAATGGTTCCATACATATGGGCCATAGTAGATGCACCACTGTAATAGAATTTAGTGATCAAGGCAAGTCTACATTTAGAGCTTCCCGCCATTCCTACTTCATATGTGGTCAGACGGCATATATACGTTTGCCACTAGATTGGGATGGTACCTGCTACATCGGATTCCTTTTGCCACCTGTTTTCCTAGCTCCTCCTGATTATCATAGAAATACTCATTTAGTACACAATAGAGAAAGGAGAGATCTCCCAATAGTCGATTACACTGAGACCGCATGGGAAAAATACACAGATTTCAATAAAGGTCTCTTTCCCTATATAGGTACAGTTACCAATAGTAAGCTGATACGTAGATTAACCAGAACCCTTGAAGCAGTAGTGAATGAAACTATTTCCGCTTTAGGCAATTTAACAGAAGAGCAGTCTGCTATGCGGATTGTTGTGCTTCAAAATCGTCTTGTCCTTGACGTCATCCTGGCCGATAGGGGCGGAGCTTGTAGGGTCATCGGATCAAGTTGTTGCATTTTCATTCCAGAAAATTCGCCATCTGTATATAAAGCCATAACTCGACTTCATAAGATTGTAAGCCAGATACACCAGAATCCAGGCACCTGGACTTGGTCCGGTTGGTTTTGGAGTGTATTATCTACCTTTGGATGGAAGGTCCTATCCTTCCTCGGTATTGGCTTTCTCATACTATTCAGTTGCTGTCTATGTCTACAATGTGGACCAGCGACCTGTGGTCTGTGTGCCACATCGTGTATTCCACCATCAAGATTTCGTTCATCCCAGAAGAAAAAAGAAGAACAAATGATGCTATATGAACAGATCGATGGATTGATGAAGATTGATATCTCTTGACGGGCAAGTAGGGGACAAGGAGGGAATGTGGAAATATGGATTTTTATGATCAGTTATGTCCCCTATCTTGGACCCCAACGGTTTCATGTATAAATCACAAGTACATGTATGTTCCCTCCAGTTCCAGTTATGAAGACGCAAACACATGTGCGTCCACCGCCAACATGTCCTCTTTCAGATCCGCCATGAATGAGCCGGATATTCCATTTCTAAGTATGAAAGGCCACCGGCTTTATATGGTTCACTTATGCTATTTTACAGTCCAGGCAAGTAGGCCCTGATTCTGCCATCAAGCCTTTTCTTGCCTTCTGCCTCTGAAAGCTTCAGTCCGAGCTCGCATCTGTATCCATGAACTTTGTCCTCATTCTCTGCGCAGCTAACGGTGCCTGACATCAGCCTGTTGCCTGCCAAAAACTGTATTTCACCTTCGAAATTATCTGCTCCGCTCCCTATCCAATGCATTCCTGTCTAGTAATTTAAGTAAACATTCTTCCAGCTACCGAGCAAAAGGCCCGGCTTCTCTGTCTTTATGCAAGCAATTCATAGCCCTGTTACTATGGAAGATTTTCTGCCCCCGCATCTAGTGTAGACACTTAGACGCTTGTACACGCACTCACAGTCAGTATAGTCAGTATAGAATAAGATTCTACTCTAAGAGACTTCTCTTTTGGATAACACAGTTCTTTAAACATAGGATGTTAGATATGATTTGGGATTAGGTTGACTTGACCCTCCAGACTTCTGTCGCCACATGTAGAGCTAAATGTCAAGTCCCCTTCACCCCCTAGTTGCACGTCAATCACACGTCATGCTGCTGCGCGCGCATTTCTGCCAAGTATTTCTGCTGACATTGCGAAATTCTTTCATGGAACCACCCTATTATGACATCATACCTGATGACGTTCTCTAGTTACACCCAGTTACACCCACTTTTGCTACGCATGTATGTTTTATCTTTACTATCAATTGTTACGCCTCCTCCATTTGTTTCACTGTAATGCCTATTGTATAAAAATGATTACCTGTCAATAAAGTAACGTCTTCACTTCCTGAACCTTCGTGGTGATGGAATCTGGAGCTCATCAATTTAAATTGATTCTGGAATAAAGTCCGTTCCGAACCTCTAATACCACGGATTCTGCCTCTTATTTTACTGAGCTATTGTTATAGATTTTCCGCATCAAATTAAGTTCCGGTAATTAAATTATTTACCACAACTCGGTGGGCTATTTCCACCGCAAAGTGCTTTGACAGTTTTCCCTGCAGCATAAGGTCACACAGCCAGTTCTCGGTATACTGTTCAGGGTGTCTTCCTTCTTCTCCTTCTGACAATCCCACGACGCAAATGTTGTTGCGCCTCGAGCGCCCTTCAGCGTCCTCCGCTCTGTCCTCAAGGGCATGTATTCGTTCCATCATGTCTTTCAGCGCAGCCGCATGGTTGTGAGTGACTGGTTGGAGTTCCGCGAGCACTTGACCCAGGGCAGCGACCTTATCCGTCAGCTTGCGGTGGTCGGCATGTAGAAGTGTGAAGTCAGAGGTAACCTTATCGATTCGGGTCTCCAAGGATGCCCTGGTATGGTCTAGAGTAGTCCCTATTTTCTCCACGGCTGCAAGGACAGAGTCCAGTTTGGCCGCCAGTGCCGTGGATGTCGGCTCCATGTCGCTTTCACTTCTCCGGTGTGAGGGATCCAGGCTGCCAGCTCGCGGCTGCCCTTGTTGCATCTTGGCTCGCATGAGGCCCATCACGAGCTGCTGCGCTGTGGGCATTCATAGCTAGCGCCTGGCAAGGTCCCCGCGCAAGCGACTCGACTGCGTCAGGAGCTCAGGCCGGGGATTTTCCGCTGCCTAGGCGTGCAACACTTGGTCTATTCAGTCCGATAACAGTACTAATCACAGCTTTAGCCGACTAATGCCCTCCGATACCGGTCCCACGGTCCCTGTGCAATTCGCTCTTCTTACTAACGACAGCCGGTATCCTCTCCTAGCACCTGGTCCTGTTCGTGGCAGTACGCCTCGGGATGCGGTAATTGCGGAATGCACACCGTCTCGGTGGTGACTCAGGCAATCAAGGGGAATTCCAGAGACGTGTCCGTATCTATTGTTCCCAGATAGCTTGGTGTGCAATGTGGGACCGTTGACAATTAACTATGGTGGTCATTACCAGAGTGCCAGCCTTTTCTCCCATCCTCTGGGCACTGAATAGGCCCGCCTCATGAAGTTAGAGTTTTGTGGCCCTTTTGTTGTGGCAGTCCGTCTCAGGATGTGTTGATTGTGGGTAGTAGCTTTGGCCCGCGAGGGCAATTCCAGAGACGAGTCCGCGTCTAGTATTCCCGTTTAGCCTGCCGTGCAATGAGGGACCGCTGGCTGCCCATGACTGCGACCATTGCTCGGGTGCCAGCCGTCCCTCCCTCTCCCGGGGGAAGGGATATACCCGGCCCCACGCGATTGGGGTCTTGCGTCCGTTAGGGGCTGGGCGGGTCTTAGCACGTAGATGGGCGGCGAGCGCTAGTCCGCTATGTGTCCGTGTGGTCACAGTCTTAGAGTCAGTGCACGCAGCATAAGGCGCACTCTGCAAGTGGTGCTTCTCTGGAGAGGCTGCGTGGTCACAAAGGCAGGTCCTTTCACAAGCGTTCACTGTCAGCGGCAGCTGGCAGGGGCCCCCCGAACACCGATCATGCCTGGAACTGCTCAGCGCGTCTGGGCAGGCGGGAAACTTGCGTGGTTATCCTGGACCTCCCTAACTCAGGCAGCTGGGCGCTCTTCTCGGGATGCCTGGCTCAGATTGACTAACAGGGAGTACACCTTTGACCTCCACCTCGTCTCAAAGGTACCTTCACGTCTCACTGCAGCTCTCCACCTACACTGTCATGGCTTCACCTGATATTATTGCGTGAGCGCCAGGGCGCATAGGTCCCAAGTCCCACCTCGGGGTGCGTAGGCCTCAAGTCGCACCTCTATTCACCACTCGCTGGGTCTGTTGAAACGTGCTCCTCCAATCACCGCCTCCTCCGTTTGGTCAGCGCAACTGGCGCCGGGGCCCTAGGCGCAGCTACAGGCGCGCGCATTTGTCAGTTAGCTTAATGGCGGCGCACACAGGTTTGTGTTGTTTCCCGACCTGCCTCTTAGTGGGGAGCCACTGGGGGGTCTGCAAATGAAATGCCCTCCTGCGAGGTGAACTCAGCTCCGTCGGGGGGTGCTGCTCCTAGGCCCCCTGCCACTTCAGCCTCACACTCGGTCCCTCTGGGCCGGGATGGGACCCATGAGGGTCGCGCTGTCTCTCATCGTTTCAGCCCCTCCTACGCCACTCAGGCCCGTTCTGCAAGCACAGCTGATTACCGCCCAGAGGGCCGCCCGCACTCCTCACCGCTCCGGATCTCCGCTCCAGGCCGCTCCGGGTCTCCGCTCCTCCGGCTGTCAGCAGTTCGCAGGACGCATACCACCCCGTTCCTGTGCCACGGGCGGTCCCGCCAGACGCCGCACCTCCCGCGGCAGTAGAACAGGCCTGTCCGCCTCACGAAACGGGGCGGGGACCGCAGGCAGCCCGCCGCAACCTCTTTGTTGCTGGGGCCGTATCCACAGGAACAGTCACCTTCCGTGCACAAGCGGCTGCCACCCAGCAGGGGTCTTCGTCGCGTGGCCTCACCACACACAAGCCGCGCCCGCCTTCGTGTCTGCCCCCGCGTCTTCAGCTGTGAAGACGACTCGATAAAGAGTCTCCTAGCGTCCGCTACACCTCTGCTGTCTGGTGCCACACTCTACAGGCTTGGGCGGCGCACTTCAAGGATAATTGCGCCGGATTACCAGGGATCTCGGCCAGAGCACTAAGAGCTCGCGTCCGCAATGTTGGCTGACAAGCCACGCCCCCTCGTAATTTACTCCTTCTTTTACAATTATTTTCACAGGATCTACCCTTTTCATTAATCAAACATCTTCTCCTGTGAAATCCCACGCTTCTGCTTTCACTGTCTTTTAATTCCTGAGGTATTCCCTCTGGATCAAATACAACAAATGCATCAGTCATTTCTGGTTCTAGGTTAGCCATTGTCATTCTATAAAGAACATCATCATCTGGAGTTTCAAAAGCAATACCATCAGGTGTACAAAAGATGGTGCAATTCATCTTACAAAGTAAGTCCCTACCTAACAGATTTACAGGACTAGTGTCACATACTACAAAGCGATGCATGTCAGCAAATTTCCCTATTCTAACCTTTACAGGATCGGTAAGATGAGCTTTTATCTGTTTATTAGAAACTCCAACCACTTGGATTGTCTCACCAGAGAGAGGAAGATGTTTTACTTCAGCTGATCTAACAGTTGAACGAGTAGCACCAGTATCCACTAGGAAAGTAACATTTACTTCATTCACCTTTCCATCCACAAAGGGTCCCGTCTTGTCTACTTCTAGAGTTGCGCCAAGTACGCACTCCTCTTCCTGTCCTAGGCACCGTCAATAACTCTCCTCTGACTCACTTTCATCGCGTTGCAGCCAATACTGCGAAATGGCACCAGCTCGCGGTAGCTTTATTACCTGTTCTTCGCTGTAGAATCCTGTCTCATTACTGTATCTTTGAGGATTTAGGTTCTGTGGAAAAGGTGGCTTTGGCACCTGACACTGTTGGGTAACTACCTGCTGCTGTCGCGGCGGTTGGCAACTCACCTCATCCTGCACCTGTGGATTTAATGATGAATTATCACCATTAGCTTTCGGTGGCAATTTACACTCGGATTTCCAATGCCCTAATTTTCCGCAATTATGACATGGCCATTTCTTTTTAGCTTCATCTATGCTAATTTGCCCTTTTCCCTTTCCAATATTAGGTTTTTGTCTTGCTTGACTATTCCACTGGTTTGTTCAATTAACTGGGCTTCTTGTCGCTACTTTAACCTGTGCCCACATTGCCTTTTCCTTCAATTTTCGTTGTTTGGCTTCAATTTCATCACTAAAATATTTTGCATGTCGCAACACTTCATCTAGTTTCTTATTTTGCCAATCTACCGTATGTTGTTTAATCATTTCACTAACTTCAGGTCTTAAACCATAAACAAATCTGTAGACAAAATGACTCAAATCCTTTTCACTTAGTTTCTCATCTCCACTGTATTGCTTAAAAGCCAACAGTAACCTCTCATAATATGCATGCACTGATTCTTTGACCTCCTGGTGAGTTCTATCAATTTTTACCCAATCAGTTTCTTTCGGAGGTACTTTATTTTTCAGAAACGTAATTACCTGATCATATTTTTTCATTACTTCTGGATCTGGGGCTCCTGTCTTAGGATCCCTAGGGTACTCTTGAGTTGGCCAATCTATAGTAATTTTACATTCTGTCCATAAATCTGCAGGCACAATTATATCAAAAAGACCATTCAAATCTATCCATAATACCTTCGAAAGTTTGACAAACCTATCTACCTGTCTATACCATTCAAGTGGTTTTTCTCTCAACCTTGAAAATCATTTGTAAATGACAAAATATCCTGTCTAGTCCATGCAACATGTACATATCCTCCCCCAAAATTATTCGGCATTTGTTCAAAACTTTTATTTGTTACAGTTTCCTTTGGTGGTGCACTTGGTGTCACCATCGCAGAATCCTGTTGATATGGAGGTGTTTTTTTATGGAAAATGTCCTCCAGCACTTCATCCTCAGATTCACTCACTACATATCTGTAACCTTCTGACTCAGTATTATTTCTTTTTTCCGTACATTTTCTACCACCCGTATCTCCTGCACTTCTCATAAGAAACATGCCTTCCGGGGGCGTGGCTACGACTGCGATGACGGTGGACATGTTTAGGTAGAGCTCTGCAAGAGGCTCCCCTAAACGGGCTGATATCTCCGGATGAAGTCGCTGCTGGGGACACCAATCAAGCGGAGCGCATGCAGGACATCGTCCTAGAGCAGCAACATCGATTGGAGCTCACCCGAGCCCCGGTGTGAAACCCTTGGCTGGCGGCGCTGCCCGCTGCATGGATCCCGCGGAGCCAACCACAGCTACTGGATCCCGGGGTCTGACTCCACCCACAAGGCCGCGAGGAATGGCGCAGTTGCTCTAAAGGGACGACAAGCAATTTCAACTGCGGTTCCTACCTCGTTGCCTGCCGATCAGTGGTGAGAGGTGGATGAGACCCCCACTGTGCCGCTCACCTGCCCCTGCCTCTATAGGTCTGAACTGCCTACCGCTCGCCGAGCCACGAGAAAGGGGGGCTGTGAACGGCGACAGAGTCCGGATCACTTGTGTGTCCGTTGCCATTGCTGTGGAGCTGCAGAGGGCAACCATAAACCGCTGATGCGGCTCTGTGGACACTCACCCCCCTACCGTGTGGCTATCCTTCCCTCTTTGCTGCCAGCGGGTGGAGACTGTTTGGGGCCCCTGAGGTGCTGCCCGTGACGCTCCGGGCTCTAATCTTGCCCGGCACGGCTGAGGGGGTGGCTGAAGAGGCTTGACGGGAGAAGGAGACCCTGCCTGGTCCGACTGAGCTGCTGCTGCCCATGCGGCACGATTGGGGAGAGTGCCCGCCCCTTCCCCGCCGGCAGGCTGGAGATGGATGCTGCCTGAACCGGTCTTGCCGCTGTCACCGCCGCGGTGTGATTGAAGTGCTTGGACCCCGGCTGGTGGGTTGGGAGTTGCAGCGGGCTACTCCCCACCATCCCTACATAATCCAGAAGGTGAGGAGCACAATGCGGCTGGGGCCCCTGAGACATAGCTGATAGACTGCTGAGACCTGAGACACCGGCGGCCCGCCAAACACCCATTGTAGTAAAAGTGGAGAGGCATTGCGAGGCAGCACCGCTCAAGCCGCCATGACCATCTTTGCATTTCCGGCGTGACCCTGTAGCGACGGGCCCCACTCCCACGACACTGCATGCTGCACGCCATTGTTCCACGCCCGCACTGGTGGGCATTGACATGTTGCGAGTGTAGGTGACACTGGCGGATGTGTGGTAAATAATTTAATTACCGGGACTTAATTTGATACAGAAACATAATAAAAATAGCTCAGTAAATAAGAGGCAGAATCCGTGGTATTAGAGGTTCGGAATGGGCTTTATTCCAATGGTCGATTCGAATCGGTTGCTCCAAGTTCCATCACCACGAAGGTTCAGGAAGTGAAGTACACACATTATTGATAATTAATCACTTTTATACAATAGACATTACAGTGAGGCAAATACAAGAGGCGTAACAATTGATAGTGTGGATAATATATTCATGCGTAGCAAAAATAGGCGTAACTGGGTGTGATTAAAGAACGTCATCAGATGTGATGTCATAATAGGGCGGTTCCATGAAAGGATTTCGCAATGTCAGCAGAAACACTTGGCAGAAATGCGTGCGCAGCCGCATGACGTGTGATTGACGTGTAACTAGGGGGTGAAGGGGGCTTGACATTTAGCTCTACATGTGGCGACAAAAGTCTGGAGGGTCAAGTCAACCTAATCCCAAATCATATCTAACATCCTATGTTTAAAGAACTATGTTATCCAAAAGAGAGGTCTTCTTAGAGTAGAATCTTATTCTATACTGACTATACTGACTGTTAGTGCGTGTACAAGCGTCTAAGTGTCTACACTAGATGCGTGGGTAGAAATCTTCCATAGTAATAGGGCTATGAATTACTTGCATAAGGACAGAGAAGCCGGGCCTTTGCTCGGTAGCTGGAAGAATATTTACTTAAACTACTAGACAGGAATGCATTGGGCAGGGAGCGGAGCAGATAATTTCGAAGGTGAAATACAGTTCTTGGCAGGCAGCAAGCTGATGTCAGGCTTCGTGGGCCGCGCAGGGAATGAGACAAAGTTCATGGTCACAGATGCAGGCTCAGACTGGAGCTTTAGAGGCAGAAAGCAAGAAAAGCTTGATGACAGAATCAGGGCCTACTTGCCTGGACTGTAAAATGGCATAAGTGAACCATATAAAGCCGGTGGCCTTTCGTACTTAGGAATGGAATATCCGGCCTATTCATGGCGGATCTGAAAGAGGACATGTTGACGGTGGACGCACATGTGTTTGCGTCTTCATAACTGGAACTGGAGGGAACATACATGTACTTGTGATTCGTACATGAAACCGTTGGGGTCCAAGATAGGGGACATAATTGATCAGAAAAATCCATATTTCCACATTCCCTCCTTGTCTCCTACTTGCCCGTCAAGAGATATCAATCTTCATCAATCCATTGATCTGTTCATATAGCATCATTTGTTCTTCTTTTTTTCTTCTGGGATGAATGAAATCTTGGTGCTGGAATACACGATGTGGCACACAGACCACAAATCGCTGGTCCACATTGTAGACATAGACAACAACTGAATAGTATGAGAAAGCCAATACCTAAGAAGGATAGGACCTTCCATCCAAAGGTAGATAATACACTCCAAAACCAACCGGACCAAGTCCAGGTGCCTGGATTCTGGTGTATCTGGCTTACAATCTTATGAAGGCGAGTTATGGCTTTATATACAGATGGCGAATTTTCTGGTATGAAAATGCAACAACTTGATCCGATGACCCTACAAGCTCCGCCCCTATCGGCCAGGATGACGTCAAGGACAAGACGATTTTGAAGCACAACAATCCGCATAGCAGACTGCTCTTCTGTTAAATTGCCTAAAGCGGAAATAGTTTCATTCACTACTGCTTCAAGGGTTCTAGTTAATCTACGTATCAGCTTACTATTAGTAACGGTACCTATATAGGGAAAGAGACCTTTATTGAAATCTGTGTATTTTTCCCATGCTGTTTCAGTGTAATCGACTATTGGGAGATCTCTCCTTTCTCTATTGTGTACTAAATGAGTATTTCTGTGATAATCAGGAGGAGCTAGGAAAACAGGTGGCAAAAGAAATCCAATGTAGCAAGTACCATCCCAATCTAGAGGCAAACGTACATATGCCGTCTGACCACATATAAAGTAGGAATGACGAGAAGCTCTAAATGTAGACTTGCCTTGATCACTAAATTCTACTACAGTGGTGCATCTACTATGGCCCATATGTATGGAACCATTCTTTCTTACACATAATTCACCTTTTACTGGAAATATTGACATAGCGGGCAAAATTGGAGTAGCTTCGGATTCGACATTTAGAATCATAAGATTAAGTGTAAAATTACCTAATCCATACACTTCGTTTTCTAGGTCAGTTCCTGTTCTTTTGGGAAGTCCCTCCTTGTTAGGGTAGCAGACTTTAAGTAAAACTAAGTTCAAATTTCCCCATACCCAGTTGTCTTGATAAACTGCAGAATTTGAATCTAGGGAATTAATTAAACTAAACCATGCTCCACAGGAGCCGTTGTGTGTGAACGGGTATGGAAAGAGAGGTAGAATTCCTTTATAATTCTGATAGGGAGGGAGTCGGCCACATATCCAACAATTTGTAGCATTGCTAACCTGATGGGAATGATGTAACATACTAATAAACGTGTTATTGCGCAGCGCAAATCTATAAGACAACTCAAGCGGAGGTAATTCACTAAAAGAATGTTCAGCAGTAACATTGTAAACATGTCTAGAAATAGGATAATATATGTGCAACAATATACTTGCAATAATTATTAAAAGACTTAAGAAAAACAAAATTAATAACGTCACTGTGCAATGACTACGCAGTGATTTACAGTACGCATGTCGTTTCAAAATTTTTCGGGTTTTTTCTCTATTCAGGTCTAAGGGATACATGTCAGAGACAATTCAACCGCTTCACCTTGGAGAGGACTTAAACAATCAAATTGCTCGACTGATTAGACCTGAGTTTTAGTTTATAATGTTCAGAATTACTCGTTTCAACCAAAGGGAGTTTTGAGTCAATGGGTGAAGACACACGAGGTGTGGTATTCACATCCGATGGTAGTCCATGAAATTTCTTGATATGACTTGAATGTACCCAGCCTTTTCTGCCCTCGATCTTCACGGCTGTCCTTGTGGTAAGCAAGACAAGTTGCGGCGACTTCCACCTAGGATCCAGTTGAGTCTTTCGATCAAAGTTCCTCACTAGGACCAGGTCGCCTGGAATTACGTCATGGGGTTTCACCTCAGTGTTGTCGGGAAAGGCTGCAGCTACCTGTGAACGACAAGATTGTAGTGCAGACATCAAGGAAGCCAGGTAATCTGTCAGCATATTACAGTCAATATCGGTTATTTTGCGTGGTATGGGCGTCCCCCACATATTTGGTGGTCTACCGAAGATCACTTCATACGGGGATAGCCCTGTTCGAGAGTGTGCTACCATTCTCATGTAAAAGAGTGCAACTGGTAGTGCTACTACCCAGTCGACACCTTTCTCTCTGCATATTTTGGACAATCTGATTTTCAGGATCTGATTATGTCTTTCTACGAGACCTGCTGCCTCGGGGTGTCGGACACAGTGAAACTTCCACTGATAACCTAACAAAAGTGAAACGTGTTTCATTAATTCGGATGAGAACGGCTGGCCGTTATCTGAGTAGACAACACGTGGGAAGAATTCTCGAACCAACTGCTTGGCAGTAGTCGGGGCAGTGTAATCTGAAACCGGGTATGCCTCTGTCCAACGGGAAAGAGCACAGACAACTACGAGAACATATTTGAATCCTCGACATCGTTCCATCTGGATATAATCCATCTGGAGGACTTCAAAAGGGTGATCAGGAGGCTGAAATCCACCCTGTTCTACGGGAACGCTTTTTCCTGGGTTGAACTGACAACAGATCATACAGGTACGAACTTTTTGTTTGGCTGCTGCTCGTAAATGTTTATTAAACCAAATGTGTTGAATGCTGTCTAGCATAGCTTTTTCTCCTAGATGCGCTGGACTATGTATAGTGTTAATAATGACTTGGACCATTGAATCAGGAAGGAACCATACAGATTTTTCCTTCGTCATCCATCCTTGGTCCGTTTGAATCCCTCCTAATTCAGTCCATTTCTTTATTTCGTCTGGTGTAGCATGTGTCTGTATATCAATTACGTCAAGAGTAGGATCTTTAACCGTCATACAATGTGTTGACGTCGGGACTATTGTCTTTGTCATGTCGGATGTTTGAGTTTGAGCAGTCTGTTTAGCTGTTCTGTCAGCTAGATCATTGCCTTGAGAAATAATATCAGTAACTTTCGTATGAGCTTTACATTTCATAATCGATATTGCAGTGGGTAGATGTATTGCATCTAATAAGGCATGAATGAGGGGTCCGTGCTGAATGTGGGCACCGTGAGAAGTTAAATAACCTCTCTCTCGCTACAGCACGCCGAAGTCATGTACAACTCCGAATGCATAACGTGAATCAGTGTATATGTTGACTCTTTTATTTGTGGCTTGAATACAGGCTTGTGTCAGAGCGACGAGCTCTGCGGCTTGAGCTGACAAGGTATTTATGCAATTTGTTTCAATGATTTCAGTATCTGTTGTGACTGCGTAAGCGGCCACTAACTCTCCTGTATTTGTTCTCATACATGAACCATCTACATACAACGTCAGGTCTGGGTCTGACAATGGGACATCTGTCAAGTCTTGTCTGGGTTTCGTCGTGATTGTAATAACTTCAATACAATCATGAGCTAGTGGGTCTGTTCCAATTACGGGTAAAAGTGTGGCAGGATTCAATGTGTTACAACGTCTGATTTCTATATGTGGCTGAAACAATGTTAATTCATACCCTGTAAGTCGCGCTATAGTCAAGTGTTGTGTTTGCGTTCTATTTACAAGAACCTCTACTGCATGTGGTACTTGAACTGTCAATGGATGTCCTAACACTATGGCATCGCTTTGTCTGATTGCTAAAGCTGTTGCTGCCACTGATTTTAGGCATGCAGGCAAAGCCTGAGCTACGGGATCTAATGTACTAGAAAAATAAGCACATGGTTTGTGGGATCCTGCCTGTTCCTGTGTGAGTACTGACAAGGCAGTACCTTCACGTTCTGTAACAAAGAGTGTAAACTGCTTATGGTAACATGGTGTTGCTAAAACAGGTGCTTGACATAAAGCTGTCTTTAAGCTTTCAAAAGCTTGTGTATGTTCCTGAGTCCAAGGGAGAACAGTCGATGTGGCTGCCTCCTGTGTTGTCAACTGAATGAGTGGTTTTGCTAGAAATGCATACTGAGGGATCCACTGCCTACAATATGAAGTGAGGCCTATGAAAGCCCGCACCTCCTTTTGTGTCTTGGGTATTGGCATGTTAGCTATTAACTGAATGCGGTCGGGTGTAAGCTGCCTTCCCTCCTTGGACAGCGAGTGTCCAAGATAAACAACTCGCTGGACACAGAATTGCAGCTTAGAAGGGGACACCTTGTGCCCCTTTTCGGCTAGAAATTGTAAAACTGTCAGTGATGCTCTCTCACATTCGGGTTCGCTTCTAGCGGTGATCAGCAGATCATCAACATATTGAAGCAGAGCGGTGTTAACTGGCATGTGGATACTGTCGAGTTCTCGTTTCAGTGCTTGGCTATAGATGCTGGGGCTTTCTGTAAATCCTTGAGGTGCGCGTGTGAATTTAAAGCTACGTCCATTTAAACTAAATCCAAACAAGTATTGGCTTTCCGGATCTATTGGGACGCTGAAAAAGGCATTCTTGAGATCAATTACAGTAAAGAATGTTGCTTCGGAATCAATGGCTGTCAGTAATGACGAGATATCTGGGACCACAGGGAATTGTGGCACAATGCACTTGTTTAATTCGCGCAGATCAATAACCAATCGATATACTGGCGGGGCCTTCGGATCTGTTCGTTTAAGAATCGGAATTATCGGTGAATTACATATATTGGAGTCAGTTTCCACAACCACTCCTTGGGCAATAAGCTCGTCAATGATTTGCAGTAGAGCCACTACAGCATCTGGTGGTAACTTGTATTGTCGCATTCGTGGTAGTACCACTCCTGCCTTGAGTGTAACTCGATATGGTGTAATATTCATGCAACCAACATCAGTAGGGCCTTGTGCCCATAGATGTGTAGGTAAAGTCTGCAATCGGGAATCCATGTCTCTAGACACATAGTGACCTTTGAAATCACGTAAAAACAATCTTACTCCTTCCGGAGAACAACATATTATAGCTCCTAGAGCTTTCAGTGTTTTTATACCTAACAAGTTTTCTGGACATGATTTAGTAAGCAATAAATCTGTAGTTCGGGTCAAAGGTCCTATCGTAAGTGGGAGAGGCTGTGATACTTCATTAACAATAGGTTTTCCTGAAAAACCAAGGGAAATATTCTGTGAGCCTGAGAGGGGTGCCCCTGGAACTTCACTACGTTTTATGGTTGTTCGACTTGCCCCTGTATCAAGTAAAAATTTTCTATCTTGGCCTAATAATTCACTATGTACATAAGGTCCTTCTTGGTCTACAGGGACCTCGATAAGGGGTAAGTCAACTTCCCTCTCTAGGCTGGTTCATGCGTATCGTTGATAATCAGGATAGTCATACTGTGCGGTCTGGTACATTTGTCGTGTCGTGGTTTGTGTGGCAGCAACAGGCAGCGCTGGTGCAGCTGGCACAAACTGTATAGACTGTGGTGGAGCTGGCATGGACTGTGCATGCTGCGGGGCTCCTTGTTCATTCTGATCCTGTCTAGGTGGCCGTGGTCTTTCTTTTGTAATACCTGTGGCGATATTACGCTTCAGGACTGGGCAATCGTGTATATAATGACCTGGCTGTTTACAATAATTGCATGTCCCTTTTACAGGTCCTGCTGAATCACCGGAATGTGTCATACCCTTTTTATGTCCTTCAGCTGGAACTGTCTGAGAGACTAGCATTTTCATTTTCGTGTCTTTCATGCGTCTTTGTTCATGTTCTTGTTCCTCTCTAATTCTATTGTGATGATACTGTAACATTTGTAACATTTGTGATGGTGTGTTACCTTGCCAGGTACTCTCGAATTTTAATACTCTATTCTTCACTTGAGGCAAGGAATTTTCAACTAATTTTGTCACAAACAGATGTGGATACGATTCGCTACTTGCTTTTATGCCACTATTTATACCAAAACATTTTTCAAATCGGGCATAGAAATCACTAGTGTCTTCATCTTGCTTTTGTTTACAGGCTGAAATTGTACCCCAGTCTTCCTTTTTCGTAGTTAATAAACGTGGCAGTACCTGTACTAGTAAACCTGGTAGTGCTTTAGTTTTATCCCCAAGTCCTGCTCCTGCAGTTCGGGCCTTTTCTTCTGCTTCTAATGCTGACCATTCTATCTTTTGGTCTCCCACTTCCCACTCTTTTTCCTTGAGCTTTTCATAAATGCCAGCAGGCATTAATACCTTTAATATTGTCATAATGTCGGGATAGGTATACTCTCCCATGAGTAACATGTCTTTAATTTCTCGGTGGAAACCCGCTGGGTCTTTGTCATGACTGGGTACCACTTTCTTCATTTGTAACAATTCTATTTTCGATATGGGCGTATATACAAATACACGTTTAAACTCATTGTCCTCGCCTTTTATTGGGTGTACTTCTCGTAAGGGATTCTGTCTGTCCATGTAATACGTGGTTCTTTCCTTGATGGGCAGTGAGACATGTTCTGGGCATACAAAGAGAATGTACTGCTTTCTTGATTCTAGTATTTCTTTAATTAACTTAGTACCTGAACCTCTCCATCTATTCGTGAGTAATTCAGTCAATATATCAGGTAAGGGACCAGGATCTGAATGTTGGCTTTTATATAGTATAAGAAGTTGTTGAATCATATAAATCCCAGCTAAACGCTGTTCATCTGGGGTGAGATTCAAAAATGTGTGTGCTACTGTATCATCACCATATTTTCCGGGACTGTCAACCCAATGAACGGCTGACCTGGCTAATTTTTGTTCATCCATAGAATCGAGGAAATGATAACCCCTTCGTTCTCGGAGTAATTTGTCAGCGACTTGGAACGAATGTTCGTGAGACCTTATTTTTATTATAGGTGTTTGGAAATTCCTGTTATTATCTGGACATATCGGACGTATCGGGTCAATAAAACATCTAGTACTATTACAAGATCTTCCTCTACCTACATAGGCTATGGTGTCTGACTGTCCTGTGGGCAGTCCTGATCCTTCCTCCTCGCTTTGTTCGAACTGGTCTACAGCTAATCTCTCTTCGTGTAATCGTTCTATTTCTTTACGGATCTTTCGGCACATGGCTATTATGCAATTTTGCTTGTCATGTCTCCCTTCTGATATATTCTGGCTCCATCTGGTAAGAATTTGCATTGCTTCCGGGTCTACCCCCGGTCGGTCTTGATTTCTGATCACACAATTTATGAGGAAACGTAACAGTTCCCCCTGTATCTCCACTTTCTGGTATTCCATAGCTCTGTTAATACATTCTGAATCTCGCCCTGTTTGGACAAAATGGTATATATTATCTAGATGCACAGTCATTCCTGGTAACTTCCCTAGATACACCGCGGCTCGTCTGATACGTAATGACGCCATGATCATTTCGTCCTCTTTGCCGGGCACAGGGTCATATCTACAATCTATAAGAAGTTCCTTAAGCGTGCGGGTATTGATAAGTTTGGGGGTACGTGAATGTGCTGATTCTTGAAACGTAAGTTTATTTACTCTGGGTGGCGTAGAAAAAATGTTGGTAGCACTTCCCGTAGCCCCATCTGGGGTATCGGGCGTGAAAGGATTCGTTGAACGTGATACAGCAACTATAGGTGTGGACACAGCTATAGAAGTAGCTGTAGGAACAGATGTAGGAACAGATGTGCTTGCCGGAACTTGTGTCAGGATTTGTTGCTGTAGAGATACAGATACTGGATCTTGGCGTTGAACCTCCCTGGCAGGCGGTCTATGTGGGGCGGGATTAGCATACTCGGGAGCTGTGTCATCTAAATATGAGGAAAGAAAAACATCTTCTGCGGTTCTAGGATGCCCTTTAGGATGCATTTTTATTGGAAACAACGGGGGTGGCAAGTCTTTTTGTATTTCCGGAGTAGCCTTAGGTAATCCCTCGGCCAGGAGGGGATACATACCATTCATAAGGGCATTTCTTTGTCTGTCTATTTGTTCTGATTTCACTCGTGTACCTTCTTCAATTAATAGATTTTCTCGGACTTTATTTGAATTCTCTTTATTTTTCTCTTCCTGTCGGAGTGTTTTTTCTGTACGTCTATGAGATTCTTTACGCCATAACTCAACGGCGTCTTTCTGTGACTGTCTGACTTTCCTTTTCCATAACTCTTCCTCTACTTTCATGATGCACTCTGCATCCCAGGTCCCAGCTGCGGGCCACCTCTGACTTTCTGGTAATTCCTTGGTGTAGTCTACCCATAAATCAAGAAATAATATAGCGTCTAAACCATGTTTATGATACATGAAGTACCCTGGAGTGTCCCTAGGAGGAATAGGAACAGCTTCTTCGAGTACCCCTTTTCTAGTAGTGATCTGTCTTAATTTCGAAAAGAGCGGCATATTGAGAACTGATCTGATACTTGATCTTGAACAAACTTAATACAAATAAACACAATAATGAACAGTCATTCACACCACAATATGCAGAACGTATTTAAAACATTTAACATTTAACATTTTAACTGAGCAACGATGATGATGACGATCTAAGGAAAACTTAATCACTAAACATAATACTCGGCATTAACTGAATTATTCTGAATTTATATACTTGATATACTAGATATACTGCTAAACAGTACAGATACACTGCTGAAACAGTGCAGACCGGATTTGTGTACCCAAACCCGTCTTGACCGGCACAACCTATGTGCACGTCAGAACGCCTCCCCAGTAATGGTACTCACCGGGTAGCTCGGAACGGAAGGCCTCGGAACTGAACTGAACTGGACCGGACTGGACTGGACTCGACTCGAAAACTTCGGACACTTCGGGACTGCGGGACTTGATGGGCCTCTGTATACCTCGGATCTTGCTCTCTCAGCTAGGCTCTGGTCGGGATACTTCGCACTTCTCACCGCCTCGTCTGGGTGTTGATCGCAGCCTCAGTCGCCCCCGCTTGACCGGAGGGAGATACAGGAAATCCTGCTGGTACGCGTTGTTGTCCGTCCAGCTGTGGCAGGAGACCGGGCCTGCAACGCACCACCGGCGCGTGAGATGAGAAAGTGTCCCTGTTCGGGCGCCATTTATGTGGTAAATAATTTAATTACCGGGACTTAATTTGATACAGAAACATAATAAAAATAGCTCAGTAAATAAGAGGCAGAATCCGTGGTATTAGAGGTTCGGAATGGGCTTTATTCCAATGGTCGATTCGAATCGGTTGCTCCAAGTTCCATCACCACGAAGGTTCAGGAAGTGAAGTACACACATTATTGATAATTAATCACTTTTATACAATAGACATTACAGTGAGGCAAATACAAGAGGCGTAACAATTGATAGTGTGGATAATATATTCATGCGTAGCAAAAATAGGCGTAACTGGGTGTGATTAAAGAACGTCATCAGATGTGATGTCATAATAGGGCGGTTCCATGAAAGGATTTCGCAATGTCAGCAGAAACACTTGGCAGAAATGCGTGCGCAGCCGCATGACGTGTGATTGACGTGTAACTAGGGGGTGAAGGGGGCTTGACATTTAGCTCTACATGTGGCGACAAAAGTCTGGAGGGTCAAGTCAACCTAATCCCAAATCATATCTAACATCCTATGTTTAAAGAACTATGTTATCCAAAAGAGAGGTCTTCTTAGAGTAGAATCTTATTCTATACTGACTATACTGACTGTTAGTGCGTGTACAAGCGTCTAAGTGTCTACACTAGATGCGTGGGTAGAAATCTTCCATAGTAATAGGGCTATGAATTACTTGCATAAGGACAGAGAAGCCGGGCCTTTGCTCGGTAGCTGGAAGAATGTTTACTTAAACTACTAGACAGGAATGCATTGGGCAGGGAGCGGAGCAGATAATTTCGAAGGTGAAATACAGTTCTTGGCAGGCAGCAAGCTGATGTCAGGCTTCGTGGGCCGCGCAGGGAATGAGACAAAGTTCATGGTCACAGATGCAGGCTCAGACTGGAGCTTTAGAGGCAGAAAGCAAGAAAAGCTTGATGACAGAATCAGGGCCTACTTGCCTGGACTGTAAAATGGCATAAGTGAACCATATAAAGCCGGTGGCCTTTCGTACTTAGGAATGGAATATCCGGCCTATTCATGGCGGATCTGAAAGAGGACATGTTGACGGTGGACGCACATGTGTTTGCGTCTTCATAACTGGAACTGGAGGGAACATACATGTACTTGTGATTCGTACATGAAACCGTTGGGGTCCAAGATAGGGGACATAATTGATCAGAAAAATCCATATTTCCACAGATGTGCTGATGCACTGGACTTCAGCTGCAGCCGCCCCAGGTGAGGCACCTAGCTTATGCCCCCCGGGGCCGGAGTGGAGGCACGCACTGCTGCCCTAGTAGTTGATGGACTATTGGCGCAGAAACATCTCTGAACAGCTGAGCCGCACCCACATGTTTTCATGCGAAGCACCCGGATGGTGGAACGAAGGGGAGCCCAGCTGGCACTGGCGGAAAATCACGCCATAGACATATACTGTACCAGTCCCTCCCTGGGACATACACCGACGCCACCACTAGTAGCAAGACACAAGACTGGGACCTGCGGTTGGCGTCCAGGCTGCGGCGTGCACATCTGGGAGAGGAGGTGGTGCCCTGCCAATACGGTCTCGGACTGTGAGATAGTTACTGTTAACACCCGCAACCTCCTACCATCGGAGTGAGCCTTACCGTGAAGCACACGTCCAGGGGACATCGCTTTCTAATCCTGCTATATACAGAGCGGCACCGAAGTGCTACACAGTTGACCCATGTCGGGCGGCACCCGGGCGTGGACCGGAACAGGAGGAACACAGACCCCACAGCTGCCACCTAAGCTTAAAACGGACAAGATGGCGAAGCACGGAAACGCAGATCAAACGGCGAATAAATTAGATGCAGTGCTCGCTGCGATGGAGCGGCTGGAAGAAAATATCAATCAGACCCACACCTCTCTGGAATCTTTAAGATTGATAAGGTGGCAATCGACCGTACTCATCTGCATGCAGATCACCGGAAGCTAACAGACCGCACTACCGTCCTGGAAACCGCACTTGCTGACATCAAACCACAAGTGGTCCAGACAGACAAGCATGTACAGGACCTGCTCAACCGGGTGGAGTTCCTGGATGACAGGGGTGAAGACGATGAAGGGCACGCGCGAAGAAACAGTGTACGCATAGTGGAAGTGCCGGAATGCTGGGAAGGAAGCGAGCCCGCGCTACACATGGAAAATTGGCTCAAAGACCTCCTACCGGAGGGAACCCTCTCGCCCCACTTTGTCATAGAATGCGCACACCGAGTCCCTGCAAGAACCCCCCATGGGGTCGAACCCACGACCCATGCTCCTCCGACTTCTCAACTACCGAGATCGTGACTCCATCCTACAGGAAACTGAGGACATCCAGATAGACAATCATAAAATAATGTTCTTTCCGGACTATACCATCCAGGTGCAGAGGCAAAGGCACTCATTTATGGCGGTGAAGAAACGTCTTCGACAACACAGCCTGAAATATTCACTGCTCTTCCCGGCGTGCTTGTGGGTAGTGGCGAGTGACAAAACACATTTCTTTGCCACACCAGAGGAAGCAGAGGGCTGGCTGGACATCTTTACTGCTGCGAGACCTCGAGACGACTCCGTGTCGGCCACCTACCTAAAATTGAGGGGCCCCTTCCACCACCTTTGGAGGGAGAGAAAATCGACGTGAACACGGATGCCACCCTTGCCGCTGATGGGACCGCACACGGACTTGATTCTCATTGGCCAACGAGATGCCCTGCAGGCAGTAGCGGAGATCAGTGGTTCTTTGGGGGCTGAGGACGCATCAAACTCGAGCCAACGTGACCTGTCCAGTGATGATGAGCTGGTGTATGGTCTGCAAAACTCGCAGGACTCAACTGAGCAGCCGGACGGCACTCCGCAGACAGCTAATCACATCATATGAACACTGCAAGACTTTATCCTTGATTGGACTACAAACTGAGGTATTGTGATGTATATGTAGAAGTATCCAGTCGCTAATGATGTTCCATATACGGAGGCCGCAGTTCGGCCACCGAGTCGCGTATGGAGCAATGAGTGCCATCATGTTATTGGAGGTGAAGGAAGGGTTTGATCTTATGCTCTGTCATAGCTGCGTCAACGCCAGTGTGTGCCGTTGGCCTGGCGGGGGTCCCCGAGCTGGGGCCCATAGTTTGCTTACATTATATTGTACTATACCTGTAGACGGGGAGCCTCTGGAACATGGGACACGTATATTGTTAATCACCGGTATGTAACACGCAGCGCACCCCCCCCCCAGGTCGTTTTGACTGCTGTCTCTATTGAGGGTTTGGACGATTGCTTGTTGCACCATCGCCCTTTTGGAATTATTTTAATGTGTGTGTCATTGTATTGGTTTGTTATGAGATGTCTTTTATTGTACACCTATCTCACCCGACAAAAAATGCCGCGAGTCACCATGTGGGGGAAGTTGTGCACTGCAGGGTCATATACACTGTGTGAGTCTGATGGGTTGATGGGGACACATGGTAGGTTTGTGTACTTTAGAAAATATGTCTGCAGTTAAAATTGGTACATGGAATGTGCGAGGCATGCACACGCCGTCACGTAGGTATAGGATATACTCATACTTCAAGAGACATCGCATACAAATAGCTCTCTTGCAAGAGACGCACTTGACCAAATCAGACATCCAACGCTTACACCGCCGCTGGCGAGGCCAATTAAGCGCCACGGGGTATTCAGCATATGCACGAGGCGCGCTAATCTGGGTGCAGCCAGGGGTCCCACATAAAGTTACACAATCGTTGACAGACACAGAAGGCAGATTCATGGTGGTGCGGGGAACACTAGATGGCAGACAGGTTGTGATTGCATCACTGTATGCTCCCAACACCGACCAGGCAACCTTTTTTGACGATATGTCACGCGTTCTAGTGCCGTGGCATGATATACCTATGCTTCTGGGGGGAGACTACAACAGCGTACTTGACGCCACACTGGACCGCTCCTTTCCACCCCTTCCGGGCACAACCACACATACTGCCATGAAGGCGCTGACTAACTGGGCAGGGCAGTGGCGTCTCAGGGACATCTGGAGACACCGTAACCCCCATGACAGGGTGTATTCTTACTATTCTGGTGCTCACGGTTTACATGTACGATTAGACCGGTACATGCTTTCGGAAGAACTACTTCCACATGTGTCTTTAGTCTATTATTTAGAAAGGACACATTCCGATCATAACCCGCACCTTTTGGAGGTATTGTGGGAGCGCCCCCGGCCTCCGATCCCAACCTGGCGGATGCAGCCAGACATGTTACTAGATGCACCCTTCCGGAATATGCTGGCCACACATATACTACATTACTTTGAAGAGAATACTGGCACCGCCACGACGCCCCAAGTAGAATGGGATGCATTTAAAGTAGTGGTTAGAGGCGAATGTCTTGGTATGCAGGCGGGTATACGAAAACATCCAGAGACTGAGCTCACATATATTGAAAATGACCTGCTCCAGAGGGATGGAGAGGCTGTAGAGAGTGACGATGGGTCATTGGCGCGAATCAGGGGGGAGCATTCCAGATTACTTGACCGACTCCGCAATTTGAATTACGCAGCGCACTCGGCGCGCACCCATCATATGGGAGACAAACCTGGCAAGTTGTTATCGTGGCTAATACGGCAAGACACAGTTACCACACCTGTGACGTCAATACGCACATGGCGACACGGTTCATACCCAGAAAGACATACATGATGCCTTTGTAGAGCACTACACCATGATGTATCGGTCTTGCTTGCGGGCTACAGACACGGACACACAGGAGTTTTTCTCTGCCCTGATGCTCCTGCGTCTGGCAGAGCATCAGCAGGACGAACTGGGTGTCCCTCTGCTGCCAGATGAACTGCGGGATAGTATTTTCTCCCTATCGAACGGCAAGTCCCCGGGTCCGGATGGGCTACCGGCTGAATTTTTTAAAGCCTACTCTGATATATTAATACCGGAGTTGCTGCGGGTATACACAGCGGCCCTAGACGACTCCGCCCTTACATTTACGCAAAATGAGGCTGATCTCCCTCCTGAAACCAGGCAGAGACCCTGCAAATCTTGGTTCCTATCGCCCACTGGCTTTGCTAAACACAGATTATAAATCCTTGCCTCCACCCTAGCTAGGTGTATATCCCAGTTTGTACCAGCCCTGGTCCATAGCGATCAAAATGGATTTGTCCCAACTAGGAGCACCTCTCTTAACATCCGTAGGTTATTTAGAGTTCAGAAATATGCAACGGAGAATTGGCCACGATCTGGATGCTTAGTACTAGACCTGGAGAAGGCCTTTGATTCAGTGGAGTGGCCCTATCTTGCAGCGGTGCTGCGTAAATATGAGCTAGGAGACGGGTACTTACAAATGGTGCAGTTATTGTATCAGCGACCCGTGGTACGGGCCCGCACAGACAAGCTCATGTCTGATGCAATCAGGGTCAGACGTGGAACTAGGCAGGGATGCCAATTGTCCCCACTGCTTTTTTCCCTTGCCATGGAACCTCTGGCGGCTCTGCTGCGAGAAAGTGGAGCAGACTGGGGCATACCCCTGGAAGATGGTCTCCACACGGTGTCCCTATATGCTGATGACCTGTTGCTGTACATGAGAGACTTGCATGATATACCGCAGGCTATATCCGACATATTCCGTAGGTTTCAGGAAGTCTCAGGCCTTAAGGTAAATTGGGCCAAATCGGGCGCTTATTCTTTTCGCGAAAATGTGGACGCAACTGATATAACAATAAATGGTACAGCGCTTGCCTGCTACCCGACAATGTTAAGATAGCTGGGCATATACATCTACAGATCCCCTGCGGACATACTGGAGGGCAACCTGGTGCGCGCCATCTCCTCCATACGGGCGCAGATACAATTTTGGAAGACTCTGCCACTCAATGTGATGAGTCGCGTCACCCTAACTAAAATGATAGTATTACCCAGGCTATTGTATTATTTTGCAAATCTGCCGGTATATGTCCCGGTGCGGCTGTTTCGGGAGCTGGAGGGGTTAATCAGAGGTCTAATATGGAATACGGGGCGGCCCAGAATAGCGCTGCAGAAATTATATGCGCCACCGGAATGTGGGGGCTTGGCAGTTCCTCATCTAAAATTGTATTACTTAGCTGCGCAGCTGCAGTGGGTTGCAAAGTGTCTAATCGGCAAGTACCTGGTAGATACCGCCACTGAGTCGTATTCATGGACACAGACACAAATCTATAGCTTATTTCACCCACTGGCGAAATCTCCCCGCCCGACACAGTTACACATTGAGTTAGCCCACAGATGCTACCGAAGGAGCCTCCAACTTACAAAAGACACTATTCCCTATGCCCCAATACTGCCACTGGTTGGTACGCCCGAGCCAGAGACTTTGTAACGGACGTAGCGCTGGCGTCCTGGACTGAGGCAAGAGTGGAGACACTGGGAGATCTATACGCAGATGGTGCCTTGTTGTCTTTTGCAACCCTGACAGAGGATACTGACTTGCCGGTGGGTCAGTTCCTCCTACATGCAGCCATCAAGCGGGCATTGACACTAACATGGGGAGATTTGACAACTGAGCCGCAAACACATCAGTTACTGCAGTATCTGCATGTGATGGAGGAGGGGACACATGTGATTCATTGGCTAGTGCAGGCCCTACTTACACATGTGTTAAAGCCACCACAGAGACTCCGGACGAGTTGGGCTGAGGACAGAGGTCAACCCTGGACGGACAAGGACTGGGAACGTGTCTTGGCCAGTGCCACACACATACCACGTAATTCACGTTTCAAACTCATACAAACATATATATTACACAGAGCGTATCTCTTGCCAGACAAGATTAATAAATACTTTAACATCGCCACTTCTGCTTGCCCAAGATGCCATCTACTAGGTGCTGACCTACTGCACATGCTGTGGTCCTGCCCCCTACTTCACTCCTAATGTCGCACAATAACAGCAACTCTCACCAGCAGCATCAACACCAAAGTGCCACACACATGGGAGGTTTGCATCCTGGGGTTTTACAAACGTACAAAAGCTAACAAAGTAAGCTCTAGATTCTGTGACTTAGGTTTAATCACTGCAAAACGATTGATAACCAAGAGATGGAAACACAAAGACCCTCCGGAGGCACCCCACTGGCTAAAATCTCTAGAAAATTGGCCACAGGCGGACAGCACCATTCTTCATAGAGAAGAAACGGCTGGGCTGCGTAAGTTTCCTATCGCACAGCCCTGGGATGACATTCTGAAAACTCTTACACAAACTAGTGCAGCATTGTGTGCTCCCCCAGTGCAGCGAGTGGGAGATGATGCCTGAAGAGCTGCCTGGGTGGGGCGGATAGGCCGTGCACACAAGACACCCTTGGACAGGACTGTTAGGTTGGGCAATGACCCCACATTCCTTCATGACACCACATGGACACAACCCTAGATGCACGATACCTTGGCATCCACACAATCACATACTGACTAGGAACAGCAACCCTAGTCTGCTAAAATGCACGCGACCCTCGACATGACTTCACTCGAAGGGCACATAACACACTAGATGCATGTTTCTTTGTGTACTTGATATCTCCCTTTCTTTTGCATTTATTTTAAGTTTATTAGTTCTGATTCAAATGTTGAAAAATGAAGATATCTTGTAATCAGTGATATTGTCCACTTCCTATCACCCATGCCTTATTGTCTATTGTTATTTAACAATTGTATTGCACACACGCTATACGTAACTGTGCTAATAGACATGTTCGCATCCGACCAATTACTGTAAGAAGATACATATGATTGACATGTCCTGCCCCTCAATTAGAGGTGACAGTATACGTGGGTATCATATACCCATACCAAGCTGCCAATGCACGTTACCTTCTGCGAAATAGAGGTAAATTACGCTGTGCTTACCAAGTGATAATATAGTGATAATATCTGGAACCATATATGTAATGACACAGCGATATTGATTTTGTATGTAAGTGCAATATATGACTATGCTTGATTTGTTTGTATCGAGAAAATTATAAAAATGTAATAAAGATTTTTTTTTTTAAATGGGAAACATGCCTTCCGTCATGCTCGCATTACGCCATCTTCTCATTCTATCATCATAGCTTTCTTGACCATAATGTCTACCAAACACATAATTATACCTTCTTCCACTCCGATGCCTTTCTCTTTCATACATCTCTTCTTCCCATTCAGTCAAAGCCTCAAATTGGGTAGGTCTGGGTTTCGGTTCCAATCTCATCATTCTATCTCTCAAATTCCTTAGTACAGCTAGACTAAATGAACTATTTTCCGGAAACGCTAGCACTCCATCATCTTTGGTATTGCCCAATTTTCCAACCAAATGCATGTATGATAACCATATTTCGCCACCATAAAGGATGCAGGCGTTTTCGGTGGAGGAAGTATCTGTCCTTCTCTAGTTACAATCAGCTTATCTTTCTTAAATAGGTATTTGATTTTTTCCAAAACATGACTTTGTCTCCTTTTCAGGTAGATCGTAATACATCTTGTTTTAATTTTCAAACACTTAATCAATAAAGCTCCGCAATTCACCTTTTCACGGCTTCTCAGTTTTCTGACCAATCCTAGCGCGACTCACACTAACGCACCAATCAGTGAAAGCTTCATCTTTCCACGACTGACTAATCTCAGCGCGGTTTTTCTTTCGTCAGCCTTTCCCACTACTCCTGCTCTTGCTGACCCGTCCTCTACAAAATTTATCGGCAAACTTTTCTTAAGTTTTCTTTAATCAAAATCTGTTAATAACGACATAAACACATCTCCATTGCCTGTTTTTCTAAACCAAAGAGATAGCTTTGTTCATTTACACAAGAATTCTGTCTTTCCAGTAGGCAGCGCTTACCTCTACCCTACCACAGAATTTTTCGTTTCGCTGATAAAGTAGCACTTCCTTCTACCTTACCTTTCTAACAAGCAAAAGGCAAACCGGTTTCTCGGGGGTTAAAACACATGTGGAGACTATAATGCTCCTGAGAATTAAGGCCAGAGTTTCACAAGGAAACCTATTGCTATTTCACTCGCACACATTCATACAGAGATTTCCCTAGCATAACACAATTCCGTGTTATCACAATTCATGAAATTAGACAATGTTAATTTCCATGTCACTTCTCTTGCCACATAAATCCACTCCCTACTTCCTGGAAGCTTCAAAATTTCCCACTACACTTAACATAAACAATACCCAACATAAAGTGTTAAACATAAATCAATAATCACCAAACCAATACAATAGAAACCATCAACTCTGCTACCATGAAATACAGATCCAGCGCAAAGGGACACATTTACATATTCTCCTTATGTCACAGATTCTTATTCACAAGGGTTCATTCATACATTCATTGGTGGGGCCCATAACACCAACACACTTCACATTCACACAAAATCACCTGAATCTGTACACAGGAGAAGGGCTGCTGGACATGTGGGTACCTTAATATCTATCAGGATACATTTTCTTACTACTTTATATATACATTCTATATACACTTTTCAGAATCCTGACTTAATCATCAAGGCACTCCACTGTTTGGTCGATGGACCAACTAGTTGGACTGGTTGATGGTGAATTAGAACCAGCTAACACACAATAAAAGTCTAGGAAACATTAATCTCTTCAGTGATTAATTTTAAGAACTGCAAACTCTTTTATCGTTATTTCAATGTTGTTTATCCAAGTTTTAAACATTCCCTTTAAACATGCATTTATTTAATACAGCTCATAATTTGAAATTTAGATTTATTAATGAGTATCAAGCATTTAGAAATTTCATATACACATAAATTTTAGGAAAAATTTAGTAAATCATTTACCAAGGAATATGCGACAATAGCTTCAGATCAAATCTGGAGTTATCCGCATTCTCAGGTAAAACTCCCCTAGACAGGCTGTCTGACCCACACCAAGGGATCAAACTGTCAGGCAAAATACAGGATACAATGCAACAGCTCGGCAAAGTCCATATATCAATCAGCAGTATGGATTAACTCCACACCCAGACTGACCGCATTGAAATGAAAGAAATTTTAGAAAGTCGGAAATTTAAAAAGAACAATTTCCCCTTAAGAACTCCTTTTACGAAATAACCCAAAGACTATCATGACCGCAACTCCCAACACAACTCTCAAACTCCTCCTGAACAAACCCTCAATTCCCGCTCAATTCCCCCAAATCCACACCCGTAATGACAGATGAGGGTTATTATACCCTTTTCGTGTATTACTTCATACAAATTATGGCAACTTTAGAGGCAGACCAAATGTTCTGATTGGACAGTTCGGGGTTATTAATAGTTCATTGCACTCTTCCCAGTGCAAACTGGTTCTGCATAGTGTCCTCCGGTTCCCATGCGGGGAGTGGCAAACGTATCTTTTCAAGGCAAAAGGGTCCTATTGACAGGTTCATTCTTTGTCACTTTCTTGGTTCCTGTCCACTCATCTTCTGGCTTGCGGTCAAGTTCCCAACACATCGACCTTGGCAAGGAACACGATGTCAGGAGTTAATTTCACCTTGTGATCTCCAGAGCTATCTGGGCATGCGCAGAAATCATCGCGCGCACATGGTGGCATCTGCTTCAGAGAACGCCATCTTGAGTACTGCGGCCTTGTTGGCCCGAATGTTAACTAAGCGAAAATAGACATAACAGCAATTAAACTTAGAAATGAAGGTTCTAATGTTTAAACCGACACTAATCCCACTTCATATTACTATTTTCCTAGCTGCAGCAACATTAAAGCGATAATACTTACCATACGATAACTTTAAGCCACAATACAATCACAAAGCAATACAAACCCTGCAATTTCACTATTTTAACACAATCTAAGGTTAGTTTGCGTACTATTGGTAATTATTTAACTTTGCCATGCAATTAGCAATTTAGTCCCACGTGTATTTATGTTTATCAAGGTGTAAATGTTGATTAGTAACACTTCCACTTCAAACATGTTATTTAAATTAATTTTAGAATGATTACTTAATTAATTTCATGCAAATTAGAGGAGGTATACAACATTTTGTTTTACCTGCTCCATCATAGGGGTTGCCGGTTTGCCTCACTAGAGAGTGGAGAGAAATGTAATAAAGTAATATCGATGTTTTTTTTTTTTGTACTGAACCACTTGGGAAAAAATATGATGTGAAACTTTTCTCTTCCTCTTCTAAATATACTAGACTATTGAATGTTTTTTAAAAATGTAAATACAATTTTGGGAAAAAAAAGATAAGTGGCAGAGTAAAGATCTCCAACTACCACCACCTACAAGAAGCCCTGTATCATACGATGGGAGGAGAATTGAACTCTTGGGATATTTTGAATGTATATTCTCTTTTAAAGAAAGGAATGTTTTTGGTAAGGTCTAGGTGACAAAGAAAGGTCTGAACATTTTGTGCTGGTATCACTAAGGTTTATTTGAAATGACTTTAAGACCCAGAAGCAAAGTTCAAGTCTCGCTATTAGCGGAGGAGAATCAACATTCTGGCAGTATTTAGGTGAAATCTTTCAGTTTGGCGTACAGCAATAAGCTTGGGAAAATCAAAGGTTTTAAGCACAAAATTTGAGTTAAATATGGAGCTAAACCCATTAAGCACAAACTAAGGAATGTACTATTTAGTGTAAGGGAAGAACTAGCTTACATCCTCAAGAGAATGTGCAAAGAAGGTACCATCGAACCCACTGCATCTTCTTCCAGCTTTTACCCCTTGTCATAGCATAGAACAAAACTGCAATTTGAGAGTTTCCATTGGCCTGAGGAGTTTAAACAAAGACATGTGGGTAGTTTCCCACCCAACACCCTGCATTGCTGATATACTAATGATGTTTGCTGGTGCCAAAGTATTTAGTAATATCAATTTAGCTTCAACTTATTATTAAGCTGAATTAGACTTTTCTTCAAGATGTCACACAGGATTTGCATCTCCTATGGGTACATTCCAATCCAAAAGGATACCATTTGGTTTGGCATCTGCTGCTTCTGTATTCCAATGGCGAAAGGGGTGGTTACGCTTCAGGATGATATCCTTGTAGCAGCAAAGAATGACCAACAGCGTGATAAACTTATGGAAGTCGTTTTGAAAAGATTAGAAGAAGCTGGCATAGTTGTTAATGTTAGTAAATGCGAATTTAAGCTAAATTCCAATAAGTATCTTGGTCATGTCATATCTCAACAAGGGGTCGAACAACAACAAAAATGCACCTACGCACCTTGACAAGGAACACATTTAATCATTTTTGGGGTGGAGTGAGTTTTATGCCAAATTGATCCAGGCGTTTTCATTAAAAACTAAGAATCTGAGAGCAGCAATCTTTTGTGTGGGATGAAAAGTGTGAACACAAGTTTATTGCAGTGAAGGGTGAAATCTGCTCAGCAAAATTTCTGGCACCTTTTGATCTCACTGAAGATTGTATAGTTACAGTTGATGCTAGGAACAGTGGGTTTGGCGCCATGATTACACAAAAGATGGTATTGTTGAGAAAACTTAAGTTTACCTCATGGCCAATTCGGGATAGTAAAAAGATTTTTTCAGTGATTGAGAATGTTTTTTTTAACTTGTTTGGCTATATATCAGTTTAAATGTTCTTTGTGGGGCAAAAGGTTCACTCTTATGACCGATCATAAATAACTTGTTAACATTTTAGAGGGTTGAATGGTCAAAGGTCACACCACTAGGATTGCCAGACTTGTACAAAATTGTTACATTATCTCTCTAGATCACCAGTTCCTTTGAATGCTCCCAAAACGTCAGAAGAAGAACAAGATAAAGAAAGCTTGATAGCTGCTATTGATGTGTGTAGTGAAAGAGGTTTGACTGAAGAGGAATGGTTTGATTCCTTAATGCAGGATGATGAATTATTGGATGTTCAGAAATATGTCATGAGTGGTAGGCCCAAAGAGAAGTTATTACGCAAGAACTTGCATCCATATTTCTAAAGTAGCTGATGAGCTATCACTTGAGAAAAATAAGATGTTGATGAGATGGGATACATTTATTCCCCCAACTCTCTTAAGAGAAGATTAATCAGGCTGGGCATGAAGGACATTTGGATCAAACTATTACAAAGAGGTAAATACGGTCAGTGTTTTGGTGTTATGGATGCTGATATAATCCAGGCAGTTAGATCATGCCTGATATGCTCCATGAGGGACAAACGTTTAAAAACAGAATTGCTTTTTGTACAACCTAGTTTTATCAGAAGGCCCTTAGTGCAAACATTCTGGTTTATTTCATTGGCCCTTTTGGTGTTTTTCCGGGCAAGCACAAATATGACATTGTGGTAGTTGATTGCTTCATTAGGTGGTGGGAGGTAGAGTTCGTTAAAGAACCTAATACCAAGTTGGTTCTCAGATTTTTTAGAAACATTTGTAAGGGAATGTTTTCCTGAGGAACTTTTATCAGAAAATGGGGTACACTTTGTATCCAGAGAGATGAGGGATTTTCTGATGAAATGTAGCAAAAATCATAGACGGATTGCACCTTATCACCCCAAAGGCAATGGTATAGTGGAAAAAATGAATTGCACGCTGGTGGAGTTGGTTGTTGCTAATAAATGGGATGTGCCAGAGGCTGTGGACAGTATGTTGTGATCATATCGTACAATGCTTATTATTATCACTGGGCATTGTCCTTTTGAAGTCATGAGAGGTAATGTGCCTGCATTCAAAATAAGTATATCATGGTAGAAAACATGGTTTCTATCAACTTAACATGAACCGGGGCTATGGATATTTCAATCAGACCCAAAGATGAATCTTATCAGCAGAAATTGAGAGTAGGTAATGAGATGAAAAGTAGCACGAATAGGTTTAAAAAGGAGATATCTGTAGGTGATTGGGTGCGGATTAAGGAAACTCTTCATTTAAACAAAGGGTTTTCTAAAATCAGGACTCCTTTCGGAGTGGAAGTGGTCACAAATGCGGGCACAGTGAATGGGCATGAATAATGGAATATGAAAAGAGTGGTTAAAGTAAGCAATGAATCTTTTGAAGACGAAAGGAAGGAAGATGGTGTTGAGGTTGAGAATAAAAAACACTCTTAAAAACACTTCAAAGAGTTAAAAGTAAAAGAGTTATTAAGGAATCTTTAAGGTTTCGGGATGGTAGATTTTCCCAGAGTTTTTCATTTTTTCCATCTCTGAAATGTTATCTCAATATGTATATCTTATTTCTGAATTTTAAAAATGTGTGTTCGTTTTCCTGTTTTGTAGATGTTTTGCAGTGGTTTCATTAAATGTTTCTAATACATTATATGCTCTATGTTTTTTTCATTATTTATCCTTAAACTGATTTAGATCATGTTATGTAGTAAAGGGGGAGTTTTTGTGGTGATGTGTCTTGAACCAAAGATTTAATTCCTGTGGCTCATGGAATGTTGCTGACTGAATTGTCACGAGTGGTCAATGCAGTTATGTTTCTGGTGCTGTTGGATCAGTGGTGAATACATCTTACTCTTAACCTACTGATGTCTTGAGGGTTTGATTACCACACCTTTGTACTAGTTACACAGTGTGAATAAATTAAGTTCCTGCTACCATTAACCCCAGTGGACTCAGCATTCATTCCTTCGGGCACCTTTGGAAATCCCTGGCAGTCCTATGGGATAGTCTGTCTGTGGCAGAATTCTGTGCTCTCCTTGTTTTGTCTTTTATTTGAAGATATCCGGATATTGCAGATACCCTATTAAGGATTATCCATCATTGAATAGTCATTCCTCTGCCAGTTGGTTCCAGCTCATATACTTCCTCTTTGGAGAAAGCTTGGGAAGATGCACCAAACTTTAATTGGACAGAGTTCTGGATTTTTAATATAGGACAAACATCAATTGAATTTAAAGTGACCCGTCTGATATCCTGGAAATTTGGAGATGATCTGCTGCACCAGCATAGAGGGACATCAAACTAAGAAGATTGCTCTGGAGGTCGCCGTTTTCCACAAATCTGGAAACGAGCCTGGAGCTCTAGGAATAAGGGCTGATATGGTGACCTGCCCTAAAGGAGGAGGAAGCTATTCTGCCTTGCGTGTTGATATGTAACGTCTGAATAAGAGTACAAGAGCAAGACCCAGCAAATTAAAGCCTGAGAGGAGTGAACCACTCAGGTGCCACAGTGGACTTGAAGCTAAGCTGGTCGGAGTAATATTAATAAAGGATTAAATGTCCACAAATTGTGCAGACGGTTGTGCCATGCTACCCTTTTAACTGACCCTGTGGTTTCGGTACTGGAGACTAGACCTCTGTGAGCGCACTGGAGGTCCTATATCCAAGTTTTGTTTGCTAACCAGCAGCATTTTCTGGAATGTGCATATTTATTTATGTATGTAGTTACTAAGAAGTTTTATAAAGCACTACACATCTGAGTTTGATTACTTCAGAGCATTTGACAGAGCTCAAGGGAATGTGGTTAGAGTACAAACGGATGGGTGATGATTAATCGTGTGTGAAATTCTTCGATATCGACCCCTGTCAGTGTTGAATTCAGTTAAAGGCAAGTCTAAATAATTTAGTATTTAAACGTTTTCTTGCCTGAATTTAGTTAGTTTCAGATCTCAGATTTGGGCTTAAGCCATTCCGAAGTCTGGGTACCGGAACCCCAGCGACAATCCTCTGTGTATCATCTTGATGATGATTGTTGGGTGATCCATTGTATGGACACTGAATGACGTGCATTGTTGGGACATCGGAGGTGCCAGTTTATTGCCGTATGCTGTGCCTTTGCCCGCCTAGTATGTTTATGTACAATGCACAAGACTTGAATTTGATACTGGCAACAGTAGGGAGCCAGTAGAGTGCTTTAATGGCTGGTCTGATGTAAGTTCACCTATGACGATTAAAGCAAAGGTAGGCTGCCTGCTACTGAAGTCTTTGGAGCGTGGCAGTTAGCTTTTTTAGGAAGCTGGTGTGAAATATGCTATAGTAATTAAGCTATGCTAGGATGAGGGTCTAAGTCAGCTAGACTCTGCGTGCAGTGCAGAGGAACGGGAGGTTTTGCACAGAAGAGAGAGATGCATGTTTACATCCTGTATCACAGAGTAAACCTAGGGACAGAAAGGATGTAGGCATTGAAAAGGAAGCCTAGTTACTAAGATCTTGGCCTTGGTGCCATTTAGGTCCAGGCGTAATGTTAATTACACTGAGTAATCGGAAGAATTTCAGTAATTCTGTGTCACTCTTTGATGTAGAATTACCGATAATACTGCTATTACACCTGCTTATGCTAGTAAGAGTAATTTGGTGGATAAATTCCTACCACAAGTGCACATTTAGTGACTGCGAGTGGTTGCTCGCTATTCGTGTTCTGCTGCATTAAGCGCTATTTCTTAGTGCAAAAGGCATTCTCGTGCACATTTTGGATATGAGGGGGCTTTTTTGTTAAGAAATAGCTCTTAATACAGAATTACTCTTCTTGCATAATTATGTGTAATCTTGTGGAATTTTTCTCAAGGAGCTCACCTTCATGCAGTGGAACACCTGGTCCACGCGTCACAGACTGTTTGTGTTTGGATTATCTGCCCATGCTTGGATTATTAGGCCTATTATACAACAGGTATTGGATCTGTATGTTGTTAACATACATAAGGTTGCCTGGCGCCTCCACCCCATCTTCTTCCTCCACTCCTACTGGCCTACCGCTGGCAATTCTACTGACCTGCTGTGGTTGTGATTGTATTTTTTCCTCACAGGGCGAGGAGGTCCTGGATGTTACTCTTCTGTCCACCCTGCCCATCATGACGTTTGTGCTCCCGGTCATAGTATAACTGACCCCTTCCACATCCAGCCTCTCATGCACATGCCCATATTACCTACGTTGAATGAGGTGGCCATCTTACCGTGTTGTTTTATTTTGCAGCTCATTTTTTTAAACAACTTTTACAGTTTACTATTTGTTCATGTGACACTTATTTATATGATGTTTTAAATCTATTTGTTATTTCCAACGAAGAACAGTACCTACAACGGTTTTACGCAGTAACCAATGACAGTCCCAGGAACCATAAGTTCATGTACTGATGAATTTGGCTGACCGCTGTATTCCCAGGAAACATTTGAACCATCTGCCTACCCCTATGTTCTAGAGATCTTTCATTTCAAATCTTTGACTTTAGCCTAACCTTAAATATCCATTTAACAGCGGTTAGTAGGAGCTAGTGTTTCTAGTGGAGGCCAGCGGCGTAACATTTGCCCCATCAGCCCACATGGTGCGGGGGAGGTAGGGTTTGAGCTCCAAGGGCCCCCCTCAACACAGTACACTGTATCTGTAATCAAAGTGGTAGGTGGTGAGCCGGGGGGAGGGATGGTCCTACATCTGCTTTGCAGGGGGACACCCTCAAGTTTCGTTACGCCAGTGGTGGGGGTCCGGGTTTATATGGGTGAAACACCCATCGCCCACAGATTCCAACCATGACCAGCTCTTCATGAATTAAGGGACCCTTAGTATCCCTTAGAACATAATGTGGCTGCCCAAACCCCAGCACCAGTAATGCCCCTGGTGGAATAGTTTTTTGATTTTTAGAGGTCATTACACAATTGCTCGGATACAAGAATAAAGAGCTTGTGATATTCAATTTTGATTGACACATATCATTCAACAAACATAATCAATCCATAAAATGTAATTAAGATATAGCACTGAGGGTATTGCTAAAAACACATATTGTACGTTTCCCCTTGGTAGCTTAAAATTATCCCTTGGCTAACTACCTATGGACTTCCAGTGCTTCTCGAATAAAAAAAGAAAAAGAAGATAGAAACAGGGAAAACATCAATTCTTATAGGCCTATAAGCCTTCCTAATGCAGACTATAAAATCTTTACAAAACTGCTCGCCAATAGGCTAAATAAGATTGTCGGATCAATTATTTACCATGACCAAAGCAGTTTTATAGCAGGCAGACAGGTCTCCTCAAATACAAAGTTCTTAATTGAAGCTCTGGACTACTTTACCCTGAATAAAATAGAGGCACAGGTGGTATTTTTAGACGCCGAGAAAGCTTTTGATTTGGTGTCCTGGGAATGTCTTCTTTTCAATTCTTGCTAGATTTGGGTTTTCGGCAAAGTTTATACATATGGTGAAATATCTATACAAGCACGCTTCGGCACAAATAATTATCAACTCCAGAAATGCAGGAAGCTGTAAAGTAAATAGAGGTACACGCAAATTCTTTTTACCCTATTTATAGAACCTCTGGCAATAGCCATTAGACAAAAAGCACTACAAATACCACCACTGCAAGGCATGTCTAATATAAAATGATATGCCGATAATATCGTTCGGTCTCTTAAATCTAGTGAGAGCATCCAAAGGGAAATGTTTGCAATATTTACGGAATTTCAAGCACTGGGTGAGTACAAAATAAATAATACTAAGACGGAAATTTTACTTTGTAACTGTTTGGGTCACACATTAATTCCAGAACTCCAGTTATTATACAATTCGAGGCCTAAGAGTTATTTAGGTATATTTCTGACTGAAAATGTTAATTAATTATACACATTAAAATATGTTCCCCTGGTGCAAAAAGTTAAACGTTTATTTGCAAAATGGAACCAACTCCCAATTTCAATAATCGGACGGGGAGCACTAATACGAATGTCAATTTTTCCATTATTTAATTTTCTATTCTCAGCAATCCCTTATGCATTACAAATGTCTTTTTTTTTTTAAAGAAATAGATGGATTATTCTCATCTTTTATATGGGCCAATGAGATACAGAGATTAGCACTAGTTACTTTAAGTAATCCAAATGAGGAGGGAGGGTTAGCCCTCCCCAATTTGAGGGAATATTACTACGCAAATTTTGCACATAATACATATAGATTTTTTAATCATCTCAATCCTCTTTGCATGAAAACTTTTTTATGATAAGGAATCTAAAGGAGTATAGCATTTTAGATCCTTTGAGGCTTGTGAAGAACCCCCAAAAAGTAAGCTATAAGGTCTTCCAGTAATTTTTAAAACAAAAAGCCCAACTGCTTAAGCATTACGAAATACCTCAGGTAAATGGTTTCACATGTTTGGCTGACATTCACGTCGGGGAACAACGGCTGATCCAATCTAATATATTAAGGAAATGGGAGGAGAATAGATATAAACTTGTGGGTGATTTTCTTATTATTGACTCTTGGAAAAGATGGACAGAGATAGAGAATGGTCTGAACCATTCTAAAGATGTACTTAAATGGTCCTTTATTCAAATTAAGCACTTTTTTGAAGATATAGATCCAGCCACACTTAGCGCAAAATTAGAACTTAGTGAGGCTCTATTAGAAACGACTAGAAGGCGATCAATAAGTTGCTGGGTACAAATTCCTAATGAGCATAAGATTTCGAAGGTCTATGAAAAAGGTGAAGATAAATAGCAAATAAAAGAAGGCCTACAAATGTAAAGGGTGGTCTGGAAAAGGATCAACAAATTTAACACTACACTATTAAGAGGCGCCAATTTTAGGAGAATGCAATTTTATACCAAATGGCTATTATGTAGGACACATAACTTTCTGCATAGGGTATATTCCCAGATAGAGGATAGATGTTTTCGGTGTAATGCAGAAGAGGGAGGTACATGTACCCATATTGTTTGGGATTGTTCAAATATTAAGCAATTTTTGGGAAGAAATAGGGATGTACTGTAGATATAAGCTAGGACATATGATATCTGTTGATATGTACATTGCAACCCTTGGGTGCTCTGCTCCCCATATATAACTGTGAGTAACGCACAAGAAGAAGGTCTGTATATGCTGGCCTTAGTGACGAGATCCCAAATTCTTCAGAATTGTTGCAGCACGAACATACCTACTTTCTATAGCTTTTTTTTTCATAACAGTGGGGGGTTGGGCCTATGTACCCGCCCAAACTAGACCACCAATCAAACTAATAACAGAAGATTGTTTGGACGTACTGTTCAACTCTATCTATTTCAAGAAAACCACTTTTAAATCATAAAGTAGGTTTGGTGTCTTTACTTCACCTTTTCTTTATACAATTATTTGTGAAACATACATAAAAAGCATCAAACTCATGTCATAGAAAAGAGACATACATGTGACCATTCAACAAGACGTCAATAATACAATACAATACTATTACCATTAGGCAATTATACAACAAAAAGACATTAGCAACATAAATGACCAGTCCTAAATTTGGAAAGGAAAAAATAGCGGAGCAGACTTGTTTGTACTTTACATTGCTGAAACCTACTATAAACAGCTAGTCGACATTTACATTACAATCAGGCTGAATGCCTTGTTTGCACACTGTATTACTCAGTGAAATGATGATGGTTGCGGCTAGCTGTATATGGTCGACGCGTTTCGGAACCCTATTTTTCTTTGGGGGTTCTCCTCGGGACCAGGAGTAGGTCGGACTCTACCGTGTAATAGAATATAAAAGTAATGTAAGTATGGGTTTAGACTTATGCTTGTCCTACTTATAGTTGCTCTATTTACAAGTCTACTCTTACCTTTCATGCAAGCGAAGGTAAGTGCAAGAGATGATACTCATTCAATGGCAAAATGAACAGCAGCGTTCAAAAAGATTTCTGAAAGAAGTAAATATAAAAAGCTGTATTTTTTGGGGGTGCACTCCAAAAACAAAGCTGCCACAAAGTACTTTATTTAATGATTATTCCACAGCATTGGCATGATGCGTGGATGAACTGCGTACCTTGTCTAAAATGAAACTGGTCAAGAAAAGGACTTGCCTTATGTGATTCCTGGGAAAACTGTGTTAGCGATCCCTGGTGTGGTTTTCAGTAATTCTAACGCTGTTTCAAACTCGAGTGAAGAAACAAGTGAAATCAGGTCACATGATAGGTATTACACCTGTCAAAGCAATGCAAACAGGTTATGTTTTATGGCCTATTCGAGCACTTGTGGTAGCATTCTGATTAGCAAAAACATCCTCTAGATGGAAAAGAAAAGCAACTCACAGAAGCGTGTTCAGTGTCTCGCGCTTAGTCGAGGAAGGGGGACGTCGTGATTGTTACGCTGTGGGCGCTACTCCTGTGCAATGAAAAATAATGAACTAATGAAGGAGTGGGATCTGGTTTCGCAATGTAACGTCATTCAAGGATTAAATCAGTATCATGACCGTGCGTGTGAACAGAAACTTGCCTGGGTAATTCCTTTAAATTCCTAGCAGCGTCCCTCTCTGACCTCATTCCTTCGGCATCTCAGTAATGCGGAAGAGAGGTCTGGTTGACTCAAGGTATCACTTGTAGATCGCATCCTATGGGATGAGTCACATGATCGTTGCAAAGCATTCTGGTTAATGAAGTTTTGTTCGCATTACCAATTGATGGGTTACAGGGCATGTTAAGTGAATTGTAATTTTGGTAGTTGGTATAAAAAATTAGACTAGGTACGCGTTTCAAATGTTCAGAATATATGAATTCACAATCTGTTAATTTCGGACATCTCATTCAGTCCACTGATGGCAGTAATAAAGCGCATTATGAGGTAGGCCTCTCTTTTGAGTAGTGCCCTTTCCAGGTCACCTCCTCTCAGGCTTGGTTTGATCACGCTTAAGACTGTCCATCGAAAATCCTTTTCTGTGTTTTTGTGCTCTTCAAAATGTGCGACCAGTTGGTCACCTTGTTCTTAATTCGTGATCGGTGTTGGGTAATTCAGTGCCTAATTTCTTGTGTTTTTTTGCAGATGTAGATCAACGTGCAAGGGCAAATTATGGCATAGGCAACGTTCTTGGTCTTACATGTGGAGAAGTCATTATGTTTCCATTTGTCATTACCATTTAAGAATTCAGTGCCTTCAATGGTGGAGCTACAGGCTTGGCAGTTTCCACATCTATGATGTCCTAGTATTGGCGGTAAGTTCAAGAATGACCGTAGCGGTTCAGGCCTTTTAGGGGACTCTACTCAAGCATTCATGCAAACGCGTGTGGTTCACACCACATGAAGTCCTGCTTGAGAAAAAAGTAAAAAAAACATTGACTCGTCTTGTGTGTGTTTCCACGTTTGCTCCACACACAAATTCATTCAAGAAAATTGTGCGCCCGAACTGGCACTTGATAAAAGACATTGATAAGGATCTGCAGATCCCATTATTTGCCCTAAAAAAGAATGTCAGCATAGGGCAGCGTATCATTAGGGCGTCGGATGATTCCCCTAAAAGGCCTGAACCGCTGCGGTCATTCTTGAACTTACCGCAAATACTAGGACATCATAGATGTGGAAACTGCCAAGCCTGTAGCTCCACCATTGAAGGCACTGAATTCTTAAATGGTAATGACAAATGAAAACATAATGACTTCTCCACATGTGAGACCAAGAATGTTGTCTATGCCACAATTTGCCCTTGCTCATTGATCTACATCTGTGTATTCAATGCATAATGTAAGCTAATAACCCCTTCGCTACGGCGCAAATTCCGCCACAGTGCTGGGGGGGTGAGGGGTGAGCGCGGCGCTGCCATGCTCATGACGGAACCACGCCGTCATGAGTCACGGGCGAGCTGTGCTCATTTTTTTTTTTTTTTTTTTTTTTTTTTAAATTATTTTTATTGCAGGAATCAGTAAATCGTTACATGATCGGCCAACATTATATCTCAAACCAAAGCATTGAAACACAGCCCTCCATCCCCCTCCGGGTGTTGCTTACACAGCCATTCAGCCCACAACCCTGGGGTCGGGCGGCGAAATTCAATGGGGGCTCCGGAGGATGTCGAGGTTGGCCCGGAAGATCCATTGTCCTTCATCTGCATTTCTAAACAAGCCTATAACTCCAAAAGAACCCCCCACCCTCCAAACACCCCAATCCCAGGAAAACCCCTCCCCCCCCCCGCCATCAGCGCGCGGTATCGACCGCAACCGGATCTTCTAGAGGACCCATAGGGAAAACCAATACAGCTGAGAAGTGCAACCATCTAATGGGACTCGGGGCGCGCCGCTTCCTCACGTTCGGCGTCGCCGGGGGCGCAATAATCCCTAAGGGCCTGCACTAGCATCTCCCACTCCAGCGCTGTCTCCTCGGCCTTCTCGTTACGCTGCCTCCAAGCTAGCTGGTATCTAAGCGTGCTCTCCCCTGCTGCCCACTTCAAAAATTCGCTGTGCCACCGGCTCCCTGTCGGGCCGGCCCGTGCCTTCCAGTTCCTGGTCACCTCCCGTTTAGCAAGGAGCAGCCCCAAATCAATGAATTTACTAGATATTTTATTCTTGGGGGTATGAGGGAACCAGTGCAGGAGACCCACCGCCGCATCCAACGAAAGGGATCGCCCCGTCGTCTCCTCCAGGGTCTTCCCCACTTCCTCCCAATAGGCCGACAGTCCCGGGCAGGCCCACAGCATGTGGAGAAGGTCCGCCTCCTGGGCCGGGCACCTGGGGCACTCCGCCGATGCCGTAGCAAAATATCGCCTGATTTTCACCGGGGTCAAATATGCTCTATGGAGCACATAATAATGGACTAATTGAAAGCGGGCGTGGCGTGTGCCCTTCCAGGCTCGCCGCACCAACTGAGCCCAGGTCGTCTCCGGGATCTCCCTGCCAATGTCCTCCTCCCATCGGTTTCTCAGGGTGGTGAGGGGAGCCAGCCCCTCGTTGAGCAGTCTACCGTAAAGGCAAGTGACCGCCCTTACCGTGCCCGCGGACATCATCACGTATTGGCACACCTGGGATAAAGGGGGTTCCACCTGCCCGGACCGCCAATGCGCCTGGACCGCTCGAACAAGGGCCGAGTGCAGCAAAAAGTCGCCGCGGGGAATCCCGAAGCGATCAATGAGCTCCTGGAATGGCAGGATCGTCCCGTCCTCATATAGATCACCGATGAGCTGCAGACCTGCGTCCTCCCAGGTCGCCAAGCGCGACCAATCACCCCCATGGGGCAAAGCCGTTAGCATCCCCAGCGGTATTTCGGGTGCATACGGTGTTCGCTGGTGTCCCCGGGCGTGAGCTCGGTTCCAGCACAGGCGAACGGTCCGCTCCTCCATTGACAAGTCCTGCAAGGCCAATCGTTGCCTCATCACTATGAAGGAGAGAACATGCCTGGCCATACCCGTACCCCTCCTATCCTCGGGGCCCCGGAACTCCCGAGCGATCACCTGGGTGAAGGTCTGGAGCTGCGCCGCTAAGTAATACTTTTCGAAGTCCGGCACCGCCGGGCGAGCTGTGCTCATGACGGCGTGGTTCCGTCACGACTCTGCCCACTCTCTAATTCACCCGCACAGGCGGGGAATTAGAGCCACGTGGGAGGAGCGCCCGCCAACGGCCGCAGCATGACGGAACCACGCCGTCATGAGCACACGCCGCCCGTGGCTCATGACGGCGTGGTTCCGTCATGAGCACACAAGGGGTTAAGCAGTCTTAGGTGCGGAAACCTAAAGACATCCAGTTAAATCTTAGACAACTTAAAAATGGTCAAAAACGAGTGCGCGCTCTGAGGTGGAACCACACACTGGCAGCAGTGAAATCTGCAGATTTTAGACTCTGTTTGAAGTGTATTTCATTCACTATATCCATATGCTTAGGGCCTGATTACGAGTTTGGTGGTCCTCCTGTCAGCCCACCACTGCCGCACCTACAGGAGCACTGCCAAGCCCATAGTGCGCCTGCCTGCTGGATTAAGAGTGTAATCCAGGGCGGGCGGGCAGTGCTGCGGTAGTCTCACGGCAGTGGCCTGTTAGGCTCATAGGAGATCCTAAGATGCAGACCGCCGCCATGACAGTGCCTGCAGCATGTTACTGCATGTGGCATGCACCATGTCGAGCATGCCACACCGTGCAGGAGTGGGGTTGCAATTCCGAGGGGCACAACATGTGATCCCCCTGCATGCACCCCAGGCCAAGGAGTGGCAGAGGGCCCTGTTAGGGACCCCTTAGTTGCCTCTCTTCCACCCTTTTAATGGCAGGCTTGCTGCCATAAAAGGGGCGGTGGACAGGCAACTCAGAATATGTATGGCGGTGCGGCAGCGGCACCACCAGCATAATTGTGCTACTGACAGTTGCGCCACCGCCGCCGGATTCTGGACCCCGTCAGATGCAGCGGTCTTGTGGCGGTCTGACCACCACACTCATAATACGGCGGGCAGACCGCCAGTGTGGTGGTGGTCAGACTGTACTCGTATTGAGGCCCTTAGTGTTATTCTCCATTGTGTTTGGTCCAGAATCAACAATATTTATAATTTGTAGTATATGATTATGTAATGCAATGCATTTTGGTCTTGCTGTCCTTCCTCAGGACCTCAAACATTATTTCTTAAGACCCTATTTGCCTATGTGTGAAAAAATTACTTTTCTTTCCCCAAGTGAATCCATTATTATGTATCTAACTTGAAAATCTTGAAAGCGTTTAAGCCACCAATGGCGGTTTAAACCCTGTAGAGGTTTCCATGAAACATCGATCTTGGCTATGATACTTACATAATAGACCACTGTGGCTTCTGACTTCACTATGATACTTTACATAATGTCATTTTGTGCAACTGGTCTTGCTTTGGTGCTTTTAATCCTGTGGTAGTGTGCACACTGGACTGGCTCTGATGCTTAACATACACGGTTATTTGAAAAATTGGCCTGGCCAGGGTGCTCATCGTTCTGGGAAAATCTGGAAACTACTTTTGTTATGGTTCTTTAAATACTGAAGCAATAGTGGCACCGACATCTTGGGAGTTTCAGTTACTTAGAGGATAACTCAACCATCTGATGCAAACTCAGTAATCTGTGGGTAATGAGGACCCCTGGTAATCCAATGCAAAAGCCTTAGGACATTGGCCAGTCACCGAACACATGAACAGCCTACTGACATAATAACAAACACTGGCCTGTTTGAAAATCAGTGGTCTTCCGGTTCAGCTTCCCCAGTGAGCACAAATCTGGCATATTTTACTAGTATCTAAAACAGGTTCACACATTGAACTTTGGGGGATATTTAAAAGCCCCTATCGCCCCAGGAACATCACTTTTAAAGACGTTCCTGTGGCGATAGGGGCTTTCAGCCATGGCAGTGCAGGTAAGAGTTGTGGGGCGGAGATTGCAACAAACGACGATGAGGAAAAATTAAATAAATAATTATTTTTTTCTCGGCGTTGTCTGTCAAAATCCACCCCCCCCCCCCCCTGCCTGCCCACTGATCTTACCTGCACTGGCCGCGGCTGGGGGCTTCCCTTTATTTACAATGCGGCGTTAAGCCACTTAATGTGGCTTAACGCCGTCTTGTACATATGGCACCCTTTCACGCTATACTGAGCATGAAAGGGGTGGGCAGTGGGTGTTGGGATGGACGTTCTGTCGCAACACCAATTGATTTTGATGCTGCCCCATATTTACAAGGGTAGAGTAAATATGGGGCAGCGCCAAAATTAAGACCAGGTAAAACCTGGTCTTAACATGGCGAAACGAGGATAAATGTTTAATTTCTCCTTGTTTTTGCTGTTTCTATGTGTGCTGCATTGTGCAGCACACATAGAAACTGCAAATGCCATAAATTATTATGTGTCTCCAGGAAGGTGTCCCTTCCTGCGCATAAACAATCATTTAAAAAATGACCATTTGCAACTTCTATGTGTGCTGCACAATGCAGCACACATAGGAGTCTCAAATCGCCATTCTGGATTGTTTATGTGCAGGAAGGGACACCTTCCTGCGTATAAACATTCATTCCCTCAATGCAGGCACTCTTGCACCATGGGGCCTGCGTTGGCGGTAGGCAGCTGAATTTAACACCAGCGCAGGGAGAAACGCTGGGGTGCACCGTATTATTGTAAATATGGTGCATGACTGCGTTTCTAAAGTTAGGGAGCGTGGCGTTAGCTATTTTATAGCTAACGCCGCGCTCTGTCACTTTTGTTGTAAATATGCCCCTAAGTATTTTAGCAGCACTGTGACATATTGAAGTAGCAACCTAACGAAAGTGGTGGCACCATTGAATACTTGAGCAATGCTCAGATAAATTAGAGGGAACCTGGAGAATGATATAAACTTCTTGATATATAACGAATTCTGGTTTCTTTTTTCGAGCATAGTTTTTTGTGGGCTATTATAGACTATTAACCAAAACAGGAAAAGGGATGCATAGTAATGACATTGCCCATCATTTTGCAAACTAATGTTATTTTTCTTGGCACGATAATTCTAGTTGTGTAAAATTCCTGATAGCAAATTCTCCATATGAGGCACAAAAACAAATAGACACATACACGATTTGCTACACAAGAAATATTCTCCTACTTCGTAGGGCACACCATGAATTTTGTAAATATTTCTATTGGTTTATTTTGCAAACTGCAGTGAAATCAATAGACACTTAGCCAGTATAGTTAGAAACTTGGCTATAAAATGTAGAGTTTCGATACATTTCATGGTGTGAAAAATGCTGCTTTATTGGAAACAGGTGCACCTTACATCCAAATTCCCTTGGCCTGTGCCGTACAAAACTAAACCTCACTAAATCAAGTCTTCCTACATTACCCCCACCCCCTCCCCTAAGATGTTTCCCCCCCTGCAACAATTATAAACAACTGGCCATTCCTAACTTCTCTACACCTACCTAACTAGATAACTTTTTATGTTCTTCTCATAACTGTAACCATCGGACCTTATACCAAATGAACTAGGAAAAAACGCCACTCGAAGGGTGTCCTAGACAACCTTCGACCCCCCCCTAGGAATCCGAACGCTTCGGGTATCTGTGCACCCCTATTGCCTTGTCCAATGCCTCCTTTAGCTGTACTATGTACAGCTCCATGCCATAGCGGGACATATGAACCCCATCCTCTCTAAACAAGTATACTGCCGCATAGCGCAATTCCGGGTGCTCCATTCTCCCGAAACCCTCCTTATCGCAATAAACCCGCATATCCCTATTGATCTTCCTACGCGCTCTGTCTATAGCCACAGGACGCTCTGCCCCCCTCCACCTTCTCCTGGGTATGAATTCAGACCATATCACATGACACCCGGACCACTGCCGCCGAATCTCCCTCAAATCCCGCTGCATCTGCTTCAACAAAGCCAAGCCCTTGCACTGTACCAAGTCATTCTCCCCTAGATGGATGACCAAGACATCTGGACAAATCCCCCCCATGACCACTTGATTCAACATGGGAATTAATTCATGCCACCTCATGCCCCCCTTTCCATGCCAACGACAACTGAACAGCCCAGTATCCAGTCCTAAATTAGGATTCCTGTGCCTATCCCATTCAGAGTGCTCAGCCCGCTTCACAAAAGAATGTCCTACAATGAGGATCGACAGTCCTTCCACGTCTGGCCCCGCCACTGCACCTGAAAAGAGACACATGTAAACAAAACGAAAACTACCTCATGCCTCCTCCTCCATCCCGTGCCCCCGCAACCTAATGTATGTGTTGTAATCGCCTACTTGGTACGTTCCTTTCCCCCCCCCTCCTTCCTCCTCCCTTGGTTCTTCCCTCTCCCTGTCACCAACATTCCATTGCACCCTTCCTCTGATTAGGCTGGATCCTGTGGTGGTGTTTGACCATAAAAGAAGAGTTATCACTTACCTGCCTTCTGGTCATCATTATAACACTGGCCAGTATGTCTTGAAACAATCTGACTTCCACCTCCCCAAGCGCATAAGCTCCTCCTTCCCCCACCCATTCCGCGCTGCATCCGTCGCCGCCCCTATGCGAAAAGAGTGCGTCCCAAAACGTCTGGGATCCTCATCCAAGGCCTGCAAAGCGTGCCGTAGCACCCAGAGCAGCTGCGCCGCCGTCACCCTTCCTCCGTCTGCCTGGCGGAAAACCTCCCCGTCCTCCGTCTGCCCCCCCACAAGCCAGCCTCTCCCCCCACAGCGCGGGGCACACTACTCGCTCAACTACTGGGCCCAGGACCACCCACTGACCATCGCCCCTCTGGTCCGTCCTCGCGCACCGCAACAGGACCGCTACCTCCCGCGACTGCAATTCCACCTCCCCCCACCGCAGTCCTGGCTTACCCCGTGGCCCTACTAGCTCGGACACTCGAAAAGCCCCGAAATACATCCACGACATCAGTGTGGAAAACAACAGGACCTCCTCCCGATTGCGGTAGATATGAGGCATGAGCCGTATCAAGCAGCCAAGCATACCTTCCGTGATGGCACCGGCGTCTTGCACTCGTCCGCTTCTGTGGCTAGCCCATGGAACCTCTGCCATTGTGAACGAGACAAAGCATCCGCAATGTCATTGTCCACCCCTGGCACATGACATGCTTGAAACAGAATGTCATGTTCCAAACATTGCATTACAAAAAACCCTCAACAGTTTAAGCACCTGCGGATCCCGAGCCGATTGTCGATTCACGACATGCACCACCGCCATGTTATCCACCTTGAACAGCACCTTTTTATGCGCGAGCTCCTGCGCCCACACCGCCACCGCCACCACCAGAGGAAACAGCTCCAGAAATGCAATGCTCCTCCTCCCGTTCTGCCAAGCTAGCGGCCAGGTCTCTGCACACCACCTCCCCTGCCAGTACAGCCCGAAGCCCCCCACCCCAGCCGCATCCGAGGAGATGGTCACGTCCCAGTCCCATTCCTCCGGGGGAGCCATGGGGATACCATTGAAACGCTCCAAAAATGCCCGCCACATACTCAGATCCTCCTTCGTGCCCGCAGACAATCGCAAGTGGTGGTACGGTAATGTCAACCCGGACAAGGACAGCCCCAAACGCCGGCAAAACGTACGTCCCGCCTGCACCACTCGGCACGCAAAGGTCAAATGCCCCAACAGAACCTGCACCTCTCTCACCGTCACCTTCTGTTTCTCCAACAGAGTATCCACCAACACCAGCATATGCATCTTCTTGTCCCTCGGCCATGGTGCCTCCATAGCCTCCGAGTCCAGCTCTATTCCCAGAAATGACAGCACCGTGCTGGGACCTTTTGTCTTCTCTGGCGCCAGGGGCACACCCAGGTAGCCCATGAGCTCTGTAAAACTGTCCAGCTGCTGCTGGCAGTCCGCCGAACCGGGCCGTCCCACCAGGAAGAAGTCATCCAGGTAGTGCGTCACCGTCGCGTGCCCCATGAAAAAGCCCACTGCAGAAACGTGCTGAAACATTCGAACAACGCGCAGGAGATTGAACACCCCATGGGCAACGCCTTATCCACAAAAATAGAGCCGTCAAACTGTTTTCCCAGCAGTTCATAGTCTACCGGATGCACCAGCAACAGCTGTAAAGCGGACCTGATGTCACACTTTGCCATGAAAGCACCGGACCCCACCGACGCCACCAGACGCCGCGCCACATCGACCGAAGAGTAAGATACCGACGACAATTCTGCCGCTATGTAATCATTGACCGATGCCCCCTCGGGCCACGACAGATGTTGGATCAGCCGATATTGTCCCGGCTCCTTCTTCGGCACCACCCCTATGGGGGAAATGATCAAGTCCTGAATAGCGGCCCCGCGAAAGGGGCCTGCCATCCGCCCCTCCCGGACCTCTTTGCCCAGTTTCTCCCGAACCACCGCCTTATGCGTCTGGGCAGATGTCAAGTGCTCAGCCCACCGAGCGATCCGCGGACCCTCGTACCCCAGCTGGAAACCCTCCCGAAACCCCTGTTGCAACAGCCCTGCGTCCTCGGTCCGTGGATAAGACGCCAAGAAGGGTTCCAGCCGGTCCAGTTTAACTGGCGTATGAGCCTTTTCCCAAAGCCCCCTGTCCCCCCCACCACCCCTGCCCCCGGACGGTTGCCCTGTCGGAGCGGACTGCTGCCCTTGGCTGCCCCCTCTTCCCCAGCAATGCACCACTGGGTGGCGCTTTCCGCATTTAGAACATTTGTGGCGGAACTTGCAGTATTGCCGCGCGCAAGCTCCCTTGTTGTAATCCCAACACGCTCCCACATTGGCCCCCCCAGTACTCTCTCCTTGCACCCCCCTCCCGGGTGGGACGGGTTGGAAAGGGGCTGTGTAAAGCGTTTTTCCAAACTTAGCCCTGCCCATCGTCTGCTGGTATAGATCTGAGTCGATCTCTCCCCATTTTGCCTCCGGGTCCCAGGCCAGGCGCACCCCAAACTTCTCGTCATAGTGCGACCAGGCATAGCCCCCATACGTCAGCTGCGCCCGACGGATCACGTTCATGTATTTAAACAACGCAACGGACCTTTCCGGGTACTTGTCACAGTACACACTCGCAAAGATCAAAAACCCCGCCGACCAGTTCTCTATATTCGAGGGCACCTTGGGCCGCCGAGCCAGCTCCAGCTCTTCCTCCTTAGACCCCCTCCTTTGCCGTTATCTCCCTATGCAGGAGCTTCAAGATGTTCACATACTCTCCCTTCCAGACCTTTTCTTTGGTAGCCAAGGACAGATGCGCCCCCAGGGGCTTCGCAATGCCCATATACGGGAGTTTGCGCACCGGCACCTCATGACTCTCCTTCCCCTCCGTACCCTTAGCAGGCATCCCCCCAGCCCCCTTGTCACGCGTGGCCCCTGTCCCCTCGGTCCCTGCACCATCCGTCCCCACCCCTGTGTCCCGCACGTACGTACCCTTGCTCAAACGCACCCCCCCCATCGTCTCCCCTCCCCTCCGTGCCCACCGATACCCCGACCTGTGTAGTACCACCCGACCCCGACCCCGTCTCCACTCCTTGCCTCGCCTTACCTGGCGTCAAGGTCGGCGTCCGCACTGGATACCGCCGCCTAACCAGTTGCGCAGGAGGGGCCGTCACTCTATCCGCCTGGAATCGCTGGGGCTGCAAAGAACTAGCACAAGCATTGTTCCGCTCCCCCCCCCCTCCCCCTCCCGACCCTCTCGGATCTCCCCCTCTTCTACACTCTCCTCATCCACATCCCAAATGTACGGGCTGCAGCCGGCTCAACCCCGCCCGCTCCCTTCATGTGTGCAGCAATTCCTTCTAAGTCTACACTCCCGCTCCTTCGCCCTGTGCGCCACTCCTCATGGGCCCTATCTGGACTGTTGAAGCTCCGGCCCCGTCCCCCGAAGGCCGCATCAACCCTGCGGGGTGAGGCTGGCAGGGACCTACCGCCCCGCCTCCTGAATGGCGCACTCGCTGGGTCCCTTTGTGGGAGCGCGACCGCCCGCATGAGGCAGAGCCGGCCCATCCCCTCGGTGGATTGGAGCCGCATGAAGCTCTCCCGAGCACCTCACCATGCCTACCTGTCGAAAAAAAGAAGTGGCGTCCAACATGCCGGTGATAAGCCTATCCCCCGACCCGCCGCACCCCCCAGCGTTTCCCCAAACCCCCCTTCCCCTCCCGCCCCAGAGGAATGTCCCCATCGCCGCGACAGCATAGCCCTCCCCGCCCCCAGGGTCCCACCCCTACCCCAGCCGCCCCACCCCACATCCCCCCACTCTCCCCGTCGCTCCACGCCAATGACTCCAGCTCACACCGTACCGTGCTGACCCCTGACGACCCCCCTGCTGCCCCGGCACCTCCCCCCACGACCCACTCCCTGGCCCCATCCCTCCGCACCCCCGCGTCCGGCCCACTCTCGCCCCCACCCCCCTTCCCAGCCCCTCCCCCACCTCCAACGCAGGCCGAGAATACCCCCGCGCCAGCTCCCCGCCCCATCCCCATCCCCTTGTGGCGCCCCCCACCCTGCTCCCAGTACTCTGCTCCCCCCGGCCCCCGTGAGTACTCCCTCCCCCCATTTCCTACTGGGCCCCTCCCCCCCCGGTGGCCCAGCCTGCAACCCCCCGCTAAAGCCCCCCTCCCCCGACGCCCCGCACCCTCGAGCCTGCGGCCTCCCAACTGTTGGGCTCCCCACCGGGCTTCCCCCCGACCCCCCCCCCCCTTCACCCTCACTCTCTATCAGTAGTGGCGAGGCCTCCCCGCTGGGCCCCGGTGCAGGGGCATCCCCAGCACCGTCCTTCTAGTGCCCTGTAGAAGCTCCCCGCCCCTCGGCCCCGAACCACGCCTTCCGCCTGTCCCCCCACGCGCCCTGGGCCCCCCACGCTGTGCCTGATTAACTGCCACCCTCCCACCCCTTCCTTGAAAGCCAATGCAGGCCTCCTCACTTGCCGCCTCAGGCGCTTCATCGGGGGGGCCGCGTGCACCATGCGGCCGCACCCCCCGCGTCCGCCGGGCCGCGCTTCTGCGCCCGCAGCTGGTCACAGGCGAGCACCGCTGCCGCCACTCCACTCGCGGCGGCGTGCCTGGGGGGCCTTACCTTCACGTCGGGCCGCACGAGATCCATGTGGCCTGCGTCCTCCATTAAACGCAGCGCCTCAACGACGCGCGGATCCTCCCACTGGGCCATCACCGCCACGTCTCAGTATACCGCCTTTCACCTCTGTAACAGCCGGCCAACCGCGTAGGCTTGTCGCACGGAGTCTTGCCACTAATGCCCTTAGGCGATCTCAAAGCCCCTGTTACTCTGCACCACGCGCCACGATTCAGGCCACAAAAATTTACCCCACCACAAAGCCTCCCCCAGCCGGCTGTCGGGTCACGACCACCAATATGGTGGCTCGCGACACAAAATGGCCGGCTTTAAACCCTCCCAGCCCAAAAACCGCACAACCCCAGCCCAACGAGCCCAAAGGAGCCCAAGGCATGCCCCACGTGGTACGGCTGCCTCCCCGGCCCCTAAACTCCCCGGGGGTGGCAGGCCTCCCGCTGGTCGGCCGCCCCCCCCAAACCCCATTCTGTGCTGCGTTTCCCTGACCCCAGTCCTCCGTGTTTATCGCCATCCACTGGAACGCCAATAAAAAAAATTGCCTGAGTGATTTTGTAGACGTGCACATGCGTGGTGCGTGTGCCTACACAATTAAGTAACCGCTAGGTCATGGCACCTTTTCTGTTTCTTAACGTTTTTTGCCTTTAACCATGCAGAACAGTATCGGAGATGACTTACAGCATGACTAAAAATCATTGGCAAAGCCAGTAGTTCCCAAAGGAGTGTGAGAATGATGGGTCGGACAAAGAGACTAGAGAGGCTGAGTTAAGGGTACAGAGAGAGGGGCAACTGGTGGAAAGAGAAATTAAGTATAAAGTGTAAAGAGGAGAAGTAGGGAGATAGAAACAGATGCAGAAGAGAATGTGAGGTGAGGTTGATACAGATGTAGAGCAAGAGAGGACGTGGGAGAAAAATGTGAAGTAGATATAGAATTAGAGACAGAAGTGAGGTAGAAAAATGTAAAAAGAGAGGTTGGAAGAGATAGGTGAGGTAGAAGGGCTGAGTTGACATGGAGAAGGGGGTGCTGAGATACGTGTGAGAAAGAGGGGAGTTCAGGGAATGTAGAGAAAAAGAGGTAAAGAGAAAAGTAGAGGAGGTGAGAAAAGATTCAAGTAGTGAGAGATGAGGTAAACTGAACAGAGGTGGCGCGGAAAGAGAGAGGGGAGGTGGAGAAGTGAGATAGAAAACGTAGTTCCGGGTAGATTAGAGATATATTAAAGTAGTCACAGAGTTGTGGGGTAGGGAACTTTCGTATCAACGGTCGCTCGCGCCTGCTGACACCCAGAAAGCACTGAGATTTTAGGCTTCACGCTTGGGATGCCGGGATGGGTGCAGTCTCAGCCCTTGAACACGCTGGATCCTGGAAGTGACGTACACTTTATTCTCAGTCCTGGGATCTTTAGTATTGTTCAGTTTCATGCCCGGCCTTCAAGGCGACTCCGATCTTTGGTCCTAAGTGTTACCGTCCCTGGGAACCAGAGCTGTCTGAGAACATTCCTGAGGAATTTATAATAGTAATGAGTGTACCAGGAGGGGGCGGCGGGGCACAGGTGTCAAGCTGCGGGCAGAGGTTTCCATGCACAGGAGCTGCTTGGGACCCATCGTGTTAATGAGAGTAACAGACAGAGCTATAGAATACCCTTTAACTTTGACAATCTCACCCTAATGTGTTTTCATAGATCAAACCAATCCAGAGCGCTTTAAATAGATATATTCCAATCCGCGGTTGAAATTACTGAAAGTATGGGAACGGTGATCCTAAGTGTAACGGGACCTGGCTAGTAATTGTGGGAGCGGGGTCAAAAACTCAGCTACAATGGGCAAAATAATCTATAGCTTCTTTAGTTGGTCTTTCGCTTTCAGGAAACTGAATATGAAATAATCACTCACCTTCAGTGAAAAATAAATACAAATTAAATGAATCTGTGGAAAATGCACGCTTACACATTAAGAAACCTCAAGTGGTGAATGCAATCGCTGCAGATGTCTGTATGTGTAACCAGAGAGTCACAGACTTGAAACCTGGGTGGCACAGTGGGGAATAGTGACTTGTGTAATTAGTGCTCCGAGGTCCTAGCTCGTGACAGAAAGCGCAGTGAAAATGTGAGTGATTGTTTAAAGCGGTATTATAGGCTGCAGCAAAATGTGCAGAAGATTTAGGGCCCAATTCACAAAGAGCTTCTGCACTTGTGGCGGGGGTCCCGCAGTCGTGGCGGGGGCCCGCAGCGAAGCCTACGCCATAAGTGCAGAGGCCCTTTGTAAATTGGACCCTACTGTTTCAGGTAAAAAAAGTGCATTCATGATATAGATTTTAGGAATATGTAACTTGATTACGTATTCCAGGCATTTTTATGTGTTCAGTAAAAGGAGACACTCCAGAACTAATCTGCCCTTACATTACCTCTCAAATCTTTGTCACTGTGAAGCTTCAAGGGACTCCATTAAATAAAGCCTATATTGGCTCCCACGCAGCCCATACATTGCTCATCAACCAGTGACGCATCTTTACATGTCTGTCAGATTGCAGGCACCCCGGAGAGAAGGCTTGTTGTTTCTTCTTAGCTCTCTGTCCCTCCCTTGGCTTCACAGCACGAAGACCACCCACTCTCGTCGCTTTCTGCCACAGGCACCCAAAGGTGAGCATTAACTGTACAGGGAGGGTTGTTTCTTAGCAAAAAATATGGGAACTATTTATGTGAAATTAAAAAAACCTAGAGCACGTCGTTCCCCATAGATCCCACCGCTTTGACTTCTGATTCCACTCATGTACAATGGTTGGAATGTAAGATTTTATATCAGGCGGAGTATAGAGGGGTAAAAACGCAGAAAGGGTGATCTTATGGGAGTTCTCCAGGGACATCACATGCGCAGTACACAGAGAGTGTTTAAGTCTTAAGATGTAGAAGATGTGACTGGCAGAGAGATACATGGTTACAAGGCATTAGCACAACCACTACCTTCATTCTTGCAGTAGGGGACTGCGGAACACTTTCCTCGCATGGGGCTACCTGTCTGCTCAGCATTCACCATACCACTAGTGCACCAGAACAGTATACATCTGTTAGAGAGCTACTTGGCTCAGATTTGCATTGTGCAAAGCCTTACAGCCATAATCCTGGTTTAGAAAAATGTTAATTAAAAATGACAAAATGGCTGTCATGCTTCACAACACATAAACACATGCTTAACCATCGGTGGAAACCTTGGAATAGAAACTTATTGTAAGACTACCAGCCATATAAACGTTGTGACACATGCATTCATATGCGAATGACAATAAAAAAGTATTGGCAAAGTCAATAGCTCAGCCTTTTAAAGGTAAGACCTTTCCGCTTTACCAATGCTTGGATAACTTGACCTCAGTACACCATGTCTCCTTTGGTTTCAAAGCAGTGTGCAAGCCGGAAAACACTTTTGGGACAGTTCTAGGATTCTAGTGTTTACTTTTTACCCCAACAGGCATCCGACACAATCACATCCCTCCTAACTAATCCCAAACCTTTATGACAACTACAAATTCACTAACATTCTTCTTAAAAGATACCCTCCGCTTTTAGCCATGTTTTCCCAACTAACAGGCACACCTGACCACTACTTACAAAAACAACTTACTTCCCCTTTCAAACACACTGCCATCATTCTATCCCTACTCTAAAACGTGGTAAACACCCAAGAAATCAAGAGGACAAACCTAACACAACTAATGCACAAGGGGGAAAAACACTTCTTACTAATGTATTAACTATTAAATTCTAATCTTGGGTTCCGGAGTACCGTGCTACTCGCCTCAAAGTGCTTCAACGCCTTATCAACGGTATTAAGTGCTATATAAATATAATTTACAATTACAACTAGTGCTCAATGTGCGCTGATGGTTGCAGGTGCTCGGAACCAACAGACATTTGTATGGACTGGGCCTATTTGTCATCATCAGAACTTTGACCCAGAGAAATAGAGATTAAGGTAAAAAAGGGAGAAAGAAGGAGGAGAAAGATATTAAAAAGTGACAAACTGAAAAAGCAAGGATGAAAAAAGACAGGAAGTGCTGGGTGGTGGTAGAAAGAGCCATGAATTGGAATCAAGCCTAGGTAGCATCAGAAGTTCAGAAACCTCAGCATTTGTCAGTGTTAGGTGAGGGCTCCTAAGAAAGACTTTTGTGACTGCACCTAATCTTGTGCTAAGTCTGGCAAAGGGCATCCAAAATGCATCTTACTGGCTTTAGTGCTCAAGCTCACTCACACACACACAGAGCCTGTAACTAAACATGTGCTACACGCATTACCCTCAGGCACACACTCGACATACAAACGGGATGCCAATGAAAGGTTCTGGCCATACACATAACAAAGGAACACAACTGGGGTCAGTATGCCCAACTCTCAGTGACACATACAATAGGTATTGATAAAGGCATTAGGTCTTCCCATTGCAAAAGCTATTGGCTTCGGCAATGTGTTTTAGCCATGATCTACACTAGTGTGTCTGCTGGGTGGGGTAGATTCAGGTGTGGTAGAATGGGGTAGATTGAAGTAGTGTGGATTGGGGTAGAATGGAGTACATTTCAGTGGAGTGGGTTAGATTGGGGTATAGTGGGTATATTGTGGTGGGGTAGAGTGAGGTAGACTGGAGTGGGGTAGATTGTAGTGGAGCAGAGTGGGGTAGATTGGTGGGCAGTGGAGTGAATTGGTGTGGAGTGGGGTTGAATCGGGTAGATTGGGGTGGAGCAAAGTGGGGTAGATTGGGATACAGTGTAGTAGGGTGGGGTATATTGGAGTGGGGTAGATTGTAGTGGAGTGGGGATGACTGGGGCGGAGTGGGGTAGATTGGGGTAGAATAGAGTGGGATAGATTCGAGTGGAGTGGGGTCGATTGGAGTGGAGTAGATCAGAGTGGGTTAGATTGGATTGGAGTGGAGTGGGGTGGATTGTAGTGGAGTGGGGTAGATTTGAGAAGATTGGAGTGGAGTGGTATGGAGTGTGGTAGTTTGGGGTGGCGTGGGGTGGGGTAGATTGGAGTGGGGTATATTGGAGTGGAGTGGGGTAGATTGGGGAAGAGTGGAATGGGATGGATTGGGGTAGATTGGAGTGGAGTGGGTAGATTTGAGTGGAGCTGATTGGGTGGATTAGAGTAGGGTAGATTTGAATGGAGTGGGGTCGATTAGGGTGCAGTGAGGTATATTGGGGTGATTTGAGTGGGTTAGTTTGGGTGGGTAGAGTGGATTCGATTGGGGTAGAGTGAGGTAGAGTACATTGGGGTGGGGTAGATTGGAGATTGGGAGCTGGACGTGGATTGGGGTAGATTGGATGGATTGGAGTGGGGTAGATTGGGTGGATTGGAGTGGGGTATATTGAAGTGGAGTGGAGGAGGTTGTGTTAGATTGGAGTGGGGAAGATTGGGGTAGAGTGGAGTGGGGGAGATTGGAGTGGAATGGAGAGTGGAGTGGGGTAGTTTGGTGTAGGGTAGATGGGAGTGGGGTAGATTGGAATGAAGTGAGGTAGATTGACGTAGAATGGAGAGGAGTAGGGTAGATTGGGGTATTTGGAGTTGGGTAGATTGGCGTGGGGTAGATTGGGGTTGGTTATATTGGAGTTTAGTAGCTTGGAGTGGAGTGGGGTAGATTGAGGAAGAGTGGAATGGGGTGGAGTGAGGTAGATTGCAGTGTGGTGGGGTAGATTGGGGAAGAGTGGGATGGGTGGATTGCAGTAGTTGGAGTAGAGTAGATTGGAATGGAATGGGGTAGATTGCAGTGGGGTGGGGTAGATTGGGGAAGAGTGGAATTGGTGGATTGCAGTAGATTGGAGTGGAGTAGATTGGAATGGAATGGGGTAGATTGCACTGGGGGGATAGATTGGGTGGATTGGAGAAGGGTAGATTGGAATCGGGTGAGTTAGATTGGAGTGGAGTTGATTTGGTGGATTAGAATGGGTAGATTGGTTGGATTGGAGTGGGGTAGATTAGAGTGGAGTGATGTAGATTGTGGTAGATTGGAGTGGGGTTGATAGGGGTAGGGTAGAGCGGGGTAGATTGGAGTGGAGTGGGGTAGATTGGAATGGGGTGGATTAGGGTGGAGTGTTGTAGAATGGGTGGATTGGGCTTGATTGGAGTTAAGTGGGGTAGATTAGTGTGGGGTAGAGTGAAGTAGATTGGTATAGAGTTGATTTGGGTAGATTGGAGTGGGGTAGATTGGAATGGAGTGGGGTATTTTGGGTTAATTGGAGTGGGATGACTGCGTGAATTTGAGTGGTAGAGTGGAGTGGGGTAGATTGGAGTGGAGTAGATTGGGGTAGAGTGGTGTGAGATAGATTGGAGTGGAATGGGGCAGATTTGGGTAGATTGGAGTGGCGCGGTGTAGATTGGATTGCATTAGAGTTGAGTGGGGTAGATTGGAGAGGGGTAAGTGGCGTGGAGCTGAGTCGTGTGACATGTCGTAGAGTGTCTTAGAGTGTAGTGTAGTATAATGAAGTGGAATAGCATAGAGTGGAGTAGAGTGTTGTAGAGTGGAGTAGTGTAAAGTGGAGTGGCGTAGTGTGGAGTATGCATGGTGTGGTAGTGCCCTGCCATTACAGGTAACACAATTTCAATTGAAATGACCATTACATTTGCACAGACCTACAGTTTTACTGCACACAAATGGTAATGTGTGGAAATGTCATCACCTAGAGTATTGATGTGCTTTGATCTTATTAAAATATTTGTTTCCATCACACTTAAGGATTACAAAAAAATGTACTCTGTTTCTACTTTTCCAGTTGTGATGTATTCTGAAATATCAGCAGTTCGTTTTTGTTGTGTAGTAGAAAAAATAACATCCCACAGCCTGTCCTTTCACATGGGTACTCAGCAGGATGGATTGTCACATAAATTCTCTCACTTTGAAGTCAGCGAAAGAAAATAAACACCAACCTTCCTCGAAATAAAGAGCCTGACATTTGACCTCTGTCTTTGAATGCACTGCAAATGTGACAAGAAAAGGATTTAAAGGCCTGTTTACAGAAAACGAATACTCTGAAGGATACAGTAAACAAGAAATGCTCATGGGAGGGTCAAACAGGACAGGCTTGAACAAATAAAGCCAGCAAATAGAAAGCAAGCAAATGTGAGTTACAATCCATAAAGCCAATAGTAAGCAATGGCCGAAATGCATTCCCAGGGAAGCTTTCAGAAAACCCACAAGAAGTGGTAAGCAAACCAGACAGCTGCGCTTTCTGGTAGTCTTCAACTTAAAAAGGTCCGGTCACACAATTGATCTTTCCAAAACATGGTATGGTGCTATCATCACTTCTTGGACTATATCTAGGTCAGGGACAGTACTCCTCTGTCCACTATGAGGGCACGCATGGTGCACCTCTCCAGGTTAAAGGCTCGGTCAAGGACATCACAAAGTCAGAGGATTCCTAGGCCTCTGTGCACATACTTAGATTAGCATGCCTTAGATTAGCAGGGAATTGGGGCCAAAATAAAAGCCTGGATTCCAGATATTCATGCAGTCTGGCACTCATGGCAGGGGAAGACACCTGTATGTCATGTAGGGGCCATTCCCACCCCATCAACCACATTGTGATGCTTTCAAGCTGGTATTTCTAGCATTCAACATGCAGCCTATGGTCTGCTGACAAGCCTTAATTTTTGGTCCCTAAATTTCAGCTAGCTGGATTGGGCTACAAAGTTTTCATTATTTGAGAGACCAAACTTTGGTTGTATTTTATAGAGTTTTGTGTGGGCAATCGCATGCTGCATTGCATTGCAAATCAGTATTTATTTACGGTACATTAAAAAGGCCTACATGTGCAGCACAAATATCGGGTTCCACGTGAGTGCCTGCACTTCAGTTTATTGCCACATCCCATTAAGGGGGCAACCGGGCAGGCAGGGGATACTGGGCCACAACTGTGGTGGTACAGGTCATTAACTGTGTTATCCTGGGATCCATCCTTCTATGGCTTTGCAAAATGGGCCACATATACCTTTTTCACACTTGCCTTTCAGGGTAGTGATGGTGAGCAGTCAAAGGCTTCTGAGGGAGTTAGTGTGAGCGGGGCAGGAACTCAGAACTCAAACAGTCAAACAAAAGACACAATCTCAATGTCCAACCCAATGATTATCTTTTTTTTATATATATATTTATTTTTATTGCAGTTTTATATATAAACAGCACAGAGTTATAAAACAAGTTAAAACGTGAGGGTTAATCAGATCTTCTTAACTATCGAAAGAAAAAAATCACAATTATCCAACAAAATTTACAAACGACAAAATTTGATATGACTGAAAATAACAATTAAATCCACCCCCACGTATTCAAATGAATCAGGGAACTTTAGAAGCCTGAGACTCCTTTCAACTCAGAATAGGAGCCCAGATGCGCCTACCCAATAATCTCCCTCTTTTGCCCTTTCTCTCGTAAATACCTCTTTCCAAATTAAACATGGCAAGCAACCGCGCGAGCCAGTGCTGGAATGTTGGGGCTACTGGGTCTATCCAGGCCGAATCGATACAGATCCGCACTATGGCCATAGCCAGGAAGAGGAAGCGATAAGATAGATCTTGCCCTCCGTTGCTACTAACCCCGAGAAGTATTAAAGCCGGGGTTAGCTTAACTTTCACGCCCAATGTCAGGTCAAGAAATTTCTCGATGGAATTCATTAAAGTTTCAAGATGTGGGCAGGACGCAAACATATGAGCTAAATCAGCATCCAACGAGTCACACCGAGGGCATCTAACTCCTACCTGCCCCCCCCCCATTGTGCAATACTCGCCGGGGTGGAATAAAGTGCAAAAATTGTCTTATAATGCTGAGGTTGAAGCCCTGCAGAAAACACAACCGTCTTCCCCAGTTTTAAGGAATCAAGAATATTCTCCGGTTCTACACCCAACCGTTTTGTCCATTTATTCCCATATTCAGCATACATTGTCTTTATAGTGCAGATCCTACCATCCCTAATAGCATCAATGACTTCAACTTTGCCAAAGCCATTGAGCCCTCCCACCTTCCTGCTAAAGAAGCTTCGTAGCTGAAGATATTTAAAAAAGTTAGTCTTTTCAAGGCCAAACTCAGACTGGATGTCTCTGAACTGGCTAATTCCATCTGTCCGTATTAAATCCCCAGCATTCTGAACCCCTCGCCTCGCCCATTCTGCCATAGTTACATCAGAGAAAATCCCCGGAAACATAGGGTTATATACAATTGAGTGTAGAAATGTATTTTCCCGAGGCCCTTCTTCTTTTTAAGTGCAGCCCAGATTTTAAAAGCTGCCAGCAGGGTCTTAAATTTTGTTTTCTTTTAATAGCTAGGCTCACTAAACAGTTCACCGCTTCATCGGCAAGCAATAACTTATACACATCTGGGAGCCCTGCTTCGGCCCAGAGATCCGTAGGGCACCCACCAAACAAACTATTCATATATTGGAGGGCCGCAGCCCAATAATAGGTTTTAAAATGAGGGACTGCAAAGCCACCTTTTTCCCTAGGCAGTGACATATACCTAAGAGCCCTCCTAGTTTTCCCGTGCGCCCAGATAAACCGATTTACTATGTTCTCCAGTACAACAAACCAATGTTTTTCAAATTCCAAGGGAATTGCCCTGAACAGATAAAGTATTTTGGGTAAAAACACCATCTTTACCACATTGCAGCGGCCCACTAATGACATATGTAAGTTGTTAAATCTGTCAAAGTCTGATTTTGCCTTCCCAATTACGGGCTCGATGTTTCTTGCCACTAACTTCCCCAGTTCCAGTGTAATATCTATGCCCAAATAGACAGCTGATTCAGTCACTCGCAGATCATCCAAATCCACATTTCTGTTCTTAATTATCATTTTTCTTTGCTTATTTAAGGCATACCCAGAGAGTCTGCCAAAGTCATGTGCTACCATCTCAACTGCAGCTAACGCAGTTGAGGGATTGGAGGTAACGATGGCGACATCGTCCGCGTAAGCCAAAACTTTTGTTTCCAACCCGTGACAAACAATAGGCTTGATTCCATTGTTAGCCTCCAGCAGCCGTATTAAAGGATCAATATAGATGGCAAAAAGGAGAGGGGAACACGGGCAGCCCTGCCTTGTCCCATGCTGAATAAAGAAAGGTGCGGTATAGCCCCCATTCAATCTTAACCGAGCCGTAGGTGCTCTATACAAAACCTGAATAGCTTCAATGAATCCTCTCCCGATGCCAAACCATCTCAGAGCCTCCCAGAGGTAGTCCCAGGAGACCCTATCAAATGCTTTCTCAGCATCCAGAAGCATGACAGCCATAGGGTCCCCTGAGATCTCAGTTGCATCGAAAAGAGTTATAACCTGACGAGTATGCTGTGTTGTTCCCCTCCCCGGTATAAACCCGTGCTGACAAGGGTGAATTGTTTTCCCAATAATATAATTTAATCGTGTCGCCATAGCTTTGGAAAAGATTTTAACGTCACTATTTATAAGTGTTATTGGCCTATATGACCCGGGTTCCCTGGGTGCCTTACCCTTTTTCAAACAAATTATAATATTTGCTCCCACCCAAGACTCAGGAGCAGAACCACGCTTTTGAGCTTGGCAAATAATATCAACCAGATCAGGTCCGATTACATCCACAAAAGTTTTGTAAAACTCTAGTGGGATCTGATCTGGACCGGCAGCCTTACCAGAGGGTAGACTGCGCAGTGCACTAAAGATCTCATACTGGGTCAGAGCGGTCTCAAGAATCTCATTGTCTTCAGGGTCAATGCTCTGCAAGGGGATATTACTTAGATACTCCTGGATTGAGCTTTGCTCCATTGAAGATTCCTCACCATATAAATGTTGCTAAAATTGTCAGAACACTACCCGGATCCCGGATGAGTCAGCCGTTATGTTCCCACTATTATTCACAATTTTGAATATCTCCCCTGCTATACTCTTTTGTCTCAATCTAACTGAGAGGGTATGCCCCACCTGCTCACTGAACTCATAGCAATGCTCTCTTTTAGCCAGAAGCTTTCCGCGTCCTTAACAGCTGTCAGATCTCCTACTTCGGCCTTGGGTAGGGCCAGCCGGAGCAATATATCCTCGATTGGTTTACCCATATTAATAGCAAGCTCCTCCTCCATCCCAATCAGAGTATTACAAAGTGCTTCCTTTCGCTGTGCCGCCTTTTTCTGCCGGTGGAAACTGTAGCTCAATTTCTCACCTCTGACTCCTGCTTTAAACGTGTCCTAGACTATCCCTGTGCGAGTGCTCTTCCTGTTAATATCCCAGAATTCCTTAATCCAATCTTTCATATGGAGCACATATTCTGGATCTTTTAGAAGCCCCCTTTCAAAGGTCCAGACCCGCTCGGACCTCATCCCCCCCAGTGAGGGCAACCGTGAGAACTAAGGGGTTATGACCTGAGAGTATCCAGGGATATTTCTCTATCCTAAACCTTGAAATAAAAAAATGTGACACAAAGAAATGATCAAGTCGGGAAACAGCCTTATGGGGAGCAGAAAAAAACGTGCTACCAGGGTCTTCGGGCTTTAAATAAGCACACACATCAGTAAGTCCATTATCCCTTACTAAATTTGTAAGGGCTTTAAAAACCCTCCTTGGGGGAGGAGCCTAGCGCGTGCCCAAGATGGCTGCGTGAGCTTTGAGCTCCCGAGACCCTCGCGCCCTCCGTCGATCATCCTGTTCTTCATCCTGTCATCTATGCACGGTATCTTGCAGATGAGTCACCGTGGGGACGATTGACGCTGTCCGGGCCAAAATCGCCCGTCGGGGACCGGAGTTGTGGACGATGGCGGATTGAGGCCTACATCCGAGGGATGCCAGGGGCTCGCGTTGGCAAGATGCCCGGCCTCTAATTGAACAACAGCGGGCCAGCGGGGTGTGAACGGGCGGATGGTGATCGTCGCACTTTCACTTTCACTTTCTAGCCTTGTGCTGGCTCCGGCCTGAGAGCGCATCCGGAGGCTCCACGGACACCTGGAGGACTCGTGCCCGCCTTGCTCGTTGAGTGACGGTCCGGCCTGTCTCGGCTAACTGGGTGAGGGACTTTTCTCCGGAATTGTCTATCTCGATCCTGCAATGTCGGCCAAAGCGGAGGCTGACAAGCCGAAACTCAAGACAACCAGGCGGGGAGGTTATACCCAGTCCAACAACATGGATCGCTATGCCCAGCAGAAGGGGTCCCCAGGTGGATCGGGACAATCGTTGGAAGTACAGAAAACTGGCCCGGCCACGGAGCTGTTGTTGCAGGATGTTATGGGGGCTATAGAGGGGATGCAAACATCGATCGGGCGGCAGTTTGATGCCTTGGCGCAAAAAGTGGACACTATTTTGGTCGATGTTAACTTGATCCGCTCGGATTTGGCAAAAACCAATGAGCGGGTCAAGTCCCTGGACCTCAAGACTACGGGCCTTGCCGATGATGTATTGGGACTGCAAGCGGAGGTCGAGAAGCTGCGGTCTGCTAGTGATCTCTCTGCCCGTCGGCTGGAAGACTTTGAAGGCCGGGCCAGGCGCAACAACGTGCGCATTACTGGAGTCACGGAATCCTCGGAGGAGCGCTCAGTGGACCTCCTCGTCGAAGACTTGGTTGTGAACCATCTTGGGCCTAAGGGCCTTGGAAAGTTTTTTGCGGTAGAACGTGCTCACAGGGTACCTGGCAGGAGGCCTAAGGTGGGAGCTCCCCCAAGGCCGATTGTCGCCAGAATTTTTCATTTTCGAGATCGGGACGCTATCCTGCAAGCATCGAGGGTGACGGGCCCGGTTCCTTTTCAGAACGCCTCTGTGAACTTTTATCCTGACTTCACCCAGATGGTGCAAAAGCAAAGGCAGTCTTTCCTGGGGGTTAAGAGACGCCTTAGGGAGATGGAGTTAAAATACGCTATGCTTTTCCCTGCCAGACTGCGTGTGGTGTACGAGGATCGGACTTTCTTCTTCGACTCGCCTGAAATGGCCGGAGAGTGGTTGGACGCTCTGCCACGGAGGCGGCCCAGCGGAGACTGCAACACGGATAGGGACAGTGACCGGGCTGAGCAGGAGTGATGCCCCGTGTGTTGGGTCCATTTATTTTTGCCCCGGACATTGACTTGTGGCTAACTGCAGTAATGAGGGGGTGGCGGAGGGCCGTTTGGAGTTCTTTCCTCCCTTGGGGTTCTTTTTGTAGATTTGTTTTTGATAGGGCGACAGGCACACTGCAAGTTGGGGGGGCTTTGTAAGCTGAAGCAGGGGTGCAGGGAGGGGGGGTGGACATGGGATGTTGGGGTGGTTGTTGGGGGGGTTTTTCTTGCAAGGCGTAGTAATTGTTGGCAGGATGGTTTGGGGGTGGCTTTGCGGGGGGGGGTGACGGTCTCTTGATGTTTGGGGATGGGGGGTAGGGGCCTCAATATTATTAGCTGGAACGTTAATGGCTTGGGTGATCGGATTAAGCGGGGGATCGTCTTACAATTCCTGAAACGGGCCTCGCCTGACGTTGCCCTATTGCAGGAAACACATCTTATAGGCAACACGTGCTATGCACTCAATGGAAAGGGCTTTTCATCGGGCTCCAGGGGAGCGTGCATACTTGTGCGTGCCTCACTGCCACTGGAGGTCGATTCCACCATTGTTGACGATAGGGGGCGCTTTGTAGCTGTGGCGGGGAGCTGGGAGGGTAGAAAATAGGTACTGGTTTCTGTGTATGTTCCTCCGGCCCTGCAGGCCTCCACGTTTGCGGATCTGGGCAGAGCCTTGTTGGAACTCCCCGAGGGACTGTTGGTGGTGGGGGGGATTTCAATGCTGTTGGTTCTGGGCTGCTAGATAGGCACCCGCCCAGGGATACCGGGGGGGCTAAGAGGTGGCTTCCTGATTTCATGGACACTTTTGGCTTTGTGGACTGCTGGAGGCTCCTGCACCCCGCCCAGTGTCAGTATACCTTTCACTCCGGGGCGCATGGGAGTCTTTCCCGGATTGATTATGTGCTCACCCTGGCTGCGAATGCCTCGCTAGTTTCTGAGGCTCGACATATGGCACGCGGCATATCTGACCACTCTCCGGTGTGGGTCCGCTTTGATATTGGCCGGGTGGGAGGGGGTAGGGTTGCTCCCATTAACCCCTGGTACTTTCGTGACCCCAAGACGCGCAGGGCACTGCTGAAGGCAGTTGATCACTATTTCCGGGACAATCAGGGTTCGGTGGATTCGGCGGTGTCTCTGTTGGAGGCGTTTAAGACCGTTTTGAGAGGGGAGGCCCTCTCACTGGTGGTGGCCGCCAAGCTACGAACGGACGCCGAGGTGGTGCAGATTGAAGATGAGATTGCGGCTTTGGAAGAGACCCTAGGGGAGGGGATGGAAGCGGATACGCTGCATAATCTGAGTTTGAAGCAGTCGGAGTACAGGGATTTGGTGGAGAATGCTGCCAAGACCCTTGGCAGGGAGCAGCAGGGCCGGCTGTATGATGTTGGGGACAAGGCCGGGAAACTGCTAGCTTGGTTGGACAAAAAAGAGCGGGTCAATAGAGTGGTGCCGGAGCTAACGACGGAGGAGGGAGCGATTGTTACTGACCCCGACGGTATCGTCCAGTGTTTCTCGGATTATTTCCGCGTAGTGTACACTTCGGTTTCGGACAGGCCGACTGCGGACTCGTGTGACCTCTTGCGTGATATTGCTCTGCCCTGCCTCTCTGACGTAGATAGGGACGACTTGGATGGTGATATAACGGTTGATGAGGTGGCGGGCGCCATCCGTGCGTTGAACTCGGGTAAGGCCTCCGGTCCGAATGGCTTGCCTATCGAATTGTACAAGCTTTGTCCGGATAAGATCGCTCCTCACCTGCGCGCCATGTTTGTGGAGGCGCGGGGGAACGGATATCTGCCGCTTGATCAACGATTGGCAACCATAGTGGCGATACATAAGGACGGTAAGCCTCGGGACAAATGTAGTTCCCATCGGCCGATATCGCTTCTTAACGCTGAGCCGAAAATCCTCGCTAAGGTCCTGGCGAACCGCTTGGTCCGAGTACTTGAGGACTTGATCCACCCGGACCAATCGGGCTTCATTCCTCATCGTAACACTGCTTTGAATCTTAGGCGCCTCCATGGTGTGATCGCTAGGGCGGACACGCTGCGGGAGCCAGCTATAGTGGCGTCCCTTGACGCCACGATGGCGTTCGACACGGTGGAGTGGGCATATCTGTGGGCGGTACTCGCCAAGTTCGGCTTTGGACCCGGATTTGTTGACTGGGTGAGGTTGCTTTATGAGGGTCCCCTTGCTAGCGTTGTGGTAAACGGGAGGGCTTCCAGGCCGTTTAAGCTGGGAAGAGGCACCCGGCAGGGGTGCCCCCTGTCGCCTTTGTTGTTCGCCCTTGCTCTTGAGCCGCTTGCAGCGTGGATAAGATGGCATCCGAGTATACGTGGCCTCCGATGGTCGCCCGACTATGAGGATCGTATCTCACTTTACGCCGACGACATCCTATTATACCTCGCTTCGCCCCAGAAGTCTCTCATAGTGGTTTGCGACGTCTTGACTTCCTTTGTTAGGAACTCGGGCCTTGTTATCAACTGGGGAAAGTCGTATCTGTATGTACTGTGTGGCGATGTTCCACCTGTCCCCCGACACTGTTCGATTCAGATCGCCCAGCAGGGCTTCCGATATCTGGGGATTTACATCTCCACTGACCCCACCCTGCGATATGAGAAGAATCTGCTCCCCCCCCTGGCGCGTCTGCGGCGGGATGCGGCGGGATGGCGGAGGCTGCCGCTCTCTCTCCTCGGACGCGCCGCATTGTTTAAAATGATGTCTCTTCCCCGTTTTCTTTATGCACTGCAGAATACTCTTGACTGGGTCCCGACTAGTTATTTTAGAGAAGTTGAGAGCCTCCAACGCTCGCTATTGTGGGATGGGCGACCACGCATAGCGATCGCTAAGTTGACGCTTCCGTGGTACGATGGTGGTATTGCGCTTCCGGACATTCGCAGATACTACTGGGCCACCCAGTTGTGCGCGATTAATCATGGCGTCTATGGCTCGGCGTCGAGCCCCGGCTTCGCTATGGATCGGTGGCTACTGCGTGGCGGTAATTACCACAGGGCCTTGTACTCGAAGTCGTTGGACTCGTCCCTTACGGGGCCCACTGGGGTGGCGGTGCGGGTGTGGAAGTTGGCGACGGACTCCCTGGGCTGGAAGGGCAGACTTACCCTTGCTACCCCGCTATTTGACTCGGATATCCTTGGGAAGCTTTGGCATACGAAAGGGTTTGAGAAATGGGATTTGATCGGCATCTCAAGGGTGGGAGACTTGCTGGCTCGGGGCGAGGTGAAGTCCTTTGAGGAGCTGCGGAAGGAGTATGAGCTGGGGAACACTGAGTTTTTCCACTATGCCCAGGTGCGTCACGCCTTGCGATCGGTCCTTGTAGAAGGGGAGAAGGTGCCTGCGTCCTCTCCATTGGAAGACCGCATACTGGATGGCCATATGCCGGAGAGCACGATCTCTCTCATCTATAAGAAGCTAATTAATGTCCGGGCTGACCTTCTTCGTGGGTTGCGGGATCAATGGACTAGGGACGGCCTCGAACTGGATGATGAGGACTGGCAATATGCAGTTTCCTCTCCTAAGGAGGTTGCGATCCCGTCGCGTCTGCGGCTAGTGCAGCTCAAAATACTTAATCGAGTCTACGTGACAGGTCCTAGGCTGGTCCACATGGGTTTTTCGGAGGAGGGCCTATGTAAGCGAGGCTGTGGCATGGTGGGCACCTTCCTCCATATTATTTGGGAATGCGGCGTGATTGTGGAGTTTTGGAAGCGAGTGCATGCAGTGATGGGGGAGGTGACGGGCATTGTCATGCAACCGGAGGCGCGGTGTTGTCTCTTGAACGTCTGGGGTCCTACCGATCTTGATGACGCACAGACTCAGTGGGTTACCCTGGGGAACATGGTGGCCAAGCGGGATATTGCGCGCCTGTGGGGCTCGGCAGTGCCTCCCGCGCTGGCAGCGTGGAAGGAAAATATGGACTGGTGCATGCTCAGGGAAAAGACAGTGTATTGTGCTAGAGGGCGCCCGCGGAAATGGCATGCAGTATGGGGGCAATGGAACCACTATAGAGGGGACATATGTCTGCCCCCTGACCTGGATCAGCCAGAGGAGCAGCTCCCCCCTTGACATTCTTTCCGGCTATATGCGTATTGTGGATGATTGATTGCCTATTGTGGGTCTCTGCTTTCCCCCTCCCTCCCCTCATTATAGTATTGTTTCTGGTAGACGAATGGGACGGACTTCCCCTGATGAGCACCCCTCATGTGCACTCGAAGATTAACGCCTTGCAAGGGTTTGGTTTGTGTTGATGTTTCTTTTTAAAATTGAACCCTTTATTTGATTCTCCTGTTTACTCAGTGCGAATGCATCTCTATGTTGCTTCACCTATGCTGCCGAACCTCCGGGCTGTCGGCTGAATAGCTGTGTTCCGGATAAATTGAATAAAGGTTTAAAAAAAAAAAAAAAAAAAAACCCTCCTTTTCCGACCGGAGTATCCACCTCCAACATTAACCCAAAGCCCACCCAGTCCATTAATATTAAAATCTCCACACATTATTACAGGAGTGGGCCATGTTGCAAGCTCAGTATCCAAAAATTCAAAGACCTCAGGGTCATCACCAGTCGATCCATAGATTGAGAAGATTGTAAAAATTCCACCTCCCCATGAGCATTCGACCACAGCCCTACGGCCCCACCTATCAGATAATTTTCTTTTAGCTATTATATCCCTCCTCCGAGTAAGGATAGCGACCCCTCTTGTTCGACTACCTTGCTTGGTATTAACCTCTGGTACCCTCTATGTGGGTCTCTTGAATACATAGTATATCAATTCGTAATGTTTTAAGTAAGATTGCAGCCTTTTGCCTTTTACCTTGGTCATTTAGCCCACATACATTGATTGAAGCAATTCAAAAACTCATTATAACATATTAAGGAAGTTTCCTTCTAAAGACATACATGATTGCCTCTTTAATTCAACCAAAACTAGTCTACCAAAGCTCATTTTCTTCCCATTTCCATGGCTGTTTACCGAAGTTTCCCTTGTGTATTGTACTGTGCAGTACTGTGCTGTGCCCTTACCCACCACCCTGACCCCCCCTACCAAAATACCACCCCCCTCAACAACCCTTACAGGCAGATAGGTTAGACATGACCTATGTATGGCAGCTGATCTCACATCTCGAATCGCCGCGGTCCCCCCCACCCCCAAAGCCCAAAAACACCATATAAACCCACCCCCGGTTACTATCTCAACCTAAGCAAATATGAAAAGAAGGGGGGTTACACCAGCTTAGTTTAAGCTTCAGGTTGCCGCAGCCCAGATCCCCGACCAAATGAGCAGTTTCAGAATCATCAATCAATCGGCAGTCGGGCCCTCATGCGACAAACTCCACCCCTCCCCTTTGCATCCTTCAATTCAGTAATATACTGTGCCTTGACTTCCGAAAAAAACATTTGCACCCTCCCATTTAGGATGACCTTAAGCCGAGCGGGAAATAAAAAATAGGCATCACAACCCCTCCCCTGGCAGAAATCAGGGCGAGCGAAAAAGGTGTGCCCCTCAAAAGTCCATTTGGAATCTAGCCTCGCTCTGTCAATTATGGCTTGTCTTAGGAGAAAGTTCCCGATGTAAATTAAAATTGCTCTTGGTCGCTCCCCTTGACTAGCTGCGTTGGCTTTCCTCTGTGTCATTGGGAAGCGGTGTGCCCGCTGTACCTCCGCATCCCAGTTCCAATGGGCAAGATCGGGAAAAGCTCCCTTTAGGAGAGATACGACAAAGGACATTATATTTTCCCCTTCAACGTTTACTGCCAGGCTTAATAGCCGCGCATTGTTTCGCGTTGCCTGTTTTCAAAGTCTTCAAGCTTCCAGCACATATCCAAAGATTGTATTTCCTGAGATTCCTTGAATACCTGTAGCTTACCGACTTCCTCCTCCAAGGCAACAGTTCTATCTTCCATGTGAGTGACCCTTTCAGCCATATCAGTGCACAGTTTATTTACTTTGCACATGGAGCCATGCAATTTTTTGGTGGTTTGAAGTGATCTTCGACTCTCCAGTCTAGAGTCCCCCTGCATCTGTTTGAGAGTAGAATACAGTAACTCTAGCGAGGGTGGAGCAGCGGATTCAGAGCCAATGGAGACTCCTTGCGCAGCGACCTGCGAATCGTTCCATAGGTCGTACTTGTGGCAGAATAGTCCCATTCAAGCTTACGAGCCGTAGCTGAATCAAATTTAGCAAGTCTAGCCCTGGACCTTGCCCGTCCCTTCGAAGCCGAAGACCTACTACGGTGCATTTTTTGTGTAGTAGAAGATTCCCCAGAATCTGTCTCATCGGAAGTATTGGGATCACTGGGCGTTGGCAATTCAGAGTCATCATTAAGCGAGTAAAACTTGTCCACCTCCGGGGACCCCAAGGGCGTTTTTGACCACAATGGGTTCGAGATTTGGCCAGCAGCATTGTCCAGAGATATGGCCATATGCGAAGCATCAGTCATAGTGACTAGACGATTATTGCCAGTATTACCACCTTCCACGATAGGAACGGGGCCATTATCGCCTGTCCTGCCAGAACGAGCATTGGCACTAGCCTGGAGGGGCCGATCATCAGGTTCCACAGGATCATCAGGTTCCACAGGATTTCCATCTCCACTTGCGGTCTTACCCTGTTCTCCAAGCAGCTCTAGGGAAGATGGCAGCGATGGCAGGGTTTCCTCTTCGGCATCCAGGTTCGCATGCCGGTCCTGCTCCGGACCGGGTTGTGCACTCAGCTTAGCCGCAAGCTCAGACGCGACGGAGAGTTGAACCGAACTAGTCTCCGCTACAGCAGCCTCCATTGTACCCAATGCTGCGGCCCCCTTCAAACTGGGGGCGTTCTGCTTTCCGAGAGAGACAGTAGAGACTGAAGCCGACAAGAAGGCTTCTACAACGGTTGGCCGCCGCCGCACGGAGACGGGTCCCTCCTGCTACGCTGGCATCTTTTTGTTTACTCCCGCTCTCGTCACCCTTTTTCGAAGGGGCCCCATGCCGAGATTGATTCGGATCCCGCACGGCCTCTGTTGGGGGGACTCCTTGACAATCTTGTTCACTTTGGGGGCCATAACTTGCCGACAGCTCCAGCAGCACTTCTGGAGATACAGAGATATCAGCTGGAGGGTCAAAGCAAATCTCCTAGATTTCCGCAAGCATCAGTGACATCCAAAACCCAGCAGCCTGACCAGCGAATCATACAGGTAGCTGCGAGGTAGCATGGTATCCCATTATCTGCACATCCTTAGACGCCTCAGGGGGAGAGAGACTGCAGCGACTCTCACTGAGGTCAGTCAGCGGCCATCTTGCCTCAACCCAATGATTATATTAATAAAAATAAAAGTACTTCAGTATCACAGCCAAACACAATGCTACAGACATTAACTGGAATTCAGCTACTGGGTGCTACAATTACTTCTAGTATGCTCTGGGAAAGTACGCCATTTTCCACACCCTCTATGGTGACTTGACAAACCCCTGTGGTGTCCTCAATATCTACAGTGTCCAGCGGAGAGAAAAGCTCATAGGCAGAATCAGGTTCCGGTGAGTTTACTATCAGTCTGAGCAAGCAACCTCCATTTTTGGTAACCCAAAGGTCAGTTTAATCCGCTCTTGAGCTAAAAGAGTTAATGCTGGCAACATTTATCCTCCTAACAGGAAGGCATATCTATATAAGCTGAAGATACAGTCTCTCAGTCTTCGAGTTCGGGCTCTCTGTTACCTGTTCACTGGGTTGTAGCTCAGCAATTGAGGGTGCACTTTTCAAGGTCGCACCATCAGCGTCTTCGTCAGTGGGTGCAGGGTCACAGGCACTGGACCCGTCTTCTCAACTCTTGCTGCTGTGAACAACAACAATGGAGGCCTTCGCAGCCGTAGCCCATCTTCAGCAGTCGTGGCCTCGTGGCAGTTGTTCGAGTCCTCCTCAGTGGCATTGATTTTGATAGTTTCGGGTTGCACACAGGGCCGGACTGGGAACCAAAACCGGCCCTGGCAAAGTGCTCGGCCGGCCACCCACGGGGCTTGGGGGTGCCGCCGAGCTCTATGCCAGGGCTGGTTTTCGGCCGATTTTGTTACAGGGCCGATTTTGCAGCTATGCTGCATAAACGGCCCTGTTACAAAAACGGCTCCACCCGTGCGGCGCACCGGGGTATTGCCCGGTGCCCGCTACGGCCAGTCCGGCCCTGGTTGCACAGCACGTCGAGGCGGCAGCAGAACTCATCCCTCTAGTCATGTTGCAAGGATGCCAGAGGGTACCACTATCCTCTTGAACCAGGAAAAAGGTTTGTTCAGTAGCGTTAATGCACAAAAATCGGTATACTGCCAGCACTTCTGCATGTCAACAACCAGGACAGAGGCGTTTGTGCTATGGCAGTATAGAAAGCACACTTGCTACGCACCCAGTTCATAGAATATGTTCTGGACTTTAGAATCACCATGGACAAGCCCAGGCCTCAGTGGACAGGCTGAATTAGTGTGACAGTTGGACCAAAAACAGTCAGCATAACAGTGTCAAATGCAGTCGGGGCACCCATGGCAGGGGTATATGCCTGTTTAGCATGCAGGAGGCATTCCCACCTAAAATTAATGTTCTTCACAAACTCTCTGCCCATTCATCTGTAAACTGAGACAGAAGAGATATGCTTTAGGAAAAAAACGAAAAACATGATTTTCAACGAAGATTTGCAAACTCTAGCTGTCCTCACATTATGTTCTATACCTTTTGCCACAATCCGTACTCCTTTGGTGTGTGTTGGACTTTATTAAATGCATGGATGGATTGGAAAATGCATCAGGTGCAAAATCACACTATTAAAGCAGAAATACTACTCGTGTGAGGCACAGACCCACAAAGAGAAGGCAACATAACTATCTACAAGATGTATAGCAATACTTCCTTCATAAGATGAAAAGAAATGGAGAGATTGCAGCACAGCTTCTCACACCAGGGGCCTTATGACACATGGGGCACACTTTCCCTGTTTGCACCACGGCGCTCATTAAAACGGTGCACTCGGCGCAAACATGGAAAGTGCTCCCTATTACATTGAATGCGCTGGGCAACCTCGAAGTCATGCTGCCCTGGGGGCAGCGCATTCATGTGAAAAATGAGGCGACTTTGAAGCAGTGGCTCCGTGTTTCACTGTGCAGGCGGCAACCGGCCTGCACTTTTAAGAGGGAAGAGAGATCCACTTGTAAGCAGTGCAGTGAGTGACTGCACCTGCTTGCAAGGGGATGTCTGGGGGCTCCATAAGACCCCTTTGACCCCTCCAGACTGCTGCCATCGGGAAGTGCACTGACAGCGTGCCACCTTTTGGGTGGCGCACTGTTAGTGCGCCTCCTGACAGCTTCTTTCCCTCCGCACCCACGTCTATAATATGGCACCGGTATAGAGGCAAAGGAATTTGATTCCCCTATGCAAATGAGGAAACACCCTCTGGTCAAAAGTGCTGCCGCTATATGTCCACCAGCGCTATCTAAATTACAGAAAGGGCTGCACAAGCATCTGCGGCCCTTTCTGTAACACCAAAGTCCCATAGTGTACAGGAACAGAGTAACAGCTATACTACTCCCTATCCGAAGCAGCAAAACCGTGTATGAACAGCAGTATTAAGTGTACAAAGCATTGGGAAAATGCCATAGAAGCCATGTTCATTTATTACTTTTGTCTGCTTGGGTGAGTCACCCAAAATGACATGGATATTCCTAGAAGTGGGTCTCAGCTTGCTATGTTACAGGGCTTCAAGCTGCACTTCAAGGATGAGGCCCAACAGTGCCGAAACGTATCCACCGTGTCTTGTTTCATCATACAGCGGTGACGTGGCCTAGCCGTTTGAGGTGAACTGTCACTTTTGTAGTTTGGCCTAGTCTGATTTAAAAATGTCTGAAATTGCACTGACAAGCTAAACAAGCATTTGCAATGCAATAGGTCTCGCATCTACGAGAGTTTAAGCTATTGGCATTGTAAATGACAATGTCTTTTATTTATATGTTTTGATAATTAACACATAAAAAAAAGGCATTGTCACGTACAATGGCAATAGCTTGTTGCAGGGATTCTGCTTATGCACAGAACTATGCACAGGAAACCAGGACCTCAGTTAATTGTGGTGTACCAAAAACTCACCTCAGAACCCAGAACCCCTTATCCGACCAGCATCATCAGTGTCCCATTCGTTATCCGAGGTTTATCTCGGCGGTCCCAATGTATAGACAACCCAGAACAAGCGACTTAGTGTATTTCTCAGGAATGGTGGGAATCAGAAATACCTGTTTGTAATTATTCTCATATCAGTCCACAACAGAATAAACAGAGACACGGTAAAGTTTAAAGAGTTTATTTTATAAACCTCGTGTCCTAAGATGCAGTACTTTGGCTAACATAAGCAGACAAACGATTAAAATCAAAACCATCATCTACCGCCTGATCTCCCGAGGCGTCTCCGGGAGCAACGCTCATTTTAAGTGACTGCTTGTTGACTTTTAACATTTCTTACCGGCATTTGCACTTTCAGCGCTTCTGACATAGCGCTCTTGGATCCTCCCTGGCTGCCCCTTCTCCTGCATGCGACCCAGACCGCCTCCACTCACCGCCCCCTCCTCACCTGGCTCTCGGAGTGGGATGGGCGGGTCCACCATCTTGGCCGGTTCTGGGCGCCGCGCTGCAGTTCTTTGGCTCCTCCATCCCCTGCCACGCCTCTTTCATCCCCCTCCCTCATGTGCCCCTACATTATGACCACTTACTCCCGGCAGCGCAGCGGACGAGCGCAGCGGGCGCGACGAAGGCGCGCCGAAGTTGCGCCTAAGTTAAGCCCGTCTGCGCCCGTCCGTGCCGGGACCAGGGGCCACACACCCTGCTCCCGTCCTGGCTTATACGTCAGCCCAACTTATTGCCTTTTCAGGTCCTTCCCTTGCACCTCTTTCATTACTGCATCACATTGATTCACTTGGCATTCTTGCCACTTCCTCCTCTCACCCTGCACCTGTCTCGCACTGTCCTATTCCTTGCCCCTCTGATTTCTCTCCTGCTCCCTGCCTTTCTTCTGTTCCTAATCTAGCTTCTGCTAACTTACTCAACACCCGTTCTGCAGTCAGACATCAGACGGCACTCTTCAATCTTTTGACCACGGATTCTCCTGACTTTCTTTTCTTGACCGAAACTTGGTTTTCCTCCGATTCCCTTCCTGATCTCCTGGCTATTCTCCCCGATTCCTACTATGCCCTCCGAGCTGACCGTCCGGTCGGTAAGGCTGGGGGTGGTGTGGCGATGATCATCCGGTCATCTCTTAAATTTCAACTTCTTACTCACCCCCCCAAACCAAACGTGGACTACTTGGTGGCCCGCTCACTTAATCTTTCTGCCCCTGTTACCGTTGTGCTTGTGTACCGCCCCCCCCCAATCTATGCCTTCTTTTGTAGCTTCCCTCCAGGACCTCTTGGCCACCTTGGTGGTTAATAATTCATCTGTCCTTTTGCTCGGCGATTTTAACTTCTGGCCGGGCGATCTTAGGGAAGATTCTTCCTCTAAAGACTTTTCTGCCACCCTTCAGTGCTTGAACCTCTCATCTCATGTTACAGTCCCTACCCACGTTCAGGGCCATATTCTGGACCAACTTTGGTCTACACGTCCTATCATTTCATCTCCCTCCATATTTCCTTGTGTCTGGTCGCACCATTTTATTATTTCTTTTTCTATTCATCTGGGCGCGGCTGATAAGCCCCCTCTTCCGAAAAACCTGCTAGCCCGTAATGGGAATCAGATTGATCTTGATTCCCTCTCGCTCACCTTGGCTTCCTCTGCCCCGGACCTTAATGACCTTCCTCTTGAATCCCAGGCTGACGCTGTCAGTTTCTGGCTCTCCTCCTCCTGTGACTTAGTTGCCCCGCTTAGAAAGATCAAAGCGGTTCGCCCTTATGACGCGCACAAATGGTTCTCTCCAGAGTTAAAAGCGCTAAAACTCGATCTTAGGCGGTCGGAACGCCACTGGAGACGGAACTACAGTTCCTCCTTGCGCGCCAAATATAAATCACTCCTCACTGAATATAAAAAAGCTATCTTAGTGGCCAAAACCTCATACTTCACTGAGAGAGTCGCTCTGGCCGCTAACAAATCCCGTGAAATTTTTTCTTTGGTTCACAATCTTGCCACCTCTGATCGCTCTACCCCCAGCCTCGTCCCCTCACAGTCCCTTTGTTCCTCACTTAATGATTTTTTTATTGACAAGATTTTGAAGATCAAAGCCAATATTCCTAGTGTGCCTCATCCTAGTTCTACTTGTCTCCCTCCCTCTCCCTCTTTCGCCCTCTTCCCCCCCATCTCTCTCGAATCATTTCTTAAATTACTGGCCAAAGTCAAGTCCGGCTCTCCCGCGGACTGTGCACCGGCTCGCATTCTTAAAACTCTTTTCACTAACTGTCCTGCCCCTCCTCTTGCTCTTCTTAATTCTTCATTGGCTCTTGGCTCTGTTCCCTCCTCTTTTAAATCTGCTATAGTTTTCCCCATTTTAAAAAAAAACGGTCTTGATCCCTCTCTTCTTTCTAACTTACGACCTATTTCTCTTCTCCCTTATCTTGGTAAGATTCTCGAAGCCTATGTTACCTCCTGCCTCTCCACTTATGTCGAGGAGCACGGCCTTTTGGCATCCCATCAGGCGGGCTTCCGCCCGGGCCACTCCACGGAGGCGGTGGTCCTCGCGGTCTTGGATGAACTTAAGGGGAAAGCTGACTCTAATCTCCCCCAAGCCCTAGTCCTCCTCGATTTGTCCGCTGCGTTTGACACGGTCGACCATTCCATCCTTCTCGACCGTGTCAGATCAGCTGGCATCCGGGGCGCGGCCTTTTCTTGGCTCGCGTCCTTTCTCCGCGAGAGGTCTCAGGCGGTTCATCTTTCTGGCTTCTCTGCCCCTTCCCGTCCGGTCACTTGTGGTGTCCCCCAGGGTTCCTCCCTTTCCCCTCTTCTTTTCAATCTTTATATCCAACCCCTTATCACTTCCCTTCTTGAGCTGGGGGTCTCTGTGTACAACTACGCAGATGACCTTCAGCTCGTCTTTGATCTGTCTTCTTCTCCTGATTCCCTTCCTAAGTTTTCTTCCACTCTAGTTTTTATTTCTGAGTGGATGAGTGCCAACCACTTGAAGCTTAACCCGGACAAGACGGAACTTGTCCTCACTGGTGGTCCTTCCAATCCCTGGTCGCCTGTACACTGGCCCCCCTCTTTTGGCCCTCCCCCTCTTCCCGTCCCCTCTGTTCGCACCCTTGGTATTAAAGTCAGCCATGATCTATCAATGCACAGTCAGATTAGCTCTGTTGTGTCTTCCTGTTTCTTGTCCCTCCGTCTTATCCGGAAGATTTCACGGTTCTTTTCCATCGACGCACTTAAAACCATAGTCTTGGCCCTGGTCATCTCTCGCCTCGACTATGGGAATGGCCTGTATGTGGGCATACCCGTTTCTGAATCCCGCAGACTTCAGGCCATTCAAAATCAAGCGGCCCGCCTCATCCTCTCTCTTCCTAAATCCTCCCACATCACACCTGCACTCAAGTCCCTTCACTGGCTTCCTGTTCGCTTTAGATCTCTCTTTAAATTGGCTTGTTTAGCCTTTCAGGCTCATTCCCGCTCTGCTCCTCATTTCATCACTTCTCTTATCTCCTCTCACGCTCCCAGCCGCACTCTTCGTTCTTCTTCACTGTCTCTTCTGCACATCCCCCGTTTTCGTAAAACCAGAACGGGGGGTACACGGTTCTCAGTTCTGGCCCCTCAGTTTTGGAACAGTCTTCCACTCTCCATTCGTTCTATTCCTATTTATTCTCATTTTCGTAAAGCCCTCAAAACCTTCCTCTTCTCTCAGGCGTTTCTTTCCTAGTCCCTCGGGATGTTCTCTGTGAGCTCTGATCAGGTCTTCAGCGCCAGGAAGCCGCTTGGCCGCAGTGCGCCTTATCAAATACTTTTTTCATTTCACTTCATTTCATTTCATCAGCATAGTTACAATACCACAGAAAATGAAAGGAGTGATCATACTAAAATGACAGTGGATCTCAGCCACCTTCCTTTCGCTAGCAAACTAATATTATTATTAGACTAGTAAAAGGTCTCTAGGCTTGAATGGGGAACCCCATACCGTAAAGATCAGCTCAGTGAGATCACATCACAGGATCAGCTAGGCTCTGCTCCTGGGAAAGCTCTTCTTCCGAATGTAATGAAAACATGTAACACTGCAATATTAAAAGCACCCGACTTTCAGGTATTTGCAGCTGTGTGCGTGTTATGGCTAAATAGTGGGCCGATCAACCTGAACCCAACAACATGCACCGTCTAGCGACCCAGACTGTTTCTTTACACGATGTGCAGACCAAGGTCGCTGCTCACTGTTAATGTGAAGCAAAGTCGAGCAAGCATTTCTCAATTAATAACATGTGACTACAGTGTCGTGTGCAAAAGCAGCAAAAGTGGCAAGATGGCTTTCTCACATCTAACGCGGTTGTGCTAACTTAGCATTGTACATATATAGATAACGATCTTCACTACAAGCTCAAACGCTGGTAAATGCCAGACCTATTCAAAGAAGTGGCCGCTTTTGTCCTGGGCTGCTTGGAAAGTGAAAACGCGTATGACGCGCTGAATGTTGCCGGAAAGCATGCCCTGCCTGCAGTAAGAAACACTATTTAAAGAAAATGCTGCTTACAGACTAAATAAGAATAAGGTCCAATTTCACAAAGAGGTGGTGGAAAAGCAGTACAAAATGAAGCACTTTTATGACAACATGAATTGAGTTAACGACTCATCGGTCCAATTTAGTGACCAAGTTAGGATTAAATATTATGGAAAGAAAAAAATCTTTGTAAATTTAGTGATCCTGTTAAGGTGATCAAGGAAGGGGGTACAGTTCTTCTTGTGGAAAATGGACAGTGGTGGAATAACTCCACTGTTATGGTGTTGAAATCTCTAGGATGCGAAACACCATTTTGCTCCTCTGCTGATACATCATTCTCCCAGGTATACGATTCCCCTCATACCAGTAATGCCTCTAATATCTACCTGAGTTCTAATGCCAGTAGCAGTTCTTCTGATGCTAGATCTGATCTGAGTGAATGTGTTCCTTGTAATACCAGGGTTTACGCTAATTCTAGCCGTTCCAATAGGAATGCTTAACCTCCTTCAAGATTTAAGCTATGTGGTGCATTCATTTATTTGAAAAAGAGGGAAAAGATGTTGTACCTGCATCTATGTGTTTAGCTTACTCATTTTCCTGCCCTTATCCTTCCCAGTTGTGTGTGTGCGAGCTCCATGCGATGTAAATGTAATTGCATATATAGATTAACATATATATATACATATATATGTATGTGTGTGTACATATGTGTATATGTATATATATATATATATATATATATATATATATATATATATATATATATATATATATATATATATATATATATATATATATATATATATATATATATATATATCGGTCGGTGGGACAGTTGCTGCATACTTTCTGTGAACAAGCAACGTTCATCATTCATTCACATCATTAATTTCATACATGCCAACATTTCTAGAACAGGAAGGTGGGGGATTTTGAAAAATAAATCAGGGGAATTCATGTTCCTCCTTGACTACCACAAAGCAGAGGCAATTTCAAGTGGGAGACAGCTAAAATAAAGCAACTTTTGCCTTCGTAAAACGGGAGTCTCCAGCAGGAATCGCGTCTATTGGCATATATGCTACTTCACACCATTTCCTGTTTTTTTCTGTTTATGGGATAAGTGTCCTTTTCTACCCGAGGTTCTGAAAATCGACGGCATCATTCGTGACCGAAAAGCTGAGAAACCTTTTCCAAACCTGTGCAAAGCCCTGAGAATTGGTTGCCAGATAATGGCACAATTGGTCTAAAAAACAAGTGCCTTTGCCGCGAACACCATCCGTTGCAGCCCGCCTCGCTTTTGCAGGCTTTTTTGATTGTTTACGTCCCACTTGTCCTTTAGGAGGGGTGGGGGCAAAGCAGGGAACCCCGTGTCCCAAAGACTCTTGTTCATGTTTTTTTTTTTTTTTTTTTAAGTTTAAAGATGATTTTATTGAAGAATGAAAAAAGTTGCAGTACAATAATAGTATACATATATGATAAAAAATACATTATAAATCAGATCAGAGCAATGGAAGAGGTAGGGATAGAAAGAGAAAGAAGAAAAGAGGGAGAGAAAAGGGGATATCATCAAAAACATAATACAGCAATATATTAAATAAGTGGTAGTATAAGGAACAAATATGATTTCATAATACAGGCAATATTATGTAACAGGAAATAGAGCAAATTGGTAAAGTTACCTATAATAGTACTATCAGAATGATTAACAAGAACAAAAGCATCAAGGAGGTTTAGATACTTCTTCTCTGCAGGGGTTGTGTAAGGGAATGGATTGGGCAGATACATTTAGAAAAGAGGTAACGGGTAGCCATAATAGGTCTCTTTTAATCGCAAGGGAGAGAGGATAGACATATGCTCTATCTAGCCTATGGTTATAACAAACCCCATACCACCATGCTTGATAGGAAATAAGGGAAGTATCTTTCCAAGCTTTCGTGATTTGTTGAAATGCCACAGCAAGAAGGAGGTCAACAATGGAGGTATCAGTGTTGGAGGGGGACCATATTTGTGAGAGACTCCCAAGAAAAATATGAGAAAAAGAAAGGGGGAAATTGGTAGAAAGAATGGAATTAATTTGTCGCCAAACTTTGCCCCAAAAAAGGTGAACAGCAGGGCAAGTAAACAACATGTGGTTAAGATCAGCCACTAAAGCCGAACAAGACCAACAGCTGGACGGGATAGAGGGGTCAATGTGGTGTAGTTTGGATGGGGTAATTAAAAGTCGATTGTATATAAAAAATAGCGTTTGGGTTGTGTTCGCCGCTCTAGATGATTTCCTTATTTTGATCCAAATGTTATCCCAAGTAGTAAGAGGAAAACAATCCCCTAAATCTGATTCCCAGGCACATTCCACAGAAGATTTCATTCGATTAGCAGACGTATCTCGTAATTTTTTATAGATTTGAGAAGCCGACGGAGAAGAGTGCAAAGATGGTAAGGAAATGAGAGAGGAATTGTGTTGAATGGAAGTATCCGTAAGGGCATCCAAAGTAGCCTGAGCCGCTGATTTTAACAGAATATATTTAGGGTGAAAAGAAAGAGGGAGAGAGAAACGATCCTGAAGAACAGAAAAGGGGATAAAAGAACCATCATGAAAGAGTTGATGAGTCCATTTGAGACCTAGGGAGAGCCAATCGTTCCAAAAGATAGATCTATTTTTAATCTTGATAAGAGAGTTATACCAAATAGGGGACTGTAAAAAACGAGCACGGTCATCTAGGTTATGTAAAATAATGGGTTGAAAGGTCTTACAAACATGTTGGAGAATAGGAAGAGAAAATTTCTTTGGAGCTTGTGACAATGCAACAAATTCTTCAAACGTAAAAGGTTGAAAAAAGGAAGACTCAACCTCTACCCATAGAGGACAGGAAGAGGGGTCGGAAGTATGATCAGAAATGAAAAAGGCAGAATGAGCAAGGAAAAAGGAAGTATGATACGACGAAAAATCAGGAAAGTTAACACCACCTAAGTGTTTAGGAGATTTGAGTCTAGAGAAAGACATTCTGGCCGTTTTGTTTTGCCATAAAAATTTAGATAAAATGGAGTAGATATTCTTGTAATAGAACTTAGGAATGTGAACCGGAAGATTTGACAAAAGAAATAGAACTAAAGGAACCAGCATCATCTTAATAGAATCTAGTCTACCCCACCAAGATAGGAACAAAGGATGCCATTGACTCGTAGAGGTAGAGAGAGCAGTAAGTAAATTTTTAAAGTTCAAAGCCACTGTGTCCTTAATAGAAGGTGTAAACCAAAGACCAAGATATTTGATTTTGTTCGGGCTCCAATTAAAGGAAGAAGTTAAAAAATCGGCATGAAAACAAAATTTATTGAGAGGAAGAATTTCGCACTTGTCTACATTAAGCTTATATCCAGACACTGATGCATAGTTCGAGACTTCTGATAAAAATGCTGGAAGAGATGTATGGGGATTCGAGAGAAATAATAAAATATCATCTGCGTATGCGGAAATCTTTAACTGTGTAGAACCATAAGGGAAACCAGAAATATCAGCGTTCATACGAATTTTAGATAAGAAGGGTTCTAATGCTAGTATAAATAAGAGTGGGGACAGCGGGCATCCCTGTCGAACTCCACGGAGAAGCGGAAAGGAAGAGGAAACAAGGCCATTAGCTAGAATGAAGGATGTAGGAGAAGAATAAAGCATTGAGACATAAGAAAGAAATTTAGGACCGAAACCAAACCAGGAAAGGGAGGAAAAAATAAATTGCCAATTGACTCTATCAAAAGCTTTCTCAGCGTCCAATGCAATAGCTGCCAAGGATGACTTATGAGAGTGCGATTTACTTAAAACATTAAAGAAGAGACGGGTATTATCAGATAAGTGACGTCCTTTGATAAATCCACATTGTTCTTTGGCAATTAATTTTGGGAGAATTTTTTCTAAACGAAGGGCAAGGATCTTGGCAAAAATTTTGTAATCTAAATTAATTAAGGAAATGGGCCTATAGTTCTTACAAAAGGAGTGATCTTTACCATCCTTGGGGAGAAGACAAATAAGGGCCTCCTGAAAGGTACCTTCTGATCTTTGGGAAGTTATAAAGAATGAGAAAAGTTGGTGAATCCTAGGAAGAAGTAAGGAGGAGAAATGGGAATAGAATTCTATAGTAAACCCATCAGGGCCAGGGGCTTTACCCCTCTTCAGAGTTTGGATAGCCTCCAAAATGTCATTACGAGTAATGTCAGCCTCTAGAGGGGAAAAATCAACTTCTGAGGAAGAAGGTGGGGCAATGGACGATAAATAACGAGTAATTTCGGATGCAGTTGGAGAGGCTTCCGGAGTATATAGACGCTGATAGAAATCCGTAAATTCGGCCAAAATATCTTCATCCTTATGGACCTTAACATTATCGGAGGTAACAATAGATTCAATTTTAGTGCGTTCCTTCCTGACTTTGAGGTATCTAGCAAGAAGATTACCGGCTTTATTTTGGGCAGTATAATACTTAGCACTAGACTTAAGTAAAAATAGATTGGCAGAATCAGTGGAAATTTTGTTAAAGGAGAGCTTAGCCTTAATAAGGTTATCTAAGTCGGATTGCTTCTTAGAAAGGTAAAAGGAGTGTTCTAATTGTTTAATTTGTGTGTTAAGTGATTGGGCTGATTGAGAGGCTTTACGACGCTTGCGGGCAACAAATGTAATAATGAAGTCTCTAGAGGCGGCTTTAAAAGTGTCCCAAATAAGGGAGGGAGTTAACTGAGGTGAGTCATTTTCTACAAAAAATGAAGAGGCAAAATCCATAAAAGCTGGTGGAAATTGTGGGTCCAGTAAAAGAGAATTATTAAACCTCCATCTCCTAGTGCCTTTCACGGGGGGGAGTAAGTCCAGGTTTAAGGAGACTGGAGCATGATCAGAAATTAGGATAGAACCTATGTCTGAATGAGTAATTAGCTGAGTGAGGGCTTTGGAAATGAAAATATAATCTAACCGGGACTGGGAAGAGTGAGGGGGTGAGTAAAAGGTATACTCTCTAAGAGTAGGATGGCAGAGCCTCCACGAATCAACAAGGGCTCTTTGGGAAATAGTGGATGTAAACAGAGAATGCATGTGGGAAGGGGAGAATCTAGAGTCAGATCTTCTATCCAAAAAGGGATCTACAACCATATTACAGTCCCCACCCAAAATTAGATAATCATCGGTGACTTGCATAAGTAAGGAGAGAATATGGGGCCAAAAGGTTTTGTCAGGAACAGTGGGAGCATAAATATTAATAATAGTCAAAGGAATTTTATTAATCAGCAAAGAAACTGCTACCCACCTACCATCTGTATCGTTATCTTGATTGACAAGCTGAACATCTAACTTCTTATGGCATAGAATGGCAACACCATTGCGCTTCCCAGAACCAGGAGAGGCAAACACATGACCAACCCAATTACGACGCAACTTAGGAATTTCAGTATCTTTAACATGAATTTCTTGTAGTAAAACAATATCCCCTTTTAAATTTGCTACATGAGATAAAACTCTTTGGCGTTTAATAGGTGACCCAAGACCTTTAACATTCCAGGATAAAATATTCAAAGTCATTCACCTAGAAGGAGAAAAATGTAAATAAAAGGATAACGAAAAAGTATAAATAGGGAAAAATTGGGTAGTAACCTTACATTAGTAAAGGAAGGAAAAACAAAGCATTGCAGAGAGAAGAGATAGTATCAAACACAAGAGAGAAAGGTAGATACATAGTATAATGAATACGACCAAGGAACTACCATAAAACACATTATATTGAAAAGGGAAGAAAATCAAAGAGTATAGAGATAAAATAAGAATGAAAGAGGTATGAACAAATAAGGAAAAAAGATAAAAGATAGATTGAAGAAATTGAACCCCGAGAAAGAGGGAAGAAGAAAGAGAAAAGCAATAGGTAAGAGTAAAAGAAAGAAGAATGAAACAATGATACTGAGAAAAGAAAGAAGAAGTAAGAGAGGAAAATAGAAAAAGGAGAAGAAAGCGAGAAAGCATACAAGACCAATTCCATAAACATAAGAACACAATGGCAAAAGACATACCACAGGAGAACAAGAAAGGATGAGGGTGTTGGAACCACATCAGGGAAATGAAACGCCGAACGGGAAACCACATGGCAACGACGGCAGGGAGGGCGGCATCCAGGAAAATTGAAGAGGATAACAGACAGGGGCCCACGTATCCAAAACTAAGGGGAAAAAAGACCAAATACAAATGTTAACGAGGTGGAACAATAAACAATATACAGTAAAACAACTAACATTCTACACGAGAGAAGAAAAATAATCATAATCTGGAGACATCCATAGACTCGTGACGACAGTTATTCAAAAATTGTTGGAGAACAGCCGGATCTTCATAAGAGACAGTCTTGTTATTATATGTCACTTTAAAAAGGCATGGATGGAAAAGGCCATATCTCGCATTCAGACTTCGAAGAGCAGGTCTCATTTCCAGGAATTTTTTCCGACGATCTGCAGTCACTTTGGCATAATCTTGAGTAAAAAATAGATTGGAGCCTTGCCAAGAGATCTTTCCTTTTTGTTTGGCAGCTTGAAGTACTTTGAGGAGGTCCGTATATTCCAAAAAATATAGAATAGTACCTCGAGGTCTCGCTGAGGAGGAGGAAGAAGCAGACAACCGGCCCAAACGATGAGCGCGTTGAATGTTCAAAGGAGGAGATTCAGGAAGACCAAGGAGAGACGGTAAAAATGACTGAAAAAATGAAATTGGATTGGAACCTTCAAGGCCTTCAGCTAAACCATAAATACGTAAGTTGTTGCGCCTGTTGCGGTTTTCTAATTGTTCGACTTGTTGTTTGAGTCGATCAACTTCTGTATGTAAGAGGGGTACTTGCTGTAGGGTATCTTCGGACGCGTCAACTCTTTGTTCAAGGACCACAACTCTCTGGACGGTGTGAGACCAGTTGTCTTCAAGGCTTTGTAGACGCGAATTAGTTTCTTCCATATACGGCTTCAAAGCACGAATTTCCTCAAGGAGAAGATCCATAGAGACTGAAGAGGATGGATTAGTAGGAGAAGGAGGGTTAATTTTTGCCCGTTTGACAGAGGGCGGAGCTGTGGGTAATTTGGAGAGTTGTTTGGGGCGAGTATCCGTCAAAGAGGAGGATTTATGATCGGAGGACTCTGGAGAAGCTTCATCCATAGTGTCCCGTAGGACATTAAAAGGATTGTTGTCAGCCAGTGGTGAGGAGATAACTTGGTGAGCCCCAGCGCGGGCGCCACTGCGAGCACCGCGCGGCATTGCCATGTAGAAACAGAAGACAAAGTCTCTTTTGATGACGGAAGAGACTATCTCAAATAGAGATGATTCGGACAACAATATCTGTCAAAAATTGGAAAAAGTCCGCCACAGAGCGTTGATGAAAGAAGAACAAAAAACTGAAGAAAAAAGATTTTGCGGGAAGTACTCCAATAATTGTCACAAAGAAAACCCGGAAGCTACACCATACACGAAGAAAAAAAAAAAAAAAAAACCTCTGTGCATATATTATAATGTCAGTCTCGTAGTGAATGGTACTGATAAAAGGGTGACGAACGCATCAGTAAACTATCGTCACAAAAAACAAAATGGCGGCCGTTGTTCTGACTGACTGCATTTCTGGAAATAAAATCACCTTAACGGCATGGAAACTCTCCGTTATTCCTCACACCGATAGCTGAGGTATTCCGACGAAGGACATGTCGATTTTGAGACCCAGAACAGAAGAAAAGAAGCCTGGAAGCCCTCTACTGTCTACGTCGCCGCGGAGCTCCCGAAATCAGCGGCCATCACCAACGGCTCCAAAGCCACGCCCCCTTGTTCATGTTTTTTAACCGCTTACATCTGCCACAAAGTAAAAATGCTTCTGGGTTGCAGCCCGACCCCACCAACCAAATCCAGGTGGGGCTCAAGCCGTTCTCCACCTTTCTTTCTGCGAGAAATGAAGAACGGCACAAGCGTAGGTAAGGTGGTAGTGCAGAGGAAGTTGTACGCGGTTCAAGCGTGGCGGGCTAGACAGCGGCGCAAAATATGCATTTGAGCCGGTCAATGGCCCATGGTGAAATGGCCCAGGACACATAAACAATGTTGTCAAAGGTGAAGGATAACCTAGAAATGGTGAGAGAAGACAACGTAGTTTTAGAACGTTGACGTGAGCGCTGAGTGTGTGGACTGCACAAGACGGAGATCAGAGACCAAGACATGGAACACGGACAAAATAAAACAAGGCGCTCACGAGCGCAGTTGCTGCTCTTATTTCAGGCATGCAGGCGGCCGCGTTGAGTGCAGGCAAAAAACAGATATAAATAAATCAGGCGTGAGGGAGGAGAGAGGAGAGGCCATCACACGCTGTACAGTGTGCCAAACAAAGCAATCTCTTTGTGAAATCGAAAGCGAGGGAGCTAAGCCCACAAAGGAGGGACATTTAAGCAAATGCAACAATAACAAGCCTGCATTTCTAAATGACCCAGATAACAGCCAATGGCAATTGGTGGGTGTGCCAAACCCCACAGAAGAGATATAACAGTTCGATCGAAGCTCGACTTAAAAACTATGCAGTGGAATGTATCAATAAAAATTGCTAGTGCTTCGTATTAACAATTATTTCCATACATTGCTTTTTATGCTTTCCAAATAATTACCGATGTTACAGTGGCATGTCCAGGAGTTCCTCTCAAGGCCACTCTGAAACCCGGGTTCAATCTACACCTCACACATGAGCCCAATAAGGCTGAATCACAGCTGAGATCACTTGTGCCCCTGTTTAGAGAGGTTGTGGCCAGAGCCGTCATGACTTTTTAGGGTTATAGAGACTGTAACCAACTTAAATGTGTCAACTAGGATAGCTACATTGATTTATGTATGAGATGTGTATGGAATGTGGATGTATGAGTGAGTGGTGTGTGTGATTTTTGTTCTTTACCTGGGTTTGTTTAGATAAATATTTTTGTATTAGAGATTTGTTGTAAACAATAGAATTGCATAATTTTGATAATGTTATAAATGAACGATGATAAAAAAAAAGGACAATATTAAAACAAAATAAATAAAAGTAAAGAAATAAAATTGTATTGGTAAATTGAATTCTTCATTCAATAGCCCAAGTTTCTTTATATAAAAAACAGTAGTTTGAAAGTACAAGAAATAACATATAGGTCGTGAGGGAGCTTTATTCTTCAGAGCCGTCTTAACTCATGGGCATGCTGGGCAGTTGCCCGGGGGCGCCATGGGCATAGGGGGCCCCATGCAGACCAGAATTTAACACTAATTTTCCCTTAAACATTTTTATTCCTGTGAGTGGTCGTGTAGACGGGGCCCAGTGCACTGCTTTGCCTGGGGGCCTATAATGCTGTCAAGACCGCCCTTTTTGTGGCATAGAAGTTCGGGCTCACCTGCCCATTTTTGGAGTAGCACAACCGATTTGCCTAGGGCTGGTTCTTATATTTAAAGGCACAGACAACTATCAAATGGTGGAATGTAATGTACCCAGAGAAATTATCAGTGGTTCATATTGATTGAAACATTTCCATGAATCCCATTTTGTGCTATCTAAGTGAGTTGTCGTAAGTTACATGGGCATGTGAAGGTGTGCCTCTCAAGGCAGCGGTACTATCTGGGTTCAAGCTGCATCTCACCAATGAGCCCAACAAGGAGAAAACACAAGCGTAGCCCCTTGTGGTCTCATTCAAGGGGATGTGGGCAGGAAATCAGACTGGACAGCGCCTTTTCGTGGTAGACCCAAGACTGATTGGAATATGGTTTCTTTCCTCTTTTTAATGTAACAATGGTAAGCAGCAGTGGTTCATACTGTGTCTGCAGAATGATGTCAGATCAATAGGTATTGTCTTATGTAAAGCATGATTAATTTAATGCGTAACAGTTGTTTTCTTTGTCACACTGAACCCTATTAACTGGAAGTTACAGTCTGCATTCCAATTCTCGTCCCTGTCACCCAACAATAAGCTTTTTCTGTAGAAACTTTGCTTGAATGATGATATTTTCAAAGGTCCTCTGTTTTCAATCTCATGAAGCCATCCCTGCATCTGCTCGTTGTATTATCAAAATCTTTCAGTTTCTAGAAACCTCTGTATTGGTGCACAAATGTGTGCATCACCTTGCCTTGGGGAGCTCAAGTCCTTAGATGCTGAGAGAACCAGCTGCGGGCTCCATTTTACTGCTATTTAGGTCTCTTTTTAATAAATACATCATCGGGCTCAGTAGAAACTTAAAGCTGTTCATTTCTTTTACACTGGCAACTGAGGAGATGCCAAACAGCAAATTTTCTTAGGCATTTACTGCCCTTTTTTCCATCTAAAATAATTCACCAACACAGGGATTTTTTCCCCCGAAGAGTAGAAATCAGCTGTAATAAAAGTGCTACTAAAAGGTCTTCTTTGTGTCCAGATGACTCAACAACTTGTCTTCAATCTCACTGCTGCCTTTTGCGAGTAAACTGCTGAAAAAGATGGTGCCCTTCCAGTTCCAACCACATGCTCGAGCAGTTGGCCTCCTAGATGCGTCTCGGGGGGTGGGCACTTCCATCCTGGATGTAGTACACTATTGATGAAACTCTCAACCTTAAATGATCTAAGCAGACATGTAAAGACTTATGGGTGATGTACGGTGTTGGCAGAACACTGATTTTGTTAGCTCTATCATCAGCCTTTGATACCATTGATCATGCCATTCTTCTATGAACCTTTTCCAACCTTGGTGTTTCCAGCACTGTTTTAAAATTCTTTATTTCTCAGAGAGCAGAAGCATGAGAAATGGCATCCCACCAGGCTCCATCGCATCACTTTTTGTGTTTAAATTACACATGAGACCCTTGCCCATAAGTTATGACTTTGACATAACTCTAGAAGATGTGCTTTCTCACCCATGGTTGAACTTGGTTCAATGCACCTGCGATGAATGTGAAAGACAGGTTATTGTAGGCCCGCAGAACACTATTCAATGTGGAATTGAAAATAGAAGTATTGCTTCTGGGTTACTAACAATTCCATTAAAGGGATCAGGGTTATTGTGGAAACACTAGCAAACCTTATTTCGTTATTCACTGTATCACACACACTTGTATTAAGAAGAATGAACAATTTTAAGTAAAGGGTATTTATTGCTAAAGGAACAATCTGTTTCTCAGTACATCTAAAACAACTTCACCGAATATTATAAAAACAGCAAGAAGGCATTTTATAAAGAATGAGAATAACATTAACATTTCTAGCATAATTAAAATGTAATTTAAAAGGTCATCTAGAACCTAACACCCTAACATTTACTTCTATGCGCTATACTACGAGAGCATGGAAGGCAGAGCAATTTGCAGTCTAGAGTTTCTTAGGGAGAAGCAACGCACTGCATACCATGTTGACAGCAAAGAAATGTCCATGGAGTGGTAAGTGAAACATGACAGAAATGTCCATGCAGTGGCACAGGCCATTTCTGTCCTGTTTCTCTGTACTACTGCATTGGCATTTCTGACCTGTGCCACTGCATGGACATTTATTCCTATTTCACTAGCCACTCCCTGGACATTTATGTCCTGTTACACTGTGCCACTGCATGGACATCTCTGACCTGTGCCACTGCATTCACATTTCTTCTCATTTCACTTACCACTGCATGGAAATTTCTGTCCTGTTTCACTGTGTCATTTCATGGACATTACTGTCCTGTTTCACTGTGCCACTACATGGACATTTCTGTCCAGTTTCACTGTGCCACTTCATGGACATTTCTGCCCTGTTCCACTATGCCACTTCATGGACATTTCTGACTTGTGCCTCTGCATGGACATTTCTTCCCATTTCACCTACCAATGCATGGACAAATCTGTCCCGTTTCACTCTGCCACTGCATGGACATTTCTTCCTATTTCACTTACCACTGCATAGACATTTCTGGTCCGTTTCATTGTGCCACTGCATGGACATTCTTCCAATTTCACTTACCACTGCAAAGATATTTTTGGTCTGTTTCACTGTGCCACTGCTTGGACATTCTTCCAATTTCACTTACCACTGCATAGATATTTTTGGTCTGTTTCACTGTGCCACTGCTTGGACATTTATATCCTGTTTCACTTACAACTACATAGACATTTCTGGTCTGTTTCACTGTGCCACTGCATGGACATTCTTACAATTTCACTTATCACTGCATGGACATGTATATCCTGTTTCACTTACCACTGCATCGACATCTCTGTCCTGTTTCACCGTGCCAATGCATGGACATTTCTTTCCCTTTCACTTACCTATTCATTTACATTTCTAGTCTGTTTTACTGTGCCACTGCATGTACATTCTTCCCATTTCACTTACCACTGCATGGACAGTTCTGTCCTGTTTCACTGTGCCACTGCATGGACATTTCTTCCCATTTAATTTACCACTGCATGGACAATTCTGGTCTGTTTCACTGTGCCACTGCATGAACATTCTTCCCATTTCACTTACCACTGCATGGACATTTCTGTCCAATTTCACTGTGCCACTGCATGGAAATCTCTATCCTGTTTCAGTGTGCCACTGTATGGACATTTCTGCCCCGTTTCACTGTGCCACTGCATGGAATTTCTTACCATTTCAGTTATGACTGCATGGACATTTCTGTTCTGTTTCACTGTGCCACTGCATGGACATTTCTTTCTTAGGGTGTCAAAAGGGCCTTTTAATCCCATGGGCATTTCCCTGGTATCCTGGAGCTCTTGGAGGCGGATTTTGAAAACCAAGGGCCACTCCTGGTGCCTTTTGTCACTTTCCCCTGCTCCCGGAGAGGAAGGATTCAAGAGCGAGAAAGAGAGGGAGAGGGAAACAGGAGGAACGTAGAGAGAAAGCGACCAGAGGTGGAGGAGACAGAGAGAGAGAGAGAATGGATGGAAGGAAAGAGATACATTCCGCGAGAAGACATAGGTAGTGGGCTGTTTTGACAATTTTTACTAGACTCCTTTAGGTTCCCCAGTCCGGCCCTGCCTTCCTATTTCACTGTGTGGCTGCATGCAGCATACTACGGCCATCTTGTCCTAGACAATAAAATGCTGCGCTCGTGACCTTTACAGAAAGTGAGTCACCTGCACCTGCGCCGGTTACCTTTGCACCAGTCTAGACTGGCAGGTACAATAGTCAGTTTCGAACTGGTTGATCTGTGCAACCATCAGTGAATTATTGTCAGGCACCGGTTTAAGACTGCCTGGCACTAGTGCTAAAGATGGCCGCCACTAGTGCAATGGATGTCATCTGGGCCTCACAGCTGCGATATATTGCTGATCCCTCTCAGTCTGAATTTATAGCAGGGTGAGATCTGACCAGTCTCCGGATCGGCCCGCAGGGGTTATGGTCTAGAGACCTTTTGTGTTCTGGAAGCCTCACCCCCCTCGGGTCCCATGTTTGGCTCTCCGATTCCCCGCACAGAGAGCCCTTTCACGGTGTCAGCAGATGATAGATCATTGCCCTGGACACAGTTTCTTGCATCAACAGTGCACGGTGTTGAAATGGTGAAAACACAGGTCCTGATGCCGTGGGACCCCTGGCCCCTGACCCCGGAGAGATGAGCGCTGCTCCCAGCTGTCATCACAGAGTTAAAGGGACAGTAGTCGTGAGAAGCAATTGCCGGCAGGTGTCTGGTTACAGCCCTGGGCAGGCAGGGTGCGTGCATGTGAAAAGAGAAGGGGCGGCTGCCTTCCCCTGCCCTCCCGACCCCAAGGACTGCTCAGCTGTCGATGATTTCCTCTTTCTGTATCCCATGGGGGGAGGGGGGTGGGATGTTGAGGTACCGTGGACTGCACCAGCTGTCAGGACAGGACTCACATACCTGTATCCCAGGGCCCCTGATACCAAAGTCTGCGATGTGCAGGGTGGCAAAGAAAGCAGAAGGACGGTCATTCAAATGCCAATAATTAATCCATACATGTCGCTAGAGCAATTTATTAACTCATCAATTAATTTACATATTTATTATTGGTGTTTCATAATGCGCAGTTACTCACTGGTAATCTTCATTACTTCGAGTCCTTGTCTTCCCGTTCCATTCCTGGGCCTCTCCCTGGATCTGGTGATTGTTTTTGTTTTCTTTTGAGTTTCTTTGGTATTCTCAGGCTGTCAGGGTGACGCACTTCCCCCCTTTATGCCTACTGGGTAGGCAGCGCCATATTGGGAGAAGTATTTTGACCTTACCTTGGTAAAACGTTCTGGTTCCAACACCACAAGCTGCTCGTGGATAAGCAATGGGACAGGAAGACGGACGAGGAGGTAATGTAACTAAGTAATCTTCTGGAGTGCCACATGGATGTCTACGTAACTGCGCCACCTGCAGGGTACTTGGTCTGGGTTTTAAGTGTGCAGGTCCTCCCCTGTACTGAGTCTTTGCCCCTCTTTAACTTGGAAGGGAGAGTACCTGCACTGGGATAATACAGAAACTTTTGAGGAGGAAAATGTGCTCTGGACAGATGGTACCCTATATTTCTATTTAAAGCATTGCTTTGAGTGCGAAGGGGCACAGAGAGGTGTTATGTACCTAACAATGCTTAATTTGAGCTGGTGGTTTCCGGTGCTAAGCACCAGCCCTTAATTGTCAGCACTGGCTCTTGTGACAGACCACCACATGGGGGCGCTGTCTGTTTAATTATGAGATGAGCATAACAACCGTATTTATTAAGTAAAATCTGCAAAGAAAATTAATAATACCAGCCTCGCGCCATTATTATAGTTTTGTGTGGCTTGAAATAGTCACAATTGTAGCAGTGCAATGGTTAGGTGTTATGTTAGTAGTGTCATTGGCAGCACTGGCAGGGGCAATGCGTGGTGCAGGGTGCAGTGGCCTTCTGAGAAGAGCCCATGGCACTTAATATTTTACAAATTAAGCACTGGTACCTAAGCATATATAGTGAATATAGTGAAGAGGTAAGGACAGTTCAGCAATTAACATCACTTGGCCACAGTTTAGTGGCGTAATTCAAAATGAAGGCCCCCCGCAGAATATGATGAGGGACCCTTGGGTCCTGAGTCTCCAATGTATCTAACTTATCTTCATAGGCCTTGGGCTGAATGGGGGCCTCTGGCGTTTGGAAAACTCTGAAGAGTTGAGGCCTGCGTTATGCCCCTGCCACAGTTCAGAAGAGAACATTGGGAATATGGTGTTGGAACCAGAACTCAAAGAAACGTCATCCTAGGCCCATTCATTTTAGACAGGAGCATAAGCCATAATCCAGGGGCGGCTCCGCCATTTGAGTGGAGGAGCAATGCCCGACAAGCCCCAGAGCTGAAAAATAAAATGGTAATCAAGTTTATTTATCACCATTTTATTTTTAAGCAACCCGCCCTGCACTAAGTGTCAGGACGGAGCGGGGCCAGCGCTGCTGAGTGGCAGCAGCAGAGAGGAATGCTGGGTGCTTTAAAATGCACATGTCTCTTTGACCAGCCGTTTTGGGCCGGACAACCAAACATGCACATTTTAAAATTCTCTAATCCAGCTGTTTTGGACAGCTGGGTTAGAGAAAGCGCAGGCCTCCAATGCTCTTAGGAGTGCTGAGAGAGGCCGCTCTATCAAATCCTGGTGCTGCTTTCATGCTGGGAAAGCAGCACCAGCATTGGGTAGTTCGGTTTCCTGCATCGGGAGCTGCCTGGAAGACACCCGAGGGAGCAGGACTTTGCTCTAACAAGGTAAGTGAGTTTATGTTTTTTTGGGGGGGGTTGGCCATCCCCTGCCACACCGCCCTCGGTACAAGCCAGCCCTCACTACCATTATCATTAAACTGATACATATATATTTCTATATTGCCCCATTCCTTAAGCAAATCACACGGTGCTTAATTTGTTAAATATTAAATTCCGGGGTCTAAAGTTTTCCCCATAAGCCTACCTCCGATGCAGGCGAAAGTTGAGATTGCTGATACCAACATTGTCTAGTTTTGTTGCCACCTCATGCCTCTTTCATCCACCACCCTACGCTTCCTGCCCTATTGTCTCATTCCTGCAGGTTCTCTTTCTTCAATGATTTCTCCCTTTGGCGCTGTTTTCCCGTCCTTCCCTTTCTTCATCTTTCCTCCTTTTCTCTCTGTTGTTCTGGGTCAAAGTCTGATGATGAAAAATAAGTCTCACTCCCCAAAAATGAGAGCCAGTGAACCCCAAACAGCTACCAGCTCAAATTAAGCACTGAATTCACCTCCCCCAAACTTGATTCTAAAGTGCCCTCCCAGGACTGATCGCCTGGCCTTCCTCATAAGGCCAAAAAGGCTCAACTGCAGGTCACAAGTTTTAATCACGGCAAAGCCAACTCAGCATGTCCTACTGAGTACCTGTAATTCCGGTTAGGAATAGCAATAGCTATTTATCGGGTGTACCTTAAATCTCATCCTGCAGCAACAAAGGCTTTATGCTATCATAATAGACATTGGAGTTTTTAGACTGCCAAGACTTTCAACGTCTAGTGCATTGGGCTATTGGGGGTCCAATAGAGGGGTGGGGTTTTACTGCTTTACACTCGCTTGCAACCTCTGTGCTGTGCTATCTGTGAAACAAAACTTCGTTTCCTTTTTTGACAATGTTTTTAATCAATTGTAAAATCTAATGTAATACCTTTCTGTCAGATCGTATCCCGCTTGTTTTTATTGCTGGGTGAAAGGGTGGTATTTTTAAAGCTTGTGAACGCTTTATTCTTTGCGAGGGAATCTGTGGGGTGATTTGCTATCTGCTTCAGGTGGGACTTCACTCACTTCCTGGTCTTGCCGGTCAGCCATAGAGAGGCGCCATTTTTGTAGTGCGCTCTCTAGTCTTTCTGGCTGCCGGCCTACAAAGATGCACGCGGGGCGGACGCGCATGCCTTGAGGGGTTTTACTGCTTTACACTCGCTTGCAACCTCTGTGCTATCTGTGAAACAAAACTTCGTTTCCTTTTTTGACAATGTTTTTAATCAATTGTAAAATCTAATGTAATACCTTTCTGTCAGATCGTATCCCGCTTGTTTTTATTGCTGGGTGAAAGGGTGGTATTTTTAAAGCTTGTGAACGCTTTATTCTTTGCGAGGGAATCTGTGGGGTGATTTGCTATCTGCTTCAGGTGGGACTTCACTCACTTCCTGGTCTTGCCGGTCAGCCATAGAGAGGCGCCATTTTTGTAGTGCGCTCTCTAGTCTTTCTGGCTGCCGGCCTACAAAGATGCACGCGGGGCGGACGCGCATGCCTTGAGGGGTTTTACTGCTTTACACTCGCTTGCAACCTCTGTGCTGTGCTATCTGTGAAACAAAACTTCGTTTCCTTTTTTGACAATGTTTTTAATCAATTGTAAAATCTAATGTAATACCTTTCTGTCAGATCGTATCCCGCTTGTTTTTATTGCTGGGTGAAAGGGTGGTATTTTTAAAGCTTGTGAACGCTTTATTCTTTGCGAGGGAATCTGTGGGGTGATTTGCTATCTGCTTCAGGTGGGACTTCACTCACTTCCTGGTCTTGCCGGTCAGCCATAGAGAGGCGCCATTTTTGTAGTGCGCTCTCTAGTCTTTCTGGCTGCCGGCCTACAAAGATGCACGCGGGGCGGACGCGCATGCCTTGAGGGGTTTTACTGCTTTACACTCGCTTGCAACCTCTGTGCTGTGCTATCTGTGAAACAAAACTTCGTTTCCTTTTTTGACAATGTTTTTAATCAATTGTAAAATCTAATGTAATACCTTTCTGTCAGATCGTATCCCGCTTGTTTTTATTGCTGGGTGAAAGGGTGGTATTTTTAAAGCTTGTGAACGCTTTATTCTTTGCGAGGGAATCTGTGGGGTGATTTGCTATCTGCTTCAGGTGGGACTTCACTCACTTCCTGGTCTTGCCGGTCAGCCATAGAGAGGCGCCATTTTTGTAGTGCGCTCTCTAGTCTTTCTTGCTGCCGGCCTACAAAGATGCATGCGGGGCGGACGCGCAGCGGACGAGCGCAGCGGGCGCGCCGCTGGCGCGCCGAAGGCCCGCCTAAGGCAAGCCCGTCTGCGCCCGTCCGCGCCTCGGATGCGCCCTGCGCCCGTTACTCTGCTCATCCAATGGGGGCGTTCGTGCTGCGCTGACCTATGGTAGGGACAAGCTACTGAGTCTCAATGTGACTTTAGGTCTTTCACACTCTCAGTTTGATATGTTGAATGTTCAGAAGCATGTTTGTGCTGTTTGTGGCTTCTGTCTCCCGGCTATCTCTCCTGATGCCTCATGTTTGTTAGGTCAACGGCATAAACGAGATATTGTTCCATCCATCTCTGCCGCCCTAATTAATGTACGGTCTCTAAAAAAACATCACGCCGACATCTTCGACCTGCTCTCCGACCACCCTGTTGACCTTCTGTTCCTTACGGAAACCTGGCTCGATTCCAACTCTGACCCCTATGTTACTCTGGCTATCCCGGAGGGCTTTAAAGTGGCTAGGGCCGACCGTTCTGAAGGCAGGGGTGGCGGTGTAGCGGTTGTTTTCAGAGACAAATGGGAATTTATTAGGGGCGAAACCCATGCTTGGGGCACTGGTGAAGCGCTGGATTTCAGTATTAGGTTCTCCCCCCATTTTCTACTTGGTGGGGCGCTGGTCTATCGTCCCCCTGGCTCTGCCCATGCTACCATTCAGAAGTGGGGAGATGAGCTTACTGCTAGGGCGCTTCGCTTTTCCCAGTTCTTGTTCCTTGGTGACTTGAATTTACACCTGGATCAAGGGTCATCTACCGAGGCTTGTGCCTTTAAAGAGATTCTTCAGATGACTCAACTGTCTCAATGGGTTATCCACCCTACGCATCAGGGTGGCCACATCCTTGACCCGATCTGTTCTAATTTTAACATCCTAGTTGAGGATCCTCTTCCCCTTGTGTGGTCAGACCACTTTATCACTTTTTTTTCCTGGAAGGCTGGCCAGCCCCATGCTGCTGATTCTACTTCACGGAAACCAGCCTTTAAGAAGGTTGACCCCGTTTCTTTGGCTGGGGCCCTGGCGGCCTCCAGGCCTTACCTCATTAATAATCTCGAGTGGAGTCTTGCTGGCTTTTCCAACTGGCTGGACAAGTCCATGACCTTGCTGGCTATTCCTACCTCCTCTCGGCCCTCGAGAGTTGCGCCTTCAAAACCATGGTTTTCGGCTGAGTTGCGCACGCTTAAACACAGTTGCAAAAAACTGGAACGGACCTGGCGCCGTCAGGACTACTGTCCTCTGGCTAAGGCCGCTCTGAGGATTAAGCAAAAGATCTATTACGCCGCCATTTCTCAGGCTAAAAAGCAATATTTCACCGAGCGTATTGAACAGGCCTGTAATAACTCGAAGGAGATCTTTCATATAGTCCAGAGTTTTACATCCCCTGCCGCTCTCAACTGTTCGGGCCCGGCCACGATTGACTGGTGCAATACCCTTTCCTGCTTTTTCTCGGATAAAATCCGTATGATACAGCAGTCCTTGCCTGTGTGTTCAGCTTTCCAGGCGGAAGATGGATTGATTGCACCCTCTCAGGGCGCTCCAATACACGCTCTGTCGGTCTTCTCTCCTGTCGACATGGCTAGTACTCTGAAATTACTTAAGGGCCTCAAGTCCGGTTCACCTTCGGATTTATGCCCTGCCAGACTGCTGGCCGCGGTCGCGGAGATCATCAACCCTGAGGTGAATGCTATTATTAACCTTTCCCTTGGGGAGGCTTGTATTCCGCCGGAGTGGAAACAGGCAAAAATTCTTCCATTACTGAAGAAACCGTCCCTTGACCCCACGCTGCCTGGCAATTATCGCCCTATCTCCCTTCTCCCTTGCCTTGCTAAGGTATGTGAGAAGGTAGTGACCCGACAACTTTCCGAATTCGTGGAAAGATCTGAGGCCTTGCACCCAGCCCAGTCTGGGTTTCGGGCATCCTATAGCACAGAGTCAGCGCTAGTGGAGATCTCAGAGGCGATTAGGGACTGCTTAGATGCTGGTGGCAGAGCAGCTCTGGTAATGCTTGATCTGTCAGCAGCATTTGACACGGTGCCTCATGCCAGACTGCTCTCCCGCCTCTCTGAGATTGGGGTTTCTGGCTTGGCCCTCGCTTGGCTGAGGTCTTTTCTGGAGGGTCGTACCCAACAGGTTTGGGTGCCACCGGCCGCCTCTTCTCGGCAGGAGGTCCCCACAGGTGTCCCCCAAGGTTCGTCCCTTAGCCCCCTCCTTTTTAACATCTATGTTACTCCTCTGGTCTTTTTGGCCGAGAAGTTGGGGGCTAAGGTGATAGCCTATGCGGATGACACACAGCTTCTTTTTACCTGGGCCAAGGGGGAAGACTCCGTCTTGCCTGTGCAGAAGTGTCTGTCTTCGGTATTTGGTTGGCTTGCTAGAGCCCAACTCAAGTGCAACAATGACAAATCAGAGATCCTTCTGTATGGTAACTTCCCCTTGGACCTCAGACGTGAGATCTGGCCCCCGGATCTTCCTCCTCCTCCCTCTAATGGTAACTCCGTTAAAAATCTTGGAGTTTGGTTTGAGGATAACCTGTCGTTCTCGGCCCAGGTGAAGAAGGTCTCGGGTGGCTGTTTTGGCCTTCTTAAGGTTCTTAGGGGTTTTCTTCCTCTTCTCCCTAGAACTGCCAAGGAAACGGTTGTTCGAGCACTGATACTCTCCCGCCTGGACTATGCCAATGCCCTGTATGTGGGCTTACCTGGCTACTCCATGTACAAACTACAAGTGATCCAAAATGCAGCCGCAAGGCTCCTCCTTGGAATCGCCAGAAGTAGCAGCGTCCGCGCTCATCTCCGTGCCCTGCATTGGCTGCCCATGGCCGAAAGGGTTAAGTTTAAAGCATTGGTCATTGCCCACAAAGCCCTTCACAACCTGGGTCCCATCTATCTGCAGAGGCGGTTTTCCTTTTATGTCCCGACCAGAGCTCTTCGCTCTTCAGCCCTCCTGCTGGCCAAGGTTCCACGTTTCTCCCGGTCCAGGATCGGGGGCAGCTCGCTCGCGGTCAAAGCTGCCGCGGCCTGGAATGCTCTCCCTTTCTTCTTGCGCAACACTAAGGACCCACTTTGTTTTAAACATCTCCTTAAAACCCATCTGTTTCCATAGCCTCTCACTTTAGTTCTCCTCATTTGGCTTCGCGCTGGGACACTCCTTGGAGTAACTATCGCGCGTTATAAATCTATCTAACATAACATAACATAATAGCTGGTGTCCAGTCATGGTATAGTTTGGAGGCCTGTTAGCGACTTAACAGTTCCTGCTCTTGTGAATGCGGACAGATGTACTAGTGTCATCTCCTACTATGACTACATCAGGGGTGCCAACCTTAAGTGGCAAGTAGCTAGAAAGCAACCAATTGTAGTGAGGATTGTATGGTGGTATGGCATCCATGAGACTAGATGGACACTCGAAAGCCAGTCAACACCAGGGTGGAGAGCGATCATGACCTTAAACAGTGATATTTTAGGAACTGTATGGGCTATCACAATTCAGATGGTTTCCGAATCAGGATAAGGGCAGCCATGGTCAGCCAGCTGTTTCAAAGGGCATCCCAGGGGTATGAAGATATAAATATAGATATAAAGTGCCGGGGCTCTCGTCAGGAGACAGCTTGCACTAGCCCGTTTCTCCTGTTAGCCCACCTAAACCAACCATGAAAGTGGGAGAGGATGTGGCGTAATGGCCAGATGCCAGCTTCGGAGCTGGGGAACCAGGTTCGAGTTTCTGCGTCGGCTCAACATCTTGTGATTCTGGGCAAATCACTCAATCTCCCCATGACTACCATAAATGAATGTGTCCTTAACTTGTGCACATGAAAAGCTCCGGTGTTGATGATTAAGTGCTGGTGCTGAGCACCGGAAACCACCGGCTTAAGTTAAGCACTGGTATAGACTTTAACTCCTTCTGACTGGGCAAGGCCTGGCATGGGGTTTTTTGCTCGGTTCCAAACCAGCGGCACTGCAGAGATCATGTGGCTCCTAGGCAGTCTTGGTTCCTTGCATCATTCTCCAGACAGAGCTTAAGCCAGCTGAGAGTTGTGCAGCTCTTCCTGAGGTCATGATGCGCTTCTCCATGCAAGGAAATCCAGATCTGAATCTCTTTCAGGTCACAGCAGCAAAGTCTTCCAGGAATCCATGTTTCGGCCCCGCCTCATGGAGAGTACCCTGACGCAAATGTTCTGCACCTGGCAGTGCTGCGGCCTAACACTACTCTACAGGGTCTCTTCAGTATCCTAATAATGAACAAGGTTCTGGGTCCAAGCGATCCCGGGGCATATTTACTAGAAAAGGATGCAGGGTGGCGCTGCAAGCTATCTTGCTGCGCCGAGCTGCGTCTCTGGGAAAGTGCAGGGATGCGTCGCATTTACAGCAATATGACACATCCTTGTGATTTCCTCTGCGCTGGTGCACAATTGGCTGTTGGCGTTAGAATCTGACGCATTGCCAGGTTTACAAAACCTTGTAAATCTGTGAATGTGTCAGAATCCATGGGTGTTGTGTGGGAATACCCACAGCAACACCCATGGTACGCACCTTTCACACAGAGTAATGCGTGAAATGGTGCCCTATTTACAAGGCCATGAAAAGCCACTCAGGGTGACTTTGCGTGGCTTTGTAAATATGGCTCAACACTGTGTACCACTGAAGCGTAAAAAAAAGTGACGCTCTGGTGACGCAGAGGCCGTGCGAATACCCCCCCAGTATTTATAATACTTTTGGTGCAACAGGTGAAAAACCTTCGACCATCAAAGTGCCGCCTTGTTCAAAATGACCCTTTTCTCCCCCTGTGTGTCTTGTTTTTGAGGGTTTCACGACTAAGGAGTGTAAGATCATGCCAGTTACAGCTGTTCAAAGGTGTCAATGTTGGTCTAGCCCAGACAGAGCACAACAGGTCACTGTTATTACGCGACAAACAGTAAGAGGGGAAGAGACAGGGCTGTGTTGGATTTCACTGGAGCAGAGGAGACCTACCATATTACAAATGGAAGGGCATAACATGGCAGTCTGAGGGATGAAGAAGAGTCAGAGGAGGAAGAAAGATTGCAGCAAAAATGGCACTGTGGAAGGATAGAGGAAGGGGAGTCGTTGGGAGGCCGGCTCTTGGGCGGTGCGATCGGTGCCACCGCACCGGGTACAGGCTTCTGGGGGCTTTTTGTTGCCACATATATAGTGGATTTTTAGAAGCACCTGTTACAGTGTTCCAGGCCTCCAGGAAGTTTCAGGCAACAATAAAAATGCCAAGAAAACTCTGGTGATTAATAGAGCTGCTGGGGATGGTCGAGTTTTGTCTAGTGGAAGTTTTGACTCAAGTAGCGCAGAGAATTAATATGCCTGCTGCAAACCGCATGTACCCCTGCAGATCACAGAGGTGCATATAATGTAAATAGTTCAGTGGGTTACTTCTTTTGTTGGAGAGATCCTTTCGTTACTTACAAATTATCAAGTAAATGAGCTATAAACTGTCACCCAAGCCTACAGATAGATATAGACTTATCCAAAACGGCGCCTCCAAAGGGAAAAAAAACTACCCAGCGCCAAGAGACCTGTTGGTGAACATGCGCTCTACAAATCCCCAATAACATCAAAGAGATGCATTGAAACTGCAAGGTATAGAATAAAGCATTGATTTCTCCCCCAGTCTTTCATTATCCTAATGTTGCAAAAAGGTTTCATCTGGGTAGAAATCAGTTCTTATTAGTAAAGACAACCCCCAACCATGGTGGTACGTTTTAAATTCTGAGTTTGTGCTTCTCCAGATAAAGCACTCTTAAACTATACTGCCTACCAGGATGAATGATATGTAACTGCTACACCTTGTAGTCCTCTTTCTTGAGTAACATTTCCTTTACCCTGATTTACACATGTGTGATTTATTGTCTCTGTGTAACGTGTGTGTGATGTAAATTGCTCTGACACCCTACACTGGTATGAGTGGTGCTATAAAATGAATTAAATGCATCTGAGAGAGTGGTTTTGGAGACTTGAGGGCACTGTTAAAGAGTGGTAGTTGGAATCCGTGGAGAAGCAGCTCATTGGGGGCATCAACAAACATACTCGCACTGGGCACCACCAGCACTAAAGCTGGCCCTGGCCAGATCACAAAGGTACTCAAATCCCACAGGGATTAGTACTAGAACCTCAAAAACACCAAATCCCACCAAAATTCACTAATCAAATTTGCAGAAACATGCAGGTTACGAATTCAAAAATACAATACACACACAAAACACAAGACATTGGTCATTGTAAGCATTATTTAGCAAATTTCGCCAACCTTCATGGTCTCAGGGCATGGATAGGTGAGCAGTCATCCCAACTGCACCTCTACCTCCACACGACCTCAGCAAAGATCTTAGCTGTGTAAGAATGTGTCAAAGAACCAGATACAGATTTCAGTGCATCAATTAGACAGGAATGTGAACACTCCAAAAACATCCTTTGGGGTATCAGTAGGAAGGTGTGATCCCCTGCTGAATCCTTAGGTTCTCATTTATGTGTTTTTTGCCGTAGGGCAGCGCAGCAGGCCTTGCTGCTGCGCTGCCATACAGCAAAAGAAAAGGGCAGGAATGTGCCGTATCTATTAGATTCGGCACATTCCTGTCCTTTTTCCCTGCGCCAGCACACAATGGGCTGCTGAGCGCCAACGCAGGCCCCTTTGCACCATGGTGCAAGGGTGCCTGTGTTGCGGGGATGATTATTTTTGTGCAGGAAGGGAAACGTTCCTGCACATAAACAGTCACAAGAGGCTTTTTCCTCTTTCTATGTGTGCTGCAGAATGCAACACACACAAAGAGGAAAAAGGAGAAATAAAGATATTTCTCGTTGTTGTGCCTCCCTTATGCCTCCCCAGGGGAGTCGTACGTTTTTGGCGCTGCCTGAGACTTACGCTTTCTCCTAAATCTGGGGCAGTGTCAAAGCCATGGCTGTTGCTGGGAACACTCCCAGCAACACCCATGGACGCCTCTTTCAGTTTTCTGCATGAAAGGGGCATATATTTGCCATGAAAAGTGGCTTTACATGGCCTTATAAATATACCAGTGGCACATTGCGCCACCGTAACGTCAAAAAAGTGACGTTCCAGTGGCACAAATGTGGTTGGTTGTAACGGGTACAACTGCTTATGGCATTTGTGATTAGTTTTAGCATCAGCCTATCAGTTTCATGTTTCATTTCTTAAGCCCAATGGCATCCTTACATTGCTCCTACTGCCTTTTGTCTTTTATTAACATTACTAATATGGCATTCAATAACCTTTAAAAAACACTCCTTTTGTATCACTGTCAAGCCTGCATTGAAACAGGTGTTATTATTCCAACATCCTTTGGTCCCAGTGCCCTTGTTGGTATGACGAACTGTGTTTTAAGACCAAGTGCTACAGATCCTACTATGTAAAGCTCTAGCCTCCAATAACTTGCATTCTCTTTACTTTCACTAGCTGTAATGTAAAGTTTGGATCTCTGATCAAGGGGTGCGAGCCTGCAGTGTTATAGTTTCTTTCTGTAGTTGCAGCCTTTGGCTATGCATCTCTACTCCCTGCAGCCCTGGAAGAAATGATAAGGCCTAAAAAGGAGTTGTTTAGGTGGCTGGCTTTAGGCTGGAAACCATTTTAGTTCCTACAAAGTCAACATTCAAACATTTTCCAGGTATGGGTCATTGAGATCATTATCTTTCTTGATTTGCTGGGCACCTAAAATGTTACACAGACCGCCGTTTTAATTGGCTGGTGATTCCTCCTCTATCTCCCTATACCGAAAACATACTGAGCTTCTGCAGCCAATAGTTTGAAGAGTATCATTTTGACTCCCTAAGTAGATTGAGAGAGTGCTTGCTGCTAATGCAGCTTTTTTCTGTCACACTCACTGTAAGTGGCATCGGACTAAGAAATGGAGACATACAAAAGTGAGAAGAGAGCTCTAGATCCCCCTTTTTCTGTCACAACCTTCCAGACAGCACAGCTGCCTTGTTCTCTAAATACATTTTGGGGATAGTCAGAAAGTTGACCTAGGAACGTATTCCGCCTGTTGCTTACCATTGGCTTTGTAACTCACATTTTCTGGCTCTTTTTTGCTTTAGGCTGTCCAGCTCGACATCATCCCTCCCATTGCCCAAACCTTATTTACTGTATTTTTCCACAAACGCGCTTTCTGTAAACAAGCCTTTAAACCTTGTTCTTATTTTTTCATATTTGCTGTGCATTCAAAGACAGACCAGACAGGTGTTTATTTTTCTTTCTCTGACTTCAAAGTGAGAGGATTTATGTGACAGTCATGCTGGCTCCAGGGGATCTGCTTGAGGAAGGTTGTACAATCTTATTTTTTTTCCAGCACACAACAAAATATAAATGTCTGTAAATGAACTGTGCTAACGATCAAATCAATACATTGGGTTATGGCATTTCCACGCATTATCGTTTGTGTGCTGTATACTTTTATCACTAAAATGTATGTGAATGAAAGTCTTTTCAATTGAAGAGGTGTTGTCTGTAATGGCAATACACTACCATACCATTCCTACTCCATGTTACCCCACTGCACACTACTCTGCATCACTCCATCCCACTGCACTCTAATCTGCACCACTCCACATTACGCCACTCCAATGCACACTGTGTCACTGCACTCTTATTGACACCACTCCACTTGACTCCTCTCAACTCTACTCCACTCTAAGCCAATGCACTCTACCCCATACTACTCTACTATGCAGCACTGCACTCGTCTCCAATGCACTCTACACTACTCGACTCCATGCCACCATACGCTGCACTACTGCACTCTATGCCACTGCACTCTACGCCAATGCACTCTACTCTGTACCACTCCACTGTATGTCCGTGCACTCTATGCCAATCTACTCTATGCCACTCTAATCTACTCTGCACCACTGTACTCTACTCTGAAACAATCTATCTGTGCCACTGCACTCTGCACCGCTCCACTCAGTGCCACTTCATTCTAATCTGCACCACTCTATGCCACTGCACTATATACCAATGCTTTCTACAACACTTTACTCAAAACCGATGCACTCTATGCCAATATACTCAGCACCACTGAACTCTACGCCACTATTCTCTATGCAACTGCACTCTACGCCATTGTAATCTGTCACTGCACTCTACACCACTCTATTCTAGTCTGCATCACTGCACTCTATGCTACTCTATTCTACTCTGCAGCACTCTACTCTAGGCCACAGCTCTCTACAACACTTTTCTCTGCATCACTGCACACTACGCCACTGCACTCCATGCCACTCTACTATACACCTCTGCTTTCCATGACAGTATACTCTGCAACACTGCACTCTGCTACTCTACTTTATGTCCCTCTACTTTATGCCAATCTACTTTATGCCACTGAACTATATGCCACTTATCTCCACACCACTGAACTCTACGCCACTGAACTCTGCCAATGAACTCTGCATCACTCAACTCTATGCTACTGCATACTACGCCAATCCTCTCTAAGCCACTCAAATCTACTCGGCACTACTGCACTCTACGACACTCTACTCTATACACTGCACTCTAAACCACTTTACTCTTAAACAATCTACTCTATGCCACTTACACTCTATTCTACTCTGCACCTCTCCACGCCACTCCTCACCCAAGCCACTGCACTCAAAACCAATAGAATCCACTCCCCTGCACTCTCCCCCAATCTACTCTGCACCTCTGCAGTGCATGCCACTATATTCTACTCTATGCCACTGCACTCAACACCACTATACTCTACACCATTCCACTCTGTCACTTTTCTCGGCACTACTGTATGCCTCTGCACTCCACACCACTGCACTCTCCGCCATTCTACTCTATACTACTGCACTCTACTCCGCAGTACTGCACTCTCTGTCTCTGAACTCTGCCACTCTATTCTGCACCACTCTACACAGCTCCGCTCTACTCTGCTCCACTCTATGCCACTGCATTCAACTCTGCACCACTCTACACCATTCTACTGCACTCCACACCACTGTAATCTACTGTGCACCACTGTACTCTATGCAAGTGCACTCTACCCCACTCTACCATGTACAACTGCACTCTTTGCCACTGCACTCTACACTACTCCAGTCTAGGCCACTCCACTCTGCACCACTCCACTGTATGCCAGTACTCTATACCACTCTACCCTGTACCACTCCACTCCACACTACTCTGAAATTATCTACTTCACACCACTGTGCTCTATGCAACTGCACTTTATGCCACTCTACTCCACTCTGTGACGCTCTCCTCTATACCACTGCCATCCACGCTGCGCCACTCTACGGTACACCACTGTTGTCTTCGCCACTACTCAATGCCACTGCACTCTACCCTGCACCACTATACTCCACCCTGCACCACTCCACTCCACTGTAGTCTGAAACAATCTACTCTACGTCAGTGCACTCTATGCCACTGCACTCTACACCATTTTACTTCACTCTGCACCACTGCACTCTATGCTGTGCCACTCTATGCCACTGCGCTCTACGTTACGCCACTCTAGTCTAAACCACTGTGTCCACTGCGCTCTACTTCAATGCACTCTACACCATTGTAGTTAAAACCAATGCACCCTACGCCACTGTACCCATACCAACTACTACATTACCACTGCACTTTATGCCCCTATATTCTACAACACTCTACTCTATGCCACAGCACGCTATGTCACTCTGCACCATTAGACTCTACATCAATGCACTCTACGCCACTCTATTCTACTCTGTACCTCTGTACTCTATGTCACTGCTCTGCACCACTCTACTCTGCACCACTCTATGCCACAACATACTACACCACTGCACTCTAGAACACTGCCCTCTGGCGCACTCTACTCTGCATGATTGCCCTCTATGCCACTGCATTCTATTCCACTGCACACTACTGTACTCTATGCCGCTCTACTTTGCCCCCTTTTCCCCCACCCCCTTCCTACAAAGGAGCTCTGCATTGTTTAGCTTTAGCCACAGATAACGTTCCATTGGTTCTTGTAGATGGTGGCCCTGCTGACCCTATCCACGAGGCTAGGATAACCCTGGTCTCATCAGGGGTAGGGAAACCATCATATTTTGGCCGCGTCCATTTGCAATTGAGACAAATACACTTTTCTTTATTTTAATTTTAAAGTCGTAGTGGGTCCTGGCTGATTCCATAAAATCCAACAACAAGAAGCCTAAGGCCACAAGGTGATGGGTTACTGAACAACAGTCCTTCCCTGTAGGACCAGAATGCGCACCCGTACACCGTGGTACTCTCATAAGGCCGCACGTTAAAAACATTCAGCACCAGGGACAGCTCCAGAAATAGCCAAGGGGCCAGACTCTCCAGGGTTAAAAATTTTACATCACATCCAAGAGCAGCCGTTTTAGCAAAACCAGACCCGTGAATGGCCCCTTAATAGGCCTGTCGGTAAAATGATTTGCCTGAATATCTCTTGAATGTTCCTCCAAATTTTAACAACTATGGTGCCAATTCCGATCCGGTAAAAACCGGGTACGAACCGTCGGACGGAGCCTTTTCTCCGTCCGACTCGTACCCGGTGCGAAATCCATCCGAAAATGCAAGTACGATTCATACGGAAACACCATTTCCGTACGATTCGAACAAAACACCGACCGAACAGAAACTAAACACAATTCCGATCCTGAAAGGAGCCGACGTGACGTCGGTACGCATCCAGCCTACGTTTCACGAACCAGGAAGTACGATTCGAACCGACGTCATCCCGCACGGAAAATATTTACCGGCTGCCAAAAACTGCCGGGAAATCAGGACGACACACGCAAGGAGCAGCTGGACGCGACGAACAGACATGGACCCGAACCTACGTGCCATCCCTGCCCTCCTAGCAGTCCACCTGGCGTACAGGAACCGACGCAGACGCCGCAGAAGGTCAGCACAACAACCAGGGGCAAAGGGGGGGGCAGGGGCAGGACACACAACACCAACACATGGTACCAAATCACACATGGCCTGGACATACCTGACCATCAGGGCCTGGTCACTTCCAGGGGGTGGGGGCAAGGCCAGCAACGCAAGCGTCCGCCACAACGGAAGTGGATGGTCACGCGAACCGGTACGTACCCTACCCAGGCCGCAAGAGCGTGGGTACGGAACGTACCACGCGTCCCCCTACGTCACTCCAACAATAGCGGTACGGCCCGTACCCACGTCAGAAAGGCCTTGGTACAGCTCGTACCAGCATTGCTGGGGTCATGTAGGGGTACGCGTGGTACGACCCGTAGCCACGCCCCCAAGGCCTGTGTACGGTGCGGACCCCACGGCCCGCAACAATGGTGGGACGCACCGTACCCACACACCAAAGGCATGGGTACGGCCCGTACCCAGGCACGCAGAGCGTGGGCAGGGGTATGTACGGACCGTACCCCCACCCGTGGAAGTACGGCCCGTACCCCCACCCGTGCATGTACGCCCCGAACCCCCACTCGTGTATGTACGCCCCGAACCCCCACCCGTGTATGTACGCCCCGAACCGCCACCCGTGTATGTACGCACCCAAGCGCCACCCGTGTATGTACGCCCCGAACCCCCACCCCACCCTGGTATGTACGCCCCGAACCCCCACCCGTGTATGTACGCACCCAAGCGCCACCCGTGCATGTACGCCCCGAACCCCCACCCCACCCTGGTATGTACGCCCCGAACCCCCAGCCGTGTATGTACGCACCAAACCCCCACCCGTGTATGTACGCACCAAACCACCACACCAGCCGTGTATGTACGCACCAAACCCCCACCCCAGCCGTGTATGTACGCACCGAACCACCACCCGTGTATGTACGCACCGAACCACCACCCGTGTATGTACGCCCCCGAACCCCCACCCCAGCAGAGTATGTACGCCCCGAACCCCCACCCGTGTATGTACGGACCGAACCCCCACCCCAGCCGTGTATGTACGCACCAAACCACCACCCGTGTATGTACGCCCCCTAACCCCCCCCAGCCGTGTATGTACGCACCGAACCACCAGCCGTGTATGTACGCACCAAACCCCCACCCGTGTATGTACGCACCTAACACCCACCCCAGCAGAGTATGTACGCCCCGAACCCCCACCCGTGTATGTACGGACCGAACCCCCACCCCAGCAGAGTATGTACGCCCCGAACCCCCACCCGTGTATGTACGGACCGAACCCCCACCCCAGCCGTGTATGTACGCACCAAACCACCACCCGTGTATGTACGCCCCCGAACCCCCCCCCAGCCGTGTATGTACGCACCGAACCACCAGCCGTGTATGTACGCACCAAACCCCCACCCCAGCCGTGTATGTACGCACCGAACCACCAGCCGTGTATGTACGCACCAAACCCCCACCCCAGCCGTGTATGTACGCACCGAACCACCACCCGTGTATGTACGCACCGAACCACCACCCGTGTATGTACGCCCCCGAACCCCCCCCAGCCGTGTATGTACGCACCAAACCCCCACCCGTGTATGTACGCACCTAACACCCACCCCAGCCGTGTATGTACGCACCGAACCACCACCCGTGTATGTACGGACCGAACCCCCACCCCAGCAGAGTATGTACGCCCCGAACCCCCACCCGTGTATGTACGGACCGAACCCCCACCCCAGCCGTGTATGTACGCACCAAACCACCACCCGTGTATGTACGCACCAAACCACCACCCCAGCCGTGTATGTACGCACCAAACCACCACCCGTGTATGTACGCACCAAACGCCCACCCGTGTATGTACGCACCAAACCACCACACCAGCCGTGTATGTACGCACCAAACCCCCACCCCAGCCGTGTATGTACGCACCGAACCACCACCCGTGTATGTACGCACCGAACCCCCCCCCAGCCGTGTATGTACGCACCGAACCACCAGCCGTGTATGTACGCACCAAACCCCCACCCGTGTATGTACGCACCTAACCCCCACCCCAGCCGTGTATGTACGCACCGAACCACCAGCCGTGTATGTACGCACCAAACCCCCACCCGTGTATGTACGCACCTAACACCCACCCCAGCAGAGTATGTACGCCCCGAACCCCCACCCGTGTATGTACGGACCGAACCCCCACCCCAGCAGAGTATGTACGCCCCGAACCCCCACCCGTGTATGTACGGACCGAACCCCCACCCCAGCCGTGTATGTACGCACCAAACCACCACCCGTGTATGTACGCCCCCGAACCCCCCCCCAGCCGTGTATGTACGCACCGAACCACCAGCCGTGTATGTACGCACCAAACCCCCACCCCAGCCGTGTATGTACGCACCGAACCACCAGCCGTGTATGTACGCACCAAACCCCCACCCCAGCCGTGTATGTACGCACCGAACCACCACCCGTGTATGTACGCACCGAACCACCACCCGTGTATGTACGCCCCCGAACCCCCCCCAGCCGTGTATGTACGCACCAAACCCCCACCCGTGTATGTACGCACCTAACACCCACCCCAGCCGTGTATGTACGCACCGAACCACCACCCGTGTATGTACGGACCGAACCCCCACCCCAGCAGAGTATGTACGCCCCGAACCCCCACCCGTGTATGTACGGACCGAACCCCCACCCCAGCCGTGTATGTACGCACCAAACCACCACCCGTGTATGTACGCACCAAACCACCACCCCAGCCGTGTATGTACGCACCAAACCACCACCCGTGTATGTACGCACCAAACGCCCACCCGTGTATGTACGCACCAAACCACCACACCAGCCGTGTATGTACGCACCAAACCCCCACCCCAGCCGTGTATGTACGCACCGAACCACCACCCGTGTATGTACGCACCGAACCCCCCCCCAGCCGTGTATGTACGCACCGAACCACCAGCCGTGTATGTACGCACCAAACCCCCACCCGTGTATGTACGCACCTAACACCCACCCCAGCCGTGTATGTACGCACCGAACCACCACCCGTGTATGTACGGACCGAACCCCCACCCCAGCAGAGTATGTACGCCCCGAACCCCCACCCGTGTATGTACGGACCGAACCCCCACCCCAGCCGTGTATGTACGCACCAAACCCCCACCCGTGTATGTACGCACCAAACCACCACCCCAGCCGTGTATGTACGCACCAAACCACCACCCGTGTATGTACGCACCAAACGCCCACCCGTGTATGTACGCACCAAACCACCACACCAGCCGTGTATGTACGCACCAAACCCCCACCCCAGCCGTGTATGTACGCACCGAACCACCACCCGTGTATGTACGCACCGAACCCCCACCCCAGCAGAGTATGTACGCCCCGAACCCCCACCCGTGTATGTACGGACCGAACCCCCACCCGTGTATGTACGCACCAAACCACCACACCAGCCGTGTATGTACGCACCAAACCCCCACCCCAGCCGTGTATGTACGCACCGAACCACCACCCGTGTATGTACGCACCGAACCCCCACCCCAGCAGAGTATGTACGCCCCGAACCCCCACCCGTGTATGTACGGACCGAACCCCCACCCGTGTATGTACGCACCAAACCCCCACCCGTGCATGTACGCACCGAACCTGCTATAAGAATGGGGTGTGCAAAACACCCCCAGCAGTGCCCAGACACAGGAGGGGTGGGTGCAGGGTCCTCCCAGCAGTGCCCAGACACAGGAGGGGTGTGTGCCTATCACTCCCAGCAGTGCCCAGACACAGGAGGGGTGTGTACCTATCACTCCCAGCAGTGCCCAGACATCGGACAATATACCCCATCAACAAGTTCAGTGACCTACAAGGGTGATACCCCAGATGCAGGCGGAGCCATCGCTGAGCCAGCATGGCTATATTGAAAGGCAACCCTCACACATCCAGGAAATGTAGACACAGCACAGCACAGCATTTGGGAGACACCCTGCAGGAAAAATGGCCTGGGCCACAGAGGACGGAACACACCTTGGGACAATGTCACCATACAGTGAGAGCAAACATGACCAAATACCATTTGCAGAGACCTTTGTGATGGCACGCAGATGGCAGGGTACACCCCATGAGCAGCACACTCCAACATTTCACAGACCCCTAACACATTATCACCACCCCAACGCAGGGAGCACCAGCACCAACAGCAAGTCCAGGAAAGCATCAGTGTGCAAAACAAAAAGAAAAGGCTTTATTCAGCAGGAAAATATATCAGAGAAAATGTCCACTATGTACAAGGGCCATGGGCCAGCCCAGCAGCAATGTCCGGGGGGGGGGGTACACATCGGGACGTGTGTCCCCTAGCTTGCCTGCACAGTTCACAAGTCCATTTCATCCACAGAAGAGGGGGCATCAGGGGGGAGGGTGGAAACAGGCACCGCAGGGACAGGAGGGGAAAGGGTAGGTGTTGTGGGTGCAGGGAGGGATGAATCTGCCACAGGGGGGGTGCCAGCGCCAAAGGTGGAGGACAGAATGGCGCTGCACACGTCGGCAAGTTCCCCCAGCGACTCCCCCGTACCCAATCCAACCACAGGCCCCAAGGAGGGGGGGGGGGCAAAGGGATGGGTCGCAGCGCCACTGGGGGAGGGTGTGGACAGGGTGGGGGACTCAACTCCCCTGGCCGGGTCCCGCCTCCACCGCTTGCGGGGTGGTGTCATCCTGGGGCTGGGGGGCACACTCGCAGTGGATGATGCTGTCACTGACTGTTGGCCAGGAGAGCTAAGGGGAGTGGATTTGGAGGGAGTGGGTTGTGTGGAATGCGGACTCCCACTGTGGCTGCGTGTTCTACGTTTCCCCCCCGACCCAGTGGGTGTGCCTTCCTCACCCTGTGTGTGCGTGACAGGAGGTGTGCGCTTCGACTTCCCTGGTGGTGTGGTGCCTGTGTCTGTTGGGGTGCGTGCACGCTGACGTCTGGATGTGCGTGGGACAGGCACGGGAGTGGGAATTGTGGATGGGGCAGGGGTAGGGGGTGTTACGCAGCGCTGCAGGAGATCCAGTGCTGCAGTCAGTGTGGAGTCTATGGACCTCAGCAACTGCCGTTGGTCAGACTGCGCAGCCGACATGCCCTCCATGTATGCCTCCATCTGGGTCAGCACCTGGGTGTGGGCATGGAGGACATTTAGCATCGCAGTCTGACCAACCTGCAACTGCCTCAGGATGTCCACAGACTCCGCACTCACCGCAGCAGTGGTGACAGGGGCAGGGGGTGCCGTGCCTGGCAGGAAGGAGACATGTGGGGACCGAGCACGGAGGGAAGGGCCACGAGCATGTGGGAGGCCGGTGATGGAACCTGAGGTGGCGGGGGGATGTGGAGGGCTGCCATCAGCTGGGGGGGCAGACTCCGCCACCTCTGGGAGCTCAGCCTCGGACCCGTCTGCGTCATAGTCTGTGTTGGCAGTCAACAGGTCCTCCGCCTCACTCCCTTCGGCCTCCGTGCCACTCCATGTGCCAGACAGGACAGCACTGCTGGTACTGGTGCTCAATCTCTCCTCCCGGTCCGTGCTAGTGTCTCCTTCCGTGTCCCCCGGCGATGCTGTGGGCAAGGTGAAGAGACAGGAGAAAATCAGACACCTGTACACTTATGTCACATGAGTCAAATATACATAGGTCACATTGCATAGCCTGAAAAGCAACAGGAGTAACACCTACAAAACAATGTACACATGTAGGCCATGGAACACACAGTTTTTCTACCCACCATGCCACTGAGACACAATGGAGATCATGACACAACAGCAAATCACTGCACCTGAAATTTTAGAGAGGAGTCAGCCTCTGGGGACAAATGTGCACAGCACCTGCACCACACTGCGTCGTCAAAAAGGGATGAGCATGAATCATATCCATTTACTCTTGCCGCATGCTGCAAAGGCAATACATGAAACCAGGCCACACATGACAGGGTCACTGCACCTTGAGCGTATGTCCAGTCAAACATCACACACAGGCTAAACCCAGCAAGGAGGATGAAGCTTCTGACATGTAGGCCTTGTACGCACAAACCACCCACACCTGAGACAATCTCATTGAGACGGAGAAAGTATGTACACCTCTTACTCTGGGATGGAAACACATGGCCTCCACTAATTCATGACTGTAAACACACAGCCCCTGGTGGCCATGTCCACACATCATTGACAGGCAAACATCATCAGATTGTCTCAACAACACACACAGGTAATGCCCACTGTGAGTATGCACAAGCAAAATGGGTCCCCCTGTACAGTGGACACATGTAGCAACCTGTAGGTCCTAACAGTTGAGCCCAGGGTACAATGCCACCCTACGCAACCCATGGCAAAGACACAGTGAATGGCCATATTGTTGGATGACGCACATGATACCTAGGAAGAGGTGCCCCAGGGCACAGTAGTGCCCACACTCCTCCATGGTCCAGGATGGACATGACTGCAAATTAAGCAACCGTCCCTGCACTTAGCAGGCCTCCCACTCAGGCACATCATGTCAGAGGGCACACAATTGGACATGCATGCTGGAAGGCTGTACATTTTGGAGACACACCCCTATGTCGTGATTCACAATCAGTGCCAAGTGACATGGACACCACAATGACTGAAATTGGCCATGGCACACGCAAGGTCCCCATACCTGTGGCACATCACCCCCACACATGATGCTGATAGCATAGGGCACCTGCATGAACTGCCTGCATAAATAACCTTGTGCAAGAGTGGCGACAGACCAGGGAACACATTGCAAGGAGGGGAAGGGAGGGAGTGAGAACAGCACTGTGCTACTTTGTGGAGAAGTTGACGCACTGCACAATCAAACCCTGGCAGTGTATCCATGCAACTGCACACTTACATTGGCTGGGGACACACAACTGACACACATGTACCTACCCCCTTCCTGCTGCTGCCTCTCCTGTAGGCGCCTGTCCATATCGGGGAAGACCACCGCCAGCACACGCTTCTGGATGTGGGTCAGACGACGGCGGCCACGGTTCTTACGGCTCTCAGGTGAGTCCCCCAGCAGGAGCCGTGCAATCCTCCTCGTCCAGCACCGGATGTCCTGCCAGCGTTTCCTCACCTGAGACAGGCTCCGCCTCCGACCCTCTGTACCCCTCACGGCACTGACGGCTTCCCTCCAGATCTCCCCCTTGGCAATGGCGCCTACCTGTGAGGATGCAAAAGAGAGAATACATTAATCCACATGAGCAAAGACACAGAGACACACATATAGAACAATCCTCATTATGAACAGGCCATGGTATGCATGCAACTAATTGCACCTTTGTCATAGGGACATTATCCACTGTGGAAGGCCAAATGCACTACGTGCCAGTGGAAGCACACGGGTGGCATGAGGGGTACCACACACTCACTGACCAGGGATCACACTGTGCCTCACAGGCTACACCAGGATTATGTACAGCACCTCACAGCAGTCACCTGCCCCAGCACACTGATGCTACCTCAGCAGAGTACACAGACACACACAGGTACAGGACAATCACATGGCATTGCCAACTGCGGGTACACACCTCACTCTGCCCATGTGCCAGTAGACGGGGGTGTCACAGGTGTGGGGCTGGCTCAGCACGGCATGCACACAGCACTGCTCCCTGCTCACATCCGATGGCCAGGCCATATCCATCCCTCATGCTGCTTGTGTGCAACACTCCCCATATGCACTCACCCACATGACAGGGGACTAACACACACACCAATGTGCAGGGGACGAACACGGCCTTTGGACACTCACAGCACAGGTACACTGAACAAACACACATCCATGGGTACTGACACCTGTCACACTGGGGGGAACACAGGATCACATCAGGACTGTGGAAACAACATCCCCAGGAGGAGTATGCAGGCAGAATGTGGCATGCACCTTGCATTCATTGTCACAGTAGGCACTATGCAAGTGAGGAGTGCACACAGGAAACACAGCATGCTCTGCATGGGTGACATGAGGCCTTCCACACCCTGGGACCCACTCCAAACAACAGTGCATGTCTGTCACACATGGACACAATGCCAGAAGTCACTGTCACACAAAAGGGGCACAGTCTAAGCTAGTGGAGTCTGCACTCACCTGAACCCCTGGTCGACCATACAGGCTCTGGAACTGTGGGAGGATCACATCTATCAGGGCAAGGTTCTCCTCCTGGGTGAATGGCTGTGACCTCTCCACAGTCCTGGACATGGTGCCAGAGGAATCACTATCAGCAGCAGTGGTCATGGATGAATGGATGTGCAGGCAAGTGCTCTCTCATGGGACCTGGCTGCCTTATATATGCCTGGCTGGCCTGTTCATGTATAGGAGTACAGATTGATTGGTCAGTCACATTAGCATCCTACGTTTCATCCAATCCCTTCAAACCTACCCCAGTGTGTGGCTTTGCATGGTTTCAGTTTTGATAATGATGTCAAGTCAACATCCACATTGCAACAATGTAGATTCTTTCAAACTGACTTCTGCTGTGCACCTGGTGCTCAAATTCAAAAATTTAACTCAGTCTCCATGGCAACCATCAGGCATTTAGGCCCTTATACTTGTCCCTCATGTGTCCCCTATGTGTTTTCATACATTTACACACAGGTACGGTGCGTTCCACGCCCTAGGGCACCCCACAAGCAGTGATACCGACCGTACATGCGCTTGTACGGTCCGGATCACAATATGGGCGCTGGCGTATGCGTACGCCACAGTAGTACGGACTGTACACGCGCTTGTACGGTCCGGATCACAATATGGGCGCTGGCGTATGCGTACGCCACAGTAGTACGGACTGTACACGCGCTTGTACGGTCCGGATCACAATATGTGCGCTGGCGTATGCGTACGCCACAGTAGTACGGACTGTACACGCGCTTGTACGGTCCGGATCACAATATGGGCGCTGGCGTATGCGTACGCCACAGTAGTACGGACTGTACACGCGCTTGTACGGTCCGGATCACAATATGGGCGCTGGCGTATGCGTACGCCACAGTAGTACGGACCGTACAAGCGCGTGTACAGTCCGTACTACTGTGGCGTACGCATACGCCAGCGCCCATATTGTGATCCGGACCGTACAAGCGCGTGTACAGTCCGTACTACTGTGGCGTACGCATACGCCAGCGCCCATATTGTGATCCGGACCGCACAAGCGCGTGTACAGTCCGTACTACTGTGGCGTACGCATACGCCAGCGCCCATATTGTGATCCGGACCGCACAAGCGCGTGTACAGTCCGTACTACTGTGGCGTACGCATACGCCAGCGGCAATATTGGCCCAGGGACCCTATACACGCGCTCCGAGCGTATGTACGGTGCGTATAACAACTGTCAGTGGTGACAGGCGGCACACAGACAGGAATGGAGCGGACAGGTATTGCCAAGGGTGGACACCAATGCATTGTCTGTGCAATACCACCTGTGTGTGACACAGGTGTGTCAGGATGTGATGTGGCACTTTACCCCTGAGGTGTGGGCAAAGCACATGTACGATGAGCTGTGTACACATGTCGTGTGTGATGGTGCGCATTGTACCACACATCCCCTGCACTCCTTTGACATGTGTGCATGTCGTACACACTAGTGGAGCCATGAGTCACTTGCATGTCCCAGTCACGGACACCCGCACCTGTCCCCTGATGCCAGGTACACGGAATATTACATATGACACGTGTATGGCTGCGTTGCATGCTGCAACCATGTCATGTGTGTGGCATGTCTTTCCATGATTTTGCTGTAGGTGTGTGATTCAATGTGTCAGCAGTTGCTGCTGCCAACATGTGTCTGTGTGTCGATGGGCATGGCACACTGTTCCGCACACCAGCCCACATATGTGATTTGCCATGAGGTGTGTATGTATCCAACTACACGGAGTATCAACACAAGTACATATCCACATGCTCCCTATGTATGTTCTGTCTCGACATGTACTCCTCAAAGGCAATGTGTGTGGCCTGTCCTATTCCTATGACATGTGACCAGTGCATATCGCATCCAACTACCTGTCTGTACCATACGCATACTACCTCTGCACATGTGTGGATGTCTGTGAATCCTGTGATGCGTGTGCATGTTCACTTACACTGGCCCACAGCTAGTCTCATGCCATGTCATCGTGATCTTGCCCCCCTCCGTTAGTGGCTGTCCCTTGGTAGGAGTGTAACCTGACTGGCGTTCGTGTCCAGGAACTGTGGCACAGACCTGACTCACAACGTGGCATATGTGTATTGGCTGTGTAACATGTGCTCAGTGCATTGACGATGTTGTTGTACAGTGCTCACTCTTAGGTGTTCCTTCCATTTCACTGCAGGGCTCCGCCTCTCCCTCGACGTATGCCAGACATTGCTGCCCTGCATGAACGGGACTGTATACGCCGCTACAGATTCAGCCAACGGTTGATTGATGAGTTGACTGGCCGGCTGGAAGCACAACTCCTCCCGCGCCACAGGTATCCAAGTGCACTGACACCCAAGTTGAAGGTGATGGCAGCCCTACATTTCCTTGCCACGGGTACGTTCCAACATACCATTGCTGATGTCGGGGGCATGTCCCAGACGATGTTCAGCCGTGTTCTGCATGATTTCTTAGAGGCCATGTTGGTTCACCTGGATGAGTACATTAAATTCCCAAATCGTGAGCAGTTGACAGATGTCAAGCGTGAGTTCTATGCCCTGGGAGGGATGCCCCATGTCATTGGGTCCATAGATGGGACACATGTTGCGTTGGTACCACCACAGGCACAGGAGGTGGTGTATAGGAATCGCAAACATTATCACTCCATTAATGCCCTTGTGGTGTGTCTGTCCAACATGGTGATTTCACATGTCTGTGTTCGCTTTCCAGGATCAGCACACGATGCCTTCATCATGAGGCGTAGCAGGGTGCCAGAAATGATGCTGCAGCTGCGGAACGAGCGAGCATGTATTGTTGGTGGGTAGACTCTGGCAGTTCAGTGTTTGGCGTCATCTTCCAATCTCACTGCCTGTGCTGACACACTTCTGTCCATGATGTTTCCTTGTAGGGGACGCTGGCTATCCCAACATGCCATGGCTGATGACGCCTGTCCGCAACCCCAGCACGGCTGCCGAGCACCTCTACAACAACGCACATGGGCGGACCAGGAGAGTCATTGAGAGGACGTTTGGACTTCTGAAGAGCCGATTCCGGTGCCTCCACAAGACCGGCGGAGCACTCCCATATGCCCCGGTGAAGGTGTGCAAGATCATCATCCTCTGCTGCATGCTGCACAACATGGCAGTGGAGGAAGCTGTTCCACTCATACTGGATCAAGATGACCAGGACCATCCACCCGTGGAGGATGAAGGGCTTGGTGACGGGGCAAGTGATGTGGAGGAGGAGGAGGCTGTGGAGGACATGCGGAGTCGGCTCATACGCAACTTCTTTGCTTAGTGGTGAGTTCCAGTGTCTGAGTGTGCACGCATTGGGCCGTGTGTGGCATGTGTTGCAATGTGTGTGTCCATCTGCATGTCTGCCAAGTGAGTCAGTGGTGTGTATTGAAGTGTCACTCAAGTGATGGCGCAATGGAAGGATGTTGTCTGAGGGTCATCATTGTCACCTGTCATGTTAACAACATGATACGTGTTAAGTACATGCTTGCGGATGTGCTCCTTTGTGCTGAATCCTTGTGTGTCTCTCTTCCACAGGTCCATGTGCATGCTGTCTGCTGGTGGCATTGTTGTGCTCCTGCTACTCCTCATGAACACAGCGACATGTGCTGATTCAGCGTCACATGCACGGGCAAGTGTTGAAATCTCCTCAGGGTAAGGGATGCCTCACGTCGTTTTGGGTGTGTGAATTGTTTGTAGTCTGTGTGCACTTCTCCGGTTCATGTGTGTTCCATTTGCATACATGGTGATCCTACATGGGGAACATGACATGGGGCAGGCTTCACCTGGAGCCATGCTCAGACTTGGTGACTGTCATGTGGCAGGGGATTGGGGATTGTGATGAGGCCATCATTGTGTGTAACACTGGCCTCGGAAACATACAGGTTGCACCGGGTTGACATGGTGTGTGATTGCCCCATCAGGGCCTCAATGGTGTATAGCGGCCTCTCCGTGGCAGCAGGGGGTGTTTAGCTGTTATCCGTCACTTGTGTGCCAGGTCAATGGGATGCCAGCATCTGTGTTGCAATGGGGGGTGCCAGTGTTGCTCCCACATGTACATCCACATGACCTGTGTATGTGTTGACAGAGTATCATTGTCATTCCAACACACATGACTAATAAATTTGTCCCTCTGTCTCCAAGGTGCCTCTTCCCTGTCAATGGTGCCCTGTTGCCACTGTGCGTGCCGCAGGTCTGGCATAGTTTTCATAGGTGGTGCATATGTGTCTATGTGTAGAGTGACAAGATGCTAGGGGTTTGTCAGGGAGTGGGAACTGTATTATGCACAAGATGCACAGTTCCATCCACCTCAAGGCAAGAGAGACCATCCCCCAGGGAAACTACAACATCTGTGTAGAATCCTACCCTGCAGTCTACGGACATGTGCCTCACGACTCCCATGGTACTTGTCCATATCCGGAGTGCATCTGCACAGCTCTGCTACTGCGTCGGGCAACCAGGCCACATCAACGTCCTAACGGGATGGGGGGAATGTTTCACAGCCAGCTGCAGGATGACCTTCTAGATCCACGCCCACACTCATGATGCAGCCCACAACCCCAACACAACCATGTGGCACAGTGATCCTAAACTGCATTCTGGCATCTCCATGCATCCAACCTTGGCCTAGCCACCATTCTCAACATCCGCCTGACGCAAGCATGCTGCACATTGTAGGGACACATGTCTAGACATACCTGGGAGCGGCAAGCCAGGTCACTCCACATGATCCCTGACCTCTGCGCATGACTGTTGCTCCCCTGAATGTGTCTGTAGCCACAGTTGTGCGGGAACCACTCAGCTGGTTGGGCCCAGCACAGGTGAGTTTGGTACTCCATGTCTGTATCAGATGAGACATTGGGACCCATGTGTGTCCTGGGCAAGACTGCGACCCCACGGTTTGGATGGTTGGAGTTAATTCTGAGATCAGGCATGCTTTGACTGTACGACACACACATGTATTGTAATAATGTAGAATCACGGCATCATCTTGTAAGTGTGATTAATTTATTTGTGGTGGGGTACGGGTTTGTGGGGATGACAAGAGGTGCACAGCGGGAGTGTAGAATCCAAAGTTCACTGGGGGAGTTGGTATCCTTGTCGTAGCAAAATGTCAGAGTCCATGCCACAGTCTTCGTCAACATAGGTCAGACAGTGACCAGCAAGTCCATGTGGCAGAGAATGTCATGTGCTGCTATTGGGCCAGAGGGCCAGGTGCCAGGCCAGGTGACCTGGGAGATGGTGATGTTCTGCTGACTCTCACAGTCTTTTTCGTGGACGACCCACCTTCCTGCGGGGACCCTCGGAAGCAGTCCGTGACGATGTCTGTGACGCTCCGTCGGATGAATCCTCCTCCTCCTGATCCCTCCCTGTGTCTGGTAATGGCCTTCGCCTGGTGCCACAGGGAGGGTTGCCCATGTTGTCGGCAATCCGACGGAGTACACCGGTCATTTGGGTTTGCACCGCCACGAGCTCAGCCTGTCTATCCTCCATCCTTCCTTGGTGTTGCAGTTGACAGGCATGTTGCTGGGACTGCAGGGTCTTCATCTCCTGGAGGGTCCCCTTGATGTCATTGAGGGTGGACGCAATCTGGTCCATGCCCCTGGTGTCACGCCGGTATGTATCCAGGATGTTGCTGACCTGGGACACTACCGGGTCCTGAGCTGCCTGGTCAGGTTCGCGCCTCCGCCGTCCTCCACTCCCGCCACCCCTGCCCACGTGCACCTGGCCTGCCGTTGTGGGTGCATCGGGTCTCCGGGACCCCTGAGGGATGGCATCTGCGTTGCCGCCTGCCTCCTCCTGGGTGCCCGGAGGACCGTGTCCCTCCTGGGCAGACTGGCTGGGTGGTCGTGTGCGGGCAGGGCTCCTGGACGTCTCCTGGGATGTGGCAGGAATGGGGGTGGTGGTTGGCACAGTTGTACCTGACGCAGGTGCTGCAGGTGGTTGGACACCAGAGGGGCCAGGTTGGTCTGGGTCATCCACGGAGTGGTGAGAGTCATCGCTGGCGGTGGGGTCATCATCCCGCGGAGCCTGGTCCTGTGTGACTTCCCCCCCAGTGTTGGGGGGTGTTCGTCGACGTTGACCTGTGTGTGAGAGAGACAATGTTAACAGTGTCACATGTGGCATCCATGTTGCATGCATTTCTGATTTGGCACTCTTCCTCTGGGTAGTTGGATCTGTCCTGCATTCCTCTCACAGTGCACTTGTGCATGGCTATGTCCCTTGGCCACAGCTGTCAGGGCTTTACGCATGTGTGAGACACAATCTTAGTTGATGCATCTATTTGGGTACACAGTCAGCAGTGTGGTGTGCGGGCGTAGCGAGCCATGCAGAGGCGCCTTACGTGTTGCACTGTACGTGGCCAAATGGTGTTTTGGCAAGGCAATTTGATGTTGCAGGTAGGGGACTGAAGCATTTGTGACAGGGTTCTTACCGACACGGTGGGTGGGTATACTGGGTGTGTGGTTAGGTCTGTGCCTGCAGCACGGATGGACTCGTGCACAGATTGACACATGGACCGGTCTTCATCTACGGAAGGGGGGGTTGAGGCACTGCCAGACCTGGTCTGCATGCACACAGTCCACCGGCTGACGAGTGGACATGGCCACACCACCCAAGGGTGATTTAGTCTCCCTGTGTCTCCCTTCCTCCCTCCCTCTGTCACCCTCCTCCCTCCCTCTGTCGGTCTCCCTCTGTCACCCTACTCCCTCCCTCTGTCTGTCTCCCTGTGTCCCCCCTCTGTCTCCTTCCCTCTCATTCCCCCTCTCCCTCCCTCTCTTTGTCACTCTCTGTCACCTCAGGCCAGCTTCCTGGGCACACACAGTTAGCCGGTCTTTGAATGGCCATTGGCTTGTTCATGTGAGTTAGTCCCTGTTCTCCGGGCACCCATTGGGCAGTGTGTCTGAGTGTAGGCTGCTGCTGTGGCGGTGTGTGCTGAGACTCTATCAGAGCGATGCATCTTCATTGTCTGCTGTTATGTGCAAATTGTGCCTTCAGACCCATGGCATCCTGCATGGCAGCCATCATTTGCAGGCAAGACAGTACTGTGTGGGTACACACAGTTTGTATGGCTGTGCCCTGGGCCAAATGGGCTGAGGGCATTGTTGTGTGCTTGTGAGTTGCTCAATGTTAGTTTTGCTGCCCCCACTCCCAGCATCGACCACATCCTGTGTTGTGTTGGTGTTTTGTGTGGCCTGTGACTTGGCATGGCCCTGATTGATGCATGGGGCATGGAGGTGCCAGTGGCATGTGTGTGTTTGTGGAGTGTTGTTGTGTCCGGTGGTGGCTTGGGGGGGGTGGCATGCATGATTGATTGTGTATGGCATCCCCCCCATGTGAGGTGAGTTGTTTGTGTACTCACCAGGGTCTGGGAGTCCTGGCAGTCCGTGTAGTCCCTCCACCGCCAGCGTGGACATCACCTTCTCCTCCCAGGGATGGTATTGTACCGGTCTGGGGGGCGGCCCTCCTCCAGTGATGTTCCCCTGGTTGTGATTGTCAGTCATCTTCCTCTTGACCGTCCTCCGCAGATCGTACCACCTGGATTGGCACTCGTGCCTGGTCCTTCTGGTTGTCCCAACAGCATTCACAGAATCGACGATCCTCTGCCACATGGCGGTTTTTTCGGATATGCTGGTCTGTCTGACCAATGTCCCAAAGAGCTGTGGCTCGACTCTGAGGATTTCGTCGACAAGGATCTCCAGCTCCTCCTTTGTGAACTTTGGATTCTTGGTGGTGGACATGGCGTGGGGTGTGGTTGTGGGGGTGTGGGTGTGGATGGCTGTGGGTGTGTGGGTGTGGTAGTGGAGGTGTGTGTGTGAATGTGATGAGGGGGTGTTTGTGTAGGTGGTTGTGTGAAGGTATGCAAGTGTGAGGTTCAAGTATGGTGGTGTGGGTCGTCTGTGGGCTCTGGCAGCAGTGGGTCTGTTGCAAAGGCTCATGGTTTGTGTGTGTGGTCCATTTTTATTGGTCCATTTGTGGGTGTGGCTGTGTTTGAAATTTGTGTGGGTGTGTTATGAGGAGTGATTGAGTTTTGGGCCTCTGTTTGGCAGTTTGGCAGTTGCAGGTGAGTGTATGTGATGTTTGTGGGGTTGTTGGGCCTGTTTGGTGGTGTGGGGAAACTCTACTTGACTCTCCTTGTGTAAATATGGTTTGTCCGGGTTCAGTACGTGTTTTTTTGGCGTCAGTACGGTCCGTACATGCACTGGTGGGGGTGCGGTCCGTACATTCCCTGGTGGGGTGGTGGTTAGGTGCGTACATACACGGCTGGGGTGGGGGTTTGGTGCGTACATACACGGCTGGTGGTTCGGTGCGTACATACACGGCTGGGGGGGGTTCGGGGGCGTACATACACGGCTGGTGGTTCGGTGCGTACATACACGGCTGGGGGGGGTTCGGGGGCGTACATACACGGGTGGGTGTTTGGTGCGTACATACACGGCTGGTGGTTCGGTGCGTACATACACGGCTGGGGGGGGGATTCGGGGGCGTACATACACGGGTGGGTGTTTGGTGCGTACATACACGGCTGGTGGTTCGGTGCGTACATACACGGCTGGGGTGGGGGTTTGGTGCGTACATACACGGCTGGTGGTTCGGTGCGTACATACACGGCTGGGGGGGGGTTCGGGGGCGTACATACACGGCTGGTGGTTCGGTGCGTACATACACGGCTGGGGGGGGGTTCGGGGGCGTACATACACGGGTGGGTGTTTGGTGCGTACATACACGGCTGGTGGTTCGGTGCGTACATACACGGCTGGGGGGGGTTCGGGGGCGTACATACACGGGTGGGTGTTTGGTGCGTACATACACGGCTGGTGGTTCGGTCCGTACATACACGGCTGGGGGGGGTTCGGGGGCGTACATACACGGCTGGTGGTTCGGTGCGTACATACAGGGCTGGGGGGGGGGTTTGGTGCGTACATACACGGCTGGTGGTTCGGTGCGTACATACACGGCTGGGGGGGGTTCGGGGGCGTACATACACGGCTGGTGGTTCGGTGCGTACATACACGGCTGGGGGGGGTTTGGTGCGTACATACACGGCTGGTGGTTCGGTGCGTACATACACGGCTGGGGGTTCGGGGCGTACATACGCGGGCGGGGGGTGGTGGGGTGTTCGGCGCGTATGCGGGCACATGTCTCCATGGTTGCTATGGGAGTTCGGTTCGGACGGTGTTTTTTGCGTACGGTTGTGAAATGGGGAGGACGGGAGGGATCGTACTTGCGCAGTCGGACTTTATTTTTCCGCACGGTGGGTTTCTCGCCCGGGGACGTGTCGGTGACTTTTCCCGACCCGAGGACGTGTGGGGAAATCTTCCCAATGCGATTCGTATGGACTTTTTTCCGTTCGAATCGTACTTGGCAGTTTGTACGCTACTTTGACGATTCGGACGGAAAAAAATCCGGATACGAGTCGGACGGGGAATTTTTTTACCGGATCGGAATTGGCACCTATGTGTTTTTTATGTATTCCTTTTCAAAGTGATAAAACAGAGTGCAGAAGGCCTTTATTGCATGGGTGATTCTCAGGCGTCTTCCACTGAATTATGGGGTTAAAGGTGTGTGTGTGTGTGTGGGGGGGGGGGGTCGTCCATGCCCTCAGCCTAAACCGCAAGTGAATCCACCCTCCCAAGCTGGGGCGACGGGAAAACTCCTGCTTTAGCAGCTAAGGTGGAGGTTGCCCCAGGAACTTGAAGAGAGAAACATGAATAAAAAAGCAAGGAAGAGTGAAAGGAATGAAATAAATATGGAAGGAATGAAAGTTGAAAGAAAGGATAAAAAGAACACAGGAAGAAAGGGTGCATGGGTAGAAGGATATGGAAGGATGGGTGCATGAATGGATGGACAAATGGGTAAAAGGATGGATGGCTCAGTGTGTGAAAAGATTGCTCCTTGGATGGATGGAATGCTGAAAAAATGGGAGGCTGGAAGGTTGAAAGGTGGATGAATGAATGTGGGTCGAAATAGAATTGATTGGTCAGTAGATGGCTGAAATGATAAGCATATTAATAAAAGGATGGATTGATGAAATGATAGAAAGTTGGAAAGGTGAAAGTCGAAGGTGAACGGGAGGATGAATCGATAGATGGAAAGGTGTAATAGTCATGGAAAAAATAATCTAGAAAGAGTCAGGCATTCTTGCTTCGTTCACTCATTGTTATTCGGCGCTTGGTCAAAAGTGGGGTATTTTGCATTCCTGGCTAAAGGTATTGTTTAATGGCCCGTTTTCTTGCCGAGTGCCCGGTCCTGCAATTTATAATTACTGGCCCTCCCTGTGAGAGCCTTGGGACATTATATTAGCCTTCCTTTATATCACTGCACATTAGCTAGGCCTTCAGAGTGCAACCAAGCCTTCCGGGGGAGCAACGGAGGCTCGAAAGGCCCAATTTTCAGTGCAGACAAACTGCCAATCGGTTTTACAGCCGGTTACACATGCGCTCCAATCTCATGCGCTCCAATCTCTGCTACTGCCCGCGGCGTAAATAAAAAATGATGGGGCCCTCCTGGAGAATGTGACGAGGGGCCCCAGAGTCTCTCATATGTCACAAGTATTCCTCAGAGTCTCCCATATGTCACAAGCAGGGCGTGGCTTAAAAACACATAAGCTAAAAATCTGTGCTTAGCATAGTGTGCTGCCCAACTTGTGTTTTGCTGTTTCTGTCATTGCATCCAGATATATGATACAAGTAACATCATACCTACAACAAGTCATGACTATTGGCTTTGTCAATGGTTGTTAGTTGCATAATATAAATAAGCAGCAACTATGGCTTGTATATAATATTGAAAAAGCTTCCACTTAAAGCCCTGGTTACACCACAACAAAGTTGCTGCTCCGGAGTTTCAAAAAGAGAAGGGAAATCCAGAGAGAAAATGACTCTCTTTGAAGGGTTTCCCTTCCCCTACAACGCTCACCTGGCATGACCTCATGACCTAACTTCTCCACTAGTGAGAAGTGAGTAGTGTGAGCAGCGCACATTGATGTGCCTGCTGTCACTGCAGTGGAATAAAACGGACCGCCTGTGCCAGGGCTCAAAACAGAGTCCGCTAGAGATCCGTTTCGAGGCCTCCTTTAAAAAACTGCAGGTGCTCAGCACCGGTGAGACCCGGCCCACTTAAAGCTGGTCACAAGTATTCCTTATTCGAAAGGGACCATCCGGAAGGGTTGGGGGCCCTCTGAGTGGTGGGACCCGTCTTGTACCGAAGCGGCAGTAGAAGCATTTGTTGCGCCCCTGGATACTGCCAGGTGGTTCCTGCAACTTCCGGGTCTGGGCACAAGAAAGACGCCAGGGATATGCCAGTGCTAGCAGGAAATGAGCGAGAGTGTACTGATGGGTGAGACCAGCCATAAGGAATGAGTGGAAGCTCCTTGACGCATGTGAGGTTAGCAAAAGAATGAGTGATATATAATGAGTCGAGTGAGTATTTTGTGCAGGTGAGTGAAATTCAATAGGCGTGTGGGAGGTTAGTGTGCATGTGAGAACCTAGGGGCATATTATCAAGGACGGCATTAAAAATTATCGCCGGTTTAGCGGCAGGAAACTGCCGCTAAAGCGGCGATAAAGGGCTTGATAATATGCCCTTGAGAATTCCAATAGAGCCCATGTTCTGGTGTGAACCTGGGCTTCTATTGGAATTCTCCAGGGCATATTATCAAGCCCATTATCGCCGCTTTAGCGGCAGTTTTCTGTGATAATTTTAACGCCGTCCTTGATAATATGCCCCCTAGTGAGGTGTGCGAGTCTAACTTAGTGAGTGAAATTCTAAAGAACTGTTTGAAGCTGGCCATGTGAATGTGGAATTTGAGGGGTTAGTGTTGATATTTAAATGACATTCTATAAAGCTGTGTGAGACTGGTGGGATGAATGTTAGATGCTATATATCTGTGTGAGGTTAATGTGTATGTGAGCGAGGTTCTGTAGAAGCCAGAGGTTGGTGGGGTTATATATAACATTACATACTATAGAAGTGTGTGGCGTCATTGTTTATATAAGTGCAATTCTATAGAAGTTGTGAGGTTGGTTGTATATATGTGAGATTTCATAGACCTGAGATGGGTTTGTGGATTGTGAGTGAGATTGTATAGAAGGATTTGAGATTGGTGGTTTAAGGATGACATTCTATAGACATGTGTGGGGTAAGTGTTGTGTGTGTGAGTGAAATTCTATCGAGGTGTATAATTAGCTTTTGATGTTTATGTGAGATTCTATAAAAGTGTGTGAGGTTAGTGTTGTGCACATGAGTGATATTCACTGTAGTGCTAGAGTCCAGTGATGAGGATTGAGTGAGATTTAAATGAAGAGGGATCATGAGAAGACTTAAATGGAGAGTAAGTGTGAGAAGCCGGTGGAAGGAATGAGTAAGCTTGTCTTGATACATGTAAGGCCAGTAGTTGCCAATGACTGATTGTGTACAAATGCGTGTTGTTTGGTATTCCTTATGTGAGTGATAGTCTACGACGTACGTGAGGCCAATGATAATTAATTAGTAAGATTTATATGAAAAGTGAGTGTGGGCAGATTTAAGTGCCGAGTGAACGTGAGACACTGAATGGAATTAGTAGGATTCTCTTGAAATAGTAGCATTCTATAAACGTGTGTAGCCCTGGTGTTGTGTATGTGAGTGAGGTCCTATTGAAGGGGTAAGATTAGTGGAGCATATGTGGAGATGGTTCTATTAAAGTGTGAGGGGTTAGTGTAGTATATTTCACTGAGGTTCTATTGAAGTGTGTGAGGTTCAGTTGAAGAGTGAGTTTAATGTATGTGGGTGAGAGTCTGTTGATCTGTGTTATGTTAGTGTGTGTACGCGAGTGAGATTCTATTCAAGTGTGTGAGGTCACGATTATGTACAAGGGTGAAATTCTATTGAAGTGTGTATGGTTAGTGTTGTGTAGGTGAGAGAGATTCTGTTGAAATGTGTTAGGATTGTGTTGTGTATGTGCGTGAGGCTCTATTGGAGTGTTTGAAGCTAGTGTGGCATATGCGTGTAAGGTTCAATTGAAGTTTATAATATTAGTGTTGTGTAGGGGAATCCTATAAAGTGTGTGCGGCTAGTGTTGTATTTGTGAACGAGTTTCTATTGAAGTGTGTTTGGTTGGTGCTGTGTATGTGGGTAAGGTTTCATTGAAGTCTGTAATGTTAGTTTTGTATATGTGAATGAGGTTCTATTGAAGCTTGTAAGATTAGTATTGTGTATGAGATTCTATTGAAGTGTGTGAGGTTAGTGTTGTGTATGTGGGTGAGGTTCCATTGAAGTGTTTGAAGCTAGCGTGGCATATGTGGGTGAGGTTCTATTGAAATGTGTAATATCAGTGTTGTGTAGGGGATCCTATAAAGTGTGTGAGGCTAGTGTTGTATTTGTGAACGAGGTTCTATTTGTGTGTTTGGTGGTGTTGTGTAAGTGGGTATGGTTGCATTGAAGTCTGTAATGTTAGTGTTGTATATGTGAATGTGGTTGCATTGAGGCTTGTCAGATCAGTATTGTGTTTGAGATTCTGTTGAGGTGTGTGAGGTTAGTGTTGTGTAAATGAGTAAGGTTCTTTTGAAGTGTGTGGGGTTAATATGGTGTTTGTGGCTGAGGTTCTAGTGCAGTGTGATATTAGTATAATGTATGTGGGTGAGGTTCTATGGTAGTTAGTGGGATGAGTGTTGTGTATGTGTGTGAGATTTTACTGAAGTGAGTGAGGTTAGTGTAGTGTGTGAGATTCTGTCGAAGTGTGCGAGGTTAGTGTTGTGCATGTGAGTGAGGAGCTGTAGAAGTGTATGAGATTTGTGATGTTTGTGTAGGTGATACTCTTCTGAGGCGTGTGAGGCCAGTCTTAGGGAATTAGTACGAACGCGTTGACGTGTGTGGCCTGAGCTTTGAGGTATGCGCTGATGCTCGGGAGGAGGGGCCTGGCACAATCTGAGGACTTGTTTTTCTGTCACACTGGCACTGCGCCAGGGCACTTACTGAAAAGCGGCGAGAAAGAAACATCTCTCAAGCCTCAGTCCTAAACTTCCTGCCCTCAGGAATCTCTCCAAAACAGGATATCCATGCCAGGCAACAGCAGCCTGGGGACGGGACCGAGAGTTCTCCCCACTTCCAGTGACGTCTTACAGCAACCTGCTCTTGGCGAGAGAAAACAACCACGCGGCTTCTTTTGCCGTCACAAGGCGGACCCTGGCTCCCACTGCTCCGCCAGCGGGTGCAAACCCCACGGGCACCCCTCCTTCTACCCCTACCCCCCTCTCTATGGTGCTACCTACCAAGTGTTGGTACTTAGATATGCCGGAAGCCAGTCACAGCAGGTCGTGGTTGTCCGCATTCTCTTATCTGAGACAGGTGGCACCAACTCCCCTCTGCGGCCGCTAGATGGCGTTCAGTGGAAATGGTTTAGACTAGACTCCAGAGAAACCACTGCACGATTCGATTTTCCGCACTATGAAGAGGCCCGTGTGGGTCGAGTGTTTTATGCATATAATGAACCGCGTATGCTATTTCATGTCAGCAACCATAAGATTTCATGTTTTCTACTGGTCTACAAACGTCCAGCGCATTCCAGAGAGTTTGCGACATAGAATACAGGAAAGAATAAAGAATAAAAGTAACAAACTTTGAAGGAAATCTATGGGTGCGCCTTAGTACCTTATCACCCCCTTACAATGGGGGGGAGGGGAATATGTTACCAGTCTGTGAACTACCGCCACCTACAGGATATGTGTACGGCTATTACAGCGGACCCTCCACCCCCACACCCAACCCCCCAGACCACCATCTGCAGATCTCGGCGACACCCCTCGCTTGACTAACTGCATAAACAAAGCTCTCAAGCAGGGCCGGCTTTAGCGCTGATGGCGCCCTGTGCAACAATCACTTTTGGTGCCCCCACATCCCATGACCACTTCTTCAGATTCTCTCCCTACCAGCTGCAAAAGTGCCCCTTATCTCTCCCATCATAAGATATTGCTAAACTAGGCGCCCCCCGAGGTCTCAGCGCCTCCCTCCACAGGTCAGCGCCCAGTGCGACCGCACCAGTCGCACTGCCCTAAAGCCGGCCCTGCTCTCAAGTTTCCCGGGTCTATGCGCAAGTAACTCATCCAGGTCAGGTTTTCACTGTGCGTTCTGGAACTTGTAGCTCGGATTTTATGTTTTAATAAAAAGGACTGCTAGTCCCAGAAATCAAATTAAAACCCTGGACAGGCTGTACTGCACGCTCAAAAGGCCTGGGAATATTGAAAACTCTGAATCAATGCTGGCGACCAACTCTCCTCGGACTAGCTCCCAGAGTCACAGATAGCATCAGGCGTCTGAGATGGATCTTCAATTCACATCGATGGAAAGACACCGTTTCATGTGAAACATTTTCAATCCGGCCTGTTTTTGTAATCCGCATCACTTTCCTTTCTGGGACTTGTTATTTTGTACTTTCTATCACAGGTATGGGCATTCAAATCCCAACATGCCAAAAAAGTCAGGGCAGGCTAAATGTGCCAGGCATGACAGCGGGCCCACTTGGTAGCCTCGTTTGTATGCAATCCTTTTTTTTAAATTTTTATTTATTTATAATTTCAACATAAAGAACATGTATCATAAACAGGAGAATAATGGTTCCAGACAGACAGAGAAATGTATTAAGTACGCCTTGCTCTTGTTGGTTTACTTCCTCCACAAATGCCCAATGTTGTCTTGAGTCTCGCCCAAGGGGATACCATCATCTCCCAGATCTGCTCCCAGACAATATCAGCTACGATGCAGCCCGATAACTCATAGGAGGCTCAAGTGCACAATAACATTTCCAAAAGACATCTATCTTAAATTGCGTTTCTTATAGCGATCTATAAACGCACCCACATCAATCCTACAACAACAAAGTTTAGGGACACTGTCCTACCCCTCTCCTCTAGGACTGCACTGTGGTGGAGGGACTGCTATATACGCCAGTGGTGACAGAGTTGTCCGGGGGAGGGTCTGCAGTGCGTGCCAACAAGTAGTGCGTAAGAGGACCCCAAATATCTCTAGGCCTCGAAGTGCAGGGGAGCATCTCCGCGTGTATTGCAAGTTGTTCCTGATAATAAACCATGTCCTCCAGCCACTCCTTAAATTTAGGGGCTCGCCCTCTAACCCATCTGCAAGCTACTCTACGTTTTTCTAACCATAGGGAGAGTGTGATGTAGCGGCGGGAATTTTTAGGGATTTGTTTAGTGTATGCTAGGAGCGCAATCAGGGGATTGCATTCCAACCTTAGGGACGTCATGTCAGTGAGAGCTTCAAGTATTTGCACCCAGTATTCCATCACCCGCAGGCACTCCCAGGACAAGTGTAGGAACCCGGTCCCCTGGCTGCCGCATCTATCGCAGTGGTCTGTGTCCCGTAGCCCAAAGTGACACATCTTGACTGGGGTACAGTATATTCGCTGTAGGAACTTATAGTGAATGATACGTAACCTGGCACTAGCTGATATGCATGCAGTTTGTGAACAACAATATAGCCATTGTTCATTCGTTATTTCATTGCCCAGATCTGCCGTCCAATGTGCACGGGCAGCGCTGTGGGGCTGCTCACGCTCTGCTCGAATCGTCCTATACAAGTTGGACACCAGATGCCTAGGGCTTGTATTCTGCAACAACTGATGCAGTGGCTTAAAGTTTGCAGGTTCCTGTGGAAAGCTCGGGAGTATGGCACGCATGCCCTGTTGCAGACTCACATATAAGAAATGATCCAAAGGGGTGGGACGTACGTCCCCGAAAAATTGGTCTGATGTGCAGAAAACTCAGTTGCGAAACAGATCTCCCCAGGTCGTAATGTGCACTCAAGTACATAGTTGTCGGAAGCCCTCCTCCTGAAGTAGAGAGAGTCGCGGGTGGTACGACAGGGGTAAGAACGAGGAGTAAAGGGTCGATTCCCCTAAGGTGTGCATGATATACTGCCAGGCGTCTACCGTACCCGTGATGGTGGTTGGCGCAGTGTTCCGTGAGCGAGGGGGTGCCTGTATCATCCCGTCTAGCGGAACAGGTCCGCTAGCCAGTGTTCTGCCGCGACCTGTGGCATGCATGCCGGCGGGTGAATCCGGAAGTAGGCATAAAGAGCCTGAGCACAGGCATGGTACAGTTCGAAGTCCGGAATATCGAACCCGCCCTTTGCAAAGGGCCTTGTAAGTACCGCCCATTGCACCCGTGGTTGTTTGCCACCCCAAAACTATCGTATGAGCTCAGACCGGAGTGTTTTGAAGAAGTACCGTCCCGGGTGATAGGGAAGGTTCAGAAAGAGGTATAAAAACTGTGGGAGTACCACCATCTTAATCAAAGAAGCACTCCCTGTCATTGACAGGGGAAGAGACATCCACCTCGTGACATTAGTGGTAAGGCGATCTATAGCAGTTCCGTAATTGAGGCGGAGCATTTCGTCTCTGTCCCCCGAGACCTGAATCCCTAGGTACCGCAAGTCTGTGTCACACCATGCAAGCGGGTAGTCCAGAGGGAATTTGGCCACCGCCGCTGTCAGGGGGAGTAATTGCGATTTTTCCCAGTTAATATGGACACCGGAAAGTTTCCCAAACACAATAAATTCCCGAAATAAAGGGTTCAGGTTATTTTGGGGATCCCGAACATATAGTGTCCTGTCATCCGCATATAGTGAGATCAATATTTGTCGCATGGGACACCGGAGCACTCTATCCTTATGGTGCTGGCGCAGTTTGCATGCCAGGGGCTCAATCGCGAGGGCAAACAAGAGGGGGGATAGTGGACAGCCCTGCCTAGTTTCCCTGGTGATGGGAAATGAGGGCGACACACGGCCATTGACAAGCACCCTGGCAGTGGGCCAGTGATACAACAGCTGTATCCAGGACACAAACCCCGGGGGAAAGCCCATACGGAGCAGTACTCCAAAGAGATAGTCCCACTCGACAGAATCAGAGGCCTTAGTGGCGTCTAAGAAGATAGCAGCCAAGGGGAGTTCGGGCGACATATTCTGCATGATCGAGAACAGCGTGCGAAGATTATGCGAAGTAGCTCATCCAGGAATGAAGCCCGCCTGGTCCGGTAATACCAGTTTCTCCATCAGGAGGAGCACCCGATTCGCAATGAGCTTTGCCAATATTTTGGTGTCACAATTAAGAAGTGACAGTGGTCTATAGGATTCGCAGGAATAGGACGCCTTGCCTGGTTTCAGGAGGGAAGTTATCAGGGCCTCTCTCATTGATGGGGGAAGCGAGCCACACTCTAAGGATTCTTCGAATAGTTCCTTCAATATAGGGGCCAGGATATCTATGTAAGTTTTGTAAAATTCGGCAGGGATGCCGTCTAGTCTCGGCGCCCTACCTGACTTCTTCTGCATTATCGCTTCGCGTACTTCGTCCAACTCAAACGGAGCACAGAGGAACTCCCTGTGGTGATCTTCCAGCCACCCCAACGCGACGTCTCCTAAGAAAGTGTCAAGCTCGAATGGAACCCTGCGTTGTGTTGTATACAGTGTAGAGTAGTACGTGACGAATGCAGCTTGTATACCCTCCGTGCCCCTGTGCGTCACCCCATTCGGGTCTATAACTTCCAATATGTAACTAGAGAACCTGGGTTTCTGTATGACATCAGCCAGCGCCTTCCCCGGTCTCTCCCCCTCCCCATATCTCCGGGACTTCCAGTACTTCCCCATAAATTTGGATTCACGACTTGCAGTGTCCATGTACTCTGACAATTTTTCCCGAAATTCTAGTTGTGCTTGTCCTATGTCTCCCCCGATCATCCGTGCCTCCAGTGCCTTCAGTTCCCTTTCCAATTTTTGGAGCGTACCTCGGATATTTCGAAGCACGCCAAAGCTCTTAGAAATTCAAACTCCCCTGATCGTGGCCTTGAAGGCCTCCCATAGTACTTCCACCGAGTCCACTGACCCCCTATTCCTCTGGAAGAACTCCTGGATCTCTTCTGCCAATTCAGCGTGGAACACAGCGTCCAGCAAGGCAGCGGGCTGCAGCCTCCAATTGCACCTGGGCATCTCACACCCTGGAAGCGCAAGCAGTAGCCGCACGGGCGAGTCATCAGAGTAAGTTTGAGGTAGGTGGGTCACTCCAACTATGGACGGCCCTAATCCTCTCGATACTAGGCAATAATCTATACGGGCCCAAGATGCATTACTAGACATAAAATGTGTGCCTTCTTTGGTAGTGGGGTGGATGTGACGCCAGGTATCAATGAGGCCTCCCTCTTCTAGGATCCCCCGCAACGTAGCTTGCGATCTACTATAGTGAGGTGGTGCCGCAGTGGTCCGATCATAGATAGGGTTGAAGGCCACATTAAAGTCCCCACCCCAGACCACATGTGTGGTGCCCAATTCCATTATTTTCCCCCACAGGATAGTGAAGAATTCAGGCGTGCCAGTATTCGGGCCATAACAGCTTACCAACGTGACAATATCTGCCCCCAGCCGTCCCCATACGATGACGTATCTCCTCTGCGGGTCTGTGATCTCTCCCTGGGGTATAAATGGCATGTGTCTTTTGATAAGGATCGCTGCGCCCCGTGCATAGGAAGAGTATGAGGAAAACAGTCTGTAAGCTGCCCATTTACCCGCAAATGATATAGGACGTTGTGGGTTAAAGTGCGTTTCCTGTAGAAATGCTATACTAATTTTGTGACGATCTAGGTATGTGATTATCTGTCTCCACTTCCTGGGGTCCCCCAACCCACGCACATTCCAAGACAGAATCCACAGGCGATTATCAGGTATCGAGTCAGCCATACTCCCCATTGGTAATATTATGGGCAATGTGTAAGACTGTACTTGTCCCGCTATGAGCAGTTGCCCAAGCACTGGGCTGCCTGTCTGTAAACAATAGAACCATTACTTTTGAACTCTGAACGAGTGCCTCCACAACACCCCCTCCCACTGAAGCATCCCAAACATGCCAGAAATGGACATCCCTCCCCCCTCCCTATCCCAACTATCCCAGACTAACAGAGCTATTGAGCCCTTCCGGGTAGATGTAAAAAATGAAAAGAGGGCTCTCCCGAGTGGGGACTATCGCTAGGCAGCTCACAAGTGACACTCACTCCCCCAGGGGTATGGGATGGCACAGTCAGCCCCATTGAGGGAGCGAGGGCGCCCGGTGTATAGTACCTTCCAACTCCATGCCAGGTCTAAAATACCACTTTGTCCTATTCAATGTCCTGTTATTACTGTCAAACATGTCTCAGGAATCAAAATCGGCGAATATATCCATCTGCGGTGTAAACAGATCGGTGCCCCCCAACAGGCCTTGTCAGTCAATGTCCGAAGTAGCCAACGTCGGGGAGTCGTCGGTGGAATGTGAAGCTTTGTTGCGCGGTTTTAGTTGCTTCAGGAAATCTTCGGCCTGTTGAGGCTTTGTGCAGAAAGTTTGTTTCCCTTGATAGGTAATGCGAAGGCGGGCAGGGTATAACAGAGCATAATCTATTTGGGCCTGTCTCAACTTCTGCTTTACTGGGAGAAATTTCTGTCTATCCTCCTGCACAACAGCGGTGAAGTCCGGGTAGATAGTGAACGGCACCCCTTCATAGTGTAGCTGTTTCTGCTCCTGTGCCATTCCAAGGGCCACGTCACGGTCCCTATAATTTAAGAGACGAGCTATAATGGGACGTGGGGGGCCTCCCACGGGGGGGTCTAGGGCCCAATGAACAGTGCGCTCTCTCCACCACGGATTGAGAGGAGAGGGCCTCCGCCCCTACCACCGCCAGCAGAAGTTTCTCGATGTATACCTCCAATTTGCCCGTGTTGGTGCTTTCTGGTATACGTAGGTTCCTGATGTTGTTTCGGCGACTCCTCTCTTTTATATCCTCGTTTTTGGCAGCGATGACTTTTAATAGCTTGTCCATTTGGGTTACCGTGTCCTGCATGTGTATGGTGGCATCCTCTGCGTCCGAGATGCGGCGCTGGGTCTCCTTGATCCTTTCCTCATGACCGTCTATTTTGCGAACAATATTGTCCATACGCGTATTCATCACATCCATTTTGTCGGCAATAGCCGCAATGCCTTGCCGGACTTCCAACAAGATAGCTTTCATATCATCCTCCGGGCTGCGGGTGGCTCTCGGATGTTCGCCGCCACGGTAATGTCGTCGCCCTCCTGGTGTGCTTTAGAATTATTTTTAGCCTCAAAGTGGAGGCGAGGCTGCCTAGCATCTGGCTTCCCCATTCTGGTAGCACTCAGAAGGGTGCCTTGAGGCACCGCTGTGGTACAGGGCATTGCGGCTCGTTACGTTTGTCAATCTGCGTAACTACAGTGATCTTGCTGGTTGGGGCAGTCGAGCAGTGCTCAGGGCAGAGTACCCTGACCAGTGTGATCCCTTCTGCAGCCACCGCTCGGTTCTGCGCTCCCTCAGGATAACACCATTAACATCTATTCCGACGGCATTGGCGCCATGGTCGCATCCGAAGCAGGGCGCGATCTCACTATGGGTGTCCCTACGCAGGGCCCGCAGCACTCGTCCACAGCTCCTCCACGTCTCGTGCTGTGATCAACAGGTGTCCAGTGCGTGCGCTATGCTATGTCCATTGCCGACAGGGATAGCTTCTTCACTCACAGACGTATGACAGTTCTACAAATGTTGCACAGAAAGCGCCACGCACCGTCTACTGTAGCTTAATTGCTCTACCCGTCTTCCATCCACCCTTCGCAGCGCTGCTCAACAGGCTGGGATCATGCCTGGCTCAGTGCCCCCAGTGCCGCTGCACCGTGGAATCCTCAAAGCGGGAGACAACCGAGGCCCATACTCCACCAGAAGCCGCGACTCTGCACTTTCCGATTCTGCTCCTTCACAGCCCTTTTGGCACCGCACGCCGGCTCTAATTTCCTCAGTCGCACCGTGGGACCACCTCGCGCTAATCACTGCGCTTCATAGATCCAAAGCCAGGCTATAGATCTTGGCTGTTAAGTACTCCATCAATGTACGCTTGCAGCCCATTCAGTATCACCACAGTGGACCAGCAAGCCAGCTGAAGAATAGCCGTTGTGAGCAGGGGACCACTTATATAGCGCCTCACAGCGTCGGGTGTGTCCGCCCGATGGCCGGGCTGCCACCCGATTTGCGCGCTCGTTCCTCCACCCGCTAACTCACCGGCTCTCCCGCTATCCAGATCACCACCTGCGGCCAATGTCGTATCTCCTCGATTCCCGGCACACTTTTCGGGGCCTGCACGCTTTGTGGCACCACTACCTCTCACAGGCCAGCTCTATTGAAATGGCGCCCCAAATGACTGGGCCCTCCAATGGCTGGATCCATCAAGCCCGCCACCAAATACTGCCATGCGAAACCTCTCCTGAGAACTCCAGCGCCTTCGCCACAGTCCCGGCAACTGCAGATTGTTCAACTCAGGCTCGATCAGCAGAAGCCTCGCAGGTCCCTCAACAGACAAGTCGGCAGGTTAATTGAAAGCCGTACATCTCCTACGGGGGACCGCTCATACGGCGCGGCACTGTGTTAGCATTTACTTCCAGATGGCCGGTCTGCCACCCGAGCAACTCCTATCGCTTTCGCCCCGCTGGGTTATTGGTATCCCCGCTGTTCGCCTCCGTTGCTGCAGCGCTGCTTCACTCACCCGGGTGTGCGACGCCTGTGCACCTCGTGGGCGCCGCGGCCTCGTGTAGGCTGGCTCTGCCAAGTCTCAGCTCCTGGCTGTCATGGGCGCCACACCGGCAGTATCTTCCGCGCCGCCACCGGACTCTGCCCGGATCCAATTCTCCTGAAACCTTCCACAGTATTGCAGCAGCGTTTCAAGACCGCAAATCCGCCATTTACAGGCGGCTACTGGCAGTAGAGCAGGATCAACTAACGGATTTTAACACCGGGCAGCGGGAGCCTCACGCAATGTCAGCCATTCCGCACCTGCGCCACCTAGCGCCCCCGTTTGTATGCAATCCTTCCTGTGTAATGCCACTTCGGTGAGTGAATGAAGCTTGTACTGCAGCTGGCTGGCTATGCCTGCCCCTTGTGTGAAGAAAGCTTAGATTTCCACCTGTTCTGTGGGTAAAGGACATTTGCACTGTTGCTGGCTGGCTATACCTACCCCTTGTGTTAAGGAAGCTTACATTTCCACCTGTTCTGTGGGTAAGGGAAGTTGCACTGCAGCTGACTGGCTATACCTGCCCCTTGTGTGAAGGAAGCTTAGATTTCCACCTGTTCTGTGGGTATGTTCTGTGGGTAAGGGCCGCTTGCACTGTAGCTGGCTGGCTATACCTACCTCTTGTGTGAAGGAAGCTTACAGTTCTACCTGTTCTGTGGCTAAGGGAAGCTTGCACTGCAGCTGGCTGGCTATGCCTGCCCCTTGTGTGAAGGAAGCTTACATTTCCACCTGTTCTATAGGCAAGGGAAGCTTGCGCTGCAGCTGGCTGGCTATACCTGCCCCTAGTGTGAAGGAAGCTCAGATTTCCACCTGTTCTATAGGCAAGGGATGCTTGCGCTGCAGCTGGCTGGCTATATCTGCCCCTAGTGTGAAGGAAGCTCAGATTTCCACCTGTTCTATAGGCAAGGGAAGCTTGCGCTGCAGCTGGCTGGCTATACCTGCCCCTAGCGTGAAGGAAGCTCAGATTTCCACCTGTTCTGTGGGTATGTTCTGTGGGTAAGGGAAGCTTGCACTACAGCTGGCTGGCTATACCTGCCCCTTGTGTGAAGGAAGCTTAGATTTCCACCTGTCCTGTGGGTAAGGGGCACTTGCACTGTAGCTGGTTGGCTATACCTGCCCCTTGTGTGAAGGAAGCTTACATTTGTACCTGTTCTATTGGTAAGGGAAGCTTGCACTGCAGCTGGCTAGCTATACCCACCCCTTGTGTGAAGGAAGCTTAGATTTCCACCTGTTCTGTGGGTAAGGGGCACTTGCACTGTAGCTGGCTAGCTATACCTACCCCTTGTGTGGAGGAAGCTTAGACTTCCACGTGTTCTGTGGGAAAGGAAAGCTTGCATTGCTGCTGGCTGTGCTATATCTGATCTTTATGTTTGTGCATGAGTGGGTAAAGCTTGCACTGCTCCTGGCTCTTCCGTTCCATAGGAGTATGCTCTGCTCCAACATGCTTTATCAGGGCCGGACTGGCCGTGGCGGGCACCGGGCATTTCCCCGGTGCGCCGCACGGATGGGGGCCAGTTTCGGGGCCCTGGGGGCCGTTTTTGTTTCAGGGCCGTTTTTGCAGCATAGCTGCAAAATCGGCCCTGTAAAAAAAATCGGCCGAAAACCGCCCTGGCAAAGAGCTCGGCGGCACCCCCCGTCCCTGGGGGGAGGGGGCCGGCAGAGCACTTTGCCAGGGCCAGTTGTGGTTCCCAGTCCGGCCCTGTGCTTTATACTTGCTAGCGTGAGAAGGATTAATGCACTGATGTTACCGGTCTCTTCTTTTGTGGAAGTAAGAGAAGCATGTGCTACCTTTGCCTTTGTTGTGCCTGTTCCCAGGGGTATAGTTTCAGAGGGTGTTTGAGGTGTGACACCCCTCAGGTAAATGCATTCTTTTCTTGTTAGTTGTGTCTGGGGGCCCAGAGTCGGGTCTGCTATGTCTGTGTCGTTTTATGTCATTTTGATTCCTGTAAGAGGCTTTAAATAGTTCATTTTTTGGATCAAGAAATTAAATGTATTCAGGCCCAGATGTACAAAGTTTTTGAGTCAGGGTTGCATTACTTTTTTGATGCAGCCCATATTTATAAAGAGCTGTAGACATACGTTTGCAATAAAATAGTGTGCCTGAGGATGGCATAACAAGGAGAAATAACTTTATTTCTCTTTGTTATTTCCTCTTTGCATGTGTTCTTCATTTTGCAGCATATATACAATGAAGTATAAGCCTCCTAAGATAATTTTTGTGCAGGAAGGTACTTTTTCTGAACCACTTCTTTGTAAATATTAACCCCTTACGGACTGGTTTACCTAAAACGTAGCACATCTGCACCCATAGAAGTAATCCTTGAATGGAAGCACATTTACTACTTTTAGGAAATTCACAAACATTTCCAGTAGAAGGTTTGGAAACCTGTGCCAGTTTCAGGTTTCCAGGCATACTATTGGCAATTAAATACCCAAAAGTTGATAGGATGAATATTTGCAAATAGTCTAACCTTTCCTCGCAGTAGCATTCCAAACCATTTTTTTCCCACTGTGCCACCCTAGTCAGAGGAGCTGATTTAGGATTTAGCAGCCGGAGTAAAGGAAGACAGGGTGGCAGAGGACATTATTGCTGTTACTCTGACCATCAAATTTAGAGATATTCGCCAGCCCGGCGGAGAACTCTATACATTGGCAGGAACCGCCGTAATGGCAATACCTGTCTTTGTATGAAAAGTTTAACGAATGGCTCTGTCAAACAATATGATGGCCGTCACACTTTTCCAGCGTTTTTTATTTTACAAAATCAAACTCGCAAAGCGGGAGTGGTAATTTTTCTTTTTTTACTCACCATTATTATATACCTAGCGATGACGGACAGTGAAAAAAAATGGCATCTGCCTGTCCACTCTAAAAAGGGTGGATGGTCGTAGAGCTTACTTCTGACGGCACCTACTCCATCAGGCCGTTGAAGAAAGTTTTACACTGACAGAGTCATTATTACTCTGTCAGTGTAAAACCTGTGGCCCACCCAACTCAAAATCGGGTGGCAGACCTTGAATTTGGCAGACAGGATACTCTCTTGCCGTTGCAACAGATTACTTGCCCACCAAACTCTAAATCAGCCACAGAGACCCACCAAATGCAAAATTGTATTGACCCTGCTCCTCATGAGAACAGGACATTCCAAACCTTGGTCACCTTACACATTCACCCAGCTGCGCACTGCTTTTTTAGTTGGGAAATTTAAGATTCACACCCCACAAATCTCACTGACTAAGCTATACCCCGGGCAAGCTCGAAGGAGACAAGATGGTATCTGCTGGTCTGGACGTGTGAGCAGGCACTCCCGGGCCCCCCACCTGAATAGCGGCTGAAGTCATAGCGGGGAGAAAGGTACTCAATATGCGGCAAGCGATGTAAACTTACCGAACACTTGAAAATCGACCCGCCCGGCATGTTCGCAACTGTGCTGCAGCTGTCATAGGCAGATTGCAGCGTCTCGTCGGGTTGTGTTGGAGAGCACCGTGGAGTCAGTGCTGGTGGTGTACTGCGGTCACGACGGCAGACGGAAACCGGAGAGGGAAGGGCGGTGTCGTGCCGACGATGCCTCCCAAGGCTGGGAGAGGTAGGTCTCGCCCCCTGACTGCCACCGCGGGGGCTGGAGCCGGAGCTGACAAGAGCTCTGCCAACACTGTCACATCGATCAAAGCCGGTAAGAATGACATCGCTGGCGATGTATTGGGTGAAAAGCGGGACTGTCCAACAAAGGAAAGCACTGATAAGCGTATTATTCCCCCTTTGTTTTCTGTAGGAAAAGAAAAAAAGAAAACATATTCCCATCAGATTGAAGCTACTCAGCAATTACCAGAGAGAAGTAAAACTTCTGACCCTGTGGTGCAGCACGGCCCCGGGGAGCGAGACCCTGCGGCTGGTCAATTGAATGTAGTTAATACTGACACTTGGCTACAAGCTATAGAAGGTGCAACTCCAACGATGTGTGGAAAGGTACAGTGGGGGGCAAAAGCCAAGATAGCACTTCATTAGGTATATCTAGCCCAGCGAAAACTAAAGTTGGACTGGAGATAGTGGCCTCTTCGATTGCAGAAATATCAGGTGCTAGGAGGAAGGGTGACTCCCAGATTACAACAAAGACTACAACGAAGGAGATAGACTCTGGTGATAACTTCCACTCCCTGTCGGATCACTCGGACTCCTCCAGCGATGAGCTGGAGTCAATCCTGAAGGTTCAGGTTAGGGGTGGTTCGCATGGCAGCAGTGATAGTGATCTTAGTAGCACGCACCCCGATGACACTGGTGGAGATACCCCTGAAGCCAGCCCCCGGATGGTCCGCAAGAATCTAGATGCGAGAGACGGGGCTACGCAGGTCGTTGGTAACAATGCCTTGCAATGGGACTACTCCTTTTCGACAGAGATAGGCGCCGGCAGCGGGTGTATTTCAGAGATTACTAAAGAAAATACAGTAGATAGATCCGAGGAGATCTCACTAGCCCTGATTTATCAAACCATCATGACTCATAGGGAAGAAACACGTACAGAGAGCCAGCGGACACAGAGTGCGTGTCATAAATTGCAGAATTCTGTCCGACACATCGCCAAATCATGTACCGAATTCACCGCAAGGTTCAATGAAGCAGAAGCCCGGATTTCGTGTCTGGAGGACGATCTGGCAGCTCAGAATGCTGCAACGGAAGCCCTGCGGTCCCTCAAGGATGATACTCAATGGAAATTGACTGATCAGGAAAACCGGCTCCGCCGGAACAACCTTAGAGTTTTGCAAATTCCAGAGGGTGCCGAAGCCCAGATTCCTCGCAAGTTTGTCATCGAGCTGTTCTCGGAGGCTTTTCCAGAACTGATAGTGGCCTCTTCGATTGCAGAAATATCAGGTGCTAGGAGGAAGGGTGACTCCCAAATTACAACAAAGACTACAACGAAGAAGGTAGACTCTGTTGATAACTTCTACTCCCTGTCGGATCACTCAGACTCCTCCAGCGATGAGCTGGAGTCAATCCTGAAGGTTCAGGTTAGGGGTGGTTCGCATGGCAGCAGTGATAGTGATCTTAGTAGCATGCACCCCGATGACACGGGTGGAGATACCCCTGAAGCCAGCCCCCGGATGGTCCGCAAGAATCTAGATGCGAAAGACGGGGCTACGCAGGTGGATGGTAGCAATGCCTTGCAATGGTACTACTCCTTTTCGGCAGAGATAGGTGCCGGCGGCGGGTTTATTTAAGAGATTACTAAAGAAAATACAGTAGATAGATCTGAGGAGATCTCACTAGCCCTGATTTATCAAACCATCATGACTCATAGGGAAGAAGCACGTACAGAGAGCCAGCGGACACAGAGTGCATGTCGTAAATTGCAGAATTCTGTCCGACGCATCGCCAAATCATGTACCAAATTCACCGCAAGGTTCAATGAAGCAGAAGCCCGGATCTCATGTCTGAAGGACGAGCTGGCAGCTCAGAATGCTGCAACGGAAGCCCTGCGGTCCCTCAAGGATGATACCCAAAGGAAATTGACTGATCTGGAAAACCGGCTCTGCAGGAACAACCTTAGAGTTTTGCAAATTCCAGAGGGTGCCGAAGGCCAGATTCCTCGCAAGTTTGTCATCAAGCTGTTCTCGGAGGCTTTTCCAGAACTGACACAGTGGGGCTGGCAGAGAGAGATCCAAAGGGCACACAGATTCCTGTTTTCTCTTCGTGCAAGACCAGGACAAATAACATCTAGACCAAGAGCGATATTAATATCATTCAATAATTTTCTGGCCCACGAAGCTGTATCTGAGCTGGCACACCCTGATAGAAAGAGGGTAGGAAAAGGGCTAGAGTTTTTTGTTAGGCCATATTTCTGCCATCAAACGGTAGAGAAGCGCTGGCAGTTACCTCAGCTTATTGCACCATTTCAGGCCAAAGGGGGCAAGCTTTTGGGGGGCTTGGGGTTGGTGAGTGGGGGTAAAAAAAGAAACGCATTCCACAGCATGGAAAATGTCACAAAGACGAGGGACTGGTATTACATGGCAGAAGCATCGATCAAGGGGATGCACCTATATTCAACTGGGAGATAAGATGGCTAAACTAGGGTTACGTATCTGCTCTTTGAATGTTTGTGGGCTAAATAATAATAATAATAAAAGACAAAGGGTTGCTGCAGAGTTGCGGGTGATCCAGCCTGACCTAGTGTTTTTACAGGAGACGCACATACCCTGGGGTAAGCGGAAAAGCTTAATGGAATTAGGCTATGCGGTCTTGGCATCTTCACAGCAATTGATGACGACTCGGGGGTTGCAGTGTTAGCCAAACGAGTAATTCAGCAATCAGTACAAGTGTTAGTGGACAAACAAGGTCGGTGGGCCATTTTGGAATGTATTGCGGGGGGAGCTAAGTTTACGATATGCACAGTATATGGTTCTAACCTTGATGAGGTTTCAGTCCTTGAGGGTTTAAATGTGGAACTTGCTTTGTGGCGCACACTACTTGTACTCTGCGGGGATTTTAATATCCATCTGGCTGGTTGGGAACTCCAACTGGGCGTAGAAAACTATAAAGGTAGGAAGCCTAAGGTTTTAAGGCACTGCACCATTTAGTGATTGATCATGGTTTGATCGATGTTTGATCTACGCTCCATGAGTCGGATCCGGGGTTCACGTTTTATTCCCATCCGCATAGTAAGCTAGTAAGACTCGACTACTTTTTTGTATTCCCAGCATTATTTAAAGGAGCCAAAATAAAAGTTTTTCCCAGGATTACCTCCGACCATGGGTCAGTAGTGATGGATATTCCTTTGTTAGGTACTCATATGGATACGAGAGTTTTTACATTTGATAGGAAGCTCTTACTAGACAGTATCTTTATTGACCACATGAAGGACTGGATTAAGGACTTCTTTCTGAACAACCGTCGTTCTACCTCATGTTGGGTTGTTTGGGATGCCCTTAAAGTTGGTTTTAGGGGGGGAAGTCTTGAGCTATGGATTGCATAAAGAAAGGCAAGCTAAGCTAGTTGTTCAGGAATTATATTGTAACCTCAAAACAGCTGAAGAAAATCTAGTCCAGGGGATCGTGGCAGATAGAGACATTAGGAATTTGCAAACCAATGTTGCTAGGTATAAGACTAATGTTAATCTGCTCTGGAGCAAGGAGAACACGATTAAATACCAGCTATATAAGAAGGATTGCTATGAATACGGAGAGGCCACGAGGCGTTGCCTAGCGCAAAGACTCCGCTCAAAAGAGGCTTCGCAAAGAATCACTGGAATGAAGAACGCTCAGGGCAATCTTGTCTATGATCCCCAGGAGATCTTAAAAGTCTAGGGCAAACACAAGGATATTTCTGGCTAACAGCCCTTATCAGCCAGGTTAGCTTGAATCCAGTGGCAAAGTGAGCAAGGGACCCACGTCTGGGCATACCCTGCCAACTTAGGGCGAACAAAGCAAACACAAGGAGATGATGGAGCGCTGAAACTTTTCAGACACTCACCCCCAGTCACAGATCTGGGTTGAATCCATCATCGTTCTTTAGCTCACTTCGCTACCCTAGTTCAGACACAGCTATATGCAAATCAGTCTTGACCCTGTGCCACATGGGAACAGTACATCCCGAACTGCCAAGCCATATCTTCCCGATACCGGAAACAAGCATACTGGGACCGGTTTCGGGCTCACAGCCCTCATCAGCCAGGCTATAGACTAATTAGAAGAGGCCATAAACAGCATGACTACTGGCAAGGCGGCTGGGCCTGATAAGCCTCCCTCGGAGGTCTATAAGACTTTCTTTCAGGATTTCAAACTTGATATGTTGGCCGTATTTCAAGCAGCACAAACTGGGTGGGCGCTGGGATCCTGGGATCAGGCTGATATTGTTGTTTTTAAATAGAAAGATAAATCACCAGATCTTCCAGGGTCCTATCGACCAATATCCTTTTCAACTTCAATGGGAAAATATATGCTAAAATCTTAGCAAATAGACTTGCTAAAGTAATCTTCCCGCTAGTTTTACAAAGATAACACTGTTTTATATGTAGTAGGGGGACTGTCAACCATATCAGCAGGGTTGTGACCTTACTCGACATGGCACAGGTTCAAGCTCGGGATTTTGGGCTGATCCTGTTAGATGCCGAAAAGGCCTTCGATCGTGTTGCTTGGGATTTTCTATGGGGGGTCCTACAGCAGATGGGGCTTGGCACTGGGTTCATTCAGGCTATTCAGGTTTTATATCGATCTCCTGTGGCTAAGATATGCTCAATGGGGCTTGAATCTGATCCAGTGGCTATCTTCAGAGGGACGAGGCAGGGCTGTCCCTGTTCTCCACTATTATTTGCTTTGTACATAAACCCCTTTTTAAATATGTTGGAGGGAAGCTCTGGGATTAAACCTGTTACTGTAGGGCATGATCGCTTTTGTGTTCTCGCATATGCTGACGACATAGCGGTCGTAACATCTGATCCTGTCGCAGCTATGCCAAAAATTGAACATCTAGCACATAGGTTTGGCTCTATTTCAGGTTATGAATTGAACGCTGCCAAAACGCAGATCATCTGTGCGAATCAAACTACGATCAATGATCCAAGAATAGTTAAAGAGGTTACATAGTTGGGTATCAAGATTAGGACGTGTTTAAAGGAACTGGTCGAGGTTAATTGGGGGCTATTATGGCCAATGTGAGGCACATTCTGGACAGGTGGGGATGCCTACATCACTCACTGGTTGGCAGATGTAATATTCGCAAAATGAATATATTGCCCAAGGTTGTGTATTCTTTTAGGTCAGTTCCATTGGAACTATCTCGAGAGCAGTTACAACAACTACAGTCACTCTGTGCTAGATTCTTGTGGGCCCAGGGGAAACCGCGCAGAGCGATACGTTTCATGACTCTTCCTCTGAAGAGAGGAGGGTGGTCAGTCCCCGATTCTGCATTCTATTATTATGCCTGCATACTGCAGAACATGTGTATACTCTTGACAGGAGAAGAGGTGGATAACCCAGCTGAGGCCCAGTCTATATATCAAAAGTCCAATTGGTCGCACACTGCTCTACCTACCAGCGTGTTTCCCCAAAGAATTGTGGTCCCTGAAGTCACCGTCGGCGGGTACGCCTATGCCCGAGTCTTGAGTGCAAATAAGTGTAGCGTTGGCCATCCCTGGACACGTGTTTCAGGGTAGTTGCCTCTCGTCAGCAGGGAGTAGGTGAGTGTGTAGGGTTGCTGTGTAGGCTGCTAAAATAAGTGTTCTCAGGTAAAGTACCTCTCGTAGCGCGCAGGTGCGTAACCATGAGCTCGTCAGCTCCACCGGCTCAAGGAGCCTGAATATTAACAAAAGTCCAATTGGTCGCACACTGCTCTACCTACCAGCATGTTGCCCCAAAGAATTGTGGTCCCTGAAGTCAGCGTCGGCGGGTACGCCTATGCCCGAGTCTTGAGTGCAAGTAAGTGTAGCGTTGGCCATCCCTGGACACGTGTTTCGAGGTAGTTGCCTCTCGTCAGCAGGGAGTAGGTGAGTGTGTAGGGTTGCTGTGTAGGCTGCTAAAATAAGTGTTCTCAGGTTAAGTACCTCTCGTAGCGTGCAGGTGCGTAACCATGAGCTCGTCAGCTCCACCGGCTCAAGGAGCCTGAATATTAACAAAAGTCCAATTGGTCGCACACTGCTCTACCTACCAGCGTGTTGCCCCAAAGAATTGTGGTCCCTGAAGTCAGCGTCGACGGGTACGCCTATGCCCGAGTCTTGAGTGCAAGTAAGTGTAGCGTTGGCCGTCCCTGGACATGTGTTTCGAGGTAGTTGCCTCTCATCAGCAGGGAGTAGGTGAGTGTGTAGGGTTGCTGTGTAGGCTGCTAAAATAAGTGTTCTCAGCTAAAGTACCTCTCGTAGCGCGCAGGTGCGTAACCATGAGCTCGTCAGCTCCACCGGCTCAAGGAGCCTGAATATTAACAAAAGTCCAATTGGTCGCACACTGCTCTACCTACCAGCGTGTTGCCCCAAAGAATTGTGGTCCCTGAAGTCAGCGTCGACGGGTACGCCTATGCCCGAGTCTTGAGTGCAAGTAAGTGTAGCGTTGGCCGTCCCTGGACATGTGTTTCGAGGTAGTTGCCTCTCATCAGCAGGGAGTAGGTGAGTGTGTAGGGTTGCTGTGTAGGCTGCTAAAATAAGTGTTCTCAGCTAAAGTACCTCTCGTAGCGCGCAGGTGCGTAACCATGAGCTCGTCAGCTCCACCGGCTCAAGGAGCCTGAATATTAACAAAAGTCCAATTGGTCGCACACTGCTCTACCTACCAGCGTGTTGCCCCAAAGAATTGTGGTCCCTGAAGTCACCGTCGGCAAGTACGCTTATGCCCGAGTCTTTAGTGCAAGTAAGTGTAGCGTTGGCCATCCCTGGACACGTGTTTCGAGGTAGTTGCCTCTCGTCAGCAGGGAGTAGGTGAGTGTGTAGGGTTGCTGTGTAGGCTGCTAAAATAAGTGTTCTCAGGTAAAGTACCTCTCGTAGCGCGCAGGTGCGTAACCATGAGCTCGTCAGCTCCACTGGCTCAAGGAGCCTGAATATTAACAAAAGTCCAATTGGTCGCACACTGCTCTACCTACCAGCGTGTTGCCCCAAAGAATTGTGGTCCCTGAAGTCAGCGTCGGCGGGTACGCCTATACCCGAGTCTTGAGTGCAAGTAAGTGTAGCGTTGGCCATCCCTGGATATATATCTATATATCAGATGGTCTTGGGGACTGAAGTAAAAAACTGCTTGTTCAAAATTTTGGAAGGCAGCTACTATAAAAAAACTTGTTTTAAATATTTGGTTACGGCCTTTAAGGTCTGGAACATAGTACCGAAAAACCTCCAGATTGAAGGGCTGTCGTATTACACGCCCACCTCTGCAACAACAATACTGCCTATGATTTTTTAGGATCATATGGTAGATAATTGGAGACTTAAAGGCGTTACGCAAATCGGGGGTTTTTATGATGAAGGGGGTTTGTGCTCTTCCTTTACAATATTGGCAGATAGGTATCAGCTGCCAATAATCAATTTTTAAGTTCCTACAAATACGTGATTTTTTGGGCAAATGGCAAATTATGAGTAAACCACATACATTTGTGGAGGCTATTAGGCATCAGGATAAGATAGGGGCACTCTATAATTTACTGTTAGCTACTAGGATGGACGATCTCGACAGGCAAAATCTTAAATGGGGAAATTGTCTGGGAGAGCAGGGTGCGTCTTTGGAGCAATCGATTGGCATAGCAGGGAAAATCCTACTGTCGGCTAATCTAAAAGCACAGCACTGTGTTCAATCTGTACCATACCCCTGCAAAGATGTTGAAGTGGGAGGAGTCAATGACGGGAAATGTTTCAGGTGTGGTGCAGATACTGCTGATATTGTACACATCTTTTACTCATGTGAAAAAGTGCTACATTTTATCGAACCTATTCAAAGGTTTCTGTCAGACGTAACAGGGGTTGGCATAAAAATCTCAACTTCTATGATGCTTTTAGGGATCGGGGAAGATTTGCGGCAAGGGTTCCCGGTTTATAAACTCCGTTACCTAATTTTTATAGCCACTGCAGTTGCACAGCTTTGCTTATCGTCTATGTGGTTGCAGCCGGACGCACAATCTTTTGAAATGTGGCGGGCCAGGTTTTATAGTACCTTCAATCTGGAGTGTAGTCTGTACTCAGTTAAGGGGCTAAGAAGGCGTAAACGTGGCATTTATATATGGGGTCCTATGATTGACCATATGAAAGACTGAACAGCATTTATGTCAAGTGTAACATGAATTGCCCTTTTTTATTTTTTTATTTTATTATTTTTCACACTGCGATGTGATACAAGATGCTTATGTATTTGTTTACTTATGTGGTTGTGGATTGCAATAAAAAGATATAAAAAAAAGACTAAGCTATACCCCTGCCTGTGTGCAAATGTAGCTTGGAAGGGTTTGTCCGTGCTCAACAGTTTCTATATGTGCTGTGGGTGAGGCCTGCACTTTTGCTGTCAGTGCTATACCTATACTATGTGAGGGGGAAACTTCCTAGTGTTTGTCATAGGAAGCTTGCACTTCGACTAGCAAGCGCTATACACAAGTCTGCATATGAGTAACGCATGCATGTGCTTTGTTCAGTGCATTTGTATACTGCATTTCCACCACTTATATGATTCAGATTCTTTTATTTCCAAGAAAACAATTCTTACAGAAATATAACACATTACCCAATTCATTAGCATGATAGAATTAAAAATATTATGAAATCTCCAGTAATTTAAACTTAATTACATTGGTACAACCAGCACATAATACAGACCTAAGGCATATAAAAAATGGTATAATTAAATATCTTCTCAACTAAAGTGCTTCTTAGGGGGCTCTGCAAGCAACCCATGTATCCCATACATATCAGATTCTTTCGAAGTGCATCAATTCCACCTACAACACACAAAGCTCATTTCATGTAGTTAGGCAAGAACGGTGCAATATACCCGGCCAACATAGTGCTAACCAATGGAGAAACAGCAAGTCCTATAGGAGCATTAGCATAAAATCTCAATATGGCAAATAAGGTGCATTGTCCTAGACCATGATAATCAAGATACAAAACTCGTTTCAAGGTTTTTTTAGACAACAAATGTGCATTATAAGAGGCCACCAAAACATAAACCGAGAGGCGATCAATCCATCTTTAAAATACCTTTTGAGAGGCTTCATAAGTAAATATACAGCACACCTCTTTTGCAGGCCTACATAACATGTTCAAATGAATAAATAGTTGTCCCTGTTAAACATAGGCATAATCTCAGTTTTAAAAAGTAAAGTGCACTGTGCAAGGCCATCATTATCAAAATTATCAACCGTAAACCAGGCAAGCCTAACCAAAGGGCCTTATTTTATTCAATTTCTTTGCCAATATCATACTCGGGGCATCCACCTAATTTGGTCTATATCTAACCCTAGAAGTTCAAGAATTATCCCAATATTCCTAAGCGGTAACTAGTGCTAAACTAGGACAGCACAGGAGGGAAAACCCTGGCGTAAGTTGATACAATTTTACGTAAGTATTGGCCAATTGCAAGGGCTACATCCTGATGTCTCATCCCACATACCAGGTTCAATCCCATTTCTCTCAACAGTATTCCATACTTTTTTAATACTGGACATTGGATCTTCTTTCTTTCCTCTAAGAACAGTACACAGTCCACCAGTTGGTGGCCTACTGAATATTTTTACCACGCTTACATGAACACTGACCATGATTCTAAGCTATTTTTGCCTTCAGCCCCGCCATCAGCCAACCTGGGTTAATTCGTACCGTCAGCCGCAGAATTTCGTTATGCAGAGTCTTATCTGGGATCCTATGTAAATGTGGGAAGAGGTTGATGCCCTCCTGGGAGGTTATAAAGAGCACAATGGATCTATTGTTCATCAAATACTGAAGATCTTCACTCCAGCTGGTTTCCTTAGCACAGAGCACTTTATTTGACTAATTTGTGGTAGTTCGCCCCTTCAAGGCGCATATCGGGGACACTTTGGCATGCCAACGTTACTGTCACTGGATTCCTCTTACCAGGGAGGATTGACATTACTTCTAGGAGAAGTAACACTGATAGTGTATCACTGGGGGCTCCAATTTTGATCGAAAATAAAATCGCAGGGCCCTTGCGTCTGCCAGAGCACTCCAGGCTTGCACTTTTGCTTTCAATGCTACACCTATGCGGATTGGGAAAAGAAACCATCATTTACGTCCTATGCATCTGTCCGTTCTTGCTGCAGCAAACAAAAATCTATCTTCGCAGTGATTTCGTTCGTGCTGGAGTTCGAACTTGTTGACAAGTGGTAATAGCTAGTCTGAATCTGGATAGTACTGTACTGAACGTTAAAGCTTTTGCATTCCTTCTGATTGCCACGTCTAAACTGGGCTCCGCAAATTCCATTTGTACCACAAAAACTTGAGCTATATTATCTGATCACTTCAGCTATTCAGATGCAGGCTAGGAGGGATGTCTTTAAGACTGCAGTTCTCTGAAATGTGTATCACTGCTAGTCCGCCTCCCTCCCACACCTATGGAGCCCCCACAGATTACCATTAAGATAAGGACATAGCATGCTAAAGACGCTCCAATGGCAGAGAACTATCATAACCAGGGAAAATATCCTGTGTGGTCTTAGAAAGGGATCCGAAAATCAACCTATTGTCCTGACGAAAGCCAACAATTCAAGAAGGCACATGTAGGCTGAAACATGTTGACCAGATGTTTCTATATATAGATGTGTGTGACACCTACATTTCTCCCAACTCATATCCTGTACATTTTTTAATTTTGCCACTACCTCCTACATTTTGTAAATAAAGTCAGAAGATTTTGGAGGTAGAAGGTAATTTTAATCACGTTGTTTTATACCAAGGATCCCACAAGTGTCTCTGGCATGAGAGATCTCCTCCTGGTAAGGATAGATCCTAGGATGTCACTATCAATCAGTCATCAGTACGTCAGCGGATAACATGCCACTGACAGAACATCACTGTTGAGGGTCCTACAAGTATTCCCATTTGACATCTTCAATTTGATACTGTGCTCTAACACTCTCCTTGATTCTATTTGTATCTCCAGGAAAGCTGAGTGGAATGGTTTCTAGCTCCCCCCCCCCCCCCTTTTGAGTTTTGAAGACACTTCAGCTATTATACAACATCTGAGTCACTTTTTGGGCACTCTTCGGAGCTGCTCTGCATTTGCCGGCCCCCAAGTAGATCCTTGTGTGGCACATCTTTGGGCAGCTACCACTTCACCTTGGGGGCATCCGGCTGCTCGCACCAGGACCTTCCGTACTTTGCAGATTGCACTTTGATGAAAGCCCGAAGAGCACACTCGAGGCACTGTTGGAACTTCCCTGTCTTGCTTACTTGCAAAGTGCACTTTTTTCCCCGGGCACTTAAAACAAATGTTTTATTTGCCGGCCCCCAGTCAGATCCTTGTGTGGCACATCTATGGGCAGCTGCCACTTCATCTTGGGGTATCTTGCTGCTTGCACTAGTACCTTCCGTATTTTGCACACTGCCAAGCGCGAAATATAATGAAGCGCGCACTTAGGACTCGGCCCCCCGGGCGCCCGGTCACGCGCCCCCCCTTTTGGTGGTTCTCGTCGATGGAGAAAACGGGACTGCAGCAAGAATTACTTCCGGGTCGGCGACAACGTGACGTCACTTCCGTCCGGTGCCGGCACCCGAGGGGGGGAGGGGGCGTGGGCCTATTTAGGGCAACTTGCCCTTGTCCTCGCCCTCTCTTTCTTATTGCGCCGGCCCCGGTATGCAGGGGTCTCCTGTAATCTCCTGTAATCTCGGTATGCAGGGGTCTCCTGTAATCTCGGCGCGGTATCCTGAAGAGGGTGGCGCGGTATCCTGAAGGGGTCGGCGCGGTATCCTGAAGAGGTCGGCGCGGTTGGAATTCGTTGGGGGGGCACTGCCCCGCCCGTTGTCCGCGGGCCGCATGGGTTTTGAGGGGCATTCGCCCTGCTTGAGTGAAGCGCCCGGCGGTGGCTCCATGCGGGGGCAGGTGGGCCCGGTTTGCCAAAGTGTATCTGTGAGTGCGATGGTGGCGGCCGTTGGCAGCGTTCTTGTAGCATGGGTCAGGTTTAGCGGATTGGGCGTGGGGGGACCGCATTGCATGGGGCACGGGTGAGCCCCCCCCGCCCGCCCGCGTGTTTGTAAGGTAGGGAGATGGCGTCGGGGTCGTGTTTGGGGCATGCTGATGCCTGATTGCTAAGCGAGTGGTTGCGGGCACACGTGCGGGAGCATAGGCTGCGGGCTCGAAGCAGAGGTTCCGAGGTTTGCCAATACTACTTCCAGGTGGTAATATTTCCTTGGGGAGGAATACTCGATGTTAGCAGCATTCTCTTTTGTACTGGACATAAAGATGTGCACTGATTAAGACAGCGAGGGTTGTGGAGCGCACTCGGACTGGAGTGGTTAGATGCAGGCTCCGAAGGGTGCGAGGGAGGATTGAAATGTCCGGTGTGGCCACGTAGGCCTAGGTCGCAGGGTGTAGTACCGACGCCTAAGGAATGGTGATTTGCGAATCAGTTGTAGGGGTTCGTAGGCGCGGATATGTGGGCAGAGTTGGGGGTCGCTGATTCAGTGGCAGGAGGCTGGCTTCGTTGGGGCTAATACAGGTTTTGAAGTAGCAGGTGGCGTGGTACAGTGCACATTTCAACGAAGCAGAAGGGTTCCGGGCCCTCGTGATTAGATAATTCGCCTTTTTCTGAAACACAGTTTTCTTTTTATATATGTGGATCCCAGCTTGTGTGTGGTGTGCCCGTTATTACCGCGAAAGAGAACCTGGGGCAGGTTCCTTTCGTTTCAGCTTCCGAGGTGTGTGGGTGCTGATACCTCGAAGTAAACCCGAGCACGTTTTTTCTTTGTATAATGATCCCTACGTGTGAGGTGGGTGCGCTGATACTGCGACGAAAGCCTGAGCAGATAGATTCCTCTTGCTTTAATGATCCCTGCTTCTGAGTGGTTTTGTGTGTGCCGATATTTTGGAAGCTCGAAGTGCCCTTTTTAGGTCTCGGCTAGCGAAGGCTGCGCTTGCGCAGTCTCGCTCGCGAGATTTAATGACTTGGAGAAGAGGGGCTTGAACCCGCCCCTCTTCTCCCCTGTTCTCCATTGGCTGGCCTCTTGAATGCTGGCCAGCCATTGGAGAAGAGGTCATTCATTCCTTTTCGGATCGGGGGGCGTGTTTTTTGCAAGAAGTCTAATTATCTCCTCCAGCCAATGGCTGGAGGAGAGAAAAGACAAACACGCCCCCGAATCCGAAAATGCCGCTGCCTTTCTCAGAGGCATTTCTGCTCTGCCTCGGAGAATGGCAGTGGTGTGCTTGCCTTTTGCTCTGGCTTGTTTTACTAAAGCTAATTGTATATCATTCTTACAACAGTACAGGGAGCTTGTCGATCAGAGCTGACGTCTAGTGCACTGCAGTAACAGGACAAGTCTGTTGTGAAACTTGTGAACGCGTTTTGAACTGTAGCGGAAGCAGTTTGTCCCCGTTGGCTTCCTGTACCCAGGGAGAGATGGCGGCGCAGGACAGTGATGCAGAGGAAGAGGACTTCGTTACGTATGGGAAACCTCTCGAGCCTCTGGATGAAGGTAATTCCCATTGACTCGGGATGATAATTTTACTTCTCTCCCTCGGATGCGGGCATTTGTCCTAGCGAGTCCTGTGAGGCAGTTTGCGTGGCATTAATGTTTACACACGCGACTGTAACACGGGGAAGCACAGTCACATTGCCCTGTACTTTGTGGTGTTGATGTGCTGGGTACAGCTGGCGGCTTTCAACATGTAAACAGCTGTAGAGAGTACATTTGTTTCGGGTCCACACGCGAGTAGCTCACCGAGTCCATGTTTAACTTTTGCATTCTGTGGCCTGCAAGCTGTTTGTTCCATTGTAAAGTAATACAAGTATCAGAACGCAAAGAAAAAACTGGAGTGCGATAACGGCAAACGCATGAACCTGGGACTATTCACATATCACAAACGTAAGCAGACATATCAACACGGGCAGACGTGTTCGTGCGGGGGGACTGCTTTGAAGTGGTTGGCCAAGCGACAGGGGTATAAGGCGTCCAGCCATACATTTACTGAGCGCAACAGCACACATTAGAAAAGGCTGTGACCACGGGAATCACAGGAACTGTGGCGATGCCGAACTCTGAATTGGTTTTGCATTTCCACCACAGGACTACACACAACAGTCTCTATGAGCATGAAGGAGGAGAATGTCATGGGGAGAAACCGCAACGGGCTAATGAGAAGGGTGGACCGCCAAGGAAAGGCAAACTAATAGGAAATAAAACAAGCATTTACAATGCAATGGTCTCGGCATTGGTAAAGTTAGAGCTATTGGCATTGCTCATGACATTATTTTTGTTTATGTTTTTGTTTTTAAAACATTTAAAGAAACGGCATTGTCATGAGCAATGCCAATAGCTCTAACTTTAACAATGCCGAGACCGTTGCATTGTAAATGCTTGTTAGTATAGTGATTCCGGCTTCCGAGGGGTGGGTGGGCGCCAATATCTCGTAAGCCCGAGCAGTTTCCTTTTTGTAAAGTAGCGTTCCCTGCTTCTGAGTGGAGTGGGAGGGCAGATACCTCAGATAAAGCCAGAGCAGTTTTCTTTTGGTATAACGATCCCTGCTCCTGAGTGGTGGGTGTGTGAAGATACCTCGTTGAAAGCCTGGGCAGTTTTTCTGTTTGTAAAAGGATCCCTGTTTTCGAGTTGGGCGTGGGATGATACCGTAAAAAGGAAGCCTTAACACCCTTGAGGGGTCCCAGCTATGTAGGTTCTGGTTTTTACCGAACGGGGATCAGTGTCAGTTTGGCGGCGTCTCCCCCTCTGACGGCGTACTGCGAATCAGCCTTTATCGGTGCCGGGGCGGCCCAGAGAAAACGCAGCAATGTGGGCCTTGTTGACCGCGGATCGGTGTGGTTAAGGGGCTGGGCTATTATGATACACTACGAGGTCATATTGTTTCTCTAGGAGTGGTTATGGGGTGGTCGGCTGCCCTTTACTGTTTTGTGGTCGGGCCCAAGATTACATGGTATATCAGAGAGGGTATCAAATAGGGAGAGGTTCAGCAATATTAACCGGGCAGGGTAATGCAGGGTCGAGGCGGGCCTGAGTGCAGCCACGTGACAGGCAGGTCGGGTGCCAGGAGAACCGGATGTTTTTAATAAATGTCGCATGGAGTGGGGGAGGCGGGATGCTTCAGTTGTTTCCAGAAAGTGGTGACTGGCTTGCTCTTAGTGCAGACACCTAGCCGGGGCTCCAGGGCATTTTATGTCATAAATCGACATGATGTCCTCGCAGCTACTTGTGTTTCTTGAGCATGCTGCAGATACTTAAATCGTGCTGGGGATACCCTATCATGAGTTGCGAATGGATGGGGTGGGAACCCTGATGTAGCGAGAATAGGGATAGGCCGAAAGCTGGTGTTTAGACTAATTTTGTGGTTACAACTGTGGGCATCAGGATCTAGGCGGTTCGAGAGGGATGTAAACAGAGTTAGCGGTTTGCATTGGTTGAAGGGCAGACGGTGAGGCCTGCGGCGGTGGTGGTCGTCAGCGTCGCGGAGGAGCCGGGTTTGAATTTCGGCAGGAGCGCTTGACACTGTGCATCTCAGGGCACTTCACCTAGTCCCGCGTTTGTGGAGGGCCGTTCTGTAACATACTGGAGCTCGTGAGAGGGGCTTGGATACCACATGGCTAACCGGTGGGTGGTAATATAATGACAAGGGGGCTAGGGAGGAAAATTGATTTGTAACATTGTCGAGATTGTGGTGGGCCCCCGATTGGGTTTCAAGTTTCGATGGAGGCGTGCAACATCTTGCAAATCGGGGGGACCTCTCTCAATTCTTGCATGGGGACGTTGCTAGTGAAAACGCCAGGGTTGGCACAAAAATGGGAGAGGGGTGAACCCGAGGTTGGGTAGAATTCGACAGGGTCGCTCTGCGGAAGGTTCGGGTTACAGGAGCATAGGAGTTCACATTTTGGATACCAAGGGGTCGGATGCCCTGCCCTCAGATAATTAGGGTTAAGATAAAGTTCTTGCTTTGCCTACATAAGCATCATCTCACTCTGTTCAAGCGGTCCCATCTTTGCCGTATCTTGCAATGTCAGCGGGTCATTGCGGGCTGACATCGCTGTGCGGCCATTTTGAGGATAATTAGGCTTAACGAAGAGGTCCGGCGCGGCCACGTATATATAAGCATTTAGTTCATTCAGGGGACTAGCCTCATCTTTTAGTATGCAGGATCTTCTGCACTTATGCATCGCAGAATAGGCAGAACGTATGTGTCGCAGCGAGGAATTGGTAATTGCACAGGCCCCCGTTGCTGGTTTGTGAGGGGCTACAATTGCAGTTGGGATTAGTCTGCGGGGTCGCGATATCACTGTTAGGGGATTGGAGCTGGCCCTTGCACAGTCGGGGGGGGGGGGCTCGCCCTGCAAGCACACTCAGAAGGCAGGCAAATTAACCTAACCAATTTGTTTCCCGAGGGCGCGTGCAGGGCGGTTTGCTAAGGTGGGGTGCACGGAACACCATGGCGCCGGTTACAGCATCGGAGGGTGTTCGGTGGCTTCAGCAAGCGGGGGGGATGAAGAATGAGGTCCGTTGTCATGAGGATTTAGACAACAATTAGGGCACCAGTGGGTAGAGGATTGCCTTATCATGCTTCGCAGTTCATCTGACCAAGTGGGGGCCCACAGGAATAGGTGGGCCATTCTTTCCAGGGGATGGGGTTGGACGCTGGGTCACTTCCAGCTACATCTGCAGTATTCCTTGTACATCTGCAGTATCCCTTGTGAGCGCATTCAGAGGTCAGGACCGTGAGCGTTTGGGCCCTTTTTTTCAGGTCCTGGGGGTGTCGGCGGGAGAACGGGCCCGACTGGAGCCCCACTTGGGGCGGATGGCATTTTAGAGGATTCGCATAGCGGGCCCGTACCTGGCACAGGAACACAACTGGGGGTGGGCATTTTTTCATTGCCAGAGGACTCGGAATACGGGCAACTCTTTTTGGAGGAATAGGTATTAGCAAGTCGTACAACAGACTTCCCTTACTACCCGCAGCAGGTGCGGGACTGTTTTGGGGACCCACCCAGGCGGAGCAGACTAGTGGGGGCTTCGGGACTCTGGGCAATGGGAGGCCTGCAGTTCCTGGGCATTGGGTTTTCTAAGGTAGACAGGCCCACTCCCTACAGGAGGTCATAACCTGATCATGTTAAGAAGGGTCCGGTAATGGCTGGGTGATGCTCAGGGAGGTGAAAATGCTCAGCAAAGTATCAGGTGCAGAATGGTGCATAGGTGGGGCATATCGCATGCTGGACTGGTTCCCGCAGCGGAGAGAGCAAGGAGGGTGGTTACTAGAATCAGAATTGGGGCCGCGACAGGCGCAGCTAGCCAGGTTTTTTCACCGGGCAAGATGGAGGTAGTACGTGGGTCCTAATCGGTGTAGACACTGAGTCACTTGACCGTGCGTCTGGCCTGGACGGCTCATTGGTAAGCAGCAGCTTGAGTGAAGCGGGGGCGGAGAACAAAATGTCTCCCTCTGGTGAGTGACAGGGGTGAGCCAGGGATCCCACACTTTAGCAGCTGGCCGAAGATCCCCTGAGTTGGTTTATCCTTGCATTAATGGGGTAACAAGACTGACGAATCAGGGCATTTGGATCGGACATGACAGGGTCACTGTGGACTAATGGTTAAGGTCTGAGACTCCTACTTTCAAGGTTAAGAGTTCAGTTCCCATTGATTCTGTTCGGGTAGATCTCTTTTTCTCCAAGTCTGAAGATTGATGGGAACCTAGGGGTTCCGATGTTGTTTTGGGGTGGGGAGGGTGAAGGGCGGTCTGCCCTGGTCCCCCTTGTGGCGGTAAAGAGGCCACATAAATTGCCTTCACTTTGTTAAGGGGAGTCCTCCTGCATACTCCTTAGGCCAGCACTAAGGTGGAGAGACGGTAAGCTCACCCCAGAGAGAATGGGACACCGGCTGGGGGCAAGGGCGCCAGTTTAAAAATAGGGCATGGGGCTTCCGCCCCTGGTTATTCCCTACGAGCCCCGATGGGCAGCCTGGTGGTGGAGGGGTGGGCCCCTCAGGTGGCGGACCTAGACCAGGTGACAGGGGCTCACCCCTCAAGGACGCAAGTGGGTTGCGCCTTGCGTGGTTCTCAGTTGGTTGGGGGACGCGAGCCAGAAGGCTCCTTAGTGCTGGAGCAATAGACAACGTTCTTCGTGTAAGTAAATTGAGTTCTGCCCGACTTGCGGATGGAGAATGAATATTGATTAACGATTGAATTTGATAAATCCATATCGTAATAAATTGTATGAATTATATATTGTCATGTTTGTGTGATGGTTTGTAATAAACATGGCCTTTTTAACCCACAGCTCTGGTCGTCAAGCATTGATTTGTGGGTTTGGATGGGGGCTGGGCCGTGAGCCATCGTGGGGGGTACGAGTCCTATGCACTTTGCGGAATGCCTAAAAAGCTCACTCGACGCACTAATGGGGTTTCCCTTTCTTGCTTACTTGCAAAGCGCACTTTTCTCCTGGGCGCTTAAAACAAATGTTGTAATGCTTCGGTCAGTCTGTTTTGTGCTGTAACCAGGGGACACTCCTTTATTGCCTTGCACACATTGCACTTTTATTCTTTTTAGCACGCCACAATGCATGTCATAATAACTCTGGCAGACATGTTATATGCCTTCCTCATTATGACTCTCCATACATGTCTGTTCCACCCCAATAATTCCCTGCAGAACACTTTGGGCCTGATTACGACTTTGGCAGTGCGGTGCCGGGTCTGCCCCGCCACCACACTGCCAAGCCGTGGTTAGGAGTTTCCTCCTGTCTGGCGGGCTTTATTTTTGATTTTCACACGGGGGTTCCCTGAAAACAAAAACAGTTCCTGTGTGGCATGCCTTGCAGGAACTGGTGTGCATACACACATGGGGGCACATGTTGTGTCCGGCGTGTGCATCCACAGTGAGTTTCCCCTCCACCACAGTTTTCATGGCGGTGAGAGGAAACTTGTTATATGCTTGGCGGGACTGCTACGGTCCCGCCAAGCATATTACTTCCTCCTGACCATCGCAACACCGCCAGGGAACGGTGGTTCCCTGGCGGCTGTGGCTGGGTAACGGCAGTCCAACCACCCTTGTTGTAATGCGGCGGTCGGGGGACCGTCACTGTCACGCCCCCGCGAGTCTGGCAGTCGGTGGACCTCCAGACTCATAATCAAGACCTTTGTGACAGCGACTGAATCAACCTAAAAGTTAATTCATTTTGATACTGTATAATCCAATCTGCAAACAAAAGGTGATAATAATTCAGTCATTCTTGGGATATCCTTCTATTCATCTGTGCACATTGCTCTTCCTCTCGGGCGCTAAAATATTTGTTATGATATACTTGTATCATGCATTTTATATTGTACCTTCTGTTTTTACAATGGTTTTTTCTGGTTTTAATTGTTGCTCAGATTATTTATCATGGTTACGCTTCGTTATTAAGGTTTTAATTAGCCGTACAATGAAAAATACTCTACTCTGTGGTGCACGGTTCTCTGTTACTCAGTTTCACGTGTCGTTAAAGTTTTCAAGGCATCTTGTTAATTATTTGAATTGGATACTATGGGGCATATTTACTATAAAATGTCAGAGCGTGGATCTGCACCAAATTTGGCAGTGCAGTGCTCTGACATTTTTTAAAACGCAGGGATGCGCCAAATTGACTACAATCTGGTTCATCACTGTACTTTCCCTAGTGCTAAAATTGGCAGCCTATCGCGAACACCGGCCTCCTTGCACCATAGTGCAAGGGTGCCTGCGTTGCAGGGAATGATTGTTCCCATGAGGCACAGGGTCAAGACTGATTTGCATATTGCTGGGTCTGAACTGGGGTGGCGAAGTGAGCGAAGAACGATGATGGATTCAACCCAGATCTGTATCTGAAAAGTGTCAGCGCTCCGTCCATCATCTCCTTGTGTTTGCAATGATTGTTTATGTGCAGGAAGGTGTTCCTTCCTGCACATAAACAATCCATAATGGCTGTTTGTTACAAATATGTGTGCTGCATTCTGCAGCACACGTAGAAGTAGCAAATCATCATTATTTAATTGTTTATGTGCAGGAAGGAACACCTTGTGCACATAAACAATCAATAATGAATTTTTGCTCCGTAGTAAACATAGAAAAAGCAAAAATGAGTAGAAATAAAAGCATTTCTCCTGATGTGCCATTCTAACGCCTGCTCTTACATGGCGTTAGTTGTTGGCGCTGCCTCAGTCTTACACATCCTTGTAAATCTGTGGCAGCGTCAAAAAGCAATAAGTGTTGAGGTGGAATGCCCACAGCAACACCCATTGCACGCTCCTTTCACTCAGATACCTGCGTGAAGGGGTAGCATGTTTACAAATCGGTGTTAGGCCACAAAAAGTGGTTTAATGCCTGTTAGACTTGGCATCTTTTGGCGTGTTTCCCCTGACTTTTTGCTTTCTGACCTCCCGTTTTGGACTCTGTTTTTGCTGGTGTAATGATTCTGCGCACTTTCCTCACGGCTGTCCAGTGGTAAAGTGCAGGTGCTCCTGTATAAACTGTGTTATGGATTGGTGTTTCCATGATTGGCCTATTTGATTTATGTGTCAGCCCCTAGTAAAGTGCACTGCGAGTGCCAGGGCCTATAATAAAATGCTGTTGGTGGGCTTGGTCTCACTGACGCCTTCTGGACGATCGTCACCGAGCAGCTGCTCGCACCGCATCGAGAGGACATCGCGCCTTGCACCGCTTCCACTTTGCATTGCAACCGCGATGGATGCCAAGACCGATTCGCACGCCCGTGTGAGCTGCACTAAGAAAGGTACTGTTAACGAGTCTGTTCATGCTGTTGCTGGCCCGTACCGACGTGGTCAGCGGGAACGGCGAGACTCTGTTGTTTTCAGCATCGCGGTAGGCTCGGATCGAGCTACCGACTCGTACGAACTGTGTTTTCAATGTATTTTTGCAATTTAAAGACATCTTGAGAAGTAACTATTTTTGAAGTGCTGTATTGTGGATTCTTTATCGTATTTGTTCTTGTTTTAAGTATATAAAAATATTGGCTATTTTTCTAAACTGGTGTGGTGTCCTTTTGTAGTGCTTACATTGTATTACTGTTGGTTTTGTACAAATGCTTTACACACTGCCTCTAAGATAAGCCTGACTGTCCATACCAAGCTACCAAGGGGGTGAGCAGGGGTTATTTTAGGAGTGTAACTCTCTTATCCTGACTAGGGAGAAGGGTCCCTATTTGGACAAAGGGGCAAGCCCTTGCCAACTAGAGTCCCCCATTTCTTACAATACCACTTTGTAAATATGGCGCAGGGCATACTGCCACCGGAGCATTAAAAAAAGTGACGCTCCGGTGGCGCTAGGGGCGTGTACATATACCCCTATAAGTGGGATAGGTATAAAATTACTTCCTGAAGATTGGTAGGTACAGCTACAATGAAGTATTCTCTTTTGATATTCACGCTGTACCTGTGCTAGGCAGTGGCAGCTCCTCCGCAATGGCGGAGGAGTGTCGCCCACTGCCTGGCTCAGAGTCAGCACATGTCAAATAAAACAATGTTCTTGCATCGTTTTATTTTACATCTGCCGGCACTTAGCCGGTGGTGTTGAGAGGGTCGGGCCAAGGCATGGGAGGGGGAAGCAGGAGTGCTAATGCACTCCACTCCCTAAGTGCTCATGTGTGCCATCTCAGGCCAACCAAAACACACACGGCACTTAGGTTTTCTCCACCCCAGCTGTATTGAGCAGCCAGGCTGCAAAACCCCCCACAGATTCCCAGGTCTAAGCAGGACGTCTCTCCTGCACACTCAGACCAATCCCTGTGCTGCTCTGCAGCATAGGGATTGTACAGGGATCTATCCCAGGGACTGCTGGGACCAGCAGGCAAGAAGTGGAGAGGCGGCGCCTCGAGACACGACACTGGAGGCGGCCGGCGGCAAAAGGCGAGTTTTATTTTATTTTTTATATTGTATGTTATGCCGCCCACCCCGCGTGACCCCACCCGCCTCACCACCCTTTGTTCAATGCGGCCGCCGCTGGTGCTAGGCGCTAGTAATTTAGGCCTGTGCGTGTGCACGCGCACCTGAGCATACTATCCTGCAGTCTTTGCTGCATCTGTTCTGTCTGAACAGCTGACATGCTATTGATACACGAAAACCCAGAAAGCTACAGCACTCAGCCTACTACCTTTTAAATGGGTACACCTAATGTACTAACATATGCACCAAGTAAAGATCGACGAAGGACTGCATTCTTGCCACTGTCACCATGACTGGGTCTCGAACTCCATTTCCTTCCACAGGCCGCCATGGGCCTGGGTTTCACTTACCCAGCGCCGAGCTCAGCGCTAATGCGATCCTTATCTATGGATTAGCCCAAATGAAGTGGCGCGCGGGCCGCCGAGCCGTCTTTTGAAGAAAGGAAGAAGTAAATTAGGAATAAACAGAGCCGGGATTGATTAGTCAGTCATCGATAGGGCCTGCCAAGGGGAGGCGGGAGGCCGAGTGCTCTCTCGAAGCACATCTATTAGTAAAGGCAACAAACAGCGGGGGACGCGTTGAGTGCCGCAGAATGGGGCTGTGTGTAGGAAACAACCGTCAGCATTCCAGTCACGGGAAGTGCAATCTGTGACGTGGGCGCTGCTGTGTGAGGGTCAGAATGGGTCAACCCAAAATAACTGGTTTTATAGCATGCTTTTGCTATTACAGTCTTGGGTCGTCTCTGCTTGGAAAATAAAAGGGTTTTTACTAGGACCGAACTCAATGGCACTCATTTTATCGCACTTTGAAGGATGAAATCATGAGTTGTCTTTGCTTGGATTCTAGCTGGTGACCCGCTTGTTGCCCACAGGTTTCTCTAGGAGATGCATGAAACTCACTTGACCATCCCGACAGTTGTGCAGTGTTTCCTATGGACCCGGAGCCCAGCAGGGTGGTGCCTAATGGAATTTACCCTATGCTGGGATTGTATGAAGAGTTTGGACCAGAAATATAAGGCGTGGCTCTGTAAGACTGGCTGTTTCACAGGATAACATAACTGCACACAGCCTAGTGCCTTCGGACCTAGAATTGATAGAGGGGTCAAAGAAAATCTGTGCGCAGGCCACTCGAAGTTTGAAAGGGTTTATTGACAACAACAAAATGAAATATCTGTAAAACACAGATTCGATATGCCAGGAGGTCTCCCTGTAAATCATAATGGAGCAAACTCAGTAAGCAAAAGCAAAGTACAAATATATAGGGCATATGTACAAGCCCCTATAGCCACTGAAGCAGCACTTTTTTTGACGCTCTGGTGGCCTAGCGCCATCTCCCATATTTAGAAGGTGGTGCTAAGCCACTTAACTTGGCTTAACGCCACCTTGTAATTATGCCCCATTCCCCCTCTGTCCTCTGCGGCAAATGGGTGTGCAATGGGTGTTCCACCGCAACACCGATTGCTTTTTGACGCTGCCCCAGATTTACACGGCTGAGGCAGCGCCAAAAACTAGCATCAGGGAATACCTGGTCTTAGAATGGTGATACGAGGAGAAATTATTAATTTCTCCTCGTTCTTTGCTCTTGCATTCTGTAGCACACATAGAAAGGGCAAATCCCCATTATTGATTGCTTATGTGCAGGTAGGTGTCCCTTCCTTCTCATAAACAATTGCCCCTGCAGTGTAGGCAACCTTGCAACATGGTGGCAGGGTGCCTGCGCTGGCGCTAGGCAGCTTTTTTTGTGCCAGCGCTAGGGAACATACAGAGGTGCACCGTATTCTTTGGAATACGGTGCACCCCTGCTTTTAAAAAAATGTCGGAGCATGGCGTTGCCAAATTTGGCGCAACACTGTGCTCAGATATGTTTGGGGAAATATGCCCCATAGTGTTTCACAAACAGGCTTCCAATGGGAATCACATGACATTGTAAAACAAAGGACTCGGATCATGAGAAAGGAAGAAGGCGACCTTCAGTTGTAACAAGAATGTAAACTTTTTAGGCTGAGCAATCTAATCAGCACCTTCTCATCTCAGGAGCCCAGACATGAAAAAGAGGCACTAATCACCAAAGATGTGCACTTCCTTTAGGCATGGTAAGCGTGAGCTAGAAAACGTGTCTCCTACAGTTACTGTTTCGCTGAAACAACGGCTCACATTACCACAGGGAAATAGATACTGCCTTCTCTAGGTCTCAATGGATTAACAAATTACCACCTGGGTGAAGAGTTGGTCACTGCAACAACAGAATGTGTTGAGAGGAGAGCACAAGATCCTGAACCAGTAGCCTTTAGGATTAGATTGTTCCGTAGAACACCAGAGGAGCAAAAACATTTCAGATGGTGTAGGAAATTGGCATAAGACGCAGGCATGACTGCTCTGGAAATTGATGGTTTAGAGAGTGGCCATGTTGGTATGGAGCAGTGCTTAATTTGAGCTGGTGGTTTCCGGTGCTCAGCACTGGCATTTAATCATCAACACCAGCGCTTTTCATGAGCACCAGTTAAGGACACATTCATTTATGATGGGCACAGGGATGTTATGTGATTTGCCCAGAATCACAGGATGTTGAGCCAACGCCAAGACTCGAACCTTGTTTCCTAGCTCTGAAGTCGGCAGCTCTAGCCATTACACAACATCATCTCCCCACTTTCATGTTAAGGTGGTGCTAACAGGAGAAATGGGCTGGTGTAAGCTGCCTCCTGATAAGAGCCACGGTACTTTTATATATATATATATTTTTTTCAAATTAGCCATTGCTATGGAGTTCTCCACCACTGGGGTATGGGTGTGGAAGGACTATTGAGTGGCCAGAATATCAAGCGCCAAAATATCAATGGATACGCAGTAACGTCATTTGGAGGTAGCCAGGGATCACAGGTGCGACCTCTAGCTTGTTCCCTGGTAATACTGGCACTTTCTTTGCGACCCCTGGCCTCAGAGGGGAAAACATTTGTCTCATTTGAGGCCAGGGGTTGCAGGGAGAAAGCTAAAAGTTGTACCTGCAATCTCTGACTACCTCCAAATTCCATTACTATAGATAAGCATATATATAATTTCTATATCTAAACCCACATAAACGTACATTGATGGTATATTTATATATATATATATATATATATATATATATATCAAGCCACGGACTCCCAAATTTGCAAAAACTGTTTTTATTTATCAAGTTGCTGCCAGATAAATAAAAACATAGTTTGTGCAAGTTTGGGAGTCCGTGGCTTGCTGTTATCGTTGATGTCAGAACAGCGTGTTTTTGGATTTATGGGGACCCGCCATCCCGCCATGGAACGCCTTCATCTGAGGCTCGGGTAAGAGCAAACATTTTTGCTGTGGTATATATATATATATATATATATATATATATATATATAAAATCTACCAGTAGATAGTTATAGTTAGGACCGAGTTCCCATAGGAAATCTGAAAATTCTATTTTGAATAACTTAGGCGCCGGTTGACGAATCCTCGCGAAATTTTCAAAACTAATGGGGCGCTCCGCTCAGCTCCTACCCTGAAAGTCTCGGGGTGATTCGTCAAGCGGGGGCTGAGAAAAAAGGGGGGTCCCGAAACGCGTTTTCCCCATGCATTTTCCCATAGGACCTTTAGTCGAAGGTACAGCCCGAACGGCTGAACAGAATTACTTGAAATTTGGCAAAGAGGTAGTCCTCAGGTCAGGGATGTGCCTTTTGCATATATGGTGTCAATCTGTTCAGTAGTTTCTGAGAAAATTGCAGTTAAAAGTACATAAATATCTATATGCGCGCACGGTGCCGTGCGTGAGCGTAATTCTGATTGGTGGTTAGATGTCAGTCAACATTCGAATCGGTCGAAATCAGGAAGTGTCGGACGCCATTTTGTGTGTGGCAGTGAAAAACAAAAGGTGGAGAACGTGAAAAGGGGGCAGGGTAGAGAGTACCTGACCCCCTAGCCTTTGTCAGGGGGTCCCTGAAGGACCCTGAAGGGTGAAAAAAACATTTTATTTGTTCTTCAAAAAATAGCGGGGTGCACGCACGGTGAAAAACCCTTAAAAAAAAAAACATTTTAAACGAGCCATTCCATATTACAGGATACAGTCAATCTATAACTATATACATAGGTAGTTTATTGTAAAATAAATATATAAAATATATAATAATACATACATAAATTAGCATTTAAAAAACCTTACAAATTCACTAAAAAAACCATAGGTTTCACACACGTTATAGTTAGAAATTAGCATTTAAAAAACCTTGCAAATTCACTTAAAAAACCATAGGTTTCACACACGTTATAGTTAGGAATTCGCATTTTAAAAACCTTGCAAATTCACTGAAAAAAAACATAGGTTTCACACATGTTATAGTTAGCTGGACATTTCACTCGTAAAAAACCATTGAAATTCCCCCGTTATAGTTAGTTCAGCTAAATATAACTCGCGCGACCGCAATCCACTGCTGATGATGTCACATATTACATCACTGTATTCACTAAGATACTGTTAATAAGTCAGTTATACAATTAATTTTACAAAAATAAACATCCATTTAGACACTTATTTACCCATTTATTCTTCCATTAACCTTTAGATATACATATATAAAAAATATTTATTTTTCAGAAAGACACATATTCACTGGATGATGTTATCAGTGATGTCATCAGTGATGTCTTTTGAGATGTCATCAGTGATGTCATGAGTGATGTCACTGACCATGTCATGAGTGATGTAATATGTGACGTCATCAGCAGTGGATTGCGGTCGCGCGAGTTATATTTAGCTGAACTAACTATAACGGAGGAATTTCAATGGTTTTTTACGAGTGGAATGTCCAGCTAACTATAACATGTGTGAAACCTATGGTTTTTTCAGTGAATTTTATATATATATGTATATATATATTCACAGAAAAAACCATAGGTTTCAGGCACGTTATAGTTAGGAATTAGCATTTAAAAAACCTCAGAAATTCACTGAAAAAACCATAGGTTTCAGGGGTGTTATAGTTAGCTGGACTTTTCACTTGTACAAAACCATTGAAATTCCCCCGTTATAGTTAGTTCAGCTAACTATAACTCGCGCGCCCGCAATGCACTGCTGATGACGTCACATATTACATCACTCATGACATGGTCAGTGACATCACTCATGACATCACTGATGACATCTCAAATGACATCACTGATGACATCACTGATGACATCATCCAGTGAATGTGTGTTTTTCTGAAAATTAAATATGTTTTATATATGTATATCTCAAGGTCGATGGAAGAATACATGGTATATACGTGTCTAAATGGATGATTTGTTTTTGAAAAATTGATTGTGTAACTGACTGATTAAGCGTTTCATAGTGAATACATGGCTTAGTGAGTAATGTTTAAATATGTAAATATCTGTATCAGTCTCTCACTTTGTGTATAAGTGGCTGCATGGGTTGGTGAGTAGCTACATGGGTGTCTATATAGGTCATTAATTGGTTTTTTGAGTATCAGTCTGAATGTCTGCATGGTTCGGTGGGGGGTATTACGTAGTGCATAGGTGCATGAATGAGTGACTCACTGTTTGTATGTGTTGAAGAAAGCATGTGTGCAGGACTGTATGGGTGGATGAGTGTGTGTATGGGTGTGTTAGTGAGTGAATGACTGTCTCAATAGTGTCTTTATGAGTAACTACATATGTTTTAAACTAGTATATGTGACTATTGGTGTATATAAGTGAGTATATGTGAGAGTGAGAGATTGAAAGAGTTCCTGTATGAATAAGTATGTGTTTCTGTAAGTGATTGTTTAAAAGACTAAGCATGTGTACTTTTCCGTAGAAGTAAGTGTGGTGGTGTGTGTATAACTGTATATGCAAGTAAATGTATGTTTGATTCTTTATTAGCATGAGTGACTATGTGTGTGAGTAACTCTATGGATGAGTGGCATTGTGTAACAGGATGTATAGGTGTATGAGTACATATGATGAGTGAGTACATGTATGAGTGACTGTATAGGACTGTTGGTGAATGAGTGGATGTGTATGTGGATCTTAGAATTACTGAAGAGGTTGTTGTAACTGGTATTGGTATGTCCATTGATTTGAAAATTTTAGTCTCTATTTTTGAATGTTTGTATCAAAGGTTATATTAGGGTGAGAGGAGGTTTGCCAGTCTATCACAAGGATGATGTCATCAGTGATGTCATCAGTGATGTCATTTGAGATGTCATCAGTGATGTCATGAGTGATGTCACTGACCATGTCATGAGTGATGTAATATGTGACGTCATCAGCAGTGCATTGCAGGCGCGCGAGTTATAGTTAGCTGAACTAACTATAACGGGAGAATTTCAATGGTTTTGTACAAGTGAAAAGTCCAGCTAACTATAACACCCCTGAAACCTATGGTTTTTTCAGTGAATTTCTGAGGTTTTTTAAATGCTAATTCCTAACTATAGCGTGCCTGAAACCTATGGTTTTTTCTGTGAATTTCAAAAGTTTTTTAAATGCTAATTTCTAACTATGCCTACAGAGATAGGACATGTGAAGAAAGAAGAAAAAATGCACAGAAAGAAAAAAAAGAAGAGCAGAAAGAAACAACAGAAGTCCTCAAAGACGAAGAAAAGTGCAGGAAGAAGGATAACGTGCAGAAAGAACAAAAAGAAGAGCAGAAAGAAGCCTTGTTTCAGAATCATCCTGTACCCTCAACTTTTTCAGACGGATACTGGTGGTAACTGAGTCTGACTAACCAGTCCTAGAGCCAGTGCTATGTTAAAAGACACTTAGAATACAGTGAAAACACCTACATACACTAGGGAACATTATGCGTTGGGGTCCCCCTGTGATTAGCATGACCTCCTCTGTAAGCCCCTAGTATATAATAGGGCAGGGGGATTAAAACTACCTCTTAAAACAGGCCACAGGGTGTTTTTGCACACGTTAACTCAGGACCCGTCCCCTCCCTTCACCACTGTGTAAACACGCCCTGTGTCCGTTTTTAGTTGGGAGATTAAGTTCATTGGAATCCTGAGGGTCCCTAGGGTCCAACTAGCCCACTAGGTACCTCCAGTAAGTGCCACAGAGCTGCGTTGCAGAGAGGTGTAAAAAGTGGCACGGCCTGGACCACCTCTCTGCAATGCAGCTCAGTGGCGCTTACTGGAAGCACTTGGTGGGCTAGTTAGCCCCCAGGGGCCCTCAGTATTGAAGGGAAATTATATCCCCAATTTAAAACGTGCCATAGTGAGTGTTTGCACACGTCACCTCAGGCCCCGTCCCCTCCCTTCACCACTGTGTAAACGCGCCCTGTGGCTGTTCTAAGTTGAGAGATTAAGTCCCCTTGAATCCTAAGGGTCCCTAGGGTCAAACTAGACCACTAGGTACCTCCAGTAAGCGCCACAGAGCTGCGTTGCAGAGAGGTGTAAAAAGGGGCTTGGCCTCAGAACACCTGTCTGCAGCGCAGCTCCCTGGCGCATACTGGAGATGCCTGTTGGGCTAGTTGGCCCTCAGGGACCCTCAGTATTGAAGAGGAATTAATTCCCCAACTTACAACTCGCCAGGGGGCGCGTTGCAGAGTGCTGCAAGGAGGGAGCGTGGCCTCCGGCATGATGCCAGTCTTTTATTTATTTTAATTTTTTAAGAATGGGGGGCTGTGTGGTTCCCCTTCTTATTCTAATGTATTGGCCCTGATGACCCCATCCCCCAGGGCCTGTCTCCTAATTATATTTTTTTGACCCCAATCCCCAGGGCCGGCCACTGTTTTTTATTATTTTTAAAAAATATATATTTATGGACACACCTAGGACATGCTGGACAAACCGTACGTACCTATCACCATGACGATTTGCGTGATATTCATTAAAAGGCGACTATGCATACAATGAATCCACGTGGAATATATTTACACCACTAGTGAAGCTCTGACATGTCTGATGCCCTACCGTGCCTAATCCGGGTAGACACCCTTGTCGTTTATTTATACAAACATGGGTAGCTATTGACGGGCACATTTAATACACATGCACACCAAGCCATTCAAAGGGGATTCGACAAAAATTTGACCACAACTATGCAAGAAACCCCCCTCACGGTTAATAAAACACACATCCACTGCCGGATGTGTAATACTTTTTATTTTACTCTCTGGAAAGGGGACGAACATCACTTGAGAGTCACAGCGCGCTCCTGGCAGAGCCCAATGCTGTGTTACACCCACCATTGCCTGCTGAGTGCCAGACACCTCTGTGTTGTATTCCACTAGCTAGTGCATATGCTATGACACTCACTAGCCCATGTGAACTGTAACACCACCCCGTGAATATGTCATGCCACACTTGTCTTTGCACGGGTTATATTGCCCCATCTAACGTGCCTTTCTCGATGTCTATGTTATAACACACAGTGCTATGCCATACATATTACAATCTGGGATCCATATCTTTGTCACAGTGCATATGCAACGTTACACTCCCCAGCACATATTTTATATTACAACTTTAGAGACTAGTTAGGTTACACAACACTGCCCTGTGCATATTACACTCCAAGGTGCATATCGCATAGCACACGCTAGTGCCTGTGCTATCTCGTGCTCTCCAATGAATCTGTCATTGCGCACAATGTATTGCATATTATATTTCACGCCCGGTTCATCTTATATCACACTTTTTGGTGCATAGTTTATACCATACACTATATCTAGTTTTCATTGTCAATCGTGCTCTCAGGACTATGTTCTATATAACACTGTGTTCACCTACCCTTTTCACGGGCATTACATTTTGCGATGGGGGTGGAGGTTCAGGGGGTGTTTCTGCCAAGTGAGCCCGGAGTCACAGTCACAAACGTCCTCTTCTTCCTGAATAAAAGTGAGATTATGCTGCATACTTGTTCATATTTTAAGTAGTTCGCACAGACAAACAATAAAGTTCCTAATACCCACCTTTTCTGAACAGTTAGCTTGCTGCCCCATCCATCCCCCTCCTCCCTATCCTCTGTTGTCTGAATCCATGGACTAGCCTCCTCCCTCCTGCCATGCATGGTCTGATGTGCTGCCACTGCCCTCCATTTAGCATGATGTACCAGTCCACTCCTCCTGCCCTCCATTGCCCAATTCTATGGCCCATCATTGACCTCCTGCTTAAACTCTGTGCTTAGCTTGCTGCCCCTATTCTCCTTCCCCCTGCCCTCCGATGTCTTTGTGCATGCCCCTGCTCCATCCTTTTTGCCCATTATGTTCCATGGACCTGCCACTCCTATCTACTCTGAGTGTTCTGTTGAGCTGCCACTCCCCTCCCACCTGCCTAGCATTGTCAGATTACTGTAACCTGTCCCTGCCACCTCCACCCTGCCTGTCCACATGCCATGCCCCTATCCCCTTCCTCCTTTCCTCCATGGTCCATTTTACTGCCACACCCTTCTGCCCTCCCTGATCTGTTGTGCTGCAACTGCTCCTCCTGCCTGCCCCATGCGGTCTGTTGTGAGGCCCCTTCCCCTGAACTTTCTTGTCTGTGCACAGGACCTGACCCTCCCTTCTATCCTCCATCGTCCTTTGTGCATGCCCCTGCACCCTCCTTCTTGCCCATCATAGCCATTGTGCTGCCACTAACCCTCCCACTTGCCATGCATGGTCTTCTGTGCTGCCATGGCCCCTCCCACCTTCCCTGTGTGGTCAGTTAGCTGCCCCTGACCCCCTCCCACCTTCCCTCCATGGTCTATGTGTATGCCATCACAGTCTCACTGTTGCTCTTCATGGTGTGTCTTGCTTCTAGTGCCCATCCTGCCTGACCTCCATGGCTATCTTGCTGCTCCTGCCCTGCCCCCTTGCCCCCAGCCCTCTGTTTACATGTGCAGACCCCTACTCCCTCCCTCCTGGCTTGTCTGTTCCATTGTAATGCCCCTGATCCGTCCCTCCTGCCCTTTATGGTCTGTTATGCTGCAACTTTCTCTCCTGTCTGTCCATTATGGTCAGCTAGCTACCATTGCCTCTTGCCCCTCTGTTCTCTGCTGTCCATGTGCATGGTCCTGTCCCCTCCCTCTTGCTTTCTTTGGATTGTTGTGCTGCACTCCCGTCCCGCATGCCCTGTGTGGTGTATTGTGCTGCTGCAAACCCTGATGCCTGCCCTGCAGAGTCAGTTTGGTGCACCTCTCCATGTCCCTCCTGTCCTCTGTTATCCAAGTCCATGTCCCTACCCCATTTCCTTCCATGATCCAATGTACCATACTTGCGAACATTTTGAACTTGGTAAGAGGGAGATTTTGAAAAAAAACTGGGGTATTGATTTTCCCCTTTGAGTTACATTGAAAAAGAGGAGATTGTAGACAGGAGACATATCAAATAAAGCCCATTTGAGCTTAAAAACATTGGACGTTTCCTGGCTGAATTGGGTCTGTTGGCATGTATGGTTGTACTACCATTGCCTCTTCCTTCTGCCCCCAATGGTCTATTACATTGCCACAGCCTCTCTTGCAAGTCCTGTATTGTTGGTTTGTTGCCCCTGCCCCCCTTTCCACTGCCCTTCATAGTCTGTTGTGCTGCCACGGCCCTTCCTGCCTGCTCAGTGTGGTTAAATTGTTGCCTTTGCACCCTCCTACCTGCCTTCAATTTTCAGAGTCCGTGCCCCTGGCCTCTGCCTCTCAACAGTATCCTAATGAACAACTAGATTGCTAACATTCTATATTTATTACAAAAGTGTGGAACGCCTGACGTCATCTTGATGTAATCAAAACTGTAATACCTAGAGCATTTCCTTTAGAAATTACATATATGAGAGGGTCTTATTGGCATCAAAATTATGGTTAGTGCTCTAAAAGACTACAATAAGGACATATTTTCTGAGTTTTCAAATAGCGACAAAGCACTTTTAAAATATTTGTTATCTTTATCTTTTTTTATCCAGTTGACCACTTGATTAAATGTTGCACTTAGGGGAGAGGATGTGGTGTTACTTCCAGAACTGCAGACTTTGCAACTGGGGAACCAGGTTGGAGTTTCTGCTTCAGCTCGACATTCTGTGATTCTGGTCAAATCACTTAGTCTCCCCATGTCTACAACCAAAATGAATTTGTTCTTGTGTGATGTAACCAATGCTCATGTAAAGCACTCCAATACCTGACAAATCTGCACTATATAACACTGCAAAAACACAAAATAATAAGTGTTTTGCACACTTCTGTCATTGGGCTATATTTGGGCTACATCTGGGTGATTTTGGGCTACATTTGGGCTCTTTTGTCTCCGGTGGCCATCTTGGGAGATTTATTTGTTATGAAGTTTCCTAATTTCCTCATGTACTGCAGTCTCCTCAGTAGGAAATGCTTTCAGTTTTTTACTTTGATTCCATCATGAAGGTATTCAGATATGTCACACATTTGCCATAAATTCTGAATGTTAGCACTCTAGTTGCTCATTAGATCACTGTAGTAAAACTACTGTTCACCATGGAAGTCTGCTCCTGGTATTAAAAGTGCATGTTTCAGTCTGCATGTCAGAATTTTTTAATGAAATAGAAGAGGATTTGAGAAGTCACTCAAAATGTGCCCTCATTTTCTTTCTTCATCATTAATCATAATTTCTATGGCAAAATGAACCCCCTCATTGTGTTCCTTTTTAAATTAAATGTTTTAAGTGTTACCAGTTTATTCCAATCAAGATGGCTTCAGGTGTGCCATACTTTTGTCATAATGAAGACAGTAAGCGCTCTAGTTGTTTTTAAGAACACTCTGGGACATTCTGTCATTGGGCTATACTTGGGCTACATCTGTGTGATATTTGGGCTACATTTGGGCTCTTTTGTCTCTGGTGGCCATCTTGGGAGACTTATTTGTTATAAAGTTTCCTAATTTCCTCATTTACTGCAGTCTCCTCAGTAGGAAATACTTTCAGTTTTTTACTTTGATTCCATCAAGAAGGCATTGAGATGTGTCACACATTTGCCATAAATTCAGAATGTTAGCACTCTTTTTGCTCATTAGATCACTGTAGTAAAGCTACTGCTCGCCAGGGAAAACTGCTGCTGGTATTGAAAGTGCATGTTTCAGTCTGCATGTCAGAATTTTTTAATGAAATAGAAGAGGATTTGAGAAGTCACTCAAAATGTGCCCTAATTTTTCTTTCTGCAGCACTAATCATACTTTTTATGGAAAAATGAACCCCCTCATTTTGTTCCTTTTTAAATTAAATGTTTTAAGAGTTACCACTTTAATCCAAGCAAGATGGCTTCAGGTGTGCCATACGTTTATCATAAGTAGGACTGTTAGCGCTCTAGTTGTTCTTTGGAACACTCTGGGAAGCTGCAGTAGAACACAAAGGAATCAACTGACAGTCTCTGCCCTTGTTGGATGTACATGTTTTACTGAGAATGTCAGACTTCATTCTCACATGACTGAGAAAGATAATGTGAATTTACAGAAAATAAGCTCTCAGTTTAGCTTATAGATCACCTTCCAAACCTCTGTGGGAAAAGCATGAGAAAATATTTTTCTCTCAATCATGATATCCCAGCAGAAGGCTTTTTCACATGGTGAAATCACCTTAGAACATACCACAATTCCTAAAATGAGTATGGTGCCATCAACAAATGATTTATAATGTAACTAAAGTCTTAAAACCTTCTTTTAACTGCAATGCTTTTTAATGAGGTGCTATCATGTATATTGGTCCCAAGATGGCTGCCAACACTTCTTGGATGAAGTGCTGACAGCCAATCAGATCTCAGGATGAGATGTGTGGTTGCTCCGCCCACATATATATATGATTATACTTTTGATTTTCTCAGAAACTACTGAACAGATTGACACCAGACCTGCAAAAGGCACTTCCCTGACCTGAGGACTACCTCTCTGCCAAATTTCAAGTAATTCTGTTCAGCCGTTCGGGCTGTACCTTGGACTAAAGGTCCCTATGGAAAATTGCATGGGGAAAACGTGTTTTGGGACCCCCCTTTTTTCTCAGCCCCCGCTTGACGAATGCCCCCCGAGACTTTCAGGGTAGGAGCGGAGCAGAGCGCCCCACCTATTTTGAACATTTCACGAGGATTCGTCAACCGGCGCCAAAGTTATTCCAAATAGAATGTTGCAGATTTCCTATGGAAACACGGTCCTAACTATAACTATCTACTGGCGACTGCCAGTAGATTATATATATATATATATATATATATATATATATATATATATATATATATATATATATATATATATATATATATATATACTGGTTGTCTGCTAATAAGCAAAACGCACTCTCAGTCGCTATACAGGTAACTTTTAATTCGCACTGTAACGCGTTTCGGGAGACACGCTCCCTTGGTCACACAGTGTGGCATCGGATCAAACGCATCCATAAGTACAAGGTGAAATCAACATAGTCAAGGGACTGCCGGTAAACAGTGCAAACCAGATTGTGATAATGGCGGCCATCTTAAAGTGGTGTCATAATATACAGACCGAATGGTATTCATTAAACATAAACTAAACAAAACAGACTGGCCTATTATTGATTGTGACAGTTATGCGTTAAACCCATGTCAATACACTTCGTCATAGTGACTTGTTAACGATTGAAATTATGGTCACATATACTGTCGGCTGTTACTGTAAAATATTCTGAGCGGCCATCTTGTAATTGTGTTAAAAGTAAAACCAAGTGGTTGGTAAAGGTTAAATTTAGGCCTTATTACTCTATATACAGTACAAAAATTCATCAAAAACATGTCAATGCAACTCGTCTTAGTGACTGAATGATGAAAAAAGGAGCTATCTTATTCACAAGCACAAAAGTGATTGCTTCAATCAAATGAAATAATGCATGCGCTAATGCCGGGAGTAAGAGAATAAGAAAGCATACATATTAACTGAACCGGCTTATAAATCCGAGTGTACTCTAAAGTGTACTATGGTGCAAGTGTGATCCTTACAATATAATTCAATGAAACGTGAAAACTAGAAAAAGAAAAGAAAGAATATGTGAAACACATCTAGTGAAAGAAGAGAATAAATAAAGTCCAAATATAAAAGAAGTGTTTTCATATCTACTCTTTGCAGATTTCATTCCAATGGAACTGAAGAAAAGGGTAGGAGCCCGTGAAGTGCTCGTGAGGATATAAAGGGCCCCTTCCTTTCCTCCTGAAATGATAAACAGAGAAAAAATATTGGTTAAAATATTGCCATTATCATGTTATCATAAACATCTACACAGACTGTAAAAATTGCACATGCACAATACTATGAGAAACTGCAGCACAAAAGGGCTAGTCCTCTATCAAGTGTGTTGCCAATTCTTCATCTTGATTATGGCCTTTCGGAAATTTCGTTTCGAGGTCCATAATCCACATAGATTCACGTTTCCTCAAGGACAATTCTCTGTTACCTCCCCTCCTCCCCACTCTCACTTGTTCTACAACAAAATAACTGAGTAAATTGCTATTTGAAAGGTGGAATTCAGCAAAATGCCGTGCAATGGGGTAGTGTGGATCCTTATTATTCACTGCTCTCAGGTGTTCGAGAACTCTTTTCTTGGCCATGTGAGTGGTACTCCCTACATATCTTTTAGCACAAGGACATTCAAGTACATATACAACATATGTCGTGCTACAAGTGAGGAATTGTGTTATACTTTTAGTACCCACTCTGCCAGGTATGCTCAATTCCTTGACCATCTTACTATTTCTGCATGCCTTGCAATGTCCGCAAGGATGAAAGCCTTTCAAATTATAGTGAAATGGGTCTTTGTTCATTGTGATGTCACCATGTACTAATATATCTCGCAAACTTTTACTTTTGCGGTACGTTATTTTGGGTCTAATGCTAATTTTAGGGCCTATGATGATTACAGGTACATCAATGGGGACATGTTTCGCGCCTAGTTTCGCGAATTTGTTTCTAGGTCTGTGGGAAGAAGAAGTTCGCAAAGATGTCAAATTTGTCACTCATCTTAACAAAGTTGAAACCTGGTTAAGATACATAGATGACCTGTTCCTTATTTGGAAAGGTAGTGAACAGGAAGCCACGGATTTTGTAAACCTCCTTAATGACAACTCCTACAATATTGTTTTAACTCACAACTTACAAAAAGAAGAAATAGAATTCCTTGACATCAAAATCTCAGTTAAAGGCAATGCCTTAGAAACCAAACTTTACCGGAAAGAAACAGCCGGTAATAGCCTTCTTCATGCCCGCAGCAGCCACCCTGATACCCTCAAATGGAGTATACCTTATGGGGAACTGCTGAGGGCAAGACGAAATTGTAGTGACAACGAGGGATACCACAAGGAAGAACAGATAATGCTTAAAAGATTCAGGGAACGAGGTTACCCGGATTGGGTACTAAACAGGGCTGTTTCGAAAATCGAAAAGATAACCAGAGATGAAACATTAGAAATTAAGACACGTGAAAATACGATGGAAAACAATGAGACAAGGGTGATCCTAACTTTCAACAAAGATTCCAGTAAGGTTCAAAAAATCCTAACTGACAATTGGAATATCCTTCAGAACGATTCCATCATAGGCCCTAAAATTAGCATTAGACCCAAAATAACGTACCGCAAAAGTAAAAGTTTGCGAGATATATTAGTACATGGTGACATCACAATGAACAAAGACCCATTTCACTATAATTTGAAAGGCTTTCATCCTTGCGGACATTGCAAGGCATGCAGAAATAGTAAGATGGTCAAGGAATTGAGCATACCTGGCAGAGTGGGTACTAAAAGTATAACACAATTCCTCACTTGTAGCACGACATATGTTGTATATGTACTTGAATGTCCTTGTGCTAAAAGATATGTAGGGAGTACCACTCACATGGCCAAGAAAAGAGTTCTCGAACACCTGAGAGCAGTGAATAATAAGGATCCACACTACCCCATTGCACGGCATTTTGCTGAATTCCACCTTTCAAATAGCAATTTACTCAGTTATTTTGTTGTAGAACAAGTGAGAGTGGGGAGGAGGGGAGGTAACAGAGGGGAAACACCCATCACAACGACTCCGTTTTCACGCGCTGCCATCGCAACGCGGCTTTTACATCGCAGGAGGATTGACACCGCATGCTTTTAGATCGCATGCTAGTAATGCGCATGCACATTGACATCGCGACCGTTTAAAACGCAAGCAATTGCAACGCAGAAACGATTTACAACCCCCACACCCATTACGACCCCCACACCCACCCCCCACCCTCCGTCTGTACTGACAGGCGGTAAAAGCCTCTCTCGTTATCCTGCGTCTCCGTTTAACATACATTAACTTTGCTGACGAGGCCTGTGGGCCTCAAGGTCTTTCGTATCAGACTCCCTTTATCCTCATTTAGACTTTCATTTATTCAGGATTAAGGAATCTCGGAATATATTTTATTCAGATTTTTCTCGCATCTGGCTGTGGTGTACCTAAGCATCCGTCAATACGAGACGTCATTTCACTGCCCACCCCCCGCCCCCCCTTCGCATGTAAGACAAGGAATGAGAAGAAAAGGGGGGCGCTTTTGAACCGAGAAAATTCGACTTAAGGTCGAACAAATAAATTCCAGGTCTGTTAGTAATAATACTGAGACAGCTTTGTGACATACATACTCGCGCTACAATATATTGCGCAACTTCGTGCAGCAATTCTGGGTTTTTTATGCACCATGCTGGCTGCTTTGACCAGCTCTGCCGGTCCTTCTAGGTTCAATGTACACTTTGCTGGCTCCCTCAAAGAGGCGTTCATTCTGAGATGTTATGGTCTGGAACGGCCTGGATGTCGTCACTGATATGTTCCTGAGAAGCTTAAATAGCTGAGGCCACACAACGACAACTGTGTGTTAGATCTAACACACTCTTAACGTTGCTCCCACTTATTCATTTTGCACCACCCGAGTTTGCCTTGTCATATTGCCCACTATGGATACTAATACACGTGCGTTAGTAGACGAGATGCAAATTTACATTACAGAGCAACGTTGGGTTACTATGCCGGCGTTATAGGAAAATACAGACGGGATATGAAAATAAATTCCTGCACACTTTAGGGACGGGGAATAATAAAACGGCGGTATGAACATTTTTAATAAAACGGCGATTTTAAAATTACAGACGGGAAATGTACATTCCTGCCGACGTGGGTGTTCGCCGTGTGATTGTCATATTGCCCACTATGGATACTAATACACTAACTCATCAACCGCGCGCTCCTTATACTCTCTCAACTGCGGTAAGCTTTATCAGGAGCCCTTGGTTAGTAATGTTGGTGACATGGAGTGGCGCAATTTTGCACTGAAATATGTCACAAGCAGTTCGTTCACCGGTACAATAATATAAGGGCGAACATGTACAAAAGACATGACTCCGCTGCCACCAAGTGGAAGATATTATAAAAGCAGGCGGCCGTGTTTTGGGCTACAGCCGAGTGCTGGGAACACAAGATTGGAATATTACAAACAACTGAAACACTGTACCCTGCTCATCAGAATTTGGAATGAAAAAATGCTCATATCACTCACAATCTCTACCTAAAGAATTCTCTGGTGGGCAGGCAAGTGGTGTTTGCCTGCCGCACGCATGCAAAACGTTTTGCTGCAACATCAGGTGCCAGCTATCCCCAGCAGCAGCACGATGTATCATGCACCCAGGCCTGGGAGATATATACTCCGTAGCGGGCCCCACTGTGGCACGGAACTCCCTTTCGTTTGCGGGATCACAAATGATGCGATGTAATGACGAGCGATTTGATCGTCGGCGATGTTAGCTACTTGCCTATAGGCATCAAAGCATTCGCGTTGCACCAACGTGCGATGTAAAAGATGGCGATGTATTGGACTTTGCGATGTATTGAGCGCGTGGTTAAAGCACGCGATGGAAGTGTGCGCGATGTATCGACATACATCCGTAACAGAGAATTGTCCTTGAGGAAACGTGAATCTATGTGGATTATGGACCTCGAAACGAAATTTCCGAAAGGCCATAATCAAGATGAAGAATTGGCAACACACTTGATAGAGGACTAGCCCTTTTGTGCTGCAGTTTCTCATAGTATTGTGCATGTGCAATTTTTACAGTCTGTGTAGATGTTTATGATAACATGATAATGGCAATATTTTAACCAATATTTTTTCTCTGTTTATCATTTCAGGAGGAAAGGAAGGGGCCCTTTATATCCTCACGAGCACTTCACGGGCTCCTACCCTTTTCTTCAGTTCCATTGGAATGAAATCTGCAAAGAGTAGATATGAAAACACTTCTTTTATATTTGGACTTTATTTATTCTCTTCTTTCACTAGATGTGTTTCACATATTCTTTCTTTTCTTTTTCTAGTTTTCACGTTTCATTGAATTATATTGTAAGGATCACACTTGCACCATAGTACACTTTAGAGTACACTCGGATTTATAAGCCGGTTCAGTTAATATGTATGCTTTCTTATTCTCTTACTCCCGGCATTAGCGCATGCATTATTTCATTTGATTGAAGCAATCACTTTTGTGCTTGTGAATAAGATAGCTCCTTTTTTCATCATTCAGTCACTAAGACGAGTTGTATTGACATGTTTTTGATGAATTTTTGTACTGTATATAGAGTAATAAGGCCTAAATTTAACCTTTACCAACCACTTGGTTTTACTTTTAACACAATTACAAGATGGCCGCTCAGAATATTTTACAGTAACAGCCGACAGTATATGTGACCATAATTTCAATCGTTAACAAGTCACTATGACGAAGTGTATTGACATGGGTTTAACGCATAACTGTCACAATCAATAATAGGCCAGTCTGTTTTGTTTAGTTTATGTTTAATGAATACCATTCGGTCTGTATATTATGACACCACTTTAAGATGGCCGCCATTATCACAATCTGGTTTGCACTGTTTACCGGCAGTCCCTTGACTATGTTGATTTCACCTTGTACTTATGGATGCGTTTGATCTGATGCCACACTGTGTGACCAAGGGAGCGTGTCTCCCGAAACGCGTTACAGTGCGAATTAAAAGTTACCTGTATAGCGACTGAGAGTGCGTTTTGCTTATTAGCAGACAACCAGTATACAATTTGCCGGCGGTGGCTCTACCGGCGTAGCGCACCACCCAACAACGGGCGAAATCCCAGGAGGAGCTTACAGCGTTTTTTTGAATATATATATATATATATATATATATATATATTCAGTGAAAAAACCATAGGTTTCACACACGTTATAGTTAGGAATTAGCATTTAAAAAACCTTAGAAATTCAGTGAAAAAACCATAGGTTTCACACATGTTATAGTTAGCTGGACATTTTACTCGTAAAAAACCAATGAAATTCCCCCGTTATAGTTAGTTCAGCTAACTATAACTCGCGCGCCCGCAATGCACTGCTGTTGACGTCACATATTACATCACTCATGACATGGTCAGTGACATCACTCATGACATCACTGATGACATCTCAAATGACATCACTGATGACATCATCCAGTGAATGTGTGTTTTTCTGAAAATTAAATATGTTTTATATATGTATATCTCAAGGTTGATAGAAGAATAAATGGGTATATTACTGTCTAAATGGATGATTTCTTTTTGAAAAATTGATTGTGTAACTGACTGATTAAGTGTATCATAGTGAATACATGGCTTAGTGAGTAATATTTAAATATGTAAATATCTGTATCATTTTTTCACTTTGTGTATAAGTGGCTGCATGGGTTGGTGAGTAGCTACATGGGTGTCTATATAGGTTATTAGTTGGTTTTTTGAGTATTAGTCTGAGTGTCTGCATGGTTCGGTGGGGGGTATGACGTAGTGCATAGGTGCATGAATGAGTGACTCACTGTTTGTATGTGTTGAAGACAGCATGTGTGCAGGACTGCATGGGTGGATGCGTGTGTGTATGGGTGTGTTAGTGAGTGAATGACTGTCTCAATAGTGTCTTTATGAGTAACTACATATGTTTAAAACTAGTATATGTGACTATTGGTTTATATATGTGAGTATATGTGAGAGTGAGAGATTGAAAGAGTTCCTGTATGAATAAGTATGTATTTCTATAAGTGATTGTTTAAAAGACTAAGTATGTGTAAGTTTCCGTAGAAGTAAGTGTGGTGGTGTGTGTATAACTGTATATGCAAGTAAATGTATGTTTGATTCTTTATTAGCATGAGTGACTATGTTTGTGAGTAGCTCTATGGATGAGTGGCATTGTGTAACAGGATGTATAGGTGTATGAGTACATATGATAAGTGAGTACATGTATGAGTGACTGTATAGGACTGTTGGTGAATGAGTGGATGTGTATGTGGATCTTAGAATTACTGAAGAGGTTGTTGTAACTGTTATTGGTATGTCCTTTGTTTTGAAAATTTTAGTCTCTATTTTTGAATGCGTGTATCAAAGGTTTTATTAGGGTGAGAGGAGGTCTGCCACTCTATCACAAGAATGATGTCATCAGTGATGTCATCAGTGATGTCATTTGAGATGTCATCAGTGATGTCATGAGTGATGTCACTGACCATGTCATGAGTGATGTAATATGTGACGTCATCAGCAGTGCATTGCGGGCGGGCGAGTTATAGTTAGCTGAACTAACTATAACGGGGGAATTTCATTGGTTTTTTACGAGTAAAATGTCCAGCTAACTATAACATGTGTGAAACCTATGGTTTTTTCACTGAATTTCTAAGGTTTTTTAAATGCTAATTCCTAACTATAACGTGTGTGAAACCTATGGTTTTTTCACTGAATTTCTAAGGTTTTTTAAATGCTAATTCCTAACTATAACGTGTGTGAAACCCATGGTTTTTTCAGTGAATTTGCAAGGTTTTTTAAATGCTAATTGTTTTTTTTTTCTTCTATTTTTTTTAACTTATTTTTATTTTATTTTTCTTACCTTTTATAAAGACTATGGCTAAATTTTTAAAATTCTTTAATATGTTTTTTTTTTAATATATTTTTTAAAATAAACATGTAAAATTTATTTGCAGTACTTTTTTTTTTTTTTTATTATTTTTTTAGTACGCGTACCGTAAGCTTACGGTAAGCATGCGGTTTACGCAACGCTCGTAATTTTTCTACGCTGCTTGCATATAGTTACGCAATTTGCGTAGCCGCGCGTACTCCGCGTGGGATGCGTGCGCGCGTACGCTACACGCGCACGTTACGCGGAAGTGTCGGGTAGTGTCTGTTATGCGCATGCGCGCAAGCGCGTGTCTTTTTAACGCGCATGCGCACTTTTGACGTAAGCGTACCGTAAGCGCACCGTAAGCGTACGGTAGGTCATGTGATCATGAAACACAACTTTTGATTGGTTGAAACTACTTTCAGTTCTAGAACTCTCCTACACCACACCCATTCCCCTCATTTCTGCTTGTGATCCCTTAGGAGAAGGAGCTGGGTTGTCTTTGTGATACGATGGCAGAACAGCAGAGCTCTTCTGAGAGTGAGGCTAGCACTAGCAGCACTGTTTTGAGGCAGAGAGCGAGGAAACAAAAGCCCTCTTATGTATGGGATTATTTTACTTTTCCTGAAGGCCAGCAAAAGGTGAATGCACCCTTAGTAACTTGCAAGCTGTGTCAGCGTGTACTTTCAAGAGGTAATCCTGACAGGAAGTATTCCTTTGGGAATCATACCATGAAGAGACACCTCAAGGATGTACACAGAAGGACACATGGTCATCTTTTTGGAGGTAACTCTTCAGAAAGACAAGCAAGTACATCCACAGCAGCTCAGCCTGGACCATCATCTGCAGAGCTGACTCCTTCTTCTGCAGGTCAGGTGAGCCCTTCATCTGTGGGGGGAGCATCTCCTTTTGCTGGCCCTCTGGAAATGAACCCTCGATTTCGGAGGGTTGATATTCGATGCGCCTTTTGTCAAGATCTAATTTGCCATAGGGAGACCAGTGTTTCCCTAGTGAACAACAAAATAGATCAGCACACTTGTCGCTTTGAATAATTTTCCCATTCTTTCTTTCCTCTGTCCCTGCATGAACACAACGGTTCTTTTAAGAGCCAACCTTATCTTTCATCTTTTTTTTACATATGTTTTTAAAAACTTTTTTTTTTTTTTTTTTTACCGTACGCGTACGGTGCGCGTACTTTTTTTTTTTTTTTTTTTTAAAACACTAAAAATCAATATTCACATTACAAGGTCCTTGAGAGACTACAATTATTATTATTGACTTACCATACCCACTCAAAAAAATATTTATTCATTTGTTTTTTAAAAAAATAGCTTTAAAAATGGTTCTAGTGTTCGAAATTTTTCTATATCAATCTGAAAAAAAAGAAAAAAGTATTAATATTTTTAAAACATTTTATAATACAGTACACATATTTACATATTTTTCAAAAAATATTTTTGCCTTATTTTTGCTGTTTTCAGAATATATTGCATTTCACTATAAATTGTGAAAGCAATTGCATTCATCATTTTACAGCGGGCAAAAAAAAATAACAATCACAAAGATTGTATTAAAAAAGCCCAGAATCTCTTTTTACTTAAACTTAACATTATAGAAATGCATAATTATCTAAAAAAATATCATCGAATACCAATACTTATTTCTTTAAAATACCGTCTGATATTTTTGTTTCAGAAGTATAATCACAATATTATATCTCAAATAACTCCACAATACATCTGATTCCATTTCCTTTAGGCCAAATAGTAATTTTAAATTTTTTTTGGGAATAAATTTCCAACGGTAATCCAATAAAATTCTAAAGTTTAATTTGTTCAGATCTCACTGATTCTCTGTAACATTTTGGTTCACGAACATTTTTTGACTAATTTATTAAGTCCACAATAGAATTGGTTACTTTTCCACATGGCCAAATAGTAATTTTTTAAATCATTTTTGAAAAAATTTCCAATGGCAGTCCAATAACATTCCAAAATTTAAATTGTGCAGATGTTACCGATTATCTCTTAATTATTGGTTTTTGAAAGTTTCATTAAAAATTAAAAAAGTCCACATTACAATTTGTTATCTTTCTATTAGGCCAAATGATAATTTAAAAAATCTTTTTTTTACAAAATTGCAATGGTAATCCAGTAAAATGGTAAAATTATTTTGTCCAGATCTTGCCAAATCTCTCTAAAATTTAGGTTTCAGGAAGATTAGATAGGAATTTGCTAAATCAAAAGGCAAACGTTGCTTGAAAATCAATTGGGAATCATTACACAGTGTCCAGCCTTTTTCACATTTTAGATAAACTGTGTAATGTCCAGAAGTAACAGTAGGTCCATCATGGAAAATTATTGCAACAGTTACAAAAGTTTTTCCTGAAATTGATAATTGCTGTCCTGTAAACTTCTTTATTAAAGTATCCAATTTTGAACCATCAGCTCTACATCGTTGCATCATTAAAATTACATACTGTCCGTATTCCTTTAAAATTAACGTTGAAAACATGTCAGATTTACACTCACCACATTTCATGCTATGATTAGCATCTTTAACTAATTTTGCAAAAGTGACTGTTTTACTCTCTGGCAATGTCAAATAAATAAACCTTTCATTATCAACATTAGAGCCACATATATTATAACAATTTTCACAACTATGTTCCCATTTATAAGAGAGACCAAAAAAAATTTCAATGGGAACTCCTTCTTCTTCCACTACCTGAAGAAAATACATCAAAAATTTGTGTGCATCTTGCTGTTCATTTTGAGAAAACTGTGTTCGTCCTGAACATATATCTAAAAGTTTTCTAATTTCAGTAGCACTTTCTATTTGAGTTTTATCTTTACTCAGCTTTTGAAAAAGGAGACTCAGCTCTGAACAGAATCTTTTTCCCTGATTTACTATTATCTGCTCTTGCAAACTTTCCAGATAAAATGCAACATTCAGCACTACATTTGCGTAGCAGTTGACACCAGAGCTATTTTCAAAATGACATCCTACAACCTGTTCTTCATTTTCCTTTTTCTTTTTGCTTGCAATTACATCACTCCTCTTTTTTTTCCTCTTCTCTACATCTTCATTACAGATATTCTCATTTTTTTTTTTACGAGAAACTACACGTTTCTCCAACACAGGATACTGACCTAAATGAGGAGCATAGCTTCTTCTTAATCTATTATACTCCTTTACACAGTTTGTATCAGCACTAACTTTTGAATCATCAAAGTCTATCATGAATAAACCTGATAATGTTTTCACTCGTGACAAAGCAACATATGCCATACCTTCTTTGAACACAGTTGAACCAATGTTCACAAAAGCACAATCTACAGTCAATCCTTGAGACTTGTGAATAGTTACAGCATATGCTAGAGAAAACGGAAACTGCTTCCTACGTACATATAAGTCTTTCACAAGCATGAAACGAACTGTACAACGACAAATATCTTTAACTTCTTCTATCTGATCAAATTTTATTTTTAAACATTCAATTCCTTCTTTTTTCTGATAATTAATAAAACCCACAACTCTTCCCATAGCTCCATTAACTAAACCTTTTTCAACATCCAAATTTCTTCTTAAAAATACTCTACAGTTCATGCAAACATATAGATTTTTTTCTAATCCAGCTGTTTTGGAGATGTTCTTCTCTAGTGAGTCCAATTTATTTTTCAGTTTGCCTGTTACTGTGACAGTAATTCTTCCATCCTCAATTTTGTCCACTGCTTCCAATTTCCTGATCTCTTCCTTTTCCAATTTCAAAAGCTCCTCATTAAATATTGAGCATTCACGTAGAGTTGGCATTAAGCAGATGACACTTTTGTTTTCTGCAATATTCTTGTATATTTTCTCTGCAACTATTTCTTCCTTTGGAAATAAATTATGTAGCAGCCGACTCTGTAATGCTTTTTTGCCAACTTCTGTGAGTAGTCCAATTCTGATATCTTTCAGAATACTTCCATATTCTTCATCGCTTGCTTGCCTCATATTAGTAGTAAGTTCCTTGTACTCAAAGAAGGACCAAATATTTGTATTTCCGATGCTTCCCAATGACTTCTTCGTGTCTTCATGTGTGACAGTATTAAATACTGGTTGTCCTTTAACTGGAGTAAGCTGCAGAAGATCTCCAAAAACTATGACGTGTTTTCCACCAAATAACATGTCATAGTCTGTCTTCAAAATTTGCTGCATTCTTAAATGCACAAAGGCAAGCATTAAGTTTGATACCATGCTCACCTCATCAATAATGAGAACTTGCATCTTCTTCAATACTCTTGAAACTTCCAAGGATGCTTCTCCAGTTAGCTTGTTGTATTGTATTTTGTTCTCATGCTCCACTGGTAACATTAGCAAACGATGTAAAGTGATTCCTTTTATGTTATATGCTGCTAACCCAGTTGGAGCAGTAACCACACAAGACAAAGTAGAATCCGTTTTTTGCTGTAGGTAGCTTCTGATGACTTTTATTAGGAAACTTTTTCCAGTTCCAGCTTGTCCGCTTACATACATCCTGATTGGATGAAATGATGTGCATGAGCACTCTTTTTTTTCATGTAGAAATCCGTGATCAATTTTGTTTTTGATCTCTTCATAAATTTGTTGCTGCTCTTGATTCAGTTGTCTTTCCAAATTTTCTAAGTCTATAAATTCTTCTTGAGCTTGATTCATAGCCGTTTCCACTTCATTTATGGCTATTGATGCTTCATTTTCAACGATTGGTTGTCCTAGGGGATCTTGACTGAGTGTTCCTGAACTTTGGCTGTCCTGAGAACTGTCTCTAGCTATTTCTGCTGCAATTGTAGTTTCCTGTTCAATTTCTTCATTTAACATTTGCAGATAAGTTGAGAATGTACTGCATTGTATGCTGTCTTTGCAAGCATTAAAAGAATCTTCATAGCTTTGAAATTCTCCCAGTAGTTCATCCTCTGTACGCCATGGTTTAAACAACTGTAAAAGAGCCAAGTAGTAAAATTCCTTCTTGTCAGTAGTGTCACAACTCAGCTTCCGGTGATTTATCAAACTTCCTTTTGTTTGCTTCACCAAACATCCTTCTTCACCAACGACTTTATATTTTCCATTGTTGATGTCTTCTGCGGCTTTCCGTGAATAAATGTAGTTCTGCAGCACTTCATAGAGACACATGTTCTCCAGATGATGACTTCTCTTGGGATAATAAGTGTCCAACATGTTTGTTTTCAAAATATCTGTACTTTCTGGGTCATTCTCGGCCAAATATTCAATTTCTCCTACAGATTTCAGTACCCGATTTCTCATTGCTGCAAGGCCTAAACTTGCCCAAATTATTCTTCTTGACTTCGAGTAGAGACTTGCAGAAGATAAACTATCTGAACATTCGTAGGATCCAATTTCTCGATGCGATAACATCTTCAAACTGAAACTGTACAGCTTCTTACTGACAGTCTTCTCGTGAGAAATCTCTTCCCACATTTCCTTCAATTCTGTTTTTTCTGATTTCGTAATGTAAGACGTTACATATCGAGCAACAGCAATGGAATTGTCAGCTACATACTGTATATCCATGTTAGCGTTCCACATGGATAAAATGACTGGGTTGTAGTCATTTATATTTTTTGATTCTTCTTTTCTTTTAAGGTTGTAGGTATTCTTAGGTGATTTTCTTGTGATAGTATGTCTCACAGCTGACATAAAACTGTTAACTCTTCCATTTGAAAGAACAGGTCTAGGAAATCCAAATCGACATTTAGTGTAGTATTTTTCTTTGCTCTTGTATTTCCGTCGACAGTATTTTCCACACCGATGACTTTGGAAACGTAAAACTTGCTCCTTTAACTTTTTCTCTTCTGTGCTTTTTGGTATAGCACATGTTGCATATTCTTCAATGTAAGATAACACTGCTTCATCAGAATCTGTTCCAAACTTTGGGGCATCCTTGATCCACAACAGCATATGAATATGAGGAGCACCTCTTGCCTGGTACTCTTTTCTCCAAAAGAAATCCACTACTTCTCCAAGAGGTGGATTTTTTTTATTGCAGATGAAGGACATCATAGCCTCAAATCTATGATTGAAATATCTGCAAACATTAACCGGATCCAATGAGCACAGTTCTCCTGCTGTCTTGTATTCGATGTTTTTAATGTTTGAATTTGCCTCTCGTAGAAAATCCAGTAAATCATCCCAAGCGTACTCGGCACAGCTTAGGGTAAGGAACCATGTTGGAGTTCCTAAATTCCGTAACATGCATTTTAATTTACCATGACGTCGGTACCAATATTCATTTGTCCCACGCTGACAAGCCATCAGATTGATCAGTTGTGTTTCCAAATGATCATCTCGGTGCTGCACTTTCTCCATAAAATCCTTAGCAGACACATTTTGCAAATGTACTCCACTTTTTAAAATGTGATTTACTGCATAAGACAGTGCAGACAAGTCGCTTTCAAATAAAAGATGGAACAAATAAGGAATACTTTGTCGAAATCTGGGATCTTCAGCATATAGTCTTGTAGTCCGATATTCAGAAGCTGGAATCTGTTCTGGACGTTCATCGTATCGTCCTCCTTTTCCTTTAGGAAACAGCTGGGGAAAACATCGAGCTTCCAAACTCTCCTCCCATACACTCACAGTAGTTCCTTTTGCTTTCTTCATCTGAAAGAGATCAATATTGTCTCCCATAACTTCTTTTGAATGAAGAGGATATATGCTAAAATGTTCATAAATTTCTTCTTCCTTTGACTTGTCCACTTTTTCAATTTGTCCAGTTGGTGTTTGTGTCTTCTTGTAAATCTTCTTCTTCTTCTTCTTCTTCTATATAAATTGATTCATACCATTTGTTATTCCTTTTCAAATACAAATTTGCTCTTTGTACTTTCCGTACATCTACCAGCTCCTGCCAAATCTTCTTATTCTTTGTAGGTACACCATTAACCAGAATAACTAATGGTTCAGTTTCCAAAGTATCCGCATCAATAGTTTCCATATTTTTTTTCAAATCCAAGGGCAAATACACCACTCTACCTTTTAAACCTCTCAGTAAATCAGAAGGAGGCAATTTACCAGTTTTGGGCTCCATACGTACTATGGTCTGGAACGGATGAACACATTGAATGAGTATAGACTCATAAGTATTTAATTCAGAAAGTTCAGCAGGAATAGCATCCATTTCTAAATTATTATGTACAGCTCTGGTCGGCATTCTATTTTCCTCTAACTTGTTGTAACAGTATTTACAAATACGCTAACCTTCACCCAATTCAAAACAATTTTCAAGAAATATATATGTGGCAAAATCCTTCCACTTATAATTATCTTCATTTTCACTCTTTCTGTACAGATCAACATACCTGGTTTGTTTTCTATAAAGAGTTCTGCGGCAACAAATACAAGTAATATTTGGTCTTTCATTAGAGATTTTTTCAAATTTTGTTATGTGATCATTAAATGTCTTACTTACAAATGGTTCTACATTCTCTTCCACTTCTTCCTCATTTAGTGTGTCCTTCTCTGCACTGTTTTGTTCAGGACCAAAGTAACAAAACTGAATTTCATCAACCACCTTCTCTACATCTGATACCGTTCCTCGGAACAGAGCCCTATTCAATTCATCTAACTTTATTGCTGGACTTTTAGCAAAATACAACCGTCTCACAAACTTTCTCATTTCAGTATGATGAACAGCCAGCATCCTAAAATGATGGAAAACACTATTGCACACTTTTCTAGATAGACAAGCCAGAGAATGACCCTGCAAACCAGTATTCTCTCTCACTCTGCATGGATCCAGACTTTGAAGCACCTTAATCTTCTGTTTTATACTTTTTTTTACTATATTCTCTTAGAAACTCTCGAAATTTGTCAATAGATTCCTGACGCACAGTGCAAATACTACTACAATTCCAAGTGTACACTGGGGCTTTAGGACGTCTCCCCATTGCCTCATCTGCCATCACTTGTACCTCATCTCTTGGAACCATTATCTCCTTCTCCATTATGTAACCATTTTTTACTTCGTAAGAACGACCTCTGGTGTCAACTGCATGCAGCAAACTATTACTTTGAAAATAGCTCTCTTCATTAAAAAAAGGTTCACTACTTGAACTATGCATCCACTTTCCTAAAAACACTTTACAAAAGTTTGTTCTGTTCACTACTCTTTTCCTTTTGCTATGTGATTTCAGTACATTAACCATTTTGTCTAATGTACGCATCCTATTCAAAATTAATATGAATAGTTTCCTTTTTAATTCTAATGCCTTTGCTGCAATGGCTTCTATTTCTTTTTTTCTTTTATAAAACTTTGTCTTTTTCTTATATTTCTTCACATCCTTCATCAAATTAGACATAACTCTTCTCTGAAACATTTTTCTACGTATCTCTTTAAACGCTGTTTTTCTATTTATATACATCTTTTCAGTTGCTGAAGGTATATTTGCATTAACTAAATTGTCAATTTTTTCCTCTTCTTTTTTTTTAAAAACATCCTTTCGAGTACAGACATTTTGTACATTTTTCATTCTTTTGAATATATTTTTAAGAAATTGTTTTTTTTGCTTACCAGAAGATTTTTTCTTTTTCCCAACATCAGCATCTTCTACTAACTTTGGTCCTCTAGTTGTCTTCAAATATAGGGTTTTTTTTAGCGTTTTTTGAACTCTGGATTTTGTAGGCATCTTAAATTTTGTTCACTGCTCTTCAGCAATACCTGAAAAAAACTAAAAAAAAAAATCCTTTATTTTATTTAAATATATTACTACATTTCTTTTCACAATAGTCACAAAACGAAATTTCTTTGCCAATTTGAATGCACACTTACTGCTCTTTTTTTTTGGCAAGTGAAAATCACTTTTACAGACTGACACATTATGAAACCACTTTTTTGATTTTTTTAAATGCACATGTCCAAACTGCTTTTTCAGACCACCACCATGTGTAACCTGGGTGGCTGCCTACATTCCAGCAAGGGCAACCAGCCTTAGTGATGCTAAATGTATTTGCATTACAGACTGAAACCTGAAAACCCCACTCGCTTGTAAATACTGTGCATGATTATACATGGCAAGCAGATGGGTGTGTGCTAAGAGTCTGCTTCTTCCCCCAAAAAATCGCTCCCTCTTTTTCCTACTAATGCAACTGTGAAATCACCAGAAAAAACGCAATAAATATCTGCCTGTAATTCCTATTTCCACACAGAGTCATGTTTTCACATTAGTCCCAAAACGAAATTTCTTTGCCAATTTGAAAGCACACTTACTGCTCTTTTTTTTTTGGCAAGTGAAAATCACTTTTACAGACTGACACATTATGAAACCACTTTTTTGATTTTTTTAAATGCACATGTCCAAACTGCTTTTTCAGACCACCACCATGTGTAACCTGGGTGGCTGCCTACATTCCAGCAAGGGCAACCAGCCTTAGTGATGCTGAATGTATTTGCATTACAGACTGAAACCTGAAAACCCCACTCGCTTGTAAATACTGTGCATGATTCCACAGGGAAAGCAGATGGGTGTGTGCTAAGAGTCAGCTTCTGCACCAAAAAATCGCTCCCCCTTTTTCCTACTAATGCAACTGTGAAATCACCAGAAAAAAACGCAATAAATCTCTGCCTGTAATTCCTATTTCCACACAGTCATGTTTTCACATTAGTCCCAAAACGAAATTTCTTTGCCAATTTAAATGCACACTTACTGCTCTTTTTTTTTGGCAAGTGAAAATCACTTTTACAGACTGACACATTATGAAACCACTTTTTTGATTTTTTTAAATGCACATGTCCAAACTGCTTTTTCAGACCACCACCATGTGTAACCTGGGTGGCTGCCTACATTCCAGCAAGGGCAACCAGCCTTAGTGATGCTGAATGTATTTGCATTACAGACTGAAACCTGAAAACCCCACTCGCTTGTAAATACTGTGCATGATTCCACAGGGTAAGCAGATGGGTGTGTGCTAAGAGTCAGCTTCTGCACCAAAAAATCGCTCCCCCTTTTTCCTACTAATGCAACTGTGAAATCACCAGAAAAAAACGCAATAAATCTCTGCCTGTAATTCCTATTTCCACACAGAGTCATGTTTTCACATTAGTCCCAAAACGAAATTTCTTTGCCAATTTAAATGCACACTTACTGCTCTTTGTTTTTGGCAAGTGAAAATCACTTTTACAGACTGACACATTATGAAACCACTTTTTTGATTTTTTTAAATGCACATGTCCAAACTGCTTTTTCAGACCACCACCATGTGTAACCTGGGTGGCTGCCTACATTCCAGCAAGGGCAACCAGCCTTAGTGATGCTGAATGTATTTGCATTAACAGACTGAAACCTGAAAACCCCACTCGCTTGTAAATACTGTGCATGATTATACATGGCAAGCAGATGGGTGTGTGCTAAGAGTCTGCTTCTTCCCCCAAAAAATCACTCCCCCTTTTTCCTACTAATGCAACTGTGAAATCACCAGAAAAAACGCAATAAATCTCTGCCTGTAATTCCTATTTCCACACAGAGTCATGTTTTCACATTAGTCCCAAAACGAAATTTCTTTGCCAATTTGAAAGCACACTTACTGCTCTTTTTTTTTGGCAAGTGAAAATCACTTTTACAGACTGACACATTATGAAACCACTTTTTTGATTTTTTTAAATGCACATGTCCAAACTGCTTTTTCAGACCACCACCATGTGTAACCTGGGTGGCTGCCTACATTCCAGCAAGGGCAACCAGCCTTAGTGATGCTGAATGTATTTGCATTAACAGACTGAAACCTGAAAACCCCACTCGCTTGTAAATACTGTGCATGATTCCACAGGGTAAGCAGATGGGTGTGTGCTAAGAGTCAGCTTCTGCACCAAAAAATCGCTCCCCCTTTTTCCTACTAATGCAACTGTGAAATCACCAGAAAAAAACGCAATAAATCTCTGCCTGTAATTCCTATTTCCACACAGAGTCATGTTTTCACATTAGTCCCAAAACGAAATTTCTTTGCCAATTTGAAAGCACACTTACTGCTCTTTTTTTTTGGCAAGTGAAAATCACTTTTACAGACTGACACATTATGAAACCACTTTTTTGATTTTTTTAAATGCACATGTCCAAACTGCTTTTTCAGACCACCACCATGTGTAACCTGGGTGGCTGCCTACATTCCAGCAAGGGCAACCAGCCTTAGTGATGCTGAATGTATTTGCATTACTGAGTCCAACCTCAAACCCTTAAACTATTCTTTTTTTTTCCAGTACACCTTAATTTATCGTGAAAACATAGTCCATATTATTTTACATGTTCCTCACATTTAAATTTCTCCCAAAACAGAAAATGATAAACGCAACTTCAACAAAAAGAATTTCCATTTCTATTATTCATTTCTTAATTTACCATATACATCTCCTCTCAAACTCTAACCTCACCTTTAAAATTAGTTAGTTGTGAAAGAAATGTGGCACTCAAACAGCAGATTATCAGAGCCAGGATCTCTGTTCTGTTCACCTCTCTCCTCTCAGTAGAACCAGATAATGGCAAACTTTCCCTCTATTTTTCCACACATATACATGTATGTTTCAAATCTAAGTGCTTCCCCCTTTTTTTCAAATGTAATCACACATTTCTATTGGTTGAAAACCAACCCTTTTCCAAAAGTACCCTGCCCCCAACTTGACTTCTGCCTAGTACCCTTCCCCCAACTTGACTTCTGCCTGCTACCATAGCAACAGCTCATGGAACACTGCTGTGTGGAGTTAGGTCAGAAGTTCGCCACACAATGTTTCAATTCCACAGAGCAAGAGTGCTTGACTTTTCAAACCTAACAGCAAATCCATAGTACTGTTCTTTGGTAACACATTTTTTTGTACCAATACAAAACATGCTTCTATTAGTTTACACATACAGCCTAGTTTTTATTCTAGAATGGTATGAAACAGCCAATCAGTTCTTTTTGTTTTGAAAAAAATATGTATGCCTCCATTTCCAAACTGTCTTTCTTTTCATATTGCCATTCTACTGAAAGACACCTCCTGAGTGCATCCAGTTCTCCTTTGAAGATGTTCACAGTGTGGATTGTAGGGCACAGCTATGTCTTCTGGAGTGAAAAGTTTGCAGAGAAAACAGATATGGTGAGAGACCTTGCTTTGCCAAATGTAGACATTAAATGGATTGGTCAGAGAGGGTTAAAGTGGCACCAATTGATGCCATTGGTGAAATCCTTCATGCAAATCCAACACCCTGACCTCATAATAGTGCACTGTGGTGGCAATGACCTAGGCCCTTTGACTGGGGTAGGTCTGGAAATGCTTATGAAGGACACCTTTGCACAACTGTTTTCACTTTTCCCTAAAACTGCCTTTGTGTTTTCCAACATATGCCAAAGGCAAAAATGGAACTGGTCCAATCATTTCTGTCCGCAGATTGACAAAGCAAGAAAGCACGTCAACAAATCTGTTTCTGCTTTCCTCCGTGACTATGGTATGGGTGCCATTTACCACAACAACTTGCGTTATGACATGCAAGACATTTATAGAGGAGATGGTGTGCACTTCAATGATGAAGGGAACAGAGTCTTCCTCTTGAACCTTAGACTCTGCATCGGTACTTACTTGTAGGTACCACTAAAAAATCATTTCATAAACACAACGGCTCTTTTTAGAGCCCCCTAATATCTAAACACTTAAATCTGAATTTCATTTATTTTTTTATTTTTTTTTCTACCGTACGCTTACCGTAAGCTTACCGTACGCGTACCCCGTGATTTTTTTTAAAATCAATAAATGTTTTCTTTGTACTTTTCAGTCCTTCTTTGACCCCCTCACAAAGTAAGGGGGTCTGTAACTCTCCTCATTGCCCCCTTTTCTTGTTTTCACTCTTTTTTTTCTGAGTGAAACACACAAAATGGCGGCCGCCGCTTCCTGGTTTCGGCCGATTCGAATGTTTACTAAGATCTAACAGCCAATCAGAATCGCGCTCGCGCACGCCACCGTACGCGTACGGTAAGCTTACGGTAAGCGTAAGGTAAGCGTACCGTAAGCGGGCTCAGATATATATATTGATTTAAAGGCTATTTTCTCAGAATCTACTGAACAGATTTACACCAAACCTACAAAAGGCACTTCCTTGACATAGGGACTACCTCTCTGCCAAATTTCTAGTAATTCTGTTCAGCCGTTCGGGCTGTAGCTCGTTCTAAAGGTCCTATGGAAAAATGCATTGGAAAAACGCGTTTTGGGACCCCCCTTTTATCTCAGCCCCCGCTTGACGTATCCCCCCGAGACTTTCAGGGTAGGAGCGGAGCGGAGCGCCCCACCTATTTTGAGAAATTCGCGAGGATTCATCGACCGGCGCCAAAGTTATTCCAAATAGAATGTTGCGGTTTTCCTATGGAAAAGGGGTCCTAACCATAACTACCTACTGGCGACCGCCAGTAGGTAATATATGTGTATATATATATATATATATATATATATGTATACATATATATATATATATATATATATATATATATATATATATATATATATATATATATATATATATATATATATATATATATATATATATATATATATATATATATATATATTACCTACTGGCGGTTGCCAGTAGGTAGTTATAGTTAGGACCTATTAGCCATAGGAAATCCGCAACATTCTATTTGGAATAACTTTGGCGCCAGTTGATGAATCTTCGCAAAATTTTCAAAGCTCGTGGCCCGCTCCGGTCCGCTCCTATCCTGAAAGTCTCGGGGTGATTTGTCAAGCGGGGGCTGAGAAAAAATGGGGGTCCCAAAACGTGTTTTCCCCATGCAATTTTCCATAGGGACCGTTAGTCGCAGCTACAGCTCAAACTGCTGAACAGAATTACACCAAATTTGGCAGAAAGGTAGGCCTTGGTTCAGAGTCATGCCTTTTGCTTAAATGGTGTAAATCTGTTCAGTAGTTCCTGAGAAAATCAAAATCACATATATATCTGGGAGGAGCCTAACCACACATCTGATCGTGAGATCTGATTGGCTGTCAGCACTTCATCCAAGAAGTGTTGGCAGCCATCTTGGGACCAATATACATGATAGCACCTCATTAAAAAGCATTGCAGTTCATAGAAGGTTTTAAGACTTTAGTTACATTATAAATCATTTGTTGATGGTACCATACTCATTTTAGGAATTGTGGTGTGTTCTAAGGTGATTTTACCATGTGAAAAAGCCTTCTGCTGTGATATCATGAATAATGTTTGAGAGAACTATTTTCTCATGCTTTTCCCACAGAGGTTTGGAAGGTCATCTATAAGCTAATAAGCTAAACTGAGAGCATATTTTCTGTAAATTCACATTATCTTTCTCAGTCATGTGAGAATGAAGTCTGACATTCTCAGTAAAACATGTACATCCAACAAGGGCAGAGACTGTCAGTTGATTCCTTTGTGTAATACTGCAGCTTCTCAGAGTGTTCTAAAGAACAACTAGAGCGCTAACATTCCTACTTATGACAAACGTATTGCACACCTGAAGCCATCTTGATTGGAATAAAGTGGTAACTCTTAAAACATTTAATTTAAAAAGGAACACAATGAGGGGGTTCATTTTGCCATAGAAAGTATGATTAGTGCTGCAGAAAGAAAAATTAGGGCACATTTTGAGTGACTTCTCAAATCCTCTTCTATTTCATAAAAAAATTCTGACATGCAGACTGAAACATGCACTTTCAATACCAGCAGCAGACTTCCCTGGTGAGCAGTAGCTTTACTACAGTGATCTAATGAGCAACTAGAGTGCTAACATTCAGAATTTACGGATGACCCCGGCAAATATTGCGAATGAGATGCAGAGCAGACGTTCCCGTGCAAAAAGCAGTGAACACACCACTTTGCAACTTTCTCAACCACCAGCAAGATTGGCGAAGAGAGTACAAAACAGGCGATAATGTGCACCAGGAAGTTTAGACGTGCTCTGACCTGGTGTAAAGTCGGACTAGAACCTGCAACATGAAAGGGAGCCCAGACCACAGCCACACCTGAACGACAACAGATGCAATGAAGCCAACGATCTTGCAGCTCGGACACCCAACAGTGCCCCGACACCCTCCCACCAGCCCCTTGTCCACCATCCCCCCCGGACCGCCCCGACAAACAAATGTGACAACAACCTTCCAAAATCTGGAACATAACAAATCGGGTGATGTCGCACAATTAAAATAAAAAACATGCATGCGAGGTTGGACAAATGAGAATCTCAGTCATCTATGGATTTACATATAAAACATTTTATTTAAAACAAAACAACAAAATAAAAGTAGGTACAGCCATGGCGAGTCATCCCTCGACAATCGGTGAATCACAGCCTGCAAGACAAAAAGCAAGATAAGATTGTGCGTCATGCGCCCATCAAAGGAGACTTAGAGAGAGAGAGAAAGAGTGAGAGAGAGGAAGAGAGAGAGAAAGAAAGAAAGAGTGCGAGAGAGAGGAAGAGAGAGAAAGAGTGAGAGGAAGAGAGAGAGAAAGAGAGAAACAGTGTGAGAGAGAGGAAGAGGGAGAGAGTGAGAGAGAGGAAGAGAGAGAGAGAAAGAGTGTGATGTAGAGAAAGGAAGAGATGGAGAGGGAGAGTGAGTGCCGACACTGTGGGCAAAACCCTTACAGCTCACCTTTCCGCCACCGGTGTGTCTCCAACCACGTGCCTGGACATAGTGCAGCACTCAAGCTCACTCATCTGAGACATAGTATAGAATCAGTAATGGCAGAGTACATACAACTGCACAGGCCTAAATCGCTGTCCCGCCCCTGCGCACCCAGGCTGCTGCACCCCATCCACTCTCGCCACCCAGAGGTGTCTGCCCATCCCCTGCGCACCCAGGCTGCTGCACCCTATCCACTCCCACTGGCCAGAGGTGTCTGTCTGCTCCTGCACAACCAGGCTGCTGCACCCCATCCACTCCCACTGCCCAGAGGTGTCTGCCCACTCCTGCGCACCCAGGCTGCTGCATACTATCCACTCCCACCGCTCAGAGGCGACTGCCCGCCGCTGCGCAAGCAAGCCTCTCTGCTCACCTTCCGCCACTGGCGTGTGTCCAAGAGGGCCCCCCACATGCCAAAGCAACCTCCTCAGTAGTGGCGTACACGCAGTCCAGCCGAGCTCACAATTCAGATCGGGTCTTGATTGCCAGGATGGTGTATCAAGGCCACGCATCATTGCAGGCTGCACACCCGCTCAGCTCTAGTGGCACTAACTCAGTGGAACTCAAGTCATGGCCACGTGGCGGGAGGCCCGTGTCGGGTAGGGGGGGTCGACAATCTGTGAATCACAGCCTGCAAGGCAAAAAGCAAGATAAGATTGTGCGTCATGTGCCCATCAAAGGAGAGAGAGAAAGAGAGAGAGAGAGAGAGAAAGTGAGAGAGGAAGACAGAGAGAAAGACAGAGAGAGGAAGAGAGAGAAAGAGTGAGAGAGAGAGAGGAAGAGAGAGAAAGAGAGAAACAGTGTGAGAGAGAGGAAGAATGTGTGAGAGAGAGAGATGAAGAGAGAGAAAGAGTGTGAGAGAAAGGAAGAGATGGAGAGGGAGAGTGAGTGCCGACACTGCGGACAAAACCCTCACAGCTCACCTTACCGCCACCGGTGTGTCTCCAACCACATGCCGGTACATACTGCAGCCCTCAAACTCACTCATCTGAAACATAGTATAGAATCAGTAATGGCAGAGTACATACAACTGCACACGCCTTCATCGCTGTCCTGCCCCTGCGCACCCAGGCTGCTGCCCCCCATCCACTCCCGCCACCCAGAGGTGTCTGCTTGCCCCTGCGTACCCAGGTTGATGTACCCCATCCACTCCCACCGCCCAGAGGTGTCTGCCGGCCCCTGCGTACCCATGCTGCTGCACACCATCCACTCCCACTGCCCAGAGGTGACTGCCCGCCGCTGCGCAAACAAGCCTCTCTGCTCACCTTCTGCCACCGGCGTGTGTCCAAAAGGGCCCACCATGTGCCGAAGCAACCTCCTCAGCCGTGGCGTACATGTGGTCCAGCCGAGCTCACAATTGAAATCGGGTCTTGATTGCCCGGACGGTGTATGAAGTCCATGCATCATCACAGTCTGCACACCCACTCAGCTCTGGTGGCACTAACTCAGTGGAACTCAAATCATCGACACGTGGCGGGAGGCCCGTGCCGGGGGGGGGGGAGGGGGTCTACAATCTGTGAATCACAGCCTGTAAGACAAAAGCAATATAAGATTGTGCGTCATGTGCCCATCAAAGGAGAGAGAGAGAGAGAAAGAGAGAAAGAGTTAGAGAGAGGAAGAGAGAGAGAGTGAGAGAGAGAGGAAGAGAGAGAATGAGTGAGAGAGAGAGGAAGAGAGAGAGAAACAGTGTGAGCGAGAGGAAGAAAGAGTGAGAGAGAGGAAGAGAGAGAGAGAGAAAGAGTGTGAGAGAGAGAAAGGAAGAGATGGAAAGGGAGAGTGAGGGCCGACACTGTGGACAAAACTCTCACAGCTCACCTTTCCGCCACCGGTGTGTCAGGACATACTGCAGCATTCAAGCTCACTCATCTGAAACATAGTATAGTATTAGTAATGGCAGAGTACATATAACTGCACACGCCTTCATCGCTGTCCCGCCACTGCGCACCCAGGTTGCTGAACCCAATCCACATCCACTCCCACCGCTCAGAGGTGTCTGCCTGGCCCTGTGCACTCAGGCTGCGGCACCCCATCCACTCCTGCCACCCAGAGGTGTCTTTACGCACTCAGGCTGCTGCACACCATCCACTCCCACCGCCCAGAGGTGACTGCCCGCCCCTGCGCACCCAGGCTGCTGCACACCATCCACTCCCACCGCCCAGAGGTGTCTGCCCACCCCTGCACACCCAGGCCTCACTGCTCACCTTCCGCCAACTGCGTGTAGAAAAGAGGGGCCACCACGTGCCGCTGTAAGCCCCAAGCCCGGGACCCGCGGACAGGGTACCCTCCACATCATGCAGCCCCGCTCCGCAGGCCACCAGGTCTCACATTTGGTGCTGCGTCTTGATTTTACCATGGCAGAGGACATACCAGTGCATCCGCCATCATCGCAGTTTGCACACCCGCTCAGCCCTTGCGGTGCCACTAACTGTGACCCGTGAGGCCACGCCTGATGGCAATAGGCCCCCGCTGTTCGATGGCTCAGGCCTACACTGCGGTCCAGTAGGGCACACAAAACCTGACATGTCTGGACCGTCGGGACAGGGCATCATCGCAGGCTGCACACCCGCTCAGCACTTACAGTGCCCCTACCTCACTGCACCGAAAGTCACCGTCCCATGGCGGTGTGCCTGTGCCGGCTGCAGTGTATCCGTCTGAAATGGAAATGGCGTGGAGAACGTGCGCCCGGTCCTTTTTATTGGCAGGGTCACTTGTCCTGTGACGCCTGTGCTTGATGGGTGTGGTGTGGGTGTAAACCAGCCATCAGGGAGTGTCTGTGGCGTGCTGACAACTAGACCTGTGAGCAGCAGATCACTACAATGAAAATCTGGGCCATGTAGCGTTGTTGTCCCTCCCTGTAAGCGTAAGCGCAGTGGGCTGGCCTGGCATATGCCAGTCCTTCGTGAGGCTGTGAACAATGACTCCGGAACTCTGGGTGTGGTTCCGTTCTGGGCTGTATGAGGAATCAACTGATGCAGGTGTCCCTGTTGCAGTGCTGCCGCCATCCGGGCCGCAAGCGCCAATGTGTCACCCTGTGACCCATGTCCCAAAACATGGCCAACATGGAAGGTAGGGGGGAATCACTGACCCTACATTCATCCATACGTCCACACATGAAAGATCGTGCACATGACATATCTGTGTGGATATGAATGTTTATTGCACAGCTGTAGCAATACAGGGCCATGCAAAGCCCAAATTTCTGTTTTTGGCACATGGAGGGCAGCCAATTAGAGCCAAGCTCGTGCTCGGGGGTTAGGCTCCGCCAACATATGTACTTATCGAATCACGACAATTCCGAAGCACTTATAAATTCACTATACACTCTCCTTGCAGTACTCTAATGATCCAGTCTCTACCTATGTACTTATAGAATGACCGAGACAAAGTTACATAACCAATGTTTTCCCCACTGCCAGAGGTAACATGGTTGTGAGCACTGTCCACAGCAGAATGTAATGTGGTAGGGCCCAGGGGCAGCATCATGCATACATAGTGAACACACAGACTCAGTTAGATAGTAGAACTGGGTACAGGCACGTGCGCTCGGCCCCTTTTCATTACCAGGGTCACATGTCCAGTGACGTCTGTGCTGGATGCGTGTGGGGTGAGTGTAAGCCAGCCCTCAGGGAATGATTGGTGCTCGCAACAAGTACAACAGTAATCATCGGATCAATCATAAAGGGTCCATGATTTGTGCTGCACTAAGGTTGGGGCACCAGATGTGAAATAATACACAAAAGTTTCTGTCATAAAGGGTTCATGACTTGTGGAACACTGAGGTAGGGGCAGAAGATCTGAAATCATACACAAAAGATTCTATCATAAAGGGTCCATGAGTTGTGGTGCACTGAGATAGGGGCATCAGAAGCATTCAGCGTGTGCACAGCTAGCGATGATGCGTGGTCCGGGAGGGCCGCACTGGTAGCAATGTCTGTTGCCTACTGGACTGCGTCATCTGCAATCGCAACTCGATCTGAATTGTGAGTCCAGCTGTCTGAAATGTAGATCGAAGGCAGTAGTCAGCACAGACATCGAGGAATGCTTTTTGTCACTTCCTCTTGACAAAATCCGAGGACATAGAGTACAATTCTGTCTGCAATTAATAAAGCATGTCTCAATGTAAATTGTGAGCTCTGCTGACCGCAGTGTGGGTGTATGGAAAAAAAGATGAAATATGTATGTACTACATTGTCGAAATATGTAGGTTTCAGGGACGTTATAGTTAGTTGCCTACTGGACTCTGAAATTAATGAATCAAGACTGAATTTGAATTGTGAGCCCTGCTGACCACAGTGTAGGCCGGAGGCAGCGGTCAGCAAAGGCCCACAGTCACGTGGCATTGACTTTAGCTGCACAGATTGGGAGCATTTGGTCTTAACCGATTATAGTCTCTTACACAATTTGCATCGATGCTAATTTTGAATTGTGAGCCCTGCTGACCGCATTGTAGGCCGGAGGCAGCGGTCAGGAAGAGCCTACAGCCACATGGCATTGACTTGAGCTGCACAGACTTAGTGGCACCTGAAGCACTCAGCGTGTGCGCAGCCTGCAATGATGCGTGGTCCGGGCGAGCCGCACTGGTAGCAATGTCTTTTGCATAAGGAATTCTGCCTTAATAAGGCTACGTGGCGATGACTTGTGGTGCAGTGAGACAGTGGCACCTGAAGCACTCGGTGTGTGTGCAGCCAGCGATGATGCGTGGTCCGGGCGGGCCGCACTGGGAGAAATGTCTTTTGTCTAATGAATTCTGCCTCAGTAAGGCCACGTGGTGGTGACTTGTGGTGCACTGAGTTAGTGGCACCTGAAGCACTCAGCGTGTGTGCAGTCTGCGATGATGCGTGGTCTGGGCGGGCCGCACTAGTAACAATGTCTTTTGCCTAATGAATTCTGCCTTGATATGGCTACATGGAGATGACTTGTGGTGCACTGAGTTAGTGGCACCTGAAGCACTCAGCGTGTGTGCAGTCTGCGATGATGCGTGGTCTGGGCAGGCCACACTGGGAGCAATGTCTCTTGCATACTGTACTGCGTCATCTGGAATCGCGACTCAATCTGAATTGTGAGCCCTTCTGTCCGCAGTGTACATCGAAGGCAGTAGTCTGTACAGACATGACTCTGTGGTGCTGTGCCGCTTGGTTCCAGGGAGCCTGTGTCGAGAAGAGCGGCGGTCACGGCGACGGACTCATGGCATGGTGAGGGCCGCCGCTGTGGCAGACACGTTGGCTTCCCAGAAGTGAACCACACCCAGAGTCAGGGCCTATTTATTCACACTCCTACGCTGGAGTGGCATACATTGGACCAACCCACTCCGCTTCCGCTTACAGTGGGGGACAACACAGCTACCTGACCGAGATCTTTCCCACTGCCTGAGGTAACATGGTTGCGTCCACTGTCCACAACACTACAAACACCAGCAGTATATATACACATGCAGAGGTCTGTGCTCTGCATAGTGAGGTCTGTCTAGCACATAACCGCTACACTTGGCATTGTGTGCATTGTTATTGATGGGTGACTTGCGTCCTTCACACATACCTGATTGCCACATCTCCCAACATTCAGCTATTGTGTGGCTGAGGGTCCATGCCATTTTGGGAAGGTCTGCTGTCCTGTTCTGCGCTGCCTCAGTGGTAGTGGGGGAGGGGTGGTCCGGGGGGAGGTCCCGGGGGTGGTGGTGGGTGTTTTGGCCTTCTTGGGTGTCGGAGCTGTATGATCAGTAGCTCTATGAAATGTGTTAGTCTTCAGATGTGGCTCTGGCGTGGTGTGTTGGTGAGTGAATGGATGTCTCAATGGTACATGTCCAAGTAACTACATATGTAAAAGGCAGAGAAAGTGCGAGTTGAAATATATAAATGACTATATGTGAGAGTCAGTGATTGTGAGAGTGGCTGTATGGATGAGTGTGTACTTGTATAAGTGATTGCATAAGAGAGTAAGTATGCGTTTGTTTCTGTTTGAATAAGTGATGTGGTGTGTGTATAACTGTATAGGTCAGTAAATGGCAGTGTGATTGATTCTTTGCATGACTGACTATGTGTGTGAGTAAATCAGGATGAGTGGTGGTGTGTGAGTGCATGTATAGGTGTATGAGTGCTTATGATAGTGTTATATTGATGAGTGACTGCAAGTATCTGTGATTGTATGGGTGAATGAGTGGATGTGTGTGTAGACCTAGGAATCAGTGAGTACGTATGTAGTAACTGGTATTGGTGTGTCAATGGTTGCAAAAATGGTAGTCTGTATTTTACAGTGAGTGTATCAAAGATTATGTTAGAGTGTGAAGAGGTGCAAGATTTTCATGTGGATGATGTCATCAGTGATGTCATTTGAGATGTCATCAGTGATGTCACTGACCATGTCATGAATGATGTAATATGTGACGTCATCAACAGTGCATTGCGGGTGCGCGAGTTATAGTTAGCTGAACTAACTGTAACGGGGGAATTTCTATGGTTTTGTACGGGTGAAATATCCAACTAACTATAACGTCCCTGAAACCTGTTTTTTTCAGTGAATTTCTAAAGTTTTTTAAATGCTAATTTCTAACTATAACGTGCCTGAAACCTATGTTTTTTTCAGTGAAAAAAATATAAATAAAAATATATATATTCATATGTATATATATATATATATATATATATATATATATATATTAAACAAGAAAAACCTCTACTCTGTAAAAGATATACACACACACGTGTGTGTGCATTTATTAGCTTATATACATGTATACATATATATATATATATTCACTGAGAAAACCATAGGTTTCAGGGGCGTTATAGTTAGCTGGACATTTCCCTCGTACAAAACCCTAGAAATTCCCCTGTTATAGTTAGTTCAGCTAACTATAACTCGCGCCCCCGCAATGCACTGCTGATGACGTCACATATTACATCACTCATGACATGGTCAGTGAATTTCTAAGGTTTTTTAAATGCCAATTCCTAACTATAACGCCCCTGAAACCTATGGTTTTTTCAGTGGATTTCAAAGGTTTTTTAAATGCCAATTCCTAACTATAACGTGCATGAGACCTATGGTTTTTTCAGTGAATTTCAAAGGTTTTTTAAATGCTAATTCCTATCTATAACTTATCTCTAAAGATATCATGTTTAATGATTTTCATTGGATTTCTATATTTGTCAAATTCAGTGTGTCAATTTCATTAATTATGTTTTTTTTAAAATACTTTTTTATCACCATTTTTTAAACTTATTTTTGCAATTAATTCTTTTAAAAATTAACAAATATTATTTGTTTTTATTGGGTTTTTCAAACATATTTTTTTATATTTTTAAAAATATTTTTTTAACTATATGTTCTAAACTTTATTTTATATATTTTTTTCCCATGTTTTTGGATCCACGCACCTTATGCGCACCGTTCTCGATCCCTACGCGTCAGCATCCGCGCATGGTATGCGTTGGGTACGTGTTTAGTGCGCGATCGCAATACGACCGGTACGCGACTCCCAGCCTATACGCGACACGTTCGATGTACGCAACGCGAAGTTTACGCGCTTCCGCGATGCGTCATCTGCGTCTAGGTAGGTGCGCGGATCCCGCGAAATATTTAACATTTAAAAAAACATATATATGTATTTCATGTGAATATTAATTGAAGACAAACTCTAAACTAGTCTTAAAAGTAATATATTTTTACATGTAATCCTATATTTTTTTTTAATTCAATTTCGCGGATGCGCGCGGATCCCATTAGACCTGCAAAAAAAGAGATTTGATTGGTTCATTAGACTTCCTTGTTCTAACTATTGAAAGACCCCACCCAATTCAATCATTCTTCTTTCACCTTCTTTGGAGGAGCATCTCTTTGCAGAGAAGAAGATTTTTTAGACTAAGTTTACACTTAGCTCTAACTTTTTTCAACTAAAAATGGCTTCAGGGTAGCAGGCATCACCTGCATCTCCTCATTCATCTGAGGATGAATTTTTGGAGGAGGCACCACCCACACCACGTTTTTCATCTGTGGTGTGGACATTTTTTACGTATCCTGAGGGGCAAACTAAAACCAATGCCACCTTGGTCACGTGCGAGATTTGCAAAAGAGTGCTGTCGCGAGGGGATCCTAACAAGAAATACTCGTGCGGCACGGCAAGTATGATGAAGCACCTAAGGAACCTTCATCCGAACAATCTTGCACGAGAAGAGTGCAAACGGATGAGAAACACTCCTGCTCCTGCACCTTCCACCTCATCGCAGCCGAGCACTTCAAGAGTGCATCCATCAGCCCAAAACTTGGACATCCGTCCTCAATTTCAATTTTTAAAAGTGCTCTGCCCTAAGTGCAATGCGACTTTGTGCTACGGTGAGCAGTCGATCGATCTGATCTGCCGCCGGCAAGAAAGTCACAATTGCTAGTTTGTTTATTTTTGTTTTTTTTTTGTTCCATGAAGTTCATTGTTTGGTTCCTCCTGTTTTTTTTGTTGTTTTTTTTCTTCCAGAAAAACCAAAAAAATCACAAAATTGTTAGAAAACCCCCCAAAAAAATATAAAAGAAGAAAGAAGAAAAAAAAAGTTCTTCTAAGAACTAACTTTCCTGGTTTAAAAAATGAGCTAAATTTATTTGTTAGTGTGTGAAAGTTTAGATGAATGTATGTGTAGTACGTAATTGACTGCATGAATGCATTAGTAGCGTATGGTGAATGTATAAGTGCAGAACTATGAGAAAGTGCTGCAGCATCACACAGTAACCTCTTTAACTGCAGTGTGCTGTAGTACTTCCGAAGCACAGGGATGCAACATATGTACATAAATATGTTGCAAATCTATGCTTCTCTCTGCACGGTTGCTTAAACTGCAGCCATGTGGTGACACAGGCACCCTTGCACCATAGTGCAAGGATATCTGTGTCATATGCTGTTTGTTTTTCTGCAGGAAGACACACCTTCCTGCACAAAAACAATGAGAAAATGCATTTTTCTCCTTCAATGTATGCTGAACATTTCAGCATGCATTGAAGATATAAAAATGTGGAGAAATGAAAACAATTCTCCTTGTTGTGCTTTCCTACACCAATTTTAGAATGGTGCAGCATTCACACACATATCGAGATTTCTGATTTCTGATAAATCTAGACATGTGTCTCGTTCTATCAGTATTCAGTCCAATCATGCACAACAACACTTATAGAACACCCTTTCAACGCAAAGTGGTGTGCATAATGAGGTTGTATTTACATGGAGTATAAAAAGTGCACAGAGTGCCTTTTCCTCTCTTTGTAAATATGAAAGAGTGTCTTGCGCAATAATTATGTTACAAAAAGTGACATATTTCTGGTTTTAAAATTCCTTGCGAATGATAGAAGGTAAGTACAGAGTTTTGTCTGCAAAGATGTTCAAAGAAGTATGATTGAAATGATTGCGGTCCTTCAATAGGTACAATGGGAAATATTATGAACCCCTCAAATCTCTTTTTTTGCAGGTCACATGATATATGATTATGGTCAGATTTCAAAACTACATAGGTATAAACAGTGTTTTTAGAAACGTGTTTCAACTTTGTAGCTACTTGCAGACCTCCTCATTCTGCATATTGAGGCCTAGTTAAACTTACCTTCACAATAATAGGAATAAAAAATGGTATACATTTTTTTCAGATTTTCATTGCAATCTAAATTCATATAAATTGCTTATTTTAAAATTTGGGTCTGTGAAAAAAAAAAAAAAATTATAACATGTAATAATACATTTTTTACAACACAGCATAATTTCCACAAAGTAATTTGTTTGCCTTTTTTGCTGTTCTCAGAATATATTGAATTTCACTAGAAATAGTGATTTCAATCGTACTCCTCACTTAAAAGCGGGCAAAAAAAAAACAATCAGAAAGATTGTTAAAAAAAAAACAACATGCTATTCTCATTAAAATACCACAAGATACAAATCACACATATATAAAATGCTTATGGCTAACGACATTTTATAAGTTTAACTTACAAAAACTGTAAATGTTGCTGCTTTAAAATATTCACCGAATCTAAGGATGAATTTTTGGAGGAGGCACCACGCCCACAACCTTTTTCTTCAGTGGTGTGGAATTTTTTTACTTTTCCCGAGGGGCAAACAAAGACCAATGCCACCTTGGTCACGTGCAAGATTTGCAAAAGAGTTCTGTCACAAGGGGATCCTAACAAGAAATACTCGTGCGGCACGGCAAGTATGATGAAACACCTAAGGACCCTTCATCCGAACAATCTTGCACGAGAAGAGTGCAAACGGATGAGAAACACTCCTGCTCCTGCGCCTTTCTGAGTTTCTTTTCTTTTTTATTCTGCCATGATTTCTCTATTTTAACGTTGAAAAACAGTATCTGTAAAAAAGAATCACAAATAAATATATATTAATAACTTTCAAATTTATACTATTCCATTATTGTACAAACACATTTTATATAAAAACTGACTAAGAAACTATAGCCCTGAACCACAAGTGTGACGATGGTTAAAACACTACATGCATAGTGGATACTACTTTGAAGCAGTTCATGCCCTAAAGCCTACCTCACTAAAAGACTACATGCTAACTGACTTAATGGTTACAGTACTATAAGGAGACACACTGGGTGAGTAACAGGGTGTTTGCTAGAAGTGTATGAATACTGACTGGGGAATTGAAGGTGTGAAAGACAACTGCGTAGGTGGTTAAGAGGACTGCATACATAGTGGATAGGCGTTTGAAGCAGTCCATGTGCTAAGGCCTGGCTCACTGCATGAGTACTTGGGTACTGACTGAATGATTAGAGTACAGCAAGGAGAGTGCCTGGGTGAATTTATAAGTGGTTGGCTTTTGGCACAGTGAATGGATTAGTACTTAGTACTGAATGGGTCACTAGAGGAGTGCAAAGGGAGTGACAGGATGTTTGCTGGACTGTATGGATACTGACTAGGGAATTGAAGGTGTGAAAGACAAGTGTATAGTAGGTTAGAAGACTGCATGCATACTGCATAGACATTGGAAGCAGTCTATGATGTAATGTATGGCTCACAACATGAGTACTTGGAAACTGACTAAATCATCAGACTACTGCTAGGACAGGACCTGGGTAAAACTTTTACATTTTCAGTTCTGCCGCAGTGAAGAGAATAGTACATGGTACTGCACTTTAGTGTCAAACCCTGACTCATTTTATCAATGCATAAGCAAAGACTAGCTCCTAATGCTACTAAAACTTGACAACATGACCGGTTTTAAAACAGTTATCTGTCAGCAAATACACGATGTTACCAAATTCTTCTCTCACAATCCTTACCCAAATACACACAGACTCACAGTGTGATTTTAGACAAGCAACACTATCCTAGGAGTTTACCAAAACTCATTCACTAGTCTAGAAGAGGTAAGGGTACTGCACACAATCTACATATTTAAGTACTGCACTTTAGTGTCAAAGCCTGACTCATTTTATCAATGCATAAGCAAAGACTAGCTCCTAATGCTACTAAAACTTGACAACATGACCGGTTTTAAAACAGTTATCTGTCAGCAAATACACGATGTTACCAAATGCTTCTCTCACAATCCTTACCCAAATACACACAGACTCACAGTGTGATTTTAGACAAGCAACACTATCCTAGGAGTTTACCAAAACTCATTCACTAGTCTAGAAGAGGTAAGGGTACTGCACACAATCTACATATTAACGTACAGCACATTAGTGTCAAAGCCTGACTCATTTAATCAAACCATAAGCAAAAACTGCCTTCTAATGCTACTAAAACTTGACAACAAGACAGGTTTTAAAACAGTTATCTCTCAGCAAATACACAATGTTATCAAATGCTTCTCTCACAGTGGTTCCCAAATGCACAAAGACTCAGTGTGATTCTAGATAAGCAACACTATCCCTAGCAGCTTACCAAAACTCATTCACTACTGTGCAAGGGGTAAGGAGACTACACACAATCTACATATTAAAATACAGCACATTAGTGTCAAAGCATGACTCATTTTATCAATGCATAAGCAAAGACTGGCTTCTAATGCTACTAAAACTTGACAACATGATAGGTTTTAAAACAGTTATCTGTCAGCAAATACACGATGTTACCAAATGCTTCTCTCACAGTGGTTCCCAAATGCACACAGACTCACAGTGTGATTCTAGACAACAACCACTATCCCTAGGAGTTTACCAAAACTCATTCACTACTGTGGAAGTGGTAAGGGAACTGCACACAATCTACATATTTCAGGACTACACTTTTGTGTCAAAGCCTAACTCATTTAATCAACGCATAAGCAAAGACTGGCTTCTAATGCTACTAAAACTTGACAACATGACAGGTTTTAAAAGAGTTATCTGTCAGAAAATAAACGATGTTACCAAATACTTCTCTCACAGTGCTTCCCAAATGCACACAGACTCACAGTGTGATTCTAGACAAGCACCACTATCCCTAGGAGTTTACCAAAACTCATTCACTACAGTGGAAGTGGTAAGGGAACTGCACACAATCTACATATTTCAGGACTGCACTTTTGTCTCAAAGCCTGACTCATTTAATCAAAGCATAAGCAAAAACTGCCTTCTAATGCTACTAAAACTTGACAACAAGACAGGTTTTAAAACAGATATCTGTCAGCAAATACACGATGTTACCAAATGCTTCTCTCTCAGTGGTTCCCAAATGCACACAGACTCACAGTGTGATTCTAGACAAGCAACACTATCCCTAGCAGCTTACCAAAACTCATTCACTACTGTGCAAGGGGTAAGGAGACTACACACAATCGACATATTTCAGGACTGCACTTTTGTGTCAAAGCATGACTCATTTTATCAACGCATAAGCAAAGACTGGCTTCTAATGCTACTAAAACTTGACAACATCACAGGTTTTAAAAGAGTTATCTGTCAGAAAATACATGATGTTACCAAATGCTTCTCTCACATTGGTTCCCAAATGCACACACACTCACAGTGTGATTCTAGACAAGCACCACTATCCCTAGGAGTTTACCAAAACTCATTCACTACAGTGGAAGTGGTAAGGGAACTGCAAACAATCTACATATTTCAGGACTGCACTTTTGTGTCAAAGCCTGACTCATTTAATCAAAGCATAAGCAAAAACTGCCTTATAATACTACTAAAACATGACAACAAGACAGGTTTTAAAACAGTTTCCTGTCAGCAAATACACAATGTTACCAAATGCTTCTCTCACAGTGGTTCCCAAATGCACACAGACTCACAGTGTGATTCGAGACAAGCAACACTATCCCTAGCAGCTTACCAAAACTCGTTCACTACTGTGCAAGGGGTAAGGAGACTACACACAATCTACACATTAAAGTACAGCACATTAGTGTCAAAGCATGACTCATTTCATCAATGCATAAGCAAAGACTGGCTTCTAATGCTACTAAAACTTGACAACATGACAGGTTTTAAAACAGTTATCTGTCAGCAAATACACAATGTTACCAAATGCTTCTCTCACAGTGGTTCCCAAATGCACACAGACTCACAGTGTGATTCTAGACAAGCAACACTATCCCTAGCAGCTTACCAAAACTCATTCACTACTGTGCAAGGGGTAAGGAGACTACACACAATCTACATATTTCAGGACTGCACTTTTGTGTCAAAGCATGACTCATTTTATCAACACATAAGCAAAGACTGGCTTCTAATGCTACTAAAACTTGACAACATGACAGGTTTTAAAAGAGTTATCTGTCAGAAAATACATGATGTTACCAAATGCTTCTCTCACAGTGGTTCCCAAATGCACACAGTCTCACAGTGTGATTCTAGACAAACAACACTATCCTTTGCACTATACCAAAACACATTTCTTCATCTAGAAGGAGTACTACATTTTAGTGTAGAAACATAACTCATTTCACAAATTCATAAACAATGACTGGTTTCTAATTCTACCAAAATATAAAAACAGCACAGTTATCTGTCTGCAAACATATGAAAAACACAAATGCTTATCACAGAATGGTTTCTACATGCACACACACTGTCAATAAGATTGTAGAGAGAAAAAGTACTCCCTACACTTTAGCAGGAGAAATACATTAGTCTGATTAAAATCAAAATAGTCTACATACATCCCCTCACAATTAAATAACTCACCTTTCAAGTTGTTTTGTAGATTAAGAAGTGTATCAGTCACACACCAGATATCAGTCACACACCAGATTTTCTTATACAGAATATCTGCACTGTGCACCTGTCAGCAGAACCAAAGAATGGCAAAGTTTCCCTCTCATTTCCCACACATATACATGTAAACATCAAATCACATTCCTTCCCACATAAATTCAAAAGCAAACACACATTTCTATTGGTTAAACATGTCAACCCTTTCCAAATTACATAAATTTGAACCCTTCCCCCAATCTGCCTTCTGCCCGTTACCATAGAAACAGATCATGGAACACTGTACTGAGCACACAGGTCAAAAGTTCAGCACACAATGTTGCTAATCAAGACAGCAAGTGTGCTTGACTTTTCAACATATCAGCTTATCATATATAATGTTCCTTACAATCAGTTTTTGTTAACCAATAAGAATCATGCGTTTAAAAAACAGAAATATACACCCTACCTTTCAGTGTAGAAGGTTGTCAAACAACCAATGATTTCTTGTCTTTTTTCAAAACTGCATCTAAGACACCATTTTAGAAACATCTTACTTTCAAAACTGTCATTTCATTTACAGAGACCATCTGAGTGCATCCAGACCTCCTTTCAAGATGCTTAGAGTGTGGATTGTGGGACACAACTATATTTTCTGGAGCCAAAGGTATGCAGAAAACAAAGGCATTCACAAAGACCTAGGTTTGCCAAATGTAGACATTAAATGGATTGGACAGAGGGGGTTAAAGTGGCACCAATTGATGCCATTGGTGAAATCCTTCATGCATATCCAACACCCTGACCTCATAATAGTGCACTGTGGTGGCAATGACCTAGGCACTTTGACTGGGGTAGGTCTGGAAATCCTTATGAAGGACACCTTTGCAGAACTGATTTCACTTTTCCCCAAAACTGCCTATGTGTATTCTAACATATGCCAAAGGCAGAAATGGAACTGGTCCGATCATTTTTGTCCACAAATTGAGAAAGCTAGGAAACATGTGAATAAATCTGTTTCTGCTTTTCTCCGAGATTATAGAATGGGGTCCATTTACAATAACAATCTGCGCTTTCATATGCAAGAGATGTATAGGAGAGATGGAGTACACTTTACTGATGAAGGAAACAGAGTCTTCCTCAACAAAATCACTTTTTAATTAAAAAAAAAATGAGTCTCATGTTTGTGCAAGATGTCAGAAAAAAAGTGCTGGTGCTACATATCCTAAATTGTGCCTATAACTGTCTTGTCTAAAAGTGTGTTGTGCACATGAGCCCATGTTCTTACAACAATCCTTTAGATGGAAAACAATCGGGGGGGGGGGTTCGGAGTTATTTGAGGTTCAAATTTTATAAAATCATAATGATTGTCAGACTGGTACCTGTAGATTTTATTCATGTACCACTATACATTTCCTGTTGCCAACCTAATACCAAAATTATTGATGTTATAGCCACGTGTGTAGATCCTCCGTTGTGTTTAGACCATGAGGGCTTTTGCTGTCTAGTTCTAGAATGTACTTAGTTTCTAGTCGCCTCAACATGGCTTCCCTGTTCCCTCCTCTTCTTGGAGGTGGCACACTGTCTATTGCATAAAATTTTAAGTGGTCCATATTGCTGGAATGGACCTCCTCAAAATGGCGGGCCACCGGATAGGTGATATCTTTATTTGTGATGGCCCACATGTGCTGGAGTATTCTCTTCTGGACCTGCAACTTTGTGCTTCCCACATATCGGAAGTCCACAAGAGCACTCCAGCACACACACAAGAAAATCTGATTTACAGGTTAAAAATTTGTTAATAACAGAGGGCTTGTCTTTAAAAGCTGTTGAAAACGATGTTCTATTCTCCCCATGTTTACATGCTTTACATATCATACAGCATATATATGTTCAAGGTACGTGGGTGTGGAGCTCAGAATAGTAACTATATACCTCCCTGTGAGTACTTCACTGCTGAAAAGTTTGTTTTTCACTATTTTGGTCACTCGATATTCCTTCCACGATATTCGACACTACAACCCACCACAGGACCGGAATACACACAAAGAGATAGCACCGCAATGGCACAAATTCCCTCTTGCAGTGCCTGACTTCATTGGGCCACCAGTCTTTTTATGATTCAAAAATAGTGCTTATTTTGTGAGAAAGCAGTGCGTTGACTGATCTCAAAATAATGGACTCACAAAGAGGCCAGAAAGTATCCAAGGAGGGTGGCTTCATGAGCTAGAGAGTGTCACAGGAAGTGTAGGGCTTTCACAAGGAAGTATGTGCCACACATGGGTACAAAAAGAAAGTCACATTTGAAGTGTCCTCAAGCAGTGTTTAAATGCCTCTAAAAAGACAATAAGAAGGATGACTGTATGTACCCCATGAAGCTCTGAACAGACTGGAAATATGGCTGCCTCTGCTATCTAGTCTCCAGTCTGACTGTGTCTGATCAGAGTTTCACCCTTCTTGACACAATAGAAATGCCATTACCAAAGAAACAGTTGTTCTCAAGATGTCTGGCTTTGGGTAGGAATACACATATCTTTGAGCTAAGACATTAGCTCATAATTTGCCCAAGAAAGTGCACATGAAGATGCAACAGTGATCCACCATCCATTGTACCCTATAGCCCCCTAACCAGGGAGGCTATAGGGACAAGAGGAAACATTCTATCACAGTCAGCAGATGATGATGAAATATAGGATGGTAAAACTTCCCAGTGCCCTTCAGCCCTAATTGTGTGCTGCCAAAGACGTAAGGCTCTTAAAGGCTACCAGAAACTCCCAACTGTGATCAGCGCTTCTCAGCATAGTTCAACATTTTGTCCCTGTGTCTATAATAGAAGCGAAGGTAAGTGCAAAAGATGTTACTCAATGGCGGAATGAACTGCAGCGTTCAAAAAGAGTTCTTGTGTAGTTCGTGTGAAAACCTTACTTGTATTTCCTGGTGTGGTTTTCTGTAGTCATAAAACTGTTTAAGACTCGAGTGTGGATGCGAGTCAGGACAGGTCACACAGTTGGTAATAAATAGAAACCTGTTCAATCGAGGAAGGGGAACGCGGTCATTATCGCGCTTTGGGCATTTCTCCTGGATAATTTTTTTAAGTTTCTGGCAGCATCCCACTCCGACCACTTACCTTCGCTTTCATGAAAGAATCCGACCTAGTCCTGGTCCTGAGGAGAACCCCCAAAGAAAAATAGGGTTCTGAAACGTGCCGACCACACACAGCTAGCCGCAACCGACATCACTTCACTGAATAAATACAGTGTGCAAACAAGACATTCCGTCTGTTGTAATATAAATGTCGTCTAGCTGTTCATAGCAGGTTTCAGCAATGTCAAATACAAATAAGTCTGTACCGCTATTTTTTCCTTTCCAAATTTAGGACTGATCATTTATGTTGTGAAAGTGTCTTTGTTGCCTAATTGTCTATTGGTTATTGTATTGTATTTATTATTGATGTCTTGTTGAATGGTCACATGTATGTCTCTTTTCTATGACATGAGTTTGATGTAATTTTTCATGTATGTTGTATAAATGAATATATAAAGAAAAGGTGAAGTAAAAGCACCAAACCCACTTTACGTGTTGAAAGGGGTTTTCTTGAAATAGATTCAGTTGAACAGCACGTCCGAACAATCTTCTGTTAATAGGCAGCTAATTTTAGCACCAGCGCTAGGGAAAGCACATGGGTATGCCGTAATGTAGTTAATACGGCGAATCCCTGCATTTTGAAAATGTCTGACGCGGCGCTGCCAAATGTGGCGCAGCAGTCCGTGCTCCGACATTCTCAAGTACATATGACCCCTCAAATAAGAAATACTTATGTAGTCCCCCAAAGGGTAATATGTTCAGAAGGTACTAGATTTATTAAATATTAAGCATAAATTATTTATTGTTAATTAGCTAACAGTAGCAGCAATGGTTTGGTGTTGTCTTACCAGCAAACTGCTGGTTAAGGAAGTACATGCATGTGAAGAAAGTAACCCCAAATGAGTTTGCAAACGGACATCTTTACTATACTGGGGTATGTTACGGTAAAATTGTTTATGGCCAAATCCTATGAAACATGTGTAGTAGATACTACTGTTTTTTTACCACAGTTCAACACTTTAATGCCTTTATTTATCTAACTATATGTTAAAGATATTTATTTTTAAAATCAGTAACTGTAACTTATATTGATGTTTTTATTTATTTCAATAATTTCTGTGTTGCTGGCAGTGGTACTGGAATGACGTGTTTCAGCGGCCATGCGGTTTTCCGCATAACTATGGATTTATCTCCCTTGCCACACAATCCACCATCTGATCCATGATTTGTAGACTTCAACAATTCGTTTCTAGCTCACACGGATCAAAAGTAACTACAAAAAGGAGACAGGGAGAGCTGGATGGTGGATGAAAGAGGCCGGAGGTGGAAGCAAAATTAGACAAAATTAGACAACCTTCATAATTGGCAGCCTCATCAGTAGCCAGAATCAGCGTTTATTTATCTTTTTTTTTTTTTTTTTAAACCAATCACTCGGCTTAGACCCTCTGTAAAGGTTAACTGGTCATTGTTCAGTTGCAGATTGATATATTCAGGTGTTTAACTTGTACAAATTCAGTGAAAAACTTGGGCAGAATGGATTAGTGTGTGTTAAAATCACAAAATATGAAAATAATACTGCCAGAGTAGAATCTATGACGTTACCAGAGTATATTCCTCATTATACTGCGCAATCTCCCTTTCTTGCTGCATAATTTAGTTAACCCTGCTGCCTAATTTCATCCTCTACCATTTGCATAATTCCAGCAACCTTAGTGATATTGCAGTGGCGTAACGATAATTGAGGGGGCCCCCTGCAAGGTATGTGGAGGGGCCCCCTCCGGACTCCATCAGGAGTTCTCCTGCCGAAGTGCAGTGCTGAGGGGGCCCCCTGGAGCTTGGGGGCCCCCGCCCGCACTGCGGGGCCTGTGTTACACCCCTGCGATAATGTATATGATACATTCCTTCTCTCAAACTTAACAGAATACGTTTTGGCGGCTCAATAGTAAATAGCAATAGAGAGTAAATGAAACTGTTTGAAACTTAAGGGTTCTGTCTGGGATCACAGCTGCAGCCCTCCAAGTATCCAGAAACCTGGGACTGGACAGCAGCGGCAACATGCAGCTTCAACTTTCACACAGGTAGGTGTCAGGGCCGTCTTAACAGCATTATAGGTCCCCGGGCAAAGCAGTGCACTGGGCCCTGCCCAGACTGCCCCTCACCGGAACAAAAATGTTTAACGGACAATTAGTGGTAAATTCTGGTCTGCATGGGGCCCCTATGCTCATGGGGTCCCCGGGCAACTCCCCAGGGTGCCCATGCATTAAGACGACACTGCTAGGTGTGCATTACAACCGTGATCTGCTAAAAGAGCCTGACAACTTCATCAGGTCCGTTGTCCTGAGTTGTGCTCTTCACCGCAAGCCTCTCTGTCTGCAGAACTGGTATCCTGCATTGCAGGAGTCAAGAAAGTCTTCAGAGGTGGTTTCCAGGTGACTACGGTCCTCACAGAACGCTGGGTGTAACTGAGTCAATGGTCATCGTCCGCTCCTTCTTCTGGATAGCTCCCAGCAACGTAGCACCAAGAAATTTGTGGATTTTTCTCTGCAATCTACTTTTGTGGCACTTTAGCTAGCAACAATTTTACAGGAGGTCTTTTAAGCTCAGCAGCAATAAAGGCCCTGGGTCTACCAAGGAAGCATCGGAGTCCCTGGAGAGACAAGGTGGAGACTGTTGTCCATAATCCTAGGAAACCGGTTTCGGCACAGCCGACAAGAAAAGAAGCTCTTCTATGCAGGGTGGTAGAACTCCATGACTGCATGGTTTGGAAGAAACACAACCTGGCATATTTATAGGAAAGTCTGACCCCATGACTGATGCAGATCTTAAACCTACCCCTTTCACTCCTGTCTAAAACATCGCCATAAGCTCCTTAAAGTTGTGCAGGGGTAAGGGAAACTTCTTTAGAATTTCCTATAACGTCAGTATGGCTACTGGGAGTTATTTTGGGCAAGATGGTCTACTTGCTTCGCTGTTCTGTCAGCCTTAAAGATGTAGGCTGGATTACAAAAAATCTTTGACCAACTACAATTTATGTACCTGGTGGTGAGGCAGTACTTGTGCAAATACCTTTTTCCACCGTATTAAGAAACCAGATTTCTGGAGGTGATAATGTGTCACAAGAATGCTCGTGCATATTTGATGTGTGCTTTAATTGAGATTTGGTGGTGATGTGCTGTGTTGCTTTTGTGCTGGTCCATTCCATTGGTCTGGTGTAGATTCCTGTGGTTGTTGTGTTACATTCTGTTTTGTTGTGCCTTGTGATAGTTTATATGTGTTGATTTCAATGATGTCAACAAATACTGCTAAATTTCCTGCCAAAAGCAGAGTGTTCTCTTAAGTTTCTAGTCCCAAACAACCATTTCCTACTGTCTAGGGTGATAACATACTGCTGCATCAGCTCTTCCACATATTAAGGCCCCAGCCAACCCAAACCTGTGGCAGAGACTTCTCTTAAACTAGCGCTTCCAGTGCTCACTTTATGTGATCCAAACCCTCTTCTTAAGGACAGGATGCCTGCCCTTCTCAGGTTCACACTGGCCTTGCCTAACATGTCGACTTTGTGAACCTATTGATATTGCTATAAATGTTCGGTTTTTACTTAATATAATGCTGTAAAAAATCTATATCTTAATCTATATTTGAAGGCATTTTTTTTGTATATTTGTTTTATCGGGATAGCCCTGAAGACGTGGTTATTTTAATATGTGAAACGCGTGTTGATTAAAAAATAACCATTGTCTTGTCTGTCTTTGTTGGCTATCATTCTTCAATATAAGCTGTAGAGAAACCCTTTTTGAATGTTGTATTTACTGTTAAATGCCTGTAATATTGATTTTTGCAGCCAAAATTAAACTTCATAGATGTTAACCTTTGAATAGAATTTATTATTATACATGTGATATATTGAAATAAACTACATAGTTTACTATCAGTATTGTTAGTTGACATAATATAGCTAAGTTGTTGTCAAAATTGCTTTTGGCTATCAACAAGTTATTATGTTGTTGAAATAAGCTTGTCATTTCTGGGTTACTGACTTGGAGGGTAGTAGTAGTACAGAACCGTTGGGTGTATTCATGTTATATCCCAATTATGGGGAATTCTACTTCAGAACTGGTTTCACAGAAGGGCAGTTTTAAAGTAACAAATGTAAATTATGTTTCATAAAAAACTCACTTTGATAAACTTCCAATTATAACTGAATTATGTGCCAGTGTACAATTATGCCACCAAAACAACCCTGGTGATCTTTGAAACAGATGGGGTGTAAATAGCTGACTACAGTTGCACTGAGTAAACAAGTTGTTCCACTGAGAAATGATGAAAAAATGGGGCCAAGTGGTTCATTGTACAACACAATGTCACAAAGATATTGTCTAAAAAGTAATGGGTTTTACAGGTTGGTACGAAGTGACACTAATACAAATATTCAGCTATTTCATAGTTTCTATCCTTTGAAAATAATTGCCACCAAATGTTGTATTGTGTAGCAAAGTTGAATGAATAAAAGAAAAATGTTATTGCGCGATTACTTAAAACCATTGCAATTTCCCAAATATATACAAACACTTGAAATCATTGCAATTCCTCAAATTTATACAAAAACATTGAGCTAAAAATAAGATATAAACTGTACTGATACAAACCTGTTCTGACTGTCAATTGCACTCAATTCGGTCATTGTTCCAAGCTTACTTAAAACCATTGCACTTTCCCAAATGTATACAAACACATTGAGGTAAGTTAAAGTAGGACGTGAACCATACTAATGCATATATGTTCTTCCTGTAACTTGTCAATTACATTCAATTCAGTCACAATGTATTGGATAGGAGATAAAATTAGTGCAACATGACAATACATTTCCCTGCAGTTTGTCATTTGATCATGCATAGTTAGTTACGGCGCCAAGCAATATGAAGCCTCATACACTCCTAGCTATGAATGCCTATCCTTTATAGCAAAATAGCCAAAATAAATTGGCTGAAAAGTTCTAGGTTTCCCAGATTTTAAATATTTTGAAGAAGCATGTTTAAACACTTTAAGACCTCTTATCATATAGTGTGCATACAAAATTCAAATTTAGCTTTATTCGATTTTAGTCATTTAAAATCACAAAAGCATACATTTTCATAAAAACAAGATAAGTAAAAAACATTTAATAAAATACATTAAAATACAAATATCTGTCATAAAGTGCAAAAAGTGCTTTCAAGTAAAATGTATTAGCCTATAGAGCACTACATTCCTAACGTTAAGCATTTTATACTTTTTCTAGCTCTCAGTGCATTTTTCAAAAAACCGGTCATGACACAAACAGATAATACACTATCTAAAAATTGTAAAAATAAAAATACTGGTTTTTCATTGTCGCCAACCTGCCTGTTTTAATAGGGGGAGAATCCATCTTTTTCTTTCTAGTGCATAAAATTTACAGAACAGGGTCACGTGGATTGTAGATTGTAGTGACACGTTATTACAGGGACAGGGAGAGAGCTCTCTAGTCCAATCGTTTATTCCTGGGTTACTAACCTGACGATGAAAAGTGTTGAACCTGAAGCGAGTTAAAAGATATCTATCGTAACCCTCAGTACAACATATGAGATACGGTTAAATATTATACTTAGTCAAGGTCAAATGGTGTTGTACTACAGACTTCTTATTCATCTCCTGGGTGACTCTAAGTGACTCTAAATGGGACAAACAAGTTAATTTGAGTTCCTTCCTTGTGATAGAACATATTTTCTCTGGGGTAAAGTAGAACTCTAGATGCCCTATGCCACTCAGGAATTTTTTGACATAATTCAGCCATACAACCTTATTAACATGGTCCAGATTCATTGTATCCCTTATTATCTGTCTATTTAGGCCTGTGCTGCTGGTAGTCCATATGCAATGCCACAACAGGACAGGTTGGATTTTTATAATATCCGTAACATAAGGAATACCCAGCTCGCTGTGGCAGTTAAAAACGGAGAAAATTGCTGGCACAGCTAAAATGAACCGTAAAAAGGCATTTTCTACACGTTGGATCATAGAAACATCATAAAAGCCCCATACTCCCACCCCATAGATCGCAATGCTTATGCATTTGGCTTGAAACATTTTAAGGAGAATTCCAGGGGGCCTTTTTCCCATTTTCTTAGTAAAGTTAACAAGAGCAGCGGTTGACTTCATAAACAGTAGACTCCTAGTTTTCACCGCTGGGACCCAAGAGCCCGTGTTTGCGAATAAAACAACCAAATAGGAAAAAGTATTGGTAGAGACTACCCTTTTATCCCCCATTTGGAGGCTATTACATTTGCTTCTCCCTCTCCCACAAGTCATTATAAAAGTTTTTTTCGCGTTTAATTTCAGTCCTAACCTGTCCATAAAACATGTATATAAAATAAGCGCTTTCCGCAGACCTAATTGCGCGCGGGCCATAAGTACCGTATCATCCGCATAGAGGAGGGAAACTATCGGCCTTTTGTTGACATACGGGGGGTCCTGCGCCGCTCTTTCAAGCTCCTACTCTAAAGCATTAGTATATAGAGTAAAAAGGAACGGCGCAAGCATGCAGCCTTGTCGCACTCCCCTATCCACAGTGAATGGTGCGGTACATTCTCCATTAGAGCCGTAGCGCACCTTAGCTGTAGCCCCAGAATATAATTCTTTTAAAAACTGTATCTGAACCAGATCAACCTTAAAATTAGATAAAATACTCCACAGTTTATTATGTTCCACACAGTCGAATGCGGCAGTTAAGTCTATAAATGCTACGTAAAGTTTTCTGCCATTTGCCTGAGTGTACTTCCCAATTAAAATGTTCAAATTCAAAGCTTGCTCAATTGTCCCCAGCAATTCTCTAAAGCCGTATTGCACATCACTAATTATGTTGTTTTCATCAGCCCCAGATTGTAATTTATTCAACACAACTCTTCCCATAACCTTCATTAAAGAATCGAGAAGGGATATTGGGCGATAACATGCCGAGTTTTCACAGTCTCCTTTTTTGAAGATCGGAACAATTACTGACTCTGACCATGTTTTCAAAAAAACCTTGCGCAACTGGCTTGTAAAATCCTAGTTATCAGGGGTGTCCAGAGTAATGGGGTGGACTTGAATAGGTCAATGGGAAGCCCATCAGGTCCGGGGGCCTTGCCACCTCTACTTACATTTAGTGCCTCAGTCACTTCGTCATGGGAGATTTGTAATTCAATGGGTATAAAAGTATTCGAATTTTCTAACAAGGGAGCTGTTGAGTCAAGATTGAACTCCTCCTGTCCCGCGATGCTATAAACCTTTGAGAAAAAAATCGACCCATGTCTTTTCGTCTATTGCAACCGCTATTGTCGCAACATCCTTAGTTTTAAAAAATGGCGCATTTACTGCCCGCCAAAACAGGGAACAGTCTTTACTCAATGAAGCGTCACGAAGTGCCACCCAAGCTAGATTTTTTAACTCCTTCTTGCGAGTTTTGCGCGCTTCATTGTACAGCTTTCTACAATCCCTAAGTAGTGTGCATACATTATCTGTTTTGAGCTGTAACAGATTGGTATTTTACCATAGTTTGGACTGGAAATATTTTAAATAAATATGATTTTTTTTTTAATTGTTTCACTCATTTTTAATTGCTTAATTTGATGAATATGTCCCTTATGTTTGTGTTTATTACATTCAATACATTGTGATAAGCTTTTTTTTTTTGTATTTGTATGAAAGTAGGGTTGGACCTGTTTATGAATATATATTTTGATGAATTTGAAATTTAGTTCCTAATTATTAATTGTGAAACTTTGTATTTATTCTGTGAACTATGTGTTTAATATTTTATGTAGCATTTATGTTTTTTTTAAATTTTGGTTACAATTTTTAAATAAAATATTTCCAAAATCAAGCAGTATTTTTAACTTTTATGATTATTTTTATATTATGTTTGTTTGTGTATAATGTTTTGCATATTTGTTTTTTAAAGTATTTTTCTAATGTAAACTTATTTTTACTATAATAATTTTTATGTGAAACTAATATCTGATTTTGTATTAATATTATATTTACAATAATTAATACATTGTGTTTGATATGATTTTAGTGGTAATAATTGTATTTTAGCTTTATTTTTATATTTAGTTAGTTGGTTTACTTGTTGTTTTAATTTTTCTCTATTACGTAGGATTGGGAATTGTAACTGTGATTTTTCATAATTCCTAAACATTTTGTACAGCTGATCAGGTTGAATTGCGAATAGTAAGTATGATCCCACTAAAGCCCAACACTTTCCCTACTGTTTCTCAGTTTGAAATGGGAATAGTGAATCTGATCTCTCTAAAGTTGAACACTTTCTTTACTGTAGCTCAAGTAGGAGTAGAATAGTAACTCTGACCCCTTGAACATACAACACTTTCTCTAATGCTGCTCAGGTTGGAGTGGGGCAAATAAGCCTGGCCCCTTCAAAGTGCAACACTTTCTTTATTGTTGCACAGTGTGGAGTTGGAATACTAAATATAACTCTTAAAGTCCAACAGTTTCCCTACTGCTGATCAGTGTGGAATGGGATTAGTAACTTTTACCCCTCAAAAGTCCAACATTTTCCCTATTATTGCTCATGTTTTAGGTGGAATAGTAAATATACCACTCCAAAGTCCATCACTTTCCTTCCTGTTCCTCGGTTTGCAGTGCGAACAGATAATCTGACCCCTCCAAATTTCAACAGTTTCCTTACTTCTGCCTAAATTCGGGTGAGCTCTGTTAACATGAACCCTCCAAAGTGCAACACTTTTCCTACTGTTGCTTAGGGCGGAATGAGAATACTTAATAGGACTCCTCCTGATTCCAGCACTTTCCTTATTGTTGCATAGTTTGTCGTAGATTTGTAAATCTCATAAAAGTCATTTCACCGCTTTCCTTACTGTTGTTTATGTTGCAGTATGAACAATAGGGGCCATATGTAGGTAATTTATATTTACCGATTCTTAAATACCGAATTTTACCGATTCGGTATTTATGAATCGGTAAATATAATGTAGGTAAAAAATCGGTAAATTTTACCGATTCGGTAATATTCGGTATTACTGATTCGGTATTAAGGAATACCTTCCTATTCATTCCTATGGGCCTGGAGGCCCATAGGAATGAATGGGAAGCCATTGACTATTACCGATTCGGTAAATACCGATTCAGTAATAGGGGGAGCAGATTCAAGGGTGGCAGGGTGTCACATTGACACCCTGTTGCACCCCTGAATCGTGCATGTGTGCACATGTGGCGCACATACATGCCCTAAGGGCATGTATGTCTGCCACATGGCATATCTAGAAAAGCACAAAAGTGCTTTTTAACAGGTATTCAGTATTTACCACCAACCTGTAGTTGGTGGTAAATAACGAATCCTTGAAACAAAAAAGCACTCACTTGAGTGCTCCCTAAATAGGATTTGAGGATTCGGTAATTTACCGAATCGGTATTTTACCGATTTCTTAAAATACCGATTCGGTAAATTACCGAATCCTTAAAACCTGCCTCCTACATGGGAAAGGGCTAAATACCGGTCGGTAACGGGAAAATTACTGATTTTCGGGCGTTACCGACCGGTATTTAGCTATCTACATATGGCCCTAAATGTGACCCAGTGCTTAATTTGAGTCTGTGGTTTCCGGTGCTTAGCACCAGCACTTAATTGTAAACACCGGGACTTATAACAGCCAGCCACATGGGTGCCAGTTGTTTAATAATTCTATATACATTAAAAATTACTAATACCTGTCACAAAAGCTGTACAAATAGCTTGGGTGGCAGGTATTAATAATTTTTAATGTATACAAATTCTGAATTTTCATTAGTAGCACAATGGGTGGTGCAAGCTGCAGTCATTTCCTGATAAGGGCCCTGCCACGTATTTCTTTATAAAGTAAGTACTGATGTGACCCCTCCAAAGTTGAGCACTTCCCCTAATGTTTTTCAGTTTGGTGTGGAAATAGTATATGTCATCCTTCCAATTCCAACACAGTTGCATATTTGTCCCTTAAATTGGAGTAGGATTAGTAAGGCAGATTCCTCCAAATTCCAACACTTTCCCCAATTTTGTTAAGAGCGGAAAGTGTAAATCTGACCTCTCAGAAGTACAACACGTTCCCCTTTCCCCACTGTTACTATGCTTCTCTGTTTGAAGTGGGAATAGTAAATCTGACCCCTCCAAACACCAACACTTATTGCAAAATCCCAGAAATTACGCAAAACTACCCGAGGGCCTAATCACCTCCAGAATAAGATCAACTGTAAGGATGCCCCAAAAACAAAGACTGCTCACAGTGCTTAATTAGTCAAAATGCTAATTACATAAGCTCCTAAATTTATCACTGGAGTCCACCACCACCACTGTTTAATTGGTGGGATTGCCAAATATCAAGGCTGCCTAATCTTGATTCCACCTCGTGCCTCTTTCTTCTACTACGCCACCTTTCCTATCTCTTTAACTCACTCTTGCGTGTCCTCTTTATTCTCTGCTTTGCCCCTTTCTTATTTTTCTACTCCACTTTCTTTCCCCTTTTTCTATGTTTCCCGCAGTCTGAATCAAAGTCTGAAAATGAATAATAACCCCCAGCCCCAACAAGCAGTGTCAAAGCCAACAGTTCTCGCCATTGGCTTAGCCAATGTATGTCTGTTGTTTTTGGTCGTTTTTTTGCCTATGCTGTCTGCCATCAGAAAAAGAAAAAAATGTTTATTGATGATGCTCAATATCAACTGCAAAAATAAAATAAATCTAATGATGTATATTCCCTGGAGTGTTGTGGCACACTGCATACGCACCCCTATTTCTGCTCCATCTCATGGTATCTACCTCTCCTCGTTTAGCTAAGGGTGACATTGTATAACTGACCGCACGGAGAGAGAGCACGAGTCCAAGTAAATCTGTGACGAATGCACGCACGACTTGGCCCAGAGCCCGTACTTCCGCCTCACGCTTTACCCGCCTGTGAGAGTGAGACGTGTTCGGGGTCTTATCTCTCCTCACAAGCGACCACACTTTTTGCGGCCTTATGCTCCGAGAGATAAACTTGGTGTAAAATCCCCTTACCCCTGGACCTATTCCCATACGGAGGGGGCTGCGCCGAGGCCTGCGGGCCGGGAGCTGTGTTCCCACACTGATAGCTCTGTTTTCCAAGCGCCTCGGCTTTTCTACAAATCCCCTCAGTGGGATTAGTATCGCCCCGAAGCAGAGGCGCCTAGAGATTGGGGGCGGGGGGCAGCTGCTGGAAGAAGGGTGTCTATAACGCGACGGTTTAGATGCACGAGATCCCAGAACCCGACATGGAAATGCTTTGTAAATCATACCTACTTTGGCGTTCTCATCATACATGTCATCACCTTCGACCTATATCGGCTCTTTATCCAGCAACGCACTGCATGCCGGTAATTGTAGGCACAAATCTATAAAGGGCACTCATTGCAGGTGTACGAACGCGAGAATTAAACGCGCGTGCATGCCATGAAACCTCTCGGCAGCTCTGAGGTAGTTGCAGAATGTTCGGGAAAAAAGCGTCTGTTGTGAATTATATTATAATTTAGGTGTTCGTGGGCATCTCAACAGGAGACAGAGTCAACTAGACCAGAAGTTTGTGTTTTCTTTTTCTGGGTGTTGGTGCCCGTCGACAGTCCATGTCAGGTATAGAGAGGTGAGTTTGATGTCAGGCTTTCCCTGCAGTTGTCTATCTGAGGGAGAAGGGCATGCGACCTTCAAGCTAATTCCATGTGAGAGTGAAAGATTTTGGGATCGTCTCTGCGAGTTGCATCGCAGTGGGGGACGGGTATTTAACTGTTTTGTTCCCTAAACCCGATGTCAACTGAGCAGGAAAATCTATCACTTCCGGGTTTTGTTGGACCAATGTTATAAGTGTTTATTTAAGTGTGAGGAGGGTATGTGGATGATTGTGAGTGGGCGGAGTGTAGGCAGATGAATATTAGAAGCGTATGTGGATGATTTTCATGCTATGCATGAATAAACTGATACTAGAGTTAGGGCTGCTGAGTTGATTTGTTCTTCTGGCCCTGGAACACGAGTTTAGGTGTTGGATAGGGCCTATGTAGCTGACTCATTTCACACTGCTGTAGTTATCATCCATTGCATTACATTCTTCATTTTGGACCTGTAGCTCACTCTGTGCCCTTAACCTATCCTCGCAGGGGACATCGAAGGACCAGGATATTAGCAGTGTTTCTTGGAGGGACACCACTGTGGCTGTAGCAGGGTACACAGATTCTGCCTCAGGCATTGTTGGAAGCAGCCCCATCACCATGCAGTCAAATGAGGAAGGATTAGACATTTCAAGGGCTGGTCCCCAGGATCAGCACCATCTGGGTCTTGGGGCAGGTCCACAAAACTGCTTCGACACCATGCGTCCGCCCGTTTCATCTTTAAGGTGGGCTTGCACTGCAGCCTTCGTATTTGCCGAGGTGGTCGGTTGCAAAGATAGTGCCGCTCTAATGTTCCTGGAGTTTGTGAAGCTACAGCTGCCTCCATCGGTATCAACGCCTTCTGGTTCTTGTGGGTGGCCATGTGTTTTTGTGAGCCTGTTCTGTTTCACAGAGTGCTTGGAAGTGAAAGCAGCCAATAAACTGCCACCTTTACTCCTCCAAACTAATATGTGTGGTGTCCATTTATGGGATTTAGAGTGGGAGACCGTGTGGGGGAGCCACTGCTGTGCCCCATCGCATCCCTGTTCTTTTAACCAAGATCCCCAATCCCAAGGTCATGTGGGTTTCCTGAACTTCCTAGTTTTTCATCTTCTGCCAGTTACTTTACTCCTAGTCAGCTGTCTCCCTGAGCCAGGCTTTTGGCTTCAAAATTCATTGATGCCTTGTGTGTGAAAGCTATATTTTAATGTACCAAATCAAGGAGGCTGGCAAGTGTTTGTGCTTTCCCCTTTGGATCAGGATATCTTAAGACATGACCATTTCTTGCTGAATATGTTTTAAGCACTGCCGGTCTCCTTTTTTAGAGGGGTTATACTATATAACTTTTTACTGAAGGCAGGGGCGCCCCATTGCCTTTCAGCAGTGCAAAAAATGAAAAATAAAATAATAATAGCGCAGGGTTATTCTATCATTTTCTTTTTCATGCTGAGGCAGTTTTGTGGGCGGGTAGGACTAGGCTAGGCAGCACAGGGGGGAGGAGTGGTGTTGCTCTGTAAGTGTGCATGACTATTTGGCCAGCCGTCTTGAACCGGCCAAACAGTCATGCGCACTTTACATGTTCTCCACCCAGGCTGTATTACAGCTTGGGTGGAGAACATACTCTGGCTCCTATTCCCTGTCTGAGCGCCAAACTATGGCTCTCAGACCAATCACAATGCTGCATTACAGCATTAGGATTGGCTTAGGACGCCTTGGTGGTTCCTGCTTCCTGTTTGCAGAGAAGAAAGGAAGAGAACGGAGAGGATGGAAACAGCTGGCCTACAGGTACGTAAACTTCTTTTTTTAATGTCAGTTCCTGTAGGCCCAAAGTGACTCCTAAAATATGGACTGGTTTCAGTTCACTTACTCATACTTAGGTGCCGATTCCGATCTGGGTCGGAAAGCACTCTGACCGAGCCGGATCCGGAGTGTTTTCCGACCGAGCCGGAGTCGTGCAGTCCGACCGAGCGAGTACGATGCGGCCGTATGCTGCCAGACTCGGTTCGGTCGGACTCCCATAGAAGTCAATGGGAGCCGGTCGTACGATGCGTATATGGGCTCCCATTGACTGAATGGGTACATCTCGCGCAAGGGCGCCCCCTACAGTGGGTACGTGTCCTTGCCATCCGCACCGTACATGCCTGTCCCCCCGACCATTGGGTCTCCCCATGTGTCCGAGTCGTAGGGCTGCGCGTGACAGGGGGTCCGACGCGTACCCCCAAAGGCAACCACCCGGACGTTTTGCGAGCCGGACACTCCGGCTCGCACAGGCTGTCCGACGCGTGCATCGTACTGGCTCAGTCGTAAATCACATCCATTGCACGCCACGGTTAGCTTCCGACTGACACGTACGGAGCGGTTCGGACCCAGAAATGACTCGGTCGGTGAATTTCACGTAGCTCGCATCGTACTTGCCCGCTCGTACAGCTATACGAGTCGGGCGGAAAACACGCGGACGGCTCGTAGTTTTTCCGTCCGGATCGCGTTCGGTGCCCTTCCGACCCAGATCGGAATCTGCCCCTTTGTAGCTTGGCTCAGGCAGAAAGGCTTTTTTCAGAGCAATGCATGAGCGGCATGGGCAACAACTAACAAGAACAAAATTACAGTTATTAAATTATAGGCTATAAATGGCAAAACCAGGTTAGTTAAAAAAAATAACGTAATACAAATGCTGCAAAAATAAAGACAATCTGGAATAAAGATCAAACGCAGGGGCCGGAGCACTGAAAGAAGCAACTCCAAATGGATTTTATGTAAGATGGAGAAAATACTTAAAGGAAGAATATATTTAAAAAAAAAAAGTTCTGCTCACTTACAGCATAACCCAATTTTCCTCAAAATGTTCTTGTTAAAAAGTACCATGAATACAACTTTTAAGTTCAGGGTGGCTTCTTCAGACATATTTTTCTGCCCACTGAAAAAGTTAAGAGAGGGGCCAAGTTGCGCATTTTACACAACGATTTTCATGTAAAGTGGCTAAAAGACATAGGTTTTGAAGAAGCACCAAGGAAATTGCTTTGCCAAGCACGCCTATTCCTCTAGACAGTTTGGGAGAACACAAACTCCAAGAACTTAGAGAAACAATGGTGGCTAAATTATGCACTTCTAAGTACTAATTCCCCAAACTTTGGCTAAAAATCCATAAGTATTACAGTAAAATAAAAAAAACACACAATCTCAGGCCATTGCCAGTAGAGCTTGATCGTTCTTATAGATTCACATATCAGTGCTACTGCTCACTTGATGGATCTCTAACAATCGAGGCAGCTGTCAGGTTAGTCCAATCTTATAGGCTCAAGGCTCAAACCACAGGGTTAATAATAATATATTATTCCCTCTTGGTATAATAAAAAGTGCCAGCCTTCCTCGAGTCCTGCAACACCCAGAAGCAGCTTGTGACACCAGCCATCAGAGGGATCAGGGCTGGCTTTGGCGCTGGTGGCACCCTGTGCGACAGTGTCTGTTGGCGCCCCCCCCAATGACCACCTCTGCCACAGATTCCCTCACTAGCACCCTTTAACTGTGCCTCTCAAGTCTCCATAACCACTGTCTTACAGATTCATTTAGTTTTATAGCACCACTCATACCAGTGTAACGTGTCAGAGCACTTTATAACACACACACACATTGCACAGAGGCAATCATATGTGTGTAAATCAGTGTATAGAAAATGGTACATCAGACAGTACTACAAGGTGTAGTGTAGGAGTGGTATGTCATCGATACTGGTAGGCAATATAGTTAAAGTTCTTATTTAGGAAAGGCACATATTGAGAATTTAAAACGCAACATCATTGTTAAGGGTTCTCTTTCATAATAAGAATTGTTTTCTACCCAAATGAACCCTTTTTACAAGATTAGGATAATGAAAGACTGGGCAAAAAACATATAGCTCTAACATATACCTTGCCGTTTGCATGCAGCTCTAGGGTGATAGATAATAGCTCAATGTTCTACATTAGGATTTTGACTTATAAACGACCAGTAACAAAAGGAGCTCTCTGACAGAAGCAATAACCCACTGACCTATTTACATTATATGCACTTTGTTACCTGCATGGTACACTTTCTTAGCAGCAGGCATTTTAACCCTCTGCTCTACATTAGGATGAGACAACATTTCCACTAGACAAACCCCTGGTCTCTTTCCAGGACGAGGATTAATCACGGGACTTCTCTTGACATTTTAATTGTTGTCTGAAAGTTGCTGGAGGCCAGGAACAAGGCAGCAGGTGCTTTTAAAATGATGAAACACATTTTCAAAATTGACGCCCCCACCCCAAGTAATTGCCCGGTGCGGTCGCACCGACCGCACCGCCCTAGAGCCGGCCCTGAGAGGGATTGTCCAGGGCTGGTAAAATCCAGCTCTGTGCTCATGGACCTTGCACGTCTCAGGGCCTCTCCCATCTGTGACATGCTTAGCATCAGTGCTAAAGGTAGCCATGGGGGCTGCAGGCTTAGGCCCTGCAGTTCCCAGGGCTCGATGGTATTCATCTGTCACCCCACCCTTTCCCAACTCATCACAGAGTTGGGAAAGGATGTGGGAAAGAGTAGAGACTGAAACATTTTGCCTATAGCTGCAGAGGTTTGAGGTTTCAGTTCCATACTCCAGTGCTGGAATGGAGCTGTGTGTCTGTCCAGGGGGTGCATGGAGCAGCAGTCTCACAGAGTCCCACAACATGGCTTGCACAGGCAGCTATGTAAGCTACAAACGCTTTTAGATGTTGTGTGTCTATGGGTGAGAGTGTGTGTCTGTGAGACTGTTTGTGCATGTGTGAGCATGTGGATTCAGACTGCGTGAGATTGAGTGATCGGAAGAGTGAGCATGTGTGAAAAAGAATTAGAGTGTAACTGAGTATTACTCTGTGTGGGACTAAGTAAGTCAAAGTGAGACTGAGGGAATCAGAGTCTGAGTGAGTCAGAGAATGAGTGAGAATGAGTAAGACTGATTAAGTCCAAGAGAGTCAGAGTGAAACTGAGTGAGAGTGAGGTAGAATGAGTGAGAATGAGCAGGTCTAAGTGATAATGAGTGAGACTAGGTGGGTCAGAGTTAGGCCTGGGCTAAAAATCCGTTCCGCTCGCGGAAATTGCGATAATTTGACATTTTCGCATTCCGCGGAAAGCGCGAAAATGTCAAAATTTCCGCAATCCGCATTTTACCGGAAATTTTTTGCTTGCTCGCGCTGTAAAATAATACATTCTTGCGTGCGCGCGATCGCCTTACCTGAATCCCTGCGTTCGCCAACAAGTTTTCCCGATCCGGTCGCGTTCTCCACGAGATGTTGGATTGTTGGTAGCCATTTGCGCTGTCTCGCGACAGTTCGCGCCCGCAGTAACATCATTTGTCGCGCGATCACGTCTTTCTTCTCGCGATCATGCACCGCGAGACAAGTGAAAACAAGATGGCCGCGCCCGCAAGCAACCGCATGGGTAAGTTGGCGAGCCGCGACCACGCAGAACATACCGCGAACGGGCGGGAAAAAAACTTCCGCATCTTCGCAATATTTCTGCGTGTTTGCGGAGATTTTTAACATTTTCGCGATAATTTGCGAAAGTGAATTTCGCAAATTCCGCCCACCCCTCGTCGGAGTGAGTTTGATTGGATGAAAGGGATTGGGTGAGAATCAGGGAGAATGAGTGAGACTGAATGAGCCAAAGGGACTCACAGCTGTCCCTTTGCAGTAGTTACGGCTGCTAAATAACAGAAAATCATTTTTGTCTCTAGACAGAAAGAGCTACAGGTTCTCTTGTTGCGGTGAGTTGTTTTGCTCACCCTTTTTGGCTCAGCAGTCACTCTGCCTTCAAAGTTTAGCAGCGCTATGACACACAGTCCTCTTCCTGCCAGGAAACCTAAGGCTTTCCTATTAAACTGAGCAGACTGCACATACATTCAGGATTCAACATCCTCCTTCCTTCCTCCACTTCAGAAAGGAGTGAAAAACTCATCTCTTCAATGAGCTTCTTATCTGCCACCAATCAGGAAGCTACCAGTTCTGATGAACAGTTGGGTATAGGAGCTTACAGTATAGTTTCACCAGGGATGTTTGCGTGCACACACAGATTAAAACACACACACATGCACGCACTCACTCACGCACGCACACACACACTCTTTCTCACCTCTGTTTTGAAAGTCCTCAAATGTTGGTTATTTAAAAAAATATTGTGTTTCTCTCACTTAGCAGTCTTATCAATCAGCATTTCTCTCCCTTTCCCTGCCCCTTCAGCCCCTCTTATGCACCCTGCTTGTCGTATAATGTATTTTAACATTATATGCCAACACGATTGTTCGGAACTCTGAAGTGCACATCCCCCTACCACCAACATTTTGCATATAATCTTCAGTCATACCCCACCTCTACTATCTGCAGCCCACTGTTGCTTCATACATAAGATCTTCTTTGTAAACATAAATGCAGTGCACACGTGGTTCCAATAGTAAATCACGTGTTGCAGGACATACGTGTGAACAAAGACATATCCGATTAGGTTGTGCAATGCACACACAATGACAAAAGGTATGTCAGAGAGATTGTGCTATGCAAAAGTGAAAAAACTAATGTGTCAAAGCAGGTTACACAATTCACAGTTGGTTACGAGCATTGGCAAAGCCAACAGGTCTGGCTTGCAATTTCAGTTAAAAACCAAACATTTTGGCTTTGGTTATAAATGCATTTCAGCGGCTGCATGATGGCAGAAGCAGGCATGTACCCGGTGCGCTGAATCTTATCAGTGGCCTGGCGGCTGAATGTGGTTGCTAGGGCCGCCAAAGGGTTTTTGCTATAATGGAAACCACTAGAGGAATGGGCCTTCGGGGTTTACTGGCAATTCATTTATTTTGCTGCAAAGTGAAACTTAGACCCTCATTACGATGTCTGTCTGAGTTGCCTCCAAACAACGCCGTTTCGATGGGGGATCTGCCTCACCATAAGTCTGCATTTCCGGACACCTGATTAGGATGTGACTGCACGCAGTACGGTCAGAAACATAAATTTTTCTATGAGAGTTTGTGCGACGGCTGGAAATGCGAGCAGAGATGCCACACGTCGCAGGAATATTGAGGGTGTCCCCCAGGTCAGTATGCAGAGGCCGCAGAGGGATGGGGGCTTTGCTATTGACCCCCAAAGACACTTTCCGACAGCAGATCCATGTCGGAAAGGCCAACATGGAACTGCTGTCAGAAAGTGCTATCATAATCTGAATGGTGGAAACGCCGTCCTTAAGGGATTATTTGACTTTTCTGACTGGCTAATGGGCTCCTTGAGTCTATCGGAACCGGGTCGGATACCCCGGGCGGTTTAAACTCTGACCACCCTCATTACAATACAGTGTTCGGATTTTAAACCTACAATATCGGTCAGAAAGACTTTCTGGCCGACATGGTAATTAGGCCCACTGTGTCATGCAGAGAAAGCAAACAACAAAAAATGATTGTTTTTTGTAAAGAACGCATATATGAGATAAGTAATTGAATGTGACAAAATGTGTGATGGCAGTACTTTTCAAACATACAACAGTCCCTCACCTAATCCAATCAAAGCATTACCTAGGAGACAGAAGGTATACCCAGTGTCTCAAGCCAGCGGCTGACGCGAGCTCACCATAGCGAGTGAAGAGTTTGAAGGGGTCTGACTCAAAGCCCTTGCTCTCCAAATTGAACACAAGAGGTTGGATTCACCAGACCTAAAACACACAGGTGTGTTTGAGCTGCATTGCTCCATTAATTCCTACAGATCTTCCATCCTTACCTGTCAAGATGATTCCAGAATTTCAGGAACAAGGCCACTTGTCATGCCTTGTTTTATCCTAGAATTGTTATGCTTAGATCTGCAGTCTTGCTGGGCTCAGCAGATTCTCTGGGAAACACTCTGGCACTCATATGCTGAACAGCAGGTTGTAATGACTACTAACCCTGATCATCTTTAGTCATCTGATATTGTGGGTACAAAACAATGTACCTGCAGTGCACCCAGTACTTAATTTGAGCCAGTGGTTTCCAGAGCTCAGCACCGGCACTTAATCATCAATACCAGTGCTTTTCATGAGAACCAGTTAAATACACATTCATTTACAGGGCGATTAAGTGATATGCAAAGAATCACAGGATGTTGAGCTGACGCCGAGATTCGAGCGTGGTTCCCCAGCTCCGAAGTCGCCAGCTCTGGCCATTACGCCACATCCTCTCCCAACTTTCATGGTTAGTTGTTGGTTCTGCTTTAGGCAGCGCTAACAGGCGAAATGGGCTGGTGCAAGCTGCCTCCTGACAAGAGCCCCAGCACTTATGTTTTTACAGATTAACCACTGAGTGCACCATAATGGTTCTTAAACTTACTGGCCACAGCTTGGTCACTAAAGGGCAAAAGGTGACAAGACACATCCTATTTTTGCCTGTGACAGCTTCCTGTGCTCTGGAGCAACCTTCTTAGGCAACACAGCACAGCAACCACATTTTTGTGCTGTGTTGTGCAAGGGTGGAAAATGCACAACCTCGCAGAGGTCAATGTGTACCGTCTAGTGAAGGATTTGTACTAGAAGCACACTCTTCAATTACAAAATCCTATATCTAGGTAAACATAGGCTTATCCCATGCACTAGATGTGTGCTGTGCACCTCAGCATACATACAATATGTGGGATTTTTGAGAAATGAAAACATTTCTCCTTGTTAGAGCCTGTTTGAAGGAAGCGTTATTTTTTGACACAATACCCTATCTTGCTATTTTAGAAGACCAGGGTTTGCATCAAGACCTACGTGTTTACACTGATCTGCCCAAGTAACAACCTGGTAACGACTGCTTGGTGCACAGCAATGGAAAGCAGCGCAAAGTGCTTTTTGTGCTCAGCCGAGGATACCTTTCCTGCGTAATTTGCACTTTGCACTGAAAAGTAAATAGCTTGCTCAATTGTGCATCACTTTACACTGGCACAGTGCCTAAGTGAAATCTTGGCAAACGTGTTTATGATCCAAATTGGTTTTAATAATTTTTTAGACTGAAGAACTGCTTTCATGAATTACTCTCATTCATGCTACTTTAACCTGAATCTAAAATTGTGTTTATAACCATTTTACATTACAGGTGTTGGTATTGCTGCTTTGTCGCCTTTAAAGGATATAACACGGATATAACCTGCACTTCTTAAAAAGTAGCTGCAATTTGTGTAATGTGTTGCACTTTCTCATTGTAGGTTGACAAGGATAGGTTTGGTGATTACAATTGGATGTAACTAAATTATTTGATCAAAGAGAAGTTATTCTTACTTTTTCTTTAAAAAGTAGCATTTTTATTCAGCATCAATGGGTATTGGTGCCTGCCATATAGAAGTACCCTCCAAGAAATGCTGGGACCTCTTTGAGAAGCCCAGGGGCCTCCATATTCCCTTTTGTTCATTCACAATAAGTGTACATTTTTAGGAAGAGTAGAAATCAAAGCACAGCTAAGGAGGGAAGTAATATGTACAGTGCGGGTACCCCACAGACGGTTCATCCATTATACGTGTAAGCCAGTGCTTAATTTGTACAAGTGGTGCAGGTGGTGTGCACCAGCGCTCATTAACCAGATTTTTATCCAGAGCACAGGAAAGAGCAGAAGATCACGGCGGCCGGCAGGAAAGGTAAGTTTATATTTTTATTTTTTTCCAAACCTCGGATTGGCAGCGGTTGCCCCTGGCTGCACCTATGTTTTTTTTTTTTACAAATTAGGCAGTGTGCAGGCCACAGCTCAGAGGGTTATAGTTGAGAACATTTGCAGCAACAGCTTTTTTTTCTGGGTGACAGGAAGTCTAGACGGCGAGATCAAGATTTGGTGTAACAAAGGTTGGAGCAGCCATTTTGTCTTTGCAGGAAATAACCTGCCAGATTTTGTAATCCGTCAACTAGCTCTCTCAAATTCGAGGTGATGTCATAATATAATCTCACCTGACGTGTCAGAGCACACCATGCAGTGCACAAGTGATAAAACCAATCACGTCACACCAACAGGAACTTGTGCAGGTTAGCATAACAAATGTACTCAAAGTGAGAAGGCTGCGCCAAGGGGTTTCTCCTGGGTGAGACCATTCACAACAGTGGGGTGGCAGCTCCGGGCTCAAAGCACCAGTTTGGTCAACCCGCCTCAGGATTGCGCTCTTCTCCTCGCTTGTTTTGACCGGGGGTTTGTTACTTTATAACCACCTATGTAGTGTTCTTTTCTTCGACTCTTATGAATCCCCTCATGTACATCTTGTAAATGTAATCACAGAACATGTAAAGCGCTCTGATACCCTCGGGTCTAGCTAGTGCTATGTAAACTAAAAAATAAATAAATAAATGACACAGACGATTGAAACAAGTGTGTCAGAGCTGGTGGATTTGCCTCTGAAGTTTACAAAATTAGTACTTACGTTTAGGGCATACTTGCTACTAAAAAGAAAGCCAGTCCGGAATAATTGTTGGCACGAATGGTGAGAATGGTGTCAAAGACCTGTTCATTTTTGATGGAGGATCTAGGCCTTGTGAGCCGGCCTTGCACCAGGGTGCACTTCCTGCCTTCTGAGCAAGCTTTCCCAGCCTGAATAAGCAAACCTCATTTTCACCTCTGTTTTCCATCCTTGTCTAACGGGAAATGACTTCCTAGTAATCAGTAAACAGGAAAATGCTCTTAATTTAGAATTTCCACTAAAAGCCCTCAAGCCCCCTCTTACCTTTTCAACACAAATATTTCTCATGCACCAATGAGAGGAGCACAGCAAAATCATTTGTGAAACACACACATGCACTATCATCCACTGATGCATGCACTGCTCGGATACGCCTTGTTAAGTGAGTTCTGAGATGTATTCTCTTCGCCCTGCTATATATCATTGCACCTATTGTATGGTTATGTTTAGATTGGTGAACAAGTAGCTACTCTGTATGGGTAACTTAGCGATTTGTAGCCTTGAGAAGTCATTGGACGTAGAAGACTGTCGAGTTTCTGGACGACCTCAAGTTAGGTAGGTGAACATGTCTTGGTTGCATCACACTGTTATGGTCTGCTTAGTTCCAGGCAAGTGAGAAACCCTTTAGGAAGGGCCTGGCTAAAGTCACCCAGATATTGTACTTTGCAGTTGCCAATATGGAGTCCCAATATTCACTTTGAAGAAGGCGTGACTCTGAGTTCCTGCCTCTAATAGTATAATAGTGCCCCCGCCAAAACCCATTGCATGTCTTACTGTCTCTACCCTACTTACACTTCTACCGTGCTCGAATCATGATGCTAGTACAGCCTGATCTCTCAATGGCCTAGACGATATATGGCATGGGGTTCTCGTGCTCAATAGAGGCCTAGCTACGCAGCGGCACAGATGCTCTGCTCCGTGGCAAGAGGTAGGACATAGTAGCCAATGAGCTAGGGTAGCTCCTATGCATGTTTTGCTTAGGGCTCTACGTTTACTTAAAATGATTTGACGGCTCAGCCTCAAAATGATGCCCCTGCTCTGCTTGGCACTAGACGATGTAGCACTGCGGTGGTTGAGCCGTGGTCGTTTGCTAATAGTCTACTGAGGGTGGGTGGAGGGCTACAGTAAACAAGAAAGAAGTTTAGCCGTTTAAATTATGGCCTATTGGGTGTTGTAGTGAGTTTCCACCCTGATGTAACGCAAACACATCATTCCTGAAGATAACCAGCGTCAGTTTCTCAGTTGCTACCATCCCATTCCATCTTCAACACAACCCTTTGCTCCAATTATCACCATTCGCCCCCCAGATGCCTCAGCTTTGAGCTTTGCCCTGATCTCCACTTCCAATATGGCACTTCCTTTCGCCTACCACCATTCCCTTCTCATTTTCTGTTCAAAACCTGCTGAACTGTACTCCCACCAAACAAACACCCTTTCCTTCTAAGACCAGTCCATGACTGTGAATGTGAGACATAAAAATCTAACTCGAGCCAACTCAGAGCTGACCTTTAAAATACATTGGATTCGAAGAAAGTTTTGAAGGTCACACAAAGAAGAATGGACGTGTTTTTTTTTTTAATTACTAGGAAATTAGTTCATAACATGATACATCTTCAGTAAGGGTCCTTTGTGGGCTATTGCAACACCTACTCAGGGTTGTATGTCAGAATATCATGAGAAATAAGGTCTGAGATAAATATTGTTTACAAAATTGATATTACTAACTCCAATGGGGCAATATCTTTGTGAACAATATTTAAGGCCCAACGTTTGTGGCGGAAGATGTTCTTTGACCTTGCTATTCTGGTACCATACACCGCTCAAGTTACGCCACCCATGTCCTATTGCAGCATCTTCAGCATCAACTGCCTGTGATGTACTGCCCTCATGCACCCCTAGTCTCAGACTCCACCGCTACCCACTGCGCTATCTTTAACACGACTCTGCTCCTCTGGCCACAATCTATCAAGGTTACTCTGCCCACTCCTATCAGAGCTCCTCACATCCTCTCCAAACCGATTACATGTCTTCCACGATGACCACTGGTGCACATATGCAAGTCATTAATAATAAGGGGGGGGGCACATGTACTAATCTTTCATGCAATGCTGGGCAACAGGCAAAGTTGCTGAGCTGCATTGCATGAAAGGGCAGAAATGCTCCATATTTACAAAGGTATGGAGTATTTCTGCTCGCACCTTGTGCTGGCACACTATGGGCAGCCTAGTGCCAACGCAGACACCCTTGCACCATAGTGCAAGGGTGCCTGGGTTATAGGCAGAATTGTTTTTGTGCTGGAAGGGATACCTTCTGACACAAAAAATAATCCTTATAAGCATTTTCCTCTTTCTATATGTGCTGCAGAAATTCACACAGCTGGAAAAGGAAATAACAAGGAGAAATAAGGATATTTCTCCTCGTTACGTCTCACTGGGGAAGGGGTAGCATTTTGACACATTCCCAGATTAACTATCTTTAGTGCATCTGAAAATGCACCAAAATCGATGGGTAGGTGCATGACAACTGGCATGCCCATTTTCCACCCATGGAATGCCTCCAAAGATGAAATGTAATGCAACACAGCGCAAGCAGCTGTGTTGTGTTATATTTCTACAAAGCCATGCAAATCAGGCCTTGCATGGCTTTGTAAATTACAAATAAGCTTTTGCATTGCCCTGCATTCCCTTCTGCAAGGGCAACACAAAGGCTTAGTAAATCTAGGCCAGAGACTCTTCTGGACCTCTGTATGGCCTGTTAGTCGCTGCTTGAGGGCTGTCAAGGGCTATGTCAGAATCACTTGGGCGCTATATGATAGTCTGTCAACCTCTATGTGAGTGTCTGTTGGGCGCTATATGAGCATCTAGTGGAGCTATATGAGTGTGTGTTGGGAGGTGTATGGGGTCTCTTGGGAGATATGCAAAGGTCTAGCAAGGGATCTGTGAACATTTTTAGGAGCTGCTTGAGGTCTTGTAGCAGCTACTTCATAATTGTTGGGAGCTTCTTCGGGGTCACATGGGAGCTATTTTGTGGGTCTGTTTGGAGTTTTTTGAAGGTCTATTGTGAGCTATGTGATGGCATAATGAGGGTTTAGTGAAGGTCTGTTGGGATCTGCCTATGGGTCATTTTGGCTGCTATGTTGGCATCTGAGGGTAGCCCTCTAAGGATACATTGCTAGGAGTTTTGTGAGCTTTCTGAGGACATCTAGAAAGCTATGTGAGGGGTTGCTTAGGTGTAGATGCTTTATTTCTCATGGGAGATCTAATAAGTGCATAGTATATATTTTGGGATCTGTGGATGCCTATTTAAGGATTTCTAGGTGACTGTTGAAGTGAGTTGATAATTGTGTTGTGAGCTGTTGGGATCTGCTTGAGATCTGTTGTGTGACCTATTTTGTGATGTTACTGGGTTAATTGCTGAAAAGTTTAGAGAGGAATGCATGCCTAACACCCAACAACCAAAAACTAATGATGTAGGTTGTTACTGCTGTGTCTGTGACGTGCGTGCTTCCACTGTAGCACTATTCTCCCACGCTGACAGACACCCAGCTTCCGCGATACATCCGCCCTTGCTCTCACGGGCGGGAGGCCCCGCTGATAGTATCTGCTGGAATGTCACATCTGGGCATGTTGTTGCAGCATCTGTCAGGGCCGCAGCGCATCACTTCCTGTTTGTGCAGGAAGTGGAAAGCCAGGACACCTTTGTGTACAAACTTCCAGGGGCCTTGAGCAACTTCCTGTTACTGAAGTGCGGAAAGGATCTCTCCGACGAAGCACAGCACGGATCTAGCTCCAGACCCTGCCTCTTGCCTTCTCAATTTAGCTGCGCCATTTGTAGCTCAAGACACCAAAGAGCCGCCATACTCTCTGAAGACCTACAATGGCTAGATGATAACTAAGATTTTTATACAAAATAGCGGCTTCTCAGTATAGCAACACTGTTGTCACTTGACCTCTTTTTCGAGGGAAAGTCTTCATTTTTGCTATTATCTTTTCATTTTTTCTTCACCAACACTAAGGGGCAGATTTATAAGGAACTGGTGCATCTGCATAGATGCGTCAGTTTCCTTGCGTCTGCGCCGAATGTCCTTGCGCCACTATGGATGCGCTGTATTTCCAATACAGTGCTCCATGGTGCAAGGATTAACAGATGCGTCAGAAATTCAACTGTTGGTGCAAAAGTGAAGCATTGCTGGAGTTGAAAGTGACACAACTCCAGCTATGCGCCACGATAGATGGGTGAGTCCCATTCAAAAAGCCCTGCATCATTCCTTACGCCTGGTCTGAGCAGGCATAGGGATATTGACGAAGTGAAGGGTTAGAGTGACGCAGTAAAATCTTGTAAATTTCACTGCGTCAGTTCTACATAGCTTTTTGTGTGGAAACGCCCACCCTGCATACATTATACCTGATGCAGGTATAATGTGGTGCAGGGCTTTACAATGTGACACATCTCCCTAGATGCGTCACGTATATGGGCCGCAACATTTACGCCGCAGCTGCATCAGAAAAGTGATGCAACGGCGGCGAAAAAGTCACGCAAGGGCCTTGTAAATCTGCCCCTAAGATTTTTTATCTCCTAGCCAATACAGATCAAAGGTAGTTAGTAAAAGTCCCTTAAATATCCACATTTCCCCTATCATGTTCCTCAAAATTGTCTTTGAAATGTGACACCCTTCGGTTCCTCAGCTCTGCTCTAACAAGGAATCTTTATTTTGGCTTTCTTGTTTTGACTGAAAAGTGTGCATTTTGTCCTCATGCTTGTTTGAGTCAGTTTCAGTTTTCAGTATAATAAAATCTTTATTTCGGTTTTACAAACCATAAAAGATGACAAGGCAGTAATACACAATTAACGTTAAAAGGATTACCATATAAGAATAAACAAGCTGCCTAAGCTAGTTTTAACCACACCTCGAACCCTATTAAAGATATCTCACTCGACAAAAGATAAGCGTTTCCTAGTCTTTATAGTCCAATTAAAAAAAAAGATGCATCAGCAACGTGTTCGAATCTTTTGGACCGAAAGCACCAAATCACAGTCTGAGAGTGGAAGGAAACATTTTTTTAGAGCAAAATCTACAAGTTGGTTCACAAAAATTATTTTCCATCTAAAAAACGTTGGAGCGCAATTTTCAATCCCTTTTTGTAAATGGACATTTCAAACATCAGGCCTCTGGAAATGTAGAGTAAAGGAGTACATTTATCAGGCTCGCACCCCTCATCTGCTTCAAACTATGGACCAAATGTACCAGTTACTGATTACAAGAATTAATGGATTTATGTAATAATAGGTCAGCTTGCTAAATTCCGATTCGGAGTAGCTCACAATTTGATCTACCTCATGAGTATTAATGAGGTAGGTTGCAAATTGTGACTCACTGCGATATGAAGAGGGTCACAGTATAACCAACCTCATGGACATTAATGATATAGGGGTTTATTTACAAGCCTCTTGCGCCACCTTTGTGTAATTTTTAACGTTGGAAAAGTGACGTACGGGAGGCGCAAGGGGCTTGTAAATCTGCCCCATAGTTTGGAAATTGCAACTTGGTGGTCATCAAAGGGATGGTGGCCTGCTAGGGTCAGCATACCACCGTGTGTGTGATCGCCTTTCTTTTCGGCACCCTTTTTCCAATCAAAGCCGTTTTTTTTCGTAAGAGAAATGGGGCTGCATTTAAAATAAAGATTGCTTGAGATTTGGCAGTGGTACCCTGGTCTTCTGCCTACTCCCCATCAAAAGTTTTTTTTTTGAACATTCACTAGGACGAAGAACTCCCAAAGGGACCCCATCGCTTTTGTAAATGCATCATCATCCCATCTTTGGAATCAGTAATTTTCCCGTGCCCGTGTATAGCGATTCGATTTTGGTAGCAAATCTTTGACACATTGCACGCTAATTCAGTATTTGGAATGGACGTCTACAACACACACCTTCCTAATGCCACCCAATCTGGGTTTGTAATCTGATTTTAGGAATTGGTAATAGTTTACGGATTTCTAAAATGGGATTAATACATTGAAAAAAAAAACGTTTATGTGACTGCAAACTCTGAATTGGAATGTTTTCAACCGTAACAATGCTTTATAGACCGGGCCCTATGGGGCATATCAGCAAGGCGAGGCGATAATTTTATCGCCTAATTAGCAAGCTCACGCTAATGCATGAAAACTTGCGTTAGCGTAGGAATTCCTAAAGTCCGGCTTTGCATCTCTAATGAGATGCAAAGTGGGCGTTCCTGACCTGACATGACAGGAGAAATGTCGCTAAGCGACATTTCTCCCATCATCAAGCCCCACGCTATGAAGCATAGCGGCAAGAAAAGTAGCGATAACCCCTGTTATCGCTACTTTCCTTACGCCTGCTTCAGGACTGATTTAGCCATGATATCCTATGGAAGGTGGATATCATGGCTAAGTTTGTGAGTCCCTATCATCAAGCTAACGCCACATTGCGTGAGATTATCGCTGGGTTTCCAGCAATAATCTCACGTTAGGCAGTTAGCGTGAGGATTTTTATCGCTTTTGAGATAAGCGTTGCTAATAGCACACTATCTCAGCGATAAAAATCCATGCTAGCCGGCGATAATTATCCTAGCGCTAAGTGCGCTTAGCGATAATTATCGCCGGTTGTTGCTGATATGCCCCTTAGTTTGTAAGTTTCGTTATCAATAGTTAATTTTTGTAGGGTCCAAGGAATAATTCTGCATTGTGATGAGGGTAATGTTTTTTATTAAACCCCATAAATTCAAAATAGATTGGTCTGGTAAAACCTCATCTTATGAATGTTAATAATACTACCAGTAAGTCAGCGTTGAAGCCCAGTGTGGGCGACAGGCGCCTTCATGTGGTTTAAAATGGAAACTGCAACTTTGTCCAGAAGCTCTCTACTGTAATCTGTACACGCCTGGCCCAGCTTCAAACTGACCAGGATACAAACACAATAAGTATCACAAAAACATTAATTATGGGTTTTGTGTTGGTATAGCCTTTGTTGTGTGCATCTACAATGAACGTGAAACGTGCCAACCGGAGTCTTCTATCTGCAGTGCCTGTGTTAGCTCAGTTTCGTGGCCATAAGGTGACACGTGGCTCTATATGAAAATGGCAAACAATGAATTAGATCAATTAATGGTTGGATAGAGACTTCTGTTCGTCGAGAATCGTTAAATTGGGTTTTCGTGGATAGGAGCGATTTTTAAAGGGCCATCGACATTTTTCTCACAAGATATAACTATTTCTGCATCGGGTTCTTCTCTACAGCTTTTAAAACACGCTTGAGGTTGTGTTCTGATAATTCCAGAAATGCAACACGTTTAGAGTATTAAACTATACATAATTTGTTAAAAATAAGCAAAAAAATAAATACATAAGTGGCAGGGGCAAAGTATTTCTCAGAAGCCCCCTACAGCCGGCACTATCCCCTGTCCGTACCGATGTTCCCAGCAAACCATCACGATGCTTCCTAAACACCATCACACCCCTAGAAAAGTGACAATGGGAACTATTCCAGGTCACCCAAAGGTGCAAGAATACCTTAGGTTCGCTGGTGTTACAATTTTGTTTACCCAATATTGAATTGTTAAAGATCTTGCTAAGGCCTTGTGTTTAAAAGTAGACAGACAGTGCCACCATGCGGTGGGATATAACAAATACAAGAAGTTGATGTAATGGTGACACTTTTCAAAAGCTCAGTCAAGAGATCTGGGTTAAATCCATCATTCTTTTGCTCACCATGTCAACCAACTTTGGCCCCAGCAGTCTCGAGCAGCACTGCTCCCCAGCCCGAACTGTAAGGCCAGGTCCTCCCTGGACCGGAAACAAGCATCCTGGAACCGGTTTCGGAATATCAGCCAGGTTATCTTGAATCCAGAGATCCGAGTTCAATCCATCATTCTTTTCCTCACCATGCAACTTCAGCTCGGAACTCAGCCATATGCAAATCAGTCTCTACTCTGCCCCTCCCCTCCCCCTCCCCCCATAGGAACAGCCCTGCACGAACAGCAATGCCAGGTCTTCATGCCATATTTAACAATATTCTATAGTACGCCTAGACCATGCAGTATTCAGGCCTTTTTCATTCGGAAAACTATTGAAAAATAAAGGCTATTCAGAATCATCAATAGTAGACTATATATGTTTTTACACATTAGCTATAATTCCGGGACATTAGTTAGATAAAGGTGGAAAAAAATATCTCTTAAATATTTTCTGGCAGTGTGTGCTTCTGCCTGAAGCTGAGAGGAAGAGTTTTCCAGGCGGCGGTGGCATGCGACTCTAGGTGAGATGCATTTGATATTCCTCACACTCCTTGTCAGAGGACGAATCACCCAATCCCCCAAGAAGCTGGCAAACCCTTGGATGCAATCAGCTTGGAGATCACATGCGAAGGAGCAGATCCCGAGATAGAAGTCGGGGCTTTCATTATACAGGACTGTCACTCCCCCTCTCTGCTACACCTCATACTGAAGGAGCGATGCATGCCACTCGAACAACCTCGGACTAGCACTCTCGAAAGCCAGAGTGACATCAATGGAAGAGCAGTATGTAGTGGTAAAAGTATACAAAGCCAGGTGAGGTGACGTAGTAAAGTAACCAGTGCAAGGGTCTGTGTTTGCCCGCGTGGTTATAGGTTTGAATCCTAATAAGTCCACTCAGCTTTTCATCCATTCGAGGTTGATAAAAGGAGTATTATCTATTTGGCTAACACTATATATCAATTAACTGTAAATAGCACCAAGAGACCTCCTATAGGGGGGTTGTACTCTCCAGAAATGCCTGTCATGGTATTATCGTAGGGGCTGGTGCCCAACTCACATGGTTACGACAGCAGGCCTCCCCCACCCTCGTCAGTCTACACCAGGCTACCATGCTGGTCAACCCACATCTCCATTCTGTCCTTGGTGATGTGGCACCAAAAGTACCTCCTTTAAGATCATCCCCTCACAACCCAAGTTGGCATTGCTGAAGAAGTAAGATGTAAAGATGAGGCCATCCGGGTTTACAGTAGAAGTATATTTATTGTAAGTACAGCACACCAGATGGGAGGACGCTGCAGTACCACAAAACGGTGTCAACTCCCCAACGATATCTCCTCAACTGTCATCGTTCAGCTGGCGTTCTAGAATGCCAGCTGATTACATCACAATAAGGTGTAAGGCGCGAGCAGGGAACAGAGGACTGGGGGAAGGAACGGGAAGGTTCTAGAAGAGTAAGGAAAGAAGGGGTGAGAATAACCTTAACACAAGACACCACTCTCTCTCATCAACAAGCTGATGGCACACAGATATTGTAAACTGAGCCCTGGCCCTCAGGTCAGGTCTAGGCCGGAACTGCGTAATGGCTACAACCCGGCACAGACTAAGCCCACTCCGTGCTTCGGTGTTACATGCACTCTGACCTTGAGCGGTCAGGTGCCCTTAATTTATTCCCTCAGGCTGCGCCCAACCCTCGGGATGCGTATGACACAAGTCATGCGTGAGGTGAGCCAGTGGCTCACTACGGATACCTCTCTGCAGGGGGAATTCATAGTTAAAGCATTAGTGATAAGCCAGAAAAAAGTCCTAAAATCACAACCTCTTGGTCCTTGGCTCCCCAACCTTAGGTGGATTACTGAAGTGGTTTGCAGTAGAAACAGGCCCTCATTCTCATGCACCAATAAGTTTTGATGGTTGCGGTAATTAAGGAGCACTGACTCATCAAAGGTCCCAAGTAACAGAGGCCGAGGTCTGTTGTTTGAAGGTTGAAGGAATGCAATGGATGGTTGGCAAGGTGAAGTGTAAGAGACACAATTTCTTATCATGTTCTCCACTCACAATGCTTTCTTTGGCGCAGACCGCCACCCATATGTGTGGACTGCAGTCACCACTTTAATTGTTTTAGAATTCTCTAACAAAATTGCCAATACTGAGGGTCACATTGCATTTGCTGAACAGGGCACATATTTGCAAGCCCCTATCGCCACTAGAGCATCACTTTTAATGACCTTCCTCTGGCATAATGCACTGCTCCATATTTACAAGGTGTCGCTAAACCACTTAACAAGGCTTAACGCCACTTTGTAAATATGACCCTTTCCCCCCTGCAGTCCTCTGCAGCAAAAGGGCATGTAATGGGGGTTGCAGTGGGCGTTCCACCACAACGCACATTGCTTTTTGATGCTGTCCCAGATTTACAAGGCTGGAAATACCTGGTTTTAGAATGGGGATATGAGGAAAAATTATTAATTTCTCCCTGTTTTTGCCCTTTTAATGTGTGCTACACATGGAAAGAGCAAATTGCCATTATTGATTGTTCATGTGCAGGAAGGTGTACCTTCCTGCACATGAACAATCGCCCCTGCAGCGTAGGCACCCACGCAACATGGGGGCTGGGTGCCTGCGCTAGCGCTAGGCTGCTTTTTAGAGCTAGCGCTAGGGGAAACACAGGGATGTGTCATTAAATATGGCGCATCCAGCATTTTTAATATGTTAGAGCGTGACATTGTCAAATTTGGCATAACACAGCGCTCAGGCATTTTCTTGTGCATACGCCCCACAAAAGATTTACTGTCAATTCTATCGGAGGATTCCAAATATGATTTCTAGAATCCTCAAGACTTCCAGGAGGCACTCGAAAATGTTGCTCTAGAAACATCAGACTTGAGAGGCATAGTGGCCATTCATAGCACCCTATGGGGTTTAAGGGACAGGATGCTGTTGCAAAAAAACTGCAGGCACCATAGTATCTCATGTTTTCTTTCCTCTCCTTGGGGCATATTATCAAGCACAGCCTTAAAATTATCGCCGGTTTAGCGGCAGAAAACTGCCACTAAAGCGGCGATAATGGGCTTGATAATATGCCGTAGAGAATTCCCATAGAAGCCCATGTTCACACCAGAACATGGGCTTCTATGGGAATTCTCAAGGGCATATTATCAAGCCCATTATCGCCGCTTTAGCGGCAGTTTTCTGCCGCTAAACCGGCGATAATGTTAATGCCGTTTCTCGATAATATGCCCCCCTTGTGTCTAAATCACCCGACGCTGACCATCGTGTTATTATTCCCCCATGCTAAAGTGTTACATGTATAATTATTCCTATATATTTATATGTAATAATTATGTACGAGTTTTGGTGGCAGCGGCCTCACCCCCCCCCACCCCTGCTCTTACCTACAGCGGTCACGGGGCGACCACAGCAGGAATTACCAGCAACCCCCCCCCCCCCCACTGCCCACCGCCTTCTTAGATACAGCTGCCTCAGGGCGGCAAACGCAGGTGCCCGCACGAGCCGCCACAGGTCTAGCTACGCCACTCTGTACCTCATCTCTCTTTACCGCACATGGGGGCATATCAACACGGGCCTTATCTCCCCCTTTTTGGCTTTAAAAGCCAAAAAAGCAGAGATGAAACTATTGCCCTATTTACAAGTGGGTGCTAATATGCATTAGCGCATGTTAGCACCCGTTTTCCCAACGCCTCGCTTTGCATCTCTAATGAGATGCAAAGTGGGTGTCACTGGGCAGTACTCAGTGCTTAATTTGAGCGGGTGCTTTTTGGTGCTCAGCACCGGCACTTAATTAGTTTCCGGTGCTCGGCACCGACACCTAATTGTCAACACCATACTTAGAACAGTCTACCACATGGTGGCGCTGCTCATCTAATTTAGAGATGAGCAGAACAATGGTTGTTTAGGAATAGAATATACATAAAAAAATTGCTAACACCTACCTCCCCAGCCATTCCTTTAGCTTGGGGGACCTGAAATAATCTAAACTGTCGCATTTACATGCAAGAGAGATGGTTAGTAGTTGTTCTGGCAGCGATGTCAAGGGGGATGGGTGGTGTAAGCTGCAGTGGCCTCCTGGTCAGAGCCCTGACACTTACTATTTTACAAATTAAGCACTGGCAGTACTGCATGAAAATTATCGCTGATGTGCACATCGCGATATTTACAAGGAGGGCCACGCATTTTAGCAGACGTTCATTTTTGTCCAAAATTGCGGTTTTCGACAAAAACTAACGTCTGCTAAAATGCTGACTTACGTATACTTAACATTGGGGGTGGATTAGGCTGATACGACCACAGGGTCATATCAGCAAGGTTATCGCCGTTTTCCATGGAACATTGCTGCATCTCCTTACTTCAGCTTGCTATTCTGTAGACTTCATCTTTGTTTCTACCCTTCACCCTTGCTCCCGACCTCGCTCTGTGCCTTAAAACTCTCTTTCCCTGGCCTGTCATTCTATACCCCATTTTTCATTTGCCCTTCTCTCTACCTCACTACTCACTCTCTACTTTGTATCTCTCTATACTTCTCTCAATACCTCAACTCTCTAACGGTGTACCTCTTCTTCCTAACTCACCTGTGTTTCTGCCTTATTTGTCTCTCTACCTCACCCTTCAGTGCAAGCCTCTCCTCTTCTGACATTTCCTTTTTCCTACATTTTCTCTCGAACTCTTTATCACACTTCTAAACCTTACTTCCTTGTCTGTGCCTATCTCTTCCTCTTTCTCCTCCCTTAATCCTTCATTCTGGTCACCTCACCCTTTTCTCTGTATCTTAGACCTTTCTTTACCTCATCTTAATTTATGCTTCCCTTGTCCTCTACGTCACCTCTTTCACCATACTGTCCTCTTTATAGAGGGCCGAGCTGGCAGTGGCATCCAGCACAGGTAAGAGAGGTGGGGTGGGGAGTGGCTAGGTAATATTAAATAAAACCACTTACCTTGCGCTCGCCGCATCGTCGACTCCGCGATGTGGCGAGCGCAAGGTAAGTGTTTTTTTTTTCATAGTGCACCAAGCCAACGAAACCTGTTGTTTCCCAGTTGTTCACCCATTTTTTTTATAATGTGCTATGAGCACCCCCGTCCGTCAAAAATTACCTCCATTTTGCCATGGTCACCATTTTGTCATGGGTGCCCATTTTTGATACAAATTGAATAAAATATGCCAGTATCCGAATTTTAGAGTAAAGACTGTTCTTATGCCATGGTTGATGCCTATGTAAACAAGCATTATTAAATGCATTTGATTAATAATAACATTTTTTAATTGTAAATTTTAGCTTGGTGAACAGTTGTGTAATATAATTTACTGAAACTTCATAAAAGTGTTATGACATGTTTTTGAGAACGGCAATATGTGCAATAACAGTGTTTATCACACAATCATGGATTTGCAGCATTTTGCACATAAACCCCCATCAGATCCATAATCTGCAGATTTGAACAAAAAATAAAAGTTTCTAGCCCAAACGGTTCAAAAGTTACTGAAAAAGCGCAAGGAATACCCTTTGCAAAGGTTGATTGGTCACCTTTCTGTTGCTTATTGCTATATTTGGGTGCTGCACTGGTACTAATGAGCTACGAGCTACGCCGAGACAGTAATGACAAGTGTAAAAATGAGAAAACAATGAAGTAATACTATCATAAAATGTGCTACATAATTTGCCTTGTTTTGTTGCATAATTTAGTCAACCCTGTTGCATATTTCTTCCCACACTGCATAATTCCAGTGGCCTTGATCTTACACTAGCCGTGATTTATTTAAAGAAGCATGCTGTGTCACACACATGATTTCTCTTTTGAAAAATATATTTAAATATTAAAATCTGAGGGTTTATGCAAAATCACAGAATTGCATTTTAGAAAAGAGAGGAGACTTTAATCTCTATGAGCTACCATTGACTTTTTTTTATGGGGTCACACAAATTGGGAAATGTGATCTAATGACAAAGTTAAAGATTTTGGCACTGAGACACATGTTGCAATACCAGCTTCCCAACTTGAACAAACTATGGGACCCTATGTTAACCTACTACATTTCCTTCTGTTTCATTCCACTTTCCAGTGTTCACAAGACAAGAAAATATTTTCTTCTATATTTAGGTAATGGAGAGATCGCAGCTCCACTCAAACATGAGGGTGTGAAACTTAGTCACAATAATCACCAAAGCGCCCAAATTTAGGGGCATATTCTCAAGGATTTATCTCAGAGTTATCGGCACTTTATTGCAGCCAAGGTCGCGATAAATTAATCGCCCCATTCACAAGCTGGTGCTAACAGCTCATATCACCAGTTTACCTGCAATAGCAGTCGCAAAAAACATTGCCACAGATGACCCCGGCAACTAACGCTAATGATATGCAGAGTAGGCGTTCCCGTGCAAAAAGCCGCAACACCACCACTCCACAACATTCTCAACGACCAGCCAGATTGGCGATAAGATCGCAAAACATGCGATACTGCACGTTAGCAGCAGGATTTTAACACCTGCTCTTACCTAGTGTAAAGTCGGACGACAACCGGCACCAGACAAGGGAGCACAGCCCATAGCCACACATGAAGAACAGATGCCCTGGAGAATTGATCATGCAGCCCGGAGCCCCAATAGGGCAACAACACCCACTGCCACCACCCCCAGGGTCCCCCCCCCCCGGGGCCCTACCCCAGGCACTCCCCCCTCCCCTTTGGACAAAGATATTGCACATCAACACTTAAATCATGAACCAAACAATTCGCCTGAAGTCGCACAATCACAACACCTAACATACATGCGTGGTCAGAAAAAAGGAAATCATACATTCATCTCAGAATATCCAAATAATACGTTTATTACAGAATAAACCCAAAACAACAATTCTGAAGAGTCATGGCGGGTCTTCTCTGGACATTCTGTAAGTCACAGCCTGCAAGACAAAAATCTAGATAAGAAGGTGTGCCACGCGCTCATTAAAGTACAGAGAGAGAGGGCGAAAGAGAGAGAGAGAGAAAGAGAAAGAGAGAGAGAGAGAGAAAGAGAGAGAGAGAGAGAGAGAACGAGAGAGAGAAAGAAAGGGAGAGAGAGTGCCGACACTGCGGACCCAGGCCTCACTGCTCACCTGCTGCCACCGGTATGTCTCCAACCACGTGCCGGTATACACTGCAGTCCCCCAGGTCCCTTATCTGAAACAGTTCCCAGAGACATGACTGGCAGAGTCCATACAGTTGCACACACCATCATCGCTTGCCCGCCCCTGCGCACACAGGCTGCGGCACCCCAGCCCCTCACGCCGCCCAGCGTTGATTGCCTGCCTCTGCACAACCAGGCCTCACTGCTCACCTTCCGCAGAGGGCCCACCATGTGCCGGTGGGAGCTCCAAGCCCGGGGCCCTCGACCATGCCACCCTCCACATCATGCAGCCCCACACCGCGGGCCACCAGGTCACACACTTGATTCTGGGTCTTGATTTTGCAATGGCAGAGACCATATCAGTGCCACGGCATCAACACAGGCTGCTCACCCGCTCAGCTCTTGAGGTGCCACTAACTCTGTGAACCGCGAGGCAACGCCACATGGCGGTAGGCCCGCACTGCCCGCTGGCTCAGGCCTACACTGCAGTCCAGCAGGCTCACACTAATCCTTACCAGTCCGGACCGCCAGGATGGCACATCATCGCAGGCTGCACACCCGCTCAGCACTTTAGGTGCCCCTACCTCAGTGCTCCGAAAGACACCACCCCGTGGCGGTGTGCCTGTGCCTGTCGCAGTGTATCCGGTGTCACCAAGTCTGTGCAGCGCAAGCCATGGACCCTTTATGATTGAGTGTCGAGGTGCGCACGCCATCATGTCACCCCCAGCACTGGGCAATGTGAGGTGGCAGGGCCCTAGGCCCTCATGCATAAATGATAACCACACGGAGACACCCAGTTAGAGAGTGGAAATGACGTCCAGCACGTGCGCCAGGCCCTTTTTATTGGCAGGGTCACATGTCCTGTGACGCCTGTGCTGGATGGGTGTGGTGTGGGTGTAAACCAGCTGTGAGGGACATGTAGCGTTGTCCCCCCCCCCCGTGAGCGCAAGCGGAGTGAGCTGTCCTGGCGCATGCCAGTCCAGCGTAAGGGTGTGAACAATGACCCCGGGGCTCTGGGCATTGTTCCGTCCTGGGCTGGATAAGGAAGTAACTAATGCGTGTGTCTCCGTAGTAGTGTCTGCGCCACCCGGACCGCAATCGGCAATGTGTCACCCTGTGACCCAAGTCCCACAACATGAGCAGCATGGACGTAAAGGGGAATCACTGACCCTACATTCATCCATACTTCCACACTTGAAAGATCATAGACATGACACATCTGTGTGAATATGAATGTTTATTACACATTCAGTGGAGTGTTGCAGCTGGAGCAGTACAGTGCCATGCAAACCGCACTTTACATTGTTGGCCCGTGGAGGGCTAGCCAGAATCCTTCAGGGAATGACAAGTACATCAGAAGAGGAGGAGTTCAGTCCGCAGTCTGATAGCTGTGTCATTGGTGACCAAACAGAATATGGCAGTCCATGTCGAGGTCCAAGGTGAGTGTCGCACATTGCATCGGGGGACAGTGGAAGGTGATGGTGTAGAGGGCAGAACCAAGCAGAAACAGGCCATATGGCGGAGGTGAACGCTACTGCATCCTTCTGACCACGAAGGCAGATTCATCTGCATCTTCGTCCTCTGCTGTTGCATGTACCTCGCATGTGGTTGGTGGTGTTCTGTATCCAGCACTGTGTGGCAGTGACACCTCAGGGGGCGGGAGGTGGAATGTCTGCCGCACTGTGTGGCACTGACACATCAGGGGCCGGAGATGTGGATGGAGTGGTAGCAGCAGCATGCATCAGCGCCAGGCCTTGTGGCAGCAATGCCATGAGGAGGGTCTGTAGGGCATTGAGGGACCCAGCTACATCTCGCTGGTGTGCAGCTGTGTCAGCCGCTCTTTCCGCCTGCATCCGCTCCATGTTCTCCATGATCCTCCGCATGTGTCCCAACTACCGGGCGAGATCGCTGGAGCCACTCTGACTAGACAGTCGTTCTTGCCTCAGAGTCAGGACTCTAGTGATGTCAGCCATGGTTCGTTGGAGAGCATGGAGCGAACTGTGGGTGTCCGTTAGGGACTGTGAGTGGTCCCTGATTGTACGTATGGCATCTAGTTTGGCTGCCATGCGGTCGAACCCCACCTGCACCTGTTCAGCCAGCTTCTCCTGGCACCCCAACACACGGCGTTGGAAGGCCATGTGTTCATCGTGGGGGTCCTGGGAGGCAGCCGTGGTGGTGGGTGCTGCCTGCTGTGTGTTCTGTGCAGGGGGTGGGTTCTCCTCATAGCAGCTGGGCTGCCCTGCTTCTGGAAGTGGGCTGTGGAGGCTCTCCGCGAGCTGTTGGAGGGTGTCGGAGTCGAAGGTGTGGTGGTCCTCTTCGTCATCAGAGAAGAGAGGTTCGGCCTGCTCTGCAGGAGGTGTTGGATTTCCCCCTGCAATGTGAAGGGGAGATGCAGTTTAACATTGTGTTCACATGTATGTTGACGCATTGTACATGTTTACATTCAGACTGCATGACAGTGTACATTGTGACTGTTTGGGGGGAGCTGCCTTTTTGATGCGGGATAGTGGACATACCGACATCACGGATGTGTGTTTGTACTTGTACATTGTCAACTTGCATTTCCCTGCAATGCCAAATGTGATTGGCCAGTTTCTATGCACAAGCGGCACCAGTTGTGTCCTCTGCTCTGTTGTGGACATGTTGCGGTTTGTACCACATCGTTGTCAGTGTTGATGTGCTCTGCATGTAATGTGTTTGTGCCGCATTTTGAGGGAGTCGCCCCTGCAGCTCTGATTTATCTGCCCCTCATCTCTTACATGCGGTGTGCCTCTGACTTCTGTGCTTATACAGTGCTGAGATGTTGCATACTTAGGTGCATTGGTCTCTTGGTGGGAGTTGGTGGTCTGGGGCATGGTTTGTCCGCAGATGTGCTATGCTTAATTGTGCATGCGTGCCATTGTGCCCATCTCCCCCGTCCCCCCAGTCCCTAGTCGTTACTCACCCTGTTGCTCTTGTGACCGGTCATGTTGAGCAGTGTCCAGGCCCCCAACTCCTGCCACCGTCTCCCCACTGATGACTGTGGACACCATTTCCTCCATCTCGTCCAGCTCCTCCTGTGGCGCTGGACTCCCACCTCCAGTCTACATTGCTGCCTTCCAGTTGTTTGCGAGTTTCTGCTTGGTTTTGCGCTTCACTTCATTCCAGTGCCTCTTGACCTCTTCCATTGTCCTCTTCAGCACTCCGACTGCATTCACCTTGTCCACGATGGTCTGCCATATTCCATTTTTAGTTGCCAGTGACACAATGGAGGTGACGAACAGTAGTTGATGGTGTTCTACCACCTCAGTTATCAGGATCCTGTTTTCCTGCGGATTGAACTGCTTCTTCCTACTCTTCTTGTCCTTGCCCTTCCCTGACCCCGAGGTCCCAGGGTGGTCCTCCGGGGGGCTTGTGGGGTTCTGGTTGACCTCCGTACTTGCTCTGGCTACCTCCATTGTGCTTCGCTGTTGTTTGGCTTTCGTTTGTATGTTTTTTTTCCACTTTTATTGTGCATGTTCCCGCATGACGCGTGGGAATTGCAGGCCTTTGACTGATTTTCGGTGATTTTGGTATCGCGATTGGTGTCATCGCTACTATTTTCACGTTTGTGTTTTGCGTTTTTGCAGTGTCGCCTTGATTTTAATGCGTTCATTTGACGCGTTATCGTGAGACTATCGCATGGTACCGCCGTGTTGGGAATACCACGTTAACACAGCGTTATTTTCCCGCAATAGACTGCGATGTGAAGAGTTGCGTTAAGCTAAAAATGCGGTAGTTATCACATGTTCTTGAGAATATGCCCCTTAGAGTCTTCAATTAATTACATGTCTCTATAGGGGGAGAAGTAATTTTAAGTTTATCGACTTCTATACAAACACATGAATTCACTTCATGCAGTCGATCCGCTCCTATCAATGACCACATTAGATCGCCAACTGGATATCGGTAATAAAAATGAGCAAGTTCATTGAAGAGTGTTACCTTTGGAACACCGTCGTCAGCCGGCAAACTTACAGGCTTCAATATGTGAAATTTATATAGCATAAAATTATGTTTTGCATCTTTTTCCTTCTGAATTTCTTTATTCATATTTGCTATATAAAGTGTAAAACTTTTTTCAATGTATAATGCGTCAGCTGTAGTACAGCGATATGGATGTTAGGGCTGATTACTTGCACATGGTAGCTAAAATGACAGGAGGATTTTTGTGTATTCCTGGGATCCTCGGTAAACAATACATATAATGGTGTGCTAGCACAGTTTACTTACAACTGTCAACGCATATTTCCTCAAAAACATACATAGTTTTAAGTTTTTAACTTCGCGTATCTAAGACTCGCCGATCACGGTGCATTCTGCAACGCAACCATGTCAAAGTATTATTGCACATATAGTGAACTATTACTTGACATGCAAATACGAAATACTACAGCTGCCAAACTACACAGGAAAGGCTGCTTTAATACATTTACCAACTCTTAGTTTTCAGTGGATAAATTATTTAAACGCTGAACTATTTGTACTTAGCCCTGTCTGAGCGTGCACAAACAATCTACTATGGCACTTATTGAGTTTTGCAATACTGGTACATCCATGTAAATATATACCCCCCTCCCATTTCAAGGGGTTGTTTCTTGCGCTCATTCCTTTGAAGTATCAGAAGCATGGACCGCGCACCGGATCCGGGGCGTTGAAGCTACTCAAATGACTTGGGCTGCACCAGTAGTTTTGTAAACATGGCTCCTGTGAGCGTACTGCAGAGTACCGCCGTACTCAAGCGGGAGAGAGCCTAGGACAGGGCGGAGGACTGAACAACTGGAGAGAGGTAAGCTCAAGGCGTGAGCTTGATGAAGGTACAGCCCGAGAGGTGCAGCAGAAGATTTAGCGCAATTGAGTTCAATCAAGCCGAAGACTGTCCACATTAGCTTACTCACCAGCATGGGTCCCAGTCGTAGAAATTACAGCTGGTCTCGGCCCTGGGCTCCAAATCTCTTGTACAGACTCACTGGGCCCGAAGTTCATGCAACTCAGTCGTTCAGTAAACAAGTACTGACAAACGGTCCCTGTTTGTGCCCCGAGGGCACTAGGTAGTGCATTCTTCGCCTGGAGCATGGAGAAGGAATAACAGGCACGTCGGAGGATCTCCACGGAGATGACAGTGCGCTGAGCCCACAGCACTCGGCAGCACTGTAACTTTAAAGCAAGGGTGTAGCTCTTGTAGTGACAGCAGGCTGAGACGCTTAAAAGAAGTTCCACCAAAGCAGATGAACACAATAGGACACTGATAAGAGCAAACACACGGGGAAGAACAGGAAATAGTATGCTACAGCCATAAAGGAAAAGTATGTGGCAAGCATAGGAACCAATGAAAAGCAAGGGACCGGGATGGAAGCCCCCTTTAAGATTTATATTGAATACAATAGATTTCACAAGCACGGCACAAGCGCTGTGTGGGCTACGCCTAAAAATTGATCTTTAGTATGTCAGGCCAGCATTTTGTCATGGTAGACTCCCTACCATTTGCCTCAGTTGTCCTCCCTTCTGCCAAGAATTACCTCCAATGTGCTATCACCAGCATTTTGCCAGGCATGCCTCCTTTTCCAAGAATTTCCTCAAGTTTGCCACCATCAGCATTCTACCTAAAATGACAAGAAATAACTGTAGTATGCCAGTACCAGTTTTTTTTGCCATGAATACCTCTAAGCCAAGAATTACCTTTAGTATAACCGCACCAACTTCATTCTTGCAGGCATAATCCCACATTCCCATGCATGCTCACTTACATTCACTCACACTTTCACTCATTTATTTTAACTCATTTGCGCCCACTTATTCATTTGTACTCATTCTCTTGCGTGCATTAGTACTTTCACTCATTCTTATTCTTAATAAGTCATACTTTCTCACTCACACTCACTGGCACTTTTATTTTTGTTCCCTTTTTCACTCACTGTCACTTATTTTCACCTGCTCTGACTCACTCATTCATTGACACTGACTACCCTTACTCACATGCACTTTCCTCTCACTCGCTTATATTTTCTCACTCACTCTCACTCTTTCTCACTTATTCTAATGTTCTGGCTCACTCATTCTCACTCACAGATTCACTCACTATCCCTCAATTGCCTCTAGTGTGTGGGCACCAGTTTTTTTGCTACCCTGTAAGCCAAGAATTACCCTCAGTATACCAGGGCCAACTGCATTCATGCAGGTATAACTCCACATTTTACCACATGCTCCCTTACATTCAGTCACTGCCATAGGTACTGCTCAGCCACATGATGTTGTCCAATGAATATGGCATTATGTACGATTTATTGAATCAAGCAATAATTCACGATTGTTTGCTCACTTAGGGTTACGTTCATTGTTGTCATTCAATATTTGGTCTGCCATTGCCAATGCTTGTTGCTCATGTACTGACTTTGCAATTGCCATTGCTTGTTGTTCATGTACTGACTAAATCCCATGTGGAACCCATGGCAACAGTTTAAATCAAGACACATGCAGCCAGCCTTTCAACTGTCACAGTTAGAAATGTGCAACTCCTCATTAGCCTAATGATCAACGTGCAACCATGCAAAGTATTGCAAACATGTGCCATCTAATTTGGTGTCATAATTGCTCCATTCCCAAAGTGTGTCTCAACTGACAGGAAGACATTTGTACATCTGGGTCTATTCTTCTAGTTACTGCTTGGCTTGCTTGTTCCCTGCCTTCCAGATCCCGTTGGCCCCTTCAGACCAGCTTCTGCTGCTCTATTCAGCATTTTGGCATTCTCTGTAGCTTCTGGAATGGAAGAACATGACACAAAGGTGAACTCTTTTTTTGCTTATTTCCAGCACTTCTGAAATGTGCAAAAGACAAGGTAAATAGCAATTCTAGGCAACAGCACTACCTTCTGGACAGACTTTGAAGTTCAGGCCTATTAACGCTTAAGGACAATTGAGACTGCCTACAAAGAATTTAAAAGGACTCTATGCAGTGCATCATTATTCAGTAGAGAAAAACATAATTCTCTTAAAAAAGACTAGAGACTCACACCACCAAGAACTGTTCTAGTATGATTTTCACTGGAGCAATCTGCTAAGCTATTTTGGTATGTTTATACGTTTTTGGTTCTTTCCAGCACTTCTGAAATCTGCAAAAGACAAGGTATAATATAGCAATTCTAGGCAACAGCACTACCTTCTGGACAGACTTTGAGGCTCAGGCCTATTAACGCTTAAGGACAATTGAGACTGCCTACAAACAATTTAAAAGGACTCTATGCAGTGCATCATTATTCAGTAGAGAAAGACATAATTCTCCTAAAAAAACTAGAGACTCACACCACCAAGAACTGTTCTAGTATGATCTTCACTGGAGCAATCTGCTAAGCTATTTTGGTATGTTTATACGTTTTTGGTTCTATATGCACAGTAAGCAGTTGGTATAACCAGGATAACAGTCATTATCTAACATTGATAAGTAATTTTATTCTTAGGAATAGAAAGCAGTCTAAAGAGATATAAGAGTAAAATAAAAGTTGTAATGCATCGAATGCTGTTATACATACCGATTGTTTACGAAGAATTCTTGACATAACAGTACGTTAATGAAATATTCTCTCATTGCAGACACGGCTCTTCATGTGAATTGTCTAATGCTGTTCAGAAATCACTGTGATACTTCCCGTTTGAAACTCAGAGTCCAGCACATCAGACGGTGCTATATCCTGTCCTGAGCCCAGAGTCCAGGACTCCAGACGTCACATCACTGAAAACCGTTATTTCTGTCTCTCTCTCTCTCTCTCCCAAACCCCTTTCCTCTTGTGAACTTGCTCGGTAGCAGTGTTTCAATTTATTGCTGCCACGTCAGGTCTCAGTGGGATCTGGAGAATAATGTCGCCCCATCCGAAAATTCTGGAGTTCAGGTGAGTGGCTCGCAACAGACACTCACACTCACTTTCACAAATTCATTTTCATACATTTGCACTCACTTATTCATTCTGACTCACTCTCTTGCACTCACTACTACTCTCACTCACTCATTCTGTCTCTGAGTCACACATACTTTCTCACTTACAATCACTTGCACTTCCTCTCACTCACTTTTTCTCACTCAGTGTAACTTATTCTCAAATGCTGTGATTCACACATTCTCACTCATTCATTCCCGCCATTTTACTCTTACTCACATTCCCTTAACTCTCACTCACTAAAGCAAACATGTTTTCTTTTGCCCCATTTTCAGTATCATTTAACTTTTGCTTTCCAGCCCCATATTGCATGTTGTTTTGTTTTGTTCCATCTATTGTGGCAATTAACATTTGCTTTCCTTGGCTCCCCATGTTACATGTTGTTGTGTTCCAGCTTCTGTGCAAGTTAATGTTTAATTTCTTGTTAGATTAGCCTGGTGCGTTGTACGTTTCCTTACTTGTGTACTCCTGCTTCAACCAGGAGCACCCCATGAAGGTAAGAGCGGTGGGGCCGGGTGGGGGGGGATTCGACAGATGACCACAAGGGAATTTTAAATAAGTAATTAATTTTCCCTCGTCGTTGTCTGTTGAAATCTCCCTCCCCAACCTAGCCCCGCCGCTCTTACCTGCACGGGCCTCAGGTGGTTTCAATGAGCTGCCCCACCTTGTCGCTAACTTCACCAACATTTTTGCCTCTCCAGCTTCCTGTTTCCCACTGCCCAGTTCCCTTCCCTCCCCCAGAACCTACTTAATGGAGGCTGCAGCAGGTGTGCCACCAGCGCGCCAAAGGCCAACTCGTCTGTGCACGGACCACACCCAGTGCCAGGAACCCTGGCCATCCGGACACTCACAGATACTCCACCTAAGCTCTCCAAGCCCTGGACCGTAGAAGTCTCAACAACCACTCTTGCATCGCGTCTCCTCGATCTACAGTGGGACCTTTTACATGCCACCACTGTCACTTCGCATACCAGCCAGGACCTCCTGCCAGCACAGAAACCTTTACCACACCGACAAGCCGCAACCACCGCAGAACTGCTCCACTGCCTCCTGCTCAACACCTGATCCCTCTGCAAACATGCCACCGAAATCTGGAACACCATCACCACCCTCACCCCGATGCGATCTTCATCACAGAGACCTGGCTGAACCCCTCCTCCACCACTGACATTGCCACCGCAATGCCTATCGGCTACAAGATAAAACACAGTGACCACATCAACAAACACAGAGGAGGCATTACCATCATACACAAGGAAACTATCCACTGCACCATCACCGAAGACGACAACACACCGATCATGGAACACCTCAACTTCCAACTCCAAACCAGAGGCAGAACAACCATCAGAGGCACCTTTGCCTACAGAACCCCAGAACCATGCCCCAACATCTGCGACACCACCCCAAATTCATCACCCCACTGGCAATCAACACCAAGCACTACATCTTCCTCGCAAGTCAAATACAGTCATGTCACCGAACTCACCTGAACCGACCACGCCATCATCCACTTCACCAAAGCAGAATACCCAATCACCACCACCAAGCCCCCCCCTCCCCCAGCTCCTCCCACCGCAGCTGGAACAAAGTAACAGAGGCTGAATGGATGGACACCCTCAACACCACCCAGCCTGACACCTCAACCAACCTGGGACAGGCTGTCCTGAACTTTTCTGCCTGGATCACCAACTGCGTCTACCGAGTCGCCCTCATCAAACCAGCCAAGACCAGCAGATCCAGCAAACAAGCCAGTTGGTATACTCCAGGACTCAGGACCACAAAATGCCATTGCAAATGACTGGAAAGAAGATGGCGCACCAACAGAGATCCCACAGACGAGCTACCTTCAAGTCAGCCCTCAATGCATACCATCAATGCCTCAACAACACAAAAAGAGACGCATAGCAGACCACATCAAAGCAAGCGCCAACCATAGCAGTGAAGTCTTCAGCATCGTCAGAGAGCTCTCCTGCCTGTCAACCACCGAGAACACGATCTCCCCTTCCCAGGAACTCTGTGACACCCTAGAAAACAACTTTCACAACAGGATATCCACCATCTACAGTAACTTTGAATCCCACCCCACTGACCTCCACAACCTCCTCACACTAACAGATGCCTCCCACAACCACCAGCTCACCACACAGAACGACACAGCCATCATGAACTGCATCTACTCAGGAGCACCTACAGACCCCCGCCCAACCAACTCTTCAACCTCGGGAGCAAAGAAATCAGTGGCAAACTCACCTCCATCCTGAATGCATCCATCGACTTGGCCACTTTCCCTGATGGATGGAAACGCACAGAGGCCAAACCCCTCCCCAAGAAACCCTCAGCTGACCCCAGAGAACTCAAGAACTACTGCCCCATCTTGCTGCTCCCCTTCCCCACCAAAGTCCTCGAGAGGCTATCAACCACCAGCTCGCCGAACACCTGGAGAGAAAAAACCTGCTGGATTCCACCCATTCCGGGTTCTGCACCAACTGCCGCCCTGATCACCAACATCGACAACATCAGAAACCTCCACGACCAAGCAGAAACAGCGGCCCAAATCTTCCTCGACCTCACAGCTGCGTTCAATACCGTATCCCACCAAACTCTCATCAAGTGACTTTACCACACCAGGATCCAGGGAGACACCCTTAAATGGATCAAATCCTTCCTCACCGGATGTACCCAGAGAGTTCACCTTCACATCTGAACCCAAGAGCATCATCTGCGGTATTTCAAGGCTCATCTCTCAGCCCCACCCTGTTCATCACTTACATAATGCCCCTCAATAATGTCCCTCAATAACTCAATCAAGAACTGCACAGACTCACTTGCACCAGCAAGCATAGTAGATCAAACAGGCAGGCCAGCTGGTACACAGAAACCTCTGAGACACAAAACCAAACTGTAAATAGGTAGAAGGAAATGGAGAGCCAGCCATGACACCACTGACAGAACTACTTACAAGGCTACAACCAGACGCTATCACCAGCAAATAAGAGACACTTAGAAGAAAGCACTAGTGTACTGCATTGAAGGAAGCTCCAACAGCTGCAAGGAGATCTTCTTGATCATCAAGGATTTCCCCTCACCCTCAGCCACTGTCAACAACATCGCTATCATGCACTCACCGAATTTTCCCACATGAGTGAGCTGGACACACATTGCTGAGTCCCAACTCCCGCACCAGGCTAAAGTCACCCATCTAAGTTAAGAATAATCAAGGCAACTTGAACACAATGGGGGAAAGAGGAGTGGGAGAAAAAAGACAGCTCGGGATCCTGGGACCCTCCTTGGAAGACTGCTGCCTGAAACTATACTGGACATCACTTCCTGGAGGATGGGATTATTATTAGTGGTGCAAAAGGTACTGACATCACAACTTCCCCCGTGTTTAAAAGTTATACCTAGTTCCCTCCCTTTCCCTGCCTATCTGAATGTTTCTCAAGAGACGTCTATTGGCACTGACAGGAACATCTGGAGCTGGACAACCTGGATGTATATGTACAAGTAGTGAAATTTTTGTCTATCTATCACAGACATTGGAGCTACACATTCACTAAGGCTATATGGAACTATGTACATACCACAAGAAATACCAGAAAGTGTCTTGTACCTAATAACCGATATCTTGTACAAAATAAGGGTATATTACCACAAACATAAATAGGACCTAGACATATACTCTCACATTTTATAGTGTACATGCATGCTGTAAACCTTCAACGTCCTTGGAACAAGGCAACCAGTAACTAGGCAAGTTAATTTCACTTCCTTCCCAGTCACATTGTGTGCCATATTATAAACAATCATATAAACATTTTATTTGTGGCAATAACAGTCTTGACAGTAATGCATTAGAATTGTTTACTTTCAGTAATTATATCATAAACTATGCCAGCGTATCTTTGTTTTATGGGCACAATTCAATTGTCAAATTTCTATGTCTCCATTTCATTTTAGAGTGTAAAAATCAGAGTGGTGCTCGCATGAAGAAACACAAAAGCTTGTCAGGACTTTGGGAGAAAGAACACCCCACCAGCACAGATAAGTATTGCAAGCACATGAGTGTGGTTACCTCAATGTTTAAAAGAGAGTGTCTCTTATTTCTTTTTCAAGGCATGAGGATCAAGGTATGCTGCAGAGAAAAGATGCGGACAGAGCCTTCGAAAAAACACAACCAGGAACTCAAAGGAATCCGTAAGATCAAGGGAGGGCAATACGGAAGGCAAGCTCAGTGGAAGAACGGAACTACAAATGTCGTTTCCGGTTTCCCCTATAGCAAAATAGTACCCCCCTATACAAGATGGCTGCAGTCTCACAAGACTAAGGAAGACTTCGGCTTTCCAGTGCCAAAGTGTTTCTATATTCTCCCGCATTGCCAAGATCCCATACGTGCGCGCACGACCACCGGTCTCAGACCAAATTCTGCAATCACCCCCATTGGACCCAGGTAGGTTCTACAAAGTCTCAGTGGAGACAGGCATGACAATTGCTGCCTCCCAATAACTCTGCAACAACCTATCCAACTTCTTTCATTGCAAAATCCCAAACATATACACCAACTTTAAACACCAACCTAACCCCAGAGAACTCATTCCTAACCTACCCACCACCAGCCAAGACGGCCAATTGACTGAATGGACAACCCTCACCAGGAACGTCACAGTGGCAATCATGCGGACCATTCACCCAGGGGCCCCAATGGACCGATGCCCCCACCACATCTACAGCCTGGGAAGATCACCCACCACCAGCACCACCCTTACCCACATCAACACCTCCATCATGCCCGCCACTTTTCCAGATGAATGGAAACTTGCAGAAATCAAAACCCTCTTCAGGAAACCCATAGCTGACCCGATTCAACTGAGCAACTTCTGAACCATTTCCCTGCTCCCCTATCCAGCCAAAGTGATTGAGACGATCGTCAACAAGCAACTCACACCCACCTCAACTTCACCATCTTCTAGACAACACTCCGTCAGGACCAGGAAAGAACCCCAGCAAGGAAACAGCACTCATCACGACCATCAACGACATTGGAATCATCATTCGATGGTCCTCAGCCACCATTTTCAAGATATATATGACACCGCTCGTCAACCTCATCCAGTCACAAGACATAAGTATCATCTCCTAAGCCGGCAAGACCCAACTCATCCTTCCCTGACAGGCAAGACATTCACCACCAGAACCACCTTCACCAACTGCATGACCATGGTAGCAGACCGGATGTGAACTAACTGCCTGAAGCTCGACTCCAACAAGATGGAAGTACTGGTCTTTGGCAACAAGACCTACCCATGAGGCTACTCCTGGTGGCCGTTGGAGCTAAGACCAACATCCACAGACAGCAGCAATCCTTGAAGAGCACACACGTGAAATTGACAGTGGCTGCTTAGAAATCATTTAGGACTAAACACGAGACATTAAGCAAACAAAAAAGCTGAACGAGGAAGATTTATGCGTTCACAAACTCTAAGTTAAACATGCAGGCTCGACACCCTCTTTTGAATGGACTAGCAGAATTTTAAAAAGTATGAATAATCAGTAGAAGTCAGCTGCAGAGTAAATTCTTGATCTGGAAAAGCATGCAACCTTGTCCTGTCTCTGCCGATGTGCAGCATCTCCAGTATCTCCACTGTCTAGAAACCTGCAGCCCTAGTTAGCAGCTGAGAATTGCACCTGGGACATCGTCACGTCTACCCAGACATGGACTCATCCAGGTGATGAGCTGAAAAGAATCACCCCACCATGTCTGAGGTGCAGGGGACTGTTGAGTTTTCTGGCGAACTTCACAAATTCAATAATGCGGATCACTTCCAACGAGGAGAAAGTTGAGGCGGTCGCCCTGACAAAGGCTTATACGCTGAAACGCACGTCGTGTTCTCATCGACTGCCAGCCTTTGAATTATTTGCCAACACACCAACTCCTTCTCCTATTTTAAAAAATAATTTCTATGTATAGCACTGTAGATTATTGTTTTTGGTATAACATTTTGTGTTTATGTACATATGTGTTTGTGTTTATGTAATGTAAACATTGGGAATTTTAGTTTTTTGAAATACACTAGCTGTGTGAAATAATAATCATTGAAAATATCAAAATATAAAAAGAACAAGGAATAAGAGAAAAATATGATGGAAAAATAAATAATAACAAATATATTTTGTAATCAAAAGAATTGTTCCTAGTCATATGTTCATGTTTATCTTACATGCACTCTCTATCTTCATATGTATTGATTCTAGTTAAGATTCAAGCCTGATGTACTGTGGTGATTAAATAACATAACATCTTGTGCTTAGCCCTCCTTTTTACCCCTTAAGGTACCTTTCCCTACAGCTAGCAAGATTCATTGTTTTCAGTAGGGGTCCCCTTCTTACCAAATTGCAACACCCACAGACCACACAACAAATTTAGGAATCATCCTAGACATAAGCTCAATATGACAGCTCAAGTCAGCACAGTGTGCACCTCTTGTTTCCCCATCCCACACATGCTATGAAAGATCTTCAGATAGTTACCTCAGCACACTAGACGGACGTCACACAAGCAATCATCACTAACAGGCTGGACTACGGCAACACTCTATGACAGAACCTTAAAAAATGCCTATACAAACTCCAGACCATCCAGAACACCGCCGCAAGACTCCTATTCAACCTTCCATGCCACAACCACACCACACCGCACCTCAGGAAGCTTCGCTGGCTCCCATTTACAGGTGCAGCCAAATCAAACTTCTCATGCCCACATACAAAACCCTACATAACACAGTACCAGAATACCAGAACAGCCTCACACACTCACATCAACCCACCAGACACCTACGCTCTGCACACACTCCCTGCATCTGCAAAAGCAAAACTGGAGGCCGCTCATTTTGCTACATTGCACCCAAGACATGGAACATCCTCGCTCCACACATTAGAGCCTGCTCCTCACTTCTTGAGTTTCGCAAGAAGCTGAAGACCTGGCTCTTCGTATAAGCACCTTGGAGACCACACACCTACACACCTGCACAAGTGCCTGGATACCCTCTTGGGTAATTAGTGTGCTAAGAAGCTGAAGACCTGGTTCTTCGTATAAGCACCTTGGAGACCACACACCTACACACCTGCACAAGCGCCTGGATACCCTCTTTGGTAATTAGTGTGCTATACAGATCTCTTGGGTAATGAGTGTGCTATACAAATCAACATAACAACATATCATAACATAACAGGAACCAAAGGTCTAAGAGCAATAGAGACAGCAAAAAGGTAATTTTATTGATGTTACAACTTTAAAAGTTGTAACATCAATATAATCTTTTGTTAGATTACAGTGTTCTTCTTTGAGGGTTCCAACCTCCCCCATTACTGTATACAAAAGTCTTTAAAATGTAGTTTTAATTTCATTCATGATCTTTTGGGTACTTCAGAAATAGATAAATTCACTGTAAAAGTTTGTTTTCACACAACATCAAACGGCAAAAACTGCATTACAGAAACTCACGCTTCCCTCCAATGTTCTCATACGGCGTAACTAACTTGCTACTATCTGCAAATGCACTTGACCTAATGGCGTAGGAGGCGCATTATGAACTTAACTGCAATTCAATGACAATGTGTCATGCATAAGCATAGCTCACAGAAGTCTTGGGCTCGCCACTTAAGGGCACTACGGTAAACACAAAAGGGGTAGATTTTCAAACATTTTGCACTGGGTTAGCGTCACAAAAGTGACGCTAACCAGCACAAAATGTTTTTGGGGGAATTTACTTTCTAGCAAAAAACTTGGTTTGCATTGGAAAGTACCCTAAAAGTAGCGCAAAGCACTGCTTTGCGTTACTTTGCACCAAGGGGGCGTTACATGGGTGGTACATGGCGTTCCCATGCAACCACCCATGCATTTTGATGCAAAACCCTATCTACAAAAAATTGTTCACTGGGTTTAGCACCAAACGTTAACATCACATCAAAGGAGGCGCTTCAGGAGATTTTTTTTTATTCCTCCTTTCTTTTCCAATTTTTCATGCGTGCTGCACTGTGCAGCACACATACAAAGTGGGAAAAGTTTTTAAACTTGTCTATGCTTGCTATTTTGTACAGGAAGGGACTCTTCCTGTACAAAACCTATGCTAGATTAATGCACACACCCTGGCGCTAAGGTGTGTGCATGGAGCTCAGCAGCTGAAATCAGCACCAGCGATACGGAGAGGGGTGGAGAGAGCATACGTTTGTAGATATGGTGCTCTCCTGCTCCCTAGCTGTCACGCAACGTAGTGAAGCCTCTTTGGGTGCTGTGCTGCGTTGCGTGTATTTTTTGAAAATCTGTCCAATAGTCCCTTTTCAACTTCAAATAGGTCTCGCGGGCGCACCCACACAGGCAGATCGAGGGCCAGGACAACAAGGAAGTCACAGTCACGTGCAAAATCCTCCTCCAGGATAAACAAAGAGCCCGCGAAATAATTAACAGGAGTTGCTTCTAGCTGAACCAGGAACTGTATCAATCACTGACCGGATATTAAAGAGCAAAGAAAGCTTTGTAAGGGAAACAGTAAATAAATTGCATAAATAGAGGAAAAGACAAGCATTGCCAAAGCCAATAGGTCTGGCAGTGGTAAGCTGGTGTGGGGGTTCTTTTTTTGTTGTTAATTTATTGCAAGTATATGCTACAAAAATGAAAAGAAGGAAAAAAGGAGAATGTCTTAACATGGTAGTTATATTTTTGCAACAAAAAAAAGTTGCATTTTATTTTAATACAAAAGTATGCTTGCTTCCTAGCAGTCATGTGGACTTGGAGCAGGTATAGACACCCTGGGGCATATTCACAAGGGAAGTGGCGAAGTGAGGTGCTAGCCATCCTGGCTTAACACCTCACTCCGCCGTTTCAGAAACGCAGGGCTGCACCATATCTACAACACAGCACACATGAAAAAAGGCAAAAACGAGGAGAAATTTGGTTTTCCCTGATCTTAATTCTGGTGCTGCCTCCTATTTACGCCTCCCTTGTAAATGGGGGCAGCGTCAGAATCAATGGGCGTTGCGGTGGAACGCCCACCGCAACACCCATTGCCCTCCCCTTTCATGCTAAGCATAGCTTGAAAGGGGGCTTTATTTACAAGCTAGCGTTAAGCCACGTTAAGTGGCTTAGCGCTGCCTTGTAAATAAGGCGAAGCCCCTATCGCCACAGGAATGTCATAAAAAGTGACCTTCCCGTGGCAATAGGGGCTTGTAAATATGCCCCCCTGTTTGGTTTATTGAACATCACAAAAAAACATGACTCTTAATGGTCCAAACAAAAAAATTACTATTGGCTTTGAATTCATGTGCTTCGTACCGCATTTCTGCTGTTTCTGAACGTCAAACGCAGACCTAGTTGCATAGAATAACAGAGGAAGGTAGAACAGGTGATAGAGGGAGCAAGAGAAGCAGAACAGAGTGGAAGTTGGGGATCAACAAAAGAGAAGAAGACTGGAGTGGTGAAGTAGGGGAGAGATAGGGTGGGAGAGTTAGGGACAACAGTTTAAGTGGAGAGAAAGGGAGGAATGCGGACAACAACAGAGGCAACAAACACTGTAGATGGAGGAGAGAAAGAACTAAAGGGAGCTAAGAAAAGAAAGAAAACGATAAAGATGAACAGAGGGGACTAAAAGAGAAAAAACAAAAGGGCATATTTTCAAGGAGCTATCGCCGAGTTGACGGCACTTTATCGCAGCCAAAGTCGCGATAAATGTATCACCCCATTCACAAGATGGTACTAACAGCCCATAGCACCAGTTTACCTGCGATAGCAGCTGCTCAAAACATCGCCACAGATGACCCCTGCAACTATCGCTAATGAGATGCAGAGTAGGTGTTCCCGTGAAAAAAGCCGCAACAACACCACTCCACAACATTCTCAACAACCAGCGACATTGGCGAAAAGACCACAAAATAGGCGATAAGGCGCATTAGCTGCAGGAAATTAAGACCTGCTCTGACCTGGAGCAAAGTCGGACCACAGCCTGCACCACAAAATGGAGCCCAGCCCAGAGCCACACCTAAAAAGCAACAGATGCCATGGAGCCACTGATCATGCAGCACAGAGCCCCAACACGGACAAAACACCCACCGCCACCACCCCCAGGACCCCCCCTCCCCGGGCACCCCACCTCCCGGCCCAAGACATGCCACATCAACTACACGGAATCATGTACCAAATAATCCGCCCGATGTTGCACAATCACATTTGGTGACATGCATGTGTCGTCACAAAAATGAGCATCACACATTCACCTACGATATAACAAATGAAAATGTATTCAATGAAACACAGAACAGAAATGAAGACACATGGCGACACATGGCTGCTCCTATCGGGACAATCCGTAGGTCACAGCCTGCAAGACAAATATCATGAAGTGAAGGTGTGTCTAGCACACATCAAAGGACAGAGAGAGAACGCGAAAGAGGGGGAGCGAGAGAAAGACGGACAGAGAGGGGGAGCGAGAGAAAGACGGACAGAGAGGGGGAGTGAGAGAAAGGTGGACAGAGAGGGGGAGCGAGAGAAAGACGGACAGAGAGGGGGAGCGAGAGAAAGACGGACAGAGAGGGGGAGCGAGACACAGACAACAGAAGAGATGGACAGGGAGAGAGAGTGCCGACAATGCGCACCCTGGCCACACTGCTCACCTGCTGCCACAGGTGTGTCTCCAACCACGTGCTGGTATGTAGTGCAGTTCACCAGGTCACACATCTGAAACAGATCCGTCATCTGAAACAGAGACAAGATACATGAATGGAAAAGTACATACAATTGCACACAACATCATCGCCTGACTGCCCCTGCACACCCAGGCAGATGCAGCCCAGCCCCTCCCGCCGCCCAGCGGTGCATGCCCACCCCTGCGCACCTAGGCAGATGCATCCCAGCCCCTCCCACCGCCCAGTGGTGCATGCCCGTGCCTGCGCACCCAGGCCTCACTGCTCACCTTCCGTCCTTGGCGTGTAGGAATGAGGGCCCCGCACGTGCCGCTGCAAGCCACATGCCCGGGGCCCACGGACATGGCACCCTCCACATCATGCAGCCCCGCTCCGCATGCCACCAGGTCTCACATTTGATTCTGGGTCTTGATTTCGCCATGGCAGAGGACATACCAGTGCACCCGGCATCATCGCAGGCTGCATACTCGCTCAGCCCTTGAGGTGCCACTAACTCTGTGATCCGGGATGCGACACCATGTGGCGGTAGGCCCGTGCTGCCCCCCAGCACTGGCCTACACCACGGTCCAGCACGGCACACAAATCCTGAGTTGTCTTAACCGCCGGGACGGGGCATCATCGCACGCTGCACACCCACTCAGCACTTAAGGTGCCCCTACCTCAGTTCACCCAATGTCACCGTCCCGTGGCTGTGTGCCTGTGCCGTCCACAATGTATCCGGTGCCACCAAGTCTGTGCCCCAAAGTCATGGACCCTGTATGATTGGGCATCAAGTTGCGGACGCCATCATGTCACCTCCGGTCCTGGGGAATGTGATGTTTCAGGGCCCGAGGCCCTCATGCCTGCAGTAACACCACACGGATGCACCCAGATAGAGAGTGGAAATGGCGTCGAGCATGTGCGCCCGACCCTTTTTATTGTCAGGGTCACATGTCCTGTGACGCGTGTGCTGGATGGGTGTGGTGTGGGTGTAAACCAGCCGTGAGGGAGTGGCTGTGGCATGCTGACAACTAGACCTGTGAGCAGCAGATCACTACAGGGAAGACCTGGGACATGTAGCATTGCCGTTCCCCCCCTGTGAGCGTAAGCGGAGTGGGCTGGCCTGGTGTATGCCAGTCCAGCGTAAGGGTTTCAAATGCCCCCGGGGCCCTGGGCGTGGTTCCGTACTGGGCTGGACAAAGAAGTAACTCATGCGTGTGTTCCTGTTGTTGTGCCAGTGCCACCCGCATTCGGCAATGTGTCACCCTGTGACCATTGTTCTACGACATGAGCCACATGGACGTAAGAGGAGTCCAGTGAGCCTACATTCATCCATACTTCCACACTTGAAAGACCACAGACATGACACATCTGTGTAAATATGAATGTTTAATGCACATTCAGTGCAGTGTTGCATCTGGAGCAGTACAGGGCCATGCAAACCCCACATGACGATGTGACCCTCCTTGACATAATGTCGACAATCTAGACGCATCACCTGGGCATGCTATCTACATGCTAGGCATTTTGCTGGCCCTGGCACAAGGCACCCTTGTTTAGCATATTGTCAGCTCCTTGGCAATTTTATGGCCATCCCAAGAATAGTAGAAGTCGCCCATGGCATATGGTGGTGTTGGGACCACAAGTGGACTGCGTGACCGCGGCGCTGCCAAAATGTGCCGTTGGGTTGGGACCAGTCCGAAGATCAAGTGCTACGGGGGTGCCTTGTGAAGAATCTTTGTTGTCGCACTCAAGAAGTGTCAAGCACTCACAGGAGAGCTGGAGTGAGCCACGCTATAAGTAGAGATCTACCACCAGCCGCCCAAAGAGGGCCACTGACAGAACCTTCAACCCCTACTGCAATCCTCCAAACGATATGCTGCGTGGCCGGCTGCTGTGCAGCTCTCTTGAAGACTGCCAAGTGCTGCCTTAAAGCTTCCGGCTACTGGTGTGGTCCCACTGCTGTGGGAGGGCAGAACGCCGCCTAGCGCAACACCTACAAACTGAGTGTGAGACTAAAAGGGCCTATGCTCAAGAAACTGAGTGATAAGATCAGACTGGGAGGGTGGAGGGGTGGCACGAGCTGCACCTGTAAGCAGAACCTCGTGCTATGGACCTGGGGGGAACCCACTGACAGGAGGGACCAACAAAGTTAGAGCGGTAGGTGAGCTAGCTGGAAAAGGCCTCTGGAAGCATAAAGACTCACACCCGGAAATTGAGTATCCTGACATTTTTGTGTGTATAACATTAAGATGAATCTGTAACCCGCACACCAATTCTACTCCAAGTTTATCATGAAGTTCATCATTTTGGGGTGCTATCCTGGTGAGTGCACCGAAGAGGATGAGGAAGAGAATGTGGTCCGTCGGCTATGCTGCCGACTTTGGTGCTGGAAACCAGAGTTTGAGCCTCGAGGTCGCGTCCACATACTGTGATTCTCGGCAAATCACTTAATCTCCCCGTGCCTGAATGTGTAATGTAAGTACGGTGCTCAAGTAAAGCGCTCCAATACTTTCAGGTCGAGTTCGCGCTATGAATATGCAAAAAGAAAGAAAAACAAAAGAAGTCGTGGCCGGTATGACTCGCAAGTGGTGGGGCGGGGGGTCTCACACGTGTGGGGGGGGTAATTTTAAATATAATAAAAGTTAGCTTAGCTGGCCCAGTCCAGTCCTGAGTCATCTCTGCTCCACACAGGAAGCAGGCAGCTTCCCTCCCCTCCCTAAGCCAATCACGACGCTGCAATGGCAGCGTTGTGATTGGCTGGGACGCCAACCACACAGGCGAATATGGGGAGGCCATTTTCTCCATGTAGGCTGCATGCAGCCTACATGGAGAAGATGCAGAGTATGTATGACTGGTTTAGTCAGCCCTGGGGCTGAACAAACAGTCAGCGCCCTCAGAGTGGGCAAGCCACTCCTCCCCTGCCCTGGAGTAAGACCGTCCACCCACCCGCCGCCAACCAAACCCTTCTGCTTTCTCGCAGTGCGAGAAGCAGAAACATAAAATGGTATTTATAATACCATTTTATGTTTCTGCTTCTCGCACTGCGAGAAAGCAGTGGGGCGACGCTCCTCCACCCACATGGAGGAGCCGCCCCTGGTCCGTCCTGTCGCACCAAGAAATGTTCCATTATAAAGCTGATGCACAATCATGTATCAGTCCCAGGATGCACAACAACCAATTTTGACGACAAAATCATCAATGTTTAAAAATGAGTGAACCACCTTCCTTTCTCACATAAATGTGACCCTCACTGAAAGCACGTGATTCTTCACTACGCGCATGTACGAAAATAAACACAGTGTGAAAGTGACCAAATCTAATGTGCAAAACAATGTGAATAATAAACTGATACTTTTAAGACTCATACTGAAAATACTGAATATACATTAGAGGCCATGTTGTAAATTCACACTCAAATAAAAGTACAAATACACATGTAGGCATTAAAAACCCTGACCTCCACGGGTTTTTCCTAACAATTTCAAAATGGCTTTTTCAAAGATTTAAAAGATTGCTTCCGTTACAGTTTAAAGAAGTCCATAAGATAAAGGTACGTTTAATCCACGGGTGCTGGGTCCCGGGTGGGACAGGTGGGTAAACGACATTAATATGAATCGGTAACCCGCACACCAATTTTACTCCAAGTTTATTTATTTATTTATTTATTTATTTAAGTAGCTTATAAAGCGCGCAGCTACCCCCGGAGGGGTGTCCCGGCGCTAATACAGAAACTCAGGAAGAAGGGAGGAATCAAGCCGATTGCAAGACAGGAATCATAATCTGGAGAACAGCCATGTTTTTAATTTACTACGGAAGATGGATTCAGACGGGCAGAACCTGAGGTCGAGTGGGAGACAGTTCCATAGATGAGCAGTAATTACGCTGAACCTTCTGCCGCCCATTCTGGAACGTCGAAAGCGAGGTGCAATCAAGAGGCGTAAGTTGTTGGATCTCAGTGATCTGACAGATTGAGATATTGCCACTCGCTTTTTCAGGTATCCAGGCCCAAGGCCGTTGATAACTCGAAAGGCGAAGGTGAGGATCTTAAATTGAATGCGGCTTGCAATGGGGAGCCAGTGGAGCTCTTTGCAATAGGAGGCAACCGACTGACGGTAGGGGATATTTCCGATCAGTCTGGCTGCCGCATTCTGAACGATCTGAAGACGAGCGATCAGATATTGAGGGGCACCGGCGTATAAGCTGTTGGCGTAGTCTAGATGAGATGTGATGAGGGCCTGAGTGATCGTTCTGCGGGCGTCCAGGGGAAGGTAGGGAAAGATCTTTTTGATCATGCGAAGCTTCACGAAGCAGGCAGAGGTGACCTTGTTGATTTGCGCTTTGCAAGAGAGTGAGTCGTCGAATTGAAAGCCCAGGTTACGTGCTGATTGAACAGGGGTGGGCGCAGGGTTAAGTACTGTAGGCCACCACAGGCTGGAGGATATTGGAGTTTTCTAGTTTATCTTGAAGTTACTCATTTTGAGGTGCTATCCTGGTGAGTGCACCGTCCTGTCGCACTAAGAAATGTTCCATTGTGAAGCTGGTGCATAATCCTGTGTCAGTCCCAGGATGCCCAACAACCAATGTTGATGAAAAGATCATCCGAGACCAGAATTTGTCCATTTTAAACAATGGATTATTGTGTGTATGGCAGAATTCTGTGTTGTCTGTATAATAAAGCAATTGTCTTTTAGACAAAGAGAAACAGTGGGCTGGACATTGATCTTGTTGCACTGTTGGGGATGACGTGGGCTGGTTACTGAGCCCGAGTAAGTGGCGGCTGGTAATTTTAGGAGTGAGGGAGTGGACGGGACACACGCGCACATGCACACATACAGCCATTCACACACGCGCACACATCCATTCACAACACTATTTACCAAACTTTCATACATACAGGCATGCAACCAAATGGTATTTTAAAAAAAACACACACTCTTACCTGCAACGCTGCCTCGGAGGTCCCAGGAGGGTTGGGACTGCTGCCTTCCTCATTGGCTGACCAGCCAATGAGGAAAGGCAGAAGGCAGTAGTCCCAACGTCATCACAGAGTGGAATGGGGTCAGTGAGGCTGCTGACCCCACCCCACTCTGTGATGAAGTGTCACTGATTGACACTCGACCCATGGCACTTCAGGGCTCACTAAGGGGAGGGCCTCAGGGACCTTTGCTGAGCTGAGGACGTCACTCCCACAGGGGCTGTGACTTCCTCAGCCCAGCATTTAGCGCATGCCTGGCTCCTGGCTGCCTGACCTGAAAATGAACAGTGTCTGTCAGGCTGACCTTGGTTCAGCCTGACGGACACTGTTCCTGAGGGGCAAAAGGTGGGAGTGTGTGGCCCCTCAGCCCCAATGGACCGGCCGCGGCTGGCCTGAGTACTCCCACACTAAACTTCCTGAGAAGCCTGTGACTGCTCGTCGTCGCTTCCACTGACAGTCAAGTGCAGAAAGGGTTGTACTTTGCCCAGTTTCCATAGCCAGAGTAGGACAGGCGGGGACAGCAGTGGTGAATGGCCTCAACCCCCACTGTTGCAGCCCAGTAGCCCTCGCCTGCCCAGTGGCCTCCTGAACCGTGTCTGACAGGTGGCCACTGAAGGTGAACATCCTGGCATTAGGTGGGCGTCCCTGGTATTTGGCCACCCTCTTCTGCTGCCCCTTCTTGGCAAGTGATTGTGATAGATGTGAAGCAGATCATATCCATCTGAGGCAGAAGAGCATCTGAGTAATTAAAATGGCAAACTGGTGTCTGTGTCCAAACATGTGGATTATTAACAACGAAAAGCTGGAGTTCTGTTGATAAAGGGATATTTTAAAACATTGGAAAGCGCTTGTGTTTGGAAGGTTTGTTGTCATTTCCCCAAAATATAAAGTTGGTACTTAAAACAAAATGTCAAGATTATTTTTTCATCAATTTCACCAAGGAGCATGTTTGTGAAATTTGTGTTAGATTAAGTTACCTACACTAATTTCCAGATCCAACACATCTGAACTTGGCAACATTTTTACTGCAGGTATATGCCACAAAAAGGAAGAATTAAAAAAAACATACTGCCATTTAAACATAGTGAATTTCTGCTTAAACAATAAAAAAGTAAATATCAAATATCAATCCATTTAATTTTAAAGAACTGTACAAGTGCTTCCTGCTTAAACATTTATGCAAATCCTTTTCAGATTTAATGCGCATCACAGAAAAACATAATTCCTATTGTTGCATTAATGGCATTACGTTGTTGTAATCACACAACATAGTTTAGAAGCATAACAATAGCTAAAAAAATATATTAAAAAAGGAAAATGAATGGAAAGAAAAATAGTACTGGCCCACCAGTCCTATCTCTAAAGTGCACTTTTTTTAGGTGGTTGTGTGCATGTGGTCAGGCAAACTGCTCAAGATGCAACAGAGTCAATGCCTGAAGGGGGTGACCCATTGCCCCATGCTTTATGCTTTGGTGGGTGGGAGCAAAATGTGAATGACTGCTAAACTGACCAGTAGCTGACCATCAGTGAAATTTCTTCTACCGTAATATTCTAGGGTGGAGGAAAATCTGAATGCAGAATATCCCCCAGATGTAGCACCGCCGCCAAAAATAAGAGGATTTTCTGTGAGGATCGAACTCCAAAGCAGGTATTAAGTCGCCGAATTAAATTATAAATGACTCTTGACATTCTTGCTGCCTTTAGCATCTGAGTTGTTGACAACCTCTTTCTTTTTGGGCCTGACCTTCTTTCATTTACTCTTGATCTTAGCAATAAAATAGAGTGTCTCGATCACTCCATCTCATGTTACTTTAATCGTGATGCCTTGGAACCCTTCTCTATGTGACACAAATAGGGCTATGTACTTTCAAGGAAATGGTGCGCCATTTCCAAAATGCAGGCATGCTTCTTATTTGCAATAATAAGGCGCACCCTTATGTTTCCCTAGCACTGGTGCTAAAAATAGCTGCCTAGAGCCAACAGAGACACCTTGCGCCATAATGCGTTGTAGGGATGATTGTTTATGTGCAGGAAAGTGTCCCTTCCTGCATATAACCAATCAATAATGGCGATTTTGCACTATGCAGCACACATAAAAGCAGCAAATCGCAATTATTTAATGATTGTTTTCAAGCACAAATAATAATTAATGGCATTTTGCTCTTTCTAATTCTGCAGCATGATGCAGCACACACAGCGAGAAGCAAAAAAACGATGGGAAATAAAAGTATTTCTCTTTGTTGTGCCATTCTAACACCTGCTTTTGCATGGTGTTAGTTTTTGTTACTGCCTCAGATTTACACATCCTTGTAAATCTGGGGCAGGGTCAAAAAGCAATGGGTGTTACAGTGGAAAACCAACAGCAACACCCATTTGCATGCCCCTTTCACATAGATAGCTGCGTAAAGTGCACCATATTTACAAAGCAGTGTTAAGTCACAAAAAGTGGCTTAATGCCACTGTGTAAATATGGAGCAGGGCATTGCGCCACTGGAACGTCGGTAATAGAGATGTCCCGGTGGCGCAATCCTCATGTACGTATGCCCCTCTGTCCTAACATTTCTTTGTTTTTATTTCTCAATTCTCATGCCACTGATTGCTATTCTTAAACTGAATACGTTTGATTCTGTTTTGATATACTACATTACATTGGACTATGTGAGAATTTGCCACATTTACTCAATAATAACAAAACATGAAACAAATGAAATACAATGCTTTTAAAAGCCGTCGGACTAACAAAACTTTAAACATTTCAGGGACACTTTTAGGGCAGTCTCAAAAGAAGTAGGCCTCGGCCTTCGCCCAAGTCTTGATGTTGTTGCCTGCCTATGTTCCCTTTACAACCATGTTTTCTCTCGACTGTGTCACACCCATCCTACATCCTGGCTTCCTTTTGGTGGCACATCTACGTACAAACAAGTATTCTTAGTTCACATACTCATACACCCGGATCATTCACATTATTTGTCACAGTGTTAGCACTCTAGTTGCTCATTAGTAACACTGTGGTAAAGCAGCAGCTAATCACAAGGGAATCACCTGGCAGGCGGTTGTATGGCATTACAACGCATTCCGTTGCAACGCGTGCCTTTACAACGCATGCTTTACAACGTGAATGCCTTCTCCACGCATATCCTTTACCACGAAAATGCCTTTAACACGCACACTTTTACAACGGTTTTCGTTGTTAAACTATGCATGTTAATGGTATTTTCATGTTAAAGGATATCTCCGATCACTACTAATTTACCCTAAAAATTAACCCTTATAATTTACCCCTGTGCGACACCACCACCCTCATTCCCCCTTACCTCTCCACGTCCTCTCCACTCCAATCACTTCCAATTTGCGTTTCACGTCATAAAGAGGAAGCGGAAGTGTCTTTCCGTTTCCTCTAACGACGCTGATTGCCTCCACATCTTTTTTCTTGAGATTCTGAAAACGACTAAATCAGATGAGTTTCTTTTTTTGGGGGGGGGAGACCCCCCCAAACCCCCCCTTTTTTTTTTTTTTACTTTAGCACACATGCCTTTACTACGTATCTCGTACGAAAGGTATTCGTGGTAAAGGCTATTCGTTGTAACCACGCATGCATTGTAATGCATGCGTGGTTATGGTTATGCGTGGAAACGGCCATGTTGTAGTGGCCGTTTCCCCTGGCAGGCTGCTGCTGGTCATGAAAGTACTTTTTCAGTCAGTGTGTAAGAATGTTTCACTGAAATGGATGAGGAATGTATTTCAGAAGTCAGAGAAAATGTGTCCTAATTTTGCCTTCACAAGGACCTTTTTGTTCCTAAGCTGCACTACCATTGTTTATCTTGAATTGGTCAATTTTAATACCACTCCCATGCTCAGAAGGGACATTCTTCATCCCAGGGTGTCAAAATTAATTCAAAACCTGTTATCTTTCAATGACCAATAGTCCCTTGGATGCATAGCTTGATGCATCATAAGTTACTCCACATTTTATTTTCAAACCAACAGATCTGAATCATGCTTTCTGTATTGCTGAAACATCTTTCTTGTTTATACAGTCATATTTACTTCATCACCAACATAAAAAAATAGTTTTCGGATCAAAAGGCATAAAGGATTTGATATGGGCCAACAGAATTACAACATTGCAATTATTCAAACTACTTTATTTACAGCTTTTCTCAAGGTTTTTTGTACAATTTACAGGTATCTCTAAGGATATTTAGTAGACAGTCAAACTAAAGAGAGTTAGGGGCATATCATCAAGGGGGCGCGATAAAATTATCGCAGCTTTAGCGTCCGTTTTCGGGCGAAAAGCAGCGATAATTTTATCGCTCTATTAGCAAGGACACGCTAGCGCGTGTTTCCTTGCCTTATTGTCCGTCTTCTTTTTGCCTAGCCTTGCATCGCTAATGAGATGCAAGGTAGGCGTGCCACGTAAAACTGCATTGTAAAATATCGCTAACGGACCTTCGCGATATTTACAAGTTGGCCCTCAGGATTTTAGCAGACGTTCGTTTTTGGCGAAAACCGGGGTTTTCACCAAAAGCTAAGGTCTGCTAAAATCCTGACTTAGCTATACTTACCATTGGGGGTGGATTATGCTGATACGCCCACAGGGTCGTATCAGCAAGGTTATCGCCGTTTTCCATGGAACATCGCTGGAAAACCAGCGATGTTCCATGGAAAACACCGCTATTGCTGCAAAATTATCGCCATTGAGCTATGCGTTGTTAATACAGTGCTAGCATGGCGATAATTTCCAGCGATAGCCGGCGATAATAAATCTCACGCTAAGAACGGCCAGCGATAATTATCGCTGCTGCTTGATAATTTGCCCCATAGTTCTCTATTCTGCTGTCTCAGAGTAAACTAGAGGTGATGACGACAACAAACCTATCATACAAGTTGCAAGACTGTGCTTCAAAATTGATGGCATATAAGTCTCAAATGAGGTCTGCACTACTCAGAGCAGATCAGTTATGTGTCCTACACTGCTAAAGAGCTGTTTAACCACATTACAGTTGTAAAAGGCTCCCTGATCACTCATCAAGCCTGTTTTACATTTGAAGAAAGATGTCAATTTTATTAATCTATAAAGTGCCAAAAATATGACAGGACATTTCTCTAGAGTCTGACAGTAAACCTCAAGACCGCGGCCAAAGTGAAGACAGATTTGTGCTGGAAACTAGGTCCAAGTTCGACTTAGTTTTGGAGTCAGTTTTCTCTAACATTACACAAGCTAGCCATCAATACAGAACTTCTAGGAATGTTTTCCAATCAGGAGTTTTCAAATCCTTAGCTCTGGCACTGTTGAAAGATCCTCTGACAGCATCATGGTGTTCACTGAAAGGAGGCGGCATCCCACTCAAATGGAAAGTCACAATAGCAAAAACGTACAGAAAACATACATAAAACATAAATGCATACATACATACATACATACATAAAGCATACATCTCTCTTTGCTTCTCAGGTATTGGCAGACTGATCTCCTTACTACAATACCCTCTCATAAAAAAAAATATTTATGGGGCAAGCCCAGAAGTAAACCAGGTTTAATTTGTTTCTTGGCCATTTCAACTGAACTCGTGGCCATCTTTCCTTAGATGATCTGAGTAGGAGGATGAGGGTGGTGTTATTGGAGTGTTCGCCACATGGATTCATCAGCATCCTTTGATACCACTGCACCTGCTCTTCTGCGCAACTTGTGGACCATACTGTGACGAATAATGCTAGAATGGTGCAAATCATTCCATATGGACCGGTCTCAGATAGCAGCATTACCAATGTGCTGTTCACACCCTTAGAAGTTGAAGTGGGATATCCCTTGAGATATCTATTTTAGCCTCATTTTAATATCTAAATACGACCTCTGGCCTCCCTATTACACATGGGAGGCTCCACATTTTACATGTATCCAGATGACACACTGCTTGTCTTTAATCTGACTAGCAGCCTTGCAGGTGCTGTCAGTGAGTTTGAAGCCACATTGTCAACATCCTATTTGGCTACTATTCAATGAGGAATGATGACAGGATCCTTGCAATTGACTCATTGTGAGGAACCATGCAAACCCCCCGCGGTAACCATTTACTCACCTTCTGCTTCGCCTTCATGGTCTCCATGCGTCCTGCTGCTCGATAACGAGAGCCGAAAACTACAGTAACCAACACTAAAAACAGACTCTCCCTTGCTCCCACAAGTGAATGTGCTTACCTAGCTGCTGTTGGGCCATTAAAATAGAAGCCCCACAAACAGTAATGGGAGGAATGCTTACTATTAGTATATTCACTGGTAATGGCTTAGGGTAGCATTCCAACACACCATTCTCCTGGCCATCATGCCTCCTCAGTTTGGGCCCAGCCATATGCAAATCAGTTTTGACCCTGCTCCAATAGGAACCGTACAGCCTGAACTGGTTGGTTAAAGGGGTCCCTCCCATTTCTACCTTGATACTTACAGCCTGAACTGCCAGGCCAGGTCCTCCCTGAACCAAAACATAACCAACCCAAGACCCGTTTTGTCCTGATTGGGGCTCGTCTGTCAGGTCTAGCTTGGATCCAGTGGCACAGTGAGCAAGGGACCCATGTCTGGGCATACACTTGTCACTTAGGGCATTATATAAAACCCACAAAAGGTGATGAGAGGAATGTTTACAATACGTCAAACCATTGACAAACCAGTCTCAGGTTGCTTGTGGTCCCTTCTAGAGGTGGCCTCGTCTGGTAGATTGGGATGGATTATTCCCATGAGGAGCATGGCCACTATTGATGTCCACAGGTGAGCCTTCATCTATAGTGGCATGATTGGGAAAAAGGATGGAACTGGAATGAGGCCCTAAGTGATTGTCAGTGGCTAAGATTAATTCAAGCATTCAATCCATCAAATTGTTGTTGTTGCAATTGATGTCCTAAGTGTGATGGGTATGCCCAGAGCTGGGTCCCATAATAACGGTGCCATATGACTTAAGATATACCTCACTGATGAGACCTAAGTAGGTCGAAACCAGTCTGAGGTTGCTTGTGGCCCTTTCTGGATGGGGCTCTACTGCCAGTTTAGGATTTCTGTTCCCATGAAGAGCAGGGTCAGTACTTATTTGCATACGTTGGGCCATTGTCTAGTGTGGCATGATGGGTGAAAAACAATAGACTGGAATACGGACCAAGCAATTGCCGGTGTCTGAGATTAATTCAAGCATTACATCCATCAACTTCTTGTTGTTCCAGAAAAGGCAGTGGTTACATATAATTAGAGAAATCCAGACTTGGAGGTGGTCTGCATAAGAGTGATCATGTATCACACACCGTCAGAACCGACTGCTGCCTTCAGAATAGGAAACAAATACTCCCTAAATCTCGTCCTATTGTCCTTCAGGCCTTTTTCTTCAACCCTCATTCTTTCATAGCTTCTGAATTTGAGAGATAGTCTCCTTCACACTCCTTGAGACCCTTACATTAGAGGCTGCTATTAGCCCTCCTCCCAAACCAGGGAGCATATTTACAAGATCCTTGCGTTATGCTTGCATCACGCAATGTGGTACATGCACGACGCAAAACTCCACGTCATATTTATGAAGCCACTTTGCATGGCTTTGAATGGCTTCATGAATATGGAGTCATGCAATGCAGCGCTTATCGCTGGTTGAGTTACTCTGGGCAAGGGAGGCATTCCACAAGCATTGCAGTGGGTGTTCCCACACAAACTCCATGTTTTTTTAACGTATTTCCGGATTTACCAAAACTGGTAAACCTGGGAATGTGCCAAAAAGATATGCCTTCCAAGGTGAGGCATAACGAGGAGAAATATCCTTATTTCTCCTTGGTTTTTCCTCTTTCTATGTATGCCGCATTCTGCAGCACACATAAAAAGAGGAAAACGCCTCTATAGATTGTTTTTGTGCAGGAAGGTGCCCCTTCCCGACCAAAAACAATCCTGCCTACAGCAAAAGCACCAGGCTGCCGAAACGGCACCAGCACAGGGGGAAAGGACAGGAATGCACCATATTGAATAAATATGGTACATTCCTGCCATTTCCCTGCGTTGCAGGGCAGCGCAGCAAGGTAACTTGCTGCACTGCCCTGCGCCACATATCCCATAAATATGCCCCCAGATACGTAGGACTAGAGGGTAGATCTTTCCATAGGGCTGCAGCTAAGCTATGGAACACCGTGCACCCTAAACTGTTCACGGTGGAATGCCTACTACCATTTGGTAAGAAAACTTTAACACATGGTTGTTCACTGAATAGGTGTATCCATGATCAGTACTGGAGTGTTATCTTTGTTTAGCACCAAGCAACTTCAGCGTTAGTGCGCTCTTAGGAATTTAAACAACAAAGCACAATATACCTCAACGTATGGATGCATATAAATGACTTCAAGAATGTTGTTTACTTTCCACAATGCTGATCATCCTATTTTTCACTGGCCTCCCTTACTCCCCCCAATCCTCTAAAAAGTTGTGTGCATGTCAGTCACCCAGCCCTCCTTCACCGGTCGACACGGGAAACAGCCAATACAAAGCAGGCATGACATTGCGATGCCATTACAACGTGGTCGTTACAACGACCGTGTTGTTACCACGCAATGCCATTACTACGCAAATCATTATATCGACTTGCAGTAGATGGCGTGCTAACATTAGAAATAGTATAGTTTACTATTCCAACACCTTCCCTACTGTTGCGTAGGCTGGAGTTGGAATAGTAAATTATACATTTCTAAATGTCAGTGTGCCATCTACTGCAAGTCGATGTGATGACTTGCATAGTAATGGCTTTGCGTGGTAACAACACGGTCGTTGTAACGACCGCGTTGTAATGGCACGTGTTGTGATGACTCGCGTTGTAACGAGTCATATTCGGTCGACACACCATTCTTTTCACTGTGATACTCAGGGGCATATTTACAAGCCCCTATCGCAACAGGAACGTCACTCTTAGTGACGTTCCTGTGGCGATATGTGCTTCGCATTATTTATGATACAACAAACAAATGATGGACGGAATGCTGACAATGCATACATTCTCCCCCAGTCAAGAGATCTGGGTTAAATCCATCGTTCTTTTGCCCACTACACCACCCCAGTTCAGACATGGCCATATGCAAATCAGTCTTGACCCTGTGCCTCATGGGAACAGTCCAGCCCGAACTGCCAAGCCATGTCTTCCCTGGACCGTAATCAAGCATCCTAGGACCGGTTTCTGGCTATCAGCCGTCATCAGCCAGGATAGCTTGACTCCAGTGGCGTAGTGAGCACGGGTCCAACGTCTGGGAATACCCATCCCACTTAGAGCGAAAAGCGTTACAACAAACAAATGATGGACGGAATGCTGACAATGCATACATTCTCCCCCAGTCAAGAGATCTGGGTTAAATCCATCGTTCTTTTGCCCACTACACCACCCCAGTTCAGACATGGCCATATGCAAATCAGTCTTGACCCTGTGCCTTATGGGAACAGTCCAGCCCGAACTGCCAAGCCATGTCTTCCCTGGACCGGAATCAAGCATCCTAGGACCAGTTTCTGGCTATCAGCCGTCATAAGCCAGGATAGCTTGACTCCAGTGGCGTAGTGAGCACGGGTCCCACGTCTGGGAATACCCATCCCACTTAGGGCGAAAAGCGTTACAACAAACAAATGATGGACGGAATGCTGACAATGCATACATTCTCCCCCAGTCAAGAGATCTGGGTTAAATCCATCGTTCTTTTGCCCACTACACCACCCCAGTTCAGACATGGCCATATGATAATCAGTCTTGACCCTGTGCCTCATGGGAACAGTCCAGCCCGAACTGCCAAGCCATGTCTTCCCTGGACCGGAATCAAGCATCCTAGGACCGGTTTCTGGCTATCAGCCGTCATCAGCCAGGATAGCTTGACTCCAGTGGCGTAGTGAGCACGGGTCCCACGTCTGGGAATACCCATCCCACTTAGGGCGAAAAGCGTTACAACAAACAAATGATGGACGGAATGCTGACAATGCATACATTCTCCCCCAGTCAAGAGATCTGGGTTAAATCCATCGTTCTTTTGCCCACTACACCACCCCAGTTCAGACATGGCCATATGCAAATCAGTCTTGACCCTGTGCCTCATGGGAACAGTCCAGCCCGAACTGCCAAGCTATGTCTTCCCTGGACCGGAATCAAGCATCCTAGGACCGGTTTCTGGCTATCAGCCGTCATCAGCCAGGATAGCTTGACTCCAGTGGCGTAGTGAGCACGGGTCCCACGTCTGGGAATACCCATCCCACTTAGGGCGAAAAGCGTTACAACAAACAAATGATGGACGGAATGCTGACAATGCATACATTCTCCCCCAGTCAAGAGATCTGGGTTAAATCCATCGTTCTTTTGCCCACTACACCACCCCAGTTCAGACATGGCCATATGCAAATCAGTCTTGACCCTGTGCCTCATGGGAACAGTCCAGCCCGAACTGCCAAGCCATGTCTTCCCTGGACCGGAATCAAGCATCCTAGGACCGGTTTCTGGCTATCAGCCATCATCTGCCAGGATAGCTTGACTCCAGTGGCGTAATGAGCACGGGTCCAACGTCTGGGAATACCCATCCCACTTAGGGCGAAAAGCGTTACAACAAACAAATGATGGACGGAATGCTGACAATGCATACATTCTCCCCCAGTCAAGAGATCTGGGTTAAATCCATTGTTCTTTTGCCCACTACACCAGATCTCTGTACTGGGGTGAATGTATGACATTGTTCTGCATTCTGTCCATCAATTGTTGTTTTTGCATTCGCATTATTTATGAAGCATTGTAATTAAGGCCCCCTTTCACGCTGTAGTTAGCGTGAAAGGGGAGGGCAAAGGGTATTGCAGTGAGTGTTCCACCGCAACACCCATTGATTTTGACACTGCCCCTATTTACAAGGGCAGTGCAAATAGGAGGCTACGTAAAAATTAAGACCAGGGAAAACCTGGTCTTAAACATGCGAAACGAGGAGAAATGCTTTATTTCTCCTCGTTTTTGCTGTTTCCATATGTGCTGACTTGTGCAGCAAACATAGAAACAGCAAAAGGCCATTGACTGTTTATGTGCAGGAAGGTGTTCCTTCCTGCACATAAACACATTTCTGCACATAAACACATTTTAAGAAAATGACTTCTGTGTGTGCTGCATTAGGCAGCACACATAGAAGTGACAAAAAGCCATTTAAATATTGTTTATGTGCAGGAAGGGACACCTTCCTGCACATAAACAAACTTCCCTGCGTTGGTGCTAAGCTGCTAAAATTAGCGTCAGCGCAGTTGGAAACAAAGGGCTGCATCATTTTGTTGTAAATATGGTGCAGCCCTATGTTTCAGAAGTGGCACAGCGTGGCGTTCAGCCAAGGAGGCTAACGCCGCGCTCCGCCATTTCCTTGTAAATATGCCCCTAAGTGTGATGGTTGGGAAATCTCCCTTTCACACCCTCGAATGTAGATGACTAAGATGCGCCCCTAGGCAGTTGGCAGAGGTGTAGCCTCCTGGTAAGACAGTGATGCACGCAGGCTGGGAGAAGGAGCTATTTCAAGTGTAACATGCCCGCTCCTCCCCATGAAGAGTGTGCACTAATAATAGTTCACTTCAGCCGCCATATTGAAAAATACTTAAGTTAAAAAAAGTGCTTTGAAAAATAAGCTATTTAGAAATAGTTTGGGAGATGCAAATATTTTGATACAATTAACGTAAAAATTGAATAAGTAATAGTAAATTATCCTCACAGAAGCATTTATTTGCGGGTATGGACTACAATATGTTTGTGTTTGCTGGTAATTAGCATTGACTGTGAACTTTCTTAAGTGAGGCCATTTTGAGTATGACATGCTGGCATGTAACAGAACACAATAAAATAATAATTTCAAATGTTTTTAGATTGAGTTTTCTGTACAGTTAAGCAACAAATTACATTTGGTTTTAGTAACACTTATTTCTTACAGCTTTTAGAAACGGCAGAACTGAGGTGTGAATAGAAGAAGCTATTAGTTTTATAGAAGAAACAGGTGTTACTACCCAAAACTCATGGGGTACTTATCTTATTAACCATGGAAATGGCAAAGATGAGTTGGCCCTGACCTCACTGACACTGTATTGCTGAAACATATCTATGGGTGCTTGAGATTTGGTGCAGAGGGGTCACGGCCCAGCATTTAAGCATTAAAGGTCATATTTATGAGTTCTATTGTGCAGGGCAGCAGAGCAAGGCAACTTCTTGCACTGTTCTGCGTCACCGGGAAAGGGCAGAAATGCACCATATTTTTCCAATATGATGCATTTCCATTCTTTTCCCATGAACTGGCACCGTTATGGCAGCCTAGCGCCAACACAGGCATACTTGCACTATGGTGCATGGGCGCCTGCGATGTGGGCAGGATTTTTTTGTGCAGTATCTTCCTGCACAAAAACTATCCTGAGAGGCTTTTGCCTCTTAATATGTGTGCTGCAAAATTCAGCCCACGTAGAAAGAGGAATACACTAGGAGAAATAACGATATTTCTCCTTGTTACGCCTCTCCTGGGGAGGCGTAGCTTTTTGGTGCATTCCGATGTTTACCAGTTTCTGTAAATCTAGAAATGCATCAAAAATCATCGGAGTTGCATGGGAACACCCATAGAAAACCTCTCTTGCGCAGAGTAATGCAAAGCAGCGATGGGCGCCAGATTTTTAAAGCAATTCAAAGGCACACAAAGTGGCTTTTGCATGACTTCAAAAATTTGACTTACGGTTTCCGTTCCTCTTGCACCACATTACGTGGTGCTAGAGCGACACAGACCCAGTCATAAATATGGCCCTAAGTGTCCCTTTGGGTATTTGCAAGAGTAATTTGCTTGTGTTCGATCCCTATCTGTAAGGGGCCCATGATCTAAAAACGATGGATTGGTAGACACACAGGGGCATATTTACAAGAAAGTCATGCAGCACAGCGCAGCAAGTCATCTTGCTGAGCTGCGTGGCAGGGAAATGGCAGGAATATGCAGTATTTAATAGAATACACTGCATTCCTCCCTTCTCCTGCGTTGCTGCACAATGGGCTGCCCAGCGCCAACGCAGGCACCCCTGAACCAAGGAATGTGGTGTCCCCAAGCTCCTGAGCAAAGGCCAGAAGGATTGCAGACTGGTGAGTTGGTGATTTCAATCCCACTCCCAGCAGTTCTGCCCAGGCCCCATTCCATTTAAGAATCTTTCCGGACATACCAGAAACATTCGTCTGTATGTAGGATTACAACTTCCCTACATGTTACCACGGACATTGTTTCCAGTCGTGCACTATAAACCCACAAATCATTGGTATTCAGTGTTTATCTAATTAATTTGATAAAAACCAAGACTACAACACACAATATGCTTTCATCCCTTTACCACTAGCCACCCCATAACACTAAATTACCCATACATGCCTTTACCACTCCCCACCTCTAAACCCTAAAATAATCCTTAGTTCGATTTACCACTACCCACCAATAAACCGTAAATTCACTCTTACATCCCTTTACCACTACCCACCCCTAAACAAGAAAATTAACCTTAGCTCAATGTACCAGATTCCTACCCTCTACATGCTTAATATACACGCAAAATCTACAGTTCGCATGGTGGTGCTTGTTTGGAAGTAGATCTTATGTAATCGAGGGCTTGTAGGCTACCTCCAGAAGCAACAACAACTGGGCCTGCCATGGTCCACACCAATGTACCCTTGGCCCATCCAGATGAAAAATCCTGGAGCCGAGCCTGCTGCTTGACAAATTCCATACTTGTGTCCTATTCGGTAAAGAAGAAATCTCAGCAGTGAGTGCTCAACCCACCGAGCATGTGTACCCCACTTTTGAGAAGAATTATGGGAGGAGCATCCGGTCATCAATTGGGAGATTGTGGGAGGGTTGAAGTGGTTTTGTTGAAAGAGCTCTCGCTTGCTTCCAAGTAGCCACTCCTTGCCAATGGGCAGTGCCAATGGGCACAGAGGATGTGGCCTAAGGGCCAGAGCAGCTGACCTTGGAGCTGGGGAAGGAGGTTCGAGCCTGGGCGTCGGCTCAACATCCTGTGATTCTGGGCAAATGACTTAATCTCCCTGTGCCTACCAAAAATGTATGTGTCCTTGTGTAATGAATCCGCTATTTCTAACAGTACTTATGTAGCCCCACAATGCATGGAAATGCTGCCAAGCGGCCGGAAGGCTGCGTGTGGGAGCTATTCAAAACACACAAACTCATCATATCTTAGAGGGAGCTGCGGCTTTAAAGGGCCCGCGAACAAAGTCCTTTGAAAGAACCCTCCCTTGGTGCGATCGCAACCCCGCATTGGCTCCTGGAGCCGTCAGTTGCCCTGGATCCCGGGACAGGGTCCAGAGTCTCTGTGCAACAACACGGGCGGCGTGACCGGGCGAGCCCAGGAGCCGCGCGCAGTGGGCGCGGCCCTGGTACCACCGAGGCGAGGTCGGCACAGACACCGAGCGGGGAACGGAGCTGCAAGCTACCGAACATGGGAGGCCACAGCTCCCACCACCTCAGCAAGATCCCAGACGTGGAGGAGATCCGCAGGGAGACAGGCTGTGAGTAGAGTGCAAGAGACAGGCTGTGAATAGAGTGCAAGAGACGGCCTGTGAGTAGAGTGCCAAGAGACAGGCTGCAAGTAGAGTGCAAGAGACAGGCTGTGAGTAGAGTGCAAGAGACAGGCTGTGAGTAGAGTGCCAAGAGACACGCTGCAAGTAGAGTGCAAGTAGAGCGCCAAGAGACGGGCTGTGAGTAGAGCCCCAAGAGACGGGCTGTGAGTAGAGTGCCAAGAGACGGTCTGTGAATACAGTGCCAAGAGATGGGCTGTGCGTAGAGTGCACGATACGGACTGTGAGTAGTGTGCCAAGAGACAGGCTGTGGGTAGAGGAAATGAGACGGGCTGTGAGTAGAGTGCAAGAGACAGGCTGTGAGTAGAGTGCCAAGAGACAAGCTGTGAGTAGAGTGCAAGATACGGGCTGTAAATAAAGTGCCAAGAGACAGGCTGTGAGTAGAGTGCCAAGAGACGGCCTGTGAGAATAGTGCCAAGAGATAGGCTGTGAGTAGAGTGCCAAGAGACGGACTGTGAGTAGAGTGCCATGAGACGGGTTGTGAGTAGAGTGCCAAGAGACAAGCTGTGAGTAGAGTGCAAGAGATGGGCTGTAAATAGGGTGCCAAGAGTCGGGCTGTGAGTAGTGTTCCAAGAGACAGGATGTGTGTCGAGGACTGTGCAAAGACGTTACAGGCATGGAGTTCTCTTAAGGTGTTCCGAGAGACAGCTGTGATGCAGTAGTCAGGCATCAAGTACCCCACTGTTGTGTAAATAGACATGCTGTAAGTACAGCAGCATGTCATAAAAAAGGCAGGGAAGGGCGTACCCCAGAGGTGCCAAGAGACACACCGTGACTGCTGTAGTATGTTAGGAGGCTGGCTGTGTTTAACGAAGATCGCCAAAGACAAGCTGCCAGGGCACCAGAGGTGTGGCAGGAGACAGGCTGTGGGTACTATAGTGTGCCAGGAAACTTGGTGTGCCAGGACACAGGCAGCTGGTGTGCCAGAGGCGTGCCAGGGGACAGGCTGACTGCAGCATGCCGAAAGGCAGTCTGCGACCCCCCAGAGGTGTGCCAGGAGTACCGTGGAATGGTAAACAACAGCAAATCCTATTTTACTCCAGGAGAGACTGAGTATACTGCTGGTGTACCTCTCAGTATGGTCCTTTGCCTAGAGACAGGCAGTGAATATAACAGAATGCCAGGAGAGAGGCAGAGACAGTATGCGAGGAGGCAGGCAGTGAGTAGAGTAGCCTGCTCAGAACAGGCTGCGAGCACCCAACTTTATAAAGAGACAGGCAGCAAGTACCCCAGATATGTGCCTGTGAGTACTGTAGCATGCCAAGAGACAGGCAGCTAGTACCCCAGAGATGTGCCTGTGTGTACTGTAGCATGCCATGAGACTGGCAGCAAGTACCCTAGAGATGTGCCTGTGTGTACTGTAACATGCCAAGAGACAGGCAGCTAGTACCCCAGAGATGTGCCTGTGTGTCCTGTAGCATGCCAAGAGACAGGCAGCTAGTACCCCAGAGATGTGCCTGTGAGTACTGTCGCATGCGAAGAGACAGCAAGTACTCCAGAGGTGTGCCAAGAGATGTCATGTGAGTACTCTAGCATGCCAACAGGCAGACAGCTAGCATTATAATATGCCAGGAGAGAGGCTGTGAGTATCTTGCAGGGGTTTTTCTTAACATGTGCTTCACACATGGGTATACCAGGAGACAGGCGCAGAATATGGCACTGTACTAAGAGATCGGGAGCAAGTACCCCTGAGCTGTGCCAAGGGAAGTACTGTGGCATGCAAAGAGACAGCAAGTATCATTGAATACCATGAGAGCGGCTGAGAGTATGCGAGGAGACAGGCAGTGAGTATCGTAGAGTGCCAGGAGTGAGGCTGTGAGGAGACTAGTTGGCAAGTATACAGACAGGGAGTGCCCTGGGGGTGTGCCCAGATACAGTCCCAGTACTGTTGCTTGTCTAGAGTCAGCCCTCAAGTATAATGGGATGCCTGGAGCCAGAGTTTGAGTATTCTGGTTGTGTTTGTGGAGAGAGACATTAAGAAGCACAGTAGGCCATTACGTAGGCAGCAAGTATGACAGAGAAGTGCTGAGAAACTGAATATGGAGACTGTTGTGCCAGGAGACAAGCTGAACGCACAACACTGTGCCAGGAGACAGGGTGCATGTACAGTAGTCTTCCAGAACACAAGCAGTGAGTACCCACTGGTGTACCAGAGAGCTGGCAATAACACCAGGGAACACACATTGAGTACTATAGAAAGTCATGGGGCAGCTGGTATCAGAGTATGTTTGTGTAGATCTGCTAGGAGTATGTTATTATGCCAGTAGACAGGCAGCACGTACCAAGGAGACCTTGGCGGTGTGGTAGAAGACAGTCTGTGAGTACCAGCTGGTGTGCCAGGAAACAAGCAGTGATTGAGTATCACAGCATTGCATGAGAACTGGTATGAGCAGTATTTTATTACCGCATTTATGTAGGTCTTACTGCCCCTAAGTGGGGCGCAGAAGTGCTGGCCTACATGGGTAGCGCGCTACACTGTGTACGAGTGTGTTTGAAAGGATGTTGTCTTTGTTTTGATCCTATGTGGGAAGTGTTTCCATGTTGTGCGTGATGACTACCGAGGTGTGGTTATCGTGTTATGAGATGCAGCGCGTGGCAGTGTGTTGGATGCTGAAGTGTGAGAGACAGACGTGCAGTTGTATGGTTTTCAGCATGCTGGTAGCTTTGAGCAGCTCTGCGGTATTCCTTATGATATAGTCTGGTTAGCTAATTACTGCAGTGGGTTGTCCAATCTGAGAATCTGATTATAGTTGTGGTCCTGAGCTGGCACTGATGTAGGAAGATAGAAGTGGAGAGATATGTTGGGATGGGAATTGTAATTATCATCTCATATCTGAGTGTCATTGTGAGATGTAAAGAAGCAGTCAGAGTCTATAGATATTGGGTACCTGCAGGAGCAGACTGTATTAAAGTCCTCTATACTGTCCATCAGTGTGTGACCGATCTCTTCAGATATTCCATGCATGTTCATTTTGTGATGTCTGTGTTTTTTGGCTGCACAGTGCTGGAGACGGACAACTCTCATAGCAGATATGTCTCATGTGAGTGTAAGAGGTATAGGTTACAGTTTGCTGCTTACTGATGTGTGTTATGGTCTTAATAGTATTCTGGTCTAGGACTGGTATAGATGCAGGTACATACCTTTGTAGTACCACGACAAACTATGAGTCAGCCCTTCTTAGCTTACCTGTGTATGGAAGCAGTTTGCTGGGGAGGTTGTTTCCAATCTACGGGTTGTAAGCTGAGGAATGCCCTGGAGGACACAACTGGTATTTGGGCTCTTTTACCAGAATGAGGGTTGGTGCATGTTTCCAGGAAATAGCCACATTTCCACTTGCCTTCGGAAGTGTATATACTCCTGGGTGCTTTTAATGCTGGCTGATAGTGAGTTCCAGAGCTTTGCAGTTTGTACTGAGAAAGTCGTGCCTCCTACAGGTTTCCTATGGTCAGGTGGTAAGTTGGTAAGTGGTGCAAGCTTATAGCACAGTTTTCTGTTTAGTTGGTATGCTTGAATTTAACATGTATGTAGAGCAGTTTTTTTTGTTTGAGAGGCTCTGTGACACAATGCAGAGTTCCTTGGACATTGCTCATCTAGCTATAGGTAACCAGTGGGGGGCGTGCAGGACTGGAGTCATGTGTTCTCCCAGGCGCAGGTAGGGAAGAAGCCTTGCAGCAGCATTTTGGATGAGTTGTATTTTGTAAACGATGAATGAGGGTGCACCAAGGTATAGGCTGTTGGCAAAGTCAAGCTTGGAGATTATGAGGGTGAGGATGGATTGCTATTTGTGCTCGTATGCGAGGTATGGGAAGATGCGACGTAGTCTTTTCATTGTGTTGAAGGCACTCTTTCTGACGTTGTTAACATGCGGTATTAAGGATAGGTCTGAATACATGGCTACTCCTAGGTTTCTAACTTCTTGATGTTGTTGGAGGGACTTTAAGTTCCTTAGGCCATATGGCGGGAGGCTGGTACTTTTAATATTGTCCGCAGGTCATAATCTCTGTCTTTATGGTATAAAGCTTTAGATTGTTATTCATCATCCATGTGTTTATGGCACAAAGGCAGTCATCAAGTTTTGAATTGTAGAGGTCTTGGGGTTATCCACTTTAAAAATGGTTTGGGTGTCATCTTCATAGGTGTATGAGGTTAGGTTGAATGCAGGACAATGGCGTGTTTATAACTTGGTGGTGTGCCCGGAAACATGGTGTGACTATGGCAGGAGAATTGCTTTCTCTGCCATTGTTCTTGCCTGGAATCTGACTGTGAGTACTGTATCGTGGCAGCAAACTGCCAGGTTTGCCAGGCTATAAGTACTGTGGTGGTGTGCCACGAGAATCATAATGTAATGTACCAAAGGGTCTGCTATTGTGTGGCACTAGGTATGGCTCTTTTTAGTAACTTTTGTTCCCGTGACATAAAAAAGTATCTTTTTATTGAAACCTGCAAATTATGGAGAAGATGGTGGATTATGTGGCAAGGGCAGTAAATCTATAATCATGTGGAAAATACTGCAGCCACAGAATCGCCTAAATTCAGTGGCCTCGACCATAGTGAGGCAGGAGAATAGCTGTGTGAGCTGCTTAATGTGCCATGGTCTGAGAACAATGGTGGTAGACAGATTGTGAATCCCCATGAGGTCTGCCAGGAGACTAGCAATGAATGCACTTTATGTGTGCCTGGAAACAGACTTTATGCAGACCGTAGTATGCTGGGAGACATGGTTGTCCCCTCACGTCCCCTCGTGTTATAGAAGAATGAAAGTGTAGATAGGACCACTGGAAGTATGCTATTTTGCTCCTCCGCATTTTCCGCATAAATGTACATTTACCACATTTTCCACACAATCCATCAGCTGCTGCATAATCTGCAGGTTTCAACAAAAAAGTTTTTAAAAACCTTAATGGATCCAAAACGCATAAAAAGCTGCGCAGTGGAAGGCCCTTCACAAAGGTTGATTGGGCACCTTGTTGTTGCTTATTGCTGTATTTGGGTGTTAAACTGGGACTAATGATGCACAAACTTTACTCAGACAATGTTAACATGTAAAAATAACAAAATAATGAAGTAATACTATAATAACATCTACAGAATTACGCCGCATAATTTACCTCTTCTTGTCGCTCAATTAAGTCAACCCTGTTGCATAGTTTGATCCTTCCCTGATGCATAATCCCAGTGGCCCTGAGTACAGAAGACTGTTAGCTTGGGTGCACAACGCAGGTCATAATGTCCAGGTATCCGGAAGTTAGGCTGTGAGTATCCCTGCAGTTCGACCTTTGAGTAACAAACAGGCCGTGAGTATCCTAGTTTGCCAGTGAAGTAGCCAGGAATTGATTCGTCTTCAGGAAACCATGGCTCGACAGGACAGCCTTGCTTATTCTTTAATAAAACATTATTTTTCCATTCGAAATGTGACGTGCATCCACAAGATTTCAGTGACGTCATTCAGTTAGCATTTTGGATCTATATAATATGAGACAGAAAACTGCATAAACGACATTCTCGTACCCTTTTTTTTTTTATCTCAGGCGAAATGCCTTCCTAAAAGAAAAAAATTTGGATTATGAATTGGGATCGATTTTGCAAAGAGCTTCCAAGAGTGTTAAAAAACGGTGACAATTAGACTGTTTCAAATTCCACGTTGAAAACAGCCCAGAAGTTCACTCAGCGTGCTAAGACATGGATTTGCTTATCATTCTACGGGCGCTAATGTGGCTGGCGCTATCAGCGGTTGTATGACAGAGGCATGCATGGCTAAACCACGCGTGCCCCTACTACGCGGCCCCAACAGTGAATGCGTCTAAACAATACATTCCTTTGCCATCCATGCCTTTACCACACAATTTCGTGGTAAAGGTATGACTGGTAAAGGGATGTGTGGTAAAGATCACACCCAACCATCCACCCTGAGCACAAAAAATTACCCCTACTCCCCCCTGAGCCCTAAAAACCACCCCTCCCCAGCCCTAAACACTACCCTGACCCATCCTGGGCCCTAAACAATACCCCACCCCCCAAGCCCTAAACACTACCCTGACCCATCCTGGGCCCTACACAATACCCCACCCCCCAAGCCCTAAACACTACCCTGACCGCCCCAAGTCCTAAACACTACACCGACCTCTCCCTAAGCCCTACACACTACTTGACCCCCCAGCCCTAAAAACGACCCCAATTTCCCGAACTGTAAAAGCTACCTTAACCCCGACCTTAAACGCTACCGACCCGAGCCTAAAAACTACCCCGACCCCTAAATACTACCCCAACCCTTAAAAACTGCCCACCCTCCCAAAACCCAGCCCCACTTACCTCACTGCGTCCTCTCCCGATCATCCCTGTTCCTGGGCCCACCCATCCCAGCATCTAGACCGCGCTGCCTTAACCACGCTTGCAAGTGGTTAAGGCATATGCGTGGTTAAGGCATGCGTGGTTGAGCTTGTGGGTAAATGCCACGCGCGTCTCTGCCCGTGTTGTAAACGCCGTTTCCCGCTACCAATAATGGGTCAGAAAAAGGCAGGTTTGAAATGAAAACATTGTGTTACTCTCTTATTAACCATACAAGTCGGGAGAACTTTATCACTTTAGGTTGTTAAAGAGTTGTTAAGCATTGCTCAGGATCTGTCAAACCCCGGCCCAGACGGGATTCCTCTAGAATATTATCACGCTCATGCTGACATGCTTGCAACGAAACTGGAAACAATATACAAAACTGTGTCCTCTGACGGGCTTCTCCCTCCTTCCCTCCGAGAGACCCAGTTGGTCTCCATTCCAAAACCAGGGAGGGAGACCAGAGCTTGCTTCCTACCATCAGCTGGCGATCCTCAACACAGATTACAAAATTCTGAGCAGGATACTGGTGGATCGGTTGCTGCTTCTGCTGCCTCAGCTGGTCCGCCCTGACCAGAACAGCTTTCTTCTGGGAAAAAGCCCATCCCTAAATATCAGAATACTGCTCTGGATCATGGCGTTTGCACCCCGGACTTTCCCCAGATCGGGGTATCTGGTTTTAGATCTAGAAAAAGCCTTTGACTCCCTTGCCTGGAACTACCACTTCAATCTGCTCAAGTCGCTGGGCAGGCGCATAGTGAGGTTCATTCAACTACTTTATGCATTCCCAAGGCACGAGTTCACATTGGGCACTGCATATGGAAATCTGTGCCTATACATCGGGGTACTAGACCAGGCTACCCACTTTCCCCCCTTCTCTTCGCCCTGGCAATGGAGCCGATTGCCATCCGACTGCGCAAAGAGGGAGTCAGTGAGGCATTCCTTTAGGGAACCGAACACACACTGTCTCTCTGTATGCAGACGACAAGCTGCTAAACTCTGTCTGTACAGGGCGCTAGTTCTCAGTGATTTCCACATGGTGTCAGGCCTACACGTCAACTGGCAGAAATCTTGACTATTTCCTCACTGCCCCTCGGACCCCAGGAGTGGATCTGGATATAGGGGTGGGGGGTCCTTTCTGTTGGCAACAGCATACTTTCCAATACCTGTGAATACGAATCTACCACACAGATCAAGCTCGAAGGGAATGTAATGCGCTGTTACAGCACTCCGCAGCCCGGTAGCGTTCTGGAGAATCTCACCACTATCAGTGATCCGCATGGTTGCCGTTTCAAAGATGATTATTCTTCCCAGCTTACTCTATTACCTCTCCATTTTGCTGAAAGTTCTTCCCTCTCTAAATACCCTTTTAGGCGAGGAAATCTGGCTCAATGGGTAGTATCATTTGTGCTGACTAAGCTTCGGCGTTAGCCTAATGTGGGTGGAATCGGTGTCCCTAGTTTTGAGCTTTATTATAGCTTCGAAACTCTAGTGACTCTGCCGCTGGGTAATGGGCGCCTGCCTGGAGGACACCATTACTGCGCAGGCACCATGGATGATAGCCACAGTACTTCCGCACTTCTGTCCGATAGGTAGCTCTGCATGACCTTCTCCCCGACTGCTATGGGTTGCCTTTGTATGTTATCGTAGAGCCTTGCGCCTCACATAGTGGGCACCTCCATACGCTCTGGCTTCTTAGATCTGCCATGCACTGGAAGTGCACCAGCTTTTGCGATCCTCAAACATAGGTTCACCCTAGGAGACTTGGCGACCTTTTTCATGAGGGCTCCTTGCTTACATTCAACGAGCTTAAGGAACATCGCAATATTCCTAAGGGTCACTTTCTGATCCTTACAACGCAATATCTCGTGCACTGCACCATAGCTGGCGCATAGTGGTCGGAAAGCAACCAACCCACAAGGTAATGCAAGCTATCTATACAATGGGCAATGGACAGCACCTTACTAGGCGGCTGACTAAAACGTTGAAACAGACCTAGATAGAGAGTCTAATGATGCTAAATGGGAATGCATCCTCACTCTCTCTTTCACAGTATCTAGAAATGCTAGATTCAAACTTAACCATTGTTACATCCTAACCAGATCATGTCTGACCCCCAGAAAGGTAAACTCTTTCGGGAAGCCGAATCCCGTTGCCCGCGTTTACTATTGGGTGCTGAAATGTGACACGTTCTGGGCATGCCCTGCACTAACACACCTCTGGACTAAGGTAGGAGATCAATTACAGATGCTGTTGGAGCATAACATTCTAAGCGGCTTGTGCCCTGGGACTGTTGAACCGCTCTAAAAAACACAAAGCCCTATCTCGTTTCCTAGACTTCGCCCTTATATTGAAAATGAGGTCTATGACATGTATTTGAAATCCTGTTGAGTCTCCCTCAGCAGCTGTGTGGCATAGTGTAGTTATCAAACACACAATGTATATAAGGGTCCGAGGGGACTTAGTTTAAGGACTATCACACCTCCAATCCCCAAAAGACACTGGAAAAAACTAACAGAAGGTGTCAAGTCCGTTCTTGGAGAACAGAAAGCCACTGAATGCTGTAAGAAAAAGTGAAAACCTCTTCAGATAGTTAATACATCACCTAGGAGGAGTTAAGAGTCCATCAGCCCACCCTTATTGGCGGAGCTTCGTCATCTGTGGCTCTAAGGGGTCACGGTCTGGGCCCACACTGTCGAGCCAGCAGGCCCTGCCGAGTGCCCGACCTAATGATCCCAAGATAGAGAAACTCCTGCCACGGTGTGTATTCAAACTTATGAAGACTCTAATGATGTGCAGTGCTCAAGTGTAAATGTGCATTAAAAATGACTACATGGGCAACAAATCGCGAGGGGCGGGGGCGCAAACTCCGAACTACCACTTACAGTGCGTGAAACAAGATTATAAAGTATCCACCCTGGTCAAATGAAAGAGTTCAATTAAGATCAAGTGTTCTGGTGTTTCCTTCGTATTTGTACAGATGGAGCAGGCGCAGGCACACAGACACTAGCATCAGAGCATGCGCGTTGTGAGGACCAGCCAAATAATGTAAAGTGGCTGCAACGTCCTCAATGAAGCATACGCTAGCGCATCAACTATTGCCACAAACTTACCTGATGATTGTATTTTCACTGTTTAAAAATTTTTGTTTTTCACGAATTCGACACCAAACAAGTTAACCCTGCAGTAGCCTTGATTTCCATCATTTTAGGTCCTGAAGAAAGCCGGGTCAGTTGACCACATCGGCTGAAACATGTCGACCTTACTAGACTAAGCCAGGAAATAGTCAATCTTTCCAAGACTATTTGTTCTTTTAAATATGACACCTGGACAATCCTCAATAAACATATTTTTTGCCCATGTAGTCATTTTTAATGCACATTTACACTTGAGCACTGCACATCATTAGAGTCTTCATAAGTTTGAATACACACCGTGGCAGGAGTTTCTCTATCTTGGGATCATTAGGTCGGGCACTCGGCAGGGCCTGCTGGCTCGACAGTGTGGGCCCAGACCGTGACCCCTTAGAGTCTCAGATGACGAAGCTCCGCCAATAAGGGTGGGCTGATGGACTCTTAACTCCTCCTAGGTGATGTATTAACTATCTGAAGAGGTTTTCACTTTTTCTTACAGCATTCAGTGGCTTTCTGTTCTCCAAGAACGGACTTTATACCTTCTGTTAGTTTTTTTATAGTGTAGTTATCTCCTGGGAAGAAACTGAAAGCACAGTGCTTAGGCGGGAGGAGGACAGGGGCCTTTGGAAATGCCCTACCCTCTACCTCTCCAAGGTGGGACGAACTGATCAAAACCTTTCGCTCTCACGTCAAAGAGGACACCCTTCCCCGTAGAAGCGTAGTGATGGACTAACCCTACTCTGCAATTTGTACCCTGTTCATTCCTACCTTAAAGTGAATGGCAGCTCTGATCGCTCACTTCTCCCTCCAAAATGGCAGACGCAAAATCCTTGTAACCATCGCTAAGTTCCACACGGGATCTCCTTCTCTTGACCTACCACCAGTAAAATTTGCAAATCACATGAATTTCCATTGTAGCTGCCTTGCTTCAAGAAACCTCTATCCGCTGCAAAACACCCCGCAGCTGACGCTTTTGTCTCCTACAAGGCAAGAGAGCAGTCAAACATTTTGGGGCATATTCACGAGCCCCTATTGCCACCACAACGTCATTTCAGTGACGTTGTGGTGGCGATAGGGGCCTCGCCCTATTCACAAGGCAGCGTTAAGCCACTTAACGTGGCTTAACACTGCCTTGTGAATAGGCCCCCTTTCACGCTGTGTTTAGCATGAAAGGGGCGTGCAGTGGGTGTTGTTGTGGGCATTCCACTGCAACACCCATTGATATTTACGCTGCCCCCTATTCACAAGGGCAGCATGAATAGGAGCTAATGCCAAACTTAAGACCAGGAAAACCCTGGTCTTAAGTTGGCAATACGAGGAAAAATGCATTATTTCTCCTCGTTTTTTCATTTTCCATATGTGCTGCCTTGTGCAGCACACATGGACAATGCAGAATGCCATGGTTTGTTTATGTACAGGAAGGTTTCCTTTCCTGTACATAAACAAACCTTTTTTTTTAAATTCCATTTTGTAACTTACTTGTGTGATGCATGAAGCAGCACACATATGGTGCAGCATTGCTTTTCCGAAGTGGCGGAGTGAGGCGTTAAGCTAAGAAAGCTAACGCCTCTCTCGCCACTTCCTTGTGAATATCCCACATTGTGTCTACCTTTGACCCCTTACAAGTGGTACATTGTTACGGTGTTTGATATTGATTCAGTTCTGGCAAGAAGGAGCACTTCAAGCTTTACTAACAATACTGCCCACCAGAGGCTGTATCCTATTGTTAGACGAGTTAACACTGATGTAATAATCTTCTGAAATGTATTTGCTCCTAACAGCTGTACAGTCTGTATAACTCTGCCTGCTTGTATACTAGTGTGCTTTGCTTTCCAACAAGAATATCAAAATAAGAAACTTACAGGCACATGCATCAAGCTAGGATTTTGCCAATCCTTAATTGCGAATATTAAGGATTCGCAATTAAGGACTCGCAAAATCCTATGCATGTAGAAATCGCTTTAAAAATAGCGATTTCTAAACATTCCTTAATTGCGACTCGCAAATTGCGACTCGCAATTAAGGAATACCTTCCCATTCATTCCTATCGGCCTAGCAGCCCATAGGAATGAATGGGAAGACATTCTCAATTTGCGATTCTCAATTAGAGAATCGCAAATTGAGAATGCAATTTCAAGGGTGCCAGGGTGTCAAAAGGACACCCTGTTGCACCCCTGAAATCTGCATATGAGTACATCTTGCACACACACATGCCCCAAGGGCATGTATGTGCGTAAAATGGAACTTTGAAAAATGCACTTTAGTGCATTTTTCAAAGTGTATGCAAATTACCATGAAGTTCAACTTCATGGTAATTTGCGCCCCATATTAGCGAAATCGCAATTTTTTTAACTTTAATGGATTGCATTTAAGGAATCTCAATTTGCGATTTCTGAAATGCAATCGCAATTTAAGTAATCGCAATTTAGAGATTACTTAAATTGCGATTTTTGCATTTGGGATGATGCATCCCAAATGCAAAAATACCGGTCGACGTTTGCGACCGTTTTTTCTTTTGATGCATGTGCCTGATAGTAACAAATTATTTTAAAAAAAAAAGCATTGCTTGGGATGTCAGGGAGTCAGAATGCATCACACGGGTTTTAATATTACAACTTTATGTTTCTACCTAGTTTCTCCATCCAGCATCATCCGCCTGCACCATCGCTTCCAGGCGCTGGACAAGGAAGGCAAGGGCTACCTCAGGTACAGACAGGGCTGCCACCTTTTTTAGAAAAATATTCATAATTTGTTTACTTTTGCTGTTGTGGAACAGCCAAGAGTTGGTGGGTGAAAAGACATTTGTGTAAAATTGTCAGGATTCTTTTATGAGATGGCAGTTATCCCTCTGTTTGCTCTACTAATCATTCTGAAGCAATTTAGACCGCTGTCAAGTACTTATTGACTAATTTTGTTATGTTTGCAGTTTTAAGATTATGTTTTAGAAGTGAAAAATACCCGATTTCTCTGTTTTTCCTAATATTTCCATCAGCCTGACTTAAAAGTACAGGCCAGGCCTGTAAAATGCAAAACAGCCCTCCTGAGAGCCGCAAATATTGGGGCTCGTGAATGAGAAAGGCCCGGAAAGAATGCCCAGTGTGCAACAGGGCACAAGAATCGTCTACTCCCACCTGGGTGGATTTGAGCAGTGCCGGATTAAACCCTGTGGCGGCCCCTAGGGCAGTCGAAATTTCGGGGACCCTTCGCAAATTATCTCCTAATACGTTTTTAATTTTACCAACCAACAATTTTATTGCACAAAGCTAAAGATTAACAATTATTAATGTTATTAAACAAAAAGTAAACATTTTTTTTTTAATAAACCAACAAAACTTAAAATATTCAATGGGCACATTACATAAATACTGTCTTTTCTCTATAGAATCCAAAATCTAAAGTTTTCTTTTCGTTAAGTTGATTCATTTTTTTCTATCTTTTGGAAACAATTTAAGAGAGCTTGATTGTAATTTTCTTTAACGAACAAATCAATATCATTTTGATCCGTTGTCACGGTGCCACTAAAAGAAGTGGGCCCATAGACCGGCGCCTACTTTGCCTATTTGGTAATCCGGAATTGGTTTGAGACTAGAGGCGGGCAAGTCATGTAAGCCTCGAGCCTGGCTCGACTAGAATTGTTGGCTTGGCTCTTGTCCAATTGGGGCTGATGTGCCAAAATAGAGCTGAGACAAGCATCCCAAGCACACCTTATTCCCTTTTTATCACACATTAAAAAAAGTAATAAATCAGTGTTGGAAAGGCGTTCGCCGGAGAGGGGTACGATACACGTCTTGCCCACCCCTTTGATCCACCTCTCCCAAGTAGGCCGAACCAGGCGCGCACACCCTGAACTTACACTACGAACAGAGGGACACCACACGTATTTCTTCGTAGGACGATAGGTTCTTTTATCGAAGGTTTCAAAGGATCTTTATGATCCAAGTTGCAAGTAGTACATCAGTGGCACAAGAGACTACAAATCGGTGGTAGGGGAATGGGGGTAGCGGGACAGTCTTTGAATGTAGTGTCTCTGCCAAGTACCCTGCGGACAGCTCACAATCCTCGAGCTGGAGGGTGTTGTTTCTCTTGGCGATCTCTTGCCAATTCTTCCTCGAGGGGAGAGCCGCGAGTCACTCAGCAGGCACAGGTAGTTCGGAGTTCGGGAGCCGCGACCTCGTCAGCAGGGCTCAGGTGGTTCAATGGTCGGGGGCCGCGAGTCACTCAGCAGGCACAGGTGGTTAGGAGTTCGGGAGCCGCGACCGCGTCAGCAGGGCTCAGATGGTGCAATGGCTGGAGGCCGCGAGTCACTCAGCAGGCCCAGGTGGTTCGGTGTTCGGGAGCCGCGACAGCGTCAGCAGGGCTCCGGTGGTTCCAGGTCTTCTCTGCCATTCGTCCCTCCGGCACCCCCTATTATACTCCCCCTGCCCTTTGAAGTCCGGAGTCCTCGCAGAGAGGGGCCTTTGGTGACTGAGGGGGTTCGGCGGGATTTCCTGCCGCTCGTTCCTTTGGTCTTTTCAGGTGGGTCTGGGAGGGACCCCAGACGCTCGGCAGGCGAGGCGCCTGCGCCACAGGGGCCTGGTGGCCGATCGAGCCCTCCCGGGGGAAGGCGATCCGAGGTGTGACTGGGCTGGCGCCTCTTGGTCTGGCGCCTCTTGGTCTGGCTCGGGGGGTTCCCGCTCCCTTGGTCGGACATGCGTGGTAGGGTGTCGAGTCTGGCGGGGGCTCTGGCCGGCCCTCGGGTCTGCGTGGCTGGGGCGGCCGGAGTCGGAGATGCCGTGTCTTGGGGTGGTTGCAGGTTGGCTGGATGATCGGGAGGGCCTACGCCGTGAGGCCGGTCTCACACGCGTCCCCCCCAGCTGAAAGGCGTGGAGAACTACCCATCCACTGGGGGGTTCTCCTCGCCGAAGCGGAAGAATCGGGACAGGCCGTCGGCGTTGGCATGATCCGTCCCGGGGCGATGCTCGACAGTGAAGTCCATCCCTTGGAGGGAGATTGACCATCGTAATAGCTTGGGGTTCTCTCCCCTCATCTGCATCAGCCACCGCAAGGGCCGGTGGTCCGTCTGCACTCTGAAGTGGGTTCCGAACAAGTAGGGCCGTAGTTTCTTGAGGGCCCAAACTACGGCGAAGGTCTCTCGTTCTATGGTACTCCAACGCTGTTCTCGAGGCAGCAGCCTTCGGCTGATGAAGGCTATATGCTGATCTATGCCCTTGTCGTTGAACTGCGAGAGGACGGCCCGATGCCGTGTTCGGATGCGTCGGTCTGGACCACAAACTCTTGGGAGTAGTCGGGGGCCTTGAGTACTGGGGCGGTGCATATGGCGGTTTTCAAGGCGTCGAACGCTTGCTGGCACGGGGGGGTCCACTGCACCTTCTTCGGGAGCTTTTTGGAAGTCAACTCCGTGAGGGACCCTGCGAGGCTACCATAGTTTTTAATGAACCTCCGGTAGTATCCTGTGAGGCCCAGGAAGGCCCGGACTTCCGTCTGAGTGGTGGGGGGCTCCCAGGACTTGATGGCGTCGACCTTTGGTTGGAGGGGGGCGACCTGCCCGCTGCCCACCTGATGCCCCAGATAGACCACGGAGCCTTGCCCGAGCTGACATTTGCTGGCCTTCACGGTTAGGCCGGCTTGGCGCAGGGCCAGTAGTACTTGCCGGAGGTGCTGGAGATGCTCGTGCCATTTAGAGCTGAATACGGCTATGTCGTCAAGGTACGCTGTGCTGAACCCCTCGAGTCCGGCCAAGACCTTGTTTACCAACCGCTGGAAGGTGGCCGGGGCATTTTTCATTCCGAACGGCATGACCCTGAAGCGGTAGTGTCCATCGGGTGTGGAGAAGGCGGAGCGTTCCTTTGCTCCCTCCGTGAGCGCAATCTGCCAGTCTCCGCAGGTCAGGTCGAAGGTGCTGAGGAAACGAGCAGCCCCAAGGCGGTCGATGAGCTCGTCGGCGCGGGGGATAGGATGAGCGTCCGCTCGGGTGACCGCATTGAGCCCCCGGTAGTCCACACAGAATCTTAGTTCAGGGGCGACCCCAGGGGCGGCCGCTTTCGGGACCAGGACTACCGGGCTGGCCCAGGGGCCATCGGAGGGTTCGATCACTCCAAGGGTCAACATCTTCTGTACTTCGGTCTTGATGCAGGTGCGGACCCGGTCAGGCACCCGGTAGGCTCGGTGTCTCACAGGTGGGCTGTCGCCGGTGTCCACGTCGTGGACACTCCAGTCGGTGACCCTTGGGATTAGGGAGAAGAGGTCTGCGAATTGTCTGAGCAGCTGGCGACAGTCGTCGGACTGTTGGGGGGTGAGGGTGGTCGACAGTTTCACTCCCTCCACGGAACCATCTATTTCTTTATCGCACAGGGGGTCGGGCAGGGGTTCAGTGTCTTCTTCCGCCCCATCGTCGGTGGCCAGGAGCAAACTCAACTCCGTTCTCACAAAGTGGGGCTTGAGACGGTTCACGTGGAGAACCCGGAGGGGGTTCTGCGGGGACGGCACATCGATCAGGTACGTGACCTGACTCTTCCGCTCGATCACCTTGAAGGGGCCAGTCCATTTGTCTTGTAGGGCGCAGGGTTTCACCGGGGCCATGACCCAAACCTGCTGGCCCGGCTGGAACTCGACCAGAGTTGCGTTCTGGTCATACCAGCGCTTCATTTCTTCTTGACTGGCCTCGAGGTTAGCTTCTGCGAGTTCTCTGAACTTCCGGGTCTGGTTGCGGAGCGCCAGGATGTAGCGGAACACATCAGGGGGGGTCCCCCGGGGGCTTGTCTCCCAGCCCTCTTTGACCAGGCTCAGGGGCCCCCGGACGGGGTGTCCGTATAGTAGTTCGAATGGGCTGAACCCCAGGGACTTTTGGGGAACTTCCCGGTACGCGAACAGGAGGCAAGGGAGGAGGACGTCCCATCTTCGGCGCAGGGGCTCTTCGAGGCCCAGGATCATCCCTTTCAGGGTTCTGTTAAAGCGTTCCACCAGGCCGTTGCCCTGGGGGTGGTAGGGGGTCGTGAACTTATATGTTACTCCGCACTGCTGCCACAGGGACTTCATGTAGCGGGATATGAAGTTAGTGCCGCGATCACTCACAACCTCACGAGGGAATCCTACACGGGAGAAGATCCCCATGAGAGCCCGGCCCACCACTGGAGCCGTCACGGTGCGGAGGGGAATGGCCTCGGGGTAGCGGGTGGCATGGTCCACCAGGACGAGGATAAATCTGTGGCCCTGGGCGGTCTTCGGATCCAGGGGTCCCACGATGTCGATGCCAACCCGCTCAAACGGGGTACTCACAACGGGAAAGGGTTGTAATGGAGCCTTGCGCTTTCCGCCACTTTTCCCACTGCCCTGGCACGTGAGGCAGGATTTACAGTGGGCCTCTACATTTGCTCGCATCTTGGGCCAATAGAAGTGGGTAACTAATCGCTGATATGTTTTGTCTTGTCCTAAGTGTCCTGCCAAGGGTACATCGTGGGCCAGGCCCAGGAGGAGGCTTCGGAAGCGCAGGGGTACTACCAGTACTCGGGCTGTGCCTAGCTCGGCTGACTTTTGTTCGCTGTATAGGAGGCCATTGTCCCAATATACCCAGTGGGTTCCGGACCGGTCACCGGCGGTCTGGGCTTCGGCTTGTTGTCGGAGTCCCACGAGGGAAGGGCAGGTGGCCTGTTCTTGGCAGAACTCTTCACGGGAGGGACCTCCCTCACAGCGCCACTGGGCCATCTCGGGCAGTTCTCCGAGCTCAGTCAGTGCCTCAGGGGCGGAAGGTTCCGATCCCTTGCCCGGGTTAGTGTCTTCTTCTCCTTCTGGAGGAGGGTTGTCCGTTTCTGGTAGGGTGTCCCGTTTCTCGGGGACAGTGTTCCGTGGGAGGGCCTCAACGCCCTCGGAGAGAGGCACTCGCGCGGTCATGGAGCGCGTGGTGGCGCAGACCCATTCGGGTAGGCCCATCATCTCGAGATGGGCTCTTCGTTCTACTTGCCCCCACGGGGAACTCTCAAGGCCGTTGCCCAGGAGGCAGTCTACGGGCTGTGATGTTCGGACAGCTACCTTCAATTCTCCGGAGACTCCTCCCCACTCGAAAGGCACCAGAGCCATCTGGCAGAGGCTCTCGGAATTGTCGGAGGATATGACCGGACAGAGGGCATCGGGTAGGATCTGGTCTTCAGAGATTAGGTTGCGGTGGACCGCGGTGACACTTGCCCCGGTATCGTGGAGGCCCTCGACTCGGTGGCCGTTGATGGTCACCTGCTGTCGGTACTTCTTCGTGTTGGCGGGCAAGGGTGTTCCGGGGACCATTTCTCGATCCCCAAGGGAGACCAGGGCCATGGCAGCTGGTTCCCACTCTTTGGAGTCCTCTATCTCTTCCCCTAGGGCCACGGAGGCCATCTGCCGGGCCGGAGGGTTGGTCGTTGTGGGTCGTTGATACAGGGGACACTGGGGGTCATTGGCGTAGTGTCCGGGCTGTTGGCAGCGGAAGCAGGTGGTCCTGGTTTGTGGCCCTAGCCGCCCCGGGGCTCCGGTGCTGGCTGGGGACGGGGCTGGACCTGCCGCCGATGGGCTGCTGGGAGGGCTGTGCGGAGGCCCCCCTTGGAAGTCTCTCGGTCGGCCTTGGTTTCCTCCGCCCCTCTGGCGGGGGGGTCCTTGACTGTGGCGACCGTAGTCCCCCACGGGGCCTCGGGTGGCCCGGGTGTTCACCCAACGGTCAGCCTCGGCGGCCAGCTTTCGAGGGTCGGTGAGTTTACTGTCCAGGAGATGTTGGCGCAGTTCTACAAAGCAATTGGCCGCTAAATGTTCCCAGGCTATCAGATCAAACAGCTCTTCGAAGGTGGAGACCTTGCTGCCCTTGACCCACCCGTCCAAGGCCCGGCTGTAAAAGTTCACGTATTCTACCCATGTGGTGCCCGGTATCTTTTTGCAATCTCGGAACCGTTGCCGGTACATTTCGGGGGTGAGTCCATATCGGCCCACGAGGGCCTCTTTCATGTGGCTGTAGGAGTTCATGACCGTGGAGGGCAGATCCAGCAGGGTATCTCTTCCTTCGCTTAGAAACCGGCCCCATAGCCCAGCCCCCCAATCCTTCTGCGGGACTCGGTGAGAGGTCATGGCGACTTCGTAGGCCTTAAACCACTGCTGGATATCGTCGTTTTTGTAATACTCCTTTACCACATCCTTGGGGATGTGGACTTTGGCTTCTACGGTGGAAGCGGATGGTGGATTCCCGGAGGGTCGTGACTCTTCACTTTTAGCCCTCAACTCGATCTCTTTTAGGCTGCGTTCATGTTCCAGCTGGAGTTTCTTTTCTTCGTGCTCTCTTTGGCGTCTCTTTTCCTCGAGTTCCCCTTGTAGCCGTAACTGCTCGACGGCTAACTTTTTCTCGGCCAGTTTTATTTCTCCCTCGCTTTTCAGCTTGGCCAGTTCAAGTTCGTGGTTGCGGCCTCTCTCTCGGTCTGCTAGTTCCTCGGGGGACAGGTTCCCCTCTGGCCCGCTGTTTCTCACCGGGATGCTTCGTGGTTCCTGGGCGGAATCTCCTTCTGTTTGGGTCGGGGACGCCCCTGTCTCGACCCAGGTCTTCAATACTTTCTGGAAGTCTTCCTTTGTGCTTAATCCGGTGGTAGCGATTCCAAGGTCTTTGCAAAATTGTTTTAATTCTCTATGCGTATAATAGTCCAATTGATCCTCTCGGAACGTCGAGCTCATTTCGGTACCTGCGGCACCCAGGGAGGTTTCTCCTTCCATCTCTGTTTGGTAGTGCGTCAGTCGTTCACTGCACGCTCTCTTTCGGTGTCGGCTCGGATCCCACCGCTGCCACCAAATGTTGGAAAGGCGTTCGCCGGAGAGGGGTACGATACACGTCTTGCCCACCCCTTTGATCCACCTCTCCCAAGTAGGCCGAACCAGGCGCGCACACCCTGAGCTTACACTACGAACAGAGGGACACCACACGTATTTCTTCGTAGGACGATAGGTTCTTTTATCGAAGGTTTCAAGGGATCTTTATGATCCAAGTTGCAAGTAGTACATCAGTGGCACAAGAGACTACAAATCGGTGGTAGGGGAATGGGGGTAGCGGGACAGTCTTTGAATGTAGTGTCTCTGCCAAGTACCCTGCGGACAGCTCACAATCCTCGAGCTGGAGGGTGTTGTTTCTCTTGGCGATCTCTTGCCAATTCTTCCTCGAGGGGAGAACCGCGAGTCACTCAGCAGGCACAGGTAGTTCGGAGTTCGGGAGCCGCAACCTCGTCAGCAGGGCTCAGGTGGTTCAATGGTCGGGGGCCGCGCGGTCTCACAATCAGTCGACGCAGAGCACACAAAATCTAAAATAAAGTTACTTTTCTGCTGTGTGTGTCTGCAGCCATGCTGAGCTGTAATTCGCAAGTGTCTCACAGACCTTGAGAAGTCGGAGAGCTCTTTGTTTTACTTATCAGTACATTTCATATCATTGAGGTGCTGATTTGCTGCTTTTTATTAAGTCAAAGGAAGGCAGTGATAGTAGCATTAAAAATATTCTTCTGCATTCCCTTATGCTTAGCATTGTTGAAAGAAGACATTTAAACATGTTATTCATATATTGGAAATCATTGAAAACAAAGCATTGTCCTTTGATGGTAGATGGACAGAGAAAGAGATATTCATGCACTGACTGGATAGCACACCTTGCGGTAAGGAAACTGGGTTAAAATCGCGGCTTACCACTTGACCAAATAGTGTGAGCCTACACATATCACTATACTTCACTGTGCCGCATTTGAATTTAGCCTTAACGATAAGACAACTTTGAAGAAATATACTTCAGGATGCATGCTATATAAAACCCTCAATTGCATATGCTTTAATGGGTTATAATGTTGCTTCACATACACCAGTATTGGCCATACATATGGGACACTTGACAAAATGACAGCTCTTGATCCACTCGTGGCAGTAATGTCTGGGCACTGGAGGTGAGAGATATTATGGGACTCATTTAAAGTACGGTGGACGGTATTTACTCAATCAGGGTGACAGAGTAAAATATTCTGTTGCCCTGACAGTGTACCTTTCCTCCAAATTTTGACTTGTTCTCCAGCCCAGTAGAAAATAGTCATTGACAGGAACTGCTGTAACAGTGGTTCCTGTCAATTAATTAAGTTTGATGGACGGCTACGTAAAACAAGACAGCCACCTTTCAAACTTTTAATTTGTTTTTGTTTCTTCAAAAACATAATCCCAAAGCGGGATTTTGTTTTTCAAAAAACAAAAACTAATGCTCCTCCTACCAGGGAAGTTTTCCTCCATGGTGTAGGGGTAATTTAAAAGATTTTACTGTCCCTTACCACCAGGTTTTTCACAGTGGTACGGTGTACTAGAAACTGGCCGTTCGACCACCCACTTTGCATCAGGCGGGCGATCGAGGGGCCAAATCTCCGATGGCCCAACAAAATAAGAAATGTTACTATTATTTGTACATGACATGTGCTGCACCATTTACTTTTTGAATCGTTTGATGGCTCGCCTCGTACTTGGACTCTTAAAGCCAAGCCAACCCTTGGATTGGCATTGGCTTGCCCAGCAAATTTCTTGGCTTGCCCACTTCTGTTAGAGACATTATGGATATTATTGGAGCCCTTCCTCTGAAATGCAGGCCCGATGCAGGAGGTGGGTAGGTAGGCCTAGCTAGTAAGGCCGGGCTTTGGTTTGACAATATTAGCTGGTCAAGGGGGTACTTTGTAATTGAGTTGTACAGGCTGAAACTGCAACGACAGAAGCCTGCGCTGCAAGCCGGAACCAAAATGTTATTTAGTATTCCACGACTGCAGCCCTCATCGATGGGGGTACTAAGTAGTTCAGAGTGGACCCTACCTGTGAGAGGGTATTGGGGGGTGAATATATGTGTGTTTTATTTGAAGGAAGTATCCTGAAATGAGGGAGGACACTTTAGCATGTGTGTAGGCCAATGGCATTAAGGATGTGGTTCTAGTGTGCAAATTGGGTATATGGGGTAATTTGTATGTGAGGGTTGCGGCTGAGTCTGAGTGATTAGTGCGCATTGTCAGGATGCAGCCCGGGCTTGAGGAAATAGTTTGTTGTTGCCAGGGCACCTCCTTGGCCTGAGGTTTATAATGCATCTTTGAAGACCCCAAGGGTGTGAACACGCCAATTTTGGTGATAGAGACTCAGAGTGAAGGCATATATTGAGTAGCTTGGGGTGCTTTCTCAAGTTCATATGGTACAATGTTATTTGTTGTGTAGTACTGATTTAACACTTAATGTTGTTTTATGTTAGACTCTTGTGACACCCAGTCCTTAAATATGATTTTAATGCCGTCTCTCCTCTTCTCTTCTCTTCTCTTCTCTTCTCTTCTCTTCTCTTCTCTTCTCTCTTCTCCTCTCCCTTCAATTCCCCTATTTTTCTTCACCTTTGTGTTACCCTTTCACATGGATTCTCTTCCTTACTACCCTTTTCATTGTTCCTGCCCCTTTCTTCCCCATTCTTTAACTTCATATATTTTCTGTGGGTGCTTTGTCACATCACTTAACTCCTTACTTTCCCATTCCTCACCTTCTCCTTTTCAATTTCCCTTCCCTTCTTCCACTCTATTCCTCCCCATACTTCTTCCCCCCTTTCCCTTTCATCTTTACCCTTCCTTTATCTATTACCATGTTCTCCCCTCCATTTGCTTTGCCCATCACATTCATCCACGTTTTCATCCTTTTCCTACATTTCATCCGTTCACCTTTTCTGGCTCCTCTTCTGTAACTTTCCTCCCATTTCCCGTCTTCTTCCCTTCCACACTTCTTCCTTCTCTTCCTCTCCACTCTTCTTCTTTCACTTTCTTTGTTTCCTTTCTGTCGTCATGTTTTCCTTCCTCGCCTTCGCCCTGTCCTGCCGTCTTCTCTGCAGTAAAGAGAACTTCCTTTGTATCGGGGAGCTGGCAGTGAACCCGCTGGGGGACAGAATCATCAACGCTTTCTTTGGCGATGGGTAAGTTAACCAAGCCTCATTCGTTTTATGAAATCTACACAACTGCAGCCGAGGGCCGCCAGAGCTATTTGGTGCCTGAGGCACTTGAGAACATGGGAGTAGTTGCCTCCCACTCCCAATACAGGCTTACATTTGTACTCACTCTCCTCCACTACTGATGGGTGGAGTAGTTGTCATAGACATCAGTTAGGGGGGAGTCAGAGGTAGAAACCGGTGCACTTTTCAAGGCGTTTAGCACCACATTAGCTATACTGGTCTTAGGCAGGGCCACTAGAATTATGCGATTGTGTGGCTGCGGCGATTTTCGCATAATTATTGATTTGACGCATGTTAGAAATGGCGATTTCTGGTTGGCTAGGGATTGCGCCAAAGCCAGGCAGAAACCACCACTCTAGTCAGGGCTGGGGAGTTACACGCCAAAGATAACCCCTGCTCACCCCCTTGGTAGCTTGGTACGAGCAGTCAGGCTTATCTCGGAGGCGATGTGTAAAGCGTTTGCGCGTGCACCCAGCAGCAACACCCAAGGCCCAACACAAAGGAAACTCCACACAAGGTTATATATGAAAATAGCCTTTGTATTATACCAAAACACATTAGATAATATTCACTCAATTTACACTGTGCCAAATGGCATGGGCAGAATTTTACAAGGGATTATATGTACAGGGGATAGGGCCACCTGGACCACTGTTAGGAATTAGCACTTTTAGAACTTAGCACTTAGAACATAGGATAGAAAATTACTGTAGCGCAAAATAACACATGTAGCACACAACCAGTAACTACTGGTAACAGGTAAGTACCACCTACGCAACCCTAACCACCTTAGGAGAATATCGCGCAGGGAACCAGGACCTCACTAGCACCACCTGTACTAGGAGAAAACAACCACCTAAGTATCACAATACCTGTAGGGGTATAAGCACATTACACATGACGCATAAGAACACATTCAGAGGTGTAAACACAAGGCACATGACGCATAAAAACACATTCAGAGGTGCAGGTTAGGAACAATAGCGCAAAACTCACATTAGCCACCACCTGTGCTAGTCCCTAGGCCAACTGGCCTTGTCGGGGCTAGGACGCCCTGTGTCCAGCCGAGTCAGGGCAAGACTGCGCGGGCTGCGCAAGCCAGGAGCGACTGAGCACCACCTAAACGATGCAGCTGCCCACGAAGTGCTGGGCAGCTGGGGGAAAGGAACCTGGCACCGGCGTGCCTCCTGAGCCCTCTCTGGGCTCGGGGGTGCCCTACGACAATGGGGGAGCCTCGTGGGCTCAAACAACTAGAAATGCCCCCCTAGAGCCTCCGTGGCTCAAGAAACAATGTGCCCCTTGTTGGAGTCTCGCAGGCAGTATCACTGTCCATGTCCTCGTACGTTGGAGTGGCCCGCTGCCTTCCGGGGCCGCTCTGAACACCAAGAGAACTGCCCCCGTCTGTTGGAGCCTTCTAGGCTTTAGAATACTAATGGCCCCGATGTTGGAGCCTCACTCGGGCTCTTAAACAAATATGCCCTCGCGGTGGAGCCGTCTCGGCTCTAGGACAATGTGCCCCGTTAAACGTTGGAGTCCCGCTCGGGGGACTCAGCAAGATATCAGGCACTAGCGTGGGAGCGACCCCCCCCCTCACTCACCGGGGCTTCGTCGGGGCAACCTCCTGCTGGTTCTCTGCTCCGGTCCCTCGCAGCGGGGCGGCGGAGCTTCTTCTCTGCGGGGGGAGGCTCCGGCGGCAGTACGTCTTCCTCAGCGGTGGGGGCAGGCACCGGCAATGTGCCTTGGGCCCCCTCCGCCTCTGCTAACCGGCTGGTGCACTTGCGGGGCTCTCCTCAGGGCATGGGAGCCCCGCAATCCCCTGCACGTCCGGAGTTGGCCCCGCCCACATCCGGGCCGGGTCCTCACGATTTCCGGGTTGCCGCGGGCAGCGGCGGTGATTTCTACACGGGGTGGGCACCCGTATTCGGACAACAACACCTGCGGGGTGGGCACCCGCGGTTCCGCTATTTGGCGAGCGGGGTGGGCACCCGCATAGGAAATTGAATAATTAAGCAGGGTAGGCTCCCGCGTGTCATGCAGCAACACAAGCGGGTGGGCTCCCGCTCGGAGGGCACACAGCGGGGGAATCCCTATGTCGGGATTCCCTTGATATCCAACGCAGTTCCGCGCTGCTCCAGACAGGCAGGCGCTCTTCAGTCCAGGTGCCGCACTTTCGCCCTTGGAACCACGGCGGTCCCCAGCAGGTAAAGAGACAGCGCTTCCCAGGCGCTTAGGAGAGAAAGGAAGTCCAGCAAAGTTTTAGGAAGGTAGGCAGGGGGCAAGGCTGGGCCCAGAGCCAGCTCACTGGGCTTCCAGGCAGGGAGGTAGTCCAAGTGGCGGTCCTCTGGCCCAGCAGCAGCAGCAGCCCCCTCAGGCAGGATCCTGGAAGAGAACAAATTGTAAGGGGACACAGCCCCTTCTAATACACCTTTTCCCTTTGTCTCAAGGTGCAGGGAAGGGGCGAACCAGTTACAACTGGTTACTGAGCACTTTGTTTTGCTCAGCCCCTCTCCCTATTCACTGGCAGGGCTAGGGTCATCAGTCGCACCACAGGGGGCGGAGCCAGCATTGTGTAGGGAAAGCCCTGCCCTATTCAGGACCAAGGTGCACTCCTCCCCAGCCATCAGCATGCTAATCTCACACTCACCACTGGGGCAGACCCACCCAGACTCCTGGAGCCAGGCTCACCAGCCAGCTCCAGCCAATCACACGCCAGACACATTTTACACTAATATGCCAACTCCTAGAAGTGGCACTTCTGCACATGACATAATCACGCATCATACATCATTGCGAAGCATTCAATCACACGAGTCCGCACATACTAAAACTCGAGCCTGCACACCCCACGCATCAGGAACTACCAGGGACACATACATTCCCCATGCATTCCTATGGGAGGGCAGGCCTATTTCACCACATGCACTCAGAGTGCGCACGCACTTTACTCTGGGACACAGGGAAAGTGCGCAGAAACCAAAAATCACTACCACCAGGTCACCAGTAAAAGCAAAAAGTTCAGGGGTGAAACGGCCAGAAGGGCCAAGTCCAACAACGCATTTGCCACATAATCCATCATCTGTCACATAATCTGTAGATTTTAACAACAAAAACATTTGTTTCTAGCTCAAATTGTTCAAAAGTTACTAAAAATGCAGCGACACGTGTTGCTGTGCGGTGGAAGGCCTTCGCAAAGGTTGACTGATCACCTTTCAGTTGCTTATTGCTATATTTGGGTGTTAAACTGGTACTAATGTACAATCAATGCCCAGACAGTGGTATCAAGTTTCAAAATTGCGAAATAATGAAGTAATACTTTTACAAAATGTGGCGGATTATGCCGCTTAATTTGACTTTTCTTGCCGTATAATTTACTCAACCCTGCCACATAATTTGGTCAATTCCTGCCACATAATTCCAGTGGCCTTGGTCTTAGGGGTCATGAAGGCAGTAGCAGGGCCAAGAAGCTATTTACTATCTGCAGTCTTCACTCCTCGCGCTCCGCCTAACACCAAAAGTATGCAGCAAATATGAGGCTGTTGTGGGATTAGCCATGAGACCAAGGAGCGACCTACTGATTTCATCTGCTGCCAAAGGTTGTGTGAAGTCACTTTTGCTACACTTGATATTATGGCGCATCAGCGATCACCAGGTCTGTCAGAAACTTTGGTGGGGCTCAGGTCACATACATGATATGGGGGCCTACTCTGGTTGCCTCCCTCATTGATAATTTATAAATACATTTAGCAGTGGTTGGGCAAGGTGCTGTAAAGAGTGGGGCCTGCGGCAAATAGTCCCGGCTGCTCCCCTTCTTGTAACGATCCTAACAACCATATTGCTTGTCTTCATCTACGACTTAGAGCTCATTGGCAATCACTTTCTATAGGCAATGGGAAGGATAGATGTCTCTGGATACAGAGTACGGATTGGGTAGTTGTTTGCTGCTATCGTCATTGGATAGGTGGTTGTCACCTTCTGAAGGTGATGGTTTCATGGATTGTCTCCTTCTACAGGTCATGAACTGGGGTACCTGATTCACCCCACAGGTTGGAGCTGAAGGCGGTGCATCTAGATACAGACAAGAGCAGGGTTAGAGATGGAGAAAGTTGACTATGGAATGGTTGTCTCCAACGAAAGAGATCAGTTGTCTCACATTAAAGAAGACAGTTGGGCTACTTGGTTCCTACTCAAGGAGAAACTGGAATAGTTTTATCTTCTAAATAATCTTATTTGAGGATACCCATGCCTCTCAAGCATGCAGCACTCTAGCAGGTCTTGTAAACCTGGAGATAGTCCAAGAACTATATACAGGCCCAAAGCCTGGTCCAAACACAATGCCACCTTTCCTAGTCGTAGCCCAGGCCGGGTACATCACCCATACAGCCCCACTCAATACCACAAACACTACGTCCTGCTCAGATCTCAAATGACTCACCTCTTGGTGACTTTCACTCTACTTGTCCTTATGTGGCAGATCCAGGATTGCTCAATCAAATATGTTTCCACCCCAGTGGAGAGGTGTGGCTCACTGGTTAGAGGCGGCAGACCCGTAAGCAGAGAATCGGCCAGGGACCAGGGTTCAATTCCCGACGCGGCAGGGTCGTGGACCAGGGTCAAAACGGACTCGATAATTCTCGCCTCGGTACCTACTCTAACCAGGAACACACTCGGCAACTCTGGGCATTAAGCTTGCCTCATCTCTACAACGGCCCCCCACAGACGCCGGGGATGCCTGGTTTCACCTTGGAGATTCCCAGAAAGGGACCATCTCACAGGGATAGCCAGGACGGGTTCCCCAGCGGTCTACAGCGCCGGGACGCCCCGTTGCTGGGGCAGCTGTGCGCTTTACAAGTCTACAACATTTACATTTACATCTGTGCATGTTCCACGAACATTTTCGCAGGAAAACAAAACGCAGGTTTCAGGCCTACTGGGTACCTTCCCACCCACACAGTCTTCTTTTCTGTGTCCTGCCTGTTCCCAGAATGTCTTACAGAGATTTTTCTGCATTCCGTCCATCAATTGTGTGTCTTTTGCTTTCTCGCCCTAAGTTCGCCAGGTATGCCCAGACGTGGGTCCTGGGCTCACTGTGCCACTGGAATCAGGCTATCCTGGCTGAAGAGGGGTAAAACCCCGAAACCGGTCCTAGGAGGCTTGTTTCCGGTCCAGGGAGGACCTGGCTTGGCAGTTCGGGTGGACTGTTCCCATGAGGCACAGGGTCAAGACTGATTTGCATATGGCCAGGTCTAAACTGGGGTGGCATGGTGAGCAAAAGAATGATGGATTTAACCCAGATTTCTTGACTGGGGGGTGAATGTTTTGATTTGTTCAGCATTCCGTCCATCAATTGTGTGTCTTTTGCTTTCTCGCCCTAAGTGCGCCAGGTATGCCCAGACGTGGATCCTGGGCTCACTGTGCCACTGGAATCAAGCTATCCTGGCTGAAGAGGGGTGAAACCCCAAAACCGGTCCTAGGATGCTTGTTTCCGGTCCAGGGAGGACCTGGCTTGGCAATTTGGGCTGGACTGTTCCCATGAGGCACAGGGTCAAGACTGATTTGCATATGGCCAGGTCTAAACTGGGATGGCATGGTGAGGAAAAGAATGATGGATTTAACCCAGATCTCTTGACTGGGGGTGAATGTTTTGATTTGTTCTGCATTCCGTCCATCAATTGTGTGTCTTTTGCTTTCTCGCCCTAAGTGCGCCAGGTCTGCCCAGACGTGGGTCTTGGGCTCACTGTGCCACTAGAATCAAGCTATCCTGACTGAAGAGGGGTGAAACCCTGAAACCGGTCCTAGGATGCTTGTTTCCGGTCCAGGGAGGACCTGGCTTGGCAGTTCAGGCTGGACTGTTCCCATGAGGCACAGGGTTAAGACTGATTTGCATATGGCCAGGTCTAAACTGGGGTGGCATGGTGAGCAGAAGAATGATGGATTTAACCCAGATCTCTTGCCTGGCGGTGAATGTTTTGATTTGTTCTGCATTCCGTCCATCAATTGTGTGTCTTTTGCTTTCTCGCCCTAAGTGCGCCAGGTATGCCCAGACGTGGGTCCTGGGCTCACTGTGCCACTGGAATCAAGCTATCCTAGCTGAAGAGGGGTGAAACCCTGAAACCGGTCCTAGGATGCCTGTTTCCGGTCCAGGGAGGACATGGCTTGGCAGTTCGGGCTGGACTGTTCCCATGAGGCACAGGGTCAAGACTGATTTGCATATGGCCAGGTCTAAACTGGGGTGGCATGGTGAGCAAAATAATGATGGATTTAACCCAGATCTCTTGACTGGGGGTGAATGTTTTGATTTGTTCTGCATTCCGTCCATCAATTGTGTGTCTTTTGCTTTCTGCCCTAAGTGCGCCAGGTATGCCCAGACGAGGGTCCTGGGCTCACTGTGCCACTGGAATCAAGCTATCCTGGCTGAAGAGGGGTGAAACCCCGAAACCAGTCCTAGGATGCTTGTTTCTGGTCTAGGGAGGACCTGGCTTGGCAGTTTGGGCTGGACTGTTCCCATGAGGCACAGGGTCAAGACTGATTTACATATGGCCAGGTCGAAACTGGGATGGCATGGTGAGCAAAAGAATGATGGATTTAACCCAGATCTCTTGACTGGGGGTAAATGTTTTGATTTGTTCTGCATTCCGTCCATCAATAGTGTGTCTTTTACAGAGATTGGGCATCTAGAGTGTGACGCTTTTAAATTGTACTTGCATCTTCAGTCCAGCTCAAATCAGACCAAAGCTTTTGAAATCTTACCCCAGGATTTTGTACCCTGCTCTGTCGCAATGTAATTTCCCACTCTCTTTTCCACAACATAGTATGACGCCCCTACAATTACATATTGCTATATTATGCACTTGGTATTTGTATGGTGCAACACTTACCAGTTCACTTGCCTTCGGGTGCTTTGTGCAGACATCAGTCAACAGTTGTGATTTATCCAGTAGAGGTTCTCCACTGGGGCATTTCATACCCAACCACATTGATCTGAGAGGTTGGTTTGAATGGTTGGACTAGTGTTACTGACATATTGTGTGAGGGGGAGGATATCCTACACCTTCCAACTTAGCATGCATGAAGGTTGATCATGTAGTTGGTTTGCATGGAGGGTTGCCGTGGGTCTTGAGAATCTCCACCAAACCTGTGTCAATGATGATAGTGCTGTCATGCAGGGGCAGTGGATTTTGTGCCCCTCCAAATGGCATGAGTGGTTGGGTGTCAAATTCTGTCAAGTGAAATCTTTGAGTATCTTCTGTTTGTATTTTCCCTGGTTTAGGTCTTGATCCAAACATGCAACCATGGGTTCTTCTTGAGTCAAAATACAGACCTCTTTTCAGAACTTCAATCAATCACATATTCTATTGGCCAGCAATGTCTTGCTGGTGCAGTAATGCTTTTCTGCTCCCTCCAAGACCTCAATTCCTACATGACTGCCCATGTGGAGGCTTTTCATTGGCTTCCAAAAAGAAATAGGATAAACTTCAAGGCAATGGTTTTAGTGCATAAAGCCCTGCGTGGCTCCGGGGCCAGCTATCTGAGGGAGAGGATCCATGACTACATCCCTTGCCGCACCCTGCATTCTTCTTCTGAACAGCTGGTGAAAGTCCCACGTACCTGCCAGCTTTGAACGGGCAGCAGATCGTTTTCTTACTTAGGGCCGGGTAACTGGAACCAGCTCCCTAGAGAGCTGCGCTTAAAATGGGACCGCCCCGTCTTTAAGAAAAAGTTAAAGACTTGGCTTTTCCAATAATCTGCATGGGTCTTATCTGTAGGTGCCGTTTGTCTTTTAGCGCCTAGACACTTATGGGAGTAGCGGTGCGCTGTATAAATCTATATAACATTACATATAATATAACAGTCGTTATCATACTGACTAGTCACTAGTCATAATCACTGTGCCACTGTTTATCTGTAGTCATAATCACTGTGCCACTGTTAGAAGGCGACCTCAGAGGAGCCCGGAGGGGGGCCCTGACTATCCTGAGACCAACCCTCGAGGTATCGTAGCTGGGCACTGGCGGGAGACTCCTCAGGGGAGGAATCTTGTATCTAGGATCGTACACTCGGCACCACACGACAGAGAGACGCCACACCGTGAGTTCTTAGGAACAAATCTTTATCAAATCGGAGTCGTAGGATCTTTATGATCAGCAAGGCAAATATATACAAGTAGAGCACGGGCTCACAGAGTCTCGGGGTGGTAGGAGGTAGCGGGACAGTCTTTGGGGATATGGATCAAATGCAGGGGCGTATCCGGCGCACAGCTCACAATCCTCGAGCCGGGGGATACGCTTGTCGTCGTCGGGGTCCGGCGGGACCAGGAGAGTCTGTGGGAGCCGTGAGTCACTCAGCAGGGCTCAAGCACAAGTTCGGAGATCTTACGATCTTTCGGGGAGCCGCGAGTCACTCAGCAGGGCTCAAGCACAAGTTCGGAGGTCTTACGATCTTCAGGGAGCCGCGAGTCACTCAGCAGGGCTCAAGCACAAGTTCGGAGGTCTTACGATCTTCAGGGAGCCACGAGTCACTCAGCAGGGCTCAAGCACAAGTTCGGGGGTCTTACGATCTTCAGGGAGCCGCGAGTCACTCAGCAGGGCTCAGGTGTTTCCAAAGGCGAATCTGCCGGATATTCCCAGAGCACCCCTTGTTATAGGTCGACTCCTCTTTGATGTCCGGAGTCTGTGCAGGCAGGGGTCTTGTCACCTGGGGGTCGCTTGTCGGGGTTTCCTGCCATTGTCTTTTGATCCTTTCAGGGCCGGGTCGGGAGGAGTCCCAGACACCCAGCAGGCATGGAGCCAGCCCTCGGGGAGGTCAGAGGGCCGATCGAAACCCACCTTCCCAGGGGAGCTCAGAGGTGCGATGGAAACTGCTCCTCCCTCTCTCATCCCAATGGGAGCGCAATGTCCTCCAGCCGGAGTGGCGCCTCTAGGCCAGGGTCACGCTGGGGCCGGGCGGCCATCATGGTGCATGAAGTGGGCACGCGGGCCTGGTGTGGCCGAAAGGAGGAAGGCCACGGACGGGGAAGTCCGGGTCGGGTGTGTGTGTGTTCTGGTGGGAAGGATCGGCTAGGCTGTGTGCTCGGGGGCTGCATGAGGTGCATGGGTCAGGATATGTGGTGCGGGGACAGGGATGGCCATGCCACGAGGCCGGGTCTAACACGCGTCCCCCCCAGCTGAAAGCCAGAGAGAACTACCCATCTTCTTGGGGGTTCTCTTCGCTGAGGCGGAAGAACCGGGAGAGGCCATCGGCGTTGGCGTGGTCAGTACCAGGGCGATGTTCCACGGTGAAATCCATCCCCTGGAGGGAGATTGACCACCGCAGTAGTTTGGGGTTTTCTCCTCGCATCTGCATGAGCCATTGCAAGGGGCGATGGTCGGTTTGGACGTTGAAATGGGTGCCGAACAGATAGGGGCGTAACTTCTTGAGGGCCCAGACTACGGCGAACGCCTCGCGCTCGATGGTGCTCCATCTCTGTTCTCTGGGCAACAGCCTTCGGCTGAGGAAGGCTACGGGCTGGTCTAGGCCTTGGTCATTCACCTGGGACAGGACGGCCCCAATGCCATGCTCGGAGGCGTCCGTTTGTACCACAAACTCCTTGGAGTAGTCGGGGGCCTGGAGGACGGGGGCAGTGCACATGGCCGCTTTCAGGGCATCGAACGCCTCTTGGCAGGCAGAGGTCCACTGCACTTTCTTGGGTTGTTTCTTGGACGTGAGTTCCGTGAGGGGACCGACCAGGCTGCCGTACCCCCGGATGAATCTCTGGTAGTAGCCCGTGAGGCCCAGAAAGGCTCGGACCTCCGTTTGGGTAGTGGGTGGTTACCAGGCTAGGATGGCATCGATCTTGGGCTGTAGAGGGGCGACCTGGCCGCTTCCGACCTGGTGCCCCAGGTAGACTACCGAACCTTGCTCAATCTGGCACTTGCTGGCTTTCACGGTGAGGCCTGCCTGGCACAGGGCGGTTAGCACCCTCCGGAGGTGCTGGAGGTGCTCACTCCATTCGGAACTGAAAACCGCAATATCGTCTAGATAGGCAGCGCTGAACTTTTCCAGGCCGGCCAGGACTCTATTTACCAGTCGCTGGAAGGTGGCCGGGGCATTTTTCATCCCGAAGGGCATCACGCGAAAGCGATAGTGCCCATCCGGGGTGGAGAAGGCGGACCGCTCCTTGGCTCCTTCTGTGAGCGCAATTTGCCAATAGCCGCAGGTGAGATCGAATGTGCTGAGGAACCGAGCAGCCCCGAGTCGGTCAATGAGCTCGTCGGCTCGGGGAATGGGGTGGGCATCGGCTCGGGTGACTTCATTGAGTCCCCGGTAGTCCACGCAGAAGCGGAGTTCTGGGGCGACACCGGGGGCAGCTGCTTTCGGGACCAGGACCACGGGGCTGGCCCAGGGACTGTCTGAGGGTTCGATCACTCCCAAGGTCAACATCTTCGAGACCTCGGCTTGAATGCAGGAACGGACCCGATCAAGGACTCGGTATGCTCGGTGTTTCACCGGTGGGCTGTCTCCGGTGTCCACGTCATGGACACACCAGTCGGTGACGTGGGGGCCCAGAGAGAATAGGTCGGAAAACTGCCCTAGGAGCTGGCGGCAATCCTCACGTTGCTGGGAAGTGAGGGAGGGGGAGAGGTTCACTCCCTCTACGGAGCCATCCTTCTCTTTGGTACACAGGAGATCAGGGAGGGGATCCGACTCCTCTTCGGCCCCGTCATCGGTGGCCAGCAGGAGGCTCAGTTCCGTCCGCACAAAGTGAGGCTTGAGGCGGTTCACGTGAAGGACCCGGAGGGGGTCCCGTGGTGACTGGACGTCCACCAAGTACGTGACCTGACTCTTCCGCTCAATCACTTTGAAGGGCCCGGTCCATTTATCCTGGAGGGCGCAAGGTTTCACGGGGGCCATGACCCATACCTGCTGGCCCGGCTGGAACTCGACCAGAGTGGCGTTCTGGTCGTACCAGCGCTTCATCTCTTCCTGGCTCGCCTCCAGGTTGGCCTCGGCCAGCTCTCGGAACTTCCTAGTCTGGTTCCGGAGGGTCAGGACGTATCGGAACACATCTCGTGGGGTGTTTCGGGGCGCCGCCTCCCACCCTTCCTTGACCAGGCTGAGGGGCCCCCGGACGGGGTGCCCATAGAGTAATTCAAACGGGCTGAACCCCAAGGATTTCTGGGGGACTTCCCGGTAGGCGAACAGGAGGCAGGGTAGCAGGACGTCCCACTTCCGCCGGAGGGGCTCTTCCAGGCCCGCGATGATCCCCTTCAGAGTCTGGTTAAACCGCTCTACAAGGCCATTTCCTTGGGGGTGGTACGGGGTGGTGAACTTATAGGACACTCCACATTGTTGCCACAGGGACATCATGTATTTGGAGATGAAGTTCGTACCGCGATCGCTCACGACCTCGCGGGGAAAACCCATACGGGAAAAGATCCCCATCAACGCCCGGCCCACCACGGGGGCTGTGACGGTGCGCAGGGGTATGGCCTCAGGGTATCGGGTGGCATGATCCACCAGGATGAGGATAAAGCGGTGACCTTGGGAGGTTGGGGGGTCCAGGGGCCCCACGAGGTCGATCCTGACCCGTTCAAAAGGGGTACTGACGACAGGGAAGGGTTGGAGGGGAGCCTTGCGCTTTCCTCCGCTCTTCCCACTAGCCTGGCACGTGGGACAGGACTTGCAGTGGGCTTCTACATCCGCTTTCATTCTGGGCCAGTAGAAGTGAGTCACGAGGCGACTGTAGGTTTTGTCCTGGCCCAAGTGGCCTGCGAGGGGGACGTCGTGGGCCAAGCCCAGGAGGAGGTCTCGGAAGCGTAGGGGTACCACCAGCACCCGGGCGGATCCTAGCTCCACCGACTTCTGCTCGCTGTACAAAAGGTCATTTTCCCAATACACCCGGTGCGTTCCAGTTTGGTCGCCCGCGGCCTGGGCCTCTGCTTGTTGCCGGGGCCCGACCAGGGAAGGACAGGTAGCTTGTTCCCGGCAGAACTCCTCTCGGGAGGGGCCCCCCTCATGGCGCCACTGGGCCAACTCGGGCAGATCGCCTAACTCGGTGACCTGTGCGGAGTCGGAAGGTGGGGGTTCGTCACTGGGGACCGACCCTACTTGTGGGGGGATGTGGGGACCCTCGGCGGAGACCATCCTGTCTTCTGTGGTCGGGGCGTCTTCGACTTCCCCAAGGGGGGTCAGTCGGGCTGCCATAGATCGGGTGGTGGCGCACACCCACTCAGGGAGACCCATCATCCCTAGGTGGGTCTTGCGCTGGACTTGTTTCCAGGGGGAACTTTCCAGGTTGTTCCCCAGGAGACAGTCGACTGGCTGGGAGGTTCTCACTGCGACTTTCAGTTTACCGACCACCCCTCCCCATTCAAAAGGCACCAGGGCTACCTTCCACAGACTTTCCGTATTGTCAGCGGAAATTACCGGGCAAAAGACGTTGGTGAGGACCTGGTCTTCGTTGACTAAATGACTGAGGACACCGGTGATGCTGGCCCCGGTGTCACGAAGGGCCTCTACTTGGTGGCCATTGATCGTTACGAGCTGCCCATATTTCTTCGTGTTGGAGGGCAGGAGGCTTCCAGGGACCATTTCTCTATCTCCTAATGATACTAGGGCCATGGCGGCGGGTTCCCACTCTACGGTCTCCTCAACCTCCTCCCCCAGTGCTACATTGGCTATCTGTCTAACGGGGGGTGCTGTCGGGGTGATGTGTGGGGCCATAGGGCATTCAGGGTCGTTGGCGTAATGCCCGGGCTTCTGACAACGGAAACAAGTGATGGTCACCCGGTGCCCCCGTCTCACGGGTGGGCCGGATACAGCTGGTGGGGCGCCGGGAAAGGCAGGGGTTGGGTTTTCGGGGGACTGGGCTGGGACTCTCTCTGCCCTCCCTGGTTCCCCCCCTCTCTGGCGGGGTGGTCCCTGACTGGCTCGGGGGTACTCTCCTACGGGGCCCCGGGAGACCCGGGTGTTGGTCCAGCGATCCGCCTCGACAGCCAGCTTTCTCGGATCCGTGAGCTTGCTGTCGAGCAGATGCTGGCGTAGTTCCACAAAGCAGTTCGCAGCCAGGTGTTCCCACAACATGAGGTCGGTTAGTTCTTCTAGGGTGGTTACCTTGCTGCCCTTGATCCACCCATCGAATGCAGGGCTGAAGAAGTTTACATACTCCACCCAGGTGGTGCCCGGGATCTTCCTGCAGTCCCGGAACTGCTGGCGGTACATCTCCGGGGTGAGGCCGTACCTCGTGAGGAGGGCCTCTTTCATGTGGTTGTAGGAGGTCTGCATGGAGGTCGGTAGGTCGAGCAGGGTGTCTCTCCCTTCGCTCAGAAATCGTCCCCACAACCCGGCCCCCAAATCCTTCTGCGGGACCCGATGGGAGGTCATGGCGACCTCGTATGCCCTGAACCACTGTTGGATGTCATCGTTTTCGTAATATTCTTTGACCACATCCTTGGGAATGTGGACCTTCTGCTCCGCCGGGGAGGCCGCCTCTCGGTTTCCCGGGGGCCGCGCTTCTTCGCTTCTTGCTTTTAGCTCGATTTCCTTCAAGCTGCGTTCGTGCTCCAGTTGAAGTCTCCTTCCTTTGTGTTCCCGTTGGAGTTTCTTCTCTTCTAGTTCTCCTTGTACTCGCATCTGTTCCACTGCTCGCTTTTTCTCGGCTAATTTCAACTCGCCCTCGATTTTAAGTTTGGCCAATTCGAGTTTGTGATGGCGACTTCTCTCTCTGTCTGCGAGTTCCTCCGGGGATAGGCCCCCATCTGGTACAAAGCTTCGCACCTGGTTGCTGCTGCGTTCTCCTTGGGAGTGTCCAGCTTCGTCGTGGAGTTCCACCGCTCCTTCTGGGCGGGGGGCTCCAGAATCCACCCAAGCTTTCAGTGCCTTCTGCATATCTTCTTTGGTGTTGAGACCAGTGGTAGCGATTTTTAGTTCTTTGCAGAATTGCTTCAGTTCTCTGTGCGTGTATTCTTCCAGTTGTTCCGCCTGGAACACGGTACTGGTGTCGTTTTCTGTGAGACTCATGGCGTTTCCTTCTGCCATCTTTGTCGGTAGTGCGTCAGCCGTTCACGGTACGATCTCTAGATTATGGGCCCGAATCCCGTCGCTTGCCACCAATGTTAGAAGGCGACCTCAGAGGAGCCCGGAGGGGGGCCCTGACTATCCTGAGACCAACCCTCGAGGTATCGTAGCTGGGCACTGGCGGGAGACTCCTCAGGGGAGGAATCTCGTATCTAGGATCGTACACTCGGCACCACACGACAAAGAGACGCCACACCGTGAGTTCTTAGGAACAAATCTTTATCAAATCGGAGTCGTAGGATCTTTATGATCAGCAAGGCAAATATATACAAGTAGAGCACGGGCTCACAGAGTCTCGGGGGGGTAGGAGGTAGCGGGACAGTCTTTGGGGATATGGATCAAATGCAGGGGCGTATCCGGCGCACAGCTCACAATCCTCGAGCCGGGGGATACGCTTGTCGTCGTCGGGGTCCGGCGGGACCAGGAGAGTCTGTGGGAGCCGCGAGTCACTCAGCAGGGCTCAAGCACAAGTTCGGAGGTCTTACAATCTTTCGGGGAGCCGCGAGTCACTCAGCAGGGCTCAAGCACAAGTTCGGAGGTCTTACGATCTTCAGGGAGCCGCGAGTCACTCAGCAGGGCTCAAGCACAAGTTCGGAGGTCTTACGATCTTCAGGGAGCCGCGAGTCACTCAGCAGGGCTCAAGCACAAGTTCGGGGGTCTTACGATCTTCAGGGAGCCGCGAGTCACTCAGCAGGGCTCAGGTGTTTCCAAAGGCGAATCTGCCGGATAGTCCCAGAGCACCCCTTGTTATAGGTCGACTCCTCTTTGATGTCCGGAGTCTGTGCATGCAGGGGTCTTGTCACCTGGGGGTCGCTTGTCGGGGTTTCCTGCCATTGTCTTTTGATCCTTTCAGGGCCGGGTCGGGAGGAGTCCCAGACACCCAGCAGGCGTGGAGCCAGCCCTCGGGGAGGTCGGAGGGCCGATCGAAACCCACCTTCCCAGGGGAGCTCAGAGGTGCGATGGAAACTGCTCCTCCCTCTCTCATCCCAATGGGAGCGCGATGTCCTCCAGCCGGAGTGGCGCCTCTAGGCCAGGGTCGCGCTGGGGCCGGGCGGCCATCATGGTGCATGAAGTGGACACGCGGGCCTGGTGTGGCCGAAAGGAGGAAGGCCACGGACGGGGAAGTCCGGGTCGGGTGTGTGTGTGTTCTGGTGGGAAGGATCGGCTAGGCCGTGTGCTCGGGGGCTGCATGAGGTGCATGGGTCAGGATATGTGGTGCGGGGACAGGGATGGCCATGCCACGAGGCCGGGTCTAACAGCCACTGTTTATCTGCAGTCATAATCACTGTGCCTCTGTTTATCTGCTTGCCAAAGTACATTGGTCAATGTTGTACTCAGGTTAGGCACTATGGGCCGTTATTTCATTTGTTTGTGTTCTCACTATGATCTCGCAGTGGCATACCTTGAGTCATCAGTAGTTAACTCCTTTACCTATATTAGTGTGCCCCACTCAAGACCTCCAACTGTCTGATTGGCCAATGAGATATCATTGCTGTCAGCTCTGTCCACCCTTGACCTGAACATCAACAGAGTACAGTTGACACACCCGTGGCACCATTAACATCAAAACACGGCACCCCAATCATGTATTTGGATAAGTGTTGAAACATCAACAAGATAGCCACATTTTCTCAAAAGCATTTATGTCAGTAACTTTCTGATCAACCTAGCTTAAACAAACTAAACCCACATGCACACAGCATTGCATCAAAGGCACATAATAGCCTAATGCAACTTCTTCACAGAACATCTTGGTCAGGTTGAGTCAGAACAACCATGAGGAACACCAGAGTAACAAAACTGAAGGCTAACGGGGGTGATATGTTTCTTGGTTGACAGCCCGCCATTCCACCAGATTGACGGCATAAATGACTCCATCCCCATAGTGGAGAGCCGCCCCATCTAATTTATAAATGGCCGCCAAGCAAGCAGTGATTTATAAAAACATTGCTAGGAACCACTGTCATGGCCGTTCCTGGCAATGCATGTTACTCTGTACTATGGGGCTGTGTCAGCAGGAAACAGCCCTGTAGCTCAGAGTAATTTTATTGTTCTCCTGAATTGGGATTTGTTTTTTGTAAAGAGAAAATATAACGCTCCCTTCGCCATGGGAGTCTTCTCCAATGGCAGGGGAGCATTGTAATATTTTTACTGTTACTTGCTGTCAGGTTTTACCTGGAGATAAGAAACAGTAAAATAATAAAATATCTACCCATCTAAATTGGGCAGGTGGACATATAGCCATTGCTCCAATGGCCCTTACCCCCTGGGCCATCAGAGAAGTTTGTCCACGGCAGAGACAGAGTTGTCTCCACTGTGGCCAAAATGAAGGTCCGCCCACATTTAAATCGGGCGGGTGGATCTTCATGTTGATGGTATGTGTACTAGATTGCCGTTGCGATAGAGTTTACATACCAACAATATTGAAATCCCCCTCCCAAAGCCCAAGGCACCCACATCCATACACATAAGTCCGCACTACGACTGACCTCTTAATTCTGACGCAGCTGGTAACAGAAGTTATTGACCCCATCGGAATTATGAGATCCTCTCTGTTTTCACAGATGCTAAAAGCAGCCAAAATCTATCTTCTGAAATTTAGAATAAAATGAGCAATGACTGGGATAATCGGATCCATTGGCTATCAGCAGGCACAAGGCTTCTCTTTAAGTCGCTTTGCATTGTTTACAAGGCTGCACATACGATGGGACCTGTTTACTTGAGTAATAAGCTCAGGAATTATTGCCAAGGATGCCAGCTGAGGTCCACCGATGCCGGCCTCTTATTTCAGGAAAATATGGACTCTCTTGCGCTGGAGGTGGAGCACTTTTGGTGCAGGCAGCTCACCTGTGAGAGAACCCACCAATCTTGCTGCAAAAGTCACCAAATCTTGGCCAGTTCAGGAAATCCCTCAAGACCTGGCTTTTTACTAGATAATGGTGTGTTAAAGTGTGACTGACCGTATTAGGATGTTTAGCGCCAAGGCAATCGTGCGTTTTAGAAATATAAAATAATAATAATCTGCAATTACTGATTCCCCTGATAATTTCTCCTTTCTAAGGGGCCCCTGAGGATCCAACTTGTAACTCCGGGGGTGGGGAATATCCAGGCCATTCTGCAGCCCTCTCATAACGAGGGTCAAAATGCTCCATAAAGATCCATCACTGAGTTGGATACATCATGCTTGTCCCACTAGCCAATGGAAGCCATTGCGATAAATACATTGACCAGACCATTCTTCGCTACCCATCAGCTTTATCCTACATATTACAAAACAGTTGCTCTGTGTATTTGTAGTTGGCCTTTTCTAATGTAACACCACAGCCCACCTTGATTCTAGCCATTGAAAATGAAGAGACCAGTACAGGCTCCTAAATGCTCAAAGTACTTCAGGTGCATATAAATGGTGGAAGTGCATTGTCAAATTGATGGTAATAGAACATTCAGAGCATCATACCCTTAAATCTGATGCCATCAGATTCATATTCGTGAGCCCATAGTTTCTGAAACTTGTTGTTTCATCAGTGTGTTTGTTTCCTTACAGAGATTCAGTCGACTTTCCGAAATTTGTTCGAATTCTTGCACATTTCCGTCCTATCGAGGAAGAAAATTCCAAGGAGCCCTGCACCCCGGAGCCCATCAATAGCAGGAACAGCAAGCTAAAATGTGAGAATTGCACCTTGTCATAGAGTGGTGGTATAAAATTGCTTCTAGCCCTAATGGAATACAGGAAAACTGGCAATCTAGACCCTAGTTGGGTAGAAGACCACCATAAATGGTGCTCTATGAACCCCTGCTGCGCCTTGGTGTACGTACCACTTTACCTGCTGCACTAATAATAGTTAGGCCTCTGCAAGAGAACCCTTCTGATCTAAGAGAGGGAGACATGGCTGGCAGGGGGGTTAACTGGTGATAATGTTCAGATTACAATTCCCCCAGAGATCTATAAGGGACTGATGCCTCTGTGGGTGGATGGATGGTAGGGTAGATGAGGGGTGAGGAGAGAGGGAGATGGCTATGAGTGGGGCGTGAGCATTTCAGAGTTATATCCCACTGTAAAAGGTCCACCTGTAGGCACACGTAGAATGATGCAGTATCCCAAGACAAAACTGTGTGACACTGTTGACTGAATTAGACTAAACGAAGCAACTTATGCTACGTATTATGCAACCAAGTATGTAGCAGGTCCTGTGACATTTCTTTTCTTAATTTCTTTTTATTGACTTTTCAGATAGAGAAACAAAGTACAGCATTACAATCCATTCCAAAACACAGTGCAAATAGGTCTTAAAGCTTACTCTGATCACATGTTTAAACAGTAGATAGGCAAAGTTTGTATCTCTCTCCGGCGTGACTAGGAGGGAAAGGGAAGGGTTAGGACGAGGGAGAGAAAGCCACCCAGCAAGTCAGGCACGGATGGGGATCCTGTAGAAGCGACTCCACTCAGGCCCTCATGAAGGCATGACTTGGGCGCATCATGCAGTGAACTCAAGCCTTATCTACAGGAGCTCCACATGCGACAAGGTGAATTGGCATATAATCTGCCTCTCTCGTGTACGAAGCGGTGACCTCCACCCACTCCTCAGCCCTTTCACTCAAATACGACTCCAGGGGGGACCAAATACCTTGAGGACGGGACCTCAGAGACAGTGGCCGCCAGCACCGATCGGGGGTGGGGTGAAGGGTGAGGGAGTGTAAACGAAATCTAGAAAGAAACGTACCTGCTTGCCGCATCTCTCCTCCTCGTCATCTCTCCTGGCCAGAACAGGAAGGAGGAAGCACCAGGCTCCCCATAGCCAATCACAACATTGTGATTAGTCTGAGCACCGTGGTTCAGCGCTCAGACAGTCAGTGGGAGCCTGGGCATGTTCTCCACCCAGACTGTAATACAGCCTGGGTGGAGAACATGCAAAGTGCGCATGAATGTTTGGCCGGCCCGAGACGGCCGGGCAAACATTCATGCACACTTGGAGTGTGCAAACACTCCTTCCCCTGCTCCTGTGTGAGCAGCTCAGCCCCCCCCCCCCCCATCTGCAAAGCTGCTGCAGCAGGAAAATATAAAATGGTAATAACATCTAGTTATTGTCATTTTATGTATCCATTATTTCACTGCTGTGTCGCAGTCGCGCGGCGCTCTTCTGCCTTAGCGGAGGAGCCGCCACTGCTCAGAGGCAACAGTTCCCAGTAGCTAGTTAGTTATTCCTGACACTAAGCCTCATCCTGGAGCCAATCAGCCAGTCGCGGCACAGGGCGGTGAACTCAGTGCATCGCCACCTTCCCGTTAGTGAGCAAAAGCAGGAGTGCAGTCAACTTCCGCATTTCCGGGGGTACTTCCCTGACATACCCCAGCAGGGCAACCCTAGGCGAGCGCTTCAACTGGAGACCTGTGATTTCTGCAAAGGTTCCAATCTAAATGTAAGAAATCAGTGCATCGCACTGAGCATCCTGTGCAGCGTGCGCCCTCCCAAAGACCCATCTTGTACAGCTGCTCTAGGGTGCGGTAGAGTCTAAGGAAATACTTAAAATGCACTAGGTGCAGCCGGTAATTGGGCGAGAGCGCTGAGGACTGAGTGCAACAGGAACACTACTGATCTTCTGCAATGGGAGTGGCAAGGGCATCAGCCCACGCCTGTCTAGTGCCAAGGATCTGACCCGCCGCCGCCTCTTCCATACCAGCCTACAGTCTGGTAATGAGCTTGTTTGGGGAAGGATTCGCGAGGATGGCTTTGAGGACCTGAAACGTAGGAGTCGCTGCAGGAAAGGAATAATAGAGTGCATGGACCGCCGCTTGCAGCTGATAATATGTGAACATGTCTAGCATAGTTGTATCTGGACCCTGCAGAGCCCGCTGTGGTGTAATGAAGGTGCGAATAGATGGCACCCATGGTGGTGAGTTGCAGCTGGCGCAGTTTTCTACGAGTACCAGTGTCAAGCCTGATGAGAAAAAAGGGATGTCCAAGTAGCGGGATCAAAGGGGCAAAGGGACTATCCAGCCGACACTGTGCAGCCGACTGTGTCAATTTCCATTTCTGGGTGCCTTTTAAAGTGCCATCTGGAGGAGGCACGGGGCAGCATGGTCATGTTCAATCACAGTATGAGCTTGAAATTTTGTAGGGTGTAGCCAGTAATGTGCAAACTGCTACTGCGCGCTATAGTAATATAGGTCCATATCTGGTGCTCACAGTGCACCCTGCTCGAAGGGGAGCATAAGTATCTCCCACGCAATCCTGGGTTGTTTTCCTGGGCACACAAGCTCCACCAAACACGACCGGAGTTGTCGCCAGAAACACAGCTGCAGTGGGACCTTAAGTAACAGGTAGAGGAATTTGGATAAGACAATCATCTTTCCTATGGCCAATCTGCTGGTCATTGATAACGGGAGCTTTATCCGGTTTCCACCCGCCCCTCCAACCAAGTCATCAAATGACCGTAATTGGTGCTCCAAAGTTCATCAGGATCTCAACTCAGTCATACCTTCAGATATTTCACTGGCTCGTCTACCCACCACAGCCAGAACTCCGAGGCGAACTCCTCCGTCTCTGCCGTGAGTGGAAAGATCACCGACTTCGCCCAATTTATAGTAATCTCAGATACCACCCAAATCTAGTGAATTCCCCGATCAAAGGATCCAAAATATCGTGTAGATTCTTGACATATAGTGTGACGTCGTCTGCATACATAGACACAAGGACCACACGGGTGTGATAAACAGGCCACGCTGGGAGTGATGTTGTCTGAGTCGGGCCGCAAGCAGCTCCATAGAGGTTCAGTGACATTAACATCTAGCTGTTAATAAAGGTCAGCAAAAACACATAGAGATTGCTACACAATTGAACCAATTAATTCATGATTTTGTCTTGCATTGTTACACACGTATATCATTTAAAAAATACTATTCTCTTTACCTCCCACAGTTTAACTAATTTGTGTGAAGCACAAACCTACTTCGTTACACACCTTGTAATAAAAGGTGTGTCCCTTTTATTCAAATGATTCCAGTTTTGTTTTAAAACTTGCCTTTTGGACCTCTGTGTCGGATCATTACCAATTTGTACCATGAAGTTTCAGTAAGCTCCCCTTTCTTCCATGAAACGCTATTGCAGAACAGTTCTGTGCAGTACCCATTTATTGTGTAAGCGTCTCATTACAAGGCACTGTAAGGTTCATGACATCAGGTCTTAAAGAGATGCAAACTATTTGGGGCTCCTCTAAATTAAGAATGTCCTTGTGAATTTGTGAACATTCTTTCCACCCTATTTAAAATGTATTGAAACGAGTAGGATATATGTTTCCTGTTGTAGACAAAGGCAGTTTCCTTATCCATCTGTTAGGGATATTAGCACCATCTGGGTGGAGTTCTCACCTCTTTAGTACATGAATGCAGAGGAATTGTATCATTTGAGCTGTATGAGCTAAAAGCACATTTTTGTTAAGCAGACGAAAGTGGCGGCTGGTGAGATTTGTAAGTGGTAGGGCTGAGCGTGGTCTGGGGGGGTGGGCTTCGCAGGGGCCAGGTATTTTTTCAGGAGGTTAGTCGCCATATCCACTGCAAATCTTGTTTAACAAAAATTAGATAAATAGGTGCACAAAAAGCAATAGCTTTGCCAGGAAATGAATCTATCTCATACATGTTTTTCATAGTACCATGAGAACATACACGTTAACTTCCGTATTTACTGCTGAGATGGTTCTGTGAATTTTGTGGGCACTGCTGAAATCTGCGGGCAGCTTCCTTGCAGGTTACAGGTTAAATCCCAGCAGATTCACCCAGCCATTCATCCTTCCGAAGCAGGCTAATGAGATGTGCCTTTAGCTCGGGAGAACAAAGACCCTGTCATTTACACTGCCTCACATCTGTCAATAATTGGAAGCAAGTACTGTACAAAATATATGCTATGTTATTAAGATACATATACATGGTATGTTCACGTTTCACTAATATTTACATAAGGTAAAATCATTTTATACATTTTAAGCCATATCACGATTCAGAATTACATTTCGAATGATTTTTGGGTTCGCTGTATAAAAATGCTCGGTCTCATATGCTTTTAAGGCATTTCACTTTATTTTTATCCCTGCTCCTTGTTACTAGCATTTACAGTGTTTCATTGATAGAGGTTTCTTCTGTAATTTAACATCACACTTTCCTTTTAGTATCTTCAGCAGGATGCCAGATCCCTTTCTAGAACAAAGAAATACTTCTCTGGAATTGCACAAACACAAAGGGACCGATGTGCATGCCTTTTCGCACCCCAAATGGCTAGATTTACTGCTCTTTGATATCTACAAGGGTTGTCTAGTGCCAGAAGTGACAGCATTTACTCCTCCATAATTGCAGAACTCTCAAATTGCACAAGTCCACGAGCAACCACATAACTCAACCTTTTGTAGCAGCTTGGTAATGCTAGAGGATATCTCCCCAGACTATGTTTTAACAAAGTATGACCCTCTTGTACCTGTTGGCACTCTTTTCACCCTCATATTTAGAACCTTAGAGGCTATACACAGATTACAAGGCCTGTCCTGTGTTTAATTTGTAAACGCACACATGCCGGGGCCATAGCTCTTCCCTGCAGCCCACGGCCGGCGCTACTGAATGTCAGGGTGTCAATCAAACACGAAGGCGATTTAGTGACAATTCCACCTCGTGACACCTTGACCCACCACCAGCCACTCCGTGCCCACTAGCTCACTCTTGCAGGCTCCCAATTTCCCCTTTGCCACTGTTTTTGCGTTTTTCTCTTCCTTCTGTTTGCTTCTCTCTTCCTTGGGGTCAAAGTCTGATGAGGAAAACTATGTAGCGGTGCCCGTAAATAAGTGGTAGCAGGCCCCACCTGCAGCCACCGGCTCAAATTAAGCTCTGACTTTGTCAAATGTAAAAGAGCACTGTTAGTGTTATTCGTGGCTGTCCGCTGCCCCCTTCTCCCAGCTGTGAAACTGCAGGCTGCCGGAGTGGCTAAATGAGATGAACTTTTGTAAATTACGCCCACGCCATCCTTAAAGTCGCAACACATCTGTTTTCATTCCTGTGAAAATCTATGTAAAGGACAAGTTATTGGAGGCACTGGCACTTATCAGCAAGGCAGATGAGGAGAGGATACTGGTGGGTGCAAGGCCCCAGGGTAGGTAAGCTGAGAGGTAAGTGTGAGTAAGTCCTCCAGTGCACGCCTTTTGCTTTGCGTTCTGACTTATATCTGGAATGATGAGTGCCAAGGTTGTGCCTCATACACGCACACAAGTGACGCAAGCAGGGCACATTCATTATTACTGTCATGTTTGTCTGCGAGCAGCGCTCTCACTCAGCTGCATCCGAATCATCCCCTGATGGGCATGGTATCGCTCTTCACACCCTGGCATATCATTAGCTTGCTTTGCTTGTCTCTGCGCAGCGCTCTGCTCTAGACTATCTCACACATTGAAACGGGCCCAATTAACAAACCAATCAATTGATTTAGGCATTTCAGCCGATATGGTCTGGGACTACCGAATTTCCCCCTTCCCCCTGCGCATAACCACATTTCTAATGATGGACATAAGAAGGGAATGTCTTTTGGAGGCGGGGGTCGTACAACCCCCGGCCGTATTTATTAAAATATGAAAACAAAAATTAAAATTTTTGAAATAAACAATATTTACACAATTATACGCAGAAACATAACACGACATTTGATTACAATTCATATGCACAGATATCAGATGGCTAACCTTAACATATCTCTAATACATAGTTTTCCTATCCGAATCTAACATCTGGATCATAATCATACATTAATTACTTTCTGCGTATCCTATTTGGGCCTACGGCAAGGTCGCTAACTGGTGTCAGATCCTTATCAATTAGCCACGCCCTCCCGTAGAAGTTGCGCATGTGCAGAGGGCCCGCTTACCGAGAGGGTACTTCCCCCCCCGGTTATCCCCATACGTTCCCTGAACTCCATTCAAATTTGGGGGGTTTTGCACTCTGCGCCATTTAGTGACGTCCATGCCAGTGCGGGGTGGCCAACCAGCCTAAAGAAAGCGTGACTCCCCCCTTTCCCCGCACCCATCCAGCCAACCGGATGTACCGCCCCTGGAGTTTTAGGAGAGACCCCTTGTCCCTCCCCCTGGGCGACCCGATCCGAGAATGGCGCCGCCCCCTAAGGACCTTAAATTTCCTGCTCACCAGTTATGACCTTACCGCCACAGGCCAGCATAGTTGCCCGACTATCTGGCCCCCCCCATCCTGTCACTCAGAAAGGTCATGCCCCCGCCCTTAAACTCCCTAACCAAGCTATGAAATTCTCTTACATTATTTCATTACCTAACCTAGTCAAGTGGACCCCGTCTTTTAAGAAGCACGGTTCACCCCTGACACACCCATGTGCAATGTTCTGTAATTTAGGAGATCTGAACAGTTTCCCTATTTTATTGTTGACCCTCTTTACCGAGTGATTCAACGCTCTCACAGAGTTCCCCCCCCCTCCATTTAAATCTGGGTATCATCTGCGACCAAACTATGTTGCAGCCCTGGCACGCCTTGGCTAACCAGCCAACCTCAGAGATTATGTCCTCCATCAAGACCCTTCTGCCTAATGGCACCAAGTCGTTCCCTCCCCAAATGCAAAATAACTAAAATGGGCGGAGGACTGTGTCTCCTCAGAAGATCAGTCATAAAACCCCTAAACTGACTAAGAAAAAGGCCCCCTTTTCCACGGAAAGATACTGTGAAACCACCCTGCTCTGCTCTTTGCCTGTAATTACCTGAAAGGAAAACAGATTTCATACGCCGTACATACGAATGACCCACGACCCACACATTACGTGTTCCTTTACCCTGTAGTTTTGACCGCCGTTGAGAAGAGTCTTGCTGTTGTGGTGACGGCAGTTTCCCTCCTGCGTGACAGGTTCGAGAAACTGTGAAGGAAACCGACAAACAAGACAAGCATCAGTCCACAATTGTATTGTGTATTCACAACATGTGCAGCCGCACATAACGCTTATAACTATTGGAAGCCCATCGTCCAATCCTCTGTACACTACTGCAATGCAACCCCCTAGCCGTTGCCTCAGTGGCAGCCCCTATCCCGAATGAATGTGTACCAAAAACCTTTGGATTCAGACCTGCTTTGCTGATCGCCATTGCCAATACCTTTTTAAACTGGAACATGGTAAGTGGGGTACCGTCCGCGTGTAGTAACAATGTCCCGCCTAACGCACTGCTCCTCTGTCTGAGGTAAGTTTCTAGGTGCATTACCGGGCAACATGGGTTGGTTTGCGCCCTATGCAGTACCACCCCCTCTCTCTGAGCTTCCTGATCGGTTTTTGATTTTTTGATGGTTAATAGCAAAGTGTCACCCTGTATCTTCACGTGCTCCAGTAGGAGCCCACCCTGCCCATCCAACTTGTTACGTGCCACCAATTCACCTACTCTGAATGCCCCATAGAAAGCCAATGCAAAGGCAGCTCTGAATAGTAATGTCTCCCCCTTTGAACTGCAGATGGCCCCCAATGCCGTCAGCAACGCACTCAGCCGCTCGAACCCTATCGGCTGCCTGGTGTCAGGAGCCGCTCCCTGGATGCGTCGCCACCCCTTCAATGCCTTCCGTACAATGAAACTGTTCGTGGGATCTTTTGTGTCTCTGATCTGCGCAAAGAAAGAAACTGCCGCTACATGTCGCCTGGCCGCCGCCGCGGAGCGCCCCTCCCTATGCAAGTTGTCCAAAAACAAGAGGAATGCACCCCCAAAAAAGTACAGTAAGACCAAAACGCCCCTTCATAAGCTTTCCTGGTCCTGGGTGCTAGGCTAGCAGCCACGAGGTTCTGTAATTGGGGGCAACAATCTGCCAAAGTATTTCGGGAATGTGTGCTGATGCTGTCTCTGCGGATGGTAGATGTTCCCTGAAAACCTGCATCTTGAAGCGAGAAAGTGTGTCAGCAGCATTATTACGCACTCCCGGGACATGTTTAGCCTTAAACTGTATGTTCAGCTTCATACATAGCACTATCTCCTTCAGCAGGCGGAGAATCATCTTACACCTTGCCGCCTGTTGATTGATGGATTCGACCACTGTCATATTATCTGACCAGAAAATTACAGACTGATTCTGCAGATAATGGGGCCACACCGTCAATGCCACCCAAATGGGGAGTAGTGCCAAAAACTCTATGTTGGCTGTTAAACCACTCTCGACCCACCAAGCCGGCCACCGCTGGGCCACCCACTGGTTCCCGAGTATGGCACCAAATCCCACACTGCCCGCTGCATCAGTCCATAAACCCAACTCAGCAGAAGTAGTGGGGGTACCGGGCCACACTACCCTGCCATTGAAACCCTCCAGAAATGCGATCCAAATCCGCATGTCCTGGCGAACCTCATATGACAGTCGTGTGTGATGGTGTTTTTCGTGCAGGCCTGTCATGGCCTGAGAGATGGAACGGGAGAATGGTCTAGCCATAGGTATCACCCGTAGCGCAAAGTTCAACTGTCCTACAACCTGCTGCAGCTGGTGTAAAGTTACTTTGTCTTTTGACAGACATTTTTGCAAAGCTGCACGAAATTTCATTTTTTTTGTTCCGGTAACCTAAAACACCCCTGTACTGAATCCACTTCAATGCCTAAAAATTCAATTGTGGTTGTATGCCCTACTGTCTTCCCTGGTGCTAGGGGGACCCCAAATGTACGCATGAGCCCACAGAATTCCTCCAATGCCCCAGAACATTCCTGGGAGCCCGCCGACCCCAGAAAGAGAAAGTCATCAAGATAATGCATGACAAATTGGTGTCCCGTCACCTGCCTGAAAACCCATTCCAAAAATGAACTAAATTTTTCAAAGTATGCACAGGAGACCGAACAACCCATGGGCATGCACCTATCCATGTAGAATTTTTCTGAAATGAAAAGCCTAGCAGGTGATGATCTAAAGGATGAACCGGCAGCAGCCGGAATGCAGATTCAACATCCGATTTTGCCAGCAGGGCCCTTGGTCCCAAAACCCTTAACATCTCTACAGCCTGATCAAAGGAAGCATATTTCACACTGCAAAGTTCCTCATTGATGGCGTCATTCAATGACTTGCCACTAGGGGCTGATAGATTATGAATCAACCTGAACTCCACCTCTTCCTTTTTTGGGACCACCCCCAGGGAGGAGCAGACAAAGTTTGGCACAGGGGCGAAGTCAAATGGACCCGCTATTCTCCCTAAGCGCAATTCCTTATAAATTTTTTGCGCTGCCATCCCTGGGTTTGACATTACCAACAACTGATTTTTGCACTCTGATGTCCCTGTGTAATTCCCCACTGGTATCCTGAAACCATACAAAAACCCCTCCTGCAACATCCTAGCTGTGGCATGGTCTGGGTACCTATTTAACCAGGGAATCATAGCAATGGGTGAATGCGTTACCTTTTCTCCTTTTCCTTTATTCTTGCTTCTTCCTCCCTCTATTTCCTGAAAAGGCATTCCCTTTTTTAAGGCATTTTGACTCTGGGTGAGAGGGGTGGTTACATATGGAGCATACGTGCCTGAATTTACAGGTGCCTTGGGCTCTGGTACATGACTTTCTATTAAAATCTCAGCATACTCCTTTTCGCCCTCCCCCATTCCCTGTACCCGGGGCCGCGCCCCCGGTTTGCGTTGGCCGAAAGGACTGAGGTGGCTGAGAAGTGTGACCCTTGCCCCAATTTTGGCCTGCATTGCCCGGCTGTCCTGGGCCAAACTGGTCAAACCATGAGATAGAATCCACCCGGTCCCATGTGAGTGAAGGGTCAAATTCTTTCGCCTTCCTGAAATTCATGTCGTATTCTTTCCAACCCACGCCACCATATTTAACATGTGTCAATGTTACCCTGCTCTGATAACATGCCATTTCAGCTTGCAGATTAGGTGAACGTTCAGCAGTTATGGCCATAAACACTGAAAACGCCCTTATCCAATTGGTCAGTGTCTCCTCTACCCTGAATCTTGACATTTCTACCCGCCAATCACTGGGAAGCATCCAATCTTTTTGCCTCCTAGCATACTCCATTTCCCTGTTGTCAACCAGTAAAGAAAACATGTTTACATACGCACCAGACCAAATCAATTCCTTCACATCGCGTGCTATATGCCGTGCTAAATATTCCTTCCTGGAGGGTAACACCCCTGCGCCCAATAATGACAAAGCCAGCTCCTTACCATTTGCCCCAACTCCCGCTGGCTCCGCCGCCTTGTCTTTTCCACTGTCTCTCTCCTGCAGCGCTGGTTGGGGTTGACTGGCCTTATCCGCGCCCGGACTTGGTTCCCCGCTTGGGGCCGCCATAACCCTTGCCACCATTCGTTGTGCCTCTGCCAGTGGGTCCTCCCCTACGTCTTTGGCGCCCACGGACAGTGGTAACATCCCTCCTTACCTAACCAAGGAAGGACTGCCGCTATCTGAGAAGCTAATTCCAGTGGCACCTGCCCACCCCCTGCTGGCGCTAACACTGGGACCGGGGCAACGGGGTTCAGGACCGGGACACTTGGGCAGGGTGTGGGCACCACTGGTATGACACTTGGTACAACCGGTTCGGCTGCTGGAGGCACCGGAATTGGTGCAGGTATTGGCACATTGGGCGCTAAATCAGGAATTCCTTGCGGGGTCTCTGGCGCTACAGGAAGCCTGGAGGGACCGCCCCCCTCCGGTGTTTCTAAAGGTTGCCCTGTTTTCGGGTCCTGATTCTTCCCCTTCTTATTTCTAACACACCTGGGGAGAGCTTCCAATTCCCCTCCTGGGCTTTGGGGGCACTATTGTCCGCTTAGGCCTGCCTGACGGCCCGCCCTGATCCTCCACTTTCTGCCTGAGCTCCGCTAGGCTGGGCCCCATTTGTTCTACCTTACCCCATCTCCTATCCATTGTCGCCATCCTGTGCATCATGGCCTCCAGCATATGCTCCATGCGGGAACGCTTAGCTCCCCGTTTACCCGACATGCCAGAATATCAGATAACCCACACACCGGTCCCTCAATATCCTGCGAATACAATGCTACTTGCTCCTGTACCGGGACCCAACGGGCCCTTACCTGACGTTGGGAGTACACAAGCTGGCCACAAGCACCATGCAACTGGGACCGCACCACACCAGCTAACCTGGCCGGTAAGGCGAGCGAACTCTTAGCCCCGTGGCCCACAGAAGCAGTGAAGTGCAGGCCTGCCTGTGCCCCCTCGCTGCGACACCGTCCGACACACCCCCTTCGTCTAGCATGATGCGCACTCTCACAGTATTCCTACGGTGAAAAACAAGTTAGCATAGGCTTTGTTGCGATATTAAACCACAGTGTTATTCCAACACCTTACAAACTAACCCCCTAGACAGAATCAATGGTGAGAACCTGTAACCCTGAGAATAAAAATTAAACTGCACAGAATCACTGAAAATTCGAAAATTCTATACAGCCCTCAAAACCACAGCTAACTGTTATAAATAGTAGGACCCACACACTCAATGTAAGCCTGGCTCCCCCTCTCAAAAAACTTCACCGTTATGCTTCAATACACATGAGCAATCCTTTTTAAGTCTACCTGAACAGAGTCACTGAGAATTGAACCTGTATCCTTGAGAGTAAGACTCTCAGTTCTTAACCATTAGGCCACCGTGATCTTATAGGGACTTGTAACACCAAAGGCTGCCAACAGTGCCTCTGAGCTACGGCTCTTGCTCACGAGCCCCCGGGCCCCCCCCCCTTCTTCAAATACCTTATCGGCGCATGCGCGCGCCTAAAACGAAACCGCCCGTAGCTCCCGATAATCCGCTCACACCGCCCATGCCTCGCAGATGGATTCCTCGCACCGGCGATCCAATCTCCCGCCGCTGACCACAGATGCTCCCGTAGATGCAGAGAGGTCGCACACGATCGCTGCAAACCGGCGTGGAATAATCGTCCCTTCGTCCACGAATCTGCCGCACTTCGTCCAGCAAACACGAAGACCTGCAAGAAATACAAATAAACAAAAGTTAGCAGCCTCCCAGAGGCTGCGTGCCGTATGCCTGAGGGCGCGGGACAAAGAGTCCGAGTCCCGCGCTCCCCGGCCTTTTATTCTTCATACTGGGGCAGGCCAGTTCTAACTGGGGCAGGCCGGGCGAGCAGGCGAGGGGGGGGAGGAGGGGGTCGGTGCCCCACCATATCTGCGGCGGGGCTGATACCGGCCCGCCTTTCTCCACTTGTTTTTACCTTGGTCTGCGAGTGCCAGCCACAGTGTCCGGTCTGCTGACTCCTTCACACTCCGTCACAGACAACGCCGAGGAGTCGGTCCGAGTGGAGTCACCAAACTAACCTGCAGTGCTGTGCGTACGCACACTGCCGGCACCGCTGTCATAAATGCTCATTGAAATTGATCTGATTCATGTCTCTGAACAGCACTCAGCACACAGAGCTAAAACAGCATCATACGTGGGAAGCAGTGTGTCTCGGTCACACGCCACAACTCCATTTCTAGCCTTCCTGCCTGGGGAGTGGGGACAGTCTACCACACCCTTTCCCAACTCCTCAAACGTCACAGGGTTCCCATCCCACCCTGTGACAAGTTGGGAAAGGAGGGGTTCGCCCTACAGGGCTTCTATCTGAAACGCCCGGGGCTAACTTTACCCCTATGTCATTAGGGGGTGGAGACTAGGCCTGGATGCTCAGTCTTTGCCGAGCTGATGACCTCACAGGTCTCAGGGCTGTGAAATTGTCAGCCCAGCAAATAATTGGACTTTGAGCCCGCCTAGGGAAGCAGCTTGCCTGAAAGCGCATGAGTCAGAGTTACATGTTCTACTTTCACCAAAACGTTCCATGCAACAACGCGGATAGTGCCCCAACTAAAATGTGTATTAAACCATATTTTAGCATATAGTTGCAATGTTTTTACTTTAAATGTAAAGGAGGCGGAGCCCCAACGCCCTTGAACAGGAACCGCCGATGGCAGAAGATAATGGATTAGGCAGTGTGCATTCAAATCCATAATTACATGGAAACGCAGCAGCCGCAAATTCTCATGATTCCAATGACCCACCATATTCACATATCAAATAGAATATCACCATCTCATCTTGGAGTCAAAACACATTCTCGACGTTCTCGGTGATAAATGGAGTCTAGTGCCCGTTTCTGTGGCTGAGGGGTATATTTACAAGGGAATATCACCACCAGAACGGCACTTTTAGCAGCGTTCTGGTGGCGATGCGCCCTTCTCCATATTTACAAAGCGGCGTTAAGCCACTTTTTGTGGCTTAACACTGCCTTTTAAATAAGGTCCCTTTACACGCATTACTTAGCGGGAAGGGGCGTGCAATGGGTGTTGCTGTGGGCGTTCCACCTCAACACCTATTGCTTTTGACGCTGCCCCACATTTACAGGGAGGTGTAAATAAATCTGACGCAGAGCAAAAACTAACGCCACTGAATAGCAGGCATTAGAATGGTGAAATGAGGAGAAATACTTTTATTTCTCCTAATTTTTGCTTTTTCTATGTGAACTGCATTCTGCAGCACACATAGAAAGAGCAAAATGTGATTAATGATTCTTTATGTGCAGGAAGGAGTCTCTTCTTGCTCATAAACAATCATTAACTAATGACAATTTGCTACTTCTAGTAACAAATCCCCATTAGTGATTGTTTATGTGCAGGAAGGGACACCTTCCTGCACATAAACAACCATTTACTGCAATGCAGGCACCCTTGCACTATGGTGCAAGGGTGCCTGCTTTGGCGCTAGGCAGCTAAATTTAGCTCCAGCACTAGGGAAAACACAGGGGTGCACCATAGTCTTGTGAATGCAGCACATCCCTGCATTTTGAAAATGTCAGAGTGGGGTGCTGCCATATTTGGCGAAGCTCCGAGCTCTGACATTTTCTCGTGAATATGCCCACATGTCTCCATAAGGACAAAACCCGGCTGAAGAGATTTCAGTGGTGAGCTACCAAAATTGCATTGGTTTAAACTACAAGAATCTTGAGCAGAGGATCACAAATTCAAACATGAATGCACTATGGGAAAGTAGGAGTGCAGGGATATCATAGAGGCATTAAAGTTGCAAACGACGTAGATGAATTTTAGAACTAAAGGCTGCTAACAGAAAACTCAATACGAGAAGTTCTGGAGTAACATCAAAACATCACAGAAGGGATAGAGAAGCTCTGGAGTAACATCAAAACATCACAGAAGGGATAACCAGTTCATTGAACAACCTTTCAGCAGAGTCAGAGAGCATCGGGGGCATATTATCAAGGGCTGTATCGCCGCTTTAGCAACACTTTTTGCTGCTAAAGCGGCAATATTTTTATCGCCCTATTAGCAAGCTGTCGCTAACAGCTGTTAGCGACAGTTTACTGGCAATAGCGCCCGTTTTTTCGCCGCTTTGCATGTCAGCGATATTTATCGCTAATGACATGCAAAGTAGGCGTTCCTCACTAAAAGTAAAGGGAAACAGTCGCAAACCAAACATCGCACTATTTACAATCCTGCCCCAGACACACAAAGCGATATGAAAAGCCGCGCTAACCGTGGTTATCGCAGGAATCTAACACCTGTTTGAAAGGTAACTTAACCACCTTTTGCATGGGAGGTGGATTGTCTGGTTAGGTTCACATTTGCATATTAGCAAGCATTTCAGTAGCGCTGAGAAATCATCGCATGATTTCTCACGCTATTGCTGCTTATCGCCGTATATCGCTGGTTTTGACATCGCCTCTGAGCAAGGCGTTGCTAATACGCCACTAACACGGCGATGTCAACCAGCGATAGACAGCGATACAGGAAAACGCGCTAAGCGCGATTTGCGATTATTATCGCATTCCGTTGCTAATATGGCCCACAGTCTTATACAATTTAGGGCAAAGCTGGATACTTTGTAGTGTCTGTGTGAGAGGAGCAGTAAAATGTTTAATAACTGCGACATCCGCCTTCAGGTCTGCAAACAATCATGTCATCACTTTGTTACATGAAGGCAACATATCTCCAAGACCTGACACACTTTGGCACCAATAGCAAAACCTATCCTAGTGGGGGAGATGTCAAGCCCTGTAGCAACTGGCCATTCCCTTTATAGCCAGAGAGCTGGGTGATGGTACCTAGGAATCACCCTGGTGACTTCATGCCTAGCCAAGATGGCGTCTGTGTTTACTGCTAAGTTAAATGCCCCTCTCCCTGCTGAGCTGCAGTGTCAGCAGGTAGAAGATTCTTCTGACAGGGGAGAGTTCACTTGTGTCCCTCTGGGTGACTTTGACTTTTCTAAGGAGGGTCCAGCAATTGGCTCTGAAGTCACTGTTCTCTCTTCCTCGGTTAATTGGCATATTTTAATGAGTTTCATTCAAAATAAGTACCTGTCCTCAGAGTTATCCCAAGAGCAACCAACATTTGCGTACGTTTTTTTAAGCAAGAATGATCATATCACATTTAGAAACTGGCTGAGGAAAAATGGCAGTTTAACAAAATGTATCAGAACTCAACTTCTGAAGAGAATTTCAAAAACTGGCAATCTTAATTATTAATCGCATAATCAATTTGAATGATTCTGAAAATGGTACACAATGGATTTTGTTTGCTGGAACTAGTTAATGTGTACGTTTATATCGACGTTTCACACTGTGGCTGCTGCTTTGCGTCACAGCTTTCTTGCGGAACCAGATTCTAGGCATCAAACATGGATCAGGGTAAATGTAGGCTAATGTTAGTTAGATTCTAAAGTGTGTAGAAAACTACTAATGTGAGTGGAAGACTTTTGTGGAATTAAAAAATAATTAAAAATTTACATTTAGAATACTATATCCTTTTAGAATTGTGTTTAGTTCTTAAGTTTATCTCATTGTGTCACTGCAGTACATTTTCATCACACCAAGAAAGTAGGAGATTGCTGACAGAAAAAGTAGTAAACTTAATGCACAAAATAGGGACCAACAAGTTCAAATGTTTTTCCTCATTTTTTGTGCATGTTAATACTCAATTTGTTTTTCATTTTGCCTGTACAGCTACACTAGCTCAGAACTGGTGGTAAGTGCCTGGGCAAAACGGGGAACGTGCAAATTTGTGATCAGGTCATAGTGCTAAATCAAGTGTCCATGGATCTTTGGTTTTAAAGTTGTACATTCAGATTGAAGAGATGCCTCTGAAGAGATGCAGAGCCAACTAAAAAATCATACACTGCAAAGATTTAATGTTGTCTATACTGTTCTACTTGGTATCATCACCTATTAGTATTGTCAGTCCCCATCCCCCCTCCACACAAGGTCTTACTCGGATGCCCTCCCTCCCTTTCAGTCACCATTGTGACTGAACTTAAAAATCAATTTCTCATAGTACGTGTTCCAAGCCTATGTTGGCATCCCAATTTTATTAACAGTAAGCAGCAACATGTTTATACAGATGAATCAAAATTGGTATTGTTTTGATTTGGCTGTATACACAAGTTGCTGCTTACTGTTATTAAGATTTTAAACAGAAACTGACTTAGTGATAAGAGAATTGTATTATATGGGGTTCATATGCCTTTTGGTAATCAATAGAATCTTTTCACTCGGACATTGCTAGCTTTAGATGAAGGAACGTGGTTTCTGAGGTTTTTTCATATCAAATAAAAAATCAAGCCCTGAAGAAGTCTCTTGTGATGAGCCGAAATGCGTTGGCTACTCAAAAAATCTGATTTAAGAAGATTTTAATAAAGGAGTTCTTTTTAAAACAAAGAATATATGGATGAAGTTTGTGCACCCCATGTTTTCACAAGATGTATATTATATGTCCATGGATGTAACACTGTGTGTGCTGATTCCGTTTGTGCAACGTTAATAACCTTCTTTATCAGTGCCAGGGATCAAGCCCAAATACATTTTAAAGTTAACCTTGTACTGATTCATTTAAATCTCTGACTGATAAGTAGGAAGAAAAAAAGCAGCTTGACTTGTGACAACATATTTTCACGTAAGATAATTACAAGGATTTTACAATTTCATAGTCAGTAAGAAGCATGAAGGAAAGCCGTAATAACCAAATCTGAGATTTTAAGTACACATGAGGGGATACTTAGATTGTATCACATTATTTTTAACTCCATCTCATGAATGTGTTAAGCAAGAGTTCGGAAATAAAGGATCTACTGTCTGAATAAAGTTTGGAGTCCAGTCAAATCGATTGGGCCCTGGCATGGGAGAGTCAACACATTTCGACCCCACTGTTGTTCCAGGGTCTCTTCACGAAGGGTACTTGGTTCGGGGACAAGAGTAACCCTGGGCGAAGGACTACGCTACGCTCACGTAGTTTGCGCAACTACGCGCTACGCGAATTGCACGTAGCACAGTGTAAAAATGTGTAGCGGGCATTTTTTGCTTGCTCGCAGTTCTCAACATCAAGTTGGCGAGCGAGCAAAATGACATCCCGGCGAGACTTTTTCCTCGTTCGTGATCAGCAACATCAAGTTGCCGATCGCGAGCGTGGAAAATAAACCTCCCTGCGAGATTCTCAATGCGGTGAGGTCAGGTTTCTCATTGCGAATGGTCGCGCATTTTCCACCGACCGCTCACGATGAGAAACTACCAGTCCGCGTTGAGAAAACTGCCGCTCGAGTACAAATCTACTCCAGCTGCAGAAAACGACCGCTTGCACTGTGCAAGATGCCGTTTGCAATGATTGCACAGTGCGGACAAACATCCGGCACTGTGCAAACAGCATTTTCCCTACCGCACTACGCAGCTCGCGTAGCTTGTGTAGTGCGAAGTGCACTTCGCGTAGCTACGCGTAGCGCTACTACGCAACCTACACCCAGGGTTAGACAAGAGTAATTCTGAATGAAAAGGACAGAGTTAACCTCAATTAATATCATGGGCCATTCAGCAATCCAGTTTGGGCCCACTATGTATTTTTTGTTCCTTTTCTGGTCCCTACTTGCTGTCATGCCAGACTGGGCAGTCGGATACCTCTTTAGAGGGAGACAAAGGGCTTTGGAAAGATGACCAGCACAACCTCCACAAAAACGAGCCCAATGTTAGTGCCACTCCCAGTGGGTGTTCATTAATACTCCCGCTTTTGGTTATAACAATGAGCTTAATCTTTCGTAGAATTGAAGGACATTTTGCAGCACAGTGGCCTGAGGTGTATTCTAATGTGGAATCCTTTCCTTCCAAGTGTGCATCAATGAGAGACTCATTTGGAGGTTGTGTGGGTGGTTCACCCAAAAAGTGACTCCCACTAATTGAGACTAACTTGGCAGGGTTTCGCAGTGCTTCATTTGTACCTGAAGATGCCTTTGGTGGACTTATTTTTCATTATCAGACATTGACCCCCTAGCAAGAGAGAGAAAGGTAGAAAAAGGGGCAAAGAAGGAAGAAGAAAAGATCAGAAAACAGCAACAAAGAGAGAAACGAGAGTTAAAAAACAGAACCTGCAAGAGTGAGATAAAAAGATAAGAAGTGTAGGGTTTTAGAAGAAAGAAAAATTAGGTGGACTAAATATTAGGCAAAATGGTATTCAGTAGCACTCACGGCAGGCTGCTAAAAAAAACTTTAGGCCCCTTCCGTTACTTATTTTTGCAAATGAAGAACTGTGCATCCACTACAGGCTGGGTAAACAACTGACAGTGAGCCAGTGGATACAAATGCAGGAGGGAATTTTAACTGAACTCACCGTGGTCTTCCAAGAGAAGAGGTACAGGAACAAGAAGCTTGTCACCATAAGCCAGGCCATATAGGGACGAGGGATAAAAAAAATGTGCAGAAGCAGAGAAAACTTGGGAGGCTCTGTCCCCACAACCAAACAGCTATCCATTAGTCATGATCCGCTACTGAATAAGAGAACATTTGAAGAGCTAAATGGAAAGTTATCAGATTACTCCATGCCATCAAGTCTACCTCTGGCCAGTCTGCTTTATTTTACTTTTATTTAGCGTTTGATGATTTAGACCTTTGCATTCAAAATGTTTAAACACTCTTTAGGACAGGGGAAGAGCAAGACAAGCTGAAAAGAGGTTGCAGTGATGAGAAAGCCAAGTGCCAGAGAGAGCAGAAGCCTAGCACGTGGAGATTATAAAGTAAGCAAACATTTGTGGCTGTAGACCCTCCACATGAACTGTGGCTGTAGACCTTCAACTAGATCTGTGATTGTAGACCCTTCCACCTGAACTGTGGTTGTAGTCCTTCCACCTGATCTGTGGTTGTAGACCCTTCCACCTGAACTGTGGCTGTAGACCTTTCCACCTGAACTGTGGCTGTAGACCCTTCCACCCGAACTGTGGTAGTAGACCTTCAACCTGAACTGTTGTTGTAGACCCCCTCCACCTGAACTGTGGCTGTAGACCCTTCCACCTGAACTGTGGCTGTAGACCCTTCCACCTGAACTGTGGTTGTAGATCTTCAATCTGATCTGTGGTTGTAGACCCTCCACCTGAACTGTGGCTGTAGACCTTCCACCTGAACTGTGGCTGTAGACCTTCAACCTGATCTTTGGTTGTAGACCCTCCACCTGAACTGTGGTTGTAGACCCTTCCACCTGAACTGTGGCTGTAGACCCTTCCACCTGAACTGTGGTTGTAGACCCTTCCACCCAAACTGTGGTTGTAGACCTTCAACCTGATATGTGGTTGTAGACCGTCCACCTGAACTGTGGTTGTAGACCCTCCACCTGAACTGTGGTTGTAGACCTTCCACCTGAACTGTGGCTGTAGACCTTCCACCCAAACTGTGGTTGTAGACCCTCCACCTGAACTGTGAATATAGACCCTTCCATCTGAATTGTGGTTGTAGACCCTTCCACCTGATCTGTGTTTGTAGACCCTTCCACCCAAACTGTGGTTGTAGACCCTCCACCTGAACTGTGATTATAGACCCTCCATCTGAACTGTGGTTGTAGACCTTCAACCTGATCTGTGGTTGTAGACCCTCCACCTGAACTGTGGTTGTAGACCATTCCACCTGATTTGTGGTTGTAGACCCTCCACCTGAACTGGGGTTGTAGACCCTTCCACCTGATCTGTGGTTGTAGACCCTTCCAACCAAACTGTGGTTGTAGACCCTCCACCTGAACGGTGATTATAGACCCTCCATCTGAACTGTGGTTGTAGACCTTCAACCTGATCTGTGGTTGTAGACCCTCCACCTGAACTGTGGTTGTAGACCCTTCCACCTGATCTGTGGTTGTAGACCCTCCACCTGATCTGTGGTTGTAGACCTTCCACCTGAACTGTGGTTGTAGACCTTCAACCTGATCTGTGGTTGTAGACCCTTCCACCTGATCTGTGGTTGTAAACCCTTGCACCTGATCTGTGGTTGTAGACTCTTCCACCCGAACTGTGGCTGTAGATCCTTCCACCTTATCTGTGGTTGTAGACCCTTCCACCTGAACTGTGGCTGTACACCTTCCACCTGAACTGTGGCTGTAGACCCTCCACCTGATCTGTGGTTGTAGACCCTCCACCTGATCTGTGGTTGTAGACCTTCCACCTGAACTGTGGTTGTAGACCTTCAACCTGATCTGTGGTTGTAGACCCTTCCACCTGATCTGTGGTTGTAAACCCTTGCACCTGATCTGTGTTTGTAGACTCTTTCACCCGAACTGTGGCTGTAGATCCTTCCACCTGATCTGTGGTTTTAGACCCTTCCACCTGAACTGTGGCTGTACACCTTCCACCTGAACTGTGGCTGTAGACCCTCCACCTGAACTGTGGTTGTAGAACCTTCCACCTGACCTGTGGTTGTAGACCTTCAACCTGATCTGTGGTTGTAGACCTTCAACCTGATCTGTGGTTGTAGACCTTCAACCTGATCTGTGGTTGTAGATCCTCCACCTGAACTGTGGTTGTAGACCCTTCCACCTGAACTGTGATTGTAGACTAGATCCTTCCACCTGAACTGTGGTTGTAGACCCTTCCACCTGAACTGTGGTTGTAGACCCTTCCACCTGAACTGTGGTTGTAGACCTTCCACCTGAACTGTGGCTGTAGACCTTCCACCTGAACTGTGGCTGTAGACCTTTCCACCTGAACTGTGGTTGTAGACCCTTCCACCTGAACTGTGGTTGTAGACCTTCCACCTGAACTGTGGCTGTAGACCTTCCACCTGAACTGTGGTTGTAGACCCTTCCACCTGAACTGTGGCTGTCGACCTTCCACCTGAACTGTGGTTGTGGACCATTCCACCTGAACTGTGGTTGTGGACCCTTCCACCTGAACTGTGGTTGTAGACCCTTCCACCTGAACTGTGGTTGTAGACCCTCCACCTGAACGTTCTAAAATGTCTTTCTGCCCAGGTTCCTGGCGTTAGTTTGGTCTTTTATTACCATACATCATGTATTTTGCGTTTCTGTTTTAACGCCCGATTGGTGGATTAAGTAAGACTAAGTTCCTGTGGGAAAGAGTGGGGGAAGTTAAGATAGATTGGCCCTTGTTGTCCAATACTTAATTTGTCAAACCTAGCAATTTAGAAGTGGAGATGCATTGGTTAAGTTTAGGTGAACCATCGCTGCAACCCACTGAATGAATTGGATTGTTAAATCAACAGCTAGCAGTGGAACATGGTGTCGCTGATGACCAGTCATATCGCCCTGTTGGGTATCAGAGATCTATAAAGTGGCATTATTTTAGAAGAACATGGGCAAGTCGCAGACCCCATATTTTTTATATTTCCTTAACCATTTTTTGCAAATAAACTTGCACTCAATTTCAGAATTCACTGCCATGTGTTTTTAGAACCGCTAACTAGTAAATGGGCCTCTTTTGCTTTCAAGTGATTTTGTTGAATACAGTTAAAAGAAATGCAAGCCTTCCAAGTCAAAAAGGAACTATAAATAAAAATTCTAAAAATGAGTTGTCATATTCATAGACAAGCACAGAATTGGGAGTGGTTAAAAGGCACTCTGAAATGTAGCCTTGCTATCCATCTGTAGGTCAGGCATAGAAGACTGGTATGTTGTGTCAGATTTGCAGAAATGCAGAGGGCTATCTAAGAATGTGCAAAACTGCATCATTTTTGTACTGTGAGGATAGACCTCAAGTAAAAAAAGGTAATGTGGTATAGCGGCAGAAGACTGTTCAAGTTGAACAGTCTACCGCCATCCAAAAATAATGTAATATCGCATAATGCGAAATCTACTGAATGCGAAGGATAATTGAAATTGAATACATATCTACTATGGACTCCCCCTCCTGTCCCTGCACCTAGTTTTATGTATTGTTAATCTTTGGCGGGTGCATGTGTGAGTAGGAATAATGCTCACCTGTAGAAAAAAAAGCATGTGCACACAAAACAGAACTACACCCTCTACAAGGAATAGGGTTGATAGGCCAGAAGAATTCCATAATTATTGGAAAATACCTAACTCTGCTGTTTCTGATTTGACTACAAGTTGCCATGCTTCATCATCAGCCTGCTCCACATCAAGGTTGCAAGCTTAAAAGTGGGCTTTCTCCAGCCTCTTGTTATCCAACTAGTGGTGCTAATTTCAATAAGAATGGTAAGCTCTGTCTTTTTTTAGATATATATAAGGCCCAATTTTGTGAAGATTGTATAGTGGTGGGTATATAATATTAGGGGCATATTTATGAAAAAGTCATGCAGCGCAGCAAGTCACCTTTTATAAAAACAAATGTTATTGCATTTTCATTAATGAGAAAAACACATACATCCATCCTCCTCAGTTTAGAAGAAGCATATAAAAACATCATGGCCTCGTATCAATAATTGCATTACCAGTAGTACAGAGTGTCTATCCCTATAAAGGCATTAATAGTGTATGTGACTAAGCATAACATTACATATGATGTCTGTAAAATACTGTAGTAATCTAAATAGTAATCCCAAGGGCCACACTTACCAGTGGCGCGCAATATCTAGTCAATAATAAGCAGTTGGCAACGTAGAAGGTTCAAGCGTTTATTGGCCACAACAGAACTCTACATAGAGGAGCCTCATCGATCCTCACCCATCAGGTGCGCCGAGGAAGACTGCCGGCCCCTTGACAGAGTCACACTTATATACATAACAGATTCAACATACAAAGCCTTACAAATGGAAAAACACCAGTTAGCCCTGGGGCTCCTAAATGAGCTCATACCATATCTAGTTTCCGCTGCACACATAAGGTTACTATCTTCTACAGAGAAGGTCGGCGGGGTGACTCCCTTTTCGTCTCGGGCACAGAGGAATTTCGCTTGATACTCCCTACAGCAGATGTGACCTTGGGCCTCAGTCGTAAATACAATTCACCCTGTCTCTAGGCTGGTACGAGCTAAATCATACAGATGGTGTTCAGAGAGAACCCCGTGATCTGAGGCACGGCTGGTCATAATCCAAGATGGCCGTAGTATGGCTTTTCGGCCCTTTCTATCATACAGGACACGGAGAACGAATGGGCCATCTTCTAAAGCAGTTCTCGTTGTTTATGGAGTACAGATACAGACCAAGATACGTTATGCTAACTTCACATGCTGACTTGAATCCCACAATACGTACTATTGAAATTGTGAACTCACAACAACCCCACCCTCGACCCCCTAAAAACTAGACGTCGTCCCCGAATGTGTACATCCTGTTTATTTGTGCAAGAAATTTGTCGTGGTTCTAAATGATGAATGCTAATTATCCTGGAAGTGTCCTGGTGTACAGGTAATAGTGTTTGTATGTGTTGTGTTGTGGCCTATCTCCTGCTTTAGGGGACTCCAATCTCGATGTGTTATACTGTGTGGGGGCAATAGCATTTCTAATGGCAAATTGGAATCTTGTGTTCAGTGGGTCTGTGAAATAGGGAATCAAGGGTCTTTGGTGTTTTGGGATATAAAGGATTTAATAGTGCATCCCAATCCATTCTTCCGTTAGCCCCTAAATTCTTCTGAGCGTATGGCTGTGCTTTCCTCCAGGCTCCACCTTTCTACTTCCAACGCCATGTTTAGAGACGATTGGCTATTAATAGTGTGAGGTCCGCAAATCGTGATATCACTTTAGTGCCATTGGGTTGCGGGTATAGCCCCAAGATCAGGGCTGGCTCTAGGGCGATGCGACCAGTGCGACCGCATCGGGCACTGACTTCAGGTAGGGGTGTCATGTTTGAAATATATTATGGTTTTAAAATCCCCTGCTGCCGCATTCCTGGCCTCCTGCAATTTTCAGGCAACAATAAAAAGGTCAAGATAACTCAAGTGATTTATGTTCTTCCTAGAGAGAGATCGGAGGTTTGTCTAGTGGAAGTTTTGACTCATGGTAAGGTAGCGCGGAGGGTTAATTTGCGTGCTGCAAAGAACATGTACCATTCAGATCACAAAGTGCATATAATGTAAATAGATCAGTGGGTTACTGCTTTTGTCGAAGAGATCCTTTGTTACTTGCAGTTTATACGTTATAATTCTAACATAGAACAGTGAGCTACCAACTGTCATCAAAGAGCTGCATGCAAACTGCAAGGTATAGATTTTAGCGTTATGATTTTTTCCCAGTCTTTCATTATCCTAATGTTGGAAAAAGGGTTAATTTAGATAGAAATCAATTCTGATTATTAAAGAGAACACCCAGCCATGGTGTTACGTTTTAAATTCTTAGTTTGTGCCTCCCCAGACCATGCACTCCTAAACTATTCTGCCTACCAGTATTGATGACATGTAACTCCTACACCTTGTAGTCCTCTGTCTTATGTAACATTTATTATACACTGATTTACATACCTATGATTGATTGTCTCTGTGTAGTGTGTGTGATGTAAAGTGCTCTGACACTCTACACTGGCATGAGTGGCGGAGGCGCTATAAAACAAATTAAATGAATCTGAGAGAGAGTGCTTATAGAGACTTGAGGGGCACTGTTAAAGGGTGGTAGTGAGAGAATCCGTGGTGGAGGTGGTCATTGGGGGGCACCAACAAACATTGTCGCTCTGGGCACCACCAGCGATAAAGCTGACTGTGCCCAAGTGTTCCGGCGAGTGCCAAGTCTCTCTTTCAGCTAACTCTGACAGTGCGGTCCGGATCTGTGTCCAGTAAGAGGAGATCAAAGGGCAGGCCCACAACATATGTACCAGTGTACCATCTTGGGCACGACACCGGGGGCATGCAGGTGACACGTCTGGGAACATCGGATGTAGCCTATGTGGTGTGAGATACACCTGTGTAATATGGTGAATTGAATACATTTGAATTGTGAGTTTCATGAGACTTTCTTGGGATACTCCAGCAAGGAGGTCCATTCCTTCCCTCAAAGATCATGACCCAGGTCCTCCTCCCATTTAGTGCATAAAGGTGCGAGATATGTTAAGAGATGTGCCTGTAGTCCCCGGTACAGCCATCGGATTAGGTGACATCCATGACCCTTCGTATGGATTGCTTCAAGGAATTTGTGTGTAGGGGGTTCAGTGTCTTCCGGGCACCCAATGTTGCCATATGTATTGTGCGATGCCGGCGTGTGTTAGGAATAGTTTGTCCTGCAGGCCCTGTGTATGTATGAAGTCTGTGTGGTTCAGGAGGGTGTTATCCCTGAACAATGTACCAACCGTTAATACTCCACCCTCTATCCAGAGGTATATAGTCTTTTCTCCATTAGGCCTCCAGCTGTCGTTGGGAGTCCCAGCAAGGGTGTATTAGGTGAATATGGAATTGCCAGTGTGGTGTATTGTGATGCCATTCTCCAATAAGGGCGAGGCCCAGAAATAGGGGAGCTGAAGGTGGCAGAGCGGATCCCGGGTGGAGTAAGGTATGGAGTCTGCCTTCAGTTATCAAAGCTGTGGTATAGTCAATTTCCCGGAAGTTCTGCCTGGCCAACCAGACAGAGAGCCACTACAACTGGCCTGCCAGACAGTAGGATTTAAAGTCAGGGGCAGCCATCCTTCCTCTATCTGTGGGTAGCTGTAGTTTGGACAGACCAACCTTTTGTCTGCCATTACCCCACACTAGATCTGTCAGTAAGGTGTCCAAAGACTTAAAATAGCGGGTCAGGATCAATAAGGGGTGGATTCACAAAGTAATAAAGAATAAGTGGAAGCATGACCATTTTGGGCAGTGCCAGCCACCAAGAATGGCAATGTAATCCAGAAACTGGCGTGACTGCAGAGACGTGGTTGCTTTATTCTTTATGAGATCCAGCTCTTCACAGTGTATCTGAATCCCCAAATATCTAAATGTATGAGATGCTCCCAGGACACTTGTGTCTCCAAAGGGCAGAGATGTCTTGGAATATGTGCAGTCAAAGGAGAAAGCATATGAGTTATTAATATTAACGGAAAGACCAGAAAGAATTGCAAAGTCGGAGAATGTCTCTGCAGTTTCGGCATGGTTCATCCGGAGGTCCTTTGATTACAAGACCATGTAATCTGCGTATACTGATATTGCATGGATTGTGGGTCCTATGGGAATCCCCCAGCCCCTAGCCCCCTGTCTGATCCACTGCGCCAATTGCTCCAACGCAAATACAAATCGCAATGGGCAGTGGCGTAGCTAGACGTTGTACCGACTGTGGCGGTCGATGCGTTTTCTGCCCTGTGGCTGCATGTAAGTGCCGGGGGAAGAGGCCGCTGTCCCCAAAACTCATGCCGCCCGGGGCAGACCGCCCTATAGTACCCCACCACCCTCCCCCTTGCTTCACCACAGGCAATGGGTACAACGGGCATCCCTTCCTAGTACACGGGAGATTGGGTAGGGATCCAAGATGTAGGAACTGGTTCAAGCTCATGCTGTGGAAGTAGTAATCTTACCCATACAATGTAAGTTAGGTGGACCCTAAAGCATTGGAGAGTAGTAAACATAAAGTCCCAACCTAGTGTGTTGAATGCCTGCCGGAGTTCAAAGGAGAGACAGCCAGCCCAGGGGTATTGGCCGTGCACCGCGTCCATCACACGATAAAGCTGGTGTATATTGAGGGATGTATTACGGTTGGGGACAAATCCACATTGATCTATATGGATGAGCCTTGGGATCAGAGGGAGAAGTTGTTTCACGAGGACCTTGCTGAGAATCTTATTCTCAGTGTTGAGGAGCTATACAGGTCTATATGAGGCCATATCGGAGGATGGCTTACCAGGCTTCATTATAGAGGTTACCAATGTCTGTCTAGTGGTGGGGGGCAGCATACCTTTATCTAGTGAGTTCATGTACATCTTATTATTATTATTATTATTATGTTTCTTATATAACGCCTGAATCGACGCCCGAAGGGGTATCTCCGCGCTTGCCTTGGGAACCCGTCCTGGCTTTTCCCTGTGAGATAGCCCCTACAGGGCATCCCCAAGGTGAAAGCCAGGCATCCCGCCGCAGGGGGCCGTTGTGGAGATTAAGCAAGCTTAATGCCCAGAGTTGCAGAGTGTGAACCCATGATTAGGTCAGGCACCGAAGCGAGAATTATCGAGTCCATGGACATTTGAGCTCAAGACCCTGCCGCTTCGGGAATTGCGCTGTGGGATTAGGCGAGTAGCATAGGTTGTGTAAAACTCTACGGGAAGTCCATCCGTTCCCTGAGTTTTATTACGGGCTAGCTCCTTACTGGCCACACTGATTTCGATGGCGGTCAGTGGTGCTTCCAAGGATTCCCTATGAGAGACTGGGATCTCCGGCAGTTCAGCTGTTTAAAGAAAGATTGGATCACCAAGGGGTCAGTCAGGGGCGCAGCACATCACCTTGCTGCGTTGCGCTGCATGATAGGGAAAGGGCAGGAATGCACTGTAATTAACATAATATGGCACATTCCTGTCTTTGCCCTGTGCTGGTGCACAATGTGCTGTCTAGCGCCAACACAGGCACCCTTGCACCATTGTGCAAGGATGCCTGTGTTGTAATCAGGATTGTTTTTGTGCAGGAAGGAACACATTCCTGCACTAAAAAATAATCTGAGGCATTTTCCTCTCTCTATGTGTGCTGCAGAATGAAGCACACATAGAAAGAGGAAGTAACAAGGAAAAATAAAGAGATTTCTCCTTGTGACACCCCCTGGTTAGGTGTAGCATTTTGACGCATTCCCAGGTCTACCAGTAATGGCAAAATCCATGTCTGATTGCTTGGAAACAACCACGCTCCACCCATGGAACGCCTACCTGGGGCAGAATAAAGCAACGCAGCGATTTGCGTTGCGTTGCTCTGGATTAATCAAGCCTCCAAGGTGGACTTGTTTGGCTTGATAAATTTACCTTAAGAGTTGCGTCACTCTTGTGCCCCGTTGCGTGGCGCAAGGGTTTCGCAACTCTTTAATGAATATGCCCCTTAATATTTTCCACACTCCCACAAGTTTAAAATCTAGAAAGCGCTTTATAATCTGATGTATCTCAACAGAGTCAACATGTTTTGACCTATTTAATTTTTTGCCAACAAAATATTAAAAGACTTTCATCACAACTTGGAACGTTTAACAGAGTCTTAATTAAAATGTCAATGAAGGGTACAGCAGACAGTGTGGCACCTACTTTACCTACATCCTTGTGCTCTGGTATACTCTCCTAACCTGACGCCACCCATGGTGCTTCTGTCTAAACAGTGCCCCCACTGACACCACTAGATGTCGCCCAAACCCAAACTGGTCCTTCAGAATTGAAACGTCATTTCTCAAAGCACAGTTAACAGTTTTCTAATTAAAGGAAAATGCAGCACTACTAGTGTATCATTTGAGAAACAGATTTCATGTTATGGTTTTTCCTTTTATGTTCACAGATGTACAGCACGGAGCATAGATGTCTCTAGGCAAATAGGCCGTATACAATGCACATTTAAATACATTTTAGTGGCACAATTGCCACATATATTAGGATCCTCGGATGTAATCCATTTCAAGAGGGAGTATATAAACAATGCATGGGCATGGTCCCACACGCTGTCAGTTCAATTTTTAACAGAAGCCGATATGAGTAAATCTGTACAGAGATTCAAAAATCTACAACCCATTGAAGGGGAGAGGCAACAGATCAACGTGCGCCCTTTCCCTAGATGTCGGCCTGCTCTAGGGAGGCCAAGCAATGGATGGGCATGGAAAGCAGACTGTACTCCCCAGCTCAGTGGTATGTGATCCATCAAATAGGCCAAGGACTGGGTGAGAGTGGGATAAATGTACATGTTTATGGCATTGCTCTGAACAGTCACTGCGCTGGTTGACGTTTTTTCTATTTTCCAGTTGCCTTCCAGCTGTACGACCAGGACAGAGATGGGAAGATCTCCAGGGCAGAACTGATGCAGGTAATGGACGAATGGGACAGGAAGGAGTGCATCTCTGTGGCAAGGCGTGAGAGGAAGAGGGTGTGATGTGCACGGGATGGCTGGGTAGAGGCAAGCAAGGATAGGGCCCATTGAACCTGGTAAAGTAAATGAGAGGACTGCAGGGTTAGACCACTGTATACCTCGGAGAGAGCTGCAAAGACTAGCAAGTCGCTGCTGCTGGGTACCCGAGAAAAGGCAGAGCAGACCAGAATAAAGGCCCCTGTGTACATAGGATAAATCAGCAAGGACCAGCAGCACTGAACCATATGCAGGTCATTGAGATTATATGATTTTGCAGACGCTGTCTTTCCTGCATAGTTATGGATTTGCCACGTAATCCATCATCTGATGCATGAGCTGCAGTTTCAAAAACATTAAGGCAGATTTACAAGAAAGTGACGCATCTGCGGATGCATCACTTTCCCTGCGCCACCCTTAGAAACCCTTGCGCCACCATAGATGCGCCGTATTTACAATACACGCACTATGGCGCAAGGATTGACAGATTCGTCAGAAATTCTGACGCATCTGTTGGCGGAAAAGTCACGCATTGCTGGAGTCGTGTCGCAAGCATGGCGCAACTCCAGCAATGCATGTTGAGGCCTATTCCCACTACACTACATCACTACTTACGCCTGCTTGAAGCAGGCGTAAGGTTTTGACGCAGTGGCGTCCTAAAAGTGGCGCAGTGAAATCTTGTAGATTTCACTGAGTCACTTTTACGAGGACTTCCTGCCTGGGAACGCCCACCCTGCATACATTATACCTGACGCAGGTATAATGTGACGCAGGGCTTTACAACGTGACGCGTCTCCCTAGATGCGTCACGTTGTAAATAGGCCACATTGTTTGCGCCGCTGTTGCGTCAAAAAAGTGACGAAACTGCAGCACAGAAGTCACACAAGGGGCTTGTAAATCTGCCCCATTGTTTCTAGCTCAAACGGATGAAAAGTTACTAAAAAAACTGCAACATGTGTTTCCGCTCATTGCAAGGCCCTGTGCAAAGGTTCACCTTCCTATTGCTTATTGCTGTTTTTGAGTGTTAAACCGGTACTAGTGAGGTGAAAGTTTGCCCAGCGATCATGTGTACAAATGACAAAATAATGAAGTATTACTATTACAAAATGTACCACATAACGTCACATAATTTGCCTTATGTTGGCGCATAATTTTGTCAGCTCTGCCACATAATTTGGTTCTCTCCTTCCACATAATGACAGCGTTGTTGTGATGCTACAGTTGACCTAAGTTGGCAGGGTATGCCCAAACGTGGGTCCTGTGCTCACTGTTCCACTGGATTCAAGCTAGCCTGACTGATATGGGGTGATACCCTAAAACCGGCCCCAGAATACGTGTTTCCGGTCCAGGGAGGACCTGATCTGGCAGTTCAATCTGCACTGTTTCCAGGGGGAGCAAGGTCAAGACCGATTTGCATATGGCTGGGTCCAAACTGGGATGGCATGGTGAGCCAAAAAACAACTGATTTAACCCAGATCTGTGACTGGGTTAAATGTTTGACAATGTTCAGCATTCCAACCATCATCTTTTTGTGTTGCTATAGTTGCCATAAGTGGAAAGGGCATGCCCAGATCTGGGTCTTGTGCTCCCTGTGCCACTGGATTCTAGCTTGCCTCGCCCGAAACCAGTGCCAGGATGCCTGGTTCTGGTCCACTGAGGACCAGGCTTGCCAGTTCGGGCTAGACTGTTCCCATTGAGAGCAGTGTCAAGACTGATTTGTATATCGCTGGCTTCAAACTGGGGTGGCAAAGTGAGCAAAAAAAAGATGGAATTAACCCAGATCTGTGACTGGGGGTGAATGTTTGACAATGTTCAGCATTCCAACCATCATCTTTTTGTGTTGCTATAGTTGCCATAAGTGTAAAGGGCATGCCCAGACCTGGGTCTTGTGCTCCCTGTGCCACTGGATTCTAGCTAGCCTCACCCGAAACCAGTGCCAGGTTGCCTGGTTCTGGTCCACTGAGGACCAGGCTTGCCAGTTCGGGCTAGACTGTTCCCATAGGGAGCAGGGTCAAGACTGATTTGTATATCGCTGGCTCCAAACTAGGGTGACGAAGTGAGCAAAAAAAAGATGGAATTAACCCAGATCTGTGACTGGGGGTGAATGTTTGACAATGTTCAGTATTCTGTCCATCATCTTTTTGTGTTGCTACATAATTCCAACGGCCATGTAAACCTCCATGTAACAGCTGTTGAGAATTTTAGCAAGATAAGTGTGGGAGGAACGAGAGAGAAATGGACAGAGCAGGAAAGTGAGATTGTGACTGTGTGAGAGGAAGAAGCAGAAAGAGCAATTGAGAGAAAACAAATAAGAGAGTGAGACAGGGTGAGTAGAAAAGACAAAATACTGAAAATGAGGGAGCAAGAGGCAAGAGTGAGCAAGAGGAAGAGGGCAGTGCAAGACGAAGGAAATGAGGACAGTGAGACTGAGTGTGTGGATGAAGTATGTTTGCTGGTGTCACATGGCTCCTGAAGCATCACAAGAAGGTAAAAGGGTGTGAATTGAGGGAGACGAGTAATATAATCTTCCTGTCTCCCCTGTCCAGGTGCTACGGATGATGGTAGGTGTGCAGGTAACAAATGAGCAGCTGGAGAGCATCACTGACAGAACTATCCAGGAAGCAGATCTGGACGGGGACAACGCCATCTCGTTCCAGGAATTTGTGCAGGTCAGCACAAGAGCAGTATAAATGACAAAAATATGTTGATGTTCATGAGAACACCACAATCCAGCTGGATTATGCAATAGAAATACCAGCTCCTCTCTAAGTATGTGAAGGCCTAGGCAGTATTACCAAGTACTTGTAGGAGTGTGTAACTGTTCGGTAATACCCAGTGCTTCATTTGTAAAACAATAAGTGCCAGGGCTCTTCTCAGGAGGCCACTGCAGTCTGCACCACCCATCGCCCCTGCCTGCGCTGCCAATGGTGGTACCAACACAATTACTACACATCGCACTCCTAGAATTGTGACAATACAGTCTATTCCAGGCTACCCAAAGCTATAAGAATGGTATGGAATAGTCTGAGTTGTAATTTTTAATTCATGTCGAATTATTAAGCACTGTTGTGGGCTCATCTCAAAATCAAACAGACAACACCACCATGTGGTGGACGGTCATTAGTGCCGGTATTGAGAATTAAGTGCCGGTGCTAAGCACCCTAAACCAAAGGCTCAAATTAAACACTGCTAATACCACCACCTTCTGCGAGTACATGATGGTCTAGGCAGTAATATTGCCACATTCTGTGAGAGTTTTATGGCACTGTATCGTGCTAGATAATATCGACCTACAATAATATCGCATCCACCACATCATCAAGATAAGTACAGAATTATTATTCTTACCTTTACATCTACTCAGCTAGTCTTGGATTGCATTATGGTAAGTTAAGTTAAGTTATAGAGGTTTATAAATTGCACATGTCACCCTGAAAAGGCTATCCTAGTTCTATACGACTGGTGGAGGTGATGTGTACCTGGAGTTTAAAAGAGCCAGGTTTTGAGTTTCTTTTTGAAATTCTGGAAATTAGTCACAGACCTTGAGAGGAGGAGTTGATTCCAGTTTTTGGTGGCTAAATAAAATAAAGCAAAATATAGAATTCACCAAACAAATGCATAAATTAGAAATATTAATTCAGCAAACAAATACACAAATTAATGACACTTAACTTACACTTTTGTAGTAATCTTATGCATTAAATTAATAATATTTATTTTTTAGTAAAATGCATTTTTTTTAATTTTTCCGTATATTTTACCAAAGGGAGACTCTATAGCCGGGGCAGAGATCTCTGCATAGCAAAGTATAGAGAACATAAAAAAAAACTTTTAAAAAAGTTACAATATTTTTATGTTACATATTAATGTAAATTCATTTGATATATTTACTTTAAATGTAGAACAAAATAGAAAAATGCTACCACATAATTTAATTATTTTTGTCTTAAAACTCTAAACTAATAGAAATATATTTAATTAAATTACAATTATTTTTTAAGTTGAATAAAAAATGTATTCCAACCTGAGGAAAGAAAATAAATATTTAATGTGCATTAGTAATTATTAAAAGTGATGTATAGAATACATTAAAATGAATGTTATTTTAATTACAATGTAATGCTACATTATCTTTTAAATGAAAAATAAGTTATTAAATATTTTCGATTCAAATAATAAGTACTATTTTAACATATTTTTTTAACATTAATTTATATTTATTTATATTTTTAACTATTTTAAATAATCTAATTTAAGTTACCATTATTTCCTAAAAAGTCCCTACCTCCATTAAGTACAAATAGTAGGTACCTGGAAAAGGTAAGTTGCACATGTGAGTTACTACAAAAGTGCAGTTTGTGACTAGCACTTTGAAGTAAGTTTTGTAGTACTAGTTAGTTCTACAAAACCTACCATAAAGTGCAGTTTGTGAAACAGGCTCACTGGATAGATTTGTTTTGTGTCTTTATACCAGTGTTACAGTTTGTATAATTTTTACTAAAAATGTTTTTAAAAAAGGAATAACTCCCACACTGTATTTATTTCCCATCAGTCTCTTGAGAAGATGAGTATAGAGCAGAAGATGAGCATTCGCTTCCTGAAATAACCACTACAGGGATGGATGAAGACCACAGAAGTGCCTATTGTTCAGAAGCCATGAACTAACAATTCTTAAAAGGAAGGCTCTTTCACTGGCCTGTGTAATGATCCTACGGCTTGGGGCCAGGAAAGCATTGTGCTGGCTTCGACGTGTGCCTGTAAGCTACTTTTTACTTGACATAGGATGGGTGTTGAGCAGAACTTACCTTAATTAACAATACTGTGAGACAAATGCCCACTCTCCCATCTTACTTGCCAGTTTTAATGTGCCATATTATGGTTTTCTAATTAGCGAACCACTCTTCTGAATTTGATCCTTAACTCAGCATAGTAATTGCCAAATGTCAGGAAAGTGTCTCTTCTTTTTTCATTTTATTTTTGATCTTTATAAAATGCAGAACTCCATTTCAAAACTCCTTGTAGCTCTTGAGGCACACAGGCATTAGAATACTATATATACTGTAGACAGAGTTCAAGTTGGGAAGCTGGGGCTATATTCCATAATCTGCCACTGGTGTAACATGCAGACCTTACTTAAATGTTTTGTAGGGCTGTGTCAAAGTCAAGCAATTTTATACTATAAACAAACTGAAATGTCATATTATAAAACACTTGATAATTCTGCGTTAAACATATTTCATACAATATACAGTAAAACGATCAAGAGCTTCTGTGACATGGCCTGACACACTGACTTGGTTTCTAAGTCAAAGATGACACTAAAGGGTTCCAAGCTCTTTGCACAACTGAAGCTACAAATATGCCAAACATTATGGGGCAGATCTACGAGGAAGTCCTGCAGCGTGGCACAGCAAGCCTTTTGGCTGCGCCACGCTGATGCACTTCCGAAGCACAGGGAAGCGACATATTTACAAGATTATGTCACATCTCTGTGCTTCCCCCTGCACTGGCGCACATACTGCAGCCATGCGCTGGTGCCCGCACCCTTTCACCATAGTGCAAGGAGGCCTGCGTCGTGGGGAGATTGTTTTTGTGCCAGGAGGGGCACCTTTCTGCACAAAAACAATCTCTACAGGCATTTTCCTCTTTCAATGCGTGCTGTAGAATGCAGCACGCATTGAAAGAGGAAAAATGAGGAGAAATTAAAACATTTCTCCTTGTTGCGCCTCGCTACGCCACCTCTAGGGTTGCGTAGCATTCACACGCATCTCCAGATTTACGATTTCTCATAAATCTGGAGATGTGTCTTGTTTCATGGGTGTTGCGTGGGAACACCCACAGCAACACCCATGGAACGCCCCTTCAACGCAAAGTGCTGCGTGTGAAGGGGCCGTATTTACAAGGAGAGAAAAAAGTCACTCAGGGTGGCTTTTCCTCTCCTTGTAAATATGGAGGAGCCCCCTGCGCCACCTGTACGTCACGAAAAGTGATGTACTGGTGGCGCAGGGGGCTTGTAAATCTGCCCTGATGTCCTTAAAACTGTATTCCATATTCTTTACGTGTAGGCTGAGGTGCTCTGATAAGGGATTTTTGCTTTTCTAATTCTTGTGAGTTACCAAGTTACTGCATGTAGCTTGTTCCTTCATACAGAAACAATTTTTTGACAGATTGCATTATTGTTACAATTTACATAGTGGCTAAAAAAAATGTAGCCAATTGTAAAGATTGTCCATGCCTCCACAAGGCAGCCATTGTGCTGAAATTAAAACGTGAATGATGTGATCATGTTTTTTCACCCATACCACAAAGCGAGCTGCTAGAAGAAACTTTCAATGGTAACAATGAACATTGAAATATCTTTGAAAGAAATGCATTGTCTCTGTCTAAATGTGAAAATACTAAAGCTTGAAATGTGGATTAGAAATTTGATTGTTGGAATAAAGGATATAACTCTTTTGAGATGAAGCAATTGATTATAAGCAGTTTGTGTTTTTTAGCCATCTGTGTACTGACAGGCAGTTGGCTGTGGATTGTATTTTGGACCTGAGCTCCAAGTATTCTGGTTCAGAGAGCCTTATCAACAGGAGTCGGCACACAGCCGATGAACGCCTTGCGTCAGCGGTGTAGCTAGACCTGTGGCCGCCTGTGGCGGTCCCTGCGTTTGCTGCCCCGCGGCGGCAGCATGTAAGGGGGTGCTGGCAATTCCTGCGTTTGACCCGCACAATGGCTGCTTGGTAAGAACAGGGGGAGCGCCCTCCCCAAAACTTGTGCTGCCCGGGGCGGACCGCCTTCCCCCTTGCTACGCCACTGCCATGATCGTAGGAGGCCGGTGCAGTGTCTGATGCTGCCTCTGTGTAGGGGTTTTGCCGGGTACTGCTCCCAGTAGCCAGAGAAGTCACGAGGAATTAACACGCTTTATAATGCAATACAGCCCAGGGGGTGCGTTTTGTGATTCACTGATACAGCAACCATCCATGAAACATAGTGGTGTCTTTGGCCTCACTGGCTATACCTCAAACAGCAGCTCCATGGAGAGGGAGGAATTGGTATCATCCAGAGATGGAGTCTTTTTACATACAGTGCTCCTGTGTTGCATGGACTCATACAGCTGCTGTATCAATGAAATGGCCAATGCAGATAGAAATAAAATGCTCCATACGTATGCGTTTTTCAACTGAGACATTTAAAGTGAATCATTCATATGTTTCAGTTAAGCAAAGGGTTCAAATTGTCAATGCATTTATTTCTTATAGATATTTTAATTCAGTGCATTTAGGACTTCCAACCATATCTTTTAAAAAGTTACAAAAAGGTTCAAAATGCAGCAGCCACACTGATATTAAATGTCAGCGAATCCAATTCTATCTCAGGAGCACTAGCTACACTCCATTGGCTGCCAGTTCAGCAAAGGATCAATTTCAAAGCATTTTGCCTAGTTTATAAAGCCCTGTACGGAGGGAAACATAGCCCTCTAACAAAGCATTTTGATTTTTACTCTCCGAAACACAATCCGAGATCGAAACGCGCATTACCAGTAAATGTGCCTAGATTTCACACATCAACGCTGTTTGGCAGATCTTTCTCAGTAGTTGCGGCTAAACTGCGGAACACTCTTCCATTGCAAATTAAAATCAAAAAGTCATTGCTGAAATTTAGGTAGCTCATTAAGACCTTTTTTTTTTTTACAAATAGGATATACATTATTTGTGCATTTTCAGCTGTTAGGTTGAAATCTGTGTTTTTTCCAGCGACAAGGTGCCTTCGGGAGTTTGTTCATGCTTTATAAAAACATAAATAAAATAATTGACCAGTACATTCATGAATGTGGGCTGACCAGTATGTGAATGGCACAGTAACTAATGATTGAGACAGACTGACCATTTGCCACTCTATAAGTATAGATGGTGTAAGCTCTTGAGAGACCACTAAAGATTTCTCTGATCAAAACTAACACTGAGGGGGATTAATATTGGAAGGATAGGGGCTTAGAAGACTGTGTTAGGAATGCTATAAAGATGACTGGTGATATTCTTGGTAGCATTAATATATACAGCCATAAGTCTAAACATAAGTAAATCTAGAACTCACTCACTGTAGGAAGGTGGAATCTGACTATATGGTTGCCCCCACTTTTTTCCTGGTGTTTGAATGGTTTTTGACTAGTCTGGCTGGGATCCTGCTATCCAGGACCCCAGCCTATCTGCTTACTCCCTTAAATGATTGGTGTGCATATTAGATGCACTAGTGATTGGATACTGTGGTACCTTATGAGCCCCTAGTATATGGTACCTTAGGTACCTTGGGCATTGGTACTTCACAGGCCTTCCAGGGGCTGCAGCATGTATTATGCCACCCCTGGGAAGCATTCACAATCTGACACCACAGGCCAGCTACTGCAGCCTGTGTGAGGTAGTGTTAGCACTCCTCACTGAGGTATAGGTTCCTATATCTCACAATGCACACACATATAAACCTATCAGTCACCCCTATGGTAGGCCCTATCAATCCCAAGGGCAGGGTGCTTGGTTTACTATGTGAGGGGGTGCTTCTGCCTGAGCAGGACCCCTCTGCAGCTGGCAGAGTCTATTCTCTGCTGCTGTTTGTGGATGCGGTTAAACCATATACTCTTAAGTGCATTATAACCTCGCAGTAAATGCTAACTTTGGAATGACTGCATCAAAACATGTCGTGTTTGGTGTCAAACAACTTGGAATCCTACCCCCACACCAGTAACTGGTGTGGGAGTAGGATCCCACCCTTCTAGAGGGGACGACATGTACACACTGTACTACACGGTAGAAATCATCTAGAGCCCTGGCATCACAAAATGGATGCCACCAGCACAGACACCGGGCTGCCCTCCTGCTGCTGACCGAAACTCGCAGTGGAGGGAGCCCAACAAAGGGTTTCCTGTCACAGGGAGGTGTCACCACCTCCCAGACAGGATTTAGTGTATTGGAGCTGGGTGGGTGCACTCTTAGAGTGCTTTGAAGTCCTGCACTAGGGGAGCAGTAGGCTCCTTTGTGCATATGCCAGCTCAAACCGGTTCAGGGGCTACCTGCCCCTGCTCTGGCGCGAAACTGGACAAAGGGAAGTGGGTGTAACCACCCACTACCCTGACCCTCCTAGAGGAGTGGTCATAGAGCTAGTCCCTCCCATCTTTTCACTATAAGATACCAAAGCTTGCCAATGCAACTTAGATTACACCTGGACGACGCTCTACAAAGAAGAATCCTGGCCCTTCGACGTTCCACTATCTCTGGAAGACTGAAGAATCTCCCTTGGAGTCAAGGAGTGACTCCCCTGCTTGGCAGGCGCCAAAACTCTCTACAACGGTTGCAAACTTTACCGCTCCCGCCGGAGCCCGAAGTCCCTGCATCCCCTGAAGTGGATTTCCTGACCTCTCGATGGCCATTTTGAGTCCCCAGCGAAGCTGTGGCATCTGGACCCCACGAGTGACGAGGAACAGCAATACCAGGGAACCGTGCACTGATTTCAAGTGCAAGCCCTAAACTACGTCCAACGAAGTTGTGCTTTGGACCACTTGTTGTCCAAGTCCCTAGCAAGGCTAGTACCGAATTTCAGCGGCCTACCCCGTCCTGAGTGACCGTGGCTGTTGTTGAACTTTTCCTGCCAAGGCGTCTTCGCGGTTGCTTGCCCGTTGGCTAGTAACTCACCTGAAGACTTCCACATCGATTTCAAGGGCTCGCCTGGTTGCTCTGGGCCTGCCCTCACTTACCTTCGCTGGGTAAGCCCATCAGACCTTGCTGGTCTGCACCATTGCCAATCTTCACTCCACACAAGACTTGCGGCTGCCAAGGCTTGTTGGCTCCAATCCGGGTGCCGATACCGTCGACAGCTGCAGACGTTATGGGACCTCCCGAATCCAGCTGCTGGTCATCATCGAGCCTTCCTGGACCTCGTGAGCGAAGAGACAAAACACCATCATCGACCTGAAGAGACGCGACAGCTGTGGTCATCCATCTTGCTGGCCACCGGTCACTGGCAAGTGACTCTGAACTCTGTCCCCTGTGTACAGCAACTTTTTCTTTAGAAGAATTGCCTTCAACATCTTCAGAACATGTCTTGAGGACATTTCTGAGAGCCAGGAGTGCACGTTGGCTACCACTTGCTAGTTACATCCAAAGATACTTGTGCATATGAGATGTATAGCATGCACGTACATATCCATCACTTGCATATGCAGAGTGCTGATGTGCAGTTAGGTGAAAGCAATAGCTGGCACTTTGGGAACAGACACTAGGCTATGTAGAGGGGCACATGACATTACTTAAACTGCATGTGGTTAGCCATGGATTGGTCCTCCTGGGATTTAGAATTGTGTATAAAGGAGATGTATCCAACATCTCTGATGTGAGTTAGCTAGCCAGCCTCCATTCATGCTTCCTATATCTGCGACATAGTAAGTATATGTGGCAATGTGTGTCCTCGCCATATCAGGTACACATTTTGGAGTCACACTACATGTACTTACCAGATATAGCTCATTTTACCTAGGTCAATGGCCATGAAGCCAAACCGGTGGCAGCCTGTAGAAGGAACACAACTGAACAATTACTAGGGACGTGTGTACCATACCACTTGTATACTACAGCATTGTTCCTAAGCATGCTCTGTATTGAAATGGTTTGGGACCTGCATTTAGCCAGATAATGCCATTGCAATTGCCTATTTTGTCATCACTGGTGTACTTTGGCCCTGTCAAAATTTGAGAAGTTAATGTATCTTCCCATGGATGGTCACTTTATACTTCAAGGTGATTAATGGGATTTCGGAATAGCACATGAGATGTTTGAAAATATGCGAAGCATTATGATGATTCACAGTGTTCCTAGTTCCACTTTGTATGATAGTTTTTCATTCGACTCAAACAGTCTACATGACCGCAGAGCAGAGGAAGAACCGCCTCATCTGTCTTTCGCGGTACCGACGCATCCGCCTCATAGACAGGGCATTCCGCCAGGTGGCAACGCAATTTGTGGAGGAGAGGGCTGCCGTAACATGGGATATTTCACCACAGGGGCCAGCCACACATGCCCAGCTAAGACCATGCCATGCTGAAGCCGGTGACCAGGGAGGAGCCTCAGACCCTTTGCCAAGCACATCCACCAGCGAGACCACAGGCCCAGCTGTGCCCCTGTCCGAACCCACATGGACATAATTCAACTTTTGAGGATGAAAGACATGTCCGACATGAAGCTCCGGGTGGCTGCACTGGAGCACAAGGTGGACACAGAAATGCAATTATTCCAGACTCTCAAGCAAGCTGTTGACAGAACTGGGGAGAAAAGTTAGGCCACAGAGAGCCTTTTTGCCCTTACCCATGTTTTAAGTATTTGTTTTAATTGTACTGTTTTAATAGTATAGTTTAGGCCAGGGATAGTTGGTGTACGCATATGTTAAGTAATGTATAGTAGTTTTAATAGTTGAGGCAGAGTGGGTTAATTATTTGGGTATAGGGGTGTCTAGGTTATTTAGTGAGTGGGGTGCTGGTGTTTAGGATATGGGTTTCAATAAAAAAAAAAGAAAAACAAAGAAACAAACAAATATATCTTTGTTTAGGTTTATATGTTTAGGTGTAATTTATGTTGTTTTTGTATGAAGATGTGCATTAAGGGGGTGAGGGTGTTGATGTTTAACATGTCATGCTATATGTGTAGGGTAGGATAAGGTAAGATAATCTAGTTTTTGATATTTTTAGGATAAGGTAGTGTAGTTCAGGTAGCATAGTTTAGCTTAGGTGCAGTTAAGGTTAGATAAGTAAGTTAGTGTAGTTTAGGTAGTTTTAGGTAGATTAAGTTTTATCATTACATTACATATTATCATTTTCTACATACAAGTCTACCACATGATTTACTGTGTAGGAGTTGGCACTTCTTTGGTTATGTTAAGTACATGCAGTTGGCTTTGCTAGCAGTGTTGGTAGACATGGGTGACTAGGTGAAAGACCTATGGAGAAGAGTCTGTCAGGTTTGTCATGGAATCACTTAAGAAATCCACAAAGTTGTGTACTTTTAGTGGCAATCTTGATGTGAATTGATAGACAGACCGAAACAGGTATTCACATACTGTTGCTCTGAGTGTGTAAGTCATGTGACATGCATTGGAGGGGAGGGATGGTGATGAAAAACAATTGTCACTTATCAAGGAGAACAACAATGTTGCGGATGGCCTCCAGTTGATTGCCAATCAATCAATCAATCAATCATGTAACTTGTAAAGCACACTACATACCCGGGTGGGTTTCAAGGCGCTGGGGGGGGAGATGTTACTGGTCGAAGAGCCAGGTCTTGAGTTGTCTCCTGAAGGTCAGCAGGTCTTCGGTTTGACGTAGGTGGAGGGGGAGGGTGTTCCAGGTCTTGGCGGCGTGATGGGAGAAGGATCTGCCTCTGGAAGTAGTTCTCCGGATGCGTGGGACCATGGCCAGGGCGTGGTCAGCGGAGCGGAGTTTCTTGTTGGGTACGTAGAAGGAGAGTCGGCTGTTGAGATAGGCTGGGCCGGTTTTGTGGAGTGCTTTGTGTGCGTGGATCAGGAGCTTGAAAGAGATTATTTTGTCAACGGGGAGCCAGTGCAGGTTCCTCAGGTGGGGGGTGATGTGGTCGTGGCGCGGGACGTCGAGGATCAGGCGTGCAGAGGTATTCTGGATTCTCTGTAATCTGCTGATGAGCTTGGACGAGGTTCCGGCGTAGAGGGCGTTTCCGTAGTTGGGTGACAGTTTTCTTCGTGTTTGTCGGGATCCATCTGAAGATCTTGTGGAGCATGCGGAGGGTGTTGAAACAGGTGGAGGAGACTGCGTTGACTTGTTTGGTCATGGAGAGTTTCACGACGAGGATGACTCCCAGGTTGCGTGCGTGGTCGGTGGGGGCCGGGGGGGACCCCAGTGACGTGGGCCACCAAGAGTCGTCCCATGCGGAGGGATTGGACCCGAGGATGAGGATTTCTGTCTTGTCTGTGTTCAGTTTGAGGCAGCTGTCCTGCCAACCTCGCTAATGCCACTTTGGCAGGGCAGTTGTTCATGCCTCTGCCTCATGACACCAGCGATGTCAGCCAGTGACTGTTTGAGTCCACAGAGCAGAGAGTTGGTTCCTCTTATAGCAGTCAAGGTGTCCTTATTGGGACTTAGACACCTACGACTGCCTCTGGTGTGTCCGCCATGGTCTCCATCCCAACACGCGCCACATCTACCATCCCCTGCTGGACTCCTACCGCACGATGTTGGAATTCAACTTGGGGGTCCTCGGAGTCCAGGCCTGGGGGTGAGCTGGTAGGTGGTGATTGTTGGCTGGTGGGTGGATTCTCTGGAGACCCTGCAATGCTGCAGAGGTATAGATTCCAGATTGCACTGTAGTTGCCTTTCAGATGGCAGTATCTCTGCATACTTCATACAACCACTGTGTGACAAGGCTGACTTTTAGTCTCATGACACATATCGCAACACAGTTACACAGGTCACTGGACTTACATTCCTGGACCTATAGGAGGAGGTCAGGTCCACATCTGCCAAGGTGATTTGCAGTCTTTTTCATGATACCTATGCCAATTGTGTTCTGACATATTGACACCACTTCTAGTCACATTCCACTACTCCCCAAGATGCCTGCATTCCCTGTGGCCAGTATTCAGGCCACTGCTCCTCTGCAGGCGATGTTGGCCTGGTCATGAATTAGTTATGATTCTGAGATCTGGCTTTCAAACTTTACACTGTGGCACTGTGCCTTTTTGTGCTGTCTTGCATGCACATTGTGCATTCATGTGGCCAAGGGCTGAATTTGTAACACAGATCCTGCACAACTTTACACACCAACCAACCCTGCTACACTGCAGAAATATGTGAGGGCATGCACTTACTGTGTATTTCGTATTTGTAACTACTCATTTGCTATGAGTGGATACATATTTAGCTTCATCTTTGTGGACAGAGGGCACTGTGTACCAAATGTGAGGGGATGGGCCCTATCACACTAGGTAGGTTGCTAGCACTGACACTAACAACTGTTGTTAATTGTCAGAGTTGGGTATTTGCATAGCATAACACATCCTTTGACTCAGAACTGCTCACTTGTAAATATACATGCCTCCCCTGTCACTCCTCATTTTGTGCCACTGACTAAACGTAATGCCATACAGTGATGTAACCCAGATCATACATTGACTCTCATGTGCCTACAACACCATCAATATGTGTGACCATATACAATGGACTGACATGGCTGGCTGTTACTGAGGTCTATGGGTCAATCTGTACCCCACATAGTAGTAGTGCTGGAATTGGTGACAGGGATCTACCCAGGTTTGTAACATAACTGGGTACATTCACCTCAGTCTCCAAACATCGCTGACTCCTGTCCTTTGTGGTAGCAGACTAATTTTCATGTCCATTGACAGATCCCTATTTCACATCCTCCTACTAAGACATATGTGGCATGGTGAGACAATTTCTCTTCAGAATTCCCCCTGGCACATGCTACATCTTCAGCCAGGGCCACATCACATGTAGAATTTACAAGAAATTGGTGGCTAGTCCTCAAAGTCTGCACATCCCAACCTGTACAAAAATGTTGGGAAACAAATGTGTCAAGACCTAACTCAAAACGTAAAGTTAGTGTTTTCCTGGTATTGACACCCTGTCACCCAGGGCGAAGTAGCCAGAACCAGAGAGCCCCTGGTTCAGCAGACTAATAATCAAAAAATACTGAAGCTCTCAAAGAAGTCCAATCCATATGTAATATAATCAGTAAAGAATTGCTGTAAGCTCAAGTTGTGTTGGCTTCAATTTGTTCTATTCACAGTTGTTCACATTTCTTACGTAAGAATTTTTTATAAACATTTGCCAGAAGGATTGGGGAGCTCTGTGCTTTACAGTGAAAAATTACTATTTTACGGAGTGGGGAGGAATGGGCTCTACAAAAGCCTAATTCTGCTTTTCTTCACAAATTGTCTACTAAGTTTCACAGAGAACATACAATTGTGTTATCAGATTTCTTTCATAATCCATCATCTAAACAGAAAGATTTGTGACATCTGCTTGATATAAAATGGGAAGTTTCTATCTATGCAGAAAATGAATGAATTAATGAATGAAACACATTTAAAGAGCGCACAGATACTCCAAGGGAGTGTTCAGGCGCAACTCTGCTTGGATCAAAATCAGCTCTTCACAGGAAGTTAAACGAGAAAATAAATGTTTTCCAATCTTTCCTAAAATAGGCCACACACTGAATTGAATGCAGAAAAAGAGGAACTCATTCCATGTTGTGCCTGCCATCATTGAAAAGGAACGACCTCCTGCTGATACTAAACCAAACTTAGGGGTCCTAACAAGCAAAGAAATGGCTGACCGCAAAGTTCTTGAGGGAGTGTACTGGAAAATTCTGACTTTTCCCAACAAATTGACATATTGGTCTCTAGTACACAAAAAATGGGAAGGCAGGATTCTGACAGAAGATGATGCTCAGTTGTGAAAAGCAGTTTTCAGATATCCAGGGCTATACATAGAAAGTACAATACAAGAAGTACAGTCAAGAGAATGTCTATGCAGACTGGTGATCAAGTAAGAATAAGTTATCCTTGAAAATAAAGACAAAACATGAGCAGATTCAGTGAAGTAAGGCGGGTGGTTAAGATAAGGAGTACTGCTAACTTATCAGACAATGGACAGTGGCGGAATGGTCTAATGTGGTTGTCATAAATCTGACAGAACCACCTTCCACCAGGTCTGTGTCAGGCTCCCGTAAAACCTTTGATATTTTGGATGATGCAAAGCATAATATGAAAGGCGAAGTGTCTGACAGCAGAAATGATGCTGGTTGTTAATCAAGTGTTACTTCACCTAATGAGGGAATTAGTTTGATTCAAGGTTTATGTATTAACAGTGGCGGCTCCAGCGCTATGACGGAGGAGCGTCACCCCACTGTTTTCTCGTAGTACGAGAAGCAAATACATAAAATGATAATAACTTTCAGTTATTACTGTGTCCTTTGCGGGCGGGCGGTTCTGCTCTGCTAACGGAGCAGGGCAGGGGAGGAGTGGTTTGCCCACTCCTAAGTGCGCAATGACTGTTTTGGGCAGCCCCAGTCATGCACACTTTCCCCTTCTCCATGCAGGCTGCATTACAGCCTGCATGGAGAACATGCCCAGCCCTCCAGCCCCTCACTGAGCGCCGTGTCACGCTATCAGACCAATCCCAACGCTGCATTGCAGCATTGTGATTGGCCTAGGGGAGGGAACCTGGCTGCCTGCTTCCTATTCCTGGAATTGGAGACAGGAGAGCAGGAGCAGCGACGTGGACCCAGCCTAAGGTAAGTTTTTTCAAATGTATTTTAATTATGCTCTCTCCCACGGGACCACCTCCCCCTCCCCCCCACGACCCCCCTGTGACCAACCACCCGTGCCCGTCCCCCCACCCACGAGCCATGCCGGCCACAACTGTGTATTATATTCATTAAGAGGGAGAAGATTTAATATTCTGAATTAATATTATTATACATCTGCCTCATACTTGAATGTTTTTCCTGTTCCCTTTATTGCCTTTTCACCCCTTTTCATTCTTCCCTGTCGCCCGACTCCCATCACATTGTTGTTGAAAAAGAATTGAAATGTTATCAACTGTAAAATCTACAGTTATCGCATTCTGTTTGGAGTGCTGAAAGTGAAAAACACTTGCCTATGCCTCTGGTGTCCTTGTCAGTACAACTGGATGAGAAGAATGCCTTATATGATGTGTTGCAGATACTTATTGGTTATTTTGATCATGTGATTATCGTCACTATTCACAGAGGAAGGTTGGATATTGCAATGTATGCGTGGCTGCTGTGTTTTTCAGTAAAGAAAGTCAAGTATAATCTTTTCCTCTGGCCCTGTTGTAAAATTAGGCCAGAACAGTGATTACTGGGGAAACTGACTCCTTATTTATGTTTCATCGCTATCAAGTTTCCAAGATCCTTGTGTGATGTGCTGTTCCACTTCAGTTTTTAGGTCTTGGCTGCGAAGGCTGCGCTTGCGCAGTCTCGCTCCGAGATTTAATGACTTGGAGAAGAGGGGCTTGAACCCACCCCTCTTCTCCCCTGTTCTCCATTGGCTGGCCTCTTGAATGCTGGCCAGCCATTGGAGAAGAGGTCAGTCATTCAGATTAGGCCCCGTCTTTTTCGGATCGGGGGGCGTGTTTTTTGCGAGAAGTCTCAGGGAGGAGACAACAGCAAAACACGCCCCCGAATCCGAAAACGACGCTGCCTTTCTTCGAGGCATTTCTACTCTGCCTCGGAGAAAGGCGGTGGTGTCTTCCGGTGCCCTCGTTTTTTTTAGGACTCGCACTGGTCTTGGCTCCGGTGCGCGGCTTGTTTCGGATCCTCACTTCAATGATTTGAATCTATGGTAAACTGTTTTGCTCTCCACACGCATATACAAATTAGTTTACACGGTTCCCAGATGGGTTGATATTTCTAACATGCTTCAACGCTGCATCTTCCTCCCCAGTCAAACAGGCATCAACATGTCGACCCGATTGTTTACCAGTGAGCTTTGTAATGAAAAGAACAGAACTGCTTGTACCTTCAGCTCTGTAATCCTAAAACATAATACAATAGGAAAATACACACATAACCCTCCTCTTTTTTTAAATCAGTAGGAGAGAGACTACATCTTGCAGCTGGTGAAATTCACTACTCAGCATTTTACTCCAGCCTTCCACCGTGTGCGGTAACATCCGGCGGGAATGTACCAGGGCAGCCCTTCACCTCTAACATGAAATAAATATCAAAACCAAAACTTGGCAATTGCAACACTTTGGGGGAAAAATGGCTCTGCCTCGAGGGAACAGTAAACATTTCACCGCTTTGACCCTACAGGATTGTCTCTTCATGAATCTTCCAAAAAGTGCTTGGAAAAAGCTGCGTTTTCTAGTTCCCGGGTATAAGGTCGGAGCTGAAGACACGGGGAGAGCCTTTTTTCTGGCCTCATTTTGAACAAGTTAGGACTATTGGCTTTGTCAATGGTTGTTAGTTAGCTGCCACGAGCACAAGTGTGCAGACCAAGAGACAGAGGACGCGAGGCGCGCCGAGATTTCCCACACAAGCACAGCCGCATATTAAAACACGCCGCAGGACGGCTCTTCTCAGAAATGGCAGCACCGAGGCATTCTGAGAATACACGTCTGAGACGGGAGGGCGGGGGGCGCACACGGTGGAGCGGGTGAAGGGAGGGTGCGAGCCCGCGATGCTCTCTTACAGACCCCACAGAACTGGTTACGAAACCAACAGCTGAGACTGTGAAGGCACAGCATTAAAAGTGACTGGGTAGGCTGAGGCTGTTCTTGCTGTGGGTGGCATGGGGAGGGCGGTGTGGCGAGGGTTCTTCCTGTGGGTGGCATGGGGAGGGCGGTGTGGCAGGGTAGGGAGGGCTTTGGTGGGCCACAGGGGAAGGAGAACACATCTTGGAACAGGGCAGAGGCAGCATACGAGGGTAGGGCTGGCAGTCACCAACTGCTCCTAGGATGAGAAGTAAAACTGCATACTTGACCACATTGATTGTGCATATTAAGAGGGCATTTCAATCGAAATTGGGACAGTGTGAGAAGCATCACCGGACGCCTATTATTACCCTACCGTTCTCCTGCTGAATGAACGTGGTTCTTTTACTACACCTCTCCTTCATGCAGCATTTTGTTTTTACCACAAACCATGTAATTTCAATAAATAATTCATTTGTGGATTTATATAGTGCGGCTTGTCACCCGTGAGGGTATCCATGCACCGTCAATGGGCTTGGGGAGATTAAATGATTTACCCAGATTGACATAACATTGATGACAGCACAGGCACTCTGAAGATTATTCCAGCACCACTGTCCCCACCCCGCCACCCCCTTCACATGGTGTCCATCAGCCACTTCCGTTCTGGTACACAACTGCACCAACGCATGCTTCTTTGTAATGCCTGAAGTGAAAAGTGCGGGATGGCTGAAAGTCACACACCACATGGGGCCAGCGGGAAAGATGTGGAAATTAAGGATACCGAGCGACTGGGTATATTCAAGGGCGTGCTGCTGCAGTCCAGGGCTTTTCTTTTACAAATCACAGTTTCCAAGTTTGTGCAGTCACTTGTATCCAGTGAACTGATCTAGGACTACAACTCCCAGAATGCAATTCAAAAGTTTTTAAATGCAAACCCAGGACAACAGCCTTGCACCCTTAATGACAGTTCATAGCAGAGGACATGACACGCATAAAAACCATGTTACAGTTTTGTAAATACAGGGATTATGTGTACACAGAAACTGCCCAAATCACTGGTACAGAACAGGGTCAATTCCCTCTGCCCTGCCAAGCTTCCCATACATGCATGATGAACTGTTCCAACCCAAGTTTTTTTCTCTGCATTGTGGGGATCATTATAACAAGCATTTACAATGCAACGGTCTCGGCATTGTTAAAGTTAGAGCTATTGGAATTGCTCATGACATTATTTTTGTTTATGTTTTTAAAACATGTAAAGAAACGGCATTGTTATTTACAATGTCAATAGCTTAATCTGTGTGTGGGTGCAAATGCAATAGGTCTCGCATTGGAGAGTGATTAAGCTATTGACATTGTAAATAACAATGCCGTTTCTTTAAATGTTTTAAAAACAAAAACATAAACAAAAATAATGTCATGAGCAATGCCAATAGCTCTAACTTTACCAATGCCGAGACCATTGCATTGTAAATGCTTGTTTTCTATGAATTCTGGGACTTGTAGTCCTGTTTTATAATGACATAAAAAAAGACTATTGTAGTGTACAGCTAGGCATATCACGAGGCAGCCCCTCCCTTGTGGCTGTACATACACCCACCTGACACCCATCGATCGAAAGTGTCCAGTGGCGACTGGTGACATTTGAAAGAGGTAGGGCATAAAAGTTCGGGATGAGTGTCCTGTGGTGAGAGAGCGTAGCGAGCGATCCTGACCATTATGTGGAGATTCAGGGAGGTTCTCCCTTGGGGAAAATTTGTTAAATTAAGTGGACAAATGGTACATTTTCAGGGAAATTTGAGAAAGCAAGAAGGTTTATGAAGCAGTTGTGAAAATATCGAATTAAAATGTTGAAACACATAAAAATGCTCCATATCTTACTGAATAAAACTATGTAATGAATGCTTGGTCTTAAGAAAGTGGTCACACTTTTTCCAGGTGGGCTGTGACGACGAAGTACAGTGAGTGCAGCTAAATAATTTTGAGGAAAATTGTGTTTTGCATTTCAAACAAAAAATGCTCTCTGTGTGACCTTGAGGGACTCACAGGGCGATATTAGGCCTACTGCCTACAACGTCAGTTTGGATGAAGAGACCAGAATTCTAATTCCAGCTTTCCCACATGAAGAAACTGTGTGATCCAGGGCTAATTCCAAAAGTTCTCCATTCATCTATTTTCTTGTCTGCTAAATCCATTTGCTTCCAGAACTATTCTTAACAAAACATGACTTTCAAATGATATCAGGAAACATATCACTGGCACAAAATAAAGGCCTGAATGCTATTTGCCAACTGTATAGCCAAAATGCATGGATTTTGATCCTGAATTCTTTACTTTGAACAGGTGCAAATCATCTCTCAGAATCCTCCGTATTTTTGCAGGTGAGGAGACTGACAACAGACCAACAAATGCATGCACCTCATTTCTCGAATCTGACAGATTGGGAGTGCTTAAAGCCATGTTTAAGAGGCAGCTAAAAACGAGCCACTCTGAAAGCACATCTAGGCGTTGCAGTTTACTGCTTGGAACTGTGCAGGCATCCTCATGCATAAGACGCACTACATTTTACAGATAGCACGATTTGTTGTATATCCGTAGCCGAAAATAAAATCTGCATAATACCCCAATAGGAAAAATGCATATACCAATCCCCTATTTCAAAGCCATATTACTGACGAGTCTTTGACCAGCACCTGCGCGCCGTGAAAGGTACTTTACCTGTTTTTAATTGCTGGCAGTCCACGCGGCACCCCACTACACTTACCTACTCTCTGCTGACGAGAGGCAACTACCTCCAAACACGTGTCCAGGGATGGCTAATGCGACACATACATATTCATACACTTCGTAGCATAGGCGTAGTCGCCGTCGCTACTACATCGTCCACAGTTCCTTGGGGCAACTTGCTGGTGTGACGAGCAGTGTGCGGCCATTTATACCTGATACATTACGGCTCTCCTGAGCCAGCGGACTGACGAGTCTTTGACCAGCACCTGCGCGCCGTGAAAGGTACTTTACCTGTTTTTAATTGCTGGCAGTCCACGCGGCACCCCACTACACTTACCTACTCCCTGCTGACGAGAGGCAACTACCTCGAAACACGTGTCCAGGGATGGCTAATGCGACACATACATATTCATACACTTCGTAGCATAGGCGTAGTCGCCGTCGCTACTACATCGTCCACAGTTCCTTGGGGCAACTTGCTGGTGTGACGAGCAGTGTGCGGCCATTTATACCTGATACATTACGGCTCTCCTGAGCCAGCGGACTGACGAGTCTTTGACCAGCACCTGCGCGCCGTGAAAGGTACTTTACCTGTTTTTAATTGCTGGCAGTCCACGCGGCACCCCACTACACTTACCTACTCCCTGCTGACGAGAGGCAACTACCTCGAAACACGTGTCCAGGGATGGCTAATGCGACACATACATATTCATACACTTCGTAGCATAGGCGTAGTCGCCGTCGCTACTACATCGTCCACAGTTCCTTGGGGCAACTTGCTGGTGTGACGAGCAGTGTGCGGCCATTTATACCTGATACATTACGGCTCTCCTGAGCCAGCGGACTGACGAGTCTTTGACCAGCACCTGCGCGCCGTGAAAGGTACTTTACCTGTTTTTAATTGCTGGCAGTCCACGCGGCACCCCACTACACTTACCTACTCCCTGCTGACGAGAGGCAACTACCTCGAAACACGTGTCCAGGGATGGCTAATGCGACACATACATATTCATACACTTCGTAGCATAGGCGTAGTCGCCGTCGCTACTACATCGTCCACAGTTCCTTGGGGCAACTTGCTGGTGTGACGAGCAGTGTGCGGCCATTTATACCTGATACATTACGGCTCTCCTGAGCCAGCGGACTGACGAGTCTTTGACCAGCACCTGCGCGCCATGAAAGGTACTTTACCTGTTTTTAATTGCTGGCAGTCCACGCGGCACCCCACTACACTTACCTACTCCCTGCTGACGAGAGGCAACTACCTCGAAACACGTGTCCAGGGATGGCTAATGCGACACATACATATTCATACACTTCGTAGCATAGGCGTAGTCGCCGTCGCTACTACATCGTCCACAGTTCCTTGGGGCAACTTGCTGGTGTGACGAGCAGTGTGCGGCCATTTATACCTGATACATTACGGCTCTCCTGAGCCAGCGGACTGACGAGTCTTTGACCAGCACCTGCGCGCCGTGAAAGGTACTTTACCTGTTTTTAATTGCTGGCAGTCCACGCGGCACCCCACTACACTTACCTACTCCCTGCTGACGAGAGGCAACTACCTCGAAACACGTGTCCAGGGATGGCTAATGCGACACATACATATTCATACACTTCGTAGCATAGGCGTAGTCGCCGTCGCTACTACATCGTCCACAGTTCCTTGGGGCAACTTGCTGGTGTGACGAGCAGTGTGCGGCCATTTATACCTGATACATTACGGCTCTCCTGAGCCAGCGGACTGACGAGTCTTTGACCAGCACCTGCGCGCCGTGAAAGGTACTTTACCTGTTTTTAATTGCTGGCAGTCCACGCGGCACCCCACTACACTTACCTACTCCCTGCTGACGAGAGGCAACTACCTCGAAACACGTGTCCAGGGATGGCTAATGCGACACATACATATTCATACACTTCGTAGCATAGGCGTAGTCGCCGTCGCTACTACATCGTCCACAGTTCCTTGGGGCAACTTGCTGGTGTGACGAGCAGTGTGCGGCCATTTATACCTGATACATTACGGCTCTCCTGAGCCAGCAGACTGACGAGTCTTTGACCAGCACCTGCGCGCCGTGAAAGGTACTTTACCTGTTTTTAATTGCTGGCAGTCCACGCGGCACCCCACTACACTTACCTACTCCCTGCTGACGAGAGGCAACTACCTCAAAACACGTGTCCAGGGATGGCTAATGCGACACATACATATTCATACACTTCGTAGCATAGGCGTAGTCGCCGTCGCTACTACATCGTCCACAGTTCCTTGGGGCAACTTGCTGGTGTGACGAGCAGTGTGCGGCCATTTATACCTGATACATTACGGCTCTCCTGAGCCAGCGGACTGACGAGTCTTTGACCAGCACCTGCGCGCCGTGAAAGGTACTTTACCTGTTTTTAATTGCTGGCAGTCCACGCGGCACCCCACTACACTTACCTACTCCCTGCTGACGAGAGGCAACTAGCTCGAAACACGTGTCCAGGGATGGCTAATGCGACACATACATATTCATACACTTCGTAGCATAGGCGTAGTCGCCGTCCCTACTACATCGTCCACAGTTCCTTGGGGCAACTTGCTGGTGTGACAAGCAGTGTGCGGCCATTTATACCTGATACATTACGGCTCGCCTGAGCCAGCGGACTGACGAGTCTTTGACCAGCACCTGCGCGCCGTGAAAGGTACTTTACCTGTTTTTAATTGCTGACAGTCCACGCGGCACCCCACTACACTTACCTACTCCCTGCTGACGAGAGGCAACTACCTCGAAACACGTGTCCAGGGATGGCTAATGCGACACATACATATTCATACACTTCGTAGCATAGGCGTAGTCGCCGTCGCTACTACATCGTCCACAGTTCCTTGGGGCAACTTGCTGGTGTGACGAGCAGTGTGTGGCCATTTATACCTGATACATTACGGCTCTCCTGAGCCAGCGGACTGACGAGTCTTTGACCAGCACCTGCGCGCCGTGAAAGGTACTTTACCTGTTTTTAATTGCTGGCAGTCCACGCGGCACCCCACTACACTTACCTACTCCCTGCTGACGAGAGGCAACTACCTCGAAACACGTGTCCAGGGATGGCTAATGCGACACATACATATTCATACACTTCGTAGCATAGGCTTAGTCGCCGTCGCTACTACATCGTCCACAGTTCCTTGGGGCAACTTGCTGGTGTGACGAGCAGTGTGCGGCCATTTATACCTGATACATTACGGCTCTCCTGAGCCAGCGGACTGACGAGTCTTTGACCAGCACCTGCGCGCCGTGAAAGGTACTTTACCTGTTTTTAATTGCTGGCAGTCCACGCGGCACCCCACTACACTTACCTACTCCCTGCTGACGAGAGGCAACTACCTCGAAACACGTGTCCAGGGATGGCTAATGCGACACATACATATTCATACACTTCGTAGCATAGGCGTAGTCGCCGTCGCTACTACATCGTCCACAGTTCCTTGGGGCAACTTGCTGGTGTGACGAGCAGTGTGCGGCCATTTATACCTGATACATTACGGCTCTCCTGAGCCAGCGGACTGACGAGTCTTTGACCAGCACCTGCGCGCCGTGAAAGGTACTTTACCTGTTTTTAATTGCTGGCAGTCCACGCGGCACCCCACTACACTTACCTACTCCCTGCTGACGAGAGGCAACTACCTCGAAACACGTGTCCAGGGATGGCTAATGCGACACATACATATTCATACACTTCGTAGCATAGGCGTAGTCGCCGTCGCTACTACATCGTCCACAGTTCCTTGGGGCAACTTGCTGGTGTGACGAGCAGTGTGCGGCCATTTATACCTGATACATTACGGCTCTCCTGAGCCAGCAGACTGACGAGTCTTTGACCAGCACCTGCGCGCCGTGAAAGGTACTTTACCTGTTTTTAATTGCTGGCAGTCCACGCGGCACCCCACTACACTTACCTACTCCCTGCTGACGAGAGGCAACTACCTCAAAACACGTGTCCAGGGATGGCTAATGCGACACATACATATTCATACACTTCGTAGCATAGGCGTAGTCGCCGTCGCTACTACATCGTCCACAGTTCCTTGGGGCAACTTGCTGGTGTGACGAGCAGTGTGCGGCCATTTATACCTGATACATTACGGCTCTCCTGAGCCAGCAGACTGACGAGTCTTTGACCAGCACCTGCGCGCCGTGAAAGGTACTTTACCTGTTTTTAATTGCTGGCAGTCCACGCGGCACCCCACTACACTTACCTACTCCCTGCTGACGAGAGGCAACTACCTCGAAACACGTGTCCAGGGATGGCTAATGCGACACATACATATTCATACACTTCGTAGCATAGGCGTAGTCGCCGTCGCTACTACATCGTCCACAGTTCCTTGGGGCAACTTGCTGGTGTGACGAGCAGTGTGCGGCCATTTATACCTGATACTGCTTGGAGCTGTGCAGGCATCCTCATGCATAAGACGCACTACATTTTACAGATAACACGATTTTTTGTATATCCGTAGCCGAAAATAAAATCTGCATAATACCCCAATAGGAAAAATGCATATACCAATCCCCTATTTCAAAGCCATATTACCTTCCGATGTAAATCGGAAGAGTGAGGCCTCTGGCTGGTGAAGCTGTCAGCCTGGTGAGCGGCAGCTGGAAGTTTGGGTCCACAGTACTGAGTAGCCCTTGGGTGACGCGAGGCTCCTAGTGTGTCACTTCGATGTAGGGAAGTGCACACTCATAAGCGCAGCATGGCCCATAAAGTGCGCCTGGCACCGGTACGGAGAAGCACTCATAACACAACCAGGACCCCCTGAGATAGAGCTCAGAGAGGAGTAGGACCTAGTTGAGTTGGGTTTGAGTGTCGCTGCAGAGGCCTGCCAAGATCACAGATGATACACTACTGCAGGTGTACGGCAAGGCACCCGCTCTGCTCGTGCTACCTGCTCCGCAGGCTTTGATGACAGGCAGGCCTCTCACTGACACGCTTAAAATCTCTCCTAATGGCCAGCATGACTCGCGGGTGGAGGAGTTGTGCGGGGGTTCACGCGGGGGGGGGGGGGCTTTCTTAAAAAAAAATTAAATAAACTTACCTTCCCGAGTTCAAGGGTCCTGCACCGTCGCAGCTCCTGGCCGGGTCCCGTAGTGAGGAAGGAACTAGCATCCCTCCCCTCCCCTAAGCCAATCACAACACTGCAATGGCAGCTTTGTGATTGGTGAGGATGGCGCCCAGCCGGGCGCCTATGGAGAGACCATTTTCTCTATGTAGGCTGCAGCCTACATAGAGAGAAGGGAGAGTGTGCATGACTGCTTTGGTCGGCCACAGAGGCCGACAAAACATTCAGGGCCCACAACAGTGGGCAAGCCACTCCCCCCCTGCCCTAGAGCAGGACCGCCCACCTGCCGGCCCCCAACCAGGCACTTTTGCTTTCTCGCAGTGCAAGAAGCAGAAACATAAAATGGTAGTTTTAACATTTTATGTTTCTGCTTATCACACTGCGAGAAAGCTGTGAGGCGACGCTCCTTCGCCCTAATGGAGGAGCTGCCCCTGAGAGTGTCACCGGTCAGGTGGACCTGTTAAAAAAAAGGCTCTGCTGCTTGCCCCGAGGGCCAGTTACATGCTTTTCCTCAGGTGTCTGTGTCCTTTGTTTATTCAGCATGTGTGCCTAAGGCTCACAGCAGAACAACTACAAGTCTTAGAATTCATATAAAAAAATGAACTGGCGCAGCACATCATGCATGGACCTGGGACACTTGGCATTTATGATGTTTCATTTTGCTGTCAAACAGGGACAGATATGTAACTGTGCAACTTCCAAATAACAAGTTTCCCTCACAACTTCTAGATTGTATTCAGTTAACAAGGGACCAAAAGTATCAGGTGTGCATCATGTAGGGTTGCCACCTGACCATTTTTCTACCGGCACAACTGGTGTTTCAAAGTCCCAGCCGATACAAAAATAAGCAAAATTCCCTATAGCCAGTATTTTTAGTCCTTAGCTGTACATATTTTAAACAGCAAATACAAACAAAAAGCACTTTCAAATGTGTTCTAGAGCTGTGTTAACGATCCCTGACAAATAATGAAAATAAACAAAGCCATACAAATAATCTTAGAAATGAATACCTAAGATTTTGTTTAAAGCCCTATTTAGTATCATGTTCTAACCTTTGCAGACTCTTAAAACAACAACAGATGACCAGTGTTTTTCTCTTGGAAAGGTGGCAACCCTAGCATCAGGAAAGGAAACATCTGAAACAGAAGAAAGACGCTTTGTTTGCCTGTGGTGGACAACATAGAGCAGCATCTGGGAGAGTGGTTATTTATGTTTTTATTCCATGCATGAGTAGTTAGTCCAGTTCTGTTTTTTTCTTAGAATTCTGGGACTTGTATTCCTGGTTTTTTACTAGGTTAAATAAGACAAGTCCCAACATTTTTCGGGAAAAAAAACGTGACTGGCTTAATTAGTCACGCTTGCCTCTGGGAAACTTAGCAGTTTTAAGATCACAGGACACAGTCTTGATTTAAGAGGATTTATTGTAGATAAGTACAACGACCCCCAGAGACTGGCTCCTCAGCCACGCTTCACTGCTGGACTCCACAATCCAGATTCCAGCAGTAGAACCTTGTTGCTAAGAGATGAAAAAGAAGCACTGAGACCACAGATTAAATGAAAACATAACACATCTCCTCTTCTTGATTGAAAATAAATGAACATTGATAAAATAAAAAATAAAAAAAATACTAACAGAATGCAACAGTAATGCAATACATGAATGCATAACATTTACCAGTTAATTGCAAACGTAACTCTCCAGTTTCTTTGGTCTAAATTTCAAACATTCACTGGGAAATCTTCGACAAACTTCACCTGAATTATTGATAATTTCAGAATTTTTATTCATCAAAAATTTCACTTCAGCGTCATTACATTTGACAGCTCTACGCACATTCCACCACTTACCATCAGACAATTTAAGCAAATTACCTTCAACCTTTACCACTTCCTTCGGTTCAGATAACTTGGAAGCACCCTTTTTTACAATATTACCAGAACACAATCTTACAAAATCACCTTCTTCAAAAACTCTGCAACGCTTTTCTATCTTATCATTATGCCTTTTTTGGTAAGTATCTTGGTATTTAACCACCTTGGTGCGTAGATCTTCATCATTGATGTTTCTCTTACCACTCCTGGCCATCCATGCCAGTACAGTCACAGTGCAAGGAACTCTTCCGTTAAGTAAACAAAAAGGAGTTTCCCCTGTTACTGAATGAAGAGTGGTCCGGTAATTCCACAACATTTTCTTAACTTGTGTTCTCCAACACCAAATCATAGATATAGTCAATTGAATGTTTTCACCCAAAACCCGGTTAAAGCGTTCCACCAAACCATTTCCCCTGGGACGATAAACAGGAGTTCTCAAATGTTTGATGCCCGACTTCTTGAGAAAATCACTGAATTCTTCTGAAACAAATTGGGAACCATTGTCTGTGAGAATTTCGGCCGGACAACCCTCCCTCCGAAAAATTTCAATCAATCAATCAATAATTTGTAAAGCGCACTACATACCCGTGAGGGTTTCAAGGCGCTGGGGGGAGGGATGCTGCTGCTATTGTTTGAAGAGCCAGGTCTTGAGTTGTCTCCTGAAGGTCAGCAAGTCTTTGGTCTGTTGCAGGTAGAGGGGGAGGGTGTTCCAGGTTCTGGCGGCTTGGTGGGAGAAGGATCTGCCTCCGGACGTAGTTCTCTGGATGCGTGGGACCGAGGCCAGGGTGTGGTCAGCAGAGCGGAGTTTTCTGTTGGGTACGTAGAAGGAGAGCCGACTGTTGAGATAGGCTGGGCCGGTTTTGTGGAGAGCCTTGTGTGCGTGGATCAGGAGCTTGAAGGAGATTCTTTTGTCGACTGGGAGCCAGTGCAGGTTTTCTCAGGTGGGGGGTGATGTGGTCGTGACGTTGTGCGTCGAAGATCAGGTGTGCGGAGGCATTCTGGATTCTCTGTAGTCGGTTGATGAGCTTCGATGAGGCTCCGGCGAAGAGGGCGTTTCCGTAGTCGAGTCTGCTGCTGACTAGGGCCTGGGTGACTGTTTTCCTCGTGTTTGTCGGGATCCATCTGTAGATCTTGCGGAGCATGCAGAGGGTGTTGAAGCAGGTGGAGGAGACTGCGTTGACTTGTTTGGTCATGGAGAGTTTCGAGTCGAGGATGACTCCCAGGTTGCGTGCATGGTCGGTGGGTGCCGGGGGGGATCCCAGTGACGTGGGCCACCAGGAGTCGTCCCAAGCGGAGGGGTTGGACCCGAGGATGAGGATTTCTGTCTTGTCTGTGTTCAGTTTGAGGCAGCTGTCCTCCATCCAGTCTGCAACGGCCTTCATTCCCAGGTGAAGGTTGGATTTGGCGGTGAGGGGGTCCTTGGTGAGGGAGAGGATCAGCTGAGTGTCGTCGGCGTAGGAGATTATGTTGAGGTCGTGTTGTCGGGCGATGCTTGCTAGTGGGGCCATGTAGACATTGAACAGCGTCGGGCTGAGGGAGGATCCTTGAGGGACGCCGCAAATGATCTTGGAGGCATTGGATCGGAACGGGGGGAGGCAGACTCTCTGAGTTCTGCCGGATAGGAAGGAGGAGGTCCAGTCCAGGGCCTTCTTTTGGATCCCAGCGTCGTGGAGGCGTGTGCGTAGAGTGCGGTGGCAGACGGTGTCGAAGGCGGCGGAGAGGTCCAGGAGGATGAGGGCTGCCGTCTCGCCGTTGTCTAGCAGGATCCTGATATCGTTTGTGGTGGCGATGAGGGCGGTCTCGGTGCTGTGGTTGCTGCGGAATCCTGATTGGGAGGGGTCCAGGATGTTGTTGTTTTCGAGGTGACGGGTGAGCTGGGTGTTTACTATCTTCTCGAGGACCTTTGCTGGGAACGGAAGCAGGGAGATGGGCCGGAAGTTCTTGAGGTCGCTCGGATCCGCCTTGGGTTTCTTCAGTAGAGCGTTGATCTCTGCGTGCTTCCAGTTCTCAGGGAAGGTGGCGGTCTCGAAGGAGAAGTTGATGATTTTGTTCAGGTGGGGTGCGATGGAATTGCTGGCTTTGTTGAGAATGTGGTGCGGGAGAGGGTCGGACGGGGATCCGGAGTGGATTGTTCCCATGGTCTTGATTGTGTCCTCAATGCTCACGTTGGCCTAGGTTGTCAGGGTGTCGTGGACGGTGGGGTGCGGTGGGTTCCGTGCGGTGTGGTCGGCAGGGGCCGTCCGGGATCTGAAGCTGTCATGGATGCCGGTGATTTTCCGGTGGAAGGAGGTGGCTAGGGAGTCGCACAGGGCTTGCGAGGGTGGGATGTCGTTGGCATTGGAGCTGGGGTTGGAGAGTTCCTTCACGATGTTGAAGAGCTCCTTGCTGTTGTGTGCGTTGTTGTCAAGGCGGTCTGAGAAGGAGGTCCTTTTGGCGGTCCTGATAAGGTGGTGGTGGTTGCGGATGGCGTCTTTGTGGGCAGTGCGGCTGTCTGGCGTCTTGTCGCTGTGCCATATGTTTTCCAGTTTCCGGCAGGTGCGTTTTGAGTCGAGGAGTTCCGGGGTGAACCAGCTGACTCTTCTGCTGGTGTCTCTGCTGGTGAGGTTTTTCAGTGGGGCGACGGTGTTGGCGCAGTCGTTCATCCAGCGTTCGAGGGTGAGTGCGCCTTCATCGGGGTTGTTGGGGTTCGTCGGAGGGTTGAGTGCGAGATTTGTCTGTAGTTGTTCTTGGGAGACTTTGCTCCAGCAGCAGCGGGGAGTCTGTAGGGTGTGGTGGTGTGTGAGAGGTTTCCGGAAGGAGAAGTGGATGCAGTGGTGGTCTGTCCAGGTGAGTTCGGTGGCGTGGCTGAAGGTGACGTGATGGCTTGAGGAGAAGATGGCATCTAGCGTGTGGCCGGCGATGTGGGTCGGCGTCGTGACGAGCTGTTTTAGTCCGAGGTTGGCGAGATTGTCGATCAGGGTGGAGGAGTTGCTGTCGTTGTTGTTCTCCAGGTGATAGTTCAGGTCTCCGAGGAGGATATAGTCGGTGGAGGTCAGCGCGTGCGTGCTGATGAGGTCGGCGATGGAGTCGCAGAATTGAGGCCGGGGTCCTGGCGGTCTGTAGAAGAGGTTGCCTCTTAGGGTGGTTTTGGGGTCTGGGTGGATCTGGAAGTGCATGTGTTCAGCGGTGCGGAGGGCGTCGTTGGTGTTAGTTGAGACCTTGATGGTGTTTTTGTGGACGATGGCGATTCCTTCTCCAGCCCTGTTGGTGCAGTCTCTGCGGGTGATCTTGTACCCGACTGGGATGGCTATGGCGATGTCTGGTGAGGAGGTTTCGTTCATCCACGTTTCGGTCAGAAAGGTGACATCCGGTGATGCGGTGTCGAGGAGGTCCCAGAGTTCGACGGCGTGTTTGTGTGCGGAGCGGGTGTTGAGCAGGATGCATCTAAGCTGGTTGGGTTCCGTTGTGGCAGGTGTCTTGAGGTCTTGAGATTTTCTCACAAAATGCAATGACATTGCTGAATTTGACTTCGCTGACAAACGCCACCTTCGGCCACTTTGAATAATAATCCATCATTACTATTGCATACTTCTCAGACCCTGGGTGATTCTCTCAATATATGAGATTTTTTGCTACACGTGCAGGATACAGATTCCCTCACAAATCTTTCTATGTCTATATCTATGCCCCGGCCACCAAAAATCCATTCTTGCTTTTCTTTTAACAGCAGACATCCCACCATGGCCCTCATATAATAAATCCATCAACCTGATCCTCAAGGGTTCAGGCACAACCAACTTGTCACACCTCCTTACAACATCATCCACAACAGATAACTCCTCCCACACATCTTTATACATCCAGACATCATTGTCCAATTTCCATCCAAATGCCGTGGGCAATGTTTTGATCAACTTCACTAAAACGGCATCAGCTGAAATAGCTTCCTTCCACTCATTCGCACTGATGGCTTGACATACGTCTTCAATGTTTGCCACCATACATTCGTCTTCATCTTTATAATCCTTTCTATCGCCCTCTACAGGTAAGCCTGACAAGCAGTCTGCATTCACGTTCTTCACTCTGGGGACATATTTCAAGTTAAACGAAAATTCTTGTAAACGATATAGCCATTTTGCAATGCGTGAAGTAGCCCTACTAGCTTCCGCTGTGGTAAAAATATCTAACAAAGGTCTGTGATCCTTGGAAAGTTCAAACCTTGTGCCCCAAACATGAACACAAAAATGTTGTATGCCCCACCAACAACCTAGAGCTTCCTTTTCTATGGTGGAATATGACATCTCCGCACCCTTAAGGGTACATGATGCAAAAGCCACCACCCTTTCCTTGCCTTCACTCCTTTGCATGAGTACAGCTCCCAGGCCATAACCACTGGCATCAGTTACAAATATGGTTTTGTCTTGGGGGTTATATGGCTTAAAACAGTAGCGCTAGCCACAGCTTTCTTCACCGCCTCTGACTGGCACTCATCTGTCCATTGAAATACCGCCCCCTTTTTCATGAGTTCGTGCAAAGGATGTACCAATTCAGAAAAATGATATACAGATTTGGCATAATACTCGGCTCAACCGAGAAATGATCTTAATTGATCCTTTTCATGTGGAGAAGGAGCTTTTTCTAAATCTTCCACTAGATTCAACTTAGGTTTGATTCCATTGAACAACAATGTGTGTCCAAATAATCTACTTCATGTTCACAGAATTTACATTTCTGTAGGCTAATGGTGAGACCAGCTGCTTCTAGCTTTGTAAGCACCTCCAACAAGATATCATCATGGTGCTTTTCATCCTTTCCCCATATTAAGACATCGTCTTGGAACACCAACACATTTTTTACATCCTTCAAAATATTTGGCATCACCCTTTAAAACATGGCTGATGCCGAAGCAGGGCCAAAAGGCATTTGGATAAACTGAAACGCCCCTTCAGGTGTTATGAAGGACGGTAAATGCTTTGATTCAGGTTGGAAACGCACCTGGTGGTACGCACTTGATAAATCTAGTGTAGTAAAGTACCTACCACCAGCAACACTGGACATCATTTCATTTAAGCGTGGCAAATGATGTCTGTCCACCCATATACTCATTTAAGTCTCTCAAGTCCACACACATGCGGATATTTCCATTAGGTTTGTGTGCAATTATAATCGGACTTAACCATTCAGATGCTTCTATTGGTTCTATGATCCCTTCCTTGCACAGCCTTTGTAGTTCGTCCTTCAATTTTCCTCTCAACGCCATATGGACACTACGAACTTTGTGCACCTTAGGTATGGCATCCTTCTTTAACACAATCCGATGTTCAAACTTTTTAAGATATTCTAATCCTTCCTTAAACAAATTAGGAAACTTCTCAACCCATTTGTTATTGTTAGAATTCGTTAATAAAACTTGTAAAGGATGATTTGGATCGAGAATGATACCCACGTTTTTCTGTTCTTTCTATCCTGTGGGAGGGCGGGTCGGATAAACAGACGAGGAGGCTGAATGTATTTTCCAAAGATGCTTTTTGTTTTATTGTCAGAACTGACAGGGTTTGCGACAATGGGTTGTTCCGCTCCCTCAGGAAGGTCTGTTCTTGATGAGCTAGGCTGGAGGTTGTTGGTGGCTTGTTCCGGCTCGTCGGTTTCGTCAGGGTCACCCCGGAGGCTCATAAGAGAAGACAGAAAACAGCCGTCAGTCGCTTCGGTGATGAGGGAAAGTGCGCTTTTATACCCGTCACCACACCCGGTGGGTTACGACGTCTCTTAGATCTATGATTCCCAACTGTAGGTAATACTCCAACTCAACTCGAGGAAGGGGTTGTGAAGGTTGGTGGGGGGGGGTTTAGGGTACCAAGGAAAACAGAGTCTATCCGGAGTGTGTCCTAAGTGCTCATTTTTCCCTAGGAGGTGCGTCAGGGAAGTGGTTCAAGAGGTGCGTCAGGGAAGTGGCTCAAGAGGTGCCCCCTTCCCCTTTCTAGTCTACCTGCCTCCCTCATACCCTCCCCCACAATCCCCGATGCCGTGGCCACTCACCGGCTCCGCCGCAATTCTCCTGAGTTGCGGCCGCTCTCCAGCCTCCTCCGGCGGATACCACCACTCCTCGCTGCACTGCTCCTCCGGTTCCTCTTCTTCTTGACCAGGATCCTCGTCCCGCCGTTTTTCTTCTCCGGGGTCGCCGCCTTCACTTCTCTGCTGCTCTTCATTTCGGGTTGTTCCTCTCGCCACTCCAATGTCGGGAAAAGACCAGCCTCCTTCGTTCCGCTTCTCTTTCATTGGGCGGTGATGATCGCTTCCGGGGTCATCTCCTCCTACTTCCGGCCTCGCGGTTAACTCCCTCTGTAAGGATATAGAAGAGGTGGGTGTGTTTTGTTGTCCGGTCCCCGCCTTTGTATCGTCGCCCTGTGGGTAGCGGACTCGTAGCAAACCAGCGCGTTCGGATCGGGGTTCGAAGTTCCCAGGTAAGAGTCCGGTCCGTCCTCCCGCTCTCTCACATCTCCCAATAAACATTTTCCTGCTTCTACCACATACATTTTTGCTTCAGTCTTTCTCCTTTCTCCCCTTAAACTTCACCATAGCATTAAAATATCCCAACACAGGTAATTTCATTCCACAATAGCCCTGAGGCTCAACATCAGTTGAGGTCAATTCTGTGGCTCCTAACTCTCCCCACTTTTGCTGGTCAATCAAAGTGAAAGGGGAACAATAGTCTGCCACACATGCACATCAACGTTATTTATAGAAACAATACACTTAGGAGGCACATATAAATCCGTTGGTTTTTTGTCTGAACTGTTAACATTTCCCACCACCATCACTTCTAAATCTTTATCACTCTTGCCTTGTGCATCGCTTGTGGAATGAGGTATAGTGGTGTTGTTAATCACGTTTACAGATTTCTTTTGTTTGTGGAAATCTTCTGCCTTACAAACTCTCGAAAACTGGCCTATTTGTCTGCATTTGTAGCAACGGCTCTTAGAAGCAGGACTGGCTTCAGCAGTGTGTCTATTACAACCACACCTATAGCATAATCTTTTATAACCCCCTTCTTGCTTTACAATAGGGTTTTTGTTATCTTCACTGTCTACCTTGGCAGTTTTCTTGGTAGAATTCAACGCACATACATTGTTTTGATCCACATCTCTTTTTGGCTTAGTATCAGATAATTCCTTAACATATTGAGTGGTATTTTCAATACGCATGGAAATCTCTAATAACTTATCTAACGTGGGATCTTTCAAATCCAATAATTTTTCTTGGATCTTCACATTGTTGGTTCTATTTATTAGTTGATCCCTAATGATCTCAGCCCTTAGTTCCTTAAACCTACAGGTTACTGCTAACCTCCTCAAGGCAGCTACATATTGCTCAATTGTTTCACCTTGTTTTTGAGAACGTGAGAAGAAGTTATGCCTCTCAACTTCTATACTCAACTTCTTTCCAAAATTGTCAGCTAATGCCGACATGGCATTCTCATATACATCATCCTCGTCATCTTTTGATCCTGCATCAATATTCCTTACCCTTGGCTGGAAATTTGGTAAAGTAGTTAAAACCCTTCTACCCTCCACTCCAAGAATGAGTTTTAATATAGGTAATTTCCTTTTTGCTTTAAACACGTTTCCTCCAATGGCTTCTAAATATGTAGTAAAGGGTTCCTTTCAATCCTCCCACTCCATGCAAGTGGGACCAGGGACCAGGTTCTTGCAAAAAAGTAGTTGGAGGAGGAATGGATTGTGAAGCCATAGTAAATTATTGCTTGCTACTATCAAAGCCTTAGTATATGCTTAAATGTAGAAGTCACTGAAGATAAGAAAAGTAAACACAAGGAATGTAATTACGATTGAAGAATGATGAAACATGCAGCAACAATAAAAGTAAAGAACAAACAGTGTGCTGATCACTGATAGTCTCTGACGATAAACACAAACAGAGTGCTCATCACAGTGTAAGAGTTGTCAACGAATATCTGGATGGTAGTGAATTGGATGATATTATGCATTGGTTCCTAGAAGCTGGATATGACCATTGGCACGACGACACTTCACGATGGTAATTGTAACTGAGTGATGCAATAAAAATTGTTTTTGCAAAAAAAAAAAAAATCACAGTGTAAGAGTTTACTCTATTATTTTCGTTGCTCAAATTAACGAAAGACTTGAGCTCTAACATAGTGTGCTGCTTCCCAACTCACTGTAAATTAACATTGTGTGCTTCCATGTTCATGTGTTCCCAATGCCTTCACTGCACCGCTCTAACCAGCTCCGTGCGTTTCGGAAGGAATCAAACAAAACGAGCAGCGCTAAATCCAAAATGGCAGCACGCCAATGTTCTACCCATGTCTAGGCAACCACATCACGACGCTGATTGTGACATTGCCAGCATCAAGTATCCAGGCAACGCAGATTGTATAGACGTCACACGTTGCATATGTGATGACCAAGATGCGTGTTGTCCGACGTCACTAAGCACAAAGAATCCCAAGTCGTGGTGAGCTCGAAGCAGGAGAAAGAGCTCTTATGCAAGGTCCAAGCCGGATAAACAGGTAGGAGTACCTTCACAAGATGGCGGTGTGCGGGTGGACTGGAACTCACAAGATACTCCACACGCTTGTTGAATGACGTTGTGGGAACTGGTCACACACTTGTTCTCGCTCACAACTTCTTTGCCAGGTTACAAAGAAAACGGACATTTACTTTCGAAAAGCACCCGCTCTGGAAAATCGTCGTGCACGATGCTCACTCACCAAATAATAGTCCAAAATGGCTTCTTTCAGAACAAAGGTCTCTCCTCCGGATGAGATATAGTAATAAGGTCAAGGTGGTCAAGACTGGGGGTCAATAGTTATCAATCCAAGTAGGCTGAAATCCAACAGCATAAATTTTCTTTTAAAACTAAATCCTTCTTCAGATGAGATACTTGTCCCCTCAGAAGGCACATCCCACCCTCGTCACCAATTTTAAGATCACAGGACACAGTCTTGATTGAAGAGGATTTATTGTAGATAAGTATAACGACCCCCAAAGACCAACCTCTCAGCTCCTCAGCCAAGCTTCACTGCTGAACTCCACAATCCAGATTCCAACAGTAGAACCTTGTTGCTAAGAGATGAAAGAGAAGCACTGAGACCAAAGATTAAATGAAAACATAACAAGCAATAACCTGCCGGTTTGCAAACTTCACACTTTTTATCACCCCCCGGGAGACAATCTCCTTTTCATCGAGCAACTAATTTAAATCATCTCTGGCAATGTCGACTCAGCAGTGTCCCAAATCTTCCTTGGTGACTTCAACCTTCACTGGTCCAACCCCAATGACCTTGCGGTAACTTGCCTTAAATCGTTCTTAAATGATCAAGAACTGATTCAGCACTGTGCCCAACCAACTCATAATAAATGAGAAACTCTAGACTTCATTATTTCAAAAGGGCAGACCATCAATCTTGATACAATTACCCCTTGCGATTGGTCCGACCACCACTGCATCCTCTTTTATATTAATAGAGAGGTGTCGATGACGAAGGGTCAATCAACGAAATCAAAAATCTGGAAAAGGGACCTCAGATCAATAAACTCAGTTGAACGTCCCTGGAGATCCAAACCCTTCTTGGAACAACTAAAACTCATTAGAGAGGTTAGGAGATTCTACAAGAAACAAATCAAGTGCGCTAACGCTGACTACTTCAGACACCAACTTGTTCAAGCTGCTAACCGCCCTAAGAAACTTTTCAAATTGATCAAACAGCAATCTGTGATAGGTCCAAACCTCTCTGACTCTGGAGACAGCCCACCCCCATGTGACGATCTTGCTGCTTTCTTCATTGAGAATTCAAGACTTATATCCATTGATCTCGCCTCTAAGAAGGCTCTCCTGCCATCCCCAGGGTCTGCACCACCCCTTAACCTCTTAGAAAAATGCAAACCTATTAGCATGAACACTCTGAACAATGCATCATGGGGCACCTTTACTCCACCCAGTGAAAAAGACATCAACAAGATTCTCCAGAATATCAACCCATCCAACCACTTCAAAGACCTGTTGTCCCGGCCATCTTCAAACAAATCAAGAATGTACTCATCCCCACCTGGACAAGGATTGTAAACACTTCTCTATCACAAGGCACGATCCCTGACTGCCTAAAAGCAGCTCAGGTGTCACCTATACTAAAAAAAAACGAACGCAGATAAAGCTGACCTCAATAACTTCTGCCCTATCTCCAACATCCCCACACTAGCCAAACTCCTAGAAAAGTGCTCACATAGAGAACTTCCATCTCCTAGACCAGCAGAAATCAGGCTTTCGGAAGGGGCACAGTACTGAGTCGGCTCTCACTCACGTTATGGATGACATCTTAAAAATGCTTGACCAAAATGATTCTTGCCTCATAATCCTCCTTGACCTTTCCTCCGCATTTGACACAGTTAATATTGACAACCTCTTATCCATTCTGAAGCATAGGATGGGTTTCTCTGGTCGTGTGCTACAATGGTTCTCGTCCTTCCTCCACCACAGATCACAAAGAGTCAAGGCAAACCACTCTCTCTCCCAGCCCTCTCCAGTACTCATGGGTGTCCCCCAAGGGTCAGCCCTATCTCCTATCCTCTTCAACCTTTTCTTGGAACTCTAAATTCCACGAACATTCTTTTCCATATGTAGGCCGACGATACGCAACTTTATCTGAAAATCTCATCCCCGGATGACATAATTTCACTCAACTCTACCCTAACATCTACACAAAATTGGTTAACTGAGAACCATCTCCTGCTCAACACCTCCAAAACTGAATTCCTTCTCATCTCGCCTCAGAACCACGTCCCCAAGCTAGACTTTTGGCTACATCACCTCACTACTTTCAAATGCACCCCTCTCATCATAGACTCTGCCAAATCCCTCGGAATCACCCTGGACAAGCACCTGAATATGAAAAATCACATTACCAATGTGTGTAAGGGAGCTGATCACGTAATGAGGCCACTTAGAAATATCAAACCATTCCTTCCACAAACTGATTTCAAGCAGGTGGTCCAAGCGCTTGTCTTGCCGAGGTTTGACTATGGCAGTGCTACGCTCTGTGGCCTTCCCAAATACACCCTGGCTCCACTATGGGCATCACTAAAAGCTGCGGCTAGATTGGTGACTGGTACCAAACAAAATGAGCACATATCCCCAGTCCTAAAATCTCTTAAATGGTTGCCCTAATAAATGAGAAACTCTAGACTTCATTATTTCAAAAGGGCAGACCATCAATCTTGATACAATTACCCCTTGCGATTGGTCCGACCACCACTGCATCCTCTTTTATATTAATAGAGAGGTGTCGATGACGAAGGGTCAATCAACGAAATCAAAGATCTGGAAAAGGGACCTCAGATCAATAAACTCAGTTGAACGTTCCTGGAGATCCAAACCCTCCTTGGAACAACTAAAACTTATTAGAGAGGTTAGGAGATTCTACAAGAAACAAATCAAGTGCGCTAACGCTGACTACTTCAGACACCAACTTGTTCAAGCTGCTAACCGCCCTAAGAAACTTTTCAAATTGATCAAACAGCAATCTGTGATAGGTCCAAACCTCTCTGACTCTGGAGACAGCCCACCCCCATGTGACGATCTTGCTGCTTTCTTCATTGAGAATTCAAGACTTATATCCATTGATCTCGCCTCTAAGAAGGCTCTCCTGCCATCCCCAGGGTCTGCACCACCCCTTAACCTCTTAGAAAAATGCAAACCTATTAGCATGAACACTCTGAACAATGCATCATGGGGCACCTTTACTCCACCCAGTGAAAAAGACATCAACAAGATTCTCCAGAATATCAACCCATCCAACCACTTCAAAGACCTGTTGTCCCGGCCATCTTCAAACAAATCAAGAATGTACTCATCCCCACCTGGACAAGGATTGTAAACACTTCTCTATCACAAGGCACGATCCCTGACTGCCTAAAAGCAGCTCAGGTGTCACCTATACTAAAAAAAAACGAACGCAGATAAAGCTGACCTCAATAACTTCTGCCCTATCTCCAACATCCCCACACTAGCCAAACTCCTAGAAAAGTGCTCACATAGAGAACTTCCATCTCCTAGACCAGCAGAAATCAGGCTTTCGGAAGGGGCACAGTACTGAGTCGGCTCTCACTCACGTTATGGATGACATCTTAAAAATGCTTGACCAAAATGATTCTTGCCTCATAATCCTCCTTGACCTTTCCTCCGCATTTGACACAGTTAATATTGACAACCTCTTATCCATTCTGAAGCATAGGATGGGTTTCTCTGGTCGTGTGCTACAATGGTTCTCGTCCTTCCTCCACCACAGATCACAAAGAGTCAAGGCAAACCACTCTCTCTCCCAGCCCTCTCCAGTACTCATGGGTGTCCCCCAAGGGTCAGCCCTATCTCCTATCCTCTTCAACCTTTTCTTGGAACTCTAAATTCCACGAACATTCTTTTCCATATGTAGGCCGACGATACGCAACTTTATCTGAAAATCTCATCCCCGGATGACATAATTTCACTCAACTCTACCCTAACATCTACACAAAATTGGTTAACTGAGAACCATCTCCTGCTCAACACCTCCAAAACTGAATTCCTTCTCATCTCGCCTCAGAACCACGTCCCCAAGCTAGACTTTTGGCTACATCACCTCACTACTTTCAAATGCACCCCTCTCATCATAGACTCTGCCAAATCCCTCGGAATCACCCTGGACAAGCACCTGAATATGAAAAATCACATTAGCAATGTGTGTAAGGGAGCTGATCACTTAATGAGGCCACTTAGAAATATCAAACCATTCCTTCCACAAACTGATTTCAAGCAGGTGGTCCAAGCGCTTGTCTTGCCGAGGTTTGACTATGGCAGTGCTACGCTCTGTGGCCTTCCCAAATACACCCTGGCTCCACTATGGGCATCACTAAAAGCTGCGGCTAGATTGGTGACTGGTACCAAACAAAATGAGCACATATCCCCAGTCCTAAAATCTCTTAAATGGTTGCCCTACGAAGCTCGAATTCAGTTAAAGATTGCTGTTCTGGCGCATAAAGCGCTGTATCTCAAAACCCCCGGGTACCTAGTGCAAAAGCTTGAATTATCCTGTGGTGGTAGAGCCTCAAGAAGCGCTAACACTTTCCTCATAAAACCACTCATTCTTAGCAAAAAGAGAAATTGTCACCAAGCCTTCTCCGGCGCTGCCCTATAGATATGGAACTCTCTTCCACCAGAAGTACGCAGAATCTCCTGCTTTCAAACTGGAAGCCAAAAGATTCCTAATGAATAAATTCTTACCTTAATTGGGCTAGTTTCACCTGCTTGAAGCCATTGATCCTACATCCATTGTACCTACATTTGATGCTGCTCTTCCTTACTGCATAGTGTGTCTCCCCGCGTAGCCTGCTATATACCTGTCAACTGTATTACTCTCCCTGTCTAATTTGCCTTGTAATTATGCGATTTTTCATGTTTTTGTATTCTTACTTGATGTCGACATTGCTTTTATGTTCTTCCTTACATCCTTTTTGTAAAGCGCTCCAATATCCTTTGGGATCTTGTTTGCGCTATATAAAACTTTATAAATAAATAAAATAAGCAGCTATGAATTTTGTCTATCAAAACCATTGATCTCGGCATGGGGGTTACAGCCCTGCCAAGCTTCCCAATTTCAAGCGTGATGTGCTGCCCCAGTCCAGGTTTTTTCTTGAATTCTGTTATTTTTTGTCTTGTTTAGTCCATTATACAGCAGGACTACAAGTCCCAGAATTCAAAGGAAAAAAACAGAAACCTAGACTGGAGCAGCACATCACGCATGGAGCTGTGAAACTTGGCAGCTAGCAAAAAGAGCTGGTGGAAGAACCCTAGCAGATCAAATTATTACTTCGTTGAATCAGGGAAACATCCTATGCCCCGAATAAATTAAATAAGTACCAGGGACAGCGCATTGGCTCAGGTTCCTCTGTCAGCGACAACGGCAAGGTGGTAGCCATCTGAGGCTAGTGCTGGTTCTGTCTTTTGCTGTAAGGTATGCAACAGATTGAAATATCCGTCTTATTCATCAAATGTATTTGAATACAACATATCAACGTTTTTGACAGGGCACTTTGATGTAAAAGTAAAACCAAAATGTTTGTACGTATTGTACTTAAAACATCTGATTTCTAAATTGTGATGTGCTACTTTATACATTAGATAAACCATACCCTATGTTTTATTTGAAAAGAGACCCAAATATTGAACTGAAATAACTGACCGTGCACGAAATCAAAACTATAGCAGGTGCTATAACGTATTTACCGTCTTTCAGTTCAAGATGGCCGCCAAGCTGACCGTCGTGATTACAGTCTAAGGACCTCTACATGCTAATTGTTGTAATGAGTAAATGTTTACTGGGCCCAGGTGATGATCGTCCTCTTTCTGCGACTCTGCGATCTTTGTCTTCTTTTTCTGTCTATTACCCGCGTGCAGGCTAAAGGTCGAGGGTGTCACACTGTGACTAGAGCTGACATACGGGGATGTGCGATTGGTTGAAGTGGTGTGAGAGGGCGGTGTTACATGTTGGGTACCGCGCTCTGATTGGTAGAATAGGTACTCGGTGTTAGAGGAGGGTCGGCATCTGTCAACGGGAGACCTGCCCAAAAGAAAGCAACGGAGGAAGGTGAGAGGGAATGAAGAGATTCCAGGTGAGAAAGCGTTTGGCGTGAATAGAGGGGCGCGAGTGAGAGGTAGAGACCACAGGGGAAGGGGGGGGCGAGGGAAAGCGGAGATGTTCAGAGAATACATGACGAGAGGACAGGTGTTTTCCTGGGCCCAACATGCATTCCAGACACTACTCTTTAGACAAAACATGCCTGAATAACATTCTGCACAGGCCAGACTGGACCGCTAACATTAGCTTCTTTAACAATGATTCCCCTGTCCGCTGGAATAAATATTGTCCCATACACAATAGCAGGTTGACCACGCACAACCATTACTCACACGTGCCTTCTTCAGCTACCACCTAGGCATACGAACCCCATATTCACTGCCTCCCCAAATTCCCAGCGTTAGTATTACCCCACTACTTAATGTTACTCTGCTCATAATGTGCCAGTCTTTGCCTATAATTTAATAATCGTATGCTCTATGGGAGTTGCAACCTTGACTTCCATCAGGAGATCCAATCAGACTTGAAAAGCAACTTACAATGATGAGCGCAAAGTCTTGGACTGGGGCAGTTTGTCCCAAAGGCACGAGCCACCTGGTAAACCTACTGGCACGACATGAGTCAAATAGTAAAGACTCTGGCAAACCTGAAACCCTCCTAGACATTGGCACTGACGCTAGGCCAACCACCGGACAATGGCCCATGACCTGGCAGTCTCTTCTTGGAGCAAGTATCTGTTTCCAGACAATACACCTGCAACAAGCCCGCAACGCCAAATATTCCCAGTGGGGAAACCATGCCCTACAATATTAACCCTGGACTGAGCAAGTCACCCACCAGATATGACTACTGGACCAAGCGTACTTCAAAATCACTAGGACCTCCGAACCAAGCATACTCTTCCCCAAATATCACCTGTGAACGGAACCCCCTCCCACTATAATAGTACTGCTAGTCCAACATTGTTACACCCAAAACTTGTACCTAGCATGTTTTCCCCAAGCACTACGCCAGGGATCCAGTATGCCATCCTCCAAACACTTACCCAGAACCAAACATCACCCTCGCCTCACATGTGAGAACGCTGTTCTAAAACATTACATCCATGCCCCATTTTAACACCACACATTGTACTCTAGGCTAAACATTCCCCAAGTCAAACTCCACAGCTCAAGCCCTCTCACAGAAACTACCAAATGAGTTAAGCCAGCTCCACAGATCCTACCTGTGGGCGCAATCGTTTATTCTCACATTGAAATTCCCTTTCTCAAATGCATAAAGATCAACTGCTCTTTGTCGAGACTGCGTCCACTAAGTCGAAAATGCTTTGCAATTTAAACTCTAGGGACGTAAAACCAAACACCAAGATGCCTTTGTTTAAAACATTTAATATTGGACCAACTTTGCTTCATCAGGACCAAGGCCTTCCACAGCCATGTGACTCTTCCGATTCTCGCAGATACTACTCTGAGGGCCAAGCCTGCTAAATCCAAAATAGACCACCCAAAGCCATAACTTGTATATCTGATGGAAGTCTCGCAGCCTTAGCTCCAGTCTGTGCAAGACTCATTAGATTTTGCAGAGTCTTCATAATCACATGATATATATGTCAATGTGATCAAGCACTGCCACAGGAGAGGAAATTAATTGAAACGACTTGTTATTTAGCCCTATGATAGAAAAAAAATCCGGATACCAAGATAGCTAAAATATAAATGTGTAACATCATTATCTCACATTTTTTAAATTTATGACAATGTATATGTTTCAGAGAAACAAAGTAGGCAAAGTTTCTTTTGCATACTACAATGTATAACATTTGCAATACCTTGAAGAAAGGAACAGAGAACACAGTTAGGAAACCCCTTTGAAAGAAAAGGGAATTGGCAACAAGAAGGCGGGTAGACATGGAGGTAAAAATAGATTTACCGGAGAAGGGCATGGGTAATTAGAACTATTGTTTTGAATATTACAGGTTAAATGTTTTGAATGTATGGCTTTTTGTTTTAGATCAAATGGCATTGATCTGGGTGCTTTGCTGTCTTAAGAACTGAGCTAACAGGCTGAGGTTGATCTATCGTCTTATTCCAAAAGATATGTGTCATCTGAATGATATCCCAACTGCCTGCATAGCTCTACTAATCTGTGTAAACCGAGGAACACATTTGGTCTAAGTCCCGATTTGGTAAAATCTATGTCACCCTAGGGATAGCCTCACTGTCTTTGGCCATAACTATGTATAGGAGTGACAGTGTTGCTGTTTAAACTCTGAATATGAGTTAATATAACAATGAAACCCTGCTTTCTAATGTCAGAGTTTGTAAAATCCATGTAACTGGAGGTGTAGTGCTGCTGTTTAATGCGTGAGCTTACTGAGGCATAGCACTGCTGTTTTAATTCCATTGCTTATAAGATCTGTATATCCGAGGAGTGGCTGTATCTAAAACCTGAGCCTGTTGTATCTTGCTCAAGTATTGATATTGAGGACAAAATCCTAAAATGGATGATCATGATCTTGGAAGACTATTCCCATGGAATTACTGTTCCATCTTTTCAGTACTCTTATAGACAAACAAATTGGGGAGGTAATGCCTCAGAGATCAGCCATTTCACTGATATTTAAATGTTATCTCAGGCGTTTGGCTATACATTCATTCATTTGAAATAAAGTTTTTCATATGAAAGCAAACAATTCCCCTTTGATCCTCAGTTTTAAATGTCAATTGGATAAAGCTCACTAGAAGTTCAAGTCGGTTATGCATCCAATCAGCGGCGATGTTCAGCCAGTCAGCTGAAATTAAACTAATCAAAATCAGAAATTCTTCTCCACGTGGCAAGCTGATCTCTGACTAGCTTGGAGAGGAAAATGCCTGAACCCTGCAAGTACAGTTAGTACCTGAGCATCTTCATAGACTCTAAATTGTTCATGGAAGTGCAAAGCTCATTGGTCATAGAGGTCACCTCTTACCATCTGATGCTCTTGTGAAGAGATCCTTTTTGTGGTTCCTACTTTTTGTTACAGCGGTCAGCACATTTTCTTTCTGCATTTATGCTTAACTTGCTTGTAATCAGTTTAGAATGCTGCAACCAGTATAGTTCTGAATGAGTCAGAAGCAACATTTTGCGTGTCCTTGTTATTTGCCCAGGTTTTCAGTCTATAGACCTATTCCATTGATTTCATTTTTATTATTATTAAAAAGATTATAGGGCACAATTGCTACCTACACGAGTATTCTGGGGATGATAATAGCCACTCAATGATGTTTGCACAAGCAACTCTTAAGAGGTAAAGCCTTCCTAAATTCCAAGAACTCGTATGTAGAGTGAAGGGACTGAGGTAAGCTATTCCAGAGATGTGCAGCTCGCAATGAAAATTATCTGCCTCCAGCTTTCTCTCGTCAGAACTTGAGGGCGATGATAAGGTTTGCATCAGCAGAGCGCAAAAGGCCTCTGGGTCGATATCGTTTGAACTTCTGTTGCAGAAACCATGGTCCTTCCTTGTGAATGTTTTTTTTTTGTACAATGCAGAGTAAATTAAACATAACTTTGTTAGACAAAGGTAGCAAATGTAGTGCCTCAAGGGCACCACATGTAAATGATTGGTGTGACAGTAGCAGTGCTAGTCTGTGATCAGAAGTCAGAATCCACTAAAATCACTTCAGGATATATTCTGGAGCACCCACAAATAGAGAAATGCAATAATCTCACTTACTTTAAATTATCGATTTTACTGTAAAAGGACGCCTGAGATCAGGGAGAAAAGGAAAAAATTTACAAAGGCCTGGTATCAAGGAGAAGCCGGAGGATGATACTTTATTTACAGGACTGAACAGTGATAGGTCATCAGTTAGATGAAAGTCCAAGTTACGGACTTAGATTGAGACACAAGGCATAGAATCACCAGACCTTGGCCAGAAATGAGTAGTAAGAACTCTCAAAGGCTTGCAGTAGAGCAAGTCAGGATTTCGATCTTCTCTCCATTAAATTTCAAGGCGTTCCCAGCTTAGCATGAGGTAATGTCCTGCATAAATGTATGAAAGACTTTAAAAGGATGAGGGATATAATGATTGACTTCTATAATGAACTGAGTGTCCTCGGGGTATTTCAGGAAGTTTTCTCTATGGGCTCTAATCAGCTGTGCAAATGGACTTAAATAAAATTTGAGTTGAGTAGTGCTTAGTGCAGGCCTCGATGAACACCTTGACCCAAATATTTAAATTTGGACTTAAAAGAAGGAAGATGCGCCACTTGGGATATGTTTTCTAGATATGATGTACACCAATTCAACACTTTTTTCCTCTGATACCAACCTCTGTCAACCTGGTAATCAGAGTATCATGGGCCACCGTTGTGAATGCAGCAGACAAATCAAGTAAGACCAGGGCCACAGCTGGCCTTTGTCTGCTGACGTTCTAAGGTCGTCTAAGACCGAGACAAGAGTGGATTCAGTACCATGTGCCCGGCAAAAACCTGATTGGGCAGTGCCCAGCAGTTGGTAATGCTCCACAAAGTCCAAAATCCGCTTATTAATGTATTTCTCCATGATTTTCACTGGAAAGTTGAGGAGAGATAAGGGCCGGAAATTGCTCACATTTAAAGAGTCCACCTCAGATTTTTTTCAGCAGTGGAATAAAAATGTCCTTTCCATTTATTACAGATTGCCAATAGGGGTTTGGCCAAGGAGGAGGACATATTCCTCCAAATCCTAGGAGGTATAGGAACCAGAGATGAACTTGAGGACATAGAATTTGAATTTTTTATTAAGTATATAAGAGCTATTAACCAAAGGCAGTTGGATTTGGGGATCTAGGGCCAGATGTATAAACATTATGAATACTGATTTACTAATGTTAATTCCCTCCAAATCGCAATTGGGGAATCAGTATTCCTAATGTATGAAACTCATCGAATTTAATTCAGTGATTTCTTGTGGGGCGTAAATCGACTGACCTCATGAAAATTAATGAGGTAGGTTGCAGTTTGCGACCCATTAGGAATCACTGCACTTTTTCATTATTTCTTGTGTGCACAATCTGATGATATTGGGGCGCTCACTTCGTCATCTGTCTTGCCATAGTGCGAACACAAGAAGATGGTATTGGAGCGCTTTAAGTGTTCACCAGTTACATTACACAATGACACATTCATTTTTTTTTTGATAGCAAACTTTATTGCATTTAGATTTAACACAAACTTACATCGGTAGCAGAACCACACATTAGTTTGATACAGGTATACACAAGTTTTCAGAGTGATGCTCATCAAAGGGAATAGATATACTGTCGTATGAGGACGAACATTATCTCCCACGCACTTGAACACTCACGGGGGAAGGAGATTGAACCATTTACCCCATATTCGGCCAAACATCTCAGGACGGCCTCTGGCCGCAAAAAGGGGTTCCTCCTGGGCTCCACACCAATCCACTCCCCGCCTCCAGCGCCTAACAGTGGTTGGCTTGGCCTGGGACCACAAGGCGGCAATGTCCCGTTTCGCCACCGCCGTTCCCAGCAGGCATTTATCTGCTCTGGATCCATCCAGGCCCTCCAACACCCCGAGCAGCAGGCGCAGCGGATCATGGGGAACCACCCAACCCAGGGCGCCCGTAAGCTCCCCTTCAACTTCCCTCCAGAACGATTCAATAACTGGGCACTGCCAGACCACATGAAAGAAGTCCGCAGCGGTATGAGAGCAGCGCGCGGAGGAGGACCGCAGATTAGCTTTATACAACCGCACCGGCGTGAGGTAGGCCATATGTAGGAAATAAAGTTGGGCAAGACGAAGTTTGGAGGAGGTTGTCAAGGTCTTGGGTGCCATAAGGGCATCCCTCCAGTCTGCCTCCTCCAGGGGACCCAGCCATCCCTCCCACCGGGTGCGTAGTCGAGCGAGAGACGCAGGACCATTATTAGCTAGGGATTTGTAAATTCTTGACACCCCTCCTCTACCAAGGTCACCCATCAACACCTGGGCCTCCAAGGGACTGAACTCTGGAAGGGTAGTAGGACTGGGAATGTGCACCTGTAGAGCATGGCGAAGTTGGAGGTATTTGTAAAACTGTGAGGGAAGGAGAGAGTGACGCTGTTGCAGGTCCGCAAAAGATCTAATGTGGTCCCCCACCCAGACGTCCCCCAGAAGCGAAATCCCCACGAGGTCCCAGAGCCGGAAGTCTCGAAGGGAGGAAACCTCGTTCAACCATGCTCCACTCCACAAGGGCGTCTGCCTGGTGAGCCTCTGGTCCCACCGGACGTAACGCAAAGCCGTGCGCCAGGCCAGGAGCACCGACTTAGTGATGGGAGGAAGATCCTGCGGTATTGGGCGGCCATACAGATAGTCCTGGATTCGTGGAAAGTCCAGGGCTCCAAGTTAAACTTGGTACGCTGGATCCGACTATCCACCGGTGAACCAATTGTGGATCACAATAAGGCGAGTGGCAAGATAGTAAAGGTGCAGGGTAGTAACCCCCATGACCCCGTCGTAGGGAGGGATACGGCAATGAGCTAGGGACAATCGTGACCTCCCGTTACCCCACAGAAAACAAACGAGAACACCATCCATCTCCCGGAACCAGCTGCTCGGGAGGTAGGCGGTTGTGTTCTGTAGAATATACAGAAAACGGGGAAGGATCATCATTTTAAAAAGGGCACTACGGCCTAAAGGGTTAAGAGGAAGGGATTGACATTTCTTAAGATCCGCCTTGGCCCTGGAGACCATGGGCGCAATGTTCAGGGCCCATTCAAGCTCCGGAAGGAGGGTGATCCACACACCCAGATAGTTGAAGGACTGTGTACGTAAGGGAATATTCGTTTGCCAGTCAAAGCATGACCGGGATGGGTGTAGAGGGACTAAGGTAGACTTCGCTGGGTTGAGTCGAAGGCCAGAGATCCGCTCGAACGCCGAAAGGACGCCCAGACAGCGCGGACCACAATGTTCAAGGTCTGCTAGATACAGAAGGACATCATCAGCGTATAAGGCTATCTTATCTGCGTGGCTCCGGTCCCAGGTCCAGCCGCTGATGAGTCCTGACGAATGATCGCCGCCAGAGGTTCCATCGCCAAAGCGAATAGTAGTGGAGAAAGTGGACAACCCTGACGGGTGCCCCTTTGGATGGAAAAGGACTCGGAGAGTACGCCGTTAATAAGGACCCGCGCCCTGGGTTGGGAATAAAGAACCCAGATGAGGCATCGAAAGAGGGGGTCGAAACCCAGCCTCTCCAGCTCTTTGCCAAGGTAACCCCAATCCACCGTGTCAAACGCCTTTTTGAAGTCTATAAAAAGTAGTGCCAGGTAGGGGGTAAGGCGATGACGGTGAGCGAGGGCAAGGTGGAGACGGCGTATACAATGCCGGGTCCCCCGGCCTGACATAAATCCACACTGGTCTAAGTGAACCAGGTCCTGTAGGTGGGGCCGGAGCCGTTGAGCCACCACAGTGGTGAAGATTTTGATCTCAGTATTGATGAGCGAGATCGGACGATAGTCGGCACAGTCAAGGGAGGGTGGATTTGTCTTGGGAAGAACGACAATGGTGGCCTCATCCGCTTCGGGCGGGAAGGATCCTTGTTCAGCGACATGCGCGAACAGTTCCAGGACACATTCATTTTTGTCGCAGATCCTGCTCAGTTAAGGTTTTTTTCCCATCGTCGCTTACCCATCTCCCCAGCTCCTCCAACTTCCCTGCTTGACCCATTTCCCCCCCCCCCCCCAATAACTCCCTCGTCGCTGCTGTTTTTTTTTTTTTTTTAGCAGGAGCTGATGGTATTGGAGTGCTTGTTCCATGCTCCATCTTGCCATAGTATTGGAGCCCTTCCAGTGCTCACCAGTTACAGAACAGTTAGACTGCCTGTTTGTTATGGAGACATGGGCAAGGAAGACTCTGGCCCAGACTTTGTGGTTGCTACACCACTGTAGAAGACGTGAGACTGGATAGGAATGTTAGGAGGGATGGAGGCTTGGCCTTTACTTTTAGGGAACAATTGAGTTGCACGTCAACACCGGTGGCGAAGGTTGTGAGGTAGGGCACTTCAAAATCAAAATTATAAATTTTGTGATTCTGGCGGGCCTTCTGACATATAATTCACCTGGTTCCAAAAAGCAATTAATTATGAACTGGCATCAAGTACTTGGGCCCTTCATCTTCTGTGGTGGTCTGACCGTTCCGGGGGATTTCAATTTTCATCTGGGAGAAGAGAGTAACCGTGATACTAGGGCTCTACTCGCCCTCATGAACAGTTTCGGCCTTAGCCAGCGGCCGACTCATAAAGCTGGACACACGTTGGATGGGATCTTTTCCAATCAAGAGACCATGACTGTTAGCGATTGCGTTCAGTTAAGTTGGTCAGACAACAGTCTGAAAACGTTTCGCGCACACAAGGAACATGTGGCAGAAAGTACGTTGGGCACCGCTAAGAGCGTCGGAAACTGGAAAAATATCACAGCTGGCAATTTCTTAAAGGCCCTGTTAAGATTCAAAGAGTATCGATCTTAAGGGTCCTGGCATACTGATAGAGAATTTTAACAATAGGGTGAGGTCAGCCATTGAGGAGGTTGTACCTCTGACCAGAGCCTTCCCTGAAGGTAGGAAGAAGTCCTCTGCCCCATGGTTCTCTAAGGAGCTCAAGGAGCTTCAAAGGCTATGTAGGAGGCGAGAACGCAGCTGGAGAGTGGTTCCTAAATTGGAGAAAATCAAATATAAGGAGCTCATTGTCAAATGCAAACAGGCTATCAAGAAGGCGAACGCGGTGTATTTCTCCCAGAAGAGTAGACCGGCTATAAATGTCCTGAAGGAACTTTTTAGCACTGTCTGTGCCCTCTTGGCTCCTCCTACCCATCAGGCGGTGGGGAACTTGCAGGCTTTCTCTAATAAGGCTGCAGATTGCTTCATAGATATGATCTTGAGGATGTTTGCATATTTTCCTGTGCCTTTTGGATAGTCCCAGTAAATCTGGGTTGGCAGAAGGTGAGGAGAGGAGGAGAGGGCTATGGCTCTCGATGAGGATGGTGTGACCCCCGAACTGCTTAACCCCAGATGTTTAGCCAGGTTCTCCTTGTTGCCTGTGTCTAAAATCAAGACTGTTGGGAGGAACTACTTTGTGCTCACTGGATGATCCCTGTTGCACAGCGTCCTGCAGCTGGTCCCTGATTGCTGAGGCCCTGGAGAAGGTCTAACCTCAGGTTCTGGAGTTCGGACTTTACCTGCAGGGTTGGAAGGAGGCAGTTGTCATCCCTCTGAAGAAAAAAAACTTAGGGGGGACTCAAGAGATTTGAAAAACGTGCACCCTATTTTGTTACTGCCCGCTCCAGCTAAACTCTTGTAGAAGCATATAAACCATGAATTAGCCCAGTTTCTCCTGGATCAAGAACTCCTTGACTCTTCTCAAAACGGGTTCAGGAGAAATCACAGCACCGAATTGGCACTTATAGCGACTGCTGACTTAATTCACAGGCAAGTCGACAAGGGTGGTGTGGCTATCCTGGTGCTGCTGGCCCTGTCCACAGGCTTTGACACCATATCTCCATCTCTGTCTGTGCAAAGGCTGTGTCAGGCTGGGCTGAAGGACATGGCCCTCAATTTGCTGGAGTCCTTCCTGTTGGACAGGATGCTCACGGTAGCTGTGGGATCCCAAGAGCTACTCCTTTCCAGCTCCCCTGTGGGGTCCCACAAGGGTACTCCTTAAGCCCGACCCTATTTAATTTATATGCCGCCTCCTTGGCGAAGCTGGTGCACTCTTGGTTTTCTGGTGTCGTCCTATGCCGATGACCCTCCGATGATCGTTCACGTCTCCGATGACTGGGAAGAGTTGGCTGACAGGTTCAAGGATTACATGATGGAGATCAGCAGGTGAAAGAGGGAGAACTGGCTCAAAATGAATGGGGAGAAAACTGAGATCTTAGTTTTCGGAAGGGATAGCTCTGTTTGAAATAACCGCTGGTGGCCAGAAATATGTAGTACTGCACGTACCCTGGCAGCTGTGGCCAAAAACCTGGGTGTGATTTTTGATAACACCTTGACTTTTGACACCCAGTTGAATAGAACTGTGAGCTCCTGCTTTTGGATCTTCAAGATCTTGTAGAAAATTCTGCTGTTTCTCCCGAAAGAGCTTAGGATGTCAGTGGTCATTTTGTGTATCACCTATTCCTTAGACTACTGCAATGCCCTGTAACTAAATGTTAACAAGTTTTCCCTAAACATGTTTCAAATCCTCTATAATGTGACTGCTTGGGAGTACCTAAACATTGTTCAGTAAGGGAGGGATTGAAATCACTACACTGGCTGCCAGTTCAGAAGCCGGTGGTTTTTAAAGCTCTTTGCTTGGTTTACTAGGCTCTCCGCTTGCAGGGACCATCTTACCTCAGGACGGCCTTTAACTGATATGCCTCTACGAGGTACCTGAGATCTGTGGGTCAATGGAAGGTGGTAGTTCATATGTTCAGGAAAGCTAGGTGGGGAGTGGACCTTCACAGTGGCAGCCACAAGGCTGTGAAATTCCCTCCTGGAATACATCAGGAGTTTAAATATGTATCTAATATTTCGTAGGCAGGTGAAAACTTGGTCATGCCAAACTAGCCCTCCTTCAGAGTCAGCGGATTGTTTTGGTACTCTCTGCTCTGGGTCCTCACCCCTCGCACAGTCTTATACAGCTCAGGGCTTAGATGCCGTCTGGTTTTACATGCTCTAGAAATACTACAATTACATTGCACAATGATACATTCATTGTCGTAGGCAGGGGGAAGCATAAGTGATTTGCCCAGAATCACACATTATTCCGCCGACCCTGAGATTCGAGCCTAGTCTGCAGCTCTGGTTGTTATGCCACATCTTCACTTCACTTCAAAGCTCCTCAACTGTTTCCCGCTAACACTTCCACATTTGTTCGGCAAGACCCCGTTAACACGGAACAAGCATTGGCAAAGCCAAGAGATCTCTGCAGTGGCTGACCTATTGGCCTCGCCAATGTGAATGTATTTTAGCCATGTTGTCTAGCAGCACATTTGCTGTTCAGCATGGCTTGAAGTCACTGAAACAAATTCTATGATGCGACCAGCGCAGGCCACGTCATGGCAATTATTTTTTTGTGTTAGGAGGGGCAGGACAATAAACTCAACTTGCTGGGGGAAGAGACTTGGCGTCAGCTCAACATCCTGTGGTTCTGGGCTTTCAGTAACTTTCAGCCATGCTGAACAGCAGATATGCTGCTAAACAACATTGCTACAAGACATTCACATTAAGAAGGCCTATAGCTCGGAAATTGCCAAGACCAATTTGCTTTGCCAGTGCTTGTTTAAGAGTAGGCTGTGGTCCTTGGGGCCACTGCCTGCTCTTAAAAAATATTATTTGAGATAATTTTATACAGAGAGGCTGAGGCAATAAACCATTGCACCTAACACTTTAGTGGGGTAAAATTAACAATAGCTCAAAGTAGTGCACGGACCCAGAAGACCAGTCCCCTTCGTCTTCCTCACAGGAATAAATCCATGAACAATTGCAGAATCAAATGGCCCAGCACCACAATTTTATTACCATATGATAAACGTCAGTTTACAACGATTCAGCACAATTATATAACATAATGTACAGACTCCATTATGTTTGTTCAGCAGAGATTCCTTCAATCATGCTCTTATTCCTTTATTTAAAAAAAAAAAAAAAATTCTTTAATTCAAATGTAGCCAATGCGTCTCGTCACAAAGGACTTCTTCAGGGCTACAGAAAAATATATAAAATACAGTTTTAGAAACCTATACACAGAATTTTATCTCCACAAAATCACAAAACATGGAAAAAAGAAAGTGACAAAAGAACAACATATTCCCCATTACAAATGTGATTAACATACATTTTAGGACCCAAAGCACACACCTAAGTAGTGCCTTATGGTTGGTTAATCAATAAGCCAGTCTCCATTTATTACAAATGAATTAGTGTATCAGATTTCCCTAAAACAGTTTGTAATTTGCTCAAATTCATATATTTTTGTTGTGAGTCCATTTCTTTTCAAAAGATTTTTTCGGTAAGATGCTTGATGTTTAACTCCAACTTTATTGAGTGATTGTCCATCTTATCTCAAATTCAATCCAAGGTTATGTATTTTCTATTTATTATTATTCTAGTTAGTACGGTTGAAAACACCTTTATTATGAGGTATGATAAGCCATACCTTCAAGTGGAGGTTCCTCTGAATGGTACAGTATGGTAATGTCATGGAATTAGTTGTGCATTGACTTATTTGCCAAAGACCAAATTTCCCTAGGACCTGTAACAGATGTGAAAGGAATGTATTTTTTTTCAAAAATTTATGGATCAATAAACAACGCAACATTTCCAAACAATAAACAACCCAGCCATTAGAAGAGCTAGAATCGTACCTCTGAGGGAAGGTACCCAACAGTGGACATGTCACTCTGTATAGAGAGAACTGTAGCTAAGTATCTCCAACCAGAGTTGTTTAGTGCACCATAGTCACGAATCCAGTTAGGGATTTCTTGTCCGTGATGGCTGTCGTTTTGTGGATCCTAATAGTAATATATAAAGAGTTTTGGAGTGAAATGGTATGTCTGTGTCATTCATGAGATAATAGCTTTGTTATATCTTCTTTTTCACAAAAATTGAGTAACCAGAAACCATGTCACAGCATCCTATAATCTCAGTACTCAACTAGTTTGTGCAACTCAGTTGGCCGGGGGGCGGGGGGGGGGGAGGAGGGGAGGGGACTGCTCTATACATGCACCAACTATCCTGTATTGACAGATATTGGACCACTTCCCCCACTCCAGAGCAGCGCTCTATATAAGCGACAAATGGATTGCCAAAATGCCCATGCAACATCGCCCATAGCATATAAATTCACACACATTAGTTCAAACGTTATTGGTCCAAAATGAGTACATCACTGCTCATTAGTGACAGACACCCCCGACATGCCTCTGGTCAAACCTCAGGTAAGAGAATATATTATTCAAAGTGCAAACAAATGGTCTACCTCTCAGTGTTGGAACACCCACATACCGTTTCTATTGCGCTAAATACGCAGCCAGACGCAACTCCAACACGTCCCTAATCCATCTTTGGTAAGAGACCATAACCTTAAAATTGCATGCCACCCCGTTTTGGTACTGTTCGACATAAACCTCCTCCAGCATAACTAAGAGGATTACATTCATAGGGCTAGTCTCAAACTTATCAAACCATTAAATATTGTTTATTTTGCTGAAATTAGTAGAAGCCCAATGTGCAGGTCGGGGGCCACTGTTGGATACCAACAAAACGATGGCCTCCCGAATATTAAGATTGTATCCTCGTGCATAAATATTGCAGAGGTGTATTTACGGTCCTATGTCTGTCATGTGACCATGGGCCGCCTTATATTACATTGTTAAATTATTTTGGAGTTTAACAAAGGTCACAGTAGAGACCAAATCAAATTAAGATCACCTTAAAATGTACCGGGAAGTAAACACATATACTTTTCAGGGCATGTTAATTCTTCACGTTGCACATTTATTATATTGTGAATAACAGTAATTTATAAAACTACAGCACTTTAAATTGCCGAAATCGGTATATATTTAAACCCACTCAAATGGGATACATCTCATAAAAATGTGAGGTGTGTTAATCCTCCATGTTACATTCAATATTCTATGGCTAACAATTTAAAAACCCTTTCAGATATAAAATGTGAAGCTAACAAATGCAAAATTATAGAATCCATAGCTGTAAGAGACCTCGCCTAAACTTAAACACAACCAGTCCCACCTCTGTTACGCTTTCCAGTGAGTTTGATGGCTCACGATTCAAACAAAATCCTGTGGTGTGTTCCTAAAGCAAAACGGATTGCTGTCTGACTCTGGGTTTAAATAGCCCTCCCAACTGGCACCACCTGGTGTAGCTACTTCAAACAAGCATTTGCAATGCAATAGGTCTCGCATTTGCTAAACTTTGAGCTACTGGCATTGTAAATGACAAACCTTTTATCTCTGTGTTGGTTTTAAAAACAGATAAATAAAAGGCATTGTCATTTAGAATGGGAGTTAGGCAGTGTTCCACAGCATTGAGAATTTTGAAGTCCGATCTTACAGATGTTATATTCTTTGGTCAAACAAAAAGTTTGTATTCTGCATGGCGTTTGAGGGCTACCCTTACGAATGATATGAAAAAAGATCACCCCGTTTTGGAGTACAATATAGAGAATACAATAACTAGACTGTTAAAATGTATAATCTTCCTTGAATGAGGAGCGGACAGCATGTAGATCCTCAAAGGTTGTTTATTAGCAAGTAGGTTATTAACAGCTCAGCCACCCAACTGCCTCTCACTCCTCCAGTTCTTCTCCTCCCAGATTCTACCCTGAGCCATCAGAGCTCTCACATTCTAGAACCCAAAGATGTCACCACACACATTAAGAGCAGCTGGCTGACAGTAAGTAACATTACAACATAGACCTTAGTGACTACCTATAGAAATACATTTAATCATAGACCTGCATCGTAAAGCATTTTTATTTTATAGATATTTTAACATATTTATATGCTAGTTATTGTATATTGCGCACAAATGGCATTTTGCCCAAAAAAATTATGTAAATGATAATCTTGCTTTTTCACTGTAAGTTTCATGGGGGATCATCCCCGTAATAAACTTGATTGATTACCAACCCTTATCCCACTAAGTATTTGTGATAAGTTTGGAAAGGGGTTCCTATATACCCAAATACAACTGTTAGGTGTGTGAAGGTCCATACATATGCTTATCTTGTTCCAGTATTGGAAGCAGATCACAGGGTCAACCATTTGGAGGTTGCTACGGGACCGAGTATTCCTTTTACTTTAAGCGTATTAAGTTCCTTTTGAAATAGTTCTCACATCAAGTATTAACTGGATTTAACTGTGTGTTTTCTCTTCTAAATCTGGAATGTAATCCCTTTGTAATGAGGCACTTGGACAGGGGAGGAGTAAGCAACACAGAGGAAGCAAATGATAGGGAAGAACGATTAAAGAAGCGCACAGCTGAGAGAGTAACATACAGAGCGGGTGGTAGAGAAGCACATGGTCTAGAGAGGAACAAGTATGCTGGAGGGAGAGAAGCACACAGCAGAGAAACAACAATGTGAAGCACTGGGAAGGGAAGCACAACCGCAAGAGATCAACACAGAGCAGAAAACTGAGAAGCAGATAGGTGAGACAGGAATACAAGTGCTGGGGGAGAAAGCATGCAGTCAATAAAGAGTAACATGGAGTCCGGTGGAGAAAATCATATGGGCAACAAAGAGCAATATGGAGCACAGGCGGGTGAAGAGAAGCATACAAGAGTGACAGCTAGAAAACACATGCATTAACATGGAGTGCTTACATTAAAATAAAACTCGTTTGCTGGAAGTCAGCAGTGAAAGGTATAAAAGGCAGCCCATTAGAGATGGTAAAGAGGCTATTTTCAAGGGAGAGTCAAACACAAGATTGACAAACTGCAACACAGAAAGCCATTAGATAAGGAACGAACAAATGAGTGACAAAGCCAAACCAATGGTAAGCAATGGGCTTGTTCTACCTCCAGGTAAGCTCTCAATAAGCCCACAATAGGTCTTTTGAAACCAGACTTCTCCGCTGACTGGTATGCTCGACCTAAATATGTGCATATATTCCCTCACTTGCTCTCCATGTTTCAAAAAACAGAGTAAGAGACATACTGTGGTAAGCCAACCTTCTGCGCCGAGCAAACAACCCTGCACAGGAATATCAAGGTCCCTGAATACCTGAGAGCGCAGCATATGTCACCGCCGACAATATGCCCCCACTCACTCCTAGCCAGATGCCAAAAACTCATATGGGTATAAGAAAGTGTTCATACTCCCTAAAATCGAACAACGTTATTATCATGTTGCGCTAGGAAAGCGGGGAAGGTTAGTTCCTATTTATCAAAACTACGGCTAGAGACGGTGGTTTTAGAAGCAGAGGGCGGATTGGAGCCTACACCTTGGCACACAATGGATGCATTACAGTGCCCGCCCTCCTCCTTACCATCCATGCTGTTCTGGAGTGCACTCTTGTCCTTGCATTCTTCAGCTCGTACGTTCCTTTCCCTTTCGGAAATGCGGAAGTCGTCCCCCCATGCCTCTTCAAACAAAGAACTATCTCACAAATGTTTGCGCTACAACATGTTTTAGTCGAACAAATGGAAGACTTTGCCCTGAGTGCAAAAGCGAGACCTCCAAACTCTGTCCAATCTGCAATTTTCCTCGCTGTCCGGTTACCAGAGACAGTAAGGTCCGAACGACGCCCCAACATCAGCTGGTAGTTCCTCCATCTTCAACTCAACACAACAGGAACCAGTCCAAGGTGTGCAGCATGCATCTATCCATGGGGGGATGAGGATCTTATCGGACCCCCGTGAGCCTGGGTAAGACTCTGCTTCTTGGAGCATGTGCCCCTTTGCAGGAAGTCTGGCAGGAAGGAAAGTGCTCATCCCTGGGCCGAAACGCCACAGGCTATCTACAAACGGCAAAGTACGTTGGTCCTGGCGTGGACAAGGTCCCCGCGCAGCCTGTAGGCCTGGCACTCGCTTTGCAGAGACAGACAGGCAACCAAACTAAGCCATGGCCGGTCACGGCTTCTCGGATTCTGGAACCAGGTGACAGTTCCTTCAACTGAAGCCGCAGGGTTCAAAAACACACACTGCCACCGATGGGCAGTCTGCTCGCTCTTGGCCGGGCCCAAAGTGTACCAAGCCAGCCGCAAGGATGCATCCCTCCACGGGCAGGACAGGTTGGAGCACGTGATGGGATGACAGAAAATAAACAGGGAAAAAAAAGCTCTCTGGAAACCAGTGTCTGCTGCGTAACATGGCAACGCTGATAGTTACTATTTATAAGAAGCTGTCACAACAGCTAACCCCACTAAACACATCCTGACTGAGGGGAGAGTGTTACGGTTTAAAAAAAAATAATAAACCACATGCGGTGTCCCCCAAGTGGCCGCCGCGCCCAGTGTTAAAGTTTAAAAAAATTAATTAATACTGAGCGCGTGTCCCATCGCGCTAAATAAATAAACCAAGTGCGACGCCCTGAAATGTAAGAAGTCACATACCGGAAAATGCAGCGTAGCTGCCATTGTCCCGAACAGTGTGTATAAAATAGTACTGAACCAACACATAAATCCCACCATGTCACGCTGCGAGTGCACAATCCAGCCGGATGGGCGAGTCGAAAAGGAGACAGGGAGGGAACAAACAAGCCTCACTTCAAATAGAAAGCGAGCATTTAGCATGAAGTGTGACGCGCGCCAATAAAAAGTATGGGCGGAGCTTCCACTCCACTTACAAAATCACCTCGATTACAATAGATTTCGCAGAGCGGGCAGTGCATGCGCTTTAATGCTAGGCGAGACCTAAAAAAGACATTCTACGGACCGTACACATCCAGTTAATATTAAACACACGTAAGTACTTTGAGCATTTCCTTGTGCCAGTGGTGAAAAACAAGTTTCATAAAGTCGGATCGCAATTTGTATTATAGAATGAGAAATGTTATGCAGTGTGACCATCAAAGCACGCATATTAGACCATGTCCCAATTTCTTATCAAACAGAAGCAAGTGCAGCTGCCATCTTTAACTCTCTATAAAAGACCTCCACCGGCCCATACTCGTCCGGATATTGTTAAACACACATAAGTACTTTGAGCATTTCCTTGTGCCCGTGAAGTGCCAAGGGTGAAAATCAAGTTTTATAAAGCTGGATCGCAATTTGAAGTATAGAATGAGGAGTGTTATGTATTGCGACCGGCAAAGCCTATATTAAATATTATTTATTTATTATTTACATTCTCAAAAATCCTTTGGTACCCCTTCCACTTTAAGAATGGGTTACCACCAGTTTTAGACTGGTGGTAAAGTATCACCTTTTTGCTTCCAGAATTTGGTCGCAAAGCAGTAATACATACCATACTGATTTGGCATTTGGAAGAGATACCCTAAACACACCCCTTTAAAAATACCGAATCACAAATGCAAAATGCAATTCGGTAACAAGTTACCGAATCACATTTTGTACATTTTAAAAAGGAATTGATTCGCTCTCAAGTGGCCCAATTCTACCAATCGGGCCGTTTGTGACCAGAAAAATGCTTTGTAGATTTGGCCCCTAGTCTTAGAATCACCGGCCATACTGACTACCTTCTGGCTGTGGTCTACTTTTTTGGCCTGAATTAGTGAAATGTCTGCTCACCCTATGCTTACAACAGCTTTCCTCAGAAAAGTTGGAAACATTGCCACAGAGGTATTGTGAATGTTCATATGTCTGTATAGTACAAGATGGGCTAGCTAGGTTCGATACAATGGAGAAAATCTTCTTGGCAGCATTGGGGCACCTAGGATTTATTTTGTGAAGTAATCTGCCTTCGTGATAGTAATTAGCTTCTTATAGGCTTTTAAAGCATCTTTTAGCTTTAGTTTTAGCTCTGGTGTATAGCCATTGTGTTTTTAACTCTTTTTCATCATTATATCAAGCCGCAGAGAAGAGAGTGCTCTTTTGTATTTTTATCAGTATCCATTGCTTGTTTTGTCGACTCCTTATAGGTAATATATTCGACTGCTGTATTTTTAAAGTAGTATTGAGTGTCTCTGTCAGTTCATTGTAGGATCATTTTCTCCTGGGGCGACCCCAAGCAGGTTTATTCACTGTAACGCTGTTCAATTTCATCTTATCTTGAGCCATATGTTAGAAGGGAGTCAAGAAATGTTGTATGCACACCTGAGGCTCTATTTGCACCTTAGAGACAAGCTAGATGAAGAAGTCCAGCATATGACCCTTCTTATGGGCAGCGCCAAAAAAACAATTGCTCAAAGCCCAATCCCGCCATTCAATTAACAAGGTTTATTGTAGGAGATTTTGTAGAAATACCAGCCCACACATTAAAATCGCCCAATATAAGAAACCTACTGTGGGATAATATTAGCGGTGTGATATCTATCAGAAGTCTCACAAAATTAGTGGCCAGTCCGGGGAGGCGATAACCCAACATGCCCACTATAGGCTTGGATGCAGTTATGCGAAGTGAGTAGCCTTTTAGTTCAACTTGAGGAAGTGCATTTCATTTTAAAATGTTCATAGTACCCTTAGTTTTAAATATAACCACTAACTTCCCCCCCCCCCCCCCCTCTACGACTAGGATGATGTAAAATTTTGAAGCCTTCCAACAGGCTGTCCACAAATCATAGTTTGAGTCAATTGATGGCCAGGTTTCTGTCACAAAAAAACTCAGATCTCACCCCTTAGAAATTAGTATTTCATGGATTTCCTCAGCATGTTTGCTTAAATAGTGTGTATTGATATTAACGTACAAATTATCATCTTTCTTTTAACATTGTGATGGACGGGGGTGGGTTCAAAAAGATCTAACGCAAAAGGCGAGCAGGTTCGGGTGTATGTCTCAGGCACCAGGCTAGCGTTGATGGGGAGGAGTGCAGATGGGCTCTGTCGGCGGCATTGTGGGGAGAGGGGAACATTTGTTCACATAGTATGGGAATGCCCACAAATTCAAACATATTGGGCAAAGATGTATGATTGTATGAGCGAGGTTTGGGGGGTAAAGTTACGGCCTGAAGCTAAGCGATGCCTCCTGAACATTTGGGAGCCCACGGACCTATCGGTAAAAAGGCAAATTGTGGGCAACGCTGGGGCTGGTGATTGCAAAACGTAACATAGCGCGCCTATGGGGAGCGGGAGCGCCCCCACTGATTAGTGCATGGAAGAAAGACATGGACTGGTGTATGCTGCAAGAAAAGATAGTGTATGTTTCGAGGGGGTGCCCCGGGAAATGGGTAACCGTCTGGTCTTGTTGGAATGCATACCGCGGCAACATCTGCGAACCTCCCATCTCCCCCCCCCCCCCCCCCCCGTGAAGAAATGTTAACCCAATAATGTGATGGTACTGTCTACCCCTAATATGCTGTCCCATATTAAGTTACAAAATTGTCTGTGAGTCCAAGGATGAAACACTGTAGCACCATTAAGTGAAAACTGCAACGACCAACATGTTTGTTAACAAAAAGATTTTTTTTTTTTATTTAAAAAGGCGAGCAGGCTGTACCCATGTCAACTAACATATCCACCCTGCTCCTTACTTGTAGCTGTAATCCTTTTTTAATTGGAGAAGGTTGAGGGACCCAGTCATTCTAGCCCAACAGTTAAAAATTTCTCCTTGGAATACCTTAAGCTTCCCTTGCTGGCTTGTCTTCAGTGTTTATTTGGGCAGCATGGCTTGCATGGAGCTCGGATGGCTGTAGACGGGCTTGCCTTTGGAGCGCCACCTGTGCTTGTCTGCTGAGCGGCGGTACGGCGGCTGCCTTAAATAGGCATGGTCCTGCTTCACCCTAGAAAAGCATCTAGAACACCACCAAGATGACATCTAGTAAAGTGCTAGTGCTAAGGATAAATAATGGTGTCTGGCTGACATATACTCCACGTCGGTCCGAGCAAGAACAATCGCACACAAATTCAAATTCTAAAGATCAGCCCAATAGCAATTGAGGGTTTAGCCAGTGGCACCAAAAAGAGTGATAGTGTGTTCAGAGTTGGATTATGATCAAAATTTGGCCCGAGCACCCCTTAAAATGTGGCCCACATTCCCGGATTTCATCCATTTATAAAACAGCATTTGGCTAGTCTCCTTGGGCTCATTTTTAGAGAAATGTGTGACAAATTACATATTTTAAAGCTTATAGAGCCTTAAACATTGGTGAAAGCTAAAAGCACTACATTTTGGCCAGGCAAGTGAGGTGAAAAAAAAGTGGCCCAAATGCCACAACACCTGATGTGGCTGTTTGCCACCTGTCCATTTTTTAACCAGAATTACTGGTATTTTAATATCCTGGTCATTGGAAAATGAAGAAAATTGCCCAATGCTGATATTTTCTCCTCTGATCAATATGTACTTTAAACAATAAACATAAGGTGAAAGGAGTTCTCTTTTATTATTATTCCAGCCTTTGCAGACTCTTAAAACATGAGCAAACAGAAGATAATTTTTTATTGCAGTTTTAGACTGAACTCTGTGCAAGGGCAACAATTATATGAGCACCAGTCACATTGCCGAAGATCAAATTAATTTTTAATTTAGGCCATGGGCAATTATGTCATTTGTCCAGAACCACAGCATGTTGATCTGAGGCTGGGACTCGCACGTATTTCCAAATTCAGCAACTCTGACCCTAACAAAGCTAACAAAAATTGTCCCACAGGTGACCCTTTGGCACCGTCCCACAGGTGACCCTTTGGCACCGTCCCACAGGTGACCCTTTGGCACCGTCCCACAGGTGACCCTTTGGCACCGTCCCACAGGTGACCCTTTGGCACCGGCCCACAGGTGACCCTTTGGCACCGGCCCATCTGCCAATGACCGACTGCCCGCCTTCCCAATCCGATGCTGAGTGTGTTCAACTCCTCAAACAGGGGCAGTGCTATGAATTCTGATTGTGGTTAAACTTGATCAGTATCTAGCTGAGTAGCAAACTATATTTAGGTGCTTAATAGTCCATGCCACAGTGAATTAATTTAAACACAGAAATCAATTTGTCAAAATAGTCAATTATGCCTTAAACATTGAGCTTGTCACACTGTATGGCCATTTTTTATCAGAGAAAATGTATTCCCTAGCATGCTTTTCAATTATACCTCTGTGATTGATACTTTTACCTTTCTTCCTTCGGGTTAAACTTGGTAGATGCTCTTTTAGGCCCACTCTATAGAATCCTTTTCATTGCATATCGAGCTAGAATATGCTCTTCTAAAGTTCAGTGGAATACAGACCTCTCTAATTACCAAAAGAAATACTAACTGGTAGTCTATTATCTGTATTATTATGTAACCTGCGGGATATCGCTGCTTTTTTTAGGCTTGGATGTGTAAGGATGTTGAAACCTGGGTGATAGCTCAGCTGTTTAATGGCTGAGCTTGTAAGGTGTATATTACAGGAAGGGTACTCTTGGTCCCTGCAGTGCTAAGCGTGGGTTTTGTAAGTTCGACGAAAATGTAGAGATATCTCTTCTACCTAATGCTTGAACTAATGAGATTTGTGTGTTTGTGACCCTACTGTAAAACATCTTGAACTCTAGAAAATATGTAAAGCTTGATGGTTACAACTGTGTAATGCTGAGCCATGATTTCTGTATCACCTGGGGGATAGACATGCAGTGCAAGGTCTGGGCCTGTGTTATACATACAATTTGAGAGGTGACCCTTTAACGGAGATTTTAAGATCAGTAACACATACACGGTCGTGATGCACTGGAATGCATCCAATTGCATGCAGAGGTCGGCGTGGGCGGGATCTTTGTGGCACCACGTACCCATACTTTTTAAATGCAGAAAAACAAGTTCTCCTACTTTTTTAAAAGTCAGTCGTCCGGAACCGTTAATTCTAAAAATTGCAATGCCTCGGATGAAAGGGAAACAGAGGAAGCCTTCAGGGAAAGAAGAAACAGGTTTTTTCTCCAGATTGCCTTCTACCTGAAATAAATATGTGTATCCAATTGGTTAGTCTGCAAATGTAAAGGCTGCGTGGCAGCCAGTATTGGCTTTAATTGATAAAGACACGTGAAGCTTCTCGAGGAAAACAGATGTATTCATTTTGAGGGGTAATGGCAGGGTATTATCAGATTAGTTCTGGAGCGCGTGCTTTTAGTGGAAACGTATACAAAATGTTGTCACTGGGCACCGTTTGGCTACGTATATGTAAAATCTGTGTTTTTGAAAGCACTCTTTTCCTTAAACCTAAATCTTTGAGCTCATTTTGACGCAGCTTATTTGATACTGTGTGTGTGTAACTGTGTGTAATGCAAATGTAAAACGATGACCTACATACTCGCAGTGCTTTTTTTCACACTAAAATATGCGAGTCTCTTTACCCCACTGCACCAACCAGAATTCAATTCTGTGGCTCTCATGTTTAAGACAGACCGCTTCAGTGGTCCCATTAACCAAGTGAAGTTTCATAACATAAAATAGTGTATTTCCAACCAATCAGTTAAACTTGCATTTATTTTTTCACTTCAGGTGTGTGCATTATTTTATATGCAGTTCCTAGAAAGCGAAAAACAGAAAACCAATCACCCACTATTTTATTATTTTTAACCACGCCTTTAAGACCGCCCCTGCATTCACTGATACTGCACGCACTGCTCTCAGGGTGGCGGTTCTCATTTTTTAATGCACTTTGACCTCTTGCTGTACGGTGATATATACTAAAGTAATTTTTTGACGCGCGTGTTTTACGTGTTTTATAGCTCTGGTAGTAGGTAAAATGCACAGGGTTAGCACGTACGCCATCTAAGCACCCACCGTTGTGGCCTATTTCCAGAAGAGCCGTTCTGTAGACTGACAGCGTCCCAGGACACTCCCTCGTTGGGAGACAGCTGCAACATGGATGTAACGCAATCGTTTCCGCCCTGATCAATAAATGATTACGCTGTAACGTTGCCGGGTGTATGCTGGCCCCGTATCAACCTTGCTTCTCAAAGGGAACCTCTATCTTTCTTCCTGCCGAACTTCCAAATGGGACTTTTACCTCACCGCATCACATTTTGAAGTGCTTGGACTGGGCAGGCATCCTCAAATTGCAAGAGGGACAGAAGACGCAACCAAAGACGGTAAGCAGGGGGAGGGGGGAAGCCGTCGACACTGGTTAATTAATACACCCGTTGTCATTGTCCCCGATCATCAGCAGCCTGCAGTCGAGGCCCTGTGAGGTCTGATTGCCGCGCAGCTTTCCCTGCGGCATTTTGTACAGTCCTACCTCCCTAAGAGACATAACCTTTTCGAAGGAAATGTATTGCCCCTTAAACCACCATCCAAGAGGCTAGTTTCCGACAGTGCAGCAGTTGCAGTGGCACCGAGGGCAACGGGTCACCGTGGCACTTTGGATCCCAATTATGGGGTTTTTACAATATCGAGCAAGCAGGGTCATTGGTGCAGTAGGTGCACTTGCACCGGGGTCATTTGAACCCTGATAATTGCTGTATTTTACTACCCTGAGTGGGGATATTTTCCTTGCTTGTACCAGGGCCCCTGGCATCCTTGCTTCTACTGCGAGAAAGGGGCCAGAGAGACGCGCTTCATTGCTTGCACCAGGGCCCCTGGCACACTTGTATGCCCCTGTCTTTTAAGTCATCTTTTTTTTAGATCGGTTTGCCACTTCCGTAAATACATTGTTATCTCGAGGCTGTGCTTGCTTGACAAGCTCCCAAATTCTGTTGCTCACGGAGTAGGGCCAAGAGGCTTTTGGGGCTACACTGCGGAAGAAATATAGGATCAATGGGTGTGAGAGGTGGACTTTGATTAACTTTTCCGAGTGCCTTGCGATATTTTCCTGTCGTGCAATTTGCACTCTGCTTCTGGACCCTCAGCCCAAGCCCTCCACTGGGCTCTTGTCTGTGCGCTTCTGTAGGAGTGGTCTCTGGGATACTTGGCTGCTTTTTCGACTCCTTGCGGGCTCTCTGCTTGCAGATTCATGGAGTGGGTGCCGGAGGCCAACGTGGCCAAGGTCTCTTGGCCCAGTTGACTTTCCCCTTTGACTTGATTTGTGGACCATTGGATGCTGCCTTACCTCCCCTGAGATGCAAAAGAGGGCGGAAGGGGAGAGGCACGAGCACGCCTGTTATAGAGACAACCACTTTAAAGGAAAAGTAAAAAAAAAAAAAGGGCTGTTATGGCGTGGAGAATTACCATTAGCATATAATGGCAGCAACAACCTCCTTGCGTTATCACTGCTGTTTAGCAAATGCAAGTACAATTGAATGATACTGCAAATCCCATTATCCCTTTAATGTACACTTTTTTTTTGGGGATATGTACTTTCCAGGAGCCTTCTTGGGTGTAAGGGGAGCACCTCCAACAAACCCATAGCCTGTTTTGCAATATTGGGTTTCTTGAACGGGGGGGGTCCTTGTCCTCAATCAAATCTGGCCGTAGTAATTCGGTCAGGGACCCTATATTTAAAGTAATTTTTGGAGACTTCCTTTCCCTTGTAAATTACTTTTCCTGCTTCCATCCACTGCCTTACACCATCACCAGTTTAGAGGCTCATAATTTCAATAGTTAGTCAGTCAGTCAGTCAAAGGCTTTATTTCGATAAAAACTTATCATAAAAGCTTCACAATTAAAAAGAATTTGATTACATTTGACCTTAAAATCCAATTTTTTCAGTAAAAGGAAGAAGCACATCATAAATAATTATTAAAAACAGATTAAACAATTCCTTTAAGCCTAGTCACAAAGAGCAGTGTTAGATTACTTCTAAGTAATTCAACATCATTAAGTACATAGGGAATCAAACATTGCAATGCCAAAATGATAGTGACCCAAGGACTTCCAAGAGCTCTTCCTCCACCTTCCATCAAAACCCCTCAGCAAGGCCATATTGTATGTAGTAAGGTGACCTCTTCTACTCTACATTTGAAGCATTTACTATGGGTAACCAAACCAAATATTTGGAGTCGACATCTTTTGCAGTAAACTTGAAATAGTACTTTCAGTTGGATTAATCTCATACTAGTTTGAGTCACTTCTTCCCTCCAGTGCATCAGTAGTGCCCCATTCATTCAATTTTCTGTTAATGGTACATACGTATTTTGTAATTTCGTTTTATTTTGGATTGTTTAGTGTTCAGCCATTTCGAATTTCTTGTACATAAATTGATGTCACATCCAAGCTCTTGAACATTATTTTGTCAGGCATGGTGTACAGAAGCTATAGGTTTGAAAGTTTAAGATTTTCGTAATTGGAGTGTTTTGTAATTTTCAGCAAGCTTTCCTATTTTTATCTCACTTTTTATTTTGTTATGAAAATGATTTGCCCTTTTCAGACATCTGACACTGTACGCAGCATGTACTACAACATTAACCTGAAGGTGCAGGTAATTATTGCCAGAACATAACGCTTCACTAATTACAGGCCCTGCATATTTGTAAAAGTATGATTGGGTGCTCATTTTTCTAGAAACTACACACACCCTAGATTCTGTTAACACACATTAGACAGATTTCTTTAAAGCAGATTTTTAAGGTGAAGAAGAAGAAATCAAGAATGTAGGAATGTTTTCCGATTGAGTTCCGTTAAGTGTGTTACTATTAAATTAAATATTGTTTTGACTTTGTGGGTACTCTTAGACCTTTCTCAAAAGTCTGTCCCCTGAAAAGTTTGCAATACAAAATTGCATTAGACCTGTGTCTTTGCAGTTGTTCTGATGATTTACAGTTGGTTAATTAAAAACAGTTGTAGTTATGAGAAATGGATAGTAACATTACTGTACCACCAAGTACATTATACGTGTCTGAATACATGAGTGCATCTTTCTCTGTTCGAGTAGCCATTTAATGCAATTCATTACCCCAAACATTGGATCCACAGATGACTATCTTGTTTGCAGGGGACTACTCAAGAGTTGGCTCTTTCCAGCATGACCACCATGCTCTGGCACAAATGTACAGCATAACCCTGTGTATATAAACATTTCATTTCATTAAATGTATGTATGTATCTAGATATGTGTATTGCTTGATATAAGTATGTATCTATGCCTTTTATTAATTTACTCCTGCTGTAAAAAAACACCCATTGACTCTTTGATGCATACCCTATAATTCACCCTATACCTCTCTCAATATATCCTCTATCTCCACTCTCCAGCTCATCCCAAACCTCATTCTTCTACTGTGAGCTGCAAAATAACAATTTCTAGACACTTCCCTCATCGGATCACCCCAAACCTCATTTTAATACTATAATCTCCCAAACAACTGTTCTAAATTCTTCTCTCGCCTATCCCTCCTTTCATTCATCCCAAAACTCATTTTACTACTATGATCTTCCTAATCCATTTCTAGAGATTCTTCCCTCCATCTCTCCGTATATTTATCCCAAACCTCATCTTACTACTATGACCTCTCAATAAACACTTTCTAGACTCTTCCCTCTTCTATCCCCTCCATTCCCCCCCATTATCTTTTTCAATCTAACTAACAGAATCACATGTCCACCACTCAAATTAACTCAAATATTACTATAGTAATCTACCACTAATCCTTTTTGGGTTCCGGAGTAGCATGCTACTCACCGAAAAGTGCTTTGACGCCTCGGCAGGGGTAGTAAGCGCTATATAAATACAATGCAATATATAAGAAGGGCTGTTTCAGGAGGTAGTGACAATCCAAGTCTTTTCTTTAATTGGCTCGTTGATGTTCTGTCCGATGTTGCTCTCTATGCCTCGGTCTGCCCTGTTGCTGTTCAGTGAGCAATGGCACTGGGGGTCTGAATGCTTGGATCTAAAGGCTTTTACCTTTTCAGTCTATTCTGCAGTTCACTGGGGTACTGTTAATGAGGCCGCTGAGGAGATCTTGGGTAGCAGGGCACCACGAGAGGAGAGCGAAGCAGCAACCCACACCACAGCCTGAAGTAGCCTCCGCCGTTCGTGTTTGATTGAGTGGCCAGCAGTAAAAAAATTTTTTAGAGACCCTTGGAGCTGTCTACGAGTCTTTGGGGCGTGTTATAGTGGAGTAAGTCGGGGTTAATGAAATATTACAGCAGCTTCAATCAAGCTATACATAAGAGCTTGTACATGCAGTTGGTTGCAATTTCGCATTATCTATTGACACATGGTAGGATTGGTGTTCTGATCGATACCTTGCCCATGCCCTGTTACCTAACGAGAAGTGTGATTACGAGTTTATTATTTCGCAATTGCGTCTTGTCCTCAACTTTAACATTGACAGCTGTGAGAGTCCAGTAATCGTAGTGAAGTAACCGTAAATAAACTGGGGGAATTAAATTGAACTGGGAGTACACTGTGTGAGGGGAGGGACCGGAGAATGGGCTTGGATGAGCAGTGCTTGGAGTTCACGCTTATACTTGGGTGGAAAGGGCGCCGAAGTGGGTCTGCTGCCGCTTTATGATGCAGACTCATCATACTCCTCTGCACACCTCTGGGACCCCAGGCTTGACGGGCCAGTGCAGGCTAGAACCTTGCATTGTACTCCTGGTGCAGAGAAATGATGCAGAGGGATGGAGTCCGGGCTCCGTTGGCTAAGACTGCATACAGTGTCTCGTAGCATAATTAGTCTTACTGCCACTGTGTAATAACATAATGTATGCTTCTCCAGTTAGAAGACAGCACCCTTGACCTTGCAGCATAATTTTCTTTCCATTCTTGTGTAATAGCATAACATATACTTCGCCAGTCAGTCGAAGACAGCACTTGGGGGCTCACAGCATAATTTATCTTGTTTTCGCTGTGTAATAACATAAGTTATGCTTTTCCAGTTGTCACTGCGTAATAACATAACTTAGGCTTCTCCAGTCAGGTGAAGACAGTACTCCGGGCACCACAGCATGAATTACCTTGTTGTCACTGTGTAAAATAACCAAGGTAGTGATCCAGGGCTAACCCAATATTTCGGACAGGGGCGAGCATTCAAGAATTTCATGTACTGTGGCCCATACACGTATATTTATTTATTTACGTGATTTATATAGCGCGCGATTACCAAAAGAGGTGCCCTGTTGCGCTGGTGGTCAAGTTAGCATTTCTTTCACAGACAATGCATAGTCACAGATCTAAACAAAATTTCATTTCATCACTTTAAGTCAATTGTTCATCTACTTGATCAATAGATCAATTAGTTGATTAATTGAAGGTCAATAGTCATTTCAAATTCATTGGCAGACACAAATAACCACAACTTCTTTGTGAGTCATTAATTTTATCTAACTCAATGCATAGATTTGAGAATAAACACCTCGTGAGAGAGAGAGAATACAATCTAACGATCCTCAAATAATCAATTTCAACAAATACATTTGTTGCATGGAGGGGATAAATGAAGAGACATCAGACAATAGTCATTAATTCAAATTCTCATTCAGAAAGATAGAAGAAGAGACAAAAGCATAGATCAATTAAATTCTCGAGTTATCAATAATACCAACCCAAGGAAATAAGAATGAGGAAAACCACCACCCAGGCAGCAGCAAGGGACCCCCAATTAGAGTGTCAGGGATCAAGTCTTAGATCAGGATAAGGACAGGATTGGATCAACTAGGTCTCTCTGCAACCTGACAATCAACATCGCACCCTCACTCTCCCATCTCCCTCAAAAGACCTCTCGACCGCAACCAGACAGCATCAAGGATAGCGACGACGACCGACCAGACCCCACCCCTTAGTCACCTATACTTTATACCCTTTTCGTACATGTCCATCCCACTAAAGTTGCGAATGTCCTCCATTCTAGCTACGGGATTGGTTAAATCGAGGGGTGGATGATCTTCCTACATTAGATCATGCTTTCTTTAACTCCCCTATTGTTCATGTTCGTTTCCCACCTATTCAATATACATCCCTACTCTCTCATAAGGAAATTGTAACAGCTTGAGGACAAAGTTAATACATTTTATAAATTCGCAGACTTTCACACGGAAGTACAGAAGTTGGCTGCTTGTCAAACGTGGTGTCCTTCACTGCATCGCACTCTTTCAGCAGGCACAGCAAGTGTTTTCATAATGTCACGTGGTTTGTACGCGGTGAAAGTTTCACTCATCACAGTTTGGTCAACTTTAGAAAGTATGGTGACTTGACCATTTACTAAGAGAACCGAAAACTGACATTTATTAATAATGTGGTAATGAAACGTTCACTGTTAACCACCCTCCTTTACAAGATCCAGGTTAGCAGTTATTCCAATAAAGCTTAATTAAAGCAACGGCAATTAGTGTTACTTAAGAATCACACGACATGCCTTCCAATATACTATGTGCAAAATTTGCAGTGTAATCCATTCGCAAAACATTCTACTCACTGTATTATTACATCTTGAGTTATTTACGTTTGGTTAAGATTAATTTCATGCATATTGCGAAGCGGGTTTACCCTTATGTAATGTATGGGTGCACATTAGTATTCTATCTACTTAACATTAGTGTATGTTACGGGGGTACTCAACAAGAGCGGTCTTCTATTTTGAATCCCCGCTCCACCAGTAGTGCTAAATAACCTAATAAACTCCTTTTGCTGTCATTGTCTAATAACCTATGCTTCTGTGGTTGAAGACGGCACTCCATGTCTTACAACATTACTTCCGTTTCTGTGTATATATTTCTCTGGTCAGACAAAGCCTGCACGTAACACCCCACATCATAACTTCTTCTGCTGCCAATGTGTATATGCTTTCCATGCCAGACAAAGATAGCGCTCAACACCTTACAACATATCTGTTGCTACCACTGTCTGTCTGGTTCTCAGGTTGTACAGCACCCCACAACATAACTTCTGTCAGCGTGTTAATGCTTCCCACGCCAGACAAAGATACCCCCAGCACCTCACAACATATCTCTGTTACTATCACTTTGTAGGTGCTTCTCAGGTCAGACAGCATCCCACAATAAAGCCTTTTCTGCTATTTGGGTGGTAATGCTTCCCATACCAGAGAAAGATAGCCATCAACACCTTACAACATAATCTCTGTTGCTATCACTGTTAATGTGCTTCTCAGGTCAAAGACAGCACTTAACATCTCACAACATAACTTATTTTTGCTGCCATATTGTGTACATAGGCTTCCAGTCTAAGGTACCACTCAACACTTTATGGGATAACTTCTCTTACTGTCACTGTGTTATAACATAACCTGCTTTTCCAGTCAAAGACCGCACTTAACGGATCACATACTAACTTCTCTTGGTGACAGTGTATATATGCTTCTCTAGTCTACAAAGGGATCACTTGTCTCCTCACTATATAGCTTCTGTTGCTGTCAATGAATGTGTAAGTGCTTCAGTAGTCACACAGAGGCACTAGTCATAATGTCAGTGTGTCTTTCTGTCATTCAGATGTAAAATATCTGTGAGAAAGCCATGGCCAAAGCTTTTGTTGACAATAGGTTATCCACCTGTGGATATCTGGTCATGTGTCCATGTTATATAGTTGTAATACAGTGCTACAGTAAAATTATATGTAGTGAGGACTTTTATAACATGTGGATGTTTATTTCCAGAGCTTCGCTGAAGATTTTGAGGCATTGCACCTTGTTAAATGATGTAGAATCTAAAGGTGTCTCACATTGGTGTTGTAACCATGGTCCTAAGGTTGTATGCCGTTGTGGAAATCTCAGAAATGTGTGTAGTTTGTTTTACTAAACTATGAAGGGTTGTACTTAGGTCCTGGCAGAAGGTGTCTTTTGAATGGCAAATGTATACCTGTCAATCTCTTGACTTACAATTGCAAGCCATGTGAAGTCTTCAAGAGGGTAATCCCATTAACGTGAACAGAAAATTGTCCAGAGATGTAACATGTTGAACTACTCTATTTACTTCAAGTTCTATAGGATGGTGTCACAGTGATTTGTATGATGTTATCAGTGATGTCATTTAAAATGTCAAGAGTGACGTAATATGTGAGATCATAGGTAGTGCATGGCGTGGGTATAAGTATAGTTAGCTCAGTAAACTAGAACGGGTAAATTTGAGTGCTTTTTTTGTTTTTTAAATGTGCATTTTTCTTATTTCAACACATAACTATAATATCACTTTTACCTTTGTTTTTTTTCAGTGAATTTCCAGAGTTCTTCTTCTTTTTATTTTATTTATTTATTTATTTTTTAAATGTAAGCCTGGATCTAATTACCATGCTTAACTGTAACATTACCTTATCCGTTGGTGTTTTCTGTGATTTTCAGTTTTTTTAATCATATATTCAGACAACTCCCCTGCTGTGCATGGCCTTTAACTACACCATGCTCCCACCCCACTACATGCGGTCAATCTACCATGGACGTTTAACCCACGTTGTATTTTTGAATATTTACATTTTTAAAAGCTTGCATAGTATCGCAGTCCCATGGGAGTGAAGCTTGTGTGGTGACTCCCACAGGAGTACTGCAGTGCCTCACAGGACGGCCAGTCTGGGAGCTCCCCTGGTTTGGTCCCTCTGGGCCCCCTGTGTCAGGGGATCAGTAATGGTCTTGCTGTTCTAAAAGGACTGGCAGGGAAAAAAAAGCTCCCTCAGCCAATCGGAGGATCATATTTTTAAAAACCTTTGGTACCCTTGGATTCCTGTGGGACCAGCCATCCATGTACTACCAACTTTTTAGCCTCGTCAAGCCCCACAGGAGCAGCTCTTTAAACGTGAATTTTCCTAAAATGACTGACTGAATTTACACCACATAATAATAAAAAGGACTCTCCTGAGTAAAGTTATTTTTTTTTGCCAACTTTGGTGTAATTCTGTTAAGCCATTTTCTCTGTAGCTGAGAGCAGTGACCTATGGGAAATACTATGGAAAAGCAATGTATTGGACCCGTCTTTGGGCCCATTGAGAAATTCTCGCAAAAGTTTCCTTGAAGGAGGTAAGCTGAAAAAAATATTTTGCTAAAGTTTTGTGCAAATTCGTCAAACAGCGCCAAAGTTATTAGCAAAACAATAAATGCCCTTTCTATGGACATTCTGGCCTAAAATTAGCTACACTGTGGTGTTTTCTGTCTTGTGTTGCATGCAAATCAGTTCATCTATTTATAATGTTTTATTATATTTCACTCATAGTGGGTAACTTAAGAGTTTCCTTTCATCAGTTTTAAGAAAATCAAGAGTTTCCATTAACATTTCCTATCATGTTTTGTATCTCATATGCGCAAGAAGCGGTTTGTACGTGTAATCCCCAGCGGGTAAGCTCAGTGGTCCTTTTCACATGATTTAGTAACCTTTAGATCTTTCATTGAGTCCCATAGAAGTTCCAGGATCCAGAAATCATTTGAGTCGCATTCGTTTTGTTTCACTACAGGTGTACTAACAGTTCTTTTTTTGTAAGACACAATCCGACTTGGTCTGAGTCTACAGGAAAGCAATAATTCAATAATCCTCAAAGGGAAATGAATGCCCAATAATTTCTTAGAGACAAATATTGGCAGTTTATCTCATCAGCACATGTTTTGTGACATTCAAGTCACTTTGTCAGGGCCAATCTTTAATCTTGGAATAGTGTGAGAGTGCGAAATGATGTACAATTTTCCATGTCAAATAAAAGACAGCAGGTAAAATCAGTACAAATGAAACAGTTAAGGATTGCTAAAAAGTAAAGAAAAATCAATTACATTATCAAAAATATTACACAAGTTGTCAATACGGAAATGAAAAAACATATACACAAAATACATTACATATTTTTGTATATGTTATGTTGTGTTCTTTTTTTGCATTCTTTTCTCAAACTCTTGTTTGTACTGATTTTACCTGCAGTCTGTTTGACATGTGGCAAATTGCATGTCGTTTCATACTATTCAAAGATTAAAGATTGGCCCTGACAAAGTGACTTGAATGACTTAAATCATGCGGTTGGTTTCTTAGCTTTCAAATTATGATTCCAGTGCATCTCTTAACAATGTTGCTCGTCTGAATGTAATCTGTGGTTAGCCTGTCTGTAGTATTCCACAGTGTTTCTTAAAAATGTTCCGGATATTAGGCATATCACTATTATATGCTGTCAATCATATAGGTGTTTTTTTCTACCTCTTTGGCCAATATTTCCAGCTTAAAAAGCAGCTCCTACTTTTTCATATCGCTCGTTCATCTAACTTTTTCAAAACCTTCTCTGGACATCCTCCTGCTCTTAATCTTTGCATCATTTTTGGCGCTCTGAATTGCGTGCTTCTCCAGAGCTCCAATTCTGCTTCACTCAAGCGTTCCCCATATTGGATGCTCCACGTTAAGGCCAGCAGATAATTGCTGTTTTGGTGTAAAGTGTCCTTTGTAATCGTCCTTCTTTAAACAACATCTCATGTCTAGAACGTTTATGATATCTGTGCTGGTCTGACTCATGGATTTTAAATTCAGATCGTTCTCATTCAATTATTGTACTCACTTTATAGTTTGTTTTGTACCACTTTATACTATGAATAGCCCACTAGCCCACAAACAAATCTGCATAGCTAGGGGATAAAAAGATACCCAAGGCAATTCCCTGACTTTGTCCATACAGTTTATCACAGAAGATGAACATATTGTTTTCCAAACAAAATGGAATCCTATCCATAATCATTTAAGGATGAATATACAGATTTAACCCCTTGCGTGCGCACGACGTCTCCCGGCCGTCATGCATTACGGTGGGCGTGTGCGCACGACGGCCGGGAGACGTCGTGTTCCCGAACGCCGTTTATTTCTCCCGCACAGCGGGAGAAATAAACCTGCACGCAAGGGGTTAAAGGCCATGCTATAAATAAATAGCTGCATGTTGATAAACTATCTACATGTCGGATGCTAATCTATAACAACATGACTCCAAATCAATCCTCACGTATTCACTTTGCTATTGTAAGCTGAAAATCTTCCTAGTGAAGTCATGTCTGTCTCGAACACATGAGCTGAGACCAATGACAGTCTGTTAGAAAATGATCTACATAAATTGTTACCAGTTTCAATTCACCTGGGTTTCTGTTTTTTTTGTCTTCCTATGGTCCTTGGGGAGCATGTAAAATGTGGGTATTGCTAGTTAATCATTCTTAATGAATACGTATTTGTGTATTTATCACACAATTCACATTATTTCATAGCTTAGCAGTGACCATAACGCCCAAACACCCTTACTAAAATATAAAGTGCCTATATAAACCGCACACAAGTGCAATGTTTAGGAGTTGTTATGCACTTGAACTAACATTTTCGTCATTTCTTTTACTTGGTCACCAATAAAACACATCATGGGCTAAGCTACATTAGCCTTTTTCTGAGATTATAATCATAAAATAACATGTGCTGGCATTTGCGGTTCCAGTGGCCAAATGGTCTTTAATTTTCAACCACATAATACTCTAGGAGACTATCACATCTTGAGCATACAAAACACTCAGTCAGACGAACCAAGTGCTATAAAGTACCTTTTGCCAACAAATAAACCAATTTCTTTGCTTCCCTATCCCGAAATATTCAGAAATTGCCACAAGGTGTGCATGTTACATGTGGCTAATTAAACCGATAATTAAGTTAAGACAAGGGCTTTAAGTGGGCTGGGTCTCACCGGTGCTGAGCACCGGCAGTTTTTTAAAGGAGGCCTCGAAACGGGTCTCTATCGGGCTCTGTTTGGTGCCCTGGAACAGGCGGTCCGTTCGTTCCAGAGCAGTGACAGCAGGCACATCGATGTGCGCCTGCTCACACTGCTCACTTCTGACTAGTGGAGAAGTTACGGCATGATGTCATGTCAGGTGAGCGTTGTAGGGGAAGGGAAATCCTTTAAAGAGTCATTTTCTCTCTGGAGTGCCCTTCTCTTTTTGAAACTCAGGAGCAGCAACATTGTTGTGGTGTCACAAGGGCTTTAAGTGGAAGCTTTTTCAATCTTATATACAAGCCATAATTGCTGCTTATTTATCTTATGCAACTTCACAGCCATTGACAAAGCCAATAGTCCTGACTTGTTGTAGGTGTGATGTTACTTGTATTTATATATATATATATATATATATATATATATATATATTACCTACTGGCGGTCGCCAGTAGGTAGTTATAGTTAGGACCACGTTTCCATAGGAAATCCGCAACATTCTATTTTGAATAACTTTGGCGCCGGTCGACGAATCCTCGCGAATTTTTCAAAATAGGTGGGGCGCTACGCTCCGCTCCTACCCTGAAAGTCTCGGGGGCATTCGTCAAGCGGGGGCTGAGATAAAAGGGGGGTCCCAAAACGCGTTTTTCCCATGCATTTTTCCATAGGACCTTTAGACAGGGCTACAGCCCGAACGGCTGAACAGAATTACTAGAAATTTGGCAGAGAGGTAGTCCTTAGGTCAAGGAAGTGCCTTTTGTAGGTTTGGTGTAAATCTGTTCAGTAGATTCTGAGAAAATAGCCTTTAAATCAATATATATATCTGAGCCAGCTTACGGTGCGCTTACGGTACGCTTACCGTACGCGTACGGTGGCGTGCGCGAGCGCGATTCTGATTGGCTCTTAGATCTTAGTAAACATTCGAATCGGCCGAAACCAGGAAGCGGCGGCCGTCATTTTCTCTCTCGCACTGAGAGTGATTTCTAAAATATAAAGCCCAAAAACATGTAAAGGGGCTGTTTAGACAGCTCCCACACACATAGCCATGTTGAGGGAGTCCCCAAAGATCCCCCAAGGCCAAAAACGGAATTTTTATTTTTTTGGTAATTTCGCCGATTACGCTTACCGTACGCGTACGGTAAAAAATAAAAAAAATAAAAAAATTATCCACACTCTCTCCACCCCTTGTGCAGTTGGTGCCCGCAGGGCACCAATTGTGCATGGTTTATTAGAGATGAGATAAACTAAAATATTTTAAAAAAAAATAATAAAAAAAAAAATTATCCACACTCTTTCCACCCCGGGTGCAAATGGTGCCCGAAGGGCACCATTTGTGCATGGCTTATAAAATATACGAAAAATTAAAATATTACCTTTCAAAACAAAGTGCATCATATGTCCTCCATGTGCGCACGGTGCGCGAAGCGCATCGTGCGTACATGGCCCATCTAGCGTAACGTGGGCACGCGGTGCGCGTAGCGCACCGCGTGCCCACCGTGCGTGCACGGCACTAACTGCGTAAAGTGGGCGCGCGGTGCGCAAAGCGCACCGCGTGCTCACTGTGCGCGCACGGTGCGCGAAGCGCACCGTGCGCGCACGGAACGAACTGCGTTAAGTGGGCGCGCACGCCACGAATGGCGTAAAGTAACTTAGCATTTAAAAAACCGTACAAATTCACTGAAAAAACCATAGGTTTCACATACGTTATAGTTAGGAATTAGCATTTAAAAAACCTTGCAAATTCACTGAAAAAACCATAGGTTTCACACATGTTATAGTTAGCGGAAATTTTACTGATAAAAAACCAATGAAATTCCCCCGTTATAGTTAGTGCAGGCAACTATAACTCACGCGACCGCAATCTTCTGCTGATGACATATGTGTCTTTATGGAAAAAAAAATATTTGTAATATATGTATAGCTAAAAATGTATGGAAGAAGACATGGGCAAATAAGTGTCTAAATACAGTATTAGCATCAGCAGAGGATTGCGGTCGCGTGAGTTATAGTTGCCTGCACTAACTATAACGGGGGAATTTCATTGGTTTTTTATCAGTAAAATTTCCGCTAACTATAACATGTGTGAAACCTATGGTTTTTTCAGTGAATATATATATATATATAGAGAGAGAGAGAGAGAGATGCAATGACAGAAACAGCAAAATACCAAACGGGCGGCACAGTATGCTAAGCACTGATTTTTAGCTTGCGTGTTTTAAGCCACGCCCATAACTACATTGGCGACACCCCTTTGAGAGACCCCTCAGTTTTTTCATCCCATTTAAAGCCCTGGTTAAGACCATTAAGTGCCATTAATAGATGTAAACATTTCCATTTCAATTTCTCTGCGTTATCTTAAGACACTACTGTTTGAGCTAAAAGACGATCATTTCCCTACTTGATTCCTCAGACATACGGCTGCTGAAATACATTTATAGATTGTTAAACAGATGTATTCTGATTTTAAAAGCTTAAGGTAATACAGTGCCGGCCTGCATCTTCTAACGTTCAAGGTCCTTAATAACGGAATAAAAAATGATTTCTGTGGTTTGTTATATAATCGGCAGAAAAAGAAATGCAGCACATTCTGGATAGAAATCGAGTCACATGGACAGGGTTTAAAGAGGGATATCACAGTATACATTATTGGGATAGGAGACCAAGAAGTGGGCAGTGCTGAACCGTGTCAAATATCTTTGCTAGTGTTGTAAAGGGAACAGGAGGTATGGCTCCATGGATTCAGTGGTTGCTAGAGGGAGTTATTCAACCAATATCTTCTTGCCCAACTCTGTACATTCTCTATGATTTTGTAAATGCAGTTATAAGATTGTACTTTAACTGTTGCTTAGAGATGGCGGTAACATGCTGAGGGTTTTGAAAGCATTCATCTCTCCCTAGCATATCAGCCTGCTTCCTTACATATCTTATATTCAGAATTTTATGTGCATTATCAAGGCGCAGGCAATCATGGATTATTGCTCAATTGAGTGCAGTTTTGTCCTTAGACCTGATTGCATGCCATAACATTAAGAGCATGCATTTAATACGATCTTCTAGGGTGACTATACCTTGGTCCACATGGCATAAAAGTATCAGGAGACTGCTTGGTGCTGCCAGGAGTCTCCTCAGAAATAGATTTTCATCTTTCTGGAAGGATGAGACATTACAATATCCCCAGACTCCATCTCCATGCATAACCACAGAGCAGCAGCGTGCAACATAAATGTTAATCATTGCATCAAGAAGTTTAGAGCCTAAGTTTCCTTGCATATCTGAAGAGGGCCTCAATAGTTTGACCAAATCACAGCTTCCTAACCTTAATAAGATGGATCCAAGTACCTTTTTGATCGAATGGTACACTTAAATAAGTGAAGGTTGGGACCTGGAGCAATTTATCACTATTGATATAAGATTTCAAAGGGGAGAATGTTTTCTTTAAACACAAGTAGGCAAATATACTCAGCCGTTTTTGTAGGCCAACACCGGGTCTTGATATCAAGACGCAGTCCTCTGCATACAGCAGAGCTGGTAAGTTTCTAGAACCCACCCTAGGTGTATCTTCCTCCCCCTGATGGAGGTAACTCTCAAGATCATTAATATATAGGCAGAGTGAAAAAGGGGCCAATACGTGCCCTTGACTCACTCCGTGCTTCATTTTAATTGAAGAGGTAAGTTCTCCATTTGCCCCATATTTTATACTCCCTGTCACATCTTTATGAATCTGAGCTAAAAAGTGGACTAGGGATGTATCTATACCTATTTCCAACAATTTTAGCCACAGTCTCCCTCTGTTCACCCAGTCAAAAGCCGAAGTTAAATCCATGAATCCTAAGGGAAGAGTACCACTCTTTGCCACTGTAATTTGCTTATGACCAGGTGGCGGTTGAGACATTGTTCAACAGTGCCAAGGCCTCTTCCGAAGCTGTACTGCACATCAGAGAATCTCCCTCTTTCTACAGCCAGTGCTTCCAATCCTTCGAGAAGTGTTCTGCCCATGAGTTTGCTTGTAGTGTCAATTAAGGAAATCCAGCGGTAGCATTTGGGATCTGCCCTATCACCATTTTTTAATATAGGAGCTATGATCACGTTTGACCACGATTTGAGGGGGGCCTTCGATAACTGCACACCACATGATATTTGTGGGTAGTGGTTCCCATAAATCAAGATTCTCCAGAAAAAGAGGTTGCAGGAACCCCATCAGGCCCCCAGGGGCTTTGTTCTTAACAGTCTGTTCCAATGCACTTATGACCTCTGGATAAGTGGGCAGTGCTAACCCCAAACCACCACCAGTTGGATGACTGTCTGTTATCTCAGAATGACTATCAATCTCTTTGTTACTCCCATATGCCCCTGTGAAATGCTCAACCGATTTATCTGGCAAGACCGTAGAATCAATGCATGTATTATGGTTATCTCCAAAATAGGGGACCTTCACAGTCTCCCAAAACAGAGAAGAGTCCTTTCTTACACTAGCTTTGCGTAGTTGTTCCTAGTGCCTCTTGCCTGATAACCGCCTTTCGATGCATAGCAGCTTGTTTATATTGCTGCCTGCATAGTCTCAACAGCCCCCTGTCCCTAGGCATCTGTTTCAAGGCATGAATTAGATTTTTGTGTGTCAACGAGCAGTCACTATCGAACCATTTTTGTGTCCTAGGCACTCTAATCTTTCCTATCATCCAACAAAATGCAGTTGATTCTTATTTTATCAAATGCCTCCAGCATATACTTGGGGTTTCATTTGTTCCGGTGGTTCCTTTTTCTTCTTGCCCATGCTGTGTACTTGTATAAGTTTCAGTTTTTATATTAGCTTGAAAGTGTCAATTCATGTTATTACATAGTCACATAGATTGTATGGACCAAAAGATAAGTCACCTATTCTTATATGTTGATCATTATTTCATTTTGTTCCTCTTGTTTTGTACCCTTGTAGTGTGTAGTCTCTTTCGTATGCCCTCTTTGTCATTTCTTCATGTTCTTTTATTGGAACATCACATCTTGGATGTCCATTTTCTGTTGAGTTGTGTTTCTTTATTGTTTTGTTAGTCGAAATGTGTCTAAAAAACTGAAAAGCCATTTGATTCTCTCAGTTTCTACTTAACTAGTGGTAATCATTCCTCCTTCTGAGCTCAGTTTCAAGCTGACTTTTGATGGTAGGGTTTCTTATCTGTTGTCTCTTTATTTTGTCTCTTCCTTGCATACCAGAACAAAGTTTTTGGCAAAGGTAAAAAGGCAGACCTGTTCATGAACATCCTGATCTTCATTGTTTTTTAAGAATTTTGTCAGTTTTCTAGTTTTGATTTCTTCCTTACATTTATCCAGCCTCTTTTTTCATCAGCCGTTTGAAAGTTGTGATCTACACCTGTTTCCGTGCTTTTTCTAAGTTTACATTTAATTCCTGAATTTGCTTCAACGGTAAATCATAGTCGTTTTCTTCTATTTCACAAGAATGCGCAAGAATTCCCAGAACAACCCATGGTGCTTTCATACCATTCCTACAATGTTGGCGGATTGTGCTTCTCTTAGCGTGGAAGGGTTCTTATTCTCAGCCCCCTCAATATCATTCCCTCATCAATGTATTGAGGCTGGAAGGTAACCATTTACTTAATTCTAACCACAATAGTTTTCTTAATCTTTGTTGTTTCTCATTTATTGTAGTTAATGATGAGCTGATTTTTGCTTTTTCTGATATCACAACTATGTGTGAATAGTTCCTGTGCTGCTTGTTTTCCTCATTTCCTCCTTTGACGCGATCCTCGGTCACTATTTCCTATTTGTATTCAGTGAATAGGGGCAAAATGCTGTGGTTCAAAATTGTGTGATTTTTTTGCACTTCTGCTGCTGCTGTTCTTATTGCTGTGTGTTAGGTCTCTTCAACTGTACTCCAGAGTTGCTGCTTTTACTGCCCTCACCATCCTGCTCACGGGATCTCCCATATTTAGCTGTGCCAGTTTGCTGTAGAGAAGGTGGGATTGAAAAATGTGGGATAGTAGAATGTGGTGGCTGAAGCCGATCAACATCCCCAAGGCTATCCTCTGGAATGCCTGTTTCCACCCTTGGGCTTTATTCTATAACTGGTGTCTGTCTTACGATCTTATTAGCCATCTTATGATCCTGCTTACATCATGGATTTCATTCTTATAGGGGATTTGAGAAGAGCCACTGAGTTGAGACCCTCTGAGTGCACTGGGCCACAAAAAGAGTTTTTGCCCGTTTTGGAGTGGAGGAAGTTGGTGTGAGAAGTTTAATCTGTGTAGTCTTTAGTGACCAGGTTGTTATATAACATGTAAAGCACCAATATAGCAGTAAGCTAACTACTGAAGCATCTTTAACACCTGAGAAAGCATTGCCAACACTGATCTTAAGCCACCAACTTCAGTTTGAGTTTAAGGCACATGACAGTGCTTGGTAGACGGTTACGTGTCACCAATAAACCATTTCTGCATCCGCACTGGGCATACTGAATCCTACAGCTGCTGACCCATGACTCATTCTGACTTGCGTTTCCCTTCCTCTGCATGTTAAAGATGCATTGCTAAGTCACAAGTAATCTATTCCATAGTGCAGGGTTTTTATAAAGATAACTAGAGAGAGACAACCATCGTCTTGCCCTTTAAACTCATTCACAGGGTTCTGTAAAACTCACTATGCTTTAACCTGTCACTACACAAAAACATAGTTTGAAAGCTCTATATGGCGAAAATCTCATTTGGGAGTGTGGCGCTGTACAGCAGTTTGGAGAACAAAAACAAATTGATTGCATGGTTCTAAAACAATCCAAATAAAACATTGTTAATGAGCAAAGCAAAACAATACCAACCTGAATAAAAATATTTTAGAATTCAGAAGGAATGCTAAGTAATCCTGTGTAGGCCTGAAAATACATTGGAAGGTAATGTATTTAAAATCTTAATCAGAAATACTGAAAAGACCAGAGATGGTTCTCCACCTTGCAGAACAATCACTTCTCAGTAATACAAATATGCAACTCTGTCCTGTTCCACCACTCTTTTACTTTTAAATTGAACTATGATTCACATTCACGAAAAGCGCTAACATTTGCTGCCATTTATACTGTATTTGAAAATGCCTACCCCTAAAGACAACGCCGATCTGACCAATGCTTTCACAGAAATTCAGTCTTGGATGTCCATACACGATCCAAAACTAAATCGAGCCAAAAGGCAATTCCCCAGCTCACTGATCTATTCCTCTTTACACCTGACTCGGTGTCTTCAACATGTTTGAGTACGCCATTAATCATGGAATATGCCAGATCTCTGCAAGACAAACATCTTAACATTCATGCTCCCATAATCTCTCTAGCCATATATACACAAAGTCTGATCAGACTTCCCGGGGTTGTCAAATCATTAATTCTGGAGCCCAACTTTAATACATGATGCAAGCCCTACCACTACCAAGGACAGACTACAGTAACTCAGTATTGTTTGGTTAAATCAAACTTCACCACCCCCCACCAAAAGCCACCCTGAATAATGCAAGGTCAGTATAGAAACTACAAAGTCTGAGCACATCATACCAATTCTGATCACCCTTGACTGACTTCCTTCGAAGCCATCCTTTTTAAACTGGCATGCATAGTACTCAAAGCTCTATATACCACCACCGTACATTATCTAAATCACAAGCCTGCTATCCCATCTCAGCCCCCCCCCAGCCTTCAAGATAAAAAGAACCATCCATCAAGCATTCTCAGAGAACCCACCCTAGTTTGGACCTCCATACCCACAGTCATCAGAACAAAGGATTTTACGTCTTTTATTTCAACAACACTCCCACCTACAACAACATTCCCAACATTTTTCCCCACTTAATAATCTGACTGTACCAGATTAGTAGTATCTAACCTGACGATTGAAGATTAGTAATGAAGAAGAGAAGATAGTTATGTGAGGAGTTGACAAATGAAAGTTGACCGCATCAGACTTTGATGGTTTAAGCATGAGGTAGTTTGTAGCCGCTCTGTACCAGTGTCTGAAACAGGGTATGATGTAGTTAACTAGGCAGAGAAACAAAAGGATTTGGCTGTTTTTCAGCAGAGGTGTACTTAGAAGCACCATAAGTAGGAGCTAATTTTGCCCCTGGAGGTATTATAGAGATATACATAGATGTACATCCCTGCCACATATAGCAAGGATCTTGGAAATGGAAATACATTGGTACTTTGTTGAAGAAGTGGGATCAGAATGTTGGTTTTGAGTTTCATTCATTTATTTATTGAAGGAAAGGGGTCTAATCATGCAGCACATTTATTTAATGAAGGTCACCACGCCTTCTGCAAGAGTTTCTTTAGGAAGATACATTGATGCAGGCAGCTACCAGTATAGAAACTACAAGTCTGAGCACATCATACCAATTCTGATCACCCTTGACTGACTTCCTTCGAAGCCATCCTTTTTAAACTGGCATGCATAGTACATAAAGCTCTATATACCCCCACCTTACATTATCTAAATCACAAGTCTGCCATCCCATCTCATTTATTTATTGAAGGAAAGGGGTCTAATCCCGTAGCATATTTATTTAATGAAGGTCACCACGCCTTCTTCAAGAGTTTCTTTAGGAAGATACATTGATGCAGGTAGGTACAAAGCTTTAAAGATGATGGAATCCATTAAGTATTTATCAACAGGAAGCTGGGTCCGGGAACGCAGTATGGGAAAGATTATTCAAATGTCTTTGCTCCGTTTACCAAAAATAGGCTTATGCTTGTAATCATGTGTTTCAAGGTGTGATAGATGCGGTGTAGCGGCCATGATGGAACGGTGTAACAGTATCTTTGTATATCTATAAAGATGTGTGTCATGTTGCTTCTAGATGAAATGTGGTAGCTTGAAGGTATGCAAATAACATTTGAAGATGTCCACCTGCTGCTGTTGGCTTTGCCAATGTTTGCGATGCAGTTTTACAGGCAGAGGCAAAGCTTATAGCATTGAGCGGAGAGAAATGTGCCAAGGGCTTTCGTGGGCAAGGGGAGAGAGGGGCAAGGGACCTGGAAGAGAGAAATGCACCAAACAACTTAAGTGCTCTATCAAGAAGGAACTGGTGGAGAGAGAGGGATATGGAGATAGTGAGTGAGGGTGAATTCCAAGGATGAATGAGGAGGTGAGGTTTGGGGGAGTGAGAAGGGTCATAAGAGGAAAAAAAGGAGAGAGAATGGAGAAGGACATGCAGTCTTCTCAAGTGCTAAAGCTGAAATGCCTAATCGTGGCGCCATATGTTTGCAATAAATCGGAAAAGGGGAAAAACATTGCCTATAATTTGTATAGACCTATACAGGTGTTTCTAGCAGGCATGGGTCTTGGAACAGGTGTAGAAGCCGTTTTAGTTTTAATGCACAGTAGAGGAGAACATGATTCTCGCTGGTGCCAAGATACCACTGGCTTTGAATTACTGTAACATAAAGGCATGGAATAAACATAGATTAAGGAAGGATAGAGGTATCATGACGCACTCAACGCTTATGGCCTCTCCGACACTCACAAATCATAGTAAATAGCAAATTAAATCCTGCACATCTGCTTATGTACGTGTGTGTACATGAACTAATATTAAGAGTTGTGTCCCACAATCACATTACTGTTCCTTGGTACTTATTTTGGTTGGATGTCTGTGTTGTTGTTTTGTACCTAGACTCGCTGTACCTCTTTTAAGGTAAGCCCTGGAATAATGGTCCACGCCTACTTACTAGGTAGGTGTGGGCCATTAGTCTATTCTTGACTCTCTTGGTAGTACCTAGAGTCAAGAATTCTGAAGTGATCCCCAAGTTTTGTTGCAGACTGTGTACATTGAGTGCTAATTATCACGTACCCTGCGCCTTTTCTCATTTAGAGAGATCAGCAGCAACTGTGATTACCCATTGAGGGGAACCCAGCCAAAACATTTGTCGTCAATTTAGACATGGCAGCTGCACATGTGACCCCTCTATTATCGCCACGTGGGTCCTGGTGGCATTCTCAGATACATTTTAGGACAATTCTAGTTTGCAGCGACGGTCAAGACAGCATAACGTTTTTAATGTTACTTATTGCGCACCACCAAGTACACTTTTGTGAAATTCATTTCTAACATAAAAGTATGTAACATGAAGTGGATGTTCAGCTGAGGAGGATGCCCGTTGATGTACTGATGTTCCTATGATAAGCTCAGTGCTGTCGGATGACTGGTAAAGCGGATAGTGATCATGTACTATTTTTATAATCTTGCACTTTGTCGTGGATCTCACCCAACTGTAAATGTTTTCCTGACAATCTCTGCCTATATTGGTTTTACTGTCTGAAAAAACCGAAAATAAAGTTTAAAAAAAAAAGTATATAACATGATTATATTCAAGCTTAGCAGATGACGAGGCTCAGATCTAACGCTGCATTGCACCCCATTCAGGTATCACTCCTTTGTCGTGCCAAGGAACCAGAACAAGCACTTTCACTCAGCAATGTAGTTGAAATGTTTTTCTTAGTGTTGCAAACAAATCTCACTCTTGCAATTTTTTCTTCCATTGCTGCAGATCCCAAATTGAAACAAAGGTACTACAGGATCAGGAGGATAACCCTGAAAATAAGACAAAACCTCAGCCAAAACAGCGATGTCAGCGATGAACCCAGAATAGTAAGTACAGAACCAACCTGAGGCACATAGAACAAGGCTTTATATTTGAAAACATATAGAACAACCCACAGAACACAACTAAGAGGAATTGTTGCTACAGTTGGAACTACTAAACCTTTCATTGTTATGGTTTCAAGTGTTTTAGCTATTTTTCCTGACATACTGCCTATTGCCTCTTCGTTGCTAAATCGTTTCTGTATTATTTCATTCTTTGTGTGACTTCTTTTTTGTTTCACTATTTTTACTGTGCTCCAACTGGAATATCTTGTTCCTTCTCATGCTCAACTCAGGAGGATGTATTGTATATACACTGTGGGCTCTGGAGTATTTCCGAAGGACTTGTCTGCTTCCGCTTTTTCTTTGTGCTTGCGGACTTTTTTTTCACTGTGTTTTAAGTGGCTACATGCGTGCGCTCTCTACCTAGGTCATGCTCCGATCGGGCGTGCACTCCACTGTTCCCCCGGGGCACAAGCAGGGACCTTCTTGTGGGCTCCCGTGTTCTTTGTGCACTCTCCGGTGCCATCGGGGCCAAATCAGGCATCCACATCAGTGTGCCTCAACAGCACTTGAAGCAGTAGTGTTGGAGCTGCTAGCCCCTCTTCAGTTCCTATGGCTGGCCAGTCCTCTGCTTCCTGGTTCTCACGCTGCATTTCTATGGGCTGATTGTAAGCAATCTTCTCAAACAGAGCTGCAGCGAGAGAAGGGTCCTGCACTTGGAGGACTGTTGCAAAGACTAGCATTCCAATCACCTATTTCATATGCAACTGATTTCTGCGCACAGCTCAGCTTACAGATGTGCCTCGTGCCGAATCAAGTTGAAATATGAAAGGTTTTCCAGCTGCGTTGGCTAGGATGGCAGCGGTTAGATGGAAATAATGCACAAACCGTAATGTTATTTGCCAACCTATCATTCCTGCCCAAACTATCAGCACACTCCTGCCTGTCACTCAATCTGTGCAGAATCCCAAGTGGCTTCTACTTAACCCACTACCAAGTGCAGCCCCGCCCAAGAACCAACATGGGCTGGTTGGTCCCCACAGGCCTCAGAGGTTTATATATCCCTAACCCGTGTATTCCTTAAGATATTTAAAAGCAAGGTGCTTCTGCCGTAAACAGGCAGTTGACAATTTAGATTATATGTTGGCAACAATTTTTCTCTCCCTCCTCACTCGAGTGGAGAAGTGTGGCTCAATGATTAGAGCGTTACAACAAACAAATGATGGACGGAATGCTGACAATGCAGACATTCTCCCCCAGTCAAGAGATCTGGGTTAAATCCATCGTTCTTTTGCCCACTACGCCACCCCAGTTCAGACATGGCCATATGCAAATCAGTCTTGACCCTGTGCCTCATGGGAACAGTCCAGCCCGAACTGCCAAGCCATGTCTTCCCTGGACCGGAATCAAGCATCCTAGGACCGGTTTCTGGCTATCAGCCGTCATCAGCCAGGATAGCTTGACTCCAGTGGCGTGACATTCTCCCCCAGTCAAGAGATCTGGGTTAAATCCATCGTTCTTTTGCCCACTACGCCACCCCAGTTCAGACATGGCCATATGCAACTGGGGTGGTGTAGTGGGCAAAAGAACGATGGATTTAACCCAGATCTCTTGACTGGGGGAGAATGTCTGCATTGTCAGCATTCCGTCCATCATTTGTTTGTTGTAACGCTTTTCGCCCTAAGTGGGATGGGTATGCCCAGACGTGGGTCCCGTGCTCACTACGCCACTGGAGTCAAGCTATCCTGGCTGATGACGGCTGATAGCCAGAAACCGGTCCTAGGATGCTTGATTCCGGTCCAGTGAAGACATGGCTTGGCAGTTCGGGCTGGACTGTTCCCATGAGGCACAGGGTCAAGACTGATTTGCATATGGCCATGTCTAAACTGGGGTGGTGTAGTGGGCAAAAGAACGATGGATTTAACCCAGATCTCTTGACTGGGGGAGAATGTCTGCATTGTCAGCATTCCGTCCATCAATTGTTTGTTGTAACGCTTTTCGCCCTAAGTAGGATGGGTATTCCCAGACGTGGGACCCGTGCTCACTACGCCACTGGAGTCAAGCTATCCTGGCTGATGACGGCTGATAGCCAGAAACCGGTCCTAGGATGCTTGATTCCGGTCCAGTGAAGACATGGCTTGGCAGTTCGGGCTGGACTGTTCCCATGAGGCACAGGGTCAAGACTGATTTGCATATGGCCATGTCTAAACTGGGGTGGTGTAGTGGGCAAAAGAACGATGGATTTAACCCAGATCTCTTGACTGGGGGAGAATGTCTGCATTGTCAGCATTCCGTCCATCAATTGTTTGTTGTAACGCTTTTCGCCCTAAGTAGGATGGGTATTCCCAGACGTGGGACCCGTGCTCACTACGCCACTGGAGTCAAGCTATCCTGGCTGATGACGGCTGATAGCCAGAAACCGGTCCTAGGATGCTTGATTCCGGTCCAGTGAAGACATGGCTTGGCAGTTCGGGCTGGACTGTTCCCATGAGGCACAGGGTCAAGACTGATTTGCATATGGCCATGTCTAAACTGGGGTGGTGTAGTGGGCAAAAGAACGATGGATTTAACCCAGATCTCTTGACTGGGGGAGAATGTCTGCATTGTCAGCATTCCGTCCATCAATTGTTTGTTGTAACGCTTTTCGCCCTATCAATGATTAGAGCGGCAGACCCTGATGCAGAGGTCTAGCCCGGGACCAGGGTTCAATTCCCCGCCTCGGCGGGTCTTGGGCTCAAAAAAATTCCACGGACCTGATAATTCTCGCCTCGGTGCCTATTCCAATCATGGAGTCCCACTCTGCAACTCTGGGCAATAGCTTGCTTAATCTCCACAACGGCCCCCACAACGCTAAGGATGCCTGGCCTCCACCTTGGGGGTGCCCAGGAGTGGACGCCTCACAGGGAAAGCCAGGATGGGTTCCACAGCGGTATTCGTACAAGCGCCTTGAGACCCTTGCGGGTGAGTAGTGCGCTATACAAGTATGAAATTTACAAATTTATTTTACGTTTACTCGAGTGATTCAAAAGGCCCCACCCAAGCTTAGGACCATACCCACCATTTGCATTGGCCTAAGTTCAACGACCCAACAAGGGAGAATGGAACAATCTATCAACCCTCCAAATATTTTAGAATATAACCACACATTACCCCTTTTTGCTCAAAATATATCACTCTTTTCTTTAAAACACAGACGCTATTCATTCTAACAATCCATATTACAATTAACACACAGCAAGAGTAAATAACACAATGCCTCCACAACTAAGCTTCTGATTTATCAGTGAAATAAAGCAAGCAATGTACTTTTCAACTGGAAAATGTTGATGTGCGGAACATCTATTAGTGCACATCACACTTATGGTATAGGACTTCAACACATATAATAAATCATTTAAAAACTATGGAGTGCAAGTATTTCCATCCACAGAATAATTTCTAAAGCTTTGCAATAGCTCTTGGCAGCCCTGTAATTCATGTTGTTACAATGGGCTCTGCAAGTGGTTACAAAATCATTTTCAGGACGTGAATGAAGTGATTGTCCAAAGTCCGCAGGTTTTGTGACTGCATTCACAGAGACCTCTGTACGAAATCACTAATTCCTCCGGTGCTCATTCTGAACCTGTTGCGAAGGCTTGTATACTGTAATCCCCTCTACCAATATGGCCATCAATCACACTTGTCCGCACTGTGTCCTTCCCAGTGCTCCCGTGCCTCCTCCTTTCTTTATCTCGATGCACCATTGCCCACCGCGTTTACATGCCGGTGTGTGTTCGAACCCCTCTGCTATTTAAGACACACACGTCCACTGCTAATCCTTCGGGCTCCTGCCGCTCTATTGGCATCCAGCCCCTCGTAGTTGGATCTCTCGATTCAATATGGCTTTAACACCCCTTGCCCTTAATTTTAGGCATTATTACCTTTTTAACTTCATAGATCCTTCGATATTTGATGTTTGTCAGACCACTGGTTCTCGATTTCCCTTTCCCGCATCCCGGTGGAACCACTACTGACCCCCAGCTACAGACCATGTGTTGCATGGCTAAATATTTAGAAGGCTGCAAAGGCGAGACCGATTGTATTGCAAATGCTTGTTTCTCCTGCTGCTCTTTTGTCTACTGCTTGTGCTTTGCTGACAGAGCTCTTCTTACACCAGGGTTTGTGGTGAGAGCTTCCGCCATCTTTGGGCTGTACTGCGTGTTCCACAGTAGAGCTTGGTCAGTGCGCACACTTGTGTTGTTCTTCCATCGAGCTGTGGAGACCACCCCAGGTTTTATTACTGATGGCACAGAGCGGTTTGCTTGTGGGGCGGCTGCTGTACACCTGTGTGCAGCCCAGGCACCAGATCAGGAATGCTGCAAGTTTCACATCCCATGTTTAGCCCTCCACTGCTCTGAATACTATTTTCCCAGTCTGTCTAATATCTGATAGTTTTAAAAATATAGATGGTAATATTCATATTCCTTCTTCCTCTGAACTACCAAGCTCTCCTTCCTTCTCCCTTGTCCCTCTCCCAGTGGTCACCACCTACAGGTGATCTCTCAGTTTTCATGTCTTCATCTTTCATATAATTATCTAACAATCCCTCAAGCAGTACTCCTGGTGTAACATCGGCTATCAGATGTGATCTTTCAACACTCCAGCTTTGATAAAACATGGTATAGAGGTCTTTAATCTTTTATTGGATAATCTAGATTTAGCCTTCATCACTGAAACCTGGCTGAAAGAGGACTTGACAACTGACATTGCGCTGGCAATTCCCCCAGGTTATCATAGTAAGCAGCTTGACCATCTCTCACACCCTGGTGGTGGCATGGCTATAATTTTTAAATCTACTATAATTACATCCACCCTTTATCACTGGAGATTACGGATCCAGAATCTATCCTTAAACGATAACCATGAACTTTAACTTTTCAATCAATTTCCTCAATTTGTTTGAAAACCGATAAAATAATTGTTCTGTGAGACTTTAACTTACATGTGAATAATAAAACAGCTGTGGTTGCTCAAGAGCTACTTAGCTCATTTTCTGCTTTTAATCTCCCTCAGTTAGTGTCTGGGCCAGTCCACTCAGCAGGACATGCCATTGACCCTATTTATTTTCATTTCGGCTTCTCCCACCTTAGAGGTGACATGGTCTGACCAGGACTTGAACAACACTCTGCGCCTGACCCTAAAATGGCTGCCACTGATCTCACCTAGTCAAGGACAAGTCTTGTGGTTGAAAACCCGCAGCCTCAGAGTCACAGTGATCAATGACCTCGATCTACCTGACTTAAAGAGGGCAGCCAAGCTACATATCCTCTCATACCCACCCCACCCTCACCATCTCCACTCACCGCACATGGACTCAAGGCTTTTGTTTGCCTCCTGATCCTCACCCTAAGCCGGCAGAGTCCGAACCGCATGGCCGATTCCCGGTGGAGCTGCTCTGACAGCTATAGGGGAGACTGGCTCTGGCACACCGCTTTGGCCGTCACCTACCCAGCCAGTCTTCAGACATTTGTCTCGTCTTCTCCTCCGCTGCTGTCTCCTTCCTTTGGACTCCCAACTCTCCCTGATCTGTTTGATCCTGACTCTCGTTTTCGCTAATAACTCCTGTATTGAATATGTATTCATTCTGTTATTAATATGAAATCTCTGTAATTTGTAACACACGGTTTCCTTATGTAAGCGCTCTGATACCTCCGGGTCTAGCCAGCGCTATATAAAACTCAAATACATTTAAAAAAAAAATATATATATATAATTTTTATTTTTTTTCTCTTAGTTTTACATAATTCAACCAAGCCATTATTGAAACTTGATATTTTGCAGTTTGCCTCCATTTAGGAATTTTGTATGCTTACTTTACATTCTTATGGTAACATCAATTCTACCCTCTTCGGCATTTCGGTAAATAAGGCATTAGATCCGCTATCCCTCTGAAAACAAGTAAGCTGTACCAGATAACATCCTCTGCCTCTTGGTTTACTGAAGGTCTTGCCCCAAAAGGCTTTGCGCAAAACTAAAAGACAATCGAGACATTCATACAACTCTGCTGATGAAACAACTTCTAAAACTGAATTTCAAACATACAAAAAACTTGTACAACACATAAAATCTTATCGAGGAGATTTTGTCGCCAGGAATTGGAAGGCGCCATGAGGGCCACAGATTGATACCTTGAAAAAGGAACTCGAAAACTGGGCTGGAGCAGAAAGTAGACTATTGCTCAGGGAAGCCAGTCGAGGGATAGGTAAAATAGACTGGGCCAGGTCATGGGAAATCTTGTAGTCGAACCAACGGCAGATAAGCAGGGAACTAACCGGATGGGCTCCCCACAGCCGGCGGCGTTGGAACAGGAGAAGGGGAGGGATGAACAATAGGACCAGAGGCAAATGGCACCTCACTATTTTGACACTAAACGCTTTACTTACAAGAACCTAGCTACACCCAGGGACTTCATTGCACCAACTTAAGCGCAACTTAAGGGGGGGGACAGTTTTGTTACAAGGGACGTTAAGCAAACCACGCCAGAGAGCAAACGTATTGCGTAATATGTAAAAGATTTGACGTGGATAATATCTATGTATGTCAATGATGACTTGAAAATCCAATAATATCTGGTTGTAAAAAAAAAAAAACAAGGAGATTTTATCTATATTGAATAATTTTGCCCATCCTACAGCAGTCTCCACTACTGTTGCTCTAACTCCGTAGTTTTGCTTTTATGTCCATGCTTTTGAGTTCCTTCTCCTCTTGTTCCAGAAAGTCTTCCTCAAATCTGTTTGATAACACCATTCAGATGTCTATCTGTTCGGTTGTATGAAATTACTACACATTCCGTTGCAACGCATGCCTTTACCACGCATGCGTTACAACGCGAATGCCTTCTCCACGCATATCCTTTACCACGAAAATGCCTTTAACACGCACACTTTTACAACGATTTTCGTTGTTAAACTATGTATGTTAATGGCATTTTCATGTTAAAGGATATTCCGTTCACTACCAATTTACCCTAAAAATTAACCTTTATAATTTACCCCTGTGCGACACCACCCCCCTCATTCCCCCTTACCTCTCCACATCCTCTCCACTCCAATCACTTCCGATTTGCGTTTCACGTCGTAAAGAGGAAGCAAAGTGTCTTTCCGTTTCCTCTAACGACGCCGATTGCCCCCACATCTTTTTTCTTCAGATTCTGAAAATGACAATCAGGTGCTTCCCCCCCCCCCCCCCCCCTTTTTTTTTTTTTTTACCTTTAGCACACATGCCTTTACTACATATCTCGTAGTAAAGGTATGCGTGGTAAAGGCTATTCGTTGTAACCACGCATGCGCTGTAATGCAAGCTTGGTTATGCGTGCAAACGGACGCGTTGTAGTGGCCGTTTCCCTATCTCTCCAGTCCCCGTGCAGACTTCTTTTATCGCAGTCAGCCCAAACATCATTTGTACACTCCGCACCATCTCTTCAGAGTAACCTCTTGACCCTTTCTCCGTCAAGGCAGTAACATGATATTTAACACTAAATGCTGTACACGTTTGAAATTACAGACATAAATGGTATGATTATAGATCACACTGGTATTCGTTTTCATTTCATGGTTGTTTTATTTATTTTTCTTCAGTGGATGGTGTTTGTTTGCACTCCACTTAGTTCCTGACGTGTTTCGTCGCTTAACAGGGAATAAACCTGCAACTTTTTCAGGGCTATTATCTTGTCTTTAGGGTTTCTTGGATTCGGTGATACTTCCGACCCGAATTGGGTTCTGTGGAGTTCTTCTATTACTTTGTGTTCCTCTGGCATAGCCAGTAAGCCGTACCTTCTCTCCAGTCCCTCTATCCTTATTATAGAGGTGGTATTTACACCTGGTGCCCCATCCGGCACATATGTTATTTGTGATCGTATTCCCTCGTCCTACGAGTACGTACTGCACGGCTTCGTTGTAACCGAACTTCTGGTTACCACCTCTCCAATAAGGATAGAGGGACCAGGGAAAAGGTACGGCTTACTGGCTATGCCAGAGGAACACATAAAATAATAGGAGAACTCCACAGAACCCAATTCGGGTCGGAATTATCACCAAATCTAAGAAACCCTAAAGACAAGGTAATAGCCCTGAAGAAGTCGCGAGTTTATCCCCTGTTAAGCGACAGAACAAGTGGTGGCTAGGAACCTTAGGAACTAAATGGAGTGCAAACAAACACAATTCACTGAAGAAAAAGAAATAAAACAACCATGAAATGAAAATGAATACCAGTGTGATCTATAATTGTACCATTTATGTCTGTAATTTCAAACGTGTGCAGAGGAACAGCCTTTATTGTATTTCTGGCCATCTTGACCACGACTTTTTGGGTATTTGGTGGTTATCCCTACCTTGTTGCACCGTACTGAATTGGAGCTAGAACCAGATTTTTAAGCGTTAATACCTTGTTGCACCACATTCCTATTTCTCACCACCACCCTGTGTGTAAAACATGATATTTAACACCTTTTCTTAGCACACGCTGCATGCAATTCCATGTTGAGCTGTTGTATTGTGCCTGAATCTTGGAAAAAGGACCTTGGCATCCCTCTGCTGAAAAAGCCTATCGCAGATCCTTCCATAATGTACATCTGTCATCCCATGTATCTTCTGCCTCTGGTAGCTAAGATTTCTGAAAGCTTTGTCAATCAACAGCTGTAAGTGTATATTGGAGATCACCATCTATTGTATGTGTATCGATCAGTACTTCTGTCCCAACTGAGCACTGGCACTGTATTTGTCTTGGCCAGTGGTGACATCGAAACGGTATTTAATGCCAGAGGCTCTGCTGCTCTCATCTTATTGGACCTCTTGGCAGCCTTTCACACAGTATCCTACAACATTCTTTTAGATCTGCTCAAGGGCACAGTTCACAGCTGCTTTTCCTCATTTCTCAAAGATCGCTCTCAAGCAGCGGCTTTAACCCCTTTTCGCACGGAATTTAAGGTCAATAAAAGTTGGGTTACTCATGTCTCCTCCCTGAGCCCAACATATGTTGCTCCCTGGTTGCTTTTAATATATTCTTTAACCACATAATTTATGCCTATGTAAATTGCCAGATTGTTCTTAGACTTGATGGAGACTTGGATTATCTGTAGGATCAATGCTTAAGCTCCCTATGCTCAGGTTCATTTCATGAATTCCAACTCTCCCAGGTTCAACACAGTCAAGACTGAGGTTTTTATTTATAGAAATCCTTCTATATCGGCCTCCAGTTGGTGGCCTGATTCTCTCAGACCTCCTCCTAATCATGCATGTAGGGCATACAACCTGTGCATCATCTTCGATGAAAAACGTACTTTTGAGGCTCACATTGATAAGCACACCTCTAATTATTACTTTTTCATTGCCCGACCCATTCCGACACCTCATGGTTCTTGTTGCACAATTGCTTCTAATCTTGACCACCTTCAGACTGACCTCTTCCCTTGATCTACACCACAATGCCCTTACTTAGAACCCCCCCTTAATCTCACTCAGGCACAGAAGAGCATTAACCCATTACTGGAGGAAGCACTCAGTCTTCTGAGACCAGCAGTTTTCTGGCATAGGTTATGAATATCTGAACTCATTGGTGGCAAGTCATGAATTCCTTACCCTGTCCAAACAATATAGCCTCAAACATACATGTGCATCATCACTTTTACTGTTGTGGAAGCAGGCCGAGGGGGTTGTACTAATGCTTATGTTGTGGAAGTCATGTGTCAACCTGTTTGATCTGTCTCTTTTTTAATCTTATTTTCAGTGACTACTTATTTAAGCTCCTTCTGATTGGAGATTCTGGGGTTGGCAAGTCCTGCCTGCTGCTACGTTTTGCTGTAAGTTTACATCTTGTTGATGTCCTTTTCTGAACCTGTGTTGTTGTTGTTATTATTAGTGGTAGTAGTAGTAGTAAAAAGTTTATAAAGTGCACAGCTACCCCAGGAAGTTTCCTGGTGCTAACTATTTACTAAAATGATACCTATGTACAGCTTGCCTTACTTCTATTTATTGTTGTAGTTGTTCTGGTGACGTTTGCCCTTGAAAATATTTCTGAAGGTAGCCGATTAGTTCAACAAAGGGATAGCAGATACTTGTTTTTTTCTCTGCTACACCCCCTCGCCCCTTGTTCTCTATCCCACCTTTCCATGCCTCGCCCACACCCTTCCATGCTCACCCAGCCTTTTTGACTGAGAATCAGGTATATAGGACCACATGCTTAAGTGAATGATATGCCTGCAGAAGAAGTGTCATGAAAGACCTGCGTCACAATCACGAGTCGTGATGACTGTAACAGCCGAGAAGGTGTGGAAGAGGAGGTTATATAACATAAAATATTATGATGATTTTGCAGTTTTATAATTAGATGCATCCTTTAGTGGGACAAAAGTGTCGTACCATAGACATTTACAAATCATAAAGTCAGATTAGAACAGAAATGTAAACTTATTTGAACGTGTCTGACTGCACCTTTTTTTTTTTTAAACTCATACACCGCATGCTTAGAGTAAACCAATGTAGCTATTTTATTAAAAGTGAATTAGCTGCACAGTTCATCTTGTCATCCACAATAATAGTGAACGTCCAAAAAAAGAAAAGGGTAAAGAAAGAGGAAAAAGAGAAGAAGAGATAAGTGAGTGTGAAGTGGTTGACCAGCAAATATATTCAGTCATGCACGTTCAATATCTTGGCAGTTTTCATTAGAGCTCTACAGGATGAAACAAATAATAATTAATGCATTAATCATAAGTATGGAGATTTATACTTTCAAGGAAGTATCACACCTTAGGCGTTTTATAAAGATCACAGGAAATGTTGCAAATTGTTGTAGCAGAAACCTTTTTGACAGGTTCTGCAAAAATCTGTTTTTCCCTAAAGAGTTGATTTTTCGACTTGAGATCACTGATGTAGATATTCACCTGATCTTGTAAATATTCTGCTTAGTTAGTTACCTTCTTTAAAGTCACCACTGTCGTTCCAAGGGCCAGTTATAACTGTGTGTTTTATGTGCAATAATGACCACTTTCACATAATTAATCATTAATTGCTGTGTCCCATACGGAGATCTAATGGGGTTTCAATACAATACCATAATTATATTCATACATGGACCATTTACCATGAGAACTTGCACAACAAACTTAGCATATATCCTGATTTGATAAACCTCTTAACTATGCAATATCATTTGCTGATGGCGTGGTAATGATAGCAGCCTTTGTGTTCCCTTTTAGGAGAGTGTACATTCTTTGATTATCTTCTTCTTAAAGATTTCACTCAGCCTAGTTTTTTCAGAACATAAGAATTCCCAGACTAATTTTAATTAAACATGCTCTTCACATCTACTTGAGCACTTAGTAAATGGAAAACCTCAGGACCTTATGGTCTAGTGATGTATTTCTTCAGAAATTGTATATGTCACAATTGGCTCCTGATTAGGCCTAATGGCTGACTGACTTTCCCAGAACTGCAGATTCATACCTTTATTAAATATATATGGCTAGAAAAATAGTCATTACAACTAATAAACAGGATTAATCTGGGTTTGTGAAGTGTGGCTTAGCAGCCAAACCAAGACCTTTACGACTTATGAAATAACTCTTCAAAGGTTGGGGCAAGATTTTAAGTTTATAACTCTTAAGTGCATGTATCAGATGCTGATTTTATTAAAATGATGAGAAATCTATTAAGGACGTTGTGTGTGCGTATATACATATATATTTGTCTAGTTTAAAACAAATGAAAAACGTTTTTGTGAATCATCGTAATTCTCGCTCGTATTTATTGTTCCAACAATTCTGCATCGCCGTAAACTTTTTTGCATCAATAACATTAAAAGTGAAATTGCAAATGCCATTATTTTGCATATTTTATTTCTAAAAATGTGTATATACATTCTAAATCTTGTACTCTGAACGTCTGGTCTATGTTGATCACCATTTCTTCTAAGTCCTCCTTTTTTTAGATGATGTACATTATGTAGGGCATGGTAAAAGAAGGGTTTAGAAAAAATACAGATCTCACATTTTAATACAGCGCTGTTTTAGATGGGTTGCTTGGAGCCGCATGTAAAATTTGGATAAATGTTAATCCTTTTCTGTTAAGCTTCTGCAGACTTCGAGAAACACTGTTATAAACTTCTTACATTTTTATGATCTGCCCGAACTACTCATGAGAGAAATCAATCCACAATCCCCAAGATAAACTTGAATATAAAACATAATCGTCACATTAGAAAGTGAAGTTATACTTGCGATGCCATCGGAAAGACCCCTCTTGTGTGAGTGAAACACACCGAGCGAACCCATGTCAAACAATCAAACATGTTTATTTCGGATATAATAATCCATAAAACACAGTACAACAAGATTAAAAGTATAAAAACAATCAATGTAGATTAACAACAATAAACACCATCAATCCCATACAAAGTGCCAGTTCCACAACGTTAAAAACGCATGATAAATAACCAGAAAAAAACCCTGGCAATGTTAAAAACAACGTTCAGCGTGGATACAGATAAAGTATATCTATAATAAAAGAGCTCCTATCATAAAAAGGAGAGGGGTAGAAAAAGAAAAAAAATAACAGGAAAGCTTATCACCAGTTCATTGCTTTGGCACTGCGAGTACGGATGAGCCAAGCAGCATGTAAAAATGTTGTAATTCCAACAACAATCACCTCTCTAATGTCAGAGTGTAAAGTGCATAGTGCAGGTACATAATGACGAAAACACAAGAGTTTGCATACAGGTTCTAGCCATTGTTTGCGTGGCCTAACATATGCAGGACAAAAAAAGGCAAAGTGATGAAGTGTTTCCTCCGCTAAGTTACAAGAGGGACACTTGCCAGAGCTACAGTACTTCACACCCACCGCGTATTGAAGCTATTCACCGGCAGGACCCAATAACCAATGTGCTGTGAGGGGAATGCATCTATTGGGTGCTGGTGAGTGCCACATCCCTCTTGCTGTGATTTGAATATACCTCTTGTGGGTAGGATAATGGCATGTCCCATATCCGTCTTCTAGAAGGAATACTTTTCACATGGGACGGTTATTGATACATCCTTGGAAAGAAAATTACACACATATGATTAGTGCTTAATTTGGAGTGAGACAGCAAAAGACACACAGTTGATGGACGGAATGCAGAACAAATCAAAACATTCACCCCCAGTCTTTGACTGGGGGTGAGTGTCTGAAAAGTTTCAGCGCTCCGTCCATATTCTCCTTGTGTTTGCTTTGTTCACCCTAAGCTGGCAGGATATGCCCAGTCGTGGGTCCCTTGCTCACTTTGCCGTTGGATTCAAGCCAGCGTGGCTGATGAGGGGTGTTACCCCGAAACCGGTCCCAGGATACTTGTTCCGGTTCAGGGAAGACCTGGCTTTGCAGTTTGGGCTGGACTGTTTCCATGAGGTACAGGGTCAGACTGATTTGCATATAGCTGGGTCTGAACTGAGGTGGCAAAGTGAGCTAAAGAACCATGATGGTTTCAACCCAGACCTGTGACTAGGGCTGAGTGTCTGAAAGGTTTCAGCGCTCCGCCCATCATCTTCTTGTGTTTGCTTAGTGCTTAATTTGAGCCCGTGATTGCCAATGGGCCCACTAGTACTTATTTTTGGGGAGCAGCACTTATTTTTCCTCATCAAACATTGACCGAGAGCAAGAGAGAAAAATAGCCAAACGGGAAAGAAGGATGAAGAGAAAGACGGAAAAACAGTTGCAAAGAGAGGAAGCAGAAATCTGAAAGAGTGAGATAAGAGGGAGGGAGTGTATGTAAGTGGATTAAAGCAGCATGAAGTAGAATCAAGACTATGCTGCCTTGGAATTCGGTGAGCTGACATTTAATAACACCAGTCACGGGTTCTGAGCCTCTCATGTGAATATTTATGGCCTACACCAAGCTAGGAGCTTTGTGCAAACAAAATGAACTACTAGTTGTAGGAAATTGGGCCCCTCGTTGAGAGGGGCGAAACCCTACTCAATCAGCAACCACAATCTCTGTCAGAGTGAAACACAAGCAAAACCCAAATTAACCTGTGCTTAACCCTCTTGTAGCGTGGCACAGAAGCAGTCAGGCTTAACTTTAGAGGCAATGTGTAAAGTATTTATGCAGCACTTCAAACAGTAATAAAGTGAAAACACAACACTAAGTTAGAAACATAGAGTAAATCTTTATGAATTATCTGAGACCAAAATGACAAAAATCCTTTCGTTGGCACCTTTCGGGCTGGCATCTTCGGCAGGAAGACTACTGCACCCGCATGACGGAGGCTTTGGATCTTTACTGGGCCCGGAACGTGGGCTCGGTGTCGGGAGTTGATATCTTATGGGAAGCTTGGAAACCTACGCTGAAGGGAGTTGACATCTCATATAGTGCGGCGGCCCGCCGAGCGCGTGACGCGGGATTGGTTCAGGCGGAGGGAGAGATTAGGGAGCTTGAGAGCAGCAGGCAGGGGGAGTCAGGTGGGGTCACGCGGTGTCAGTTGCAATATGCCCAGCACACATATGCCTCGTGAGGCAGGCGTGGTTAGCTACGAGAAGTCGAGTTTGTCAGTGGGGAGACAAATCGGGGACAATGCTTTACAGGCTGTGTCAGGGGCAGCATCATGCACAGACCCTCCCGGGGATCACAGATAGAGAGGGCCGTGTGCTGACTGACCCTGGCGCCTTAGCGGACAGCTTCGCGGCATACTATACGGAGTTGTATGAACAGCGGGAGACCATACCCGGGGGGCTTGTGGATCGGTTCCTTGATGATCTTCCCCCTAGAGCCCTTTCGGATGAGGCGCGTGCAGACTTGGACCACCCGCTCACGGTGGATGAGTTTGGGACGGCGCTGGGGAGCTTGTCCGTCGGGAAGGCCCCGGGCCCGAATGGGTTCCCGAGTGAGTTCTTCAGGAAATACTTTATGCAACTGGGGCCCCATTATCATGCGGTGGTGGAAGATGCTTGTGAGCGGGGGGTTTTGCCGGCCGACTGGCGCCACGCAGAGATCGTCGTATTCCACCAGCCGGGCCGTCCTCCTGAACAACATGCCTCTTATTGGCCGATTTCCCTTCTGAATGTGGAGGCGAAGATTCTGGCCAAGGCCCTGGCCAACCGGCTCCTGCCTTATATTCCTACCCTGGTCCACCCGGACCAAGCCGGGTTTATGCCACATAGGGCAACGCGTCACAACATCCGGCGTGCACATGTGGCGATAGCTGCGGTCCAGCGGCGTGAGGCTCGGGCGGCTCTCCTTTTGGCCGACATAGATAGAGCTTTTGACTCTCTTAGTTGGCGCTATCTCTTTGCCTTGCTGCAACGGTTAAATCTGGGGCCGCGCTTCTTATCCTATTTAACACTTTTGTATACCGATCTTACAGCCTCGGTTCGGGTGGCAGAGGCGACCTCGGCGCGATTCCCGGTGAACCGGGGGACGCGACAGGGCTGCCCCTTGTCGCCATACTTATTTGCCCTAGCCATGGAGCCGCTGGCCGCTTGCGTCCGTATGGATGCGCATTACATGGGGTTTGAGTGGGAACATGGACTCTCGGATCGCATTGCCCTATATGCCGACGACGTGTTGTTCTTCCTGTCGGATCTCGGTAGAACCGGACCGCGGCTGCTCCGCATGATGCAGGTCTTTGGGGAGACGTCCGGGCTATACATGAACCCGAGGAAATTCACCCTGTGGGTGCTGGGTGGTCGAGACATACAGGGTGAGTGGACGGCGTCTCTGTGGATTGTGGCCGGAGGGCTGCAATATCTGGGGGTCTTTCTGACCGACGTACCGACGATCGCCTGGGAGCGCAATGTGGTGCCGTATGGGAGAAAGTATGTTGTGATGTTAAGCTCTGGGCACGTATGCCTCTCACCATTTGTGGCCGCTCTGCCATCTTTAAGATGGTGGCGCTGCCTCGACTTCTCTACCAGCTCCAAAATCACCCCTATGAGATTCCTCTCAGTTGGTTTCGGAAGGTCAATGCGGTGCTGAGTCACTTTCTGTGGGAAGGGGGTTTGGCCAGGGTATCGCTGAAGGTTTGCTTTTTGTCCGTGTACGATGGGGGACTGGCTACCTCCGATATCTTATCCTATTATTACGCCTCCCATTTATTGGTCCTCAACGAATGGTGGTATGGAGATAGGGGGGACCCGGCGTATGCGGTGGAGAGGCGCCTCATGGACCCACATACAGTACATACCCTACTCTACACGACTGCGTTGCGGGAGGCACTGCCACCAGTCACTCAAGTGGTGTTTCGGGTGTGGAGCCGGGCTCTACGTCATATTGGCTGGTGGGGTAGGCTTACCCGGGAGACCCCGTTGTGGCAGAACGGGCTGCTCCCTCAGTTTGCGACCCTCTCTGGTTTTAGGGACTGGGACAGAATTGGTATCTCTACGTTGGGATCGGTGGTTCAGGGCTGTGTGATGAAATCCTTTGAGGTCTTACAGCATGAGTATCAAATGCCACGGACGCAGTTCTTTAAATACCTCCCAACTGCGCCACGCCCTCGCCCCTAGACTGGAGGGTCTTCAATCCATCCCTGAATTCAGTCCCCTTGAGGCTCAGGTGTTTATGGGGGATCTCCAGGAGAAGAAAGTTTCTAAAATATATCGGTCCTTGGTGATTCATAGTGCCCCGTCCCTGCAGGGTCTGCGTGAATGGTGGGAGACGGATGTCGGGCCATTGGACGAGACGGATTGGAGGGAGGCGCTGGCCTCCCCCCGTGAGGCTTGTATAGCGATCCGCCTGCGTCTCGTCCAATTTCGGTATTTGCACAGGACCTATTACACGCGACAGCGGCTGTGGCGGGCGGGTCTTATTGCCTCCCCGGACTGCCTTAGGTGTGGGCGAGAGGTGGGGTCTTTGGTGCACACGGTCTGGCACTGCCCTGCAGTGTATCGGTTTTGGGGGAGAGTGTTAGGGTGCTTATCAGAAGTGTTGGGCTGGGATCTCCCTGTAGACCCCAGATTGGCGTTGCTCCATGTTATGGCTGATATTGGGGGTAATATTTATAAGCGCCACTTGCTGCTTCTGGGCCTAACGACAGCCAAGCGGGATCTAGCTCGGGCGTGGAAGGCCCCGGTTGCTCCCTCTCTCAATGTTTGGAAACGAGGTCTGGATTTCAATATGGGTCTGGAGTTACCGATCTTTAGGGCGCGTGGGTGTCCTCGGAAACACTTCAAGATCTGGAAGCGGTGGGCTGATTATAGGGGCATTTTCCTTGCACCGGTCCCTACGGATGGAGATTTGGGGCACTACTTGAATGCCAAGCGTGGTACTGAGTACCAATTGTATAGAGATGGTTCTGGTGGTGTCTGGCTGTGGTGCGGTCGGGGGGAGGGGGTTGGGCGTTGGGAAGGGAGGGGGGGTTTTCTTGATAGATGATGTATGAATAGCTCTCCATTGTTCCTCTATATGACAAAATGTCAAGAGCTGTTGCTATTTACTATGTGGCAGTTCCCCTGGTTTGTCAGGGGCCTGCAACCCTTGCCTTCTTGATTAATAAAAAGTTTTGTTAAAAAAAAAAAAATGACAAAAATCCAATCAGTAGAACTAGAGATGTACAGTTTTAAAGTTTTAAGTGAAAATAGTGTCTAGAAGCACCAAGTGCCAACTGTGGTTATCTGGTCACCTAGGACCGGGTTAAGTCCCAAGTTCAGGCCAACTGCGATGGAGCGTGGGCTGGCTACAGGGACCAAGTTTGTTCCGCTAAACAAAAGTTCCTTAAATCGTGGTTTGCAGTGTTGCAAGATCCCATGTTGAGGATGTGTTGTGCAGGAGCGGTTCCGGGGAGCCGTGGAGCTGCGATGCAGAATCCTACATCGTCGTCGAGGATGCCATCAAAGAGGGGCTTGTGATGTAAAGCCCTGCGTCTAAGATGCAGTGCACACTGGCAGTTCCAAGGAGAGTGCGAGCTGCATGCTGGGTCCGGTGTTGGGGATGCGTCGCACTGCAGCGGTTCCTGGATTCTGTGGATCCCCACAGAATCCAGGAAGACTATTACCCACACACTCATCACCAAAAGACTCGACTATGGCAACACACTCTACGCCAACGTCACCCAGAAACAGCTCAAGTAACTACAGAATGTCAAACGCTGCATCCAGACTCGACATCCTCTGCCGCTGCCACATCACGCAACACCTCTGACAACTCCACTGGCTCCCTGTCAACAAGAGAATCACCTTCAAGCTCCTCACACATGCCTATAAAGCTCTCCACGACGAAGGACGCTTGAACCACCACCTTGCATTCACTGTACCAGCCCGACAACTCCGTTCCGTCCAACTTGGTCTAGCCTCTGTCCCCAGGATCCGCAAGGACAGAACCGGACGAAATTTATTCCCCTACCTCACCGGCAAGACCTGGACCACCCTGCTCCTCCACCTCAGGCATTCCGCGTAGCTAACCCACTTCAAGAAGGACCTCAAGACCTGGCTCCTTGAATGATCTTACACCCAGAGGGACTAGCAGCCCCCCTCCCCCAGCACCTTGAGACTCTCACAGGTGAGTAGCCACGCTTTACAAGCCCATGATTGATTGATTGATTGATACCTGGTGTTCACTTTGATTAGGAGAAGATTCTGTAGGTTTCCACCCCTAGAGGTGCTTGGAATGTCCTACCTCCCTGCCTTGACTCCAGATTGTCTGGGGTCACAATAGGGTAATGTCAAGTCCTTTATGAGTGTGCTCAGGCATAGCCTTTGTGATGTGGAAGTGTGGTAGGTGACTGCTCCTCCCACTCATCAAGTCAGAGATGGCCCATCCTGCCAACTCCTATGCTCATTTGTCTCACTGTCTGGGAGCAATACACAAAGACCACCTACACCTGGACTCATCGCTCACAATGACCCGCCAAACCAACACAGTTTCCTCAGCCTGCTTCCACATGCCTTTCCTGCTTCGAAAGACATTCAGATGGATCCTCACAGAATTCAGAAAGACTATTACCGATGTGGCCAAGGAAACAGACTGCAGACACCAAATAGTTAGGACAAAAAAATGGCAACTTTCTGAAAGTGGCATTTTCTGAATTGTGACTTAAAACCTGACTTTACCATTAAAGAGGGTTTTAAAGTACAGTTCTTTAGACACCAAAGTCAACATTCCTACCTACTCCCAATTGAAAGTTATCACTTATTAAATGTTATAAATTAACCCAATGTTATCCTATAGGAGAGGTTTACCTGGCAGTAGTGACAATCGAATTTGAGATTTTCACTACCAGGACATGTAAAACTTAAAACTACACATCCAACTTTTTAAATACACTTTACCCTGCACTATGGCTGTTTAGGGTCTGCCGTATAGGTGACATATATATTCTAAAGGAAGGTTTAGGCCTAGCAAAAGGTTTATTTTTCCATGTCGAAAGGGCAGTTTAAAACTGCACACACAGACTGCAGTGGCAAACCTGAGGCATGTTTAAAGGGCAACTTAAGTGGGTGGCACAATGAATGCTAAGGGCACTAGTAGCATTTAACTTACAGGTCCTGGATACATGTAGCACCACTTTACCAGGGACTTACAAGTTAATTACATATGCTAATTGGGTGTAAGTCAATGTTACCATGCTTAAAAGAGAGAGCACAAGAACTTTAGCACTGGTTTGCAGTGGAAAGTGTGCAGAATCCTAAAACCAGCAAAAACGAAGTCAGCAAAAACAGGAGGCTGGAAGGCAAAAAAGTTAGGGGAAGACCACGCCAAGGATTTCAGATCCTACACTTGTGATAAGGTTAGTGGTTCATCCCCTGCCTGTGGTTGCGTCCAGAATGGAAGGCACCACTTGTGTGAAGATCGGTGACATGTCCTCCTCTGCCAGCAATATTGTAAGGGGGAATGCATCACTTGTGGACAGGTTTGTGGCATATCTCTAGCTGCTCACTGTGTATGAGAGTAAAGCATATTTCTTGGGAAGATTAATGGAAGGTGCCCACCTTACAGATGTGCCAATAGAGGACACTACCCCCTTCATGAAAAGTTAATGGCACAACTCTAGCTGTAAACTATGCTGAGAATGAAGTAGGCCAGTGGCAGATTTTCCATGGCTCAACACAATACAGAGCTTGTAAGGAATATAGTGGAATTACCCTGTTGTGAAATGTTTTATGATGCAACATTAGATGTTTTTGCTCCATAGAAACCTTGATATGTTTTCTAATCCATGTGTTTCTAGGATGACACCTACACAGACAGTTACATCAGCACTATCGGTGTGGACTTCAAGATCCGAACCATCGAACTGGAGGGCAAGACCATCAAGCTACAAATTGTGAGTGTGCCACTGTGTGTCAGAAGACTCCAATTGCTGTAACTGTACTGAACCATTTAGCGCGATTGCTGGGATATGGTTTCATTAGACTCAGACTTGGGAGTGGGCGGGTAGGCTGACTGGACTCTATACCAACAAGGAGAGTGTGTGTGGTAGGGTGCCACTGAACATCAGATTCCACGGGGGGCAGTGGGAGGGGGGTCGGAGGCAGCAGGAAAACATTTTGTGGCTATAAAAAGTTTTCACTGTTGTTAGATTCTCTAGTGCTACATAGTTATACTACCATTGTTCTGAGTGCTACCCCCCAATGGAAGATTATAGTTTCCTGAAATAAAGACTCATTTCTTATACTTAAACCTTTGGTCAAAACTGCAAATGACATCCGATATCAGAGCAGGCTGAGGAAATGTGAGTGGAGGCCCTTGGCATGTCATAAAATGAGGGAAACAAGATGTCATAAAGCAAAAGCATCACATGCATCATCAATCATATATGTGACATCTATTTCCTACTTGATGTCATGCCATAGTATTTTGCACAAATGTTAAAAAGAGAATAGGCAAACCTCTCATAAGGATTGGAATTGTGCCATACAAATGACAAATGTTGTCCGGTTCAAAAAGTGAAATATTTAATTTTAGACAAGTGATCGTTTTCATGCCAACAGAACAAGTTGTGCTACACAGGAAGTGACGTGTTTTTAAAGATAAGTAGGTTTTAAAATGTAGGTTTTCTGAGGACGTACCACAATAGATATGTAAAGGGTAACAGGAGAGTGCACAAATGGGGCAATAACCTTTCACTGAATCTCTTGACTGTAATCACCATGTTGGGCCCCACTGTAAAGATGTGAAGGAGTCAAATAAAGTAAATATAGGTATATTTATTTAAGTGCCATATAACGACCCACTGGTGAAAAAGCTTAAGCGTCAAACCCAGGCAACTCCAACCGCATCTCTGGCATTCAAACCTAAGCTTCTGCATCAGTGAGTTCCACATTACATATTAAAGTTCTACATGACAGAATAATACTACACGCTCTAAATTTTTATAATGAAAATGGTAGAAAGACACATTACCACATGTATCTTTTCATAACAAAATAAACAAAATTATTCTATTATATAATCATCAAACTTCTTGGGTACCTTGGTACTCTCTTTTGTAACACAGAATTCTCCTGAACAGAAGTGTAAGTAAAATCGATCAGTAGATGCCTCAGGAATAAAGATATCTTCATTCCCAGAACAAACTTGGGAAGAAGAACCCCCAGAACTATGTTCATCAAACCAGACATCACCACCATCTCCCATCTTTTCAAAAAACACTCTTGCCCCGGTTTGAGAACAACAATAGAACTCTTACTCCACCAATCCTTACTCTTCAACAAAACTGAAGAATCAATGTCTCTTTCTACTTTGAAGGGAACAGTGAATTTAGAAGAAACTTTGCATGTTAATGCAGGTTTAATAATCCGTACCCAGTCACCAATTTCAAAATTTTTACTTCTGGTCTTTTGCGATATGTCATGGTAAGATTTGCCACAAATGCGTGAATCTGTTATACTCCTTCTAGCTTGGATGATTGAAGACTCAAGAGTGTCTCTCTCAACATCTTTTAAAAAAAAAAAAAGGCATTAACAAAGATTTGACCTGTCCGCCTCTCATCAAGAAATATGGAGACACTCCCGTAAACGTATTAGGAGTTATATGATAACTCCAAACTTTTTCTTTTAGAAAATCAAAAACATCCAGATTGCTTTCCAATGCAGCTTGGATCCCTTCTTTTATAAATCTGTTAGCCCTTTCCACTTGACCATTTGAGCGGGGACTATACAAAGGTGCCCTCCCAGAACGCACCCCAAATTTTCGCAAAAAAATCTGCATTTTACTAGGAACTAATTTGCACCCCGTTGTCTGACATAATAGAAACGGGTGCACCTTCAATTCTAAAAATGTTTTCCAAAAATGATATCACTTCATCAGTGACAGGATGTTCCACAAAAGTGTAGTACAACCACTTTGAAAAATTGTCAATGAGTACAATTAAAAATCTCTTCTCCCTGCCTAAACATTCATACGGACCAGAAAAATCAATAGAAACTTTCTCACAGGGACCCATAGGGGCGGCTTGAATAGATAAAGGTTCAGTAGAAACTTTCCAATGTTTATCAGATTTAACACAAATGGAACAGTTGTCCACAAACTGCTCAACAGAAGCGTCCATACCTGGCCACCAGTAGTGGCTTTTGAGCAATCTTTTTGTTCCAGAAACTCCAGGATGTCCAGAATGAGCTAGCTGGATGAGTTTATTCCTAACACCAGCGGGTGGCACAAACAAATCCTGCCTCAATAAGATGTCATTTGCAATGCTAAGTTCATCAGCAACCTGTGCAAAACTTCTTAGAGGAATCTCTAAATTCTTGCAAGATGGCCAACCATTGGTAACAAAATGCTTGACTTTAGATAAAACAGCATCAACAGCTACAAAATCGTTCCATTCCTTTTTCAGATATAGCAGAATTACACGAATCAATAGCATCTACCATAGCTACAACACACTCATGCTGGTCAAGGGTTTCATATCCAGACTCTCCTATAGGCGGAAGTCTAGACAGACAATCTGCAGTAATATTCTTACCACCAGGAATGTGTTGAATCTCAAAATTAAACTCCTGTAATCTAGCAATAAGCCTTACCAACCTAGACAAAGTTTTACCACTCCTAACACCATCCATCATAAACACAAGGGGCTTGTGGTCAGTAACTAGAACAAACGGTCGACCCCCACAAGAAATTTTTAAGCTTTTCTACTGCCCAAACACAAGCCAACGCCTCTTTTTCTATGGTACTATAATGTTTCTCTGCACCTCGAATTCCTCTGGAAATAAAAGAAATAACTCTTTCCTTGCCATCCACCATCTGTGTAAACACAGCGCCAAGTCCAATAGCGCTAGCATCAACAGTGACATACGATTTTCCCTGAGGATCAAAAGTATTGAGGCCAGTAGCTTTGGCAATACGTTTTTTAACATTGTCAAAAGCTTCATCATGAACATCATTCCAAGAAAATGTAGCTCCTTTTTTAAGAAGTTGTCTGAGCGGCTCAACAACCAGAGCATATCCCTTAACAAATCTGGCGTAATATTCGCCTAACCCTAAAAAGTAACGTAAAGAATCCTTGTCTTGAGGTTTGCTGGCTTTCTCCAATGTATTGATTGAATCCTCTTTAGGAAATATGCCGTCAGGAGTGATCCTATGACCTAAATAGTTAATTTCATCAACAAGAAATTTACATTTGTCCTTACTTACAGTCATCCCTTTGCTTTCTAAAATCTTTAAAACTTTATCAAGAATGACATAATGTTGATCACAAGTCTTTGCAAAAATTAAAATGTCATCTTGAAATGACTGCACACCATTCAGACCCTGAAACAAGCTCTCAATTAGTCTCTGGAAAACACTAGCCGCTGAGGCCAGCCCAAACAGCATTCTCAAAAATCTGTAGAGACCAAATGGAGTAATGAATGCCGTTAGATCTTTAGATGACTCAAGTACAATTTGGTGATAAGCAGATTTCAGATCTATTATAGAAAAATATTTTGCACCATTCACAGCCGCTAGCATTTCCTGAATTCTGGGCAAGAGATGAGTGTCTATCACAATGTTTTTTGTTCAAGGACCTAAGGTCCACACACAATCTTAAATCTTGATTTTTTTTTTTAAGGGCAATAACTATAGCGGAAATCCATTCCGAACTATCAGTGGATTCAATGATGCCCTCAGCACACAAAGAATCTTAAGTGAGATTTTAATTTTTGCCTAATACCTAGAGGAACCATGGGTACTTTATGTTGTATGGGCACAGCTCCCTTTTTAAGTTTGATCTTGTGTGTGTAACCTATGACTTGACCTACTTCATCCAAAAAAAACTTTTTGTGCTCATTTAGAATGACATCCAGAGCAGTTTTATCACAAGAAACACTATTGATGGCTAAATCTCTTAATTGGATGGGGCGATCAGAGCCTGGACACAATATAACACCCAACTTGCCTAAATCATACCAACCAACTATGTTTTTCCCATCAATAGCAACATAAATTTTAGGAAACACCTTGCGTCCCTCAAATTCTAAGGTATCTTCAAAGAAACCTAGCATGGTGATATCAAAATTACCGAATGCTTTAGGGTTAACATCAGTTTCCATGAGCTTGACACCCACCCAATTATCTTTAAAAAATGTATCAGACAGAATGGTAATAGATGAGCCTGAATGAGCCATGGCTTCAAAAACCAAATTGCCATTTAGAACAATACCTAAAGGTGCTTTAAAAGGAACAGCAAGATTATTCACAGAATTATCAAATAAATCTTTATAAACAGTAAGCAGCAAATTCTGCATATCATGCTCAACATTAGAAATATTATTCACATTTGTAGTTGAAATTTTCTTTGGTGCTTTGCACACTGTTGAAAAGTGGCCAACTTTCCTACATTTAACAATTTTTTTTTTTTTTAAAGCAGGACAATCAGGAAAATTTGCCAAATGTAACTTAGAACCACACCTATAACAGCTAGGTTTAACGTCCCTGGTTTTTTTTGACATTACTTTTACCAAATGATTGAATAGCACACACAGGAGAGGAAGAAGAAGCATTTTTAGTTTCTTCAGCTGTTAAAATTTTAGAAGATTGAATGGACCTTTCAATTCCTTTCGCCAAATCCAAAACTTTACTCAACGTAGGATTTCGACACGCAAGCAGTCTTTCTTGTACCTTTTTAGATTCGTAGTTGAAGACAAATTGAGGTCTAATGTACAGATCAACATTAGCCCCAAACTCACAGTTTGCAGCTAAACTCTCAAAGCCGCAACATATTCTTCAATGGACTCATCAGTGAGTTGCTTTCTTTTGTGAAAACCATGTCTTTCAATTAAAACATTAGGTTCATGCTCAAATTGTCTCTCTAATCTTGCTATTGCTTCTTTATAAACATTCCACGCATCTCCTCCACTACTAGGTGGCGCTATAGGTACAAGATTTTTGAAAACTAAACAAGATGGCTTTCATTATCTCCGGTGAAAATTTGGTGCCATCAATGGCAACTATGTAGTTCTCAAATGTTTCAAACCATTTCTTCCATCGCAATTTTGGTTTGCCTGGAATTTGCAAAAATATAGAAGGCTGGTTACAAATTTGAGAAGCTGCCATATTGAATATGGTAAGTAACCATAAAAAAAAATATAGAGATAAAGACTATATAAGAATTAAGTATGTATGTCACTGTCTCTATCCTTAATAAATGTGGATGTAAAAATTCTGGCTAAATTACTTGCTAATAGAATACAACCAATGCTACCCCTGATAGCTTTGCCGCACCAATCGGGGTTCATCCCAGGGCGGTCAACGTCGCATAACCTCCGTACGATTTTTTCCATACTGCACTACTTGCATCCGGATGTCCATGCTGCGGTGGTATTCTTGGATGCCACCAAAGCTTTCGATACTCTGGAGTGGCCATATCTGTTCGCGATCTTGGCTCGTATGGGGTTTAGCCAGCTCTTAATAAATAAAATCCGCCTGCTTTACACTATGCCTTGTGCCAGAGTTAGGGTGAATGGTATGATCTCAGACCCGTTTCCGATCTTACGTGGTACGCGCCAGGGATGCCCGCTGTCCCCGCTCCTCTTCGCCATTGCGATGGAGCCGCTTCACACGGCACGTGGCATAGGACTCAGCGCGCGGAGTCTGCTGATATCGCTCTATGCGGACGACGTAACACTCTATCTCACTAGGCCCGAGGAAAACCTGGATGTAGTGCTGCGGGAATTCATTCGCTTTGAGGGGCTTGCCGGTATAGCGATTAATTGGTCCAAATCGGTGGTCTTCCCATTGACGGAGAGCACCCCGAGGATGCGGTTGGAGTACCCCTTACGGTGGGAAATGGATGCTGTTAAATATCTCGGCATCTGGGTGAGTCGAGTGCCTCAGGACATTTGGACTCTTAACTTTGGGAGGGCGGTCGCGTAGCTGGAGGAAAGGATAATGATATGGGTGAGGCTGCCCCTGTCGCTAACGGGCAGGATAGCTCTGGTTAAGATGGTGGTTTTGCCTAAATTCTTGTATTTATTTGCGAATATACCAATCCCTTTGACGTCGCAGTTTTTCGGCACACTAAGGTCGCACTTGATCGAACTGGTGTGGGCTGGGGGCCAGGCGCGCGCATCCTGGGACATGCTGACTTTACCGTTGGTGCAGGGAGGGATGGGGGCGCTGGATATGCGCTTATACGCCCTATGCGCGCAGGCCCAATTCTTGCATTTTTGGGTACATCCGACGCCCTACCAGCCGCATGTGGCTGTGGAGCAGGATGCTGTAGCGCCGATCCCGCTAAAAGTAGCAATTTGTGCGAAAGCGCGCCGCCCCGAGGAGACGTGGACACCGCGGAGATGCTGCGCTGGGTCTGGGTGGAACTTAGACGCAGGGCGGGTGTGCCACTCCTGTATGCACCGTCTTTATCCTTGGAGCGAAACCCGCTCTTGCCCTGTATCGGGGACGGAATTAGCCCGCCTCTACTGCGTAGGATGCACCTACATACATTTGCGGATCTCTTCCCGGATGAGACCTTCCTGAAACCGCCGGTGGCAGAGGAGGGGCAGGCAGTGCATTTTTCTGAGCTGTTCTTGTATCACAAACTGCGGGAAACATGCCGAGCGCTGAGCGAGAGCTTCCCGGCGGCCCCCCCGGTATTCCAGGCGCTGGAGGGCGTGGTGGGTTCCCCGTCTCCTCGAAGATTAGTTACCAGACTCTATAGATCCATGCAGAATGAAGCGCCGGTGGTGCAGCCTGGGTCCTTACAGAGCTGGAATGAGGAGCTTGACCCTCCGCTGTCGGAAGAGCAGTGGACCTTCTGCTGCGGACAGCTAGCTGTACTCTCCCCAAACTATAAACTGAGGCTCATACACTTCAAGTATCTGCATAGATTCTACAGAACACCGATTGCTTTAAATAGAATGGGCTTGAGGGAGGGGGTTGGTTGTTGGAGGTGCGGAGGTGAGCCTGCCTCGGTCTTGCATATGGCGTGGTCTTGCCCCAAGCTTCAGGATTTTTGGACCCGGGTGTTCGCGATAGTCAATCAGATGTTGGGTCGCACTGATGCCCCCTCCCCCGAGGTGGGGATATTGGGATATGTAAAGCACACACCACCTAAGGAACGTAAACTGCATGCCATGCTTCTACTGTTTGCAAAAAGGCGGGTGGCGATCCACTGGGGTAGAGGTCGGGTGCCCTCGGTGAAGGAATGGCTGGCGGACATCACTTATGGTCATGAGCAGCTCAGCATGTTCTGGGACTTGATGCCATCCACCTCTCACCCGCGAGACATTTGGGAACCATTTGTGCGGTGGACTCAGGAACAACGAGAGCTAGAGGCTACACTGGATGAATGAGTGTGGGGGGTCCGGGGTGTGCCCCGTGGACATGGCGGGGAGGGGGGGGGGGGGATTTGGCGGGGAAAGAGGGGAGGCATTCGGGGCGGTCGAGTTGCGTAGCGGTAGCCCATTTGGACACGGGGAGGTCTGGGTCTGATAGTGTGTATTACTGGATGGGAGAACTGGCAGGTCTGATCTGGCCCTGCGTGGATGGGTCCTTGCAGTGACGGTAAAACACGTTGACAGGAGCACCCAAAGTTATGGATACATATACGTAAGTGCATTGGCATGTACCACAGATGTAATGAGGATGTAATATTGCTGGCTTGTATTGTTGGTTACTGTTTGTAACGTTGTGTAACTTCAATAAAACTTTTTTAAAAAAACAAAAAAAAAACATTGAAGGACGTAAGTAAGGACTAGGTGATGAAGAGACTGGTAACCTCCTCGACTAGAGGGATCATCTCCGAGCTGCCACAGTCACACCATTTATGTCACCGCAGATGTATGTTTCTGTCCACATTAATGCTATAGTTGTATTTATATTTGATATACAAATGGTAAGGTGTAAAAAATGTTTTTATATTCACATCGGTTTCTGTAAACTTTTTTTTTTACACAAGTAGGCTATTAAATATTGGTCTAACTATGAAAAAAAAAAAGTATGTATGTCACTGTAGAATAAAGGAGAAACTCTCACAATTTCACTTAATAATAATGCATCACTTGAAATATGCACTTAATATTTAAATAGTGTGCATATCACTGTTGAAAAAGGTATGCACCTCACTGTTGAATTGAAAGTAGTACTATAGTAATTAATGCCAGTAAAATGTCACTCTTGTAAAAGTGTGTGAATCACTGAATCCGCAAGAAATAACATTCTTTACAATTGAAGCGGTGTACAACATTGCATCAAAGTGAAGCCAAGCATATGTAGATCCGCTCTGATATCCGTAAATTACATGTAGAAATACATCGAGAGGGATCGGAAAATCCAATATGGCCGCTACGTTGCGTAATTGCGTGCAAAAACGTCCTCCCAATATGGCCGCCACTTACGTACGTTGACGTCACACAAAGGGATGTATCACACAGCGCATAGCTGTCATCGCATTCCTTAAGCTTCGTTCGATCAACTTTATGCCGTGGCAACAGTAGTCAGGCAGAGACATCACGCAGCTCACCGCATACAAACGCTAAGCTCGAGCAGGCTCACGCGCATGTAACGATTCACGGCATCTAAATGTTAAGCTCGAGCATTACGATGATAGTCGTGCAGAATTCATCCAGCATTGGGCACGAAATGGAAGGTATATTCAATTAGTTTTCATAGGCAAAAATAGGAATAAAATAAAATAGCACAGTGGGTCGGCACAAGGTTAAAAGGATCTCAACGCCATTTTAAAGATGTTAAGGAGTCCAATAAAGTAAATATAGGTATATTTAAGTGCCATATAACGACCCACTGGTGCAAAAGCTTAAGCGTCAAACCCAGGCAACTCCAACCGCATCTCTGGCATTCAAACCTAAGCTTCTGCATCAGTGAGTTCCACATTACATATTAAAGTTCTACATGACAGAATAATGCTACACGCTCTAAATTCTTATAATGAAAATGGTAGAAAGACACATTACCACACCCACTGAAGCAATACCTTTGAAATGGGGCAGCACTTTAATGGATTGATGGGTTTAAAAATAATTCAAATGCCCCAAAAAATACTATTTCTTGCAATGAAAAGGTCTGGTAATAAAGATAAAGACCAATATCTCTACTATTGAAGGAAACCTCTGGAGAGATGTTTCCAGCATTGTAGCTATGTGATCGAAGATTATCAGGGGTATAGAGATCATAGTTGCTATTAGGATTGCCGAGGGCAGACCAGGACATAGGGAAGGGGAGAGCAGGCTCTTGCACCTTAAGATCCAAGTTATCGTTCCTCATACTAAAAGATGTCCTCTTTTGAGATGCCTTCTTAAAAGACCACAACGACTAATACAGGAAATCTTCTTAAAAGTATTGTGGGGACGTCTTCGAGAAAGGGTCATCAGAAACTTATGAAGCCAAGTCAATCTGGCTGCAGCCTTTCCTGATGATCCCTCGGATTTGCATTATGGAGCAATACAAATGCCTTTCCTAAGACCAGAAACCTTTGTGGCGCTCCCATTTAAAGAAAAGAGGAGACTCCCTACAAAGTAGCATCTAGACAAACCTTAAATGGCCACAAAATGGTGTTGAAAAACATGTTGAAGCAAATGAGTTGTGCACGTTTCACACTGGCAAATAACCATTAGATACTTAGGAGAAGACAAGGAAACCCTAGAAGTCGGACGGGACCAAGGGTAGACATCTATTTCAAGGAACAATGGTCCCATTCACAACAAGCATTTGCAATGCAATAGGTCTCTCATTTATGCGAGTTTGAGCTATTGACATTGCAAATGACAATGCCTTTTTTTATGTTTTAAAAACGAAAACAAAAATAAAAGGCATTGTCATTTGCAATGTCAATAGCTCAAACTCGCGTGAATGCGAGACCTATTGCATTGCAAATGCTTGTTGTTTCTGTGTACAGCTTCACTATGTCTCCCCTAATCCACCCATTCATTAAAAAAAAAAATCATGTCCAGGCATAGTTACTGCTGTCATCTGCAGCAGCCTTGTGATTGCTGCTTTATCAGAAGACATTTTCGACATCTGTATTGAATAAATGTTGGCTTTTTGCGATTGGACTTCCAAGAAGCCCTCCAGCGCTGTTTAATTCCTTCAGCATTGAGCTGCCAACACGTTCCAGGCTCCCTCCAGGCCCTGGCAGCACACCGCTCAGATCACATGCTCCTGGACGGGGATGGGTGACTTTCCCCCTGCCTGGCGAGGAGGCAACTTTGCATTTTCCCTTCATTTGCTCAAATAATCAATATCAGCTGGGGCATGGCTCCAGCTCAGCATAGATTTTATTTTCTATGGGAACGAACCCGAATTGATTAGGATTTTCCATAGTTTCAAAAATGTAAATTCGCATCTGTGTTTTTGCACTTAATTCAAAATTAGAACCAGGCACGTTACGTCAGTCCGTTGCTAGGTAACGAGAGAGAATCAGACCGTGGATTAGCGCGAGGGTAACAAGCCGTTCCTCGTTTTATTTTTAAGAATCAACTTTTATTCATTTTCAATATAGAGAATAACTCTAAGCAATTGGGGGTGCTACCAATGTGTGAAAGCAACAGCAGCTCATGCCTCTAACCAAGAAATTGCTGAACTTCTTCCGCTTCACCATCAAGGCTACTCCAGTGCTTGAGATGGAAACATGAAACTGAGATGGAAACGACGGAACACCGGTACTCGCCCTCTCAAAATAACAAGCAAAACAGAAAGCAGCTCCGGGCTGGGGAGGAGACCTGGGAGGGCGAGGGCTGCCCGCGCATGCGCAGTACCTGTCACTTTCGCGTGCAGCCGGTGTGGGAGCTGAAGTCCCGGGTCCCAGGAGGGGGCCCGGGTGAAGAGCGGCAGATAGCAGTGCGGGGCTCCCATGCATAAGGTGAGAGCCCCGTGTCGTGCTGGCAGTAGTGGAGCTGGAGTGCTCCGGAAGCCGCCATTCAGAAGGATTCCCCCCGCAGACCGGGTGAGTGGGATTCTCCATATGTCGAAAGTGAAACTAAATGCTGGCTTGCGAGGGAAGAGGGACAGGAGATGTGCACGCCGCGTGGCTGTAGGCGCGTACACCAACTCAAATCCGCCAAAAGCCTGCGCGTGCACATCTCCTGTCCCCCTTCCGAGGCAAGTCAGCAACAATAGATCTCGCTGGCGACAGCAGCGCTTCGCACTGCGTTCGCCAGGCGAGACCTAAAAATGGATAAAATATCACAATTAATACAATGAGAAATTGGAGGTAAACACCTTAGTCAATGCAAAGAGTAATAATTAATGCAATTTAATTATGTTTCACGAAAAACTTAATATGCAAAAACAGTGAGTGAGCTAACGTGACAGGGTAAAAGGGAAATCAGCTGATTTCCTAAACCCAGGCAAATTACTTAAAGTGACTTTTGGTGCAAAAAAATGGACAATAACAGAAAAAGTCAGATCGGCATCTCATACTCAAACATTTAGATTACAGATAATCTAGAGTTTAGAGATGGAAGTCGACAATGTTTCGATCCCCTTGAGAATAGTGGGATCTCTTCAGGACAAAGCGATAACAGAAGTGCCTGGGAAGTTAGCAGTTTGAATGGCGGAAGTGACAGAAGGTCGTGAGCGGCGGAGGCACGGTGGCATGGTGACCTGAAAGGGTACGGGGATCCCAGGAAAAGATACGGCGGTAGCTGGGGGCCGTCACTGCTGGCTGAGCGATGAGGAAGAGGAATACCGCGCCGGTCCCAGCCGGGACCGGAATCCACAATAGGAATGAGGTGTGGGGGCGCGGCGTACCTGTGGGGATGGTCAGGACGGAGGAAAAACCGCCGCGCGCTCGGGTGAGCCGGGACCGGAATTCAGACTAGGAGTGCGCTTGGAGGGTGCGGCGTACCTGAGAAGATCGCCAGGATGGAATGAAGCAGCACCGCGCAATCAAGTGAGCCTGCAGAGTCGCGGTTCTATGGACGAAGGCTCGGGCAATGCGAGCGAATAGGGACCATTAGATGGCAATGACTGCAAAATACAAAGGTTTCTGTATGGCTTTCAACGGCTTTCAACAGAAAGAAAATTCCTAAAAATGTGAAGTTTCAATGTATTTTATTACAAATTTTGTGTAGCTTTGCTTATCAGCAGGGCCACTCGAATTCTGCAGCAATAGAGGACCACATTATGTGCCAGGTTGACTAAATTATGTGGAGAGTGGCAAATTATGCTGCCTCAAGCTGCATATTGTTTCAGTATTCATTTGCTCTTTTGTCATTTTAATATATGCTAATATCTGGGCAAATGTTTTAACTTTTGTAAGCTCCAGTTTTACATCTGAATACAGCAATTCACAGTTGACCAATTAAACTTTGCAAAGGATCTGGCACTGTGCAGCATCATGTGTTGTGCATTGTAAATATCTTGAATTGTTTAAACTAGAAACCATTTATTTTGGTTGAAGACTCTAAATTATGCAGAAGATGGCGGAATATGTGCATGCATAGAGAATCTCATAATTCCAATAGCCCTGTTGAGATGAATTTGGCGCCCGATCAGGTAGGGTGAGTAACCATGACACTCTACAGCACAACTCTTATTCCATATGCATATCAGGTAAAGGCAAGTATAAAGAGGTACATTTTCTGTAGTTTCCTTAATTTCATGTGAATTGGTTCCACCTTTAGGTTAATGTTAAGGGCATTACAATTGTACCTAGGCAAAGACTGAACAAAATTAGCAGGTTTATAATCGCTGTTTTTGAGGCAGACACCGAGAGCAAAACAAAATATTGGAAAGCCAGACAAAGGCTGGAATGGTGGCATCTTAATGCTGTAAATACAAAATGCGTATGTCATACTGCATTATTTTTATTTCGTTTTTAGCTTGGAGAAGTAATTTCACTGTTATTCAAAGTATTGTAAATCACATGGACCATATGGGGAAAACGGTAATGAAATATTAACACAAACATAGAAGATAAGTGGTAAAGAACGCATTAAATATGGTGCTGCTCAGGAAGTGTGCCTCCCCACCCCTGCTAATCTGACCAGCTGGAAAAAGACCATGATCTCGAGTGTGGATACTTGTAAGATGGTGTCCCTTGGTCACACCAGACTGCTAAGAACATCCCCTGGTCCATTGCAGGGGTCCTAAATAGATGGCATTTCTAGTGAGTGAGCATCAGATTAATGTATGAGTGATAGAGCAGAGCAGTATAAATGTGGTCATCCCTTGCTAGTACAATTTGCACTGACGAGATTAGAGTGTGTGAACTTCTTTTGTACCCTCTTAGCACACCAGTTGGGAGAGACAGAACACATTATCGGACATGTAGAAGGGATAGCGCAGCCAAGGCAGGGGCACTATCAAGTTGAGCAATCTAAAGTAGAGTCCAACTTGGCAATGTCCCACTTTAGTAGAGATGCCATACAGTTTTCTAATTGGAAGTTGGGCAGCTTGAAGACATTGTGTTTCGGGTGTTGCGTCTTCTTCTAAGACCCTAAAGTCCAAGTGTAATCTGAGAATTTCGGGACAACCCAGCACTCAATTGCACCTTCTAGATGGTAGCCTCAGCACAGCATCTTCCCTTATCTAGCTCCTGCAAACTCGTTTTAGTCCCCCCAAACCCTGTTTGAGTCTGAGACTGCCACATGGAAACATCATGGCTCCTCCAAAATACAGCGGGCCACTGTCCCTCTTCACTTCTTGCAGGAGGGTTATACAACCCTCTTCTTTCTTCAGCTGGGATTTTCCCCACAGAAATATGATCATCCACCTCCAGAATCCGATAGGTGAGATCAGGGAATTGCAGCTCTTTGGCAGAGCAATTGATTCCTTATTCCTCTAGGATCTTCTTAATGTCTTGTCCCTGAGCAAGTCAGTTGCCACAACACTCCCTACTCTTCCTTTTACTTTTTGGTCTGCAAAGCAATAGTCCCTTCACAGTGCCCAGTACCTTTCTTAAGTGTCTATTAACTCCACAGAGGGAGGGAGAGAGAGAGAGACATGCATACATATATCCTTAAACATTAAAGGTGAAAAAAAACGACAACGTGCTGTGGTGCCAGAATGGGTGTGGTTCAGAAAACAGACCGAGAATACATAATTTTTACATGTAAAGGGCTTACAAGGCGAGCTTCCCTAAAGAGATCTGACTGATTCCATCAGCATTCATCATTTTGGAGAAGACTGTTATATGGGACAGCAATTTATCTTTCATGTGGTTGGTCGGTAGTGGCAGAAGACAGCACTGTGGATAGGCTAATATAGCTGAAGCCATTTCTCCTCTGTGGCATGATATTTGAATGCTAGTGAAATTAAAACCACAGATCTTTCAACAACAGAATAAAATAAAAGCCACTTTGGGTCAGTAATAGGCAGACCCCAACAGTGTTTCAAAAATCAAAATGGTATATTCCCAAGTAATTTTTTAAAGTGAAAAAACTGTCAAAATGCATCATCTTTGTATCCCACACAAGGCGTATTCCGACTCAGTCAGTAGTTGTGATGTTAGATCTCTGTAAGTAGAGAAGATGATCACATCAATGAAAAAAGCATAGGAAAGGTAAAACCGGCTCAGAAAAGCATGTGATGGTCTCTAGATGTAAAGCGGAGTTTTTTTTCACCAACCTAAAAGTATGTGGTTTTCTAGTGGATAAAAGTCCCAAAGCTGGTGCCTATTCTTCTTGTGGGGCTTTGCTTATCTGAGGGTCAGTTCTGGCTCTACAATATTATTTAGTCTCCTAGATCTGTGGTTCTACAAAAGACTTATCTCATGTACATACATACAATCCTGGCTGGATGTAATTGGTATCTGAATTCAATTTACCAGAGTACGATTGTGATGTTGTATCCTTTGACAAAATCCTTAGTGCCTTTTTCACATTGCTGAACTTTAGATTTTATAAAGTAAAACCTTTCATCAGTTTTAGGCACTACACTTATGGTACTATGGCTCTACCTGTCATGCAAAACCCAGGATGTTTGCATGAATATGAGAGGTTATTTTCCCTTGCTACCTTGAAATACTCCTTCTCTGTGATAATGGTCACAATGGCTTAATGATGAAGAATGGCACAGCTGGAAGCTTCAATGTTTTCTGTAACTTAGGTGTTTCCATCTAAGACTTTGTGACGCTTGGTGTGTAATGAATTTGAGATCCTCATGATTAAGCTTTCTATCTTTTCTCTCCTCTCCCACTCAGTGGGACACAGCTGGTCAAGAACGCTTTCGAACAATCACATCCAGCTATTACCGTGGGGCGCATGGCATTATCATCGTGTACGATGTCACTGATCAGGTAACAATTTCTGATAGCATGGTCAGGAAAATGATCTGTGTGGCCAGAGGTCCTATGGTAAGGGGCCAAGGTTGGACAGGGTGCGGGATAAGGAAGAGGGCTGTCTTTTGAGAAAGAAACACATGATTTAGTGAGGTACAGGTAGGGTTAATAAAGAGAATAGGAGTATTCACTACCAGAAGGAGATGTTACACTTAGCTTAGAAGCTCACCGAGCTTTAAGACAAATAGCCTTATCCAAGCTCCTTGCAGAAGGCACTCCTGAGATCCTATCAGACTTCCTCTAGAGTGAGAACATTTTTGGGAGAGCTTACTTTTGCTACAATGTGAACTGTTGAACACTTACCCCTTCTGAATGATTCTTAAATAATGGATGGGCAGGCCTCTCGTGTCTGTACGCTTGAGGCAGGTGATTGGGGTTGTCTGGTTTAGGAGCATGCAATGACCAGAATTAATCAACTTTCCCTGATGAGAAAATGGACTGTGGTTTGGGAACAATGTTGAGTGAGACCTCAGGCTAGCAGCCTAGCAGGGCCTTACTATCTCTTTATGTTGAGCATAATGGAAGAACAACACCACGAAATCGGACCGCTCTGATGATAGCTACTGGATGAAAAAAGGACATTCAGTTCCTACACAGCTACCCAAAGAGAGATCCATGTTGGAGGCAGCTCTGATGTGGAGTGATGACCAACAGTACATAATAGGTCTTGTGCTGACCACACACAAAGGGAGGCACACGAGAGCTCCATTCCATACTTAACTCAAGGAACTCGAAGCTAACACACCAACAACAAAGCATATTAGTCTCTGTAACATGTGGAAAAGGACCAGATTGCTGTCCGTCTCGTCTGGAAAGGGCATTAGCAATGTACCTAAAGAATGGCCTTACCCTATGAGTTTCTTGAGCTTGTGATTTATCCAGCAAAAAGAGGGTAAAATAAAACATTTACATTGTCATTTATCTCTCTAGTTGTTGCCACCAGAGTGGTTCAAATATGTGTTACTTTGAGTGCTCGCTTACTTCGCCCTCCGACATGTACAGGTGCATGCATGTGTGGGTGAGGAGTGATATCTCATGCATCCTTTAAGTAGGTGAAAATATGGTTTGGAGGTTTTCTGGAGATGTGCTGTAGTTGTAATGCTGAGATGTGTAGGAACCTAATTCAGCACTTACATACTGTTTTAAAAAGTTTAGAGAGGCTTCTACAGTGATCATAGATGGCAATGCTTGCCATAATGTTTGCACTGCATGGCCCATATTTATGGAAACCATCAGGTCTTCAGTGATTTGAGAAAGAGTTTGTGGTTGTGAAGGTTTCTGATCTGGTCAGAGAGTGTGTTCCATTGTTTTGCTTTCTGGTCATAGAACTTCGATTCCCCAATTTATGATATGTTGTACGTTTTGATTTCAATTATGTATTACATCTTGGAGCGGAGACTTCACTTAGGAGAGGTAGATGCATATTTTTCTATGGATAATCTTTCAGGGTCCACTTGGAGCCACTGTAGGATAGGTATGCTAATGTGATACTGTTGTTACGGTTTCAGGAGAAGCCTTACTACACTGTTTTGTATCCATTGTAGCTGTCAAGGAAGATTGTTTGGGGGACTGTGTTAAAGGTCTTTAACCTAGGCATGGACCAGAAGGGGGGTGGTCACCTGAATTTAGTGAGGAAATCACAGGAAGGTAGGATTCTTCTGAGTGTTTTTAATCAATGAAGGAAGCCTTGACGCCCGTCCGAATCAAAAGCTATTTTTCGAGTTCTGTGTTACTTTAAAGCTTTTCCATGTGGGCAATGGTAAGGGTATATACCAAGTTTTGGGGTCACCAATTTGCTGGCAATATGTGCGTTAATGAACAGCTATCCGTATTTCTGTCATTCCAGTGTTTAGTTTTAAATGGTTATTCAGCTGAACTTGGCAGTGAGCTAGGTTTATAGTGCAGAGCAGTTGATGTCCGAATAAGGATTAGATTTCAGCAGGATCTGAGGGTCATCTGCAAGATTCAGCAGGAAGATTCTGTGAGATAGGGCAATGGTCTGAGGTAGAAATGTCCTAAACAGGATTAGAGCAATCACGGAGCACTTTAGCGCTCTACAGTTTATTGCACAACAGGGCATGTTAAAGGGTGGATTTGAGATAATATTGGCTGGTGCAAGAGGAAAGAGAAGGTCCAGTCCAGGATTTCCTACTGCATCTCAAATCATGAAGGTGTATAAGGAGAGGGTTTGATGGACTGTACCAAAGGCTATTGATGAGAGGTCCTTATGAGGGCTTTTGCAGGGTTCTTGATCTAGGTTTTGGGTTAAGGAAAAGTTGCTTACTTGTGATCCTAGTTCTTTACCATGGTATTTCTGTGAAATTCAGAAAAGGTATAATATCTCTGCGCATGTGTGAGATCTCAGAACACGAGTTTAAAGACAATTTTCTATCTTACTCAGTCCAGTCCATAAAAGGAAACATTGCAGTTCTTGATCTGTGGGTTTGTGGTGGAATGCACCTATTGAAGTGATAATGTCTCAGTTTCTTTCTGTGCACGTAAAGCAAGAACTCCACTTTGTACAATGGTGATCAGGACAGCTATAGTTGAGGTACCGGTGTAATTGCCCACTACTAGTCGTAGCTCTACAAGCATGAAGGAGTGCGTTGCTAAACATGACAATTGAGAGGATCAGCATTCATGGTTCTGCGGATGATCATAGAGGAAAACTGTTTGTGACCAGCATGGAGAAATAAGGACATGGTATATGTTCACAAGACAGAAAATGCATTAGATACATTGTGCAAGGTGAGTATCCCATTGACATGGAGAACAGACTAAGGGGTCTTGTGGTTGGGCTTCCCGAGTTCCAAAGATTGCACGCTTCCCCTTTTCTAAGGGCTCTGCCCTACAATGAGGTTTCTAAGCACTAATTCAGAGCTTTAATAATTGGTCATAATAGTGACCAGGGTGAATGATCTATGGTGGTGAAGCGCCACTCTGTATACTTGCATTTGGGTCCAAACAACCCCTCTAACTTCTGTGACAGCGGAAAGTCTATTGAGGAAGGTCAGTCTCAGTATTTTGTCCATTAGAAGGGATGACTTATGTGAAGGGAAAATGTTTGATTAATAATACCAGCGTTTTATAATGAAAGGTTTGATCCTCCCCACTTTCAGGACCAAACTCCCAAAGAAAAAGAATAGCTAACACTACAACCTGCTTATTTCCATGACAGCTCTTGACACAAGGGCCTTTACTCTCTTCACCAAATGGCAAAGCTTCTCCATAGAAAAATATGCACCTACAACTCCTAAGCGAAGACTCCGCTCTAAGATGTAATCCATAATTGAAATCAAACATACAACAAATCGGGGAATCGAGGTTCTATGAATGCTTGATACAAAGAGGAGGCTGCACTAATTTTTATGGACTCCTCTAACTGACCCCTCCACACTGGAGTAACGTTTCAATTCCATGGGTCCATTGCAGAAGAGCCACTCTTGGATATTTGTTCTCTTCTCATAAACCCTCTGCGGTTTACTGGGAGCAGGCGCAATAATGTAACTCATGCTTCCAGTAAACAGACGAATAAGAAAAACAGGGAAGAGACCAAAAATTAATCTTGTGCAAATGGACAAGTTCTTCTGAAACTTTTCAGCTACTCCAGTGAGCATAGGAGGGACAAAGGACATTTGACAGATATTGTTGTAACCTCTTGTTTGGCAACCTGCGTTTGTGTGTGTCCCTGCGGCTCTGTTGGAGGAGCACCAGCGCTGGATTAAATTTCATATACTTGACTAGCTTCTCTAACAAAAATGCAAAAGATACCAGGTGCTTTCATTCTACTGGTTATATGTTTTCCATTCTATACTAATGGGTGAGTTGCTTAGCTTCCTGATGGGCACCTTTACATTTTCTCCAGTATCTCACTGCAATGCACAAAAGCAGATCTCTTTCTGAACCGTGGTGGCGGCTTTGCCCTTTCTTTGATTTCATTTTCCTCGTTGATCTCCTTAATTCTTGCCTTACCCACCCTACTATATAGAGAGTCTTAGAAGTCCAGATTTCCTAGGCGAATTTTAACTATTCTGTTTTCTTTCTTTCCTTTTGCAATACAAGGACTCTTTTAGCAACGTGCACCAGTGGCTGGAAGAAATAAATCGATATGCCAGTGACAATGTGAATAAGCTGTTGGTCGGAAACAAATGTGACCTGACAACTAAGAAGGTTGTGGATTACACAGCTGCAAAAGTAAGTACACTAACGGTATGATAGAATAAATCAGTACTTACCACATAACACTGATTTCACCAGCAGTGCATAGGTTCACATGCTTGATAAGATTTGCCTTAGCACCAAGGAGAGGATCTACTGACCTTGCCAAAGTAAAATAAAAGCCTGTCCTTGATTTGTGATCTGAAACTAATTTAAATGTCCCCGGTGCAAATATACATCCTATATAGTTTTTTTAGATACTTTGATTGTAATTAAAATTCCCACATATACAAAAAAAGGGGGCTCGGAGGGGGATGCGAGGACCAAGATAGGTCAGGGGATACTGCCTCCCAGCCTAACCAATATATCACAAAGTTGTCCTCAGAGCGATGATCTGTAAACCTAAATGAAGTGTTAGTAGCCAAACATGCATCTCTTTTGCAGAAAGACCCTCACTCACTTTATTAGTGGCATGCTTTATTATAGGGTCTCATCCTGGCACCCTAGAAACCAGGATGGTCTCAGGATCAGTTTCTAGGGGTTCTAGGTAAACACAAACACACCGATTTATATATAATTTATATATCTACACTTAAAGACCATAGGTTAAACTGATGTTATAGTTGGGTGAAAATGTCAGTTAAAACATACCCTTTAAAACTAACAAAACCACTGAAATTCACCAGTTACAAATTACTCAAGTAACTTTACCTCATGCCCTAAAGTAACTATAACTCGCACCCCTGCCATGCACTGTGTTGTCATCAATAATGTTATTTCAGATGTTGCAGTGATGTTATCAATTATGTCATAGAACATGAGATGAGTGATGTAATATGTGAGGCAATTATTGCATGGCGAGGGTGCAAGTTATAGTTACTTGAAATAACTATAACTGGTGAATTTCAGTCGTTTTGTTTGATTAAAATGGTATGTTTTAACTGACATTTTCAGCTATCTATAACATCCCTCTAACCTTTGGTTGTGGCCCCATTAAATCCAGAACTCCCTGCTCTGAGCTTAACTCGCTAACATCCTGCAAGATTTTACGCAGGTTCGTTAAACCGTGCCAAAGTTATAAGTAAATGATCAATTTTTTGGACCCATCCCTTTAACTGTGCCCCCTTGGCATATTTGAACACAGCTCAAAATATTCAAGAGCAATAGAAGCTTAAGGAAACAAAGGGACTTTTTTCCACTCAGACTGACAAATAAACTGCCGATAAATGGATACAGCAAACACAAGGAGATGATGGATGGAGCGCTGAAACTTTCCAGACACTCACCACCAGTCACAGATCTGGGTTGAATCCATCATCGTTCTTTAGCTAACTTTGCCACCCCAGTTCAGACACAGCTATATGCAAATCAGTCTTGACCCTGTGCCTCATGGGAACAGTCCAGCCCGAACTGCCAAGCCATGTCTTCCCTGGACCGGAAACCAGCATCCTGGGGCCGGTTTCAGGCTAACAGCCCTCATCAGTCATGCTAGCTTGAATCCAGTGTCAAAGTGAGCAAGGGACCCACGTCTGGGCATACCCTGCCAACTTAGGGCAAGCAAAGCAAACACAAGGAGATGATGGACGGTCCTAGGATGCTTGTTTCCAGTCCAGGGAGGACCTGGCTTGGCAGTTCGGGCTGGACTGTTCCCATGTGGCACAGGGTCAAGACTGATTTGCATATGGCTGGGTTCAAACTGGAATGGCATGGTGAGCAACAAAACGATGGATTTAGGCCCAGATCTCTGTACTGGGGTGAATGTATGACATTGTTCTGTATTCTGTCCATCAACTGTTGTTTTTGATAAATGGATACAAGCCTAGCTTGACTGCTGCAGTAATCGTGAATTGTTTGAGGAGGTGCCAGGTCAGGTTACGTCCTGCACAGATTTAGGCACCAGCCTCCCTCTAGGAGGTCTACATCTTTGGGTTTTTACACAGCAAATCAGTTCTGCACATGGACATAAGTAGGACTGGTGACGACAGGGTACTGTTGTGAGGTAGACACCAATAGGGCTCTACCAGACTTCATTGAAAAACGAGGCCTTCAGAGAGGGCAATTTCTGCCATACAGTGCACTACAAACAGCATCCAAATGGAGGGGAATGGAGCAGTTTCAGAATCGCAAATACATGGCAGTGCTGCTATTGCTGTACACAGTGGTCACGTGAAGACACTTGTGACATGGCACTTGCACACATGACAAAACCCTGCCTGAACACTTTTAAAGCTAATTTGGAAGTGGACATAGACGAGGAATTTGATAAAACAGACTATTGACAAGTTTTAATCTATAAGCCCTAAAGTATCAAGGAGTGTCTGCTTTAAATATACACTATTCACTTTCTGACAACTATAAGACTAAATAGGATATTGGCATTGACCCAGATGCTTGCTGAATGATACTGGGTTATTTTACAGTGTGTGAAGTTCCCCCAAACTCGCTCATTACTAGGATGGGATAACTCATCACCTGGAAACTGCAAACATCCGAATGCCGCCTATTCGGCCACGGTGCATGCAGCAGAACTATTAAGATGAGCCCCAGATTTCTGATTTATTCATTTGGTGCTGCTGCTAGCAAAATGGTAACTAGCCGTGGCCCTTAAGTTTCCCATGCCCCCCTTTAAATCAGTGGATATGATGGGTTTGAAAATGAGCTGGAGTTTGAGGTATAACTCTGCATAGAGAAGAAGCCAGGGCACTAAGAAAGACATTTATAGAGCATCTATGGGAACATTCTTGCTTTCAGAACCTACCTACACCCCACTTCAAATTGACCCTGACTGAAGAAGTAATCGGGAATATGATCTGCTGCATGGAGTGAAAGCAGCTCATGCTCTGTAGGACACAGAACACAACACTCACAGCATGGCCTGGATAGGAAAATAGTGAGGGAGGAGAAACTAAACCTGGTGACTCTTCCAGTTAGATGACAGGGTCCCAACTACACTGACAAAAAGGCCATCACCACAACACACTTACCGCTAGCACATACAATATCAAGCTACCATGAACACACCCCACTGCCATGTTGTGAAACACCACCAACACATACTTTAACAAGACCTTAAGACCCAAAACTTCCATGGTTTCTGTGTTCAGTTTACTTTGTTCAACCCACTATACCCTCCAAACACATTCCCGTATAAAGACAAAAAACAGAACAATATTTGATGCAACAAAAAGCAAACTAACATGGACAAAATTACATGGGACACTGGATGTAGTAATAAGCTTCAGTGGCGGCTGGTGGACTCTAAAAGTGGTGAGTTGGAAAACTGTTGAACACTTACAGCGTAGTGAGTGAGTTTGAACTGAATGAGGGGTTAGGGCGGGGATGTATTCAAGTTACACGTTCCAATCCCTGAATATTAGGTGGAAACACATTTAGAATTTAGACCAGTCTACCTGTGCAGTGTCAGTGACCCGGCCAAAGAGGGCATATAAGAGCTGCAATTGGATCATAAATTCAAAGCTGTTTCCAACATGGGCACCCAAAATAGTTATGGCCCACTGCACAGAAAGAAAGGATGCTGAGCCGAGACCAGCAGCTCTTCACTTTAAACCACATTTGCTTATATCTATTTGCCCCGTGCCCTATTATTTGCTTAAAATATATTTCTGTTAATATTTCTACTGCCTTATGCACATACCTGTGGTTTGTGGGTGATGAGACAGTTTGAAAGCTGTGGATACTGAGAGTCTCCTGGATTTTAAAAGCCCTAAATAGGAACGTTTGGACAGACAAAGCATGACATTTTCTGCACCTTCCATTGTGCGCTTCAGTGCATCTATCTAGAGGGCAAACATACATTTCAGGGAGAACCCTGCAAGATGACTAATGTTGCCGGGCACCCAAAGTTTTGGGCTGAACGGATCCTTCCTAAGAGTCGTCACGTGGAGGTATTTTATGCTTATATATAAATAAGGACCTTTGGCACCGGTGGCACGCGGCTGTGTGGTTAGCATACATGTACACTTGCGAGCACATCACAGGCTGTTCTTACTGTGACCATTAGATGCAAAGTGCATGTTTTGTGTGCCAGGCCATGTCCTTTGGCACCCTTTGCTCCTGGCTTACTGTTCCTACAGTATGTGAAACTGCCAATGAAAAATCAGTTTCTTAAAACCACCTCCTCTTCTTGTTTTTTGAGCTATTGTAACTTAACCATTTTCCAACCAGTGAAAATATGAACCATGTGGAAATAATGTAAAAATACAATGAAAACAGGGCGTGTTCTTTATGAAACTTTCAGTAACTGATTTTATTCAAAATAGTTGAAATCTGAAAAGAAAGAAAAAATCAACTGTCCTCAAACGTAATCCAGACGGTTCTGAGTTTCTACATTGGCTGTATGAGTAACAGTCACAGTGCCCAGAGACTGGTTGTACTCGCACTGTAATACACAGTACCGACTGCACTTACTACAGATTTAAATGGGAGCGAGGGACGCATAAAATATATATTTTTAAAACTCAGTCCGAGTGCAAGGCAGGTCCCACAACCAACTCCATTATCCATTCAAGACACTGCTCTTATACTGTTAGGAAGCATGAGTGAAGTGTCTGGATTTGCTGGAGCGGGCTGTATCTTCGCTCCGAAAGGCACTGGAGCCCTGTGCCTGCTCTCCAACCCTGCTGTTTAAGACAGCTGGGTTGGAGAAGTTTGAATTGCGCATGTCTGGTTTGCCGTAGCAAGGTAGTTGGCCAAACCAACATGTGCACTTCAAACTGAAGTGGGCACTCCTCACTGCTGCCAATCGGCAGCAGTGATGCACTGGCCCAGCCCCCATAATCCATTTGCTGGCAGAGAGTAAAAAATAAAATGGTAATAAAATCATGCTTTCTGCACAGCAGAGTGGGGGCAGGGGAAGGGGGGCAACAGTCCTCCACTCCTATGAAGGAATTGCTGCTGATAAGCTTTAGAAATAAAAAAAGACAAGTGCTAAACCGAGATATGAGGGAAGTGAGTCCATGCTTTTGTTCACCTTGAGCCCTGCATGCCTTTTGCAATAACAAATGTGAATTGCAACCTGTAATGCAATACATAGCAATAACACAGAATTAAACATGCTAAGTCTCTGCAAAGTTTAATACAGATCCATGAAACTGCAAGTTTTTAGCAAATCTGTGATTATTTGACCACTACTTTGAACTTTGCTGACACTTCTCAAATCTGCATGAAATGTGCGTCTCCTGTGTGTTACTTAACTCGCTAACAGACTGCCAAATTTCTAGAAGATTTTTATCAGCAACAAAGTTATTATCTGAAATATTGTTGCCCTTTTAATTTTGCCCATCCTAATAGATCAGCACAAAACATGCTGTGCCAACAGAAGACTAAACATGCTAAATGTCTGCTGAATTTCATGTGGAGTCACTTGAGGATGCCACACAAAATAAGCAAATGGTCACTTTTTTAACATTCCCTGCTTTAAACATTACCTCCTGCCCATGAAAGATCTGCACAAATTTAAAGAAACGAGGGAATTAAGGGTATGCCAAATGTTTGTGCAAATTGGTCAAATGGCTTTAATGTTTTGGGTACATTTAAAACATATTTTCAACTGTCAAGATATCTCATATTGCGTAGAACATTTTACATATTATACATACACACCTTTTCATTTAGTGACAGGGGTGGGAGTTAGCACAAGGGTTGAGTCATAAGCTGAATGTGGTAGTATTTTGATAGTATTTTAATTTGGAAATTTTGTAACTTTTTTATTGTGGAAGACACTATAACCATAATTCTCAACTTTAATTTCCGTTCTACTTCAGTTTTTGAAAGACTTTCTTTTGCTTTCTCCTAATGAAATTTTAAAAACCTTTACCTCCCATGACAATCCTGTCAACCTTATCTTCCACCCGGTCATTACTTTGGAAAGCTTAATCTGCAGTGTGTTTGAGAGAATCCTTGATGATGGTTTATAGTATTTGTGTAAGGATGAATGATGGTGTGACATAGTTCTTGGAGTGACACTGTAGGCTAATAGTAAGTGCTAAGTGTGTGGCTGTATGATGGCTGGTGTATAATGCTGGATTTGTGTGTGTATGATGATGATTGGATATTGAGCAGTAGGGTGATGGTGTATGGCTATGACTGCATGATGGTGTGTTTGGACATTTGACGCTGTATTTAGATGCATTGGTTGCTGTGTGTGGGTATGTATTCTTGGTTTTGCAAACATCATGAGTATGTTGTAATGGTTATGATAGGTAGGGGCATTTCATGATCGATCTTTGCAAGCATGTTGGTGTGGGTGGTTGTATAAATGTGGCTGTATGATTGTCTGGCAGGGGCGGCATTACGAAACGCTGTTGGATCCAAGAGAGATACGATTGCCAAGAGAGGAGGAGGCTTCGGCCCGGAGGGCCCATAAAAATCTATATTATCAGCCATCTACATATTTCAATAAATGGTCTAGCACTTGAGTGCGTGAAATTTTGATCTGCAATATACATAAATAATTATCGAATTGATGTACAGAAAATTGTGTTCATCCTTTGAATTAGCGCCACAGAAGTGAAATTAACTATTCCGTGCTATTAGAATTTGTATTTGCTCTTGACGAAAAAGAATTGGCGTGCTCAATTCGTCCTATTAAGATGGATTTGGATTACGAGTATCTTATTCAACCCTAAATAGTACCCCTACTTTGTACAATTTTGATGACACTATACCCTAGTTGGGCGAGGTCCTGATGAAGGTGGTCCATGGTTGTGTTATTCCACCGAAACGCGCGTAGACCACGTGCGCCCTGACCTATTTAGGTTGTTGTCATCTAAACCAAACATTGGAGATGTCTTTATATCTAGATGCTCCTTGAACCCATTGAGTATATGTGTTTTGTGTGATTGAGAGTGAGTCAGAGTTACGAATGTGTCTGAGAATTGATTGCATTCTTGAGTAGGGTGTTGCTATTTGTATATATTAGATATAAAAAACTCTTTCTATAAAAAGTTGTGCTTTTTCGAATATGAAATGATTTGTACTGTTTTATAAAATAATGGAGACTGATTTATAACAGTCATATAATGACATCAATTGGAAATCAACAAATAAAATAAAAAGAATATTTTTATAAAAAACAAAAAGACTGTACTTATGTATCTAATTGTGTAAAATATGTATGCATTATATGTAGTGATTAACCCATGCATAGATATATTCCTAGGTAAAGTAATATAGGTCTGAGAGGAGTTGTTCTTTATTTAGTTGTTTAGCTTTCCCCTCTTACTCCTAAACCTTATACGCCTTCAGAGGGGGTCCCTTTATTTACAAGTGGCAGGGGCGCGGCATCTCCATTGGGGCCAGAAGGGCAGCGCCCCCCCCCCCCACAATCACGTCGCACCTGCATCTTTTTTCTCTAAATATTACAGCTTTAATATGTAACGAAACTATCTCACCAATCATTTTCTTACATGTAAAAGCTGCAATATCACCCTGCACCAGCAGAGGGCTCCCAGGGCTGTATTGCGCATGTGTTAAGCATGGGCTGTTACAGCCCGTCCTTTCACAGACGCAATAAATATCTCACATGCTGCACTAGCGTCAGGCAGTGCAGCAGGTCCGATAATGGTGAATTAGGGCCTCTCAGTCATGCCCCCTTAAGCACCATCAGAAGCCAGGATGAAGGTAAAAGGACAGCCTAACATCCAATTGGAGCTTCTAATTGGGCATAAGGGTGTGAGCCTCGCTCAGGCGCTTTGTTTGTTCGTTCTGAAAGTTGACAATCGATGTGCAGAGGAAACTGCACTGAGGACTACCCTAGGTAAGTTTCTACGTAGTGTGTATGAGTGAGAATATGCTTATGTGGTGTATGTGCCTGTCTGCAAGCATGCACCAGTGTGTGTTTTTTTTGTGAGCGTGTGTGTGAGTGTTTGTTTGTATGTGTCTTGACTACCGTTTTATGACCTTTCATTTGATAGCTCTACTACTTTATAAAATGACCAGCCACCACCGGTCTGTTGCGTGTTTGAGACCTATTGGTAGCTATATGGACATGTAGTGATCGGTTAATGGGCATATTTGATGTTGAGTGTGTTTCCTTATGATCGTGGCTTGACGTGTATGAAGGTGGGTCTGCTGTCATGTTATAGGGGGTTGCTGCAAAAAGAACAGATGATGGACGTAATGCTGAACAAATAAAACATTCACCCATAGTCACAGATCTGAGTTAAATCCATTGTTTTGTCACGCCAAGCCATTCCAGTTTAGACCCAGCCATATGCAAATCATTCTTGACTCTGCTCCCCATGGGAATAGTCCAGCTTGAACTGCCAGGCCAGGTCCTCCCTGGACAAGAATCAAGCAAACTGGAATGTTGTGGCATGCAAAAAAATGATGGATTTAACCCAGATCTGTGATCTTTTTGCATGGGGGGGGGGGGGGGTGGGTTTGCTGATATATGTTATTGGTTGTTTGAGCACAGGATAGATTGTGTGTTAATGTGTGATGTAGGGTGTGTGGATTTATGATGATTGTGTGGACCTGTTTTTGGTGTGCGGGTATATGATCTTGTAGTAAATGTGTTGGGCATTTTGGAGTACAGTGTGTTCTGTGGACCCAAGATATTGGTTTTGTGGTTTTATGATGGTTTGTGTTGCAGTATGATATTGCTTGTGTGAAGGTTGGTGCATTTGGCTATGAGGGTGGTTCTATTGGAGTATGATGTTAGCTCTGTGGCAGTATGGTGACGAGTGTTGGCATATGGCGGTAGATGAGTTGACTATGATATTGCTTGTGTGGATGTACGATGTATGATCTTAGTTGTGTGCGTGTATTATGTTGTGTGTGTTCAGGTATGAGGGTGGGTATGTTAAGCTATGTTGGCATCAAATTGCATCAGCATTGGCTTATGATGTTGGTTGTGGGTCTACTGGTGTTTGGTGGTGGCTTTATTGTATGATGTTCATTGTGTGGATGTATGGTTTGGGCTTTTTGGCATCTTGTGGCAGTTCTGTGGATGTTTGATGGAGGCAATGTGGACCTATGTTGTATGTTGACATTTGATGGTGGTGATGTTGGTATTAGGATGTTGGTTGTGTGGAAGTAATATAATGGGTGTGCTGATGTATGACAGTCTATGTATGACAACAGGTCTGTTAGCTAGCTTTTTAGAGTGGATGTATGATGTTGGTAATGTGGACATATGATGGTGGTATGATCTTGGTTGGAGGGAGGTGATGATTAAGTTGTTGACTTGTGTTGTTTGGGAGGACTTGTGATGTTTGGTGTGTCTACAGTCTTCCTGCAGTTTTTGTGTGCTGTCCTGCCCCCGTAGCTCTTATTTGAGGGCCCCACACATCCAGTAGTACCTACGTGTGCCTTCTGTCTCTCCTATATTCCCTGTATGTGACACCTTCTTTTCTGAAGCCCCGTATGATCTGTCACCTTCCAGCCTGTGAGTTCTTTCTTATCTTGCTCCTGCTGTCCCTCTATGTGCCGCACAGCACCCATCCAACTCTTAAGTGTGTCACTCCTGTTGCCTCTCTGTGTCCTACCCTGGCTCGCCTCTACAGGTCCCATGCGTGTCCCCATGTGTGTCCCCTGCATCCCTACTCTGTGTCCCTGAGCTCCCTCTATTCCCCTTGTGTTCACTACCTCCCCCTCATCCCTTTTTGTGCACCCACTCTAAAGCCCTTGTGTGCCCTGTAATCCCTGCAACCCATGTCTGCCAACATGCCCAGCCCCATGGAGCGTTTTTGCCCCTTTCCCCACTGTATGTGGCACCGGCTTCCCTGCAAACTGGCCCTCCAGCTACAGCACCTGTGTGTGCCCCTCAGTACCCCTTGCAGCCTTTCTGTGTGTTCGATGCCTCCCCTGCATCAGCCTCTACGTGTACCCCTCTCCTGTACTGTCCTGCCACTCCCTTTGATGGCCTTCTTTGGACCCCCTGTTTGCCCTTAGTCTTTCTGTGCGCCCCACCCACATTTGCCATTAAGACACTTTGTGTGATGCCCTGCCACACCTCTACAGACCATTGTACCTCACACTCCATGCGTCTAGAAAGAACATTGCTCCCTCAATGTTACACAGTCCATTAACAAGGAGACCTCTTAGTTTGCAGGAGTCTTCGGCTTACTAGGGAAAAACAAACAAGCGTTTGCAATGCAATGGGTCTCACATTTACGAAAGTTTGAGCTATTGGGATTGTAAATGACAATACCTTTTATTCATGTGTTGTTTTTAAAACAGATAAATAAAATGCATTGTCATTTACAATGCCAATAGCTTAAGCTCTTGCAAATGCGTGCTATAAATGTTTTTAAACAGCATTAGGATAAAGCTATTTGAGAAAATAGTGCTTGGAGGCTGTAATTAAAACCTACTGATAACACACGTAACGGGGTGTCTCCATGGGAGGTTAAAAAATGAGAGAAGGCGGTACTAAGGAGGGACTACTAAGCCTTTTGACTAATGAACAGCCACAGTTTACAGTGGACGATGACACAAGTCCAATGAAAAATATGGGCGGAGTGTAGGCGGAGCTTCAAGTCCCTATTTCAATACAGTATGCCTCGCAGAGCAGCGCATGCACTGCCCAGGCTCGACCTAAAAATACAGACTGAGCGGAAAAAACAGTGAAGGGAAGGGTAATATACTCTTTAGAGCCTTGCAAGCGACTTTGCGTCCCGGCATATTGCCTACAAGAAATAATGATAATAATAAAACTTAGTTCAATTCAAAGAACTTTATTCGGTTGTAATACAAGAAATAACCATAAAAGTACAGTAGTAGAGCACAATAATCGTTAATGAATAGGATAAAAAAATAACAAAACTATTGTATATGTATAAAAAGTTCATATAATTGATTTACGAGATTTAAAAATATTTTTAAAAAAAGCAATACAAGAGGCGATAATAAATACATTGTCTAAGTTCTGTATCACCAAAAAAGCAGGACAACACCGTCTTAATTCCAATCTTTTTAACACAGGGAGAATCCACCTTTTTCTGGGTATGGAATAAAATTTACAAAAGAACATGGTATATATGGACGACTGAGCTGAGATGTCATCACATGGGCAGTTACAAAGTGATCTTGACCAATCATTTACCTCAGGAAAACTTAAAGTTCTATGCAAGATGTTAAGCCTGAGGCGCGTTAACATAAATCTATCAAAACCCTTGGTGGTTAACAATATATAAGGCTGTATGTGAACAGTAATCAAGGTAAGGTGATGTGCCACCACCGTTGTTTTGGTCATGTCACCAGAAATTCTAGACTCACTCAAGTAAGACATGCATATATTTTTAAGGTCCTTTCTTGGTACCCGACACATAGATGGGTCATTAAAATATGTCTTGTGGCCTATTTGAGTTAGAAACTTCTCAACATAGTTTAGCCATCTTATCTTTTTTTATCCCATCAATTCTTAAAACATCCTTTAAAATGTGCCAGTTAAATACGGACTCTTCAGTGGTCCAAACTCTGTGCCACAAAAGTGCAGGCTGTATCTTAATTGCATCTTCAAGATATGGCATACCCAGTTCAGTGTGGCAGATAAGTGTAGAAGTACTTTCCGGTACTGCCAAAAGGTACCTGAGAAAAATGTTTTCTGCTACTTGGAGTGAATTAACGTTAGCATAGCCCCAGATACCTGCCCCATAAGTGGCAATTGCTACACATTTTGCCCTGTAAATACTCAACAGTTCCCCTGGTGAACGTCTGCCCATTTTCCTGCTAAAATTAATTAATGCCATTAATGACTTACAAAATAGGAGTCTTCTAGCTTTAATTGCACTGCACCAGGAGCCTGTCTGATCAAATAAAATTCCTAAATATGAGAATATATTAGTATTCTCAATTGGCTTAGAACTAATAAAAATGGGGACTTTTTTTCTTATTTGCCCCTGGCCCGCATCTCATGGAAAATGTTTTGGAGCAGTTAATAGTTAAACCCAGATTTGTCATAAATTGTGTGAAGGAGGTTACAACCCTTTGCAAGCCGATGGGCGTGCGGGCCATCAGGACTGCATCATCTGCATAAAGGAGTGCAGGGATAGGACGTGTGGCTGCCATTGGCAAATCCCTGCACTCCTTGATTAGTGTACTTTCGAGTTCATTGATATATAGCGTAAATAGGAATTGGGCAAGGACACAGCCCTGCCGCACACCTTTCATGATCGAAACATTTCTAGTACAGTCCCCATCCTGTCCAAAACGGACCCTTGCCCTGGCCCCCGAATAAATCTGCCTTAAAAATAAATCTATGGAATCATCCACTCCCACCCCTCCCAAAATCGCCCAGAGCTTTTCATGTACAACACAATCGAATGCTGAAGTTAAGTCAACAAACGTTAAAAACAGCCTCTCCCTTTTTGCCTTTGAATATTTTTCAATGGTACCTAGGCCCTTGCAGAAGCCATATTGGAGATCACTTATAACGGAATGCTCCTCCGCCCATATTTGAAGTCTGTCTAAAATCACACGCCCTATGATTTTTACTGTGGAATCCAATAATGAGATTGGGCAATAACAGGCTGGGTTTGCCCTTTTTAAAAATAGAAACAATAAGGGATTCGTACCAGGACGTTGAAAACCCCGTGGAGCAACAGTCGTTTAATAACTGCGTTAAGAGTGGTCTCCATAGTGCCTCATTGTTTTTGTACAGGTCAACCGGGACACCATTCGGGCCCGGTGCCTTTCCACCCATGCTAGATTGTATAGCCATAGTCACCTCACTCAGAGTGAAATCCATACTAAAGTTACGCAAGGTGGGGGAAGACTCTGGATCAACCTTAGTCCCCTCCGATAATTGCTCATCTACTATTTGGGTAGTATAGAGTCTCGAATAATGTAATACCCACTCATCCTCAGTAATAGCAATTTCTATAGTTGCTTTGGATTTGTCCGTAAAGAAGGGCGCATTAACCGCCTTCCAGAAGGCAACAGGGTCACGGTTTAATGAAGCCTCATGCAGGGCATCCCAGGCTTCCTCTTTTAGCACATTCTTCCTTACTCCTTGTACCCTCTTATAGCTCCTAAGATCATAATCCTTAACTTCAGCTTTTAAGGCATATTGCAGTCTAGTATGGGCCTTAGTACAAGTGGAATCAAACCACCCCTCACTATATTTATCGCTTTTTTTTGTATTAATCCAAAGGGTTTCTTTAATATAGGCTAAAATAACTAACATTTTCTGCAATAGCTGAGTTAGAGGAATTTTCATCAAGACAGGCATGAAAACTCTGTTTACACTTCTTCACTAATTTTGTGAGAAAATCCTCTGGGTTCACCTTAATCCACTTCAGTGCATACCCATTTTGTCTACTCAGCACGATATTAATTAGAAGCTCCCCAGATTTACCTTTAGTTTTAAAATCTTTATTAGACACCATAATATCGATGCTTAGCGGGAAGTGGTCACTTAGAGCAATATCGAGTGTGATAAAATTCTTAACTCAAGAGTAATGTCTGCTAGATATCAGGATATAATCAATTGTTGAGAAAACACCTCGACCATTAAAAGTTGGACTAAATAAAACCTCGGGTGAACATAAACTATTTGCAAACCCCATGTCACTGGTGAATACAATATCATTCAGAAGCTCACCAAACGGAGAATGAGAAAAATGCGGGAAACTAGTATCTTTTCCATCGTTAATCCCACAGACCCCTTTATCCCCCTTGTGACATAAGAGACAATTAAAGTCCCCACCCCAGATAACAAAAACCTCCTTAGTTTTCAAGCTCTACAAATTATTCATATCCCTGCTTACATTTCCAGACAATTCCTCCATCGTTCCCAAGGAGACATTATTATAGAAATTCAATATAATCACACAGTTTCTGGTCCACATACATACTAACAATATGGTAATAGCTATTGCTAACCTCTAAATCGATTTACCTAATTTTTAAGTAATTAGAGATATAGGTACAAAGTCCCCCTTTTGCTCTACCATGGGTCGATCTAATTGCTGGGGTATGAAATGTTTTATAGCCACACAGATGAATTGGCTCCTCAACCCAGGTTTCTTGTACACAAATTATCTCATACTTGTTCACAAAATCCACCCACAGTTTGTTAGTAACTTTTTTGTTTTCAATCCAGCCACGTTACAAAACATAATCTCGCATTTATTATTATTCCCATCACTATCTGGTATTCCTCCGGTACCCTCATCAGTCCGGGAAATAGAAAGAAGTTCATTATTAGACGTGGAGATGTGGGCAATGACCTCCAACTTGTCCACAGATTTATTGTCCATACAAACTGATGCCTCATGGTAGAGTTGTACTACCACGTTACAACCAGAGCTAGATGGTAAAAAGCCCTTAAAACTAAGGTCATCCAATGAACCAGTTGTAGCAGCTTGCGTGTGGGCCACAGGACTTAGTCAGTTCACTTCATTAAGATGAGTTAGACTGTCAAACCGGTTTTGAACGGGAATATTAAACTGTCTCCTATAGAGCGGAGTAGGATTTTCCCAGTTTAGCTTAGGCGAATTCCAGTTTAAGGGCTGATTAAAATATCCTAAGGGAACTACACTAATATGTGAGTTTCCTAAGAAGCTATCTCCCACTCTACTCAAGATTAGTCTCACGAAATGTGGAGTTTTAAATGACAGCACCACACAATCCCCTTCCTGGTTTTTAGGTCCTTTTCCTAACCATCCCACTCTCCTTGCCATCTTAAACTCTTCGAATAGTTTTTCAGTTAGGCCAGACCTAGAACCCAGCCACTGTAATGATTTGTTCCTTAAGTTCTGCCATGATTCTCCCATTTCATCTGCCAGTTTAGGAACATTGACTAAGACCACTACATACAGTGTGGCAGCTGGTGGTAAGTCTATGCGTGTAGCACCGTCTATCCCCTCGGTCCGGTTTAAATTACTTGGGTTCAGTAAGGATGGAATCATTACAGGCTTAGCCACACCTGGTACAGTACTAGTTGAATGACCATTCGCTTTATTGGTAGGAAGTTTTTCCGTTATGATAGAGTGTGGATAGCTAGGGATATTAGCTGTAACTCTAGTAGGACCCGAGTGATTGCTATTTGAGTTATTAAGTTGTTGGTCTTCTTTAGTAATGTGCATGGGCAAGCACATTCTGCCTGATACTGATAGTTGTAAAATATCTAGACATTTGGCCAGTGACTCTTTGATAGTACCTATTCTAGATGTCAGGCTACATAGGCTGTCCCTAATCAAAGTATCCAGGGCATCCAACTTCACTTGTAGTTTCCCCACCTCGCTCTGAGTGCGCATATTGGTACTAATGATCGATTTTTCCCAATTTTCCATTTTATTAGCTGATATAGACTTTGTCCTTTTAGCAGACCTTTTACGCCTTCTAGGTGAAAGCCTCTCTGTTACAATGGGGTCTAAAACCTCATCCTCATGTGTAATCTGACACTCACTCGGGTTCCTTGCACGCTTATTTGGGGGTTGAAGCTGCATCTCAAAATCCTGCTCACTACATTACAGGTGACCGGATATATTGACCACACAGACATTTTTACCCAGTTTACAACTCTGTAACACATGAGAATCAGAACTCACTTTCCCTGTAGTGATTTCATCTACCCCTGGTTTTAAAGCTTCTTCAACTGTATTAATCTGACGTTCTATGGCTCCTAGGGCGCCAGTAAGATAACTAAGTAACGACTGACTTGAATGTTCCCCTTTATTTGTCTTCTTATTAGTCTGCGTTGTCATTATTTTACTTTTCCCCATACTCGGGTAGTCGCGCACTAATCACAGGCACCACAGATTTTATACAATGCAGGGTGATAAAAAGATACTTCTAATTAGGTTACAAAGCAGCAATATATGACTCAAAGTTCTTTACAATTCAAGTCCTTTGAAAATAGATCATAGCAGTACGATGGTCCCAATTCAGTCTAAGTCAATAGCACTTAGCTTCACAGTTACCTACGGGTAAGAGCCCTCAATGTATTTCACAGTAAGTTTAATAGTACAGTACCTTTATGATGGATGAAAGAGCTATGGCCCAGCCCGCCTCCAGGTGCAAAGGCTGCTGGGGATTGTAGTTTTCCCCCACGTGGCCAAAAAGTGCTCCATGCGTTGTAGGGTAACGACCCCTGTTAGGCTCCTTCAGCAGTCCTCCTAAAGTGCAATGTGCCCAGGAAATGGAACGAGACTCCCGCGCCGCGGGAGCCCGCAGCCGCTTAAGACCGGTGTCTGGAGCACAAGGGATGTGCTGGCATGCAGCGCCTCCTGTTGCAAAGGCTGCTGGGGATTGTAGTTTTCCCCCACGCGGCCAGAAAGTGCTCCGTGCGTTGTAGGGTAATGACCCCTGTTGGGCTCCTTCAGCAGTCCTCCTAAAGTGCAATGTGCCCAGGAAATGGAACGAGACTCCCGCGCTGCGGGGGCCCGCGGCTGCTTAAGAGCGGTGTCTGGAGCACAAGGGGCGTGCTGACGTGCGGCGCCTCCAGGTGTACAGGCTGCTGGGGATTGTAGTTTTCCCCCACCCGGCCAAAAAGTGCTCCGTGCATTGTAGGGTAACGACCCCTGTTAGGCTCCTTAAGCAGTCCTCCTAAAGTGCAATGTGCCCAGGAAATAGAACGAGACTCGCACGCTGCGGGAGCGCTGACGTGCTGCACCTCCCAGGTGCAAAGGCTGCTGGGGATTGTAGTTTTCCCCCACGCGGCCAAAAGGTGCTCCGTGCGTTGTAGGGTAATGACCCCTGTTAGGCTCCTTCAGCAGTCCTCCTAAAGTGCAATGTGCCCAGGAAATGGAACGAGACTTAGTTTAAGTGGAGTTAAGATTTACTGCTATGTTGCTAGATACATATTACACGTTGCGGATATGCATATAATGTTCATTTCGTACTTCATATTTTGTGAAGTAGTAATAATAAAGAAAGGCATCTAATGGGAACAAGGACACAAGGGGTTACATCTATGCAGGTGGGATAAACTCATAGGGCCCGATTCACAAAACTAATCTGAGACAAAATCCTAACTTTACGACTTTCGGTATTCACAAAGTGCATTTAGGAGTAGTAATGTTAGGAATCCTAACTGTAGTACTCCTTCATGAGTGATGGAGTGTTGCCTTGGGTTAAGGGTCTCCAACAATTGACGGTACTGGTGCGGAGAGGTGTGGGGGGAGGGACAGGGGGTTGGGGGGAATGTTTGTTAAGTCGTTCTTTATCTGTTTTATTTTTGTTATAATCTGGATGTCCTTAAACTGGAAGTCAACGCAGAAGTCCTACACGTCGGCTTTTTGGGTGGTCAACCTCCGGGCTGCATGTCTGCAAGCTATGTGCTTGCGCTTATGTATCGCTCTGCTGGCCTTGAGATGTAGGCAGGAAGCTGTGTACATTGATCCTGATTTCCGCATAATAAAAATGATTGATTCTAACTTTACTACTCCTAAATGCCCTTTGTGAATACCGGAAGTCGTAAAGTTAGGATTTTGTCTCAGATTACTTTTGTGAATAGGACCCATCTAGAATATGCTTTGTGAGTATTAGTAAATCTGTTTTTCTCTGTAAAGTCACAGTAACATGTAGTCTGTTTTGGTGTGCGATTGTAGTAAAGTGAAAGTTGGCCTGTGTTTTGTAGTAATAAATGGGCAAGTATATATCCATATAAATGTTTCCAAATAACAACTTTTATGGGGACATTCCTATTTTCACTAGCAGAACATACATAAATAGATGCTTAATAAAGTAGTGTGATAGTACCTCAAATTTGACTGATCAGAAATTCTTTTACTCTGGAATATCTGAATTAAGGGTACATTTAGCCTCATTTGACAAACGTGAGTTAAAGTTTCCAAAAGTGGTGTAGGCGTATCTCAGCAGTGATCCTTTAAAATACTGTCCAGATAGCGGGAGAGTTTTTTTTTTTTTATAAACAGATTTTATTGAATTTTTGCACGAGATATGACATGGCACACAATTATTATAGTAGAAAGTGTTACAGCAGCTAACCACAGCACAGGCCAGAAGGATAGTGGAATATCGTAAATCAAGGGCAACACATCAATGCATGTGTCAAAAGGTGAGGCCCTAGACAAATTGTTCCAGCCATTTCCCCCATACATGACCAAGCTTCAAGGGGCATCCCCGGGCCTATTAGACGGTCTTGTTGTGCGCTCCAGTCCATCCCCGCCTCCACTGCGAGAGGGTGAGTGGTGCAGGGTTCTTCCCGCTTGGCAACCATGAGGGCTGTACCCAGGAATGTTCGATCTGCCCTCAAGCCACCAGAGCCCTCCAACAACCCCAGCAGGAGCACCAAGGGTGAAAGGGTAACTTCCCAACCCAGGACTTTAGTCAATTCCCCCACCACCACAGTCCAAAACTCCAGGATCTTGGAGCATGACCACACCATGTGGTAAAAGTCGTCAGGAGGCCCCCCACAGCGGGGGCAGGTGGGTTCAGAAAAGAACTCTGCCTGGTGCAACCTAACCGGGGTAAGGTGAGCATAATGTAGATAGTATGTCTGAATCAGGTGCAGCCTGTAGGTGATGGTCCTAGGGGCCATCATTGCGTCCCGCCAATCAACATCCTCAAGAGGACCCGGCCAACCCTCCCAATGGGTCCTAAGGCTATCCACGGTACCTGAGGCGTTGATTATCAATGTATGATACATTTTGGAAACCCCACCCTTGCCCAGTGCACCCAAAAGAAGCTCGGCATCCAATGTACTAAACTCCGGGAGTGGGTCAGTCTGTTCTTCATGAGCGAGGAATGCGTGTCGCAGTTGGAGATATTTGTAGAATTGTGTGGAGGTATGTACATAAGTATTCTGGAGATCTTGAAAAGATTGCATGTGTGACCCTGACCCAGTTGCGAGATATCGATGAGGTCCAGTCTTCCAAAACCTTGTTGCTCCACCACCTCTCGCAGCCAGTGCTGTGCCAGAGGGGCATTTGTTGTGTATGTGTGGTGTCCCTTTGAGTATGTCTGAGCACAGCCCTCCATGTGTGGAAAACCGCTCTGGTCACCGGAGGGGTGCCGCGGGGATCGGGATCCGTAAAGCAGAGCTACAAATCGAGGGAACCCCAAAAGCAACAGTTCCAGTCTGTAAGCCAGGTCCAACCAACCCCCATTAAGCCAGTCATGTATCAACAGAAGTTGGGAGGTAACGTAATAAAGGTTTAAATTGGCCATTCCTAAGCCCCCATCATAAGGTGCTTGTTGGCAATGGGCAAGAGCGAGGCAAGGTCTGGATCCGTGCAAAGGGGGGTTGGGTATTGGGGATTTACTAAAATTACACTTGCAATTCCAATTTCCATTGTAATCTAAGCCCTTTGTTTGATTTGGTTCCGTAACACTAGGGAAATTAAAAAATATAAGTGGCAGAATCCATGTATGTCTGGACTGTAAAGTTCACAAAGAGCTTGGTTTCCCAAAGGTCTTAATACTATAGAGGCGTGTTTAGGGTGATTTGGAAACCAGTTTGTGATTCATAGTTTGCCTGAAAAATCACGTCCAGTTGATTGAGGCACTATTCAGGTTCCCAAACCTGAAATAATGCGATTGGTGGTGAAGGCTCGTTATTTTGGTGGTCTTATGATGTTATGTACCAAACCATTTGCCTAGGTCCTCCATGGATAAAGTTAGCTCACCCCAATCCCAGAGGTGCCGAAGGTACACCACAGAGGTAGCTATTACCAGGCCCGTTACACAGCTATTCTTTTTTCTGATCCGTGTTCCATATATCAAAAAACACAGGCAGCGGGGATGTGCCAGATGTATGTGGCTGTGGAAGTAGGTGTCTTTGAAAGTCGAGGACCACTATAGAGTTCCCATGCAGACCAGCAGAGTGACATTTTGCAGGGTGGTCATGTGAAAGCGCTTCAACGGGATGTACCAGTTCAGCAGTCTGTGATCCAGCACAAGCTGTAGAATTCCGTCCTATTTGGGGATCAAGGAGTAGACTCCTTGACCACACTGATGAAGGGGCACCAGCTCAATAGCTTTTTTTATTGGGAGCTTCTACTTTTTCCTGTCACATATGTTTGCAACTGAGTACACAGAAGCAAGGTGATATGATTTGTGGTGTGGAACTCTTGGCAGTACCCTTGCTAAACTACTGAGAGAACCCTTTTGTTGGAGATTATTTCCTCCCATTCTGACCGGAAGAACCTCAACCTTCTCCTAACAGTTCTGTAATTAACAGGGTAGTCACTGCTTCTTAGAGGCAGAGGAGCCATTGCTGATGATACCCTGGCATCTTAGGGGAAGTAGATGACTTGTAGCCTCCCATAGCTACTGTTTCCGTAAGGCAGACCTAGGTGTTGAGATCTTTAGTGCACCTATGATAATCTGGGTGTCTTTAAAAAAAAAATAATAATAATTATCCTTTTCTGGTTTTGTCTCCAACGGAGACCCAAACAAGTGCTTCCAATCACCTAGGACACTCAGGTCTGAAACCTGAGACTCTGTGGCAAGAATGGTGCTGTAACAGGATGTCAATGTTAATCTCCCGACCGCAGTATCAGCGGAGTCCAATGCACACCTGATGTTTGTGGTTGATATCACCTTCTCTCCCACCGGCAGCTCTTGTCCCCTCTTACGGTAGGCTTCATGGAGTGTTTAACTAACTCCTCCATCTCCTCCAAGTGATAGTGATCGTACCTGTAGAGCAGTTGGACCAAATTAGCAATATTCTACTGTGCAGCAATCCTCACACGCTTCCCAGCCTCTTCGATCTTCTTGCCCTCCTTGTCTGGAGGAGAAGAAAATCCTGTTGCCTCAGCCGAAGTACTCTTTCCTACAGTGTGGACAAGCAGTGAGTCATGTGGGACATGTCCTCAAATGTAGACTAGATCGTCTGAGGCCACGTTTAAATTTTTCCTCAGCCTGTGGGGTGACAACCCTAACTTTCATGGGATCTTTGCAGTTGTATGCACATGACTTCAGCTAGATTCGGAGCATAGGGAAATACTAAAGACATTTTTGTTTCCTGGAAGGGGTCTCAAATAAAAAATTGTCCTCCTCCTCTACCACATGGATCTTTATCTTGGGGTGTTGCTCTACTTTCTGTATGACTGTGGTAGGAAGTGGTATTGTCTGGTGTGGAAGCCTTAACAGGGTTAGGGTTCGAAGTAAGGGGCATCCTCATGTACAGACCACCAGGGTCCAGAACACCCTTCTTCGCTTCGCTTGGGACCTTATCTGAAGAAGGGCTCTGTTCCAACTCATATACCATTCTGGGAGATTTTAATGTCCACCTGGAAACCCTTATCGATCCAAATACTAAAACGCTCCTAGATCTGATGAGCAGCGCTGATCTGAACCAATTGGTAAGCGCGCCCACCCATAAGGCAGGACATACTCTGGATGGGGTCTTCTCCAACCATCCACATGTAACCTACACGGTTACAATACCATTGGTATGGACAGATCACACAAGAATCTTATTTGAATGAACTACCCCAGCTCACAGTCAAAAAACAGTGGGCGGCTTAAATCGGATAAAAACAAGGGCCTGGAAAAAAGTGTTGGGACCCGAATTACAAGAATCGCTTACTATCACCCTGCGGCCACAGTAAACAACTGTGGAAGACTCTGCCAGATCATACACTAAATGGGTTGACACAGCCTGCAAGAAACTGGCGCCGGAAAAACACGTTTACCCTAAACACACTACACCAACCTCTCCATGGTTCTCGGAAGAGTTCAGAAGTCAAAAACGAACCTGTAAACGACTAGAACGCAATTGGCGAAAAAAATATAATATAGCAGATAAGGATGTTTATAAACAAGGTCTCTCCGTTTATAAACTAGCAGTGTTCAATGCAAAAAAGCTCTTCTTTATAAACCAGATCAACTTATCAAAAAATTCCACCAAGGAACTGTTCAAAACCATAGCCAGGCTAGCGTCCCCAAGTCCACCTAAGGTCTAATCAAGTCTTGAAATGAGCGAGGAAATCGCTAAGTTCTTTAAAAAAAAAAAAAGGTAGAAGCTATCTTTTCAGCCTTTAACCAACTCCCGCAGGGAGCTACAGAAAATAGGTTCTCAGGCCCAAAGCAAGTCTTAGGAGCCTGCCCGTCACTCGAAAAATGTGCCCCACTCTGTATCGAGGACACTAAGCTGCTTATGGCCTCAGTGAAGTCTGGATCCCCCTATGACCCCTGTCCAGTGACAGTGGCCAAACGAGCACTGGAACCAATTGCCACAACCCTGACATCAGTATTCAATGCTATGTTTGAAACAGGAGACTTCCCGAGTTGCTGGAAGCGGATCTCCATACTCCCATTGTTGAAAAAAAACAATTTGGACCCAAAAGATCCAAACAACTACAGACCTATCTCCCGCCTCCCACTACCAGCTAAAATAGTGGAAAAGGAAATGAATGCTCAGTTGAGTTCATTTCTATATGAGAACAGGTTACTGGATCCCACGCAATATGGCTTCAGAGCAGGGCATAGCACGGAGACCGCCCTGATAAAATCAACTGAAGAAATCAGGAAAGCCCTAGACCAAGGTGGTAAGGCGGCCCTCATCATGCTGGATTTGTCCGCGGCCTTTGATATGGTCCATCACGATCTTTTGATGGACCGTTTGTCTAACATTGGAGTCAAAGGTAGGGCATGGAGGCTGCTAAAAGTGTTTCTAACGGACAGGAAACAGTCTCCTTAGGGAATTTCGAATCTACACCTTTCTCGCTACCGTGTGGGGTTCCACAAGGTTTGTCCCTTAGCCCAACCCTTTTTAATGTGTACGTGGCATCACTGGCTCCCTTGATAAGATCTTATGGTTTTAGCCTAACGTCCTATGCAGACGACGCGCACATTGTTGTCTGTCTTACCAGGTCTTTAAGCAGGCATTGGCAAGAACTTCCATGACTGTATGGGAGCAGTTAATTCGTGGATGTCTCAAAACTGCCTGAAACTTAACTCGGGGAAAACCGAGGTACTCACGTTTGGAAAAATGCCGACTTCTGGACCCCAGACTGGTGACCAGCAGATCTGGGCATCCTCCCCAAACCCACGGAGAAGGCAAAAAATCTAGGTATCCTAGTGGACGACAAACAGAATTTTGAGCACCAGATAAAGGCGACCACCTCTTCTACCTTTTACTCCCTCAAACTTCTAAAAAAGGTCAAACCATTCTTGCCAGAAGTAAGCCTATGAACAGTCGTCTCATCCATTATTTTATCATGACTGGACTACTGCAATGGGCTTTATTTAAACACCCTAGAGCGACATATGAATAAACTACAGACCTTGCAAAATGCAGCAGCAAGGCTAGTGACAGGCACCCCCAAATTCATATCGGTAGCCAAAGAAATTAAAAGACTACATTGGCTTCCCATCAGGAAAAGGGTGAAATTCAAATCCCTGTGCACTCTTTAAGGCACTTCATGGTCAGGGTCCCGAGTTTTTGACCCACCAATTTTGATGGTACACTCCCAAAAGAACCCTTCGCTCATTAGGAGACAAATTTATGAGCATACCGCCCACGAAGAAAGCTTCGTGGGGAGGGAGAAGTTTTATCACAGGGGCGGCCAAGGCTTGGAACGCCCTCCCTTGGAGTCTGTGGAACTCTACAAACCTATTAGCCTTCAGGAAGCAACTCAAGACCTGGCTTTTTAAGGAATAACTCCCTACAGCCACACTTTCTCTCTGTGCCACCACGTTTCTCTGTAGAGTTGAGCTAGCGCCAGGACACCTCAGGGTAATCGTGCGCTCTATAAATTTATTAACATAACATATCAGGTTGACCCCCCCCCCACCCAGGACAATCCTAAGAATCTCCCCCTCCCCAGGTATAGCAGGGTTTTAATAGGCGTTTGGGGATCATAGGGGCTGCCTTGGTCTGAGTTAGCGTGAGTAGGTGGCTGTGGTGATGGTGGAGGTGTACATGGCAGAAAAGGTGGTATTGGAGTGCAAGGCCACAGAGGTGGTGGTGATGGGATGGTGGTCCTATCCCTACCCTTCCTGGGGATAGGATAGGCCTAACGCAACTCGAAGATGTGTTCGTCAAATTTGAGCTTCCTCTTCTTTGGGATGGGAGGAGTATAAAACTGGGCTGGAATGGATCTTCCTCATAGAGGAATGTATTAAATGTTCTCCTCTGCCTTACGGCACCTCAGGAAGCTCTATGGTGATCGGGCTACACTTGAGTCTGACTGCGGAACTGAAGCCTGTTTCAGAGCCATTCTCGGAGTGGGTATTGGAGTCAAGTTTGAAATGGATATTCGGCCGAGACTGGCTTCTTAAAGCATCTGGGTCGAGGCAGTGAGGATGGATGGCAGTGGTCAGCGACCCTTGCTGGAGGTTTGCTCTGGGCTGAAGGAGACCCTCGAGGCTAAGGGGTGTCTGTGCCTCTTCAGGCTGGTTTTGGGGTTCAATGACCGACTCCCTCAGCAGGGGTACTCTGCCTCCACCTGGGACTGCTTAGAGGGTCAAACTCTGAGAAATTAATTTTCGAGGGAATAAAGTGGAACACAGGATCTAGAGGTAGTCTTTTTCCAGTGGGCTGTGCTGTGGTTGAAATTCCTCTTCCTCCCTGCTGTGTCTGCATTTTGTGGTGTACCCAAAGGCGTTTGCATCAGTGCAGATATTCTTCTTGCACCCGAATGAATGCTTTACACAGGAGCATGTTGCATTGTTGTGGTCCGGAGAAAAACACCTGATGCTGATCAGACCCTGTGAATTTTGCATTGCATTCAGGGGAGAACTGGAAAGGTGTCCTTTCCATAGCTCCTACCCCACCCCACCGCCCACAACAGTTATTCTTTAAACTACCCTTTTCCTCAAGAGGTCGTGTCAAAGCTGTTTGGAGTCGAGTGACCATGGTCGCTTTCTAGCAAAGTTCCCCCATCCCTGGAGATGAAGTTTCATTGCCCAGAACCGACGGTCCCGGTTAAAACGACATCTATGCTGGAACTGGCATTACCAACTTCCGAACCCGATAGGAGGGAAGAAAACCTGGGGTGAAGTCTTTGTCGTGTTGCATTGTGGGCTAATGCTAGAGTCACAAGGAGTCTTATGACTCGAAAGGTCTTTGAAGAAAAACAACTTGCAAACGTATATACCCAGCACCAGGTGGCTGGAGTATGCAGCGCATGTGGTTATGTACTACCACACATGCAACAAGCAAGCAATTTTCAGGTTTAGTTAGAAGTAACCTCGAGGTTGGTTACTGTGTTTCTGTTCCAGCCCTCAGCTTGGGCGCCCCTATACAATTGCATAAATCAGATTAACAACCCATTAAATCCTGCTAGAGCAAAAGGTATTTTCTGTTTGTTTCTGATCAATGCAGCCCTATTAATCCAAACTCGTTCTACAAAAAAAAAATAAGCTTCACAAAGTTCTTATGGAAATGTACAAGTCTCTTAAGAAATTATGTCACCATCTCCACCCACCAATCCTTCACTCCCATCATGCTCTTTCTTCTATATCCTAACAAGTTCAGGCTAGGACATAACATATTTCAGGAAAGCGGAGACCGTTGTTTCAAAATGATTTAATGTGGTTTTATGCAATTAAATCTAATACACACAAATACATTTAGGAAAAACTTAGAAAAGGCATTCTCAGTGGTTCATGTGTAGTGCGTGTCGTTTGACAGTAAGGACTGAGTTGATGGTACCAACTATGCTTTTAACTGGATGTCTGCTATTGACAGGTCTGTACATTGAATACAACCATTGGTTCCTTGCCAGATTGAGCACTGCCAACTGTAGTCTTTCTCTAACACACTTTCTCTCTTTTACCGGCAGGAATATGCGGATTCCCTACACATACCCTTCCTGGAGACCAGCGCCAAGAACGCCAACAATGTAGAGCAGGCCTTCGTCACAATGGCAGCAGAAATTAAGAACCGCGTGGGCTCTGGCTCCACTCAGAACGATTCCCAGAAATCCAACATCCGGATCCAGAGCGCCCCACTCAAGCAAGGTGGGGCCGGTGCTGGTGGAGGGGGTGGCTGCTGCTAAGCGAATGGGCAACAAAATAGATCTGGCCACACAGGGTGGCCTTCATCCAGCAATGTCTGGTGTAAAAAGATGGCTGGAGCGAGAAGACTTCAAAGGGAGCCAGTTTTTATTTATTTTAAATTATTCCTTCCTTTCATTCTATTTATTGGACTTTCTCCCGTCCTGTCATGGTGACGGACATGTCTGCAGTTTGTTTTAAAACGTTTTTTGCGTTTAGTTTCCTGCTTGAGGCCTTTGTTGAGAGAAGTGTCTTCCTATATTACAACTAACAGAACACAGCAGGAAGCCTGGTTATGTGCAGTGTGGTCCAACTAGGTATGGAAGCCCACCACCTCTAGTGCAAGAACGTCTCATCTCCTTTGGAATTGACCCATGGTGCCTTTGCATCACTTCTGGAAAGCAGCATGGACCGGGATTGTCGAATAGACGCTTGTGGGACTAGCTCCAGGCCATTTCCCCACTTTTATCCTGGAATGATGGTTAGCAGTTCCAGGAAGTTCTTTCTGTTTGTGTACAGAGTGAAGGCAGCAGTTACATACATTGTCTGGCAGGGAATCCTGAATTTGTTCACAAAGGTGGAGGTCGGGGCTCCTTTGATATTTTAACTCTGCAGCACTCAAGCCAACATTTGGATCCAAACCTGCACCTTACCGAGTATGCCTGTCCCTCCTGCATGATTCCAAATGTGTAGCATATTCATGAACTGCCCTTCCCACTGACGTGTGCCATCCTAGCACAGGGGGATTAAGCACTCGATTGCAAATACATACCTGGTGCTCATCATATTACTCAAAGGTGAAAGACTGTGCTAGTGATTTATGTAGGAAGAATGAAGCTCTTCCACCCCACTCCCAAAAACGACCTACGAATGACATGGAGCAAAATGAGCCATATTTAGTACTCAAGGAGGTAACAAAGTCCTTCCAACTATTGCAGAGTGCATGCATGTTGTTACCTGCCAAGAGAGCCTCTGGGACGCGTGTAATGCCGGGGTCACTAACTGTATTGGATACCGTCCAGCTGACAAGACGCTGTGCTGAAAACCCTGGTTCAAAGTGGCTTCTTGGACCCTCTTCTCTTTCTGTTGACTTGTTTTATAGGGTGCAGAAAAGTGTTGGCTTACCATAACGATTGTGACGTTTGAATGAAATACGAATAAACTTACATTTGACTTAACCACTGCTTTTATCCCTGTGGTTACTTTGTGTCTCTTGCATCCTTACTCTTGTAGCTTCCTTCATGTTGACTGGCATATTACAGGTCTTAAGACAAAATCGGGTCTCCTTGGTTTGGATCAGGCATGTGCAGGGTCGCTGGATGCAACTTCAGCTACCATGTAGCCCATCAGCCGCTTAACATACAGTGCTGCCCCTGGTAGATTGCTGCTTTGAAAGTCCCTTCTTTTGTATCTTATCCTAAATTGTCAGTTCATTCCTAAAGTCTGGCTGAGAGATCAGAACAGGCTCTTGATTTTGTTTTTCTTCCCAAACAGAACACTTCACTGTTGACTACAAATTATGTATTGCTCAATAGTTTAGCCATGTCTTACCCCAATATCCTATGAGTGGTGGCAACTCTGTCAAAACATGGCTAATCCGAGAGATTCTAGCAAAAGTACAAAAGCCTAGGCTCATTGTTTAGAGGAGTGAATTGGTTTGCTGTTGAGGATGGCAGGCTGCAGGAGACCTCTCTACAAGAATACATCTCGCACCGTTGCTGCTATCTTTTTGCAACTCATGGTAGTTTCTAAATCCTGGCCCAAATCCCCACAACCTTAAGCACTCCCTTCGGATTTTACTGCTTCAATAATTTTCTCCTAGGAAGGGGCCAAATAATTTGGCTCCGCTGGTAGAGTTCGCAGAGGTTTGTCCAATTCCTACAACACTCCGCCAAACACTGCGTGGCGGAGTTGTTTCTTGCATGTGACTTGCCAACGGTAAGTTGGAGGGTGAGAATTTGCATCCCCTAGTGCGGTTTTCGGGTGTTAGAACGCCTCCTGGTGAGATTTCTCAACGCAGGTGGTCACGGCAGGTAGCGACCGTTTGCGTTGAGAAAGCTGCAGATCGCATAAAAAATCTGCTCCAGCGGCAGAAAGCAATGCCCTCTAGCGTGCTGCGTGGTGCAGTTCATGCTGATTTTACGCAAACAAATGATGGACGGAATGCTGAATAAATCATACATTCATCCCCAGTCAAGAGATCTGGGTTAAATTCATTGTTCTTTTGCTCACCATGCCACCCTAGTTTAGACCCAGCACTATGCAAATCAGTCTTGACCCTGTGCGTCATGGGAACAGTCCAGACCGAACTGCCAAGCCAGGTCCTCCTTGGACCGGAAACAAGCATCCTGGAACCGGTTTCTGGGTATTACCCTTAATCAGCCAGGCTAGCGTGAATCCAGTGGCACAGTGAGCAAGGGACCCACGTCTGGGCATACCCATCCCACTTAGGGTGAAAAGTGCTACGCAAACAAATGATGGACGGAATGCTGAATAAATCATACATTTAGACCCAGCCATATGCAAATCAGTCTTGACCCTGTGCCTCATGCTGATTTTAAGCGCAGAACAAGCTCCTGTGTTAAAAATCAGCACAACTTGCTGACTTCTGCCCACCCCTAGCGATTTTATAATGCTGCTATACTCTGAAGATAGGTTAATGCTACTGAGCTGATTACAGGAAGTATACTCAACCCTTCCATTACTGAAGCTACCTACAACTGCCAATAAAGGGAGTCTTAACGTCTCACAGGCAACAATTACTTCCTTCACTGAACTTGCACGACTCATTTTACAATAATCACAAAGTCCTTGTGCTATCAGTGAAGCGATGCTCAACTTCATCAAATCCATTGGATTTATATAACACTTCTGCCAAATACCTAACAATAAAATAAAGACTTTACACACACAAAACTGCCAGTGTACCGGAAATTCAAGTTGAACATTTTAGAAATAAGTGTTGGAAGAAAGGTAGACCTTCAGAAAAAAAATGAATGAAATGTAACAGATGAGCGTATAGCAAGCAGAAGAGCTCCAATATTTTGAGGCCAGTCGAAAGAAAGCAAGAACATGGGTATGAGCGTGGGGGTTGAGCAAGTACAATTATAATTAAATCTAGGAGTTATTTACTGAGCAAAACTGGTTATGAGTGTAAGGCCATGACAACTGAAAATGATATACAGAAAAAAAGTGGAAGAGAGGGAAACGAGCCAACATAAAGCAGTAGGAGAGGAGGTGATTGAGGTAGTAAGGTTAGTTGAAGAGGAGATAGATAACAGAACTGTAACTACAGAAGGGCTAAGAAGTAGGCAGGGAGCCCAAAATACAGTGAGAGCAGCATTCAAGACAGGAGAGAATAGTTGTTGAAACAAAGGATATGGGTGGCTTGGAAAGTGGCATGTGTTCAGTCGGATCTTTCTGAGATTATTTAGTTGTGATGCAACAGGTGTAAAAAAGAAGATATCCTTAAATACGTTCTTCAATAAGCAAAGGAGAGCTTCCTTGATTGAATGACAGACCGTCCTATAGCCCATTCCGAAAGACATAACGGAGTAGTTGCCATTCATCCTGGGATTCCTAGAACCAAGCTATCAGACAAAACAAAATTTTAAAACACTAGGGAATTTTAAAGTTGGATGAGGAATTAAAAACATTTTTAAGAGGCGTTCTACATTTGCATTCCAATGTTTTTAAAACATTAAGGGGCATATTTACAAGCCCCTATCGCCACAGGAACGTCACTTTTAGTGACGTTCCTGTGGCGATAAACCTTCGTCATATTCACAAGGCGGCGTTAAGTCACTTAACATGGCTTAACACCACCTTGTAAATAAGGCCCCCTTTCACGCTACACTTCCCGTCAAAGGGGAGTGCAATGGGTGTTGTGGTGGGCGTTCTGCCACAACACCATTGATTTTGCCGCTGCGCCCTTTATACAAGGGTGGCATAAATAGGAGACTGCGCCAAAATTAAGACCAGCTAAAACCTGGTCTTAACATGGCGAAATGAGGAGAAATTCTTTATTTTGCCTCGTTTTAGCTGTTTCTATGTGCGCTGCACAAGCTGCATTGTGCAGCACACATAGTAACAGCAAATTGCCATGAGTGATTGTTCATGTGCAGGAAAGTGTCCCTTCCTGCACATAAACAAATGACGATATGTAACTTCTATGTGTGCTGCATTGTGCAGCACACATAGAAGTTACATATCGCCATTCCGGATTGTTTATGTGCAGGAAGGGACACCTTCCTGCACATAAACAATCATGCCCTCAACGCAGGCACCCTTGCACTATGGTGCATCCTGCTTTTCTAAAGTGACGGAGCACGGCATTTGCAATTTTGGAGCTAACCTGCAATCTGGCACATTTTTATACATATGCCCCTAAATGTTCACGTCCTGTTAGAGGTTAACTGAAAGCAGGATTGAGATTCCAAGCATTATTCTCTACAGCTGAAAGCGTACATTTTCATGCCTTCAGTGCTCAAATGGCAACAATGTGCCATGGGGAGAGGATGTAGCTTTATGGCTCGAGCGGTTGACCTCGAAACTAGGGAACCGTGTTTGAGTCTCGGCAACGACGCTAAACATCCTACGATTCTGGACAAATCACTTAATCTCCCCATGCCTAACAAAAATTAATGCGTCCATCTGTAACGAAACTGGTGCCTATGTAAAGCGCTCTGATACCTGATATCCTTGGGTCTAGTTCGCGCTGTATAAAACGCTTACATTTTTTTTTTTTTTTATAAATGCTCAAATAAAATGTGTGAAAGAATTTACCATTTGCAAAATAGATCACTCCATATATTTTTTTTTTTTTTTTTTTTTTTTTGAAAAAGTTTTTATTGAACAATAATTCGGTTACAAGTATGGGCCTACAACCACCCGGGCCGGCCGCTAGGTACATAAGGAAATATACACATATCAAGGCTGCAGTCAGTTCCCAGGGCACTGCCCCGCAGTGGCTCAAGATAGTTCTCGAAGAACAGCAAGTGTCAGTCCAACAAAAACAGAAACAAAAGGAAAAACAATAAAAACAAAAGGCGAGTTACGAGGGATACCAGTGCGGTTCAGGCTCCCCCCGGGAAACTCCAGTCAGAACATTTGAGCAATCCGCTAAAGAGAGGAGTACCGGGAGGCCGGGGACGGAGGGGGGGGGGAAGGGGGTCAAGGGAGATGAACGTCCATATGTAGTTGTTACAAAAAGCGCCAGGAGCACTCCATATATTTAATAACCTACCCCGCGATCACGATACATTGGAAACATATAGAAGACGGTAAAAACCTGATGGATAAAGCATAAAAGCAAGATCAGAATGGTCATTATAAACATAAACCTGACTCGCTTATACATAATACAAACAGTATAAGCACTTCTGTCACCAACGCAACAGAATACTCTTGGTCCACCTGCCATATTTAGAGATGGGCAGAAATTAAGGTTTCTGTCAACAGAGGAAATCTGAGGAAGAATGTTACATCGCCCACCCTATTTTGGGTGGGTGATGTAATGTATTTTTTATTGTCCATCACCACCAGAAAAAAGCTGCTAGTGAGGAACATAAATAAACAATAATAGGACCCATGCACCCTGGGAGAAAGCTCTGAGGGTATAGGGCTTTTTCCTTTTCTGTTTTTCAGAAACAAACTTTCTTTGGGAGGGAGTTTCTGAAAAAGATAAACTTTTAAAAAAGTTTGGTGGACAGGCATTAAAACAGATGACGGCTGTTAACCAAACTTTTTGTTTATGACGCTGGTTCCTTTGAATGTATAGAGATGACCACTGGGCCAACAGTCCTCTCTAGATTTGGCAGTCCACCACCCTGACAGATGGATTACAGGCTGCCAAATCCTAAATCACACCCAGAATACATTGCTCCTCCCAAGCAGGCTGAGCAGTAGTATGAGGAGGGAGTCAATGTGGCTCCTTCGGACCAAAGAGGAAGGTACGTCCATAGAGATACGTTGCTGGAAATCCTGACTGAAATAAGCCACAATATGTGGTTTCCAGTCAAAGAATTACCCAGCATATCATCTGGTCCTGTATTTAGGCAGTTCTAACATGCCCCATAGCTAGGTCTTCCTCTGCATCACCATGTGTTGGCTGTTGTACTATGAATGGAAAGATCAAGACAGGATCAGCATCCCTAGATTTGTCTAGACGATATCTGTGAGAAGTTGGCCTGGCCTATGCTGGTCACTAGTTATAGTGGCCACCTTGCACCAGTCCAATTCGACTCATATGGTAGATAGGTTTAAGACAACCTTTTAAAGAAAGCTATCCTAGTGGTAGCTGTGGAGAGCAGCCTTCAGGCTAAGTCTCAGAGGAATGTAAAGCAGCTTGTTTTACCTTATAATCTCTTGAATTACCAAATGAAAGGACACCACACAGGTATATATATCAAATATATATGGATTTATTACTAGACACACTCTACTAATCTCTTTATGAGATTAGAAGCCAGATACACATTCAAAATTCAACGTTTCTCAATAAGTTAAGCACAAATCTGGCTGGAGCCCTAGGGGCGTACCAGACCATATACTAAAAAAAATGTGTTAGACCTGGCACCTTGGCGTGAATCTCCCTTCAACTTTTTTGTCGCTGTGCCTCATGTGTTTTGCTGGTGTTAGCTGCTCAAAGCACTGTGCCACTGCCAACCAGTGCCACAGTGCAAGTGCTCCCTATGTAAAATGTATATGCTGGTTGGATTCCATGATTGGCTTATTTGGTTTACTGTCAGACCCCAGTAAAGTGCGCCAGGAGTGGCAGGGCTTGTAAATACAAATGCTGCTGGTGGGCTTGCAGCACTGGTTGTGCCACCCACAGAAGCGGCCTGGTAAAATGTATCTAAGGTCTGCCATTGCAGAACCTGCGTGCAGTCTGGTACTGTCATGCTGACTGGGAAAGTGCACACACTTGCCAGTCCCTAAACCTTCCCTTAACTTCATATCAGTCACCCCTATGGTGGGCCCAGGGCAGGGTGCATTGTAAGCATAAGGTAGGACAAGCCTGATGTGTGTGGCATGTCCTAATAGTGAATTACAGCCATTTTCTTTTTTCACTATTGTAAGGCTACCTGTTCTCCATAGGCCAGAATGGGCTATTAGAACTGTTACATTCTATGATCCTAACAGACCCAGGGAACATGGTAGGAATTCGAGTTTAGTATGCCTGAACTCAGAATAATAAAATACATCTTTTAGTAAAGTTTATTTTAATATTCTGTGTTTGCAAATACCACTTTTAGAAAGTTGGTATTTGCTTGCTTGACCATTTCAGCCAGCCTCTGCTATGATGTGTGTCTGCCTGTCTGGTTGTGTGAGTGACCGGGCTGGGGAAACCCAGAGGGGCAGGGCTAGGCAGCCTGGTGGTGAATAGGAAGATTGGCAGTCAGATGGGTGGGAGGAGTACACCTGGGCTCTGAATAGGGTTGTGCTCTGCTACCACAATGCTGGCTCCACCTCCTGCGGAGCAGCTGATGTCTCTGCCCTGCACCCTGAATAGAAAGGCAGAGTCATGTCAACAGAGTGCTCAAGAACTGGTTTGGACTGGGCAAAGGCCCCTCAACCCCAGAGGAACAAAGGAATTAGGGGTATAAGTATTGGGACCCTGCTCCCAAGAAGTTAGATCCTGCTGAAACAAGAAGAACCTCTGCCAGAGGAGAAGGAACTGGGAAAGCTGTAGTAGGAGTAACTGTCCCTGACCTGGGGGATTGGCCTGCAGTGGTTGCCTTGTTGCTGAAGGAGAGGAGAAAGACTGCTAAAGACTTTACTTCAACTTGTGCTTTAAAAAGATCTCCAAGGGCTTGAACTGAACTTGCCCCCTGAACGACGTCCCAGGACCAGTGGACTTCACCCCCAGCTCCCCAGAGTCTTTTGGAAGTGCCTGATGCTGTTGTTGGGCCTTCTGAGGGACTGCGTGTCGCAAGGAGCTGGAAGCGCGACGCAAGGAAGAGAAGCGTGCCGCTGTCGGAGCTGTTGCCGTCGCATCTCGCAGAGTGTCGCCGCTGCAGCATCGCATCGAGCGGAAGCGTCTCGCATCATTCCGGAAGTGTCTCGCAACGCCGAAGAAGCGTGACGCCATCGTAGCTGTCGCATTGCACCGCATCCAGAAAAGCGCCTCGCATCCACGGAGAAGCGTGCCGCCGTCGGAGCCGCTGTCGTCGCATCTCGCAGAAGGGGTGTCGCCGCTGCAGCATCGAGCGGAAGCGTCTCGCAACGTCTGAGAAGAGTGCCGCTGCCAAGGCCGCTGTCGTCGCATCTCGTCAAGGGTGACGCCGCTGTAGCTAACGCATCGAGTAGAGCCTTCTCGCAACATCGGAGAAGCGTAACGCATCTGGAAGATCCCGTCTTTATTTCTTTTGCACCAAGAACTTCAACACAACTGCATCGCTGCAACACTTTCGTTGCCCTGCGTGTCGCATCTAAGGTACATTGACTTAAAGTGTCGCATTTAAGAACTTAAGAGAAACTAAGCAATCTTCTACCAACTAAGCAACCGTATTGTGTATTTTTTATCGTTTAAAGGTCTTGTGATAATCCTATATAAAGAATCCTTATTTTTCATATAAATACCTGTGTGGTGTCCATTTGTAGTGTTGTCACTTGGTTACTGTATGTGTTCACAAATGCTTAACCTATAACGCTCTGAGAAGCCTTGTCTGCTCGCGCCAAGCTACCTAGAGGGTGAGCAAGGGGTTGTTTTAGAAGTGTAACCCCTTACCCTGACTAGAGGAAAGGTTCCCTGCTTGGCACAAGTACCTACCTGTGCCAACCAGAGAACCCGGATTCTAACATTGGTGGTCAGCGGTGAGGATTCTGGACTTGCATTTGTGACTCATGTACAGTGATTGGTGAACACTACTTAGTGAGTGCAGACCTTAAACGCCACCAATACTCGTTGGTAGATTTCTTTTTGAACTGTCTGTTTTTGAGCACTGCCAAGCTTTACCATGGTGGAGAAAGCAGCATCCATAGTCTGTCAATACAGAATTGGAATGGGAAGAAGAGGAAATAGATAATTACACTGCCAAGCAGCTAAAGTTCTTTTGCCAGAAGTTTAATGTTTCTACAACTGGATGTAAAAACAAAACACAGCTCTACAAGGCGCTGAGGGCCTGGTTAGAAGCAAGGACGGCCACTGATTATGATAATGCAGATGAGCAACTGGATGGACCAGTGGGCTCAAGAGGAAGGAGAAGCCCTTCCTCTGCTGGTAGCAGTGTTTCTAGGAAAAGTATATCTCCAGAGGAGCTGGCAGATAGAAGAGAGGGTAGGATGCACGAAATGGAAATGGCAAAGCTCAAATTGAATGGGCAGCTGGAGCTAGAGAGCAAAAAGCTGGCTCTGGAAGAGAGAAGAATACAAATGGAGCATGAAACAAAGTTGAGGGAATTAGATCTGAAAGCTAAGAGTTGAGTCTACTCCCTCTGGTGGCAGCACACAGTCAGTGCAGACAGAATCAAGGGTGTACATACCCGGGGCGCTAGCGAGCCCGCAGCAAGATGGCTGCATACTAGTGCAGCTCTGCTGGTCGGGGCCACCATCCGCTAAATATCCTGATTCTCTCATGCACAGTTTGCTGCAGTGTAGCCGACCTCTGAGACTGGGGTTCGATGATCGCTGAAGGAGCGGGCGCTATCGGTGCACGCTGGGGTGTGTAGGTGAAGAACCCGGCCCGCGTCTGCTGCTGAGGAAATGGCGGCCGGCTCTCTGTGACCCCGGGGAGTGCCTGTAGAGCCGTGCTGCGGTGCCACGGGGCGGAGTGTGGAGCTTGCCGGACTGCCTGTGATCCAGCCTGCTACTGGGGAGCGAGCTGTACAGAGACCGTGGACCGCGGAACGGCCGGCGGCAGAGAAGCTCTGAAGCGGCATTCCTTACCGGGTGAGTGCGCGGTGGCTCGGCTCCGGCGCTGGCGAGCTAAGCCTCACTGCTGGCGCTGGATGCTGTGCTGCGGCGGTACCCCGGGGAGGGCGCTGCTGTATAGGGCGTTGCCTGGCCACCTGTCAGGTTTACTGGCAATAACACGTACCGGAGAACGCCTCCAGTGCTGACTGCTCCCAAGCGGCGCTGCGACATCGTGTGGCTGCCTGGTGGTGGCGCTGTGCGGCTGAAGACCCGCCATATTGTCTCTACTGCTACGGATGCCATCGGCTTGAGGAATCTGCCGGTTTGATACACGGGCACCCGATGAATTGCTGGTGTTGCACTGAAGGTAGTACACAGCGGTGCAAAAGGGGGTGGTTGCACTGAAAGTGAACAGCTGGACTTGGCCTGTGTGACTGGTATTTGTGATCAGGCTGTCTGGGACTGTCGCTTTGAATACTGTCATGCTTTATAGTGCGGCCAATTCTGAGACATCTTGACCCTCGGGGCATATCCTTGGTTGCTGTGCGCAGGATAGGCGGTCAACCAGGTGTTGTACTCGGGCAGCACGGTGGTGTGAGGTGTGGCATCGCCTTGAATGGACGGGGACACTGAGCCATTGCTGTGCTGATATTTCATTTTTTGTGTTCCAAGCTGCGGAGGTTCCGTCCCTGCGTACTGAGTACAGGGCAGTGCTGCTGGTGTTGGGTTGGAGGCTCCTGACCTGTGCAGGGGTGTCTGCACCGGCAGTAACCGTGTCCGGCTGGTGTGTACGCCTCCCCAATGGGCAAGCCGGAGAAACAGGTACAATCCACGCTGCCATTTGAATCGAAGCGTCAGAAAAAACAGTTGAACCCCATGGCAACCTCGGACATGGAGACGGAGGTGGAGGCTGGTGGCACCAGTAAGCTTGAACGGATGATGATGGCCATGCAGCAGAGCTTGCATACTATAGACAGTAAAATTGATTACTTAATCTGCGTATGGACGGCATGGCGCCTCGGCTGGACACGCATGACGAACGCATGACCGAGGCAGAACAGCGCATTTCTGCTACAGAGGATACCGTCGGAGGTGTTGCCAAGACCTGCGCACAGATGGAGAAGTTGTTGGCAGTGATTAATGCGAAGAACGAGGACTTGGAAGCCAGGTCCAGACGCAATAATCTGCGCATTATTGGGGTGCCTGAATCTACGAATATAGGGAAAATGGAGTTATACGTTGAAAATATGCTTAAGACGTTGTTTGGTGCAGAGAAATTTTCTAACCTGCTGGTAGTGGAGAGGGCGCATCGATCTCTTGCACCACGTCCGATTCCAGGGGCTCCCCCGCGTCCAATAATCGCCAAACTCCTCAATTATAGGGATCGTGATGTCGCGCTCCAGTCGGCGAGGGAAATGGGCACTGCAATCTATCAAGGGGTGGAAATTAAGCTCTTCCCGTATTTCACAACGGCGGTGCAGCAGGCCCGGCGCGAGTTCCAGCAGGTAAAGAATCGACTGCAAGCAATGGCAATCCCATATGCGATGCTGTACCCGGCCCGGCTCAGGATTCAACATGGCAGCCAGCCCAAAATCTTCACGATGCCGAAAGATGCGATGCTCTTTATTAAACAACTCAATCGAAAGGGAAAGACAGCTGTAGACAGGTCTGGAACTGATACTGAAGATTACATTCAATACTTGCAGGTTATGTATGGTCTTTGGTACTGGTGTCTGCGAACTCCTGGGAGGTGGGCCCACAGGTGATTTACACACTAACTATAATAAATTTTTTTTTTTTTTTTTTGGTACTAGCTGATGAATCCGACCTGTATTAGGCAGCAACTATTGGAATTCTGTGGTCCAGACACGTCTTTGTGAACTTCAAAGGGCTGGTGAGAGTGGCTATGTACGGCATGCCTAGTACAGGGAATATGTGGGAGCAGGGAGTGGCGCCCAGGGTTTTAACACAGTTATTAGAGAAACCTGATGGTACGGGGTGCGACACTACCTCAGCACTCTGGCATGGTGGTACTAGTCGACTTCTGAGCGGGAGCTGTCGATGCTATGAAGCCGGCCCGCATTGTGTAAGTGGGCGACAGCGTACACGACTATGGTCTACAAGTATTACATGTTGCATGCCCTTTTTTTTTTGCATTGTTGGGAGTCAATTTGGTACAACAGTTGTAGTACAACATGCTATACTCTGACACGATGAGGGAAGTTAGATATGGCCCTGACCACCCCTCATCCCAACGAGGGGGAAGCTGGGCGGCTGGTGTCCTCCATAAGGGTACGCCCCAAGCAGTTGTGGGTATGCTTATTGGGTGCGAGCGGATTTGCTGCTCACGGTGGGTGGGGGGTGTTTTGTTTGATGGGTTCTTTGCATTGGGGATGCTTTGCATAATTGGGATGCTTCAGTGGGTGGGGGGGATGGTTGGGGGTCTGTTGAACTGCTATAAACTGCGAATCAGAGTGCATTGTGGGGGACGGAATGTGATGTACAATATGCATATGAGTGTCCAATATGATACACACATTGAATACAGGGCAGATGGCAGCTGAGATAGGCAAGCTTACATGGATAACGTGGTATGTCAGGGGCTTGAACAATCCGAAGAAGACGAGGCAGGTATTGGCGTACCTAGATAGGCATGGGGTACAGGTGGCGCTCCTCCAGGAGACACATTTGAATAAGCAGGCAGCTGAAACTGTGGCCACCAGATGGGCTGGGGCAAAATGGGCGTCGTCCTACTCCTCTTACGCGAGGGGTGTCATGATCCTAATCAGGAAAAATATTCCCTTTATGGCCACGCATGTGGATAGCGACGATAGCGGTCGATATCTTATAGTACAGGGAAAGATATGTGGCATGATGGTGACTCTTATCAAATCAAAATAAGCTTTATTCGGAAAGTTCATTTCAGTCCATAAAAGCAAGTACAATATTATATTTCAATACTTGTGCATTAAAAAAAGATTCTCATATGAGCAATACTATTTAGAATATGTGCAAAAAATGGCAATATTTAAAAAGAGACAAGGTTAAATATCATTTTCAGCTCTCTATTTGATTCTATAGTATGCAGAAATAGATTCAAAAATAATATAAACAGTATGTACAGTACGATAAGTTTACATACAAAACCGCATACAAAAGTTTAAAGCCATTTTAAAATGGAGAAAAAGAAAAGATAGCCCCCATCTGCAGTATTAGGATGCATTGGGGGATATACCCAAAACAACGTTTGGTAACTAATAGGTACAATACTCCGTCTTAACATCTATAATTGACGTCTTTCTCTGTCTTCGGTAGTATTTAGGCATTAGAGGCGTTGGAAGAGTCTAAATCTATGCTATTTTGACATTTAATGTTTTTTTTTAAAAAGACAATAATATTTAGATTTATACATTCGTTATCAAGACATTGGAGAGCCATATATGCTGGACGACATTGACGATGGCCCCAGATTTTTAAAATTGGAATTAACCATTTCTTTCTCAAGTCTTTATAAAATTTACAAAATAAGATCACATGGATTGTCGATTGTACTGAAACAGAATCACAAGGGCAGTTTGGTAAATTTTTTGACCAGTTATTAACAGTTGGAAAAGTCACCAGCCTATGGAAGATGTTTAACCAAAATCTGGTAAGAACAAATCTGTCGTATCCATTTTCAATATTTTGTAGATAAAATTGCATACCAAATGAAGATAAAATCATAAGATTACGGGTAACAGTCAGTTTTGGGGCTTCACTCGTGAATCTTAACCTCTCCATATGGTTCAAACAACATTTCTTAAAATCTTTTCTTGAAACGGTTAACATAGAAAGTGGTTTACTAAAATACTCAGGTTTACCAATGTCTGTCATGAAGTCCCTCACATATCTAATCCATTCTATATCAAGGGAATGGTCCAACTTGAGAGCATCCTGAAGCACTAGCTGATTAAAATAGTTAGTGTCTGATTTCCAAATACGATGCCAGAGGATCGCGGGTTGGATTTTTATGATGTCCGTTAGGTGGGGGACTCCTAACTCAGCATGGCAGACATAGGTAGATGTAGAACCCGGAACGGCCAATAAATATCTAAAAAATGCATTTTCCACTTTCTGTAATTCAGAAACATTGCAGTGGCCCCAAATCCCTGCCCCATACGTAACTACACTTATGCATTTTGCGTTATATATTTTGATTAATTCCAAAGGAGCTCTTTTTCCTAATTTTTGTGAGAAGTTAACAAGGGCGGAAGTAGCTCTCATAAAAAGAAGTTTTCTTGATGTATTTGCTTGGGTCCAGGCGCCCTTATCATCTATTAAAATCCCCAAGTATGAATAGGTGGGAGTAGTTGCCAGTTTGTCGAGCTTCAGGCCTTTGTTGGGATGGGGGGACAACCTGCAATGGCGACGTTTATATATAGTAGGCTGAGAGCTGCGCTGAGAACATTGCACCCATGTTTTCCTTTCCGACTGAGCCACCGACTCTAACAGCGTTACAGATACTATACACCTTACCAACCCGTACTAAATTAATTACTAGGTGGTATAATGCCGCGCAGGCTGATGAGGTGGTTGTTGCTTTGGGTCCCAGGGATAGATGGAATGCTATGTTGCCACAGCCGCTCGCAGACGAGGAGTGGGAAGCATGTTGCAGGCTAACAGGACAATATGCAGCTACTGGGAATTTGCGGCTGATCCACTACAAATATTTGCATCGCCAGCACAGCTGCATAAATATGATCTCAGAGAGTCACACTGCTGTAGACGCTGTGGTACGGATAATGCTGACTTTTGTCACTTGGCATGGACTTGTCCAAAGGTGTCCGTATTCTGGGGCGAGGTCATAGGGGCCTTAGCGGAAATAATTGGTCAACGGGTGACATGCGATATGACATTATGCCTTCTAGGTAATGTGTTGAAGCTTAAAGCCTCTAATCGGAAGCTGGCGGCAATGCTGTTATTGTTGGCGCGCCGTAGGGTTTCCATTCATTGGGATGGCAGACCTGCGCCACGGATAGCGCACTGGCTCAAAGATGTTGCCTATTGCTGTGATCAGCTGGTAAGTTATGGGGAGGAGCTGCCTCAAGCCACACGACCGAGGGACATTTGGGGACCTTTCACTGCTTATATATTAGCGCATTCTGCCCTCAACTAATGTCTCCAAATGTGCCTATGCGGACGATGTTTGCCTCACTGCCAGGCCGAGTGTTTCTGAATTGTCATTGAAGTAAATGATACTATTCTGTCTTGCCACTGTGTACTCTGTAATATGGCTGCAAGGACGTACATGTATTATTGATTTTGTTAACTGAAAACTTTTAAATAAAATAAAAATAAAAAAAAGGGTGTACATACCCAAGGATGTGGTTAAGGAATTCTTCAAGAATGATGACATAGGGCATTGGTTTAAGGCCTATGAGGTAGCCATGTCTTCCCACCGGGTCCCTGAGAAAGATTGGGGAGCGGGGTTGTGGGGACGGTTCCTTAGTGAGGGTCGGGATACACTGCTGGATTTGCCTTCAGATGATTATAATTCCTATCCCCATATGAAGGCTGCTTTGATGTCTAGGTATGGGTTGACCCCCGAGTTGAATAGGCAAAGGTTCAGGGGTTGCACCAAGATTCCAAACAGTACGTATGTTGAATATGTGACTTTTTTTTTTTTGCAGAGCACTGGATGGTTGGGTGAAGGGTAGCAAAGTTAATGATTTTCAAGGGCTTCTTGATTTAATGGCATGGGAGCACTTGTCCAGTAATTGTTTTCCTGAGCTACGCCAGCACCTGATTGATAGTAGGCTGACTAACCCTAGGAAGCTTGCTGAGGAGGCGGACTGCTGGGTCAGTACCAGGGTCCACAAGGGTCAAGTGGGAGATTCCGCCAAAGGTGGGCAGGGTCCCCAGCAGAAGAGTAGGGGGGACAAGGGTAAACCGAGGGAGTTCCAGAAGAGGCCCCAAAGTAGTCCCCAAGGGAACCAAGGGAAAGGTTCTCAGCCTCCCCCACCACAGAAACCGACAGGGGCCCCGACAGGTACTCCTGTTAAGAAGGGGCCCATCAGATGTTACAAGTGTGGTAACATGGGGCATTTTGCCTCTGATGTGAAATGTCCATTGTTTGGTAAACCAGCACCCAGTGGTGCTCCATCCCGGTAGGTGACTAGTGTAGCCCTGGGGGAGGAGATGGGTGTCCAAGGTGGGTGGGTTCCCACAGAGATGTCCCTGGGCTCATTAGGAGACCGTGAAGTGGTCCCCCAAACCCAACTGCCTGAGAACACTAAAAAATACAGGCAGTGGGTGACCATAAATGGCCATAGGGTTGAAGCTCTCAGAGACACAGGAGCCAGTGTGACAGCTGTCAAGCGCCACCTGGTGTCTCAGGAGCAGGTTGTCCCAGGAGCATTCTATCCGGTTGTTGCCGCCGACAACACCGAGAGTCACTGCCCAGTGGCTCAGGTTCCCTTTCAGTGGAGGGGGGGGGGGTCTCTGGTACTCTTCAGGTAGCTGTGAGGCCCGCCATGCCTGTAGACTGTCTGTTAGGGAACGATCTGGAGAGCTCACCTTGGGCTAAGGTGGAGCGGAGTGCTCACCTGGAGATGTTGGGTATGCCGGATTGGGCGTGTGTCACCACACGGTCCATGGCAGCCAGTAGAGGTACTCAAGAGGTCCTGGAGCCTGAGAGAGAGGCCCAGGGACCGGCCTTAAAGAGAAGGAGCAGGGGTGCGGAAAGCCGGCCCCTGAAGTTCCCACGGTCCAGGAGGGAGCAGACCTTGGGGGGGATGCCCTGGAACCTACAGGGGAACAGATAGCTGAACTGGGGGACCTGCCTGAGCTGACCCATTGGCAGCAGGAAGGAGGACCCTCCAGGGAAGAGTTCTGCAGGGAGCAGAAAGAATGCCCTTCTCTTGTGGGTATGCGGCAGCAGGCTGCAGACCAGGCCAACGGTGATCAGTCCGGAACACATTTCATTTACTGGGAGAACGACCTCCTGTATTCTGAGCCTAAGGTTGCTGAGCCTGGGTCAGCCCGTGTGCTGGTGGTACCCTAGCGCTTCAGAGCCTTCCTACTGGGGCTGGCTCACAATGTACCCTTAGCAGGACATTTGGGGCAGGACAAGGCCTTTGAAAGGCTTGTCACCCACTTCTTTTGGCCCCAAATGCGCAGTAGTTCAGATACTCACTGCAGAACATGCCAAACTTGCCAGGCAAGTGGGAAGAGTGGAAGGAAGCAGAAGGCTCCACTCCAACCATTCCCTGTGGTCGGTACCCCATTCCAGCGAGTGGGGATTGACATTGTAGGGCCACTGGATCCCAGGACAGCGATGGGCAATAGGTTCATCCTAGTCCTGGTGGACCATGCCACCCGTTACCCGGAAGCCATCCCTCTGAGGACAGTGACGGCCCCCGTAGTGGGACGTGCGCTGATGGGAATTTTCTCCCGAGTGGGATTCCCTCTAGAGGTGGTGTCTGACCGAGGTACCAATTTCATATCTAAATATATGAAATCTCTTTGGCAAGAGTGCGGTGTAACCTACAAGTTCACCACACCTTACCACCCCCAAGGAAACGGGTTGGTTGAGAGATTCAACCGAACCCTCAAAGGCATGATAATGGGCCTGGAAGGACCCATGAGGCGTAAGTGGGACGTCCTCTTACCATGCCTTCTCTTTGCTTACAGAGAGGTGCCACAGAAGTCTCTAGGGTTCAGTCCCTTTGAGCTTCTGTACGGACACCCAGTGAGAGGACCTCCAAGTCTGGTCAAGGAAGGCTGGGAGCAATCTCCCAGGAAACCTCCCCAGAATGTATATAGCTACATGCTGGCCTTCAGGAACCAGACTAGGCGTTTCAGGGAACTTGCTGAGGCAAACCTGGAAGCCAGCCACGAGGAGATGAAGTGGTGGTACGACCAGAATGCCACTGTGGTAGAGCTTCAGCCTGGACAGAAGGTATGGGTCTTGGCCGCCGTGGAGCCCCGTGCGCTCCAGAATAAGTGGACCGGTCCCTTTGAGGTGGTGGAGCGCAAGAGTCCGGTTACATACTTGGTGGACCTGAAGTCTCCTAGGTACCCCTTAAGGGTCCTACATGTCAACCGCCTCAAGCCCCACTTGGAGAGGTCCCAAGTGGGTATGCTCTTAGCGACAGATGCTGGGATGGAGGAGGAGACCGAGCCTCTTCCTGACCTCCTGTCAGTCAAGGAGCAAGATGGGTCAGTGGATGGTGTCATCCTCTCTTCCACCCTGTCCCCTGAGCAACAGAATGATTGTCGCCTGCTGCTGGGACAATTTTCTGACCTGTTTTCACTGGTTCCCGGTGTCACTGATTGGTGCGTCCATGATGTGGACACTGGGGATAGTACACCTGTGAGGCACAAGGCCTACCGGGTGACTGACAGGGTAAGGGCCTGCATCAAGGAGGAGGTCTCCAAGATGTTTGCCCTTGGGGTAATTGAGTCCTCAAGCAGTCCTTGGGCCAGCCCAGTGGTCTTGGTCCCAAAGGCTGCAGCGCCGGGAGCCACACCTGAACTCCGGTTCTGTGTGGACTACAGAGGACCCAATTCGGTCACCAGGACTGACGCACACCCCATCCCCAGAACTGATGAGCTCATAGATCGGCTAGGGGCTGCCAACTACCTCAGCACGTTTGATCTAACATCTGGGTATTGGCAGATCGCCTTGACCAATGGGGCCAAAGAGAGGTCAGCATTTTCCACCCCGGATGGGCATTACCAGTTCCGGGTTATGCCCTTTGGGATGAAAAATGCCCCTGCCACCTTCCAGAGGTTGGTCAACCAGGTGTTTGTTGGGCTGGATTCGTTCAGTGCAGCATACCTGGATGACATTGCAGTGTTCAGCTCCACGTGGGAGGAACACCTGCGCCACCTCTGGGAGGTGTTGATGGCGCTGCGGAGGGCAGGCCTCACGATCAAGGCAAGTGCCAGATCGGGCAGGGTTCAGTGGTGTACTTGGGGCACCAAGTTGGGAGTGGCCAGGTGGCACCCCTTCAACCCAAGATAGAAACCATCCTGAATTGGGAGTCGCCCAAAACCCAGACAGAGGTGAGAGCCTTCCTAGGTCTCACCGGGTACTACAGGAGGTTTGTCAAGGGGTATGGTAACATTGTTGCCCCCTTGACAGCGCTGACTTCAAGGAAGCAGCCCAGGAAGGTGATCTGGACTGACACCTGTCGGAAATCTTTTGAGGCCCTGAAAACTGCTATGTGCACGGCGCCCGTGCTTTTGGCTCTCAACTTCTCCAAAGAGTTTATCGTTCTAGACAGGCGCTTCAGAGCATGGTGTGGGGGCTGTTCTTTCACAGATTAATGAAGAGGGCCTAGATCAACCTGTAGCCTTTATTAGCAGGAGGTTACTTCCACGGGAACAGAGATGGAGTGCTATTGAGCGCGAGGCATTTGCTGTGGTCTGGGCGCTGAAGAAGCTAAGACGATACCTGTTTGGGGTCCCACTTCCGGGTTCAGCCAGACCACAGGCCCCTCAGATGGTTGATGCATATGAGGGGTGAGAATCCAAAGCTGTTGAGGTGGTCCATTTCCCTACAGGGTATGGATTTCACGGTGGAACATCGCCCTGGTACAGATCACACCAATGCTGACGGTCTGTCCAGATTTTTCCGCCTTAGTGATGAGGAACTCCCTGGGTTAGGGTCGTTCTCCCCACTCTTCAGCTGGAGGGGACACGTGTTAGACCTGGCACCTTGGCGTGAGTCTCCCTTCCACTTTTTTGTCACTGTGCCTCATGTGTTTTGCTGGTGTTAGCTGCTCAGAGCACTATGCCACTGCCAACCAGTGCCACAGTGCAAGTGCTCCCTATGTAAAATGTATATGTTGGTTGGATTCCATGATTGGCTTATTTGGTTTACTGTCAGACCCCAGTAAAGTGCACCAGGAGTGCCAGGGCTTGTAAATACAAATGCTGCTAGGGCTTGCAGCACTGGTTGTGCCACCCACAGAAGCGGTCTGGTAAAATGTATCTAAGGTCTGCCATTGCAGAACCTACGTGCAGTCTGGTACTGTCATGCTGACTGGGTAAGTGCACACACTTGCCAGTCCCTAAACCTTCCCTTAACTTCATATCGGTCACCCCTATGGTAGGCCCCAGGGCAGGGTGCATTGTATGCATAAGGTAGGACAAGCCTGATGTGTGTGGCATGTCCTAATAGTGAATTACAGCTATTTTCGTTTTTCACTGTTGTAAGGCTACCTGTGGTCCATAGGCCAGAATGGGCTGTTAGAATTGTTACATTCTATGATCCTTACAGACCCAGGGAACATGGTAGGAATTCGAGTTTAGTATGCCTGAACTCAGAATAATAAAATACATCTTTTAGTAAAGTTTATTTTAATATTCTGTGTTTGCAAATACCACTTTTAAAAAGTTGGTATTTGCTTGCTTGACCATTTCAGCCCGCCTCTGCTATGATGTGTATCTGCCTGTCTGGTTGTGTGAGTGACAGGGCTGGGGAAACCCAGAGGGGCAGGGCTAGGCAGCCTGGTGGTGAATAGGAAGATTGGCAGTCAGATGGGTGGGAGGAGTACACCTGGGCTCTGAATAAGGTTGTGCTCTGCTACCACAATGCTGGCTCCACCTCCTGCGGAGCGGCTGATGTCTCTGCCCTGCACCCTGAATAGAAAGGCAGAGTCATGTCAACAGAGTGCTCAAGAACTGGTTTGGACTGGGCAAAGGCCCCTCAACCCCAGAGGAACAAAGGAATTGGGGGTATAAGTATTGGGACCCTGCTCCCAAGAAATTAGATCCTGCTGAAACAAGAAGAACCTCTGCCAGAGGAGAAGGAACTGGGAAAGCTGTAGGAGGAGTAACTGTCCCTGACCTGGGGGATTGGCCTGCAGTGGTTGCCTTGCTGCTGAAGGAGAGGAGAAAGACTGCTAAAGACTTTACTTCAACTTGTGCTTTAAAAAGATCTCCAAGGGCTTGATCTGAGCTTGCCCCGTGAACGAAGTCCCAGGACCAGTGGACTTCACCCCCAGCTCCCCAGAGTCTTTTGGAAGTGCCTGCTGCTGTTGTTGGGCCTTCTGAGGGACTGCGTGTCGCAAGGAGCTGGAAGCGCGACGCAAGGAAGAGAAGCGTGCCGCCGTCGGAGCTGTTGCCGTCGCATCTCGCAGAGAGTGTCGCCGCTGCAGGATCGCATCGAGCGGAAGCGTCTCGCATCATTCCGGAAGTGTCTCGCATCGAGGAGGAAGCGTGTTGCCATCGCAGCCATCGTAGTTGTCGCATTGCACCGCATCCAGAAAAGCGCCTCGCATCCACAGAGAAGCGTGCCGCCGTCGGAGCCGCTGTCGTCGCATCTCGCAGAAGGGGTGTCGCCGCTGCAGCATCGCATCGAGCGGAAGCGTCTCGCAACGTCTGAGAAGAGTGCCGCTGCCAAGGCCGCTGTCGTCGCATCTCGTCAAGGGTGACGCCGCTGTAGCTGATGCGAGAAGGCTCGACTCGATGCAACATCGGAGAAGCGTAACGCATCTGGAAGATCCCGTCTTTATTTCGTTTGCACCAAGGACTTCAACGCAACTGCATCGCTGCAACACTTTCGTTGCCCTGCGTGTCGCATCTAAGGTACATTGACTTAAAGTGTCGCATTTAAGAACTTAAGAGAAACTAAGCAATCTTCTACAAATTAAGCAACCGTATTGTGTATTTTTAATCGTTTAATGGTCTTGTGATAATCCTATATAAAGAATCCTTATTTTTAATATAAATACCTGTGTGGTGTCCATTTGTAGTGTTGTCACTTGGTTACTGTATGTGTTCACAAATGCTTAACCTATAACGCTCTGAGATAAGCCTTGTCTGCTCGCGCCAAGCTACCTAGAGGGTGAGCAAGGGGTTGTTTTAGGAGTGTAACCCCTTACCCTGACTAGAGGAAAGGTTCCCTGCTTGGCACAAGTACCTACCTGTGCCAACCAGAGAACCCGGATTCTAACAAAATGGTATAAGAATGTCGACTTGCAAAATGACAAAACTTCTGGAGCAGACAAAAGTCTTCACCTATTTGGGTGTCACCTTTGGCGATAAGTTGAGCTGAGATCCCCAAGTTAAGATTCTCGCACTGAAACGCACTCAATTAGCGGGAGCATTGACCAAGGAACATAGGCTATCATTAACTAAGCCAATAGCTCCAGTGGTCAAAATTTACACGACTAAAATTATTCCCGCTATTTTATATGGTGCTGAAATCTGGGGGTTTTGTAACCTGACCCAATTGTCCACAGCCCAGTATAAATTTATGAGATCGGTTGTGGGCCTGCCCCAATCTTCCCCCCGTACTCCACTGCTGTTTGACTTAGGCTGTCAAAGTATTGAGGATACTGCCCGTTATAGGCCGTTGGCTTTTTGGAGATGTCTCTGGATAACTCCAGAGCTCCATCTCTTTGCTAGGGCTTTGTCTGAAGTAAGGGGATTGGATCGCCTGCATAGGATCCCATGGCTGATTGGCATAAAATCCCTCCTTATTGACATGGGGATGAGGGAACTTTGGGAGAGCCCTGAATTGGTGGCATTTCCTTCCAAAGAATCCTATTGAGCAGCATATTGGGAGCTAATTAAAATAAGGAAGTTCTCCTCTGTCACTAGCCCTATTCTGTCTAGAGATTTTTTAGATCTAAAAGATGAACCCTGCCTGGAAAGCTATTGGGACCTTTTATCAAAGCCATCAGACCGCAAGCTCTACCACCAATTCAGAGTTGGGTCATTGCCACTCCGGAAGTTTACATGCAAGTGGCAACCAGGAATTGGTGATAAGTGCCGATTTTGCCCGGATCATACCGAAGATATTGACCATCTCCTATTTGTATGTCTGGTCTATCACAAACCTCGTAGCTTGTGGCTAAAACCAGCATATCGGTCCTTAGGAACCAGCTCTGCGATGGCCGCTGAGAGGCTGCTGAAATCTGGCTATAATGAGATCACAGTAATAGGAGTAGGTAAGTTCCTGAGTTGGGCATGGGTTTTGCGGATGAAAAATGGGGGGCCCTAATAGCTAAGATATTTTTCCTTGGGGTATTGAACGAACTACGTGGAATTATGTATTTTTTTTATTTTTTTTTATGATGTGTTCAAAGTCTTGTACGTGGGATATATTTAATCTTGTATTAGGAACTGTCTTAATATGTAAATATAGGTATTTATTTTTGGTTGTATCTAATTTTAATATACTGACTGTTCTGTCTTTTAAGATGAATAATCGCAATAAAGACTTTTTGAATTGAATTGACAAGGCCTAGGGCCTGGGGAATCGCTGGTGCTTCACTACTGCAGTGTTAGCAGGCAAGTAACAGGCCCACGGGAGACGTGTGCAGTGTGTGAACACAGCTGTGGGTTCCCTATTGATTATAATGGTGCAAGTCGCGGTTTGATTTTTAAAGTTCTAGGGTACTTCGAGGAAGTCTACAAGCAAGCCACTTACAAGTTAAGTACTTCGAGGGCCAACACACACTAGGGCACTGCAGTGCACGAGTTACCTCACCCAGGGAAGCCGGGTGCATAGGTGTCTTTTGGTGTCGGGTCGCGTCGCTGTTTTCTATGGAGACCAAAGAAGACTTGCTGCTTGCGTCGACTGAAGAAGTGTCCAGTGGAATCCAAGGGTGGATTCAAGATGGAGGTGACCTGAAAATTGAAGGGACAGTGTTCAAAGTCACTTGCCAGTGACCGGTGGCCAGGAAGATGGCTGACCACGGATGTCGGGTGATTTCAGGTCGTCGATGGTGTTTTGACTCTTGGCTCACGAGGTCCAGGAGGGATCGACGATGACCAGCAGCTGGATTCGGAGTGTCCCACGACGTCTGCGGCTGATGGCAGTGTCGGCAACCGGATTGGAGTCAACAAGCCTTTGCAAGTCTCGTGTAGACTGAAGAAATTCGATGGTGCAGACCAGCAATGTCTGAGGGACTCACCCAGCGAAGGTAAGTGAGGGCAGGCCTGGAGCAACCAGGAGAGCCCTTTGAGTCGATAAAGTCTTCGGGGGACCCACCAGCCAACGGGCAAGGGATCGCAAACCCGCCTCTTCAGGAAATGCTTCACAGGAGCCCACGGTCACTCGGGACGGGTAGGCCTCTGATTTTCGCTGCAAAACCTGCTGGAGGCTTGGGCCACAAATGGTCCAATGCACAAGTTTGTGGAACGTCGTAAAGGGTTTGCACTCGACAATAGTGCACTGTCCCCGGGTATTGCTGTTCCTCGTCACTCGTGGGGTCCACTCACCACAGCTTTGCTGGGGACTCACAATGGCCGTCAAGAGGTCAGGAAAACCACTTCTGGGGCAGCAGGGACTTCGAACTCCGGCGGGAGTGGGAAGGTTTGCAACCGTTGATTAAGGTTTTTGGTGCCTGCCAAGCAGGGGAATCACTCCTTGACTCCAAGGGAGATTCTTCTGTCCTCCAAAGGTAGTGGAACGTTGAAGGGCCAGGATTCTTCTTTGTAGAGCGTCGTCCAGGGTGATCTGATTTGCATTGGCAAGGTTTGCTATCTTATAGTGAAGATAGGGGAGGGACTAGCTCTATGACCACTCCTCTAGGAGGGTCAGGGGAGGGGGTGGTTACACCCACTTCCCTTTGTCCAGTTTCACGCCAGAGCAGGGACAGGTAGCCCCTGAACCGGTTTGAGCTGGCATATGCACAGAGGAGCCTACTGCTCCCCCAGTGCAGGACTTCAAAGCACTCTAGGAGTGCACCCACCCAGCCCCAATAAACTAAATCCTGTCTGGAAGGTGGTGACACCTCCCTGTGACAGGATGCCTTTTGTTGGGCTTCCTCCACTGCGAGTTTGTCAGCAGCAGGAGGGCAGCATAGTGTCTGTGCTGGTGGCATCCATTTTGTGATGCCAGGGCTCTTTCAGATTTCTGTTGTTTTACATGTCGTCCCCTCTAGAAGGGTGGGATCATGCTCCCACATCATGGAATGATGTGGGGGTATGATTCCAAGTTGTTTGACACCAAACACGACATGTTTTGATGCAGTCATTCAAAAGGTAGCATTTTAATGCACTTAAGAGTATATGGTTTAACCGCATCCACAAACCGCCATAGAGAATAGACTCTGGTGGCTGCAGAGGGGCCATGCTCAGGCAGAGGCACCCCCTCACATTGTAAACCAAGCACCCTGCCCTCAGGATTGATGGGGCCTGCCATAGGGGTGGCTGATAGGTTTATATGTGTGTGTATGGTGAGATATAGAAACCTATATCTCAGTGAGGAGTGCTAACACTACCTCACACAGGCTGCAGTAGCAGGCCTGTGGTGTCAGATTGAGAATGCTTCCCAGGGGTGGCATAATACATGCTGCAGCCCCTGGTAGGCCTGTGAAGTGCCTATGCCCTAGGTACCATATACTAGGGGCTCATAAGGTACCACAGTATCCAATCACTAGTGCCTCTAATATGCACACCAAGTCGTTTAGAGAGACCAGAGAGACTGGGTCCCTGATTAGCAGGGACCCAGACAGACTATAGCCAGAAACCAGTGTATACATCAGAAAAAAAGTGGGGACAACATAAGTGCAGATCCTACTCTCCTACAATATCTTATCAAGTATATGGTTAAGTCCTTTCCTGAATACCTTTTGTGGATTCTCTGGTGGCCGGTTTGGTTGGTGGAACCTCCATGGCTGAAGAGAGCCCCCTTAAAGATCAGACTGATGTAAAGATTGACTCTGCCCTGAAAAAACGAAATATTTGTGCACATCTGGACATGACAGCATGGATTTACTGCACATATACTAGGCAATTTCTGATTTCAATGCTATTCAGAAGGGTTTAGAATGTTCGGAATTGCTGGATTCCACTGAGAAACAGATGGAATATGTGTCTGATATACTTTGATGTTGTCTCAGCTTTAACTGATGGTGCTACTATTGGTTCAAGAAGGAACTTCTAGCTCAGGGTTTGGTATACAGGCACGGCACAGAAATCAGCAGTGCTAAGTTTGCCATAACTAGAAGTGAAGCTCTCTGGGGCAGAATTGCCAGAGAAGCTCCACCAATAGAAAGAAAATAAACACTATACTGTTTTCGCCATTCTTCAGGTTCTACTGTTTCTTCTTTGTAACCTTCTTAAGTCTTAGTTTTGAGAACCTTCAAGAAGACCGCCTTTGCAGTAGTAATTACAAGAGTCAGTTTGAGAGAATGGGCAAACTATCCTCATCAATAAAATAACAATGCTCCAGACTACGCCAGAAGGGGCATAATGTGACCTGATGGAAGGCAGATAAGGCATTACCGGTTGGCACAAGAGGTGTCTACTTCAGGTAGGTAGACTTGGACCACTATTATGCTTTGCTTCCAGAACTATGTCAACAATGAAGCCATGATATCTGTGATTCATTCCTTCTTGGTGAAGAAAGCCCTCATTCCTGTGCCACAGAAGGAGTTGGGGATGTGCGTACAATCATCACCTAGGGTCCCAAATGCATGGGAGGATTCGGAGTAATCATGAACTTGAGGAATGTCAACAAGTGGATGCTGGCAATTCCATTCAAAGTGGAGATCCTCCAGAGTATAATTCCATTGATTCCAGAAGGTGTTGTCATGATTATAATGGATCCTATGGAATTACTTTCACATTCCAATCTAAGGATGCCATTGGAGGGCCTTCAGATTTTTGTCTTCTGGGAAAAATTATCAATTCCAGGTACTGCTTTTTGGCATGAGATCTGCCAAAGGGTGCTCACTATGATAAAAGAACCTTTGGTAGCATTATTACCTCTTCAGGGTTGGAACATCTTCCCTTACTTGGACGACTGGCTTCTTCATGCTCCCTTCAGAGAAGCATTTGCAGGACTTCAGACTGCTCTGCATTTTCTACACTAACATGGTCTACTCCTCAACTATGCAGAAAGCACGGGGCGTGGCTTCACCGTGCAGCGAGATGGCCGCACACTAAAGCGGCTCAGCCGGCCGAGTACCTATAATCTGGCACAATCCGTACATAGACCCCGAACTTAAGGCTTCCTCATGCTGGAGTAGGCAGCGGGAACACTGCGGCTGTCGCTTACCTGTGCCGACTGAAGCGGAGGCGACCATCGGACTGCTGGTGCCTGGACGCTTATGAGGGGCCTGGTCACGAGGCGGAGTCCGATGAGCCGGGAGCTTGCGTAGGTGCCTGCCCGGATCTGGAGCTGAGGAGAAGCGGGAGGCGCCGTAGGTGAAACCCGAGCATGGTGGTGCCTCCTGCAGACATCGGCGCGGTCCGCGCTGGGGCATCTGGGTGCTCCCGCGTCCTCTTTCGCCGGGGCAGGGTGGCTGCCGTTCGCGGGCGCTGGGGTTCGGAGACACCTGGCGCATGGCAGAGGACCCTGCAGGAGCCTGAGCTCGCGGGCGGAGTGTTGCTGGTCTCGTCAGGAGCGGGACAGGAGGTGAGATTGCGGGCGGCCTGGGCCTACAGGCGGCAGTGGGCAGGGAGGTGACCCCTTCTTCCTCTATAAGTGCAGTGTTTCCCCGCTGCGAGGCCGCCATTTTGTTTACCAGCACAGAGCAGCTTCCTTTCTCGGCAGAGTGGGCCGGGAGGGGTGCAAGGCCGGGCCCACACTACGCAAGTGCCCCAAAAACTCCAACAAGGCCAGATTGCTGACTGCAGGGGGACAACACAGTGCGTATCCTGTTGAACATTAGAAATACACTGGCCCGATGATTCCTAAACACCGCAATATTGGGCACAAAGACTTGGTGCGAAGTGACCCTGTGAGCAGGCTTGGAGCGGTACAACAGGCAGGGGAGCCACAGGAGCAACATGCTAGGGGTGGCCTGAGGAGTAGGACATTGTGACACCTGCTGTGGTGTGTGCACAGGTCCCCGCGGGTTCTGTGGTCAGGAGCAGTTCTGGTGCTTTTTTCAGGGTCTGTACGACTGAAGAGATCATGGGGAAGCTGGACTCGAGACAACCCCGGATCACCTTTGATAAAAAGTCGACCAGGGCAGCAGAAGGGGACGCTGGTCAGCAGGAGCACATAGATTGGACTGCACCGTGTCAATTGCCAGAGGACGACATCAGGACCATGTTTAAAGAACTGAAAACGATTCTTCAAAGGATAGACTCAAAGATGAACACACTGGTTGACCGCATGGACAGACTAACACAAAGGGTAGAGAAACAAGATGGCCGATTAGACACCCTATAAGCGAGGATCTCAGAGACGGAGGACAGCCAGTCGGGTCTGGGACAGACAATGCGCGAAATGGAAGGCGTTTTGAAAGTTATTCAACAGAAGAATGAGGATTTAGAAGCCAGATCGCGGAGAAACTACATGCGAATCACGGGAATTCCGGAGACGACGGACATTCAAAACATGGAGAGGTATGTGGAAAACATGATGAATGAATTATTTGGCCCTGATCTCTCAAAAATGTTTCTAATCGAAAGGGCACATCGTTCCTGAGGCCTCAGGCCGCCCCCGGGCGCACCAGCAAGGCCAATCTTGGCCAGAGTACTGAACTATAGGGACCGTGACACTTTTCTCAGACTGGCTAGGGAGAAGGCATCTTTGAATTACCAGGGAAACGCCATTGCTCTTTACCCAGATTTTACTATGCAAGTCTAAGCTGCTTGTAGGGAATTTCTCCCGGCTAAAAAAATCTTCCAACAACTGGGCACCAGATATGCTCTCATCTACCCAGCCAAGCTTAAAGTCCAAAGTCACGGGAAACCCACATACTTCACAGATGTAAAGGCAGTACTGTCCTACATGAAGCAAATGGCGAAAGAGCACAAGCAACGGAAGTTGAAAACAGACGTACAAAATGAGCAGACCCTGAGCGATAACGATTAACTGGGGGGCCAAAACTGCCATGCTGCAGACGCAGTTGTGCATCTGTGGCATAAATGTACGTGCATGGAGGGGGATGCCACGCTGAGCAGAACCATACCTCAAATTTGTTACCAAGAGGGCGGTGCAAGCAGACAATTGAAGTGGTCATGCTCAAACTATTGAATACAGGGATTTGACTGGTTTCAGGGTCCGGGATAGTTCGTTATGTGCTCAGCCACCCTGCTGCCATTGCAGGGGTGTATGCCGGTGACACCATGTATCCCCCGGGATGATTCCCTCAAGTATTACGACCACGAGTTTTTTGTTGTTATCAAGGTGCTTCAGGGTGGGTCTAACACAACCTGATTGGGGGGTTGGTGTGGGTGGGTGGGGGGGGCACGGGGGAAGGTACTGTTTGACTCCGCCAAACTCATGCACACGCTCACGTTGCACGCTGGAGGTAAATTTAGGTATACGATTACACACCAACCTAAGTCATCCGGAAATTCTTGTACTGTTTATAATGTCACCATTTTGCTGAGTACTGCTAGCATATACCATGGATGTGAAGGGTCACCCTCTGTAACTGATAATGTGGCACAGTAAAGTCATAAGCATACTTGACTGCCTTACCTGGAACGTCAGGGGTCTTAACGACCGTAGGAAGATGAGACTTATCCACTCCTATCTAACCAGACATGCGGTGGACATATGTCTACTACAAGAAACACATCTGCCACCTGCAACGTCGGGAGCCCTCAAGACCACCAGATGGGGGAAAGTGTTTGAAGCCGGCTACTCCAACTACTCGAGAGGTGTGGCGATACTGATTCGTAGGGGCCTGCATTGGAATACTAATCACGTGATAAGGGACAGAGAAGACCGATATATATTGGTTCAGGGTGAACTCTACAACACTCCGCTAGTGATAATAAACACATACGATCCGTACTCAGACTGCCCTACATTTTTTCACCAAATATGGCAACAGGCACAAACCATGAGATCCACGGCGATCCTCTGGGGAGGGAACTTTAACGTGGTACTTTCTCTTTCGGTAGATCGACAGGGTGTGCCCCGGGTGCATCATCAGAGAGCGACAGAGACATTGGCTGACATAATGATGGATCTCCATTTGGTGGATTCCTGGCGCGAACTGCACCCCAATGTTAGGGAGGGATCCTGTGTTACACATCACCGAAACGCGTGGTCGAGATTAGATTATTGGTTAACCTCCAGGGATATACACGCTTGGGTAACTGCAGCGTTACATTACCCACGCATCCTCTCGGATCACGCTCCTGTACTATTGAAACTGAGTATCCCCACACCTTATAGACAGCCATTTACTTGGAGATTTCCCACAAATGCTTTACTAGACCAGGCCTTTCGGGTAGAATTACGGGTGAAAATCGAGGAATACTTCGCCCTCAATGAGAGTACGGTGGCTTCCCAGGGAACCCTCTGGGAAGCTTTAAAAGTGGTGACTAAGGGTAGTTGCATTGCACTTAAAGCTGGGATCCTCAAAGATATGCGCGGCACTCTCGCCAGGCTTGAGCGCGAAATTAGGGAGCTTGAGCACTCGGTTTACTAACCCATCCCAAGACTATAGCTCTAATTTGAACCAAACTGACGGAGTTTCAGGAAGAAGCAGAAAGGGAAGCACGTTATATGCATAAATATGCACAGGCAAGGCGTTACGGGGAAGGGGAACGCCCAGGGAAAACATTGGCAGGATTGCTCCGCACACCTAAGGGGGTCGGCATACATTACTGAATTACGCGCGGAAGAGGGAGGGGTGGCCAGGGCACCTGCAGACATCCTACACACGATGACACAGTTTTACCAGCATCTATACACCACACAGACTAACCCAACTCAGGCCGACATTATAGACTATTTAGATACTGTGGCATTAGCGTGGTTCAATAATCTGGCCCAGGAATACATGGAGCTGCCATTCACAGTAGATGACATCCGGCAAGTAATAAATAGTATGCTGGTGGATAAGGCCCCGGGTGCTGACGGCTTAACCGCAGCATTGTATAAAGAATATGCCGATATTCTGGCCCCTAAGCTTCTACTAGTATACCAGGAGGCTCACGAAACAGGTAGTCTCCCCCCATCACTGCGTGAAGCCACTATAATAACTTTATTGAAGGAAGGCAAAGACGCAACGCTACCGGAATCATATAGTCTGCTGTCCCTGATCAATGTGGACGCTAAAATCTATGCTAAGTTGATCGCAAATAGGCTCCAACTGATGCTCCTGATGATTGCTCTACCGGCCAGTCTGGTTTCATACCGGGCAGGTCGACGGTGCATAATCTGCGTACGATTTTTGGTGTCTTGCATTACCTGGCCTCCCATGTGCAAGCAGTGGTCGCCCTATTGGATGCAACGAAGGCATTTGATTCGTTAGCATGGACATTTTTATTTACCGTCCTGGGGCGTATGGGGCTGAGTCTTAATTTCATAAAACAAATCCAATTACTCTACACAAACCCGACAGCTAGAGTCCGAGTGAATGGCCAACTCTCAGAACCTTTTGGGATTATGAGGGGAACGCGTCAGGGTTGCCCCCTTTCACCATTATTATTTGCGATTGCCACTGAGCCACTGTCGGCCAGGTTGCGCCAACACCACGCACAAAGAAGTATCGGGTTCACCTCTAGGGGGTTATTAATATTCATGTACGCAAACGACATGGCAATTTACTTAGTGAATCCCAAAGACAATTTTGCTATAGTGATGAGAGAAATAATCCGCTATGGGGGTCTGACGGGGATCCAGATCAACTGGGCCAAATCTATACTATTATCACTGACAGATGACACAGAGAAATTCGAAACAGACTTCCCAATACAATGGGCTATGGGTGGCACAAGGTATTTGGGGATATGGATTAGCAGAGACAATGCAAGAATTGTGGTTAGATAACTACGGAAGAGTAGTAGATTGGTTAGAAAGTAAGATACGAAGGTGGAAAACCTTGCCGCTGTCTCTGATCGGCCGTATTGCAATCACAACAAGCATTTGCAATGCAATAGGTCTCGCATTTACGCGAGTTTGAGCTATTGACATTGTAAATGACAATGCCTTTTATTTATGTTTTGGTTTTTAAACCATAAATAAAAGGCATTGTCATTTACAATACTAATTGCTTAAACTCTCGCAAATGCTAGACCTATTGCATTGTAAATGCTTGTTACTTATGGTCCTTGCTTACAAGAAGCAAGGCTGGCAGTCAAAAAGGACAACTTTGCTTCTCATAAGCTACGACTACAAGTACAAAGTGCGTGTTTATGCAACACTTGCAGGTTTTGAAAATACAAATAAAAGGCATTGTCATTTACAAAGGCAATAGTTCAAACCCTCCCAAATGCGAGACCTATTGCATTGCAAATGCTTGTTAAATACTATGCACCCTGCCCAATTTGCCTACAGGGCATACTTGAGGGTGACTAATATGCATTAAAAAGGATAGGTTTAGGGCTGGCCAAGGGTTTATTGTGCCAGGTTGAAATGACAGTTTAAAACTGAACTAAATGCTGCAGTAGCAGGCCTGAGTGATAATTACTTTAGTGGGTGGCACAATGAGTACTGCAGGGTATGGGTAAAGGTAGTACAACTTTTCTAGGGACTTAAAAGTAATTCAATCTGTTAATTTGGTGTAAGGCAATGTTACCATGTTTGAAGGAGAGAGCATAAGCACTTAAGTAGTTGTTACCATTGTTAAAGTGTGCACAGACCTAAAGCCAACAAAAAACAAATTCATCAAAACAGGTGGTATGAAGGCAAAATATTTGGGGAAATACCAGACCACGGATGTCAGATCTAATTGCCTGTGCCTTTTAATGTTCCACTGTGCACCATGTGATCAATTGCAGGAATACTGACAGTTTCAGCATACTGCTTTTAAAGCTTTCCCGACAATAGAATGGAAATGTTTGTTAGAATCCTAATGTACGGAGTGTTGGTGTAAGGTTCACGATGCCAAAATGTGTTCATACCTCCTGTCAGGAAATTTTAAACAGATTGCCTTGACTCCACACCTAACGAACTTCAGCATATGTAGGGAGAAGGACATAAAGATGCAACACTTTTAGAATTATAATGTGACATGCAGAACTGGTGCAAACTGAAATATACGTATGCACTGGTGAATCTGTCACCCGACGTCACCAGATTGGATCAGAAAAACAGTTGATTCCAAATTTGGATTATGTAAAATGCTAAACAAACAGGTGCAGCATTGCTTGATAGCAAAACATGGTCACAATGCAATATGCGTATGGTGTAAAATTGAACAATTTAGGGGCATATTATCATGCACGGCGTTAAAATTATCGCCGCTTTAGCGGCAGAAAACTGCCGCTAAAGCGGCAATAATGGGCTTGATAATATGCCACAGAGAATTCCAATAGAAGCCCATGTTCACACCAGAACTTGGGCTTCTATGGGAATTCTCAAGGGCATATTTTCAAGCCCATTATCGCCGCTTTAGCAGCAGTTCTCTGCCGCTAAAGCGGCGATAATTTTAACGCCGTTTCTTGATAATATGCCCCTATGTTTCTTCATTTCTGCGTATAATATATATCTACATTTGCCCAGTTTCCTGCCGCTTGTCCCTCCAAGATCGATGACAGGTAATTTACATGGCTACACTAAAAGGGACATTGTTAGTTTCTTCCTCGAATGTTTGAACGCACACCTACCCTGCAGTAAGTCATTAGGAGCTAAAGACGAACGCAAGCACTATTTTAAAAAAAATAATTGCACAGCTTTATTATGACTCATCACTAATAACACTGAAAGAGTCTTGAGTTATGCAGCTGAGAAAACGAAAAACCGTAAGATGGAGGTCAGGGGGTTCTATGGTGTGTTCTGCTTTATCTATCCTTAGCGTGACCGTTTCTATCTGTGCCATTTGCAGTTGTGGAATTAAATAATGAGATCTAAGTAACAAATTACGAGAAGCAAATAATATTTCAGCCTTACTTTGAAATCAAAGCTCTAAAATATTGCGACTGTTCTATTACAATCAAGGAGCGTAAAAATCTCTTACGCAAAGACAAGGGGCCACAGATCGCAAGTTTAAATTAACGGGAAAGACATTTTGCACACAAAAGAGAGAGTGGGAGACTACACAGAGGTATGCGGCTGACATTTTTAAAGAAGTGTGCACCATTCAAAAAATTTCACGCTGTGGTGGGCATGGTTTATCTCAAGCCAGCACACACACAGACAAACACTTTCCTTTAAACGTCGATGACAGTCTCTGGCGATGCTGATAAGAACCTACTACCAATCGTTAGCATGTTGCAATACACACATTTCTATTTACGCGTCATGTATGCTACAAGACAGCTGTCAACGTTACCGTATTGGTAAAGCCAGAATTCCCTGAGCACGTAGTGGAAGCTGTTATTAAAAATAGAGCAGGATGCCAAAGCCACGCAGCATGTGTCGAGACCTCGCTGCAAACAGGGAGGTTCTGCGTTTGTGTGGAAGGCGCATCAACGGGCTAAAATAAAAACTGACTGCTGGCTGCTGCAGGGGCTGTGTGCACTTGAAGAGTGGAGGGATGGCTTATAATGAAACCGAAGGGGAATAAAAACGGCCAGCAATGGTCCAAAAGCATAAACATGCTGGCATCAGGGTGTGAAGCACTCACCCGGGAGAAACTAAGGCAAACTCTCCCGAGGAAACAACTGCGCGCCACTCGCAGGTCAGAGGAGGAAACACAGGCACACTTAGCGGAGGAAACAAAGGACACATAAACGCACGCATGTGAGTGTCTGAGTGAGCAGCAGCGAGGAAAAGTAAACATTTTAACAAGCAAACATTTTAACAAGCATTGGCCGCGCAAAACGCGATGGTGGGGGATAATGAACAGGCATTGAACGCGCGAGACGCGATGGTGGGGGGGGTGGGGGAGAGAAGCGCGAGTAGAGATAAGCTGGTGTGAAATAGCAGCAGGGAAGGGGGCGGAGAGGGGCTACGAGTGAGAGCGAAGTAAAGCCATATGGCTGCTTTGCGCGCGTGCACGCCTCGTGCACTGTAGCTCTATGCCAGGGGAAGCACTTTCAAAAACCCACTACAAAATGTCTCAAAGAGACAGCTTTCACTGTCTCAGCGAGACCTAAAAATGGTTATCCTCCCTAAACTACTTTATCTATTTGTAAATATTCCATTGCCACTGACCGCCCAGTTTTTTTTAAGAGACTTCACCGAATCCTCCTGAGGCACAGCCGGGAGCAGCTTTCCTTGTGATTTTTAAAAACAAATGTGTATACTTGCGTGATTTTAAACTACTTATTCACTTACCCCTGGGCTTTCATTTCGCTTCAGGCACTGACACCCCCGCACAGCGGATCTATCGCTGCAGCGGGTGAGGTGTTTGGACCTTCTTGCCGCCATTCGCCGCGACCAATAAGACACGCCCACTTGCGCAGGCCACGCCCCCTCCACCAGGCTCATATTTAAGCGCGGAGTACAAGCGCCGTCCTACTACACCGAATCCTCCTGAGGCACAGCCGGGAGCAGCTTTCCTTGTGATTTAAAAAAAAAAAAATTTGTATACTTGTGTGATTTTAAACTACTTATTCACTTACCCCTGGGCTTTCATTTCGCTTCAGGCACTGACACCCCCGCACAGCGGATCTATCGCTGCAGCGGGTGAGGTGTTTGGACCTTCTTGCCACCATTCGCCGCGACCAGCAAGACACGCCCACTTGTGCAGGCCACGCCCCCTCCACCAGGCTCATATTTAAGCGCAGAGTACAAGCGCCGTCCTACTACACCGAATCCTCCTGAGGCACAGCCGGGAGCAGCTTTCCTTGTGATTTTTTAAAAAAAAATTTGTATACTTGTGTGATTTTAAACTACTTATTCACTTACCCCATGGCTTTCATTTCGCTTCAGGCACTGACACCCCCGCACAGCGGATCTATCGCTGCAGCGGGTGAGGTGTTTGGACCTTCTTGCCACCATTCGCCGCGACCAGCAAGACACGCCCACTTGCGCAGGCCACGCCCCCTCCCAACCTCATTTTCACTAGTATAAAGTATGTGTCCCTACCGGAAGCGCAGCGGACGAGCGCAGCGGGCGCGACGTTTGCGTGCCGAAGGCGCGCCTAAGGCAAGCCCGTCTGCGCCCGTCCGCGACCGACCAGACCAAGGGCCATCTCTCCCTGTTCCATCGAGACATTACTCGTCGGCCCAACTTTACGGTCTTCAAGGCCCCTGGCCGATCAATGACTGTGACCTTTCACATTGACAGCTTGGGACTCACAGCCTCCATATCCCCATCCTCTCTTCCTTCCCCCTCTCACTCCCCCTTGCATCCCCCCGTCTCCCGCCCTGAGCACCTTGCTGCACCCACACCTGCTTCTCTTTCCATCTATTACCTTAACACGCGTTCTGCTGTTAAGCACTATCATGAGCTCTCTGTTCTCTTAGACCTACACAAACCTGATCTCTTATTCCTCACAGAGACCTGGTTTCGTGATAGCTCTCTCCCTTCTTTATTAGCAGCTCTCCCTACCACTTATTACGCGCTTCGAGCCGACCGATCCACGGATAAAGCGTGCGGTGGTGTTGCTTTGATCGCTCGGAAAGAACTCTTCTTTCAGCCTCTCACCTTCCCCCCTATTGGTACTTCTGATTTCCTAGTAGTCTGTTCTCTTTCCCTCAAAGTCCCTCTCACCTGCCTACTCATGTACCGTCCCCCCCCAACCTTCCCAAGCCTTTCTTCCTGGGTTTCAAGAGCTGGTGGCCACCCTAGCGGTTAACAACTCCTCCATCATGGTGCTAGGCGATTTTAACTTTTGGCCATCTGACCCAGTAGAATGCCCCAATTCCAAAGAATTTTCAGACACCCTTCGTTCTCTCAATTTTAATTCCTATGTTCACTCCCCTACTCACAATCAGGGTCACACCCTCGACCAGATTTGGTCTCTCAACTGCCCTATTGTGTCTCTCTCTATCTCTCCCTGTCCCTGGTCTGATCACTTTTTGATTTCTTTTTCTTCACCTCTTGACTTAACCACCAAGCCCTCACTTCCTAAAAATATCTGGGCACGCTCTTGGGGCCGGATTGATGCATCCTTAGTGGCCTCCACACTCCTTCCCCTCTGCCCAGATCTACTTGGATTACCGCTTACAGTCCAAGCTGATTCTATTAATGCATGGCTCCAGTCAGGCCGCGACTCGATCGCACCTCTCCGACGAGTTTCCTCTAAACGGCCTTACGACTCCAATCGCTGTTTCAGTGAGGAACTTAAGGCGCTGAAACTCTCAGTTCGCCATGCCGAACGAGCCTGGAGACGTCACTACTGCCCCAACCTTAAAACCCAGTACACTTCCCTCCTGTCGCAATACCAAAAAACTATTTTAACTACCAAAACGGAATATTTCTCTTCCAAAATCGTAGCCGCCGAGAACCAGCCTAAAGAAATCTTTTCTATAGTCCACAATCTCGCCTATGCTGACAGAACCACTCTCAAACCCCCTCCGTCACAGTCTCTTTGTGACTCCTTGAATACTTATTTCTTGGATAAAATTGAAAAAATCAAAGCCAATATTCCTCCCCCCTCTCTCTCCTTCTACAATCCCCCTAGCCCTCCTGCAAAGGCTCGCTTTGACTCATTCCCCCCATTAACGGAAGAATCTCTCCTTTCCCTTCTATCCTTGGTCAAATCAGGTTCCCCTCTAGACCCTTGCCCTGCTCACATCCTCAGGCTCATTTTCACAACTTGTTTGTTACCTCCTCTCTCCTTTCTTAACTGCTCCTTATCTCAGGGCGTTGTTCCTCCAACTCTAAAAACAGCCATTATTCTTCCCATCCTTAAAAAACCTGGCGCTGACCCCTCTGCCCCAGTCAACTTCCGACCCATCTCCCTACTCCCCTTTTTAGGGAAAGTACTGGAACGACACGACCAGAGCCCTTACCACCTTTGTGGAAGAAAACCAGGTTTTAGCCCCCCGTCAGGCCGGATTCCGCCCCGCTCATTCCACCGAGTCTGTGGCGCTATCCGTCCTTGACAACCTCAGAGAAGGTATGGACACCAACCTTCCCCAGGCCCTGGTCCTCCTCGACCTGTCTGCCGCCTTCGACACGGTGGACCATTCCATCTTACTCTCCCGTGTCGGGGCGGCCGGGGTCGGTGGGGTAGCCCTGGTCTGGCTGTCCTCCTTCCTCAGGGACCGCTCCCAAGCAGTGCGGCTGGGCGACTTCTCGGCTGAGCCCTGTAAGGTGCCATGTGGGGTTCCTCCCTTTCCCCACTACTGTTTAATCTCTACATTGCCCCTCTCATCTTTGCCCTTCAACAAATGGAGGTCTCCGTATTTAATTATGCGGATGACCTCCAGCTCATCTTCACTCTGTCTCCATCCCCCGACTCTATATCTAATTTTCAAACCACTATGATCTTCATCCGGGACTGGATGAGCCACAACCACCTGAAACTAAACACGGATAAAACCGAATTGGTTTTGACAGGTGGTTGTGCCAGTCCCTGGTCGTCTCTCTTTTGGCCCCCTTCCTTGGGTTCCCCCCCTTCCCCCTCTCCTTCCGTCAAAGCGCTCGGTTTCAAGATAAATGATCAACTCACTTTGCACTCCCAGGTGAGTTCTGTGGTGTCCTCTTCCTTCCTTTCCCTCCGCACTATTCGCAAGGTATCCCGCTTCTTCTCTTTCCCTGCCCTTAAACTTATTGTATTGGCTATGGTCGTCTCTAGACTAGATTACGGCAACGCTTTATACTGTGGTATGCCCGCTTACAATGTTCGACTGCTTCAGCTGGTGCAGAACCAGGCCGCTCGGCTAGTCTATAAGTTGACCAAGTCACATCACGTCACCCCGCTTCTAAAATCCCTCCACTGGCTCCCTATTCTTGAACGCTCATTGTTCAAAATGGGTTGTATTTCCTTTCAGGCTCAGTCAGGATCCGCCCCGCCTTTATCTCCTCTGAGATAAAAATCTATACCCCTGCAAGGGAATTGAGATCATCCTTCCAACATCTGTTGACTGTCCCCCGGTTTCGCCGGAAAAAATGGGGAGGTTCCAAATTTTCCACCATTGCCCCCAGCTTCTGGAATTCACTCCCGCTTCACCTCAGGTCCCTAACCCAATATCCTCTGTTTCGAAAAGCATTAAAAACCTTTCTTTTTTCACAGGCCTTCCCCCAATGATTTTCTTTCTGTCCCCTGGTCCCCTCTGCTAATTGAGGTTCAGTGAACCACAGCGCCATGAAACCGTCAGGTGTACGTGCGCTTTAGAAGTGATTTAAACTCAAACTCAAGCTTCGGGCCCACATATTGGACTTGGTTTGGGCCGGAAGGCAACCTAGGGTATCCTGGAACTTAACATTACCATTCCGGCAAGGGGGTTTGGGTGCTCCAGATTTTGAATTATATGCATATTCCGCGCAGGCGCAATTCTTGCACTTTTGGCAGCACCCAACCCCTTATCAACCCCATGTAGCAATAGAAATAGATAGGGTCACTCCCCTCCCATTGAATACGGCAGTTTTCCAGCCCTACAAAAGACCACATTTAGAGATCGATACTGCTGAGATAGTGTGTTGGGCCTGGCAGGGGATTGCAAAGCGGTCAGTCCAGCAGGTCTTATTCGCACCATCCATGCCAATAGGTGGCAACCCCCTCATGGCCCCATTGCTAGACAAGGCGGCATTGTTGCGAGCAAAAGCTCGCGATTTGGAGAAAGGCTGTGATCTATTTCCTGATGGCCAATTTTTAACACTCCCGCAGATGTGCAGACTGGAACCACCTTCGGCTTCAGACACGCTATTATACTATCAAATCAGGGCAGAGTACAAGGCCAGATACGCAGAATTCCCCAAGATTCCTCCCACATTGCCGGCCTTAGAAAATATCCTATCCAACTCGTCACCTCAGAAACTAATAACCCACATATACAGCATCCCTCAGAAAGAATCCCCAATTATAGTAGCCACATCTAAAGCTGCCTGGGAAGCGGACGCAGGCATTACTATATCCGACAAACATTGGCTATTCTGCTGCGCCCAGCTCGAAAGCCTCTCCCCAAACTATAGGCTACGACTAATTCACTTTAACTATCTACATAGATTGCATCGGACACCACCCCAGCTTCATCGCATGGGATTACATTCAGACACAAGCTGCTGGAGGTGTGGTGCTCAGAACGCCACCTTTATCCATTTGGCCTGGTACTGCCCACCGATAGCACAGTTTTGGACAGAGGTCTTTCGTCACCTAGGTAGTATCACCAATAATCCCATATTGTTTATCCCACTGATAGCTCTACTGGGCTATGTTCAGGAAGTGCCGAAGGCGCAACGCAAGCTGACAGCAATGCTATTGCTCCTGGCTAAGAGACAAGTGGCACTTCATTGGAAGAAGCGTAGCCCTCCGTCAATAGCGGCATGGATAGGAGCAGCCACCTACGGTAAGGATCAGCTGTCCCACTATTGGGAACTGATGCCCATAAAATCCAGACCAAAAGATATATGGGAACTCTTTGCAAACTGGTTGAGATCTGAGGGTGCTGATATAAGAAATGACCATAGTGAGTAAGGCGGGATAGCATCTCAACTGTCAAGCATGGTATATTTTCACATGGCCTCGATAATGCAGACAGTATGTTTTACTGCAAAACTCAACTGTTATGAAATAGTTTTTTCGGTTGTACTACCGTTTGGGGATTAGATGACGCAACTAGGGGGTGTAACGTGCAAGTGAGTAAATTTGATTCAACAAGGATTGTAATTAAACAGGAGGGGGGGTTCTTGGTTTCTTGTATCGTTTTAGCTAATGCATGATCATTGTTATGTATGCAGCTATTGGAGATATCACAATGTTTATGTACTATTGGAAAACCAATAAAAAGACTTAAAAAAAATTGAACCCAGCTCAAGATAGAATATGTGTAAGAGCACAATTCAGAATGGATGTGGGAATGTGTTCCTTCCTCCAGAAAAATCAGAGAGACTTAAGCTTATTTTTTCACAGTTGTTATCTCAATATCAAGAAAGTTGCCTGGATGTGGCTAAAAGTATGCAGCTTTTTAATATAATTTTTTAAAGCATCTTTATTAAGCATTGTACAAAACAAAAACACAGACTTAAAGTCAAACACCCCCCCCCTCCTCGGTTGGAATATGGCTTCTTGTATGTTTCTAGTGACCTACGCAAGTCCACATCCCAGACGTTTTTTCCACACTCTTCTACGCAGATCTGGGGTGCTTTCCTTGATGAATTTTTCATTTTTTTGTTTTTGTTAATATTTTTATTATTTTTACTACAGTTAAAGTATATACGTTTAAACATTTGATCTGAAATTGACATTGCATAATCAACAGGAATTTTAGTCACATATAATACAGTTGCATATCCTAATGATTTGTGTGCCTCGTTCTCCTACTAACTCTGTCTCTCCCCACTACTCTTCAACCATATCCTGTGGTTCAGATTGATTTGCCCCCTTGTGTTCCCTCCCTCAGGAGTCTGTAGTGTAGAATCCAGGGGTTCCACATTTTCTTAAATTGTTTGGACATCTACTGGCCTTATATGTCGTTTTTTCCCCAGACATGTATAAGTCCATGCCACTTCTCCACTCGTGTAACGTAGGCGGCTTTGCCTTTCCCCAGTTGTGTGCCAAATCCTGATTTGCAACCACTAGGCCTAAGTTTGCTAATATTAGCTTTGTTCTGGGGAGGTCCACTTCCATAGATATGCCCAGTAACACAAACCTAGGGCCCATGGGTATCTTTTCGCCTAGTATTTCCCCAAGCTTTGCGTTATGATTTCCCAATATCCCTAGATCACTGAACATTCCCCCATTGTATGTATTATAATTGCATTTATATAGCGCTTGCTACCCCTGCTTTTTCGGCGAGTAGCATGCTACTTCGCAACCCAGAAAGGATTACTGTTGAATTAGTATAGTGAAATATGAAAGTAATTTGAGTGGTGATATGTGTCTCCCTTGTGATTGCATCTGTGGTAGCCTGGAGCATCAGCCCTTCCCATTTAGTGTAGACTGGATCTGTCATAATAGGTCCTACACAGTACCTTAAATTGGTTAAGGCGGAGATAGAATTTGATAGCGACCTCTTGCGGGTGCATCAACACGGTCTCCCAGTCAAGGTCTTCCATGGAGTCCCAATTCTAATTCTCACTTTGCCCTGTTTTATGAGATTATCTGGTTTATTATTTATCAAAGTTTGATATGTCCACGAGACCGCTTTCTCACTAATTTCTCCCATGAGAAGTCTTCCCTCTATTGGGGCATATCCAAGCGTGCTCCATTTCATATATTTATAATGTTGTTTACGATGCAGCTCGTGTTCCTTTTGTAGATGTGGAAAGGTGGATAGTTCCTTACCATCTAAAATGTCTGTCATTTTAGAGATGCCTAACAGATTCCACTTCCCAAAGCCCTTTAATTTTGCGAATTCTCAAAGTCTCTTACCCTCCCAGAGTGGAGTTTCTTTTGTGATTCGGTCATCCCACTTCATCTGCCTTTCTGCTAGCCTCCATGCATTTATCGCCACCCGTGTAGCAGCCAATAGTTGCCTAGCTCCCTTTCTTCTTTAGAGGTAATGGGTGTGTGGGCGCGTCTCAAATTGTTTATGTTCTAGGGCATATGTGGGGTGGTCTCCCGGCATGTATTCCTAATCGTTGATTACAATTAAATGGGCCGCCCAGTAGTATGCCTTAATATCAGGAAGTGATATCCCCCTGTTATATTGATTTTGTTATAGAGTGGCCAGCGCCACTCTGGGGTACCACCGTCCCATAGGAACTTCACTAACACCTCACCAATCTTAACAAAAACCTCTTCAGGGAAAGGATAGTATGTATTCCGAAGTAGATATAGAAATTTCGGCAGTGTCATCATTTTATATAGTGCCGTTTTCCATCTCTCTATGTCTGCAGTAAATTCCATAATAGCTCGATATATGTTCTGATTTAGGCTTTCAAGTCTGTTTGCTGATGCATATATACCTAAGTATTTTATCCCTTCTTTTTCAATTTAAACTGTCCCAGGGCTTTGTGTGGTTCAAAGCCTTGGGTAACTGGGTATAGGCAGAACTTTTCCCAATTAATTTTGTATCCTGCATGTTCTCCGTATAGTTCAAATGTTCTGAAGATACATGGTAGGGTATCTTTGGGGTTAGTGATATAAAGAAGGATATCATCTGTGTATAGGGATATACGTTCGTCTGTAGTCCCGCCCACATCTCTTAGGAAGCCCCGATATCCCTTGGTGCACCCGAATTATGCATGCCAGAGGCTCTAATACAAGGGCAAAAAGCAGTGGGGATAGGGGAAACCCCTGCCTAGTGCCATGTCCAATAGTGAACTCTCTAGAGGTTAGTCCATTCACTCGCACACAGGCCACTGGTTGTTCGTACAAGATAGCTATCCAGTGTCGGAATTTGGGATCGAATCCGAATTTCTCGAGGGTCACCATAAGGAAGGGCCAATGGACCCGTGTTGAAGGCTTTCTCAGCATCCAACGACAATATTAGATGTGGATCAGTCCTGGCACTTGCGACATATAGCCAGTTGTGTAGTCGACGCAGGTTCAGTCTAGTTGACCTTTTGGGCATAAAACCGGATTGGTCATGGTGGATAAGGTTAGGTATGACAATAGTTAATCTACGAGTTAAATTAGAGGGTTGAAATTTTGATTTCCGTGTTTAGTAGTGATATAGGCCTATGAGAGCTGCACCTCTCATGAGCCTTGCCCGTTTTATATATTACGCAATTGTGGCAGTTCAGAGGTCTCATGGAAGGACGCCTGCCTGTTGTGCTTCTAGAAGCATATTGAGGAGGTGGGGGCTCAACAGGTCTACATTCTGCTTTTTTAGTTCAGGTGGTATACCATTGGAACCTGGAGCTTTCCTGGGTTTCAGAGAGCCAATGGCTTCTCTAATATCTGTAAGCCTTATTTATTTCTCTAGTGTTTGTGTCTTTTCTTTATCTAATGTAGGGAAGTCAATTTCAGCAAGGTATCTTTCTATTTGTGGTGTCTGTGACAGGGGGCGTTTAGCATAGAAGGCCTGATAATATCAGGCAAAAGCGTTGGCTATATCTGCGGGCATAATATGTGTTTGACCATCGTCTGAGGCTATCTGGATCACCCATCTTGCCTCCATTTCTTTTTTGCTAAGACATGCCAGTAACCTGCCCACCTTATCTCCGGCGTCATATAGACGTCGGTGCATGGCTTGGATTGCCGCTTGTGCGTCTCTCTGGGCTTGGACCAAGTACTCTCTGTGGAGAACTTGCATATTTCGCAGTAGCGAGGTGGCTTCACTGGTTAGGGCTTGTTTTTCAATTCGGAGGAGTTTCGATTCGATTTCTTCCATTTCCTCCCTCTTTTTTTGTGTGCGCGATTATGATCTGGCCTCTGTCTCTAAAGACCATTTTGTACGCCTCCCAGAGTATTGTGGCAGACTCTACGGATCCTACATTTTCCTTAAAGTATCGTTCTGTGTCCGTTCTGATTTCTCGGGCTACTTTAGAGTCTTTGAGTTCCCAGGCATTAAGTTTCCAGCCTTTCATGACAGGGTATTTTTTCTTACCCACTGTAAGCCATAAAGGCGAGTGTTAAGAGAGGCCTCTAGCCAAATATTCTGCTTTGTGGATGTCAGTTACTTCTCCAGCCGGTGCAAAAATATAGTAAATTCTGGAAAAGACTCTATGTGCTGTGTATGGGAAAACCGAAAAACACCAGGCTACGTGCGTGGATAAGATAACACAAAGCTCAGTAACTCTAGAGGCACAACAATGATAAATGCAAATGTATGACAAAAAATATTAAGAATTAATAGTTTTATTTGATATTCTTTTTGTTTTTGTTGTTTTTTGGTGTGAACGATAAATACCTTTTGTATATCTGACTATTAATAGTCAGTCAAAAGATGAATTTTTTTATAAAAAACACATACATAAAATGATCAATAATCAACAATTAGAAACCATCACATGAATTAATAACTAAAACAGATGGTAAAAACCAATGCAATAGCAGATAACACTAAACAAGTACACGGAAATATCAAAATATCACGGAAATATCAAAATATCGACGCGTTTCGGCAAAGCCTTCTTCAGGATATTCTTGTCAGTGAATACTGTAAGAGGTAAAAAACAGTGTTTTTTATATAAAGAAAAGGAAAAACAAATTTATTCAGAAACACTTTATATGCAAGATTTTGCTCTAGAGTTACAAGGCTTTGTTAGCAGTTGATTAACGAGTCAAATGACTCGAACCCAACCGGGAAAATTTTGATATTTGAAACAAAGACATACACTGAACATGTCTGAGAACTCCCACCCAAGTATAGTCATAAACCTCTGATTACCAAATAAAGAACTAACACAAATGCAGAGAGGTATGCCATGCATGTACTTCAAAAGAAACAAAGCTAAAGAAAAAGATAGAGAAAAATAAATTATTTAAAAAGGACATGACATGACCCATACCTATAGCGAGGTGAGTTGTAAGCCCAGTTTGCAAAAAATTCCTTGATCATGAAACCAACGGATTATTAATGTCCTTGAGAGGAAAAGGAAAAATGAATAAAATGTGACAAATTCAGCACTACCCAACTGGTCAAAGAAATAAAAATAAAAAAAACTAATAATAATCGGTTACTAGTGTATAGCACAAACTCTTAAACTCTTACCATAACTGATATGTATTGTAACAATACTGGATGGGCTGTATAACTGGAGGTGCTTTAGCATATACTTCTGGTTCAGTTGATATGAAGTTCTACATAAATGAAATAATTCTCCATTATCACGCGTATAATGATCACTCTTATTATTCCAGACTTATTAATATCATAAAGGTTTAAAGGAAAATGTTATAAAGTCAAGAACAAAGAAGAACAATTCTATTGTGAGTATTTATGAATGGAAGTATAAATATGTAAGATACTGTACTTCTGGTCTTTGCAAGTACAGTACACAAACATAAGAAGAAGAGGGGGCTAATAAAAGTAATATGATACAGAAACAGCCAATCTACCTTTCAATAATTACTAATCAAGAGAATGGCCATGTTACTACTATTCTACATGGAAAAATTGCACTGAGAATCAATAGGATGTATTATTCTAAAGTCTAGGTCAAGACAAAAAGATGTGAGTGGCTGATCATACATACCCAGTATAGAACAGATGTAATTAAATTCAAAGTGGATTCTCTGCTGTAGTCTATTAAAGGTCCACTGTGATCTCAAGCATTGATGGCACTGCCCATCTAACATCCCAAATCTGCTGATGCGAGCGGAGTGATATCTCCCGCTGGGAAACACTAGGACTACGCCTTATGCCTCTATCGAAGTCATGAGGGTCAGGTTGCGCTCACCATCACTTCTATAATTAAAGCATAAAATTCAAGACATAAGCGAGGAATGTAACCAGTCCTCCAAAAATTAGTAACATGCATGTTTAGACGTCTAAACAATGATCATTATCAACTATTAGAACATTGGAATGTGGAGCACTCCATTGTAGACAATGGAGTGCTCCATGCTTCTACGGGCCGGTAAAGGCCCGCAGAGCAACATTCCAATGTTTTACAAAAGCCTCTCGAAGCTCGAGGGGATTTAAATCCCCTTGAGCTTCGAGAATCCTTTGTTTAATTTGTTAGGACATTCTGCCCTCTAGTGGCAGAATGTTCTAATAGCCTTATAGCCCTTCGTAGCAGGGCTATACCGCTATTAAAGTCCCGCTGCTTTTGTTAAAGTCCCTCGCCTTCGGCTCGGGCCTTTAACGCTGCAGCGGGCCTTTAATAGCCGGTATAGCCCGCTACGGCGGGCTATAAGGCTATAGTAGCCCTCAAATACAACTAAAAGAAACCCCACATGGAATTCCTCTTGAGATTGCGTAAATATGCGCAACGTCTAATCCAGGCTTGCTACTTTGGTTTTATAAACTCATGGAGATGCAATGAAATCTCCGTAGCTAATCTGAATTAACTATGCTTTTATTTTACTTACGAGCGCATAGGTTTACTATATTTATGCGCAGAGATGTAAAGTTACCTCAGTAACTCATGTGAATTATCACTAAAAACGTGAAGTCCGACTCTTATGACATCCGAGCGAGCTAAAAATATCAAGAGGTCTATATGGATATGGTCCAAACCCATGCCATGTCCAATAAAATTGTCCAATTCAGCCCCCAGTAAAGGCTCCTATCTGTACGAATTAGAAATAAGCTCGATAACTGACTAGACCGATAGTGATAAACGAACCGACTTGTACATACCAACAACCTGGAAGGAATATACGGGTCTGCTTCTCTTGTGGCGCTGTGTGGAAATGAACGCACGCCATGTTGTGTATTTTATATAGTAAAACCAACGCGGCAAACCCCCAAACCATGACGTGGTATCGAAGCGCCCAAACATGGTCTTGATTTTAAGCACGAATGTTGCGGCGATCTTGGAATGTGAGTCTAAGATGTAAAATCGCATCACATCACAATTCTACTCTATGTGCCCCTGAGTAGAATGAGAATGTCCTGGTGTGTGGGTATAGCCTGCGCCAGACATCTGTTAGCCCTAGTGTTTTAGTGAACCATTTGAGTTGCGTGTCCTTAGGATTACCTGCGATTAAAGTGGTGCCATCCATCTCGGGGTATATGACATCATTAAAATCTCCCCCTATTAAGTTGACATTTGAACCCGCCTGTAGGAGTATGTCTGTGACCTTTTTAATGTTTATTTCTGTAATTGTGGGGGAGCATACACACTAATTAGTGTAATGTCTTTCTTGTCTCAGATCCCTTTTACCCCCACGTATGTCCCATTGGGGTCTATCCCTGTACGTTCCACTATGAATGGTGGAGATTTCCTAATAGGAATTGCACCCCCTCTCGCGCCTGTAGAAAGGCCCATGTGTGCTAGCAATTTATATGCCCCCCTACCCAGGAATCCATACTGTGTAATTTTCAAATGTGTTTCTTGGAAGAATATGACCTCTGGCTTCAATCTTCTACGAGGCCCCTTTTAACTTTATTTCCCATTCACGTTCCAGGACAAGCCTGAGTAAGTGTCATTACCGTGTGTCGCCAGGTTGCTCTTGGATATGTGGAGCGGCATTTGTTGGAGTGTTTCTGGTGTGTCCAACAGTCTTGCTGCGCTGCTTTTTAGGGATGCTGCCTGGTTTCAACTCTAACTTACTATTTGTATCCCAGTACTCCAATTCCCCTCTATCCCTACCCCCCCCACCACCCACGCGACTTCCCCTATTGGTCAACATGACCAACTGTGCCGTGGATGGATTGGAGAGGTCTGTCACCCTCACCCCTCTTAGCCCCAAATGAGTTCCTAATCTCCTATTTCCTGTTATTCGGAAGTTGTTGATTAAACTGGGGAGCAGCTTTCGAGTCTATTTCAAGTCTCTTTTTCTGTTGCAAGAAAGTCCGCATGAAGAACAAGAAACAGGAGAAGAAGTAAAGAAAGAAGGAACTGCAAGAAAAATAGATGAGAAGAAACGTGAACTGAAAAAGAAAAAACACACACAAGGGGGGAGAGGGCTCTCCGCCAGCTTACTGTCCCTTCAGCCCTTGATTGATTCAGTTCGGTTCATTCTTCTCTGCTTTCACCTTATGGAATCTGAGATGCTGACTCGAGTGCAATTGCGGCTGCGTTGGATTCCTCTAGGAGTTTGATGTTTCGCTATAGTGGGTGATAACTGGGTCTGAGGATATTTCTCACTCTGTGTGTTCTGGGGTATGCCGTCATCTTGTTCTGGTTTTACAAGTCTTTTCTTCTTCTTTGCCTCCCGATCGAGTATTGTCGGAATCTGAGGAGGCCTGGTGTACTGTTTCGATGGAGTTGCCCTTGTGAATTCTCCTGAGTGGCCTGTGCTGTATTTCAGTTTTAGTTTTTGTGATCTGGGTCTTTTATCTGCAGCGGGAGCGCCCCCCCCCCCCCTCCAAGGAGAGTGCCGTCTGATCTCCTGCTCAGTGGTCGAAGTGGGGAAAAAAAAGTAGGGGAACTGTGGGCGGAGACTCAGGGGGCGGGAATAACCCAAGGATTGGATTAGTGGGCGGAGTCGGAGGTGTTGTGGAAATTTAGCTTGCAAACTGAACATTATCTGCGCCATCTTGCCTCTCCCCAGCGCCACGCACAGCGAATGCACGGCTGCCATTTTAGGCACCCCACTCTCTCCCCGCTCATTGTCAATCGCCAGCGCGTTCCCCTGACGCTGCAAGCATCCCCCGCGCGCCGGCCACCCCCGCTCTCTCATACAGGCCATAAACCCTCTCCTTCTGCGCGACCCTGCTACGGAACCACTTCCGACCGACAACCCATACATGGTCATGCCTCTCCTTTGATAACCCCCTTCCTCTGCGCCCCATTGTCCGAACTGGTCCCAGGCCATCACCTAGCCCTGCGGATGCAGTTTATTGCCCCTACTGTAAGGGATACACCCCACATCAAAGGGATTACAGTAGATCAAAAACCCCTACTCCCTGAGACCCGACCGGTCGCACACACCCCCAGGAATTGGCGGAATACCCTGCTGCGCAATAGCCATCTCCTACTGTGGGTGGGGTGGGAACTTCTACTGTATCTATGTGTGGGAACGGATCTGAACCGGGGCTTCAGGGGATATTCCCCCGTACATCAAGGGAATCTCAAGAATGTACTATGTGTAATAAAGCAATAAACCAGTGTATAAGAGACCAGGTCTCAGAGATGCAGTTAGAGCACCTCGTGACGATACCTTGCTGTCTGATCTGATGTGTTCTGCTCCGACGGAATAAAACTTTGTTTCCTGCCTTCCAGTCTCCGGCGCCTGCCTCTTTTATTGGTAAAATCATCGAGTGGTATGAGAGGCGATTACCGCCGGGCAAATACTTGAAAGGTTATCGACTGAAACTGCCGCTACCATTTAACAATTGGCGCCCAACGTGGGGCCCATCAGCGACACGTGGATCCAGTGGGAGAGGTCCCGACGACAGAGTGAACGACTGCAACGATCGGGAGAGCTCCTGCCCAATAGACCCTCGTCTGGCAGCCGATCATCCGAACTTCACTGGTTCCGAGCAGACCTCTCTCGAGTGATCTACGGTCCTGACTGGGAACCATCAGGAGTGCCGCGGCAAATACGGAGAGTAGAGGACGATCGGGCGCTGGAGGCGGAAGACGAGAAACTGTCCACGCGGTCCGGGTAAGGTCGTGATACACGACAAATTGAGAAATAATTGATTGATTGTTTGATGCTTTGGAAATACTAGTATTGCTCATTGATTGTTCTTTTTGAGATATTCGCTGTCTACAAACGGGGAGGAGTAGAAATACTCTCTCTCCCTTTGCAGATAGTGAAGGGTAGGTAACGCAGACTTTTGTCCCCATTGAAACCCGTCGTGCCTATCTTTATCTCCCCATTGATTGATTGTCCGAACATTGATTGTTTTGAAGAATAGTGCTTTTTGAGATATTCTCTGTTTGCAAATAACGTAGAATAGGAATATTCTGTCTAGTCTTTGCAAATAGTGAAGGGTAGGTAACGCAGACTTTTGTCCCCGTTGAAACCCGTCGTGCCTATCTTTATCTCCCCATTGATTGATTGATTGATTGTCCGAACACTAGTTGTTCGATATTGGTTCTTTGGAGGTATTCTCTGCTTACAAATAACGAAGAATAGAGATATTCTGTCTAGTCTTTGCAAGCAGTGAAAAGATAGGTAGTGCTGACTTTTGTCCCCGTTGAAACCCGTCATGCCTATCTTCTCCCCACTGATTGGTAGTTGGTTCTGCCCGGACCGCTTATTAGAGGTGAACCACCCGGCTCCACTGGAAGGCACCCCTAATAAGGACATGTTCACTAAATATGGACTAGTCGCCGTAGCCTATAGCAAGCTGTGGCATAAATATACCAAGAAGGACCCCGAAAGTCAGTGGCCACTGATGGGATCCTTCGACGACCATAAGATAGAAGCGCTAGAAATAGCTCTGCGTAGCAATAAGACGACGCCTACTATGCTTGACAGTATCGGCATGTGGCGCAAAGAATCGACGCAACGGAAAAAGAGGGAAGAAGTAAAAGCAGAAAAGGAATTACGAAAGGCAGCTCACCTTGCCGCTAGAAAGTTAGAAGAAGACATAAAGGAGAGAAGGGAAACTAAACTAAGACAGGAGCCCGAAACCTCAGGCCAGTACGCTGTTAGGACCCCTTCTTTGCTCTACCCTGAGTTGTCCTCCAAGCAGCGAACGAATGACGAATTACTGTTAGGTCCCCCGATCATTTACATGCCCCCTCCGTATGCACCCTCCCAATCAATAGTGCAACACCCACAACCCCCGAACACGAGCGAAAGCAGTACAGGGGCCTCGGCCCTCACGGCCTCCGCGCCGGCTGAGCCTCTTGTGCCGAACCCAATGTCGACTACAACGCCAGACGACCATGAGATAGGAAAGAAAGAGTCCACCAGAATGAATCGATTAACTAAGGATGAACGAGCAGGAATTGACAAGATAGTAGGGACGCTGGTGGAACGAAAAGAAAGTGAGGAGTATATAACAGACGTGTATAACTCGTATGCCGACAGCCGCAGACGACACTTCGTCGTACGGCTCTGTTATCACGCCCTGAATGCATATGAGGATAGGTACCACGATAAAGGTCCCGAAGGCTTAGCGGCCCTATATAGGAAGGTAGACATTGGGGAAGAAAGAGAGGGCGATGTAACGAACCTCTTCACTCGTACACTCGAGGTCTACCGACACCTTAAAGAACATGGACAGACCACCAAAACAGAAACCCCCATAGCAACTAAGCCCCAGGGAGGAAGGGCCGATGCCATGATGCCCATTAAAGAAGCTGCCCCCTACTGGGTCCCCCCACGGGGTCAGGGAACACACGACGACATCAACAACCCAGATGCGAAGGGAAGGGTTGTATATAACTGGGTCTATCAGCCGTGGGACCGGCAAGATATTTTGACTTTTAGAAAGACTCTACCCGACTTAAGAAAGAACCCGACTGCCTTCTACACGGAATTGGGTACAGCCTTAGGCTCAACGATAATGACGTTAGCAGATATCGACTTGTTCTTTGGGCTATGTCTGCCGGCTGATGTGTGGAAACAAATCCGGAAAGTTGACCACGCTGAGCCGTTCGGATATACCTGGGTACAACTCGATACCATAGATAAACAGCGAGAACCAGGACAGAAACCCCCGAAAGCCATCTTAGAGCTCCCAGACAAGATTGTACAAAAGCTGAAGACTCTAATCCCAGAAAGAAAGGTAGACTGGTCGATAGTGACTGCTTGCCGTCAGAAACCCCAGGAAGATGTGTCTGAATACTTCTCCCGATTCGAGACTGTGTTTTCCGATTACAGTGGCCAAGACATGACCACCGCAACCGGACACCACCTCTTTGTCCAGAATTATGTAAAGGGTCTGTCACAAGAAGTTTCCCAGAAGCTACAGACCAGCGAGAGTAGTTGGGCAGCCTCCAAACCCGCAGCAATTCTCCAGATGGCCCAATACTACGAAAACCAGAAGAACGAGAACGATAGGGCGTCAGAGAAGAAGAAAAAGGAATTAAAGGAGAGGGTGATGATAGCACAGTTGCAAGGGGTGACCATAGGAAGGGAACCTCCAAAAGAGAATTACCAACCAACCGCCCCTAGAAAGCTACCCCCTAGAGACCATACACCTACACCCTACAACGGACGGAGAGACTTAGATGGGAATCAATGCGCGTTCTGTAGAGGGTTCGGACACTGGAAATCCCAGTGCCCGGTCCTTCTGGAAATGAACAAGAATAGGGACCCCAGAGACACAGCATATGACCCCAGAAATAGAGGACAGGGACGAGGGCACACGAACAACACCATCAACGACAGGCCAGGCAGACCAAACACCTTTGATCGCCCCCGACAAAACCAGTATCAGCAGTCCGACTACGAAAGCACCCATGACTTCGCATAGGACCGCCAGGGACAAGGGAGGGATCCAGTCGAACTCCGTGTTGACCAGCAAGGTCCTTACGTCACCGCTAAGGTCTTGGGCACAAAATCTCCATTCCTGGTAGATACTGGGGCGACACGTAGTGCGTTATCTAAACGACTGATTCCTAGGGCACCCTTGTCTGGCTCACACGTAACCTCAATAGGCTTTGACGGAACGCCCTCCACTAACCCCTTATCAGCACCAATCTCCTTTGACTTAGAAGATAACACCACTGACACGACCTTTCTGCTCTCCTCCAACACCCCCGATGCTATTATGGGACTTGATTTGCTAAAGCATTTTCGAGCCACCATCAGATGCTCCCCAGACGGAGTTCGAGTCATCCTACACGATAACCCAGATCTGTCCAGACCCTGTCACACACGGCGTATGCTCTCTATAACCGATGCTGATATGTCCCTACTCGACACATTACCTTCACATCTATGGGCTAAAACCGACTCAGATGTAGGGCGCATGGTGATCGACCCGGTACACATAACCGTCCGACCGGACGCAGTGCTCCCAAAGCTTCCACAGTATCGGATATCACCCGAAGGCGAGAAGGCATTGGTGGAAATCATCGAGTCCCTGGTCGAGGCAGGAGTGGTAGAAGAAGTAGTCAGTAATGTTTGCAACAGCCCTATCCTACCCATTGTAAAGAAGCAAGGCGAGGGGGATGAGAAAGCCTACCGTTTCATTGTTGACTTGCGAGAGGTTAACAAAGTAGTCATACCCCAGTACCCCGTAGTCTCAGACATCACCACCATCCTCACCCTGATTCCATCCACTGCCACCATCTTTACTGTTATTGACCTCAAGAACGCATTCTTTTCCATCCCCATCCACCCAGACAGCCGCTACCTGTTCGGCTTCACTTTAAAAGCCCGTTCGTACAGATTCTGCAGGGCACCCCAAGGCTACACTGAGAGTCCCGGTATTTACAGCCAAGCCCTCAAGAGGCAACTGGATGCAGTCCAACTACCCGATGGAGTGGTGTTGATACAGTACGTTGATGACATTCTTTTGGCGGCCGACACCACTCCTCTTGCCGTCACAGCCACCATTCACCTCCTCCGCTTCCTTGCAGAGAACGGTCACAAGGTCTCCAGAAAGAAATTGCAATTCTGCCAGCCCCAGGTAACGTATCTAGGCCACCTACTATCCAAAGACGGGAGGAAACTTACCCCTGACCGAATTCAAACCATCCTAGAAACCCCCGTTCCCAAAACTCAGAAGCAAGTACGATCCCTAGTGGGCCTCACCTCCTTTTGTCGACAGTGGTTGCCAAACTTCAGTCTTACCATAAAGCCTCTGCTTTCCCTGCTGGCTAAGGATGTCCCCTTCCCCCTCCCCTGGACACCTGAATGTCAATCCTCCTTCAAAGAATTACGAAATGCCCTCTGCTCGGCCCCAGTCCTAGGAACCCCAGACTACACTAAACCTTTCTCCCTCTACACCCACGAAAGGGAGGGATGTGCGTTGTCTGTCCTAACCCAGTCCATAGGCCCTAAGCAACGCCCTTGTGCCTACTTCTCTGCCACTCTTGACCCCGTAGCCAGAGCTCTGCCCGCCTGCCTTCGAGCAGTAGCCGCCGCTGCTGTCTCTATCCGACAAAGTGAGGGGATCGTGCTCTCGAACCCCCTCACGGTATTGGTACCCCATGCTGTTGACACCCTCCTGAACCAAACCAAGACTCAACACCTGACTAGCGCACGACTGACTGGTTATGAACTGACTCTGCTTGCACCCCACATCACATTGAAACGATGCACCACTCTGAATCCAGCTACACTACTGCCTCTCCCCGACGCTGACCCCAATGCATCCCCTATACATGATTGCGTGACCCTCACCGACGAACAAACCAAGAGTAGGGTTGACCTCCGGGATACTGCCTTCCCGGACCCTGACGGAGAACTGTGGGTGGATGGCTCATGCATCAAGCTCCCCGATGGCACCACCTCAGCTGCCTATGCAGTCACCACAGCCCGAACAGTTGTTGAGACAGCCCGCATCACACAGCGATCCGCACAGGCGGCGGAACTAATTGCTCTTACCCGAGCCTGCATCCTGGCAGCAGGGACAACCGCAAACATTTACACAGACAGTCAGTACGCCTTCGGGGTAGTTCACCACTTTGGGCTCTTATGGAAAGAGAGGGGATTCTTGACTTCTCATGGCACACCCATCCTGCATGGAGATCTAGTCTCTGCCCTGATCGAAGCAGTCCTCCTCCCCACACGGTTAGCTGTGATCAAATGCCAGGCACACAAGAAGGTGACAGACATTATAGGACAGGGAAATGCACTGGCTGACATTACTGCCCGAACCACAGCCGAGAATAGGTCCACGACCCGTATGTACGTGACCAGGTCACAAACTGAGAAATGGAAGGATGCTAGGGAAACAATTAGGGATATCCAACTAGCCAGCACACCACACGAGTTAACTGAATGGGCCCGGGTGGGATTGAAGGACGATGACGGTTGCTGGCGAACCAAAGACTTGAACAAATGGTTGTTACCAGATTCATACTTGATCCCCATGCTGACCATGGCACACTCCCCCGCACATAGGGTCTGCCCCCATGATCGAACTCATCTCTAAAGTCTGGCACAACGACAAAATACCAGACTCAGCCAAACGTCTAGTCCAACAATGCCTAGTATGCCTCCAACACAACCCTGGGAAAGGAACTGCTGTACCCCGGGGAGGGTTTGGGGTCCCCAATCACCCCTTTGAAGTCCTACAAATGGACTATGTCCAGCTAGAAAGGTGCCAAGGTTTGAAGTATGTACTTGTCATTGTGTGTGCCTTCAGCAAGTGGGTGGAAGCCTACCCAACCCATGACAACACCGCTATGACTACCGCAAAAGTACTACTGAAGGAATTCTTCCCCCGATACGGCCTTTGTCGAATTTTGTGGAGCGACAATGGCCCCCACTTCGTAGCCGAAGTTATCCAACTCATCTTAAAAGGGTTGGGTGTAAAACAGAAGTTCCATGCGGTCTTCCATCCCCAATCTGCAGGCCTGGTTGAGCGACACAATGCCACATTGAAGCTTAAGATAGCAAAAATAGTCGCCACCACAGGGCTAAGATGGCCAGACGCTCTCCCACTAGCATTGCTATCAATGCGTTCCACCCCCACCAAACACCACTTAACCCCCTACGAGGTCGTCTTCGGGCGGCCCATGAACCTTTGGACTGCACCAAAACCGACATCCATCCACGACGTCCCGGACGTCCTCATGTCTGATTATCTGTACAATCTAACTAAAACGTTGTCTATCATCCATCAGCAGGTGCTGCACGCCATTCCCGATGTTTCCAGGGGCCCCGGGCACGACATCCAACCTGGTGACTTCGTCTTAGTGCGTAACTTCCAGCGCACCAAGAGTCTGGAGCCCCGGTGGACGGGCCCCCTGCAAGTCCTGATCACCACCCGAACAGCTCTTCGAGTGGAGGGGAAACGCAATTGGCTGCATGCACACCACTGCAAGAAGGTATCACCGACCCTGACAACCACGGACAACGTCACCGCCCAAGAGGAACTTCTGGACAAAGACCGACCATCCCTGAGCCGCCGCCCGGATACAGAGACACTTGAATTGATTGAATATCCCGATCCCACTGTGCCATCCAAAGAAGGGTATAACTTGCGACGAAAGGAGAGGACTTCGGCTAAGCAGACCACAGGCTAAGTGGAAATCTCAGAGCGGAAGCCTAGTCATCTCAAAGGCCACCAGGAGAGAAACTAAGCAAAGTCTGTGGTTCTGCCCGCTACCGAGTCTCTCGAAGGTGATGGAAGCGCCCGACATGAAGGTGATGGAAGCAACCGGACGTCCGAAGATCCCCTACAGAAACCCAAAGACTGACCGAATGCACAGCTTTAAGACTATAACACTTTTTATTACCCTTCTCTTTTGCCTTCTCCTCATGGTCACCTTCTGGATCATGGAGGAGAACACACCCGCTCATAAGACATTGCTGACTACCGTTCAACCTACCACCACGAAGGAGCACCATCTGATCTCACTTTCACCCCAACTCCGAGAAAGGCGTAAGGAGTTCTGGAAGAACTCTTTTGTGCAGTTGCTCCACCAACACAATCTTGCCACCAACGCCACTAACTGCTGGATCTGTGGATTGCTACCACATGCCACTGGGCACTCAATCCCTTTCATCCCTTCACCTTTTTCTGTCCATGGTTCCTGCCTCGCCTGGCTGATCCTTCTGCAGGAGAGCTACAAGGACAATGCCACTTCCGGCAGAACCATGTCACACTTCTACCATGGGTTCTGGATGAACAAAACTGGTAGAACTTCCGCCCTCTTCTGCCCTCTGAGATCGAACGCTTCCTTTCACATGGACATCCCTGCCAAAGAACGAGTTGAAATGCAAGTGTTCAACTATCCAGCCAGACCCACCTTCTCTTACCTCCGAAAACGGACAGCCGCCACCCTAACAGTGGCCCTGTCCGTCATCAACATCACTGGATCTGTATGCCTCGAAGGCCTGGGGGCACAGCTGGTGGGCCACAGCTCCTGCCTCATCACCCGAACATTGGATTCAGTTGACCCACCCTCCTTTGTTGCCTCCCCGAATATGTACTTCGTCTGTGGTACTAAGGCCTACACCTGGCTCCCGAAAGGTTGGGGAGGCACCTGCTACATCGCCTTTGTCCTTCCTCCAACGTATGTGGCTCCAGCAAACCATCACCGACAGAAACGGGCCAAAGACATTGTGCAGGCCGACTCCACCGGAGCACAGTTCATGGACGCAGTCAAAGGCCTTGTTCCACTCTGGGGCCCAATGGCAAACAGCCGTGCCATCCGCCACTTAACCCAAGCAGTCGAAACGGCAATGAACATTACGGCTGGCGCCCTCGCCAACAACACCGCCGAGCTCCAGGCCGTCCGCTTAGTGGCCCTTCAGAACCGCCTCGTTCTAGATGTGGTTCTGGCTGATCGTGGAGGAGCATGCCGCATCATTGGGTCCAGCTGTTGCACCTACGTACCAGACAACTCACCCTCAGTCTACAAAGCAATTGAACACCTCCACAGACTGTCCACAGAGGTCCATCAAGAGCAAGAAGAATGGTCGCTGGGGAGTTGGTTTTGGGACGCTATTAAAAGTTGGGGATGGAGGCTGTTTTCATTTATCCTAATACCGATTGTGATACTATGTGGATGTTGCTTGGGGATTCAGTGTCTGCCACCTTTATGTTCGCTTTTTATGAACTGCATCTGCCCTAAGACTTTGAACTTTGAAACAGAGCGGATGAAAGCCCTTTATGAGGTGGAGGTCCGTAGTATTATGGGATAAATCCGAACTAGACAAGCTGGCGAGATATGTTAAAAGGGAGGACTGTGGAAATTTAGCTTGCAAACTGAACATTATCTGCGCCATCTTGCCTCTCCCCAGCGCCACGCACAGCGAATGCACGGCTGCCATTTTAGGCACCCCACTCTCTCCCCGCTCATTGTCAATCGCCAGCGTGTTCCCCTGACGCTGCAAGCATCCCCCGCGCGCCGGCCACCCCCGCTCTCTCATACAGGCCATAAACCCTCTCCTTCTGTGCGACCCTGCTACGGAACCACTTCCGACCGACAACCCATACATGGTCATGCCTCTCCTTTGATAACCCCCTTCCTCTGCGCCCCATTGTCCGAACTGGTCCCAGGCCATCACCTAGCCCTGCGGATGCAGTTTATTGCCCCTACTGTAAGGGAAACACCCCACATCAAAGGGATTACAGTAGATCAAAAACCCCTACTCCCTGAGACCTGACCGGTCGCACACACCCCCAGGAATTGGCGGAATACCCTGCTGCGCAATAGCCATCTCCTACTGTGGGTGGGGTGGGAACTTCTACTGTATCTATGTGTGGGAACGGATCTGAACCGGGGCTTCAGGGGATATTCCCCCGTACATCAAGGGAATCTCAAGAATGTACTATGTGTAATAAAGCAATAAACCAGTGTATAAGAGACCAGGTCTCAGAGATGCAGTTAGAGCACCTCGTGACGATACCTTGCTGTCTGATCTGATGTGTTCTGCTCCGACGGAATAAAACTTTGTTTCCTGCCTTCCAGTCTCCGGCGCCTGCCTCTTTTATTGGTGAAATCATCGAGTGGTATGAGAGGCGATTACCGCCGGGCAAATACTTGAAAGGTTATCGACTGAAACTGCCGCTACCATTTAACAGTGTGGCTAGAAATAGCAATACATACCAATTTTTGAACGTTTGGCATTTCACTGACCAGTTACAGCTTATAACGCTATTTAATTCAAAGAATCAATAAACATGTTTATTTGAGGTTTAATATATAAGTTGTTTACATTTAATACATTTGCAATCTGGGACATGTTTCCAATCACAGAATGTTCCAAATACGCTTATAAGTGGAATCATAAGACATTTGTGTCCGAGCCATGCAGTTTCTTTCATCTGCACTTCTCCTCCCTTTTTCTAACCATTTCTGAACATAAAATTCAGGTTTAAATTCTATGACAGGAGACCCCACGATTTTTATGAACATTGTAGAAGACAGACGATTGATTGATATTTTGTTCTGCAGTGGTGTGAGCACCTCATTCATTACACTAAAGCCCCGTTCACATTCAGCAGTGGAGGTGCAAAAGGAGTCTATAATGTGCACCAATGGTTTCAGGCTTTCAGGGATACAATTTTTATTTTGTTTGTACTCTCTGAAACCAAGGATGTACTGCCTAGTATCAAATACATGCAACCTGCTACAAAGGTTTTGTAATTCTCCCTCACCGTATAAGATGTCTACTGGATCCGGCCAATAAACTGGTTGTAAGAGCTTCATTCTATGTGCTAACTCTTTGTATTCTATTTCATCATTGTTTGTGGTTGTGCATCTAGAAACATTTGATGCATTAGACATTGTCATCCTTTTTCGCAGGTTATTTGCTAAGCTACTAAAGAACTGTGCCCTATTGATGCTAACACAGCCTTTGTTCTGTTGCAGTCCTACACCAGCAAACTGCATCCGTTCACCAGCATCTAATGCAGTTGTAGCAAACAAAGGGCCCAGGTGCATCAGCCATTGATTCAAACACTAAAATCTGCATCTGTATTGAACGATCGGCCTCATATATGGTCATATCACGCCGCTGCAGCCTTCTGGATAGGTCACCCAATTCTGTGAGAGCATCATATAAAATGCCCATATTTTCAACAAACACCAGGGAGGTTAATAAACGGTTTAAACCAGCATATTTCCTCTGCTCAATGTCACTCCTCGTTGAGTCTTCGGAAGATTCCATGAAATGTTTACTAAGTGCTTTGTAGTTATTCCAAACAGCTCTCACAAATCTTTCACTTGAGGACACCCAACGTACATCTAGCACCTTTCCAATTGCCAGAAGTCTTACTTCTACCTCCAGAGCACATTCCCCAAGCTCTCTCGGATTTTTCGGAGAGGCATGGTAGGTGGTATATAGTTTATCAAAAAAAAATTGGAGCTGATTAATGCCTGCGACTTCTTTACAAACATCACCCACAGCAAGTTCCAGCTTGTGGTTAGCACAGTGCCAAACACTCAACTGTGGATATTTCAGTTTCAGAAGAGTTGCCACACCGGATTTCCTACCTATCATATTGGAAGCACCATCTGTTACAAGCTGAACCAAATGACTTTTTAAATACTCATCAGTAAAACCGTGTCTCTCTAAGCATGCAAGTAAGGTATCTAAGATTAGATCTGCTGCTGTGCTTGGCAACTCAACAAGGTCCAAGAAAAAGGTCAGTGGCTCATTGTGTTTATCAATACCTGCTCTTACACAGATAATTAGTGTGGTCAATTTACTATTTGTGAGCTTAGGGACATATTTATGGGAATGGTGGCGCAGGGCAGCACAGCAAGTTACTTTGCTGCGCTGCCCTGCGTCACAGGGAAAGGGCGGGAATGTGCCGTATTTATCCAATATGGTGCATTCCGGTCTTTTCCCCCTGCACTGGCGCCATTTCGACAGCCTAGCTTCAACGCAGGCACACTTGCCCCATGGTGCAAGGGTGCCTCCTTTGCATGCAGGATTGTTTTTGTGCAGGAAGGGGCACCTTCCCTAGAAAGGGAGAAGAGACACGAGACGGGGAGAGACGGACGGCGTTGTGAGGTTAAGAATGAAGAAGGAGTAAATACATACGAATAGGAAGGCAAGGAGGGGAATACATGTGGAGAGAGGGAGAGGGGGCCCGGAGCAGGGAAGCGATGATAATGAGAAATGAAGTAGATTCGGGAAAGAACAAGGTAGGGTAATAATAGGGAGGAGTACATTAAGAGTAAGAAAGGCAAGAGTTAGCCGATCGTGCTACAAAGAGTGAGGGGTGGAAGGAGGTACAGGGGGTCCCAGGCGGGGGTGGGGGGGGGGGGCAATTGGAAATCAGGCACTGTTGGCGAGGGGAGGTGTAAGGTTGAAGAGTGAAGGTGTAGAGAATTGGATATATCGAGAAAGGGTAAAAGGAATAAAAGAGATAAAAAGAGGGGGGGGGCAAGACAGTCACAGTGTATGGACAACATATTCATACAATGATAGCTTATTACAGAAGATTGGACCAGTCCTCCTGACGATTAAGCCCGGTGTGCAAACTGTCAGTACGAATTATCCATTTTAGTTCCTCTTTGTCCAAGAAAGCAGCAATGTTAGTGTTCCTTGGGGGTTGTTGGACCACGTTAATGACTTGCCATCTGATGTCGTCCTCAGTGTGGTTCAGGTTGGTGAAATGATCCACAAGAGGCGCATTAGGTGTTTTGCAGCGTATACGGCTTCTGTGTTGGCAAATCCGGATCCTGATCTTTTGTGTCGTTTGTCCAACATAAATCAAATCACAGGGGCAGGTAATAGCATATATCACATTGATAGTGTTACAATTTGAGAAATGTGAGAGAGTGACATCAATGTTACCATGCACAAATTTTTTCGTGTCTTTAGTGAAATTGCACACACTGCAATTTCCGCACTTGAAATGGCCTAGCAGTGGTGGTAAACCCCATGCGCCTCTAAGGGATTGGTCCTTTGTCTTGTTGGAAAGTGCTGCCCTTACAAGGTGGTCTTTTATGTTTTTGCTTTTTTTGAAAGCAAAAAGAGGGCGTTCAAAATTCAAAATGCCGGCGTTAATTGTTGGCCAGTGTTTTAGAATGCATTTCCTAACTGTGTTTGAGATGGGTGAAAAGGTGGTCACGCAAACTATCTTGTCGTCCCTTCTTTTCTCTTTGGGGCTAAGTAGAGTCTCCCTTGGGCAATACCATGCTCTTTTAAGGGCTTTTTTCACTAGTTTGCGTGGGTAGCCTCTGTTGGTCAATTTTTTGGAAAGGATGGAGGCCTCCGCAAAATAATCTTTTTTAAGATAACAATTGCGGCGTATCCTAAGAAATTGTGAGTAGGGAAGGGAGTCTCGCAAGGCTCTGGGGTGGTGGCTGTTGTAAGATAGTAGAGTGTTCTTTTCTGTGGGTTTGCGATAAAGCGTAGTATAAAGACCGCCATTGTGAGCTTTGATAGTTAGGTCAAGAAAGGCAATTTCGTCTCTACTATTGTTAACAGTGAATTTGAGGCCATTGCCACTCCCACTACCTCCTCCTCGGATTCCCTCACTGCCACCCTCCAACAGTGCCCCTCATCTTTATGTAGCCCCTCTCTCATATGCATTTCATTTGTTGTGTGGCGCTACTCATATCAGTGTAGTGTGTGTCAGTACTTTACACCACGCACACTTTATACAGAGACAACGAATCATACAAGTATGTAAATCAGCCTACAGGGAATGTCACATAAGCCAATGAGGATTACAAGGTGTATGAATCACATGTCATCCATACTGGTGGGCAGTTATTTTAAGAGGGTTTGGTCTGGAGAAGCACAAACTCAGGATTTAAAGAGTACTCCAGTGGTTAGGGGTTGGCTTTACTGATAAAAATGTATATCTGCCCAAAGATACTCATTTTAGCAACATTAGAATAATGAAAGACTGGGGAAGTTCTAACTATATCACAAAACAAAAAACGTGAAGTTCTAACTATACCATTCAGGTTTGCATGCAGCTCTTTGATGACAGTTAACTGGTCACTGTCCTATGTTAGGATTGTACCTTCTGAACTGCAAGTAACACGAGGATCTCTGTGACAAAGGCAGTAACCCACTGAGCTATCCACATAAAATACAGTTCATCTGCACTTAACTACTAACAGAGAAATGATTGCTCTCCAGCAGGATCATTAATCCCCAGCGTTATCTGGGCATTTTTTTATTGTCTTATTGTTGTCCTGCATCGGCCATGATAATGATAAAAAACGGATTAAATGAAGCACACACGAAGTATGTGTCCTGCTGCGCCTGCGCAGAATTTAAAAAGAAAAACAAATAGTGATACATTCTCCTACCTACTCCATTAGTCAATCTTAGTGTCGCAGCCTGAAGTGATAAGCAGCTGCAGGGGTTGGGAAAGCTGAATCAAAAGAAACAAACTTCTTGTCTCTTGCGCTGCAAAGAAAAAGAATATCCACGCAGCAGGACAGTAGGCAAAGGTTACCGAGGCCAAAGAAAGGATGTGCCGCCTTTCGCCATGCCCCTGTTGGAGATGAAGGGGTGAAAAAATAAACAAAGCCTCGCTAACATGTAAATGGTCTTTTAACGACCTGTGAAGTACTCGGGTAAGGCTGCGATAATCTCAGAAAACTGTCTGTGTGTGCGCGCCGGGGCGCACACACACAGGACGGGGGAGGTGGGGGGGCTTTGAAGCACTTTGAGCCCCATGGCGTTTCGCGCCTGCCTTCAAGCCCTTATTAGAACCGGGCCTGAATTAGGGCAGTCCCGGGACGCTTTTTTTACATCAAGAAGTAGGGGAACGGACTAGCATAATTTTTAAAAGTAGGGGCACGCCGTGCCCTTCCGTTCCCCCCCACTTCTAACACTGCAGTCCTGATATTCTTTTAGGTGGACGTTCCTCTATCCACTGCCATGCCTCTTCTGGTGTTTGAAAGATAAACGTTTTGGCATGGAATATTACTTTTAATTTGGCCGGGAAAAGCAACGTGTATTGTATCTGGAGGCTTCTTAGCTTTTCTTTCACGGAATCGAATGTCTTACATTGCTTTTGCATCTCCCTTGAATAGTCTGGGAATACCATTATTTTGGTGTTTGCGATTCGAATCTCCCCCATCTGCCTTATTTTTCGGAGTACGAGATCCAGATCTTAGAAATTTAAGAAGCGTGCAATTAGGGGTCTTGGTGATGCACCAATTGGGGTTTTTTGACCTGGTATTCTGTGGGCTCGTTCAATCACGAAACAGGGAGAGAACTGCACATTTGGGAGGGAATCCTTAAGCCATTTATTCCAAAAGACGCACGAGTCCGAGCCTTCGATAGTGTCAGCCGAGGCCCGTCACGGCCCAGTGTCACGCGCAGCTCTCTGGCATCAGTCCCCTCCCAGCTTGGTTCAGCTACCTGGTGCTTGTTCACGGGGCCCTTCCTGGGCCTGGGAGCTGATGTCAGTGAGGATCATCTTCCCCTACGGGGGGGATGGTCCTCGAAGCCTCCTTCAAGTTTGTAGCCCCGCAGGGGTTATTTTCAGGCTTTACTTATTTTTTTGTTTTTTATTATTTTGTTGGCCAGGTCTCCGTATCAGCTCTAGGCTGGTCTCCCGTCTAGCTCGAGCCCCCAGCTGCTCGGTCCTCCGATACTGCTAAGGGCGCCGTACAGTGCTTATCTTCTGTGTGGGGGGGGGTGTCAGAAATCTCCCCCTCGGACTTGAGCTTCTGCGCCGAAGTCCTGCTATGATCCGGTCGAGACCAGGACTACGCTCCGTCCCCGCCTTCAGGCCCGGGCAGCTTCCAGCCTACCGGCGGAGACCAGATCACTGCCGGGTATTGATTCTGTGAGGGGGAGGCGCCAGGAGTCGGCCTCCGGTGCCTCTCCGTTTAGGTTCCCCGCAACTCGTCCAGGCCTCCAGGCCCCACTCATCCCCTCCTCCGGGAGGGATTATCCCTCCAAAGACGTTTCAGGTGCCACAGGGTACTCGACTTCTACAAAGGGGGGGGGGGGGGGGGGGGATGGAGAGTCTCCCCCTCGATCACTATTGTTTCTTTGGGCAATCTGGCCCGTCGACGATCCCGCAGGTCTCCCTCTCTCAGTGCGGCTTCATGGGCTTGTGGTCTGCTGTAAAGTTACATAACGCACTGCCCTCATCCCGCATCGCAGACTTGGCCTGCCGGCGCAATTGTCTCCAGTTCGTCAGCCAATGAAAGTGCTTCAGCAACTACGCTGTTGCTTGCACCGTGACCTGCCAGCAACGCGACGAGCACCGCATCACTTCGCACCGCGACCCTGGTCTCATCGACGACGCCACTGAGCCGCTGCTCGCACCGCGACTTGAGGGCACCACACGCCGCACCGCTGCCCTTCACACCACAGCACCCAACGCCTGCCGATGCCAGGGCTCCTGACTTCAACCGCGAGGAGTTTGATCTGCAGGCCCGATGACTCCTGCCCCGACCTCCGAAACCGACGTCAAGCCTCCGGAGCTCAACGAGAGGTCGCCGACGCCCTGCATTTCTAAAAGGTACTGTTTTGTGGGTCTTCCCGACACTGCAGCTAGCCTGCGACGCGCAGTCAGCCAGAACTGTTCGGATTTGTTTTTTCACAACGCCGTGATAGCCCTGGACGGAGCTATTGACTTCAAGGAACTTTATTTCAAGTTTATTTTGACAACTGAAGATTTTGAAGTACTGTATTGTGGATTTTGATCGTTTTTTGGTCTTGTCTTAAGTATATAAAAATATTGGCTGTTTTTCTAAACTAGTGTGGGGATCTTTTTGTAGTGCTTACACTGTATTACTGTTGGTTATGTGCAAATGCTTTACACACAATGCTTTACACACTGCCTCTAAGATTAGCCTGACTGCTCGTGCCAAGCTACCAAGGGGGTGAGCAGGGGTTATGTTAGGAGTGTAACTTCCTTATCCTGACTAGGAAGAAGGGTCCCTATTTGGACAAAGGTGCAAGCCCATGCCAACTTGAGACCCCTATTTCTAACATAGATGTAAAAATTTAAATTTGGACGAGTGTGCCTGTGCATTGTTAGTGACCTGGCTAAAGTGGGAATGAAAAAGATGAAATTGGATCATAAATTCAAAGCTGTTTGGAACAGGAGCCCCCAAAATCCATTTGTCCCAGGGCCCCCAAAATCTTTAAGATGTCCCTGGAGAGACTGGCAGGCCCTTACTGCTATTATCGCTGCACCCATACAGGTCTACGGAGCCCTCGAGGCACCCCACCCCCTGCTCAGACCGTGCCAGCAAGGAGGCAGCTCCATGCACTGTGTGCACAGTTTACAGGGTTGTGGCAGCAGCCGCACTCACCCATGCCCAAAGTAAAAAAGCCCATGGACGAAGGGAATAAATGTGTGTTTTGTAATCTGCATCATGGTCTAGACTTAGGCAGTACACTGCTATATACCAAGTCTTCTTCGTGCATCAGGCATTAAGCCTCTTCTGGTCTGTGAGATGAATGTAGACAAGCAATACAGACAGAGTGCGGGTCTGATTTAGCCATCTTTTTTTCCACAGGCCGGGCACTTATTAAATAAGGCCGGCATTTTGACAGGAAAAAATTAACCAAATTCAGAAAAACAGCAACATTTAGTACCCCAGGTACTAAAGACGTTGAGTGAAACTCAAAAAATTCATTTTAGAACAATTAGTGAGAAAAACCCACTAACTGATGAGCTTGATGCTCCAGGATCCTCACGGAAGGAGCCGGAAAAAAGAACTGACCTGTCACCTGTGGTGCATGATGGGAGCCTGGGGGTTCCTGGAGGTTTTAAAGGCGCAGCACCAGTTTTTTTCCAACTGTTCTATATGCAGCCTTTCCAGGCTAATCTGCCTCTATGATCTTGCCTTTTTACCTTTAAAAATAAAGGCTGTGTTTTCAAAGCAAACTGAAAGCAGCTTTCTTTCTCTGAATCCTGAAAATATCATGGTGTAGGTTTCTTTATTATTTCAAATGTAAAAGATTTACAATGCAATTGTGGCATATTTGAACCTAGTAATATGTTTTTAGATTGCATATGTATATACATCTATGCATAGTAGGTATATATGTAGGTAAATGCATATAATTTGTTATTGCTCCGGGGTCCCCGCACGTGGGCGGGACTATTCAGTGCTTATGACTATTGATGAGTATCCCCTGGAAGAGAACTTTCATCTACACGATTTTTTAAATCTTCTTCGGCGAGCTGGACCTCGCTGTACTGCGCATTCTCTGTGTCCTCCTCGCGCATCACTGCCAACCTAATCAGGCCTTGCTCCAACCCTTCTCCTGTTGCCTTTAGCACCTCCCTCCCCAGGCTGTCAGTGTTGTAAATTTCCGGCTCCCAACTGATCCCGTGGTCTGTGGCCCACCTCCCTAGTTTTCCACTCTTATCATAGGATGTAGGTGTTTACTAGTGTTATTGTTGAAAGGAGATCAAAATAGCGTAAGACAGTGCCACTGCTCCCTATATCAGACTTTCAGTTACCCAGTAAAATGCAGGGGAATTGTGCAGGGTTTGAGAAGAGAGAGACCAGCACCACTGTGGATACAGGGCTCTGTGCCCTATTCAGTATTGTAGACCACCACTTGAACCGCGTTGGACCTTTGGCATGGAGTTAAGAGATGAGTGGTGCGGGCTGAGCAAAGCAGTCTGGATTTGCCGGCATAGGTGGCACGCGGAGATGTGGGTGCTAGTGCACAAGCAGTGGGAGAGGTGCAAGCATTGCAAAATCATGTAATTTCTGCAAAATTCAAATTAGAATAAAAAGACGACCTGTAGTCCATTTTTGGACCGCAGTGTTTTCTGGCTTATGGTTTTACTGTTGGCCTACTCATGTAGCTTTTTAAAAACCATGGAGCTTCGACCTGCATCACAGATACATGATTGTCTTACCACCCATGAAAGTGCCATGAGATGAATTCAATGAAACGAAAAGAAAGCTATATTTTTATTGTATGAGGTACAACACGTGTCCCACACCTGCTATGATTTAAAAATATATATTTGACAATTATCTCAGTGTAGTAAAATTTATTTACAAACAGCAATACGATTCATTAGTAGCAGTGGGCCTGCCAGAGTTTTGTGTAAGCCAAAGGCTCTTTAAAAGTAGATGCTAAATTTGACCCGTTGCAGAGAGGTGGGTGCAGGTAACGTCAGCCCTGGGGAAATTATAGTAAAGTCCGTGTATTTCCTTTCAGCTGTCACCGAGCAGGGGCAGCTTCGCAAAACCTTTTACCATAAGTAGGGTTGTCTTACTTAGAAATTCAGTAGTTAGCCACTTCTTAGACTCCTTTGAGTTGGGTTCTATATGAAAGTTTCAATGACAGCTTGCAGCTGTGGTTAGGTCAGCATTCCATGGCCATGAAGGGGTGTGAAAGCTGTGAATACCAAGACTTAGTGGCATTCCTCCTCAACGTACTGTAAGCAGAAGAAAAGAAGAGTTCAGAACGGCCAAAACTGGTTACACATAGACCTAATGAGAAAAACGAAGCCACCACAGACAGTAATGCCATTGTTCTGTAGCCGGTTTTTACACATTGTACATTGTTTACGCCAGAAATTGTCAAATACAGAGTGAAGTAATGCAACTTGTGGACGAGTACTCTAGAAAGAAACTTCAGCATTAAATCAAACAAGTGATCTTGGAGTAATGATGGATTGTTGTCAAGTTAAATGGAAACAAAGACCTAGGATAAACCATTACATTTGTTTGGTTTATTAAAAGCTATAGTCGGTCTGTGGTAGACTTTAGTGACAAAATAGCGTAAACGGGAAATCTGTACTCATTCAAGCTAAGAATGCAGAAGCAGGGTGTGTGGCTCGGGGTACCGACACATAAGAAAATTTACACACTTACCAGAAACCCTGTTGGATTAATTTCAGAAATGGCAACAGTGCGCGACACAGCACAGGCGTAAAATTGTTGATCCAGGAGTAATGTTTTAAGTCGAGTCTTCTTGTGTTTGGCCATTTACTAGTGGTATTTCAAGTAACAGCCGATGTTGTAGCACCAAGGACAATGTGCTGCATGGTTAAATACACAAGCAAGACCTATTGGCTATGCAAATGCTTGTTCAGTTTATTTTCGCTGCACTGTTTTGGGTAAGGAAGATCGTAAATGAAACTCTCGTGTGACAACCATCTAATGAGATTGCAATACATGGTGGGAGAAAAAGGTCCCTGATCCAATAGCGGGTCTTTTTTTTTACTTTAACTGAATTTGTGAATTCTCCATAGATTTGCGAATCTATGGAAGATCTGAAATAGGATAGTCCAGATATCTTTAAAGTGTAACTTATTCATGCCCGCCCCAGAAAATTCTTTAAATGCTGATTTATCTAAAATGATTAACTGGATTTACGCAAACCAAGCAGAGGCACTTCCTTGAGTAAAGTTCTACTCATTTGCCAAGTTTCGTCTAATTCCATTCAGAAGTTTTTTCTGTATTGAGGAGCAAAGAATGCAATGAGAGCTAAAATTGGAACTGTCACTTTTGGAATCACTTCCCCCTACAGGTAAGAACAACCGTTATAGAATTTGACCAACATTGAGCCAATATTCAACTTTCTTTTTAAAATCCAACTAATAACAAAACTGAAACCCCACCCAGAACAAAAGGATGTATAGCAAGGTAGGCCTGCCAGAACTACAAAACTTACCACACAGAAAGTTACAGAGCAACAAAACTGTGCTTTTTTTATTCCAAAAGTTAAAGTGACAACACTGGAGGCGCTGATCAACTGTACCTAACAATTGGGGCTCTCTGATGCCTCCTGTGGATCACATAACTGAACAAGGAATTCAGAAAAAAACACCCCAAATGTAACATGAACATTAAGGCTTGGACATTTTTATCTTTACATACACCCTTAATTTTTCATAACATACATGCTTATATATTTTAAATGTATGCAAATGAACCAAAACACAGTACTTTCATAATAGTGGGCACAAGAAAATAAAAATTAGATTCAGTTACATACAAAATGAATTTAAGCTCTTGACGCAATCCTCGTTACATCAACAACTAGTAACGTCCCAGAAAATCTTCATATTGATCTGTTTTCGGTAAATTCTTAATATTTGGTTATTTTTGGGAATCTCTCTTGAAACATGTTTTCATGCCTGTGGGAAATCATACAAACCAGAATAAATAAAATAATTAACACACCAGTGGCATTTTTATCTAAATAAAATTGCTGAAAAGAAGAAATGAAACAGTCCTTGCCCAGTGTCCGTCCTAGACTGGAAAGGTAAATATTATTCATTGGGCTGTTCTTCAGGTAGTAGCGCAGCAAATGCAGCAGGGAAGCAAATATAAAGACTTATTTTCTAAATATGGGTAAAAAAGGCTCAATATTCCGCTCTGCATCATGTCAGTAAGAACTGAGAGCATATATTTTTTTAATTTGCAGTGCAATACAGAACCGTACCAGACTAATAGATAGGAGATCCCAATGCTTGGACTTAAGCTGTACTTCTGCTGAGCACATTCCTTCGTGGTCCATCACCCAACACAATGCACTGCTGGCCCTGGATTTTAAAGATGGAAACTGTTTTCTCAAGCTATTTTGCCCTAAATTTGCATGGCAAAATTTGGCTTCGATATTCTATATTTGGGACTAAATCATTTGAAGCCTTGTCCTCACTGTGACCATACTGAGTGACACCGTGGTTGTCGTGCTTCAGTGTTTGATTGGATGGTTTTTCCATGCTGAGTCTGCATGGTATAAAATGGACTGAGCTACACAGGGTTCCTGCCATTTTGTATCTAGATCAAATCGCTTCGGTGAAAGATATCTTAATCTGTCACACACAGCTATCACACTATGCAGTCTTGCTGCATATGAACAAACTGGTGGTATCATCCCTAGACCCTGTGACCACAGGATCTTTCAGCCGCCTGGTCCACTATGCTAGACAGTGACAGGTGTGATGACATTTTGGGTTTGTTGCTTCAGAGACTCCTTCAGTTGACTTTGTTCCCTGAAACCAAAATTGTCCACAAGAACCTTCTGAGGCCACGTTCCCAGACCTTGTGCAACCAAACGCTTGTAGAACTGTGCTTTGGCCAGCTGGTAATCCTCTGCCTTCATCTGCAATAAACCAAGAAAAATGCATCTGAAAAGACTAGCTCATCTATTACGTTTGCATCATTCCATGTATTATGCAAGTAAATCTGTCAAAGGAGACATCCTTTGGAAAATAAGATACAATTGTCAGGATAACTGCGTTGTGCTGTTTTAAAATGAATCATCAAGTTCATCAAGGTCTCTGCTTTGTAAAAAGCTTAGTTTGTCATCTCCTCACTGGTTTGAGCTGTAACAAAGTTATATGCCCTGATGAAGGCCCAATCTTCCATCGTTGCCACTCCACACATTCATCTAGCAGTTTCACAATCTACCAATACTTTGTAACGCCACTTAGAGAGCTCTTAGCTATCATTCCCATCTTGTGAGAGATCAGGGTAATGCCCTACCGCACCCACGCTGCTTTCACACCTCTCCAATAATATCACCTTCTCTTCTATTTTGTAGGAGAGGATTTGATCTCCAAAGACTTTATAGTAAAAACCACTAGGTGGTGCAAAAAGGGCACGACAAAGCCCATAATCTTTAAGGGTGTAATCAAATATAACAAACATTGACAAAGCCTCAAATACACAGATCAATTCATACAACGAGATAGATCACAAATGCACTAAACTATGCAGATGAAGCAGCACACCTAACTTTTCATGGACACAAAGGCCAAACAAAACTCAGCAGCAACCCACACGCAAATCAACATAAAAAAGGCTCTCATGCAGAGCTCAACTGTCACCAATACACATAGCCCCCCTACCGTGCAGTCACCCATACAGAAAGACAAAGCGACAAATACACATGTAATGTTATATTTGTTGCTTATACAAAGCATATTGCACACTGGTGCTGGAGAGCTAGGACATAGGGAGGGGCACTAGGCACTGCTGTTTGCACTGGTGACTGAGCCCCATGCAATACATCTGAAAAGAGAATTACCGGAGTGGGGAAATTGATGGATATCCCCGACATTGGACTTCCCTAGCAGCAGCAAAGGTTGCTTTACTTGGGTATTCAGACAGCACATACATCTGGTGAACAGTATACACACAATATGGGCAGAGTTCTTCAGGGACTCAAGTCGTCAGTAACATTTCTGTAATCAACTGCTGGTGCCAGTCGGCGGCAGAACAAAGAGTAAGATGGTGTTTCTCCCTCACTGCTTTATCTCATTCAGAGCTCAATGTTCTTGATCCCAAGATCGTCCTTCCAGGAACTAAATAACCTTTTGATTTCACAGGAGAAGTAGGGTCAGCGTGGAGATATTGAAATTGGACAGGGAAGAGAGAGTCCCGGGGCTTTCAGATCTCCAAATTTAATATATTGCTGGGCTGCTACAATATGCAGTAACGGAATGTGATGAAGGACAGGACTGGGAAAAGAGGTTGCTGGCAGGCACAGCGAAGGAGAGTGAACTTCCAATGCTCCCTACGTGAGGCAATCATGTGCCAGATAGATGCCCTTTTGTGGTTGGACAGGTTTTGCCTATGCAAGATCAATTAGCCTTGTCAATGTTTTTTTCTTTCTTTTTAGACAAGTTGCACAGCAGCATGGCTTAACCCCTTCGGTGCTGATGACGGCCGGTAGCCGCCATGAAGCATGGTGGGCATGTGCTCATGACGGCTCCCGGTCGTCCTGGCACCTACCCACGGGGAGAGAGCTGGCGCTCCCCCGTGATCCGCCAATCGTGCTGCCCCCACCGGGGAGGACAGCGGAAGGCCTTCCGCTGCCCCCCTCCTCCATGTCATCTAATGACGTCAGCGCGCCAACATCATTGGATGAAACTGCAATTGGCTTCCAGCGCATCCAGGAGGAGAAGGTGAGTTTCTCCCCGGGGAGGATTTTTTTTCTTCAAACAAAGAGGCATCGGGGGGGGGGGGGGGGGGGGGGGGGGGGGATGTGGAAGCCCAAAATGATTTCAGATGGCCCACTAGGCCACAGGGGACTTTTTATATAGACGATTTAGGGGGTTGAATATTTCAGCTGTGTCTGACCCCTTGGGGTCGGCCTTTTGCTTTGAGGCCCACCTACCCGCCATCTTGGCTGGTAGATTGTGTGTGGACTGGTTCATTATTTGCATATGTGATTGTAATGTTTTATTTCTCCTTTTTTTCTAGTGCTTTGTGTTCTTGTTTGCGGTTTCTGCAGTTTTGCGTAGTTGCATTTGCTTGGTAAGAAAAACTTTCTTTTGTTACGTTTACTCCAAATGAGTATTATTGTCATGCACAAGTGAAATTTTAGTAAGTGGTGTCAAAACGGCACCATTTTAGTTTGTTTTTGGAGCATGAAATTCTTTGCGATGTCTTGTGCATTGTCTTATGTGTAATTTTTTTTTTTTAGTGGGATATTGTTGGTCCTTGCTGTCTGTGCAGAGTAGGTGTGAGTCTATCTGCTTCTGACAAGTGAGTGGTATAGTTTTGGAGTATATAGGTCTTTGTGATAAAGCCACAATGTGTTTATTTGTTTTTCTACAAAGTGTTTGTTGTTGTTGACTTGTTTGACACGTTACCTTTGTTAGTAAGGATTATGGCTAGCCGCAGAATTACTGCTCAGCAGGTGGTTGGTATGCCTTTTCAATCTTCCTCTGAGCAGGATTATGAGACTGACAGTGCGTCTGAGGGAGAGGAGGGAGGGGAGGGAGGGGAAGATTCAGGCAGTGAGTTGTCTCTCCACATGGAATCATCGGATGATGAATCTACTGTCAGTGCAGATGAAGCTACTCTCAGTGCGGATAAAGTGCCTGTTTTAGTGGAGGACACTGATGTGCGGATGGTGCAGCAAGAGGTATCTGGATTGCAGCCTCAGGCTGCTAGGCTTCCTACTGGAAGTGCTGGACTCTGGGTTGATCCAAAGATGGTGCAGCCAGTGTTGCCTGCCTTAACTGGTGATGCAGGGTGTAGAGTGAATTGTTTTTGCCAATACAGTTTTTTCAGTTGTTTATGGATGATGTGTTTTTGGCTGAGATTGTTGAGCAGACTAATTTGTATGCAAACAGTATTTGAGGGACAACAGTGAAAGACTTGGGCCCTACTCTAGAGTTACACAGTGGACTCCCACAAATCTGGATAAGATGGACGTTTTTGGGTTTTACTTTTTTGAAGGGTTCGATAAGGAAGCCGTCCATTGCTTCATATTGGTCTACTAGACCAGTGATGGCAACATCCATATTTCCTGCAATTATGAGACATGATCGGTATTTGCTTTTGCTTCGGATGCTGCATTTTGTTGATCATGCTTCGGCGTGGCCACGCGATCACCCTGATTGTGACCATCTTTTTAAAATTCAACCTGTTCTTGATCACTTTGTAGATTGATTTTCAGAGATCTATATTCCAGGGAAAGAAATAGCCATTGATGAGTTTTTGGTCCTGTTCAAGGGTCGTTTGGTTTTTAGACAGTACATTCCTAGCAAGAGGGCACGTTATGGAATTAAGCTGTATATGTTGTCTGTGAGTAGGACAGGATGTGTCTTTGATTTCCGGGTGTACACTGGTAGGGATTCCACTATTGACCCCCTGGTTGTCCGTCCACTTTTGGAGTTTCAGAGAAAATTGTGTGGGATCTTGCTAGAGGACTGTTTAACAGAGGCCACCATTTGTACCTTGATTACTTCTACACTGCTGTGCAATCGTTTAAGGAATTGTTCAAAGTGGACACTTTTGCTTGTGGCACAATCCGCTCTAACCGTAAAGGTTATCCAAAAGAGCTTGTTTGCAAAAAGCTTCAGAGGGGACAATGTAGTTCCTTGCGTAGTGATGAACTACTAGCTGTGAAATTTGTGGACAGGAGGGATGTGTACATGCTGACTAACATCCATGATGAGAGTACTTCACCTGTGGCTGTTTGGGGTCAGATTGCAGAAGTGCGCAAACCTGTATGCATTTTAGACTACAATAAGCACATGGGTGGTGTTCATAGAGTAGATCAGAGGTAGGAACTGTACACTGCTATTCGTAAGGCTTACATTTTGTATAAGAAGTTGGCCGTCCATCTCTTCAATTTAGCAACTTTCAATGCTTTTGTTGTGTACAAGGAGTGTTCTCCTGCGTCAAAGTTGACTTTTGTTCAGTTTCAGGAGTCTGTAATAGGCAGCCTTGTTGTTGTGGAACAGACAAGTGTTCCTAGAGTTGGAGTGGTGGAGGATGTGGCTAGATTGAAAGATCTCCACTTTCCTGATTCAATTCCTCCCACGCCCCAAAAAAACAATCCCTGTAAGAGATGTAGAGTCTGCTTGCGAAGAGGTGTGCGGAAGGAGAGTCGTATGCACTGTGCCGATAGTCCTTCTAATCCTGGGCTGTCTGTGCCCACATGTTTCAGATTGTATCACACTCAAGAGTTTTTGAGAGCAACCATGAGTCTAATAGTGTAATGCCTGGTCTGTATGGTTTTTTATAGTTGTTCAGTTTAACGTTTGGCAATAGAATTATGTCTTTAGTTACTGCTGTTGTTTTTGTAGTTATAGTCTTGTATTTAGTTGCTATTGGTTTGTGTTTTCTTTTTTGTTGAAATTTTTTTTATGACGGTGTGCATGGACTGGCGCTTGGCTGGTGGTGTGCGTGGACTGGCGCTTGGCTGGTGGTGTGCGTGGACTGGCGTTTGGCTGGCGGTGTGCGTGGACTGGCGCTTAGCTGGTGGTGTGCGTGGACGGGCTCTTGGCTGACGGTGTGCAGGGACTGGCGCTTGGCTGGCAGTGTGCGTGCACTGGTGCTTGGCTGGCGGTCAGTGGACTGGCGCTTGACTGGTGGTGTGCGAGGATGGGCGATTGGCTGGCGGTGTGCGTGGACTGGCAATTGGCTGACGGTGTGCGTGGACTGGCGCTTGGCTGGCAGTGTGCGTGGACTGGTGCTTGGCCGGCGGTGAGTGGGCTGGCGCTTGGCCGGCGGTATGCGTGGATTGGCGCTTGGCTGGCGGTGTGCGTGGACTGGCGCTTGGCTGGCGGGGTGCGTGGACTGGCGCTTGGCTGGCGGTGTGCGTGGACTGGCGTTTGGCTGGCGGTGTGCGTGGACAGGTGCTTGGCTCGCAGTGTGCGAGTAGTGACTTGCTGCTGGTCACTACACACACTGCTGGCTAAATGCCACTCCATGCAATCCTTGAGCTGGTGTGGTTGCTGTGTCAGGAATGTGGGCGTGTGAAAGTGATGGGCCCTTAAATGGCGCGGTCTGCTGGTGTGAGTGTTGTAATGTGCTGGGCCCGCGGTTGGCGGTGTGAATGATTTTGTATGTGTCACACGTATGAAAGGTGTATGAATGGCCTGTAAAGCGGTTGGTGCCTTGTCGGCGCTTTACAGCTCACGAGCTGTGAATCAATGGTTCAGTTTCTCGTCCTTTCAATTTTCAAGAGTACATTTCATTTTTGTGAAATCTCTGGTTAATACAACTGTATATACTGAACCATCTAATTGGGTGTGTTCCACTGCAGATTGTAAGAAGGGATCCACATGGCACTATCAGAAGAAGTTGCTAAGAGACAAGCCGAGATCCTGAAAGAGAGAGACAGAGACTGGACCAGGGTAACCAGAAGAGTCATCACACCAGTATCTCCTCTCTGTTCCCAAACCCTTCCGGAAAACCTGCCGGCTCAAGGGGTGTATGCTTACGTAAAGAGGTATTCTTGGGAGCAGTGGGCAGCACCGCATCACCCCTGGTTTTCAGGTGAGTGGCAAGGTTTACAAGAAGCACATGACATTTAACATCCCCTAAACTGTAAGGAGAACGTACAGTGGTTTGTAAACATGATGGGCTGCGAATACTGACTGGAATTTAGTATCACTGTAATGCTGCGTTTACATACGTTATTGTCATGTTATTACAATGGTCAAATGGTAAATAAATATGTTATTGGTTGCTTGTATAGCTCTTTAGTTTGCTAAAGTAGAGTAGAAAGGTTGAAACATGAAATAGAATGAGGAAGGAGCTTTGTGGATGGAATTCTCTGTTCCTTATAAGTGGTAGTTGGAAACATCTTTCGATGTCTGCTTGGCAAGAAGGAATTATGAGTGGAAAATAGAATATAATAGAGTGAAGGAAGAACAGAAAAGGGTTGACTATTTAAATCAAGTTGTGGTGGCAAACAGTGTGCGGGATAGGGGCCGGATGCAGGTTTAGGGGACAGAGAGACTGCCCAGGAGAGCCAGGTACCCTTGTTTACAAAACAACAGACAGAATTTAATGCAGACAACAAAGGTACACATCAAACACAGATGGTAGGACAGCACACAACAGGAAAAATGGAAAGATGCTGGGTTACACTTTTTGTACAATACTTCATTTTGTCAACAAAAGGTCTAAAGAATAAGAGGAGAGGTTTGTGTCAATGCCTAATCAATCTGTGGCTTCGCCTTACAGGAGCCAACTTCTTCCGGGAGATGGAATACTTCATTCTCCAGGCCAAGTCAATGATTTCCCTTTCAACTGAACACCCACTAAAAAAACTGCTCTGTGCATGCCCATAGGCCCCTGTTATCAATACATCATTTTGCATTCCTGCACTTTTATTTCTTTAATACTAATATAGGACTCAATTATTAATTAATTCTGCCATTTTCTACATTGCTTCCAGGCTGGTAATTATACCGATTAGGGCCCTCTTAAAGATCTATAAGGCCAAGTGCATCACTAAGCTAACTTACGGCAGCGAGATTTGGGGCAATACGGGGCACAAGGAACACCAAGTCATTGAAAACACCTTTTTAAAACCTCTATGTCTCCCGCAGGGTATCCCTTCCCTTTTAGTCAATGAAGGACTTGGGTTGGCTTTTCTTTGACAGGTTGTCTTCCCACCCCCTAGCATTGTGTATGAACTTGTGGCTCACGGAGGGAATTGCACTTAGAAGGATATTTTAACTGACTGTTACTCCTTGGATCACTACCATCGTATTCCCTGTCTCAAGTATGTTTTGCGGACCTGAGAAGGGTCGATTTATTCACCAATCCAGTGAATATGTGTAGAAAATACCTACTTTGGGTGAAGGAGAACTTTCATGGAAAACGGCAGCTGGACAGAGAATCTGAGGAGTTGACAAAGCCATCTGTGCGTGGATATTTCCCTCTGAAAACCGCCCCATCAACTGAGCCATATCTCCTCTGGATTAAAAGTCCCCACAATCATTTTTTATTGCCCAGGTTTTGTTTGGACCTTTTCTATTATCTCCTGGCCCATCCGGGGAAGGCGCACACAGGGGTCAGAGTCTTCCTCCCTTCAGGAGCGGCTCCTCCATGTGGGCAGAGGAGGGTCGCCCCACTGCTTTCTTGTAGTGCAAGAAGCAGAAACATAAAATGGCATTATAAATACCATTTTATGTTTCTGCTTCCCACACTTTGAGTAAGCAGAAGGATTTGTTTGGGTGCGGGCGGGCGGTCCTGCTCAAGGGCACGAGAGGAGTGGCTTGCCCAGGGCTGACCAAACCAGTCACATGCACTTTGCTTTTTCTCCATGTAGGCTGCATGCAGCCTACATGGAGAAAATGACCTCCCTATAGGCGCCTGTGCGGTCAGCGTCCCAGCCAATCACAACACTGTCATTGTAGCCTTGTGATTGGCTTAGGGAAGGGGAGGGAGACTGTCTGTTCTGCTTCCTGTGAAGAGTAGAGACTACGCAGGACAGGGCAAGTGAAGGTAAGTTAACTTTTTGTTTAAAAAAAAAGAGAAAATTAAAAGCCCCCCCCCCCCCCCCCGCGAGAACACCTTCCTTCGTGGCCTGTCCCCCCCGCGAGTTATGACGGCCAAGACTGCCTCCCTGTGGCTGCGATGGGATTCTCCACAGGACATGATGCATTTAATGTTTTGTAGCTTCTATGAGGCTCCTAGAAAATCCCATCTTACCCCATTTTGAAGAAGTGCAATTTTAGACAGGTGAGACCAGAGTTTATTTTTCTGCAAATGCTTACTAGTGAATCTGTTATTTGTGTTTAGCTTTTTAAGGTCTGCAACTAGGCTTAAAGCTAGCTGCGATTAATTAAATTATCCGCCAGATAAGCTTAAAGATAGCCGACGACAGTTTTTACACGACTAGCGGGCTGGCTGGTGTTTTTTTTAACAGTATTGCTAAATGTACATCATTTGGTTCTTAATTAATTCTATTTGGTTTTTATTGTTGTACATAGCTTTTTTAGCTTTTTTTTTTTAAAGAAACCTTTATTTGACTTCAAGGAGTTACAGACATGGGCCTACAACCCTTTGGGCCGGCCGCTAATTAGCATGAGACGTATCATTCACCGTTATACAGATTGGTCAATCCATGGAGCCCGTCAGTCCATCAGCGCTCCCAGTGAAGGCAGAAGCAATAGTTGAGTGACAATATTAAATACGGTTTCAGTTTTCAATTTAAAACCAATAAACATCACACACGAACAAGGCAATAGGCATTGTAAATGTCAGGACGCGCTCCCCGGGGTAGGGAATCAATGACCAGCGGCAGAGAAGGGAGGGGGGCCCGGGAACAGAGGAAAAATCAAACTGTAACTCACTCGTAACCTAACAGACGAGGAATGTTCGGCTAGGGAGACAAAGGGACATCCAATACAACAGCCAGAGGAGGGGCACAGATGTCTCCGCGATAAGCGTTCCACGGACCCCACACCCCAGTCCATTTCCTCGGCTTGCCTCTCGCTACATACACCGTCTTTTCTCTAAACATGCACCAATCCATATTCTCCTTCCACACCGAGACCGTGGGCGGCCTCTGGGAACCCCATAACTGGGCAATGATACGTTTAGCCACCATATTTCCCAAAGTCGCCCACCGCGTCTGTGCCACGTTATAATCGTTTGGCTCCCACACGTTCAGCAGGCATCTCCTAGCTTCTGGAAGCAGAGCAACGTGAGTGACCTCTTCCATCACAGCATGCACCCGACGCCAAAAGAGCGCCACCTCAGGGCATTCCCATATAACGTGAAGGAAAGTACCCAGCGAACCACAGCCACGCTTACACATCCCATCCACGGAGAAACCCATGCGCATCAGGCGGGGACCAGTGACATACACTCTATGGAGTATCTTTAGTTGTACGAACCGAAGGCGGGCTGGAATTGCCACCTCCCGCGGGGAGGCTATTGCCGAGACCCAGTCCTCATCATCTAATTCCAAACCATCAGCCACCCAGCTCTCCCTCAAGTGGGCCAACAGATCCGCCTGATCGTTGATAAGCTTTTTATAGATCAAGGAGATTGTGCTGTTAGGCACGTAGCCATCGAGCACCCTGTCCTCCAGCGGGGAATTTTCCGGGATAGCAGCAGCATCAGGGAAAACCGAGCACAACGCATGACGGACCTGAGCATACCGGAAATACTCCCTATCGTTTAGCTTATATTCCGCTTTCAGCATTTCAAACGTTTTAAACTCCCCTTTCGCCCAGAGGTCACTCACCTTGCAGATGCCAATCATATCCCATTTCTCAAACCCTTTAGTTTTCCACAAATAGCCCAGCCTTTCTGAAGCATACAGTGGAGTCGCTCGAGTCAGGCGGTCCTGCCAACCCATCGCGGCATTAGCAGCATGCCACACACGTACCGCTATCTTTGTTGGGCCTGTCAACTGCACACCAGGAGACTTCAAATAGAGTGCTCTATTATAATCCCCCCCAGGCAATAGCATTTTATCCATCTCGAACGCCGGGTTCAGGGCCGGTCCGTACATCCCGTGGTTCACCGCCGCCAATTGGGACGCCCAATAATATCGCTTGATATCGGGGAGTGCAATACCTCCATCATACCAAGGGAGTGTCAATTTTGTGAGAGCGATTCGCGATCGCCCGTCCCAAAACAACCGCCTCTGCAAGCTCTCCACCTCACGGAAATAGCGGGCCGGTATGACGTCGAGTGTATTTTGCAGTGCATACAGGAATCGCGGCAGCGACATCATTTTAAACAACGCCGCGCGTCCGAGCGGCGAAAGTGGGAGCCGTCGCCACCTCGAGACGTCGGCCCTCAGTCGTTGGAGTGAGGGGAGTAGGTTCCGCTCATAACGGGCCACAGGGTCCAAAGTTATGAACACTCCCAGGTATTTAAACCCTGACTGCGAAATCTGGATAGGGCAGCCACGCGGAAGGAGAGGGGCATCCCCAGAGAGAACATAGACGCATGACTTGGCCCAGTTAATGACCAAGCTGGAGTTGCGACCAAATGAGTTCAGAACATCGACCAGTACTATCAAAGACTGCCGGGGAGATGTGAGGTACAGGAGAATGTCGTCCGCATAAAGAGAGATGCGGTCCTCAAATTCAGGCGTCCACCTAATGCCGCGCAACGAGGGCTCCCATCGTAACCAGGCAGCGAGAGGTTCCAAAGCAAGTGCAAAGAGGAGGGGCGACAGCGGACAACCCTGCCGCGTGCCTCTTCCCAACCCGAAGGGTGGCGACACTCTGCCATTCACAACGACCTGAGCCAACGGTTCCTCATACAGCAACTTCACCCAACCGATAAATCCGGGGCAAAAACCAAATTTCGCGAGCGCCGCCCAAAGATACGGCCATTCTAGGGTATCAAACGCCATTGAGGCATCCAGGGACGCCAAAACGGCCGGTTCACGTATGTACGCCGCTCTGGCGAGCACTCCATGAAGACGCCTCCGGTTCAGAGCCGTATTACGGTGAGGTATGAAACTGGACTGGTCCGGATGGATCAAGTCGCCAACGACCCCAACCAGACGATTAGCTAAAACCTTAGCAAGAATTTTAGGCTCAGCATTTAATAATGAGATGTGCCTGTAAGAAATACACCGATCCCGCGGATTCCCCTCCTTGTGAATCACGACTATGGTAGCGGGACGCTGATCATAGGGGAGGGAGCCCACGTCACGTGCCTCAAGAAACATGTCGCAGAGATGAGGCGCCATCTTGTCCGGGCGCAGTTTATACAGTTCAATGGGAAGGCCATTGGGACCCATGGCCTTGCCAGAAGCGACCGAGAGAATAGCCAAAGCAATCTCATCAGGCGACAACGTCTCATCCATCAGTACCCTATCCGCCTCTGACAAAGACGGCAACACTATATCTCTCAGCAACAGATGAGAGTCATCCTCAAGGCCATCCGAGACTGGAGAATATACGTCGCGGAAATAAGTTGCGAAACATTCAACAATTTCCACAGGGTCAGTCACACGCACGTCATCCGCTCTCTCAATAACCGGCACCACTCGACTCGCTCTCTCCTTCTTGTCCAACCATGCAATCAATTTTCCAGCCTTATCCCCCACATCGTATAAGCGCCCTTGTTGCTCTCTACTCATCACTTTGGCCGCATCAGTAACCAACGCTCTATAGTCAAGCTGCTTAAGACTGAGAACACGCAACTTATCATTCGTAACACCCAGTTCCAGGTCCCCCTCCAACTTGGCTATTTCGTTTTCAAGGCGAACCACCTCTTCAGTCTTGCTTTTCTTGGAGTGGGAAATTAGAGAAAGAGCCTGCCCACGGAGCACTGTTTTGAAGGCTTCCCATAACGAGACAGCAGATGACACTGACCCCACATTTTCAGTGAAATAGCGTTCAATGGACTTGACCAGGTCCGCCCGGATTTTAGGATTACGCAGGTACCAGGGGTTAATCGGTGCCACCCTCTCCTCAGGCCCGGGGGTGACCTCAATGTGCAACAGTAGTGGGGAGTGATCGGAAATAATACCCCGGGCCAGATGTCTTACTTCCCATATCATCACAGCTTGAGCCGCCGGCATAAGGACATAATCAAGTCTCGATAAACTCCCATGAGCCCCTGAGTGGAAAGTGTATTGCGCCTGCCCCGGGTGCATTAGTCTCCAGCAGTCTATCAGTCCGAGGGTATCTATAAACCCACTCAGCCAGGCCTGTGCCCCCGGGAGATCCCTGGGAGGGTGACGATCCGCCCCACCAGATACGACAGAGTTAAAATCGCCCCCCACCACCAGAAACCCCCCCGGGAGTCCCAAGACCATTCGCCCCAAATCAGCGAAAGTTACGGTCTGCAATCCTGGTGGGACATAAACAGAAACGAGCGAGATGGTTCTGCCCTCCCATCAGCCTACAAGTGCAGCATACCGCCCTCTATCATCATGGATCACATCGTCCACCTCCAACGGGAGAGAGTCTCTAATCAAGATGCCCACCCCCCCGCGAGCCAGAAGTGAAACCAGAATGCACAACAAGGCGATATCCCCGCCTATCCATAGCATGGCAAGAATTCCCAATTCGATGCGTTTCCTGCAGAAAGACAATATCTGGCGACAGCCGTTTCAAAAACGGCAGCACTACTCCACGTTTAATCCTATCCCCCAAGCCATTCACATTCCACGAGAGTACTCTCAATCCCCTACTCCCCATCCCAACCCCGCGCACAACTCCCCCCCTCCAGAGAACACGATCCCGACCACCAGTCGTGTAGCGTGACGTTGCCTTGTAGAACATTCAAACATTCCCCAACTCCCCCCCTCCCCACCAACCTTCCCGTTACAACTCTCCCCGCCCTGCACCCCTGCGTGAGCCCATGTAGCCCCCCCAACTTGCAGTGTGCCTGTCGCCCTAGCATTAACTACTCTACAAAAAGAAAACCCAGAAGAGGAAAGGACCTCACTGAGCACCCCACAACCCCCGGGCATTGAAGAATAAGGCACTGAATAGAAACATCAAACCAAAATATGGAAGTGTCATCACAATGGTCAGTCACCGGGAACCAAGAGTCTATTCCTGTCCAGCCAAGCCCACTCCGTTCCCTTCGGTCTGTCCCTCTCGTCGTCGTCGCTGGGGCAGGGTATCAAGCCAATCTCCAACCTCCTACGGCCGATCGAAGAAATGCGTCCGATCCTCAAACTCAACACGCAACCTGGCCGGAAAGAGCATCGCATATTTCAGGTCCATGTCTCTCAGTCGCCGTTTAACACCCATGAACTCCTGTCGCTGCTTTTGGACCGATTGTGTGAAGTCCGGGTAGAAACTTATATGAGTGTTCTCGAACTTCGTCGGCCCACTCACCCTCGAGGCCTGCAGTATAGCATCCCTGTCCCTGAAATGAAAAATTCTGGCAATGATGGGCCGTGGGGGAGCGCCCGGTTTAGGCTTACCACCCGGAACTCTATGGGCCCGCTCAACCGCAAAGAATTTACTCAAGCCTTTGGGTGCGAGATGGTTGATCACGAGGTCTTCCACGAAGAGGTCAGCCGCAGGGACCTCCGATTTCTCCGGCACCCCGATTATGCGCACATTATTCCGCCGAGCCCTACTATCAAAATCCTCCAGTCGACGAACAGACAAATCAGTAGACGTCCGCAGATTACGGACCTCGGCTTGCAGGTCAGACACGTCCGTTACCAGACTCGACGTCGTCAGACCCAAGGATTTGACCTTTTCATTCGTTTGTGAAAGGTCCGCTCTGACTAGTTTAACGTCGATCAAAACCGTGTCCAGTTTATGGGCCAATGTATCGAATTGCTGGCCGACCGCCGCTTTCATCTCATCGATGGCACCCATGACGTCCTGCAATGTTAACTCCGTGGACGATCCCGGGCCATCCTTGGGTCTCTCCGGTGACTTATGCAGGCCACTAGGGGATCCTTTTGACTGGGTATAGCGGTCCATATTATTAGCTTGGGTATGAGCTCCCCGCCTAGTCGTCTTGGATTTTTGTTTATCTCCGTCCAATCTAGCCGCCATTATCTGATGGTCGCCAAGGTTGTCGGCCACCAACACGAGGAGCGATCCCCGGAGAGCCAATCTAGGGAGCCTCGGCGATCACAAAAGGTAGTCCAGGCTAGTGTCCAAGATCAGGCAGGACACCCAATCGTCCCACTATAAATGTGTGCTGACAATCCAGGGCCCCTCAGTCAGTTTCAGCGAGGAGACCCGAAACCGAAAGTGAAAGTGTGGAGTGCGCACCAGCCCGAGTCCTGCATGCCGTTGTTGTTCACTTTCTGCCCGGGCACCATGCCAACTCGAGTCCGGGGCAAGGTCCGGAGTAGGCCGCCAACTTGGAGTCGATGCTATTCCGGTTCCTGAAGTCCGATTTGAATTTGGACAACAGGTATCACCTCCACATAGGTTCGCCTGTAGAAGCCAGTCGATAGAATCAGGATAAATTCAGGATAGACGTGGGAAGTTGTGGAGGCCCTCGGGAGCCCTATGCCTACGCGGCCATCTTGGTTGCGCGCTCGTACATAGCTTTTTTAATGTAGTTTGGGGTCTGTAGAGAAATTTGGGTGGATCAAAAATGTACACATCTTTTCGGATTTTATTAGGAAATGCACACAATTTTATTCATCCTTTTATCGTAATGGAATTCACTTTTTTTTGTTTTGTACTGTATCGTATTTTTCTTTTTTTGCCTGCTTTTGCTTTCATGGTCGATTGTTATAGATCGAATAAAGTTTTATTGAATTGAATGGACTCAATTAGGTATGTTACTTGCTCCACTTACACAGCTGTGCACCAAGATTCCCATTTACAAATCACTGTTTTCAAATACACTTGCTAGCTGAAAAATATGAAGATGACAATTCATGTGAAAGCACCGATTTGTTAAACGAAAGCTCAACACAGTGCCTAGAGTACATGGAGCAAACTAGTTAACTACTTTCGTGTTTTCGTATTCCTGCTTGTCAACAAATTAAATGCGTCTTGGCACTAAAAAAGATGGAAAAACAAAAATGATCCACACATTCAAGTTATATTACTATGCTATTTCGAAGTTCCAGTTTTCACACAAATTAATGTTTTTATATACTTCAACAAGAATAGCAACCGCTAAACAAGTTTTTTTTTAAAACCATGCTAAGCTACATTTGTTTAGTGTTCTTGCTGACAATTGCATCCATGAAGTAATACACAGTAATTTGAGGAGGTAGTGTAACACAGTGAGCCAGTTTTTTATTTTATTTTAAACAAAGGGTCTGGTCCCATCAGTGGTCAGACATTGATCTGGATCACCTTCTACACAGTAGCACAGCCAGGACGAGCCTTGTATGAGCAATTGAAATGGGCACTTTCACTGCTGCTGTAGTATAATATACAGCAATTATAAGGCCCTGGGCCCCGGTGCCACTGCCGCACTATCAGCTATGCCACTGCTTCTACAACAAAGGCTAGGCTCAACGTGTTCTCTGCACAGACGGTACTTTGTTTATACGAGCACCAGTCGATCACCACTGAAAATAAAATATTGTATTAACGTTAGAAGGCAATCCCATTCCGGTGCTGTTTCTCTTCCACGCCTTTCTCACTCTCAAACAATCGCAAAGCAATTCTACATACCAACCCCCAGCCCCTTCTTGAATATTATTTACAATATTTTGCCATGCCTGGCACAAGCGCCATAACTTCAAATCTAAAAAATAGAGTGATGCAGTTCTTATTTCGGATTCTTAACTATAGCAGGGTCTATGACCTTTCTAAGAAAACAGCGGGTGCTGTGCTTGTTCCGTCATGAGTTGTTATATCCTGTATATCTTGGTATGAATATCCCAGCTTAGCTATCTCCCTGCTGCTCAGCCAGTGTGTGTTTACATTGGAATGTTGGTGTGAAGGATTACCAGGTTTATGGACTGATTTACATAGTTACCTTGCTGCAACTTGAAGTTAATAAAGAATTACTTAAAATGCAACTTGGCTACGTCTGGTAAAATACAACAAGTTGCTCAACACATTTGTCTGGATTATGAAGTTTGAGCACAAGGCTGCTGCATGCAAGTGATCAGTTACTACGGTCCTCCACAGTGTGGGGTGGGAGTGAGATACACTGTACATGAATCTGCACACCAAGAGCATAAACATGCTTTAATCAAATAAAATCACATTAATGTCCTTCCACAAGACGAGCTTAAAGTTAGAATACATTTCGGACATAATTAGTTCGCACAGTGTGCTGAAAACAAAGATGCAATGCAGTTATTAGCACTTCATCTTTCCATCCATAATTGGCTAATCAATTTATGTATAATTTTTAGATGTACACCATCAAAGTTAACATGTCACATGGGACTAAACCCACTTTTTTTATATTATGAATGGATATTCTTTGCTAGTCAACTTAGACTAAATGAATAGAAAGGAAAATGCTACTTACCAGTATGCATCTATTCTTGGGATGTAGAGCTGTAGATTCGTATACTTTTGCATAGATTGCCATCTGGTGTTAGGCTCGGATGTTTGCAGCTTGTTTTTGTCCTGGAAGAAGTCTTTGTAGTCACGAGGTAGGGGACTCCTCCCTAGGACGATAGTACGCATGGGCATCGACCCCATCCTTAGATTGTTTTTGCCACAAAGGGTTACGATAGAGTAGTAAGAAGTAAAAAAGAGATGTCCATGTGTAATGTATCTAAGTAAGATAGTATTGGAACAGATAAAGGTATCCGGGGAGGCGGGTGGGCTTATACAAATCTGCAGCTCTACATGCCAAGAACAGATACATACTGGTAAGTAGCATTTTCCGTTTTCGGCATATGAGCTGCAGATTGTATACTTTTGCATAGACTGCACAGCAGTTACCTCCTTAGCGGTGGCTACCTGTATCTGTTGCAGTAGTTTGAAAAAGTGTTCTTAATACAGCCTGGCCAACACTAGCTTGTTGTTTTGCCTGCACATCTACACAATTGTGTTTTGTGAAGGTGTGTGGTGCAGCCCAAGTTGCTGCTTTGCAGATGTTATCTAGGGGAATGTTCCCTAAGAATACCATGGAAGCCCCTAGTTTGCGTGTGGAATGAGCTCTAGGGGGAATGGTTAGTGTGCGTTTGGCTTTGATATAGCATATTTGGATGCATTTAACAATCCACCTTGCAATTCCAGCCTTTGAGATGGGATTGCCTTTATGAGGTGGGGAGAAAGCCACAAATAGTTTTTTTTGTCTTTCTAAAGGCTTTTATCCTTTCGATGTAGTAGAATATTGCTCTTTTAACGTCGAACGTGTGAAGAGCTCGTTCTGCCACGGAGTCTGGTTGAGGGAAAAACACTGGGAGTTCAACAGACTGGTTGAGATGGAAGGCAGATACGACTTTGGGTAAAAATTTAGGGTTAGTCCTCAGAACCACTTTGTTATGATGGATTTGTAAAAATGGTTCTTGTAGTTAATGCCTGGAGTTTGCTAACTCTCCTGAGAGATGTGATAGCAACCAAAAAGGCTACCTTCCAAGTGAGGAACTGTAGTTCACATTTGTGGAGAGGTTCAAAAAGGAGGGCCCATGAGTATGGTAAGGACCACATTTAAGTTCCACACTGGAGAGGGCGGGACTCTGGGTGGGTGGGTGGGATTATTCTTTTAAGTCCTTCCATAAAAGCTTCGATAGCGGGCCCTTGAAACAAAGACAAATGTGGTCTGTTTTGGAGATAGGCTGCTATGACAGCTAGATGTAGCCTAATAGATGCATATGCTAGGTTACATTGTTGTGGATGCAAGATGTAGCACATCATGTTCTGAATAGAAGCATCTAGTGGATTGATTTTGTTGTTTGTGCAATAAATGGCAAATCGTTTCCATTTTGCTGCATAGCATGCTCTGGTGGTAGGGCGTCTAGCTTCTGTAATGATATTCATACAGTCTGGCAGAAGAGTTAAGTAGCCAAACTCTAAGACCTCAGGTGCCAAATCGCAAGGTTTAGTTGATTGGGATCTGGATGTCTTATCTCTCCATGGTTCTGAGTGAGAAGCTTGGGTGAGAGACGTTGTTTTTGATGAGGCACTACTGATAGTTCTAATAGGGTTGTGAACCATGGTTGTCTGGCCCATGTTGAAGCAACTAGGATCATCGTGAGGGAATGCATTGTGAGTTTCCGAACCATTAACGGAATGAGTAGGAGAGGCTGAAAAGCGTAAGCAAATTTGCATGACCAGTTCATCCATAGCGCATTGCCTTTGGACAATGAGTGTGGATACCTGGACGCGAAGGTTGGGCATTTTGCATTTTGGTGTATGACAAACAGATCTATTTCTGGGTGGCCCCACATGCGAAAGAATGGAAGAAGAACTTGAGGATGAAGTTCCCGTTCGTGGATCTGCTGTTTCTGACGACTGAGCAGATCTGCTTTCTGATTGTGTACACCTGGGAGGTGTTCTGCCAAGAGATATGTTTTGCGGAATGGCCCATCTCCATATGCTCTGAGCTAGGTGTGAAAGCGGCAGTTTGTGTTCCCCCCTGTTTCTGTATGTAGTACATTGCTGACATGATGTCTGTACAGACCAGGACAGCTTTGCCTAGGAGGTGGAGTTTAAAAGATTTGAACGCTAGGAAGATTGCTAACAATTCCAGTTAGTTTATGTGGAATTGTCTTTGTTGGGGTGTCCATATGCCCTGGATGGTATGGGTTTGAAGATGAGCTCCCCAGTCTGTGAGCGATGCGTTTGCCGTTAGCACTGTCTATGGAACCGGGTCGAGGAACGGCCGCCCTTTGGAAAGGTTTTGTGTGTTCCCCCACTGCAGAGAGCGATGGGGCAGTCATCCACCAACACCAGATCTGTTAGCTGACCTTGAGCCTGGTTCCACGGTCGCGCCAAACATTCCTGTAATTGACGCATTTGGAGTCTTGCATAAGGGACAAGGAGAATGCAGGAGGACATCATCCCGGTTAACTGCATGAACACGCGCGCCTTTTTCGGCTCCGAAGATTTCTTCGGTTCCGAATCTTTGTCCTGCTTTGACGCCGAGAGCTTCGACGTTGACGAAGAGTCTTTGCCTTGTGGCTTTGGTGCCGGGGAGGACTTCCCGGCACCAGAATGAGGTTGACTCGAGCCCGAGTCGGAAGGCCTATGTTTTGGTTTCATAGCCGGGCCCAAGGGCGGGTCGTCTGAAGTATGTTGTCGTGTCAACCCGAGTCGGAGGGCGAGGGTGTTACCGGGGCCTTCGGTTTGTTTTTGGGGAGAGGTGTTTTGGTACTCACGGACAGCTGAGCCGGGGTGACTGTCTCCTCTTCAGCGTCGGAGTCATCAGCTTTGGAGACGTAGAGGTCTTCTTTGTCACCCGATTGTTCCGGCTGGATTTTAGGATCTGCTCCGAAAATGTCCAGAATCGAGCTGCTTCCGTTTCCCGACGTCGAGCCCGATGATCACGGATGGTTTTCTTCGACCTGAACGATGCACATGCCTTGCAGTTCTTTTCTTTGTGCTCCAGGGTGGGGCAGAGAATGCACACCTTGTGCAAGACTGTGTGTGGGAACTTAGCACCACACCCAGGACATTTTTTTTTAAAGGAGTCTTTTCCATTGACTGCAGCCGTGGTCGGCGCGGAGAGGCCCAACGGCCCACGTCGAAAATAGAGGTAAAGAAGTTTGTTTTGAAGATGCACGTCGAAAACGGAAACGCGATCGAGACAATACCGTTGAGTGGAGAGAATTGTATGTCGAAGTGGGATTCAAAACCGATATCGACCCGGAGCGCAGCAATGTACATCTGAACCCGATGGCGGAAAAAACAATCTGAGGATGGAGTCGATGCCCATGCGCACTATCGTCCTAGGGAGGCGTCACCTACCTCGTGACTACAAAGACTTCTTCCTGGACAAAAACTAACTGCAAACATCCGAGCCCAACCCCAGATGGCGATCTATGCAAAAGTATAGAATCTGCAGCTCATATGCCTCGAACAGTAATCCACAATTAAAATAAAATTCTTAATTGAAAGACTCTGCTTTTTAGTTAGTACAGCCTCACTACTTAAAATGTGCCCTGCAAAGGGTACACATTTGAGATAATGCTCATCCGTTTCACCAATCTGCTCAGTGAGTGTCGACTGGAGAAAATAGAGGTTGTATCTTCGCACGGTTGAAAACAAATTGGACGTAAAGAGGAACATTTTAAGTATGTTTGTAGACCATGGTGTCCCTGAAGAAGACTGAGTGTTATAGGAACATTTGTAAAGAACATACAGCAGTTTTGGGATAACCATTGTTTTAATTATTCTCTCTTCCTGTAAGTGACAGCGGCAACCTTCTCCATCTATTTGTTGTGCTCGCTTTCAGGACGAAGCCTACTAGACTTTTTGTGGGCATTCTGAAAGCTTCCCTGGAAATGCATTCCGCCATTGCTTACCATTAGCTTTGCGGTTTGTAACTCATATTTTCTGGCTTTTTATTTGCTGGCTTTATTTGTTTTAGGCTGTCCAACATGTATTTGTTGTTCCCCTGGAGTAAACCTTGTTCACCATTGCACCTTGTAATGTTCCACGAGTCCTCACTTTCTGTAAACAGGCCTTTAAATTTTGTTTTTGTCACATTTGGCATGTGTTCAAAGACAGATCAAATGTCAGGCTCTGTATTATGAGGGGCCATGGTGTTTACTTTTCTTTCTCGGACTTCAAAGTGAGAAGATTTAGGTGAAAATCTTGTTGAGTACTGGGAAATATTTTCTTTTTCTAGCATGTATCAAAATTTTAAATGTCTGTAAATGAACTGTGAAAATATTTCAGAATTTACGAAAGCACAAATGAACTTTAAAAAAAGAAATAATTAAGAAGTGTGGTGGAAACAAATATTTTAACACAATCAAAACAAATCGACACACTAGGTGATGCTATTTCTGTACATTATTGTTTGAGTACTTCCACACCATACATACTGTTCACTACACCACTCCACTCTACGATACGACACTCTACTCCACGACACAACACCCTACAGCACACTACTCCATGACACTACTCTATGCCACTTCACACTGGGCTACTCTACAACATTCCATGCCACTTTGCTCCACTCTGCACCACACCACTTTATTCCACTCTAGGCACGCCACTCTGACACTACTCCACGCCACTCTAAGCAATGCCACTCCACTGTACCATACTTGAATCCACTCCAAGCCCCTCCACGAAACTCCTCGCCCTCTGCTCCACTAACTTTTAGGCAAGGGCGGCTCCACCGCTAAGGCGGAGGAGCGTTGCACAACTGCCTTTCAGCATGGCAAAAAAGGAAAAATATATTGATAATAAAGCAATGTTATAATTTTATTTTTCGGTCCTGAGGCAGTTTTGTGGGGCGGGGCTAGGCTGGGCAGCAAGGGGAGGAGTGGTGGCGCCCTCGTAAATGTATATGAATGTTCTCCACCTAAGCTGGATTACAGCCTTGGTGGAGAACATGCCCAGGCTCCCATTCTCCCATCTGAGTGCCAAACCGTGGCGCTCAGACCAATCACAACGCTGCATTGTAGCATTCTGATTGGCTATGGGGAGCCTGGGTGCTTTATGCTTCCAGTTCCAACAGAAGCCAGAAAGAGGACGAGAGGACGGAAGAGAGAAGGCGGCCGGCCAGTTCTTTTTTCTTCAATACCCATCTCTTCCTTCCCCTCCTTCCCCCTCACCACTACAGCTTTGCGGGAGAAACCACGACGGCTTTTAGTCATACTGAACAGCAGCCAAGCTGGTGTACATCATGGTTAAAACACATTAGCAAAGACAAAAGCTCTTGCAGAGGCGAGACCTATTGGCTTTGTCAATGCTTGTTCTATTATGAGGCTGTAATTCTCCCTAATGATTTAATTATCTTGATGGAGAAAGTTCCTTAGATATGGAACTGCATGTTTGCATCATTTGCGTGGGTACTCCATTTGTGGGTGACTAGTAGTGTTTATGAAAGTGTACTAGGATGGTTTTTTTTTTGACAATTAATTGTAATAACAGTGAAGGCACCATATTTTATAATTTCTCTGATGGTAATGAAACCGGTTGCTGTTAAGTTGTTTGATAAGCAAAAGAATATATTCAGCATAAATAGAGATTAAAAGTCACGTCAAGGAGTGGTAATGCCTCTGAATGAGTAGTATTTATTCAATCAGCAAGCAAGGGGTTCAACGGCGATAGTAAATAAGTCTGAGAGAAAACTCCTGTCTAGTGTCTCTCTCAATTCTAAATGACTCAGACAAGAATGTTTGGCTGCAGTACCAGACTTTTGGATAGGCGCTGCGCTCAATTTAGCGCAGATAGCCTTTTGCACCACAGTGGTTAATTCAAGCCCTGTACCCAGGCCACCGTGGCCAGTCAATCCCTGCTGTGCATGAGACAAGCAGTCAACACCCACCACATATGGTGTTATGCAATATGCCGCTGGGGTTGCCTGCAAAGCCCAGCTGGATCCTGCGTTCCACCCACAGCAGGCTGCCAAACTTTGTTTGTGTTACTCAAGTTTCTTATAGTGAAACAATTTTATTTTTCTTAGTGTTAAACAGTTTTTTTCTTTTTTAGAATTTTTTTTTTAACCAGTTTAATAAATTGATTTTTTTCATTACTTCCTTCTCTTTTTTAAAACTCTGGAAGAAGGCCAACATTTGTGGTACTTTTCAAATGCTGGTTCATTGCCTGTTAGATTACATTTTTGTTCACAACTTCCAACCTCTGAAAAAATTATCTTTTTGCACGGATTGCAGTACCAGAGAGAACATCTGCAATCTGTGTTCTGCTTCCTCTTTGTGAGGTATTTCATCATGCCACCTGTGCCGAACGAGTACATCCCTGGGTGTCCATGCAGCAGGACCTGGTGAGATAAAGGGCTTGTAACCTCTTGGGCATTCACTTTTCTTTCTCTCCTTGGGCATGTGAAAAATTTCCACACCAAAGATTTTTTCATCTCAAACGTTCAGCAGCACCACCCTTGAAGTTGTTACCACCTCCACAATATCCACATATTGCCGTCTGCCCTTGATTAGTTCCTGGTGCTTTCTGGCTTTAAGACAAGTCTGTTGGGATGCCATACAGGTCTCAGCCAATACTTTCCACACTCTTTGGAAAAGTGAAACTGGCATCTTTTAAAGGGTGGCCTCCTAATTTCTACAGGCTAGTAAAGCATGGAGTGTTATTCAGATGAGCCATTTTTGCGGGGCTCCTGGATTCAAAAATACTCTGCGACTCCAATAGAGACAATGGTATGGAGCCACAACTCTATTTCCGAATTCACCTGTCTTGCAAGACTGAATTTTCTTTCCGCGTGCTGAGACAAAATATGGAAAACTCAAATCATATATATATATTTTTTTTTTTCCACAAAGTTGTTCTTGGTATGAAAAAACAATATGTTTTTATTGTTTGAGGGTAGGCCAACGTGTAACTTTAAACTTACACCTGCTGGAGGTACGTTTTAAATATGTCCATGTTTTTAGCCTCCTTGGATTTGCGGCACTGGGAACCAACCCTGTTGTTCCTGGGCATGCTCCTGGAACCACAATTCCTTAAAAACCATTGTAGAGCTTTCACTGGTTCCTTCCGGGACTCTGTGGATTTCCTAGTCCCCAGGAACAGGCAGAGAAAGTGCACTGTTCCACCAGGCGGGAGCAGAAAGCTGGTCTCGCCCTGTGGGAGATCAAAACATTTCCCTGCCTGCACTCTCAGAAACGGAAATTGAGTGAATTGCTCAAACATCATGGAAGCAAAAGAAAACGGCTCCCACTGTATCGGCGATGAGTGCAAGCAGGGGAGCCGGAGGGGCTGCAGGGACCCTGAGTCTCCCTTCAGCTCCCAATGAAAGAAGCTGTGGAGTTCCCTAACGTGCAGGTGCTGGGAGAGGGCGGGCCATGAGGACCCAAGGCTCGCCCCACAGCCCGAAGAAATTAGAAAGGTGGGCACCCCTAAATTTAAGAAAAAGTTGCCGGCTCGTACGTGGCCCCATAAAACGGGGACGCTTGCAGGGCGCTGGTGGGGCTGCAGGGGCCCTGGTGCTCTCCCCACGACCCCCTATAAAAAAGTAGTGAGTGTTCCAGTTGGAACTGGGACAGCAAGAATTTTTTTTTTTAAAGCCAAATGTGATCTACAACAAGCACCGCACAAGGCTGCGAGGGTTGTTTACATTTTTCAATATTGCATTTTTTTCGCTAAAAAATAGTAAAAGGAAAATGTAGTAATTGTTTAAAAAAATGTCTATTTATTTACACATTTTTCAACCACTAAATGTATTAATAAAAGCTATGTAAAAGAAAGTCACAGACATGTAGTTTAATACAACTTTAATAAATATTTTTAAGTAATCAATATTAATAGACATTGCATTGTGTGAATTATTGAGATATACATTTGATTAAAATTATTGGGGAAAGATAATCTGGTTTATATATAAGGGGTTGGGTGCGAGCGAGGAGGGGTTTTGGCTGCAGGTAAGGCTTTGCAGTCATACCCCTGTCAACAAGGAGAGGCTGTTGGCTTTACAGATGTTAAAAGAATATTAATTTACATTAAATAAAAAACTAGAAATTAACAGAAAAAAAATAACCCAATGGCTAAACTAACATTATGGGTAGGTGAGAATTCTCAAGTTATTAGAACTTGTGCCCTAAGATGATTATACCTCGAGCACCTGCCATCCACTGCTAATTACCCCATATATGACATTATTTACGACATCACTGATAATATCACTACAACATTGGCGTGAAATTATTGATGGGAGAACTGCTAGGCCATGGCAGGAGTTATAATTACTTTAGGGCACAAGTTCTAGTTACCTTGTGTAGGAAGGTGGATATCTGACTATGGTTACCCCCAACTTTTTGCCTAGTGTCTAGCTGGTTTTTCGACTTAGTTGGCCTGAGATCCTGCCATTCAGGGTCTCAGGCTGTCTGCTCTCTCTTTAAAATGGACTCCATGTACCCTAGGTACATACCCAATTGGTAAGGATCACCTTATTGGACCCTGTACAGTGTACCCTAGGTAGCCAGGGCATAAGTGTACCCTAGGCCTCCCAGGGGCTGCAGCATGTATTATGCCACCCCTGGTCTGGCCCTCCAATCAGACACAACTGGCTGATCACTCAGCTGGGGCAAGGTCGTGTAATCACCCCTTGCTTAGATATAGTATACCTATATCTACCCTTAAAATAGACACATGTGTACCTGTGAGCCATTCATATGGCAGGCCTTAACAATCCTGGAGGCAGAGTGCTTGGTAACATGTGAGATGGTGCTCTAGCATGAGCTGAGCCTGTCTGCAGCTTTCGGAACCAGGTCCTTATAGCTGTTCTATGATATAGCCTACCATATACTCTTAAAGTACCTTATAATCTTAAACGGTTCTGGTAACTATGGTTTGGCTTTATCAAAACATGTCGTGTAAGGTGTCTAACACTTTGGAATAATACCCCCATACCATTTCTGGTGATGAGGATATTATTCCTCCCTTCTAGAGGGAGAGACATGTTAAAATCCTACTTTGCGGTTTAACTCTGACCAAAGCCACAGCATCACAAAATGGATGCTGCTGCCACAGACACGAGCCTGACCTCCTGCAGCTGGGATCCCTCCCAGCCAGGGAGGCCTGGACAATAGGTTTCCTGCTTGGGGAGGTGCTAGCACCTCCCCAGACAGACTTTAGTGTATTGGGGCAGGGAGGGCTGAAAGGAATGAGACATGCCTGGGGCACACAAGGTGCTCCATGCATAGTCCAGTTCAAACCGGTGCTGGGGCACTCCAGCCCCAGTTCTGGCGCGAAACTGGACAAAAGAAAGGGGGTGTAGCCACTCCCCTTCCTGGTCCCACCCATAGGAGGGACCTTGCAGGTAGCCCAGCCCGCTAGCCTAGTATATTAGAAGGTAGCTGAGCCCTGCAAAATAGATTATCCTGAATCTGCAACTTGAACAGAAACTCTGGACCTTCGACATTCGACCTCAGGAAGAAGACTGAAGAATCTCCCTTGTGGCCAAGGAGTGACCACCCTGGGCAACCAGGCACCATCCAGCGACCGCTGCTTGCTTTGCGACTGATCCTACGAGGGACAACTGCAGAGACTGACCAGCGCCGAGACTGCCAGACACCTCTGAACCAGATCCACCTCTACAGCGAAGCTGAGACCCGTGGAGGCGACGTGGGACCGGCGACTTGGGAAAAGTGGCTAGTAACTGACTAGCGCGACTTCTGAGGCTTCCTCGAGGCTGTACTTGGGGAATTGAGAAGCCCCCATCCCGAGCACCATCTGCAAAGAAGATCAGCTCCCCACACTTCAAGTGTTCTGCGTGGGGCCCTTCTGCACCCGAGTTGCACGACGTGTTGTCAGGTTGCTGGCCCGTTGGCTAGTGACCTCTGCGACGACGAACCTTTGATTTCACCTTGTTGGTCCGGCTCCTCCAGACTGGCACCCGCTCCTCTGTGAAAGAGAAGCACCCCAGACCTTCCTGGTCTGCACCAGAAGCAAGTCCTCCATTCTGCGCGGGTTCCGCTTGCCAAGGCTTGTTGGATCCTAACTCGACATCGACGCCGCCGACAGCAAGAGCCTCCGTGGGACAGCTCGCCTCCTGGTCCTGGTCGTCCTCGACGTCTCCTGGTACCCGTGGCTGCTGCGACAAGCTTCACCTCTTCACCTGCATCCGCACGACATCGTCTGGTTCCTTCCTGGTTCCTTCCCGGCTCCTGGCTGGTGACCTAGACTCCGTCCCTTCTGCTTGCAGGTATCCTTCCTTCTTGATTCCATCCTTGGGATCCACCGGACACTCTTCACTGACTGCCTGTCAGCAACTTCCCTTCAGGCATGCATAGGAGTCCACGACGAAATCCGACGCAAGTTCACACCTATGCACCTGCAGCCCGTGGGCTAGGTAACTTGAGCACTCCGGTGCTCACAAGGGTATTGACTATCCTAGGGTCTAGTTTCCAAGTCTTTAACTCCTAGCTATCCCAGAAGTGTCCTAAAACTGTTAATTTCTAATAACTACTATTTCTATAGACTTTTACGCATTACGCGTGAGTGTTTCCACTCTGCACCTGAATCCCGAGGGCCTCCCACTTCCTAACCTTTGGTAGTATAGTGTAACCCCAGCAATTCCCTAGGCCTAGGCCTATCCTGTGTTCGTGACAGTGGTTCTTATACCACTTACTTAGTATATGGTTTGCGTGGCCCCTAGGGCCTAACTGTATTACTTACCTGTGTGACTTAATGTATGCTTAAATAAGACTGTGTTGTACTTACCTCGAATTTCAAAGAGTGCTGAGGGTTTGACTAGAATAAATACATTCTATTTTTATATATATCTGTTGTGGTGTCCTTTCATTTGGTATTCAAGGGATCCCATATGGTATAACAGTTGGCTTCACATGCCATACAGAGTTTAGCCTAAGACTGCTCTTGTCCATGCTACCACTAGGATAGCTGGTCTATAAGGTTGACTTTACAACCAATCACCATAAGGGTTGTTTGGACTGATACAAGGTGTACACTAGAATTAGTGACATCATATATCCGGCCAACTTCTCACACCTGCTGAATTTCTATGAGTGTGTTTGTGTAAAATATGAACCTAACTATAGCATCCCTGTAACCTTTGATATATATATATATATTTATTTATATTTTTCAACCAGTGGTGGGTGCCCATGGGGAGTTAGTTAGGTTTGAATTTCCACAGGAAAATAATTTTTTGTTTTTCCTAATAAGGACCAGTTTGACAAATCTTCACAAAACTTTCCACAAAAAGTCTCCTCAAACTCCGCTCCTTACTGGAAAGTTTAAGGATGATCCATCAAGTGGGGCTGAGAAAAAGAGGGGTTGAGGAGAGGAGCAGCGGGGGTTTCCCAAAACATGCTTTCCCCATTCATTTCTCCATAGGAAATTTGAAGAGCGATACCACAAAAACTGCTGAACGCAACTACCCCAAATTTGGCAGAAAGCTAAATCTTGATCCAGAAAACATGCTTTTTGTGTTTGAGTAAATCAGTTCAGTAGTTTTTGAGATAGCAAGGCTAAAAAAATTTGTATATCACACCATGAACGATACACATACATGCATATACTTGCCACAATCTCACCCACTGCATTAAACAAAGATCTCTGCTTTTAATGAATGTGTCTGTGTATTATATAAATATATATATATACACACACACACACACACACACACATTATCCACCCTAAAACACCCTTACCCACCCCTAACATCACCCTTACCACCCACCCTTAAATCCTTATCAAAAAGTCCTTACCCTAATTCCTAATTTATATATATATATACCGGCACGCTCTGCCGGGGTGTACGCCACCTCTCTTGGGTCCCAGCAGCCGGAAGGAGCCATTTGGATTTGTTTGAAGACGGAGGGCTGCACACAGACCGTCCATCCATGGGAACACTGTGCAGCGAGTTGTAGCATTCAACAAAGGCAAGGAGGTGAGTCCGTTTCTACTTTGTCTGCCTCTACGTGTCTGAACGCGGTGCGCTTTCCTCACGGCGAGGCACCAGCGTTTTCTCCGGGAGAAGCGGCTTTTTGAATAGGATTCCCTCCGTTACCCTTGCCAGCCTTGCCAAAAGATTCACTTTAATTTGCGGAACTTTTAAGTGAGACGAGGCACTTATGCAACGTTGCCGTACTTGGACTGTGTATATATTTGTGTACCACAAGCACTCAAGTACAAATCTTCTACTCGACATTGTTCTTTGAGTGAAGCCCATGTTTGGCAGGAGGAACCTGTTATCTATACAGGGGAAGACAGACCACAAACGCTACTAAACAGTAAGGTGTGTTTTACAATGAATGAGGAGGAAGAAAGGAGGGCAGCTGCCCAAGCTATGTTTACAAGAAAACCAAGAACTAAGACCACACTCGAACCGACATCAACGCACACTTCATCAATAGAGGAGAAAATCAAAACTTTAGAAAAACTTCGGAGATCTCCAAATGGTGGGAGGCGATCTCCCTACAGAACTATGTTGATCAAAATATGGTACCAAGAGGCTTGCGGATATTTATAACACCGACATATGAAACACCTAACCCTAGCATGCTCACAGAGTGGTCTGAAAACTCTGCTCTCAGCTCCAAAAGAATGTTGGAAATTTTGATTAAGTACGCGTGGATTGAGAGAGACAATATCATTAAGCAGATACAAGAACTCATGGAAGACTTGCAAAAACTCTGATACTGAAGCAGTTGAGGGTTCTATGAATGCCATGAAAGAGCGCCTGAAAAAACACGAAGATTAGATCAAAGCGCGCAAAGAAAGGAAGCTAAACCGAGACTACAACGACTAAGATAGTGGGAGGATTCTCACTTTCAGCAAGAAATTTGACCATCTATACAACAACAAAGGAATGGACATTATTTCCACAGATGAGCAGACAGGCATCTCAACAGTTTCTGTATCTACAGCCAGCGAAACTGAATCTGATGTGTCAGTTGAAGCAGCCCCCAACAACGAAGGCAACAGCAGACCTGTGAATTTTTTAGAGGAATATCGTCATCTGCGCCGGAGCAGACGGACGAAACAGGATACTCCGGCAACAAAATCAAGGGGCCAGAGAGGGAGAGGACGCGGCAGAGGCCGAGGAAACAACGAAACAGGCACAAGAGACCCCAGCAACGATGGCGGAAGAGGCAGAGTAAGGGGCAATATGGGAAGCAGAACTCGCCCAAGAAAAGCATATTAATGGACCCCACCATGGTAAATAAGACAGTGGTTAATCTATCGAAGAGAAGCATCAACGAGACTGAAAAAGCAACTTTATGCTTAGGCCTTTCATTTTGTCCTTCTGCCCCCTTTAATTTCACTGACACCAGAATAGACCTCTTCAAGTTTGTATGAAAATTGAAATTAAGAAAATGGCATAAACTTAAGAGATTGGGGGATTCAAGAAAAGGCATCACTGGCACATCTCATCACCTAGACAACATCACGCTAGGCGACATTGATGTACTCGTTGACATGATACACCTAGCTCATGACTCTAGTCCCGCAACCAACAGAACCCACAATGAAGACCTACTTAGTACCACACAAGTTGTTGACAGACTAGGTTTAACTACTGACAGTCATGTATCTTCAGGCTTTAAACCCAAATCAACATTCTTTCCCACGTCCTCGTACGATCCCATTGACACCTTTCATGATTGCGTTAATAAGTCATTGTGCACCTTCAGACACAAGAAGAAAAAAAGTTATAACAATAATTTGTCATTCACACAGAGACAGTCACTTAAATCACTTACTGAAGATAGCAACATTGTTATCCGCCCCGCGGATAAAGGTGGCAACGTGGTAATTTTGGACAGGGACAAATATATTGCTGAAGCAGTCAGACAACTCTCTGACATTAGGTATTATGAACACATAAACATGGAGAATTACAACACCAGTATCATATGTTTATGGGACAAACTTATTACCTGGAGAGAGAAGGGCCTACTTGAGTGGGAAGAATACACATATCTAAAAAATGATCATCCAATACTTCCAGCCCTCTACCTACTACCAAAACTACACAAGGACCCCACTGACCCACCTGGACGCCCAATTGTTTCTTCCAGGGGCAGTGTGTTAGAACATGTCTCTAAATACATTGACCATTTTCTTAGGGACTATGTCAGTAACCTACCCAGTTACATCAGGGACACGAAAGATTTCCTCAAAAAAATTGAGGGTATTAAGTGGGAGACAAGTTCTTGCCTCATTACGCTAGATGTTCAGTCACTATATACCATCATAGACCATCAACAGGGGATAGAGGGCTGTGAACATTACCTCAATACCAGACCCTTACGCCTCAGAGATCACAACATGATGATTTTGGACATGATCATTTATTGTCTCACCAATAACATTTTTCTTTTTATTGGTGAACTTTATAGACAAGTGGTCGGGATGGCGATGGGTTCTTGCTTCGCTCCCAGCCTGGCAAATCTCTTTATGGGACGGTGGGAGGAGCAAGTTTTCTCAAACCCTGACTACAAACAAGATCTAGAACATGTCACAACATGGATGCGCTACATAGATGACTTGTTCATCATATGGAATGGCGACGAAGAACAAGCCATCCAATTCATAGATAAACTTAACATCAATAACAACAACATTGTACTGACAAGTCACATCAGTAAGAATAGTGCAGAATATCTTGATGTCAGATTGGACATCATAGATAATTCTATACAGACTACTCTGTTCAGAAAAGCTACTGCAGGCAACAGCGTCCTACATGCCCTCAGCAGCCACCCTGAGACACTCAAGTGGAGTATTCCCTATGGTGAGCTGTTGAGGGCTAAAAGAAACTGTAGCACCCCAGTTGCCTATGAAAACATCAGTAAAGAGATGATGACACGGTTCAAAACTAGGGGTTACCCTAACTGGGTACTTCGCAAAGCCAAGGATAGAGCAGACGCCACACTAAGAGATCTTACCCTTTCTGACAAACCTGCTGAAACCTCCGATGAGAACAATGATTCAACCAGAATGATTATGACTTTCAATTCAGATTCCAACAAAATACACAAAATAATAGCAAAAAATTGGGATATCCTAAAGTGCGACAACGTCATTGGAATGACTGTCCCCAACAGACCCAGCATCACCTATCGCAAGGGTAGAAGCATCAGGGATTTGGTAGTAAAAAGTGATGTCACCATATACCCCACTAGACAACAACACCGCTTGGAGGGATTTTTTCCTTGTGGGCATTGTAAAGCCTGCAAGAACAGCACGTTCCGTAACATAATTAGCTACAATGGCATCACCAAAGAGATCAAGGAATTCCTTACATGCAGTACCACCTTTGTGATCTATGCAATAGAATGCCCATGTAAATTGTGGTACATAGGTAGCACCACTCTTCTTGCCAAAAAAACGTGTTCTCGAACACTATCGAGCCATTGCACACAATGATGATAAATACCCTGTGGCTCGTCATTTCAAGGAAAAACATTTTTCTAATCCTGCCCTCTTAAAATACTTCATTCTTGAACAGATTACGAAAAATCCCAGAGGAGGCAACAGGGTACTCAAATTGAGGCAGCGTGAGTCCAAATACATAATTGATTTTCAAACGAAAGACCCGGGGGGCCTTAATAAGGATGAAGAATTAGCTGTTCACCTGAGGGAATAACATGCTGCGATGTTAATGTGACCTTGGTTCTCTTTCTTGTTCTTTTCTTTTGCTTTACCATGAGATGGTTTCAATTTTAACTTTCTCTCCTCATCAGATTGTGTTCATTGAGTTATTGCGATAACCTTTTAAGCAATTTTAACATCATGTTTTTCTCTTTTCTGTTTACAGGAAGAAAGGAAGGTGCCCAAACACCGGCACTCACCACACACGGGCTACCTACCCTTCCTTCCCTTCTTCACTCGTTGAGCACGGTGACTGATGATCAATGTTTCTTTTGTTATGACAACCGGAAGACTATGGTACAGTCCAAACCATTTTGCATTTAACAATGTAGTTCTGGCATTTTTTTGACATTATTCTTTTTCCTGCCCCTTCAGGCCATTGATCTGCCATCTGTCATGGATATTCACCTACATAATCCATGTTATTTTCTTTGTTGATTGGTGTTACATGCACAGGCCACTTGGCCATTTATTTCATATGGACATCTCCATGAGGATATTTAATCAATGACAATGTGCCATGTTTACATTTATTTCTGTATACCTACACTGCTTCGTACAATCGAAGAAAGTTTGCAGTGCTTTCCATGTTCTTTCACTTGTCACTTGACAGTTTACCCATTATTTTGCAGAACTTTTGTGAAGAACATTTGTATGCAACAGCAGGGGTTATTGATCATTTGGACGCATTTGTGCACTATGCAGTTATTTGTCTGTCCTTTTATGACCCTTGATCCCCGCAGGCAGGTCACTCGTGTAACACGGTATTGGTCGCTGTAACAATACACATTTGGCATCTACATCGAACATTTACACAAGGTATTTTACCGTCATTTTCACTTCACCTACAAGTGCGTTACCGTTTGAGTGCTATTCTAGCAGTAATTACTAACATTTGCTACCGCACGGCATTAAATATAAGTCCTGTGTGGTGAGCTCTGAATGCAATGTATTTATGCGTTACACAGCACACCACATTCTAAGATGTCTGCCACTTTTTTATCCTACGTTCATTGGTTTTCAATTTGTCCTTTGTTGATGTTGATGAATTAACTTTATCAGTCACCGTGTCTGCACAATCATTCACGTGAACAAGGCCTTCGAGCTGAAACGCGTAGTGAATTAAAACACCTCTTTCTAGACATCTCCGTTTGTGGTCTGTTCTTCTGAGAGCGTACGAGGAATTGCTTCTGCATCTTTATATATATATATATATATATATATATATATATATATATATATATATATATATATATATATATATATATACATACATACATACATACATATATACACACACACAGGAAAAAACACAAAGGTTACAGGGACATTATAGTTAGAGCTCCCAGTTTTATGGTACTTTTTTTTTTTAACCGAGCTTAACTGTCAACCAATCCGATGATACCACCCTTTGGAACCTTCCTGGGAGAAGCTGCAGTGCCTCAGATTTTTGAAGCACTAGTGCATACTATATGTATAACACAGAGAAATAAAGGTGAGCTTCTCTGGACAGGTGGGCGGGTCACATGTGAATCTATGAAAGATTCCAATCAGGTGAGTAACTTATTTCTTACTCCATTCTTTGCTTTGAACTCTTATAGATTCACATGCTTGAATCAGAATAGCAGGCAATAACGAGCACATTTTGTAAAGACACACACACACACACACACACACACACACCCACACCCCCCCCCCCCCACACACACACACAATACAGATAACACAGGAATATACAGCAGAGAAAATGTGCAGAAACAGGTTAAGGGGATGGTAGGAAGACTACGATATATCACCTTTATGCAAACAGGTGTCGCAGAACTGCTTGTCCCACTGCTGCGTCTGAGGACCTTTGAATCAAGACCGTAATACAGCAAAAAGGTGTGTACTCTTTCAGGTTGCTGCCCAGCAGATATCTGACAATGACACCATGCCATGGATGTGGAAATGGCTCTTGTGGAATGAGCCTGTACTTTAGAGTTCAAAGGCTGTCCTACCTTTTGATGACAGAAACAAACAGTTTTCGATATCCATATAGATATGCTCTGTTTGGTAACTGGAAGACCTTTCCTTGGCACAATAGGTCCCGATACCAGACACAAGTCTGGAGGACATTAGGTCTATGTTGATATGTTTTTATGTTTAAAAACAGAACTAAATGTGTAGTGATTTTTGACTTTGTCTTCATGTTTGTACAAAGAGTCTTAGTTATTGACTAAATGTATGTGTGTCATGCAAGGAAAATGCTACTTACCAGTATGCATCTGTTCTTGACATGTAGAGCTGCAGAGTTGTACACTGTGCATAGATCACCATTTGGTGTTGGGCTCGGATGCTTGCACTTTGTTGTTGTCTTGGAAGAGTCTTTTGTAGTCACGAGATAGGTGACTCCTCCCTTGGACGATAGTGCGCATGGGCATCGACTCCATCCTCAGAGTGTTTTTCTCCATGATGGGAAATGATGGAGTCAGTAAGAAATAAAGAGATGTCAATGTGAATGTATCTAATTAAGATAGTACTGTAACAGATACAGGTTCCGGGGAGGCAGGTGGGAGTGTACAACTCTGCAGCTCTACATGCCAAGAACAGATGCATATTGGTAAGTAGCATTTTCCGTTCGAGGCACATGAGCTGCAGACTGTACACTGTGCATAGACTTTACAGCAGTGTCTCCCCTAGCGGTGGTCACCTGTATCTGTTGCAGTGGTTTGAAAAAGTGTTTTAAGAACAACTTGGCCTACGGAAGCCTGTTGCTTAGCCTGCACGTCAACATAATAGTGTTTGGTGAAGGTGTGTGGTGTAAACCATGTTGCTGCTTTACAGATGTCATCTAAGGGAATGTTCCCTAAGAATGCCATGGAAGCCCCTAGTTTGCGTGTTGAGTGCGCTCTAGGGGGAATTGTTAATGTGCGTTTAGACTTCTGGTAGCATATTTGAATGCATTTTACTATCCACCTAGCGATCCTAGCTTTGGAGATGGGGTTACCTTTATGAGGTGGTGAGAAGGCTACAAACCGTTGTTTTGTCTTCCTAAAAGGTTTAGTTCTGTCAATGTAATAAAGTAGGGCTCTTTTGACGTCCAGTGTGTGAAGAGCTCTCTTTGCTACAGAGTCTGGGTTTTGGAAAAACACCAGTAATTCTACTGATTGGTTAAGATGAAAAGCGGAGATTACTTTGGGAAGGAATTTTGGATTTGTTTTAAGAACCACATTGTTACGATGTATTTGTGAGAATGGTTCTTGTAAGGATTAAGCCTGGATCTCACTTACTCTCCTGAGAGAGGTACTTGCGACAAGGAAAGCTACTTTCCATGTGAGGAACTGTAGTTCACATTTGTGTAGAGGTTCAAAAGGGGGACCCATGAACCTGGGAAGAACAATGTTTAAATTCCACACTGGAGAGGGTGGTAGTCAGTGGGGAATTATCCTTTTAAGGCCCTCCATTAAGGCTTTAATTGCAGGTACTCTAAATAGTGACAAATGTTGTCTGTTTTGTAAATAAGCGGCAAGTGTCACTAGGTGTAATCTTATGGATGAATATGCTAGATTACACCTTTGTAAGTGTAGCAAATAGCAAATGATGTCCTGGATTGAAGCATCCAGCGGATCGATGTTATTGCAGTAGATGACAAATGTTTTCCAGTTTGCTGCATAGCAAGCTCTAGTAGTAGGGCGTCTGGCTTGTTTAATGATGTTCATACAGTTCGGTGGAAGGTTAAGATAACCGAACTCTAGGACTTCAGGAGCCAGATCGCTAGATTCAGTTGACTTGGATCGGGGCGCCTTGTCTCCAAGGTTCTGCGTTGGCAACGTGGGGGAGAGACATCGTTTTTGGTGTGGAGCTACTGAAAGTTCCAGTAGTGTTGTGAACCACGGTTGCCATGCTCATGTGGGAGCTACCAGGATCATCCTGCGAGACTGTTGTCTGAGCCTGCGTACTACTAGGGGAATCAGTGGGAGTGGCGGAAAAGCGTACGCAAAGCTGCCTGATCAGTTTATCCATATTGCATTGCCTTTGGAAAACGGGTGTGGAAGCCTGGCGGCGAAGGTTGGGCATTTTGCATTTGCGTGTGTGGCGAACAGATCTATGTCTGGTTGACCCCACATTTGGAAAAAAGGTTGAAAAACTTGGAGATGAAGTTCCCATTCGTGTATCTGCTGTGTCTGTCGACTTCCGCAATCTGATTGTGAACTCCTGGAAGATGTTCTGCCAGAAGGTATATGTTTTGTGGAATGGCCCATCTCAAAATGTTTTGCGCCAGCTGAGACCGCTGCAAAGAATGTGTGCCTCCTTGTTTTTGTATGTAATACATGGCTGTCATGTTGTCCGTCCGGACTAGGACAGTCTTGTGATGTAGATGTACTTGGAATGATTTTAATGTTAGAAAGATTGTAATTCTAGGTGATTGATATGGAACACTTTCTGTTTAGTGGTACATTTGCCTTGAATTGTGTGGTTTAGGAGATGGGCTCCCCAGCCGGTGAGTGACACATCTGCTGTTTTGTGTGTTCCACCACTGCAGAGAGCGATGTGTGCGGCTGTTCGCCAACACCAGATCTGTAAGTTGTCCTTGAGCCTGGTTCCACTGACGTGCTAGGCATTCTTGTAAGGGGCACATCTGAAGTTTTGCATGAGGTACGATAAAAATGCAAGAGGCCATCATTCCTATGAGTTGCATGAATACCCTTGCTGGGAGGGAATGCTGTGGCTGAAATTTGGCGATTAGTGTTTGTATACTGGTTATCCTGGCTGGATTGTGATATGCCAGAGCTCTGGAGGTGTCTAATGTGGCCCCTAGATACCGATGTATGTGGGAGGGCTGAAGATGTGACTTGGTGTAGTTTATTGTGAATCCCAAGTCGTGTAGCAGCTGAAGGGTTTGATGAGTGTGATGAACACACTGGTTGAATGACTGGCTTTTATCAGCCAGTTGTTGAGGTATGGAAAGACAAGGATTTGTTGTCTCCTCAAGTGTGCTGCTACTACTGCAAGGCACTTTGTGAACACCCTGGGTGCGGTGGTCACCCCAAATGGAAGGACTTTGAACTGATAGTGTTGTCCGTCCGGTATGAATCTTAGATATTGCCTGTGAGCAGGGTGTATGGGAATGTGGAAGTAGGCGTCCTTGAGATCTAGTGAGGCAAGAAAGTCGCCTTGTTGAAGTAGTGGGAGGACCTGTTGAAGAGTGATCATGTAAAAATTATCAGACTGCATGTAGAGATTGAGGGGTCTGAGGTCGAGTATTGGCATTATGGTGCCGTCCTTTTTGGGGATTAGGAAATATAGCGAATACACCCCTGTTCCTTGATGCTGTAAGGGAACTAGTTCTATTGCCTGCTTTTGAAGCAGTGAGAGAACCTCTTATTTTAAGAGTGTGAGATGTTCTGTCGACATTGGACGTTGTTTGGGTGGTATGGTGGGTGGGGTTGCTGTAAGTTCCAGGCAGTAACCATACTGAAAAATTTGTCTTACCCACTTGTCTGTGGTGATGGAAGTCCAGACCGGTAGGGACTGTGATAGTCTCCCTCCGACCGGGGTGGAATGGTCTGGGGGGAGTGGAGGGAAGTCACTGTTTATTGGTGGGGGAGGCACAAGTGTTGTTGTTACCTCGGCCTCTCCCTTTGTTATGTCCCCTGTATCCGCCTCTAAAATATCTTCTGTTGGGGGGATGTTTGCGTGGTGTTTTTGTAGGAAGAAGAGGCGGTGTCTGTTCCAATATTTTTGGATGCTCCTCTATAGAGGGAGCGACGAAAGGAACCACATGTGGATGGAGACTGTAATGCCCCCATGGATTTAGCAGTCTCCATGTCCTTTTTCATTTTCTCTAGAGTGGTGTCTACAGCCGGACCAAAAAGTTGTTCTTGATTGAACGGCTGATTGAGGATAGTTGTCTGTACCTCCTGTCTGAATCCTGAGCTGCGTAACCAGGCATGTCGTCTGAGGAGCACACTAGTGTTAATGGACCTAGAGGCTTTATCAGCTGCATCAAGGGCACACTTGATTAATGCATTGGTTATTAATTTTCCCTCCTGAATTAAATCATTTGCCTTGGTTTTATATTGATCAGATAAATGTTGTAAAAGGGTTTCTAGTTGGTCATAGTGAGCCCTATCGTACCTAGCAAGTAATGCCTGTGTGTTGGCTATCCGCCAGTGATTGGCTGCTTGGGCAGCAACTCTCTTGCAGGAGGCATCTAACAACTTAGACTCTTTATCCGGCGGTGGCGCATCACCGGAGGTCTGAGAGTTGGCACGTTTTCTAGCATTAGTTACCACTAGTGAGTCTAAAGGTAGTTGACCCGCCCTTTCTAGCAGGAAATGGAAACCACCTATATCCTCAGGAGGCTAGTCAATAATTTGAGGTGAAGGAGATGCTGGCGTCAGCAGGACATAGTCATACCACTCATCATTGTTGTCGTCCGGAGCTCACCCTCCTCTCTGTCGCCATCAGTTGAATTTGCTTTGCGCAATGGTAACAGATGGAAATCGATGTACTGGCTTTAGGAGGAGGCAGAGTGATAGATGGCTGTGGAGTGACAGGCTGAGAAGGTACAGACGTTACCATAACAGGAGCCTGTTGACTCAGCGCAGAGACAGAAGGGAAGCAAGCTTTGTATTCTGATAACATGGCCTTTAAATCTGTCAAGAGAGTGGATGGCACACATACCATATTGTTGGTACTGTTGATCATGATGATGATAGTCCTGTGAGTAGTAGTCCTGCTCATAATATTCCCCTTCATCTGTAAAATCTTGGCATTTTACATGAAGCACAGAGGGATTCTGAGCTGCTCCATAAAGGTTCCTGATCTAGGATGTGTGAAGGAAGCAGTGAGGACACCTTACTGGGGGAGGTAAGTGGATGTGTAATTCATTTTTAAATTTTAAATCTGGGTCGTCAACGATGTGGACTATGAAAGATCAAATGTAGACGGTCTGGCGATTGTTGGCGGGGTCCTCAACTGGTTAGTTCCGTAGACAAAAAGGGGGTTGTGGTCAATGGTGGGAGTGTCGACGAGTGGTTCGTTGACGGCAGGACTGCTGCTGCAAAAATCTGCACGTTTATCGTCGACCACACTGGAACAGAGGCTGACGACAAAAGAGTCTTCAACGATGCCACCACTGACACCGTGATGGTGTTAACTGTAGACACCGTTGAGGATGCCGAGGAAAGCGGCGATCTCTTCTTTGACGGAGAGGTCGGCAATGAGCAATCCGTCGACTGTGCTGAAGCAGTTTATTTGAAAATGTGCTTTATCACAGGAGGCGCCGTTGGGGGCCTCTGAGGTGGACGTCTGAAGAGATTTTGAAGAGAAGTCTGGCCTTTTTTTTTCCTTTCTAGATGTAGGCAAGGCAGAACTGGGAGGCGATTCGGAGGGGCTTCTGTATCTGAGCACCCTTTTGACACATTGTTAGGTGGCTCTGTAGAGGTATGATGCAATGGCTCATTTCTAGGTCTTAACAGGTGTTACAGAAGAAGAGGTGTCATCGATTTCTGCATCAGAGAGAGGGTTATCTCTTGAGTTGAGTTTTTGCAGCCAGAGAATAGGACGTCCTTCTCTATCCTTCAGGGTTTTGTTAGAAAACGTGAAACATACCTTACAGTCTCCAGTTTTGTGCTCTGGCTAGAGACAGTAAATACAATCTTTATGAGGGTCCTCAAAGTATAACCTCTTCTTCTTACAGGTGCAACAGGATCTGAAGAGCCCCTTCTTTGGCGTCTCTGGCACGGTGGAAACTGGTGTGAAACACCAATGAACCAAGAGTAGCTAGCTGAAGAAGGAAACAACTGAAGTATAGTAGAAAACACTGTGAAAAGCTCTTTAGAGTTGTGACTGAAAAGAACTGAACAGAGCTCCGTGGAGACTGCCTAGCACGACGTGCGATAGAAAATCTGAGGCACTGCAGATTCTCTCAGGAAGGTTCAAAAGGAACGCATCATCTGATTGGTTGACTTAAATTTGGTCCTTTTTTTATTAAGGACACTGATATGGTACTAAACAAAAGGGCTTTAAGCCTCTATGTTCTAGGTCTATTAAGGCATTATATTAATAAAGTACCGGGGACTCTTATTGCAACGACAGGGAATAATTCAAGCATGTGAATCTAGAATAGATCCAATACTTGAGTAATGGCACATTTGCACATTTATTTAACTAATAAACGTGCACTCATACTTTGACGCCTGTCGAGTTTTAGCAAATTAAACAGCCAAATACAAAATACACCCACCGGTAAATATTCGCATGATACTAAAAATGGATGTTGACATATGTCGTTATTTAAGGAAGTCTCACCCAGTTTTTTTCCCTAACTCCTCACACCATCTATCTGCGCAGCTGGAGTTAATGAAACATATGAAAAGTCACAAAAAGAGACACATTTTCTATATTTTTCCATTAAAAAAACTAATTCAGACAGGAAACACATTTTTATCTGTCTGTATATATTCTGTAAAAAACAGTAAAAATAGAATACTGTGAGCCTTAGTTACAGTTCGGTTCAGATTTTACATATTAAAAACCATAGAAATTCAGCAGTTATAGTTATATCAAGTACCTATAGCTTGTGCCCCAAGGTAACTATAACTCGAGCCCCACCCTGCAGTTTTCTCATCAATATGCTGCAGTGATATTATCAATGATGTCATAAAAGATGTCATGAGTGATGCAATATAAGGGGTAATCAGTAGTGCATGGCACGGGTAATAATTACCTTAGGGTAAGAGTTCTAGTGACTTGAGATAACTATAACTTCTGAATTTCTACGGTTTGGTGTGTAAAATCTGAACCCAACTATAACATCCCTGTAACCTTTGTTTTTTTCCCAGTGAATTTATACTTTTTTTAATGCTATTTCCCAACTATAAAGTTCCTGTAACCTGGGTACGTGTGAGTGGTTTGTAAGTGGCTATGTGAGTGCATGAGTGAGTGGTTGTGTGGATCTGTGAGTGGGTATGGGAGTGACTGTGTGGGTGTGAGCGTGGTTTTGTGGGTCTGGATCCATGGATCCGACTGAATCCACCCAAATCTGCAAGGATAAGTGAGGACCCTGGTGCGCTAAAATATACCCCTAGCCCCCCCACACCCCTGTTCCGGGGGTCAGGTTACCTCTACCCTGACCCTTTCTATCACTTACATTTTATTTTCCCTGCTGGGAACTGAGTCCCGATAAACAAAATGGAGGTGGCAAGTTTCCTCTCAAGTTTGACAGCCAATCACGGCACTGCTCTTCAGAGCGTGGATCCGCGCATCTAGATCTACATAAATCGTTTTACTTTAATAACTCCAAAACTACTGAAAAGAATTACACCATATTACAAAAAACACTCTTTCTGGACCAAGACTAGCTTTCTGCTACATTTAGCGCAATTCTGTTCAGCGGTTCGGGATGTAGTCGTGTCTAAAATCCCCACAGGAAAGTGGATGGGGAAAACGTGTTTTGGGACCCCCCCTTTTTTCTCGGCCTCCGCTTTCCGGATCACCCTGAAACTTTACAAGCTGCATCTGAAGTGACTGGCAAACTAGTTTATTTCAATTTCATAAAGATTCGTCAAACTGTGCCAAAATTTGCAAATTATAAAAAAACGCATTTCCTATGGAAACTATGCCCTAACTATACCTAATGGGGACTGCCAGTAGGACATAGACAGATATATACACTGTTTCACTTACATTTTCGTTGTAAAGGTATAAACTGTAAAGGCAAATGCGTGGTAATGACTGCGTGGTAAACGTTATTTCCCATATACAGGCAAATCCCTATTGTTGATCTCCTTCTCTCCTCTAAAATGGTAATTTGTTTGGCAATTTCACAGACTATTATATGATTATCTTGATATGTATAATTTGTAGACTGTGTTTTATGCAATACCATCTTTTTTACACTCCTATCTCCATTCCTTGTTTACAACTTCAAAAATAAGGAAACTTTTCAAAAAAACATGGTAAAGACACTTACTTTCAACTAGAAAATATATATTGACACGCAAGCTCTTAGAAATTGTAGAATAACCTGAGATTAGTCATTTTGAAAATAAACACTTTTTAACGAAGCATTATAGCATGAAGCTTCACAGTACTGCCATTAATATACTCAGTATATAGGTACATAAAAACTGGTATCTCTCACTAGTGGCGTAAGAGAAATGGACAAAATAAAATTTGGGATAGAACATGTTGTAGTGCTAGAGGCACTCTTCTGGTTTAACACCCTGTGATGACCTTTGACTACCATTATTTTAACTGACTTTAGTGTGTTATTTTATCCTAGTCTGAATGTACGATGGTCCTGCGTATGCCTTGCTTCACTTACAAGTTTCTTTCTTGTAATCTTGCAGTCTTTCAGTGGTAGCGGTCATGGAGTAGATAGCCTTGCCAAGAACAGAACGTGTGGGATGTGCATCTGAAAGCGTGAAAGGGAGAGAGTTGTGGAATGTACTTTTTGGTCTCAAAGTGCAGTGTTGTGGGCAGTGATGCACACATGTGCTCGGTGTTGTACATTGAGAGATGAAGTGTGTGAATCTAGAAGCAGTTGTGCACAATTGTGCATTGTGTTGTACATTGATGAGAATTATGAAGTTCTTACTATTGGCATTGAAATGGCCTCATGTCATTCTTTTTTTTGACTTTGCCTTGCTTCAGCTTTTCTGCGTGCGTTCGTCTTTCCCGAACCTTCTAGTGTGTTTAAAGCTGAGGGTTGTTAACTCAAAAACTGGGAGTTTGGAATCTGAGTGGGGACAGACGAGTCTTCTTCAGAGAGCGGAACTCTGGTTGCTGAGGCTCTCAATCACGGCTGTTTAACTTCCCCAGTCTGAGATGCAGTGTTTTCACCAGGTAACGTATTGAGTTTTGGTTATTGCCATTGTGATGTTTGGCCAGTGGCTTTGATCATTTGAGGTGTTTACTTTGTGATGTGGGAGTGAGTTGAGGTGCACATCCAAAGTAATCATCGGATGTATATTATATATATATATATATCTTTCAGATCTCTTGCAGAATGTCCAGTATATTTGCTTGAGTCTTATCTCATATTATTTGCTGCTTGTTTATTAATCACTATAATTCATGCATTTAGATTATTGCTGGCATATAAACATATATATCTCTTTGTGTATTTAAATCTTGTGTATTTGGCATCTGGGAAAGCCTTTCTGTTAGAAAACATTGTGTAAAATAAAACCCCTGCATCCGTTTGTTTTGCCGAACTATTTAGATAGCCAGGATGAGTCACATGTAAAAAAATGTGAATTTAGAGATGTTGAAAACTCACTCAACAGAGAAGAACTACAACCAGTATGACTTTTTGTACAAGACAAAAGAAAGTGAAAAGGATGCAATTATCCTTCACTATCAAAACTAAAAAACAATTATAAGAGGAAAGAGTGCAAGGGAAAAGGCAATCCTTGTTTTAATACTGCCCTCACAAACTTTTCAGTGTCATGCTTCATCATGGGCCGCATCTGACGCCCAGGTGCAGACCAACACCCTGGACGGAGCGCAATTTTTTGAAAATATATGAAGTTTAGTGGTGAGGGTATAGAAAGAGTGACATAACCAACAAAAGGAAAAATTAAAGGGAAAAATATTCCCTAAAGAAGGGACCAAAGAGTGCAAACAAACAGTTAAAACTACCTAAGAGGGAACTATCATCATTCTTTATTCATGTAACCCCTTGGTAGGATTAAAAATCAAACGTCGGGAAAATCAGGGGAGGTAAAGACCCCTATATCCCTGCTGCGTATACCAACATGTTTCAGCCAATTCTTCACGCCCATCTGGGTCATTCTGGCATTCGTCAGGGTGTTGGTCCCGTATTATCTGGTCTATACCCCTATTTGGAGTTTTTACCTTGTATCATCAAGGCGGCCAGTGCCGCTGCAATCGTGTACTCTGGGAAATTTCCGAGAGGGAACAAATTTCTGTGGAAAAGTAGAACATATGTTAATCGTTCTACTCCCTTCTTTCAAACTCCACAACAGTACATTGTTATCACTTCCTCTTAAATACCATACCAGTTGTCATATCATGTCTCCAAACCAAACAGAGGGGCACACCACCATCTTGTATCTGTGTCACCACCACCTAGAACCCACACCAAAGACTCGCCCTACGTCAGTGAGGTAACATAAGGACGCTCTTACAATCATTATTTACTCAAGAATACCAAAAAAAACGAGGTTTTATTTAAAAAGACACACACTTCTCTTTACGACCCGTGCTAAATTATAGGAAATCCAAACCACATGTATCCAGAAACTTACAAGGGTTTATCAGCAATTCTCCAAACCCGGGACCATTGTGGGACCGTGGTCTTGTTGTCACAATCTAAAAATCAAGGAGATACGGGAGAGGCGGAGAAACATGACTCCATTGTACCCAGTTTATATTCTTTCAAACTATTTGCTAAAACACTCATCCGACTGTTTTCCATATGTTAAGGCAGAATTATTATGACTCGCCAATAATAATACTAAGTCTTTACCACAAATTCATAGCGCTCGTACAAATCTCCGTGTGGCACCCAAAGTTAACTGCCCAATCTCTGATCGTAATCACAATCTACAAAGTCCGAATAGCATGCAACACACTCGTTGCTTACTTACTACTCCAAAGACTCACGCCACTTCAACTCCTCACGCCGGTCCACCGCCGATGTTAACCGCACGTCATCCCCTTCTATTTAAAAGGGGGAACAGGTGCTGATTGGTGAAAGAAAGTTGTAAACCACTCCTCAACATTGGACGCGTCCAAAAGCTCATGTTGCGGGCTCACTTGTCTCATCCAACAACACAAAAAAAGGAGGACAAAGTGCACTCGATGAGAGAAAGAAAACGGCAGACATCTTAGAGGCGCACATAGCGTCCCTAATGTCATCAAACAAAAGTGTAGAAGTCAAGGCCAGTTCTGATTTATGCAATTCTTATATTCTGGTCAATAATGTTCTTTTTGGAACTCACTTGTTTGACAATCATAGGTCGGGTTGTTACCTCCTCAAAATTCAACCGGTATCATATCATGCAAATGCCGGTACGCTTCACCTCACTAGCAGTTTCTATTTTTTTATTTTTCACTCCCTATAAAAGACTCATCGGCGGGATCCCAAATCTGTTCTTATATCCCTCACTTAAAATGTTTAAACAGAACCCCATAAGGTTTACTGGGGGACTGTTAATCAGATCAACAATCAAATCTCTTTCCCATTTATTTTTAAAGTGCTGAAATACCATTATAGATCATTCTTTCTTTGAATACTGGAGCGGATGGTGAGACTATGATGCTGTGCACTCTACAGAGAGTATCTGGATATCAAATATATACAAATACATACTGATTTCCTCTGTTTTAATTCATTTAGTGCTCAGCCCATAGAGCTGGAACCAAGGTATAGAGTCATTCAAACCCACAATACTACTTTTTAACCTATCCACCCAGCGTTGTTCTCTGACCAAAAGAAAGCTGGCAGTATCAACTGTGTTGGGTGGTATAAATGGTTTGTCTAATACTGGCCACCTCAGATCTTGTTCATTATGTCTTTTCTCTTGGAAGTGAGCCGTTAATTTAGTGTTTGTTTTACCACATCTTACTGTACTCATATGTTCCAAGATGTGGATTTTCGCTCGACGGGTGGTCATCCCAACATACAGCATACTGCACGGACACCGCATAAGATAAATAACATTTTCCGTATTACATGTCGTATGTTTTCTCTGCTCCCAGAGGTGGTCAATGAGAGAGGGCAAGCCCTGCAAAACCCACACGCATAGTGTCCCATCACAGGGGGTAAAAAGTGTTTGTGGTGACGTTCATTTTGATTTTCCCTCAATAGTCTAGGGCGTATGTTCACCACCATATCTTTAATGCTTGCACTTTTTTAAAGAGAGAAGTGGAAAAGGTTGATCCAGCCCATTCGAATTTGCCTTTTTTTTTTGCATTATCTTTCTGAGATGGTTCGATGCTGTGTTAAATGTTGTAACACAGATGCTGCTCTCAACTCTTTCTTTATCATGTGTTTCCATAGGGACTCCCTATTACAATTTCTTGCTCTTTTCTGTGCCTTTTTTATAATCCATAATCGAGGAACAGTTCCTACGGAGTCGAAGGAACTGCCCATATGGAAGATTTCCTTTCAAGGAGTGGGGATGAAAACTCTGAAAGGATAGCAAGTTATTCCTATCAGTTGTTTGTGATAGACACTACTCACTAGTACTCCGTTCTCTGCTCTAATATTGAGATCAAGGAAAGGCAGTGACACATTGGTCAGCGTGCTTGTAAAAAACAGGAAAGGATTTTTCTGATTCAGCCAATCTAAAAAAGCTTCTGCCGAGCTTCTACTCCCTCTCCAAATGATGAAAACGTCATCAATATACCTGCGCCAAGACCTAATATGATCTAAATAAGGGTTGGTTGCTGCAAATACAATTTCCTCCTCAAATTTAGAAAGATATGGACATGCCAGGCTAGGAGCACAAGAACTCCCCATAGAAGTTCCATGGGTTTGCAGATAGAACTGATCTTCAAATTAAAAAAAGAAATTTGTCAGTGCTACCTCCAAGAGACTAAAGGATGAAGGCACGAGGAGCTTTATAATTCCATTCTTGAGAAAAAAGTGTATTCTCAATGACCCTCAGGGTTTCTTGCTGGGGAATATTAGTATAGAGCACCTGGGCATCAGATGCGGCCCTATGATGAAGCATGACACTGCAAAGTGTGTGAGGGCAGTATTAAAACAAGGGTTGCCTTTTCCCTTGCACTCTTTCCTCTTATAATTGTTTTGTAGTTTGGATAGTGAAGGATAATTGCATCCTTTTCACTTTCTTTTGTCTTGTACAAGGAGTCATAATGGTTTTAGTTCTTCTCTGTTGAGTGAGTTTTCATGTATGATGGGGGATTCAGAGGAGGCCTTTTTTCCCTAGTCTCTCCTTTTGTGATATTTTAATTTAGAGATGTTGCCAGTTAATCTGCAGGTCTCAGAAAAGGTTTTAATTAATTCTTTTGAGGTCGTTCCTCAGCCAGAAATGAATTTGAACCGAGAAAATGTGAAAGTGCAGGAAGATCAACAGACCAGTCTCTTAGAATTAGCGATCGTTGGTTGCAGGTATAAATCAGACATGTCAGTGAATGATGAATCTTGCTCTACATGGAAAGACGCTATTTTGAATAAAGAAATGCAGCAATGTGCTTTTGAATCTGCACAACAGACTGTGCAGAATGTTTCAAACATATGGTCAATTCATAAAGGAGACAGTGTATCTTGTGTGCCAGTTGAGGAGCAGTTTGCTATTTTTAGTATTTGTGAAACACAGGGAAAGAAAAGTATGCTTTTAAAGTTGTGGACTGTAACATTTTTAAAAGTTGGACAAATACAGATGCTTTTGCACATTTAAAGACACTGGGCAGATGACAATAAGACATATGATTCAAAAGCAATGGGACAAAGCAAATGTGATAAAGTGGCACATATAGACAGACTGCAGTTTTACGTGAACAGTTTGCGCAGGTCCCAATAAAAAGTCCAGGGGTGGAGTTTGAAACACAGGATTCCCCAGTGAAGTGGCAGATTATACTGCAAAGCGCAGCTACTGTGCATGACAGAACCTTTAATTCCCTTACAGATGAAAAGTCTAAAATCTTGGGGACCGAGGCGGTGACACACGATTCAGATTTGATGTACATGACTAAATACGAGCACCTAGGAGAGAAAGACCATACAAACAGGTGGGCAGAGAATGGAGGGATGTATATCCCCCCTAGATTTACCTAGAACTATGATTTCTATGTGTCATGATGCACAGCGCAGACCATTCCCACAGAAGGTGAAGGGTGAATTGAAGAAAGGAAAATTACCATTGCAGACAGAGCAGATGGATTGCCTTGGGCTTCTGCCAATTGATAAAGGGAGCACATATTCAGCAGTGCGTGGAAAAATAGTTAGGAAGGAGACTGCCCCAGCCCTTCTTACTGTGCAGGGAAAAGGAGAGTTTCACTTCAATACCAAGAATTCAGAGGCTATACCGTGGGTAGAATTCTCAGATAATTCCCCAGAGCCAGCAGAGAACCTTGCAGACAGGAATGATAATATTGTGCCTTCAAACTCAAAACAGAGAAAGGAACATGGGCGCTTTTTGAAAAATGTTTTTTGCAAGAAGAGTGATGCTTGTTTCTTTTCCAGGTCATCATATTGCGACGTGTTGGTATGCCTGTCAGTGTACCCCGTGTGGGTGTGGGACCCCTCCCCAACCCTGGAGTGATCACTGGATGGTGCAATCTGACATCCTGTGGCTGAACAAACCAGACAGTCCTACCAAACCAAGAATCATGAACTGATTTTATAAACATGAAGTAAAATATACACTGTTGTCATTTTGAATGCAAGAAGGCTGTGTGTCTTTCACAAAGAAGGACGATATTTGTTTTTACAAATGCCGGTCAATGAGACGACAAAAAAAAAAATTGTGCAATTTAAATTGAAGAGTATGTTTTTTGAGTTAAAGATAAAAAGAAGGTGTTGATGTTGCCTTTGTTTCTTTAGCACAAAATATAAAAGTAGGGCTGCTTCATCAGTAGAAGTTCCAGTATTAGCCATTTGAGACATTAGGAGCATTACTGAGTTCATATGCTTGATTCTATTTGCATCATTTATTTTGTGTATCCATCAAACATTTATTCTTGCCGAGTTATCCAGATATACACGAGTTATTTTTACATGCTTTGAAATGATTACATGCTTTTATGATTTCACTATTTTAATTATACCTGTACTTTCAGTTCAGCACGAGTCTATAATGTTATGGCTTTAACATGTGTTTCAATCATAGTTGTGCTTTCAGTTAAGAAATGCACTTTTAAAATCATATATGTGCTTTCAGTTAAGAGGTTCAGTTTTTGATATATGCAGGTGATGATAGTCAAAGGTCATGGGGTGGAATGTAGTGCTAGAGGCACTCTTGTGGTTTGAAACCCTGTGATGACCTTTGACTACCATTATTTTAACTGACTTTAGTGTGTTATTTTTTCCTAGTCTGGATGTACGACGGTCCTGCGTGTGCCTTGCTTCTCTTACAAGTTTCTTTCTTGTAATCTTGCAGTCTTTCAGTGGGAGCTGTCACGGAGTAGATAGCCTTGCCAAGAGCAGAACGTGTGGGATGTGCATTTGAAAGGGAGAGAGTGTTGTGGAATGTACTTTTTGGTCTCGAAGTGCAGTGTTGTGGGCAGTAATGGAAGAATGTGCTCGGTGTTGTACATTGATAGATGAAGTGTGTGAATCAATAAGCAGTTGTGCACAATTGTGCATTGTGTTGTACATTGATGAGAATTATCAAGTTTTTTCTATTGGCTTTGAAATGGACTCATGTCATCCTTTTTCCTGACTTTGCCCTGCTTTAGCTTTTCTGCGTGCACAGCAGCGCTTGCAAGTTGTTTGAGTTATTCACGTTCAAGGATTCTTTTTTTTGTTTAATGTACTCTGAAAGGCTTTGTGAACTTCAAGATAAAGGCTGGAACATGCGAGATTTAGAGAAGGGGACGTGAGAACTCCTTCATGCCATGGGAATGCTTGCTTGGAACCTGGCCAGTTCTGGTAAGATTCCTCTGGCGCGGGGGGAGGTCTTTCCCGAACCTTCTAGTGTGTTTAAAGCGGAGGGTTGTTAACTCAAAAACCGTGAGTTTGGAATCTGAGTGGGGACGGACGTGTCTACCTCAGAGAGCGGAACTCTGGTTGCTAAGGCTCTCAATCACGGCTGTTTAATTTCCCCAGTCTGAGATGCAGTGTTTGCAGCAGGTGACGTATTGAGTTATGGTTATTGCCCTTGTGATGTTTGGCCAGTGGCTTTGATCATTTGAGGTGTTTTCTTTGTGATGTGGGAGTGAGTTGAGGTGTACATCCAAAGTAATCATCTGATAGATATATATATCTTTCTGATCTCTTGCATTTTGCATCTGGGAAAGCCTGTTAGAGAGCATTGTGTAAAATAAAACCCCTAGTCTTATTCTAAGAGAGAGCCCTTGCATTTTGTAAATTAAAACCCTTTTCTAAAGGTGCTGTGTTAAAGTCTTTGCTTCGCCGGGTGTTGTTCCATCGTGTGGGAGCTGTATTATCTGATAGGCGCAAGCAAGACACATGTATGCAGTGACTAAAAGACGCAATAATAAAATTAATTACTTTTATATACCGATTGATGCTGCAGTTTTTGCGGCTTCTAATCACTGTAATTAACAGGTATTAACATATTAACGTTAAATTTTCTAACCGCAATATAATGAAGAATTGAGTTTGCCTTTTCAGGATTCAAACGTATGCCAGCAGCAGGTACTTGATTTAGTTGAGCCATCCTAGCATGAGAATTCGTGCCAAATGGTATTGTCAAATAAAGACAGAGCATCAGAAGATTGCTTACTTTGGGCCAGATTCACAACTTGTTATGGGTACCTAGGTACACCATAGGTGGCAAAAAGTTTCATTTACTTTGCAAATCCTGAAAATAAGCTTACCGTACGCGTACGGTAGAAAAATAAAATAAAAAAAAGAAATAAAATTCAGATTTAAGTGTTTAGATATTAGGGGGCTCTAAAAAGAGCCGTTGTGTTTATGAAGTGATTTTTTAGTGGTACCTACAAGTAAGTACCGACGCAGAGTCTAAGGTTCAAGAGGAAGACTCTGTTCCCTTCATCAGTGAAGTGTACACCATCTCCTCTATAAATGTCTTGCAAGTTGTTGTGGTAAATGGAACCCATACCATAGTCTCGGAGGAAAGCAGAAACAGATTTGTTGACGTGCTTTCTTGCTTTGTCAATCTGTGGACAAAAATGATTGGACCAGTTCCATTTTTGCCTTTGGCATATGTTAGAATACGCAAAGGCAGTTTTAGGGATAAGTGAAAACAGTTGTGCAAAGGTCTCCTTCATAAGCATTTCCAGACCTACCCCAGTCAAAGTGCCTAGGTCATTGCCACCACAGTGCACTATTATGAGGTCAGGGTGTTGGATTTGCATGAAGGATTTCACCAATGGCATCAATTGGTGCCACTTTAACCCTCTCTGACCAATCCATTTAATGTCTACATTTGGCAAAGCAAGGTCTCTCACCATACCTGTTTTCTCTGCATACTTTTCACTCCAGAAGACATAGCTGTGCCCTACAATCCACACTGTGAACATCTTCAAAGGAGATCTGGATGCACTCAGGAGGTGTATTTCAGTAGAATGGGAAAAAGAAATGAAAGACAGTTTGTAAATGGAGGCATACATATTTTTTTAAAATAAAAAGAACTCATTGGCTGTTTCATACCATTCTACACTAAAAACTAGGCTGTATGTGTCAATTTATAGAAGCATGTTTTGTATTGGTACAGAAAAATGTGTTACCAAAGAACATTACTATGGATTTGCTGTTAGGTTTGAAAAGTCAAGCACTCTTGCTCTTTGGAAATGAAACATTGTGTGGTGAACTTCTGACCTGACTCCACACAGCAGTGTTCCATGAGCTGTTGCTATGGTAGCAGGCAGAAGTCAAGTTGGGGGAAGGGTACTTTTGGAAAAGGGTTGGTTTTCAACCAATAGAAATGTGTGATTTCATTTGAAAAAAAGGGGGAAGCACTGAGATTTGTAATTAACATGTATATGTGTGGAAAAAGAGAGGGAAACATTGCCATTATCTGGTTCTGCTGAGAGGAGAGAGGTGTACAGAACAGAGATCCTGGCTCTGATAATCTGCTGTTTGAGTGCCACATTTCTTTCACAACTAACTAATTATATAGGTGAGTTATGAGTTTGAGAGGGGATGTATGTGGTAAATTTAGAAATGAATAATAGAATTGGGATTCCTTTTGTTGAAGTTGTGTTTTTCATTTTGTGTTTTGGGAGAAATTTAAATGTAAGGAACATGTAAAATATTATGGACTATGTTTTCACCATAAATTAAGGTGTACTGGTATGAATGAGGAATACTGTTTTCTGCCTAATATCAAACCATGACTCTGTGTGCAAAGAGGAATTGTTGACAGAGATTTATTGCGTATTACTCTGGTAATTTTACATTTGCATTAGTAGGAAAGGGGCAGCTATTTTTCTGCAGAAGCAGACTCTTAGCACACACCCAGCTGCTTATCCTGTAGAATCATGCATAGTATTCACAACCGAGTGGGGTTTGAGGTTGCAGTGAGTAATGCAAATACATTCTACATCACTAAGGCTGGTTGCCTTTGCTGGAGTGTAGTCATTCACCCAGGTTACACATGTTCCTGGACTCAAAAAGCTGTTTGGACATGTGCTGTTTTCAGAATCTGAAAAGTGGATTGAAAATGTGTCAGACTGTAAAAGTACTTATCACTTGCCAAAAAAAGAGTAGTAAGTGTGCTTTCAAAATGGCAAAGAAATTTCGTTTTCTGCCTAATATCAAACCATGAGTCTGTGTGCACACAGGAATTGTTTTTAGATATTTAATTTGTGATGGTTTTATTGTGATTTTCACTTGTAGGAAAGGGGTCCCTAGTATTTTAAGATTTGAAAAGATCATAAAAAATATAGTAATATATTTAAATAAAATAAATGAATTTTTTTTTTAGTTTTTTTCAGGTATTGCTGAAGAGCAGTGAACAAAATTTAAGATGCCTACAAAATCCAGACTAAGGAAAAACCAGAAAAAAAATCTATATTTGAAGACAACTGGAGGACCTAAGTTAGTTGGAGATGCTCATGTTGGGAAAAAGAGAAAGTCTTCTGGTAAGCAGACAAAAGATTTTTTTTAAAATATCTTCAAAAAAAGGAAAAATGTACAAAATGTCTGTACTGGAAATAATGTTTTAAATAGAAAACAACAGGAGAAAATTGAGCATTTAGTTAATGCAAATATACCTTCAGAAACAAAGATTAACTTAAAAAGAAAAACAGCGTTTAAAGAGATTCGTAGAAAAATGTTTCAGAGAAGAGTTATGTCCAATTTGATAAAGGATGTGAAGAAATATAAGAAAAAAGCGAAATTTTATAAGAGAAAAAAAGAAATTGAAGCCATTGTAGCAAAGGCTTTAGAATTAAAAAGGAAACTATTCATTTTAATTTTGAACAGGATGCGTACATTAGATAAAATGGTCAATGTACTGAAATCACAAAGCAAAAGGAAAAGACTAGTGAAAAGAACAAACTTTTGTAAAGTGTTTTTAGGAGAATGGATGCATAGTTCAAGTAGTGAACCTTTTTTTAATGAAGAGAGTTATCTTCAAAGTAATAGTTTGCTGCATGCAGTTGACACCAGAGGTCGTGCTTATGAAGTGAAAAATGGTTGTATAATGGAGAAGGAGAAAATGGTTCCAAGAGATGAGGAACAAGTGATGGCGGATGAGGTTATGGGGAGACGTCCTAAAGCCCCAGTGTATACTTGGAATTGTAGTAGTATTTGCACTGTGCGTCAGGAATCTATTGATAAATTTCGTGAGTTTCTAAGAGAATATAGTAAAAAAAGTGTTAAACAGAAGATGAAGGTGCTTCAAAGTCTAGATCCATGCAGAGTGAGAGAGAATACTGGTTTGCAAGGACACTCTCTGGCTTGTCTATCTAGGAAAGTGTGTCAAAGTGTTTTTCATCATTTTAGGATGCTGGCAGTTCATCATACTGAAATGAGAAAGTTTGTGAGACGATTGTATTTTGCTAAAAGTCCAGCAATAAAGTTAGATGAATTGAATAGGGCTCTGTTCCGTGGATCGGTATCAGATGTAGAGAAGGTTACTGATGAAATTCAGTTTAGTTACTTTGGTCCAGAACAAGAGAGTGCAGGTAATGACACAGTTATCGAGGAAGATGTGGAAGAGAATGTAGAACCGTCTGTAAGTAAGAAATTTGATGATCAAATCACAAAATTTGCAATAATCTCTAATGAAAGACCAAATATTACTTGTATTTGTTGCCGCAGAACTCATTATAAAAATCAAACCAGGAATGTTGATCTGTATAAAAAAGTGAAAATGAAGATAATTATAAGTGGAAGGATTTTGCAACATATATATTTCTGGAAAATTGTTTTGAATTGGGTGAAGATCAGCGTATTTGTAAATACTGTTATAACAAGTTAGAAGAAAATAGAATGCCGACCAGAGCTGTACATAATAATTTAGAATTGGATGCTATTCCTGCCGAACTTTCTGATTTAAATACATATGAGTCTATACTCATTCAATGTGTTCATCCGTTCCAGACCATAGTACGTATGGAGCCCAAAACTGGTAAATTACCTCCTTCTGATTTACTGAGAGGTTTAAAAGGAAGAGTGGTGTATTTGCCCTTGGATTTGAAAAAAAATATGGAAACTATTGATGCAGATACTTTGGAAACTGAACCATTAGTAATTCTGGTTAATGGTGTACCTACAAAGAATAAGAAGATTTGGCAAGAGCTGGTGGATGTACGAAAAGTACAAAGAGCAAATTTGTATTTGAAAAAAAATAATAAATGGTATGAATCAATTTATATAGAAGAAGAAGAAGAAGAAGAAGAAGAAGAAGAAGAAGAAGAAGATTTACAAGAAGACACAGAAACACCAACTGGTCAAATTGAAAAAGTGGACAAGTCAAAGGAAGAAGAAATTTATGAACATTTTAGCATACATCCTCTTCATTCAAAAGAAGTTATGGGAGACACTATTGATCTGTTTCAGATGAAGAAAGCAAAAGGAACTCCCGTGAGTGTATGGGAGGAGAGCTTGGAAGCTCGATGTTTTCCCCAGCTGTTTCCTACAGGAAAAGGAGGACGATACGATGAACGTCCAGAACAGATTCCAGCTTCTGAGTATCGGACTACAAGACTATATGCAGAAGATCCAAGATTTCGTCAAAGTATTCCTTATTTGTTCCATCTTTTATTTGAAAGCGACTTGTCTGCATTATCTTATGCAGTAAATCACATTTTAAAAAGTGGAGTACATTTACAAAATGTGTCTGCTAAGGATTTTATGGAGAAAGTGCAGCACCGAGATGATCATTTGGAAACACAACTGATCAATCTGATGGCTTGTCAGCGTGGGACAAATGAATATTGGTACCGACGCCATGGTGAATTAAAATGCATGTTACGGAATTTAGGTACTCCAACATGGTTCCTTACCCTAAGCTGTGCTGAGTACGCTTGGGATGATTTACTGGATTTTCTACGAGAGGCAAATTCAAACATTAAAAACATTGAATACAAGACAGCTAGAGAACTGTGCTCATTGGATCCAGTTAATGTTTGCAGATATTTCAATCATAGATTTGAGGCTATGATGTGCTTCATCTGCAATAAAAAAAATCCACCTCTTGGAGAAGTTGTGGATTTCTTTTGGAGAAAAGAGTACCAAGCAAGAGGTGCTCCTCATATTCATATGCTGTTGTGGATCAAGGATGCCCCAAAATTTGGAACAGAAGCTGATGAGGCAGTGTTATCTTTCATTGAAGAATATGCAACATGTGCTATACCTAAAAGCACAGAAGAGAAAAAGTTAAAGGAGCAAGTTTTACGTTTCCAAAGTCATCGGTGTGGAAAATACTGTCGACGGAAATACAAGAGCAAAGATAAATTCTACACTAAATGTCGATTTGGATTTCCTAGACCTGTTCTTTCAAAAGGAAGAGTAAACAGTTTTATGTCAGCTGTGAGACATACTATTACAAGAAAATCGCCTAAGAATACCTACAACCTAAGAAGAAAAGAAGAGTCAAAATATATAAATGACTACAACCCAGTAATTTTATCCATGTGGAATGCTAACATGGATATACAGTATGTAGCTGACAATTCCATTGCTGTTGCTCGATATGTAACGTCTTACATTACTAAATCAGAAAAGACTGAATTGAAAGAAATGTGGGAAGAGATTTCTCACGAGAAGACTGTCAGTAAGAAGCTATACAGTTTCAGTTTAAAGATGTTATCGCATCGAGAAATTGGATCCTACGAATGTTCAGATAGGTTATCTTCTGCAAGTCTCTACTCGAATTCAAGAAGAATAATTTGGGCAAGTTTAGGCCTTGCAGCAATGAGAAATCGGGTACTGAAATCTGTGGGAGAAATTGAATATTTAGCACAGTTCGAACCTGAAAGTACAGATATTTTAAAAACAAACATGTTGGACACATATTACCCAAAAAGAAGTCATCACCTTGAAAACATGTGTCTCTATGAAGTGCTGCAGAACTTCATTTTTAAACGGAATGCCACAGAAGACATCAACAATGGAAAATATAAAGTCAGTGGTGAGGAAGGATGTTTGGTGAAGCAAACAAAAGGAAGTTTGATAAATCATCGGAAGCTGACTTGCGACACTACTGACAAAAAGGAATTTTACTACTTGGCACTTTTACAGCTGTTCAAACCATGGCGTTCAGAGGATGAACTACTTGGAGAATTCCAGAGCTATGAGGACTCATTTAATGCATGTAAAGATACGATTGAATGCAGTACTTTCACAAATTATGTCCAAATGTTAAATGAAGAAATTGAACAGGAAACTACAATTGCAGCTGAAGTAGCTAGAGACAGTTCTCAAGACAGCCAAAGTTCTGGAACGCTCAGTCAAGATCCCCTAGGACAACCAATCGTAGAAAATGAAGCTGCAATAGCTATGACTGAAGTGGAAACGCTATGAATCAAGCTCAAGAAGAATTAATAGACTTACCAAATTTGGAAGAACAACTGAATGAAGAGCAGCAACAAATTTATGAAGAGATCAGAAACAAAATTGATCACGGATTACTACATGAAAAAAAAGAGTGCTCATGCACATCATTTCAACCAATCAGGATGTATGTAAGCGGACAAGCTGGAACTGGAAAAAGTTTCTTAATAAAAGTCATCAGAAGCTACCTACAGCAAAAAACGGATTCAACTTTGTCTTGTGTGGTTACTGCTCCAACTGGGTTAGCAGCATATAACATAAAAGGAATCACCTTACATCGTTTGCTAATGTTACCAGTGGAGCATGAGAACAAAATACAATACCACAAGCTAACTGGAGAAGCATGCTTGGAAGTTTCAAGAGTATTGAAGAAGATGCAAGTTCTCATTATTGATGAGGTGAGCATGGTATCAAACTTAATGCTTGCCTTTGTGCATTTAAGAATGCAGCAAATTCTAAGGAGAGACTATGACGTGTTATTTGGTGGAAAAGTTTTTGGGGATCTTCTACAGCTTACTCCAGTTAAAGGACAACCAGTGTTTAATACTGTGACACATGAAGACACAAAGAAGTCATTGGGAAGCATTGGTAATGCAAATATTTGGTCCTTCTTTGAGTACAAGGAACTTACTACTAATATGAGGCAAGCAAATGATGAAGAATATGGAAGTATTCTGAAAGATATCAGAATTGGACTACTCACTGAAGCTGGCACGAAAGCATTACAGAGTCGGTTGCTACATAATTTATTCCCAAAGGAAGAAATAGTTGCAGAGAAAATATACAAGAACATTGCAGAAAAGAAAAGTGTAATCTGCTTAATGCCAACTCTACGTGAATGCTCAATATTCAATGAGGAACTTTTGAAATTGGAAAAGGAAGAGATTAGGAAATTGGAAGCAGTGGACAAAATTCAGCATGAAAGAATTACTATTACATTAACAGGCAAACTGAGAAGAACATTTCCAAAACTGCTGGATTAGAAAAAAATCTATATGTTTGCATGAACTGTAGAGTATTTTTAAGGAGAAATTTGGATGTTGAAAAAGGTTTAGTGAATGGAGCTATGGGAAGAGTTGTGGGTTTTATTAATTACCAGAAAAAAGATGGAATTGAAGGTTTAAAAATAAAATTTGATCAGATAGAAGAAGATATAGACATTTGTCGTTGTACAGTTCGTTTCATGCTTGTGAAAGACTTATATGTACAAAGAAAGCAGTTTCCGTTTTCTCTAGCATATGCTGTAACTATTCACAAGTCTCAAGGATTGACTGTAGATTGTGCTTTTGTGAACATTGGTTCAACTGTGTTCAAAGAAGGTATGGCTTATGTTGCTTTGTCACGAGTGAAAACATTATCTGGTTTATTTATGATAGACTTTGATGACTCAAAAGTTAGTGCTGATGCAAATTTTGTAAAGGAGTATAATAGATTAAGAAGAACCTATGCTCCTCATTTAGGTCAGTATCCTGTGTTGGAAAAACGTGTTGTTTCTCGAAAAAGGAGAATTGAGAATATCTGTAATGAGGATGTAGAGAGGAGAAAAAAAAAGAAGAGTGATGTAATTGCAAGCAAAAAGAAAAAGGAAAATGTTGAAGAGGTTGTTGGTTGTCATTTTGAAAATAGCTCTGGTGTCAACTGCTACGCTAATGTAGTGCTGAATGTTGTATTTTATCTTGAAAGTTTGCAAGAGCAGATAATAGTAAATCAGAGAAAAAGATTCTGTTCTGAGTTGAGTCTACTTTTTGAAAAGCTGAGTAATGATAAAACTAAAATAGAAAGTGCTACTGAAATTAGAAAACTTTTAGATGTATGTTCAGGATGTACACAGTTTTCTCAAAATGTACAGCAAGACGCACAGGAATTCTTGATGTATTTTCTTCAGGTACTGGAAGAAGAAGGGGTACAAATTGAAAATATGTTTGGTCTCTCTTATAAATGGGAACATAGTTGTGAAAACTGTTTCAATACATGTGGCTCTAATGTTGATTCTGAAAGGTTTATTTATTTAACATTGCCAGAGAGTAAAACAGTCACTTTTGCTAAATTAGTTAAAGATGCTAATCATAGCATGGAATGCGGGGAGTGTAAATCTGACATGTTTTCAACGTTAATTTTAAAGGAATACGGACAGTATATCATTTTAATGATGCAACGATGTAGAGCTGATGGTTCAAAATTGGATACTTTAATAAAGAAGTTTACAGGACAGCAATTATCAATTTCAGGAAAAACTTTTGTAACAGTTGCAATAATTTTCCATGATGGACCTACTGTAACTTCTGGTCATTACACAGTTTATCTAAAATGTAAAAAAGGCTGGACAATGTGTAATGATTGTCAATTGGTTTTTAAGCAACGTTTGCCTTTTGATTTAGCAAATTCCTATCTAATCTTCCTGAAACCTAAATTTTAGAGAGAATTGGCAACATCTGTACAAAACAATTTTACCATTTTATTGGATTACCATTGGAATTTTCAAATAAAAAGATTTTTTACCATTTGGCCTAAAGGAAAGGTAACCAATTGTATTGTGGACTTATTTAATTCCTAATTAATCTTTCGGAAACCAAAATTTTAGAGAGAATCGGTAACATCTGTACAATTTTAATTTGGGGATTTTATTGGATTACCATTGGAAATTTAATCAAAAAAGAATTTTAAAATTACCATTTGGCCTAAAGGAAAGGTAACCAGATGTATTGTGGAGTTATTTGAGATATATTATTTTTGTGATTATGCTTCTGTAACAAAATTGTCAGACGGTATTTTTTAGAAATAGTTATTGTTATTAGATGATATTTTTTTTGAATATTTTGCATTTCTATAATGTTATGTTTAAGCGAGAAGAGATTCTGGGCTTTTTTAAAACAGTCTTTGAGATTGTTATTTTTTTTTTGCCCGCTAAGTGATGAATGCAATTGCTTTCACGATTTATAGTGAAATGCAATATATTCTGAAAACAGCAAAAAAATGGCAAATTGTTTTTGGAAAATATGTAAATACGTGTACTGTATTATAAAATGTTTTATTAAATATTAATACTATAAAACTAAGCTCCTTCTCCTAAGGGATCACAAGCAGAAATGAGGGGAATGGGTGTGGTGTAGGAGAGTTCTAGAACTGAAAGTACTTTAAACCAATCAAAAGTGTTGTTTCTTGATCACATGACCCACCGTGCGCGTACGTTACGCTTACGGTACGCTTACGGAGCGCTTACGGTAAAAGTACGCATGCGCGTATAAAAGACACGCGCACGCGCATAACAGGCACGCCCCAACACTTCCGCGTAACGTGCGCGTGTAACGTATGCGCTTACGCGCCGCGTACGCAGTACGCATGTCTACGCAAATTGCGTAACCATACGCAAAAAGAGTAGAAATATTACGGACATTACGCAAAACGTACGCTTACCGTACGCGCACGTAAAAAAAAAAAAAAAAAATTGGAAAAAAAGAATCAATATGTTATACTGTTACCTGTTTGGTAAAAAAAAAATGTGAAAAAATAATATATTGCAGAATTTTTAAAATTTAAGCATAGTGTTTAAAGAGAATAAAAAGATGTAAAAAACCTTGCAAAAAAAAAAAAAAATCACACGTTTAATATAAGAATTTGTATTTAAAAAACCATACAAAATCACTGAAAAAACCATGGGTTTCACACACGTTATAGGTAAGAATTAGCATTTTAAAAACCATACAAATTCACTGAAAAAACCATGGGTTTCACACACGTTATAGTTAGGAATTAGCATTTAAAAAACCTTGCAAATTCAGTGAAAAAACCATGGGTTTCACACATGTTATAGTTAGGAATTAGCATTTAAAAAACCTTGCAAATTCAGTGATGTCATGAGTGATGTCACTGACCATGTCATGAGTGATGTAATATGTGACGTCATCAGCAGCGGATTGCGGGTGCGCGAGTTATAGTTAGCTTAACTAACTATAACGGGGGAATTTCATTGTTTTTTTACGAGTGAAATGTCCAGCTAACTATAACGTGTGTGAAACCTATGGTTTTTTCACTGTATATATATATATATATATATATATATATATATATATATATATATATATATATATATATATCTATATCTTTCTGATCTCTTGCAGAATGTCCAGTATATTTGCTTGAGTCTTATCTCATATTATTTGCTGCTTGTTTATTAATCACTATAATTCATGCATTTAGATTATTGCTGGCATATAAACATATATATCTCTTTGTGTATTTAAATCTTGTGTATTTGGCATCTGGGAAAGCCTTTCTGTTAGAAAACATTGTGTAAAATAAAACCCCTGCAGCCGTTTGTTTTGCCGAACTATTTAGATAGCCAGGATGAGTCACATGTAAAAAAATGTGAATTTAGAGATGTTGAAAACTCACTCAACAGAGAAGAACTACAACCAGTATGACTTTTTGTACAAGACAAAAGAAAGTGAAAAGGATGCAATTATCCTTCACTATCAAAACTAAAAAACAATTATAAGAGGAAAGAGTGCAAGGGAAAAGGCAATCCTTGTTTTAATACTGCCCTCACACACTTTTCAGTGTCATGCTTCATCATAGGGCCGCATCTGACGCCCAAGTGCAGACCAACACACTGGACGGAGCGCAATTTTTTGAAAATATATGAAGTTTAGTGGTGAGGGTATAGAAAGAGTGACATAACCAACAAAAGGAAAAATTAAAGGGAAAAATATTCCCTAAAGAAGGGACCAAAGAGTGCAGACAAACAGTTAAAACTACCTAAGAGGGAACTATCATCATTCTTTATTCATGTAACCCCTTGGTAGGATTAAAAATCAAACGTCGGGAAAATCAGGGGAGGTAAAGACCCCTATATCCCTGCTGCGTATACCAACATGTTTCAGCCAATTCTTCACGCCCATCTGGGTCATTCTGGCATTCGTCAGGGTGTTGGTCCCGTATTATCTGGTCTATACCCCTATTTGGAGTTTTTACCTTGTATCATCAAGGCGGCCAGTGCCGCTGCAATCGTGTACTCTGGGAAATTTCCGCGAGGGAAAAAATTTCTGTGGAAAAGTAGAACATATGTTAATCGTTCTACTCCCTTCTTTCAAACTCCACAACAGTACATTGTTATCACTTCCTCTTAAATACCATACCAGTTGTCATATGTCTCCAAACCAAACCGAGGGGCACACCACCATCTTGTATCTGTGTCACCACCACCTAGAACCCACACCAAAGACTCGCCCTACGTCAGTGAGGTAACATAAGGACGCTCTTACAATCATTATTTACTCAAGAATACCCAAAAAAACGAGGTTTTATTTAAAAAGACACACACTTCTCCTCTTTACGACCCGTGCTAAATTATAGGAAATCCAAACCACATGTATCCAGAAACTTACAAGGGTTTATCAGCAATTCTCCAAACCCGGGACCATTGTGGGACCGTGGTCTTGTTGTCACAATCTAAAAATCAAGGAGAGGCGGAGAAACATGACTCCATTGTACCCAGTTTATATTCTTTCAAACTATTTGCTAAAACACTCATCCAACTGTTTTCCATATGTTAAGGCAGAATTATTACGACTCGCCAATAATAATACTAAGTCTTTACCACAAATTCATAGCGCTCGTACAAATCTCCGTGTGGCACCCAAAGTTAACTGCCCAATCTCTGATCGTAATCACAATCTACAAAGTCCGAATAGCATGCAACACACTCGTTGCTTACTTACTACTCCAAAGACTCACGCCACTTCAACTCCTCATGCCGGTCCACCGCCGATGTTAACCGCACGTCATCCCCTTCTATTTAAAAGGGGGAACAGGTGCTGATTGGTGAAAGAAAGTTGTAAACCACTCCTCACCATTGGACGCGTCCAAAAGCTCATGTTGCGGGCTCACTTGTCTCATCCAACAACAACAAAAAAGGAGGACAAAGTGCACTCGATGAGAGAAAGAAAACGGCAGACATCTTAGAGGCCCACATAGCGTCCCTAATGTCATCAAACAAAAGTGTAGAAGTCAAGGCCAGTTCTGATTTATGCAATTCTTATATTCTGGTCAATAATGTTCTTTTTGGAACTCACTTGTTTGACAATCATAGGTCGGGTTGTTACCTCCTCAAAATTCAACCGGTATCATATCATGCAAATGCCGGTACGCTTCACCTCACGAGCAGTTTCTATTTTTTTATTTTTCACTCCCTATAAAAGACTCATCGGCGGGATCCCAAATCTGTTCTTATATCCCTCACTTAAAATGTTTAAACAGAACCCCATAAGGTTTACTGGGGGACTGTTAATCAGATCAACAATCAAATCTCTTTCCCATTTGTTTTTAAAGTGCTGAAATACCATTATAGATCATTCTTTCTTTGAATACTGGAGCGGATGGTGAGACTATGATGCTGTGCACTCTACAGAGAGTATCTGGATATCAAATATATACAAATACATACTGATTTCCTCTGTTTTAATTCATTTAGTGCTCAGCCCATAGAGCTGGAACCAAGGTATAGAGTCATTCAAACCCACAATACTACTTTTTAACCTATCCACCCAGCGTTGTTCTCTGACCAAAAGAAAGCTGGCAGTATCAACTGTGTTGGGTGGTATAAATGGTTTGTCTAATACTGGCCACCTCAGATCTTGTTCATTATGTCTTTTCTCTTGGAAGTGAGCTGTTAATTTAGTGTTTGTTTTACCACATCTTACTGTACTCATATGTTCCAAGATGCGGATTTTCGCTCGACGGGTGGTCATCCCAACATACAGCATACTGCACGGACACCGCATAAGATAAATAACATTTTCCGTATTACATGTCGTATGTTTTCTCTGCTCCCAGAGGTGGTTAGTCCCTATATCCACCAATTTGCCATTCAATGAGAGAGGGCAAGCCCTGCAAAACCCACACGCATAGTGTCCCATCACAGGGGGTAAAAAGTGTTCGTGGTGACGTTCATTTTGATTTTCCCTCAATAGCCTAGGGCGTATGTTCACCACCATATCTTTAATGCTTGCACTTTTTTTAATAGAGAAAAGTGGAAAAGGTTGATCCAGCCCATTAGAATTTGCCTTTTTTTTTTTTTGCATTATCTTTCGGAGATGGTTCGATGCTGTGTTAAATGTTGTAACACAGATGCTGCTCTCAACTCTTTCTTTATCATGTGTTTCCAATAGGGACTCCCTATTACAATTTCTTGCTCTTTTCTGTGCCTTTTTTATAATCCATAATCGAGGAACAGTTCCTACGGAGTCGTAGGAACTGCCCATATGGAAGATTTCCTTTCAAGGAGTGGGGATGAAAACTCTGAAAGGATAGCAAGTTATTCCTATCAGTTGTTTGTGATAGACACTACTCACTAGTACTCCGTTCTCTGCTCTAATATTGAGATCAAGGAAAGGCAGTGACACATTTGTCAGCGTGCTTGTAAAAAACAGGAAAGGATTTTTCTGATTCAGCCAATCTAAAAAAAGCTTCTGCCGAGCTTCTACTCCCTCTCCAAATGATGAAAACGTCATCAATATACCTGCGCCAAGACCGAATATGATCTAAATAAGGGTTGGTTGCTGCAAATACAATTTCCTCCTCAAATTTAGAAAGATATGGACATGCCAGGCTAGGAGCACAAGAACTCCCCATAGAAGTTCCATGGGTTTGCAGATAGAACTGATCTTCAAATTAAAAAAAGAAATTTGTCAGTGCTACCTCCAAGAGACTAAAGGATGAAGGCACGAGGAGCTTTATAATTCCATTCTTGAGAAAAAAGTGTATTCTCAATGACCCTCAGGGTTTCTTGCTGGGGAATATTAGTATAGAGCACCTGGGCATCAGATGCGGCCCTATGATGAAGCATGACACTGCAAAGTGTGTGAGGGCAGTATTAAAACAAGGGTTGCCTTTTCCCTTGCACTCTTTCCTCTTATAATTGTTTTGTAGTTTGGATAGTGAAGGATAATTGCATCCTTTTCACTTTCTTTTGTCTTGTACAAGGAGTCATAATGGTTTTAGTTCTTCTCTGTTGAGTGAGTTTTCATGTATGATAGGGGATTCAGAGGAGGCCTTTTTTTCCCTAGTCTCTCGTTTTGTGATATTGTAATTTAGAGATGTTGCCAGTTAATCTGCAGGTCTCAGAAAAGGTTTTAATTAATTCTTTTGAGGTCGTTCCTCAGCCAGAAATGAATTTGAACCGAGAAAATGTGAAAGTGCAGGAAGATCAACAGACCAGTCTCTTAGAATTAGCGATCGTTGGTTGCAGGTATAAATCAGACATGTCAGTAAATGATTAATCTTGCTCTACATGGAAAGACGCTATTTTGAATAAAGAAATGCAGCAATGTGCTTTTGAATCTGCACAACAGACTGTGCAGAATGTTTCAAACATATGGTCAATTCAGAAAGGAGACAGTGTATCTTGTGTGCCAGTTGAGGAGCAGTTTGCTATTTTTAGTATTTGTGAAACACAGGGAAAGAAAAGTATGCTTTTAAAGTTGTGGACTGTAACATTTTTAAAAGTTGGACAAATACAGATGCTTTTGCACATTTAAAGACACTGGGCAGATGACAATAAGACATATGATTCAAAAGCAATGGGACAAAGCAAATGTGATAAAGTGGCACATATAGACAGACTGCAGTTTTACGTGAACAGTTTGCGCAGGTCCCAATAAAAAGTCCAGGGGTGGAGTTTGAAACACAGGATTCCCCAGTGAAGTGGCAGATTATACTGCAAAGCGCAGCTACTGTGCATGACCGAACCTTTAATTCGCTTACAGATGAAAAGTCTAAGATCTTGGGGACAGAGGCGGTGACACACGATTCAGATTTGGTGTACATGACTAAATACGAGCACCTAGGAGAGAAAGACCATACAAACAGGTGGGCAGAGAATGGAGGGATGTATATCCCCCCTAGATTTACCTAGAACTATGATTTCTATGTGTCATGATGCACAGTGCAGACCATTCCCACAGAAGGTGAAGGGTGAATTGAAGAAAGGAAAATTACCAGTGCAGACAGAGCAGATGGATTGCCTTGGGCTTCTGCCAATTGATAAAGGGAGCACATATTCAGCAGTGCGTGGAAAAATAGTTAGGAAGGAGACTGCCCCAGCCCTTCTTACTGTGCAGGGAAAAGGAGAGTTTCACTTCAATACCAAGAATTCAGAGTCTATAGCGTTGGTAGAATTCTCAGATAATTCCCCAGAGCCAGCAGAGAACCTTGCAGACAGGAATGATAATATTGTGCCTTCAAACTCAAAACAGAGAAAGGAACATGGGCGCTTTTTGAAAAATGTTTTTTGCAAGAAGAGTGATGCTTGTTTCTTTTCCAGGTCATCATATTGCGACGTGTTGGTATGCCGGTCAGTGTACCCCGTGTGGGACCCCTCCCCAACCCTGGAGTGATCACTGGACGGTGCAATCTGACATCCTGTGGCTGAACAAACCAGACAGTCCTACCAAACCAAGAATCATGAACTGATTTTATAAACATGAAGTAAAATATACACTGTTGTCATTTTGAATGCAAGAAGGCTGTGTGTCTTTCACAAAGAAGGACGTTATTTGTTTTTACAAATGCCGGTCAATGAGACGACAAAAAAAAAATTGTGCAATTTAAATTGAAGAGTATGTTTTTTGAGTTAAAGATAAAAAGAAGGTGTTGATGTTGCCTTTGTTTTTTTAGCACAAAATATAAAAGTAGGGCTGCTTCATCAGTAGAAGTTCCAGTATTAGACATTTGAGACATTAGGAGCATTACTGAGTTCATATGCTTGATTCTATTTGCATCATTTATTTTGTGTATCCATCAAACATTTATTCTTGCCGAGTTATCCAGATATACACGAGTTATTTTTACATGCTTTGAAATGATTACATGCTTTTATGATTTCACTATTTTAATTATACCTGTACTTTCAGTTCAGCACTAGTCTATAATGTTATGGCTTTAACATGTGTTTCAATCATAGTTGTGCTTTCAGTTAAGAAATGCACTTTTAAAATCATATATGTGCTTTCAGTTAAGAGGTTCAGTTTTTGATATATGCAGGTGATGATAGTCAAAGGTCATGGGGTGGAATGTAGTGCTAGAGGCACTCTTGTGGTTTGACACCCTGTGATGACCTTTGACTACCATTAATTTAACTGACTTTAGTGTGTTATTTTATCCTAGTCTGGATGTACGACGGTCCTGCATGTGCCTTGCTTCTCTTACAAGTTTCTTTCTTGTAATCTTGCAGTCTTTCAGTGGGAGCTGTCACGGAGTAGATAGCCTTGCCAAGAGCAGAACGTGTGGGATGTGCATTTGAAAGGGAGAGAGTGTTGTGGAAAGTACTTTTTGGTCTTGAAGTGCAGTGTTGTGGGCAGTGATGGAAGAATGTGCTCGGTGTTGTACATTGATAGATGAAGTGTGTGAATCAATAAGCAGTTGTGCACAATTGTGCATTGTGTTGTACATTGATGAGAATTATCAAGTTTTTTCTATTGGCTTTGAAATGGACTCATGTCATCCTTTTTCCTGACTTTGCCCTGCTTTAGCTTTTCTGCGTGCACAGCAGCGCTTGCAAGTTGTTTGAGTTATTCACGTTCAAGGATTCTTTTTTTTGTTTAATGTACTCTGAAAGGCTTTGTGAACTTCATCAAGATAAAGGCTGGAACATGCGAGATTTAGAGAAGGGGACGTGAGAACTCCTTCATGCCATGGGAATGCTTGCTTGGAACCTGGCCAGTTCTGGTAAGATTCCTCTGGTGCGGGGGGAGGTCTTTCCCGAATCTTCTAGTGTGTTTAAAGCGGAGGGTTGTTAACTCAAAAACCGTGAGTTTGGAATCTGAGTGGGGACGGACGTGTCTACCTCAGAGAGCGGAACTCTGGTTGCTAAGGCTCTCAATCACGGCTGTTTAATTTCCCCAGTCTGAGATGCAGTGTTTGCAGCAGGTGACGTATTGAGTTATGGTTATTGCCCTTGTGATGTTTGGCCAGTGGCTTTGATCATTTGAGGTGTTTTCTTTGTGATGTGGGAGTGAGTTGAGGTGTACATCCAAAGTAATCATCTGATAGATATATATATTTTTCTGATCTCTTGCATTTTGCATCTGGGAAAGCCTGTTAGAGAGCATTGTGTAAAATAAAACCCCTAGCCTTATTCTAAAAGAGAGAGAGCCCTTGCATTTTGTAAATTAAAACCATTTTCTAAAGGTGCTGTGTTAAAGTCTTTGCTTCGCCGGGTGTTGTGCCATCGTGTGGGAGCTGTATTATCTGATAGGCGCAAGCAAGACACATGTATGCAGTGACTAAAAGACGCAATAATAAAATTAATTACTTTTATATACCGATTGATGCTGCAGTTTTTGCGGCTTCTAATCACTGTAATTAACAGGTATTAACATATTAACGTTAAATTTTCTAACCGCAATATAATGAAGAATTGAGTTTACCTTTTCAGGATTCAAACGTATGCCAGCAGCAGGTACTTGATTTAGTTGAGCCATCCTAGCATGAGAATTCGTGCCAAATGGTATTGTCAAATAAAGACAGAGCATCAGAAGATTGCTTACTTTGGGCCAGATTCACAACTTGTTATGGGTACCTAGGTACACCATAGGTGGCAAAAAGTTTCATTTACTTTGCAAATCCTGAAAATAAGCTTCTTATGATGGATATTTCAAAGTTGTTGGTTAAGTGGGTTGCAATGTTAGGGAGTATAAGAGGGGTGACCATGGAAACCACTTAAAGTTGGAAATCTACCCAAAGGAGAAAATATTTGTGAATTGGCCCCTAAGGGTTTATTTCTGGAAAAATCTTCATTAGGTAGAGAGGAGTCAGAGTACTACTGTACAATAAGCAACGATGTTAGTTGGTAGACAACTTCTCTATCCACCATGGGATCATAATTAATAATATCCACTAGAAGTTCCTGTGGGGTCAACATAATACCCGAACACTGATGAATATATTATTACTTATCAAAGTAAGTTTTAAACAAAGTAAGGCTATTGTTAGCTTTCTTATGTTTGGAAGAAAGCACCAATGCAGAGGAAGTACAGCAAATTAAACATTGAACTAGCTAATTCGTGACCTCTTTTAATTTCAGGAAAAACAACAAGATGATGAAAGAAATGCTTGAATTAATCTCAGCCACTGTCATTCACTATGGGCCACATTCCAGAAAACCAAGACTGATTACCATATGGCTGGGTCCAAATTGTGGCAAGGTAAGGAAAAAACACAAGGGCTTGTGATGCGGCTGTGAGCGATTGTCAGCGGCTCAGATTTCAGCATTCCACCCATCACCTAGTTTTTAATGCAGTCTCTCAACTTCATTCACTTTCATCATCTTAATCAACACCACCAATGATGTAATCATCAATGCCGAGCTCATAATGGCAGTTAAAAAGTGCACCAAACTCAAAATACTTGTCAACTTTGAGATGCTGCTCAATTTCAAGGTTGGTAAGTGTCTGCAATTTCTCCACTTGATTCAGTTTACAGCCTTGAACCTCAAGGCTAGATATCGTAGATCATTCATTATCTAGGACATATTGCTTCTACAACCCCTTCCCTTTCTTCCTTGATTCAATTTCTAACTTTGATAGGGAGGAGGTAGAAAAATTGTCAAAGCAAGAGTCTTGCATGCCTCTTTATATACGTCTTCAACTCCGGTCTCCCTGTAGAGGATAGAACATTCTACTCCACTAGTTGTTTGCCAATATATGCGAGTGGTAAGTGGCACTGCACTCTAAGAGAGATAAGACCGGTACATAGGGAATACATTTGAGAACTTAACCAGCACCTCTAGCAGAGGACTGAGTTTTCTCTAACCGTATTACAGCTTCAGCAGACATCATAAACCAGATATACCAGAGCTGTGGTCCTTTGTGTCTCCCTAAGAAGGTTCACATACTGTATACCATAGCAGATGCACACTGCTCATTGAAAAAGCTGCACCAGATCCTGGAAGTATTTCACAACCCTGAGTGCCTCAAATGGGAGACTCCATACTCTTAAGCTTTCTGCGACAAATTTCCAGAGAGCTCATAGCAAAAACAAAAAAAACAGTTTAGAGGGCATCTTGAGATTAAGCAGCTAACATTCCTGTAAAAACCAAACCCACCTAACAGAAAGGCAACGGACGATGAATAATCGCCTAAAGCTAAACACTGAGAAAACAGATCATGACCTGCATACATTGGCACAAACACCAACTTGTGATCATATGGTTAAAAGAATTGGACGACTGACCAGCTAAGTCCAGAAAAGTGAGGAGCCTCGGGTTACCATGGACATAGACCTGGCCCTGATCCCACATGTCAACCAAGTCACCAGGAACACCTTTCACCATCAAGATGTATTATATTATTACTTGGAAACAAACAAAAGCTACAAGCTATTCTCGCCTTTGCGATACCAAAGCTAGACTATGCCAACTGCCTGTATCTAGGGGTACAATGCTTTCTTATACAGAAGCTACAAGAAATCTATAATGTGTGTAAAGGCTTAACCTGGCACACGGCAAAGAACATGACTTCAGTGGTTATCTATAGCTAAGCGATCAATATTCATGGCACTCCACACCTTTCACAGAGCTTCCCGCCGAAAAGGACCATTATATTTACAGTTGAAATTCAAACAATAACTCACAAAACAAGATTATCTTTTGCGATTAGCACCGGGGAGCGTATAAGAAATCCATAGGCGGTGCTGAATTCTCAGTTCAAGTGGCAAAACTCTGGAACTCCTTGCCCAACAAAATTCAAAATGTACAGCAGCACATCCAATTCAGACGAGAGGTAAGCACTTCATAGCTGTTTGCGAGATAACCTAGACTACTAATCTCCTGGCAAAAGATTGGAATTACAAACTATGACTACCATACGCATTCCCCGTAGTTAACACCCTTTGGTCAGCTGCTGACAACACAATGACAGATGCACATAATCCAACTGTGCCAGAAGTAACTTCCCCCTCTCCTACTATGGAGTACTATTATAAATATGCAATCATGTTATCACCTGTATGAGTGGGATATAATCAATCATTTTAACATACTTAGGGTGATGCCTATAGAGATCTGTCACACATTGCAGGCCACTGAAAGACTAACAGTCCACACCTGCAGGTCCCAACTAGCAACATATTCTGACCATTACGAAACACCTTATAGTTTGCAATCTATATGTGTTATGCAAGGGAGGACTGTGAGCCAGTACATCCAGGGAGATCGGTTTCTCACTGCTTTCTTATGCCATAAGAACTTGGAGTGGGTGACCTCCTCCTCTAGTCAACATATCAATTTGGACAGAGAATATAAAGAAATCAAAATATAATAATGGGCCATAGAGGGCTAATCACAAATACCAGCACACTACAAATAATTGTGTGTCTCTCTCACACCACATCATAGTATTAAGTGCAGAGGCCAAGGCAAGAAAAGAGCGCTTCTCGGGTCACTCATGCACAATAGAAAATAACTTTCCATGCAGGTTCAGTACAGAGGCAATACACTTAAAACCACACATGCTGCACTGTGTAGCATGCTAATCATGTGGGTAAGAACTTCAGCGTCCCAGTAGGCACAATATAAGTACTAAAATACAATGCAATACCAGACCAGATTAAATTCTGTGGCACAGCAGAAGATCCTTGCCTCATTTTTAAAAAATGCCCCGTTTGACATTCAAATTGTTTGTTAACTAGGTTGAAGAAATCTTACCCTATTTAATATTTTGGACAAGAAAAGAATAAGCCACCCTCAAAATCTCGCCGCAGTTCAGAAATCCACCTGAAGCAGGCTACCACATGGTTCCAGCAATTTATTACATGCAACTAAGACCTAGCAGAACCACAGATTTATAGCATGTTTATTCTTGGTTTGGAGAGAACAGTGATACTCAATTATGGCCCGGGGGCCGAATGCGGCCCTCCTGACCTTTACCTGCGGCCCCCTGGGCAGCAGCAGCACTGGGCTGCTATTTACTCGACATGAAAAAAAAATGTTTAATAAACAGCAAGCACTTATTTAAATGTTAATTTGCAGTTAGGGAAATGAAGCAACTGGGCCCTTAACTTTAGGAACACCATAATTTTTAAAGACAGCCCCTAGATATAAATGCTTTGCTTCCCCTACACCCACTTTACACCCCCGCAGCATCAGTGCAGCCCTCGGTCACACCATAGACCAAACTCTGTGGCCCCCAGGAAAAGGTTTGTGAGTACCCATGCTATAGAAAGTCCACAGCTCTACCTCCCATATCCTAATGAGTGCCTTCCAGTACACCAATGGGAGGGTAACTATCAGTTGTGTGCCTGACATCAACCGAAATGTCTAAAGGTTCCAAATTTTACACATTCCACTGCAAGTGTCTCTATACGTAAAAAAGAATATATGTCAGAAGTACTTCAATTACAATAAACTACCATTATATGCAATAAAGGTGTAATAGAAAAGGATGTTACTTCTTCATTAGTAGCGTTTAATCAAATAACGATGTATGCCAATATCATACAGAGGTATTACAAACAAAGCCCCCTTTCTTTGCACGTCCTTATTGATTTCTGTTTTCCATTCAAATGGTCTGCAAATGATAGTTTCTCTCCCTCTCAAGAATTTCTTGTCTGTAGCCCCAGCCCAGATATTAACTTAAGTCACAACATTCCAGCTTTTAGGCTCAGCTTCTCTCAAAACATCTGCAGCAGTTGATCTACGTTATGGTCATCCATTGCAGGCATGCACACTTGTGTTCGTGACAGAGGTTTCTAAATCATTTTAAAATGTGTGTGTGTGCGGTCTTGAAAATTTCTGTCGGGATGTGTGCAATTACTTAGAGTATTTGTTTTAAATGCAAAGATAAATTAATTCACACATGTAGAAAACACACACACAACAGAATATAAGAATCAATAACTTATTCTGAATGAGTATCGAATAATAGCGGCTGTCACAATTACACATTCAATTGTGTCAAGAAACAATAAGTGACTGTGGTGAACAAAGTGACATAGTGATTAAGTGATATAGACCGTACACTATATACAAGACAAATACATGTGGAATAAATGAGGGGGGAGGGGGAATTTTTGGCAAAGGTTTTGTCCTGTCTTTTTGCACATGAACTGCAAGACCTAAAAATAAATTAAATCGTGATCATGAGGGCTGTGCGGACATATATGGCATGTCGACGTTTCGACCCTGAAAGTAGCACAATTTTAAGGTGCGTCAGGTTGGGTCTTCTTAAGGACAACGGGAGGATGGGTACACAGCCAATGGAGCAGACGTCTCAATGAATGAAAATCAGAAAGTATTTCGGTAACGTTGCACGTTTTGACAAAGCAGGTCTCCACCAGCGGGTTGGAGCCTAGGGAATATAATGGGTACTTTTAAAAAACTTTAACGGACCTCCACCAGCCGGTTGGAGTCTCGTAGAAAAGCCTATCAATTCAGACTAGTTAAGCGCAAAGTAATCGCGTCCGTCCGGCAGCAGTTCCGATCAATTGTTGTCCTGAAGAAGTCACTTATTGTTTCTTGACACAATTGAATGTGTAATTGTGACAGCCGCTATTATCCGATACTCATTCAGAATACATTATTGATTCTTATATTCTGGTGTGTGCGTGTTTTCTACATGTGTGAATTAATTTCCTTTGGGATTCATTGTTTCCTGTTTTTTAAAAATCAAGTTATCTTTGTATTTAAAACAAATACTCCAAGTAATTGCACACATCCCGACAGAATCAATTATTTTTGTTTAATATTAATACCCAGGTTCTGAGGGACACTGGGTCGCCCCATTATTACCAAGTCTTGCAAATTTCTGCCCCAAAATGAAAATGCTGCCCTTGCAAAACCATATTTTCATGTACCCAAACTAAGCCTGGATTCCATGTTGGTTTGTTCCAAGACATGAGGTTTCCATTTCTCTCTATTTGCACGTAAAGAATATGCACTGCTATAATGCTTTCTATTGAAGTGCTGTACCTGAACTCCTTAGGAAGCCTTTTGCTACTTTCAAGGCTCTTCCTGTCTGTATTTCTGTAGGCTTATACATTATGAGAGACTGCCATTCTTTTGAGAATAACCAGATTGGCAACGACACATTTGATGACATTAGGTCAAAGGGTTGTTCCGATTCACATTTTGGGGATGGTGCAGGATTAGGCTGTGTTAAATTTTATTTTTCATTTTGTCAATTTTTTGCACTGTATTTTCTATAAAGGGACTGTTTTGAGGTGAGGAGGTTTGCCCCTAGAGAGCAGATCTGCGTTAGTCGGTCTCTTGATTTGGAATTAGAAATATTTTAATCTGAAATTTGACTTCGTCATTTATCTTTGCTGCATTCAATTGAGCCTTAAGCTAATGCCCATTGTTAATTTGCCATGCATCCTCAGTATTTCATTTTTCCTTCTGTAATGCACTTTAACCTTTGTGATTTTGACTTTAAAGAAGGCTTTAAGTTTAGTTTTGCTTCTAGACTTAATTGATTGTGCTGCTTTTTTGCTGGTAATCTGCTATCTGTAGGGACCTGAATTGCTGAAATTCTGTCATTACACCCCGTTAAAAGACATCAATCTGCTCACTTCTCAGTGGATGACGTTAGGATTACTTCATTGTCTTCTGGCTGAATGAGATATGCAGGAAGGCACCCACAAAATCTGCCTAGCAGCTATATGTCCCTAATGTAAATAGACTGGGGAGTCCTTTTTCAGAACTAAAGAGATCAAGAGACGTCTAAATAGGTCTGAAGAACCTGTTCTGTCCTATCTGGTACCCAAAAGATCTCTGGGGACTTCAGAAGACAATGAGACTCATCAGGCACCCACCACTTCAGTACCACGGTCACACCCTCTAATTTCTTCAACAAGCGGAGGATTTTTCCCCAAGAAAGACTGCTCATCGCCATCTCGCGCTTCTCAAAAGGGAGACAAAGCTCCTTCTCGACAAGCAGGCAATCGAGATAGTGCCACGCAGTCAGCACAATTTGGGATACTATTACCACTTTTTTCTCATAAAGAAACTGGAAAATGGAGGCAGGTCATGGACCTCAGGTTGTTGAACAAGTTCATAAAAAGTCAGCCATTTCGGATGTTGTCACTCCAGGAGATCCTCCTCCTCTTAGATTCGGGGGATTACATGACCCATCTGGATGCATATTTTTACGTTCCTATTCATCCAAAGCACCGCCGTTTCCTCAGGTTCCAGGGTGCAACTACCAGTTCAAGGTACTACCTTTCAGGCTAAAGTCTGCGCCCAGGGTTTTCACCAAATGCTTGGCACCAGTAGTAGCCCATCTCCGGCGCTCCGGTCACCAGGGTTTTCCCTACCTGGACAATTGGTTAATCAAGGCTCAAACATTTCAAGGTGCAAGAAAGTCCACGAACGCCTGCCTTCGCATTTTCGCTCCCTGGGTCTCAATCACAACGAAGAGAAGTCTTCACTCCATCCTTCCAAGTCTCTGGTGTTTCTGACAGCGAGATTAGACACCGACCTCTCAATGGCTTTTCACTCACAGAGGAAATAATTTCTCGTCTTCTAATGATGGTTCAGTCCCTTTCTTCAAAAAGGAATATGCTACTTACCAGTATGCATCTGTTCTTGGCATGTAGAGCTGCAGATCTACACACTTTTGCATAGATCGCCATCTGGTGTTGGGCCCGGATGTTTTCAGTTTGTTTTTCCTCTTGGAAAGTCTCTGGAAGTCACGAGGTCGGTGACTCCTCCCTCGGATCGTATTGCGCATGGGCTTGGGCTACATCCTCAGATTGTTTTTCGCCAACAGGGAAAGATGGAGCGTAGTAATAACAGTGAAGAAACCCATGTGTGTTGTATCTAAATAAGATAGACTGGAACAGATACATGTAGCCGGGGAGGTGGGTGGGCGTGTGTAGATCTGCAGCTCTACATGCCAAGAACAGATGCATACTGGTAAGTAGCATATTCCGTTTGAGGCATATGAGCTGCAGATTACACACTTTTGCACAGACTATATAGCAGTTCCCAACCTTAGCGGCGACCACCGGTATCTGTTGCAGTGGTTTGAAATAGTGTTTCTAGTACAGCCTGACCCACACTAGCTTGTTGCTTGGATTGCACATCTACACAGTAATGTTTAGTGAAAGTGTGCGGTGTTGACCATGTAGCTGCTTTGCAGATATCATCTAATGGGATGTTCCCTAGAAAAGCCATAGAAGCCCCTATCTTTCGTGTAGAATGGGCTTTAGGGGGAACGGATAGCGTTCGTTTTGCTTTGTGGTAGCAAATCTGGATGCATTTTACAATCCACCTAGCTATCCCTGATTTTGAGATGGGGTTGCCCTTGTGTGGTGGAGAGAAAGAGACAAATAGTTGTTAGGTCTTTCTGAAAGGTTGTGTTCTTTGGATATAGTAAAATAAGGCTCGTTTGACATCTAGCGTGTGTAGAGCCCTTTCTGCAACAGTTTGAGGTTGCAAGAAAAATACCGGTAATTCTACCGATTGGTTTAGATGAAAAGGGGAAATGACTTTAGGTAGGAATTTTGGGTTGGTACGGAGAACAACCTTGTTCTGGTGCATTTGGAGAAAAGGTTCTTGTATGGTAAGTGCTTGTAACTCACTGGCCCTTCTAAGGGAAGTGATGGCTACAAGAAAAGCTGTTTTCCATGTGAGAAATTGCAGTTCGCATTTATGCAAAGGTTTGAAGGGCGGTCCCATTAGCCTTGTGAGAACTATATTTAAGTTCCACACAGGTGAGGGTGGTACTCTGGGGGGAATTATTCGTTTTAGGCCTTCCATGAAGGCTTTAATGGCAGACACTCTGAAAAGTGATAGGTGCTGTCTGTTTTGTAGGTAAGCGGCAATTGCTGCGAGGTGTAGCCGAATGGAGGTATAGGCTAGGTTACACCTTTGTAGATGGAGTAAGTAGCATATGATGTGTTGTATAGACACGTCTAGAGGATTGATTGTGTTGTTATGGCAATAACCAACAAATTCTAGGATTTCAGGAGCCAGATCGCAAGGTTGAGCTGAGCTGGGTCCGGGTGCCTGATCTCTCCATGGTTCTGAGTTAGGAGGCATGGTGAGAGGTGTAGCTTTTGGTGTGGTACTACCGAGAGTTCCAGCAGCGTGGTGTACCACGGTTGTCTGGCCCATGTTGGAGCTACTAGGATCAGTGTGAGTGAATGCTGTTGTAGCTTTCGCAGCACTAATGGAATTAGTGGGAGAGGTGGAAAAGCGTACGCAAATTTGTCTGAACAGTTCATCCATATCGCATTGCCTTTGGACAATGGATGTGGGTACCTGGCGGCGAAGCTTGGGCATTTTTTGTTTTCGTGGGTGGCGAAGAGGTCTATCTGCGGATGCCCCCATCATTTGAAAGAACGGGTGAAGAACCTGTGGGTGAAGTTCCCACTCGTGGATCTGCTTAGTCTGTCTGCTGAGCAGATCTGCCATGGTGTTTTGGACTCCTGGTACATGCTGGGCAAGGAGAAAGACTTTGTGTGGAATTGCCCATCTCCATATGCTCTGTGCTAGTTGATAGAGCTGTGGAGAGTGTGTGCCGCCTTGTTTTTGAATGTAATACATGGCCGTCATGTTGTCTGTGCGAATGAGGACTGCCTTGCCTAAAATCTGTCTTTGAAAGGATTTTAGGGCTAGAAAGAATGCTAGTAACTCCAGATGGTTGATATGGAGTAACTTTTGTTGCGGCGTCCATGTGCCCTGCACTGTGAGGTGTAATAGATGCGCTCCCCAGCCGGAGAGCGATGTGTCTGTTAGTATTATTTGTGGAACCGGGTCCAGGAACGGTCGACCTCTGGAAACATTTGTGGTGTTCCACCACTGCAGAGAGCGATGGGTGCGACCGTCTACCAACACCAGATCTGTCAGTTGCCCCTGGGCCCGGTTCCATTGGCGCGCTAAGCACTCTTGGAGTGGACGCATCTGGAGTCTTGCGTGGGGCAGTATGAAAATGCAAGAGGCCATCATCCCTATCAGTTGCATATAAACACTCTTGCTGGAAGGGAGTGTTGAGGTATGAATCTTTGATGCAAAGGCTGAATGCTTGCAATCCTGGCCGGATTGGGGTAGGCTATGGCTTTTGAGGTGTCTATGGTGGCACCGAGGTATTGCTTTATGTGGGATGGTGTTAGCTGGGACTTTTGGTGTTTCACCGTGAAGCCTAGTTGGTGAAGTAGTTGGATTGTAGTGGCGGTGTGGTGTACACATTGGTTGTAGGACGTGGCTTTTATCAGCCAGTCGTCCAAATATGGGAAGACGTGAATGTGCTGTCTTCTGAGGTGTGCCGCCACTACCGCTAGGCACTTGGTGAATACCCTTGGTGCTGTTGTGACCCCGAATCGGAGCACCTTGAACTGGTAACGTTGCCTGTTCACTACAAATCTGATGTACTTTCTGTGAGCATGGTGTACCGGAATGTGAAAGTATGCGTCTTTCAAGTCCAGTGTGGTGAGGAAGTCGTTCTGGGAGAGGAGCGGAAGCACCTGCTGAAGCGTTACCATGTGAAAATGGTCTGAATGTATGTATGTGTTTAGGGGCCGGAGATCTAGAATTGGTCGTAGAGTCTTGTCCCTTTTTGGTATTAGAAAATATAGGGAGTAGACCCCTAAACTTTGCTGATTGGCGGGAACTTGTTCTATTGCCTGTTTTTGTAGGAGGGAGATTACCTCCTGTTTTAGTAATGTGGAATGTTCCTGTGACATTGGGCGTTGCCTGGGTGGAATGTTTGGGGGGTGGGGGGGGGGGGGGGTAGATGTTAATTCTAGGCAGTACCCTGAGCGAATAATTTGGGTCACCCATTTGTCTGAGGTGATGGTCTCTCAGACCTGAAGGAAATTTTGTAGTCTGCCGCCGACCGGAGTGGGATGGTCTGGAGGGAGCAGGGGGAAGTCATTGGGTAGGCGGTGTGGCAGAGCGGGTGGTATTTGTTTTGCCTCTGCCTTTATTGTTATTGCCCCTATAGCCGCCTCTTTGATAACCCCTTGTGAAGGTGGACTGAGTGGGGGATTTGTAGGAAGTGGACGCGCTATTTGAGGAGTAGCCTCTAGCCGTACTCCGAAAGGAAGAGCGGCGAAAGGAGCGCCTAGGAGGGTGTGACTGCAGGGCTCCCATAGATTTAGCCGTATCAGTGTCCTTCATTTTCTCGAGGGCCTCATCTACCTTTGGGCTGAAAAAGTGTTCTTGGTCAAAGGGATGATTTAGGATGGAGGCCGGTACCTCAGGTTTGAAAGCTGATATTCTCAGCCAAGCATGGCGACTGAGGAGGACGCTAGTGTTAATGGCCCTGGAGGCTGTGTCTGCTGCATCTAAGGCACAGCGTATGGAGGTGTTAGTTATGGTCTTACCCTCTTGAATTAATTCATTGGCCCTATTTTTGTCTTTATCTTTCTGGGAGGTGGTGCATTATGGTTTCTAATTCACCATAATACGCCCTATCGTATCTGGCCAATAGCGCTTGGGTGTTGGCTATACGCCATATATTGGCTGCCTGTGACGCAGTGCGCTTTCCTGACTCGTCCAGTAGGTTTGACTCTTTGTCAGGTGGTGGTGCTTCGCCTGACGCCTGGGAGTTTGACCTCTTCCGTGCAGTGGAAACCACTAGGGAATCTAGTGGCGCTGGCCCTTTGATATAGGCAGGACCTGTGTGGGCACCTCTGGTGCATGTTTTACCACCCCCTTGAGCATAGGTAGTATGGAGGTAGACCTATGTGCGGTATCAAAGGTGTCGAGGAGGAAATCGTCCTCTACTGGGTCAGTGTGTAACTCTACCCTGTGATAATGTGCCGCCCTCTGAAGTAGATGGTGGAAAATTAGTGAGTCTTCCGGTGGAGATGGCCTGGAAGGATAAAGGTCATCTTGTGGGACGTCTGGAATATCTGGGTTATTGTAGTTGTCCCATGGGTCTGGGGATCCTGTAGGGGTGGGGTCTTGGGGCACATCCCCTGGATCGTGATATGGGTCCCCCTGATCATCATCGTCTGGAGACGGGGGTCGGAGAGCGATGAGGTGGGGGAGGAGAAGGCGGAGGGGGCAGAGGTGGAGAGGGTGGAGGAGGCGGGGAAGGTATTCTGAAAGGGGTGGTAGCAGAGTCCTTCCTCTTTGGAGGTGGAAGCGGAGCCGGTTTGTCCAAATGTCTCTTTTTGGAAGAGAGTGCCAAATGTCCAGTTTTTGGATCCTTAGTAAGAGTTTTTTGTAAGGGATCCAGTGTAAACAGTTCCTGTGACAATGTTTGTTCCGTCGGCGCAGAGGTCTTCGGGGCCGATGACTTTTTAGGCTTGTCCGTGCCGTGCTTAGCACTGGGCTTGGGAACCTCCTTTTTCTTGGTCGGTGCTGAGGTGGGCTTCGGCGTGGAAGTGTTGGTGCCGAGGGCCTTATGAGGTTTGGTCGGTACCGAAGATGGCGTCAGTACAGAAGCGCTGGGTTTCAACACCGAGGACTTCGGTGCGGAGCTCGGTGTCGAGGTAGAGGCCGGTTTCTTTTTCGGTGCCGAGGTGTGTTTGTCGGCACCGCTGGAAGGCTGGCTCGAGCCCGAGCCGCCGGAAGGCTTGTTTGGCTTCTTCCACGGGCCCGAAGGTGGGGTGTGTGAAGCAGTGTCTCTGGTATTGCCTAGGCCCGGAGGCGAAGGCGTGACCAAAGCCTTTTTGGGTGTCGGCGCGGGTGTGTGGGGGGGTATATTGCTCACGACCCTCTGCGCCGGGGTGATGTCCTCTACATCGGAGTCGTCGGCTTCGGAAGCACTGACGAGGTCCTCTTCGGTGTGCTGCTGTCCCGGATCTTCGACGTCGTCTCCGAAGATGTCGACTGGAACGGAGGTCGAGGAGTGCGCCATGTTTCGTCTGGCCCTTCGGTCCCGAATAGTCTTTTTTGATCTGAAAGACTTACAGGCTGGACAGTCTCGAGCCTCGTGTTCAGGGGAAAGACAGAGGTTGCACACCTCATGAAGATCGGTGTGGGGGAATTTGTACCCACATCGAGGGCACTTCTTGAATGGAGTTCTTTCCATCAGCCGGGACCGGAGCTTGGGTAGGCCCGAAGGCCGCCGTCGACGACTGGAACCAAAGATTTGTCGATGAGAAGGTGATTGAGGAGATCGCGATCGAAACAATACCACGATGTGAGTGAGGATTCCGCTTCGATCGTCGAACTGGAAATGTTCAGAACCGGAGCGCAAAGATTACATCCGAGCCCGATGGCGGAAAAAAACAATCTGAGGATGGAGCCAAAGCCCATGCGTAATACGATCCAAGGGAGGAGTCACTGACCTCGTGACTTCCAAAGACTTTCCAAGAGGAAAAACAAACTGCAAACATCCGGGCCCAACACCAGATGGCGATCTATGCAAAAGTGTGTAATCTGCAGCTCATATGCCTCGAACAGTTAGTTTCTGTGAGGATTTACAAATCAATGTTGGGGATAATGTCATCTTGCATTCCGCTGATTCCTCACTGTCGATTGCGAATGAGGCCTCTTCAGGAACAACTTGACGCCCAATGGATTCAAGCTTGAGGCTCATTCGAGGACACTATTTCAATCACGCCTCCGATGATCAGGGCGATGTCTTGGTGGGCAGTAAGAAGCAACCTCTCACAAGGTCTATCCTTCCTTCCACCAGAGCCTTTGGTTGGTATGACAACAGACGCCTCCATGGAGGGATGGGGTTCTCACCTCCAGGAACTTCAGGTTCAGGGGAAGTGGTCAGACCAGGAATCTCTATGCCACATCAACCTGTTGGAGCTGAAGGCAGTATTTCTAGGGCTACGTTCCTTCAGACCAAGAATTAAAGGTTAGTCGATCCTTGTCCGCATGGACAATACAACCACCATGTTTTACCTTCAGAAACAAGGAGGGACGAGATCTCCGACCCTCTCAAGTCTGAAGCACCGAATTGGGAATTGGTTGATTCACCACAACATCTCCTTGCAAGTCCAGCACGTTCCAGCAGTGCTCAACGAATGGGCCGATTCACTCAGCAGGGATTCCAAGCAGTGTTATGAGTGGGAATTGGATGCCGTTCAGCTGGAAAAAAAACATTCAGTGTTAGGGATCGCCAACCCTGGATCTGTTCGCTACATTACTCAAAAAATGTGAATTCTACGCCAGCAGATTCCCTCGGCCAGTTTCTCTGGGGAACGACCTTCCATTTCTCCTGGGAAGGGACGTTTGCTTACGCGTTCCCTCCATTCCCATTAATACCCAAAGTCCTACAAAAGATGAAGCGAGAACCTTGTCGCATCATTCTCAATGCCCCGGCGTGGGAAAGCAGTACTGGTTCACAGAGCTGTTTCGCTTATCAGAGACTTCTCCAATAAGTGGTCAGCCTTCGGAACGCCTACTCTCAATGGACCAAGGCCACGTGATTCATCCACAGATTCAATCTCTTCACTTGTCGGCCTGGCTCCTCATCACACTGAGTTTGGTGACTTAAAATTTTTTGAGGAGTGCCGCTCCATTCTTAACAGGGCCCATGCTCCCTCCACGGTCAAGTGTTATTTAGTCAAATGGAAAAGATTCTGCTCCTGGTGTACAAAGCACTCCTGCCATCCGCTCTCTTCTTCTCTGGTGGAGGTTTTGCCATTTCTCTTGTCGCTGGCAAAAGCTGGCCTTTCTCATTCTTCAGTTAAAGTTCATTAGGCTGCAATCTAAAGGTATAGGGGACGTTCGAGCCAGTCTATGGTCCTGCAGGTTGGTGAAGGAATTTCTGAAAGGTCTTTCCAGAGCCTACCCTCCGGCTAGGCCTGCTATGGTCCTCTGGCAATTGAACATTGTGTTGTCTCATCTCATGAGAGCACCATTAGAGCCAATTCACAAGTGTGACATACAATTTCGCTCTTGGAAGGTGGCTTTTCTTTTAGCCATCACATCTGCTAGACGAATTAGCGAAAATGCAGGCTTTCTCAGCAACAGAAACTTACCTTCAATTCTAGTAGGATAGAGTGGTGTTACGCACTAATCGTTCATTCATACCCTAAGTGCCTACCATGTTCCGCCTGAATGAACCTGTAGTCCTGCCTTCATTCTTTCCTGCTCCGGCTACACCAGCAGAGAGAGCTCTGCATTCCTTGGACATCAAACGATGCTCAAAGGACTAAGTCTTTTCACAAGTCTACTCAACTGCTTATCGCCTTCTCTGCCCCTAGGAAGGGTCAGGCTTTGACTAGAGTGCCAATCGCTCGTTGGGTTTCTTCTACTATAACCTACTGCCACAAAAGGGCGGGTCAACCGCTTGCTTCTAAAGTGACTGCCCATTCCACAAGAAAGATGGCAACGTCCTTGGTCCTGTTTGCCGGTGTGTCCCTACCAGTCCATACTTTCACAAAGCACTACTGCCTGGATACTTTGCGAAGGACAGATGCTGCAGTTGGCCAAGCAGCCCTTCGTCTATTCGCTTAAGGTAGGCCTCAGTCTCTGAGGTTTATTAAGAATGTTTTATTATCATTGTAATTATTATAGATACTATTTCTGGCAAAAAAATTAAAATAAAAAAAGAAGTTAAAATATATATATGAGGAGTTGGCCTAAGGGCTAGGGCGGTCGACCTTGAATCTGGGGAACTGGGTTCAAGTCTCAGCAATGACGCTGAACATCCTGTGATTCTGGGCAAATCACTTAATCTCCCCGTGCCTAACAAAAATGAATGTGTGTACTCATGTAATGTAACTGGTGCTATGTAAAGCGCTCTGATACCCAATTCGGGTCAAGTTCGCGCTATATAAATCTTTGCAAATTTTATATATATATATATATATATATATATATATATATATATATATATATATACACTGAAAAAAACATAGGTTTCAGGGACATTATAGTTAGTTGGCCATTTGACTCATATAAAAACAGAGAAATTTGCCTGTTATAGTTAGTTGAGCTAACTATAACTCGCGCGCCTGCAATGCACTGCTGATGACGTCACATAGTACATCACTCATGACATGTCAGTGACATCACTCATGACATCTCAAATGACATCACTCTTGACATCATCCAGTGAATGTGTGTTTCTGTAAAGTTTAAATATTTCTCATATATATCTATGCCAAGGTCTATTCAAGAATAAGTCTATGTAAAAGTGCCTGAATACATTATTTAGTAGATGCATGACTGACTCTATAAGTCACTGATTGAATGTGTGTTACTGAATGCATGGATTAGTGACTAGACTGTGTGAATGTCTCTCACTTGGTGTGTAAGCAGGTGCATGGCTTGGTGAGTAGCTACATCAGTGTGTATATGTGTTTTTCATTTATTGTATGAGTATCTGTATGGGGGTCTGACTGTCTATGTGGGTGGTGTCAGACTCTGTGCATACATGTCTGAATGGCCGATTCACTGGTTCTATAGATTCAAAAGTGCATCTCAGAAGGGCTGTATAGATAGCTGACTGTGTGAACAGGTGTGTTGATGTGTCAGTTGTATATATGTGAGTAACTCTATATGTTTTACACACTATATGTGAGTGTTGGGGTGTATAATTGACTACGTGAAAGACAGTGATTGCAAGAGTGTCTACATAACAAATGTACATGTATTAGTGATTTTATAAGAGTAAGTATGTGATAGTATCTATATAAATAAGGAAAGTGATGTGTGTATAAACAAGGCAGGTGTTGTGTGTATATATCTGCATAGGTGAGTACATGGGTGTATGATTGATTTTTGGCATGACTGAATATTGTGTAACTATGGATCAGTAGCACGGTGTAAACGCATATATACGTGTATGAGCGGATATTATACGGATGTAATGATGAGTGACACAATGTATGAGTGACTGTATCAGTGTATATCTGGCTCACAATATATAGATAGGAATCAGTGGATGGATATCTAGTATCTGGTGTTGGTGTGTCTATGCTTTTCAAAACGGTAGTCTGTATTTTAGAGTGCGTCTATCAAAGGTTATATGACAGTGTGAAGAAATGTGTCAGACTATCACGTGGATGATGTCATCAGTGATGTCATCAGTGATGTCATTTGAGATGTCAGTGATGTCATGAGTGATGTCACTGACCATGTCATGAGTGATGTAATATGTGACGTCATCAGCAGTGCATTGCAGGCGCGCGAGTTATAGTTAGCTCAACTAACTATAACATGCGAATTTCTCTGGTTTTATAGGAGTCAAATTTCTAACTCTAATAAACTTATATTATAATATATTTTCTCAAAATCACATCGGGTGCGGTCTCATTGCGCACTGGCTGCGCCATTGCCATGTGACCATAAAAAAAAAAGCATTTCATTCGTTCATAACATTTCCCATTGTAACAGTTCGAAAACGCCACCCATTTTAGTCAATATCTGTACTGCATTTCATGAGACACACCTCTTCTGCTTAGAGAGCTTTGCTCAAAACCTTTTGCAATATACACATATCTTACACTACACACAACATGCAACCATCATTTTCATCAATATTCATGCTCTGTAAAGTAGCCTTCCACCTAGAATACCCACACACCTAAAAGTTACATTACCGAACTGTTCTCCAATACCACTGGTAACATGGTTGCATACGCTGTCCACAACACAACGCAATATAGTACAGCCCAGAGACAGTATCATGCATAGATAATAAACACACGGACACAGATAGATAGTGGATACGGGCACGTACGCTCGACTCCTTTTTATTACCATGGTGACATATCCAGGGACGTCTGTGCCGGATGTGTGTGCGGTAAGTCTAAACCAGCCTTCTGACAATGGTTGCTGCTAGCATCAACTACAACAGTAATCATTGGATCACACACAGAGATTCAATATTAAAAGAATCAATAATTTATGCTGCAGTAAGGTAGGGACAGTAGATGTGAAATAATACAGAAATAATTCCATCGTAAAATAACAACTTGTGGTATACTGACACACAATCAATAGATCTGAAATAATACACAAAACGATTATATCAAACGCTCCATCAGTTCTAGTGCACTCACATAACCACATCAAAAGCATTCAGCATGTGCACAGCCACCGATAATGCGGGCTGTAGACAGGCCGTACTAGGAGCAATATCTGTTGCCATCAACACTGCATCATCTGCAATACCGACTCAATCTGAATTATGAACACTGCTGTCTGCAGTGTAGGCCATAGAGCGTGGTCACAAAGGACCCACAGATACGTAAAGTGACTTCATCTACCCAGTTTGTCATCAGCGAAGCAACAAAAAAGTGTGCAAAACCTGCAATGATACATATGCATGGTGCAGACAGTACACACTGGAGCAATGTCTTTTCCTACAGGACTACCTCATCTACAATAGCGACTCAATCTCAATTGTGAACACTGCTGTCTGCAGTGTAGGCCAGAGTGAGCGGTCACAAGGGCCCACAGCCACATGGCACTCACTGGAGCTCTGCAGTTTGCAATACACAAACTAAAAAAAAAAACGTGTGCAGAGCCTGCAATGATGCATATGAGTGGTGCAGACAGAGCGCACTGGAGCAATATCTTTTCCTACAGGACTGCATAATCTACAATACCGACTCAATGTCAAATGTGGATACACAGAAGTCTGCAGTATAGGCGAGAGAGAGCATTAAGCAAGGGCCCGCAGCCACGTGGCATTGACTTGACCTCTACAGTTTGCAATGCACGAAGCAAAGAAAACATGTGCGGAGCCTACAATGATGCGTATGAGTGGTGCAGACAGAGCACACTACAGCAATCTCTTATTTTACAGGACTGCATCATCTACAATAGCAACTCAATCTGAATTGTAAACACTACTGCCTGCATTGTTAATTAAAAGCAGTACTCACACACACAATCATCAATACTTTTTCTCACTCCCTCTTTACAAAATAAAACAACAAATTACAGAGAACTCTACAATGAATTGGGATTTCATCTCTCCAGTCTACACTATTCACTGTTCCTTTGGACTTCCAAGATAAATTTGGTCATTTTACTAAACCTATAACTGATATAGAAAAACTTCTTGAAGCAAGTATACTAAAACAATATTGTGTATGTTTCAATAGACATTCTAATTACTTAACTACTGGATTCTGTAATTAAACAATCACCACGCAATCTCAATTGTGAACCCTGCGATCTGCAGTCTACACCAAATCCAGTGGTAATTCACAACTCGCAGCCACATACCGTTGGATTCGGAAGCACTGAGTTGGTTGCACCTGATCAGAGGGGGTACACAAAAATGATCACACGCTAACTTCTGACATCCTCAATCATAGAATTAAGACCTCGTTTCACTGGTCGAACATGCTGTACCGCTGTTTACTCCAGCAACTGCAATAAACCATGCCTAATAATCATGTGCAGCAGTTAACTACAGAAGTACAGAGTCTAATCCACCTCAACGGAAGGAGTTCTGTAAAAATTAAGTAGAATGTAATATCGGACATCTTCCATTGTGGAATCAAGACAATGTTCCACTGTTGCAACCTAGAGTTGGTTCCACCTGGTCAAAGGGAGTACCTTCATCTCCACTCTCAGATGCAGTTCTAACATCATCCATTATGGCATCAAGACACCGTTCCACTATTGGGACCCAGAGTTGGTTGCAGCTGGTCAAAGGGAGTACCTCCATCTCCACTTGCAGATGCAGTTCTGACATCGTCGAGTGTGGGATCAAGACACCGTGCCACTGTTCGGACCTAGGGTTGGTTGCACCTGATCGGAGGGGGGTACCTTCATCTCCACTCTCAGATGCAGTTCTAAGATCATCCATTGTGATATCAAGACACCATTCCACTGTTCGGACCTGCTGTACCGCAGTATACTCCACCGACTGCAGTCAGCTAACCCCAATAATCATGTGCAGCAGTTAGCTACGGAAGCACAGAGTCTGATGCACCTCAACGAAGGGAGTTCCCTGATAACTCAGTAGCAGGTAATATCGGACATCGTCCATTCTGGGATCAAGACACCATTCCACTGTTGGGACCCAGAGCTGACTGCACCTGGTCGGAGGGGGTTCACAGAAATCATCATAGACTTTAACTTCTGACATCATCAATAATAGAATCAAGACCCCGTTTCATTGTTCGGACCTGCTGTACCGCGCTATAGTCCAGCAACTACAGTCAACAAAGCCCAATAATCCTGTACAGCAGTTAGCAACGGAAGCACAGAGTGTGATGCACCTCAACGGAGGGAGTTCTCTGCAAACTCAGCAGCAGGTAATATCGGATATCATCCATTATGGGATCAAGACACCGTTCCACTGTTGGGACCCAGAGTTGATTGCACCTGGTCGCAGGGAGTACCTTCATCTCCACTCTCAGATACAGTTCTAACATCGTCCACTATGGTATCAAAACACCGTTCCACTGTTGGTACATGTCGGACTACTGTGTTACTATTATACAGAGCACTCCACGCTCCTGGGCCTCAGGCTGGGCTCTGTGAGCCTGTGTCCAGTGTTTAATCTCAGGAGCCTTCCGAGCTCGCAGACCTCGGCCCAGCACCTTCCTCCGGCACGTGGTCGGCCCTCTTTCACATACAGCGGTGTCGAAAGGTGAACTGTGGGGCATATATGAACCACAGCGGCTATGACGGTTTCTGAGTACCAGCAGACTGAGAGCATCATTCACGCACCCACCTTCGCTCACAGCGTCAGCCTCGTGGCGGTGTAAGCTGCGCAGACCTGGCAGACACGTTCACAAATCCGGAAGAGAACCACACCCAAAGAAACGTGCCTTTTATTCATACCCCAACGCTAGACTTGCGTACGGCGAGCCAACCCACTTCCCTAAACATTTTTGGGGGGGGGGGGGGGGGGGGGAGATGGAGGCACGTTCCGTAACCTTCCCTACTGACTGTACTATCATGGTTGCGCCCACTGTCCACTTCACTCAATAGACCATCAGTGTGTGTTGACATGTACATGTCTGTGCTCTGCATACTCAAGTCTGTCCGGCACATCCCCTCAAGACTTTGCATTGTACACTTTTTAATCGAGAATTACTTGCCACCTTCGTACATACTTTGCTCTCATCTCTCCCCGCATTCTGCATAGTGAGGCAGAGGTGCCATGCCATGTTTTGTTTGTGTACATGGCTAGCCACGGTTCCCACAGTACGTAGTGTCATTGAGTCTGCTACATGCACGTTTGTCATGTTGAATGTCATTATATAAGGTAGCGCGTTTATTCCCGAGCAGTGGCTTATTCCATTTGCATATCGCTGTCTTAAAGCGCATACAAAAGTTTCTCTCACAGGTGAATAGTGCGACCACAATGGCAGTTATTCATTACTATCCAAGAATGTCCAACTGCACGACGCTTCTAAGCTTACAGCCACCAATCTTACGTCCTTTCTTAAAAGGACGCCAACTCCGACAATCACACCAACATTCACACAGCTTTCTAACGACAGTTATCTGCTTCTCAATAACACACTCCTATGGAATATGAGCTGGCATACCGCATTTCCTTACTGTTTCAAACACAGTAACTTCCTGTGGCAATATCTATTCCCACCCACACAAACTAACTTCCAAACTTCAACCTGGCCTTCAATTCCTAGTTTGAAAACACATGTCAAGAAATAAACCAAACTAAAAGTACCTTTGTTCAGAACAGAAGTCTCCCTCACTTCTGCAAAAGAAATTTATCGACTGCAGATACCACAAACTTCACTTTAAATACGAACCGCCAATTACACTTTGTGAATTGTTACACAATTTTCAACACGTCACACTCAAGGTCTGGCACCATTTTTTAACACAGTCTCCTACAGCCTTCTAACACGCTTTCAAACGGTTCTTCTTTTAATACCAGACTACATTCAGACATTCTTTATCATATCTGGAATAACCGAACAGTGCCAATAATTCTCACCCTCTTTGTGGCCATCCTACTACTAATTCTACTTCTAGAAATGGCTACGCTCTCTATGGTAACAACTATGTCCGACAGAATACTCCTCTACGCCAAGCTACATCAATACAGTAAAAAACAAAAACGGAAAAACATTTTGGCTGCCTGCCTCTATCTATTATCGGAGCTAGCTACAACATAAGATTTATCTACACTTATGCAATATGTGTACAACCATTGTTTGATTGCAAAACTTGCCCATTCGACTAGCGAATGGATGTATGCCTTGCCAACATCTCAACAATCGCTCCAGATCCAGCAGGTAATGGAGTATCTTGAAAACCATGAACGTGATTGTTCTGGCAACGGAGCAATGGCGAATGCAATGCAAAAAGGAATCGCAGCGCAATGGGATTTCTGCGCAGCCGCGAAAGATCTCCTGCAACGTGCGACCTTTCACAACATCGCAGATTGCCTGCCCATTCAAATTACCGCTCCAACATTCGAGGAACATTACTGTCCCTTCGAGGATATGAATTGGATCACTTCGCTTTTCTCACACAATGGCAACAATAGCTTCTTGGAACATTACGCATCTCAAGCAGCTGAAAAACTTCTGGACTGGAATCTCCAAGACATGCAAGAAACTCACATTCTTGAATGGATTTTTTTCCATTTTTTTTACTTTTTCCTTTACATTTTTTATAATACACTTAAATCCTACTACTTTGATATAATAACTTTCTAAGTATACTCAGACATTTGAACTCTATCCTCATTATTCCCCCTTACGTCACCAGGCTAACCAGGAATCGGTGATGTATGGCCTATGCAAATACACAATTTACTTCCAAATTTAACCTAAACCCGACACCCATTTAGAAACCACGTCTATTCGTTGTGCACACACCTCTCTGCCTGCCTGTTATTCACAAAGCCCTTTCACACAATTTTACTCAGTCAGCCTCTGCTCAGAACTTCACGATAAAAATGTAAAAAGACGTCTTTGTTTAGGAACAGGTTGGCACTGTGTGGTAATCGTAAACTACCTTTATTTTCATTATACAATGTATTTATTCATGTCTAATAGCTATTCTGTAGGTCACATAGAACTGTAACATATAATGTGCAGTTCACTGATGCAGGAGCTTCGATTTGACTACAGCAGAAGCAATTGGAGTTTGTCTAAGCTCGATGCCTTAGCTCTCTACACAAGAATGCTTTTTTGAAACAGCTGAAGACAATACTGTACGGTTTGACTACAAAGGTACCGAATGTGCTTCTCAGAAGCGAAATGTTTGTATTCATCCTCAAAGTTCCAATGTGGGTAGAACTAGTACCAATTCTGACACGCACCACATTGAATCTACTGTACAACAGCTTTCTAACTATTCTACTGTTAATTTTCTGTTATAAAAAAACACTGCCAAGGTACATAAAATGTTTGATGACTACATTTTGCAATTTCTTTCTTTTCTTAAACGATACATGTGGTAATCGTATCCTACCTTTATTTTCTTTATAGAATGTAGAGTCATTCAAGTGTAATAGCTATTGTTTATTTCACATGCAACTGTAACATGTAATATTCAATTCACCGATGCCGGAGCTTACGTTTGAATACAGCAGAAGTGGTTCAACTTTGCATCAGCTGGATACCCTAGCTCTTGTACCAGTAGGTTCAATTATGGCACTGAAATAAAGACACTTTCTATATAATTTTTAAACTCCATCCCTTTATTACACACAACTACTTTCTTAGACAACTCATTTTACCATTTTCCTTCTCTGGCATTGCAACATTCTGTATTATTCTTCATGATTATTCCTTTATTCCTGCTTCCTAAAACACTACATTCGACTCTTCAGACCAATAGGGATGAGAAGTTCGTTTCACACTCCCTGTATAGAATAAACGCACACTAACACTACTTACACAGGTATGCTACAGCAGCCAGTATCCTACAGCGCCCACAGCACATCACTTCACAGCAATAAACTCACGACTTACACACAGTTTCATCCCCAAGTCTTCATACCGATACCACTAAGTCGAACAATTGGAACAATATCATCAATACTTGAATGATAATGTGTTCAATGTTAAACTTACAATGTCATTCCATAGAGAAACCATACATTTCTTGGATATAACTTTTTATGTCCACAGTGGGGTCGTGCAAAGTAAGCTTTACCGTAAGGCAACATCGTGCAATTCTTTGCTGCACGCATCAAGTGCGCATGCTAGCTCTATGATAAAGAATATACCATTTGGTGAATTGACCCGTGTGAGAATGAACTGTAGTGAGACGGAAGTTTTTCAGGCCAATGTCCTTGAAACCAAACACAGGTTCCTAAGACGAGGCTATGACATTAAGAACTTAAACAAAGCAGAAGCAAGGATCAATCTAACTAATAGAGATACTACATTGAGTAATGGACTGAAAAGTAAAAAACACCGACGTGAGAATGCAGTTGGTGTTAGGTTTATTACCCAATATACTGTACATAGCGATAAGATCTTTAATGTATTTCGTAAAAATTGGCATCTTTTGACTGCTATTCCCGGATTAGAAGAACATCTGGGTAATCGACCGTCAATAACATATAGGAAAGGCATGTCCATACGGAACCATCTATGCCCTAGTTATATAACATCAATGCCTAGTGGTGGAACATGGTTACCTCCGAAGCCTAAAGGCTTCTTCAGGTGTGGGACCTGTGTAATCTGTCCGATGGGAAGGAATAAAACAACCTCATTTTCCTACAATACTGATCGTATATATTCCATTAATCATTTTTGCAATTGTAACTCTACATATATTGTTTACATTTTGGGCTGCCCATGTGATAAAATCTACGTGGGTAGTACTATTCGACCCCTCAAACTACGTATACAGGAACATTGGAGGGCCATTCGGGGTAGGGATACAAGGTATCCTATTACCAAACATTATAATGTGGTACATGCAGGTGATAACAACTTTTGGTTTCATGCGATTGAGCACATCCCAAAGTATGGGAGAGGTGGTAATAGGGAACTCGTGCTTAGAAGGGCGGAAGCCAAATGGATATGCCGTTTACAATCGACCCTATTTGGACATAATACCGATACTGAGATGCATTATTTTCTGTGAAATGTGATCCTCTCTTGTGCTCAGATCGTCTTTATGTCTACTATGGCTTATATATTTGTTTTTGGTGTATACGATGGTATATACTTTACACCACACATTGACATTTGGAGATATGTGGTTTACAATCTGATAGCCATTATTCTGAAACATTCCCATGTTAAAAACTTGGGGTATGTATGGTCCTTCAATGAAACACAATATATAACCTGGCCATTTCCCATTGGTCTTTTAAATGATGTTCTTAAACACCCTTCCAATATATATATATATGTCCTTACAATCATAGTAGGACATCGCATGTTTGATTTGTCAGTATGTTTCTCTCGACATAAATACATGCGGGCTAACATTTTAAGATGGCGCTGTATTTTGCGGGTCTATATCCAATAGACAATGGACAATATGTTTGACATTATATGCTATTCGCACATCTAGACGAAAATATGCGATAATTATTGTGTATCTTTTAGGTGATTTGGTCGCGTTTTTCTTCCCACAGTTAGGGCACGTTAATTTGTAATATATGGATCGGCCATAACGTATATGTAAACAAGTGGATGTGACCGATTTTCGATCCATCCAGAGATTGAGATTATTACTTATATCCTATGAAGGGTGTCATCTGACTATATGTATAAGTTTCAAAATAGCGCCTTATAAGTATTACATCCTATTCTTTTGTAGACACTGTAAGATGGCGCTGACTTTGCGGGTCTATTTTGAATTACAAACAGTCCTTACGCATGACGTCAGACGTTGTTTTTACGTCTTGACGAGATACACTATATAAACTGCCTTATTTGTGGCGTTCGGTTGCGTCTTTATTTCCCGGACTGTGGGCACGGAGTTCTGTGATATTTGCGTTGACCATAACGCCTTTTTAAGTAAGTTGATATGACCGGTATACTATTCACTTGTGCATTTGAATTGTATTTAGAGCCATACATTATTGTGGGATTCTAACATTTACATAAATATATGTTGAATTTTAATTACGAGATATAAGAGATGGGATCCTAAGATATGTACGCTTACCATAATGCCGTTTAAAAGAATGGATGTGCTTGACATATTGTCCACGTTTGTACAAAATCGTTATCACGAGATTAGTATTTATGGTTTATCAAGGTCCATATCGGATCACTGGACCCTATACCCGCCCAATACATGCTGAATTTTAACTATGAGATACTAGGCATGAACAATTCCCGGACTGTGGACACGGAGTTCTGTGATATTTATGTTGACTATTAGGCCCTCTTAAGTAAGTTGATGCGACCAGTATACTACTCACTTATGCATTTGAATTGTATTTAGAGCTACACCTTAGTGTAGGATTCTAACGTTTACTTAAACATATGTTGAATCCTAATTACGAGATATGAGACGTGGGATCCTATGACATGTACGTTGACCTCAATGCCTCTTTAATGGAGTGGATGTGTTTGACATATTATCCACGTTTGTACAAAATCGTTATTACAAGATTAGTATTTATGACTTATCAAGGTACATATCGGATCACAGGATCCAATACCCGCTTAACACATGCCTAATTTTATTATGAGACATTAGGCATGAACAACTCTATGCCATGATTATTTTATAGAAAATGGGGACAGTTGTTTTTTTTAGAAATCTTTGGTCTTACTGCTGGTGAAAATGATTTTGGGCCTTGTTTAGTTGTCGTTTTGTGATCTGTCGAAGGAAGATGGACAACATATGCCATTAGATTACCTTATGATTGGGCTCCCAAATATATTTGTTTGGGTTGTTTTATGTTGATAATATGGCTACTAAGATGTGTTTTGTGAATAGATACATAATTGGATATGAGGTGAGATTGTAACAAATGTCACTGACTTACCTTTAGATATATTGAAATATACTCGTCGACTCTTTGGTTACTATCGGATGACCTCCGTTTTGACCATTACCAGTTAAAAGCTCAATCGATACTATACTATGGTGAGAATTCATATAGCCATTTTTTATTTATTCATTACATCTGAATGTATTATCTATGTATATTTGGGGGATGTGTGTACAACATGTGTTATCTTAGGCCTATTTTATGTATACATGTATTATGTGATTGTTTGCTCTCTCCTTGTTTTTTGCCAGCTCGTTTTCTTCGTTTTCCCTTTCCTCTCTTTTTTATAATATTGCACTGATGTGTCTATATGCTTTATTGAGCATGATATATATTTTTCGTTATTATTTCCTTATAGTAACTAAATTTGTATGACCTTTCAGGTTTAGTGTCATCTATGTGATGTGATTTAAGTGTTTGTATCTGTTGATTTTTATGTGATATTTATGTGAATATTTATATGTTGTATTTGTCACTTGCAGCCCTGATGAATATCCAGTAAAAGGAACGAAACGCGTTGGCTGCTGTTCTGTGTTTTTCCATATTTTTGAAGAGGAAGAAATTAAAAGGACTAATAGTGAATAAGCTTACGTCCGTTGGTTCGTGACTTCTTTCCTGGTGCTGCCTCCATTTTTTCTTTAAAAGTTGATCTTTGGGTTTCCAAGTGAGATCTTTCCGCAGCAGGTCTTGGAGACGTTTGGCACAGGAACACCAAAACTTATGGGACTTTGATACAGATGTGCACGACATTAGTTGGCTGTGGGATCTTTTGTTTTTCTCGATACCACTAAGTACTTTGCTTCCCACTCCCGCTATACTCTAAACGCATACTAACACCACCTGCACAGATATGCTACCGCGCCCACTATGCTACAGCGCCCAGAGCACATCACTTTACAGTGCTCAGCTCACAGTTTAGACACACGGTTTCGTCCCAGAGTGTACCGGCACCTCACCTCAGCATCATCTCACAGTGGGCAAAACAGCACTTTCACACTAGTAGGGATAAATAATTCGCTTCACACTCCCTCTATAGCACACCCTACAAACCTCATTGCGCTCCTACCCTCCTCTTTCCCACATTTTTCTCCCTTTTTTCCCTCTTACTTGCTTCAACGGAATCCCAAAAATGGCGGCCAACACTTCCTAGTTGCAACCGCTCACAGCCAATCACCAGGAAGCTCGTGCTCATAACGCCTCAGCCAATCAGATGGCAGAATTCCCAAATATCGATATCTGTAAAGTTCAACATTTCTCAAAAACTACTGAACGGATTTACAACAAATAAACAAAGTATGCTTTCTAGACCAAGACCCTTCTCCCTTCCAAATTTGGGGTATTCCGTTCACCCATTCGACATGTAGCCTTGTCTGACGTTTCCTATGGAAATTAACATTGGAAAAAACACGTTTTGGGACCCCCCCTTTTTTCTCAGCACCACCCTTCACGAATCACCCCCAAACTTTCAAAACAGGAGCTGATCTCAACAAAAAATTAGTTTTGAAAATTTCGCGAAGATTCGTCAATCAACGCCAAAGTTATTGGGAATAGAATGCTGCCATTTTCCTATAGTAACTAGGTCCTAACCATAACTACCTACTGGCGACTGGCAGTAGGATAGATTATATATATATACACATACACACTGAAAAAACCATAGGTTTCAGGCACATTATAGTAAGAAATTAGCATTTTAAAAACCTTAGAAATTCACTGAAAAAACCATAGGTTTCTGGGACGTTATAATTACTTGGACATTAGACACATAAAACCAGAGAAAGTCGCCCGTTATAGTTAGTTGAGCTAACTATAAGTCGCGCGCCCGCAATGCACTGGTGATGACGTCACATATTACATCACTCATGACATGGTCAGTGACATCACTTATGACATCATCCAGTGAATGTGCGTTTCTGTAAAGTTTAAATATTTTTGATATATATCTCTATGCCAAGGTCTATTGAAGAATGAGTGGATGTAGAAGTGCCTGAAGGGATTATTTAGTAGATACATGACCGACTGTATAAGTCACTGAACGTATGATACTGAATGCATGGGTTAGTGACTAAACTGTGTGAATGTCTATATTAGTCTCTCAGTTGGTGTGTAGCTACATCAGTGTCTATAAGGGTTGATTGATTGTATGAGTATCTGTATGGGTGTCTGAGTGTCTATGTGGGTGGGTGGGGGTGTCTGACTGTGCATACATGTCTCAATGGCTGATTTACTGGTTGTATGGATTCAAAAGTGCATCTCGGAAGGGCTGTATGGGTAGCTGTCTGTGTACAGGTGTGTTGATTAGTGAATTGATGTCTCAGTTGTATATACGTGAGTAACTATATATGTTTTTAGACAGTATATGTGAGTGTTGGGGTGTATAATTGACTAAACGTGAGACAGTGATTGCAAGATTGTCTACATACATGAATGTGTACTTGTATTAGTGATTGTATAAGAGTAAGTATGTGTTAGTATCTATATAAATGAGTCAGGTGGTGTGTATATATCTGCATTGGTGAGTACATGCGTGTGATTGATTTTTGGCATGACTGAGTAGATGTGTGAGTAACTATGGATCAGTAGCACTGTGTGAGTATATGTATAGGTGAATGAGTGGATATTATACTGATGTAATGATGAGTGACAGCATGTATGAGTGACTATGAGTGTATGTCTAGCTCACAATATATAGATAGGAATCAGTGGATGGGTATCTAGTATCTGGTATTGGTGTGTCCATGGTTTCGAAAATGGTAGTCTGTATTTTAGAGTATGTGTATCAAAGGTTATATTAGAGTGTGAGGAGGTGTGTCAGACCATCACGTGGATGATGTCATCAGTGATGTCATGAGTGACATCACCAGTGCATTGCGGGCGCGCGAGTGATAGTTAGCTCAACTAACTATAATGGGCGAATTTCTCTGGTTTTATACGAGTCAAATGTCCAAGTAACTAGAACGTCCCTGAAACCTATGGTTTTTTCAGTGAATTTCTAATGTTTTTTTAAATGCTAATTTCTATCTATAATGTGCCTGAAACCTATTTTTTTTCCAGAAAATGTCAATGTTTTTTTAATGCTAACTTCTAATTATAATGTTCATTTAACCTATAGTTTTTTCCGACACCCAAGAAGGACAAAACACCCACTGCCACAACCCTCAGGACCTCCCCACCCGTACAACCCCTCTCCCTACTACCACCAAGGCAGTGCAGAACAGGACAGTGAACCCTCCAAAAACTGCATGGTCCCTCAGCCATATAATAGCTCAATGTTGGGAAATGTGGCAATCGTTTTTTCAGTAAATTTGAAAAAATAATTTTAAATGCTAATTTCTTACTTTAATCTTCCTGAGACTTGTTTTTTTGTGAATTTCAAAGGTTATTTAAATACTAATTTCTAATTATAATGTTCTTAAAACCTATGTTTCTCAGTAATTTTGAAAAAAAATGTGATATTTTGTAACTTTAATACCTTAAAATTGTTTTTGTATTTTTTTTTTATTATTGAATGTCTTCTTGTTTTGTAAATATTGAACAACTACATACAGTATGAACGGGAGCCCAGCCCACAGCCACATCAGAAGACCAACACATGTCATAGACCTACTGATCAAGCAGCTACGACACCCAAGAACACCACAACACCCACCAACACCCACCACCACCCCCAGGACCCCCCCCCCCTCCCTCTACCACCAAGGCAGCGCAGAACAAGACAGCGAACTTTCTGAAAATGGCATGGCCCCTCAGCCACACAATAGCTGAATATTGGGACAGGTGTGAACAAACTATATGTGAAGGAAGCAATTCACCCATGAATAACAATGCACACAATGCAAAGTGTAGCGGTGATGTGCTGGACACATCTCAGTATGCAGAACACACGCCTCTTCATGTGCACAAATACTACTGGTGCTTGTAGTGTTGTGGACAGTGGACCCAACCATGTTACGTCAAACACTAGGGACGATCTCACTCATGTAGCTGTATCGTCCCCCCTATAAGGATAAGCGTAACCGGAGTGGGCTGGTCCGACGTACGCCACTTCAGTGCAGCAGTGTGAATAAATAGGCCGGGCTCTGGGCGTGGTTCACTTGTGAACTGTGAAGACCAACAACTGTGCCAGAGCAGTGGGCCTCACCCTGCCACGAGGTTGCCGCCATGACCGCGGGTCTCCGACACAGGCCCCCTGCGAACCCAGCAGCACAGCACCGCAGACTTATGTCTGTACAGACTACTGCCTTCGATCTACACTGCGGACAGCAGGCATCACAATTCAGATGGAGTAGCAATTGCAGATGACGCAGTCCAGTACGCAAGATACATTCCTCCCAGTGCGGCCCTCTCGGACCACTCATCATGCCAGGGCGCACACACGCTGAGCGCCAAAGGTACCACTAACTCCGGGCACACAAGTCATCGACACGTGGCCTTACTGAGGCAGAATTCAATAGACAAAAGACATTGGTCCGAGTGCGGCCCCCCTGGACCACGCATCATCGCAGGGTACATACACGGTGAGCGCCATGGGTACTACTAACTCAGTGCACCATAAGTCATCGCAAGGAAGAATGAACAGTTTTATGTCAGCAGTGAGGCATACTATCACTCGAAAATCACCCAAAAATACTTCTAATATAAAAAGAACACAAGAATCGAAGTACATTAATGATTACAATCCGGTAATTTTGAAGATGTGGAATGCAAATATGGACATACAATATGTTGCAGATAACTCAATTACTGTTCCTCGCATACTATCCAAAATAGAAGTCCATACCTGGCAAACATGTCTATATGAATTACTGCAACATTATAGTTTTAGAAAAAATGTTACAGAAAAAATAAATGAAGGGAAATATGCGGTTATTGGATCTGATGGATGTTTCTTAAAGAATGCCAAAGGAAATGTTATTAATCACAGGAAATTAAGTTGTGATACTCCAGATAAGAGAGAGTTTTTCTATTTAGCTCTTCTGCAACTCTTCAAACCTTGGAGGACTGAAATGGAATTACTTGGAGATTTTGACTGCTATGAAGATTCTTTCAAAGCATGTAAAGACATTGCTACCAGTGAGGCCCGCCTGGACCACGAATCATCGCAGGGTGCGCACACGCTGAGTGCTTCAGGTGCCGCTAACTCACTGCACCACAAGTCATCACCACATGGACTTGTTGAGGCAGAATTCAATGCAAGCCGCAACACATGGTGCCACTAACCCTGTTCAACACAAGCCGGAGACACATGGTGCCACTAACCCTGTACAACACAAGCCGAACAATCCCACATGTGGAACTATGTCCTGAGTCCTGAATGGCAGTGACCCCAAGTCCGTGGCAGCGACCACAGCACCAGACTCCCTTTGATCAGTTAGGCATATTTCCATATGCAAGGCCGGTGACACGTGGTGCCACTAACCCTGTTCAATACAAGCCGATCCCACATGTGGAACTGTGTCCTGAGTCCTAAATGACAGTAACCCCAACTTCATGGCAGCGACCACAGCACCAGACTCCCTGTTTATAAAATATTTTATATGTAAATCTATACATGACTAAGATTCTTGTATGTCCAACCGCACAGGGATAATTCTGGGCCCAAGAAGATTGTTGGGGGTCCTGCAGCAGCTCACCTTAGCAGCATCAGACTCTAGGCAATACCTCACTTAATTTCTGTAGCCCAGTACTTTCAGACCGGTAGGGATGAGTAGTTCGCTTCGCACCCCTATATAGCACACCCTAAACACCCCACAGAGGTTACAGTGCTCCTATCCTCCCCTTTCCTACTTTTTTCGCCATTTTTTCCCCTTACTCGCTTCAACAGAATCACAAAATGGCTGCCAACACTTCCTAGTTGCAACCGCTTGCAGGTAATAAGCAGCAAGCTCGTGCTCATAACGCCTCAGCCAATCAGATGGCAGAATTCCCAAATATCGATATCTGTGAATTTCAATATTTCTCCAAAACTACTCAACAGATTTACACCAAATAAACAAAAGCGTGCTTTCTAGCCCAAGACCCTTCTCCCTGCCAAATTTGGGGTAATTCCGTTCACCCGTTCGACTTTTTGCCTGGTCTAAAGTTTCCTATGGAAATTGCATGGAGAAAACACGTTTTGGGACCCCCCCTTTTTTCTCGGCCCCCCCTTGACATATCACTCCCAAACTTTCAACATTGGAGCCGATATGACCAAAGAATTAGTTTGGAAAATTTCATGAAGATTCATCAAACGACGCCAAAGTTATAAGCAAAACAAAAAATGCTCTTCCTATGGAAACTTGGTGCTAACTATAACTACCTACTGGCGACCGCCAGTAGGAGATATATATGGAATATGCTACTTACCAGTATGCATCTGTTCTTGGCATGTAGAGCTGCAGATCTACACACTTTTGCATAGATCGCCATCTGGTGTTGGGCCCGGATGTTTGCAGTTTGTTTTTCCTCTTGTAAAGTGTTTGGAAGTCACGAGGTCGGTGACTCCTCCTTTGGATCGTATTGCGCATGGGCTTCGGCTCCATCCTCAGATTGTTTTTCGCCAGCAGGGAAAGATGGAGCGTAGTAACAACAGTGAAGAAACCCATGTGTGTTGTATCTAAATAAGATAGACTGGAACAGATACAGGTAGCCGGGGAGGCGGGTGGGCGTGTGTAGATCTGCAGCACTACATGCCAAGAACAGATGCATACTGGTAGCATATTCCGTTCGAGGCATTTGAGCTGCAGATTACACACTTTTGCGTAGACTATATAGCAGTTCCCAACCTTAGCGGCGACCACCGGTATCTGTTGCAGTGGTTTGAAATAGTGTTTTTAGTACAGCCTGGCCCACACTAGCTTGTTGCTTGGTTTGCACATCTACACAATAGTGTTTAGTGAAAGTGTGCGGTGTTGACCATGTAGCTGCTTTGCAGATATAATCTAGTGGGATGTTCCCTAGGAAAGCCATGGAAGCCCCTATCTTCCGTGTAGAATGGGCTTTAGGGGGAACGGAAAGCGTTCGTTTTGCTTTGTGGTAGCAAATTTGGATGCATTTTACAATCCACCTAGCTATCCCTGATTTTGAGATGGGGTTGCCCTTGTGTGGTGGAGAGAAAGAGACAAACAGTTGTTTGGTCTTTCTGAAAGGTTGTGTTCTTTGGATATAGTAAAGTAAGGCTCGTTTGACATCTAGCGTGTGCAGAGCCCTTTCTGCAACGGTCTGAGGTTGCGAGAAAATACTGGTAATTCTACAGATTGGTTTAGGTGAAAAGGGGAAATGACTTTAGGTAGGAATTTTGGGTTGGTACGGAGAACAACCTTGTTCTGGTGCATTTGACTCTGGGGGGAATTATTCTTTTGAGGCCTTACATGAAGGCTTTAATGGCAGGTACTATGAAAAGTGATAGGTGCTGCCTGTTTTGTAAGTGAGCTGCAATTGCTGCGAGGTGTAGCCGAATGGAGGTATAGGCTAGATTACACCTTTGTAGGTGGAGTAAGTAGCATATGATGTGTTGTATAGACACGTGTAGAGGATTGATTGTGTTGTTATGGCAATACACAGCAAATCTTTTCCACTTGGCAGCGTAGCAGGCTCTAGTGGTAGGGCGTCTAGCTTCTCTGATGACGTTCATACAGTCAGGGGGAAGGTTTGGATACCCGAATTCTAGGATTTCAGGAGCCAGATCGCAAGGTTGAGCTGAGCTGGGTCCGGGTGCCTGATCTCTCCATGGTTCTGGGTTAGGAGGCATGGTGAGAGGTGTAGCTTTTGGTGTGGTACTACTGAGAGTTCCAGCAGCGTGGTGTACCACGGTTCTCTGGCCCACGTTGGAGCTACTAGGATCAGTGTGAGGGAGTGCTGTTGTAGCTTTCGCACCACTAATGGAATGAGTGGGAGAGGCAAAAAAGCATACGCAAATTTGTCTGACCAGTTCATCCATATCGCATATCGCATTTCCTTTGGACAATGGGTGTGGGTATCTGGCGGCGAAGCTTTGGCATTTCGTGGGTGGCGAAGAGGTCTATCTGTGGATGCCCCCACATTTGAAAGAACGGATGAAGAACCTGCGGGTGACGTTCCCACTCGTGGATCTGTTGTGTCTGTCTGCTGAGCAGATCTGCCACAGTGTTTTGGACTCCTGGGACATGTTGAGCTAGGAGAAAGATTTTGTGGGGAATTGCCCACCTCCATATGCTCTGTGCTAATTGAGAGAGCTGTGGAGAGTGTGTGCCGCCTTGTTTTTGAATATAATACATTGCCGTCATGTTGTCTGTGCGAATGAGGACTGCCTTGCCTGAAATCCGTGGTTGAAAGGAATTCAGGGCTAGAAAGATTGCCAGTAACTCCAGATGGTTGATATGGAGTAACTTTTGTTGCGGCGTCCATGTGCCCTGCACTGTGAGGTGTAATAGATGAGCTCCCCAGCCGGAGAGCGATGCGTCCGTTGTTAGTATTATTTGGGGAACCGGGTCCAGGAACGGTCGACCTCTGGAAAGATTTGTGGTGTTCCACCACTGCAGAGAGCGATGGGTGCGACTGTCTACCAACACCAGATCTGTCAGTTGCCCCTGGGCCTGGTTCCATTGGTGCGCTAAGCACTCTTGGAGTGGATGCATCTGGAGTCTTGCGTGAGGCACTATGAAAATGCAAGAGGCCATCATCCCTATCAGTTGCATAAACACTCGTGCTGGAAGGGAGTGTTGAAGTACGAATTTTTGTCGCAAAGCCTGAATGCTTGCAATCCTGGCCGGATTGGGGTAGGCTATCGCTTTTGAGGTGTCTATGGTGGCACCGAGGTATTGTTTTATGTGGGATGGTGTTAGCTGGGACTTTTGGTGGTTCACCGTGAAGCCTAGTTGGCGAAGTAGTTGGATTGTGATGGCGGTGTGGTGTACACATTGGTTGTATGAATTGGCTTTTATCAGCCAATCGTGTAAGTATGGGAAGACGTGAATGCGCTGTCTTCTGAGATGTGCCGCCACCACCGCTAGGCACTTGGTGAATACCCGTGGTGCTGTTGTGACTCCGAACGGGAGCACTTTGAATTGGTAGTGTTGTCCGTCCACTACAAATCCGAGGTACTTTCTGTGAGCATGGTGTACTGGAATGTGGAAGTATGAGTCTTTCAAGTCCAGTGTGGTGAGAAAGTCGTTCTGGGAGAGGAGCGTTACCATGTGAAAATGGTCTGAGTGTATGTATGTGTTTAGGGGCCGGAGATCTAGAATAGGTCGTAGAGTCTCGTCCCTTTTTGGTATTAGAAAATATAGGGAGTAAACCCCCAAATTTTGCTGATTGACAGGAATGTGTTCTATTGCCTATTTTTGTAGGAGGGAGATTACCTCCTGCTTTAGCAATGTGGAATGTTCTTGTGACATTGGGCGTTGCCTGGGTGGAATGTTTGGGGGGGTAGATGTTAATTCCAGGCAGTATCCTGACCAAATTACTTGGGTCACCCATTTGTCTGAGGTGATGGTCTCCCAGACATGAAGGAAATTTGTGAGTCTGCCCCCGACTGGAGTGGAATGGTCTGGGGGGAGCGGTTGTCATTGGATAGTAGGTGTGGCAGAACGGGCGTTGTTTGTTTTGCCTCTACCCTTGTTGTCGTTACCCCTGTAGCCGCCTCTTTGGTAACCTTTTGTAAAGGTGGTCTGAGTAGGGGACATGTACGATGTGGACGCTGTGTCTGAGGAGTGGCCTCTGGATGCACTCTGAAAGGATGAGCGGCGAAAGGAGCGTCTGGGCGGGTGAGACTGTAAAGCCCCCATGGATTTTGCTGTATCCGTGTCCTTTTTCATCTTTTCTAAGATCTCATCCACCTTTGGCCCGAATAGATGTTCGTGGTCAAAGGGATGGTTAAGGATAGAGGCTTGGGCTTCTGGTTTAAACCCAGATACCCTTAACCAAGCATGACAACGGAGAAGGACGCTGGTGTTAATGGCCCTGGAGGCTGTGTCTGCTGCGTCTAGGGCACAACGTATAGAGGTGTTTGTGATTGTTTTACCCTCTTGAATCAACTCGTTGGCTTTACTTTTACATTTTTCAGGGAGATGTTGCATTATGCTCTCTAATTCGTCATAATGAGCCCTGTCATATGTGGCCAGCAGTGCCTGAGTTTGCTATACGACATATGTTGGCGGCCTGGGATGCTGTACGTTTGCCTGAAGCATCTAGTAGTTTTGATTCCTTGTCAGGTGGTGATGCATCGCCTGACGCTTGTGAGTTTGCCCTTTTACGTGCCGTAGAGACCAATAAGGAATCTAGTGGCGCTGGTCCTCTAATGTAAGAGGGATCTGAGGGAGCAGATTTGTACTTCTTTTCGATATGTGGGTTAAGGACCCTGGCTCTAACTGGGTCTTTAAAAACTTCTGCCGCATACTTTACCACCCCTTTGAGCATGGGCAGTATGGAGGTGGACCTCTGTGTAGTATCGAATATGTCTAGGAGTAAATTTTCCTCCACAGGGTCATTATGCATGTCCACCCCATGATAATGTGCTGCTCTTTGCAGAAGATGGTGAAACCCTAGTAAATCTTCAGGTGGAGATGGTCTAGAAGGGTAAATATCGTCTTGTGGGACGTTGGGGATATCTGGTATATAGTAATTGTCCCATGGATCTGGAGATCCTGTAGGGGTGGGGTCTTGTGGCACATCCCCTGTATCATAATATGGGTCCCCATGATCATCATCGTCTGGAGACGGAGTAGGAGAACGATGAGGTGGGGGTGGCAAGGGTGGAGGAGGGGAAGAAGGAGGAGGTGGAGGAGGAGGGGAAGGTATTCTGAATGGAGAGGTAGCCGAGTTCTTCCTCTTTGGAGGTGGAGGCGGAGCAGGCTTCTCCAAATGTCTCTTCTTAGTAGAGAGCGTCAAATGTCCAGTTTTTGGATCCTTGGTAAGAGTTTTTTGCAAGGGATCCAGTGTAAATAGCTCTGGTGAGGTAATTTGGTACGTCGGCGCCGAAGGTGTCGGGGCTGATGATTTTTTAGGTTTTTCCGTGCCGGTTTGATGTTTAGAACCCGGCTTGGGACCCTCTGGTCTCTTGGTCGGCGCCGAGATGTGCTTCGGCTTGGAAGTGTTGGGGGCCTTGTGTGGTTTGGTCGGCACCGAAGATGGCGTCGGTGCCGAAGGGCTGGGTTTCGACCCCGAGGGTTTCGGTGCGGAGCTCGGTGTAGAGGTGGAGGCCGTCTTCTTTTTCGGTGCCGAAGTGTGTTTTTCGGCATCGCTGGCAGGCTGGCTCGAGCCCGAGCCGCCGGAAGGTTTACTTGGCTTCTTCACCGGGCCTGAAGGTGGGATGTGTGAAGCAGTGTCTCTGGTCTTGCCTAGGCCCGGAGGCGAAGGCGTGACCGAAGTCTTTTTGGGTGTCGGCGCGGGTGTGGGAGGGGGTAGATTGGTACTCACGACCCTCTGCGCCGGGGTGATGTCGTCCACATCTGACTCGTCGGCCTCGGAAGCGCTGACGAGATCCTCTTCGGTACGATGATGTTCCGGATCGTCGATGTCGTCTCCGAAGATGTCGACTGGAATGGACGTCGAGGAGTGTGCCATGTTCCTTCTGGCTCTTCGGTCCCGAATAGTCTTTTTGGATTGGAAAGACTTACAGGCCGGACAGTCTCGACCTCGTGTTCCGGGGAGAGGCAAAGGTTGCATACCTCATGCAGATCGGTGTGGGGAAATTTTGACCCACATTGAGGGCACTTTTTAAATGGAGTTCTTTCCATGAGCCGGGACCGGAGCCTGGATAGGCCCGAAGGCCGCCGTCGACGACTGGAACCGAAGGTTTGTGTCGATGAGAAGGCGCGTTGATTGAAGAGATCGTGATCGAAACAATACAGCGATTGGGTGAGTATTGCGCGTCGATTGTCGAACTGGAAGCTGTTCGGAACCGGAGTGCGAAGATCACATCCGAGCCCGATGGCGGAAAAAAACAATCTGAGGATGGATCCGAAGCCCATGCGCAATACGATCCAAAGGAGGAGTCACCGACCTCGTGACTTCCAAACACTTTCCAAGAGGAAAAACAAACTGCAAACATCCGGGCCCAACACACCCTGAACTTTTTGCCTTCCTCCTGTATTTTCTCTGACCGGTTGTTGGCTGTTTTATGACTCTGGGCACTTTACCACTGCTGACCAGTGCTAAAGTGCATATGCTCTCCCTATGGTAAATGAATGTATTGATTAGTGATTCCACGATTGACTGATTTGGTTTACTTGTCAGACCCTAGTATAGTGCACTGAGTGTGCCCAGGGCTTGTAAATCCAAATGCTGCTGGTGGGCTTGCAGCACTGGTTGTGCCACCAACAGAAGCAGCCTTGTAAAATGTGTCTAAGGTCTGCCATTGCAGAGCCTGTGTGCAGTCTGGTACTGTCATGCTGACAGGGCAAGTGCACCCACTTGCCAGTCCCTAAACCTTCCCTTTTCTTCATATCAGACACCCTTATGGTAGGCCCAAGGGCAGGGTGCATTGCAAGTATAAGGGAGGACATGCCCTGATGTGTGTGGCATGTCCCGATAGTGAATTACGGCCATTTTCGTTTTTCATTATTGCAAGGCTACCTGTTCTCCATAGGCCAGAATGGGCTGTTAGATTATTACACGTTTATAATCTTAACTGACTCAGAGAACATGGTAGAAATTCGAGTTTAGTATGCCTGAACTCAGAATGGTGAAATACATCTTTTAGTGAACATGGTTTTAACATTCTGTGTTTGAAAATACCACTTTTAGAAAGTAGGTATATTCTTGTCTAACCATTCAAACCTGCCTCTGCTAGGCTGTGTATTCCTTGTCTGGAGTTTGAGTGACAGGGGCTGGGGAATTCCAGGGGGCTGAGAAATTACCGGAGACAGGGTGAGTCCGCCCAGTGGTGAATAGAGAGAACTACATCTAGATGGGAGGGAGGAGTTGCACCTGCGACCTGAATAGGACAGTGCCTGCCCCCCACAGTGCTGGCTCCACCCCCTGTGGTGCGTCTGATGTCTCTGCCCTGTACTGTGAAAGGAGAGAAGGAATCATGTCAACAAAGTGCTCCAGGGCTGTGCTTTCCCTCCACAATGCTGGCTCCACCTCCTGTGGGGCATCTGATGTTTCTGCCCTGCACTGTGAAAGGAAAGAAGGAGTCATGTAAACAGAAAGCTCAAGAACTGGTTTGGACTGGGCAAAGGCCCCTCGGCCCTCAGAGGACAAAGGATTTTGGGGTATAAGTAGTGGAACCCTGATCCAAAGAATTTAGATCACTTTTGGAACAAGAAGAAACCTTTACTGAGGAGCGGAACCTGAAGAAACTGAGGAGAGACTATCCCTAAGGTGAAGTGCTTCTTAGGGGATTGGCCTGCAGTGGTTTGCCTGACTGCCAAAGGAAGGAGAAGAGACTTTGTGTGCTTATCTCAAATTGTAAGGATCTCCAAGGGCTTGGATCAGAGCTTGCCTCCTGCTGAAGTCTCAGGGACACCAGACTTCAACCCCCAGCTCCCCAGAGTTCTTTGGAAGTGCCTGCTGCTGTTTTGGGCCTTCTGAGGGACTGCGTGTCGCAAGGGGCTGGAAGCGCGACTCAACGAAGCGTGTCGCCGTGGCACTTCTGAACAAGGGTGTCGCCGCTGGAGTTGTCGCACTGCACCGCATCGAGAGAAGCATCTCGCAACTAAGAGGAAGCGTGTCGCCGTCTCTGCTGCCTGCCGTCGCACTTCTGAACAAGGGTGTTGCCGCTGGAGTTGTCGCACTGCACCGCATCGAGAGAAGAGTCTCGCAACGAGGAAGAAGCGTGTCGGCGTCGCTGTTGCTGCCGTCGCACTTCTGAACAAGGGTGTCGCCGCTGGAACTGTCGCATTTCACCGCATCAGAGAAAGCGCCTTGCATCCCCGAGAAGCGCGCCGCCGTCGGAGCTGCTGCCATTGCATTTCTGAACAAGGATGTCGCCGCTGTAGTTGTCGCATCGTGCGGAAGCTTCACGCATCGTGGGAGACGAGTATCGCAGTTGGAGCTGTTGCCGTCACACTTCTGAACAAGGGTGTCGCCGCTGCAGTCCACTCATCGAACCGAGAGCTTCTCGCATCCCCGGAGAAGCGTGCCGCATCTGGAAGATCTTCACGTCTTTATTTCTTTGCACCAGAACTTTGCCGCATTTCCATCGCTGCTACATTGCTGGTCGTAGAAGCGCAACGCATCGTAGGGTACACTGACGCAAAGTGTTGCATCTTAAGAACTGAACTAAGCTAAAAACTACCATCTTAAAGTAATAGTATTGTGTATTTTTGTTGTTTATGGTCTTGTGGTAAATCTATATAAAGTATACTTATTTTTTATATAAAACCTGTGTGGTGTCCATTTGTAGTGTTGTCACTGGATTACTGTATGTGGTCACAAATGCTTTACACACTGCCTCTGAGATCAGCCTGCCTGCTCGTGCCAAGCTACCAAGGGGGTGAGCAGGGGTTATTTTAGGAGTGTACCCACTTACCCTGACTAGAGGCAAGGCACCCTATTTGTCACAAGTGCATACCTGTGCCAACTAGAGACCCCCAAATCAAACAGTATATATATATATATATATATATATATATACCTGCAAAACTAAGTTGCTTGGTTTAGTTTAGGTGATGACTGTCGCATGGTGGGATGGTTCACCTGTTTTTCCACCTACATGCACGTAAGAAAAAAGTTGCAGTACGGGAATTTCTTCTGTGGGTGGCCAAAAATTGGAACATGTAAAATCTTACACTTTCTTGGGAAAAATAGTGTGTGGCAACCTAAGTGACAAAGCCCATATAGAAAATAACATCTGTAAAGCTACTACGCAGGGGAAAAGCTTGGGCTCCCTTTACAGATATACTGGAAAAATACATTTTGCACTTTTATTAGAGGTATTTCGTGCAAAAATCCCTGCTTCACTGTTGTATGGTATTGAATTGCTCGATATAGAGAATTTTTTTTTTTTTAAATACAACCGAAGGCCACATTTTAAGGAGCCTAGCCTCAGTCAACTCTGCTTGCCCTGTGGCTGCTCTCAGGTTAGAATTTGGTTTAAGAAGTAGCTGGGTACAGGGTCTTGCGGGGATAGTGCGATGGGTTGTAAGCCTGGTAAAGGGTGATCCTGATACATTAAGATTTTTAATTCAGAAGGAAATATTAGAAAGTTTAAAAGAACAGTCATTAATTCTTAAAAATGTTAGGACTGCGGTTAATTAGCTGCAATTGAATGAGTCTCTGCTCTTCACCCTATCTTCATATCAATTAAGGGCCACTTTGAAAGAGGCCACTTGGGAATTACGTTTCACAAGGGATAGGGAAGCTCGCATTTTAAAGAGGGGTATCCACCCAGCCACAGACTCCTGGGTGATAAATAAAGTACAGGCCTATATTTCCTGGAACCTGCCCCATGGAGTGCGCCACTTTTGGCTATTATTGAGGCAGGGTATGCTCCCCTTAAATACCGTACTGTCTAAATGATATGGTTCTCCCCGATCTGTAATTTTTGTAATAATACCATTCAGAATGTTAATCATGTGCTATTTATTTTACAATTATCCATTTTCTCGGCCTCTGGACTAATTGATTCTATTTATGAACCACCAAATGAAATATTCTGTCATAGGATTTTTAACTTTAAGTGTTTTTTAAATTTGTATTAACGCTCATTAGATGAAGGGAGCAATTATTAACTTTGGTTTTTAACCTGTCGTTATACAGTACTAAGGGCATAAAGGAAATTTTAATTATTTCTTTTTGTATAAAATATTATGTTTTGTATTTGGAGATTTTTTTTGTCGGCTTTCGCTTAGGATTGTAGAAACGATGTTGCATAAAAATTCTCATATGTTGTTGGTTTTTCAGTTTATGTGGATCTCTTTGGAGTTCCAAGATCATAAATAAATAAACTTGAAACTATTATGTACTGCTTACTAGTCTGATGTGAATCTATAAAAGATACAATACTGGAGAAAAAACAAGTTACTTACCTGTACACTGGTTCTCCAGTATTGATGTATTTTATAGATTCACATGCGGCCTTCCATTCTCCCCTTACATGTGCACCCTTCCATAACTCTTATTTTACTAACTAAACCCGTTCTCAAAATCGGAGGTATGGTGGCCCTGCAGGGGATGGATACTCAGGGGTCTGCGATGTGATTGGCTGGAATTTGAATGTTCTTTAATTAGGCTAACTGGTTACTAAATACTGTTGATTCTCAAGGGAGATTGTCCTTTTGGCTTTTATATTGCAATTTTACTGTTAGCGTGGGACTCCCACCATGATGACGAGCAAGATTCAAGCATGTGAATCTATAAAAGGTATCCATACTGGAGAACCACAGTGTACAGGTAAGTAACTTGTTTTTTCTCGTCAGCAATAACATCAGCCACGCTCAAAGTAAGCCCTCAGTGTCTCTGAAACAATGACTATATTCCACAAAAACAAGGTGGTCCTAAGGTTTTACCCCAAGTTTGCCCCAAAGATTCTGTGAGGATTGCATTTGAGACTGTCCTAAATGCTATCTACATTAACCTGCCTCCTTGAATGAGGACGTGTATGAGAGACAAGGGACACCCTACTCACACGGAACCAGGGTACATACTATATAAACAGAAACAATGGTTCCGGAGGACAAATGTAGTTAATATAAAATAACAATCATAGGCTCAATGGCGCTAAAAGAGGCAGGTGGATGTCAAAGAGAGATATAAAACTATATACTACAGGATGTTTTGAATTTCAAAAGTTTATATATACAATTTCAATTGAAATTCAGGATCAGGTGCATAGTGTCCCCAGTAAACATGAAACCTACATAATAATTTGTAACATACCAAGACGGTTTCTTTATTTACAAAGTTGACCAAAACACAATTAACAAATGGACACAGCCTTTTAATGCAGTAACAGAGGCCGATAAATGGTTCACTTTGAAATTGCCAACGACGTTTCGACCCTGCCAACAGTGAAGGGTCCCTTCAGGACCTAGCAATGCAGGGACATCTGAATTGAGAATCAGCTGTCAAAGTGAGAGGAGTGAGACCCAAGGAAGAAAAAATTTGAGGGAGGGTAGTCACAGAGAACCCAGCCGGGAACCCAGTAAGGGGGAAGCACTGACAGCTGTATGCGTGCAGCAATTGAATTGCTGCATCAGTATATGAGTATGTCATGGCAAAACACGAGGATGAGCGCTTCACCATGAGGCTCACAGAGTGAATCATCAATTGGTAACGTGAAGCCGCAGGCATCAGCTTCAATGCAGTCCGTGAATAATTGCTCTTTAATCGTTCCAGACACAACAGTTTGTGTGGATAAAGAATTCTCCGTTTAGATGATATCTCGAGGAAAACCGGAGAGGCTGCACGTGTCGGGTTCGGTAAAGATGAGGAAACTGCACGAGTCGGTATCTAACAAGTGGAGATGGACTTGCACAGTTTCCTCATCTTTATCGAAGTCGACACTGCTGAGGAAAGGAAGGGAGCAGGGCTGCTTTTGGACCCCTCAGTCCAGCACTGATGCCAGGCAGCTATCTTGGTTTACCACTACATATTCTGATGACATTACGCTCCTAAGGCGGAACAATGTTAGATTTTACAAGCATTTCAGAGCAACAGATTTTTCTAGATCTAAGTTGTTGTGGACTCTTTTCCATTATGATAAACCTACTGTTGTCCTCTCAGCTATCAACCAAAACCACACAACAACTGCCTCACTCTTTTAAGAGCAAGACAGACAAATGAGCACACTTGTTCTTGGAAGGGCTTGACCACGCATTGTACTGCTACTAGCGTAGAAAAAGTAGGTAAAAAAGCGTAAAAGCTTTTGATCAGGCACACAAAAGTTGATGGGAGGAATGCTTGCAATAAGTCTAACCAATGGCAATCGCTTGGGGTAGCCTTCCATCTTATTCTTTTACCCTAATGCCAACTCAGTTTGGACCCAGCCATATGCAAAACAGTCATGACCCTGTTCCAATAATTACATTACAGCCAAAACTGCCAGGCCAAAATTTACAGATTGATTCAGACGTAGAAATCACTTCTACAAGAATCTGCACATCATTTTGAAACAATTCTTTGATTCAGTTAGACTGTTCTTGCAAATTTAGGTTTTTGTAATGGAAGAAGTCAGGAGACATGCCACCACACTGAAATGATTGTACATTTTGTTGTAGGAATACAACATCAGTCCTAGGTAGGTGTTCTCGTCTACCTGGAATCTTTTGCGTGAATGCGAACGGTGAAGCAGATCTGTCAATCACCACTGGAAAGGCCATGCTAGGCAAGTAGAATCTTTCCTGTTTCTACTTCAATTTGATCAGCACCAGTTGTAGGTGAGGTGTGGCAGAAAAGAGTGGTGCAAGGCAATTCCACAGGTCATCTATAGCATATTCCACTCTGATCCTGTTTCTGGGTACCTATATATTCAAAGTCTTGGCCTTCTAGATTTGAGACTAGGCCTATTTTTGGTTCTCCACAAATGTGGAAGAAATGAACAAGTGCACTGGTGTAGATGACTAGTTTGCTTTCACGTTTTCTATTTCTGTGTGATTGAGTGTGATTATTGAGACATCCCAATTTCAAATAGCTTAAGCTTCCCTCTAGAGTATCTTGTCAGCTGTTTGTTAGTTCAGATAATACATTGTTTTTATATTGTCTATTTAAATCGACACTAACTTGGTTTCCATCATGGGATCCATAGATTTAAGGGTTACGTAATCGGCCCGAGTTGCAGAATGCCAATATGGTAAAATATTTTATCACGCAGTTTCTTTGAAGCTTTTCCTCACTAGAACCGAATGGAGAGTTTATGCCTTTCACCCTTAGTACCAAGTGCACTGGTCAATTGCCTTTGTTTGCTACATTCTTCGGACCACTTGTGAGCTTAATCCTATATCGTAGGGGCCTTTCAAGTGGAATGTTTGGTGGAGGAATATCAAATCTTGACACAAACTCCCCTCAAAATAACAATTTGTCGTTCTTTGATTTCTTTCAGATGATTAAAATCTCCCCTACCACAGTGGATGATGGTAATCAAGCAACTACTGTGTTGCAGTTAGATTTTCCTGTAGGGGCTGACGAGTGCCAGCTCCTACTTCGCTAGATGTACTTTTAAGGTGGGAGTGGAATGTCGCTTGTGAGCGATGTGCCAAAATGGCAGCGGCCTCACCCATCTGGGTTAGAGAGAGTCAGATATTTCTGCAATGCAAATGAGCTCACATCTAGACCAGCGAATCTGCACATTCTGGTATGACCCGTGGTCTAAGGGGGCCGTGGCCTGGCAAAACAAAAAACAACCTTCAACGAGGCCCCAATGGGGCTATCTAGGTCTGTCATTTGATGCCTAAATAAAGAAAATTAAAAAAACTGAACCTACCTTCCTGTCATACATCCGAACTTCAATGCTACTGTGGGAACGAAGGCTGTCAACTACCACTGGTATCCCAGACAATAAGATACTATTTCATTCAAACTGAACAAGGAAGTTTCCTTGTCAAATGTTTAATTGGTTATGGCTCAGGAAATGGGCATACATAATTTAAACTGTTAGCTATCCCGGTGCCTACTGATTATGGATATTGTTTGGCTAGTAAAAGATTATTTATTAATTTTGGAACAACACAATTTGTTTTCACGTGTATTGGAACTTCATCGTTATTTACACAGGTCATGACGCTATGGAAAGGTCTTAGAAATGCTTTTATAGCCGCACTCCTTTTAGAGCCCACCCATCCCCCCAAAACCCTTCATCCCACTTAAAAAACTACATAGGACTCATTCTCCATAATATTCAGGATTATTATCTTGGGTACAAGCCAAGTTATCTTAGGGGTCTACAAATGCAACTATCAGCTGCTCCCATTTTCAGAATTCCTCCTCTAGTTTTTCATTAGTACATACCAAAGACTTCCTCCTTTCCTCAGCCATTGTCCATTCACACACCTCTTTATACCATTTCTCAAACAAGTTTAGTTAGTTGTAACCAATGTCCTGCGATATATCTTAACCAAAACCTGATCTAATCCTACAAATGTATGCCTCCATTTCACCTTTTTTTGTTTTTTTATGTAGTGCAAGAACACTAGGTCTTACCATGCATAACTGCATTCACTCAGAATGCCTACAACTGGTTGCACCTATTTACATCACAATCTGTCACTGTGGAACATTTCCACACCACATGTATCATATACAATTGTTCAGTATCACACCAATGGTAGGGGTCTGATTAGAGTGGGCAAGTCTTGTGGATCACAGTAGCCGTTTAATATACCCTATGGTTTCTTCCACTGAGTGAGCTTAAAACACTAATGATACTTTTCAGTACATCTTTAAAAAAGTTCCTACTCTGAATACGTTAGGAGCTCCAACAACTCACCATGCCATTTACAACATTTCTGCATTTCATAACCCTAGATGCATGGAAAACCGTAGTATACTCACTCATTCTGTCCAGACTAGACTACTGAAACAGTTTGTATGTACATGAACATGCAGCAGAAACATCTTCACAGGCTTCAGGTTCTCCAGAATGCGGCTGCTAGACTTCTTTTCCGGAACTCCTAAATTCAGTCACATTAAACATGTGATCATGGACCTTCACTGGCTTCCCCATCATAAAAAGATTTAAATACAAAGCACTCTGCATAGCCTATAAGGCTTCCTAAAATTCGGACCCTGCCTTCTTCAGACGAAAGCTAGTCTGGTATCTTCCCAGCAGTAATCTTCGATCCTCCAGCTCAAACTTCCGGACAATCCCCAGATTCAAAAAAGCCTTCTGGGGAGGTTAGAGTTTCATCCTAAGGACTGCTAAAACCTGGAATGCTGTACCACTTTCCATTTGTTCCTTCTCAAGTCTCCTGGATTTTAGGAAGGCCTTGAAGACTTGGCTCTTCTCCCACTAGTTTGTCCAGGTTTGGTACTAGAAGGCAGCGCTGGGATGCCTTAGGGTAGCTGCACGCTGTATAAAAACCCCAAAACATTAACATCTTATCTGTGGCAGACCTTATGGACCTTCCCAGCAGAGCGCTCCACATACAATATCAATTGACCTTCTTCGAAAAGTTCTGGGGGCATCTTAGATTCCAGCAGACTGGCTAGGAAATCACTTAGTCTACCACTAATCCAGTAGACAACAGAAATTGATCACCAACACACCAAAGTTTCCTGTGGATTCTTCAAATGCGTGAAAGCATTCCTCATACTGATCATCCATTAAAAAGCAACGTAGGCCAGCCTACGGTAAATTCTGTCATTTAGCGCAGGCTAGCCTTTTTACCATAAAAAATGTCTTCAGCATTGAGGTTTAGTGATATTCAAGCCAGCCCCATGCAATGTGCCCAAGAGCACATAGGATTCTCCAACTTAGTTTGCTTTAAAATATATGTTAAAATTGCATTTGTCCTGACAAAGTGAATTCAAATGTTTTTACCAGTCGCAACCTTAATGTGTAGCTTCATAAGAAGTTAGGTCATAAAATACAGGAAGTTCCAGACTCATAAGTAGATCTCACCAGAGTTACACCAGCTTTGTCTTACAGCATATACACGAGTACTCCCTGTAAACTTGCAAGGGTCATAATATTTGGTATCACATTTAGTTTTGTATTTAGCATTCAGAACGTAACTTATGTTTTCCCTGGATCCTCAGGTATACTTTGTCATTTTCACAATGTAAGCTCTCAAAGAGGTTTTGAGGGACTGTTCATACAACAAAACATATTTGCAACACACAATGATGCTTGTAATAAACTACGTAGATCTAGAATGAAAGGGTGGTCAGCATTTGTCCAGCACTTCGATAGGGGCATACATTTGTTTCGTTTTGTTATGGATACCGCTTCCTCACCCTACATCCCCAAATTGAGAAGTGCACCTGACCTTTGCATGATGGTACTTGTGTTCCTCCAGCATGGCCTCTTTACCAGACGCACACAGAAGTCTCCAGAAGTAGGCCAGCATGGCTGCCTTGCAGAGCCGACTGCTAGAGGCGAGGCCATCCTGAACAGGTGAGCTGGGACCAAGAAAAAAAAAAAAAGTTACCTGTGGGAACAAAACCTCCAACTCAACACATTTTCCATTTACTTATTTCTGCAAAATCCTATTACACTAATGCAGTGCTCCCATGGACATTCACAATGCCTCACCTGCTATAATGAAAATGTATTGTTCTCTCCCATGCCAGTCCATGATCCATTTTCTATCAGCCCCACACCCTCCTGAATTGTCTTGGGCATCCTTAACCCTCAGCACCACGAGACCCTCACTGCGCTTTACCAACCCTGATGAACAAGTTACTTACCTTCGGTAACGATGTATCTGTAAGAAACATTAGTTAGTTAGATTCCTCACCTTAGCAATACCCCTTGCGCGTCCGTCGTCGGAATGACGTTGTCGGAGTACTTAGACGCCGCCCTTGCGCGCTGACGTCAGTTCTTATACATAGCTTTCCGTGCCAGGGACGCTGAGCCATGCAAGAGACCGACACTGGTGCCAAAAAATCTAGGGCCCTGAAAGGAAGAACCTTAACCCTAGATGTCGGTTCGCAGAACGGGGAGGCTGGGTGGGTCGGTGAGGAATCTAACTAACTAATGTTGCTTACAGATACATCGTTACCGAAGGTAAGTAACTTGTTCATCTGAAAGAAACACATTAGTTAGATTCCTCACCTTAGAATAGATTCCCCAGCAATACCAACCCCGGAGGTGGGCCTGCAAACCAAGGTCACACCAGAAAGTCCTGGAGAACAGAACGGCCAAAGTGGCCATCTCTCCGGACTTGGCTGTCCAGGCAATAGTGCTTGGCGAACGTGTGCAGTGAAGCCCACGTCGCCGCCTGACAGATGGCCTGCAAGGGGACTCCCCGTCCCAGGGCAGTTGTCGCCGCTGTGGCCCGGGTGGAATGGGCTCGCAGCCCAACAGGAGGGACCTTTTTCGCCAAGGAATAGCAGAGTTTAATACACAGCCCAACCCATCGCGAGATGGTGCGCTTGTGCACAGCTTTACTTTTCTTCGCACCTACATATCCAACAAAAAGTTGGTCGTCCACCCGGAACTGTTTTGTGCGGTCTAAATAAAATGACAGCGCACGTTTTGGGTCCAGACGGTGGAGCCTCTCTTCATCTTTTGAAGGATGCGGAGGCGGAAAGAAGGTGGGCAGCGTGACAGACTGCCCGATGTGAAAGGGAGTCACGACTTTAGGAAGAAAAGGAGGACGTGTCCGGAGGACAACCTTATCCGGATGAACCGAAAGGAAGGGAGGCTTAGCTGACAGAGCCTGGAGCTCACTCACCCGCCTAGCGGAGGTGATAGCCACCAGGAAGGCAGTTTTTAGAGTCAGTAGACGAATGGGACAGTTGTGAAGGGGCTCAAAGGGAGTGCACATCAGAAAAGTGAGAACAAGGTTCAAGTCCCACTGAGGCATTACGAATGGAACAGGAGGGAACATATGAGTAATGCCCTTGAGAAAACGGGAGACAACAGGGGACTTGAAAAGAGAAGGCTGATCAGGAAGCCTTAAGAAAGCAGAGATTGCAGCACGATAACCGTTCAAGGTGCCCAGAGCAGAGCCCTGCTGGGCTAAAGAAAGAAGAACGAGGAGAACCTCAGAAAGAGGGGCAGAAAGGGGATCCACAGCCTTTGCTGTGCACCATGCCACAAATGTGTTCCACCGGCAGGCGTATACCGTCTTTGTGGAGGGACGCCTGGCTGCCAGAATGACATCACAGACTTCAGGAGGCAAGTCAAATGGCATCAACTGTCGCTGCTCAAACTCCACGCATGGAGGTGGAGGCTGGACAGGTTCGGGGGGAGGACCGTCCCCTGCTGCTGCGACAGAAGGTCCTCCTGAAGAGGCAGTCGTATCGGGGGATCGATGGACATACTGAGTAGCTCGGGATACCAGTACCTTCGTGCGCAATCCAGAGCCACCAAGATGACTTGGGCCCGGTCGCGCCTGATCTTCTTCAGCACTCTGGGCAGAAGTGGTATAAGCAGAAAGGCGTACAACAGACCGCAACTCCACTCGCGACGAAAAGCGTCTCCGAGCGAGTGCCGCCTTGGAAATTCAAATGTGCAGAACTGCTGACATTGCGCGTTCTCTTCGGTGGCGAATAGATCTAACCAAGGCTCTCCCCACTGCAGAAAGGGACCTTGCGCCACGTCAGAGTTCAGACGCCATTCGTGATCCATCATGCACCGGCGGCTGAGTTAGTCTGCTCTGGTGTTCAGAGAGCCCGCCAGATGTTGAACCACCAGTGTGATGCCCTGATGTTCCAACCATGTCCAGAGGCGCAGAGCCTCCTGCCAAAGGGTCCACGACCCCACCCCGCCCTGTTTGTTGCAATACCACATGGCGGTGGTGTTGTCCGTGAACACCTGCACCACATTTCCCCGGACAGAGGGAAGGAAGGCTTTTAGTGCGTCGGATCGCCCTCAGCTCCAATAGGTTGATATGGAGCCGAGTCTTTGCTGGAGACCAGAGTCCTCTGATCTCCGCCTCTGCCATATGGCCCCCCATCCCAGGAGGGACGAATCCGTCACTACGACATGCTCCGGTTGGGGTAGGGAGAGGGATCTGCCGCTGACCCAATCGCGATTCGTGAGCCACCACTGCAGCTGGTTCGCAGTGCCCTCCGAGATCAAGACATGGTCGGCCAGGTTGCCTCGATGCTGGGCCCACTGAAACTTCAGGTCCCACTGCAGAGCCCGCATCCGCCACCTGGCGTGAGGTAACAGGATGCAGGAGGCCATCAGCCCCAGAAGCCGCAGCACCAACCTGACCGAAACCCAGGACAGAGGCCGGAAGATGGAAATCAGGGCCTGAATGTCCCGGATCCGCTGTTCCGGCGGATAGACCCGGAACTGCGCCCAATCGAGAACCGCTCCAATGAAAAGGAGCTTCTGGGAGGGACTCAGGTGCGACTTCGGCACATTGATGGAGAACCCCAGCGAGTGCAGGAGGTCGGCCGTAGTCTGGAGGTGGGAGACGACTTGCTGGGGCGAGCCCGCCTTCAACAGCCAGTCGTCGAGATAGGGGAAGACTGGAACCCCTGATCGGCGCAGATGAGCTGCGACCACCGCCATCACTTTCGTGAACACCCGAGGGGCACTGGTGAGGCCGAAGGGGAGCACGGTGAACTGAAAGTGCTCCTGACCCACCGTGAACCGCAGGTAACGCCGGTGGGCCGGCAGGACGGGGATGTGGAAATAAGCGTCCTGCAAGTCCAACGCTACCATCCAGTCTGCAGGGTCTAGGGCAGCCAGAACCTGAGCTAAAGTGAGCATCTTGAACCGGTCCTTCCGGAGGAAGGCGTTGACGCTCCTGAGGTCCAAGATCGGGCGTAGGCCCCCTTTGCCCTTCTTGGAAACCAGAAAGTAGTGGGAATAACAACCACGACCTACTTCTGGACCAGGAACGCGCTCGACGGCCTCTTTGGCTAGAGGGCCGAAACTTCCTCTCGTAGAAGATGCAAATGATCCCCCGACATATGGTGGTTCAGCGGTGGCATGGCTGGAGGGGTCGTCTCAAAGGGGAGGGAGTAGCCCCTTCAGGCGATTTGCAGCACCCACCTGTCCGACGTGATGGAGCGCCAGTGGAGCAGGTGATGGCGAACCCTGCCGCCCACTGGCGTTGAATGGGCCTGAAAGCTCGGACTAGGAAGGCTTTGAGGCGGATGCTGCCGGGGTGGATGTGGACTGACCAGCACGTTGACCTCCAGTACCACCTCGGCGGAATCCACGTCCGCGACCGCGTGCAGGTTGGTTCTGCGGCCAGTGGCTGGGCGGACGTGAGGAGGCGCCCCTTCCTTGGCCACGAAAGGCGGAAGTTTGCGGCCGCGGGGCCGAAAGACCCAAGGACTTGCCCGTGGCCCGGGAGTCCTAGAACCGAGCCAGCGCACTGTCCGCCTTCTCACCAAAAAGGCGAGTGCCATCAAAGGGCATGTCCATGAGGGAACTCTGGACATCCCCCGAAAATGACGTGGACCTCAGCCAGGCGTGACGCCGAAGCGCCACCGTGGTGGAAATCGCCCGACCCAGCAAGTCCGTGGTGTCAAGTCCACATCGTATAGCGTGCCGTGCTGCATCTCGACCGTCAGCAAGTGTTTGAGCGAGTCGTGTCCGGGCCTCCACCGGACACAAGGGCAGCAGGTCCTCCATCGTATCCCACAGAGAGTGGGAATAACGGTCCAAAAGGCAAACGGTATTTAAAGACCGCAGTCCGAAACTCGGGGACGAGAACAGTTTCTTGCCAAACTGTTCCAACCGCTTGGATTCCCGATCCAGAGGAGCGGACGGGAAGGAGGATTGGGAGGTTGAGGCCTGGATAACCAGACTCTCGGGGGTGGGGTGTTGGGAGAGGAAACTGGGGTCGCCCGGAGCAGGGCGGTGGCGCCGGGCAACGTTCCGGTCCACAGGAGGGACTGTGGAGGGCTTGGACCAAGTGCCCTGCGGAACGTCAATGAGGGCCTCATTAAACTGCAGCAGAGGCTCAGTGGAGCTTCCTGTCGATTGAAGGACCTCTGTGAGGACGTTAGTCCTCACGGCCACAGCAGGCAACTCCAGCCCTAGGGCTTCGGCCGCCTTGCGCAGCACCACTGAAAAGGCTGCACCCTCCTCCGAGGCCACAGTCGGAGGAGAGATGAAACCAGCGTCCGGGGAGGTATCCAGACCGCTGGCATCCCCCAATTCCTCTGCCCAGTCCTGAGAAAGTTGGGCCTGAGCGGCCATAGGGTCTTCAGACCCCTCCCAGTCGCCCTCGTCATCCGATTCCCGATAAACAGGAGGAATGATCGGAGCCGGGCAGTAGATGAAGCGTTCACCAATCGGCACCGGTAGCGGCGCCGGCGTCAGGCCCGGACCGGGGCTAAACTGGGGAACGACGTCGTCCGGGGACGGCGCTGGGGGTGGAACCGGTGTCGGCGGAGGAGGCGTCGTGAGGTCGACCGGCGCCTACCGAGATCCAGGCCTGGAGCCCTCGGGGACCTGCGGCGTCGGGGCCGGAGCCGTCGACGTCGCCGGGGCCGGAGCCGCCGGCACGCTAGGTCGCCCAGTCGAACCTGCGGGGCCCGAAGGCGCGCCAATAGGCGTCGACGGCGGAGCCAGGCCCCTCATGGCCGAGAGGAAGGCACTGACCTCCACCGGAGTCGCGTCAGTCCCAGGGACCGGCGGGTATGGGGACGGACGCGGCTCCTGCGGCTCCGATGGAGCCGCGGGGTTGGGACCACCCTGACCCTCAGCCGAGTCGCGCGAGGGGAGTCCAAAGAGCGATGTCGTCTCTTGCACTTCTTGGAGTGCTTCGACTTACCGGAAGACCCCGACTAGCGATGACGATGGCTGCAGCTCCGCGATCGGTCCTTAGACCTCCTCCTGGACCGGGACCGAGAGCGGCGCGGAGCAAAGTGCCGAAGCTCGAAGCTTACGGGACCGCTCCCGCCTAGCTTTCGATGTCAAGGCCTGGCAATCGAGGCACGACTCCGCGTCATGGTCGGCCCCCAGGCAATAAAGGCACCGGTGATGGTGATCCGTCACCGACATCAGGCGATGACAGGCGTCACAGGCTTTGAAACCAGGCATCCTACCGGCACCAGAGTCGAGTCGATAGACAAAAAAGTCAAAAAAGTTAGTCAAAAAATGACTAGGGGTAAGCTCTTCCCGGATCGGCGCTTACTGGCGCGGAATAAAGAAGAACTGATGTCAGCGCGCGAGGGCGGCGTCTAAGTACTCCGACGTCAATCCGGCGCACGACGCCGACGACAGACGCGGAGCCGCAGACGACGCCTAGCGACGCGCAAGGGGTATTGCTACAAAAATCTTTCCGGATCCAGCCTGACGCCTGGAGATATTCTAAGGTGAGGAATCTAACTAACGCGTTTCTTTCAGATTGATTATTTATCATTGGTAACAGTCTTTCTGGTGGATATTCTATGTAACTGCAGATTCCTCACTTTATGAATATCCTCGGTGCCAGACTGGATCTAGAAGTTTCTCAGCATTGCTCCTGCAAGCCATTAAGTTGCGTCGCATTGCTCTATGTCGTCTTCGTCCCACCCCGTGACACCACATATATGCACCACCCCTAAGTGCTGATATCAGTTTCTTTGTTGACTCGGTCGGGCCGTCAGACATAGAGCCCAACAATTGAATTGAAGTGACAGAGTGCACAATTCTACAGTGGGCCATTTTTATAGATTGCAAAAGAGACCATTCCATAGAATGTGGAAGTGGGAGGGCATTGATCAATCTGCAGCTAGAGTATCCACCAGGGAGAGCGTTACGAAGGTATGTCATGCAGCCGGATAATTATTTCTAACCGTAGATTCCTCACCTTGCGAACAGATACCAAAGCAGTACCTCCCAAGGTAACGGGTCTGTGGAATAGCTCAAACCAAAAAGGCCTGCAGGACCAAACTGACATAGGGCCCCCCCCCCCCTAACAGATAGTAGTGTTTCGTGAATGCGTGAATTGACACTCAGGTCGAGGCCTGACAGATGTTCAGAACATGCACTCCACGTGCTAAGGCAGTGGGAGCTACCTAGACTCTGGTTGAATGAGCCCTAAGGCCTCTGGAGGCTGCTTCTTGGCCAATGTGTAGCAGATCTTAATACCGAGGACTATCCACTTCAATGTGGTCTTTTTCTGCACTCCTTTGCCCCCAGGGGGCCCCACAAAGAGCTGCTCGTCCACCTGATGGTCCTTGACTCAACTATTGTAAAGTCTCCAGGCTCTGTTGGGACCCAGGGTATGCCCAGGCTCTGTTGGGACCCAGGGTATGGACTCTCCTCTTTTGAGGAGTAAAGCCGAGCGATAGATTGGTTGACATGAAAGGGAGTCACAATCTTCAGCAGCCTCAAATGGGGTACACATAAGGAATATGTGAACCAAATTAAACTCCAACTGTGACATCATAAATGGTTTGGTTGGGAACATATGAACTAAACCTTTAAGAAAACTAGTCACAAGAGGTGATTTAAATAGGGCTGGTGGTCCGACTAACAAAGGCCAAAAGAACAGACAAATTACCTTTAACAGTGCCAAATGCAAGTCTATGCTGAGCTGAAGACTGCTAAAAAAAATAATCCAACAACTTTGCTTGAAATAGTTCTGCGTGGCAGGAACTACACCAAGTGACAAACAACAACTTCAGAAGGGAGGTCAAAAGCAGTCAACTGTCAGATTAAATCGCCATGTACTGAAGTGTAGATTGCTACAGAACTTTATGCAGAAGCAGCAGCCAGATTGGGAAACAGATGCTTTTGCCCAGAAGTTCTGGGTGCCACTCTCCTGGCCCAATACGGAGCCACTGGCCGTTCCTGATCTTCGTCAGAACTCAGGGCTGGATATGTTGAAGAGGGAAGGCACACGGAAGTCTCGAGCTCCACTCTAGGAAGAATGAGCCTGAGACCACTCCTTCTTGAAAGCTCCCAAGTAAAAGTGCGTACATTGGGCAATCTTGGCAGTGAAGAAGACATCACCCAGGGTTCTTTCCAATGCAGGTAATGCCCTGCGCCACCTCCAAGTGTAACTGCCGTTTGAGATCTGCTAGGCATAGACGACGGCGTTCATCCGCCCTGGCATTTAACGAACCCTCCAAGTGGTTCACAACCAGGGAAATGCTCTGGTGGCCCTGCCAGGTCCAGAAGGGCAAAGCCTCTCCAAACCAGCTTGTTGCAATATCTTATGGCAGAGGTGGTGTCCTCTGATGGTTGGAAAGAAGTCCTACAATGCCAAGCGAATGGCCTGCAACTTCAATATGTTGATGTGGAGCTGGATCTACACCAGACACCAGAGTCCTCTCATCTCTACCTCTCCCAGGTGACTGTCCCACCCCAGCAGTGATGCATCTGTCAACACTGTCAGCTCTGGGAGGCAGGGAAGCGGATTCTGCTACTGGTCCAACTGCAGTTGGACAGCCACCACTTGAGGTCTTTTGCAGTTTCCTCTAAAACCTGGATGGGGTCAGACATATTCCCTAGGTGCTGAGCCAACTGAGACTTGAGATCTCACTGCAGAGCACACGTGCCTTCTGGTGTAGCTTACCAGCAGGATTCAGAAGGCAAGAATGTCTCAAGAGTCACTCTCAGACCTGGGCAGAAACAGTAGGATTATAGCTCGACTGTCCTGGACCCCCTGAACGGTAGTGAATGCTCACAACTGCATAATATCCAGAACTGCTCCGAAACATAGGAGCCTCCGAGAAGGAGCCAGGTGTGACTTTGGCAAGTTGATAAAGAACCACAAATATGTTAGTTGCAGGTCTCCTCCAGACGACAACGTCCTGACTGTTGCGAGCTCACCTTCAACAGCTCATAGTCTAGGTAGGGGAAGATGCTGTACTCAACTTCAAAAAATGTGCTATGACCACTATGTCAAGGAAGGGCCAAAGGGCACGGATTACGCCGAAAGGGAGCACGAAAAACTGCTCTTGGCCGACTTTCAACTGCAGGTAATGCCTGTGATACTGCCACACATGATATGAAAGTAGGCACCCTGCAGGTCCAACACTACCACCCAGTCTCCTGGATCGAGGGCAGATATCACCTGGAATAAAGTAATCATCTTGAACTTGCGCTTTTGCAGGAAGAAGTTGAGAAAGCAAAAATCTAAAAAAGTACGAAGGCCTAGGTCCTACTTCGACACCAGGAAATTACAAGAGTAACAGCCAGTCCCTATTTTCGATGCTGGGACTCTCTATAACTTCTTTGACCAAAAGAGTCTGGGCCTTCTGCCACAAAATGGACAAATGGTCCCCTGAAAGCCACTCTGATGTGGGTGGGATGTGTGACAGATCAGACAGGAGTGGCAGGATGTATTCTTGTTAAACTCTCCGGAGCACCCATTTATAGGATGTGAAGCTTTGCCATCTGTGGAGGAAATATCTTATTCTGCTTCCGACAAGGTGGCCAGGTGCCCAAGTGGCATAGAGGTGGAATCAGGAGAAAAGGGGTCCTGAGCAGTATGCTGTCCCTGAGGACTGGGGGGATGAGTGCCTGACAAGTTTCAGTGCTCTGTCCATCATCTCCTTGTGATTGTCCTAAGGGTGTGGACACTGTTGGCTGGATCCCATCCTTGAAAGGATTGGTGAAAGGGGGGTGGGAAGATGGGATTTGGGTCATGAGCTTTGGGGTGGTCTTTGAGCCAAACCCCTTCCAAAGCCAAAAAAGGAGAAAAATGCTGGTGATAATGCCTCATGGGCGCAGACAAGCAAAAGAAGTACTCTGTGGCCCTACTCTTTGAAGTGCTCCAGTGCAGTGTCTTCTTTATCTCCAAAGAGATGGGTCGTCAAATGACATCTATCAGAGATGTTAGGATGTCACCCAAGAAACCTGTGGATCCCATCCATGCTGGTACCAACTGCCCCACCTAAACATTCAGTTGTCTGGTCCAGAGTGGATGATGTACTTTGCTGCCTCTTGACCCCTCTTCGAATTATTTGTATAAAATTGTCACTATATATGTCAGGGACAGTCCGCACGATCTCGCTACCCATGTCCCACAATGCATGAGATTATTTTACTAGAAGTCAGCTGGCATTGACCAAGGGAGGGCGAGATTAGCAGAGGAAATTAATTTGGGTTCAGTCTGCCTGAACCACCAAACTTAGGCATAGGGTGTTGAAGGACAAAGGCCCGGTCCCCTAGGGAAGGTCTGAGTTGTCAAGCCATTTGTCTTCGAGCAAGAGTACTTTTTGCCCAAATGCTCATTAGTGTATCAGTCAGGGTTTTGTTAAAGGTGGGAGCAGTTTTGCGGAAGCCTGCCCATGCTGTAAGACTAGTTTTGATCAAAATTAATATCCTCACTGAACAGGAATTGTAGGACCAAAACTTTGGCTTCACGCTGGATTATAACAGCAAAGGAGGCGGAGTTTTCTGTGGAATGGCCAAGAAGGGAACACAACCCAGTGTCAGGGGGAAGTGTCCAGAACACTGGCCTCTTGAAGGTACATGTATAAATTATCATCGTATTAAAAAGTTGCATTATCCAAGTCTCTCCATTATCGTCCCCAGGACCAAGCTGACTGTTCTGTGTCTGACCAAGGATGGTTTGGAATGTCTGTGGGGGACTCCTAGGTAAGGGAAGCATTCTGTCAGAGTAAGGTTGGACTGGCTGATCAAAGCTTTTTTGGGGGGGGGAGAGACTTTGGTTGAGGCTGTGTTGGATATGGTTTGAAGTGGGACACAAAACCAACATGGTTTGTGGTGCCTGATTTGAGGTCCATCCCAGAGTAGAGGCAGACTCCTCTGCAGGGTCAGGAGGCACGGACAGCATAGAGGACGGATCTACCGACGGCAATCAGACTTGAGGACTCCTTGGAATTTTGGCGCCAGAGGGAGCCAGAAAGGTGTAGAAAATTCAAAACATGGCTTCTTTGAAAGACTACTTCTTGTGGCATCACCCATGGACCCAGGAACTCTAGGTGCATCAGAATGAGATGTGGAATCGGTTCCTTGGTAGGAGACGGAGAGGAACCTTGACATCACTTCGACTTCTCTGTTGAAGAGTGATGGGACGTCTAAGAATCCAGCTTAGTCTTCATGTGTTGTTTCTTCCAAGTAGACTTGCCTGAAGACTTGGGAGTGTGAGGATTATCTTTTGCGAGAAAGGGATCAGGTCCGCATCCTCAATAGGGAGCGTTTTATGAGCATTGCAACGATGTTCTGAGATACAGACTTTGACTTCATGTTCTCGGACCGCTTTGAGGTTCATCCTGGTACAGTCACCTAAGAATTTGAGTCATGTGAGGTCCATACACCGAGACAAACCTTGTGAAAGTCAGTCACAGCCATTTGTTTCTGACCGTCTCTACAAGTCATAAACCCTGCAGTTTTTTGTGGAGACGGATAAGTTACTTACCTGTAATCCTAGTTCTTATCCAGGGGTATCATCATCAAAGTCATAAGCACTGAATATTCCCACCCATGTGCAGGGACCTTGGAAATAATAAAAATTAGATATAAAAAAAAAATATATATATATATATATATATATATATATATATATATATATATATATATATTCACTGAAAAAACCATAGGTTTCAGGGGCGTTATAGTTAGCTGGACTTTTCACTCGTACAAAACCATTGAAATTCCCCTGTTATAGTTAGTTCAGCTAACTATAACTCGCGCGCCTGCAATGCACTGCTGATGACGTCACATATTACATCACTCATGACATCACTGATTAACAGTTTATGCCAAAACCCTTAACAACAAAGCGTATCATGTGTCCTCCTTGTGCGGACGGTGCGCGAAGCGCACCGTGCGTACATGGCCCATTAAGTGTAACGTGGGCGCGCGGTGCACATAGCGCACTGCGTGCCCACCGTGCGTGCACGGTGCGCAAAGTGCACTGTGCGTGCACGGCACTAACTGCGTAAAGTGGGCGCGCGGTGCGCAAAGCGCACCGTGTGCTCACCGTGCGCGCACGGAACGAACTGCGTGAAGTGGGCGCGCGGTGCGCACAGCGCACCGCGTGCCCACTGTGCGCGCACGGCACGAACGGCGTAAAGTAACTTAGCATTTAAAAAACTGTACAAATTCACTGAAAAAACCATAGGTTTCACACACGTTATAGTTAGGAATTAGCATTTAAAAAACCTTGCAAATTCCCTTAAAAAAACATAGGTTTCACACATGGTATAGTTAGCTGGACATTTCACTCGTACAAAACCATTGAAATTCCCCCGTTATAGTTAGTTCAGCTAACTATAACTCGCGCGCCCGCAATGCACTGCTGATGACGTCACATATTACATCACTCATGACATGGTCAGTGACATCACTCATGACATCACTGATGACATCTCAAATGACATCACTGATGACATCACTCAGTGAATGTGTGTTTCTGAAAAATAAATATTTTTTATATATGTATATCTAAAGGTTAATAGAAGAAAAAATGGGTAAATAAGTGTGTAAATGGATGTTTTTTTTGTAAAATTAATTGTATAACTGACTTATTAACAGTATCTTAGTGAATACAAGTATTAGTGAGTAATGTTTAAATATTTAAATATCTGTATCAGCGTCTCGCTTTGTGTATATTGGCTGCATGGGTTGGTGAGTAGCTACATGAGTGTGTATATGGGTTATTAGTTCGTTTTTAGAGTATCAGTAGGAGTGTCTGTATGGTTCAGTGGGGGATGTTACTTAGCGTATGGATGCATGAATGAGTGACTCACTTTATGTATTTTGAAGACAGTATGTGAGGATGAGTGTGTGTGTATGGGTGAGTAAGAGAGTGAATGACTGTCTCAATAGTGTCTTTATGAGTTAGTCCATATGTTTTGAACTAGTATATGTGAGTATTGATGTATATAAGTGAGGATATATGAGAGTGAGAGATTGGAAGAGTTCCTGTATAAATAAGTATGTGTTTCTATAAGTGATTGTTTTAGAGAGTAAGTATGTGTACGTTTCTGTAGAAGTAAGTGTACTGGTGTGTGTATAGCTGTACATGCAAGTAAATGGATGTTTATTTGCATGTGTGAGTATGTGTGTGAGTAACTCTATGAGTGTAGGTGTGTAACAGGATGTATAGGTGTATGAGTACATATGATGACTGAGTACATGTATGAGTGACTATATAGAAGTGTTGATGAATGAGTGGATGCGTATGTAGATTTTGGAATTACTGAATAGGTTGTTCTAACTGGTACTGTTATCTCTATAGTATTCAAAACCTTAGTTTGTATTTTTCAATGTGTGTATCAAAGTTTATATTCGGATAAGAGGAGGTCTGCCACTCTTACACAAGGATGATGTCATCAGTGATGTCATTTGAGATGTCATCAGTGATGTCATGAGTGATGTCACTGACCATGTCATGAGTGATGTAATATGTGACGTCATCAGCAGTGGATTGCAGGCGCGCGAGTTATAGTTAGCTGAACTAACTATAATGAGGGAATTTCAATGGTTTTGTACGAGTGAAATGTCCAGCTAACTATAACATGTGTGAAACCTATGGTTTTTTCAGTGAATTTGCAAGGTTTTTTAAATGCTAATTCCTAACTATAACGTGTGTGAAACCTATGGTTTTTTCAGTGAATATATATATATATATATATATACATACATCTCTCAATGTTTTTCATATTTAATTATTATTTCCGGGGTCCCCGCACATGGGCGGGAATATTCAGTGTTAATAACTATTGATGAGGATCTCCTGAAAGGGAAATGTTCATTTGTACACCAAGAAAAAAAATGTTTAAGAACATTTTTGGCAAAAGATAAAAGGAAAGTTTGGGTTCCAGATTTATGTCCATCACGCAGAAAGAAAGGTATTGATGTGCGCGAGGAGGTGCATATATCATTTCCGGGGCAGGACAAAGTCAACGCAGAGCCGCACGATGCCACTTGCTGGCATGCAGAATGCTGAGATTACATTTTGAAGACAAACACAGACATAATACCCAATAACTTAATAGATTTTAATGAAAATCCCACCTAATACCCTCCAAAAAGCAAAACAAAGCAAGAAATGGTGCACAAACACAAAATATCTCGTCAGATTTTGATGCTGCTTATACGGTGCCAGACAGACAACTCAGTTTGACAGAAAGACATGCGTAAGGGTCCAATCCAACTGCAAAGTTGGCTACGAGTAGAAGAGGGTAACTTATGAATTCAAAGAAGATCTCCATTATGATGAACAAGGATTTCAAGGAAACTACTTTTCCTTCTCCATTACAAGATCTTTTTAGATAAGAGCAAACTCATTTGTCTGTTCAACTGGTGGGCAAGAAAACCATAAAGTATACAGTCACTGCAATAATGTTTTACAAATGTGAAAACCTATCTCCACGTGTCCACTCAGTAACACTGAGCGAGGGATGGCATCCTCAGAAAACTGAAGCGCTTTCTTTACTCTTATGTCGAATGAGTCTTTGATTTACAAGAAAGCAGCCTTTGGGTTTTCTAGCCTCACGCAGGACACTATCCATCAGGTTGTGTTATTTTGAAAATGTAATGTTATAATGGGTATTAAGCTTTATGTATACATCATTACTCTCATTCTGATTTAGGTTTGGGAAGAATAAGGATAATTAAATTACCCGATTAATTTACAAATGAAAATTGTGTGATTCTTAAGGACACTGCTATGATGCAGCTTGAGGGCACAAACTTTAATCACTCTTCTAGACTCTGGATAGCCACCTTTCCTTGCATATACTGCAAGTCCAAAAGATGCACTTGTTCTAATGTGACACCCATACATTCGGGCAGGACAATATTCAACTCCCAAGGGGAGCAGAGTTTCTTACAGAAAGTTAGAAAGTCCTAATGCACACTAGGAAATCTTTAATCACTGGGATAGTGAAAAAAAGATACCCAAGAGAGGCATTTGCAATAAGGATTAGTTAACAGCCTAATGTACTTTCATAGGAGACAGTTTATTTAGCTAATAAAGAACATTTTAGTACAGTTTTCTCTTGATAGGTTCTGAGGTGAATATCGCTCTCCCGATACCTTATAAAGAATCTCTTCAATTTAATGCTGTGCGATGATCTCACACAAGATAAATGTGCTTTCTTTGGGATGTCTCTGCCACTAGAACAAAGACTCTGGTACTTTTGGTATTCAGGAGCTAGGAAGTCAAGGTCAGTCATAAAAACTCTGGTGAAGGACAGTGTCACATGGTTCTATCCAAGGATGACTCCAGTGGGGATCCAGAGGCTGGAAAAGGAGGACTGATAGAGAGCATCACAACGTCTGAGCACTTGATGGTGAAGCCTAGGTCAACTGTGTGAGGTCTGGGTGGGAGTCGCAATATTAAAGTTTTAATATCAACATACACTATATCATTGTGGTAAGTAGTTGTAAAGTTAGAAGAGTAAATCAATTTATTATCTATGCTCAACTTGACAATATAGTTGAAGTCAATATTATGGAGTCAAAATATGTGCAGACCGATATTATTGACCTTAGTATTATAAAACACTACAGGGAGACCTTTTCTCTAGACAGCCATTTTTAATGTGCGGTACCTGTATTCGGAACTGTATTTTCCACTTGTGCCTCATGGCTTCATATACTATTGTACTCCAATTGTATGACTTCGCTCTGTACAATTAACTTTCAAAGTGTAGTTGGCAGAGCAGTTGAGGCTTACTCCAGGAGGTGGGAAAGGGGTTATAAGTCAGATACTGTAACAAACTATCCAGCCTGCGCTTTAGCTCTGAGAATCAATAGTAGGTCTTATTGGTTCAGAAAGGACACAAGGGCTCTAGAAATTTAAAATACTGCAAAAAACATGGACGGTGCTAGCAACAACTGGGACGCAAAAACGATCACAAGCACAAATACAGAGTTTACATTGTAAGGTGCAGCATTATATAACATGTGGGTAGCTATCCGTGTTATCCAATAGGCAAAAGTTTGGGTGTCGTTAAAAAACTTAGTTAACTGTCAGGCTTACTATGTGCTATGTTTACTAGACCCTGTCACTGTTGCAGCGGCACCAAGCAAAATCATAGAATGTGTCAAGCTGGCCATTAGGTGTCTAACTTCTCCACTAGTTTCAAAGCGACTCTGGGTGCAAGGTTAAACAAGTGTGTGCATATAAGCAAAGGCAGCTAAGAATACAGTAGCAACTGTTTAAAATCCATCAACCACCCAATACAAAGAAGGACCCCACTCACACGAATGTTACTGTCTTAGGGTGCAGAATAGGGTGTGTCATATTCTGTGGGCTCATCTAGCAGGGTGCCCTGGTGTCTGTATCCACAAGGAATAAAGATGAAACAGGAAACCTGTTGAGGACCAAACTGGTCTCAGAGTAAAAATTCAAAGTGGATGATGGATGGTTATCTGCCCTGGAGCAGGCTAACATAGTGGCAAACTTCAAGGCCCGGAATTTTAAAAGTGGTTGCATCATGGTCACGATTTTTACTTGGCAAAGTCACCCACTGGATCCACATGATTACTCTGGAACTTGAATTTAGTTTTAAGGTTCCACTGCAATTTCAAATAAAGATATGTCTGAAAACGAAGATTGAAATTATTCAGATGGTTCCAAAATCCATGTTTCTGGCTCTAGCGAATATTTAAGGAGAGGATTAAAACTCTTCTATATTCTGAAACTGGAGAGATACAGGTTCCTATTTGCTCAGGGATCCATCTTGTGGGTCGAGGGCAAGGCTGCCTTACCACATGTACAGTTTTGGAATTCTCCCTGCAGGTCATCAAACCTATGATCACAAAAAAGTTTCCTGGGTAGGCTAACTGCAAGATTTACTATGGTTTTGGGTGTCAATCAAGACCGCTTCCACACAGGTTCCAAACTGATGGGCGATGTTCTAGCTCCTCTGTGTTAGGAGTTTCTACCCTCCACACACCTGACAGTATCCTCTTGTTCCAAGACAGGTTGCAAAAGCAGAGATTCTCCAGTTCAAGGGTTGGTCCTGGCCATGAGAGAGTAGAGCAGCAGGTACTGCCTCATCTCCAGTAAATGTCTCTCTAGACTTGTGCAGAGAGTTTGTATTAAATTCAAAAGAAATACAACTAGTGGCTTGATAGGGACAGGATTTATCCAGTGGGGTCCACGGTCAGTGAAAGCATAAACTTTGTTCCGATTTCAGAATGTTTAATTATTTTGAGTGCATCTTCTACCTTCATCCTGCACTTTCTGGAAAGGCCAAGTAAGTGCTGCCAAGTGGAGTAGCTTTAGTTGTAACAATGTTCTATTGACAGTTATCCTCAATGGCTGCTCCTCCAAGGACCACACTGACATCTGTCTGGCAGCAGCCAATATCACCTGTTTCATCCGGAAATCCTTGCATGCTCCCTGAACATCTTCCTCATCACAAGTCCAGTGGTGGTCACCACAAACAAAGGGTGGGGAGATGGATGGAAGGAACACAGGTGGGGTTGCGTCGCAGGGTGTGCGTGTGTGTGGAGGGGGGTAAGTAATAACATATCAATATAAATTACAACAACAAAAAGAGAACTTACCTGAAGCCAGCCCCCTCCTGCTGGCATCACACATCCTCTCCTCTTCTGGGTCCCAGCAGCTCCTGGGACAGACTCCAATCCAATTCCTGTGCTGCAGGGATTGCCTGAGGGGGCTGAAAAGACGCTCCGCTCAGGGAGTTTGTGGGATTTTTCCAGTCCGGCTGCTGAATGCAGCTGGGCTGGAGAAACCTAAGTGCGCATGTGTGTTTTGGTTGGTCTGACACAGCTGACCAAAACACATAAGCGCACTTAGGGAGTGCACATAGCACTCCTCCCTCGCCATGCCTCAGCCCCGCCCCTCCCTACAGCGTTGGCTCACAGCCAGCAATGAAAGATAAAACGATGCTACAGCATAGTTAATTTTTTTTCATTTGCTGGCTCTGAGCCAAGCAGTGCGGCGACGCTCCTGTGCCATTGCGGAGAAGCCGCCACTGCACAGGTCTGATCTGTGCTCTTCACTTTGTTCTCAGTAATCCACATCTACTTCATCCTCACCTTGTGGTGTACTGGGAACTCAACCTTGGAGATAGACTCATTTGTCCAGGTGCAGGCACCCTCACCCACTTCCAACCCATCCACCAGCACAGTAAAATGCAGTATTTTACTGTCCCCTCTTGTGCCTTTAACACCTGGCTAGGATGCCACTTCCCTAAGTTTAGTATCCCAAGCCTTGATTGGCGCCATTACTAGCTACCCTCTACTGTCCACCCTTTCTTGTTCCACTCCTTGGTCCTCAGTTACTTACTCGAGCAATGTCTTTTTTGTTTTAAAGCATACTGGCATGACAATGATGCTGCCCATACCAAAATGACTTTAGCACTCTTAGTTGGTTACCCCAAGTTGGCCCTACCATCTAAAAAAGCAGATGCCCCACGTGTGACCAATAGATCATCAATGCCTGGGCTGTGTACCCTTTTTCTCTCCATGCTAGACACAAATGAGGCTTCCCTTTTTCGAACCATTCCATATAGGTTTTCAATCTGAGCCCCACCTGTACTCCTTCCTTCATGTACCAATTTTCAGCTTTTGATTTTTTAATTGGGGCATTGCTCATTAACAATGACCTAAATAAAGTGACCACAAACACTAACGGACCACTACCTTTCTGTTAACATCCATTAACCCAAGGCCCAAAACGTAGCAAATGCTGTGGAAATTCACTCTGCAGGTCCAATCTCGGACATTCCTGCTTGAAGGTGCAGGTGGGCATCACAGCAGGCTTGTGCATGCCCCACACCCTTTGATCCCTGGCAAGACTAATCAACAGGTGACCAGTCGAACTTGTGAGCATGTGCAGTAGTGCACCCTCCAGAAGCTTCAAGGAGACTGGACACAAGGAGACCGGAAAGGAGTGGTTTTACATATGGGCTGAGCAACATGTGGCACTCCTTGCACCACAATAGCACTGTGATTTTGCTTCTCTTTGAAGTATCGTAGGTGTTTTGTGACTAAAGTGATAGTCTTCTATTGCTTTTCCCAAACATATTTCTATATGCAGGAAATTATTCATTAGTGAGCGGTTGGATGAATGCATGCAGAGTTGGGAGGTACTCACGGATAAAAGTCCAGTTACTGAGCGCTCCCTGTCACAAATTCATAAGTCAATTAAGACCGATGAAGGGCAGTCACATCTAGGCCACAACATTGTACTACTTTTAAATCACAAACATTAATTACATGAGATGACAACTAAACTGCAAATTAAGGTATAGACTAGTAAATAGTTGGAGACAACTCTTTAAAGAACACTACTCCACAACATATTACCAATCCTCAAACCAGCTTCATCTCCTCTTACTTTATGGTAGTCTTTGACCATGTACAGCGACACCCCCCCCCCCCCCTAATGAGATAGCTTTCAGGTTTAATACAGGGTGTTTTAATGTCCAGGCAGACAATTAGTTTATTGCTTTCGATTATATCACTGTGTAGTATTAGATTATTGTGAAAAGTCCTCTGAATGTGTCTTCGCACTATTTTCAGTGGATTGTATTAAAAACTGTTAGAATGTTTTGCTGACATGTGAATTACAAATACAGTAATCCGTATACATCTCAGATAAAAAATTAGTCTTTCAGCACTTGCATGTAGACACTTTATACTGAAGTAAACGCGCCGAAAACTGTGCACTTGATATCTGAGCAAATGCTATTTAAATTAGAGAATGCTGCTTCCTTCATGACCTGTGTAGCAACAGAATAGTTGAAAAACAAGCGTACCAACAAGGGCTTGTGCGTGAATGAAATTTCTTAATTAGCATGCACCAGTGGTGCTTGAACAATTTTTAGAGTGGGGTTGCTACCATTAATGTTACATCATCGGAGCCATAGGGACTGTGCAAAATCCCTGGGGTTGCTACCATTAATGTTACTTCATCGGAGCCATAGGGACTGTACAAAATCCCTGTCTCACACAAAAAACAGGTGTAGCAAATTTATTCCGCAGAAGTGTGTTAAGGATGTAGCATATAGCTGGTGGTAATTTTGGGGCACACTGTTGCAAATATGTTATTAACGCATGGCGTGGAAGCGCACTGCCATTTACAGACAACACATGTTCTACTGATATGACCATTACAAACATAGTTTCACTGACAAAACTATACAGTGCACAAACAGTAATAGGGGAAAATCTACATCACCAAGTGTAATGATGTTTATCATATTAAAATCTTTGCTTCCAGACTTACAAAATGTGCTTTAATTACTAACTGCTGATATATTCTGACATTTGTACAGCTCGTTTGCAAACATTTAAATTGTGCTGTGTGCTTGAAAAAAATTGACATCCTACAGCTTCTCCTTTCACACTTCCAGCAAGATTGCCACATAAACCCTCTAACTTTACAGTCAGAGAAAGAAAAGTAAACACCAAGCTGTGACAAAGTGCCATCTTTCTTGCATGGTATGCCCCCACTTTTTGCTGAATTGCTGAATGTACTTTGACTGAGTGTACCCTGGACTCCTGCCAATCAGGTGCCCAGGGCCTATGTTCCTTCCCTAAAAACACAAAACCCAAATTGACAAACCCTGGCCGCATGTCAGCCCCTGGTAAATGGTACCCAAGGTACCCAGGTGCTTGTGACCAGGGAAGGCCTCTAAGGGCTGCAGCACTCATTGTGCCACCCTTAGAGGGCCTGTACCCTTACACACACTGCCCTTGCAGGATGGGTGTCTGGGTGCACGACAAAACAAAGTCGACATGGCACACATCCCTGTGTGCCATGCCCATCACCTACACTGCCAAGGCATACATCAGCCACCCCTCTAGCTGGGTGCCCTATGACAATGGTGTTGGCACAGGAGCAGTACCCAGGTCCATTCCTGGGGACTGTAAGTGCAATGCTGCCGTTTAAGAGTACATGGTGCTGAGAGCTCGTCAAACACCAATTCCACAGCACCAGAATGGCAACACTGACGACTGAGAAGTTTGGTATCAAACTTCTCAGCACATTAAATCCCACACTGGCATCAGTGTGGGTTTAATGTACCAAGCACCCCAGAGATGCCCCCTAAAACCTAACCTACAATCCAAGTCTGTTCTGAGGCTGCCTAGGCTGCCACACAGCAGACATGTTGCTGGACCCCTGGGTAGGAGAGCCCCAGCTCTCCTGGGCCTGCAACAATGCACATCCTGGGCAAGGTGCTAAATCTCCTCCCCCAGGATGGGCAGGGGGAAGCTTCAAAGGCATGCCGCCTCTATAAGCTTCCCCAGGCCACTGCAACCCCCCACTCTGGCGGGAAGCTTGGCCGGAAACCCCAAATAAGGACAGGGGATGTGCCGGCCTGCCAACCCCACCCCTCAGGTGGGGGAGGCGAGGTGAAGCACCTCTCCAGGCGCTCGCCATCTTGAGATGGGAAGCCCTACCCTATCAGGACTAGGCTACTGCCCCGCTCCCACAGGAGAGAGGCAGGACAGGGGGTGTACCCACCCCAGGACAGGGAACCATTGGTCCCTGCCCTTCACCTACCTGTAACGCCCCTAAATCTAGTATTTAGGGGCACCCTGAACCTTCCTTCCCCAGATTCCAGATTCCAAAATCCGAAGAAGAGCTAGAAGAAAGAAGACCTGCCCTGCAGCTGCTAAGAAGAGGAAGACACCAACTGCTTTGGCCCCAGCCCTACCGGCCTGTTGACCCTCGAACCTGCTCCTGCTCAAACCCGGCATCTCTAGTGGCCAGCAACCTCACAAACCCCGGAGGACCTGGCTACCTCTTGACTCTAAACCCCTGGGACTCCCATGAGTAGAGGCTGAACAAAGACCCTGAGGACGACCCCACGGCGACTGTGACCCCGAGTCCGGCACCCAAGGACCTCCCTCGACACTCCTGAATAAGTCTGCAGCCTCAGAACAAGGTGCCCCCCCCCAACCGCGATCAACAGAGGGTAAGATTTCCCGAAACCAAAAGGCACCCCTGCACCCGGCGCCCCGCGGCCCCCTGTGCCCAATCCCGGGGTACCTACCTATCCTCCAACTACCCAACTTACCTCTCGAAGTGGTGGTGGCACCTGAAGAATCCTCGTCCCCGAGCTTGCAGCCTTTTTCTAAACCGGAGATTTCCCATTGAAATCAATTGAGCGCCCGAAGGCTCAAAAGCACCCTGCACACAGCCGCCCGGGTGGCCCTGGCAGTGCAACCTCTACACCTATCTACTTCCCCACTTGCCATGAGTAAGTGACCAGGAGCCCAGCTCCCACAGCCGCATGGCCTGCTAGTCAGCAGCCACCAACCAAGGCCCCCCCCTACCTCTCATAGGATAACATTCGGCCTAACTCTCTCTGCACCCGGCCGCCCTTGTGTCGCTGAGGGTGAACCAACTGTACCTACCTGACCCTGGGAGACCCCCGAGTCTATGCCCAGAACCTTAACTCTACCAGTCGAGTACTTACCTTTAAACCGATAACTCAATTTTCTCCATAGGGTAACATTGACTGGTTTTTCCTGAAATTTCTTCTAAGTGTGGACTTTTCAAAACTTAAAATATTCACCAAAAATCAGCAGAGTAATGAAAACGAAAATACTCACCTGCTCTTAGGTGAGCTCCCAGTGTTGGATCTTGGTGCCGGGCACTGACTCTGAAAAATACTTACCAGTAACCCAATTTTCTCCCATAGGAAATCATTGACTGTGTTTCTGTGAAATTTCTTCCAAGTGTCAATTTCTGCAATCTTTAAATATTCTTTAAAAATCGTATAATATCTGAAAACGTAATTACTTACCTGTTTTGGATAAAGGTCCCAGTACTGAGTCTAGGCATCCAGTACTGGATTACAAAAGTAACGAGAACATACTATACCTGCAACTTGAATTTTCTGCCATAGGGAATCATTGACTGTTTTCTATGAAATATTTTCTAAGTGTCAACTTTTAAAATAGCAAAATATTGTCTAAAAATCATCACAGTAATTAAGTCGACTTTTATCACTTGATTCCAAGTACTGACCCAGGGCTGAATCTAGTATCCAGTCCTGGAATTCCAAAAGTAATCTGTGGCAAATAACTTGAAACTTCCATTGAACTCAATGCATTATTGTGTTTAGAATTGTGTTGCCTATTGCAACCACTTGTAACTTTCTACAAAAGTCAATTGCATATTGCAAAAGTATTTATATGAAACATCTCGTTCTGAGAAAGTATATTTTAATACCTATTGTTGGTCCTAAAATAAAACAAGCATATATTTTTTATATATAAACCATTGGCCTAGAGTTCAGTTATTGAGTGTGTGAGACCATTTGCTGGCTGAGTGTGTGCAACAAATGCGTTACACTGTCCTCTGATACTGCCTTACTGCTCGACCAAGCTACCACTTTAGAGAGTAAGGTTATATCTAACTTTAGCCTCTGCCAAACCTCTGGGGACTGTGGACTCTGTACACCCTGTACCTATTTGGGAACAGTATATACAGAGCCACTTTCTCACATTGGTGGATCAGCGGTGGGATACAAAATTGCATTTGAAGGACTACTTGGTTACCATCTGATCACACGACAGAACTCTTAAAATTGCCTTTAGAATTCTGATTGGTCTTTTCCAAAATTACTAAAAGTCTTGCTAGGGACTTGCTTAAGTCCCATTAGAATTTTAGAAAAATAAAGGTCACTATAGTCAGGGTAGAAGATTAGAACGGTCAGGTTAGAATGACTCAAACAAACCCAGCTATTAGTGAAAATAATAACATGGACCTGGTGAAGAGCTCGACCTCACACCTTACTTGCACTTGTCTTTCAAGGTATTGAGGTCCCTATGCAAACTTAGAAATATACCAATGGGCCTGCATCCAACCAAACTAGGGCTCCAGGAGCTCTTGGCTGAGTATGCTAAGGACCACCCATCTGAACAAGGTGATGGCCAGTCAGATGAGGAAGGGGAAGAAGAGGAGGTGGATAATAAACCCCCCCCCATACTATCCCCTAGGGAGGAGAGGACACCCATACCCTTCAATCCAAGAATTAGCATCTGGGGAACTAGAGATCACACAGGTGACTCTGGTACCAGAGAGATCACTGGGGGACCCACCAGTGAAGAGGACAGCCTTGTAAGGCTGGCCAAAAAATTAGATCTAGAGTCCAGGCTCCTGGCTCTAGAAAAAGAAAGGAGAGAGATTGGTTTAGCACCCATCAATGGTGGCAGCAATAATAAAAATAAGGATAGGGAGGAAACTTCTGACCTTAAAATCCCCAAAGGGATTGCCCCTAAATTTGAGGAAGGTGATGATATCACCAAATGGTTCACAGCCTTTGAGAGGGCTTGGGACATCAGAAAAGTAAAGAAACCTCTCTGGGGGGCACTCCTGTGGGAACTGTTCTCTGGTAACTGTAGACACAGGCTTCTGACCCTCTCTGGGCCAGAAGCAGGATCCTATGACCTCATGAAGAAAGCTCTGATTGAGGGATTTGGATTCACTACTGAGGAGTATAGAATTAGATTCAGGGGGGTTCACAAAACCCAGACCCAGTCCTGGATTGATTTTGTAGACTTCTCAGTAAAGACACTGGATGGTTGGTTAGCTGGACATGGTGTGCAGGATTTTACTGGATTGTACAATTTATTCATGAAGGAACATATATTAAGTAACTGCACAAATGAAAAGTTGCATCAGCATTTGGTAGACCTAGGTCTAATTTCTCCCCAAGAATTGGGAAAGAAGGCAGACCGCTGGGTCAAGACTAGGGTGACAAGGACAACCACTGGGGGTGAGCAAAAGAAAGTGGTCACAAAGCCTCCCCAGGGAAAAGGTGGCGAGAATCCAAGATAAAAATTCTGAGTCTTCCAAAGGGTGCCAAAACCTGTTCAGGTGGGTGGGACCCAAACTACTCCCTATGTGCCTCAACCCCATAGGGGGAAGAACTATGATCCCTTAAAGGCCTGGTGTAATAACTGTAAGAGGTCAGCACACCTAACTGTAGATAAATCTTGCACCCACAACAAAGCCCCTAAGGCACCCAGTACAGCTACTCCTGGGGCAGGAAGTATACAAATGGGATCAGAGGTGTACCCTGAGCAAATCTGGGAACACACTGAAGCAAGTCTAGTCTCCCTGGGAGAAGTGGAGTTTGCCACTGTAGCTGTGTGGCCACCCAACTTAAAGAAATATTTACAGTACCCCTGGGTGAATGGAACTAGGGTAGAAGCTCTGAGGGATACAGGTGCCAGTGTCACTATGGTGAGAGACACACTGGTTTCCTCGGAGCTATATTTGATTGGTAAGTTTTACCCAGTCACCAATGCTGACAGTGTCACCACTAGTCATCCCATGGCCATGATGACATTAGGCTTGGGGGGGGGGGGGGGGGGGGTTATGGTTTACTGGCCTGAAACAGGTAGTGGTCTCTCCAAAGTTGCCAGCTGCATGTTTGCTTGGAAATGATCTGGAAACCTCAGCCGGGGCTGAGGTTGAGCTAAAGGCCCATGCAGCCATGCTGGGCATCCCTGAATTGGTGTGTGTGCAAACCAGAGCATAGATCAAGAGGAAGGGTGAAAAAGTAGGTCTGGAGCATGAAATAATGGCCCAACCAACCAAGAGAAAAAGGTAAGAAGACTGGGGAACCAGCTTCTGTACAGCAAAACATTCAGGACCCCTCTCCACAGGGAGAGGATTTGGATACCCCTGAGGGAACGGAGTCTATGGAGCTTGACCCTTACCAGCTTGAACTCTTGGGCCCAGGGGGACCCTCTAGGGAAGAGCTGTGCCAGGGTCAGCGAGACTGTCCCACTCTTGAAAGCCTGAGGCACCAAGCTGTTTCAGAAGCAAAGGGAGATGTCTGTGGTACCCACAGAGCTTTTTGGGAAGAGGGATTACTGTATGCTGAGGCAAGAAACCCCACTCCTGGAGCCACCAGGAGGGTAGTAGTGCCACAGAAATACAGTGAGTTCCTCCTAACTTTGGCTCATGACATCTCCCTAGCTGGACATCTGGGGCAATCCAAAACTTGGGAAAGGCTAGTGAGTCACTTTTACTGGCCCTAGATGCACCAAAAGGTGAAGGAGTTTGTCAGCTCCTGTGTTACCTGTCAAGCCAATGGCGAGACAGGTGGCCACCGAAAGGCCCCCCTCATCCCACTACCAGTGGTGGGGGTACCTTTGAAAGGGTAGGAGTGGACATTGTGGGTCCACTTGAACCTCCCACAGCCTCAGGGAACAAATGTATTCTAGTAGTAGTGGATCATGCTACTAGGTACCCTGAAACAATTCCACTTAGGACTACTACAGCTCCTGAAGTAGCCAAGGCCCTCCTGGGTGTCTTCACCAGGGTAGGGTTTCCTAAGGAGGTGGTTTCAGACAGAGGTTCCAACTTCATGTCTGCTTACCTGACACACATGTGGAAGGAGTGTGGAGTGCAGTACAAGTTTACTACACCCTACCATCCACAAACAAATGGCCTTGTTGAGAGATTCAACAAGACATTGAAAGGTATGATCATGGGTCTCCCTGAAAAACTCAAAAGGAGATGGGATGTCCTGTTACCATGCCTGCTTTTTGCTTACAGGGAAGTACCACAGAAGGGAGTAGGTTTCTCACCCTTTGAACTTCTGTTTGGTCATCCTGTAAGGGGACCACATTGTCTTGTAAAAGAGGGCTGGGAGAGGCCTCTTCAAGAGCCCAAACAAGACATTGTGGACTATGTGCTTGGCCTAAGGTCCAGAATGGCTGAGTACATGGATAACGCATCCAAGAACCTTGAGCTCCAGAAGCACTGGTATGACCAAAAAGCTGCACTGGTTGAATTTCAACCTGGGCAACAGGTATGGGTTTTGGAGCCAGTGGCACCAAGGGCCCTCCAAGATAAATGGAGTGGCCCTTACTCTATCCTAGAAAGAAAGAGTGAGGTCACCTATTTAGTTGACCTGGGCACTAGCAGGACATCCAAAAGGGTCATCCATGTGAACCGCCTTAAACTCTACAATGACAGGGCTGACATCACCATGCTGATGGTGACTGATGAGGAACAGGAAGCAGAGAGTGAACCTCTCCCTAACCTCTCCTACAGCCCACAAGATGGGTCAGTAGATGGTGTGATCTTTTCAGACATCCTCTCTGCCCAACAGCAGACTGACTGCAAGCAAGTCCTGCAACAGTATGCTAGCCTCTTTTCCCTGACCCCTGGTCTGACAAACTGGTGTACCCATGATGTGGACACTGGTGACAGTGCACCTGTCAAAAACAAAATCTATCGACAGTCAGACCAAATCAAGGAAAGCATCAAAGCTAAGGTCAGCAAGATGCTGGAGTTAGGGGTCATTGAACCCTCTGAGAGCCTCGGGGCTAGCCCAGTGGTTCTGGTCCCCAAACCTCATCAACAAGGTGAAAAGAGAGAGATGAGGTTCTGTGTGGACTATATAGGGCTCAACTCAGTCACCAAGACAGATGATCACCATATTCCAAGAGCAGATGAGCTGATAGATAAATTAGGGGCAGCCCAATTCCTCAGTACCTTTGACTTAACTGCAGGGTACTGGCAGATTGGCATGGCCCCAGGAGCAAAAGCGAAGACAGCATTCTCCACCCCTGATGGGCATTATCAGTTTACTGTAATGCCCTTTGGGCTAAAGAATGCCCCTGCCACCTTCCAGAGGTTGGTGAACCATGTCCTGGCTGGGCTGGAGTCCTTTAGTGCAGCTTATCTTGATGATATTGCTGTCTTTAGCTCCACCTGGCAGGATCACCTGATCCACCTTGGGAAGGTTTTAGAGTCTCTGCAAAATGCAGGTCTCACTATCAAGGCATCCAAATGCCAGATAAGGCAGGGCACTGTGGTGTACTTGGGCCACCTTGTAGGTGGAGGCCAAGTACAACCCTTACAACCCAAGATCGAGGCCATCGTGGACTGGATAGCTCCAACAACCCAGACCCAAGTCAGGGCATTCCTTGGCCTGACTGGGTACTACAGGAGGTTTGTGAAGGGATATGGGTCCAATGTGACTCCCCTCACAGAACTCACCTCCAAGAAGATGCCCAAGAAGGTTAACTGGACAGTTAGTTGCCAAAAGGCTTTTGACACCCTGAAAGAAGCAATGTGCTCAGCACCAATTCTAAAAGCTCCAGATTATGCCAAGCAGTTCATAGTGCAGACTGATGCCTCTGAGCTAGGGATAGGAGCGGTCCTATCCCAGACCAATGATGAAGGCCAAGACCAACCTGTTGCTTTTATAAGCAGGAGGCTACTCCCCAGAGAGCAGCGTTGGAGTGCCATTGAGAGGGAGGCCTTTGCTGTGGTTTGGTCCCTGAAGAAGTTGAGGCCATGCTTGTTTGGTATTCACTTCCTGGTTCAAACTGACCACAGACCTCTGAGATGGCTAATGCAGATGAAAGGGGAAAATTCAAAACTACTAAGGTGGTCCATCTCCCTACAGGGAATGGACTTTGAAGTGGAACACAGACCAGGGACTGCCCATGCCAATGCAGATGGACTTTCCAGGTTCTTCCACTTAGACAATGAAGACTCAATAGGGCAAGGTTAAACTCATCACCTTTCGTTTGGCGGGGGGGGGGGGGGGGAGTTGTGTGAGAAAGTGCCATCTTTCTTGCATGGTATACCCCCTCTTTTTGCTGAATTGCGGAATGTACTTTGACTCCTGCCAATCAGGTGCCCAGGGTCTATGTTCCTTCCCTAAAAACACAAATTGGCAAACCCTGGCCACATGTCATCCCCTGGTAAATGGTACCCTAGGTACCCAGGGCCTTGTGACCAGGGAAGGCCTCTAAGGGCTGCAGCACTCATTGTGCCACCCTTAGAGGCCCTGTACCCTTACACACACACTGTCCTTGCAGGCTGGGTGTCTGGGTGCAAGACAAAACAAAGTAGACATGGCACACATCCCTGTGTGCCATGCCCATCACCTACACTGCCATGGCATACATCAGCCACCCCTCTAGCTGGGTGCCTTATACCAATGGTGTGGGCACAAGAGCAGGAGCCCTGTGCCTCTACAGTACCCAGGTCCATTCCTGGGCACTGTAAGTGCAGTGCTGCCAATTAAGAGTACATGGTGCTGAGAGCTCGTCAAACACGAACTCCACAGCACCATAATGGCAACACTGAAGACTGAGAAGTTTGGTATCAAACTTCTCAGCACATTAAACCCACACTGATGCCAGTGTGGGATTTAATGTACCAAGCACCCCAGAGGGCATCTAAGAGATGCCCCCTAAAACCTAACCTACAATCCACGTCTGTTCTGAGGCTGCATAGGCTGCCACACAGCAGGCATGTTGCTGGACCCCTGGGTAGGAGAGCCCCTGCTCTCCTGGGCCTGCGACAATGCACATCCTGGGCGAGGTGCTAAATCTCCTCCCCCAGGATGGGCAGGGGGAAGCTTCAAAGGCATGCAGCCTCTGTAAGCTTTCCCAGGCCACTGCAACCCCCCACTCTGGCGGGAAGCTTGGCCGGAAACCCCCAAAATAAGACAGGGGATGTGCCAGCCTGCCAACCCCACCCCTCAGGTGGGGGAGGCGAGGTGAAGCACATCTCCGGGCTCTCGCCATCTTGAAGATGGGAAGCTCTACCCTATCAGACTAGGCTACTGCCCCCCTCCCACAGGAGAGAGGCAGGATAGGGGGTGTACCCACCTCAGGACAGGGACCCATTGGTCCCTGCCCTTCACCTACCTGTAACGCCCCTAAATCTAGTATTTAGGGGCACCCTGAACTTTCCTTGCCCAGATTTCAGATTCCAAAATCCGAAGAAGAGCTAGAAGAAAGAAGACCCACCCTGCAGCTGCTAAGAAGCGGAAGACACCAACTGCTTTGGCCCCAGCCCTACCGGCCTGTAGACCCTCGAACCTGCTCCTGCTCCAACCTGGCATCTCTTGTGGCCAGCAACCTCACAAACCCAGGAGGACCTGGCTACCTCTTGATTCTAAACCCCTGGGACTCCCAGGAGTAGAGGCTCAACTCAAAATCTACTTCTAATCCCTGGTAGCAGCCCGGAACCGCGAACCCAGCACACTCTGCACCAGCCAAGCCTGGCCTGTGCCGGAGTGAACAAAGACCACAAGGACGACCCCACTGCGACTGTGACCCCGAATCCGGCACCCAAGGACCTCCCTCGACAATGCTGAAGAAGCCTGCAGCCTCAGAACAAGGTGCCCCCCCAACCGCGATCAACAGAGGGTAAGATTTCCAGACACCAAAAGGCACCCCTGCACCCGGTGCCCCCCTGGGCCCAATCCCGGGGTCCATACCTATCCTCCAACTACCCAACTTACCTCTCGAAGTGGTGGTGGCACCTGAAGAATCCTAGTCCCCGAGCTTGCAGCCTTCTTCTAAACCGGAGATTTCCCATTGAAATCAATTGAGCGCCCAAAGGCTCAAAAGCACCCTGCACCCAGCCGCCCGGGTGGCCCTGGCAGTGCAACCTCTACACCTATCTACTTCCCCACTTGCCATGAGTAAGTGACCAGGAGCCCAGCTCCCACAGCCGCGTGGCCTGCTAGTCAGCAGCCACCAACCAAGGCCCCCCTACCTCTCATAGGATAACATTGGGCCTAACTCTCTCTGCACCCGGCCGCCCTTGTGTCGCTGAGGGTGAACCAACTGTACCTACCTGACCCTGGGAGACCCCCGAGTCTATGCCCAGAACCTTAACTCTACCAGTCGAGTACTTACCTTTAAACCGATAACTCAATTTTCTCCATAGGGTAACATTGACTGGTTTTTCCTGAAATTTCTTCTAAGTGTGGACTTTTCAAAACTTAAAATATTCACCAAAGATCAGCAGAGTAATGAAAACGAAAATACTCACCTGCTCTTAGGTGAGCTCCCAGTGTTGGATCTTGGTGCCGGGCACTGACTCTGAAAAATACTTACAACTGTACTTACCAGTAACCCAATTTTCTCCCATAGGAAATCATTGACTGTTTTTCTGTGAAATTTCTTCTGTCAATTTCTGCAATCTTTAAATATTCTTTAAAAATCGTATAATATCTGAAAACGTAATTACTTACCTGTTTTGGCTAAAGGTCCCAGTACTGAGTCTAGGCACTCAGTACTGGATTACAAAAGTAACAAGAACATACTATACCTGCAACTTGACTTTTCTGCCATAGGAAATCATTGACTGTTTTCTATGAAATATTTTCTAAGTGTCAACTTTTAAAATAGCAAAATATTGTCTAAAAATCATCACAGTAATTAAGTCGACTTTTATCACTTGATTCCAAGTACTGACCCAGGACTGAATCTAGGATCCGTTCCTGGAATCTGTGGCAAATAACTTGAAACTTCCATTGAACTCAATGCATTATTGTGTTTAAAATAGTGTTGCCTATTGCAACCACTTGTAACTTTCTACAAAAGTCAATTGCATATTGCAAAATTATTTATAAAAAGCATCTCGTTCTGAGAAAGTATATTTTAATACCTATTGTTGGTTTTAAAATAAAACAAGCATATATTTTTTATATATAAACCATTGGCCTAGAGTTCAGTTATTGAGTGTGTGAGACCATTTGATGGCTGAGTGTGTGAAACAAATGCTTTACACTGTCCTCTGATACTGCCTTACTGCTCGACCAAGCTACCACTTTAGAGAGTAAGGTTATATCTAACTTTAGTCTCTGCCAAACCTCTGGGGACTGTGGACTCTGTACACCCTGTACCTATTTGGGAACAGTATAAGCAGAAGTATGTTAAGGATGTAGCATATAGCTGGTGGTAATTTTGGAGCACACTGTTGCAAATATGTTATTAACACATGGCGTGGAAGCGCACTGCCATTTACAGACAACACATGTTCTACTGATATGACCATTACAAACATAGTTTCACTGACAAAACTATACAGTGCACAAACAGTAATAGGGGAAAATCTACATCACCAAGTGTAATGATGTTTATCATATTAAAATCTTTGCTTCCATCAGACTTACAAAATGCGCTTTAATTACTAACTGCTGATATATTTTGACATTTTTACAGCTCATTTGCAAACATTCAAATTGTGCTGTGTGCTTGAAAAAAAATAAAAACGACATCCTACAGCTTCTCCTTTCACACTTCCAGCAAGATTGCCACATAAACCCTCTAACTTTACAGTCAGAGAAAGAAAAGTAAACACCAAGCTCCCTTTGAAAAGAATAAACAACAATTTGTCAGAAAGTAGAGCCTGGAATTTTACCTCGGTCTTTGAAAACACAGCAAATGTGACCAGATAAAATTTAAATTTGAAGGCCTCTTTAGGACTCATTTCACTTCCGAACTCCAGCATGGTTATTTTGAAGGTGCGTCAGCATCCCTACTCCACTTTTTCCAGTGCCAATGGCATTTATTTATTGATTGATTTTTGTGAAGAACGACACTCATCCTGAAGGGGCTATCACAGTGCTGTGGCAAGCCATGTAACAGGCAGAAGTACTGTGTAAGGCAGAAATAGAATGATCATTATTTTGGAAAAAGCCAAGTTTTGAGCTTCTTTTGAATCCAATATAGTCATTAGTGCAGCGGAAATCTTGAGGCAGTAAATTCCAGTGTGCTGTGACTAGATGGGTGAATGAACGGCATGCAGCTCTTGCTTTTTCACTTATCTAGTTTTAGCAAGGCCAGGAGTGGTGGATCTCAGACATCTTGTGGAGGTATAAAACTCCAATTTAGATCAGAGGACTACAGGACCAGTGTTGTGAAGGGCTTTATGTGCATGACACAGAAGTTTAAATGTAGCCCTCAGACAAATAGGTAGCCAAAGCAGGGTTTTAAGGCAAGTTGAATCCGAGCTGAACCTATCTTGGATGCATATATGTTGAGCAGTCATATTTGGAATCACCTGCAGGTGGGGAAAGATGGTCCGGCATTCTAAAGTAGAAGGCATTACCATAGTCTAATCTGCTTATCACAAGGGCTTGGACTATGGTTCCTATGCCAATCAACTGGAATCCAGCGGAAACATTTCTTAAGTTTCAACAAACCATAACATTTTCCACAGGTAGCTATAACCTGTTCATATGTTGTTAAAGACTCAATCAGGAACCCCAGATTTCTTACCACTTTTTTTCCTTTTGGGGCAAGTACCGATGGCTATGGCCACATGGGCGTGAAATTGAGGAAGAGGATCATTTAAGTTATGCAATTGGTAAAGAGCACTGACCAAAATAAACGAATTTGTAGACCGAACACTGTTCATCACAGACATTCTTGATGTCATGCAGAAAGATAGGAGGCAAGAAACCTTTTCAAAGAAATACAGTACATTTACTGGTTCCTGAACTAGCATACTAGGGAGAAGGATGTAAACACATGAACACTTATGGAGTGCCTCAAGAAAAAGAAAAGAGGTCCCAGAAAGCAAGCACTTATGGAAGAATCCAATGAGTCAGAGGTGGTAAACAAGGTATGCTCCACAGGAGGGACAAAGACATGATGGATGGCCTAAAACAAATAAAGCCTGTGGGGGTAGAGGAGCAGAGGAGGTGTGAAGCAATACAGAGTTTGGAGGGGAGCAAAGGATGAATTCTAGGCCATGGATGGGGGTGAGAATAAAATAAACCTGGGGTGCATAGGAGAAGGGAGCAACCAGGATCTCAAGGGGTAGGTGGTGGGTTAGGGTATTGAATGGGAAAAGCAACACACAGGGGAGACAGTGAGTGGTGGAGCAACACTGAGTGCATGGGGAGAACAGGTATTTGGGTGAGAAACAACACGAGTGAGAGCTCTGGAAAACACACGAACTCTCATTGAGTGCTTCCAGGCCCAAAAAAAAAGCAGTTACCTAAATTTTAGTAGTGAAGGGATAACAGTCAGCCAATCAAACGAAAGGTAAAGAGGCTATGCTCCTGGAAGACCAGGAAGGCAAACAATTGAATAAGAAGCAAGTAAATAAGAGGGACAATAAAGCCAACCATTGGTAAACAACAGGTGGGCACTAAGCCTACTGCAAGTTTTTGGTATGGCCCACAAGACGATTTTGCCTATAGACAGCAAAAAGCGGTCTTGTAGGAGAGACTTAAAGAACAAGTTACTTACCTTCGGTAACAATGTATCTGTAAGAAACATTAGTTAGTTAGATTCCTCACCTTAGAATATCCCCAGGCGTCAGACTGGATCCGGAAGATTTTTCGTCAGCAATACCCCTTGCGCGTCGCTAGGCGTCGTCTGCGGCTCCGCGTCCGTCGTCGGCGTCGTGCGCCGGAATGACGTCGGAGTACTTAGATGCCGCCCTCGCGCGCTGACGTCAGTTCTTGTACATAGCCTTCCGCGCCAGGAACGCAGAGCCATGCAAGATACCGACACTGGTGCCAAAAAATTCTAGGGCCCTGAAAGGGATAGCCTTAACCCTAGATGTCAGTTCGCAGAACGGGGAGGATGGGTGGGTCGGTGAGGAATCTAACTAACTAATGTTTCTTACAGAAACATCGTTACCAAAGGTAAGTAACTTTTTCATCTGAAAGAAACACGTTAGTTAGATTCCTCACCTTAGAATAGATACCCAAGCACTACCATCCCCGGTGGTGGGTCTGCGAACCAAGATCACACCAGAAAGTCCTGGAGGACAGAACGGCCAAAGAAGCCATCCCTCCGGACTTGGCTGTCTAGGCAATAATGCCTGGCAAACGTGTGTAGCGAAGCCCACGTAGCCGCCTGACAGATGTCCTGCAACGGGACTCCCCGTCCCAAAGCAGTAGTAGCCGCTGTAGCCTGAGTGGAATGGGCGCGCAGCCCAACAGGAGGGTCCTTTTTCGCCAAGGAGTAACAGATTTTGATGCACAAAACGACCCACCGGGAGATGGTCCGTTTGTGCATAGCTTTTCCCTTCTTAGCACCCACGTATCCAACGAAAAGTTGGTCGTCCACCCGGAACTGTTTTGTGCGGTCCAAATAAAAAGAGCGCACGCTTTGGGTCCAGACGGTGGAGCCTCTCTTCCTCTTTGGAAGGATGCGGAGGCGGAAAGAAGGTGGGCAAGGTGACAGACTGCCCAAGATGAAAGGGAGTCACCACTTTCGGTAGAAAAGAATGACGAGGCCGAAGGACAACCTTGTCCGGATGAACAGAGAGAAAAGGAGGCTTGGACGATAGAGCCTGGAGCTCACTCACCCGTCTAGCCGAGGTGATGGCTACCAGGAAAGCAGTCTTAAGCGTCAGAAGACGAAGAGGACAATTGTGAAGAGGCTCAAAGGGAGCGCACATCAGAAATGTGAGAACAAGATTCAAGTCCCACTGAGGCATTACGAAAGGAACAGGAGGGAACGTATGAGTAATGCCTTTAAGAAAGCGTTGAACCACAGGGGACTTGAAAAGAAAAGGCTGATCAGGAAGCCGTAAGAAGGCAGAGAGGGCAGCAAGATAACCTTTCAAGGTGCCCAGGGCAGAGCCCTGCCGGGCCAAAGAAAGAAGAAAGAGGAGTACCTCAGAAAGAGGGGCGGAAAGGGGATCCACAGCCTTTGCTGTGCACCATGCCACGAATTTGTTCCACCGGCAGGCGTATACCGTCTTTGTGGAGGGACGCCTGGCTGCCAGAATGATATCACAGACTACAGGAGGCAAGTCAAATGGCATCAACTGCCGCCGCTCAATCTCCACGCATGGAGGTGGAGGCTGGACAGGTTCGGGTGTAGGACCGTCCCCTGCTGCTGCGACAGAAGATCCTCCCGAAGGGGCAGACGTATCGGAGGATCGGTCAACATACTGAGTAGCTCGGGATACCAGTACCTTCGTGCCCAATCCGGGGCCACCAAGATGACTTGGGCCCGGTCGTGCCTGATCTTCTTCAGCACTCTGGGCAGAAGTGGTATAGGCGGAAAGGCGTACAACCGACCGCAACTCCACTCGTGACAAAAAGCGTCGCCGAGCGAGTGCCGCCTTGGAAATTCCAACGCGCAGAACTGCTGACATTGCGCGTTCTCTTCAGTGGCGAATAGATCTAACCAAGGCTCTCCCACTGCTGAAAGAGACCTTGCGCCACTTCGGAGTTCAGACGCCATTCGTGATCCATCATGCACCGGCGGCTGAGTTAGTCTGCTCTGGCGTTCAGAGAGCCCACCAGATGTTGAACCACTAGGGTGATGCCCTTATGTTCCAGCCACGTCCAGAGGCGCAGAGCCTCCTGACAAAGGGTCCACGACCCCACCCCGTTTGTTGCAATACCACATGGCGGTGGTGTTGTCCGTGAACACCTGCACGACACTTCCCCTGACAGAGGGAAGGAAGGCTTTCAGTGCAAGTCGGATCGCTCTCAACTCCAACAGGTTGATGTGGAGGCGAGACTCCGCCGGAGACCAGAGGCCTCTGATCTCCGCCTCACCCATATGGCCACCCCATCCCAGGAGGGACGCATCCGTCACTACGACATGCTCCGGTTGGGGAAGGGAGAGGCTCTTGCCCGTGACCCAATCGCGGTCCGTGAGCCAAAACTGCAATTGCAGTGCAGTGCCCTCCGAGATCAAGACATGGTAGGACAGGTTGCCGTGATGCTGGGCCCACTGAAACTTCAGGTCCCACTGCAGAGCCCGCATGCGCCGCCTGGCGTGATGCACTAGTAGGATGCAGGAGGCCATCAGCCCCAGAAGCCGCAACACTAGCCTGACCGAAACCCAGGATAGAGGCCGAAAGATGGGAATCAGGGCCTGAATATCCCGGACCCGCTGTTCCGGCGGATAGACCCGGAACTGCGCCGAATCGAGAACCGCTCCGATGAAGAGGAGCTTCTGAGAGGGAGTCAGGTGTGACTTCGGCACGTTGATGGAAAACCCCAGCAAATGCAGGAGATCCGCCGTAGTCTGGAGGTGGGAGACGACTGCCTGGGGCGAGCCCGCCTTCAACAACCAGTCGTCGAGATAGGGGAAGACTGGAACCCCTGATCTGCGCAGATGAGCTGCGACCACTGCCATCACTTTCGTGAAGAACCGAGGGGCACTGGTGAGGCCGAAGGGGAGTACGGTGAACTGAAAATGCTCCTGGCCCACCGTGAACCGCAGGTAACGCCGGTGGGCCGGCAGGACGGGGATGTGGAAATATGCGTCCTGCAAGTCCAACGCTACCATCCAGTCTCCAGGGTCGAGGGCCGCTAGAACCTGAGCCAAAGTCAACATTTTGAACCGTTCCTTCCGGAGGAAGGCATTGACGTTCCTGAGGTCCAAGATAGGGCGTAGGCCCCCTTTGCCCTTCTTGGGAACCAGAAAGTAGTGGGAATAACAACCACAACCTACTTCTAGGCTCGGAACGCGCTCAACGGCCAAGAGGGCCGAAACTTCCTCTCGCAGAAGATTCAAATGATCCTCCGAGATACGGTGGTGCTGCGGTGGCATGACTGGAGGGGTCGTCTCGAAGGGGAGGGAGTAGCCCCTTCGGACGATTTTCAGCACCCACCTGTCCGAAGTGATGGTACGCCAGTGGAGCAGGTGATGGCGAACTCTGCCGCCCACAGGCGAGGAATGGGCCGGAAAGCTCGGACTAGGAAGGCTTGGAGGCGGATGCTGCCGGGGTGGATGTGGGCTGACCGCGTCGTCCTCCAGAACCGCCTCGGCGGAAACCACGGCCGCGACCGCGCGCAGGTTGGTTCTGCGGCTGGTGGCTAGGCGGACGTGAGGAGGCACCCCTTCCTTGGCCACGAAAGGGGCGAAAGGCGGAAGTTTGCGACCGCGGGGCCGAGAGGCCCAAGGACTTGGCCGTAGCCCGGGAGTCCTTAAGGCGATTCAGCGCACTGTCCGCTTTCTCACCAAAAAGGCGAGTGCCATCAAAGGGCATGTCCATGAGAGTGCTCTGGACATCCCCCGAAAAAGACGTGGACCGCAGCCAGGCGTGACGTCTAAGCGCCACCGTGGTAGAAATCGCCCTACCCAGCGAGTCCGTAGTGTCAAGCCCACATCGGATTGCATGGCGTGCTGCATCCCTCCCATCGGCCAGAGCCTGGGTAAGTCGTGTCTGGGCCTCCTCCGGGCACAGGGGCAGCACGTCCTCCACCGTATCCCACAGAGAGTGGGAATAACGGTCCAAAAGACAGGCGGTGTTCAAGGACCGCAGACCCAAACTAAGGGAGGAGAACAGCTTTTTGCCAAACTGTTCCAGTCTCTTGGAATCCCGGTCCGGCGGAGCGGTCGGGATGGAGGATTGGGAGGTAGAAGCCTGGATAACCAGGCTCTCCGGGGTGGGGTGTTGGGACAGAAAACTGGGGTCGCCCGGAGCAGGGCGGTGGCGCCTGGCGACGTTCCTGTCCACAGGAGGAACTGTGGAGGGCTTGGACCAGGTGCCCTGCAGAACGTCAATGAGGGCCTCATTGAATTGCAGCAGAGGCTCAGTGGAGCTTGCTGCAGACTGAAGCACCTCAGTGAGGACGTTAGTCCTCACAGCCACGGCAGGCAGCTCGAGCCCAAGGGCTGCGGCCGCCTTGCGCAGCACTACAGAGAAAGCAGCACCCTCCTCCGAAGCCACAGTCGGAGGAGAGATGAATCCAGTGTCTGGTGAGGTATCCAGACCACTGGCCTCCCCCAGTTCATCTGCCCAGTCCTGTGACAGCTGAGCCTGAACGGCCATAGGATCCTCGGACCCCTCCCATTCGCCCCGTCATCCGATTCCTGGTAAACAGGAGGAAGGAGCGGAGCCGGACGATAGACATAATGTGTCTCTAACGGCGCCGTACGCGGCGTCCATCGACGCCGCAACGGCGCCGGATCCGGAGCGGGGCTGAACTGGGGCTCGACGCCGAGCAGAGCCGGCGTTGGAAGGTGGAACCGGTGTCGACGCCGGCGGAGGAGGCGTGACGAGGTCGACCGGCGTCGGCGGGGACGAGTCCCTCGGGAACCTGCGGCGTCGTGGCTGGAGCCGGGGCCGCCGGCACGCAAGGTTGCCCAGTCGGGTCCGCGGGGCCCGAAGGCGCGCCAGCGGGCGTCGACGGCGGAGCCAGGCTCCTCATGGCCGAGAGGAAGGCACTGACTTCCGCCGGCGTCGCGTCAGTCCCAGGGACCGGCGGGTATGAGGACTTGCGCGGCGCCTGCGGCTCCGCTGGAGCCGCGGGGGTGGAACCACCCTGACCCTCGGCCGAGTCGCGCGACCGGCGAGGGGAGTCCGAAGAGCGGTGTCGCCTCTTGGACTTCTTGGAGTGCTTCGACTTACCCGAAGACTTGGAGCCAGACGAGCGATGATGACGTCGGCTGCGGCTCCGCGACCGATCCTTGGACCTCCTCCTGGACTGGGATCGAGAGGGGCGCGGAGCCGAGTGGCGAATCTCGAGGAGCTTACGGGATCGCTCCCGTCTAGCCTTCGAGGTCAGGGCCTTGCAATCCGAACACGACTCCGCGTCGTGGTCGAGGCCCAAACAGTAAAGGCACCGGCGGTGATGATCCGTAACCGACATCAAGCGGTTACAGTCAGCACAGGCTTTGAAACCAGGCATCCTACCGGCACCGGAGTCGAGACAAGATCAAAAAGGATCAAAAAAACTTAGTCAAAAAAGACTAAAAGGGGTAGCTCTCCCGGATCTGCGCTTACTGGCGCGGAAAAAAGAAGAACTGACGTCAGCGCGCGAGGGCGGCGTCGAAGTACTCCGACGACGTCATTCCGGCGACGGACGCGGAGCCGCAGACGACGCCTAGCGACGCGCAAGGGGTATTGCTGACGAAAAATCTTCCGGATCCAGTCTGACGCCTGGGGATATTCTAAGGTAAGGAATCTAACTAACGTGTTTCTTTCAGATCATACATGCCACAAATTAACAGCAAAGAAAAAGATTGCAGAACTAGCAAGATCTCTGAATGAACGAGTTAATATTTCCTGCTGTCAGACCATATTACTGAGAAATTCCTGTCGTGTATTCCCAGTGTTTTTCAAATTGGTGGAATTCAGTGTTTATTAGTGGTTGCAGATACAGATGAAAGAATAAATTAATGACAAGAATTTTAAGTTTACACACACAATTTTGTGGCACACACTTCACTGTCTGTACCATTTTAGGTGTGTATTGTATCCTCCATAGGACGCCATTAGTTCCTTAAAGCCATTAGATAAGTGTGAAACAGAAGGGACATGTAATTGTATCTTGGTTTCACTAACCAGGTTTGGGTTCCCCAAGGAGGCTAGTCTGCAATCTCCCTAACTCGCTCTGGACAGACCAGTGAGGGACCAGAACCCTTGCTCACTATTCTGCAATGTATTGAATAGCACCGGTCCTTTGAGGGAGTTTAAGGGCACTTGGTGAGCAGGTTTCTCCTAACTTATCCAGGCCCATTCTACTTTTAAGTCAATTGAAAAGGAATAGGAATAGATTGGTTTAATTGTTATGTTAATGGGTGACTTGTATAGCGCACGGCTACTCCAAGGAGTGTCCCGGCGCTTTCTGACCCATTACTGAGAAAAGAAAAAAGAGAACAGAAACATAACAGAATTACTGATTAAAAAGCCAGGTTTTCAAGGCCTTTCTAAAGGCAAACAGGTTGGGAATAAGACGGAGATCAACAGGAAGGGAGTTCCATAGTTTGGGAGCGAGATATTTAAAGGAACGTCCACCAATTCTGACTTTCCTAATGGGAGGCACCATTGCCAGGCCAAGATTTTCCGACCGGAGAGATCTGGAGGGTTTGTAAAAAGAAAGCCGTTTCTGAATGTAGGAGGCCCCCACCAAATGGAGTGCCTTATGGGCCAGTGTAAGAGCTTTGAATGTGATTCGCTTCTTGATCGGAAGCCAGTGAAGGGAGGAAAGCAACTCAGATGATCTGGCTTGCCGGGGTAGGCCGAAGATGGCTCTTGCCGCTGAATTATGTACAAACTGGAGTTTATGCAAGAGATAGTCCGGCAAACCCAGGTAGAGGACATTCGAATAATCAAGCCTGGAACAGATCAGAGCTTGTACTGTCAGCTTCCTGTGGGCTAAAGGGAGCAAAGGAAGGAATTTACGCATCATTTTAAGTAGACCAAAACAGGTACCCGTGAGACCTGTGATCTGTGTTTTCAGAGCTAGGGTGTTATCGATTTTGACCCCAAGGTTTTTAGCGACCAAAGAGGAAGAGGAAGGGGGGGACATGCAAACCGGCCACCATTCCTGCCAGGGCGGTTCTGCCTGACAGCCGAAGAAGAGCACCTCGGATTTATCAGGGTTGCACTTAAGGCTGCTCCGCTGAAACCAGTTGAAGACAGCCCCAAGGCAGCCACGGATGCTCTCCCCGTCAAACTCCATGCCCTTCTTGCAGGTGAAGAGGAGCTGGGTGTCGTCAGCGTATGATATGATCTGGGCACCCATCGACTCCGCCAGTATCGCCAATGGAGTCATGAAGATGTTAAAAAGGGTCGGGCTCAGCACCGATCCTTGAGGGACTCCGACATTCATAGGCGGCACCTCGGCGGAGTACGGGGGGGCCCAGACCACTTGTCGACGACCCGCTAGGTAAGATCTCAGCCAGCTCAACACCGTCCCTCTGAGACCGATCTCGTGAAGTCTTCTCAAGAGGGCCTCATGCGGGACGGTGTCGAAGGCCGCCGACAGATCCAACATCACCAGCATTGCTCTTCCTCCTGAGTCGAGAACTTCCTTAATGGCTTCATTAACTTCCAAAAGAGCGGTCTCCGTGCTCAAGTTGGAGCGGAAGCCAGATTGGGTAGAGTGGAGTAACCCATGGTCTTCAAGGAAGGAAGAAAGCACAGAGTGGACGTGCTTCTCGACGATCTTAGCCAAGCTGGGCAGGAGAGAAATGGGCCTATAGTTAGCATGTATCTCTGGGTCAAGGCCTGTTTTTTTAAGAAGGGGAACGACCATTGCCTTCTTCCAGGCTGGCGGAACAGTGCCGCTGGACAAAGATAGGTTCAAAACAGGAAAGATTAAGGAATTCAGAATCTTGGCAGTCCTGGCTAAAAAGCTCGCCGGGCATGGATCGAGCGGAGAGCCAGATTTAATCCTGAGTAAAAGATCCAGAGAATTAGATTCCAATAAAGGAGGAAACTCCGATAAAATGGGGCAAGAATCAGGAGGTAAAGTCATCAAGATGGAGTCATGCACTGAAGCACTTGGGGCAGCTGGTGGAAAAGATTCTTGAATCAATTTGATTTTCGTATTAAAGAAAGTGGCCAGCTCCTTCACCCAAGATTCGGAGAACTTATGCTGGACTATGCTAGATTTAGGAGAGATAAACTCTTTAACAATGGTAAAAATTTCTTTACTGGAATTTGAAGCAGACTCAATTCTATTTGCAAAATAGTTCTTTTTGGCCTCAAGAATGTCAGAGTGGTAAGATTTAATAGAAAGTTTATAGGCAGACTTAGCTTCTTGGTCATATTGCTTCCGCCAGAGTCTTTCGGCTAACTTACAGTTACGCCGTGCCAGAGCAAGTGACTTAGAGAACCAAGGAGCCGAACTGCGCTTGACAGATGAAAAGGGGGTAGAAAGAGGAGCAAGATCATCAAGCCTTCCAACTAACCATTCCTGGAAAGTTTCAAGGTCCCTCTCCAGATGGCCGGATAGGATACAGGGATATTCGTGAAGCGCTAGAGCAAGATTCTCAAGGGTGATTTTATGCAAAGGTCGTCTGGGGTGCCTAAGGTGGTCTGGGTTAGTATAAGATGTTTTACTTCTGCCCTGAATTAAAAAACTAATCAAAGAATGGTCGGACCAGAGAACAGGGGTGGGACGGGACATAATAAGGGGAAAGGTGGAGAACACTTGGTCAAGCGTGTGGCCCTTATCATGAGTCGCACTTGAGATGTAAGGAGTTAGACCAAGAGGAACAGTGATGTCCTTGATTTTGACCGCTTCACTGTCCAACTCAACGTCCATATGGATGTTAAAGTCCCCTAACATTATGCAGTTTTCCACCTTCAAGCAAAGAGCAGTAATAACAGATTGAAGGTCGTCAAAGAAGGAACCCCGCAGCCCCGGAGGTCGGTAGACCAAAAGCCCAGAAAAAGATTGATGCGGGGAGAGTGCAATGGAAAAGGCGAGGGATTCGCAGCCAGAAATAGGCTGAGATGGGATAATTGTGCAGGCAAAAGATCTAAGAACTGCAAGTGCAACCCCACCACCTTTACCCACTGTCCTATCCTGTCTGTAAACAATATACTCTGGCGGAAAGGCTGCCGCGATGTCAGGATTAGACGACTCACAGAGCCATGTTTCTGTGAGCAAAAGACAGAGTGGGTTCTCCGAGGTAAGTAACTCAAAGATGTCCAAAGCGTGCCTATGTAAAGAACGGGTGTTGAGCAATAAGCACTTAAACTGTTTGGGAGGGAGCGGACGGGAACCCTCAGAAGCCCGATATATGTTGGGATACCATCCACACCCTGGACAGCAGCATTTACCTTTGAATCGGCCGGGAAAGACATACCGACAGGTAGCGGTATTAAGGTTAAGTGAGAGTAGATCCGCTGCAGAGTAGGAAAGCCTATGGCCAGAGCCTGCCGCCGCGCCGTCCGCTGCCGTATCGCGGACGGGCGCAGACGGGCAGGACTCTGGCACGACTCCGGCGCAGATCCGGCGCGCCCGCTGATCGCGTCCGCTGCGCGGAGTCATCCCTGCCCGTTTTTATAGTGCTCTCAATGGCGTCCCCAACCCAGCCCAACCCAAGATGGCCGCCAAAAACTGGCGCCCGGTGCTCTCAGCCGAGAGCAGGACCGGCACAGCAGGACAGGTAAGAGTAGACTTCTGGGTGCTGCTAGGCGCTGGGGGGGGTCTCAGCACACCTCTAAGATCAGGTGTGGGGCAAAAACGAGTACCAATACAAACGCAATAAAAACGAGTTACAAGTGATTTAAAAACACAGGGACAGACAGGAGACCTCCCGGCTTCCGCCTCAGGAGGGAAAAAGGTGCGTGCAGTGTCAGAATAGGAGTCGTGTACTACAGAGGTATCAGCTGCACTACTAGTTCAGAATCAGGCAGGGGGTAAAAGCCTCTCTTTATGCAAGAAGTGAAGCCAGAAAGTCACTTTTTCCAGAAGCAGAGCACCAGCATGTTTTAATCTGCGGAGAGTAGATGTGGATTACAATCCGCAAGAAGGCAAGCAGATCTGGAGACGGAAACCGAACAAAGGGCTGGGAGAAATCAATAGTAATAACAAAATAAGTTCAGTTTCCATCACAAATGCATGCACAATCCAAACACCATAAAGTCACTAAAAACAGGGGGTCAGTTAGCGAGAAGGTGGTTCTATTCAATGGGGCGGGAATGTAATTAGCCAACAGAGCATTGATTCAATAACTCTCAGGTGCCCCTCATTTTAAGTCCTAAAACAAGCAGATTAGAGATATGAACCAACACAATAATCATCCTGACAATCCCATTTTAATAAAAGAGGGACATTTCAATGCAATATGACCCTGAATTTATATGACATGTTGGTGCTATGCATTTCAGCATTAAAGACAAGTACCAGGAGCACTGGGCTCTGTATGTATGCATCGGACCTATTTTTTTGACAGACGAGCTGCTCGGGCAGGAGATTAGATTTAGAGGGCTTGGGACTTATCTGGAAATTATAGAGCTTTATTTCATGGAAAGGAGGGCTTTCTAGCCCAGGAAGGATGGGGCGGACCAATAAACCACACACCACAATACTGAGATGAAAACTGTGCACACACACACACTAGCAACTATGCTGCTGAGAGGCCACAAGTTATAGTAAGGAGTAGTTTCTTTTCTGTAACTCCAGTTCTGTAGTAGGGGTATCTCTGTGATAGTCATAATCTAGTGAATAGTCCCGCCCATGTGCGTGGACCCCGGAGCAATAAAAAATAATCTCTTAAGGTGACAAATCATGCAGACCTGCATACACCTTTAAGAGAGAATTTAATTTAAAGACAGATAATGCAGCCTATACCCACAGGCTACACTGTCCAGTACTTCAACTAGAATTCCACCAAAATCCACAAACAGCACTGCCTGCCCAGCTTTTCTCCACAAAGGAAAAAACCCTGCCTCTATCAGCAAAAGCCTCTGGAATGATAGAGAGGAAGGAATGGACAGACAAGCCCCATAGGCTGCCATTATGTGGCTGAGAACAGGATACTGTGCCTTTAAGAACACTTTCCAGAACTTTCTCAGTATCCCAGAATGCACAGCAGGTCCCTCTTACTTTCAGTTCTTTTTGAAGGTGTAGCACGCCAGACCTGTAGCATTCCTCACAAGAATAATTAACTCTCCACCGGGGAGGAGGGCGGGCGCTTATGACTATCACAGAGATACCCCTACTACAGAACTGGAGTTACAGAAAAGAAACTACTCCTTCTGTAGTAGGGGATCTCTGTGTATAGTCATAATCTAGTGAATAGAATGGCAAGCCCATCCCCACACAAACAAGGCGGTGGAGACGATATCAGACAATACCACTACTGCGCGAATAGATTTCGCAGCGAAGCCTGCCCAACCTGAGCATCAGCCCTGGCATCCGAGTCCAGACAATAATGCGCAGCAAAGGTATGGACCGACTTCCAAGTGGCCGCCTTGCAGATTTCTGCAATCAGAACATTACGCAGCAAAGCAGTCGTAGCAGCTTTGCCCCTGGTGGAATGAGCCTTAGGTTTACCCCCTAAGGTCTTATTAGCCTTTTGATAACACAATTGTATGCAGGACACAATCCACCGAGAGATGGACTGCTTCGAGGTCGCGAGACCGGTCCTGACTGATCCATAATTAATAAACAATTGGTCTGACCTACGAATAGCCTTGGTCTTATCAAGGTAAAACTTCAACACCCTCCGAACATCCAGGGAATGGAGAGACCTTTCCGCTGGCGAAGAGGGATTCTGAAAGAACGTAGGTAAAGTTATGGTCTGGTTGACATGAAAATCAGAGATAACATTAGGAAGAAATTTAGGGTGAGTACGCATAACAACCTTAGCAGCATGAAATACAGTATAAGGTTCTTGACAACATAATGCCTGAAGTTCACTCACCCTGCGGGCCGATGTAATGGCCACTAGGAACGCCGCCTTCCAGGATAGGTGCTGCAAGGAAGCCTTGTGAAGGGGTTCAAAAGGCTCCTTCATCAGTCTGGACAGCACCACATTCAATTCCCATGAAGGCGACGGAAGTCTGACAGGCGGAAACACTTTCTTCAAGCCTTTCAAGAAATCCTTGACCACAGGGATCTGAAAGAAGGAAGTCTGTGAAGGGCATTTCCTGTAAGCAGTAAAAGCAGCCAGATGAACCTTAATGTAATGGAAATTAAGGCCGGACTGCGCCAAATGTAAAAGATAAGGAAGGGTGACATGTCGTAGGGTCAAAGCTCTTGGACGTGCACCAGATACAGAACCTCTTCCACTTGTAGGCATAGGACGTCCTAGTGGAAGGCCGTTTAGACTCCTTCAGTATGTCCATACAATCGTCTGGTAGATTCAAATGGCCATATTGCACTATCTCAGGAGCCATGCCGCCAAACTCAAAGACGAGAGGTTGGGGTGCACCATCTGCCCCCGACCTTCGTGAGAAGGTCTGGCCTGCACGGCAGCCGTATGTGAGGAAGGAGCGACCGGTGAAGTAGGTCCGTGAACCACCACTGTCTGGGCCATTTCGGAGCAATCAGGATCATCCGAGCCCCTGACTGGGACAGTTTGATGAGCACCGCCGGAATCAGGGGAATGGGTGGAAAAGCGTACAGAAAGCTGTTCGACCAGTCGATCCATAGCGCATTCCCCAGCGTCCCCCGCTGGTAGTACCTGGATGCGAAGTCTCGGCATTTGCTGTTTTTGGCGGTGGAGAACAGATCTTCGTCTGGAGTCCCCCACCTTGCGAAGACTTCTCCTAGTACTTCGTCGTTTATGACCCACTCGTGGTTTTCCTGAATCAGTCTGCTCAGTGCGTCCGCCTGAGCATTCTGCACCCCTGGCAGATGTGTGGCCGTAATAGTCAGTCCTCGGGCCAGAAGCCAGTGCCAGATCGCCTGCGCCTCCTGCGACAAGAGTGCGCGATCGCGACCCCCCCTGCTTGTTGAGGTAATACATACATCGACGTCGATCGTCTTCTCGATGTCGCTCGTCTTCTCGACGTCGATCGCCTTGACGTCGATCTGTGTGACGTCGATCGCCTCGACGGCGACCGTCGTCTCTTCGCCGACGGCGAGCGGCGCTCTCCCCTCGACGGCGAGCGCCGACGCCGGGCCTGATCTCGCCGCCGATGACTCGACGTCGACGGCGTCGTCGCAGAAGATGCCGATGTCGTCGACGGCGGCCTGTTCAGCTCCTTCGACGTCGAACGTCGAAGCCGCTTCTCCCCAGAGCCCTGGGGCGATGGCGAACAGACCGTAGTCATCCCCCTCGACGCTGCCGTCGACGCCCTTGACGTCGACGGGGAGTGGAGACGCTTGCTGGTCTTCCTGCCCCTGGGGAGCCCCCCAGAGGCCTCAGCATGGGCAGAATCAGCCCCTCCAGACCCACCTCGTGCCTTCAGCCTTCTGTCCTCCAGGACCTGGAGCCTGATCTTCATTCTCTCTCTCAGGGTCCTGGCTGAAAAAGAGCAGCAAATCTCACACTCCTCAGGCACGTGGAACTGGGGAAGGCAGACGATGCAGACCCTGTGTGGGTCTGATTTAGCCTTTTTCCTTCCACAATCAGGACACTTGTCGAACAAGCCAGTCATACTGACAACCCAGAAGGAAAGGACTTAACTAATACTTCTAAATCACTTGAAAAGTGACCAATAACCCTTGAAAAGGGAGAGCTCAATGCTCCAGGGTCCTGCTAGCAGGAGCCGGAAAAAAGAACTGAAAGTAAGAGGGACCTGCTGTGCATTCTGGGATACTGAGAAAGTTCTGGAAAGTTTTCTTAAAGGCACAGTATCCTGTTCTCAGCCACATAATCGAAGCCTATGGGGCTTGTCTGTCCATTCCTTCCTCTCTATCATTCCAGAGGCTTTTGCTGATAGAGGCAGGGTTTTTTCCTTTGTGGAGAAAAGCTGGGCAGGCAGTGCTGTTTGTGGATGTTGGTGGAATTCTAGTTGAAGTACTGGACAGTGTAGCCTGTGGGTATAGGCTGCATTTTCTGTCTTTAAATTAAATTCTCTCTTAAAGGTGTATGCAGGTCTGCATGATTTGTCACCTTAAGAGATTATTTTTTATTGCTCCGGGGTCCACGCACATGGGCGGGACTATTCACTAGATTATGACTATCACAGAGATACCCCTACTACAGAATCACACCTTCCATTCAGAACTCAGGTTGAGTGCAGTAATTCATCCAATGCCACCATGATGATCAGCAAAAGAATTATCCTCCTAACCCTTCACAAACAACCTCTCAGTCAGTTCTTAGCATCTTGTGGCTCCCTATGAATACAGTGTCTAATGCCAGCTACACAAGTGTGCTTCACTATTTAATATTTTAAATTATAAGACACTTGCCAGTCGTACAAGAAGGTATCCCTAAGATCTGCAAACAGATGAGGAACGGACAGAAGATGGGTATACGTTTTAAACACGAGCTGTACTATATAAACATCAATCTTATCAAGCTTTATGGTAACTATAATTAGATATTCACATATGTGACACTCCCAACAATGACATCTACACCTCCCACGGCTGCGTAACTAACTTATCTGTGACTTTTCCAGTGGCTCCATCCACAATTTCCAGGGTGTTGTCATTCTTGGACCAGTTGAGGCTGATTGTGCGACAGCTTGGATCACAGTGCGGAGAGGAGACCTGTGGACCAATGTAGACATGGATATGGTTGGAGAAGTAACCCCTGGACATCCGGATGTTCTCATATGGCTGCAGTCGGTCGTTAATGACCCTGCTCAGATTGTGGCTATCGACTTGCATGACACCTGCAGGTAAATGTAAAGAGGCTGTTAAAACCAGAATCTAGGTCTTTGGGGCATAGGGAAATTGATTGCACTGGCCAAAGTGCACACAAAACAAATACATTTATAATGCTAATACATCCAACAAGAGCAGAATTGTCCCTACCCGGAAACACAGGCGTTATTTCCATAATATAAATACCATTGCGCTCAACCTTCTAATGGTTCTACTGCTCAGAAACCATAAATTCAACGGAACAAATATATGTAAAAAGGGAGCGCCTAGGAAGGCCAAAAGAATTTTCTAATCCCTGATGAAGCCCCTGTTCTGGACGAAATGAATTGGCTGGGCTGCTGTTGGATTTTGTAAATAATAAGTTTGCTTTGAAATAATCATGCCTTGGCTCCTGCATTATAATGAAATATATGAGAAGAATCTCAGTGTTTGAATGATCGCTTCATCAAGCCAAATTTGGAATAATACTTGCTTGGCTTCCCAATACATATTTGTGCATTGGTTGGACCTGAAAGAAGAAGTTGCACGATTGGAATAAGAATTTGGATTGACATTGTATTGAGTTAATTTAATTAAAAAAATGTTTTTGGAACTTCCTAAGCACTCCCTTTTTAGGTATATATGTACATTTATAATGCATAAATTCACACTCTACAGTATGTAATGAACTCAAAAGGCTTCATAAGAGAACGTCCTCACTTGCAGCAACATCTTTAATTCGAGTTTTTTAAGCAATTTTCATTCAAAACATATGGTTCTAGTATTGAACTGTGGCCTGCAATCTAATATGTGCAGAGGCAGAATGATTCCCAAGGGTGTGCTCTATGCTGCTTTGTCTATTGATTTGGTAATCTCCTTTTGCACAGCAAATAAATCCTACTAGCGGAAGTTATAGGGATGGACAGATTAAAAGCAGCAGAAACTTGAGATTTAAAGGATGGCAAGAAGCGTACTCCTGGCAATAAACAAGTAGGCAAGCAGTCTCCAGTCCTCTAGTTTTCTCCTGTACCATTTAAAGAGGAGGAAGGGAGCAGATCAGATGGTGTCGCGTCCATGAGTTCTGTGATTGGATTAGTCATCAGGTAATGGCGAGGGCACAGAATAGGGGGAAAAACAGGCTGTTTGATTTAGTGTGAGTAGACCCCCTCTCAATCTGCAAAGGTGGTATGCTTATGCAAGACCACTATGCAAACAAAACTACTGGCTCTTGCACTTGGACCTAGTGATGCATTTCCTGGCTGCTGCTCCAATATCCACGTTATCAGAGGACCGAGCAGACACCATCACCATAGGAACCAAGGGGCAAGGCTGAAGCCACCAGGGTGCCTCCACCGTGGGCTATTCTGATCTTTCTAAGGCCTTGTAAGGCCCATGCCCACACATGAAGCAACACTCTTGTACTCTGATCGGGATGTCACTGTCGTGGCTGTTAAGTTCACCATGAACTCTTATCAAGATCAACGAGAACCCCACAATTTCCCCCAAGAACTGCACTTTACCAGCAATGGAAAGGAGGTTGTTTTCTGCTTCTCTAAGATGTCATGAGAGCCTGAATGCACACGTATGAGAATGAGAGATGTAAGCACATGTCAGAATATGGAAAGTTTATACACCAGAAACTTCTACGTCATGCGCCACACAGCGCCAGGGATGAATTAACTATGATATTGATTGGTGTGGCCCGTGCCTTAGGCACTAGAAAAGACTAACAGTAATTAGGGAAGTATTACAAGCACTTTCACCAACTTGAAAGTTTATCACATCTTTCCAAAACCTCTTTGGGAGAAGGTGGTCTCTGAACACAGGTGCGCGGAACTCTAATATGGTTGTCATTTTTTTGCTGTAACCTTTTGTTCTGATCGGAGGAGTATCTAGTGTATATTACGAGTCGGTTCCCATAACCTGTTTGCCTACATACCCCTACCAATGTAGTAAATTATAGACATGACTGCGAAACTATTTCAGATCAGCACCCTTTGTACCTCAAATTTAGTATCACCTTCCACAGACACCGGGGAGGGTGGGTGCATTACTTTTCTGACATTTGGACACAATTTTTGAGAGACAGAAGACTGGCTTTAACTTGGGTGTAGACAGTTTACTCCTGTAGCAACTTTACTATTTTTGATGAGATGCAGGCTGGTCTATTCGAGTTACGATTGCTTGTTTCCTCCCAGTAGGTTTGATACGTTTTAGGACAATCAGACGTTTCCCATTGAAAAATCGGACTCTGGCCATCTTTGCATCTGCAACAATTTTTTCTGCTGCCAGCAGAATGAAGTGCAACTAATGATGCAGTAGACATACAAATGCCCTAGCTCACCCAGGGGAATGAAATCGATCAACACAAAGTATCTCTCACCAGCTTGATTTTATATATTAGGTTTATCCTTCCGGTTGTAGAAGAAAACTTGCTAACAGCTGAGAGCCAACGTCCTGGATGGCTCCAACGTTTTTCCAGAATCCAAAACAAACTGGATTCCAATGTCAGTGATGAAGACCAAGATAAACCAGGGATGTGTACTATTCAGTTGTCAAATATGTGAGCTACCTGAACAGCAGTAAAATCAAGTGCCCCATCTTGCTGTAATTGTATCCTTGCTTCGAGAGTGTATGCCAAGGTTGTAGTAAACAGACAATGCACGAGAGAGAGAGAGAGAGAGAGAGAGAGAGAGAGAGAGAGAGAGAGAGAGAGAGAGAGAGAGAGAGAGAGAGAGAGAGAGATGCTTTGTTTCTTGCACGAATGGTGCAGGTCTGCAAATAGCCATGTGTGTTCCTATGCACAGACGGAAAATAACATTGCCTTTGTAACAAATGCAATGTTTAACGTTCTCTCACATAAATTATACATTTTGATACGTTATTTTGTAAATCCGGCTAGATAGATCCTCACAGCCCACTGGCATGCACAGGTATGAACCAACTTGCCAATGCGAGCAGGAGTGGCAGGCAAACTGCAACCCACACAGTTCCCACAACTTAACTGGAGCAATTGCAAACTGGATAACAATCAATCCTGTGGGACTGCAGGATTATACTTATTAGTGAGATCTGGAGTCCCTTTCCCCAACACATGGACACACACAAGAAATACACTAAGTATATTTTTAAAAGGCTCTATTAAATATTAAAGCCCTGTTCTAGTAAAGAGGATATGAAGCAATGCTAGAGATGGAATAAAAAGTACTGGTGAAAAGTAAAAATAAGAAATGGAAACACAAGAAAAAATGACCCACATTAGAGGGGGTTTATCAAATTATTCAAGCGTCAATCTGTATGGGAATCCCTCCCTTCCTAGCCTCTAGCTTAGATTTATATTCTCACTAAAGGTATAACATATAGGAGTTTCCTGGATGGTCTTGTAACACACAACTTTGACTCATACATTTTTTGATGTTTGTCAGTCTGCGGCAAGCAAAGTGTTTTTCTGACTTTCTTAGTCATTCCTTGGCTAAGAAAGCAACAGACTGTGCTAGCGTGTGACATTCACAAGACTGTCTGCAGCTTCGATCTCCTGTCACAACGCCTGTGCGCCCGAGTAACATACAACTTCTCGGCTATGAGAAAAACGGGCCTTGTGATTTGTGATGTAAGGTGTGAAAAGTAAACTTGTGAATTCCTCCTCCACATCTGCCTAAACATCCTGTACTTGATATCCCACATTACTAAATATAGCACTTGAGCGCCTGATGCACTGGCAACCTATATCAGAGCATCAGACTACATAACGTATATAAGTAATGAAATAAGCTAACCATATGTTTATAAATAATACAAAGAGGAAAAAGGCAAAGCACATGCCATGACTAATCTAACATCCCAATACCATTACATGGCGTGTTGCTGATTGAGAGCAAGTAGGTACCATTTGCCTCTCTGAAAGAGCAAGTCACCATTCTTTATTCTACTAGTAGCTTGGGTTAACCAATAGCGTCAATTCTTTGAGTGGTCCCTCTCATCTGTGTTAAAGTCCAGGGACTGTGCGAGGGCCAAAAACCTTGTGGTCTGGATGATCGGAGGCCATTTTGGAACTTGTAATGTGTCAAGGGGCACATCTGTTCAGCACACGAGAAAGTCGGACATTTCATTTTGAGGTTTCGGTCGGTATGACATTTAAAAGTCTGCAAAAGGAAAAGTCAACATCCACTGCAGGTATCGTGCAGAAAAATGCCCTTGCAGAGTCGAGAAACTCAGCAGTCTGCATGCATAGACTGCAACAATATGCTTTTCCCCCCAAGGCAAACGTCCCCATGTTTTAAATGATGCTCTACTGGCCAATAATTGTCGTGCCGTGACAATTTGTTTCTATAAGAGACTTAGATCACAGAAAGCAGCTGGACTTCGTCTGGATTGAGAGGCATAAAACAAGTTACTGACCTGTAACTACAGTTTTCCAGCTTTGGTTTTTTCCATATATGCACATGCTTGAATTATTCCCAGACAGCAGAATGGGAACCCTCAGTTGTCAAAGTCAGCATAGCAGCAAGCATTCACATATAGAGACTCACATTGAAAACAAACTGAAAAAAGGTACAGATGTCAAGTAGACCACCCACCACATTTTATGACCCAAAGTCCAGGCAGTTGGGTGTAGTGACCCAGAGTTTCAATCCTCATCAGACACACCAGCTGTCAGATTGCTGCTGTTTGTTTCATGAAGATGCTAGTAGCCTGGTGAATGGGAAGGAGTGTAAGACTTGGGTGCAGGGAAATCATCATTTGCTTATTTAAGCGTGGAATTCAAAGTTTGCCAGTGTCGTAAAGCGATCTAGAGGCAGGTTGCGCAACCTTTAAAATCCCAATTCCAATTGACTTCTGTCTAGCTCCCCTTCATGGCAGTCTGTTTTCTAATCACAAGAAATACTCCAATTGACCATCTAGTGGTCAGTGGTGCTAGTGAACTAGCTATGCCCGAGGTAGGGGACAAAAGAAGGAGGGGGTGGGGGGAAGAAAACTCTAGTGAAAGGTTGTACCTAACCCAACCATGAATGTGGGGAAAAAACTTGTTTTTGTTTTAATTACCCTCACACACCCTAGTGGTGTCATTCTTCATCATCAGGTCACCCCGACCCCTAAAAGTCGGGGTGGGCTCAACCACAGTGTTAGATAGGAAATCTTAGGGAACCCTCTTTTATCGCACGTTGGTGCGGCGCTAGAGCACCGCATTCCTGGGTCGGTAACTGCTCGGAGAAACAAGTTTTTTGCTATATTATAACTGGCCCCAGATGGGAGACTCCCTAGTAAACTCGAAATGGGAATAGTGCATGCAGCAACCAGAATCTCCTTGTGAGGATACACTGCCAGGGTTCGTCAACGTGAAGGAGCTAAAGACAGAAATGGCATTGAAGTTTGCGCTACTTGCATCCTCCAGCACTGCCTCGAGGCGCTAAACCCTGAGAAAAGGTGGTGGTGGTGGTAGGGGGGAGGGGTTGACTTTTGGAAGCACTCTGAATTGTGGGATTCAAGAAAAGTGCTGCTTCGGGCCATGATTTGCCAGTATACAGTTCTATTTCGTGCAGGTCGGCAGGATAGCTCAGTGAGTTAATGGTCTTCGCTGGCATCTGCATTGATCTGAAAGTCATAAATTCAAATCCCTGCAAGGAAAACTGGAATCCTGCGGGAGTCGGTGTATTTAGTTCCATCAGGGGGAGCCGCAGCGCACAGAGGGTGGTTCGCTCTGTTCACCTACCCACCTGCACTGAGACCGGACTCACTCTCCCAGGAGGCCATTGGACACGCCCGCACCTGGGTTGGATAAAGAACCTCGCCACTCCCGCTTCGCGGGAGCCGCAGCGCACAGAGGGTGGTTCGCTCTGTTCACCTACCCACCTGCACTGAGACCGGACTCGCTCTCCCAGGAGGCCATTGGACACGCCCGCACCTGGGTTGGATAAAGAACCTCGCTGCTTCGCGGGAGCCGCAGCGCACAGAGGGTGGGTCGCTCTGTTCACCTACCCACCTGCACTGAGACCGGACTCACTCTCCCAGGAGGCCATTGGACACGCCCGCACCTGGGTTGGATAAAGAACCTCGCCGCTCCTGCTTCGCGGGAGCCGCAGCGCACAGAGGGTGGTTCGCTCTGTTCACCTACCCACCTGCATTGAGACCGGACTCGCTCTCCCAGGAGGCCATTGGACACGCCCGCACCTGGGTTGGATAAAGAACCTCGCTGCTCCTGCTTCGCGGGAGCCGCAGCGCACAGAGGGTGGTTCGCTCTGTTCACCTACCCACCTGCACTGAGACCACTGAGACCGGACTCGCTCTCCCAGGAGGCCATTGGACACGCCCGCACCTGGGTTGGATAAAGAACCTCGCCGCTCCCGCTTCGCGGAACGCGCGCGAGCGCGCACCGGGCTAAGCCCGGGCCAAGGGCGGGCCCGTTTGAGCACGATCGAGACAGGACAGGACCGGGCCACCCCTCTAACATTGGACATACCAAGTAAGGCTAGTTACAGGAAGCTGTACTCCCTGGTTTAAATTGCAGTTCCATAGCATCGAAGGGTTATACATTCAGATGGCCATGCGAGAGGGCAAGGGGAGAATGGTTACAAAGGGTGGAAGTGTGGCAGGGATGCTGGATCAGTTCATTACCAGAGCCTCCAAAGTCCTAGCCCATGAAATTGCCATAACTGAGCGACGGTTGTCATTAGACCCAATGCAAACAAAACGCGCGTCACTAGGAGACCTAATGCTTGTACAATCCCCTGAACAATGTTGTGAGTCAGGAACAGAAAGTTCACCTGTAGAAGTCCTGCAATATCAGAACCCCAGTGAAAATGCAGTAGTACAAGCAGGCTTATTATGCTCTCAACACCCGGTCCTAAGTGTAAAGGGGGGTGCTGCTAACAAATCATCGGCCTGTGCTAAAACTAGGTCCATGTCTATTCCGGTGGCAGAGAGTTATGCACACTCGACGGACATGACATCAGTCACTAAAAGGAAGCAGAAAGGAGGCCCACAGAGGGAGGAAAACCCAAAAGTATACAAGTTGGCTAAAAACTATGACAAGACTAAAAATAAAAAAAAATTGGACTTAATTGAAGAATAAGTTAGCTACCAAAACCCGAGATGCTTCGAATGTCAATGTTATAAATGAGGTTTTATTTAAACCTGATGAGGCTTTTTGGGGCAAAATGGCGGCTTTAATAACAGACTCTCTATCTCCATTATCTAAGAGATTGTCAATAATGGAGGAAAAACCTCTTTCACTTGCACCAGCTCCCTGTAATTCTGGAATTGTAACGATGGTTGTACAGTATAATGTAAATTCGATATAGGCGCGACCCCAGCATCAACTACCTGAGACACCCCTGATAGAAGTGGCAGGGGATGGGGGAGGTTTAGCCCCAAATATGGCTAGCATACCACCTGGGGCCCAGTTAAACGAGCCACTGAGCGGTATGAGACTAGCTACACATGCTGCTGGTAATGATTTGGAGTATGTCTCTAGGGAATCTAGAGCTAAAGGAGGCCCTAATATTGTACACAGTTATCCCAGAATTGAACCAACTCTAGTAAGAATTGACCTACCACCAGCAACTAGCCCATATGTGGTGGTTCTAACAGGGGTCCCGGAGCCAACCAAAGGTCTAGAGGAATCTTATTTGGCATTGAAAAATAAAGTCACTCACTGGTTAAACAAGAATAGACCCCTTCCATCGAATATTAGCAGTGAAATTCTGTTTGTACGTAGAGTAGAATGGGTTGGCCAGAGAGTAAAAGATATTAAGGTAGATTGCATCTTGGTAAACTTTAGAGACAAGAGGACGGTCAATTATATTTGTGAAGGGGGTAACCTTTGGTCAGCATCAGGTATACAAAGCCTTCCTCTAAGGTATTTTTATCCTCCGCGATTCATAGGACAGAGAATGAGAAACTTAAGCCTTAGGGGGGGAAAGGGAATGTGACCCACAGATGCGGACGGGTATTCCTCTCCACAATAGATTTAGTTCCTTAGATCAGGTTGATTGACTGTATTATAATAATCAATACCTTATTCCCGAGGGCATATATTCTGGTTTGTTTCCACAGGGTAATGGATAAGATATGGTGAGCCGTTTCTACACATCTAATGAAAATAATGGAGCGGCCTATACTGCTAACTCACGGGGTCCTTTGATTTCATTAATAACAGAGAGGAGGCAACCCCCATTCCTAAATATTAAAGAAGTAAGGGTTTCAGAAGAAACAGGACCACTACAGTATTTGTCTTTAACAACAGAGTTCAATCTAATTGAGACAAATAAGGAAGTGACCGCTAGCCACCCATCCTCTGATAGTATGGATCCCAAGTTGAATAGTCTAATCTCAACAACCCTATACGATAAGGATACTTTCACTAACCAAGCAGTAACACAGAAGGGGATAAGAATTTTATCATGGAATGTTGCCGGGCTGAAATCTAAGGTGGAATTACCGGACGGGAGATTTTATAGATGCACATGAAATCTGCCTGTTCCAGGAGACCTGGGCCCTGGAACCAATACATAGAGTAGGGTATGCGACCCATTGGGAGGCGGCTAGCCAGGGTGCTAGGGGTAGACCATTAGGAGGACTGTGTGTATGGGTTCGAACTCATCTGAACTCTATGGTTGGAAGAATGGATACTCATTCACCGGATATCCTGTGTTTGCTTATCTCCCATAGGAACTCACCTAAGGTGGCGATTATTAATGTGTACTCACGCCCGGTTAGTTACGGCCAGATTTCTAAGACACTGGATAGCTTGGACACCTGCTTGTCCTCACTTTCAGACAGAACACAAATGGTCATTGGAGGAGATTTTAATTGTCATTTCGAACCTCCTAATGGCCTACAAACCCCAATCACATATGAAGAGGATGCTGCTTGGGCTATCCCTGCATGCAATGCATATCACACGAGGGGATGGACTCCGCTAGTCCTCCAGTTGACTTCACTCACCCTTAATCACTCACTTAGGGCTTGTAATGGCAGGTTTTCAGCTGATAACCCTGGGAATTACACCTTCCAGAAAAATGCCCATGATTCCATAATTGACTATATTATGGTCAGCTTGGAAACATGGCATACAGTTCTAAACTTTAGGGTGCAATCATGTGGGGAAAGTGATCATAACCCTGTAGTGATCACACTGGATGGTTTTCAAGAAGAATTAATGCAGGTAAATGTCAACCCCCAATCCTCTAATTTGATAAAGGTTGAAGGTGGCCGACGAGTCCGATGGGAAAAACTAGTTCAATTCCAGGAAGAGCTAGCTTGTATGTATGATCAGATCGTTCCATTTTTTAAAAGGGCATTTGATGTCTCTGACAGTAGCGAGGCACTAGAAACACATGTCTCCCTAAGGAAAATTCACCATGACCTCTTTGAAACTATGGCGGGGTTCTTCTATAGTGTTAAAACCTGTAATAGCACGAAAACTAGGGGGAAAAATCCCTGGTATAATAAATTATGCAGGGATACAAAGAGTGCACTGTTGATAAAACTTAGGGAAGGAGAAAGGGTGGCCATATGGGAAGCGAGGGCTTTCCTAAAAAAAACTCTATTAGATACAAAAATTGAATGGGAGACCAACAATTGGCAGGCCATAAAGAAAGCATTAGACCAAAAAGATACAAGGAGTTTCTGGAACCTGGTTAGAACAGGGACAGCGGAGGGTTCCCCCGCAGTACAGTCAAACCTTGGACAGGAGACTTGGCGAGTATATTTTGAAACTCTATACTCTCGCCAACCTCTACTAGAAACAAGCCCCCTGGACAGTGATCTCTCTTATGAGATAACTGGCGAACCCCCACTATGCACGCTGGAAGAGGTTCAACAGGCACTGGGGAAGGTTCTGCCAAATAAAGCACCAGGCCTGGATAGGATACCAGGGGACCCGTTTAGGAATGAACAGATAGTGTGGGCTCCGTATCTCCATATTCTTTTTAATGCTATTTTCAGAGGCATGGCTCTCCCTTCCACATGGGTTGGAGCAGAGATCATCCCGATCCATAAAAAGGGCTCTCCAACTGATCCAGCGAATTATAGGCCGATCAGCCTTATTGACGTGGCCCAGAAAATCTTTGCCCGCATTTTGCTGAGCAGACTGCAAGAGTGGATAGAAGACTAATATTTTAACCCCACTGCAGGCAGGCTTTATACCCAAGACCTCGACAATGGATCAGCTGTTTAGATTACAGCTGATCCATTGGAAAACCGTAACTCTGGGAGGAGGAAGTCTTCATCTCACTTTTGTAGATTTAAAATCTGCATTTGATATGGTTGATCGGCAGCAGTTGTGGAACTTGCTAACCGATATGGGAGTCCCAGACTATTTGTGCCATCTTCTGAAACTTTTACATCTTGATACATTTGCCAGAGTAAGATTTGGCAAAAATGGAGAGTTAACTGATCCCTTTCCGGTCGAGAAGGGAGTGAGACAGGGGAGCGTCTTGGCGCCAACCCTTGTTTCCCTTTTCCTAAATGGCCTCATTAAGGAACTTCTGGCAGTCAAAGACATTGACTCTCCAAGGTTGGCTAATCGTAAAATTCCCGCCCTAATGTTCGGGGATGACACGTTGCTCCTGTCTAAAACACCAATGGGAATGCAACGTGCCTTAAAGGGATTCAGCCTCTTCTGTAAGAAGAGGAACTTGGTGATTAACATACAGAAAACCAAGTATATGGTATTCCACGCGGACACAACCAATCGCCCTCACCCTAAAATGGACCACATGTTTCTCGAACGTTTACCCATCTTTGATTACCTGGGTCTTACATTAAATGACAGGATTAAACCAGATTGGTCGCACACTGCTACACCTACCAGTCGTGTTCCCCCAATGAAAATGGTCCCTGAAGGTCAGCGTCGGCGGATACACCTATGCTCGAGTGTGAATGCAAGTATGCGTGGCGTGTGCCATCCCTGGACACGTGTTTCGAGGTAGTTGCCTCTCGTCAGCAGGGAGTAGGAAAATGTGTGGGGTTGCTGTGTAAGCTGCTAAAATCGTTATCAGGTCTAGTACCTCTCGTAGCGCGCAGGTGCGTAACCATGAGTCCGTCGACTCCACCGGCTCAAGGGAGCCTGAATATAAAGTTAAACCAGATTGGTCGCACACTGCTACACCTACCAGTCGTGTTCCCCCAATGAAAATGGTCCCTGAAGGTCAGCGTCGGCGGATACACCTATGCTCGAGTGTGAATGCAAGTATGCGTGGCGTGTGCCATCCCTGGACACGTGTTTCGAGGTAGTTGCCTCTCGTCAGCAGGGAGTAGGAAAATGTGTGGGGTTGCTGTGTAAGCTGCTAAAATCGTTATCAGGTCTAGTACCTCTCGTAGCGCGCAGGTGCGTAACCATGAGTCCGTCGACTCCACCGGCTCAAGGGAGCCTGAATATAAAGTTAAACCAGATTGGTCGCACACTGCTACACCTACCAGTCGTGTTCCCCCAATGAAAATGGTCCCTGAAGGTCAGCGTCGGCGGATACACCTATGCTCGAGTGTGAATGCAAGTATGCGTGGCGTGTGCCATCCCTGGACACGTGTTTCGAGGTAGTTGCCTCTCGTCAGCAGGGAGTAGGAAAATGTGTGGGGTTGCTGTGTAAGCTGCTAAAATCGTTATCAGGTCTAGTACCTCTCGTAGCGCGCAGGTGCGTAACCATGAGTCCGTCGACTCCACCGGCTCAAGGGAGCCTGAATATAAAGTTAAACCAGATTGGTCGCACACTGCTACACCTACCAGTCGTGTTCCCCCAATGAAAATGGTCCCTGAAGGTCAGCGTCGGCGGATACACCTATGCTCGAGTGTGAATGCAAGTATGCGTGGCGTGTGCCATCCCTGGACACGTGTTTCGAGGTAGTTGCCTCTCGTCAGCAGGGAGTAGGAAAATGTGTGGGGTTGCTGTGTAAGGATGGAGTGGGGCCCGCAAATTCATAAAGTAAACTTGAAATTGATCCAGATGGCTGGGGGAATAGAGAGTCTATAGGAAATGTGCAGCCAAGGTTATTGGACCCCCGGTAGAAGTATACAAGGTCCAAGCAAGGGGGGCAGTTGTCTATGGAGCGGAACTTTGGGGCCACTGTTAATCTAAAATTTTAACGCTCACTGAGAATAACTTTGAGACAACTCTTGGCACTCCCTAAAAGTACTCCACTCATCCCACTAAGGTTGGACCTAGGTATAGTCCCGATTGCCGATCTGGTTGCTGCCCGTACAGTCTTATACTGGAGACGACTGTGAAGCACTCCAGAGTTAGACTGCTATAAGAAGGAATTGAAATCGGTTATTTCAACATTGGGAGCAGGAAATATTCCCTGGTTGTCCTTTGTTAGAAATTCCCTACAAGCAATAGGCAGAGATGATTTATGGTCAACACCAGATGTGTCATGCCCGGTAACGTAAAAAAAAAAACCTTTATTGTATGCCTTGAAAAACATCAATTGCTTCGAATCCTCCAGACGGCAGATTCCACCACTTTAACAACTAAGTTTGTGGAAGTCAAATCCCAATACAATTTAGAGCCGGCACTGGACTGGATCCAACCCTTAATGGCAAAAAAACTCTACATCCAGTTTCGGCATGGTACACTCCCGCTGAATACATTTACCAACAAGTGGGTAGGCGCCACGAAGCAGCCATGTCCAGCCTGTTTAGTGATGGAAGAAACTGAAGTCCATGTTATTTTTTTCTGTCCAGCCTATGTTAGGCCTAGAAAGAAATGGATTATACAACTTTGTAAAAACCTAGGCATAAGTAACCATAGTGAAGCCTATAGGATAATGAAATATGATACTCAACCTGTTATCACTGTAGCAATCTCTAAATTCCTCTTTGCTGTGTTCTAGGCGACGGAATATTATGAAAATGCCAGTGCAGAACCAAATATGAATCATAACGTTTTTGAATTATTTCTTTTGTTGGATATGCATCCTTTTAAAACTCTGAACTTTATGTATTATCTTAATGGAAATATGTAAATTATTGACTTGTGGCTCTTATTTTCTTTCTTTTTTAAACACTTCTTTTTTTAACATACTTTATATGAATTCATATCTGATTGACTATTCTTCAATGTTGGGATGGTTAATGATATTTTCCTATATTTTAACTATATAATGTTTAATTGCAATTGTGTATATTTTGTGCTTTTGTGGCCGCAATGGCCGAAATAACGTTTTTTGATTGATTGAGATAGACAAAAGACCAGGGGGTTTAATAATAAAATACCTCAGGCAGATCCCTGGTTTCCCTTTATTCTTGGGTCTGTCTGGGTAATTAAAAAATATCAAAAAAACGGGTCTTGTTGGAGTATTATGGTCCTAAGACCCTGGTGCCGACATGTTTCAGTCCTTTGTGGCCATAAAGGTCCTGGACTTTCTTCAGGGCAATTGGTGACCCCCTATGTGATGGAACTTAAAGGATGGGAGGTCCCTATCCTCTCAGTGATACGAGGGCAGAGTAGCTGCTCCTCAGGGTGTGTAATATGTAAGTGTGTGTCATCTGCCAGACTCCATCCAATTTGGGGAATTTTGACCGCTTCACACAGGACCGGAGTGATAATGTGGGTGGTCTTCAATTTGAACATTCACCCAGCATCTCAACCTATTTAGGATCCGGTCCTCGGCTCGGCCATTGTGTTTCATATACCTGGCACATGCCTCTCTATCAAACATGATCTTGTGACAAACCCAGTGCCAAATCAGTTTTGCTTCCTGAAATATCTATTTTAAATTTCGCTCCTAATTATTTTCGTATAGAGTGGTCATGTGGCCCATTCCCATCAAGAACTCCTGGTGTGACATTAGAAGCATCAAGGCGTCATTGCCAGCCTCATTGCCCTTCATTCCAATATGCTACAGTAAGAGTATACTTTCTTGAGGAATCCAGAAGCCGCTTGCGGGGCAATTTGTTTTTATATACACTCCCTAGCCTTGCAATTCTGGGTGCATGTTAAGCCACTGCCCCACACATTTTCTTTGGTTAGCCATCAAGTCATGGGGTGCTTCATTTCCATGGTTATCTGAATGCAATATCGTCATTGTCCTGAAATCTAGTTGCTTCCACAGCGTAAGAAATTTGATAATAGGCTGAAGATGGTGAGAACCGACATCAAATAATCGCAGTCCTTGTCAGGGTGAACCACAAAAGTCACTAAATAAACCTGTGCCCTGCACTGCTTGACACAAAAGCGGTCAGGCTCAACTTGTAAAGTATGTATGCGGTAATCAAACAGTAAGAAACACAACATAAGAATGATCCCAAACTAGATTATGAAAATAGAATACATTTTAATAAATAAAACAAAAAATAATTTAAATAACCGGAGCTATGATTTTTTTAAAGCTTTAGATTAAAAATAGCACCAAAAGGCGTAAAGTGCCAACTGAGGGTATTTGGATGTGCCGAACCGGGAACAAAGTCAAAAGTTCAGGACTCGCTCTGAGAAAGGCCAGCAGAGGGAGACCAGGTAAGGTCCAGTTGGGTCTAATCAGCTGGAAAGCAAGAAAAGTCTCTGGAAGCGTGTTGTTTATCTATAGCTCAGAGATGAGGTCAGGCAAATGAACCTTGGAGTCTCTTCGGAGTCCTGCGTTCAAGGCATGCAGATCCAGTCTTCCTTCTCCATTCAATATGGCAGTCCTGAATCCTCTTTGGTCTAGGAGTGTTCTGATTTCAAGTTCTGGGGATGCCATTTTTTTGCCCAGTGCCAGCCTGTTGGTGAGGGACACCCCCTTATCTTACTGAATCTTTTGTTGGTCAGTTCTTCCTTTTCCCCTGGGTCAGGTTCTAGACTGGCTAGTGCAACAGATGCCAGGCAGACCCAGGGGTGAGCTGCATTTGCCAGTGACAGGGTAGGCTTCTTCTGAAGTCAGGAATGGTTGGAGTCAGACCACAGGCTACCCTTTGAAGAGCAATAGGGGCAGAGTCTCCTCTCAAGCCATCCTGTCAGGAAGACCCTCATCTCTCCACACCCAGGCCCTTTGTCCACTGTCTGACCCAAAAACACATTTCCCCATGGTCGAGCCAACAGTCCAAGCGCAGTTGGCCGCTCACAGAAAGCCCCAGAAACTTTAGGCAGGGAAAATACCAACTTTCTAAAAGTGGCTTTTCCAAAATAATGATTTAAAATCAGACTACCATTAAAAAAGGGTTCAAATTATGATTAAAATGAGTGGTAGTAGTATCGGGGGCGTGGCCTGACACCGATGGAGACGGGCGCCTGAATCTAGACTCCCGCCGGTGATCCCCTTCCCAGTACCATCCTGCACGATACAGGGGGCCCCTAGGTATCAAAACCGACTACCATAACGTCGGAAATGCGGGGGATCGTCCATAGCCGGCATTACCAGGGAAAGGCGCAACCTGAGAGTCGGACCGCGGAGCCGCAAGGATATACAAAATGGCGTCCGCGGCCCGATTTACAGACTTAACGGAGCTGCAACAGGGATAGACCTGCACAACCACCGTCGACGACCGCCATGAGTACACACCAGGCGAAGTAGTGGTCCTGCCAGTGGGCCCTGTGGCTGGACGCACGGGGATGCCCGGGGACCGGTGAGGTGAGGAGGACCGTGGCACAGTGGAGGCGGACTGGCGCTGGGAGCGGGTGAGAGCCCAACCGAACACACGGCAGATGTGCCTGACACCTACTAAACCCTCGAAGCGGACAGACGAAAGTGAGCCCAGCGGGCGGGGGCAGGAACAGCACCAGACACGGCAGTAAGGAGAAATACGGCAGGGCAACGGCCTTAAGACAGGGATGGTGGGAGCACGAACAACTGAAGCCCTGAGCACAGAGCGGAACGCGCCGGGTCCTCCAGGGAGCCCTAGACATCGGGGGATAGAACCCCGCAAGGCGGCTAAGTGGGGCACGGACCAGCAGAAGGCCATCCCATACCCCGCGACCAACAGGGGGAGGGCCCGTCTGAGCCCCAGCAACAAGTAACAAGCACTGGGCGCTCACTGAAAGCAGCGCACACTGCCCAGCCCCAGGCAGGGACCAGAACAGCGTAGAGGGGTGCGGAGAGTGGCCAGGTCCTGGCCAATACCTTCCCATAGAGCGGAGCCCACCTACGAGGGACGCAGCTGCAGCCGGATATAAGGAACACACACTGAGAGCAAGGGGCCCCTTAAAAGTGATAAACCGCAACTAACAATAAAGAGTGGGCCTCCAGTTGCAGTACCATAACGGAGCCAAGAGCTTCACTAGGCTGAAGGCAACAGGGAGACACCATAGACCCTATTGGGTGGCAACGACTACGCGACCCGGATCCCAAAATGGCGGCAGCGACGATCGGCAAATAGGTGAGACTGCTGAGCTGTGGCGGGGGAGGACTACAGCAGATTACGAGGCGGTGATCGGTCACAGTAGTAGATCCCGAGGAGAAAGCGGGGACCGAGCCACATGACCCTGAGAATACTTCAGGCCTGAGGAATTGAGAAGGATATACCTGCAGGTTGGCAGGGCACTGCCGGGAGGCGCCGAAGAGGCGAGGGTACAGAGCTGGCACCTACCTGCTACATAGCAGCAGAGCACGCAGTAACAAACTTGGGACCCAGTGACAGCAAGGGAAGTGTACAGAGCGCACATTTGACCGCCAACCCACCGCAGGCCCATCCCATTGATCACTGCACTGGAGACAGCGAGTGCCCACTTCCACGGCAACATGGGTCGGATCACCAAGAAACGCGATACCGAACACCAGGAATCAGCGAGTGACAAAAATGGGGAGTCACGCTCACGCATGGGGGCCCGAAATGAAGGGGCGATACCCCAAGGAGAGCTATCACTCCACGACATCCTGCAGGCCATAGAAAAATCGCAGACGGCAGTGGAGACCAAGTTCGACACAATCCGAGAAGACCTGGGCCTATGACGAGCAGATCATCGAAAACTAGCCGACCGGGTTACAGCCGTAGAAGAAGAGGCAGAAAGCCTGAGGCCACCGGTCACTGCGACCGCACGCAAAGTCACGGACATAGAAAAAAAGAGTCCTGGTCCTCGAACAGCATGCAGAGGGCGCGGAAAACAGGCCCGCCGAAAAAACATTAGGGTCACGGGCCTGCCTGAAAAAGTTGAAGGGAACAATATGGTGGCATACCTTGAACACTGGCTGCACACCGCAGTGGCGGAAGAGGGCATGGCTACGTTCTTTGCAATAGAACGGGCACACAGAGTCCCAGCTCGAGCACCCCTGCCTGGCAGACCACCGCAGCCGGTGGTGGCCCGCCTCCTCTTCTATAAAGACAGAGACCATGTGCAGAGCCAGGCGCGCCTCAAAGGACAACTCAAAGTGGACAACAGCGTTGCCTGGATTTTCCCTGATTTTTCCCGGGAGGTGCAACAACAGCGAGCGTCCTTTGTCACGGTCAAAAGGAAACTGCGCCAAATGGGGGCATCCTACTCTATGGTATTCCCAGCCAGACTCTGTATAGTGCGATCAGGGGAACCACGTTCTTCACTACACCCCAGGATGTTTGGGACTGGATCGAGGAGCAAGATTCCCCGAGACTGGAAGACAAAAACCCAGCTGAAAAGGAACCTACACGCTCTCCTGACAGAGGGACGACCTCAAAGAGCCACCCGACGATGGAGGAGACGCACCGGGACAGAGCAAGTGTGATCGCAGAGGTGGCCTCACTGAGCACAACAAGCACCCGGGATGCTCCCTTGCATTCCGGAGAGGAACAGAGCGACTCGGACTCTGAGACCAGCTCGAGTACGGTGGGAGATGCCAATCAAGTCCTACCGCACATAACACAACCTGATGTGATGCAGATAGAGCATGCAATTACAGCCAGGACTATATTGTGGGGAGGGGGGCAACGGCGCCTTACACAATGTCAAGAGGGGTCCCTATACCTCGGTCCCCCCAGTGTATTAGACCTATACACTGGGGGGACCGAGGGGGCGGAGAGGTCGGCTGTCCTACAGGCAGACACTGGCCTAGTCACCACATTCGGATTCTGACTGTTAAGGCACGAGAGTGCAACGTTTGGATGGGGGAGACATTCTCACTTGTCCTGGGGAGGGGGGGAGTTGGGATGTTTATATTGTTTTCAGTTGGGCGCACTGCTGTCTATCTCTACGCGGGGTCACAGGTCATTGCACGGAGGCTGTCATCCTACGAAATTGGGTGCCGGGTGCCAGGAGGGGCAGGGGAGGCCAGACGGAGGTAGAAAGGCTGATTTGCAATGCCCACTCAGACCGAATATAATCTCCTCTATTGGAATGTCCAGGGGATGCACTCCATGCACAAACAATACAAAATCTTTTCACAACTAAATAGACAGGGGGTTCACATAGCAATGCTACAAGAGAAGCATACATTAGCCTTCGAGGGGGAGGCCAGGCATACTATACCACGTACTCGCATTTGCCAGAGGGGTCATGATCTGGATCAGGGCAGGAGTCTCCTTCCAACACACCGGCCACAAAGTGGACATACTTTACGGACAATGCACACTCCACAGACTCCAGGGTGACTGAATGGGAGGCCTTTAAGGCAGTGATTAGGGGGCGCTGCTTGGCATTATCCATAGGGGTACGACGTACACTACTGACTGACGAAGAACAGGCAGATCAAGCTTTGATGGAGGTGGAACGCAGACAGCCGGCCAATCCTGACCTCCGTCAGGAACTGCTCGAGGCAAAGGAGGAGGTGGCTGTACAGGAGGAGAGACTGAGGTGGACGCAGACGGGTAGCCCTTAATACGTTAAAACGGCCTAGATTGGGGGGAGGTATGGCGTTGCCTGACATGGAGGCCTACTACTTAGCAGGACAACTGCAGAGGTTCACACAGTGGGTGGCAGGATGCTGGGAACTGGACAGGGGAGTACCACCTTTCGCTCCGGACAGGACTGCTGTGTTCCAAACCCTGCTAATGACGGTCAGGCCTCAACATATCTGCAGCAATGAACATAAAGAGTGATAAATCGTTGCTGGGGCAGATGCCTGCAGAAAACCAGAACAAGGCGCCCATATTCTCGAGATGGCGCTGCCGCTGTTGGAAGCCCTTCTCCATGGAGGACAGTGGCGGGGCCTGGATGATTGGGTTGAAGCAGGAGTGACGAAGGTTGGGGAACTTTTCCAGGACGGGGAGCTTCTCTCCTTTGAGGACTTCAGTGCTGACTGGGACATACCACAGGGGCATTTCCTACTATACGGGGCGGTCATGGGAGCGATGAGACGACATTGGGGAGCGGGGACGACGGAACCGCCGCGACACCACATGAGAATACATAAGCTTGGCGGGTGGAACCATCAAGGCTGTGGCGTGCCTCTATAGAGCCATAGGGCGAGACTCCGTACAGCCGCTAGACAGACAGACAAATGGGGTGACGACATTAACAGACCAGTAGACGACAAGGACTGGGACAATATTGTAGAAAGAACTGCCAAAGTATCCCGGTTTAGCCTGATAAGTTTCTATATACTCCATCAAGCTTATCTAACTCCAGAATGTATTACTTTGATGGCGCGGACGCTCGATGCCCGAGGTGTCATATGCAAGGGGCGACGTTTATGCATATGGTGTGGAGCTGTGCCTCTTTAATGCAATACTGGCAGGAAGTGACACAGGTGACAGCGAGGGTGACGGAGAGGGTGGTCCACTGCACATCTGCCCACGTACTGCTCCATTTGTTTCCACACACTGCCATAACCAAGAACACAGCTAGGTTCCAGGACCTGGCATTTATCCTGGCGAAATGAGAAATAACCAGTAGCTGGAAGAAACCGGAGGGCCCCAACGTGCACAGATGGAAACGAGAGCTGGTGAAATGGGCGGGATTTGAGGGCAGGGTCCTGCTTAGGAATGCACAGCGTGGAGTGGGCAAGCCGGAACGAACCCAGGCATGGGAGGAGCTGATGGCGGACTTAACAAGAGATGGCGGGGAATCGGAGGCTTCCACCCCAGAGAGACCCTACAAGTAGAGAACCCCCAGGGACCAGATTAGGACGGAACAACTCAGTAGAGTCAGAGGGCTGGGAGCGCTCCACGGCATCGACACATGCAGGAGAGGAAGGGGGTTGCGATGGAAGGTCCCGGCACAGTACCATTACCCACACCTCGAGCGCAAGAGAGTCTATGAACTGAGCTCAATAATAGTCGAGGGGAGACAGCAGTGCGGGGTGGGAGGGGGAAGGTGGGGCTTAGTTTCTTGTTGGGGGAGAGGGGAGGGGGGAATTTTCTTGTATATATGCTCTACTGATATTAGATAGCAGTGTGGCCGTTTTAGCCAAACATTTGCGAATGGGACCAAGTAAGGGTAACAACAGATGCAATTGCTCGGTTGTGTTCTATTTTTTATTGCACATTGACACGCTGAAAAGGGTCATGCTGCATCACATGTAAAAGGCAATAAAATGTGTTTACGAAAAAAAAAAAAAATGAGTGGAAGTAGTATCTCTCTATCTCTCATGTGCATGGATGGTAAGAGGAGCAGATTGTCCAGAAAGTCGAACGCGACGACTTCCATCTTGGCTCCTGTTGGACCCCATTTAAATTGTTATCTTCCTCAAGATTGTCATCTTTCTTACTGAGTGCAGGTTGATCGTGAGGAAAGTATCCCTGGCTAGGGAGATTAAAACTACCCAACGCTCTTGGCTGGTAGAAATGTCAGGGTGACTAAGGTTGTGCCCCCTGCCTAATTAAGCGTAGCCTCATCTCTGTTGTAGGACTCTTGACCATCTTGCCAGAGCTGCGTCTATTTTGATGGCTTGATGTTTGCTGAATAAATATTGATCATTGAACAACATGTCCAATACCCTCAAATAGATGTAGTGTTTCGGAGCTTGTTTCTTCTCAAGACAGCTCCTCGATTAATCTACTGAAAGCCAGTCTTAGAAGCATCCCCATACCCCAAGGCATCTACAATGGCAGATGAAGTTGATTCCAGATCTTTGAACATGTTCTTTGATTGCTCTTGACATTCGCTCAGGAACCTTTACGTCATTCCATAACTGCCTTATATAAAGTGGTAAGCTGGCATTATTGTTTGCTATTCTCACTTCCACCACTGCAAACAACCCACATATCTTCCCAGTGGTGTCTAATCTCTTGCCTTTGCAGTTCAAGGGAACACATGGAGTTGCTGGATATCTAGAATGCCATTCTGCTGCAGTGCAGAGGCGAAGTCAGAACTTGATTTTGCAGACAAGCTGGCGAGGACTCTGGTGCTTTGTATTTCTTTTCTTGACTTGAAACCGAAAAGCAGCCCATAACTGGAGTGTACAAGCAAGATAGCCCTTTCTTACCAAACAGTCTAGCACTGGAAGAGCTCTCAGACCATCTACTTTTATCCTCAAAATCGAATAGAGACAAGTTTTGTCCACAGAAGTGACATTTCTGAGCTGCTCTGTCAACTACTGTGGAAACTGTAAACATCATGCAGGGCTAGTTTGTTCAGCAGGATCGTAATCATCCTAATCATAGTCCAATTACTGTCATCAGGAACATCACTATTCTCCCTGATAAATGTCATTATCATACTATAGTCTATTCTGTCCTTGATCTCTTATGAGAAAACAAGCGTGCTGATTTGCAAGCTCCTCGGGCAAAATTTCAGTTACGCTTGAATAGTCTCATGTAATGTAGTGTTATGCTGGTTATTTGAAATTCCCAAAATTGCACGATTACACTATGTCGCATAACTATGCGACGTTTGCAGAAAAGATTTAGCAGAAGGGCAGAGGAAAAACACAAATGATTGGAAAATAAGCAGCTGTTAATGGTACGTGTGCTTTTGTTTTGGTGGGCATCTCAAACAAAATGTACGCATTGACATTTCTCGCTTAAATGTAACACCAAATGCAGATTTTGCATAATTACTTGTCATTTTTTCTTTTTTTTTAAAGAGATTTGGGGTAATTACAGAAAAGTAAATAATATGAATTTACACAACACTACTCTGAGGTATGCACCTTTTTGCATTTTGTTGGGTGAGTACATGTTTTGACCGCCACCGGCATGATCACTAACCTTCTCCATAACGTGCGGATGAAAAAGATTGATGCAAAAGGTGTGCCAGAAGCTCCGGGGTGAATCTTATTGGAAATCAACAATTTCAGCTTTCTTGAAATAAAAATAGCACTCCTCTGATAATGCTGCTGGAGATTCAGCATTTAGAAACAACAGAAGTCAACCTTCTATGTCATTTAGAGTCTTAAAAATTGAAAGGTACCCCAGAAGGAGCAGCCGTTGGTGTTATGCCTAGATTTGTGAAAACAAAATATACATTTTGTGCGAATCTTCTGTCAAGATACTGCTTGCTCCACATTCTTACTTGCACAGCTTAAAAGAGTGATCTAGAAAGTGACACCTCAGCCAAGTTCTAACTCCCAAAATTATATCTCAGCATCCAAATACAGAATGGCGCAGACTCCACTTACTTTCTGTATCAAGGTGAGAAAGAAGCCCATATGAAGAAAGGCGGCCAAACTGAGCCAATCTGAAGTAAATTAGCATAGATTAAAGAATTCCCTATTGCCGGATACACATTTGGTATAAATTCTGGCAGGTGTGCCTCTGAGAACGGTTGGAACTCTGGGCCCATCTACCTAACTGGCTAGACTTTGGGGGCATAAAATGAGGTAGCCCCTACTTGCAGTCTATGGCCCTTTCTAGCTAGTTCTCTCTCTAGAGCAGAGGTCTTCAATCTGTGGGGCGCGACCCCCAGGGGGGCCGTGGCATCATAGGAAGGGGGGCGCGCATTCCCCAGCCTTATTGTCGGCACACAACAAAGATTGCTTAATGGCATCAGCTCCGAGCAGTAGTACCAGACAAAGCCTCGCACTGGGAGCTGCTCTGAGAAGCAAACATATTGTGGATACTCCTCACCTGTTGATGAAGGGGGATGGGTTTTGGCGACCACAACGAATAGGAGGCAGTCAGGCTCAGCGGGAGGCAAGTGCCAGCTTAATTGAGCCCAGCAGGCCTGTTCATGCACTGCATCCACAAGGAAAAATGGGAGCTGGGCTGGTGGGGTGGGGGGGGGGGGTTTGTATAGAGGGCCGTTCTAACCAAGGGGAAAATGGGATGGAAATCAGAGGCCAGAACCACCCAACTACCAACTTTCCTTACGTTCCGCTATCTTGAAATTTGTCATTTTTCCTGTTTATATTTCACTTGTACTTAATCTTGCCTTCTGTAAGAGTGTTTGCAGGCCATGACTGAGAGCCCTGGAGTTCCTTGTTCAAAGCAGTCCGAATTTCTCACAGTGGGGTCATGAAGGTGTTCAGAATACATGACCATCCAGTCCTTGGCCTCTCTGAAGAACAAAAGTTATAGTATTCAAGTTGCAAATGTAATTCTGTGCAAATGAGCGTGTCAAGGAGGTAAACAGCTGCCTAAATATTGACACAGGGTAGTCAAAGAGAATGCAGTGCTTACAGGCGAGTGAGTTCGTAGTGTTTTTGTGATGGGTTACAACGTAAAGGAGATATGAAAAAGTGAATTCCAGAGTGACTGAAAAGACAGTGCGAAGAAGTAAGAGAATAGGTGTCAGATATTCAGATGAAAGATGCAGCGAGAAAGAGCGTAGGTGTCTATTATAGAGTGAACACCACTACCCCTTCCTCAGGCTTCAGTAATGTTTATTTACAGTCTCATATGTTCAGTCTGTAAACATTTTCAATATTATTTATAAAATCATTGTTCGTATACATTCATCTTAAATGGATAACCATCACTGACAAAGCCAATAGTCCAATGGCCAATGAGGGAAATAAATGAAATTTATTTTAGGCATTCAATCCACACGCTTGATTACAAAGGCCATGCCCCTTTTACAGTCCCCCTGGGAGGGGGGGGGGGGCGGGGCGGGGGAGGGGGTTTCTAGGGGGCCGTTCTCACCGAGGGGAAAATGGGATGAAAGTCAGAGGTCAGAACCACCCAACTACGAACTTTCCTTACCTTCTGCTATCTCGAAATTTGTAATTTTTCCTGTTTTTTCCCACATAGTCTACACAAATACTTTTATAATGCATATTGTAAAGGGCTCTTGTATTTAGAAGTGATTTAACATTTTTGTTTTTTTTATTGTAGTGCATAAAAAACCTTTGTACTGGAAAGGCTTAATGACATCTGGCGCTAATATTTATATTTCCTTTTAAATACAAGTTTGCAGATTATTTGTAAGATTTATTTCAATTAACTTAAAACTCATTGAGGGGAGGAGCCTAGCGCGCATCCAAGATGGTCGCGTGAGCACAGGGCTCCCCGGACCCTCTCTGCTCCTCGGAATCTATCCTGAGAATATCCTGACGTGGCTTATGGAATCTGGGAGATAAAGACCAGCTGAGCATATATCTCTTTTCAAAACTCAAATCGGACCTGGGAATCCTGAGTTGTCGCCGTCGGAACTTTTGGGACCCACCCGACGGAGGTGACCGGGGTGAAGGTGACCCGAGGGGCCGGGCTGCAATTGAACAACAGCGGCTTCAGCGCGGTGCCAGTTGCCGATCCACCACTTTCGGTTTCGGTTTTGCACTTCAGGAGACCGGCAGGGGGGTGCGCTCGGGGTGGCGAGGTGCTTCCTGGGCCTCTGAATGAGGTTTTCTTTCACCTGCTACTAGAGTGCCTATCGCCTCGGACCCCCTATACCGACATTTTGTGGTCTTCTTGCTGGTGCCCTTACACCTCTTGATTGGGGTCCTCTTGAGTGACCGTGTTCACATGGGGGGCAAAGGGGGTCCCGAGGGCCGCAAGACCAAGGCTTCCCTCCGCGGGGGAGCAGTCCAGAGCAATAACATGGACCGATACACCCAGGGCAGGGGGCCCTCTGGCGCTGCTGGCCCCCCCTCGGATACTGCGGAGGGAGGCGCGACCGTCTCTCCGGAACTATCCCTGCAGGACATTATGGGCGCCATTGAGGGCATTAGGGAAACCATCGCGACGCAATATGAGGCCCTGGCCCGTAAGATTGACACTGTCGCGATTGATGTCACCCTGATCCGGGCCGACCTCTCCAAAACTAACGAGAGGGTCCAGGCTCTCGACACACGGACCTCCACCCTCGGTGCGGAGGTGTCGGATCTGCGGGCCGCGCTTGGAGACATCAGGGTGGTCAACGATCATATGGCCCGGCGGCTTGAGGACTTCGAGGGACGGGCCCGACGCAACAACATCCGCGTCATAGGTGTACCGGAGTCCTCTGACGGCCGCCCGGTTGACCTCGTGGTCGAGGAACTTATCCTGAAACAGTTGTCCCCGGCTGGCCTAAGTAAGTTCTTTGCCGTGGAGCGGGCCCATCGAGTTCCGGGCGGTCGGCCACGGCCGGGGGCCCCCCCGAGGCCTATCGTGGCCAAACTGTTCTACTACAGGGACCGCGACGCTATTCTGCAGGCCTCACGGACCCACGGCCCGGTTCGTCATGAGAACTCGACCATCAATTTTTATCCGGACTTCACGCAACTGGTCCAGAAACAACGGATGGGATTCCAAGGGGTGAAGCGTCGTCTCCGCGAGCTGGGCCTAAAGTATTCGATGCTCTACCCTGCAAAACTCCGAGTGGAACATGGGGATCGGACAGCCTTTTTTGACTCTCCCGTGGCTGCAAGTGACTGGCTGGACTCTCTGCCGGACGGAGGTGGCCGTCCCGGACCCTCTGCGGGCACCGCGGGTGACGGGTCCCCTTTAGAATGACTTTTGGTCCTTGACTTTGCCGTTTTGCACTGTACAGTCGGGTCTTATTTCACTTGCATATTGTGTTTAACCAGGACCAGTGAGGGGGGCGGGCGGGGACGGGTCCCTTACCTCCTCTGGGGTCTTTTCGTAGAATGGGGTTAGAGGGGCGACAGGCACACTGCAAGTTGGGGGGGTTTTTTGGCCCGCAGGGGTGCAGGGTGGGGGGAGTTGGTCCTGGGGTGGGGTTGGGGGGGAGGTGGGGTTGTTTTGCTGTGTGGTTTTTGTTTACAGGGCGAGGTACTGATTTTTGTCCACATTTGGGAACTGTGCTGCAGGCTGGGGGACCCTTGATCTATTGGGGGGGATGGGGGGGGACGGGTTGAGGCTTATGTCATGGAACGTCAATGGGTTGGGGGACCGTATCAAGCGGGGTGTAGTACTGCAATATTTGCGTCGTTTGACTCCTGATGTGGTGTTTCTCCAGGAGACGCATCTGGTTGGTAATGTTTGTCATGCAATGAACAGGGGGGGATACCGCCTCGTGGCCCATTCTGGTTTCACAACTGGTTCCAGGGGGGTGGGCATTCTCCTGCGAACCTCACTTCCAGTGGAGATCACTAAGATAGTCTCGGATGACAGAGGGCGCTATGTGTGCTTGATTGGGAGGTGGGAGGGGCAGCCCCTTGCCCTGGTTTCAGTTTACGTCCCCCCGGGCCTCCAGAACTCCACCTTCACTGACTTGGGTCGAATGCTGCTTGACCTTCCGGACAGCCTCCTGCTCATGGGCGGGGACTTTAATTCTGTGGTTTCGGGTGAACTGGATCGTCACCCACCAAGGACCCTCCCCGCTGCCCAGGCATGGCTGGGTGGGATGCTGGATACCTTCGGCCTGGTGGATAGTTGGAGATTAATGCATCCGACCCAATGTCAATTCACCTTTCACTCGGGGGCGCATGGGAGTCTCTCTAGGTTAGACTACTTCCTTATGCCCGCGGCGCAGACTGGTCGGATTCGTGAGGTCAGGCACCTGGCGCGGGGTATCTCCGACCATTCACCGCTGTGGCTTCTTTTCGACACCGGGCCGCGGTCTGCAGGGCGGATCGCTCCCATTAACCCATGGTACCTGCGAGACCCTACGACTCGTGACAGCCTGGTCAAGGCTATGGACCAATACTTCCTGGATAACGAGGGGTCGGTGTCGACTGCAATGTCCCTGTGGGAAGCCTTTAAAACCGTGATCCGCGGACACGCCCTTTCCCAGATAGTGGTGGCCAAGAGGGTCAAGAGTGAGGCAGTGGTGAGGCTGGAGACTGATATCGTGGGGCTGGAGTCGGCCTTGGAGGCGAATGTCACTCCGGACGGGCTTCATGCCCTCAGCCTGAAACAGTTTGAGTATAGGTCCCTGGTCACTGACGCGGCCAAAACTATGTATAGGGAGCAGCAGGGTCGACTGTACGATGCCGGGGACAAGGCGGGAAAGTTGATCGCGTGGCTGGACAGGAAGGAGAGAGTGAATCGTGTGGTCCCGGAGTTGCGTGCTGCGGATGGTGTGTGTGTGACGGAGCCTGACGAGATTGTGGAATGTTTTGCCGACCACCTCCGGGCTGTGTACTCCCCAGTGACTGACAGGGATGAGGACGACTCTCGCCTTCTTTTGAGGGATATCGCCTTGCCCGGCCTGTCCGTTGAAGACCGTGAGCGGCTGGACGCCCCCTTGTCGGCGGATGAAATAGCGACCGCGATCCGCTCCCTTCGCTCGGGCAAGGCTATGGGTCCCAACGGTCTGCCCATTGAGCTATATAAATTGCGCCCTGACAAGCTTGCGCCCTTCCTCAGTCGCATGTTCCGTGAGTCTCTGGCGGCGGGTTCCCTCCCGGCCGACCAGCGTTTGGCCACGATAGTCGTTATCCCCAAGGAGGACAAGCCGCGAGACCGCTGTACTTCTTACCGGCCTATTTCACTGCTAAATGCGGAGCCTAAGGTCCTGGCGAAAGTCCTTGCCAATCGTCTGTTGAGCGTCGTGTGCGATCTTATTCATCCGGACCAATGCGGATTCATCCCGCATCGTAACACCGCTCTTAACTTGCGGCGTCTTCACGGCGCCCTTGCCAGGGCGGAGCTCCTCTCCGAACCGGCCGTGCTGGTTTCTCTGGATGCCACGATGGCTTTTGACACCATCGAGTGGCCATTTCTCTGGGCCGTCTTGGCTAAGTTTGGTTTTGGGGAAGGATTTATTGGCTGGGTGAAGCTTCTTTACACGGGACCCATGGCTCAGGTGGTGGTGAATGGGCGGGTCTCTCGGCCCTTTGCCCTCGGCAGGGGCACGAGGCAGGGATGCCCGTTGTCCCCTTTGCTCTTTGCTCTCGCCCTGGAGCCACTCGCGGCTTGGCTCCGCTGGGAGCCCTCGCTTAGAGGGATCCGGTGGGCCCCGGGCTTTGAGGATCGGGTTTCGCTGTATGCGGACGATATTCTCCTATATCTCACCTCACCGCGGCAGTCGCTCAACGTCCTCTTTGACGTTTTGACTTCCTTTGGGAATAATTCGGGCCTCACGATCAATTGGTCTAAATCCTGCGTCTATCCGATCTCCGGTGGTCCTCCTCTCCTGCCGCCTCGGCTTCCGATCCAGGTATCTCTGAGCGGCTTTAAGTACCTGGGGATATACGTTTCGCTGGACCCGGTGGCTCGCTATGAGCAGAATCTCCTGCGTCCGCTTCGGCGATTGCGGGAGGACACGGCCCGGTGGTGCAGGCTGCCCCTGTCCCCGCTGGGTCGGGCCGCGCTGTTCAAAATGATGTCCCTTCCCAGGTTCCTCTATGCACTCCAGAATTCCTTCGACGTCATCCCAGTGGCCTACTTTCGGGAGGTGGAGAGCCTGCAGAGGAGATTGGTGTGGGACGGGCGGGCGCGTATTGCTCTTGCTAAGCTTACTCTCCCCTGGTACGACGGGGGCATCGCGCTTCCCGACATTCGCAGGTATTATTGGGCCGCGCAGCTTTCGGCCATCAACCATGCCACGTATGCGCCTGGCCTGAATCCGGCGTATGAGATGGACAAGTTCCTGCTTCCCGGCGGAGACTATAACAGGGCGCTTTACTCCCGCTCGGCTGGCCGGACCCTTACGGGTCCTACTAAGATTGCGGTGCGGACCTGGAGGGCTGCCACTGCGGCCACGGGCTGGAGTGAGCGACTGACATGTGCTACTCCTTTGTTTGCCTCCGATCGCCTGGGGAGCCTCTGGACTACGAAGGGGTTTGACCAGTGGGATACGATTGGTATCAGCAAAGTGGGAGACCTGTGGCATAAGGGCGCGGTTAAGACTTTCGCGGCTCTTCAGGCCGAATATGAGCTTACGGACAGGGAGTTCTTCCGCTATGCCCAAGTTCGACACGCCCTGCTTTCAGTCTTTGGAGAGGGGACCAAGATCCCGGTTTCTTCGCCCCTCGAGGACCGCATACTTGACGGACATGTCCCTGACAGTACTATTTCTTTAATCTATAAGAAACTGATTAATCATCGGGCTGACCTCTTGGTGCGCCTTCGGGAGGCTTGGACGGGGGATGGGGTGGAATTGGACGACGAGGACTGGCAGTCTGCACTGTCGTCCCCCAAGGAGGTCGCCATTCCGGCCCGTCTCCGGTTGGTACAGCTTAAGATTCTTCACCGGGTGTATGTGACGGGTCCTCGCTTAGTCTCGATGGGATATTCCGATGATGGGCTCTGTAAGCGGGGTTGTGGGCTCAGCGCCACCTTTCTCCATATCCTGTGGGAGTGCCGCGAGGTGGCGGACTACTGGCGCCGGGTACATACGGTTATGGGACAGGTCACTGGGGTTGTGCTGCTGCCGGAGGTGCGTCGCGGTGTCCTGAATGTGTGGGAGCCCAATGATTATAGCGCAGCTCAGACTCGGTGGGCGGCCCTGGGGAACATGATTGCCAAGAGAGATATAGCGCAGCTTTGGGGTGCCCAGCGGCCGCCCACCGTGTCAGTATGGAAGGAGAATATGGACTGGTGTATGTTCAGGGAGAAGACTGTGTATGTTGCCCGTGGTAAGCCGGGGGCATGGGGCAGAATCTGGGGGCAATGGAATGCATATCGCGGGGGTATCTGTACGCCCCCCCTGGTGGACACCGATATCGCCATGTCCCCCTGACCCTTGACGGTTCCGGGCACATCTTGGAATGACTACATATGGACGTTCGTTTCCCTTGGCCCCCCCCCCCCGTCCCCAGCCTCCCGGTACTCCTTCCTTTCGCGTGCTGCTTAATGGTCTGAACTGGAGTTCCCCGGAGGAAGCCTGACCTGCACTGTTTGTCTTTATGCCTCGCCTTTTGTTTTTCTTTTAGTTTTTTGTGTTTGTTGGACTTAAGTCTCCTGTTCCTTTAGAACTATCCGGAGTCACTACGGGGCCGAGCCCCGGGAACCGACTGCAGCTTTGATAACTGTATATTTTATTCTGTACTTAGCGGCCGGCCCTGGTGGTTGTAGGCCCGTGCTTGTAATCGAATTATTGTTCAATAAAAACTTATAAAAAAAAAAAAAAAAACAAAAAAAAAAAACTCATTGAGGCATAATTCTGCCAAATATTATATTTATAAAGTGCACTTGCTCGACCCTTCGTGTGATGTAGAGGGTTTCCGTAGTGAAAGCACTCGCAAACATATGTAAATAGCCATTCCCCTACTTTCTGGAAAAAGACAATCCTCTTGGGACGGTTAATTTTCATAGTTAATATGCTTCAGCTGGCGTGTCGTTCAAGGAGTGTCATGTGCTGTGAAACGGAAGCAGGGCAGACAGTTAACTGTCAGGGTGAAGTAGCTTGCCTGAAAGAAATACAAATGTGTGCTAGAAGTTAATCAAAACCAAAGGTAATGATGGACGGAGTGTTGAACATTGCAAGCACTCACCCCCAGTCAACTGATCTGGGTTTAATCCACCACCGTTCTTTAGCCCACTCTGCCACCCCAGTTCAGACATGGCCATATGCAAATCAGTCTGATCCTGTGCCTCATGGGAACAGTCCAGCCCGAACTGCCAAGCCATGTCTTCCCTGGACCGGAAACAAGCTTCCTAGGACCAGTTTCTGGCATTTCAGCCATCTTCAGCCAGGCTTGCTTGAATCCAGTGGCAAAGTGAGCAAGGGACTCACGTCTGAGCATACCCTGCCAACTTATGGCGAACAAAGCAAAACCAAAGGTAATGATGGACGGAGTGTTGAACATTGCAAGCACTCAACCCCAGTCAACTGATCTGGGTTTAATCCACCACCGTTCTTTAGCCCACTCTGCCACCCCAGTTCAGACATGGCCATATGCAAATCAGTCTGATCCTGTGCCTCATGGGAACAGTCCAACCCGAACTGCCAAGCCATGTCTTCCCTGGACCGGAAACAAGCTTCCTAGGACCAGTTTCTGGCATTGCAGCCATCTTCAGCCAGGCTTGCTTGAATCCAGTGGCAAAGTGAGCAAGGGACTCACGTCTGAGCATACCCTGCCAACTTATGGCGAACAAAGCAAAACCAAAGGTAATGATGGACGGAGTGTTGAACATTGCAAGCACTCACCCCCAGTCAACTGATCTGGGTTTAATCCACCACCGTTCTTTAGCCCACTCTGCCACCCCAGTTCAGACATGGCCATATGCAAATCAGTCTGATCCTGTGCCTCATGGGAACAGTCCAGCCCGAACTGCCAAGCCATGTCTACCCTGGACCGGAAACAAGCTTCCTAGGACCAGTTTCTGGCATTTCAGCCATCTTCAGCCAGGCTTGCTTGAATCCAGTGGCAAAGTGAGCAAGGGACTCACGTCTGAGCATACCCTGCCAACTTATGGCGAACAAAGCAAAACCAAAGGTAATGATGGACGGAGTGTTGAACATTGCAAGCACTCACCCCCAGTCAACTGATCTGGGTTTAATCCACCACCGTTCTTTAGCCCACTCTGCCACCCCAGTTCAGACTGGGGGTGAGTGCTTGCAATGTTCAACACTCCGTCCATCATTTCCTTTGGTTTTTGCTAGAAGTTAATCTGCAAATGTAAATAAAGGGTGCTTGAAAGCAGGTACTGGTTTTAATTGATCGAGTCACTCAAATCTTTGTGATGACAAAGGTGCATTCTTTTTGAGTGGTAGTGCAAAGAGAACAATTGAGCTCTGAAGTGTGTGCTTTCAATTGTAGTTGGATTTGTATTACTACTCCAGAATGTGTTGAAGGGACAGTTTTGTTAAAAAAACAAAATAGGTACAATCTGGGTATTACTAAAATGCAGGTTTTAAATAATGACTTACATATTCACAGTGCCTTCTAGCACAAAGAAATGCACGTCACTATTCTCCACTGCACCATCAAAGAATTAAATCTGTGGGTCCCTGGTTACACATAGACCTCTGAAGTGCATTAAATTAATAAATGTTTCACAATGTACTATTGTGCATTGTCCACTGAGTAACAACTTTTTGCATTTATTTTTCATTTAAGCTGCCCCTTATTTTATACGTAGCTACCTGGCAGTGGAAAACCTAAAACATTTACAGAATACACTGTTTAATATTATTTCCCCCACCGTAAAAATGATTTGCTAGGGAAATTGCGGGCGTTTATGGTTACTGATGATGAGTAACAGGTCCTAGAATGTTTTGTCAGGAAGGGGTCCTTACACCTAAAAACTTTTGACAAGGGGGTCTCAGCATCAACAAGTTTGAAGACCTCTGCTCTAGAGAATCACTGCGTGGGGACGGATGGTGATCCCCAAGCAGGGATTGACTCATTAGTCACAGGGAATAGCATATGGGGAGTCCCCTCCCGATCCACACTCCTGGCATGGGCATATGCTCCTCTCCAAAACAGATTAAATACAGTCCGACTCCCTGGTGGGGATTACCCAAGATCAGAACAGACTAACCAAATGACAGTGTGAAGACCACACTGACTTTATATGGTCACAGTTTTCACGCGTTCCAGTCGTAGGCGATGGGCCCATCCACACAAGTGGGTTCTGTTCTTATCAGGGGAAGTGTGGGAATTCTGCATGGTAGGAATTTTAGGGATCAGTAACCATACCAGTAAAAGCAAACTAGAAGCTCCTGGTAATTATCAGGCCGGGGTTCTTCAATTGTTTTGGAAAAGCAGCATTTGTCTGGCTGAACTCAATCCTGGGGCTATAAACGTTTGTGGCAAAACCTTTATGTATTTCTCCTCTTCTGCCCACCATTCCTCCGGGCAGATGGGAGATCAGTGACCCTCAAGCAGCTTCTAATTAAAGTAAACTTTTTTTTTTGTTTATTTATGCTTTTCCGTTTTCATACAAAAACCTCAGCAAACGATATACAATCGCTCAAAATGCGGCATTGGCATAGTATGCACATGACATTCATATACATTACGTAACTCATACTGCGTCACGGTACAATATCCAGGGCATGCGGAATCACAAATACAACAATCTCAGAAAATACAGTGCAGGGCTAACATACGTGAGAGAGCAAACGACCCGCTTTTGGGCCTCAGACATCAGCAACAGTCAACAAATAGGATGTGAGCGGTCCCCATATATCCCGCGGCTTGGACTTAGCGGGCAGTTCCTCTGCATAACACGTGAACTGGTCCCGGCAGTAGGTCAAATCCTGCAACCATAGCTTAGTGGTGGGTACTGCCCTACTTCCCCAGCACAAGGAGATCCTACGCTTAGCCAATAGCAACGCTATGGAGACAAATTTTTTACTGGATGGTTTCACCTTAGCACCAACCCCCAGCACACACACCTTTGGACCCCATTCTACCCCTTCATCAATCATTAGGGCCAAGAACTCTCGTAATCGAACCCCAATATTCATTTATTCTGGGACAAGCCCACGCTAGGTGATAGAAGTCAGCCCCCGGGGCTCCACAACGCTTACAAATGTCTGCCGGCTGTAGCCCGTATCGATGAAGCTGTGCCGGCGTGTAGTAGAGCTGATGCAAGTATTTATAGTGTACTAATCGCAAATTACCATTTGCTGTCAGTTTACCTGTTAGGCGGCAGCTATCCAACCAGTCAGTCCCAGATAACTGCTCCGGAAGCACAGCATTCCACCTGGCCAACGCGGCTGCCGCTCTCGGTGGTACCTCCTTCTGTGATGCGTTATAAAGCCGGGTGACTAATTTGGCTCTAGACGTAGCAGTGTATAGCAATTGCAGTGCGTCCAGAGCCGGAGGCTCCGTAGGGAAAGTAGGGTATAGGGCCCGCATCGCAGAGCACAATCTAATGAAGGCAAAAAGATGCATAGTGGAAACGTTGGCTCGGGCACTGATGTGATCCAAAGCGATGAATCGGCCACTCGGGAACACATCTGTCATTGCGGTCAGCTCCATGTCTTTAAGGAGTTGCCGCATGCCAGCCTCACTAGTGACCGAGAGGTCCGAGTGGTAGAGGAGCGGCATCCCGGGTGCATATAAGGGCAGCTTATGCGCTCGCTGACCTAGTTCGCGCCAGGCCCCAGCCGTAGTCTGCACAGTATCAACTTCCCCCTTTTCAAATACCGTATAGTTATTTACTATCATCGCCTTGAGCGGTATAGGGCTCACCACACCGGCCTCCACCGCCACATGCGGAATGTAAGCTGGATCGTGTTGCCAATAATAGGCATAGTGCGCCTGCGCACAAAGATAGTAGATGTGAAGGTCAGGCGCTGAGAAGCCGCCTTGATCATATGGAAGGGTTAGAATCTCCCACCTAAGGCGAGGATTTTTACCTCCCCAAGCTAGCGTGATCAAGAGGGAGCGAAGCCTGTCGAAAAAGTGTCGCGTCAGATGCACCGGGATGTTAAAAAAAAAAAAAAAAAAAGATAAGAAATGCGGGAGAACCACAATTTTCATCAGCGCTATCCGATCCGCGAACGATAGCGGCAACTTAATCCACCTGTTTACCTGCCCCTCAAGACGCGCTATGGCAGGGCCGAAGTTAGCCTGTATGACAGCCTGCGGGTCCCTACACAGCCAAATTCCTAAATATTTCACATCGTCTGAGCACCACGTTAGGGGATATTCCACGTCAAATTGCTGCATTCTCTCTGTGAGTGGCAGTATGGTCGACTTGGACCAGTTGATGCCCAGGCCCGAGAATCGTTCGAACCGAACATATTCCCGGATAAGCTGCGCGAGAAACCTCGCCGGTTCCCGGACATACAACACCATGTCGTCCGCATACATGGAGACTGCAAGCGGACGCTGCAAAAACCGCAAAGCCGTCTGGGCATGACGTTGTCTTAAGATACAAGCTAGGGGCTCTAACACCAGAGCAAATAACAGCGGCGATAATGGGCATCCCTGCCGCGTACCCCGCTGGATAGGGATTACTTCCGAGAGCTGCCCATTAATCCCAACTCGAGCCACCGGATTTGTATATAATAATTTAATCCAATTCGTGAAAGCAAATGGAACCCCCATACGATGCAGGACCGTGATAATATACGACCAGGATATCGAACGCTTTCGCTGCCTGGGCTCCAAAACATGCATATCTGCAAAAACCGTACGCAAATTATGCGACGTGGATCGAGTGGGGACAAACCCTGACTGGTCTGGAAGGACCATACCAGGAAGGAGCAATTGCAGTCAAGTGGCTAATACTTTTGATAAAATCTTTACATCCGTGTTTATAAGAGATAAGGGACGGTAAGACTCGCAACTGTCTGGGGCCTCCCCGGCTTTAAAGTGCAAACATTAGCGCCTCTCGCATGGTTGGCGGCAAGCTCTGAGCTTCATACGCCTCATCATATAACTGCAGGAGACATGGGGCTAACTGATCTAAATATTCTTTATGGAACTCGGACGGCAATCCGTCAGTGCCTGCAGCTTTTCTATTTGGCAAAGCTGCGATAGCATCGCGCACTTCACCCAATGTAAGCGGGTGCACGAGGAAATCTTGCTGCCTACGTGACAGCCACACCAAAGCAATATCCTCAAGATAGCGCTCGAGATCAGCCGCATTAGCAGTGGGCTTATGAGCATACATCCCGGCATAGTGATCTGTAAAGGCACGCAACATACTCGGCGTATCAGTAGAGATTGCTTGGATCGTGGGTGCTAATTTAAGTAAACTTCTTAGGCGTATCAGACTGCCTTGAAGCCCAGTTCCCTAATTGTACTTGCATGCTCTTCTGGATATTTTTTTATTGAAATAAGCTGTTTGTATGGCAGATGGGGGTGATGGTGGGGTGGGTGTACATAGTTTGTCAATGTCCTACTACATGAGGGAGATTTCACTAAAAGTGAAGCTCTGATATCTATGAGTATAACAAAGGTTGAATACCCGCACTTAAAATCTAACTCTTCAAAGAAAATAACTAAATAGGTAAACAATGACCGACATCAAGGAAGGGCTTTAAAGGAGCTGCACTCAATGCAAAGAGATACTGCATACAGGAGTGCAGAAAGTATCTGTTTTTTTTTTTAACTTTCACAGCTGTATTACAGGCCATTATAAAACTGGCTGCCTCACAGGAAGAGCTATTTTAAACTGTAGCCATATGAAATTAGGTTCTTTTTAAAAAGGGCACAGATTCCTAGCTTTCCAGTTTAACTTTTTCTAATTACAGTTGTCTTCTGAAGTAAAAAATAAAAACACCTGGATAATGTTGCCTGTGAACAAACAAAAAATATTGTAAGACGAGAGGCTTTATCTTTGTAAAAGTGCAAGTGTTCCAGGACCCTGCCTATAGGTGGAGATTGTCAATGTTTTAGGACACCAACGAGGATTCCATTATAAACAACAAGCATAGTCTAGAAGTGCAATACATATCAGGATTCAGGCCTTCCTATGAACAAGTGGCACACATTTATGGCATTAAATTCACTTGCAGGTTTCCATTTTGAAATATTTTGAAACACAAGTTCTGGTGAAGATCTGAACTCACAACTCTCAAATCCTTCCCTTCTCATCACCAACACTAACTAATCTACGATATAACCCTAATCTACTTCTCAGCTAAATCAAAACGTGGCCTACAAAGGTCTACTATGTCTCTGCCAATAGATGGTTCTTTGAGTCCAGATTCCATTTCTCTTCACAATGGGACATACAGCCTTATTGACGACACCAAGATTTTGAAACTTTAAAAGCAGTGTTTGTGCAAGTGTCATCTTATTACCTGTAACTTTATACCCCAAGAAATGTCATTTCCCTCAGGTCAGGCAATTTCTCTACTGTAATACTTAAGTTTAATTATCAATGTGAGCCGGTCCCGGCCTTACCAAGTACAATGCTGGTGATGTATATCGGCTTGATGAAGAGGCTGAGGAGGGCACCCTGCACACCCAGGATATTCCATCGAGTCAGCTTGTCACTGCCAGACATGCAGCAGATGCGGGCTGCCAGTACACTAGGGCGGCAGTAGGAGACAGGCTTCAAAATTCCCTTGGCATGGACATGAAGAGCTTGATTGATGTCTCGCAGGTTTCCAGGGCTACTATACGTAGAAGAGGTAAAAACAACAAGCATGACAACGCAGTCCAGATGAAAGACTCCTGCATTTGGGGGTGCGGGGGGTATGGGTGGGTGCGTGCATGTACTACAATGCAAGAACATTATAGATTTTAAATGGACATACCAAATAAGGCTGAACTTCAGATCAGTTGGGTGTGAGCAATCCCTATCTGAAGATTGTGCCAACTGTGTCTTCCCCCTGTTGCATTCAAGCTTAGGACTGTAGGAATTCGTTTTTTTTTTTTTACAGAGATCTTTACAACACCAGATTTATTCAGGCACACAAGTCACAACGTAAGAAACAATCTAAAAAGAGACGGTGATGTTTTTGGATGTATGAACTATCCATAACATCATAAATAGGTGGTCAACATGTTTTGGCCTTTAACTCCCAATCACAAGCAAGGGTATGGGCATTCATCAGGGCCTTATTTAAGTGCAATGGGTCTCTTACTGTTTTGTTGATCCTTGTTAGATCTGCTTTAGACTCTTAGGTAATTAACAACTCTTTTACCTTACCCCTGTATATTCCACCCACATTAATGATATTCCTTGGAATATAAGAGGTAATTTTAGATACCACAAGACAGATTGTACCATTACTTTCCCTCAAGAGGAGGCAGTAATCGCCTAGGGAAGCGAGTACCTAGATGCGAAACTCAATGACGACGACGCCCAATGACATACCCAGTGGTGATTACATACGCCACCAATGGCAGAGAATGGTGGAGTGTTTCGAGTAAACATGGAGCATAACCAGATCCTTACAGATTAGTAGTGCTTACTCCCCTTTGATTGAGGACATTATAGGATATGGAAGTAAGAGTGAATCCTATGTAAACTTCTACCTCTCCCTTTTCTGATTTGTACTCAATATAGAATTAAGCATCAGGGAAAATTTGTTAATAGGAATTTAGCTCCAAAAAATATACTTGAGTTTTCTGAAAAAAGAAAACAAAATATACATTCTTTGGTGATAGAAAATAGCACTGTTTTAGTTTATTGAGGCAGCCATATAGATAACAGAGAATGTTATGATAAACAAATTGGACATGTATGTAAAACAGATCAGCTCTCTTTCGACCAGCTTTTGCCAAACAAAGGTTAAGCAAAACTGAAGGGGTCCTCTACAAAATGTCTCACCTCAAAACATGCTTTGCAGATTGTCTCAAAATAACTCATTCCAGGTACAATCCAAGTAACATTACAGGTTTGCATTTGTATGATTTATTAACAAGACTAGTATCTGTACAATTTAATTATGTTGTCACTTTTGTTATTAGAATGTGTGCCTATTATTGTTTTTAGACAAACCGTGAAGAACAACCCGTTTGACATTTTTCAGCTGCCAGATCCGCTCTTCACAGTCCTTTTGATGAATTGGCATTAGTATATGCAATTATTGGTATCAAAATTGCCACATATGAATCCTTTTACATAAAGTCAAACATATCTTAAACAGTTATCAAAGTTTATCCTTCCTAGTCATGTAATCTTAACCTAATTATTTCTTTAAGAAATCAGTTCTTATTAATAAAAGCTTTCCAGTTGTGTTAAAATGCTTTACTTCATGTATGGTGCGGTCTGTTTCAGTGGGAGTAATTATACAAAATTATGCAGGTCATTTAATACTAAGATGCCCAAACTTTAATAAGCTATAGACAATGCACTTAAACAGCTATGCAGTTCTTGAGGAATTATGCTCAAATGGTCACTTTTAAATTGTTTTGAAATGCTAAATCTGGCTGTGGCAAATACTACTGGTCTTTTTTAGAAAAGGGCCTTATGTTTAAATGTCTAATTTCTAGATTTACATGCAATTGTTTTATGGGCTTAAGTTGTGTATTAACATTTTGCGAAATTGAAATGTACATAAAAAATAACTTTCATTGATTCTTTTAACCTCCCATCTCTTCCCAGTTCTTTTGAAGGACTGAAATTAGTTTTTATCAGGATTCCAGAAAATGAAGGCAATGACAACAGTTGGGTGATGCAGAGCCATAAGGTTTTTAAATTTCCCAGAACTACAGTGATCAGTGGATCATAAAGCTCAGTCCACAAGTCAAATATTGAAACACCCATTTTCAATATTCAGTTTGCACCCATGGTGTTAGATCTGCTCAAGATTGTTATTACACTGTCACCTATTTTTAAACATTTTTTTACGAGGTGGTCAATATTTCATACTTTTATTATTTCTACATGCTTGCATTTAGCGTACAGAATGGGTAAAAACAACAAAGGCCAATCAATAAATGGAACCATTCCACCATTCCAAAAAGACTACATTCTGTATTAAATAAGTTGTAATTGGTTTACTTTGTTCAAGGTGTCACAAAAGTTTTAGTGAGCTCACAAAACATTGAATGTACATTGAAAAACACCCTAAACGTGGACAAGGTTTGCACATTCTTTTTTTGTAATCATGGCAGGTCTATAAACGTAATAGAGGGCTACATTTCCCAGACTGATCAGATTTCAGCTGTATAGAAATTTTTCACAGCAAGTCCGAACAAAAGGAGATGAACGGCTTACACCTAATTTTCATTGTGTAAGTACTCTCGACACTGAAAAATATCATTAACTGTAATTAGGTATCTAAGAAAGCTATGTATTTGTTAACTATAGTCTGCAATCGGATTTCAGAGCTAAGCCGCCTTCAGACCAGCCCATAAATGTTTAATACCCAGGTCATGCAATGAAGTTCTAGTTAAACATTATTTTTTATGTCTCTGTAGTAACTCAAACTTTGCAAAAAAAAATCTAGTGTTAATATTAAAATGTACTAACATCCTGCATTGCCAATACACTGTCCAGATGACACCAGGATTAAATGGCCAGACCATGAAGTAGTGGAAGAGACCAAAAGGGTCAGGTCAATTTTTAAAGACACTTGGCCTGTGGTTCTTGTACGTCGCCTTGCACCCAGGAAGTAGTACCTAAAACAGCCCTGAACGAGGGACCTCCACAGACCACTCTATTCAGTTGGCAAATAATGTAGCATATTCTTTGTATGCATGTGCTTCACTTGAAATCCGTACATATGCAAAATCACCTCTCTCTACCCTTCAGTTTCCAGAAGAACCTAAAGAACTTTAACATATGTCCTGCATCACTTTCACAAATGTTCAACCTATGGAAGAACAAACAACATCGTTCAAGCATCTTCACGACTGCAAAAAAGTTGTTGCAGAACACCTTAAAGCATAAGTCTCTTGGACTAGGGATGCTTTGGAACGTCTTATCACAATAACTAGGGATAAACAAATTCATCAAAGTTGAACCGGACATCATAAAGATGTTGATTTAAAAACTTAGCCAAACTTCTTCAAGTAGGCAAATAAAAAAAAAAACATGTAGAGTTAAAAAATAAAATAAAAAAGTCTTAGACGAAGCAAAACCAGCGAAACATACTTTCACAAGAAAACTCTGCTAAAAATTAAGTGTTAGAAGAAAACATTTCCAGAAAATAAACCTTTCTATAATAAATTATGTCACGGGCAACGTGTGAAGGTGATCAGCATCACAAATTACTGTGTAAATGACCCAGAAACTGATCTCCCCAAAAACATTGGAGTAACCCATAACTATGCTACATCTCCTACTGGCCCAAACACCAGCCTTGTAGGAGGCCAACTTTTCCACTATGAAGATCAAACACCAAAACAAGTAAAAATGTGTTGCGGTATGCAGCCACAAAAAAGGGTGGACAAGACCAATCTGTTGGTCAAAGAATGCTCACCCACAAAATGTGAAGAGAAGGGCATTCAAAGAGTTAGAAAAGGAAAATCCGCCCTCCAAAAAGAATCCTTCTAGCACTTCCACACAACAGACCAAGAAGCTGTTGAAGTTGAGTTTCCAAAGTAAAGAACTCAAGGAATGGAATGATAAATTCAAAGCCTTCAATGGCTAGGAATCTTCAACAACGTACTCCAGAAGGATTACAACGCATTCCAGAATATAACTAGAGCAGAGAAAGAAGCACTACAACAACTAGCCAACAGCACGGATATCACCATTAAGCCAGCCGATAAAGGCGGAGCAACGGTCATACAGACAACCACTGACTATGATAACGAGTGTAAGAGACTACTGAGTGATCAGAGGAACTATGAAATCCTTAATGATGACCCCACAGAGAGCATTCGGGTTCACATAATGGGGATGGTGGAAGAGGCCACTGCACATGATTGGATCACTCGAAAGGAGGCTGACTTCCTAGTACAGAAGGCACCCAGAACTCCCTACTTCTACACAATCCCAAAAATCCATAAAAACCTGGAACATCCCCCTGGACGTCCCATTGTATCCGGGATCGGTTCATTATTAGAGCCTTTGTCGAAATTTGCGGATGCATTTCTTCGACAACTAGTCCAAGGAACGGATACCTATTTAAAAGATACAAAAGCAGTCTTACAACTCCTTGAAGATCTGACTTTTGATCCTACACAACACCTGTTAATAGGATTGGATGTGGAGAGCCTCTATACTAGTTTACCGCACAACGACACCTTGGATATTATTGAGGAGGTTCTTTTTTCCACCACTTGGAACTATCATACTCTCCGCAACCTAGTGATGGAATGCATTACTCTGGCCCTCAAGAAGAATTATTTTCTGTACCAAGATGTGCACTACCTACAAAAACACGGTACCAGCATGGGTAGTACCTTTGCGCCGAGCCTAGCGGGATTATATGTTCACCATCTGGAGTCCCAGAAGATACTGAACCCTCATAACCCGTTTCAACAGAACATCATTTTGTGGAAACGTTATATTGATGACGTTCTAGTGATTTGGAAAGGGGACTCTGATTCAGTCATCACCTTCATGAATTGGTTGAATCAACAAAATGCCTTTCTTAAATTCACGCATACATCATCCAACAGCAACCTAGTTTTCCTAGACCTTAACATCTATGCAGATGAAGGCCGATTGAAATCCAGCACACACTTCAAACCAACGGCCAAGAACTGCCTATTGCTATACGATAGTTTCCACCCTAGACACCTTCGTGATAATCTCCTCTATGGCCAGTTCCTGCGTCTACGGAGGAATTGCTCAGAATTGACAGACTTCAAGGCCCAGGCCAAAGATCTGGAGAAGAAATTATTAGACCGGCACTACCCAGAATCAATTGTCAAGAAGGGTTTCAAGAGAGCAAGGAACAACAATAGGGATTCTCTTTTAGAGAACCGAATATCACAGGTAGAAGAAATTAGGCCTATCTGTGTCACAACCTACAATACACACTCAAACCAGGTTTCCAAGATCATCAATAAGAATTGGAAAATTCTAAATTGTGGAGACCTCAATCTACCGAAACCCATGTTCTCCCACAAAAGGGGTAGAAATTTAAAAGACATTTTGGTGCATACCAGACCACGCAAACCACCTGCCCAACAGATCGCAAGAGGTATCCAACCACCTGTCAAGGGACATCATCCTTGCGGAATGTGCAGCACTTGCACACTAACCAGGAAGAGTACTAACATCACTTTCGCCAACGGCACTGTCTGGGAACAGAGAAAATTCACCAATTGCAACAGTAAAAATGTGGTGTACCTTATCACTTGCCCCTGCAAAATGGAATATGTGGGTATGACCACCAGACCAGTGAAAATTCGGATGGGCGAACATAAGAGTAATATTCGCTGCAAAAAAAGTACGACCAAGATGGCAACACATTTCTTGACTGTGAACATGGGGTCAATGACCTCAGATGGACGGTCATAGAACAATTACAGACCGAGCATGGACTCTTCGAAAAAGAACAACGTTGGGTGTTCCGTCTGGGCACACATGTAAAAGGTCTGAATGATGACATACCATGGTCACAACTGTCATAGTGACTTGCCTCTCTCCTTTCTTTATCATGTACGACCTACCAAATCAGATATGGCACCCCCATTTTGGTACTACCTTCAAAAATCCTGTCATCTTACAAACTACTGTATTTTGGATGCCTGTACCTTTATTTAAAACAAACCACCTAAGCATCCGTTTTATAGTTGTCAGAATAACTCTTTTCTGTCTTCGCATATGACACGATGGGCCGTTGAGTAGTACTAGCCACGTGTCAGTCCTCTAATATGACCCCTTCCATCGGGAAAGTTCCACCTCCCTTCCATTATTGCCCTTATTCTCTCCCCGTTACAACACAGCTACCACACTTCTCGACACGCGAGAGACGCTTCTCGTTCTTGCAATTTTAGCCCGCATTTTTTTGATCCGCTAACAAGCATTGCGGTTACCGTATCCTTTGTGAAGGCGGTATGCTTGAGAGACCTCTAGTCTTGAAATACCTTAATTCTAGATATCTTGTATTAACGAGTGGGCGTGTGTACACAAGAAACGCCACTCCGAAGACGCGTATTGGGTCCTCATTTCCGGTTGACAATGATCTTTGTACTCGATCTGGTCTAGTCTTCCGGCAACTTTTGAACCGGAAGTCTTTGCAACACACCAGGTGCAACTAGTTTCCCCGCAAATTGGTGAGAGCAGGCTGTATTTAAACTGGGCACTATAGGGGTTTCTCCACATTTCAACCGAACACCGGGATGGATGCACATGTAGCGATTGGCTGCTGAAGGATACGCGAGTACGGCTTAGCCGCTAGAGGATACCGGTCACGGCGTTTCTATAGGAGTAGTCAGTAGATAACAGCCATTTCTCCTTTCCATTGTCTTTTTCAGCATTGAGGCTCCTAAAAAAAAAAAAAAATAATAATTTTCCCACCCGCCCTAAGGTCCATGAGGCAATACCTCACATACACTTAAGTATGTATTTAATACATCACTGGGTCTATCTCTGATTAGGAGTATAGTCCACGTATTTTTTAGAGTGTGTGTTTTCTGTTAATTGTTCGTAGTGTCGTGTATGTCTCTATTTTCCTTACAGGTCACTGCACTTTCTTCTGCAACAATTAAGAGTTATGGCTAAAACTATCACGTTTTTTGTCACTTTCGTGGCACACTTCTTTTTGTTTGCAGGAATGATGCTTATAATCCCTGGGAACCTGAACGAGTACTTTTCCTTATTTTTTATTTTTTCTTACAGAATTGATAAGCATACCATTAGGTACTGTATATTCTCGCATGTTTTCACTTATATTGATAACATTATCATAAGTACCAATATGCACACATAGGAGGGATCTTAACCCTGGCCTGAAGAAGATGCCTAGCATCGAAACATGTTGACAACATACTAGGAGAACACCACACATTGAGTAGGAAGTCTCCGCACCACCTTTTTACTAGTACCAGCCCCCTCTGACTTATTAAAGGTCTTTTGTCCTAGGGGCCAGGTCCTTTTTAAACTCACATTCACACCTATCCCAGACCCTCCCATTGCACTCCACATAGCACTTTATTATCAGTGCTCCCACGTATTCGTAGGTCGTAGCACGCCCCGTCCCGCAGCGGGGCGGGAAGACCCCTATGATGAAGCATGACACCATTGGTCATTCTTGGTGTGTGAGGGGTATTTAAACACCTTTGTGTATGTCCAACCATTGTGGGACACCTACACCCATTTATCCCTATTTCTTTAAAACCCAGGTTTTGAATTTCCTCTTTTTTTTTCCCTAAAGAGTTGGATCTTTATGTTTAAAAATTAATCTGTAGTGGAGGACGCATCCATCTCTGGAGCCCATGAAGGGCCATCCCTCTACACTCCCTAATCTTGTTATTATTAGCTAGGAATCTTCATATCCAGCAAATTATAACAGACCTACTGGAGGTTGAATTCCTTTGAAAACAAGGAGGGGCCCATTAAAGTCCAAAGGAACAGAACACCAGAATCAACTATATAGTTAGAAAAATTCCCTTTGAACTATAGAAACACACTTTACTTAAATCGCCACTTAGAGACCATACAGTCAAATGTATCATTCAGTCAAATATATCACATGCTAAAAAACATTTCAAAATGAGATGTGAGAAACCTTACACTGAATTAAATAAAATGTATTAACACATTAGTGATCCAATTCACAGCAATAGGTAATCATAAAAAACATATATTGACACACATATGTATCTTTATTAAAAAACACATGTAAATGTTCAAACAGAAAATACATATTTAAAACAATTTACTTAATTCAAGATCTCATAAAAAGACAATGAGTAAACATCACATGGAAGGAAAATATATAAAAAGAGCACCAAAGTTGTGCCTTAACAGTGTTAATTTGTAACCTATATGGACCAGAAATAACCGGGAGCAATTCAACCTGATTTTTGTAATTCTAGTCCTAAGACAAATTCAACCAAAAACTTTGCGTTGACGCGTTTCGGTGGAATAAAGAGATAAAACCACCTTCTTCAGGACTCGTAATAATATTCCTTCCTTTGGTATAAGTAAATAAGCATACCTTACACAGAATACAATGCAAAATAAAAATAAATTAAAAACATAAAAGACATACATATTAATCAAAGACATTGAAGATCTCTCTTTTAGTGATTGATAACATGTTCTAAGTGCTCCGAGATTGAAGAATCATTAAAAATAATTACAAATAATTGCTGTAACAGGATCAATGTGAAAAAACACACATTCAAACAATGTAAATAATCAAATAATTAAATTCTTATTGCACAAAGTTGGCAATATGTAGATTTCTACACATCCCACTGAGTGTTCCATATTCTACCACTTCTGTAATTCACACATTTTGGCATTCATGTATTAACCAGAGACGACTGATACTACACAACTTAAATTAAAAAATATTCATAGGTAGAGGCCAGTATTCCCCCGTGTCTCGCTACGCCAGTCACTAATCAAAATTCAGACATGTATACCCCAGAAAGGTGGATAATACATGCAAACCATCATAAATATATCAATACCTCAGCTCATGCCGTTAAATAATAGCAGGCAGTGGACCTATAAGCTTCCGGCAGCAGGAATAACTTTAGAGAAATATGTCTGTCAAAAAAGCAAGAGGATGTAGCTAATTGTTAATTCATTAGGGGACCATGTATAATTTAACATGCAGTAGTTTTAGGAGCTAAACTACTATTAAATTCTCACCTTAATGTATTCGAGGTAGGCTCGTTTCACATACTTATTTTAGTTTGATTGATCTGTTTTTAATCACGGTCTGTAAATGAAAATAAATCCATTATCTCTACTAATAAAGATATTTAAAGCTCTATTACTCTAAATATATATGAGAATAACAGCAACTTACCAAGAGTTTAAAAGCACTGTCTCGAAATTATAGAGACAGAAAGATGCAACCAGTAATCATCTTGTGGAATATTATATTGCAAAGGTTTTCAGTTTCCAAATTGAATCTGGGTAGGCTATAAAAAGAAAGGATTTAACCCAGTGAGAATGCTATGATATTAGTCACGATTTCACACGTGTTAAATTACTCAGAACGAGATAAAAATGGTTTAGGCAATGTAAAGAATAATTAACAAAATGCGTGGCCTCTATTGAACAGCTCTTGGGCGATCGACAACGGGGACATAGTGCCCCGAGTGCGAGAAATAAAAAAGGAGGGCCCGTTAAGGAGTTTCATCCAACATTTGTGATTTGAAAGTATGGATCGTTAAGTAGCCTCCCGACTCTCCTTAGTATACAGCTTATAAGCACCTAACATACATGATGACTAAAGATACAAGGCTCCGTTCTCCCTTTGCATATCACAGGATAATTGCCAGTTCTATCTGGACCACGATCAAGGAATGCCAAATCCGCAAAACATATAAACACCATAAACAGAAAAAGCCACGATATAAAGACCATCCATACCCGCTCAACGAGATGCCCGTAAATCACAGCTCATTCTTACCTATATAGCTCTACACCTCAGGGTTCTCAAGTGCCAGTTAGTGCATCTCTGTGGAACGCGAACAAACGCTTTCACAACTAAGGAGACGCATTATATACACGTCACCACATACGTAATACGTAGGGTGCGTGAGATAAATAGTATGAACCCAGATTGCACGAATCTTAGAAAAGAGTGCCTCCATATTTAGATAGTCATCTAATAGTTAAAGAGCCTGACAATGCATGTCCTAAACATACACCCATCGAAATAGAGGCAAGATAAACACAGGAATAGAAAGATTAATGCTAAGAATTAATAGAAATATATAGTGTATTCCTAATTGCCCGTACCATTAGAGAATTTGTTAAGATTTCAAAACCCAACTTAATTTCTCGTCTGGCCCGTCCATCAGACAGCCTATTGAATTTATCATGCGTAACCAATGGCAGAAATGTCTAAAAATAATATGGGCGACATAAAAAAAAAAGATAATAAAGTAAGAACCCAAATAGGACTAAAACCTGATGAATGGGATAGCGTTCTTAGCTTGAAAGCGTCGCCATATTAGGACGGTCGTATCTTCGTGCACGTATCACTGGGCTCATGTCATTCCGAGGCATCACTTAGCATTGATGCCGAATGGTACAAGTATTAGATTCATTATAAATGGAAACTGCATATATAATTAGCAGGAAAAACCGCAAATGATAAAATAAATGACTATCTAAACTTAAAAATCACTATTAAATATCAAATGTCCATATAGAGATCATGTCCTGTGGGTGTATAATGAACGAACATCATCCACTGACAGGAACTAACCAAATAGGAAGAAAAAGAATGTTTAACCTAACATATCCTATAGATTCTAAAGAGGTGATGGAGCAATTGTATCACTATTCAGCACAGATCCCAACATTGAGGCCAACAGAGTACTTCTATACAGCAAGTTTCATCCAGTCCTCTTTGGTATTAAGACCTCTATTTATAGTATTAAGAATGGAAATATACCATTGTTTTCTATTTTTTCTTTTGATTTCCATATTGCCCCCTGTAATATTACCTGTAATTTTTTTCTATCACAAACCACTTGAATTCTGTGTGTTTGTGTTTCATTGAGTTATAATGTTCTACAAGAGGGGCATTATGTTTATTAGTTTTAAGCGCTGACCGGTGTTCCAGTAGGCGTAATCTGAGCTCCCTCCCCGTTTCGCCTACATATGCTAAACCACATGGACAGCGCAAAAAGTAAACAACATTGCAACTCCTACAGTTGTTCATACTCTTAGATGACAGCGTAAATCCATTGTAGGACACAAATTTTGTGACCAGACAATGTTCGCAAATACTACATGTACCACATGGGAAGTTACCTAAAACATTATGCATGTATAGTGAGGCTTGTGTTTGAGGTTTGCTAGCTCTGTAGGTAGTGACCAAATTCTTCCGAATGTTATCATTTCGCTTAAATGCAAACAGTGGTTTGAGAAGTTTAATTTCCATCCCTTCGTTTAAAATATTCCAATTGGAATTAACCAAATTTTTCAATTTGTTACTAATATTCGAAAACTGTGTAACAAAAACCAAACGTTTTTCTGACGCCTCATCCTTTTTCTTTTTTTCCAGATGGTTTTGTTCAAACATGCTCTCACAGTTATAAAACCTAGCACGTTTAAATGCTTGTTTAATCAGTTTCTTAGGGTACCCACGGTCTAAAAGTTTACTCTTAAGAATTTTAGGGTGTTTATAAAAGTCATCCAAAGAGGTACAGTTTCTCATTTTCACAGTTTCTGCATCAAAAAAGCAGGCTAGAGAAGATGAGTCCCTGTACTATTCAGAAAACCCCAATAAATCGCCTGTGCACGGTAAAAGGTGGCAAGAAGAAAAGTCACTAGTGAAAGTACTTGTGATCTTTACCACAGATAATCTGGAAGACAGACTAGGTTACCTGTTTGGGGTCCAATTTCTGGGAGTGACCCACCTAGTTGCTTCGTTCCTTCTGCAAGCACAAAGTATCCGGAACGGGAATCTTGAATGGCAGGACCCATATAATAAACTGAGAAGAGACTCAATCAAGCTTAGCCACTGGTACATCCCAACCAGTAGAAGGGCCTGTGACTACAATGACACAGAATATGAAGGCCGAAACTTACCTAAACAAGAGCATGCCACTAAGCTGGGGTGTGAGCTGACCATATCCACTAGAACAGTGCCACTCGTAAATTTTGGAAAGTCAACAAGATCTCCTAATGGCTCATCCTGAGTGACCAATTCACAACCGCTGATTTGTGGAAGAAGGCTCCTGTTTGGCCATTTACTTAATTAACAAAGTCAACTTTGCTTCTTGTAAAGCACAACTAGAAAAATGTATTTCACTAGTCTGAACATTTCCTTTTTCTGTATCTGTAGGAGTAGTTTACTGCTATTCCTTCTCCAATCAGCTTCTTGATGTAGTGCACAGTGTTTTTTTTCATGCACACTTGGTACCTGTGGGCATCAACTGATCAAAGTGCACCTCCAAGCCAAGTTTTGCAAAGTGCACAGTCTTTTTAGCATTGTGAACATGTGGAACATGTTACCATCTCAATTTCCCCCAGCAAGATGTTCAGATATGCGGAGGATTCTTTGGGCACCTCCAGGATGTCCTATCTCGCAGCCTGTTCCTCTTGCCTCTCCCTTCTAGACTACATTATACTGTATCCATACTTAAGTAGAGCACCTCTTAAGTCCTGTAGGTGAAAGTGGATGGACAAGGGAGGAGTTGAGGTAATGTTAAGAGGAATCTATCTTTCACACCAGTATTTACAGGAAGTTAGCAGGTGTGGTCTAACAAAGCAGGTGTGGTCTAACAAAGCAGCTGAATCCCTGCCCATCTCACCACACTCTTAACTAGCCGACTACAAATCCAGATTCGTCAGAGGTCTGTCAAACTTTCAAATAAAGAGCATACGCTCCCTCCTCCATGCACACACTTGCATGCGAACCTGTGACCAGTAAAAGAAACAAAAGAGGTACCGTTTGGGGAAGCACAAAAAAAAGAATATTTAATGAGTACAGGTACACCAGAACTTGCACAGCGTAGGAGCATGTAACCATCTTGGACTAATTAGACTTACTGGAAATTTTCTGCAGCTCCTGTAGGCACTTGTCTAAGATACAGGTGAAACAAGATATATGGTTTCAATTCCAGGATGTCATTTTCCTTTGAACGACAAAAAATTGACTTTTCCAATGCAACAGGATTTCCAGAATAGAAGAGCATTAGGTGTTTGTATAGAAATCTGTAAAAGCAGTCACATTCAGTCATAAATTAGTGTTTGGAGCAGTACAATATGAATTACTCAGATAGACAGAAGTCAACCGTAGTATACATGATCAATGGAGACAAGAATCTCAATTTAAAAATGAAATCAACATTATAACGTCATGTCAGGTAAGACCTTTTTTACTGTCAGTACACAAACCCTTGACAAGAAAGACCACTGACACCTTTAGTTGCCATTTCATTATTTACACAACTTAAGCTAAAAGCAGGGTACTGAATATACAGTATGTACAATATATAGTTACTAAACAAAGTAACTCCTATTTTCGTATTCCTTGAGCCTTTTAAAAAATATGAACAAGAGAGTATCCAATTAGATAATATCAGAGTAAATATAAAGCACATTTTCAAAACATAGAAGCCTGAAACTGCATATCTTTGCCACGTTGCATGTGCATGGCAATATTAGGCCTAGTGGCCTTCCATATTGCTAGACCAGCTTACCAGAACTTCACAATGAAGGATGTGAAGCAATGAAAAGCTCCATGCAGAAAAGGTACCTACTTGTACCAGGTGTCTGCATGCTTGTTCGCGAATGTCATGTGGTGAGACGGTCACAGCCTGTACCTTCTGTCCATCAGGTAGCCTCGCTCTCATGCTTACGAGGCTGGGTCAATGCAACACAACAAGTCATGTGGTCACAACATGGCCTCCTCACAAGTACCTGCCTTGTAGGTGGAAAAGGTTCACAGTGGTGATGTACAAGTTACTTACCTTCGGTAACGATGTATCTGGTAGAGACGATTCTAGCCGCAGATTCCTTAACGTAGAATTATCCCCAGGCGTGAGACTGGACCCGGAAAACTTTCTTGCCCAGCATCTCTGCGCGCCGGGGTGGCGGTACCACGCGACTCGGCCCGATGTCCTCTGCGGGCGTGACGTCAGCGAGGACACATAAGCCCCACTCCGGCCCGCTGATGTCAGTTTGCTTCGGAGAACTTTTCTGCGCCACAACACGGAGCCATCACAACAAAACTGAGGAGAGCATGAGAACAGTGTGTGAAAAAACTGAGAAACACAGTAGAGAGAAACAAAAGGTGAGGAACAGCACCAGTTGGCACCAAGGCACCAGAAGGCTACAACAGCAAAGCCAAAGCAGGAAAAGAGCAAAGCACCACTCTGAGAAACAACCGTGCAAGCCAAGGCGACAGCACCAGTCGGCACCAAAGCACCACAAGGCCAGAGCAGCGAAGCCAGAGCAAGAAAAGCGCAAAGCACCACTCCGTGGAACCACCGTGCAAGCCCAGGCGAGAGTCATCCTGGAGGCACAAGCATGAGAAAGCGCTGTGACAGAAAGAGAAAAGGTCTGCAACCACAGAGTGAAGGCCACAAGCCCAGGACAGCCATCCATCCCCAGACTACAATGCTAAGGAGGGCCATAACCCCTGAAAAGAGTAGGAGGCCAAAGGACAGGCAAAAGATTTCCCAACGTAGAAGACCGCAAGGGGATCAGAAACTCTAACAGAGGGAACAGAGCAAAAGTAAGCCCATACACTGGAGAGGAACTAACTGGAGGGATACCTGACCGGAAGAAAACAAAGAAGACACCCACAGAAGACAAGCCACCCAGAGGGAGGCGACTGCAAAAACCCAAGCAGAGGGTCCTCGCAGAACAGGGAGGAAGGGCGGGTCGTGAAGGAATCTGCGGCTAGAATTGAATATGCTACTTACCAGTATGCATCTGTTCTTGGCATGTAGGGCTGCTGACATTCATATCTGTGCATAGATCGCCGCCTAGTGTTGGGTCCGGATGTTTGCACGTTGTTGTCCTGGAAGAGTCTTCGAAGTATCCTGAGATAGGTGACTCCTCCCCTGGACCATAGTGCGCATGGGCATCCTCAGATTGTTTTTCGCCGTTGTGGCAGTGATGGAGTAGATACAGAAAGTGATGACCATGCTATACAGTAATTCTGAGAGCTGCAGCTGCTACAGGCGCCGGGGAGGAGGGTGGGCGATATGAATGTCAGCAGCCCTACATGCCAAGAACAGATGCATACTGGTAAGTAGCATATTCAGTTCGAGGCATGTGGGCTGCTGAATTCATGTCTGTGCATAGAATACATAGCAGTACCTCCTATTAGCGGCGGCTACCAGTGCCAGCTGCAGCGGTCTGAAAAAGAGTTTTGAGAACAGCCTGTCCTACAGCTGCCTGCTGTTTTGATTGCACATCTACACAGTAGTGTTTGGTAAATGTATGTGTAGTGGACCAGGTGGCTGTTCTACATATGTCATGCAAAGGAATGTTTCCCAGGAAAGCCATGGAGGCCCCTAACTTACGTGTTGAGTGGGCTCGTGGGGGAATCGTTAATGTGCGTTTAGCCTTTTGATAGCAAATTTGAATACATTTAACGATCCATCTGGCTATACCTGCTTTGGAGATGGCGTTACCTTTGTGGTGTGGGGCAAAGGCAACGAAAAGTTGTTTTGTTTTCCTGAAGACTTTAGTCCTGTCTATATAGTACATGAGGGCTCTCTTTACATCCAGTGTATGGAGTGCTCTTTCTGCGACAGTTTGTGGGTTTTGAAAGAAAACAGGCAGTTCAATAGTTTGAGTCATGTGGAACTGCGAGATCACTTTGGGCATGAATTTTGGGTTGGTACGTAGTACAACCCTGTTTGCGTGAACCTGTATGAATGTCTCTTGAATGGTTAGTGCCTGGATTTCACTAACTCTCCTCAAAGAAGTGATCGCTACTAGGAAAGCTACTTTCCAGGTGAGGAACTGAATCTCGCATGAGTGTAGAGGTTCGAAGGGTGGACCCATCAGGCGTGTGAGGACCAAGTTGAGGTTCCACATTGGAGCTGGTGGGTGGCTTGGAGGAATTACTCGTTTGAGTCCTTCCAAGAATGCTTTGATGGCAGGCACTCTGAATAGAGAGAGGTGCTGCCTGGTCTGGAGATAGGCTGATATTGCGGTCAAATGGACACGTATTGAGGTGTATGCCAGATTGCATCGGTATAGGTGTAAGAGGTAACAAATTATGTTTTGGATGGATGCATCTAGCGGGTTAATGTCATTGTTATTGCAATAAATTACGAACCTTTTCCATTTGGCTGCATAGCAAGCTCTGGTAGTGGGTCTTCTAGCTTCCTTAATGATGTCCATACAGTCAGGTGGCAGATTCAGGTAGCCAAACTCTAGGACTTCAGGAGCCAGATTGCCAGGTTCAGCTGTTGCGGATCTGGGTGCTGAATCTCTCCATGGTTCTGCGTCAAATGCGCGGGTTTGATCCGCAGCCTTTGATGCGGCACCACGGAAAGTTCGAGAAAGGTGGTGTACCATGGTTGGCGTGCCCACGTTGGAGCAACCAGGACGAGTGTCAGTGAGTGTTGTCTGAGTTTGCGCGCCACCAGCGGTATCAATGGTGCTGGAGGAAAAGCGTACGCAAATCTGCCGGACCAGTTCATCCATATCGCATTGCCCTGCGACTGCGGATGTGGGAACCTGGCGGCAAAGCGTTGGCATTTTGCGTTTTCGCTTGTGGCGAATAGGTCTATCTCTGGATGACCCCACTGCTGGAAGTACGGTTGGAGTACTGATGGGTGTAACTCCCACTCGTGCATCTGGTGGCTGTGTCTGCTGAGCAGATCCGCCATCTGGTTGTCCTTGCCGGGGAGGTGTTCCGCCATGAGGAACATGTTCCTCTGAATGGCCCACTTCCACATGCTCTGAGCCAGATGAGACAACTGTGGAGAGTGCGTTCCTCCCTGCTTTTGTATGTAGTACATGGCGGTCATGTTGTCCGTCCGGATCAACACGACCTTGTTGCACAGATGTACTTTGAATGCCTTCATGGCTAGGAAGATTGCCATCAGTTCCAGAAGGTTGATGTGCATCTTCTTTTGTTGTGTTGTCCATAGTCCCTGCACTGTGTAATTGAGTACATGAGCTCCCCATCCCTGGAGAGACGCGTCCGCTGTCAGTATTATTTGTGGAACAGGCTCTTGGAACGGTCGGCCCTTGCAAAGGTTTTGTGGGTTCCACCAATGCAGAGAGTTGTATGCCCGACCGCTCACCAACACTAGGTCTTTCAGTTGCCCGTGAGCCTGATTCCATTGACGTGCTAAGCACTCCTGAAGCGGGCGCATATGTAGTCTCGCGTGTGGGACTATGAAGATGCAGGAGGCCATCATGCCTATCAACTGCATGAACACTCGCGCAGGAAGGGAGTGTTGTGGTTTGAACTTGGAAATCAGCATTTGTATGCTGTTGATCCTCACTAAATTTGGCTGAGCTGTGGCTGCCAGAGTGTCTATGGTCGCACCTAGGTACTGTTGTACGTGTGCGGGTTGGAGATGTGATTTTGGGTAATTTAGTGAGAACCCCAGACTGTGAAGGTGAATGGTGTGGGACATGTGGCTGGCACATTGCTGGGCTGACTTTGCCAGTCGTCCAGGTAAGGGTACACGTGAATGTGTTGCCTCCGTAGATGTGCAGCCACAGTAGCTAGGCACTTTGTGAAAACTCTGGGTGCTGTTGTCACGCCGAAGGGGAGAACCTTGAATTGGTAGTGCTGCCCTTGAATAGTGAACCTGAGATATTTTCTGTGTGAGGGGTGAATGGGTATGTGGAAATATGCGTCTTTGAGATCTAGCGTGGCTAGGAAGTCTCCCTGTTTGAGCAGCGGGAGGACTTGTTGTAGGGTGAGCATGTGGAAATGCTCTGACAGAATGTAGCGGTTGAGGGGTCTCAGGTCTAGTATAGGTCTGAGTGACCCGTCCTTTTTTGGTATTAAGAAGTACAGGGAGTATATCCCCATGCCTTGCTCGTGGACGGGTACGACCTCTATTGCGCCTTTTTCCAGCATACTTAGTACTTCCTGCTGTAAGAGCGCTAAGTGCTCTGAGGACATAGGACGGTGTTTTGGCGGTATTGTGGGTGGAGTGGAGGTTAATTCTAGGCAGTAACCGTGTTTGATAATATCTTTGACCCACCTGTCCGTGGTGATGGAGTTCCACGTGGACAGGAACCGTTGTAGCCTTCCCCCGACAGGTGTTATGTGGTCGGGAGGAAGGGAGAGGGCGTCACTGTTTGTTCTTGGGGGAGGACCTGGTATTGCCGTATCCGCGTCCTCTGCCCTTTGTGCTGGAGCCACGATACCCACCCCGGGTGTTTTTATCGTAGGTACTTTGTGTGTTGCCCTTGTTGTAGGTTTGCTGTGACCCCTGTCCTCTGCCTGCTCCTCTATTCCCGGGGCGACGAAAGGAGCCACTCCGAAAGGTCTGCGTTTGGAGAGCCCCAATGGACTTTGCAGTGTCTGTGTCCTTTTTTATTTTCTCTAGGGTGGCGTCAACTTCCGGCCCGAATAAGTAGTCGGGGTTGACCGGCTGATTGAGAATGTTATTTTGAAACTCAGGTTTGAATCCGGAAATTCATAACCAGGCGTGTCGTCGTAGCATGACGCTGGTGTTTATTGCTCTGGTAGCTGTATCTGCGGCATCCAGTGCACACTTAATGGATGCGTTTGTGAGGAGTTGTCCCTCCCTGATGGATCTCTGCTCCCTCTTTGTATTGGTCAGGGAGATGTTGGAGTAGGGTTTCTAATGTGTCATAGTGTGCGCGATCGTAGCGAGCTAGGAGCGCCTGTGTATTGGCAATACGCCATATGTTAGCTGCCTGGGCTGCCACCCGTTTGCCGGAGGTCTCTAGCACCTTGGACTCTTTGTCCGGGGGAGGAGCATCCCCAGTTGTTTGAGAGTGTGCCCGTTTGCGAGCATTTGCGACTACGATGGAATCTAGAGGCAACTGGCCTCTAATGTACGTAGGGTCCCCAGGCGCGGACCTATATTTTTTGTCAATCCTGGGGTTTATCACTCTTGCCCTGGTGGGTTCTTTGAAAATGTCCTTTGCTGGTTTGAGGACACCTTTTAGCATGGGTAGAGTTTTGATATTCCTTTCTGAGGATGCGAAAGTATCCATTAGAAAATCGTCCTCGATTGTGTCAGAGTGGAGTTGCACACCATGATTTTCCGCAGCACGTTCTATTAGGGCGTTGAATGCGGCAGTGTCCTCTGTGGGAGACGTTTTTGCGCCATAGAGCTGCGTGTCCTGTGTATCCATAGGTGCACCTGTGTCTACAGGGTCATCCCAAGCCTGGTCAGGGTCCTGTTGGCCCTCAGGGTCCATCCCTCTTGGGTAGGGGACGTCGTCACCCATATAGTCCTCCAAAACGTCGGTTTCGGAGTGTGTCGGGGAGAAGGACTGTGGATCTGGGTAGGAGGTATGGAGACGTTCGTAAAGAACTGGCTCCGAATCCGCTGGCAGCTTTTTCTTCAGCGGGATCCGGTAGGAGTCCAAAGCGTGTTCGGAAGATATTCTCCGCTTGTGGAGCATAATTCTGCCGGTGTCGGCATCGATGATGTGAGATGGTGACGTCTCCGTAGGAGAGCATTCGGCAGGTGTGATCCTAGTTTGGGTGACACGAGTTCTTATTTCAAACATTTTTGGCGCCGTGGATGGCGGCAGGCCAAAAGTGATATGAGGTGTCGCTGGAGAAGCTTTTTGAGCTTTTTTCGGCTCTGGGCCCGACGTGTCCTGGAGGGCTGCCTTTTCTTTGATGCGTTGCAAGGATTCTGCAACTTGTCGCACCTGGAGCGCCGACGGTTGCTTGGCGCCGAGCGGTTCAGTAGAGGCAGGCGTGGGCTTCTTCTGGGCCACGGGGTCATCGAGTCGAGGAGAGGCGGTAGCCGTTGACGGCGTCGATGATTGTTCCTTAGGTGCTGCTTTCGAAGGGGTGTGCGACGCAGCGGCCATTTTGACCTTCGTGGCCGGAGCCGATTGTTTCGGTGCCTGGTGCCGAGGCGGTTTGTCGGTGCCCATGGCCTTTTTCCGTGTGTCGGCGCCGACGTCTGCTGCTGCGAGTTCGACACCGAAGTCCCGTTTGGTGCGGTCGGTGCCGACGGGTTTTGCTGGCGTCGAAGGTGTAGTGGGCTTCGATCCGACCAGTACCACTTTCAGTTTCGGTTTCTGTGGAACCGACACGACTTTTGGTTTCGGTTTCGATGAAGGGAAACCAGCCGGTTTGGGTCCTAATGGCTGTCGCTGAATGTCCGAGGCCGGGCCCGAGGGCGGGGCCGAAGAATCGCGAGATAGGTCTTGGGTAAGGCCCGAAGGCGATCCCTCGACCGGAGCCATAGACTGACGCACTGGGATATCCTCCGTCTGTACGGGTAGGCCTTGCTCGTCACCGGAGCCACTTTCTTCGGCCCCTAAGGCCTCATCGTAGTCTCCTACCTCGGTGTCGTCTTCATCTCTGTGAAAGAGTTGTTCTTCGATGTCTTCCGATCCGGAATCGTGTTCGGAAGCGGGGCTGGAGGGCAGGTTCTCCACGCCTTCTACATCTTCGTCCTCGGCGCTGAAGATGTTGGTCGGGGCCGGTGCCGCTTGCTGCGCTTCAAGTCTCGCCGCTCGTCGATTCCGAAGGGTCTTCTTGGATCGGAATCGGGCACAGGCCATACATGTGGATTCGTCGTGATCCGGTGAAAGGCATTTGTTGCACACCGGGTGGACGTCGATATGGGGATATTTCGCATTGCAAACAGGACACCGCTTGAATGGTGTCCTCGATTCCATCGTCGATGGTGTCGATGGTCGATGCGAAAAAGTTGTTTTTGAAGTTAATAAACTAACAAGTAACTGTCGATACCGATCGGGAACAGTACCGACGCGAACTAAAGGCCTTTTGGCCTGAAAAAAGTTTTTCCTAACTTGAGTCAAGATAAGCACATCCGAACCCAATGGCGGAAAAAAACAATCTGAGGATGGAGAGGATGCCCATGCGCACTATGGTCCAGGGGAGGAGTCACCTATCTCAGGATACTTCGAAGACTCTTCCAGGACAACAACGTGCAAACATCCGGACCCAACACTAGGCGGCGATCTATGCACAGATATGAATTCAGCAGCCCACATGCCTCGAACCGTCTCTACCAGATACATCGTTACCGAAGGTAACTTGTACATCTGATAGAGACTACTAGCCGCAGATTCCTTAACGTAGAATAGATACCCTAGCCATACCCAGAAGGGAGGAGGGCCTGCGAGAGAGCCTCCACACCAGGAGTGACACAGGGCCCTAGCAGGGGACGTGTCACAGGGTCAAGAAGGGAAAGGCCAGGATACCCTAAACCCAACCAAGGGAGAACCGCCCAACACCCCGCAGGGGCAGACAGCACCCGAAGAGCCTCAAGGAACACAAGGACCACCTCAAAATCTAGGGAGAAGAGGTAGAACCGGTGGCAGGGCCCACCGTAAGAAACACAGACACAGTGACAGAAAAGAGCTGAACACACCTCAGCCGCAAGCAGTGGACAAGGCAGGAACGGCTCCACCGTTAATAGCGCAGACGGAAGAAGAAAGGTACAGTTGCGCAAAGCCCCAACGGAACCAGGGGCAGGGGCACAAGGGAATACATCAAAGGCCACAACGGTGGAGTAGAACAAGCAGGCCTGCACAGGCCTGCACAGCCAGCAGCAGGCAACACCACGGAACGGCGTACCCAGGACAAGCCAGACGCCGGAAGAGGCCAGGACACACCCCAAAGGAGGGGCCGGTCCAGAAACACACACGGACCCACGAAGAAGTGGAACCAGGCAGAAAAGAAGAGAGAGAGACGGAGGACGGACCAAGCCGTCCACCAGAACACAGAAGCCAAGGAAAGCCAGTCCCTCCGGAACAGCAGACAGAGGACCAAGCGGAACCACCGGACAGATGTGCGGAACCACCTCAACACAATGCCGCAGACAGCAGGCTAGACTGGCCTAGTGATGTAGCGGACAAGGAGGACGACGGACCTGGGCACATCGCAAGCTGCTGCAAGACAACCGGCAAGAAGATCGCACCTGCGACATACCGGGACACCACAGACAGCAAGGAGCCCGAAAAGGGCGACCACACCTCCCCAGCACATGACAGAGCCATGTAATAGCTACAATCACCCCACATAGGGTATGTTATGTCCCAAGAAACATGGGAACACCTCTTAGGAAAATAATTCTGCAGCAGAGGACAAACAGAAAGACCTGCGGAGAAAACCTTCAAAAAAAGGCCGGCCCAGCAGCCAACAGCACCAAAGTGCCAACGAAAGGACCCTAAAGGCACACCAACCACACAGAACACACAACCAGGGCTACACGTTACTAGGCCCCAGGAAACAATGGGAGAACACCTCCCAGAACACAGACCGACATCCAGGTCACTGAGGAGGAGGAGGACGACGACGAAGCCCCGCAAGGAACCTCTGATTGGCAGAATCCGCAGGGGCGTGGAACAAAAGAGTGCCATCGAAGGGTAGGTCAAACAGCCGTTCTCTAACGTTCTCAAGGAAAACACTATCCCTCAGCCAAGCAAGGCGACGAAGGGCCACTGAAGCAGCCATGGTGCGACCTAGCACCTCAGAACCGTCCAGAGCCGAGCGAAGAATAAACGCCACCAGCTCCCTACCATACAATACATGGTGCCGCAGATAAGCGCAGGCACCCTCCTAAGAAGCAGAAGACAGAAGGGACTCCGCCGAATCCCACAAGCAAGAATTGGCCCTGGCCAACACACAAAGCGTGTTAAGCACCCCCAAGGCAGCACTGGAGGAGGCGAAGATGTTGCGCCCCCAGGAATCCAACCACCGGGCCTCCCGTGACAGGGGACACAACACCGATGGCATGGAGGGAAAGGCAGTCTGTAAAAGAGGGCCCCTGGTAGAAGGGTGGCAGGAAAGGCAGACAGGATCATGCGGAGCAGGACGGTGGCGGTGCAGAAGCGGCTGGGGAACCGGGTCGCCAATGGCAGGATGCCCCCAGGCCCCCAAGAGAGAATTATGGAGCGAAGCCTCAAAGGGAAGAAGCAGCTCACGTTCACCAGAGCCCTGATGGAGAACCTCCAGCAAATGATCCGTGGGGAAATGGGCAGCCGGGTCGCCCATGCGCAAAATCCCCGCAGCCTTGGAAACAGCCCGGGCGAAGACAGCACTCGCCTCCGTAGGGCAACGCGGTGGGGAGAGCAATTCCTCCGTGGGCGACGGCTGTAAGCTAAGCTTGCCGTCCCCCAGCCCAACTGGAGGAAGGAAAGGCCAAGCCCAGAACGGGGCAAGGTTGAACGATGAGTGGGGAACCTGAGGCGCCTCCGGGGAAGACTGCAGGCGCGGGGACGGCGAAGAGCCGTCCTTGGAAGACGCCGGAGAAAAGGCCACGACGCGGCGTCCGTCTCCGGAGAAGAAGAAACAAACAAACAGTTGCCAAACCTCTGGAGAAGAGGGGGCGTCCGAAGACGAATCAAGGACCCGGCGTCGGCACGGCAGAGTCTGCCACCGGCATCAGCTCAAAGTCGACCGGCGCCGAAGGGGACACCGAGACGACCTGTGCCACGACTCGCGCAGCGGGCGGGGTCAGAGCGGCCAAAGAAGGGCGCAGACTCGACCTCCGACGAGGCAGCCGCCTGCGGGGAGAGACGAGGGGGGCCCGGGAACACGCCCCGGCCCCTAGCCAGCCCCTGCTGCGCCGCCAGGGCCAGCAGCCGCCGGCACCGGAGAGGAGTCAGCTTGGACAAGGCTGCCGCCTGCCCAGAGGACCGAGGGGGACTCGAGGACGAGCCCCGGCAACGTCCCGCGACACCACAGGGACCCCCACGGGGTTTGCGGTGAGGCAGAGGCACCGTGGTCCGAAGGAGGGAACCGCGTAGGAACATACCCCGACGACACCACATCCCCAGGACCTGAAGCCGAACTTGTCGGCGCCGGAGCCGCTGGCAACACCGCAGAAGGCCCCGCACACGGCAAGGGATCTGCAGATGTCCCAGGAAGATGAGGGGGAGGAGGAAGAGCCAAAGTGGCCTGCAAGGCCGCCGCATAGGCCTCCATTTGGCCCCCGCGCCGGGGAACGGCAGGTAGGGTGGCAACGTGCGGGGCCCCACAACCCACAGCAAACCCGCGCCCCCTACAGGGTGGGGACTGGGCCTCTGGGACAAACTGCGACAGTTACCAACAGGTGGGCGACGCCCTTGTGGCCTCGGAGAGGGACGATGTCGGAGACGGAAGCGGTGGTTCTTGAACCCTTCCGTGGGGGACGGACGCGGCGCCGACGCAGACCTGGATATGCGGGCCGAGAGGAGTTTCATCCGGCGCACCCGCCGGAACTTCGGCTTCATCTGCTGACAAGCCTCGCAGTCCGTGGAGTAGTGGTGCTCCCCCAAACACCACATACAAATGGGGTGAGGGTCCGTCGCCAACATCTGGCGCGCGCAAGACGAGCACGTCTTGAAGCACGAAGGAATTCGCACACTGTTCACAAGAAAACGCAAAGAGTAAAAAGGCGGCCTGAAAACAGGCCAGGAACACAATCCGGATCCATGTTGCACGCGGAAAAGAAGAATCTGACGTCAGCGCGCCGGGGTGGGGCTTATGTGACCTCACTGACGTCAAGCCAGCGGAGGACGTCGGGGCGGAGTCGCATGGTACTGCCCCCCCGGAGTGTAGAGATGCTGGGCAAGAAACATTTCCGGGTCCAGTCTCATGCCTGGGGACAATTCTACGTTAAGGAATCTGCGGCTAGTAGTCTATCAGATGTACAGTTATTCAGCCTCCCTGGCCGATAAGGCTTACAGTGGTGAAGTGAATTTATGGCGGCCAAGGCCAATCAGGCTCACACAGCGGCAATGTGTTTTCTTGGAATTTTGGAGGCAGCAGCAGTACAAGTTCATGGCCGAAGTGACTGACAGCAGACATGTCCAGGCTTGATTTAGTGAAGTCTTTGGGGCAGGAGCTATGCAGACAGACTGCGCAAGTTACTCAATGCAGGCTGCTACTCTTTCGCTGTGATATAGAATGCTTTCTCTAGATGCTCCACACACTAACATCAAGGAGGGCCAGCTACTCTCCTTCCCTCTCTAAGCAGGCACACTTATAGGCACTTAGCAGACCCTTAGCTCCTACAGCAGAAAGTGCAGAGTTCAAGTTATGTCATCTCTGGGAGACTCCTTGCCAAGGCAGACACCAGCCTTGGTTTCACAGCAGTTCTTAGAGCGCTCTGCTGAGAACTGATCAGAAGAACATTGGACTGGAACAAAGTGGGGTGGTTTGGTTGGATTAGTTACTTACCTGTAATCCTAGTTCTCATCCAGGGGTATACTCATCAAAGTCATAATCTATGAATAATCCCCGCCCACGTGCGGGATCCCGGAGCATATAGAAAATACATATATAGGCATATGTGAAAACATATACAAGTAGCCTAAAATGTTTCAAACATGGCAATGCTGAAATTACATAGGTTTGCATTGTAGTACCCCCTAACCCATAAGGAAAAAAGGAAGAACTAAGCCAATTGTCACACAACAATACTTTATTGCCATAAAGCAAACTTGTAATTGCAGGCATTTGCCTGTAGGCTGCAGTAGAATATCATGAAAACAAAGAAAACTGACACCTTGCCTTTAAGGCATTAGAGTAGGGGGACCGTGCCTTTAAGACCTGCAGGAGACCCCTTGCTCCCATGATGACAGGTGACAGTTAGGTCAGTTCTTTTTGACGGTGCACTCGCACCTGAGTAGATCTGCAATCAATAAACAATAACTTGAGGAGAAATGCTCGTCCGGGGAGGTGGGTGGGTCGCTTATGACTTTGATGAGTATACCCCTGGATGAGAACTAGGATTACAGGTATGTAACTAATCCTTCTCATCCAGGGGATACTCATCAATAGTCATAATCTATGAATAGAGTAGCAAGCCCATACTCAAAGTCTCGCGTGTAGGAAGGTGGATATTTGCCTAGTGTCTAGCTGGTTTTTCGACTTAGTTGGCCTGAGATCCTGCCATTCAGGGTCTCAGGCTGTCTGCTCTCTCTTTAAAATGGACTCCATGTACCCTAGGTACATTCCCAATTGGTAAGGATCACCTTATTGGACCCTGTACAGTGTACCCTAGGTACCCAGGGCATAGGTGTACCCTAGGCCTCCCAGGGGCTGCAGCATGTATTATGCCACCCCTGGTCTGGCCTTCCAATCAGACACAACTGGCTGATCACTCAGTTGGGGCAAGGTCGTGTAATCACCCCTTGCTTAGATATAGTATACCTATATCTACCCTTAAAATAGACACATGTGTACCTATCAGCCACTCCTATGGCAGGCCTTAACAATCCTGGAGGCAGAGTGCTTGGTAACATGTGAGATGGTGCTCTAGCATGAGCTGAGCCTGTCTGCAGCTTTCGGAACCATGTCCTTATAGCTGTTCTATGATATAGCCTACCATATACTCTTAAAGTGCCTTATAATCTTAAACGGTTATGGTAACTATGGTTTGGCTTTATCAAAACATGTCGTGTAAGGTGTCTAACACTTTGGAATAATACCCCCATACCATTTCTGGTGATGAGGATATTATTCCCCCCTTCTAGAGGGAGAGATGTTAAAATCCTACTTTGCTGTTTAACTCTAACCAAAGCCTCAGCATCACAAAATGGATGCTGCTGCCACAGACACAAGTCTGACCTCCTGTTGCTGGGAGTGATCCCGACAAGGGAGGCTTGGACAATAGGTTTTCTGCTTGGGGAGGTGCTAGCACCTCCCCAGACAGACTTTAGTGTATTGGGGCAGGTAGAGGGCTGAAAGGAATGAGACATGCCTGGGGCACACAAGGTGTCCCGTGCATAGTCCAGTTCAAACCGGTGCTGGGGCACTCCAGCCCCAGTCCTGGCGCGAAACTGGACAAAGGGAAGGGGGTGTAACCACCCCCCTCCCAGGTCCCACCCATAAGGTGTGACCCAGCAGGTAACCCAGCCCCCCAGATTTGGATAAGAGTGGTAGCTGGGCCCCAGGAGATTAGATTATCCTGAACCTGCAACTTGAACAGAAACTCTGGACCTTCGACATTCGACAAAAGAAGAAGACTGAAGAATCTCCCTTGTGCCCAAGGAGTGGCTACCCTGTGCAAACAGGCACCATCAAGAGACTACCCTTTGCTTTGCTGAAGTTCTACGAGGGACCGACTGCAGAGCCCGACCAGAGCCTTGACTTCCAGACTTCTCCGACCCTGATCCACATCCACAGCCGAGCTGAGGTCCGTGGAGGCGACGAGAGACGTGGGACCGGCTACCTGGGAAAAGTGGCTAGTATCTTCCAGCGCAGCTTCTGAGGCACCCTTGAAGTTGTGCACCGGGGATTGAGAAGCCCCAACCCCAAGCACCATCTGCACCGAAGATCAGCCCCCCACACTCCACGAGTCCTGCGTGGGGCCCTTCTGCATTTTCCTGCTTGCCGCGTCTGTCCCGTTGCTTGCCCGTTGGCTAGCGGCCTTTGTGACGAAACACCTTGAAATCTTCACCGCTGGTTTGGCTTCTCCAGACTGGCTCCCGCTTCTTTGCAAAAGAGAAGCACCCCAGACCTTCCTGGTCTGCACCAGAAGCAAGTCCTCTGTTCTTCGTGGGTTCCGCTTGCCAAGGCTTGGTGAGTCCTAGTTCGACTTCGACGCCACCGACAGCAAGAGCCTTCGTGGGACAGCTCGCCTCCTGGTCCTGGTTGTCCTCGACGTCTCCTGGTACCCGTGGCTGCAGCGACAAGCTTCCCCTTTCACCTGCAATCTTCACGACATCGCCTGGTTCCTTCCTGGTTCCACGTGGTCACTGGCTAGTGACCTTGACTCTGTCCCTTCTGCTTGCAGGTATCCTCTCTTCTTGATCCCAGCCTTGGGATCCACCGGACACTCTTCACTGACCGCCTGTCAGCAACTTTCCTTCAGGCATCCATAGAAGTCCACGATGAAACCCAATGCAAGTTCACACCTATGCACCCGCAGCCCGTGGACTAGGTAACTTGGGTACTTCGGTGCTCACAAGGGTAGTGACTATCCTAGGGTCTAGTTTCCGAGTCTCGACTTTCTAGCTATACCAGAAGTGTCCTAAAACTGTTAATTTCTAACTGCTAGTAATTCTATCGACTTTTACGCATTATGCGTGAGTGTTTCCACTCTGCACCTGAATCCCGTGGGCCTCCCACTTCCTAACTGTTGCTAGTGTAGTGTAGCCCCAGCGATTCCCTAAGCCTAGGCCTATCCTATTTCCGTGACAGTGGTCCTTATACCACTTCTTTAGTATATGGTTTGCGTGGCCCCTAGGGCCTAACTGTGTTACTTACCTGTGTGACTTAATGTATGCTTGAATAAGACTGTGTTGTACTTACCTCTAATCTCATAAAGAGTGCTGAGGGTTTGACTAGAATAAATACACTTTATTTTATATATATACCTGTTGTGGTGTCCTTTCATTTGGTATTCAAGGGATTATATATGGTATCACAGCTGGCTTCACATGCCATTCAGAGTTTAGCCTAAGACTGCTCTTGTCCATGCTACAACTAGGATAGCTGGTCTATAAGGTTGACTTTACAACCAATCACCATAAGGGTTGTTTGGACTGATATAAGGTGTACACTAGAACTAGTGACATCATACATCAGGCCAACATGGCGGACGAGCAATATAGCATCTAGAACATGCATTTAACATCACCTTAGCATAGCAGTTATGCAAACAAATTCCTCAAAGAGTCCTGCCCCACCTGGGCGTCGGCCTGTGCGTCTGAATCTAGGCAATAATGGCGTGTAAAGGTATGTATGGATCGCCATGTAGCCGCTTTGCAAATTTCAGACATGGGAACGTTGCAAAGGAGAGCTACAGTAGAAGCTTTCCCTCTAGTAGAGTGTGCTCTTGGTCTAACCTGTAGAACCTTGTGAGACAGTTGATAAGCCAAGGCTATACAAGAAACAATCTATCTAGAAATGGACCTCTTGGAGGCAGCCAGCCCGGTATTTGTTGGACCGTAATTGACAAAGAGCCTGTCAGACTTTCTAAGCGAAAGAGTTTTGGCAAGATAAAATTTCAATACATTCTCTAGACCTCCGGAGGGTAAGGCTCTATCCGGAGGAGTGGTTGGCTGAGGAAAGAAAGTGGGCAGCGTGATAACCTGATTAATGTGGAAATCCGAGACCACCTTGGGCAGGAAGCTCGGATGAGTACGTAGCACCACTCTATTGCTATGAAACACAGTATAAGGTTCCTTGCAGCTGAGGGCCTGAATTTCACTTACCCTGCGGGCAGAAGTGATGGCTACTAAGAAGGCAGCCTTCCAGGTCAGATGCTGCAAGGATGCCTTATGAATAGGCTCGAAAGGAGCTCCCATCAACTTAGAGAGAACAATGTTGAGTTCCCAGGAAGGGGAAGGAGACCTTACTGGTGGAAAAACTTTCTTGGAGAATGTCCGTGGGGCGGATTTGAGGCCAAATGGCAGAACTCTGTACTGGTAGTGCTGACGAGAGATCTGAAACCTGAGGAATTTTCGATGTTTCACTGAGACAGGGATATGGAAATAGGCATCCTGTAGGTCGATGACACACATCCAGTCTCCCTGGTGAAGATGCGGAAAGATTTGATGCAGGGCTAGCATTCTGAACTTTTCCCTCTTGACAAATCCGTTGAGCAGACGCAGATCGAGAATGGGTCTGTACTCTTTGACTACTCCTCGTTTTTGAACTAGAAAATACTGGGAGTATACTCCTTGATTTCTTTGTAGGGGAGGAACTTCCTCTATGGCGTTTTTGGAGAGGAGAGTAGCTACTTCGTCCAGTAAAAGCCGATTTTGAATTTGAGGAAGGTGCTGCCTCTGTGGGGGTACTTGCGGATGGGGAGACTTGAACCTCAGCAAGTAGCCATGCTGTACAATATTCAGTACCCATTTGTCTCTTGTAATGGCTTCCCACGCTTCCAGGTGAAAAATGATACTTCCTCTTACCTGAGTGGCGAACAGGCGCGGAGGAAGTAAGATCTCACTGCTTGGAGGGCAGTTTGGTGGAGGACTGTTGCTGCTTTGCGTTTCCTCTACCTCTGCCACGACCCCTTTGTTGGAACTGGGGCCTCTGCTGGTTCTGAGAGGACCATTGGGGTGTTTGAACGCGCTGATGAAAAGCGCGCTTGTCGCCCTGATGAAAACGCCTCAGATATTCCTTGCGTTTTTCCAGACCAACAGCTTCAACAGTGTCCATCTCTGTTTTCATCTTGGTCATTTGGTCATCAGGGTGAGCCCCAAACAAGGATGACCCGTTAAAAGGCAGATTAAGAATCTTCTTTTGAGCATCAGGCTTGAGGCCCGTTAGCCGCAGCCAGGCTGAGCGCCAAGAGCATACGCCATGAGAGTAGCCATGTGCGGCGAGGTCCGAAGCATCCGCAGCCGCACTTATGATTTGATTGGCTACAAGCCCACCTTCAAGGATAATTTCATTGAAATCCTGTTCGTCTTCCCTTGGCAGTTTATCAGCAAATCTGGAGAGGGAATCCCAAAGAGCGCGATCATAACGCCCCAGAAGGGCTGAAGCACTAGCCACCTTCATGTATGAAGCAGAAGTGTTGCACATCTTCCTGCCATACGAATCCATCTGCTTACTGTCTTTTTCCGGGGGGACAGAAGAGGAGACAGACGCAGAATGGGACTTCATGGCAGCCACCACAATAACAGAGTCCGCTGGCGGATCCGCTCTTAGAAATAAGGGATCCTCTGCCGGGGCCTTATATTTCTTGAAGGCACAGAGCCCACCGTAGCCGGAGTAAGAAATTTGGCCATAGCTGGCTCCAACAGTCCTGGCACCAATGGCAGCAAAGGTCTGGGTGCTGAACGGGGATGTAACGTGTCAAATATAATTGATGTGGGAGCCAGAGGGGTGTGCATCGTGATGTTTAATTTCTGCGCACCTCTGCCCAGAACGTCAGAGAAAGTAGCGATGTCATCAATAGGAGACACTCGTGATGGAGGTGTGGAGGTCGGAGAATAATCCCGGACCGAGGACCTTTTGGAGGAAGACCAGGTGGGTGATCTAGTGCGTCGCCTCTTGTGGGGACGATCACTGTGATGAGCCCTGGACCGTGATCTGTGTTTAGAAGGAGATCTTGGCCTTCTGTGAGAGGAAGGGCGATCCCTGGGTCGTGACCGTCGTGGAGAAGGTGACTTTGGTCTACCAGGAGTAGACTTGCTTCTACGTGGAGAAATCCTGGAGGGAGAGTACGTGCGGGAATAGTCCGAGCCCGGACTTCTGCAGTCACCTGTACCCACATTCTCCAACCAGCGAGGTGAAAGACCAAACTTCTCTGGTGTCTTAAGTGATTTCTCCGGAGAGATCTGCACGATATGAAGACCTGGAGATGATGAGCGATCTCCTGACGATCTAGATCTGGTTCTAATACTCTCCGTGGCTACTGTATGTCTATCCTTCGACGTCAAACGTCTCGACGTCGATGATGTTTGTGTCACCATCGGTTGCTGGGAATGCCGCTCCGCCCTCGACGGCGGTCTCGACGCCGATCGCCTACGGCGTTGTGGAGACCTCGACGTCGACCTTTGTCGTCTAACCGGTGACTTCGACACCGACCTTCGTCGTCGAACCGGTGACTTCGACGTCGACCTTCGCCGTCGAGATGGCGACTTTGACGTCGACCTTCGACGGCGAACCGGTGTTCCATGACGTCGAGCTGAGGTTGATCTTCCCTAAGTCAAATGCCTGGACGTCGATCGACCCACTCGCGGCGAGACATATTTCGTCGCAGCTCTCGACGCCGACCCCCTCGAGAGCGGCGGAGAATGTCTTGACGTCGACGGAAGCCTAGACGTCGACGGAGACAGTGCGGATCTCATCGGACTAACAGCCTTCGAGCCCGAAGGGCTGTGCCTCGACGCCGACTTACTTGTATGCGGCGGAGAAACTCGACGTCGAGATGAATCTCTTGACGCAGAAGTCGTCCTGGATTTTTTAGACAGTACCTTCGACGTCAACGACGAATCTCCTGGAACTTTGGTCTTCCTGGGATCAGGAGAGGTGGTATGTCGCCGTTTCTGAGGTCGTCTAGCTGAAGAAGGTGGTTTTAAGGAGGAATGGTCGCCTTCACAACGGCTTCTTTCCTTCTCCAGCTGGGCATGCAGCTTAATGCGCTCTCTATCGCGCAGAGTGCGCCTGGAAAACTTCTGGCAGTGGGGGCACCGGTCAGGATTGTGTGAAGTTGGCAAACACACAATACACACAGAGTGTGGATCCGCCAGTGCCATCTTATTGCCACAGGAAGGGCATTTCCTGAATAAAGCAGGCATTCTGACTGGAAAAAATTTGAAATTCTTCAGGAAACCAGCAGAACAAGCTTTCAGGAGCCAGAAAATGTCGAATTTTCTGAAAAAATCTTAATTACAAAACTTTCAGTCAAAAAACTGAAGAGCTCAAGCTCCAGGATCCTCATAGAAGGAGCCGGAAAAAGGAACTGACCTAACTGTCACCTGTGGTGCATCATGGGAGCAAGGGGTCTCCTGCGGGTCTTAAAGGCACGGTCCCCCTACTCTAATGCCTTAAAGGCAAGGTGTCAGTTTTCTTTGTTTTCTTGATACTCTACTGCAGCCTACAGGCAAATGCCTGCAATTACAAGTTTGCTTTATGGTAATAAAGCATTGTTGTGTGACAATTGGCTTAGTGGTTCCTTTTTAGGTCGAGGGACCTGTGAGAAGTTGGCCTGATGTATGATGTCACTAGTTATAGTGTACACCTTATATCAGTCCAAATACCCTTATGGTGATTGGTTGTAAAGTCAACCTTATAGACCAGCTATCCTAGTGGTAGCATGGACAAGAGCAGTCTTAGGCTAAACTCTGAATGGCATGTGAAGCCAGCTGTGATACCATATATAATCCCTTGAATACCAAATGAAAGGACACCACAACAGATATATATATATAAAATAAAGTGTATTTATTCTAAGCAAACCCTCAGCACTCTTTATGAGTTTAGAGGTAAGTACAACACAGTCTTATTAATGCATACAGTAAGTCACACAGGTAAGTAATACAGTTAGGCCCTAGGGGCCACGCAAACCATATACTAAATAAGTGGTATAAGAACCACTGTCACGGAAATAGAATAGGCCTAGGCCTAGGGAATCGCTGGGGCTACACTACACTAGCGTTAGTTAGGAAGTGGGAGGCCCACGGGATTCGTGTGCAGAGTGGAAACACTCACACGTAATGCGTAAAAGTCAATAGCAATGTTACAGTTTAGAAATAGATAGATTTAGGACACTTCCGGAGTAGCTAGGAAGTTGAGACTTGAAAACTAGACACTAGGATAGTCACTATCCTGATGAGCACCGGAGTACCCAAGTTACCTAGCCCACAGGCTGCGGGTGCATAGGGGTGAAGATGCGTCGTTTTCGTCGTCTACTCCTATGGATGCCTGAAGAAAGATGCTGACAGGCAGTCAGGGGAGAGTGTCCGGTGGATCCCAAGGCTGGGATCAAGAAGAGAAGAAACCTGCAAGCAGAAGGGACAGAGTCAAGGTCACTAGCCAGTGACCACGTGGAACCAGGAAGGAACCAGGCGATGTCGTGAAGAGTTGCAGGTGAAGGTGAAGCTTGTCGCTGCAGCCAGGAGGACCAGGAAGCGTCGAGGACGACCAGGACCAGGAGGCGAGCTGTCCCACGAAGGCTCTTGCTGTCGGCGGCGTCGAAGTTGGACTAGGACTCACCAAGCCTTGGCAAGCGGAACCCACGAAGAACAAAGGACTTGCTTCTGGTGCAGACCAGGAAGGTCTGGGGTGCTTCTTCTTTGCAGAGAAGCGGGAGCCAGTCTGGAGGAGCCAAACCAGCGCAGAAAATTTCAGGGAGCGTCGTCGCAAAGGCCACTAGCCAGCGGGCAAGCAACCGGACAGACGCGGCAAGCAGGAAAATGCTGAAGGGCCCCACGCAGGACTCGTGGAGTGTGGGGGGCTGGTCTTCGGTGCAGATGGTGCTTGGGGTTGGGGCTTCTCAATCCCCGGTGCACAACTTCGAGGGTACCTCAGAAGCTGCGCTGTAAGTTACTAGCCACTTTTCCCAGGTAGCCGGTCCCACGTCGCTCGTCGCCTCCACGGATCTCAGCTCTGCTGCAGATGTGGATGAGGGTCGGAGAAGTCTGGAAATCAAGGCTCTGGTCGGGCTCTGCAGTCGGTTCCTCGTCGAACGTTTCACAAAGCAAAGGGTAGTCACTTGATGGTGCCTGTTTGCACAGGGTAGCCACTCCTTGGCTACAAGGGAGATTCTTCAGTCTTCTTCTTTCGTCGAATGTCGAAGGTCCAGAGTTTCTGTTCAGTTTTGCAGGTTCAGGATAATCTAAAGTCTTGAGGCCCAACTCCCACTCTTATACTAATCTGGGGGGCTGGGATACCTGCTAGGTCACGCCTTATGGGTGGGACCTGGGAGGGGGTGGTTTCACCCACTTCCCTTTGTCCAGTTTCGCGCCAGAGCTGGGGCTGGAGTGCCCCAGCGCCGGTTTGAACTGGACTATGCAAGGAACCTTGTGTGCCCCAGGCATGTCTCATTCCTTTCAGCCCACCCTGCCCCAATACACTAAAGGCTGTCTGGGGAGGTGCTAGCACCTCCCCAAGCAGGAAACCTATTGTCCAGGCCTCCCTGGCTGGGATCACTCCCAGCTGCAGGAGGTCAGACTTGTGTCGTGGCAGCAGCATCCATTTTGTGATGCTGAGGCTTTGGTCAGAGGCTAACAGTTGAAGTATGATTTTAACATGTCTTTCCCTCTAGAAGGGGGGAATAATATTCTCATGTCCAGAAATGGCATGGGGGTATTATTCCCGAGTGTTAGACACCTTACACGACATGTTTTGATAAAGCCAAACCATAGTTACCATAACCGTCTAAGATTATAAGGTACTTTAAGAGTATATGGTAGGCTATATCATAGAACAGCTATAAGGACATGGTTCCGAAAGCTGCAGACAGGCTCAGCTCATGCTAGAGCACCATCTCACATGTTACCAAGCACTCTGCCTCCAGGATTGTCAAGGCCTGCCATAGGAGTGACTGATAGGTACACATGTGTCTATATGTAAGTTAGGTATAGGAATACTACACCTAAGCAAGGGGTGATTACACGACCTTGCCCCAGCTGAGTGATCAGCCAGTTGTGTCAAAAATGGAAGGCCAGGCCAGGGGTGGCACAATACATGCTGCAGCCCCTGGTAGGCCTAGGGTACACCTATGCCCTGGGTACCTAGGGTACACTGTACAGAGGCCAATAAGGTGATCCTATCCAAATGGGTTATGCACCTAAAGTACATAGTATTAATTTAGAGAGAGAACAGCAGGGCTGTGGGTCTGATTAGCAGGCCCACAGCCACATCTAAGTCGTAAACCAGTAAAGCAAAAAGCAAAAAGTGGGGGTGAACATAGAAAGCAGACCCTACTCTCCTACACAACCCCCCCCCAAACTTAGGGACATTAAACTAACCTTGACCAGTTGAGTCTTCATGTTCTAAGTGGAAATATCTGGAGAGTCCATCTGCATTGGCATGGTCAGTCCCAGGTCTATGTTCCACTGTGAAGTCCATCCCCTGTAGGGAAATGGACCACCTAAGAAGTTTGGGATTTTCACCCTTCATCTGATTTAGCCACAAGAGGGGCTTATGGTCTGTCTGAATCTTGAAGTGAGTGCCAAACAAGTATGGCCTCAGCTTCTTCAGGGCCCAAACCACAGCAAAGGCCTCCCTCTCAATAGCTGACCAACGTTTCTCTCTAGGGGTCAGCCTTCTACTTATAAAAGCAATGGGCTGGTCTTGACCATCTACATTCAGTTGTGAAAGAACAGCTCCCACACCTAACTCAGAAGCATCTGTCTGGACAATGAACTCTTTGGAGTAGTCTGGACTTTTCAGAATAGGTGCACTGCACATGGCCTGCTTCAGGTCATCAAATGCTTTTTGACAGCTTGCTGTCCACTGAACTTTCTTTGGCATCTTCTTGGAGGTCAAGTCATTAAGTGGTGTCACTATGGACCCATAGTTCTTAACAAACTTTCTGTAGTACCCAGACAGGCCCAAGAAAGCTCTGACCTGAGTCTGGGTAGTTGGAGGAGCCCAGTCCTTTATGGTCTGGATCTTGCTCTCCAGTGGTTGAACCTGACCCCCACCAACTAGGTGGCCCAGGTATACAACCTTGCTCTGCCCTATCTGGCACTTAGTGGCCTTGATAGTGAGGCCTGCCTTTTGCAGGGCCTCTAAAACATTCCTCAGGTGGACCAGGTGATCCTCCCAGGTGGAGCTAAAGACAGCAATATCATCAAGATAAGCTGCACAATAATCATCCAACCCAGTAAGGACTTGATTCACCAGCCTTTGGAAAGTGGCAGGTGCATTCTTCAAACCAAAGGGCATTACCACAAATTGAGAATGTCCTCCTGGGGTCGAGAAAGCAGTTTTGGCCTTTGCACTCTCAGCTAGTCTGATTTGCCAGTAGCCTGCTGTTAGGTCAAATGTGCTCAAAAACTTAGCAGCTGCCAGTCTGTCAATGAGCTCATCTGCCCTAGGTATTGGGTGGGCATCTGTCCTAGTGACAGCATTGAGACCTCTGTAATCCACGCAAAACCTCATCTCTCTCTTACCATCTTGGGTGTGAGGTTTTGGCACAAGGACTACAGGACTAGCCCAAGGGCTCTCTGAAGGTTCAATGACTCCCAGCTCCAACATCTTTTGTACCTCAACTTTTATGCAGTCCCTGACATGGTCAGGTTGCCTGTAGATTTTACTCTTCACAGGCAGACTGTCACCAGTGTCCACCTCATGGGTGCACCAGTTTGTCTGACTTGGGGTCAGAGAGAACATATGTCTGTAGGCCTGCAGAACTTGTCTGCAGTCCTGTTGCTGATGGACAGTGAGGCTGTCAGAAAAGACCACACCATCAACTGAGCCATCATCAGGGTTCTGAGTCAACAGGTCTGGGAGAGGGTCACTCTCTTCCTCCTGCCCCTCATCTGTAGCCATGAGTAGCCCCATGTCTGCCCTGTCAACATATGCCTTTAATCTGTTGACATGAAGCACCCTGTGGGGGCTTCTGGGAGTCCCAAGGTCCACCAAGTAGGTGACTTCTCCCTTTTTCTCAACAATAGTGTGGGGTCCAGACCATTTGTCTTGGAGTGCTGCTGGGGCCACTGGCTCCAACACCCACACTTTCTGCCCTGGCTGGTAAACAGTCAGTACAGCCTTTTGGTCATGCCAAGCTTTTTGGAGTTCTTGGCTTGCCTCAAGGTTTTTAGAAGCCTTCTTCATATACTCTGCCATCCTGGAGCGGAGACCAAGTACATAATCCACTATGTCTAGTTTGGGTTGTCTGAGAGGTCTCTCCCATCCTTCCTTCACCAAACACAGGGGTCCTCTTACAGGATGCCCAAACAAAAGCTCAAAAGGGCTGTAGCCAACCCCCTTTTGTGGGACCTCTCTGTAAGCAAACAGAAGGCAGGGTAAAAGGATGTCCCATCTTCGCCTAAGCTTGTCTGGTAATCCTTTTATCATTCCCTTTAGGGTCTTGTTGAATCTCTCAACAAGCCCATTGCACTGTGGGTGATAGGGTGTGGTGAACTTATAGTTAACACCACACTCCTTCCACATTGCAGTCAAGTATCCTGACATAAAGTTGGCACCTCTGTCAGAAATGACCTCCTTTGGAAAGCCCACTCTGGAGAATACTCCAAGCAGGGCCCTTGCCACAACAGGAGCTGTCGTGGTCCTCAGGGGAATTGCTTCTGGGTACCTGGTGGCATGGTCCACTATCACCAGTATGAATCTGTGCCCAGATGCTGTTTGTGGGTCCATTGGTCCTACAATATCTATGCCCACTCTTTCAAAGGGGACCCCCACCACAGGTAGTGGTATGAGGGGGGCCTTTGTGGTGCCACCTGATTTGCCACTGGCTTGGCAGGTGACACAGGAGCGACAAAACTCCTTAGTATCTTCTGACATATGGGGCCAGTGAAAGTGAGGGACAAGCCTGTCCCAAGTCTTGTTCTGGCCTAAATGTCCTGCAAGGGGAATATCATGGGCCAAGGTTAGAAGGAAGCCTCTGAACTTCAGTGGTATGACCAACCTCCTGGATGCACCAGGCTTGGGGTCTCTAGCCTCTGAGTACAGTAGCCCTTCATCCCAATACACTCTATGGGTACCTTGAGCATTCCCTGCAGCCTCAGCAGCAGCCAGCTGTCTGAGGGGTTCAAGAGAGGGGCAGTCTAATTGAGCCTGCCTCAGATCTGCCCTTGAAGGTCCCCCTGTCCCAAGAAACTCAACCTGATCAGGTTCAAGTTCTTCTAGGACAGTTCCTTCAGGGCTCTCAGAATCATCCTCCTGGGAGGGCTGATCCACCACCTGAGGCAGGGGGGAAGGCACAGCCTTAACCCTACTGCTCTTTCTCTTGGATTGTGACTGGTCCATAGTTTCAGGATCCAGCACTTGTTCAGTGTTGCACTTTTTGGCCTGTGACCTGGTCACAGCAAGGACATGTGCATCTATCCCCAGCATTTCTGCATGGGTCCTATACTCCACTTCAGACCAAACTGAAGTTTCAAGATCATTGCCCAGTAAACACTCTACAGGAAGGTCTGAACTAACAACAACTTTCTTGAGGCCAGTTACCCCTCCCCAGGAGAAGTTAACAATAGCCACACTATGGGAGGTAGTGGCATTGCTAGCGTTGGTCACTAGGTAATTCTCACCTAGTATGATCTGTCCAGGGTCCACAAAAGCAGGTGTCACCATTGTGACACTAGCCCCAGTGTCCCTGTAGGCCTGAGCCATTCTTTGGTTGATAAAAGGTGTCTGTTTGTACTTGCCCAGGTTACTGGGGCCTACAGTAGAGGACAAAGCTAAGTCCCCATCACAGATCAGGACAGCCTGAGTAGGTACTCTGACTAGGCCAGAATCCTCCTCAGTTCCCAGGGTTAACCCTACTACACCCTTTTGCTGGGAACCACCACTTACAGCTGAACTAGGGGGTACAGTTGCCTTAGGGGCAATGGTGGCTGGGGGCTTATCCTTTTTGGTGCACTCACTAAACCAATGTGAGGTAGACTTACAATAGTTGCACCATGGTTTCTTTTGGCCTTCTTTCTTCTTATCCTTTTTGGAACCACCCTCCCCCTGAGCCTTTTGGGGGCCTGGTGAAGACTTCTGGTCTTTTTGTTTCTGCTCATTACCCTTCTGGTCTGCCTTTTTCTGATCACCGCCCTGGTTCTGGTTTTTCTGCTTAACTCTAGTCCTGACCCATCTATCTGCCTTCTTTCCCAATTCTTGGGGAGAAGTCAGATCAGAATCAATCAGGTGTTGATGCAATAGCTGGTTTTGACAGTTGTTAAGTATTTGTTCTCTCATGATCAAATTATACAATCCTGTATAGTCCTTAACCTTACTTCCCAATAGCCAGCCTTCCAGAGCCTTAGTGGCACAATCTACAAAGTCAGTCCAGTCCTGAGTCTGTGTCTTCTGGGTATCCCTGAACAACAACCTGTATTGTTCAGTGGTTAGGCCAAACCCATCAATCAGAGCACTCTTCAGGACAGTGTAATTATCTGCATCCTCATCACTAACTGTGAGGAGCTTGTCTCTTCCTTTCTCAGAGAAGGAGAGCCACAAGATAGCTGCCCACTGACTTTGGGGTACCTGCTGTACTTTGCAAGCTCTCTCCAAAGCAGTTATCCATTTGTGGATGTCATCCCCACACTTGTAGGGAGGGACAATCTTGCTCAGGTTTCTATTCTCATAGTGCCTGTCTCTATCTCTAGGAATGTTGCTGCCACCAGTGGGTTCTAACCCACTTAACTTTTGTTCTCTAGCCAGAGCAAGCTTTTCTTTGGCAAGGGCAAGTTCTTCCCTCTGAATCCTCAGATTAGCCTCCCTCATTCTGGCTGCATGCTCCTTTCTCTCAGGTGAAGTCATTCCCCTGTGAGAGGAAGCATTAGAGATGTTAGAGACATGGGAGTGGATGGATTCCCTTGAAGGGGATCTGTCCCTCCTGTTTCTCTGTGAATGTCTACTTGTGGGTCTGTATGGGGGGACCCCATGCAAACTCCCATGTAAACTTAAGTTAGCCTGGCTAAGTCTCCTTACTTGGCTCTGGCTGTCTACCTCCCCATCTGAAGCCCCATCTGACTCCTCTGTGGTGGGTAGACCCTCCTCTGTGCCTAGGGCACCTTCCTGTGATGCCCTCTGAGCATCATACTCCTCTAGGAGTTGTCTTAACTGAAGGAGGGTAGGGTTTGCACACTGTTTTATTCCCCTGGAGGTACACAATTGTCTCATCTCCTGGAATGTTAAGGTATCATACCTAGAGGGGGTCTTCTGCAGACCTGCCCCTCCTGAGAGAGCATCTACTTGATCTCCTCCCAGAGGCATGATCTAGTGAGGGTGTGGTGTGTGCACCTACCTACACTAGTTGTGTCTACTAAACCTTTCTAGTAGTTGTAGTCAGGGTGTGTTATTCCCTTCAACCTACAACTACAAAGTCCAGTAGGACTTAAGTATAATAATCTATGTTATATGTACCAAGACAATATCTGTGTGATCTTTCAATTTAGTATCTCAAGATTACAATGGTATTACAACAGCAAGCTCAGATCCCAACCGCTGCTCACCAATGTGAGAAGTTGGCCTGATGTATGATGTCACTAGTTATAGTGTACACCTTATATCAGTCCAAATACCCTTATGGTGATTGGTTGTAAAGTCAACCTTATAGACCAGCTATCCTAGTGGTAGCATGGACAAGAGCAGTCTTAGGCTAAACTCTGAATGGCATGTGAAGCCAGCTGTGATACCATATATAATCCCTTGAATACCAAATGAAAGGACACCACAACAGATATATATATAAAATAAAGTGTATTTATTCTAAGCAAACCCTCAGCACTCTTTATGAGTTTAGAGGTAAGTACAACACAGTCTTATTAATGCATACAGTAAGTCACACAGGTAAGTAATACAGTTAGGCCCTAGGGGCCACGCAAACCATATACTAAATAAGTGGTATAAGAACCACTGTCACGGAAATAGAATAGGCCTAGGCCTAGGGAATCGCTGGGGCTACACTACACTAGCGTTAGTTAGGAAGTGGGAGGCCCACGGGATTCGTGTGCAGAGTGGAAACACTCACACGTAATGCGTAAAAGTCAATAGCAATGTTACAGTTTAGAAATAGATAGATTTAGGACACTTCCGGAGTAGCTAGGAAGTTGAGACTTGAAAACTAGACACTAGGATAGTCACTATCCTGATGAGCACCGGAGTACCCAAGTTACCTAGCCCACAGGCTGCGGGTGCATAGGGGTGAAGATGCGTCGTTTTCGTCGTCGACTCCTATGGATGCCTGAAGAAAGATGCTGACAGGCAGTCAGGGGAGAGTGTCCGGTGGATCCCAAGGCTGGGATCAAGAAGAGAAGAAACCTGCAAGCAGAAGGGACAGAGTCAAGGTCACTAGCCAGTGACCACGTGGAACCAGGAAGGAACCAGGCGATGTCGTGAAGAGTTGCAGGTGAAGGTGAAGCTTGTCGCTGCAGCCAGGAGGACCAGGAAGCGTCGAGGACGACCAGGACCAGGAGGCGAGCTGTCCCACGAAGGCTCTTGCTGTCGGCGGCGTCGAAGTTGGACTAGGACTCACCAAGCCTTGGCAAGCGGAACCCACGAAGAACAAAGGACTTGCTTCTGGTGCAGACCAGGAAGGTCTGGGGTGCTTCTTCTTTGCAGAGAAGCGGGAGCCAGTCTGGAGGAGCCAAACCAGCGCAGAAAATTTCAGGGAGCGTCGTCGCAAAGGCCACTAGCCAGCGGGCAAGCAACCGGACAGACGCGGCAAGCAGGAAAATGCTGAAGGGCCCCACGCAGGACTCGTGGAGTGTGGGGGGCTGGTCTTCGGTGCAGATGGTGCTTGGGGTTGGGGCTTCTCAATCCCCGGTGCACAACTTCGAGGGTACCTCAGAAGCTGCGCTGTAAGTTACTAGCCACTTTTCCCAGGTAGCCGGTCCCACGTCGCTCGTCGCCTCCACGGATCTCAGCTCTGCTGCAGATGTGGATGAGGGTCGGAGAAGTCTGGAAATCAAGGTTCTGGTCGGGCTCTGCAGTCGGTTTCTCGTCGAACGTTTCACAAAGCAAAGGGTAGTCACTTGATGGTGCCTGTTTGCACAGGGTAGCCACTCCTTGGCTACAAGGGAGATTCTTCAGTCTTCTTCTTTCGTCGAATGTCGAAGGTCCAGAGTTTCTGTTCAGTTTTGCAGGTTCAGGATAATCTAAAGTCTTGAGGCCCAACTCCCACTCTTATACTAATCTGGGGGGCTGGGATACCTGCTAGGTCACGCCTTATGGGTGGGACCTGGGAGGGGGTGGTTACACCCACTTCCCTTTGTCCAGTTTCGCGCCAGAGCTGGGGCTGGAGTGCCCCAGCGCCGGTTTGAACTGGACTATGCAAGGAACACCTTGTGTGCCCCAGGCATGTCTCATTCCTTTCAGCCCACCCTGCCCCAATACACTAAAGGCTGTCTGGGGAGGTGCTAGCACCTCCCCAAGCAGGAAACCTATTGTCCAGGCCTCCCTGGCTGGGATCACTCCCAGCTGCAGGAGGTCAGACTTGTGTCGTGGCAGCAGCATCCATTTTGTGATGCTGAGGCTTTGGTCAGAGGCTAACAGTTGAAGTATGATTTTAACATGTCTTTCCCTCTAGAAGGGGGGAATAATATTCTCATGTCCAGAAATGGCATGGGGGTATTATTCCCGAGTGTTAGACACCTTACACGACATGTTTTGATAAAGCCAAACCATAGTTACCATAACCGTCTAAGATTATAAGGTACTTTAAGAGTATATGGTAGGCTAGATCATAGAACAGCTATAAGGACATGGTTCCGAAAGCTGCAGACAGGCTCAGCTCATGCTAGAGCACCATCTCACATGTTACCAAGCACTCTGCCTCCAGGATTGTCAAGGCCTGCCATAGGAGTGACTGATAGGTACACATGTGTCTATATGTAAGTTAGGTATAGGAATACTACACCTAAGCAAGGGGTGATTACACGACCTTGCCCCAGCTGAGTGATCAGCCAGTTGTGTCAAAAATGGAAGGCCAGGCCAGGGGTGGCACAATACATGCTGCAGCCCCTGGTAGGCCTAGGGTACACCTATGCCCTGGGTACCTAGGGTACACTGTACAGAGGCCAATAAGGTGATCCTATCCAAATGGGTTATGCACCTAAAGTACATAGTATTAATTTAGAGAGAGAACAGCAGGGCTGTGGGTCTGATTAGCAGGCCCACAGCCACATCTAAGTCGTAAACCAGTAAAGCAAAAAGCAAAAAGTGGGGGTGAACATAGAAAGCAGACCCTACTCTCCTACAGGACCGTCCGGTCTGCCGAAGGCAGAACCGGAAGTCCGGAGATTTAAGGATTTTTAGAGTGGCTATTTAGCCCGCCTCTCTTTTTGCTTCTCCTCCATTGGCTGGCTTCCTAAACGGAGGGCAGCCATTGGTTGAGAGAGTCGTCCCGGCTCCGTCTTTTTCAGATTCGGGGGCGTGTTCCATGCTCTTCTCTCCACTTTTTAGCCACGTCCTTTTTTAGGCGTGTTTTTCTCTCCTCCAGCCAATGGCAAGAGGAGAGAAAAGAAAAACACGACCCCGAATCTGAAACCGCCGCTGCGTTTCTCCGAGGCATTTCTGCTTCGCCTCGGAAAAAGGCAGTGGTGTGCGTGTCCTCTCCCCCTGCTCTCTGCTCCCTCGGTTTGAAGGTGCTAATGAAGCCGTGCGGTGTTGCCTTTATTGCAGTTTCCCCACTTCTTTCGAGTGCGGTCGAGTTGTGGGTGCCACGCTCTCTGCAGTCCTGCTACATGTATCGCCGTTTCCAGCCCTGCTTTCAGCGCCCACAACAAGGCGTGATTGCTTGTTTCCGCGCAAGGCCGCGCACTCTCGTCTAGATTGTGTCAGAATGCACTGAAGCATGTAGGTCTCAAAACGAATGCGTACATCCCTATACCCTGGCCCTACAATAGACATTAGGATAATTATAAAGAAGTTGTTAAAACGATCCTGTTTCCGAAGCTAGACAATAGTTGTAAAGTCCGAACATTAAATAAAGCGCTAAAATCAGAGGATGCCCTGTTCTATATAGTGTTACTAATTCTCGGTGTCATTCAGTTGCAGATGAGCTTCCACATACTTGCCTACCTCTGTCAATCCGGCTTCTACGCCAGAAGGGCGGAGGAGCGTGCCTTGTTACAGCGCTTGTCACATGGCAGCCACATGGCGCAGTGTAAGTATTAGCAGCCCGGCTCGCGCAAGCGGCACAGAAGCTCCGGTCAGACACCGCTTCTGCTCCCGTGCAGGGCGAGGCTTTCACCACCCTCATCAGAATGAGCGCGTGGCTCTCACAAAAAGCCCTGCTCCCTAGTTAGAATGCATACCACTGGGGAAAGCGCGTGATTATGGTAATCCGCATGATCGACTCTCCGTACTCCCGGGCTAATGGTTAGTTGGCAGATGCCAAGAAACTGACAGATCACTTGAGGTCCACGTGCGCGCTTTTCTAACACTGGGAGCGCGCGTGCTTAAACACTTACAATGTGTAGCTGTTTAAAAGAGGTCCATCGTCAATTCTACATTGTGCATGATTCATGAAAAATGGCTAGAACACAAGGGGTGTTGGGGGGGGCACCCTCCCGTCTGTACACTCCGGGGGTCTACCTCCTACATTGTGCACTCCTCTCCGATGTGCCACCGAAATCAAAGATGTGCAAATTATTCATAAATGCAATAATGGGGACACAACGTGTTGCATTGAACATACTACTGAAATTCCTATTTTTTATTGATAGCTCCCACGGGGCTCCCTATACCGTATTCCCATTAAAATATCCAAAACAATCTGCTTCTTCTGCATTTTGTGTGCCTGACGCATTGATTTGATGTTGTTACCCTGCACTGTTTCGCAACTTCACCCCTGCAATGCAACGAACTATAGGAATTGTTTGTTTGAAAGTGATGCCATGCGTGGATAGTTGGCCGGGGCAGCTGCCCTGGAGTGGCACACCGGCCGGGGAATGGCGAATGGCTCACCGTGTTTACTCTCTCTTCCCAGGCTTAGTTCCATCATGGAGGATGTCGGGCCTCAGAGGGGCACGTGGACTGGCGATGCTAAGGCGGTGCAGCAGTGCCTGACGGACATGTCTATGTCTCTAGCTAGCTCTGTTTGTGTAAGTCAGTGGCTCTGTATGTGGATGTCTGTAGCTCTGAATATTTGTGTGGATAGCTCTCTATCTGTGTCTGGCTGACTCTGTATGTGTGGCTCTGTATGTATGTCTGGGGGATACACTTTGTATGTGTGTGGCTGGTTCTGTATGTGTGTGGGGTTGGCTCTCTCACTACGTCACTCTCTCTCCCTAACTCTCTCTCGCACTATCTCTCACTACCTCACTATCTCTCACTATACTACACTCTCTCTCACTAACTCTTTACCTCACTCTCTAACTCACTACTCAACTCTCTCTCTCACAGCAACACAATATCACTACCACAGTAACTATCTCTCACTATAACACACTACTTAAAAACTTCACTCTCTCTCTATCTCACTCTCTATCACTACATCACTATCTATTTCTATCTCACTCTCACTACCTCACTATATCACAACACACTCTCAGAACTTCACTACATCACTCTCTCACTACCTCACAACTTCACTCTCTTTCTAACTCAGTAATTCACTCTCTCTATCTCACTACCTCACTCTCCATCTCTCAAATACACTAAGTCACTTACACTCACTCTTTCACTACCTCACTCTATCTCACTACTTCACTACATCACTCTCTGTTTCTATCTTAATACCTCACAACATCCCTCACTACCTCACTCTCTCTTTCACTACCTCAATCTTTCTCTATCTCACATCACTCACTGTTTCTATCTCACTACGTCAGAAAATACCTCTCACATTTACTAACTCACTCTTTCACTACCTCACTCTCTATCTACCTCACTCTCTCTCACTACATAACTCTCTATACATCACTACTCCCCTCTATATCACTACCTCACTATCTCACTACTTCTCTCTCTAAAAAGATCACTACCTCACTCTCTCACTACCTCACTCTCTATATCACAACTTCACTCTCTCTCTAACTCACTACATCGCTCCCTCTCTATCTCTCTACCTCACTCTTTCTATCTCACTAACTCACTTTCACTGTCTTTCACTACCTCTCTCTATCTCACTACATCACAACACTACTCTGCTTACATCTCACTACCTCACAACATCCCTCTCCCTCACTACATCACTGTTTCACTACCTCACTCTCTCTCACTACATAACTCTCCATACCTCACTACTCCACTCTATCTCACTACCTCACTATCTCACAAATTCTCTCTCTCAAAACATCACTACCTCACTCTCTAGCTCACAACCTCACAACTTCACTCTCTCTCACTACCTCAATCACTCTATCTCACTACCTCACTCTTTCTATCTCACTTTCACTCTCTCTTTCACTACCTCTCTATCTCACTACATCACAACATCACTCTATGCTTATATATCACTACCTCACAACATCGCTCTCCCTCACTACCTCACTCTTTCACTACCTCACTCTATCTCACTACCTCACTCTCTATCTACCTCACTCTCTCTCACTACCTCACTCTCTATTTCAATACCTCACTCTCTCTCTCTCTCTCCCACTATCTCTCTGCTAATGCAATAGGTATCACATATGCAAAAAAAAAGCTAATGCCAATAGAAATGACAATGCCATTTATTTAGGGATACAAAAATGATAAAAAAATAATGAGCAATACCAATAGCTCTACCTATAGTATTGCCGAGACCATTGCATTGTAAATGCTTGTTTCCTTATGGGTTAGGGGGTACTACAATGCAAACCTATGTATTTCAGCATTGCCATGTTTGAAACATTTTAGGCTGCTTGTATATGTTTTCACATATGTATATATATGTATTTTCAATATGCTCCGGGATCCCGCAAGTGGGCGGGGATTATTCATAGATTATGACTATTGATGAGTATCCCCTGGATGAGAACTCACTTTTAAACACATTATCCACACATGGGATGCTAATCCACGGTCTCCAACTTCAGAACCAGCTTGAGCTGGGTTTCCTTTTGAGTTCCTCAGGCTGCTCTCCAGACTCTGCTTTTGTGTAAAGCGATATTTTCCACAATAGATAGCAATGGCACAGATTCCAAAGAGGAGCACCCATCACATGGGCACGACTAATGTGACTTTTCTGCATCTGGCTATTATGGTTACTATATTGCAAAATTAATCCAACGTTTCTGAATGTATTATTCTTAAATAAAACCCATGTTTCTCAATTCATTATGTTTTGTCACTCATATTGATGGAGTGCATCATTTATTATAATATCTAAAAATGAGCCCTTTGCCGGCAGATGTTTCATGACAATTATTGCTTTTTCAGTGCTAACTGTGGCATAGGTCTTGTGCTTCTCAACTCTAATTTATTTAAGATTCCTTTATCAACAATATATCACATTTATTAGTGCTCAGTTTCGGGTCTCTGGCTTGATAACCCAGGAAGAGTTCAGAATATGCTGACCTGGCCAAGGCTTAAAGAAGGTGCAGAAGAGCAGCTGTAGCACAGGGCTCAGATCACACTCTACACAAAGTGAAAGGTGAAAGTCAGAGAGGTGGAAACCCAAGAGGAGAGTATATATGAGCCAAGGATCATGGCAGTAACAAAGTATACAAGTTGCACTTTTGAATATGATGACTACCGGGTAAGTGATAGAGGTATTGTTACAATATCATGAGGCTGTGGCTGGGATATCAGTGCTATATCCATGGCATATCAAGGGAGAACACAGTTAAAATGTGTAGTAAATAAGATAGGTCTGTACCTGTTTTTTTAGTGGGTTTTTTTTTTAAACAAATCCGGACCTTAAATAATATAGCTGCAGTTTGTTTTTACTTCAGTGAGGTAATTTCAAAATGCCACTGACAAAATGTATGAGATATCCCAATAAAATTGCATGACAGTGCAATCAAAGTGCCTACCCAGCCCACCACATGTTTTCAAATTGTGTGAACATTTCTGAAATAGCAATATGGACAATTAGAACTTGTAGACGTTTTTAAGGCAATAACACTTTGCAAAGTTGCCATTAAATCAGTTTGTCAAACAGAGGGCTTTCAATGTTATATTTGGTCTCACATCAGACTTTTAAAGCTATACCTCTGGAGCGCCCGGCGGGCAACCACTAAGGCGTGAGTGTCATGCAGCAGCAGGCCATTGAACACAACACAACCAGGAAAGGAGGTGTCACCAGTACCCAGCGCCACTACCTCATAAATATCGTCATTGGAATGACTGGCTTCCTCGTTCACTGCAAGAAGAGAGATAAGGAAGAGTGTTTTTTTTCAATGTCACAACGCCTTAAATGGGGTTAACAATACCAAAAGGAATACTAAAACGCACAATATAAAATCATCCCATGTGGCTTTACATACACCGTTAGTTGTTCCTTTATAGTAACAATCATCTGTGGCCCACCTTCAAACTGCCCCACATATCTCCCACAAATGGGGGTTGACCTGATTTCTGCCTGCAGAGTACTTAGATTTTGTGAATTTGTCTTCCTCAGCTTCAAACTAAATAAGCCCCATTATTTAATTCCAGAGGTCTTCGTTGAATCCTAATGAACTCGGCATATTTCAATGAACTATAAAGAGTTCATAAGTATCAAAACTACTGGTTTCAGTTTGAATGATCCAAATGAAGAAATTTAATGACTTATGTCCCTGACATCCCTATGCAATAATCACTGCAATTTATTCCCTCCTTTATTCCTTGAAGCCCCGCACACTATTCATTTTCGTGTGTAGTCCAAGGGACCCTAATGCCTAGACGTGCCCTGGTTTCTGAGAAACAGACGCACGTACACGCTGCCGGTCATCAAACACTGTATAAAATCCTTTGAACATGGGAACCGTGGCATTTTGTTGAACTACTTATCTATACAATGCGCTTCTTGTGACTTGAATGAGCCCTGAAAAAGTCTCAGTGTGAGACGAAACGTGTCGGCTATGGTCGTTTGAATTTTAAAACCCAATAAAGAACAACTTTGAAAAAATGAAAAACAATTGGAATCTGAACATCCATTTTGTGTGCTCACTGCTTTGGACATTATTTCATAAAGTGCTGAACCTTTTTGCTTTAATGTTGTTATAGGAATCTATTCCTTAGTGAGGGGCATAGAGGGGAGTGCTCCTTGGTTCTTTGCACTTGTACATTTTACTCATACACTATGTGGATCGGGTGCGGATGTTTATAGCCTCTACCCTCTGCTTGTCTATATACATCTCTATTCAGGTTGATATGGTTTGACGAGATGTGAAGGGTGGGAGGACAAACAGGGGGAGCAGAGGAAGAAATATGCAAATTATAGTCAGACGTTGCCACATCATGTGGCTAGTTCAAACACATATGAAACCTCAGTCTTTTTGCAACCCTCTCCTCTTACATTCTCGTATTTTGCATTAGAAACTTGCTGCTAAGGTCAGCTGTTAAAAAGAGAGGATGACATCAGACCACTGTGCATTTTGTCAGTAGCAGCTACAAGTGTCGTCCAGCCAGCCCCTCCCCCCCACCCCAACCCACCCACCCGGAGAAGAGAACAAGGGACATAATGGAACATTCAGATTTGCAGCCTAGATTTGGGAGGACAATGATGCGTTTCTGGGCAGACAAGATCCATATATTGGGCTTCAAAATAATGGGAAGCTCAAAGAATCCCTACCCGGGGGAATGTAGTTGTGTGCGCCTAAAAGATAAACCAACCACCTTTACTTCCTTTAGTCCACCATCACTTTAACCCTAGATATGTCCTGGATAATGTATTATTTAGGCAGAGGGAATAGGAAGGGTCGGTCAGCTGACAATGGGGTTGGCAGGCAGATAAGAGTAACACAGCCACACTTTTCCCCTTGATTCTCCATCATGCTCTGGTCATTCTCTATGCTTCTGCATGCTTTGTATCTCACTCTTAGACCTCTTATTTTCTCAATATCACCGTATAATTTCAATTCCATTGTCAGCACTCATCTAGAGAAGCCTTTACTCACCACAACCCCACTGCAAGAGAGGACTGATTTCACAGTGTGCTCTTTACAACCAACACAACAAAACAATGTAAGTTACATGCACACTAAACGCAAATCAAGTAAGTGGTCCTTACCGCGTCCCATGATAAATGCTGCTAGGCTGCTCTTGCAACTTTTGTACTCTGGCAAGTCTGCCAAAAGGCTATCAAAGACATCACTGCAAAGTGCAGCACAGCGATCCTCATGAGGAATAATATGCTCTAAGTAGGGAATGAAGGAAATAAAAATAGCACAAAGTCATGAGGATGCCAAAGCGGCCCACAAAAAAGGGCTGAGATCAGGAAGGGAGGGTATCTGTATGAAAGTAATCTCATAAAAACAGTCACATATTATAAGCAATCAAATGTTGAAAGTATGTCAGACTGTCTGTTTATCACTATTGTCATCATAACCTTTTGGTGCAGCTCTTACAGCTGAAACTCATCATGTGAAGTGAAAGCTGCAACTAAACTCCAGTTGAAATCTTTGTGTGGGGGGGATGGAAGGTGGGAGGAGGTTGGACATCCAGAACCAAGCAGTATCTGTGCCCCTCATTGGGCAGGCTGAGCAGGTAAGGGGTAAGTAACCTCAGTACTTTGGAAGAAATTGGATGACATGAAGCAAAAGCAGCACAAGAAATGTTCATTGACTATGGAGGACGGTGCAGTATCAGCAGCCATTGGGGGTATGGTGGGTCTGGAATGAATAGTTATCAGTGCATCTCATTGGGTAGGACAGGAACTTGGCGGAAGAAGTGATAGGGTCTCTATTTGGAGGAGGTGTAATAAAGGAAACATCAGTTTTGCTCAGTGAGTAGAGTTGAACAGTGGACATAGCCATTTTGGTTTGTCGAGATGCAAACTTCTACAGGTCCCCCAATTTCCCCCGGCAAAGGCACTGAAAGGAAGCAGTAGCAACAGCCCATCCCATATTGAAAAGGCTGAGGCCATAATTGTGTGTCTTTCTGCATCGAGTGGGAGCTGAAATGAAAAGGGGTTGAGGACTACCTGTAGGCGGGCAAAGTAGGCGCATCTAGTATTCTGTCTTTGTTTCATGCCATGGAAAGAGGGGACTCCACAGTAAAAACAAAGACACTATGCTGAACAACTGTGTAATGCTGAACACTTGCATACATTAGGACACTAAAAATGCTAATGTTGTTCAATACACTCCCAGGTGATACCCACATAAGGTCATTCGACAAGCTCCATTACATGCAGGTTTGGGCAGCGAGAGATCGTTTCTATAGGTTCAGATGCAGCAGAGGTTTAAGCCAGATAGGGACCAAGCAGATAAACTAGAAAATATATACAAGATTCTAGGTTGGTGGAGTTAAACTGTACAAACAAGAATAGTCCATGACAGAGGTGCACTTGTGTACATCCCAGAAGAGGGCAGCCGAAAAATAAGAACAATGTCTGCTTACCTATGGGGGGCGGTTCAATTGGCTTGTCTTTCTGCCGGACAGATTTGGAACCCAACACAGATTCTCCACCCAAAAACAAAAAAAACAAAGATCCATGAACCAACTAATTCTTTTAAGTACATAAAAGAAAGAAAGATCCACAACTTGTAAGGGAACCAAAACTAGACCCATTTGCAACAAGATTATCCCCCCAGCCCCTCAAATTAGGATAAGCCATTTGGGAAAAATAGAACTGAATGCAAAAGTACTAAGGGACACGAGATGGAAATGAGAATGGGAATAAAAGCTTGGAAATCTCTTAAGACCTCCTCTGCAGGATTTCCCTTAAATGGGCCTGCACAATTGTGAGAACAGCATATACTATCAAAGTGAGTCATCGTTAAAAAGAACAGCTGTGATATTCCAATAAGGCCTTTAAAATAGCTAACGAATATGCTACTTACCAGTATGCATCTGTTCTTGGCATGTAGGGCTGCTGACATTCATATCTGTGCATAGATCGCCGCCTAGGGTTGGGTCCGGATGATTGCACATTGTTGTCCTGGAAGAGTCTGTAGGAAGGTGGATATCTGACTATGGTTACCCCCAACTTTTTGCCTAGTGTCTAGCTGGTTTTTCGACTTAGTTGGCCTGAGATCCTGCCATTCAGGGTCTCAGGCTGTCTGCTCTCTCTTTAAAATGGACTCCATGTACCCTAGGTACATTCCCAATTGGTAAGGATCACCTTATTGGACCCTGTACAGTGTACCCTAGGTACCCAGGGCATAGGTGTACCCTAGGCCTCCCAGGGGCTGCAGCATGTATTATGCCACCCCTGGTCTGGCCTTCCAATCAGACACAACTGGCTGATCACTCAGCTGGGGCAAGGTCGTGTAATCACCCCTTGCTTAGACATAGTATATCTATATCTACCCTTAAAATAGACACATGTGTACCTATCAGCCACTCCTATGGCAGGCCTTAACAATCTTGGAGGCAGAGTGCTTGGTAACATGCGAGATGGTGCTCTAGCATGAGCTGAGCCTGTCTGCAGCTTTCGGAACCATGTCCTTATAGCTGTTCTATGATATAGCCTACCATATACTCTTAAAGTGCCTTATAATCTTAAACGGTTATGGTAACTATGGTTTGGCTTTATCAAAACATGTCGTGTAAGGTGTCTAACACTTTGGAATAATACCCCCATACCATTTCTGGTGATGAGGATATTATTCCCCCCTTCTAGAGGGAGAGACATGTTAAAATCCTACTTTGCTGTTTAACTCTAACCAAAGCCTCAGCATCACAAAATGGATGCTGCTGCCACAGACACGAGTCTGACCTCCTGCTGCTGGGAGTGATCCCGGCAAGGGAGGCTTGGACAATAGGTTTCCTGCTTGGGGACGTGCTGACAGACTTTAGTGTATTGGGGCAGGGAGGGCTGAAAGGAATGAGACATGCCTGGGGCACACAAGGTGTCCCATGCATAGTCCAGTTCAAACCGGTGCTGGGGCACTCCAGCCCCAGTCCTGGCGCGAAACTGGACAAAGGGAAGGGGGTGTAACCACCCCCCTCCCAGGTCCCACCCATAAGGCGTGACCTAGCAGGTAACCCAGCCCCCCAGATTAGTATAAGAGTGGTAGCTGGGCCCCAGGAGATTAGATTATCCTGAACCTGCAACTTGAACAGAAACTCTGGACCTTCGACATTCGACGAAAGAAGAAGTCTGAAGAATCTCCCTTGTGGCCAAGGAGTGGCTACCCTGTGCAAACAGGCACCATCAAGAGACTACCCTTTGCTTTGCTGAAGTTCTACGAGGGACCGACTGCAGAGCCCGACCAGAGCCTTGACTTCCAGACTTCTGACCCTGATCCACATCCACAGCCAAGCTGAGATCCGTGGAGGCGACGAGAGACGTGGGACCGGCTACCTGGGAAAAGTGGCTAGTATCTTCCAGCGCAGCTTCTGAGGCACCCTCGAAGTTGTGCACCGGGGATTGAGAAGCCCCAACCCCAAGCACCATCTGCACCGAAGATCAGCCCCCCACACTCCACGAGTCCTGCGTGGGGCCCTTCTGCATTTTCCTGCTTGCCGCGTCTGTCCGGTTGCTTGCCCGTTGGCTAGCGGCCTTTGTGACGACACACCTTGAAATCTTCACCGCTGGTTTGGCTCCTCCAGACTGGCTCCCGCTTCTTTGCAAAAGAGAAGCACCCCAGACCTTCCTGGTCTGCACCAGAAGCAAGTCCTCCGTTCTTCGTGGGTTCCGCTTGCCAAGGCTTGGTGAGTCCTAGTTCGACTTCGACGACGCCGACAGCAAGAGCCTTCGTGGGACAGCTCGCCTCCTGGTCCTGGTCGTCCTCGACGTCTCCTGGTACCCATGGCTGCAGCGACAAGCTTCACCTTTCACCTGCAATCTTCACGACATCGCCTGGTTCCTTCCTGGTTCCACGTGGTCACTGGCTAGTGACCTTGACTCTGTCCCTTCTGCTTGCAGGTATCCTCTCTTCTTGATCCCAGCCTTGGGATCCACCGGACACTCTTCACTGATCGCCTGTCTGCAACTTTCCTTCAGGCATCCATAGAAGTCCACGACGAAACCCGACGCAAGTTCACACCTATGCACCCGCAGCCCGTGGGCTAGGTAACTTGGGTACTTCGGTGCCCACAAGGGTAGTGACTATCCTAGGGTCTAGATTCCGAGTCTCGACTCTCTAGCTGCTTCAGAAGTGTCCTTAAACTGTTAAATTCTAACTGCTAGTAATTCTATCGATTTTTACGCATTACGCGTGAGTGTTTCCACTCTGCACCTGAATCCCGTGGGCCTCCCACTTCCTAACTGTTGCTAGTGTAGTGTAGCCCCAGCGATTCCCTAGGCCTAGGCCTATCCTATTTCCGTGACAGTGGTCCTTATACCACTTCTTTAGTATATGGTTTGCGTGGCCCCTAGGGCCTAACTGTATTACGTACCTGTGTGACTTACTGTATGCTTAAATAAGACTGTGTTGTACTTACCTCTAATCTCAAAGAGTGCTGAGGGTTTGACTAGAATAAATACACTTTATTTTATATATATATATCTGTTGTGGTGTCCTTTTATTTGGTATTCAAGGGATTATATATGGTATCACAGCTGGCTTCACATGCCATTCAGAGTTTAGCCTAAGACTGCTCTTGTCCATGCTACCACTAGGATAGCTGGTCTATAAGGTTGACTTTACAACCAATCACCATAAGGGTTGTTTGGACTGATATAAGGTGTACACTAGAACTAGTGACATCATACATCAGGCCAACTTCTCACAGAGTCTTCGAAGTATCACAAGATAGGTGGCTCCTCCCCTGGACTACAGTGCGCATGGGCATCCTCTCCATCCTCAGATTGTTTTTCGCCATTGTGGCAGTGATGGAGTAGATACAGTAAGTGATGACCATGCTATACAGTAATTCTGAGTGCTGCAGCCGCTACAGGCGCCGGGGAGGAGGGTGGGCGATATGAATGTCAGCAGCCCTACATGCCAAGAACAGATGCATACTGGTAAGTAGCATATTCGGTTCGAGGCATGTGGGCTGCTGAATTCATATCTGTGCATAGATTACATAGCAGTCCCTCCATTAGCGGCGGCTGCCCGGGTCAGCTGCAGCAGTCTGAAAAAGGGTCTTGAGAACAGCCTGTCCAACAGCTGCCTGCTGTTTTGAATGTACATCTACACAGTAGTGTTTAGTAAATGTAAGTATAGTGGACCATGTGGCTGCTCTACATATTTCCTCTAAAGGAATGTTCCCTAGGAAAGCCATGGACGCCCCTAACTTTCGTGTTGAGTGGGCTCTTGGAGGAATCGTTAATGTGCGTTTAGCTTTTTCATAGCAAATTTGAATACAATTAACGATCCATCTGGCTATCCCTGCTTTGGAAATGGCGTTGCCCTTGTGTTGTGGAGAAAAGGCAACGAACAGTTGTTTTGTTTTCCTAAAATCCCTTGTTCTGTCTATATAGTACATGAGGGCCCTCTTGACATCTAGTGTATGGAGCATTCTCTCTGCGACATTTTCTGGATTTGGAAAGAAAACAGGCAGTTCAATAGTCTGATTCATGTGGAACTGCGATATCACTTTAGGCATGAATTTGGGGTTGGTACGCAGTACCACTCTGTTTGCGTGAACCTGTATGAATGGCTCTTGAATGGTTAGTGCCTGGAGTTCACTAACTCTTCTCAACGAAGTGATTGCCACTAAGAAAGCTACTTTCCAGGTGAGGAATTGAATCTCACATAAATGTAGAGGTTCAAAAGGTGGACCCATCAATCTGGTGAGGACCACATTCAGGTTCCACACCGGTGCCGGTGGGTGTGTTGGAGGAATCACTCTTTTGAGTCCCTCTAAGAAGGCTTTGATGGCAGGCACTCTGAATAAAGAAAGGTGCTGCCTGTTCTGAAGATAGGCCGCTATTGCGGTTAGATGTATACGGATGGAGCTGTATGCCAGATTGCATCGGTATAAGTGTAACAGGTAACAGATGATGTTCTGAATGGATGCATCCAGCGGATTAATGTCATTGTTTTTACAGTAAATGACAAACCTTTTCCATTTAGCCGCATAGCAAGCTCTGGTCATGGGTCTCCTGGCCTCCTTGATAATATTCATACATTCTGGAGGCAGGTTCAGGTAGCCAAACTCTAAGACTTCAGGAGCCAGATCGCCAGGTTCAGCTGTTGCGGATCTGGGTGCTGAATTTCGCCATGGTTCTGTGTTAAAAGTTTGGGTGTTAGCCGCAGTCTTTGAGGCGGCACCACGGAAAGTTCTAGTAACGTGGTGTACCATGGCTGGCGTGCCCACATTGGAGCAACCAGGATGAGTGACAGTGAGTGTTGCCTTAGTTTGCGTGCCACTAGCGGTATTAATGGCGCTGGGGGAAAAGCGTACGCAAATCTGCCTGACCAGTTCATCCATATCGCATTGCCCTGCGACTGTGGATGCGGGAACCTGGCGGCAAAGCTTAGGCATTTTGCGTTTTCCCTTGTAGCGAATAGGTCTATCTCTGGATGACCCCACTGCTGGAAGTACGGTTGGAGTACTGATGGATGTAGCTCCCACTCGTGCATTTGGTGGCTGTGTCTGTTGAGCAGATCCGCCATTTGGTTGTCCTTGCCCGGGAGGTGTTCTGCCATGAGGAACATGTTCCTCTGAATGGCCCACTTCCACATGCTTTGAGCTAGATGAGACAACTGTGGAGAGTGTGTTCCTCCCTGCTTCTGTATGTAGTACATGGCAGTCATGTTGTCCGTCCGGATCAACACGACTTTGTTGCACAAGTGTACTTTGAACGCCTTCATTGCCTGGAAGATTGCCATCAGTTCCAGAAGGTTGATGTGCATCTTCTGTTGCTCTGTCGTCCATAGTCCCTGCACTGTGTAATTGAGTACATGAGCTCCCCATCCCTGGAGAGACGCGTCCGCCGTCAGTATTATTTGTGGAACAGGCTCTCTGAACGGTCGGCCCTTGTAAAGGTTTTGTGGATTCCACCAATGCAGAGAGTTGTATGCCCGACCGCTCACCAACACTAGGTCTTTCAACTGTCCTCGAGTCTGATTCCATTGACGTGCCAAGCACTCCTGAAGCGGGCGCATATGTAGTCTCGCATGCGGGACTATGAAGATGCAGGAGGCCATCATGCCTATCAACTGCATGAACACTCGCGCTGGAAGGGAGTGTTGAGGTCTGAACTTTTTTATCAGCAGTTGCATGCTGTTGATCCTCATTAAATTTGGCTGAGCTTTGGCTGCCAGAGTGTCTATGGTGGCGCCCAGGTACTGCCGTACGTGGGCGGGTTGAAGATGTGACTCTGGATAATTCAGTGAGAATCCCAGACTGTGAAGAAGGTGAATGGTGTGGGATATGTGGCTGGCACACTGCCGGGCTGACTTTGCCTGAACAAGCCAGTCGTCCAGGTAAGGGAAGACGTGAATGTGCTGTCTTCTTAAGTGTGCAGCCACTGTCGCTAGGCACTTGGTAAAGACTCTGGGCGCCGTTGTTACTCCGAAAGGGAGGACTTTGAACTGATAATGCTGATCCTGAAGAGTGAACTGGAGATATTTTCTGTGTGATGGGTGTATGGGTATATGGAAATACGCATCCTTTAAATCCAGTGTTGCTAGGAAGTCTCCCTGACTGAGTAACAGCAGAACCTGCTGGAGGGTGAGCATATGAAAATGCTCTGACAGAATGTATTGGTTGAGAGGTCTGAGGTCCAGTATAGGTCTGAGAGACCCGTCCTTTTTTGGGATCAAGAAGTACAGAGAGTACACCCCTGACCCTTGTTGATCTACAGGCACGAGCTCTATGGCTCCCTTCTGCAGCATACTTAGTACTGCCTGCTGCAATAATGTTAAGTGCTCTGCGGACATAGGACGGTGTCTTGATGGTATGTTGGGTGGATTGGATGTTAATTCCAGACAATAACCGTACTGGACAATTTCTCTGACCCACCTGTCTGTGGTGATGGATCTCCAGACTGGCAGGAACTGTTGGAGTCTGCCCCCGACCGGTGTTATGTAGTCGGGGGGCAGTGATAAGACGTCACTGTTTGTTATCGGCAGAGGACCTGGTGTTGTTGTGTCCTCGTCCTCTGCCTTTGGTGCTGGATCCACCCCTATTGTTCTTATTATAGGTACTCTGGGTACCTCCTTTATTGTACTGCTGCTGGGACCCCTGACCTCTAGCTGCTCCTCTATTCCCGGGGCGACGAAAGGAGCCACTCCGAAACTGCTGCGACTGTAGAGCCCCCATAGATTTCGCAGTTTCAGTGTCCTTTTTAATCTTTTCTAGCGTGGTGTCAACCTCGGGGCCAAATAAAAAGTCTGGGTTGACTGGTTGATTCAAGATATTGTTTTGAATTTCAGGTTTGAAACCTGATATTCTCAGCCATGCGTGCCTCCTCAACATCACACTAGTGTTGATTGCCCTCGCTGCAGTGTCAGCTGCATCTAGTGCGCATTTGATGGACGCATTTGTAATGAGTTGTCACTCTCTGATGAGGAGCTCCGCTGCATCTCTGTAGTCATCTGGTAGGTGTTCTAGCAGTGTTTCTAGGGTATCGTAGTGTGACCTGTCGTATCGGGCCACGAGTGCCTGAGTGTTGGCAATGCGCCAGATGTTTGCTGCTTGTGCTGCTATCCTTTTTCATGATGATTCTAGCACTTTGGACTCCTTGTCCGGAGGAGGAGCATCACCGGTAGTTTGCGAGTTAGCTCTCTTGCGAGCATTAGAAACTACCATGGAGTCCAACGGCAATTGACCCTTAATGTACATTGGGTCTCCTGGGGCTGGTTTGTATTTTTTCTCTATTCTCGGGTTCAATACCCGTGCTCTGGTTGTCGCCTTAAAGATGTCCTTAGCATGTTTAATAACCCCTTTTAACATTGGTAGAGTCTTGACCGTTCTTTCTGATGTGGAGAACGTGTCCACCAAGAAATCCTCCTCCACAGAGTCAGAATGAAGTTCCACTCCGTGATTGGCAGCCGCTCTTTCAATGAGGGCGTTAAAGGCAGCAGTATCTTCAGTGGGAGATGGTTTTATATTATAAAGATGAGTGTCAGTAGCATTTTGTGGGTCTCCTGGGTCAGTAGGGTCTCCCCATGCTTGGTCCTGGTCTTGCTGTTGTTCATCAGGGTCATCATCCACAGGATAAGTGGTATCCTCAGTATAGCCCTCTCCTGCATCCGCCTCAGAGTGTGCGGGAGAAAAGGATGGTGGTTCCTGATCATATGTGTGGTACGGTTCTACAAGCACTGGTGTCGAACCTGACGCCATTTTCCTTTTTAGTGGAATTTTGTACGAGTCTAAAGCCTTTTCTGGAACAATTCTCCGTTTGCGGAACAGTCTACCAGTGTCGACGTCGATAAACTGGTCCTGTGAGTCTTCGACATCGGTTCTTTCTGTGGACACTGTTCTTGGTTGTTCGATGCTCTTCCTAAGTTCGAACATCTTCGGTGCCCCCGGTGGTGGCAATCCAAACTTGATTGGCGCCGGCGCAGAGTGAGCCTTGGCGACCTTGTTCGGTTCGGGACCCGTTTTCGGTTCGAGAGCGCCCCGTTCCCTGATGCGCTTTAGGGACTCCGACACCTGCTGCAACGTGAATGCCGACGGTGCTTTTGACCCGACAGGCTCTTTGGAGACAGGCCTCGACGCGGTCTCCAGTTTCTTTCCAGTCTTCGGGGCTTCGATCCGAAGTTTGGGATCGACGCCTTGTGGATCCGGTATTTTGGCAGTCTCAGCACTCCTCGATGTTGATGTAGTCGGATCGACCACCTTGACCTTGGTCGTTGGTGCCCCAACCTTCGGTGCCATAGGCCTCTGCGTCTTCTCGGGACCGAGGGCCTTCGTCTGTTTCTCGGTGCCGAAGTCCTTTTTTGGTTTCTCGGTACCGAAGTCCTTCCTCGTTTGTTCGGCTCCGATGTCCTTTTGTGTCGACGGATTTGAAGGTTTCGATGCCTTCGATCCGACCTGAACTAGTTGCACTTTCGGTTTCGATTTGACCGGTGCAGGTTTTGGTTTCGATTTCACGGAATCGACTCCAGTCTTTTTGGATAATTCTGGCTCTTTTGAAATGTTCGAAGCCGGGCCTTCAGGCGGGGCTGTAGAACGATCCGAGCGATCTTGGGTAAGGCCCGCAGGCGATCCCTCGACCTGAGCCTTATCAAGACTATCTCCCTCGGCCTCCGCATCGACGGATTGGCCTAGCTCCTCGCCTGAGCTATCTTCCTCGGCCCCAAGGGCCTCATCGTCGTCTCCTACCTCGTCGACGACGTCTTCGTCCTCGAAGATCTCCTCATCATCGTCGTCATATTGGGATTCTACCTCTTCGACGCTCTCGACTTCTTCATCCTCGGTGCTGAATATGTTAACCGGGTTAGGCGCCGAATTTTTGGCCTCCAATCTAGCCGCCCGTCTATTCCGAAGGGCCTTCTTCGACCGGAACCGGGCGCAGGCCATACACCTGGTCTCATCATGATCCGGTGATAAACATTTGTTACACACCGGATGGACATCAACGTGTGGATATTTTGCGTGACAGAGGACATCTCTTGAAGGGAGTCCTCGATTCCATCTTCGAACGTTGATCGATGTTCGGACCGAAGCTCGGTCCAAGAAGGGTGAATAAGTCCGAGAACAAGTTATCGATACCGAACGCAAACAATACCGACGATATCTAAAGGCTTTTGGCCTTAAATAAAGTTTTCCTAACTTGAGCTAAGATAAGCACATCCGAACCCAATGGCGGAAAAAAACAATCTGAGGATGGAGAGGATGCCCATGCGCACTGTAGTCCAGGGGAGGAGCCACCTATCTCGTGATACTTCAAAGACTCTTCCAGGACAACAATGTGCAATCATCCGGACCCAACACTAGGCGGCGATCTATGCACAGATATGAATTCAGCAGCCCACATGCCTCGAACATCAATCTACCTCTGTGAGCGTATTCATTCTAACGAGAATTAATCTCAGGTTCTCCGAATATAACCTTCTGTCTTTTCTTAATCCTTAATGTTTGAGTAGCAAAGTAACTTTCAGGGTTTTGCCAACAAATCGGCATCCTTTTCTTGCTCAAGATGAAAGCAGATCAAGTCATTCAAATCGTCAACATATTATATGAAACATATATGAAAAAAATAGGGAGGAGCTCTGTCCGCGGTGTCCCCCGAAGCTGCTGGTCCTGGGTCCTGGGCCCGGGGCACGAAGGTTCGTGCATAAATCCGAGCGTCGAACGCCCGGGGAGTGTACTGATCCGGGGTAAAGCCTCAGCAGACCCCATGTGTTGAAGCGTTTTGGCTCAACTCTCCCGGGCTCAGTGATATGCAGGAGGAGGGTGGGGGGGGGGGGGGGGGGGGAGGGAGTCGAATGACATGAGGAGACGGCGCTGGCCTTCAGTGTGGGCCCCTGATCTGGGAGGACCCGCTAGCCCGTGTGAGACACCCCAGTCTGGCTTGACTGCAGGGGCCTCTGGGCCCCACCCGTGATCTTGGCGCCTGGAACGGGACGCTCAGAACGGTGCTCCCCGGAACGCTTCTCATTAATGGACGTCCTCAAGATGGCCGACAGAGGATTAACTCCTACCGAAAGCCCCTTAGCTTGTGGCTGCCTTATAGACTTTAATCCCCTGGAGGCTACCCCCCTTCGTGGACCCCCTCCCACACCTTGGTTCAGTTTTGACTGCTTTTTCTCATTTAACCAACTCCCCCATTTGATCTTGACATTTTATGATTTACCACTTTCCTTACCCCGACATTGGAAACCGAGCAATTATGGCTGATGCCCGGTGGAGCTGCTTAGACAGCTATAGAGGAGATCTGCCCTGGTTCACCCCTTGGCCGTCACCTACCCAGCTGGACATTGGGCAATGTTCTCCCAGTCTCCACGCTGTGTCCCCCTCAAACTCCCCCACACCCGACTTACTCCCATAACTGCCTCTTTTTTCTTATGCTTTTTGTATCATGTAATTTGTAACCTTGTAACCCACAGATCCTCATGTAAAGCGCTATGCCACCTCCGGGTCTAGCCAGTGCTATATAAAACTCGTCAAATAAATAAACATATTAGCATACATTGTTTTTTGTGGGGCCATAAAACTAGGTCAAAGATTAAGCAAGTACACAACTGGCGAATCTTTTTGTAAAGGGAAGTAACAAATGCACAGTTTGTGCTTGTTGCTATTGTGTCAACAAATGTAGGACTTACTTCAATGTAAAAAGACTATCTTCTTTTTCTAACATTTCCCTCATGTTCCATTTTTGCAACCCACAGACAAATTAACTGGTTTTCATTTTAATCACCCATTGGCTTGAATGTTAGTCTAAGCATAAATCAAACACCCCTAAAAAATCACATTGAAATTGCTCAGGCTTCAGAGGCTATTACAAAAGATTTAGCATAATTGGTCAGATTTTGACCCACTTATTAGTACAGAACTTTGGGTATTTGTCAGTCCTACTGCCGTGTTCATGGGTTTAAACCCACATTGGAGAAATTAAAGTTTTCTCCAAAAAGAAAGCAACTGGACAGGCACAGTAACTTCCCATGTACGTGCTGTACCAAAAGTGCATGTTTTGGGTCTCCTTGAACATTTTCAAAAGTCCCCTTAATTCTAAAAACCTCCGATATGACGCAATGGCTCACCGCTTAGTGATTCTGACATTCGTCGATTACAGGCACGTTTTATGGCATAAATACCCTCTACAAAACTATTACGCATATTTGAGAAATGCATTTATAGACACGTTTTTGGCACACACACACCTACAAAAATAATTCGATATATTTCTGAAATACATGGACTTTTGCAGATCACAGTTAAATGTATTGCCCTAACTTCTAATACATCTTTCTCTCCAGTTGCAAGACAGATGTGTTTCTACAGGATTCTCAAGATGAGGAAGATCCTTTTGCTGCACCTTACCCTTGTATCTTCCAAGGTCTGATGTGAAACTTGGACAGCAATAAGATTTTTCGAAGTGCAATTCATTGTTGTACATTGAAAAATGACATTTTGCAAAGTGACCTGCATTGAACAGGGGTGTCTTTGTTGATGCAAACGACTTACCTTAGGCTACTTTGAAAGAAAAACATTCAATACGGAAATAATGCTTAAGAAGACAGGATATGAATTAAGTGAATTAGGTTGAAGGATTATTGCTTTTTATGCATTTAAAAAAAACGCATAGTACAAATTAGTTTAAGATAAACTCAATTGTTTTAACCCATTGTCAATACATTTCTATCCAACGGCCAACTCTTAACTTTCATAAGGTCACTGTGGTTTATTTCTTCTCCAATTCTAAATATTTATAACGAAAAAAATCTATTTTAACCTAAAGGACATACAGGAAAGATCACACATTTGGTAAAGTGCCTGTTGTGCATTGGACAATTTTTGGTAGGCAAGGATGGAAATTGATAGAAACTAAGGAGAATTTCAGATTTTTGCAAACTTTATTTTTTGTTACAGATCTGAAATTTCCTTGTTACGTAATCTGAAAAGGGTATCTGGGGCAGCTGCTGTGGTAAGTTGGCCTGATGTATGATGTCACTAGTTATAGTGTACACCTTATATCAGTCCAAATACCCTTATGGTGATTGGTTGTAAAGTCAACCTTATAGACCAGCTATCCTAGTGGTAGCATGGACAAGAGCAGTCTTAGGCTAAACTCTGAATGGCATGTGAAGCCAGCTGTGATACCATATATAATCCCTTGAATACCAAATGAAAGGACACCACAACAGATATGTATATAAAATAAAGTGTATTTATTCTAAGCAAACCCTCAGCACTCTTTATGAGATTAGAGGTAAGTACAACACAGTCTTATTAATGCATACAGTAAGTCACACAGGTAAGTAATACAGTTAGGCCCTAGGGGCCACGCAAACCATATACTAAATAAGTGGTATAAGAACCACTGTCACGGAAATAGAATAGGCCTGGCCTAGGGAATCGCTGGGGCTACACTACACTAGCGTTAGTTAGGAAGTGGGAGGCCCACGGGATTCGTGTGCAGAGTGGAAACACTCACGCGTAATGCGTAAAAGTCAATAGCAATAGTACAGTTTAGAAAACGGTAGATTTAGGACACTTCCGGAGTAGCTAGGAAGTTGAGACTTGAAAACTAGACACTAGGATAGTCACTATCCTGATGAGCACCGGAGTACCCAAGTTACCTAGCCCACAGGCTGCGGGTGCATAGGGGTGAAGATGCGTCGTTTTCGTCGTCGACTCCTATGGATGCCTGAAGAAAGATGCTGACAGGCAGTCAGTGAAGAGTGTCCGGTGGATCCCAAGGCTGGGATCAAGAAGAGAAGAAACCTGCAAGCAGAAGGGACAGAGTCAAGGTCACTAGCCAGTGACCACGTGGAACCAGGAAGGAACCAGGCGATGTCGTGAAGAGTTGCAGGTGAAGGTGAAGCTTGTCGCTGCAGCCAGGAGGACCAGGAAGCGTCGAGGACGACCAGGACCAGGAGGCGAGCTGTCCCACGAAGGCTCTTGCTGTCGGCGGCGTCGAAGTTGGACTAGGACTCACCAAGCCTTGGCAAGCGGAACCCACGAAGAACAAAGGACTTGCTTCTGGTGCAGACCAGGAAGGTCTGGGGTGCTTCTTCTTTGCAGAGAAGCGGGAGCCAGTCTGGAGGAGCCAAACCAGCGCAGAAGAGTTCAGGGTGCGTCGTCACAAAGGCCACTAGCCAGCGGGCAAGCAACCGGACAGACGCGGCAAGCAGGAAAATGCTGAAGGGCCCCACGCAGGACTCGTGGAGTGTGGGGGGCTGGTCTTCGGTGCAGATGGTGCTTGGGGTTGGGGCTTCTCAATCCCCGGTGCACAACTTCGAGGGTACCTCAGAAGCTGCGCTGTAAGTTACTAGCCACTTTTCCCAGGTAGCCGGTCCCACGTCGCTCGTCGCCTCCACGGATCTCAGCTCTGCTGCAGATGTGGATGAGGGTCGGAGAAGTCTGGAAATCAAGGCTCTGGTCGGGCTCTGCAGTCGGTTCCTCGTAGAACGTTCACAAAGCAAAGGGTAGTCTCTTGATGGTGCCTGTTTGCACAGGGTAGCCACTCCTTGGCTACAAGGGAGATTCTTCAGTCTTCTTCTTTCGTCGAATGTCGAAGGTCCAGAGTTTCTGTTCAGTTTTGCAGGTTCAGGATAATCTAAAGTCTTGAGGCCCAACTCCCACTCTTATACTAATCTGGGGGGCTGGGATACCTGCTAGGTCACGCCTTAGGGGTGGGACCTGGGAGGGGGTGGTTACACCCACTTCCCTTTGTCCAGTTTCGCGCCAGAGCTGGGGCTGGAGTGCCCCAGCGCCGGTTTGAACTGGACTATGCAAGGAACACCTTGTGTGCCCCAGGCATGTCTCATTCCTTTCAGCCCACCCTGCCCCAATACACTAAAGGCTGTCTGGAGAGGTGCTAGCACCTCCCCAAGCAGGAAACCTATTGTCCAGGCCTCCCTGGCTGGGATCACTCCCAGCTGCAGGAGGTCAGACTTGTGTCGTGGCAGCAGCATCCATTTTGTGATGCTGAGGCTTTGGTCAGAGGCTAACAGTTGAAGTATGATTTTAACATGTCTTTCCCTCTAGAAGGGGGGAATAATATTCTCATGTCCAGAAATGGCATGGGGGTATTATTCCCTAGTGTTAGACACCTTACACGACATGTTTTGATAAAGCCAAACCATAGTTACCATAATCGTCTAAGATTATAAGGCACTTTAAGAGTATATGGTAGGCTATATCATAGAACAGCTATAAGGACAAGGTTCCGAAAGCTGCAGACAGGCTCAGCTCATGCTAGAGCACCATCTCACATGTTACCAAGCACTTTGCCTCCAGGATTGTCAAGGCCTGCCATAGGAGTGACTGATAGGTACACATGTGTCTATATGTAAGTTAGGTATAGGAATACTACACCTAAGCAAGGGGTGATTACACGACCTTGCCCCAGCTGAGTGATCAGCCAGTTGTGTCAAAATGGAAGGCCAGGCCAGGGGTGGCATAATACATGCTGCAGCCCCTGGTAGGCCTAGGGTACACCTATGCCCTGGGTACCTAGGGTACACTGTACAGGGGCCAATAAGGTGATCCTATCCAAATGGGTTATGCACCTAAAGTACATAGTATTAATTTAGAGAGAGAACAGCAGGGCTGTGGGTCTGATTAGCAGGCCCACAGCCACATCTAAGTCGAAAACCAGTAAAGCAAAAGCAAAAAGTGGGGGTGAACATAGAAAGCAGACCCTACTCTCCTACACAACCCCCCCCCCCCAAACTTAGGGACATTAAACTAACCTTGACCAGTTGAGTCTTCATGTTCTAAGTGGAAATATCTGGAGAGTCCATCTGCATTGGCATGGTCAGTCCCAGGTCTATTTTCCATTGTGAAGTCCATCCCCTGTAGGGAAATGGACCACCTAAGAAGTTTGGGATTTTCACCCTTCATCTGATTTAGCCACAAGAGGGGCTTATGGTCTGTCTGAATCTTGAAGTGAGTGCCAAACAAGTATGGCCTCAGCTTCTTCAGGGCCCAAACCACAGCAAAGGCCTCCCTCTCAATAGCTGACCAACGTTTCTCTCTAGGGGTCAGCCTTCTACTTATAAAAGCAATGGGCTGGTCTTGACCATCTACATTCAGTTGTGAAAGAACAGCTCCCACACCTAACTCAGAAGCATCTGTCTGGACAATGAACTCTTTGGAGTAGTCTGGACTTTTCAGAATAGGTGCACTGCACATGGCCTGCTTCAGGTCATCAAATGCTTTTTGACAGCTTACTGTCCACTGAACTTTCTTTGGCATCTTCTTGGAGGTCAAGTCATTAAGTGGTGTCACTATGGACCCATAGTTCTTAACAAACTTTCTGTAGTACCCAGTCAGGCCCAAGAAAGCTCTGACCTGAGTCTGGGTAGTTGGAGGAGCCCAGTCCTTTATGGTCTGGATCTTGCTCTCCAGTGGTTGAACCTGACCCCCACCAACTAGGTGGCCCAGGTATACAACCTTGCTCTGCCCTATCTGGCACTTAGTGGCCTTGATAGTGAGGCCTGCCTTTTGCAGGGCCTCTAAAACATTCCTCAGGTGGACCAGGTGATCCTCCCAGGTGGAGCTAAAGACAGCAATATCATCAAGATAAGCTGCACAATAATCATCCAACCCAGTAAGGACTTGATTCACCAGCCTTTGGAAAGTGGCAGGTGCATTCTTCAAACCAAAGGGCATTACCACAAATTGATAATGTCCTCCTGGGGTCGAGAAAGCAGTTTTGGCCTTTGCACTCTCAGCTAGTCTGATTTGCCAGTAGCCTGCTGTTAGGTCAAATGTGCTCAAAAACTTAGCAGCTGCCAGTCTGTCAATGAGCTCATCTGCCCTAGGTATTGGGTGGGCATCTGTCCTAGTGACAGCATTGAGACCTCTGTAATCCACGCAAAACCTCATCTCTCTCTTACCATCTTGGGTGTGAGGTTTTGGCACAAGGACTACAGGACTAGCCCAAGGGCTCTCTGAAGGTTCAATGACTCCCAGCTCCAACATCTTTTGTACCTCAACTTTTATGCAGTCCCTGACATGGTCAGGTTGCCTGTAGATTTTACTCTTCACAGGCAGACTGTCACCAGTGTCCACCTCATGGGTGCACCAGTTTGTCTGACTTGGGGTCAGAGAGAACATATGTCTGTAGGATTGCAGAACCTGTCTGCAGTCCTGTTGCTGATGGACAGTGAGGCTGTCAGAAAAGACCACACCATCAACTGAGCCATCATCAGGGTTCTGAGTCAACAGGTCTGGGAGAGGGTCACTCTCTTCCTCCTGCCCCTCATCTGTAGCCATGAGTAGCCCCATGTCTGCCCTGTCAACATATGCCTTCAATCTGTTGACATGAAGCACTCTGTGGGGGCTTCTGGGAGTCCCAAGGTCCACCAAGTAGGTGACTTCTCCCTTTTTCTCAACAATAGTGTGGGGTCCAGACCATTTGTCTTGGAGTGCTGCTGGGGCCACTGGCTCCAACACCCACACTTTCTGTCCTGGCTGGTAAACAGTCAGTACAGCCTTTTGGTCATGCCAAGCTTTTTGGAGTTCTTGGCTTGCCTCAAGGTTTTTAGAAGCCTTCTTCATATACTCTGCCATCCTGGAGCGGAGACCAAGTACATAATCCACTATGTCTAGTTTGGGTTGTCTGAGAGGTCTCTCCCATCCTTCCTTCACCAAACACAGGGGTCCTCTTACAGGATGCCCAAACAAAAGCTCAAAAGGGCTGTAGCCAACCCCCTTTTGTGGGACCTCTCTGTAAGCAAACAGAAGGCAGGGTAAAAGGATGTCCCATCTTCGCCTAAGCTTATCTGGTAATCCTTTTATCATTCCCTTTAGGGTCTTGTTGAATCTCTCAACAAGCCCATTGCACTGTGGGTGATAGGGTGTGGTGAACTTATAGTTAACACCACACTCCTTCCACATTGCAGTCAAGTATCCTGACATAAAGTTGGCACCTCTGTCAGAAATGACCTCCTTTGGAAAGCCCACTCTGGAGAATACTCCAAGCAGGGCCCTTGCCACAACAGGAGCTGTTGTGGTCCTCAGGGGAATTGCTTCTGGGTACCTGGTGGCATGGTCCACTATCACCAGTATGAATCTGTGCCCAGATGCTGTTTGTGGGTCCATTGGTCCTACAATATCTATGCCCACTCTTTCAAAGGGGACCCCCACCACAGGTAGTGGTATGAGGGGGGCCTTCGTGGTGCCACCTGATTTGCCACTGGCTTGGCAGGTGACACAGGAGCGACAAAACTCCTTAGTATCTTCTGACATATGGGGCCAGTGAAAGTGAGGGACAAGCCTGTCCCAAGTCTTGTTCTGGCCTAAATGTCCTGCAAGGGGAATATCATGGGCCAAGGTTAGAAGGAAGCCTCTGAACTTCAGTGGTATGACCAACCTCCTGGATGCACCAGGCTTGGGGTCTCTAGCCTCTGAGTACAGTAGCCCTTCATCCCAATACACTCTATGGGTACCTTGAGCATTCCCTGCAGCCTCAGCAGCAGCCAGCTGTCTGAGGGGTTCAAGAGAGGGGCAGTCTAATTGAGCCTGCCTCAGATCTGCCCTGGAAGGTCCCCCTGTCCCAAGAAACTCAACCTGATCAGGTTCAAGTTCTTCTAGGACAGTTCCTTCAGGGCTCTCAGAATCATCCTCCTGGGAGGGCTGATCCACCACCTGAGGCAGGGGGGAAGGCACAGCCTTAACCCTACTGCGCTTTCTCTTGGATTGTGACTGGTCCATAGTTTCAGGATCCAGCACTTGTTCAGTGTTGCACCTTTTGGCCTGTGACCTGGTCACAGCAAGGACATGTGCATCTATCCCCAGCATTTCTGCATGGGTCCTATACTCCACTTCAGACCAAACTGAAGTTTCAAGATCATTGCCCAGTAAACACTCTACAGGAAGGTCTGAACTAACAACAACTTTCTTGAGGCCAGTTACCCCTCCCCAGGAGAAGTTAACAATAGCCACACTATGGGAGGTAGTGGCATTGCTAGCGTTGGTCACTAGGTAATTCTCACCTAGTATGATCTGTCCAGGGTCCACAAAAGCAGGTGTCACCATTGTGACACTAGCTCCAGTGTCCCTGTAGGCCTGAGCCATTCTTTGGTTGATAAAAGGTGTCTGTCTGTACTTGCCCAGGTTACTGGGGCCTACAGTAGAGGACAAAGCTAAGTCCCCATCACAGATCAGGACAGCCTGAGTAGGTACTCTGACTAGGCCAGAATCCTCAGTTCCCAGGGTTAACCCTACTACACCCTTTTGCTGGGAACCACCACTTACAGCTGAACTAGGGGGTACAGTTGCCTTAGGGGCAATGGTGGCTGGGGGCTTATCCTTTTTGGTGCACTCACTAAACCAATGTGAGTTGGACTTACAATAGTTGCACCATGGTTTCTTTTGGCCATCTTTCTTCTTATCCTTTTTGGAACCACCCTCCCCCTGAGCCTTTTGGGGGCCTGGTGAAGACTTCTGGTCTTTTTGTTTCTGCTCATTACCCTTCTGGTCTGCCTTTTTCTGATCACCGCCCTGGTTCTGGTTTTTCTGCTTAACTCTAGTCCTGACCCATCTATCTGCCTTCTTTCCCAATTCTTGGGGAGAAGTCAGATCAGAATCAATCAGGTGTTGATGCAATAGCTGGTTTTGACAGTTGTTAAGTATTTGTTCTCTCATGATCAAATTATACAATCCTGTATAGTCCTTAACCTTACTTCCCATTAGCCAGCCTTCCAGAGCCTTAGTGGCACAATCTACAAAGTCAGTCCAGTCCTGAGTCTGTGTCTTCTGGGTATCCCTGAACAACAACCTGTATTGTTCAGTGGTTAGGCCAAACCCATCAATCAGAGCACTCTTCAGGACAGTGTAATTATCTGCATCCTCATCACTAACTGTGAGGAGCTTGTCTCTTCCTTTCTCAGAGAAGGAGAGCCACAAGATAGCTGCCCACTGACTTTGGGGTACCTGCTGTACTTTGCAAGCTCTCTCCAAAGCAGTTATCCATTTGTGGATGTCATCCCCACACTTGTAGGGAGGGACAATCTTGCTCAGGTTTCTATTGTCATAGTGCCTGTCTCTATCTCTAGAAATGTTGCTGCCACCAGTGGGTTCTAACCCACTTAACTTTTGCTCTCTAGCCAGAGCAAGCTTCTCTTTGGCAAGGGCAAGTTCTTCCCTCTGAATCCTCAGATTAGCCTCCCTCATTCTGGCTGCATGCTCCTTTCTCTCAGGTGAAGTCATTCCCCTGTGAGAGGAAGCATTAGAGATGCTAGAGACATGGGAGTGGATGGATTCCCTTGAAGGGGATCTGTCCCTCCTGCTTCTCTGTGAATGCCTACTTGTGGGTCTGTATGGGGGGACCCCATGCAAACTCCCATGTAAACTTAAGTTAGCCTGGCTAAGTCTCCTTACTTGGCTCTGGCTGTCTACCTCCCCATCTGAAGCCCCATCTGACTCCTCTGTGGTGGGTAGCCTAGGGCACCTGCCTGAGATGCCCTCTGAGCATCATACTCCTCTAGGAGTTGTCTTAACTGAAGGAGGGTAGGGTTTGCACCCTGTTTTATTCCTCTGGAGGTACACAATTGTCTCATCTCCTGGAATGTTAAGGTATCATACCTAGAGGGGGTCTTCTGCAGACCTGACCCTCCTGAGAGAGCATCTACTTGATCTCCTCCCAGAGGCATGATCTAGTGAGGGTGTGGTGTGTGCACCTACCTACACTAGTTGTTTCTACTAAACCTCTCTAGTAGTTGTAGTCAGGGTGTGTTACTCCCTTCAACCTACAACTACTAAGTCCAGTAGGACTTAAGTATTATAAACTATGTTATATGTACCTAGACAATATCTGTGTGATCTTTCAATTTAGTATCTCAAGATTACAATGGTATTACAACAGCAAGCTCAGATCCCACCGCTGCCACCAATGTGGTAAGTTGGCCTGATGTATGATGTCACTAGTTATAGTGTACACCTTATATCAGTCCAAATACCCTTATGGTGATTGGTTGTAAAGTCAACCTTATAGACCAGCTATCCTAGTGGTAGCATGGACAAGAGCAGTCTTAGGCTAAACTCTGAATGGCATGTGAAGCCAGCTGTGATACCATATATAATCCCTTGAATACCAAATGAAAGGACACCACAACAGATATATATATAAAATAAAGTGTATTTATTCTAAGCAAACCCTCAGCACTCTTTATGAGATTAGAGGCAAGTACAACACAGTCTTATTAATGCATACAGTAAGTCACACAGGTAAGTAATACAGTTAGGCCCTAGGGGCCACGCAAACCATATACTAAATAAGTGGTATAAGAACCACTGTCACGGAAATAGAATAGGCCTAGGCCTAGGGAATCGCTGGGGCTACACTACACTAGCGTTAGTTAGGAAGTGGGAGGCCCACGGGATTCGTGTGCAGAGTGGAAACACTCACGCGTAATGCGTAAAAGTCAATAGCAATAGTACAGTTTAGAAAACGGTAGATTTAGGACACTTCCGGAGTAGCTAGGAAGTTGAGACTTGAAAACTAGACACTAGGATAGTCACTATCCTGATGAGCACCGGAGTACCCAAGTTACCTAGCCCACAGGGTGAAGATGCGTCGTTTTCGTCGTCGACTCCTATGGATGCCTGAAGAAAGATGCTGACAGGCAGTCAGTGAAGAGTGTCCGGTGGATCCCAAGGCTGGGATCAAGACGAGAAGAAACCTGCAAGCAGAAGGGACAGAGTCAAGGTCACTAGCCAGTGACCACGTGGAACCAGGAAGGAACCAGGCGATGTCGTGAAGAGTTGCAGGTGAAGGTGAAGCTTGTCGCTGCAGCCAGGAGGACCAGGAAGCGTCGAGGACGACCAGGACCAGGAGGCGAGCTGTCCCACGAAGGCTCTTGCTGTCGGCGGCGTCGAAGTTGGACTAGGACTCACCAAGCCTTGGCAAGCGGAACCCACGAAGAACAAAGGACTTGCTTCTGGTGCAGACCAGGAAGGTCTGGGGTGCTTCTTCTTTGCAGAGAAGCGGGAGCCAGTCTGGAGGAGCCAAACCAGCTCAGAAGAGTTCAGGGTGCGTCGTCACAAAGGCCACTAGCCAGCGGGCAAGCAACCGGACAGACGTGGCAAGCAGGAAAATGCTGAAGGGCCCCACGCAGGACTCGTGGAGTGTGGGGGGCTGGTCTTCGGTGCAGATGGTGCTTGGGGTTGGGGCTTCTCAATCCCCGGTGCACAACTTCGAGGGTACCTCAGAAGCTGCGCTGTAAGTTACTAGCCACTTTTCCCAGGTAGCCGGTCCCACGTCGCTCGTCGCCTCCACGGATCTCAGCTCTGCTGCAGATGTGGATGAGGGTCGGAGAAGTCTGGAAATCAAGGCTCTGGTCGGGCTCTGCAGTCGGTTCCTCGTAGAACGTTCACAAAGCAAAGGGTAGTCTCTTGATGGTGCCTGTTTGCACAGGGTAGCCACTCCTTGGCTACAAGGGAGATTCTTCAGTCTTCTTCTTTCGTCGAATGTCGAAGGTCCAGAGTTTCTGTTCAGTTTTGCAGGTTCAGGATAATCTAAAGTCTTGAGGCCCAACTCCCACTCTTATACTAATCTGGGGGGCTGGGATACCTGCTAGGTCACGCCTTAGGGGTGGGACCTGGGAGGGGGTGGTTACACCCACTTCCCTTTGTCCAGTTTCGCGCCAGAGCTGGGGCTGGAGTGCCCCAGCGCCGGTTTGAACTGGACTATGCAAGGAACACCTTGTGTGCCCCAGGCATGTCTCTTTCCTTTCAGCCCACCCTGCCCCAATACACTAAAGGCTGTCTGGAGAGGTGCTAGCACCTCCCCAAGCAGGAAACCTATTGTCCAGGCCTCCCTGGCTGGGATCACTCCCAGCTGCAGGAGGTCAGACTTGTGTCGTGGCAGCAGCATCCATTTTGTGATGCTGAGGCTTTGGTCAGAGGCTAACAGTTGAAGTATGATTTTAACATGTCTTTCCCTCTAGAAGGGGGGAATAATATTCTCATGTCCAGAAATGGCATGGGGGTATTATTCCCTAGTGTTAGACACCTTACACGACATGTTTTGATAAAGCCAAACCATAGTTACCATAATCGTCTAAGATTATAAGGCACTTTAAGAGTATATGGTAGGCTATATCATAGAACAGCTATAAGGGCAAGGTTCCGAAAGCTGCAGACAGGCTCAGCTCATGCTAGAGCACCATCTCACATGTTACCAAGCACTCTGCCTCCAGGATTGTCAAGGCCTGCCATAGGAGTGACTGATAGGTACACATGTGTCTATATGTAAGTTAGGTATAGGAATACTACACCTAAGCAAGGGGTGATTACACGACCTTGCCCCAGCTGAGTGATCAGCCAGTTGTGTCAAAATGGAAGGCCAGGCCAGGGGTGGCATAATACATGCTGCAGCCCCTGGTAGGCCTAGGGTACACCTATGCCCTGGGTACCTAGGGTACACTGTACAGGGGCCAATAAGGTGATCCTATCCAAATGGGTTATGCACCTAAAGTACATAGTATTAATTTAGAGAGAGAACAGCAGGGCTGTGGGTCTGATTAGCAGGCCCACAGCCACATCTAAGTCGAAAACCAGTAAAGCAAAAGCAAAAAGTGGGGGTGAACATAGAAAGCAGACCCTACTCTCCTACAGCTTCAACATTTTTGTTTTTTGAAGAACCCAATCCCTCAACTGCAGAATTCTACTCCACCTTCGTATTCCTCCCTATTGCTGAGGCCGCATGAATTATCAAAGACTGAAAAGACGCTTCAGAAACATTAAGGGACCTTTGCTGGACTGTTGGTAATTGAAACACTTCTCGTGTGATGACTTATTGAGTGACGCCACAAAGCACCAACTCCAATAATTGCAAATGCTTTGATTGATATTATACTCACTATCAAGTATTCAAATGGCTGCCCACGCAGACTCAAAACATAAGACTTACATCCTATCACAACCTAGCACTTTGGCAAGGGATGATTACCAACCACTAATCAGCAGCTCTCCTGTTTATTATGTTACCAAAGACAAAGCGGTAGAACTGAGATGGCAGCATCCATAACTTATCTTTTTTTGCAATCAGAGCACAACAAATTCTCATTACATCGGAGCAGATTAACATTTTAGCCTGTAGCAGTGTCATCTCTTGTGTGAGGTCCCAGAGAGGACAAACTCTTATAGTAACCTTTCACACCCATGTCATAGTCCGGTAAGGGTATTTATTTTTCATACTCATGCTCAACATAGCCTTCTTTGGAGGGGTTGTTTTGGCACTGCCTCGAACGATTAGCATCCACAATTGGCAGGCTCAGTCTCTTAAGTGCTAGGAGTTTAATCTTTGCATTTACCTAGTACCTGCTTCAGTAGCATACTATATTCCACTGATATCCTTGATCTTCAGGGTGGCCTGTCTTTGTTTGGGACAACTTATTTGTCTCTTTCTCTGACAAAGGCTGCAATTCTAGGTCTTTGGGCCTAGCTGCCTTTTCTTGGAGGTACATTTCTTATTTCACTGTCTATATTTTCATCTTTCACCTCATTGTCTTTTTCCGTAACATCAATGCAGATTATGATGGTTTTGATGTTGGAATGTATGCTGACGAAGACAGAAGCATCAACAGAGGCAATGGTGCCAGGATTAGCGTAGGATCTTAGCCTTGGAAAGGCTGATGTCATAGCGGAGGTAAAGCAAGTCGCAGATGGCCATAAACTAGGTGACATGATGTCATTAGAAATAGGAAAAGGCTCATGGGATTACAAAGAGTAGACAGACAACTTTGAGGAAGGGGCTCCCCTGCCTGTAATTCTCAGTATCATTTCTAATAGTGGGCTTGAGTGCTGGAATTTTTGATGAAGGGCTAGTTTGATGTCAGTTGAGTTAACAGCTCGATTTCTCTTTCTGCATCAAATTAACCCCCACTCAATTTCACTTCCTCTCTTTTAGTTAAAGGAATAAAAAAAGAATCATCAATATATAGCATCAAAACCAAGTGGTAGACACTGATGTCTCAGCAACAAGATTTTCTTAAATAAGTAGTTACTAATTGCCTTTCTAATAGGAAAGGGTTGTTGAAAAAGGAATAGTTTCTTACCAGTAACTTCTGTTCTCTCGTGGGGGAATTTCCAAGATAGTCATAATCCCTAAATAATCCCACATGCGTGCGGGGACCACGGAGCACTTCAATATATATCTTAAGAGTAGGACTTTGTCTTTCTTCAGGAAGCCATGCAAAGACACTTAAGAGACAGAAAATGCAGCCTATACACAGGCTATAATGGCTGAATTCTTCCTCATGAAGTTGAAAAAAAGGGCCAGCACAATATTTTTGTGTACAATTTCAATATGTTTTTCAAACCACATAAATCTCCCTCACAAATCCCTTTTTATGATAGAAATGGAGGACAGAGTAGCGTCATTATATGGCTAAAAAGAAAAAGACTGCCTTTAAGAAACCAGGGACCACCGGTATCCCCTAATGCGCAGCAGGCGGCTGTTACTTCACTTCTTTCTGAAGGCGATGTTTGGACAGATGTATAACGTATGAATACCTCTGTCCCCTCCACCGAGGAGGATTGAGGTTTGCCTATGACTATCATGGAAATTCCCCCACGAGAGAACAGGAGTTACAGGTAAGAAACTATTCCTTCTCTCGTAGGCGATTTCCATGTATAGTCATAATCACTGAACAGAGTAGCAAGTCCATCCTCAGACAGTGAGGTGTAGGACAGAGAATCAACAAGAAAATTTAAGCAAATATGTTTGAGGGGAAGCCAGCCCTACTTGAGCATCTGCTCGAACGTCAGAGTCTGGGCAGTAGGGCTTGGTGAATGTATGAACTAACTTCCAGGTAGTTGATTTGAAAATTTCCGGATTAGGGATATTGAGCAGTAATGAGGCTGTAGCCACTTTTCACCCTGGTAGAGTGTGCTTTAGGTTTAGCTGAGAGTGTTTAGTTAGCCTTTTCAGAGCACAACAAGATGCATGAAACTGTCAATCGTGAAATGGATTGCTTGGAGATGGCTATCCCTGTACGGACCTGACTTGATAAACAATTGGTCCAATTTGCAGATGGCTCGTGTCTTGTCTAGACGGTTTTCAGATTCAGGAAATTGAGAATTCTTTCCACTGGAGTAGAGGGATTCTGAAACAATGTTGGTAATGAGGTTTTTCTAGTGGACATGGAAGCGCGAAACAACCTTAGGGAAGAGGTTTGGTGAGTCTCATAACCACTTTGGTAGAATGAAATACAGTGTATGGTTCATGAGAGCAGAATGCTTGGATCTCGCTAACCCTGAGCCACAAGGAAAGCGATTTTCCAAGACAAGTGTTGGAGAGATGCCTTGTGTATGGGCTCGAAGGGGTCCTGCATAAGGCTTGAAAGGACTACATTAAGCTCCCATGAAAGGGAGCCTGACTGGGAGGAAAACCCTTCTTCAAACACTCTAGGAAATTCTTGATGACAGGGATTCTGAAAAAAAAGGTTGTGAAGGAAATTTTCTGTAGGCAGTAAGAGCTGCCAGGTAAACCTTTTTAGAAAATAATTGCAAGCCAGATTTTGCTGAACAGAGTAAGTATTGAAAAATTACATTTTCCTGGCAAGTGATGGGGTTCTTGTTCTTAGATGAACACCATATGCAAAATCTCTTCCATTTGAAGGCATATGTGGAAGACCACTTAGCTTCTTTGAGGATCTCCATGCAGTCCTGCAGCAGATTCAAATATCCATACTGCCATATTCAAAGAGGAGAGATTGAGGTGTATGATCTGGCCTCCGAATTTCATCAGTAGGTCTGGTCTGCATGGAAGCTTTAGATGTGGAAGGAAGGAAAGACCTGTGAAGGAAGTCTGTGACCCACCATTGACCAGGCCACTCCGGAGATATGAGGATCATCTTGGTTGTGGACTGGGACAACTTGATGAAGACTGCTGGGTTCATGGGCAATCAGTGGAAAACAGTAGAGAAATTTGCCAGACTGGTTGATCCATAGGGCATTCCCCAGAGTCCCTGGCTGGAAGTACTGCGATGCGAAGCTTTGACATTTGCTGTTTTCTGCAGGGGCAAACAAGCTGACTGCCTGAGCTACCCACAATTAAAAGAGGTTTTGGACAACATCATCGTTTAAGACCCACTAGTTTTATTCTTGCAGGAGTCTGCTGATGGAGTCTACTAGAGTATTCTGGCCCCTTGGAAGGGGGGTTGCAGATTGTAAAGTCTGTGGCTAGAAGCCACTTCCAGATTGTCTAGGCCTCTTGTGACAAGGGTCTGGACCTCGTACCTCCCTGCTTGTGGAGGTAGTACAAGTTTGTGGTGTTGTCCGTCTGAACAAACACAGGGAGTGGGATCTGAACAACGGATGAAATGCCTTCAGCATCAGATGGACTACGCGCAGCTCGAGGAGATTGATCTGGTATCTCAATTCTCTCTGCGACCATTTGCCCTGGATTTAGAGGCGATCCATGTGGGCTTCCCATCCCAGTAGTGAGGCATCAGTAACTATGGTTTGAGGAGGAATCTCCTGATGAAAAGGGGTACCTTGAAGGAGATTGGTTGGAGAACACCATTTCAGGGACAGCTTCGCATGAAGGGATAGTTGTATTCTATCTTTCCAATTGCCCGTCAGTTGGTCCCACTGATCCCTGAGACATTGCTGTAATGGTTGTATGTGGAGACAGGCATTCGGTGTGGGAGAGATGCCATCGAATCGAGGAGGGAGGATACTGTTCTCACCGTTGGATGAGAAGCTTTAATGAGCGTGACACTACTGAAGGATCGATAAAGCACTCTCCTGTAAAGGACACACTTTTGCCCTTTTTGCGTCGATGGAGGCTCCTAGATGGTGTACAGTGTTAACTGGGACAGAGGTCGACATGTTGTGGTTGACCTGAAGGCATAACCTTATTAGGAGATCGCAAGTCCAATTGTAATGCAGCTAAGCTTCCTGAGATATGGACACCTTAATTAGCCAATCGTCTAGGTATGGGTAGACAAATATCTTGGGCCTCCTGAGATGGGCAGCCAATTCGGTCATGCACTTGAAGAATGCCCTGGGTGCTGAGGTGAGGCCAATTGGAAGTACTTGGTATTGATAATGGGCATGCCCCACTACGAACCTCAAGATCTTTCAATGCTTTCTGGCGATTGGTATAGGAAAGTATGTGTCTTGAAGGTTGATGGAACAGAGCCAACCCCCCTGGTGTAATTGAGGATAATTTTGGTGTAATGCCAGCATCTGAAACTTTTCTCGCCTGATCCACTTGTTGACTGTTTTGAGGTAGAGAATGGGTCTGAATTCATACCTGGAATAAATGCCTGTACCTCGTTGTTGGTGAAGAACTCGTTCCACCGCCAGCTTTTGAAAAATGAGGCTGACATTCGCACATAAGAGCTGGAGTTGGAAACTGGATGGTTTTGGAGGTATGGACGGTGGAGAACTGGTGAACCTCAGTCAATATCAATTGCGAACAACATTCAGTACCCAGGCATCTTGCGTTCTGTTTTGCCACTCTACCAGATAATGCCAGATGCTTCCTTCCACCAGAGTGGGTGGGTCATAATTAAGGGTTTTGACTCGGAAAGGGCTTGCCCCCTTGAGCAGGCTGCTGAGTAGCTCTCCTTCTAGGCTGCCTTCATTGCTATGATTGGTAGGAACGTTGGGGCTGTTGTGCACTGCTTTGCTGGCAGCCAGATACCTGTGAGGGGTTTGAACCCTCTGGGAACAGAAGCGGTGTTGGTATGGTCAGAAAGATTCTCTGTTCCCTGGGTCTCTCTAAGCCGAGTGCCTTTAGGGTGTCCATTTCCGTCTTCATCCATGCCATTTCATCATTGGCATGGCTTCCAAATAGAGTGGTACCAGAGAATGGCAGATTTAATATTCTTTGCGGTGATTCTGGCTTGAGAGATGTTAGGCGAGGCCTAGAGTGCCTTTTAAGAATGATGCTGTGGCAGTACTCGTGCGCTTCTAATAAGGAAGAGTCTGCTGCAGCACTAATAACCTGATTTAAGACCATTAATCCCGCATTCAGGATATCCATGAAGTCTTCCCTTTTCTCTCTAGGGAGATGTTCTGAAAACTGATTCATGGATTTCCACAGTGTCCTGTCGTATCTGCCTTGAAAGGCAGTGGCGCTTACTGCTTTAATGGTGGTTGCAGCCATACCGCACACTTAATGGCCCACAGAGTCCAACTTCCGACTCTCCTTATCGGGAGGTACTGTTGAAGTGGGGGGAGTGGCATGTAGTTTCTTTGACTCTACCACAATCACGGAATCTGATGTAGGATCTGTGCAGAGGAAAGCAGGCTCTTGCTCCGGAGGGCAGTATTTCTTTTGAAGCCTGAATGGTGCCATCTTAACAGTGGCTAGTGTCAGGAAGAGGTCAAGGAGAGCTGGTACTAGAGGCAACAAAGGTCTTGATGCTTACCTGTGTTGTAGAATCTCAAAAATGACTGATGTCAGTGTTGGGAGTCGATGTAGGGATGTTAGGTTTTCTCTCCCCTTACGAGGACTTCTTGAAATGTGATAACATCATCCACCAGTGATATACTTGGAGGTGGAGAGTCTGAAAGTGTTGGGGAATAACATCCAGTAGAAGTGGCGGGCGTGTCCGTATGATGTCTCAACCAAGAAACGTGAATGATTATGATGGGAGTGCCTACAAGAGGTGGAAGTGCGCCTTGAGCTGCGAATATGGCATTTAAAATGATAGTGTGACCAGGAACTGGAGGAGGAGATGAAACTGGTGGTGAAGAAAATGGTTGGACCCCTGAAGATGGGGAATATGCTCTAGAGTACTCCAAATATAGGGAGGAGTAGATGCTTCTTCTGTTTTTTATTGCCTCCTGTAGCCTAGCCGCAGAAAGTTCTTGATGAACCTAGGTGTCCACCTGCTTGTCGACTGTGAACGCAGACAGCACCTCAACACTGGAGTGCCTCGACATCAATTTTCGCTGGTTGCTCGACATTGACCTGGATCTCGACGGCAACAGTCTTGATTGCCTTGTAGACTATGTACTCCTCGAAGTCGAGCGAGGCCTGCGGGTCGACAGAGTAGTTCGAAGTCGATAGTCTTGCTCTATACACCGGTCTGCGGCATTTGCTCAACATCAAATCGTGGCTAGACAGCAAACAGGTCAATGCCGTACCTCTCCCAGACGTCGATGCTCCTTACGTCGAGCGGGACCGATGGCGTTTTTGTGCTGTTTTCTTCCTGGCATGCCCTCCAGAGACAGATAGAGCCCTGGTAGAGGTGTGACCTCTCCTCACCCTGAGGTCCCACTTTCAGACAGCATCTGTAGTCTTCGCTCCTTTGTACCATGAAGGCGAATGTGCTCTGTCCCACAGGGCGCGTCATGAAAAGTTCCTACAGTGTTGTTAAGACTCAGGAACATGATCTTCTGGGACGCGGAGTATACACACCTCCGGAGGGTTTGTCTTGCCCTTATTTCTCGCGCAGGCCGGGCATTTGACAAATAAATGGCATTTTTCTGTCAAAATGCCTCTAAATTCTGTCAGAAAAAAGACAAAAATCCAGGGAGAGACAACAGACGTCAAGTGAAAAGATGGTCACCAAAATTCAGTTAAGAATTTTGAAGAGAAAAGCCAAAATGTGGCCAAGCTCAATGCTCCAGAGTCCTGTCAGCAGAAGCTGGAAAAATGAACTGAAGTAACTGCCACCTGCCTCCACCATATCCGGTGTGACGTGAGGCTACAACTCACACAGGTTGCCCCGTACTGCAGGGAACTGTTGTAACAATCGGAAGAATTGGTTCCGTTTCGGTGTTAGCGGCTTATACATACCCTGATTGGAATAGTTGGTGGGAAAGTCTGCGGAACCTTCGGGCTCGCATATTGAATCTATTATTTACAATTTGAAATTACTCTTTGGAAGGAACCTTTACCTTGAATACTGATGAAACTTTTGATAAAAACATTTGGAAACTACTTTGAAGCCCTGAGGAAGTCGTAGGGTTTACAACCCATATGCGACAAAACGCGTTGGTGAAAGGGAGTGGAAGAATTTGCAAAATAAAAAGACTAGACAAGCCCAAGAACGAGAGATTTTTCTGTTCTTTTATGCTATTGTATTATCAAATTTATATCATTTGCGTGTGCTTCAGAAATTGTTAACTGTTTATTCAATCTTGGATTGAAATTTTGGGAGGATTTGGGCGATTGTTCTCTTTTCTTGAATGCACAGCAGGATACTGGTATTGTGTTGTATATTGTTGTGTAAATCTATATGAGCGCCTGAAGGCTCTGCTTTCACCCATTTTTTTGTTAACTGCCCCCTGCTGAGCATGATGGGATATTGGAGGTCCCTGGGTTCTTAAAGGCAAATTCTCTTTTTTACCATATACTGACAGCCTATGAGGCTACTCTTGTCCTCCTCCTTCACCTCGATCATGAAAAAGGGTTTGTGAGGGAGATTTATGTTGTTTGCAAAAACAACTTGAAATTGTACACAAAATACACTACGCTGGCCTTTTTTTTCAACTTCATGATGAAGAATTTGGCCATTATAGCTGCATTATCTGTCTCTTTCTTAAGTGTCTTTGTAGGGCTTCCTGAAGAAATGCTAAATTCTACACTTAAGAAGATACATATTGAATAAGTGCTCTGGGGTCCCTGTACATAGGAGGGACTATTCAGTGATTATGACTATCATGGAAAACGCCTACAAGAGAAGTTTAATACTCCCTGGCAAAAAGTTCCACAGGGACATTGTGATGACCAGGAACAATTTTACTCTGGTTTCAGCTGAAAACAATAAGTTAGTACTAATAAATGTTTTGCACATGGTCTTAAGTCTTTTGAGAGAGTAGCGTGAACATTTTTGCTTCAGATACACAAGAACCTTCACAAATAATGTTTTGTGTGTCCAGGTTAATGTCTTATATTTAATGCTAAAAGCATTTGGCAACTGATGCCAACTTCAGTGACCGCCAATATAGGATCAAAAAAATATAATTCCTGGTGTTTTCATGTAATCCTTGACTGCAACTCCAGAGATCTCCCATAAGAAAACAGTGGTCTGTGCTACAGTTTTCAATCAATGATCTGTATCAATGAGCAAAAACTCTGCTTTACAGGCATCTAATGTTAACCGCTCGCATTCGTCCACCTTCACTATTGTCAACACATCTTCATTATAACCTTTGGAAAGATGGTACTCCATGGGGTGTCTGCGTAGTTTTGGAAATGAACCCTTGGCTACTTTGTAAATGATGTGGTGGCTGGGCCTATATATTAAAGAAGAGAGATTACTGGAGCCCTGTAGAACCCCTCATTCAACCAATCTCTACCAACTTCTGCTTCACTACTAATGACTGGACAGGAATGTTCTAACTATAATAGAGACCTCTCCACAACCCACACTACTCTGCTCGGTCTTAACAGATTAGGGTCATCAAGTGTGTCAAAGGTTGCAGAGATTAACACTTAGTGTCTAATCTTGGCAGTTCCATTAGCATCAGAATCACCAAATCAAAGGCTGAAGTCTACAAGTGCAACTCACTATTGGCTTGAGAAAGGGGCAAGCTCACATCCTGTGTACTGATTCATAAATGGATGACAGAGAAAACATATATCAGATTCAACCCAGTTGATGTTCACCCAAGAGAAAGATTCAAAGCTCAAAATGTATTTTACAATGGAGTTAAGATTAGTTCATGGTTGATGAATAGAGTATGATGTCATATGTGCAAATTAACGAGGACTATGGAATGTGAAAAGAATTCCATTGTCCTAACACTTTACACACTAGAAAAGTCACTGGCTCAACTGACAAGGCAAAAAGACTAGGAGATGGGGGGGCATCCCTGTCTATCACTTCCAGCAAGCGTGATTATGTGCCACATTATCCATCAGTGAGTGCCTTTGCCAGCAAGCATGTTTGAAGGAGGGAGATCAACAGCAGGTAATATGTACAAAGTCCCACCCATTTTAACACTTCAAACATAAAAGTCCACTTAATAGAATGAAAAGCCATTTTGTATGAAGATACACTACTACTGTGGTGATTTCAGGGTTAATCTAAGGTAGATCTATTAAAGATAGGAGTCAACAAGAAACACATGCTCCACTACATTTACACAGCTTCAACACAGATCACCAAGATTTTCATAGTGGTAAGTGCTGCATGGATATATCATCCTTATAAATCTTCTAGAGGTGTGGAACAAGGAGATCAAAGAAAGATTTAAGAGGTGCAACGGAAAAGCCATATACCACAGTTGGTGAAAGACTTGTTTGATATTCAGAGCAGCCCTCACCCCAGTCTTGGACAGGCAGGCCCTTGGTCCTAAAAGTCAAGGTGGGCACCAACCACTGCAAGAAGGTGGGAATGCATGTAGATGATATCATCGGGCAAAGTCCATTTCTTTAAAGGCACCAAAAAAAAAAAAAAAAACTCACCTGTATACAACATTACTAAATTCATGTATACAAAGACTGGACAAGGAATGCCACTCAGGAGAAGAATAAGGAAGTTAAGCAGAAAAATGTGAGGTTTGCAAACAATACTAAGAAAAATTATATTTCATCAGTCACACTTACTGTTTGCTTCCTCTGATTCCAACATCTGTCGCAGCTTGAAGAGAGCAAGACGTGCTGCTCGGCTTTTGGCTTCCCTCTTGTTGGATCCGGACCCTTTTGGGAATGTTTTGTCATCCACCACTGCTTCTACGGTGAAATCAAGGGAGGGCTCTGCGACATGTCAGAAGTGAAGTGAATAGGAGGAAAATGTCTTGCTAGCCCATTTATTTTATGAACTCCAAGTGTAAAACATCAAATTAAAACAGTTACTTGTAATATGAATACTCCACCACATGAATCTTCAATACAGTCCCCAACACTAAATCGTCCTGGCCAGGTGAAGGATCTTGGGAGCATGCCTGCAATCATTTTATATTCCCATCAGATAGAATAGTGATTTTTTCCATTTTAAAATGTCAAATTAAATCATGACTCAATACTGTAAAACTGGAATACATCTTTTTTAAAGAACAAAGGAAAGTGAAGAAAATTGAGTAAACAGGCAGCAGCTTCAATAAAGCGCAGTAAAGCAGATGGCAACTTCAAGACAGTCATTAGCCCCAATGCAATGTAATGCACTGTACGTAGTTATCTCAATTCGTTCAAACAAAACTGCAAGATCCTCCTTATGTCAGCCTTGTTTCTGACTTCTCTTGGGATTCCGAAGATAAACAACTCGCATCAAAAGTGAGCAATATTGCTTTGTCGATCATAGGATCATTAATGGTTTGAAGACTTAATAGACCAGCAAGACCAGTTCTATTTAGAAGGAGAGAAAAAACAGGTTAACGCTATTACAGGTTGGATGAATCAATGACACTGGTTAAGCAAAGAGACTTGATTGAGATGGATATATGCCCTGAAGCCCACGTCCAGACAGAAATGCCAGGGAAAAGTGTATGGACCTCCAATGTTGCTGCTCTGCAAAAGTCAGAGAGAGGCATTAATCAAAGCTGCACCAACTGTTATTCTCCTTTCAAAGTTGGTCTGTGTTCTGTAAGAAAGGAGACTGTTTAACTATCTCTCTGCTGCACAAGACTGATACTGGACTGATATTGGAATAACAAGGCATGGTCAGGTACGGTCAGAATAATGAGAAAATTCAAGATCACTTTCAGAAGAAAAGAAAGTTCCGACTTCTCATGAACGCGGTTTTAAAGAGAGACATTGGACCATATGTACAAAGCGTATGCGAATCACAAAAACATAATTTTCCTATGTATGAAAGCAGCGTCAATTTATTTTTTTTGCAAATCATTTTTGAAAATCAAACTAGCGAGTCTGGTTTAACAAATCTGTAATAGCGACTCACTAGCCTTATGTTAAACTAATTTGCAAATTGCGATTAGTCGCAAATGCCCATTTTGCACATGCAATTTACCACCAGATTGGGAAAGGTGATAACTATGGGCAACTATAAAATCAGCCCCAGAATGTATGTGTGGCTTCAACAAAGGTAGATTTATATGTGATGGGAAGAATGGGTATACTGGCTAGTTTGTAAAGGGGATGAGTTTCAGAATGTACTAACTTTTCCAACAAACAAAGTAAGAAGTTCATGCAAAGTACGGGCTAAGTAGGGTTGTAATATTGGACGTCATAGCGGATTTAAAGCCCAAGCTTGAGAGTAATACTCTCCAAAGTAATTAAATCCCACCTATGTGCAGGTTTTATATCCTTTGCACCTATTAGCCTCTGGTAGTTAACAAGGAGTCATAGCTGGAGTTGATGAGGTTTCACAGAGTGCACGATCTTAAACTTTTCGTGCATTCCTGGATGCACTGTAAATGCGCATAATCATTTATTTTCCTGGTAATGCACAGGAAATACAAAATATACAAATATAATTTTATAGGATAGGCAATTTTCCACACGTGATTGGCTGTACATATGGTATACATGCGCCTATCTGCCCACCATCTGACGGAGTATTTATTTTGCAATTGCAAAAATACGGACTCTAAACATACAAGTGGTGTGTGAAGCCAAAACGTGATTACCGAAGTGGTATCCGATTTGCAGAACACTCAAGATTTTTACATTTTTGGACATATTGGTATTTACACAAGGCTACAAAGAGGAGATTTTGAGGCTAGTCATTTGAGAATTTTTTTGTTAAAGTAACTGTACTTATTCATGACACTTTATTTGAGTACAGTTTGTTTATAGGTCACTTGCTGTTGTAGGAGACTGTGCCTATGTCCTACGCATCCTAAATAAGAACTCCTGATCTGTCCCCTTCTACACAAAGTGTCAATACAATCCTGGCCACAGAAGAAAAAGTTATAATTGAACGTACCTTTGCCCTTCTAAAATGTCGATTTTGATGTCTACATAAGTGTGGCAGTGCCCTCCTATATTCACCAGAAACCTGCTGCTAAAAATAGCAATTGTGCAATTCTGCACAATATAGAAACAAGAAGTAAGGATGTCAGACTAGGAGGATGAAGAGATGCCAGCACTTCATCCACATGAGCCAAGAGCAGCAAAAGGGCGAGAAGATGCCAACATAAAAAATTATTTTCCTACGTAAGTTTTAAAGTCAAATATTTAACATGTAATAAACAGAATAATGCTTTGCAGTTGGTAAACCAGAATATTCCTTTATTTTCAGGTATGGTAATGTATGCTAGGTAAGTAAACATTAACATTTCATAATGTTTCTAATTTAAAACAAAAGCTATATAATTTGTGTAGTACAAAAAACAATTTATTTTGCAACAATTCTTCACGGCTTGCGTTTGCCTCGAGTAGATATTGTAGCTGCTACATTTCACCAATTCCACTGCGACTTCTGCTTCCACGAAAATTCATACTATCTGTGGCAGTAATACTACAGACACTGGATTGATCATCACTTTTGGCCACCCCTACTTGTGTGCACCTTGCAATTTGTGTTGCCACAGCATTAGTTATTTGAAAGAGGCCTTTGACATCTCCACTGTAGTGCTCCATTTCAACTTGTAAACCCACAGCGCGGCTTGACAATGTGGATGTGGCATGTGCCAGGTGATTTATTGACTGACTTAAGCCTATCCATATGAGCAGAGTTATGGCGTTCTGTATGCCTTTGACTAAAGTTATCCTGATGTAATTCCAAACAAACTCTTCACTGCATCAGTCAAATGATCAGGTTTCTCATTCATGTATATCTTGTTTTCAGCAAGAGTATCTGCAACGTTTTGTAAGCCTGATGTATTGTTTTCATCCATGGTCATCACTTTTTGATTGACCAGTTGTATTAGTTTTTGTTGCAGGAACTAAACCTTCAGCATCGATTCTTTCAATCCACTGAAGAGTTGCACATTTTCAGCACTATTCACATTATCCAGATCTTGTTGGGACTGTGTGTTGACAACACAGTGAGTGCAAGCTCCAAATCTTCCCTGCAGTTGTCTAATCCTCACTAAAGGTTCATGCGTAACACCCTGTGTGTCTCTTTGAACACCACCTTCAAGTGTCTGTGTATGCTGTGCAACTCGGGGATTTATAGTTGCTGCATGGGAGCAGTATCATGGCTGTCAATATCAATAATATCAAGTTGCATTTGAGATTCATCATGGCCCTCTCCTTCTGAAACATCACTTCCTTGATTAGGGATTGAGGTTTCAAAATAGAGTAACAATTCTTGTATATCTAGTTAACTATGGTGTCAAATGTTTAAATTTGTTGGCACAAAAGTTTTTGAACGTCATTTTTAAAAAAAAAGTTAAATCTACCATTACACTGAATTTAGATGTTCAGATGGACTGAATACATTTACTATTTAGAGACATAAGAACTTTAAAGGTTGACTAATGGAATAAGTGTTTTGCCCAAGCCTTAATAAAAGGTTTGGATAGCAATGTAATAGTACACTTACCTTGAGAGGTTCTTGGAATGTCAGATGCATCACTAAATTCACAAATAGATTCAGACTCCAGAGTACTTCGCACGAGTACTACTATTGCAGCTGGTGGAGGGATGGGGGGGTGTAGGGGCTCTTCCATTTGCTCTTGTCTCACTTAGGCGGCTTGCCACATTCTCTTTTGACCTCAATCTGAGATCAAACCATATCCTTTGTATTTCTTCAGAGGATATCTGTGTCACTGCAATGGAGCTACTCATTTCTCCTGCATTGATGGCCAGTTTTGTGAGTCAGGCACTGTAAGTGATGATCTGCCAAACACTGTCATTATACCCAACACACTCCTCGGTCAAATTTCAAGTTCTTTTTCAGAAAATTTAAGTTCTTTTTACGGCTTCAGCCTCCTTCTCTGTGCCCTATCCAGACATTTATTTTTTTTATTTTTGAAGGGTGGCAAAAAGACAGGCACATTGCTGTTGGATACTGATCACAATCCCCAGCATAAATACTCTCCAGTTTTCAACTGAGCAACACTTCCCGGTGATGTCATCAGTCAATGCCAAAAACAACATTCACTATTTGCGAACTGATTTACAGTTTAGAGAATCACAAAACGTGATTACCTAAATAGCGTACTGAAGAAATAACGATAAAAAATAAAAAAAATGCATGTACTATTTGCACATACCAAATAACTATTCCAGAAATGCGCTTCACTAAAAGAAAAAAAAAAGCAATTTGGAAATCCCTATTTGAATGCTTTAAATATCTGGGCCCGTGTATTTTTATTTTTTTTTCTAAACGGAGCACGAAGTTCAGTTACCCATAAAGCTACCCATAAAGTGTTTCAGAGTAGCCTGGTAATTTGAACAACTTCTTGTTTGGTCTCTCCACAACTTGGAAGAGATCAGGGAACTACAATTGCTGAGGCAGCTTTTGCACTATTAGTATGTTCCCGATTCCTCAGTGCCTCAGTTTTATTAAGACTAAGATCTTTAGATCTGTGCAGGGAAAGGGTTATTAGGAAGCAGATACATTTTCATGTTCAGCTGATCAAGAGCACTGCCCTTCTTCATAGGTTTGTCATACCTGAATGCACAGTCTTGGCACTTGCTGCTATGCATAGTGGTAAAGAGATCCATCACCTGCACCTCCAGTTGTCTTTGTGCAGGACCTCATTATTCACAATCAACATGTGGTTCTTTTGAGACACTCTGCTTAGAGCGTCTGCTTCGACGTTGTTAACTTACAGAAGTCAGACTCCTATGATCTTGAGCTTCTTGCTTAGCCAGCACTAGATGGTCTCCCCTTCCAGAGATATGAATATCAACCTTTTCATCTTGTTTGCTCTGTTTGTCCTCTCAGTTTCTTGAGAATTGTTTCCAGGTGTCTTCCAAACATTTCGCTAAAGGATTCATTTTCAGGTGAACATTTAGAAACGAATATGCAAACTAAGGGTCCAAGCAACAATGATTGGCATTTGGATATTATATTTTGTTAAGCGTTTCAGATTTTGGCTGGATAAAAGTCTGTATCTTGTTCAAAGGAAGCACTTTTCTTTTGATTGTCTGGATGGCCCCCAGATACTGAATGACTGGCACAGACAATGGGGAAGATTTTGGGTGGTGTTAAGCCCCACATTATAGAATAGAATCATCTGAAAGGGGATTACTGTAAGCCAATCATTCGATATGCAGACATATCTTTTCAGCCTTCAATCAGATTTCAATGCCATGCATTTGAAAAGATTTGTGGTTCAGACTGTACACAGAAGGACCATGTTTTAGCAATGGTCTTTTCCAACAAGGAATAGGAGAAATCTGTGATGCTTCCATAAACTTTACAATCAGATTGTAAAAGTGTGAATCCTGCAGACTGCTGGGACACATCTAGTTTCTTGATGGTACTGGGAAGATTGCGGACATTTTGATTTTTTGGTTTGATCTATTTGTTTTGCCGTTCTGGCACAAAGAAACTGGTTCCACCATCTCTTTTCCAGTAAGCTACTGACTTATTGTTCGGTGCAGCTGTGGTGGAAGGACTTTTCAGTGGAATGGCAAAAGAAGGTGCCTTGAACAGTAAGGTAAAGCCAATTGGCAGAATTTTCAGCAACTGAGTATTTGCCCTATTTTGCACCGCTGTATGGTGCAACTGGAGATGCTTCCTCCCGAAGTGGTCGACAGGAGATGAAAAACAAAGGTAACAGTATTGTCCAGTGGCATGGAGATTGTCTGCTTTTGCTATTGTGGGCCGGACTATTCAGTGATTATGACTATCAATGGTGACCTCCTGAGACAGAACTAGCTGTTCTATTCTGTAATGCACAAAAGCAACTAAAAAAGTGCAAATAGATTTTGTCCTTTTTTGGCAAGACTTTACAAAAGATGGTCCATTGGTTGTTTAAAAGTTCAAACCAATGATCACTAAAGAGGTAGGGTGTCTCTGTAGATTGATGGGAGTGGGACTTTATTGTGGGGGAGGTAGGAGGGAGCAAGTTAAGGCAGTTAGAAGTGGGTCCGAGATTCTATGTCAGGACCGGAGGCGAGGATTATGCTTCAACTTCCTTTGCTCTAATGAATAGCAGCCATACAAACAAGCATTGGCATAGCCAATTGGTCTCGCCTTTGGGACATTATAAGTGTTTAGCCATGTAACACTTGATGTTGTTGCACCAAGGATACTGTGATGGATAACTAAACACTTATAAGGTCCCAAAGGCGAGACCTATTAGCTATGCCAATGCTTGTTTTATGATTCTGAAACTACTGCAAATTGGCTACCCGTTAGTATGCATGTGCCCAAGCATGATGGCCAGATATCTGGTTGAATGGTTTTATGGTTCAAGAAAAAAACATTCCAAGATGCATGCGTGGACATGGTCAGCCATCTTGGAACTGTTTTTCCCATAAATAGCAAAAACAAAAAAAAACATTGCCAATAGGTCTGCACTATGCTTTTACAAAAGAAGGCTATTGGCTTTCCCAATGCAGACTTGTTTACAGCGGTCGAACCTAGGGCCCTCAAGTAGCAAGATATTCCCATTTTAAGGCACTCGCATCACTAATCGTAAGGAGGTATGCTTACATCAGTTTACATTCAGTAACCCTTTTTAGAACTTCAAAAAGCTGTCCCTTTACTGTGGCCAGGAAATTCAATGTTGAATATCATGGTGTTAGCTTTGTTATGGTTGCTTTCTAATGTTTTTGAAACACTAGTTCACGAACAGTGTAATTAAAAGTGCCTTTCAAAGTGTCTCAGTGTTGATGCGTGAATTATAATCGTTCATGTTACAGTGTTGCGATTGCCATCAGTGATTGCAATCAGTATGCTTGCTAATACTGCTGTACCATTCCAACATTCTTGCTTCTGCAATGCTACTGTGTGGAGTTGTGATTTCACTTTCTGAATTTGCCATTGTTTGTTACTTTTAACCTTGGCTATGACTCAACTGATCACATCAACCAGGACATTTAACAATGCTTAGGCCAACATGTTTCTCGACCTTTAGTTACTCCTTTTATTTTTAACCTCCTGGGAAGGGGAAGTCTACTTGTCCCAGCACAAAAAGCCAAAACTGGCTTAAGTTGTCATACTGGATTTAGTCTGGCACATGGGAGGAATTCATTTAGGGAGTCTGCCAGACCGAATATTCATTAGAAACCAATGGAGGGAAAAGACCGGTGTCAAGGTAATTCACTGTTGCTACAAAATTCCGCCAACAAAATTCAGATGTTTTATAATTTAATTATGAAGGTGCTTGTCCAGAGCAATCGCAAACTGCTAAACCTAAAGCCTCCTACCCACATAGGTAATACCTTTTAATAACTTTATTATACAGTGATTGCTGCTAGAGTTTTGTAGTTAAGTAGCTCATACGTCGCCAAAATCAGGATACTCGTTTTATGGTTTCAGACTGATTAAAGTAAGATAGGTCTGAATTTAGTCCGGTGACCTGAAAGCTGCATAATTACAATATCTTCAAATAATAAATACTATTTATTATTTTCCCCACATCATTTTAATCTTTGGGCTCAAAAGGTAGGTACACTGCACGGCTCTATTTGGCTCGTGCAACGTGGCCCGTTCTGAGATGAGCATCCACAATTCAAAGGTGAAAGGAGAGGCAGTGGATGCATTTCATTCTCAGTGGTGAACACATGGCTAAATAGCACATATGGAGTGAAGAGCCAATTTAAGTTAGAAGTGTGTGTTCCATGTGTGGACATTATTAGAAAAATACAAATAAGAGGCAAAATGTATCCAAAAAAAAGGACATGAATCACATAGACCATATAGCATTTAATATTTTTGGAATGCATATTACACACCCCAGATCCAGAGATACTGGTAGGTCTTTAGGCATCAAAGCTAGGTCAAATTATTTAAAACACAAAGTAATTGGTACAGCAAAACGCAATTTGGGCCACAACCCCGCATTGCTTCTTCACAAACCACCCCCTGAAGCGCATACATCAATCTCAGTAATCAAATTAGAAAGATTAAAAAAAGGCCACAATGGCCAAGAAAATAAGAAAACGTGTTACAAAAAAAAAGGTAGGCCTTTAAATGAGAGCCTGGTCAATGTATAAACTTCATGTGCGACGTAAGCCTCTCGGATTCCACTTCCCAGCATGATTCACTTCCCATCACAGCCAATGAGTGCAATCACATTTCACAGCTTCAGTGTTCGACCAAGCCTTTTTCCCCACCAGGATTGGACTCAGGCCAATACCATCTGCTTGAAATCAATCCATTAAACTCACCAACTGCTTGTACAGAGAGCAGATCTCAGCAGCATACTTGCTAACAAGCTACTGCATCACTGCATCCCTCACATACTACGTGGGCTAAGAAAGCAGATGTGGTCGTCACCAGAGATGGCAGGCTTTCTTTTGGAGGGTTAAGGGTGGCTGGAGGCTTTAATTAAAGGTTTATGTTATCTCGGCTAAGTATGTTTAGTAGTATTAAAAAAACTTTAACATAGGCTAAACTGAAAGACTGTAGGTCCATCCCGTCTAGCAAGTGGCTGTAAGGAGGATGGCTGACATCTAAACTTCGCCTACGAACTTTTACAAGGTCTCACACTGCAAACTTAGAAAAGGTCCCAAAGTTTATCAACGTAATAGGATTTATATAGCGCTTACTACCACTGACGAGGAATTGAAGCGCTTTACAGCCAATAGAACAACTCCAAAACTAAAAGGTGGTTACTGTCTGTTATTGCGATCAATCATGTGCTCTCAAACAAAACTGCATGCATTTACTCCAAGTACAAAAATCTGCCTGAAGTAAAGTGAGCAAAGTCGATGTGCTACAGAATTCTGCCACTAAAGGTTATTTTTTTGCAGACTTCTCATGCAAGGCCTACTTTTGAATAATTTTACCATGCAATCTTTGAAAAGGTTTCTTCAAAACGTAACTTTGTTAAGTACGAGCGTAGCGCCTCGGCACACCTCCGTGACCAGCTTCCTCATCTAGCAAGAGCACAGCCGATACTCACAGTCTGGTTCCAGCCTCACGGGAGCCTTGGAGGGAGGAAAACAGACCGGCTCCTTGCACACAATCTGGGATGCCAAGGTCACGGGATAACCAGAGCAGGTTATCGGTGTCAGACGAGAGCTACCATGCAGGGCCCTTTCCTATCTCTGTGCTGCTTCTTTAACCTCTTCGCTGTGGCGCAAATTCCGCCGCAGCGCTCCCGCAGTGCTGACATTCCGATCGCGGGCGTGGTCATGACGTCTCCCGGCCGTCGTCCGCACACGCCCATCGTGACTCATGACGGCCGGGAGACGTCATGAGCACCGAAGAGGTTAACCTAAAAATAGGTACAGTGCCCTCAAAATGTCGAACCTGTCCGTCCCTCTTGAAACCCCAAGTAGATCAAAATGACACACAATGAGGCCGTTCTTCCATTGCATGCTACCAGGCAAGAGCAATGTGAGGTTTCTGCACAGCTACAGAATCCATCAAGCCGTCATTATCAATGAAAGGAGGAAAAGCCTGCATCACCCACTCGTTCTTAATGCAGCACTTAAAAGCACAATCCATAATGGAGCCAGCGCCATTATTTCATTTGTCAGTGGTCAGAAGACCAGGGCACTGATGGAGTGGGAGAACATAAAAGGGCGCAAAGGCTCTCGTACATTTACTCTGGGTGGATTCCAAACCACAGCCATTACAGTTTGTAATTCAGCAGCAACACGCTTGGAACAAAGTGCAGCAATACAAGTGTATGTTCACAGTCTTTTAGCACAACGCACCCAGTTTTTGGTAAAGAGTGGCAGAACACTGAATAACACGGGAAGCCGTAGAGAGTTAAAGTAGTGCACTGCCGGCAGTTAGAAGAGGTCTCAGTCAGAGCAGCAGGGAGAGAGTGAAAGCGAACACGCTATAAACAGCGCGCGCGACAATCGGCGAGGTGAGCCCGCGAGTGGCGCGCAGGCATGCTTGGGAGAGCAGTCTGCTCATTTTCAAGCACTGCACTTGTGGCGCGCAGCTGCGCGCTACCGCAAGGTGGATGCCGCCACAAGCATGAGTGTGTGCTTGAAAATTAGCAGATCGACTGCTAAAGGCCCTCCTATGCAGCGCATGCGCGCTGCATAGGTGAGACCTGAAAATGCATCAAACTACTATTCCCATGAACCCTAGGGAAAAAATGGTCCTTTATCCAATAGGCAACATAGTCCAACAACAGCCAATCAGGAACAGTCAGCCTCCAAACAGTCCTATCTCTCCCCTTCTTTTTTCTTTGCTTCTTGCAGCCAAAGTTAAGTCACCCTTTCGTTTCCTTGTACAATGTACTGTTATTTGCTGTGAATGTACTGTATTTTTCCCCTGTGTTATGGTGTTGGTTTATAACATGTTCGCATCCGTGCCTTTTGCAGATTCACAGTGGAACGCTTACCGCTCCATTCGCAGTTGGTTATTGGTGCTGCTCCCACGCAGTTCAGTTCTCCGCCCACTAGGTGGCGCCCTTGTTGGTGTGGCATACAGCTCTGATGCGCATCTTTCAATTCCCTGTCAAAAAATGGGATTGAGGTCGCATGCTGGTAACCTGGCGCATTCCTTGCCCGAAGAGTGACACCCCGACTCCGGGGTCTGTAGAACGGTGTAGAAACCAGTTTTTGTGCAGCACGACGTCCTGCACGCCAGGGTCTGTATTGTGTGTGCCGCAGCATGCTACGCTTGGAGAGCAGGTAACACCAATGCTTTAAATGGGCCGGTACTGAGTACCAGCACTTTTTTATTTTGATTGTGAGAGTACCGGCACCTTAAGAGAAATGTAATACTTAATTGGAGAGTACCGGCACTTCTCAGAAACAAGCAGGTACTCTGCTACAGTGTACCTACACTTCTATTTTTCCACTTCCAGCACTGGGTAACACCCAATATTTGCTGCCCTTACTTGGGCACGAGGCCCTTTGAAAAAAGAGTTTTGCCCCCCCATGTAAAGTTACCTGCCTCACTCTGCAAGACACCTTGGGTAGCATAATGCCTGTTAAGGCTTTCCGTATTTGGGGACACGAATTCCCAGGCTTATTATTCCCTAAGAAATTGGTACTGGCAAGGGGGTCGGGGAGTCCCATGGTTCAGACACAAAGCAGTGCGGCCCTGCTGCCGACCAAAAAGTATGTTGGCTGCCCCCTAGCCCTTCTATAGCAGCTCAGCATGTATACACCTGTACAGGGCATTCTATATCTTTCCAGACACTGCAGCCTCTTCAGCTAGTGATAGTCATATACACTGGTTGTGCCTATCCACTGCGCATTGTACCCTGCCATAGAGGTCTCAGGAGAGTTTCAGGGGAAATAGGACCCCTAAGCGTTCCTTCCATTGGATGATGATTTCTATGAGGTTGTGGATGCCTCTATCCATAGAGTGGTCGCAGAGGTTGGTTAGCAAGTTTCGCACATTAGCCTCAGAGTCCACGCCCAGCAGCCCCTCCCCCTCCCGCTGACCCTCCCCAACCATATGGGCCAGATACAGTTCTGGCTAAACGCCGCAGGCAGGAATGGGGGGGGGGGGGTGATCTGGATGCCTTTGAGCAACTTAAAAGTGCTTTCCGCATCACGCCCCATCAGCACTTACCTTCCCGAGACCTTTCTGGGCCTCCATCAGACCCTGTGTCTCCTGACCCAGATGATGATGATAATCCTAATGGGGACACGGACGATGAGACTCGCCCCTCCAGGCCATGGTTACCTTCCGTCGTCCCCCCCCCCCCCCCCCCCCAAACATCCCGGACCACACAGACTCAGATGGGATGTCAGAAATGCTAGACCCTAATGAAATCATTCACCCCAGGTCGGAGTGGGCCCCATCTGCCAAAGTGGCACGCTATGTAGCGGCACGCATCCACAAACCGCTGAAAAAGGAGGCCCGTAGCCACATTCGGTTGGAACGTCCCTGTCCCTCCGTGGAAGGGAAGGTGACCCTTACTCCTGAGGTGGACACAGGATGGCCACCTTTCTCACCAAGTTTATGAAGGACCCTAAGAAGGGGATAGATATTATGGGCTGGATGGGGGGCTCTGAGGGGGTAGAGAGGGTTATTCTGGCAGCCTTATTGCATATGGGAGGGACTTGGATGCAGCTAATCTCCTACATGGATGGTGGGTTCCTCTATATCAATGTATTGATATGTTTTGCGCTATGCTGGGGGAGGTGGGCGGCGGGTGGTGGTAGGGTAGAAGGTGGTGGACGATTCGATGTGACATGCTTATTGTGTTTTATGTTGGAAATAAAAATAAAAATAATTAAAAATAAATAAAAAAGGTGATAGATAGGTCCTGGAGGGTGGATGCAATCAGCCCCTTGACTAAGATTTTAGACATGGTCGAGGATGCCAAGAGTTCGGGCACGATCATCTCCCATGAGGTGCTCTCTGGTTGGGCGCAGCGCGACATATTTTTGGGTAACACAAATTGCGTGTTATCTTCAGAGTGCTACCGCTCTTTCTAATAAAGGTTTACCCAAAACTGGGGGACCTAGCAGTTTCCGAAAAGGGTGAGGTGGCATGGGGGGCCTCTTCAGGGAGCCCTTCACTAAAGAATTGGACAAGTTTATGAACACCGTCACCTCACTTGACAAAGCAAACTGTTCCCTCAGACAGCAATTCATCTTCCCAATACTCTTCACAAGGGCGAGGCTCCTATCGGGATCCATCCAGATTTGCAAATTTCTACTCTACGAGAGGCCAGCGTTTCAGAGGTAAAGGGAGAGGCGCCAACGCTACTTCCACTGCCAGCGAGTGTAACCCCCTTCTTCTCTTCAAAAGGTAGGGGGCCGACTGGGGAATTTTTCTCAAGTTTGGTGGTCCATAACATCAAATACCTGGGTGTCGCAAACAATTAAGGGCTTCCAAATAGAGTTTTACATCTCTCCAGACAGGATTATCACCCACACCTGATTAAGTTTTCCTTTGCAGTATGCAGCCCTAGTGTTCGCGGCGGCCCTCTTGCCAAAAAGAGCTATTCAGCCCGTGGTTTATCACACAGGCGGCTTCATCAGCAATCAGTTTCTGGTCAACAAAGCCAACGGTGGCAAGCAGCCAGTCATAAACCTGCACAAGTTCAACAATTGGCAGGAGCACCGCCTCTTCAAAATGGAGGACACCCGCCTCCTACGGGACGTCCTACTCCCTCTAGACTGGATAGTCCATTTAGATCTAAAAGACACGTACCGGATGATTCAAATTTTTGCTCCTCACAGAAGATTCTTCCAATTCATAGGGTGCCATGTCTCCCTTCGGCAAATCACCCGCCTAGTGTGCCTCCTTTCTTCCTCAATACAAGCAATCTTTCTGAGGCCTTTACATTATTGGGCCCTTCAGCTCCAAAAGGCGAAACACCTGCGCAAATACCTTACTCACAAAAGGTCTCGCTCTAAGCGCAGGAGGACATAACATGGTGGCTGTTCCATAAGATGCATGGAATGGGAGAGCCATTTTCAACTCTGCTCCCAACTTGATCAGAGTCAGATTGGGGTGTCAGGTGTGGAAATTTTTCCACTGGGGGTTTGGGGTCACCTCAAGAACTACATATCAACCGTTTAGAACTTTTCGCAGGGGTCCTTTGCGGTCCAGTGCTGGACCTAGGACAGGATCCATTCCTGCATCCTCCTGAAGATGGACAATATATCAGCAGTCAGGTACATCAACCACTTAGGGGGCACACGCTCCAAGACGCTCTCCGATCTGGCGACCAGCTTTTGGCAGTACTGTCTGGATCATCAGATTTGAGTCAACGATGAATACCTCCCGGGGAGGGAGAACCAGGTGGCAGACAGGCACTCCCGTCACCATTGGCCCGCCAGTCTCTGGAAGCTCCACCCGGAGGTTTTTGCCACAATACAGACAGCATGGGGTCCTCTTTCACTGGACTTGTTCGCATCCCGACTGGATCATCAGTTGCCCTGGTTTTTAAGTTGGAGGCCGGACACTCTGGCAGTAGTTACAGATTTGTTTCTCCAGGACTGGAGTCTAGAGAAGGGCTATGTATTTCCTCAATATGCCAAAATCACTCATCCATTGGCCAAGATCCAGTGACAGAGAGCAGAGGTGGTGATGATCACACCCATTTGGAAGTCTCAAGTATAGTTTCCAGTTCTTCTGGAACTTTCTTGGGATTTAACAATCCATCTCCCCGTTTCTATCCCTTCTCCTCCGTACAGCTCTAATGCCACATCTGATGGTCCTGGAGGCGTCTTTGTTCATGGAGGATTACATGGGACGATGGTCCGTCCTGGGCCTTTTGTCAAAAGCTGAGGAACTCCTGTCAAAAGCCTGGGCTGACAGCACAGTTGAGAGCTATTGATCGGCTTGGTCGCGATGGACCAGTGGGTGCGTGTGACGGAGTCTTAATACTGTGGTCTCACATGTAGTGCAAGTGCTAAATTGTCTGGCTTCTCTGGCATTGGAAGGTTTGGGTTATTTCTCAAATGATACCATCCGTTCGGCCATTTCGACTGGGCACCTTCCTCTGGACGGCTCTCCAATCGGGAAAACTTTTGTGTGTGCATATTGCTCCAGGGCATCAGTCCATTTCCCCAGAAACACGGTTCTCGGCCCCATGGGCCGTAAATCACTTCCTTCATCTGTTTCTCTCCTGGAAACCAAACAGATTACTATCTCGGAAAGAACTATTGGGCGAAACAGGCTATGCCTCTTTGCCTGATATATTTTAGATGGGTCTCCGATGTCCGGGCATTGAACTCATTGGGTAGAAAATTTTCTCTCTCAGTAGTATCTTTTACTGTCAGTAGTAGAACAAAATGTCATATCAGGGTTATCTCTTACCCAGCTTTTCCCGAGTTCCCTAAACTGTGTGTTGTTCAATACCTGAAGGCTTATGAGGAGACATCAGAAGAATTCCGTCCCCCTGGGAAACGTCAGCTTCGGATTGCCCTCAAGAAGCCCCACAGAGCAGTCTCATCTCCTATCGCCTGATGGTTGCGATGGGTCATGCAGGAGGCCTGCACAGATCTGAAGTGTCTTGGGGCGCACTCTGCCTGTGGGTCGGGGGCCTCGAAGGCTTTTAATATGGATGCCCGACTGGAGGACATCATGAATGCAACAGACTGGTCCTCAGACTCCAGTTTCAAGAGATTTTACTTCAAGTCAGTCTTGGATATGGCTCATTTAGTGGTGAGCAAGCTTTAAACTAGCATAATCCACGCCTCCTGGCCTGACTGAATGAAAAATGTCCTAGCTATCATAACGGAGTGTTCCAATTTTATAAAGGACTCGGAGGCGAGGATTATCCCACCCTGGGGACGTCATCCGGTTTTCCCTCCCTGTGACCAGTAAGTACTAACAGCCTGTCTTCATTGAATGTATTGAAATGATAATGTACTGAGAGTTTGAGTCTATTGGTTTGCTCCTATTATACGTTTCATTGATGCAGTTGATGTACATAACTTGAAATTGATGCTTTTGTACTGGCCTATGGTATTGCTGTGCATACGTTCAGCTGGTGTTGGTCCAGTCATTAAATGGCTCTCTTTCGTCTTAGCGATGGAGTCAAGTAAACAAGACGCACAATTCTAGAGCATCGGACTGGTTCGTGCGACAAAAGAGGAAGGGGAGAGATAGGAGGAGTATGTTTGGAAGCAGACTGTTCCAGATTGGCTGTTACATTATGTTGCCTATTGGATAATGGGACTTTTTTTTCCCTACATTCTCAAGGGTTCACGGGAATAATAGTTTGTTTGATGTGTTTTATATGGCTGTTCTTCTATAGAGATAAGGAGGTGATAGCATAATCCCTGCCACAGAGTCCTTAATAGAATTTAAACATTCCGTTACAACAGCTAGGACATTAATTCTCCAGAGATTCAGGTAGCATCTAAAAGACATGTGGAAGGGGACTGATCCACAGTCCATAAAATACTGCTGCATACAATCCTCGTGCACATCAGTTGTGCCAGCAGAAACCCAGCAAAAGGGGAGGTTCTATTGAACAAATGCTGTATCCTTACTTTAATTCCTATTTGCATACTCAACTAACTCTTTACTTGGCCATCACCTGCTTGAGCTTTGTCTTCTTACCTTGAGCGCTACATTCCACGAACTGGAGTCCGACGCCCTTGGCCCGAGCATATTTGTACAACAAGTTGACTGGTTCACTCTCCAACATGTCCCAATTATTCTGCAACACTTCCAGGCCTGTTTTGGAGTTATCAGCATGTAATGTTGAGTCTACAGCTGGCTCTGTTCAGGTTAGAGGCAAGAAACATAGAACCAGTTATATTACAAACGCAGGACGTTTTTCTCTAATAACACTTTTGATACCTTTAGGACAAGAGGGCTCCAATTAAGAGTTCTCTACAATGGGTCAAGTACTTATTGCACCGGGTAAATACTGAAACCAAGGTGAACGTTAATTCCTACATGCAGTAAATACCTCTTATGACGATTGGTGAGCTGAAAAAACATCATAACATGCAGAAATCCATGCTTATCACACCCAATTCAACATGTATAGGTATTTACTGGCCATTTTACTCTTACAAATATATTTCAGCTGCTAAAATTTACCAAGGCAATATTACAGGGGTACAAGAATGACCACAAAATTCAAATCATGAATTATTGCAATTTTGCACAATTTAATGGCCCATTTGCTTTCATGGATCAAAATCTCAAGTGCTGGTCTCTTCTGTACAATAACATATCTGCAAGAACACCGATGCGGGGAACGCAGGAGACTCCTGGCACATATTTAGTAAACAACCATTACGTTACATAGGTTAAACTTTTTTTTTTTTTTTTTAAACACTGACCACCATAACAATTTCATCGTCAAATGGGAGACTACTATTTGTAGGTCTTTTTGATAGCACTACAGCTCAAATGACCTATTACAAAGAGTTCTTTCCTCCATCTATTGTCCATGTTTAACCAGCCTCATTCAGCCATTGGCTTAAGGATTTGCTGATCACTTCTCAGCTCATCCCAGTGGAGTATTCATCTCTCATATAATGCATTTGGCTGTCTTGGTGTATCATTCTGACTCCCCTTGAGCACTTGGAATATACTGCACAAGAGAGAGAAGTTACTTACCTTTGGTAACGCCTTTTCTGGTAGAGACATGATCTATATGCAGATTCCTTACCTCTGAATTTCCCAGGCATCAGACTGCGTGCCGTTAGGGTGTGTCAGTCGGCTCCGCGTGACATCGGCAGAGTCGTCTGCGCCGTTGTGACATATGCATCACCTATATAGGCACCACCTCTGCGAACTGACGTCAGTTACATTTCACGACTTTCCACGCCAGAAGCATGAAGCCATGAGAAGCATGGACACTGGTGTGTTTCTGAACAACTAGGGCCCTGAAAGGGATCAGCCCTGACCTTAGACACCTGTCCACAGTGAGGGAAAGATGGGTAGGTTGGTAAGGAATCTGAAGCTAGATCATGTCTCTACAAGATGAGGCATTACCGAAGGTAACTTGTCCATCAGAAAGAGACATCTAGCCACAGATTCCTTACCTCCGAATAGATATCCAAGCAATACCATCCCCGGAGGAGGGACTGCGGACAATTTTAGAACACTAAGTCCTGCAGGACAGAGCACCCAAAAAGGCCGTCCCTGCAGACTGGACCATCCAGGCAGTAGTACTTGGTAAACGTGTGCAGGGATGCCCACATTGCTGCCTGGCAAATGTCGAGGACTGGAACTCCACATTGCAATGCCATAGTAGCAGCCTTAGCTCTGGTGGAATGTGCCCTTAAGCCTTCAGGAGGCTGTTTTCTGGCTAAAGCGTAGCAGATTTTGATGCAGAGGACAACCGATCGAGAGATGGTCCTTCTGCAATGCACAACCTTTCTTCGTTCCCCATGAAGAGTTGGTCATCCACTCAGACCTCTTTAGTGCTATCAAGGTAGAACGACAACGCTCTTTTTGGGTCCAGATGGGGGAGTTGCTCTTCTTTAGAGGGGAACGGAGAAAATGGGCAAGGTGACAGATTGCCCCGCATGGAATGGTGTTACCACTTTCAGGAGGAAAGAGGCCCTAGTGCGAAGCACCAATTTACCAGAGAATATGGTCAGATAAGGAGGCTTGGAAAACAGACTGCAAATTGCTCACCCTCCTGGCAGAAGTCATTGCCACTAAAAATCCTGTTTTGATGGCAAGCAGCCGGAGGGGGCAGTTGTGCAGAGGTTTGAATGGAGCACACATCAGGAAGGTAAGAACCAAATTAAGGTGCCACTGAGGCATTATGAAAGGAGAAGGTGGGAACATATCTACAAAGCCTTTGAGAAATCTATTTACAATAGGAGATTTAAATAATGATGGTTGGTCTGGCAGCCTCAAAAAGGCAGTAAAGGTCAAAAGGTACCCTTTGAGAGTGCCCAGTACAGAGCAAGAGTCAAAATGAAAAGCAAAATTTGGAAGAGGGGAGCAGAAAGAGCATCAATAGACCTTTCTGTGCAATATTCTAAAATTGGTTTCACCGGCAGGCGTACATGGTCTTGGTGGAGGTCCACCTGCCCGCCCAAATTTGTTTTTGCAAACTTCGGGAAAAAGGTTGAATGCTATAAACTGCCGCTGGTCAATCTCCATGCAAGAAGGTGTAGAGTTGACAGGTTCAGGTGGAGGACCCTCCCATGCGACTGAAGATCCTTCCGAAGGGGCAGCCTCATCGGAGGAACATTGTTCAATTGCAGACACTCGTGATACCAGACTCTTCATGCCAGTCCAGCGCCACAAGAAGGACTTGGGCCCGGTCACTTCCGATTCTTGAGCACTCTGGACAGGAGTGGTATGGACGGAAAGGCGCATAGGAGGTCTGAGCGCCACAAGATGAAGAGTGTCTCCGTGCAAGAGACCCCTTGGAAACTCCATCCCATAAACTGCCGACGTTGCGCGTTCTGGCGGAGGTCAACAAATCTAACCAAGGCAATCCCCAATGTGGAAAAAGACCTTGCGCCACCTTTGGATGTAGACTCTAGTTGTGATCAGCTAGGCATCGACAGCCACCCAGGCGTTCAGAGAACCTGCCAGGTGTTGAACCACCAGGAATATGTCCTGCTGTTCCAGCCATGTCCAGTGATGCAGGGGCCTCGAAACAGACTCTTGACCCCACCATGAACGGTTTGTTGCAGTACCATAAAGTGGTGGTGCGGTCCGTGAACTTTACCTGGATTAAAGGAAGAAAGGCTTACAATGCCAAACAAATCACTTGGATCTCCAGCAAGTTGTTGTGAAGTCTGAATTCCACCAGAGACAAGCATCCTCTGATCTCCACCTCTCCCTGATAGCCACCCCATCCCAGGAGTGACGCATCTGTCACTACTGTGTGGTCTGGTTGGGGAAGGGAGAGGGATCTGCCTCTGACCCAATCGTGTCAGACCTCTGGTTGCCTGGCCCACGGGGTCCAAATGAGCCGCAAAGAGGTTGCTGACCTTGCGCAGTCTTGAGGCTGGCATGGCTGAAAGCCCCTTCCGTTACCACGAAAGGGGCGAAAGTCAGATGGGGAAGTGCTGCCATAGAGCGTCTCAAGGACTTGGCCGCAGTCCAGGATTTCTTATAGCGCTCCAGCGCCATGTCTGCCTCGTCTACAAAGAGACAGGTGCCATCAAAGGGCATGTCCATGAGACAGTCCAGGAACTCCCTTGAAAAGCCAGACGTTCTCAACCAGGCGTAGCGTCGACAACCACAGTCCAAAAAAAATAATCGCTCTGCCCAACAAGTTGGTTGAGTCGAGACCACAACGAATGGCAAACTTTGCTGCATCTCTCTAGTCTGATACGGCTTGGGAGAGGATTGCCAGGGCCTCCTCTGGGTTCCTGTGACAGCACTTGCGCAACCGTTTCCCACAGGGAGTGGGAATAACGGCCCAATAGGAATGTGGTGTTCATCAACCGCAATGCAAGGGTGAGGGAAGAAAAAAAGTTTCTTACCCCAACAGTCCAGCCTCTTGGATACCCTGTCCGGGGGTGCGGCAGGGAACACACCGTGGGAGGTAGAGGCTTGGACCACCAAGCTCTCGAGTATAGGTGAAGAAATTTTGGTCGCCCAGTGCAGGGTTATGGAGGCGGGCGATTGTCCTAATCGCAGGCGTCCCTGTGCTGCGCTTGGACCAGGTTCCTAGTAAGACATTAGTTAAGGCCTCCTTGAAGGGCAGCAAGGGTTTCGAGGAGACAACACCTGGCAGCAGGACCTCTGTCAAGATATTAGTCTTGACTACCATGGAAGGGAGCAGAAGGTCTAGGACCTCAGCTGTTTTTCACACCACCATAGCGTATGATGCTTCCTCCTCCACAGCAATGATAGGGGGAGAAAACAGACCAGAATCTGAAGAGGTAGCCAGTCCGCTGGCCTCATCTAATTCCTTGTACCAGTTCATGTCATAATGAGGCTGGTTTGTAAATGGTCCCGCTACCCCTCCCAATCTTCCTCCAAGTCTACCCTTCATAATAAGGCTGAGAAACAGACCTAGGACCTAAGGGTTCTGTGGGTACTGGTAGCTGCATCGGTAGGCACCGATTCAAGTCTTCGGGGATGAAAATGGGGCTGGCGACATCGGTGTCGGTGCCAGGAAAGGTCGCAATGGCACAACTGGCATCGTTCCGGATCCATGGGGATGGAGTGAGGGTTGGGGGGTGGGGAAGGAGTAGTCATCGATGCAGTGGCCGCTGGTGCGGAACCCAATAGAGCCCCCTCTAAGGCCTGAAGACGGACGAGCAGGGCCAGGCCATCCAAATCAGACGCACATTGCGTCATAATTCTTTGAGCTGGGTGGGTGTGACTCTGGCTCCCGGGAAGGCAGGGAAGTGCAAAGCCAACCCAGGGACAGGTTTAAAGAAACAAGGCCTAGAATGCCAAGACTCCTCTATTGTGTCGGCCAACAGATGAGGAGAAGTCAAAGCACGGTTCGACTTATGTTTTTTGTGCTTCTTACCGGACCAACTCGACTACTTCAGGTAGAAGGACGAAAACTTGGGACTCCCGGAGCAGTCCTCAGGCCTTCCTCTCGACTGGGACCGTGAATGAGACCTCTGAGAAGAACAACGTGGTTCAGAGCTCCGTGCCGCAAGCAACTTTAGCGAACCACTCCCTCAAAGCTTTCGGAGCCATGGCCCAGCAGTCGGAGCACGAGTTTGTGTCGTGGTAGCGTTCCAGGCACCAGAGACAAACTAGGTGTGGGTCTGTCACCAACATGGCACAGTGACAAGCGTCACACAGTTTGAACCCGGAAGTCTTCTTGGACAGGAGGAAAAACCCACACATCAAAAAAGGTGGGGGGGGCAGGGCGGCGACAAAATGTCGTAAAAAGCCCGTCAAAAAGTGACAGAGGGTAGCTCTTCACGATCTGCGCTGGCTGGCACGGAAAGAAAAGAGTGGACGTCAACGTGCTGAGGTGGTGTTATACAGGTGATGCAGATGTCACAACAGCACCGACGGACACCACCTACCAGCACACAGGGGTATGTACTACTTGAAGAAAAAATAAATCCAGATCCAGTCTGATGTCTGGGAATTTCAAAGATAAGGAATATGCGGCTGGATTTCTCTATCAGATAAAGAACGTTTAATACCAGTATGCTGTGCCATTAGTTTTTATTCCAGTAAAAGCATAGCAAGTGGAACATCTCTAGGAATCTCCATTGCAATAGCCATGAGCAGAACGTTGTGCATTATACTCCTGGGATAATGTGATCCAAAGCTATCAAGTCTTTTCAAAACATCGTTCGTCTGGTCTCTGAAAAGAAAGCTTTTCACAGAGTGTTACAGAGACATGTACAGGGCGCTAGTAAAGCTGTGAAGTTTGCAGTACTAACCAGTGTGCCTGAAGATGCAAAATATGTTCCTTAAGGTCTCAATCTGCTTGCTTCCATTGATCTGAGTAGTGATGAATGAGGATGAAGGGCGTCTTACATACAGTTGATAGGACTTCATAATCTTGAGGAGGATTACATTTGGGTAAGACTGTGTCCTGATCAGATACTAGTTTTCTTGCGTTGACAATTACTAAGGCTCAAGATAAGAAAACCTTTGTGGATGGCCTCAGTAGCCCTGACACCAGATTGAAATAGGACTAGGAGCTTTAGGCTGCAGAGATTCAAATATTATGAACATTAAAACTGAATTATCCGGAGGCTTTGCTCATCACTCCACGGTGTGCAGGAATGCCGTTCACAGGAATGATGTCCAAGTGAGTAGAATCTGGTCATGCTAAAGACTACCTTTGTCAATGTAATAGTGTAGTGGTTCTCAGGTGCTTTGTTTTAATCTATAGGCAGAAAGTCAGCATTCAGGTGTAAGATCACCATATGGGATGAGGTTCAGTCCTCTTGTCTGATCTTCCTTGGGGTTGATAAGCCCTCAGGTGTGGGATGGCCTGACTCAGATGCCGCTCTGGTAGACTGCCACTGAAGACTAAGAAGTGGCACTTGATCTTGAAAGGGAGATAGATGTAAGACTGCAACTTATGACCACAGGCCCTATGTTATCCTTGGTTTTGCTGCTGGATGTGGTACCTCACTGAAATGATTCACCATATTGAGCGCGGACTTAACATTAAAATATGAAACTGTCCTCATCCATATTAAATAGAGACGGTGCAGGTCCAGCTGTGATCCGGTTTGCCCTGCCATCTCAGCAGCACGGAGCACATTGTCAACCATCTGTAACTCTCACTCCTCCCTCGTCTGCTCCACTGTCTTCATGTAGTGGGCCCACCTCTGCTCTAGCTTCCCCTGCCACTCTCCAGATTGCGGGGTAGAGCTCTGCCTGATCTTGCTAGGTTGTGAAAGAAGGCTCTACACATGCCATGCTTTTACGTAAGGCCAAGATTTTTCCAAGCGAGTGCCCCTCCCAACTTAAGTTTCCTAAAAGGCTTTTATCCACAAATGACACTGAGAACATGTTCTTTGTCAGCAGACCAACAATATGAAACACAGTTAATCATTGAAGGAATTTTTTCCACGGGAGGGGGTGCATGTGTCAGAGGCAGCAAGGTGACAATGTGAATTGTTGATTGGTGCCTCAGAAAACCGAGAAATCCAGAAACCTCTTAAAACGCTGCTGGAAGAATTTAAGCAACGCTGTTTGTTTAGGAGTGCTTGATCCATGGTGTAGAAAAATGAACTCTCTGAAATTAACACTGCATTTCAATCCTAACTTTAAGCAGCATAAGTAGAGTAAAGGCTACCTAACCACATTTATTGATTTGTTATTTCAATTACACTGAAGAACTAAATAGTCTTTTTGAACCAAGTTTGTTAGGCCTTATTTTACACTCTAATTAGGGTACTTACAGACAGGTCCTGGTTGTTAAAACATTTCAGGAAAGATATACTTTTCTTTGAAATGCACATTTGGAAATCTCACAAAAAAAAAATTGTATACCTGGGACTATCAATGAAGAACCCACAGTGAGGAATCAAAGATTTGTTCATAAGCCACAAAGTAGACACCACAACAGTGAAGTAGAATATCGATTCTCATAGGTTTTACTGCAGAGAATCATGATTTTATTAAAGACAAGGAGGCTAGCGTAATTCTTTTATTCATCACTTCTGAGCAGCAATCACTTCAAAGAATCTCTGAATAGAACTTTAAACCGCAAACAATTGAATCAGAACTTCAAAGTCCCTTATAAGCCTTCTGTCTGCCATCTTCATCCTCTTTTGTTGCTTTCCTCTTAAACATTCTTCTTGCATTACACATGACCACATTTAGTTCCTAATTCTCTGCAAATATTAAACCCTCATTAAAATGTGCCTTAATCAATACCATCATCCTTTATTGTTTATCTCCTTTCTTTAGGCTTCTGTTGCTACTTATTACCTCGAACCTCCTCCACCCAACTCCCAGAGCAAGAGGAAGGTATAATGCTGGCCTCCTTGTTTTCAATAAAATCATGATTCGCTGTGAAGAAAAACCTATGAGAATTGACATTTTATGACAAGACAGGAGGCTAGCATTATGCCTGTTCAAAGCCTTTCAACACTCCATTTGAAACATGCTCTATTGGTTTGAAGTAAAATGTTCTAAAAACCTCTGCATTCGACCAATCAGCTGCTTTTAAAATCTACTCTAGTCTCCCACCATTAATGTAAACCTTACTAGCCATAGCACACCTGACAGAATGCACTGCAAATTGATTTAAATCTACACCTGCTTCCTTCATTACTGATCTCACCCATCTAGCCATATCAGCTGATGAAACACCTTTGAATGGTTTCACATGAGATCAACAACTGATCCACCTATTCTCCACAACTGTAGTTTTACACTCTTTCAGGCACCCGACTATACATAAATTGGGGCAAGCTTCAAACCTAGGATAAAAAAAATGGACACCAACAGTCTTCATTCGCCTCCAAATCTCAAACAGAGCTCATTGTGATTGATAAAATCTGGTACTAACATCTAAATCCCTGATATCCGAAACCAAACCCTTTTATAAGAAACCATACACAATAAGAAAACAAGTTACTTACCTGTAACTACAGTTATCCAGTACTGGTATCTTTCATAGATTCACATGACTGAATCATTCCCCGTCTCCGAGGCGGGAGTCCCACGGTAAATACAAAAGTAGTGCCAAGAGTAAATAATAGTAGTAGGCTAAAAGAAAAAGCCTAAGGCCCAAGTCTTAGTAGCCTATCTACATCATTATAGTAAAAAGAACCAAAGATTGGTCCCAGCCAATCAGCTGCTAGCACCCTCTAGAACTTTCCCAGCAGAGGCAGTTCTCCTCAGATTTTCCTAGCACAAGTGAGAAGTAAGTATCCTAGATATAGAGAACTGACTAGCCGGAGAGGAGGGTGGGTGCATGTGAATCTATGAAAGATACCAATACTGGATAACTGTAGTTACAGGTAAGTAACTTGTTTTCTTATCCAGTATTTGGGTATCTTTCATAGATTCATATGCCTGAATCAGAGCAGCAAGCAGTATAACCATATACTGTCGTTTGCGGATGGTGGGAGACACTGGTTCATAAACTCCCAAATAGCATCCTCAGTGTTTGAAAAACATCTTTCTCGCCTTTTTTTTTTTTTAAACGGAGTAGTCTTAAAGAAAGCAAAGCTATATCCAAGTATTATACTATATAATATATATATATATATATATATATATATATATATATATATATACATACAATACATACATATACACATACATACACATTTAAAATCTTGCAGACATAAATCTGTACATTTGCATGAATATTAAAGAATGCAATAATACATAAAAGGGCAAAAGTACCAGAGTCTGATCTTAATGAAAGAGATGGCGTAGAACAGCCTGTCCAACCGCTGCATTTTCTGGATGCGAAGATTGAAGACAGTAATGCTTTGTGAACGTGTGGACATTTTTACATGTCACAGCACGACATATTTTTTCCGGAGTTACTCCAGCAAACAAAGCTGTCTACGTGGATACTGTTCTTGTCGAATGAGCTTTGACTTTCCTCTGCAAAGGTTTGTTAGCCTTGTCATGGCAGCCTTGTCATGGCAGCCTTGTCATGGCAGAAATAAATAGCCATCTGGCTATTGTTGCCTTTGTTACAGCATTTCCAAGAGTTGCTTGACCATAAGCCACGAACAGCTGGTTGGATCGTCTGATATCCTTCGTTTTCTGTAGGTAGAATTTTAAACAGCGTTTAACATCCAGCGAGTGTAATGTTCTTTCAGCTGGAGAGGATGGATCCGGAAAGAATGTTTTTAATCTTACCGGTTCGTTCAAGTGAAATTGTGTTGGTACCTTAGGAATGAACCTGGGATTTGTTCGAAGGTTTACGTAGTCCCAAGCAAAATGTAAAAAGGGTTCCTTTATTGTGAAAGCTTGGATTTCACTAACCCTTCTTGCCGAGGTAAGAGCCAGTAAATGAGCAACCTTCCAATTGAGGAATATGAGATCAGCTTTATGGATAGGCTCCAATGGACGCTTCATTAACTGCGCTAGCACGGTGTTGAGTTCCCACTCTGGAGGGATGCTTGCACTGGAGGGAAGGCTCGGAAAAGTCCTTTCATAAATTGTTTGATAAGTGAAGAAGAGCAGAGAAAAAGGAATTTTGAGCATTTCCTGAATCTAGAAAGAGCAGCAAGATGTACTTTGACCGATGAAAAAGTAAGCCTAGACTTGGCTAGAGAACTTGTTCTGCAGGAGCTTGAATTGAGTGAATATTATTCAACTCACACCAACAGCAAAATCGCTTCCATTTGAGGCGATAAGTCTTGATTGTGCTTTTGGCATGAGATTTGGCCAATATTTCACGACAGTCTTGTGAAATGTTGAGGTCCTTGAACTCTAAGAAATCAGGAGCCATGCGTGCAAGTGCAGTGACTGTGGGTCCGGATGAACCACTTGGCCTCCGTCCCTTGAGAACATCGTAGGAGTCGGCAGTAGGCAAATGGGCTTGTCTTGAGACAATAGTAGAAGTTCCTGGAACCAATATTGTCTTCGCCAATGGGGTGCAATCAGAATTAGACGGCAACCTTCCAGCTTCATCTTGCGGAGAACCTTCGGAATCGATGGTATTGGGGGGAAAGCGTACGCACAAATCCCCGACCATCGCATGGACAGGGCATTCCCTCTTGATCCCGGTTGAGGGAACCTGCTGGCATAATATTGGCATTCCTTATTCTCTCTCATTGTGAATAGATCCAGTGCTGGTTTGCCCCAAGCTTGGAACACTGTTCGCCTGTTCCTTTTCCAGCTTCCACTCGTGACAGTCTGAGACGTGCTCAGCGTGTCTGCCAGGGTATTGAGGAGACCCCTGACGTGTTCGGCTCTCAGGGCATCTTGTGGAAAGTGACCTATTCCCACAATTCCTGAGCCTCTTGCGAGAGCGTAGCTGATTTCGTTCCTCCTCGTTTGTTGGTATAATACATGCTGATGGTATTGTCGGTTCGGACTAGCACAGAGGAACCCGCAATCCTCGGGAGGAATGCTTGGAGAGACAGAAAAACGGCGCGGAGCTCCAGCCTGTTGATCTGCTGTTTTTGTCTTTGAGACCATCTTCCTTGAATCTGCAAATCCTGCAGATGACCTCCCCATCCTTCCATGGAGGCATCGGTCGATAAAACAAAATCTGGAATGGTCTGTAGGAACGGGAGACCCTGGGTTAGATTCTCTGTCTGCGACCTTCAACGTAGAGAATTTCTCATGCGCGGCGTGACCTTGATGGTATCGTCAAACGAACCCATGGCTTGTTGCCACTGAAGTTGCAGTTCCTCCTGAAGAGGTCTCATTTTGAGCCATGCCAAGGCGATGAGATGTATCGCTTAAGAGCACATCCTCGGGAGCGAAGCAAACATTCGGACTGAAACTGGCCTTTTTGAAATTAAACTTGCCAATTTTTGAAGACGCAGTTGGTGGCAGTGTGACAAGAATGCGTTGCACTGGACCGTGTGTATCCTTGCTCCGAGAAAAAACATGATTTGGAGAGGACGTAACTGATTTGCTGTCATTGAGAATCAGCCCCAGAGAAGAGATGGATACATTCTGCTGTGGCAATCTTGGTTTCGTGTTCTGACGGACCTTTGAGCAGCCAATCGTCTAGATAAGGGAATACTTGTATTCCTCGAGATCTCAATGCTGCTGCCACTGGTGCCAATCACTTTGTGAGAATCTTGGTGCCGATTTCAGCCCAAACGGGAGCACTTTGAACTGATAATGGGCGCCAGCCACTTGAAAGCGAAGATATTTTAGATGTTTGGGGTGGATAGGTATGTGGAAGTACGCATCTTCCATATCCAGAGAAGCCATAAAATCTCCTTCGTTTAAAAAACTCAAAATCTTATGAGACGAGGGGGACCCCTGGGCGGAGTAGTAGGTGGCTGTTTGGTTAATTCCAGGGTGTGGCCGTTGGTTACAAGGTCTAGAATCCATTGGTCTGATGTAATTCCCTGCCACTTGTGAACAAAAGCTTAAATCTTCTGGCGAGTAAAATGGTTGGCGCCCTGTGGAAATCACTTCTTCCTGTTAGTGTCTCGTCCTTGATACTGTGATCTCTTTGGACCACCTGACGGGAGAAACTAGTCGTAGACTATAGACGGTATGATGTCTGGCTGTACTGGGATTGATACTGCCTATTCTGTTGGTTTTGGTATCCTCCTTTTGATGAAAAACCACATCCTCTCGCGCCTCTGAAAGATCCACGCCCTTATTGAAGGGTGCCTAATGATCGTGCAGTTTCCGTGTTAGTTTTTATAGCTAGGAGGGCCTCATCAATATGTTTACCAAACCAAGAACTCTCCATCGTAGGCCATGTCTAGAATCTTTGTTTTCCCCTCAGGTCTGAAAGTAGTGGCTTTAAGCCATTCCTGGCGTCTAAGCACTGCAGCGCCTGCTAGCTAACGGAAGTTGGTGTTCACAATGTCCAAGGCGCAATCTATAGTTTCCGATGCAGCACGTTCTCCTTCGGTCCTCAGGAATGAGGTCAATGAGACTCGCCATGTCTGACCACATTTGACGGTCTTAACAGCCGATTATGGCTAGAGGATTGGCAGCTCTAATAGAGGCCGCTGCCATGGTAGAGAATTTTTTGCCTATAAGGTCCAGACGACGTCCTTCCTTGTCAGGCGGTGTGGTGATAGGCGTTGCGGGATTTTTAGATCGCTGTTGGGCGGCCTGTGAAATTACTGAATCTGGCCGAGGGTGTACTATCAGACAGGATGGGCTGTTAGCAGGTACACAGTATTTCTTTTCTATGCACGGAAGCACTGCTGGAATAGATGTAGTCTATTATAGGTACCACTCTCGTGATCTTCCTGGACTCTCCCTTGAAATCATGAAGGAAACATTCTGTCTGTTCAACTAAGTGGCAGTTGAAATCTAGCTGCTGCCCGCTGCATTAAATTATGTACAGGATGCAGTCATAGATGAGGTCATCGTAGACGATCTCATCATAGACTTTGCTGTCGTAGACATGGTTAAGTAGGCGAGGTTATTGCAGACGAGGCCATCGTCATAGATGAGGCTCTCGTAGACGACCGTCATAGACGAGGCAATCATAGACTAGGCAATCATAGGCGAGGCAATCATAGAGGAGGCAGTCCTACGATGGCCATCCGTGGATGAGGCCATCCGTAGATGAGGCCATCCGTCGATGAGGCCATCCGTCGATGAGGCCATCCGTCGATGAGGCCATCCGTCGATGAGGCCATCCGTCGATGAGGCCATCCGTCGATGAGGCCATCCGTCGATGAGGCCATCCGTCGATGAGGCCATCCGTAGATGAGGCCATCCGTAGATGAGGCCATCCGTAGATGAGGCCTGTAGGAAGGTGGATATCTGACTATGGTTACCCCCAAATTTTTGCCTAGTGTCTAGCTGGTTTTTCGACTTAGTTGGCCTGAGATCCTGCCATTCAGGCTCTCAGGCTATCTGCTCTCTCTGTAAAATGGACTCCATGTACCCTAGGTACATACCCAATTGGTTGGATCACCCTGTCAGCCCCTGTACCAGTGTACACTAGGTACCCAGGGCATTGGTGTACCCAAGGCCTGCCAAGGGCTGCAGCATGTATTATGCCACCCCAGGCTTGGCCTAACAATTTGACACAACTGGCTGATCACTCAGCTGGGGTAAGTTGGTGTAATCACCTCTTACTTAGGTGTAGTATACCTATACCTAACCTTAAATGGGACACCTGGTAACCTATAAGTCACTCCTATGGCAGGCCTTAACAATCCTGAAGGCAGAGTGCTTGGTTCCCTGTGAGATGGTGCTCTGGCATGAGCTGAGCCTGTCTGCCGTGGTCGGAACAACTTCCTTCTACTGTTTCCAGATATCGTCATACCATATACTCTTAAGTGCATTATGAACCTCGCGGTTAAATGCTAACTTTGGTTTGGCTTTATCAAAACATGTCGAGTAAGGTGTCATACGAATTGGAATACTAACCCCTCGCCAATTCTGGCGACGGGGTTAGCATTCCACCCTTCTAGAGGGACACGACATGTACAGTGCCTGAAACCCGGGTAAAATCAGACATAGCCTCAGCTCCACAAAATGGATGCTGCCACCACAGACACAAGTCTGCCCTCCTGCTGCTGGGAGTCCTTCCAGCTTGGGAGGTGTGGACAAAGGGTTTCCTGCCAGGGGAGGTGCATGCACCACCCCAGACAGGATTTTGTGTATTGGTCAGGTAGGGCTTGAAAGAAACCAGACATGCCTGTGGCTCACAAGGAGCCTCGGGGCATATGCCAGTTCAAACCGGTCCTGGGGCACACCAGTCCCGGGCCTGGGGCGAGCTGGACAAAGGATTGGGGGTGTAACCACCCCCCTTCCTGGTCCCACCCATAGGGAGGGACCTAGCAGGTAGTCCGGCCCCTAGAATCCGAATAAAGGTAGGAGCTGTGTCCTAAGACTTGAGACATCCTGGAATCAACTTGAAACTAAGAAGAAGACGGGAACTTCGACATTCTGCTGCACAGAAGACTGAAGAAAATCTCCCCTGTGGTCAGGGAGTGACCACCTTGCTAACGCAAGCACCATCCAGCGAATCACCGTCTGCTTTGCCGCCGCCTCCCGCCGGAGCCCGAGCCCAGAGACTGACAAGACCTGGACCTCCAGACCTCTCACCGCCCGATCCACAGTCCCTGAAAAGAGGAGACCCGTGGAGGCACCGAGACACGTGGAGCCAGCCATCTTGAAACGACTACGACAAGCTGACCAGTGCAACAACCGAGGCTCCCTCCAAGTTGTGCTTTGGGTCCTGAGAAGCCCAACCCTCGAGCAGCATCTGCACCAAAGGTGAGCCCTCCAGCATCTCCACGATCTGCGTGGGGCCCTTCTGCATTTTGCCACTCGACGCGCCTAACCGGTTGCTGGCCCGCTGGCTAGTGGCCATCTTGGCGACGAAATCTACGACAAACACCGCTGGTCTGGTTGCTCCAGACTGGCCCTTGCTCCCCTCCAAAGGAGCAATCCCTCTGACCTTGCTGGTCAGAACCAACAGCTGATTTCCGAATCCTCCTGCAATTGCTTTTGCCAAGGCTTGTTTGCTTCGATCAAGTCGCCGACACCGCCGACAGCGAGAGCCTGCGTGGGACAGCTCGTGAGCCGACTCCTGGACGTCGTCGACCTTCAGGGACCACGTGGCTGCGGAGACAAGCTACCCCTCATCACCTGTTTGCACCCGACATCGCCTGGTACCCACCTGGTGCCACGCTGGTCACTGGCTAGTGACTGTGAACGCTGTCCCCTCTGCTTACAGGTCTTCAACATCTCCGATCCACTCTTGGATCCACTGCATCTCTTCCCGACCGACCGCCTGCAGCATCTTTGTCCCAGGCTCAACGGAACAGATAGAAGAAACCCGACGCACTTTGAGGCCTATGCACCCGCTTCCTGTGGGTGAGGTAAAGCTGGTACTCCGGTGCCCATGTGTAGTAATACATCTCTAGTGCCTGTGTTCCAAATCTTAAGTTCCTAGGTCATCCGGAAGATTCCTTTTGCAGTAACTTTGTACTTTTTACGCACCCATTGAAACCTATGGGAGCCCGCGTGTGACTATTTGCTCTGCACACGCCACCCGTGGACCTCCTGGTCACTAACTGACGTTAGCTCCTTGTAGGCCCAGCGATTCTAGAGGCCCTAGGCCTTTTCCCTTTTCTGTTCGTGGTACTTATACCACTATTTTAGTATATGGTTTGAGTGGCCACCAGGGCCTATCCATATAAAGTGCAACTTCTGTGTATTCTACTGTAATCTTGTTTGACGATTTGTGCTCCTGTGCTCATAAAGAGACTAGGGGTTACTTTGAGAAATAAATACATATATATTTTGAATATATATCTGTGTGGTGTCCTTTCATTGGTATAAAAGGGGGTTGCATTTGGTAAAACAGCTGGCTTAACACGCTTCACGAGTTTAGCCTCAAAGACTGCTTAGCCTACGCTACCACTAGGGCAGCTAGTCCGAAAAGGTTGACTTACAACCACACCATAAGGGTTGCTTGGCATGGTACAAGGTGATCACTTTAACTAGTGAGCATCATATACCAGGCCAACTTCTCACATTGGTGAGCAGCGGTTGGATTTGAGCTTGCTGTGTTTTACCATTGTAATCTCTTGGTTACCAATTGAAAGATCACATAGGTACCTGTAGGTACATATAAAACAAGATTAGATATACTTAAGTTCTACTGAACTTAGTTGTTGTAGAGCAAAGGGAGTAGCACACCCTGACTACAACTACTAGATAGGTTTAGTAGGTAAACCCAAGTGTAGGTAGATTGCAACACATCCACCCACACTTAAGAGCAATGGCCGGGGCAGAGGGGTCCACTGTACCCATCTCTGTTGAGAGTGACCCCCAGAGGGCACCATCCAGCTTTGCTACCCTTAATCAGAATGAGCTCAGGCATTTGGCAACTCTTAGAGGCCTTAAACAGCCCAAGAACCCAAACTCTGCTGAGCTCAGAGAGCTCTTACAGAATGATGAGAATCAGAGAGCACTCAAGAAAGCTTCCCAGTTAGCCCCCTTAGGGACAGGAACAGGAGGCCCCCCTTCTGAAGATGCCACTGAAGTACCCCTTCCCAATAGTCACCCCTTAGATGGGATGCCTACCACAGAGGAAGAAAGTGATGGGGATACAGATGTGAGTGGGGATGAAGGGAGAACTAGCCCAGTGCCAAGTGTTATACTTGGCCCAGCTAAACTAAGGCTATTGGGGACTGACAGTGGGTTCACCCCATTGGATCTCCCCAGTGGACTTAACACAGGGCTTGGAAGGCAAAGGAATCGCTCAGGTGACTCCAATGCTTCCCATGGCTCTAGAGGCTCTCAAGGTCACTCCAGAAGGAGACTGACCACCCCTCAGAGGAGGGAACATGAGGCCAGAATGCAGGAAGCCCAGCTGAGGATCAGGAAGCAGGAGCTAGAAGTAGCCCTGATGGAAGAAAAACTGAGCAAGGCTAGGCAGCATAGAGAGAGTGGGTCTATACCCACTGGTGGCAGCAATGTCCCTAGGGACAAAGATAGGGTCTTTGACAATAGGAACCTGTCCAAGATTGTGCCCCCCTACAAAAGTGGGGATGACATCCACAAATGGATGACTGCTCTTGAGAGAGCCTGCAAAGTGCAGCAGGTTCCTGAAGACCAGTGGGCAGCAATCTTATGGCTCTCCTTTGAGGGGAGAGGCAGAGATAGACTCCTCACTGTTAGAGAAGAGGATGTCAGAAATTACAGAGTCCTGAAGAGTGTCCTAGTTGATGGGTTAGGCTTAACCACTGAACAGTACAGGTTAATGTTCAGAGACACCCAGAAGACACAGACTCAGGACTGGTCTGAATATGTGGAATGTGCCACTAAGGCTTTGGAGGGTTGGTTGCTGGGAAGTAAGGTGTCTGATTATACAGGATTGTACAATTTGATGATGAGAGAGCAGATTTTAAGTAATTGTCAAAACCAGCTTCTCCATCAACACCTGGTAGACTCAGATTTGACCTCTCCCCAAGAATTGGGAAAGAGGGCAGATAAATGGGTCAGGACCAGGATCAGGCCTAAAAACCAGGGTGGTGACCAAAAGAAAGATACCACCAAGCCTCAAGAGAAGGGTGGGGATAAAGAAAAAGAGAAACCTTCCTCAGGGCCCCAAAACTCCACACAGGGTGGTGGGTCCCAAGCTCCCTCCTCTACCACAGCTAAAAAGCCCTACTGCCATGAGTGTAAAACTCCTGGGCATTGGAAAACTGACAGCGGTTGCCCAAGGGCTAAAAACAAAACTGTTCCTCCAATTACTCCTGTCACACCACCTATTACTGTCAGCAGTAATCCCCCAGGTGGTGGGAGTGCCCCCAGAAATCTGGGTGGGTTTACTTGGGGAACACAGGGGGACCCTGGCTTAGCCAATTCCCCTACAGCAACCACTCTTGTCTGTGATGGTGGCATGGGGTTTGCCAACTTCACTGCCTGTCCCAACACTTTGGGTAGGTACAGACAGGAGCCCTACATCAATGGTACAAAAGCTGAGGCCTACAGAGACACTGGGGCTAGCATCACAATGGTGGCCCATTGGCTAGTTCCCTCTGAGCAGCTTTTGCCCGGTTTCTCCTACCAGGTGACTAACATTGATGGCAAACAGAACAGTCATCCCATGGCAGAGGTATGTCTCAGCTGGGGAGGGGTCACTGGCCCTAAAAGGGTAGCAGTGTCCCCAACCTTGCCTGTAGACTGCTTACTGGGGAATGACTTAGAACTCTCAGCTTGGGCTGGAGTTGAACAAGACACCCATTCTAAAATGGTAGGCCTTTCACAAAAGGGTAGGGGGGTTGTGCCATTCACAACCCCTGTCCAAATAGATTTCCTCCCTGAAAAGGTTGGAAGGGCAGTGGTAGCCACAGCCCAGGCACAGACAGACTTCCCTGTAGGGACTGGCAGAGCTGTGACAGTCACAGCTCAAACACAAACTGAGTGCCCCCCTGAAAAGGTTGGCAAGGCTGTAATGGTCTCAGCCTATACTCAGACTGACATAGGTGTAGTGAAGCCTGAAACAATGGATCACTCCACACAAACTGAGAGTAGTGGGGAGGAAGAAAAGTCTCCCTCTCCCCAGACATTAGGAAAAGGTCAGCCTCCTCAGGGATCTGACCTCACCCCTTGTGAAGGAACTGCCCCAGAGGTAGCCAGGCCTGGCCTGGCAGAGCCTCTGATGTCAGTGGCCCCTTCCAAGGTGGGATCCAGTCTGGTGCAGGTAGCCTGCCTCTCTCTACCCTGCCTCAGTCAGCCCAGGGCTGCAGAGGTCAGGGAGGCCAGTGGACCCCCAGAGGGCCCCTGTCCACAAGAACCCCCCCATCAAAAGAATGAGGATTGCCTGGCTAGTAGCCCTAGTCAGGTGATGGGTAAAAACATTCCTGAGGGATCTCCTTTACAGGTAGTTAGGGACCTCCCCCAGGGGGATTCTGTTGGGCACAGGCAAACATGGGACCTTAGGGCCCCAAACCTGACCTGTCCCTCCAGTAAGCCCACAAAAGGGACCCAGCCTCCAGCTTTAGGTAGCCAGAGGCTGACCCTGAGAGCACAGTGCAACTCAGTTAAAGAAAGAAAGGCATCCATGGTGGAGGATGATTGGAGGAAGCTGAGGCCTCACTTTGAGGACACTCACTTCAGTACTCCATCTCAACACCAGCCTTTTACTTTGCCAAGACACACCACAGGTAGAGATTCCCTATGGTGGAGACCCTCTGATACCCTTAGGGTGAGGGATTGCTTAGTGGACCATGAGACAGGGGGTAACCATGCCAGTGCTGGTTCCTCCTTATATGGCCACTTGGGCAATATAGGCTTACCTGGTCAAGGTCAGCCTTATCTCCCTTCGTTTGGGGGGGGGTTGTGTAGGAAGGTGGATATCTGACTATGGTTACCCCCAAATTTTTGCCTAGTGTCTAGCTGGTTTTTCGACTTAGTTGGCCTGAGATCCTGCCATTCAGGCTCTCAGGCTATCTGCTCTCTCTGTAAAATGGACTCCATGTACCCTAGGTACATACCCAATTGGTTGGATCACCCTGTCAGCCCCTGTACCAGTGTACACTAGGTACCCAGGGCATTGGTGTACCCAAGGCCTGCCAAGGGCTGCAGCATGTATTATGCCACCCCAGGCTTGGCCTAACAATTTGACACAACTGGCTGATCACTCAGCTGGGGTAAGTTGGTGTAATCACCTCTTACTTAGGTGTAGTATACCTATACCTAACCTTAAATGGGACACCTGGTAACCTATAAGTCACTCCTATGGCAGGCCTTAACAATCCTGAAGGCAGAGTGCTTGGTTCCCTGTGAGATGGTGCTCTGGCATGAGCTGAGCCTGTCTGCCGTGGTCGGAACAACTTCCTTCTACTGTTTCCAGATATCGTCATACCATATACTCTTAAGTGCATTATGAACCTCGCGGTTAAATGCTAACTTTGGTTTGGCTTTATCAAAACATGTCGAGTAAGGTGTCATACGAATTGGAATACTAACCCCTCGCCAATTCTGGCGACGGGGTTAGCATTCCACCCTTCTAGAGGGACACGACATGTACAGTGCCTGAAACCCGGGTAAAATCAGACATAGCCTCAGCTCCACAAAATGGATGCTGCCACCACAGACACAAGTCTGCCCTCCTGCTGCTGGGAGTCCTTCCAGCTTGGGAGGTGTGGACAAAGGGTTTCCTGCCAGGGGAGGTGCATGCACCACCCCAGACAGGATTTTGTGTATTGGTCAGGTAGGGCTTGAAAGAAACCAGACATGCCTGTGGCTCACAAGGAGCCTCGGGGCATATGCCAGTTCAAACCGGTCCTGGGGCACACCAGTCCCGGGCCTGGGGCGAGCTGGACAAAGGATTGGGGGTGTAACCACCCCCCTTCCTGGTCCCACCCATAGGGAGGGACCTAGCAGGTAGTCCGGCCCCTAGAATCCGAATAAAGGTAGGAGCTGTGTCCTAAGACTTGAGACATCCTGGAATCAACTTGAAACTAAGAAGAAGACGGGAACTTCGACATTCTGCTGCACAGAAGACTGAAGAAAATCTCCCCTGTGGTCAGGGAGTGACCACCTTGCTAACGCAAGCACCATCCAGCGAATCACCGTCTGCTTTGCCGCCGCCTCCCGCCGGAGCCCGAGCCCAGAGACTGACAAGACCTGGACCTCCAGACCTCTCACCGCCCGATCCACAGTCCCTGAAAAGAGGAGACCCGTGGAGGCACCGAGACACGTGGAGCCAGCCATCTTGAAACGACTACGACAAGCTGACCAGTGCAACAACCGAGGCTCCCTCCAAGTTGTGCTTTGGGTCCTGAGAAGCCCAACCCTCGAGCAGCATCTGCACCAAAGGTGAGCCCTCCAGCATCTCCACGATCTGCGTGGGGCCCTTCTGCATTTTGCCACTCGACGCGCCTAACCGGTTGCTGGCCCGCTGGCTAGTGGCCATCTTGGCGACGAAATCTACGACAAACACCGCTGGTCTGGTTGCTCCAGACTGGCCCTTGCTCCCCTCCAAAGGAGCAATCCCTCTGACCTTGCTGGTCAGAACCAACAGCTGATTTCCGAATCCTCCTGCAATTGCTTTTGCCAAGGCTTGTTTGCTTCGATCAAGTCGCCGACACCGCCGACAGCGAGAGCCTGCGTGGGACAGCTCGTGAGCCGACTCCTGGACGTCGTCGACCTTCAGGGACCACGTGGCTGCGGAGACAAGCTACCCCTCATCACCTGTTTGCACCCGACATCGCCTGGTACCCACCTGGTGCCACGCTGGTCACTGGCTAGTGACTGTGAACGCTGTCCCCTCTGCTTACAGGTCTTCAACATCTCCGATCCACTCTTGGATCCACTGCATCTCTTCCCGACCGACCGCCTGCAGCATCTTTGTCCCAGGCTCAACGGAACAGATAGAAGAAACCCGACGCACTTTGAGGCCTATGCACCCGCTTCCTGTGGGTGAGGTAAAGCTGGTACTCCGGTGCCCATGTGTAGTAATACATCTCTAGTGCCTGTGTTCCAAATCTTAAGTTCCTAGGTCATCCGGAAGATTCCTTTTGCAGTAACTTTGTACTTTTTACGCACCCATTGAAACCTATGGGAGCCCGCGTGTGACTATTTGCTCTGCACACGCCACCCGTGGACCTCCTGGTCACTAACTGACGTTAGCTCCTTGTAGGCCCAGCGATTCTAGAGGCCCTAGGCCTTTTCCCTTTTCTGTTCGTGGTACTTATACCACTATTTTAGTATATGGTTTGAGTGGCCACCAGGGCCTATCCATATAAAGTGCAACTTCTGTGTATTCTACTGTAATCTTGTTTGACGATTTGTGCTCCTGTGCTCATAAAGAGACTAGGGGTTACTTTGAGAAATAAATACATATATATTTTGAATATATATCTGTGTGGTGTCCTTTCATTGGTATAAAAGGGGGTTGCATTTGGTAAAACAGCTGGCTTAACACGCTTCACGAGTTTAGCCTCAAAGACTGCTTAGCCTACGCTACCACTAGGGCAGCTAGTCCGAAAAGGTTGACTTACAACCACACCATAAGGGTTGCTTGGCATGGTACAAGGTGATCACTTTAACTAGTGAGCATCATATACCAGGCCAACTTCTCACAAGGCCATCCGTAGATGAGGCAGTCCTATGATGGCCATCCGTAGATGAGGCCATTCGTAGATGAAGAGGCGGTCGTAGACGACCGTCATAGACAATACCATCATAGGTGAGGCCATCCGTAGATGAGGCAATCATAGATGAGGCCATACATAGATGGGGCCATTTGTGGATGAGGCCATACATAGATGGGGCCATTTGTGGATCAGGCCATACATAGATGGGGCCATTTGTGGATCAGGCCATACATAGATGGGGGCATTTGTGGATCAGGCCATACATAGATGGGGCCATACATAGTTGGGGCCATACATAGATGAGGCCTCATTGATAAGGCTGTCAGACGACCGTCGTAGATGACCATTGTGTGAGAAGTTGGCCTGATGTAGGATGTCACTAGTTCTAGTGTACACCTTATATCAGTCCAAATACCCTTATGGTGATTGGTTGTAAAGTCAACCTTATAGACCAGCTATCCTAGTGGTAGCATGGACAAGAGCAGTCTTAGGCTAAACTCTGAATGGCATGTGAAGCCAGCTGTGATACCATATATAATCCCTTGAATACCAAATGAAAGGACACCACAACAGATATATATATAAAATAAAGTGTATTTATTCTAGTCAAACCCTCAGCACTCTTTATGAGATTAGAGGTAAGTACAACACAGTCTTATTTATGCATACATTAAGTCACACAGGTAAGTAATACAGTTAGGCCCTAGGGGCCACGCAAACCATATACTAAGTAAGTGGTATAAGGACCACTGTCACGGAAATAGGATAGGCCTAGGCCTAGGGAATCGCTGGGGCTACACTATACTACCAAAGGTTAGGAAGTGGAAGGCCCACGGGATTCAGGTGCAGAGTGGAAACACTCACGCGTAATGCGTAAAAGTCAATAGCAATAGTACAATTTAGAAATAGATAGATTTAGGACACTTCCGGAGTAGCTAGGAAGTCGAGACTGGAAAACTAGACACTAGGATAGTCACTATCCTGATGAGCACCGGAGTACCCAAGTTACCTAGCCCACAGGCTGCGGGTGCATAGGGGTGAAGTTGCGTCGGGTTTCGTCGTCGACTCCTATGGATGCCTGAAGAAAGATGCTGACAGGCAGTCAGTGAAGAGTGTCCGGTGGATCCCAAGGCTGGGATCAAGAAGAAAGGATACCTGCAAGCAGAGGGGACAGAGTCAAGGTCACTAGCCAGTGACCACGTGGAACCAGGAAGGAACCAGGCGATGTCGTGAAGATTGCAGGTGAAGGTGAGGCTTGTCGCTGCAGCCACGAGGACCAGGGAACGTCGAGGACGACCAGGACCAGGAGGCGAGCTGTCCCACGGAGGCTCTTGCTGTCGGCGGCGTCGAAGTTGGACTAGGACTCACCAAGCCTTGGCAAGCGAAACCCACGAAGAACGGAGGACTTGCTTCTGGTGCAGACCAGGAAGGTCTGGGGTGCTTCTCTTTTTCAAAGAAGCAGAAGCCAGTCTGGAGGAGCCAAACCAGCGGTGAAGATTACAGGATGCGTCGTCACAAAGGCCACTAGCCAGCGGGCAAGCAACCGGACAGACGCGGCAAGCAGGAAAATGCTGAAGGGCACCACGCAGGACTCGTGGCGTGTGGGGGGCTGATCTTCGGTGCAGATGGTGCTTGGGGTTGGGGCTTCTCAATCCCCGGTGCACAACTTCGAGGGTGCCTCAGAAGCTGCGCTTGAAGATACTAGCCACTTTTCCCAGGTAGCCAGTCCCACGTCTCTCGTCGCCTCCACGGATCTCAGCTCTGCTGTGGATGTGGATCAGGGTCGGAGAAGTCTGGAAGTCAAGGCTCTGGTCGGGCTCTGCAGTCGGTCCCTCGTAGAACTTGAGCAAAGCAAAGGGTAGTCTCTTGATGGAGCCTGTTTGCACAGGGTAGCCACTCCTTGGCCACAAGGGAGATTCTTCAGTCTTCTTCTTTCGTCGAATGTCGAAGGTTCAGAGTTTCTGTTCAAGTTGCAGGTTCAGGATAATCTAAAGTCTTGAGGCCCAACTCCCACTCTTACACTAATCTGGGGGGCTGGGATACCTGCTAGGTCACGCCTTATGGGTGGGACCTGGGAGGGGGTGGTTACACCCACTTCCCTTTGTCCAGTTTCGCGCCAGAGCTGGGGCTGGAGTGCCCCAGCGCCGGTTTGAACTGGACTATGCAAGGAACACCTTGTGTGCCCCAGGCATGTCTCATTCCTTTCAGCCCACCCTGCCCCAATACACTAAAGGCTGTCTGGGGAGGTGCTAGCACCTCCCCAAGCAGGAAACCTATTGTCCAGGCCTCCCTGGCTGGGATCACTCCCAGCAGCAGGAGGTCAGACTTGTGTCGTGGCAGCAGCATCCATTTTGTGATGCTGAGGCTTTGGTCAGAGGCTAACAGTAAAGTATGATTTTAACATGTCTTTCCCTCTAGAAGGGGGAATAATATCCTCATGTCCAGCAATGGTATGGGGGTATTATTCCACAGTGTTAGACACCTTACACGACATGTTTCGATAAAGCTAAACCATAGTTACCATAACCGTTTAAGATTATAAGGCGCTTTAAGAGTATATGGTAGGCTATATCATAGAACAGCTATAAGGACATGGTTCCGAAAGCTGCAGACAGGCTCAGCTCATGCTAGAGCACCATCTCACATGTTACCAAGCACTCTGCCTCCAGGATTGTTAAGGCCTGCCATAGGAGTGGCTGATAGGTACACATGTGTCTATATGTAAGTTAGGTATAGGAATACTACACCTAAACAAGGGGTGATTACACGACCTTGCCCCAGCTGAGTGATCAGCCAGTTGTGTCAAAATGGAAGGCCAGGCCAGGGGTGGCATAATACATGCTGCAACCCCTGGTAGGCCTACGGTACACCTATGCCCTGGGTACCTAGGGTACACTGTACAGGGGCCAATAAGGTGATCCTATCCAAATGGGTTATGCACCTAAAGTACATAGTATCAATTTAGAGAGAGAACAGCAAGGCTGTGGGTCTGATTAGCAGGCCCACAGCCACATCCAAGTCGAAAACCAGTAAAGCAAAAGCAAAAAGTGGGGGTGAACATAGAAAGCAGACCCTACTCTCCTACACATTGTAGATGAGGTTGTCTTCGAGATGAGGCCGCCGTCGACGACCGTCGTCGAGGAGGCCGCCGTCGACGACCGTCGTCGAGGAGGCCGCCGTCGACGACCGTCGTCGAGGAGGCCGCCGTCGACGACCGTCGTCGAGGAGGCCGCCGTCGACGACCGTCGTCGAGGAGGCCGCCGTCGACGACCGTCGTCGATGAGGCCGCCGTCGACGACCGTCGTAAAGGAGGCCGCCGTCGACGACCGTCGTAAAGGAGGCCGCCGTCGACGACCGTCGTAAAGGAGGCCGCCGTCGACGACCGTCGTAAAGGAGGCCGCCGTCGACGACCGTCGTAAAGGAGGCCGCCGTCGACGACCGTCGTAAAGGAGGCCGCCGTCGACGACCGTCGTAAAGGAGGCCGCCGTCGACGACCGTCGTAAAGGAGGCCGCCGTCGACGGCCGTCGTAAAGGAGGCCGCCGTCGACGGCCGTCGTAAAGGAGGCCGCTGTCGACGGCCGTCGTAAAGGAGGCCGCCGTCGACGGCCGTCGTAAAGGAGGCCGCCGTCGACGACCGTCGTAAAGGAGGCCGCCGTCGACGACCGTCGTAAAGGAGGCCGCCGTCGACGACCGTCGTAAAGGAGGCCGCCGTCGACGACCGTCGTAAAGGAGGCCGCCGTCGACGACCGTCGTAAAGGAGGCCGCCGTCGACGACCGTCGTAAAGGAGGCCGCCGTCGACGACCGTCGTAGAGGAGGCCGCCGTCGACGACCGTCGTAGAGGAGGCCGCCGTCGACGACCGTCGTAGAGGAGGCCGCCGTCGACGACCGTCGTAGAGGAGGCCGCCGTCGACGACCGTCGTAGAGGAGGCCGCCGTCGACGACCGTCGTAGAGGAGGCCGCCGTCGACGACCGTCGTAGATGAGGCCGCCGTCGACGACCGTCGTAGATGAGGCCGCCGTCGACGACCGTCGTAGATGAGGCCGCCGTCGACGACCGTCGTAGATGAGGCCGCCGTCGACGACCGTCGTAGATGAGGCCGCCGTCGACGACCGTCGTAGATGAGGCCGCCGTCGACGACCGTCGTAGATGAGGCCGCCGTCGACGACCGTCGTAGATCCTCGTAGATGAGGCCGCCGTCAACGACCGTTGTAGATGAGGCCGCCGTCGACGACCGTCGTAGATGAGGCCGCCGTCGACGACCGTCGTAGATGAGGCCGCCGTCAACGACCGTCGTAGATGAGGCCGTCGTAGACTACCATCGGAGACGACCGTCATAGGAGGCCATCGTAGACGAGGTCAATATTGGAGAGGCAGTAATAGTAGACATGGAGTTTTGTTATAGACTCCTTAATGTCAGGTTAAGAGGATTTCCCTGATGTAGTGTCAGGAATGAGAAGGGAGTTGTAGGATCAGCCTCTGAGGAAATGTTTTCCAATTGCCTCTCTCTGTGAGAAGTGCCTTATCAAGACTCAAGGTAAGTCTTTATGGCTTTTTTGCACGCCCTCTGGAGGCTCCTGGCGCGACCTCTCCCTTTGACCTCTCCTATGAGGTGAAGGAAACCTCGTTGTCCTCATCAGAAGTGACAGATTAAAGTATCTGTATTTCCAATAATAGCCTCATCTCTCAGAACGTGAGAATTATTGAGGAAAAGGTTAGACATATTTCGTAGTCTATTACCTTGTTTTCTGCCACTGCTATATTACTGCCTTAATAGGATCAGAGAAATGAAGTATGATCTTGGATGATCCAAAAAGAAGTAAAAGCTGAAGAAACTGAGCAGAGCTCAGGGAGACTCCCTTCACACACGACGTGCGGTGAAAATCTGAGGAGAACTGCCTCTGCTGGGAAGGTTCTAGAGGGTGCTAGCAGCTGATTGGCTGGGGCCAATCTTTGGTTCTTTTTACTATAATGATGTAGATAGGCTACTAAGACTTGGGCCTTAGGCTTTTTCTTTCAGCCTACTACTATTATTTACTCTTGACACTACTTTTGTATTTACCGTGGGACTCCCGCCTCGGCGATGGGGAATGATTCAGGCATGTGAATCTATGAAAGATACCCCAATACTGGATAAAGTTGCTAACTTCCAAGTTAGTTCCCTTATGCCCAGATACTTATTTCCAGACCATCTCTCAAATAATTTGAAAATCAAATCCACACTGAGTTATACCTTGCTTTAGGGGGTCTCTTCAACCTGATCCCTTTCATCACTCTACACACTAAAGGGCTCTTACCTATAGACAAACCTTTCACCAAAGAATGACCAGCAGCAATTGTTGATCTGCAACAGTTCACTGTTCTGTAGGACAATCCTTTCTGAAACAAATCTGCCCAAAAATGTGCTACAATGGTCTCATGAGCCTCTACGGGATCCAAACCCCTTGCCACGCACCACCGTAACCAGATGCTCCACGCAATTCTATATCTTTTCCGTGTCCCTGGAGCCCATGACTCATTGAAGCTGCTCTTGAAAAGATTTGAGAATATACTGGATCTCCTGATATTCTTCCAATTAGTAGGTTGAGCAAACCTGCCTCTACCAATGGATGCTCCTCTATCCCTTATTCTTGTCACTATCCCTTTGTAAGCTCTGATTAAGTATGAAATCTCTACCATCATCTTATTCACTGAAGGGAACCACGATTGAGAAGTCAAAAAAGGAGTCACAAACACTATCTGACTGGCCTGTCTCCTCACTTAAATTAACACACACTGGATAATAGCAAACTGAGGGAACGTGTAACCCCTCATCTTTCAATTTTGAGTGAATGTATCCTCTGCCATGGCTCACCGGTCTGGTATCCAACTGTTGTAATCATTTAACTGACAAGACAACCTTCAGGGAAACAGATCCACTTTCAAAGGCTGTAGTCAATTCTGAATATCCTGAAAAATTCCTTGTTTAACTTCTAATCGCTGTAATTATTATGTTCCTTGAATTCCAGCCCGCTACAAAATTATGTATTCCTGGCAAGTACTAGGCCTCCAAACCAATTTGGTGTTCTAGACAAAATTCTCAAATTTCCTTTACTACCTCCTTCAACTTCTTCGATCTGCTGCCCTCCAATTTGCTTATATGTCAGTGCTGTAATATTGTCCATCTTCTAGAGTACTAAACAACCCTGGAATAACTATTTGAAACTACGCAAAGCAAAAACTCCCTGCTCTCATCTACAGTTTATATGTTCCATTCGTTCGTCATTGCTCCAAACTCCACCTCGCTCTTGTGCTGAACACACAGCTCCTCATCAATAATTGCTTGCATTCAGTTCTATTACAAAATCTTGTTTTGAACCAGAAATAGCTTGCCCATTGCAGGCTTCCAAATTTTCCAACCACCAACTCAGTTCCTCTCTTGCGTCCTCTAACATCACATAATATCCATACCATAAACCTACTGCAAGACCAGAGGTCTTCAAACACTGCAAAGCCCTGTAATATAGAGGACCTGGGAACACTGCTTGAATTAAAGATGACAAAAGACCCATCATCCTGCCTCAATCCTTCAGCTTTACTTCTTATTTCTCCAGCACAGATTTTATTTCCAGTCTAATTTTTTTGATTGCCTTTCCCTGGTAATAGCAATCACCCTTTCATTATGTCCACCACAAAGCCTAAAAATTTCAAACTGAGACAGTACGAAAACTGACTTTTCCACATTAGAAAACCAAAGGACTCAAACAAGTCCTTCACCAATTCCATCTATGATCCTAATAAAGTTGCATTTAATTCATAATTAGCAAATAGTCAATACAAACAATCAAACGGATTCCAATCTCTCTCTCAAACCCTACTACTGATCTAATCACCTTTGTGAAACTCCAAGAGGCTGAAGACAACCCAAATAGTAAACACAGAAATTGGTACACCTGACATTTTCAATGGAACTGCAGGCTCTCTATTGCAATTGGAATCATGAAGTATGTATCCTTCAGATCCATATTTGCCAACCAATCCGATTCTTGTAACATCTTTCAAAAGATGAACTCCCTCCATCTAGAAATGTCTGTATGTCACATAATTTATCTCTCTCAAATTTATCACGGACAGACAACTTTTGTCCTTTTTCTCCACCAGAAACAGCGTGCTTACAAATCCAACCTAATTGTCGCATATTCCTACAATTGCACCTCTTTCCACTTTATTTTTTATTTACTTCAACACCACTTCCTCCAAATCTTTGTTGAAACAAAATTTTCTTGGTTTCTGCAATTGCGTAGGATCTGCATTGAACTTTATTTGGTAACCTGAAACTGTTTCCAGCACCCAAGGATTGCTTGTGAGTTTTTTCCATTCCTTCATATGGAACCTCAATTGTCCATCCACTTTTTTGTGGCTAAAACCAGTAGAAGTCCTCATACTCTTACTCACCTGTTCCTTTTGAAGGAGTTGTCCTGGACCTCTTGAGGCTCTAGTTATGGACACACTTCCTTGCGGAGGGTAAAATCCATAGTTACTTTGGGATCCTCTATAAGATCCCCTATTAGCTACTTGGGACTTCTAGTAATTACGGCCGGAGGTTGACCTCTACTCCCAGCTCTGCCATAAAGATTACTGGCACCGACAGATACTTTATGCATTGAAAATTGTACTTTGTCTAGGGCCGGAAAGGTATGTACCGCTTTCCCCAAGATTTTAGAAATTCCTTAACCATTCCTTCCACAAATAGCAAGCCTTTAGCATCCACACTTTGCTCTTTAAGAGCAAACTATCCCAACTTTGGGTTATGGGTAACAGGAATGTCTTCCATCTGAGAATATAATTCTCTATTCTATAATCTATAGATACACACAATCCTCTGTTCAAATTATCTAATTAATCCCACAAACAATTTAAAAGACTTTGAGCTCACAATCATACTCTAACCCAGGTCCAAAAATTGGACCTTTGCATTATAAACACTATTCATTCATTATAAATATATACATTAAAAAGAATACTTATGAGCTCAGAAGCAGCAAACAAAAGACGAAGAAAAAAGAGAACAGAAGGATAAGGGACTTTGAAGTACTACTTCAATTGTTTGGCGTTTAAAGTTCTATTCAGAGATTGTTATGTTATGGGGGATTTGTAAAGCGCACGGCTACTCCGAGGAGTGTCCCGGCGCTATGAAAGTACCGCTTGAAAAGAGACCCTAGATACTCCCAGTCCTACACAGCATACATTACTGATGGAACAGCCAGGTCTTAAGTTGGCGTCTGAAGCTAAGAAGCTCTGGTTCTTGTCTGAGGGAAAGAGGCAATGAATTCCATAGTCTGCCCACAACCACCTGGAAGGAGCGTGCCCCCTTTCTAGTCCGGAAAAATGTTGGCACCACTAACAGATGTTGGACCGATGACCTCAGTGTCCTGTCTGGAATGTAGGGCGTAATTCTCTTTCTAATGTACTGGGCCCCACTATCATGAAAAGCCCTAAAGGCCAGGACAAGCGCCTTAAATTCAATCCTATTTTTCACTGATAACCAGTGTAAAGATTTCAAATGACTTGCCATATGGGTCCTAGGCCCAACCATCGAGATTGCTCTAGCGGCCACATTTTGCACAATCTGAAGACTGACCAATAAATATTTTGGAATGCCCAGATATAATACATTGGGATAATCCAGCCTTGACATAATCAAGGCTTGGATGGGACAAAGGCAGCAATGATAAAAAGTTCCTCATCATTTTTAGGAGCCTAAAACACGTGCCAGTCACAGATTGAACCTGCGACTTCATAGAGAGATCCGAATCTAGCATGACTCCAAGATTTTTCACAGTGGTGACAGGACTAGGGGGCGAAGGTTGGTCCTGGGGCCACCAATTCCGCCATTCGTCACCAGGTGTATGTCCAAAAAAGATCATTTCAGTTTTGGCGGAATTGCATGACAATTGGTCGAAACCAGTCGAAACCAGTCAAACACTTTAGTCAGGCATTGATAGATTACACTTTCATTTAGCGGCTCATCCTTTTCATACGTAAACAAAAGTTGGGAATCATCAGCATAGGTTATTACCTTAGCCCCAAGTTTCTCCACTAGAGGTGCCAGAGGAGCCATATAGAGATTAAAAAGAGTTGGACTCAAATCTGAGCCCTGAGGCACTCCGACATTCAGCAAAGGAATATCAGCTGAGAAAGGTGGGGACCAGACAGATTGCTGACGGTCATTCAAGAAAGAGGAAAACCCACTAAGAACCGTACCACCGAAACCGCATTCCCTAAGTCTCTGTAGGAGTCGACCGTGGGGCACAGTTTCGAAAGCCGCCGAGAGGTCCAGCAGTATTAGAACTGCCTTACCTCCTCTATCAAGGGTGGCTTTGATACTTTCAGTGACTTCCAATAAGGCCGTTTCAGTGCTATAGTTCTAAAACCCGATTGACTGGGATGAAGGGCATTTGTGGCCTCGATAAAGTTCGCAATTACCACATTCACATACTTCTCCAATGCCTTGGCAAAGAAAGGAAGCAGTGTTATAGGCCTATAGTCACTAACTACAGCTGGGTCAGCTGAAGGTTTCTTCAAAAGAGGGAGGATTTTACCGTTTCCACCTCACTGGAACTTTACCATTGGACAAGGAGAGGTTCAGAACTTGGTTAACAGCTGGATTTAAAACCTCGGCGACAGAAGCTACTATTTTTGAAGGGCAAGGGTCCGTAGGCGACCCAGATTTTAACGCCTTCATGATGGTAAGTGAGGTATCCAAGGAGACCGGAGGAAACTCCAGAAGTGATTCTTCCCTAGGATGGTCTTTAGAGTCTGGCACAACGTCCTGATTCACACAAGTGGACAAATCAAATGTGTCTTGGATGGACTTGATCTTATCAAAGAAAAACTTTGCGATCTGATTTGTCCATTCAAGAGTGGGGGTGAAAAGATTCTGGGTAACATTGGGGGAGGCAAAATCTTTCACAATCTTAAATAGTTCCCTCCTACAGTTTCTGGCAGAATCGAGGTTTGTGGCCAGGAAGCTTTTTTTCTCATCGCGCACTTTAATATAGTGGACTTTAAGGGCCTGTTTGTAGGTGAATTTAATCAATGGGTCATAACTTTTCCTCCATAAGCGCTCAAGGCATTTACAAGCACTTTTGCTCTTCCTCAAAGCCTCGTGAACCAAGGAGCAGAAGAGTTACCCTGTGCAGCCCTACGCGTCTTGAGAGGAGCAGGGTGTAATGCCCAATTCTGCAGCCAGCTTTCTAGAGCAAGTGCCGCATCGTCTAAAGACCTCTCCACAGAAATAGGATGATGGCTTAGTATTTCTGACAGACAATCGGGCGTAATTAGTTTAAAGGATCTAAATTCTTTCACTTGTTGTGTACCCTGAGACCGTGTCTTATTACGCTCTTTTTTCAGCCAGAAAGTGAGCAAAACATGGTCGGACCAAATAATAGAGCGAGGGTTGTCTAGGTCAATATTATGTGTAGAAAACATCTGGTCCAAAATATGACCCTTTTCATGAGTGGGCGCCGTCACATGCGGAGCCATGCTAAAAATATTCAAAGATTCACATAACTTCTTAATCTCTGGGTCTTCCTTTTGGTCAAAGTGAAGATTGAAGTCCCCATGGACCCTGCATTGACTATATCTAGTAGCAATAGGTGCTGTAGTATGGCCAATTGACTCTAGGAAGCGACCTGACGGCCCTGGCGGTCTACATATAACCATCCCCGCGACTGACTGGTGGGCGGAAATAGACAAATGGAATCCTAGGCCTTCCGCTCCCTCCAGGGAGAGAATTCTTGTATATAATAGCTATCCCCCCCACCTCTATTACCTATTCTGTTTTTTCTAATTAGCATATAGTCAGGGGGTATAGCATTCGCAAGAGTAGGGTTTGATTCTTCGTGGAGCCAAGTTTCGGTGATAAATAAGATATCCGGCTTGGCTTCCACAAGAAGATCGTATAGTTGAAATTCATGTTTCTTCATAGACCTTGCATTAATGAGAATGGCTTTAAGATTTTCCCCGGTCGCATCACTCAGAGGAGTTTGTGGCCTGGGGGTGTAGTCATTTCCCTCAGCAACCCATCCCTTCACATCTCTAGGGGCTGCCTTCCAATTGCAAACGTTGCATAGCAGTTGGTCAGAGTCAGCAGATAATTTCATTTGAGTGCAACATATGGACTGATTTCCAATCATTATAAGGCTGTCTTTACTGTATTTCTGCCTTGGAATGTTCTTACCTTCATTACTTCCAAGAGAAAGAGCAGCATTCCCTGCGTAGACCGCTCACAGGAGGAAAAATGGCGGCTCGAGGGAGTCGTCAGCACCAGTCAGCCCCCAGTTCAAGCCCCGCTGGTCACCAAAAAGCCAACACCCAATTCAATTTCCCGCAAGATGTAAACAGCAGCTAATTCAGCAAATAAAAAGAATGTGAAAAGCAATTTCATTTTCTTTTAAAAACAGATGTGCAAAAGAAGCAAAAAGCTAGGAGCAGGAGAGCAGCGTCTGCTCTAATTAAGGGTCGCTAGCGCAGCGTCCCCTTTTAAGCCCTCCAGAGCAACTAGACCGCTCACAGGAGGAAAAATGGAGCCCCGAGGGAGTCGTCAGAACCAGTCAGCCCCCAGATCAAGCCCCGCTGGTCACCAAAAAGCCAACCCCCAATTCAATTCCCCACAACATAAAAACAGCAGCTAATTCAGCAAATAAAAAGAATATGCAAAGCAATTTAAATTTTCTTTTAAAAACAGATGTGCAAAAGAAGCAAAAAGCTAAGAGCAGGAGAGCAGCGTCTGCTCTAGTCAAGGTTCTAGAAGTGTTTTCTGCTCAGAAGTAGCAAATAAAAAGATTCTGCATAATGCTAGCCTCCTGTCTTGCCATAAAATTACAAACTGTTTAGTGATTCTTATTCTCCAAATACATTGAACAAAAAATACATTTGAGTAGTATAGTACTGCATGAGCTAACCCTAATTCTAGTAATCTAAAACGGTTCTTCAAGTCCTGGAAATATGAGTTGAAGCAAAGACCTGGTGTCGAAGACCGTATTGGTAAACAGTGGCCTCTAACAGCTTTAACTAGATGAGCTCTCAATCACTTGGAGTTTCATGTCTTTACTAATGTGTTTCGGCTGATTAGCATATGAAGGATCTTTAAAATTTATAGCTACAGCTATTTTGCAGAGTAGTTTCTAGCCAGACAAGTTTCATCATCTAGGAAGCAGGAAAAGTGGGATGACAGACTAAAGTTGCACACATACTCTTTTCTGGAAGGCTCTCTCACACATTAGTTTAAAAGTAGTCCCTTGTACGATCAAGAATCATTGCTCAGCAAACGGCTCATCATTTGGGTACAGCTGGCTTTATACTAGTTTCGATTATCTTAATATCACTTTGGCTACTCACCACCGCCACAAGCACCTTCTAGCTGGCAGTCTCTCTTTAAGTGAGTTGAAAGATCTTCCATTTTGGAATCAGGACCTGAAAGCATCTCTTGGGACAAATCTAAAGGCTCTGGTCCCGGTTTCTCCTGGGTGTGTTCAAAAGGCAACTGCAAGGGCGCTCTTAGCTTCGAAGAGTCACTGGTCTGCCAAGGTGGTCTCATTGACGCTGCCATACGCAGCCCACTACGTGAAGTCCTGGAATTCTGCTCAGACGCCATCCCACTGCAAGAAAAAAAAAAACAGACAATGTCTTTTCTGAAATCACAAACTCATTACAACATAGTTTAATAGTGGCTGATACACTCGTTTTTATTTTGAAAAAAGTTTGAGATACAAAAACACTAGCATTATAATCAAAGTTAGAGGCACTAGGTTTGTATTATTTGCAGCAAACATTTTTAAGCAAAAACAAACAAAAAACAAAAATCAAGGAATTTAACTTTCAGTGTAAAGATGTTAAATGTGATCAAGTAACTGAAAATATAGCCTGCTGTTACCCATATGTTAAGAGCAGCAAGAATGCAGAGAGGCATGCAGGTCTGGGCATTGTCTCCTATATGTTGCATATAAGGGCCATACTGGTCCAAAAGCTTTATCCCAACCAAGACTTTCCACTTCTACAAGGCTTGCTCATCTAACAGAGCTCTCTCTACAGCTTGATGAGGAGCATGAACTTATCCACTGAAAACAACACAGAGTTTGGACCACACCACAGTCCTGGTGCTACTCCCCAAAAACCCAAAGTTCAGGCTAGAGTTTAGTGGCCGGATAACATAGCCAATGGTGCCACAGACTTGTCTCTAGCCAGCCTTGGGCCCGCAACTTTCTTACCAGACACTCTCCAAGTCCAAAGTCTTTACACTTTTAGAAAATATTTAGGCAACATGGCTGCAATTGCTTGTAACCTCATTTCTTTAAGGAAGGTCTGTGGCTCTTCTTGGAAAGAAAATTATGTTTTAGGGTGTGAACAATCTTTAACAGCGCATCATAAAATGGTGTGGGAAAGGACCACACCCTTTGCTCGCTCTCAGGTGTCCTTTATACTTTCGGGAGCAATAAAAGGTCTAGGGTCTCCAAATTTTCTTGGTGAGCTCATTTCTGCCTTCAAAACCTAAAGTGTGTCCAAACACTGCTCTCATTAGATAGACCTGGATGTTAGGTTCTGCTTTACACTAAATAAGGCATTTCACTCAAATGCGGACTATTATTGTTTAGACATTTAGAAGTACAGTTAAATACTAAGTATTACTATTTTCTAGTGCAACAGCACTGGTGGAACGGAGGAAGAGAAACACGGAAAACAGTGACAATGAAACAAAGAAAAAAGCAAGGATGAAAAAACTGAAATAATGATATAAAAGTGACAGGAAGTGTCTACTGCCGAATGACAGAAGCCACACTGAATCAAGACTAAGCAGCATTGGTATTCAGCACCCATGACATGCGATAGCTCTGGCTGCAGACTCCAGAGCAAATATTTGGGCACCAGCATTTAAAGGTTTACAAACTAAGCACTGACGCATGTAGACATAGTACTCTACAGTTTAAATTCTGACCTTATCGATAGACCAAATACGCGTATTTTATCGCAAGCATTTACTAAAATACATGATTTTAATTTTGGGAAGATTATTTTGAAGAAAGTTATTAACAACAAATAGGTACAGAGATGTCAATTTCCATTGCAGACCTACTGGCATTAATTCCAGAAATACAATTAAATCTACATACATTTGTAGATAAGAAATTGCAGTCCCAAATTTTGGTGGAAAGGATCCTACGTTGTTTTACTTAGATGGAAGATCAACTGAATACAAGGAAAACAGTAAGGGGGTAAAGATACAACCTTGTTTGAAACCATTTTACCAACACTGGAGCACTAAATTCAATTGTAACCTCATCTGCTGTTCAAATACTGATTTTTCATTAAATCAAAATAGGAAGTAGACTATGCAATTAGTCCAACTTGCAGCATAAAAGAGGGGGAGCAACTTTAAGGCAGATGTAAAGTTGCTGCTTTGAAGGTTACTTTTCATGTTAAGTACCTTTTTCACACAGCAGCCTAAAAGCCAAGGTATTGTCCATTTCTGAGCAGCTAACTAGCAAACCATATTGGTCGATGGTGATTAAATTCCGGCTTGCTTCACAATAATGTAGATGGCATAAGATATTCAGTGTACAATCTACTGAGAGCATCTCAAAGATTATACAACTATTAGTGGTAAGGGAGATGCAATTTTCCGGTTTGTTACTCAGCAATTTCAAACTCCCTTTCCAATTAATTTATTTCGGCACTGGAGCCCGAGTCAATACAGATGAGGAAGAAGTACTGGGCCAAAGTACCCTTCTAAACACTACTGCTAGATGATCTGAAGGGGCATCATTGGACCTCACCCCTTTTGTCAAGCGTATATTGAGGGGCTGAGTACCACAATGGGGAGACAGAAGAGTGTCAAGTACACAGCACAGACATACAGAGTAGATGCGTTTGACCTGATGTCATCTAAATGATCCTAGACTCAACCTGCAATATTGAGAGATGAGGAGGCAGGCATGTAAGACGCTATCCTTGTGACAATCATGAACACCATCAACACTCCTTAGCACAGAATTTATACTGCAGTTGTTGAGCTGGGACTCTTTGGGATACCACATAAAAATGCCATATTACATAGCTCAAATCATGCTTTAGGATCTACAGCCGGCAACTAAGAAATCTGGTGTTGGCCCTTATGGAAAGCATTCCTTTCCTAGATTACAAGGCGGATGACTTGGAGGCCCGTCCTGGGCACAATAATACAAGGGTGGTGGGCACCCCTGAGACGGCAGAGGAGCATTTCCTGGGAAAATGGCTTGCTTAAAAAGGTAGCGCCCCCCCCCCACCCCAAGTTTAATGTGAATTTTATGCATTGTAAAGGGTGCAGAGGGTGCCGTTACACCCCAGAACTGTGGTAGGCGGATTGCTGAAATTCAGAGAATGTGACTTGATATTATAGAAGGTGAGGAACAAATGACCCAGTGAGACAGAAGATCATGTTATTTGAGATTATATTGTGGCTGTTTAACAAAGCGTTGTTTCTAGGAGAGAAGAGGAAACTCAGGCAAATGGGGTGAAATATGCACTACTCGTCCCGACCAAGCTAAAGATGATGGTGGGAGCGGACACAAGATTTCTGTGAAGACTCTTCAGAAGACAGATTGGACAGAGACACATGCAGTTTATCCGACTGGGACCAAGGAGACAACTGAAGAGTCCAAGCAAAAAGAGTGTGCGTCTCAGGAGACCATAAAGATGGCACACGCAGAGAGAGAGAGCTAGTAATGACTGCTGCTTGGCTTCTGAAATGAGTGCCTCAACAGGCTGAATGGAAAAGAAAGGCAGTCAAAAAGTTAGATTTGAACCCTACCACTGATATTGGGCAATCGTTGCCAGTAAAACTCTCAGAGGACGACCTGCTCCACCCCACTCAACGCTCCTAACCCCTCCTCACCTTGATTCAATACAAATGATGAGGCAGTGTAAGGCATGGTCCTATTTCTATGTGATTTGGCAAAAGATGCCCAAAGATATTTCACGGAACGCCTGCAAAAGTTTCCTAGGGCTGTCCAAAATACCACTATTTTGTTGTAGTCTTAGACCAAAAGAATTCTGCTTCATATACAGGTGTCTTTTCAGCACAGCATATAACGGCACCAATACTTGGTGCAGCAACATCACTGTATTGCAATTAAGGGATGCATTTTCTCACAGGTGTCCAGCATGCTCTGCCATTCGACACCCTATTTTCATATTGCTCAAGGGTCTGGACCTTATTTTCACATGGCTTCCCAAGGGTCTAGAGTGGTTAGCAAAGAGATGACCCATGAAATGTGCAGTCCTAACAGTTGGAGACTCATCACATTAATAAAGAATGATACATAATAGGGATCTATCAGCACACTAATGGTTTCTGCAACTGTTATGCAAATTCATGCTCAAGGAAGTTTAGTCAGCGAGCTGATTCAAGTACTCCGCACAACCACAACGTGTGATTTTTTTTTTTTTTTTTTAAACAGTTTGGGCAGTACGTCCACAAAAAAGATATCCAAGCCAAATTTGCCTCCCTTTTCCCCCACATGTTGGAGATTCTAAAAGTAACCAGCTTTATGGATTCCCCCTGAAGAGAACTAAGAAAACATTTAGACCACCAATAGGTTTGTGTTTCTTTTTTTAATTAAATGTGGGAAAAGTCCTGTGTAAGAAAATGTTTTTTTTTTCTCCTGAAAGTGGCACCTGATTGTTTGCTCCCCTGAGGTATAGTCATCTTGTTGGCTTTTAGTAACAGAGCAGTTATTAAAAAAAATTAAAGAATAAAACAGTTTTTCAAATTTTTTAAGTGGTAGTCCTCCTTTTCAGTTTGTGCAGTTTGTAAGGGAAAGAAGTGTGATAGCTAGGGGATAAAAGGCAAAATTGTCTATTTATGGCTAGTAGACAACATTCTGACTTCAGCAAGGGGTCAGTGGATAGAGTCTCATGATTTCACAAAGGCACTCTGTTGGAAACAGCCCACTCCCACTCCGCAGGGTGGTGGTGGACTCCTCGAACACACTGTGGTAGCTTGGCTCGAGTGGTCAGGAAACAGGCACAGTGCTAAGCATACAATATACCCATACAAGAACCATGCGTGCATCCGTTCCAAAAACGACTCTACACCGTAAAAATTATGAAAATATTCTTTCTTTATCTTTTTCTCTTAGTTGCTGATTGGAAAAATAAATAGGTCAATCACAATATACAAGTTTCAATTAGTGCAGGTCAAATAAATATTGGCTGTTTGATGAAATAAATAGGGGTGATCATAAATAACAGGGCATAAATACAAGTGCAATATATACAGACAATTAAATACTTTGAGGCAATAAATACTGTACCAATAAATATTGTACACCAACAAGTCCTGTGGACCTATAAATATAGTGCAGCAATAAATAGGTAAAAACTCAATGAATACAGTATCCCCAATAAATAATTACAAGTATACAGCACCCCTCATATAATCAGATGACACTTCACTTCTTAAGGGCTGATTTGGCCCAGGCACAGCTTGTAGGGTTGTGGAAGGCTTGAGGGGGGAGGCTACTCCCTGGCTGGGACAAGGCTGAGGCCTAAACTGAGGTAGATCAAAGGGGGGGAATACCAATGCCCTGGCTTTCCTTCTCCACACAACCTCTCTAGGTTAGTCCCAGTTCACCCCAGGCACAGTCAGGTGGGTTTCAGCACCTCCCTAGCCCCTTAGAGCAGTCTCTCAGGTCTCCACAGGGCCTTAGGCGCCCTCTACTCCACTTACTGCCCTTTTTCTGATGTTCCGACGCCGCTGGAGTCGGGTCGACGCCGTGAGGCGGTTCCGGTTCGGTCTCGGCGGCCTCGGCACAATGTCAGTTCTTTGACGACGCCGGCAGGCGGTTCCGGTCCGATGTCGGTGGCCTCGGTTCGATCTCTACCTCCGATTTGACGGCGTCGGGCAGTCTCTTCACGATGTCGACTTCGGGCGGCTCCGGTCCGATGGCGCTCTCGGCTCCGATGACGTCGGCCGGCCTGGCCTCGATGTCGACTTCCGGCGACTCCGGGGTGCGATCCTCACCCCCGACCTCCGGTGCTCCTCCTCACAGGTTCCGGGCGACTCCGGAGTGCGATCCTCACTCCCGACCTCCGGTGCTCCTCTACCTCGGTCTCCGACGACTCCGGAGGGCGGACTTCACTCCTCCGATGACGCCGCTCGCTCGACCTCGGTTCACTTCCTCCTCGACCTCTGGTATTCCTCTCGACCCCCGTCGGCGCCCTCTCACGACCTCAGGCGGCTCCGGGTACGACGTCTGCTACTTCAGTCAGCGCCGCTTCTCCACCTCGGGCTCCAGGTCTTCAGGCTACTCGACGCCGGACTCCAGGGAAACCAGTTCTCAGGTCAGAATCTTGCTGTTTTCTTGGTTCTAAGGCCTGTTCCTGCTGTCCAGGTCCTTAGGATGGTTTTCTTCTGTCTTTTTCCCACACAGGGCTATAGGCTGGGATCCATCAGTAGGGACAAGTATCAAGGGTGGGTTTATGGACCCCACTCCAGGCACAAGTTTCCACCCCTGCTGCTTCACTCCTTCCTCCTTCGCTGTTGTGCTCCTCTCTCTTCACCAGTCAGGTGCCAACTGCCAACTCCAACTGCCAACTGCCTCTCTTATCCTCCCAACATTCTAAACCGCCTCCAACGGTCACAGGGTTCTGGAATCTCCTGGAATGTTCTGGAAGGTGCTGGTAGGTTCCAGTGGATGCTGGTGATGTCACAGGTGGCCACCATTTTGTGCTTCAGGCCCTCAGACAGAAGTTTCAGGGGTAGCTAAAATGGTTCCCTGAATCTGTAGCAACACGAAAAAGTCTGGTGGTTCCCAAAAAGGAAAAATTCACACAGGGTTTGAGGCAAAAGTGGGACAAAATAAATAATGATGAGGAGGGACCACCCAAAGGGCTGACAGGTCTAACACGCGTCCCCCCCAGCTGAAAGTGGGGAGAGCTACCCAACCCCTTGGGAGTTCTCATCACTAAGGCGGAAGTACCTTGAGAGACCGTCTGCATTGGCGTGGTCCACTCCAGGCCGATGTTCCACCTGAAAGTCCATCCCCTGTAGGGAAATAGACCACCTCAACAACTTGGGATTCTCCCCCTTCATTTGCATCAGCCAACGAAGGGGTCTGTGGTCGGTCTGAACGAGGAAGTGCGATCCAAACAGGTATGGCCGCAACTTCTTCAGAGCCCATACCACTGCAAAGGCTTCGCGCTCTATTGCACTCCACTTCTGTTCCCTGGGAAGTAGTCTCCGGGATAGGAAGACCACGGGTTGATCCAGACCCTCTTCGTTGAGTTGCGATAACACTGCCCCAATGCCATGTTCTGATGCATCTGTCTGGACAATGAACTTCTTGGAAAAGTCTGGGGCCCTTAAGACCGGGGCCTCGCACATGGCTTTCTTCAATTTCTCAAAGGCTTGCTGACAAGCCTCCGTCCAGACTACCCGTCGAGGTTGTTTCTTGGACGTGAGCTCCGTGAGAGGGGCTACGATGGTACCGTACCCCTTCACGAAGCGGCGATAGTATCCCGTGAGGCCCAAAAATGCTCGGACCTCAGTCTGTGTCTTGGGGGGTTCCCAGGCCATGATGGCCTCGATCTTCGCCTGGAGGGGTTGCACCGTTCCCCTACCCACCAAGTGTCCAAGGTACACTACCGACCCCTGCCCGATCTGGCACTTGCTGGCCTTGATCGTCAATCCAGCTTGTCTCAGGGCCTGGAGAACAGCTTGCAGGTGACGCAAGTGATCCTCCCAACTGTTACTGAAGACGGCTATGTCATCCAGATAAGCAGCAGAGAAACTCTCCATTCCGGTGAGGATCTGGTTTACCAGGCGCTGAAACGTGGCAGGTGCGTTCTTGAGCCCAAAGGGCATCACACAGAACTGGTAGTGGCCATTGGGCGTGGAGAAGGCTGACCTTTCCCTTGCTCCATCAGTCAAAGAGATCTGCCAGTACCCCGAAGTAAGGTCAAAGGTACTTAGATATTGGGCAGCTCCCAGCCGGTCAATCAATTCATCCGCCCTAGGGATCGGATGAGCATCAGTCTTTGTCACTGAATTCAGTCCCCGGTAGTCCACACAGAACCTCAGTTCTGGTTGGGCACCCGGTGGTGCAGCTTTCGGTACTAACACCACCGGACTGGACCAGGGGCTGCTAGAAGGTTCAATCACTCCTAGCTCCAGCATCTTAGTGACTTCACTATGAATGCTGTCCTTCACCTTGTCTGACATCCGGTAGATCTTGGACTTCACAGGTGGGCTGTCTCCTGTGTCCACGTCATGGACGCACAGGTGAGTCCTACCCGGGACAAGGGAGAACAACGGAGAGTACTGCCCCAGGACCTGGCGACAGTCCTCCTGCTGTTCAGGAGTTAGAGATGGGGAGAGAATCACTCCCTCCACCGACCCATCCTTTTCTTGAGACGCAAACAGATCAGGGAGAGGCTCGCTTTCCACGTCCTCTCCTCCGTCAGTCACCATCATCATCAAGATGACTTCGGGCCTCTCGTGGTGGGGTTTGAGGCGGTTGGCATGCAGCACCCGCAGGGGCTGACGAGGGGTCTTCAGGTCCACCAAGTAGGTAGCCTTTCCCTTCTTCTCCAACACCTCAAAGGGTCCTGACCAGCGATCCTGGAGGGCACTAAGCTCTCCTGGTTCGATCACCCACACCTTCTGGCCAGGCTCCAACTCCACCGGGTGAGCGTTGTGGTCATACCACGCCTTCATTACTGCTTGGCTGGCTTCCAAGTTGTCAGAAGCTTGCTTCCACAACTTAGCCATTTGGCTCCGGAAGGCCAGCATGTAGCTCACCACATCCTGGGGGAGCTTTCTGGGAGTTCTTTCCCATCCGTCTCTCACCAGGTTAAGAGGTCCACGTACAGGGTGCCCATACAGAAGCTCGAAGGGGCTGAAGCCCACTCCCTTCTGTGGCACTTCCCTGTAGGAAAAAAGTAAACAGGGTAGGAGGACGTCCCATTTCCTCCGCAGGCTTTCAGGCAGACTTCTGATCATGCCTTTTAAGGTTTTGTTAAACCTCTCCACCAGACCATTGGTCTGGGGGTGGTAAGGAGTTGTGAACCGGTAGGTCACTCCACACTCCTTCCACATTGCCCGCATATACGCTGACATGAAGTTGGTCCCCCTGTCGGACACAACTTCCTTGGGAAAACCCACTCGGGTAAAGATTCCCATCAGGGCCCTAGCCACAACAGGTGCTGTTATGGTCCTCAGAGGTATCGCCTCTGGGTACCGTGTGGCATGATCCACCAGAACCAGGATAAACCTGTGACCAGCTGTAGTCGGTGGATCTAATGGACCCACAATGTCGATGCCCACCCTTTCAAAGGGGGTGCTAACGACAGGAAGTGGTTCCAGGGGAGCTTTCAGCTTCACCCCTGTTTTCCCACTGGCTTGGCAAGACACACATGTCCGGCAGTAGGTATCGGACGACACTTTCATCTGAGGCCAATAAAAGTGTGGGACAAGACGGGCGAAGGTCTTGTCTTGCCCCAGGTGTCCTGCCAAGGGTATCTCGTGAGCCAACTCTAAAAGGAAGGCTCGATAACGTTGAGGAACTACCAAGGCTCGTGACGATCCATGTAGGGGTGCCTTGGGTTCACTGTAGAGGAGGCCATCCTCCCAGTAAACACTGTAGTTCCCTTCAACGTTCCCTGCTGCCTGGGCTTCGGCCTGTCGCCTCAGCCCCTCAAGGGTAGGGCACTCCCTCTGGCCCTGGCAGAATTCCTCCCTGGACGGGCCTCCCTCCACGTGCCACTCGGCCGGGATGGGTAGGTCCTCCAGGTTGGTAACGTCCCCCTCCGCAGACTCCTGGTCCACCACCTCCGGTGGCCTATCCGTCCTACGGGGTGGAGACGCCGAGGCAGGCTCCTCCTGTCCTCGGTTCTTCCCTTGACTGGCAGCTGGCTGGGCCTTTGTTCCAGGCTCCAGCCGGAATGAGCTCCCTCTTCGGGTAGTCTCGGACCTTGTGCTAACACAGGCCCAGTCAGGTGTACCCAGCATCTCGGTGTGAGTCCGGTATTCCACCTCCTTCCAAGCGTTGTGCTCCATGTCATTGCCCAGCAGACAATCGACTGGCACGGCAGGGCTTACGGCAACTCGAAGTGAACCTGCAACCCCCCCCCATTCAAAGGGAACCTCGGCCACTGGATAGTGACCTGTTCTGCCGTCAGCCATCGCGGCTGGGTGGAGTACATCGGGAATTACCTGCTCTGGAGACACCAGCTGGCTACGCACCATAGTCATACTGGCTCCTGTGTCTCTCAGAGCCTCCCCTCTTTGGCCGTTGATGGTGATCCACTGCCCATACTTTGCGGTATTTGCGGGCACCTGGATCTTAGGAACCATCTCCCGTTCTCCCAGGGACACTAAAGTGACACCCGCCCACTCCCTTCCCTTAGTTAAGGGCATCTCCTCCCCGAGCACTGCACTAGCTACTCCGGGGGTCTTTCCTCCAGTGGGAGGGGGTGATCGTTTCTGACACTTCGGATCTCCTTTATAGTGTCCAATACCACCGCACTCATAGCAATGGACAACCCTTGGCTGCTGACTCTGGCCAGGATTAGGGTTTCTGGGTGGGTTAGCCTTAGAGGTGAATCCTGTTCCCTTCCCTTGGAAGTTATTTTGGGGGCCTTTGGAGAACTCCTTTTTCTTTTCCCCTCCTTCTTTCTTCTGGGGAGCGCCCTGTCCAGCCTTTTGAGTGTCCCCTCCAGTCCCCCTTGTGGACACCCGGGTGTGAGAAGTTGGCCTGATGTATGATGTCACTAGTTATAGTGTACACCTTATATCAGTCCAAATACCCTTATGGTGATTGGTTGTAAAGTCAACCTTATAGACCAGCTATCCTAGTGGTAGCATGGACAAGAGCAGTCTTAGGCTAAACTCTGAATGGCATGTGAAGCCAGCTGTGATACCATATATAATCCCTTGAATACCAAATGAAAGGACACCACAACAGATATATATATAAAATAAAGTGTATTTATTCTAAGCAAACCCTCAGCACTCTTTATGAGTTTAGAGGTAAGTACAACACAGTCTTATTAATGCATACAGTAAGTCACACAGGTAAGTAATACAGTTAGGCCCTAGGGGCCACGCAAACCATATACTAAATAAGTGGTATAAGAACCACTGTCACGGAAATAGAATAGGCCTAGGCCTAGGGAATCGCTGGGGCTACACTACACTAGCGTTAGTTAGGGAGTGGGAGGCCCACGGGATTCGTGTGCAGAGTGGAAACACTCACGCGTAATGCGTAAAAGTCAATAGCAATGTTACAGTTTAGAAATAGATAGATTTAGGACACTTCCGGAGTAGCTAGGAAGTTGAGACTTGAAAACTAGACACTAGGATAGTCACTATCCTGATGAGCACCGGAGTACCCAAGTTACCTAGCCCACAGGCTGCGGGTGCATAGGGGTGAAGATGCGTCGTTTTCGTCGTCGACTCCTATGGATGCCTGAAGAAAGATGCTGACAGGCAGTCAGGGGAGAGTGTCCGGTGGATCCCAAGGCTGGGATCACGAAGAGAAGAAACCTGCAAGCAGAAGGGACAGAGTCAAGGTCACTAGCCAGTGACCACGTGGAACCAGGAAGGAACCAGGCGATGTCGTGAAGAGTTGCAGGTGAAGGTGAAGCTTGTCGCTGGAGCCAGGAGGACCAGGAAGCGTCGAGGACGACCAGGACCAGGAGGCGAGCTGTCCCACGAAGGCTCTTGCTGTCGGCGGCGTCGAAGTTGGACTAGGACTCACCAAGCCTTGGCAAGCGGAACCCACGAAGAACAAGGGACTTGCTTCTGGTGCAGACCAGGAAGGTCTGGGGTGCTTCTTCTTTGCAGAGAAGCGGGAGCCAGTCTGGAGGAGCCAAACCAGCGCAGAAGATTTTAGGGAGCGTCGTCACAAAGGCCACTAGCCAGCGGGCAAGCAACCGGACAGACGCGGCAAGCAGGAAAATGCTGAAGGGCCCCACGCAGGACTCGTGGAGTGTGGGGGGCTGGTCTTCGGTGCAGATGGTGCTTGGGGTTGGGGCTTCTCAATCCCCGGTGCACAACTTCGAGGGTACCTCAGAAGCTGCGCTGTAAGTTACTAGCCACTTTTCCCAGGTAGCCGGTCCCACGTCGCTCGTCGCCTCCACGGATCTCAGCTCTGCTGCAGATGTGGATGAGGGTCGGAGAAGTCTGGAAATCAAGGCTCTGGTCGGGCTCTGCAGTCGGTTCCTCGTCGAACGTTTCACAAAGCAAAGGGTAGTCACTTGATGGTGCCTGTTTGCACAGGGTAGCCACTCCTTGGCTACAAGGGAGATTCTTCAGTCTTCTTCTTTCGTCGAATGTCGAAGGTCCAGAGTTTCTGTTCAGTTTTGCAGGTTCAGGATAATCTAAAGTCTTGAGGCCCAACTCCCACTCTTATACTAATCTGGGGGGCTGGGATACCTGCTAGGTCACGCCTTATGGGTGGGACCTGGGAGGGGGTGGTTACACCCACTTCCCTTTGTCCAGTTTCGCGCCAGAGCTGGGGCTGGAGTGCCCCAGCGCCGGTTTGAACTGGACTATGCAAGGAACACCTTGTGTGCCCCAGGCATGTCTCATTCCTTTCAGCCCACCCTGCCCCAATACACTAAAGGCTGTCTGGGGAGGTGCTAGCACCTCCCCAAGCAGGAAACCTATTGTCCAGGCCTCCCTGGCTGGGATCCCTCCCAGCAGCAGGAGGTCAGACTTGTGTCGTGGCAGCAGCATCCATTTTGTGATGCTGAGGCTTTGGTCAGAGGCTAACAGTTGAAGTATGATTTTAACATGTCTTTCCCTCTAGAAGGGGGGAATAATATTCTCATGTCCAGAAATGGCATGGGGGTATTATTCCCGAGTGTTAGACACCTTACACGACATGCTTTGATAAAGCCAAACCATAGTTACCATAACCGTCTAAGATTATAAGGCACTTTAAGAGTATATGGTAGGCTATATCATAGAACAGCTATAAGGACATGGTTCCGAAAGCTGCAGACAGGCTCAGCTCATGCTAGAGCACCATCTCACATGGTACCAAGCACTCTGCCTCCAGGATTGTCAAGGCCTGCCATAGGAGTGACTGATAGGTACACATGTGTCTATATGTAAGTTAGGTATAGGAATACTACACCTAAGCAAGGGGTGATTACACGACCTTGCCCCAGCTGAGTGATCAGCCAGTTGTGTCAAAATGGAAGGCCAGGCCAGGGGTGGCACAATACATGCTGCAGCCCCTGGTAGGCCTAGGGTACACCTATGCCCTGGGTACCTAGGGTACACTGTACAGGGGCCAATAAGGTGATCCTATCCAAATGGGTTATGCACCTAAAGTACATAGTAGTAATTTAGAGAGAGAACAGCAGGGCTGTGGGTCTGATTAGCAGGCCCACAGCCACATCTAAGTCGTAAACCAGTAAAGCAAAAGCAAAAAGTGGGGGTGAACATAGAAAGCAGACCCTACTCTCCTACACAACCCCCCCCCAAACTTAGGGACATTAAACTAACCTTGACCAGTTGAGTCTTCATGTTCTAAGTGGAAATATCTGGAGAGTCCATCTGCATTGGCATGGTCAGTCCCAGGTCTATGTTCCACTGTGAAGTCCATCCCCTGTAGGGAAATGGACCACCTAAGAAGTTTGGGATTTTCACCCTTCATCTGATTTAGCCACAAGAGGGGCTTATGGTCTGTCTGAATCTTGAAGTGAGTGCCAAACAAGTATGGCCTCAGCTTCTTCAGGGCCCAAACCACAGCAAAGGCCTCCCTCTCAATAGCTGACCAACGTTTCTCTCTAGGGGTCAGCCTTCTACTTATAAAAGCAATGGGCTGGTCTTGACCATCTACATTCAGTTGTGAAAGAACAGCTCCCACACCTAACTCAGAAGCATCTGTCTGGACAATGAACTCTTTGGAGTAGTCTGGACTTTTCAGAATAGGTGCACTGCACATGGCCTGCTTCAGGTCATCAAATGCTTTTTGACAGCTTGCTGTCCACTGAACTTTCTTTGGCATCTTCTTGGAGGTCAAGTCATTAAGTGGTGTCACTATGGACCCATAGTTCTTAACAAACTTTCTGTAGTACCCAGACAGGCCCAAGAAAGCTCTGACCTGAGTCTGGGTAGTTGGAGGAGCCCAGTCCTTTATGGTCTGGATCTTGCTCTCCAGTGGTTGAACCTGACCCCCACCAACTAGGTGGCCCAGGTATACAACCTTGCTCTGCCCTATCTGGCACTTAGTGGCCTTGATAGTGAGGCCTGCCTTTTGCAGGGCCTCTAAAACATTCCTCAGGTGGACCAGGTGATCCTCCCAGGTGGAGCTAAAGACAGCAATATCATCAAGATAAGCTGCACAATAATCATCCAACCCAGTAAGGACTTGATTCACCAGCCTTTGGAAAGTGGCAGGTGCATTCTTCAAACCAAAGGGCATTACCACAAATTGATAATGTCCTCCTGGGGTCGAGAAAGCAGTTTTGGCCTTTGCACTCTCAGCTAGTCTGATTTGCCAGTAGCCTGCTGTTAGGTCAAATGTGCTCAAAAACTTAGCAGCTGCCAGTCTGTCAATGAGCTCATCTGCCCTAGGTATTGGGTGGGCATCTGTCCTAGTGACAGCATTGAGACCTCTGTAATCCACGCAAAACCTCATCTCTCTCTTACCATCTTGGGTGTGAGGTTTTGGCACAAGGACTACAGGACTAGCCCAAGGGCTCTCTGAAGGTTCAATGACTCCCAGCTCCAACATCTTTTGTACCTCAACTTTTATGCAGTCCCTGACATGGTCAGGTTGCCTGTAGATTTTACTCTTCACAGGCAGACTGTCACCAGTGTCCACCTCATGGGTGCACCAGTTTGTCTGACTTGGGGTCAGAGAGAACATATGTCTGTAGGCCTGCAGAACTTGTCTGCAGTCCTGTTGCTGATGGACAGTGAGGCTGTCAGAAAAGACCACACCATCAACTGAGCCATCATCAGGGTTCTGAGTCAACAGGTCTGGGAGAGGGTCACTCTCTTCCTCCTGCCCCTCATCTGTAGCCATGAGTAGCCCCATGTCTGCCCTGTCAACATATGCCTTCAATCTGTTGACATGAAGCACCCTGTGGGGGCTTCTGGGAGTCCCAAGGTCCACCAAGTAGGTGACTTCTCCCTTTTTCTCAACAATAGTGTGGGGTCCAGACCATTTGTCTTGGAGTGCTGCTGGGGCCACTGGCTCCAACACCCACACTTTCTGTCCTGGCTGGTAAACAGTCAGTACAGCCTTTTGGTCATGCCAAGCTTTTTGGAGTTCTTGGCTTGCCTCAAGGTTTTTAGAAGCCTTCTTCATATACTCTGCCATCCTGGAGCGGAGACCAAGTACATAATCCACTATGTCTAGTTTGGGTTGTCTGAGAGGTCTCTCCCATCCTTCCTTCACCAAACACAGGGGTCCTCTTACAGGATGCCCAAACAAAAGCTCAAAAGGGCTGTAGCCAACCCCCTTTTGTGGGACCTCTCTGTAAGCAAACAGAAGGCAGGGTAAAAGGATGTCCCATCTTCGCCTAAGCTTGTCTGGTAATCCTTTTATCATTCCCTTTAGGGTCTTGTTGAATCTCTCAACAAGCCCATTGCACTGTGGGTGATAGGGTGTGGTGAACTTATAGTTAACACCACACTCCTTCCACATTGCAGTCAAGTATCCTGACATAAAGTTGGCACCTCTGTCAGAAATGACCTCCTTTGGAAAGCCCACTCTGGAGAATACTCCAAGCAGGGCCCTTGCCACAACAGGAGCTGTTGTGGTCCTCAGGGGAATTGCTTCTGGGTACCTGGTGGCATGGTCCACTATCACCAGTATGAATCTGTGCCCAGATGCTGTTTGTGGGTCCATTGGTCCTACAATATCTATGCCCACTCTTTCAAAGGGGACCCCCACCACAGGTAGTGGTATGAGGGGGGCCTTTGTGGTGCCACCTGATTTGCCACTGGCTTGGCAGGTGACACAGGAGCGACAAAACTCCTTAGTATCTTCTGACATATGGGGCCAGTGAAAGTGAGGGACAAGCCTGTCCCAAGTCTTGTTCTGGCCTAAATGTCCTGCAAGGGGAATATCATGGGCCAAGGTTAGAAGGAAGCCCCTGAACTTCAGTGGTATGACCAACCTCCTGGATGCACCAGGCTTGGGGTCTCTAGCCTCTGAGTACAGTAGCCCTTCATCCCAATACACTCTATGGGTACCTTGAGCATTCCCTGCAGCCTCAGCAGCAGCCAGCTGTCTGAGGGGTTCAAGAGAGGGGCAGTCTAATTGAGCCTGCCTCAGATCTGCCCTGGAAGGTCCCCCTGTCCCAAGAAACTCAACCTGATCAGGTTCAAGTTCTTCTAGGACAGTTCCTTCAGGGCTCTCAGAATCATCCTCCTGGGAGGGCTGATCCACCACCTGAGGCAGGGGGGAAGGCACAGCCTTAACCCTACTGCTCTTTCTCTTGGAGTGTGACTGGTCCATAGTTTCAGGATCCAGCACTTGTTCAGTGTTGCACTTTTTGGCCTGTGACCTGGTCACAGCAAGGACATGTGCATCTATCCCCAGCATTTCTGCATGGGTCCTATACTCCACTTCAGACCAAACTGAAGTTTCAAGATCATTGCCCAGTAAACACTCTACAGGAAGGTCTGAACTAACAACAACTTTCTTGAGGCCAGTTACCCCTCCCCAGGAGAAGTTAACAATAGCCACACTATGGGAGGTAGTGGCATTGCTAGCGTTGGTCACTAGGTAATTCTCACCTAGTATGATCTGTCCAGGGTCCACAAAAGCAGGTGTCACCATTGTGACACTAGCCCCAGTGTCCCTGTAGGCCTGAGCCATTCTTTGGTTGATAAAAGGTGTCTGTCTGTACTTGCCCAGGTTACTGGGGCCTACAGTAGAGGACAAAGCTAAGTCCCCATCACAGATCAGGACAGCCTGAGTAGGCACTCTGACTAGGCCAGAATCCTCCTCAGTTCCCAGGGTTAACCCTACTACACCCTTTTGCTGGGAACCACCACTTACAGCTGAACTAGGGGGTACAGTTGCCTTAGGGGCAATGGTGGCTGGGGGCTTATCCTTTTTGGTGCACTCACTAAACCAATGTGAGGTAGACTTACAATAGTTGCACCATGGTTTCTTTTGGCCTTCTTTCTTCTTATCCTTTTTGGAACCACCCTCCCCCTGAGCCTTTTGGGGGCCTGGTGAAGACTTCTGGTCTTTTTGTTTCTGCTCATTACCCTTCTGGTCTGCCTTTTTCTGATCACCGCCCTGGTTCTGGTTTTTCTGCTTAACTCTAGTCCTGACCCATCTATCTGCCTTCTTTCCCAATTCTTGGGGAGAAGTCAGATCAGAATCAATCAGGTGTTGATGCAATAGCTGGTTTTGACAGTTGTTAAGTATTTGTTCTCTCATGATCAAATTATACAATCCTGTATAGTCCTTAACCTTACTTCCCAATAGCCAGCCTTCCAGAGCCTTAGTGGCACAATCTACAAAGTCAGTCCAGTCCTGAGTCTGTGTCTTCTGGGTATCCCTGAACAACAACCTGTATTGTTCAGTGGTTAGGCCAAACCCATCAATCAGAGCACTCTTCAGGACAGTGTAATTATCTGCATCCTCATCACTAACTGTGAGGAGCTTGTCTCTTCCTTTCTCAGAGAAGGAGAGCCACAAGATAGCTGCCCACTGACTTTGGGGTACCTGCTGTACTTTGCAAGCTCTCTCCAAAGCAGTTATCCATTTGTGGATGTCATCCCCACACTTGTAGGGAGGGACAATCTTGCTCAGGTTTCTATTATCATAGTGCCTGTCTCTATCTCTAGGAATGTTGCTGCCACCAGTGGGTTCTAACCCACTTAACTTTTGTTCTCTAGCCAGAGCAAGCTTCTCTTTGGCAAGGGCAAGTTCTTCCCTCTGAATCCTCAGATTAGCCTCCCTCATTCTGGCTGCATGCTCCTTTCTCTCAGGTGAAGTCATTCCCCTGTGAGAGGAAGCATTAGAGGTGTTAGAGACATGGGAGTGGATGGATTTCCTTGAAGGGGATCTGTCCCTCCTGCTTCTCTGTGAATGTCTACTTGTGGGTCTGTATGGGGGGACCCCATGCAAACTCCCATGTAAACTTAAGTTAGCCTGGCTAAGTCTCCTTACTTGGCTCTGGCTGTCTACCTCCCCATCTGAAGGCCCATCTGACTCCTCTGTGGTGGGTAGACCCTCCTCTGCGCCTAGGGCACCTTCCTGTGATGCCCTCTGAGCATCATACTCCTCTAGGAGTTGTCTTAACTGAAGGAGGGTAGGGTTTGCACCCTGTTTTATTCCTCTGGAGGTACACAATTGTCTCATCTCCTGGAATGTTAAGGTATCATACCTAGAGGGGGTCTTCTGCAGACCTGCCCCTCCTGAGAGAGCATCTACTTGATCTCCTCCCAGAGGCATGATCTAGTGAGGGTGTGGTGTGTGCACCTACCTACACTAGTTGTATCTACTAAACCTTTCTAGTAGTTGTAGTCAGGGTGTGTTATTCCCTTCAACCTACAACTACAAAGTCCAGTAGGACTTAAGTATAATAATCTATGTTATATGTACCTAGACAATATCTGTGTGATCTTTCAATTTAGTATCTCAAGATTACAATGGTATTACAACAGCAAGCTCAGATCCCAACCGCTGCTCACCAATGTGAGAAGTTGGCCTGATGTATGATGTCACTAGTTATAGTGTACACCTTATATCAGTCCAAATACCCTTATGGTGATTGGTTGTAAAGTCAACCTTATAGACCAGCTATCCTAGTGGTAGCATGGACAAGAGCAGTCTTAGGCTAAACTCTGAATGGCATGTGAAGCCAGCTGTGATACCATATATAATCCCTTGAATACCAAATGAAAGGACACCACAACAGATATATATATAAAATAAAGTGTATTTATTCTAAGCAAACCCTCAGCACTCTTTATGAGTTTAGAGGTAAGTACAACACAGTCTTATTAATGCATACAGTAAGTCACACAGGTAAGTAATACAGTTAGGCCCTAGGGGCCACGCAAACCATATACTAAATAAGTGGTATAAGAACCACTGTCACGGAAATAGAATAGGCCTAGGCCTAGGGAATCGCTGGGGCTACACTACACTAGCGTTAGTTAGGGAGTGGGAGGCCCACGGGATTCGTGTGCAGAGTGGAAACACTCACGCGTAATGCGTAAAAGTCAATAGCAATGTTACAGTTTAGAAATAGATAGATTTAGGACACTTCCGGAGTAGCTAGGAAGTTGAGACTTGAAAACTAGACACTAGGATAGTCACTATCCTGATGAGCACCGGAGTACCCAAGTTACCTAGCCCACAGGCTGCGGGTGCATAGGGGTGAAGATGCGTCGTTTTCGTCGTCGACTCCTATGGATGCCTGAAGAAAGATGCTGACAGGCAGTCAGGGGAGAGTGTCCGGTGGATCCCAAGGCTGGGATCACGAAGAGAAGAAACCTGCAAGCAGAAGGGACAGAGTCAAGGTCACTAGCCAGTGACCACGTGGAACCAGGAAGGAACCAGGCGATGTCGTGAAGAGTTGCAGGTGAAGGTGAAGCTTGTCGCTGGAGCCAGGAGGACCAGGAAGCGTCGAGGACGACCAGGACCAGGAGGCGAGCTGTCCCACGAAGGCTCTTGCTGTCGGCGGCGTCGAAGTTGGACTAGGACTCACCAAGCCTTGGCAAGCGGAACCCACGAAGAACAAGGGACTTGCTTCTGGTGCAGACCAGGAAGGTCTGGGGTGCTTCTTCTTTGCAGAGAAGCGGGAGCCAGTCTGGAGGAGCCAAACCAGCGCAGAAGATTTTAGGGAGCGTCGTCACAAAGGCCACTAGCCAGCGGGCAAGCAACCGGACAGACGCGGCAAGCAGGAAAATGCTGAAGGGCCCCACGCAGGACTCGTGGAGTGTGGGGGGCTGGTCTTCGGTGCAGATGGTGCTTGGGGTTGGGGCTTCTCAATCCCCGGTGCACAACTTCGAGGGTACCTCAGAAGCTGCGCTGTAAGTTACTAGCCACTTTTCCCAGGTAGCCGGTCCCACGTCGCTCGTCGCCTCCACGGATCTCAGCTCTGCTGCAGATGTGGATGAGGGTCGGAGAAGTCTGGAAATCAAGGCTCTGGTCGGGCTCTGCAGTCGGTTCCTCGTCGAACGTTTCACAAAGCAAAGGGTAGTCACTTGATGGTGCCTGTTTGCACAGGGTAGCCACTCCTTGGCTACAAGGGAGATTCTTCAGTCTTCTTCTTTCGTCGAATGTCGAAGGTCCAGAGTTTCTGTTCAGTTTTGCAGGTTCAGGATAATCTAAAGTCTTGAGGCCCAACTCCCACTCTTATACTAATCTGGGGGGCTGGGATACCTGCTAGGTCACGCCTTATGGGTGGGACCTGGGAGGGGGTGGTTACACCCACTTCCCTTTGTCCAGTTTCGCGCCAGAGCTGGGGCTGGAGTGCCCCAGCGCCGGTTTGAACTGGACTATGCAAGGAACACCTTGTGTGCCCCAGGCATGTCTCATTCCTTTCAGCCCACCCTGCCCCAATACACTAAAGGCTGTCTGGGGAGGTGCTAGCACCTCCCCAAGCAGGAAACCTATTGTCCAGGCCTCCCTGGCTGGGATCCCTCCCAGCAGCAGGAGGTCAGACTTGTGTCGTGGCAGCAGCATCCATTTTGTGATGCTGAGGCTTTGGTCAGAGGCTAACAGTTGAAGTATGATTTTAACATGTCTTTCCCTCTAGAAGGGGGGAATAATATTCTCATGTCCAGAAATGGCATGGGGGTATTATTCCCGAGTGTTAGACACCTTACACGACATGCTTTGATAAAGCCAAACCATAGTTACCATAACCGTCTAAGATTATAAGGCACTTTAAGAGTATATGGTAGGCTATATCATAGAACAGCTATAAGGACATGGTTCCGAAAGCTGCAGACAGGCTCAGCTCATGCTAGAGCACCATCTCACATGGTACCAAGCACTCTGCCTCCAGGATTGTCAAGGCCTGCCATAGGAGTGACTGATAGGTACACATGTGTCTATATGTAAGTTAGGTATAGGAATACTACACCTAAGCAAGGGGTGATTACACGACCTTGCCCCAGCTGAGTGATCAGCCAGTTGTGTCAAAATGGAAGGCCAGGCCAGGGGTGGCACAATACATGCTGCAGCCCCTGGTAGGCCTAGGGTACACCTATGCCCTGGGTACCTAGGGTACACTGTACAGGGGCCAATAAGGTGATCCTATCCAAATGGGTTATGCACCTAAAGTACATAGTAGTAATTTAGAGAGAGAACAGCAGGGCTGTGGGTCTGATTAGCAGGCCCACAGCCACATCTAAGTCGTAAACCAGTAAAGCAAAAGCAAAAAGTGGGGGTGAACATAGAAAGCAGACCCTACTCTCCTACACCGGGTACTAGCCCAAATGTCCGCCTCCTCAGCAAGCTTCCGGGGGCTGGTCAGCTTGCTATCCACCAGGTGTTGCCGCAGTTCAGGGAAACATTTCTCGAGTAGGTGTTCCTTCAGTACTAGGTCAAACAGCTCCTCGTAGTTCCTTACTTCACTGCCCTGAATCCAACCTTCCAGTGCCTTCTTTGCATAGTCCAGGAAGTCCACCCAATTCTGTGTGCCCAGCTTGTGACTACCCCTGAACTTCTGTCTGTACTTTTCAGGTGTTAGTCCAAACTTTCTGATGAGCGCCAGTTTCATGGTGGGGTAGTGGGTCTGCTCATCCTCTTCGAGGGCCAATAAAGCATCCCTACCAGCTGGAGGCATGTACTTATACAATCCCCCTCCCCAGTACTTCACTGGAACCCCATGGGCCCTCAACGAGACCTCATAGGCTGCTAGCCACTTGGCGATGTCGTCACCCGCCCCATAGCTAGCTACTATGTCCTTTGGCAGGTAAGGTTTGGATTCCCTGGTGACCTCTTGGTTTTGGCTGCCACCATTAGGAACAGTTGGTGCCCCAATTCTTAGGATCTGAAGCTCTATCTCTTTCAGTCTTATCTCATGAGCCATCCTCTCTTTCTCCGTCTCATGAGCCAACCTCTGTTCCTCCTTCTCCAGCTTTGCTAAATCCCATGTGAGCTGTCTTTTCTCTCTCCGATCTGCTAACTCCACGCTGGATAAGCCCCCACTAGAGACAGTGCTGCCCTTCCTAGAAAGTGTCCTGGGCCCTGCTGACAGGTTCCCCACCTCAGGTTGGTACATCTCAGCCCCCTCGGGGTTAGGCTCTCCATCCCTGTCTTCCTCCTCAGCCTTGCTTTCTCGGCGTGCCTCCCCCCAAGCCCTTAAGCTGGTTTGGAGTGCACCCTTCTTTGCTCCTGGGGGACAGTACACCCCCTCCCGCTGGCAAAACTCCCTGAGTTGGGCCACAGTGTACGTTTCTAAATCTTCCAGTACAAACTCCATCTTGCCCACTCAGGTTAGAGGACAGGTTTTGTGCAGTAACAATGCAGGGGGGTACCTTTAGTAATACCTCCTCCCACCACCAGAGTAAATTTGGAAAAAACAAAAACCCACAATTTGGAAGGCCGCTGTGAGAAAACTCCCGGTGTAGGCCTATGGACTACCCACAGTTATTGTTGAGTATATGTAGGCACAGCTCTATCCCACCACTGAACACCAATTTATGTTGGAAACAGCCCACTCCCACTCCGCAGGGTGGTGGTGGACTCCTCGAACACACTGTGGTAGCTTGGCTCGAGTGGTCAGGAAACAGGCACAGTGCTAAGCATACAATATACCCATACAAGAACCATGCGTGCATCCGTTCCAAAAACGACTCTACACCGTAAAAATTATGAAAATATTCTTTCTTTATCTTTTTCTCTTAGTTGCTGATTGGAAAAATAAATAGGTCAATCACAATATACAAGTATCAATTAGTGCAGGTCAAATAAATATTGGCTGTTTGATGAAATAAATAGGGGTGATCATAAATAACAGGGCATAAATACAAGTGCAATATATACAGACAATTAAATACTTTGAGGCAATAAATACTGTACCAATAAATATTGTACACCAACAAGTCCTGTGGACCTATAAATATAGTGCAGCAATAAATAGGTAAAAACTCAATGAATACAGTATCCCCAATAAATAATTACAAGTATACAGCACCCCTCATATAATCAGATGACACTTCACTTCTTAAGGGCTGATTTGGCCCAGGCACAGCTTGTAGGGTTGTGGAAGGCTTGAGGGGGGAGGCTACTCCCTGGCTGGGACAAGGCTGAGGCCTAAACTGAGGTAGATCAAAGGGGGGGAATACCAATGCCCTGGCTTTCCTTCTCCACACAACCTCTCTAGGTTAGTCCCAGTTCACCCCAGGCACAGTCAGGTGGGTTTCAGCACCTCCCTAGCCCCTTAGAGCAGTCTCTCAGGTCTCCACAGGGCCTTAGGCGCCCTCTACTCCACTTACTGCCCTTTTTCTGATGTTCCGACGCCGCTGGAGTCGGGTCGACGCCGTGAGGCGGTTCCGGTTCGGTCTCGGCGGCCTCGGCACAATGTCAGTTCTTTGACGACGCCGGCAGGCGGTTCCGGTCCGATGTCGGTGGCCTCGGTTCGATCTCTACCTCCGATTTGACGGCGTCGGGCAGTCTCTTCACGATGTCGACTTCGGGCGGCTCCGGTCCGATGGCGCTCTCGGCTCCGATGACGTCGGCCGGCCTGGCCTCGATGTCGACTTCCGGCGACTCCGGGGTGCGATCCTCACCCCCGACCTCCGGTGCTCCTCCTCACAGGTTCCGGGCGACTCCGGAGTGCGATCCTCACTCCCGACCTCCGGTGCTCCTCTACCTCGGTCTCCGACGACTCCGGAGGGCGGACTTCACTCCTCCGATGACGCCGCTCGCTCGACCTCGGTTCACTTCCTCCTCGACCTCTGGTATTCCTCTCGACCCCCGTCGGCGCCCTCTCACGACCTCAGGCGGCTCCGGGTACGACGTCTGCTACTTCAGTCAGCGCCGCTTCTCCACCTCGGGCTCCAGGTCTTCAGGCTACTCGACGCCGGACTCCAGGGAAACCAGTTCTCAGGTCAGAATCTTGCTGTTTTCTTGGTTCTAAGGCCTGTTCCTGCTGTCCAGGTCCTTAGGATGGTTTTCTTCTGTCTTTTTCCCACACAGGGCTATAGGCTGGGATCCATCAGTAGGGACAAGTATCAAGGGTGGGTTTATGGACCCCACTCCAGGCACAAGTTTCCACCCCTGCTGCTTCACTCCTTCCTCCTTCGCTGTTGTGCTCCTCTCTCTTCACCAGTCAGGTGCCAACTGCCAACTCCAACTGCCAACTGCCTCTCTTATCCTCCCAACATTCTAAACCGCCTCCAACGGTCACAGGGTTCTGGAATCTCCTGGAATGTTCTGGAAGGTGCTGGTAGGTTCCAGTGGATGCTGGTGATGTCACAGGTGGCCACCATTTTGTGCTTCAGGCCCTCAGACAGAAGTTTCAGGGGTAGCTAAAATGGTTCCCTGAATCTGTAGCAACACGAAAAAGTCTGGTGGTTCCCAAAAAGGAAAAATTCACACAGGGTTTGAGGCAAAAGTGGGACAAAATAAATAATGATGAGGAGGGACCACCCAAAGGGCTGACAGGTCTAACACACTCCTTTCTCTAAATTGTAATTAAGGGTGTGCAGTTCCTAACAGGCAACAGGGATTAGTGATTTCCAGGTCACAGGAAGAAGAGCTCCAAATAGGAGCAAGTGCCCTCACACATCCAGAGAGGTGTCATGCTTCATCATTTGGTTATGCCCCCCTTCGGGCCGGCGCTGCAATGCCCGGCAGGCACCGACTAGGGGACTTTTTGCCAGGGATCTTTTTTTCTGATGCGGTCAGGTGAAGTGTGGGTTGTGTGGTGTGGTGGTTGTTAGTGTCTTAAAATACGCGTAGTGATGCTAAATATCCATTTATTTAATGAAAAAAGCACACTACCCCAAATAAAAACATGGTGCTTAATTCAGAAATAATGGTCTTTACGGAGCTCAAGTAAACAAGTAGTAGTATAATATGGTAAACATGTTTCTTTCCTTGTTTCAATTCTTCAGGACCTAGTGTTGCATTCCTACACTACTTAGAGGCCCATTACGATGGCGGGCGGACTTTAGGGACCGACCGCCGAAGGTGCGGCGGCCCCACCAGTGGCATTAGGATGTGCCTGCCACACTGGCGGGCGTATCCCACATTTTGTACATTGCAGCGAGCGGTGCTGCAAGCAGCACCCGCCGCAAGGTAAAAAATGCATGTTGTGCATTTGAATGCACAATGTGACAGGCACCGCGCGGTGCCTGCCACCTTGTGCATGCAAATGTAGGGGGTATAGGGGTGTACCATGGTACCCCCTGAGTGCACCCCCCAAACACCCTGGGGGCCCGCAACAGGCCCCCTAAGGCAGAAACCGCATGCCTCTCCATGGCGGCAAAGCAGCCATGGAAAGGCACGTCTCCGCATTCATTCTAATATGGATGGCGGTCTCTTGCAGACACCGCCACCATATTGGAGCCTCTTTCCGCCCTGTCACCTGTCCGACCGGCGGAAAACTGGTGGACAGTCTCTCCGTCCGTCGAGGTCCCCCCCGCCATCGTAATGTGGCGGGGGAAATGGTAGGCAGGCGGCGGGAATTGGCGGGCGGATTGCCACCGCCATACGGGCAGTGGCGATCTGCCCACCAACTAAATCGACCCCATAGTGACTAGACTAAGTGTAAAACTCAATAAGAAATAGACAGTCACATATTGGGTCATAAGGCAAAAATGTACCTGCGAGGCAACAGAGCCGGGCCAGGTTCGAAATACAGACACAGCTCCGCGTCAAAGACACGACGAAGCGTTCAGCTCAGTTTTTGCCTTCTGGTGCGAGTCTAGTTCTAGTAAGGGTCATTTTGCCAAACCAGGTCCAGGTAAATTTTCACCTAGGATCCTAGCTGGTATCAAATACAAACTGGTTTGCCCACAGGGATATTGTTTTGTGGACCGGTTTGAGTTATGCATGTTCGAGGAAACATGGGCTGTCTTGCCACTATCTCGGCCTGTGTTTGTTATGATCCACCTGCTCTGTTTTCAAGGAAGGCAGGGCTCGAAAAATCATGAAAATTGCACTAGACCTGCAGGTCTAGTAATGTGAAACATCTAATCGACCTAACTGAAATGCACTTAACCCCTGACTCTGAAAGCTGAGCAAATGCAACAAGTTAAGATTTAAAAGCATTTTTATTGCTCACTCACATTGTGAGCAATCAAGATGCCTTTAAATCTTGCTATTCTTGTCACATTTGCTCTACTTTCAGAGGCAGAGGTCAAGTGTCAGTTTGTGTTCCTACTCGCCAGAAAGGGTGAGTAGGACCTAAAAGTAGCTCATCCTTATTGAATCTGACTCGCAAATGCAAGCGGGCGAGTGGATTTTTCGAGCCCTGGAAGGGTAGGCCATTGGGAGGGCTTGCAACTTGGCTAAGAACTACCTTGGCTTGTACTTCAAAGTTGACTGATCTTGGGTCCCCTGACGCGCGATGTGGGCATATGCAATTACCAGATGATTTTTCATTATGGTTGTATAAGGTCTATTCCTCTCCCCTTTTTGTGTCTCGCCTAGCGTTGCAGCGCACATGCGCTGCTTGCTCTGCGAGGCATATTGTAGTAGGGTATGTTTTAGAAAGTGGGGTGGAAGCCCCGCCCATCTTTTTCATTGGCTGGAGTCATCGTCCATGGTAAATGCTGACTTCCGAATGAAAATTAGGCTTTAGTTTATTGTCTCCTTCATTAGTCAGAAGGCACTAAGTTAATAACACTTAATCCCACAACCTAGTAGCATCCTGCTACTAGGATGCCTCAGGATTCGGATAACAAACTGGCCTCTTCCATGGGCTGTCCAGGAACTCTCCAAAAAGTCTGTCTTAAGCGTCATCTCATCCCCAGGCACTGTTGGCTGGTCTCAGGCTATCCAATGGCTTTGCCGCTGCCCAAGATTTCCCTAATCTCATCAGCTAGGGTCCCAAAGTCTCTGAACCCGTGTTCTCAGGCTCCTTCCTCTCCTGCTGAGCCACTGTTTTTACCGGCACAGGTATGTGAAGCGCTCAGAAGACGTGTTCTGGCACTACACAAATATTTGTAAAGGAAAGATCAGACCGAAAGCGGATGCTATGGGTGTAACAGGATCACATCTCCACATTCGATACAGATGCCATCTTTGTGGTGCCAGGGCTGCTGCAAGCAGTGCCACATTACTGCTGCTTCCACACAACCCTTATATGTCAGGTGAGGGGTTTACTGATTCCGTTACACAATCTCTGTGCATCAAAAGGAGGTAGAACCGCTTCTGCACACAGTCTACAAGAGGACGACGCAGTGCTGCTGTTATTACACAATGTGGGTACCAGTGGCCTAACAAGGTCGTCATGAGCCCTTGTACAAGCAAGGAAAACGTCCCCCTGGCTACTGGAAGGGTAGTAAAATACAGTTATAATTGGGTTTCGGGAGCCCCAAGGGACCCTACCACCTGGAATGGCTTACCTGCTACACCATTAAAAGCTACATTTAAAATGGCAGGATGCAAGGTCCTGAGCTCTCTTTCTGTTGTTGAGATACCCTACATTTCGTGCGGGTGGAACACTCTGGGGTTTGGACCTTCTGTTCCCCAGTTTAGGAGCAATTGAAAAAAGAATAGGAGTGTCCTCCCTTTCGAAATAAATCAAGGTGCCATCCTTTTGTTGTTATTTACGTATTCCTTTATTTTTGGATAGGTAGTTCAATGTTCTGGGACAGATGAGATGTATCACTTGATGTACAAACAGCAAACACGTGTTTCGCCGCCTAGTCCTGGGTCAAATATCTGCATGGGACTCTTCCTAGAGTGGTGAAAGCTACACCCATATTAAGACTGGTCCCTTATACTAGTAAATGTCACTTTGAAGGCTTAAAACGATCACATTACTAAATAAAATTCAAACGGACAGACTGCTTCTCTTGGGCACAATATTTCGTCAGCACATATTTTTGTAAAACATTAAGATGTCGTTTCCTAAACTCATGGTCCATGATCTATTTTAATTGGAATGAGATATTGCTGGAGGAGTATCAGCCAGACTTCTCCAGATCTCACTCACAAGCTGGTACAGGACTATGGCTGAGCTGTTTTCTAATTTGAGGACTGCAGCATCGGCGTCCACTTACAAAGCAGTCAAGCTCCCTGCAAGCAGCAGCGACCCACACGTACAGCCTCGGAAACTGCTCCTGCACCTCTGTCTCTTGCTCGTCACCAGAGCTTTAGGTGGGCCGGGTCTCACCGGTGCTGAGTTTTTTAAAGGGGGCCTCGAAACAGGTCTCTATTGGGCTCTGTTTTGTGCCCTGGCGGTCCGTTTTTAGATCGAGCGTGAGCCAGCACGCATGCGCTGCCCTGCGAGACTTCTTGTACACGCTCAACTAATGAGTAGCGAATAGAAGCCCTGTCCACTCTCCGCTAATGTTGCCATTGGCTTGTGTCATTGTCTGTCCTAATTGCTTGCTTCTGATTCGTCAATCCGCTTCTTAGTCCCTCCTTAGTACCGCCTCCTCTTCATTTGTCACCTCCCATGGTGACTGGCCACTTTACTTAGTTTGTTACGTGATATTTTTTGACTGTGAGCACTATTTTCTTTAAGGACGTTCTTCTCCTCAGGCACGACATGCTTCGGTGCCTTCTTTAACCTCCCCCTCCTGTTGTCTGTGCATTCTTCCCCCTGCCGCCCGCCCTCCCTCCCGGTGCCTTCAAAATACGCCCGCCCGCCCTCCTGTTGTCCGCCCCCACCAAAAAACCCACGTTTTGGGGCTGCCACATATGCCTCCCCTTTGTTTTGCCCCATATGCGGATCACCACATTGAAATGCGTTAGTCTAACGCCTCATGCATGATACTTGGCAGGACTGTGAAAGGTGTGCCACTATTAAATGAGGCGGCCGTGTTGGTGTCATTCTGCAGAGCCTCGTGTGTACACTGTATGGCTATCCGTCGTTACATTTGTGTTGAGGTGCACCCTGCTGTGGCTTTTAACCTATACTGGGCCAGCTGACCCTGCACGGAGAGAAGGGAGCCTGTACTATCAACTGCATAGCTACAGGCCAAATTAGACAGCTGACGTGAGGTTGGTTCCTTGTCATGTGCAACACGGTCACCATTCGTCAGTTTAAGGTGTTGCCTAATGTGTCTGCAGATCGACCAAAACACCTCTATGCACGCTGGACCAGAGCTGGCCGGGGATATAAAAGCATGGAACTGAGAGCTTGTCACTTTCACTTTATATATTTTCCCTTTACAGTATAAACTGTTTCACAAGCCATGTAGCTCACGTCTGCATTGAGTTAGTATTATTGAACTTCATAAATCATACATTCAAATTAGATCTGCCTGGCTGTGTATAGATAGGTTGGATCGACGTTGTGAGAAGTTGGCCTGATGTATGATGTCACTAGTTCTAGTGTACACCTTATATCAGTCCAAACAACCCTTATGGTGATTGTTTGTAAAGTCAACCTTATAGACCAGCTATCCTAGTGGTAGCATGGACAAGAGCAGTCTTAGGCTAAACTCTGAATGGCATGTGAAGCCAGCTGTGATACCATATATAATCCCTTGAATACCAAATGAAAGGACACCACAACAGATATATATATAAAATAAAGTGTATTTATTCTAGTCAAACCCTCAGCACTCTTTATGAGATTAGAGGTAAGTACAACACAGTCTTATTTAAGCATACATTAAGTCACACAGGTAAGTAATACAGTTAGGCCCTAGGGGCCACGCAAACCATATACTAAGTAAGTGGTATAAGGACCACTGTCACGGAAATAGGATAGGCCTAGGCCTAGGGAATCGCTGGGGCTACACTACACTAGCAACAGTTAGGAAGTGGGAGGCCCACGGGATTCGGGTGCAGAGTGGAAACACTCACGCGTAATGCGTAAAAGTCGATAGAATTACTAGCAGTTAGATATAAACAGTTTAAGGACACTTCTGAAGCAGCTAGAGAGTCGAGACTCAGAAACTAGACCTTAGGATAGTCACTACCCTTGTGAGCACCGAAGTACCCAAGTTACCTAGCCCACGGGCTGCGGGTGCATAGGTGTGAACTTGCGTCGGGTTTCGTCGTGGACTTCTATGGATGCCTGAAGGAAAGTTCCTGACAGGCAGTCAGTGAAGAGTGTCCGGTGGATCCCAAGGCTGGGATCAAGAAGAGAGGAGACCTGCAAGCAGAAGGGACAGAGTCAAGGTCACTAGCCAGTGACCACGTGGAACCAGGAAGGAACCAGGCGATGTCGTGAAGATTGCAGGTGAAGGTGAAGCTTGTCGCTGCAGCCACGAGGACCAGGGAACGTCGAGGACGACCACGACCAGGAGGCGAGCTGTCCCACGAAGGCTCTTGCTGTCGGCGGCGTCGAAGTTGGACTAGGACTCACCAAGCCTTGGCAAGCGGAACCCACGAAGAACGGAGGACTTGCTTCTGGTGCAGACCAGGAAGGTCTGGGGTGCTTCTCTTTTTCAAAGAAGCAGGAGCCAGTCTGGAGGAGCCAAACCAGCGGTGAAGATTACAGGATGCGTCGTCACAAAGGCCACCAGCCAGCGGCAAGCAACCGGACAGACGCGGCAAGCAGGAAAATGCAGAAGGGCCCCACACAGGACTCGTGGAGTGTGGAGGGCTGATCTTCGGTGCAGATGGTGCTTGGGGTTGGGGCTTCTCAATCCCCGGTGCACAACTTCGAGGGTGCCTCAGAAGCTGCGCCTGAAGATACTAGCCACTTTTCCCAGGTAGCCGGTCCCACGTCTCTCGTCGCCTCCACGGATCTCGACTCGGCTGTGGATGTGGATCAGGGTCGGAGAAGTCTGGAAGTCAAGGCTCTGGTCGGGCTCTGCAATCGGTCCCTCGTAGAACTTTAGCAAAGCAAAGGGTAGTCTCTTGATGGTGCCTGTTTGCACAGGGTAGCCACTCCTTGGCCACAAGGGAGATTCTTCAGTCTTCTTCTTATGTCGAAGGTCCAGAGTTTCTGTTCAAGTTGCAGGTTCAGGATAATCTAATCTCCTGGGGCCCAGCTACCACTCTTATACTAATCTGGGGGGCTGGGTTACCTGCTAGGTCACGCCTTATGGGTGGGACCCTGGGAGGGGGGTGTTTACACCCCCTTCCCTTTGTCCAGTTTCGCGCCAGGACTGGGGCTGGAGTGCCCAAGCACCGGTTTGAACTGGACTATGCATGGGACACCTTGTGTGCCCCATGCATGTCTCATTCCTTTCAGCCCTCCCTGCCCCAATACACTAAAGTCTGTCTGGGGAGGTGCTAGCACCTCCCCAAGCAGGAAACCTATTGTCCAGGCCTCCCTTGCCGGGATCACTCCCAGCAGCAGGAGGTCAGACTTGTGTCTGTGGCAGCAGCATCAATTTTGTGATGCTGAGGCTTTGGTTAGAGTTAAACAGCAAAGTAGGATTTTAACATGTCTCTCCCTCTAGAAGGGAGGAATAATATCCTCATCACCAGAAATGGTATGGGGGTATTATTCCAAAGTGTTAAGACACCTTACACGACATGTTTTGATACAGCCAAACCATAGTTACCATAACCGTTTAAGATTATAAGGCACTTTAAGAGTATATGTTAGGCTATATCATAGAACAGCTATAAGGACATGGTTCCGAAAGCTGCAGACAGGCTCAGCTCATGCTAGAGCACCATCTCACATGTTACCAAGCACTCTGCCTCCAGGATTGTTAAGGCCTGCCATAGGAGTGGCTGATAGGTACACATGTGTCTATTTTAAGGGTAGATATAGGTATACTATATCTAAGCAAGGGGCGATTACACGACCTTGCCCCAGCTGAGTGATCAGCCAGTTGTGTCTGATTGGAAGGCCAGACCAGGGGTGGCATAATACATGCTGCAGCCCCTGGGAGGCCTAGGGTACACCTATGCCCTGGGTACCTAGGGTACACTGTACAGGGTCCAATAAGGTGATCCTTACCAATTGGTTATGTACCTAGGGTACATGGAGTCCATTTTAAAGAGAGAGCAGACAGCCTGAGACCCTGAATGGCAGGATCTCAGGCCAACTAAGTCGAAAAACCAGCTAGACACTAGGCAAAAAGTTGGGGGTAACCATAGTCAGATATCCACCCTCCTACACAACCCCCCCCCCCCCCCAAACGAAAGAAGATAAGACTGGCCTTGACAAGGTAAGCCTCTATTGCCTAAGTGGCCATATAAGGAAGAACCAGCACTGGCATGGTTACCCCCTGTCTCATGGTCCACTAAGCAATCCCTCACCCTAAAGGTATCATAGGGTCTCCACCATAGGGAATCTCTACCTTTGGTGTGTCTTTGCAAAGTAAAAGGCTGGTGTTGAGATGGAGTACTGAAGTGAGTGTCCTCAAAGTGAGGCCTCAGCTTCCTCCAATCATCCTCCACCATGGATGCCTTTCTTTCTTTCACTGAGTTGCACTGTGCTCTCAGGGTCAGCCTCTGGCTACCTAAAGCTGGAGGCTGGGTCCCTTTTGTGGGCTTACTGGAGGGACAGGTCAGGTTTGGGGCCCTAAGGTCCCATGTTTGCCTGTGTCCAACAGAATCCCTCTGGGGGAGGTCCCTAACTACCTGTAAAGGAGATCCCTCAGGAATGTTTTTAACCATCACCTGGCTAGGGCTACTAGCCAGGCAATCCTCATTCTTTTGATGGGGGGGTTCTTGTGGACAGGGGCCCTCTTGGGGTCCACTGGCCTCCCTGACCTCTGCAGCCCTGGGCTGACTGAGGCAGAGTAGAGAGAGGCAGGCTACCTGCACCAGACTGGGTCCCACCATGGAAGGGGCCACTGACATCAGAGGCTCTGCCAGGCAAGGCCTGGCTACCTCTGGGGCAGTTCCTTCAGAAGGGGTGAGGTCAGATCCCTGAGGAGGCTGACCTTTTCCTAATGTCTGGGGAGAGGGAGACTTTTCTTCCTCCCCACTACTCTGTTTGTGTGGAGTGATCCATAGTTTCAGGCTTCACTACACCTATGTCAGTCTGAGTATGGGCTGAGACCATTACAGCCTTGCCAACCTTTTCAGGGAGGCACTCAGTTTGGGTTTGAGCTGTGGCTGTCACAGCTCTGCCAATCTCTACAGGGAAGTCTGTCTTTGCCTGGGCCGTGGCTACCACTGCCCTTCCAACCTTTTCAGGGAGGAAATCTACTTGGACAGGGGTTGTGGCTGGCACAACCCCACTACCCTTTTGTGAAAGGCCTACCATTTTAGAATGGGTGTCTTGTTCAACTCCAGCCCAAGCTGAGAGTTCTAAGTCATTCCCCAGTAAGCAGTCCACAGGCAAGGTTGGAGACACTGCCACCCTTTTAGGGCCAGTGACACCTCCCCAGCTGAGACATACCTCTGCCATGGGATGACTGTTCTGTTTGCCATCAATGTTAGTTACCTGGTATGAGAAACCAGGCAAAAGCTGCTCAGAGGGAACTAGCCTATGGGCCACCATAGTGATGCTAGCTCCAGTGTCTCTGTAGGCCTCAGCTTTTCTACCATTGATGTAGGGTTCCTGTCTGTACCTACCCAAAGTGTTGGGACAGTCAGTGAAGTTGGCAAACCCCATGCCACCATCACAGACAAGAGTAGCTGCTGTAGGGGAATTGGCTAAGCCAGGGTCCCCCTGTGTTCCCCAAGAAAACCCAACCAAATTTTGGGGGCACTCCCACCACCTGGGGGATTACTGCTGACAGTAATAGGTGGTGTGACAGGAGTAGTTGGAGGAACAGTTTTGTTTTTAGCCTTTGGGCAACTGCTGTCAGTTTTCCAAGCGGTACAAAAGGGGGTGGTGATGGACGGAGCATCAGAACCAATCAAACACTCACACCCAGTCAACAGATCTGGGTTTGATCCATCACCTTTCTTTAGCCCACTCTGCCACCCCAGTTCAGACATGGCCATATGCAAATCAGTCTGACCCTGTGCCTCATGGGAACAGTCCAGCCCGAACTGCCAAGCCATGCCTTCCCTGGACCGGAAACAAGCTTCCTAGGACCGGTTTCTGGCATTTCAGCCGTCTTCAGCCAGGCTTGCTTGAATCCAGTGGCAAAGTGAGCAAGGGACTCACGTCTGAGCATACCCTGCCAACTTATGGCGAACAAAGCGGTACAAAAGGGGGTGGTGATGGACGGAGCATCAGAACCAATCAAACACTCACACCCAGTCAACAGATCTGGGTTTGATCCATCACCTTTCTTTAGCCCACTCTGCCACCCCAGTTCAGACATGGCCATATGCAAATCAGTCTGACCCTGTGCCTCATGGGAACAGTCCAGCCCGAACTGCCAAGCCATGCCTTCCCTGGACCGGAAACAAGCTTCCTAGGACCGGTTTCTGGCATTTCAGCCGTCTTCAGCCAGGCTTGCTTGAATCCAGTGGCAAAGTGAGCAAGGGACTCACGTCTGAGCATACCCTGCCAACTTATGGCGAACAAAGCGGTACAAAAGGGGGTGGTGATGGACGGAGCATCAGAACCAATCAAACACTCACACCCAGTCAACAGATCTGGGTTTGATCCATCACCTTTCTTTAGCCCACTCTGCCACCCCAGTTCAGACATGGCCATATGCAAATCAGTCTGACCCTGTGCCTCATGGGAACAGTCCAGCCCGAACTGCCAAGCCATGCCTTCCCTGGACCGGAAACAAGCTTCCTAGGACCGGTTTCTGGCATTTCAGCCGTCTTCAGCCAGGCTTGCTTGAATCCAGTGGCAAAGTGAGCAAGGGACTCACGTCTGAGCATACCTTGCCAACTTATGGCGAACAAAGCGGTACAAAAGGGGGTGGTGATGGACGGAGCATCAGAACCAATCAAACACTCACACCCAGTCAACAGATCTGGGTTTGATCCATCACCTTTCTTTAGCCCACTCTGCCACCCCAGTTCAGACATGGCCATATGCAAATCAGTCTGACCCTGTGCCTCATGGGAACAGTCCAGCCCGAACTGCCAAGCCATGCCTTCCCTGGACCGGAAACAAGCTTCCTCGGACCGGTTTCTGGCATTTCAGCCGTCTTCAGCCAGGCTTGCTTGAATCCAGTGGCAAAGTGAGCAAGGGACTCACGTCTGAGCATACCCTGCCAACTTATGGCGAACAAAGCGGTACAAAAGGGGGTGGTGATGGACGGAGCATCAGAACCAATCAAACACTCACACCCAGTCAACAGATCTGGGTTTGATCCATCACCTTTCTTTAGCCCACTCTGCCACCCCAGTTCAGACATGGCCATATGCAAATCAGTCTGACCCTGTGCCTCATGGGAACAGTCCAGCCCGAACTGCCAAGCCATGCCTTCCCTGGACCGGAAACAAGCTTCCTAGGACCGGTTTCTGGCATTTCAGCCGTCTTCAGCCAGGCTTGCTTGAATCCAGTGGCAAAGTGAGCAAGGGACTCACGTCTGAGCATACCCTGCCAACTTATGGCGAACAAAGCGGTACAAAAGGGGGTGGTGATGGACGGAGCATCAGAACCAATCAAACACTCACACCCAGTCAACAGATCTGGGTTTGATCCATCACCTTTCTTTAGCCCACTCTGCCACCCCAGTTCAGACATGGCCATATGCAAATCAGTCTGACCCTGTGCCAGATCTGTTGACTGGGTGTGAGTGTTTGATTGGTTCTGATGCTCCGTCCATCACCACCCCCTTTTGTACCGCTTTGTTCGCCATAAGTTGGCAGGGTATGCTCAGACGTGAGTCCCTTGCTCACTTTGCCACTGGATTCAAGCAAGCCTGGCTGAAGACGGCTGAAATGCCAGAAACCGGTCCTAGGAAGCTTGTTTCCGGTCCAGGGAAGGCATGACTTGGCAGTTCGGGCTGGACTGTTCCCATGAGGCACAGGGTCAGACTGATTTGCATATGGCCATGTCTGAACTGGGGTGGCAGAGTGGGCTAAAGAACGGTGATGGAAGAAACCCAGATCTGTTGACTGGGTGTGAGTGTTTGATTGGTTCTGATGCTCCGTCCATCACCACCCCCTTTTGTACCGGTCAGTTTTCCAATGCCCAGGAGTTTTACACTCATGGCAGTAAGGCTTTTTAACTGTGGTAGAGGAGGGAGCTTGGGACCCACCACCCTGTGTGGAGTTTTGGGGCCCTGAGGAAGATTTCTCTTTTGTTTTATCCCCACCCTTCTCTTGGGGCTTGGTGGTATCTTTCTTTTGGTCACCACCCTGATTTTTAGGCCTAATCCTGGTCCTGACCCATTTATCTGCCCTCTTTCCCAATTCTTGGGGAGAGGTCAAATCTGAGTCTGCCAGGTGTTGATGGAGAAGCCGTTTCTGACAATTACTAAGGATCTGCTCCCTCATAATCAAGTTGTACAATCCTGTATAGTCCTGCACCTTGCTGCCAGTTAACCAACCTTCCAAAGCCTTAGTGGCACAATCCACAAAATCAGACCAGTCCTGTGTCTGTGTCTTCTGGGTGTCTCTGAACAACAACCTATATTGCTCAGTGGTTAAGCCAAACCCATCTATCAGAGCACACTTCAGGACAGTGTAATTATCTGCATCCTCATCACTAACTGTGAGGAGCTTGTCTCTACCTTTCTCAGAGAAGGAGAGCCACAAGATAGCTGCCCACTGACTTTGGGGTACCTGCTGTACTTTGCAAGCTCTCTCCAAAGCAGTTATCCATTTGTGGATGTCATCCCCACACTTGTAGGGAGGGACAATCTTGCTCAGGTTTCTATTATCATAGTGCCTGTCTCTATCCTTAGGGATATTGCTGCCACCAGTGGGTTCTGACCCACTTAACTTTTGCTCTCTAGCCAGAGCAAGCTTCTCTTTGGCAAGGGCAAGTTCTTGAATGAATGAAATGAAAATGAAATGAAATGAAATGAAATTAGACTTGTAACGCGCAACTTAGCCCAATGGGCGTCAAGGCGCCTAACCGAGATCAAATCAACAAAAAGAAAGGACAGTTGCTTATTGATAGGCTTTAGCAAAGTACCATGTTTTGAGTGCTTTCTTAAAAAGAATCATAGAAGGTAGGGCCTTAATTTCTAATGGAAGGGCATTCCACAACCGGGGAGCCACGTTAGAGAAAGCCCTACTTCCCCATCTGACTTTCTTAAAGTGGGGGACCACCAGCAGGTTCATCTCTGCGGAACGAAGGGATCTGCTAGGAAAATAACGAGTTAAGAGAGAACCCAAAGCATTAGAGGGTATAGCCCTTAAGGCTCCAAACACCAGAGTTAGCAGTTTGAAAGAAATCCTATACTGGATAGGGAGCCAGTGCAAGCTTTTCCTTGCTAAGGTGGCCGATGAGGCATTAGGTGCCGCTAAAACAAATCTGGCAGCAGCATTTTGTACCACCTGGAGGCGATGAATAAGGCCCTTATTAATTTCCACATATAGAGTGTTACAGTAATCCAATCTTGATCCGACCAGTGCCACCACGATCTGCATACGTGACTGAGGGGAGAGATAGTGTACGATTCTCCTAAGAATCTTGATGACCCCCCAGCAGGTGGCCACCGTTCTGTTCACCTGGAGAGTCATAGACAGTGAGGTGTCAAATATGACACCCAAATTCCTGGCCGAGTGGGATGGAGTAGGGCAGGTACCCAAAGAGGGGGGCCACCACTCAGACCAACAATCCTGATTATTCCCAAAAATCAGGACTTCGGTCTTATCACCGTTCAACTTCATCCATTCGGAGACTGCTTGCATGCAGCTCCTAAAGTTGATCGCTGATGTATCCTTCGAGTGGGCCAGGGACACCATAATTTGGGTGTCATCGGCGTATGACACAACTTCCATCCCCTGCGATTTCACTAGCCTTGCCAGAGGGGCCACATAGATGTTGAACAGGGTCGGACTCAAAGCCGACCCCTGTGGAACCCCGCATTGCAAGGCTTTAGCAGGGGAAAGAAACTCACCAAGCTTGACCCTCTGCTCTCTTTGATCTAAAAAGGAGGACAAAAGACTCAGGGCCGTGCCCGTTACTCCTAACTCCCTCAGACGTGATGTTAAAGTCGAGGGAGAGAGGGTATCAAATGCCGCCGTGAGATCTAAGAGGACCAAGACGGTGGTCTGACCCTGATCCACCTTCATTCGGATATTGTTTGTCACCATAGTAAGCGCCGATTCGGTGCTATGGCACCTCCTAAAGCCATGCTGGGAATCATCTAGATATCCAGAAGCATCTAAGAAGGCCGACAAATGATGATTCAGATGGAGCTCCAGCATTTTCGCAGGTGCAGGGAGCAAGGAAATAGGACGGAAGTTTTTAAGTATTTCAGGATCAAGAGTGGGCTTCTTAAGCAAGGGCTTCACAATCGCCTTTTTCCATATCGCCGGAAAGACCCCCTGTGTTAAGGCACCATTCATCACCTCCATCAAGGGGGGTACTAAGGTATCCCTGCATGCTTTCAGCACTGTCAGAGGACAAGGATCGAGCGGGGAGGCCGATTTTATTCTATTCAAAAGAAGATCCATCACCTCAGGAGATAACAACGGGAAACAGGAGAGAGTCTTAGGGGGATCCATGGTCCGAACTTCCAAATTTACCGAAGCCAGGGGAAATTGGGGGCCCACGCCACTCCTCTGAGCTTCCAGGGCAATGTATATGTCCTCGATTTTATTATGGAAGAAATCTGAGATTTTATTACAGAGCACTTGAGACCCTACCACTGGGTCGGGCATCTGAAGAGAACAAAGGGAATCCACAATTTTAAATAACTCCCTAGGTGAAGTAAGAGAGGCAGTAAGATTGGTGAAAAACTCCTGCTTTTCCCTTCTTAGTCTAGCCTTATATTCTCGCAGCAGGCGCTTATGTGCCTTGCCTTCAGTAGGATCCCATGATTTTCTCCAACTTCTCTCCTGTCTCCTACAACTCTGCCTCAAAAGTCTTAGTGTCTCAGAGAACCAAGGAGCAGAGGGGTTGCGCCTTGCTGAATATCGGAGAGAAGCGGGAGCTAATGCATCTACCGCTCTAGTAATAGAATTAGCGAGTTCTTGTGCCGCTTCCCCCGCTTCCCCGAGAGAGAAAGACGACCCATCCCCTATAAAAGGAGAGAGGGATTCATTGGTTATATTCCTGAAGTTCCTTTTAAGTTGTTTATTACAGGTATTCCTTCTGGGCACACTTGCTAAGGAAGATGTTAGTTCCAGGGGTACTGCCAGATGATCAGACCAGGCTAGACGGATAGGTGGACCAACTGACAGTCTCAGATCACTGGAAAATACCCCATCTAGGATATGGCCAGCCTGATGAGTAAAAGTACTGACCAATTGAGTAAAGCCGCATGCGTTAAGCGAGTCCAACAGGGAATGAGTATCCTTAGACCCCATATCTTCTAGATGGAAATTTAAGTCCCCAAGTATAGTGAAGGAAGGCCTACCAAAGTATGGTTCCAAAATTCTAAACAATTCGCCACTAAAATTGGATCTAGGTCCCGGAGGTCTATATATGAGAATGCCTGTAAAAGATAGTGACGGAGAACCAGAGATAGAGAAATACAGGGCTTCGAAAGAATCCGAAGACTCGGATAGGGCTTTTATACTACAAATAAATGAGATTTTATAAAGAATAGCCAACCCGCCCCCTCTACATCTAGTTCTATCCAGTCTATGAAGTGCATAGCCTTCCGGAATAGCCATCAGCAAATCGTGGCCCGAAGACTCCGAGGCCCATGTTTCTGTTATAAACACCCAAGACGGATCCCTAGCAGTCACAAAGTCATAGAACGCAACATTATTTCTAATCAATGATCTAGCATTGATTAGGAACCCACTTCCCAATGGACGTATATTGGGCGGAGCATGAGAGGTGTGGTTAATCTCATTATTAGAGTCACGAGCCGACCAACACACCTTGCAGGTGTGACATACTAAAGAGCAAAGGAGGCCATTGGGCGAAAAATGGTGGTGACAAGGCGATGGCTGGGGTTTCAAAGCCAGTAAGTCCTGCAGGGTGTACATGAACTTTACCTGCCCCTTCGAATGCAGCACATCCTCAGGCACGTCCTTAGTGCGGACGGGCGCAGACGGGCTGAACTCTGGCGTAACTCCGGCGTCAGTCCGGCGACCCCGCTGCGCAAGACCGCTGCGCGTCAACATGACCCCCTTATATGTACGTCTAGCGTCCTAATGACGACTAGCCCGTCGAGACTCCAAAATGGCGCCGCCAGGCGTCCCAGTCCACACCCAATACACACCCAAGATGGCCGCCAGAAGAGCCTCCGCGTCTCGGTGAAAGGGGCCCGCCAAACAGCGGTGAGAGCAAACTTTTATAGTGCAAGTGAGGGGCTAGCGGTTAAAATCAGGGGGACAAGAACAAAAATGAACAAAATTACAAAACAGGGTAAGTTTTTAAAAGCCGCTCCTAAGCAACTACGCGTAAAGCGCTAAGCAGGTCACGTTCAGTGCAAAGTGCATTCAAACACTCCAAATTAACAAAGCCCTCTACCTAAGGTCATCCCCCTTATATAGACGTCTAGCGTCCTAATGACGACTAGTCCGTCCAGACTCCAAAATGGCGCCGCCAGGCGTCCCAGTCCACACCCAAGATGGCCGCCAGAAGAGCCTCCGCGTCTCGGTGAAAGGGGCCCGCCAAACAGCGGTGAGAGCAAACTTTTATAGTGCAAGTGAGGGGCTAGCGGTTAAAATCAGGGGGACAAGAACAAAAATGAACAAAATTACAAAACAGGGTAAGTTTTTAAAAGCCGCTCCTAAGCAACTACGCGTAAAGCGCTAAGCAGGTCACGTTCAGTGCAAAGTGCATTCAAACGCTCCAAATTAACAAGGCCCTCTACCTAAGGTCATCCCCCTTATATAGACGTCTAGCGTCCTAATGACGACTAGCCCGTCGTGACTGCAAAATGGTGCCGCCAGGCGTCCCAGTCCACACCCAATACACACCCAAGATGGCCGCCAGAAGAGCCTCCGCGTCTCGGTGAAAGGGGCCCACCAAACAGCGGTGAGAGCAAACTTTTATAGTGCAAGTGAGGGGCTAGCGGTTAAAATCAGGGGGACAAGAACAAAAATAAACAAAATTACAAAACAGGGTAAGTTTTTAAAAGCCGCTCCTAAGCAACTACGCGTAAAGCGCTAAGCAGGTCACGTTCAGTGCAAAGTGCATTCAAACGCTCCAAATTAATAAAGCCCTCTACCTAAGGTCATCCCCCTTATATAGACGTCTAGCGTCCTAATGACGACTAGTCCGTCGAGACTCCAAAATGGCGCCGCCAGGCTTCCCAGTCCACACCCAATACACACCCAAGATGGCCGCCAGAAGAGCCTCCGCGTCTCGGTGAAAGGGGCCCGCCAAACAGCGGTGAGAGCAAACTTTTATAGTGCAAGTGAGGGGCTAGCGGTTAAAATCAGGGGGACAAGTGTGGTAAATATTTAATTACCGGTACTATTTTTTATGCGGTAAAGTCTATTAAAAATAACTCAGTAAATATAAGAGGCAGAATCCGTGGTATTAGAGGTTTTAAAAGGCTTTATTCCTATACAAAGGAATACAATTCGAATTGTAGGCTTTCTATTCCATCACCACGAAAGTTCAGGAAGGAAGGGCATATTTTATTGACAGATAAGCAGTTTTATAGAAAATGCATTACAGTGAAACAGATGCAAGAGGCGTAACAGCTGATAGTACAGATAAAAGGTGCATACGTAACTAATAAAGGCGTATACATGGGTGTAACTAAAATACGTCATTAAACATGATGTCACAAGTGGGTGAATCCATAAAAGAATCCTGCAATGTCAGCAGAAATATCTGGCAGAGATGCGCACGCAGCCGCATGACGTGTGATTGACGTGCAACTAGAGGGTGAAGGGGACTTGACATTTAGCTCTACATGTGGAGACAGAAGTCTGGGGTTATGTCAACCTAATCCCAAATCATATCTAATATCCTATGTTTAAAGAACTGGGTTATCCAAAAGGAAAGGTCTCTAGGATAGAATCTATTCTATACTGACTGTTAGTGCGTGTACAAGCGTCTAAGTGTCTACATGAGATGCGAGGGGGTAGGAATATTCCATGGTAACGGAGCTATGAATTACTTGCATGAGGACAGCGAGGCCTGGCCTCTTTGCACGGTAGCTGGAGGAATGTTTACCTAAACTGCTAGACAGGAATGCATCGGATGAGGAGCGGAGTAGATAATCTTGAAGGTGAAATACAGTTTTTGGCAGGCAATATGCTTGATCAGGCACCGTTAGCCGCGCAGGGAGTAGGACAAAGTTCATGGATACAGATGCAGGCTCAGACTGGAGCTTTCAGAGGCAGAAGGCAGGAAAAGGCTTGATGACAGAATTCAGGGCCTACTCGCCTGAATCTGTAAAATGTGGAGAGTGAACCACATAAAGTCGGTGGCCTTTCATACTTAGGAATGGAATATCTGACCCATTCATGGCGGATCTGAAAGAGGACATGTTGACGGTGGACGCACATATATTTGCGTCTTCTGGAGTAGGAGGGAACATACATGTACTTATAGCATGCACATGGAGCCGTTGGGGTCTACGATAGGGGACATAACGGATCACAAAATTCATATTTCCTCATTCCCTCCTTGTCCCCTACGGACCCTCAGGAGATATCGATCTTCATCAATCCATCGATCTGTTCATATAGCATCATTTGTTCTTCTTTCTTCTTCCGGGATCTTGAACGAAAACTTGGATGTGGGATACACGATGTGGCACACAGACCACAAATCGCTGGCCCACATTGTAGACATAAACAGCAACTGAATAGTATGAGAAAGCCAATACCTAGGAAGGATAGGATTCTCCATCCCCAGGCTGACAACACGCCCCAGAACCAACCGGACCAAGTCCAGGTGCCTGGACTCTGGTGTATCTGGCTTATAATCTTATGAAGACGGGTTATGGCTTTATATACTGACGGCGAATTTTCTGGTATGAAAATGCAGCAACTTGATCCGATGACCCTACAAGCTCCGCCCCTATCGGCCAGGATGACGTCAAGGACAAGACGATTTTGAAGCACAACAATCCGCATAGCAGACTGCTCTTCTGTTAAATTGCCTAAGGCGGAAATAGTCTCGTTCACTACTGCTTCAAGGGTTCTGGTTAATCTACGTATCAGCTTACTATTAGTGACTGTACCTATATAGGGAAAGAATCCTTTATTGAAATCTGTGTATTTTTCCCATGCTGTTTCAGTGTAATCGACAATTGGGAGATCTCTCTGTTGTCTATTGTGTACTAAATGGGTATTTCTATGATAATCAGGAGGAGCTAGGAAAACAGGTGGCAGAAGGAATGCTATGTAACAGGTACCATCCCAATCTAGAGGTAGACATATATATGCGGTCTGGCCACATATGAAGTAGGAATGATGGGAAGCTCTAAATGTAGACTTGCCTTGATCACTGAATTTTATTACAGTGGTGCATTTACTATGGCCCATATGTATGGAACCATTCTTTCTTATACATAATTCCCCTTTTACTGGGAATACTGACATGGCGGGCAAGATTGGTGTAGCTTCAGATTCAACGTTCAGGATCATGAGGTTAAGTGTAAAATTACCTAATCCATATACTTCATTTTCTAGATCAGTTCCTGTTCTTTTGGGAAGTCCCTCCTTGTTAGGGTAGCAGACTTTAAGCAGAACTAGGTTCAGGTTTCCCCATACCCAGTTGTCTTGATAAACTGCGGAATTTGAGTCTAGGGAATTAATCAAACTAAACCATGCTCCACAGGAGCCATTGTGTGTGAACGGATAGGGAAAGAGGGGCAAAACTCCCTTATAGTTCTGATAGGGAGGGAGTCGGCCACATATCCAACAATTTGTGGCATTGCTGGTCTGATGGGAATGATGTAACATTCTAATAAATGTGTTGTTGCGCAGCGCAAATCTATAGGACAACTCATGCGGAGGTAATTCGCTAAAAGAATGTTCTGCAGTTATGTTGTAAGCACGCTTAAGAATAGGGTAATACATGTGCAGTAGTATGCTGAAAATAATGATCAGAAGACTTAGAAAAAACAAAATTAATAATGTTACTGTGCAGTGACTACGAAATGATTTACAATACGCATGCCTCTTAAGCTGCATCTGGTGATTTCTTTCTCTATTCCGGTCTAGAGGATACATGTCAGAGACAAATTCAACCGATTCACCTTGGAGAGGACTTAAACAATCAAATTGTCTGACTTACTAGACCTCAATTTTAGTTTATAAAGTTCTGGTTTTGATTTCTCAACCAAGGGGAGCTTTGAGTCTGTCTGTGAGGGAATACAGGGTTGAGTATTCACACTGGATGGTAGTCCATAAAATTTCTTGATATGACTCGAGTGCAACCACCCTTTGCGACCCTCAATCTTCACGGCAGTCCTTGTAGTCAGTAGAACCAACTTAGGCGACTTCCACCTAGGATCCAGTTGGGTCTTCCGGTCGAAATTCCTGACCAAAACCAGGTCACCAGGAACCACGTCATGGGGCTTCACCTCAGTATTATCGGGAAAAGCTGCGGCTACCTGTGAACGACAAGATTGTAGTGCAGACATCAAGGAAGCCAGGTAATCTGTCAGCATATTACAGTCAACATCAGTGATTTTGCGAGGTATAGGCGTCCCCCACATATTTGGTGGTCTACCGAAGATCACCTCGTACGGGGATAGCCCTGTTCGAGAAAGAGCTACCATTCTCATGTAAAAGAGTGCAACTGGTAAGGCTACTATCCAATCGACACCTTTTTCCCTACATATTTTGGACAATCTAATTTTCAGAGTTTGATTATGGCGTTCCACGAGACCTGCGGCCTCGGGATGCCGGACACAGTGGAATTTCCATTGGTAGCCTAACAAAAGGGAAACGTGTTTCATTAGTTCGGATGAGAACGGCTGGCCGTTATCTGAGTAGACAACACGTGGTAAACCGTACCGTGGGAAGAATTCTCGAACTAACTGTTTGGCAGTAGTCGGAGCAGTGTAATCTGAAACCGGGTATGCTTCTGTCCAACGGGAAAGAGCACAGACAACTACGAGAACATATTTGAATCCTCGACATCGTTCCATCTGGATATAATCCATCTGGAGGACTTCAAAAGCATGATCGGGAGGTTGAAATCCACCCTGCTCTACGGGGATGCTTTTACCTGGATTAAACTGACAACATATCATACAGGTACGAACTTTTTGTTTAGCTGCTGCTCGCAAGTGTTTGTTGAACCAAATGTGTTGAATGCTGTCTAGCATAGCTTTTTCTCCTAGGTGCGCTGGACTATGTATTGTGTTAATGATGACTTGAACCATAGAGTCGGGAAGAAACCATATAGATTTTTCCTTCGTCATCCATCCTTGATCCGTTTGGATCCCTCCTAATTCAGTCCATTTCTTTATTTCTTCTGGTGTAGCATGTGTCTGTATGTCAATTACATCAAGGGCGGGATCCTTAACTGTCATGCAATGTGTTAGTGTCTGAACTATTGTCTTTGTCATGTCAGTTGTGAGAGTCTGATTCTGAGCAGTCTGTTTAGCTGTTCTGTCAGCTAGGTCATTACCCTGAGAAATGATATCGGTAACTTTTGTATGGGCTTTGCATTTCATAATCGATATTGCAGTAGGTAGATGAATCGCGTCTAATAGGGCTTGAATGAGGGGTCCGTGCTGGATGTGGGCACCGTGAGAAGTTAAATAACCTCTCTCTCGCCACAGTACGCCGAAGTCATGGACGACTCCGAATGCATAACGTGAATCTGTGTATATGTTGACTTTCTTATTTTTGGCTTGAATACAGGCTTGTGTCAGAGCGATGAGCTCTGCTGCTTGAGCTGACAAAGTGTTAATACAATTTGTTTCAATGACTTCAGTGTCTGTTGTGACTGCGTAAGCGGCCACTAACTCTCCTGTACTTGTTCTCATACATGACCCATCTACATACAATGTCAAGTCTGGATCTGACAAAGGGATATCTGTCAAGTCTTGTCTGGGTTTCGTCGTGATAGTAATGATTTCGACACAATCATGTGCCAATGGATCTGTTCCGCCCACTGGTAACAGTGTGGCAGGATTTAACGTATTGCAACGTCTGATTTCTATGTGTGGCTGAAATAATGTCAGTTCGTAACCGGTGAGTCTCGCTATAGTCAAGTGTTTCGTTTGTGTGCGGTTCAAGAGAACCTCTACTGCATGTGGTACTTGTACTGTCAATTGATGTCCTAACACTATGGCATCGCTTTGTCTGATTGCTAAAGCTGTTGCTGCCACCGATTTCAGGCACGCAGGAAGAGCCTGAGCTACTGGATCTAATGTACTAGAGAAATAAGCACATGGTTTGTGTGATCCTGCTTGTTCCTGAGTGAGTACTGACAAGGCAGTACCTTCGCGTTCTGTAACAAAGAGTGTAAACTGTTTGCTGTAACATGGTGTTGCTAAAACAGGTGCTTGGCATAAAGCTTTCTTTAAGCTTTCAAAGGCGTGTGTATGTTCTTGAGTCCAAGGGAGGACAGTCAATGTGGCTGCCTCCTGTGTTGTCAACTGAATGAGTGGTTTTGCTAGAAATGCATATTGAGGGATCCACTGCCTACAGTACGAAGTGAGGCCTATAAAAGCCCGCACCTCCTTTTGTGTCTTGGGTGGTGGCATGTTAGCGATTAACTGGATGCGGTCGGGTGTAAGCTGCCTTCCCTCCTTGGACAGCGAGTGCCCAAGGTAAACAACTTGCTGGACACAGAATTGCAGCTTAGAAGGGGACACCTTGTGCCCCTTGTCGGCCAGGAATTTCAGAACCGTCAGTGACGCTTTTTCACATTCAAGTTCGCTTCGGGCGGTGATCAGCAGATCATCGACATATTGAAGCAAGGCAGTGTTAACTGGCATGTGGATACTGTCAAGTTCTCGTTTCAGTGCTTGGCTATAGATGCTGGGGCTTTCTGTGAATCCTTGAGGTGCGCGTGTGAATTTAAAACTTCGTCCATTTAAACTGAACCCGAACAAGTATTGACTTTCCGGATCGATTGGGACGCTAAAGAAAGCATTTTTGAGGTCAATTACAGTGAAGAACGTTGCTTCTGAGTCAATAGCTGTTAGTAATGAAGAGATATCTGGGACCACAGGGTATTGTGGTACAATACATTTATTTAATTCGCGCAGATCAATAACTAATCGATATACTGGCGGTGCTTTTGGATCCGTTCTTTTAAGAATCAGAATTATCGGGGAATTACATACATTGGAGTCGGTTTCGACAACCACTCCTTGTGCAATGAGCTCGTCAATGATTTGCAGCAAAGCCACAACAGCATCGGGTGGTAACTTGTATTGTCGTATTCGTGGTAGTATTACTCCTGTTTTTAGTGTGACACGATATGGTGTAATATTCATGCAACCAACATCAGTGGGGCCTTGTGCCCATAAATGTGTAGGTAAATTCTGCAGTCGGTGATCCATGTCTCTGGACATGTAGTGACCTTTGAAGTCACGTAGAAATAGTCGTACTCCTTCCGGAGAACAACATATTATAGCTCCTAGAGCTTTCAATGTTTTTATACCTAACAAGTTTTCTGGACATGATTTAGTAAGCAATAAATCTGTAGTACGTGTCAATGGACCGATTGTAAGTGGAAGGGGTTGTGTTACGTCATTTATTATAGGTTTTCCTGAGAATCCAAGGGAAATATTTTGTGAGCCTGAGAGGGGTGCCCCTGGAACTTCACTGTGTCTTATAGTTGTTCTGCTTGCCCCTGTATCAAGTAAACACTTTCTGTCTTCCCCTAATAGTTCACTATGTACATAAGGTCCCTCTTGGTCTACAGGAACCTCTATAAGGGGTAAGCCAACTTCCCTCTCTAGGCTATGTCATGTATATCGTTGATAATCGGGATAATCTGCTTGTGCATACTGATACATCTGTTGTGTCGTTGCTTGTGTTGCAGCAATAGGCTGCGTTTGTGGTGGTGCTACGGTCTGTTGTGGAGCTCCCTGTTGCGGAGCTAGTTGTTGCGGAGCTAGCCTAGGTTGTGCATGCTGAGAGATTTGTTGTTGATTCTGATCCTGTCTAGGTGGACGTGGTCTCTCCTGGGTTCTACCTGTAGCAATATTATGTTTCAGGACTGGACAATCGTGTATATAATGACCTTGTTGTTTACAATAGTTGCATGTCCCTTTCGTAGGACCTGCGGAATTACCCTTTTGATGACCATCGGCTGGAACTGACTGAGCAACAAGCATTTTCATTTTTGTATCTTTCATACGTCTTTGTTCGTGTTCTTGTTCTTCTCTAATTCTATTGTGAGGATATTGTAACATCTGTAACATCTGTGATGGGGTATTACCTTGCCAGGTACTTTCGAATTTCAATACTCTATTCTTAACTTGTAGCAGAGAATTTTCAACTAATTTTGTCACAAACAGATGTGGATATGACTCACTACTGGCTTTTATACCACTATTTATACCAAAACATTTTTCAAATCGGGAATAGAAATCACTAGTGTCTTCATCTGGCTTTTGTTTACAGGCTGAGATTGCACCCCAGTCTTCCTTTTTCGTAGTTAATAAACGTGGCAGTACCTGCACTAGTAGTCCTGCTAGTGCTGTAGTCTTTTCCCCAAGGCCTGCTCCTGCAGCTCGGGCCCTTTCTTCGTTTTCTAATGCTGTCCAATCTATCTTTTGGTCTCCCACCTCCCATTCCTTTTCTCTGAGTTTCTCGTAAACACCGGCGGGTAATAGGACGTTTAATATTTTCATAATGTCGGGGTAGGTATACTCTCCCATGAGTAACATGTCCTTTATTTCACGGTGGAAACCTGCTGGATCCTTGTCATGGCTGGGTACTACTTTCTTCATTTCCAATAATTCTAGTTTAGTTATAGGCGTGTACACAAACACGCGTGTAAAGTTATTACCGTCACCTCTGATTGGGTGTACTTCGCGTAACGGGTTCTGTCTATCTATGTGATACATTTTTCTTCCTATGATGGGAACTGGAACGTGTTCTGGGCATACGAAATTTAAATATTGGTTTCGGAATTCTAGAATTTCTCTAATCAAATCAGTACCTGACCCTCTCCATATATTCGTGAGTAGTTCTGTCAATATGTCAGGTAAGGGTCCTGGATCGGAGTGTTGGCTTTTATATAATATAAGGAGGTGTTGAATCATGTATATACTAGCTAAACGCTGTTCGTATGGGTCAAGATTCAGAAACGTGTGTGCAAGTACATCATCATTGTATTCGCCGGGACTGTCAGCCCATTGTACTGCTGACCTAGCTAATTCTTGTTCGTCCATGGAATCAAGCATATGGTACCCCCTTCGATCTCGGAGTAATTTATCAGCGGCTTGGAATAGATGTTCGGGGGACTTTGTATTTAACATAGGGTTTGGAAAATGTCTATTATATTCTGGACGTAGTGGACGTATCTGATCATTAAAGCCTCTAGTATTATTATGGGGTCTTCCTCTACCTACATAAGCTATCGTTTCTACTTGTTCTGATTCTTGCTCCTCCTCCTCTTCTGATTCTACTCTGTCTGTTTCTCGTCTTTCTTTATGTATTCGTTCTACTTCCTTGCGGATCTTTCGACACATGGCGATTATACACGCCTGTCTATCATGTTTCTCTTCTGATATGTTCTGACCCCATTTGACAAGTTTTTGCATGGTATCGTGATCTGCCCCGGGCCTGTCTTGATTCCTAATTACACAATTTATGAAAAAACGTAGTAGTTGTCTTTGGACATCCACTTTCTGGTATTCCATAGCTTCGTTAATACTTTCTGGACCTCGCCCTGTTTGGACAAAGCGATATATTTCGTCTAGGTGTTCACCCATTCCTGGTATTGTCGTTAAATATAATGTAGCTCGTCTTATACGTAGTGATGATATGAGCAATTTATCCTGTCTACCTGGTACTGGGTCGTATCTACAATCCACAAGCTGTTCTTTAAACATGTCGGATGTCGCTAGTTGGGGTGTACGTTGGAGTGCTAAATCTCTAAGGGTCTGTTTATTTCGCGGCGGGGTGGCAAACATGTCTGTCGTACCTCCTGTAGCACCATCTGAGGTGCTAGGCACGAAAGGATTCGTTGGACGTAGGATAGAGATTGTAGATGCGGGAAAAACTGTAGAAACGGACGGACCTGTGGGAACTTGTGTAGGAGTTTGTAGTTGCGGGGATACAGACGGGTGCTCTTGGTGTTGAACACCATCGGCAAGCGGTATGTGTGGTATGGCATTAGCATACTCGGGAGCTACGTCATCTAAATAGGAGGAAAGGAAAACGTCCTTTGCTGTTTTGGGATGTGTTTTGGGATGTGCTTTTATCGGGAGCAATGGAGGAGTTAAGTCTTTTGGTATTTCCGGGGTAGCCTTAGGTAACCCTTCGGCCAGAAGAGGATACATACCATTCATAAGGGTGTTTCTTTGTCTATCTACTTGTTCTGAGTTTACTCGGGTACCTTCCTCAAGTAATAGATTTTCTCGAGTTTTATTTGAATTCTCTCTACCTTTCTCTTCCTGTCTGAGCGCTTTTTCTGTACGTCTGTATGATTCTTTACGCCATAATTCAATGGCATCTTTCTGTGACTGTCTGGCTTTCTTTTTCCATAATTCTTCCTCTACTCTCATGATGCAATCTGCATCCCAGGTCCCCGCTGCGGGCCATCTCTGACTCTCTGGTAATTCTTTGGTGTAGTCCACCCATAAATCAAGAAATAATACGGCATCTAGGCCATGCTTATGATACATAAAGTATCCTGGAGTGTCCCTAGGTGGAATGGGAACAGCTTCTTCGAGTACCCCTTTTCTAGTTTTGATCTGTCTTAATTTCGGAAAGAGTGGCATTTTTAGACCTTATTACTAGAACACACTTTATAAAACACAATAATGAACAGTCATTCACACCACAATGTATAGAACATATTAAAACATTTAACATTTAACAGTTTTAACGAACAATGATAACTAATAGAAAACTAGTTACTGACATAATACTGATACTAGGTAATACTTATTTATATGCAAGACATACTATATATACTGCTAAACAGTACAGATACACTGCTGAAACAGTGCAGACCGGATTTGTGTACCCAAACCCGTCTTGACCGGCACAGACTATGTGCACGTAAAATGCCTCCCCGGTAATGGTACTCACCGAGTAGCTCGGAACGGAAGGCCTCGGAACGTAACTGAAACTGGACCGGACTGGTCTCGACTCGACTGGACTCGGAACTTCGGAACCTGGTGGGCCTCTGTATACCTCGGATCTTGCTCTCTCAGCTAGGCTCTGGTCGGGATACTTCGCACTTCTCACCGCCTCGTCTGGGTGTTGATCGCAGCCTCAGTCACCCCCGCTCGGCCGGAGGGAGATACAGGAAATCCTGCGGGTACGCGTAGTTGTCCGTTCAGCTGTGGCAGGAGACCGGGCCTGCAACGCACCTCCGGCGCGTGAGATGAGAAAGTGTCCCTATTCGGGCGCCAATTTATGTGGTAAATATTTAATTACCGGTACTATTTTTTATGCGGTAAAGTCTATTAAAAATAAGAGGCAGAATCCGTGGTATTAGAGGTTTTAAAAGGCTTTATTCCTATACAAAGGAATACAATTCGAATTGTAGGCTTTCTATTCCATCACCACGAAAGTTCAGGAAGGAAGGGCATATTTTATTGACAGATAAGCAGTTTTATAGAAAATGCATTACAGTGAAACAGATGCAAGAGGCGTAACAGCTGATAGTACAGATAAAAGGTGCATACGTAACTAATAAAGGCGTATACATGGGTGTAACTAAAATACGTCATTAAACATGATGTCACAAGTGGGTGAATCCATAAAAGAATCCTGCAATGTCAGCAGAAATATCTGGCAGAGATGCGCACGCAGCCGCATGACGTGTGATTGACGTGCAACTAGAGGGTGAAGGGGACTTGACATTTAGCTCTACATGTGGAGACAGAAGTCTGGGGTTATGTCAACCTAATCCCAAATCATATCTAATATCCTATGTTTAAAGAACTGGGTTATCCAAAAGGAAAGGTCTCTAGGATAGAATCTATTCTATACTGACTGTTAGTGCGTGTACAAGCGTCTAAGTGTCTACATGAGATGCGAGGGGGTAGGAATATTCCATGGTAACGGAGCTATGAATTACTTACATGAGGACAGCGAGGCCTGGCCTCTTTGCACGGTAGCTGGAGGAATGTTTACCTAAACTGCTAGACAGGAATGCATCGGATGAGGAGCGGAGTAGATAATCTTGAAGGTGAAATACAGTTTTTGGCAGGCAATATGCTGGATCAGGCACCGTTAGCCGCGCAGGGAGTAGGACAAAGTTCATGGATACAGATGCAGGCTCAGACTGGAGCTTTCAGAGGCAGAAGGCAGGAAAAGGCTTGATGACAGAATTCAGGGCCTACTCGCCTGAATCTGTAAAATGTGGAGAGTGAACCACATAAAGTCGGTGGCCTTTCATACTTAGGAATGGAATATCTGACCCATTCATGGCGGATCTGAAAGAGGACATGTTGACGGTGGACGCACATATATTTGCGTCTTCTGGAGTAGGAGGGAACATACATGTACTTATAGCATGCACATGGAGCCGTTGGGGTCTACGATAGGGGACATAACTGATCACAAAATTCATATTTCCTCACAAGAACAAAAATGAACAAAATTACAAAACAGGGTAAGTTTTTAAAAGCCGCTCCTAAGCAACTACGCGTAAAGCGCTAAGCAGGTCAAGTTCAGTGCAAAGTGCATTCAAACGCTCCAAATTAACAAGGAGTATTCTTCCCTCTGAATCCTCAGATTAGCTTCCCTCATTCTGGCTTCATGCTCCTTTCTCTCAGGGGAAGTCATTCCCCTGTGGGAGGAAGCACTAGAGATGCTAGAGACATGGGAGTGGATGGATTCCCTTGAAGGGGATCTGTCCCTCCTGCCTCTCTGATTAAGCCCACTTGGGGGTCTGTATGGGGGGACCCCATGCAAACTCCCATGTAAGCTTAGGTTAGCCTGGCTAAGTCTTCCTACTCGGCCCTGGCTGTCTACCTCTCCATCTGAAGCCCCATCTGACTCCTCTGTGGTGGGTAGACCCTTATCTACAGCTATGGCACCATACTTGGCAGCTCTTTCAGCATCATAGGCCTCCAGAAGCTCCACTAGCTGTCTAAGGGTAGGGTTGGAACCCTGTTTTAATCTCCTGGAGGTACACAGTTGTCTCATCTCCTGGAAAGTGAATGCATCATATCTAGAGGGAACCTGTCTAGGATTCTCCTCTCCTGAGGGAGCATCAGGGTGATCTCCATTCAGATACATGATTCTAGTGAGGGTGTGGTGTGTGCACCTACCTACACTAGTTGTATCTACTAAACCTCTCTAGTAGTTGTAGTCAGGGTGTGTTACTCCCTTCAACCCACCACCACTAAGTCCAGTAGGACTTAAGTATTATAATCTATGTTATATGTACCTAAACAATATCTGTGTGATCTTTCAATTTAGTATCTCAAGATTACAATGGTATTACAACAGCAAGCTCAGATCCCAACCGCTGCTCACCAATGTGAGAAGTTGGCCTGATGTATGATGTCACTAGTTCTAGTGTACACCTTATATCAGTCCACACAACCCTTATGGTGATTGGTTGTAAAGTCAACCTTATAGACCAGCTATCCTAGTGGTAGCATGGACAAGAGCAGTCTTAGGCTAAACTCTGAATGGCATGTGAAGCCAGCTGTGATACCATATATAATCCCTTGAATACCAAATGAAAGGACACCACAACAGATATATATATATAAAATAAAGTGTATTTATTCTAGTCAAACCCTCAGCACTCTTTATGAGATTAGAGGTAAGTACAACACAGTCTTATTTAAGCATACATTAAGTCACACAGGTAAGTAATACAGTTAGGCCTTAGGGGCCACGCAAACCATACACTAAGTAAGTGGTATAAGGACCACTGTCACGGAAATAGGATAGGCCTAGGGAATCGCTGGGGCTATACTACACTAGCAACAGTTAGGAAGTGGGAGGCCCACGGGATTCGGGTGCAGAGTGGAAACACTCACGCGTAATGCGTAAAAGTCGATAGAATTACTAGCAGTTAGATATAAACAGTTTAAGGACACTTCTGAAGCAGCTAGAGAGTCGAGACTCAGAAACTAGACCTTAGGATAGTCACTACCCTTGTGAGCACCGAAGTACCCAAGTTACCTAGCCCACGGGCTGCGGGTGCATAGGTGTGAACTTGCGTCGGGTTTCGTCGTGGACTTCTATGGATGCCTGAAGGAAAGTTGCTGACAGGCAGTCAGTGAAGAGTGTCCGGTGGATCCCAAGGCTGGGATCAAGAAGAGAGGAGACCTGCAAGCAGAAGGGACAGAGTCAAGGTCACTAGCCAGTGACCACGTGGAACCAGGAAGGAACCAGGCGATGTCGTGAAGATTGCAGGTGAAGGTGAAGCTTGTCGCTGCAGCCACGAGGACCAGGGAATGTCGAGGACAACCAGGACCAGGAGGCGAGCTGTCCCACGAAGGCTCTTGCTGTCGGCGGCGTCGAAGTTGGACTAGGACTCACCAAGCCTTGGCAAGCGGAACCCACGAAGAACGGAGGACTTGCTTCTGGTGCAGACCAGGAAGGTCTGGGGTGCTTCTCTTTTTCAAAGAAGCAGGAGCCAGTCTGGAGGAGCCAAACCAGCGGTGAAGATTACAGGATGCGTCGTCACAAAGGCCACCAGCCAGCGGGCAAGCAACCGGACAGACGCGGCAAGCAGGAAAATGCAGAAGGGCCCCACGCAGGACTCGTGGAGTGTGGGGGGCTGATCTTCGGTGCAGATGGTGCTTGGGGTTGGGGCTTCTCAATCCCCGGTGCACAACTTCGAGGGTGCCTCAGAAGCTGCGCTTGAAGATACTAGCCACTTTTCCCAGGTAGCCGGTCCCACGTCTCTCGTCGCCTCCACGGATCTCAGCTCGGCTGTGGATGTGGATCAGGGTCGGAGAAGTCTGGAAGTCAAGGCTCTGGTCGGGCTCTGCAGTCGGTCCCTCGTAGAACTTTAGCAAAGCAAAGGGTAGTCTCTTGATGGTGCCTGTTTGCAAAGGGTAGCCACTCCTTGGCCACAAGGGAGATTCTTCAGTCTTCTTCTTTCGTCGAATGTCGAAGGTCCAGAGTTTCTGTTCAAGTTGCAGGTTCAGGATAATCTAATCTCCTGGGGCCCAGCTACCACTCTTATACTAATCTGGGGGGCTGGGTTACCTGCTAGGTCACGCCTTATGGGTGGGACCCTGGGAGGGGGGTGGTTACACCCCCTTCCCTTTGTCCAGTTTCGCGCCAGGACTGGGGCTGGAGTGCCCCAGCACCGTTTTGAACTGGACTATGCATGGGACACCTTGTGTGCCCCAGGCATGTCTCATTCCTTTCAGCCCTCCCTGCCCCAATACACTAAAGTCTGTCTGGGGAGGTGCTAGCAACTCCCCAAGCAGGAAACCTATTGTCCAGGCCTCCCTTGCCGGGATCACTCCCAGCAGCAGGAGGTCAGACTCATGTCTGTGGCAGCAGCATCCATTTTGTGATGCTGAGGCTTTGGTTAGAGTTAAACAGCAAAGTAGGATTTTAACATGTCTCTCCCTCTAGAAGGGAGGAATAATATCCTCATCACCAGAAATGGTATGGGGGTATTATTTCAAAGTGTTAGACACCTTACACGACATGTTTTGATACAGCCAAAACATAGTTACCATAACCGTTTAAGATTATAAGGCACTTTAAGAGTATATGTTAGGCTATATCATAGAACAGCTATAAGGACATGGTTCCGAAAGCTGCAGACAGGCTCAGCTCATGCTAGAGCACCATCTCACATGTTACCAAGCACTCTGCCTCCAGGATTGTTAAGGCATGCCATAGGAGTGGCTCACAGGTACACATGTGTCTATTTTAAGGGTAGATATAGGTATACTATATCTAAGCAAGGGGTGATTACACGACCTTGCCCCAGCTGAGTGATCAGCCAGTTGTGTCTGATTGGAAGGCCAGACCAGGGGTGGCATAATACATGCTGCTGCCCCTGGGAGGCCTAGGGTACACCTATGCCCTGGGTACCTAGGGTACACTGTACAGGGTCCAATAAGGTGATCCTTACCAATTGGTTATGTACCTAGGGTACATGGAGTCCATTTTAAAGAGAGAGCAGACAGCCTGAGACCCTGAATGGCAGGATCTCAGGCCAACTAAGTCGAAAAACCAGCTAGACACTAGGCAAAAAGTTGGGGGAAACAATAGTCAGATATCCACCTTCCTACAGACGTTGCCCTCAGTCGATTGATTTTAGTGCTTACCTGTGAGAATCTCCGGACCAGTTCTTAAATAAAGATGTATGGCTATGCCAGTCAAAACTCTGTACGCAGATTCAAATGTGCTTTGTGGAACCATGTACTGCTTAACAGTGTATTCCAGAGCTGCAATCTGTAGACATGTGATGACTACAGATCTTTCCACACCCAAAAAGCTCCCTATGTAGTTACTGCACTGTGCATAAAGTTGTTGCAGGGATTCTGCTTATACACAGAACTATGCGTAGAACCCCAGGACCTCAGTGAGTTGTGGTGTACCAGAAACTCACCTCAGAACCCAGAACCCAGTATCCGGCTAGCATAAGTGTCCCATTCGTTATCCGAGATTTAGCTCGGCGGTCCCAATGAAAAGACAACCCAGAACACGCGACTCAGTACATACTCAGGAATGGTGGGAATCGGAAATACCTGTTCGTATATTATTCTCACATCAGTCCACAACAAGAATCAACAGAGACACGGTGAAAATAAAAAGAGTTTATTTTTATAGACCACGTGTCCTAATATGCAGTACTTTGGCTAATACAAGCAGACAAATGATTAAAATCAAAACCATCAACATAGTTACAATTCCATAGAATATAAAAGGGGTGATCATGTTATAATGACAGTGGATACTACCACTTTCCCTTTACTAAGAGGCTAATATTATTATTAGACTAACAGAAGGTCTCTTAGGCTTGAATAGGGGACCCCATACCTCAAAGATCAGCTTAGTGAAATCACATCACAGGAGCATCAGGAGTCTTCTCGCAGGAAGGCTCGTCTTCGGTCTGAATAATAAACATGATGTCCGTGATATTAAAAGCACCAACTTTCAGGTATGTGCAGCTGCTCGTGTGTTATGACTAAATAGTGGGTCGATCAACCTAGAGTGGAAAACATGCATTGTCTAACAACTCAGACTGTTTGTCACATCGTGTGCAGACCAAGGTCGCTTCGCAGAGCTCGGGATGGTAACAACAGATTGCTCTCGTGTGAGGCAAAACTCGAGTCAGCAGTTCGTTTAAGCAATAACATGTGAACGCAGTGTCGTGTGCAAAAGCAGCAAGATGGCTTTCTAACTTCTGACGTGGTTACGCTAACTTAACAATGTATGTACGTATTAAGGGAGTCCTTACTACATGCACCCTTGATCGAAGCACTACTTAGTATGCAAGAAAAGAGAGAACGCAGAGTTCAAGCGCGACAGAGCAGAACAAGGCATATCCAATTTAAAAAGGAACTGGTCAGTTCAGGCAAAGTTCGAACAGGAAAAAAAAAAAAAACTAAAAGCCATAGAAAAAACAAAAAACCTCAAACGTGCCGTGAGAGGTGAAAAATGAAAAAACGCCTCACCGGGCAGAAGTGCAGACGCACAGTGACAGTTCAAGACACGTGAGGAAAACACAGTGGACGAAAGTTCACTCAATCCATGAAAGTATATGCAGCATATGTGGCCACAGCTTCCAGCAGAAAATCATTGGCACGGCCACTGAAGGTTTCAGCCATCCAGTTAAGTAAAGAAAAGGAACATACGTGTTCTTCTATCAGCGGAGCCTCTAGCACCATCAGAGGGCAACCAGCGTGTACTTCCAAGTAACTCATATCCAAGAAGTCATATGCCGCTCTCACGACGTCCCAATTACCCAGGATACCATGCGCCGCACCGCAGGCCATAATCCGAACACCAGAACAGGCAGACTCGTGAGACACTAAGGGCCTCATCAGTCGATCAAAATCCGGGTCCGGAGACACCATGTTGGTTAAGCACAAATCCATAGGCCATTCAAAAGGACAATCTAGGCAGTGGAAGACAGGTTGCACGCAGGTGAAGTAGGAATACCGGAAGGATAATCCATATGCCAGGCTCAAAGTCGCCTACGGCAGGACACCATAGTAATTAAGCATCCTGTCACGAAGAAGCTGCAGACGGGACAGGCTGTCGTGTGGCACAGAAAGAGCAGCCATTCCGCAAGATGAAAAGTAAAAGTAGCACACCTGCCACTAGAGCCAGAATTAACGGGACACCTCCAAAGACGCTGGAGAAAATAGAATGAAAAAATGCCGGAATCACACCAAAAATAGTTTGAAAAGAGGTCACGAGGCCCGAGCCCACAAGTTTAAAAAAATGAGCCAGGCCAGTCGTGGACGAGGCATTGAAAATTGTTTGGATCAAAGCACCAAAATGCAGGGGGAGGTCAGTATTCAAAAGCGCCTGTACCTCGGTGCGCGTATTTGCTACGTGAAGGACAAATGTTTCCCGGGAGGAAGTCAATGGCACCTCCTTTTGGGACAATAGCGCTCTTATTCTGCTCATTTTGTCGAACTCTGCTTTCAAGGTTGGAATTGAAGGCCAGATAGAAGCATCCAGCCTCCCATGCGGGGGTGGAAACAGGACGTTATTGCAGCAGACAACCCTCTGTGTTACAGTTACTATATACGGGATCCCTACTAACATCCCGCAGCAAGCTTCATTGTTTAAAATTAAATAACTACCGTTTGCAAGCAGCGTGAAAGATGGCGTAATCACTGGTACCGGGATACCTTTGACGACGCAGGCCAAATTCGGAGCGTGTACATTACAAGCACCGTGCAATTGAATGTGCCTACATACAACAGAATGATCAGGTGACGTTGTACATTCTTCACCCTTCAGATAAACCTCAGTACCGTCCCTTGTACATCTATACGTAAAGGGGAGGGACCAGACTTCATGTATGAAAGCGGTACCCAGCTGTTCATATCTACCCAGAGCATAGTGTTTCATACAAGAGGTAAACTTAAAAAGCGCAAACGGTAGACTTATCAATCCGTGTAAGAGCCACACAGCGGAATCGACTTCCGCAACAGAAAAAGGTAACGGCTCCAATTTCTCAATATGGAGCAGGGAATATGTAGCATCCTTCATGGACATGAACTGCTGTTTGTCAGTAAGGTTAAAGGGAAGAAATAACGATGTTGTATTCAGATAGTCCCAAGGGACCTTCCCGGCCTTCAATGTTTGTAATGTCCATGCAAACTGCATAACAGAACGCAACTGGTTTTGACCATGATACAACACAGACATATCATCCTGCACAATATCAACAATTGAAGATACAATATTATCCAATGTATAGATGCGTGAAGAAAGAGTGTTAATGCTGTTATCAATAACTGCTAATACTTTTTCCATATTAGCCTGATCAATAGCTCTCAATCTTGAAGCTGCCTCAATTTGCGACAGTTTCCATACTTCGTTGTAAATAGCATACGCCCATCTCTTGGATCTGCCACCCACAGGACCTTTAACAAAATCATTCAAATCTATTTTGTCATGTAACTTTGATAAATGAACTTTGACAGATGCCAAGGTGGAATGTCGCAGCCAGGACTGACATAATTTCCCTACAGAGTATGTAGTTACTGTATGTGACGACTCAAACCGGGGGTCCACTCGATCTTGAGTATACCCCGGTTTCAGTCCTAGAAAACGACGTTGACAGGTATCAGAACTGCTTTGCCAAATTAACCATCCCTCACTATTAAATTTCGAAATATTGAAAGACGAATTGGAAACATATAACTGAAAAGCAGGAAGGGACAGATCTGTGTGATTATTCCAATTTGGGTAAGCACCCAGATCCGGCACAGAAGGCGAATTTAGTTTTTTAGAAGTGGCCAATCCGAAACAGGTGGTTTGGAAGATGGTTGCATTTAAAAACAACATATGATTTGGTACTAGACAGGCACGGTGTAAAGCTTCAGTTCCCTGAACCTGCCACGGTTTGGAACCCCAAACCGACTTAAGATCAATAGTAGCCTTCCATAGATCATAACCTTTGATTGACAACTCATCCATAAAGGACTTAGAATATAGCAATTTGGTGTGTGTCAGTCTAACCTTGGAGGCAGACTCAGGCTTAACTTTAAAATAAAAGGATGCCGGGGCTGAAACACTGAAATCAGTAAAATAAGTAAACTTATCAACTAATGTGTGTGAACTGCCAAACGAGGGGGTGGGACAATGTTCCCACTGGGTAAAATTTACAAAATTTCTAAACGAATTTGATTTATGCAAGAAGTGATTGCCATAATGTTGAAAACAATACTGTTCCGCATAGTTAGCCGCATTGTCTTACAAATCCTCAGCATCAAAGGCGGCATAATATTTCAAATCTGAAAACAGTGCTTCAATGGCGTGTACATCCCAATCATCAGAACGTATGTTCTGTTTAACTACATCACCCATAGAAACACGAAATACATTAGGCACATTAATGACCTCTGTAGGCCCATGAATTTGAAATTTAACTGCATCCCATGTTCCCACAAAGACACGCAAATCCCTGATGACAGTCCGCGAGTCAGCACTCCTTTGTGGCCATACCCATAGAAAACGTGTGCACGAATCCACTGCAACCAAGATGTACTTGTACGCAGTATCAGAAGAAAAAGGACCGCAGTGATCTAAATAAACACAACCAAATGGCTTATTAGAGATGTACAGCTGTGTCTGTGGTGGGCGCGCAACAGTAGAAGGTTTAATCTGTTGGCAAATGTCACAATCAAGAACATAAGCGCGCGCTTGTTTATATAAACCAAACCACCAGTAACGTTGTTGGAGCAGAGATATTGTAGCTGACACACCGGCGTGGGCTGACGCCAACCCCTCGTGCGCAGCCAAGATCAGTGCTGGTCTGCAGTCCGCGTTGGGAATTATTCTATCACCAACGTCGTTAATCCTCACTAATGGGACGTTATCAGGACTTAAATGATAAATATACCGAGAGGGAAAACCCTTCGGGAAATCTCCTCCCTTCTCTGTAGCAGCAATAGCTGCCAAGATGTCATCATCAATCTTACTTTTGGATCTTGTAACTGCTGCCACTAAGTATGTAGCCACTGCTGTTTTCGCTGCCTCATCAGCTAAGCTGTTGCCGACAGCATGGACACCAAGCCGCTGGTGACCAAGAGTGTGTATAACACTTACGAGAGGGAGACGTTCTTTAAAGTCCGCCACTCGAACCCAAAGCGTTTTATGCTTAATTGTGCTACCTTTAGTGTCGCGGTAATCATTCTGAGACCAGAAGTGTAAATTGTCATTGTAAGACTGGACACAGTAGAAGGAGTCACTCACTATAAGAGTAGTGACTCGGGGATCAGCAAACTCCAGTGCAAGCACCAGAGCCCGGAGCTCCGCCAATTGCGCGGTACAATCACCCAATGACTGCGTATGCACTGCATCAGATTGGAATTCACCATTTACGAATGTACCTACGACAATTGCGCAAGCCGCTGAATAAGCGTGCTTCGATCCAATTGCGGGTTGCGCAGACCCGTCAGTGTATATGACACAATGGTATTCTTCGAGCGGGCGCAAAGACAGAGGTGCCGGATGAACGAATTCATACTGCAAGTACTCTTGAGTCTGTAATGAGGCATCAAAGATGTAAGTGACGTCTGGCGACGTCAGTGTTGTGGCCCATTGTATCCACCGTGGATGCAAAGCTTTAGAATTGGGTACACTTGCTTTAGTCACTGCCTCTAAAGCAGGATATGGAGTTACAACCAGAATCTGTTTCCCATGCGACAGTGCGCGTTCCTTGAGGATCGCCATCTGCACAGCAGTCAGAACTTTTTCGACCGTGGAAAAACGTAATTCAGCAGAGGTGTACAAGTGGGATTTGTACGCAATGGGGACTGTGTCGCCCTCATTAAACGTCAAATACGTGAACCCCACCGCGCCTGGTACTATTCTTATTACCAGGTTAGTGCGGTTATCACGTGTCAGCAAGTATTGTGAAGCAAGAAGGTCAGCCTGTAAAGACTGTAAAATAGCAGAGTGTTCTAGCTGCCAGCTAGATTTCGAAAACGAAGGCTGTACCAAGGCATAAAGCGGCTTGATACGCTGGGCATAATCAGGAATGTACGTACGGCCGAAATTCAGAAAACCCAGCAGAGATTGTAATTTCTTCAGTGTCGTAGGAGCACTTAAGCGTGCACACTTTTCCAGAAAGTGGGGGGCTAACCCCTTACCTTCATTGTTGAGCTCGTAGCCCAAAAACAACACCGTATATTCTGCGATGTGTGACTTCGCAAAATTGAATTTGTAGCCATAGTCTGCAAAACTCACGATAATATTGTCAACCCGAGACAGATGTGGCATCAGCTCATCATCCGTAAGATAGATATCGTCAACATATGAGTATGCTTCGGGGTCTATTCTTTCTAAAAGGAAACCACGCGAGCAGAAAAGACGCCAGGGCTATTTTTGTAACCCATGGCTAATCTTGTAAACTGTTTTTGTTTTCCGCCCGAAGTAAACGCTGTCCACTGGCTACTCAGTGTGGACAGGTTGTGGCTAAAAAAGCCATTGGAAATGTCAAGTGTCGTTTTAAATCTCTTACGCACGAGACTGTCGACCAAACCGAGCTATGTGTATTTTGTACCGCGCAGGTCCGGCAGTGGGAGTTTAGGTGCCGGTAATCCAAAACTAAACGGTACGAGCCGTCAGGCTTCGTTACAGTGAATAAAGGGTTATTCATAGGGGACACACATGTTTCAATAACACCCTGATATTCCAATTGTTCAAGGATTGCTGCGACGTGGGGTCTCGCTTCACGACGCATAGGATATTGAGGTTGAGGCTGGGGCATGGACCGCAATGGAATCTCATGGCAGGGGGACAATCTGTCCCATCCCACCTGAGTACGATACACCGCCGGCGCAAGCGCAAGCGCCCACTCCTCAGCATACACTTCAGCTTGGTCCTTAGGCACTGTGTGCGCAAAGGACGGGAGGATTACTTCCTCCCCTCTAGGAGCCTCTAAAATGAAAGCTGGGGGCCAATCTGCCTCCGCTAGGAGGATATCATAGGAGGTGGTCAGATTATCCCAAAAAATCCCTTTTATTGTACGTTGTATGTCACCCTCAATTAATAAGACTATTTCATAAAGTCTGTCAGGGGGAGCCACTCTGGTGTCAGCTGTTTCAACAGTAACCGATATATCAGTTGCTGTCACCGCCAGAAATGGACGCAGAGCTTGACGGACTATGGTAATTTCCGCTGCGCTGTCCAGGAGCGTCAGCGCCCATGTCCGGTTCCGAAGCTGTGTCCGCACTATCTGAGGCATACCTTGCCGTCAGAGCCGCCACTTTCTTCTTCTGAAACGGGGGTCTTTGTCGTGCAAATTCGTCCTGCTTGCCTTTACCCTCAGTCTGTCGGGGCTGGTCACGCTGTTGTGGAGCACCCCGACCTTTGCCACCGCCTCCGCCACCGGACTGTGTAGCCGATGTTTCCTGTGAAGAACGAGGAGAGCGCTGTTCAGAAACCTGAAATCTATCAGGAGACTTTATAGCAGCACGATCGCGCAGATCATAAGTGCGTTCGCTACTTGACTGTACGGGAGAGGCAGGCCGAGAGCCCTGTTTCTGTTGCTGCTGCTTTCCCTGTTGTTTAACCTGCCATTTTTGTTTAGGAAAAAAGGGCCGGTCGTCCTTACCAGACGTTTCTGCCTTACCTTGCTGCTTTAGATCGGGATTCTTTATTACAGGCTTAACTCCTAAAGAGCTACGACCCAAATCCCGATATGCCTCTGCGATTATTTTCGCAAATTCCTGCGGTTTATCCTCCTCAGGAACTCGTTTCAGTTCATTACGAACCTGGAAATGCAAAGCATCACCCTTCAGGTTACCAATTATCATGGTAGCCACCAGGTCAAATTGCCCGAGGAGCCGCATCCCTAACTCTATCGCAGACTCCGCACCGTGGTTCTCTTGAACTCTTTTGATTACGGAGGGCAGCTGCAACATAGACGGAGTGCCATAGCACTGCGCGTACGTCGCTGCAAAGACCTTGCCCCAATTTGCACAATCATCAATGTGGGGGACCAAGTCCTTAGGCAAACTAATGGTGAGGATCCTGTGTTTCTCCACAGGAGTAGTATTCGGGTAAACCGCTTCTATTTGGTCAAATTTTTCAGCAAGCCAAAAGGGGAAATCATCCCTAGTTTGGGGGCGCTTGCCCATAACAGAATTAACCATAACAGGACTAATGACCACCGCGTGATGATCAGTAGGCTGTCCCGCAACAGCAGGTGCCCCCGCCTGCATATTGCGCGACACATACTGCACTAACGCCCTATATACCGTAATGAGGGCAGTGTGTAGTACACGCAACTCAGCCACCGTCACCGTGAGGTAACGGGGATGAGGCGTAAATCCGGCTAGTACCGGCCAAGTGGCCCCTGCAATTGATAAAGGGCCCATTCTCGGCGGTATAACCACATGGGGAAGGGCGCCATTAAACCAAATATGGTGCTGCCAAGCAGATATTGGTATTTCCTGTGTCCTATACGGCGTATAGTTCGCCGGCACTGCAGCGGCAGTGTAAGAATGAAAGGTGTCATCATCCCCCACCGCTGGAATCGTCACCCAAGAGTAGAACAACTCATAGGGATGAGCCGCATCGGCTCCCACTACAAAGATGACGTTCATACCAGTGTCCGGTACCCCATACTGCGTCAAATGACGTTTCAGAGCTGCACGGCTATGCGCCGCAATATCCACCGACATTAGGACAACACACACTTGAAACTATCAGTAGCACAAGGGTTCACTAACCTTTTTAATTATCAAGCTTGAAAGAACCTATATCAATAGACCTAGGTAGGTTTTAAATCCGTCAGACTTGTTATCCGGAAACAAGAATGAGGGTGTTGTGGACAAACGCGAGCACTACTAAGGCATTTCAACTCATAGACCAAACGTTAGGTGCGCCATGTTGCAGGGATTCTGCTTATACACAGAACTATGCGTAGAACCCCAGGACCTCAGTGAGTTGTGGTGTACCAGAAACTCACCTCAGAACCCAGAACCCAGTATCCGGCTAGCATAAGTGTCCCATTCGTTATCCGAGATTTAGCTCGGCGGTCCCAATGAAAAGACAACCCAGAACACGCGACTCAGTACATACTCAGGAATGGTGGGAATCGGAAATACCTGTTCGTATATTATTCTCACATCAGTCCACAACAAGAATCAACAGAGACACGGTGAAAATAAAAAGAGTTTATTTTTATAGACCACGTGTCCTAATATGCAGTACTTTGGCTAATACAAGCAGACAAATGATTAAAATCAAAACCATCAACATAGTTACAATTCCATAGAATATAAAAGGGGTGATCATGTTATAATGACAGTGGATACTACCACTTTCCCTTTACTAAGAGGCTAATATTATTATTAGACTAACAGAAGGTCTCTTAGGCTTGAATAGGGGACCCCATACCTCAAAGATCAGCTTAGTGAAATCACATCACAGGAGCATCAGGAGTCTTCTCGCAGGAAGGCTCGTCTTCGGTCTGAATAATAAACATGATGTCCGTGATATTAAAAGCACCAACTTTCAGGTATGTGCAGCTGCTCGTGTGTTATGACTAAATAGTGGGTCGATCAACCTAGAGTGGAAAACATGCATTGTCTAACAACTCAGACTGTTTGTCACATCGTGTGCAGACCAAGGTCGCTTCGCAGAGCTCGGGATGGTAACAACAGATTGCTCTCGTGTGAGGCAAAACTCGAGTCAGCAGTTCGTTTAAGCAATAACATGTGAACGCAGTGTCGTGTGCAAAAGCAGCAAGATGGCTTTCTAACTTCTGACGTGGTTATGCTAACTTAACAATGTATGTACGTATTAAGGGAGTCCTTACTACAAAGTCTATCAGTTTCACTTGTAACACACAGTTGTGTGTTAATGACCTAAGTTCATCATTCACTAGGACAGTAAAATGCTCCAAATCCACAGTTTTAGTCTTAACCCATGAGCAGCCAATAACATGATTCTACTTGGCAAATTTTCAAGCATTACATGCTCTATAACCAGCATTTGCAATACAATAGGTATCGCATTACGGAAAGTTACTGCCAGTCTTGCTTCTTGTAAGCGCGGACTATAATTGCAAAGTGTGTGCTTACGCACCGCTTGCAGGTTTTCAAAACACAAATAAAATGCATTGTAATTTTCAATGCCAATAGCTCAAATTCTCGCAAATGCGAGACCTGTTGCAGTGCAAATGCTTGTTTGGATTGTGTACTGGCAGCGTGCAGCTGTGGGAATGGTCTTCGCTTTACTATTCAATAATTAATACAAGACAAATCGCGATTACTATTGAACCATGGCCGAAGTCACAGGTTTGACTTTCTCAGAAGAGGAAGTGGAAAGAATTCTAGCTACGGTATCCCCATTCAATGGGATGGCTAACTCAGAGACAAGTAGAGCCGGCACAAGTTGGGATGAGCTAACAGAACTGAAACAGACACAGATCAAGACAATGATACATGGAAGAATGATGATGGAGTACCTTCGAGTGAATGCCGCACCCCGGGGTCTCATAGTTCACAATGAACCCTTCACTTTCCAGAATGAGAAGACCTTCAAAAGGGATTGGTGCTCAATATCATGGCACTGCACCAGAGACTGGCATGTTTTAATCAAATCAAATCAAATCAAAATAAGCTTTATTCGGAAAGTTAATTTCAATCCATAAAAGCATATACATTATAGCATAACATACTAAATACATAGAACACAAAGAAGATTTATAAAAACCTATATGTACACGATATAATTCGAAGAGATTGACGGTACAAGATTATAAAAAGCGATGACCACATTACAGCTCAGAAATATGCAGGTCATTATTTCAAATTTATCTACCCGATTATTAAATTGTTAAAATTAGGTGGAACTGAGGATCAAGAACAATATAATATACGCCCCCTACTGCTTTATTAAGATGCGATTGGGGGATAAGTCCAAAACAACGTATGGAGCTATGTCTTTATGTCAATAGTACTATTTGTCCCTCTGTTCACCTGGAGCCTAACTAGGAACTATTACTTTGTATGATCAAGTGCGTGCAAAAACGTTGTGCGTATGCGCTTTGTAAAAGGAACATTTCATTTTCACTAAAAAACATTTAAGTGTAATGTGTAGGCGATAGAGGTAATCCACCCAATAGATATACAAAACAGTGTTAACAAGTTTAAAAATCCATATATAAAGAGATGCTAAAATGAGTTAACAGCTTTTGGAGCAAAAAGGAAGAAACATATGCCCCCTACTGCATTATTAGGATGTGTTGGGGGATAAATCCAAAACAACGTTTGGTGACAGATATCTACCGTTCTTCTAAATTTACTCTGTTCACGATGAATCTAGAACAATACTATTTCTGTATTTAATCAGATTTTTTAAGAAGGCGATAACATTATAGTTTATACTGTTGTTATCGAGACATTGAAGAGCCAAGAATGCTGGTCGACATTGACGAATTCCCCATAGTTTAAAAATTGGTTTCAACCATTTCCTTCTTAGTTCTACATAAAATTTACAGAATAAAATGACATGAATTGTTGATTGCTCAGAAACGGAATCACATGGGCAGTGTAATAGTTCGTTTGACCAATTGTTGACAGTTGGAAAAGTCACCAGCCTATGGAAAACGTTCAAACGGAAGTGGGTGAGCACAAATCTATCGTAACTTTTGTCTGTTTTTTGAAGATACAATTGCATGCCTAGTGAAGTGGATATCATTAGGTTATGACTCACTGATAATTTTGTGGCTTCACTAGTTAGTCTCAGACTCTCCATGTGATTCATACAGCGTTTCTTAAAATCTTTCCTTGCAATTGCTGACATGGAAAAAGGATTGTTAAAATATTCAGGATTACCAATGTCTGTCATAAAATCCTTCACATACTTAATCCATTTTATTTCGAGGCAGTGGTCCAGTTTAAGAACATCTTGAAGCACTAACTGATTAAAGTGGTTTATTTCTGACTTCCAAATACGGTGCCATAAAGTTATGGGTTGAATTTTTATGATGTCCGTAATGTAAGGGACTCCCAGCTCAGCGTGGCAGACGAAAGTGGATGTTGAAGCCGGAACCGCTAATAAATATCTTAAAAATGCGTTTTCCACTTTCTGCAGTTCAAAGACATTCCGATGTCCCCAGATCCCTGCCCCGTATGTTGCTACGCTTATACATTTTGCATTATGTATTTTGATCAATTCCGATGGTGGTCTTTTTCCTAATTTTTGGGAGAAATTGACAAGGGCAGTGGTGGCTCTCGTAAAAAGGAGTTTTCTTAGTGTAATTGCTTGATTCCATGTGCCCTTATCATCTACAAGTATTCCCAAGTATGAGTAAGTAGATGTACTAGCCAATTTGTTCCCATTTAGGTAGATATCTTTGCTCTTTTTACTACCTTTGCCACAGTTCATCACAAAAGTTTTTGAAATATTAATATTTAAATCGATGCCTTGCATATATTTGTTGTACAATTCTAGAGCCTTCTGGAGAGCTATGGGCGTCCTAGCTAGGATCACAGCATCATCCGCATACAATAATGCTGGTATGCGTCTAGGGATCGGAATTTGTTGTACCTGGGGAACGTCCTGGGTTCCATCCAATAGGGCCTTCTCAAGGCCATTTGTGTATAAAGTAAAGAGGAATGGAGCCAGGACGCACCCCTGTCTTACCCCTCTAAGTACTTTAAATCATGAAGTACATTCTCCCGCTCTTCCAAATCGAACTCTCGCTGAGGCATTGCTGTAAAGGGCTTTCAAAAAATCTATTAAGGGTTCCTCTACTTTCATTTCTTTTAGAATATGCCACAATTTACCATGAGCAACGCAATCGAAGGCCGAAGAGAGGTCAACAAACGCGAGGTAAAGTTTTCCTCTCTTCGCCCTCGTGTATTTGCCCAGCAGAATGGCAAGGTTAAGTCCCTGGTCTATTGTCCCCAAGCCTTCTCTAAAACCAAACTGTAAATCAGACAGTATGTTCTTGTCTGTGGCCCAAGTTTGCAGCCTCGTGAGAAGGATCCTTCCTGCTACTTTTCCTAGCGAATCCAGGAGTGAGATTGGTCTGTAGCAGGAAGGATCCTGTCTGTTACCCTTTTTGTAAATAGGGACCATGATGGATTCCGTCCAACTATTAATGAGGCCCTGCGAGGAAGTTGCATTGAGAACGCGGGTTAATATTGGGGCCCAGAGATCTGTGTTATGTTTATAGATGTCTACCGGGACCCCATCAGGACCAGGGGCCTTAGAGCCTTTGCTTTCATTTAGTGCAACCAGGACTTCCTCAAGTGAAAAGGATATCTCAATGGTATGAGGAATAGAAAGTTCATGTTGAGGTGGCGAATTTGCGGCAATGCTATTTATCGACTCTGAATAGCCAAAGATTCTTGTGAAATGATTCACCCATTGGGCCTCGTCTATCGCTATCTCTATTGAAGGATGATTATCCGTTGAAAGAAACGGGGACCTAATTACTTTCCAGAATGTTTTAACATCATTCTGGCTGCTTGCCCTGTGTAGATCTTCCCACAGTGATTTTTTTATTGCCTTTTTCCTGGTCGCGATAGCCTGATTATATGTTTTCCTTGCTTGCTGGACTGCTAATCCGTTTTTGTCCCTATTATGGATCGCTTTTTTTAGGGCGCGGTAAGCATTTGTGCAGTTTTTGTCGAACCATTTTGTTTTCTTAGGGTCACTCTTTTTCCTGTTTGCAGACAGTGTGTTTTTTATAATGGCTGTAATGGAGATAAAACTGTCTAAGATAGTCGATGGAGAAGAATTCTCTTCCAGACAAGATAGGATATGGGGTAGGGTCTTAGCCACGACTGAAGATGTAATGGTTTCTGGATCTACTAGTTCCCATTTTAAAGAGAAACCATTCATGCTATCAATAGCAAGGTTAGGGCAAATGTGGCAGAATTTATTCGTTTTGCGTTTGTTGTGGGAGTTGGAACTTTTCCTCGTGATAACTACAGTCTGTGGGAAATTATCGCTAATAGCGATCTTGTGGGTAGTAAATTGCTTTACCCTGTTTCCAAGATTATTTGATGTCAGAATATAATCTATTACAGAGCCTGTTCCTCTCCCGTTATAAGTAGGTGAGAATGCGATTGGAGGGATCACTAATTCGTTTGCAAAACTCAAATTCAACATAAATAAGGTTTCATTCAAAGCACCCCCCAGAATATTGTGGGGAAAGTGAGTAAGGTTATAATTATCCTCATCAATCATACCACAAATCCTGTTATTACTATTGGGGCACAAATTAACGTTAAAATCCCCTCCCCAGATGATTTGGGCGTTTCCTGAGCTGACCATCTGAATGTTTTGTACAACTTGTCTGAGTTGATCAATAACTTTAAGTTCATTCTCTTTTGGGATGTTGTTATAGAAATTGACAAGTATTAAGACGTCATTCCTATCCATTGTGAGAGTAAGAATTTGATAGTAGGGGTTCGAATACTCTAATGTGAGTTTTTTTATTATCACAAGATTAGATATATATATATACATAGGCCTCCCTTTGGTCTTCCATGAGAGGAGGGAGAGGCTGGAATATGAAAAGTTTTGAAGCCGTTAATATTGATTTCGTTTAACGACCAAGTCTCCTGCAGACATAAAATGTCCAAATTTTTAACAAAATCAAGGAAAAGGTCGTTGTGGATTTTAGAATATAAGCCCCATATATTCCAATATGTGATGTTAATATATCCTTCCTCTTTCCTGGGTATTGTAAGTGAATGATGAACTAATCTTGGAACCTCTGTTTCCTCTAAAATGGGATTCAACTTGCTTTTATTAGTGCAGACAGTAGCATAAATATCCTCCTGCGTTGACTTATTTTGTGGCTGCCTCTCAGTATCATGGACTCTAGTTACTGATTCAGTCTCAATCTCAGGTGAGCTCCTTTGAGGAGGGGGAAACAAGCCTGTGTCGGGGTTCCCAGCTAGAATCCTAACTCTTTTTGATGACTTTAGAGAAAGTCAATCTTGATCATCTAAAGAAGTAAGTACACCAAAACGATTACAGACGGGGATGTTAAATATTTGGTTCGGCAGGAGTTGGTGATGAACCGAGTTCATTTGTTCAGAGGGGGGGCGATAGAAGAAGCCTAGGGGAAGAATGTTAATCCCTATTTCAAATGTGTTTTTGGCAGCAAACCCCAAAATTTTCCTGACTAACCAAGGGGATCTGAAAGTCAATATCAAGCAGTCGCCCATAAATAATTTCCTAGATCTTCCGATCCATCCTATTCTGCGTATCATCTTGAATTCTTCAAACAAGCTATTAGTGTCACCCACTCTGTCTCCCAGCCAATGTAGAGCTTTGTTCCTTAATGATTCATTGCTCTCCTGTTCGTTTTGGCCTAAGTGAGGAACATTACCCAAAATCACTGTATAGGGAGTGCATGCTGGAGGAAGATCAAGATGTAAAGAAGGAAGTGCCTTTACAGATGTTGGTTTAAAAGCAGAAGAGGAATGTTTGTTAGTGACTGTATGAGACGGCGGGACTAGATTTTGTTGTGTCTTTGTTGCCCTAAGCTGGTTGTTACTTTCGGTTATGGGGGTCTCTCCAAGTGTGTCAGTGTGGGAAGGAGGGGGTCGAGATTTCCTGATGTTATTCGCACCATTACTAGTGAGCCTAGGGCTGGGGGATAAGATGGTTATGTCATCTTTACGCGAAAGGAATTTAGCTACCTGGGACTCGATCCGATCTAATCTAGAACCGATCGCCTCGACTGCTCCTCTCACGAAAGCATCTAGAGTTTTTATAGAAGAGAGGATACAGTCCGGATCAAACCCCTTACTATGTTGTTTGGGGTTGTTTATTGCTATTGGGGATGTAGCAGGGAGTTGTGTAGAGCTTTTAGCCCTGTCTTGGGTTTTTTTCTTTCCAATAATCTCCTTTCCTCTATGTAACCTAGATTGACTAACCTCTCTTGTACCTTTACCTTGTTTCCCTAACTGTTTCTTGGTCGTGTTTTTACCCTTGTCTTGTTGTACTGTGTTTAAATCGCTGTGGTTGTGCACTATAATGTAATTTGTGATATTTTGAACACAGCCATTAACTGGTATTCCGATGTCTGGGATCACAGTTGGAGTAGTAGGGTTAATAGGAGTGGGTTGATCATCCCCCACTCTAACTTCTTCAATCGCCAGAGTACCAGCTGCTAATGATTGTTCAACTGAGGAGATTTGTTTTTCAATTGCCCCCATTGCCCCAGTCAGATATGTTAGAAGAGTTTGCTTTTTTGGCTTCTTTGTGTCCATTCCCTCTGTTGGTTCGCAGCTCAATGCTTTCCTTTTGCCCATAGTCAAGGAGAATTAGAAAATTAAATAATGCCTTAAGCCGCTTACTTTACACACAGTCTGGTAGATTTTATAAGTGTGATCAAGATAGTTCAGATCAGTTACTATTTCGGGAATGAGTGGCGATTACCTGCAGATGTACTCCAGCCCTTGCAGGAAGGTCGTGATGGGAGGATGTAATGAAAAACCACGATGGGTGGTCCGGTCCGGTCTCACACGGGCACAGACGGGCAAGGACGGGCGCTGCGTGAGCGCCCGCTGGGATTTATGGCAATCCGGCGCTGAATAGCGTCGTCATCAGCATGCGCTGCAGTGGGGAGTGCTGGGAAATGGAGTTTAGTCGGGCCGTTTCCCTCACGGCGGTGTTACTCCTCGGAAGCACAGCCCCGCAGCCCCTCTGCGAACCGTTCCCCTCACGGCGGGTAAGTAGATTGTAGGTCTCTGTTTTCCTCGACAAGCGTCCCGCGCTGCGTGAGCGCCCGCTGGGATTTATGGCAATCCGGCGCTGAATAGCGTCGTCATCAGCATGCGCTGCAGTGGGAAGTGCTGGGAAATGGAGTTTAGTCGGGCCGTTTCCCTCACGGCGGTGTTACTCCTCGGAAGCACAGCCCCGCAGCCCCTCTGCGAGCCGTTCCCCTCACGGCGGGTACGTAGATTGTAGGTCTCTGTTTTCCTCGACAAGCGTCCCGCGCTGCGTGAGCGCCCGCTGGGATTTATGGCAATCCGGCGCTGAATAGCGTCGTCATCAGCATGCGCTGCAGTGGGGAGTGCTGGGAAATGGAGTTTAGTCGGGCCGTTTCCCTCACGGCGGTGTTACTCCTCGGAAGCACAGCCCCGCAGCCCCTCTGCGAGCCGTTCCCCTCACGGCGGGTAAGTAGATTGTAGGTCTCTGTTTTCCTCGACAAGCGTCCTCATAAAAACAGCAGCACATCTGTCGCAAGAAATGAAGGAAGAAATACACACCATCTAACTACGCTTAAAATCTTACCAGTCGGTGTCAGAACTTAAAAAAAGATTCGAGGAACTAAACAAGACTATGAGAGAATTTGAAGACTCTCTGAAAGAAACCAAGTTCCAGAAATTTAAAAAGGACGCAAAAACGTTTTCACACAAACGGGTGTACCCCTATATAATGAAAGGCTACAACACCTCTGGAAGGAACCCAGGCTACAACACCGACACAGAGGGTTCAGTCGGAGGATCAGATAGCTCTGATTTTAATACCAACAGAAGAGGGTACCCAAAGAAACAGAAGGAAGTACTGCAGGAGAGCGGGGCATACATATGGGTAAGGGAGAGGCTGGCCTACATATAATGGCTCACCCTGTTCACCCTTTTTTTATATGGTGGTCCTTTCCCCAGCATCAACAGGACTACTGGGCATCTGCCCAAGCACAACATCCAGGCTATTCCAGACCATCCAAGCCTTTTTTAAGAGCGGGCCAAGGACAACAGAGGGGGAGAATGAAGAAGGGACATCAGGTACAGTGGACTGATCCACCGGAACAAACCAGGATAAACACCAGGAGTATGGACTCAACCAACTACCCGGGCACAAGCAACCACCATGCTAACCACAAATTGAAGTTTGAAAAAAGGTCTGGGTTTTGTTCCAACAGCATGTCTAGATAAATTCAAGTTAAGTTGCGAAGTCAACAAGATCATTAGTAAGGGTTTTCTTTGCAAACAAACCACTCCAGGATGACAACTGAGGGGACACTGGCTTAAAACCAAAATCTTCTTTCACTCCTCCAAGCTCCGGGTTACCGGTGAAAATCATAGCCTTTGAGAAGGCGGTTTTGAAAAACATTGGTGAGATTGACCCCAGAACGATAAAGGTCTTCCACAATACAACGAGGGAGGAACAAACAGCAATCTATGAACTATCCAATGACGAACGCCTTGTCATAAAGCCTGCCGACAAGGATGGCGCAATAGTGCTACAAACAGCAATTGCCTACCAAAAAGAATGCCTGAGACTCATGAGCGATGAAAGGAATTAAACGCTTGACGGTGGATCCAACAGAACGCTTAAGAATACAGATAACCAGCATGTTAGAAGAAGCTATGGCACATGACTAGATAATGCAAAAAGAGAGAGAGTTCTTCAACAACACTAACCCAATAACTCCCTACTTTTACACTATTTCCGAAATTCATAAATCATTGACTAACCCACCAGGACACCCCACTGTATCTGAGATAGGTTCGATTTTGGAGCCTTTATCAAAATTTGCAGATGCCTTCCTCAGGCTCCTCATCCAGAAAACTGATACAGATCAAAAAGACAACAAGGCAGTACTGTGCCTCCTAAGAGATTTTCCTTTTAATCCTGCAACACACATTTTGATTGGCCTTGATGTTAAGAGCCTCTACACAAGTTTACCTCAACAAGAAACAATCTATATCATGGAAGTGGTACAGTTTTAGGCAGATTGGTCTTATCACACACCCAGGAACCTAGTACCGGATTGATGCAAGTGGGCTCTCACAGAAAACCTTTTCAGTTCCGAGGACATGCTGTTTCTACAACACAGAACCAGCATGGGGAGTAGTATAGCGGGCCTATATGTACATCATCTGGAGACACAAAATTCTCAAACAGGCCAACCCCTTTCTTCAACGCATCAAACTATGGGCTGCACCTTTGAGGAAAGCGGGAATACTGTGCTGGAAACAGCTAGTCGAAGATGGTACACTACTTTCTTGGGAAAATTTGTATCACAATCCGGATAATGAGCTATCCAGATTCAAATATTTACAATTGAAAAGTTGGGACCAAGCTGTTGGAGCAGATGGCGGCACCCCTAATGAGTTGGAATCTGCATTAAAGAAGAAAGTGGCAAGAAAGAGGTGGCAAACTCATACTGGCTCCTGATCAAACTTTCAGAGGGTGATTTCAAACTGCTGATGAAGCTGTGGGAAAAGAGTTTGCCCGGGATCCATCTAGAAGAATTATGGCAAGTATCTTGTAACATCTTGTATTCCACGGTGCAGGCTGCAAATTTAAAAAGAAACCACTTTTTTTGCCTAAATAGGGTTTATTGGACACCTTGAAGGCTCTCCAAATTTGGAAAGGGTGCCGCTCCAAAATACCCTAAGTGCTCCCAAGAAAAGGTAAATGATATTCACATGTTCCTGTACTGTCCAATATTACAACACTTCTGGGCAGTAAGTAATAGTATCTCTACAATACTCGGACTGGAACTTCAGGAAAGCCCAGTGTTGGTATTCTTTGGGGCTCTTGCACAGCATGAATCTATATCTGTTGATAAAAACAAAAATGTTTTACTTAATTTTACTTGCCAGAAGGGAAATTTGGTAAAACTGGATTAAAAACGTCCCCCGACCGTAAGAGATTGGATTAATTCTGTAAAGTACAGAATCAAGTTGGATAGGTCATCACCAAAGAAGAAGAGAGATTTTTGGTTACCAAGTGTGAGTTGGCTGAAAGCTGAGACGAACACAGTCGTATGATTATGCCTCTGCACGGAGATACTTCACCCCTCCGGTTGGCCCCTGAAGGGCTCCGAGAGAGAGCCGGATTCAACCACGATAGGACAGGTTTTGTGTAAAGTACACCAACTTGAAATAGTTCTCTGGATGGTGCGGACAGAGGGGGGGGGGGGGGGTGCAGAGAAACTCAGAATATCTATTTTTATCTAAGGCGAACAAGGACTATAAAAGGAAAAAAAAAAAAACACACATCAAACTATGGATAAGGTACACTGACGAAATTTTACTGATCTAGGAGGGCAATGAGACAGCAGTTGATGCCTTTCTATTATGGCTTAATGAACAAGACACCTTTCTAAACTTCACGCTCACGATGAGCAGAAAGGAGCTGGTGTTTTTGGATCTCGACATCATGGCAGAAGACAGCATTTTGAACACTAAAACCCATAAAAAACCAATGGCAAAAAACTGCCTGCTATTATAGGATAGTTTCCACCCCAGACATCTAAAAGAAAATGTATCTTTCGGACAGTTCCTAAGGATCAGGAGAAACTGTACTGAACTCCGTGATTATAAGAAACAAGCTGCCCAACTGACAGAAAAACTGGAATCTAGGAACTACCCAAGAAGAATCGAGTCTTGGGCGATAAAACATGCATTAAACAACCACAGAGATGCCCTTCTGGAACCCCGCCAAACAGAATGACCAGGACGGGAGACCCATCTGCATCACAACATACAGCATAGTTTCCAACCTGGTCTCCAAAATCATCCCAAAACATTGGCGTATATTGAATGGAAATTTGTCTATACCAAGACCCATGTTCTCCCACAAAGAAGGAAAGACCCTGAGGGACATGCGGTCCACACCCACCCAAATGCAGTGAACAGCAGAGCAAGGACCCAAACCAATACTATGACATTTCCTATGGGCCACTACCCATGAGGGAGCTGTAGCATCTGCCACCTCACTAAGGTAACAAAAACAGTGTTTTTCAATAATGAAATGACATGGCAACTTCGAAACCTAACAAATTGTAATACATCAAGAGTGGTGTACCTCATAACCTGCCCATGCAACCTGCATTACATGGGTATGACCACTCGCAAAATCAGAACATGAATCTATGAACATCGCAGCAACCTCAGATGTCATTGCACAACAACTAAGAGGTCGTCTCACTACCTTGAACTCAATCATACACCCCAAGACTTCAAGTGGGTAGTCCTGGAACACATCAAGGACACAGAAAATTCAGAAAGTAGACTTTTTGAAAAAGAACAGAGATGGGAGTTTAAACTCAAAACGCACACCCTAGGCCTGAATGTCAATATCCCATGGGGCCAGTTTCTTTAAAAATTATTTTTCCGGATGACTATTTTGAAGGGTCCATCTTACTAAGGCAGTCAAGTCCAGCTGGCCCTGAAGTTACATACAGTAACAGGGAGGATGGAATATTTCCATATGAACTGACCTAACTATCTACCTATTGGGTTCATGTCACCTGACATACACCCTACACCTTGCCTCCCACCAACAAGCTATCAATCCTTGATAAACATCAGATCTGTGGGAACAACAATCCTTGAGTAAGTAATCTACCGCCATCAAACCAATGGCTGTACCTTTTTTTTTTTTAAGCATTCCCATATTAACCATTTGTGTGTGTGAGGTTTTCTATTACCCAAGTCAGTAGTCCCAAATCTTTCTAACACATACCCCTTTTTCAAAATGAAAAAGCAACAAATCACAATTTGTCCTTTGCGAACCTCATTGAAGGTTGATAACTATCGAGCCTGCGTAACTTAAGGGATAACAAAGTGGATCCTTTTCCAGTCATCATTACATTTTACATTTCCCTGAATACAAAATGAATATTACTCATGACTTTTTTTTTTTTAACTGTAAAAGTACAAAGAGGGATTGGATCAGTTTTTAAAAATACCCTAATGGATTCCAACCTGTGCCAACAAGGCAGCCTTTGTGAGGCCCCGAGCGGTCTAGTTTTTCAATCAGAGCACGTACGCGGAAGCACTCTGCAACATACCAGCTTAAAAAACCCAGTTGAAGACATGCATCGGCAAGATGCGGTCCCTAGGTGAGCGGATTAAGACAATCAGCCTCGCAGTAACTAACGAGACCTCGCGTCATTTGCAGTGAAGCCTCGCATTTAGAAAATGTGTAATTTTGCTTTCAACAGTGTTGGTCAATGATGGCCACAACTCTTCCTTTTCATTTTAGGGTATGACTACAGGACCCCTCCTACCTGGAGAGATCATGGCGCAATAATACGGCCTCTCTAATGTAGGTAATATTGTTTGTTTTGTCTTGTTATTACGTACCATAACCAGTCAAACCAGAGCGTTTTTCAGCCGCTTCATGACACAATTGGCAAAGGGTTTGGCAATTACACAAAGTATGACCACTTGATTTATATTTTTTAAGCACTTCTACACAAAGGGTGTTTTCACAATCACGTTTATAAGTTTTAGGTTGTATCAGCCCTAGGCTGAAGTCTATATACTCTCCCCTTTTTTCTGTTTTTACAGATACGCAGTGACGTAACATCACCCAGTAGTCTTGTATGTATGTTGTGTGATTCTGCAATGTGTTCCCATTTCGGACATTAAGGAGTGGTACCAAAAGGAACTATTTTCCTATGGTCCTGACAAAGAGCCATTAGGGGCAAGGTTCGAAACATGTTGGCATGGGAAAAAAAAACTATTTTTTCCACACTACACCCCTGATTTTAACCATACCGACTAGAAGCAGGAATAAAGTAAGGTGACCTACTAGTCAGGTATTTTTTAAACTTGCTTAACACCTTCGCTCCACTCCCCTCCCATCGTTTTTATCAGAGGAAATACCCAAATGTGCTCCAGCGTATCCATCTGGTCACAGCATGCCCAGATCCGTAGTGGATCGGGAAGAACCCCAATGATGAAACATGCCACCAAGGGGCAACCATGGTGGGTGAGGTTTTTTAAGAAAAACAGTTTCTCTCTCATTTCTTTCACTGTGGAGAGTGTGCTTATCTCAAATGTTTCTCCTTGCTGGGTTCCTTTTTTGTTCATAAAGTATCATTGAGGAGGGTGAACCCGTTTTTTTCTCTCTTCCTTCCCCCTTTTTTGGTCTATTGTCGACATGAGGGCAACATGTCTGGTATACCTGTTATTGATGTAATTCATCCCTCTTAACAGATGCCTATAGAATTGTGTCATGGGATTTTAATTGCGATGTTTAATCTCTTAGTATTAGCACCGGAGCAATAACTTTAGAAGAGGATAAAGTATGGGCAATTCCGGAGCTCACACTTAAACAGATTAAAAAATGGTCAACAGCAGCCCTGCAATTAAATACTTTTACCCTCAACATTGGCCTTTGAGCCTGCAATGGGATGACCCCATCAGACAGAGAAGGGAAGGTTAATTTTAATCTGCAAGGTGGGGTTAGTCGTATTGATTATATTTTGATGGATGTCAGGCTGTGGTCATGTGTAATTGACATGGAGGTGATATCCAGGCAGAACAGTGATCACTATGCCTTAAACCTCTACCTAACCACACTGGGCCCTAGTATTGCACCATATGACCTAGAATCCCTCGATAGGAGGCTTTTTCCATCTAGCAATAGACAAGGGCTGAGATGGTGTGTTATCGCTGCTACCCCTGCCCAACAGGTTCAGCTATAAGAGGCCATTACAATGGCTTTGAAAGCAGTGTTGGCACAAGGAGGGAATTCATTTGTAGCTTCAGTATGGTGGATCCTTTCAAATATTCTTAGCACCGTGTTCCACACCATAGCTTTCATTGGAAGAAGCTAGGACCAAACAGGTTCATGTGGCTAAATGGTTCAGGGAGGCCCTATTGGCTGCATCCAAGGGGAAAGACCATCACTCCTTCTGACAATTAGTAGCAGATAAAGGCCCCGATTGTACCTCCTCGCTGTGTAGTAATATAGTGGCTGATGCTTGGGTCAGACGTTTTACAAGACTTAATGCCCAAGAAGGAATGAGGGGCCCTGCTGCTAACTGCTGGCCCGACATTGAGCCTGACTAGAAGGGTAAATGCGGTACTGATGTTGGCCACCCGTGCTAAAGGTTCCACCACCACGGGGGAGTGGGAAAATGAGTTTCAATCATCCAGTGCTTTCCCTGTTGATGGCTCGTCCCTACGGACTGACCTGACCATGCTCCTAGTCCCATTACACTGAAATTAGTTGATGCAGAAATAGACTGGATTATACCAGGAAAAGTGCCAGGGCTCGATAAGGTTTCTGGGGACTGGATTAAAGCAGAGAAGGAGACTTGGTGCCCCTATTTTGCGCTTCTATTCAACATCATCATTAATAGACTTACAGTGCCACGGACGTGGGCGGGGCTAAACTTGTCCCAATATAAAAGAAGGACACGAGGTCTGACCCATCAAATTATCGCCCTGGTTGCCTTATTGACGGCTCACAGAAGCTTTTTAGTTGAATTCTGCAGAGAAGATTGAAAGCATGGATTAAGAATATAGATGTGTTGACACCCCTCCAAGCAGGCTTTAGGTCTGGGACAAGAATTATCGATCAATTGTTAAACCTACAATACTTTATTAGAAACATGTCACTTTGGATGATGGGTACCTTTATGTCGACCTACGGTCAGCTTTTGATTTAGTTCCCAGAGAGGGTCTGAGGGCAGTTCTAACCAACATTGGGGTCCCGAAATAGCTAACTGATGCATTTAGGAGGCTCCTCCAGGATAACTATGGTATGGCCCTGTGGGGGTATTGACCGATCCCATTCCAGTGACTCTGGGGTGAGACAGGGGTGCGTATTAGCCCGCACTTTATTTTTGTTATATATTAATGACTTGGTAAACATGCTAGAACACTGCAAGCATGATGGACATTATCTGGCTAACCAGAAAGTCCTGGCCCTCCTATTCGCGGACGACACGTTAACGGTCTTGAGATCCCCAATGAGTATCCCAAAGGCTTCTGCAGACAGAGAAGACTAGAGATCGATACAATTAAGACCAAATACATGGTACTGAAACCTTGTGAGGTGGCCAGAACGCACCCGGTCCTCAATGGTACCCAGTTAGAGAGGGTCCGCACCTTTGAATACTGGGTACTCTCAACAAGCAATTTGGCTAGTCTCCATAGATAAGTCCAAATTCAAATTAGAACATAGTAGGGGTCTTTAAGGGATCCAGCTATCGTCCCATGACACCTGCATTGCAATTTTACAACTTGCAAGCTCATACCTATATGGTGGAGAGCTTTGGGGGAATGCTAATATCAACGACTTAGAGCTAATGGAAAATGGTTTCCTCCGACTCCTCGCCAATCTCCCCCTAGCCAACCACTAGCACCACTTTAGAGTTTTGTTTTTTATTTAGACCCTGGCATTCACCACTTACCCGCAAAGTAAAACTCAGACCTTTGATGTGCTGGAGGAGGATCTGGTCCTCTGTAGATCTATTATCTTATCAGCTGGGCTTGGAAGAGATCACAAAACTTCCCAGGCCAGCTGAATTCCATGGTTGGGTACATTAAGAATTCACTTGAGGAGATCGGGTGCCATGACATGCGGGCTCACCCAAAAACATCTAGTGGCATTTCCAAGTCTAAGCTCAAGGAGCAGTACTGGAGATATGTAAATGGTAGAGTGCAACACTAGGGAGGGGGGGGGAAGAGGGGGTGTTCAGATATCCTAACTTCTACTGCTAAGACACCCAACATTAAGTTCAGAATCCGGACTTTGCCACTTCGATCATTTACTGCGAAGGGGTAGCGCACCCTGACCTAGGCTGCCCATTTTACCCAGAGGTCAAGGAAACTGTAGACTACGTTCTGCACTTTTGCCAGCAGTATCATGCACATGGGAGGAAATCAGTTATGCCGTAATTTGGGCATTAGGTACGACAAAATTGAAACTAGCGTATTCAGGGCAGACACAGCTTTATTAATTGTCTTTATTGTCTCTATATGTGGAGAGACAGACAGAAAAATATCGCCACATTGCCGCCCAGTATCTAGCACCTAAGAATCTTGTGTGCCAGAGTTGCACTACGCTGTCATTTCGGATTTCCTTTTTTAGACCATGACAGTATATAGCCAATATAGGAGTTTAGATGAAATTCACGCTTGCATCTTAAAGTTGTTGTGATGTGTCCCCTATATTCTGCTAGTCTTAAATATGGTTATTACAAATATTTTAATTATTTTATATTCTATACGCTATGCTCCCCCGATATGCTGCTAGCCTTAACTGTGGGTTTTAGAACTATTCTTACTATTTTATATCTTATATGTTATGTTGTTAAGTGGTTTAATGCATGATTTTACAGTTTTAAGTTAGTGCGTTTGCTTTTATGGCAATTGCTGAAATAAAGCTTATTATGATAAAGGTATTTTCTTATTTCAGGACTGTTGTACTGTACCTTTACGGTACATGTCCCGCTCTCAAGTGCTGCTGCGCATTATGGCAGTGCTCTCCTGAGCAGTCTTGAGCTCTTTAACTAGTGGAATGTTTTTACTTTAATGATCTTCACGTGCATGTACTGGTTATGTGTGGTTGCGTCTTCAGTTGAGTCACTTACTGCTGGAGGTTTGGCTGCGCATGTTGTAGTCTCCTTATTATCCTACAAGCTTAATTAACAGAACATAACTATTTGTAAAGCGCACGTTCACCCATAGGTCTCTTGGCGCTAACTAACAGATGTTTATTGTTACCCAACTCAATGGTACTCATTTTATCGACCTCAGATGGATGAAAGGCTGAGTGGACCCGCTGGGATTCTAACCTGTGACCATAAGGTCGAACACAGGCCCCTGCAGTGGATGCATTAGTCCACCGAGCCACCAGACCCAGCTGTTCTTCATTCTGCATATGCTTGTCAAGAATTCTCTTTATATGAAGTGGATTTTACTACGAAAAGAACCCACCAGAAAGAACCTTCCCAAAAGGACCCCAAAGACACCAATTGGATCAGTGAAGGTGGGAGAGCCACACCAACCGAGATTACCCAGGGAACCACGATATCTACACCAGTGAGCCCAGGTACATAGGGGTGAAGTGGTGTCGGAACAGCCCATTGAAGCCAATGGAGGATCTTTGAAGTCGGTCGGCTGCAGCGACTCTTGGACCAGGACAGTGTAACCCAAACGTGGATTCTGGACGAGAAGAACCTGAAAGCAGAGAAGACAGAGTCCAAACCATCCAGAGGTGTCTAGGAGGAGCAGGAACACAATGCCACCCCTTGTCATAGGTTCTTGCTGTAGCACAACAGTCTTGATGAAGTAGCTGTGGTCGCCAGGTGACTATGCAGGAGCCATCCACGGGCTGTCCCACGACAGATGAATACAGGAAGGTCAGTGGCCTGCGTGACCACCAACAAGCGTTGGCAACCGCAACAGTTGGGACAAAGGAAAAGATGCATGGTTGCAGACCAGCAAAGTCTGTGGGACTAACCCAGAAAGGGTAAGTCAGGGCTAGCGCTCAGTAGGCAAGAGAGGCAGCAGGAATCGTTGAAGCCCCCACGCAGCCCCTCAGGCAGCAGGCACAGGGAGATGCAGGGAAGCCTCAGTAGGCCACAGAAGATAGAGGCCCACTGTGCAGAGGATGCAGGCAGGATATCATTCTTGGAGCTGTGTAATGCTTGGGCTTCTTGGAGCTTGAAGATCTTTAGTGAAGACAGTCAACAAGCCCTGGCAACTGCAGAGACACTGGGCACAGGAAGGCGTTCAGGTCACCTAGAGATGGGTTACAGTCGCCCAAGTGGCAGGAAAGACTGGTCAGGCCTCTGGGGAGCCAACAAACCACCCCCTGTATTGCAGAACCTGGATATGTCCGTGGGGCAACAGGCTCAGAAAACCAGTCGCCAGTGTAGAGGTGCCTGCGGATGCAGGGAAGTTACTCCTCCACTCCAAGGGAGATTCCTTTTTGCTGCGATGAATGAAGAGTCCTTGCTGACAAGGAGGATGCACGGCCACACAGTTTGCAGAAACTTGGAAAAGTTTGGAGACGAAGTTGCAGCAGGAATCTTCCCACCAAGAGAAGTTTTTTCTTTGGTCTTGGCTCAATCCAGCAGCAGAAATCTGGTGTCCAACAGCGGGAGTGTCTTCAGACAAGTCTTGACGACGTCCAGGACAAATCTAAGGACTAACCGCCCGGAGAGCCCTAAAGTAACCTGTAAGGAGCTGGACGGGGGTGGGGTGGACCCTCCTCTGTCCTTTGTGTAGGTTTGTGCGTGAGCCAAGGGCTCCTAAATTGGGCAAACCTGGTTTATGCATGGAGGGCATCAAATGTGGCCTTCAATGCAGTCTGGTGGCTTTCTGAAACGCCCCCACCCTACCTAATTCTAAAGGAGAGTTGGTCACACCTCTCCTTTGCAGGAAATCCTTTGTTCAGCTTCCCCTGCTCGAGGTAGGCTCATCAGCAGAGGGGAAGAACAGTGTCTGAGGCCGGCAGTAGCGCAGGCTGGCACACAAACCCTATAAGGCTATACAAAAAGGTATTGGGGGGGTCCTCTAAGGACATACATGGTATCATGCAACTTACACTGGAATTGGTGTAGTTGCATGATTCCAACATGTTTGATACCAAACATGACAAGTTAAGGAGCAGCCATTATGTAGCTGGACCTCTCGACTTGCCAGTGTCCACTAGATACCTTAAAATGGTTGCCCTACACTTACAAAGCCTAGAGACTGGAGTCCAGGGTTTGTAGGGTTCTCTGCCCGTGCACGGTTACCCACACACTTAGGACCATGCACCCTGCCCTTGCACTCAAGGGCCTACTTTAGGGGTTTTCATAGGTTTAAAGTGCAGTGACCACCATATAAGGAAAACCTTATATCTAAAGTGAAAGGTGCATGAACCATTTCATGAAGACTACAATAGCAGCTCTACAGACACAGTTTGCATAGACTCCCACAGGTGACAATACATGCTGCAGTCCTTGGGAGACCCCCAATGCCCTTGATTACCATATACTAGGGACTTACAGTGGTACCCCAGTATGCCAATTGTGGGGTGTACTAAGCACTTACCAGCAAAATTAGAGAGAGCACTGCCACTGAGGTCCTGTTTAGCAGGATCCCAGTAAACTACAGTCAAAATACTGACATCAGGAAAAAAGTGGGGGTAGCTATGGCAAAAAGATCCTACTTTCCTACGTTCCCAACCCGCATAAAAAAGCCAGTATTGCCTACACCATAATACTTAAGACAGCCATTGTTTGTGTTACTAATTACCTTCCATTCACATTTTACTTTTGACCTCACATCATCCCTCAAGCCTTAATAGATAACAAAACAATGGCTGTTTCATAGCAATTTTTAATAACATTATAAATATACTCTACAGCCACACTACTATACAACACAGCTAAAACAGATTAAACCAGTAGCTCACGGAGAGGCGAGACCTATTGGCTTTGCCAATGTTTGTTTACATACAGTGGACCTGAGCCACATTTAATTTTTGTTGGGACTGCTGTTTTTGTGTTTTGACCCTTTAGTGCTGCAGACCTGGGTGACAACATTTGTTCCAGTCCATCGCCGTTTTCCTTGCTCCCCTCCCACTTAATTTACTTTCTTCACCTGCTCCTCTGGCACCTACGTTTTCTCCCTTGGCTGCCATATTATATTGGGTGTGATTATGGGGGCACTCAGAGGGAGGGGTTTAGCTTCTCATACAACTGCACAATTGCAAATCTGTTGACCAGCAAACCAGTATTTACAAACTGGGGCAGTGCGGTCGTGCTACAACTAACAAAGGCAGGCCGGTGGCAATGGTATCAATTACTGTTCAATTCCTTTTTTTCGTAAATTACTAGCATGACTTTCCCGGTTTTCATCTAAGAGACCTGAGTCAATTACTTTTTCTTTCTGTTCTGACTGCTCTCCTGATGTGTTTTTGATCTTTAAGATGCTGCAGATCTGACTGTCTTTGTCCCGTTCCTGCTGCTAATTTCCTCTCTCTGATATCACTCTACTTACCTCTTTCAGTTGCGCTCCTGACACCTAGCGTTTCTCCACTGGGTTCCATATTTGCATGGTCGTTATGAAAGTACGCGGTCTAGGATCTGACACAACCGATCATGGCCATTATAAAAATGGGGTTACCCCAATATGGTACTGGACCTGGGTATAGTATAATACAAAAAATAAAAATAAAAAAAACAATGGTCCTAGACCTATTTTAGAAAAGCATTAGTCAATACTCCTTGTATTCCATAGAATTACCAATTATTCATGAGCGTTGAACTCGTGCAGCCGCACCCGCTCAAAGTAATGAATACAATAATATGTATAAACAGTAAAAATGCAATACCCGATGTTTTACTCAACCATGCATTTAATTCTTCATGCCAATGGTATACAGTACTAATGTAATCGTTTTCAAAAATCAAAGCAGTACAATCATTAAGCAATCAATGTAGAAGGTTGCTCCAGATGGAACGTGCGGGGAGAAAGTGCTCAAGTGAAGGTGAGATGTGAAAAGACTTCAAAGTAGTGGCATAGGAGATGGAGGTTGATATGTTCTGAACAAAAAAGGGAAACGGTTGTAATTCACCGTTCCTTCGGGACTGGCCACAAGTATGATAAATACACAACTTTACATTTCATTTCATACAGATATAACTTCTTGTGGTGCACGTTTTTTCAAAGAAAACAGCATGTGTGGTCCAGGCCAGGTACTAGGGGCGTCGACGTTTCGATCCGTCTTGTGGCCAACTCACTTTGGGATTTGCTCTCGGCCGGACATCAGATTAACTTGGCCTTGAATGCCCCGGACACACAGAACAAGAGATTATTTACCCCTCTAACTACTAATTACTACCAGGCAACTTATTGACGCACACCATCGAGTGATTGCTGGGCCCACTAATCGACGGACCCTGATACACTAGGACCTTGGTTTCATTGACCCTGACGGATCATTATAAGAGTTGGTTGCCCCTTTTTCGTCCTGAGGAAGATCCGCACGGCCGAGGTTTAAATTACCCTCGCGGCCACAAGACGGATCGAAACGTCGACGCCCCTAGTACCTGGCCTGGACCACACATGCTGTTTTCTTTGAAAAAACGTGCACCACAAGAAGTTATATCTGTATGAAATGAAATGTAAAGTTGTGTATTTATCATACTTGTGGCCAGTCCCGAAGGAACGGTGAATTACAACCGTTTCCCTTTTTTGTTCAGAACATATCAACCTCCATCTCCTATGCCACTACTTTGAAGTCTTTTCACATCTCACCTTCACTTGAGCACTTTCTCCCCGCACGTTCCATCTGGAGCAACCTTCTACATTGATTGCTTAATGATTGTACTGCTTTGATTTTTGAAAACGATTACATTAGTACTGTATACCATTGGCATGAAGAATTAAATGCATGGTTGAGTAAAACATCGGGTATTGCATTTTTACTGTTTATACATATTATTGTATTCATTACTTTGAGCGGGTACAACCGATCATGGGCTGGCCAATAGACCAATATTTCATTAATTTATACATTTTTATATAGCGCCATTACCCAAAGGTGCTATCGCGCTTTACATTACCAATATTAAAGAACAAAGGCAGTACAGCCATGTTGGTAGCATACAAAAGGCAAGCCTATCTGTGCCATGTCTGCATGACTCACCGGAAACTTTGCTGGGAAAGTACTTGACATTTGGAATACAACCTATATGGGTTAGCAACTTCAAGACCTTCAAACATGTAAACTCCTTATATTGAAGGGCAAGTGGAACTGCATTATGTAACTACACCTTAATGGTTTAGTGTCCATCAGTTCCGATCCATTCTTACACAGCAAAACAGACTTTAAAACCTAATTCTGACATCTGCTTTAGCCAGTGAACAATTCACCTAGCAGTCAAGTTTAATTTCTTGAGAATCTTAATGCAAGGTGAACTGCAACATTCTCTGTTTGTCTGTGAATAGATTTGCTTTTTTTTTTTTAGATACTTAAGATAAAATGTTGTCTTTAATTTAGCATGGTATGGAGGTGAGGAAGTATGTAAAACCACACTGGATATAACCAGCTAGTTCAATATTTTCAGGTAAGCATGAAGCTGCTTAGCTACCACAGTATTTTATTTAAGTATGGTTATGCCAGGGACCGTATGCAAGCTATACAATTTTGCTGGTCCTGTGTACCTGGAGTGTAGTTTTGTTTTATACGGAGTCCAGGCGGACAGCTGAAGTGTAGAGATCCCAGTTTTTCTCATTTTCCATGAAGCATGATTAGCTTGTAAAAGTCACAAATGAAGAACAATGAAGAGCAATTAAACAGTGATTATGACGAACTAGAAGGGTGGCATCTTAAGTGAAATAATATCCGATCCCTTTAAAATATATAAAGTTATGAAGAACGATTGCTGTGTCGGACACGTGATCAGCTGTCCTAGATTAGTTTCTGGAATTCGAGCGGTATATTACCAAAATTAATTTCTTAGGTTCCCATATTAACCCATAAAATTACTAACTTAACAAGATTTAACAGTACAATTCTCACATTAACACTATTTTTCTACATCCCACTTAGCACACACTGTAATACCTCATTCGGATAATATCATAACCTAATAATTTCTTGAAGCACACACATGATTAGCCATGATTCTCTGGAAACTCGCCGCAAAAGTGCCTAAACGTCAGATTTAGTACGTGCAAGATTCCATAATGCCGAATTTAGCAAAAAAACGTAGTCCGCAATGCCACGGTTATCCCCAGCATAATTACCTAGACCCTTGCTGAAGTGGGTTTGTGATACAGGAGCCGGTCTGTCCGCCGTTTTATATGAGTGAGGGGTAAATTGACAGAGTAGATGTCTGGTCCGAGGAGGTCCTGTAACCACCCAGTCTGGGGCACTTACAGCAGGCTGCGCCCAGGCATCTTGCAATTTCACTACTGCCCCGAGCAGCGTGCCAACTAAGCTCGGTCGACTGCACAAGGCACGTACGTTGGGGTAATAAGTTCGCTAAAACACGAACTAAGCTTCCTGCGCGCCTACCTCGCCCTCAGGCGGCTGACATCACCGTCGTCACCGAAAGGCAATCACGCTCACTTCCTGCACGTTAGGCGTAAGACACGCCCACCCTTCTTCTCAGTACGCCAGGGCGGAGCGTCTATTTGGGGGCGGGAGGCAGCCAGACGCTGTTCCCAGTGTTTTCTGGCGTGGGGGCTGCACCTGGGCCCTCGGGGAGGCAGTACATTCTCTCATTGGCCCACAGTTTTGTTTGCTCCCATTAGACCGCTCGGGGCGGCATGAGAAAACAAAACAAGGAAGAAATGATAGGGGAGAGCGGGTGACACTGAGTGCCTTAGGAGGCCAGATTGCCACCTTTGCCAGGGAAAATTACTAGCCATTTGTTCACATTTTTTAATTTCTGCAATAAAATTGTGTGTTTTAGATTTTAACATGGCCTTTCTGTCTTTGTTTACTTTAATTATCGGACAGGGGTTGTTAAGGCAGTTCTAGAACACACTTCAAAGTGCTTTCATCTTACATTTTTATTGCTCTAAGTACATACAAGTAAGGGGAAAAATACCAGCTTTGGTTGATTTTCCTAATTTTTGATACAGCTGGGACATTAAAATACTGGTCATGCTGGTAAAAAAATAAAAGGGCCAGTTGGCAACTGTATTAGGAGGGTGAACTGATTGAAATCAATGAAGGAGAAACTTTTTTTCAGGAAGAGGCAAGGTTTTAGTGTGAGCAGTCCTACTGAAGTCCATGGCAGGCATTTCAGTTGTCTGGAGGTTGAAGTTGGGTCTGAAGATGGTAAGATAAGTGGTACAGAGCGACTGGAGAGAGGTGCTAACTAGGGCCGGACTGGGAACCAAAACCGGCCCTGGCATAGTGCTCGGCAAGCCCCCCCCGGGGCTTGGGGGTGCCGCCGAGCTCTTTGCGAGGGCCGGTTTTCGGCCGATTTTGCTACAGGGCCGATTTTGCAGCTATGCTGCAAAACGGCCCTGTAACAAAAACGGCACCCAGGGGGCCAAAACCGGCCCCCACCCGTGCGGCACACCGGGGGATTGCCCGGTGCCCGCTATGACCAGTCCAGCCCTGGTGCTAAGGTCCACAAGAGCTGTTCATATGGACACGTGGTTGGTGGCACTGAGAAAAAAGTGATAGGGAAATGGGTGTTGAGAGACCACATCATATGGAGGTAAGGGAAGCTGAATAAAGGGGGTGCTAAGAAGTGGTTTAGTAAGGGCACTGTGGGCCGTAACGCAAGCAAATAAATCAGGTCCCCTATCCCCTGGTTTGGTAGTATAAAACAACCACTAACTGGGGTGAAGTGAGCCCCTCCCTCTTATGGGGCCAGTGCCACTGCACCTGGTGCACTGTCTCTAGCTACTCTTCTGCTGCCGGCAGCCCATAATGTGAATGAGCATTGGGGAGGGTGCACACTCACCCATCCACTTACAAGTGCACACACAAATTCACACCCTTCCATCACAGGCACACTCATTCGCACCCATCCATTGACAAGCGCACAAATATACACCGACCATTCACAAGCACATACCCAGGCACACATCTATGGAAAGTGAGGGCTCCAGCAGAAAGGGGCGATAAGAACTTACAGTGGGCTCCCAGTGTAAGCCATTGATATAGCCAGGAAAGTAGCTTGTTCTGGCCTCTTAATTGATCCGTATAGCAACCAGGAAGGTGAGCCCAGTGTTTGGCGAGTGCCTGGTACAGCTCCAGCAGAACTGAAAGAACAGTGTCAAGACTGATCTCTACTGGGACCCGTTTTCCTGACCTCAACACCTCCCTTTAGCATAAAACACATACGCTGGCTAAAGAAACATTTGTGTGACTGTCTTAGAGTTGGTGAATGGCTGACCTCCAGGTGGGATGTGGGGGTCAGCAGAATGGTGGTAGAGGACCAGGACATCAGCAGAACCAAGAGAAGGACCAGCAGCAGAAGGCTGAGGAGCAGAGAGATGATGGTAAGGACCAGTTTTGGAACACCAGAAGCAGTACGGCCTGGTCCAGCTGAAGAACCTGGAGTAGGAGGATCAGGATCGGGAGCAGGGGAGACTGGTACCCAGAGGTGGATGATCAGGAAGTGGACCAAGAAGAGAACTTGGAAGAGAAAGAGTATCAGGAAAAGGTGGAGGGCCTCCACTACGAAAGGGAAGGCTATGGATCAGGAAGGCCAGCACAATGATTAGACCATGCACAATGAGTGTGAGTAGGACTACAAAGAAGGCCAAATGGAGGGCCAGTAGTAGGAATATCAGCAAACCAAAAGAAGTTATAATAAGAGGAGGACCACTGGGATGAGAAGTAGAATCAGACCAGCATTGATATAACGGTGTATGGTAACAGGAGCTACAGTTATTGACATTGCAGATATTGGAGCCCTCTGACTCATGATGGACAATTAACCCCACTGCACCTATCTGAGGAATAGCAGCTGTGACAGCAGCACTTTGCATGACCTGCCACCACACACTATTCATTAGCCCTTGCAAATTGGTTCTGTGGTCCAGGTAGGCAGTTCGGCTGCAGGGTCCTGCAATTGGACCAGTGAAACCTGGGATCTAGCTGTGGGTTGCTTACATCTGACTGGAAGATACACATGTCTGGCCAGTGGGACCTTATAGCTGGTGGGTCCAGAGGTTCAGTTTGAGGGTGCTGAGGTATACAACATGTGGGTGGGTACTGAGACCTCGCATTTGGAAGTTGAAGATTGAGAGCAGAAGTCCTGCAAAGGTCTAGCTGGAGATTTCGAGGCGTGCCTGACGAGCTTCGAGATGGTGGCAAGAAACAGACGGTTTGATGGGTTTTGACATCATGCTAGTAGGTCTGACATCAGGCTGGTGAGTTCTGAGGTCTGGCCTATGAACTTGAGGTGTGGCTGATGGGTTTCGAGGTGCGGCAGATGGGTCTGAAGGTCTGGCTTGTGGTTTTGTACGCCCTACTGTCTGGCTATCAGTGGCAAGGTCTGTTTGTACAGTGGAGATGCCTGGTTAGTGAGTGAGACCGTGTGTCTCATGATGTTTGGCTGGTGTCTTAAGCTCTGGTGCGACAATGGTTGCTGAGGTCTTTTGTGATGTGTGAGGAGGTCTTGCTAATGTGTTCTGAAGTTTTGCTGGTTTGTCTTGCTGGAGCGTTTTAATTGCTGGCTGACAGTTGATGAGAAGTTCTGACTGGTGGGCCACATGGTCTGCATGTGGGAACTGACATTGATTTGATGGTAGTGGAGGTCCAAATGGTGAACGCGGAGGTTAGGCTGCTGGGAGCAGAGGTCCTTCTGATGAGAGCAGAGGGCTGCCTTGTGACTTCCAAGTTTTGGCTTGTTGTCTCTGAAGTGTGACTGGGGTCTGACTAGTAGAATGTAAGGTCCTGCTGATGGATCAGGAAGTTTAGTCAGTGAATGCAAGATTTAGTTGGTGACTTCTGACATCTGACTAGTGAGTGCCACGATCAACCTGGTTGGTTCTGAGATCTAGCTGGTATGTACTAGCTACAAATCTGTCAGCTATTGCTTGTGTTCCCGACCAGAGGGGATCGGGTCTAGTAGTTCAGACTGGACTGCATCTATTGGAGCAGGACTTAGGCTAACTTGTGCATGACTTGTCTCGTTGTATATTGGTATGGTGGGTCAAAAATAATGGCCTGGAAAATGGCTTGTGTGATTGCTACTGGCTGAGACTTTTCAAAGCATTCCTCCCATCATTTTTGTGTTTTGCTTCCAGCCATAATTTTTGTGTTTTCCTTCCACCCATCACCTTTGTGCTTTACTGAGTGCAACTCCCTAAGTGTGATATAAATTGCCAGACGTGGATGCCTTGTTTGCAGTACTACAACACTCAAGCAGTATTTCACTGATGGGACCTAACTAGACCAAAACCAGTCAGAGGTTGCTTGTGTCCCTTTCCAGAGTGGACGTGGCCTGACAGTTTATTGTGTTCTGAGATTTGGACGTTGGGTGGCGAGAACTGGCCATTGAATGAAGCAGTCCAACCAGTGGATGGAAAGCTCTTGCTGGAGGATGGCAAAGTCTGGTAGGAAAATGATCATTTTTGTAGAACAGCGCGGGGATTGGCCTGAGCAGGCAGAAAAGACGCCCTGCTCAGACCCAGGGGTCTGTGGGTTTCTCCAGGCCGGCTGCTCAATGCAGCTGTGCTGAAGAAAATTCAAGTGCGCATGTGTGTTTTGGTTGGCCTGAGGCGACCGGTCAAAAACCGATGCGTTAATCTGAGCCAATCAGTGGGGCAATGCTCCTCCCCCATTGCGGAGGAGCCACCACTAAGTAACGGAACAGTAGTGGGAGCTGAAGTCTGGCCTCTCTGCATTGGGGTGTGTTGCTATGTCTTGGTGGTGACTCTTGACATCTGGTTGCTGGCTGTTGAGGTCTGGCTTATGGGTTACGTGGTCCTGCGGGGATGTCATTAGGGCTCACTCAAGTGTCCAGAAGTCTAGCTGTAGTATTCTGAGCTACGGCTGGGGTATTCTGTGGTAGATTGTGATGTGAACCCTTTGGGTTTTGATTTCAGACTGGAAGGCTCAGATGTCAGGCTGTTGAGTTCTTATGTCAGTTTTGTCAATCCTGATGCTTGACTTGGGTCTCCTGTTTGTCTCAGCTGTTTGTACTCAGGGCTGTATAATTTAATATAATATTTACTTGTCTATGGAACAGGTTGCTTCATAAATCTACTTGCCCTGGATCAACATCCACTTGTCCCTTTGGTACCATGTAGTGCAGCAACAAATTATGGCAGCGATCTCATTATATAAGAGGTCTGATAATAGCCTCTCTGATCATATCAGGGCTCATACATTAGTAGGGTTTGAATACCAGCAACTACCTTATTTTGCCACCTTTCTGCAAATCTACATACTGGAGTTGGAGGTAGGGGTAAGCAATAGTTTCAGGGTTTGGAATGCCCTTTTGAGTCTGTGTATATCTACTAACTTACATGTTTGATGGGTTTTCAACAGCTTTTCTCTATTTTTTTCCCATTCTGAGAAAGGTTGGACATTTACTCCTGACAACAGCAAAAGTTAATTTTCTTCCAGGGTTAGATTTTGGCATGAACAAATCTTCTCCTGCATATTTGCCAGTTCTAAAATGCAGTTCACAAATATTTTCAAGGAGTACGATTTCCTGGCATACTTCTGTAAATTCTTGTAATTTCAGGAAAGCCGTAAATCTGCATTAATGCAATGACATACACCATGATTTCACTTTTGTGACTTTCTTAAAGAATTGGGCCCCTAATTAGGTCTGGCTTTAACCAAGACGTTTTGTTTTGATCAAAATTCTACTTCTATCTATCTATCAGCTGGCTTCACTGTGGGAGACAGCATTCTGCTCTTTCACAAGGAGCATATCGGCACACAAAGTCGTTTTTGTTCAGTGCAAGGAACTACTGTGGCAGTGTGTGCTTTTTGAGACCAAACAATATTTTTGTTTTTTGCCAATGTTTGTTATAATGGTGAGGGTCTGGCAGCTCCCACAACATTAAAGTTTTACAAAAAACATGTCAAAAGAAGATACATTGAAAAACCAAAAGGCTGATCAGCAATGTCAGACCGACTGGTATTGCCAATGCTTGATTATTTTCATGTTACCCATAATCTTGTTGAAACTGGTTACATTGATTTTCCATTATGAATATATTTGGGAAATACTAGCATGCATCAACACATTTTATTAAATGATACTTCAAAGAAACGGTACCTTTATTAGTTTTGCAGAACGTTCTTTTCCTAGTTGCATTTTTTGGGATCCTTTCATTTTGAAAGCTAAGAATCTTCAGTCTTGATTTCAAGCTTCTGCAAATATTTGCATCTAATCAGAGGTCATTCTGGGGGTATTTTACATAGCTTCATATTGTTTAACTTTGCATACATGTGTACACATTTTCTACTGGATCTACCGTCAGTAGTGCAGTCCGAGCTTACAACAAGTCCTTAGAACGCTCACCCTAGTAATAAAGGCTTTGCCTTAATGAATTATAAATACAATTTCCAACAGCATGAACAAATGGACAAAAATATTACCTTATCTGCAAACAATGCACTTCCCTGATCCATAGTGTGGTACTGTAAACTGGCAGCCAAAGGGTTTGTGCTAGTAGAGGTTGGGTCTACTTGACCCAAGGACGAAATAAACATGAAAACTTGTTTGCCCTGTCTTGTGAGCCCTGGTGACATTCTATTAGTGGCTGCCAAGGTCAGGCTGGTGGATTCTGAGGTCAGGCGGTTGGTTTCTAGTTCAGGCTGGAGAATTCATATGTCAGGCTTGTGGAATCTGTAGTCCTGGTATTTCTGGCGACCCGGTTTGTGTGTCCTTAGGACTAGCTCGCGTGTCCCGAGAAGTAGCTGGTGGGTAGGATTTTATGGGTGGAATTGTATAACAGGAATTTGCTTAAGTCTGGCTGGTGGGTGGAGAGGTTTGGTTTATGAATGATGACAGGTGGCTTTTGTTAACAAGGTCAGGAAGTGAGGATAGTGGGCTGTGAGATCTGGATGGTGAGCTTTGACATCCTAATGGTGAGTGCCAAGCTCCAGCTGGTGGGCTCCGATGTTGAACTGTTGGGTTTCATTTTAAGTTTAGTAGGGTCTGATGTCATGCTAGTGACTTCATATGCCAGTCTGGGGAACCTGAGGACTGGATGCTATGTCCAATATTGTGATTTGTATCTCCTTAGGCCTGGCGTGTGTGTCCAGGGACCTGACGTGTGTGCCCTAATTCCAGGCGCATTGTGTGCTGAGATGCGGCTGATGGTTGGGTTTCTATGTCAAAGTATGGTGGATGAACTTATTTTGAGCTTCCATTTGTTAAATAGGACTGGTTTTTGCCTTGAAAATAAATACTTGCCTATGTGTAGGTTTAATTTGATGTTTTATAATATGTTTAAAAGTTTTGATCATTTGTGTTTGAAATAATACGTCAAGCCAGCACTGTAGCTAGAAGCACTGAGAGCAGAAACTGCACATGGAATTCAGGGGACTGACTGTTAGACTTGATAAAGCATGATGAGGTACTGGGGTGGAATGGAAGCATCCCCAGGGAGGCATTTGTCCACCTCTCGGGGCTGGACTGAATCCAGCTGCTCATTACCTACATACAGTAGGGACGTAGGATGGCTAATTTATTTCCCGCTTTCTCTTCTTTTCTTACTTCCCATCCTTATTGTTTCTCCCCTTTTCTTGCTTATGCTTCATACTCTTACATTTTGACCCAGAGATCACCACAGAGCCCCCAGTAGTATCCTGCCACTCCAGTGTGGAAAAATTGCCTTAATAATTCAGGGTCACTGTGGTTCTCCAGAGGAAGGGGGGCACTTCAAGCCCCGGTACAAGGTTGCTGTGTGATGTTTTAAAGTCTGAATGTAATGAGGTTATGTTGAGAGAGTGAGGAGTTCTACATGTCACCAGCATTATTTGAGTGGAATTACAAGAAGTGCAAGGGCAGTAGAGGGTGTGGGGTTAGCAGGCAACTCTTCACAGATTACTGATGAGAATGCACACTCTGACTAAACTCATTGATTACAATTGTTTCACTTAACATGAAGGGGCTGAACTTTCCTAACAACAGAGTCAGGCTCTGGAGTGCTCTCTGGGAAGCCCCCACTAGACACACCTTTGGATGCAAGATGAGCTCCAACTCACGGATAAGCAATCCCAAATAGCTATTAGATCTCAGCTCAAACAAAACACTGTGGAGTGTCTCTCTTCTTTCACAAATCCCTATGGCGAGTGAGAAAAATAAAAAGCATTTACAATGCAATTGTCTCAGCAATATTATAGGTAGAGCTATTGGTATTGCTCATTATTTTTTTATCATTTTTGTATGCCTAATGATGGAACTAAGCCTGGGAAGAGAGAGTAAACACGGTGAGCCATTCACCATTCCCCGGCCGGTGTGCCACTCCAGGGCAGCTGCCCCGGCCAACTATCCACGCATGGCATCCCTTTCAAACAAACAATTCCTATAGTTCGTTGCATTGCACGGGTGAAGTTGCGAAACAGTGCAGGCTAACAACATCAAATCAATGCGTCAGGCACACAAAATGCAGAAAAAGCAGATTGTTTGGGATATTTTAATGGGAATACGGTATAGGGAGCCCCGTGGGAGCTATCAATAAAAAATAGGAATTTCAGTAGTATGTTCAATGCAACACGTTGTGTCCCCATTATTGCATTTATGAATAATTTGCACATCTTTGATTTCGGTGGCACATCGGAGAGGAGTGCACAAAGTAGGAGGTAGACCCCCGGAGTGTACAGATGGGAGGGTGCCCCCCCAACACCCCTTGTGTTCTAGCCATTTTTCATGAATCATGCACAATGTAGAACTGCCGATGGACCACTTTTAAACAGCTACACATTGTAAGTGTTTAAGCACGCGCGCTCCCAGTGTTAGAAAAGCGCGCACGTGGACCTCAAGTGATCTGTCAGTTTCTTGGCATCTGCCAACTAACCATTAGCCCGGGAGTACGGAGAGTCGATCCTGCGGATTACCATAATCACGCGCTTTCCCCAGTGGTATGCATTCTAACTAGGGAGCAGGGCTTTTTGTGAGAGCCACGCGCTCATTCTGATGAGGGTGGTGAAAGCCTCGCCCTGCACGGGAGCAGAAGCGGTGTCTGACCGGAGCTTCTACGCCGCTTGCGCGAGCCGGGCTGCTAATACTTACACTGCGCCATGTGGCTGCCATGTGACAAGCGCTGTCACAAGGCACGCTCCTCCGCCCTACTGGCGTAGAAGCCGGATTGACAGAGGTAGGCAGGTATGTGGAAGCTCGCCTGCAACTGAATGACACTGAGAATTAGTAGCACTATATAGAACAGGGCATCCTCTGATTTTAGCGCTTTATGTAATGTTCGGACTTTACAACTATTGTCTAGCTTCAGAAACAGGATCGTTTTAACAACTTCTTTATAATTATCCTAATGTCTATTGTAGGGCCAGGGTATAGGGATGTACGCATTCGTTTTGAGACCTACATGCTTCAGTGCATTCTGACACAATCTAGACGAGAGTGCGCGGCCTTGCGCGGAAACAAGCAATCACACCTTGTTGTGGGCACTGAAAGCAGGGCTGGAAACGGCGATACATGTAGCAGGACTGCAGAGAGCGTGGCACCCACAACTCGACCGCACTCGAAAGAAGTGGGGAAACTGCAATAAAGGCAACACCGGACGGCTTCATTAGCACCTTCAAACCGAGGGAGCAGAGAGCAGGGGGAGAGGACAAGCACACCACTGCCTTTCTCCGAGGCGAAGCAGAAATGCCTCGGAGAAACGCAGCGGCGGTTTCAGATTCGGGGGCGTGTTTTTCTTTTCTCTCCTCTTGCCATTGGCTGGAGGAGAGAAAAACACGCCTTAAAAAAGGGCGTGGCTAAAAAGTGGAAAGAAGAGCACGGAACACGCCCCGAATCTGAAAAAGACGGAGCCTATTTGGAGGGACGGCTCTCTCCTCCAATGGCTGCCCTCCGTTTAGGAAGCCAGCCAATGGAGGAGAAGCAAAAAGAGAGGCGGGCTAAATAGCCACTCTAAGAATCATTAAATCTCCGGACTTCCGGTTCTGCCTTCGGCAGACCGGACGGTCCCTCGACCTAAAAAGGGGTGGTAGATTACGGTCAGAGGACAGATCCAGGGCAGATGAGTCACGACAGACACTGCATTTGCCTAGTCTTGGCCATGTCACCTTCTTAGTGGCCTTTTTGACATGTTTGCTTGCATTTCAGTGGGAGACAAAGAAATAATGGGAAATAGCAACCTTGTCTGGTGCTTTTAGAAGGATAGATCAGGTGCTTTCACAATACAGTCGGGTGCTTTCTCTAAGACCTATAAAAATGTATTAAATGCCCTGGGCATGCATGATACTTGGAGACATCTGGGGCAAAACTAAGAAAATAGTAGCATACAACTCCCTATCGGACCTATCCCACCTTGGAAGAGGTCACCTTAAAAGCTTTGCAAGATTTTTACGCACTTTCATACCCTCTTCTGGCCCTGTCTCTGAGGAGGAGCAATTCACATTTCTATCATGAATTTCTCTCCTGCTCTTAACCCCTGACAAAAGAGAGGACCTGCTCAGTGTTGATTCCAAAATAAATACAAAAATTCTTGCATCCAATTTGTACTCCCTCCTCCTCCCCGACCTGATACACCCCAACCAATCAAGAAGTATCAGTGGCCAGCAAATGCATGATAATATTTGCCCATGTAATCTACATGGCCGAAAAAGACAGAAGAAAAATTATGCCTGCAGTGTTGGTTTCATTAGATGCAGAAAAGCATTCAACCAGGTGATTTTTCAAACACTCCTCAAGATTGGATTAGGGCTCACCTTTATATCCATGGCAATTTGTCAGGTAGCACCCAACCACAATGAGGTTATCCATCAAGCCCAAACTGTCACATCGTTTTGCTCTGGGAAGGGGTGTGTATGCATAAAGTCTGCCCTTTATCACCGTTGCTCTTTGACCTCAGCATTGTGCCTTCCACAGAAAAGATAAGACCACTGAGGGCATCAAATTTGGACAAGATAGGCATAGAATTTCATTATGGCAGACAGAGGATTGTTTTTAAAGCACTTTGCATCACTTACAAAGCATTGTATGGCCAAGGACCAGCCTTTCTGAGAAAAAGCTTCAACTGATGCAGTCTAGGTAGGGCTCTCCGCTCAGCCACGGCCAACCTAGTGACTGTTTCTAGATTCCAGCCTTTGTCCTGGGGAGGTAGAAGCTTTGTGATTGGGGCTTCGAATGCCTGGAACGAACTCCCTTGTTGGGTTAAAACAATGCCTTACTTTCAGGCCTTTAGAAAGACTTTGTAGACCTAGCTGTTCTCTTCATAATATAGATCATTCTTGAAAAACATCAGGTTAGTTTTAATGTCAGATCACACGTGGGGAATATACTCTCAGTAGCGTTCAGCCAGCGTCAAGTCGCCCTAAGGGTAATCGAGCGCTTTACAAAAATAATAACATAACAAAATAATAACATAACCCTAATTTTGCAAGATCTATTCACCTCACAACCTCAATTCCAGCTTTTGGACTTCAAATATATGGTTTTAAGAATAACTTAACAAAATCAGAAATTTTGAACTTGGCTTTATCACCAGACAGGATGAACACCGTGTAAAATCTCAGAGTGGGTGATCCTATTGATCAAATATCACAGCTCTATCAGACCAACTTTCTACATATCCTTACATCCCTTTGTAATGACTTTTGCGGCTAGTCACTTTTTTTTGCTTATGGTTAGGAAGGATAAATACCATCAAAGTGAATGTACTCTCTAGAGTTTCTTTACATTATTCAAGACCTCTGTCTCCTAGTTCATTGAGCATTTTTCAAGGAGATTAAAAAAATTACTCTTAATTTCATCTGGCAGAGGGCACGAGCCATAATAGCTTTAAGAGTTCAGTGTCAACCTGAAACTAACCCGGGGGAGGGTTTGCTTTTTACCCAGAGTATCACTGGCCAACACAGCTATTTATCTTCTCAAATTGGTCCCTCAGAGATGTAGGAAGGTGGATATCTGACTATGGTTACCCCCAACTTTTTGCCTAGTGTCTAGCTGGTTTTTCGACTTAGTTGGCCTGAGATCCTGCCATTCAGGGTCTCAGGCTGTCTGCTCTCTCTGTAAAATGGACTCCATGTACCCTAGGTACATAACCAATTGGTAAGGATCACCTTATTGGACCCTGTACAGTGTACCCTAGGTACCCAGGGCATAGGTGTACCCTAGGCCTCCCAGGGGCTGCAGCATGTATTATGCCACCCCTGGTCTGGCCTTCCAATCAGACACAACTGGCTGATCACTCAGCTGGGGCAAGGTCGTGTAATCACCCCTTGCTTAGATATAGTATGCCTATATCTGCCTTATATATAGACACATGTGTACCTATCAGTCACTCCTATGGCAGGCCTTAACAATCCTGGAGGCAGAGTGCTTGGTAACATGTGAGATGGTGCTCTAGCATGAGCTGAGCCTGTCTGCAGCTTTCGGAACCATGTCCTTATGGCTGTTCTATGATATAGCCTACCATATACTCTTAAAGTGCCTTATAATCTTAAACGGTTATGGTAACTATGGTTGGGCTGTATCAAAACAGGTTGTGTAAGGTGTCTAACACTTTGGAATAATACCCCCATACCATTTCTGGTGATGAGGATATTATTCCTCCCTTCTAGAGGGAGAGACATGTTAAAATCCTACTTTGCTGTGTAACCTCTGACCAAAGCCTCAGCATCACAAAATGGATGCTGCTGCCACAGACACAAGTCTGACCTCCTGCTGCTGGGAGTGATCCCAGCCAGGGAGGCCTGGACAATAGGTTTCCTGCTTGGGGAGGTGCTAGCACCTCCCCAGACAGCCTTTAGTGTATTGGGGCAGGGTGGGCTGAAAGGAATGAGACATGCCTGGGGCACACAAGGTGTTCCTGGCATAGTCCAGTTCAAACCGGCGCTGGGGCACTCCAGCCCCAGCTCTGGCGCGAAACTGGACAAAGGGAAGTGGGTGTAACCACCCCCTCCCAGGTCCCACCCATAAGGCGTGACCTAGCAGGTATCCCAGCCCCCCAGATTAGTATAAGAGTGGGAGTTGGGCCTCAAGACTTTAGATTATCCTGAACCTGCAAAACTGAACAGAAACTCTGGACCTTCGACATTCGACGAAAGAAGAAGACTGAAGAATCTCCCTTGTAGCCAAGGAGTGGCTACCCTGTGCAAACAGGCACCATCAAGTGACTACCCTTTGCTTTGTGAAACGTTCGACGAGGAACCGATTGCAGAGCCCGACCAGAGCCTTGATTTCCAGACTTCTCCGACCCTCATCCACATCTGCAGCAGAGCTGAGATCCGTGGAGGCGACGAGCGACGTGGGACCGGCTACCTGGGAAAAGTGGCTAGTAACTTACAGCGCAGCTTCTGAGGTACCCTCGAAGTTGTGCACCGGGGATTGAGAAGCCCCAACCCCAAGCACCATCTGCACCGAAGACCAGCCCCCCACACTCCACGAGTCCTGCGTGGGGCCCTTCAGCATTTTCCTGCTTGCCGCGTCTGTCCGGTTGCTTGCCCGCTGGCTAGTGGCCTTTGTGACGACGCTCCCTGAAATCTTCTGCGCTGGTTTGGCTCCTCCAGACTGGCTCCCGCTTCTCTGCAAAGAAGAAGCACCCCAGACCTTCCTGGTCTGCACCAGAAGCAAGTCCTTTGTTCTTCGTGGGTTCCGCTTGCCAAGGCTTGGTGAGTCCTAGTCCAACTTCGACGCCGCCGACAGCAAGAGCCTTCGTGGGACAGCTCGCCTCCTGGTCCTGGTCGTCCTCGACGCTTCCTGGTCCTCCTGGCTGCAGCGACAAGCTTCACCTTCACCTGCAACTCTTCACGACATCGCCTGGTTCCTTCCTGGTTCCACGTGGTCACTGGCTAGTGACCTTGACTCTGTCCCTTCTGCTTGCAGGTTTCTTCTCTTCTTGATCCCAGGCTTGGGATCCACCGGACACTCTCTCCTGACTGCCTGTCAGCATCTTTCTTCAGGCATCCATAGGAGTCGACGACGAAAACGACGCATCTTCACCCCTATGCACCCGCAGCCTGTGGGCTAGGTAACTTGGGTACTCCGGTGCTCATCAGGATAGTGACTATCCTAGTGTCTAGTTTTCAAGTCTCAACTTCCTAGCTACTCCGGAAGTGTCCTAAATCTATCTATTTCTAAACTGTAACATTGCTATTGACTTTTACGCATTACGCGTGAGTGTTTCCACTCTGCACACGAATCCCGTGGGCCTCCCACTTCCTAACTAACGCTAGTGTAGTGTAGCCCCAGCGATTCCCTAGGCCTAGGCCTATTCTATTTCCGTGACAGTGGTTCTTATACCACTTCTTTAGTATATGGTTTGCGTGGCCCCTAGGGCCTAACTGTATTACTTACCTGTGTGACTTACTGTATGCATTAATAAGACTGTGTTGTACTTACCTCTAAACTCATAAAGAGTGCTGAGGGTTTGCTTAGAATAAATACACTTTATTTTATATATATATCTGTTGTGGTGTCCTTTCATTTGGTATTCAAGGGATTATATATGGTATCACAGCTGGCTTCACATGCCATTCAGAGTTTAGCCTAAGACTGCTCTTGTCCATGCTACCACTAGGATAGCTGGTCTATAAGGTTGACTTTACAACCAATCACCATAAGGGTATTTGGACTGATATAAGGTGTACACTATAACTAGTGACATCATACATCAGGCCAACTTCTCACATTGGTGAGCAGCGGTTGGGATCTGAGCTTGCTGTTGTAATACCATTGTAATCTTGAGATACTAAATTGAAAGATCACACAGATATTGTCTAGGTACATATAACATAGTTTATAATACTTAAGTCCTACTGGACTTAGTAGTTGTAGGGTGAAGGGAGTAACACACCCTGACTACAACTACTAGAGAGGTTTAGTAGATACAACTAGTGTAGGTAGGTGCACACACCACACCCTCACTAGAATCATGCCCCTGGATGGAGATCACACTGATGCTCCCTCAGGAGAGGAGAATCCTAGACAGGTTCCCTCTAGGTATGATGCATTCACATTCCAGGAGATGAGACAATTGTGTACCTCCAGAGGAATAAAACAGGGTGCAAACCCTACCCTTAGACAGCTAGTGGAGCTTCTGGAGGCCTATGATGCTGAAAGAGCTGCCAGGGATGGTGCCATAGCTGTAGATAAGGGTCTACCCACCACAGATGAGTCAGATGGGACTTCAGAGGAAGAGGTAGACAGCCAGAGCCAAGTAAGGAGACTTAGCCAGGCTAACTTAAGCTTACATGGGAGTTTGCATGGGGTCCCCCCCTACAGACCCACAAGTAGGCATTCACAGAGAAACAGGAGGGACAGATCCCCTTCAGGGGAATCCATCCACTCCCATGTCTCTAGCATCTCTAATGCTTCCTCTCACAGGGGAATGACTTCACCTGAGAGAAAGGAGCATAAAGCCAGAATGAGGGAAGCTAATCTGAGGATTCAGAGGGAAGAAATTGCCCTTGCCAAAGAGAAGCTTGCTCTGGCTAGAGAGCAAAAATTGTGTGGGTCAGAACCCACTGGTGGCAGCAACATTCCTAGAGATAGGGATAGGTCTTATGACCATAGAAACCTAAGCAAGATAGTCCCCCCATATCAGAATGGGGATGACATCCACAAATGGATGACTGCTTTGGAGAGGGCCTGCAAAGTACAGCAGGTACCCCAAAGTCAGTGGGCAGCTATCTTGTGGCTCTCCTTTTCTGACAAAGGTAGAGACAAGCTCCTCACAGTCAGTGATGAGGATGCAAACAATTACAAAGTCCTGAAGAGTGCTCTGATAGATGGGTTTGGCTTAACCACTGAGCAATATAGGTTGTTGTTCAGAGACACCCAGAAGACACAGACACAGGACTGGTCTGATTTTGTGGATTGTGCCACTAAGGCTTTGGAAGGTTGGTTAACTGGCAGCAAGGTGCAGGACTATACAGGATTGTACAACTTGATTATGAGGGAGCAGATCCTTAGTAATTGTCAGAACCAGCTTCTCCATCAACACCTGGTAGACTCAGATTTGACCTCTCCCCAAGAATTGGGAAAGAGGGCAGATAAATGGGTCAGGACCAGGATTAGGCCTAAAAATCAGGGTGGTGACCAAAAGAAAGATACCACCAAGCCTCAAGAGAAGGGTGGGGATAAAGCAAAAGATAAATCTTCCTCAGGGCCCCAAAACTCCACACAGGGTGGTGGGTCCCAAGCTCCCTCCTCTACCACAGTTAAAAAGCCTTACTGCCATGTGTGTAAAACACCTGGGCATTGGAAAACTGACAGCAGTTGTCCACAGGCTAAAAACAAAACTGTTCCTCCAACTACTCCTGTCACACCACCTATTACTGTCAGCAGTAATCCCCCAGGTGGTGGGAGTGCCCCCAAAAATTTGGTTGGGTTTTCTTGGGGAACACAGGGGGATCCTGGCTTAGCCAATTCCCCTACAGCAGCTACTCTTGTCTGTGATGGTGGCATGGGGTTTGCCAACTTCACTGCCTGTCCCAACACTTTGGGTAGGTACAGACAGGAACCCTACATCAATGGTAGGAAAGCTGAGGCCTACAGAGACACTGGAGCTAGCATCACTATGGTGGCCCATAGGCTAGTTCCCTCTGAGCAGCTTTTGCCTGGTTTCTCATACCAGGTAACTAACATTGATGGCAAACAAAACAGTCATCCCATGGCAGAAGTATGTCTCAGCTGGGGAGGGGTCACTGGCCCTAAAAGGGTGGCAGTGTCTCCAACCTTGCCTGTGGACTGCTTGCTGGGGAATGACTTAGAACTCTCAGCTTGGGCTGGAGTTGAACAAGACACCCATTCCAAAATGGTAGGCCTTTCCAAAAAGGGTAGTGGGGTTGTGCCAGTCACAACCCCTGTCCAAGTAGCTTTCCTCCCTGAAAAGGTTGGAAGGGCAGTGGTAGCCACAGCCCAGGCACAGACAGACTTCCCTGTAGAAATTGGCAGAGCTGTGACAGTCACAGCTCAAACACAAACTGAGTGCCTTCCTGAAAAGGTTGGCAAGGCTGTAATGGTCTCAGCCCACACTCAGACTGATATAGGTGTAGTGAAGCCTGAAACTATGGATCACTCCACACAAACAGAGAGTAGTGGGGAGGAAGAAAAGTCTCCCTCTCCCCAGACATTAGGAAGAGGTCAGCCTCCTCAGGGATCTGACCTCACCCCTTGTGAGGGAACTGCCCCAGAGGTAGCCAGGCCTGGCCTGGCAGAGCCTCTGATGTCAGTGGCCCCTTCCAAGGTGGGACCCAGTCTGGTGCAGGTAGCCTGCCTCTCTCTACCCTGCCTCAGTCAGCCCAGGGCTGCAGAGGTCAGGGAGGCCAGTGGACCCCAAGAGGGCCCCTGTCCACAAGAACCCCCCCTTCAAAAGAATGAGGATTGCCTGGTTAGTTGCCCTAGCCAGGTGATGGGTAAAAACATTTCTGAGGGATCCCCTTCACAGGTAGTTAGGGACCTCCCCCAGAGGGATTCTGTGGGGCACAGGCAAACATGGGACCTTAGGGCCCCAAACCTGACCTGTCCCTCCAGTAAGCCCACAAAAGGGACCCAGCCTCCAGCTTTAGGTAGCCAGAGGCTGACCCTGAGAGCACAGTGCAACTCAGTTAGAGAAAGAAAGGCATCCATGGTGGAGGATGATTGGAGGAAGCTGAGGCCTCACTTTGGGGACACTCACTTCAGTACTCCATCTCAACACCAGCCTTTTACTTTGCAAAGACACACCAAAGGTAGAGATTCCCTATGGTGGAGACCCTATGATATCTTTAGGATGAGGGATTGCTTAGTGGACCATGAGACAGGGGGTAACCATGCCAGTGCTGGTTCTTCCTTATATGGCCACTCAGGCAATAGAGGCTTACCTTGTCAAGGCCAGCCTTATCTCCTTTCGTTTGGGGGGGGGTTGTGTAGGAAGGTGGATATCTGACTATGGTTACCCCCAACTTTTTGCCTAGTGTCTAGCTGGTTTTTCGACTTAGTTGGCCTGAGATCCTGCCATTCAGGGTCTCAGGCTGTCTGCTCTCTCTGTAAAATGGACTCCATGTACCCTAGGTACATAACCAATTGGTAAGGATCACCTTATTGGACCCTGTACAGTGTACCCTAGGTACCCAGGGCATAGGTGTACCCTAGGCCTCCCAGGGGCTGCAGCATGTATTATGCCACCCCTGGTCTGGCCTTCCAATCAGACACAACTGGCTGATCACTCAGCTGGGGCAAGGTCGTGTAATCACCCCTTGCTTAGATATAGTATGCCTATATCTGCCTTATATATAGACACATGTGTACCTATCAGTCACTCCTATGGCAGGCCTTAACAATCCTGGAGGCAGAGTGCTTGGTAACATGTGAGATGGTGCTCTAGCATGAGCTGAGCCTGTCTGCAGCTTTCGGAACCATGTCCTTATGGCTGTTCTATGATATAGCCTACCATATACTCTTAAAGTGCCTTATAATCTTAAACGGTTATGGTAACTATGGTTGGGCTGTATCAAAACAGGTTGTGTAAGGTGTCTAACACTTTGGAATAATACCCCCATACCATTTCTGGTGATGAGGATATTATTCCTCCCTTCTAGAGGGAGAGACATGTTAAAATCCTACTTTGCTGTGTAACCTCTGACCAAAGCCTCAGCATCACAAAATGGATGCTGCTGCCACAGACACAAGTCTGACCTCCTGCTGCTGGGAGTGATCCCAGCCAGGGAGGCCTGGACAATAGGTTTCCTGCTTGGGGAGGTGCTAGCACCTCCCCAGACAGCCTTTAGTGTATTGGGGCAGGGTGGGCTGAAAGGAATGAGACATGCCTGGGGCACACAAGGTGTTCCTGGCATAGTCCAGTTCAAACCGGCGCTGGGGCACTCCAGCCCCAGCTCTGGCGCGAAACTGGACAAAGGGAAGTGGGTGTAACCACCCCCTCCCAGGTCCCACCCATAAGGCGTGACCTAGCAGGTATCCCAGCCCCCCAGATTAGTATAAGAGTGGGAGTTGGGCCTCAAGACTTTAGATTATCCTGAACCTGCAAAACTGAACAGAAACTCTGGACCTTCGACATTCGACGAAAGAAGAAGACTGAAGAATCTCCCTTGTAGCCAAGGAGTGGCTACCCTGTGCAAACAGGCACCATCAAGTGACTACCCTTTGCTTTGTGAAACGTTCGACGAGGAACCGATTGCAGAGCCCGACCAGAGCCTTGATTTCCAGACTTCTCCGACCCTCATCCACATCTGCAGCAGAGCTGAGATCCGTGGAGGCGACGAGCGACGTGGGACCGGCTACCTGGGAAAAGTGGCAAGTAACTTACAGCGCAGCTTCTGAGGTACCCTCGAAGTTGTGCACCGGGGATTGAGAAGCCCCAACCCCAAGCACCATCTGCACCGAAGACCAGCCCCCCACACTCCACGAGTCCTGCGTGGGGCCCTTCAGCATTTTCCTGCTTGCCGCGTCTGTCCGGTTGCTTGCCCGCTGGCTAGTGGCCTTTGTGACGACGCTCCCTGAAATCTTCTGCGCTGGTTTGGCTCCTCCAGACTGGTTCCCGCTTCTCTGCAAAGAAGAAGCACCCCAGACCTTCCTGGTCTGCACCAGAAGCAAGTCCTTTGTTCTTCGTGGGTTCCGCTTGCCAAGGCTTGGTGAGTCCTAGTCCAACTTCGACGCCGCCGACAGCAAGAGCCTTCGTGGGACAGCTCGCCTCCTGGTCCTGGTCGTCCTCGACGCTTCCTGGTCCTCCTGGCTGCAGCGACAAGCTTCACCTTCACCTGCAACTCTTCACGACATCGCCTGGTTCCTTCCTGGTTCCACGTGGTCACTGGCTAGTGACCTTGACTCTGTCCCTTCTGCTTGCAGGTTTCTTCTCTTCTTGATCCCAGGCTTGGGATCCACCGGACACTCTCTCCTGACTGCCTGTCAGCATCTTTCTTCAGGCATCCATAGGAGTCGACGACGAAAACGACGCATCTTCACCCCTATGCACCCGCAGCCTGTGGGCTAGGTAACTTGGGTACTCCGGTGCTCATCAGGATAGTGACTATCCTAGTGTCTAGTTTTCAAGTCTCAACTTCCTAGCTACTCCGGAAGTGTCCTAAATCTATCTATTTCTAAACTGTAACATTGCTATTGACTTTTACGCATTACGCGTGAGTGTTTCCACTCTGCACACGAATCCCGTGGGCCTCCCACTTCCTAACTAACGCTAGTGTAGTGTAGCCCCAGCGATTCCCTAGGCCTAGGCCTATTCTATTTCCGTGACAGTGGTTCTTATACCACTTCTTTAGTATATGGTTTGCGTGGCCCCTAGGGCCTAACTGTATTACTTACCTGTGTGACTTACTGTATGCATTAATAAGACTGTGTTGTACTTACCTCTAAACTCATAAAGAGTGCTGAGGGTTTGCTTAGAATAAATACACTTTATTTTATATATATATCTGTTGTGGTGTCCTTTCATTTGGTATTCAAGGGATTATATATGGTATCACAGCTGGCTTCACATGCCATTCAGAGTTTAGCCTAAGACTGCTATTGTCCATGCTACCACTAGGATAGCTGGTCTATAAGGTTGACTTTACAACCAATCACCATAAGGGTATTTGGACTGATATAAGGTGTACACTATAACTAGTGACATCATACATCAGGCCAACTTCTCACAAGAGAGACCAATAAAGTATGGCTACACATGGATCGGATAGTGGTGGGGTCATGATTCTTAAGGACCTGGTGTCGAAGCTCCAGGTACTTATATCTGCATCTTCTCAAGCACTCACTAATAGTCTGGAATACCTTAATAAAATGCTTTAATCTAGCTATATTTCTTTCACCACAAACCCCTATCTATTAAAACCCTACTTTTAAAGCAGCATCGTTTTGATAAATGGAAACAAGGAAATTGCCTCATGATATTGGGTATGTGTAGTATTCTGATGTTATGGTTTCTCTCCTATGTTATCCTGTTCCTAGCTGCTCAGCCTGTGTGGGTATTCTGAGTGGAATGTTTGGTGAATGGGCTATGAGTGGAATGCCTGTGTGACTGGAGAAGTGATGACAGTTGGTGGATGGGGCTGAGCAGCTAGCAGGCTGCTCCTGATGGGGCAGTTGATGAGGACGTACAGAGGATTTATACTACCTGTTTACTTACCTGAATAAACCTACTTGGATTACATCCTACCAGCGTGTCCTCTTTACTACAGTATGTTCCACTGGAGCAACATATAGGGCCTGATTTAGATCTCAGTGGGACTCCCGTCGTCCCTTCACGGCTGCCTTTACAAGTACTCTGTTCAGCTGACGGATTCCCGCCCGCCGTATTTTTATGTGGGCTGGCTGAATGTCCAACCGCGTTGACGGAGTGTTTTTCTTTGCATAAAGCGGCTCACCGCTGTTGATGCGGCAGACTCCTCTGCTGGCTAACATTACCCCATCACTATCAGGGTGGCAGGACTGAGCTGAGCCAATTTAGATTTCAAAGTTGTGCTTGCATTGCTGACGGAGGGATTCCGTAACAGGACGCTTTCGGCATTGTACTATTCCTGTGGCTTTGGATGGATGCTAGCATCACACTCCTGAAGTGTTTTGGCAAATTGTATTCACCTGCATACTCCACTATAAAATACACACCATTTCTGACCAGTATCCATTCCACTGCAGCAGAACATTGTCAAGGAAAACGTTTTTGCAGTGAAGTCATGTTTTATTTTGCTTTATTTCTTGTTTATTTTTCTTCCTCCATATATATTGTTGTGGGTTGTAAAATGTATTTAAGTGAGGGAGAATTGTCAGTCATGGTGCATGAAATAATTACAGTAGATCCACAATTGTTTGGACCCCGAGTACCAAATACAACTTTATCTCAGAAAAGGCAAAAGTGGGCCAGAATATTTTACAGAGTGAATGCTGTAGCAAGCAACCTGCACACACAGGAGTAAACTAGGAAGAGGTGAAATGACCTGCGGGGAGAGTGAATTCCCCGGCCTCACAGCATCATCAGGAGGCCCAGAAGACTGGTGGTGGTTATCCAAGCTTCCCCTTACAAATATTACCCAGATCCTACATCCTGAAGGCTTGACAGGAATCCCTGGTGGAGTGGAGACTGGTAAGTTATACTTTTGAATATGTCACTAAACCTAAATTTTGTTTTTCCTGTTCATTTTTACTGCATATTTTTATTAGGTATGTAAAACATACACTTTTACATGTGTTGTTAATGTTTAAGTGAAATGACTACAACTATCTTGTATTTTTTTGTTAAAATAATGTTGTAATGTTATTTATTTTGGTCATTATCTCTTTTCTTTCAGATTTCATATATGCTTCAGTATTATGTATTTATCAATCTCAATTCAATGTTATGTTTTTAAATGTTTTTGGTTTGAATTTAGTATGTTGTCATTTTCTTGTTATGTCATTGAAATAATGCTATTTGTTTCAGAAATCAAAGTTTATTGACTTAAAAATGTTAATGTATCTTAATTTTGTATGCTGTATTTATGTTGTTCTTTTAACAAATGTGCTTTACATTGTTCATATGATGACTAATGCTACTTATCCTTCTAAGTTGTCTAATTTTTAGAAATTTCGCCTGCTATACCATGTTATGGTTTCTTTCACATTTCTCCTTTCTACAAAGCTGTGTTGAATGTGTGGTATATATTACATATACTTTTTAAAGAACTTTTTTTCATTTCTAGACATCATTTTCCCTGCATTTTTTGAAGTATTTTTGTGTGTAAATGAATCTATTTTTGTAATTTCTTAGAAGGGTACTGAAAGATATAATAATCAAAATATTTTTATGGTCACTTTTAAGTTGCTACATTGTGTGCTTCAAACTCATTTGATATATAATCCAGGCTTTATAAATATATATTTTTGTTCAATGTATTATATGTCCAACACCCAGAGTACGTGGACAACTATCTGCCACTACTACTGATGATACCTCCACTCCAGACCAGGAACAAGCCTTCAGTGAGGAATCCACTCCTGCAAGTCTGGATGTTGAGGAGCAGGCTGGTCCATCTGATCTGCCTGGGTAGATGGCTACAGTGAGTCTCACTCGGCTCACACCTAAACGTCCCACCCCAGCTGTTACCACATCTCAGCCTCTGGATACCTCGACTTCCTGTATCCAAAGGAATATCACCCCAATCTTGTGCCCCCAAGCCCTGGCTGCTGTTGATGCAAAAACCACTACCACCTCCAGTTCAGCCAGGATACATTGGGATATGGCACACTGAGTCAAGGGCACAGGGTAATGGGGGTACGGTACGAGGGAGGGAATCCGTGGGCCAGCAAAGTGAAGCCACTGAAATAAATGTCACCTAGGCCACCATAGACCAAGTCTTGGGATCCCTCAATCAGTCCCAAGACAGTTCCTGGAGAGATTTGTTAATGGTTTTTAAACATTTTCAAAAATGTTAGGAGCAATAATATGTCATTACAAAAGTGTGGCCCAATGGTTTCTGAAGATACTCCCTAAATGCAGGAGATAAAGATTTAACTAAGCCAAATTTTAAAAGGCTTGAATCAATTGAAATATTTAGATTTTGAAAATGTTTTAAGAAAAAACATCAAGATCAGTTATGTTTACACAGATACAATAAAACTATTGTATATGTCTTTACAGCATCTTCAGGAGCAGGTGAAGGAGACATTGGCCAGGAAGGCGGGGAAGCAACTGGCCACTGTGTTTCAGGTGGTGAAACATCTGACACTGATGGATACAGTGGCACGGAGGGTGAGGGGACTGGAACGGAGGTCACCACCTTGTGATCTTCTTAAGAGGCCTCCACAAGTCACCAGTTCTTAGTGGCAGTGGACCCTACCGAAACTCTGCCAACATCATCCGTGTCCACCACCCAGAGACACATCTTCACCCTCCCTCTTGCTCCCCCCAATTGGCCAACCCCCTCCCCCCAAAAAAAGGGCTGGGATCTCCTTTGGAACAGGCACCTCACCCCCTGCCCCTGTCACCCTGACTGCGCTGAGTGAGAAGGCTTTTGACCTCTTACCCAACATCTCTGTTGGCTAGACTGTGATAGGGAATGGCATGCAGAGACTATCCCACCAAATGCAACACATGGTTACATTTCTGGATACCATTCACAGTTCAATGTCTTGCATGCAGAGATTGCTTGCCAAAATAGCAGCCTCCTCACTCACCGCAGCCTCCCAACCAGCCCAACCTTCTGCCCCCATCTCAGGTCCCTTCCTCAACCCCAATCCCAAGCACACTCACTTCTTTGCAAGCACCCACTGCAACAGACCCATGCAGCACAATCACACACACACAAAAACAAACACACAAAGAAATACAACCAAACCCTCAAAAAACATACACACACTATTGAGACACCCACAGGCACCACAAATACAACACCTACAACCACCACAACCCCCACATCCACAACCACCAGCACAGCCACAACCACTAGCATACCCACAAACACCACACCCATCCCACAACTACCAGCATACCCACAACCACCACCACACCCACAACCACACCAACTTCCAGAATAACACACTCATCAAAAGCAACACACTCAGACAAAAGCACACCTAGGCACAAAACAACACCAACGAAAAGCAAACACACACACTGACCAGAGTCTCAAACAACGGCCAAAAAGCACAAATCTAACACACATAACAAACACAAGACCCACATGCAACTGCCAAACATATAAACACAATCAAATCCCCCACTCCAGCTCCCACTCCCTCCCAAACTCAATCCTCTACCACCCCTCCTACCCTTTCTCCTCCTTTTGATTTTGTATCTTATCTGTCCTTGATCCTTTCCAAAACTAAGCCCACCCCTTCCAAGTAAAAATATTGAGGTGCCTGCTCTGTGCCTAATAGATGGCCCTTAATGAGGAGGTTACCCTGTGAACTGTGTTTAGGAAGCAAGTTATGGGCAACAAAGCCACAGGCTGTTATTGTGGGAAACCCTTTTGTTGTTCTTATTTATTTTTGTTTGAATAAAAGTGAATGAGAGAAGTATCTCATTTATGAATACAAAATGATAATTTTACAAAGTTTGTCCTAACATTATTATTAATTTACAATTAATTGGTTATTGAATATGTTAATGATGAAAATGTGAAATACATATTCTTACTTACATTTATGACAGAAAATACAAAAACATTTTTTTATTATATATTTGAAAAGTCCAAATATTAATAAGTAATGGGCATTACATTTTTGGTGCAAGCACTCATCATGATATTGCACACTTACACGAAATAAACAATTGACATTTTTATTTTTAAGTGTTAATACAGGTCAGTTTATTTTAACTTAATAAGTGAAAAAAATAAACACATATGCATTACACCTCTAAAAAGAGCAGAAATGTAAATTTAATAAAATGCTGAAAATGCACTAGACAAGGGGAAATGTTACATTAATAAATTAATGAAATGATTTACATTTAGATATAACATTGATTTTACATTTCTTTTTAAAAAAAAGGGGGTTTACCTTGTCTGGTGCAATTACTAGATTATATTACATTTAAAGTATTCAAAACGTGTAATGCATATGTTTATCATTTGATAGTTTCGAAAAATAATTAAACACACCTATATGAACACATTATGAATTTTATCAATGTCACATTTTGTGTAAGTGTCCATTTTCATGAAGGAAGCTTGCACCAAATTTTTAAAAAATGTACACGGGTGTGTCTTTAAATTTCTTAAATGAGAACATTAAATGCATATGCATTACATATTGAAAATAAATTGCATGTAAGGGAATTTTAAAAATGCACGAGTCCATAGCAAATGTACACAGACAATTAAACGAAAACAAGTAAAAAAGAAGCTTACCTTCAATTCCGGCGTGGACAGAGTTTATTTGCTTCATGGTCAAGTAGGAGCATCAGAGGAATGACTTGGAAAATCGGGTGATTGGTGGAAAAGGAAGTGGAAAAAAGAAAAAAAGGTTAGTTTCTACCTTATTTACCTTCTAAACCACCAACTCAGGTGTGGAGGTTTACCCACCACAGTTACGTCAGCGGAAAGACACATCGTGATTGACCAGGTGGAAATATTGGCTGTACTCCTTCAGACAGTCACTTTTGCCTATGGCACCGTCAAGGCGGGAAAAAGATTCTGGCGGAGTTGGTGAGACTCGGGCGGTCTATCGTCCATAGACCCACCAACACCTAAATAGAGTGGGTGGACCACCTAGTAGGTGGGCGGGGAAACCAACGGAAATGTGATGGCAGGACCAGATTTGCCAAGATCTAAATCAGGGCCTTTGTCTTTTCAGACATGTAAACAAGTCTGTACATTAGGTGCACAAACTCTATCCCATCACAGGCGCCTTGTACTGGAGGGGCTGTGGCCTCTTAGGTGATTTCTAAAATATTTTATGGAATTTGGTGGGATCGTCCCAACATTAATCCATTTTGGTTGAGATTCTGGCAGCCATGAAAATGATATTGGAATAACCCATTCCTTCAGTTAGTGCCTTTGTTCTTCTGAGTCTTTGTTCTTCTTTCTTAGAACATAAGACTAAAGTGGACAACCTTCTCATGTGGAAAGGCCTGAAGGGCAGGGCAGCAGAAACCACCCTAGCTTAGTACAGGAAGAGGCTTTGCCTCTTTCTGTTTATGAGCTGTGCTGTCTACACTAATGCACTAACTCAGAAAAATGTCAGGTTAAATTAATGAACGTTACACAGCATAAGCACATAAAAACAGGTGCTCTGCTCTGCGCTCAGTCGGCTCAGCCCATTATACAGCCCTGGTGCTTAATGACTGAATATTGTGGCGCACTGTGCATCCCCAAGTGAAGCATGAGTGCTTGGAGACTATCAGGATAGTACATTCTGCAGTGTATGACTGGCCATGCCATAGACTGTGCAGCGAAAAGTGCAGACTGGGCTCTGTATCACTGACCGATATACTTATTCGCATAGGTTACAGACAGCAGAGAACATGCACAAAGTCATACATTTTTTTAGTTGAGGTATGTGCAGAAGGAGGAAAATAGAAACTCTCTGACCCTTCCTGCATCTGCACAGCACAAACAATGAGTTCATGACATGCCCCCTGTTGAACAATACATCCAAGAACACACAAGTGCTTTATGCTATGTGGTATTGTGCATAGTAATGTCGCCTGCAGATCGTCTGCACTGTGTGCTGTGCATCAATAGTGCTTTAAAACAATGCAATCTGGGGCCATATCTTGATCCCGTTCTGTATGCTGCGCTGATGCAGAAGGTTCTTGTCCCTTTCTTTTCTCAACCACAGCACAGAGATTAACTTGAAAAATCTATGGGTTAGTACATTACATGAACTACAGTCAGCAGAGCTCAGAAACCTATGGCAATAATTATCTCTTTGTGTATTTGAGCTCTACTGTGGCTAGCGCATGCACTAACTGTGAGATAGGACAAATTAATGTATGCGCTGAAGATGTGAAAAAGAAATGCACAGACCTCTTCAGCTGCCATTGCTCAACAGGAGGAAGGAGAGCACATTGGGAAATTATTGGCATGCTTGCAAGTGCCAAATCTTTTAAGAATAAAATAATGCAGATTGTAAATCCAGAAAACAATGTAGATATATTGAACCAAGCCTCAATATAACAATTTATTCCTGAATCACAATAATAAAATATTCTTAGAAAGTTGTAAGATTAAAAAAAAAGATGTATTAGAGAATTGTTTGTAAAACATGCAAAACTTGTTAGACTCCTTTCAAGCCGAAGTAATAGCTAAAATCTTCCACCAGGGTAAGAAACGGCAAATTCCGAGCAAGGATCTGATCTTCTCCGCTATTTTATCATTTTTTTCAAAATTCTTGAGTCCATTGATCTATCAATTGGCAAATAGATTGACGACTGGGGAATCTTACCCATCATCATTTTATAATGGACCAATAATTAGTGTTGTTAAACCAGGTAAAAAGCTGTTAGACGTCAAATTTTATAGGCCCTTTACTTGTTAAAAGCCAAGTATAAAATAATTGCAAAGGCCCTGCCAAACAGGATAGTCCAACATACTCCCTTATTAGTTCATCCTGATCAATATGGCTTTTTCCCCGGTAGACAAATATACATTAACACCCCTGGATTAAATATATGAGACACCCTGCTCAGCATGTGAAAAGATAGACTCTGGGAAACACAAGGAGATGATGGACGGAGCGCTGAAACTTTTCAGACACTCACCCCCAGTCACAGATCTGGGTTGAATCCATCATCATTCTTTAGCTCACTTTGCCACCTCAGTTCAGACCCAGCTATATGAAAATCAGTCTTGACCCTGTGCCTCATGGGAACATTCCAGCCCGAACTGCCAAACCAGGTCTTCCCTGAACCAGAAACAAGCATCCTGGGACTGGTTTCTGGGTAACACCCTTCATCAGCCAGGCTAGCTTGAATCCAGTGGCAAAGTGAGCAAGGGACCCACGTCTGGGCATACCCTGCCAACTTAGGGCAAACAAAGCAAACACAAGGAGATGATGGACGGAGTGCTGAAACTTTTCAGACACTCACCCTGATCCAGCGGTAATTTCACAGTAATTTCTCAATAAAAAACCTAATTTACCTCTATTTTACCGCTGTAAAGGTGAATGGACCTTTGCCACCATGTATCACCTTCAGGAGACTTTACATAAACATGAAAACATGAAAAACAAAATCAATATTTAAGCCAATAAAGAGAATTGTGAGTATTTTTAAAGGGTTTTATTTTCTAGTTAAAAGTTAAAGTTCTATGTCCCTTTATTCATTAGTCAAATATCAATCAGGCTACAGAATTGAAAATAGGAAAAATAGAATTAATACAAAACATATTATAGGTTGCATACAAAGCACTCCATAAAGGAGGAAAACCCCTAATTCTATGTCAGTCAGAACTCTTTAAAGAGTTTCAGAAAAAATTCAATTCAAGAGTGAGTTTGCAAGGCTAATCAATAATTAATAATTGGCAAAAATCTCCCATAAAGAGAAATAAATGCATAAGACAAATAAATCATTTTCAAAACTAGTTAATTAGTCAAAGCATAAACTTAGAGTTTTAGCATCTAAATCTAAACCTGTTCCATCAGCTGTACTCTCTGCCCTGGTCTGTTCAATCTGCCTCTCTGTGTTTCACAGAGAGAGGCTGCCCGCCCTTCACAAGACCACAGAGGAATGTGATCTGCCTTGCCAAAAATATGACGTGCAAGGACTCTCTGAAAAAAATATGAGCAAGAACCCCCACCTCCTTCTGTCTCTCCTCGGACGCAATCTCTTCCCAGGCTGCACCCGCGACGTTCACGTACCTAACCCATATGATGTCTAATCTCATCTGCTCCCTCTCCTCTCTCCTCCTATCTCTTCTAGTCTGACACACCCCCTAAGGGGTCATTATTTATACTCTAATTCTTGGCTGACTACACTAAAAATGTAGCAGTTTCAGTAGAAACTCGCACTGTGATTGGTTAGCATAGGTGACATAAGGGTCTCACCATCCTGTTCTCATTGCAAATACAACCCATACCAGTTCTGACAATAGGGGCTTAATGCTAAGAACAAAATACATAACATGCATCAGTAAGAACATTTCTTGCAATACAATGTATCACTCAATTTCATGTCTCTCTTTCACATAGCACACAGGAATGACACTTTCCCACAATCACTGGTACATTGCCCCTATGACAAGAATGTACAGTTCACTGTGGCCTTGACCCATGTGTCTTCACTTGAGGCACTTGGCAGTTCATGTAGCTGGTTCTGCGCATGCGTCTCTCATTCAGCACAATTCTCAGCCATGCTGGATTTCCAGGCAGCCATTTTATGATAGGCCCAAAAACAAAACAAACACAAAAGAGTATTAATTTATTAAATAAAACTCATTATGTTTACCTCCCCCATACTAGCACCCTGTATTAGTTATTACCTAGCAAAAGCTATTAGTTTAAAGCAGCTTTTCTATTATTTGTGCACATCATGCACAAATGTGCAATGTACAACATAGCATAAACATGCACCAGGGCAAATTTTCAAAACGCAAGCAGTTAATATATATTCATAGCAACATGCTCCAATGTTTTAGATAGCTTTTCAAGCAAAATGTTTTTGCCCCACATGTAGTGTTGGTGCATGGTTGATTAATTAATACACATTATAAAAAGATGTGTTATGAACTGAATATGTATTGTCTAAATATGCAACAAAGCCAAAGTCTCTTGAGACGGGAACAGGGAGTGTAGATTATAAGGGAAAGGAGCTGGGAGGAGAGAACACATTCCATGCTTATCTTGAAAGCTAAAAAGGAAACTGCAATCAGGAGTTTCTCTAAACTGCAAAAACACATGTTAATGCAGCACAAGCATTTCAGACTGTAAGCATTTTGACCAGGCCTCATTTTATGTCTTTCACTTTGCATGCACCAAAAGTGCCCCTTTTAAAAAGCATTTGACTAGGCCTCATTTCATATTTCATGTGCCATGTGTTTTCACTTGCACCAAAATCTGTGTGCCATTTTAAATGCAGTCTGTCTGAAACACAACACAGAGCGATGCTTAATCTTGATAAAATCTAGCTCGATCAACCCCCAGTCACAGATCTGGGTTGAATCCATCATCATTCTTTAGCTCACTTTGCCACCTCAGTTCAGACCCAGCTATATGCAAATCAGTCTTGACCCTGTGCCTCATGGAAACAGTCCAGCGCGAACTGCCAAGCCAGGTCTTCCCTGAACCGGAAACAAGCATCCTGGGACCGGTTTCTGGGTAACACCCTTCATCAGCCAGGCTAGCTTGAATCCAGTGGCAAAGTGAGCAAGGGACCCACGTCTGGGCATACCCTCCCAACTTTGGGCAAACAAAGCAAACACAAGGAGATGATGGACGGAGCGCTGAAACTTTTCAGACACTCACCCCCAGTCACATATCTGGGTTGAATCCATCATCATTCTTTAGCTCACTTTGCCACCTCAGTTCAGACCCAGCTATATGCAAATCAGTCTTGAACCTGTGCCTGATGGGAACAGTCCTGCCCGAACTGCCAAGCCAGGTCTTCCCTGAACCAGAAACAAGCATCCTGGGACCGGTTTCTGGGTAGCACCCTTCATCAGCCAGGCTAGCTTGAATCCAGTGGCAAAGTGAGCAAGGGACCCACGTCTGGGCATACCCTGCCAACTTAGGGCGAACAAAGCAAACACAAGGAGATGATGGACGGAGCGCTGAAACTGTACAGACACTCACCCCCAGTCACAGATCTGGGTTAAATCTATCATCATTCTTTAGCTCACTTTGCCACCTCAGTTCAGACCCAGCTATATGCAAATCAGTCTTGACCCTGTGCCTCATGGGAACAGTCCAGCCTGAACTGCCAAGCCAGGTCTTCTCTGAACCGGAAACAAGCATCCTGGGACCGGTTTCTGGGTAACTGATTTGCATAAGGCTGGGTTCAAACTGGAATGGCATGGTGAGCAAAAAAACGATGGATTTAGGCCCAGATCTCTGTACTGGGGTGAATGTATGACATTGTTCTGCATTCTGTCCATCAATTGTTTTTGCATTTGTCACCCCAAGTGGGACGGGTATGCCCAGACGTGGGTTCCGTGCTCTCCATGCCACTGGAATAAAGCTATCCTGGCTGAAGAGGGGTGAAACCCTGAAACCGGTCCTAGGATGCTTGTTTCCAGTACAGGGAGGACCTTGTCAAGAGTTAGCAGGAGCAAGGTAGAACGAAAGATGAGTAAAAAGAAGAGAGAAACATAGAAGGAATATTGAATGTGAGGAAGGGTGAAAGGATGTATGGATGACTGGGTAGATGGATGTCTGGGTGAAAGGATGAGTGAATGGACAGGTGAAGGGATGGTAGAGTAAAGTGATGGATGGATGAGTGAGTGAGTAGTTAGGTGGATGGGCAGCTGAAAGAATGGCAGAATGAAGAGATGGATGAATGAGTGGGTAAAAAGATGAGTGAATTGGATGGCAGAGTGGATGGACAAATGGATGAACGGATGGGTGAATGGCAGACTGGATGAATGTATGATTGGTGGATGGCAATATGGATGGAAGGCAGAGTGGATGGATGGAGAGCAGGATGCAGAAATGAATGACAGAGTAGATGGATGGATGGCAGAGGGGATGGATGCCAAAGTGAATGGATGGATGGCAGAGGGGAGAGATTGATGGATGAATGCATGGATGACAGGATGCAAAGTGGAAGGATGAATGGCAGAATGGGTGGATAGATGGCTGAATGGATGGATAGAAGGGTGGGTGATGGGTGCACTGACCGGAGAATGGCAGAGTGGATAGATGGGTGTGAATGGATGAATTGATGGCAGAGTTGATGGATGGATGGATGGATGAAAGAATTAATGGACGTCAAGATGGCAATGGTGAAATAGTGGATATCAATGGTTGGATGGAAGGGCGAAAGGATGACTGGATAGATACTTGGATGGAAGAGACATGGGAGTTCTTCTAGGGAGTATTGGGCTCACTTGCTAGGTGCCATCAGAGGTATACCTCAAAGTGAGTGGTATTTTAATTTTCCTGCTACACCCTTGTACTGCATCATTACTGAGGTAAGATTTTTTGTTTCATAGCTCACTACTAATTTGTTTTAATGTGGGTATGTTTGGGTGGCACTGCTATTCCAGATTCCAGCTTTTAAACCAAGACAAAGGTTGAGCAGCAAAAGTATCGATGTGTGAAAGGAATGCATGAATCGGAACACAGACCTACGACTGATTCATCACCACGCCCTCGCACGGGAAGTGATCCCACCTCCCTCTCCCCCCCACACCTGCGTAACTCCAGCATGATACCTCGCAATGGTATAGCTCTCAGGCGAAATACTATAAGTAATCATCATCTGTGACACAGTGCACCCCAGTTTTATATATCCCCAGTTTGTTCATGGTTAACACATGGCTGACATCCCATAACCCCTAAGATAAAGTACAAGGGGGGAACAGACACACCCCACAACCCCAGCAAGGTTCAGCGACCACCATGCAAGCTGGTTAGCTATACTTTGACACAGGACTCTTGGGACTGTCGCCAGCTCAAAGACTGAGTGGGGGCCTACATACTCTAGGTCTACACGCTCTAACGTCAACATAGGGCACGATTGTGCGATCTTGCTTGTAAGTTAATATCAACTGCATTAACAGATGTGTTGTATGTACTATTACATAAATGCCAATAAAAAGGTTTATAAAAAAATGAATCGGAACACAGACAAGAGCAAATCCGACTTTTAAACTCACGTGTATAGGAACCCCCGAATGGTGTCAAATGGCGAGAGAGCTTGGATAAACAATCCCACAGGGAGTGGGGAGTATCCGTGGCCAATCCTTCTGTGGGCAAGATCCTAAAAATGAACTACACTCTATGCAGATAAGCGCTACAACGCATCAACGCTATTTTAGAGTCGAATGAGGGGAAACGCTACAGAGAAACATTATGAAAAGCATAGGAAATAAAGCTAAGCTTTTGTAAAACTGAAATTTTGAACATCTTCAAATTTTCTAAAATGATTAGATACGTGCTTGAGCGTGCAGATTCGCCCTAAGCAAAAACTTTTATTATTCAACTAAACACGTATATGGCGCAGCTCTGCAGACACTTTTAATTTGGAAACTTTAATTTATTTAATTTTATGTAAACATGTGACATGCACTAGGAAAAAGAAGCCCTCAATTGTGGCTGGCTCTGTGGGATAGGGGCCCCCTCGTCATAATTGAGGATGAGCAAACAGCAGCACAAGACACAGGACACAGGAGGGCACCCTCAAAGGTAACAAAAAGTGCACTTGTCGCGGACCAGACCTCGACAGGAGCACCACATCCAACCACAGACGCCAGATCTCGAGGGAGATTCAGGAAATTCTCAACATGGCGCAGGGTTCGAACTACAGGCCCGCAGAGCCTCGTGCCTTCTGTCACCTGGATGAAATCATCAATTTTCCATAATATATATTTGTGCCTTTCCTCAAATCTAGGCTTTATTGAGATTAGAGCTTTTTGAAAGGAATGAGGGGGATTACTGGTCATGAGGAGAGGAGCAATGTGGCCGAGTGAGAATGGTTTACTATATACATCCAATGCGTCCTGTGCAGACGGGAGGTGAGGATGGGCATTATGTTGAATATGTTATTTTATATGGATGAAAACGTTCATCTAAACTTAATTTGAAATTATGTCAACTGTGTTCTTTCTTCATAAAATTTGAACAAAATATTTCACAATGAATCTAAAATTCCTTTGAAGGCGCCAGGACCTTCACAGCATCACCAGAACCCAGTAAATGGAACACTTTTGAGATCACAGGCCGTGCAGTGTGATGTCTAGAGACAGGGACCCATGTGCGAGCAGAGGGGTGGTCTCTCTTCACTGTGGCAGAGTGAAAACGAAAACACTGTTGAGGGCGGTATGTCGGATAGCATAGGTTTTTTTTCAGGTTCACGGATGGATCAGTTCTTGCTACAGGAGATGAATCTCGTCAAGAAATCGGATATTGAATTTGCTTAACCTGATTCTCCCGTTACCATGAAAAACGTGGTATCACCCACAGTGATGTCTGATGACATGTTGAAAGGTCTCCTTTGTGACGTGTCCCTGGTATAAAACGCTGGTATCCAGGGAGCAACAGGAGTGCGCACAAGGACACGAGACCGGGAGGACCGCAGGGCGACTGGAGCTGGGGACGCCGAGAAGCTGGAAGCTCCACGGGGTGAGCTGGCTCCAGAAAGGATGGGGCAGGGGTGGGGGCAAGATAACAAGGTGGGTAAATTAACCAAATGAAAACCAAACTGAACTCGAAACCAAACCTAAAACTGACTTGCAACTGACTTGAAATTTCCATTTACCTTACTTTCCTAACCCCTTTTCTTTCAAATCGCAGCCCTTTCTACCTAACCCTTCCTTTCTTTCTTTTTTTTTTTTTTTTTTTTTTTTTAAACCGTTTATTACAAGTCTCAAGAATATACAGGTATGGGCCTACAACCTTCCGGCCGGCCGCTAGCAATGACAGGAACATACGACATACATTTATGGAACACGTGGTGTTGCGGAGGAGCATGCTCAGGAGGTAACAACGTCAAAAGCCACATCATCCAGACCCCACTATACGGTTTCATTTTAAATTAAGAACAACAAGAAAACCACACCCACAAGGCAACCCACAATCGAAAATAGCAGCACGTGCTCCCCTAGAGGGGGGATCCCAACTATCCACAGGAGTCTAAAGAGGGGGAAGAGAGCAGAGCGAGGACTGGGGGAACCCAATGCCCGGCAGCGGGGGAATGAGTCGGCTAAGGGGATGGGGCTGGCGAGGTGTCAGGCAGCAACGGTGGTACACAGATACCCCCACGGTAGGCGTTCCAGGGGCCCCATACTTTCACCCATGTCCCAGGCTTACCCCTCGCCACATACACCACTTTTTCTCGAAACATGCACCAGTCCATGTGTTCTTTCCAGGCCGAGACCGTCGGGGGCCTCTGGGATCCCCACAGTTGAGCAATATCACGCTTGGCTATCATATATCCCAGAGTCACCCACCACGTCTGCGGCGCCGAGTAATCAGTCGGTTCCCACACATTCAACAGGCATCTCCTCGCTTTGGGCAACAGCGCCACATGCGTAACCAACCCTTCCTTTCTTAAACTAATATTTTCTTTTAAATTGTCCCTTTCTCTCCCGTCCTTTTTTCCTGCTTCCCACCACAACCTCCATTTCTCCTTACATTCTCTCTCCAGGTCTACCCTATTTCTGTCATCTTCCAGTCCCTTCTGTTCTCTTCTCTTCACTCTCAACCTCACAAATTCCTCTAATTCCCACCCACATCTTTCTCCCATTTCTTTCTCTTCCCCCTCTCACTTTCCTTTATTTCACACCCCTTTCCTTCCATTCACTTTCCAACCCCTCCTTCCCGATTCCACTTCACGCACATCTTTCCTTCCACTACCCTTCACTCCCCCACCCACCTGCTCATCATTTCCTTTCCATTTTCCTCTCCTCTCTTCCCTTCCACCACGATTTCCTCCCTTCCCCAGCCACCCCTCTCTTCACTCCTCTCCTCTTCCCTTTCTCCCCCCAACTTCCCTTCTCTACATTCCAATTTTCCCTCCTCTCTTACCTCCACCCCTATCTTCTCTCCCATCCCCCACTCTTCCCTCCCCCTTCCATCCCCCTCCCCTTTCTCTTCTCTCCATCCCTGCTCCCCTCTCCCCTTCCACTTCTGTCCAACCCATCTCCTTTTCCATTCCACTTCCCTCCCCTTTAACCTCCTACCCCCTCCCCTTCCACGTCTATTCTCACTTCCCCTTCCTCTTCTCTCCTCCCCTCCCACTCCTCTCTTCCATCCTCCCCACTCCCCTTGTCCCTCTTTCCTTTTCATTCCCTTCTCCCCATCCCTTCTCTCCCATCCCCCTACACCCCTCTTGCCCTCCACTTAGCTCCTTGTCCCTCTCCCGGCCACTACCCTCATCCCTCCTCCCCACTCACCTCTTCCCTATTCCTTCATCCCCACTCACCTCTTCTCTATTCTGTCCTCCCCACTCACCTCTTCCCTCCTCCCCTCCCCTCCCCTTTTCTCTCCCATATCCTCACTCTTCCCTTCCACTTCCCTCCTCCCTCCTCCCCCTCCCTTTCTTCACTCTTCTCTCCCATCCCTGCTTCCCTATATCTTTTCACTTCTGTGCACCCACTCCCCTTTTCTATTCCACTCCCCTACTGTCTTCCTTCCCATCCCCTCACTCTGCTCTTCTCTTCCACTTATGTCCTCCCTTTTCTATCTCATTCCCCACCCTCTTTTCCCTTCCACATCCCTCCTTATCATTCAATTCTCTCTTCTTTCCTATCCCTCACTCCCCTCTTCACTTGCACTTCTCTCCTCCCTTCCCTTCTGTTTGCCTGTCCACCTCCCCTCTTCCCTTCCACCTCTGCTCTCCCTTCCCCATTCTGTCCCCGCTTCCCTTCTTCCCACTCTCCTCTTCCCTTCCACTTACCCCACCTCTCTTCTCTCCCATCCCCCACTCCCCTGCCACTTCCCTCCTCCCCTCTCTTTTCTCCCATCCAACTACTCCCCTCCCCCTTTCTTTCTCTCCCATTCCCCTACACCTCTCTTTCCTTAAGCTTCCTTCCCCTTCACCCTCCTCCCCTTTTCCTCTTCCCTTCCACCTCTATTCTCTCCTCCCTCTACTCTCCTCCCCCTACTTTTCCCCCTCCCCCAGTCCCATCTTCCCTCCTCCCCATTCCTCTCTTCCTATTCCTTCCTGCACTTACCTCTTCCCTTCCCTTCCCTCTCCCTTCTTTTTCTCTTCACTCTTCTCTACCATCCCCCACCCCATCTTCCCTTCCACTTCCCTCTGCACCCTCCTATTTCTCTTCTCCCCTGTATTCAATCTCCTACCTTCCCTTCCACTTCCCACCTTCCTACTCTCCTACCCAGTCCCCTTCTCTCTTCCATTCCCTTCCAATCGCTTCCATTCCACTTTTCTCCCATTCCCCCTCATCTCCCACCGTTTCATCCCCTCTACTGCCCTCTCCTCTTCTCTCCTCTCCATCCCACCCCAACCCCTCCTCTCATCTTCTCATTTACCTTCCACTTCCCTCCTCCCCTCTCCCCACGTCCCCAGTCCCCTCTTCTACACGCCACTCTTCCCTTCCACTTTCATACTCCCCTCTCCCTTCTATCCCATCACCCAGTCCCCAATTCCCTTCCACTTCCAGCCTCCCCCTTTCTTCTCTCCCATTTCCTACTCACTTCTTCCCATCCCATCACTTTGCCCCTCTCATCCCCTCCTTCATCTCAACTCTTCCACTTCCATCCCCTCCCCCTTCATTCCCATCCTCTTCCCTCTGCTCCCCCTTCCCTCCCTTTCTACCCCCTACTCCCCATCCCCATTTCCCTTCCACTGTCCTCCCCCTCCCCTCTTTTACCGTCTTCTCTTCCCTTCCACTCCCCTACCCTCTCCCATCCCTTCCATTTCATTTCAATTCCACCTCCCTCTCTCACCCATTTTCTTCAGCTTCCTTCCCCTCCCCCTTTTCCCTCCTCCATCCCATCGATTCCCCATTCATCTTTCTGCCCCTATCCTCCACTCTCTTACCTGCTCACATCCCATCCTCTTTCCACCTCCTCCCCTTCTTCTTTTCCCTTCTACTTCCCTCCACCTCACTTCCTTCTCTCCCTGTTCCCTTCTCTCCCCTCTCTTCTATTCCACCCTCAACTCTTCCCTTTCATTTCTCTTATCCCTATGCTCTCTCTCTCTGCTCTCACCTTCCCCCACTCCCCTTCTACCTCGCTCTTCCCTTCCACTTCCCTCCTTCCCACTCGCCTCTTCCCTTACACCTACTCCCCTCTCTTCTCACCCATCATCCACTCTTCCTTTCAACTTTGCTCCTCCCCTCTCCTTTCCCTACTATACCTCCACTCCACTCCCCTCTTCACTTTCACTTCCCTCCTCCCTCCTTCCCCTCTTCTCTTCTCTCTCTTCTCTTCTCTTCTCTTCTCTTCTCTTCTCTTCTCTTCTCTCCTATCCCAGTTCCCCTTTTCCCTCCTACTTCTTTCCAACCCCCTCCCCTTTTCCATTCTACTTCCCTCCCCTCCTATTTGCCTTCCCCTCCTTTCCTACCACCCATTCCCCTCTTCCCTTCTACTTCCCTCCTCCACACTCCCCTTCTCTCCACTTCCCTCTTCCCTTCACTTTCTTCCTCCCAACTTCCCTCTCTTCTATCCCATCCCATCCCAGAGCTCCCCATCTTCCTTTTCACTACCCTCCTCCCTTCTCTCTTATCCCAATACCCCTCTTCCCTTCCACTTCCGTCCCCTTTCTCCTCCCATCCCCCTTCCCCTCTTCCCTCACCTCGCCCCTCCAATCCCCTCTTCTTCCTTCTCCCTTCATCTTTCCTCCCACTTTCATTCCCATCCCCTCCTCTCTGGTCCCCATTTCCCTTCCCTCCTCTCCCACCCCATTCCACTTTCCTACCATTCCCCATCCTCTCCACCCCCACCCCACCCCTTACCTTCTCTCCCTTCCCCTCTTCCGTTGCACTTCCCTCCCATCCCTCTTCCCTTCTCCCCTCTCCTCCACTTCTGCATTCCTTCGTCCCTCCTCCCCCTTGTCTATTCCATACCATCCTTTTTCCTCCTCCTTCCTCTTCTTCCTTCCTTTTTCCACCTCTCGACCCTCTTCTCTTCCCTCCAAACTACCTTTCCACTTTTTGCTTCTCTCCTCCCCACTTCCCTTTTACATTCAACTTCCCTCCACCCCACCCCTCGTTCCTTTCACTGCCCTTCCCATCTCCTACTCTGTCCGTCCATCCTCACTTCCACTTCCCTTCCAGCTCCAGCTCCCTCTTCCCATCTCCTTCTTTTCCCTCTCCCAACTCCCATTCTCTCTCCCTCTCCTCTCCTCTTCCCTCCTACCTCCCTTCTCTCAAACTATCCTCTCCACCCCCTCACCACCTCTCCCCTTTTACTGTCCACCTCCCCCTTCCATCCCTTCCTCTTCCTCCCATCTCCCCCCATCTCCTGTCTACTCCCCTCTCCCTTCAACTTTCTTCCGCTCCCTCTTCCTTTCCACTTCCCTCTCTTATGCTCTTCCCCCTCCCTCCCGCTTGTCTTTTCTTACTTATCTCACCTCTAATACTTTTTTTCCCTCCCATCCTCTCCTCTAATCCCATCCCTCACCTCTCCTCTGTGATATTTTCCTCTCCTGCACCCCTTTGTCTCTCCTCATCCCCTCATCCCCTCTCTCTCTCATCTCCCTTCCACCCCTATAATCCCCTCTACTCTTGCCTCCTACCTTCCTCTCCTTCCTTCTCCTTCTCCCTCTCCTCACATTTCATTTCCTCTCCTCTCTCTTCTTGCCTACTCCTATCCCCTCCTTTCTTCTGTATCTTCTCCCCAGCCATTCCCTTTCACCACCCACCACTCCTCCCCTTGCCTACTTCTCTCCCATCCCTTTGTCTCTACTCCCCAGCCTTTTCCCTCCACCTCCCTGCCTCTCCACCCCTCCCCTTGCCTACTCCTCTCCCATCCCTTCGTCTTTACTCCCCTACCTTCTCCTGTCTCCTCTTCCACCTTCCCATTCTGCTCTCCCTCCTCCCCTTGTCTCTGTTTATCTCCTTTCCTTTCCTCTCATATTCTCTTGTTTCTTCTCACCTTAGCTAATCTTCTCCGCTCCGCTCCCATCCTCTCCACTCCCCTACCCACCCCTTTCCTTAACTCACCTCTCTTCTCCCTCTTCGTCTCCTCTCCTGCCTCCTTTTGTCTCTTCTTTCATCTTCCGTACCCTCCCTCCTACCTCCTATCTTTCTCTCCTTTAGCTCTTTCGTTCTCTCCTTTCTCCTCCCTTCTCCTCTCCCCTCTTCCTATATCCACCTCCCTTTACCATCTCTCCTCACATCTTCTGTCTTCTCACCTATTCACATCCCATCCCCTCCTCGCCTCGCCTCTCTTCACTCCCACTCCCCTCTCCTGTATTCTCTCTCTTGTCATCTTCTCTCCTGTCATCCCCTATCTTCTCTTCTCTTCTCTCCCTTCCACTCCCCTCTTTCCTCCTCCTCTTCCCTATCTTCCCTCCTCTCCTATTCTCTCTTTTGTCTGCTGGCCTACTCCCATTCCATCGCCTCCATTCTTCTCTCCACCCACTTCCCTCTTGCTTCCTCCTTGCCTGCTCCCCTCCCATCTCAACCCTTCCTCTCCCTCTTGTCCCCTAGCTGTCTCACCCTCACCTCTCTCAAGTCCCCTCATCTCACCTCTCACCCCTCCTCTCCTCCCCACCCTTCTTCTCTCCCCTTTGCTCTTGTCTCATCTCTGCATGCCTACTTATGTACCAACCCCTTCTCTCCATTCTTCTTTAATGCCTCTTATATACAGCTTCTCCTCTCCTCCTCACATCTCCTCCCCCCTCGTCTCTCCTTTCATCTCCTCAACCCCTATGATTCCTTTTATCCTTCCTATCTCCTTTCTTCTCCCACCTGCCTCTTCTCCTCCTCTCCTCTTGTATCCCCTCCCTTTCACTTCTATCACTTCATATCCCCTCCTCTTACATCTTTCCTTCCACTCCCCTCTTTCCCTCCTCTCCCCTTCCATCACCTCACCACTACCGTCCTCCCTTCCACAACTCTCCTCTCGTCTACCCTCAACCTCATTTCTCATCTCTTCTCTTGTCTCCCACCTCACCTTACCTCATCTCTCATACTCTTCACTCTTTCTCCCCTATCCTTCAGTTATCTCATCTCCCCTTCCTCTCCCCTCCCTTCCCCTTGAGTCCCCTCCCTTCTCTCTCCTCTTCTCCTCTCCCACCTCCCTTTGTCACTCCTATCCACTCCCTTCCTCTTCACTTCTCGGCCCCTCCACTTCCACCCATACAGTGCCTTCTACCTTTGCTTCCTCATGTCTTCTCTCTTCTCTTTCCTAGTCCCTCTTTTCTCATAGCCTCTCCCCCCCTCCCTTCCCCTTTCCCTCCCCTCTCCCTTTCCATTCCCTAATCTCCTCTCCCCTGTAACCTTCCGCTACCATACCTATCATCCTTTCGCTTCCCTTCTCTTGTCTGCCACTTCATCTTGTCTCTCCTTCTTCTCTCCTTTGTCCTCTTTCCCTTCCACCCCCTCACCTTGCCTACTCATCTCCTCTCTCATCCTATCCTCTCCATCTCTCCCACCCACCCTTCCCCCCCTCCCTCCCCTCTCCGTCCTCTCCTGCCTCCTTTTGTCTCTCACCATCACCTCTACCCTTGCATTCTCCCTTCCTCTACCCTCGCCCCTTCCCTTCCTCAATATCCACCTCCCTTCCCTACTCCCTCTCCTCCTCTCATCTTTCCTTGTATACTCTTCTCCCATCCCTCTTCTCCCCTTCCCTGTTATAATCCCTGTTATATTCCCCTCCCTTCATTTCCCTTCCCTCCCCTCACACCTTCTCATCTCTCCTGACTCCCCTCATCTCCTTCCCTTCTCTTTTCCCTCTCTCACTCCCTACCCTCACTTTGCCTTCCCCCTCCCATCTGCCATCCCCTCCTTCACTCTGTCCCCTTTCCTTCCCCTTCTGCTCCACTCCTTTGCTTACTCCCATCACATCTCAGCCCCTCTTCCCTTTCCCTACTCTTCTAATCTCCAACCTTCTCCCCTCTCCATTCCTTACACCTCCCAACTCACCTCACCTCTAGTCTCTCCTCTCCTTTCCCCTTGCCTACTTCCATCCCATCCCCTCATCTCTTCTCTCCAGCGTCTCCTCTTCCCTCCCCTCCCCTCCTCACCTTCTCTCCATTCCTCTCCCCTCCCTTCTCTCCTCTTTTCCCCTTCTCCCTACCCCTTCTTCCCTTCCCCTCCCTTCTCCTATCATTTCTCCTCATCTCATCTCTCTTCTTCCACCCCCTGTTATGCTCTCCTCTTATCTCTCCTCTCCGCTACCTTCTCCCATCCCATCCCCTCTTTCTTCCTGCTCTCATCTTGTGTGTTTTGCTGTTCACCCTATGTGGGAAGGGTATGCCCAGACGTGGGTCCCGTGCTCACTACGCCACTGGAGTCAAGCTATCCTGGCTGATGACGGCTGATAGCCAGAAACCGGTCCTAGGATGCTTGATTCCGGCCAGAGAAGACATGGCTTAGCAGTTCGGGCTGGACTGTTCCCATGAGGCACAGGGTCAAGACTGATTTGCATATGGCCATGTCTGAACTGGGGTGGTGTGGTGAGCAAAATAACGATGGATTAAACCCAGATCTGTGACTGGGGGTGAGTGTTTTGCCATTGTGCAACATTCCGTTCATCATCTTGTGTGTTTTGCCGTTCTCCCTTCCCCTTCTTCCCTTCCCCTCCCTTCTCCTATAATTTCTCCTCATCCCATCTCTCTTCTTCCACCCCCTCTTATGCTCTCTTCTTATCTCTCCTCTCTGCTACCTTCTCCCATCCCATCCCCTCTTTCTTCGTGCTTTCTTCTGTACGGCCTCTCCTCTCCTGCCCATCACATCCCCTTCCCTCCTTTCCCCTACCCTCTCCTCTCATCTCCTGCCTCCCCTCGTATCTCCTCTCCTCTCCTCACCTCACGTCTCTCCTCTCCCTTGCCCTCCCATCCCATTTTGCCCTCTCTCCCATACTCCCCTATCCTGTGCAGACTTCCCTTTCCCTCCTCGCCTCCCATCATCTCTTGTCTCCCACTTCCCTTAGCCTCTCTTCCTTTCACTTGCCTTCTCATCTCTGCTTCACACTTCTCCTCTCCTTTTGCCTCCCCCTTCCCTTCCCTCCCCTCACCTCTTTCCTTCACTAGTCTTTCCTCTTACCTTCCCTTCCCTCTTCTCAACTCCTTTTGTCTCCCACCCCTATACAATTCCATCATCTACCCTTCCCTCCTCCCTTATAATCCTCCTTTCTCTCCTTGTCTCTGTTTTCCTCTTCATTCCACTCTTCCCTTCCCTCGGACCCCCCTCTACTACCCTCTTACCTTCCACTATCCTCCCCTCCTCCCCACCCATCCTCTCATTTCTTCTCTTGTCTCCAGCCTCCCCTTGTCTCTCCTCCTCCTTTCTCTCTTCTCATCTCCCCTCCAATTCTCTCCTCTCTCTCCCCTCCCCCATTCCTTGCCTCCCCTTTTTTCTCTCTCCTCTCCTGTCCTGCCTCGCTTTGCCTCTCTTTCTTTCCCCACCCTATTTCTCCTCTCTTCTCATCTCCTGTTGTCTCCCCTCAACTCTTACAATCCTCTCCTCTACCCTCACCTCCTCCGGTCCTCTCCTGTCCCTTCCCTTCCCCTGTCCCTCTTCTCTCCCTTTCCCTTCCTGTTACAGTCCCATCCTATTTCCTTCCTGCACCTCTTTACCTCCTCTCCACTTTCCACTTTGCCTCCACTACCCCACCCTCCTCCCATCCTCTTCTCTTCTCTAGTCCACTGCCTCACCTCATCTCTGCCGCCCTTTCTCTTATAGCTCCCCTCTTCTCTTGTCTCCTCTCTTGTCCACATATCTTTTCTCCCATCACTCCACCCCACTCATTCACTCCCTCCCTTCCCCACCACTTCCCCCTCCTTGCCTCAAATCCTTCTCTCTCCTGTACTGCCTGCCTTTGTCTCAAATCTTTTCCCCTCCTTGTCCCCCTTGCACACCCTACAACAATCCCCTTCTCTACCCTCGCCTCCTCCCTTTCATCTCCTATTCCCACCTCTCTTCCCACTCCCTATCGTCCCCTCATCTCCCCTTGCCTTCTCAGCTGCCATCCCAATCTCCCACTCTCTTCCTTTCTCATCTCTCCATGCATCTTCTCTTGTCTCCCACCTCTCCATATCTTTCCTCCTCTCCTCTCCCTTGACATTCCTCTACCCTACCCTACCCAATCCCCTCCCCTCTCTTCGATACTCCTCTCCCCTCCTCTCCTCCTGTTCCCTTCCATCCCCTCATGTCTACTCTGGTCTCCTACCTTCCCACCCCCTCTCCCCTCCTCCCCTTTCCTATCTCCTCCTCTCCCCCCCCCATTCTCCTCTCCTCTCCCGCCTACTCCCATTGCATCCTGTCCAATTGCCTCTTCCCTGCCCCCAGGGCTTGCTTAGCATAGTGTGCTGCCTATCTGGAATTTTGCTGCTTCTGTCATTGCATCCAGATATATAACACAACAAGTAACATTACACCTGCAATAAGCCAGGACTGTTGGCTATGCCAATAGCTGTTAGCTGCATAAGACAAATAAGCAACAACTATGGCTTCCTTGTATAGAATATTGAAAATGCTTCCGTTCTGAAATTATGAGACTGAAAGTGCTGTAAAGAGTCTCTATGAAGTTACATTAAAGGCAGTTATGGGTGGTACTGCAGCAGAGTTAAGGATTTATTTTCACCCTGACGGTAAAGGCAAAAATGGAGACCCCGACCCATCTCAACACCTGCTTTTTAGAACTGCTGGTGCTGTTTGAGAAGCAAAGTGCTGGTATGGGAAGAAAGGGAAAGAGTAGGGAAGGAAAGGCAACAGGGTTTTTAAGTGAAGGGGATTGAGAAGGACGGAAAGGAAAGCAAAGGACAGGAAAGAAAAAGAAAGGAGATCACGGGAATAAGAGGAACGGGATTTGAGTAACAGAAAAAATAGGAAAGGGAAGGAAAACAAACAAAAGGGCAATGGAGGGAATAGGGTAAAGTTAGAGAAGGAAAGGGACGTGGGCTAGGAAGGCAGGTGAACGAAGGGGAATGGAAGGGAAGGGAGGGGAAGAAGGGCAACAAAGGGAAGGAAGGGTAAAAGAAGAGAGGCATGCAGAGGAGAGATGGGATAGGGTACAGAGTAAGCGATGGGAAGGAGGCTCAGAAAAGAACCCAGGATGGAAAAAGAGGAGAGGAATGGATGGGTTAGGAGAAGGAAAGAAAAAGGCAACACATGGAAGGCTTAGGGTATAGAAAGGCAGGAGAGGAAAAGAATTGAAAGAGGGTTGTGATGGGGAGCTATGGGAGAGGAAGAGAACAGAAAAGAGTAAATAGAGCAAGGTAGAGTTGAAGGGAAGGAGGTTGGGAAGGGAAGGGAAGGAAAAGGAGAGGAGTATAAAGAAATTAGTGGTTTTTCTTAGAAGTGAAGGATGGGTGTGAATAAGAGGGAAGGGAAGGGAGGGGATGGGTTAGGAAGAAGACAGACCGGGAAGGGAAGTGAACAGGTTAGCAAGATAAGGGAAGTGGAAAGTAAAGGATAGGATAAGATAAGCTAGCATAAGATAAATAATTGGCTGAGGTGAGGTAGAAGAGAAGTAAAGGAAGGGAGGGGAAGAAAGGGTAAGAGTGAGGGAAAAGAAAGGAAGAGAAGAGAAATGGATAGGTTAGGTTATAGCAATAAAGTGAGAGGAAACAAAGGGAATGGGTTAAAAGAGAAACAAAGGGAAAGGGATTGGGAGAAGAGAAGGGAAGTGGAGAGTGATAAGGGTAAGAGGGAAGTGAAGGGAAGGAGGTTGAGAAGGGAATGGAAGGAAGGGCAAAGAAGGGGAGAGGAGCCTAAAGAAAGACATGGCTTTTTTAATAGAAGATGGATGTGAATAAAAGGGAAGGGAATGGGTTGGGAAGGAAATAGGCTGGGAAGGGAAAGGGCATTGGGAAGGGAAACAAACAGTGTTTGCAAGGTAAGGAAGGAGGAAAGGATAAGATAAGGAAAGAATTGAATAAGGTAAGGTAGAAGAGAAGGAAGGAGAAGAAAGGGTAGGAGAGGAAAAGGAAAGGGAGATGAAAGGAGAGAAATGGATGGGTTAGGGTATTGCAATAAAGGGAGAGGCAAGGGAGGGAATGGGTTGAAAAAGAATGAAAGGAAAGAGGGGAGAAGAGAAGACGAAATGAGAAGTGTAGAGGAGAGGGAACTGTTCAATGGAAATGATGGAAGGGGAAGGGTGATTGCAAGGGAACTGAAAGGAAAGGAAAATAACCAAAGAAAAGAGGGTTGGAACCGAAGAGATGGAAGGGAAAAGGTAAGGACATGTTTTGAAAAGAGGGTTATTCGTAGGGGTAAGTATATACTTACCACAGTAATAAGTCTACTAATATATGGTATAGGGTCCAGTAAAGGTCTCAATAAATGAGTCCCTTGCTCAACCCTTTGTAGCTGTAACCAAGCAGTCAGGTCTAAGGAGACAGGTATGTGAAGCATTTAAAAACACAAATACATTAAATAAGTAAGACACAACACACAATAAAAAAATTGCACACCAATTTATAAAAATAGTAAATATTTTTATGAACAAATAGACACCAAAATGACAAAACTCCAATTTAGGGAAACTAAGAAATTAATTTTTAAAGAACTACCACTTTATAATGCTTAAAAGCTTCTACCGCCACTCTGGGACATCTAGTCGCCCTTGACCGGGCAAAGTCAAAGTTTCAGGCCAACCGCGATGGTGCCCTGATCGGATACACTAAGCGGGAAGCTCCAGTCAAAATTTACCTTTGCACTTAGAAACTTTTCTGGAGCTTTTTCCCAAAAGGTCTCCAAACTTCAGGAAGTGTTTCCTGAAGCTCTCCTTGTGGGTTCAAAGTGTCCACAACACAAATCCAAGGGTCTGGAATCTCCTGGATGGTACTTGGAAGGTTTGGGCCACAATTCCCACAATGCACCTGGCCAAATTCTTAAAAGCCCACTGGATGCAACCCAGACTGGGGAACTCTTGGTGAAGATGATACAGGTGGGTTCTGTTAACCTGTAGCTGCAGGGAGTCCGCTTCTTAATCCTTCTTGAAGCAAGACACAGTCCCCAGAGCTATAGTACTAAAGTGTGCAGCATGCACAGTCAGACTGAGGGGCCTGTGTGTGCAAATTCAAATTCCAGCATGACAGTCCTTCTTTTCATTGTAGTTTCAGGCAGCAGAGCTGAGAGGCTCCTATCACATAATTATTCAGTGTTCTCTTGGATCAAGCAGGAGAGCACTCCTGTCCAATGAGGTGCAAGGCAACACCCCAGAGCATGACCAAGTCCTCCAAAGTGTGGCATATTCTTGTCCCCGAAGCAGTATCCTCCAAAATTCATGATGGCTGAAATCTCAGCAGAGGAGCAAGAATTAGCTAAACCAACCACCAGTGTGGCTCTTTTCCATAGCTCTCTTCCACCTCACATTTGCAGATTCCTTCCTTAAGCCTGCGATCTGGCTGGATCAAAGGGAATGGGGGTAGGTAGGCCTGGCATTCCCTGCCTGTTCTGTTCCTCCTTTGAGGCCTCATACTTTACAACTCCTCCCCCCTGCTCTGTCATTCCTGTGTAGCAGAGCCCTCTCCAGCAGATAGACTCTCCCCTGGTGAGCGACTTATCACTCATCAAAGCAACCTGGCTAATCCTGTTAACTGACCAATCAGGGAAGACTGCAGGAAGGCAGAATTTTGGCTTGCAGACAAAATATTCTTATAACTTCTATTCAGTACAATTTAGGATAACTTCAGCAGTGGCATATTAGTGGTTGTATCAATATTCTTCTTCTAAGTCTTTTAATTGAATTTTTTATTTAATTCCTAGCAAGTTTATGTGTTCATAAACTATTGCATTGTTATCCTTCGTGGCTAGGATCTATAATTGGCAAAATAAAATGTGCAATATCTCCATCACCAGTACATATATAGTAACATGACCTCACTACCCCTGAGACACCTAGGGGAGACCTTGGGCTTCCTTAATATGCAAAAATAATGTAGATCTTCACTCAGTGCTTAGAGCAACAAAGTCGATTTTGGGAGGGACTTTAATACAATGGGAGAAGTGAAATGTGCAATTAATCTATTCCCAAGTCATATAAAACATCTTTTATAAGGACCCTGCTTATAATTACATTACCTCCCACCCTTAGGACATCTAGGGGAGACCCTGAGGGTACCTAATATGTGAAACTAATGTAGATTATCACTTCTTAAGTGCCCCCACTACCAAAATCGACTTTGGGCACAATTTACATTCAAAAGCAGTGCTCCTGAGCAGGACTGCTTCTAAAATGACCTCAAGCACTCAGCAGTGCACACATGCAAGTGCAACAAAGGCTGCTGGCCTCTAAACTTCCATGCCCTATTGGTACTGTTGCAAGGATTCTGCACATACACAGAACTATGCGCAGGAATATGGGACCTCGGTGTATAGGGGCTAAGCCTTCCCACCACCTTAGTGCCCATGAGCCCAGGACCGACTAGCTATAGTGTCTCATTCGTTCTCCTACACACTCATGAAGAAGCAAATGATTAGACACCCCAGAATACAACACTCCCGGATCTCTCAGGAATCGCGGTAACAAGGCACACCTTTTCGCTCATATTCTCGTACCTGTCCACAATAAGAACTGACTGAAACATGAATATAGTTTAAAATGTTTATTTTAACTATTGTGCTCCAAAACGCAGTATACGAGCCACAACCAGCAGCAAAATGCATAATACTAATACAGTTAGTATTGACGCTAGGCCATATATTATAAAGTGAGAAGTCATCATGTAAAGACTGTGGAGAAAGGACTATAACACCTAACCACCCTCCCCTTGGTAAGACGATGTATTGTTACATAATAGAAGATCTCTGGGTTTTGTCAGCAGACCCCATACCTTAGTGTCTAAATCATAGGAACAGCGTTGCTCTTCTCCCTGGAAAGCTCCCTCTCCAAGTGTGTTTCCCCTAAACATGAATCCCCATAATATCAAAGTACGAGTTTCCAGCACCAGCTGCATTAGCATGTTTTGTCTAGGAGCTAGGGACTGACCAGAACAGAATAACAAGGGGCATTGTTTATCGACCTTGCTCACACTGTTCAGACTAAACTCTAGGAACAGGCAGAGAACCAAGAAAGCAGACGGTTCTCATGTGAAAGGCATAAACAGAGTCTTTAAAAAATAAAGTCATGTAGTAACGTGCGCAAAAGCTGCATCATGGCTGCCGGGCTCATGCTAACTTAGCGATGTCGACAATGTCCCTATCGGCCATGTGACACCCTCCTCTTGGTAAGACTGTAGCAGATAAAAAGACAGAATGCAACTGTAAGGTTGATGAAAAATAATTTTAAGGCGAGACTGGAAAATTAATCAGATTATGTGCACCGTGGAATGCAAGCAGTTCCAAAAGGTCCTCCCTGTGGTTCATAGCAAAGAGGGATACCCTCCAGTTGAGCAGATCAAAGAAACACACATGCTCCTCATGATGCTTCAGGAGCATATCCGGGCAACTTACGTGATAATCGATGAAACTCCATTGCACAGGTATTCCAGTCTGCCAACACTCCAAGTGCAGCCCCCTGCATCAAACGGCCATCCCCAGAACACGACTGGTCATGGGCCAGTAACGGACCCACCAACAGATCATAATCTAGGTCAGCGCCAGATGTATTGGAGAGGCATATAACCAAGGCCCAATAGAAAGGGCACCGTCGGCAATAGATCACAGGTTGCACGCAAGTGAAGTAGGCGAAGCAAAAAGTAAGTCCATAACTCACTCCAAGCATCGCCAATGGCAAATATCCAAACAGTTGTTGCATTTGGTCATGGTACAGTAACAACTGGCCAGGTCTGTGCAGTACTACAAGACGTGCAGCCATTGCTTAAGAGGAGTAGAAGTACCAGCACTCCACACGCCAGCAAGAGGATCAATGGAAATCCTCAGAACGCGCTGAAATAAATGGACTGAATAAAGGCCGGTATTACTCCAAAAATTGTCTGAAAAGAGGACACAAGGCCGGATCCCACAAGTTTAAAAAAATGAGCAAGGCCTTCAGTATCGGACGCATTAAAAATCTGGTGTATTAATTCTCCAAAGGGAGTGGGAGATTTGCATTCAGTAGCGAGGAAATCCCACTTACGGTTCTCGCCACCTGCAATTCGGAGCTCTCTTGCATTGATGTGAGAGCCACTTCTTGTTGAAACAATAGCGCTTTGAGTCTGCTTAGTTTATTGAAGTCTATCGTTAGAGTAGGAATTGAAGGCCAAAGCAAACTATCTACAATCCCATGTGGGGGTGGAAAGAGGACTTTGCTGCAACACTTTCGGAAACCTTTTCTATATACGGGATGCCAGCCCCTTAAGCCACAGTGCTCATGGTTATTCAAAATAAGATAACTGCCATTCAAAAGCAATGTTAGTGCGGGAATTATAGCTGGGACTGGCGTTCCTTTTAAAAAACAAGCCAGATTAGGTGTCGACACATTACAAGCGCCGTGCAATTTAACATGTTTGCAAACTAGGGAATGTCCTACTGTGGAATCGCAATCCTCCCCTGTCAGGAAAACTTCCTTATCAGCGCGATGAAATCTGTAAGTAAAGGGTAACGACCACAACTCATGTATGAACGCACTTCTCAGGGGTTCAAAGTGTCCAACCGGGAAGTGTTTCATGCAAGATGTAAACTGAAATAGCGCCAAGGGCAGTGAAATAACGTCATGTATTAACCATACAGCTGAATCTGTTTCTGCTACAGAAAAGGGCAACTGTTCTAACTGTTCAATATGTAACAACATGTTAGTATCGTCTTTGAAAGACATACAGTTCTGTTTATCAGTCAAAAAAGGGTAAAAACAGTGCAGAAACATTCAAATAATCCCATGGAACTTTTCCCATTTTGAGCGTTTGTAACGTCCATGCAAATTGCATTACTATGCGCAATTGATTTTGACCATGATACAACACAGATACATCATTCTGTACAATATCAATAACTGAGGAAACAATATTAACCAATGTGTAAATACGGGACGACAATGTATTAATGCTATTATCTACCACTGCAAGTACTTTTTCCAAATTAGCTTTGTCAATTTGGTGTAGGTGCATTGCTGCCTCCATTTGTGATAGTTTCCACAATCCATTATATGCTTCATAAATAAATCGTTTAGATCTAGGTGATTTGGGACCTAAAATAAAATCAGCCAAATCGATGTTACCCAACAAAAGGGACAGGTGCTGTTTCAGTGAGGACAGTGTGGAGTGCCCCAACCATTGCTGACACAATTTTCTCCCACCGAACACGTGGTGACTGAATGGGAATGAGGGAAACGTGGATCTGGTCTGCTTTGCATGAAGCCTGAAGTTGCATTAAGAAAACGGTGCTGACATGCATTGGAACTTGTTGGCCACATCAACCAACCCAAGGGGTCGATATCAGAAACATTTATACTATCATTTTTGACCATTGCAAGAAGTGCTTCAACCATATGATTGGTGTGTTTATGTCATGTATCATACTCAGTCAATGAAGGAATGGCTGGTACATTCAAATTGCTGGCTGTTTCCAAACCAAAACAAGATGTCTGCTGCACCGTGTCATTTAAAAATAAAATTTGAGTCAGAATCAAACACGCACGATGCAGAGCTTCAAGACCTTGAACCTGCCATTCTTTTGTACCCCAAATGGATTTTAAGTCAATGATGCCTTTCCAGTGTTCGTAACCTTGTAAGGCCAAATCGGACCTAAAGGACTTAGAATAAATCAATTTAGTATGTGTCAATATGAATTTAGTTTGTGATGGTGATTTTAACCTTTAGAAATAGGAGTCTGGATTGGATGTATTGTAATCAGAATAGTACGTGAACTTACTCCTTAGAGTTCTAGAACTCCCCTGTAAAGGAGTCGGACAATGTTCCCACTGAGTAAAATTAACAGTTGGTTTAAATATGTTCGTGTTATGTAAGAAATGATGGCCATAATGTTGGTAACAGAACAAATCCGCATAATTGGCCAAATTCAAATACAAATCTTCAGCATCGACAGCAGCATAATATTTCAAATCTGAAAATAATGAATGAACGGCTTTAACATCCCAGTCATCAGAATGTATGTCCTGTGAAACCACATATCCTAATGTGATGCAGAACACGTATGGAATGTTCAGGACCTCTGTCGGACAATGGATATCGAATGCAACTTTATCCCAAACAATGCCATCAGCAACAGGGAATGCCGAAATGTTCATGAGGGCTTGGTCTTTTTTCATGCTATGGGATGATGTATGGGGAGCCAGAAATCCATCAACAAATTTGACAGCAGAGCGTTCAGGCAACTAATGACCATTGATGAGCAAAAAGAACACTGTCACAAATCCAATTCACATGAAAAGGAATATAAGTGTAAGTACTATCCCGATGTATGTCCAGGGCGGGACCAGGTAAGTCTTCTTAAACCAGGCTATGAAAAGATTTGGACGTGACCGTGGTGATGACACAGATGAAGAGGAGGAAGAAGAATCATACGAGAAACTGGTATGATCCTTGTAATAACCGCTTGCTCCCAAACGCAACAATGGAGGCTTCAGGTGTACCATGTTGGGTACTCTCAGGAATTTCAACTACGATCTCAACTGGGGGTGAATCATATTGGACGTCTGCAGTGGTGGAAGTAGAAGACACAATAGGCAAGAAATTAATAGAAGTTTCCAACTCCACCTCCATTGCGTGGGGAGATGTCGAGGAAGTTGAAGCCATCGTGTTCAGTGTATGATCTCGGCTTGGTTGACACAGAGTCACACTATTCAGTATCGACCATATGGTGTAGCTTGACATTGTCAATTGAAATAAATCTGTTGTCCTTGCGGCTAGGCAAAGGAGGCAAAATTATTGTACGAGTACCCTTTAATACAGGAACAGGGACCTGTGCCCAATAAGAGGGACCAAATTCTTTTTTGTTCTCCAGCTTTTCTCGTACCAGATCACCAACTTTAGGAAGCCAGCCAGCAACAGGAATCAGCATCGCCTGTTCAGTGGACGATGGCGAAGAGTCTCTAGCCAGTGTGTCACGAATCTTTTGTAGTTCCTGCAACATAATAGAATGGTTATCTACATCAAACATTGCGGCAGCCGCCACAACGTCTAGACCATCAAGGTCTGGCACAAACATTTTAATGCCAAAGAGCATTTCGTATGGGGACCGCCCACCCAGAGATCTTCTAGGGAGATTATTAAGTGCACGTTGGACTCCATACAAATGATTCAGTGAACCCCTACCCAAGACTCTAGCTGCCAAAGATTGCTTTAAGTCACGGTTCATTCGCTCCACTATAGAAGTGCCCTCGGGCCTGTATGGAGACGGAAACTGCACCAGCACCCCCAATGACCTCATTGCTTCCTTGTAAGCCTTAGAGGCAAATGCAAGACCCTGGTCGGAATGGAGGTTGCCACAGGCAAAAGTCCCGACAAAGACACGCAAATCTCTAATGACATTTCAAGTGCCAGCACTTCGTTGTGGCAAACCCCAAGGAATCTTCTGCATGAATCCACTGCAACTTAAATATGTTTACTCGCAGTGTCCAATGTCAAAGGACCGCAGTGATCAAGATAAATACAACTGAATGGTTGAATCGAAATGTATATCTTTGTATGTGGTGGATGTGCAACCGTAGAAGGCTTAATCTGTTGACAGATATCACAGGACAGTACATAATTACGGGTTTGTTTATATAAACCACGCCACCAATAACGTTGCTGCAAAATGGAAAAAGTCGCAGAAACATCGGCATGTGCAGAAGCCATGCCTTCATGTGTGACAATGATCAAAGAAAGAGCCGATCCCCAACGGACGTTATCGTAGTAAATGGGACTTGTTCAGGAGACAAATGATAAGAATACTTAGAAAGGAATCCTTGTGGGAAGTCTGCCCCACCCTTCGTAGCACCTATCGCCGCAAGAATAACATTATCAATTTTGGTCATGGACCTAGTAACTGCTGCTACTGAATATGTGGCTACTGCAGATTTGGCTGCCTCATCAGCCAAGGAATTACCAACAGCATGTGCTCCCACATGCTAAGTATGAATAACATGTGCGAGTGGAAAACATTATTTAAGTTCTGCCACTCGGACCCAAAGCATTTTATGCTTGATTGCGCTACCTTTAGAGTCTCGATAGTCATTCTGAGACCAAAAGAACAAGTTGTCATTGAAAGCCTACTCACAGTAGTAGGAATCACACACAAGAGTGTTCACATCAGGGTTAGCGAATTCTAGAGCTAAAACCAAAGCACGCAGCTCCGCCAAATGAGCTGTACAGTCCCCAAGCGCTTGCATATGGAATATGGAAGACTTAAATTCACCACACAATTGAGCCCGCTACAATAGCGCAAGCCACTGAATAAGCATTTTTGGACCCGACGGCAGGGTGAGCAGCTCTATCGGTATATATTATACATTGGTACTGAGACAATGAAAGCAACGACAACAGAGGAGGATGAACATGTTCATATTGTAAAAACTCCTGTGTCTGCAAAGAGGGATCAAAGATAAATGTGACATCAGTCAATGTCAAAGAACTTGCCCACTGTATACCATGGGGATGCAAAGCTTTAGAATTCGGTACATTCGCCTTTGTCACTGCTTCTAAAGCAGGCATAGGCGAGTCCATAAGAATGTGTTTTCCCTGCGCCAGAGAGCGTTCCTTCAGAATCACCAATTGGACCGCTGTCAATATTTTCTCAACACTGGAAAGACGCATTTCCGCTGATGTGTATAAATGTGATTTATCAGCTATCGGTACTGTGTCACCTTCATTGAATGTCAAATAAGTGAAACCCACTGTTCCTGGCACAATTCTTATGACCAAGTTCAAAGAATTATCACGTGTCAACAAGAAGTTGGTCGCAAGCAGATCAGACTGCAAAGACCGAAGAATAGCGGTATGTTCCGGAAGCCAGCTGGCAGACGAAAAAGAGGGTTGTTTCAGCGCATAAAGCATTGTTCTGTTAGCTCTCCTACACACTCATGAAGAAGCAAATGATTAGACACCCTCGAACACAACACTCCTGTATCTCTCAGGAATTGCGGTAACAAGACACACCTTTTTACTCATACTCTCATACCTGTCACAATAAGAACTGACTGAAACTCGAATATAGTGTGAAATGTTTATTTTAACTATAATGCTCTAAAACGCAGTATACGAGTCACAACCAGCAGCAAAATGCATAATACTAATGCAGTTAGCATTGACGCTAGGCCATATATCATGAAGGGAGATTTCATCACATAAAGACTGTGGAGAAAGGACTATGACGCCTAACCACCCTCCCCTTGGTAAGAAGAAGTATTATTATATAATACAAGATCTCTGGGTTTTGTCAGCAGACCCCATACTTTAGTGCCTAGATGGTATATCTACATCATGGGAACAGTGTTGCTCTTCTCCCTGGGAAGCTCCCTCTCCAAGTGTGTTTCCCCTAAACATTCATCCCCATAATATCAAAGTATGAGTTTCCAGCAGCAGCTGCATTAGCATGTTTTGTCTAGGTGCTAGGGACTGACCAGAACAGAATAACATGGGGCATTGTTTATCGACCTTGCTCGCAGTGTTCAGACTAAACTCCAGGAACAGACAGAGAACAAACAAAGTAGACGGTTCCCATGTGAAAGGCATAAAAAGAGAACTGCAAAAATAAAGTCATGTAGTAACGTGTGCAAAAGGTGCATCATGGCTGCCGGGCTCATGCTAACTTAGCGACGTCGACAATGTCCCTATCGGCCACGTCATAGCCCAAAAAGAGAACCGCCAGACAAGCGATGTGTGACTTGGCAAAATTTAATTTGTATCCCAGCACCACAAAAGAGAGGATGATATGATCCACACGTACAAGATGCGAGACCAATTTGTCAACTGTCAAATAAATATCATCGACGTATGAGAACGCATCAAGGTCAATGTCATTTAAGAGCGATACAACATGTGCAGCAAAAGCCCCAGGACTGTTCTTATAGCCCAAAGGCAAATGCGTCAAGTGTTTCTGATTGCAAACTGCGGTAAATACGGTCAAGTCAAGGCTCTCAGGAGCCAAATTGTTACTATAAAAACCATTGGATATATCCAGCATTGTTTTATATTTTTTATGAACTATATTATTCGCTAACGCAGAGCTGTGTGTGTTTTGTACTGCAAATGTATGTACGTGAATGTCTATAATCCAAAATTATACGATAAGAACCGCCCGGTTTCGATATCGGAAAAAGAGGATTATTCATGGATGAAACGCAGGGTTCAATAACACCGTGATATTCCAACTGGGTTAAAATTTCATTTACGGATGCTTTTGCTTCACGTCTATTCGGATATTGTGCCTGCGGCTGTGGTATAGATCGTAAAGGTATTTCATGTGCCGGCGAATCATTATCCCAGCCCACCTGATTTTTTTTTTTTTGAAAACCTTTATTAACCATAGTTGCATCAATTGGCAATGTACAGTTCTGCGCCAGAGCATCAGGTCGGCAATGTTCGAACACATACAGTCAAATGATTAAACACAGCCGTTTAGCCGACAACCCGGAGGTCCGGCGGCGGAGTTCAGCTGAACATAGATATAGGATTCAGGTGTGTGCATTGCGTATAAGCGAAGCGATGGTGCTTTTCTGGTATGTGTCGCGTCGTTTCTCAGCTAAAGCGCATTGTCTGCGTGTGAGGGGGGCGCTGTGTAGCAGCCCGCTGCGCAGCATTGTCAGCTAGCCCCTAGGGTCACAGGAGGATGTGTGCTGGGTGCTGGGTTGTCTGTCAAGTGCCCTGATTTGTGGGCATCGGAGTCCCGGTGGCCCGCGTGTAGCGTGGGTTGGAGCGCGACAAGGAGGTTGCAGCATAGCTCGCAAGGATGCACGTGGCGACCGTTGTTGTGATGGAACACGTGCTCTGCTAGGGAGCGTAGCCAGTCGCCGAGCTGTTCCCCGGGTGTGCAACATAAACTTAGGGATCAAGGCCAGGGTCGAGAACTCGGGTGGGGGCTAGAATAAGGGGGGTGAGGGGGGGGGGGGGGGAAAGCGGAGATCCGCTTGCAGCAGTGTGTGAGGAGATAGGGGCAGTCCAGCGGGGCGAAACCGGGCCGCCCGGGGAGCGCATCGAGTGGCCGGTCGCGGGGGGGGGGGGGAGGGGAGAAGAGGGGGGGGGGGTCACTAGTGTGCGCGCCCTCTCGAGCAGCAGCGGCGGTAAGTCCCGCGCGCGCGCCATGACACAGCGCAGGAAATATCCGACATCCGATATCGCGCAGTATACGAGATGTGCCAGGGGAATAAACAGACCGAGAGGGCCGGGAGCTATCCCCGCCAGGGTCCCAGATATGTCGCCGTCGAGCTAATAGTGTATCGGTGCCCACCTAGTGTTTAGGTTATCCCACGGGTTCGGCAGGCCGCCTGAAAGGTGGCAAGGAGGCCATCCCAAAGGTGGGCGATGGGGTACTGCCTGAGTCCCGCAGTTTCCTCACGGAGGAGCACTGCACTTTCCGCCTGCGCCCAGTTGACGAAGGATGCCCTCCAGTGCCTGATGTGCGGAGGGGCCGTCGCCTTCCAATGCTTGGTAAGCAAGCGTTTGGCCGTAACAAGCCCCATGTCCCAGAAGCGCGCCTGTACTCTATTCGCTTTTGTGCGCTTGTACAGGCCCAAGATACATGCCTCCCACGTGCGTGGCAGCCGTCCATCCGCGCCGCGCTCTATCAGTGACAGCACGTCGCTCCAATATGTCCGCACGTCAGCGCAATGCCAGAGCATGTGCAAAAGGTCCGCTCCTGGTGACGAGCACCGTGGGCAGGCGGCATCCGTCCGCGAGAAATATCTATTGATCTTCTCAGGAGTGAGATACGCTCGCTGTAGTATGTAATATTGTATGAGTTTGAAGCGGGGGTTGCGTGGAACATTAGTCGGGCTGGCCAGTATCATCGCCCATTCTTTATCTGTCCAGTCTCTGCCCCTGTCCGTCGCCCAGCGCTCCCTTAGTATCGAGGTGGACAGTCGCGAATGTGCGAGGAGTGCCTGCACCAGCCAGTGTATGACATGTGCGCCGTTTCCCATAATATGTAGATATTGGATGAAGGTATGTGTCGGCAGCTCCGTCGTCATGTCACCCCAAGAAGCCGAGAGCGTCTGCATGAGGGAGGCATGCAGGAGGAACTGTCCTGCCGGGAGCGCCGTGCCGTCAGCCAGGGCGGCAAACGTCAGCAAGTCGCCATCCTCATACAGGTCACCTAGCGTATCTACACCTGCCTGTTCCCACCCTGCCAAATGGGCCTCCGTGAGGGGGCCCGTCGGGCCAGGCATGTCCAATAACGGTAACTCCGGAGCGTACGGTGTGGTCGCGCGTGTGAGGCGAAGGCACCTCTGGACACACCTGCGCGCCACCGCCAGGTAAACCTGGGAGGGGCAGGGCGCACGAGTCAGCGGATGAAACAGCGTGTGGACTTGCGTCCGCGTCCAGGCAGCCACATATGAGGCAGTGTCCTCTAGTTGCTTGCCGCTCAGCCACCCCGCCACCCATTGCATCTGCGCTGCTAGATAATATAGCTCCATATTGGGGACCGCTAGGCCCCCAGAGTCAGTGGGCATGTACATTTTGGCCAGTGCTACCCGCGGCCTCCCCTTGTTCCAGATGAGGTTGCGCAGCAATACCTCCAGGTCGCGGAATAATTTGGCGGGCACATACAAGGGCAGGTTTGCGAAGTAGTACAATAGGCGGGGCAGCACTATCATTTTAGTCAGTGCTACCCTGCTAGGCACGCTGAGGGGCAGGGTGTTCCAGTAGCTAACCTGCGTACGCACGGATGTGATCGCTCTGAGGAGATTCCCATCTAGGACGTCCGCCGGGGATCTGTAGATCCGTATCCCCAGGTAGCGGAAGGTGGTGGGGTACCACCGCAGCCTGTCCCCCCCCAGTCGGACGTCGCACTCAGGTGTCTCCGGGCCAAAGGGGTAGGCTCCCGACTTGGCCCAGTTAACCCTCAGGCCCGACAGTGCCTCGAAGGTGCGGAATACGTCAGCGAGGGAAGCAGGGATGGCGGTCATGTCTCTGACGTATAGCAGCAGGTCATCTGCATATAGGGACACCGTGTGTAGGCCATCCGGCAATGGGATTCCCCATTCCAGTCCGTGTGCCCGAAGTGTCGCAGCCAGGGGTTCCATTGCCAGTGCAAATAGCAACGGTGACAACGGGCAACCCTGGCGGGTGCCTCTGCGGACCCGGATGGCGGACGAGAGGATGCGGCCCGTGCGGACCCGGACGGTCGGCTCACTGTAAAGCAGGGCGATCATGGCGTTATAGCCCCCCCCCAGCTGGTATTTCTCCGTTACTGCCCTCAGGTACGGCCACTCAACGGAATCGAAGGCTTTCTCCAAGTCCAGTATAAGGCATCCCGCCCTTGGCCACTGCTGCGTGGCGTATTCCTGTACCCGGAAGAGCCTGCGGATGTTGTAGGAGGTATGGCGTGTGGGGACGAACCCATTTTGGTCCCGGTGCACAAGAGCGGGTACGTGAGGGGCCAGTCTCCTAGCCAGTGCAGAAGCAAGGATCTTATAGTCTGTGTTTAGTAGAGCCAATGGGCGGTAAGAGCCCACCCGCGTGCCGTCCCTGCCTGGCTTCAGTATAGAGACCAGTGTGGCTTCGTTCAGCGTTGGGGGCAGGGCAGCTCCCTCCGCCGCCGCCGCATACATTCGCAGGAGCTCCGGGACTAGGATATCCGAGCCAGCCTTGTAGAATTCAGCCGGTAGCCCGTCCGGGCCCGGGGTTTTCCCGTTGGAGAGCTGAAAGATGGCCTCCCTAAGCTCGTCCGCCTCCAGTGGAGCGCCGAGCCCATCTTGCTGAGCGATAGTCAATTGCGGCATCGGCAGAGGGGAGAGATAGTCTGTGATAGCAGCGTAAGGAACCGCGAGTCGGGAGCGGTACAATGCGGTATAGTGGGCAGTAAAAGCGTCATGGATACCAGCTTGCGTGTACACCAGTTCCCCCCCCTCGCTCAGTATAGCCGTCACTGGCGTAGAGCGGGCATCCCGCGAAATCAGCCACGCTAAAAGCTTGCCTGGTCTATCACCAAGGCGGTGAGTCCTCGCCGAGTGCGCCGCATAGTTGACATTGCGAAGTCGCTCTAGGAGGCGTGCATGTTCCGAGCGGGCATCATGCAGCGGGCCCTCGTCCCCCTCCGCAGCCTCCCCCTCCCGCGCAAGCAAACTCGTTTCCAGCCTGGTGAGGTCTCTCTCTAGTTGATGTCTGATCTGCCCCTGAGTGCGCAGACAGTGGCCTCGTATCACGGCCTTGAAGGTGTCCCACTCCACCCTCGAGTCAGTTGCTGTGCCAGTGTTGTCCTCAAAGTATTGCACGGTACGCTCGAGTAGGGCAGCGCGAAAAGCCGCATCTAGTAGCAGCGCTGGCTGCAGGCGCCATGTGGGGACAGGGGGGTGTGGGCGGGCCCAGGCTATGGACATGAAGTGTGGATTGTGGTCTGAGTGTGTGCGGCCCATGTATTGCGCGTCCGTCACATGTGGTAGGAGATCTGTGGATGCCATGAAGCGGTCGAGGCGGACATGTAAGTCGTGAGCGCCCGAGTAATAGGAGTACGACCGCGTCCCCGGATTGCGCTGTCGCCAGACATCGTGTAAGCCCCATTGCGCGGCCCACTCCTGCAACGCCTTTGTGGCTCCCCTGGTAGGGGCGTTCGCGGGGGGCGGGAAGGAGCGATCCAGCGTGGTGTCTAAGGTGCAGTTATAGTCGCCCCCTATAATCCACGAAGTGTCATGCCAAGGTGCCATAGTCGATGATAGCCGCGCCAGGAAGCCAGCTTGCTCAATGTTTGGGGAGTAGAGGGATATCAGTGTGATAGAATGACCATCTAGCCTGCCTCGCGCGGCCGTGTATCTGCCCTCGCTGTCTATCGCAGTGTCTGTGGCCTCCCACGGGGTCCCCGGGCGAATCCATATCAGTGTTCCGCGAGCGAATGAGGAGTATTCCGTAGCGTAGAGTTGTCCTCGCCATCTACGGTGGAGTGCCCTCACCTCAGTCCCGTTCAGATGGGTCTCCTGGAGCAGTGCTACATTAATCTTGTGCCGCTTTAGGTACGAATAAATATGGTAGCGCCTAGCCGGTGTGTGCATCCCTCTGACATTCCAGGTGCATATTTGTGTGCTAGCCATGACAGTCCTGTGTGTGGGGGTCTCCCTCAGCCCCCAAGAGCGCATCTCCCATCTCGAGGGCCCCCCAGGGCCAGCGGCCCGCTCCCGCCGCGCAGCTAAAACTAGTGATGTGCGTGCAATGTCGTGATCTCCAGCAGGGTGAGGGGAGAGGGAAGAAACGGTGCATAGAAAGCCGAAACATGGCAACTAAAGAAAGAAAAAAAGAAAACTTGTAGAATACCAAAAGGTCGGCTGTACAACAGGTCGCCGTCCAAACACTCAAGCGAGCTTACGAACTATACAGTCTCGGGGGGTGGGTAAAGTATCTTCTGAACAACAATGGAAACAATGCAGGTTCGGAAGCGCTTCGTATGCCTCCCGGGTGTTGCGTATATGCTGCTGTCGGCCGGCGGGCGTCCGATGGCCATAGTTCAAGGCCGTAGCAGCTGTGTGCCTGGCCATCAGGCCAGCGGGGGTTGGAATGCCTGCGGAGAGGGGGGGAGGGGGAGGGCGCGGGCATGTCCCCCCTCAAGTCTCGCCAGTAGCAACAAGTCGATTATGCGGCACTGAAAGGTGTCTCTGCATGTCTGTAAATCAGGTGTGCAGGCCGTGCGGCCATAAGTAGAGATTGTACTCACAGTGTCTGGCTCCATGGGCGGGCCCCCCGCAGCGCCGCCAGCAGAGGCGCCAGGGTCCCTCCAGCGAGTTCAGTTTCGTAAGGGGCCACCCAGCAGGGATTCCGGCAGGTTAGCGATGCGCGTCAGGTGGCAGCCCATCTCCGGGGCGCCTCAGCCGAAGAGGTCCGCGGTTTGCGGTGTGACCTCCGGGAGTCCTCCAGAGTCTTGTGTGTCTGGGATGCCGTAGATCGCCTCGTCGTCTGTTGAGTGGGCCGTCGGGCTGGCGTCCGGCCGAGCCGACGACGCCGGGGAGTTGCTAATCTCTGCCACCCTGCGCAGGGCGTCCCGCTGCTCCTGTTGAACAAGGTCCACTGGCGGGGAGTGGCCCGGCGTCCCACCGGTTGGCGGCGGCGCGGGCGACCCGCGGTGGCGTCGTCGCCTTGATCCCCTCGGTCTCTCCATCGCGCCTGTTCCCGTCGTCCGTCGTGGCGCGGCTGGCATTCCGCCATCAAGCCAGGCCTCCGCGTCCTCGGGGCTCGTGAAGAAGTGGGTTTTGTCGTGCGCCACCACCCGCAGTCTGGCCGGGAAGAGCAGCGAGTACTGGAGGGCCGCTTCGCGTAGTCGTCGTTTGATCGGTAGAAAAGAGTGTCTTTGCCTCTGTACTCGCGCCGTGTAGTCTGGGAAAAACATCACCGTCGCATTGTCAATGGTAATGTCCCCTAGGGTTCTGGCCCCTCGCAGGATGGCATCGCGGTCCCTGTAGTTGAGGACTCGGAGGAGAAACGGCCGAGGGTTAGAGCCCGGAGGAGGTGGTTTCGCGGGGACGCGGTGGGCCCTTTCCACCACGAAGTGTGGGGAGAGTGTGTTGTCCGGTAGTAGGTCTCGTAGCCAGTCCTCGACCTTGCGGACAGGATTCGCCCCTTCCCATCGCTCCGGGATGCCCACCAGGCGGATATTGTTCCTTCGTGCCCGGCCTTCCGCATCCTCAGCCCTGCCTTCTAGCAGTTCCACCCGATGCAGAAGTTCTCGTACCCCGGCGTCTGTCCGTTTCGTCGCCGGCTCGACCTCTGCCATGGTGTCTTCCAGCGCGGTGGTGCGCGTTTGCAGTTTTTTATGATCGGCTCTGAGGTGCGTCAGGTCAATTGCCACACTGTCTATGCGGGTCTCCAGGGAGGTGCGTGTCTGCTGCAGCGATTCCTCCATTCTCTCCATGGCCGCCAGGACGCTGTCCAGTTTCGCCGTTACGTGGTCCGTATCCATCGCGGGCGTCGTTGGCTCGTGTCGTCTCCTCTCCACTGTCGCTCCCGGTCCGGAGCGGGTTCGCGCCCCTCTAGGCATGGAGCCGGCGGCGTGTGGGAGACGTCCCCCCCGTCGTCGAGGGGTAGGGGGGTATTGCTCCGTCGATGCCCTGCTCCAGTGGAATGGGAGCGGCTCACCTCGCCCTGTCTCACCGCCTCAGCCAGCCAGGCCGTGCCGCCATCGTCGCGTGTTCAGGGGTTCCATCCAGTGGGGGGCTCGGTCGTAGCTGGATCAGCGCTCAGTGTCCCCCTCCAGTCCGCAGGGCACCCCTGAGTCCCTCCTCCCGCGTCGTCTCGCACCTCAGCTCGTGGCGCAGGGGTCACGTCGTGCGTGTGTGCCTATGAGGCCCAGGTCGGCACTCCCACAGCGGCTCCAGGGCCCCGCGGGCGGTGGCAGCGTGTGTTGGCGCGTCGTGTTGCTGAAACACCAGTTCCACCAAGAGGAAAACCGCCTCAGTGCATCTTCTGTCCCGGCAGAGTGTAGTGCGGGGGGCAGGTCCGTGCGTGTCCTCCCAGAGCCGGGGGGCTGCCTCCGCCGCTCCCCCAGTGCACCCCCAGTCCACGTAGGGCGCTACAGCTACCTGTGGTGCGTAGGCAGTCGTCGCTGGGGTTCAGGCGCACGCCCTACCCGTCGCCAGTGGTGCGGTCTCGCGGTCTCGGGGGTGTCTTTGTTCGTCGCCGCCCTTTCCGTGGCGCCACAGGGGGGTCCCCAGACGGGTCCAGGCGTGGTCTTCACGTCACCAGGTCGCCCCCGCCGCGGTCGCAGGCCGCCGCTCAGTGCCGCGGCAGCCCCTCCTCAGATTGTAGCTTTGGGCCCAAGGGACAGGGCGGCGCCTCGGGCTTGCGTAGCCGCGAGCCGCGGCCGCGCGTTCAGCAAAGCGGCCGCGGTCCCGTCTGTAAGGTCGGCGCGGTGTTCCACCGCCGATTCGCTGCAAATTCGGCCAGGTGACGGAGAAGGCTCCGTGGAGGGCCCGCCGGCCAAAACAAGCAATTTCCAGGATCGTTGCAGCGGAGAAACGGCCCGGGGCAGAAGGGCTCGATCGGGAGCTCTACCCGGGCACGTCCGCTTCCATCGCGTGCTTAGCCACGCCCCATCCCAGCCCACCTGATTATGATACACAGCCGGCGCTAGGGCCAAAGCCCATTCTGCAGCAAAAACTTGTTTCTCCCTGTCCGAGATGTAAGGGGAAAACTCGGGAGTATAACATCTTCCCCTAGAAAAGAAGACAAAACAAATAGAGGAGGCCAGTCTGTCCCAACCAACAACATGTCATAGGAGCATGTAAGGTTGTCCCAAAAGACTCCCTTAACCCCTTAACTGCTGGGCCTCCCCCCCTCCCCCCTCCCCCCCCCAGTGCTGAGCCCTTTTTTGGCTATTTGTAGTAGTTCGCGATTAGTCCTCTGTAACTTTTTGACCACATAAGGTATCCACGCCAAATTTGCGTCCTTTTCTTCCAACATCATGTGGATTCTAAAGGTACCCAGGGTTTGTTGATTCCCCTGGAGGGGTCCCAGAAATTAGCCAAAATACAGCAACATTTTGTTTTTTTGAGGGAAAAATGGGAAAACAGTGCTGCAAATGAAAGCGTCTGGGTTTTTCCCTGCAAATGGTATCTAAAAAGGGTTTGTGGGTCTGAAATCCCCATTTTCCCAGCTTTTAGGGAATGATAGACTTTTGTCAGAAAACCAAAACATTTTACACAGTTTGGGCATTTTTCTGGGATATAGCCTATTTTTCTATTTTGTGTGCTTTCAACCTCCTTCCAGTTAATGGTAGAAATGGGTATGAAAGCAATAATGGATCCTGGAAAGCTATACATTTTAGAAAAGTAGACAAAATACTGAATTCAGCAAGGGGTCATTTGTGTAAATCCATCAAGGTTTCTTTATAGAAACTAACAGTTAAATATAAAATTAAAAATTAGTTGAAAAAAACAGACTTTTGTGTCAACGTTTTCACCTGTAACTTCTTCTAATTATGACAGCTCTTTGAAAGCAATATACCGTTACATCCACTGGACCTTACTGGTTGTGGGGATATATAGAACTTGTAGGTTCACCAAGAACCCGACGAACCCAGAGCCAAAAACTGAGCAGCATCTTGCAATGGTTTTATTTTATGTACAGGGTATAAAGCAATTATTCTGGGAAAATGTATACATAGAAAATTCGGTATGAAAGACTCCTATGTATTTCTGAAATGGAAAAAAAATATAGAGTTTAGAAACAGTAGATATTTGCACATTTCCGAAATTGGGAATACTCATACTAACATGAGAATTATCGGTCATTTTTCAAAATGATTCATTTTTACACATTGGCTTTCATTTGGAAGGCAGAAATGCATTGAAAGTCAATAGGTAATAACAGTTGCTTTACAAATCTGAATTACCCTAAGTCTCCTGATAAAAATGGTACCTCACTTGTGTGGGTAGGAATAGTGTCCACGATAGGAAACGGCTCAAAACGCAACGTGAACACACCACATTTTCTTAATGAAAAATTACCCTTTTTTTGTAAAGTGCCTAGCTGTAGTTTTTTAACCCTAGCACTGCCGGCACCTAGGGAAACCTAGCAAACCTATACATTTTTGAAAACTAGACACCCAGTGGAATCCAGGATGGGGTAGCTTGACTGGCTCTCACCGGGTTCTGTTACCCAGAATCCCTTGCAAACCTACAAAATGGTAAAAAAAACACATTTTCCTCACATTTCTGTGGTGGAATGTTCTGGAATCTGCGTGGATCCACAAATTTCCACCCACCCAGCATTCCCCAAAGTATTACGAGAAAAATGGTACATCACTTGTGTGGGTAGGCCTAGTGCCCGCAACAGGAAACGGCACAAAATGCAACGTGGACACATCACAATTTCACAGTGAAAAATGACCCTTTTTTGGCAAAGTGCCTAGCTGTAGTTTTCGAACCGTAGTTCTGCCGGAACCTAGGGAAACGTATCAAACCTATACATTTTGTTAAACTAGACACCCAGGGGAATCCAGGATGGGGTGACTTGACTGGTTCCCACAAGATTCTGTTACCCAGAATCCCTTGCAAACCTACAAAATTGTCAAAAAAACTAATTTTCCTCACATTTCTGTGGTGAAATGTTCTGGAATCTGCATGGATCCACAAATTTCCACCCACCCCGCGTTTCGCAAAGTCTTCCGAGAAAAATGGTACCTCACTTGTGTGGGTAGGCCTAGTGCCCGCGACAGTAAACGGCGCAAAACGCAACGTGGACACATCACAATTTCACAGTGAAAAATTACCCTTTTTTTGCAAAGTGCCTAGCTGTAGTTTTTGAACCCTAGCTCTGCCGGCACCTAGGGAAACCTAGCAAACCTATAATTTTTTTAAAACTAGACATCCAGGGGAATTCAGGATGGGGTGACTTGACTGGCTCTCACCAGGTTCTGTTACCCAGATTTCCTTGCAAACCTAAAACATTGTCAAGAAAAACAAATTTTCCTCAGATTTCTGTGGTGGAAAGTTCTGGAATGGCGTAGATCCACAAATGTCCACCCACCCCGCGTCCCCCAAAGTCTTCCGTAAAAAATGGTACCTCACTTGTGTGGGTAGGCTTAGTGCCTGTGACAAGAAACGGCGCAAAACCCAATGTGGACACACCTCAATTTCACAGTGAAAAATGACCCTTTTTTTGGCAAAGTGCCTAGCTGTAGTTTTTTAACCCTAGCTCTGCCGGCACCTAGAGAAACCTAGCAAACCTATACATTCTTGAAAACTAGACACCCAGGGGAATCCAGGATGGGGTGACTTGACTGCCTCTCACCAGGTTCTGTTACCCAGAATCCCTTGCAAACCTAAAATATTGTCCAAAAAAACACATTTTCCTCACATTTCTGTGGTGGAAAATTCTGGAATCTGCATGGATCCACAAAATTCCATCCACCCCACATTCCCCAAAGTCTTCCAAGAAACATGGTACCTCACTTGTGTGGGAGGCCCAAGTACCCATGACAGGAAACGGCCCAAAACGCAACGTGGACACATCACATTTTCGCATTGAAAACTGGCCCTTTTTTTTACAAAGTGCCTAGCTGTACATTTTGAACCCTAGCTCTGCCAGCACCTAGGGAAACCTAGCAAACCTATAAATTTTTTAAAACTAGACACCCAGGGGAATCCAGGATGGGTGTGACTTGACTGCCTCTCACCAGGTTCTGTTACCCAGAATCCCTTGCAAACCTAAAAAATTGTCAAAAAAACGCATTTTCATCACATTTCTGTGGTGGAACGTTCTGGAATCTGCGTGGATCAACACATTTCCACCCACCCCGCGTTCCCCAAAGTCTTCTGAGAAAAATGGTACCTCACTTGTGTGGGAGGCCCAAATACCCGCACAGGAAACGGCCCAAAACGCAACGTGGACACACCACATTTTCGCATTGAAAACGGACCCTTTTTTTACAAAGTGCCCAGCTGTAGATTTTGAACCATAGCTCTGCCGGCACCTAGGAAAACCTATACATTTTTTAAAACTAGATACCCAGGGGAATCCAGGATGGGGTGAATTGGCTGGCTCTTACTAGGTTCTGTTACCCAGAATCCATTGCAAACCTAACAAATTGTCCAAAAAACAAATTTTCTTCACATATCTGTGGTGGAAAGTGCTGGAATCTGCATGGATCCACAAAATTCCACCCACCCCGCGTTCCCCAAATTCTTCAGAGAAAAATGGTACCTCACTTGAGGGGGAGGCCCAAGTACCCGCAACAGGAAACGGCCCAAAACGCAACGTGGACACACCACATTTTTGCAGTGAAAACTGACCCTTTTTTTGCAAAGTGCCTAGCTGTGGATTTTGAACCCTAGCTTTGCTGGCACCTAGCGAAACCTAGCAAACCTATACATTTTTGAAAACTAGACACCCAGGGGAATCCATGATGGGGTGACTTGGCTGGCTCTCACCAGGTTCTGTTACTCAGAATCCATTGCAAACCTAAAAACTGTAAAAAACAAACAAATTTTCTTCACATTTCTGTGGTGGAAAGTTCTGGAATCTGCGTGGATCCACAAAAGTCCACCCACCCCGCGTCCCCAAAGTCTTCCGTGAAAAATGGTACCTCACTTGTGTGGGAGGTCCAAGTACCCGCGGCCAGCTAGGGAAACCTATCAAACCCACATATATCTGAAAAATGGACACCCGGGGGGTTCCAAGGAGGAATGGCTTGCGTGGATCCCCCAACGTTTTCGTACCCAGAATCCCCTGCAAACCTCAAAATTAGCTGAAAAAATCACTTTTTCCACACATTTTTGTGTGGAAAAGTTGTGGCATCACCGGGCTGACATGAATTTCCTACTACCCAGTGGTCCCCAAGGTCTCCCGATAGAAATGGTGCCTCACTCGTGTGGGAGACCCAAGTACCCGCGACAGGTGAGGGCTCAAAACGTATTGAGGCGACATCAAAATTGCCTATCACAAAACAACCTGGTTTTGCAAGGGGGGTTACCTTGGTTTTTGGCCCCGTGCTCGGTGGCCAGCTAGGGAACCCTATCAAACCCACACATGTCTGAAAACTAGACACCCAGGGGGTTCCAAGGAAGTATGGCTTGCGTGGATCCCCCAACGTTTTCTTACCCAGAATCCCCTGCAAACCTCAAATTTAGCTGAAAAAATCACTTTTTCCACACACTTTTGTGTGGGAAAGTTGTGGCATCACTGGGCTGACACAACTTTCCTACCACCCAGTGTTCCCCCAGGTCTCCCGAGAAAAATGGTGCCTCACTTCTGTGGGAAATGCAAAAACAACAGTTGATGGACAGAATGCAGAACAATGTCATACATTCACCTCAGTACAGAGATCTGGGCCTAAATCCATCGTTTTTTTGCTCACCATGCCATTCCAGTTTGAACCCAGCCATATGCAAATCAGTCTTGACCCTGTGCCTCATGGGAACAGTCCAGCCCGAACTGCCATGCCAGGTCCTCCCTGGACTTGGAACCAAGCATCCTAGGACCGGTTTCAGGGTTTCATCTCTCTTCAGCCAGGATAGCTTGATTCCAGTGGCATGGAGAGCACGGGACTCACGTCTGAGCATACCCGTCCCACTCGGGTGACAAATGCAAAAACAACAGTTGATGGACAGAATGCAGAACAATGTCATACATTCACCCCAGTATAGAGATATGGGCCTAAATCCATTGTTTTTTTTAATCACCATGCCATTCCAGTTTGAACCCAGCCATATGCAAATCAGTCTTGACCCTGTGCGTCATGGAAACAGTCCAGCCCGAACTGCCAAACCAGGTCCTCCCTGGACTGGAACCAAGCATCCTAGGACCGGTTTCAGGGTTTCACCCCTCTTCAGCCAGGATAGCTTGATTTGCATGATGTCGCCTCAATACGTTTTGGGTCCTAGCCTGTCGCGGGTACTTGGGCCTCCCACACAAGTGAGGCACCATTTTTATCGGGAGACCTGGGGTAGCGCTGAGTGGTAGGAAATTTGTGTCAGCCCGGTGATGCCACCACTTTCCCACACAAAAATGTGTGGAAAAATTGATTTTTTCAGCTAAATTTGAGGTTTGCAAGGGATTCTGGGTAAGAAAACGTTGGGGGATCCACGCAAGCCATACCTCCTTGGAACCCCCCGGGTGTCTAGTTTTCAGAAATATGTGGGTTTGATAGGTTTCCCTAGCTGGCTGCCGAGCACGGGTAGAAAACCGTGGTGACCCCTCTTACAAAACCAGGTTGTTTTGTGATAGGCAATTTTGATGTCACCTCAATACGTTTTGGGCCCTAGCCTGTCGCGGGTACTTGGGCCTCCCACACAAGTGAGGCACCATTTTTATCGGGAGACCTGGGGGAACGCTAGGTGGTAGGAAATTCGTGTCAGCCCGGTGATGCTACAACTTTGCCACACAAAAAAGTATGGAAAAAGTGATTTATTTCAGCTAAATGTGAGGTTTGCAAGGGATTCCGGGTAAGAAAACTTTGGGGGATCCACGCAAGCCATACCTCCTTGTAACCCCCCGGGTGTCTAGTTTTCAGAAATATGTGGGTTTGATAGGTTTCCCTAGCTGGCTGCCGAGCACGGGTAGAAAACCGTGGTGACCCCTCTTACAAAACCAGGTTGTTTTGTGATAGGCAATTTTGATGTCACCTCAATACGTTTTGGGCCCTAGCCTGTCGCGGGTACTTGGGCCTCCCACACAAGTGAGGCACCATTTTTATCGGGAGACCTGGGGGAACGCTAGGTGGTAGGAAATTCGTGCCAGCCCGGTGATGCTACAACTTTGCCACACAAAAAAGTAAGGAAAAAGTGATTTGTTCAGCTAAATTTGAGGTTTGCAAGGGATTCTGGGTAAGAAAACGTTGGGGGATGCACGCAAGCAATACCTCCTCGGAACCCCCCGGGTATCTAGTTTTCAGAAATATGTGGGTTTGATAGGCTTCCCTAGCTGGCCGCCGAGCACGGGGCCAAAAACCTAGGACCCCCCTTACAAAACAAGGTTGTTTTGTGATAGGCAATTTTGATGTCACCTCAATAAGTTTTGGACCCTAGCCTGTCGCGGGTACTTGGGCCTCCCACACAAGTGAGGCACCATTTTTTATCGGGAGACCAGGGGGAACGCTAGGCTGTAGGAAATTCATGTCAGCCTGGTGATGCCACAACTTTCCCACACAAAAATGTGTGGAAAAATAGGTTTTTTCAACTAAATATGAGGCTAGCAGGGCATGTTGGGTAAAAAAAAGCAGTTAGAGCCACGCAAGTCATTCACCCTTGTACTTCCCCCTTTGTCTACTACTAAAAAATGTGAAGGTTTGCCTAGGTGACGACTGAGCTAGGGCAGAGAGTCCCCTGCTACCCATTTTGACAACAAAAACAAATATATTCCAAAAGGCCATGAAACCGCCACAATTATATATCTAGCACTAATTTGATAAAGCTAATCCACCACTTACACTGGTTGGTTTTAGCACCTGCAGAAATTCTGGCTTCAAAGCACAAATACTTATCAAAGTATAAAAATATTAAAGCCAAGCCTTCTGAAGGTGAGCCATAAAGCCACGTCACGGCACCAACCGCTTTATGGTCCATTCACACGCCATTCCCACACCACACACAAGACTTCCATACCGCCAGCCACGGGCCTAAACAACCAAATCACTTCCACTCACACAAACATACCGCCGCCATGCAAGGGCACATCACATTCAAATGCCACGAGACAGAATGAGTTTGACTACATTTTACCAAGTCTCCCCCTCCTTCTTCCTGAACGTTACAAACGCATGCCGAGTGAGCTTTTACTACTGGCTTCCAAGACAGCCACATGAGGCTCAGGAAGACATGTCTTTCATGCGCCTTTGGCGCACTCACTCTGCTAAATCCAACTCCTTCCAGTTTGTGGATGCAAATTGGGGGGTGTCCGAGTATCCTTATAGGCCATATCTCAAACTTAGCGAGTATATCTACCTTTGAAACTAAGGCAAACATGCTGGAACTTTTCAAAATATAACATCATAAACTATGAAGAACGGATGAATGTGAAACACGGGTAGTCCGTGACAACGTAGCATATGTCCAATCCACCGTTATGTGCAGTGACTGTAATGCACTTATCATACAGCAAACTGACCATCTGCTAAGTTCTAACGGAGAATGAACATGACAAGCAGCATTGACCCATAAGTACTACAGTAAATTCAGTGTGAGTGTGGCAGCAATGGATTTGAATCTATGGGTGAAGATGAAGTCAGGACGTGTATCTATACTACCTTTACTATCTGCCTTCTCCCTTTGCAATATTCCTCGGAAAGCGTGTCTACCGTAAGCTGTTCTAACCCGTTCGTGTGTCTGTCCTCAGAGCCCTGACTAATCATGTCCAATTGCTAAGAGACCCTATACTAATTCCTTCCATCTCTAGCTATTTGAAGTTTGAGTGAACATTTCTGTCACGTACTAACAATGCTCTCACAATGCTCTATCCAACTCCTTCCAGTTGTGGATGCAAGTTGGGGGGTGGCCGAGAATGCCGCAAAAACATTTCTCGAGCTGAGCAAGCATATCTACCTTTGAAACTAAGGCAAACATGCTGAAAATTTTCAAAAGCTTCTTAAAGAGAACAACTTAAACTACGAAGAACGGTTGAACGTGAAACACGGGAACTCCATGACAACGCGGCATATGTTCTGTCCACCAGTATGTGCAGCGTGGGGACTATAATGCACTTGTCAATTGGCGAACAGAACAACTACCATGTTCTGAAAGCAGATAAAGGTATTGAGAAGTCCATGAATTCCTGAAGTAGAGGAAGAAATATTCTGCAACTGCTTGCGTAGTGAAGGAGTGGCCCACAGACAGTAGGTATCCATTCACACCAATTGAAAGGTTTACCTATTGGCAGCTCCACCTCAGTTAATTTCCCAGTATTTTGCTTTAGTGTGATACAACATAAAGCAAGTAGGAAAACAGAAGGCATGCTTACTTGGGCACTGGGGATAGTAAACACGAGTCTCCTGCCTCTTTCCCTGCATCGAGCACACTTTACAACAACGACATGGTCGCGCCTTTTTGGGTGTTGCAGGAATTTTATCAGCAAAGTGTTGCTCCTGCAGCCTTGCCACATCCTCCAGAACACATGAAGTGGAGGCTGCTGCTTCTGTAGCAGTGAGACTTTTAATCCCAGACAACTGAAAGTCAAGTAAAGACATGAGTCTTCCTGTGGTGGTCTCACGATAAACAACATACGCATTGTATGTTGCCATCTGGATCAGGTGCGTAAACAGTTTCTTATACCAAGTGCGAGTTTTACGACTCGCATTGTATGGCTGATGAACCTGGTCGTTCTTGCCACTTCGCCCATGTACTTGTTGTAATCAAGTATACAGGTGGGCTTGTGGACTTTGGCCATCTGACCCCAAACTGTGACAGGGGAAGTGCTCTCAGCATGAATTGTAGTGAGCACGTACACTTCTACACTTCACGCCTATCTGTGAACTTGACTGCGAGCAGTTTGTTGGAACGCAACGCAGTGCTCTGGGATTTCTGGAGCTTCTTGCAAACAAGCTCCTGCAGGAATCCTTTGCGGCGACAACGAATTGTACCGCAAGCCACGGTGCCAGCTTTGTAGAGCTCACTGAACAGCTCTACTACTGTATAGAAATTGGCCACATAAAGGTTATAACCTTTGTGAAGAAGTGGCTGGACAAGCTCCCATACAATCTTTCCTGTGACCCCTATCGTAGGAGGGTACCTACAGGGTTAAGAGTTGTGTCCTTCCCTGTATACACTTTCAAGCTGTACACATAGCCAGTCAAGCTCTCACACAGCATGTACAGCTTGAGGCCATAGCGAGCGCGTTTGCTCGGAATGTACTGCCTAAACAGCAGCCACCCTTTATACAAGATCAAGGACTCATCAATGGCTATATTCTTTCCAGGAGTATAAACCTCTGGAAACCTGGCAGACAAATGTTCCACGACAGGCCGAATTTTTGAACAACCTGTCATGGTCTGGATGGTCCCGGGGCAATGCAGCAGAATTGTCATTGAAATGCAGCATGCGCTGCAATAGCAAAAAACGATCTCTGCTCGTGTATGGTGCGAAGATGGGGGTTAACCAAACCGTGCAAGTAGATCAGTAGGATAGCAAGGTTGGTTTATGCACTACCCCCATTTTAAGCGTGAGGCCTAAAAATATCAACTGCCCTAAAGAAGTGGGAGTCCACTTGCGCGCCCTAGAATGAGGCCCAAGAGTGTCTCCTTGCTCCCTCAGAAATTGTTCGGCATGCAAATTGGTTTGCTGCACAATTTCGTCAAGGAAGTCCACATTCAAAAAGAGATGGAAGTAGTCAATTGGCAAAACATTTGCCGTATCGACTTTACATACAGCGTAACGAGTGAAAGGTGGAATTTGGGGCTGAACTAAATTGGGAGGCTGCCAAGACAGCACTCCGTCTGTGCTTGCGGCCGCACGTGCCTGCACTCTGGGTTGCTCTAACCTGTTACTGGTGTCCTGCTTCACAGACTGTGCTGGCAAATGGACAGCACGACTGACATCGTCTCCTTCAGAATTGCTGGACGATGAGTCATCGGATGGAAAGCCGACTGAAAAATCACTCCCAGATTCGGCTCTATTGTCCTCTCCCTCAAATGCTGTCTCAGTATCTGCTGTCTCAGTCTCTGATCCTGCCTCAGAGCTGGACTCCAGAACCAGATTAAGGGCCTGGGCAGCATTCATCCAATGATAGGCCATCTCTGCTAGTGCCTCAAACTATCCTTTTAAAACACTATCCTACATAGAAGGCAGATAGGTTGTTGCTTTTAAAGTGTAGGTGGGTGTGTGCGTTAATGAAGTGTTTAACAGTCAAGAATGACGAAGTCACCTTACCTTTCCGAAATCCATATGCTTTCCAAAAAGACTAAGAAAGAGAGAAAAAAGACACTGTATTACTTTACTTTGCCACATACTCATCATCGCAGCCTTTTAGCGCTGGTGGAAGCCAGTGCAACCATCATTTTGGCGTCAAGATGCCTACGGGTGAACGTGTGCTTTACAATTGCACACTATGACCTCCTTTGATGCGCCCACTACCATCCTTGCAAACATGCCCCTCATCTCTCCATAGCCCCTCTCTCACATACATTTAATCTGTTTCAAAGTGTTTCTACTACGTGGCTTTACTAATCCACTTAGCTGTCTACATAATACAGATCTGTTCGTTTCAGCATACCCTTTATGGCATCAAAACTGCCACTAAACAAAAGTCAGATATCTCTATCTAGCACTCTGCAGAAGTACCACACTTTACTGTCTTTTAGGTAACTTCAAAGAGACTCATTATAGTACTTTCACAGTCTCATAATTTCAGCACTGATAAATATCTCTGTAAATAAATAAATATATATATATATATATATATATATATATATATATATATATATAACAATTAATTCCCAATGTCAGCGCGCTCAATACCTGGTGCAGGCAGCAACAGGTAGAATCCTTACCCGATATTTAAATTCAGAAACACAAAGGATGCCGCACTCCAGAGACAGGTTTCAGAGATGCTTTATTTTCACCGCCACTACGACCAGTCATGGTGAAAATAAAGCAACTCTGAAACCAATCTCTGGAGTGCGGCATCCTTTGTGTTTCTGAATATATATATGAATCATGACGAGAAAAGGCGCCCTTCCAGGTGGGCCAGGGCTTCCTAGCGACGTCACCGCTTAACTATTCCAAATGAAAATCATGCTGTATTATAGCACGAGAAAGCAGGTATCAAAAGTTGTTTTAATTGATGGCCAGCAGTCAAAGAGTACATGTATCTATCTATATATAGTTAGTGCACAATAAAGTTTTTGTGCCGTGTCCTGGAGTGCTGTCTCTTGAATTCCGGGAATTTTCATGGAAAAAAGACACCTATCGTACCATAGTGGCCGCTGTCGCCACTGACGGCATCAACGTCGCAGGCAAGGGAACTGCTCTGGCAGTGAATCAGCAAGTATATATATATATATATATATATATATATATATTTTAAACAATCTCCCCCGGTTCGAGGAGCACTCGAAAGCAAACCCAGTGCAGGCAGCCAGCATTCCAGCATTCAGAGCTTTATTTTCAAGCCTTACGCGTTTCGGAGTTTTATACTCCTTGTTCACAGGCATCATGTACAGCTGTGCAGTTTAAAAAAAGGCAAATGTCCCAGAATTCCTTAAAGTAAGTCTGTGCATTCTGGGATATGTAGTACGATATCCTTTAAAGAATGCCTCTTTTAATCATTGTTACCTTAGTAGGCTCTGCGCAGTGACATGCAATTATTTCGAAATTGATATTACCCTCTGATGGGCCTCCGAACGAAATATCCCAGTGATTAATGCCGGTTTGCAACCCAAACAGATATATATACATATATATATTCAGTGAAAAAACCATATGTTTCACACACGTTATACTTAGCTGGACATTTTACTCGTAAAAAACCATTGAAATTCCCCCATTATAGTTAGTGCAGGCAACTATAACTCACGCGACCGCAATCCTCTGCTGATGCTAATACTGTATTTAGACACTTATTTGCCCATGTCGTCTTCCATTAAATTTTAGCTATACATATATTACAAATATTTTTTTTTCATAAAGACACATATGTCATCAGCAGAGGATTGCGGTCGCGTGAGTTATAGTTGCCTGCACTAACTATAACGGGGGAATTTCAATGGTTTTTTACGAGTAAAATGTCCAGCTAAGTATAACGTGTGTGAAACCTATGGTTTTTTTCACTGAATTTGCAAGGTTTTTTAAATGCTAATTCCTAACTATAACGTGTGTGAAACCTATGGTTTTTTCAGTGAATTTGTACGTTTTTTTAAATGCTAAGTTACTTTACGCCGTTCGTGGCGTGTGCGCCCACTTAACGCAGTTCGTTCCGTGCACGCACGGTGCGCTTCGCGCACCGTGCGCGCACAGTGTGCACGCGGTGCGCTTCGCGCACCGCGCGCCCACTTTACGCAGTTAGTGCCGTGCACGCACGGTGGGCACGCGGTCTCATGTGAAACTACAAGTCACAAGCAGAAGAAAATACACCCCTCTGGTGGGGAGGCACATATTGACACCAAATTCAACTGATACAAGTGAATAAACAAAAAGGCCAAAGTCCACCTTCTAGTAGGGGTTTGGTGTATTTTCTTCTGCTTGTGACTTGTAGTTTCACATGAGACTTGTACATAGTGTTATTAATACCACTAGAGGGTTAATATGATATACACATATATCAAAATAATTTTCTTCTACTTGTCACACAAACAATTGCATTGAACACTATGCTTTATGTTTATTTGATTATTGTCAGTATTATTTGACTATCTACTGCGTTGCCTGTAGCGTTCCACTTATGGATTGTTAATAAGTTTAACCTTCAAATTAGCATTCTCTCCGCCAGTTACTGGAGTTTAATTTTGTTTAATTTTTGACAAATTTTGTTTTGTGTATTTACCAGCACAATTCGCAAACACACGCACTACAATGACCAGCATGCCTTGCAAGTGCTTAAACAGGAAGTAGTAGCATTAACTGACATAAATAATGTCTGACCACTGTGTTTGGTAACCCGTGATCAAGGTTCGAGTGAGAACCGAAACGCGTTGGGCCAGTGTTGTTGTTGACTGGCAGTGCTGTGCTGAAGAACTTTTCTTTTTGAAATAAAAAACGAACTGATAATTCATCTTGGATTCCGAGTGAGTGCGTGTACTATCGACCTCTGGGCTCAGAGGTCTCCTGCTTTTATATATATATATATATATATATATATATATATATATATATATAATGCTCCAAAGCCACCCAGAGATGAAGCGGCACTCGTGCAGCAAACATTTAGCCAGCAGACCATCACACATCTCGAGTGTCAGCCGATGTGTTTCGGAAATAAATTCCTTCTTCAGAGGTTGGGTTTTTACAAAGCAAGCAGCATTTCCTGCCGCACCTTTATATCTGCCTTCTGATAGGCGCATAGACTTATGGGATTCGTAGTTCTTATGGAATTCATAGTGCTGCAATCTTACCACTATTGGTGCTGCGTGCAGAGTCCCCAATAATAATCCTCCAATGGGCCCCAAGATGTGCAAGGTCTCAATCCAGGACACTGCTGCACCCACAGGAACTCAACGAATTTCGAGCTCCCTAGCCTGCTTACGATCATTGTGGTGGTGCACCTCCACGGCTGGGCCGCCGTGTAATATAATGCTCCAAAGTCACCCACAGATGAGGCGGCACTCGTGCAGCAGACATTTAGCCAGCAGACCATCACACATCTCGAGTGTCAGCCGACGCGTTTCAGAAATAAATTCCTTCTTCAAACGCTGGGTTTTTACAAAGCAAGCAGCATTTCCTGCCGCACCTTTATTATATCTGCCTTCCGATAGGCGCATAGTCTTATGGGACTCGTAGTTCTTATGGAATTCATAGTGCTGCAATCTTACCACTGTTGGTGCTGCGTGCAAAGAGTCCCCAATAATGACCCTCCAATGGGCCCCAAGATGTGCGAGGGCTCAATCCAGGACACTGCTGCACCAACAGGAACTAGACGAATTTCGAGCTCCCTAGCCCGTTTACGATCATTGGGGTGGTGCCACCTCCACAGCTGTGCCGCCGTGTAATATAACGCTACAAAGTCACCCACAGATGAGGCGGCACTCATGCAGCAGATACTTAGCCAGCAGACCATCACACATCTCGAGTGTAGGCCGACGCGTTTCGGAAATAAATTCCTTCTTCAAAGGCTGGGTTTTTACAAAGCAAGCAGCATTTCCTGCAGCACCTTTATTATATCTGCCTTCCGATAGGCGCATAGTCTTATGAGATTCATAGTTCTTATGGAATTCATAGTGTTGCAATCTTACCACTATTGGTGCTGGGTGCAGAGTCCCCAATAATGATCCTCCAATGGGCCCCAAGATGTGCAAGGTCTCAATCCAGGACACTGCTGCACCAACAGGAACGCGACTAATTTTTAGCTCTCTAGCCCGCTTACGATCATTGCGGTGGTGCCACCTCAACGGCTGGGCCGCCGTGTAATATAACACTCCAAAGTCACCCACAGATGAGGCGGCACTCGTGCAGCAGACGTTTAGCAAGTAAGCCTTTTGAAGAAGGAATTTATTTCCGAAACGCGTTGGCTGACACTCGAGATATGTGATGGTCTGCTGGCTAAATGTTTGCTGCACGAGTGCCGCCTCATCTGTGGGTGACTTTGGAGCGTTTTTTATATGTGTATATATATATATATATATATATATTACATACTGGCGGTCGCCAGTAGATGGTTATAGTTAAAACCTAGTTTCCATAGGAAACTCGTTTTTGGTTTTCCCAATAACTTTGGCGCCGGTTGACGAATCTTCGCAAAATTTTCAAAACTTTTGGCCCGCTCCGATCAGCTCCTATATTTGGAAGTTTCGGGGTGATTCGCCAAGCGGGGGGGCGAGAAAAAAGGGGGGTCCCAAAACTTGTTTCCTCCATGTTATTTTCCATAGGAAACTTTAGACACGGCTACAGCCCAAACTGCTGAACAGAATTACACCAAATTTGGCGAAAAGGTAGCCCTTGGTTCAGAAAGAGCCCTTTTTGTTGAATGGTGTAAATCCGTTCAGTAGTTCCTGAGAAATAAAAAAAAAAGAGGTCAAAAATGCATTTCCCATAGGAAACTTTAGACACTGCTACAGCTGGAACTGCTGAACAGAATTACACCAAATTTGGCAAAAAGGTAGTGCTTGCTTCAGAAAGCATCCTTTTTTTAAATGGTGTAAATCCATTCAGTAGTTTTTGAGATATTAAAGGAAAAAAACCTTCATATATGTGGGCGGAGCCTAGTTTACATAGGAAACTCTTTTTTTGTTTTCAGAATAACTTTGGCGCTGGTTGACGAATCTTCGTGAAATTTTTAAAACTTAGGGTCCGCTCCGGTCAGCTCCTATCTTGAAAGTTTTGGGATGATTCGCCAAGCAGGGGCCGAGAAAAAAGGGGGGTCCCAAAATTTGTTTTCTCCATGTCATTTTCCATAGGAAACTTTAGACACGGCTACAGCCCGAACTGCTGAACGGAATTACACCAAATTTGGCAAAAAGGTAGCCCTTGGTTCAGAAAGAGCCCTTTTTGTCAATTGGTGTAAATCCATTCAGTAGTTCCTGAGAAATTTTAAAAAAAGTGGTCAAAAAATGCATTTCCCATAGGAAACTTTAGACATGGCTACAGCTGGAACTGCTAAATGGAATTACACCAAATTTGGCAAATAGGTAGTGCTTGCTTCAGAAAGCATCCTTTTTTTTAAATGGTGGAAATCCGTTCAGTAGTTTCTGAGATATTAAAGGAAAAAAAACTTTATGTATGTGGGCGGTGGCTAACCCCCAAGCATGAGCTTGGTTCTAATTGGCTGCCAACAGTTCCAATCAAAATACATAAAGACCTGGTCTATAAGGCGCCTCTCTTTAGGCCAAACAATTTTAAAGCGGAGGTAGGAATTCATGAAATGTAATTACCGTATACGCCTCTCTTTTCCGTAATGAGGTAGTAACCAACCGCTTTTTCGCCTTCAATTTAAAATAAAAACCGTTTTGACAAATGGCAGTCACCACGTTATTTTCCCCTGACCATTGTATAGGAGGATTTGTGAAAGGTGCATAAAGTTCTAAACATTACAGTCAGAACAAACCAGAAATAAATCAGAAAAAATTTGAAAAGGCATAATGACCACTCATGTGCGCACCACCAATCGGGCTCACTGGTTGGTACTCACCAGCTGTGCCCACTTTTATCACCCCGCCGGTTCGAGCCCTCCTGCGTGAGGCCGCCGCCGAGAACACCTGGGATGAGCTGAGCCGCCGCGCTGCCTGCGGCAACCCGGAAGTCAGGCAGAGTCCGCCTGGCTGTGGGCGGGGCCTGCGAGTGCAGCAGCGTTCGTGGTGGTGGTGGTATGAAGAACCTGGGTTTCTTCAACGTTCACACAGAACATATACACGTTTTCCGTTAACAGAATGTCTTAGCTCATGCTCTGTGTACGTCCATATACACATTGTATGATCAGTAAAAATGTGTGTATCATACAAGAGCTGAGCAGCGGAAGGTTGAAGGTGCGGGGCGAGAGAAAATGGCGGCAGGAGGAGCCTGCGGTAGCTCCTGATTGCTGGAGCCGCTGCGGGGATTGGCGTCCATCTGTGGAACCCTTGAGCAGTGTGGACGTTGAGGCAGGGGCGTCCTTCTTGCCGGCTGGATTGCAAGCTGCGGAAGAGCCGGGGACAGTGGGTGAGCGTTCCTTCCCACCGCCGCCATACTGTAGCTGCGGGCTGGCGGCCTGTAGGCATCAGGCCTAGGTCTTGATGGCGGGGAGTTGCAGCCTGCAGCTGGAGTCATCTGCCTGAAGTGGGAGCGCAGCCAAGGCCGGGATGCCCTCACCACAATCACACAAAGCGACCGGCTGAGCCCAGAGAGAAGTGCAGTGCATGAGACATGGAAGCCGATTACCAGGGGGACGAGGTGTTGCTCCTGCCACCGAACGTAACACCCAGCAATTCGACCCTGGTGCCAGCTACAAGACTACACTGGCCGGAAAGAAGCATAGCAGAGCGACCTGCATAAGATCGCCAAACGTGTGAGAGGCCTGGCAAGGAAGAGGAGGGTGGGGGTATCGCTCAGAACCACTGCGTGAGGGCGAGTTCCAGCGGAGAAGTGGCAGCAGCAGGCCCGCTGAAGACACCTAAAAAAGGTAGCGTTGAGTGATTGCAGGCAGCTTTAGCGTGGCACACAGCCCCATGCCGGCCCTACAAGCATTCCCTACACCAGCGACCCCAGACCTGCATGGAAAGGACCACTGTGCCAGTTTTTCAGCATTGAGGGAATCCCCCACTCTACATAGTATAGCAGCGCACACCCGCCAATACTGACATCAATCTCAGCCCCAAGGTGCTTGTTACTGTATGCACATAGCTGTAGTCCTCACCCAGCCCAGGGCTACCACCTGCCCCTTTAGCCTCTGGCTATGCTTTACCTGGGTTGCCCGGCCTTTAGTAGGTAGCAGTTTTACATTAAGGCTGATGCGGCCGTTCCTTCCCCTGCTATTAATTATCCCCTTTGTTACCACCTCCCTCCCGCTGTTTCACAGCATCCGTGTGGCAAAACCTATGCCTCCAGAAACGCTCTACATGATCGGGTAGGTTCGGGTGGGTGCATGCCCTGCTGGCTTTACTATGGGGGTCGGAGGGGGGGGGTGGAGGGGTGGGGGGGGGGTCGGTGGACAATCACCTGTTTTGTCTGGAGAAACCATGGGTTTCACTACACGGTGTTTCATATCCCGTGCCCGTGGGCATTTGCACACAGCTCATGCCAGGCAGAGACAGGTTCACTTGCCTGCTCAGTCTTGTTTCCCCCTTATGGCTCAACGTTAGTCAACTCTGCACCCCTGTGTTTTATGTCCAGTTTTCGGTGCATGTGTTGATTGCTCAATCACCTGTGAGTTTATTCTGTAGCTCGCCTTACATACAGAGTAGTGTCCAATTGTCTAATGCTTGCGTTTGGTGTTAGTGAAAGGTGCCACATTCAAATCACTGAGGAAGTTTCTTATGTTACCCTCTTGTGCTCATCAAGTTCTCATGGGGGTCCCTCGGATTAAGCTTTTGCCGCTGCCCATCAGCATTACTGAATCTTCTCACACTTCTCAGCAGTGCAGGTCGAGCTTCCTGCACTGCCCACTAGTGCGCATCCAGTTTCAGACTGCTCATGACTGTGTACCTGATTTCTAACACTTCCCACTTCACTTGCTACCCTCTAGTGTACGTGTAGCTTGCCACCCTGCCCACAAGAGAGACACCCATCTTTTCACCCTTCCTACTTGTGAACATATAGCATCTTGTGCTGCCGACCAGCAGTCATCCAGGCATTACCTCTGCTCACAGGTGAATATCGAAATTCTCTCTCTGCCAACAGCTCACACTAAACTTATCCCACGGGTTTTAGGCTTTTCCACGTTCAGTGTTCTGAACAGAAGCAATAAACTGTTTATATGGAGACACATAAAACTGTAACAGGTAAGAACGGCACCATGGTAAATTTTGAGGCACAAAAACGAGAATTCACCAAAAATTAGTTGCTGTTGCTGACCCATCAAAACGGGTTCAACCCCTTAAGGAGGGCAAATCCGGTGCTCCTTCTTCCGGGTAGTTTCAAGTTCTGTCATTTCTCGGTTCACTCAACACACTCAGTGGTTCTTGGTTGCCAGGTCCTGGTATATGATTGCCCCTGTCCTTGCTTTGTGGAGCGTTCTTGCCTGTGACCATGATGATTCCTGCTGCTTAGACTTTGGCCTGTGTTATCCTGGCATCTTGTATTTGCACACCTGCCTACTGTGTTAGTGATTTTTGGTGCTAGAATGCCGCATGTGGCGGTGTAATGGCTTGCACACCACAGGACTAATGATTTTAGGCCTGGCATTTGCCAAGACTGTTTTATTTTGATAAAATGATATGCTTAAAATACTTCTGTCTAGGGACCGTAAGCTAGCCCTCTTTGTTCATTGGTCTGTTTTTGTCATTCACATGTTTCTTCCACCCACTCCAGCATAGAGCATGGGGAAGTGGTCAGCTAACTTCGCTATGAGTGATGACATCCTGCCCTGTCACATACAGCACGTCCACATACAGTGTAGTTTCCAAAATGCCAGAGGCTACTATGTGCTTCTTGAGAACAAAATAATTTTTGCTTTTAGCAAAAAAAAAAAAAATTCTTTGAGGGCACCTCGGCTTCCACAGCAGTAACGCTTATAAAACCATGACAACACAAAGATGTGGCCTAACGGCTAGGGTGGTGGATCTCAAATCTGGGTAACTAGGTTTGAGTCTCGGCAAAGACGCTCAACATTCTGTTTTTCTGGGCAAATCACTAAATCTCCCTGTGCCTAACAACAATGAATGTGTCCTTGTGTAACCCAACTGGTGCTCATGTAAAGCGATACCCGATACCTATGTAAAAACTCCAGGGAAAAAAGCAAAAAGGTTGGCAGCAATGCCACACAGATTGGCTTAGACATTGCTGTTGATGTTGTACTCGGTCTCCGATCTTGCACATGCTCACCTTTGGTTTGTGTTATATTAGCTGCTCCTAAAGCTCTGAATACCAATTGCTGGTGCTGCAAACAGTCTGATCTGCGACTGTTTCAAATCTTGTATTTGCAAGACCTCCTGATTCCTGGTTCTTGCATCATTTGTATGTATAATTTTGATGCCTGGTGTGTATATATATACATATATATAAATATAAATAATGGCGCTACAGAGACCATCAGGCTCAGCGAGAGCCGACGCCCACTGGGGCGGGTGATTGACAGGATAAGTACTGCCAGGTGCGACACTGGACTGCCTCTGAAGACGCGTCAGGCGGCTTTATTATTTGGCAAGATTTGTCTCCACTGTGCTGCAGCTTCTATAATTAAAACACAAGATTCACCTACCTGTGTGCGGCTCTCCTTAATGGGAAAACTTGGATGTTGGATATATCTATATATATATATATATATATATATTCAGCATACGGTTCAAGTCGTTTTCAGCAAAAACCACACTGCACTCCCAGGGGGTTATTCCATTCGGCTTTTTATTGATGAGTTTTCATATCAACGCGTTTCGATGGCCTCTCGCCACCTTGTTCACGATAATGAAAAAGTCATTCGTTCCTCTTTTTAAAACAAACATGTGACATGTAAAACATAAAAGAGGGACTATCAAATTATTTTATCAACCATGGTGAACGGTAGGTCAAAAGCTCCCGCCATTTTGGAACGTCTTTCCATGTCAGTGCCTGGCACCCAATCATTACAATGACATTTTGAATTGTTATTCCAACATAACATTTTCATTGGCGTGAATCACTTGCAGTTATTTCTACATGCAATTTCTTTATCCTTGATTGATTTCTATATACAAAAATCAAAACCTCGAAATTTCTCAACTTCTCAACCTTTTATAAGACGACTAGTCGCAAGTGCCGACGATTATCTTAATTCGTTTACAAAGTGCTAGTGCTTAGCAATGTAAACTTTTACACTTGATTTCAATTAAAGTGCCAGTGCATATACCTTTTCTGTTTATAAAGTGCTAGTGCTTTCCATGTAAACAACTTCTCTTCATTAAACTATTTTGATAAAGTGCTAGTGCTTCAAGTGAATCAGTGTAAACTTTAAAAAGGTTAAAAAAACGGGTTTTTGATGTATATACAATCTCCCACCTGACTACCATAAAATTTGTGTAGCATCCTCTCACAAACGAATAATTCATTGAATAAACGGCATCTCTTATTTTGATATTAATTCAGGTTGGAGTTTCATTGAACTTTTCCAATTACCTTGACTATACATCTTTTTAAGCAATTATTTCATTTCTTAATACAGACACGTATGTAGATCTTCATCTACATTCAAACCCTGTGGTTCTTTGCAATCGAACTCCAAAATATAATAAGTTTCTAATTTACGGAGTTCCTTCTCTCGATCCCCTCCTCGTTTTTTCTTTGGGATTTCTGCAATGCAGCTGTATTGTAGGCCTGTTGGATCGCTTTGATGGTACCTTTCGAAATGTCTTGCGATTGGATACGTTCTATCCTTATTTACAATCGCTCTCCTGTGTTGCAGTACTCGTTGGAACACTGGTAAGGTGGTACTCCCTATATACATCTTTTGGCAGGGGCACTGTAAGGCATAAACCACAAAACTAGATCTACACGTTAAAAAGCCTCTGATTTTAATGGTTTTGTTAAAAGAAGTTTTAAAATGCGTCCGATTTACTCCATGCTGGCACGCCTTACATTTAAAACATTTCCTAAAACCCATTTTCGGTGTCAACCAAGTAGGCGGTCCCAATTTCTTACTTTCAATATATTCACTGTTTACAATTCGATCCTTTAATGATTTAGATTTACGAAAGGTCAACTCAGGATGTTTTTTCATGTTAGGACCTAATATTGGATCGTTCTTCACAAGATGCCAGTGTTTGTTTAAAATCATTCTGACTTCTTTGTGATTTTTATTAAATGTAGTGATAAATCTACAATCACTTTGTCCTTGTCCCAGATTCCTCTTTTTCTTTTTCTGTTCAGTTTTCGAGGGTTCAAATAAAACCTTTTTCCTGTCTAGTTTTCTTGCTTTTGAGGCTGCCCCTTCTATTATATTCTGTGGGTAGCCTCTCTGTAGGAATCTTTCACTCATTTCCTCCTCAATTTTTGTGTACTCATCAAGGCTACTACATGTTCTTCTGGCTCTATAAAACTCACCAAAGGGAATACTTCTAATTAACGGGGCTGGATGAGCGCTCTCTGCATGTAAAATTGTATTTCCTGAGGTGGGCTTCCTAAAAACAGTAGTTTCTAATTTTCCCTCAACTGCCTTAACTCTTATGTCCAGAAAATCTATACAGGATTTACTGTATTGTCCAGTGAATTTCAAGTTAAGGGTGTTACAATTTATCTCATTAATAAATACATCAATTGATGCTTCCGTGCCCTCCCACAGCACAAAAACATCGTCGATAAATCGCACCCACAAAAGTATGTTGTTACTCCAATGTTCCAAGTGTGGGCCTCTGAGCACCTGCTCCTCCCACCAGCCCAGGTGTAGACTGGCATAACTGGGGGCGAAGCAGGTGCCCATCGCTGTTCCTTGTGCCTGTTGGAACATTTCTTCCCCAAACAAAAACATATTTCTAGTTAAACACCATTGCATCATTTCTAAAATCATTTCATTTTGTTTAAAAAACCTCAGAGGCCTCCTGTTTAGATAAAATTCAGTTGCTCTCAAACCCTCAGTATGTCGTATACTCGTGTACAGAGTAGCAATGTCAAGCGTTAATAACATCATACTGTTTTCATCCCATCTTATATCATAAATACATTTTAAAAAATCCGTAGAATCCTTAATATAAGAGGTCAAGGTCTTAACTATAGGGTTTAAAAAATAATCTATATATTTTGAGGTATTTTCGAAGAGGCTTCCACAAGAGGAAATGATGGGTCTCCCTGGTGGTGAAGCCACACTCTTGTGGACTTTGGGGAGCATATAAAAAACTGGGAGAATTGGATTATTTTGTCTTATAAATTTGTACTCATCCCAGTTCAGTAAATCCTCTGCCTTCCAAACATCTAATCTAGCATGGTATTCTTCTTTCACCAAAATAAACTCTCGCATATATATATATATATTCACTGAAAAAACCATAGGTTTCACACATGTTATAGTTAGGAATTAGCATTTAAAAAACCTTGCAAATTCACTTAAAAAACCATAGGTTTCACACATGTTATAGTTAGCTGGACATTTCCCTCGTAAAAAACCAATGAAATTCCCCTGTTATAGTTAGTAAAGGGAACTATAACTCACGCGACCGCAATCCACTGCTGATGAAGTCAGATATTACATCACTGTATTTATTCACTTATTTACCCATTTTTCTTTCCTTTAACCTTTAGCTATACATATTTAATAAATATTTATTTTACAGAAAGACACGTATGTCATTAGTGATGTAATATCTGACTTCATCAGCAGTGGATTGCGGTCGCGTGAGTTATAGTTCCCTTTACTAACTATAACGGGGGAATTTCATTGGTTTTTTACGAGGGAAATGTCCAGCTAACTATAACATGTGTGAAACCTATGGTTTTTTCAGTGAATTTGTACGGTTTTTTAAATGCTAAGTTATGTATTTATTATTTATTTATTTTTTAAGGTTTTTCACCGTGCGCGTACCGTGCGCGCACGGTGCGCACCGTGCGCGCTCTGTGGGCGCACGGTGCGCCTCGCGCACCGCGCGCCCACGTTACGCCATTCGCGTAATTTTCCTGTTTCTACCGTGCGCGCATGGTAAGCGCACTCCGCGATTTTATTTTCCTGTTTCTACCGTGCGCGCACGGTAAGCGCACTCGGCGATTTTTTTGTAAAAATATTAAAAACATTTATGGCCTTGAGACCCCCCCCCAAGGGGTCTCAAGGGGTGGGGGGTAAGGGGGGGGGAGGGGAGAGGGGGGAGGGGGGGGGAGACACACATGTTGGTTTTGGGCACATTCTTGGTGTAGAAGAAAGGGGTAAAAAAGACTTAAAAAAAGATGCAGGGATCAAGGTACACAAACAAACCAAAGGAGGGGAGAAAGTGTTCTGGAAAGCTCAAAGTATAAAGATAATTACTAAATTTTGCTGGTTAAATTGGGAAAGCGGAACAGGGAAGTTTATGAATTTAAATGTCGTGTAGAATAGTATCAATAAACATTTGCGGACTCAATGAGATTAATAAGAGGTTAAAAGCTGCGTCACTGCTAAAAACTTTTAAACCGGACTTAGTGTGCCTTCAGGAAACACACATCGAGGGCACTAAGGTTTATTTACTTGAGCAACTAGGTTTTGATGTACTTGCAAAAACTAATCAGAACACCAAGACAAGAGGAGTGGCGATAATGGGCAGGAAACAGGATGCAATAGTTAAAAGAAAGCTGGAGGATAAATGGGGAAGATGGGTTATAGTAGAATTATTGTTTAGGGGGGAAACCTTCACGCTTGTGTCAGTCTATGGCTCTACTGGAGATGATCCAGATGTTCCTCAATTCTTAGATGCAGAACTTGCTCAGTGGCCTGAGCCTGTTATATTATGCGGCGATCTGAACATTCATGATTTAGATAGTAGCTTTTTGGACCCTAACGGGAAGTATGCGGGGAGGAAAAAAAGAACATATAGGGCTCTAGCAGATTTAGCAAGGAATAACTCTCTTGAGGATCCCTGGGTACACTGCCATCCGAATCTCGATGGGAGTACTTTCTTTTCAGCGCCCCATCAGATCTTAGTCAGGCTGGATTATTTTTTAATTACAAGAGGGCTGATAGATGGTGCAAAGATAGCAAGAGAACCAAGGATCATATCAGATCATAGCCCGTTAGTGTTAGAGGTAAACATTGGGCAAAGGAGAAATAAGGAGCCGACGCAATGGACATTTGACAGAGCACTCCTGCAGGATCATCAATATAGGGAAAGAATGGCTGAATGGATTAAGGAGTTCTGGGTAATTAATAGAGGTACTGCGTCACCAGGGAGTGTCTGGGACGCTTTTAAAGCTGGAATACGAGGTGAGACCCTTAGCTATGTTATTAGAACTCAAAGAAGAGAAAGGGAGGAAATAGAAAGAAATAATGAATTAATTAGAGAGGCAGAGGAGGAACTCATGACGGCTATACATATGCATGCATCAGTTGAGCAGATATTGCTAAAATTAGTCGCTCTTAAAGCAATGGCCATGGAAGAGATGGCAAAAAAAACGGTGGAGAAGTATTTAGCCAATAAAGAAAAGGCGTATGAGCTTAGCGAAAGAGTGGGTCATATATTAGCGGTGCGAGCTAGACAAAGAGATGGTATGGCTAATATTAAGGAGATCCAAAATGATCAAGGAATTAAAGTTAAGGGTGCAGAACAGATTAGAGAGGTTTTTAGGCAGTTTTACACGGAATTGTATCGGGCAGATGGGCGGGGAAGTGAGGAGGACATGAGGGCTTATTTGAGGGATATTGAGCCATCAAAGTTGGAGGAGGCAGACAAATTAGAGCTGGAAGAGAAATTCAAGGTGGAAGAACTTGTTGAAGCGCTGAGGGAACTCCCATCGGGGAAGGCTGCTGGCCCGGACCAGATCCCAGTTGAATTTTATAAGGTCTTTCAGACCTTTTTGCTAGCAGACATGTTCAATATAATGGTGTCAGCGCAACTGGGTGAAACTGTTCCATGTTCCTGGGGTGGTGCAGACATCATTGTTATTCCAAAAAAAGGTAAACCGCCAGATGTCCCAGGCTCCTATCGACCCATTACCTTAATGAATGCCGATGTCAAGGTGTTTTCAAAAATGTTGGCAAAAAGACTATCCAAGATAATTGAATCGTTAGTTACACCCTCTCAGCATGGATTTATTCCAGGGAAAGGCACAACCCACCATACCAGGCAGGTAATAACGGCACTTGATGTTGCAGACATCTTGGAGGACCCAATGGCAGCGGTGTTTCTTGACGCTGAAAAGGCCTTTGATAGGGTCTCATGGGGGTATCTATGGGATGCTCTAAGGTGGCATGGTATAGGACCAGGGTTCACAAAGGCTCTGCAGACGTTATACATAGCACCGACGGCCAAGATAAGAGTCAATAGAGGTTATTCAGCTGCAGTTAACATCCAGAGAGGAACAAGGCAGGGGTGTCCCTCTTCTCCCCTATTGTTTGCTCTGTATCTTGATCCCTATATTCGTAAATTGGAAATGAATCAACAAATACCTCCACTAGTACTAAATGGGTGCAGACTTAAATCACTAGCCTACGCGGACGACGTTGCCATCCTGACTCCAGACCCTGTAGCCGCCATCAGGGCAATTGAATCAGAAGCTGAGAAGTTTGGTCAGTTCTCTGGTTATAGGTTGAATACAACTAAAACACAGATAGTCAAGAATCAGTGGGTAATGTGTAATGATGTAAGAGTGGTAAACACGGCAACTTATCTAGGGGTGCAAATGACGGCAGAAGTAAGCAAAATTGTGGAAAAAAACATGGATCCCTTGATAACTCAAATGAAAAAAGACCTAGAAAGAATGAACAATTTACATCTGTCACTGGTTGGTTGTACAAACACTATCAAAATGATGATCTTACCCAAATTTCTGTATGTATTCAGGGCTGTCCCATTGTTGATTGAAGCTAGCTGGTTTAATCGCATAGAGTCTATCTGTAACAGGTTTATATGGGCCCAAGGTAAAACCCGGAGAGCTTATAGGTACATGACGCTCCCTAGAGAAAGAGGGGGATGGGGGGCACCAGATTTTCGCTTATATTATATGGCCTCTGTACTGCAATATATTCAAGGTCTTATCGGTGGAAGCTCTGATGATGTTAGAATGCAGAAAATGTCTACAGATGTGTATGCTCTCGCTTTAGGGGTAAATGCTGAGAATTGCTTTCTGAAGTGCATTGATTATAGCTATTTCAAGAGGACCAAGTTTAAAACTGTTAAAGCGGCAGTGACGACGTGGAATGCATTCTTGAAGAGGGTAAAACTTGGGAGGTATAATAGATATGTCTCATTAAGTAACAACAGGTCGCTCCCTAAGGAAATTTTTGGAGATTATACTATGGCAGAGTGGGCATTAAAGGGGGTTATGCAAATTGGAGATTTGTATACACAAGATGGCCTTATGCAATTTTCAGAGCTGAGAGTAAAATATGGCTTAGATAATAGGGGATTTTTCAAATATCTACAGGTTAGAAGTTTCCTTGATAATAAAGTGGGGGGCCCGGCAGGTTTTAATAAAGTGGAAATAATGGAGAAAATAAAACTGTCGGGGGATTGCACCATCAAGTCCTTTTATGCAGCATTGGTGAAAGACAAGCAGGACGATCTAGTCAAATTTAGTAAAAAATGGGAAGATAAACTGGGTATTGATAATAGGCTTTTTTATGATTCATTGAATCTTGGATCTACGATACTATGTGCTGCCCCGCTGCAGTCGCAGCATTATAAAACATTATACTCTTTGTACTTTACTCCTGCAAAGATCGCAAAATGGGGAGGAAATCAAGGAATCAATTGTCCTAGATGTAATGAGCTGGAAGTAGATAGCGTACACATTTTTGCTACATGTCCACAACTAAGAACTCTGATTAGGGAAATTGAGGGGTTTTTAGCAAACTCACTGGATATTGAGATATCCCTTACACCAGTTTGGATTATGTTAGGAGTAAGTGATGACGAGCAGGCTCAATATGCTGATTTCCTTTTTGTAGCAATGGCTGTCTATAGACTAACAATAGCTAGGGCATGGCTAGATAAAAGTTCTCCGAAAATGCAATGTTGGCTGGCAAATACCCTATATGCATATAATATAGAGGAAAAATTTTTTGCACGAAAGGGGAGGAGTGGAAGACGTTTGGGGAAAAGAATCTGGGAGCCAATATGTAAATGGAAAGAGAGACAAAGAAGGAATAGCTAGGGAGAGGGGTAGGTTGTTGCCTGTACTTTGATGTCGAGTATTTTAATCATAGCTGATTTCTATAAATGTGTACACTTTGATCGGTCAGATTTACTGTATAAGTTAGTATTTAAGACTTGTGATATGGGTAATGCTCATAATCTATTGTTGTAATGAAGAAAAATAAAAAATTTCACAAATAAAAAAAAAAAAAAAAAAAAAAAAAAAAGACATGCACCAGTGTGGTGCAAAGATTATCACATGGATGTGTAAGTTTTTCATATATACTTGAGCTCGATATTTACTTTGTGTTTTAACAGTGTTGTGTTAATTTTTACCCTTGTTATGGTAATAATAAATCCTTGTAAATATTTGTGTTAACGGAGGGGGATGTGTGGTATCCTGCTGTTCTTGGGTGGAATCTGGAGCACGGAATGTGTGCGCCAGATTCCACATAAGGACGGTTGGCCAGGCTTGATGTAACAGCTAACTTATCTGTCTCTCCTGCTTAATAAACTTACCGTGATATAAAAAAAAAAAAAAAAAAAAAAAAAAAAAACATTTATGGCCATTGGGGGTCCTTTGGGGACCCCCTGACAATGGCTAGGGGGTCAGGAACTGTCCACCCTGCCCCCTTTTCATGTTCTCCACCTTTATTTTTCACCTCCCTCGGACTGCGAGAGACAAAATGGCGGCCGACACTTCCTGGTTTCGACCGATTCGAATGTTTACTAAGATCTAACAACCAATCAGAATTGCGCTCGCGCACGGCAGGGTGCGCTTACCGTACGCGCACGGTGCGCGCCGATAGATATATATATATATATATATATATATATATATATATATATATATATATATATATATGCTTTTAAATGCTATTTTCTCAGAAAATACTGAACAGATTTACACCAGACCTGCAAAAGGCACATCCCTGACCTGAGGACTACCTCTCTGCCAAATTTCAAGGTTTTCTGTTCAGCCGTTCGGGCTGCAGCGCGGACTAAAGGTCCTATGGGAAAATGCATGGGGAAAACGCGTTTTGGGACCCCCCCTTTTTCTCAGCCCCCGCTTGACGAATTCACCCAAGACTTTCAGGGAAGGAGCGGAGCGGAGCGCCCCACCTATTTTGAAAATTTTGCGAGGATTCGTCAATCGACGCAAAAGTTATTCCAAATAGAATGTTGCGGATTTCCTATGGAAACACGGTCCTAACTCTAACTATCTACTGGCGACCGCCAGTAGATAAAATATATATATATATATATATATATATATATATATATATATATATATATATATATATATATATATATACACTGAAAAAACCATAGGTTTCAGGCATGTTATAGTTCCAAATTAGCATTTAAAAAACCTTTGAAATTCACTGAAACAACTATAGGTTTCAGGCACGTTATAATTAGAAATTAGCATTTAAAAAACGTTAGAAATTCATTGAAAAAAACATAGGTTTCAGGGATGTTATAGTTAGTTGGACATTTCACTCGTACAAAACCATGGAAATTCCCCCATTATAGTTAGTTCAGCTAACTATAACTCGCGCCCCCGCAATGCACTGCTGATGACGTCACATATTACATCATTCATGACATGGTCAGTGACATCACTGATGACATCTCAAATGACTCCCCCCTTTCAAACGAGGTCTCTCTGAAAGCTGGGGAGGCTGTTTCCGGCCAGCTTTCCCCATCGGAGTCGAGTGCAGCCTTACCTGCTGCTGTTCTCGGCTCCGGTGGGGAAATCAGTGACGTCACAGATGGGCGGGAGGGGGGGCGGGGGAAGACACGGAAAGCCTTCCGCGTCTCCCCCAGGGAAAATGCAGAAAAAGGGAATCTCCGGTGACGCCCAATGGACGTGCGCAGCACCAGGGAGGTAGTGCTTGCGTCGGCCATTGGCCGACGCAAGCACCAAAAGGGTTAATTGTGCACCTAATATCACCCTCTATTTGGAGGTCTATTTCAAAAGCCTATCAGGGGGTGCAACGTGTGTATCTGCTGTTTCTACTACTATAAACGAATCAGTTGCTCTTGCCTCCAGATAAGGATGGAGTTCCTCCCGCACTAAGGTAACTTACGCCGCTCTGTTGAGGAGTGTCACTGCTCATCTCCAATCGAGTAGCCGGGTTCTCACCATCTGAGGCATACTTTGCAGTCAAAGCGTCAACTTTCTTCTTCTGAAAAGGGGCCCGAAAAGGAGGCAGTCCCTCCGGTTTGGCTTTCACGTCAAACTGGTGTGGCGGATCACGTCATTGTTGAGTGGTTTGCCTTGTCTGCGATCCTGGCGCTCTACCCCACTGAACTGTGAATCCAACGAGTCCTGTAAGGAACGAGGAGAGCAAGCATCAGGAACTTGAAACCTTTCGGGGTCTTAATTTTAGAGCGGTCACGCAAATCGTATCTACGCTCAGAAGCCTCAGGTGACGGTGAACCAGCGCGCAAACCTTGCTTCTGTTGTTGCTGATTCTTATTCCAGTTCTTTTTAGGAAAGACTGGATTTTCAGCTTGGGCCTTTTGCTGAGTTTGTGTAAAATGCTTAATTCTCAGATTATTTCGCCCTAAGGATTTATATACTTTAGCAATAATCTATCAGCAACAGCCTCTAGGTGCTGACTCACTTGCAAGCTTACTGTTTCCCCCTTAACGTTAGCAAGGATCATGTCGGAAAAAATAGGGACCACCCCAACCAATCTCATCCCCAACTCCAGAGCCTTTGCCCCATGTTCATCCTGAACCTTTTTAAGTTCGGACGGAAGAACGGTCTTGGAGGGGTTGCCAAAACACAGTGAATAAACAGCCGCAAACACTTTCCCCCAAGTGGTGCAATCAGCCAAATCAGGAATCAGTCCTTTAGGTAAGGTCATAGTAAGGATCCTGTGTTTCTCCACATGGGAAGTATGTGGAAAGACAGATTTGAGTTGCTCAAACTTTTCTGCAAGCCAATAAGGGAAATCATCCTTATTTTGAGGACATTTACCCATCACCGAATTAATCATGATGGGACTAATAACGAGACCACCACCATGTCCTGCTGGTTGTGCAGCAGCTCCAGGGGGAACCACCTGAGTATTATGTGACGTAAACTGTATTACAGCTCTATGAATATGAATCAATGATGTATGTAATTGTCTCAGCTCTACAATAGGAACATGAAGGTAATTCGGATGGGGTGTAAACACAGCCAAAATGGGCCACGTGGCCCCATCAACTGACGAGGGGCCTAAACAGACCACTGAAACAGGGTGAGGTAGGACGCCATTAAACTATATGGTATGCTGCCCAGCTGTCAACCGAACTTCAAGCAAACGATAACGGCGATACTCCCGCGGGCCCGCTGAGGCAGTATTTTCGTGAAAAAAATTATCGATCCCATCCACCGCTGGAAAAGTAACCCAAAAATAGAAGACCTCGAAGCAGAATGCAGCATCCGTCTCTACAACAAAAATTAAATCTGGCCCTCCGTTAGGTACACCATGTTGAGACAAATAAGCTGTGACCGCAGTACAGTTGGGCCCCGCAATAGCGACCGCCATTCAGAAATGTAGAAACTATTTATGGAAACGGTAGCACAATATTGGGTGAAGAACAAAGAAACCTTTTTTTTTTTAATTCAAGCTTAAAGAAACCTATTATTCTCATATATAGGAGGTTAGGTCCACGCACCACGGACGTCTCCGCAACAGGTGAGAGGGTATTGTGGACAAGCACAAGCGCTACTCAGGGGCCCTGTGTATAAGTACCAGACCAAACGTTGGTGGCGCCATGTTGCAGGGATTCTGCACATACACAGAACTATGCCCAGGAATATTGGACCTAGGTGTATAGGGGCTAAACCTTCCCACCACCTTAGTGCCCACCTTAGTGCCCACGAGCCCAGGACCGACTAGCTATAGTGTCTCATTCGCTGCCCTACACACTCATGAAGAAACATATGATTAGACACCCCAGAACACAACCCTCCCGTATCTCTCAGGAATCGCAGTAACACGACACACCTTTTCGCTCATACACTCGTACCTGTCCACAATAAGAACTGACTGAAACACGAATATAGTTTAATATATTTATTGTAACTATTGTGCTCTAAAACGCAGTATACAAGCCACAACCAGCAGCAAAATGCATAATACTAATACAGTTAGCATTGATGCTAGGCCATCATAAAGGGAGATGTCATCATTTAAAGACTGAAGAAACGACTATAACACCTAACCACCCCCCCCTTGGTAAGAAGAAGTATTATTATATAATAGAGGATCTCTGGGGTTTGTCAGCAGACCCCATACCTTAGTGCCTAGATGGTATATCTACATCATAGGAACTGTGTTGCTCTTCTCCCTGTAAAGCTCCCTCTCCAAGTTTGTTTCCCCTAAACATGCATCCCCATAATGTCAAAGTTCAAGTTTCCAGCAGCAGCTGCATTAGCATGTTTTGTCTAGGTGCTAGGGACTGACCAGAACAGAATAACAAGGGGCATTGTTTATCGACCTTGCTCGCAGTGTTCAGACTAAACTCCAGGAACAGGCAGAGAACGAACAAAGCAGACAGTTCTCATATGAAAGGCATAAACAGAGTCTTGCAAAAATAAAGTCATGTTGTAACGGGGAACAACCTTTACAACGCAACTTTTACAACGCACTACACTTACAACGCATTTTTTACAACGCAACATCCACTACAACGCATTCCATTACATCGCAGGACACTACAACGCATTTTTAAAAACTACCTTTACAACGCATTCCATTACATCGCATACTACCTTTACAACGCATACCATTACAACGCATAATATTATATTAAAACCCCTACACTATCCAATACTTACCCTACTGTTGCACCCCCTGGAGTTAGAATAGTAATTTTTACCCCTATACTATCCAACACTTGCCCTACTGTTGCACCCCCTGGAGTTAGAATAGTAATTTTTACCCCTATACTATCCAACACTTACCCTACTGTTGCACCCCCTGGAGTTAGAATAGTAATTTTTACCCCTATACTATCCAACACTTGCCCTACTGTTGCACCCCCTGGAGTTAGAATAGTAATTTTTACCCCTATACTATCCAACACTTACCCTACTGTTGCACCCCCTGGAGTAAGAATAGTAATTTTTACCCCTATACTATCCAACACTTACCCTACTGTTGCACCCCCTGGAGTTAGAATAGTAATTTTTACCCCTATACTATCCAACACTTGCCCTACTGTTGCACCCCCTAGAGTTAGAATAGTAATTTTTACCCCTATACTATCCAACACTTGCCCTACTGTTGCACCCCCTGGAGTTAGAATAGTAATTTTTACCCCTATACTATCCAACACTTACCCTACTGTTGCACCCCCTGGAGTAAGAATAGTAATTTTTACCGGTATAAAGATAGAATATCGACGGGAAAATATCGACTAGCATTAATATCGTGGTAAGAATATCGACTGTGAAAAATATCGTTATAGAAAATATCTTTTTAAAAAATATCGTTTCGTGAGAATGACAAAAATATCGTCATAAAAAAATATCGATGAACAGAATATCGTTGAAGAAAATGTCGTTTTATATAATATCGACAGAAAAATATAAGTTGTTATAAAATTTTTAAAAAAATATGTATTATGTTTTAAAAAAACTTACAAAACTCCTACTAGTAATAATATGTGTTAAAAAATATTTTCTACAAAAGAATTGTTAAAATTTTAGTAGCGGGTTATTGGTATTATAGGGGATAAGGGTGGGTAGTAATTTAAAATTTGGTTTTTAAAAAATTTATAAAATATAAACAAATTAGAAAAGATTTAAGAAATCCAAATTTTAAATTGAAATTTCGAATTCTTCACGAAATTAAATTTGTAATTAAATTTTATAATTTCAAATAAAAATTTTAGGAGCGGGTTTTTGGTATTATAGGGGATTAGGGTGGGTAGTAATTTAAAAATGTAGTGTTTAAAAATTGTATAAAATATTAATAAATTAGAAATTTATAATGAAATCAAATTTTAACCTCGAAATTGAAAATTTTACACAATTGATATTTTAGTATTAATAAAAAATATTACATTAATATTGAAGAAACGTTATTTTGGTATTATAGGGGAATAGGGTCTAAAAAATAATTTAGATAGAAAAATTTATATTGTTTACTAACCTGCACATTTCCTGACTTATGTTGGATTGGAGTTAGAATAGTAAATTATTATAAAATATAAACAAATTTGAAAATAATTAAGATATTAAAAATTTAATTTTAAATTTCTAATTGTTTACGAATTTAAATTTGTAATTAAATTTAAAAATTTCAAATAAAAATTTTAGGAGCGGGTTTTTGGTATTATAGGGGATTAGGGTGGGTAGTAATTTAAAAATGTAGTCTTTAAAAATTGCATAAAATATTAATAAATTAGAAATGTATCATGAAATCAAAATTTAACATCGAAATTAAAATTTTTACACGAAATTTATTTTTTAATATTAATAAAAAATATTAAATTAATATTGAAGAAGCGTTATTTTGGTATTATAGGGGAATAGGGTCTAAAAAATAATTTAGATAGAAAAATGTATTTTGTTTACTAACCTGCACATTTCCTGACTTATGTTGGATTGGAGTTAGAATAGTAATTTATTATAGTTTACTATCCAGCACTTTCCCTGAGTTATGTTATGTTTGGAGTTAGAATAGTAATTTATTATGGTTTACTATCCAGCACTTTCCCTGACTTATGTTGGATTGGAGTTAGAATAGTAATTTATTATGGTTTACTATCCAGCACTTTCCCTGACTTATGTTGGATTGGAGTTAGAATAGTAATTTATTATGGTTTACTATCCAGCACTTTCCCTGAGTTATGTTATGTTTGGAGTTAGAATAGTAATTTATTATGGTTTACTATCCAGCAGTTTCCATGACTTATGTTGGATTGGAGTTAGAATAGTCATTTATTATGGTTTACTATCCAGCACTCTCCCTGACTTATGTTATGGTTTACTATCCAGCACTTTCCCTGACTTATGTTATGTTTGGAGTTAGAATAGTAATTATTATGGTTTACTATCCAGCACTTTCCCTGACTTATGTTGGATTGGAGTTAGAATAGTAATTTATTATGGTTTACTATCCAGCACTTTCCCTGACTTATGTTGGATTGGAGTTAGAATAGTAATTTATTATGGTTTACTATCCGGCACTTTCCCTGACTTATGTTATGTTTGGAGTTAGAATAGTAATTTATTATGGTTTACTATCCAGCACTTTCCCTGACTTATGTTGGATTGGAGTTAGAATAGTAATTTATTATGGTTTACTATCCAGCACTTTCCCTGACTTATGTTGGATTGGAGTTAGAATAGTAATTTATTATGGTTTACTATCCAGCACTTTCACTGACTTATGTTATGTTTGGAGTTAGAATAGTAATTTATTATGGTTTACTATCCAGCACTTTCCCTGACTTATGTTGGATTGGAGTTAGAATAGTAATTTTATTATGGTTTACTATCCAGAACTTTCCCTGAGTTTACAATTTATTTTTGATCAAAAGGGTATTTAGTCCTCTGGAACGCGTAGACCCTCGGTTTGAGTCGTCACATACTGTAACTACATATTCTGTGGGAAAGTTATGTCAATCCTGGCTGCGACATTCCACCTTAGCATCTGTCAAAGTTCATTTATCGAAGTTACATGACAAAATAGATTTGAATTCTTTTGTTAAAGGTCCTGTGGGTGGCAGAACCAAAAGGTGGGCGTATGCTATTTACAACGAAGTGTGGAAATTTTCGCAAATTGAGGCGGCTTCAAGATTGAGAGCTATTGACCAAGCAAACATGGAAAAGGTTTTAGCCGTTATAGATAACAGCATTAGCACTCTCTCTTCCAGAATTTATACATTAGATAATATTGTTTCCTCAGTTGTTGATATTGTGCATGATGATATGTCTGTGTTATATAATGGTCAAAACCAGTTGCGTTCTGTTATGCAGTTTGCATGGACATTGCAGACGTTAAAGGCAGGGAGGGTCCCTTGGGACTATTTGAGCACTACATCGTTATTCATTCCTTTTAACATTACTGATAAGCAGCTATTTATGTCCATGAAAGATGCTAAATATTCATTATTACATATTGAAAAATTAGAACCGTTACCTTTCTCTGTGGTGGAAATCAATTCAGTCACGTGGCTTATATACGGGTTGATAACTCTACCGTTCGCACTTCTTAAGTTTACGTCTTGTATGAAACATTATGCTCTGGGTAGATATGAACAGCTGGGCACCGCTTTCATACATGAGGTTTGGTCCCTCCCCTTTACGTATAGATGTACTAGGGGCGGAACTGAGGTTTATCTGAAGGGTGAGGAATGTACCACGACACCAGATCATTCCTTGGTATGTAGGCACATTCAATTACACGGTGCATGCAATGTACAAGCCCCGATTTTGGCCTGCGTCCTACGAGGTGTCCCAGTGCCTGTGATTACGCCTTCTTTGACGCTGCTTGCAAACAGTAGTTATTTAATTTTGAATAATGAAGCTTGCTGCGGGATGTTAGTGGGAATCCCATATATAGTAACTGTATCGGAGAGGGTTGTCTCCTGCAATAATGTTCTCTTTTCACCCCCGCACGGGCGGCTGGATGTTTCCATCTGGCCTTCGATTCCAACCTTGAAAGCAGAGTTCAACAAGTTGAGCAGAAAAAGAGCTGTATTGTTCCAAAAAGAGGTGTCATTGACTTCCTCTCGTGAAACATTTGTCCTTCACATTGCTAATACGCGCACTGAGGTACAGGCGGTTTTGAATACTGACCTCCCCCTACATTTCGGAGCTTTGATCCTAACTATTTTCAATGCCTCGTCCACGACCGGCCTGGCTCATTTTTTTAAACTTGTAGGCTCAGGCCTCGTGACCTCTTTCCAAACTATTTTTGGTGTGGTTCCGGCATTTTTTCATTCGATTTTCTCGAGCATCTTTGGAGGTGTTCCGCTGCTTCTGGCGCTGGTGGCAGGTGTGCTGCTTTTACTTTTCATACTACGGAATGGCTGCTGTTTCTGTGCCACACGAGCACCTGTCCCGTCTGCATCTTCTTCGTGATAGGATGCTTGACTTTTACGGTACTCTGCCATTGGCGACTTTAAGCCTGGCATATGGATTATCCTTCAGGTATTCCTACTTCACCTGCGTGCAACCTGTATTTCACTGCCTGGATTGTCCCTTTGAATGGCCTCTGGATTTGTGCTTGACCAACACGGTGTCTCCGGTGCCGGATTTCGATCGACTGATGAGGCCCTTAGTGTCTCACGAGTTGGCCTGTTCTGGTGTCCGGATTATGGCTTGTGGTGCGGCGCATGGTATCCTGGGTAATTGGGACATATCAACGGCTGCCTACGACTTCTTGGCTATGAGCTATTTAGAGGAACATTCCGGTTGCCCTCTGATTGTGCTAGAGGCTCCGATGGTTGAAGAACACGTATGTTCCTTTTCTTTAATTAATTAATTGGATGGCTGAGACTTTTAGTGGCCCTGCAAACGATTTTTTGTTGGAAGCAGTTGCCACGTATGCTGCCTATACATTCATGGATTAACTGAACTATCCTCCTTTGCGCCTGTGCTACTGGACAGCAACCTAGTGCAGCATTCATTTTTTTTTTCTAATCATTGTGTTACTTATAGTATTTGGATGATAGTAGTTGTTAATATATGAAGTAAATTGTACATTTACTTAGCAAGTTTAAATAATTTTTGTTAGCTATCTAAGTAGACATGGATAAGGTAGTTAATAAATGTTTTTACATGTAAGTTTCTGGTCGTTGTTGATAAGTTCAACATGTTCTTTTTTCACTCTAAAGAAGAACACTTTTTAATTTAGGGAGTTTGTCTACTTTATGCTAAGTTCGAATGAAAAAAGCAATGGGATTTTACTTACTTCAAGTGTAGTATGACGTTTTGTAGTTGTAGTCGTAGGTTTGTATTTTCTTCTCTCAGCAAGGTAACTGTTTCTCTCCGAGTTTGGCCCAAAAATGGTAAATTATGTTAAGTGTATAATTGTTTTTATATTAGTGAGTTAATTAATGGTAGCTTTTGATTGGTTCAATTAGTGAAATTTCAAAATCATTGGTCGAGAACGTTATTTAGAATTAGAAAACCGTTAAATAATTATATGTGTGAATAGTTTTGTAAAGTTAAATAGTTAAAAAAAAGTGTGTAAAATAAAAGAATAGTGCATATCGAGTTGGTAATAAAAAGACGATAGTTTTTGTATATTTCTATAAGCAGATGTGAGTGAAAGGAGTATAAATGAATGGACTAGGGGTATAGTAGAATATGGGAGATATACTGATGAATAGAGGAAACATGGAAAAAAGAATGTGGATATGAATCGTAAGGACGAAGGGATGTAAGGTAAGAGGGGGAGAGGTGACGGAAAGGAATGAATGGGACTAACATAGGAAAGGGAGGGAGAGGAAGATACAATAAAGTAAGGTAGAAGAGATGGTGTTGGGAAGAGAAGAGAGGGAAGGGAAGGGAAGAGGAGTATTACAAAAATGAGTTTTTTTTTTATAAAAGAAAAATGGGTTTAAACTAAATCAAAGGGAGAGAGCAAATTGAGAAATGAACAGATTACGAAAGAAAAGTGCCTTGAGAAGGGAAGCGAATGAAGTTTACAAGATAACTGAAAGGGAAGGACAGGACAGGATAGGATAAGATAAAGAATTGAATGAGGTAAAAGACAAGAGGGGGGAAGGGAGGGGAAGGAAAAGGAAAGGAAGAGGAGAGAAATTAATAAATTAGGGTGTAGACATGAAGGGTGAGGAAAGGAAGTGGTTGAAAGGGAAAGAAAGGGGAAGGGAGTTTGGAGAAGGGAAAGAGGGAAGTGAGGGGAAAGGGTTTGGGAAGGGGAGAGAAGAAAGGAGAAGGAAGGGGAGAGGAGTATAGAGAAAGAAATTGATTTTTTATAACAGGCGAGAAAAATGAATGTGAACAAAAGGGAAGGGAACAGGTTGGGAAATGAAAATGACTTGGGAAAGGCAGTAAACAAGGGAAGGGGAAAGAAAAAGATCAAATTAATTAGGAAAAGATAAGATAAGATAAAGGAAGATTTGGTTGAGGTGAGGTAGAAGAGAAAGGATGGAAAGGAGGTGAAGAATGGGTAGGAGAGAGAGGAAGGGAAAGGAAAGGAAGATGAAAAGGTAAAGGATAGGGAAGGAATGTAAGGAATTGAAAGGGAAAGGAAGAAAAAGGGTGAGAAGAGAGACGAAACAGGAGAACTGAAGAATAAAGGAAACTGTAGAATGAAAATGATGGAAGGGGAAAGGTGGAAGCAAGGGAACTGCATGGAAAGGGATGTTATAAGGTAAAGGGAGGATGATGGTGAGTAGGTGAAGGGAATGACTGGATGGGTTAGTGTAGGAAACGATAGAGTAGGAGAGGGGAGGCGAAAAGGGGATTATGGAGAGAAATGAGAAATAGGTTGCTTGTGGACGGGATGAGGAAGAAATGGGAAGGGAAGGGAAGGGAACGGTACTGTAGATTTTGGGAAGAAGTAGATGGAGTAGGGTAGTTAAGAGAGATACATAAATTGATGCTAGATAAGGAAAGCCAAGCAAGGGGAAAGGAATGGGAATGGGGCTGTGGGAAAACAAGATGGAATGGAAGGGAGAAGAAAGAAGGCGGAAAGTAAATAGAAGTCAAAAGATGAGGAAAGTTAAAGGGGAATTGAAGTGAGAAAGGGATGAAATGGAAAGCAATGGATTGAGTGTGGTAGGTAAGAGGAAGGATAGCATAAGAAAGGTAGGGTAAGGAAAGGCACTGGCAGTGGTGGAATATATAAGTGATGGGGAGGGAATGGGCAAAGGAGGATAGGAGCTAACATGTAGGAAAGGGACGGAAGTGATGATGAAAAGTAGATGTAGGATATACCATGAAGGGGATGGGATGGGATGGTAGAGTAGAGCAGTGTAAGGAGCAGGGGGTGGTTTCTCTTTGTGGGCAGAAAAGCATCGCCCCACTTGCTGCGATCACAGTGGTAAACACAGAATAATAAAGTGGTAATTATATTTTAATATTCTGTGTGCTGCCGGCAGTAGCAAGTGGATGGTGGGGGCGGGACAGATTCCTGCAGATTGTAGGATGCCGTTGTAGGTGCTCAGTACGCACATCAGATTGGCCAGCTACCTACATCAGGCCAATCTGACATGCGCACTTCAAAACCAGCAGTCCCAGTGCTGTAAAACAGCCGGGGAATTGCAAGCTCAGGCCCTCATCCTCAAATGTTAGGCTAGCCTGCTCCAACCGATTGGTTGGATTTGCGTTCCACAAGGAGGGAAGTCCTTTCCTTCCTGCTGCTTGTCACCCCCAGGATCAGCACGGAGAGAGGAGAATCGGTTTGGAGGGCCTGCAGCATTTATGGTGAGTGCCCTACCATTAATTAATGTTGCCAGCTGTCACTGGTAAGGAGTGGGGACGGGAACAGCAGGAAATGAGAATTTAGAGAAAAGGTAAATAACAGAAGGGATGGAGCGAGAAGAGAAGATGATGGAAAAGAAGGAGAAAGGAAAAGGGTATTTATGAAGAGGAAGGAATGAGAAGGAACGGAATGGGACTGAAATAGAAGGGAAAGTGTAAGGACAAGGGGGTAGGGAGGCATAATTAGTGAAGGCAAGAAATGGGATGAGGTTGGAAGAAGTAGAGGGCATGAAAGGAAGAGACTAAAGGAATTGAAAGGGTGTGAAAGGATGGGAAAGGAAGTGTAAATGTAGGGAGGTCGAGGAAAACCTTGCTGTAGTAGGGTAGGTAAGGGAGGGTCTGGATTCCGAAGCAAAAGCAGTGAAAGAAATAAAAGGGGATTGAAAGGGGTAATGGACAAGGGGTGGGCACAGAAGAAATGGGGAAGGACACAGGAGGGCAGAGAAATGCATTAGGAAAGAGAGAAAGGGAAAAGGAAAGGAGAGATAGGAAGTTAAGTGTTAGGTAGAGTAGGGGTAGAAAAGGGTGTGATGAAGGAAAGGTGAAAAAGGGAATAGGGCCGGGAAGGGAAGATGGGAATGGAAGGAGGAAGTGTGAAGGAAAGAACAGGTGACTGAACTACAAGTGACAGGAGGGGGGTGGGAAACGAAGGGAGGAAAAAGCACATGAAATAATGGAAAGGGTGAGGAAGAGAAAGTAAGTAGAGTTAGAAATGGTGTGGGGCCCGGAATAATGAGTGGGGCTGCAAGGGAACAGAAGGGAAGAGACTGAAGGCAGACATCAGGAAAGGGGCAGGGTTGGAGAACAAAGGAAAGTGGAGAAGGGAGCATTGGAGGGAAGGAAGGGGCGGGAAAGAAAGAGAATGGACTGGAAAAGAGATTGGAAGAATTGGTTTGAGAATGGAGTAACTGATTGGAGGGACTGTGAGTTGGAAGAATGGTGGTGAAGAATTTAAGGATTAAAGTAAATGGGATGTTCAGGTCAGTTTTCAGTTTGGCTCGAGTTCGGTTTGGTTTTCAGTTCAGTTTTCATTTACTCACCTTATTCCCCTGCCCCCATCCTCTTTGGAGCCTGCTCAGCCCCTGCAGCTTCCGGCATCTCAGTGCTCTCAGCTCCAGTAACTGCAGTGAGCTCCTCGGTCTGGTGTCTTTCTGTGCATTGCTGCAGGTCCCTGGATACCAGCCTTTTATACCAAGGACACGTCACAAATGAGACCTTTCAACATGTCATCAGAGCTCATCACTGCGGGTGATACCACGTTTTCCAAGTTAACGGCGGATGGGGGATCAGGCCAAGGCAGGTAAAAATCGTATTCTTTATATTCTCCAGCTCCTGTCGTTAAAAATGATCAAACCTGTTAAGCTGTCGCGCAGCGCGGGCCTGGCACAGCAGCGCGCAATGACGGAGACCACACCAGCTCATACTGTCGGTGCGCGAATGCCCCACTCGGGCACGCCCCCTTTATTTAAGCTCTGCGCGTACGCCACCGTCGTGGCGTACGCACGTCGTGGGTGACACGGGCGCTCTAGCGGCAAACACTAGAGCGCTGACTGTAACATCCCTATCCAACTTGGCTAAATGAAACTTGGACCAGGAGTCCCTCTTTTCAGTCACTTACTTGACAGGCAAAGTCTTTGAGACGGCTGCTTGGCGGAGGGTTCCGTCGCAGTTCATACCTGGCCGTCGCTCGGGTGTTGGTAGTCGCCGGGCCGTCACGTTCCACCTCCTCAGCCTCAGGGCTGGGCCCGTCCCGGGCTGCCGTCTCTTCGGGCTGGTCGAGCGGTGGTGACTGTTCTCTCACGGGGCCCCGGGCGCCCCCCTCTTCCTCTCCCCCGGACTTTAGTCGGTGTCTTGTGGCTGTGGGAATGCGTTTGAACCACGAGATGTTTCGGGTGGCTGACTCGTTTCCCCGGCGAACCGTGACCATTGTCCCCCGGCGTCGTTCTACCGTCCAACTTCCCGGCTCGTATCGTGGCTTGAACTTTCCCCCCGGTCGTCGGTCCCTGATGAGGACATTGTCCCCCGGCCCGAGGGCGCGCTCCCGACACCCTCTCGCCCGGCTCACCTGCTGGTTTCGGTGCGCTCGTCGTCGTAGCGCTTGCTCCGCCTCAAATGGTGGGAGGGCCCATCCTGGGACTGTGGGTAGACCATCCCGGCGGGTCCCCTTCAGCATGAGGGCCCAGGGGGTTTGCTTGGTGGAGCAGTGGGGTGTGCTTCGATACTCTCCCAGAAAACGCTGAATTTCTCGCTCGGGGTCCAGCCGTTCGGCACTGGCAATGCGGAGGGTTTTGTTCAGTGTCCTCATGAAGCGTTCGACCTCGCCGTTTGCCTGAGGCCACTGCGGGGTGATCCACCGGTGTCGTATTCCTTGGAGGGCAAGGAACTCCTTAAACTCGTGGCCTTGAAACGGCGGCCCGTTGTCACTTTTTAGTTCCGACGGGCGTCCGAACATGTGGAATATCTTTTCCAGTGCTGGCCCTACAAATGTGAACGCGGTGGATGGCAGCGCCTCCACCAGTGGGTACTTGGAGAAGTTGTCCATCACTACTAGCGTGACTCTTCCATCGGGGAGGGTCCCAAAGTCAACGCTGATTTTGTCCCTGGGGTGTCTTCCTGGCTCTTCAGTTGCGATGGGGGCTGGATGTTCCGGTCCGCTAGTCATCTGACACGCTGGGCAGCTCCTTACGATATCACCCACCAGGGCATCCAGTCCCGGGAACCACACCTTTTCTCGCATCCTGGCCTTCATTTTCTCTGTCCCTTGATGTCCTTTGTGGGCCAGAAGGGTGGCTTGACGTCGCAACGCTGTTGGCACGACGATCCTGGCCCCTCTCAGGATTATTCCGTCTCTGGTGGCGCTGAGCTCGTTTCGTACTCGCCAGATCTGCTGCAAGCCCGCCCTTTCTTCCTGTGTCCACGTGTTGGCTGACTGTAGGAAGTTGGCCCATGACCCTCGCAGTAGGGCTTCCTTGGTCTTGGTCATCACGGGGTCTTGTTCCGCGGCTTGCATTATCTCTTGTAACGTCAGCACTTGTGGGCATGTTAGTGCCGCAATGAAATCGAGGTGTGCTTCGGCATCGTCCTCCTCCGTTGTCCCCACCGGGATGTGTTCGCGATGGCCCGGGTGCCTGGACAAGAAATCGGCTGGGTTCTTGGCTCCAGGCCGGTACGTTATGTCCATGTGATACTGTTGCAGTCCGATAGCCCACCGTTCTATTTGTGGCGGGGGGTGCGGAGCTGTTCCTCTGAACAGGGGTACCAGCGGTTGATGGTCCGTCACGACCGTGAACGGATGTCCACAGACGTACAGGTGGAAGTGTCGACAGCCCCATCGTATGGCCAGTGCCTCTCGCTCAATCTGGGAATATCTCCGTTCGGTCGCTGTGAGGGCCTTGCTTGCGTAGGCCAACGTGGCCCACCGGCCTGGTTCTTGCTCTTGGGTGAGGACGGCCCCAAGTCCTACTGGGCTGGCGTCAACTATCAGCTCTGTCTTCCTTGCCGGGTCGAAGTATACTAAGGTGGCCTGGTCAAGGAGCGCTGTCTTGACGGATTGGAACGCCGAGTCTACTTGGGGCCCCCATTGCCATGGGGCGTCCTTTTTCGTGAGCTGTCGGAGCGGCTCTGCAATTGTTGCTAGGTTCGGAATGAATCTTCCACAATACGTGGCCATCCCCAGAAAGCTGCGCACCTCTGCGGCGGATGTGGGTGCAGGAGCATCCTTGATGGCTTGTGATTTCCGGGGGTCCACTTGGATGCCGTCGTTTGTAAACGTGTATCCGAAAAACTCTATCCGCTGCTGAAACAGCTGGCACTTGTCTTTGTGAAGAGTGACTCCGTATTCTCTGAGGCGTGTCAGTGTGGCTCTGACCCGCCGATAGTGTTCGTCTACGGTTGTAGAGTGAATCAGGATATCGTCACTCACATTCATGACTCCAGGCAGGCCTTGTAGGATGTCTCTGATAGTGTTCTGGAAGATCTCCGCCGCTGACGATATCCCGAAGTTGAGTCGCCGGTATCGTCTCAGCCCTAGGTGCGTGCTGAAAGTGGTGATGTACCTACTCTCCTTGGCCAACGTTAGCTGGTGGTAACCTGCGTTTAGGTCCAATTTGGAGAACCACCGCGCGCCGTTCAGGTCTGCGATGATGTCATCCATGGTGGGCGTGATGTGCCTCTCCCTCTTGATGGCTTTGTTGGAGAGCCTCATGTCGATGCACACCCGGATCTTGCCTGGTTGACGAGGTTTTTCCGCGATTACCATCGGGGACACCCACGGAGTGGGGCCGGTGACTGTCTCTATGACCCCTTGTTCTTCGAGTTTCCTGAGTTCTTCCTCTACCAGAGGTCGTAGACAGAACGGGATTCGCCTGTGCTTCAGGGCTGTGGGCGCGACGGAGCGGTCGATGTGGAGTTTGACTGGTGGGCGTTTGATGTTCCCCAGGCCGGTGAACAGTTCGGGGAACTGATCCAGAAGGTCGGCCGTTTGCGTGTCTTGAACTTTCCGGAGGAACATCAGGAGCCCCAGGTCTTCAGCGGCATGCCCACTCAGGAGGGTGTCTACCTCTTGATTGATGATGTGCACTTCAATGGTGATTTCGGCATCCTCCGTCCCCACCGGCACTGTCATTTTCCCCAGGAGGGGCAAAGGAACATCGCTGCCGTAGGCATAGATCCGGGCCTTCGAGGTTTTGAGCTCTGGCTTTGGTCGGAGGCGGTTGTACTGCTGCACTCCCATAACAGTGACGGATGCTCCCGTGTCGATCACGGCGTTCACCTTTGATCCAGCGACCATGATGTCGCACCGAGGCTGGGGACGTCTCGTGCTTTTTAAGGCCCTGGTGAACGAGACCACGTATGTCTCTTCTTCGTCGTCGGACTCCGAGTCGTCTTCTTGTAGGGCTTGTGTGTGTCGAGGCCCTGTGTCGGTTCTGGAGGAGAGGGATAGTTGGGACAGTTGCCTCACCATGCCTCTGGTGGGCCTCTTCCCTCGAGCATCCTTCCTTGTGGCGCGCTTCCTGCAGACGGAGGAGAAATGGTTCAGTGTGCCACAGTTCATGCACGTCTTTCCTTTCGCTGGGCAGGTTTTCCCTTGATGTTCTTCATACCCGCAGTAGTCGCACTGCGTAGGGGGCGACGGTCTCGCTGCTGGTCTCCGTTTCTTCTCGTGCGTCCGCACTGCGTCTGCGCGCTCTGCTTTGATGGTCACGCTTGGCCCCGCGCCTCGCGTAAGTGCTTGTTCCATCTCTTCCGCCCGCGCGTCGGATAGATCGTGGGAGCGGGCTAGCACCAGGATGTCGGACATTGGAATGTTCGGTTGGCGGAGGATGAGGCTCCGCAACTTCTTACTACGGATGCCGTAGATGAGCTGCGCTCTGATTTCCTCATTCGCGCGGTCGCCGACCAGATGGGTGTCTGCCAGCACCCTCAGCCGTGCATGAAATGCGTCCACCGACTCCCCTTCTTTTTGCTTCGCTTGACGCATTTTGAACACCTCGAAATCCGGATTCATCTGGGGGTCAAAGTGCGTGTTGAGGTCCGTCACGGCTGCGTCGTAGTCGTCTGCGCCGCCAGTGTTCGGGAGGTGCTTGAACAACAGGTAGACCTCCTCCCCTGCGTAGTGAATAAGGAGTGACCGCTTTACCGCGCCGTCCGTCTCCCTGGAGCCGATGAAATAATTGTTCAATCGCCCAATCCACGTTTGCCAGCGCGGTGCGGCTGTCGCCGGGTCAGCAGTCTCACTGAAAGGAGGCAGGACGCCTGTGGGCGGGTGGGTAGGCGGCGGAGGGTTGTCATCCGCCATGGCACGGCAGTGGAAGGAGACTCCGGGCGGTGGGGGTGGGTGCACAGAGGCCGGACGACGGGCAGCACAGCCGGGGCCACAGGCAATGGCTGGCACGTGGGCCTTGTTAACAGCAGTGGCAGGAGGAGGCAGGCTGGAGGCAGGGCTGGAGGGCGGGAATCTTCATCCGCTACGTGATTTAGTCTGTGGTTGGTGCACACGTGCTCACCTCAAAGATCAGGCCTGTACAGTGCAGATACAGCTGGTGCAGCCGCAGGGCAGGCTCGAGGGCGTCCAGGCGCATCAGGTGCGCGATCGCGGGGCTGACGCGATGCGCTCAGCGGGAGGTGGCGCTGTCACTGGGCACGCGGTGGATCCGGCCGTCTCGTCGCCAGTGTTAAGCTGTCGCGCAGCGCGGGCCTGTCAGCAGCAGCGCGCAATGACGGAGACCACACCAGCTCATACTGTCGGTGCGCGAATGCCCCACTCGGGCACGCCCCCTTTATTTAAGCTCTGCGCGTACGCCACCGTCGTGGCGTACGCACGTCGTGGGTGACACGGGCGCTCTAGCGGCAAACGCTAGAGCGCTGACTGTAACAAAACCATGAGCCTGGAAGAATACCCTGTGCTAACTGACACAGCGGTGTCTCCTTTTCTCTCTGCCGCAGGGGAGGCCTCCCCTCTGCACTTGCCCGGGCCCTGGGCTCGAGACACCACGTTGCAGGGCCTATGATCCTGAAAGTGTTCAGTTCCCAGGGTTCTGCTTCTGCCGCTGTTGCAAAGGGAAGGGCGCTGTCAAATGTATCTTAGTATGTAAGATTTTCTCAGCTTAAAACAAATTATATATTAAACATGATACCAGTGCCTTAAATGGGAAAAAATAAGCTAGAGGTGTGGCAAGTGGGCGGAGCTAGGGGCGGGGCTGAGGCCAATATGATGGTACATATTGGCTTCCGTACCAGTTGCAGCACATATAAAAAATATGAAATGCGTTTATGTACCTACTGGTCCATTTAGAGCACTGCCACTGCCCTTTTCCATACGACCAGGCTCATCATGGCCATATGTAGGTAAATTACATTTACCGATTCTTAAATACCGAATTTTACCGATTCGGTATTTATGAATCGGTAAATGTAATGTAGGTAAAAAAATACCGATTCGGTAAGTGTCGGTATTTTAGAATCGGTATTTACCGATTCGGTAATGGTAACTTGTTTCCCATTGATTCCTATGGGCCAGGAGGCCCATAGGAATCAATGGGAAGCCAGTTACCATTACCGAATCGGTAAATACCGATTCGGTAATGGGGGGAGCACAATCAAGGGTGGCAGGGTGTCACAGTGACACCCTGTTGCACCCCTGATTCCTGCATGTGTGCACATGTGGCACACATACATGCCCTAAGGGCATGTGTGTCTGCCACATTGCACACATCTAAGGGCCAAATAATGCATTAACTAAGACATTCGTCATTTACCACCAACTTTCAGTTGGTGGTAAATAACGAATCCACACTACACCCACACACTCCCCCTACATCTCATTTCAGGATTCGGTATTTACCGAATCGGTAAAATTACCGAATCGGTAATTTTACCGATTCGGTAAATTACCGAATCCTGAAATGTCCCCCCTACATACCGAAAGCCTGAATACCGGTCGGTAACGTGATTTTTACCGAAAATCGGCCGTTACCGACCGGTATTGGGCTACCTACATATGGCCCCATGTCTCTTGCTGGTTCACTGCCTTTACATCCAAATGTCCTCTCTACTTGCCTCTCATCTTTACTCAGCCTCTATCCTTCTCTCGCTGGTTCTGCCTCTCTTACTCCCGCCTCCCGCTTACTATCTCCACAAGTCTCTTACATTTTGTCACTGGTCCCTACATACATATATATATATGATCCAAAGACACGTGTTAAGAAGAAATGCACCAGATTTGTGAAAGTACAAAATTTGTGTTAAAATGCCATTTGTAAGTCCATTAATGATTTCAGAACTCAGCAAATATCTTGCATTTTTATCAGAAAAAGCCGCAATCCTAACTTCACCTGCCACCTCACTTTACATTCTTCTCTCCCTTGTCCTTCTATGTTCGGCTCATCTTTCTCCCAACCAAATGCATGACCAGTTGTCATGGGAGCTAATTCCTGCAGTGTTCCAACGTTCCCTGTGCTGTGCATTGCCCTATGGGCAGGGCTAAATTCATAGCATTGTCCCAGTACCCTGGTCAGTCCCTGTTATCTTGTAAATGCAGCAATTAGTGTTTGCAGGGCACACAAAGGGAAGCAGCTCCTGTGCTAAACATAAAGCGTCTTTGATGAAGGTCGAGTATTGTATTGCGCTGCCACACGCTTTAGTAGGGCTAGTGCAATACACTAAATGGGACTGGATGACTGTCTGGCAGCCCCAGCCCATTTCACTCACCTAATGGAGAGGGGGGAGGGATGGGGGCGAAATCACTTTCATCCAAATGGTGTTTGCGCATCTGATCAACAGTCTAGACCCTGTCTTCTTAATCACAGCGTGATGTGAGCCCTCTCAACCCCCTGCAGTCTGGGACATTCAGGTGGGCGCTGCTGGAATCTTTAGCAGCGACTCTGCAAAAGGCCACTGAGGGGCTCAGTGACTAACAAGCTCCTTGGGAGCCCTGCCCTGCCCTGGAGGAGATGCCTCACCCAAGCCTACCGTGGCGCTGATCAGGGAACCAGTACTCTCTCTGGCTAAAGAGAAGTGTCGGCACTGATGTTAAGAAAATTCAAAAGTGCCAGTACTCAGTACCGGTGAGTACCGGCCCATTTAAAGCACTGCATGATACCCATCCTCACAACCTGTCCTCACAGAGCTACTCAGATGTATATATTAAAGGATTCTCAGTGGACTACATCTCTGCGTGTGACCTTCTCCTCTACTAATATTAACCCTCCTCACTCTTTAAAAAAAATCAAATATCAATAATGTCTAAATGGCAGGAAAGATACTTACAAAGTTCTCACATTGATTATTTAAGTCTTTCAGTCTTGACCCTGCAGTCCTGTCGTTCGAACCCTGGGCCATGTTGGTAGTTTCCTGAATCGCCCTTGTGCGCCTGGAGATCTGGCGTCTGTGGTTGGATGTGGTGCTCCAGGTGAAGCCTGGCCATAGGCCTTCACTGGCACTACTTCCTCCTGCTGTGGCCCCTCCACCCAGCAACTTCTGCCCTACAGCAGGATGAGCCAACCCTGCATGCACGTTGACACGAGGTATCTGTAACTGCATGTGGCTGCTGTGTGTCCATATCTGGCCAAGGCACAGGCCCTGAGTGCCCCTCAGCGCTGCCAGTGAAAGGGGTTCACGCCCTGGCCACTATTTGCACCCAGTAGAGGTGTGCTCTTGTCAGGTCCATCACCAACTAGGCAGCCTGCTCTCCGCGTGCCCCAAGAGTGCCAGGGGAGCTCCAGACTGCCTCACTTACGCCACTGTGTCCACCATCCCAGCCTTGGAACCTTTCACAGTCAGTGGGCCGACTCAGGCCGCTCGATGGAAGGCGTGAGTTGAGCGCCTTGAGATTTATTTTGAGACTGTGGACACTGCTGCTGACAAGAAGCGGCCTCTTCTCCTCCATCGGGGGGGGGGGGGGTTCAGACATACATAAGATCCCTAAGACTGTGGTCGAAGCTGGGCCACCGTGCACCTACACAATGCTGAAGAATGCCATCACTGCACATTTTGAACCTTACGCTAACCTTGATTATGAATGCTTTGTCCTCTGCCAAGCGCTGCAGTGGTCAGACGAGTCCAGGGATGTTTTCTACAGCTGCCTGAAAGAACTAGCGAGCACGTACACGCTGCCGGACGTTGAAGATGAGGTGAGAGCGCAGTTCATACCGGAGTGTGCCTCCTCAAAGCTCCGCTAGCATGTCCTGCAAGAGTTGAGCATGTTTATGGGAGACATCTTGACCCTGGGACGGTCCAAGAAACTTTAAAAGCATGAGCTGTAGGAAGCTGGCTCTGTATACACTATACCAAAGTAAGGTATAGTGTGCACAGAGTCCAGTGAATCCCCAGGGGCTTACAGAGGCTTACAAAGGCTTAAGTTGATAATACTAAACGTTCTATTTGTAGTAGTGCAGTCGAGCAGTTAGGCTTATCAGAGGGCTGTGTTAAGCATTTATTGTACACACTCAGGCAAGAAATGATTACACACACTCAAAGACTGAATCCAAGACCAATTGTTTTGTACAAAAAGTTATTACTTTGTTATTTTATTTTAGAACCAAGAGGAACTCAGTTGCAGGTAAGTAGCAGTTTAAAGAATAGCAATAATAATTTTCAAGATGCAGTAGAAATTGTTTTGCAAGGCAGTAAAAATGATTTACAGTTGTAGAAATACTTTTGTATTGTCAATCAGAAACAGTGAAACTTATAAGTTGTCAAAGATAGACAGTTTAAATGCAATAGGAGAAGTGCAATGCAATCCTACGGAAGGAAAACGGGTATATGCATTAACAGGTAAATACACAACTTACTCTTTCACTCTTCGGGGGTTTAGACCAACACTGGGCAAGGTTCAGTTTAAGGTACGTACTGCACCACCAGTGTCACTGGGGCAGCCGGGTGCAGAGGTCACTGAGCCCAATGTTAGTCAATGGAGACTGGGCGCACTGAATCAGGTGTAGATGGCAGTTAAGTACCCGCGGTGTCAGGGGACAGGCTCCGGGTGTTAAGGTAAGGGGGGCCACAAGGAAGCACCAAAGCTACACAACCAGCGGCACAGGGGCGGCAGGGTGCAAATCAGTGTTGAGTGCCGAACGCAGGCAAATGGAGGATCTCGGTCGCACAAAGAGGCTGCAGGCTCGGACCCGGAGGCTGGATGAAGGTGACCACCGGTTGGACAGGTAAGTTGGAATGCAGGGCAAGGCCTGGGCACCGTCCGCTGGGCTCCCCAAGGTCGGGGCTGAGGATGCAGGGGTGCCTTTTGGTGTTGGATATTCTTCACCGGAGCCGTTCGCGGTCAGAGGGACCCTTCGTGTTGAGGCTGCAGGCAACTTTGTTGGGTCCAGGAGTAGTCAGCCACCAATGGAGTTGAGGACCAGATCGCTGGGGAGACTTCACTGGGCAGCTGAGCCACTCAGACTCGGGCCGTGGGCGTCAGGTGCAGAGTTGCAGAGGTCATGGATCCACCTGGATCCAGAGTCCTTGAAGATGGAGTTTTCTTGACAGGGCTGCTGTTCTCGGGAGATCTGGTCTTTGTTGAAGAGTCTCAGTCTTCCTGGGGTACTTGGAAATAGCTGGCCACAGGACAGGCGTCATCTTCTTCCCAGGTTCTTCAAGCTGGAGACAGGCCGGTAGGGCTGGGGCCAAGTCAGTCGTCATGTTCAAGCTTTGCTGCATGGTGTCTTCTTTGTCCTTCTTCTTTGTAGGTTGCAGAAATCTGAGGATCAAGGTTCAGGGGTGCCCTTAAATACTGAATTTAGGGGCATTACAGATTCTGGCAGCTGGTAGCCAATGGGCAACTTGCCTTTCAGGGTGACTACACCATTTTTATGTCCCCTCCCTTTGGGGAAGGGACATCCCCTAACCTGATTGAGTAGAATTCTTCCATTCAAGATGCAATATTTCCAAAGGAGGGGGTCACCTCGGTCCAGAGCATCTTAGGGGTGTCCTGGCAGAGAGGGGACCCACCTCCCCTAACTACTAACTTTGCCGCTGACCTTGCTGCTAAAAGTGGGGCGTGGTCAGGGGCGGGCATCTCCACTAGCTGGAGATGCCCTGGCTAGCATATCAAAGGGCGGAAAGCCTTTGAGGCTCACCACCCTGAATGCTGTTCCTGCTTGAGAGTAGGTGTGAAGCACCCCCACCCCAAGCAACCTTTGTTCCTGACCCACAAGAGCACAAGGGCTGTCACCTCAGGGGGTCAGAAACATGTCAGTGTGTGGCAAGCTGGTGCAGACCAGTCAGCTGCACACTAGTGGATTGGTCTTTTTTCAAGGGGCATCTCTAAGATGCCCTCTGAGTGCATGTTGCAATAACCCCAATACTGGCATCAGTATGGGTTTTGTGTGCTGAGACGTTTGATACCAATCTTCTTAGCATTCAATAATGCCATCATAGAGCTTTGGAGTTCTTAATGACAAACTCTCAGCCCATGTACTCAATATGGCTTCACTGCACATACAATGTCTAAGAATGGACTTAGACACTGCAGGGGCACATTGCCCATGCAGCTATGCCCTCACCTGTGGTATAGTGCACCCTGTCTTAGGGCTGTGAGGACTGCTAGAGGGGTGACTTACATATGCCACAGGCAGTGGTAGGTAGGCATTCCACACAGGGATGTGTGCCATGTCAACTTTTAAGTTCTGTCTGCACCAAAACACACAGTCTATAATTGTGTGTATGTGTTAGGCGAGGGGTCTCTGAGGGTGGGACAATACATGCTGCTGCCCTTGAAGACCCTCTCTGATCACAAGGCCCTTGGTACCAGTGGTACCTTTTACAAGGGACTTACACGTGGGCCAGAGGTGTGCCAATTGTGGAAACAAAGGTACAGTTTTGGGAAAGAACACAGGCCCTGGGAACCTGATTGCAGGGACTCAGGGCACATTCAGTCAAAGTGCATCAGAAATCTGGTAAAATGTGGGCGGGTTACTGCAACAGAAACACAATTTTCTTGATAGCCCACATGGACCCAGCACACCCGTTCCCCATCAAAGAAGAACCCATCAGTGCAATATACAAAGAAGTTCGCTAAATGAAGCCAGAGTCACCGAAACCTAGATCAACAAGCCCGCTGTGTACATGGTGCGGAGGCTCATACCCCCACACAGGTGATTGCCCAGCGCAAGGAAAGACAGATGGCTTCTGCTGCAAGCTCAATCATTTCTCCAAAGTGTGCCGATCCCCCCTGAGGCAGCCACCAACACATCCAAAGAGATCTGTCAGTGCCATTGATGCATACCTAGTCACAAAGGAGCTCCACAGTATGTGGAGGAGGGAACAAGAGGCGTGGGGTTCTAAGAGCTAGCAGCCTCCACTACTGAATGTATACCACAAAGAGCTGCTCCTAGTGGAATGACCCAAATGTGGTTACAAAAGCATTGTGAGTATAGGCATCTCACAAAAAGTGACCGACTGGTCTCACACACCACCTGGTGTCATGCTTCATCATCGGCCAGTCCTCGCCCTCCAAAACCTTCGTTTGATAGAGGGCGGGCATACACCTGACGACAGGGATGCACTTCTAAATTTCTAAGTGGGGGCCCGTGATAATGTGAGTGAAATTAAAAATCATTATGGTTATCAGGAGTTCTGTTTTAATGTGACTAATAAGCGTATGATATTAAAAGCATTGGACGGTGAATGGGGTAGTTAGTGTCCCCTAACTGTCTCTTGAGTGGTCAACATGTTTCTGCCGTAACGGCCCAGGTAGGTCCAAGGCATTCATCAGAACCTAAGTGTACAAGGGGCTCCGTTCTTACCAACTGGTGGCAAGAAGCTATCACTGCGCGGGTATGGCAAAGGCCACTCTCCACTTCCTAAGTGGCTTCCAAAGGTCAAGCCTAAAAAGAATATGGTAGAAATCAGAAATACTTGTAACATTTAAGCACGGGTCAAGAGAACATGAAAAAATGAATTTTTAACAAGAGAACAATGCATGCATTGGTTTCTATGAGTGAGTGATCTTTTCACGTGAGTTTGTGACACTCTATATGTGTACACATAAGTGGAAAAAATGTAGGGGCGGAGGGCTCCTACTTGTCTTACCCTAATTGCAAGAACTACTTGCCCCATGGGGGGAGGGGAGGGGAAAATCCTGTAATCCGCTCTGTAAAGGAAAGCATAAAAAACCACATGTTGCATGAATGAATGTATTGGAGGAAGGTCTCCAAACATCAATTTAACACACCCACACTCGCACCCGAACGAGTAAATGGATACTCGCGTATCACTCAGCCCAAACACACTCTTACTGTCACAGGAAAGGTTTTCCTCATGTATCCTAGGCGGCTGCTCCCGGTCCTTCTGAGTTGAGTGTTGGAGTGAGAGGGAAGTGCCGTGGGTTATATAGTGTGGCCGTATCGTTAATTGATGGTGATGGCGTGAGTTAGGTCAATTAAGCGCCGCCCGGTGTGTGCCTTCCGGTGTCACTCCGGTTCACTATTATTACTATTCCTCTATTATTTTCCTATAAATATAGAGCAATCACAACAGGCCATAGACATCGTCCACATGCTCCATTCTACACTGAGCCCCACATCTAGCCGATACCCCGGAAATCTATCCAATATACCAGGGGCACTTATTTCCTGAACGCCCCCTTCTGCCATGTTACCTCATATCAGACCTACACCTCACCGCCCAATAATATCCGCGGCACACGCAGTAGGATCGCCCCTGTTCACACACTGTGGGATAATCCACTATCAGGTCTCCAGGGATGATGTTCTTTCCCACCTTTCTTTTTGCACCACGGGTGCAATACTAGTAAAAAAAACACTTACTAGGACTAGGCTCTCGCACGGACGCACGTGCGTCTTGTAGGCAACCACATGCATACTGACGCGTCACAATGCACCAACATCAAGCATTTTTTTCGCTTATTAATCTTTATTAACATAGGCATGCGTTCTCTCCGTACATACTGCAGATTACATGCCGTTCCATGGCATCTCTCTCACCATTCCGTGCGCCGATGCTACCGGCATCGCCATGACAACCTTACACGCCTTGACTTGTCACGCTCAGACGCGAGCTTACGCTGCTACATCACCGTCCCACTTGGGATATTCATCCCAATAGACGCACCCATCAGCCAATTATGCTTCCCGCCCCTCCCCAAACAATTCCCTGTTTGGGCATACCAGGCCTTGCACGCGATTCTATTGGACGCGCACGAATCGCCATCTTTAGACCAGGCGTTCACCGTCTTTAATTTCTCTTCACCGCTCGGGACACCGGAAGGCACACAACGGGAGGCACTTAATTGACATAACTCACGCCATCACCATCAATTAACGATACGGCCACACTATATAACCCACGGCACCTCCCTCTCATTCCAACACTCGGGAGGACCGGGAGCAGCCTTCTAGGATACATGAGGGAAACCTTTCCTGTGACACTAAGAGTGTGTTTGGGCTGAGTGATACGCGAGTATCCATTTACTCGTTCGGGTGCGAGTGTGGGTGTGTTAAACTGAAGTTTGGAGACCTTCCTCCAATACATTCATTCATGCAACATGTGGTTTGTTATGCTTTCCTTTACAGAGCGGATTACAGGATTCCCCCCCCCCTCCTCCCCCCATGGGGCAAGTAGTTCTTGCAATTAGGGTAAGACAAGTAGGAGCCCTCCGCCCCTACATTTTTTCCACTTATGTGTACACATATAGAGTGTCACAAAGTCACGTGAGAAGATCACTCACTCATAGAAACCAATGCATGCATTGTTCTCTTGTTAAAAATTCATTTTTTCATGTTATCTTGACCCGTGCTTAAATGTTACAAGTATTTCTGATTTCTACCATATTCTTTTTAGGCTTGACCTTTGGAAGCCACTTAGGAAGTGGAGAGTGGCCTTTGCCATACCCGCGCAGTGGTAGCTTCTTGCCACCAGTTGGTAAGGACGGAGCCCCTTGTACACTTAGGTCCTGATGAATGCCTTGGACCCACCTGGGCTGTTACGGCAGAAACATGTTGACCACTCAAGAGACGGTTAGGGGACACTAACTACCCCATTCACCGTCCAATGCTTTTAATATCATACGGTTATTAGTCACATTAAAACAGAACTCCTGATAACCATAATGATTTTTAATTTCACTCACATTATCACGGGCCCCCACTTAGACATTTAGAAGTGCATCCCTGTCGTCAGGTGTATGCCCGCCCTCTATCAAATGAAGGTTCTAGAGGGCGAGGACTGGCCGATGATGAAGCATGACACCAGGTTGTGTGTGAGACCAGTCCGTCACTTTTTGTGAGATGCCTATACTCACAATGCTTTTGTAGCCGCATTTGGGTCATCACACTAGGAGCAGCTCTTTGTGGTATCCATTGATGCATACCCCATTGTGCTAGCCGAAAATGACATGGACAATAATGAACAGGAGGCAGTCAACGTTGTAAGGGTGATTGACCCACATCGCAACACACACCAAATGACCCCCACATGCCTTGTTGACATTCAGGACCAACCTGTCACAGTCCTCATAGACACAGGGACCTCCATAAACCTTATGGCTGCCAATGTCTGCTGCTGCCTATCGAACCCTCCGGCCCTGCGACCACTAGGATCCAAGTATGTGCATTTGATAGCCGCTCAGCTGTACACTTGGAAGTAATGTTCCACTCAGAGATCACTCATGACTCCATATGCAGGAAGGACAACGTTTAAGTGTCTCAGGAGTGAACTGGATTCCTCCTCAACTGCCTAACCGCCCAGGAGCTCAACCTGGTGCAATACACCTTCAGTGTGCACTTCAGTGTTCTTAACAAGCTGATACAAGACTTTGCACCCCTTTTTTTGGCATCGGATGCCTGGTGGGCAAGATTGTCTGTCTGCATATTGACAAATCTGTTGCTTCTGTGGCACTTCAACACTGACGAATCGCCTTCCATCTTTGCCCCAAAGTTGAGAGAAAGGTAAGACTTATGGAACAGGCAGGCTTCATCAAAAAGGTAACAGGCCCTACCCCATGCGTCTCTCCCATTGTAGTTGTACAGAAACCAAAGCAACCCAAGGCAAGTACGCATCTGCGTTGATATGATGATAACCAATCTGACCATCAAACGTGAACATCATCTGCCACCGACCATCGATAACATCATTAGGGAGCTTTCTGGGTTGAAGTGCTTTTTGAAGATGAACCTTCGATCTTGCTATCACAAGATACCGCTCCATCCTGACTTTCAGCTCATAACTACTTCCTCCACACATGCCGGCCTCCAGAGTTACACCCGGCTGAACTTTGGCATCTCCGGCTCAGCTGAAGTCTTTTAGCACATGATTTAAGATGTTCTGAGTGGCCTCCTGGGTGTACTGAGAAAGCTACCTCAATCATCTCCGGGCGGTCGTTACCAGGCTTATAGTGCCCATCTTGACTCTCCACAGGGAAAAGTGTGAATTCCTGAGAAACAACATCAGTTTCTTTGGCTACCGGTTCTCGGCCTGAGGCATAGGCATCCAGAGAAAGTGAAAGACATTTGGGATTCCCCCGCTCCCTCATCAGTGTCAGGTGTCTGCAGTTTCCTGGGCATGGTGACATACTGCTGACGGTTAATGAAGAACTTATCAGATATCACAGGCCCCCTCCAAGAGCTAACTAAGTCCACCTGTCGATGGGTGTGGGTAGAACAACAAGAACAAGGTTCAGAAAGACCAAAGAAGCACTGTCAGCAAATACAACCCTCATATACTTTGACCCCAAGAAAGACACTCAGCTGGTGGTGAATGTCAGCCCCACCGTGCTTGGAGCGCTACTGGCCCAGCGCTGGGAGTGCGGGATTGAGCGCTGGTCCCGTATGCGAGTCGGACTCTCACGCAAATGAGCAAAGATACTCTCATATTGAGTGTGAGGGGATTTCAATTCATTGGGGGTGCTGACATTTCTACATATACTTATATGGACACCCATGCACCATTTTCACAGACCGCAAACCACGGATCCTGTTATTTCGAGGGTCCTCATCCAAGCCACCCCCAAGGATAGAGAAATATATCCTGTAGTTGCAGGAATTCAACTTCACTGTTGAGGATCAGCCTGGCACTCTCAATCCAGCTGACTTTTTGTCACACCATTCCCTCCCAGCTACCCCTTTTTAAGCTTAAGAAGCCCAGGAAACAGAAGAATATGTCCACCTGATGCTAGACAGGTCCACATCTAACCTATCCTCATGTCCCTCTCTGAGGTGGTGGAAGCTGCCCAATATGATGACTGCCTGCAGATTGCCATCCAAGCGACCCTGTCATGGAACTGGCAGCCCCTCTGTTGCCCAGCTGCGTATCGTACAGAAGAAGCCAAGTCAACTCTCCAGTCACTACACCATGTCCGACAAGAGCTATCCGTCACCAAAGAAGGCTGTCTTATGCACAGCCAACACATAGTTCTCCCTGAGTCTGAGGCAAAGAGCTGTTCTCCTAGCGCATGGAGCACACTAGGGCGTAGTCAAATCCAAAAATAGGCTGAGGATCAAAGTTTGGTTTCTGGGCCTCGATCAAAGAGTAGAAGAGGTTGTCAGAAATTGCACTGACTGCCAAGCCACCAGCCAGCCAGCCAGACCCTCTGGTGACAGTCATCACGGGAGAAGGCTCTACTGCTTCGTGGCCATGAGTCAGTGCGGACTTCGGGAGTCTCCCCGATGCCTCCCACATGCTCATTGTGGTAGATTACTTTTTTCAATATCTGGTGGTGGAAATAGTCCCGACTGCCTCGGCGGATGAAGTCATCCTGAAGATTGAGAAAATTATAGCCACCCATGGTTTGTTTGAGGAAATCCACACTGACAATGGCCCCCTTTGGTGGACATAAGTGGGCAGAGTTCCTATGCTCTCTGAAAACAAAACACTGATGCATAACACCTTGATGGCCCCAAGCCAATGAACAGGTGGAACTTTTTGTAAGTGCCTTAACAAAAGTTATCCGTATTGCTGTGGCAGCAGCCAACTTCCTGTGTGTTTTCACCCCTACCTCCACCACCAGCATTTCTCCAGGGAGCTAACTCCACCACCAGCATTGCTCCAAGCAGCTATGTTTTGGACGAACACTGAAAGACACTATCCCCCACCATCCTATGTGTGCTGACCAGCTGGAACCCCCAAACCGCTCTAACTCTAGGAGAACATGAAACAAGGAATGCGCTTCATGACGACGGCAGGCTAACCAAAGCACCCTCCGTGTTGGAGATAGGGTACTCATCAAAGATCGCCACCCAGGCGGAAAATTCCGCCTGCCCTTTTAAAGCTGACCCATGGACTATTACTGAGATCAAAAACCAGGGTGTCTGCCATAAGAGGGGCAGGGATCATCACCAGAAACATCTCTCAGTTCAAAAAAGCACCTGGTCTCCTAGCTGAGGATCTAACTGAAGGATACCTGTTGCACAATATGTGCAGGGATGGCTAACCTAACTGTGAGGAAGCAAGGGACTGAATCACCACTGGTACCACAGTACCTGAGAGGGTGCCTCAGCCCTGGCTGGCTGTATCATTGGCAGCCTTGGATCCAGTGTCAAAGGAGTCAAGCCAAGCAGCAGCCAGACCCCTGACACTGCACGTTCTGCCCCAGAATCCTCTGCGAGAAGTGGCCATCGGCCCTACCACCTAAGGTTCAACCCATAGCAGCGTTATACTGACCTTCTGACTGACTGAGAAAATGCGTTCTGTCATGCCAGCAAAGAGATCGCACATATGCTCCTGTCATTCTGTAGTTCCTGTTATTCACAATTATTGACTCTATAATGTTTCTGGTTTATATTTTGCATTGTTGTTGTTCAATTCTGTGGTAAAGGAGGAATGTAGTGTTGCATCAGTATCGGCAACACCATGTGGAATGCCAGAGGAAGTGGGAATGGAAGTGCCCCTCTGAGAGCTTATGTGTCTTTGGTTTGGTCTGACGTACGCGTCCGCATGTTAATGAAAATGAACCCAGTAGCAGGTGTGGCCATTTCGGGGACCACGAGTTACATGCATCACTTTGTCCATCTCTTTTATTGAGGTCTGTGCCACCAGAGGCTCACAGGGATGACCAGATAGCAGTCCCATGTACCTCTGCAATCACCCCAATGTCACTGTCTTAAAGTGCCTCTTTATCAAATTTTACACCTTTCAAAGTCCTATAATGTCTGGTAACCCTTGCAGACAATTGTTCCTGCATTCGTAGGAAGGAATACTACCTCCTGAATCTTGATTAGACAGTATTTCTGGTAATCTTTGTGACAAGTGCCTTTGTACACACTCCATCCCAATCCACCCTACTCCAATCCACCCCAATCTACCCCCCCAATCTACCCCACTCCAATCTACCCCATCTACTCTACTCCACTCCAAACTACTCCACTCCTATCTACTCCACTCCACCCCAATCTACCCCAGTTACCCCATTCTTCCCCAATCCGCTGCAATCTACCCCACCATACCCCATTCCAATCCAACCCACTTCAATCTACCCTACCCTACTCCACATTACACCACTCCTATCATCACTCTTCAATCTACCCATCTCCAATCTATCCCAATCCAATCTCCAATTCAATTCAATCTATCCTAATCCACCCATTGTACCCCACTCCACTCTAATCTACCCCACTACACTACACTCTACCCCACTCCACTCTTACCCAAATCTACCTCACCCCACTCCAATCTCGACTTCACTCCAATCTATGCAACTCCACTCCACCCCAATCTGTCCCTTGCCACTCTACCCCACTCCAATCTACATACTGCACTCGACCCCACTCCTTCCTACCCCAATCTACCACACTCCATTCCACTCTACCCAATCTACCCCACTCCACTCCAGTCTACCACATGTCACCCAAATCTACTCACTCCAGCCCAATGTAATCCACTTCCCCAATACACCCCACTCCGTCACGCTCCAATATGCCCTACCCCACTCCACCCCAAACTACCCTACTCCAATCTACCCCATCCAATCCTTCGCCAACAATAATGTGTGCAAATGTCATCACTTAGTGTATTGATGTGTCTTGATCTATTCAAATATTTATTTCCCCCACACTTCAGAATGACAAAAAAGTGCTTCATTTGTACTAATTTTGATATATTCTGAAACATCAGCACGGTTCATTTTTTGTGTGCTAAAAAAACACACCCTACACCCTCTCCTCTTACATGGATTTTCAGCAGGATTGTCACATAAATTCTCTTACTTTGACGTCGGAGAAAGAAAAGTGAACACCAAGCTCCCCCGGAAGTGAGAGCTTGACACTTAACCTCTGTTTTTGAATGCACAGAAAATGTGACAAGAACAAGATTTAATGGCCTGTGTAGAGAAAGCGAGTTTGTGGAAGAATACCGAGCCACACACCAAAGCTAGACCTATGGTTAAAACACCTAACCTCCTTTGATTGTGTCCCCCTCATCATTGACTCAGCAAAATCACTTGGAATCACTATAGAGAAACATCTGAATATGCAGTAGCACATCTCTATCGCCACCAAGGGTGCTAATCACAAGTTGAGTAAATTAAGGAAACTCAAACTCTTCCTCCCTCAGGCTGATCTAAAAATTACAGTACAAGCCTTAGTGTTACCAAGATTAGATTACAGAAGCACCACCCTCTGTGGTCTCCCTAAATACAAGCTGACTCCGCTGAGAGCAGCACTGAATGCCGCGGCTAGACTGGTATCAGGAACAAAAAGAAATAGTCACATCTCGCCAACCTTGAAAGCCTTGAATTGGTTACCTTACGAGGCAAGAATACACCTTAAAGTGGCCTGCATGACACACAAAGCAATTCACAACAATACACCCAGCTACTTGGCTCTAAAGTTAGAAAGGCCTGGAGGCTGTAGACAACTGCGAAGTGCGAGCACTTTCCTTCTGAAAGCTCAATCCTTCCACAAGACGAGAACTGGTTGTAGAGCTTTCTCAGGGATTGCACCTAAGATTTGGAACTCCTTACCTCCAGTAGTGCATGGAATCACTTCCCTTACCGCCTTCAAAAAAGAAGTAAAAATACTTCTAATGAACAAATACATGCCTTAAGTTTCTACTCTAGGATGTCACCGAGTCATCTTTATGACCCGAATGCCTTTACCTATCTCAGGTGGAATGGACGAGTCTATTTTTTTGTAAGACTAGTATCACAGCTCATACTGCTCAATAACTGTATATAATGTAACGCTTAGACGGCTGTGGGTCCCTCTTGGTTTTTCTACACACTTTATATCTATTGTGAATCGATTGAGGTCTTAATATGTATGTTTGCTAGCACAATCACCTAATGTTCACTAACTGTCTATTGTACAACGTCCTGCAGTTTCACGGTCCTCTATGTTTGTTATTCATATATTGTTATATTTCTTATGTACGAATTGACCCTTTTGAATGTGTGTATACCACCTCATCCATTTATGTTCTTGACTGTAAAGCGCTCTGATACCCTCGTGGGTCACGTTCGCGCTATAGAAAACATTATAAATAAATAAATAAATAAAATACATTAAACAAGATTTGGCCAACAAGAGGGACAAACTCAAGCTGGACAGCCTAAAGCAAATAAATCCAGTAAATAGCCAGAAAACGTCAGTTACAAACCACAAAGCCATGTTAAGCAATGGGCGGAATGCATTCCAGGTCAGCTTTCTGAATGTCCTCAAGATGTCTTTAGCAAACTAGGCGGCTTCGACTTAAAAGGGATATAAATGTCAGTGTTATCAACATGAAAACATGAAAACATAATCACACAGGGGAAGTGCTTGAAACAGGTGTGCTGTCTCAGCCCTATTACATTTATTTAATATACATGAACAACTTACACTTTGTAGAAGACTTAAACTATAGGACTTCTCAAAAGTGGTACAAAGAAAAACTGAATCCCCAATGAGAACAATTTAGTACTTCTGTTACTTTGTAAAGAAGAGTTACTTCAATGCTTGGAGTTTCTAGAAAGGCCACGCAAATTGTAAACTAGTGAATGAATCGGCCAAATGGTTTATGAGCCTTGTCACACAGCAGTGCTCTATTTATGCAGTGTTATCAGTCCAGTTTGCTATTCATTTTGCATTGTGCTGGATATATCAGTCTGGAATAGTACTGAGGCACTGGTTACAAAGATTACCAGAAATACTATCCTGTCCAATCAATATTAACAAAGCAGGATTCCTTCCTACGAATGCAGGAACAATGGTCTGCAAGGGTTAGAAGCCTTTTTTCTGAATCTAGCCCACTCCAATTCAATCTACCCTAATCCACCCAATCTACCCCACTCCACCTAAATCTACCCCACTCCACTCCACTCTTCCCCAATCTATCTCACTCCACTATACCCCATTCTACCCCACTCCAAATAAACCCCAATGTACCCCCACTCCATTCAATTCTACCCTAGTATAATTCACCCAATCTACGGCAGCGGCTGCTACAGGGCGGGGGCGATGGGGCGGGGAGGGTGGCAGGACGGGGCAGTGAAAAAACCCAAATGAAAGCACTTATCTGGGTACGGCCATTTGCCACCTCTCCTCTGTCCTCTTCATCTTCTTCCTGTCTCCAGTCCTGCCAGGCTCCCCTAAGCCAATCATGGCGCTGCTGTCACCATGACAGAAGCGTTGTGATTGTTCTGAGCACCGTGGTTTGGCGCTAAGACAGGGACTGGGTGCCTGTGCATATTCCCCACCAGGCTGTGCCTTACAGCCTGGAGGGGAACATGCAAAGTGTGCATGACTTTTTGGCCAGCCCAAGACGACTAGCCAAACCGTCATGCACACTTAGAGATTGTCACCAATCCTCTCCCCTGCTCTGGCCAGCCCCGCCAGCGTGAAACTGAGCCTCTGCAGTAGGAAAAATAAAATGATAATAACGTTGAGTTATAATCATTTTGTTTATCCTTTTGAACTGCTCGGAGAGCAGTGGGCTGGCACTTCTCCGCCTTAGCATAGGAGCCGTCACTACCAATCTGCCCTATTCCAATCTACCCCACTTTACTTCAATCTACCCAACTCCACTCTACCTCACTCCAATCCAATCTACCCCAATCCACCCCACTATTCCCCAATCTACTCTACCCCACCCCAGTCCACTCTGCCTTGATCTACCCTTCTCTTCTCTACTCCACTCCAATTTTCCCCACTTTAATGTTACCCAATCTACTCCACTCAGATCTACCCCACTTCAACCCAATCTACCCCACGCCACCCCAATCTACCCAATTCAATCTGCCCCACTCAACCACGCTAATCTACCCAACTCCCCCACTCCAATCTACCCCACGCCAATCCACCCCAATCTATCGCACTCTACCCCAACCTACCCCATTACACTCTGCCCCAATCTACCCCACTCCAATCTACCCCACCCCAACGCACGCCACTACCTTTTAGCTATGCTGAACAGCAGCCACACTGGTGTACATAATGGCTAAAACACATTGCCAAAGCCAATAGCGCTCACATAGGCAAGACGTATTGGCTTTGCCAATGCTTGTTATTAACAGGGCATGGAGAAGCATGCACTTCATTACCCCACTCACCAATTCCCCCTCCTAGTCCTATTTCAGAATCACCGTCCACTTCTCCCAAGAGGAGGACTCATCAAAAGGACCCAAGCAGAGTAAATCAGAGATTTGCTTGAAAATAGAGAGAAGGCTTTTGTGGAAGAGGCTCTTTAAAAAGTATATGGCAAACAGGAGGTACACTCTCCAGATCGATAAAAACAAGTATTCCTCGAATTACCCCTTGGCTGAGACCTTTGGGGATTTTATTAGCAAGCGTGGAAAGAGAGCCATAATTGCAGCTCTTGGACCATACAAGAGAGAGATGAACTCTCCTTCGCATTCTCCTAGTTTTGGGGATACACAATAAAGGTGGTTTCTAGCTTCTTTCCACGTGAGGTTATGACTGTTCAAGACCACCCTCAAAGTGGTTTGGACTAAGTGAAAAGAACTAGACCTGCTCTCAATGCCCACACCCATGTACAATCTATAACCTGCACAGGACACAGCATTCAGTGCCTGAGGTAGTGAAGATTGACTCCTGGCTGTCCGGTTTCTCAGGGAGACTTCCAAAGTCTTATCCACCACATAGAGATGAGGTCGATAAACAAATGGAACTGGTAATATAAGTCGAGGAAGGGACTCACTTGGCTACCAAGGCCAGGAAATACACTTCCTATGCGCCCCAGTCTTTTATGGCAGATGTCAGTAGCTGTGCAAAACTTTGGCGGAAGTCGCTTCCGACAACGCAGCACAAGGCCAAGCTTCTGTCTCTTATTGGCCTTGATGGGAGAGTGGCTGGATCCTCTTCAACTGGTAAGTGACACCTGCATTTCCTGGGTTAGAAGCAAGATGCCATCCAAAAATAAGTAGCTACGAGGTAACCTTTACTGTATGCAACAGGGATTCAGCACCCCCCCCCCCCCATTGTGTTAATTGTGTGATCACTAAACTAAGAAGCTTTTTCATATAACCCACCTCCAAATCTTGCAAACAAAATGCTACTTTAGCTTCGCTGTAATTACGCAGTAATCTGTTGTACCACCACTCTTTACATTTAAAGGTGCAGGTAAACAGAGATGCTAACCTGGGGCATCTTAAGGTTTTTGGGGGGCCCTGGGCCAAACGTATTTTGGGGATCCTGTTAAGAACAACTTTGGATTGATGATCCAATTTCAGCTCTTTCATGGCCTCTTTAGCAAGGTCAGTGACAGTGCATACGCACAGCCGTCCAAATTGTAAATGTATTTACATCTAATATCCTGGGATTGTGGTGTTTTCAATATTGTGACAAAACATCAGCAGCAGCTCATTAATATTACTGCAAATAATCATTGTGACACCCTCCCATTTCTGTCCTGTTTTGATCTAAAAAAACTTCTTTATGGATGTTGCATGAAAATGGCATTTAAAACGATCTATTTAAGAATTATATAAGGTTACCAGGGCAAAACTAATCTGCAGAACAGAACGGGCTCTATCAGGGGCCTTCCTGAAAGACTGGGGCCCTGGGCCGCCAGAGCCCAATTCACCCATGCTTTATACCGTCTCTGATATTGCTACCACGTCATAAGTATTTGAGCTAAACTTCGGAGGCATATTTTTGAGATTTCCAAGCTCAGCATGTAAGAAATATGGATGCGCTGTAAAATGGTCAAATATTTTTGTCAATATGTGTAATTACGCGAATAATCATGTACATAGCACTTACGGATACATCTTTATTATCCAAATAAACAGCTTTGAGCCCCCTTAGAATAATGAATGATTCAGAAAAAACAGTAATATTTTGCACTTATGTCTTGCAGTTTGAATACTGTTCCTAGAAGTTGGTTCATAACTTGTTGAGAAATACTACCAAGATTATAACTTTTGACCTGCAGATAACCCAAGTATCGCTGCAGCAGACACTGCATCCCAGTGAACTGTCTACATAAAATACAAAACAATAGAAGTAATCCGTGGTCTATCGCAACAGCTGTTACTCTAGATGCAATTCTAGAATAAAAAACACAGATAATGCTAATAATCTGAGTGCAACCGAAGAGGAAAAAGATCCAGAAAAGAAATGATTATTGGTCTCCCATCATTTCACCAAAGTGACCAGTGTCATCATTTGGGGTTCCAAACAACTCTTCTTTTATCCGTCACATATGGAAGGATATTAAGGGGCATATCAACAACAACCGGCGATAATTATCGCTGAGCGCACTTAGCGCTCGGATAATTCTCGCCGGCTAGCGCCGATTTTTATCGCTGAGATAGCGTGCTATTAGCAACGCTTATCTCATCAGCGATAAAAATCCTAGCGCTAACTGGCTAACGTGAGATTATCGCTGGAAACCCAGCGATAATCTCACGTTAGCTTGTTGATAGGGACTCACAAACTTAGCCATGATATCCTCCTTCCATAGGATATAATGGGTAAGTCAGTCCTGAAGCAGGTGTTAGGAAAGTAGCGATAACAGGTGTTATCGCTACTTTTCCTGACGCTATGCTTCATAGCGTTAGACTTGCTGATAGGAGAAATGTCGCTTAGCGACATTTCTCCTGTCATGCCAGGTCAGGAACGCCCACTTTGCATCTCATTAGAGATGCAAAGCTGGGCGTTAGGAATCCTGACGCTAAAGCAAGGTTTCACGCGTTAGCGTGGCCTTGCTGATTAGGCGATAAAATTATCGCCGCTTTTCGGCCAAAAATGGCCGCAAAAGCGGCGATAATTTTTTATCGCTTGCTTGTTGATATGCCCCAAAGTGAGTTGTATCCTCTCATTAGGTTCTTATCATAGGAAAAGGAAAAATCATAAAAAGAGGTCTAAAGCTTGTATTTAAACCTTTCAAACTAATTCCAAATGGAAAGAGTGCAGTGCAAGAAGTAGATAAATGTGTGATTAAAATAGGATTAGCAAGAGAAAAGGAAATCTATTCTTTTCAATGATCTCAATTGCATTCCTACGTAAAAGCAGTGCAGGAGAAAAAAGCAGTTTAAATAATTCACTGCTCATATATGGTCATATATGAGCAGTGAATTATTTAAACTTCTTTTTTCTCTTGCTAATCCTATTTTAATCACTTTGGTGAAATGATGGGAGACCAATAATCCTAAATGGGTTCTCCATTATTCTTATTAATTTCTTTTCTGGATCTTTTTCCTCTTCGGTTGCACTCAGATTATTAGCATTATCTGTGTTTTTTATTCTAGTGGCCTCCAAAAATATGGCTCTTTTTTTATTTTTTTAGGGCGAGTTACTGAGATGTTTCATCGCAGCTTGCCCCTGCTTCTGTTATCTGGGTATAGATCTCTCTGTATGTGAAGTGTTAAGTTGTCAGAACATTTGCATCGCTAGGGTGATAATAAATTTGATAATCTGAAAATTGCTGAAGCCACCCATGCCCATGTTTTTTGGCACAGCTTTATTATAACACAAGTCAGAGGGTTGTTGTCAGTTCATGCTGTAAGTTTTGAGTTCAAATAGGTAATCAAGGAGCATTTGTTACTGCCCATTTGTGTGGAAGAAACTCAAATTAGTGGTTGGAGAGGTGTTTTTTTCTAGAGGCAATCCTCCTACAGAGAAAGCAAGTGTATGTTTTTCCTTATCTTCTACTTGGGATAGGACTGCTCTTATCCCTTCTTGACTAGCTTTAACATTTAATTCAGATTGTCATAGGCCAATAAAGGAACTGATGTCAGTTTCTTGATGTGCAGGCTACATTAATTTAAATAGAAAAACGTATATCAGAGAGGTCACATACTTTGTGGTATAGTGTCTCAGGCCTCTTGTTGGTTTGCAAGTCGGATCTGGCTGGTGGATACCCTCTGCTCAGTTCATTTTAGGGCTCACAAACTCTGACAAATCCTGGAGCAAATCTGCAATAGTAGCCACAAAATTCCAGGAATCTCTGTAGATCTTTGAAAGTGTTTTATTTTCCCAACCTGGAATCGCTGCGGTTTTCCGTGGGTCATCAGCGATGCCCTCAATTAATACAGTGCTCAAAACACTTTCTAGGCTCCCTCAGCAAGATTGACACTAGTTTATTGAAAGTCTCAGTTTTTGTAACTTCTGTCAGTCCACGATTTTCGGAGATTTGGCGCTATGTTCTTCATACTGTCGGAGACGTTGATGCCATCTGAGTAAACACAGCACTTCGAGAAGACTCGGGTTCTCCTACAGTGCTTTATTTATTTGCTGAAAGGTAGCAAGGGCTTCTGACATGTGTTGGGTCATATTGTTAAATTCATAAAGTCCACTAGGGTCTATGAAAGCAATTTTCTCAGCATATTGGGTCATTGAGTTCTGGTTGTGGACTAGAACCGTGGGCTGCTTGCTAAAGAGTCTTAGGCATCCTCCACTCTTGGTGTTCTGTACTGGCCTGGAACTATCCTGCAGAGGATGTCATTGTTTTTTTGACAAACACCAATTTGAGAGGCATATGAGCTTTTTGATTCTCACATTATTCAGTCCGTCAGCAAACCTCTGAGTTGCTCTCAATCCTTGTTAGAACTGGGGGTCTCTAGTTGGCAGAGGTAGGTACCTTTATCCAAGTAGGGGCCCTTGCTTCTAATCAGGGTAATGTGGATACACACTCTAGATAGCCCCTGCTCATCCCCTTGGTAGCTTGGCAGAGCAGTCAGGCTTATCCCAGAGGCAATGTATACAGCATTTGTACTAAAAACACACAGTAACACAGTGATAACACCACAAATGGACACAACAGTTTAGAAAAATAACGTATCTTTATCTAATCTCAACAAGACCAAAAAACTAAAATCCACCATACCTGTATTAAAATAGCACTTAGAAACTGGTATTTCTAAAATAGTGCTTGTAGAAAACAAATAGCTCCACCTGGGGCTATTACAACGTCGTGACAGCAATAATAATAATAATAATAAAGGAATTTTGTTAAGCGCACAGCTACCACCAATGGGGTGTCCCGGGACTGGTCCAAAGTACGGCACCAACCGCGAGGTGCGCGGCGTTGGGTACGGATTCACACGGACCCCCAAACAAACAGTACCTTGGAAAACGAAGTCTATGATGATGCACAGCGTCGTGGAGGTGAGGCGTCAGTGCTGAGGTCGAGGCCAGCTCCCTGGCTGCCACCGGGGAGGCGAGGCTTCGTGTTCACAAGGAGGCGATATGTCAAATCCAGGACAGGGAAAGTCAATTGTGTCGCCGGTGAGGCGTCAGTTGCAGTGAGGCGATGCGAAGTCGGTGAGTTCGTGGAGTCCCCCTTAGCGGTTATCGGCGCTGCGATAACTGGATGCAGGTGCTGGCGGTGATCGAGTCCATGCGAGTTCTGGCGTCAGAAAAGCCAATAACTGCAGGCGTAAAAAGGTGTTGGAGCAGTGGTGCTGGCCAGGCAATGCGTCGTCCACTTCACAAGCGGGGCCTCGGTGTAGACGGCGGCGGCGCTGACACAGTCGTTGATGGTTTTTCTTGCTTCTTGTAGGTTTCTTCAGCTCCCAACAGCAGGAACAACCTCCAGAGGCCCAAAACTAGAACCGACACCTCCTGACAGATTGGAACACTCAGCAATAGAGTTCAGGGGAGCTGGGTGTGAAGTCACTGTGTCCCTGAGACTGCAGAACTGGAGGCCAGCACACACAATCCCTTCGAGATTCTTCTTCAAGCAGGTTTCTCAGCAAAGTTCCAGTCTTTGTCCTTTCCTTGGCAGTTACTGCATGTCAACCCCACACAGCACACAGCAAAGAAGCATTACTCCTCCCCACAGCTCCTCCAGCTCTTCTCCTTAGCAAAGGTTCCTCTGGGGTTCAAGATCCACTACTTATACCCCATTTTGTCTTTGTTCTTGTTTGTGCAAGGGTCTCTGAGCCCAGTCCAAACCAGTTCTGTCTTCACTGGTGCAGTATGACCACAGGGGGTTGAGACAGCATTGTGCAAGGGAGACAGGCCCTATTCAGGAGATATGAATAGGGCCTGTTCCTATCTCCTCCCACTACTCTAAATACAGCCAAGGTCTATTCAGCTCAGCTCTGAGTCATCCAGGAAGGGCCAGGCACACTTCAACCCCCCCCCCCCCCCCAGTGGCTGTCTACAGTGAATGCACATCCCCAGCCCCTGACTACAAAACCAGACAGTCAATCCACAAACAGGCAGAGGCACACAGAATGGTTAAACAAGAAAATGCCTCCTTTCTAAAAAATTTCAAACACATAATTTAAAAACTATGTTTACTAAAAGATGTGTTAATAAATTCTGAGTTCAGAGAGCTTAAACTTAATTCTTCTATTGTGTCCCAATGGGAAGGTATACTTTTAAGGTGTTACAAAGTATCTCCCATGCAATACTATGAGACAGATAGCCTTTCAATAGTGAAAAACGAAATTGACAGTATTTTACTATCAGAACATATCACACACACCAGTACATGTCCTACCTTTCACAAACACTGCACCCTGCCCATGGGGGTACCTTGTGCTTACCTGAGGGGTGCCTTATATGTAAGAAAAGGGAAGGTTAGGGCCTGGCAAATGGGTGCACTTACCAGGTCAATATGGCAGTTCAAAACTGCAGGCAGACACTGCAGTAGCAGGTCTGAGATACCTTTACAGTGCTACTCATGTCGGTGGCACAATTTGTGCTGCAAGCCCACTAGCAGTATTTGATTAACAGGCCCTGGCACACTCAGTGCACTTTACTAGGGGCTTACCAGTAAATCAAATATGCCAGTCATGGAAACACCAATCACAATGGTAATGTACAATGCTCACTACACCACTGGATTCAAGCTAGCCTGGCTGATGAAGGATGATGCCCTGAAACCGGTCCCAGGATGCTTGTATCTGGTCCAGGGAGGACCTTGCTTGGCAGGTCGGGCTGGACTGTTCCCACAAGGAGCAGGGTCAAGGCTGATTTGCATATAGCTGGGTCCAAAATGGTGTGGTGTGGTGAGCAAAAGAATGATGGATTTAACCCAGATCCTTGTGACTAGGGGTAAAATCTTTGAATTGTCCAGCATTCCGTCCATCAATTGTTTCTTTTCCATATGTCACCCTAAGTGGGAAAGGTATGCCCAGACAGGGGTCCCGTGCCCACTACACCACTGGATTCAAGCTAGCCTGGCTGATGAAGGGTGATGCCCTGAAACCGGTCCCAGGATGCTTGTTGTAGGTTCAGGGAGGACCTGGCTTGGCAGTCCGGGCTGGACTGTTCCCACAAGGAACAGGGTCAAGACTGATTTGCATATGGCTGTATCCAAACTGGGGTGGTGTGGTGAGCAAAAGAATGATGGATTTAACCCAGATCCTTGTGACTGGGGGTGAATGCTTGCATTGTCCAGCATTCCGTCCATCAATTGTTTCTTTTCTGTATGTCACCCTAACTGGGAAGGGTATGCCCAGACGGGGGTCCCGTGCTCACTGCACCACTGGATTCAAGCTATCCTGGCTGATGAAGGGTTATGCCCTGAAACCGGTCCCAGGATGCTTGTTTCCGGTCCAGGGAGGACCTGGCTTGGCAGTTCGGGCTGGACTGTTCCCACAAGGAACAGGGTCAAGACTGATTTGCATATGGCTGGGTCCAAACTGGGGTGGTGTGGTGAGCAAAAGAATGACGGATTTAACCCAGATCCTTGTGACTGGGGGTGAATGCTTGCATTGTCCAGCATTCCATCCATCAATTGTTTCTTTTCCGTACAGCAAATAAGCCAGCAAAAACGAAATCCAGCACAGCATCAAAAATACCGGAGGTAGAGGCAATATGTCTGAGAAAACCACACCAATGATGCCAAGTCTAACAACCCTTCTTCAACATCATTTTGAGCCAGTCTTCTAAATTGTTCTCTGACTAGTCTGTCTTCGGATTTGCAGATGTGGTTCTCCACACCATTGGCCTGCCGAAATATCCACAGTGCATATAAAGCATACATCATTTTCCTTCAGCAGTTCAACTTCTTCCCACAAATATGTAATGTCAAGGTGGTGGTATATTGCGTTTCAACCATATTCTTGGATATATTTTGCAGTGTGTCAAACCTGAAATAATCGGTTCCTATGACACAAGATCTTCTCTCATCAACCGTGGTCTTGGCAGGGCAACTTGGCTTCCTCTATCCAGACGTTCAGGTGTCTTCCGCCCATTTGACACATCCAGTTTCTCCCTGATGAGTCTCTTCAGGTATGCTGGAGTTTTCTGAGAACTGAAGAATCTTATATTTCTTTGAGAGTCCTTGTTTTCCTTGCCTGAACTCAGTTGCCATTTACCCATTTCTGGCGAGCAGAGTGGAAACTCAACAATGCAGCTCATTTGGAAACTTTCTGGTAGTTCACAGCATTCTTGCACAGTCTAGCAATATGACCATCTTCCCCATCTGTGTGACTGACACCCCAAGTCAGAAAGTGGACTTCCTGGCTCCTTGTTCGGGTGAATTTCATAGCTCTTGTGCTTTTGGGTGCTGCTTGACATGGCAGAGAGTGATTCCCACATCTGCGGGTCAGACGGCGTGCCGGTCTTCTGAAACATCCTTCCTTTTTAATAGACCCTTCAGCTCTTCAAACTAACCTGCCACTATATTTTCTCCATATGAGCCCCATCTTCATTTGGACTCACGGAACAAGCTGCCAGGAAGGAGAGGGGTTGGTGTAGTGGTTGCCTGCTTTAGCGCTAGGATGCCAAAACGGCCCCAGCACAGGGGGAAGGACATAAGCGCTCTGTATTGGATAAATACAGCTCATTTCTGCCCTTTCGATGTGACACAGAGCAACAAGGTAATTTGCCATATGCCACAATTCTCATAAATATGGCCCTTGGTCTCTAGCTCATTTCTGCCATTACGCTTGATGTAATACATTTCGAAACACTGGTATCAATTGCTAAAGCCAATTATTATGCAAGAACAATGACTGTGCAGGTGATGAAGCGAAGGAAAAAACATTCCGAAATGGTGGCAATCATTGGCCATTTTATGCTTTAGCCACGAGTCCAGAACCATCTAGCACTTGAAGTTCCACACACCAGCGTGGGTTTCGCCGTTACCATTCTAAAAGATGGCTTGTTTCCCTCTATAGAAATAGGACAAAGATCATTGGCAACGGTATCATTTGAGATTATGAAGCACGAGAGCAGTTAATTGTTTAACCATTAACAAGTTCATATTCTAATTCGCTGATATAGTTTAAATAATAACAAAAACGGAGCATCCCCTGAGTAAAGTTTATAAAACCCACTTTACCCCCAGCATCCTCATTACGACGTTTACCCTTCTTTTTGTGGAAAATGTGTTTATTGAGTTTTTCAGAGTAACACAGGCCGGCCATATAGCTTACTGGCACACAAGGATGCAATACACAGGAGCAGGAACTCCACGAGGGGTCAGCCTGCCACAACCAGTCCATGACCATAAATCAAATGAAGAAATAGGAGAAGAAACAATACAACTCCAGCATCATTGTGCGCCCGCAGTAGGTGCGGTTCAAAGAACAGCAATAATACAGGCCATTACATTCCCTATATGTGGGGTAGGAGGCAAGGGAGGTGGGGCGGGAGGAGGGGGGAGAGAAGAACAAAGAGAAAGGGGCGACCACAAAAAGGAGGGGAGAAGTCACCCCAAACCATTCAAATGCTGAACGTACAATCTTTGCAGAGGTGTCTCAGCTCATGGGCTGCGCGGATTCTGTACGACATTTATCCTTAACACAAAAGATACATATTTTCTGGTGACCGTGCAACTGGAATATTTTTAATTTTTATGTCAGCAATTGCAATGTAACAGAATTACTTAGCCACCCAATTTTAACCGTTTAATCATTTCACGTAATCTTTTGAGTCTTTCATCGGCCCTTTGTCCTCGGTGGTAGCAGTGTGAGCTCATGGGCACGGCTCTCGCGGTTTTTCCAGTCTTATGGGGAAGTAATAAATCTCCTTGTTGTTCAAGCAGGGTTTATAGGGAGAGGGGTTCACAGCCGCCTTCTCATTCAGACAGCCACTTGAAAAATTTCTAAACAGCGAGGCTTTAACTTGTGTCAGAATCTGTCGTTTCTGCAAGAGAAATAGTTAAAAAGCCATCAATCAATGTGAATGTGTTAATGATGGTGCAAAATACTTCACAATGCATGCTTTGAGGGCTGGCTTTAGAGGGTGCGGCGCCCTGTGCGACAATCTTGTTGGCACCCTCCCACCAACCAAGCATTTTTTGTGTTGAGGTGTATGGTTTCTCAACCACATTTTAAATATATACAGGATACTTTTAGAGTATATAAAATTAATTCTCAAATATAATATAAATGAAATAAGGACTAGATATGGAACAGATTTTACGATACTATCAGTCAAATATAACTTTTATTTTATAGCCTAAAGCAATCTACATATCTTGTTTATGTAATTATTAATATTTTCTAACTTTGCCATTCGCTTGTAAATATGCCCCTTAGTTTGGTGTGTGTGCAAATCCTGCATTGCCAATCCCTGGTGAGTTTCACTACTCCTGCTGAAACAAGGCCAATGGAGGTACCAATGGGTGAGGCAGACTGGCCTCAAGGATCCTGTGACCTCAGTGACAGAGCCACTGTTGCTCTAGGGTGTGCTGCTTTGTAGGCCTGCCCACAAGACTGGAGGTGAACTTCAATATGGATTGTGATGGACAGGACTTCAAGGTGCTAAGACACCAGAGCTTCTAAGATCTAGCTAGGCCTTCTAAGGATGGGAATGTGCTCCCTTAGGAGAGTGGTCTGGCGGACTGTTCATGAAAGCTGAACCTAGTTCCTCAGTTCCAAATTCGGAAGCCCTGGCCATAGTACCACATCCTCTCCCCCACTGAACACCATACTGTCCCACTGAGAGAAACTCGCACTGCCTTCAGCTACAACCCAATTTGCTCTGCCATAAACACCTGGATGCGACTCAATTCAAATTATGCACTAGACAAGAGTAATATGTTGCCTAAAAAACACACAAAGGGGGTGGGACATCCTGGAAAAAGCAAACCCTCATAGGGAATGCAAGATTAAGTAAAGCATGTGAAACATAAGCAGAACAAAATGGTTACCTTAACACTTTTACACTCATTATTCAGAAATAAATGATTGTTTGTACCTGAAAAGTTAAGGACATGACTACAGGGCCTGGAAGCGACCCGTTTCAATGTCCATTGCGCCGGGCCCTGTTTCAATGTTCATTGCGGATACCGTGAGCAGTATCGTTTCAAAAAGACCACATCTTTGAACACAGAGCCGCGGTACACATTTTATAAACTAAAATAAGGAAAACAGCTGATAAGGATCATATTAAACATTTACCACTCAGGGGAGGAGCCTAGCGCTTGACCAAGATGGCCGCGTGAGCTTAGAGCTCCCGAGACCCTCGCGCCCTCCGTCGACTATCCTGTCTCTAATCCTGATTGTATGCATGGCATCGTGTCGCTGAGTTGCCAGGGAGGCGATTGATGCTGCCTGCGGTCGGATCGTCCATCGGGAACCGGACTTATGACTGGCGAAAGATTGCGGCCTAACTCCCGGAGATGCCAGGGGCTAGAGTTGGCAGGATGCCCGACTCCTAGTTGATCAACAACGGCCTGGTGAGGTGTGAACTGTCGGACGGAGGCCCTCGCTCTTTCACTTTCGGTTTCGCTCCCTTTGTCTGCCCGGACGCTGTAGTGCTCTGGGTGGCTTTATAACCCCGGGGACGCTCGGCGGGCTACTTTGGCAGAACAAGGCGGACCTGCTCACTCTTTATACCTCTCTCTGAGAGGGGACGGTCTTCACTGCATTGGACTGCCTGGAGTCCATTATGTCGGGCAAGGCAGAAGGAGATCGGCTGAAGCCTAAGTCCACCAGGCGGGGAACGTATTCCCAAGTCAACAGTATGGACCGATACGCCCTCCTGAAGACATCGCCGAGTGGATCGAGCCAGGCGCCGGATGCCCAGAAGGAGGACTCGCCTGGGACACCGGAGCTCTCCCTGCAGGATGTCATGGGCGCGCTTGATGGGATGCAGACCTCGATGGGGCGGCAATTCGAGGCCCTGGCACATAAGGTGGATGCCATCCTGGTGGATGTCAACTTGATCCGCTCGGACCTGGGCAAGACAAACGAACGCGTTAAGGACCTGGACCACAAGACCACGGGCCTCACTGATGAGGTTGCGGATCTGCAGAATGAGGTCCGGAAGCTGAGGGCCGAGAGTGACCTCGCCGCCCGCCGGCTGGAGGACTTCGAGAGCCGGTCCAGGCGCAACAACGTGCGCGTCATCGGGGTCCCGGAGTCCTCGGATGAGGCTTCGGTGGACCTGCTTGTGGAAGATTTGGTCCTCAATCATCTGAAGCCTAAGGGCCTTGGAAAGTTTTTTGCGGTGGAAAGGGCCCATAGAGTGCCGGGCGGACGGCCCAAGGCGGGTGCCCCGCCGCAGCCGATTGTCGCCCGGCTCTTTCATTTCCGAGATCGGGACGCTATCCTGCAAGCTTCGAGGGTGGCGGGCCCAGTCCCCTTCCAGAATGCGTCGGTGAATTTTTATCCGGACTTCACCCAGCAGGTGCAGAGACAGAGACAGAGCTTCCTGGGGGTGAAGCGAAGACTTCGGGAACGGGACCTAAAATATGCCATGCTTTTCCCCGCCAGACTACGGGTGGTGCATGAAGATCGGACATTCTTTTTTGACTCTCCTGTTATGGCCGACGAATGGCTGGACGCTTTGCCCCGGCGACGGACCGGGGACGACACAGCTGAGCATGGAGATAGTGGCCGGGATGGACAGGGCTGATATCTCAAAGCCGGCCTGACTTGATTTGACCATAATTGAAGATTGAACAGAGTGCAGTAACTGTGGAGGGTTGCGGGAGGACGAGGGGTGCTCTTTTCCTCCCTTGGGGTACTTTTTGTAGATTTTTGTTTTTGTAGGGCGACAGGCACACTGCAAGTTGGGGGGGCTTTTTAAGCTGCAGCAGGGGTGCAGGGTGGGGGGAGTTATGGGGAGTTTGAATTTGTTGTTGGGGGGTTTATTTCTGCAAGGCATGATGATTATCCTCAGGGTTGTTCCATGGTGGCGCCTCGGGTGTGGGGTGGGCCTCTTTCCGTTTGAGGATGGGGGGTAGAGGCCTAAGTGTTATAAGCTGGAATGTTAATGGTTTGGGGGATCGCATTAAGAGGGGGATTGTTTTGCAATTTCTGAAACGCTCAATGCCAGACGTTGCACTGCTGCAGGAGACGCATCTCATAGGCAATACGTGCTATGCCCTGAATAGGAAGGGGTATAAATTCATTGCACACTCGGGATTTTCTTCTGGGTCCAGGGGTGTGGGCATCCTTGTTAGAGCATCGCTGCCCTTTGAGGTGGACTCCACCATTGTTGACGATAGGGGGAGGTTTGTGGCGGTGGCGGGGCGGTGGGAAGGAAGGACTTTGGTTTTGGTTTCGGTTTACGTCCCGCCGGCCCTGCAGGCCGCCACATTTGCTGAATTGGGCAGGGCTTTGCTGACTCTCCCGGGGGGCATGCTGGTAGTGGGAGGGGATTTCAACGCTGTGGGCTCCGGACTGCTGGATAGATACCCGCCCAGGGACACAGGGGGGGCTCAGAAATGGCTTCCAGACCTCCTGGACACATTTGGCCTGATAGACTGCTGGAGGCTCCGGCACCCCACACAGAGTCAATACACGTTTCACTCCGGGGCGCATGGTAGCCTCTCCAGGATTGACTACCTGCTCACTCTGGCCGCACATGCCTCGTTGATATCCGAGGCGAGGCACATGGCACGTGGTATCTCTGATCACTCGCCAGTGTGGATCCGGCTGGATCTCGGTCGGGAGGGAGGAGGGAGGGTGGCCCCCATTAACCCATGGTATTTCCGAGACCCCAAGATGCGCAGCGCCCTGGTAAAGAAGGTAGATAATTACTTTAAGGACAATCTGGGAACCGTGGACTCGGCGATCTCGCTGTGGGAAGCTTTTAAGACCGTGCTTCGGGGGGAGGCCCTCTCCCTGGTGGTGACTGCCAAGAATCGGAGGGATTGCGAAGTGCGGCAAGTGGAGGAGGAGATTGCGGCCCTTGAAGGGGATATGGAGGAGGAGGTTACGGAGTCCTCACTGCATGAGCTTTGCTTGAAGCAGACTGAGTATAGGGACCTGGTGACAGAAGCCGCCAAGACCCTTAGCAGGGAACAACAGGGCCGTCTGTATGATGTTGGAGATAAGGCAGGGAAACTCCTGGCGTGGCTGGACAGGAAGGAACGGGTCAATAGAGTGGTGCCAGAGTTGATTGGAGAGGGGGGAGAGGCGATTGTGGAACCTGAGGGGATTGTGGAGTGTTTTGCGGAGTATTTTCATAGGGTTTATTCCTCTGTGTCGGACAGGCCGCCCGAGGACTCGACTGATCTCCTCCGTGATATCGAGTTGCCCTGCCTCTCTGACATAGATAGGGACGATTTGGATGGCGACATCACGGTTGATGAGGTGGCGGGGGCGATTCGCGCGTTGAATTCGGGTAAGGCCTCTGGACCGAACGGACTGCCGATCGATCTGTACAAACTGTTCCCGGATAGGGTCGCCCCTCACCTGCGCGCCATGTTTTTGGAGGCGCGGGGGGATGGGATCCTTCCGTTGGATCAGCGGTTGGCGTCGATCGTGGTCATACATAAAGAGGGTAAACCCCGAGATAGATGCGCCTCCTATCGGCCCATTTCACTCCTCAACGCTGAGCCGAAAATTCTGGCCAAACTCCTGGCTACCCGTCTGATTAGGGTACTTGGCGATCTGGTCCACCCGGATCAATCTGGCTTTATCCCGCACCGAAACACAGCATTGAACCTTAGGCGTCTTCATGGCGTCATCGCCAGGGCGGGCACGCTGCGTGAACCGGCTGTTGTGGCATCTCTTGATGCCACGATGGCCTTTGACACGGTGGAGTGGGCATACTTATGGGCCGTGCTGGCCAAGTTTGGTTTCGGTCGCGGGTTTGTGAGTTGGGTCCGGTTGCTGTACGAGGGGCCACTAGCGAATGTTGTGGTGAATGGTCGGGCATCTACTCCGTTTCAGCTTGGTAGGGGTACTCGGCAGGGCTGCCCCCTGTCGCCTCTGTTGTTCGCCCTCGCCCTTGAACCGTTGGCTGCGTGGATACGTTGGCACCCGGATATACGGGGCCTTCGGTGGTCGCCTGATCACGAGGACCGTATTTCGCTCTATGCCGATGATATCCTGTTGTATCTTGCCTCACCGAAGAAGTCACTTATAGTGGTCTGTGACGTACTCGCATCGTTCGGTAGGAACTCGGGGCTTGTGATTAATTGGGGCAAATCGTATTTGTACGTTCTTAGTGGCGAGGTCCCACCGATCCCTAGAACATGTTCGATACAGGTTGCCCAGCAAGGTTTTGTGTATTTGGGGATTTTTATATCCATGGATCCTGTTGTGCGCTATGAGAGGAACCTGCTCCCCCCCTTGGTACGCTTGAGGCGAGATGTTGAAGGTTGGCGGAGGCTGCCGCTCTCCCTTGTAGGGCGTGCGGCCCTGTTCAAAATGATGTCCCTTCCCCGCTTCCTCTACGCCCTCCAGAACACCTTGGACTGGGTACCGGCCAAATACTTTCGGGAGGTCGAAGGCCTCCAAAGGACGTTGCTGTGGGATGGGCGGCCGCGAATAGCTATTTCAAAGTTGACGCTCCCATGGTACGATGGGGGCATTGCGCTCCCAGACATCCGACGGTACTATTGGGCCACGCAGCTGAGCGCGATCAACCATGGGTTTTACGGCCCTGCCCTTAGCCCTGGGTATGCCATGGATAGGTGGCTGCTGCGCGGAGGCAACTACTACAGGGCGTTGTATTCGCGGTCCCTAGACTCGTCCCTCACGGGGCCCACAGGTGTGGCGGTGCGCGTATGGAAGATGGCGACCGACTCGCTGGGCTGGAAGGATAGGCTCACCCTCGCTACCCCATTGTTTGAATCGGAACGGTTGGGAAGACTCTGGCACACGAAGGGCTTTGATAAGTGGGACCTGATAGGTATATCCAAGGTGGGAGATGTGCTGCATAAGGGGAGGGTAAAGTCCTTCGAGGAGTTGCAGACTGAGTTTGAGCTAGGGCCTTCAGAGTATTTTAGGTATATCCAGCTGCGTCACGCCCTCCGATCAGTCCTCGTGGAGGGTGAGAAGGTGCCGGAGTCCTCTCCCCTTGAGGACCGAGTCCTTGATGGTCATATGCCCGAGAGCACGATTTCGCTCATATATAAGAAGTTGATAAACGTCCGGGCAGACTTGCTATTGGGGCTGAGAGAACAGTGGACCAGGGATGGCCTCGAGTTGGATAATGAGGACTGGCAGTCAGCGGTCTCTTCGCCTAAGGAGGTTGCGATCCCGTCGCGTCTGAGGCTGGTGCAGCTTAAAATACTGCACCGGGTGTATGTTACGGGGCCAAGGCTGGTCCACATGGGATTCTCGGAGGACGGCCTGTGCAGAAGGGGATGTGGTATGGTGGGTACTTTCCTGCACATCATCTGGGAATGTGGTGTCATTGTGGAGTTCTGGAGGAGAGTCCATGCAGTTATGGGGGAGGTGACGGGCATTGTGGTACAGCCGGAGGCGCGGTGCTGCCTCCTGAACGTCTGGGGCCCCACTGATCTCGATGAGGCGCAGACCCAATGGGTGACTCTGGGTAACATGGTAGCTAAAAGGGATATCGCGCGATTATGGGGCTCCTCGGGAACCCCTACACTGACCGCGTGGAAGGAGAACATGGATTGGAGCATGGTTAGGGAGAAGACGGTCTACTGCTCTAGAGGTCGCCCCCGGAAGTGGCATGCCATCTGGGGGCGGTGGAACCAATACAGGGGGGGAATATGTCTTGCCCCGGACCTGGAACCTCCCGAGGAACAGCTTTCCCCCTGACCTACCTTCCAGCACAGTTTGGTTTAGGTAACCGTTCTGGGCCTCTGCTGTTCCCCTTCTTCCTCCGCACACAGTCTTATACTTAGTAGATGAGTGGGGTCTTGCCTCCCCTGGGGGCTTTCGCCATGGGATTTCAATGTTTCTGCCTTGCTGGGGTTTGTTGTGTGTTTTTTCTGTGTTTATTTAAAATTGGACCTTTGCATTATTCATCGTACTGTATCTGGGACACATTACTGTATCTAACTTGCAATGCTGCCGAACCCTCGGGCTGTCGGCTGAATAGCTGTGTCCTGAATTTCGAAATAAAGGTTTTCAAAAAAAAAAAAAAAAAAAAAAAAAAAAAAACATTTACCACTCCAGTCATCAAGCGGGTATTGTGGTACCGCCAGCAATCGTGCACTTTCCCACCCGGGGAAAACAATACTGTTCAAAGAAAGACAAGAAAACGAAAGTAACGCTTCACTGGCAAACTTTGTAAAGTGGCTCTAATGTGTTTGGGGGTGAATAAAACCAATATGGTCACTTTGCCACTGGTCTGTCATGCTTTATTTTGTTATTTCTTTTTCGTATTTTGAATTTTTTTTGTCTTCATCAAGAGGCTGCACTTTGGAACAGAAAAGTGTCAGAAAAAGATATTTCCAGCAAAAGTGTTTCTTTTTTTTTGGGATCCATTTCACAGGGGAACAAAGGAAGGAAAGTAGAGGAAACAGAGGGTAAGAGACGTTTATTGAAGTGACGGTTTTCAGCAAGTGAGGAGCAGAGAGAGAGACCGAAAGAGAGGGAAAAAGAGGAAGAAAGTGGGGGGCAGCTGACAGGGGTAGAGCAGGAGATGGGGACACTTCAACTACCAATCTTACCTCACAAAACCTGCTGGGCACCTGGATCTCAAATGCAACAGAAGTGGGCTGCAGAAATCACAGCAACCGACTTTCACTGCTGCGGGGCGGGCTCGGAAGTGGGAAGATAATGTTTACAGGGCCGTAATTGGTAGCGCTTTCGCGCACTACCAGATTGACGGCCCTGGGACCCAAAGAAGCTAGTTTGCATCCACAGGTGGCGGCAACACTGCACAGGGGCGGGCATAATCGTGCCTCACAGCCTCATGATCTGTTTAACACTGTTATCTCTCCTATTTCTACGAAGATTAACACCGTGGAAAAGAAAGAGGGACAATAGTGTTCAACAGTGCAGGCTTTATTGAAATGTGACTGATGCAGTTTCACCATGGCACCTAGACTTGCACCACCTCCCCCTTCATATGCCCCAGTGTGCCTAGGTGGTCCTATGAAGAAAAAGTTGAGCTTTTAGGGATGTTTCTCTGTTACTACCACAACTACTATAATTGGACTCACTGTCCTGGGGTGCAGATGGGCTCTCGTTACCGGGGCTGCTGTGCTGCTACAATAAGAGAAGCCTGGACTTCCCGCTGCATGAGTGCATCTGTTTGTACAGAGATTACTGCTAGAGGACTCACCACCCCAAGATGCAGCTGGGATCTCATCACCTGGGAATGTGGGGCTGCTGTGCTGCTGGCATAAGAGGAGCCAGGCAGGATCCGCGTGGGACGCGCCCGGCCACTGCCCAGACGCAGACCAGTCCAAGAGCAGGCCTGCCTGTACTCATCTGAGCCAAAACGAGGTTGGTATGGGCAACCACTTTGTGATTTTAAAACTTAGACACTTTGATCAAGGATCATGGAAAAAAAGAAAATCTACATCTTCTGTTGGTAAAGATTCTTCCATTTCTATTTTAATTGTGAACTTGCTCACAGATACCATGGGTGCCTTAGACAGGAAATTGGTTCTGTGAAAGACCAGTTGTCTACTGTCAGCAAGTTGGTTCCTGATAAAACATCTAGCAATGCCAAGAGTAAACTGACCGCTCCATTGCTGCCCGGCTCAGGCACCTCAGAGAAGAGGAGAGGGTCTAACAGCTGTCTCTTTGACTGTTGTTGGACAACTGCACAGTCTGACAATCAGGATTCCAAAGCATCTTGTAATTGGCTTGTTCCTCCCTGAAAAAAATGTTGAATGCACCAAGCGTGGGAAAGAGAAATGTGGGACAATACCTGCAGAGCTCATAGGAAAGCCAATCCCTCCACTCATGGGAAAGATTGGGGGGTTAATGAACTCACCTTAATTAGTAGTAAATTGGAATCTCTAGAGGGTCAATTTATTGCTTTCATGGACCGTGTTATATGGGTTCTATCGAAATTCAAATATCAAAGTTGCACAAAAGTGAGGCACAGTCTGTTATTATTATTAAATCTGATGCAACAGATTTGGTGTCTTTGGACTGGCTAGAGTCTAAAAGTCGCCATAGTGGCTCTTTTAAGCCCACCCATATACCTTTGACCTAGTATCCACATGCTTTTAATTCAGCCGCACCAGCACCTTTGGTGGGGAATAAATCAAACTCTGTCCTCAAACCTCCCCCAGTTGAGGAATCTCAACTATTACAACCAGAAGCAACCCTATTTACCATCCTCCTCAAAGGGGTCCTACAACTTAGGCTGCTTTAAATTGAGAGACATGACCCATTGGTTACAAGGTTGCCCACTGGTTAAAAGGGAGAAATGGTGTCAGTGATTATTACCTGCTGAAATATCAATGGTGCTGAGGATTCCATGGGTAGGAAACCTGCCGAAACATGATACTAGATGAAAGAGTGAGACAGCTTGACGAAAGTTAAAAGGGAAAAATGTGAGATGGGTGGGAGGCAGCCTGTGTGGGGTAGTGTGGAGAAGGGTGTTTGAAGGGCAAAAACAAAAAGGCAGGTTTGAACAAGATGAGGAGCACAAAAAGAGTTTAAGGTAGGGGAAGGGTGGAAAGATTCCATGAAGGGAGATTAATGGTGGAACTTCCTCTTAAAAGAAAACAAAGTTGCAGGATTGGATGGGCTTAAGGGAGAATGAGGGGAGAAACACCCCCTCAAAGAAACAAACCAACAAACAGTCTGTAGAAAAGAGTTTATCTTCAGTAAGGGCTTCATTTGGTTAACCTGGTGAAACCCATTCGTGAAGAGGAACTCGCTAAGACGAACAGATTTCATCAGAACCATTTTCTTCGAGATGGTTTTTCATTCAACTCATACCCAACCCTTGCAGAAATACCCCTGCAGCCAGGAATGCCTACCCTTGATAAATAAAGGAACCTTGACGCACGTGGGCGTCACTTCAAAGCAAAACTCAACACTGTGACACAGAAATGAAGACTATTCCAGCCACTTCATACCTGTAGTAGCCTATACAACTTGGAGATACCGGCCCAAGATGGTTTACTTGTCTCCACAATGGATCGTTTTGTTTTGTACACATTTAATGAGTTGGTCGTTGGCCGCTACCTAGGCATTGACGAATGCTAATAGACTTAAAGGAACTGTCTCACCTTGTCATCTGTCACGCACTGGAACTCATAACCCGCGCCTACAACAGGTAGAAGGGCACGATGAAGGGCTTCATACTGGGAAGAGAGAACAAGTGTTAGCATTGATTAAGTCAAATGAACTATACAAGATAAAGTGCACTGGGACAGTTAAAGCGAAGAATAACTGAGTTTATGAGAGCTGTAAAGGAAACAGAGCATTCTGGGCTGCAAATGATATATACAGTGAGAGGTCAAACCTACAGGGGGGTTAGGCTAGGAGTGGGTCCAAGCACATCCAGGTTTGCCTGACGCCTGCACGCCTAACATGTTTGTCTGTAATCTTCAGGAATAAAGGGTTCATCTGCCTGAAGACTACAGCATTCATGGACTTCTTTCTTGAGGGTCCAGATATGAAAGATACCTATCACTGGAGTCATCTCCCCTGAGTTTTCTGAACAATGATTAATCTCCCTGGAGTTGCAAGAAATAAAAGATCCAACTGCCTGGAATTTCTTGGAAATCATAGCTTTACAGCCTTGAATTTTTGGTAACCACAGTAATTTGTTCTTGGGACGCCAGGTATGAAGGATTTGTAACGTGTGTGGCTAAGTGCATTGTCGCCATTTTGAAACTCTTACGTTCAATGCCGGGCCACTGACACGAGATCCGTAAATTTGTGGTGGTATTTGTGAAGATTGAAGTTTGGGGCGGCAGATGTGGTGGTGCACAGCACACCTGAGGGTATAGATAAAACTTACATAGCTTTAAAGGTGCATGAAGAGGGATCTGTGATGTCACACAGCTCGCCTCTAGTTACTGAACAGGCTTCACTGCTGTGTGAAGACTGAAGCTCGGCATCTGTGGTGAGGTCTTCACTGCTGTGAGAATTGCTTTCCCCTAATAGATTTTTCATTCTCATTCAGAGCCTCTTTGTGTTCCTAAATTAGAATAACTATCTTATAAAAGCCAAATCCCTCTCATGGTATCTTGGCCTTAACCCTAATGTTAGTTTTAACGGATACAACTATTTTGAGTTCTTTAGGAACAAATTTCAGTCCTACTAGGGTCTGTGAAAGAGAAGATTTAGCCTGGAGTGCTGTAACAACATTGTCTGAATACAAGGAGTTTTAGACTCTGGAACCAACCTTTTAGGGACTCTGTGCCTCTAGATGGTCTCTGAGTTGCAATTCAAATACATTTGTGACGTTTTTTCTTCTTTTTTTTTTGGAGTGATGTTGTTTCATAAACTGTAATGAATCAATTCTCAAACCTTCTTAGGTAATGGTCCAAGGATATGGAACACGTTCCCTCTGTTCATTAAGCTAGCACCTTCTATCATGCACTTCTGCCCTCAAAATGGATTAACCATATTTAATCCTTTGGTTCAAAACTCCAATTTTTTCCAAAAAGAGAATTACTAGTTCTTTGGTGATCCTAGCTGTTCATATGTAAACTCCTTAGAATTTGGCCAAGCATGCAGAAATCAAGCAGATAATACATATTTCCACAAGGTATTCCCCATGTCATATAGACCTGTAGGGGGTTTGCTTATAAACCCCAGGGAATGATAATTCTGTTATGATCATCCGATATTAAGGCCCCACTCAAAATGAGAGCAAATGCGCTCTTTGAAAACAATCTATTTATACACCTAGGATGTCCTCCTAATGCAATAATCGCATCTTATTACCACATTAATCACCCTAGTCCATAGACTCCTTACGTCAGATGCCGGCTTGGATTCACTTTATTCTGTTTATGTCTTAACACTTCTATTCAGAGCTCTGTATAAATATGTCGTATGGTGACCTATCCTCTTTCGTGAGATCTGATAATTTGAACCTTTCTCTCATGAAGAACAAAGCTTACTACATCTAGTGCCTGTGCATTCATAAAATACAATTAAATAAAATAGCATTGGTAATGGACAGGTCTGGCCCAGGCTGCTGACCTTTTGTCTTTGCTAGTGCCTGTTTTGTTTGTGCATTTATGATTGCATACATTGTATGGAAGAGTAGAATGCTGTCACTCACTGCCAGGTAAGCCATTGGCTGAAGTTGGCTAACCCTGTGCACCATGCATGCTGTATGCTGTGGTGGGCAGAAGTGAAATGTGAATGACAGTACAGCAGACCAATGGATGAAGAGGGCTGACTGAAAGCTCCCTGCAAGAATGTGCTAATGCCAGGCCTACATTAAAGGGAGGTGGCTTGAGGACTGATGCTTGAAGGAGGTTGCTTGTATGTTGCAATGTACAACTCCAACTTTGGATGGGACTCAGTGTTGTAGAGTTGATCATGTGGTGCAGGACACATACCTGGTAACTCTGTTTGCATGTTGGCAGAATTTGTGCTTTCTCTAAGGCTCTGAAATAAAAAAAAAATAATAGCACTGTTAGGCAACAAAATGTTTTGCAGCACTCGAGCCAAACGTAACACTCTTAACATAAAAGCAGGAGTGGCCCGTACAGGTAAGCGCATCGGGGTGGTGACGGATCTGACCTGCACGGGCATCTCCTGCATAAGAGCTTCCTCCTCACTTCTTGAATTCCGCAAGCAGCTAAAGGCCTGTCTTTTTGAGTACTCCCACAGGCCCTAGTTTTGGCTACACTCTCACCTGCTCAGTGCCTGGACACCCTCCTGGGTGATAGTGCGCTCTACAAATCTGCATAACAAAGCCTAACATAGCAATCTTTGACCGATCTAAGACTGCAGAAGAGTCAAACGTTTTGTTGGATGTATGTGCAGGATGGCAAAACCATGGCCAAGGTTACTAAAATTAGCGTTGCTCGGCAATGCATGAAAATCTGCATCCCTGCATTGCGCAACGGGCAAAGAGTTGTGCAGCCCCATGTTTCCAAAGGGTCACACCCTGAGGGTGTAATCGGGTGTCCAAAAGGAATTTTTGGACTATAATAAGCATTGCTTCACCACGCATACTCTAGCAAGATTTGTCTTGCAAGAGATTTGTACTCCAGGAGCACACATGCAGAGAAACGTCTGTTAGTAAATCGCACAATATGTATATTTTTGTGAAAATTACATGTATGATGCATGAAAATCATGTGATTTTCCATTTGCTCATTGTTTGCACCTGGTTTCTTCTGGTGCTAGGATTTCTGGCAGTCAGGTCGGTCGCCCCATGGTAATGATCTGAATTATAGGAGTGTTTGCGGTGTGCCTGCCTGTCACCCCCTATTTGCATAAATTAATGAGTTAGGCAGTACACAAAGCAAAGTAATTTTACATGCACTCCATTCAACTTTTTAGTATAGAAAAATATGCATGCAAAAACTGATTGGCTCTGCGATTTGCGTCACTTTACAGTGAGTAGGCACTGGCGGAAATGTGTAGTGAATTAGGGATCACGTGTCTTTAAAATAAATATTTGATTTGAATTAGTATGTTTAATTCTTCAATTCTCTTCCTCATTATTTTACCCACATAGTTTGTCTCTCTTATTAACATGTAATTATTGTTCCTATTATTTGTCTCTGCTTTTACTTTTTCAAATGTTGCCTTTGCTTTACTTGACCCCTTATTCAGTTTTTCTAATGCCTCTGTTCATATCTCTACCATCACTGTTTTGATAATTGTTTATCACTCAGCTTAAAAGTCTTCAGTCTGCTTTCCTGTAATTTTTTTGCTTACCTTTGAATATTTCTTGTGTTCTTTATTTTTTTTATTTTCATATATTTGTTCATGTTTTCCGCAGATTTTTCTGGTCCTTCGGTCAGTAACTGTGCTCACCTTTCACTCTGATCTATATCCTTTTTATTCAGTTTTTTTTTTTAATTCCCTCACAAGTCCTTCGCAGGGAAAGAGACGGGCAGCTGCCAACCACTCACTCTTGGTTTGGAACGGCATTACGGGACAAAATGAAAACCCCTTCGGGCTGGTGGAGCATTGGTCTTGTTTTTGAGCTTATTCATTTTATCTTTAAAAAAAATCAGCGGAGAAAGCAGACCCTTGGGAAGCAGCTCCCGTGTTTTTAGGCATATGCATGATTTATTGCCGTGGACAAACAATACTCCTCACCACCCTCCTCCCGCCCTATTCCCTTGCTGGTATAACAGGAGAGGATGTGGTCTCACGGCTAGACTGCTGACCTTGGAGCTGGGAAACTAAGGTTCCAGCCTTAGGGTCAATTCCTCATCCTGTGATTCTGGGCAAATCACTGAATCTCCCAGTGCCTACCAAAAATATGAATGAGTCCTTGTGTAATGTGACTGGTGCTCATGTAAAGCGCTCCAATACCTTCGGGTCGAGTTCGCGCTATGTAGCTCTTAAAAAGAAACAACAACAAAAAAACATGTGCCTAGTGTTGAAACATCTTCCTAGGCTGCATTTAGCTCCCAGTCCAGCCTGGCTTCCCTCCATGACTTCAGACATCAGTAGCTGGGCGCAGCCCCTGCCAGTGTTCCCATGGACACACAAGGTCTCAATAGGCCGGAGAGTAGAGCTGGCACGACTCAAGTTCCTAAACATCAATTTTTACTGCTAGATAGATGCGCTATTTTTTTAATCATTTCAACATTTGTGGTGTTTTACGTTTGCATTTTAAGAATGCCTCTTTGATCTTATATTAGTAATTCTGATACAATTGTTAGCCACGCTGATTCCCGTATTAACATTTGCTTGGTTGAGATATTTTGAGTTGGGAAGGGGGTGAAGATGCAGCATTTTGCAGGTTGGTGTAAGACAGGGACAGGACACACTGACTTCCATGAGGTGCATACCCCATCCCTAATCCAATTATCTGCTGGTTGTATCTCTCTGTCAAGGCTGCTCCTCTGATCTCGCGGATGCTAGGATGCCACACACACACCCACAGCTCATAATTTTTTCCCATCTGTCAGTTTTGTAATATGAGGACTGCCACAATTCTATCAGAGTGTCGCTGAACGAGGTATCTGGAAGGGAGAAGATGTGGAGCCACTATAAGGTGATGCATCTTCTAATCTGTCTTTGGTAGGGTAGCACAAGCCCCAGCCTTGCATGCTTAGAGTCCCGGGACAGATACAGAAGTAGTAGACTGAAACGAGGCATGTAACTATCTCATCCTCCCATGTCATCGTTTGACTCCGAGAGATAAGTTTCACTTTCATCGACCTCTTCATCGCTGTGACCTTCTTTGGAGTATGGCAATAATAGATATCCAAACTAGACGCTGATTGTAATGGTTAATTTATACAGAAGTCTGATAGGTCAATTGTGCAAAGCTAGAGGTCTGCTAATTTTGATGCATCCTTGGAGGATGACCAGTCCAATACAAACGTAATGATGTTCTCCTAGATTACTGCCTGTTAAATGGAAGAATCCTCAAAGGGCATACACTTCACTCTTTATGGAACCACTGCACACCAGAAGGGCAGGTGGAGTTTACCTAGATCCACCAGCTTGACCATTTGTTGGCCATCCTCTAAAAGCCTGCATTGTGGGTGTCGAATGTTGTGGCAGTGATTACCTCTCTGGCTAGGGAGGAACGGTGTCACTAAATAAGAATGTCCAGATCTAAATTTTGCCATCTATATAGACACTTATGCAATTTACTACTCCATGTCTCTAGTGAAGGACATTCAGAGGTACTTTTCTGTGAAGGCTTTTACAAGGACGTTGTGCAGAGAGTGGATGAAATTACTTGCTAACATCATATGCGCCCGGAAATTAAAGGTGGCATCAGGAAGGCTCTGGAACAAAAGAGGAGATGTGCTCCATACATTCAGCGGCCTCTGCTTAAGACACTAAATGAGAAAGTCTCTGCATATCCTGGAATTGACTGGGGTGTGTTTTTTTTCTCTCAGGACCTTTCCATTTGCAGGAGCTTAGAAAGCTGAATTTTTGCTGACTACTTTGTTGTTGTTTTTTTCTATTGTAGGTGTCCCTGTGTCCATGGTAGCCAAGTCAGGTATTGAACACCAGCCCTCTATTCCTCTAAAATATTGACTCTTGTTATTGATCCACAGAGCATCAACTTTGGTCAGACCAAAGAATTGAGTTTAATTCTTCAAACTCTGCATGATGGATTTGACTGGAGGTTGTCAGTAGCCACATTGTAAGTTGAATGGGCTTCCAAAAAGGCTTTATTAAGGATGTGTGATGAGCATCTCACAGTAATAGAAAGGATAGGCAGCTTCCTTATGAAGAGTTTGTCATTTCTCAGACTTACAATTAGATCCCTGACAATTGTTTTGACTTATACACGGCCTCTGCAGTGAGGCACTTTCACAGTCCCCTCTCACATTTATGACAATGAATATTCCCTTTTGGTTAACAAAAACATTTCTCAGGTTGTTGTGGAATCTTAGAGTCTTGCTCGCCAAAGTACGTCATTTAAGATCTTTCTGGATAGGTTGTGGCTCAGATTATGGTTTGGTTTCGTTTGAAATGATCTGCTTCTATGGAAAGTAGAACATCTCTCTGCTTTCCGTATTCAAATCCTAAATCAAATGAAATTCCAGGATGCATCGCCTCAACGTGATATAGCACTGGAGGTTTACCTTTAACAGCATCTGTCTGTCACTGTGTGGATGACCTCATGTACATTTTGATACAACCACAAAAAATGTGGTGAATTAAGTGGTCTTAATGGCCTATGCGTGATCAGATCTGACCCTCTCAGAGTCTATCTCAAGCTTAAGGTGTCTATCTCAAGCTTGAGGTTCTGACCATAGCCAGTATTTTATGTGTGGGGTCTAGCTAAAGTACAATTACCAACTCCAAAAGTTGATAAGGAGGGAGGAAATGCTAAAGTGTTATGGAGACATTTCACAAATTGGCAGGAAGGAAACAGATACCTGTGGGCAGTTAACACGCTGCCTGTTCCATCATTCCACTTTCTAGCAATACTGAAAGGTGCTTTACAAAATTCAGCAGAATTAATTTTTCAGAAGAAAAAGTGAAGTAAAACACATAGACATTTGCAAATGTAGATTTAAGGGTCAGAATTGTGTTATTAAAGAGAGAGATCTGGAAATTTGGACTTACATATGGAAAGTTAAAACTTCAATATTAACTCTCATATGGAAGGTCTCATATTTCTTTACTTCACACAGGACCAAATAACAAATCCCAGTAGGCTAAGGGACACAGGCAGATTTCAGGGCGAAAAGATCTGTGAGATCTTAGTCCTGTGCGCTTTGCCAGTCCATGAACAACACATCGCTTTTATAAAATCTTTGGAAAATATTGCCATAAAATAAATCATTAAACGTTGTATTTTTGCTCAACATGTTCTTGATAAGAGAGCTAAAAACTTCCTGAAGATTGTTGCATCTCTTGCTGTGCTCAATTGGTACAATAATGGAATGGAGTTGAAAAGTTTCCTGTGCTGTTTTGAACTCCAGCTCGGCCATGTAAAGTATGAAAATGTAAGGAGGTCTGTAGGGGAGAGAATGGGGCCTAACGGCTAGAGGGTTGACCTCAAAGCTGGGGAACAGCGTTCAAGTCTCAGCAGGGACGCTCAATATCCTGTGATTCTGGGCAAATCACTTAATGTCCCTGTGCCTAACAAAACAAATGTGTCCGTCTGTAACACAACTGGTGCTCATGTAAAGCGCTCTCCTCCGCTCTGATTCCTTTGGGTCGAGTTTGCGCTTTATAAAACTCCCAAAATAAAAATAAAAGTATTCTTTTTTCTGTCCTCCTATCGACTCCTCCATGCCACAAAACCAGAGGCCATTGACAGTTACAGTGTGCTCCTCCTTGCTATCACACTGGGATATTGTGACATTGTTTGTTTTAACCTTCAACCCAACCAACCAGAAAATAAACCAGTGATATCTACCACTCATAGGGGAAAATGAATGAGAGGATACGGTCTTGGTGGATGTTAATGACTGCCCTATAGTGTGTTGGAATGAGAGGAGTGTTTGTCAAATCTTAAAAGATTTTGGGTGGCATGCACCAGCTGCTGGAGTCCTAGTCCCAGGAGAAAAGTGGACACTGCCAGAGCCAGCCCAGTGGCCCAGACCAAACCTCCAAACCCAAGTATGCGTTTCTCTGGGTGGGACCCCAGATGTCCCCTTAAGCTATGTCTCCGCAAGTTTTTCATCTGAAAGTGTAATGGATGCTCCGAACACACACCAAAACCGATCCCCGGATGCTTGTTGACCGGTCCAGGTAAGACCTAGCTTGGCAGTTTGGGCTGGACTGTTCCAATGAAGAACAGGGTCAAGACTGATTTGCATTTGGCTGGGTCTGAACTGGGGTGGCGAAGTGAGATAAAGAACAATGATGGATTCAACGCAGATCTGATAGTGACTGGGGGTGAGTGTCTGAAAAGTTTCAGCACTCCGCCCATCATCTCCTTGTGTTTGCTTTGCTCCAAACACACTCCCAGTAGAAATTTTAGAGATATAAATATAAAAATAATTTCAAAATTGCTTGAGGCAGGCACCCAGGTACAGTAGTAACGGGTGAGCAAGCATCAAGCAGGATGCTGAGTAAGATCTGCATCACAAGAGGACACGATGGGCCAGGAATTACCTTTCTAAAGTAACGTTCTGTGTTTCAAAGCAAACTATCAAACTATAACTATAGGGAACTGAGTTGCATTAGTACTGAGAGTAATTACGCATAACTAATTCTTCGTCCGGTGTAACATGTTTGCAATTATTGCCCAGAAAGGGGCAAATGTTTACTTATGTACTTTCTCTGTGAATAAAGTATACAAAAGCCCTTAAGGTTTAATCCTATACGAACCCCTCAATTTTACTAAAAAGCACATAAAAAAGGTGCCTTCTTTGACATGTTGTTAAGCTTCTGGAACGGGCTCTTAAAATAATACTATATGTAACTTCACAAAGACGTCTGAGTAACATAACAGAAATAATTAGTTGGGTAGCATTACAAAGGTACTACTCCTGGGAGTTGTGAGGCGAAAGGTACACTGAACTCCACTTGTTCTTTTTAGGTGCTGAGGAAGGAGATGGGGCTCAGAAATTCAGAATCTCACTTGTCAATGTTGTAAGCTGCAAGGAGTTTGAGCGCCATTCCAAAGTACTTGTTGGGAGAGCTGAGGCTTTCGATGCATGCAGCACATGTCCCATGCTTCTGCCATTCATTCATCCTGGTGGAGAAAAATACACCTATGTTCACACAGTGCAAATCACATTGTTGTACAAGACTATTTGTAGCTGTCTCTGTTCTATTGTTTTTAGTTTTCCACATGCTATACAGAATGCTCATTATTCATAATGTGTTTAAGTAGCTTTTTTCATCTTACAGCAGTTGTAAAGCTCCAAACGTTTATGCAGTCATAGGGGTCGATTCCAATCCTGGAGAAACCGGGTAATTACCGTCGGTCGGAGCGTTTTCTCCGTCCGACTCGTACCCGGTAAAAAAAACCCATACAAACATGCAAGTACGATTCGTACGGAAACACCATTTCCGTACGATTCGTACAAAACACCGACCGACACAAAAACACATACAAATGTGATCCGAGACGGCACGTACGCGGCATGGGGCACGGAGTTAGGCAGCTTTTTACGTACCAGCAAGTACAATTCGTACCGACAGCACTCCGGACGGCTATAATTTTACGGCACACAAAAAGTGCCGGTAAAGCTAAGTACGCCGCGAAGCGTGAGGAAAAGGGGGCCCGGTACGTGCCGAACGCCCCCCCGTATGTCCATGCCGTACCCCCAGCCCCCCGTATGTCCGCGTCGTACCCCCAGCCCCCCGTATGTCCGCACTGTACCCCCAGCCCCCCCGTATGTCCGCGCAGTACCCCCACCCCACCCCCATATGTACGGTGCGGACCCCCACCCCCCGTATGTACGGTGTGGACCCCCACCCCACCCCCGTATGTGCGGTGCGGACCCCCACCCCACCCCCGTATGTACGGTGCGGACCCCCAGCGCGTAGCGCTGGGGGTCTACACCGTACATACGGGGGGTGGGGGTCCGCACCGTACATACGGGGGTGGGGGCCCACACCATACATACGGGGGGCTGGGGGTACGGCACGGACATACGGGGGGGCTGGGGGGACGTCGCGGACATACCGGGGGTATGGGGGTACGGCGCAGACATGGGGGGGGTGTTCGGCGCGTATGCGGGCACATGTTTGGACGTCTCCATGGTTGCTGTGGAGGTTCGCTCCGTACGGTGTTTTTACCATACGGTTGTGGATTCGGACAGACGGGACGGATCGTACTTGCGCGTTCGGACGTCGGTTTACCGAGTCGTACGTAAAAACATCCGGGGATGTGTCGGACACTTTTTCCGACCCGAGAACGTGTCGGGGTATATTCCCAATGCGATTCGTATGGTGTTTTTTACATATGAATCGTACTTGCCAGTTTGTACGGGACTTGTATGATTCGTACGTAAAAAAATCCGGATATGATTCGTACGGGGAATATTTCTCCAGGATCGGAATCGGCCCCTAAGTGCTTAATTTAAGCCAGTGGTCTCCAGGGCTTGGCACCGGCACTTAATTGTAAACACCGGCGCTTGTGACAGTCTGCCACAGGGTGGCACTGTCTGGCTTATTTAGAAATAACCACAACAGTTAATTAGTAATTCAATATACATTAAAAATGACTATTTTTTGCCACCCAAGCCAATCTTATAGCTTTTGGGGGCCTGGAATAGTCTGAATTGTCACACGTGTAGGAGTGTGAAGGTTAGTAGTTGTGTTGTAACTGCTATTGGCAGCATGGCATGGGCAATGTGTGGTGCAAGCTGCGATGGCCTCCTGACGAGAGCCTTGGCACGTATGATAAGCTAAAAGAAAGGCATCTTGAAGGTGTCAAATTTGCATATTAAACAAAATAGAGGGCAAATCATGAGAACACCAACATACTTAAATGTTGCATTGTATGGCCGTTATCAAGGAGATCAATGTCAGGTAAACACAAGCATTTACAATGCGTTCGTTGTCGCCTTTGGGACCTTATAAGTATTTAGCTATGCAGCATATTATTGTGGGTTCAGCAACATTTACTCTTCTACTGTGCACAAAGCAGTGAAAGGGTGCAGTACCACAGGCTGTCACTAGTTGTCCCTTGGGACCTCTTTTGAACACATAAGCTACTGCACCCTGCAACACGTATAGGGAAAGGATATGGCGCAGCTGTGAGAGCCGCTGACTGTCGAGATGGTGATCTGTGTTCGAGTCCGGTGTCAGCTCAACATCCTGTGATTATGGGCTGTTTCTTTAATTTCCCCACAAGTGCCTGGATAGCTGCGCTATATAAATGAAAGCTACTAATTTAAAATAATGATAAGTAATCAATGGAGCGTTCTCGGAGGTTAGGTCAAGAAAGCAGTGTAGTGCGAGGGGGTGGAGGGAGACAGGCAAAGGGAGATTAAATGAAGGCACTGCACTGCAAATCATGCGTAAATTAACCAAATGAAGAAATGAGCAAAATGAGCAATGGCTTTGGAGGGATGGTGTAGGCTCCCATTAGTTGACAACGGGGAGAGCAGACGCCAGCTCCTGGGAAAAGGTTGTTAATTTTCCCAGGGGTCAGATAAACCGAATGTAGCACGTTACATCACATGCTTTTACCACGCGGTAGGTAACAAAGCGGTCGTTACAATGACCATGTTGTTACCACGCGTGGCATTACATCGCAAGTCATTTCAACGATTTGCGCTAGGAGGCACGCTGGACTTAGGAATAGTATTAATTACTATACCTATTCCAGTTGGTGCAACAGCAGGTAAGGTGTTGGATTTAAAATCCAACACATTTCCTGGTGTTGCACGCCACCTAGCGCAAGTCATTGAAACGTCTTGCGATGTAATGCCACACGTGGTAACAACACGGTCGTTGTAACAACCGCGTTGTTACCTACCTGCGTGGTATTGACAGTGTTGTAAACGCTGTTGCCCGATAAGCCCTGCGAAGGATATCAAATTGTATGAGTTTCATATGGACATTTGTGAATATTGAGGATGTGGGTGTAAGAGGGCATTCTCCGAACCAGTGTCATTGAATGCCCTGGTAAGGTCTATTTCCCACTTTGTCCATAGTGTATCTAGAGAGATTTGCATGTGAGGCAGTAGTGTGCCAGTCATCCATTTAATAAGGTGCCGCCCAGTGCCTATAGCATGAAACAGAATGTTCATTTAAACAATAATTTAGATGTTATTTTCATCCACTTTTGTGTTTGTACTCAATTCAGCTGTGCACAAATCGTGCTTAATGACATTTGCACTTGTTACCGCCAAAGTTTTGCTCTTGGACAAATATGATGCAAAAGCTGTTAATGAGCGCAATTACTCGCACTGAGTGAGGTTAGTTGGGAGCAAAAACACTGCAAGTACGTGGCACAAATGTAATTTGCAATGAAGTCTTTTAGAGTTTACTTTTACCTCTCTAATTTCAGTGAATTTTTGTAGCCCTCTAAATTTCCTGTTCTCTCTAGAGATATTATAACCACCAGAAATGTATTGTTTTGGCTGAAGGCCTTACTAACAATAGTACAGAGTTGTAGCAAATTGCTTCTATCGACTTTTACCAGTTAATGAATTAATTCCACCAATCAAAAGGAAAAATGTTGTCTTCTACATCACTCACAGGACTGACCTTACACCCACCGCAGTATCTGCTTAAACATAGACAGGTTTACCTCACAAATCACAATATAATTTTTTCCTCAAATTGACCTTTCCCTCCACTCTTTTCCCCGAAAGTATTTCCTTTCTAAACCATAATTTCTGCCAATTCCCTAATAGTCCTTATGCAACATTTGCTTAAACTTTAATCTGAGCTATCACTTTTCCTCTGACCATAGCTTGGCCGACGAAGATCTTTCAGCCATGTTGAGAAGAGAGTTTAGAATAGTCGCTAGAGAGAGTCACAGTTCCTAAGATGGAAGTAAGAAAGAGGGAGGAAGTGTCCTTCTTATAAAGGAGTCAGTGAGACCTTTACTTTATGCCCTCACACACCCCGAAGGATGTCATGCTTCATCATGGGGCAGTGCTCCTCGTCAGGCAGGCGCAGCAATGCCCTACAGGTCCCCGAAGGGTCACTTTGTCAGAGATCTTTTTAGTGATTTAGCCGTTAGATGTGTGCAGGTCTGAGTGTAAAGGTGTATGAAGTGTGAATGTTAAAAGGTGACTAGAGGGAAGTCAAGGTGGATTAATTTAATGAAAAGGATCATCAGTAAAAGACCAAAAGGTTGATGGTTTTGTGGTTTTGATATTTAAAGTGTTTGTTATCCTTCCATTTGATCTTAGTATATTTCAAAGAGAACCATTTCAAATTTAAAAATAATCTTCAAAATATTTATTTGTAAAACGAAATCAAAGAAATGCAAATTGGTGACATTATTTTCACTGAAATTGTAGAAGGCAGGGCATAGGGCCAAGAGTAGATTTTGGAATTGGTTTATGTGGAGGTTTAAAGTTAGAGTAAAAAAAGATTGTCCAGAATAGTCTTAACCTAATAGTCAAGGTTAGGGTTCGATTTTGGTCAGAGTTAGGTTTGGGGTAAAGTTAGAGTGTGGGTTAGAATCTGGATTATGGTAAGCAGTTTGTGCCAGGGGTAGGGTGAAGGTCAAGATTAGGGAGTGGGTCAGGTTCAGTTTAAAATTAGAATAAGTGTATGCCTAATGATTAGTTTATTGGTTTAGAGCTAAGGCTAGGGATGCCTTAGGATCAGGGTAACTTTTAAGGGTTAAGTTCAAGCTTTGGATTAGGGCTTTGGTAAGGGCTCAGTAAGGAGAAACAGGGTTCCGAAACAAATTCCATCATGGCCAAGACCATAGGCCATTCCCACGAGCCCAGTAGCCCTCCAGTGTTCCGAGGAAAGGAGACCGATTAGAGGCCACACCGTCCTGGGATTTAATGGGAGAGTGAGGAGAACAGGGAGCTCTTGAGGGAATTGAGCGGACAACCAGACGCTTGAAATCCGGTGTAGGGAACAGGAGAGGAAGGACACCCACGAGACCAGAACTGCTGCGGCTAGAATCAGGAGAACAGGAGGAACCATTGGAGAGGCAACCGCAGCACGGAGGGGTGGTGAAGTTGTTGGTCTCACTGGTCGACTAGAGGATGCCACAGGACAAGAATAGCTGAAGGAAGCAGTCGGCTTACAGAGAGTTTGGAGGGGAGGAGGGTCCGGACGACACAGTACTGCAGTACACTACTACCATGCCCAGCAGCCAGGAGTGACACGGACACCCTAGTTCCCAATGCCACGACCCAGGATACAGGTCGTGGCCAGAGGCAAGTGTCGGGGAAGCGCTGTCCTTTTGGTGGGGCATGCAAATAGTCTAAATACACGTATTGGAAGTATGTTGTTGTACCAGGGTGATCAGCCTTTCATAAGTGCATGTAGAGAGCCAAGACACAACCTCGTGGTGATGGTGTCACTGTGGTCGGGTGAAAATTAAAATTAACTAAACTGATCCTAGTTTGTTTGGGTTTGCTTTTGAGGAGGGACGTGTCGCTGTCAGGACGTCTGGGGAGAGGATCCTACACTCACCTCTGAAGTCACCAAAGACAAGAGTAACCTGAGCCTTCGGTCCAGAATACACCACTATAGACTTGACTGTTACCTTGTTCTCAAAATAAAAGCCTAAACAATACCCCTTAGTTGGATCTCACTTCCTTTCACTACTACAGGCTCCAAAGCAGGCTAGCTCTAGGTTGGTGCTAGTTTAGGAGCTGGCATTAGGAAAATGGTTTGGGCAAGTTAAGGGTTTGGTTAGGGAGAGGATTTGGGTTAAGAGCAGAGCTTAGGTTAAGGTTTAGAGACAGGGTTATGGTTATGTTCCTAGGTAGTTCTAAACAAGCATTTGCCATGCAATAGGTCTCGCATTTATGCACGTTTATGCTATTGGCATTGTAAATGACACTGCCTTTTATTTATGTTTTAAAAACCAAATCATAAAAGGCATTGTCATTTACAATGCCAATAGATCAAACTTGCGTAAATGCGAGACCTATTGCATTGCAAATGCTTGTTCAGTCTGTTGTGGTTGGTTCAATAGCTCCGAATGTAATTTGCAAATAAAAAATGTGACATGACGTCAACGTCCAGAAATTTTTGATTACAAAATGCACCCTCACTTACTCCCTATAGACCTCAAGCACTCACAATACGTCTGGGTTTCAGGGACATCCCAGATGGACGTGTTCCTGGGGAGGACCTCACTTTCAGTATTGCTGGTACAATACTAACCAATGGCCTCGACTACAACCCTAGATCAAAAATTTTCTCTTTGGTGAAGCTACTCTGTGCATAAATCCATATATTGCGTTACAGGAGGAAATTGAGTCTAAAAATAGTTCTATGAAACTGTGGGGCAGATTTACAATAACTTGCGCATCCCTTCATATCAGCAGGGATGCGCCAGTTATTTTGCGTCACGGCAGACACCTCTTGCGCCACCATGGATGCGCCGCATTTACAATGCGTTACAACAAACAAATGATGGACGGAATGCTGACAATGCAGACATTCTCCCCCAGTCAAGAGATCTGGGTTAAATCCATCGTTCTTTTGCCCACTACGCCACCCCAGTTTAGACATGGCCATATGCAAATCAGTCTTGACCCTGTGCCTCATGGGAACAGTCCAGCCCGAACTGCCAAGCCATGTCTTCCCTGGACCGGAATCAAGCATCCTAGGACCGGTTTCTGGCTATCAGCCGTCATCAGCCAGGATAGCTTGACTCCAGTGGCGTAGTGAGCACGGGTCCCACGTCTGGGAATACCCATCCCACGTAGGGCGAAAAGCGTTACAACAAACAAATGATGGACGGAATGCTGACAATGCAGACATTCTCCCCCAGTCAAGAGATCTGGGTTAAATCCATCGTTCTTTTGCCCACTACGCCACCCCAGTTTAGACATGGCCATATGCAAATCAGTCTTGACCCTGTGCCTCATGGGAACAGTCCAGCCCGAACTGCCAAGCCATGTCTTCCCTGGACCGGAATCAAGCATCCTAGGACCGGTTTCTGGCTATCAGCCGTCATCAGCCAGGATAGCTTGACTCCAGTGGCGTAGTGAGCACGGGTCAAGCTATCCTGGCTGATGACGGCTGATAGCCAGAAACCGGTCCTAGAATGCTTGATTCCGGTCCAGGGAAGACATGGCTTGGCAGTTCGGGCTGGACTGTTCCCATGAGGCACAGGGTCAAGACTGATTTGCATATGGCCATGTCTAAACTGGGGTGGCGTAGTGGGCAAAAGAACGATGGATTTAACCCAGATCTCTTGACTGGGGGAGAATGTCTGCATTGTCAGCATTCCGTCCATCATTTGTTTGTTGTAACGCTTTTCGCCCTAAGTGGGATGGGTATTCCCAGACGTGGGACCCGTGCTCACTACGCCACTGGAGTCAAGCTATCCTGGCTGATGACGGCTGATAGCCAGAAACCGGTCCTAGAATGCTTGATTCCGGTCCAGGGAAGACATGGCTTGGCAGTTCGGGCTGGACTGTTCCCATGAGGCACAGGGTCAAGACTGATTTGCATATGGCCATGTCTAAACTGGGGTGGCGTAGTGGGCAAAAGAACGATGGATTTAACCCAGATCTCTTGACTGGGGGAGAATGTCTGCATTGTCAGCATTCCGTCCATCATTTGTTTGTTGTAACGCTTTTCGCCCTAAGTGGGATGGGTATTCCCAGACGTGGGACCCGTGCTCACTACGCCACTGGAGTCAAGCTATCCTGGCTGATGACGGCTGATAGCCAGAAACCGGTCCTAGAATGCTTGATTCCGGTCCAGGGAAGACATGGCTTGGCAGTTCGGGCTGGACTGTTCCCATGAGGCACAGGGTCAAGACTGATTTGCATATGGCCATGTCTAAACTGGGGTGGCGTAGTGGGCAAAAGAACGATGGATTTAACCCAGATCTCTTGACTGGGGGAGAATGTCTGCATTGTCAGCATTCCGTCCATCATTTGTTTGTTGTAACGCTTTTCGCCTTAAGGTGGGATGGGTATTCCCAGACGTGGGACCCGTGCTCACTACGCCACTGGAGTCAAGCTATCCTGGCTGATGACGGCTGATAGCCAGAAACCGGTCCTAGAATGCTTGATTCCGGTCCAGGGAAGACATGGCTTGGCAGTTCGGGCTGGACTGTTCCCATGAGGCACAGGGTCAAGACTGATTTGCATATGGCCATGTCTAAACTGGGGTGGCGTAGTGGGCAAAAGAACGATGGATTTAACCCAGATCTCTTGACTGGGGGAGAATGTCTGCATTGTCAGCATTCCGTCCATCATTTGTTTGTTGTAACGCTTTTCGCACTAAGTGGGATGGGTATTCCCAGACGTGGGACCCGTGCTCACTACGCCACTGGAGTCAAGCTATCCTGGCTGATGACGGCTGATAGCCAGAAACCGGTCCTAGAATGCTTAATTCCGGTCCAGGGAAGACATGGCTTGGCAGTTCGGGCTGGACTGTTCCCATGAGGCACAGGGTCAAGACTGATTTGCATATGGCCATGTCTAAACTGGGGTGGCGTAGTGGGCAAAAGAACGATGGATTTAACCCAGATCTCTTGACTGGGGGAGAATGTCTGCATTGTCAGCATTCCGTCCATCATTTGTTTGTTGTAACGCTTTTCGCCCTAAGTGGGATGGGTATTCCCAGACGTGGGACCCGTGCTCACTACGCCACTGGAGTCAAGCTATCCTGGCTGATGACGGCTGATAGCCAGAAACCGGTCCTAGAATGCTTGATTCCGGTCCAGGGAAGACATGGCTTGGCAGTTCGGGCTGGACTGTTCCCATGAGGCACAGGGTCAAGACTGATTTGCATATGGCCATGTCTAAACTGGGGTGGCGTAGTGGGCAAAAGAACGATGGATTTAACCCAGATCTCTTGACTGGGGGAGAATGTCTGCATTGTCAGCATTCCGTCCATCATTTGTTTGTTGTAACGCTTTTCGCCCTAAGTGGGATGGGTATTCCCAGACGTGGGACCCGTGCTCACTACGCCACTGGAGTCAAGCTATCCTGGCTGATGACGGCTGATAGCCAGAAACCGGTCCTAGAATGCTTGATTCCGGTCCAGGGAAGACATGGCTTGGCAGTTCGGGCTGGACTGTTCCCATGAGGCACAGGGTCAAGACTTATTTGCATATGGCCATGTCTAAACTGGGGTGGCGTAGTGGGCAAAAGAACGATGGATTTAACCCAGATCTCTTGACTGGGGGAGAATGTCTGCATTGTCAGCATTCCGTCCATCATTTGTTTGTTGTAACGCTTTTCGCCCTAAGTGGGATGGGTATTCCCAGACGTGGGACCAGTGCTCACTACGCCACTGGAGTCAAGCTATCCTGGCTGATGACGGCTGATAGCCAGAAACCGGTCCTAGAATGCTTGATTCCGGTCCAGGGAAGACATGGCTTGGCAGTTCGGGCTGGACTGTTCCCATGAGGCACAGGGTCAAGACTGATTTGCATATGGCCATGTCTAAACTGGGGTGGCGTAGTGGGCAAAAGAACGATGGATTTAACCCAGATCTCTTGACTGGGGGAGAATGTCTGCATTGTCAGCATTCCGTCCATCATTTGTTTGTTGTAACGCATTTACAATGCGGCACACCATGGGGCAAGAATAAACAGATGCGTGACGCATCTGCTGCCGTAAAGGTGACGCATTGATGGAGTCGCGTCGCAAGCACGACGCAGCTCCAGCAAGGCTATGGGTGCCCCTATGCCTAACATGCTGCGTCAATCCTTATGCCTGCTTCAAGCAGGTGCAGGGTTTTGACGCAGCATGGCCGTAAAAGTGACTGAGTGAAATCTTGTAGATTTCACTCAGCCACTTTTAGGAGGCTTTCCTGCGCCAGAACGCCCCCCCCTGCGCCGGAACGCCCACATGTTGCGCAGGGCTTTACAACGTGACGCATCTCCCTAGATGCGTCACGTTGTAAATACCCCGCAGCATGGCGCTGGCTTTGCGCCGCAGCTGCGTCACAAAAGTGACGCAACGGCGGTGCAAATGTGGCGCACGGGGCTTGTAAATCTGCCCCTGTGTCTGTATACTATTTCTCTGCCAGCTTTTCAACTGGTTCTACTCTACCTTAGAATGGGAACGTTAAGGAGACACTGTGCAAATGGCAATTGGCATGAACCGATGATAAATTGACCTGTGCAAGTGAGTTGAGCAAGAATTGCACTTTGACAGTGGTCTTCTCAAACATCCGCCTTTTCTCAGAAAAGGAGAAAATTGTATGCAGAACCCAGAACTGCTAGAATTGCATGTGCAGGAACGTATATTGCGATGAACTTGTTATTTACGTTATCAATTCCAGGGACAGGAACTATCTTTTCATATTGTTGCAGTGATCAAGAATTTGTAAAGAGGCATTGTAATTTTGTAAACATTTTTATTGCATGTGTGGGTAATATTTCAGCTATAGTGTTGGTTAATTTAAAAGCAATATTGTAAGCATATGCCTCAGAAATCAACAAGAAAACATGCCGCCACGTAACATGGTTGCTATATGTTTGCAATGCAGATTCTTAATTTAAAAAAATTCAACAATGTGGTTTTTAACTAGTGATCTTTTTAAGTAACATGCCTTCTAGCTGCTGCATGCATTTTTTAGCGTTAATTGTTTGTGCTGGTGACCAGAATAAATCACAAACTAACCAAACACTGAAACACAGGCATCTGCGTTGTTACAGTGCCACTTAAACACTTTAGAACAGCAACAGAAAACGGATCCCCATCTAACTGGGCACCCAAAGTGCGGGGATCATAAATAGCTGGTATTTAATGTTAACTTCACAATAAATAAAAAGCACTCTTTGAACCAGCTTTGTCAGTTAAGAAAATAGAAGTCTTTTGGGCGCATGCGTACAATGTGCACGTGCTTGTGCAGGCACTGAAACTGAAGAGAACCATGTCTAAAGTAGGCTGACCCATTGCCCCATGAAGTATGCTGTGGTGGGTGGAAACAAAATGTAAATGACAAGTGTGTGTGTGTGCGAGAGGATTTTTTTTTTATTAATAACAACAGTCTGGAAAGGTAGCTTAAACTTCCTTAAAGGCCAGACTTGAAAAGTGTGCTGGATTTCTAGACTTCTTCAGTCTGTCTTCTATTTTCTCAACAGTATTTCTCTTACAGTGATAGAGCCCTTGCTGTTCGAGGAAGAACATAGTGGGTGTAATAAAGTTTTGAAAAAGTGTGCTTCGTTCCCCGTCATCCTTTACACAATATGCATATCAAGGAACAATTGGTAGGCGCACTGGCTTTAATTTCTGATGTGCTTTTCACTTGATCAGTTATGGATGATTTTTAACTTGGCTAGTTCTTATTATATGTGATTTTGACATGTGAACAAACTGGTTTGGAGAAAATTCCTGTTGATTCCAGTTCCACCATAGAACAGGGCAGAAGATTGGTGGTTATTGCTAGAGCTTTTGTGGAAATTCTAGAAATAAGAAGACACATCTTAAGGTGACGAGGAAGGAGGAGGTTTAAATTAAATTATTGACTTGGAGCATGAGGCAGAGGGCGTTGTCCAGATTTGTATTACTCTAAATGAGACGGTGTGCGTGATTGAGCACGAGGGCATCTGTAGAAACGATTTGTGAAATGTCGGCTAGAATTTCCACCACAATTGAAAGGGTTTGGTGATCGCAGCAATTTAGGGTTGGACTCGCTGTGCCCTTGAGTTCACTGTAATTATGTAGCTAATGGACTCTTACCTGACTCAGCAGCACACTCTGATACACCACCCTTATCTGCCTGCTTCCATTGACAACCGCAGCCACATGCAGGAAGCTGCAAGAGCAATTATAGCACTTACTTATGAAACAGGAAGTCTTTATTTTAGAGATAGGTCAGACTCTCTGTTGAGTAACTACATGGAGACCTGAAAGGTTGCAGGAATAGTGGTGAAACTTCGGGGGAAGGGGGGGCGGACAGGGGATGTGTCATATTATCCTAGGGCTATTCTGTTGCAAGGCGAATAACTTTCAGCCATAAATAAATCACAACACAATGGAGGCCTGGGCAAATGTCAAGGACATCTACCGAGGACCTGCGTGTCGAAAGTAGAGGTGTGTGACGTGCAAGGAGCTGGTCAGCCAGAGAGCGCTGAGATTATGGGGGACGCCTGGGCAGTCCGGGGGCTACGAAAGCATGCCCCACTGATAGCCTTTGCAGAGAAAGTGGCACACTCGGGGGTGGGCCGGTAAAGATAGCTGTGTGCTCCATCCACTTAAACTGCAATGGAGATGTGGGGGAGGGGTAACTCAGGTTTGTAATTGGTATTTATATAGCACTTAATGCCCTTGATGAGGCGTCTGAGAGTTTTTCTTACTACTCAGGAACCAAACAAGCCAGCCTCGTAAAATTGCCGCAGAGCGCACGATTGTAAAAACAAGCCCGTGAGCACATCGCCTGTCCGCGCGCGCACATGGTTTGTCTCCCTTCGCTAGCAAAACCCACAACAATAGTGTCTCACCAAGGCAAAGCAGCGCATGCGCTGCGTTCCATAGGCAAGACCTAAAAAGGATTTAATAAATATATCTAAGAAGCATTGGCATAGCCAATAGGTCTCGCTTTTGGGACCTTATAAGTATTTAGTTATGCAGCACAATATCCTTGGTGCAACAACATCAACTGTTGCATGGCTAAAAACTTATAAGGTCCCAAAGGCGAGACCTATTGGCTATGCCTTTTATTTACATTTTAAAAACCAAAACATAAATACAAGTTATTGTCATTTACAATGCCAATAGCTAAAACTCTCGTAAATGCGAGACCTATTGCATTGCAAATGCTTGTTGTTTGTGGCTGCCGCCACTGTAATCCAAGGCTATCAGAGTAAGACATATATTTGAGTGTCATCTGCATACTGATAATGAATCTCAGGCCGCATTTCAAAGCGTTAGGACTCCTAACTTTACTACTACTAAACTGACATAAAGTCCTAAACTTACTACTTTTGGTATTCACAGAAGGCATTTAGTAGTAGTAAAGTTAGAACTCCTAACTTTACTACTACTAAATGCCTTTTGTGAGTACCGAAAGTCGTAAAGTTAGGACTTTGTCTCAGTTTAGTGGTTGTAAAGTTAGGAGTCCTAACTTTACTCCTACTAAATGCCTTCTGTGAATACCAAAAGTACTAAGTTTAGGATTTTATATCAGATTAGTTCTGTGAATCGGCCCCTCACAGTTTACCACCTACTTCAGGTAAATGGTAAGCCACTCACAAACAGGAAGAGGTCACCATGGGACCACTGCCTGCCCTTAAAATATTAAAAGAAAAATGTTAATTTTTTTAACAAATCCCTTTTTCCTTTAAGGAAAATGGGCTGCATTTGAAAAAAATTTGCTATATTGAAAAATCAAACAGACATGGAGGTCTGCTGTCCCCAGCAGGCCACCATCCCTGTGTTCGCAGGCTATTCCCAATGGGTCACAAATTGCGACCTGCCTTATAAATATTAATGAGGCAGGTCCCTTGCGACCCATTTGAGAATCGCAAACAGTGTCTCATACACTGGTATACATTCCATTTTGCGAGTCGCAAAACATCGCAATTTGCGATTCGTAAAATGGAATGATTGTTTATCTGGCCCTTAATCTCTTCCTTGTTTGGTGCTTAGGTTTCAGGCATTTTCCTAACCACCAAATGTAAATGAAAGCTGAGCCTTCTTTAAAGATTGCTGGCTGGTGCCTGTGCACTGTGTTAAAGCATAGTAAGGATGCAGCTAGAGAACCGTCCTGCATAATGCTTTGGAGTAGTTAAGAGAGTGCCTTACCAGAAGTAGAAGTCTGTTTTGTTGATTAAAGTTGGCCAGTGCTGGGAAAGTTCACTTGGAAGGTCCTAGAAAAAGAGAAGGTGTAGACACAAAAAATCATATGATTGGCACCATGTTCCAATCACCCATGCTGCCCCACTTGTAGAGATTACAACATTGCTGCCACATAACTGAACCGCCATCCACCCCACCTCATTGCGACAATGGTTTGTTTCCATGGTAACCTCAACGTCTCACTGTCTGAATAGCATGGAGTATGGCTACACCATAAGTATGACTCATTGTAAAGGTTTTATAGCTATCTTGCCTGAGTAGCTTGCATTTCAACCTATATATTTGAATCATGGAGTTTATTTTCAAAGAACCCTGTTATTTTTTTTTTTTAATACAGAACTACTTGTGACTAGTATGTGCTAGCTACATATCCAAAATCTTCCTTTAGAGACACCGGAGAATCTTATCTAAAGAGATATTGAATGCACATGCTCAAACAAGCAAGGGGTTGAAGGGTATCTGAGGAAGGTGCTGCCAGATCTTTCTTTGTCCATCCCAGTAACCATGCTGAGCTATGCCCACCAGTACCATGATCATCATGCCATCATGGTGGCTCTTGAGTGCTAAACTGACTCCTTTGCACTATTGATTCTGGAGTTGTACTCTCTCTCTTCTTAAAGGAAAACCTTCCTCAACAAGTCCTCCCAGTGAAGAACTCTCCGGGCACGTAGATTGCCGAAACAGTGCTACCATGTACACGGATTTGGACCAGCAATCATTCCATTCTGCATGTGTACATTCATAACATACCTGCAAGTCGGACTTGAAGAGATGCCAGCACGGACAGCAGTTCATGATATCACTGGGCCTGAAAGTGAGTTAAACAAGCGATGTTGACAAGGAGATACAAAGCGCACAGACACAACTCCTTGAGCACCCCAGATCTTGAGAGCAGAGAACTATGTACTGTCAATCTGCCACCCACAATTGATATGCTCCTGGACTAAATAGATGAATAAATATGGGATCCTTCAAACACTAAACAATGTAGTAGGTTTAGGAAAGTAGAACCTTACCACTTCAGTATTGATACAAGGGTTAGGGTTGCCTCAAGGCAACCACTGTCTTTCGCCTTGGCGGTATGCAGTAAGGAACCTGAGATTCCCCTGTGTCTGCATAGACAGATGGATGGAAACGAACAGTTTCACCCTACTGCTATGTATCTGTATGACAGCATGTCTGTAGGAAAAGGCTGAATGGGTTGTAAATTCATAGCATTTGTAGTAGTGTACCTGGATTGTAGATGACACCTCATTTCTGTCTCCTCTCTATCTGTTGAGTAGCATAACTGAGAGAACAGGCTTCTTGTGTTGCTAATTGTTTACTTATGAAGAGGAAAGTCTGGTATGGATAGGAGAGTTGCCCACTGTCCCCTGGACACTCTGTAAACTGTGTCAGCACTCCTGGAAGAGGCAAGCTGACTGAACCCTGCATACCTGTACAGTAGGGCAGTACATCTGAAGCAACCGCGTTGTTTGACACTGCGTTTACGGAATCTGTGTGGAAGCATGCTAGAGACTGGCAGTGGTGTTGGACACTGGATTCCTTGTATTTGATATATTAATGTGGTGGTGACAGTCTGATTGAGTCCTGGATACCCTGTATCTGTTTGGTTACAAGCCCAAGAGGGACAATTTTATAATACACTGTATGTTCTATATTTGAGGTTAGGTATGCCATAGATAGGCTTGTTGGGCCATGGTTTCAGCCTATGTGTAGGGTAGAATATCTGTTTGGACCTTAGCATCCCAGCATCTGTTGTAGAGTTCTTGGAAGAACATGCTAGTTGTGCTTTGGCTTGCCTCTGTTTTTTTGGCATGACTGAGAGGAACAGGCTGATTTATTAAGCTCTGGAATCACAAATTCTATGTGGGACTATGCTTGGGGGACAAGCTCATCTGGCACTGGACATAAATCAACACCGCCCTAGAAGGGCTCTAAAATATTCGCAATCAATGAGAGGCACAAAGATCTAGTTAAGAATTCCAAAGTGTATTGCCATCAGAGAGAAATAGGGTACAACATCGCCCTCCATTTACCGCTAGAATTTAGGATTTGATATTTATCTTCAGAAACCTGGGTCAGTATATAGAATACTTGTGGTGCCAGATATAGACATTTCAACTGTGACAGTAGTCCTCCTCCTTAACCTAAAGTGTCCAGAATATGGTGCATACACATAAAACCGTTGCTCTCCACAGCTTTTAACCTTGCATCATGCACCCCCTGGGACCCCTGCCTGAATTCAGCAGAAAAAAACATAGATTCACTCAGAGTTTTACAAAATTACCTCAATTTCTTTAAACTAAGAAACAATGCTCATGTCACCCTCTTTTGTTTTTATTCCATTTAACTTGCCCAATTCTCCCAGGGTATGCTGGGAATCATGGTAGTTGTATGGTAGATCACCTCTTAGCACTTTAGTCCTATAAAATGTAGGAAAATATACCAAGCACTCAGAGGTCCAGCTTGGTGCTCCCTGTATTCCCTATATTTCCGCTACAAGCCCGGGAGGAATCTGTGTGGTAACATGCCTGGTGGGAAATAGAGTGATTTCCATATCTATATGGTAAAAGACTTGGAAGAATAGTGTCCGGGCCCTCGATTACCAGTAGATTACTAGGTACCTGTATGGAACATGCACAGGGTGATAAGAGCAGCCCAAGCCTTGATTCCCAGCATCTGTATGATAACCTCCTTGAAATAGCTCAAGATGGCGATGCTCTGGATTCCTTATAACTGCAGAAACTATGCTTTGAAGGGCATGTTGTCTGTGCCATGCACTCCCAGTATTCATTCACTAGGATAACTGAGGGGCACATGACTTGGCTCCTTGGGTCATAGTCCTATGGCTTGTGCTTCAGAAGACAAGGATGGCCATCAATGGCATCTGCACTCGCTGACATGCGGCAAACTCCTTCTAGCGTAACCTAAGCGCTGTATTGGGAAGCCAAGGGGGTCTAGGTTTTAGCGCTAGGAACATGGGTCGCTCAAGACTAGATGCCACGTCCTGATTAGTGAAAGACTGGCACGTTTGTACAATATGTGGGGGCAGCATTGTACTTCACAAAGCTATTCCTGATCTGAGAGGAAATGCTCTCAAGTGCTGGCAACCCCCTTCATAACAATAGATGCATGATCTTTGCGTAAACTTAGGGTCACACCTTGGACTACCATTGATGTTGGATAATAGACTACCATTGATGTTAGATAAGTCTTTCATCCTTTCAGATTAGGAAATGGGTATCACAAGATAGTCAAATATTTCATCTACTGTAAAACTCCAGCTGTTCTTCTGAGCATGAAAAGGGGTGTAAACAAACACTATTGCCTTTGGGGTCTTTTTAGGTCTGGCAAGATAGCATAGTTGTCTGAGGGATGTATTGTTACCAATTCTTTGACATATACATACAGTGGGCTTTGACTCCACCCAAAGCAGTAGTACTAACTCATCTCATGCCATTGGCTTTTTTGGCATATCATTTCGCATTCTAGGAAGCGCTCTATTGCAATGTATTGGGGACTGACTATTTTACATCTTAAAAGTGTACTCAATAAGCAAGCTGTGGTTAACATTCAGCTTTTTATCTCCTATATGCATTCTATACAGAAAACAATAATTGTTTGCTATAGTTTTCCCAGTATCGACCAAGGCAATATGGCATGCTTTAAGGTGAAAAGGGGCATTGGTACATGCAATGCACGTATACAGCATTTGTGGATGCCTGTGTTTACATATATTGGCACATTAAACTAGACTGAAAAGCTTTGTCAGCACTTGTTTGACTTGAAATAGTGAATTGGGAGTGAGACCACAACCCCCTGGTCTTTCTACGTTCAGCTTTGTGACATATCTGGCATCGAAGCTAATGCTCTTAGGCACACTCTACAACCATTCTGAACTCCTTACCAAAGGCCGTGGATGGTCCAGTTCTTCACAAATGATGGAATCACACAGCTGAATTCGGTGCTGAGGCCCTATAAGTAAAAAGACACTGCTTCAGTTTACTCCTTTCACAGCCAGAGCTCTCCTGTCCCACCAGCACAGCTCCCAGCAGACGGGCCTCATTGTGAGCTCCAGGAATGACCATGTAAATAGTCTTCTTCCTTTTCTCTTGAAAAGTGGCATCTGCTCAGTGCTCTTCACTAGTAATACACCACTCCTTCTGTTCCCAAACTCCCCTCTCTTGCAATTTATAGACCTATGCAAGGCGGATATGCTTAGGGCTGGCCCAGGTGGCAGACCCTGTACTGTAAGCAGTGCTTAATTTGAGCCGGTGGTTTCCAGTGCTTGGCACTGGCACTTACTTGTCAACACAGCACTTATAACAGTCTGCCACATGGTGGCATTATTTGTCTAATTTACAGATGAGCAGAACACAAGTTGTTCATTAATAAAATATCCATTAAAAAATGACTTATACATGACCGCCCAAGGTATTCTTACAGCTTTGGGGGCCTAGAATAGTGTGAATCGTAACACTTGTAAGAGTGTGATGGTTAGTAGTTGTGTTGGTACTGTCACTGTCAATCAATCAATCAATCAATCAATCAATCAATCAATCAATCAATCAGTCATTTGTAAAGCGTACTACTTACCCGTGAGGGTCTCAAGGCGCTGAGGGGAGGGGGTGCTGCTACTGCTCGGGAGGGGAGTGCTGGGAGGGGCAATGGTGATGCAAGCTGCAGTAACCTCTTCACGAGGGCCTTGGCACTTATTTTTTTACAAATTAAGTACTGACTGTAAGGCAGAAAAGTAAGCTTAAAATGATATGGTGTTTGTCCACACTATTTAAATACACATTGGAGAAACTAAAACATTGGAGGCCAGATGTACGTTGCATTTTACCAGTCGCAAATGGCCCATCAGGCCGTTTGTGACTAGTAAAATGCATTTTCAAATGTACCAACCCTATTTTGCGAGTCGATAACCGATTACCGACTCGTAAAATAGGGTTTGCGAGTCGCTATTAGGAAGGGACATGCCAAGGGAGTCCCTTCCTAATAGCAAGTCGCACTGGTATGTAGGAGTGTTTTGCATCCGTGAATGCGGTCGCAAAACATTCACATGGACCACTGCCCCTCCGAAAAAATGAAAAGCAAACTTTACAATTTTTATTGTTGAAAAGCATCCAATTTTCCTTTAAGGAAAATGGACTATATTTAAAAAAACAACTGCTTTATTTAACCCTAGCAGGCCACCATCCCTGTGAGTGCTGGCCATTCCGAATGGGTCGCAAACTGCGGTCTGCCTGCCTCATGAATATTAATGAGGCAAGTCCCCTGCGACCCTTTTGGGAATCGCAAACAGTGTCTCAGACACTGCTGTAGATCAGGTTTAGGGACTCACTAATTGTGAGTCCCTAAAAACCGCAATTTGAGAGTCTCAAACCCTGATGGTCGTACATCTGGTCCTCTGTGTCTACCATTATTAGTAAAGTAGCACCATTGAACTCAATATGTCAGGTTTACCCTGCTACCCTTGAAGAAATTAGGTAGTGGGAAGTAAGGAGTAATGCTGCAGAGGTTAATTCTGAAATATGTAAATAAATCAGACACATAATATGAAGTAGTGCGAATCACATAGGTTCCCTGAGAAGTAGGGAGCCCCAGAACATGGACTTTGTCAGCCCTTTGCATGTTTTTCAAGTCTTCCAACTTGGATTCCAGTTGGACCAGAGAGGACATGCCACAGTCTGTAGAAGAATGTTACTGTTCGGGCTCCTGGGGCGATTCTGGCTGCCAGTTTAGTGCTCAGACCCTGCTCATCTCTTTCTGTATTGTTCCTCTTATTAGGTTGTGGCACAGCTTCCACTGCCAAGACCTTGTTCCATGCAGTCAGACCAAAACATTTAGGAGAAGAGCTGATAACTCACTGACCTGTCTCCATAGGGTAATAAGGTTTGTAGAGGCCCAGTCTATTAGAATTGTAGTGTCTTAGTAGGAACAAAATATAAAACTGTTTGGGGCTGTAACTCACACCAATGAAGTACTTTCAGGCTTGTTTTTGTTGTTTTTATGTGGAAACAAAGACCAGTTATTAGATGTAGAGGTGTGGCTCTGATTGGACATGGAACTTTATTGCTTTTGTCTACTCTCGCATAGTGTATCTGAGTTACAAATGTACTATCTTCTCATGGAGCAAGCTTTAACCGCTCAACCCATCTACCTTTGGAAAATTAAGTGCTCTAAGGGAGTAATGCCTGTGGCAGAAATTGAAACAGGTGTGATACATGGTACCCTATGCATGACTCAATTGGTCTTTTATGTTAGAACAGTAAATCCATGGCTATTGACCCGACTGCAGGTATTTCAGTTTCTAGTGGAATAAAATAGACCAATGTGCAGTACAATGTGTAGCATATTATACTAAATGTTTTACCCAACAATTACCCAAGCTTTTTGCTGTTGGTAATGTGACATGGCTTAACATGCCATGATGCAGTGAAGTCACATTGCTAATGTGATATTTTTTGTGCCACTTTAAATCAGTGTAAATGATAACATTTATGTGTAGCACTTTGGAACAAATCAGCCTTTTCTGCATGAACACCCCTGATTTTATGCTTTGTTCTGGATCATACTTTTGGCTGGTATTAAGACTGTGTTCTATGACACTAATGTTCAGAACCAGAGTGTGTGCTCTGACCCTAAAATGTCATTGGTCAAATGTTTCACCCAATTGGTATGTTTATTTTCCAGTAAGGTCATGGTAGATAGTGCATACACTGCATGAGTGGTGGCAGTCTGTCTTTAAGCCACCCACATATTTGGCAACAATATATGGTGCTAGTGGCGCCCCTATTCTCTCTGTGAGCCGTAGTTTAAAGACACTACTGTAACAATTAGCTAGGCAAGTGACTTTCTCTTGTAAGACAACCTATTTTTATGTATCAGGTAACCCCTAAAGTTGCTTTGTAAGCCCACCGGGCATGGTTCCAGATATGACAAAATAGCATACTCTATATTTGAAGTAGGTGTCTTCACAGTGACTGATAATGTAAAAGCCATTTCCAATGTGGAGGTTTAGACAAACCTTACCAATGACAGGGCTAGATGTGATTACAATTATATTTTATATCTCTGCTTGGGAAAATGTTAGAAAAAAAATTCTAAGTTATTTTCTACTTGGTTCTCAAAATCTGCTTTAATCTTCAAATACGTTTTTTGATAACTTTAGTATTGAATTTGATAACTTTAGTAGAAAAGTAACTTTATAAATATGTACTTTGAGATGACTGAGACACAACTGGCTTAAAACCAGTTTTTCCACCCATCACACTTTCAAAGGCCTACACATTTCTAGATGGAGTTGCCTGTCAGAGGACAACAGACTGGCCTCTGGACCTAGGAAGGCAGCCGTATGGTCAATAACTGGCCACTTACCATGTTTTGATTATTTAGGAAGAGATAAGAACCGAGGCAGAACCATAGACAGACTTGACATTGGTTATTTTGTATTGTATATTCCAAATAACACTGCTTCTATTTATTCTGAGAGCCCTTATAGACACCAAGGTAAAACTTCAGTAGGACGGAGAACTAGATTGGAACCCTGAGGAGAAAACATTTCACCTAAATAGGAGACTGTTTCCTTAGAGAGCCAAATACACTCCCAGGGTTCAGATTGATGACATCTAGGAATTTCTACAGTAAAGTGAAGGGGAAGTGCTGCTAAAGGAGGTAAGTGCAAGGCTAGAAAGTAGCCAGTATTTGGTAGGGAAAATTCTTCAATCACTGCTAGTGCACAGGATAAGTCTGGCACCAGGCCACCACCTTCTCAATACACTCCAGGGTCAAGGAAGACAACACCTGAAGCTGAAGGTCCTGCTAGAAGTATGAAGACTGCAGATATTTGCCTGGCATCCAGGGACAGGAAGTGGTCTCCAAGGGTCGGATGCCTTACCTCCTGTTTGCCTGCTCTGGAGTCACAAAAAGCAGATGAATTCTTGTTTCTAAGAGAACCCAGCTTACCACAGAGGTCCGGACCCTGCAGTAGTCCTGGCTGGAGAGAGGCCTGATCCTTAGAAGCTTGCCTTTAGGATCTGGATGCTGTTGAATGACCAGAAAGAACTTCCAGCAATTGCAAAACTTGAGATTTAGACATTTTTTTACACTTTTGGTAGATCGACACAAGGTACTGCGGATAACCATAGAGGTCGTACTGTAGGTAAGCAAGAATGCCTCACTTGTCTTGCTCAGGTTTTCATTGCAATGAAAGTCAGTTCAGCAGGAAATCCTGAAAAGGGTATCTGGTGTCGTGGAGCCCAGCCCACCTACAACTGCCAGTCTTACCTCACTAAAGGAGTTTGAGAATTAAAAACGTTACTTAGAAGTCTGAAGGTAAAATCTTGGACCAGGGCGAGGCTGCAAATGCTTACCAGCGACAAAGCAACCTAAGCAGCTATGGAATCCAGCTTTAGCACCAAAATCAGCAGCTTCAGCATGAGTTTCATGACGATGTATCCAACTTTGAGGAATTCTTGCTGTCCTTAGACTTGGATCTTGTCCCAAGAAGAATTTGCCTTAATTCCAGAACTAAGTCCTAAGGTAAAAATGTTGGGCAGGACGACCCAGTTGGTGTAGCGGACCTCTGTGTCATCGTATAGTAAGTGTCTCCGCTTCATAAATAAATAACCCACTTTCTGAGCGTATGGTAGGTGAGTCACTGCACATTTTTATTGCTTGTAGACTGTAGAGAAGTTTATTGAAATAAATATTCAAGTGAGAAGTACTGTGGCCATTCACACCCAAGTCATCAGTGTACCCACCTTGCACAGTTTTGGTCATAAAGAACAGTGTCCAGTGAATCTTCCTACTTCCTTAGTATTTTATGAATACTTAATTAAATCAACACTTATTTTTTTTAAGAAACAAATGTTACATTGACTTGTATCTGGACCTAGACGTGCACGTGTGCAAGATACAAAATTGCAAGAATACACCTAAATCAATTGCATAATCTGGGGGTTGTGAGAGGGTCAGCAGCTTGGTCTCAAGGAACTGTTAGCGAAAGAAGAGTTGATGCAAGCCATAACATTTATGGAATAGTTGAAAGACTCTGAGAGGTGATAAGTTCCCAATTGAGATTGATATAGAATTTGGAGGGATATTAACTGATAAGCTGCCGGAAGTCTTGGAGGAGGCCATATAAATCGGCAGACTACCGGACTGCATGAGGAAGGTAAGGACACCAATGCTACTTAAGCCAAGTGTAAACTCCCAGACCGCTATTAATACTGAATACAGATAATACAATATTTGTAAAGGTTCTGGCAAACAGGTTGAAAAGGGTGTGCAGTTTGGGACAAGTGATGGAACTAAGCAAGAAATACCGCAGTGGTAGAAAAGCCCTGGTCTCATTGAACTCCGAAAAGGCCTTTGATATAATTGCTTGGAGTTACCAATTTGACAAACTCCAACAATTGATCTTTGGGTCACAATCTATTAAATGGGTGAAACATCAGGGGCACCCAATGTCCCAACTGTGTACTTTAGCTATTGCTCCACAAGTGTGTCTGTTGGGTGTAAAACTGAAAAACCACACACTGATGGCCTGGTTCAGAAAGGTAAACTTATACATTTGTGTAAGTAAACGCTTTTTCAGTATTCACAAATCTGCGGAGTCTCTGCACTCATAAACTTACTATTAAAATGCAGTTTTGTAAATACTAAAAAAGCATAAACTTGCTCAAACATGTAAGTTTACATTTGTGAATCAGGCCCAGTACCTATTATTTTGGATAAATCGTTGTTCTACCTGTTTGGTGCAATACAACAATAGCGGGCATTAGCCTACCTCAGGTCAGCCTTATATTCCAGCTGGAATCTTTATAATGCTTAGCAATCATGATATCTGACTATGTTCTTCTTAGTTCGAAACTGAATACAAAAATAGTGATTGAGCTGCTGTATAAAAATGTTGAATAATGATTGTCTCTCGCTCACAAGTAGGGAAGATAGCTCTGATTAAAATGAATATTCTTCCCACATGTCTTTACATATTTCAGGAATGTATATATACCTATTCAAAAATGTTTTTCAGAGACTAGATGATGCACTATGTTGAGTTATTTCATGTGGTGAAAAGACGCAGGCTAAGTTTTTCTATCTTTAGGATAGATAAGAAGGAATGAGGTCTGTAACTCACATATACACTGATGTTGCCTCTTAGCTTCAGTATGCAATATCTTGTTTCACTGAGACTGGAGGCCTGGATAAGCTATTATTTCCCTATATGGGGATCATGAGTTATCCAGTTTAAGTGTAAAAGACAAAGATAAAAGAGTACACCCCTACATTGTCAACCTCGTGAGAAAGCGATGGCAACAGTGCTGTTGGCTAATCAAAATGAGAACATTCCACCTTCCTGGGGCTTTTGTTAAATGTAATGCGCCTCCTGGAGCCATTTATGGCCCTGGGGACCGCCACCCCGGGCCAGCTACTACTATGTCCCAGGGTGCCCACCCACATGACATAGCTATTGACTTTTGCTTGGCGGGAACTGGCAGCTCCTGCCAAGCAAAATAAACAGTCTGGTTCCAGTAGGCAGTAGCTGTCAGAGTGCTCCCGCCTGCAGGAAGCAGAGGTTTCACCTCTTTCCCTGCCCGCAGACATGCGGGCAGGGAAAGAGATTAAACTATTGCTCTTGCACAGGGGGAGCTGCATTTCCAGCAGCTCCCTGTGTGCAATAGCAGTGCCTGCTCCCACAGGAGACAGGGAGCCAGCTGGAACCGCGGGGGCCTTGAGGCTCCCCATGGTCCCATAGCACACTGGGTGCCCTGGGAAGGCTCCAGGGCACTCAGGGTTCATGGCTTGGCCCGGGGGATAGGGTCCCAGGGGTTAATATCAGCCCGGGAGGGAAGCCACGTGGCCCCACCCTTCCCCATTGAATAATGGCCGGGCCACAAGAATTACCTGCTTGGTGACTATGATCAAGACTGCATTTTACGACTGGTATTGATTTTTTGTATCGCTGTTTGACAAATATGCAAAGTGAACTAATATGTATGTTGCTGCTTTTGTATTCTAAAAACCTGAAAATAAAGTTTAAAATAAATAAATAATGGCCGGGCCACGGCAGATGGGGCCCCAGGGCTGAAATCGGCCCAGGGAGGGGTTCTGCGCGGCCCTGCTCCCCCATTCAAATGTGGCAGGGCCCAAGGGGATGAGATCCCCGTAGCTGAAATCAGCCCGGGAGAGGGCTCTGCGGCCCCCCTCCTCTATTGAAATCATGGCAGCCCACCTCCCCCATTTCAGAGGAAAAACAAAGGGCAGAAAAACTAGCAAAAAAGGCAAAACAGAGTGCAGAAAAACGAGCAGAATAGGGAAAACAGAAGGCAGAAAAACAATCAGGAAAGACAAAACAGAGGGCAGAAAGATGAGCAAAAAAGGCAAAACAGAGTATAGGAAAACAAGCAGGAAAGGCAAAACAGAGTGATGAAAACCAAGCAGAAAAGGAAAAACAGAGCACTCAGACCAGTGCTTAATTTGCAAAAAAATAAGTGCCAGGCTCTCGTCAGGAGGCCACTGCACCTTGTACCGCTCATTGCCCCTGCCAGCGCCACCAATGATAGTAACAACATAAGCACCAACCTTCACATCTCCAAGTGTGACAGTTCAGACTATTTCAGGCCCCCAAAAGAATGGCGTGGGTGGCAGGTAATATTCATTTGTGTTGTCAATTGAGTTAATAAACTGTTGTGGTCATTTCTACATTAGCCAGAAAATGAAACCTTGTGACAGAATGTCACAGGCCGTGGTGCTGACAATTAAGTGCCGGTGCTGAGCATCGGAAACCACCCGCTCAAGTTAAGCACTGACTCAGACATTCACACACCCACTCACAAACCCACTCAGTGACTTATGTACCCACTCACAGACCCATTCAGACACACACACACACACACACTGACAAACCCACTCTGAGACTTATTCACTCACTCACAGACCCACTTAGACACTCATGCACTCAGTCATAGACCAACTCAGAGACTCATGCACCCACTCACAGACCCACTGAGACACTCACGCACCCACTCAGACCCACTCATAGACCCATGTCCTTAATCACAGACCCACTAAGAAACTCATGCACTCACTCACAAACCCACTCGGAGACTGATGCACCCACTCACAGACCCACTCAGACACTCATGCACCCACACAGACTCACTTAGACACTGATGCACTCACCCACAGACCCACTCAGAGAGACACAAACCCACTCACAGACCCACTCAGAGACTCACACACTCACTGACAGACCTACCAGACACTCATGCACCTACTGACAGACCCACTCAGAAATTCATTCACCCACTCGCAGACCCACTCAGACACTTATTCACCGACTCACAGACCCACTCACAGATCCACTCAGAGACTCATGTACCCACTCACAGACCCACTTAGAGGCTTATGCACCCATTCACAGACCCACTCATGCACCAACACGCAGACCCACTTAGACAGTCATGCACCTACTCACAGACCCACTCAGACACTCTCACACCCACTCACAGACCTACTGAAAAATGTATGCACTCACTCACACACTCACTGTCATAGGTTATCGGTTAAAATTAGAAAAAAAATCAAATAACCTTAGAAATTCACTTGAAAAAACAAAGATTACAGGGAAGTTATAGTTAAACTCAGATTTCACTCATACAAAGCCAGTGAAAATCAGCAGTTATAGTTACCTGAGCTAACTATAACTTAAGCCCCTTGAATGCACTGCTTATGACCTCATATATTACATCACTCATGACATGGTCAGTGAAATCACTCATGAGATCTCAAATGACATCATTTTGGACATCATCCCCAGAACCACTCAGACCCCATATCTCTTGTATGCCCACTCACACACCCACACAACCCCTCACATACCCATTCACAGGCCCATACAAGTACTCACGGAACACAGCGTTTACAACGCTGTCAGTACCACGCGCATTGGTAACAACGCAGACATTACATCGCCCGCGTTGTTACCACGCATGGCATTACATCGCAAGTCGTTTCAACGACTTGCGCTAGATGGCGTGCAACACCAGGGAATGTGTTGGATTTTAAAACCAACACATTCCCTGCTGTTGCGCTAATTGGAATAGGAATAGTAATTAATACTATTCCTAAGTCCAGCGCGCAATCTAGTGCAAGTCGTAGAAACGACTTGTGTTGTAATGCCATGCCTGGTAACGACGCGGACGATGTAACGCCCGCGTTGTTACCTACCGCGTGGTGGTACCACGCGATGTAACATCACATATTCTTACTCACACAACCACTCACTCATCTATAGAGCCACTCACTCACCCAATCACACAGCCACACACAATCACTCACTCACTCATACAACTATTCATACAACCAGTCAGTTGTCCATACAACCACTCCCACAGCCACACACTCACCCATACAGCTACTTACACACCCACTTATTCATCTATACAGCCACTAACACACCCAGTCACTCACCCATACAGCCTCTTAACACAGCCACTCGCTCACCTATACAAGCAGTCACACAGACCCACACAACCACTTACACACCCATTCACACATACATACAAGCACTCACATATCCGCTCACTCACCCATACACACAGACACTCTACAAACCAGCAACCCACACACCAACTCACTTAACAAAACACTCACTCAAACAGCCAATCATTCACCCATACAGCAACTTACACAGCCAGTCATTTACTCATCCAGTCATTAAGACACACCCACTGAACCACCCTTAAAGCCACTCACACATTCACTCAGTCACCCATACAGCCACTGACACACCTGCTCACTCACCAATACAGTCACTTACACAGCCACTAAGTCACCCACACAGCTACTCACACACCAATGTTTACACCAATACAGCCACTCACACACCCACACACATCCGTACAGCCACTCAGACACACATTCACACAGGGATACACACAGTCACACAGCCACTCATAATCTATGTTAAAAAAGGGATACACTCATTAGTAGTACATAAAGTATATTATTTTAAATTGTGTAGTACCTTGGTATTTATATTTAACATAAATGTTTAGAAAACACTCAGTGGATGATGTCATCCATGAAGTCACCAGTGATGTCACGGACATGTCATAAATGATGTAATATGTGAGGTCATAAGCAGTGCATTATGGGGGTGTAAGTTATAGTTAGCTCAGCTTTTTCACTGGTTTCGTATGAGTGAAATCTGAGCTTACTATAACTTCCCTGTAACCTTTTTTTTTCAGTGATTAAATATAGGGTTTAGGGTGGTAAAGGTGTTTTTTAGAGTTTAGGGGTGGGTAAGGGAACAGGATAGTAAGTGTGTTTTTAGGTTTAGGGTTGGGTAAATGAAGAGGGTGGTAAGGGTATTTTTAGGTTGTAGAGGTGGGTAAGGGAATTGAGTGGTATGGGTGTTTTCAGGGATTAGGAGTGGCTAATAGCATAAAGAGTTAAGGTTGTTTTTAGGGGTAGATAAGTGTATAGGGTCGTATGGGTGTTTTGGGGGTTTAGTGGTGGCTAAGGGAATATGGTGGTAATGGTGTTTTTAGGGTTTAGGGGTAGCTAAGGGATTTGGGTGGTAAGGGTTTTTTTAGGGGTTGGGGTGAATAAGGGAATTAGGTGGTAGGGGTGTTTTAGGGTTTAGGCTGGGTAACTGAATTGGGTGGTCAGAATGATTTAGGGTGGGTAAGGGAATGGGGTGATGAGGTTACAAAAAGTGAGGGGTTGGGGTTTTCCCTCAAAAATTCTTTATTTTCATATTTGTTTTAAAAAAATGACGGGCTTTGGGGGGGGGTTCCATCAATTAAAATACGTTTTACATATATAGCTATACATTTATGTTTGTGTAGGGGTTTCACTTACCTTCTATATACTTACCTTGTGTTGTACAAGCATATGTTGTAAATGGATGTGTTGAAATGTCATACAACACGATCTGCATCTCTCTACTGTCATTTTGCATTGTTTATAGGGTATTTGGACAAAATATCAAGTTGTAAAAATCTTGATACAGAAATATCGGAAACAAAATATTGTGTTATAAAATGATCGTGATGCAGAAATATTGTTGTCAAGCATATCAATTATTTTTTTTCAGGTAAGTAATATCATTGTTAAGAAAATCATTGTTGTTAATATCGTTTTCAATAATATAGTTGTAAAAAATATAATTTTTTCATTATCCTAATGTGTTTTAGTTTCTATACTAATTTTATGAGCTATTGTTTGTATAATTGTTAATAATATTTTTAAATATGATTTGGAATTTTAAGTGATTTTTAATTTTTAATGTTATTGCTAATAGTAATGTATAGTGTTGTAGCTGGTTGCTGGGTGTTTCCAGGGGGATAATGTGGGAAGTTAAGCAATAATTAACAATTAATTCATAATTTATTGTTCATTATTTAATTGATTATTAATTATGTAAATTGCTTAATAACTTTATATATTTTATTTTAGGTTTGGGCTGTTGGGTTTGCAAGGGTATAGGGTGGAATGTTAATTAAGTAATCAAATAACAAATAATTATTAATTGTTAATTCGTTTTTGATTATTAATTGTGTACAAATGTTGTTATACTTATTTATCCAAGTTATATTAAGTGTGGGCTGCTAGGTTTGTGGGAGTATACTGTGGCAAGTTAATTAGGTATTAAATAAAAAAATTTAATTGATAATTATTAAACTATTTAATAAAGATGTAAATTGTTTATTTGGTTTTCATTTTTTATATATACATATAAATGAAAACAATTGGTAAATTAATAATGTTCATATCAATAGTTTTTTTATTTTTGTTCTAAATTAATGTGTAATGTGTTTAAAGTGAAGTACTTTCACTAATGTCACACAGACGGGAGTGGGAATAGTACATTTTACCATGCCTAAGTCCAACGCATTCACTACTGTTGCACAGACTGGAGCGGGAATAGTACATCTTACCCCTCCGAATTCCAATGCTTTCCCTACTGTTGCACAGACTGGAGTGGGAATAGTAAATCTTACCCCTCCGAATTCCAATGCTTTCCCTACTGTTGCACAGGCTGGAGTAGAAATAGTAAATGTAACCCCTTCGAAGTCCAACGCTTTCGCTATTGTTGCCCAGACTGGAGAGGGAATAGTAAATTTAATCTTTCTGAAGTCTAACGCTTTTCCCTACTGTTGCACAGACTGGAGATGGAATGGGAATTTTACCACCCTAAGTCCAATACTTTCCCTGTTGTTGGACTGACTTGGAGTGGGAATAGTAAATATAACCACTCTGAAAGCCTACGCTTTCACTACTGTTGCATAAACTGGAGTAGAAATAGTATGTCTATTACTCCAAGACTTCAATACCTTTCTTAATATTTTTTAAATATATCTAGTATTATTATTTGTTTGTTTTTACATGTTATATTACATATACATATATCTCCACCACAAAATGCCAGTAGTTCAGGGCTTTGCCTCGCGGCGGTCCTTCGTGAAAACGGGCGTTTTCAAAACATTAAAAACCAACTCTTTCTTCCAGGAAAAAGTACTCAGGACACCCCAGGATGCTTGTGTTGTTTATTAGCAACAAGAAGTCACACACTGACGCGTTTTGCTGTTAAGGCTTGTTCACGGCGAAACGCGTAGGTGTGTGACTTCTTGTTGCTAATGAACAACACAAGCATCCTGGAGTGTCCTGAGTACTTTTTCCTGGAAGAAAGATTTCGCTTTTATATATATATATATATATATATATATATATATATATATATATATATATATATATATATATATTACCTACTGGCGGTCGCCAGTAGGTAGTTATAGTTAGGACCACGTTTCCATAGGAAATCCGCAACATTCTATTTTGAATAACTTTGGCGCCGGTCGACGAATCCTCGCAAATTTTTCAAAATAGGTGGGGCGCTACGCTCCGCTCCTACCCTGAAAGTCTCGGGGGGATTCGTCAAGCGGGGGCTGAGATAAAAGGGGGGTCCCAAAACGCGTTTTTCCCATGCATTTTTCCATAGGACCTTTAGACACAGCTACAGCCCGAACGGCTGAACAGAATTACTAGAAATTTGGCAGAGAGGTAGTCCTCAGGTCAAGGAAGTGCCTTTTGTAGGTTTGGTGTAAATCTGTTCAGTAGATTCTGAGAAAATAGCCTTTAAATCAATATATATATCTGAGCCAGCTTACGGTGCGCTTACGGTACGCTTACCGTACGCGTACGGTGGCGTGCACGAGCGCGATTCTGATTGGCTCTTAGTTCTTAGTAAACATTCGAATCGGCCAAAACCAGGAAGCGGCGGCCGCCATTTTCTCTCTCGCACTGAGAGTGTGGATTAAAATACAAAGCACAAAAACATGTAAAGGGGCTGTTTGGACAGCTCCAAAACACCTAGCCATGTTGAGGGAGTCCCCAAAGATCCCCCAAGGCCAAAAACGGAATTTTTATTTTTTCGCTAATTTCGCCGATTACGCTTACCGTACGCGTACGGTAAAAAAATATTTAAAAAAAAAAATTATCCACACTCTCCCCACCCCGTGTGCAAATGGTGCCCGAAGGGCACCATTTGTACATGGCTTGCAGAGGAAACATCGCGCCACGCCAAATCTCTTTCTTGGCTCCAGGGCTCCAGGACAGAGAGTCGCCAGTAGTCTCCCTCGCCGCCTCCCACCACATCGAGGCCGCAGTGGAGGAGGACTACAGTCCCCAGCAGCCCTCCAGTACCCGCCCACATCCGCCGGAAAGCGCGCCGGAGGCGCTACTTCAGTAGAGGTTCCCCCGGTGGAGCGGGGGGATCATACCTTGCAGAGGAAACATCGCGCCACGCCAAATCTCTTTCTTGGCTCCAGGGCTCCAGGACAGAGAGTCGCCAGTAGTCTCCCTCGCCGCCTCCCACCACATCGAGGCCGCAGTGGAGGAGGACTACAGTCCCCAGCAGCCCTCCAGTACCCGCCCACATCCGCCGGAAAGCGCGCCGGAGGCGCTACTTCAGTAGAGGTTCCCCCCGCGTCGCGGGACGCGCGCGGGCGTCGCCGGGCTGAGCCCGGGCAGAGGGCGGGCCGTCTGTGGCCGTCCGGGGCAGGACGAGGCTGGGCTGGGCCCCCCCCTTTGCATCGCCAAGCCGTACAGGTATTCACATAAACTATGGGGAAACGCACGATGAAGCCTATAGCTGTTAATACTGCTACCCCTATCGAGCTGTCATCATCGATTGATGTATTACTGGCTAATGCCCTTACCATGGTTACCAACGAGATTGCGGACACCGAACGCAGGATGTCCTTCGGACTTCCCACTACTACTACCTTGTCATGCTCCCAGCCCCTTAATGAATTACCTACTTTAGGTCTCCCCCTCTCCCCTACAGTAACAGTTATTAAACCATCAGCCCAATCTGACATTGTAACTTCTATTACTGATACAACCAGCTTGGTGACTGTACCTGTAACTGTCCAATTAGCGGAATCCGCACCAGACAAAACAACACGTCCCATCACAATAACAAGGGAGAAACGTAAGAGAGGCCCAGTGAAATGTTCCATAAACAAAAGGAAGCAACCAAATCACTGTAGAAACCAACCAACCCCACAAAGTCTATGGAACAAAAATAAAGGAGATGACTGTGAAATAGTGTTATCAGGCTCCATTGTGGACTTATCATCGCAACTGTCACCATTGGATGAAGGAGCGGGAAGACCCACCGTCTCTGTTTGTAGACTAGAGTCTCCTGCCCGGGATAAGGGTATATGTGAGGCCCCTAGACTATGCGATGAGATCTTTGACAATTCGGTCAGTACCCAGACCGAGCATACTGACCGTAATAACCAATTCAAAGTCAATGGCAATCTGATTGAGACTATCGTTGATACCATTTTTAAGCAAGTTGAAATTCAAATAGCTAAGCAATTTAATCTTGTTTTTAAAAGATTGGACAAAATCGAAACCCTTGTAAAAAAAGAGGAAATTAAAAGGAAAGGCACTATGAGTGTGGATGTCGCCCGGGGTGAAAAAATTATGAACAAATTAGAATCATTATGTAATGATCTGAGGGAGGGAGGTTTGGCCACTATTGATGACTCTGGCCACAGTTACACTAAAAGCTTAACAGCGGTTAAAGCCGTTCCATCTAGCAGTACCTTAACCAATATCCAACCCGCACTGACTAAGGGCCCAAATCATGACTCTTTTGGAGCAGCAGGAAGAGCTACTACTAATATTGTGAGCTCGGACGCTAATCCTACTATCACTCCATCAGTAACCCGAAAAGATAGGACAGGCAATAAATCGGAGAGTGTAAGCGTAAGCAGAGGTGCGACAGTAAGAAATAGCACCACTAACAATCTAGGACCATCACTCCACTTACCCCCAGAAGCCTGCCCATATGTTCTTGTGCTAGCTGGTGTACCAGCCCTTAATGAAAACCAAAGCGAGTCATGGCAACAACTGCACAATAAATGCATTGATTGGCTGACTAAACATAAAGGGGCAAGATGGAACATATCTAATGAGATTATATCAACCCGTCGGGTAAGCTGGGTGGGCCCACAACAGAAAAATATCAGTGGGGACTGCATAGTGATTAACTTCCGACACCCGAGCTCAGTAAGATTCTTTTTAGACACACACAATACCTATGCCAGTACATCGACTGTCATAACTCTTCACCCACTGGGCCATTTTTATAGGCCCCCACACAGAATATTTCAAACGGCCCCTAACACAATTCCTTTATTCAACAGATTCTCCGCTCTATCTGAATTAGGTAGCTTAGATTGACCACTATTAACTTCCTCCACTACACCGGATAAAGTTACTAGTACAATGTCTTTGGAAAGGGCAAAATTTATAAACACTCCTGAGCCCTGTCCAGATGGATTAACCTCACCCCTTGTAGTATGCCCCGACCTTCCCATTGCCCACTCTTCTCGCACCACTATTCCACCAATCGACACTCTTAGTATCATTAGTTGGAACATTGCTGGGCTCTCAAGCAAGATGAAAATTAAAGAGTGGGTTACATGGATAAGTCACTTTGATGTGGTAATGCTGCAGGAAACATGGTGCACATGTCCTCAATTACTGGAGGGTTTTTTCGCCCATAATCTTACTGCTTTGCCCTCCGTTTCGGGGCGACCAAGTGGTGGTTTATCCATCTGGGCAAAAGTTTCTAAAGACGTGAAAATTGAACCTTTACATGTGGTCAGTAAACATCTGATAGCTGTGAAATATGTTGCAAGGTTAAGAATTTGTCTTATAAACTTTTATAATAATGATTTTATTAACCATCCAAATCCTACTTTCTTGGAATTGTTTAATTTTATTGATGAAGTTGCAAATGGGGAAAAGTTTGGCCAATTTGATGGCATTTGTGTCGGTGGAGATTTTAATGCCCACATCCACCATACATCCCCGCCCTGTAGACGAGGTGTTGAATTATTGGATTTATTACATAGCAGGGATCTAGATGATGTAATGAGCCTATGTGGATCCCCTGAGGGAATTGAGCCGGCCCCTACTTACATTGGCCGTGGTAGTTCAACTACGATTGACTATATGTTTACCTCTTCCCTCCTTAGTGAAGTGTTATTTAGCTCTGAGGTTGTTAGTAGCCCATATAGCGATCATCTGCCCATAGTAATCCAACTTAAATCTATTAATAAACCTATAGGCCCTTATGAGACAGGAGCCCAAAATATTACTGTTTCTACAGATGGACTCAGGATTGTCTGGAGAGGGATCGACAACCAAGAGATCCTATCTACTGTGATCAGGAATAATCCTCTGTTGATCTCCAAATGTTTAGCATTCGGTGGCCCCGACATAATTAAGTCTTTTTGTGATTTATGCACAGTTATAAAAAGGGCAATATCTAGACCGTCAAAAGAACACAATGTAACCGATCAAAGATGGTTTGATACTAATTGCTCGAGGGCCAATAGAGAACTCAGAAAGGCCTTGGCAGTAAAACCTCGAGATGTGTCCCTTGTCAGTTCACTACGCTTTAAATATAAACACGCACTAAAAGTTAGAACTGAAGAGCTTTTAATAAGCCACTGGGATAATTTAACTAAATCTGCTGCCCTAAAAGATTCAACTGGGTTTTGGAGAAACGTAAAGAATTTGAGAGCCCTGGGAAGTAACATCACCCCGATTAACTGCAATATCACAGGAGACTCTTGGGTCACCCACTTTTCGAAATTATATGCGGAAGTTGGAGACCATACCGAGGATAGTTTCCCAGATAGCACCATAGCTATAACACTAGAGGAGGTAGAGGAAGCTATTGGAAATAGTGCCGGTAACAAGGCACCAGGCCCGGATGGTCTGTCTATCGACCAGATTAAATCCAACATAAGCTTCTGGGCCCCCTTACTCTGTAATCTTTTTAACAACTTGAGTAAGAAATCTATCCCCTCGACTTGGTCCAGTAGTACTATCGTACCTATTTTCAAAAAGGGAAATAGGTTGGACCCGGGGTGTTATCGACCAATATCATTGATCGATAATACCCTGAAGGTCCTTGGCAGGGTCTTATTTGATAGAATTAGCACATGGGCAGATGACAATTCTATCATCCACCGCTGCCAGTTAGGCTTTAGGAGCAAACTTGGCACGGTGGAACAATGTCTGAACCTCAACCTTATAATGGCTAAATACACAAGAGCTAAACAATCCCCTCTGTATTTTGGGTTCATGGACCTAAGCTCGGCATTTGATTTTGTAAATCGTTCCCGCTTATGGTCCATTCTTTTAAATTACGGCTTAGATGAACCATTAGTCCACTTTTTGGCCAACCTCCATTGCAACCTGAAGGCCCGCGTCCGAATAAATAATGAAGGCGAGGTCTCAAATGAAATTTTAATAGGCAAGGGGGTCAGACAGGGCTGCGTTCTGGCCCCCTTGCTTTTTTATATTATACATCAATGAATTAACCCACTCTCTATGTAACCTGACAAAAGACGTCCCTATGATTAACAAGAAACCAATCCCGGCGTTACTTTACGCGGATGATGCGGTACTTATAGGCCGCACCCCGAACGCTCTACGTATTTTAATCTCGGGATTTGTTGACTACATGTCTGACTTAGGTTTGTGCACTAATTACAGTAAATCTTTTATAATGACCTGTGGCCCTAAAAACTACAAAATCCCAAAGATTGTGATAGGCCAAAACTCCCTAAAAAGCACTTGCACTTTCCCATATTTGGGCCTGCTATTTTCTAATAGCGGCTCGTGGCAACCCCACGTTGCAGTGGGGAGAAATAAACTCTCAAAATCGATTAACTCTGTTATCTCTCTCCGTCAACCGCGCCAGGCGGACGTGGTTTCCAGCTTATTACAAATTTATCGGAGCCAATGTCTCCCAACTGGCACATACGGGGCTGAAGTTTGGGGGTTTTCGAACTGTTCCGAACTACAGAGAGAAGAGAACAGATTTTGCCGGAAAATTTTGGGGGGAGTCATTAGTGCACCAACTACTGTATGCCATAATGAATTAAAACTACATTATGTTGAGGATTTTATAAGAGCAAGACCCGCACTGTTCTGGTTAAGGGTCTGGAAAAACCCGGCAGCTTCCTTGTCCCGCGAGATTATTTTGGACTGTCTGAATTGCGAGAATGTCGACTTAATTCCCTGGATTAATGCGGTAGAAAAGAGCCTTATGAGTGTTAATTATGGTCATCTTTTTACATACCCCGACCAGATTGATGGCTCCCACAAAAATGTAGTGAGAAGGGCACTCTATCAGCATTACCACAAAGAGAGGGAAAGAGTAGATTTTGTGAAACCATCTATTATCAATTATTTACAAATCCAGGAATCATCTCTTGAATTCTCGACGTTACCTCAGCCCTATTTACGTAAAAAATTGGGCAGATGGAAGAGGACCTTACTCTTCAGATTCAGAGACCGGAGTATTATTAATCTTATCTGTTTTCCATTGGGTTACATCAAAAATCTGGAAAAATTAAATTGCCCATGTGACCATGGTGGAACCCAGAGTATGTTACACTTTATCTTTGGCTGTGGTTTTTACATGAAGTTTACAAGGCACTATTTAATCCCCTATTGTAGAAAACATGATTTGACCGACCTCAATCATGCTTATAGACATTTTTTAATGTTGGGATCTGATGAATTAATTTTTAGAGTTAGCAATTTTCTTAATGCTATTGTATGCTCACGCAGGTCCTTGAGAATTGATTAATTTTATACCAAGATATGCACTTTGCACTTTAAAACATGATCTGCACTAACCTAATGTGTTATAACGTATTTGTCTTGTTTTCATAATACCTATGTTTATCCTTTGCTATACACTGCTATATATTGTATCTAAGGTGGTTTTATGCATTGTACAGTATAAAGGTCATTTGAGTTTTCATTGCTGTTTTTATAAATTATATTTGTAAATGATAAGTTGTGGCCCAAAATTGCAGTATTATTTGTGTGTATTTTTAAAATTTATTTTGTGCTTTTATGGATGGTTTTTGAAATCCGAATAAAGTCTATTTGAATTGAATTGAATTGACATGGCTTATAAGAGGTGTGAAAAATTTAAATATTACCTATTACCTATTTAAAACGAAGTGCATCATATGTTCTCCATGTGCGCACGGTGCGCGAAGCGCATCGTGCGTACATGGCCCATCTAGCGTAACGTGGGCACGCGGTGCGCGTAGCGCACCGCGTGCCCACCGTGCGTGCACGGCATTAACTGCGTAAAGTGGGCGCGCGGTGCGCAAAGCGCACCGTGCGCGCACGGAAAGAACTGCGTTAAGTAGGCACGCACGACACGAATGGCGTACAGTAACTTAGCATTTAAAAAAACGTACAAATTCACTGAAAAAACCATAGGTTTCACACACGTTATAGTTAGGAATTAGCATTTAAAAAACCTTGCAAATTCACTGAAAAAACCATAGGTTTCACACGTTATAGTTAGCGGAAATTTTACTGATAAAAAACCAATGAAATTCCCCCGTTATAGTTAGTGCAGGCAACTATAACTCACGCGACCGCAATCTTCTGCTGATGACATATGTGTCTTTATAAAAAAAAAATATTTGTAATATATGTATAGCTAAAAATTTATGGAAGAAGACATGGGCAAATAAGTGTCTAAATACAGTATTAGCATCAGCAGAAGATTGCGGTCGCGTGAGTTATAGTTGCCTGCACTAACTATAACGGGGGAATTTCATTGGTTTTTTATCAGTAAAATTTCCGCTAACTATAACATGTGTGAAACCTATGGTTTTTTCAGTGAATTTGCAAGGTTTTTTAAATGCTAATTCCTAACTATAACGTGTGTGAAACCTATGGTTTTTTCAGTGAATATATATATATATATTTTTTTTTTATATATATATATATATACATATTATGTTTACATTTGTATAATATATTTAGTAAATGTATTTTTCTGATTTTATAATTTTTTATATTTAATTAATTTGGTAATTTATTTTAATGTTTTGCAGTTGGTTTGGTAATTTTTTTTATGTATTATAGAGGGCTAAGAATTAGGATTGCCCCAAATTACGGAAATCCCAATCCCCAGGATGATGGCAGAATGGGCTGAATGCAATCTTAATTCATTCAGGAAATTGGTAGAAATTCTGGTCAAGTATGCAGAAACGGACAGAATTGCCCTTCAACAACAAATAGGCATGCTGGAGCAAAACATAGCAAAGATGGAACCACCCCATAATATATCTAAAATGCGAGAAGAAATGATGGGCAGAATTAAAAAAGAGGAGGATAAAATTAAGGGCAGGAAGGCATACAAATTCCAGAGAGACAAGGCTGATTATGAAAATGTTCAGATATTTACCTTTGCAAGGAAATATGACTCATTGAGAAACCCTAAACAGGGGGAAAAGAGGAGCGCTCTTAACTATAAAGGTCCAATTACCATATCAACATCAGATCTAAGCTCTGCGCTGGAGAGCGATGCAGAACCCGAATTGAGTCATGATACTCAGCCTCGTCAAAAACTAACCCTCGCGGAGGAGCTTGATTTTTTGTGCCAGGATGGAATACAGACCCTGCAGCCGAGAGGCAACAAACTCGCCAAAGGCACAACAAAAGACGAAGGGAATGACAAAAGTCCATCAAGAAGCGCAAAAAACAAGAAAACAACCAATGTATGTTGGAAACGCAAGTGATGCCAGATACTAAAACAATAATCAATATAGCAAATATGGATCTATCGCAAGCTGAATTACAACTCTTGTCCCTTGGATTATCTTACTGCCCGGAAAGCAGTTTTAATTATGCATAGACCCGGACAGATGTTTTTAAATTTATACGTAAACTTAAATTGGGCAAGTACCATCTGCTCCAAAAAAAACAAAATATGACAATAAAGGAGCGAGACAAAGATCATCTCTGTAGTACCATGGCATTTACTGCAAGTGATCAAGCACTACTTAGAGATCTATAAGACCTTCAAAAGGAAAGTTCTAGCCAGAACTCAACAGATTTTGGAGCCACACAAGCTGTCGTTACTAATGAGCTGTTTCTTAGACCAAACACACCCTTCAAAAACAAATCAACCTTCAATCCGATCATGCCTAGAGATTCATTGGACATTTTTAATGAACAAGTAATGGCACAAATTAAACAACTCAACTGTAGGCTCCAAAAAAACAGATGTAAAATACAAGCATGGAGTGGAAATACAGCCAACTCGTGTCGAAACTACAAAAAGAGAAAGAAATTATAATCAGAAATTCGGACAAAGTTGGAAACATCGCCCTTTGGCTAAGGAAGGACTACATGGAAGAGGCTCTGTCTCAATTGAATGACACTTCTTGCTAGAAAAGGAGCTCTCCTTTAACAGTTAAGACCACTCACAATAAATTCAGTACAAAATTACTGGCTTGGAATGTGCAGGATTACTAAATTTGGATGAGTATAACTTTTTGAAGAAGGGGCATCCAGTCATGCCAGTGATTTATTTTTTGCTAAAAGTTCACAAAAATTCAAGCAAGCCACCAGGGAGACCGCTAATCGCTGCATGCGATGGGTTGCTGGTAAATACATCGCACTACATCGACTATTTTTTGCAGGATTACGTCAAGAACCTCCCATCCTATTTAAAGGACACAAGTGACTTTATGTGCAAAATTGATGACCTGACGTGGCAGAACGATTATATTCTGATGTCAATGGATGTAACGTCATTATATACAAGTATAAGACATCAAGACGGTATCCGAGCCTTAGAATATTTCTTGAACAGCAGGCCGATGTGCTTATCACAACATACGAAGATGCTCATAAATATGACTCAGTTTTGTTCAGAAAATAATTTATTTCTATTTCGAAATCAGATATATCAGATGCAGGGTGGTGTCGCCATGGGAGCCAGCTTCTCCCCCAGCTATGCATGTTTGCACATGGGCTGGTGGGAGGAGCTGGTTGTCAGGGGTGATTTTAATTACACAATGGTAAATCACGTTGTAGTCTGGCTACGATATATCGATGATCTTTTTGTTGTGAGGAGAGGAAACGAAGAAAGTGCCTTACAATTTGTTTCTTCACTAAATGAGAATGAAATCAATTAAAACTTTATTGCCACATTCAGCTCAGATGCAGTGGATTTTTGGATGTAAAAGTTAGTATAGTAGACAACAGACTAGTTACATCACTACACCGTAAACTAACAGCTGGTAATACAGTTCTCCAAGCAACTAGCTCTCACCCAGTTCACTTGTTAGAAAGTATACCAAATGGGGAGATGTTATGATGAAGACGAATAGTCAGTGATGAACAGGAGCTGAGACTTACACAACAAGCCAGTAAAAAGAGATTCTTAGAAAGAGGCTACTCTCCAAAAACAATTGATACAGCTATTGCCAAATCTAACCAACATAGTAGGTCTGTACTATTATTTAGCAAAACAACACCATTAGAGAGAGAAAGAAGTGACAACTCAAAGCACAACAATGATCCCATCAGAATTATCCTAACATACTGCAAACAGGAAAAACAATTTAGGAGTATTTTCCAACGGAATTGGCCTATAGTGGCAGATAATCCAGTAATTGGACATCTTTTGACAAGAACACCCTCTATCTCTTATCGAAAAACATAATCTATGGGCGATGATCTAGTCAAGAGTAGCCCAGAACTGGAGGAAGGAACCTCATGGCTAAGCGCAAGGAAGGGCTTTTTAAAACAGACACAAAGGTGCCGATTCCGATCCTGGAGAAACCGGGTACGAACCGTCGGTCGGAGCGTTTTCTCCGTCCGACTCGTCCCCGGTAAAAACACCATACAAACATGCAAGTACGATTCGTACGGAAACACCATTTCCGTACGAATCGTACAAAACACCGACCGACACAAAAATATATACGAATGTGATCCGGGACAGCGCATACGCGACATGCGGACGGAGTTAGGCAGCTTTTTACGTACCAGCAAGTACGATTCGAACCGACAGCACTCCGGACAGCAATATTTTTACGGCATCCAAAAAGTGCCGGAAAAGCTAAGTATGCCGTGAAGCGTGAGGAAAAGGGGGCCCGTTACGTGCCGAACACCCCACAGACCCCCCCGTATGTACGGTGCGGACCCCTACCCCACCCATGTATGTACGGTGTGGACCCCCACCCCACCCATGTATGTATGGTGCGGACCCCACCCCCGTATGTACGGTGCGGACCCCCACTCCACCCGTGTATGTACGGGTGGGGTGGGGGTCCGCACCGTACATACACGGGTGGGGTGGGCGTCCGCACCGTACATACGGGGGTGGGGGTCCGCACCGTACATACACGGGTGGGGTGGGGGTCCGCACCGTACATACACGGGTGGGGGTCCGCACCGGACATACACAGGTGGGGTGGGGGTCCGCACCGTACATACACGGGTGGGGTGGGGGTCCGCACCGTACATACGGCGGTGGGGGTCCGCACCATACATATACGGGTGGGATGGGGGTCCGCACCGTACATACACGGGTGGGGGTCCGCACCGTACATACACGGGTGGGGTGGGGGTCCGCACCGTACATACACGGGTGAGGTGGGGGTCCGCACCGTACATACGGGGGTGGGGGTCCGCACCGTACATACACAGGGGGCTGGGGGTTCGGTACGTACATACGGGGGGCTGGGGGTCCGGCGCGTACATACGGGGGGCTGGGGTCCGGCGCGTACATACGGGGGGGGGCTGGGGGTCCGGCGCGTATGCAGGCACATGTTTGGACGTCTCCATGGTTGCTATAGAGGTTCGCTCCGTACGGTGTTTTTACCATACGGTTGTGCATTCGGACAGACGGGACGGATCGTACTTGCGCGTTCGGACTTCGGTTTACCGAATCGTACGTAAAACTGTCCTGGGACGTGTCGGACACCTTTTCCGACCCGAGGACGTGTCGGGGAATTATCCCAATGCGATTCATAGGGAGTTTTTTACATACGAATCGTACTTGTCAGTTTGTACGGGACTTGTACGATTCGTACGTAAAAAAATCCGGATACGATTCGTACAGGGAATATTTTTACAGGATCGGAATTGGCACCTAAGAGTCCTAAGGGCCTGAATACCACCAAAGACCTTTATACTTGTTTGTAGAAGATTTGTAACACATGGGTTTCCAGATAGGCATTTTTATCCATTTATCCATATATTTTATAGGAATATGGTTTTATATTTATATTTATATTTTCATATATACATTTATAACAATAACCTTTTATTATTGTGCATATGATCGGCAAATAATAAAGTTTAAGATTTTATAGATGTCTAGATGACCTATAAAAAAATTCATGTAGATACTATTCGTTCATCTATTATGTCTCGTAACATTTAGAAAGATACGTCTGAGTATAAGAACAATAATCATATAAATAACATTTGTTTTCTATATTTTGATGATTGTATTTTTGAGAAAACAACAATAATTGTTTTAGATAAGGAAAACCTCACTGCTGCTAGCACAATAACACATTTTTTTCCAAGTTTTATTCACACATAGCACTATGCCCTTTATTTAGGGTTTTAAGTGACATAACTTACATTGATGTATATATGGATTTTGTGGCCTTTAACTGTTAACCGGTATTTTACTGCAATTGTATTTTGTCAACAATGGATAATTTCTTATTTTTAAATGCATTTAATCATCTCAATGCAATGATTATATCATACATTTATGTGTACATTTAACTCACGATTCAGTGGCATTCAATTTGCGCTTAAAAAAAATCTAAAATCTAAGATTGTATTAATTTTTAGATGAGGCTACAAAAAAACACATATTAATTTTTTGCCGATAATATCCTTTTAGAAATGATGACGTGTAGTCTGTCTTCCACATCCATTGAGGATTATGTGTGCACTGGTCACTTTAAAAATGGGTGATCTGAATGAGCAGCTTGTCATGTGATCAAGGCCGAAGGCGGCCGAAATGCGTAATGGCGGACAGCTCTTAAACTGAGCAATCCCAGATTTGGTGGTCCGTGTCCGTTTATTTCGTTTATCTGTGGGAGAGGTGGAAGTGGATGTGTGGGATATATATATATATGTGTGTGTGTGTGTGTGTGCGCACACGCATGCGTGTGCATGTGTGTGTTTATAGTAGTAAATTAAAAAAAATAACCCACAAAATTTAATGTAATGTAAAATATATATTTAACCCCTTCCCCGCTCATGACGGAACCGCTCCGTCATGAGCCACGGTTGCCGTGTGCTCATGACGGAGCGGTTCCGTCATGCCACGACCGTTGGCGGCCGCTCCGCCCACGCGGCGCTGTTTCCCCGCCTGTGCGGGGAGACAACGCAACTGGGCGGAGTCATGACGGAACCGCTCCGTCATGAGCAAAGCTCAACCGTGGCTCATGACGGAGTGGCTCCGTCATGAGCACAGCGCCACCGCGCTGCCCCCCCGCACCCTCCAGCGCTGCGGCGGAATTCCCGCCGCAGCGAAGGGGTTAAGTAATAGTGTTATATATGTTTACACAAACATATACCCACACATGTGTGTTTACATAAGTATAAATGTATATATATTACATATTATTTAAATGTATTTAATTTACATTATATTAGTTATATATTAAAATATTTAAGATTTACTATTTTAAACTATATATGTTAAAAAAAAATATCTCTGTAAGTTTGTTTTTTTTAACAATATTAGTGTGAAACAATATCTTTTTTCAATATTTTTGCACATACCATTATGAGTATAGGTGCACGATATTTTTGTAATCAACATTTTTGATCCAATATTTTTGTCTCGTGATATTGTTGTTTTCGATATTGTGTCAGTGATCCGGCAAGCCTGCCTGCAGTGGTGCAGCAGACTCTACTAGTAAAATATAGGGGCCATATCATATAAAAAAGGCGCTGGACTCCCTAGTTAAGTGAGTCTGAACCACAGGTTTGGGCTGACTGGTGTCTTGCATAGTTGAGGAGCTGGAGTACCGTTATTTTACCACCTTACAGTGGTAAATGGTTGTTTGTCACTGGAGCTTTCAGGGAATGAGATGCTTTTTGCAGGAAGTATAGCAGCCTTTGTTACCCTGCTTTTGGAGACAAACTGGAAGACTGCAAAACCTCAAGGGGCATAAAACAGGTGGAAAGGAGGGTGAAATAAGTGTCACGGAAGAGGAGTACTGTGGTGGGTAATGAAGGGAACAAAGGAAAACAGCGGAAAGTAAAGCAGAATTACAGCATCTCCCTGATGGGCATTTGCATGTGCTAAACGAAGAGGTGTTGCAAGAAGGAAAGATGGATAGCACTGTATGTGAGGCAGTGGGAAGAGGTTCAAGGACATATAACGAGACCTGAAGTCTTTAAAAATGGCGAGTATTATGAAAGGATGGGACTTTAAGAAGGTGTGGCAAACGAAGAGGCATTAGTTGGTGAAATGTGACACTCGCTGAAGGGTCAGCCTCTTCCAGGGAGTGAACTCCACTCCCACTCTCCAGCAGTGCCCCTCATCTCTCCTTAGCCCCTCATTCACATGCATTTCATTTATTTCATGGCGCTACTCATAGCAGCGTAGGGTGTCAGAGCATCTACCATCACACACACATTTATGCAGGGACAATGAATCATACATATGTAGATCAGTCTATAGGGAATGTTACATAAGACAATGAGGATTACAAGGTGCCACATGTCATCCATGGTAGTAGGCAGTATATTTTAAGAATATTTGGTCTGGAGAAGCACAAACTTACCATTTAAAACGAACCACAGTAGTTGGAGTTGGCTTTACTAATCGGAATGTATTTCTACCCATACAAACCTTTTTTAGCAACATTAGGATAATAATAAAGACTGAGGGAAAAACATAGTCTTCTAACTTATACCATGCAGTTTGCAATCAACTATTTAATGACAATTCATGGGTCACTCTGCTATATTAAGATTGTAACTAATGAACTTCAAGTAACAAAAGGATCTCTGTGACAAAAGAAGTAACCCACTGAGCTACCCACATAAAACACAGTTCTGTGCTCTGCATGGGACACGTTCTTTGCAGCAGGTATATTAACGCTCTGCGCTACTTAATGATAAGTCAAAACTGCCACAAGACAAAACTGGATCTCTCTACAGCAGCAACATTAATCACGAGAGTTATCTTGATATTTTCATTTTTGCCTGAAAACTGATGGATACATGAACTTTGCAGCAAGTGCTTTGTAAACCATAGATTAATTTTATCACACCACCAGCTGACCCCACCAACCACCCCACTAGCTCAGCGCCAGATGCACCAGTCACAGTCCTGTCAAGTGGAGTGTGGTACAAGAATATCACAGTAAGAATATCGCCATGCATTACTAACAGTAGCGGTCCGTGGAGGGAGTTGGGTGGGGCAGTGAGGCGGGGCGGGGAGGGAAATGTAAACACCGGAATATTGATGAACGGAGGTAAGTACACATTTAAATAAATAAAACGAATTTCGTTGCGCGCGCTGCATCGCATTTTGCGATGAAGCCGGGCGCGCAAAGGAATACGTTTTATTTATTTAAATGTGTACTTACCTCCGTTCATCCATATTCCGGTGTTTACATTTCCCCGCCCCGCCTCTCTGCCCCACCGAACTCGCTCCACGGACCGCTACTGATTACTAACATATCCTGACTATTGTTTTCAAACATATTGCCTCACTGGAGTTAATAGTAGATAATCTAGACCCAATGGGAAAGTACTTTTTAAACAATACTCATAACACAATATTGATGTCCAACAGTATTTCTGGCTACATTAGTCTGACTTAAACCCCAAATTCAATTAAGTAAAAATAGCTTATGAAAAAGAAAAAAAACTGGGAGCACTGATTGCATGGTTTGCCTAGTGGACCTATTGCTGCTGGCTAAGGTAGGGGCTTGACCTTAAAGCTGCCGGCTAAAGTAGGAGCTTGACCTTAAAGCAGGTGTCTGGGTAAGAAATTAGGGGCATATTATCAAGGGTAGGCGATAAATTTATAGTCGCTTTAGCGTCCGTTTACGGGCGAAAAGCGGCGATAAAGTTTATCGCGATATCAGCAAGGCCACGCTAGCGCGTGTTTTGCTGATTTTGCTCCCGTTTCCAGCACGCCTAACTTCGCATCGCTAATGAGATGCAAAGTAAGCGTATCTGTGGAAACAACATGGGTAAATATCGCGAAGGCAGCTTCACGATATATACAATGCACGGAAGCGATTATTTGAATCGCTCTAAGTATGCCTTAACGCAGGAATTTAACGTCTGTTAAATTCCTGACTATGGCATACCTAACATGGGAGGTGGATTCATGTGATACGACCACAGGGTCGTATCATCAAGCATATCGCCGTTTTACATGGAACATCACTGGAAAACCAGCGATGTTCCATGGAAAAGGGCGCTATCGCTGGAATATACATCGCCATGGCGCTAAGCGTTGTTGATACAACGCTAGCCTGGCGAAATATTCCAGCGATTGATAAAAATGCGGTATACAAGGTCAGCGATAATCATCGCTGCCTGTTGCAAATATGCCCCTTAGGTTATAAGTATCTCACTTACCACACAAAATGAACCAGCCCATATTTGTACAAACTTCATGCATGTCCAGTCACAAAACCTAGAACATGAAGAAAAACAATTAACACATATGCATGGAAAATGCTAAATCATGGGTAACACACATCACAGCTGCAGTAATATTCATACCAGTAATGTTGATACCAGAAAATAAATTGTCTTTTTGGGCACAGTACAGGCGAGATCATTTACGAGAACACATGACATCATGAATACTAAGGGCCTGATTATGAATTGTGGTGGTCCAATTGCCGGACCGCCGTTGCGGCAGTCGAAGGAGTGCCGCCAAGCTACCAGCATCCCGCCATGTACCGCCACAATTGTAATCAGGCCCCAAGTCTCAGAAAAATATATATGTGCAATAATAGAATTCTACACATTACATTCTGCATAACATTAGGTTTACTTCCAGACTGTTAGGAGGCAGTGCTGCAGTGAGCGCAGAAAAATAGTGTATTTTGACACCTGCAAAGGATTGGTACACGCTCCTCCAAACATATTTGTAGGGAACTGGCGAGAGCCACTTTTATAACACGTGCATGCATGTAAAATGTAAAATCAGGTTTGATTAACACTTCAGGGCTGCAGAAATTTTGTAATAAGTGGAGGTTTGCAATCTCCCTATAAAATAGTTACAATATTTTCTTATTTAAAGGAGTGTTCTGATGTTAGACGGAGCCTGTAATAAGAAAATTACATCTCTGGTGGTTTGTAATAATATTTTCCCATGGGAGGAAGGAGTCCTTTATGACCTTCTGTTTTTTTAATTGAGCCTGCTGCATACGTCAGTGCCTCCTCAACCCACATCTCACAACCGCTAAGTGACCAGAGCAGCCACACAGACCCGCATCTTTTTGGGTCGAAGCCTACCAGACATTACAGCTGTCAGGGTGCGAAAAGACTTCATGTGAGCATTCTGATGGATTCCCTGGGGATGCATTCTGTCTATTGCTTATCATTGGCTCTGTGGTTTGTAACACACATTTTCTAGATTTCTATTTGCTGGCTTTATTTGTTTTAGGCTGTCCAGCATGTCTTTGTCTCTCCTGTGGATCAAAGCTTGTTCACCATCACTCCTTGTATTCTTCAACGAGTCCTCACTTTCTGTAAACAGGCCTTTAAAATATGTCTTATCTTGTCACATTTGCTGTGTGTTCAAAGACAAAGGTCAAATGTCAGGTTCTGTCTTCCAAGGGAGCTTGGTATTTACTTTTCTTTCTCTAACTTCAAAGTGGGACGATTTATCTGACAATCTTGCCGGGTACAGGGAAAGAAAAGTTTTTTTTCTACCACACAACAAAATGTAAATGTCTGTAAATTAACTGTGCAAATATTTCAAAATATATCCGAATTAGGAAAGCACAAATCAAGTGCCTTTTTTTGTAATTCGGAAGTGTGGTGGAAACACATACTTCAATACGATCAAAACAAATCAGTACAGTAAGTGATGCCATTTCCATACATGATTGTGTGTGGGCTGTACACGACTTCACTGTACCACAATCCACCTTATGCCACTCCACTCTGACACTCTACAACACTCTACTTCACTATGTGCCACTGCACAGCACTCCACTCTACCCCACTCCACTCTACAACTCTACTCCACTCAGTGAGGTGCTGCATGTTGCCCCGTCTCTACCACCCACAGCTTGTCCCTTGCTAACATTCCCACCCTGTTTGTTTTTTCTTCTTGGTTATTCCGCTGCCTCAAGCTCCTCTGTTGCTACCCTTCTCTTTGCCTGTTGACCCCATGCATTTACTCCCCCCAACCCGCTCCTCCATTGCACTCCTTCTGTCACAGTCCTTAAAAAATATTTTCATTTTATGGATGTCCTGGCAGCTCTCTCTTTTCAACAGTGTTTTTTGTGCACCTTTTAAAATCTTTGGTTTATTTTTAGGTCTCGGCTAGACAGAGCATGCGCTGTCTCAAAGAGACATGTTCTTTTCATTATGTGGGCTTCAGCCCACCCGTAGGTTTACCATTTGCTCCCTCCATTGTCGCTGTCATATCCTTTGTCTCCGTTTGTCCATGTGTGAAGCCCTCCCCAGAGCATGGACCAAGTGCTAGTTTCCATCCTCTGCCCCTAATTTAGAAGCTACTTTTTTCTTTGTGTTTGAGCACTCCACACGAGTGTTTGTGTTTTCACTCGTTCCGTCCTCCATCTCCTCTTCTCTTTTAACCCTCCCACCTGCCCCATCTCAACCCCAGCCAGAATGCCCTCACATCCAAATCCTGCTTTATCTGTGCATGAAATACGTGCAGGAAAACTTTAGAAGACGTAAGCTAAATTTTCTTCTCACTTGTTTTACAACACTGAATTTATAAACGCATCATCAGGTGTTATCGTTCTGTAAATTTGTTTTCAATTTAATATACCTCAGAATGAGTCTGCAAAGCTCAGAATGAGTCTTCAAAATTCAAAAGCACGTGATTTGCGGTGTGTTTGACTACTTTAGCATGTTTGCTAATAAAATAATAACACTGTAACAAATAGTGCTTCTTTCCAATGATTACATGTAAAATTCCAGTTCTGTGTTTAAGTTAATCAGAAGATATTTTCTTTGTGCGTATTCTAGAGGCAGTAGAGTCCATAGTGCCATCTTGCGGCCAATACGAGAACGGGTGATACTTCAGGTTAAAGAATATCATAGCGCCGCCTACTCGCAGGCTTCAGTTTACATGATTGAAAAATTTGCCTTATTTTTTCCCCTGGCTCAAAGTGGTGGTGAATATAGAAGCTAGGAGTTCAGCATATTCTCTATTACCTTAAATAAATATAAGTATTTCAGCAACACGCTCTCCCTAGTCACAGACTATTTTGTTTGGCATTCTTTAGGAAAAGATCACTTTACAAATGTTAGTCACGTTTGTAATGGTCATCAGTGTCTGTAGCATTTAAGATCATTGCCCTTTGAAAAAATGAGAGGGAATCTTTTTTCAAAGATATTATCAAAATTGACTTCTTAGATGACCCACATAGTTGCATAACTTGATATTTATTTGACAGGTTTCTTAATACTCATAACGCAAAATGTATTATAATAAACTAATATACATGACTAAAAAACATTAAGATTGACAAAGCCAATAGCTCTCGCATCGCCTAGACCTATCAGCTGTGCCAATGCTTGTTTTTTTTTAGTTACCCACCCTCCAAGTGAAGTCCACCATCTTGCGATGGTAAATAAAACAATAATTAAAATGACTGCTGTTTGTTGCCGTATGGGGGGGCAAGCATGGTAATGCAAGCGCACGTACATCAGGGTCACCAAAGTGTGATGATGTGTACACATGGCATTAACTTGCTCGTCGCACTCTTTTTCAGATATTTTTTATTTTTACCGTTACTGCAGACCACCAGCAAAAAATCATTGGCATGCCATTTGGTTGAAAAAGCAAGCCCTATTTACTTGGCCAATACTTGTTTGTCTTCCACTCTCTGCCTCTCTCAGTGACAGGACAGGCTTCATAATAGCTGATGGGGTTAGAAGGAGAAAAGGACTTGCCAGATAAGAGGCAACATGCTCACCCACTGCCCCCTTAAAACAGAAGCTGAAAAAAGTCATGTGTAGGTGATAATTCAGATAGAGGGGGGCAACTTTTTACATTGATTGGCATTCCGCCTACTGTACATGTAGAAGGATATTACAATTCACCTCAGTCATTTAGTTGGTTGAAAAGCTAGATGTGGCTGCAGGTGTCATACACAGCATATGCCATCTGCCAGTGGTGCACATGGTCAAATAGAAGGAAAGTAAGAATAAAAAAAGCAACAATGAAAATAAAAACATACATTTGCTCTTTATGTAGACAAGTTGACTTGTTTTTGCTTGAAGTGTTCTGTGCTTTTTCTCTTCCCTTGGATCTGAATAAAAAGTATGCATTCAGCAACAATTTACCTTCTTATCAAAGTTTTGTTATATCTTGTGTATTTATCTATGTATATTCCCTGTTGATTTGGCCCTTGCTGTTCATCCAATGTGAATGTGCTGCGTGGAATGTTGGAGTGGTGATGATGAATGGAATGCTTGGGTGCGTGTGAGGTGAGGAGTGTCAGTTGGAATATGGGCTGAGCAGCAGGCGCTCCTCTATGCCACTGCACTCTATTGACACTCCACTTTACTCTGAAACAGTGTTCTCTGCACTACTCTGTTCTACTCTGTGCCATTCCACTCTACACCACTGCAATATACCCTGCACCACACTACTTTACGCTGCTGCACTCTCTGCCACTGCACTCTACAACACTTTATTTGAAACCTGTAGACTCTACGCCAATCTACTCTGCACCACTGCACTCTACGTCACAATAGTCTGCAGTGCAATACTCTACTCTATGCCACTGCACTCTACACCATTCTACTCTGCACCATTGCACTCTGTCACTTTACTCTGCAACACTCTATGCCACTGCGCTCTACACCAATGTGCTCTAGCCATTCTACACTATTGCACTCTACGACATTCTACTCTGCAACATTGCACTCTCTGCTGCTGAACTCCACACCACTCTACTCTGCACCACTCAATGCCATTTTGCTGGACTCTATTCCAAAGCACTCTACGCTACTATACTCAACGCCAATCCACTCTACATCAATGTAATCTACTGTGCACCACTGCACTCTATGATACTGCACTCTAAGCCACGTTACTCTGTACCACTCTACTCTACTCTGTACCACTCCACGATATGTTGGTGCATTCTACCCCACTCTACTATACACCACTGCACTCTTTGCAACTGCACTACTGTACTCTGCACCACTCTACTATATGTCAGTGCACTCTACGCCACTACACTCAATGTCACTCCTACTCTACAAGACTGCACTCTATGCCACTCTACTCTATGCCACTCTACTTTATGCCACTGCACTCTACTCTGCACCACTCAACTCCACTCTAATCTATTCTGCACCACTGCATTTCAGGCCACTGCATTCGACACCACTCTATGCCACTGCACTCTATGTCACTCTACTCTACACCTTTGCACTCTACCCTGCACCACTCCACTCTATGCCACTTTACTCTACGATGAAACAATCTACTCTCCATCACTGCATTCTATGCCACTCTACTCTGCGCCACCCCACCCTACGCCATTGCACTCTATGCGACTGCAAAGTATTCTGCACCACTGCACTCTACGTCAGTGCACTCTACACCTATGGACTCTACACCACTTTATTCAAAACCAATGGACCCTGCGCCAGAGTCATCTGCACCAATGTCCTCTCCACCATTGTACTTTATTCCACTTCATTAAGTTCACTCTAGGACACTCCACTCCACTCCACAATACTCCACTTTGTGGCGCTCCACTCCATTAACCTCTACTCGTCTCTATGCCACACTACAACACTACTTCACTCTACTGCACTCCATGTGACTCCATTATACAACACTCTGCTCCACTCTATGCCACTCTACGACACTACTCCACTCTACTCAACTCCCTTTACGCCACTCCATGGCACTATACTCCACTCTATTCTACGACACACTATGCCACTCCACTCTAACACTCTACTCTAGGCCACTCCACTCTACAGCACTCAACAACAGTATGCCATTCCACTCTCCTACACTACTCCACTACATGTCACTCCACTCTACAACAATCTACTCCGCTCTATGTCACTCTACTCCACTCTACATAACATCCTCTGTGACACACCACTCCACTCTACAGCACTCCATGACAATGTATGCCATTCCACTCTACAACACTCTACTCCACTCTGACTCTCTACTCCACTCTATGCTACTGAACTCCACTCCACTCTACACCTTTCCACTTTGACACTCTACTCCTTCCACGACACTCCACAACACTCTATGCCACTCCACACCACGCCATTCCACTCTGCTCTACATCACTCCAAGCCACTATACGACTCTCTACGCCACTTCATAAAACTCAATTCTACTCCACTTTACTAAACTCCACTCCACTCTCCATTGCCCCACTAGCTTTTAGCCATGCTGAACAGCAGCCACACTGGTGTATAATATGGTTAAAACATTGACAAAGTCAATAGCTATTGAATAGGTGAGACTTATTGGATTTGCCAATGCTTGTTTTGTGGACACACACAACCTCTGTCCAATCAAATCAGATACTCCTGGCTCTCAACATGTGGGTGGAACCACAATTACTTTCATTTGATGCTCACATAATTGTCTGGCGACAGCTGCATTATCAAGCCAGACCATAAATAGCACTTTCTGCTCCCTATTCTATGTATAACATCTCAGTATATTTTGGGCATGTGAATGCCATCAGCAATATTCATAAAGACAAATCTAAACAATGTCTACGTTCAACAAATCTTGGTTTCACAAATTTAGGGAATCTACCGACGGATATTATTGGTGGTCTCGAGAGTGGGTTTGGGTGTCTTTCATGAACATACGGAGGAACCATACTATTTAGCCATTTGTATAGTAAACACACATTTCGAATCCAAGAAATGACAGGAAGCACAAGGAAGCTCTTCAAATAACAAGTCACTGTTTCACATTTTTTAAGCCCAAAATGAGGCGCCATACATCATTTTGAACTTATTGCTGTTCTGACAATGGTGCTCTGTTAATCCCACAAAAAAATAGTCTTAATTCAACAGGGAATTAATCAAAGCACCAACCACCATTAAGAAATACTCACATGGGATAAACGCCAGAATTATCCAAAAAAGTGTATGTTGAAAAGTGTTTTTTGATCAATGACAACTTAAGAACTGGGAGAGCATTCTGCATACCAAGCAAATTCGGGCTTGTGTACTTGTTAGGTCTCGCCTGACCCAGCGCATGCGCTGGTCTGGCGAGACTTATTGAGAGGGCTCCAAAAAGTGCTACCAGGCCAGCCTAGAGCTACAGTGCATGTGCGCGGGAGCGCGCGCCGCGCTTTACCGCGATTACTTTCACTTTCGCGGCCGCTTTGATGTTTGATCGCGATGGCGGTCACTTTCACTTTTGCGGCCGCTTGGCATAGCCAATAGGTCTCGCTTTTGGGACCTTATAAGTATTTAGTTATGCAACTGTTGCATGGCTAAACACTTATAAGGTCCCAAACGCGAGACCTATTGGCTATGCCAATGCTTGTTTTTAAATGTGCTCTTTGTTGCACACGGATTATTGAGCAGCATGAATTGCAATTTTGCTTTGTAAATAGTGACTGTTTATTTATCCAGATCTTTACCCTTTCTATCTCCATTGACACAGAAGAAAACTGGTCTTTACAGCCAAGATTAACCTGTGTACCGTCAGCATAGGAATGAAATGTCAAGAGGTGGCCCCTGCGGAGCCACATCAATATGGTCAATTAGAGGATAAACAAGCATTGGCGAAGCCAATATGCCCATGAAAGTTCTAATGACTTTGTCAAAACATTTTTAGCCATGTTGTACAGTAGCATGGCTGAAAGTTAAACAAAATAAAATGCTATGACGCAGTCCCAGCACTGGCTGCATCGCACTGCTTTTTTTCTATTTACCTTCAACAATGCTGCACAGCAGCCACACACAGAAAACATTGACAAAGTCAAATAGCTGTTGCATTTGTGAGAGCTATGTGCCTTTGTTATTTATTTATTTTTGGGACGGGAGGGGCAAGCGACGTGGCGTGGGCTGGGAGATTTAGAGGGGGCAAGCAACACTCTGGGACAGGGTGGAAAAGGGCAAGCAACAACTCCGCAGGAGGCCATAGCTTAAGTAAAAAAACAATAAACAATGCAACAATAATTTAAAGTTTAGAAAATAAACCACTCTGACACCCAACAATGGGCGCATCATAGCAGTTTTGTTTGTTAAGGAGGGTGGGGGCAGGACAACACAGACAGCAAGAAAGGGCAAGCAACACAAGGGACAGCTGGAGGGGCAGGAGGAGGTTCGCAAAATGTCAGACAGAAGGAGGAGGCCAAAAGGGGTCAGCAAGATGACGGACAGCGGAAGGTGGGCAGTTGCAAGCACCAACTAGGCTGTGGTGTGGGGGAGAGACAGTTTTTAAACACATGCACTCTTATGGAGTGCTGCCACTAAAAGAAAAATGTAGCTACAAAAGCAGAAGAGTGGAAGGATGAACATGAAAGGTACACAGGCCATGCTCTAGGTCAGGTACAAGCACACGAAGAGGAAGTGAAGCTGGCACACGTTGATCAAAGCAAAGCAAGGAAATTTGAGTGACCATGAAGCAAACTAATGGTAAGCAATGGCCGGTCTCTCAGCCCCCTGTAAGTAAACAAAATATCGCACTAGCAACAACGCATGCGATGTTTCAGGCAAGACCTAAAAAGGGCAGAGAATGAGGGGGACCCAGGTGGCACTACATCTGACTGACCAATCCTTTAAGTTGTAAATCTCTCCAACTTCAGACTTTATTCATACTGTAATAAGAAATAGTAAAACGTTTTCACAGTTAGCAGATTCAAGAGCCACTGATTCTAGCAAAATATCATGATACAAAAGATGGGGACAAATCCAACAATACTGCCATGTTTTCCTTCTGTACAAGAAAGGATGACACAAAAAGTAAATGACTGTAAACATTTCCTTCACAAAACCTTCACTGATGATTTTTCTCCTACTTCTCAGGGATTATATCTCACACCATGCTGCAGCCTCCTCTAGCTCTACATTCTCACCATGCTGGCCACAGGAAGTGGTGACTAGCAAGTAACTCCTCTTGACCCTGATTTCTGGTCCTTAGTGGCCACAGAAAGGGCGGAATATTGTCCAGGAGAGGCGTCTGCTTAGGGTCCTAACTGTCACAGATAATCCAACAAGTAACAACATAGACCACGGTTGTCCATCATAGGTCCAATTTTTACAATAACAGGAAATAGAGTATCAAGAAGGTAGACAGCACATGACAAGGACCTGCTGGTGGTAACTCCACTGGAGGCCCCTGCAGCTTCCTGGGACCCAAAGGTGTACCAGAGGGAGCCGGCAAAACGCTAAAGATTTGCAGCAATGGCCATCTTGAAGGCCTCAATCTGCTGCAGTGTCGACGACAACCAGGGAACTCAAGGCATCTTAGAACCAGCTGAGGTTATTGGTTCCATGGTGGGGGACTTTGAAGAAGGGCAGTTTAGATCTTAATGCCCTCATGCCTTCTCTTTGGGAAAAAAGTGTGGGGGGATGGGGTCGAGTCCTGGTTTGCATTCTTGTGCTTGTGTTTGGATTTTGACTTGCTTAAAGATTTTGAGCAGGAAGTGGAGTAGCCATGGGAACTTCCTTGGGACCATGCACGCAACTTGAACCAGGCACAGGTCAAGTGTGATATCTGCAAATACTTGTTATTATTGGTGATGTACAGTTTCACCCTTCCCCCAGTCTCTGATCGCCTTCGAGTGCATTGGTTAGATAACTTTGAGTTGTGAGTAGGAGGGTGTGAGACCAACATCTGCCCTCAGCAATCTCAGCATGACTTAAAGCGTGTTGTTTTTGAAGGAGAAATATCGAAGATTGACAAAAATTAGAGCGGAGTTCCGGATCTGCGTCAGATGCAGGGGGCGGCTCCTCCGCTAAGGCAGAGGAGCGTTGCCCCTCTGGCTTTCAGCACGGCAAAAAGGAAAAATAAAATGATAATAACGCAATGTTATTATTTTATTTTTCTGTGCTGAAGTAGTTTTGTGGGGTGGGGCTAGGCTGGGCAGCAGGGATAGGAGTGGTGGCACCCTCCTATGTGCGCATGAATGTTTGACCGGCCCTTCAGGGCCGGCCAAACTTTCATGGACACTTTGCATGTTTTACACCCAAGCTGCATTACAGCCTGGATGGAGAACATCCCAGGCTCCCATCTGAGCGCCGACCAATCACAACGCTGCATTGCAGCGTTGTGATGGGTTAGGGGAGCCTGGGTGCTTCCTGTTCCAACAGAAGCCAGGAAGAGACATGCACATATGCAGAGGCATACACAATCAGTCCATATTGTAGCATAGTTAGTAACCAACGCAGTAATCACAGGGAGTCCGGAAGCCAGGAAGAGGACAAGAGAACGGAAGAGAGGTGGCGACTGGCCAGCCAGCCGGCAGCTTAGTGATTTTTGTTCATTTTCTTTTAACACCCTTCCCTCCCTTCCCCTCTTTCCCCTCTTTCCCCTCCTTCCCCTCTTTGCCCTCCTTACCAGTGGCGGCTGCTTGTGGAAGCAGCCGCGACTGGTCAGACAGTGTGCAAAGAAAGAAACTGATGTCAACATGCTGGGAGGAGGGCTGATATACCACCTACCAGCGCACAGACAACACCAAAGAAGAATTCTGCAGTTACAACCTGGGTATATTCTAAAGGTGAGAAATCTACAGTTAGATGGAGTATCCACCAGAAAGAGTATTACCAAAGGTAAGTAACCTGTTCGTCAGAGCTGTAATCATGTTTTCTAAAATCAGGTAAGGCAAGTTGTTTGACCATTTACTGAAGAAAGGTGCTGACAATCGGTAATCTGATTTGTGGCATACGGGCATAGAGGTATGTGGTTGAGGGGAGCAGAGGGGATGTATTACATGACTCTACTATTATAATCATTAATACATAAAGTTGTAAGCAGACCTATATGGTTAGCCAATTCTACTAATAGGGTTAGGGATGTTTGGAGCGTATCTAGCTTCCTCCTTATATTTTTTTTATAGTTGAGATGTTCATAATTATGCTGATATTTTTTGTTTACGTGATTTATACAAGAGCAGCACCTATTAAATTTTAATGTGTAATAAAATACATTATTTGTGTTTCAACTAATTCTCAGGTTTGGGTGGGCCTATGCAGTATCACCTTCAGATGTAAGAGTTACTCAGATTTTCTTGAACCCTAACTTCCCCTATTTTTATGTGCATAATATAGTGGGTGACACCTGTCAGTTCCCCTCTCCTCTGAAAAGGTCATCATTCCTACTTGGTGTTTAGGAAATCAGCCATGTACGACCCCACAAATCTTGGGGTTCATTACACCAGTGTTTGCAGAATATTACGTGCAGCACACTGTGGTGAGGTGGACTTCTGTGCCACTTTCAACATTTCATGATGGGTATTTACTGTATCCACATGTTTACAAATGTTAGGAACTGCAAAAAATGCCTTGTAAGAACCTATTCAAGCCAATTTAAGGGGGGACTTCTACCTGGAGACCATAGGGATAGTGTCTCAATGTCTAGATTTTTCAGCATGATTGATTAAACAAGGAAGTATTCCATTTGAACCTATGTATATTGGTCTGTGTGCTGGGACTTACTCAGAGATCTTGCTTTATAAGGGACCATCGCCATGTGCTATGTCAATACAACAGTAGCAAGGTCTGTCTTCAATTGATAAGCGCACCTATGAGTTTTGGAGCAGGTCCCTCGTATGGAACATCTTTATGCAAAACAAAAACATGAGCATGACTATATCTTATCTAACGAGATATAGAGTATTAAATGCATCACCACGAAAGACAGAAAACTGCAGAAGAAAAACTCAAGATGAGCCTAAAATTCATGGAAAGAGAGTACACTGAAGATACTATCCATACATCCGAAGCAAGGGTAGACCCCATACATGGGGGCAATTTAAAAAGACAGAAACCAAAAGTAAAAACAAATAGACCTGTCATGGTTGCAAAATATCCCGCCAAAGCTAGGTAACTCAAAAAAATATCATGAAATATTGGAAATTGATTGGACTAGTCTAGTGATTGAAATAACTCTTACAGTGTCCACCTATGATAGCATACACAGGGAACAAAACTATCAAGAATCATTACGTATGAAAAAAAACAGGAAACACTGGATGTTGTAACTCACAAAGGGACAACGTCCAGGTACGGCCGGCACAGGTAACAGCTGTGGGGCGGGTGGGAGGACGTGGACGGAGATGGGATAGGGAAAGTAAAATAAATAAAACCACTTAACTTGCGCTTGCTGTATCGCTGAGTCAGCAAGTAAGTGGTTTTATTGATTTTTTATTTTACTTTCCCTATCCATCATCTGTCACTCCCCCCTACCCGCCCTGTCCCCTCCCAGCCCCGCCGCTGTTACCTGTGCCGGCCGTGCCTGACAACGTCTTTCCTTGACTGGGGACACTGCAACAACATTATCAAAAGTCCAACTGCATATCTCCCTAACAAAGGCAGAAAAAACACATTTAAAGGTTATTGCCTTTTGTGAGTCAATATTTTGCATGCGCTCGTTAAAATTCTTTTGTGGCCTTGGATATGTGGATAAAATAGAAAGAATAATCAAAATACATATAAGCACCTTCAGAACACACAGTTTAAAATAAGGAGTAGAAACACATTTTGTGGTGAGGAGATAACTTTATCCATCTCAAATTACAAATACAAGAAACGGTTACCCAAATTAATATTGGGGGGAACAGTGCCAAATGCTTGTCTGAAAGGGAAATTATTGGATCAAACGTCTCGATACCATGCAACCCGGCAGACTGAATGACAAACTGGAACTCAGTTATAATTTGTAACTCCTGAATCTGCTGAATTCCCCTTCGGAACTTAGGTACAAGCAGTCGGTCCTGCAAGTGCTGATGGGTACGCAGTATACAAGCTCAAAATAATAATTCCAAAACGTATGCTTCTGAATTCTCTAGCAAATCTAAGTATAACAGTACAAGTAATGCACTATAGTGGATTCCGTCAACAACATTAACGTATGCATCTGTAACCTCCAGCAGATCTGCGGATAGAAGCATAGCTTATTTATGATTTCAGACCTCATAAACAAGTGCTTCATAAGTTGATAACAGACCTTGATCGAGCTCACCAGTTTGCTCCTCATTCAACATGGCATTAAAAACACATGGTACCATGATGGAGTAGAGCGTTTAACTATCCAAATGAACTGATTTACACAAGCAGAAATATCTGAAACTTTCTACAGCTAAGAGCCGCAGTCATTCACAATCGGAGATATCGTATCGGTACTTGATATTTACATACTATTCGTAAATGAGGGAGAGGTGTTTTGAAATCTGGTTGTAAAAAAATGGTCACAAACTGCAGCCAGTAAAGATTTTTAAAAACCAACCTACGCACTAGTAGGTCAAGTCTTAAAAATCTGAATTGTAGTCATCGGCAATCCTATTTACCTCATTAATATTAATGAGGTATGTTGCAAATTGTGATCCACTACGATTGGAGGCCATCGCCGGATTGGCAGCCTTTGGGTCCAGCAGACCACCATCTCTGTGATTGCTTTTAAATAAATCAAACTTTTTTTTTAGGGGTAGTGCTCCCAGTGGGAACTCTTTGTTTTTGCAAATGCATTACTACCTCCTCTGAGGTGTTGATAAAATGTCACTGTTTTGTAAACGTATTTCAGGCGCAAAACATGAATCTATATGATACCGATTCAGTATTTGGAAGGATGCCTACAACACGTCCCTATCAGAACCCAAATCAGTGTCCATAAGCAATCCCATTTTAGCAGTCTGAAAAACTTTTCTGAATCCTAAAATGTGATTAGTACATTGAAAAAAAAGCATTTTGCTGGTTGTAAACGCTGGTACTTTTTGCAAATGATTTAACTGCAGTTAACATGGCCAATTGCTTCCTTCCACTGATGCTTACAGCCACTGATTAATTTGCAAAAAACACAAGTGCACTTGTCGAGAGCCCACTGCAAGCTTGCGCCAACCATTGCCACTGCCAGTGCTGGCAATGATAGTACCAACACAACTACTAGCCTTCACACTCCTACAAGTGTGACAATACAGCCTATTCCAGGCACCCACCACTACAAGTATGGCTCGCGTGGCAGGTATTAATCCTTTTTAATGTGTATTGATTTAATAAACGACTGTTGTTGTACTCATTTCTAAATTAGACAGACAGTGCCACCATGTGTCCTACTGTCATAAGTGCGGGTGTTGACAATTACGTGCTGGTGCCAAGCACCAGAAACCACTGGCTCAAATTAAGCACTGCACAGGTAGTCCTCCTGAAGAAGACCTCTAAATGCATTAGGGCCAACATTTGAATGTGAATTCCTGTCATTTCTGAATACATCAATGTTCATATGAATTAAATCAGTAATACAAATTATATTGCGCAATATTTGTGAAAATAAAAGAAGGCGGAGCATATATTAATCACACTCAATTTTGAGGATCAGTCCTACCTACAGAAACTGCTGTGGCATTTAACTTTCCTGTGCCCTGCCTATACTTTTACCAATTTGGTGTATACTGTGTCTGTGAGGGGCCATCCCAGTGGTCTGTGTCTGTGAGGAACAGTCCCTGTAGCCTGTATCTGTATAGGACTGCCTCCCTATATGTGAAGGACTGTCCCTGTGGCCTGGATCTCTTAAGAACTGTCCCTGAGGGCTGTGTGTGAGGAATTAAACTTATCTGCTGTGTGTATGAGACACTGTCCCTATGAGCTGTGCCCAGATGGGCAATCCTATGGGCAGTATCCGTGGGGGACTGTCCTTATCTGTGAGGGATTGTCCATGTGTGCTGTGTGTATGAGGGGCCATCCCTCTATGCTGTGTCTCTGAAGAGGCCATCCCTTTCTGTGCAGAGAATGTAGGGGGTGTCATATAGTCGCTGTTTCTGTGAACAACTTTCCACGTATCTTGTTTCTAAGAAGGGCAGATAACGCCTCTCACCCGGGTGCTTCCTTGTCAGTCGCTTCTTGCTCCCACTGAGTCCTTGCTACAGTCAGCAGAGCGCCAAAGAGCCACAGGGCCCAGCATAAACTGGTCTTCGACATCCTCACTGCAAAAGAAACAGAGTAACTGGTTGGCATTTGGTATGGTTAATTTACTGTACCACCCATCACCCTACAGCCCTGGTCCCAATTTATTCCAGATAAGAGACTGATGTGAGATGGCAGGGACATGGCACATACTTTCCTTTGTTTAAACCACATCTGGGGGACATCAGAATGGCCATAGGGCACTGCACCAACAACAAATGAACTTGCAGCCCTCCAGTGCCACCCTGTGAGGCATCATAGACTGCTGCAGGATGACAAAGATGAGCGTAAGTGCAGGTGAGCAACTCTTCTAGTGCTTCAAGACCAGCTCACTTCCTTCAAAGACATGAACTTTTGTTTACTGGCTGGCCATGACACCCACTGTAGTTGACCTGGCCTTCACTATGGCTAGCAGGAGGCACTGGTTAGCTCCCTTCTTTTTCTTAGTACAGGGGGCCCTATTTATAAGAAGTGTTGCATCGCTCTCCTTGCGACACCATAGGTGCTCCATATTTAAAGTACGGTGCATCATGTCACGAGGAGTTACAGATACGTCAGTATTACTAACGTATCTGTATGCGCAAACGTGGCGCGTTGCCTGTGCGTGTATGAAAACAGATGCAACTCCAGGATTCTGCCCTTTAATATGAGGCAAGCCCCATGTGAAAGGGCCTGCGTCACCCTTACGCCTGCCATGAGGCAGGCGTAAGGTTTTCACACAATGGTGTCCTAGAAGTGGTGCACTGAAATCTTATAGATTTCAATGCACCCCCTTCTAGGAGGCTTTGATGCGGGGTAACACCCACCCTGCATACATAATACCTGACGCCGGTATAATGTAGCGCAGGGGTTTACAAAGTGACGCATCTCCCTAGATGCATCACTTCGTAAATATATAGCGCAACATGGCACATTATTTATGCCACCGTAGGGCCTCAAAAAGTGACACAACGGCTGTGTAAATATGACACAAGGGCTCATAAATAAGCCCCAGAGTGTCTGGAGCAAACACTTTGGGGAAAGTCCATCAACACTTGTTTTTTAGTTCTTCAGTTGGCTGTTTTTACATTGTGTGGGCTCTGTTGTATGTCTCAACGTCGAATGACAAATTATCTACCTGCAGATATATCGTGATCATATTATCGACTTCCGAAATATCATCAAGATTAGCGCAAACTTACTACTATTCTTAACTCCTCCGTGAGGATATTTCAGGAGTTGATAATTTTTAGATAATAAGACTGATAAAATGTGTTACAACACTGTGGGATCACATGATATCTCCCACATGAATTTGTATATTTTTATTTAATTTTAGATTTTGTTTATGGCAAATTAATATTCTGTGTCCTCAAATTTTGAGATGTTAATTTATCATATTAACAAAAAAGTACTTGGGATTTATAAAAACGTGTTAAATTAGAAAAAAATATTGCAGGTTAATACTGGTTTTCCGAATCCACCTACCTCCATTTTGTTTCATAGAGAGACTGTATTTTTTTAAATATATTTATGTATATTTTTATCTTTGTAAAAAATGTTTTCTGATTGACACATAACCACACATACTTGTTCGCACAGATGTACTTCAATCATACTCTTTTATCTTACAACATTCTTTCTGTATATTACACCTTGTTTCCAATCATCTATGAATTACTTCTACATTGTTGCATATAATTACTTCATGTGGCTATTCTCTTACATGGCCATTTAAAATGCACTCTTGGGCACCCTTTTTATCAAAGTTTTGACTGAATCCATTTTTTTACTGCCTTCTTCGGGTCAATAATGGTGGGAACAATTTATCGTGAATGGTTTCAGTTCATTCTCTCAGGCTCATCACTGCTGTCAGATATCTCTCAATTCAGTGTGTTTTGCAATGTTCAGATCTTCCCTTTATTAGATGCCAATGCCTCGGAATTAGTAGTTAATTTTTCTATTCCAGTTTTTAATACTTTTTTGCTTGTGTCAGATTATGGTAAAATGGCTGGATTTTTTTTAGGTTTGATTGTTTTCTTAATTGAAAACTCTTCTTTCTGTATATTATCTCTGCTATGTGACATATTTCATATTTAATTTTTCTTTGTCATCCTTGACTTTGACATGTTTATATGGCGTTCCAAACATTTCCATTTTCTCTGTTATTTCACCAAACATTCAAGAAAGAGTACACCCGCAGGATGCACAATGTTCAGCAACTACTTGGTTATTTTCTATAGATCCAGACTTCAAGAACATCCTTTCTATGCAAAACAGTAAAGGTTTACAGACCCAAATCCCAGTAAAGTGGTCTCAACTCTTGACATCTACTGTTGAAAACTACTAGGGTTTAATCCAAAGTTTGGGCACTGATTCCCAACGGTAACCAGGAGGAAAAAAATCAGTGCATGATAAAATCAGATGCAGTCCCCCCTAACAGGCTCAGGAAAAGTACCAGAATGTAGTAGTACCAAAGGGTGACAGAATCTGTGACTTATTGTTCAGTTCCACGATTATAGTGTTTGAAAGGTCGTGGAGACCCATAACTTTGACAGACTCTCCTCCTAAAGTAATAGTATCAAGAGGATGAGGGGATGTTTTTTATCATGCCTCTCCCATCCAAAGATACTGAATTTCAGAGTTCAATTAAGACCATCAACACTAACCTCAAGGTACGAGTACCCTGGTGCAGCCAAAAAACTAGACCCTGACTATTCAATACAGAGCTACATGCCAGATTTGGTCGCCAGTAATTTGAAAGACTGATCATGAACTAAGCAAAGAACAGAAATCATTAACTTTGATTTTCGGAACGTTGACTTATTTCACAGGACATATGGAAAGACGTCTAAAACACATGGAGGTTCGTGAAACACCATCTCAGGGCTGGACCATTAGGTCTGGCTTCCCCATCAATTTAAATTTAAGCCCCAGTGGATACCCATATACTCATAATTAAAACATTTCCATCAACAAGGATAACACAGAGCTGTCCATAGTACTGAACTTTTATAGGATAATATTGGCTCATTTTGTCGTAATTTTAGAGAGCTGGCTTTGTAGATGGAACTGTGAAACAAGCAATGAACCAACTCATGAAACGAAATACAAGGACTGTAACCCTAAAGTGATTTCTTTAAATGTCCATGGAATGGTAAGGCCACAAGTCTCCAACTTTTCATAGTTCTTCATATTCTTTTGTGCTCTTTTTCAGAGTCTTCATGGAGGAGTTATTGTCATTTAAAACAATATATTGACTCTATATTAATCTGTATTATGAGTGTGATAACTGCTTTGCACTCTATCTGATGTCCACCTTCACACCATCTACAAGGAGCACCTTGAATGCTCGACCAAGCTATTTGGTAAAGTCAAAGAGGTTTTGGAGGTCAAACTTTCCCTCCCCCGAATAAGTACTCCACATCCTGCCCAGTAGGCAATACGTGTGGTCTCAGCTTTGGCACTCATAGATGGTCTTTACAACCTCTTTGATCTGTGACTTGCCTGGCAGGCAGTATCGTAAGCACAGCTCTCTATAGAGTGTGACAGCCACCGAAAGAATGGACGATGGAACTGCTGACACTGCAAGCAAGACACAGGACTTAATTTAAGCCAGCGGTTTCCTTTGCTTGGCACCAGAACTAAATTGTCACCACAGGCACTTACAACAGACTGCCACATGGTGGCACTGTCTGTTTAATTTAGAGATCAGCACAACAACAGTTGTTTATTAATTCAATATACATGAAAAATGAATAATATCTGCCTCTCAAGCAATTTTAATACCTTTGGAGGCCTGGAATTGTCACACTTGTAGGATTGTGATGGTTAGTAGTTGTGTTGCTCCTGTCATTGGCAGCCCTGGCAGGGGCAATGTGTGGGGCAAGCTGCAGTGGCCTACTGATGACAGCCCTGGTTTTTTTCTGTTTGGTTATGAATTATGGCCCTAATTAATATTTGTCTTTTAACTGTGATGTTTATATGTATACTTTTAAGGTTTGAATCAAAACCAAAATAAAGTCTCTATTGATTGATTGACAGCCCTGGTACTTATTATTACATTTTTTTTTTGTTGTAAATTAAGCACTGCACATGCCTCACCACTAGAGGTAACCCCCACTGGATCCAGCAACCTTGCTAAGTTCCTGCTGTAAAATGTGCAGCATCTGGAGTAAAAGCAGACCTCTCGTGTTTCCCATGAAAACGATGGCTGATTTCAGGAGCCAACATCTCTTAGGGAAACTGAACGACGAATTACCAGGTCGTGTCAGACCTGGAATTACTGATTCACCAGTGTGCAAACTGAGTGTATCCTTGACACAGAGACACACTGTGTCACAGATGAAGAGAAGGGTATTCTCTTCCTAAGACAGACATTTTAATTGACATGTTTTTATTAGGGTTTTTCATGTAATGCATTACAAGTAACAATCATCAGTATAAGCGTAAGTTATTGTACCATAGCACATCATAACATCATGGACCTTTAAGGAAGTTAGCGTGTGCGTGTGCTGTAGTCCGTCAGTGGCTAAGATCTCCTGTGGTGTCTTGAGAGACTCGTCTTCCCAGTGGTCGGCTCTATCTGGCCCCCATGTATATCGTCCTGGTCGTGCCGACATGTGGGGAAATGAGGATGTTCAAATAGTGACAGACATAACTAGCCGGAAATGAAAGCCATTCCAAGACACAGACTGTCAGACAAAAGGACAGCGGGGGACATTAGTGTAGACAGACAGAGGGACAGGCACACACCTAGTAAAAGCAGAGAGTGGAAGACTTAGATAGACAGGCATGAGGCGACAGAAGGGAGAGTGTTCTGTGTTACTGTACCAACAGTGGATGTACGTCTTGCATCCTTAGACTAGAACAAAGGGGTTACTAAACGTGAACCCATGCACTGCTTCTTTCTAGGGTTACTATTTGTATGATGTACCTTGTAAAATCCTAATAACATTCTTTAGGAATTAAAAAGATTAAAGGGGTTAAATGTAGTGAGATCATTTCAACAGCTGTGCATGGTGCAGTCTGATCTTTAGATGGACCCCTTCCTCCTTTAGCAAGCATAAAAAGTAATGTTCGAAAAAGATGGGTGTTTTCGGAAATAACTTTTTGGGCAACCTTATGTAGAATCAGCGGATATTGATTATAAAAATCAAAAGAAGAGATGGTGCTGGAAATTGAAGCAATAGTCACTATCACGTAGAAAGAATGCAAGGAAAGGGGGAAAATGTACGCAAGCAACCCAGTTTATCCGCACTACTACAATAGGCACAGCTCAAAGCAGTGGCAGTAGGTACCATTACTTCTGTGCTGGATTAATCTATTTAGTCCCTAATAACTTGCAGTTGTCCCCCATTTTCAGCACTTGCAATACTGAAACATATGCACACATTAATCATTTGCAATGATTATATCAATGCAACCTTAAGAATGTATTAAAACAAAATTATATTTATTCATACTATGAAAACATTAAAATCAAGACACGAAGTGCCTCCTCATTTCCCACTTACTCCAAATACTTTCATGAAATCAGCACGAAAACAATATTTGGCCAAACAAGTAGGTCTGGCATTGGCTGCCAGCCTTTTGGCGTTGGAAATGTTTGTTTTGTTTCATCATTCTTTTTGTAAAGGTAACTCTTTGGGGAACTGCTGAGCCCTCACTAATATATAAAAAAAAATGTCTGACACCATTTTTTGCCTCACAAATCAATCATAGACTACCTGTGTAGCGTCTAGCGTAAGGAGAACTACTTTGTGCGGATGTGCTCATTGTGTAAGAAGTTAGCCAATGGCTGAAGTGCGCTGACCAGTTGCCCCGTGCTGTATCGGGCGGAAGAAAAATGTGTCTGCCAGCTCTAAAGGAAAGTCCCATCATGATCAAAGCCGAGGAGTGTCTCCGTATTTTAAGACTGTAAGGTCACAACATCCCATAGCACGAAGACGGAACCGTAGTTACCTTGCTAGTTTTTATACCAAACCCTGCCCTAAAAGGAGTCTCCCCAGCAGACCATTGCGTTCGGAACTGCGTCCGCAGCATTCCTACACAACGTCATCCCTAGTCCAAGCAAACTCTTACCTAGAAGGTCCTGTCTTTATGCTGTTCAGAGCTGCGCCTCTTATCTCTTCGGGGGGACACCGAATAAAGAGCTCTCGTGCAGAACAGACTCAGCCGCACTAAAGAAAGGGGAAGCGGCGCTATTTCACTTCCACAAATAGAGCACGGGAGACAACACCACAACCGGGACCAGGGGAGCCCAATCACAGCCGTTCGTTCAGCAACCCTCAGCCACCACCACCTCAGGGTCTTCATTTATTTTCTGTTTTATTTTTTAGGGCTCATTCATGGCCTGGGCTTCTTTGCTCCTTGTCCACACATAAAATATAGATCGAGGAAATGGCATTCATTCAAAACACATACAACATGCAAAACTCTGACTTCCACACAGCAGAGGATTGTGGCCCCTGGCTGCTGACACGTCCCACCAGAAAGTGACACTTCACACCAGGAGCAACGAATATAAGGCAGGGGGAGAGACCGCATCATTGTTTCCTTTCACCGGCTTAGAGGTAAATGCACACCTTGAAATATTTGTCACATCCACTTTCACAAGTGTATAGATCGCTCACAACGTGCAAGTCGCTGCCCCCCTGAATCCACTTCCAAAAAAAGAGAGAGACGATCAACATGGTTTAACTAAGGCGTAACCTTTTATTCACATAGACACATAGTATTATTGAGCAATGATGACCATAGGGAAGCAGATATTATTGTTATGAGAATAGAGGACAACAAATCAGCACAAACAGCTCAAGGATTGTACAAGCAACACAACGATTGTCTCAGCTTTCGATTACAGCGCAACACTCAGGATGCAAAATGGCACGGCCTAGCGCTCCGTCCCTGCCGGGGCACCTGTCACCAGGCAAATTCCCTCCTAATGTTCAACTCAAGGCATCCTGGGTAGGGCAGAAAGGTCCAGGACTACCGGCAGGTCAGTCCCACCTTCCTGCTGCCCAGTGCCCACGCAAATCAACACCCCTTCAAGGGGTCAGTTCAGTAAAGCATTCCAAACTTTTGGGTAGCCCCCTTTTTCTGCTGCTAGAAATTCTACCAATTGCACCAATCTCCAGATGTGGGAGGTGGGAGTGAGCTCCAGCCTGCTGTGAGCTGGAACAAGGTGGAGAGAAAAAGAGGCCGATCTCCGCCTTTCGATGCCTTAAATGCACCTCCTGATGACGCCACGTCTGGCCCTCCTTCACTTCCTGGTGACACAAACGAGAGACTCTGCTCCAGCACTCAAGCCTGTGAAGCGACTACGGGAGCCCCGCCGCGATTTGCAGTGGGTGCCTGGCCATTAGCTTCACCCATTTGAGCATCCTTAGAGCTGCACAATAATGTGTGAATCCATGCTCAAATCCAATTTTGCATTAGTCTTTTAGCCCTTCAGAGGCAGCAAACATCAGGCCAAACATAGGATGCAAACTATGCACAGGGCTGTTTTCGCCCACATCAGATGACGTCAGAGCGTAATGGAGGAGCGCGTTACTCTCTCCAATGCCTGGAGCTTCTGCATGGCAGACAGCTGCTAAACAGTCTTTCAATCAAAATGTCAATCAGGGGTTTGTAAAGCTCTGCTATTCACTCCTGAGGGTTTCAAGACACTGGGGGGTGGGGGAGCTGCAGATCCATCTGGGCGCTGGGTTCATTCGAAGAGCCAGGTCTTGCGGTCCTTCCTGAATTGGGACAGCGATTGGAATTGCCTGAGGCAGAGGGGCATGGTGATCCAGGTCTTGATGGCAAGGTAGGAGAAGGATCTTCCTCCGGCTCTGGTCCTGCAGATCCGTGGGACGGTAGCCAGTGACACTTGTGCAGAGCAGAGGGATCTGTGGGGTGTGTGGAATAAGAGGCGGTGGTTCAGGTATGCTGGTCTGGTGTTGTGGAGGGCCTTCAATTCGTGGGTAAGGAGCCTGAATGTTATTCTTTTGTTGACTGGGAGCCAGTGAAGTTCACACAGATGTTGTGCGATGTGGCTCCGGCGAGGGTAGTTTTAGACGAGCCTGGCTGCGGCATTTTGAACATTCTGGAGCTTCCAAAGCAGTTTCTGGGTGACACCGGCGTAGAGTGCGTTGCTGTAGTCGAGTCTGCTGCTGATGAGGGCATAGGTGACCGTCTTCTTGGATTCAGTGGGGATCCATCTGAAAGTCTTTCGGAGCAGGCGGAGCGTGTTGAAACATGATGAGGAGACAGCGTTGATCTGGCAGCTCATAGTGAGCGCGGAGTCCAGTATGATGCTGAGGTTGCATGAGTGGTCCATGCAACTCTAGACACGGGGTGAGCTCAGTAAGCAAGAAGCAGTAATGGCTACAGAGGCCATACATGGAACACCTCTGTCATATCTTGGCTGAACCTAAAGCACATTGAACAGCATTCAAGGCACAATGAGCAGTTCTTACATATGATAGCAACAATGCTGCACTAAGCGCACCGTAACCAGCACCAGTGTTTATAATGACCCTCAGAGCAGCCCTCAAGCATCACCCTACGCACACTGAGCAGTGATGACGCCACCAGAAGCACATTAAACTGTATTATGTCATACAATGTCAGCGCATGAAGCACAATACTGTTCATCCTGCATATCATGGTAGCACCCAAGAAATATTATATCAAGTCATATGGAGCAGCACTGGCATATGATGGCACTCGTAGGAGCAGCCTGGGCACACGGAGTGACACTCAGGGCACATTGAGCAGCCCTGACATGCAATGATCTGGAATGTGGCCCAGAGTAATTGGTAGGAGATATGAAGGTATCAGCCAAAGCACACTGTTTAATGTCTTTGAAGCAGAATCAGCAGGACCCAGAAATGTGATGGCAGGGCATGAGGCATATTGAGCAGCACCCAGGAATATCATGGCAGGACATGAGGCATATTGAGCAGCACCCAGGAATATGATGGCAGGACCTGAGGCATATTGATCAGCACCCAGGAATATGATGGCAGGACCTGAGGCATATTGATCAGCACCCAGGAATATGATGGCAGGACTTGAGGCATATTGAGCAGCACCCAGGAATATGATGGTAGGACCTAAGGCATATTGAGAAGCACCCAGGAATATGATGGCAGGACCTGAGGCATATTGAGCAGCACTTAGGTATATGATGGTAGGACCTGAGGCATATTGAGAAGCACTTGGGAATATCATGGCAGGACCTGAGGCACACTGAGCAGCACCCAGGAATATGATAGTAGGACCTGAGGCATATTGAGAAGCACCCAGGAATGTCATGGCAGGATATGAGGCATATTGAGTAGCATCCACGAATATCATGGCAGGACTTGAGGCACATTCAGCAGCACCCAGGAATATGATGGCAGGACCTGAGGCATATTGAGCAGCACCCAGGAATATGATGGCAGGACCTGAGGCATATTGAGAAGCACCCAGGAATATGATGGCAAGACCTGAGGCACATTGAGCAGCATTTAGGTATATGATGGTAGGACCTGAGGCATATTGAGAAGCACTTGGGAATATCATGGCAGGACCTGAGGCACATTGAGCAGCACCCAGGAATATGATAGTAGAACAGGAGGCATATTGAGAAGCACCCAGGAATGTCATGGCAGGATATGAGGCATACTGAGAAGCATCCACGAATATCATGGCAGGACTTGAGGCACATTGAGCAGCACCCAGGAATATGATGGCAGGACCTGAGGCATATTGAGCAGCACTCAGGAATATGACGGCAGGACCTGAGGCATATTGAGCAGCACCCAGGAATATGATGGCAGGACCTGAGGCATATTGAGCAGCACCCAGGAATGCCATGACAGGACCTGAGGCATATTGAGCAGTACCCAGGAATATCATGGCAAGACCTGAGGCATATTGAGCAGCACCCAGGAATGTCATGGCAGGGAATGAGACAAACTGAGCTATGCACAACTGTCAGGATTTTTCCCAGATCTTGGGGTTGCAGGGCCCACCTAGCAGCATAAAATCTGTGACTACATGAGTTGTCTACTGACCAGGATGAAGGCGATGGATCTGACATGGAACCTTGAACCTCCAAAGCTTATGTCACTCTCCTAGCAAGGGTGGTTGAGCAGTCAGGTTCCAGCTTGATGGAGATGGTGGCAAGGTATGACATCATCATTATAGACACCAAGCTAAGAGGTTTAAAAAAATACATTTCTGGGTCAAGACTCCACAGTTCACAGACTGATTCTTGTTCAATGGATCAGTTCAAAGGATCACCTCTCACAAGAAACAACAGGCCAATGTGAAAATATGAGACATCAGGGCTCCTGACCGGCCCAGAGCGCACAACATGTTTTGCACTGAAGTCTATGGTGGTTCCAGGGGGTCCACTGGATAGAATATGCAGATAGCCAAATGGGGAGGCTCTCCTGGGCATGAACTACCCAATCTCTCCCAGGAATCTCAACTCCTCGCAACTGTTTTTAGAGAAATACGCTCAAGATAAATATGGGTTGTTTGGTATAGTTTATTCTGCATATGTAAGTAAAATAATAACAGTTTCAAGTTTGAAAACAAGTCAAATACAGTTATAGAAAAGCTTTATCAAATCTGTAGAAAAGTCCAGTCATCCAAAATCCCATTGTATGTTATCAAAATATTTTAGTTCAGTGCAGCACAAGGGCCTCCTGGAACCTAGTTGTTGCGGACAGGGTCATCATACACTACCATGAATGATATTCAATTGAAGAAATATACCCCAGCACTCAAATCATATAAGTTGTGCTTAGTAACAAATATTTATACAGTTTACTAAAAAAAACGTAATTTTTTTTCAAAGGTTGCAAACATTCAATGGTCATGAGCACCTCTAAGTGTCACACTTGGTTGATTTTCGTCAGAGAGCAATAGTTCTTGTTTGATTTAAGTGATAGTGGAAGTATCAATCAATGGTGGAGATATCAGTTCAACAGTGTTTGGCCTTTCACGCTGCAGTAGTTTGATTTAAAAAACCCATAGGAAGTAGTTTTGCAAAGTTGAAGCGCTTGAACATATGCGGCAATAACTCCCGAAACGACAGCTTCCAAAACAACAGGGACTTATCACAGTCCGAATTTGAGGAATTCTTCCGAATACGTATAACTTTGCAAAACTACTTCCAGTGGGTTTTCAAACCAAACTACTGCAATGTGAAGAGCCACTATCACTTAATTAAAAAAACAACTATTTCTCTATGATGAAAATCAACCAAGTGTGACACTTAGAGGAGCTCGGGACCATTAGTTTGCCTTCACACAGTACGCTTCGTGTTTGACTAGAGACTACCCAATGTTTGCACATTGAAGCCTTGAAATAGTCATCTTAGTGACGAAACACGTGTCGGCTCTTGTCTATCACCGAATACTGCTGTATTAATAAGACATGGAAACGCCATCGTCAACATGTTTAGTCCTTGTATAAAAAATGTCTTCTTTTTGTTAAAACTGAAATGAAATTTACATGTTTTCAGTGGGACTATTAAACCATTGAAAGAATGATTTTCTTATGTATGTTTCCAACTTGTGAAAAAGAAACTAAGTTCTTCTAGTAAACCGTATAAATATATTTTACTAAGCACAAATTAAATGATTTGAGTGCCGGGGTATATTTCTTTAATTACATTGTAACACAAGAGCATTGTTCGTTGTGTACTGACACCTAAGGTGGTAGGGTGTGTTATTACTCTGAGTGGCACCATTACTGATTACAGGGAATGTTTATTTGACTTAGTAGTATTACTTGCCCATCAAATCTGTTCGCTTTACAAGGACTTCTACTCCCACTACCAACACTTTGTTTGCCACATGAATGATATTCATTCACACGGTCGAAGAATGTCAGTGTCCCTAGGCAACTATATTTCCTGTTGTTTTACTGGCAGATGCACCCCCACTAATTTGTCATACAGAGTAACACTCATAGGGCACGTTCAAAATGACATTTACTGGTTTGAATCAGTGTCTTCTGTTGTAACTGTTTTGAAAACAATAAAAAAGTTTTTACAAAATGACATTTACAAGACTTGCTCACAGTTGGATTGAGAATACAACTTTCTCTACCTCTCCTAAGCTACAGCAATACAACACACCAAGAGAAGGGGTTGGGAAATCTCCTCCAATGGCCCACTGAAAAGACACTGGCTGTTCCATTTGCAAAGTAGGATGGGGGCGACATGCAATAGTCCCCAGGCTGCACACAGCAGGTAGCTATTAAGGGCTGGTTTTATTCATTTACTTGGTTTTGGGGAGGGTTCTTCTGTTTCCATGTCTGAATTACTCTGTTGTAAGGACACTGTAGATTGAACACAGAATAAGAGGCCGTCAGCCTTCTTGCTTAGAAAACAAAGTTATAAGAAAGGGGCAGGAGGGGACCATAACAGAAGAGTTGAGTGACCCCTAAGAAAGAGTGACCTCAAATCCTGTGTTGTCCTAGGAAGCAGAGGTTTGTGTCTGCTAAAGAAAGGAGGTAGATCAGATCCTTATGAGTCCCTGTGCCCTACCCCTACCGGGTACCAATAAAAAATGTGAATTTCAGTACAATGTCTGGTCTATCGGCTGAGGAGTTTCTCTCTAAGGCAGCATACTATGGGGCTTATTCACTTAGATGTTGCTTGAGTGCTTGCGTGGTACTAAGCAACACAAAAACATTGTGTCAATTTCAATTTTATAAAAGCCCACTCTTGCAGTGCAAAATTGTGCAATATTGTGCAACACTGCGCGAGTGTCAGCAAAACCTTCATAAATCTCGTCATATATGTGAGAAGTTGGCCTGATGTATGATGTCACTAGTTATAGTGTACACCTTATATCAGTCCAAATACCCTTATGGTGATTGGTTGTAAAGTCAACCTTATAGACCAGCTATCCTAGTGGTAGCATGGACAAGAGCAGTCTTAGGCTAAACTCTGAATGGCATGTGAAGCCAGCTGTGATACCATATATAATCCCTTGAATACCAAACGAAAGGACACCACAACAGATATATATATATAAAATAAAGTGTATTTATTCTAAGCAAACCCTCAGCACTCTTTATGAGTTTAGAGGTAAGTACAACACAGTCTTATTAATGCATACAGTAAGTCACACAGGTAAGTAATACAGTTAGGCCCTAGGGGCCACGCAAACCATATACTAAATAAGTGGTATAAGAACCACTGTCACGGAAATAGAATAGGCCTAGGCCTAGGGAATCGCTGGGGCTACACTACACTAGCGTTAGTTAGGAAGTGGGAGGCCCACGGGATTCGTGTGCAGAGTGGAAACACTCACGCGTAATGCGTAAAAGTCAATAGCAATGTTACAGTTTAGAAATAGATAGATTTAGGACACTTCCGGAGTAGCTAGGAAGTTGAGACTTGAAAACTAGACACTAGGATAGTCACTATCCTGATGAGCACCGGAGTACCCAAGTTACCTAGCCCACAGGCTGCGGGTGCATAGGGGTGAAGATGCGTCGTTTTCGTCGTCGACTCCTATGGATGCCTGAAGAAAGATGCTGACAGGCAGTCAGGAGAGAGTGTCCGGTGGATCCCAAGGCTGGGATCAAGAAGAGAAGAAACCTGCAAGCAGAGGGGACAGAGTCAAGGTCACTAGCCAGTGACCACGTGGAACCAGGAAGGAACCAGGCGATGTCGTGAAGAGTTGCAGGTGAAGGTGAAGCTTGTCGCTGCAGCCAGGAGGACCAGGAAGCGTCGAGGACGACCAGGACCAGGAGGCGAGCTGTCCCACGAAGGCTCTTGCTGTCGGCGGCGTCGAAGTTGGACTAGGACTCACCAAGCCTTGGCAAGCGGAACCCACGAAGAACAAGGGACTTGCTTCTGGTGCAGACCAGGAAGGTCTGGGGTGCTTCTTCTTTGCAGAGAAGCGGGAGCCAGTCTGGAGGAGCCAAACCAGCGCAGAAGATTTCAGGGAGCGTCGTCACAGAGGCCACTAGCCAGCGGGCAAGCAACCGGACAGACGCGGCAAGCAGGAAAATGCTGAAGGGCCCCACGCAGGACTCGTGGAGTGTGGGGGGCTGGTCTTCGGTGCAGATGGTGCTTGGGGTTGGGGCTTCTCAATCCCCGGTGCACAACTTCGAGGGTACCTCAGAAGCTGCGCTGTAAGTTACTAGCCACTTTTCCCAGGTAGCCGGTCCCACGTCGCTCGTCGCCTCCACGGATCTCAGCTCTGCTGCAGATGTGGATGAGGGTCGGAGAAGTCTGGAAATCAAGGCTCTGGTCGGGCTCTGCAGTCGGTTCCTCGTCGAACGTTTCACAAAGCAAAGGGTAGTCACTTGATGGTGCCTGTTTGCACAGGGTAGCCACTCCTTGGCTACAAGGGAGATTCTTCAGTCTTCTTCTTTCGTCGAATGTCGAAGGTCCAGAGTTTCTGTTCAGTTTTGCAGGTTCAGGATAATCTAAAGTCTTGCGGCCCAACTCCCACTCTTATACAAATCTGGGGGGCTGGGATACCTGCTAGGTCACGCCTTATGGGTGGGACCTGGGAGGGGGTGGTTACACCCACTTCCCTTTGTCCAGTTTCGCGCCAGAGCTGGGGCTGGAGTGCCCCAGCGCCGGTTTGAACTGGACTATGCAAGGAACACCTTGTGTGCCCCAGGCATGTCTCATTCCTTTCAGCCCACCCTGCCCCAATACACTAAAGGCTGTCTGGGGAGGTGCTAGCACCTCCCCAAGCAGGAAACCTATTGTCCAGGCCTCCCTGGCTGGGATCACTCCCAGCATCAGGAGGTCAGACTTGTGTCTGTGGCAGCAGCATCCATTTTGTGATGCTGAGGCTTTGGTCAGAGGTTACACAGCAAAGTAGGATTTTAACATGTCTCTCCCTCTAGAAGGGAGGAATAATATCCTCATCACCAGAAATGGTATGGGGGTATTATTCCAAAGTGTTAGACACCTTACACGACATGTTTTGATACAGCCCAACCATAGTTACCATAACCGTTTAAGATTATAAGGCACTTTAAGAGTATATGGTAGGCTATATCATAGAACAGCTATAAGGACATGGTTCCGAAAGCTGCAGACAGGCTCAGCTCATGCTAGAGCACCATCTCACATGTTACCAAGCACTCTGCCTCCAGGATTGTTAAGGCCTGCCATAGGAGTGACTGATAGGTACACATGTGTCTATATATAAGGGCAGATATAGGCATACTATATCTAAGCGAGGGGTGATTACACGACCTTGCCCCAGCTGAGTGATCAGCCAGTTGTGTCTGATTGGAAGGCCAGACCAGGGGTGGCATAATACATGCTGCAGCCCCTGGGAGGCCTAGGGTACACCTATGCCCTGGGTACCTAGGGTACACTATACAGGGTCCAATAAGGTGATCCTTACCAATTGATTATGTACCTAGGGTACATGGAGTCCATTTTACAGAGAGAGCAGACAGCCTGAGACCCTGAATGGCAGGATCTCAGGCCAACTAAGTCGAAAAACCAGCTAGACACTAGGCAAAAAGTTGGGGGTAACCATAGTCAGATATCCACCTTCCTACACAACCCCCCCCAAACGAAAGGAGATAAGGCTGGCCTTGACAAGGTAAGCCTCTATTGCCTGAGTGGCCATATAAGGAAGAACCAGCACTGGCATGGTTACCCCCTGTCTCATGGTCCACTAAGCAATCCCTCATCCTAAAGATATCATAGGGTCTCCACCATAGGGAATCTCTACCTTTGGTGTGTCTTTGCAAAGTAAAAGGCTGGTGTTGAGATGGAGTACTGAAGTGAGTGTCCCCAAAGTGAGGCCTCCGCTTCCTCCAATCATCCTCCACCATGGATGCCTTTCTTTCTCTAACTGAGTTGCACTGTGCTCTCAGGGTCAGCCTCTGGCTACCTAAAGCTGGAGGCTGGGTCCCTTTTGTGGGCTTACTGGAGGGACAGGTCAGGTTTGGGGCCCTAAGGTCCCATGTTTGCCTGTGCCCAACAGAATCCCTCTGGGGGAGGTCCCTAACTACCTGTGAAGGGGATCCCTCAGGAATGTTTTTACCCATCACCTGGCTAGGGCAACTACCCAGGCAATCCTCATTCTTTTGAAGGGGGGGTTCTTGTGGACAGGGGCCCTCTTGGGGTCCACTGGCCTCCCTGACCTCTGCAGCCCTGGGCTGACTGAGGCAGGGTAGAGAGAGGCAGGCTACCTGCACCAGACTGGGTCCCACCTTGGAAGGGGCCACTGACATCAGAGGCTCTGCCAGGCCAGGCCTGGCTACCTCTGGGGCAGTTCCTTCACAAGGGGTGAGGTCAGATCCCTGAGGAGGCTGACCTTTTCCTAATGTCTGGGGAGAGGGAGACTTTTCTTCCTCCCCACTACTCTCTGTTTGTGTGGAGTGATCCATAGTTTCAGGCTTCACTACACCTATATCAGTCTGAGTGTGGGCTGAGACCATTACAGCCTTGCCAACCTTTTCAGGAAGGCACTCAGTTTGGGTTTGAGCTGTGACTGTCACAGCTCTGCCAATTTCTACAGGGAAGTCTGTCTGTGCCTGGGCTGTGGCTACCACTGCCCTTCCAACCTTTTCAGGGAGGAAAGCTACTTGGACAGGGGTTGTGACTGGCACAACCCCACTACCCTTTTTGGAAAGGCCTACCATTTTGGAATGGGTGTCTTGTTCAACTCCAGCCCAAGCTGAGAGTTCTAAGTCATTCCCCAGCAAGCAGTCCACAGGCAAGGTTGGAGACACTGCCACCCTTTTAGGGCCAGTGACACCTCCCCAGCTGAGACATACCTCTGCCATGGGATGACTGTTCTGTTTGCCATCAATGTTAGTTACCTGGTATGAGAAACCAGGCAAAAGCTGCTCAGAGGGAACTAGCCTATGGGCCACCATAGTGATGCTAGCTCCAGTGTCTCTGTAGGCCTCAGCTTTTCTACCATTGATGTAGGGTTCCTGTCTGTACCTACCCAAAGTGTTGGGACAGGCAGTGAAGTTGGCAAACCCCATGCCACCATCACAGACAAGAGTAGCTGCTGCAGGGGAATTGGCTAAGCCAGGATCCCCTTGTGTTCCCCAAGAAAACCCAACCAAATTTTTTGGGGCACTCCCACCACCTGGGGGATTACTGCTGACAGTAATAGGTGGTGTGACAGGAGTAGTTGAAGGAACAGTTTTGTTTTTAGCCTGTGGACAACTGCTGTCAGTTTTCCAATGCTCAGGTGTTTTACACACATGGCAGTAAGGCTTTTTAACTGTGGTAGAGGAGGGAGCTTGGGACCCACCACCCTGTGTGGAGTTTTGGGGCCCTGAGGAAGATTTCTCTTTTGCTTTATCCCCACCCTTCTCTTGAGGCTTGGTGGTATCTTTCTTTTGGTCACCACCCTGATTTTTAGGCCTAATCCTGGTCCTGACCCATTTATCTGCCCTCTTTCCCAATTCTTGGGGAGAGGTCAAATCTGAGTCTACCAGGTGTTGATGGAGAAGCTGGTTCTGACAATTATTAAGGATCTGCTCCCTCATAATCAAGTTGTACAATCCTGTATAGTCCTGCACCTTGCTGCCATTTAACCACCCTTCCAAAGCCTTAGTGGCACAATCCACAAAATCAGACCAGTCCTGTGTCTGTGTCTTCTGGGTGTCTCTGAACAACAACCTATATTGCTCAGTGGTTAAGCCAAACCCATCTATCAGAGCACTCTTCAGGACTTTGTAATTGTTTGCATCCTCATCACTGACTGTGAGGAGCTTGTCTCTACCTTTGTCAGAAAAGGAGAGCCACAAGATAGCTGCCCACTGACTTTGGGGTACCTGCTGTACTTTGCAGACCCTCTCCAAAGCAGTCATCCATTTGTGGATGTCATCCCCATTCTGATATGGGGGGACTATCTTGCTTAGGTTTCTATGGTCATAAGACCTATCCCTATCTCTAGGGATGTTGCTGCCACCAGTGGGTTCTAACCCACTTAACTTTTGTTCTCTAGCCAGAGCAAGCTTCTCTTTGGCAAGGGCAAGCTCTTCCCTCTGAATCCTCAGATTAGCCTCCCTCATTCTGGCTGCATGCTCCTTTCTCTCAGGTGAAGTCATTCCCCTGTGAGAGGAAGCATTAGAGATGTTAGAGACATGGGAGTGGATGGATTCCCCTGAAGGGGATCTGTCCTTCCTGTTTCTCTGTGAATGTCTACTTGTGGGTCTGTATGGGGGGACCCCATGCAAACTCCCATGTAAACTTAAGTTAGCCTGGCTAAGTCTCCTTACTTGGCTCTGGCTGTCTACCTCCCCATCTGAAGCCCCATCTGACTCCTCTGTGGTGGGTAGACCCTCCTCTGTGCCTAGGGCACCTTCCTGAGATGCCCTCTGAGCATCATACTCCTCTAGGAGTTGTCTTAACTGAAGGAGGGTAGGGTTTGCACCCTGTTTTATTCCTCTGGAGGTACACAATTGTCTCATCTCCTGGAATGTTAAGGTATCATACCTAGAGGGGGTCTTCTGCAGACCTGCCCCTCCTGAGAGAGCATCTACTTGATCTCCTCCCAGAGGCATGATCTAGTGAGGGTGTGGTGTGTGCACCTACCTACACTAGTTGTATCTACTAAACCTTTCTAGTAGTTGTAGTCAGGGTGTGTTATTCCCTTCAACCTACAACTACAAAGTCCAGTAGGACTTAAGTATAATAATCTATGTTATATGTACCTAGACAATATCTGTGTGATCTTTCAATTTAGTATCTCAAGATTACAATGGTATTACAACAGCAAGCTCAGATCCCAACCGCTGCTCACCAATGTGAGAAGTTGGCCTGATGTATGATGTCACTAGTTATAGTGTACACCTTATATCAGTCCAAATACCCTTATGGTGATTGGTTGTAAAGTCAACCTTATAGACCAGCTATCCTAGTGGTAGCATGGACAAGAGCAGTCTTAGGCTAAACTCTGAATGGCATGTGAAGCCAGCTGTGATACCATATATAATCCCTTGAATACCAAACGAAAGGACACCACAACAGATATATATATAAAATAAAGTGTATTTATTCTAAGCAAACCCTCAGCACTCTTTATGAGTTTAGAGGTAAGTACAACACAGTCTTATTAATGCATACAGTAAGTCACACAGGTAAGTAATACAGTTAGGCCCTAGGGGCCACGCAAACCATATACTAAATAAGTGGTATAAGAACCACTGTCACGGAAATAGAATAGGCCTAGGCCTAGGGAATCGCTGGGGCTACACTACACTAGCGTTAGTTAGGAAGTGGGAGGCCCACGGGATTCGTGTGCAGAGTGGAAACACTCACGCGTAATGCGTAAAAGTCAATAGCAATGTTACAGTTTAGAAATAGATAGATTTAGGACACTTCCGGAGTAGCTAGGAAGTTGAGACTTGAAAACTAGACACTAGGATAGTCACTATCCTGATGAGCACCGGAGTACCCAAGTTACCTAGCCCACAGGCTGCGGGTGCATAGGGGTGAAGATGCGTCGTTTTCGTCGTCGACTCCTATGGATGCCTGAAGAAAGATGCTGACAGGCAGTCAGGAGAGAGTGTCCGGTGGATCCCAAGGCTGGGATCAAGAAGAGAAGAAACCTGCAAGCAGAGGGGACAGAGTCAAGGTCACTAGCCAGTGACCACGTGGAACCAGGAAGGAACCAGGCGATGTCGTGAAGAGTTGCAGGTGAAGGTGAAGCTTGTCGCTGCAGCCAGGAGGACCAGGAAGCGTCGAGGACGACCAGGACCAGGAGGCGAGCTGTCCCACGAAGGCTCTTGCTGTCGGCGGCGTCGAAGTTGGACTAGGACTCACCAAGCCTTGGCAAGCGGAACCCACGAAGAACAAGGGACTTGCTTCTGGTGCAGACCAGGAAGGTCTGGGGTGCTTCTTCTTTGCAGAGAAGCGGGAGCCAGTCTGGAGGAGCCAAACCAGCACAGAAGATTTCAGGGAGCGTCGTCACAGAGGCCACTAGCCAGCGGGCAAGCAACCGGACAGACGCGGCAAGCAGGAAAATGCTGAAGGGCCCCACGCAGGACTCGTGGAGTGTGGGGGGCTGGTCTTCGGTGCAGATGGTGCTTGGGGTTGGGGCTTCTCAATCCCCGGTGCACAACTTCGAGGGTACCTCAGAAGCTGCGCTGTAAGTTACTAGCCACTTTTCCCAGGTAGCCGGTCCCACGTCGCTCGTCGCCTCCACGGATCTCAGCTCTGCTGCAGATGTGGATGAGGGTCGGAGAAGTCTGGAAATCAAGGCTCTGGTCGGGCTCTGCAGTCGGTTCCTCGTCGAACGTTTCACAAAGCAAAGGGTAGTCACTTGATGGTGCCTGTTTGCACAGGGTAGCCACTCCTTGGCTACAAGGGAGATTCTTCAGTCTTCTTCTTTCGTCGAATGTCGAAGGTCCAGAGTTTCTGTTCAGTTTTGCAGGTTCAGGATAATCTAAAGTCTTGCGGCCCAACTCCCACTCTTATACTAATCTGGGGGGCTGGGATACCTGCTAGGTCACGCCTTATGGGTGGGACCTGGGAGGGGGTGGTTACACCCACTTCCCTTTGTCCAGTTTCGCGCCAGAGCTGGGGCTGGAGTGCCCCAGCGCCGGTTTGAACTGGACTATGCAAGGAACACCTTGTGTGCCCCAGGCATGTCTCATTCCTTTCAGCCCACCCTGCCCCAATACACTAAAAGCTGTCTGGGGAGGTGCTAGCACCTCCCCAAGCAGGAAACCTATTGTCCAGGCCTCCCTGGCTGGGATCACTCCCAGCAGCAGGAGGTCAGACTTGTGTCTGTGGCAGCAGCATCCATTTTGTGATGCTGAGGCTTTGGTCAGAGGTTACACAGCAAAGTAGGATTTTAACATGTCTCTCCCTCTAGAAGGGAGGAATAATATCCTCATCACCAGAAATGGTATGGGGGTATTATTCCAAAGTGTTAGACACCTTACACGACATGTTTTGATACAGCCCAACCATAGTTACCATAACCGTTTAAGATTATAAGGCACTTTAAGAGTATATGGTAGGCTATATCATAGAACAGCTATAAGGACATGGTTCCGAAAGCTGCAGACAGGCTCAGCTCATGCTAGAGCACCATCTCACATGTTACCAAGCACTCTGCCTCCAGGATTGTTAAGGCCTGCCATAGGAGTGACTGATAGGTACACATGTGTCTATATATAAGGGCAGATATAGGCATACTATATCTAAGCGAGGGGTGATTACACGACCTTGCCCCAGCTGAGTGATCAGCCAGTTGTGTCTGATTGGAAGGCCAGACCAGGGGTGGCATAATACATGCTGCAGCCCCTGGGAGGCCTAGGGTACACCTATGCCCTGGGTACCTAGGGTACACTATACAGGGTCCAATAAGGTGATCCTTACCAATTGATTATGTACCTAGGGTACATGGAGTCCATTTTACAGAGAGAGCAGACAGCCTGAGACCCTGAATGGCAGGATCTCAGGCCAACTAAGTCGAAAAACCAGCTAGACACTAGGCAAAAAGTTGGGGGTAACCATAGTCAGATATCCACCTTCCTACAATATATTTGTATGTGTACCTCAATGAATGCCTGGGGGGCTAGACGCGGAGGGTGGGATGTGTGAGAGAAGTGCTAATTTGCAATTTAAAAAAAAATGCATAGTAATCCATTATCTGCCCTGCAAAAGCTGCCAAATATCAAGTCTATCTAGTGTTGATTCCACCTGATGCCTCTTTCTTCCACCATCGTACACTGAGGGCCATATTTACAAGTTTAGTGGCGCAGGGAAGCACAGTAAGTCACCTTGCTATGCTGTCCTGCATCACAGGGAAAGGGCAGGAATGCACCCTATTTATCCAATACAGCGCATTCCTGTCCTTTACCCTTGTGCTAGTGCCAATTTGGCAGCCAAGCGCCAACTGTAACGGTGCCTGTGTTGTAGGCAGGATTGTTTTTGTGCAGGAAGGGACACCTTCCTGCACCAAAACAATCCTGAGAGGTTTTTCCTCTTTCTATGTGTGCTGCAGAATGCAGTACACATAGAAAGAGGAAAAAACGAAGAGAAATAAACATATTTCTCCTCGTTACAACTCCCCTGGGGAGGTGTATCTTTTTGGTGCATCCATGGTTTACACGGTCTTGTAAAATCTGGGAATGCATCAAAAACCATGGGTTTTGCATGGGAACACCCACAAAGCACTCATGAAATGCCTACCCAGGGTAGAGTAATGCAGTGCAGTGATTTGCGCTGTGTTGCCTTAATCCGTATTTTTGGAGCCACACGTGTTGCGTGGTGCAAGAGCGGCGCAAACTCGGTCATAAATATGGCCCTTGGTATCTCTTAATCTGACTCTTGCAGCTTTTTTCATCTCTGCTTCACTTTTTGTCACTATTTCCCTATCCTTCTCTTCCTCTTCTTTTTCTCTTTCTCTCTCTTGCTGTGGATAAAAGTCTGATGATGGAAGGATATCCACATTTGTATACAATTAAACTATGGCCCTGGTTATGGGGAGTGTGGAAGCAGTGATTTGTGATCCCTGCACTTACAGGAATTTGTGAATGGATCGGAATTCTGTGTTGTGCGGTAATTACTGCATGGGGCATCTACCCCAGGCCGGATATGTGCTGATGTTCATGTATTCTTGTCTTTATTGTTTAGCATGATTTTAGAGTTCATGTAGTTACGACTGAAGATTGCATGTGAATTTTTTTACTATTAATATTTATTGTATTACTTCAATAATACAACATTTGTACCAGTTTGTAATATGGTGTCTTGTCCCTACATGTTCAGTCACGTTATATTGTTTTTGAATATATTAGAGTTGCCCTAGGTGTTTGCGTTTTCTGATATTTGCTGAGTGCAATAATCACAACAGTCCTACAATTTTCTCACGACATATTTTCTGAGCATGCACTTGGCTAAATATATCAGGAAAAATCCTTATATGAGAAATTTGATGTGATAAACACCAAATCTTCATGTATTTCCTCTTTAAGCTTGCAAAACTCGTATTTACTGTACCCAATATATATTCTACACCTGGCTAACCCTATTTACTGACAAGTACCTCCAGAGTTTCTCATTTTCATTTTCTCAATGAAGTGGTTTGCTAAAACATTTCAAAATGCCTGAGATGCATGGCTGGTGATTGACCCATCTAGTGTATTTCTCAATTTTTTTTAGTAGTTTAAATAGTGAAAAACGTACAAAATCACGGCAGAATGGGACTCTTATACATAGTAGTCATCTTGAAACTCTGGAATGGATCCGGCCTTCCCGGACTTATGTCGAGAACCCTTGGACTAGGAGATGGATTTGCTTATCCTACGTAAAAACATTGAACAGACCATTTACTATTGTGCTGTCTGGATCTTCGCTAGCAGTACACAGGAATTTCAAATGTAGGTGTGACAATACATCACTTCCTGTAGAACCCAGTTTTCATGGTGGACAATTGGACGAAGGGGAGATGAATGCCGTCGGCTGAGGCTGAAGATTCGGGGGCATATTATCAAGCACGGCGTTAACATTATCGCCGCTTTAGCGGCAGAAAACTTCCGCTAAAGCGGCAATAATGGGCTTGGTAATATGCCGTAGAAAATTCCAATAGAAGCCCATGTTGACACCAGAACATGGGCTTCTATGGGAATTCTCAAGGGCATATTATCAAGCCCATTATCGCCGCTTTAGTAGAAGTTTTCTGCCGCTAAAGCGGCGATAATTTTAACGCCGTTTCTTGATAATATGCCCCTTAGTTCCTGGAGTAGATCTAGGTGGTTTATCTCAAAATGTAAGCATGTGGTGAGTGATAGGCCCAGTAAACCGGTGTTTACTGCTCGCCGCCTTCGCATGCGGTAACAGACCCTGCAAGCCGTAGGAAACCTGAGTTCATCGAGAAATGGTTGGATAATGTCTATGGGGGGGTGTAAGCCCACCCGTCAGGTCATTGGAGTTTCAGGTCTCTACTCCCTGGCACTAAGTGTAGTGGAACATACCAGTATCCCTAGCAGGAGGCATTCCTATGCCAACAAAATATATATATATTTTTTTTTTGTTTGTTTTTAAAACCTTTATTTGTGCATATTAACAGAACAAATACAGGCCTACAACCATCAGGCCGGCCACAATACGGTTAAGCACTAAGACAAACATTACATCCCCTGTGCATCAATGGTCAAGATTAGCAACGATTCAGGAGTTATACACTGGAGAGATCTTTGACACCAGGGGAAGGAGAAGTGAAGGTTAATTTTAAGGTTTTCAAAATAATTTTATCGAGGAAAAAGTCAGTAGAGGATAGAACCAAGGAGATTCGAGTCCGCGAGATGGCTTCACCACACGGGAGAGCAGCAGCAGCATTAAAACGGCCATAGAAAATCTCAGACAGTGAGGCGATGCAGTTATATAACAGGATAGTCACATGAGTAAATACGCACCCCTCCAAAGCCGCCCCCACTCAGCCCACCCCACCCCCGGACCCCGAATCGAAACAAGCATAGCGCAGAGACATAGAAGAAAAAGGCCCATAGAACTAAAAAGAAACAGTAAATTACCCCCCCACCCTACACCAATGCGGAGGCTACGGCCTACCCCCCCCCCCAGCATAGTGCCTGTCGCCCAATGAACCCGAAATATAGACAAGAGAGAAAGTAGGAATAGAGTAAAGATAATAAGAAAACAAAGAAGAAAGCGGGGAGGAGCCCACGTAACCTCGGAGCGCCCGAAACCACCGGCCAGCTACGCCTCCACACACTGAGAACCCACTACACCCAGAGGCGGTCGTGTGAGGATAACGTGTCACAACAATATAAGTGAAGGCAGATAAATCGCGACGAGTGCGCACAACATATGCAAGCAGTTCCAGTCCCAGTCTAGCCCATCCGAGAAACCATGATGATAGAAATCAATCTAGCCCTGGCCCGATCGCGGGCTTAAGATTAGACTAGTCCCCACATGAAGGCCCCGCAGCCCGTGCAGACAAAGACAATATGGCCGCTTGGGAGAAGCTGGAGAAGTAGAGTCACAAAATGGCCGCCGATCATCTATTGAGGTCCCCTTGTGCACCATAGAAAATCCAGACCTGGCCTGTAAAGTACAGGAGTTCCACATAAAAGAAGCCGTAGGCCACCGTGAACGGTTCCTCGAGGACGTCAGGTGTCGCTCAGCTGGATACTCTTGCGGACGCGGTGAGGCAGGCAACAACAAAGCAGGCAGCAATGGACGGGGAAACAAAGTGTCCACAATGGAGCAGGAGATCGATTGATCCTGGGTGCCGGGAAAGCCTGATGCAGACACCAGTGTAGCACGGTTATGCACAGTCGTTGCGTCCCCGCAGAAGGACAGAAGCACTGGCAGACCCACGTCTTGTTGATGACAAACGGGGCGCTCACGACCCGCAGCCGACAGTATGGAGTCGAACCGCTCACTCAGCGTTTGCAAGCCAACACACAATTGCAGATGAAAGTCCCGCAAGGCAGCCAGAACGGAGCCGCATGTCAGCGGGAGCTGCGCCCCCACATCGGCAGCAATCCGGGATGGCACTGTGGAGCTGGAGTCTGGTAGAGGGAGGGCGCAGCGGGCAGCGGGCGAGACCGGAGCATCACCCCCCAGCAGCGAGCAGGCAATCAACGCCATGTTTTACCGCTGGACGGTACAGTGGCCAGGGGGGGGGTTCTAACAAGGAGGCAATTCCCCGCAGGTCTACGCCGCAACAAGTGAAAGCCAACAGTCGCTTCCCTTCCCTCGGACTCTCTTTGCAGCCGACTTGGCAATAGAAGAAGGGGGTCTGCAGCCTTCCACAGCGCGGGCCACAGAGCGGGGCAGGAGACCCGCCACACCGGGGCTTACCCTATAGCTCCATCCCGTCAGGTGAAAGGTGAAGGAGGTGTCCGGGCGTCACTCCCCCGGCTCATCTGGCGACAGTCCGTGGTGTGAGGCGGGATCGGGGCCGCGGGGCTCAGGTTTGCGCCGGTGGGTCCAGTTACTGCGGAGCTTCCAGGGGGCCGGCCAAGGCCACAATAGAGCAGGGGTCCAGCGCGGAAAACAAAGGCCCCAAGAACTCCGGCATCCGGGCGGGCTCAGACTCCGGGAAAGCGGCGGCGCGGTCAGCGCATCGTCGCGCACGTTGCACCTCGAAAATCGGCGAGGATAGGAATCAGGATGATAGTCCGAGGCCAAGGGCCGGCGGAGCCGGGCGCTCAAGCGTCTGCTCCGGTCGCCATCTTGGCTCCTCCCCTCAACAAAATATTTTTGAAAATGAGCACAATAGGAAAGCTGGGTGTGAAGAGCACAGCGTTTGGAACATACCATCTGCCCAGGACCATAAGGGACGGTCAAAGGGGGCTGTTTGCCCAGATCCTCTGCTTTTCAGAACTATATGCTCCTGCCACAAACGTATTTTTTTATAATAAAAACAAGTAGGCCTGTCCTGTTAATTTATAATGAGGTAGCTAACGAGGCCATACCACTAAGTGGGGCCAGATACTGGAGCTGCCGAAGGGAAAAACTTTATTTTTCTTTCCACTGAGAACATTTTCTATGCAGAAGAAGAGAACCCCAGTTTAAGTTATTTACTGAGGCCTGGCAAAAGCTTCTGACACACGTGCATTTGGCTGTGGAAACAAACAGGTACATGGATTTTGTTACTTTGAGAGGATGGAGCACAGTGTACCCTCTTGCAGGATCCCTTAAGTACCTCCAAGCCTCTTGGCTCAAGGCCCTATGTGGAATCCCATCTCTAGGATAACGGCCAAGCAGTGAGAGCCCCAGGGACTGAGATAATTTCCTTTCAATATGCATAAGCACAATTCAGGTTGACTGCTCTGGTGATATACGTTGGGCAGGGCCACTGGAATTATGCGGCAGGGGATGCCCAAATTATGTGCCAATGCTGGTTAAAGTATTCGTCAAGAAAAGGCAAATTATGCAGCATTATGCTGCACATTTGTTGATAGTATTACTGCAATATTTCCTCATTTTTAGGTCTCGCCTGACCCTGCGCATGCGCTGGTCTGGCAAGACATTTTGTGAGGGCTCCAAAAAGTGCTACCAGGCAAGCCTTGAGCTACAGTGCATGTGCGCGCGCGCGCGCGCGCGTCGGCCTTTACCGCGATTACTTTCACTTTCGCGGCCGCGCGAAAATGTTTGATCGCAATGGCGATCACTTTCGCCCATGTGCGCGGGCGCTTGACTTTCGCGGCCGTGAAGATGTTTGATCGCAATCACTTCGCGGCCGCGAAGTTGTTCTCCGTGAGGCTTCAATAGATTGCAGCAGTTAAAACAAGCATTGGCATAGCCAATAGGTCTCGCTTTTGGGACCTTATAAGTTTTTAGTTATGCAACTGTTGCATGGCTAAACACTTATAAGGTCCCAAAGGCGAGACCTATAGGCTATGCCAATGCTTGTTAAACTTGTTAGCACTGTTTGGGCATTAGTTGCAGCTCGTTAGTAGCAGTATAACACCCAAACACAGCAATAAAATACAGAAAGGTGGCCAGTCAACCTTTGCAAAAGATCTTCCACTGTGCGGCAACACATGTCGCTACGATTTTAGTAACTTTTGATCCGTTTGAGCTAGAAACAATAATTTAAATTTTTTTTTGTCAAAATCTGTAGATTATGCAGCAGATGACCAATTAAGTGGCAAATGCGGAAAATCTATAATGATGCGAATATCTCCGCGGCCACACAATCACATAATTCCAGTGGCCCTGACGTTAGGTCACCTGAGGCTGAGAATTATCTCAATATGTAACTACTATACCTAATTTCTCCGCATTTGCTCAATAATTAAGTCTCAACCCTCCCTCTTTTCTTCCTTTACTACTTCTAAATCTACCATCCTGTACTTCTTTTCATGGCCTAATTCACTTAATACTACCCCCACACATTTTTCTCTTCCTTCCTGTTCTTCCTTTCTCTCCCATCTAACCTTTTATATCAGCTCCTGTTCATTCCTTTGACAGCTCCCATCATTCCTCAGCTCCAGCTTCTTCCATTTCTCAGTCTCCTTGAAATACTTCCTGATTGCACTGCATGTCTTTGCCTTTCTAAATATTACATGTACACTCTATGTTTCCGACTCATTTGAAGATATTGTGTAGCCATCCCTTCTGAAGTCAAATATTCAAAATTATGTTCCTCAGCATCTATAAAGCGCCTTGCTGTCCATTTGGGCTATGTGAGCGCTATATGTCAATTGAAATATAGAACTCAATATTGGTTATTCCATGCAGCAGATAGAAAAGCTAATACATTTCATTCACACCTTATTTATTCTGTTTAGCAAGAGAATCTTCAGTTTCTGCTACTTGTGCTTATCTTGTCTTGGGCTGTATCGGAATGCTGGGAATGTATTGTGACCTTCTTTTTGTGGGTAAGAGACACAAGTGGTCCGAACGGAAAAGACAATTCTTCAAGAGAAAAAATGCTAAACAATGTAGGTGAAATATAATTAAATAAACCCAAGCAAAAAACAAAAAGCAATTGAAATTTCAATTATTCATTTTATATTTTTGGGCAATTTGGTAAACAGTAGATACATTAACTTCATTTAAGCTGCGAACACCATAAATGAAGAACAATTTCAAGTAGTTAGCTCCAATTGTATTCTAAACATGGGGTACAGTTTCAGTACAGGTGAATATGGTAATTATGTCGACATGCGGGGTCGAAACCTCGACATAATTACCATATTCACCTGTACTGGAACTGTAGCCCATGTTTAGAATACAATGAAAATTCTATAACGCAATGTGGACTAAAGGATATGTGTAAAAAATGTACTGACAGGTTGCATAATTGTTTCCTTAAAACTGTTTCTAATTGTTTTACTCAATTCTCCTTATCTAATTCACGAGCACTTTATTTACCACCTTCCCCTTACACCCTCTTTATTTTTTTTTTTTTGTTGCATATTTATATAGCGCGAACTCGACCCGAAGGTATTGGAGCGCTTTACATGAGCACCGTATTCACATTACACATTCAGGGACGGGGAGATTAAGTGATTTTCCCAGAATCACAGGATGCGGACTCGACGCCGAGGCTCGAACCCTGGTTTCCAGCACCAAAGTCTGCCGACGGACCACATCCTCTCCTTGAAGCAAACTACTTGAAATAGTTCTTCAGCGCCAGCTCAATGGGAAGAGGCCTCGTCCCGGCCCAGTCCGAGCTCCCTCTGTGTCTGTGAGAGCAGAGACCCAGCACAGCGCCAGGCCCCGCGCCAGCCAAGGTACCCGTTCCAAAGGTCGAGATTTGAACCGCGAGGCCTGCCTTACTTTGGCACTGGGACAAAAATACAGGCCCGTGACTGTCAGCCGGTGCCCTTGTAAGGTGACTGAGGACAGCAGGGAGACGGCAGAGGCAAGCGAGAGCAGACGCAGGATCAGGGCCGAGGACATGGCGACTCTTCCGGTAATTGCCGAGCTCCGGCTCCGGGCATTAACCACAGACCGCTGGGGCATGCTGCTAACTCGGAGAGAACTTAGCTGCCCCACAGCCCTTGTGCCGAGCCCCTCCCTCGCTTTATGCAGCGAGTCTCCCTGAACTCTAGAAAGTCTTCCACGGGATTGCAATCTCTGGAAAACCTGGCAATTCTCTGGAAGAGAGCGGGTTGGGGCAGAGTCAGTCAACTGCCAACAGGGCTGTAACAGAGGCAAGGGAGGGGGTGGCGGCTGAAATGGGGCGAGTGAGTCACCATAGAGAGCACTGCAAGGAGGAATGGAGTAAGTGACAGTCCGCCTTTGGTCTGGCAGTATATATAGATTCATTTTACAAACACTGCCCCCAAAATAAATTGACAATAAGGAAAATGTGATAGTAAAACTGTTCTGCCTTCCTTAATTTTGTCAAAACCACAGTTTAAGATTGCTTAGAGGGTTAAGGCACATGCTGCAGGCATCTCTAGGCATCAGGCAAGTCCCATGATATGCCAGTAATACAGCTCAGGTGGTTAATACAGCTCAGGTGGTTAATGCACTTGCCGGAGAGGTCTGTGTTCACTCTGATCATAGGTTTGAATTATAAAATAACTTAGAGGGTCAAAAGTACCTACTACAGAATGTTGCATGTAAGTTGTAGGTCACTTATTTGAATTATCGGTAAGATTGCTCAGTGAGTTGTTGCATTTATTCAGAGATGCATGTATAACCGGCAGATGACGCGTTACAAAGTGCTAAAGTAGCTGTATGAGGTATTCACCCACTGCGAAACCTGTAAGACAACTGAAACTTTTATAATTTTAAGGTTGGTTAAAGTAGTTATTTTTGCCAAGTATCAATTCTTATTATGGAGTCCCAAAAATCAATTCTGTGTCCACTGGCACAATGGCTCAGCGAGTTGAACACTTGCTGGTGGAACCCCCATGTTTCCTCTAGCGCTGGCGCTAAATTAAGCTGCCTAGCGCCAACGCTGGCACCCTTGCACCATAGTGCAAGGGGTGCCTGCGTTGGGGGGAATGATTGCTTATGTGCAGGAAGGTGTCCCTTCCTGCACATAAACAATCACAAATGGCAATTTGTAACTCTTATGTGTGCTGCATTGTGCAGCGCACATAGAAGTTGCAAATCGTTTTGCTGTTTCTATGTGTGCTGCACAATGCAGCACGCTTTGAAACTGCAAAAACGAGGAGAAATAAAGCATTTCTCCTCATTTCGCCATGTTAAGACCAGGTTTTCCCTGGTCTTAATTTTGGCGCTGTCTCAAATTTACGCCACCCTTGTACATAGGGCTCAGCGTCAAAATCAATGGGTGTTGGGGTGGGATGACCACTGCAACACCCACTGCAACACCCACTGCACGCCCCTTTCATGCTACGGTGTGTGAAAGGAGGCCTTATGTGCAAGGCTGCGCTTAACGCAGACTTGTAAATAAGGTGAAGGCGAAGCCCCTATTGCCACAGGAACATCATTAAAAGTGATGTTCCTGGGGAGATAGGGGCTTGTAAATATGCTCCTCTGTACCATTCCATGAACTACTCAGACAAAAGGAGTTACTGACTGTTAGGTCAGGCATTTGCAGAATCAGAGACAGGAAACAAAGGGGGATATTTACAAGAAAATTCTGTAGCGCGGTGTTACACCAAATTTGACAACGCCACGCTCCTACATTTTCAAAATGTAGGGATGCACCATATGTACATAAATACGCTGCACCCCTGCGTTCCCCTAGCGCTGGGGCTAAAAAAGCTGCCTAGCCCCAGCGCAGGCACCCGTGCGCCATGTTGTAAGGGTGCCTGCACTGATGGGCGATTGTTTATGTGCAGGAAGGAACACCTTTCTTCACATAGACAATCAATAATGGCGATTTGCTTTTTCTACATGTGCTGCAAAATGCAGCGCACACATAAAAAGAGCAAAAAACTAGGAGAAATTAATCATTTCTCCTCATATCGCCATTCTAAGACCAGGTATTACCTGGCCTCAGTTTTTGGTGCTGCCCCAGCCTTGTAAATCTGGCGCAGTGTCAAAAAGCAATGGGTGTTGCAGTGGAACGCCCACTTCAACACCCATTGCCTTCACCTGTGCTGCAGCGGACTGTGGCGGGAAGGGGCATATTTACAAGGTGGCATTAAGCCACGTTAAGTGACTTAGCGCCACCCTGTAGATATGGGGAATGGCGCAACGCCACCGGAGTGTCAGAAAAAGTGATGCTCCGGTGGTGTTAGGGGCTTGTAAATATGCCTTACAGTATCTTGCATACCTCTTGTAGATTGATGCTCCACAGGACACTCTCAGAATGAGAGGGCACCATTGCGTGTGTCCACCCTTCGCAGAGTCCATGAAGGCGCAGGTGCGCAGATTGAAGAACGCTGGCCCGAACTCAATCTAAAGCCACATCATTTCGCCTAAATAAAAAACAATGGCTTGACACCCTGACTTTTACAAAGCTACACAAATAATTCACCCTATCGTTTCACTCTAGGGAGGTCACTAACTTTAGCTATTTAAACATGTTATTTTATACCAATTCGCTACCTAATCCCTACCCTGCTGGTCACTGGAGGCTCTAACATAGACCAAACTGCAGGTCCTAACTAGCCACATACTATGAGCACTGATATCTTATGATATTAATGATATAACGAATGAACATAAAGCAGTGCATCTTGGAAAATCTCACTACGTGACACCCCGTGGTAATCGTATAAAAGAATACTGAAACGCAGTGCTTGCGGGTTGATATCTCACTGACTTTACTCCTTCTCTGCACAAGATGTCTCTTCCAGATCCATAAGATCTCAGAGTAGACGACCTCTTGCAACAACTAGGAGAGGACACTGGATTTTTTTTTTTATTTTTTTTTTTTGTCCTCATCTGCCAGACAAGTTTCAATATGCAATCTTGTAGGTTTACACACATTGTGCTGCCTCAGTAGCCAAGACTGGTAGGGGCAGTAATAGAACGAAAGGCTCACCCCTCAGCAACATGTTTCAACCTTCAATGATCACTAATTTGCTACCAGACAGGCAATAGCTAAAGTCCAGCCAAGGTACTAAACTTAGCGCCATGAAACAAGTGACCCCCGGAATGAGGATGATGGCATAATCATTGGACCTGGGGAAAAAAAAAAAAAAAAAAAACCCCAGATGATCAATGAGCCCAAATCAGGAGGTGCCAGAAAGATCTTGTGTCAGGATTACCAGATCTGGCCAGGTCCAACTTGGAGACCAGCAAAGTAGAAGCATACCAGTCATTAATGGAAGGAGGTGAAGAATCCTTCCATTTTCTGCATATCTCCCTCCTGGCTAGCAAGATAGCATAAAAAATAAGCTTTTTTGCCAAGGAGGGGACCCCTTGGTAGCACCCAAAAATTACTGATGTTAAATCTAGGGTAATGTTAACTCCAACAGAAAGTGAAAGAGTCTTACTAATGGCATCCCAGAATGAGGACAATTGTGGGCAATCAAAGAACATATGAATGTCAGAAGCAGCCACCAAACCACATCTCGCACAGGCCACACTACTCCCCTCAGAGAATTTAGAAAGACGAAGGGGTGAGTAGTATGCTCGATGAATGGTGAAAAGATGGTTCCTGCGTAACCATGCAGGCTTGACAATATCCCACAACATCTTACAAGACGAATTCCAAAGATGTTGCAAATCGGAATTGATGACATGTTGAGACCAAAGATCCTCCGGCAGTGAAAAAGTTCCGTCCATTTCCTCCAAGATTAGATTATACCACAGTGAAATTTCCTTTTTGGCAGGTGGCTTATCTGCCAAAAGCGTTATAAGATAGCTATATACGCCCAAGGAATATTTAGCACCATGTGGAGGCTGAGCAGAGTATGCACGAGACCAACTCAACATCTGAAGATATTTAAGCCTGGAGAAGTGTGGACCAATTTTTGTACTAAGATAATCCCAGGGTAACAAGTCCCCGTCAACAAATAGGTTACCCCACTCCTCCAACCCTGCCTCTCTCATAGGTGTAGCTAGTGCATCCCTTAACCATGCTGGACCATCAGGAAGGCCCCACAAAGGTGTCCTACTTCCATAATAACCAACTTTAATTGCTTTAGACACCTGGGCCCACATTCTTGCCATACCCCTTAAAATTTTCAATTTAATTTTTTTGAAAAACTTGGGGTTTCCAAATTTAAAAAGAAACCCTGACTGACTTACACCTTCTACGTCCAATAACATTGAAAAAAGGGAACCCACTCCAACCCCTACTGGTCTTTTTAATAGGATCCTAGCATGTGAAAGCTGGAAAGCCCAGGCATAAGCCTGGAGATCAGGAGCAGCAAGCCCTCCTTTTTCCCTACGTCTCCTAATTTTTTTCCAAGAAATTCTTGCCAGATGTTTATCCCAAATAAAGGTGCTAATATCCGACTGTAATTTCCTGATGGAGGCGGGATCAAAACATAAAGGTATCGCATTAAACAAAAAAGAAACCTTAGGCAGGATGAACATTTTGACAAGGTTGACCCTGCCCAGTAGGGAGAGTGGAAGATGGGCCCAGGACTGGAGCAACCTACGACAGTCCTTTGCAATTTTTAAAAAATTAATAATAGTAATCTGATCGAGGTCAGATACAATATCCAAACCTAAGTATCTCATCCGACTCACCGGCTGGATTTCAGAATCGAAGGTACTTTGATCGATGTTCCAGGTCATCATCTCAGTCTTTAGAGCATTAATCTCATAGCCAGAGACCATCCCAAACTCCGATGCCAGCCTGAATATTACTGGGAGGGCCTCATGCGGGTCAGACGTGAAAATGAGAATATCGTCGGCGTAAAGTGCCACCTTTCTCTCCCAACCCCTGTACGCAAATGCCTTGATGTTAACACTATCCCTCAAAATCTGGGCAAAGGGTTCAGCATATAAATCGAACAGGAGTGGGGAGAGAGGACATCCCTGCCTAGTACCCCTCGAGATGTCAAAAGAGTCAGAGAGTATACCATTAACCAGGACACGGGCACTAGGGTTACTATAAAGAAGACTAATCGCCTGCCGAAATCTACCCCCCACGCCAAACTTTGCCAAGGCCTCCGACAAATACAACCAATTAACTCTGTCGAAGGCCTTGGTGGCGTCCAGCGTGAGCACCGCCAAGGGCAAAGACTTCAAACATGCCATGTCTATTGAACCCATCAAATCAAAAGTTAGTTCAAAAAGCTGTCGCCCCTTAATAAATCCCTTCTGATCGACATGTAAAATGGAAGGAGCAACCAAGGCCAATCTATTTGCAAGAATGGAGGCAAAGATCTTATAGTCTCCATTCAAAACCGAGATCGGCCTGTAGGAGCCACAGGCGGTTGGAGACTTCCCTGGTTTCAAAATAACAGTTATGGATGCGTTATCCCATGACACAGGTGGTCGTACTCCATCAAGCAGTATCTGATTGAACAATATAACTAGGAAAGGAACCAGCTCCTGCTCCAAAGATTTATATATTTCAGCAGGCAGCCCGTCAGGCCCAGAGGCCTTGCCTTTCCTGGCATCCCGAATGGCTTCCCTTACCTCCTCTTCCGAGATTTCACTATCTAGCATTGCTGATTGATCAACAGAGAGTTTTGGTAGATCTATTTTCCCAAGCCATTCATTAATCATATCAGTATCCAATATCTTATCTTCATGGTAAATATCTTGATAGAAATCTTTAAATGCTGCTCTAATATCTGCATCAGAAGAAAGAGGGACATTATTGACATAGATCAGGTTGATGTTGTTACGGACCTGATCAGTTTTAACTTTCCATGCCAATAATTTACCAGCACACTCCCCATACTGAAAATGAGCAATTTTCCTGGCCTCCCATCTTTCCTGAAGCCGCCGGTTAAGGATCGAGGTCAGTTGGCCTCTTAGGGTCAATAGTTTAACCCGCAAAGGCGCCAAAACAGCTTCCGTGGAAGCTAAGTTGGCATCAATGTCGGCCTGTGCACTAGTCAGGTCCGCCTCAACTGAGGCAATAGCCTCTCTATATTCCTTCCTTCTATATGACATCTTACTTGTAATAAGACCCCTCAAAGAGGCTTTAAGTGAGTCCCAGACCACACCAGGTCCAGCAGAACCCACATTCATCTCTAGAAAAGACCTCACTTCAGATTTGAAAAAAGAGACATCTTCAGGGTGAGAAAGTAGAGAACGGTCAAAGGACCAAGTCCTAACTATGTCAGAGGTAGGTACCATAAGTTCCAGAAAAACTGCAGAGTGGTCAGATAGATGTGACGGAAAATAACAAATGTCCCTAACTGCATCGGATAAACTATGGTTGATTAATATAAAACCTATCCTGGACTGGTGATTATATTTATAATTTCTGAAAGAAACACCCTGCTGCTGCCCGGCTCTTAACCTCCAGATATCGATATATCCGTATTGTTTCATCTCATTCAACAAGAAAGATCTTGATTTTGAAGGGACACGGGATCTACTGTTATGAGATTTATCCAAGACTGGATCTAAAACAATATTAAAGTCGCCGGCTAATATAACTGGTTCCGGGAAGGACAAAAGGTGAGAAAAAATCACTCCCAAAGATGTAGGGTCATCAAGATTGGGACCATAGTATCCAACAATAGTAAAACAGGCACCCATAATTACCACAGAAGCAATAACCCATCTTCCCGCAGGGTCGACTATAGACTCTAATACCCTGGCCCTAAGCTGTTTTCTGAAAATCAATGACACTCCTCGGGAAGTCATAGACTGTGAAGTTGATATCATAAAATCAATCCATTTAATCTTTTTAGCCAATGTGTCAATTTCAGACTGGATCAAATGTGTCTCTTGAAGGATGATGACCTGGGCATCAGAGTCCCGGAGATACTGCATCAATCTTCTAGCCCTAGGATTAGTACGGAGCCCATTGACATTCCAGGACATAATCTTTAAACTAGACATCACTACTAAACCAGAGCACAGCCAGTCTTGCCTTTATAATGCGACCAGATATATACCAGATATATACCAGATATATACCGACCCACCTCCAAAAGAAGACTCGCAGGACAACATGAGAGACTTTAACACAACCTACAAAAAATAGAAAAGATGGCTGATGAGGAATTTTTGAATTTTGCCCGTGAACCCCCCCCCCCCACCCTTCACCCTCCCCGTGGAGAACCCGTGGTGTATCTAACCGGATCAAGTCCAGTAGATGGCACCCCTACCTCAGGCTCCCGTTACACGCCCCCCCAAACTCACAGCTAAAAAGTAAGGAAAAAGAGGTGATCCCACTTAAGATAGTGTACTTTTTTTTTTTTTTTTTAGTATTATCATATATATATATATATATATATATATTTTTATTATTTATTTATTTATTTATTTAATTTTTTCTCTCCCTCTTCATCTTCTTTCCCCCATCCACTTTCCTTCTCATTCTTTTTTTTTTTTTTTTTTTCAGTGCTTTAATCCCTGTGAGCAACAATAAGGCAGTAAAAGGACCTAAACCAAAGCCTAAAGCAAACGAGTTAGGTACTATTACCAGATGACTTATTGCCTATATCCGCCAGGAGTTCATCGGCAGCTTCAATTGACCTGATGTTTACCATTTTATTATTATACATGACCTTCAGAGAGGCCGGGAACACCAATTGAGCAGAAGCGCCCAACTTCCTAAAGGACTCGAGCCGCCTTCCAAACTCCCATTGCTTCTCAAGTGTGACCCTAGAAAGATCGGATCTGATAAGAAAGGTAAACCCCTTACCAAGTAGGGACTTCTGTTTAAGAGCTGCACTCAGAATCTGCTCTTTGAGAGTATATGTAAGGAAATTAACAAGAATTTTACGCGGCTTTTGCCTTTGTGGGTTCTGTTTGAATGGTTCCCGATGGACCCTCTGAATGTCGGTTGCTAGCTGCTCCAGGGATTGACCCAAACATAAACCTTCCTTCAAAAGGCAAACAATAAACTGCTTAATATCTGCCCCCTCAGACCCCTCCGGAACATTAAGAATACGAATGTTACATCTTCTAGCGTTATTTTCTAGAACCTCCATCCTGTCCAGCAAGGCCTGATCATCTCTTTTAAGTTTAGTAATGTCCTCTTCTGTCTTAACTAGATGTGCCGACATCGTAGCTAGTTTTTCCTCCAAGACTTCTGTCCTAGTTGACAGCCCATCGATCTTATTATCCAATGATTGACAATAATCACGAATCTCCTTCTGCATAACTGAGGATTGCTCAAACCCCTTTTTTATGTCCTGGGACAAGGTAGTGAGCATCGAAAATAGAGTGGCTGCCGAGACGTTGTCCGATGTTGCTTCTTGACAGAGTGGAGTTGAAGGAGCAAGGACAGGGACAGATGTTGCCAAAGATAGCTCGAGAGATGGCTCCGATACAGTACCCCCCCCGGAATCGGAGTGGGTAAGGCCACCTTCACTAGCGGCTACAACGTCGCCCCTCATGTTAGAACTAATAGATGATGCCTGACCTCCCACCATCTCACAAGACAAAACACCACTTTTAGATATACTAATAGGTGGGGAAGGTACAGAAACTATAGGAGCAACCGAGACAGCTGACGCTGCCTCCGTCACAGTCACCACGGAACCACAAGGAACCGAAAGGATTGGCACAACAACTGAAGAGGCAGGGGTTGAGACAGAAGATGGAGGTAAAGCAGGGGAAAACATTTGAGCTGAATCATTTAGTGAGGTCATTGTCTTGGATTCCACAAGGTGCAAGACCTGTGGAACAACTTTGAAGTATGACCGTAGAGATGGTGTAATTTTAGATGTAGCCTCGACTCCAGTAACAAGATTGCGTGCTGCTTTCCCTCTGGTGCCCTTTGATTTCACCTCTTTAGATAGATAGGAGGAGGTTCTCTTACCAAGTTGGGGTGGAAATACTGCACCAGGCAGATTAAAGCCGGTGGCAACCCCCCTCGTATGCACTCTAGCCTGCTCCTTACCTCGTCCTCGGCCTGATTTCCCACCTCTCCCCTTACCTCTGGACGTTTGGTAGTGTTGGTGCAAACCTTCAGAATCTTTTAATAGCGCACACTGAGGTAAGACTGAAGCTGATTCCTGTGTGCTTGTATCGCTGTACCCGTCTGCCGCCGTCGTAACCGCTTCGGTACTCTCAGCTGTCCCCTGAGAAGAGTTTTCAAGGCTGTCTCCAACACACACAGCACGCACCAAACTGCGCGCTCTCCTGCCGCGCCGCAGCTCCAGGGCGGCTAAGGACCACGACCACCGGACTAGTGAACAGCTGATGTGAGACGAAGATCCGTGGCAACCAGGAGTATCAGCTGCACTTCGAAAAATATCCAAGGCGTCCCCAGCCGGTATTCTGATTCCAGAGCAGCAAGGCATAGAGCAGAAGGGGGAAATTAGGACCCAGCGGAACCCAGCGGAAACAGGCGGCAGGCAGGCAACAGGCCGCACGTAGCACGGAGAAGGAGAAGGAGACAGAGGGAAACCAGCAAGGCACCGAGACACTGCCAAAACCGGGGGAACAGAACAGGCGAAATGGCGAAGTGCACCGGTAAGAGATTCAGCACGGTGAATTAGTTTCCGACCTCAGCAGTCATCAAGCGGGAAAATCGAGGGAGCCGGGGGAAGCGAGGAAACGGGAGCCAGAGCTTACGGAGCACCACGGCAGATCAGCCGTCTGCCGCCATGTTGAGAGGACACTGGATTAAGAACTTAAAAATAACTCTACAAACATAATAATGGGAACTGCAGAGTTAACCAGAGCTACCAGCATTCAATCGAATGAATACATGTGCGTCTATCTCTCACATTCCCTTACCCAGTACTCCACCATGCACCGCCCTGTAAGCGACTGCTTCTAGACTGTCTCTGAATCTGTGTGGTTGTGAGAGAAACATTCAGGTCTGAGTTTCATTTCTCTGTGAAGCAGAATTGAGAGAGAACATGAGCACAGGGCAGATGGTAGAGTATGGTGGTTTACAGTGCAGCTACTTTCGACACTTTTGAGGAAGTGAGTCGCAAAAATTGCGCTTTGTTCCCTAGGGTGTTGGTGGTGAGAAGACTGTATTCGGCCTCGCACCAAGACTGTGATTTGGAAAACTGTTCAAGCAAGCCTGATGAATGGGTGGTCTGACTTGGCCGTTACTGCCTGCTTGTACGTGCCTTCGAAAAGGGGGCAAAGACTATTGTACAGAGTGCTTAACTTGGACCGGTGGATGCAGACTATTGTAACGCATGTGATACATACTACACTACGTCAAGCTCTCGAGACTTGTTCTCTATTTTTAAGAACAAACAAATTTGACTCAAGCCCTGATGAAGTTCCCCTTGAGGGAATGAAACGCGTTGGCTGACCATCCTTTTATCAACCTAAATCTATTTCTAAATAAAGAGGATATTAAGACACAAAGTCAAGGCTCTTTGGACTATTTCATTTGTGCACCCCCTTTTTTTTTCATTTTTTCAAACTGTTCAAGCAGAGCCTAGTTTCAGAAACAAATCCCCGAAGGTTGATGCCACAAACCGTGCTCTTGAATAAGAACATCCTGAGCAGAAAGGTCCACCCTAGAAGTAGACGTGGAGAGAAAATAACAATAGGTTCAGCAGTGGAAAGCTGCGTAGAGAAAGCAAAGAAGATATGAGCATGCGGTGAGTAGGGCAATAGATGAACAAAGGAGAGGCCTCAAGGAAAAAGGAATCAGAGGGAGAGAAAAAAGGGGAGAGAAGGACTGGTGCCTGAGGCAGAGCGGTGGAAAGTAGGGTACTGCAAAAATAATCTGGTAGTGAGAAATGGAATGTTGTAGGAACAGGAGTATACCATGATGGCAGAGACACTGGGGCAGATTCACAACGCCAAGGAGAAACATGAGTAATTTAAACAAATTATAAATTGAGTTTAGGCGTGCTCATAAATGACACGTTTGCCAAATGACAAACACTTCCATTGAACTCTTGCAGAGGTCGCACTGCATGAGATGTACTCACAATTGCTTACCTCCTCATCCTCTTCCTCGTTCCATTCCTTACTCTATGAGGACAGTCCGTCCCCTCAGCCCAGGCACTCTTTCCCAAGCTCTCTAAGTCTTGGTAACAACAAGGTTTTGCTTAAGTTCCTGAATAAGCCACACCCCTCTTAGACCTCATAAGGATGGACTCATCCAATCCACATCCTGTTTTGTTTGTGTGCATCCATCTATGGCACCCAGGGCTTCAACTGGCAGATTTGGGGGCATTTGGTGATGGTTTAGGCTCGCCACAGCTTTTCCCTGCTTGAGGGTCTGTTTAGTCTTATGGTGTTTTAATGTTCTCTCCAGTAGCCAATCGTTTTTTTATTATAGGTTTCGGCAAGTCAATGCTCATTTTCACTGTCCTGGCTCGGAGTCAGGACAGCTCAAATCGCATTGAGCGGGGCCTACTGGGAGTCTGATGGTCCATTGCTGGCTGCATTTGGCCACAGCTTAACATTTGGAGGCTTTCCCTGTTGGACTTCTTGAGCTTTACAAATTGGCAGCTCTGTCCTCTAGTCTACACTCCAAGATGTGTGCTTAGTCTCTTCAGATGGCCACAGATTCGGGTTTGTTTGATTATTTCTTTTTTATGACTCCCTACCCTTATGGTTTTCCAGGGTGTGCTTAGTTGTCGTCGCTGTACTTGCAGGGTAGGTACTATCTTACCCTAAAGGTCAGGCAGTAGATTGGATCCTTCATAAGCATGAAGGGCACGTGAAGGGCTACTTTGTTATATTCAGGTTGGCCAAGTGTTCCTTATATTTTTGGAATGGAGGGTCAAAGGTCCAGTAGGGATTGTCATTCGGTCAGAATTTATTAACGGCGGATTTACACAATGTTATTGCTCGTTCCTATTCTTCATCTGCCCGCTGTTGGGTTGTTATGTGCTACGGGAGTTGGGATCTTCTTGTTGGAGATCCCTCAGTCGATGTTGATCATCACCACCCCCCAGAAAGATCCAGGCTCCCTGGGTGTGGCGAGGACTAATATATATATATATATATGTCAGCACGTCAAGCGGGAATTGATATTCTGCTTGCGGTGCCGGGTAAGTTCTTCTCGTAGTTTGCTTCTAATCCTTCTGATGGCTTGCTTTAATTAAGGCTCCCTGAACATACTCTTATTAGGCTCTGTGACTCCCATAATTTGCATCCCTGGTTTGGCAGCTGGGTCTGGGCTCCTAGATGTTTCCCCCGTTGGATAGTGGGCCAAATTTTAGACAGCCCTGCCCACCTGCAGCATGTGCTGTTGAAATGACTCCTATTTAGGCTTAGTTGAAGTTGAGTTCCTTCATAATTGGTTTCTGTCTATAAGGGGCATACCCTTGTTGCTTAGCTATCTTCTTTTGGCCCTGTAAGTTCCTCTTCCATCATACTGGCGCTGGTTGATTGGGTTTCTGCTTTACGCTGACCTCCTATCCCTCCTTGGGATGTTTGCCTGCAGTTGCTCTTTATTTTTCTTGGACAATGGAGTTTTTCATCTGTTTCTCTTGTGATAACCCTTTTCTTTAGTCCCTCTGGCTTTCACTATGCAAATTAAGGGTTTAAGCCCCTTGGTGACCATGGTGCTCTATGTTGATTGACATTTGCTCTTTCAGGAAGGGTTTCATAAACACTTCTTACTATTACCATGCTTTTTACCTGTCGTCATGTAGTTGTCTGGGTTGGTGTTGTTTACCAAAGGTGGTTGGATTTCTTGATGATCCCAATATTTGTGTGATTCTTCGCTTGGAGTCTTCTGTTTTTCATTTTGTTTTTTTTCACTAAGTCAAGAGAAGGTATTGGGATCACTCCTCTGCGGTCTTCGGACTGGCGGTAATTAAAAGTTTCATCAGACAAACCAAGTTGTAAAAAACACAGAGAGTAATTGAAGTATCACAGCGTAAGGAGGTATTCTCAAACAAGAAGTTTATTGCATCCTGTAAACTCCAGAATTACAGGAAAGCATCTGTTACATACACATCGCTATTAAAACAAGCATTTGCAATGCAATAGCTCTCGCATTTACCCGATTTTGAGCTATTGGGATTGTAAATGACAATGCCTTATATTTATGTTTTGGTTTTTAAAACATCACTAAAAGGCATTGTCATATACAATGCCAATAGCTTAAACTCACGTAAATGCAAGACCTATTGCATTGCAAATGCTTGTTTCCTATTTCTTTACATGCTGAAAGCGGCCGCCCGTCATTTCCTTTAGTTTTCATTACTTCTGTTAAAATCGTGTCAGCTGCACTGTGCATAAAAAGTAAAGGAATAGAAAAGCATTTTTTTCTATTTCTTACTTTTGATGCAATGATGAAACAAAAGTAATGAGAACGAAAGGAAATGGCGGGCGGCTGCTTTTAGCATGTAAAGAAATAGGAAACAAGGGACTTTTGAAACGTTTGAGGCAGGGGAGCGAAACATAAATAAATGAGGAGCTTTTGAAAGGTGTGTGGCAGGGAAGACACAAAGAGCTGCTGTGTTCACGGCACAGGTCCAATTGAGTGAAAAAAAAAGAGTGCGGCAAACACAGGAAATGCAATCAGAATGTAAGGGGACATGTACCATGGGTAGTCGCCACAAAGTGAAAAATACACCCAAAGGCGGGCCAAAGAGCAACGTCTTGCCAATAAGAACAAACAAATTAAGAAAGGCATAAGAAGGAACTATTGGAAAGCGGTGGGCATGACCTAACCAACCTGACTAAATACTACATGCCTCGCAGAGCAGCGTATGCGCACAGCTAGGCTAGACCGAAAAAATGATGAGCAAGATGGCCACAGAAGAGCAGATATAGAGTTTCTGTATCTTAGAATCGTCCATTTTACAATTAATGATAATACGGTGGAATGTAACAAATTGTAACCCTTTTATATAAGAAAACTACAGCTCTGAAAACAAATGGCCTCATTTATCAGGGTTTGGGGCAGGGCAGCGCCGCAAGGAATCTTGCTGCGCTACGTCAAAACAAACAGGCTGGAATGTGCCATATCTATGAGATACGGTGCATTCCTGTTCTTTTCCCCAGCGCTGGCTCACAATGGGCTGCCATGCGCCAACGCAGGCACCCTTGCACCATGGTGCAAGGGTGCCTGCGTTGCGGGGCTGATTGATTTTGTGCAGGAAGGGACACCTTCCTGCACAAAATCAATCAATTCAGGCGATTTTCTCCTGGTTGCGCCTCCCTAACGCCACCCTGCAGTGGCGCTAGATTCGGACGCATTCCCAGGTTTTTGATTTCTCGTAAATCTGGGAATGCTTCAAATTCCATGGGTGTTGCGTGGGAACACCAACAGCAACACCCATTGAACTCCCCTTTCATGTAGTGTTGTGCATGAAAGGGGCACATATTTACAAGGCCATGAAAAGCCACGTAAAGTGGCTTTACACAGCCAGCTAAATATGTTGGGGCACTTTGCACCACCGGAACATCTAAAAAGTGACGTTCCGGTGATGCAAAAAGTGCCACAAGTGCTTAGTGAAGATTATAGCAGAATGGAAAGCAGAAATGGAAGAGATAAAAACGGATAAACAATGGAAACCCGCCTATGACAAATGTGACAATACCTACACAAACTGAAATGTTACTGTTTCTGCACACAATGATTAGTCACACTGGTGGATACTGGTAATTTTGTTTGGATTGTGAGCAAAATGGCTTTAGGCTTAAGCACACTGGAGCCAGTTTGAAATATTTAGCATTGCAGTTTATAACCAACCATGAAAATAGTATTCAGGGGATCTTACTAGACACTCATCCAAAAATCCTACACTTTTGTTGTGTTAGTGTGAACAAAGGTAAAGTATGATTTTTCAAAACTATATAGGTTGTCCTTAACACCAGGAGCTTTTCATTGGCTAACTTGACTGGCATATGTAGTGCTTTAGAGGATGTGTTCTGACTGCTAAAGAGCTTTAGTCAAATACCACATTACATTTTGGCGAACTCTTGTTCTAATCTGGGGGCTTATTTACAAGCCCCTTGTAGCACCGGTACGTCACTTTTTCCCATATTAAAAGGTGAATAATGTACAGGAGAACAATCCTAAATAATGGTAAGTAGCTTTTGTACCCATAGTTATGTTATGACAGTTTACGCTAACACAATAAATATAACTGTTGAATAGAAGCAATTATCAGGAACGTAGATAATGTTGCTCTTCTCGAGATATTTTAAATAGATGTTTTAAAAAAATGGATTTCCTGGAATCCTACAGCCCCTGAATGCCAGATCCTGTTTTAATTCTGGACACAGATATAAGATATTCACGCATTTATAGTATCCCAATGCTTTGAAAGCGGCAATGCTTTTCTCTCATTTTCTGACATATGATCTAATTTAATTTTCTGGTGCTTTCTGTTTTTTTTTAGCAGGCATTAAGCAAAGGATTATTCCGTGCATTTACCACATCCAGTAGAACCCGGATCCAAAACCGAGTCCTTGAGCACCAGAAAATCTTTCAGGTGTGAATCTTAAGTTCAATCTATTAATGTCGCAGCTAAAAACCTCCTCACTGGGAGGTGATGAGAATTCTGGGTAAAATGACTATTTTACTTTGTTTTCTGTCTCCCCACCCCATAATTAGGCAGACAATAACTTGCCGGTGCACCTGAAAGGTGGTGTGGGTGATGTCCTTCTCTACCGAATCACCATGACTCTGTCTCTGCTTGGTAAGAGCTGTGCTTCCTGTGATTGGCTATGTTTATTTCACAGTTTTTTCTACCCTTCCCTATACTTCTTCTCTTCAACTCTCAAAATATCTTTAAATCGAGGGAATATGTTCCCTTTATTGTGAGGCAGTCTGGTGTTATTGAGCAGTATTTTTGGTGGACATTGTGCTTCGTAGCTTGTGTCACAAGGCCATAGGAACTAATGTGTCACCAACTTATTTAGGGCTTATTTATGAAGGCCTTATGCTGCCATTGCGTTACTTTTTGTGACGCTGCGGCGGCGTAAAAAATGTGCCATACTGCGCCATATTTACTAAATGACACATCAAGCCAGATGCATCACTTTGTAAAACCCTGCGCCACATTATACCTGCAACAGGTATAATGTCTGCAGGGTAGACTTTCCCCCGTAAAAAAGGCTTGTAGAAGTGGCACAGGGAATCTATGACATTTCACTGGACCACTTTTATGAGTTCACTGCATCGAATCCTTGCGCCGGCGTCAAGCAGGCGTATGGAGTGGCACAGGGCCTTTCACATTGGACATCGACACACTCCAGCAATGCATTGTTGCTGCGCCACCAGATACATCAGGATTCCTGACGTATCTGGTCAATCCTTGGGACATGGATCGCCATGCTGTTAATACGGCGCATCCATGGTGTCACAAGGAGGGCGCAATGAAAGTCTTGCATCGCTGTTTTGCCCCAGTGATGCACCACTTTTCATAAATGAGGCCCTGAGTTTGTACAATTGTCCCTTCAAGGTTAGTGAGTTGAGTAGTAATGAGGGGCTTATAGATCTGGAACTCACACACTAATTGATACAAGTAATTACACTAATTGTCCAGTAAGAGGTACAACACTGAAACTGTTTTTTACTTGTATGCAGGAATTGTAGGGTACTTAAAATATTAGTGCACTCAAAATGAAAAACGTTTTTAGAACCATCTGTGACTCACATACAAGCAGAAACATTATCATTGCATTTGTGTGGTAATACCATGTGATACTCTCCCACGGGATCCCGTGGGAGTCAATGTTTTTTGACCAATGTTCTCTGTGAGTAGGTACCCTAATTGTTGGTGTCCCAGAACCATCTGCACTATTGGGCAACTTCTATATTCCCCTATCAAATTTTTGTGGGGGAAAAGGTATGGTTAAAATAAAACAATTGCATGCAGGATTGTTTTTGTGCCGGAAGGGACAGCTTCCTACACAAAAACAATCCTGAGAGGCATTTTCCTCTTTCTATGTGTGCTGCAGAATGAAAGAAGAAATAAAGAGGAGCAATAAATATATTTCTCCTCGTTGTGCCTCTCCTGGGAAGGTGTATCTTGTTGGCGCATTCCCAGGTTTACCAGTTCTGGTAAATCTGGGAATGCATCAAAAAGCATGGTAGTTCCCACGCAACACCCCTGAAACGCCTTCCCAGGGCATAGTAAGGCAACTCAGCAATTTGTGATGCGTTGCCTTATTCCAGATTTATGGAGCCACTCAGGACCAGGCAAAGCGGCCTTGCGTGTCTTCATAAATCCGACTTACGGTTTACGCTGCTCTTGCAACCAGCTCATAAATAGGCCCCAACATTTCCAGTGACCCTAGGGCAAACGTCTCTCCAGCTAAGTACATTTGTAACCTCCTAGCCGTATAGTTTTGATGACGGATGTCAACATGAGAAGTTGAGAAGCAACTCTATACTCTTTCTCTTTCCAAAGACTCTGGTCACCCGAAGAGGGGAAGAGGCCGTTGCGTTGGCAAAAACTGTGCGAATCTTAAAGCAAAACTGTTGTCCTCCCCACTCCAGGAGTATTTGTCACTGATTGTGCAAAACGACAAAGGAAGGGTTCTACGTCCACGTGAATCACAGTGGGAGATTTGGAGGCGAAAGGGGCAAAGAACAAGAAGATGGAGGGGTTCAAAAAAATTGTCAGACATGAAAGTTACCAAGTATAGTTGGCACTGAGAAGTCCTGAAGGCAAAAGGCCACTCGATCAGGATGTTTGAGTTCATTAGCCTAGAAAATTCACATGAAATTATGACCCCTGTATCAGGTGTGTTTCACGACGGCGTAACAGAAAAATAGCTGCCATGTGTTACAGTATGGCATTAGGTTAGGCATCCATTGTGATATCAAGTATGTCCACCCAGCTATATTCTTGCTGTTTTTGTCCAGTGTTATACACGGAGGCGTCAATCCAAATCTGCAAAAAAAGTTTGCAGAAATAACATGAAATATACATTGTTTCTGAATTTAATGTCAATTGCAAAAAAAAAATTAAAGATGAACTTACTGGAATCATTTATTTTCAATATTCTTATTTTTTTACATTTATTATTTTTATATTGTGCTTATACAGTCAAGCCGTCAGCACAAAGCGCATCCATGTGAAATGCTGCTGTAGATTAGAATGAAGCGGTCTTAGTTAACAGGAGGATAACAATAGTGGATGAAGGTCACCAGAGCATTGTTGGTGCCTGTTGAAGTCCATAAGCCGGTCTGAGTAGCCGCCATAAGAATATTGTAGAGATTGTCCTCAGTACCAAGGTTTTGGGTTTAAGTGGGGACCTCGGCATCTGGTTGATGGATATGGTTCCAACGGGTAGGAAAGGCAAGAAGCTGTCTGTCTATGGAGAGCAGCACCAGGCGTGAGGGCTTTAATTCAACCCTGTGTGTCGTCGACACCCAGTAGAGCGGCACCACTGAAGAGTAAATGTGGCCTTTACGTTTTACCCCAAGGATAAAGTTGCCACTCAATTTTGCACCCTTTGGAACTTGTTCATAGCCTTCCTCGGAAGGTCCCTTGTATTCCGTCATAGTTATCAATTCTCTAGATCACCAGGGCCAGCGGGAAATCCAGTCTCCTTTGGGGCAGGAGCTGTAGAGGCAGGATTTCAAAATGACAGATAAGTGGAAAAATGCTGATTTAGAGATGCGGTTCACCTGATGAATTAATAACGACGTGCTATTATCTTGAAGAGCACCCATAGTGACTCCACGCATTCTGAGAGCGTGATGGTGATAGTCCCATAGAAGAAGGCAGATCAAAAAAAGTATGGAGGGTTTGCCAGACCCTATTAGATATATTTATATGTCTTGGAGCAGTTGAAACAAAGCAAGTTCTAATGCATCCCTTCCTGGGCACTTACCATCAGCCCCTCACATTAGTCGGGTAGATACTTTTCATTACTTTAATGCTAACAAGCAATTTTTTTGAAATATGTATTATCCCTGTTCCCATCTTGAAAATATCTCCTCAGCCTCCTTTTGTGCAAATCTCCTCAGCCTTCTTTGCAGGTGTGTGTGTCTAAGAGCACAGCCCTGCTTATCATGTTAAATCATCGGGGTGGCAAGAGCATTCGCAGAGTGCCCGAGCGGCTAAGACTGCTATTCTATAAAGGCTGCTAACCTCAGAGTTCATTAAGACAAATGCATATTTAGGTCTTTCTTAGAAATAGCTATCTGCCCTTTTAAACTGGCCTAGAAACATCTACAACTGTGTGCCAACCCCATGTTTTGGCAAACAACAAATAATAATTAACCTTACATAGAACAAATGGGCTTTGGGTCAGTCTTCTTTTACCATTGGCTACTTTGACTGTCATTTAAGTTTGGTCAACCTCCAGGACTGTGTATAGGCTGTGGGAATTGGTCACCATTGCAGCCATTGGCCTTCTTAACAGTGGCAACTTTATTTCCGTTTTGTTAAAAAGATAGCCATTAGGTAATTTCCTTGTCAGTTAAGATGAGTGACAGCATTTTGCGTCTGCACATGCCATATTTCATTAGCTTGCTAGGATGTTAATCTGTCTCTATCTCTTGCAGTCCGCCTCGGTCTTTGACTGTCTGTTGCTGTCTTTTTCTATCTCTTCCTGTCTATTTCTGTCTGTCTGTCTATCTGATGTATCTCTATATCTCGGTCTCCATATCTGTCTCGTCTATTTGTCTGTCTCTGTCTTCCTCTATATCTGTGTCTATCTCCATATACGCCATTGTCTGTTTCTTCTCTTTCTGTCTCTTTAGGTCTCGCCTAGGCAGCGCTTGCGCTGTCTCGTTGAGACATGCAGTATACACTATAGTGTATATAAGCTCCACCCACTCTCCAACCATCATTTTCATTGGCTGGTGTCCTAGATGGTGCCTTCCGATTGGTTGTAGGCATGTTAGTCCCTCCTTATGATGGACATTTCTTCATTTGTGTCCTTCCACGGCTATTGGCCCCTTTACTGCACAGACTACTTTCTTCACACCCCCATACTATTGCATTGCCAATGCTTGTTTTATTTGTCTCTGCCAATGCTTGTTTTATTTGTCTCTGCCAATGCTTGTTTTATGTATCTTTTAGGTGTGTCTGCCCATGCTTGCTTGATTTGTCTCTGCCAATGCTTGTTTTATTTGTCTCTGTCAATGCTTGTTTTATGTGTCTTTTATGTGTCTCTGCCAATGCTTGTTTTATTTGTCTCTGCCAATGCTTGTTTTATGTGTCTCTGCCAATGCTTGTTTTATTTGTCTCTCCCCACAAAGCTTGTTTTATCTGAGATCTCTGTTTAATTATTTAGGATTAATACAGCCCACGCCGCAGACCTTCTTTTAATTATTTATCATTATACAGCCCAAGCCGAGGATCGAACTCTGCTCTTCAGCTCCAACGTCGGCAGCTTTATATGTTACGCCACCACTCGTCGCTTCAAAACAAGCCCCCTTAAAGGGGTTTATCTTTGTGTCCATTGCGTGCACTATAGTGCCCCTGGGGCAAAAGCAGGGACCTACTAGAGTGCTTCTCTATCAGAATGCACTTTGCGGTCCCCCCGGGGCACAAGCAGGCATCCACTTCAGCATGCCTAAGCAAGCGTGTGATGAGTCTATGCTTGTTTGTATGCTTGTACACGAGAGGCTGCAGGAGTGTACAGATGGCGAATTTCACGATCGCCAGGCAACCCAGGATCTTTTAATTTTTCTGCTGCCCGGGGGACAGACACCTCAGCCGGGAGCCCTGACGTCAGATAGGCGGGGAGGGGGCAGTAAGTAGGGAACCCGGTTCGAATCTCACATCGGCTCACCATCTTGAAATCCTGGGCAAATTATTTAATATCCCAATGCCTAAAAATACACAAAAATGAATTTGTTCTTGTGTCATGCAAGCAAGTAGTGCTGATATAAATTTTGCATTCCTCCAGGTCGAGTTTGCACTAAATAGCCTAGCCCTTCCTTTATTTCTTTTACCAATGAAATTTATTTTGCCAGAATGAGGCTTGGAACGCACTTCTCCTCCCGTGTGACGTGTCTGCCAGCTAGCTACAAGAGCATGCACTGCGCGTCTATCGCTTTCTGCTTCTGTCATTGTATCCAGATATATGATAGAACAAGTGACATTACACCTCCCCCTCCCCCCTCCCGCGAGCCGCGACTGTGTGTGTGTGTAAATTGGGTGTAAACGTTTCCAAAGCATTCCCATTGTTCGTGCCAAGGGGGTAGAAAAATGAACTTCGACATCAGAAAAAAACAAATCTGGCACATAACAAAAGTTTGTTAAATGAAGATATGTTTGTGACTCGGCTTCACAGACCCAGAGTGACCGTGCACTTCATTACGATTGGATGTTTGGAAATGTTTCTATCATGGCGCCACTGGCGGTAATCCGCCTTTGGAAGCAGACTGCAGGCTTTGGTACATTAGACGTAGCTGTCTTTCTTACCAGGAATCGGGCCTTATTGGGAGCAGCTTTTATGCACCTGAAAAACCTGTTTCTACGAAGAAAATAATGGATGGATGAAAGCTCTCAGGTGTTTGGCACGGAGCATGGCTAGCGCCTAAAGACCTGCACTGAACACTGTAAAAAATATTTTCACTCGGTCATTGCTCCAGTCTTCAGAAAGCATTTTTGTTCAAAATATTATTGACACAGGATTTGGTGAAAAACTAGGATGCATGCCTAACAGCTAAAGGAGTGCGTCAGCCACATGACATGGGGTTCACGTGGTCACTGCACGATGTTGTCATTGTTCGCAGTGATTATGTTTCTCTGTAATGTACAAGCATGATTTGCATAAAACACTGCCTTGTGGCAGGTGCTTCTCACTGCACGCCCAAGGACAACAGTCAAGATTTGAAGTGCAGGCTGTTTAGCTTTACAGAACCTGCTTAACACCCTGCCACAGATTGCATTCCTTTTTTATAGTACATGGTCATATACTTTTACGTGACCATTTAAGTTAAAGTGACAGTTTTTCCCATTTTCCGCTTCCCTGCTGCATCTGAGACTCACAACTGGGAGTGATTGCGTAGAACTATTTAGATGTATCACTTCCATTTTCAATTTCAACAAAATTGCAATGCCCTTTCTTTAGCTTGTTTTAGTGTTATCATTACCAAATATAACTGCTCACGTTTCAGTGCTTGCTGATGTGTTTGCAGTGCATATTTTGTTTTATATGGTACATACTTTACATTTTAATTGCTATGCTCGTATTATGTGCTGCTTCTCCTTGTCAGAAGATGTCTTGAAGTTGTAGCATAACTGACTATGGGGCCTTGACTCCAAGTATTGCCTCGAGCCGCAAGTAAAGGCGTACATGGGGCTGTACAGAAATGTCACAGGTCCACACAATCACAGACATGCCCTCTCCTTTTTGTGGCCCCTAACTTTAGTGGCTTCTTTCAGTAAAATAGGTAATCAAGTTTTTATAAAGTGTAAATTTCGCTCCAACCCAGCACAGCGATGTACAGTGGAAAGATTCAAAACACCAAGCATTCAATGATAAAAGTAAAAAAAATACAAAACAATGTACTCTCTGCCCCACATGCCACCAGTGCCAAATGATCGACAATGAAGAGCAAATTAGGTGCGAAGGAGAGGATAACGGTAAAAATAAATATTGTGAAGGCCTGAACACAATGTCACTTGTTTCTGTTTTCGGCACTTACTTGCATCTCTGAATGTGTGATTAGTAAGTTGAGTCTTAGTTTCCAATATGATTTGTCGGATTGAACAAGTTGTGCTCTGAACAGCTAGGTTTAATTTAAAAGAATACTTGCTGTATGTTCATAACAAATGCAGTTCAGCTGAATGGTCCTTAAGCGGTACAAGCTGAGCAGAAGGGGTTAGTTAACTGTGCAGGCAGGTGAGATCTTGCTGTTCGAACCTGGTAATAGGCAGGTTTAAAGTGGGCTGTTCCAAACAGCACTTGTGTGCCCTTGATGGAAGACTTGCACAGTAATAAAACCTTAAAAGTACAAATAATGAAAAGACAGGTTTTCGTTATAAGAAAATCATAGCAAGAGACACAAACTAAATAAGATTGCTTTGTGGTACTGTGGGCTCCAAACAAGTATGGTCAAATAATTGTTTTTGGTCTAGAAGGTGTTCGACCCAAAGCCATGAGGAAGGGAGCAGGTAGAGGATAGAAATACAGGTCTCATGGAAGCCCTTCCGCCTTTAACCCACAAAACAAATCTGACATTCTGTATTTTTGGAATACTTGCATGGCATCCACTATTTATTTTCTGTCTTACATTACCGAGAGAATAGGATTCATAAACAAATCAATGCATACTGTGACAATGAAAGTAAAGAGCCCTGTTACACTAGGCCATCATTTGAAATTAGGACTGATGGTGTACACACATGAACCGGACAACATAGACACTTTAGAACACAGTAATAAGGTGCTTCATTTTGATGAGGTTCCCTGGTGCAGTAAACAGAGTTGATGCATTGTTGAGGTGATTTAGCGGGTCTGCTCCACAGCTATTACGGGCTCTGCTCCACCTGAACAGTGAAGCTACTCAGTACACACTTTTTGTCGTTGGTTTCGGAAGGTGGCCGGACCGTTGCTTACTGTAGAAGGTAGAACCGGTGAGATTTAGACTATTAATGGCAAGCAGATTAGGAACATTTGACTATTTCCCTCTGATGGTGATGATTAAAGAATATCATTACTCTCTCTAATTCAGTGTCTCCTCTGTAAAGGTTCTGAATCGTGAACACACTTTGTGCACACCGCCTAGTACATTATCTGCCTATTAAGCTATAGGATGAATTAATCCAGAAATGCAGCCCTCTTTGAAAGCAAACCCTATGCTGTGTGACTGCTCTCATGCTAATTCTGCACATCGCATTAGAAATTAAAATTACACATCTTATTTTTTTATTTGCAGCTTAAAACAGGCTTCTTTTTATTAAGCTCACTGTGAGGTGCTAACAGCCTGCTCATTGCCGAATAGTGTGTTACGGACCCCAAGGATCTTCCTTGTCCCCTTTGCTATTCAACCTTTACATTGCCCCCCTTATTTTTGCGTTACAGCAACTGGAGGTCTCTGTCTACAACTACGCAGACGACCTCCAGCTTATTTTTTCTCTCTCTTCCTCCCCCCAGTCAATTTCTAATTTTCAGTTCATCATGACTTTTATCCAGGACTGGATGAACTTCAACCACCTGAAACTCAATCCCGACAAAACGGAATTGGTGTTGACGGGTGGTTGCTCCAGTCCCTGGTCGTCCTCCTTCTGGCCCCCTTCTCTAGGCCCCCCACCCACGCCGGTCCCCTCTGTCAAAACTCTTGGATTCAAAATCAACAATCAACTCTCTCTCCACTCTCAAGTCAGTGCCGTCGTCTCCTCAGCCTTCCTCTCCCTCATAACTATCCGGAAAGTCTCACGTTTTTTCTCTCCATCCGCCCTCAAACTAATACTCCTGGCCATGGTGACGTCTCGCTTGGACTACGGCAACGCCCTCTACCATGGCATGCCTGCGTACCTCGTGAGGCGCCTACAACTAGTTCAAAACCAGGCGGCCCGACTGGTTTTTAACTCACCCAAGTCACAACATGTCACCCCCCTTCTCAGATCCCTCCACTGGCTCCCTGTTCGGCAACGCGCTCTTTTCAAGCTTGGCTGTACCATCTTTAAAGCCCGGTCTGGCACTGCCCCGGCTTTTATCAACACAGCCATTCAAGACTATATCCCCCCTAGAGAACTGCGCTCCACAACCCAGCAACTGCTGGTGGTACCTCGCTTCAAACGGAAAAAGTGGGGAGGTTCCAAATTCTCTACCACGGCCCCCGCCTTTTGGAACTCTCTCCCACTCCAACTGAGGTCTTGCTCCCAATATCCCTTATTCCGCAAAGGCCTCAAAACATTCCTCTTTACTGAAGCCTTCCAATCCTAACCACCCTGATCCCTCAGCTGTCATGCCCCTTGAGCAGTAGTAATCATATAGCGCCAAGAAACCGCCTGGTGTACGAGCGCTCTACAAATTCTTTAAAACTCAAACTCAAAACTCAAAACTCAAACTCAAACTCTTTGTTTAGGTTTGTTAAAGTCTGAGATCGGAGCCAAAATAGACGTCATAATGTCAGGCGTATCTATGATTTAATTTCTTATATGAGACGAAAGCATTAATACTGGGCTAGTAAAATGAATTGATGCCAAATGACCACCATCAATTTCTATGCAAGGGGGAGTGAGTTGCTGGCTACTCTACTTTTTATTACCTTCTGTGTGGGGACAAAGCTTGACTTCCTGATCACAATGGGTTTGCTTTTCCTTTGTCACTTTATTTTACACTTTTTACAAAGAGAGAAACAGAGAGAGAGAGAGATGGAGCTAAGCAGAACCAGAATGAGAGGGTGTGGCAGAAAGAGAGAGGGGAATAACGAGTATGTTGAGCTAGAGAGAGAAAGAGGGACATAGGAAGTAAGACAGATACAGGTATGAGCATACGTACACAGTTATCTGTACTATAATCAGACACTGAAACAGACCATTGAATGTTGGAATGTAAAATCTTGTCCCGCTTTGGAGTAACTTAAAATTTTGTCTGCTACAGGAAATTTTAAATATGAGAGAATGTTAATTTGCTTTTGTAAGTCATGCATTGTAGACTGCACTTAGCCCACATGAAATGACACATAGTAGGCCTGTTTTGGCAGTGAATTGGACATGGAATTTCTGAGTTTGAGTCGGATGGTCAATATTTATGTGTCACTTTCATAGTTATTTAGACAGTGTTTCTGTTTTATACTGTTTCTGCCAATATGTAACCTTGAGCCACAGTTTTGGTTGATTTTGATTGCGGTGGCTCAGTTTATTTGGTGATTCACTATTCCAATCATGGGTAAAACATGGCTTGTTGAACATAGATGAGATGTACTTGCAAATTGTTGGATTGCGTTTTGCATTTCAGGTTTTCAATTTGACCAATCTTTTGACTTCTTACCAACGAAATATGAGTGCCTTCCTAGCCGAGGAGTGGACCACACTGTATTTTCAGTGATATGACCACCAAAGGCCCTGATTTTATATTAAAAACAGAGCTTTGGACTATACCATTTCCCTCTAAAAGGCATATTTATCTCCATGTGTTCCCATACCTAGCGTGTCACGCAGTTTGGTGCTTACTTTCCCTCCATGTTAAAGAACAGTAGATGTTTCAGCACCCAGGCTAATGTGCTGCATAGCTATATACATATAAGGTCCCAACGGCGAGACCGATTGCATTGCAAATGCTTGTTTTCTGTCAGTGCCCATTGTTCTATCTGTGTTTACCTATCTATTTATAATGATCTGTTACTATTTAACCTCCAACTAGGCCTCTCTTTGTCTTTCTGTATCACCGGTCTTTACCTCTTTCATCTGTCTCTCTCTTTGTCCCATCTGTGTGTTCCTTTCAGTCTCATCTACCTCACTTTAAACATGTATTGCTTACATTATTCTGTGTTTTAAAACAATTACAGTCGTTAACACGTTTCCATTATCCACCGCTTAAATTTTGAAGTTCTGCTTTGTATTTCGGCTTTTGTGTGTTCCTACTACATATATGCAACATTTTTAAAAGGCAAATCATTTTTTTTACACTTTCAAACAATAAAAACAATTTTATGCATTTACAAGCTTCTACAGATACTTCCTTCTCTGCCATTTTTATGTTTAAAAATATAAAAGTTAGCAGACATTTTACAAATTCGGTCACTGTTAAAACGTATTCAACAACTAATAAATTAAGTAAATGTACAGAATTTACAAAGCAATACAAAAAAACACTGTCAAAGCCAGGCCTTGTTTGGAAGTTGAATCTACGCCACAGATGTCGGCTGTTCCTAGATATGGGCATGTCATAACTTTGACATCACGTGCGTATGACCTTCGTGTCATTAAAATGTATTTTAATATCATTTTTTACACACATTGGCATCAATGTTGCTGGGGTCATAGAGAGGAAGCTGCTGAGCACTGGCGCTGAAGTAACTGACACTCAAAGACACGTGATAATTACCTGAGCTCTTGGAGGGAGCAGACACTGGTGCAGATATGACATCCTGTGGCCAATGAGAGTATTGCACTTACTCGGGTGGTTTGAGCCAGGATATGAAGGATTGGTGTGATAGCTAACCTCAAACTCGTGTAGATACACGTTATGTTATGGAAACAAAACGCCTGGATTATATAGTAACGAAGTATATATTCTCACAATATAAAGTAACTCGCTGGGAAACATCTGGCTCTCTCCCTGCAAGCATTATCAAACAACCTGAGCTCTCACACATTACAGAAACTTTGCACTTGCGCACAAAGAAAACAGAGGGTAAATCCCTTTTCATCATTTTACTTCACACATTTCTTCCACTTGCAGCTCTGGAAGATAGGACTAAGCTTGAGTCAAAATCAATAAGCTCCATTTTACTACACAAATAGCAAGATATGTTACAAAAATTAAAAAGGTTTTATAAGCCAAAAGGTCTAATTCATAAATTGAGCAATTGTTCAACATTCCGATTTCCCATTTTTTATCCTGGGGATAAAAACTAGGGTCCATATCTATCAAGGTTTTGCGTTACCCTTCTGCCATGCAAGGGGGCGCACGGGCGACACAAACCATAAGTGATATTTATCAAGCCACGCAAGGCCACCTTGCAAGGTCCTGAGTGGCTGGATGAATCTAGAGTAACGCAACGCAGCGTAAATCGCTGCGTTGGGTTACTCTGCTGCAGGGAGGCATTCCATCAGGGGCGTAACACAGGCCCCCACAGCCCCCGCGGTGCAGGGGGGTCCCAAGCTCCAGGGGGCCCCCTCGGCACTGCACTTTGGCCGAAGAGCTCCTGATTGAGCCTGGAGGGGGTCCTTCTACGTACCTTGCAGGGAGGACCCCTCAATTTTCGTTACGCCAGTGTGTTCCATGTGTGGAGGGTGGGTGTTACCTTGCATCCACCCATGGATTTTGGTACATTCCCAGATTTACCATTTGTTAAAGACCTGGGAATGCATCAAAATGCTACACCTCCTCAGGGGTAGGCGTAACGAGGAGAAATATCTTTATTTCTCCTTGTTTTTCCCTCTTTCTACGTGTGCCACATTCTGCAGCACACATAAAAAGAGGAAAATGGCGCTCAAGATTGTTTTTGTTCAGGAAGGTGTTCCTTCCTACTCACAAGCAACCCTGCTTACAACGCAGGCACCCTTACACCATGGTGCAATGGGGCCTGCATTGGCGCAAGGCAGGCAGAGGTGCGCCAGCACTAGAAAAGGGCAGGAATGCACTGTATAATAGTAAGTACGGTGCATTCCTGCCCTTGCACTTTAACGCAGTGCAGTGCAGCAAGGTGGCTATCTGCGTTTACATTTTTTTTTTATAGAGTTTCATATTGCGCGAACTAGACCCGAGAAATCATGTATCAGAGCGCTTTACATGAGCACCAGTTTCGTTACAGATGGACACATTCATTTTTGTTAGGCACAGGGAGATTAAGTGATTTGCCCAGAATCACAGGATGTTGAGTGTCGTTGCCGAAACTCGAACCCGGTTCCCCAAGTTCAAAGTCGACCGCTCTAGGTGTAAGGCTACATCCTCTTCCAAGTGGTTGCATTGGGTTGCGTTGCGTGGAAACTTGATAAATATGGGCCTAGATGTAATCTGAACTTGGGCAAGACTCCATTCATTTTACATAGTCAGGAATGGATTTTCCATATGGTTTGCACCAGTGTAATGTTTCTAGAATTAAGTCTATGTTGACACTTACAACTTTTGCTCTTAAAGGGGTGTCTGGAAAAAGGTGTCCTATTGGAGTCCGATTTGGTTTTGTGGAGGTTCGAGGTCATTGTGGGGAGTATGGGAGTGTTTTGTGGCTTGCAAGCCAAATTGCTTACGTAGGTCCTCTGTTGAGATGGGTGCCTACAGCACAACTAATGTATCTGTGTGGTAAATAACTGACCTTTGTAAGTGCTGTTAAATGCCTTAATAATCAGCTAGTTGCATGTTCTGGCTTTTTGTTGGTGCAGATGTCTGCCTAAAGAGTTCTGTGTGGTTGTGCTATCGCTGGCCTCCTCGAAGTTGCTCTCTCTCCCTGCCCTCTCTTCTCCTTCTCTTTGCACTGACTCCCTCTCTCTTTCACTTCTCTTTTTCAAGGAACCGGCTACTCTATTTTCATGCTGGTGAAGGCCGCTTTCCCCAAGGCGGCGAAATGAGACTACAGCGAGGAAGGCCTCGTTCCCATCATCCTCCTCTCCCCAGCATTTAATACTGAAGATGGAAACATTAAAGCATAAGACTGGAGTGCACTTTAAATTTTAACGAACCATGGAACTGTGATTTAATAATTACCCCGGGTGGGTCACTATTACATGTAACACCTTTATTTCATAAAATACAATTGGATGCATGTAATGTTCCTGTTACAGTGTCGGTTCTTTTGCAGTCATAGCAATATTCTATTCCCTAGAAAGAAACCTACAGTTAACGCAATGTTAAATAAGATAAAGTCTTGCAATACATGTGTAAAGGTGAAATTCAACGTTTACCCAGCACGCTTACTGATGATGTCACATACGAAATGTGTGGTGTACTTTGCAATCTCTGCATGCTATTTATATACTTAGTGTAGGTTTTAAAACAATATATTTATTCCTCTGTCTCGAGAAGCTTGTTCTGGTGACTGTACATGTGACTGCCAAACACATGTATGCTGTACTTACATGGGGCATAATCTTTACTTGTAGTTCCTCAAAAGTAGATATATATAGATATATATATATATATATATACACACACATGTAATTTTATAATCTGGTATTATGGACATTATTAGTAAAGAGGACAGTGTTATAAAGTTGGCTTCTTGGTGCTGAAAAGTTATTACTGTACTGCAGCTCTCTGTGGAAGTGGTATGTGTGAACACTTGCACAGGACACTGCTATACTTGGTAGGGGCAGTTGTAAACCAATTTGGGAGGTTGATCTGTTGTATGAGTAAAACATGTCATGCATGAGGTGCAGTGGCAGCTGGTAGGGAATGGGGGCGGGCGGGGTTTAGAAAAAAAAGAAAACTTACCATGTCGTTGCCAGTCACCAGCCGCAACCTCTTCTCCATTCTCGCTGTTCTCCTGGCTCCCGGCAGCACCCAGGCTCCCCTAAACTGATCACGACACTGCTGTCACCATGACAGCAGCGTTATGATTGATCTGAGTGCCGTGGTTCGGCGCTCGGACTGGGAGGCAGTGCATGTTCTTCACCCAGGCCATACAATACAGCCGGTGGAGAACATGCTAAGTGCGCATAACGGTTTGGTTGGCTCAAGGCAGCCGAACCGTCATGCGCCCTTGGTGTAGCAGCAACCACTTCTCCTCCCTCTCCCTGTGTCAAACCTAGCCCCGCCCCAACCTGGCGCACTCCTTACAGCAGAAGAAGATTATAATAACGTAATATTATTAACATCGCATTATCATTTTATTTTTATATTTACACTTAGTAGAGCGACACTCCCCCGCTTTAGTGGAGGAGCAGCCCCCGATGATCTGCCTCAGTGTGCTTCGGATAGAGCCAAGAAGGAAGTGTGAGCAAAGGAGTTGTTAATGAAGGGATACGCTGTCAGAAGCTATATTGCAAGCAGCTGTGTGAATTTGATGGTAAAATATTCATTGAATAAATGATTGCTATATGTACAGTGTGACAGCTGCTTCCCGTAACAGTTGGCGCACCAGCCTTTTCCCTCTGGTGCGCGTTCCGCAACCCTGCCCCTGCGCTCACACCGGCTAGCGCGAGCGCGTCCAGATAAATAAAGAGGGCGGAGCTGCCGGGGGCAGTCCGCGCACTACCGCACACGAGAGTCGGCTCATTATTTCACCACGGCGCGCACCTCAGCAATTAGCGCGCCTCGCAGCAGGAGGGCAGCCCCCTTCCCCGTAACACTGGCGATGAGGATCGGATGCCCTAGCATGCTTTTATTCCACAAAGCACAAGGAGTGTGGCTGGCAGCACCGGCACTGCTGCAACCACGAGGCCTGTCCAGGCCTCTGCAGACTCGCCACACGTGCCCTACCTGGCGTGGCCCCAACCCTGTGGAAGCAGTTTCCTGGTGGCAGAGGCAAAATCCCTGGCTGCTCCACGCCGCATTAGCCCAGTGAGTCGCTGGTGCCACGTGTGAGTGAAGAGTGGAGCACACACGCCCCAAGGAGTGCCACAGAGAAACCCTGGTACCATTCCCCAGCCTGAGTGAGTACCCTACGCTTACAAACACGCAGGCCTACACGTCACTGAGTGCATTTGCGCCACCTCCCGTGCCTGAGGACCACCCGCCAGCAACAGGCATCTTCGCTAGGCCACCAACCTGCGCCCACGCCACGCAAGATGAGGGATAATGACAACGTCACCCAAGCCCCGGTACCGGCAGTACCAAATCACCCTCCCTCTGGCTTCCTGCCTCCTTTCAGTGAGTCAGCGGACCCCTCAACAGCTGTGCCACGGTGGCAGACATGGCTTGGCCGCCTAGAGAACTATTTCATCGCTACGCGGGAAAAGGATGGGGCAGTGAAACGCTCACTTCTACTCCACTATGCAGGAGAAGAGATCTACCTCCTGTTCAAGCATTTACTAAACACAGGCCCCCGCGGCAGTCACAGCCCTGAACGCCCATTTTGATCCCCAAATGAACCCTGACTTTGAACTTTTCAAACTAAGACAAGCAAAGCAACGGGAAGGCGAGTCCGTTGACGCTTTTCACGCACGGCTAAGGGAACTAGCCGCAACGCATCTCGTTGATGACCGAGTCGCGGAAGTAATCAGAGCCCAGTTGATCCTTGGGATACGCAGCAAGACCCTACGTGGCCTCATATTACGGCAGCCAAACATATTGATGAATGATATCCTGGTGCTAGCACGGTCCCATGACCTGTCGGCGGCGCTTGCAGAAGAGATGGACGTAGCTCTGATGAGAGGACCAGAAAAGAGCGTCACGGTAAAGTCGGAAAAGGTGGACGCAGTTAGGACAAAAGACAGGACCCACAGGCTGCGAGATCATCAGCCACAGACCCCTAAGAACCGCTGCGGATACTGTGGGTACGAAGAACACCCCTCACAGTCGTGCCCAGCACAAGGGAAGACATGCATCAACTGCGGCATCATGAATCATTTCTCATCAGTATGCAGGAGAAAGACGCAGCGTAAAGAAGGGAACAGGCCTAAACCGATGAGACGGATGGTCCGCCAGCTGTCACAGGTCTTGCTGACATCTCAATCTGGGAGCAAGAAAAGAGAACAGACAGCCTACCAAGAGGCTACGTCCATGTCGGACGACGAGGGAGAGACATATTTAGTCTCGTTCACCCAAGCCCTGAAGAGCAGACGGTGACCCCAACCTCGCTGCACGATCCAGGTCGCTGGGTCCGATGTCAATGCGGTGATTGACACTGATGCTTCGGCAGCTGTGATGGGGATCCAGCAGTACAACAAGCTGAGGCCCAAACCGGAACTCAGACCGTCAAAGGCCAAGATATTCGCATACGACAGCGACACGCTGCTACCACTCAAAGGCAAGATGACTGTGCCAGTACAGTCAGAAAGCGTCAAAATCACCATCGACATCCACGTGATAAATCAAGAGGTGGACACGCTACTCAGCAGCCACACAGCCGAACATCTGGGACTAATAGTGTTCGCCAGGAAGGTGCAGAGGGATCAGACGTCCGAACTGCTGAGCCAGTTCAAGGCATTATTCAAAAGGCTAGGCAAAATAAAGAGAGCCCCAATAAAGCTACATATCGACACCACCGTCCCACCGACAGCCCTAAATCACAGAAGGATCCCCTTTCACCTCCGCCCGCTGGTAGAAGAGGAACTACAAAAACTTGAAGACCAGGGAGTTATTGAGAAAGTATCAGGGCCCACACAATGGGTGTCACCCATGGTAATAGCGGAGAAGCCTCGTCAACAAGGAAAGATCAGGCTTTGCATAGATATGTGCCTCCGAAACAAGGACATTTGGCGCGAGCACCACATAACGCCGACCATGGATGACATTGTGGCTGATCTAAATGGCTCCAGGTGGTTCTCGAAACTAGATTTGAACGCTGGATATCACCAACTGACACTTGCCAAAGACAGCCGGTACATAACCACGTTCAGTACCCACCTAGGCCTCCGGAGGTATAAAAGACTGAATTTCGGCATATCATCGGCCGCAGAGATCTTCCAAAAATGCTGTAAATCCTAGTCGGACTCCCTGGTGTCTTAAACGTGAGCAACGACATCCTCATTCACTCGAAGACGGTGGAAGAGCACTACCAGCATGTGAGAGCGACGCTGAAGCGACTGTCAGAACACGGGGTCACCCTACACAAGGAGAAGTGCCTGCTGTTCCAACAGACGATTGAATTCTTCGGGTACACGTTCACGCAGGAAGGCATACAAGTTGACCCACGGAAATCCCAAGCTATCAAGACAGCGGCCGCACCACTCACAGTTGCCGAGATCCGTAGCTTCTTTGGAATGGCCATATACTGCGGCCGCTTCATCCCCGACCTAGCCACCCTTGCAGAACCTCTCCGATGCCTCACCCAAACGAACGCCATGTGGACATGGGGTCCGGCTGAAGAAATGGCATTCCGAGCAGTCAAAAAAGCGCTCCTCGACCACACCACGCTGGTGTATTTTGACCCTGCGAAGAGAACTGAGATATTCGTAGACGCCAGTCCCGTGGGCCTAGGAGCGGTCCTTACACAGGAGCAGGAACCGGGGAGATGGGCAGCCCTAGCCTATGCCAGCAAAGCGCTCACGCCAACAGAGAAACGATACTCGCAGATTGAAAGAGAAGCCCTGGCCATCCGATGGGGCTGCAGACACTTTCACCTATACATCTGTGGGCACCCATTCACCGTCGTCACAGACCAACAACACCTAGTGCCCCTTTTCAGAGGATCGGCGCCCCACCCTCCACCACGCATTGAGAGGTGGGCAAACGGGCTCCAACACTATGACATGGATGTGATCTACCGGCCTGGCGCCAAGAACCCAGCCGACTTCCTATCAAGGCACCCAGACATGACCAAGGAAGAGAGAGAAGAGCAAAGCGGTGACGACACAGAAGCACACTGGACATGCTGGCAGCAATGACGTGCCCCCGAGCGCTGACGATTGAAGAAATATCCACCACGGCCAAAGAAGACCCTGTGTTAGTCAAAGTCCAAGACACTATACAAGGAGGGCTGTGGCGACAGTTCCTTCAGTCAGCAAACGTGTGGTCAAGCCCAGAAAAGGAAAGTCTGGTGCACATGTGGCGGGTAAGAAACGAGCTGAGCCTCACCCAAAGTGGACTTCCCCTGAGAGGGAACCGCATCGTCATCCTAGCATCCCTGCAACTGCGGGCAACATAATTAGCCCACGGAGGACACCAGGGGATGGAAAGGATGAAAGCCCGCATGAGAGAGAAGGTCTGGTTCCCAGAGATGGATGCCCGTATAGAGGAACTAGTCCGCAAGAGCCCGTCATGCCAGATCACAAGCGGACCCGAGAGACCAGCGCCTGTCCACACCGAAGAACATGGTCAGAGCCCCTGGGAGAAAGTGAGTGTGGACTTCGGGAGTTTTCCGGATGGGCGAGTCACGTTGGCCCTCATTGACAGTTACTCCAAATACCCAATAGTAGAAGTGGTAACCTCTACAGCATTCCTGCATGTCGGCCCAGTTTTGGAGAAAATATTTGGAATGTTCGGATGTCTGAAAGAACTCTGCAGCAACAACGGACCCCCATTCCAAGGACACGAATGTCGTGAATTCATGCGCCACCATGGCATTCAGCACCGGCGCATCACCCCCTAATGGCCCCAAGCCAACGGAGCTTTTCATGCGAACGATAAACAAGTCCATTCGCATCGCCGTGGCAGAACAGAGTGACCCCGAACAAGAACTCCAGAAGTTTCTACGAGAATATCAGAGAACGCCACACTGTTCAACACGCCAAGCCCCCTGGACGTTCATGTTCTCCGGCACCCGCCGAGCTGGTATCCCTGTTGCCCCCGGCTGGTCTCCCCCTCCATTTGACGAGGAAGGGGCACTCAGAAGAAGAGAAAACCGCAACAACCAGGCCAGTCGGACCCGGAGAGCAGCAGTCCGCCCGCTCCAGCCAGGAGATACCGTTATCCTGAAAGACAGAAGACCAGGAGGAAAATTCCGTACTCGCTACGAACAAGGACACTGGACAGTGGTCGGCAGGCAAGGAACAATGGTGACCGTCGAGAAAGCTGGAGAAAGGGTGACCCGCAACATCGCCTGGTTCAAACAGGTAGATCAACCTCCCCACCATCGAGAATCACACTGAGGAGACTGAAGATCGACAGAGTGAGCCCCCGGGGACCGATGATCAACAATCCGAAGAACTCCCTGCGCCGGAGAGTCCAGGAGTCACCGAGACCAGCCGAGGCCTGGTCCCCACCCCCGGTACCCCGGTCCACACACCCCCAATCAACAGAGGGGTTACCAGGTATGCGCTGAGAGAAATCCACCGCCAAGCACCCGCCTGAGAGACTTTGCCTGCCAAGTAAGTGAACTATGAGACTTTTCATACTCCTGTCAAAGACTGAGTTCAGATGGGATGTAACAGTTGGCGCACCAGCCTTTTCCCGCTGGTGCGCGTTCCGCAACCCTGCCCCTGCGCTCACGCCGGCTAGCGTGAGCGCGTCCAGATAAATAAAGATGGCGAAGCTGGCGGGGGCAGTCCGCGCACTACCGCACACGAGAGTCGGCTCATTATTTCACCGCGGCGCGCACCTCAGCAATTAGCGCGCCTCGCAGCGGAAAAGCAGCCCCCTTCCCCGTAACACTTCCGAAGAGGAGTCCTGGTACTAACCACCAAATGACTACAACTTAAGCCAGCATCCACATAACAAGAAAGGCTTTCAATCTTCATTAAAAAAGGTCTTTAGAGTTGTTTTTGTCAGATCAAATGGGAGCTCATTCTACAGTTTTGCTGCCAACAGCAAGAAGGACTGTCTGCCCCTCCTGGTTTTATGGACTATGGGAATACATAACAGTCCTTGATTTGTAGAGCCCAGTGCTCTAGTGGGTACACATTCTTTAAATCAACTACTGAGATAGACAGGCCCGTTTTATGCATCACTTTAAAAGTGATTAGTAAGGCCTTGAAATTGATTCATTTGATTCCTGGAAGCCAGGGAAGTTGCTTCAGATGGGGGATATAGACTGCCATTTCGGGCAATTCTTAGCCGCACAGCAGCATTTTGGACCATCTGCAATTTATGGATGAGACCAGGTGGCACCCCTAGATATAGAAAGTTGACATAATCTAATCTAGAAGAAACCAGAGCATGTACAATAATTTCTGTGTATTGATTTGCAGGAATTTAAATGGTTTTTTAGTGGATTTTAACAAAGTGAAGTCAGAGGCTGTGATGGCCCAGTGTTGAGGTTTGAAGGCTAACTCCTGATTACATTTTATCCCTAAGTTTCTCACCACGGGGAATAGTGGTGGGGGTTCCCCTAGATCTGGTGACCACCTACTCTGTAGGTCCAATGAAGAGGCGTTGCAGGAAAAATAGCAACTGTGATTTGTCCGGGTTAAGCTTTAGACAGCTCATCTGCATCCATCTAGCCACTTTAGACCAACAACCTTGGAACCTCTATTTCTGTATTGTCAGTCTGGTGAAAGAAGAGCAGTAATTGAGTGTCATCAGCATATGGCACAATGTTGAAACTCTAACGTTCCACCACCATGCCCAGGGGCATCATGTATATATCTGAGCTCCTGGCCCCTGGGCGCCAATATCTGTGGCATCTCCTTTCTGCGATCAACAGAAGAACCCCTTCTCCTGCCACCGCTGTCATTTCACACGCAACGCTGGACCTCCTGCTCACACAGGAACTCGCGCCACACCCGCCCAGCAGACCTCGGACACCCTGGAGCAGCTCCAGTTCATTCTGATAAACGCCTGGTCCCTCTGCAAACACGCCACAGAAATTTGGGATACCATCACCACCACCACCCTGAGGTTATCTTCATCACAGAGACCTGGCTCAACCCCTCTTCACCCCCCAACATCACCACCACGACTCCCGATGGCTACAAGATGATACACTGAGACTGCATCAACAAACACAACCCCAACTCCACCAACCTTCTGGTAAGCATGAGCAAGCAACATCGGCCTCACCCAGCTGGTCTCCTGCCCCACACACAGTGCAGGACACACCTTGGACTCCATCTTCACAGCCAACAACAGAGTCAAGTTCAGCCACATCACCGAGCTCACCTGGACCGACCATGGCAATGTGCACTTTACCATCACAGGTTCCTCGGGTGCCACCACCAAGCCCCCGATTGATTGGCCTGGCATACCCAGGGCCTCAGGTATTTCCTTGAGGTGCACCACATAGCTATTCCAGCTAGAGCTATAATCTGCAGTATCATCCAACTAGGTGACAGTAAAGTTCTCTAGGCCTGTCAGGACTGGGATGACAAGCCTCTGGAGGAAGTCAGGGACATTCTTCAATCCAAAGGAATCACTTTCAAAGGAAAATGTAACTTGATTGCTAAGGAAACTACCATTCCTTAGTATCCAAGGTGTAGATAATCTGCCAGTGCTCATAGAAATCAAAGATAATTTGGAACTGAGCAGCCTATACAGATCCGCCAGACCGGGTCAAGCACTACTGGAATCCTTAATCAACTCCAGGTTAGCCTCTTTAATACTTCCTTGTTGATGCTGCACCTACCCTGTCTGATAGATTTTATAATTTGTTTTCCTAGGGTGCACCAGCATCAAGAACAGGAACAAGCCAGTTCTTGAGTCCAGGTTTCAAGGAAAAACAATCTGTGAACTGACCCCACAAAATCTCAGTAGTTCCATTGCTCATCTATCAGACGGGAGTTAAGTTAACTCCTTCCACTGAGTTATCCTTTTTCTTGCAGTGCAGCAAGTCGGGGGAGTGGCTCACTCTTCTCTATTTTCCAGAATGGCTGTGTCATTCTGGGCAAAGAAGGGTTTATGCCTCTTGACATGTTAAAGCCAGTACGGTTGTCTCAGTAGTTCAAGATCTATTGCACACTTTGCCCCATTGGTCTTGGCCAGCATTGTGGAAGGCATGGACCACTTTACCCGTGAGTCTTACTCCATGGCTGTACTACCCAAACTATATTTTAGTATTCAATGAGAGTAACATTTTGCTAATTCCCCTGGCTTCCATTGATACACTGGGTTATCTTGGACATGACGCCTATAACTAAATCAACAACATCCAGTATGAGTTTCTTAGGACCATTTTCCTACCCTTCTCTTATAAGACTTAAAGGACCTACGACTTGGGAGCCAATCATGCTGCTCGGAGTCTTGCTGAACATTTCCACAAACTCTGGTTTGAGAGCAGCAGTGGTGGCGAATGTATGGATGAGAATGTACCCCACATTCATCCCACACCTCCTTGTTTTGTTAAGACTGGAAGTTAGTTTCATGAATTAGAGACTACCTACCTTGACAGTTCCGCTCATTTGAAAATACCAAGCATGGCTGTGACCATCATAATTGGACTGACCTCCTTTTAGGCATAGTAACTCGGTTCCTCCCTGTGTGGGCAACTACCACCAGGTTGAATCTATTATCTGGGATTGTTTTATGGCCCACAGGCAGTGCTTAATTTGAGTTGCTGGTTGCCAGTGGGGCCCACTAGCACACATTTTTGGGGATTGGTACTTATTTTCCCTCATCAGATGATGACTGAGAGCAATAGAGGTAAACACATTCCAGTTTTAAAGGCCTGAGCTAAAGGTGATGGCCTTTACCAAGGGAGTGGGACTTTAAAGCCAGTATAGCCCAACCAACTAGAGAGGGCTATAAGGCTATTAGACCATTTTGCCACTAGAGGACAGAATGTCCTAACAAATAAAACAAAGGCCTCACAGAGTTTATCACAGCAGCAGCTGTGAAAGAAAAACTGGAATGTTGGAGCTCCGGGCTTCTACCAGCCGTTAGGGGCCCGGAGCACTCCATTGTCTTCAATGAAGCTCACAACATTCCAATGTCCTAACACTAGATCACAAACAGGTCTATATATGCATCTTGCAGAGAAGGCAAGCCAAAGAGTATAAATGTGTGGCTTTCTTGAAGGGCTGCTTCTTTATGGTAGATAAGATGTCCACATCTATAAAGGCTTTGTGAAATCAGAGGTGCAAACTAAAAAAAGGGGAATTTCTCATCATTGAGCCGAAATGCAGCCACCCTTGATCTTCAAAAATAGGGGTTGCATCTCACACTGGAAAGTAGCAATCAAAGATCACTGGCTGACCTTGGCGGTACTTATAGATGTTTAATGATATGTGACTGAAATAAACATTATTACAGGTTTTAAGGATAAACAAGAGTCCAGGAGAAAATGCCCAATCCACATTTGACTTGTGTAAGAATAGGCTTGGTGGAAGTGTACATAGTTATCCAACAAAAGCAAGAGCATTCATCACACAGCGAAAGCAACATCAACAAGGGATAGATCAATGGCAAAGACCTTCGCCAAGAAAGTAATGGGGAACCAATAAAAGAGAAGTGTGCTTCCACAGGGATCTGTCAGAAAGGGAAAATGAAGATACCGCTTACTGCCTAGTATGGTTCCAGTATGGGAGTGTGTCCCGCAAAACCCAGTAGTGCTTAGTTGTTTTCAAGGAAGGAAAGGTTGGCGATCATCATGGAGTTTTGGCTCTGTCTGGACTGTGGCTAGGTGCTGAGGAGAACATGGCAGCAAGCCAACAACTACAAATCATAGCAGCCCACAGACACTTCTGTACTCTGGAGCGACAGCAAGTATCTTAGATAGCTGGGTATAACTTCGCTCGTGTTCCATGCTGTCATTGCTAGGCAATTGCGGTAAAATTTTACTGCAGCCAGGACCTTGCTACACAGACTCAAATTTCCTTTTCTTCCTTTAGAATTTTATTGATGGACAATGCCTTTTCAACCAACCCTCCAGGTAGAGTGTCAAAACGTATTGATGCCTTTGAAAAGAGAAGGTTTCTTCAGCTAGTTTAGCCTTAACATCCTTAATGCAATGCGTCTTCTAAGCAAGGTACACCCATGATTTATGGGACATGGCCAGTGAGAGATTTCTGGCAATCCAAGAAGAGCTTGGAGTTTCAGTGTGTCAAACAATACATGACCGCCAGGACGCAGTGAAGTATGCCTTGCTTGCTGGCTTGGACACCACAGACAGTGTAGGCAGAGCAACTGGCACCAGTGTCGTGCTGAGAAAGCATGTATGGATGAAATTAACTTAATTTTTGGGGGGTAATGTCCAAGTGTTCTTAATCGATATGTCCTTTGATGCTCCAGATTATTTGGCCAGACACCTGATTCGGCGTTTGAACAATCCAAGGACAGTAGAGCCACAGCACGATCCTTGCGGCTCTTGTCCCGCCAAGTAGTTTCACCAACAGTAAAGAAAATATAGGGGCTATTTCAGGGTGCCAGTTTACAGGCAGCATCAGCCCTACCACACTGTGGAGAAAGAGTAGACCCAACTATTTTGTGGCAGGGGTATGCATGGTGGCTAAGGGCATTCACACCATTAGGACCAGCTAACCTATACACTTAGCTGGTAGGAGGCAGGATACGGCATTTCCTCCCACTTCTTCCCTGACTGGTGATCCAGTACAGTGGACAGATGGGCCTTGCAGATCATTCAAAGGGGCTGTGCCTTGCCTGTCATTTCCTCCCCACCTTGTCTTCCCCCATATCAGAGCAATGACCAGCAGGCCATTCAGCAGTCTTGCTGAAAGAAGTCAACCTTCTTCTGCCTCAGGGTGGCATTGAGTGGGTGGCTGAATTGAAGTGCTTCTTCTTTGTACCGAAGATGGATGAAGGCCTCAGGGCTATACGGGTTATCACAAAAGTGATGACAGTGATCACTGCTCTTCTTCAGAGGCCTGACATACATGTGTTCCTGTCTTTCAACAAATGGCTGCTCAAGGTGGGCTTGCCTCAGTCATTCATGGGCCACCTTTAGATGGCAGTCAAACTCTGGCTCATTGATGGACAACTCAAAAGTTGTCAGATATCCCACCTGAGCCTCCCAAAGAGATTCCTGTCATTGACCCTGTACCAGACAAAACAGCATTGAAGGCCTTTCCACCCCAGCAGGGAGGCCGGGACATTCACCAGATGGCATATGTAGGCCCTTCAGTGGATCATCAAGTTTCATTCGACCCGGCATCAGGGCAGCCTGTGCAATACTATCCAGATCACACAGGAGGCCGCTCAAGAACTTCTAGGGGGCAGACAAGTGCCAAACCGACCTGCGGCCAGGCACTCTCCCCATCTCATCCAAATGTCAAGGCTGTGACAGACTCAACATTATTGCGTTGGGGGTGTCACCTAGGGCTGGTGGTGATCAGAGGCCTATGGGCTCCAGAAGATGGCCAGCTCCATATCAGTCTTCTGGAGCTTCGGGTGATCTGTGTGTCCCTGAAAGCCTTCTTGCCATCCATTAAGAAGAGTGTGGTGCAGGGTCTTACAGATAACACATCTGCCATGTGGTACTACAACAAGCATGGCAGAGTGAGGTTCTGGGTCCTGTGCCAGGAGGCACTACGTCTCTGGAGGTGGCTGGATCAGGAGAGCTACCATGAAGCAGGGTCTCTAAATGCCAGAGCAGACGAGTGGTGCAGATGTCTGGTGGATCACGAATGGCATTTCCATCCAGAGGCAAGGGACGTGTTGGGTTAGGGGGGATTGCCCTGGTTGGATCTGTTTGCCACCACTGAGTACACACAGTGTGAAGACTACTGTGCGCTAGTGATTCCTCCAGCAAAGTCACCGGCAGATGTGTTCTGCCAGCACTGAGGCACAGGGATCCCTATAAGTTCCTTCTGCTACCTGCCCTGCCTCAAGTTCTGAGGGAGCTCAGTATAGACTAGGCTGCAGTCAATCTAGGTACCTTTTTGGGAGGATCTTCCCTCTTAGCAACAGGGGAGAGTCCTGCACCCAAATCCCCACAATTTACACCTCCAGGTGTGGCGATTGAGCTGCGGCAGTTTAACGGGTTTTATATGTCAGCCACAGTGGTAGATGTTACTCTTGCCATCCTTTGCTCTCTGAGCACAAGGAAAACATTGTTTCCTTTTATTGCAATTTTTATACCCACCTTCTGCAGGCCAAACGTTTGGATATGTTATTGTTTGCTTTATAATTGGTCCAGCACAGCTTTACAGTGTGCAGCTAAGGGTTATCTGTTGGTCCTTTCTCCGTTTCTGTATTTTATTAACCCTTTCTAATCAATCATATGTTGAGATGTGTTTTATCAATGGTCTAACCTACATGTTTTCTCTGTAGCCATTTGCCATGCCATAATGGGGCTTGATCTTAGTGCTGACATTTTTTATGTGCATGCTCTCTTTGAGTTCATCTTCAGCTGCCCACTAGAACTTTTGTTGATCAAAACAGTTTTACTGATTTCCATCACCTCTGAGACCTGGGTAAACAAACTGAGTTCACTCTCTGTGCAGGCGCCCTACACTACTTTCTTCTCAGACAAATTAGTGCTGATGATGATCTGGGTAACTTTCTTATCCAAAGTTGTGACACCCTTTCACATCGGCCAGTCTATCACTTGGCCAGCATTTTTTACTCCACCTCACCCTGCAAAAGAGAAGGCGACGCTCCTTTGGCTTGACTCTAAAAGGGTGTTCAGCTTCAACAGTGACTCGGTCAGTCATGTAATTTTATTCGACAGCCATAAAAGTACAAATAATAAAAACATTTCATGAATAAATAGAGCAGAGTTACAAGATTCAGGGCACGTCCGAGGATAAATCAATTATTTTCAAGAAGGATACTACATAAGGTACATTCCAATGATAAGATACATAAAACATATATAAAAGGGCCAATGGCTCTCCGGCTAAAAACCAAAATGTTTTAAAAAATATTTAAAAGAGATCAGTTCCTAACATACAAATATGATAAGGGTAAGGAAGTTATATTGAGCCATATTTGTTTCTTACCCCCTATAAAAGGCGGACACAATTATCCACTGCCATGCAAATTTTCTCATTCTCAGGCCTTGGCAATCGCTCAAAGGCCTCCTTATAGGAGTTTGTGTTAAAGGAGTGAAAAATAGGACATAGAAATCGTTTCCTAACATGAGCATACAGGGTGCAAAATACAATAAAGTGCAGTGTGCTCTGAGTGGCAGTATTGTTGCACGGACATTTGGGCAGTGATTGTCCCCAGACTATATTCCTGGGAAAAGCAACTATCAGGTGCAATAGACTAAATCGTAGTCTTGATAAATAAAACCTGAGGTTCCCATTTGGAAACCAGGAGAGATAAGGCTCACACCCCTGTGTCAAATTAATTGGATTAAAAGTGCGGCTTACAAGCAGGTTATCAAAAGCTGCCTGTTGGACTGGATATTCAGCATACTCCTGCAGGCCCAACTCTAATAATTCTTTTTTTACAAAACTAATCTAGGGTACACTTAGAACATTATCCAGAGAAAGACAATCCCCCAGTACTTCCTTGGAGAGTTGGGCATCAGGGTTCACCAAAATCCTCAGCCATAAGAGTAGAGGTGCCTGCTTTATCCTGTCACTTACAGGTGTTAAGCCCAGCTATGATAGACACATAGGCAGGGCATGATTGGGGGACAGCCAATATCCTACGAACAAACTTATTTTATACTTGCTAATTTGGCCCGGGCCTTTGTATCCCTAGACCCCTGCCCCATAAATTGCAATAGAAACATATTTGCTCTGATAGATCTCTGTCAGTTCTCTGATCAGTTTGTGTCTCAACCTCCTTGCAAATGAGAACACCCCCTCCACAGCTTTTTGAGTATGAGCCGCCCTGGATTGATGTAGGCTCCACAAAAGACCATTGTGTGGATGATCATGTCTTTGAATGATTCTCTGGAGCAAAGAAAGGGAAGGTGGTGTAGAAAAGGACCTGTCAAGATGGATAGTCCTCAGCATCTAGAAAGAGCAATCCCCTGAGGGCCCATGGGCTCAGTCCACCAGGGCCACGGCAGCTACAATGGCAATAGCAAGGGAGGATTTGGTTCTGGACATCTGCCAGGCTGCGACCTGGGCGTGGTGCACACATTCACTACACACTGCTGCCTTGATAGTCAGATCTGACAGGAGGGTCATTTTGCCTGTTTGGTCCTGCAACACTTTCTAATCTGAGTCCACTCCCCAGACCCTTCACCTTTTGGAGGTACTGCTTGTAAAGGTAGGAGTCTGCAGTTAGAATTATCCGTCAGAAAAATGTTACTTACCTTCTGTAATGTTCTTTCTAGACGATACTCCATCTAAATGCAGATTCCTTACTGTTCGCCTACCGCCCCATTCTGTGGAAAGGATTCCTGAACATCATAATAAGGTTTACGTTAGAATATGACATATTGTCACCTGCAATTTGTTCAAAGTGCTCCACGTCTGATGGCTTAGGAGAAAGAGTGAGAAACTGATGTCACCGCGTATATATGGCACTATTATGCGACCCATCTCTATCACTTCTGGGCTAGTATAGAGTAACAGCAGAGCTACATGGTGCTACCTATCGGCATGTTGGAACTCTTCTGTAAAATGCTCCGGATCCAGTCTGGTGCTTGGGGATATTCTAAAGGGTAGGGATCTGCAGTTAAAGTATCCAACAGGAAATGTGATACCAAAGGAAGCAGCTTATTCACTAGAGTTCTAGAATGAACATATGAATTGCCAAGACTAGGGAACAGCAGAATGTTAATGTTTTTGGTTATCCTGCAGTCCTACAGGAGTCAAGTTGAAATTATAACTGAGTGCACAGTGACAGAGCTAGAGGTAGTTAGTCAAATCTTAGGGCGGAGTACGAGTATATATATATTTAGGATACTATTCTTCATGTGTCTAGATTTCAGGAATTACAATGTTTGCATCAAAGTACAGAGACTTGGTTACACAGAGATTGTACTAAGGTCTATCCATTCACTAGTACAGTTATTCATAGAGCTCTTTATTACAAATTACGTAAGAAGATATCCACCACGTCCTACAGATATGCCTGACCAACAGAAGTGATGAGTCCGAGTGGTGGGGTCCTGCGTCTCTGTTCCCCATCTTATTCCAATCCACTTTCCCTGCTTCTACTACTGTCTCTAGTATCCCTGTGTATATGGTCTCTTTATTAGTTGGTGACATTGAAAGATTAACAGTTTCTATTGATTCTGAGCATAAAATTAGTGCATCCCGTCAGGATCCTCTCCTGGTTACGCCGAGTTCCAATGCAGCCCATATAGAACTGGTGCCAGTTACTCCATGATGGTTTAACTTATATAATAATGGGTTTCAAGCTACTGTATTGGTGATCAGCTCCTTCAAGTTGAAAATAAACCCACTCCTGAGCACAAATGGTTGCTTGTTCTCGTATTAGTGACACGGACGTTCTCCTAAATGTCCTAAAAATGGAAATCGTCACTTCTTTACTTCAGTCGCATTTATTTACAGTAAAATACATCTCTCTATTAAGAAGAACACACAGATATTGCATAATTCTTCAAATTTCTTTTTATTGTCAGTTTACGGAAATCATATAAACATAGAGAAAGAATTGGAATAAGACAAATTCCATATCCTTTAGCAGTGCATACTACCAGAATATTGAGTCCTAAATGTTGGGCTTCAAAAATGATGCCGCAAAAATATTGACAACAAAATATTGTGACTGTAAGTATACGATGTAGATAAGTATAGCACTTCTATACTTAACTCAATATATATATATGTATCTTGAGACTTTATAAATCTATATTCAATGTATGTGTCTGTGTAGTTAAGAATAGTAAACATGTACTTACAAACATATACTTAGCCTTTCTGATTTTTTTTGTTGATATTCTTGCTGTGATATTTTCATTTCCAAATAGTTTTAAGTGTTGAAATTGTGACATGCCCCTTCCTGCACCACAACAATCCTGTCTGCAACACAAGCACCCCTGCACCAGTATTGGCGCAAGGCAGCATATTGTGTGCCTGGGCAAGGAAAGGACAGGAATGCACCATATGATGTTAAATACTGCGCTTTCCTGCCCTTTCACGCAGCTCAGCGCACAAGGCTGCGCTGCATGAAATATTGATTAATCTGCCCCAGGGTGTTTAACACAGGCAATAATACAAAAGCGGTCACCTTCAGTCTATGTAGGGCCTCATGAAACCTAGAGTGACAGCTGGCAAAGTAACGTCCATAGTAATGAATAATTAATTTACAGAACTTATATAATAAAAACCTAGCTACATGAGAATAGAGCCCTATACAGTGCAGAGAATAAATTTAGCTGGTACAGAGAAGGCTTTTCTAGATTACTCAGTGAGTCGAGTATATAGAAGAGGGCTGCCAGATGGGCAATGGGAGAGGTATTCCATAGGGTACATAAGTGAGGTAGTTGCATAGCGGGGCACTTTGGTGGCAGTCAGATATTTGGTTAGGTCACACCGGCCCAAATAAACAACCTTTCAGGGATTAACATTTTGGTAGAGGCCATTATCCAATAGGAGGGTGTGATCTTAGTGGTGACAGCTCAGTCACCAAGAAGTAGGGAACTCCTACAACTGAGGGGAAACATAAGTGATATATGAATAGCCAACTTATCACAGAACATCTAAACAGTGGTCTTCTGCTCTTCAGTGGTGGAAGAAGCTGCTGTACATCCTTTGGGTGAGGGGTTGCAAGGTCTTCCCATTAGCTGTACATTTTCATACCGTTGCTCCGGGAGACTCATTGTTTTGATGCTCTGGTGAAGACATTGCACCCAACTCTGGATAAAGGATAAAACAAGAAGAATTGTTGAAGAAACTCACAGATGCCGCCTCGCCTTTACACAATGTATGGTGAAACTGCATGCAACATCTATGAACGGTGGGGTCACAGTATCCCAGTGGAAATATCCACATACAAAAATATTGAGTCCACATATCGACTACCGCTAATTCATCAAGGTGAGCAGATGTGGAGTTAAGAATAGTAAATCCATACTTGCCTATATATTTAGCTGAACCCCACTGCACTTACAAAGAACTCCCTGGTACTCTACATGAGCTCCAGCACCATCACCATGTACCCACTGTGTTTCTAACACCTTCCACTATTTTCAAACTGCACTCAAGTGCATCCACAGTGAGTTCACAATGTGTCCTGCTGCTTTACCCTTAACCAGAGTACATATACATTTACCTAAATCTGCACTCATACTGCAAAGTGCATTCCCATTGTGGTCCAGTTGCATTTGCAGTCTTTTTAGTGTTCCTTCTTTTTCTCTCTTCAACTCATTCTCAACACCTTTTTTCTTCTCATCACTTGGGCTCATAGATGGTGTGGATGTAAAACGTGTCGGAAAGTGGGCGAATTTATTTCTCAAGTCCTGACTAACAACATATTTAGTTTTAGTTTTAATGCCTTCACACATCAGATTGATCCCTAAACCCAAACACTAAGGGTCTCATTTAAGAAACAAGCACTAGAAGGACATCTTTCGCAACTTGGATGTCGATGTGTACCTCCACCTCTCATTTTCCTCTCCCTCTCCAGTTATCAGTGGGCATGCAGTTTTTATGATAGTGGAGCCATCACTTGCTCCCCCATCACAAGACTTTTGCACAAACAACGCTGGAGGAAATGCTGTTGGAGAGGCCACCATCCCCGGTGTCCTCCACATGCCAAAGAAAACTCTCTGCTTGTGGGATCAATGATTTGGTTACTCTCTGTTGACCATGTGCTTCTTTCCACCCCTATCCATGTAGCACTTGCCCTCGTGTATTATATAAATATCCAAACTAAACTAAACTGAAAGTACAGACTCCTACTTCATGTTGCTGCTCTCAACCAAACCATGTGTTCACCTCCAGAGCTACAATAATCAAAGCTGGTGGCAGGTTCTCCAATAAATAGGACAACAACGGATGTGAAGCCCTGCTCCAACACTAAACCTCGAGCAAAGCTGAAGTGTTTTTCTCTGCCAAGAGACAAAAATTGTAGACAGAAGAGGTGATTCCCAGCATTTGTCTCAGCAGATCCAAGATGAAAGGCAAGATTCCGGGAGATTGTAAATTCCAGTAAATTCCTTGGTCCCAGATGTGTGGCCCATTTCAGAGATAAGTTTCCCTAAAGAAATGTTAGTTCATGCACACAAAACTGAGTGCCTCATTTATGAGGCCCCTTGTGCACTTATGCGCTGCCAGAACGTCCCGTTTTAGACGTTCCGGTGGTGCAATGTGCCACGGCATATTTACAAGGACACGTAAAGCTTTTCATGGCCTTGTAAATATGTACCGCTTTCATAAAGAACACTGCGTAAAAGGGGCGCTCCATCAGTGTTGCTGTGAGTGTGCCCACGCAACACCATGGAATCTGAAGCACTCCGAGATTTACGAAAAATCCTCAATCTGGGAATACGTCAGAATCTAACGCCACACCAGGGGTGGCGTAAGCGCGGCGCAACGAGGATTTTTTTTTTCATTTCTCCTAGTTTTTCCCGCTGGTGCGTCACTTTTTCCCATATTAAAAGTGGTGCACCAGCGGCACAAGGGGCTTGTAAATAAGCCCCTACGTATTTTTGGGGGAGCAGTGGGTCCATCATTAGGCAGCCTGATAGTCCGAGCAAGCAGCGCAAGAGTTGCACGCTCATTATCTGGTATTGACAAAATTCTAGATAATTTTGCATCAATATACTGCAATGTATAGCCGTGTGTATGAACCCTAAAGAGTCACCATAGTCATCAGATCAAACACAGCACCCTACCAAGGGGATGTGCTAGCAGCCAGAACTTGAGAGCCTGTCATGTCTGCACCATTGCAGATAGTAAGTGGTCATTCGTGAGTTGACTACCGCTCCTAGAAGTTACTGGAGGATTTAGCGGCAAGCTTTGAAAGGCGATACGAAGTTGGCAGGATGGGTAGCTGATAGTTGGGAAAGTGTAGAATATATAGGTTAGTGGCATTACATGCACCTGTTCCCAGTCCTGCTCCTCATCCCAAGGCTTAGTTGGAAGGTTGTGCTCTCAGAATTCGATTGCGCTTGTTCTAAAGTTTAGGGCGTGTACTCCTGGTGACCTGCTCTTACGGCGTTAGCTGTTTCAGCCTCTGCTTTTGTATTATCTATCTATTGGCCAAGCTGAGTTTTTTTGTGGGACGTAGTATCCTGGCCCCTGCCTAGAACAGATCCTCTACATTGATACTGAAGGTATGGGGATTTACTTAGTTCCATTTGTGGACTTTAGTCCAGTACCATCTAATGTCTTGTAGACACTTCACAGTACATACAAACAGGACAGTAAATATGAGGGAAGGAGGCTTGAGACAGCCTGGTAGTGGACAACTGGATAATAAGTGGCAGCAATGAATTTGATGTTGGGAAACGCCTTTAGAACGCGGACTGAGCCGCACGTGCCGTATCCCAGCAAGCCAATCAACGCTTGCCTAAACCACACATCTGCCTCAACCACGCACGTTAAGGCGGACAGCGGTCTTGATGTGCGGATGGGCAGGAAGAGGAACAGGAATGATCGGGACAGGAAACTCTGGACATGGCCAGGTAAGTGGGTTTGGGGCTGGGTTTTGGGGGGGGGTGGTAGTTTTTAGTGCTGGATTCTCTTTTAAGGCTCAGGCGGGGGCCTGGGGTCGGGTTAGTTTTTGCAGGCGTAGGGTTTTAAGTATCAGGAAGGGATAGTGTTAAGGGCTGGGTTTTAGGGCTCAGGGGAAGGGGCAGCTTTCAGGGGTGGGGGTCAGTTTTAGGGCTTAGGGCAGGAGGGCTGGGCTCTGGGTAGTTTTTGGCAGGGTTTTAGGCCTCTGGGCGCGGGGAGGGTAAGGGGTTGTTTCAAGGGCAGGAAGGGGTCAGTTTTAGGGTTCAGGGCACGGGCAGGTTATTTTAAGGGCAGGACGAATAGGTTTGAGGGCTCGGGCAGGGGGAGTAGGCGTAGTTTTAAGGGCAGGGCGAGGTCAGTTTGAGGGCTCAGAGCAGGGTGAGGTGTCAGGTTAGTTTTAAGGGCTGGGGCGAGGTGGATTTCAGGGCTGGGGTATTGGGTGTAAGGGTGCAGGGCGGGGGTTGGGATGTGCAATTTACCACGTATATCCCTTTAACAATCATGCCTTTACAGCTAAATTCTTTGTAAAGGCATGCGTGGTAAAGACACAGTCGTATTTCAGACCACGTCGTTTAGGCATGAGTGGTTTAGGCATGCATGGTTGTATCATACAATCGTTAATGTTAAATGGCACAGTCAGTTTGGCTGTTTGAGTGAAGGAAACAAGATTAAGGGGAAATGCTGAACGATTGGGGATGATGGTAAATTTGGGAGTTGTGTAGCATGTAATATGCCATTCTCGGCAGAATATCCTTGATGAGAGTCCGGCAGGGGCAATTTCGCTCGAATTCGGTGCCGGCTCCTCCCCTAAGGCGGAGGAGCATTGCTCCACTGCTATTTGAGCAGGGCAAAAAATAAACATAAAATGATAATAACCAGACGTTATTATCATTTTATTTTTCTGTGTGGGACTGGAGCCAGGTCGGGGAGGGCGAGGCTGAGCTTGCCAGAGCAGAGTGAGGCGTGGCTTGCACTCCCTAAGTGTGCATGACTGTTTGGCGGGCTCTCTTGGGTCAACAACTGGTCTCTAGTCATGCATTTGTATGGAGTTAGCCCAAACGTGTACTCCAATGTGGAGCTGACCCTGAGTTGGTGTTTGTCTTCAAGATCTGAATATCTGTTTGTACAGTACTCTGTTGCATTGTAGACCAGATACAGTTCTCTCTAAGGTAAGGCACTTTTCTCTGCTCTGTGAATTTGTTTTGTGCATCGTGATTACCTGTGGCACTATAGTGTCTCCCATGACATGTCCAGAAAACTCTGTTGCTCTTGTGAATGTCACTGTTGTTACATATCCTGAAGGTTGGTTTGTTGGTTACAAACCATAACTCGTAGCTCTGTGATCATGTGAATGTTCTTGCTTGGTACATATTTTCTTGAATCCATTTACTTTCTGTTGTTTGGGCTATCTGCCAAACATTTGGCACCAGACGTGTCTAGATAACTGATATACTCTTTATATCTTTGAATGTTATGTTTCCCTGCCTTCCAGAAGAAGTGAAACCCAGGGATAAGTTATGTGTCTTATTTCCTGCTGTACCAGGAGCGCTTTCTGTAAATACACATTTTCATACTGTGTTGTCATTGCACCACATGAGAATCACAGAGTGTTTTCTGGACCCCGATGACCATCATAGATGTACTGTGAATGTCCATGTACCATTTCTGATATTTTTGGGTTATTCCTTTGATTGCAAAAGTGTGAGCTACAATCTTATGAATGCAGCATGACTGCCACCTCCTACCAGGAGTGGCTCTCCACTCTAGCAGTGTATCCTTTGCTTATTGACAACATTGTGTGTTTTTATGGATTGCACTATTCCAATTCATCTGCTGCACTCACCTGCAGGCACACCGGCGGATAGGAGGTGAGACCTTTCCCTATATGGACAGACTCCCAAAAATAACATGTGAAGAAGCCTCCTAAAGTCTAGATATGGGTTAAATCAAGTCCTAATGTCAGAAAGAGGTTGTGCGTTTCAAGGTGAAGGAAGGATCTGTAATTGTGGTCTTAATATGAAGGGGATTTAATCCGCAACTTATTGGACTGCATGTGGTTTTCAGCTCAACGGAAGTCCTTTTTAAAACCTACTTTTATAAAATATTACATAAAGGATAGAGGACGAGCGTTGAAATTATTGGCGGTAATTAGATTTCTTTATGTGGCGTGTTCCATGGGTCGGTTTTTATTATCAGTTGATACGTTTTTACAGTTAAATTAAGAAAGCCTAATGGGATTATGGGAAGTCATTTGCTTGATTGTCACAGAGAATTTTAGAGAATGTAGGTTTTATTGACTGATGAATTCAGTTTTAAATGCATATTTATATTGTGTATTTTCGAATAAGCATTTTATCTTGTTTTCAGATTTCTTTTTTATTAAAAGACTAGGGTCTAAATACACCTATTTTTGATTGAATGTGTATCTGTCGCTAACATGGTGCTCTCGACTTCCTAATGAAAGGCTGACTCCACTCACCTTGAGGCTTTCCAGTCATCATTATACTTTTCAACATGGTCTCTGAGCAGCCACATGGTCTTCAGCACCTCTTTTCCATTCTGGTCCAAGAAGCACTGCCCTGCGAATGCTGTCGTTGTGGCTGCCAAAGGAAAGGAAACGGGTGCAGTTAGTCCTGATCTTTGTTACCTCTAGTAGACTTTAAATTTTATGCTAAGTATTTGTTTAGACTCTTCCTTGAGCTCGACATCACAATTCAGGCCCCAGAAAGGATTACTGCAAATAACTGAACCAGCACATCTAGACCCCTGATCCCATCCCCTGCATAGTCCTAGGCAGGGGCGGCTCCTCTACAAAGGCGGAGGAGCGTCGCCCCACTTTTCTGTGAGCAGGTCAAAAAGGAAAATATTAAATGATAGTAACTTACTGTTATTATCATTTTATTTTTCCATCGTTGCTGAGCTGGTTAGGGGCTGGGCTGTCACAGAGAAGCAGGAGGAGGAGTGGTGAGCACGCTCCTAATTGCGCATGACGGTTTGGCCGGCCATCTTGGGCAGGCCAAACTGTAATTTGCACTTGGCATGTTCTCCACCAGGCTGAAATGCACAGCCTGGGTGGAGAACCTGCCCATGCTCCTAGTCCCCATCTGAGCGCTGAACCACGGCTCTCAGACCGATCCCGATGCTGCTATCAGCCGAGTTGTGATTGGCTAGGGGAGTCTGGAAGCCTGGGCGTGTCCTGTTCCTGCCCTTGGATTCCAGGAAGTGGGTGAAGAGGACCAAGAGGCGGCGGCTGGCAGGCAAGTAAGTGATTTAAAATTTTTGTTTCTCATTCCCCCGCGACCCATCCCCCCCCACTTGCCGTTAAGTAGCAGCCAATATTGGTTCTAGTTCTTAGGCCTATGTATCAGTTTGTAATGCTGCTGCATGTTTGCACACTGCTTCTCTCTAGCCTTTTGACCTCATGATGCCACGGAAAATGTTTGCAATAGAATAAATAACCCTACGCTGATTGAAAGCCATCGCCAAATTAATGTTATCTCCTTGCATAGGGCTAAAACCATGATGGTCCCAAGGGCTTGCATCCATATGACGTAGAATTTGACAGTTGAGAGAATCCAGTTATTTGAAACAGGCTCATCTGTTTTCTAATGTATAACAGTTCCTTCTATACTTCACGAAGCTCTTAGAGACAATCCGAAATTTAGGCTTCCTGAACAGATATGATTTTGCATACCTACTGAATAAACCGTCTTCTGATGCAGGTTGCTGAGGGCCACATTTATCAAGGTCTTGTGTTATCCTTGAATCATGAAAGGTGACGCAAGAGCAACACAAGCCCTTGAGTGAGATTTACTACGTCATCCAGACCCATCTTGCATGGCTGTGCTTGGCATAGTAAATCTGGAGCAGCGGCGGCCGCTCTATTGGAGCGGAGGAGCGCTTCCCCCGCCACCACCAGCAAATAAAACTATAATAAAACGGGTTTTAACCTGTTTCATTATTGTTTTATTTTAATCCCCTGGAACAGCCCCCAGGACTCTAACGAGTCTTGGGGAGGGTCTGGGGAATGACACTGCTGGTGGGGGAGTGGGGGGGGGGGGAAGTCCCTTCACTGCGTATGAGGTTTTGAGGCGGCCCTATCAGGCCAGCCAAACCCCTCATGCGCAGTGAAGCTCTCTCCAGCCCCAGCTGCGTTGCTGAGGCTGGAGAGAGCAGGTACAGGCTCCCAGTCTGCCTGGGAGAGCACGTTGCCAGTGCTCAGGCCAATCCTGACTCTGCTTTCAAGCAGTGTCAGGATTGGCAGTCCGCATTCTGGGAGCCTGTGCCCAGAATGAGGAAGAGCGCAATGAGGCGGGAGACGGCGGCTGTGGCAGGGTTAAAATACGCTTTTTATTTTTTTATTTTTTTGACCCACACCTCCCTCCTCTGGCCCGCCTCACCACTTTGGCAGAGGATGGGCCGCTACTGATCTGGAGTAATGCAGGGCAGCACAAGCTGCTGCCTTATGTTACTCTGCCCTGCAAAGGCATTCCATGGGTGGTGTGTGGGTGTTCCCACGCATCCACCCATGGCTTTTGGCACATTCTCAGATTTGCTAAATTGTAGTAAACCTTGACATGCATTCGTATGAGCCACCTTCCCAGGGGAGGCGTAACGAGGGAAAATATGTTTAGATCTCCTCGTTGTTTCCTCTTTTTATGTGTGATGCTTTTTGCAGCACACATAGAAAGAGGAAAATGCCTCTGGGGATTTTTTTTGTATAGGAAGGTGTCCCATCCTGCACAAAACAATCCTGGCTGTAATGCCCAAACTTTTTCTCAGAAGCCCACTGCTGTCGCTGACGCGTATTGGAGTTGCCGAATACCAAGGCAGTGTCGTTTTGATTCCTCCTCATGCTCTTTCATCCGCTGTCAGACACTTTCTGCCCCCTTATTTCACTCTTGCAGGTTCTTTTTCGTTCCTGCTTTCCACCATCTCACTGTTTCTATGTCAAGCTCTTCCTCTTTCTTGTCCCCTTCGATTGCCTTTCTCTCTCTTGTTCAGGGTCAAAGCCTAATGATGGAAAAATAAAGTTCTTGTCCCCCAAAAAAGGGTGCTGGTGCAATGGCGTAACACAGGCCCCAACATCCCCCGCATTGCGGGGGGGGGGGCCGAGCTTCAAGGGGCCCCTCAGCACAGAAGTCGGGCCTGAGAGCTCCGGATTCAATCCGGAGAAGGGGCCCCTGCATGAACCTTGTATGGGGGCCCCCACAAGTTTTGTTCGCCAGTGTGCTGGTGGGCTCCACCTACAACTACCAACTCAAATTAAGCACCGCTGATGCTTCCTGTGACACTACCCCACCAGCAGGGACTGCTATAGATGCTGTCTTGAGTGTGCCATATGACTGTACTCTTTCTCTTTCACCGTTGAATTGCATCCTCTACTATCAAATCTGAACTGATAGCCTGAAACAGTGAGCTATTTTGAGAAGTGTTTTTCAAGGTGATTGTTTGATTGCAACTGACTATTGTTCACTTATCTAATAAAGACTCTGGGGCCGATTCCCAGAACTAATCTGAGACAAAATCCTAAATTTACTACTTTTGGTATTCACAGAAGACATTTAGTAGTAGTAAAGTTAGGATTTTGTCTTAAGTTTGACTTAAGACAGTCTTAAGACACACTTAAGACAGACTTAAGACAAACTTAAGACAGACTTAAGACAAACTTAAGACAGACTTAAGACAAACTTAAGACAAACTTAGGACAGACTTAGGACAGACTTAGGACAGACTTAATACAGACTTAAGACAGACTTAAGACAAAATCCTAACTTTACTACTACTAAATGCCTTCTGTGAATACCAAAAGTAGTAAGTTTAGGATTTTGTCTCAGATTACTTCTGTGAATCGGGCCCATTGGGCCTTATTTAGAGTTTGGCAGACAAGGTACTGTGTCAAAAACATGGATGGTGTCCCCTTCCACTGTACTGCAAGAACATTATAGCAAAAGTACTCTTAACATAGGAAACTGGACATCCACCACGCTTTGTCGGAATACGCTGTCCACCAAACTCCAAATAAGGACCTTCATTTTTGTAGTCCATGGTGTGTTTGGTCTTACTTTGGTTAGTTAATCAAATTCATGAAGCAAGTGTAATTATTAACCCACTGTGAGATTTGCAGCCAAAACCTAATGGGGTGTTATCGGCAGGCAAGAGAGTCTCTGCTTCAAAGCTAGTCATAGTAGCTGATATTAAAAGCCAACATGGGTCCAAGATGTACTCAATATTATTCAAATGCAAACACCTCTGCAAGGTGTGCCCGATATATCCATTGTTGTTACCGCAATAATCAACCCCCACGGCACCCTGGTACAATCTCAGGATGAGATCCTTCAGGCGTTCCATCAGCACTATTCGGCGGTCTACAGTAACCCCCGGTCATCGGGTCCAGAGGCGGTAGACCATTTCCTGGACCCTCTCCCCCTTCCCTGGATATCGGACGCAGATAAGTCAGACCTAGATGCAAAGATACGATCTTCGGAGATCACACACGCTATACAAGCCTTGGCCCGCAACAAGGCCCCCGGCTTGGATGGGTTCCCACTCGAGTACTACGCCACCTTTGCCCTCCAGCTGACCCCTCGCTTCTTGACAGTGCTGGACACAGCACTACAGATCGGAGAACTGCCCAGATCCATGAGAGAATCAGTGATCGTGACGTCCCCACCTTTTAGCCTCTTATCGGCCCATAACGCTCCTCACAGCCGATTGTAAAATCCTGGGGAAGGTCCTGGCGGACAGATACTCCCAAATCGTGCACCCGCTGGAGCATCCGGACCAGTGCGGATTCGTCCCGGGCAGGAATACCTCTCAGAATATACGCCGTCTTTTTCATATCCAGGATCAGATCGGCGATCGCTTTCCCCGGGCGGCGTGCCTGGTCTTGGACCTTGAGAAGGCTTTCGATACCCTAACATGGCAGTACCTGTTCCCGGTTCTTCGACGTGCTGGACTCGGCCCCAGGCTTATAGCCTATACCCGCCTACTATACACTAAGCTCACCTCCCGGGTCCGCATTGGACGCAACATCTCCCCGGAATTCGCCATATATAGGGGTACGCGGCAGGGTTGCCCCCTCTCACCCTTACTATTCGCGCTAGCCGTAGAACCTTTAGCCATTCGTCTTCGCCGAGAGGGGCAGGGTTGGGGTATCCCGCTAGCGGATGCCACCCATTGTGGATCGCTATACGCCGACGACCTTCTCCTTTATATACGGGACATTACAACCGATCTCACCCTACTCGGGACTGCCTTGACCGAGTTCGCCGCCGCATCGGGCCTGAGAGTGAACTGGGATAAATCCACAGTGTACCCCCTATGCCCGAACGCAGCCCCCCAGGAAGTCTGGATAGGTGACCAGAAAATAAGCTGGACGGCGGAGGCCCCCCGTTATCTGGGGATCCGCCTATACCATTCCCCCGCCAACATCTTCGCGGGTAACCACCGGAGGGTACTGGCCGGTATACGGTCCACCATCGGGTTCTGGCGGAACCTTCCACTGGCCCCAATCGGCCGTGTTGCTCTCGCAAAAATGATCCTAGTCCCACGGCTACTCTATTATTTTACCAACCTCCCGGTGATCCCTCCCAGATCCTTCTTTAAGGAGCTGGACTCGCTCCTCGGCTCCCTAATATGGGGTAAGGGACGACACAGGATCGCGCTGGCAAAATTGAAACTACCCACGACACAAGGGGGACTCAGTGCCCCATCCTTCGAGGCCTATTTTCTGGCGGCACAGCTTCAATGGCTTTCCTTTTGGACAGCTGATAGATACACGTCCGAAACATACACAGACACGGGCCGGGTGACGATGCCGGAGTTGCGGCGTCTGCTCCTACCGGGAGCACGACCCATCAGGACTTACCCCCTCCAGATGGAGGTAGCCCGGAAATGTATCCAACGCATACACCGCATGACCCCAGACAGACCTCCTTACACACCGCTATTGCCACTGGTAGGCTGGCCTAAAAATACCCAGTTCTTTACCCCTGCCATGCTTCAGGACTGGACGTCCAGAGATGCCACCGAAGCAGAAACATTATTCGAGGAGGGACAACTTAGACCATTTTAACAACTTGTTGATGACTACGACCTCCCCCCGGGTCAATTCCTACAGCACCGTCAACTCATCAGTCATTACCGACAATACTATGACCTCACACAAGGGGAGCCCCCCACACATCCGGTCCTACACATGATACTACGAATGGGAGCGGGACGGCATCTCACCACATGGTTATACAAATCATTCAGGCAGTTGACACCACCACTACTAGGGCGCCTGCGGGCCCGGTGGGAGGAGGAGGCTGGACGGGCATTTCACGATAACGAATGGGAGAGGGCACTCAAATTCCCCAAGAAAGTATCCAGGAATGCACGCTTTAAGAACATACAATACCACATACTACATAGGGCCTACTTAACACCAGCACACCTACAGCGTTTCTATCCTGATAAAACGTTTCTTTGCCCCCGCTGTCAGGCGCCAGTCGCAGACTTTCATCATATGTTCTGGGCCTGTCCGGGTATCCACGCCTTCTGGGAGTCTGTCCACATGACACTCCGAGATCTCACCGGCCTCACCCACCTAACCACATGGGAGGGTTGCGCGCTTGGCATAGTCGGTCGGAGGAAACGGTATAAAGTGCCCATACGCTTTGACTCCCTGGCTCACCTATTGGCTAAGCGCTGCATAGCCATGCATTGGCGCTCCCCTTCTAGCCCCCCGATTGCGGCATGGGTGGGAGCGGTGCTCAAATGGGCTGCAGCTGAAGAGGATGCAATACGAGAGGAGGAAGCGAAAGTCATCCGAAAAACCCCAATTTCCCTGGAATGGGCGCTGTTGCTACACCAAGTCAAACAGTCCCAGGCTCCTGCTGCATCGACCACGAACGTGACAACCCATGACGACCCACAGCTATCCACTGCGCGGGCCCACACAACTGGAGATCCCCCCCCTGAGGAGTAACGCCCTCCCTAGGGCTTGCTAGTATTCTGCCCTTCCCGCTAACCCGACCCACTCACCTATGCAGCGTGTCCGCCCGCGAATCCCCATCCTCCATAGTGAGATACAACTGCGCCCCCACTCAGAAACCAGAGGGACCACGTGTGCCCTAGACTGGCCGTACCACCTATAGCTCCATGACCCCCTTAGTTTGATTTCCCCCCCCCCCCCCCTTCCCTGGTTTATTACTTGGCAAACACCTGCTGTAGCATATACAGCACCCACAGGAACTCGACGTCATCACACAGATTATTACTGATACTAGCTGATTGGCTGTAATTGTACCTTGATACTGTGGGAAAATATATATCTGTAACAATTGTACTAATGAATGCCAATAAAAAGAAGTTGGAAAAATATCCATTGTTGTTAGCTATCAAATTTGAACACCTTTAGCATTTTTTTTTTACAAATAGTCCAATGAATAGATTTTGTTTTTTACTGAGAGAAGAAACAGCTCCTCTCTCCCTATGTGGACTCTTGCAGCTAATTTACCAATTATATGTTTATATGCCATATCATACTACATGCAAGTCATAATACTTGCAACCAGGCACTTCCGGTACAGGTAAAAGCGGTGGGGCGGTGAGGGGTGGGGGCTCGGAAAATAAAATAAATAAAACCACTTACCTTTGGCGATGCAGTGAGCGCTAGGTAAGTGTTTTTAAAAAAAAAAAATTATTTGACCTATCCCATCATCTGTCGACACCTCCCACCCCTCTAACCTGTACCAGTCGCCCTGCTTGCAATAACAAATGGCTGACGAGCTTCCCACTGTTTGAAGGGATTGAATGTAAGACCTCAGCAAGCCAGCTACAGATTTCTCCAGCCAGACTTATATACAAGTTAAAAGTTCTAGGGACATCCCCCAACCACAGAATACCAAAAGGGTTGAGAGAAGGCTGAAATGTGCCTAAATACTTACGAGTGACAGAGATGTCATCAATCAGAATCCTGCCATATGTTATGTTACTAGCATTTATACAGCGCTCATACACCAAGTCGGTTTCTTGGCGCTTATGCCCATAATTTAGACTGCATATTGAGTGTTTTCCCCTAATCTTTTTCACTGTAAGAATCTTCCGCTGATGCGATGGCGTGATTTGAAGGTCAACAATACATTCAGCACAAAATAACTTTGCAATCTTTGGGAATGAAGCATGGGAGTGTCCACAAATACTTGGAAAAACTTGGAGTCGGAATTAGTAAGATTTTGGGTCCAGGGTTTGCCACTTTTGTGGCGCAGTCCCGAAGCAAAATCCATGTTGGTACTTGCAATCAAAGTTTGTGTGTTTTTATGTGGGGTTTTAACACAAAAGTAAAGCAAGGAAGCACATAGCATTACCTTGTGCCAGGTAGGCATTACTTGGGTGGAGCATGGGTGTTCCTGGGGATCCACTCATGTATTTTAATGCAAAGCCATATTTACACAGAGTTATAAACATGGATTTGTGCAAAATGGTGCAACTACCCGAGGCTGGAATATAGAGGAGAAATATCTTTATTACTCCTCATTACTACTTCTTTCTCTGTGTGCTGCATCTGTGGCACACATACAAAGAGGAATAAGCCTCAAAGGAAACTATGTTGACCTTAATGCAAGCACCCTTCTGGCGTGGCACAGCGGTGCCAGCGTTGGTGCTAAGCAGCCCAAAGAGCAGTAGCGCAAGGAGAGAGCTGAACTGGACCATCTTTGTAAACAAGGTGCAGTTCTTGCAGCAGCGGCTTCTCCGCTATGGCGGAGAAGCGTAGCCCCCCCCCCCCTTCCAGCAGGGGAAATAAAATAAAAATAAAACGATATTAAACTGTGGTTCATTATCGTTTTATTTTGTATCCCGGAGTCTTGGGGCCGGGCAAGGGAGGATAGCAGGCACCCACGGGGAATGGTATGCACTGTTATCAGTGTGAATGACAGTTTGTCCGGCCGTCTCAGTCAGGCCAAATCGTCATGCGCACTGATAACAGTGCCTACCACTCCCCTTGGGTGCCTGGTGCCCACTTTGCATGTTCTCCACACAGGCTGCATTCCAGCCAGGATGGAAAACATGCTCAAGCTCCCAGTCCCTGGCTGAGCGATAAACCACAGCGATCAGACCAATCAAAACGCTGCACTTCAGTGTTGTGATTGGCTCAGGGGAGCCAGGGTGCCCCAAAGTTGGCTTAGAAAAGGCTTATTGTGGAAGAAGACCATCATAGACGCCCCTTTAATTAGGAACGGCTAACAATTTAAAACAAGCATTGTCAGATTCAGTAGGTTCTGCTTCGGGCAGAAACACCAGACATACAGGAAGACATGAACATTCAGAACAAATGACGTAACCATGCATGCAAACATACAGACATACACGTACACATAAATAACATAAACTCATGCTTGCTGCATACAGAGGCACACAGAGGCATGCATACTGCACACACACAGACAACATAGGTTCTGAGACGTACACACATTCACAAACAACAAACATACAGGCATACCTGCTCGCAAGAGTGGAGGGATACCCTTAGGTTGGTGAAGTAATGGAGTGGTGAGTATGTTTGACACATTGATAGATGGAAAAATGGGAAGGTGAATGAAATTAAAAAGCGGGGTCTTGCCTTTGATACCATTGAATGGCCGTATCTCTGGGCAGTGCTGGAAAAGTTTGGGTTTGGCCCGAACTTCATTCGATGGCTACAGCTCTTATATGCTAACCCGCTAGCCCAAGTAGTGGTCAACAACAAAAAATCCGCCACCTTTGAGCTGGGCCGGGGGACCCGGCAAGGGTGCCCATTGTCCCCCCTCCTATTTGTCCTATCCTTGAAACCACTGGCGGCATGGATACGCAGAGATCCAATGATCCGGGCATGCGCTGGTCCCCGAATTGGGAAGACTGTATCTCGCTCTATGCGGATGATATCCTGCTTTACTTGACTTCTCCGAGATGGTCCTTGATTGTGGTTTTAGATATTCTTGCCATCTTTGGCAGGTTCTCTGGGTACTCTATCAATTGGGGCAAATCTTTGTGGTTTGTTTTGGCTGGAGAGCCGCCCGTCTTACCGAGGGGATTCCCAATACAGCTATGTTCTGATGGCTTTAAATATCTGGGGATTTTTCTCTCCCTAAACTCATCGCTCTGTTATTCCCAAAATCTACTCCCCCGGCCAGGCTGCGTAAGGATATAAGCAACTGGAAATCGCTTCCGCTCTCCCTACTGGGAAAAGCGTCCCTTTTTAAGATGATGTCTTTGCCTCGGTTTATATATGTCCTGCAGAATTCCTTAGACCTGGTCCCAACGTCCTACTTCAGGGAGGTCGGGAGCCTCCAACGGGACTTGCTCTGGAGTGGAAAGCCATGTATTGCCCTTAAAAAGCTTACTTTAAATTGGTATGATGGGGGCATTAGCTTCCCCGACATTAAGAGGTATTATTGGGTGGCCCATCTGGCGGCCATAAACCATGGCACCTACACTTTCCCCGGGAACCCAGATTATACCATGGATAGGTGGCTCCTACCGGGTGGGAACTATAATAGAGCCCTCTATTCCAGGCCGTGCCGCTTTGCTCTCATGGGTCCCACCAAACATGCAGTCCAAGTCTGGCACACAGCCACCAAATGCCTCGGATGGAGTCGCAGGCTTACTCTCGCGACACCGCTGTGGGACTCGAAACAACTGGGTAGCTTGTGGAAAAGCAAAGGGTTCGACAAGTGGGACCTTATAGGAATCTCGCGAATAAGTGACCTATGGGATAAAAATGATGTTAAATCATTCGCCACCTCATATCAGCAGTTCAACTTAGCAAATTCTGAATTTTTCTGATACACACAGGTCAGGCATGTGTTGCGTTCCCATCTACAGCGTGGTAGCACCGCTCCCGAATCCTCTCCACTAGAGGACAGAGTTTTAGATGGTCTCGTCCCAGATAACACCATATCCTTAATATATAGAAACTAATAAACAACACGCCAGACCCCCTTCAGTCATTTCGGGAGAAGTGGTCCAGTGATGGAATTGAGATGGATGATGAGGACTGGCAGGAGGCCGTGTCCTCGCCTAGAGTCGTGGCAATAACTGCACGCCTCCAGCTTGTTCAGCTCAAAATCCTCCATAGGGTATATGTGACTGGTCCCCAACTGGTGCGAATGGGGAAAATGGACGAGGGGAACTGTAGACGTGGGTGTGGCCAAACAGGTACCTTTATGCACATAATTTGGGACTGTGATAGTATTCAATCTTATTGGCGTAGCGTGCATGATGTTATTAACGCTGTCCTGTCCACACAACTCATCTTGAACGCTCGTAGATGTTTATTGAATATCTGGGAACCAAATGATTTGAATGACTGCCTGCTACAATGGGCCACTCTGGGGCTTATGCTTGCCAAAAGAAATATTGCTCAGAGGTGGTGGGCGTCTCAGTCTCCGGAGGTGGGCGACTGGGAGAAAGACCTAGACTGGTCAATTTTTAGAGAAAAAACTGTATATGTAGCTCGTGGCTGCCCAAAGAAGTGGGTGCGTGTGTGGCGCATGTGGAATTCATATTGTGGAGATATATGTCAGCCACCTTTCTCCCCCATTGAAGAGGACCCCCCCTCGCCCTAGACATTCCGAATGACTTTTTCGCACTAATTGATGTACCCTATCGCCAACTTGTGATTCTCTTATTACTCCTCTGTAATGTGATTGATATGCTAGTGCTGATTAATAAAATGTTTTAATAAAAAAAAAAAAAGCAAAAAAAAAAGCGGGGTCTTGACTATTTTTAACATATAATTGTTGAACTTTTTTCTTTCCTCTCCATTCTGCTTTAGTGAGGACGTTCAGCTGTAAAAACCTACTACAAATCATTTGGCAACGGCGGAGAAAGGATAAAGGACAATGTGAAAATTACATGGAAAAAATCTCACCTCAACGGTGTGAAATCTGACAACATTTCACACCAATTATTGGCCTTTATCTTATTGGCGGGCAGCACGGTTCGGGCGGAGTAAGGGGGTCTAAAAAAAGAAAATTAGACTTACCTCTGTCGCTGCGTCTCTTTTCCATCGTCCCTCCGCTCTAGCCGGAGCAGGAAGCACCCAGGCTCCCCTAAGGCAATCACAACGCTTCAGCGTTGGGATTGGTCGCTCAGCCAGAGACTGGGAGCCTGGGCATGTTCTCCACCCAGGTTGTAATGCAGCCACAGTGGAGAACATGCAAAGTGCGCATGACTGTTTGGACGGCGCGAGACGGCCGGCCAAACATTCACGCGCACTTTCAGAGTGCCACCAATCCTCCCCCTGCTCTGTGAGCAGAGCAGCCCCGCCTGTCCCCAAAGCTGCTGCAGCAGGAATAAGTAAAATGATAATAACATTGAGTTATTATCACTTTATTTTTCATACATAGACAAAACTTCAGCAGCGTACTGTTAATGCTGCACCTCAATCCAAATACATCAAAATAGGTGTCCCTTGCACAATTCTTCCGGCACTTGCCGCTGTTAGGTACCACTGAGAACCAGATCAAAAACTTTTTCAACAATAGGAAGGTGCACCAGGAAGGAAGTTCATGTTTAATCTGATTGTTCCATCATCTTCTTTATTAGCAATATGTAATATATAGGTTAAAATCCAGCTGGCTTGTTAAAATAAATTATTTTATTTTTTCTTTATTTACACTGCTGCAAAGCAGTGGGACGACGCTCCTCCACCTTAGCAGGGGAGCCACCACTGCTTTATCTCTCTTCTTCCTGATCTCTGTCAGAAATGGTGGTAAGTGGCCAAGGCGCAGCCTTTACAGTAATGTAAACCTTGAAGTTAAAATTAAAATTACTGTCAGATAACGGACTTGTAAGTCGCTAGCTTTACTCTTAATGCATCCTTACCTGTTGAAGCCCATTTCACAGTGAAGCCGAACGTTGGTCCATCTGAATTTTGGTTGTTTTTCTGCTGATAGCCAACCAGAGGAGAGGTGTTGACAGGGTCGTCAGAAACAGACACAGTTGTCTTATATGAACCTGTGAGTAAACCATCTTTATCCACTTTCGAGAATGTCATGTGGGATCCAAGGTCATTTTCCCAGTCTCCAGTCAGGTTACACTGAAAGAAGAGCAGATATTTGGGACCATTCACAAGACAAGTTTGTGCACTACAATAAACTCTAAATCAACATTAAACGAGAAGGCATGTGACAGGGTGTGGAGTGCACCCATGGACAAACAGCAAAGTCAGCAGGCCTGAAGCAAAGAACAAAAAAAAGAAAAAGATCACAGACATAAAAAAATAACAGAAGAAAAGGCAGTTAGCAGAAGACCAGCAAGTGTAGAAGGAAGCTGCTCCTCCCTCCCAAACCGGGGAGAAGACAACTTGTAAAAGGTACACGTCACTGGAACGCTGCGCTCGCCGCTGCGGTAAATGCAGCACTGGTCGCAGTCACTACCTACTTCGCAGGTGCCGTCACGGTGCCAAAAATACGGTGATGCGGACCACCACATTAAAATGTGTTAGTCTAATACCTAATGTGTGGTACTTGGCAAGGCTGAAAGGAGGAACTGGAAGCCTGTGCTTGCTTCAGTCTATCCCTAGAGTGTCTGCAAGGAAGGTGGGTCCCAATTGGGGACAGCCACACATTGAAGGACTCGGAAGCCCAAGTAGCAGTGGGGTGAATTTGAACTAACTTGCTCCATGAACGACCCACAATTTTGATGTTGCCTCAATAAGTTTTGGGCCCTTGCCTGTCTCGGGTACTTGGGCCTCCCACACAAGTGAGGCACCATTTTTATTGGGAGACCTGAGGGAATACTGGGTGGTAGGAGATTTGTGTCAGCCCGGTGATGCCACAACTTGCCGACACAAAAATGTGTGAAAAAAGTGATTTTTTCAGCTAAATGTGAGGTTTGCAGGGGATTCTGGGTAAAAAAACGTTGGGGGATTCTCGCAGGCCATACCTCCCTGGAATCCCCAGGGTGTCTAGTTTTCAGAAATGTGTGGGTTTGGTAGTTTTGTCTAGATGGCCACCGAGCCCGGGGCCAAAAACCCATGGGACCCCCCCTTGAAACCCAAGTTGGTTTGTGATAGGTAAATTTGATTTAGCCTCACTAGGTTTTGGGCCCTTGCCTATCGCGGGTACTCGACCCAACACACAAGTGAGGTACCATTTTTCTCTGAAGACTTTGGGGAATGCGGGCTAGGTGGAACTTTGTGGATCCAGACAGGTTCCAGAACTTTCCAACACAGAAATGTGAGGAAAATGTGTTTTTTTGGATACATTTTGAGGTTTGCAAGGGATTTTGGGTACCAGAACCTGGTGAGAGCCAGACAAGTCAACCCATCCTGGATTCCCCTTGATGTCTAGTTTTCAAAAATGTACAGGTTTGCTAGGTTACCCTATGCGCCAGCTGCGCTAGTGCCCAAAATCGACAGGTAGGCACACTGCTAAAAAAAAAAGTTGGTGCCTAGTGGGCTTTCTGCTGACCTTGGGGGGATTCGGGGGGGGGGCAAAAAGACTGTGGCTATTTTTTCTGGGGGTGGGGGCATCTGCCCCCACCCCCACGCATTAAAAAAAGACAGCATATTCGCTGGTGCCTTGTGTGCTTTCTACCCCATCTGCCCCCCGGGGGGGTAGAAAGACTGGAATTTCTCTGGGGGGGTATTGTCATGCCCAATTTGGGTAGCCCCCACACCTACACGAATAAAAAAAAAATCCCTGGTTTCTAGTGAGCTTTCTGCCCTTGGGGGCAGATTGGGGGCTACCACCCCCATATCCCCCACAGGTGGGTAGAGAGACAGGAAGTTTTGCAGGCGGGGTGTGGGGGAATTGGCGTGCCTGTTTTGGGCAGCCCCCACCCTTGGTTCAAATTGGCAAAAAAATCCCTGGCATCTAGTGGGCTTTTTGCCCCCCGGGGGCAGATTGGGGGCTACTGCCCTTATCTGCCCCTCAGGAGGGCAGAAAGGCTGTAATTGTGGTGGGGGTTGGGGCATTGGCATGCCCGTTTTGGGCAGCCCCACCCAAATTCAAATTGCCCCCAAAAAGATCCCTGGCGGCTAGTGGGCTTTTTGCCCCCCCCGAGTGGGGCAGATTGGGGGCTACTGCCCCATCTGCCCCCCAGGGGGGCAGAAAGGCTGTAATTGTGGCAGGGCATTGGCATGCCCGTTTTGGGCAGCCCCCACCCTAATTAAATTACCCCAAAACAAGTCATTGGTGTCTAGTGGACTTTCTGCCCCCCCAGGGTGGCAGATTGGGGGCTACTGCCCCCATCTTCCCCCCAGGGGGGGCAAAAAGGCTGTAATTGTGGCAGTGGGGTGGGGGCATTGGCATGCCCGTTTTGGGCAGCCCCCACCCTAATTAAACTTTCCCAGTAAAAATTCCTAGCGTCTAGTGGGCTTTCTGCCCCCCTGGGGGGCAGATTGGGGGCTCCTGCCCCCATCTGCCCCCCAGGGGGGCAGAAAGCCTGTAATTGTGGCGGGGGCATCGGCATGCCCATTTTGGGCAGCCCCCACCCTAATTAAATTACCCCAAAACAAGTCCTTGGCGTCTAGTGGACTTTCTGCCCCCCCAGGGGGGCAGATTGGGGGCTACTGTCCCCCATCTTCCCCCCAGGGGGGGCAGAAAGGCTATCATTGTGGCGGGGGTGGGGGCATTGGAATGCCCGATTTGGGAAGCCCCACCCTATAAACAAGTGCCTAAAAATAAATCCCTGGCATTTAGTGGGCATTCTGCCCCCCCTCCCGGGGGGTAGACTGGGGGCTACTGCCCCTATCTGCCCCCCCCAGGGGGAGGCAGAAAGACTGAATTTGGCCAAATATGCTGGGGGGAGCAAAGGCCCTTGGCTCCCCCCCTCCCTGGTGTCTAGTGGGTGGATCCATGCTTGGGAATCACCCTCCTGGGGTGATCCCCAAGCAGGGATCCACTAGGGATACTTCTCCCGTCTTTTTACGTGCTCAGGGGGCTGAGATAGCCCCCTGAGCACGTAGAATGTGAAACTGAAATAAGCCTAAAGGCTCATTTCAGTTTCGGTTTCTGTGAAGTGGCGTCAGCGCAACGTGCATGCTGGGGGGCAGTTCGGGAGCTTGGGAAGCTCTACCTCAGTTCCCAAGGCTTTGAGGGAGTTAAAGAAATCGAAGGATTTCTTCAGCAATGGCGTTGGACGCACAGAAGCCATCCGACGCATATGAGAACTTATGCGTCGGACGGCTCACGCGCGTCCGACGCATGGAAGGGGTTAAGGTTCAGTCTTGACGATGGCCAGGCAGGGACACAAGGATGAGAATCCTTCCCAAACAGGCTTGGTGAAGGCTGCTTTGGAACCCACGTCATCTGTTTGTGAAAACCACATAAAAGTGAGAGTTGCTGGCCCCCTTGTTGTTCCAGTAACAAGTGTTCTTTGACCTAGGGGAAGGTACTCCAGAGAGTAATAAATACTTGTGAGTTGGTCAGTGGCCTATAAAGGTGCTAGCACATATACAGTTTCCAGGAAATCAATTGTAACATGTAAACAGTAAAGTGTGCTCAATGGAACAGATAACACTATGTCACCCCAATAGTGTGAAGTATATGAGAGACAATGCCCCTTTGGTTGAGGAGGTAACCAGTGTGGTCCTGACTTAACCTTTCTCTAACTGACAAAAGCTAGGACATAGTCTATTACTCAAACTTGTTCCTCTTTTGTAAATAAATCTTGGTTAGGTAGAAATGCATTTATTCAAATTCGAATCCATCTGTATAATGTGCCAATGTTTAAGTACAATGTTATAACAAGCATTTGCAATGCAATAGGTCTCGCATTATTAAAGTTTGAGCTATTGGCATTGCTAATAATAATGCAACACCAATAGCTCAGTAATGCGAGACCTATTGCATTGCAAGTGTGGAGGGTATGAAAGGAGGGTAGGAGTACACTCTGTGTCTGGGGTATGCTAGGTGGGTTGGGATACACTGCGTGTGTGGGGGTATGAGAGTAGGTTTGGGGTGCACTCTGTGTGAGGGGTATGCAAGGAGGGTTGGGGTACACTGCGTGTGTGGGAGTGTGCAAGGATGTTTTGGTATAAAGTGCGTGTGTAGGGGTATGATGAGAGATGGGTTCTGTGCATAAGGGGATATGCGAGAAGGTTTGGGGTACGCTGGGTGTGGGTGTGTATGCGAGGATGTTTGGGGTACACTGTACTTGTGTTAGGGTAGTGGTGGAAACGAGAACAGTTGAGGTAAATCTGTGGGCTGAAGGTAAGGGTAGTGAGACCACATGCAGGTGGGTTGAGGTTCTGTATGCTGAAGTGAAGCGATGGTGGGAGCAGAGGGTGGGTGAAGAGCGGGTGCAATCACCCATGAATCCACGTCACGCAAGGAGGCCCCGGTCTTCCTGAACCATGGTCATTCTCCAAGTGGGACTAGAAGACAAGTTGTAAGACTACCCTGCATTTGTTTACTCGTGGTGCTGTGTCTCCCAAGACTTTAAAAGCTCTGAGATGCAGTTCGCACAGGATGTCTGTTTCAAAAATCCTGCCATTCTGTTGCTTTACTCTGCGCACCGGCATCTGTTTTATTTAAGTTTGCAAGGTGCAGTTTCTTTACACTGTGCTCCGAGTGTCTGTTTTCTTTTTTAAATTCATGCCATGACGCTCTGATGTTGAAAGTCCACAACGTCTTTTCTCTGTGTTTGGTGTCCCAGTACACAAAGACCCTGAGTACCAGTTTGGTTACACTGGTTGCTGGGTAGTTTTGTTTTGAAAGACGTGATATGCCGTCTCTCGACGACGTTGTTAATATCCTGGTTCGCAAAGACCCTGACAGGTATTTTGTTAGCTGTTCACTGTGTACTCTGTCTGTTTTGAAGCTCCTGAGATGGGGTGTTTTATAGCAGTGCGCTTGGTGTCTGTATTTACAGTCCACGATATGCCGTTACTCTAGAGTTAATGTATTGTTAAATGTGCCTAATTGCATGAACAGCGCCGCACTGCCTTTCGGCGGGTTTTGTGCGGTGAAATGGCCCTTAAGGAGCATTAAAGCCTTATATAGCGCTACAGTCCAGGATGGGCATTGAGTACAGGCTGAGGGGACGAATTGGTGGTGTGTGTGAGCTCAGCATTCCTCGGTGGTTGCACTGCCGTGTGCGGATTCAGTGCAGTCAGTGCAGACTGGGAAGCAGCACTGTGAAGTACACAGGTTGTGCAGTTGCATAGCCTTTGTGCAGAACGGAATTGTAGCTGCGAAGGGGGAGTTGCGTCGTACCTCAGCACAGACGGGTTGCTGGCACAGTGCTCTTTTCAGGGTGAATATATTCCCTTCGTTCAGTCAAAACAAACGAGGATGCATATAAATTCCTCTTATCTTTAAAACTAGCAACGAGGGACGGGGAAAGGCACGAGCATAACAAAAAAAACCACGCATCCCAGAGAAGTACGGTATGAAAGCCTAGCTTGAGAAAATGCTACGAAGGATAAACAAGACAAGCCCGGCGGGGGAGCGCATTCCAGGCGGGGGAGCGGACCCTTTGAAGAATAATGCCAAACGGAATGCATGGCGGCACGATGCACATGATTGTGCGCGTGCTCGCCATGCAATCCGCTTTTGGGAGCACTTTTGGGAGCCCCTTTACTAGAGTCTCGCATATATCGCAATAGCTAGGCGAGACCTAAAAAAACATGGTTTGTGTATGAAAGGGTGTAATCACAGAGACTCTATCGTCATTTATAGTGACTTTTCTCTTATCCTTCAATGTTTGTTTACGGCCAAACTTCAAGGTTTTTTGTTTGGCTGGAGATATCACATTGGGTGGATAACCCCTATCCACAAATCTCCTCTCAGCTTTGTCAATCTCTGAACGGAAGGCCACGTCTTCACTGCAGATGCGCCGTATTCCCATCATTTCACCAAATGGAATAGAGAGTATTTGGAACCTAGGATGTGATGATTGTCCATATAAAACAGAATTGCAAGCAGTGTTTTTCCTATAGAGGGTGTGTGAGGAAGATGAAGGCTCAGCCCGGCGGAAGTCGGGTAACACGGACAAAGACGAAGAAGGGACACCGGAAACAACCCGCGTTCTAGACGCGCTAGGGACGCGTGACGTCAGGACGTGCGGACCAACAGAGAACAAGAAGGGCGGAGTTTGGTAAGGAAATGGCCGGAGCAGAGTGGAGGTCGAGCCGAGCATAGTGGAGAGTACAGCGGAGCAAGGAGCGGCAGGAGGAGACGCCGAGGCGTGTGAGGAGCAGGACGGAGGAGCCTCTGAAGACCCGACGAGGAGGAGAATACCGAAGACGGGCGGAGGACAAGGGGGAGGAACGCCTGAGGTCCCAGTACCCGAGGAGAAAGAATACAAAGCGGACAAGCCCAGCGGCCTACGGGAGGACGCCCCGGGTCCAGCTGCCACGGCCCTGCTCACGGGTCGTGGCCCCAGGCAAGTGCCTCTCAGAGGATCCTTTTGGTGGGGCTACTGGGGTACCCGAGAAGAGTGAACTCACTGACACATCCCATCGGAGTTCGATTACCACACTTAACCCCTATCACCCCCTGAAACCGGTCCCTCCATGCCTTTCTCTTTCCCTTCCCTTCCCCACGACGTTTTTGGTGACGGTGGCACACCCCTAGGGTTAGAAACAAAGACTGACCCGTGTTTTCTTTTTTTCTTGTTCTTCTTTTCCCTGCTTTGGAGTCCTTGGGAGGAGAAAGTTAATCCAAAGAGAAGCAGGAAAGCCCGGCACCCCGGAGGACAGAGAGGAGGGGTAGCAGAACCCGCCTTCCACAGACCAGACCATATATTGTTCCTTTATGGAGGCTACTTTTGTATAATCCCTCAGTTAGTTGTGCACAGACTGCTTCCTTCATACTGTGACGAAGATGAAAATAAACAGTATATACTGAAAGCCCATCCACTGACTGGTTTCCATCCATCCCCTTTAGTTCGGCCCTCGAGCCTCCTTACAAAAGTGGTGTCAGAAGTGGGATGTCCTGTCCCGATCCCTGTGTGTAGCAGCCATGACAGAGCCCGTGCCTCTGGAAGATATGCTCACCCAACTGGCCGAAGGACAAAGACATTTACAGTTAGTGTTTGAGCAACAGTTACAGGCAGCTAGACTGGAGAGGGAAGCCTTACAGGGAGCCCTAAAGGACCAGGCAACTGTAGTCGCCACTAATCAACAGGTGCAGGACACAGCCATTCTAAGACTTACCGACGCGATAGTACACACCCGAGTACATCCCAATGTCCCAGGAACGGTCTTACAAAAGTACAAGGAAGGGGAAGACCCGGAATATTTCTTTACAAATTTCGAGCCAGTAGCGTCTACAGCAGCCTGGCCACAAGAGAGGTGGGGCCAATACATCGCCCAGCTCCTCTCTGGAGATTTACAGGCAGCATACCAAGCCGCCAATCCAGCTGGGACCACAGCCTATGTAGACGTGAAGAAGGCGATCTTAGAGAGACTGGGGTTCGATCAAGAGCATTATCGTACTAAATTCAGAAAAGAAAAATGGACTACTGGGGATAATTCTCGGGCTTTGTATTATCGGATAAGGGACTTAGGCAATAGATGGCTGACACCCCACATATCCACAATAGAAGAGGTAGTTGAAAGGGTTTTTCTGGAACAATTCCTGGACGCCCTGCCCCCCACTACGAGATCATGGGTGAAGCAACACCCGAATCTTACCACCTCTTCTGCGGTGGAAATAGCGTGTGCCTTCCATAGGGCCCCAGACTTTAGATCAGGAACTATACGACCCCAGACTCCGGTTCCACTTTCACGACCCCAGTTGCCTTCCCCCTTTAGACCTTCCCTAAAACCCGACCCCAGACCATTAACCTCACTCCGCTCTATTCCGAAACCACTCCTGGTTCCCTCAGGTGCTAGCGGGCAAGGTCCTCAATGTTTTAGCTGCGCGGAATGGGGCCATATAGCCAGACAATGTCCTCACCGAGCTCCTTCCGCTGAACCCATGGAAGTGGGGTATACTAGGGGCAGGATCCTTGTAACAAGGGAGGGTTCCCAACGCTATAAAACAGAAGTGTATTTAAATGGCAAGAAACGACGAGCGTTGTTAGACACCGGGTGTCACGTCACTGTGGTAGATGGGTCTCTGGTTGAGGAACCCCAGTTGCAAACCACCGAGCAAGTGAAGGTGACATGCGTACTTGGGGATACGAAATCATATCCTATGGCGGAAGTCTTATTAGACGTCGATAACGACCCTCACTTAAAAAGGGTGGGTGTGATTCCCTGTTTGCCAGAAGCCGTTATTATAGGGACCGACCACCCAAAATTTGAGACCTATATGGAGGGTACAAAAAGAAACACCCATACGTGGTTAAATGAAGCCCCTTTTGTTTATACCAAGATAGAGCGGCTAGACACCCGAGACAAGAAGAGTAGACGAGAAAGGCGACGGGATAAAAAAGACTATTCTTGTTCACAGCTATCACGGACTGCCTTTCCCCTTTCCCTTGCAGATACAGATGAAGCAGCACCTTATAGTTTCCGGGCAGCCCAACGGGAGGACAAAACACTCGTACACGCCTGGGAACAGGTCCAGGAACAGCCAACAGACCAGGTAGGACCCTATTTTATCGTAAACAGGGGATTGTTGTATAGAGCCGAAAAAAGAGATTCTCTAGTCAAAACCCAACTGCTTGTCCCACAACCCTTCCGGGGCCATGTGCTCCAGTTGGCCCATAACAAGATGGGGGGTGGACATTATGGGAAGGACAACACCCTTAAATATCTCTTAGAGAAGTTCTACTGGCCGGGTGTCTATGTGGACGTTGCCAAACACTGCGCAGTCTGCGTGCGGTGTCAATATACGAGTTCTGGGTCCATCACCAAAGCCCCCCGTCAACCCCTGCCCATCATTGACATCCCCTTTAAGCGAGTTGGGATGGACTTAGTTGGGCCCTTAACCCCTTCCTCCAGAGGACAACGTTACATACTGGTCATAGATGACTATGCCAGTCGATATCCTGAGGCTTTTCCGTTATCACGCATGACTACCCCGGCGGTGGCACAAGCCATGATAAGAAATCACAACAAAAGAGTGTGAAAACTGAAATAGACAGACAAATAAATCCTAGAATAAAAGAATGCCAAACTGCAAATCAATCTGATATTTCCGTGGAACCCTCACTCACCAACATAGTTGGTGACATGCTTCATCATGGGGTTCCACCAGGGGTACCTTGTGTACCTCCAGTGTGCTTCGACGCTTTGTTAAGGCGGAGCAAAAAAATCAGACTAGAAGAATATAGTGACTCCTGGTGTAAAGTGAAAAAGTTAAAAAGTCAAGATTCATCCGCAAATGTTTTTAATTGTGATGAAGCCTGAACACTTTAAAAACAGTGAAGGATGCTTAATACTGACTATGAATTAGTCAGATACATCCTATTGAAATCGTATTGGTCGACATGTTTCAGTTTCTAATTGTGTATCACAAAGCTTTCTTCAGGACCTAACAAAAATTCACACCTTGGCGGTATAAGCTTACTAAAGCTTACCCTAACCTCAGGTGCAACAAACCGATACACTCACGGTTTCAATACAGGCCTTCCACAACTCCGAAAGGGTAGCTGTAAAAAAATATATACGTATACTGTATCAACATATATATGTAGTCTGGAAATTATTCATACCAAATACAGATTGAGTGCAAGATATGGTTCAAAGAAGCAGTTCTAGCAATGTGGTCAATTAAAATTGTGTAACCAACATTAAATGTGCTGCAACTCCATAGTTAACTCATAATCAAACGAGTGACATTTGTATTATAAATATTTGGTTTAAATCTCAGTTCGAGAAATACTCAATCGGGCCATTAGACCAACGAGTCATCACAAGAACAACATTGCGTACTAAGTGTAATCACATTTAGATTAGGCACTGATAACTAAATCGTATAGTAGACAATGGAAAAAAACGGGCGCTTACGTATATGTAGAGAAAGGTGAGCTCCTTGGGCAAGAAGGTGGGTGGCGGGACTACAGAACAACTATGAAAGAGACAGAAAAGGGAAGTTCACATTTCACCCATTAGTCCATCAGTTGGCCCACCACGCTAATGTTCGTAAAAATAGGAATAGAACCATCGGGCGGTACTTACATCATCCAAGTCCTCTGCCTGGTTCTTAAACCTAAGTATACCACCGAGCCCGGAGTCAGCGAAGTGCAGGGCGTGCAAGTTTAAATAGAGAAAGCCTCCGTAATGACCGGAAGTCTAAGGCAGTGTCCGTAAACCGGATCTCATCATACGTCAGTGGTGGCAACAGAAACGAAGGACTACCTCGCTTATTGTTAACAAAAAACTAGACCGTAGAATTACTTTACGTAATTCAAAACTTTACTCGATAGTATGAGCACAGACGAAATACAACAGACAGGGACAAAGTCGCAGTTAGGGGACTTGAAAAATGTAAAAAATGTGTAAACAGGGTCTATAAACTGAAACACCTATGCTACACAAAATGTGAATGGTTTAGGTGGAAAAGTAATCATGAATCCTGTTAGGAACCAATACGGTACAACGTTATAAACCCAATTGGTAATCAGATGTAAACTCTATTTAGAACCCGCCGGGTGTCTAAACGATCTCATTCGTATCAAGCTGTCATGGAACCACTAGAGTACAGAGAGTGTACAACATACTCTGTTCAAAATGACAGATATAGTGAAATGAACTGACAGGATGCATTAATAACATGGGTTATTTACGCCTTAGGACTGTTCCCCACGGGATATTATCGTTTAAACCCACCAAGTGTGTTGATAAGCGATAAATCCAGAGTTGTTCTTTTTCAAACAAGAACGCTGGTTTCACTTGTTCGATGATAGTCCAATGTAGATCATCCACCGTGTGGTTAAAACGCAGAAAATGTTCGGTCAATTTAGTCATGCTTTTCTTACAATGGATATTACTGCGGTGTTCTCCAATGCGTAATTTAACCTTGCGTGCGGTCATCCCCACATATCTCAAGGCACATGGGCATGTGATCAGATAGACCACGTCAGCTGTGTTACAGTTTGTATGGCTCCGTTGCGTCCAGATTTTATCAGTTTCCAAAGCCAGAGTTTTTGTGGTGGAAGTGAGATGACAAACACTGCATGACCCACAAGGAAAATGACCGAGAACAGGTGGTAGACCCCACGTATTGAGGACTGAGACTTCAATGGGAGTATTTAGATTACGTGGTCTAGTGTGAACCAACGAATCCTTCAAACTTGTAGCTTTCTTGTATGAGAATAGAGGTTTCTCCCATTTGAAATTATTGCTCTCCAAAATCCGCCTATGTGCTCATACTATCGAGTAAAGTTTTGAATTACGTAAAGTAATTCTACGGTCTAGTTTTTTGTTAACAATAAGCGAGGTAGTCCTTCGTTTCTGTTGCCACCACTGACGTATGATGAGATCCGGTTTACGGAGACTGCCTTAGACTTCCGGTCATTACGGAGGCTTTCTCTATTTAAACTTGCACGCCCTGCACTTCGCTGACTCCGGGCTCGGTGGTATACTTAGGTTTAAGAACCAGGCAGAGGACTTGGATGATGTAAGTACCGTCCGATGGTTCTATTGCTATTTTTACGAACATTAGCGTGGTGGGCCAACTGATGGACTAATGGGTGAAATGTGAACTTCCCTTTTCTGTCTCTTTCATAGTTGTTCTGTAGACCCGCCACCCACCTTCTTGCCCAAGGAGCTCACCTTTCTCTACATATACCTAAGCGCCCGTTTTTTTCCATTGTCTACTATACGATTTAGTTATCAGTGCCTAATCTAAATGTGATTACACTTATTACGCAATGTTGTTCTTGTGATGACTCGTTGGTCTAATGGCCCGATTGAGTATTTCTCGAACTGAGATTTAATCCAAATATTTATAATACAAATGTCACTCATTTGATTATGAGTTAACTATGGAGTTGCAGCACATTTAATGTTGGTTACACAATTTTAATTGACCACATTGCTAGAACTGCTTCTTTGAACCATATCTTGCACTCAATCTGTATTTGGTATGAATAATTTCCAGACTACATATATATATTGATACAGTATACGTATATATTTTTTTACAGATACCCTTTCGGAGTTGTGGAAGGCCTGTATTGAAACCGTGAGTGTATCGGTTTGTTGCACCTGAGGTTAGGGTAAGCTTTAGTAAGCTTATACCGCCAAGGTGTGAATTTTTGTTAGGTCCTGAAGAAAGCTTTTTGATACACAATTAGAAGCTGAAACATGTCGACCAATACGATTTCAATAGGATGTATCTGACCAATTCATAGTCAGTATTAAGCATCCTTCACTGTTTTTAAAGTGTTCAGGCTTCATCACAATTAAATACATTTGCGGATGAATCTTGACTTTTTAACTTTTTCACTTTACACCAGGAGTCACTATATTCTTCTAGTCTGATTTTTTTGCTCCGCCTTAACAAAGCGTTGAAGCACATTGGAGGTACACAAGGTACCCCTGGTGGAACCCCATGATGAAGCATGTCACCAACTATGTTGGTGAGTGAGGGTTCCACGGAAACATCAGATTGATTTGCAGTTTGGCATTCTTTTATTCTAGGATTTATTTGTCTGTCTATTTCAGTTTTCACACTCTTTTGTTGTTATTTCTTATGATATAGGGGGATTAAGAGTGTGGCTTTACCCTCTCTCTCTTGTTGTTCTAAGTAGTACAAGCCATGATAACCCTGTTCTCAAGAGTCAGGTTTCCCTCTGAGATCTTGACAGACCAGGGTACCCCGTTTGTGTCTCGAATGATGGGCCAGATTTGTACCATACTGGGGATAGAGAAAATAAGAACATCTGTCTATCACCTACAGACAGACGGCCTTGTGGAACGGTACAACAAAACGATCAAAAACCTACTCCGCAAGGTCGTCTCTGACACTGGGAGGGATTGGGACCAAAAACTTCCCCTGGTTCTCTTCGCTTTACGGACACATGAACAGCGGTCCACCGGGTTTTCCCCGTTTGAGCTACTATTTGGGAGAAGGCCCAGAACCCTACTGGATATGGCGAGTGAACAGTGGGAAGGGGAGGAAGAGGAAGGGAAACCCCTGCTGAAGTATGTTACCGACCTGCAGACTTCCTTAACACACATATGGGGACTAGTGCATGAGAACATGAAGGAAGCCCAGGAGACACAGAAGAGATATTACGACCGCAACAGTCGGCTTAGGGTGTTTCAGCCAGGGGAAAAGGTCCTTTTGTTACTCCCTTCCACAGAAGACAAATTGTTAATGAAATGGCAAGGGCCGTATGTGGTAGAAAAAAGGGTCACGCCTGTCACCTACAGCATATTACTACCCCACAGAGCCGGGGGTAAACAAATATACCACATAAACCTCCTAAAAAAATGGGAGGAATCCCAGACCACCTTAGGACAAAATCCCGCTTTTATGGCCTGTAGCTCCCCACAGTTAGACATTCCCCTCCTGTCCGTCCATGACTCCCTGAACCACATTGTTCCCTTCGGAGAGGTGTTAACCACTGTACAACAAGCCCAGCTAGAAGCGTTGCTGACCACCTTTCCTGGCCTGTTTTCCACAAATCCCGGGTTAACATCCTTGGTACAACACGAGATAACAACCCTGAACCCAAAAATCATAAAACAAAAACTGTATCACATCCCGGAAGCACGTAGGGAGGCAGTGGAGAGGGAAGTAGTGGACATGCTCCAGTCAGGGATAATAGAACCATCCCAGAGCAACTGGTGCTCTCCAATAGTAATCGTGCCAAAGCCAGACGGCAGTCTGCGCTTTTGTATCGATTTTAGACAAGTAAATGCCATCACAAAGTTCGATACATATCCAATGCCCCGGATAGATGAGATGGTAGAACGCCTGGGACAAGCTAGATACATGTCAACCCTAGACCTAACGAAGGGATATTGACAAATCCCGTTAGACCCCACATCCAAAGAAAAAACTGCGTTTTCCACACCTTCCGGCCTCTACCACTTCAAGGTACTCCCGTTTGGGTTACATGGGGCCCCTGCAACGTTTCAGAGGCTAATGGACCATGTACTAAAACCTCACCAGAAATATGCCGCAGCATATCTTGATGATATCGTGGTTTTCAGCCAAACATGGGAGGAACACCTGGTACATCTGCAATCCATGTTTTTGGCATTATGGGCCGCAAGCCTCACCATCAACCCAAAGAAATCTCTCTTAGGGACCAATGAAATACACTATTTGGGATATACCATACAGGAAGGACACATCACACCCCAAGTCGATAAAATAGAAGCCATCAAAGCTATTCCCAGGCCAAAGACAAAAAAAGAGATTCGTTCCTTCTTAGGCATCATATGGTATTATAGGCGGTTTATACCCCATTTTTCATCCATAGCCAGTCCACTCACTGAACTCCTATCCAAAGCACATCCCACACACATACGCACATGGACCTTAGCACAGGAAGCCAGTTTTAAGGCCCTCAAACAAGCTATTTGTACCACCCCAGTGCTACGATGCCCCGATTTCGACCGGACCTTTGTCCTTCAAACAGACGCCTCTGGCCACGGATTGGGGGCTGTATTGTTTCAACCTGACTCCGGGGAAGAACTGCGACCTCTGTTGTACATTAGCAGAAAACTGTTCCCTCGGGAAACAAACTACTCAACGATAGAGAAGGAGTGTTTAGCCATTAAATGGGCTATAGAATCCTTGCAATACTATCTCTTAGGTAGACAGTTCCTCGTCCTTACTGATCATGCTCCCCTGACGTGGCTCGCACAGAATAAAGACACCAATTCCCGCATACTCAGATGGTTTCTCGCCTTACAACCTTTTTCATTTCAGACCCTCCATATGCCTGGAATGAAGCCACTGTGTGCGGACTATTTGTCCCGGCATCCATGCTGTGAATGGCCCCAACGTCCATTCCTAAGGGGGGACAACTGTGAGGAAGATGAAGGCTCAGCCCGGCGGAAGTCGGGTAACACGGACAAAGACGAAGAAGGGACACCGGAAACAACCCGCGTTCTAGTTGTGCTAGGGACGCGTGACGTCAGGACGTGCGGACCAACAGAGAACAAGAAGGGCGGAGTTTGGGAAGTAAATGGCCGGAGCAGAGTGGAGGTCGAGCCGAGCATAGCGGAGAGTACAGCGGAGCAAGGAGCGGCAGGAGGAGACGCCGAGGCGTGTGAGGAGCAGGACGGAGGAGCCTCTGAACAACCGACGAGGAGGAGAACACCGAAGATGGGCGGAGGACAAGGGGGAGGAACGCCTGAGGTCCCAGCACCCGAGGAGAAAGAATACAAAGCGGACAAGCCCGGCGGCCTACGGGAGGACGCCCCGGGTCCAGCTGCCATGGCCCTGCTCACGGGTCGTGGCCCCAGGCAAGTGCCTCTCAGAGGATCCTTTTGGTGGGGCTACTGGGGTACCCGAGAAGAGTGACCTCACTGACACATCCCACCGGAGTTCGATTACCACACTTAACCCCTATCACCCCCTGAAACCAGTCCCTCACTGCCTTTCTCTTTCCCTTCCCTTCCCCACGACGTTTTTGGTTTCGGTGGCACACCCCTAGGGTTAGAAACAAAGACTGACCCGTGTTTTCTTTTATTCTTATTCTTCTTTTCCCTGCTTTGGAGTCCTTGGGAGGAGAAAGTTAATCCAAAGAGAAGCAGGAAAGCCCGGCACCCCGGAGGACAGAGAGGAGGGGTAGCAGAACCCGTCTTCCACAGACCAGACCATATATTGTTCCTTTATGGAGGCTACTTTTGTATAATCCCTCAGTTAGTTGTGCACAGACTGCTTCCTTCATACTGTGACGAAGATGAAAATAAACAGTATATACTGAAAGCCCATCCACTGACTGGTTTCCATCCATCCCCTTTAGTTCGGCCCTCGAGCCTCCGTACAGGGTGGATGCTATGGTATCACTTGCACTGTATAGATTAAGATCCAGAAAGGCATTTTCTATAGGATTTTGTTCATATGTAAAAATAATATTACACTGTTTGTTATTAGAAAATGTGCAAAATTCTGCCAATAGTGTCTGACCACCTATCCAAGTCATCAATACATCATTGATGTATCAACCCCAATGAACCACATGGTTTATTAAATCTTCCGGGCAGTTCCTCCAAATGTAATTCTTCTCCAACCACCCCAAAAAAAGATTAGCAAATGATGGGGAAAATTTGGACCCATGGGAACGCCTTGACACTGGCGAAAGCAACGGCCATTGTGCAGGAACACATTGTTGTCCAAGACTAATCTGATCATTTCAACCAGCATTATGCATTATGAACAAGAACTATCTGTTAGCTGTTCATTTTAAAGAAAATCATGGTTCAGCAGACTTACCTTCATTGAACTTCAATGGTATTACTACTGCATGTGATCACCCTAGGGGAGGAGATCGAGCTAAACTATTGAGACAGTTGGAAACAAAATGTATTACGTAACTTAGGGCAGTGGAATTTGGTCTAAATGTGGACACAAAATTACATGAATTTTTGAGAGACTTATTGTACTAGGTCATATAGCTTATTCTTGTGATTTAACTTACATTATTTTGCAATGAATTTTCCCATAATGTATCGGGACAAAATTCAACACTCTATACAGAATGAGATATATTTAACTTTTAGCAACTGACCTTATATAAAATGTACAAAGTCTTATTTATCTGTTTGATACTAGCTTTTTTGAATTTTGGTGAAGATCACATGGTGGCAATATTTCTGTCCATTTGAACAAATGTAATTCCTAAACTTTATGCTGAGTATTTGTGTGGTAAAAGAATTAAGTTTTTTGTTACCATGCCTCTGTTGTTTCTAAAAAGTCTTTCACTTTTATGGGAATACTATTATTTTTCTTTTCTTGTTCACTTTTTATGTTTTATTTACTTATGTTCTTCCTTTTTCTCCTTTATTACTCTTTACTCACCCTTTTCTCTATCACACTGGTCTCATTCATCTCCTATACTCATGGTGGTTAGACATTGTTTTTGAGATCCTGTTAATAACAGAGATCAGATTTTTATTGTAAATCATCTATAAATACTTTGTGCTCTGTGACATTGGTCATCCATTCCAGGATTTAGACCCTTTTAAATGTTAAAACTATTTTCTTCCTTTTTTCAGTCTCAGATTCATAATTGTCGGAATAAGATGTTACTATGTACTTTCAGATACATAAGTTTTTACTTTAGACCTAGATCAATGTTGTTTTTTGCCACATGTATTGGCATACCATTGATTTTAAACAAAGTTGTGATTGTATATGAATCTATCTACTACCATGACCTTTACTACTATCCATTAATATTATGATTTATTAATAGTAACATACTAATTTTGTGCGATATTATGTTTAAGGGATCGTGCATTATTGGGCTGACGAATTCATCTTTTTAGACCCCATTCCAACATGGCACCCGTTTGCTTGTTTTTTACCTTTCCTTTCTATGTTGGTGGAGATTTTCTGACCATGTGATCTCCCTTTTCTATGTTTATGGCCCCATGTTCAACTTCAGGCTCTGTTTATAACAAGCCACACTGGATGGCTCGTAGAACGCGTACATGCGGATTCGGATCGTGCAGCTGGTGAGTTACTCTAATTGGGAATTCTTGTTCTTTAGACTAGACAGGGTTTTTCACCATGAGACCTATGTTTACAGTATTTTGCTTTGTCTCCTTGTTTTCTTGCACATTTATGATATTGTTTGTTTGGATTGTCCATTAACACGAAGACCTGGGCTTATCAGGGCCCTTGCTGAAATGGACGGTCTATTACTGTTGTTGACTTCCTCCACTGTTGAAAATGTATGATTACTGTCTTGTCTTATATGATGTGTGTTTCCCCAGGGTAGGTTGATTTTACATAACCATGTCCTTGTTTTATTGCCTTACCATTGAAACATTTTAATGGTTTCCTTTGTAGTGTTGCTTCATTAAACAAGGTTTTTCACTATTCTACCTTAACTCTAGTTCAATTGCTTGTTCTTTCCCTACATTTCAGGAGTTGAAATGTGGGATGTGAAACCTGCATGTGTCCCACGGTTCTCCTTAAATTTGCCCTATACATGTGCTGTGCATTAACATATATATATTGACTGGTGTTGTAGTTTTGTGTTTTGGGTTTGCGTTTTAACTTTCTGTAGACCATCTTGTATACGCCTGAAGTGCCTGTAGGTGCTTGTCTATATAATGCTGATTCTATACCCTGAGGACTGACTCCTCAGCTACGGTGATGTTGCCTCACTTTTACCTATGGACCGTACTTCTTTCCTCTCCTCCCTCTTTTTTAGTTATACTCTTTGCATTGTACACCAGTTCGTGGATACTAACTGTGAAATTTTGCATGGGAAGTGATATTTCTGTAGACTGTTCTTACTTGTGGTCCTCGGGGCTCCAACGATCAGGATTCGAATTCCATACTCCCATTGGACTAACTACCTGTATATTGACAACTTATCAGAGGTAATTTGTTTAAGAATACTGTCTTGTAAGCCGCTCCCTTCTTTATTGGGTTAATGGATGTGTGATCACAGAGGCTTTGAGGTCTTTAACACTCTTCGCTCACAGTAACTAGTTCTCTGCATTTGGCCTGTTATTTGCTATTTTGTGTTTTTGATGACTCACTTGAAGATTACTATATGTTCTAGAAATCGTTTTCTTTTAACTATTCTGACTTTACCTTTTTCGTACTAGCATCTTATCATGCAGTATGGTGAAATATAAGTCTAACAAAATCCATGCTCTGTTTAAATCTACAGCCTTGAAAAAGTCGTCGAGTATGACGAAACACGTGTTGGCTGTTCAAATCGAACTGTACAAGAAACGGAATAACTCATTAAAACGAATGGGATCATCGGTCTCTTGTATTAATTTTACAACATTTGGAGTTTATTTTACTAATATGGACCTGTCAAATTAACAGACTATTTACAATTTAATTGGTGGTGCTCTAGACATTTAATATATACTCCACTGAGTACTCAGGGGACTACTGCAACTGTGCAACCAACGGTTTGTGTCCGTCTGACAGTCAACTCTATACAGGTGAAGGAACATCACCTAGAGTCCGATCTGAAGAAGGAATTGCTGAACTTGTCGTGGAACCGTGTAATCCTGCCAGTTTGTTGGTTAGCTCCTCCTGCAGGATGAGGGCTTTCTTCCTTCACAAAGAGACTGTGGTAATTGACCCTGGTGTAGGGGCCCATTCAACAAAGACTCACCATCCAACATGACAGACGAGATCGCAAGTGCCTATCTGACTGTACAGCTTCTTCGAAGGAGCTGTGGCATTGCAAAAGTGTCAGGCTGGTCTCATTGCATTATTGGTGTTGTTTCCAATAACGCACCAGGAGTCATGATCTCCTTTGTTAGGCCATTTTGTTTGGCCATACTGAAGCTGGGATAAGTGACTAATTGTGGCACCATCTGTGTGTGTGCCCAACAAGGACAGTGCAACCGGTCCCAAGAAGCAAAGACTACCAAACCAGAGGTGTTTTACGTTGCCCCACAATGAGTAGAGGATCCTACACTTTACAGAAACGCCCCTGGCTACCCTGCTCAGAAGATTTGAGGCTTTTGCCTCATTGCACTAGTGCCTGTCAGTCAAGGATCCAAAGACCTCAGTGCCAGATTGGTTGATTGGGAGAAGAGGACTGTCAGCTGCCTCCACCTGGGAATGCCCCAGTGTGACTGGCCCCAATAAATTCACTGGAGAATCAAGACAGGGCCTGCCAAAGCCTCTGAGTCCACCCTCATTGACCAACAATCGAGAGCCTGGAAGAAGGCCAATGACACAAGCACATACTACTGCCCCAGCCTTCTGGAGGACTCACTGTTCATCCCGCAGCTGCTCACATCTAACAAGACCTGCAGCGTGCCATGCAGGGAATTTCGCAGATAGCCAGAGAATACACCATTGTGTGATGAACCAATGATGAACCCCAAACCTCTCCAACCAAGGACAAATAAGGGACTCTAATGGGCCCTGTGATCTAGAACTTTGGGGCCTATTTATGAACTTGTCACGCAGAGCAGCACAGCAAGTCACCTTGCTGTGCTGCACTGCATGACAGGGAAAGGGCAGTAATACTTCATGTTTAAGGTAATAAAGCACTTTCCTGACTTTTCCCCTGCGCTGGCACCCTTTTTGAATCCTAGCCCCAATACATGCACCCTTGCACCATGGTGCAAGGGTGCCTGCATTACATGCAGACACCTTCCTGCACAAAAACAATCCAGAGAGGCATATTCCTCTTTCTATGTGGGCTGCAGAATGCAGCCCACATCAAAAGAGGAAGTAGCACATACATACACAGACTTCAATGCATTCTGATCCTGATGCTCCCCAGAAGATCCTCCTCGAGGAATGCCCTCTCTGCTCTCCACTGGCTTCCAGTGCGGGAGAGAATACTCTTCAAAGCTCAGTCATCGTATCCTGCAGGGGAAGGGGCCGAGCTATTTACACAAGCTACTAACTCCCTACATTCCGACCCGACATTTAAGATCATCGGGGACCAGTCGGGTCACAATCCCCAGAGCAAAAAAAGCGAGAATGGGACCTTCAGCTACCTGGCCTCTAAGCATTGGAATGCACTTCCTCTCTCTTTACGGATTGAACCATCGGAGTCAGCCTTTCGGAAGCAGTTGAAATACTGGCTCTTCCAGAGTTAGGATTCTGTTTGGTGACGCTGTTTCCTACCCTTGCTCCCCCTGACGAAACTATGCAGCAGCGCAGGGACACACTAACTAGTGTAACCATGCGCTTTACAAGCTTGCTTATTATTTTTATTATAATAAGTAACAAGAAGAAATAAAGATATTTCTCCTTGTTACGCCTCCCTGGGAAGGCGTGTCTTTTTGGCACATTCTCAGGCTAGCAAATTAAAAAATCATTGGAGTTTCATGGGAACACTCACGCAGCACCCATGGAACACCTCCCTTGCGCAGAGGAAGGCAATGCGACGATTAGCATTCCGTTCCGTTACTCCATATTTATGGAGCCACTCAGGGCCAAGCAAAGTGGCCTTGCGTAGCTTCATAAATCTCACTTAAGGTTTGCGTTGCACAGGTACTACGCTGTGTGGTGCAAACGTGATGCGAACCAGCTCGTAAATAGGACCCTTTGTGTGCTTGGGGAAGTGGGAGGGAACACACTGACCCATAGTAGAAATTATGCCACCTACTCTGAGGAGAGAGAGAGGGGGAAAGAAGTATATCGCCTACAGGGATAAATAGATCCCACTTTGAAGTGCCTAAGACTCATAGCAGTGAATACCTGTAAATCAGATCCCATCGCTTTGAGACCCTCGTGGGTGAGTAGCGCGCTTTACAAACCCCTGATTGATTGATTGAGGTGTTCTCAAATTCTTGAAGTGTGTGGTATTTCTGCTTTATGGGTAATAAAGTATTTGTCCTTTATAAAGAGAAGCACTGGGTTGGATATTGATTTTATTGCACTGCTGCGGGTGGTGTTGAATGCCAAGCCTGGGTGCTCCCACACTTATCTTCAGAGAAGCCTAACTGCTCGCCATCGCTACCACATAGAGTCGAATGCTGAAAGGGTTGTACTTGGCCCTGTTTGAAGAACCAAAGCAGGAAGGCCCCGGGACAGTATAGGCAATTGACACCAGGCCCCACGGCAGGGGTGTAACAGCCGCCCCCACAGCCCCTACGCTGCGGAGGGGGGGGGGGGGTAGTCTTCAGCAGGTGAAGGGAGCCCCCTAAACTAATCTGTAGAGAGCTCTTTGTGTCTTGCTCTAAAGCAGCTAGAGTGTGCAGCCTGCTCTGACCTCCTCCCATTGACCCAGGAGTGAAGAGAAACAAAGTAACAACGTACATTGTTTCTCTTTAGTCAGAGCCAGGCCCGGAAAAGGATGGAAGTGGGGGCCCTCAGAAAGAGCATTCTCCACGGGGGACTGCTCCTCTGAGCAGGGACGAGGCAGCATAATGCTGACTGGGGCAGGAGAAGGTTTGCAGCTCCAGAAACATGATATGTTGGGACGCATTGGAAGGTAAACAAGCATTTGCCATGAAATTGGTCTTGCATTTGTGAGAGTTATAGCTATTGACCTTGTACAGGACAATGCATTTTACCTATGTGTTTTCTGTTTGGAGTGGAGTGACTGTGTGTGTGGTGTCAAGTAGACATATGTGGTTTGGATTGGAATTGTTAGTTGTGGAATTGTGTTGTGTGGATTGGATCTGTGTAGTGAAATAATGTGGCATGGTGTGCAGTGCAATTATGTGGATAGTAATTAATGGGTATTGTGTGTACTGGAAATATGAGGAGTGGGATTGTGTGTCATGGAGTGGGATTGTGTGGCTGGGAGTGGGATTATCTGGAATGGTATTTTGTGTTGTGGAGTGGTATGTAGTGGAGTTTACTTATGAGGTGTGCTGTTAAATATTGCAGCATGATGTGGACATTTGTGGTGTAGATTGGATGTATGTGGTGTGTTGTGTAATTGTGTTGTTGGTTTGAATTATGTAATATGTTGTTGAATTATGTGGTGTGGAATGGAAATGTGTAGAGTTGAATTGTGTGATTTGGAAGTGTGCGGCGTTGAGTGGAAAATTATGGTGAGTGGTATTATGAGGCATGGTGTGGAGTGTAGTTATGTGGAGTGTTTCTACGTGGCATAGACTGGATTCATGTAAGGTGTATTTATGCAGTTTGGAGTAGAGCATAATTATGTGGAGGTTAATTATGTGGTGCTGAGTGGTATTATGTGGAGTGTAATTAAGTTGTGTGATGAATTGTGTGGGGATGAATTGAGGAATTGTGTTATGTGTGGAATTATGTGACATGGTGTGGTGTATAATTGTGCAGATTGGAATTATGCAGAATGTTGCAGAGTTGTATTTTGTGGAGGGTTATTATGTGTTTTGGAGTTGAGTGTAAATATGTTGTGTGAAGTGTAATTATATAGGTTGAAGTGGAATTATGTGAGGTTGACTTGTGTGGAGTGTAATTATGTGGTTTGGAGTGGTATTAAGCTGTGTGGAATGTTATTATGTGATGTGGAATTATGTGGTATGAGTGAAGTGGAAATATGTGTTTTTCATTTTTTAGGATTGTAATTATATGGTATGGAATGTTGTAGAGTTAAATTATTCATAGTAGAATTGGGTGCCATAGAATTATGAGATGTTCAAATGTGCTGTGTGTGGTAGAATAAGGTGGTGTGGATTTGGACAAGCTGTGCATGCTAAGGCTTTTATGTCATGGGGTATAAAGTTGACGATTGTCTATTGTTCGTTGTAAAAATAAAATGGGCTGTTTCTTTATCTTCCGGTACATTTCTGAACAATTTATTAAGCTAAATTGTATTATTGCATTGTGTGCGCATGCAGGGAAGAACGAGTGTCCGGCAGACATGCAAAAATCATCCTACGTCTCAATATTAACTTCCACACTGCTAAGCAGTAATTCCAATCCTAGAATGAGTTACCTGTTTGCTTTACAACAACATTTAGTAAAACAAGTAAGAGCTTTGCCAGCCATTATAAGTAGCAAAGGTTTTAAAGGGACTTGTTTTCGTGCAAGGTATTGCTTTTCCTAGTTCATGGAAGGGATAAAAAACATCTCCAGATAATAATAGGGTTGATAGGATGGTGCAATAGCAGAATATTGAGACGTGTGGATTTGGTGAGGACTGTGGGCAGCAAGCGCTTGATACGCTATTTGCATAAGAAAATACAATTTTTTTGTTATCCTCCACTAGTTATTAGTAAGGAAGGGGGAAGAGAAGAGTTCACCGACAGCATTCGGTTAGTCTTAGGGGGGACAAAGAATGCTGTGTTTGTGGTAGATGCCACCCAGAAGACATAGGTATATGTATCCGGAGCTGCCAATGAAAGGATCTGGAAATGCGCTTTAGACTTTGCTGGTATTGATGGCTACTGTGCAGTTGCTTACTTTGCTGGGCTTACAGTGGGTGAGGAAATGCTACGTTGTCACTGTAGGTTTGATTACATGAATCGCACATTCTCTCTGAAGCTTGTCCTTGGGGTACTTGCTGACTGGTTCTACGTATGGGATCAGGTGTGCCTTTGACAGGAGGTATGGTTTAGTGGGGTACATAGTGTAAATTAATGTTGGCGTGAGGAAACAAATATCAGACCCTTTGTACATTTAATATTATTGTGTGCATCATGCCAAGGATGAAAAGTAGCAGGAACGACTTTGGTGCCGTAGAGGCTAGCAGGAAGAACTGTTTTGGGGTGGTCAGTTGAAGAGATTGTTGAACATGTTGTTTTAAACTACCACAGTGGCATTGGGGAGGGCCGCAGCTGTAAGGCTCTGTCTGTACTGGTAGGCAATGGCTAGGGGACCTGCCATCAGTCTTTCTGTCGTTGGTGGACAGGGGAGCAGTGGGCGGCAGTCACGGGATAGCAGTGATATCCGAGGGGTGGTTTTAAAGGCAGGCGGAAAAGCATTACTGCGGGTTTCATAGGGGTGGGAGTAGAGTGTAATGGATGCGTTAGTAGCAGGCATGATGGCAGTGGTCTGTGTTTGGAGGTGGGTAACTGAGCGTGCTTCGCTTGGAGCCGGGTCATCAAGTAGAAGGATGTGTTTGGTGGGGCAGCTGGAGGCAGTGTTATGTAACCATGATTTGATTTGATTTGATTTGATTGTTGCATTTATAAAGTGTGGGCTGTCACTCTGAAAGGAGCTTCCTGGGGCTGAGGGGAGGAAGGTAAAGGAACAGCCAGGGGGACCCTATATGAGGGGTAGGCAGAATTTGTCTGGAAATCCAAAGATCCAAGTTTTCAGTGCCTTCCTGAACTGTGTCTCCGTTTTCAACAACCTCAGATTTGTTGGCATGAGGTTTCAGGCTTTAGTTCCTAATGCGGCTACAGTTTTTCTTCCCTTGGTTTTGTACCTAAAACAGGGATCTGAGAATCCTGGCAGTGGTGTAAGGGGTGAATCTAGCTGAGAGGTACGTTGGGCCTAGGTTTAGTGAAGCTCTGAAGGTGATTAAGAGTATCTTGAATAGGATTCTCTTATGTAGTGGAAGCCAATGGAGGGTTTTAAGTGCTGCGGATGCAGAAGACCTACATGGCAATTTCAGGACTAAGCGAGCTACTGCGTGTTGCACCACTTGTAGTCTTTTTAGTGTTTGTTCATTTGCTCCCGCTAAGGGGCTGTTTCAGTAGTCCAGGCGCGAGAGGACCAGTGCCACCGCAACTGTTTTCCTAGCAGAAAGGGGGATGAAGTTGAGGAATTTTTTTAATGACTTGATAAGGTTAAATCAGGTACTCCCAGGTTTTTTGCTACTTTAACAGTGGTAGGAGGTGGTATTGCATCTTCCGGCCACCAAGCACTTGGCTGGAAAGGGATTTGGCCCAATATCAGAAGGAGCGATATTGGACGGGGATTGGAGAGATTACATGAGTCTACGTTTTGCTTTTTTTTCAGTGGTTTCACTATGGCTAGTTTCCATTCATCTGGGACTATGCCTGAAAGTAATGAGGAATTGACTATCTGGTTGATTACCAGGTGAACAATGTTTATGATTTGGTGAAGAATCATAGGGGGGGCAGGCATCCAGGGTAGAGCCTGATTTACAGGTGGTAATTGCAACCTGTGTCTGCTCAAGCGAAACTGATTCGAAAGCTTGGAGTGAGAGACCAATGCTAGTTGGATTGGGCTCCAGGTCCCAGTCAAGGTTTTGTGCAGGGAATGTTGCTAAGCCCTTTTGAATATTCTGGATTTTTTTCTAAAAAGAAATCGAGATCTGGTCACATAAGATCTGAGAGGGAGGAATTTCTTCATGCAATGCTTTGGGGTCAGTGAAGGACTTTATGATTGAAAATATGTTTTTTTGGTCTTGGTTGGCCTCGAGTATTTTGTTGGAGTAATATCTTTTTTTGCTGATTTGATATGAGTGTGGTAGTGTCTCCTGCTTGTTTAAAATGCTTTTTGATCTACAAGGTCATAGACTCTTCTCCACTTGCGTTCCAATTGCTTACATTGAAGATGTAGTCGAGCTAAGGCGGGCATGAACCAGGGGGCTTTATGAGTTTGCAGCTTTCACTTACTTATAAGGTAGTTCTAGTGGGATAAGCTCATCGCTTGTTGAGGTCATCCAGGTGTGGAAGAGTTGTGAATCTTCTGAGGTTTTACCAGTTAGGACAGGGACACAAGCTTTGGCAATGGTGGGCAGCTTTGAGTCCAAGGCTAGTTGCGCCACTTGCACCTTGGGTGTAAGGAGGGGGTTTGCTTGGCAGGATGATTCACGATTGGCCTCTTAATAGCGAGGGGAATACATTTGTGGTCTGACCATAACTGTCGTGGCGTCAACCAATTGGTGCATTACAAGGGATTCTGTTATCTCATGGAAGTTGTCCACTCCTGACTCATTTCTGCTTTCTAGGTGGAGATTAATATCTCCTAGGAGGGTGAAATTGGCATATCTGATCAAGAAATGGCTTAGGGTTAATCCTAGTGAATCAAGAAAGGTGGCGCTAGGACAGGGTGGACGGTAAATCAGGGGTCCTGTAAAGGCGAGGGAGGCGTTTATTGTGAAGCAGAAGCCAAGGCTTTCTGCTCCCTTAAGTGAGTTAAGTTCGGAATTAGTGCACTGTAGAGAATCCCGTGAGATAATGGCCAGCCCCCTCCTCTAGATTCTCCTCTGTCTTTCCTACAAATCGTGTAGTTGGGAGGGAGTGCTGCTGTAATGTCCGGATTACAACATTCCTTTAACCAGGTTTCAGTAATAAAGAGAAAGTCAAGAAGTAGCTCCGTGATCAATTCTCTGATATCCTGGGAGTGCTTACATATTGAGCGTGCATTATTAGTCCCCCTTTTAGTTTCACGATGCTAGGTGTTGAGGCTTTCCTACCAGTGTTTTTAGGGCATATGTCTATAGGGGTGAGCTGTAGTCTACACTTATAGCATATAACGGGTCCCATTATTTTATCAGGCGAAATTTTGCAACCACGCTTACCCCCTGTGTCTAACTTTTTAACACTGTTGACGAGAAGACAATAACTGGAGGGTTTTGGACAGCATTTCTTGCGCTTGGCGCAACCTGGTCGCAGACGGGCCTTCGGCGTGCCAGCGTTGCGCCTGCAGCACGTCCGGCCCAGCATGTGGTTATGTAGCTGGCCAGGCATTAATCCGACCAGTGATCTGCTGGTCTCACCGGAAGTCAGGCAGGTCAGGCAAGGGGGAGTGTCCGCTTCCCTCCGCTCAATTGGCGACGCCGTGGCGAACCAGGGAAGCAAAAGCGGTGAAGCTGCCCTGTTCTTCAGAAGCAGGTGAGTGAGATTTTTAGGTTCTGTTATTTTTAAGATTATCAACACAGAAAAGAATGCATGCCCTAAATGATTACAAATGTTAAAACAGCTAAAACAAATAAAACCTGTACGACGTAAAATATGAAGAGTGCTGCTCCCACTGAGGCAGACGGCACTACTCGAGTGAGAGGTTCCTCTCCCCTTCCGCCCCCTTTGCTGGAGGGCGCAGCAGCAGTATTTACTGATGTATGTAAATCGCCCGATGAGAGAGTGGATGTGACCAATGGAGGAACCAGAATCCTTTTTAGGTCTCGGCTAGCGAAGGCTGCGATTGCGCAGTCTCGCTCGCGAGATTTAACGTTTTTCAGAAGTGGGGCTTGAACCCGCCCCTCTTCTCCCCTCTTCTCCATTGGCTGGCCTCTTAAATGCTGGTCAGCCATTGGAGAAGAGCTTTGTCTCTCGAAACAAGCCCTGTCTTTTTCGGATTCGGGGGCGTGCTTTTTCGCGTCTTTCTCTTTTTTTACTCCCTGCCCCTTTTACACGTGGTGGGCGTGTTTGTTTGTTTTTTTTAACATCGGAAGGTTTGGCCATTTTGTGCGCGGTCGGAATGGAGCGGGACGTGGGGTAGCCTCCTCCTTGCTGCAAGGCTGATCTCTTAAAGCTCGGCGTTTCCTGGCGCTCGACGACGGCTGCTAACGTTTTGTAATGATATCAGCAATGGACATTGAAATGGGACCATTCAAGGCCCCTTTCAGGCAAAAGCACTCACTGATTTCTGAATAGTGAGTGTAAAAGCGTTAAGGTAACCATGTTGTTCCTGCTTGCATTTCACATGGTTTGCTAAATTTTGCATTCCCCTATGAGTGTTTGCTTTTTCCCGGATGATGTTACTTTTTTTTGTAGGCGGCATATTGCTCTTGTCTATTGCGTCATTTAAATTGAGCCTCATCCAGGTGTTTATAGCCGGCAGCAATTGGGTTGTAGTTGAAGGCAGTGTGAGTTTTTCTCAGTGGGACAGTATGGTGTTCAGTGGGGGAGACGATGTGGCACTATGGCCAGAGCTGCTGAATTTGGAACTGGGGAACCAGGTTCAGCCTTAATAACCAGTCCACCAGACGACTCTCCTGAGAGAGCACAATCCCATACTAGACCTTAGAAGGCTTCGCAAGACCTTAGAAGCCCTGGTGTCTTAGCACCAGCAGGTGGTCCCTAGCACTGGCAAGTCTGGGTTAACCTTCAAGGTTTGTCCATCACAATCCATACTGAAGTTCACCTCCAGTCTTGCTAGCAGGCCTATGAAGCAGCACAGCCAAGAACAACAGTGACTCTGTCACTGAGGTCACAGGACCCTTGAGAAGGGCCAGCTCTAGGGCAGTGCAACCGGTGTGACCGGGCGCTGACTTTGGGTGGAGACATTATGTTTGCAAGTAAATTAAGGTTTTAAAAGCGCTTGCTGCCTCCTTCCTTGCCTCCAGCAATTTTCGGCAACAATAAAAATGTCATGATGACTCTGGTGTTTAATGTTCTTCCTAGAGAGAGATCGGAGTTTTGTCTAGTGGAAGTTTTGACTCCTGGAAAGGTAGCACATAGGGTTAATGTGCCTGCAGCAAAGAACATGTACCATGCAGATCACAAAGTGCACATAATGTAAATAGGTCAGTGGGCTACTGCGTGTGTGTGTGTAGGTGGCTCTGTGGGTGGCTCTATTTGTGTGTGGGTTGCTCTATGTGAGTGGCTCTGTGGGTGGCTCTGTGTGTGTGGGTGGCTTTGTGTGTGGGTGCAAATGCAATAGGTCTCGCATTTGAGATTGATTAAGCTATTGACATTGTAAATAACAATGCCGTTTCTTTAAATGTTTTAAAAACAAAAACATAAACAAAAATAATGTAATGAGCAATGCCAATAGCTCTAACTTTAACAATGCCGAGACCATTGCATTGTTAATGCTTGTTTTTACTGGCCGGGGTGAGAGGCTCCCAGTTCTGGTGAGAGGGCAGGGAAGGAAAAGACATTTGGAGAAATGACAGCACAAACTGTTATCCCTTCTTTGAAATAACCGTTGCATCAGAGGGTGAAGGCGGTGAACTGTACACAGGGGAGTAAAGTGCTGCAGTCCAAACAAACATTGCAAGGCATAATTATAGCTTTTTGCTCCCTGTCTCTTTTCGTTCCCTGTCTCTTCTGTCACAGGAGGAGGGCGCATGTCCGTGTGAGCGGAACAGTTATCCTCCAACAGTAACGTGTTCACTAAATGTACTCAAAACCTAATAGTTAAATGAAAAGCATTTGCAATAAACATTAGCAGCAAGCTCAAAGTAGACGCACCATGGCGGTCAGCACGCTGTAACATTGTGTACAGTGTCCAAGGGCAGCTGTGTTGCACTGAGGAGCTGGGCAATATTGTCCTTCCTGCGGTGGTGCCTGTACCGTCATCTCCCTGAAGCACCACCCAAACAGTAGCCACGCAAATGGAAATAGGGTGCCCGGCTGTTTAAAAAACAAATATAATATACATTTTTAGAAAAGTTTGTTGAGCCATGCTCTACACAATTAAAGCACGTCAGGGCAGCTTACAAATTAAATATAATATTTTTAAAAACGTTTGACGAGCCGCGCACACAAATTGCGGTGTAATAGGTCTCTAAAAATAAAAGCCAGGTTTTGACATTGAAAGTGAAAGACTACGAAAAAAGCATGCAAGTGTAGGCCTTTTAATGATGTTACCCGACTGTTAGTCAATCCTGAATGGGGTCCCAAGGGGATCGGTGCACGAGCAGCTGTCCCCTTGGGGAATTTTGCGCGGTGGAACAGTCCACACAGCGCGTGAGGGCTCTAGGCAGGCAGGGGGCGGGGCTTAGCAGCACGAGCAGAGCAGGCAGCAGTTAGGGAAAACGGTGTTTTTTTCTGTGAGGAGATTGGGAGGCTGTCGTTTTTGTGACACAAGCCTTGCCGATTTTCCTCATTTTCTGCTAGTTATGGTGTGTTTTTCTTCAGGCTTTGCTTCAGGATGGCAGAGTCAGAGGCTGTGACGGAGGCATTGCGCATTATTTATGACGCAGGTCGTGAGGACCTATTGCAGCCTGGTGTCTCAACAGTTTTAGCGGCGGTGGGGAGACGCCCGAAGAGGATGGCAGCTCAAGGAGTTTCGGAAGCAGTGGTAGCTTGTTTACCTGCGAAGAGCCGGTCGCAAGGGGCTGTGGGTCGTGCTGAGGTGGAAACATCGACGCTGCAGCATAGAGGTCGTGTGGCGCGTCGCAGCGGAGCCAGCAGGTCACAGGCTACCAGATGTCACTCGCTTCCTGACAAGTCTTCAGGTCAGTTGAGGGCCGTATCTTCTCTCCGCATGGGGCGTGCTAGGAGGAGAGTACAGGGCAGGGGTGGTACTACCTCCAGAAGCCTTACTACAACAAGTTCCCTGTCAAGCAGGGGGAGGGGGGGTTATTATGACATTGGGGTAAAGGAAAATTTGGTTTTGCCGGCCCCTACATCAGCTTTTAAGAGAGCGCACGTCGTTGGCAAGGTGCTCACAAACATTGCTAATTTTCAAGGAATGTCTTCCATTAATATTGCGCCTCCTGTGTCTTTTGAGGGACGCTCTGCTGTTTTGGTGGATTATTCTAGTGACAGTGGTGATGACGGTGAGGGGGTGCAAATTTTGGCAGTGGGAAAGCACAATAGTACGAACGATAATTTTGCTCCGGTGCAGGGTACTGCAGGGGAGGGAGCCGTTCTTGAGGTGCTTTTGGCCCCTGTGCCTAGGGGCCCACCTGGGGAGCATGTCAACTCATATTCACAAGACAATATCAACACTTTAGCTGTTGATTTAACAGACTCAGTGTTTGAGGAGGTTCAGGAATTGGATGGTGCTGACTCACTGTCTCACAATATATACCCTACGTCACGTTCTGAACCTCCTGGTTATTCTTCAGGATTTGAATCTATTTTTCCGGAATCTCGTTCTCCTCCTTGTTTCTAACAGTTTTCTTTTGACTCTGCATTAGGGCCAAGTCGAGGGCAATGGGTCTGGGTGGATAATGCCACTCCATCTTTGGCAACGGGCAGTGCCACGCAGTTTCGGGATAGTATTAAGTTGGTAGCGGCGTCTGGCACGAGCGGCTGGAAGTCTTCACCTTACAATGTCCCGCAGATGGCGGCGGGCGGGTCCAAGTACAAGAAGGCGAAGCATGGCGCGGCTGTTGGTAAGGGTGTGGTGTCACAGAGCGGATCAAAGGCGGATTTTGCTGTGACCAATTGGGATAGTTATGATGGCGGGGTGGGAGTAATAATGATTTGGTCATACCTGATGAATATGCTGGTCAAGGTTTGGTGGACGAAAATATACATGAAGGTTTTCTATTTGATGAAGGGATTTTTGATGCAAGAGCTATGCGTCAAGAACAAGTAGCGGTTACAAAGGGGTCGGGGTCAACTGTTGTTACTAGTATTTTTCAGAGGTCACGAGCGGGCAACAACAGCGAGAGGATCCTCAGGAGTTCCAGAAGCGGGCTACTCAATTGACATCAGGTAGGCCTCAGTGGTGGTCTTCGTGGCCGCAACCTTTGACAGACAAACCTAGTGTACGTTCAGTGGGGGTGGGTGATGACTCAGTGAAGGAAGGTTCGGGTTGCGGGGCGGGGGAGGCGTTTGGTAAATCTGCGGAACAGGTGGGAGCGGGTTCAGGTGCTGTGGGATCAAATAAGGCGCCAAGCATTGATAAATAGGTTAGCACTGATAAACAGGTCTTGGATGGGTCTGAATCCTCATCTGGGCAAGTTTCAGGTGCCGTTCACCCCATGCTTAAAAAATTACCTTACATGGGTTTGTCCATGCCCCTGGGTACGCATTTGACAGAGAAAACTAAGAAGAGGATTTGGGACCACGAATTTGTAGACGTATTCAAGCTCCTTCATAGGGATATTCAAGCAAAGCAAGGAAGAAGAGTGCGAGCTTTCGAGGCGTCCTAGGGTTCCAAAAAATATCGAAAATTGGACGGCAGCATTTTTAATTTATGCAAACGTCTATTGTGAAAAACATCAGGACAGGGCTGTTGCAATGTTTAAGTATATTGATATCATATGCAAAGCACATTTACAGTCCGGGGGGTTCGCATGGCTCAACTATGATGAGGAGTTTAGGGCTAGAGTAAGTCTTTTCCATGATAAGCCTTGGGGGGATGTGGATCAGGAACTGTGGCTTCAGTGGATGTCCTCGTCTCAGACGCCTGCGACAACGCATACTGCAAGCGGGCTCCCAATCACTTATCGCCCTTTCTGCCTCGCCCCGCCCAATTTGGGGTGGGTGTTGTGGGAAGAGGACAACTACCAGTTACGGGATCCTGTTGGAACTTTAATCGAGGTTCCTGCATCAGGCAATTTTGCAGGTTTAAGCACGAATGTTCACAGTGTGGTGGGAAACATGCCATCATCCAGTGTTTTGCCAACCAAAGGTTTGGGGATCAGGGAAAATTACCAAGAGGTAGGGGAGCTTGTCCGCAGTTTATCTCAAAGGGCTCATACCCCAATTAAGTTATCGGTCAAGACACAGTGGTTGGAAAGGTATCCTGATACGGAATCAGCTTCAAAACTCTATTGGCATTTCATGGAGGGTTTTAAGATAGGTTATCAGGGTCCCCGTTATAATAGATGGTCTGACAATTTAAAATCGGCAAAGGATTTGCCTCAAGTGGTGCAGAAGAAATTGGATTTGGAGATACAGGAGGGCAGGATAGCAGGTCCATTTAAGCACTGTCCTTTGAAGAATTTGATGATATCTCCGTTGGGTTTGGTTCCCAAAAAATTGGCAGGTGAATTTAGACTAATCCATCACTTATCGTGGCCGGAGGGCCAGTCTATTAATGACTTCATTTTCCCGTCAGACTCCAATGTGTCTTATACATCTGTTGATGATGCCCTGAGGATGGTACGCACAGCTGGGAGTGGTGCGGAACTGGCTAAATGTGATATCCAGTCAGCGTTTCATTTACTGCCCATTCACCCATCAGATTTTGAGCTGTTGGGCATGTTTTTCAATGATTCTTTTTACATAGACAGAGTCCTCCCAATGGGTTGTTCGGTGTCATGTGCACTCTTCGAAATGTTCAGTACTTTTCTTCAGTGGTGTTTTTCGGAAAAAAGTGGTCACAAACAGGTATGTCACTATTCAGATGATTTCTTGTTTATTGGCAAAGCTCAGTCACATCAGTGCCACAGATGCCTGAACATTTTCCAACAATTGGCTGAGGAGTTCGGCGTTCCTTTGGATCGGGAAAAAACTGAGGGTCCAGGTACCAAACTTACATTCTTAGGTATTGAAATTGACACGGAACTTATGATGGCTAGGTTGCCGGCGGCTAAAGTGACTGAGATTAGGTCATTTTTATTGGAGATCATTGACAAGAAAAAAGTTCAGCTCAGGCGGGTTCAGCGGCATTTGGGCTATTTGAATTTCGCTTGCCGCGTGGTGCGTGCTGGCAAGACCTTCTGTAGACACTTGGGGATGGCGATGTTTGGGGCATTTCTTCCTCATCACAGGATTAGGCTCACCAAGCAGATTAAGGAGGATTTACTAATTTGGCTGCAATTTTTGAAGGATTTTAATGGAGTCTCTCTATATTTTGTGGAGGATGACACCATCTGGCATTTTCAGATTTTTTCAGACGCTTCTGGAGCGCATGGCTTCGGCATTTTTTGGGAGGGTCGTTGGTGTGCGGAAAAATGGCCTCCACATTGGCTACAACAGGGTCGAAGCATAGCCTTTCTTGAATTGTTCCCTCTCATAGTGGCTGTTTTAGTTTGGGGGGAGGAGTTTAAGGATAGGAATGTTCTTTTTCATACTGACAATATGGCTGTTGTGGAGCTAATTAACAAGCAAAAGGCAAAAGATGTGCGTGTATTACACCTGTTGCGTGTTTTTATGCTGCAAAGTCTCAGATTAAACATTGTGTTTCGAGCGAGACACATTCCAGGTGTTAATAACTCAATTGCGGATGCTCTATCTCGATTCAATTGGCAGAAATTTTGCAGTTTGGCACCGGGGGTGGATGGCTGCAAAACTTCGATCACGAAAGACATCTGGGCGTTGGGGGAATGAGAATCATTGACCTGGTGGAAAATTCTATAGCCCCTTCTACTAGACGCAGTTATCATCAGGCCTGGTTGGAGTTTTTAAGTTATGTTAAGTTTCACAAAATGGTTCTTTCTACAGAGGGTATCAGAGAGGTTATGTTACGGTTTGTTTTGCATTTGGTCAATTTGGGGTTATCTCATACAACAATCTCTGGAAAATTGGCCGGCATTTCGTTTTATAGTCAGTTGTGGTGGGGACAGGAGTTTACGGGAGATATTTTATTAAGGCGTATGTTGAAGGGTCTGGGGAGGGAACGTTCTTCTTCTTCGGAGTTACGTGAGCCAATCACTTTTCACATTTTGCAACAAATTTTAAAGCAGTTAACAGTGTGCTGTTATGATTTGTGGGAGGTTTCACGTTTTAGACTTTGTATGATTTGGCTGGTTTTTGGCGCTTTTAGAGTTTCAGAGTTGTTAGGTCTGCGGGATCAGAAGGGCATCCAGGTAGAGGATATTCAAGTGCAAGGTGGGAAGGTTAGGATTCTTTTGAGGAAGTCAAAAACTGATCAGCTGGGTAGAGGCACTTGTATCTTTTTAAAGGGTAGCGGAGTGCAGGATTGTTATCCAGTGAAGGAATGGGAGTCATTTTTTGTTTCCTTAGGCCTACAACGTGGGGACATATTCATTCACAAGAATGGGAGTAAAATTACTAGTGGGCAACTATTGGCAGTTTTACGTAAAACTGTGTCATTGTTGGGAAAACCCCCCACACTTTTTGGGACTCACTCTTTTCGGATAGGGGCAGCGACTGAAGCCTACAGATTGGGCTGGGGTTTGGATGACATTACAAAGATTGGGAGATGGAAATCAGATTGCTGCACACGTTATGTAAGGAAATGAGATGTTATTTACTATGTGGACTAATTTTGTTTTTTTCCCGCTAGGTCGTGTTAAAAGTTCATTATCATCAAAGAGGCGGACATGGATAGTGGGCCATTCGTTTGTAAAGTGGTCAGCCAGCTTTACCCAACAGCAGATTTATGGCCGAGCTCTTGGTTTGCCTATCAAGGGACATGAAGTTGTATGGCGGGGGAAAGGGGGGGATGAAGTGGGATGATTTATTTCCTATGCTCTCTGAGCTGTCTTCTGCTAGAGGTTTCCCTGATTTATTAATAATCCATTTGGGGGAAAATGATCTTGTGGCATTGTCCGGTTTATCCCTTTTGAAAAAAATGAAAGTGGACTTGGCGGTGCTCAAGAATAACTGGGTAGGTACAACTCTGGCTTGGACTGAATTTATTTACAGGCAACATTGGAGGGGAGCTCGCAACCACACGGCGATGGAAAGGGCTCGCAGGAAACTCAATCGGGAAATGAAAATTTTTTGTTCTGCAATGGGGATAAAGTTTTTAGCTCATGATAATATCACAGGTGCGGAATATCATCTTTTCAGGGAAGACGGGGTGCACTTGTCACAAATGGGCCAGGCATACTATTTAATGGAGTTGAGAGATCTATTGGCGGATTTTTGGGGCGAGAATCTTTGGTGTTCCTTTAATATCCACTAAGGTTGTGGCAGCAAACATAATTTTTGTTTAAAGGGGGGGGGGAAACCAGGAAAACTCTCTGGTTTTCCTGGGTGGCGTTTTTTCTTGGGGGTTGGATGGTCTGGGGCGGGCTTATCCTTCCCTCTGGGGTGGGGAAGGGGCGTTGGAAAGGTTGATTGGGATTGTGCATTTCATGGGGTATTTTTGATGAGAAGTCTTGAGGGGAATATTTGGTTGGATAGCAAAAAGTTTCAAGAGCAATGACAATGGGGTTTTTGTTCCAAGAATGTTTATTGTAGCAAGATTCTTAATTTATGTTGCCTGGCCTAATAAAGTGACCTTTTATGCTAAGTGCATATATTTGGTGTGGTTGTTCTTATTGCGCGATGGGGTCCCAAGGGGATCGGTGCACGAGCAGCTGTCCCCTTGGGGAATTTCGCGCGGTGGAACAGTCCACACAGCGCGTGAGGGCTCTAGGCAGGCAGGGGGCGGGGCTTAGCAGTACGAGCAGAGCAGGCAGCAGTTAGGGAAAACTGTGTTTTTTTCTGTGAGGAGATTGGGAGGCTGTCGTTTTTGTGACCCACCCACCCTCCCTATAAGAATACAATATAAAAAATAAAAATAAAAAATAAATATATATATATATATAAATAAATAAAGTCACGTTAGGTCAGGTAGCATTTTCCTGGTTCGCTGATTTTCCTTTGGGGGCGTTTTTTTCTTGGGGGTTGGATGGTCTGGAGCGGGCTTATCCTTCCCTCTGGGGTGGGGGAGGGGCGTTGGAAAGGTTGATTGGGATTGTGCATTTCATGGGGTATTTTTGATGAGAAGTCTTGTGGGGAATATTTGGTTGGATAGCAAAAAGTTTCAAGAGTAATGACAATGGGGTTTTTGTTCCAAGAATGTTTATTGTAGCAAAATTCTAATTTATGTTGCCTGGCCTAATAAAGTGACCTTTTATGCTAAGTGCAAATATTTGGTGTGGTTGTTCTTATTGCGCGATTAGTTTATACCAAGATGGCGCCACAAAACTGCTAGGTGCCATTCACTCGGGATTAGGGAGGTGCTGGCCGTGACTGTTGTGGGAGGGGTGAGGAGTTTGGGAGAGACACAAGGATGTAAACTGTGAAGCGGTTTTTAAAATTAAAAGAAAAACGGCAAATGAAACTGCAAGAAGCATGGCTGTTAAGCGTTGTAATGAGACGGGTGGGGGGCATCGCAAATGAAGTTGTCAAAAGCAAATAAACAGACCATTTAAAGAGCAGAGGCACGCCAACAAAAAGAAACAAGCAGTGGCCAATGCAAGAAAATATGCTACAGGCAAAAGAACTGGAGGAAAAGTAAGTGGCCGCATAGGAATCAATCAAAAGGTAGGAAAGAGAGGGGCCGGGATGTAAACCCTTTGCAGCCCATACCTAAAAAACAAGCCCAATCCCTCTTCAAAAGGAAGCCCAAACCAAGCAAATGTCCTGCTAGAAAAATCCCAAATGACAGTGGCGAACGAAAAGTGCAAAAAGCCTAATTAAAAAAACATACAAACAAGGAGCAGGAGCCACCGTGGGGGAGGCAGCAGTAAAAGTGGCAGCAGTAACACAATTGTGGCATTAAGAGGATGTGGGAGGAAGAATGCTATATTTGAATGTAATCAGCTAGGGCCCTGAAGCTAAACACAGACAGAACAGTAACAGAGCAGGAAACACAGGAAAAAAAAATAGTCACCCAGAGAACAGATACAGAACCAAAGCGGAATGGTACAGTACTAAGTCACTGCTCTGTGGGAGGAACAGAAGAGAAAAAGGAGTGACAAATAGGTAGGACTGACCACTAGCAAGCAAGGATTTTTAAAGGACACTGACATAGACAAATGAAAAGCAATGTCAAGAAAGGGGAAGCACTTGATGCACACAGCAGGTCTCGAGAGACAGCTACGCTGTCTAGCTCGACCTAAACATCAGGGGCAGAGCCATCAGTGGTGCAACCAGTAGAGTGGTGCCCACCTTGCTTGCCTGTGGAGACTGCATTTACTTTACTCATTGGCTGCAAAGATCAGTGTTTTTCCCTGAATTCGGAAAAAACAACTGGGGGTGGGTGCTTCCAATGTTCAACACTCTGTCCATCATCCCCTTTAGTTTTGCCTTGCTTTCCCGTATCTGCCCTGCACCAACCTCTCTGTTTCCACTCGCTGAAGGGAAAGAAACTGGAAGGGGAGGTAGAAGAAAAACAGACCGGCCGCAGATAGGCATCAGAGATGATCAGTGGTTTAATTATTTCTGAGAGGCTGAATCGCGATGGTGCTCTGGCTGCTTGTCAGGAGTTGTGATGCTTTATAAGTGAGTGGAGCAGCATCAGCCATCCAAGGACAGAACTTGTTCATAACCAAGACACTTTAGAGGAGGTGCTGAGAAGGCAGGGTAAGCATTTTCGGCATATGCAATGCTTTCAGTGCATCACTCACCACTCCCAAGCTCAATTGCTATATGCATATTTTCCCCTAAAACTAGAAGAACTTATAAAAATGAACCAGTAGTGGAAAGTTGAAATAAACACATCAAGGGAAGACAAAGTGATTTTCCAGGGTGAACGATGGTGAGCGCTTCTGTTCTTGTTCTAGAAACTTAGACACTTACTTGGTATTAAACTTAAGTTTGGGGTGCAAAGTTTTTTCAATTTTTGGGGGGATGCCAGACAATGTTATAAATGTGCTTAGATTCACAGCAGTCCATTTGGGTACAACACTTGTGCTGTTGAAAGTTTCTTTGACCTGAGCTTCATGGTAAACACTGCAGAGGACCCAAGCACACAAAGCGTCGGCCAGTGCATATTTGAACGTAGGGGCAAAAAATCTGCAATCTGTATTTTTCAGATGGCATTGTGTTGTTAAAACCTATATGCAGTGTTATATTACAATGCTGCCTATCCATGAGGTGATGCAGCCCTTGAAGTTATTTAACATATTACTCCGGTATGGGATTCTTACCTTATTTTATAGTTTCATTCTCAAGTGCAAAGTGAGACGTCTACACATAAAGAAGTGTGAACTCTCAGAGAAAAATACAGAGTGGAAGATGAAATTAGAGCTGGAAGCGCGTCCGTCAGAGCAAAAAAATGAGAGAAGGGAAACATGTAGTTGAGAAGCATAACAATGTGAGGGGAACAAATGTGAGAAGCCATTAAAAAAAATTAGGTGACAGAAGAAACAAAGAGCTCCATAAATGTAGGGTAAAAAGATCACAAATGGGGTAATGGGTGGAAGAGACCAGGAGCCCACAAAGAGAGATAAAAAGTAAAAGAGAGAGCTAGTGAAAGACAAAGGAAAAAGGGAGAAGGCTTCTGAATACTATTAGGACTTTAAAAAGGAGAGAGAAATAATGTGGAAGGAGAAATCCACTTAAACAATGGGTAAAGGAGACACACTGGAAGAAAATTAGATGAAGGAAACACTGAAGAAGAGGAGGTCAGTATTCCCTTTACATGGGTTGGTTGTCAGTGTGCAGTGCATGTGTGATGTGCTGGACTGTGAGCACAGAGCTTGAAGTTCTCTAGTTGAGTGTAAATAGTTCACACTTGTCTGATCAGCCACTGCTGTATCCCCCAACAGTGCTACCTTCTCCAACTGCTCAGCGGGATCTAGAGTCAGTCATTAAGGCTCATGGGCCACTTCTGCATATTCCAGAATTAAAATCCAACTCTGTGTCAGGGATTAAACTTTCCAAGCTGATAACTCTTAATGCATTGATGATTTGACATTTAAGGCTCACATTTACCATCACACTAATCAACGTGAATGTACTTTTCTTCAATCGTGGTGCAATGAGAATATCTTCGTTTATAAAATATCCAAGTATTTGGTGACATATTCTATTCTGCTTGATATAATGAGGTCTTGGCTTTTTCCTAAAAGGTTTTAATTTGGTTAATTTTCCTTGTAAAAAGTGCTTCTTATTGATGTACAACACTTTGAATTTTACCTGTGTTGATGGAATATTATATTAACAATGTTAAAATTTGAATATTTTGCAGAGCTATTCATCTTTTATGGTTCAGATCTTTTTATTAATTTATCCAGGAACAAATACTCTTACCTAAATCCAAAGGCCGATGACATAGAACAGTGTGAGAACAGAAGAAGGAGATAGAAGGTAAGGAAGGGAGGATATCAGGCGGGCCTGGGAAAGGTGGGAGGGGAGGTATAAAATATCAGGGGTTGTCACCCAGGGAGCATAGCCTCTCTCGCCAGAATTAGCTCTTCCGCAACGTATTCAGTGTCAGGAGGCTGGGCTTTTTAATGCGTTGTACCCACTGCAGTCAGTCTTTGTCTTGCTGGTCAGGTGTGTCCCCTCGTCCTGTAAGCTGGTGAACTCATAAGGAAAGAGGACAAGTAAGTTCCCAAAAGTCGTGTGCCAGAGATTGGATGCATGGGCCCCTCATTTTAATAAAGTTTAGCAACTTGTTCTCCAGGGAAGCAGTAAGCTTTTCCATCCCTGTAAGGTCCCAAAGTTTATACAGCCAGTCAAAGTGTGACAACAATGTATCTGTGCTCCATTTGGCTTTGGTGACATGTTTTGCCTCATACAAAGCCAAAGCCATTATTATTGCCTTCCCTTTGTTAGAGTGTAGAGCGTGACAGTGTTTAACACACAGGCAACTCATAGATAGTAGTCACCACTACTGGGACCCACACGAGGGGGAACCTCCAACACATCCAGTGATACACACCATTTTGCACATGGGAGCGGGCCGATATCTGGTCACATGGTTATACAAGGTCGTTCGGGAATTGATTCTCCCTTCATTACAGTCTTTGCGTCAGATATAGGAAACAGAATTGGGGAGGGTGTTTAACGATATAGAATGGGATACAGCCTTAGAATACCTCAAGAAGGTCTCCAGGAACGCACGTTTCAGGAACATTCAATTCAACGTTCTCCACAGAGCTAACCTCATGCCACACCGTCTCCACCGTTTTTATCCAGACACACACTTCGCATGCCCCCGATGTCAAACCCCCGAGGCAGACTTTAAGCACATGTTCTGGGATTGCCCCACCATTCAAAACTACTGGGATCGGGTCCACCAGACGCTTATGGTGACAACCAACATCCAGTCTATGTGCACATGGGAGGCGTGCGCTCTCGGGATCTTCCGCAGGCGGAAGACCGAAAAAGTGCAGAACTGCTTTATGTCTCTTGCTATTCTATTAGCAAAAAGGGGAATGGTTATGCACTGGCGGGCCCCAACGGGATCCCCGGAAGCAGCCTGGGTAGGCATCATGAAAAAATGGGGTAAGGCGGAAGAAGAGGTGCTGAGAGAAGAGGAAGTAAAGGGAATCCGTAAGCATCCCATTTCCTTAGAATGGGCACAATTATTATACATATTCACACACGAAGCAACCCAGACGGAAGCACCAGCAGACTCCCAATCCCAGACCCCACCTCTATCCCCCGTAAGGTCAGTAGAAGAAGTCCCACGACAGATTCTGCCGGCCTAACTCCAATGCTCTGTAAAAAGTATACCAGGAGCTTTCCTCTTCAACACTAGGATACTCCATTATGAAGGCTCCAAAACCCTCCCCCCTCACATACGTACCATCACACCCCCACAACACCACATCGCAAAATGGCAACAACACCGACTACACTATCGATCTTCTCGACACACAGTCCGATAGCGCCTCAACATCCCCTTCAGTTTCACTCCCATAGTTGATAGTTAGCTGTTTCACATCGGCAGTTACGGCTCCGATGACAGTTCGGTGGGAATACATTCAGACAAGATTTTAACATGTTAACACTGGGAAAGAAAACGTAAAAGTGGAATATGCATGTATGTCCCTCAGAAGCACGCCCGGCTAGAATGTACGACGCTACCGTTGAAAAGCACAAACCAACAGGAGAGTTCCTCCTAGACAGTTTCCCCACCGTCTGGGTTTTTATATTGGCTGTGATGCAGTAAAAATGTGTACGCTATTACTTACAATCACTCCGCTCCCAATTCCAGTTATGTGTTAATGCATTATAACGATGTAAGATGTCAATATGTAACATTTAATGTAAAATCCCACTAAACACATTTTAAACAAAAAAAATAGAGTGTAGAGGGTGTGTCGGGCATTGGGGAGTCTCAGTAGAATGTAGCTAAAAAGACAGGGTATATCTGTTGCAAACATTTCATTGATAAATTTCAGCACTGCCTACCAGTAGCGTTTGAGTTTGGGACAGAGGCAGAGGAGATGAGTCAGTCTGTCTGGGTCGTTCTAGGCCATCTTCGCACTTGTTAAGAGTGGGTCGCCAAAATTCCCAGCTCCACCCAGTATTCTGAAGCAGGCAGCCGATGTAGTTGCCCCAATCATCATTGACTTGATCAACGCCTCACTGTCCATGGGCACGGTTCCTTCCATGTGGAAAAGAGCAATGGTGAAACCCCTCTGAAAAACCTAACCTGGACCCGGACTCTCTGGACAACTATCGCCCCATCTCGCTCCTCCACGGGATTAGTAAGTTCGCGGAAAAACACGTCAACCTTACACTCTCTACGTTCCTGGAATCCCATGACTTTCTCCATTCCTCTCAAACTGGTTTTCACCCGCGCCATGGCACTGAAACTGCTCTGTTAGCGGTTGTTGAAGAATCTAGAAAGATTCTTGACGCAGGAGGGTCTTCAGTTGTGATTCTTTTGGAAATCAGCACGGCCTTTGATACGGTCAACCACCAAATTCTGGTCCACCGTCTTAGAGGTTTGGGGGTGACCGGTACAGCCATAACATGGCTGCAATCTTTCCTGGAGGAAAGATTTTTCCGGATGTTTGAGGGTGAGGCCATTTCTAAATCTTTGCCCCTACACTGTGGAGTTACCCAGGGTTCGTCCTTGAGCCCCACTCTTTTTAATGTTTATATTGCTCTGCTGGCGGATATTGTGCTTCCTTTTGGGGTTCACATAGTGACATACGCGGATGATACCTAACTGGTCGTAGCACTGAATCACCCTGACCAGGCTTCTAATGGCCTTTGTCCATGTCTTGAGGAAGTTGCCAAGTGGATGAATCTGTCGCATCTAAAATTGAATGACGACAAGACTGAGCTTATGGTTCTTGGCAATCCTCTCTGCTTTAAAGCAGACACAATGTGGCCAGCTTGTATGGGCCCTGCCCCCACCCCTAAGAACGAGATAAAAAGCCTGGGTATCTGGCTGGATCAGGACCTCAGCTTTAAAGTTCAGGCCAGGAAGGTTGCTGCCTCTTGTTATGGCATCCTTAGGATGTTTTGCAAAGTGCTACCCCTTCTTCCCTTCCAGGCCGAAAAGCTGATGATCCAGGCACTCATCCTATCTCGGATAGATTATAGCAAAACTCCAGATTGTGCAAAATTGCGCAGCAAGGATGCCCATGGGGATCTTGAATCGTCACTCTGCGAGGCCCGCCTTGCATTCCCTCCACTGGCTCCCTTTTCAGGAGAGAGTCAACTTCAAGGCTCTGTGCATCACCCATAAGTCGCTGGAAGGGAATGGCTCACCAATCAATCATACTATGGTTCAGCCCCACCGGGCGAACAGGCAGCTGCGCTCAGATGAGCTCCATCTGGCAGTTGTACCCAGGGTCAAGAAGGCCAGAAGTGGTGGCCGGCTCTTTTCCTATAATGCCACCAGACTATGGAACTCCCTTCCTCTGTACTTACAAAAGGAACCTAATCATCTGGCCTACCGTAAACAGTTAAAGACGTGGCTTTTCCCCTAAGTGTTTTCTTCTGCCTCAGTTACCCTCTTCAGCGCTGGGATGCCTCTGGGTAGCTATGCGCTATAGAAGTGCTGTTTCATTCATTCATTCTGGGTGGCCGCAGTTGTTTTGAATCATGTACCGAGACCCGCCTTATCCAGTATTTCTCACAGAAAATAGCCAGTGCACCTGATCAAATGCCTTGTCTCTGTCAATTGATAAGAGAAGTGCTTGGAAGCACTTTACAGTGAACGTGTGTGTGTCTGTCAGTCTCTCGGACACCCTGGAAGAGATGGCTGCACAGTGTGGAAGGTTATGTTTGTGACTGGTTGTCTTTGTCTTTATCAATTTAGAGAAAATCAAACAACACCGATTAGCTACAAAGGGTAGTTAGACAATTTAATGTGTGTGGCAAGGTGCAGTGTCTGTTTTTTCTATGACGTCACCCAAAACATTGAGCAGGTGTGGTGGTGGGCACTAGGGGAGCCAGGACAAATAGCACAGGGGACAGGCACCATCTGGCCTCTCTAGAGACACCAGTGAAGACTCTGGAGTAAATAAATACAGCCTTTGAGGCTAGGGGTTCTGGGAGAATATGAGGAGGAAGAAGGGCAATAAGAGCTCAAGATGAGAGATCCAGGCTCCAGGTCTGTACGGGATTGAAGAAGAGCATAGTGCTGGATAAGAATGCACTGGAAGTGCTAATCAAGGGACACAGTGGGAAAGTATGCGGTAAATAAATCGGGAGGTGCTATAAGGATAAGGCCAGCTGGAAAGCTGATAAGGAAGAGAGGGTGGGGTTTAAAAGAGGAAAAGAGAGGTAGGAAATGGGGAGGGTGAGAAAATGGACAAAGGAAATACAAAGCAAGAGCAGAGAAAGGGAGAGAAATGCTGCACAGGAGATAGGAAAAGCATAGTGAAATGATTTTGACGGGATGGGAGAGAAAAAGTAGGAGATAAAAGTGACAGAGAATAGAAAGAAAAAGGCTGTGATGAGAATGAAGAAAAGATAGGATGGTCAGAAATAATGGAAAGGAAGAGATAGAAAGCAAGAGGGAGGAAGGAGGTGTGAAAGACCAGGAGCAGTGGATGCACTTTTGGCAAAACTGAACGATGAGTGGGCCCGATATTGTATATCATGACAGAAGTCTGCATCAGGAAACCCACCTAAAATAGGGCAAACTTCCCCTGCGTACTGATGACAGGGACCCTGTAGTGAATAGACCACCATCTATGATAGACTGCCGGCAGATTAAGCCTAACCATTAACTCCACTATCCAGGGTTACTTATAACGGCTGTATTGGTGACAGTGACATAACAATAGCCCTGCAGTATGGCGGGTCGCTGGCCTGAGAGCTCTTGACTGGTGCGGAGAATGGGGGTCCCCCTCCATGTACTTTGCAGGGGGGGGCCTCAAGTTTTGTTATGACACTGCCCCATAGCTGTGATCCAGTAGCCCCTTCCTGTGGCCTCCCATGCCGGGTTTGATTAAAATGGGATAGGTGAATACAAAAAACACACACACACAACAATGGTCGGTATTGGGGCTCTTAAACTACCAGGGATAAAGACTTAGTGGGCCATCAGGAGGCCACTAAAATGAAGGAGTATATGATTTGTCAGGTTTGGCAGCGGCTCAAGGGTACAGGAACTCTGACAGTTTAGAGTTACTTACTAGAGGTCAGAGGGATGAAGTTGTATGAGGCTGCCTATGAAAACTCAGCATCCCATGAGATAATGTGCCTAAGAAAGGAGGCACATCAGTGGATGTAAATCTGAGCAAATCTCTAGTCGGTGGCCAAGTGGACTGCGGTGAAACATTGCATGTTGGTGAACAGGATGATAAGGGTGGTAAAGGTACAGGAAAATGTGGAAGCTGATGCGGTACAACAGGGAGAAAGCCAGCTAAGCATTCTGGTAGTTGTAGTCCTGGGTGCTGCATTATAAATTCAGAACTACCGGAATGAAAATGAAAAGACTATTTGCTACTCAAGCATGGAATTAGAAACAAGCATTGAAAATGCAATAGGTCTCGCCTTTAAGTTAAAGCCATTTGCTTTGTTAATGGTATTGTATAGCAAAGCAAATGGCTTCAACTTAATAAAAGGCAAGACCTATTGCATTTTCAATGCTTGTTTTCACATCCAGGCCTCTCCGAGTAGAAGTGGACGGATTTTACTAAATTCGCACGCACTAAACTGGATCCCGGTCCAGGGCACAGACAGCGCCCTTTGCCATTGATTGATAATCCTGGGGAGTAAGACATGATTTACTAAAGATCGGCTGTATGTCCATCTAAAGTCACAGGAGTGTAGTGCTAGTAACAGGAACTGGTCATCAGAGAGCGTGGCTGTCTCTGTTATATTACCTTAGAGCTTTAGGAACACATTCTGCTGTTGATGTTTTAAACATACCTAGACAGCTGCTACATTTGCACAGATGAATATAGGAATAGGGTGACCCACTGGCATTGGTGCAAATTTAGGACGGTGAGTGGAAAAATTCAGGACAAAGGGTCAAAATTCAGGACACAAATTCAGGACAGGAGGTCAAAATTCAGGACAAAACTTCAGGACAATAGGTAAGTTTTACAGACACATCAGAGGATGTCGCGCAATAGTATATAAGTAAGCCCAGCCATATCCAAACATATTCAACCATTTGCAAACCTATCCATCATGTATCCTTCCATCTATCATTTCACTCATCCATCCCTTCATCCATCCTTTCACTCATCCATCCATTATCCATCCATCCACCCTTTCACCCTATCCATCCAGCCATTTACCCTTTCACCCATCCAGCCATCCTTTCATTTACACATCCATCCACCCAGTCACTCATCCTTCCACCCATCCACCCTTTCAGTCATCCATCCATCCTCCCTTTCTCTCTCCATTGACCCTTTCACTTAGCCATCCTTCCTTCCACCAATCCACCCACCCATCTACTCATGACTTCATCCATTGACCCTATCAATCATCCATCCTTTCTCTCATCCATTTATCCTTTCACTCCTTCACTCATCTATTCATCCTTTTGTCCACCTACCCTCCCTTTCACTCACTCATCCATCCTTACATTCACCCTTTCAATCATCCGTCCATCCATTCACTCTTGCACTTATCAATTAATCAATCCATCCATCATTTCACTCATCCATCCACCCACTCACTCATCATCCACCTTTTCACTCATCCATCCTTTCACTCATCCATCCACCCTTTTACCCATCCAGCTACCCTTCCACCCATACATCCAGCTATTTACCTTTTCTCTCATCCATCCTTCCACTCACTCATCAATCCATCCATCCATCCTCTCTCATTCGCCATCTATTCAATCTTTCATTCACCCATTCACCCTTTCACTAATTCATCCAGCCATCCACCCATCCCTTCACTTACTCACTCGCCCAGCTTTTCATATTAATTTTGAGCTGAGCCTTTTTGAGAAGAGGCCCATCAAGAACTTCACCCTCGCTGCAGGAGCCATTCCAGGACTGGGGCAGAAGCCACCCAGGGCGGAGACAGGATCCACCACATGGGGGAACAGGAGCCATCACTGGGGGGGGGGGGCAGGAGCCATCACAGGAGGGGGAACAGGATCCACCAGGGTGGGCACAGGGGTGGGCATGCAGTATTCTAGTATCATCTTGGCCCCTCCAGGGTGGGGTAGGACTCCTCACCCCCTCCTGGACAGGACAAAGAGAAGACAGGCTCTCTTTCCAAAATGTTAGTTTTGTCATCCCCCACTGTGATGTACAGTACTTAAAGGAGATACTCCAAGAGAACTGATTTAACTGATTGTTCTCCATACTTTGTTAATCAGTGTGGGTGCGATTGTGCCATTTCTTTATTTTATTTCATTACAGACTGCATGTTTGAAGAACCAAGGTTTGCTTACAATTTAGTAACAGCAATTAAGCTCTGTGAAGAGAACCAGGTGCTGCCTCGGTGTAATCAGGGCCCGTTCTACGATTTTTGGGGCCCTGGGCAGAAAGGGAATGTGTGAGGCCCCTCTAAATTGCAGAGACATGACGCATTCAGGGCTGTTTGCATCTGAATAGATGCCCCTACTCCTGAAGCTGCAGCCCCTCCCTCTCAGTCACCTTCAAGCACCTCTTAACAGCTCATCAAGGGCTGAAGGTGTGAGGGTTGCCATCCCGCTGTGCCTCTCCAATGCTGCTGGGTATTTGAGCTTTGGTGCTGCATCGGAGTCTGTTACACCCGACCTCAACAGCATCGGAGTCAAGCAGAGAGGTGGGTGGAAGCTGTGCCGGCTTAGGGTGGTGCGATCGGTGCCCGGTTAAAATTACGGACAAATGGCGTCCGTTAAAGAATCCTTCACGGACAACGGACAGACGGCCGAAATTACGGACTGTCCGTGAAATTTACGGACGGTTGGTCACCCTATAAATAGGAATGTACATTTACAATGCAGTTTACAACACAAGATATATTCTAATGACAATTTAGAATCGTTTAATTTTTCGTTTGGTTCTTTTTATTGCTGTTTTATATAGCACAAAATCGACCCGAAGTAAAGAGAGCGCTTTGCACGAGCACCAGTTGCATTACAGACGGACACATAATTTTTTTGGGGTAGGCAGTGGGAGATTAAGTGATCTGCCCAGAATCGCAGGATGTTTAAGCCTCCCGCCAGACACGAACCTGCTTCCCTAGCGTCTAAGTTGGCTGCTCTAGCCGTTAAGCCACACCCTCGGATGTCCTGATGGGGACTTGGGCAGTTCAGATACCAGCATATTAATTACCTTTCCTAGGATGCCAAAGTGGGGCTGATTTAGCTTACTTTTATGCAAAAACTGTTTCCGAGCAACTTGTGGCAGGCAAAAATGCCCAATTTGTGCTGCCGCAAAAAGCACACTATTCACAAACAAGCGAATGTCAGGTTTCTGCGAAAGCAAATCTAGCAAGGTTAACCGGTTCTTCACTTTCTGCAGAGTGGAGGAGAAACTCCATACCTCGGCTGAACAGCCCAGTCATATGCAAAGCCATTGTGGTGAAAGAAAGACAAATCAAAGCAAACGATTTTCTCCTTAATGTACTAACTTCAAATCACAAACAGGAGCACAGCACAATAAACAGTCAGTTTTCAGAGAAAACTGTTAACATGATTCCGAAGTAACTGGCTGGAATTATAGAAAGGGATGATAATGGCACGAAAGAGGAGGAGGCAGACACACTTACTAATACAGTTTGTCTGAAAGTATAGAAAAATATATTGTTTAAAACCTGTCACAGGGAAACACGGATAGATGCAGGAAGTCATACGCACTGGGGTATAGAGACATGGCACTGAGACAGGAAGGCAAAAATGGGACAGGAAGGCACAAACACAGTAACAGGGTGACACGGACACTGGGTTCAGGGACTGAGCGATGGAGACAATGTGCGGCGCGCACGCTGTAAGGAATGCAGCTTCCACGTCACGGGAACAAAGATGGGCCGTCCTAAAAGTGGACAAGGCGGTAACCGAGAAGCCCGCTTTCCAATCACGCGCCATCGTTTAACATAAACGATGACGCGAGCCAATGGAAAGAGGGGCGGTGCTTCAAGTATACTTCTGGAATCGTATCGATTCCAAAAGGCACTCGCATGGCGAGTGCACCGCATGCGCGCTGCTACCGCCAGGCTAGACCTAAAAATGGGAGCTCTGTATTTGATTCCTAAGTGTGGACCCTTTAAATTTAGACAAAAGAAGCAGCTGTACAGGATGGGATACCAATGTGTGTCTGTCAGCCAGTGCTTGAAGTAGGATGAAAAGGGTGGTTTGTCATAAGGCTGGTGCAGCTTGAGAATTGTCCCTAGGATGTTTTTACACGAGGCGTGGCCTTTATAGTCCATAAACGCAAAATAACATCCTGTGACTGAGAAATGCATAAATGGGGTCTCATTGAACAAAGCATAATCAAAACCTGCATCATATTTTATTTAATAGTTTATATCTAGGAACAAAAGCAATAAAAACAAACTTGACAAGGTAAGTTGAAAAGTAAGAGGCAATACATTTGTTAATCAATTGGAAGGAAATAATACTTGAGATGAGGCACAGCATAGATGCACAGCAGGTATTTCTTCTGGTTCAAGTATTTATTTATATACTTATGCATGAGTGCATTTTATTTATGTAAGCAGCTTTACAAAGTACTTCTCCATACTTAAAGTGTCAGGAGTTGCACTTGAGGTAGTGTATTCGGGTGAGATGTCTCTAGGTCAATGAGAACTAGCTCTTGTTTAAATTGTTTGTATGTCTGCGGGTGGGGGAAAAAACCATTAGGTTTTTATGAAGGCCCTCACCCACCAACCTAGTTGGTGTCATGCTTCATCATTGGGCCCCACCCGAGGTACCGAGTGTACCTCAGGTGTGCTTCGACGCCAGATTACTGCAGAGCGGGTTTTTGCTGACCGCACAGGACGTTGGAGGCCATAAGCCTACCGTGCATGTCCGATAGCCTTTGATTTTATTGACTGCCTGGGGCCCACCATTAAACAGTCTTTGGGACTCCCAGGACAGTATTTTTAAACCTCACTCAGAGCACACCCACAGCACCCTCACGAACCAAAAAAAACCGCTCCGCAGTAATCTGGCGTAAAGCATGCCACCAACTAGGTTGGTGGGTGAGGGCCTTCATAAAACCTAATGGTTTTTTCCCCCACCCGCAGACATACAAACAATTTAAACAAGAGCTAGTTCTCATTGATTACTAACATATACACTGGGGAAACGGACTAGCCTCTCTAGTTCTCCTCTCTCCTCTTGATTATAACATGTCTCTAGGTCAGGCAGACATCTCAGGCTTCTCAGGCATTTGGCCACTGTGACTTTGGCAGAAGGGTTCTCGATTGTTGCTGATGCGGTCCAGTGTGTTCTTCAAAGGTGTTGTCATCCAAATGGCGTTAACTTGAGTGACAACAGCCTCCATCATCACGATGCATACAGTTTATGCGCTGATTGTACATAATAAATAACCTCTTATCGTAAAATACTAAACAGTGGAGGGGCTGAGGTGAGGGTTCACGCATATATATATAGCCCCTGCAGATAAGACTTTCTCTGGCAGGGTTGCCTGACTCATAAGATTTTGAATCTGGATGAGCCTAACTTGTCATAGAGAAGAGTGAGAGACATTGATCTGTTCTTCTTTTCTCGAAAGGCGCTGTGACACCAATGGCGGCTCCTCCGCTAAGGCAGGGGAGCGCTGCACCTCTGCTTTTTGCAGTGTAAAAAAGGGAAAAATAAAATGATAATAACTTGACGTTATTATCATTTCATTTGTTCCTGCTGCGGCATCTTGTGGGGGCGGGCGGATCTGCTCTGCTCTCAGAGCAGAGGGGAGGAGTGGTGGGCACTCTGTGAGTGCGCAATAACTGATTATCCAGTTCTCTCGGGCCGGCCGACCAGTCATGCGTACTTTGCATGTTCTCCACCCAGGCTGTATTACAGCCTAAGTGGAGAACATGCCCAGGCTCCCATTTCCTGGCTGAGCACCGAACTAAGCGCTCAGACCAATCACAATGTTACATTGCAATGCAGCATTGTGATTGGCTATGGGGAGCCTGGGAGCCCGAATGCTTCCTGCTTGCACAGAAGAAGGCAGGAAGAGGACGGAGTAGAGGAGATGACCGGTTGGCAGGTAAGTGAATTTATTTTTTAACCCTTCTCGCCCCACTGCTGCCCCACAGCCACCACTATGTGACACACATTATCCTCTTGGGGCTAAGGACATCTAATTTATGTGCTAACATCCCCCTAACCACTTCTCTCACAAATTGGAAGTTCCACAACAGTCTCAGAAAGTTTTTGTATGGTTTGTGGTGATAGTTTGGTTAACTTGATGGTCCCAGTTTTTTAATTCAGTTAAATGTTTTGCACAAAATGTATCTTTGTTTATTCTTTTAGTTTTAATGATCATTTTATGCACCTTGGTGGGGTTTAGGTGAGAATCTTTTAGAGGTGGATTGCTCAGCATGATCGAAATAACTTGTGTAAGGCTGTGCAGGCATCAGTGACCAGTAGACTTGGAAGACGAATACCCTCCGATGTCGGGTGTTGCAGGAGAGTTGACGATGACATTGACTCTTCAGCTGTGAGGACCAGGCGATGTTGAGGAAGACCAGGAGCCATGCACGAGCTGCCCCATGAAGGATGTTGAGTGCCGAGGTGTCAGTGTCCAGTGGGAGCACCAACAAGCCTTGGCAAATGCAACCAATGGAGGAATTGAAGAAGGAGCAATGAAGGGACCAGCAAGGTCCAGGGGACTCACCACAAGCAGGGGAGTCAGGGCAGGTCCTGAGCAATCAGAAGAGCCCAAAAGAAACAAAGCTGACCCTCAACAGGATCTACAGGCTGGAGGTACTGGAGTCGCAAGAGGACCTCGAGCAGCTCACCAAAAGTTGCAGGCCACAGTGCACACGATTCGGTGTGGCTGAAGATTCTGGTCACTGGAGATGCTTGAGGATGGGGCTACTTGGAGCCCCAAGATCTTGGTGGAAGGAAGCCAACAAGCCTTTGCAACTGCAAGCTGACGCAGTGAAAAGGGGTTCGGTTATTGCAGCCCCCACAAGGGATACTGGCCTCAAACTTGGTAAGAGGGCAGAGTAGGCCTCAGGAGCCATGGAAAACCACCACCTGTGTTGCAGAATCTTATGGAGTCCGGAGGAGCTCAGGATTAGCAGACCGGTCGACTTAATTGCAGTGCCTGCGAATCCGAGGAAGTGACTCCTGCACTTCAATGGAGATTCCTTCAGGTGTCTTTGATGCCCACAGGCCTTGGAAGGTTCTTGTATGGTGCACAGGCACAGACGATGCAGCAGGCTGAAATAGAAAACAAAGTTGAGCCCAAACGAAATCCAGCGAAGTCCAGAGTGCCCAGACCATAGAAGAAGAAGTGGTGTTTGATCAGAATCTTGTCCCACGACGAATCTAGGGACCCACCCACTGGTAAGCTCTTAAGTACCCGAAGGAAAGGGTTGGGACGATTCAGGGGACCCTCCCAGGGGAGGGTCTGGACAGGGGGGAGGTTACTCCCATGTCCTTTGTCCAGTTTTGCACCAGAGCAGGAGCCAATGGCTCCCAGGACTGGTTTGAACTGGACTATGCACGGGGACACCAAATGTGCCCTCCATGTAGACTTAGTGGTGCTGGCAAGCTCACCCACCCGGTCCCAATACACTAAATCCTGTCTGGTAGGTGGTCACACCTCCCTGTGACAGGATGCCTGTTGTTCTGCCTTCCCCTGCGCGAGCTTGGCTCAGCAGCAGTACGGCAGATATGTGTCTCTGGTCGGCAGCAACCATTTTGAGCTGTCCGGGTCTAGAAGGCTGGCACCAGGAACACCGAGGTCCTAACGGAGGGCTCTTCCAGTGCATGGAATCATACCTCCCACACCGTTTACAGTGTGGGAGTATGATTCCAACATTTTTTATACCAAACATGATAGGATTTGTTGCAGCCAGTTTCGAGATGGTCATCGCGTAGTTACGTGGTGCCCCTCTATATGGTATATGGCTGCTTCACTGACAACCCGGGAGAATGGACTCCATAGGCTGTAGTGGTGTCCTGCTCATGCAGGGGCACCCTCTCACTTGGAACCAAGCACCCTGCCTTCAGGATCGCAAAGGCCTACTAGAGGAGTGACATAGGTTTTAAGTGCAGTGACCCTAGATATAGGAAACCTATATCTTTAGCAAGTGGTGCTAGCACCAACTTACACAGGCTGCAATGGCAGGCCTGTAGTTCCATTTTGAATGGTCTCCCATGGGTGGCATAATACATGCTTCAGCCCATGGGGGACCTCTGGGGTTCCTATGCCCTGTGTACCTTAGTACCATATACTAGGGACTTATAGGGGTACCCCAGTATCTAATCTGGGATGTATCCAAGTACTGAACATAACAATTTAGGGAAAAAGCAGATAGACTGGGGTCCTGATTAGTATGATCCCAGTCAGACTAGTCAATAACAGCTTAGCACCAGGCAAAAAGTGGGGGTAACAATAGAAGCAGATCCTACTTTCCCACAGACCACTACAGAAATTAAACAAACATTGGCCAAGCAAATAGGTCAGGCTATGATATGCCGACAGATGCATACTCAACTGCTCTTTATAACATTAAGCCTAACCTAGTGGCTTTGGCAATGCTTCCACAAAAGTAGCACACAACAAGTCTTTTCTATACAGAAAGCATACAGTAGATGAAGATTTGAATGTGACAAATAGTCGAATGCCAATCAATAACAACAAAATGCAGATCTCTATTAAAAGCCTCACCTAATGGGTTTATTGTTGCATGTTTTAGAAAGCTGTAGTTTGTTGGGGACAAATTACTTGGCCAAAGGAGAGGATGTAGGAAATGGCCCAGGGAAGACCTGGCTTGCCAGTTCGGGCTGGACTATTCCCATGAGGACTAGGGTAATTAGTGAGCTAAAGAACGATCATGGATTCAACCCAAATCTGTGACTGTGTGTGAGTGTTTGAAAAGTTTCAGCGCTCCGCCCATCATCTCCTTGTGTTAGCTGTGTAGAAAATGGACTCCAGCCATTTATCTGGTTACTTTGTGCTTCTCAAACTCCAAAAACCCAGTGGAGGCTGGAGGGGTGGGGGGCGGTCTAGTATGCACCATAGTCTCCAACTGTGGAGTGGAGGCTGAACCTGAGGTAACGACCAATGTTTCAGACAACAGTAAGGGCTACCACCAGTAACAACTGATCCATGAGATACTGACGTCAATGGCCCATAACATACACTGGGGCCACAATATTATGTGCCAGCCAGTTCCGGAATACCAAATAGGCAAAGTAGGCACCGGCCTATGGGCCCCACTCATTTTAGCGGCCCAGTGACAATGGATCAAAATAATATTGATTGGATCTTGAAAGAAAATTACAATCAAGCTTTCTTAAAATGTGAAGCAGTGGCGGCCCTTAACATTTTGTACAAGAGCAACGCTGAGGCGGGTATTGAATCATATGGGGTCGGTATGTGCGTCAGCACACGAGTCCTTGACTTGAGCATAGTCACTTCGGTGGTGCTGGATTGCTTTAAAAAAACACTGGAAAACCAAAGTCTAGTAGCTTGTAAATTGTCCCACAACGTTATTTTTTTTTTTTGTGTGTCATTTAACGATGCATGTTTACTTTGAAATCATCAGTGCATTGATTTAAGTCTAAAGTCCTGCACTGGATTTTCTACCAGACAGCAAACATAATCAGGCCCTCTAAGTTAACATTGCCTAATTATGGTGCACAGGTTTGTTTTCATAAGAGGACGATTGAAAAGTGTTCATTCAACATTTATACTGGTGATAAGGAGTGTAAAAAGCACTGCCAGTCTTGGGAGGAGGCTGTGTGTGTGAATAAGAGAGTGAGAAAATGAAAATGTGTGAGAAACAAAGGTGAGAAAGAGAGGGGCATGAAAGAGAGAAGGTAAAGTGTGCAACAGTGTACATGAGAAAAGCAAGTACGGGGGAAGAGGGTCTGCGAGGGAAAAGAGCATTGGGAGAGAGAGAAATCTTTGGGCGTGGGGGAGTGAATCAGTGAGAGGACAGTGTGAGAGACTGCCTCTGCCTGAGAGTTTGGGGCTGCTCCTCCACTAGGGCGGGCAGAGAAGCGTCACTCCACTGCTTTGTCGCAGTGAGAGAAGCAGAAACATAAATTATTACCATTTTATGTTAGGTTGCGGGCGGGGGGTGTGGGAGGGACGCTCTCTCTGCAAGCAGGATAGGGGTGGAGTGGTGTGCCCGCTCCTGAGTGCGCAAAGACTCTTTGGTCAGCCCTCTGGGGCCACCGAAACCAGTCATGCGCACTCTGCCCTTCTCCATGCAGGTATTGAAAACATGGCCTCCCCATAACCCCCTGGCTGTGCGGCGTCCTGACCAATCACAACGCTGCCCTGCTACATTGTGATTGGCTTTGGGGAGGGAGCCTGGCTGCCTGCTTCCTCTTCCAGAGAAGACGCAGGACCAGGCCGGCGGAAAGGTCATTTTTAAATTTGTATTATTATTAAATTAACCCCCCACGCGACCTCCCCTACCTGCAAGCAATGCCTACTGCAAGAGCTGAGAGTGGTATGGTACAAGGACTTTGTGGGACAGAGAGGAGGATATTTAACCTCTTCTGTGCCCATGACGAGATAGTCTCGTCATGGAGCACGGTCGCGCTGTGCCCATGACGAGACTATCTCGTCATGAAACCCACCCGCGTGGGAAACGCCCGGCACAGGAGGGGGAAAGGGCGTGGCACCGAAGGGGTTAAAGAGAAGGATGTGAGAAGGCATCACTATAAGATATGTGAAAGGAAGCTGTGAAAATGGAATGGATGAGAGCGGTGAGATGACAGGAGGAGAGGAGGGTATGTGTGAGATAGCCTAGAGTAAGGTGAGAGGGAGGGACAGAGCATGCTGTGTGAGGATGGTCAGAGAGATAGGGCTTGCCAATGGAGGGTGTGAACAAGCAGAAAACCAAATGAAGGTGCAACAAGAGGAAGATGAGAATGGGGAGAAATCAAACCAGAAGAGGTGAACGAGAGAAAGAGAAGGAAAGAGAGAAAGACAGTAAATGGGAGTGAGTGAGTGAATTGGTATAGACAGAGAATAGATTTGTGAGAGAGCAAGTGAGGGGGAAATCAAGGAGGGACGAGAAATCAGAAGAGGCGATGAAGAAGGGAGAACATAGGAGCAGCATAGAAGGGAATTGTTTCCCATGTCATCTTTAAATAGTTTTGCATTAGGCACCACCCTCTCTTTTCTTCCCCTTTCACACCACGTGTAAGCTAGGTCTCTGCTTAGGTACAGCAAAGCACGCAGGTCAAAATGTCAAATGTGCATGTGAATAGCACGGGAGGGGCTGCAGGAAGTGAAACCAGCAAGAATCCAGGAAATGACAACACCAGAAGTTGCAGCAGTGGTAGCAAGAGTGATCGCAGCAGGACTTTCAGTGCATGATAGAAACATCACAGAAAGCATTGCCAGTAACTGCAGAAGGCATAAAAGAGACTGACAGCAAGTAATGTCACCCTAGTGAGAGTAGTGTCAGCATTTGCATATTCACTCACTTATCCACCTATTCGCTCATCTCTGGGGTTAAACACCTGCACCAGAGATCTGTGTTTAACCTACGTCCCGCTAATGCCTTCACGGCACATGTTCTGTGAGCCATGGAAGCTTGCACTACACTGCTGCTGTTCTGAATCTGTTCTGCAGGGGAGGGAAGCTTGCACTGCAACTGCCTTCAGTGACAGAAAGATACTTTACTGTTGCCTGTACTGAGAAGGAGCGAGCACCAACTGATCCTGCCCAATTTATACTCTTTATGTAAGGGAGAAGGAGTCCGGGCCGGGGAAGGCAAAGCCGTACCCAATGGGGGCCCGAGCCAAATGCCACTTGGAGGCGGGAAGCCTCCCCCCGGGGCGCAAACCTGGGAAAAGGGGGCCCCTGCGATTGGTCGCCCCAAGTGTAAATCGGTCTCTCCCAGGGGACCAGGCCGCAAGCCGCGGAGGGGATTAAGAAGGGGGCAAGCAGCCCCATCAAGCATTCAATCCCCTCCGACGGCCTAGAGAAAAAAGAAATCGACCAGGACCGGAGCAGCAGCAGAGGACTACAACTTCGGACCCACCATCCTCCAAAACCCAGATTTCTCGCCGGGCAGTTGAGGCGCTTTTCGGGAGAAGCGGAAGCGGCTGAGGGGTGAACACAAGGACGGTGCCCAGCAACAGCAGCGTGGCGGGCCTTCGAAGTGCAAGGATTCGAGTTACCTGTGGCACCGCGGCAAAGTTGCTGGCTGCTTGCATCGCAGTCTCTCCTACTTCGGAGCGGTTTCCTCGCCCTCAGGCCTCTGGAAGCGGCCTCTGGGGACCCTTGTTGCCGGCCGTCCAGATCAACACTTGACTGCTTTGGCCCCTTGGGCTCCAGAAGAGGTTTTCCTGCCCTCGGACCTCTGGAAACGGCCTCTGGAGACCTGGTCTGCTCTCTCTCTGCCATCCCTGGTGTGGCCGGAGGGCGGGACTCGACTTTGAGGTCCCAGCCTGCCTGCCTGGCATCCCACCCTGCCCGCTTGCCGCGAACGGCGCAAGAAGATCTCGTGTCTCGGGACAGATAGACACTATCATCTCTATGAGGACGACACCCAAATCTACCTTAAGGTGGCCTCCACTCACAATCTCTCCATCCTAAGCTCTACTCTCGACTCCATTCAAAACTGGATGTTAACTCATCAACTGATTCTGAATGCCTCCAAAACTGAATTCCTCCTCCTCACTTTCTCCTCCCCCGGTTCAATCATGGATGGATCAGATGAATCTACTTAAAAATAAACCCATCATTGTCAACAGCGCAAAATCCCTTGGTGTCATGCTCGACAAAAAACTCAATCTACTCCCCCACATCAATTCCATTGCAAAGTCTGCTCGATACCAACTGCGCCTTCTTTGGGGGATTCGTCGCTTCTTCCCGGAGCAAGACCTTAAAACCCTGGTCCAATCGCTGGTTCTCTCCAGACTGGACTACTGCAATTCTCGTCTTACTGGCCTCCCCAAATCCCACCTGTCCCCCCTTAAATCTGTTCTCCATTCAGCAGCTTGTTTCATATATGGGGCCAAAAGAAGCGACCACATCACACCCATTTTATCCACCCTCCGTTGGCTTCCCATCGCGGTAAGATCTATCTACAAGACTACCTGTATCACCCACAAAGCCTTGCACTCCTCTTCTCACTACCTGACGAATAAACTGAAACTCTCTGGAGGCTCTAGACCATCACGTAATGCAGAATTTTTTTTGCTTGAACCTCCCACTTTCAAGAAGGAAAGATCAATGGCCCAATCCTTTTCAGGCAAGGCGGTGAGAATCTGGAACTCACTTCCGCCTCAGCTCCGGACCGCCACCTCTTCCCAGGCCTTCAAAACTGACCTCAAAGTTCTACTCCTTCAAAGACACTTCCAAATTTAATTCACACCCTCTCTATTATCTGAAGGAAGTCCTTCCACTATAGGAAATTCTGTTCTCCAGGACTATAGAAGTGCCTTCCCAGTGTGCTCTTGTTGTTTGAGTGTCTGCCATTTATTGCAGTATTATACTTCTACTTGTATTTTGTACTCTTTTGTACCATGCACCCGTCACTTTTCCTCTTGTAACGTATCGTTTGCTACCTCTTGTATTTTTTGCTTTTGATACATGCACAATTGCCACCATTGCCTCATGTAACGTAACGTCTGTTCTTGTGTTTTGAGTGTCTGCCATTTATTGCAGTATTATACCTCTACTTGTACTTTGTTCACTTTTGTAACATGCACACGTCACTTTTTCCTCTTGTAACGTATTGTTTGCTACCTCTTGTATTTTGTTTGCTCTTGATACATGCACAATTGTCACTATTGCCTCATGTAACGTAACGTTTGCTTTTGTAACATGCTCACTTGCAATTTTCTCCTCATGTATCATTACTGTTCCTATTGTGAAGCGCTCTGACACCTTCGGGTAAAGTCCGCGCTATATAAAAATGCATAAAATAAATAATAAATAAATAAAAACAGAGGAGAACTCCCGGAGCCTTTGTGAGCCGCCGCCCGCCCTCAGCACCAGCAGGCAGACACGGCCGGGCCAAGCCCACACACAGGAAATTAAAGGGGCAGGACCCAGGAGGCAGCGCGATTGCCAGCAGGCGCCTTAAGGGGGCAGGAGCCCCCATGACGCCACAGAAACAAGGTCTGGGATTTTGCTTACTTGAGAAATAGCGAGACTGATTGTTTTTGTACTTTGGGCACCACGCACAGCCACAGACAGTGGTGGATACGCAACACAAGGAAGCAGGCAACTTGGGTTATTGTGGAAAAGGATTGTTGTGCAAGGTGGGGAGGAACAACCCCACTATTGTTTGACCCACCATCTCAGCAGCAGGCTACAGCTGGGGGAATAGAGAGACTGATTGTGTTTTTTACTTTGGGCATCATGCACAGCCACAGACAGTGGTGGATAAGCAACACAAGGAAGCAGGCAACTTGGGTTATTGTGGAGAAGGATTGTTGTGCCAGGTGGATTGGGGGATAGGTGGTGAGGAACAACCCCACTATTGTTTGACCCACCATCTCGGCAGCAGGCTACAGCCGGCCAGACCGCGGTGGGATGGCCAGCAAGTGCAAGAAAGCCGGCAGGGCGACACAGCTTCCTGCTCGCTTCAGGAACACGGAAGGCAAGGCAGAGAATCCACAGAAGGGGCAGAAGAGGCGAAGGGGTGGCAACAGCCAGGAGCTGGACGAGGATCTACAGGCGATGCTTGGCAGAGGCAGGGCATTGGGTGCCCTCAGAGGGGAATCGTGGCTGGACCAACAAATCAAAGAGGGAGCCCATGGGAGAGGGAAGAAACAGCGACAGGCATCCCCGCCGGCGCCACCCACCAAGAAACACAGCAAGAGGGGGCATGCAGGCAGAATGGCGGCCCCCGCAAAGAACCCAGAGCCAAAGGCCAAGGTCCCGGCAGCCAGGAAGGCGGTGCAGGGCGGCCACATGGGTGCACGAGCCAGGAGCAGGAGGGTGGGATCCCCCGAGCTGGTATCCAGCTCCGAGGTCGAGGTGAGCAGTGAAGAGGAAGGGTCTGTAGCCAGCACGGCGGCCTCTCAGGACTCGCGCAGCGGCCGGATCAGCACGGAGAAGAGTAGGCACTGCAAAGGAAGCAGCGGGAGGGTGCATGGGCAGGCACAGAGCGAGAGCCTAGCGAAAAGGGGCCCAGGGCAAATGGTAAACCTGGGCACATAACAGGGCGTGAATAATTGGGCAATGCAAGGGCCCTGGCCCAATCGGCCCCCTTGGCAGCCAGGGCAGGGGGGGACCAGCAGGGTTTCCAAGGGGGGGCTTTGGGTCCACCGGCTTGGATGCCATGGTGGCAGTGGCCGGGGGCAGGATACCCCTTTGGGGTAGGTCCACCTTGGGCCGCAGGAAGCCAGAGAGGCAGCAAGGAGCCATGGCAAGAGCCAGACATAGGGGAGGCACATAAAGGGCAGCAGGCAAAGGTAAACAGAACCCCCAACTAGCACAACAGGACGAGGCGGCACCACCAGAGGAGGGCGCACATGGGGGACCAGTGGCCCACGGGGCCAGCATGGCAGGCGAAGGTGGGGTGACAGGCGAGGGCGTAGATCCCAAAGGGAAGCTGGCCAGTGCATACCTGCGCCCTTCCCCAAGCGATCCCCCCACAACCACAAAGCTCCTAGGTTTGGCAAATCTCATCCCGCTAGCTGTGAAAGAAAGAATATGGAGGAAGGAGTTTATAGAAATCTTCTCCCTCCTAGAGGTACGCCAGGCAGGCTTAGACCTGACGCTGCAGGACAAGAAAGCCGAGGATAGTAGGGAGAGGCGCAAACCCAGGGTGGAGAGAACAATTGAGAATTGGTTAAAAGCATTCAGGACCTTGGTTTTCGTCTTTGTGGAGAAATTCCCCCAGAGCGCAGCGGCACTCATTTTGTACGAGCAGAAGAAGCATGAGGCACAGTTGAAGTATCAGGGGTAGGCATGGCTGAAATACGACAAGGGTTTCAGGAAAAAGATGCACACTTGGCCAGTGATTGAGTGGGACTGGTATCACACATGGTGGCTGCCAGGGAAGGTGTCAGCTCCAGGGACAGCAATTTTCGTCCCTACGGGGGTAAGGGCAAATATGAAGGCCAGGGTTTCAAAGGGGAGAACCAGGGAACCACCAAATCTTGGAAACCATGCTGGAAATTTAACAAAGATGGACTGTAAATGGGGGGCAGGATGCAGGTTCAAACATGCATGTGGGTCTTGTGAGGGAAACAACCCCGCAGTCCACTGCACACAGGGCCAAGGGGCAGGAGCCGGTAAAGAAAAACCAACACAAGGAAGTAGCGAGCGGGCCCCCACGGTCAGAGGGCCAGGGGCCAAGGGCAGGGGACAGATGCTACCAACCCCAATCATAACCAGCAGGCTGGTTTATCGGTTAGGCCAGTAACCTAAGGCAACAGACAGACAAAAATTGGCAGAGGGCTTCACACAAGGTTTGATAATACCATACAAAGGTCCCCAAAGGGCACGGGAGAGCCAGAACCTGAAATCGGTAAAAAAAATCACAAGTATAGCAAGAGACAAGGTAGCCAAGGAAATCCAGCTGGGGCGGGTGGCTGGTCCTTTCAACCCCCCCCCCCTCCCCCTTCCTCTGGAGAATTTGATGGTCTCCCCTCTAAGAGTGGTACCCAAGAAGGAGGAAGGGAAGTTCAGACTGATACACCACCTGTCCCACCCGCAGAGGAAGTCCATCAACGACTGGCTGGAACAGGACTGTGCAGTAGCCTTTGTGTCAGTAGACAACGTGGTGGACCTGATATGACAGGAAGGAAGGGGAGCCCTACTAGCCAAGACAGACATTGAGTTGGCTTTCCGACTCCTGCCGGTCCACCCAGACAGTTACCATCTGCTAGGCTTCCAGCTAGACAGGAAATACTACGATAAATGCTTGCCAATGGGGTGCTCAATATCATGTGCATACGTCGAGGCTTTTAGTAGTTTCCTAGAGTGGGAATTATGGAGAAGGGCCAGGAATAGACAACTCGGTTGTGGATGCCATTTCCTGTTTTCAGTGGGCAAGATTCTAAGAGCTGACTCCAAACGCGGACCAAGGGATGACCCCGGTATCGTAAGGGGTATGGGCATGGGTAGAGCAGGCCTAGAATTGGGGGGAGCTCCCTCCGATCAGTAAGACAGTAGGTAGCGTGGTGGGAAGACAACCTAGAAGGATAGGAAAGGAAGAGAAATTGATAGAAGTAGATGGAAGGCCTACGCAGTGTCTTTGAGATGCCTCATGGCAGGGACACGCAGGGAGCAAGCAGTGGCCAGTAGCCACGGGGAGAGTGGATGGAAGGCTCCCGCAGGGTCCTTGGGATGCCTCACGGCAGGGGTATCAAAGGAGCAAAAGGTAGAACCCAGACGCAGGCTGGGTTCCTTCGACACGGTCAGCTATGCCACCCTGCTGAACCGTCTCCAGGACATCGGAGTCTTAGGCGACGCTCTAAGGTGGTTCGACTCTTTCCTGTCCGACAGATCTTTCCAGATCTTCGACGGTGACACAGTATCAACCAGCAAACCTCTTAGCTGCGGAGTACCACAGGGCTCTTCTTTGAGCCCTGTACTATTTAATGTTTATATGAAACCACTGGCTGGGATCGTCGAACCGTACGGCATCAAAATCGTGTCGTACGCCGACGATACTCAGTTAGTGGTTTCATTGGCCCAAGAAAACATCAGGCAACCCCAGGGAGGTTTGCTGAATTGCCTAGAGGACGTCAAGGAGTGGATGACCAACTCCTCCCTCAAACTGAACGGAGAAAAAACAGAGCTCATGCTTCTAGGCCTAGCTTCGCCAGTACCTTTCATTTCCTTGTGGCCCCAAGTTCTGGGCGTTCCCCCAACTCCCAAGGAAAGCGTTAAAAGCCTAGGAGTGTGGCTGGACAAGAAGCTTTCCTTTTCCACGCAGGCCACCAAGCTGTCCGCCACCTGCTTTGGCATACTTAGAACTTTGAGGAAAGTACTCCCACTTCTGCCTCTAGAAGCCAAGAAGGTGGCAGTACAAGGTCTCATCCAGTCCCGCCTGGACTCAAATAATGCCCTATATGTAGGGGCTCCTGAGATGACTCTCCGGAAGCTGCAGGTGGTGCAAAATTGCGCCGCTCACACCTTGCTGCAGATTCCGCGAACCCAGTCAGCCAGACCCGCATTGAAAAGTCTTCACTGGTTGCCAGTGAAGCACAGAGTGGCATTCAAGGCGCTGTGTATTGCGCACCGGGCCTTCTGGAAGACGGGACCCGCTATCAACAACAACCTTGTCATCCCTTACCACCCAAACAGGAACCTCCGCTCCACTAAGGCCTTCTTGGCAGTGGTTCCTAGAGTGAAGAGAGCCAGGTCCGGAGGTAGGCTGTTCTCACTGAACACCGCCAAGCTCTGTAATACCCTCCCCTGCTCACTTCGTTCCAACCCAGACCTGCTCTCGTTCCGGAAAGAGCTGAAGACATTACTATTTGCCAAAGCCTCCGAGCTCTAATCCCGGTGCTCCGTCTCGTTTCTCTGTCTCACCTCAGCGCTTGGACGCCCCTGGGCAGCAACCGCGCTCAATAAATTTATTTTCAATTCAATTCAATAGATGAGGTGCTCACATGGGGTCCTTGGGATGCCACACGGCAGGGACCCCGAAGAGCAGTGAGGGGCCAAGATGGCACTGAAGGCAAGCGGGACGGCACTTGCGGCCTGGGCAAGTCCGGATGGACACCCACCAAATCGGTAGCAAGTTGAAGCCTCACCCCTTGGCAATAGTGGCCGTGGTTTTGGGGCTCCCTCCCGAAGGCAATCTGTCTGAGAGCAGAGAACAACCAAAGAATGGGCTAAAGGAGTCACTATGGCAAGTCACTAAGTGAAGAACAAATGTTATGTATAACAATGAGAAACAAATATATAAATGTTAAATGTTGATAATAAACTGCGACCTTTTTTGGCACCAAGCAAGTTGTCCATGACGTGTTGAAAGGTCTAAGGGCGCAGTTGGAAAGCGTAAGGGAGGGGGAGGCAACTCGCCGCCTGGGAGGGGTTGCTTGCAGTGCTCCTGCCCAGTGTGTATCTGTTCTGTGGGAGGAAGCTTTGGGTGCTACCCTGGTTCTATAAAAAGGGGTTTTCCACTGCTGTTGCCCAAGATGTGCTTGTACTGTGAATGAAAGTAACTTGCACTGGCGATGCTCCAATTGTACCTATTCTGTGAAGAAGGGAAGATAGTACTTTTGTTGCCTGTGTTGTACCCGTTATGCATTTGTGACAGACTCGGCTTTTGCCACATGTCCTTTATGTATTGTCTATATTAGGCACGGTTCTATTGGTGCTGCCCTATTTGTAGGTCTGTTATGCAGTAGTGAAGCATGGTATTAACTTTTACAGCATAAAAAAGACACAATAATCTGACTTGTTAATGTGTATTTGAATTGTAGAATGCATGGTGTGTAGGGAAGCCTCAGCCCTCACAAAATATGTGAGCGATGTTTATTTGTGACTTTGCACGTGAAATAGGAACAGATTTCTAAATTGACTAGACCACTTTGTAAAATGTTTCAATATACCGGTCACTAGACCAATCGGTAAACCTTTAAGACATACCTGCCAAGTGGTTCCATGTCATGTGTGACACCTTCAGCCAATTTTGTCTTTTTAGGCTTTTATTATTTAGCATGTTGATTTTTTGTAGGCCATAATGACCTCTTAAAAAAAATACACCCCTCGGAATGCAATATGCTGTGGGCTGGAAAGCTAGGAGCAGCTGATGGTTTCACATATTGAAAAGTAAAGTAAAATGAAGTTACGTTCCCAATGGCCTGTTTTTTTTTTCAAGGAGGCAACAATCATGGGTTAAACAGTACAGTGGGGGAGAGGCTGGAGGTGGCCTATCAGATGGCGGTTATAGCACAGCCTGTGCAAGGTATGTGCCAGGTGGGCCATTGCCCAAGGCCCAGCCCCAGACATCACCACAGGGAGGCCCCTCCCAACAGCTGTTGGATTTGGCTTTGTTCTAAAGGTCTGTGGGAGGGAAGGCATGCAAACATAGTTGCTTTGAAATTTTTGAAAGATAAGGTGAGAGAGGATGGGTCTGAACTCGAAGAGGGTCAGTGTATTAGTGCAGTGTGTTAGTGGTTTTTAGGGAGACCCTGCAGCCAGCGCGCATGCGCTGTTGCTTGGCGAGCTATTGTATCTATTAAAAAAACTCTGTAAAAGGGCCTTTAGCCTATCCATTACTTACCATTCGTTGGCATCATTATCACTCGGCTCTACTGCCTTCTCGTTTGGTAGTGCTCGCAATGGCGTCACTTCCTGGTCTTTGTGTGGAGCATGGACCGAGTACAGATTGGTTAGGCTTAATCAGTGTTGTTCGCTACTCGCGCTGTAATTGAGGCACGAATTCTTTTTTTTTTGCATTTTTACATCGAGCGAATTCAACCCCAAGGCCCTGGAACACTTTATTATGAGCACCAGTTACATTACACAAGCTCACTTTCATTTAGTTTTAGCCATGGGAGGGGGGATTATAAGTGATTTAACAGAATCACAGGATGTTGCGCCGACAGCAAGACCCGAACCTGGTTCCAGAGGTTTCTGAAGTCTGAAGCTGATCTGTAACGCCACATCATCTTACCACTGCAAGTAATGCGGCTGTGAGTCGCACTTTTTGGCAATATTAAGACTTGCAGAGAAGTGTAATTTCCTGGACCCGCCAACAGCCTGTTCCCCACCTGCCCAGGACGAGGGCTTCATGATAAAGAGAATGGGAGCACTCCGAGCACAGCTTCACAGGTCACGCTGGAGGGAGGGAGAAGAGGTGGTCAGCAGGAGAAAGGCGCCTCTCTCTGCACCACTGTGCTAGTAAAGCTGTTAAGGTTCATTCCTAGCTGTAGTACAGCACCTCAGCCCATCCTTCCTCGGAGGAGCACTATTGGACTACATTTGGGCTACAAATACGGTTGGTATGTGTTAGGGTTTTTTAAGGCTCAGCTAGCACATGCGCTGTCTCAAAGAGACATGTTGTTTACAATTCAGTGGACCTATCATTTGTTCTCTACATATGCACTCTTGTATCCTTTGTTCCCGTTTGTCCATGGCATGCATGCGTCATGCCTTTTATTGTGTCTAGCCCTTCCCCCAGAGCATGGAGCAAGAACTCAAGTCCATCCACTCAGGGGCGGCTCCTCCGTAATGGCGGAGGAGCATCGCCCCACTCGTCAGAGTCAGTCACAGAAAAATAAAATTATAATAAAACAACATCATTGTATTTTATGTGACTGGCTCTGGTTTAGGCATGCATGGAGGGGGAGGCTGAGCCATGTCAGGGAGGAGTGGTGTCCACTTAAAAGTGCGCATGTCAGTTTGGTCAGCCATCTTAGTCTCGCCCAACAGACATGTGCACTTCTATTTCTTCAACCCAGCTGTGTTGCACAGCCAGATTGGAGAAAAGCCGCAGGCTCCCAGGCACTGTCTGAGTGGCAGACCAGGCCGCTGAGACCAATTCTGGCGCTGCTCTTACAGCATGAGAGCAGCGTCTGGATTGGGTGAGGAACCTGTCCTGGGAGAGAAGCACAGAGGCGGACGTCGGCATCGGAAGTGAAAGGTAAGTTTTTTAAATTATTATTTTCCCCTAAATTCCCCATCCCTCCTACTCCACCCACTCCCGTCTCCCCACTTTCATTGTGTGGCGGCCGTCACTGCATCCACTACTCTCGTTTTAGGAGCTACTTTTTTCTTTGTGTTTGAGAACTCTAAAGGAGTGCTCGTGTTTGCACTCGGTCCGTCCTCCTTCCCCTGTTGCCTCTTTCCCCCTTTCAACTATCCCATCCCAACCCTAGCCAGACTGCCAAGGAGACTTGTTCGAATTCTGTTAGTGAAACTTACGATCTCGCATCTCTTCTATTTCGATTTTACTATACGTTTCGGAGTGACATTTTAACATAAATAATATATATTTTTGAGAGGGCGAAGTAGGCCACGGAAACACAAGACGGACACAGTAAATAGTAATGCGATATGTGTTGTTGTCAGTGTGATGTTCATAAAATGTTGATACTGTTGGTTTGGTTTATACTATTGGCTTTAATATTGTTCTTTGGCAGCCTTGTGCCTGCAATCATTTATTTGCTGCGTTTGCTGTTTTTCTTGGAAAATCCTACATCAACATGTGTCATGGCTTCTTGTTGTACACACCGGGCAGTCACCTCTTTTGTGTGTAGCAGCGGGGCGCCTGGAACCAAGCACTTCAAAGCCTGCCTTCTCCAATGTCCACTCATCAATGCGTGTTCATGTTCCTTCAGTTGGTTGTGTTTACTTGTTGACAATAAACAACTGCTGGCAGCACCGATAGGTCGCGTGCTTTTTCCCTCCCTTTAGCAGTGTAGACGTTGCATAAGAGTCTCGCTTGGGTTACTGGAGAGCACACAGCCAAACCCTTACTGATCTGAAAAGAGGGACATGTTTCTTTATTTTCTACAGGTAGTGCAGCCGTGGGATAACTCAGTGGGTGAATGCATCTGTTGCTGAAATCTGCATGAAACCTACAAAACATAGCTTTGACTATGGAAAGTCAGGCAAGTATTTTCACCCTTCTAGGTCAATACTCTGGGGACAAGGCTCGCTATTTACAACAAGCATTGGCAAAGCCAATAGGTCCCAAAGGCAATCGATAACTTGGCTTTTCTTAAACATAAATTGTGTGCTCTTGGGCTACACAGCTAAAATACATTAACACGGACAAAGCCAATAACTCTTGCATCAAAGACATTGGCTTTGGCAATACTTGTTAAAATACCTAGCAGCACCTCCCAAGGTCAGAAACTTTCAGACACAGCCAGCGGCAGGAGCAGCTCACGCTCAGTTGTTGAGGCTCTTCAGCTACCTATAGCGCAGTGGCGGTCCATCGTGTGATCTTGGATCTTTGTGTAATGGCAAACCCGCCCATTACCGGCACACGGTGCGATCTTGTGCGAGGGTCGCACTCCACCTGCTCTCTGCAGACGAAGGCTCTGGTGGCTCTCTCCTTCCTTTACTCTTTCATTTTCCCCTGTTGGTGAATGAATAGACAGGGCTTTAAGTGGGCCGGGTCTCACCGGGTCTGAGCACCGGCAGTTTTTTAAAGAGGGCCTCGAAACGGGTCTCTATCGGACTCTGTTGTGGGCCCTGGCACAGGCGGTCCCTTTAGGGTGACCAACTGGCATTGGTGCAAATTCAGGACGGTGAGTGTAAAAATTCAGGACAAAGGGTCAAAATTCAGGACACAAATTCAGGACAGGAGGTCAAAATTCAGGACAAAACCTCAGGACAATAGGTACGATCTACAGACACATCAGAGGAGGTCACGCAATAGTATATAAGTAAGCCCAGCCATATCCAAACATATTCAACCATTTGCAGACCTATCCATCATGTATCCTTCCATCTATCATTTCACTCATCCATCCCTTCATCCATCCTTTCACTCATCCATCCATTATCCATCCATACACCCTTTCACCCTATCCATCTGTACACTCATCCATCCACTCTTCTACCCATCCATTCACTCATCCATCCAGCCATTTACCCTTTCACCCATCCAGCCATCCTTTCACTTACTCATCCATCCACCCAGTCACTCATCCTTCCACCCATCCACCCTTTTAGTCATCCATCCATCCTCCCTTTCTCTCTCCATCGACCCTTTCACTTAGCCATCCTTCCTTCCATCCATCCACCCACCCAACCATCCATCTACTTATCCACTCATGAATCCCTCCATTGACCCTATCACTCATCCATCCTTTCTCTCATCCATCTATCCTTTCACTCATCTATTCATCCTTTTGTCCATCTACCCTCCCTTTCACTCACTCATCCATCCTTACATCCACCCTTTCACTCATCCCTCCATCCATTCACCCTTGTACTTATCAATTCATCAATCCATCCATCATTTCACTCATCCATCCACCCACTCATCATCCACCTTTTCACTCATCCACCTTTTCACTCATCCATCCTTTCACTCATCCATTCTTTCACTCATCCATCCTTTTACCCATCCAGCTACCCTTCCACCCATACATCCAGCTATTTACCTTTTCTCTCATCCATCCTTCCACTCACTCATCAATCCATCCATCCTCTCTCATTATCCATCTATTCAATCTTTCATTCATCCATTCACCCTTTCACTAATTCATCCAGCCATCCACCCATCCCTTCATTTACTCACTCGCCCACCTTTTCATATTAATTTTGAGCTGAGCCTTTTTGAGAAGAGGCCCATCAAGAACTTCACCCTCGCTGCAGGAACCATTCCAGGACTGGGACAGGAGCCACCACATTTGGGGCGGGAGGGGGAAGGGGTCAGGAGCCATCACTGGGGGGGGGGGGGCAGGAGCCATCACAGGAGGGGGAACAGGATCCACCAGAGGGTGGGCAAGCAGTATTGTAGTATCATCTTGGTCTCTTCCAGGGTTGGGTAGGGCTCCTCACCCACTCCTGGGCAAGACAGCAAGAAGAGGGCTCTCTTTCCAAAATGTTAGTTTTGCCATCCCCCACTGTGATGTACAGTACTTAAAGGAGAAACTCCAAGAGAACTGATTTAATTGATTGTCCTCCATACTTTGTTAATCAGTGTGGGTGGGTTTGTGCCATTTCTTTATTTTATTACATTATAGACTGCATGTTTGAAGAACCGAGGTTTGCTTACAATTTAGTGACAGTAATTAAGCTCTGTGAAGAGAACCATGTGCTGCCTCGGTGTAATCAGGGCCTGTTCTACGATTTTTGGGGCCCTGGGCAGGAAGGGAATGTGTGAGGCCCCTCTAAATTGCAGAGACATGGGCATTCAGGGCTGTTTGCATCTGAATAGATGCCCCTGAAGCGTCAGCCCCTCCCTCTCAGTCACCTTCAAGCACCTCTTGACAGCTCATCAAGGGCTGAAGGTGTGAGGGTTGCCATCCCGCTGTGCCTCTCCAATGCTGCTGGGTATCTGAGCTTTGATGCTGCGTTGGAGTCTGTTACACCCGACCTCAACAGCATCGGAGTGAACCAGGGAGGGGGGTGAAAGCTGTGCAGGCTTAGGGTGGTGCGACCGGTGCCCGGTTAAAATTACGGACAAATGGCATCCGTTAAAGAATCCTTCACGGACAACGGACAGACGGCCGAAATTACGGACTGTCCGTGAAATTTATGGACGGTTGGTCACCCTAGGTCCCTTGTTTTATGGACTGCAGCGACAGCAGGCGCATCGATGTGCGCTGCTCACAACTCACTAGTGGGGAGGTTACGGAATGACGTCATGCCAGGTGAGCGTTGTAGGGGAAGGGAAATCCTTGCTTCTTACATCTCCCATGTGTCTGCTTTTTAGAACACAAGACTCCGAGCGCTGTTGCGAGTGAGGGGGCCCTATTGAATAGCGCACACTGCAAATTGCCACTTCTCTTTTTGAAACTCAGGAGCAACAACATTGTCGTGGTGTCACCAGGGCTTTAAGTGGAAGCTTTTTCAATACTATATACAAGCCATAGTTGCTGCTCATTTATCTTATGCAACTAACAACCATTGACAAAGTCAATAGTCCTAACTTGTTGTAGGTATGATGTTACTTGTTGTATCATATATCTGGATGCAATGACAGAAACAGCAAAATACAAGTCGGGCGGCACACTATGCTAAACACAGCTTTTTAGCTTATGTGTTTTAAGCCACGCACTTAATTACATTGGCCACGCCCCTTTGAGAGACCCCCCCAGTTTTTTCATCCCACTTAAAGCCCTGTGTGTAGATAAGTGAGTTTCAGCTCACCCTCTGGTCTGGTTAAAACAGACACTACGTTCCTTTCATTTTAAGGGCCACACAGCATCAAATACATTTTGTTTTGCACTTCTGCCATGGAACAAAACGTGCAGTTTGAATGATAAAATGTAAACTTCTCAAAACACGTTGCGTCATTATCCGGAAATCTAAGGAGCTTTGAGCCAGTGGGAGGAGTCTTTCCAGCCTCTCCCAGAGCCTTGCTTTCACGTTTCAGGGAAGTGAAAGGATGCAACTAACTGGAAGCAGTAAAGATGGACATATTCCATCTGCACTTTATACAGATGCACATATAGAAAACAAGAAACACAAAGACGACCAGGGCTGGCTTTAGCACACGGTGTAACATCCATTTTTTTGGCGCCCACACTATGGCTTTCTCCACAGATTCCCTCACTACCACACAGTGCCCCTCATCTCTCCATAGCCCCTCTCTGACATACATTTAATTTTTTATAGCACTACTTACTCATAGTCCATCACACTCAGTAATGTGATCTACATGGTACATGTTCTTTGCAACAAGCACATTAACCCTCTGTGCTACTTTATTAGGAGTCAAAACTGCCACTAGACAAAACTCCGTTCTCTCTCCTCCAGCAAGAATATTACCCATCAGTGGTATCTTGACCACTTTTAATTATTGCCTGAAAGTTGCTGGACACACAAAGAACTCTACAGCAGCTGCTTTTAAACCCACAGGTTATTTGCAAACGCAGCCCCTTCCCCTCGAACTCAGCACCAAGGGAAGCTGCACCGGTCGCACCGCCCTAATGTTGGCTCTGAACACAACCCTCAGGTTACCTTGGGGAGTTATGGTTCTAATCAAGAAAGAAGATCTTTTTACTTGGGCAGACAGGTTAATCTTATGGTGCTTTACTTTTTGATCACACATCTCACAGCCATTCCGACAGCATCCTTCTGAAACACAGGTAAATGTTCTGGTCCAGTATTTCATTAGAGCAGAATTACCTGAAACAGAGCAGTCAGCCCTTTTCCTGAGAAAGTGAAGTTGTTTCCCTGCTACTGAGGTAATCTCATGAGCAAGACGGCAACTAGTGCCTGAAATTATAAGTATGGTTTGCTGTATAAGGCTGACTCTGGCACCCTACTGGAGTTGGGGCAAGACTGATTTGCATATAGCTGGGGCCAAACTGAGGTGGCATGGTGTGAAAAATAACTATGGATCGGGATGCCGCCCGAGTGATTACCAGTGACTGAGATTAATTCAAGCATTCCATCCATCACTGTTTTGTATATTTATTGTGTCACCCTAAGTGTGACGGGTATGTCCAGACATGGGTCCCATGCACACGGTGTCACTGGACCACAGCTGATGAGCCCATAACTACAGTAAAATCGAACCTGCGTTGCTTGTGTTAAGGTTCAGGGAGGACCTGGCTTGAAAGCTCGGTCTGTTTTGTTCCTATTGGAACAGGGTCAAGGCTGATTTGCATATAGCTGGGTCCAAACTGAGGTGGCATGCGATTACTAGTGACTGAGATTAATTCAAGCATTCCATCCGTGACTGTATTGTATACATATAAAATAATGCACAGCATAAATGAAAATGAAATGCAAGATATGTAAATCAGTGGGAAATGCACTATTGTACATTATAAAATCTCTTTTAATTAATGTACTGCACGAGAGAGCCACAGAATCAAATCCTGGTTGGTGCAGTGGAGAATAGTGACTTGTGTATGTTTAGTGCTATAAGGTCCAAGTCTGTGTCAGAAAGCACTATGAACATGTACGTCAGTATTTCTAACTTGTATTACACACAGTATAAGATAGTCTGCTACAAAATGCACATAAAGGTTTAAGACAAAAAAGGGCTTCCAAAATATAGATTTCAGTAATACTTATGTGGTAAATAATTTAATTACCGGAACTGAATTTGATACGGAATCTTAGTAAAATAGCTCAGTAAAATAAGAGGCAGAATCCGTGGTATAAGAGGTTTCAGAATGGGCTTTATTCCAATGGACGATTCGAATCGTGGCCTCCAAGTTCCATCACCACGGGGGTTCAGGAAGTGGAGTACAATACTTTATTGATAAGTAATCATTTTTATAGAACAGACATTACAATGAAACCAATGTAAGAGGCGTAACAATTGATAGCAAAGATAACATTTCACATGCGTAGCTGAAAGAGGCGTAATTGGGAGTAACAAGGAAACGTCATTGGTTGTGATGTCACATATGGGTGGACCTATGAAATAATTTCGCAATGTCAGCAGAAATACTTGGCAGAGATGCGCGCGCAGCAGCATGACGTGTGATTGACGTGCAACTAGGGGGTGAAGGGGACTTGACATTTAGCTCTACATGTGGAGACAAGAAGTCTGGGGGGTCAAGTCAACCTAATCCCAAATCATATCTAACATCCTATGTTTAAAGAACTATGTTATCCACAAAGGAAGGACTTTTGGACAAAATCTATTCTATACTGACTGTGTGTGCGTGCACAAGCGTCTAAGTGTCTATATGAGATGCAAGGGCAGAAACCTTCCATGGTAACGGGGCTATGAATTACTTGCATGAGGACAGAGAAACCGGGCCCTTTGCTCAATAGCTAAAGGAAATGTTTACTTAAACTACTAGACAGGAATGCATCGGCTGAGGAGCGAAACAGATAACTTGAAGGTGAAATACAGTTTTTGGCAGGCAGACAGACCGGCCGAGGCAAGCACCGTTAGCCGCACAGGGAGTAGGACAAAGTTCATGGATACAGATGTGAGCTCAGACTGGAGCTGTCAGAGGCAGAGAGCAGGGAAAGGCTTGATGGCAGAATCAGGGCCTACTCGCCTGAACTGCAAAAATGGAGTAACTGAGCCATATAAAGTCGGTGGCCTTTCGTACTTAGGAGTCGAATATCCAGCCCATTCATGGCGGATCTGAAAGAGGACATGTTGACAGTGGACGCACATGTATTTGCGTCTTCATAACTGGAACTGGAGGGAACATACATGTTACTTGTAACTTGCACATAGAACCGTTGGGGTCCAAGATAGGGGACATAACTGACCAGAAAAATCCATATTTCCACATTCCCTCCTTGTCCCCTACTTGCCCATCAAGAGATATCAATCTTCATCAATCCATTGATCTGTTCATATAGCATCATTTGTTCTTCTTTTTTCTTCTGGGACGAACGAAATCTTGGTGGGGGAATACACGATGTGGCACACAGACCACAAATCGCTGGTCCACATTGCAGGCATAAGCAGCAACTGAATAGTATAAGAAGGCCAATACCTAGGAAGGATAGAACTCTCCATCCCCAGGCTGATAACACGCTCCAAAACCACCCGGACCAAGTCCAAGTGCCTGGATTCTGGTGTATCTGGCTCACAATCTTATGAAGGCGGGTTATAGCTTTATATACAGATGGCGAATTTTCTGGTATGAATACGCAGCAGCTTGATCCGATGACCCTACAAGCTCCGCCCCTATCGGCCAGGATGACGTCAAGGACAAGACGATTTTGAAGAACAACAATCCTCATCGCAGACTGCTCCTCTGTTAAGTTGCCTAGGGCGGAAATAGTTTCATTCACTACGGCTTCAAGAGTCCTAGTTAATCTACGTATTAGCTTACTATTGGTAACTGTACCTATATAGGGAAAGAGCCCTTTATTAAAATCTACATACTTTTCCCATGCCGTCTCAGTGTAATCGACAATTGGGAGATCTCTCCGTTCTCTATTGTGTACTAAATGAATATTTCTGTGATAATCAGGAGGAGCTAGGAAAACAGGTGGCAAAAGGAATGCAATGTAGCAGGTACCATCCCAATCTAGAGGCAGACGCATATATGCAGCCTGACCACATATGAAGTAGGAATGGCGGGAAGCTCTAAACGAAGACTTGCCTTGATCACTGAATTCTATTACAGTAATGCATCTACTATGGCCCATATGTATGGAACCATTCTTTCTTACACACAATTCACCCTTAGCTGGGAACACTGACATGGTAGGCAGAATTGGTGCAACTTCGGATTCGACATTCAGGATCATGAGATTAAGTGTAAAATTACCTAATCCATATACTTCATTTTCTAGATCAGTTCCTGTTCTCTTGGGACGACCCTCCTTGTCGGGGTAGCAGACTTTGAGTAAAACTAAGTTCAGATTTCCCCATACCCAATTGTCTTGATAAACTGCTGTATTTGAATCTAAGGAATTAATTAAACTAAACCATGCTCCACATGAGCCATTGTGTGTAAACGGATATGGAAAGAGGGGCAGAACTCCCTTATAATTCTGATAGGGAGGGAGCCGACCACATATCCAACAATTGGTAGCATTACTAGTCTGATGGGAATGATGTAACATACTAATGAAAGTGTTATTGCGCAGCGCAAATCTATAGGATAATTCATGCGGGGGTAGGTCACTAAAAGAATGTTCAGCAGTAAAATTATAGACATGTTTAGAAATAGGATAATATATGTGCAACAATATACTTGCAGTTATTATTATAAGACTCAAGAAAAACAAAATTAATAACGTCACTATACAATGACTACGCAGTGATTTACAGTACGCATGTCGTTTCAACATTTTTCGAGTTTTTTCTCTATTCAGGTCTAAGGGATACATGTCAGAGACAAATTCAACCGCTTCACCTTGGAGAGGACTTAAACAATCAAATTGTCTGACTTATTAGACCTGAGTTTTAATTTATATTGTTCCGGGCTACTAAGTTCAACCAAAGGAAGCTTTGAGTCAATGGGTGAAGACACACGAGGTGTGGCATTTACATCCGATGGTAGTCCATGAAATTTCTTGATATGACTTGAATGTATCCAGCCTTTTCTGCCCTCGATCTTCACGGCTGTCCTTGTGGTGAGCAGGACCAATTGCGGCGACTTCCACCTAGGATCCAGCTGAGTCTTCCGATCAAAGTTCCTCACTAAAACGAGATCCCCCGGAATTACGTCATGGGGTTTCACCTCAGTGTTGTCAGGAAAGGCTGCAGCTACCTGTGAACGACAAGATTGTAGTGCAGACATCAAGGAAGCCAAGTAATCTGTCAGCATATTACAGTCAACATCAGTTATTTTACGGGGTATAGGCGTCCCCCACATATTCGGTGGTCTTCCAAAGATCACCTCATAAGGGGATAGCCCTGTTCGAGAGTGTGCTACCATTCTCATGTAAAAGAGTGCAACTGGTAAAGCTACTACCCAGTCAACACCTTTCTCTCTACATATTTTGGACAATCTGATTTTCAAAGTTTGATTATGTCGTTCCACGAGACCTGCTGCCTCGGGGTGTCGGACACAATGAAACTTCCACTGATATCCTAGCAGAAGTGAAACATGTTTCATCAGTTCGGATGAGAACGGCTGGCCGTTATCTGAATAGACAACACGTGGTAAACCGTACCGTGGGAAGAATTCTCGAACTAGCTGCTTGGCAGTAGTCGGGGCAGTGTAATCTGATACTGGGTACGCTTCGGTCCAGCGGGAAAGAGCGCAGACAACTACGAGAACATATTTGAATCCTCGACATCGTTCCATCTGGATATAATCCATCTGAAGGGCTTCAAAAGGGTGATCAGGAGGCTGAAATCCACCCTGCTCTACGGGGATGCTTTTACCTGGGTTAAACTGACAACATATCATACAGGTACGGACTTTTTGCTTAGCTGCTGCTCGTAAATGTTTGTTGAACCAAATGTGTTGAATGCTGTCTAGCATAGCTTTCTCTCCTAGATGCGCTGGACTGTGTATTGTATTTATGATAGCTTGGACCATAGAGTCAGGAAGAAACCATACAGATTTCTCCTTCGTCATCCATCCCTGGTCCGTTTGGATCCCTCCTAATTCCGTCCATTTCTTTATTTCGTCTGGTGTAGCATGTGTCTGTATGTCAATTATATCAAGAGCGGGATCCTTAATCGTCATACAATGTGTTGGTGTCTGGACTATTGTCTTTGTCATGTCGGATGTGCGAGTTTGCGCAGTCTGTTTAGCTGTTCTGTCAGCTAAATCATTGCCTTGAGAAATGATATCAGTAACTTTCGTATGAGCTTTGCATTTCATAATCGATATTGCAGTGGGTAAATGTATTGCATCTAACAGAGCATGAATGAGGGATCCGTGCTGAATGTGGGCACCGTGAGAAGTTAAATAACCTCTCTCTCGCCACAGCACGCCGAAGTCATGTACAACTCCGAATGCATAACGTGAGTCAGTGTATATGTTGACTTTCTTATTTGTGGCTTGGATACAGGCTTGTGTCAGAGCAATAAGCTCTGCTGCTTGAGCTGACAAGGTATTTATACAGTTTGTTTCAATGACTTCAGTATCTGTTGTGACTGCATATGCGGCCACTAAATCTCCTGTACTTGTTCTCATACATGAACCATCTACATACAACGTCAGGTCTGGATCTAACAATGGAACATCTGTCAAATCTTGTCTGGGTTTCGTCGTTATTGTAATAACTTCAATACAATCATGAGCTAGGGGGTCTGTTCCGATTACAGGTAAAAGTGTGGCAGGATTCAATGTATTACAGCGTCTGATTTCTATGTGTGGCTGAAACAATGTTAGTTCGTACCCTGTAAGTCTTGCTATGGTCAAGTGTTGTGTTTGCGTTCGGTTCACAAGAACCTCTACTGCATGCGGTACTTGTACTGTCAATGGATGTCCTAACACTATGGCATCGCTTTGTCTTATTGCTAGAGCTGTTGCTGCCACTGATTTCAGGCACGCAGGCAAAGCCTGGGCTACGGGATCTAATGTACTAGAGAAATAGGCACATGGTTTGCGTGATCCTGCTTGTTCCTGAGTGAGTACGGACAAGGCAGTACTTTCGCGTTCTGTAACAAAGAGTGTAAAATGTTTTCTGTAACATGGTGTTGCTAAAACAGGTGCTTGACATAGAGCTTTCTTTAAGCTTTCAAAAGCTAGTGTGTGTTCCTGAGTCCAAGGGAGGACAGTCGATGTGGCCGCCTCCTGTGTTGTCAACTGAATGAGTGGTTTTGCTAAAAATGCATATTGAGGGATCCACTGCCTACAATATGAAGTGAGGCCTATAAAAGCCCGCACCTCCTTTTGTGTCTTGGGTATTGGCATGTTAGCAATTAACTGAATGCGATCGGGTGTAAGCTGCCTTCCCTCCTTGGACAGCGAGTGACCAAGATAAACAACTCGCTGGACACAGAATTGCAGCTTAGAAGGGGACACCTTGTGCCCTTTTTCGGCTAGAAATTGTAAAACCATCAGAGATGCTTTTTCACATTCCGGTTCGCTTCGGGCGGTGATCAGCAGATCATCCACATACTGGAGCAGTGCAGTGTCAACTGGCATGTGTATACTGTCAAGTTCTCGTTTCAGTGCTTGGCTATAGATGCTGGGGCTTTCTGTAAATCCTTGAGGTGCGCGTGTGAATTTAAAACTTCGTCCATTTAAACTAAATCCGAACAAGTATTGGCTCTCCGGATCTATTGGGACGCTGAAAAAAGCATTCTTGAGATCAATTACAGTAAAGAATGTTGCGTTCGAATCAATGGTTGTCAGTAATGACGAGATATCGGGGACCACAGGGAATTGTGGCACAATGCATTTGTTTATTTCGCGCAGATCAATAACCAATCGATATACTGGCGGGGCCTTTGGATCAGTTCGTTTAAGAATCGGAATTATCGGGGAATTACATACATTGGAGTCGGTTTCCACAACCACTCCTTGGGCAATGAGCTCGTCAATGATTTGCAGCAAAGCCACTACAGCATCTGGTGGTAGCTTGTATTGTCGTATTCGTGGTAGTACCACTCCTGCCTTTAGTGTGACTCGATATGGTGTAATGTTCATGCAACCAACATCAGTAGGGCCTTGTGCCCATAAATGTGTGGGTAAAGTCTGTAGTCGGTGATCCATGTCTCGGGATACATAGTGACCTTTGAAATCACGCAAAAATAATCTTACTCCTTCCGGAGAACAACATATTATCGCTCCTAGAGCTTTCAATGTTTTTATACCTAACAAGTTTTCTGGACATGATTTAGTAAGCAATAAATCTGTAGTTCGTGTCAAGGGTCCGATCGTAAGTGGAAGAGGCTGTGATACTTCATTAACAATAGGTTTTCCTGAAAAACCAAGGGATATATTCTGTGAGCCTGAGAGGGGTGCCTCCGGAACTTCACTACGTTTTATTGTTGTTCGACTTGCCCCTGTATCAAGTAAAAATTTTCTATCTTGACCCAATAATTCACTGTGCACATAAGGTCCTTCTTGATCTACAGGGACCTCGATAAGGGGTAAATCAACTTCCCTCTCTAGGCTGGTTCATGCGTATCGTTGATACTCAGGATATTCATACTGTGCGGCCTGATACATTTGTCGTGTCGTGGTTTGCGTGGCAGCAACAGGCAGCGCTGGTGCAGCTGGCACAAACTGTATAGACTGTTGCGGAGCTGGCATGGACTGTTGCGGAGCTGGCATGGACTGTGCATGCTGCGGGGCTCCTTGTTCATTCTGATCCTGTCTGGGTGGCCGTGGCCTTTCCTTTGCAATACCTACGGCGATATTACGTTTCAGGACTGGACAATCGTGTACATAATGACCTGGCTGTTTACAATAATTGCATGTCCCTTTTACAGGAACTGCGGAATCTCCAGAATGTGTCACACCCTTTTTGTGACCGTCAGTTGGAACTGTCTGGGAGACTAACATTTTCATTTTTGTGTCCTTCATACGTCTTTGTTCATGTTCTTGTTCTTCTCTAATTCTATTGTGATGATACTGTAACATTTGTAACATTTGTGACGGGGTGTTACCTTGCCAGGTACTTTCGAACTTCAATACTCTATTCTTCACTTGGGGCAAGGAGTTTTCAACTAATTTCGTCACAAACAGATGTGGATATGACTCACTACTTGCTTTTATGCCACTATTTATACCAAAACATTTCTCGAATCGGGCATAGAAATCACTAGTGTCTTCATCTTGCTTTTGTTTACAGGCTGAGATTGCACCCCAGTCTTCCTTTTTCGTAGTTAATAAACGTGGCAGTACCTGTACTAGTAAACCTGGTAGTGCTTTAACTTTATCCCCGAGCCCTGCTCCTGCAGTTCGGGCCTTTTCTTCCGCTTCTAATGCTGTCCAGTCTATCTTTTGGTCTCCCACTTCCCACTCTTTTTCCTTAAGTTTTTCATAAATGCCAGCAGGCATTAATACCTTTAATATTGTCATAATGTCAGGATAGGTATATTCTCCCATGAGTAACATGTCTTTAATTTCTCGGTGGAAACCCGCTGGGTCTTTGTCATGACTGGGTACTACTTTCTTCATTTCTAACAATTCTATTTTAGATATGGGCGTATATACAAATACGCGTTTAAACTCATTGTCTTCGCCTTTTATTGGGTGCACTTCTCGCAAGGGATTCTGTCTATCTATGTAATACGGCGTTCTTTCTTTGATGGGCAATGAGACATGTTCTGGGCATACAAAAAGAATGTACTGCTTTCTGGATTCTAGTATTTCTCTAATTAACTTAGTACCTGAACCTTTCCATCTATTTGTGAGTAATTCAGTCAATATTTCAGGTAAAGGACCAGGATCGGAATGTTGGTTTTTATATAAGATAAGAAGTTGTTGAATCATATAAATCCCAGCTAAACGCTGTTCATCTGGGCTGAGGTTCAAAAACGTGTGTGCTACTGTTTCATCACCATATTTTCCGGGACTGTCAATCCAGTGAACGGCTGATCTGGCTAATTCTTGTTCATCCATGGAATCGAGTAGGTGATAACCCCTTCGTTCTCGGAGTAGTTTGTCAGCGGTTTGGAACGAATGTTCGGGAGACCTTATATTTATTATAGGTGTTGGATAAGTTCTGTTATTATCTGGACATATCGGACGTATTGGATCAGTGAAACATCTAGTATTATTACCAGATCTTCCTCTACCTACATAGGCTATAGTTTCTGACTGTCTTGCAGGAAATTCTAATTCTCCCTCTTCGTTTTGTTCAAACTCGTCTACTGCCAATCTCTCTTCATGTATTCGTTCTATTTCTTTTCTGATCTTTCGGCACATAGCTACTATACATGTTTGCTTATCATGTTTCCCGTCTGATATATTCTGACTCCATCTCGTAAGAATTTGCATTACTTCCGGGTTTACCCCCGGTCGGTCTTGATTTCTGATCACACAATTTATGAGGAAACGTAACAGTTCCCCCTGTATTTCCACTTTCTGGTATTCCATAGCTCTGTTAATACATTCAGAATCTCGCCCTGTTTGGACAAAATGATATATATTATCTAGATGCATAGTCATTCCTGGTAGTTTCCCTAAAAACATCGCAGCTCGTCTGATACGTAATGATGCCAGGACCATTTCGTCCTCTTTGCCGGGCACAGGGTCATATCTACAATCTACTAGAAGTTCCTTAAGTGTGCGGGTATTTATAAGTTTGGGCGTACGTGGATGTGCTGATTCTTGAAAAGTAAGTTTATTTATTCTAGGTGGCGTAGAATACACGCTGGTAGCACCTCCGATAGCCCCATCTGGGGTACTGGGCGCGAAAGGATTCGTTGATCGTGATACAGCAACTATAGGTGTAGACACAGCTGTAGAAACGGCCGTGGGAACAGATGTAGAAACAGATGTGCTTGCCGGAACTTGTGTCGGAATTTGTGGTTGCAAAGGTACAGACACATGGTCTTGACGTTGAACCCCCCCAGCAGACGGTCCATGTGGTACAGGGTTAGCATACTCGGGAGCTGCGTCATCTAAATATGAGGAGAGAAAAACATCTTCTGCGGTTCTGGGATGCCCCTTTGGATGCGCTTTTATCGGAAACAATGGGGGTGGCAAGTCTTTTGGTATCTCCGGAGTAGCCTTAGGTAATCCTTCGGCCAGAAGGGGATACATACCATTCATAAGGGCATTTCTTTGTCTATCTCCTTGTTCTAATTTTACTCGTGTACCTTCTTCAATTAACAGATTTTCTCGAACTTTATTTGAATTTTCCTTACTTTTCTCTTCCTGTCTACGTGCTTTTTCTGTACGTCTATACGATTCTTTACGCCATAATTCAATGGCGTCTTTCTGTGACTGTCTAGCTTTCCTTTTCCATAACTCTTCCTCTACTTTCACGATGCACTCTGCATCCCAGGTCCCAGCTGCGGGCCACCTGTGACTTTCTGGTAGTTCCTTGGTGTAGTCCGCCCATAAATCAAGAAATAATATGGCGTCTAAGCCATGTTTGAGATACATAAAGTGCCCTGGAGTGTCCCTAGGAGGAATAGGAACAGCTTCTTCGAGTACCCCTCTTCTAGTTGTGATCTGTCTTAATTTCGAAAAGAGCGGCATACTGACAACTGATCTGATACTTATTCTTAAACACACTTAATACAAAGTACAATAATGAACAGTCATTCATACCACAATATGCAGAACGTATTTAAAACATTTAACATTTAACATTTAATGAACAACAATGATGGCCGTCCACTAAGCATAATACTCGATACTAACTAGATAATTCTGATTTCATATACTAGACATACTCGATATACTGCTAAACAGTACATATACACTGCTGAAACAGTGCAGACCAGATTTGTGTACCCAAATCCGTCTTGACCGGCACAACCTATGTGCACGTCAGAACGCCTCCCCAGCAATGGTACTCACCGGGTAGCTCGGAACGGAAGGCCTCAGAACGGAACTGAACTTGAACTGGACTCGACTCGAAAACTTCGGCACTTCGGATCATCGGAAACTTCGGAACTTGGTGGGCCTCTGTATACCTCGGATCTTGCTCTCTCAGCTAGGCTCTGGTTGGGATACTTCGCACTTCTCACCGCCGCGTCTGGGTGTTGATCGCAGCCTCAGTCGCCCCCGCTTGACCGGAGGGAGATACAGGAAATCCTGCTGGTACGCGTTGTTGTCCGTCCAGCTGTGGCAGGAGACCGGGCCTGCAACGCACCACCGGCGCGTGAGATGAGAAAGTGTCCCTATTCGGGCGCCATTCATGTGGTAAATAATTTAATTACCGGAACTGAATTTGATACGGAATCTTAGTAAAATAGCTCAGTAAAATAAGAGGCAGAATCCGTGGTATAAGAGGTTTCAGAATGGGCTTTATTCCAATGGACGATTCGAATCGTGGCCTCCAAGTTCCATCACCACGGGGGTTCAGGAAGTGGAGTACAATACTTTATTGATAAGTAATCATTTTTATAGAACAGACATTACAATGAAACCAATGTAAGAGGCGTAACAATTGATAGCAAAGATAACATTTCACATGCGTAGCTGAAAGAGGCGTAATTGGGAGTAACAAGGAAACGTCATTGGTTGTGATGTCACATATGGGTGGACCTATGAAATAATTTCGCAATGTCAGCAGAAATACTTGGCAGAGATGCGCGCGCAGCAGCATGACGTGTGATTGACGTGCAACTAGGGGGTGAAGGGGACTTGACATTTAGCTCTACATGTGGAGACAAGAAGTCTGGGGGGTCAAGTCAACCTAATCCCAAATCATATCTAACATCCTATGTTTAAAGAACTATGTTATCCACAAAGGAAGGACTTTTGGACAAAATCTATTCTATACTGACTGTGTGTGCGTGCACAAGCGTCTAAGTGTCTATATGAGATGCAAGGGCAGAAACCTTCCATGGTAACGGGGCTATGAATTACTTGCATGAGGACAGAGAAACCGGGCCCTTTGCTCAATAGCTAAAGGAAATGTTTACTTAAACTACTAGACAGGAATGCATCGGCTGAGGAGCGAAACAGATAACTTGAAGGTGAAATACAGTTTTTGGCAGGCAGACAGACCGGCCGAGGCAAGCACCGTTAGCCGCACAGGGAGTAGGACAAAGTTCATGGATACAGATGTGAGCTCAGACTGGAGCTGTCAGAGGCAGAGAGCAGGGAAAGGCTTGATGGCAGAATCAGGGCCTACTCGCCTGAACTGCAAAAATGGAGTAACTGAGCCATATAAAGTCGGTGGCCTTTCGTACTTAGGAGTCGAATATCCAGCCCATTCATGGCGGATCTGAAAGAGGACATGTTGACGGTGGACGCACATGTATTTGCGTCTTCATAACTGGAACTGGAGGGAACATACATGTTACTTGTAACATGCACATAGAACCGTTGGGGTCCAAGATAGGGGACATAACTGACCAGAAAAATCCATATTTCCACACTTAGACTGTCTGTAGTGGAATTTTTTTTTTATAAGTGTCCTTTAAATGCACACACTTCAGTTTTGCTGGTAGCTCCCTTACAAAACATGTCAAAAAGAATAAATGTGTGTCAACAGGAAGCTTCAAGGAAATCCATCAATTACAGCAAATTTAGGTTCCAAGCATCCTTTATACTTGCAGATTGGCCAGTTGTGCACATTTACATTTCCTTCAGGCAGCAGTCACCCTGGCAAGAAGGCTTTTTAGGTGTCGGCACTTCCCTCCGTTCGCAGCACAAGAGACTCCCTGCTTTGCATCTCAACTGAAGCATTCAATTGTCGGATTTAACCATGCTGGGACAGTTGTCTTTACACAAAAAGCAGGGGAACGAGTTTTCTAAAATTGAAAAAGTATGGACAAACCATGCCTCTCAGATCCCCCCCTCTCCCCGCTGCGACCATTGCTTTTAGTCATGTTGCACAGCAAAGGCGCTGCTGTGCAACATGGTTAAAAACATTAATTAAATCAATAGATCTCGTATAGGCAAGATCTGTTGGCTTTACCGATGCTTGTTAGTATAGAATCCTTACCTGTGGTGACCTACACTTAGAGAAACCATTGTTCGCACACAAAAGAGGCAGGAACCTCAAGGACATACTGGTCCACACACGACCACGCATTGGCACAGCCACAAATACGAACAATCCCTCCCTACAGTCTGTCCAGGGCCACCCTCTTTGTGGCAATTGCAGCACGTGCCACCCAACCAAAAAAAGTAGATGGTTAAAATTCAGGAATGGCAGTGAATGGGAACAGAGGAAGTTCACCAACTGTAACAGCCGGAAAGTTGTGTACATGATCACGTGCCCCTGTGGGCTAGAGTACATTGGCATGATGTCACGACCAGCCAAAATCCTAATCGGCGAACATAAAAGTAATGTCCGATGTAAAAAAAAGCACCACAAAATGGCATCACATTACTTGTCCGAAACCCACACAGTAAATGACCTACAGTGTACAATCATAGAGCAATTACCATCAGAAATTGGTCTCTTAGAAAAGGAACAGCGCTGGGTGTTCCGCCTGGGCACTAATGTCACTGGTCTTAACGATAGTATCCCTTGGAACCAGTTCACCTAAACAAAGTAACCCTTGGATGCCCCCCGCCCATTCTGTGCAGTAAAGTGAGATGTTGGTGCCTGACATCACTTAGCTCTTTGGGGTATATTATCTACCTCATGAATCCTTCAGCCACGTAAACCCATTGGGGTGTAGCCGACAGTCTTTATTCCCCTGTGCATATTTCTGAATTTACTTTCAATTGGCAAACCATTTTTTTCCCATTACCAGACTGAAAGCGACTAATTATGCTTGCTTTTTTCCCGTACTACATGCCCCTAAATAGTGTAAGGAACACCGGCGGTGTTTTCGTCCCCCGTTCCCCCCCCCCCTTTTTCTCACTTTGTTTACATAGGGGATTAACCACTGGGCCCGTATTATGTGCACCGAGTCGGGCGCATCACTTCAATCAGTTTCAACATCGAACAGCGCAGCCGCAGGCAATTGGTGATTTAGCGGTCTAGTTCCACAACTGCTTGGCCCGCATGACGCTTACTCTGCTGGGCGTGTCAATACAAGCAGTGGTATTTTGGCACAGTGCAGCTGCAGTTTAATGTTGAGGAAGCGATCTATTCTTACCGCCGCTTCCAGTCCCTGGTTTGTGGCTCACCGTAACCGATGTTGATTAGGGGCACATCCCGCCACACATGTACGCCTTACGAGTGGCAGGAACACACAGGCAACTAAGGAGAGTATAAATTCTGAGACCTCCCAGCTTCTCACAGACTACGGAGTCGCGGAAGGGAAGTACGTAGGAGGTAGTACCGCTACACATGTAAGTACGGCATAGCCGTTTCAGCAGGATCACCACCACTCGAACCAAGTGAGTACCTTATGCATCGCTGAATTTGCATTCATTCTCCTTACAGAGAGCAATTAAGCACGGGGTCCCCTCCGTTTTTGAAGGCGCATGATGCCATTGGCTTCTATATAGCAAGTATACAATCTATCTACCTTTTTATTCCCAATTTAAAAACTTCTTTTGCCAACCCCATGGAAGTACTGCAGCGTCCTATTGGAATAGACTTGTATAGAGTGTGTGTTTTATGTTAAGTGTTGTGTATGTCCAGTATCTCTCCCCCCTTTTTTTCAGGGCACTGCACTGACACTGATACGCTTATAGTTACGTCTAGACACTGTGTATTTCACCTTTACAGGTCACGATCTTCACGTCCGGAGTGTTTCCACTCACCTAATGTTCCATTTGTACTTTTGTGTTCTTTTACGGATCAACATTTAAGGTATTACCTTGTTCCAGTCCATTTGACCATAGTAGGCACATTTGGCTACATTTGTAACTAAATTCTAAACATAATATTCCTTATGTATAGACGGTATTAGACTATCGCATGTGAGTAGGGTAGGGATCTGTGCACCCGTCCTGAAGAAGAAGCTTGTGGCTTCGAAACATGTTGACACACACAGGAGATTATGTACATTAAATACACCAAACCTCCACCTCACTATTTTTAACAAAACCAACATGGAGGTATATTAAAAATCTTTTTACTCCTCACTTGCCAGGTATTTTTTAATAAGTCACTCACCATCCACTCCTGACCTTACCACTCACAACCCTTTCACACTACACATAGTGATTACATCAGTGCTCCCGCGTACCCGCCAGTGAGTAGCACGCCGCGTCCCGTAGAGGGGCGCGAACACCCCTATGATGAAGCATGACACCAAGGACCCTTTTGGTGTGTGAGGGGTATTTAAAGAACACATTCTCACCATTGTAGGAAACACATCCAACCCCAGACCTTTTTCCGTTTTTCGCCTATCTTGTGTGGGTGGATTCTACTTGCTTATAAATAACAGTTGGGGAGATTGAATCCACTCTCTGTGTCCGCGTGGACACGTTCCCTCTCCACTCCCTCCATTGATATGTATGTTAGTATAGCTAGCCTGTTTTGGAAGTGCTGCCTTCTTAATTCATTATGTTTCCTGGCTGTGTTTCATTTTGGACACTGGTAGGGTAAGTCTGCAGACGAGGGTATGAAGGAGGTCACCATATCTGACTGGTTCAGGGCATTGCATAACAGGGACGGATTGGCACAGCGAGCAGTCGGGCATTGGCCGAAGGACCGGTGTGTCAGTGCCCTTTGTGGACTGTTTTTTTTCTCTTTTCCAGTCCACAGAGGGCACTGGACAGGGAGAGTAAAACAGCCTTGATGGGGGGGTTGGGGGGGCTCATGTGATATGGCCGTTGGGCAACGATCAGCTGTGGCCTCTCCTTGACCCCGAGTCTTGCCAAGCTATCGCCCTGACGGTGGACTGGGGAGCGAGCGATTGCGTGTCAGAATCGGCCTCCCTATGGTCAGGTATTGCTCAGGCCATTGAGCAATTCTCACCTCGGCCCCCTGGGGCCCACACAGCCTAGAAACAGTGTTTCTACTTGACACCTCGCCCACAACCCTTCTCACTCAGGGCATGGCGGGCGGGGTAGGGTAGGTTTATGCTGGGGCCTCTCTGTCTGTAGGGGTCAGGTGATGTTGTGACTTGGGCCATCTTCAGCTCATTCCCCACCCGTATGGATGGCCCAGCAACTATGTTTTATGCTTAACCCCCTCCCCTGTCAGGCCATTGCCCTGAGGCAGTGGTAGGCTGGGGAGGGCTTGAGTAATTTAGTAATACAAGGGGGCCTGGCAGTTGTTCTGTTGCTCAGGTAATGGAAGGCTGGGGAGGGGTTGACTAATTTAGTAAAATAAGGGGCCTCGCTGTTGTTCTATTGCTCAGGGCATAGGTCATTGTCACCTTGGCCCTAGTGTCCTTCCAAGATCAATATTCTCCCACTTTCATGCCTTGCATGTGCATAGGCATATGTGGCCTGAAGGTCAGAGTTACAGAGATGAGTTGGTAGGTTCGAGTCCCTGCATCTGCTCTCAACATCCTGTGATTCTGGGCAAATCACTTAATCTCCCAGGCTCTTAAATAAAAAATCTGATGTGGTGCACTGTAATTGGTGCTTATGAATAGTGCTCAAATAGCCTTGGCATGAGTTCACACTATATAAAACTGTCAAAAGGAAGAACAACAATAAAAAAAAACAAGCATTGGCATAGCCAATAGGTCTCGCCTTTGGGACCGCATAACTGTTTAGCTGTGCAGCACATTATAGAGACAGTAAACCGTCTCAATGCCCAAGCAAGGTATTGAGACTTAATGAAAAAATAGTGTCTATTGATTCAACAGTCTATGACATTTTGCACAATAGGCAAAGTCATCTATGCATTTGGAGATCGTGAACTATTTGTAATAATATTCATTCCACAGGATACTGTCAGGTAGCACGTGATTAACAATGCAATCACTAGCTCAAGAGTAATGTAATGGTGAGAATAGTCTTGGACTACGGTGCATCCAGTAAACCTATCAATAACTACATTCTAGTTGTTAATACCAAATCATATTAAGAGTGCCCTGTTATATATGTGTAGAGCGAGCCAAGGAGGGCAACACACTGAACCAGGGGGGCAGCACACAAAGCCAAGGGGGGCAACACAAAGAGCCAGGGAGTAGCACACAGGGCCAGGGGGGCAGCACACAGAGCTAGGGGGGCAGCACACAGAGCCAGGGAGTAGCACACAGAGACAAGGGGGGCAGCACACGGAGCCAGGGAGTAGCACACAGAGCCAGGGGGCCAGCACACCGAGTCAGGGGGCAGCACAAAGAGCTACAGAGCAGTATATTAACCCAAGTGGAAAAGCGTACAGAGGCAGAAGGACGTGTTATTATAATGGAGACACATGTCTGCCTGTGATTCGCAGAGTACAGCAATGGCGCCTGCTGGGCCCGTGGAAATGAGGGGCCACCCCAGGAAATGGCTACAGCAGAGCTCTCCCCCATGCACTTCTTCGGGGGCGAGTGGCAATCAGCTCCTGTGAGGGCGTGGGGGCGGGGGGCTTCCAGCTGGGGAAGTAAATGATGTAACATATCAGTAACCCGGGGAGTTGATCTCAGGTGTTGGACTTCGCTGCCTGGGAAGAGGCCAGGGAAGTTCAGTATTTTCCCAACATGAGGGCGGGAGACGGAGGGAAGGGACGGAGCCAACTAGCTCCCGGCACAGGTGCCGCACAGAAGAAATAATATAAGCACACTGTCTGCCCCTACACCAGACCTCCGTGGGGCGAACCATCGACAGGCACGGGGGGGCAGGGGAGGAGGCTTAGACCGTACCAGCAAAAACACAGTGTAGCCGTCAGAAAGGTGTGAAGTTGTGACTGTAAACAGATGTGTTGTGAAAGCATCTGGGACTCGCATTAACTTTCCAGAAGAGTTTCCAACAGCTGAGGGGCCAGGCCCGGGGCCAGCGCTATATACCGCAGTACAAACAAGATAAAAGCACGCATATATCCACACCGCTGTAAACAGACACCTTCAAAGCCCCAGCCCTCGCCCCATCCCAGAAGCGCACCTAATTGTAAACAGCCTTGTTAAAGGCACCGCTGTGGAAGGAATGCAGCTGCCACACTGCGCGCCGCTGCTCGCTCCCGAGAGCAAAACGCTGTGGGAGTCAACATTTGAAGAAGAGGTGGGACATGCGCCCGCCTTTGGCCATTTGCGTGCTTTCATTACTGAAAGACACACGCAAAGGCCAATCCAATGTGTTGGAGGAGTTATACGCACACAGAGAAGTTTTGAGCCCTCACAATAAGCCTCCCATAGAGCAACACATGCGCGCTGCGCTATGCTCAACCTAACAAGCATTGACTACGCTAATAGGTTTTGCATTTATGAGAGTTAGAGCTATTGGTGGTGTAAATGACAATGTGTTTTACCCGTGTGTTATGAAGTGGAGTGGATGTATGTGGTGTGGAGTGGAATTATGTGGTTTGGATTGGAATTGTTAGTTGTGGAATCATGTGGCATAGAATTATGTGGCATGGAGTGCAGTGGAATTATGTGGATAGTAATTATGTCGTTTTGAGTGTACTGGAATTATGTAGAGTGGAATTGTGTGTCATTGAGGGTAATTATGTGGAATTATACTTTGTGTTGTGTAATGGTATGTTGTGCAGTTTAATTATGTGGTGTGTTGTTGGATTTTGTGGCATGATGTGGTATTGTGTAGTGTGGATTGGATGTATGTGTTGTGTAAATGTGTTGTTGAATTATGTGGTGTGTTGCTGAATTGTGTGGAATTATAATGGGTGAAGTGGAATTGTGTTGCGTGGAACTGTGTGGCGTTGAGTGAAATTATGCTGATTAGAATTATGTGGTATGATGCGGAGTGTATTTATGTGTATTGTTGCTTTGTGGCATCAAATGAACTTAAAAGCCACGTTACCTTTCAGATTCCAGCAAAGCAGTTGTAGAAATGCGAAAACATAAATAAGACTGAGGGCTGGCTTTCATCCCACAGAAACGCATGCTCAATTAACATATTGTAAAATGTATTTCTACAGCGCTTACTACCCCTGATGATGAGTTGAAGTGCTTTCTTATGAGTAGCAAGCTACTCCAGAACCCAAGATTAGAGGTAAATAGTAGATTGGTAATCTTTTTTTCTTTGTGCATTAGTTGCACATCTTTACTCTTGTACTGTACATCGCTGATGTCTTCTCATCCAGACCTATACCAGCGACATCAAATATGTGCACATCATGACCGGAGACATTGCTGTACCGTCCTGCAAATTCTGCATCTGCAAAGGGATCTTCCGGGAGCTACAATGCACTCCAAGTATTGCGGTGGTGCAGAGATGCCATCCAGGTGCACCCCATGAGAGCACTACTCTGGGCTGCAGTGCTGTCTGTACAGATACCATGAAGGGATATGTACTAGGAAAGCAGTAGTGTGTTGTACCGGAGCCATTTCATCCACATGGGAAGAATGAAAGTGTTAGCTGACTCCAGGTTCCAACCTCCACAAAGTGCATTTAACCCACTGAGCAATCGTCCGAAGTGAGTAGGTGAAAGAGGTGAACGGGTGGAATAAAAAAAGTAATTAAATAATCTGTAAATGAAAAGAAATGATATTCCATGTAGTGCGAAGCGCTTTTTATAAGGTTGAGAAGCTGTTGGCAATAGCCCACAGACCTTGCTTCAGTTTTGGTGCTACCTCATGTGTCTTACACACGGAGGGCATGTGAAGAATTGGGAGGGAGTGTTACTCAGATAGAATATTGAAACCAAAATCACTAGTTGTCTGAAGGTCACTTGAACCATGATTCTGAGAACAGAGGGTGTTTATTGCTTTTTCTGAATTCTATTGCGGCATTTGATACATTTTCTCTTTGGAAAAGTGAAGAAGGTTCACTTTGCAGGTTTGCACGTGTTTTTCTATGACCATAACGTTTTACCTATATCTCTTACAATCATTATCTACCTACCTCTGCGTCTTTCTATAGCTATGTACCTTTTCTTCTGGCTACCCGATCTTTCTGTCTTTACCTTATGTCTCTACCCATCACACCTATCACTACCTGATTTCTAGTTCTGCTTCACCTATCTCAATATACTGTCTCTTTACCTCTCTGTTCACCTCCTCTTTTCCCCTAGCCCCCAGTTGGTACTACCCAGCAGAACTGGGGATCACTGTCTAACTAGAGTAGTGCACACAAAGAAAGAGGGGAGGTAGGACAAAGTGGCAAAAGGTACTTCCATTCAGGGAAAAGTGCAAAATTTGTGAGGGAGCTAGATTTAATTTCTTTTGAGTGTTTTGCAAAATGTTTTTATGACTGATATGCAAAATGTATTTCTTTACTGTTTGTCATTAGAGGTTCTATTCTCCAAGGTAGAGGTTCAGAACTGCTCTTACATGTTCTATTCCCAGAGATTCCAGTCTTACCCTTTTCCCTTTACTTTATACTAGATTTCTGATATTTGTGAGGATCAGTGTCAAGGACATATCTGGTTGAGAAAGAGTATCTAACTACATTGTGCAGGGCGTTAAGACTCCAAGTAAGTATTCAGTTTTCAGAACTGCAGTGCTACTAGTCTTTACCAATGTTACTGGCTCTATAAGCTTTAAAATGCTTACTTTATCAAGCATTTATCTATGAATTAGCCCTCTGAGAGAAACTAAATGGTGTTTCATAGAAGTGCACGCCCCGCGAAAGTGGTCCACTTTTATTGTCAGTGCCCGAGCCAAATTGTGATCCCAATCCGACCCTGTTGCATAGGCCAGTACAGCAGGTGCTGTGTTGTGGCAGAGTATGTATTCTTAAGGGTAATAGGTACCATTGGTGCAGCACAGGGCACAAGTTGAGGGTACACGCGAGTAGATGGCATCTACCCACTATTTTCTCAGGGTGGACATCGTCTACCCAGCCAAGAGGTTGGGCTCCACTGAAATATACTGATCTTGTCCAGGTGTAATTTTCAGGCAGCAGAACAATTTCAGCAGTGCCTGCACATTGTTTGCTTTTGTTCCGAGCAGCAATGTGCAGGCGGGAAAGCGCTTATGGTATTTCAACTACACTCATAAAAAAAGCCAAAGTTAAAGGTCCATCAGGCCTCCTTTTGTTGGAGTATCCTGGCTGGGAGTTGTCAAGAGCCTCACACCTCTATACAATGGACGGGAAACAAAGGTTCACAGCTTATCACTTTACAGGTACTTAAAAGAGGCATGCTATTGACTTTTTTCAGGCCTGCATATAGGAGATATGCATGCACTGTAAGAATATCAGATGTGCTGGTCTGTCCAGTATTCACACAAATAATTTAAATCCCACTGTTTTGTTTGATTTATTTTATGGAGCTTCAACACAACTCATCCCAATGCAGGTTATCTGAGTGCTTTACATGACATGTACACATTATACATTAACAATACATCATATGTGTGTAAATTGATGTACAGAATGTGTTACATAAGGGAGTGAGGGTTACAAGGTGTAGGAGCCACCTGTCCTTCATAGCTCACTGTGCTATAGAAGGATTACAATTTATGAACTGCAGGTAACAAAAGGATCTCTGTGACAACCCGCAACAATACCAACTCCACCGCCCTCCTGGAGAACCTGAACGACAGTGGCCTTGCCCAACTGGTTACCGATACCACACACAAAGCCGGACATACACTCGACTACATGTTCACCTCCAGTGACAGAATCAAATTCATCCACATCACAGAACTCACCTGGACTGACCAGCCATGGTTCACTTAACCAACTCCCATGATCCGCACACCAACCCCCAAGCATCACAGCTCCTCCCAACACAGCTATGACAAGGTAACAGAGACATAGTGGACACAGGCCCTCAGCACCACACAACTTGATACTTTAGCAGACCTTGCCCGTCTAGAACTTCTCCGCATAGATCACCAAATGTGCCGACAAAGTCGCCCCAATAAAACCAGCAAAAAACAAAAAACTCTCAAAATGAGCCAGCTGGTACACCCCAGAGCTCAGAACCATCGAGCACAACAGTTACCGACTCAAGAAACAGTGGCGCGCCACAAGGAACCCCTCCGACAGAGTAGCTCACAATGCAGCCCTCAGCAACTACCACCAGCGCATCAAGGAAGCCAGGAGCACAGCTATCACAGCCTGCATCGATACAGCAGCCAACCACATGAAAGAACTCTTCAAAATAGTCAAGAAATTCTCCAACCCAGCCGCTACAGAGAACACACTCCACCCCTCTCAAGAACTCTGCAACACCCTCTCAGACTACTTCCACAGAAAAATTGCCACCATCTAAACAACTTCGACCCTCACCCCACCACTCTCAACTTCAACAGCCTCGACCAACCAGCACACATCACCCAAATGATCACCACTTGGTCTCCACTCACCACTCAGACCACCATGACCATCATGCAATCTATTCATTCTGGGGCACCCACCGACTCCGGCCCCCACCGTCTTTTCAACCTCGGAACAGACCCTATCATCACGGAACTCACTAGCATCATCAACACCTCCATCACCACAGCAGCCTTCCCGGACAGATGGAAACACACAAAGGTCAGACCCCTCCTAAAGAAACCCTCTGCTGACCCCAGTAAACTCAAAAATTATCGACCGATCTCCCTGCTCCCCTTCCTGGTCAAAATACTCTAGAAGGCCCTCAACAAAAAGCTTACCGGATATATGGAATAGAACCACCTACTTGACACATCCCAATCAGGATTCTGTGCCAACCACAGAACTAAGACCACTCTGATCGCTGCCACAGATGACATCAGAACCCTCCTCGACCAGGGAGGGACTGTGGCCCTAATCCTCCTCTACCCCAATGCTGCTATCGACACTGTTTCCCATCACACCATCATCAACAGACTACAATATTAGCATTCAGCAAAACGCCCTCAAGTGCATCACCTCTTTCCTCACAGGACGCCTTAGAGCATTGGGCTGCCTCTCTTCACCTTCGAACCCAAGGACATCCTATGCAGTGTACCCCAAGGATCATCATTGAGCCCCATCTTGTTCAATACCTAAATGACCCACCTTGCAGACATCGTCAGATCTCATGGTCTCAGCATAATTTCCTACGGAGACGAGACTCAACTCATCCTCTCGCTCACTGAAGACCCCTCCACCACCAGAATCAACTTTTGCAACGCCATGACGAATGTAGTCACATAGATTAAAGACAACTGCTTTTAACTCAACTCCAACAAGACAGAACTACTGATCTTTGGGAAGAACACGACTGTATGGGCCCACAGAGGGTGGCCAGCAGAACTCTGACAAACACCCACACTTACAGACCATGCATGCAACATACTCATCATCCTCGATAGCAAGCTGACCATGAAACAACAAGTAAATGCAGTCGCCTTCTCCTGCTTCCCAGTTCCACACCCTTCGCACACCCGCAGAATCTTCAGATGTATGCCAGTCAACACCAGAAAGACCGTCACTCAGGCCCTCGTCACCAGCCACCTCAAATATGGCAACGTTCTCTACGCCAGCATCTCCACCCAGTTCCTAAAAAGACTTCAGACCATACAGAATGCTGCAGCCAGACTAATCCTGGACCTCCCCAATTGGACCCAGTTCACCCTTTACCTTAGAAGCCTCCACTGGCTCCCCGTCCAGAAGAGGTAACATTTCAAGATCCTCACGCACGCCTACAAAGCTCTGCATGATCAAGGGGCCGGCCTACATCAACCAACGACTGAAATTCTACCTACCTGCAAGACACCTGCGCTCCTCCTCTCTATTCCGTGCCCACCCCCCACACATCTGTCACAGCCGCAACCACTCCTTCTCCTACATCGCCACAAAGACCTGGAACTACCTACCCCTCCATCTTCTAACAGCCCCCTCACTGGCGGACTTCAGGAAGAAACTCAAGACCTGCCATTTTAACTGAGATGCCGCACCCATAGCACCCAGATACCCCCTAGGGGTGACAGTGCTGAACTATACAAATGGAGTCTGTGTTAAAAGCAGTAACCCACTTATAGAAAATAAAAATTTGTCATCTGCATGTTACATAAAGTGCTTTGCAGGAGACATAATAACCCTCTATGCTACTTTGATTCAAAACTGGGACTAGACAAAACACAGACCTCTCCAGCAAATACCTTATCCTCCAGAGTTATCTTACCTTTATTATTATTTCCTGAGATTTAGCTGGCACACAAAGATCTCTGCAGCAGGGGTCTTAATCCCATAAGATATTTTAAAATACAGACTTTTTAACCAATTAAGCAGAACAGATTTACGTCCATGTTTCTCCTTGTTGCCAAATTCTTTGGGGCAGGGTTTTAAAAAATAAATGTATAAGTTGATGCCCAGAATTTGCATCGGGCTGTGTCAATTTTTGGCCAAACCCCCAAAGCAAAATCTAGTTTGCTAAATATTGCAATGCGCTCAAATGTACTCATGATAGACCTGCTAAACATACATTAGGCGTTAGGCTCTGATGCCACTTCCTGTGAGGTCATGGGTAGTGATGCCACTTCCTGTGATGTCACGCGCTGTGATGTCACACACTGTAACGTCATGCGCCATGATGTTATTTGCATACCACCTAACTTGGTTAGTTCCCCCCCTCCCACACACTTGTTTTTAGGACTTGTGCCCTGGTGCAGCGGCTTTGGGGGCCAACTGGTTTGGGTGGATCTTTTTACTTCCATTAAGGCTGCTGCCTTTTACTACGCAACCAGGGCAGTTTGCTTGCATGTATTAGGACCTGTGGCACAATCACAACACTACAAGTACTCCTAAAGCCTGAGAAGGGCTCCCCCTTCCATGCACATGGGGTAGTACAGCTATGCAGATGTACATATACCTATACGGCATTTAATACAAATATTTATTCTTAACATGAAGCTAAAGAACTATGGACGCTGCAGCACTGAAAACAGTGTGATCCGAGAAAACGGACACCGTGTGATGTAAACATGAACACAAACAGCTGCAGGGCCTACTTTTTATTGAATAATCTGTTATGGTTATACAGTGATTATACAGTGCTATGCAGCTGTAGCTTCTAAGCCCTAGGGAAAGATGATGGCATTCAAATAGTAACCGTGGGCACTGAAGCAACAAATCTGATTTATTATTGATATCCCTACCAGGCACCTTAGGTCTTGTAAAGTGTCTTCCATGATGCCAAGAGAATGAGCGGTGGAGTGATGTCATTTCCTGTGGTGTTACTTCCTATGATGCCATGGCACATGCAAATTAGAGGGGCCTCATCTTTCCACTTTCTGTCCAGGGCCCCAAAAATGCAAGGACACGCCCTGGATGTGAACATCCACTGCCAATTGGAAAACATTGACCTTCACCTAGAAAAAGGGATATGCTAATAAAAAAACGCTATGGTCTAAAACAATGAGAGTTTTCATGGACCCTATAAGTCTAACTGAAAAGAAAAACAAACAATATTGTGCGCCCTAACGCTTGGTGTGCTTTATATACCGGCCTGCAACACATCTGGGAAGCGGCGGTTTTGGAAAGGGCCAACGTGTGCAGGGATCCGCCAGGCGAGGGGCCCAGAAACAGCTGGCCCCTAGGTAAATCCACCCGAGCAGAGAGAGGTTACGCTTGCAGTGGAGAGGCCTAGCCAATAGTGATATAAATCCACTCAGGAAAACAAGCGAATATCTAAACTCAGCCCAGTATCACTGTAAAAGCTCCCACAGCACTAACCTATCACCGGAGACCTCAGCACGCCTTCACTTTAACAACCCCCAGTTTACCGCTGAGCATTCAAACTATCTTTACTTTTGTGGCCCCTCAGCAACCTTCGTATTAGTCACAGCTCACTCAGTCCAAATACTAACCCCCGAGAGCTTACCGACCCTTACTGTTGGTTGTACCCCTTAAATACAATACTCGCCCATGAATGAATGACCAACGTATATAGCGCGAACAAAGTCCCGAAGGCGTCAAGGTGTTGAAGTGGACCAACTATCTGACAGGAGCAAAGGACTTCAATAATGAGAGACCCGTCTGACTGATTAGGGCCCGCGCCTGCGTTGCAGTGCGCAGCACTGCTCGCGCAGCTAGAGCCCTTTTGAATTGGGTTTTGAAAGCTGACCACACGCTTGTGTGTGTGATCAGGCTTTCGCTGTCAGGCATTGGCCTTCGCGTGTTTTTTTTTTTTTTAAAAAGGCACACGATTGGGCAAAGGCGGGCGCATGTCCCGCCTTTGCTCCGCCCATTTCCGTCGGTGTCTAGCACGCGTGGCAGCGAGCGTTCGCGTCGCTGGCGCGCTCCCACTCCTCTGTGGTGCGAGCGCAACACTGATTTCGATTCCCTGCATGTTTTTGTTACGTCTAGCTGGGTTGTTGCACGTATAGTTGTTCATTTCTATATGGAATGACCCTTAAATGTAATGTGTAAATCCATGCACTATTTTCGTGGGTTTATGTACAATTATCATCTGGCAGTGCTTGGTGGCCCTATGGCAAGAGGTAGATTGAATCTGCAGGTCCTGGGCCTCAAAGTGTTATAGATCGCTTCAATCTATAGATGCAGTCCTGAACTTACCGCATACATTACTGCAGTAAAGCGGTTATTGATCTCAGTGAGGCAAACATTCATAATGGACTTTGCAGGCTTTCCAGTACAAGTGGAAATTTCAACTCATCTGGTAGCGCCCACCTTCCCTACCGTCAGCGCTTAACTCTGCAGGATTTGTAGTAAGCAAATGTGCTTTCTGCTTCATTGCAAAGTGGCCTAATTGCAGAATAGGGGCTGTGTGGAGTCTGACATCTTCATCTGCGCTTGAACTCCGGTCTCGTGAAACACAGATGGTCTATTACTGCAGAGCGTCCATACGTCCATAAAACCTTTATGACTGATTATTTGTGATTTGTCTGTGTGATGAACTATTGACTTAAAGTGGAACTTCAGTCCTTGATTGACATTTTTGCATAGTGCTCTAAATCAGGGTTTCCACTCCCAGCATGTTGCATGCTTGAATTTCTTATGGTTTGTTTCATAACAACTTTCTCAAATCTCTGAAGATCATAACATATGGACAAAGCTTTCAGTTCCTCACAAGGCTTTCTATCTGTTCCGGGGCTGCTAGCATACTACCGAATTCTTGAGGGTCACATTCCCATAACGTTATTTCGGTACACAAGTTTTCAGAACAGTACCTAGTATACGTTTCCTTATAGTTTTACACTTGTTTGGATGTTTCCGTGGATACTTTACATTTTCCAATTCAAGTTGATATAACCGTGTTTACTGCAGCAAATATGCAGTTTAGGACTTTCACCTCACCTCTGTAGATGAAAGGAACCCAGCGATTAGGAAAGGGGACAGAAATGGTGTTTGTTGTCCATTGCAATGGCTATAATGCAATCTCCCTTGTGTATGTGTGGTTCCATTCACTTATATGTTGACGCTCTACTTTTGTGCACGGACAGTAATATCTGTGTAGGCCATACATGTGTATTGGCACAGGTGCTCTATGTGCATTGGCACATAACAAGCATTGGCACTGTTGATATGTTATTACTATTTGCATAGTGCACATCTTCCATTAGTGTGGCTTCCTAATTCTATTGGCTGACTAGGGTTTGTGTTTCCACCTGTTTCAAGGGTTCACTGCACACCAGCGGCTTAATAGGATGAGTAGTGGCAGTATGTTCTGGTCTTAATCTCAGACTGGGTATTGCCCCTTTTGTGATATGCAGGTTGCGCATTGAGATGCAGGACTACAAGTGGTCATTGTGGGTTTTTGGGTGGCAGTGTCTTACTCCTTGATTTGTGAGTGTTTAGGGTGTGAGAGCCGGATAGAGCGCTTTACTATTTGAATACAGATCGCCTAACGTAGGTGAAACACTGATTGACCAACTGTTAAAGGTAGTCTGTGCATGCCAGTTGGATTGGATGTGGATGTGTTTGATGTATTGTGTAATGTTATGTTGTGTTTGTATTGTGATTAGTACTGTTGGAAGTGAGATATTACCTAAGTGTGCTGATGACGATCTGTGTGATACTGTCTTCACAGTATACTTGGTGAGGCACCTGCATATTTGGTATTTTTGCTTTGCTTGCTTATACGTAAATAGATGAAGGTACAGACCTCCATGAATCCTTGTGCCTAAAAGCGGTCTACTCCAAAGGTATATAACGGCACAGTGAAGTAGGAACTTTGATGAGCCATTGATGGAAAGACTTTTCACTGATGAGGCCCAACAGGTTAGAAACTGGTATGGGTTTGCTTTTGCTCCCTTCCAAAGGAACGTGTCCTGAAAGTGTGGTCTGTGTTGTACCTTTTAGAGTAGGATGCTAATTTGCTCACTGTGCCACTACAGATGTGCACAAACCTTTTTTAAGTGTCTTTTGTGTGATTGATGGGTTTAGGCACTCAGAATTACAGTTGGCAAAACAAAAAAACAAGCACTGGTTTAGGTTGCGCCTGAGCAGCGCATGCGCTACTCTGCGAGCCATGCTGTATTTGAGCATGTACTTGAAGATTCACCTACTCTCTGCCCATATTTGTAATTGGCTTGTGTCATTGTCCTTCCTAAATGCTGGTTTCTGATTCATTATTAGGCTTGTTAGTCCCTCCTTAGTACCGTTTTGTCTTCATTCGTAACCTCCCATGAGGAGTGGCCCTTTTACTTCTGTTGTTTCACAGTATGTCTTCTTTAGTCTGTAAGCAGTATTTTCTTTAATGAGTTTCTCTTACTGCAGGAGGGTCTCTCGCGCACAGTTGTGACCACCGGCTTGTTTATTTAACTCGTAGCAAATGGGGAGCTCTTCAGGGGCCATGGGAGACAGAAGGGGGCAACTCAGCGATGCCTTCAAGCATTTGGAATGCAATTGGTCTCGCATTTGCGAGAGTTTAAGCTATTAGCATTGTAAATGACAATGCCTTTTATTTATGTTTTAAAAACCAAAATATAAATAAAAGGCATTGTCATTTACAATGCCAATAGCTCAAACTCGTGTAAATGCGAGACCTATTGCATTGCAGATGCTAGTTTTTTTTTGTTGTAAATACCGGCACTTCTCAGTATTCTCTCCTTGAGTACCGGAACTTCTCATTTTGCTAGGAGAGCACCAGCACCAGTACCCCTAGTGGAGCTGGCTGGGCACAGGCTCTGTGGTAGGGTGACCAACCGTCTGTAAATTTCACGGACAGTCCGTAAATTGCACCTCACGTCCGTTGTCCGTGAGGATCCTTTTTACGGACGCCTTTTGTCCGTAATTTTAGGCATTACAGAGAACTGATCTGTTCCCCTGCGAGAGGCCTCAGCTCCGTGATGGGGCCGCCTCCCACTCCTCAGAGTACAAGAGCAGCCCCACTCCGCCCATTGTCATTCTGTGTGGGGCTGATTGCCACATACAGAATGGCAATGGGTCAGTCTGGGCTGGCACAGCATGTGGTGGCCTCCTCCTGCCTTGGTCCAGGGCAGGGCTTTCTGTCACCTAGAAGTGCTAAAACGACCATGCTGCTGCCACCTGAGAATCCAGTTATTCCAAGGAAGGCAGTGAAAGAAGTTCAAAGGAAAGGATTATAGTTATAGTATAGCAGCCATGGTTGCTGCTTTTTTTTTATTTTATGCAACTAACAACCATTGATAAAGCCAATAGTTCTGGCTTGTTGTAGGTGTAACGTTACTTGTTCCAAGTGTAACGTTACTTGTTGTATTATATATCTGGATGCAATGACACAAGCAACAAAAATACCAGTCGGGCGGCACATTATATTAAGCACAGATTTTTAGCTTATGTGTTTTAAGCCACGCATTTTATTACATTAAAACACCCTTTTGGAGAGACCCCCCTAGTTTTCACATCCCACTTAAAGCTCTGGAAACAACACCATGTCACAGTCGCCCCACGTCCAGGCACTGTGCATCATGCATGACTCATCCCTTCCACTTTTTCAGATTGCCTAAGTGCGGGGGCATAGTGAACCCTGCCCCACCGCACCCCTTGCTTTAGGAACTACAGCGAGGGTGGAGTTCTTGATGGGTCTCATAATTAATGTGAAAAGGTGAGTAAGTAAGTGAAGGGATGGGTGGATGATGGCTGGATAGATGAGTGAAATGATGGATTGATGGATGAGTGAAAGGGTGGATGACGGGCGAGAGAATGGGTGGATGGATCAGTGAAATGATGGATGGATTGCTGAATTGATAAGTGAAAGGGTGAATGGATGAACGGATGAGTGAAAGGGTGGATGAAAGGCTGGATGAGTGAGTGAAAGGGCGGGTAGATGGACAAAAGGATGGATAGATGAGTGAAGGAGTGAAAGGGTGGATGGATGAGAGAAAGGATGAATGGATGAATGAAAGGATGGATGAATGATAGGTTCAATGGATGGATTCATGAGTGGATGAGTAGATGGGTGGGTGGATGGAAGGATGGATGGCTAAGTGAAAGGGGAATTGAAAGTGAAAGGGGTAAATGGATGGCTGAACGGGTGAATGGGTAGAAGGATGAGTGACTGGATGGATGAATGAGTAAGTGAAAGGATGGCTGGATAGGTAAATGGCTGGATGGTGAGTGAATGGATGGATGGGTGGAAGAGTGGATGGATGAGTGTACGGATGGATAGGGTGAAGGGGTGGATGGATGGATGATGGATGAGTAAAAGGGTGGATTGAGGGATGGATGAGTGAAATGATGGATGGAAGGATACGTGATGGATAGGTTTGCAAATTGATGAATATGGGCACACAGATGGAAGGACAGAATGAATGGTGAAAGACTGAATGATGGATGAAAGTATGATTACACATTGTAAGCCCCATTATCTTAAGCAACATTTCTTATATATTGACTTTCACATTTATATGAGTGATTGTCTCTATATAATATGTGTGTGTTGTAACGCGCTCCAACACTCTGCCCCACATACTTGGGATGAGTAGCACTATAGAAGAAATAAATACACATGAGAGAGGCTCTATGTGAAGAGGAGGGGCGCCATTGGAGGGTGGTATCAAGGCCGGACTGGCCGGAACGGGCATCAGGCGTTTTCTCTGGGAGCTGGAAAGGTGGACTGGGGCCGGTTTTGTTACCACAAAAAGACCTACACATTTGCTTAAAGCTGCGCGCATACTGACAAACCATGAAGTGCACAATTGTCTCAACCTAATATAAACTTATTTTCACCTGTACTTTAGTAGTTGTCTATTTACTTACTTATATACTATTGCGCAACCTTCTCTGATGTGTCTGTAAAACGTACCTTTTGTCCTGAATTTTGACCTCCTGTCCTGAATTTTTGTCCTGAATTTTGACCCCTTGTCCTGAATTTTTACACTCACTGTCCTGAATTTGCACCCATGTCAGTTGGTCACCCTACTCTGTGGTATGGACTGTGATGAAGCAAACGAGGCTTTCAGAGTCGCGCATGCGCTCGCTTGACAGTCCAGAGCCAGTTTATTCCACACTGTTTTGCAGCTGCAGCCTTACACTCTGTCTGACAGCGCGACTGAAATGAGGCGTGGCCAGACATTGAAACTGTAGCGCTGTCCGTTAAAGTACAGGACTGCAGCTGCAGCCTTGGCTAGCGCTGTAAGTGCTAAGCGCTATGAGTGCCTAACGCCCTTCAGTCAAATTTGGCTCATGCGTGCAGGGCGTTATTGCTATTTTCTTGCAGATTTATAAAGCGCGAACTCAACACGAGAGCATTAAAGCGCTTTTCACGAGAAGCACAAGTTCTAAATGAAAACATACAACTTTTTTTGTTTGTATGGCAAGGGGTGCTCCCATCCAAGCGTCGGCTCAACGTCCTTAACTTAATCTCCCCACGCCATTAAAACAAAATTATCCTTTCGTGTTAAACATTTGCATCTCGTGTAAAGCGCTTTAATGTCCTCCGGCCAAGCTCGCGCTATAAAGCTGCAAAAAAGCACTGGCTATGCCTTGCTCATATGAGCCGAACTTGGCCGAAGGCAGCGCACTAGGGCGCTTTACATGGAAGAAGAAAATGCCGATATCGTTAAATGCCTGCCTCGCAGCCGGGTTCCCAGACACGCCCCTGCCAGACCCCCACGACCCACTCTAATCAATTTGGGGGGTACCGGCACGTCTCTTTTTCCATTTAAAGCACTGGTAGATACCACTCAGAAGAACAGCTTTTCACTGTAAACAAATCTTCATATCTTGAGTTCAGTCTGTTTTTAATATACTTACTAACTAACCCACTCAGTATGACAACAGGTGCTGCGCCATCAATAGTGCAGCAGGTGCAGTGGCGCCGGAACCAAGAAATGTAAGGCACCCGCCCCTTACCTGGGTACTGAAATAACGGGACATCGCAGCTAGAGTGAAGACACGCTCTCCGAAGGGTGAGATGAAACTCCTCTCTCTCTGACGCAACCCGAGTATTTATACGCAGCGCTCAGTTTTACTTTCGATCTGTGTTTGTTGCGTGACATGTACAGGGTGGGATGGGCCGGACTGGTAAACGAAGAGTAGTGGCGGCTGGTGACATTTGAAAGTGGTGCGGCGTAAAAACTTATATCGAAAGTTAGTGTTGAAGGTGCTCAGTATCAAGGAGGTACGAATTGCATTTCCAAACTTCAGGGAATGATACATACTTAAGACAATTTTCATCAAAATCTTAATATCTGCCAGTCACTCTCCTGGAAGGTGGGTTCCCTGCCGTTTTTAACACAGTATTAACGTTTCATTTTATTTGTGTCTTGTTACAGCTTAAAAAAATTAAATATATGCAGTTTGAGTGTGTTACGAAAGACGGAATCGTTTCGCCTATTCAATCAATCAATCAAGCATTTATATAGCGCACTAGTCACCCAGAGGGTCTCAAGGCGCTGGGGGAGGGGGGGGTCCGCTACTGCTCGAACAGCCAGGTCTTGAGTTGCCTCCTGAAGGCGAGGTGGTCCTGGGTCAGGCGGAGGTGGGTCGGGAGGGAGTTCCATGTCTTGGCGGCGAGGTAGGAGAAGGACCGTCCCCCTGTGGTGGCTCTTCAGATGCGGGGGACGGCGGTGTGGGCGTGGCCGGTCGATCGAAGCTGGCGTTTGGGAGCGTAGAAGTTGAGGCGGCTGTTGAGGTATCCTGGGCCTTGGTTGTGTAGGGCTTTGTGTGCGTGGGTGAGGAGTCGGAAGGTGATTCTCTTGTTGACCGGGAGCCAGTGCAGGTCTCTCAGGTGTCCGGAGATGTGGCTGCGACGGGGGATGTCCAGGATGAGTCGTGCTGAGGCGTTCTGGATCCGCTGGAGTCTCTTCTGGAGCTTGGCGGTGGTTCCGGCGTAGAGGGAGTTGCCGTAGTCCAGACGGCTGGTGACGAGGGCCTGGGTGACCGTCTTCCTGGTCTCGGTGGGGATCCACCGGAAGATCTTACGTAGCATGCGCAGGGTGTTGAAGCACGACGAGGAGACGGCGTTGACTTGTCTGGTCATGGAGAGGGAGGAGTCCAGGATGAAGCCCAGGTTGCGTGCGTGGTCTGTTGGTATGGGTGCGCTGCCTAGGGCGGGGGGGCCACCAGGAGTCGTCCCAGGCGGAGGGTGAGGATCCCAGGATGAGGACGTCCGTCTTGTCCGAGTTCAGTTTCAGGCGGCTGTTCTTCATCCATACGGCTACCTCTTTCATCCCTTCGTGAAGGTTGGCTCTGGCGGTGGCGGGGTCGTTGGTGAGGGAGAGAATCAGCTGGGTGTCGTCGGCGTAGGAGAGGATGTTGAGGTTGTGCTGGCGTGCGATGTCTGCGAGGGGGCTCATGTAGACGTTGAAGAGGGTTGGACTGAGCGAGGAGCCTTGGGGAACGCCGCAGATGACTTTGGTGGCTTCAGATCTGAACGGGGGGAGGCGGACTCTCTGTGTCCTTCCGGCGAGGAAGGAGGTGATCCACTCCATTGCCTTTTCCTGGATTCCGACGTTGCTGAGTCGCTGCACTAGTGTACGGTGGCAGACAGTGTCGAAGGCCGCGGAGAGGTCTAGGAGGATGAGGGCTGCTGTTTCTCCGTTGTCAAGCAGTGCTCGGATGTCATCGGTGGCTGCGATCAGGGCGGTCTCGGTGCTGTGGTTGGCCCGGAAGCCAGACTGCTAGAGGTCGAGGGAACCGTTCGTCTCGAGGAAGGCGGCCAGCTGCTTGTTGACGGTCTTCTCGACGACTTTTGCAGGAAACGGGAGCAGCGAGATGGGGCGGTAGTTCTTGAGGTCGGTGGGGTCGGCAGATGGCTCCTTCAGTAAAGCGGTGAGTTCGGCGTGCTTCCAGCTCTCCGGAAAGGTGGCGGTGTCGAAGGAGGTGTTGATGATGTCCCGCAGGTGGGGTGCGATGACAGCGTCGGCCTTGTTGAAGATGTGGTGAGGGCAGGGGTCGGTAGGAGATCCGGAGTGGATGGAGTTCATCGTGCGGACGGTGTCTTCGGTGCTGATCGGGGTCCAGGCGTGGAGGGTGGTGGTGGGGGGCGGTGGTTCGGTCGTGGCGTGCGTTGGTTGGGTGCTGAAGCTGTTGTGTATGTCCGCGATCTTGTTGTGGAAGTAGGAGGCAAGGGAGTTGCAGAGGTCTTGCGAAGGGGTGATGTCGTTGTTTCCGGCGTTGGGGTTGGAGAGCTCTTTAACGATGTTGAAGAGTTCCTTGCTGTTGTGTGCGTTGTTGTCCAGTCGTTCCTTGAATGCGGTTTTCTTGGTGGCGTGGATGAGTTGGTGGTGTTTACGGGTGGTGAGCTTGAGGGCAGTCATGTTGTCCGGTTTTGGGTCTCTGCGCCATGTTCTCTCGAGGGCTCGGCAGTTCTTCTTGGAGCTCTTGAGTTCGTCGGTGAACCATGGAGCTTTCTTGCTACCGGGTCTGCTAGGCGGGGTCTTCCGAGGGGCGAGGTCGTCTGCGCAGTTGCTGATCCACTTCGCGAGGTTGGTGGCCGCCTGGCTTGGGTTCGTTGCTCTGGTGGGAGGGTTCATGTTCAGGGAGGTCGCGAGCTGGTCGGCTGTGATCTTGTTCCAGCTTCTGCGTGCAACCTGTTGCTGGTGGTGGTGGATCGTGGTCCTTCTGAAGCTGAAGTGGACGCAGCTGTGGTCCGTCCAGTGGAGTCCTGTGGCGTGGCTGAAGGCGATGTCCTTGCTGGATGAGAAGACGGGGTCGAGTGTGTGTCCGGCGTAGTGGGTGGGGGTGGTGACCAGCTGCTTGAGTCCCAGGTTTGCGAGGTTGTCCAGCAGGGTGGTGGTGTTGCGGTCGTTGTTGTTCTCCAGGTGGAAGTTGAGGTCCCCGAGGAGGATGTAGTCAGCGGAGAGGAGGGCGTGCGGGCTGATGAAGTCGGCGATGTCTTCGTTTAATTGTGTGTGTGGTCCCAGGGGTCTGTAGATGAGGGTGCCTCTGAGTGTGGTCTTGGGGTTGATGTGGACCTGGAAGTGCAGGTGCTCGGCGGGTGCGAGGGTGTCATCGGTGTTGGTCGTGATGCGGATGGTGTTCCTGTGGATGATGGCGATGCCTCCTCCGGTCTGGTTGATGCGGTCCCTTCGGATGATCTTGTAGCCGTCTGGGATGGCTATGGCGATGTCGGGCGCTGAAGAGGCGTTCATCCAGGTTTCTGTGAGGAAGGCGACGTCTGGTGAGGTTGTGTCGAGCAGGTCCCAGAGCTCGATGGCGTGTCTGTGGATGGAGCGGGTGTTGAGCAGGATGCATTTCAGGTGGCTGCTGCTGTTGCACGTCTTGGTTGGTGCTGGAGTAGTGCTGGTCCGGATGCAGGTGAACTTGCAGGCGTTGCAGCAGAAGGGTCTGTGGGTGCGTCTCGGGGTGGCTCGGTAGCATCCTGGGATTCGGCCGGCGTTGAGAGCGTTGAGGGTGGCGGCGTCGTACGTCCGGCGGGTGGGCTGGGGTCTGCGGGGGCCAGGGGTCCTGGCGCTGGGCGCGGTCCAGGCGCGGACGGGCGCAGACGGGCTTACCTTTGGCGCACCTTCGGCGCTCATTCGGTGCTCCCGCTGCGCGCGTCCGCTGCGCAGTCGCTCAGGGGGCGTCATAAGAGAGGAGCCGGGAGAGCGGGTCAGCTCGGTGGCGGGAGCGGGGCGGCCAATGGGCAGGGGGGGGCGGAGTCGGCGGTGGACTGTGGCGGGAAGGGGCTCTGAGGGCGGCTCTGCGGCGGCTGGGTTGTCCGGTGGACGGCAGGGGACCCAAGGGCAGCAACGAGGCAGCGGAGCAAGGCTATGCAGGCAGCGGGCAGGAACGGGGCTTACAGGCAGCAGGCAGGAGCAAGGCTGACAGGCAGCAGGTAGGAGCAAGGCTGACAGGCAGCAGGTAGGAGCAGAGGAGTGGGGGCGACCTCGCCTTGGGGAAGGCTCAGCGGTCACTATTGTGACATACTCAACTCTCTTACGGAGATCGGTGTGCGTATATTACTGAATATTTAAACTGTAACTTCATCTCAGAATCGAAGAGTTGGACCCCTGGGGCCCGTGTGTATCCGTCCGACGCTTGTGTTACAAGAGCGAAGAAACATGTTTTTAAAGGCGCTTTATGATGGTGGTGTCCTTATATTACAATATGTACATCATAATTTCACAACAGAACCGGCGCATTTGACCCCAGCTCTTTATCTATGTTTAACGTCTGTGTGTGTGCACAAGAAGCCAGAAATAGGAATGTTTTTCATAGCGCCTTGTATGTGTGTGTGCTTATATTACTGTGTATGCGTCCAAGGGTTGTGTTTTTGTGGCGTCCCTTGGGGGTTGGAGCGCTTCTATTATACATATATTTAAGTTATACATCATTTCAGAACAGAAGCGTACACGAGCCCAAAAACATGTTTTAAATAGCGCCAGTCGCTGTACAAGTTCACAACAACAGCGAATAATCCCAAGTTTGACCACATGCAAAAGTGTAAACACATGTGATCTTCATCAACTGCACATTGATTGCATTCAAAGCATGCTTATGCAGACATAAGACAAAAGTAATATGACACTATACAAACACAAAAAAACAGTCACAAGCAAGAAACAATAAAGTTTGTCATTTTACACATACACGGAGTACCAATGTTTGACAAATTCTCGGACTACGCTCGAGGACAGTCACCCCAGAACCCCCTGAAAAAACAAGCATTTACAATGCAACGGTCTCGGCATTGTTAAAGTTCGAACTATTGGCATTGCTCATGACAATGCCCTTTCTTTAAATGTTTTAAAAACAAACACATAAACAAAAATAATGTCATGAGCAATGCCAATAGCTCTAACTTTACCAATGCCGAGACCATTGCATTGTAAATGCTTGTTTCTCTATTTTGTCGACTTAGAAGGCCTGTGGTGACACCCTGACAAAGCAAGTAGGCATGCTTTATTGATAATGACACCCCCTTACATATTGTCATATTGTATCTAGAATAGGTGAAGGTATTGTGATTATAGGTTCATGGCTTGTTTGGGGTGTGAACTGTCCTGAACGTGTCACCCAAGGCATTTGCAGCTACCTGATTGTATACATTTGGAATTAATGTGTACTATTTAGTAATGTGTGTGTAATAAAGTGCTATTCCCTTTCATAAGAAAAAGCACAAGGCACTGACTGGACAATGATTTATTGAGTAGTGTTCTTATTTACCAACGAGTTAGGGGTACCAGCCTACACCACTTCCCACGAGTAGGTTTGAGACTGCTCTCCTTCCCTACCCCAGTGCTATGCATTCACGGAGAGCTGTTTGTTTTACAGGGAAAACCAAACTAATGAGGGGATGGTTGCTGGGAGAAGATTAGTTTGGGTGTCTGGGTGTGCAGTGCAGACGGAGCATTCACCCGACCCTTCCCCTGCCGTTACTTCTGTGAGAGCGGACACCTAACCTCACACTTTCTGTAACTTTCCGCGGCCTGCATGTGCCAACCTAAAAGCCTCCGACATGTGGAGAAACCCTGCGTCGCACGTGAATGTTGAGGTGTATTATTTTTATCAAACATGTTACTAGATAGAGCTCCTTTACGAGCGATTGAAGCTGGTGCTGTGCACACTATTATGAACAGATAGATCTGTGCTCTCGGAAGTTGTTTGTGGGTTTGCGCTGCAGAATGAGTCTGGTTTCATAAATAGCATGCAGCGGCGCCTGCATGACATGTGAGGTTCTAAATACGGGGTGCTTCTTGTACGCATGGACAGTCAGAGTGTAAATTAAAAGGATAATGACCGGGCTGAGTGCACTGTGTCCAACTGGAGACGTGAAGGGAGGCAGATTGTTACCGTGCTAGGAAGAGATATGGTTTAGAGTTAGAACACGTGCTATGCATTCACGGAGAGCTGTTTGTTTTACAGGGAAAACCAAACTAATGAGGGGATGGTTGCTGGGAGAAGATTAGTTTGGGTGTCTGGGTGTGCAGTGCAGACGGAGCATTCACCCGACCCTTCCCCTGCCGTTACTTCTGTGAGAGCGGACACCTAACCTCACACTTTCTGTAATTTTCCGCGGCCTGCATGTGCCAACCTAAAAGCCTCCGACATGTGGAGAAACCCTGCGTCGCACGTGAATGTTGAGGTGTATTATTTTTATCAAACATGTTACTAGATAGAGCTCCTTTACGAGCGATTGAAGCTGGTGCTGTGCACACTATTATGAACAGATAGATCTGTGCTCTCGGAAGTTGTTTGTGGGTTTGCGCTGCAGAATGAGTCTGGTTTCATAAATAGCATGCAGCGGCGCCTGCATGACATGTGAGGTTCTAAATACGGGGTGCTTCTTGTACGCATGGACAGTCAGAGTGTAAATTAAAAGGATAATGACCGGGCTGAGTGCACTGTGTCCAACTGGAGACGTGAAGGGAGGCAGATTGTTACCGTGCTGGGAAGAGATATGGTTTAGAGTTAGACAGTGTATGCGGGACAACAGTCCGCACTCGTCTTCAGTGCTTAGAAGGGCATCAAGTTATAACAAACGACACTGAAACATCACGTTATAACAAACGACACTAAAACACATCACGTTATAACAAACGACACTGAAACACGTCAAGTTATAACAGACGACACTGAAACACGTCACGCTATAACAAACGACACTGAACCACATCACGCTATAACAAACGGCACTGAAACACATCACGTTATAACAAACGACACTGAAACACGTCACGGTATAACAAGCGGCACTGAAACACATCACGTTATAACAAACGGCACTGAACACACCATGTTATATAACAAACGGCACTGAAACATAACACGTTATATCAAACGACATTGAAACATATATGCACAAGCTCTCAAGAGCGTTTCCACTTCGGTGCCCGGTAGCATTTGCAGTAGTCTAAAGGCAGAATGAGATGCTGTTCTCTGGCGACGCTTTCCAAGTGGGCGTTGCATAGAGTATACATGTATGGTCTGTCAGTGCTAAAACAGTAATCCAGTACCCCTAAAAGTTTAAACCTTGCTCGTTCAACCTATTGCCGGCCGCAGCGGCTCTCTAAGGTTCCGCGGGGAGCGATGTAAGGAGGTGCGAGGAATGATACTCTGGAAGAGGCTGAACAGAACACGGGACGGCGGGCGAGATCTACTTCCGGCGAAACAGCAAGACCGGAGACACCACGCATTAGTGCGTGCAACGGTGGCAAACGACTGACAACAGCAGGATTCCTAAAACGCTCCGCTGCCCTGATTCCACTCTCACCTTCTGAATCCTCTTCAGGGCCATAGCCGCCCAAACACACCGGCCGCAGCGGCTCTCTAAGGTTCCGCGGGGAGCGATGTAAGGAGGTGCGAGGAATGATACTCTGGAAGAGGCTGAACAGAACACGGGACGGCGGGCGAGATCTACTTCCGGTGAAACAGCAAGACCGGAGACACCACGCAGGAGCCAGCGTGGGAGTACGAAGGAGATCAGGTGAGGGAGCAACGCCGGGACACCACCGCCTTTCTCCGAGGCACAGCGAAAATGCCTCGGAGAAAGGGAGCCTCATTTTCGGATCTGGGGGCGTGTTTTGCTGTTGTCTCCTCCCTGAGACTTCTCGCAAAAAACACGCCCCCCGATCCGAAAAAGACGGGGCTTCAACGGAGTGACTGGACCTCTTCTCCAGTGGCTGGCCAGCATTTAAGAGGCCAGCCAATGGAGAACAGGAGCGAAGAGGGGCGGGTGCAAGCCCCTCTTCTCAATGACATTAAATCTCCGGACTTCCGGTCTGCCGACCGGATGGTCCCGAGACCTAAAAAGTCGATACGTGATTAAAACCAGGGCCAAACGTCGCGTACCAATAAAAACGCAATTTGTAAGCCATAACAATTAACAAATTGCTGTCATTGAACATTGAACGCATGACAGCTTTAGCGTCAGCCTTATCACAGTCTTAATAGCTAACTAAGCTATTTAAAAATGTCCACTGGTTATGGCGGTGCTGGGAAAACCAATTACGCACGAGCGCCCATTCAAGGAAACGAAAACATGCGCCCGTTGCACACTAACCCTTGCATCACTGGCGCTGTGAGTTACAGAGTTAAAACACAAAAGCACTGGTTGCTGCAAAGGCGTGCTTATTGAATAAAGTGTACTCTGCTCTGCGTGAAATTTAAGGAAAAGAAATGCTAAATGAGAGACACCTCTGCATAGTTATCTCCTTAGGCTTTAACTGCACAGGTAATTATCTTCATTTCCGTTCTTTCTAGAAACCTTTGGACCATGAGCCAGAGGCTGGAAATTATAATTTTAATTTACTGATAAAGTCCGGACAATGAATACCACAGACCAGTCGCGGCTCGCGGGGGGGATCGCGCACGGGGGGGGGAATGAAATATTAAATAAAAAACTAAACTTACCTCACAGCCGGTCCACGCCACCTCTCAGACCTCTGCTCCCCTTGGGCTTGGCGCCTTCACGAACGGCACTGGAGGGGCCTGCCAACCCCTCTCAGCCAACCCTGGCGCTGCCAGCAGCGCCAGGATTGGCTGAGGGCACAGCTTACGCTATGCCCGCCGCCTGCCCATTAGGAGACCGAGGGGCTCCTAATGGGCATGCGCAAGCCAGTGCAAACACAAGTGCGCATGACTGGGCACGGGTGAAAATTCGCTCACCTTCCCCACTCATGCGCACTTGTGCTGCTGCCTGTTGCCCCTGCCCCCTGGTCTGACAATCATGTCAGTCAACATGACGCCGGACCGCCCACCCCCTTCAGACTCTGAAGGGGGTGGGCGGTGCGACGTCATGCTGACTGACATGATTGTCAGTTGGTTCTCCCTCGGCGTCTTTGAAGTAAGTTTAGAAACGCCGAGGGAGCTACGGGCGGGAGCTACGGGCGGGGGGGCTACGCCCCAATGCCCCCAATGGACGCACCGCCACTGGAAGAGAAGCCAGCCTGCCCGGCCACTGCAAAAGGGGTTAGGGGAGGTTCTTCTTCCAAAGAATTTCCGAAGCGAATCTAAAATATGGTGCGTTTTACAACACGTTTTTAAAATATTGAAGCTTGGCTAATCATTGAATGGAGGGATGGGCATGGCTGAATGAATGCATACATAGTTAGATGGGTGGATGAATCTACATGGAGCAAATGGTCTCAGTGAACTGACCAAGGATGGGTACGAGAGGTACATACCTGATAATGATTTTAGCAGCCTACACAGCAACCCTGCATTCTTTCCTACTCCCTGCTGACGAGAGGCAACAACCTCGAAACACGTGTCCAGGGATGGCTAACGCTATTCACACTTGCACTCACGACACGAGCATAGGTGTACTCGCCGACGCTGACTACAGGGACCACAGTTCTTTGGGGTAACACGCAGGTAGGTCAGCAGTGTGCGACCATTTTGGATTCTGACCAAGGATGGGTGCTGTGGTTTTCATTTTAATTTGTGCATTAAAACATCACACTCCCCAAACAGTACTACCACCAATCCTTGTGAAACATGATTAGCCCGGAAGTACTGGACACAGTGCACTGATATATCACCTCAAATAATTTAACACAAAGCTTTTGGCTTTCATCTAAAATGGGCAAGAGAAAGAAATAACAATGTAGTGTCCAAACGGGACAAAGTGAAACCAGGAACCTTGCATCAATCCTAGCTTCCACTTGACCACACTGTGTGATCCCAGGCAACTACTTCTTTCCACAGTGCTTCTTTTCTTTCATCATTACATGCCAGCACCTTTAATACATCAGCACGAGGTGTGCGCCTCACAAAAACAAAGTACTATAATTCAGTGGCGGGGCGTCCATTGGGGGCGTTGGGGCGTTGCCCCACGCACAGTCACACAAAATAATAAATTATAATTCCCCAATAAATTGCAAATTGCAATAAATGCAGCGCAGTGCACTAGTAGTGACTGACTGAAGTTACAAGCGAGCGCGCGCCGCGCACTCACTCGCCGTCCATGGGTGGGTGTGTGTGGGGGCGGGGCTGCCGCTGACGTCGGAATAGCGCAGCAGACATTGATTCAATTCACTGCGCATGTCACGTTTTGGGCTTTATTGTTGAATCCTGGCCCGAACATGCGCACACGTGTGTGTGCTGTATCTATAGCACCCATCGACTTCAGCGGCGACTGGGACCCGAGGGTGCGTCTCATGATGCAGCCCCCCGGGTCTCATTATGGGCAGGGAGTAACCCTGCTCTTAAGCCAATCCTGGCGCTGCTGGCGCAGTGGCACTGGTAATGCAGCGCCAGGATTGGCTGAGTCTTTCACCGCGCGCGCAGGGCAGCAGCAGCATGGTCATCATGATGACTCATGGTGCCGCGTATGGCCAATCACACTGCGGCAATGTGAAGCCCTGCAGTAGTGATTGGCCCTTCCTACGCTGTCGGCGCACCACGTCACCGCGCCAGTGCGCCTGCTGCTGCCAGTGCCACACGAGAGTCGGCACTCGACAGACACGAGACGAGACGAGACGACACGCGACACGACACGAGGAGTCAGATCAGATCACAGACTGTCAGAGAGTCAGCACCAGTCAGGCAGTCACGAGCACGAGTCGTCGAGACTCTTTAATTATTCTTTCCATATAATGTAAGTTTTTTTATTAACAACACTAACTGTATAAGGCATAAAGGCAGTGCAGCAGCAGCAGCAGCGGCGCACGTGTTAATACATTAAACCTAGACCTGCTGGCTTTACCAATGCTTTTTACTCTCTGTGATTTTTTTAATCTTTTCTGGAAGACTGAACCCGTAAAGTTGTAATCATTAGGGCACGGCTCTGAACACTGCTATATTTCATGGCTGCTCCTGAACATGTTGGCTTGATGTCATGTTCCCAAAAATACTAACAATCGGTTCCAGTTTGTCTGTAGAGAATACACATGAAACACTGATCAGTTTGATATCTTTATTGTTTAGTTTTCCTCAATTTTACAATCCTAAATTCATAGTAACTTAAATGACAATACTGTAATCAATCACTTGGAAGACGTTTCGAAAAGCTAGGAGAAAAGGAATAAAACATTCAAATATAAACGACCCTGTTAATTTCTTGTGCATCGCTTAAAACAATGGGAATGTTCTAATATTCTCCTCCTCGCATTTCTTTCTAAAACTACAGGCAACATGTTGCAGGCACATGTTATTGAGATGCTGCAAAAAAAAAAATTACAACTAGCTGGAAAATGAATGACAATTTGCCCTGTTCCAAAAACACAGTAATAAAGTGCAGTGATAAGAGAAACAATTCTAAGATTAATCCTAATCGAAACCAAAAAAGCTAAACAGAAGGGCATTGACCTTGGTGACTTGATATTCTGAAAGGCTAATGTGCATTGTTCTGTAATGGAACCTCCTTACTGTTGTGTGGTAATAATGTGAGTTCAGTAACAACCAGTGACTTCATTCTAGCAAAATGTAAATGTACGCTTACTTTTAAAACATCAAACGCTAAAATCATGGAATCAAGGGGGTTAAAAGCAGTCACAGTAGTTGCACGTGTCAGTCAGTGGAAGGTTAACAAACGCAGGTCCTCACAATCTGCTAGAAACTGTGCAACCATTTCTTCAGGCTCAACGATCCTGGTGCACCAAGACCGCCAGAGGGCCTTTGGGTTTGAGAAACAGTGTCCTTTTTCAGGAGCTCAACTGGCCTTTCTATCCCAAGCTTCAGCCAGTGCAAAACCCAAGACTGCTGGCGATTTAAAATGGCTCGAAAAGCTTCTGTGACACTGGGATCCGTGGTTGCATGTTTCTGATTCTGCAAAGGGAGTCTGCTGCAGAAGTCACATGTGCACTCGATTTACATCTACAATCGCAGGTTCATAAAAACTATTGTGGAACTACTCAAATATTTTCTGCGTTTACTCAAACTGTTCGAGTGCATTTCAGGACTGCTGCAGCGCTCGGTCGGTCCCTTGAATCAGAGAGGTGCAGGCAATGACGTCTAGTAGTAGTAGTCTGTCTCTCTGCCTCTGGCTGATCTAATTTGATACGCAGGTTCGGTTCCCGCCCGTTCCCCCCCTGGTTCCGTTAGTGACGTGTTGTGGCCCCAGCTAATGAGATGATCGCCACTGCCTGGCCGACCATGTAAGTGATGGATTATTTAGGGCCTGTTTACGGCTCCTTGTTTACTGCCGTAAATTTGCAGCGCCAGCCGCTGACAGTTTCATCTGCATAATCATTCCGCTTTCCCGCTTTGCCAGTGCCACCCTACACTGGTGGTTACACGTTACAGAATGCGGTGCCGCGGCCCGAGAGTCGTGCGACAAGGAAACGCGAAGATCCAAAAACCGGGCCCTTCCGCGGCCCATAATACACACTTCTGAAATGTACACAGGCGCATTCTTATTTCCTACGCTAATCTTGGCAAACAAACATAAGCCCCAGGGTTTTGCAATATACACAGCGCCGGTCGCCTCTGTGAACAGAAAAGTCATTTATGCTGTTACAGTTTATTGTGGCCTACACAGGGTCCACACTGTCAGCTACAATTTCTTTATTTATCATTTTGGTTCCTTATTGTACACATTGACTTAGTGGTGGTTATTGATAACAGAATGACAGAGGTTTGACAGTTTTGTACGAAGTGCACACATTTGCAAAACAAGTTTGATATTCTCGTTTACTTTTCAACCATTTATATAAAAAAGCAATAACTGCTGATCATGGGCTGAAGAGCAGACTCACTAACGTTGCCAGTTCTACAAGGCCTTTTGCCTTAGCTCAGTCTTCCCAGAATTATACTAAACATCCCTTGGCATCCTCTGAACTTTGTCTCACCCCATTCAGCTATAGGGAAGTCAGTGTGTACTCAATGGAGCCACTGAAAACCACGTTTTCAGTCTTTGAGGCATTCAGTCATAGGCAGCTCTGCCTCATTATGTTATGTATGTATATGTCTCTTCCAGCTTATGCATTTTTTATGCTGTTTCATGTCGTTGCTTAGATCAAAGTGGAATGACCGTGTAATTAATTGTTCTACCCCTAGGTTTTGGCCTTTCTCGCTGAGCAGAGTCATGGTAGTCTGGTCTTTTTATCACCTCTGTTGAACTGTGGGACTTTTCAGTGTATTCAGGTTAACAGCTATTCCTACTGGATTAATGGAAGAGCCGCTTATGTGCCGTTTCTGAGTCTAAGTTTGCACAGAGTCGCTTTGATGTGAGTTTTGTATCTGAATGAGTGAGAGAATGAACTGTGCCATTTCTCTTGTTTAGAAGCATTATTACTCAGTAGTTTGTATTGAGTTGTCGTTTTAGAGGGCATCCTGCTGCCCACTACATGGCACTGGTGATCTATTGTGTGTGACGGTGAAATGGACTATCTAATAATGTGTGTAGTATCTTTGGGTGTTGGTGTGCATGAGGAGCATATTGTGAGGATATTGTTAATGTTTTTACTAGAGAGAGATCAGAGTTTTGTGTAATGGAAGTTTTGACTCATGGAAAGGTAGCGCAGAACTTCAGAAGGTTAATGTGCCTGCTGCAAAGAACATGTACCTGATGCAGATCACAAAATGCACATGATGTAAATAGGTCAGTGAGTCACTGCATTTGTCAGAGAGATCATTTTGTTACTTGCAGTTTGTAAGTTGTAATCCTAACATACAACAGTGAGCTATTATTAACTGTCATGTAAGAGCTGCATGCAAACTGCAAGCAGGTAAAAATTGTAGCGTTATGTTCCCCCCCCCCCCCCCCCCCCCCCCAGTCTTTGTTTGATTACCCTAATGTTTCAAAAATAAATTGTTCTATTTTTATTTTCAGCACCTGGTAAAGCCTGAAACATTAACTGAACCACTACCTAATTTTTGGGCAATTTTGGGACAGAGAACAGGAGGACCCAACCTCCTTTGCTGCTCTTTCATCCCGTCTACGACCCAGCAAACAGTGTTAAAGGTAAGGAAACTGATGATATCTTTTTTTAGATTGGAATTAGGGCTATGTTTGTGGTCACTGGTCACTCTAGATGGTGGTTGGGGTGGGTGCACATTCTGAAGATTGTTCTCTCAGTGGATAGCATTTACTAATACTGAGCCTTAGCCCTGTGCTTTGGGCAATAGCGGTTGTTAAAGGCACTATCTATCCCTTGCTTTGTTCAAGGCCCTCAAACAGTCTCTTTTGCAGTGTCTTCAGCAACCACTATGGCACACAGAGGCAGCAGGCAGTAAGGCTGTATTTTTAGCAGTCCTGTTGTCCAAAGGGGAGCTTTGGAGATATATTGCGATAATGCACATGATAGATGTACTTATACTGAAATTTGATATTATTGCACCAAATCTTATACGTTGTACTTTGACTATTGACAGGCTTCTTTCATATTGGTAAGGACAGCATCGACATCCATGATGAATACGGTAGAACAATTAATAACACGGTCATTCCATGCACGGCCACTACAAGATAAACTACATATAAAGAGATTAGGACCTGATCGGCCAGACCTACAACTACAACAAGTTACCCAGGACAGAGGAAAATTGTACACACGTACATTCTCAAACACCTGGTACACAAAAGCTGAATGGCTTACACGGTGTCCGTCAAGAAACAAACTGTTCTGCTTCCCCTGCTTGCTGTTTAATGGTGATTTTCCTTGGACAAGAGAAGGAGTGATAGACTTGAAGCATCAGTCTGAAAAAATCAAAAAGCATGCACACACAAGAAAGCATATAGAAAACGTGACAAGACTGGGAATGTTGGGAGACACACCGATTGAGCAGCACATAAACAGTGCATACCGCCAAACAATACAGAAACACAATGAAGCAGTTGATCGGAATAGGCACATACTATCAAAAATAATTGATTGCATTCGTTTCTGTGGTGCTTTCGAACTGGCATTGCGAGGCCATGATGAATCTGAAGATTCCACAAATCCAGGAATATTCAAAGGCCTTGTGGATTTAATAGCAAGCATAGACAAGGAAATGGAAGCACATTTAGCAACTGCTACAGTCTTTAAGGGCACCTCTAAAACTATACAAAATGAACTCCTTGAGTGTATGCTCGAAATTATGAGAAGCCATATTGTCCAAGAGTTGCAAAACACAGACTTTGTGGCAATTCAGGCTGATGACACCACTGATGTGGCCACACAAACACAGTCCGTATTAGTCTTTCGGTACCTGGACAATGACAATAATGTTGTGGAGAGGTTCTATGGTTTCACTCATTTAAGAGACTCTACTGCAGAAACCATTACTGCAGCTATACTGCGTCAACTGAAATTCATTTTTCCAGAGGTGCACCAAAAAAAAAAAATTATTGCACAAAGCTATGATGGTGCGTCCATAATGAGTGGAAGCCTTGGTGGAGTACAGAAAATAATTGGAGATGTGTACCCTTATGCTCATTACGTGCACTGTTACGCCCACCAACTTAATCTTAGTATGCAGCAGGCAGTATCAAAGATCTCCGAGACACGAATTTTCTTTCAGGATGTAGGAGGCATGGCAGCATTCTTCTCACGTTCCCCAAAAAGAACGGAAGCACTTCAGGAGATTGTGGACAAAAGGGTTCCAAGGGGATCCTCAACTCGTTGGAACTTTAACATACATACAGTCCAACTAATATATCAATATAGGGAGGACCTTGTGAAATGTTTTCATAATATAGAAGTCAATGAAACCTTTGATTTCAAAACTCAAAGTGAAGCCCGTGGCTTTGCTAGAACACTAGAAGATAGAGTTTCAGTTCTTTCTGTTTTTATTTCAAGACATAATGTCAGCTGTCGAAAATGTATACAATCAGTTACAAGCACGAGAGATCGATACTGTCTCTGTGAAAAGAAATACCGCTATGTTTGTCGAGCGCATAAGCATAGTGAGAAATGAGGTTGACAATTTAGACAGCAAACTGCCAGAGGCTTCAACTTTTGCAAACCACAGGAAAAACATCTCCATTCTGGTCCGAAATGCAAAGGAGATATGTGACATTGTAATTGTGCATGCACAAGAACGTTTTGCTTTCACAAAACATTTGGTGAGTGCTGCATTATTGGAAAGTCAAAACTTTGCAAAATATGGTGAATCCTTCCATGAGCATGCTCTGCATGAGGCTGTGGAAGCTTATCCTATGCTCAACCAAGAGGACCTCAAAGGTGAGTTGACTGTACTGTACTCAATGCCTGTGTACCGAAATGCCAGAGATGCCAGGGCTTTGCTGACTTTAATTCATAAACTTAATATGGAAAAGACATTTACAGAGACAGTGACTTTACTTAAATTGTCATAACCACTCCTATGACAACAGCAGAGGCAGAACGATCTTTTTCCGTCTTAAAGAGGATTAAGACATTCCTAAGAAACACCATGCTTCAGGAAAGACTAAATGCTTTGGCAATGCTCTCTATAGAGAGCAAGTTAGTTCAAAATATCTCTGATTTTAACGTTCAAGTAATTGAAAAGTTTGCTGCTCTTAAAGACAGACGTGCTGATTTTAGATACAAAAAGTAAACATATGTATGTTCAATGCTGCTAGTTTCGGACCACCTGTTTAGTTGTTTGTTAAATAAAAAACACCTGTGAGGTACTCAGAAATGCATTATATCTCAAAGTCTGTTATGAAGCTCTGTGGTTATACTGAATAAGCAGCTACCTATGTTATAGGACATGATCTCTTTATTACTGTAATAACTGCACTTTCTTCATTGCTTTATTAACCTTTCTGCTTTCTCAAATTTGCTTGAAAATGCACAATGTTTCCACTCTTTTTTCAAAATTTTCTCGGGGGGACAACCCCCCTTAGGTTGTTTCTGGCTCGCTCGCTACGCTCGCTCACTATGCTGAAGTATGACAAACATTTTACGCCTCACCACTTTCAAATGTCACCGTCCGCCACTGCTATAATTTACTCCATTCACAGGGCTTTAAGTGGGATGAAAAAACTGGGGGGAGGGGTGTCTCTCAATGGGGCGTGGTCTATATAATTAAGGGCATGACTTAAAAACACCTAAGCTAAAACCTGTCCTTAGCATAGTGCGCTGCTCGACTGTTATTTTGCTGTTTCTGTCATTTCACCCAGATATGTAATACAGCAAGTAATATTATACCCAACAGCCAGGACTATTGTGTTTGTCAATGGTTGTTAGTTGCATAAGATAAATAAGCAACAGCTAAGTCTTAGTTGTATATAATATTGAAAATGTTTAAGTTCGGAAATGACGAGACTGTGAAAGAACTATAAGGACTCTCTTCGAAGTTACATCTAAGGCAGTGAAGGGTGGTACTGCCCCAGAGTTAAGATTTTTTTTCACCCTGAGGATGAGAAAAAAAATGGAAAGCCCGATAGGGACTCGTCTCAGCACCTGCTATTTAGAACTGCCGGTGCTGAGCATCGGCAAGACCCGGGTCACTTAAAGCCCTGTCCATTCATAGAAACACCCTAGGCTAGTGCTTCCCAAACTTTTTAGAACTATGACCCACTTTTTAGCATGACAAACGTTCACGACTCACCAATCTTTAATGGACAAGAGAAAGGCGATTTTCAATTTAATTTAAGCATTGTGTAGTAACACCCTGTCATTTACAGACATACAGACCTACAGTTTTACTGATAAAACTAGATTGCACACAAATGATACCATGTGGCTATTGAGTGTCAGTGAATATTTTTTATTGTACATCACATAGAAAAGTTGTCTTGATTTGTTTGTTTTGTTTTGATCCTATTAAAATCTTTTAATCACACTTCAGAATTACAAAACATGTGCTTCAAAGTTGCTGTCATAACTGATGAATGTGTACAGTTCATTTACAGGTATTTACTTTTTGCTGGATGTTACAAAAATGGCACCCTACAGCCTTTCACAGTCTCTGTACTCCTGCAAGACTGTCACATATTTCTCTCTACTTTTCTTTTTTCTGACTGCACAGTGAGAGGAGTTTGTAAACACCAATCCCCATATTAAAAAACATAAGCAGTAATTTCTCAGAAGGCATAACCTGACTTTGACCTATGTCATTGACATGCAGCAAATGCGACAAGATAAATACAGAAATTAAAGGCATCTTTATTTATTGCTTGGACTTTCAGGACCACCAAAAATAAGCTTGTGACCCACTGCCCTAGGCCATATGTAGAGGACAAATGGCAAACCAAATAGCATCTGCATCAGGGCAGTGGGGGAGGGCATAAATGTTTCTAAGTTCATGATTAGAATATAGTCCAGCACAAGATACATCCTTGTAAATGTATGTCTTCTATTAATGAAATTTACCTACCAATCATCTTTCAACATTTATTCGTCTATACCAAACAAAAGAAAATCGCTGATATGTTTTCAATTTTGTTTCTTTTTGTACTGAACAATTTTATATAACTCTTATTGTGCATCATACATTTTATATACCCATTCCCCTTATTTCTTAATACACGACACATCTACTGTTAAAAATCACACGTGAGAGATTATTTTGCTTATGCCATTGATAAATAAAGGTAAAACACAACAGGAATGTAGTCAGTGCTTAATATGTAAAAAATGTAAGTGCCGGGGCTCTTCCCGAAAAGCCACTGCAGCCAGCACCACACATTGCCCCTGCCTGCACTGCCAATGACAGCAACAACATAACACCTAACCTTCGCACTCCTACAAGTGTGACGTTTCAGACTATTTCAGGCCACACAAGGCTATAACAATGGCGTGAGAGGCTGACTTCATGTTCAATACCATTTGACTTAATAAAAACAGTTGTTGTGCACATCTCAGACAGCTCTACCATGTGGTAGACTGTCACCAGAGTTGGAGATTATGCTGACAATTAAGTGGTGGAGCCGAGCACTGGAAACCACCATTTCAAATTAAGCACTGATTAGAAGTATATAACACGTATCAGTGTACACTTCAAATACTTCATCACATTGTCATACAACTCAATGGTACAGATTTTATCAAGTTTGAAAGGATGAAAAGCTGAGTTGGTTGTCTTCGAATTAGACCCTGGCTGACACACACAGTTCTCTGTTTCAGATGCAGTTAATCTCTGAGCTATCAGCCTTTAATTATATATATGCCTATATCGGAAGTGCCTGTGGAAGGAAAATTATAGGTGTGGTACAAAAGCAAACTGGACCGCCTGGGTTAGGACGTGAGAGATGTGCCTCTGTTGGATGCATTAATGAAAGCAATATTTATTTTTGACTGTCTCTATAAAGGCGTTTAATACTTTGAACACGTGTGTATATGTGCTGCCACTGCTATGTTTGTTTATGTAAGTATGCACATGAGATATACTTGGGTGTGTGTGTGTGTACGTGGCATACATAGCAGTGTGTGTGTTCACCTTTGCTGCGTCTAGCTATTGCTCGGCGAAAGTGCGCGAGTGTGCAAATTATGCTGAAAAATGTGCACATGCATGGGGTGAAATATTTAGAATGTGGGTGTAGCTACGTGTCTAAGGCATTCCCAGGTGCCTCTGTTTGCGAGCGTGTGCATGCTCTTGTGAACGATGTTGAAATAATGGTCATGTCTGTGTGTGAGCTAAGTGTGTTTGTGTGTGTGTGTGTGAGTGTTTGTGCACATATTGGCTCTCGTAGGCACAACACTCTTCAACCGGGGACTCGGGAGAAGAACAACAATGTCTTCGGTGAGTCAGTGACATAATTATATTTACTTTGCATGTAATATGGCATTCTGGCAGATGCATACTGTAGACCCGGCCCTGATGAATAAGTGCTGGTGCTAAGCACTGGAAAGCACCGGCACAAATTAAGCACTGAATGTAGTCAATACATTTGGCACTGTCTGAAAAAGCTGCCCCCATCTTGCAGCATGGTAAAACGATGTATCCAAAAAGGACCCCCCCTGGCTTCAGTCCTCAGACACACACACAGGCAAAGTCCTACTCCCACGCATGTATCATACGCACATTATACACACATTCGTCGGTGCATGTTTCTGGGCATTCACACAAAGTGGAACCTTATCCAAAAGGGTCAGTAGGCAACACTAGCACTGACTCAGATAAAAGGGCCAGGTCACACTGTTAATCACAAAATATGGTATCCTGCCATCACCACTTTATGTGCTACACCTAGGACAGCAACTCTCCCTCCACTACGAGGGTACGCTCGATGCCCCCTCCAGGCCTCAGGACAGGACCTTTGCATAGTCATGAACAGGCCTAGGCCTCGGCGTTAACGGTACATTAGGGTGATGCCAAAGTCACAAATAAGTCAGGATACCAAATTCTTCATCATAGCAACATATTTCTAAGCTGGATTTCCAGACTCTACATCAAACAGACTCATTTTGAGTCCCAGATAATCTCTAATGAGGGTTGCCAATTCTCTACTCTGTTGATACTGAAAGTCAGCCTCTTGTACCTAATCATAAGTCATTTAATTAGCACCTTCTTTCTCACATCATCACCTAAATGTCTATCAATGTTTCTAGCTTGAATTTTATTATTAATTCTTAAAGCAAGACATTTAGAAAAAAACTATTGTAAAATGTAGCAAGACAATGTATTTATATCCTCGCATAATAACTCTTTTTAGTGAAGATATAACATTTATACATCAATGCTCAGCTTGCCATTTACAAAGCATAGCACCTCAGTTGTCCAATTGTTATATAGTTGCACTTGATGGTAGACTCAGCACCTTTTTTAAATTGAGAACCACATAAACCAAGTTATTATCCGATACTAAAATTTCACCTCTAGCTACCACCATTGGAATAATCTGATCAGTAAACTATCAACACTTCATTTAATTATTGGGTTCGTAGAAGGGCCACCAAATTGATAAAACTTAGTAAGCGAGTCAAGGCTGCCAGTGCTGGAGAGGTACCGACCAGCTACAGTGTCTGCTATATCTGACTTGTTAATATCCTCACGACTACTAGAGTGGGCCTTGACTGCTCAACTCCGCCACCACATTAGAGACAAATGTCTATATTTAGGGTGCAACTGTATTGGGTGCTCTCCTACAGCAGAGGTGACAACAAGCAATTGTAGCTACAGACACTAGCAGAAACTAAACCTCATAACATTGGATATTTAGCTCATCAATACCTTACCCAACAAACAACTAACAGAAAAGTAGCACATCTAGCTTGCTAAAGGCACGGACAAATCCACTGAAGAAATTCAATGAATTAAAAGCAGAAAAGGGCTCTGTGGGTCAATGAAAAGAGAAAAAAACACCAATCTCTCCCGTCTTCAAAAAGATACCATAACTTAATTTGGTGAACTAATCAAACCCTGTAAACTAAATCAGATCGCCAGCAGATGCTGCCCCGGCAAAAATATTTAAAAGCCTTCTCTGGATCCATGGCAAGGAACATTCTCAACAACGCCCTAGATGCAGAATCCTTTCCATTCAAACTGAGGATCTCCTCCATCCACCACTCATCAGGAAAAAGAATCCCGACCTAAAAACTCCAGCTACAGGGTGCTGCCCTCAAATGTCCCATTCCATGAAAAACTGATGGAAAGAACAGCCTTCTTCCAGATCATCAACCAGAACAGACCCAAACTGCTATAGCACATGCACACACTGTCAGAAAACCATCATCAATCCATAAGCCACTCAATAAAAATGAAAACATGCACCCATATCTCATATCCCACAAATTCCACACATGGCTGGATCATGGAACCCTTTAATATAGTCCATCTTTGCAGATTCCATTCAAATGCCTCACTCTATTTAACACTGACCACTCTAAACAGCAGCAACTTCTCGTACAGAGGATAACTCTAATACAGACCAATCAGGTGGCTCTCTCGTCTCTCCATCTCATCTCTGTTCCATCAAAACCTGCAACATGTACGATGTAGCTCACCCAAGTTCTACGTACATCACAGAAGATGCATAGGAATTCTTCGTTAATCAGCATAATCTTAAAATGGGACCTGCAGAGGGACCCGTATCAGTCAGCTGATATAATCTGAAAGTGTGCCCTATCTCTCATTTCCTCTTCCATCACACTACTAAGCACTGCGACCCAAGACATAAGAGTACCGCTCTGGTCGCTCATGCACAACATCAAAACATATCCCTTAAAAAGGTCATAGCTAAAACAACACCCTTCTAACCAAGCACTTCCTAATGATGAAGCGTGCTACCCATCCGATTATGTGCTTCGGTGCCTCGCAGAGGGGGTTGAGCACCATACAAATCCAACTACAACACCACTGATAGACAACAATCCACTAAGAGGATTAAGCCCATTAAGATGTGACTTCCCCAGGAATCCAAGATACGGTCTTACTTAATATCTGGTTTTGTTATTACTACACTTGTGCACTCATTTTATGAAACTCAGAAGGATGAAAAGCTGAGCCGGCCCCTTTAGATATGAACACTTTTAATCTTAACATTGATAACATTTCTACAAAAACAGCTTAACTCCATCAAGTATCTCACTTGGGACGATGCGCTTGCTTAAATTCCCTAATGGAATGTGTTATACCAAATACATTTCTAAGAGTAGTCTGAGTGTATGAGTACTGAGCTATCATAACACATTGCAGTTATGAAAGTAGTGCTTTGTGAAAACCATGGGGTTTACCCATCACTGGTATATAGCATGGCTTATCACCAGGCAGAACAGAGGTGAGTTGTGAATGTCTTAGTAATATGATACAAGTGTGCCCTGCAAATCAGGGTAAAGGTGACCTTTGGTGATGCTGGGAATGTGCCAGTAGGCCTTTTAGAGTATGATGCAAGTTGAATAGATGTACATTGCAAGAATCTTGGATGTGTATAGCACTGTGATAACAGGGCACAACACACACCAGGAGTGAGGTTCACAAAGGGGGCCTCTAACCAAGTGCTTTGTCACAATTCTTTCCATGTCTCCATTCTGCGTCCAGGGTACACTGCAACTCACTGGAGAAGGGCATTATTAGGGCTCTGTGGTGCTGCTGTAACATTTGTAGAAATGCTTACTGAGGGCCAGGGTAGAGGTGCACTGCAAGAGCTCTTTTCTTAGTACTTCGAGACTAGAGCATGAGGTAGTGCTATAGTTATATTGCTGAAGAAATTTAGATATCTCTTCGCGGGGACACTACTCTATGATGGAGGTGTATTGCGTACAGTAGCGCCCGGTATCCGGGCAAAGTGGTGTGGTGTGGCGGGGGAGGGGGAAACCAGGAACAGACAAAAAAAAAAAAAAACACTTACCTACTTCCATGTTCCAATCTGGCTCCGTACACTGCAAGCACAGGCTCCCAGAATCCATTGCGGCCAATCCTGACTGCATGAAAGCAGTCAGGATTGGCTGGAGTGCAGTGGATTTGCGCTCCCAGGTAGACTGGGAGCCTGTGCCTGCTCTCTCCAACCCAACAACGCAGCTGGGGTTGGAGAGAGCTTCAGTGCGCATGACGGATCGGCCGGCATGAGACGGCTGGCCAAACCGTCATTTGCCCTGATAACCGTTCAAAACACTCCTCCACCAGCCTGTCATCTCTGGCCTCGCCCACAAGCCTCGGATCCGATAGCGAAAATAAAACGTTAATAAACAAGCATTTATTATCGTTTCATTTTTTATTTTTAGGTCTCGCTAGTGTAGGCTGCGCACATGCGCAGTCTCGCTGGCGAGATTTAATGACTTTGGTTATTTTCTGTAAGGGGCATTAAGCCCCGCCCCTCTTTTCCATTGGCCGGCGTCACCGTTTATGCTAAACGGTGGCCAGACATTGGAAAAGAGGTGTTTGTGACATTTTTGCCCGGCTTTCTGAGCCGTCCCATTTGGACGGGCTCGTCTGCCTTCCTTGCGTCGCAAAAGGTTTCTTATCTATATGGGGCCAAACACATGGCCCCATAAAGATAAGAAACCTTTCAGCAGGCGAGGCCGTCCATGTGGGACGGCAGAAAAAGCAAAACGAAAACGTCATGGCGAGCGCTTGTTCCAAAGGGGACTGGGAATGGAGAGAAGACGTTCGCCGATGAGAGCCACCGTACCCATACTGCTGCGAGTACTACTGAAGCCCGTCAAGTAAACTTAAGCTTGCAAGAGCCACTTGCCCTGCAACCACTATCAAAAGCGTCTCACATCGCGCAGTCCCTACCTGCGCTTCCTGCAGTGCACAGAGCTGAGCCACTCGGCCTGTACAATACGTTAAGAACGTATGGCATCACACAGTCCTTTCTTCCTTTTCAAAGTTACTCTGACACCATTGTAACACTGCCCATTGTGGCTTGTTTTTTGTATTTTTTCCATCTGCTCCCTTGTTCGAGAATATCCAAATGAGATAGATTTAAATTCAATGGAAGTAAATGGGACTGATTTACCCCGTCACTGGTTAGCCCGAGTCTCTGCCGTGGATCTGTCACTCCTGGACCTACACTGGACACCCCAGCCCAGAGCCTTGAGAGCTGCGAACAGGCACTGGTAGACGGTGCTGGTCACTGGTGCCATTTGTCAGCGTCACCCTCTCCCCTGGCCGCTGCCAGCTCTGTGTCCAACCATAATATTATTCTGTGCTCTGATCATCAGCTCAGCTGCTGCTGTTGTGTCTGGAGCCCCGCCAGGCCTGGAGCAGTCTTTCATAGCTGACCAGTGAAGGGAAGGGCCCCCGGGGAGCGCCGCATAACAAAGACATCGGTGGGGGGAGGGAAGGCCGGGCTTCCCTGTGGTGAGCGCGGAGGCCCCATGTGGATGTAATGGAGTGTCCATGAGTGGAACAGAGCCTGGGATACATACAAAGGCCTCTGTGTGATTAGACATACATCTAGGCAGCAGTAGTGGAACACCTACCTCCGCGCTTTCCCGTTTCCCAAAGCCACCAGCCACTAAAGAAAACTGCTATTTTATACTCTATGTATGCTGTCAGGGTTAACTTTACATCTTCGAGTTATCTGTGGTGCATATAATCTACAGGCATAGGAGAAAGGAAGTGTAATTTAATATACCCCAACCTTTTATGCCCACATGGGGAATTTTAAGTCTAATTAGTGGATTTGAGTTGTAAAGAGTTAAATGTTGGTAAAATATAGCTACACATGTATTGCAACGTTTTATATTCCTATATTTTTCTATTGTAGAATATATAAGAAAAAATAAATCTTTTACTGCTGGCTATAATGTACATTGCAAATAAGTTCTAGGCAATAAGCCCTTGATTATGATGTGGCTGAATGATTCAGTAAATCAATACAAACTAGAATGCTTACTTTTGAGAATGACACCTCACACAAACACTACCAACACTACCTGTTCAACCCTTCACTGATCCCAACCCCTCCGCACTCCACTGTTTGTTGGGAACTCTTAATATCGCCCCTACCAATATCCAGGGCTGTTGCTTCTTTATGGGGAGTGAAAATGCAGTCTTTTAGCAACTCCACTATGTGGTGGCACATTGCAAGAAAAGGTTCTACAAATGCTTTGTTATTGTTGGGCGGAGAGAGCTCAAGAGGCAAAAAGCTATTTTGTCTGGAACGCTGAAAATACTTAGGCGGTAGGACCTAGGCACCATCAGATTGCCACAATGCCTGTCAACTCTCTTCATTCAGGAGTTAAAATAATTTATTTTGGCCAAAAATGTTATTTTCCATCTCTTTTTGCACTTTCTTCCTCCTGAAGATATACAATACTAAAATATTTCCAGCAAAGGTCTCTATTTCCAACATTCCCTGATTTTTGCAGGTGGCGGGCACTCGGCCTGTTTGCTGTGCAAGACTCAGGCTGGCTAAGGAGCAGAACCCTGTAGTTCTTAGGGCTGTCACCTGACTAGTATTTTATCAGCTTTAGGGCGATGCAACTGGTGCAACCGCACTGGGTGCCGACCTGGAAGGGGGGTGGGGGGGTCACTGACCTCAGGTGGGCGCTGTGTTTAGTAACAGCTTACGATTTAAAAGCACCTGCTGCAGAGTTCCTTGTGAGTCCAGCTCTCAAGCAGCAATAAAAAAATGTCATGATAACCCTTGTGATTAATGTTCCTGCTAGACAGGTCAGAGTTTTGCCTAATGGCAGTTTTGACCCGCCATAAAGTAGCACAGAGGTCAGTAGCAGTCGGCATTGCTCACGGGTGGGATGGGGGGCAGGCACGAGGGGCCGCAGGGGGGTATTTGCAGGGTAATCGCCGAAAAAAATAAAATTAAAATAAATAAATAAAACTTAGCTTTCCTTCCGGTCCCGTGTCTTCTTGATACCTGCTCTCATGCCTCCGACAGGAACAGAAAGCAGGCAGGCAGACTCCCTCCCCTAAGCCAATCACAACGCTGCAAGCAGCGTTGCGATTGGTCGGGATGCCGCCCAGCCAGGGGCTAATGGAGTGGCCATATTCTCATTGCAATGCAAACGTGAGTAGCGAGATGCACACCAATTGTTTGACCTCGAAAATTAATCTAAAGCTTGACGTGTTTGTACTGTGTAGGCGTGCATGCCTGATAAGCGCTCCGTCCAATTGCGCCTGCAAAATGAACAAACCGTGGACCCTGTTACAGTTCCATATACCGGCCGCACAGCCAATCCGTTCAATGAATCCAATCAATTAAATATTCTTTTTTCAAATCTTTTATGTACTCTTCAGTTAATCCAATGCTTTTCTCTGCCGTTTTACTGTCATTATCTTCAATTCATTGTACTCATTTAAATCCAATAGGAGATATATCACCAACACACAGGAGACAAGATGATTTCCACATGTCACGTATTTATTCATGTTACCCAATGCATTTCGGGACGTATCCCTTCGTCAGGGGCATCTACAATACAAATTAATCAATGTCAACATCGTCATTGTGATTCAATACACTGTAATCCATTAAAAATGAAGGTACAAAATTCGTGCTCAATGCATTAACCCACAAACTCAAACAAACCTCTCAAAAAGAACACGAAGCCTTCTGTAACCATGCTCCCTCCAAGCCTCCCCAATCCAATTAACCTTCGCCTATTTCGTAGATATCCCGCCCTGCGTTTAACAAACACCCTTCCCTTTCAGAACAAAAAGTGCTTCAAAAATGCCTAACTAAATCCGGTTGTGCAGCGCTTACCGTGACATACACAAAACATTCTTCAGAAGTGAAAGAAGATGCGGGTACACGCTTACTGCCGATTGCACATTTCCACTGCCGTGCTCACTCCATTTACTCAGCGCTCGCGCTCACATCTTTCACTCTGTAGTGAAAAAAACTTTTCCCTCACGGTTGGTTTTTAAACTACTCGCTGCGCGCTAATTCTTGTCAGGTGCTTAATCAAGTGCAGATGACTGAACAAATGGCTCCCTGGTTAGGTTGAAAAAATGTGGAAGCGAACATTCTTTGGTCAGTGAAAACTCCATTGCCCAGAATCGCGTGTAACGTGCGTTTTCATGCCTTAGTTCCTCTTTTACCTGACCCCGTTACTCATGCCATGTGTTCTCTAATACAAAAATGAATTGTACGCCAGTACCTCACATCCATATTCTCATTGCAGCCTGCATGGAGAAGGGCAGAGTGCGCATGACTGGTTTGGGCGGCCCAAACAGTCTTTGCGCACTCAGGATTGGGCAAACCACTCCTCCCCTGCCCTGCTCAAAAAGCATAGCAGCCCCGCTCGTCTGCAATGCGCAAAGCAAACATAAAATGTTAACTTTAGTTATTACCATTTTATGTTTTGGCTTTCTTGCACTGCAAGCAAGCAGTGGCGCAACGCTCCTCCGCCATAGTGGAGGAGCCACCCTTGAGAGAGGGTTGATATCCCTGCTGCAAAGACCAGATCGGCATTTTATGTGGATAGCTGAGTGGATTAGTAAAGTCAGCCTTTTACCAGCGCTTTAAAAACAACTGAAACGTATGTGAGAGAGGGGCCATGGCGAGGTAAGGGGCACTTTTGCCAGGTGGTAGTGAGGAAATCCAGGGATTAGGTATTGCGGAGGGGCCACAAAAAGGTGCCACCAGCGCTAAACCCAGCCCTGTCAGTACGGCCAGAACTTGTATGCAAAAAGCAATACAAATTGCCAAAATCAGGTATTTTTGCCCTTCCAAACCTAATTTAAAACCGCATTTACAAAAAGAAATAGCTTCAACATTTAAGACCCTTCAGTTCTTTCTTAACTATTTCCTAATGATTATTAAAGCAGAAAGAGCAAAAGTGCACTGGTAAAAAAGGATAAAGATCATTGTATGTGCATTTTGTTTAAAGTACCAGTTCAGCTCCCGGCTCTTCCTGAATTACAAAACGTGCTTGATTTTCTGCAGAAATTTGGCAACCGCGCCTCCTTCTTTAAAACACGTGATTTGCAAGAAAGCGAGTAAACAGGCTTGGGAAAGTGAAAGCACAGGAAGACATGACTGCAACACTAAAAATAGAAATGGAATGTCGGGTTAGAACTGAGCAAGCTTTCCGTCCGTGCTTCCCGGGCGCGTGACGTCTAAAGTTTTTGTTAATAACATCCAATAGCAGGCAGTGGCAGAGGGAACCACCCACTTTTTCAGTTTACGCGGGGACTGCCACGGGGCCGGAGACGGTTGTGAACTGGGTCCACATAAACGTTAATAAGTTGTTTATGGGCCTCTATTGTCTGAAGACAAAATGCTCATAAATAACACCGCTGGTTAATACAGCGAGAGAGGGTCGCGGGCTTTCAGCTGGCCCCAGAAAAACACATAACGAAAAGAAACATATGGGGAAAACGCAGAGAGATTAACACATAGGAAAACAATGTGCATGACAGTGAAATATATGAAATTAAATGTAAGAATGATAGAAAAATAGACGGGTAGATAGAAGGGGAATAAAAGAAGCTTGAGGAGGAAGGAAATGTAAAAAGGAAGATGGAAGAAAGGTGAAAAATAAGATGAAAGGGTGAAAGAAAGACAGGATGGATGGGTGAAAGAAAGACAGGATGGATGGGTGGAAGAAAGACAAGATGGATGGATGGTTGAAAGAAAGAAAGACAGAATGGATGGGTGAAAGAAAGACAGGATGGATGGGTGGAAGAAAGACAGGATGGATGGGTGAAAGAAAGACAGGATGGATGGGTGGAAGAAAGACAGGATGGATGGGTGAAAGAAAGACAGGATGGATGGGTGAAAGAAAGACAAGATGGATGGGTGAAAGAAAGACAGAATGGATGGGTGAAAGGAAGCCAGGATGGATGGGTGAAAGAAAGACAAGATGGATGGGTGAAAGAAAGACAGAATGGATGGGTGAAAGGAAGCCAGGATGGATGGTTGAAAGAAAGACAGGGTGGATGGGTTCAAGAGTGAATGGAAGGGTGGATGGGAGAGTAAAAGATTGACTGGTAAAAGTGTTAATGGATTGAGGGACGTCACAATGCACAAATGGAGAAGAGTACATGGATGGATGCTTCAGACATACAAATATTGATGGGCAGATGCGTGAAAAGAAGGCTGGATGGGGCAATGGCTGGGTAGATGGAAAAGTGAAGGGATGGGCAGATGGATGGATGAAAAGGTAAATGGATGGATAGATTGAAGGAGGGTGGAATTAACTCTTTTAAGGAGGGTTACGTTTGCTTGCTTCACACGCTCGGTCTGATTAGAGACATGTTTTGAGTGGGGGGGATATTAAAATTTTCAGGCTACTCCCTTGAACAGACGGGTATAGCAAGTCAAGTTTTCCCGTAATCAGCTCATCCAAAGGGCACTGCTAAATAGGGGTTGCTCGCGCTCTTGAGCATGCTGGCGATGAAAAGCGGCTTCCTCATGAAGATGAGGGGCGTGATGCTTTCTGCCTATGTCCAATGCGGCTACCCGAGGCCACCACAGGGGGCCACTCAAGAGGGTGGCCCTGTAGTGGCATCAGGCATCCACCCCCCACTCCTTTCTCCTCCCCCCCCTTCTCTTGGGGGGGTTGGGCCTAGGGAGGAGTCCCCCCTTGGGTCGCGGGTGTCCCGCGTCACGTCCGTTGCGCGAGGTGGGGTGAGGGGTACATAGGTGTCCCCCACCCCCTCCTCGGCCTCTTTTCGCACCGGACGCGCCACGGACATCACGCTTCCAGCACGCTCTCGACACGCTTTTGCTTTGTGGTGAGTGCATGATTGCTCCCCCCCCATGCCGGAGCTCCCCAGCTGGGGTTGCAGACAGCGGGGCAACCCAGCCTAGGCTGGTTGGCTGCCGGGGTTCGGGGGGAGCGGGCTTCTGCCTTGGGGATTCCTGCGTGGGTCTGGGGCTGGCACCTTTTGACCGGGTGCCCCCCCGCGTGCGCTTACCCGGCGTCTGTCTCGCGTCCCGCTGCCCAGGCTGGGCCTGGTTTCCGTAGGGTTGCTCCGTGAGGGGGGGCCGGCTGGCGGGCCGGCCCACGGCCCCCGCGCTCCCTCCTTCCCAGAGTTCGGTGCTTCTGGCCGGTGGGGGCTCTGGGGGCCGGTCCCGCTCCAGCGATGTTGTGGCTCGGTCGCTTCCTCGCTGGGGGCTGGGCACGTGGACTGGTCTGGCGCCCAGACCTCCGTCTTGTGCTGCCCGCCCCTGGGAGTGGATCAGGGCGGTGCAGGGGGGGAGCCTTTAACCGCTTCGCTGAGGGGCTGTAGCTCAGCGGTAGAGCGCATGCTGTACATGCATGAGGCCCCGGGTTCGATTCCCGATTATCTCCGCCTCTTTGCAATTAGGGCATGAGCAGTCGGTTTAACATCTAGACTGCCGACTTTGGTGCTGGTAACAGCCCTTAGTTATCAAAGCAGAGAGGTTACAGCGGAGACGAGACTGGCGCTGAGAGAATTTTGGTCTCACAGGGCGCTAGACAGGGCCGGACTGGCCGTAATGGGCACCGGGCATTTCCTGGAGGGGTGGGGGCTGGTTTTGTGACAGTGGAGGCTGGTTTTGTCACTCGGGACTGGTTTTGCAGCAGTGCTGCAATATCAACCTCCTGTAACAAAAGCAGAAGCAGTGCTTTTTGCTAGCATCCCCCCTCCCAGGGCCAGTCGAGCAGCAATCTGCCAGGACTGGTTGCTGTTCCAAATCCGGCCCTGGCGCTAGACCTGGAAGCCCAGCATGATGCTGTCATCCCTCACGTCCTTGTTAGAGTCAAAGTTCCTTTTACATCTGTCCGTCTTCAATGTTTATTTGAAGACACACTCCTTGCCCAGTGACTTCAACTGACAGTGTGCTTACAGAGCTGATGCGTGACAGAGAGTGTGAGCTTTAAGCGAAAGGCTTACCTTTATTTAAGGAAGTCAGTTATTAAGTAAATAAAGATTAACTTAATTTAACACAGGCAGAGGATGTTGTTTTAAAGCCAATGCTGCCAACCTTGGAAATGGGGAACCAGGTTCGAGTCTCAGCGTCAGTGTAACATCCTGTGATTCTGGGCATATCACTTAATCTCTCTGTGCCTACAAAAGAACGATCGTGACCGTGTGTAATGTAACTGGTGCTCATGTAAAGCGCTCCAATACCTTCTGGCTGAGTTTATGCTATATAAATCTGCAACAAAAAAAAATCTACAATTAGCTCCATATAAATACATCTAATGTAAATTGTCCCTTAATACGTTCTTATTCCAGATGCTGAATTCATGATTAAATTCCCTTCTCGATCACCACATGGTGCTCTCAAATACTAGCTTTGCGATTACGACCGCGGGCGTAGCTTCTGGGCGGTTGTTTGGGGTGTTACACTCCCCTAATAAATGTATTTTGTGATAAATAGTTGGGCTCAGGTGCTTTCAGTTGGATATGGTGCAGTGTCTATCGGATTTCTCTAGGAATTTACAAAACCGCGCACACACTCTCCATTTAAAACGACTTCCAACATGTTGGTTATTTCACAAAATAATGAGCTTTCTCTCACTTAGTACCCCAATCAATCCGCATTCCTCTGCCTTTCCGCTGCCAGTTAAGCCCCTCTTGTGCAGCCTGCTTGTCGTATAATGTATTTTAACATTATGTGCCAGTGTGATTGTTGGGAAATCTGAGGCTCCTCCCCCAAATCTTACTGACTAAGATATGCCGGATGGCCACTCTGCAGTTCCTTGTGATCACTTGGCACATTCTCCACCCTGTGCCCTGGCAGACACTGGACTCGCTATCCAATGTTATCTGTGTCTTTAAAGACTCTCCACCAGCATCAGATTGGGAAGGTGGGAAGTCGGGCATTGGCCGATGGGCCTGTGCCTAAAAGTCACCTGTGGGCCAGTTTTTGTTAGAAGCTCTGTCAGCCTACAGAGCCTCTTCCCCGCCAGATCACTGTAATGTAGGGCCAGCATCATGGGGGAGGCGGGTTCGGAACAGGGCCGGACTGGGAACCACAACCGGCTCTGGCAAAGTGCTCAGCCGCCCCAGCCCCCCCCCTCCCCCCCCCCGTGGGGGGGCTGGTGCCGCCGAGCTCTTTGCCAGGGTTTTCGGTCGATTTTGTTACAGGGCCGATTATGCAAAAACGGCCCTGTAACAAAAACGGCCCCCAGGGGCCCAAAACCGGCCCCTATCCATGCGGCGCACCGGGGGATTGCCCGGTGCCCGCTACAGCCAGTTCGGCCCTGGTTCGGAAGGGGGAAGCTTGCAGTAACATCGCTAGGCGGCCAGATTCTGGCTGCTGCAGACTTTAGTTTGGCCCCCGTGGGGCAGACTCTCAGTAGCAGTCTCTCACTTCCTTGCTGTGCTTTTAGAAAGAGGCGCCTGGCTAGGAGCAGGTGATGTGGTCATTGGCCCATTACCACCTCAGTTCCACTGGAGAAGCAGCTCCCCGCTTCTCTTCACCCCTCCCCTGCCAGGCCATCGCCCTGAGGCTTTAGTGTGCTGGGGAGGAGGAAGACTAAGTGAAGCCGCTTCACTGAGGGCCTGTGTTGGCACCTCGACCCTAGTGTCTTTCACACCTTGGTGGGGTGGAGAGGGGCATGTTTGCATAGACCTCGCTGTGAGGCATCTTTCCCAGTGAGCAAAATTGAGAGGATGTAATGTTAGGGTCAGAGCTGCCGAATTTGGACCTATGGAAATAAGTTCAGGTCCCAGCCTCAGCTCAGCATCCTGTGATTCTGGGTAAATAACTTAATTGCCTAAGGCCTAAAATAAAAATGAATTTGATCTTCTGTAAGGTGACTGGTGCTCATATAATCGCTGTCCTTGGGCTGAGTTCACTAAAACTACAATAAAAAATAACCTTCTGTTTGCTCATGTTTGAAGAGTCTGCAAAGGCTGGAATAATAATAATAAAAGAGGATTCTTTATACAATTATAAAAAGTCCCTATTCCTTCTTAACATGGCTTTTCTGCCTTTGTTTAGTTTTTAACTATCTGTCATAGATCATTAAAGCAGCTTTAGACCACATTTTAAGCTGCATTCACCTTATGTTTATTGTTTGAAGTATATGTTGATCTGAAGAGAAAATACAAGCTTTAGGTGATTTTCATCATTTTCCTACTAGCCAGGACATTAAAATACCCGTAATACTGGTTAAAAAAAATGGCCTGGTGACAAACATAGCCACGTCAGGAGCTGTGGCCTTGGGCCACTTTATTTCAACATACTTTATTTCACCTTACAGCCAAAATGTAGTACTTCTTCTAGTTTTCACCAATATTTCTGGCTCTATGAGCTTTAAAATAAGTAATTTACAGTGGCGGTTTTTGCGTTGGGGCGGTGGGGCGTTGCCCCACTTAATTATTTGTGTACGTTTTCGAGCGCGCCACTTTAAATTATTAATACCATTTCAACTTTCAAAGTTGAAATTGTATTAATAATTTAAAGCGGCGCGCTCGCATCACTCGCGGCTGCGGTGTCACGTCACGTGACAACAACTCGGCCTACATGTCCGTTAGGCAGGGCAGGGGGCAGGCAGCATTGATTTTCAATGGGGCGCGGCCTCGTACAATGTGCGCCGTGTGGTTACATGGCGTGCGCGTGTTGGGTTTGGCCGGCTGCCTTTCCTCGGCCAGGAACCCAGCATGCGCGTAGTGGCTTTGATACAGCAAGCACAAGGTGACTGGGGGAGGGGGCTAAAACAGCAGATCGCAGTAGGAGCAAAATGAGCGGCGAGTTTGCCTGCTCATGCCCATCCTACGACAGCAGCATCTGCGTCCGGATTGGCTGCTGCAGCCGAGGGGTATAACTTACTTGGAGTTGGTTGGAGTTGGCACTTGGCACTGCATTGCAATCCGCAGGGGTGGGAGGGCCCGCCCAGTGCCTAACGTAGCAATGGCCAATCAGTGTCATGGTTTATTATTGAGCCATGCAGTGATTGGCCATTGTGCCGTTGCTGGGCAAATTCCTCTCACTCTAGCGCGTGGAGAGAGTCGACAAGAGAGACTACTAACTAGACTGTCTGTGAGACACCGTCCGTTCATCATTCATCGAGAGTAGACATCGTCGATCATTTCTTGGATCGGATCAACTTCTCCCCATTTTCTTTAGCTACGATAAAATTACATTCAAGGTAGGCGTGAATTTACTTTAAAATGACTGACGTAACGTATGTAGCTTGCGCGCAACACCCATTGGACTCACAGGGCTTCAGCCCCCCCCCCCCCCGTCGTGTGTGGCAGCCCGGGATGAGACACCTTCCCGGGCAAAAAGGCAGCCGCACCCGAGCATTTCACAGATCTTTAAACGACCATTTGCATGTTAATGAGGCCTCGCTGTTGTTTCACCCCTTCTAAGAGCCCCTGCAGCTCCACTCTGCCTATTGCTTAAAGTTCAGCCCCCCCCGAAATTTTTGCTGAGCTCCCCCCGAAATTTGGCTCTAGTTGCGCCTCTGGAGTTGAGTGACGTAAGGTATGTAGCTTGTATAGTAGGAGTTACATTGGTGCCGCCTACGGGTGTAAAAGAGGCAGTTTTGAAAGTCTTATTACAAGAGAACTCTCGTGAGCAGGCTAGCGCGAACGAGCAGGTCAGTCCTCTCCTCTAGCCTCTACTCCATATCCCCGCCGCAGTACTGTCTGCATCTCCAGCCCAGCAGCCCTTGCACATCACACTACTAGTTGCAATGCAAATGCAAGCACAGGTAGTGTGTGTGTGGCACTGGCAGTGGTACTACTACATACCAGTAAAGATGGCACCCCTATTGGGACACCTTTGACCCCTGCACACACGTCCCCCGGGGCACGCTGCCTACTTTCCAGCGCCTTTTGTACTATCGCAATGAGACGATGGTGTCATGCGCCGCTTCTTCTCACTGAAGGCCTCGCACAAGCCTCCACCCTGCCCCCCGCCTTCCTAGCCTATATAGCCTTCAAGGGTCTGCGTGCGTGCTCACTTCTGGCTGTCCGCGGCTCATTACATGTGCCCCCCTCCACTAGTCTGTCTGCCCGTGAGGTCCTTTCATTTTATGTCTCTACCTCTCTCTATTCAGCGTCGTCAAGACGCCATTTTCAGCTGATAGCGCGAGGCCTGGGTAACGGAATCACTCCTTTGGACTGCTGATAAAGGGGCAGCTTTGGGCTGTCATGAGCAGGCTAGCGCGAACGAGCAGGTCAGTCCTCTCCTCTAGCCTCTACTCCATATCCCCGCCGCAGTACTGTCTGCATCTCCAGCCCAGCAGCCCTTGCACATCACACTACTAGTTGCAATGCAAATGCAAGCACAGGTAGTGTGTGTGTGGCACTGGCAGTGGTACTACATACAAACTAGTACGGTGTGAGAGCGCGAGGCCTGATCTGCGCTGCTGCGCAGTAGTAGCAGATGTGCGGCCATGTGCGAGAGGCTGGGGGTATGCTGTGGACTGTGGTACAGCGGCGATCAGGCCTGTGAGTGTGAGCGAGGCGAGCGTTACATTACCGTTAGTGTGATCTCTGCTGTAGGCCTGACTGGGGTGGCAGTTGGTGCGTGTGTGAGAGCGAGGTGTGGTCTCTGCCTGTCACCTGTGTGTCTACGTCTAATAGCAGTGTGTGTGAGATCAGATCAGTGCAGTGTCTGATTGCAGGTGTGAAGGATGCTTGCTGTGTGTCACACAGTATGGGTTCGTGATCATGAATCACGCCTCAGTAAAACTGCTTTATTCATCAGAATAACGGGGTAGTTGAGATGTTTTTTTAAATCCCATTCAGTAATCAAGTCTTAAAATAACTCAGCTTCAGCTACGATACTCGAAACTTGTGAAATGGGGAGGTGTGAGGAACATGTGAAGGGTACCACTTTACTGTAGAAGAGAAAATGCTGATTTCACCTGGCAGTGCAACACGCTCGCGGCGTGCTCAGTTAGTATGTGCTAGTTTATACTCTAATGCAGAGCTCTGCTCAAGAACCTCACAGACGATGATCATCACTCAATGCTAGTGTGAAACATGGCCTCTATGAATAGCTCTGCCAGAGCTCCTCATTTCTGCCCTCAGTCATACATGATGGCCCAGGCATGACTCCTCATAGCCCCACCTGACCTGAGACTGAGAGATCGGTGGTGCAGCACAGCACTACCGATGCGTCTCCGCCATGACCCAAGCACCTCACAAATCATCCCAGTGCACAGCACCACTGTTGTTACAAATTACAAACCCAGCTCTGCCAATCCATCTCAACTGTGTATTAGGCTACCTGGCATTTAAACACCTGGCCCCATATACCTCCACCAACTCACAGAACTGAACCATAGACCCCCCTGTAAACATCACACCAGTGAAACGACAAATAGCTCTGCAAGTGCACCTAAATAATGAACAATAGCATTCCTGTCTTTCTAGGGCTGAGAATCCCCTAGACCTGAACCTCAACGTCACCGGCACAGACTTCTCTTGTGTCAGCAATGAGGCCCCACATGGCTTCATCAATGTGCCACAGCGTTCAATACCCAGTTCAAAGGGACTTTAATATTCAGCTCCATCAATCTGTGGCCAGCTTTCCAAAACGGAGTCCTTGCAGTTACCTACCCTAGTCAGTGGCTTCTCATTTGGATCTGCGGCATCAGATCTTTCATCATATACTGGCCCGTGTGCTTTACACAAGGTGCACCACTGGTCTGGTTAAGAAATCGCATCAATTATTTAAGCACACTCAATCATTTCAGATACTGTTGTGCACAATGGATCCATATCATATTAAACATAAAATATCACACAGACAAATGCAATATACCTTTCATTACAGCTCTAGTTCACACACATCTTTTTTAGGTTAACAGAACTCTGCCACAATTGTCGGTCTAAATGTAATTGTGCCATTGTAACACATCAAAGTTGTATATCCGTGCTGTTGCACTTGCAGTTCAGTACGTGTCGGTGCCCTCTGCCCTGCAAGTGAGAGCAGGTGACTCTTATTAAGCGCCGAGAGACCTATAGGTGAACGTGTGCTTTACAAATACACATGTTATGTTAAGTTATGTTACTTAGAAACCTGTAGGCTTTGAAACACATCAGTGAGGAGGCAATTAGTCGACAATGGCGTCACCACGCTTCACTAGCAGCAGTGATCACTTCACGACTTTAGAAATTGTATACAAAAAGCATTGAGCTGGTTTCTTGCATGTCGTTTACTTTGTATGCAAGGCCATACCTCGCAAACAATTTTCACGCATGCAACTGCTCAGGGAAGTTTGCATATTATGATAATGTACGGCAAAAGATTTGGCAAGGGAGTACCTATATCCTCATTTTCTTTTCTGGACGCATCCCATTTTCCTTTAAGGAAAACGGACTGCATTTAAAAAGTAAAAGATTGCTTTATTTAAAATAAATGGGCATTACAATAAAGAATAAATTACACTCACAATAGCATATTTTTGGGCATCTATTGCCTGGATCGATTCCGAAACAGATTTCTTAACATTCCAATTGTCACTAAGATTTCGACTCCTATCTTAACAAATAAGACAATCTGTTCAGCTATTGGCCTAGAATTCGTGAAGAACTGCATGAAAAGTTACTCACAAGAAGAATGATTTTCTGTATTTTTCCACTTTTAAAAATAAATACAGACAAATAACACATTGGGGTATAAGACAATGTGTATTGTGCAATAGGTACAACTTGACACTGAAGTCACAGGATGAATCTGTTTTATGTATGATCCGAGGCCTGTGGTTCTTTATGATTAACAGTCTATGTGTTTGGGTGACACAACTACATTTTGTTATATTTGCTTTTCAGCATCTGGTAAAGCCTCAAAGCAAAGAAGAAGAGGCATCAACCTCCTTTGCTGCACTTGCGCCTCTACAACAGTCAACAACCCCAGCGTTTAAGGTAAGGAAACCGCTGCTGTATTTTACATTCTAGTAGTTAAGGGCTATGTAAGTTGTCTACATGGTGGGTGGCCTCCACATGCACCGAACCTCATACGTTGTACTTGATTATTGACAGGTAAAATTAACATTGGTAACACCATGAATACAGTAGAGCAACTACTTGCAAAGCCGTTCATTGGACTGAAACGTGAAGATAAACTAATTGTAAAACAACTAGGACCCCACCGGCCAGACCTAAACCTACAACAAAGTTCCCAAGACAGAGGGAAGATTTACACACGTTCTTTCTCAAACACCTGGTACACAAAAGTTGATTGGCTTACAGGGTGTACTTCAACAAATACTCTGTTCTGCTTCCCCTGCTTGCTGTTTGGTGGTGAAATTCCTTGGACAAAAAAAGGAGTGAAAGACTTGAAACATCTGTCAGATAAAGTAAAGAAGCATGCACACACAAAAATACATATGGAAAACCTGACGAGACTGGGAATGTTGGGAGACACACCGATTGAAGCCCACATAAGCGATGCCTACCGCAAAACAATAAAGAAACACAATGAAGCAGTTGATAGGAATAGACACATACTATCAAAAATCATTGATTGCATTCGTTTCTGTGGTGCTTTTGAACTGGCATTACGAGGGCATGATGAATCTCAAAGTTCCGCAAATCCTGGTATATTCAGAGGCCTTGTGGATTTAATATCAAGCATAGACCGTGAAATGGAAGCACATCTAGCAAGTGCTACAGTCTTCAAGGGCACCTCTAAAATAATACAAAATGAACTGCTTGAGTGCATGCTAGAGATTGTAAAAAGCAATATCGTGCAAGAGTTGAAAAACACCGACTTTGTGGCTATTCAGGCTGATGACACCACTGATGTGGCCACTAAAACACAGTCTGTACTGATCTTTCGGTACCTTGACAATGACAGCAGAGTTGTGGAGAGGTTCTATGGTTTTACACATTTAAAAGACTCTAGTGCAGAAAGCATTTCTTCAGCTATTCTACAAGAACTAAACTTGATTTTTCCAGAGCAGCCTCAAAAACAAAAACTGATTGCACAAAGCTATGATGGTGCTGCAGTAATGAGTGGAACCTCCGGTGGAGTACAAAAAAAAATTAGAGATGTGTACCCTAATGCCCATTATGTGCACTGCTATGCCCACCAACTTAATCTGATTATGCAACAAGCAGTAGGAAAGATCTCTGAGGCACAGATATTCTTTATGGATGTAGGAGGAATGGCAGCATTCTTCTCACGTTCCCCCAAAAGAACGGAGGTACTTCATACGATCGTCAACAGAAGGATTCCAAAGGGAGGCCCAACTCGTTGGAATTTTCACATACGTACAATCAGCCTAATATACCAACATAGGGTTGACCTTGAAAAATGTTTCGACACCATAGAAGCCAATGATGACTTTGAATATAAAACTCGGAGTGAGGCCCGTGGCTTTGCTAGAACACTGCAAGACAGGGAGTTCCAGTTTTTGCTGTTTTTGTTTCATGACCTAATGCCTCATGTTGACGTACTATATGAGAGGTTACAAAAACGTGAAATAGATACTGTCTGTGTGGAAAGAGCTACCACTGACTTTGTCACCTGCATTAACAAAGTCAGAGAAGGGGTTGACAATTTAGATAGCAGACTGCCAAATGATTCTACTTTCTCCAACCGCAGAAAAAACATCAGCAGTCTGGTCCGAATTGCAAAAGAGATATGTGACACTATAACTGTGCAGGCAAAGGGACGTTTTTCTTTTACAAACCATTTGGTCAGTGCCACGTTACTGAAAAGTGATTTGTTTGCAAAATATGAAAACTCCTTCCCTGAGCAAGCACTGAATAAGGCTGTGGAAGCTTACCCTATGCTCAACAAAGAGGATTTGAGAACTGAATTAACTGTACTCTACAGTATGAGTGTATATCGGCAGGCCACTGGTGCAATTTCTTTGCTTGCTTTGATTCGGAACCTTAACATGGAAAAGTCACTTACAGAGACAGTGGCTTTACTAAAAATAGTCATAACCACTCCAATGACAACAGCAGAGGCGGAACGATGTTTTTCCACTTTGAACAGAATAAAGACATTCTTGAGGAACACCATGATTCAGGAAAGACTGAATGCTTTAGCTATGCTCTCTATAGAGAGAGACCTAGTTAAGAGAATACCAGACTTTAACATTCAAGTTATTGAAAAGTTTGCTGCTCTTAGAGATAGACGTGCTGATTTTATCTACAAAAAGTGAACAATATGTTGAATGCTGCTAGTTTGCAACCAGTTTAATTATTTGTTAAATAAAAAGCATCTATGAGGTACTCAGAAATGCATTGTATCGCGAAGTCTATTATGAAGCTTTGTGGTTATACTGAATAAGCGTCTACCTATGTTATATGACATCTCTATTAATGTAATAACTGCACTTTCACAATTGCTTTATTAACCTCCCTACTCTCTCAAATTTGCTTAAAAAGGCACCATTTGCCCACTCATTTTTCAAAATTTTCTTGGGGGGAGAACCCCCCCAAACCCCCCTTAGATGGTTCGGGCTCGCTCGCTACGCTCGCTCGCGATGGTGAAGTTTAACAATTGTTTTACGCCCCACCACTTTCAAATGTCACCAGCCACCACTGGTAATTTATCCAACATTTCTCTAAAAATGAGTCCAATGACTCTAGCCAAATGCTGTTTTATAAACGGGTGTGATCTGGGCATAAGGACACTTTTTGGGGGGTACCTGGGTCAGATTGTGATCCCAAGCCGGCCCTGCTCTCCACACAGCCTCCCTCGTGGTATGGTTCTTCACACTCCTCGCTTTGCCAGCCCTGGTTGCTTTGTCATCCAGATCAGATAGGAAGCATTCTATGATATTGTGTGTTCTTGTCTCTCCTGTCACCCAGGCTTCGGAATCTGACTTCTCCATGTTTCACTCTGTCACACAGCACAGTGCTGGCTTCTCAGAACTTTTAGTCAGTGGGCTGGGTGGATAAACTGTATTTATGTATGGTTTTCTATGGCGCGAATGAGGCCACAAATGGTACAGTTGAAACACATATAAAGTTTGGCATGTAGTACATTTTTATTCTGGTGCTACTGTGCTGGTAAATGCCAGAACCCTCTCTAATCCCACATGGGAGAGATACATTGGCTCGGGTTGTTTCCTTCTTCAGTGCAATTCATAATGAGGGTTTTCCACCTCACCAATTTGAAATTTCACTAGCCACTACTAGTCCTAAATAGAGGGGAATTTTAAGTCTAATTAGTGGATTTGAGTTGTAAAGAGTTAACTGTTGGTAAAATATAGCTACACATGTATTGCAACGTTTTACATTCCAATATTTTTCTATTGTAGAATATATAAGAATAGAGAAAACCTTTACTGCTGGCTATAGTGTACATTGCAAATAAGTTCTAGGCAATAAGCCCTTGATTATGATGTGGCTTAATGATTCAGTAAATCAATACAAACTAGAAAGCCTACTTTTGAGAATGACACCTCACACAAACACTACCAACCCTACCTGTTCAACCCTTCACTGATCCCACCCCCTCCGCACTCCATTGTTTGTTGGGGACTCTTAATATCGCCCCTACCAATACCCAGGGCTGTTGCTTCTTTATGTGGAGTGAAGGATGCAGTCTTTTAGCAACTCCACTATGTGGTGGCACTTTGCAAGAAAAGGTTCTACAAATGCTTTGTTATTATTGGGTGGAGAGAGCTCAAGAGGCAAAAAGCTATTTTGGCTGGAACGCTGAAAACTACTTAGGCGGTAGGACCTACCACCATGCCTGCTAACTCTCTTCATTCATGAGCTAAAATAATTTCTTTTGTCCAAAAATGTTGTTATTTTCCATCTCTTTTTGCACTTTCTTCCACCTGAAGATATACAATACTAAAATATTTCCAGCAAAGGTCTCTATTTCCAACATTCCCTGATCTTTGCAGGTGGTGGGCACTCGGCCCGTTCGCTGTGCAAGACTCAGGCTGGCTTTGGAGCAGAACCCTGTAGTTCTTAGGGTTGTCACCTGACTAGTATTTTATCAGCTTTAGGGCGATGCAACTGGTGCAACCGCACCGGGTGCCGACCTGGAAAGGGGGGGGGGGGCACTGACCTCAGGGGGGCGCTGTGTTTAGCAACAGCTTACGATTTAAAAGCACCTGCTGCAGAGTTCCTTGTGAGTCCAGCTCTCAAGCAGCAATAAAAAAATGTCATGATAACCCTTGTGATTAATGTTCCTGCTAGAGAGGGAGATTAGAGTTTTGCTTAATTGCAGTTTTGACCCGCCATAAAGTAGCACAGAGGGCAGTAGCAGTCGGCATTGCTCACGGGTGGGGTGGGGGGGCAGGCACGAGGGGCCGCAGGGGGGGATTTGCGGGGTGATCGCGGGAAAAAAATAAAATAAAAATAAATAACTCAAACTTAGCTTTCCTTCCGGTCCCGTGTCTTCTTGATACCTGCTCTCCTGCCTCCGACAGGAACAGAAAGCAGGCAGGCAGACTTCCTCCCCCAAGCCAATCACAACGCTGCAAGCAGCGTTGCGATTGGTCGGGATGCCGCCCAGCCAGGGGCTAATGGAGTGGCCATATTCTCATTGCAGCCTCCATGGAGAAGGGCAGAGTGCGCATGACTGGTTTGGGCAGCCCAAGAGGGCCGACCAAACAGTCTTTGCGCACTCAGGATTGGGCAAACCACTCCTCCCCTGCCCTGCTCAAAAAGCATAGCAGCCCCGCTCGTCTGCAATGCGCAAAGCAAACATAAAATGTTAACTTTAGTTATTACCATTTTATGTTTTGGCTTTCTTGCACTGCAAGCAAGCAGTGGCGCAACGCTCCTCCGCCATAGTGGAGGAGCCACCCTTGAGAGAGGGTTAATATGCCTGCTGCAAAGACCAGATCGGCATTTTATGTGGATAGCTGAGTGGATTAGTAAAGTCAGCCTTTTACCAGTGCTTTAAAAACAACTGAAACGTATGTGAGAGAGGGGCCATGGCGAGATAAGGGGCACTTTTGCCAGGTGGTAGTGAGGAAATCCAAGGATTAGGTATTGGGGAGGGGCCACAAAAAGGTGCCAGGTGCCACCAGCGCTAAACCCAGCCCTGTCAGTACGGCCAGTACTTGTATGCAAAAAGCAATAAAAAATTGCCCAAATCAGCTATTTTTGCCCTTCCAAAACTAATTTAAAACCGCAATTACAAAAAGAAATAGCTTCAACATTTAAGACCCTTCAGTTCTTTCTTAACTATTTCCTAATGATTATTAAAGCAGAAAGAGCAAAAGTGCACTGGTAAAAAAGGATAAAGATCATTGAATGTGCTTTTTGTTTAAAGCACCAGTTCAGCTCCCGGCTCTTCCTGGATTACAAAACGTGCTTGATTTTCTGCAGAAATTTGGCAACCGCGCCTCCTTCTTTAAAACACGTGATTTGCAAGAAAGCGAGTGAACAGGCTTGGGAAAGTGAAAGCACAGGAAGACATGACTGAAACACTAAAAATAGAAATGGAATGTCGGGTTAGAACTGAGCAAGCTGTCCGTCCGTGCTTCCCGGGCGCGTGACGTCTAAAGTTTTTGTTAATAACATCCAATAGCAGGCAGTGGCAGAGGGAACCACCCACTTTTTCAGTTTACGCGGGGACTGCCACGGGGCCGGAGACGGTTGTGAACTGGGTCCACATAAACGTTAATTAGTTGTTTATGGGCCTCTATTGTCTGAAGACAAAATGCTCATAAATAACACCGCTGGTTAATACAACGAGAGAGGGTCGCGGGCTTTCAGCTGGCACCAGAAAAACACACAACGAAAAGAAACATATGGGGGAAACGCAGAGAGATTAACACATAGGAAAACAATGCGCATGACAGTGAAATATATGAAAGTAAATGTAAGAATGATAGAAAAATAGACGGGTAGATAGAAGGGGAATAAAAGAAGCTTGAGGAGGAAAGAAATGTAAAAAGAAAGATGGAAGAAAGGTGAAAAATAAGATGAAAGGGTTAAAGAAAGACAGGATGGATGGGTGAAAGAAAGACAGGATGGATGGGTGAAAGAAAGACAGGATGGATGGTTGAAAGAAAGACAGGATGGATGGGTGAAAGAAAGACAAGATGGATGGGTGAAAGAAAGACAAGATGGATGGGTGAAAGAAAGACAGAATGGATGGGTGAAAGGAAGCCAGGATGGATGGGTGAAAGAAAGACAGGATGGATGGGTGAAAGAAAGACAGGATGGATGGGTGAAAGAAAGACAGGATGGATGGGTTCAAGAGTGAATGGAAGGGTGGATGGGAGAGTAAAAGATTGACTGGTAAAAGTGTTAATGGATTGAGGGACGTAACAATGCACAAATGGAGAAGAGTACATGGATGGATGCTTCAGACACATACAAATATTGATGGGCGGATGTGTGAAAAGAAGGCTGGATGGGGCAATGGCTGGGTAGATGGAAAGGTGAAGGGATGGGCAGATGGATGGATGAAAAGGTAAATGGATGGATAGATTGAAGGAGGGTGGAATTAACTCTTCTAAGGAGGGTTACGTTTGCTTGCTTCACACGCTCGGTCTGATTAGAGACATGTTTCGAGTGGGGGGGATATTACAATTTTCAGGCTACTCCCTTGAACAGACGGGTATAGCAAGTCAAGTTTTCCCGTAATCAGCTCATCCAAAGGGCACTGCTAAATAGGGGTTGCTCGCACTCTTGAGCATGCTGGCGATGAAAAGCGGCTTCCTTATGAAGATGAGGGGCGTGATGCTTTCTGCCTATGTCCAATGCGGCTACCCGAGGCCACCACAGGGGGCCACTCAAGAGGGTGGCCCTGTAGTGGCATCAGGCATCCACCCCCCACTCCTTTCTCCTCCCCCCCCTTCTCTTGGGGGGGGTTGGGCCTAGTGAGGAGTCCCCCCTTGGGTCGCGGGTGTCCCGCGTCACGTCCGGTGCGCGAGGTGGGGTGAGGGGTACATAGGTGTCCCCCACCCCCTCCTCGGCCTCTTTTCGCACCGGACGCGCCGCGGACACCACGCTTCCACCACGCTCTCGCCACGCTTTTGCTGTGTGGTGAGTGCATGATTGCTCCCCCCCCATGCCGGAGCTCCCCAGCTGGGGTTGCAGATGGCGGGGCGGCCCAGCCTAGGCTGGTTGGCTGCCGGGGTTCGGGGGGAGCGGGCTTCTGCCTTGGGGATTCCTGCGTGGGTCTGGGGCTGGCACCTCTTGACCGGGTGCTCCCCCCCCGGCGGTGCCTCGGTGGAAGCCGCACTGCCCAGGCGGCGCTAGAGATGCAGTGGGCCTGGGGACTCGCCCGGCTGTAGCCAGCGAGCCATCGGGCCTGCCTGCTGGAGAGGCTGTGGTTTAGCGGTTAGAGCTACCCACTAAAGAGCTGGGGTCCAGTGTTCGAGCCTCGGCATCGGCTCTACATTTATTAACTATTGCAAATTACGATTATCAGGGACCTACCCCCCGGCCGGCGTGGTTAGGCCATGTTTACAATTAGGGGGTTCTCCCATGGGACCCTCCCCTGGCGGTCATCGTCGCGGCTCGCCCTCGAACCAATTACAGCGCGTGCGCTTACCCGGCATCTGCCTCGCGTCCCGCTGCCCTGGCTGGGCCTGGTTTTCGTAGGGTTGCTCCGTGAGGGGGGGGCAGGCTGGCGGGCCGGCCAGCGGCCCCCCATGCTCCCTCCTTCCTGGAGTTCGGTGCTTCTGGCCGGTGGGGGCTCTGGGGGCCGGTCCCGCTCCAGCGATGTTGTGGCTCGGTCGCTTCCTCGCTGGGGGTTGGCCACGTGGACTGGTCTGGCGCCTTAGAAGGCCCGCGCGTCGGTCGGGGGCAGGGCGCCCAGACCTCCGTCTTGTGCCGCCCGCCCCTGGGAGTGGATCGGGGCAGTGCAGGGGGGGAGCCTTTTACCGCTTCGCTGAGGGGCTGTAGCTCAGCGGTAGAGCGCATGCTGTACATGCATGAGGCCCCGGGTTTGATTCCCGATTATCTCCGCCTCTTTGCAATTAGGGCATGAGCAGTCGGTTTAACGTCTAGACTGCCGACTTTGCTGCTGGTAACCAAGGTTCGAACCTCGGTTGTCGCGCCTCATCATGGGAGGCTGGGCAAATCACTATATCCCCCTGCGCCTGACTGTATCCTTGTGCCACGTACTGGTGCTTTTGCCATGCGCTCCGGTTACCTCAGGTCCAGCTCGCGCATACACACCGGATTAACTTGGGGAGGCGGGTGTTGGCCTCTCCCCTGCCCAGAGCACCGGAAGGTGAGTGCACCCAGGGGCGGGGCTTGCGCGGCGTGCACCTCCTCCATGGGACCAATCCCCCCGTCCCGTGGGGGGGCATTAGGCAGGGGAGAAATATAAAAAAAAGAGAAAAAATGACCATATACATCTAGGAAGCTAGGTAGGAGGGCCAGGCCCACTTACAGGTGAGGCTCAGTCTCCTATCCTACTTCAATGAAAACTAGGTAGCAGAGCCAGGCCCACTTACCGGTTGAGGCTCAGCCTCCTATCCTGAAGTGTAGGTGTCCAACGCCTGGGCTTTGTATGTCTCCTTTACGCATGGTTATACGCTGGCCAGGGTATTTCCTTATGAGAGGTTGGGATCCACCAGATGGGCAACGGGGATGCTCGTTGCACTGCTCCGGCAGCCCGAGATGAGCTGCAGTGGCAGAGGAACCCTCCTGGGTGGAGAGGCGCCGGTAGGGAGGACGCATTGGGGAATGCAATTTTAGGGCGCGCTTTTTCGTCCGGTTTCCTTCAGCTGACGGAGCCACCCATTAGTGACAGGGGGCCGACAATTGCGAGAGCGCTCCTCCTGTGGGTCTAAAAGGTAGAACTACGGACCCACGGGAGTAATGTTCACCGGACGCCCAGTCATCATCGCGGACACGAGATCAGGGGAGCTTCAGGGGTCCTCATGCTCTACGGCTAAGCTTGCGATATCAAGGGGGTTGGGGCAGAGGCCGGCCTGCTCAGGGCCAGGCGAATGCCACTCTGTTGCCTCTTGGGACAGCAGCCTGTGCGAATGTATTAATTTATTTGTTTCTTTATGCAGGAGTAGGATCGGATGCCAGGCCCCTCCCTTCCTCGCCCACACTAGGATCCTCCTGGAACACACAGGTAAAGGGCAAGAGTCACCAGAGGCAAGGAACACGAAGGGGTCGGAACGCCTACCGCTGCAATGCAGGGCGGGGGTGTCGTCATCAGGCCAAGGGCCGCGCGCCACATGGCCATGTTAACCCATGCCCCCCCAGCGCCGTGGTGACCAGGTCAGGTGGTGAAAGCCACCTCCCCCCCCTCACTCCGCCTGCTTTGTTTTCCAGCTCGTCCCGCGCTTTCCGGACATTACGCTGAGGTGCAGGTTACAGCACCAGTCACCGGCCGAGGTGCTCTTGAGGTAATGCATGGTGGAGTGTCCCGCCGAGGGGGGCAGGTGGGAGGGCTCGCAGGGCAACATCAGCTCTAAGGGGGAGAGAGTCAGGAAGGGCAGGCAGGGACTGCTACAGCGTCAGCGGCCGGAAAGTCCTTCAGGTCCATTGGTTAACAATTTTACCATCATCCCCTCACAGGGACCCGCAAGTTCCTTCTCCATCTACACGACTTCACGAGCATCGTCAGGAGGAGATTAGCGATCACAGGAAGTAAGTAGGAGGTGAGGGTCTGGGACCGAGCTGCATAGGCGAAGACTGGAAAGCTGTGCAGTCACCATTTTGGCTGACAGCTCAATTTCTCCTCCAAGTGGGCAGTCGAAGATCCATCCAGATGAATAGCCAGGAAACCCCCCCTGCTTTTCTCGATGATGTCCCAGGTGGAGGAGTCCCAGCCAGGAACCTCCCAAGCTGCGCAATTGTCGGCCGTCATGGAGATGGTCAGGGCCAAAGGAGTGGCTTGGGCCACTGAGCTGTTGATGGCACACAGCCCGACGATTCTGGTATCGCCATGCCTGCACCAGGCACGGGTCAGGAAGCCGCTGAGGAGAATGGTCCCACCAGATCAAAGAGGGTCCTCAGGCCCACAGTTAAGGACTTTCCAGCTGAACCGCTGGTAGCTAGGAGTTGCACCAAGAGCACAGCGCGGACTCTGGCCTTGCCGTTGGCCGACACTCCCTTGCCCCCCGCAGCCGGACCAGTGGCTCCCCTGGTCAGCGCAACACCGCCAACAAACTTTGCGAAAATTGATTCTATATGCTCCAGGATAGGAGCATATATTGATGAGGAACTTCAGCCGTTCATGAGAGATCTTCCCTCCTTCATCCGAGATACCAAGGATGTATTACAGAAGCTTAACAACATTACATGGCAATCAGACTACCTTCTCTCTACTATCGATGTTGTTAGTCTATACACGTCTATTCGACATCCTGATGGTATAGCAGCTGTAAGAAAATGCTTACAAGGGAGATCTGTCCATTTCACGGCAAGGAACAACATGATCTTGGAATTTCTGGAGTTCTGTTTATACAACAACTACTTCCTCTTCAATGGAACCTACTACCTACAGACACAAGGTACAGCGATGGGGGCCAAATTTGCTCCCCCATATGCCTGTATCTTTATGGGAGAAGTAGAACGCCATTGGATCTGGAATGACAACAAAACCAACTTCTCTGAAAACATAGTAATGTGGGGCAGATACATAGACGATATGCTCTTAATATGGCAAGGATCTGAGAAATGTTTACTCAATTTCATCAAAACCCTGACACCCAATCAATGGGATATCAACGTAACATATACCATATCCAAAAGAGAAATAGAGTTCTTGGATTTGAAAATCTACGTTGAAGATAACACCTTACAAACACAGATCCACAGAAAGACCACTGCTGCAAATTCGATTCTACACACGTCCAGTAGCCATCCCCAGCATACCATCAGGAATATACCATCAGGAGAGTTTCGCAGGGCTAGAATAAACTGTAGCTCAGACCAAGGCTATGAAGTCAAATCGAGAGATCACATCAAGATTGACTCAACGTGGATATAATATGTGTTCCCTCAGAGATACCCAACTACAAGTTTCCCACCTGGACCGCAATAATCTTCTACGAAATAGGAAAAAGAATGAGAAGGAATCTATTATACGGTTTCTTACCCCTTTCACCAATGGCCATTACCACATACGTAAAGTTTTGAAAAAACACTGGAATCTACTGACACTCAATCCAACAGTAAGATCTGTAGTAAAAGACCAACCTCAACTGAGCTTCAAGAGAAGCAAAAATCTACGTGATTCGCTATGTCCATCATATTTTCAGCCCAAACAAAAAATTGCATCTTTTTTACAGAAACCAATTGGCTTTCATACTTGTTCCAACTGCTCGATATGCAAATTGCGCCAATCAAAAATACAGAACATGAAGATAAATGGTCGTAATTTCCAGATCAAAGACTTTATCAATTGTGAAAGTAAAAATGTGATTATCTAATCACATGTCCATGTGGCAAACACTTTATAGCGAGCACTATTCGTCCACTGAAAGTACGAATACAGGAGCACTACCAAAACATCCACAAAACAGATGACAGACAACCCTTAGTTGAACACTTCAATATGTACCATGAACATAATCGTAATTTCGTTTTTTGTGGCCTAGAAAAAATTAAACAACATGACAGAGGTGGTAACTTGGAACAACGTCTACGTCAGAAGGAAAGTGCCTACATAATCCGATATGGTACCGTAGAGACTGGCCTCAACAAAGACAAGGAATGGCATCATTGGCTATAAGACTCTTTAACTCATCAATGAACATTCTACTTCATATGAGTGGCCATTAAAAGAATCAGTAATCAACTATACCCTAATGAATCAGCAGGGATTTAAGGAACTACCATATAATACTGTTGTACCAAAGACCTGCTGTAAAAGAAAAATTTGGGTGACATATATATATAATTTTTCTGAAACATATATGTATTTTTACAGCTTTGCCTAATTTTTTTTTTTTTTTTTGCGAAAACCTTTATTGTACATAAAAATCAATACAAACATGGGCCTACAACCACCAGGGCCGGCCGCTAATATGTACATGGTCAACAACATCAAGGCAGCAACAGGCCCCCTGGGGCCCAGCCGAATTAACAAATTACTGAGTGCACCTCAGAGGATATCAGGATACATAGATTTTAGAAATACAAACAAAGAAAAAATAAAATAACACCAAAAAGCAAGGCGGAAACCATTAAAAAGGGGCGTCTAACCACATCCGGGGAAGCTTTGCCTAATTTTGACATGTTTCTTTCTTCACTTTCCCCCTCTCTTTTCTTTCACTCTTTATATACACTCTAAATACATTACTTTAATAGGGTTGTTCTGGCTAGACCCATAATTAGTCCGATAATTTTAATACCTCATCCCTAATATACTCAATATGTAAATGCCCTGTTTTGAGCTAGCAACCGCTACTTCCTTATTAATTTCTAGCTCTATCCCACTATTGAGAATTTTCGTTATGGTATTTGGACCGTAAACATGGTCTGAAATTGAAAATTTACGCAATATAACAACTAAAAATTACACAACCATCAATTAAAAGCCGATTCTGATGCCCCTTTTTTGATTGCATCTTGAGCAGGAAAGGTAAGTTCGATCTTTTTATCCTTTTACTAATAGGTATTTCGGCAAATATATGATTACATCCAATTTCACTAAATAAACTCTTCTTATTATCCCGATCCCTAATTAAATCCATCTTACCACTCTGCACACGTATAATGAAGCATTTTTTGCAAATATACTACACTAAAAGATGGCGCCCCGATTATCAAAACCGTATCATCATTTAATGTTGTAGATACGTGTTTGACCCCTAGAACCTTTTAAAGATGGCCCAGGACTATTCAGGCTCTCAAAAATAGGAAGTGTTGCTATTACTCGACCATATTTGTTCTTCAAGTTTTTCTGCCATATTGCTCATGATTATAAATGAATTTTGAGACCAACTTGAATCTCTGTTGTCCTTTTGTACCTATTACAAGGAACCGCTATACAATATTACCACATTACAAGATGGCGCTTGATTTTTCGAGCCTTAATGCCACAGACACGCGATTGGCCGCGTTTAGCTTTATAAAGATGGCCGCGGACCACAACGCGAACATATCGCGGTGAGGACCACTGGTGCCGGGAATTTTTCCAAGTTTTGAACCTTGGAGCCTGAAAGTAAGTAACAAGAAACAAACAGGCGGCCCCCTAACCTGTAATACAGACCCTTTGGGTTCTTGCTACTCGTACTTTTATAACGGGGTTTACCCGGGTTCCCTTACGCGACTGCTCACTCGTATTGATAATTATTCAACACTGAAATATTCAATTGAGAGTAACAGGATCTCTTTCACCTTAGGGTAGGGACCCCTATTGATAGAGCTCACAAGCACTATGAGTAAATTAACTAGCCATTGAATTGTGATCATTACAAGTACTAATGCAAATACGTATGATTAAATTCTATTTGCCTGTAGGCGCTCGTACTCACTTTTGCCTCTTCTATTTTCTCTATTCTCTCTCTTTATCGCTACTTTCATGCTCTCTTTTCCTCCCCTCTTTTCATGCCTATTCTGTTTCTTTTCTCGCTTTTCTCTCTTGTTTATTTTCCTCATTGTGCAGAGGCTGGATCGTTTGTATTATACAGTGACTTTGAATCATGATACATGAAGCGTATGCAATTTGCTGTGTCCTGAATACTAAGGTATAAACTTGACCTTACCTACTTATCCAACCCGCTCACTGAGACACCTAATCTCGTCCTATATCCCACCGACCCATACTAACTAAACATTGGTGTAGTAATATATCTCTCTTGTTGCTAATATGGTTGCCGTTTTCATCCTACCTTGATAAAGTTACAGATGTGTGGAAAGAACATCTCTCACTGAGCACTGCTAAGACCACTTTTTTCTACCTATTACGGATAATAAATGGAATACATTACGTTTTTTGCACTAATAATCACTTGATAGGACTCTTGAGCACTTTCCCATTGTGTTGGGTCTATACATCTCACGAAGTTTCCCTTTCCTAAATATTACCGGGTGATATTAGATTTCCCTTTCAAAAGACCCACCTCCTTTTAAGACTTAACCTTTTTCTGTTTTTTTCCTCCCACCCCCCCCCCCCCCCCCCCCACCTTTGTTTCAGCCTTGAGAAAGCCCTGGCCAGAAACCGTGCCACAAGGGCGAAACACGTGTTGGCTGTTCACCTCCGCTCTAAATTTGGCTTGTTCACCTTACCTCGATGAATCTATCTTCTTCTAATAACTGGATCATTTGAAATATAAGCCTTTTATCTGAACAAATAAATAACATTTTGGATTCACCAACTTATTGGATTGTTTTTGATAACGAGGGAGTGAAACTGACTCACTACTACAAGCGTGTATATTTTTTGAGGCCATAGATGTCCAGTGCCTTGAGTCTTTCCTCCAAGAAATAAATAATCAATTTGACAAATTGAGCAATTGTCTCCAGAATTTGGGATCCTTGGGCCTCAATATCTCTACAAAAGCTGTGCAGTCACCATTTTGGCTGACAGCTCAATTTCTCCTCCAAGTGGGCAGTCGAAGATCCATCCAGATGAATAGCCAGGAATCCCCCCCTGCTTTTCTCGATGATGTCCCAGGTGGAGGAGTCCCAGCCAGGAACCTCCCAAGCTGCGCAATTGTCGGCCGTCATGGAGATGGTCAGGGCAAAAGGAGTGGCTTGGGCCACTGAGCTGTTGATGGCACACAGCCCGACGATTCTGGTATCGCCATGCCTGCACCAGGCACGGGTCAGGAAGCCGCTGAGGAGAATGGTCCCACCAGATCAAAGAGGGTCCTCAGGCCCACAGTTAAGGACTTTCCAGCTGAACCGCTGGTAGCTAGGAGCTGCACCAAGAGCACAGCGCGGACTCTGGCCGTGCCGTTGGCCGACGCTCCCTTGCCCCCCGCAGCCGGACCAGTGGCTCCCCTGGTCAGCGCAACACCGCCCACGAACTTTGCCACCCGTGACGACCTGGGTAAGCTCACAGATACGCTAACAAACTTTATGTCGGAGGTCAGAGCTGGTCTCCTGGCGTTCAACAACAGCAATACAGCGAACTGTGGAGTTGGGGTAGCTAGCCCAGCATCACCTGGGCAGGCACCAGGTGCCCCTTCAGTCACGAATGCTTGGGGTGGTTGTGGGGGGGCAGCCACCGACCAGTGCTGCCACAGGGCAGCATGCAGTAAGGAGTCCCAGGGCCTGTGCCTGAGCCCGGGACCATCGAGCACTCTCCCCTCCCCGCTTGGGGGGACCGCCCGCGCAGTTAGGCGGCGAGATAAGAGCAGAGACAGCCATCCCGCCCGCAGCCCCATGCACTCCCCCCGCGGTCCCTGCCGCCAACGCCACCCCTCCGCCCTCGTCCCCAGCTTCAGGCACCCCCCTCTCCCCCGTGGCTCCGCCTCCTGCACTCCCTGCCCCCGCGCCGCTAGTAACGTTGGCCCCCCTGTTGTCCGGCCGATGCTCATTAGCGTGGGAGGTGCCCCTGGCGGCCAAGGAAGGGATTTGGAGGAGGGAATTTATTGACATCTTTACGCTGTTGATGCACGGGGCAGAAGGGGTTGATACCAGGAAAATGAGCGGTAAGGAGGAGGACAAGAAGGGTCGCTTCCAAGCTTGGCCTGATAAAAATATCAAAAGGTGGGGACAGGCCTTTGCCATCCTGGCAGCCGTGGTCATGGAACGGTACCCAGATCAAGGGCCAGGGCTGTTCCAATACGCTGGCATCATCACCAATGAGGCGGAGACTAACGGCGGGATGGGCTGGTACAGGTATGATTGCGAGTTTAGGAAGAAGATGGCCATCTGTCCCGAACTAGGGTGGGACCAGCTGGAGGTGCGTCTTTGGGTCCAGCACATGGGCAAGGGCAGGGTTGAGGCTGAGGAGAAGCCTAGCTCCACCATGAAGAAGGGAGAGTCGAGCAAGGGCCAGAGGCAGGACAGGAAGGGGCAGTTCAAACAGCCCTTTCGAGGAGGCTGTGGTGGGAGCCAGAAGCAGGGACCCAGGAGAGCCTTCAATGGCACGTGTAGGCTGTTTAATGCGGGGTCTTGCTCCTGGGGCAAGGCCTGTCGATTCTCTCACACCTGCAGCAAGTGCGGTTCCCCACACTCGGCCACCTCCTGCGACAAGCGCGAGCACGCCTCCATGCCCGCCAGACAAGACAAGTAGGCCCGGGTCCGGGGTCCTCTTGCCGGGCCCTCTCACCGCCCCCCCACCCCAGAACAGCCCACTTGGCACCCCCCGGATCCCCCACCCTGGGAGCCCTGGCCAAAGGCCCGTCCCCCGTTGTCACCGCCAACCTGCTACCACTACTAAGGGAGTACCCTAATGCGAAGGACAGACTGTCACTGGTCCAGGGGTTCTTGAAGGGCTTCAGAATTCCCTATCTGGGGCATTTGGTCAATAGGGATGCGGAAAACCTCAGGTCAGCCAGGGATCATCCCGATGTAGTAGGGGCTAAGATCAAGAAGGAAGCGGCCCTGGGGAGGGTGGCGGGCCCCTTCCGGCATCCCCCCTTCCGAACTTTGTTGTCTCTCCCTTGGGGGTGGTCTCGAAGAAGGAGCCAGGGTCGTTCAGGCTGATCCAGCACTTGTCCTACCCGGAAGGGGATTCAGTGAACCACTGGCTTGAGGAAGGTTTGTGCTCGGTCTCGTACTGTTCGCTCGACATGGCAGTGGACATGGTCGGGAGGGCGGGCAGGGGAGCGTGGTTAGCCAAGGCTGATATTGAGTCCGTTTTCCGCCTTCTCCCGGTCCACCCTGAGAGCCAGCACCTCCTTGGGTTCAAGTGGCAAGGTGAATTCTTCTACGACAGGTGCATGCCGATGGGGTGTGCGGTCTCGTGTGCCTACTTTGAAGCCTTCAGCTCATTCCTGCAGTGGGCCCTCTCAGTAAGGTTCAGCGTAGAGGGGGTGACCCACTACCTGGACGATTTATTGTTCCTTGGTAGTGCGGGAACACAGGAGTGCAGCAGGGGGATTCAATGTTTCCAGGACCTGGCCAGGCACCTAGGGGTGCCGTTAGCACCTGGTAAGACGGAAGGTCCTGCGTAGGTTCTCATCTTTTTGGGCATCGAGCTTGACATGGTGACGGGCGTGTCTAGGCTCCCGCAGAGAAGGTCCAGGCTTTGCGGCAGGACATCCAGTCACTGCTGGGGAAAGACAAGGCTCCCCTGGGTGTCATCCGAAGCCTCTTGGGCAAGTTAAACTTTGCAGCCAGAGTCATCCCAGTGGGGCGGGTGTTCGCCAGGAGATTAGCCAGGGCCACAGCTAACGTGTCTAGAAAACACCACCTGGTCAAGTTGGGGGCAGGCCTGAAGAAGGACTTGGTCATGTGGGGGGGAGTTCCTGTGGCACTTCAATGGGACGATTATCTGGAGGGCCCCCTGGGTTGACAGTCCCGAGCTCAGCTTGTTCACGGACGCCTCAGGGAGGGAGGGCTTTGGGGCAATCCTGGGCAAGGAATGGTGCGCACAGGAATGCCCCAACGCGTGGCGCAAGCACGGGATCAGTTCCAAAATCCCCGTTTTGGAACTTTTCCCTATTATCATATCCCTCCACTGGCCATCTTGTCTGATAGGAAGGTCCTTTTCTGGTAGGACAATATGGCGGTCGTGCAGGCCATCAATAGGCAGACCGCCAAGTGCCCGCTGGTGCTCTGCCTGCTCAGGGAGCTCGCCAGAAGGAGCCTGCGCTACAACTTGGAGTGTAGGGCTCGACACATTGAGGGGGTTAAGAATGTTGCGGCTGACGCTCTCTCTCGTTTTCAGTGGGTCCGATTCCGGGAGGCATGACCGCAGGCGAGAGCGGAGATGACCCCCTTCCCCGCAACCCTCTGGAGGATCTTGGAGTGTAAAAACAGCTAAGGGCCATGGGGGAATGGGCCTTGGCCCCCGGTACCAGGAAGCAGTACCTGGCAAACCTGACCTGCTTTAACAATGTGGCTGCTGTCTTAGGCCTGGCTGGGGTACCCGTTGAGGGCAAGGTACAGGCTTTCCTGGTGTGGGCCAAGAAACAGGGAAAGAGTCACTCTTGGGTCTGTGGTCATCTAGCGGCGGTCAGTCACGAGACAAAGCTTTGAGGAGGACAGGACCCTACCAAGTCCTTTGCCATCAGGGCGGCTCTAAAGGGGTAGGCTAGGGAAGAGCCCCGGGTACCAGAAATCAGGTCCCCCATCACATTTCCCATCCTGCAGGCCATGCTAGACGTCCTGGGAGGTGTCACCCACTTGCCTTATGAGGCGTCCCTCTTTGCCACTTCTTTTTGCTTAGCATTCTTTGGAGCTTTCCTAATCAGCGAGTTAGTGACTCGGTACAAATCTGATAGGTCAGGGGACGCCCTGGGCATAGCGGATATCCGGTTGTTGGATGAGTTAAGGATCCACCTCAGAAGGTCAAAGACAGATCAGAACGGAAAGGGGGTAGGGGTGGTGCTACTGCCTTTAGGAGACCCCAAATACTGCCCGGTTGCCAGGGTCCGGGAGTTCGTTTCTCTTCACCCTGCGCACCGGGGTACTTATTGATTCATGCAGACCTTGTTCCCTTAATCATCTTCCAGGTAGACAGGGTAATGTGTGCTTGCCTGTCTAAGGCCGGCCTTCTCCAGGCTGATAAAAAATATTCAAGCCACTCCTTCCGGATTGGGGCGGCCACCACGGCATTCTCAGCAGGCCTGGAACTGGCACAGGTCATGAAAGTGGGGCGCTGGGAGTTTCATTGTTATAAGCGATACATCCGCCCCTGATGGGGCCTGCTTTGTGTTTAGGACTGTAACTTGCAGTGTTGTGTGCCACTTGTTTATGGTTTGGTGGTTGTAGTGCAATGTTTTACTGTTTGGTAATAAACATCTGAGTTGAAACGTGTCCTTTGTTTCTTCAGGGTCACGTGTGTGGCTCATTGGGCACTCTGCCTTCTCCCGGTTGGCCCGTTGGGCATCGATCAGGAACTGGATGAGGCGCTTCCCGCAGACAAAGTTTGAGTGGTTGGGGTTTCCAGGGATGAGATGGTGCAGCCTCATGAACAGACTGGAGCACTCGCTAGCCACGTTGGGTGCCCCGCCCAAATTTTTGGTGATCCACCTGGGGGCAATGACTTGACTGCATTGGGGAGGACCCTGCTCCTGCATGCCATGAAGACTGACCTGGGGGAACTGAGCAAATGCCTAGATCAGTGCGAGCTCTGGTGGTCAGAGATTTTGCCGTGGAGGGTGTGGCAGGGTGCTAAGTCTGGCGAGGCGGTGGAGCGGTCCAGGAAACGGGTGAACAGCTCCATGCGCAAGTTCACTCAGCAGAGGGGCCTGGAATTTATCAGACACTAAATGATTCAGGAAAGTGTCAAAGGCTACTTCGAGTCTGACGGGGTACACCTCACTCCAGTGGGGATGGACCTGTTCCTGCTAGACTTGGAGGAGGCACTAGCACACAAAGGTTGCAGGTAATAGACTAGAGCAGTTGGTGGGGGGCCCTGGCGGCGACGGTTGGCCGCCTCCTGGGCTGTGGCGGTGTTACAGGGCGATCTGGAAGCATATGGGTAAAGAACGGTACCGCTGCGCTGCACATGGTAGTGCTAGAGCCAAACCCCAGGAGCCTCGTGGGAGATTCACGGATTCTATGTCGGCGCCTCGTAGTCCTTCGGGCGGTTGTGGGCCTGAGCAACCGGGGGCTTGCCTAGCTATGCTCCGCCCAGAAGGGCATGAGTATAATGGACCTAGGGTGGTCAGGTGATCCGGGAAGGGGATCACCAAAAGGTTCAGTACCAAGTGGTTCGCCACGGTGCTGCTAGGCTCATCAGGTGGGCAGGTGGTGAGAAGGCTGCCTGTCGTTGGATCGCCCGTAAGCTAACCCACCAGATTACATAACTTTTTATGTAATAAACCTGCAGCAGTTTTTTCCCAAGTATAACTTGTGTGGTGTGTTTCATTTGCGGGAATTCTTGCTGTGGGGGGGGGGGGGGTCTGTTGCCATGAGTGTGCTATGCGGCTGCCTGAGGCCACCACAGGGGGCCACTCAAGAGGGCGGCCCTGTAGAGGCATCGGGGATCCACCCCCACTCCTTTCTCCTCCCCCCTTCTCTTGGGGGGGTTGGGCCTAGGGAGGAGTCCCCCCTTTGGTTGCAGGTGTCCCGCGTCACGTCCGGTGCGTGAGGCGGGGTGAGGGGTACATAGGTGTCCCCCATCCCCTCCTCTGCCTCTTTTCTCACCGGAAGTGCCGCGGACCCCACGCTTCCACCACGCTCTCCCACCCTACCGCTTACCCGGCGTGTTGGTAGTGGGAAGCACAGTTGAACTTTGTAATGTTGTACTTTTTCGTTGCAGGCGGAGTTACAGGGCGATCTGGAAGCATATGGGTACAGAACGGTACCGCTGCGCGGCACACGGTGGTGCCAGAGCTGAACCCCAGGAGCCTCGTGGGAGGTTCACGGATTCTATGTCAGCGACCCGAAGTCCTTCGGGCGGTTGTGGGCCTGAGCAACCGGGGGCTTGCCTAGCTACGCTCCGCCCAGAAGGGCGTGAGTATAATGGACCTAGGGTGGTCAGGTGATCCGGGAAGGGGATCACCAAAAGGTGCAGTACTAAGTGGTTCGCCACGGTGCTGCTAGGCTCATCAGGCGGGCAGGTGGCGAGAAGGCTGCCTGTCCTTGGATCGCCCGTAAGCTAACCCACCAGATTACATAACGTTGTATGTAATAAACCTGCAGCAGTTTTTTCCCAAGTATAACTTGTGTGGTGTGTTTCATTTGCGGGCATTCTTGCTGTGGGGGGTGGGGTGTGTTGCCATGATGGTGCTATGGTTAACGTTTCTCACTAGGCTGACCAATATTAGGAAAATCAAAAACTATATCACTCCACAGACATAGAAGCGGTACTACAATTTTGGCATAGAACGACTTAATTGAAAGCACTCACTAACATAGAAAACACAGGCAACGAGGCACCTAGGGGAATGAAAGGAGGTTTTTACACAGAGTATCACTTGTGTTCACTAAATTGCTTTCTGCTAGGGGCTGTTAACTAATTTTGGACATCTCTCAGTGACTTGGCAGAGGGATCTGTCAAAATGTAGATCAGTTTTACCAGCCATACTGATTACATCTAAATATTTTGGAGCAAAACGTGATCTGCTCCCACCTGAATAAATTTGGAAATTTCATTATTGTATTATTGCATTTTGACAGTGTGTATTAACCCCTGACAAAGGGCCTTATTACAATGTCGTGGGACCGCCACCGACAGGCCGTCGGTAGTGGTCCCACCGAAAGACAGCCTTTCGGTCTGACCGGTGTATAATGATGCAGGTGGTCGAACACTTGTCGGACGGGTGACAGACCTCCTCCAACAGGATCTACTGATCCTGACGGGGTGGCAGTCGGAATTGTGATCCTGAATGGAGGCAGTGCCGAGACAGGCACCGCCGTCAGGATTACGATATCCCTTTCTGACAGCCATGAAAAGGCTGTCGGAAATGGACTCTGGGGGCCCCTGTCCTCTGTGGGCTACTGTAAAGTGGCCCTCCCCCACACACATCCATGCACCGTGTGCCAGGCACACGGTGTATGGATTTGCAGGAAGTGCTGTTTAACACTGCAGCTTTTGCTGCAGGCCTTTTCCTGGGCCACAGCACAAGCTGCAGTATTAAAGTGCACTTTCCGTCCGCTAGCAAGGCGGTCCTATCATAATAGGGCAGTCAGATTGCCACATGCTTGTCTGGCAGTCTCCTGACCACCGTGATAGCGGGCGGTGGTCCGACCACCCAATGTCATAATGAGATCCAAGATGTTGAAGTGCTTTATGGCGTATAGCATGCTCGCCGGATCCCAAGGTTAGGAGTTAATTATCAGTTTTTAAAGAAAAGAGGTATTATAGGTTATGAGCTGAGATGTGGGCAATTCACGGAAATACAAATAGAAAGTAAACCTAAGGACATGGCCTTTTAATTATAGTCAAAACGAGAACAAGCAATCTTGAATAGGAGTGACATACGGCGGGTTGGTATTGACTGTAACTCTTTTGAAAAGCAATGTTGAAGTAATGGCACCTTGGACTGTTTTTCAGTTTGATTTCTATTAAAGTGATTGTTAAGGCCTGGTTCCTGGTTAGAAGTGCCCAGAATTGGCTTAGAAGGCAGTGCTGTGCATTACCTGTTCACAAAATGCAAAGGCATAAGAAGCCCATTTCTTTCTCAGGCATTATGTTCCTGTTCCTTATTGCTTGAACATTCCAGTGTAGACCTTTCACTGAGGCTCACAGAACGAACATTTAAGTTTAAGTGAAGGCCGGTGGCATCTTGGAAATACAGTGAACTCATCAAACACTATCTGCACCAGCCGAGCCCCACAGTCAAAAGCCACTGCCACAGAAGTGAACCTCCCCACAAAAGGGGGTTAACACCTTGTAAAGTTCCAGCTCATAAGCGTGCAGACAATAACTCCCATGTTGTATCATGTCGACTGTGAGTTTCTATATAGCGAGAACTTGACCTGAAGGTATCAGATCGCTTTACATGAGCACTAGTTGCGTTACAGACGAACACATACATTTTTGTTGGGCACGGGGAGATTAAGTGATTTGTCCAGTATCACGGGATGGTGAGCATCCCTGCCGAAACTCGAACCCGGTTCCCTAGCTTTGACGTCGACCACTCTAGCCGTAAGGCCACATCCTCTCCCCAATTTGCATTGCAGGACTCTGGGTTTTACATTTCACTCCACCAAGTGAAACTAAAACACAGCTATCACATTGCCTCATGTAATGAGGACAATTTTAGCCAGTCCTATTTTTAGGTCTGCTAAGCATGCAGCGTTAGCCGTCTGTTGGCAGGCTTTCTGCTTGCAACAAATAACTTAGAGTGAGCTGTGAAAAGCTTTGTTGTCTATCTCAGCTGTCTGCTCTTGATTCTGTGGCTTTCCTCCTTATTCCTGTGCTTGTCTCACCCGGAAGCATAATTGTCTCTCTGTGTTCTGATTGGAAGAGGTGTATCTTTCAACAACAAAGTTGAGGGGACTCTTTTTGTTTGTTTTTATTTTGTTTTAAGCACTTTATTGGAGTGCATGTGCTTCACTTTCTCCGGTTTTTCTCCCTCCCCACCGTGTGATCGCTTTTTACTCCCCTGCCTCCCTTTTCACTCCCCTGCCTTCCATATTTTAATTAAAAAACTTGTGATATTTATGCTCTTTATTGGTGGACTGCACGGCATCAACACAGCTGTCCCAGCACATAACATCGTCACCAAGTGCATTTCAGGATTCTTCTCCCTTGTTCACTGACTTGGCAATTGGAGAACCGACAGGTAAGCAGTAACGCAGCACTTGCAGCTAACTAATAGTTCCGCATTAGTAGGCGTATGCACATAGTTCATTCTGGTTTTTGAAGTCTTTACCTCAGTTGTCCATAGTGGATGCCTCTGTGCTGTCTCCTTTCAATTCACTTTTTTCCACAGTGAGTGAAATGGAAACATGCCAGACTCTGCCATGCATTCTCAGTGTCCTGCCAACTGGACATGTCGCTCCGCAAACGCCTCTTTTGTGATCGGCGCTGCGGACCCGCCCTGTCAGCGGTGGGGAGCTTCCGCAGTCAGAGCCAACCGCAAAATATTCATATGAAACTGCTCAAAGTAGGAAGCCCCACACACAACGTCATATTTATCCTCTTTATTGGTGGACTGCACGGCATCAACACAGCTGTCCCAGCACATAAAATTCACCAATCGTCACCATACGAGTTTCAGGATTCTTCTCCCTTGTTCACTGGCTCGGCAATTGGAGAACCGACAGGTAAGCAGTAATGCCGCACTTGCAGCTAATTAATAGTCCCGCCTTAGTGGGCGTATGCAAATAGTGCATTCTGTTTTTTTAAGTCTTTACCTCAGTTGTTGTCCATAATGGATGCCTCTGTGCTGTCTCTTTTCAATTCACGTTTTTCCACAGTGGGTGAACTGGAAACATGCCAGACTCTGCCATGCATTCTCAGTGTCCTGCCAAGCCAGTGAACAAGGGAGAAGAATCCTGAAACGAGTATGGTGATGATTGACGAATTTCATGTGCTGAGACAGCTGTGTTAATGCCGTGCTGTCCACCAATAAAGAGGATAAATATCACGTTGTGTGTGGGGCTTCCTACTTTGATCAGTTTCATATGGATATATATATATATATATATATATATATATATATATATTTTCACTGAAAAAACCATAGGTTTCACACATGTTATAGTTAGCGGAAATTTTACTGATAAAAAACCAATGAAATTCCCCCGTTATAGTTAGTGCAGGCAACTATAACTCACGCAACCGCAATCCTCTGCTGATGCTAATACTGTATTTAGACACTTATTTGCCCATGTCTTCTTCCATACATTTTTAGCTATACATATATTACAAATATTTTTTTTTCATAAAGACACATATGTCATCAGCAGAAGATTGCGGTCGCGTGAGTTATAGTTGCCTGCACTAACTATAACGGGGAAATTTCATTGGTTTTTTATCAGTAAAATTTCCGCTAACTATAACATGTGTGAAACCTATGGTTTTTTCAGTGAATTTGCAAGGTTTTTTAAATGCTAATTCCTAACTATAACGTGTGTGAAACCTATGGTTTTTTCAGTGAATTTGTATGGTTTTTTAAATGCTAAGTTACTTTACACCATTCGTGGCGTGCGCGCCCACTTACCGCAGTTCGTTCCGTGCGCGCACGGTGCGCTTTGCGCACCGTGCGTGCACAGTGAGCACGCGGTGCGCTTCGCGCACCGCGCGCCCACTTTACGCAGTTAGTGCCGTGCACGCACGGTGGGCACGCGGTGCGCTACGCGCACCGCGTGCCCACGTTACGCTAGATGGGCCATGTACGCACGATGCGCTTCGCGCACCGTGCGCACATGGAGGACATATGATGCACTTCGTTTTGAAAGGTAATATTTTAATTTTTCGTATATTTTATAAGCCATGCACAAATGGTGCCCTTCGGGCACCATTTGCACACGGGGTGGAGAGAGTGTGGATAATTTTTTTTTTTATTATTTTTTTTTTAAATATTTTAGTTTATCTCAGGTGTACGCGTACGGTAAGCGTACCGTAAGCGCACCGTAAGCTGGCTCAGATATATATATTGATTTAAAGGCTATTTTCTCAGAATCTACTGAACAGATTTACACCAAACCTACAAAAGGCATTTCCTTGACCTGAGGACTACCTCTCTGCCAAATTTCTAGTAATTCTGTTCAGCCGTTCGGGCTGTAGCCCTGTCTAAAGGTCCTATGGAAAAATGCATGGGAAAAACGCGTTTTGGGACCCCCCTTTTATCTCAGCCCCCGCTTGACAAATCCCCCCGAGACTTTCAGGGTAGGAGCGGAGCGTAGCGCCCCACCTATTTTGAAAAATTCGCGAGGATTCGTCGACCGGCGCCAAAGTTATTCAAAATAGAATGTTGCGGATTTCCTATGGAAACGTGGTCCTAACTATAACTACCTACTGGCGACCGCCAGTAGGTAATATATATATATATATATATATATATGAAAAAAGAGGTTGCCGCTCCGGATGGTTGCACTCGCCGAAAGTCAGGTCACAGGCAGGGCAGCTAAAACAGAACATCTCCCCATTAACGCGCCGCCTACGCGTTTCGGGATGTCTCCCTTCCTCTGGACGGCTTTCACGTTGAAAAAGGAATGCCAGCAGTTTTCAAAGGGACACTCCCATCTTTATTTGCACATTGACGCTGATGTTAAACAGGTGAGTAATACAGCAAGGCATGATGGGAGTAGAAGTCCTTGTAGTTTAAATATCCATGTGGATATATATATATATATATCCTCACGAACATCCGGTAGTCTGGGGCTTTGCTGCGCGGTGGTCCGAAGCGGAATCCAGAATTCCTTAATAATCACGAAACACTTTCTCCTGTTGTAGAAAAAAGAAGCCATATATATATATATATATGTATATACAGAAAAAGAAGCAGAGAACTCTGGGTACTTCTCAAGTTTAGGTGGAAAGCAGCTCCTGTATAGAGCACCCTCAAAACCAGCGACACTCTAGATGTGCTCACCTCAAATGTCTGCTTTTCTATCAAAGTCTTTAAGCATAGGATTAGCACAGTGCCATCCACACCGAGATAGATGGCTTTTATCATTTTACAGCTCGGAATGGACAGCACTGTGCTAGTCCTATGCTTAAAGACTTTGCTGTACAAATGGCAAAAGACTTTGTCCTTTTCTATCTCGGCGTGGATGGCACTGTGCTAATCCTATGCTTAAAGACTTTGATAGAAAAGCAGCCATTTGAGGTGAGCAGATCTAGAGTGTCGCTGGTGTTGAGAGTGCTCTATACACGAGCTGCTTTCCACCTAAACTTGAGAACTACCCAGAGTTCTCTGCTTCTTTTTTTGCATAATTTGTACATCAATCTATGCCTGAAAGGATATTGTTTTGATATACATATATATATATATATATCTTTTAAAAGGGCAAGCAGCTGCAAATTACTGCTCCCTTTTTTTTTTGCTTTTAGACTTGACATGCGCACTTTCATTGTTTTTTACATTTTAATTTACTATTCCAACATGGCCTTCCATAATGTTAAAGCAGTAAATTAAAAATGACCGCCATCTGTCGTGACCCATCCTCAAGCAGGCATCATGACAAACAAGTGAGCATCGGCGGCATTTGGGATTGCGTCTTATTTGAAAGAAAATCCATTTCAAGTTTGCAGGCAATACATGCACATGCTTCTGGATGCATGCAGATTTCTAAAAAGCATTTAAAACACCAACAGCATGGCCCTTTTAAGCCAAGTTTTAATGGGTTTGTCAATACTTGTTTTTTACATTTTAAATAAGCAGGAAATGTCATTTGGTTTTACTGTTGGGAGCATTTCAATACCAATCTAGAGCCAATATTTCATGACATAGGTGGCCTGACAGTGCTTTAGTGTCAACACTCTGTGCCATTTCTTTAATAAGGATACTGAAAGCGCACAGCAACTTATGGTATAGTGCACAAAGCCCCAAGACAAAATCATCAGCTATTGTTAATAGGGAAAAAGGGGGCTTAAGTGCCAATTACTAGTGGACCAAGAAAACATGTGGTGGTTTCATAAGGGATGTGAATAGAGTGTGCCAACAAAATATAATCTAGCTCTTTGATCGTGTCACCCAAACGAATAGGCTATGTATCGATCTTAGGAGCCTTAACCCTGAAACATGGGTAGATTCTCAGTTGCTGCTGAAGAGAGCAAAATATTGGCCATACTTCGTGGATCTGGCTTCACCATCAAGCCAAACTGCACCTGAGTCGCATCATCTTACAGACTTTGTATCCCATTTAGGCAGTTTTCACTACTGTAGAACGCATTTTGGCTTTGACTCAGCAGCTTCTGTTTCTCAATGAATTATGTATATACCGCTCACAGAAAATGCAATGCTGGGGTGAATGTGTTTCAAGATGATGTTCTGATAGAAGCAAACAGCAGTGAAGAATGTGATGAAATCTTCGAGAAGGCTCTACAAATTCTACAGGGGCATGCTTCGATGGTTAACTTTTGAAACAAAAACAGACTATCTGAGACATTGGATTCCAGGTGAGAAAGTTGAACCACACCCTGGTTTGGGGAACACAATTTCGGAAGTGTCTGTGCTCAAGGCAAGAGGATTTGACATTCTTACTGGGACTGAATGAGAGTTATACATGTTTCTTTTCAGAATATTCTAAACACACATGCTTAAAAATATGTTGAAGAAAAATTACGTTTCAGTTGGGTCGAGAAACAGGTGAATCAGTGAAAAGTAAAATGGTTTCTGTCTAGGTTCTCAAACCCTAAAATGGAAAATGCTACTTACCAGTATGCATCTGTTCTTGGCATGTAGAGCTGTAGATTTGTATATTTGAGCATAGATCGCCATCTGGTGTTGGGCTCGCATGTTTGCACTTTGTTTTTGTCTTGGAAGAAGTCTTTGTAGTCACGAGGTAGGCGACTCCTCCTTAGGATGATAGTGCGCATGGGCATCGACTCCATCTCCAGATTGTTTTGCCATAGAGGGTTATGATGGAGTTAGTAAGAAAAAGAAAAGGATGTCCATGTGTAATGTGTCTAAGTAAAATAGTACTGGAACAGATAGAGGTATCCGGGGAGGCGGGTGGACGTATACGAATCTACAGCTCTTATTATAATTTATTATTCATATGGCGCACAAATCATCCCCAAGAGGATCTACAGCTCTACATGACAAGAACAGATGCATACTGGTAAGTAGCATTTTCCGTTCGAGGCATATGAGCTGTAGATCATATACCTGTGCATAGACTATACAGCAGTTACCTCCTTAGCGGTGGCTACCTGTATCTGTTGCAGTGGTTTGAAAAAGTGTTTTTAATCCAGCCTGGCTCACACTAGCTTGTTGTTTTGCTTGCACATCTACACAATAGTGTTTTGTGAAAGTGTGCGGTGTAGACCAAGTTGCTGCTTTGCAGATATCATCTAGGGGAATGTTTCCTAAGAATGCCATAGAAGCCCCTAGTTTGCGCGTGGAATGAGCTCTAGAGGGAATGGTTAGTATGCGTTTGGCTTTAAGATAGCATATTTAAATGCATTTAACAATCCACCTTGCGATCCCCGCTTTGGAAATGGGATTGCCCTTATGAGTTGGGGAGAAAGCCACAAAGAGTTGTTTAGTTTTCTTAAGGATTTTGTCCTTTCAATGTTGTAAAGTATTGCTCTTTTAATGTCTAACGTGTCATGAGCCCGTTCTGCCTCCGGTCCGGTTGTGGGAAAAAGACTGGGAGTTCAACAGACTGGTTAAGATGGAATGCAGAAACGACTTTAGATAAAAATTTTGGGTTAGGCCTAAGAACCACTTTATGATGGATTTGTAAAAATGGTTCTTGTATGGTTAATGCCTGGAGTTCACTAACTCTTCTGAGAGATGTGATAGCGACTAGGAAGGCTACTTTCCAAGTGAGGAATTGTAGTTTGCATTTGTGCAGAGGTTCAAAAGGGGGACCCAGGGGTCTGGTAAGAATAATATTTAAATTCCATACTGGAGAGGGTGGAGCTCTAGGTGAAATTATTCTTTTAAGTCCTTCCATAAATGCTTTAAGAGCGGGTACTCTAAACAAATACAAGTGTTGTCTGTTTTGGAGATAAGCTGCTATTGTCGTTAGATGTAGTCTTATGGATGTATATGCTAGGTTACATTGTTATAGGTGTAAGAGATAACATATAATGTTTTGAATAGAAGCATCTGGTGGATTGATTTTGTTATATGTACAGTAAATTACAAATTGTTTCCACTTTGCAGCGTAACATGCTCTGGTGGTAGGACGTCTAGCCTCCTTAATGATGTTCATGCAGTCTGGTGGGAGATTGAGGTAACCGAACTCTAAGACTTTAGGAGCCAGATTGCAAGGTTGAGTTGATTGGGATGTGGATGCCTTATCTCTCCATGGTTCTGGGTGAGAAGCTTGGGTGAGAGGCGCAGTTTTTGATGAGGAACTACTGATAGTTCCAAGAGGGTTGTGAACCATGGTTGTCGGGCCCATGTTGGAGCAACCAGGATCATTGTGAGGTAATGCTGTTTGAGCTTCCGAACCACTAACGGAATTAGTGGGAGAGGCGGAAAAGCATAAGCAAATTTGCCTGACCAGTTCATCCATAGCACTTTGCCTTTGGACAGTGGGTGTGGATACCTGGACGCGAAGCCTGGGCATTTTGTGTTTTGATGTGTGGCGAACAGATCTATTTGTGGCTAGCCCCACATGTGAAAAAATGGAAGAAGAACTTGAGGATGAAGTTCCCATTCGTGGATCTGCTGTGTCTGACGACTGTGCAGATCTGCAATCTGATTGTGTACCCCTGGGAGGTGTTCTGCAAGGAGATATACGTTTTGCGGAATGGCCCATCTCCATATGCTTTGAGCTAGGTATGAAAGCTGTAGAGAGTGTGTCCCCCTTGTTTCTGTATGTAGTACATTGCTGGCATGTTGTCTGTACTGACTAGGACAGCTTTGCCTGCCAGATGGAGTTGAAAGGATTTTAATGCCAGAAAAATTTCCAGTAGTTCCAAGTAATTTATGTGGTATTGTTTTTGTTGAGGGGTCCATATACCCTGAATGGTATGGTTTTGAAGATGAGCTCCACAGACGGTGAGCGATGTGTCTGCTGTTAGCTCTATCTGTGGAACCGGGTCGAGGAACGGCCGCCCTTTGGAAAGGTTTTGTGTATTCCACCACTGCAGAGAGCGATGTGTGCGGCTGTCCACCAACACCAGATCTGTTAGTTGACCTTGAGCCTGGTTCCACTGACGTGCCAAACACTCCTGTAAGGGACGCATCTGGAGTCTTGCATAAGGGAAAATGAAAATGTAAGAGGCCATCATCCCGATCAACTGCATGAACTTTTGAGCTGGTAATGAGTTTTGAGGCGGAAATTTGGATATTACAACTTGCATACTGCTTATCCTGAGAGGGTTGGGGTATGCTAAGTCTTTTGAAGTGTCTATTATAGCTCCTAGGTATTGTTGTGTGTTGTACGGTTGGAGGTGGGATTTGGTAAGATTAACCGTGAAGCCCAAGTTGTGAAGGAGCTGGATTGCTTTGTGTGTGTGTTGCACACAGCTGCTGTGTGATTTGGCTTTTATGAGACAGTCGTCCAGATAAGGGAACACGTGAATCTGTTGTCTTCGTAAGTGAGCTGACACTACTGCGAGGCACTTGGTGAAGAGCCTGGATGCTGTAGTCACTCCGAATGGAAGCACTTTGAATTGATAGTGTTAACCGTCTACCACGGACCTGAGATATTTTCTGTGAGCGGGGTGAATGGGAACATGAAAGTAGGCGTCCTTCAGATCTAGAGTGGAGAGAAAGTCGCCTTATTGAAGCAGTGGGAGCACCTGTTGGAAGTGACCATGTGGAAGTGGTCTGACTGAATGTAGAGGTTTAACGGTCGGAGGTCCAGCATTGGCCTGTGAGAGCCGTCCTTTTTTGGAATTAGAAAGTAGAGGGAGTAAACTCCTGTGCCTTGATGATGTAAGGGGACTGGTTCTATTGCATGTTATTGTAATAGGGAGAACCTCTTGTTTCAGGAGAGTCAGGTGTTCCGGGGACATTGGATGTTGTCTGGGTGGGATATTTCGGGGAGTAGAGTTGAGTTCCAGGCAATAACCATACTGGATACTTTGTCTTACCCACTTGTCTGTTGTGATAGAATTCCAGACAGGTAGGAACTGTGAGAGGCGTCCCCCGACAGGAGTGGAATGATCGGGGGAAGTGAAGGGAAGTCACTGCTTGGTAGTAGGGGAGTTGCGGGTATTGTTAAAGTGACCTCTTCCCTTACCATTGTTGCCTTTGTACCCTCCATAAAAGTATCCTCTGGAGGAATTGTTTTGATTGGGGTTCTTATAAGAAGAAGAGGGATGCTCCGAGCGAATGGTTTTGGAGCCAGCCCTGTAAAAGGAGCGACAAAATGAACCTCTAGGTGACTGCAAGGCCCCCATGGACTTGGCAGTGTCCGTATCCTTTTTCATCTTTTCTAAAGATGTATCAACTGTGGGCCCGAAAAGATGCTCTTGGTCAAAAGGCTGATTAAGAATAGCGGACTGAAATTCCTGTTTGAATCCGGAGATTCAGAGCCCAGCTTGCCTGCGTAGCAAAACGCTGGTATTAATAGCACGAGAGGCAGTATCAGCTGCATCAAGCGCACATATGATGGACTTATTTGTTATTAATTTTCCCTCCTGTATAAGGTCATTCGCGTTGTGTTTAAATTGGTCAGGAAGATGTTGTAGTAGCTTTTCAAGCTCATCATAGTGAACTCTGTCATATCTGGCCAACAAAGCTTGGGCATTGGCAATCCGCCAATGATTTGCAGCCTGTGATGGGATGCGTTTTCCAGATGCGCCTATGAGTTTGGATGCCTTATCAGGAGGGGTGTCGCCTGTGCTTTGTGAATTTGCTCTCTTGCGTGCATTAAACACTACAAGAGAATCTAAAGGGACCTGACCTTTAATATACACTGGGTCATTGGGACTGCTATATATTTTTTGTCTACCCTGGTGTTAAGAATCCTGGCTCTGATGGGATCCTTTAAAAGTTCTGGCGCATATTTTAACATGCCTTTTAACACTGGCAGGGTGTGTGTAGACTTGTGTGGGTGTAAATGTTTCCATTAAAAAGTCTTCCTCTAAAGTGTCAGAGTGTAACTGTACTTCATGGTACTGAGCAGTTCTGTTAATGAGTTAAGCAAACCCAATATTGTCATCTGGTGGTGATGGCCTAGAGGGATAGCGGTCCGGGTCATTGTGTGGGTCAAGATCTGTGTTGTAATCATCCCAAGGATCTGGATTGTGTGGAATGGTATATGCGTAGTAATCTTTATCTAGATCTCCATCCCCACCCTCATAACTATAATCATCTTCATCATCTTGTAGTTGAGGCGAAAATGTATGTTGTGGGGAGTGTGCTGGAGAAATTAGCAGATTTGGATCAGATGGAGAAGGAGAGAGAGGTGGAGTAGTATTAGTGCCCAACTCCTTTCGCTTCATGGGAATTTCAGGGTCTTCTGAAGTGTCCAATTTTCTCTTCTTAGGAGGCTTGGCGACAACTTTGCCAGTCTCTGGGTCAATGTAGAGAATCTTTTGCTTTGGATCCGAAAAATCTGATGTAAGCTGTTGTACGGGTACAAAGTCTTTTGTCGGTGCCGAAGACTTTGGGTCAGAATGTTGTTTAGCCCATGTCTCTGAAGCTTTCTGTGGGGTCTTGGACTCCTTAGCTTTTGGTATAGAAGTTTTTTGGCTCCGAGAGTTATTTCGGCTCCGAAGGTTTGTTCGGCTCCGAAGACTCTTTCGACTCCGAAGATTTTTTCGGTTCCGGATGCTTGTCTTTTGTTTTTTTCGGCGCTGATGGTTTCGGCGTCTAGGTTGTTTTCGGTGGCGACAAAGAAGTGCATGGCACTTCCTTGGTTTTAGACTTCGGTGCCGAAGGTGATTTTTCGGCACCAGAATGGGGTTGGCTCGATCCCAAGCCGGAAGGCTTTTCTTTTTTTCCACCGCCGGGCCCGAGGGCGGGGCGTCTGAGATGTGTTGCCGGTGTCGACCTGAGCCCGAGGGCGAAGGTGTTACAGGAGCCTTAGGTTTGGTTTTGTTGGGAGAGGGGTTTCGGTACTCACGGACCTCTGAGCCGGAGGGACTGCCTGGTCTTCGACGTCAGAGTCGTCGGCTTCGGGGACGGAGATCTCTCCTTCATCAGCTTGTTGTTACGGCTGGAGATTGGGATCTGCTCCGAAGACGTCCGGAATCGAGCTGCTTCCATGAGATATTTTGTGACGTCGAGCATCGGTCACGGATGGTTTTCTTTGACCTGAAAGATGAACAGGCCTCGCAGTTCTTGTCTTCGTGCTCCTGGGAGAGGCAGAGGTTACAAACCTCGTGCAAGTCCGTGTGTGGGAGCTTAGCACCACAACCGGAGCATTTTTTTGAAAGAAGTCCTTTCCATTGACTGCTGGCGTGGTCGGCGCGGATAGGCCAACGGCCCGTGTCGAAGATCAAGGATTTTATATATGTTGAAGACACGCGTCGAAAAGGAAATGCGATCGAGATAATACCGTCGAGTGGAGAGGGATTGCGTGTCGGAGGGGGTTCGAAAACGACACCGACCCAGAGTGCAGCAAATCACATCCGAACCCGATGGTGGAAAAAAACTATCTGGAGATGGAGTCGATGCCCATGCGCACTATTGTCTTAAGGAGGAGTCACCTACCTCGTGACTACAAGGACTTCTTCCAAGACAAAAACAAACTGCAAACATCCGAGCCCAACGCCAGATGGCGATCTATGCACAAGTATAAGATCTACAGCTCATATGCCTCGAACAGAAAGTTACCATGCTTCCTCACAATAGATACACGTGGGTTTGACTTGAGGGCTGTCCTGACACAAATGGATCGTAATGATGTATGTGCAATAAGATTTGCATAAAGAGTGCTAAAACAAGCCTAACACTGTTACTCAGTTATCAAGAGAAAGTTACTAGAGTGTGTGTAAGTGGTCAATAATTATGTAATTATATTTGGGGAAAAATATTTACAATTTGAGCAAACCACATACCTGTGGCCTATATTTTAAACAGGGTCAATGTCAAGACTTCCAGGACAAAAGTAGATAGATTTGCCACAAGTTCGATGTCAATTATTTATTAGGTGGGAAGAATGGTTGAGCTGACTTTATGGTTCGAATTCCTGTGGAGGAAGAGGTTTGTGAATATGAAGAGGCAGACAGTGAAGTATTTTTAATTGCATCAGTGGATTTGGAGAGCACATATGCCTGACTAAATCAGAATGGATGGATGCATTGGAAGGAGATGAGTTTCTGAAAATTGTTTTGAGCTTTATCAAGGAAGGTTGCAATAAAGAAAATAATGTACATTTTAGTGTATAACTATTTGTTAAGGGCCATGATGAGTGGTCAGTGGAAAGTGGAATGTTGGCTTCCAATGATCATCTGGTTCCTACAGAAAGTCTAAGAGGTAGATTAATCCAATGTGTTCATGAAGGGCATTTAGGGTGCACATTAACTAAGCATAACATATGCTCAATAAACTGGTGGCCATCAATAGATACCAAAATTGAGGAAATTATTAATGTATGTGCTATTGGCGTGGAAGTTGCAGTTCCACCTTTGCAACCTATAAGCCTACCTAGTCAGATAAGATAGGCCATGGCATTGTAGGGCCTTTTAATTGCTTGTCAGCTCAGTGCAACTTTGGTGCAGTTCTGATTATTATAGCAAATTGCTGAGGTAAAATTTATGGCAGGTCACATTTCTTATGATGCTACATTTTTGGAGGAGGCCTATTCCGGGGAAGGATTTCCAGAATGTTTTGTTTCTGATAATGGAGTAAAATTTGTTAGCACTGAGATGCAGGAGATTTTGAAGGGAACAGAAATCAAGCACTTAATGACTTCATTTTATCATCCTTAGATGAATGGCGAGGTAGAATGCATGAATAAAGAGTTAGTGGGATATGTTCACTGAGTTTGAGGTTTTAATGTTGTAGAGGATGTAAGATTATGTCGCAAAGAAGGCGATATATTATAAACAATGCGTGAAGGATGTTAAATTTGCAGTGGGGGTGTTGTTTGGTACAAAAAAATAGGGTTTGTCGGCAAGGGAGCTTGTGGTTATCATCATTCATACAGGATAAATAGCCTTTGTAGTCAAGACACCTCAACCTCAATGGTATATTTCTCACGTAGGGACAATAATTCCTGCTTTTTATGGGAGTCTTGGACCACTTCTTTTTCTAGTTCCCACAGGGAAATGTCCTTGTCATCGTCTGTTGTCTGACTGAGAGCCTATTGTAGTGGCTCCTGCTCACCATCTAAAATGTATACATTTCCATTATATCATACAAGGCTATCCTTTAATTATCTACAGAGATATTGCCTAAAGACTCCCTAAACGTGGGGTCTTCTAGTGCAGTGCTTTGGAGTAGCCATGTTGGTATAGGTGTGTTATGTTTACCTGATATTCTTTTCATTGGCAGTGTACTATTGTCCAACAGGTTCCTCCCCAAATATTCTGCATGTACAGCAGCCACGCATATGGGGGCTGACCCTACAAAACGGTCTAGATAATGTACTGGTGTGTAGAAGAATGGATCACTACTGTCATGTAATTGGCCACTGGTGGACAATCAGCTAACCATTTTCCAAAACCTAGCACTACTTCTGCTGGCTGTCCGTCTCTCAGTGAGTGGTAGGGACCTGTACACATCCTGCATACAAATTGTATCTCTATGATAGGAATTTGGAGCCAGCTTGCCAATCTAGGGGAAAGTGTGTCAAGGAAATACAGCTGATCAGAATTCTGGGTGTAGAGGCACCCAAGTTCTAGGTCTAGAACTTCAGCTTACCCTAGACAAGTACATATTACCCTTCTTTGTTTATATCTACCTGTATGGCTGAGAACGGTATCCCAGGTGTAACCAAAATCAATGTGTCCATATATTATGTCAAGCAACTTGTAGGGTACACTTGCCCCACACATCAACACTGTAGCTGACCCATTTCGGTTTTAGTCAGATGAGCTTCCTGAAGCAAAAGCATGTGTACCCCTCTGTTTCAGATAGGCTTGAATCTTGCATGTCTTAGTGAAAGAAACCATATCTCTTACTTTCCACGTAAATAATGTGTAGTTGTTCAGCAGGGGGATTATATTTCAAGTCTAGTGTTGTTGTTATGTTCCTTAATGTTGCCACCCCTCACTAGCCATAGTAGACTCCCCCCTTGGTCACATTAACATTCCCATTGTTGGCCCACCCTCTTACATCATTCACAGTGTCAGAGTCATCATACACTATAACAGAACATACCCCAATTCCCATTCCCCTCAATAGAGGTACAATGGCGCCCTGCCCAAACCAAGCAAGTAGAAAAGGCTTGAGCGTGTGGACTTCCCTCAGTCATGCTGTGAGAAGAGATGGACTACTGCAGCACATTGGTTCATAGCTGCTCCACCCGGGCCGGCCATCAAAAGCCCCAACACACTATCAGGTTCACTTTTAAAAATGTTGTTTTAGCCTTGTTCCCTTTTCCTTCATATCAAAGTATTTAGTCATTTGTTCAGCTGATTCTCAGCCATTATGTTCTGCTCAAGAAGGGTGACAGATCAACCTTCACAGGACAGTTCTCTGCATCATAGTGGACAGTTCAGTCTTTTCGCATCCTGAGGAGTCATAGTTCGATTCATCCTTTGACAAGGCAGAAGTTGACTTCGCAACTGCAGGGTCCTCTTTGCCATGGATCATCCTAGCCAGCATCGCTCTCTGCCTCGACCTGTTGCTTTGTGCATTTAATAGTCCCGTATTCAAGCTGCTGCCTGCGTTGCTTGCTATGTTGTAGCTTCAGAAACCGCCATTCCTCCTCGTTCTTGCCAGCTCTGTGCTTCTCCAGCCAGTCCCAAGCCTCATTTGGCTCTGTGAAGAACAGTGAACTGCCTTCAATCATAACTTTCAATTTGCCTGGAAATAGCATCATGTATCAAAGCCTTGCTTCCCTCAAAGTTTTTTTTTAACATTCTGTGAAAGAGGCCCTATTATATTGAACAGCAGTAGTGTAGTCCAGAAAGAGACAACAGTTTGGTTTTCAAGCCTGAAGGGACCTACCAATCAGGCTTTCTGAAGGATTGTGTATTTATCACTGTAATGTAACAGTGTGGCCACCACCGGCCTTGGAGGCGTTCTTGTGGCCAGCAATCTGTGAGCTCTACCCTGGGCAAAGTATTTACATAACAGGTTGGCAATCCCACCAAAATCAATTTCTCCAGGAATGATAGCATGTCCAGTCGATCACCTCAAGTAGCTGCACTAATATGATGGTATTCCTGTGATTGCAGACTTCCGAGTTTTCAGCTCTGCATTCAAGGGACCGCCCTCTCTCCATGAGTTCAACGATCTGTTTCTTCACAGTGTCTGAAGTTGGGCAGAGTTCTCCAATGGAGTCCTCTCCAACATTGATGCTTTCGGCCAATTTTCACTGGTATTCCTGGTCTAAAACAACTGGGTCGATCTTATTTTCCAGCACCGCTCTGGTGGCATCAATCATGGGCAGTATTTTGTCTAGCTTACCCCTAGGGGTGTCAGAGCGGTTCAATGCAATAACTTTGCTCTGGGCTTTAGTCCAGTCGAAGAGTGTCTCCATGCCGTATGAGTGAGCCAGCCCCAGATTTGGTGCCTCCCTTGTCTACTTTGTGCACCCCATCTTCTAATCAGAAATGTCGTAGGGGTCCCACTGCCCCATTTGAGAAGGTGTTGCTGGCCCTGCCTGACTGCCTTACCTGATTGACTTGGCCCTCAGTCTGGCATGGATCTTTCGGACCCTCATCTCTGCTGCTGCTAGGACTGAGGCCCAGCCTCACACTGCCCTCGTTCACTCATTCTTTCTCTCATGCCTTTTTGCCTCTCTTTTGCAACCTTTTCTTTTTTTTACTCTGCGATTTCGTGCTTTTTTTTACTCCTTTCAGTCAGCTCTCCTCACTCCGTCCCTTTCACTCGCTCGCTTTCTCTTACACTCTTTGCCTCTTTTTTCTACTTTTTCTTTGTGACTTTTAGCACTTCTTTGCTTTTTATTGGCCCATTCTTCTCGTGCTGTCTGCTCTTCCTCTCTCACATTCTTGACCTCTTTTGCCTCTCTTTTAACCACTTTCTTGTTCCCCTATTGCCACGGTTCCCTTTGCATTTCTTACCCACATTTGCCTCCCTATTTTCAGCATTTTTCGCCTTGTTGCTCCCCATGCTGTGTTCTCCCATGTTCCTACGTCGCTCATGCCACACGCTCAGGCACCACCCACCACCCCTTCCCACACGTTCTTACTGGTGGCCGCCCTGCAGATGTGCGCAGCGGGCATCAGAGGTAAACCTGTCTGCGCCTGACCTGTGCCCAGTGCCAGGACCCTTGGCCTAATGTCAAATGTCACCCCAGCACAGCCCAAGGCGTTACCTCACCTCATTCCTTCCATCAACGCATTGGATGCATCTCCACACGGTGCTGTCGAACCACTCTGACCAACACCAAAGGTGCGTTCTCCTGTGATGGCTGCCGCTTCTCCTGTGATCCCACCAACACCATCCACCACATTTACTACACTTGCACTCCAGCACCCAGCAACTCAGACACGCACCACACCCACCTCCGACTGGTCTGCACCTTAATGAACACTTGTTCTCTCACCAAACACTCTGTTGAAATCTGGAACCTTCTTAACTTTACCCAGATCTACTCTTCCTTACAGAGATCTGTCTCAAAGTTTCATCAGCCCCTGACATCAGGACTGCCATCCTCTGGAATACAAGTTCACCAGACAGGACAGGCCCAGCAAACCCCGAGGAGGAACTGCAATCATCTATAAGGAACACATCCGCTGTGCTCTCACCGTAGCTGAAGCTAACTGAAATACCTGGCGTTCAAACTCAGGATCTCCAAAAAACACTGCCCTGAATGGAAGCCCAACTAAACCGATCAAAAGGTCAAGAGCTGGCTTTGGAACTACATCCCAGACATTATCTCCCCCCTCCTACTCAACTCCAGCTCCTTCATCCTGCTTAGCAACCTCTATTTCTCCCTTGAGTACATCACTGACCTGAACACTAACAACTTCCCAGACAGTCTGAACACATTCCGACTCTTACAGGGGGCAAAAGACTCCACCCACATTCCCAGACACCTGCTAGGTCCCATCTTGATCAACTTCAATTTGGCAAACTAACCCCTCTCACCTACAGCAACCATTCTCTCGTCCGCTTTGACCTTCACTTCAACCACCTTTGAAGAACCTTGCCTTACTCCAAGACCATCCGCCAAAACTGGAACACTATCTCTGAAGAAACGTGGTCCACAGAATAACACCTTCCGCACCAGGACTACCTCGCTAGCTCTATTGACAACTTCAATCTCTGCGTCAATGTCACCACAGATGCCTTGGCACTTCTTAAGACCAAGGCTACGGCTAGGACCAGACCGCAAGGTAGCTGGTACAACAACCACATTTGATGCACCAAGCACCACTGCAAGCAGCTCGAGTGCTGATGGAGATACTCAAAACAACAGTGACAAACAAACCTACAAATCATCTGTCTGTAAATAGCTCCAACAGTTGACCACCAAGAGCACAGTCATAACAAAAAGGATAGGTAACAGCGCAATGGAACGCTTCTCTATCTTAAAGGAATTCACCACGCTCGCTGCCACCTCCACTTCCATCGCCACAGTTTACACTTTTCTTCTGCAACAAGATAAGCACTCACTACGACAACTTCACATACCAACCTAAATCTTCCACCCCGGCACCCCTGCCTGGAGATGAAGACAGCTTTCCAGGCACCACCCTAACCTTTTAGCAAACCATCATCCACAGAAAACCATCACCGTTATGCAATCCATCCACTTGGGAGCCCATTGGACCGTTCCTCGCACTTAACAAGATTACTCGAGTCCATCTGCACTGCCCTCACTCCAATCCACAACGACTCCACAACCAAGGCTACCTTATCACTACTGAGGAGCCAACTGACTGCTTCCATACCCAACAAATGTATTAGAGAAACTGATCAATAGGAGACTAGCTAACCACCTAGCCAATAAGTACTTCCTGAACCCATCCTAATCAGTCTTCAGATCTAGTCACAGCTCCAAAATCGCTCCCAATGCCACAACTGACTACATACAGACTGTTGATACTGCAGTCCTCATCCTTCTTGACCTCTCTGCAGCCTTCAATACAGTCTACAACTCGATAATCATCCAACGCCTCCACATTCAGGAATTCATGGACCAGCCCTTCAATGGATCAGCTCCATCCTCACAGAAAGACTACAGAAATGTTACCTACCTCCCTACACCTCTGAACCCACCAAGCAGGTCTGCAGAGTTCCCCAATGATCCTCACTCAGTCCCCCGCTCTTCAAAATCTACATGATGCCAGTTGCAAACATTGTGCAAAATTTCAGAATCAATATCATCTCATAACCCATCCTTTCCCTCTCCAAGGACACTAACAAAACCAAAGCAAAGTTAATTTAGTGTATATCAGAAGTCAACTTACGGATGAAGCTCAACTGCCTCAAACTCAACTCAATCAAGACGAAGGTAGTAGTCTTCGGAAAAGACCCGGCTCTATGGTCCTCAACCTTTCAGAAATTGGACCCACTTCAGCCACTTCCAGCAAAGTCAGGAACCGGGGAATCATGGCTGACAACAGCCTCTTCCTGCTTCCACACCCTGAAGATTCTCAGGAAACCCCTCAGGTGGCTTCCTCTCGTTACCTGCTGACTACCCAAGCACTCATCAACTAGACTGTGGATTAGCACTCTATGTCGGAATTTCCATCCAACTCACCAAGCTGCTCCAGACCATTCAACATACAGCAGCTAGAATCACACTCAACCTATCTTCAGGCACCAACATCTCCTCCCACCTCAGGGACCTCCACTGGCTCCCCATACACAAATGCACAGTTATATGAAACGCGTTACTTACCTGTAACAGCAGTTATCCAGTATTGGGGTCTTTCATAGATTCACATGCCTGAATCATTCCCCGTCGTCGAGACGGGAGCCTCCGGTACATAAAAAAGTAATGTCTTATAGACATACATAGAGGAAAATAGGCCTAAGGGCCTCCCCTTAGTAGCCTATCCTAGTCCTTATGTAAAAAGGACCAAACTCTTAGAGCCAGCCAATCAGCTATCACCTCCCTCTAGAACCTTCCTGGCAGGAGCCTCAGTCCCTCAGATTTTCGTACGCACCAAGCTAGGTAGGCGTAATATAGTTAGAGAGAGACGTGAGTCCTTCCAGGGGAGGCGGGAGGGTTGCATGTGAATCTATGAAAGACACCAATACTGGATAACTGCTGTTACAGGTAAGTAACGCGTTTCTTATCCAGTATTAGGGGTGTCTTTCATAGATTCACATGCCTGAATCAGAGTACTTAGCAATACATTATGCACATTTCTGATGTAACATGCCATATAGATATTTTAGATAATACACATATTACCATATCAGTTTGAAACATTGGCATACGTTAAAACAGTAAATCAGTAAAGAATGTGCATACCAGGATGGCGGGATGTTGGAAGGCTCACCTCACTGGAATAGATGGCGAAGCACCGCCTGGCCCACTGCCGCATCCTTCATAAGTTCGGCATCTAGGCAGTAGTGTCTGGAGAAGGTGTGCGGTGACTTCCACGTCGCCGCTCTACAGATGTCCAAAATCGGCACTCCAGCGAACAGCGCTGCTGATGTGGACATCGCTCTGGTGGAGTGCGCTTCCACCCTGTCTCTTAAAGGCCGTCCGGCCCAGTCATGGCAGAATGCTATTGCTGAGGAGATCCACCTTGAGATGCTCTGTTTTGTTAGAGGCATACCCAACCTTTGCCTACTGTAGGCCACAAATAGCTGTGATGACTTCCTGAAGCTCTTTGTTTTATCTATGTAAAACTTAAGCCACCTTTTGAGATCCAGAGAGTGGAGTGTCCTTTCTGCTGCCGTGGTAGGGTTTGCAAAGAAGGAACGTAGAACCACCGGCTCGTTGAGGTGAAAGTCTGAAGGCACTTTCGGTATGAACTTGGGATTTGTCCTCAGCACCACCCTGTCCTGTTTGAACTGCATGAAGGGTTCCTGAATGGAGAGAGCTTGCAGCTCGCTGACTCTCCTGGCAGATGTTAGAGCGAGCAACAGAGCCGTTTTCCATGAGATGTACTTGATGGAAGCTCGATGAATGGGCTCAAAAGGGTGCTTCATGAGTTGGTTAAGGACCAAGTTGAGGTGCCACGTCGGTGGGACCCGTCGAGGTCTTGGGAAGGACCTGTATAGTCCCTTGAGGAACTGTTTGATCAGCCTACTGGACCAGAGAGACGGGCCTTTGTAAGTCCTGGTAAAACGTGAAATTGCCGCCAGATGCACCTTTATGGATGCATGCGCCAATCCCGACTGTGCCAAGTGTAGTAGATATGGCAATATCTGTTCAGGTGTGATATGGAGTGGTCTCAGGCCTTTCTCTAAACACCATACGCACAAGCGTTTCCATTTGAGAGAGTAGGTTTTGTTGGTACTGTCCGCCCTCGCTTTTGCTAGCACGTCCCTGCAGTCCTACGGGATGTTTAAATGGCAGAACTCTCTGTGCTCAGGAGCCAGGCCGATAACCTGAGCGATTGCAGGTTCGGGAATTGCACCTGCCCGTTGGACATTGTCAGCAGGTTCGGGTGCTGTTTTAGACGAATCGGTGTCCTGATGGAGAGGCGATGAAGGTCCGAGAACCAGTGCTGCCTCGGCCAGAACGGGGCAATTAGGATCAGGGTACAAGGCTCCGCCTTCATCTTCCTGAGGACCCTGGAAATCATCGGGAACGGCGGAAAAGCGTACGCAAATACGCTGAACCAGCCTATGGAAAAGGCATTTCCGAGCGACCTTGGTTGGGGATGCCAGCTTGCGTAGCTTGGGCATTTGGCGTTCTCCCTGGTGGCGAACAGGTCGATTCCTGGGACTCCCCATTCTGAGAATACGTGTGTTAGCGAATTCTCGTCGAGCTCCCATTCGTGGGAGAGGGATTTTTGTCTGCTTAGGGCGTCTGCAATGGTGTTGTCCTTGCCCGGGACATAGTCCGCTCTGAGAGTGATCCCATGGAGAACAAGCCAGTTCCAGATCTTTTGCGATTCGCGTGATAGAGTGAGCGAACGCGTTCCTCCCCGTTTGTTTAGATAGTGCATCGTCGTGGTGTTGTCCGTTCTGACGAGCACCTGGGAGTTCTGGATGCGTGGTAAAAAGGCTTGCAGCGCTAGATACACAGCCCTCAACTCCAGAAGATTGATATGGAGATGTTGCTCCTGATCTGACCATTTGCCACTTACTCTGAGGTCCTGAAGGACAGCTCCCCAGCCCGCCAGAGATGCATCGGTGGTGATCACAAGTGGCGCTGCTGGAAGCAGGAACGGCAGTCCCATAGACAGATTCCTGTAAACTTTCCACCATTCGAAGCTCTTGGATATTCACGGTGTTATCCTCACAATGTCTTCGAACGAACCCGTACTCTGAGTCCACTGGTTCGTGAGGGCTTCTTGCAATGGACGCATCCGAAGCCTGCAGTGAGGGATGAGGAGTATACAAGAAGACATCATTCCCAGGAGTGATTTGAAGGTGCGAACTCTTAGGGACTTCCTTGATGCCACTGCCGTGGCCAGCGATATTATCTTGTTTTTTCTTTCTTCTGAAGAAAATGCCCTCGCGCATTCCGTATTCAAGGTCGCCCCGAGGAAGGTGATGCTTCTTGTTGCGGACATATAGGATTTCTGAAGATTGAGAGTCAATCCTAGATGTTGGAAAAGATTGGTACAGGCGTTGGAGGATTTGGTTGCGCCTGCAGCTGTGGGTGCCTTTACCAGCCAGTCGTCGAGGTAGGGGAAGACTTGGTGACCCATTTGACGCAGGAAAGCTGCCACAGGAGAAAGGCACTTGGTGAAAATCCGTGGAGCGGATTTGAGGCCAAACGTCAGGACCTTGAATTGGTAGTGCTGTCCTGCCACCTCGAAACGTAGAAACTTCCTGTGCCCCCTGAGTATCGGGATGTGATAGTAGGCATCCTGAAGATCCAAGGATGTCATGAAATCTCCTTTTTCTAGAATGCCTAGTATTTCTTGGAGCGTCACCATCCTGAACGACTGACTCTTCAAGAAAGAGTTGAGTGCCCTGAGATCTAGAATGGGCCTCCACTTCTTTTCTTTCTTGCGTATCAGAAAGAAGCGGGAATAGAATCCTTTCTCCCTCTGAGCCGATGGAACCCGCTCGATCGCTCCTTTCTTCAACATCTCCGATATTTCCCGGAGTAGCAGTCGCAGATGTTTGTGTGGGAACCTGCGGGGAGGGGTTGCAGGTGGGATGGTGGTAAATTCTAGGGAATGGCCGAATCTTAGGAGTTGGAGTACCCAGCGATCCGTGGTGATGAGGCGCCAATTTTCCAGGAAATGGGTCAATTTTCCTCCAATTTTTGATGAGGGAGATGGTAGCTGGACTGGCTGGAGTAACTGGTCACTGGCGTCCGCCGGTGCCCCTCTTTTGGTTCTTACCCCTGAAGTTAGATCTTCCATAAGAAGACTGCCGACCTTGTTGCTGCTTCTGCTGGTACTGGGTCTTATTCTGGAAGGAATACGAGGACCTATTCTGGTAGGATCCTCTGTAGGAGGACTGGCCTCTAGATTTGTTGCCCCGAAAGGACTGATTCCTTGCCTGCAAGGTTCCAAGCGCTCTAGCCGTGTCAGTGTCCTTCATGATAGCTTGGAGCGCCTCGTCAATTTTATCTCCGAAAAGATGTTGTCCGTCGAAGGGCATGTCCAGCACCTTCGTCTGCACTTCCTGCCTGAACGATGTTGCCTTCAGCCATCCCTGCCGGCGCAGGACTGCAGCCCCAGCCAGTTGACGAAAGCCTGTCATGGCCACGTCTATGGCACAATCAATGATCTCGGCCGCCGAGGTTTGGCCCTCCGAAAGTAGTGCCTTGACCTCCTCCTGAACTGCGCTTGGCAGCTCTGCTAAATATGGGGCTATATCCTCCCAAAGTTGGCGGTTATAACGCCCTAACAGGGCTATGGAGTTGGCCACCTTGATGGTCATTGCCGAAGTGGTCGAAAACCTTTTGCCAATTGTGTCCAATTTTCTGCCTTCCTTGTCCGGTGGGGCTGACAGAGCAGAGGAAGGATTACGAGACTTTTTCTGGGCCGCTTGGGTCACGACCGAATCCGGTTTCGGGTGTCAATTAAGGCAGGCTGGCGCCGTGGATGGAGCTTTGTACTTTTTATCCAGGCGTGGAACAACCGCAGGTACGGAAGCCGGCGTCAGCATTAATTTCTTTCCCTGGACCCAGAGAAAGTCAATGATTGGGATTGACTTCGTCGTCTTCTTCGTCTGCTCCTTAAAGTCATGCAAGAAGCACTCAGTCTCCGTCGATTCCATGACCATATGAAACCGCGTCGCTGCTCGTTCAACTATCTTATGAAAACCGCCAATATCCACTGGCGGTGAATCAGCTTGGCGCGGTTGTGGGGAAGCTGGGGAGGATGCCACATACTCCTCCTCCTCATCCTGGTCCGACTGGTCTTCCTGGACCTCCCCCTCTTCCATCTCCTCAGCCTCCTCATCCGATGACTATCACCTGAGGTGGCGGTTTCTCGTGGCAGACCTGAGTAGCTGGTCCTGATTGCTTTGGGGCTGTCGTTGGTGGATTTGTAGTAGGCACTGGGCCCCCTGTGTCCAGTGCTGGCGATTCCGGGAAACGTTGCTTGTAGTCCCGGATAAGGTATTTGAGGTCATTAACGATCGACAGGGGAAGGCATACCATCAGGGTGACCTCCGTGCGAACCTGTTCCCGGACGGGGCGTTCCTGCCCGCTCATCTCCTCCTGTTCCTCGTCCGTGCTTTGACATTTGACGTACAGCTCAGAAGGGGAAGTAGCCTGATCAAAGAGCTCTTCTTCCGACTTCTCACTCTGAAGAATCTCCATAGGCAAATTGGTTTGCACCTTACTTGGAGATGTCGTTTCCGGTGTAATCTGTGGTCTGGTCAGTTTGCCAGATGCAGATACCTGTACAGGAACCCCTGCTGTCTTCCGTGCTGACATTCCTACTAGTTCGGATTTCTGCCCTGGTTCAGAAATACCAATGGACGACGACGACTTTCCCGTCGACGATACCGTCGTCGACGGCATTGTCTTCGCCGACGGTGTCTCCGTCGACGATATTCTCCTCGTCGACGATGTCTTCGTCGACGATGCGCTCGTCGACGATTCATTTGTCGACGATGCCTTCCTCGTCGATGCCTTCGTCGTCGACGCCCTCGTCGTCGACGTCTTCGACTCTTCCATCGACGGTGGGCTCCTCATCGACGATGTCGTCGTCGACGGGACAATCTTCGTCGTCGACAATGACTTAGACGTCGACGACGGCTTTAGCAGTATAATAGACGAAATAGGAGTACCTGCTGACGACGATGAAGGGGTGGTCGTCGTCGACGAGAAGACTGACGACGCTGTCGTTGTGGACACGGTTGTCGTCGCTGTGGAGACATGACCTGGTGCCCTTTTTTGCGCTGAGGAAGGTGTCGCAATTTTGCTGGCCGACAGGGTAGGCTTCTTAAAAGTCAGAGAGTCCTTGTCAGACACTGAAGATTTTGAAGATCTTGCCTCTGAAGACTTCTTGTGTGTCTTCATAGGAGGAGCGTCTGAGGGGCCAGGAGACGTCACTCTCGGCCTCTTCAGGGAGACTTCAGAGGTTCCGGAAAAGCTCGCATCTGAGGATACCACACTCTCCCTGTCCTTGAGCCTGTCCAGCCAGATAAGCAGACGACCCTCTCTGTCTCTCAAGGTCTTGTGAGGGAAAGACCTACATATTTTACAGTCCTTAGGGACGTGGTCCGGATAAAGGCAATATAGGCAGAGGTCATGCTTGTCGTCCACATGAAGCCTCTTCTTCCCACATGAAGAGCAAGCCCTGAAAAGGGCTTTCTTCTGGGATTCAGACATGCCAGGAGTTGTAGAAGAAATAAACACTCACTGCAGTAATAAGAGGCCTGAAGTGGTCTGCGTTCAATCCTTGAAGAAGAAAGTCACCAAAAAAGTGAACAATCTGGTTTGAAAGAAATCCTGAGGAGAACTCAGGCTGGAGACTCCCTAGCACAACGTGCGGTAGAAAATCTGAGGGACTGAGGCTCCTGCCAGGAAGGTTCTAGAGGGAGGTGATAGCTGATTGGCTGGCTCTAAGAGTTTGGTCCTTTTTACATAAGGACTAGGATAGGATACTAAGGGGAGGCCCTTAGGCCTATTTTTCTCTATGTATGTCTATAGGACATTACTTTTTTATGTACCGGAGGCTCCCGTCTCGACGACGGGGAATGATTCAGGCATGTGAATCTATGAAAGACACCCCTAATACTGGATAATACTCCCATACATGTACTAAGCACTACACAATTTAGGCACCATATACCTGAACAACGACGTCAGCTTCCACACCCCATCAGACACCTTCACGACCCTCCTGCTTGTCACTGTTCACTGTACCCGAAGAGCCAGAGCCGGCAGCCGCACCTTCTCATACCTGGCTCTTAATGCGTGGATGTACTCTCTCTTCACATTAGGGCTACCAGATCAGTCCCAGAATTTAAGAGGAAACTGAAAAGTTGGCTTTTTTTCATTGGATTCAGACCGGGCTGCCAGCAATCCCCCCTTCTCATCAGCAAAAGGATAACCTCCTGGGTGTGACGGGTGCTTTACAAATACAATTAGCTTACCAAAATGTCCCTCTATTTAAGCAGTGAAAACAGCCGGTATACCGCTTCTGTCACATCAACACAGTGCAACTAAAATAGGCCACTGGGACTCTCAAAGTCATGGGATGCACTCTATACCAGTTGTTTTGTATACAGCCCCAGCAGGTGAGAAAAAGGGGGAGCCCTCCAAAGATCATCATTTTAATGTAATGGCTAGCTCAGGGTCACCCATGTCCGCACATATCTTACTGCTCAAATTTAGGGGCAATCTCATCTTAGAAGGTTATCCCCTGGGGCCAACAAGGTTATAAGGGTGTGTGGCGCCCCAACATTGGAGGCACATGTTATTGCTTGGTCGTCAGTGCCTGGCTGGAACACCATGAGGGACTTTTCACTGCAACTAGCCTGGGGAGTGCTGGGGCCTTCTCCCTCCAGGCCGCTTGCACCCACTGTTTTATCTCTAATAGCTACTAACAGGCTTTTCAATTATTTTCAGGCAGCAGCTCACATCGCCATAGTCATCACGACCCAGTCCAGACCCAAGGGTCACGGTATTGGCAAATCCTAGGTGAGGCTGATGAAAGCCTTTGAGCCCGTCCCCCATCCAGACTGCAGAAGGCCATCTTTGCGTGCACCCCAATCGTATGCAAGCAAGAGAGGTGCTCCTCCAGGAGTCAACTGGGGAGAGCCCCAGTCTCCAGTCAGAGCCTCGCTTGGGTCGCACTCAACCAGTGGCCCTTATGACACCAGGTGATTGTCACAGATGCTATCTTAGACTCATGAGAATGCAGCACGGTCAAGCACGAACCATGATCCGCTACAGCCCTCGTTGGTACAGTGTCTCTTAAAGCATTCTCAAAACGTACTCTTGATTGATCTGAGGTTAGCAATTCTTTAGGCCGCGGATGAATAGGGATGGCAGCTGGCCTGGCGAGCGACTGCAACCCCTTCTGGGACAACCCTGGCAATGCTCTTGTCCTCAACGTGCCTTTTAACAATGTTTTATGCCAGGTGATTTCCAGCCTGACTATGGGGAATGATTCAAGCATGTGAATCTTTGAATGATCCAAGCTGGAGCATTACAAGTTTATAATATTGTGTACCAGTCTTATTAGGATCCCTGCCTCAAGTTAAGAATGCTCCCCGCTTAGATACAGAAACTTTTGGCCTTTGGGTTTCATACATTAAATAGGAATTTTAATTTCTCAAAGCTTTAGCTAAATATTTAACATATCCAACAATTACTGAGCTGGTACTGCAAGACTGGCAGACCAGAAAGTACTTTAGGAGGAAAAGAACACAAATGAAGGACAAGATCACCTCCATAAAGAACTGTGTTTACCTTTATTACTGTGCTGCTGCTTTGAACTGTGTTTTTTTTCTCGCTAGCTCCAAGACACCTCTTTTCTGAGGAAGCCAGTTTTTTGCACTCTATAAATCTCACATTCATTCACTCAAAAAAATGTTATCTATTAAAAAAGCCTGGATTTCACTAACCGTTCCAGCTGAAGTAATAGCTCACAGAAAGAGGACTTTTCACAAAAAGTACTTGAAGTTAGATTTATATATGGGCTCAAGAAGGTGAACACATCAACAATTCACATGAAAACGTCTTTGTTTACATGTTCTTGCACATAATTAAAAAACCTTTCTAAATGCAGCTGCATTGTGATCCGTTCTTTAAATAACAATGAGTAATTTCATTTTTGTTTAGACCAGAGGTGGAATCTCTTCCACTTGTAAAATCACACAATGTTTTGTGGATAGTCTCTTCACTGCCTTCAAGATCTGCACACAATCTGGAGGGCAATTTAGATGTTCATTTTCCAGGACTTTAGGTTCCACGTTGCAAAGCTCAACAAGCTATCTAGAGTCTAATGTAAGAATAGGTCTGAAAACCCGAGCAGACCTCGTCAAATAGAGGAACATTCTTAAACGCATTCTGTAGGGTTTTGCTATCAGTGCAGGACTGGATAAAGAGAACTGTTTTTTCTCTCAACTCGATGACCAGTTTACGATTATAGTGGAATATCGTGTCCTGCAGCCTGGCAGATAGGACAGGATTGGCCATGAAGTGCCAGTGGCGGCTCCCCCATTGGGGCGTGGGGGCCTTGCCCCACTCGTTTCTCACCGTGCGAGAAGGCAGAAACATAAATGGTAATAACTACCATTTAATTTTTCTGCGTTCTCACATGCCGAGAAAGCAGAAGTGCCTGGTTGGGGGTGGGCGGTCCTGCTTGAGGGCAGGGGGGGAGTGGCTTGCCCACTGTTGTGCATACTGACTGTTTGGTCGTCCTTCAGGCCGACCAAACAGTCAGTATGCACAACAGTGGGCAAGCCACTCCCCCTTCCCCTCGAGCAGGACCGCCCACTCTCCCTTTTTCTCTATGTAGGCCGCAGCCTACATAGAGAAAATTGCCTGGGTGGGGCACGCTCCGCTGCGCCTTGCAGCACTATGATTGGTGGAGAGGAGGGAGGGAGGGAGGCTGCCTTTCCTGGCTGCTGGGGACGTTGCGATGAGAGCTGACTGCAGGACGGCGGGACTCGGAGTCGGACCTATCCAGCAGAAGCTGAGGTGGCAGCAGCACAGGACGGTAAGTTACGTTTTATTATATAATATTTTTTTTTAATTAAACAAACCCCTCCCGCCTCCCCCCCCCCTCCCGGGACGACCCCATTTCCAACCCTTCTCCCCCCACCCGCCTATCATGCCGGCCACGACTGCTAGCCATGCCGCCCTCCAATCCGAGGTTAGCTCCATTACCCCTTTTAATGTCACTTATTGTTTTGAGAAGTATATTACACTTTCCTGCACACGCACTGTTCCATTTCCACTTGTGGTCACCTTATGCTGTTACATTTAACCCATATGAATTAATGGCTGAGAATAACGAAAGTGCACTCCCTACAGATTACTCCCTCAGCGCACCTTGCATTATTGCACGATACAGCCCGCATCACAAATTTAGATATTCACACACATAGTTGACTGGCAACATCTCTTCTGACAGCCAAGGCATGTTTTCTTCGCCGCTGGCGTCAAGTGACAAATGTCTGAGAGAACTGGCCTGCATAGCTGACAGTGAACGGGTCGTTTCCAAAATAAATAACAAACTCTAAGTAGTTGATCAGATGTGGGGCTCCGTTCCGCAGAGTGTGGTAAGACTGATAGAACCGAACGCCAACGGTGGATAGCGGCCTCTTTGACACTAAAGAAAGTGTATCCGAAGAAAAGGTTTTCCCCCTAAACAACAAGGAAGTGGTACCCTCCATGAAAGTGATCATAGGGCCATTGGTGGGAAGTTGCTGCTGTGTGTGCCAACCGGAAGTAATATTGCCTCCTATGGCAGAACAGACTGGTCGATTAAATGTGCATACATATGGAGCTGTGGTAGAAGGTGATACACTTTGAAATGACACATAAGCCATTATTATTAAGAGTTTCACGGTACTGGACTGATTTTACTGTGCGGTAAAATTGACCCACAACTATACAATTACGAATAAGGAGAACAATAATTATATTTTTATTTCGATGTGTTCTGTAGCGTCAATATGTTACTTCAGGGCACTTTATTTTATGAAGTAAGGGAAACACAACGTTTTGTACCGGTGACACGTTGAAAAGTATGGCAAGCACACAGGTTCATTTGCTGATGTCCTTGAATCAAAGGCTACTCGTTGTGAGAAGTGAACCAGGATCTGAGGTGGGAAGGGGTGAACGCATGTTGTGTCCTGCTAGAAGATGAGGTCCAACAAGCATGAAAAGGGGGCCCGTACAACAGTTTACTTGGTGTGGCGAAAAAACGTCCCATGAGTCGCTCTAGACTAGAGAGTGTGATCCCCTGCTGTACGGCATTTCCCTGTGATGCTTTGTTTCGTCATCTTTTTCCCCAGTGAGACCGACAATCATGCAACTCACTGCAGTACCTTCCTAATTTCTTTCTTTATTTGTTGTTTACATAAAATAAGGAAGATACAATGCCGAACTGGAATGCCGAGACAGTGACACTCAAGAAGTACAAATCTTCTAGAAATCCATTATGACCACAAATGCTCTTGAAAGCCTCAGGTTCCATCTGCTCCATAGCTAAGCAAAATGATTTTCTAGCCATCGGCCAAGACAACACATGCGGGCCAGTGGCGCCTCCTCCGCTAAGGCACAGGAGCGTCACCATAGTGCTTGAACTGTAAGCTGAACGCATAATTATAATGATAATAATGTTCGTTATTATGATTGTTTTCTGAATTCAGCTTGCAGCTGAAGCGGGTGGTGTAGGGAGGGGGGGGTGCGGGGCTGGGCTCTCCGAACCACAGGAGGGGGAGTGGTGGCAGCACCAGTATGATTTGGTGTAAATAGGACTCAGTAGGTGCAAATTTGTGTAGGTATGAGTAAGTAGAAGTAACTGTAGGACTAAGAGTAAATAGAGATGTGAAATATGATTAAGCGTAAGTAGGATTAGGTGAAGGGTCATGGGTAGGAGTAAGAGTGATGACAGAAAGGATGAAAGATAATGAGGGAGAATATGAAAGGTGCGTATAGAATGGTTTATTAACATTCTTGCTTTCTGAAAAGTGCTTGAAAATGCACCATTTGCCCGCTCTTTTTTCAAAATTTTCTCGGGGGAGAATCCCCCTGAAACCCCCTTCATAGTGTGGCACTCGCTCGCTACGCTTGCTCGCTACATTGCGATGCCTGTGAATTTTACGCCTCACCTCGTTCAAATGTCACCAGCCGCCACTGTGAAGGGCACAGTGTAAACCCCGACAAGCTGGAAAACAATGGCCTGCTTTCGGGGCTGTATTGGCTATGAAATCCTTTACTCATCTAGCACTGGAAGCATCCCTCAGGGAGCAGCATATACATTACTAATAGCCACATACAAAAGTTGCTCCTCTAGGGCAATACTGCACCTCACTACTGAAATACAACACTGAGCACGGAAATCCCTTCTCATCAACCCATACAAAGGATTGTAAACGTGTATTTTACCCAATATACTGGCTAATGGCAAACATCAATGTGGCGGATCTGACAACTGTAAAGGGTCTTGGTACCCCGACTTATAAAAGGAGAATCAGAATCCTCTTGTTTATGATCATTGAATCAGTAGAGACATGCCTTAAGACATCTGTCAGTGAAACCTTTGCATTTTGCCTCGTCTGCCACAACAAGTAGGTCAATCTCTGAAAAACCCAGTGCCCTGGAGATGCACTTGAAAAGATCTTAGCTCAGATGCCACTCCTATTTTTAGATTGTCTGCTGTGATATTGTGTTATCCTGGTTAATAAGTTGAGCTCAGACAGAGTCCTTCTTTGAGGGCTTAGTGCCAGTGTGTCTAAGCGTTCGTCAATAGAGACTGCAATCTTGGCTCTCAATGCTAATGTATGAAATATACTGTTTTTGTGTTCTCTGTCTGGATTCGTCCATATTCCTGGTGAATCAAAGAGATGTCCTTCTCCATGTTTCAGCAGGCCTATACATTAAATATATTCTCAGTTGAGCTTTGGCATCTAGACAGGCTACCTAGTCCTGGACTGATTCATCACAGATAAAAATCCCTTACAAATCTTGTTCCTGGAAAGGAATGTTGCCTTTGATGTACCAAGAAATCTGGTCTTCCCAGTCCTTTTAGGGATTATGCCACTTGTAAAGGTCTTCTGAGAAGCCCATCATGTGCTATTTGTTCATGGGAGCAAGAGTGGAGAAAACGCTTTGCTTAAAATCAGAAATAATTTTACCAAAACTCCTTAAATATCATAATCCCTTTGACCTTTATCTAGGTGCTGATAGAAATCAAATTAGAAATAGACTGCACAAGATTTTGACAGCATCTGTTTTTGACGGGACTGTTAGCTAGCAGAGAAAATAGACACTCCTCTTACATCATACAATCACTCACTCGTGATTCACCTGGCTCCTCAAATAATGAAGTTACTCTTTCGCACAGTGCCTCCTTATGTTACTTCCTTCATCTTGGCTTGATCTTGCTTGTTGGACCAGCTGCCACCCTGCCATTCACCTTGAAGCACAGGCAAGATGTAATGCGAGCAGTGATGAAGAAAAAAGTTACTTACCTGAAACTGCAATTATACAGTATTGGTATCTTTTGTAGATTCACATGCCTGAATCATTCCCCGTCGTCGTAGTGCGAGTCCTACGGTACATAAATAACAAAGTAGTAAATAGTATATTTCTATAGGCTATTATGGTGGTAATCATGTACTCTATAGCCTATTAGTCTCCTTTTACAAAAAGGATCAAACTGAAAACACAACCAATAAGCAGCCAGAACCCTCTAGAACCTTCCCAAGAGAGTCTGGATACCTCAGATTTCCCAGCACAAGTGTAGTTAGTACTGTATTGTAGAGGTGCCTCTCCAGGGAGGAGGGTGGGTTGCATGTGAATCTATGAAAGATACCAATACTGGATAGCTGCAGTTACAGGTAAGTAACGTTTTTCTTATCCAGTATTGGTTAGTGGTACAATCTAGACAAAAAGACATAGAGGAAGGCATGAGACAACTTTCTGACAATGAGAACTACATTAGGAGCAACAGAATGGAATATGAACATTCCATCAGGGTTTTTCAAACAAATTTATCAGAATGGAGAGATAAGGGATTGTTAGAACAGGAAGAGTACAACTTCTTGTTTTGCAAATTCCCTAAGCTGCCAGCCCTATATTTGCTTCCCAAAGTCCACAAAAACCTGCAGAACCCCCCTGGAAGACCAATAGTCTCGTCCAGGGGGAGCTGTACGGAAAATACTTCACGGTATGTGGATTTCTTTTTACAGGCATACGTGAGGAAGCTTCCATCCTACGTTAAGGATACGGGAGACTTCCTTAGATGTCTTGATAATTTAGAGTGGAGAAGTAATTATTCATTATTATCACTTGACGTCATGAGTCTTTACACCTGCATCCCCCATGATTTGGGGTTAGACGCTTGCAGATATTTTCTGAAAGAAAGATCCATCTCGTACCTTTTTCACACAGAGATGTTGATGGAGATGATGAATTTCTGTCTGAAGCAAAACTTTTTCATTTTTGACAACAAGATCTTCAACCAGACCCTGGGATCATCAATGGGGACCTGTTTTGCTCCTTGCTTTGTGGGTCTCTATTTAGGGTACTGGGAGGAGAAGGTGGTAAGAGAGCTAGACACCTTTAAGAACAAGGTAGCCATGTGGGTACGTTACATAGATGATATTTTCTGTGTTTGGAAAGGAGATGAGAGAGAAGCAAATGATTTTGTATAAATTCTGAATGTGAATAGCTACAATCTGAAATTTACAAGCCAGTGGTAGAGAGAGAGTATTGAATTTCTTTATCTTTTACTCACCATTCAGGAAGACTGTTTGAAAAGTTCACTTTTTCAAAAAGTGACAGTAGGCAATTGCATCTTTCATGCCCGCAGTTGTCATCCTGGCTCTTTAATAAATAGCATCCCTTTGGGTGAATTATTACGAGCTAAGCGTAATTGTAGCACGCAGGAGAGCTATCTTATGGAAGAACAAGTGATGACAGAGATTTTTGGAGTTTGGAGAGAGGGTATTCGAGATCAGTTATCAACAAAGCAAGATCTGAAGTTGCCAAAAGAACTAGAGTCTCATTTTTGGTGGAGAAAGAGAATATCAACAATGGGCCCAATGAGAAGATCAGGTTCATTACCACGTATAACAGCCAGGCCCATGAGGTACAGAAGGGTCTAAAGAAAGTTTGGCCTGTCTTACAGACTGACAAAGACGTAGCTGAAAGCATGGAAACTTTTCCACAAATCACATTTAGAAAAGCTAGATCATTAAAAAACATACACTCTGTAGAGCTGTCGAACCATCTGCCAAGAGAATCTTCGGTATACAGGGATTTTACACATGTCGAAAGTGCAAAGCCTGTAAGAACAGCAAGAATCGCAAGGAGTGCAAATTGTCTCCCGAGAGTAAACCCTATAAAATCATGAAACACACGTCATGCAACACAGATTATGCAGTTTATGCCCTGTTCTGCCCCTGTCAAAAAACCTACATTGGAAGCACCATATACAAGGCTAAGATTAGGGTGTTAGAACATCTTCGCACCATAAAACATGGAGATAAACAATATCCCGTTGCGCTGCATTTTCAAACCCATCACAGCCAGAATAGTGATCTCTTAAGTTTTTGTGTGCTGGGCACAGTAAAAGCAAATAAGAGAGGCGGGAATAGAGTACAAGAACTGCGACGCCTTGAGTCGAAGTTAATAATTCAGTATAGAACCCTAGGGCCAATAGGCCATAATTGCGATGAAGAACTTGCAGTTCATTTAGGCTAAAGAAAGGTAGGTTTGCTTAGATTAAACATCTCCATATGCTCTTGGTTTTTTGATACAATATGTCGTATAAAGTTTTAATACAAGAATGCCACTGCTGTGTAATAGCGTTTTTTAACATAAGTGCACTGTGGGGTTTGGTATGAGGGTATCTTTCGAAATCTAATTTTATTTTCATTATTTTTGCAGAGGATGTTTGAGGTCACAACGAAGAATGCTAAAGAACGAAAATATCTTGTCTACAATGCAGCACACATGGGCATCGTATTTGCAACTTTGCTAACTGATCAGCACTCCAGGTGTGTCGCTTCTATCAGTATATCAATTTTCAATTCTCTGCTGCACTGTAATGCCGAACAGAGAGGAGGTGTTGTGCCCACAAGGGCAATTCAATGTTTGTGTCACTTCCAGGCAGTCACATATCCCACTCGGTTTAAACACGTGTTCATGCGTATAGCGCGGTGCGAGTGAAATCTCTTAAACGGGACAAGCGATCAAGTATTTTGATATGCCTCTGCATTTAAACATGGTTTTTAGGTCTCGCCTGGCTATCGCGTAAGCGATCGCCCAGCGAGACTTATGTAGGGGCTTCCGAAAATGCTCCCAAAGGCTTCCCAGGCGGATCGGGTGGCGGTCACGCGCATTCCATTTGCCACCAGCTACTTCCTGCGCGTGCGCCGCCTCACGCATTCAGAGAGATTTAGTAAGGGGCACAAGACCTTAGGAATGCGGTTTATGGCCAGTGCATGTGAGGCATTCAAACGCGAAGCTGGCATCGGACTTGAAAGCAGCAGACTGCTTTCGCCAGCGCGCGCTCGGCCTCACTTCCTGCATCCCCTCTTACAACAATTAACTTTCGTTATAACTCACACCCCATATGCTCGTTCCCTCCCACCCTTCCTTTGATGTCCGCCACACACTGCTGCATGCCACACACTGCTGCATGCCATACACTGCTGCACGCCACACACTGCTGCACGCCGCACACTGCTGCACGCCGCACACTACCGCACGCCACACACTGCTGCGCACACTGCTGCACGCCACACACTGCTGCACGCCACACACAGCTGCACGCCTCACACTGCTGCACGCCTCACACTGCTGCACGCCTCACACTGCTGCACGGCGCACACTGCTGCACGCCGCACACTGCTGCACGAAACACACTGCTGCACGTAACACACTGCTGCACGTAACACACTGCTGCACGAAACACACTGCTGCAAGAAACACACTGCTGCACGCCACACACTGCTGCACGCCGCACAATGCTACACGAAACACTGCTGCACGCCTCACACTGCTGCACGCCGCACACTGCTGCACGCCTCACACTGCTGCACGCCTCACACTGCTGCACGCCGCACACTGCTGCACGCCACACACTGCTGCATGCCGCTGCACGCCACACACTCCTGCACTCCGCACACTGCTGAATGCCGCACACTGCTGCATGAAACACACTGCTGCACGCCACACACTGCTGCACGCCGCACACTGCTTCACGCCGCACAATGCTACACGAAACACTGCTGCACGCCGCACACTGCTGCACGCCGCACACTGCTGCACGCCACACACTGCTGCATGCCGCTGCACGCCACACACTGCTGCACGCCACACACTGCTGCACGCCGCACACTGCTACATGAAACACTGCTGCACGCCACACACTGCTACATGCCACACACTGCTGCACGCCGCACAATGCTACACGAAACACTGCCGCACGCCACACACTGCTGCACGCTGCACAGTGCTGCACGCCACACACTGCTGCACGCAGCACACTGCTGCACGCCGCACACTGCTGCACGCCACACAGTGCTGCATGCCTCACACTGCTACACGAAACACTGCTGCAAGCCACACACTGCTGCACGCCGCACACTGCTGCATGGCACACACTGCTGCACGCCACACACTGCTGCACACCGCACACTGCTGCACGCCTCACACTGCTGCACGCCACACACTGCTGCACGCCACACAGTGCTGCACGCCGCACACTGCTGCACGCCACACAGTGCTGCATGCCTCACACTGCTACACGAAACACTGCTGCACGCCACACACTGCTGCACGCCGCACACTGCTGCATGCCGCACACTGCTGCATGCCACGCACTGCTGCATGCCACACACTGCTGCACGCCGCACACTGCTGCACGCCGCACACTGCTGCACGCCGCACACTGCTGCACGCCGCACACTGCTGCATGTCGCACACTGCTGCACGCCGCACACTGCTGCACGCCGCACACTGCTGCATGCCGCTGCACGCTACACACTTCTGCACGCCACACACTGCTGCATGCGGCACACTGCTGCACGCCGCACACTGCTGCACGAAACACACTGCTGCACGCCACACACTGCTGCACGCAGCACAATGCTACACGAAACACTGCTGCACGCGCACACTGCTGCACGCCACACACTGATGCATGCCGCTGCACGCCACACACTGCTGCACGCCACACACTGCTGCACGCCACACACTGCTACATGAAACACTGCTGCACGCCACACACTGCTGCATGCCACACACTGCTGCACGCCGCACAATGCTACACGAAATACTGCTGCACGCCACACACTGCTGCACGCCACACAGTGCTGCACGCCACACACCGCTGCACACTGCTGCATTACTCACTGCTGCATGCTGCACGACACTGCTGCACGCAGCACACTGCTACCCGCCGCACACTGCTGCACGCCGCACACTGCTGCACGCCACACAGTGCTGCATGCCTCAGACTGCTACACGAAATACTGCTGCACGCCACACACTGCTGCACGCCACACAGTGCTGCACGCCACACAGTGCTGCACGCCACACACCGCTGCACACTGCTGCATTACTCACTGCTGCACGACACTGCTGCACGCAGCACACTGCTACCCGCCGCACACTGCTGCACGCCGCACACTGCTTCACGCCGCACAATGCTACACGAAACACTGCTGCACGCCGCACACTGCTGCACGCCGCACACTGCTGCACGCCACACACTGCTGCATGCCGCTGCACGCCACACACTGCTGCACGCCACACACTGCTGCACGCCGCACACTGCTACATGAAACACTGCTGCACGCCACACACTGCTACATGCCACACACTGCTGCACGCCGCACAATGCTACACGAAACACTGCCGCACGCCACACACTGCTGCACGCTGCACAGTGCTGCACGCCATACACTGCTGCACGCAGCACACTGCTGCATGCCGCACACTGCTGCACGCCACACAGTGCTGCATGCCTCACACTGCTACACGAAACACTGCTGCAAGCCACACACTGCTGCACGCCGCACACTGCTGCATGCCACACACTGCTGCACGCCACACACTGCTGCACACCGCACACTGCTGCACGCCTCACACTGCTGCACGCCACACACTGCTGCACGCCACACAGTGCTGCACGCCGCACACTGCTGCATGCCACACAGTGCTGCATGCCTCACACTGCTACACGAAACACTGCTGCACGCCACACACTGCTGCACGCCGCACACTGCTGCATGCCGCACACTGCTGCATGCCACACACTGCTGCATGCCACACACTGCTGCACGCCGCACACTGCTGCACGCCGCACACTGCTGCATGCCGCACACTGCTGCACGCCGCACACTGCTGCACGCCGCACACTGCTGCATGCCGCTGCACGCCGCACACTTCTGCACGCCACACACTGCTGCATGCGGCACACTGCTGCACGCCGCACACTGCTGCACGAAACACACTGCTGCACGCCACACACTGCTGCACGCAGCACAATGCTACACGAAACACTGCTGCACGCCGCACACTGCTGCACGCCACACACTGATGCATGCCGCTGCACGCCACACACTGCTGCACGCCACACACTGCTGCACGCCACACACTGCTACATGAAACACTGCTGCACGCCACACACTGCTGCATGCCACACACTGCTGCACGCCGCACAATGCTACACGAAATACTGCTGCACGCCACACACTGCTGCACGCCACACAGTGCTGCACGCCACACAGTGCTGCACGCCACACACCGCTGCACACTGCTGCATTACTCACTGCTGCATGCTGCACGACACTGCTGCACGCAGCACACTGCTACCCGCCGCACACTGCTGCACGCCGCACACTGCTGCACGCCACACAGTGCTGCATGCCTCAGACTGCTACACGAAATACTGCTGCACGCCACACACTGCTGCACGCCACACAGTGCTGCACGCCACACACCGCTGCACACTGCTGCATTACTCACTGCTGCATGCTGCACGACACTGCTGCACGCAGCACACTGCTACCCGCCGCACACTGCTGCACGCCACACAGTGCTGCATGCCTCAGACTGCTACACGAAACACTGCTGCACGCCGCACACTGCTGCACGCCGCACACTGCTGCACGCCCCACACTGCTGCACGCCCCACACTGCTGCACGCCACACTGCTGCACGCCGCACACTGCTGCACGCCGCACACTGCTGCACGCCGCACACTGCTGCACTCCACACACTGCTGCACTCCACACACTGCTTTTATGCAAGTTTATGCTACTACCATTGTAAATGACAATGCCTTTTATTTGTTTTAAAACCAAAACATAAATAAAAGGCATTGTAATTTTACAATGCCAATAGCTCAAACTCTTACAAATGCGAGACCTATTGCATTGCAAATGCTTGTTATAAATATGCCGTGATAGCATCATATGCTGTAACACGCAGCCTCGAACAATGTTTGGTAAAGTATGTTGTGCATTCAGTTGCCATGACCACTTGGTCACGTGGTAAATATGCAGCAATGAAATATGTGCTTGACGTGCTGGAGTTCTTTTTTGACAATGTATTAAGAATATTTTGGGTTCTACAACTAACACTATTTAATAAAGTGACCTTTATAACACACTGACATTTTATTTTAGATTTAGTGATTTTGCGTGAGGTAACGTAGAATTGTTAAAGTCTGTTTTCACTCTCTATGTAAACTGCATCACATGTTTATTTAATGTCAGGAAGTAGTCACCACAGTACTCGTGAACAAGGGAGTGTTTCCCCAAACGCGTCGAGTTGGTCTGTCTTTGCTGAAATAAATCATCGCCTGAAAGCAACTTTGTGTCCGCGGCTTACTGTTACCTTAACAAGGAAATACATTGTTGTGTTGATATATATATATATATATATATATATATATATGAGACATATGAATATATATGCATATAAATGTATACATATATATGTTCTTCTAATAAGCAACTTAGTGGACAGTGGGTAGTGCTAAAATAATCCTTATTGCATTGCTAATCTTAAAATCAATGGCTTGAACATGAAACAGCGCTTTGATACTTGTAGTAATTAACGGATAAAAGAAAATAACCATGCAGAGATATATCAATATGTACATATACTCTATCCGAAATTTGAAAGAGGCTTACCGTAGCAAAATAGGTTCCTTAGTACTGCCTGTCCCACGGATGCGTCAGCACATTGTGAAGACTACAGGCAGTAATGCTGCGTAAACGTGTGTGTCGTTTTACACGTTGCAGCTCTGCAGATCTTTTCAAGTGGCACTCCGGCAATTAGAACAGTTGATGCTGAGACTGCTCTAGTGGAGTGCGCTCTCACAGCCCTTGGTAATGGCTTGCCAGCCTTGTTGTGGCAAAATTGTATTGCGCTCGCTATCCATCTGGCTATGGTAGCTTTAGAAACTGCAGTGCCCTGACAGTTTTGACCATAAGCTACGAATAACTGATTTGATTTTCGTATGGCCTTAGTCCTTTGTAAATAAAATGTATGACATCTCTTTAAGTCTAGAGTGTGGAGCGCTCTTTCCGCAGGTGTGGAAGGGTTAGGGAAGAAAGTTCTCAGGATGACAGGCTCGTTCATATGGAATTAAGAAGGAACTTTCGGGATGAACTTAGGGTTCGTCCTCAGAATGACTATTTGATCAGTGAAGCGTAAGAAAGGATGGGATATGGTAAAATCCTGTATTTCACTAACCCTTCTTGTTGATATGAGCGCCAGAAGAAGGGCGACTTTCCAAGTTAAGTATTTCAATTCTGCCTTGTGAATGGGCTCAAATGGCGTTTTAGCAATTGAGATAATGCCATATTAAGTTGCCATTCTGGTGGTGGAGCTCTGATGGGTGGGAAAGCTCTAAACAGTCCCTTCATAAATTGCTTTACGATTCTTGAGGACCATAAAGACGGAGTTTTTGGTGACCGCCTGTATCTAGATATAGCAGCAAGGTGAACTCTAACAGACGAGGGTGCAAGGCCAGACTTTGCTAAAGAGAGCAGATAAGGCAAGACTTCTTCTGAAGTAGAGAGAAAAGGATGTACTTCATTGCACCTGCACCATAGACAAAAACACTTCCACTTTAGTCTGTATGTTTTATTGGTGCTGTCAGCCCTAGACTTAGCAATAATGTCTTTGAAGTCCTGTGCAATGTTCCGATTTTTAAACTCGAAGATTTCAGGAGCCACGTATGCAGCTGTAGAGAAGCTGGCTCCGGGTGACATACTTGGCCTTTGTTCTTGGTCAACAGCTTTGGCAATAGGCAGATGGGTTGAACTTCCGACAGTAGGAGGAGTTCTGTGTACCAGTGCTGTCTGGCCCACCTGGGGGCTATCAGCAGAATGCAGCAGTATTCCCAGTTCATCTTCGTGAGGACCCTGGTATCAGAGGAATAGGGGAAAAAGCGTATGCATAGATCCCTGACCAGCGCATTAAAAGAGCATTCCCCCGTGAGTTTGGGAGAGGGAATCTGCTTGTGAAGAATCGACATTTGGAGTTGATCTGGGTCACGAACAGGTCCGGTGCTGGTTTTTCACAGATTCCAAATATTCTGTCCAGTTGCTCCTTTTCTAGTTCCCACTCGTGACAGCCGTTGTTCGTTCTGCTCAAAGCATCCGCTTAGGTATTCTGGAGGCTGGGACATGTTCCTCTGTTAAGGAAATTCGGTGGAGTGTCAGCCAGTTCCATAACTGCTGGGCGTCCTGCGACAGAGTTAGGGACTTTGTGCCTCCCTGTTTGTTGATATAGAACATGCTTGTGTTGTTGTCCGTGCGGATCAACTCCGATGATCCCTGTATTCGAGGAAGAAAAGCCTAAAGGGAGAGAAAAATGACTTTCAATTCCAATCTGTTTATGTGCATTTGCCGTTGAGCCAAAGACCACTTCCTGTGAACCTGCAGGGCCTGTAAGTGCCCTGCCCAGCCTTCCATAGAAGCATCTGTTGTTACTATGTAATCTGGAATGACTGGGAGAAAAGACAGGACCTGGGACAGATGTGATTTCTGAGCCCACCACTGGAAAGCGTCTTTCATCCGTGGAGTGACATTTACCATGTCGTCGAATGAACCTTTGGTTTGGATCCATTGGCGTTGTAGCTCCTCTTGAAGAAACCTCATATGTAAGCGAGTCAGCGGCACGAGATCTATTGCCAAAGAGAGCATTCCCAGTAGAGACTTGTACGCTTTTACAGAAACGCACTCTTTTCCGGACAGTTTGAGTGCTAATGCTTGCAACCGCTGTTGTCTTTCCTGGGAAAGGAAGGCTTTCTTCTGTATGGTGTCCAATCTGGCGCCCAGGAATGTCCTTATCCGGTTTGGAAGGACCGAAGATTTTTGGTAATTGATTGAGAAACCCAACTTGTGAAACAGAGTGAGACAATCGTCTGTTGCAGCTTCCACTAGACAGGCAGATGGTGCCTTCAGCAACCAGTCGTGCAGGTAAGGGAATGCCTGATGACCTTTGCTCTGCAAGGCTGCTGCCACTGGAACAAAACATTTTGTGAAAGTCCGTGGAGCCGATTTGAGGCCAAATGGAAGGACTCGGAATTGATAGTGGGTACCAGCCACTGTGAACCGTAGGAATTTCCTGTGCTTCGGATGAATAGGGATGTTAGAAAAGGTAGACGGACCGGGAGGGTCGGCCGGGGTCAGGAGGAGAGGTCTCCGGGGAGAGCCGTCCCCAGCGATCGTACAGATAAGTAACTTCCCCCCCACAGACAGATGCCACACAAGGATAAGGTTCAGTGTTCTTTATACGCACTTATTTAAGGTACGGTGGAATGGTACAAGGAGGTCTGGACTCAGGGGTCCCCTCGATTATAGTCTCGCAAGGTAGGGAAGGGGGTAGCGGGACAGTCTATTTACCAATCAGGTAGTTCGGATGAGATGATGATGAGCTCACAATCCTCGAGCTTGGTGGTACGGGCCGCGGCAGCGCCAGCAGGTCCCGGTGTGGATGGTCGATACAACGGGCCGCGGCAGCGCCAGCAGGTCCCCGGAAGATATACGGTCCGCGGCAGCGCCAGCAGGTCCCGGTGAGGATGGTCGTTACAACGGGCCGCGGCAGCGCCAGCAGGTCCCCGGAAGATATACGGTCCGCGGCAGCGCCAGCAGGTCCCGGTGAGGATGGTCGTTACAACGGGCCGCGGCAGCGCCAGCAGGTCCCAGGAAGATGAATGTTGCAGAAGGCCGCGGCAGCGCCAGCAGGCAGGACGATGGTTCACAAGAGCGGGCTATGGCAGCGCCAGTAGACCGTCAAGGTTGAGTTCACTCGGTGTCTCTCGACTCCAGGATACAACTGCCTTCCTGCTCCGGAGCTGCCTCAGTTATAGGGCTGGTGCCCTTTGATGTCCGGACCCTCGCACTTGGAGGTCGGAGGGTCCGGGATGAAAGTGTCCAGACACCCAGCAGGGGGTGGAGCCAGTGCCTGGGGGAGCTGGGGGCGATCGGCACCTGGCGGGGGAGCCCTTGACACTTCGTTCTCCCATTGACCTGCCAAGTGGTCCGCTCACCTCCTGGGTGGATGGTGGTGCCGGGATGTCGGGGCCGGCCAGGCCCGGGGTTAGGGTCGAGGGGAGGCCAGGCGGCCGCGTGGTGCAGGGCCCAAGATGGCGGCTTGACCCGGCCGGGGAAGCCGGTGGGGCTGGACCCCGTGATGAGTAAGGGTCCGAGGGCAAAGGGTCCGTCGGGAGACGGAGTACAGGTGCTTGTCGCGGGGTTATGCCAGGTGGGCCGGAGTCCGGGCCCTGTCGAGCGGGGAGGGAGCAAGTCGTCTGTGAGGCCTGTCCAACATGCGTCCCCCCCAGCTGAAGGCGGGGAGAGTCACCCATCTCCTTGGGGACTCTCTTCGTCGAGGCGGAAAAAGCGGGACAGGCCATCCGCGTTGGCGTGGTCTTGGCCTGGTCGGTGCTCCACGGTGAAGTCCATTCCCTGCAGGGAAATGGACCAGCGCAAGAGTTTTGGGTTCTCCCCCCGCATCTGCATCAGCCATTGCAGGGGTCGATGGTCGGTTTGTACCCGGAAGTGGGCACCGAAGAGATATGGTCGGAGCTTTTTGAGGGCCCACACTACTGCAAATGCCTCCCTCTCGATGGTGCTCCAACGCTGTTCTCGGGCCAGGAGACGTCGACTGATGAAGGCCACCGGCTGGTCATGACCTTCGGGGTTCAACTGAGAGAGGACGGCTCCGATGCCGTGGGCGGAGGCGTCGGTCTGCACCACAAATTCCCGACTGTAATCGGGGGCCTGGAGCACCGGGGCGGTGCACAGGGCGGCCTTCAGCTCCTCGAAGGCCGCTTGACAATCAGGAGTCCAGCTGACCCGCTTCGGTTGATTCTTGGATGTGAGACCCGTGAGGGGCCCCACGATGCTGCCGTAGTCCTTCACGAACCGCCGGTAGTAGCCGGTGAGCCCCAAGAAGGCTCGGACCTCGGTCTGGGTGACGGGGGGCTGCCAGGACTGGATGGCAGCAATCTTAAGTTGTAGTGGGGCCACCAGCCCACTCCCCACTTGGTGCCCAAGGTAGGTCACAGACCCTTGGCCAATCTGGCACTTGCCGGCCTTAATGGTGAGGCCGGCCCGCTGGAGGGCTCGTAGGACCTCTTGGAGGTGACGGAGGTGGTCGGACCAGTGGCGGCTGTATACAGCGATATCGTCCAGGTAGGCAGCGCTGAATTCTTCCAGCCCCGCCAAGACCTGGTTCACAAGGCGTTGGAACGTGGCGGGGGCATTCTTCATGCCAAAGGGCATGACCTTAAATTGATAGTGGCCATCGGGGGTAGAGAAGGCTGACCGTTCCTGAGCCCTGGGTGTGAGGCCGATCTGCCAGTAGCCCGCCGTTAGGTCGAAGATACTAAGGTAGCGGGCGGCCCCCAGCCGGTCGATCAGCTCGTCTGCCCGGGGGATGGGATGAGCGTCGGCCCGGGTGACAGCGTTCAAGCCCCGGTAGTCGACGCAGAATCTCAGTTCAGGTGCGGTGCCGGGGGCAGCGGCTTTGGGAACCAGTACAACCGGACTGGCCCAGGGACTGTCCGAGGGCTCGATGACCCCGATCGTGAGCATCTTGGCCACTTCCTCTTGTATGCAGGCCCGTACCCGATCTGGTACGCGGTAGGCCCGGTGCCGGACAGGGGGACTGTCCCCGGTGTCTACGTCGTGCAAACACCAGGGGGTGACCCCGGGGGTGAGGGAGAACAGGGCAGCGAACTGCAGCAGGAGGTCCCGGCAGTCCTGGCGTTGCTCCGAAGTGAGGGCGTCAGAGAGCCGGACCCCGTCCACAGAGCCGTCCTTCTCCTGAGTCTTCAGGAGATCCGGGAGGGGCTCGGAGTCTTCTTCTGTGCCACTGTCTGTAGCCATCAAGAGGCTCAGTTCGGAGCGCACAAAGTGTGGTTTGAGCCGGTTGGTGTGGAGGACCCGAAGGGGGTTCCGGGAGGACCCCATGTCGATGAGGTAAGTGACGGGGCTTTTGCGCTCGACCACTTTGAAGGGCCCCGTCCACTTATCTTGCAGGGCACATGGTTCGGTGGGGGACATCACCCATACTTGCTGCCCAGGCTCGAATTCAACGGAGGAGGCATTGTGATCATACCACCTCTTCATGTCCTCCGGGCTGGCCTCGAGGTTCGCCTTGGCCATCTCCCGGAAGCGCCGGGTCTGGTTTCGTAAGGCCAGGATGTATTTGAAGACGTCTGGAGGGGTCGTTAGGGGGGCCATCTCCCAACCTTCCTTGACTAGGCTGAGGGGCCCCCGCACAGGGTGCCCGTATAGGAGTTCGAAGGGGCTAAAACCGAGGGACTTCTGGGGAACTTCCCGGTAGGCGAAGAGGAGGCACGGGAGCAGTACATCCCACTGGCGACGGAGAGGCTCTTCCAATCCCCCAATCATCCCTTTGAGAGTGCGGTTAAAACGCTCCACTAGTCCGTTCCCTTGGGGGTGATAGGGGGTCGTGAATCTGTAGGTGATCCCGCATTGTTGCCAGAGGGACTTCATGTATTTGGATATGAAATTCGTACCCCGGTCGCTGACGACTTCTCGGGGGAAGCCTACCCGGGAGAAGATCCCCATCAGGGCCCGGCCAACCACCGGAGCGGTCACTGTCCGTAGGGGCACCGCCTCGGGGTAGTGGGTGGCATGGTCCACTAGTACCAAGATGAACCTGTGTCCTTGTGCCGTGCGGGGGTCCAGAGGTCCCACAATGTCTATCCCCACCCTCTCGAACGGGGTGGTGACCACAGGGAAGGGTTGTAGAGGGGCCTTCAGCTTCCGGCCACTCTTCCCGCTGGCTTGGCATGTGGGGCAAGATCGGCAGTGGTTCAGGACGTCATTCCTCATTTTCGGCCAAAAAAAGTGGGTCACCAGGCGACTGTACGTTTTGTCCTGGCCCAGGTGTCCAGCCAGGGGGACATCGTGGGCCAGGTTGAGCAGAAAGTCTCGGAAGCGGAGCGGTACCACCAGAACTCGACCGGCCCCCAGCTCGGCGATTCTTTGCTCGCTGTAGAGCAGGTCGTTATCCCAGTAGACCCAGTGGGTTCCGGTGGTGTCCCCGGCGTTTTGGGTGCTGGCTTGTTGGCGGAGTCCCTCGAGGGAGGGACAGGTCTTTTGTTCCTGGCGGAACTGTTCTTGGGTGGGCCCCCCTTCTTGCCGCCACTGAGCCAGATCCGGAAGGTCCTGGTGTGGCGCGTCTTCTTCGGTAGTCGGGTCCGGTAGGTCGGACTCGCCGTTGTCCCCTACAGGGGCCACCGGGGGCGGAGGTGCTGGCCATTCGGTTTCTTCTGATCGGGGGGCGGCACGGGCGGCCATGGATCGGGTGGTTATGCAGGCCCAGTCCGGGAGGCCCAGCATCCCCAAGTGCTCTCTTCTCTCGACGGTGGCCCACGGGGAACTCTCGAGGTCATTCCCCAGGAGGCAGTCCACGGGGGCATCGTCCCGGACCGTCACCTTCAGTAGGCCGGAGACCCCTCCCCATTCAAACGGGACGCAGGCCATCTTACACATGCTCTCAGAGTTGTCTGCCGAGCGGACGGGGCAGAGAATGTTCGGTAGGATCTGCTCGGGCTTCACCAGGTGACAGCGGACGGCCGTCACGCTGGCGCCGGTGTCACGCAAGGCCTCGGCTCTCTGTCCATTAATGGTCACCCACTGACCGTATTTTCTGGTGTTGGCGGGTAGGGGGGCCCGCGGAACCATGTCTCTTCCCCCTAAGCATGCCAGGACCATGGCGGCCGGTTCCCACCCTTGCTGGGCAGGCTCATACTCTTCGGGTCCCTCCGATGATTGCTCTTCCCCTAGGGCAGCGGCAGCTACCTGGCGGGGCTTGGGTGTTTGGTTTAGCGGGCAGTTCGGATCATTGGCGTAGTGGCCTAGTCGCTGGCACCGGTGGCACGTGACGTTGGCTCGGTACCCAGGCCACAACGGGGGGTTGCCCCGGCCGGCCGGAGCCGGGGTGCTGGCCACGGGTGTTGCGGGCAAGGCGTCTCTCCCTCGCCCCTGGCCCCCTCCTCCTCCCCGAGGACGGTGCTGGCCTTGGTTGTTTCTGTTCTGTTCGTGTGGCCCCCTCCGGCCCACTCGGGTGCTTTCCCATCGGTCAGCTTCTGCGGCGAGCTGCCGGGGGTCAGTCAGCTTACTGTCGAGTAGGTGCTGCCTGAGCTCGACGAAACAGTTGTTTGACAGGTGCTCCCATACCATAAGGTTGAAGAGTTGTTCGTAGGTGGTGACCTGACTTCCCTTGATCCAACCCTCGAAGGCCCGGCTGAAATAGTTCACGTACTCTACCCAAGTTGTACCTGGGATCCGGGTGCAATCTCTGAACCTCTGGCGGTACATCTCGGGCGTGAGGCCGTAGCGGGTGAGGAGGGCAGCCTTCATGTGGTCGTAGGACGACATTTGGTGATCGGGGAGCTGTAGCAGGGCATCGCGACCCTCGTTGATAAATCTCCCCCAAAGTCCGGCTCCCCAATCACTCCGGTCGATCCGGTGGGAGGTCATTGCGATCTCATAGGCTTTAAACCACTGTTGTATGTCGTCTTCTCGGACATACTCGCGGACCACATCCTTGGGGATGTGAACTTTTTTCTCAATTGGCCCCGGGGTGTGTGGTCGCTCAGGCACCCCCAGTTCCTTATTCTGTTTGCGCAGTTCTATTTCCGCCAGTTGGCGCTCGTGCTCGAGCGTTATTTTTTTCTCTTCCAGCTCTCTCTGTCTCTGCTTTTCCTCTCGTTCCTCTCGAAGCCGCATATGCTCGAGGTTGAGTTTCTGTTCAGCTAACTTGAGTTCCCCATCCATCTTGAGTCGTGCCATCTCTAATTCGTGTAATCTGACTCTGTCTCTTTCTCGTATCTCCTCCTGCGAGAGGCCCGTTCCCCGCTCCTCGGGAGCCGTGGCGTTCCCCTCTGGTGTGATGCTGTTTTGGTCTGGTGCGACGCTGTTTTGGTCGGAGGGTCCTGCGACCCCAGTTTCTGTCCATGACTCAAGAGCGCGCTTTAGATCATCCTTGGTACTCAGGCCGGTGGTAGCAATGCCAAGTTCTATGCAAAATTGTCTCAGTTCGCGGTGGTTGTATTCTTCTAATTTCTCCATTTGGAACTTCTCGGTGGAGCTGCTATCTTTGGTCGACATCGTGCTTTGTCGTGGGGTGAGCTACTCTCTGTACGATTACGCGTTGATTCGGATCGCGCCGCTGGCCACCAATGTTAGAAAAGGTAGACGGACCGGGAGGGTCGGCCGGGGTCAGGAGGAGAGGTCTCCGGGGAGAGCCGTCCCCAGCGATCGTACAGATAAGTAACTTCCCCCCCACAGACAGATGCCACACAAGGATAAGGTTCAGTGTTCTTTATACGCACTTATTTAAGGTACGGTGGAATGGTACAAGGAGGTCTGGACTCAGGGGTCCCCTCGATTATAGTCTCGCAAGGTAGGGAAGGGGGTAGCGGGACAGTCTATTTACCAATCAGGTAGTTCGGATGAGATGATGATGAGCTCACAATCCTCGAGCTTGGTGGTACGGGCCGCGGCAGCGCCAGCAGGTCCCGGTGTGGATGGTCGATACAAAGGGCCGCGGCAGCGCCAGCAGGTCCCCGGAAGATATACGGTCCGCGGCAGCGCCAGCAGGTCCCGGTGAGGATGGTCGTTACAACGGGCCGCGGCAGCGCCAGCAGGTCCCAGGAAGATGAATGTTGCAGAAGGCCGCGGCAGCGCCAGCAGGCAGGACGATGGTTCACAAGAGCGGGCTATGGCAGCGCCAGTAGACCGTCAAGGTTGAGTTCACTCGGTGTCTCTCGACTCCAGGATACAACTGCCTTCCTGCTCCGGAGCTGCCTCAGTTATAGGGCTGGTGCCCTTTGATGTCCGGACCCTCGCACTTGGAGGTCGGAGGGTCCGGGATGAAAGTGTCCAGACACCCAGCAGGGGGTGGAGCCAGTGCCTGGGGGAGCTGGGGGCGATCGGCACCTGGCGGGGGAGCCCTTGACACTTCGTTCTCCCATTGACCTGCCAAGTGGTCCGCTCACCTCCTGGGTGGATGGTGGTGCCGGGATGTCGGGGCCGGCCAGGCCCGGGGTTAGGGTCGAGGGGAGGCCAGGCGGCCGCGTGGTGCAGGGCCCAAGATGGCGGCTTGACCCGGCCGGGGAAGCCGGTGGGGCTGGACCCCGTGATGAGTAAGGGTCCGAGGGCAAAGGGTCCGTCGGGAGACGGAGTACAGGTGCTTGTCGCGGGGTTATGCCAGGTGGGCCGGAGTCCGGGCCCTGTCGAGCGGGGAGGGAGCAAGTCGTCTGTGAGGCCTGTCCAACAAGGGACATGAAAATATGCATCTTCGAGAGACAATGAAGTCATGAAGTCGGCACTGTTGAAGCGTCGTAGGATGTCTGACAGCGTGACCATCCTGAATGTTTGACTTTTTAGGAATTTGTTTAATTTCCTGAGGTCTAATATAGGTCTCCACTCTCCCATTTTTTTGCGACTGAGAAAAAAGTGGGAGTAGAAGCCTTTTCTTCTCTGAGGAAAAGGGACCTTTTCTATTGCTTCTTTTTGAAGCATGATCCTTGCTTCCTTTTTGAGTAAGTGAAGACGAGTGGGGTGCGATCCCCAGGGAGGAGTATTGGGAGGTATCTGAATAAATTCCAAAGTGTGACAATAAGAGATGAGATCCAGGACCCACTCGTCTGAAGTGATGTTGTGCCACTGGTGGATATGCTTGGAGATTTTCGCACCGCTTGCGGGAAAAGAAAAAGCAGCTGACACCCTGTTGCAATCACTGCTTGCGACCGGAGTCACGGCTTTGAGATCCTGGCTTTTGCCTGGAGCCTTGTCTAGAGAAACCAGCCGTAATCGGTTGGCGGTAGGATTGCTGCTGGTATCCTTGGCAAAATTGCGGCTGGTGGGTCTGTGAACGCTGGTAAGTTCCAATGTATCCTGAGAAACCCCTACCTCGAGCTCCCTGAAAGGGTACCTTGCGGTACTGAAGGGTTCCTAGCGCCTTAGCAGTATTGGTATCCTTTTTAATGGCGGTAAGCGCCTCATCAATATGACAGCCAAACAGGCTATCGCCATCATAGGCCATATCCAACATTTTGGTCTGGACTTCTGGGCGGAAATGTGTTGCTTTTAACCACCCCTGTCGCCTTAGAATGGCAGCACTAGCTAACTGCCGGAAACTGGTAGTGGCAATGTCCATTGCAATGTCTATTATTTCTGACGCTGCTCTTTCTCCTTCGGTGAGGATTTTAATTAATTCCTCCTTGTTGTGGCCTCTGGGATTATGTCCTTCATCGTACCCATATCGGACCACATTTGCCTATCGTTATCTGCCCAATATGGCCAGAGCGTTAGCAGGCCTGACTGAGACTGCTGCCATTGATGAAAGTCTCTTTCCAATGGAATTGAGACGTCAACCCTCTTTGTCTAATGGAGATGTGAAAGGAGTAGATGGATTCTTCGATCATCTCTGGGCTGCCTGTGAGATCACAGAGTCAGCCTTGCGGTGACTCGTGAGACACGCAGGAGAGTCCTCAGGGCCTCTATATTTTTTGTCCAATCTCGGTAGCACAGGAACCACATAAGCTGGCGTCCTCATTACTTTGACTCCTTCCTGCCAAATATGATCAATTATAGGTATTGATCTGACAGTTTTTATTGATTGGTCTTTAAAATCATAGAGAAAACAGTCCGATTGATGTACAATTGTTGGCAAGTGAAATCTGTTAGTTGCTCTGTTCATAATATTGTGGAATCCTCCGATATCCTCCGGAGGCGAGTCTGAAGGACGATGAGGTGGTGGGGATGGTGTTGGTGCTATGTAATCATCCCACTTGTCAGCGAGCGGAGGAGGTTCATGGATTTCTCCTTCTTCAGAGGTGGTAGGATCCTCCCTGGGAGGTAGATGAATCATGGGACATGGTGTCAAACCAGGAGTGGCAGGAGGTGGTGGTAGCGGTGTTTGAGGAGCTACCGACAGAGGTGGGGGCACTGCAACATTGTCCTTTTGCGGAGGAAACCTTCTTTTGTAATCAGCCAACATATTTTGAAGGTCCAGTATTAATGCTGGAGGAAATTGAGCAGGCTGTTGTCTAGGCTGCTCGAAGTACTTGTACTGTTGATACGGAGCATGAGGGGCCGGATAATGCTGATAATACTGTTCTTCATCATCATAGTCATCATCTTCTTCTTGATACTTGACTTTAAGTTCAGAAGGACTATGTGCCGTTCCAAACTGGCCTTCGTCTTCATCAGTATCCTCCACATCTAAAAGATGGCTGGGAGATAGCAGAGACATTTTTGGTGTCCTAAATTCCATTTGTGTAGATTTCAGGAACGGAGTTGAAGGACCTGCATACAAAACTGTATGTTTTGTTGGTGGTGCCGTTGACGATGGTGAAATTTTCGTCGTCGACGGTAGCCCAGTTGTAGGCGGCGGTAATGTCATAGCCAGTGGGATTGTCGTCAACTGAACGATTGTCGTCGACGATGGAGGGATCGTCGACGATGGTGTCGTCGACGATGGTGTCTTCGTCGACGTTGGTGTCGTCGTCGAGGTCTTTGTTGACGACGATGTTTTCGTCGACGACGAGCTCTTTGTCTGTGGTGTTCTCGTCGACGATGTAGTCGTCGACCATAGAGGCAACGTCGACGGTAAGGACCCCTTTATACTTGCCGTTGATGTAGTTAACGCCGTCGATGGTCTCGACGACGAGAGAGTCACTGTAGTCGTCGTTGGATAAGACACAGGCGTCGACGGTGAACTTGACGCCGAAGAAGATTTGTGGCTAATTTTACCTCTGGAATGGCTTGATGACTGGAGACCTTGGTCTGTTTCTCCTGCTTAAGAGAATCCTTGGTCAAATGAGAGACTTTAGAATGTTTCTGTCTCTCTTCAGGTTGAACCTCAGGCGACCTGGGCCTCTTGTGTGACATAGAGGACGTGTCACTGTCCACATCAGAGGAAGCACTCTGCTTCTTTTATAGCCACAATAAAAGTCTTCCTTCTCTATCTCTCAAGAATTTGGTTGAGAAAGTGCGGCATATCTTACATTGTTTTGTCTGATGGTTGGGATAGAGACAATAAATGCAATCTTTGTGTGCATCATCCACATGCACTCTCTTCTTCCCACAGGATTTACAAGCTCTAATTAATCCTTTTTTTATCAGACATTCTTCTGAAATGTTTAAAACATAAACTTATCTGAGAAAGCTGAAGAACTGAGCAGAGCTCAGGGAGACTCCCCTACACAACGAAGTGCAGTGAAAATCTGAGGGATTCAGCCTCTCTTGGGAAGGTTCTAGAGGGTGCTGGCTGTTGATTGATTGTGTTTTCAGTTTTGTCCTTTTTGTAAAAGGAGACTAATAGGCTATAGAGTACATGGTTACCACCATAATAGCCTATGAAAATATACTATTTACTACTTTGTTATTTATGTACCGTGGGACTCACACTACGACGACGGGGAATAATTCAGGCATGTGAATCTATGAAAGATACCCCAATACTGGATAACTTTAAAGCCCTGCAGCACAGTCCATACTTCAACACTACCCAAGTACATCAACCCCATTATTGGTTGCGAAAGTTCATAAACACTTTATACAAATATAGTCCTCGGCAGCTGTTCTGAAGCTGCCCACGGGCTTGCACATTAGTAACATTTGTGGTTGTTTGAGAGCCGTGCAGGTGGCAGTCAAAAACAGCTGTGATCCCACCACCTTGGTTCACAAAAGCTATCGAAAAGAATGTGGTGCTTTACAATAATCCTCCTCTAGAATGAAGAGCTGTTAACCCAGCACCAAACCAAAGACCCAGCCAGCCAACAGAATCCCCATAACAAACTCCTCTAAATGGCTTAGTGCTGTATGATCACAGGGAAAGAACCCAGCCTGCAAACGAGAAATAACAGGTGGTGACTTTAAGCACAGGTCTCTGGTTGGAAAGCTGGGAAGATTTGAAGGATGAGCCACTCTTAACTGGAAAGTTTTAAAAGCCCCAAATTCTAATTCATTCAAACAAACTGTCATGTATTGAGCCACTTCTCCATGGGCGTGGTATTTCCCGTTTCTGAATTTAGCTTCGTAAACTCTCCATTCTTACATTGCTTTATTCATACACTGACGCAGAAGCCTGCTTACAGAAACAAGTATTGTTTATTGTCAATATCACAAATTGGGAAGATCCTCGGATCTCAGGCTCAGCTCATTTACATGGAGACCAGTTCCTTCATCATTGCTGTGACACAAACGTAGGCACACATGCTTGGCACCAGCTGTGCTGGGTACAAGGCACAGTCAGTGTTGGGGCCAATATGGCATCCATATTGGATTAAAAGACAAGTCAAGTTCGATGCAGGGGAGGGTGGAGTTGATGATATCGGTTGGAAAAGTCTGGGGTATTTGAGACAGGATATAGTCAGTACTGGAGCAAAGATTAAGCCAATGGGGCAAGATGAAGGTGATGCACGCGGTGGAAAGATGGCAATGTTGTTTTTTTTAGATGAACACAATGTCAGAAGAGCAGTAAAAATCAATAGCATGATGTAATTTCTGCAAGAAAGGATTCAATTTTCATGGTAGATGGAATAGCAATAGTAACGGTATCAACGTAATTATGTGGGCTAGTAAGGTGTTTGTGGGCAGAATGGTGTGAGCCTTGGGAGAATGATACATTCACAGTTGTCAGGGAAGATGGAGCACATGTTAGAGAAAAATTGACTATCACAGAGTACATGTCCGTGCCGGTGGATGGAAAGAGTCAGTATTGGGAGCAAGAACAGCAGTGTCTGGAAGCAGTATGAAATTAACACTATTGTGGATCAAAGTCAGTGCTTATGACAGGAAGAAGCCAATGTGAGGACGCAGACTGAAAATATTAGGGTGCAGTTCATTATCGGGGAACAGCATGGAGCAATGGAACAAGTGTTGTAGAAAGATTGAGAACAGTGCTGAGATCAGTAGTTAGCATAGTGGGCATGAAAGAGTTTTAAGCGTGGTGCTGTATCAAACCAACATCAGGTATTGTTTACTTTTACTGTTTTGTGTGCGACAATGGAGTCAGCATTGGCGATAGTGATGTGGAAACATGCTTCAGTCTGCCTTGGATTACAGGTTGAACATAGAGCTGGAAGGTATGCAGCCAGTGCTTGGGGGTTGGGTGGGGGAGGGCATAATGAAGTTTACGTGGAGAAACTTGATGGAGTATGTATTGGGTGACTGATGAAGACAAGCTAGTTAGACATGGTAGAGTCACTAGTTGGAGACTAGATGGAGTAAGTGTAGCTCGTGGACAGTGTCAGAATTAGGGAGATGAGGAATCTGGAGTAGGGGGTTGCGAGGGAATGAGTATGGAGCTCTATGGAAGTAATTTTTTTTACAAGAGGGCATTGGTGTAACCATGAAGAAAAATTAGTGTGTAACACAGAGTTGGAGGGTAGACTCTGGTCGGTGACAAGGCTAGGAATGCTTAAAAGTTGGCAGGGCATGATTTATTCAGGGGGAGGGAAAAGGATGACGTGCATTTTAAAGTCAAAATCGACTAGATGGTGAAGCAGACTAGAATCATACATCGAGAGTAGAATAAAATGAACACTGCAGGCAAGATGAAGTAAGTGTCGGAGCAGGACAAAATCACACATGGCGCAGTACCAAACTGAATGGAGTTTTATGGGCTGGATAGAGGCACTGTTGGGAGCAGCAAAGAATCGGATCAGGCCTCAGGAGAGTCAATGATGGGGCAGGAAGAAGACAAACTTCAGTGGGCAAATTAGTGCTGGAGGCAGAATGACTCGATGTAATGAAAAGTACAATAACAAGTGGTGTAAGCAGCAGTTTCGGAGGCAGGATGGAGTCTGTAGGTAAAAGATTTACTCAATGTGAGCACAGGGTTGATTCAATATTGGGGCGCAGCAATCAATTTGTGTGAACGCTGCTGCAAGGAAGCAGAGTGCTTTACAGACTCAAAGGTAAAAAGACTGACTATTCCTGCACCATGATCTAAAAGGTGAAGTGGTACACTTTTAAGCACAATTTGCAATGCTATGTTATATAATTCATAGAGCGCAACGGTTACCCAAAGGTGTCCTGGTGCTTAGCACAAGAAATCAGTGATTTGAATATGGGATTGAACTTGGGGGTAGAATAGAGTCTTTATAAAGGTGCACAAGGGAACTGTTGCTGAGGGAACAATGTATAATACACTAATCTTTAGTCAGCATGTTACAACTACAATTTAAAAGGTCCACATGTATTTGGGATTCTGTAGACTTTTGCCACGTCACTGCGATGAGGAAATGTTTTAATATGTTCCTTACTGATTCATAGGCATGTTGTTAAAGGGAAATGCAGCACACCGGTACACGTATTCAATCTTGTAGTGACTACTAGCAGTGTAGATGGACAGTGTCCATTAGCATGACATGCAGTTCCATCAACACTTGCTCAAATAACAATAGCACACATTTGTGTGTATGTGTACATCTGTGCAGTGTGAAAACCACCATTAATTTGTTTATGTGCCCAGAGTCCCTCCAGGTGCACAGCAACCGCTGATGAGTGTGTGGCCTGCAAGCTTCCATGGGGGTGAGTGTTAGTGCATATACTTTTAGAGTCCACGTTCTCAAACTCAGGAATGTACAACAGCGGCTCCAGCTTCCTACAGCAGGTTTCTGCAGATGGTTTAATGTGGGTTCCTAAAATTAAAATAATTGATAATAAAGCACTTTTTTAGTGGGAGGGGGGCAGGTGTGATGAATCAGGAGAAATTAATTGTGGTTTAAAAATATCCGCAGGCATTAACACCATCAGGTGGGTCTGCTGATCGGGACAACATTCTTGCACCCAAAAAAAACAAACTGCAAAATGGGGGCGTGGGGAGGGAGAAGGGCAGAGGATAAATGAGAAGCATGCACACTTCTAACAGAAGTAACAGTGAAAATTAGTTCAGACGTAACAGCATCAGTGCCTTATATAACAACACCTGGAGTATCGGAGGAGTAACAGTGCCAGTAGTAAGAAACAGACAGATAACTGCAGCATCACATCACAATGCCAAAGCATTGCATGTGTAGGGTATACTGTAGGAGACCACAGAGAGAGGCGCAGGCAGAACTGGGGCTATGGGCAGGGAAGCAGTAGGAAGGAGAGACAAAGCAGGAGCAGGAAGGCTCGTCTAAACCTCTCAGGCATGCTTTAGGATCTTCTTGGCCTTGGTGTTAGCCTCCTGGATTCGATCTTCGTTCACAATAACCTAGAGGAAGAAGAAAAAAGGAGGGTAATGTTATTTCTGTATGGCTCAGCATCAAAAGATAAAATGGAAAATGAATATACGTGATGGAGAGAATGGCTTTGGAATAATGATGCATTGAAATTGCGACTAAGGTGGGAATTGAGGAGCGAGGGGTAGAAGAATGAAAAGGGGATGGAGGTTACAGTGAGTCAGTCATTACAACATGAAAAATAATACTAGCTATATACATGAAGGAAGCAGGAGCTCGGAATCTTATCACTGGATTGTAGATTCCATGAGACTGGCTGTGCCTGGACAGTTCTGAAGGACTTAGATGTTCAAGTGAAACGACACAATACCTGTAACAAGTTTTGACTGTTGGCTATGGAACGCCATACCACTGCAAGTGTAAAGAACCTCCAAGTAACTTAAGTGATCCTGGAACAATTTTTAAAGTGGGTTTGCTGACCCACACTAAAGGCAGACGGGTTGTGAAAACTATTTTTGCTAGTTAAAGAACGCCATATATTTGATCGCAGAGTGGAGACGTGGTGGAAGGTCTTTTTGTAGATTGTAAACAAAATTTTACAGAAATATGGCTACATAAGGTGCTAGAAAATATTTGTTTATAGATGGTTAACACTTCCTCAAATTGGCTTCTTAGACCAAAAAAAGACACCTGAACCATTACTTTTTAATCCCCTAGGTTTTGACTGGGGGTGAGCAAGGCCATAATCACTTCCAAAAATTGAGATGGTATGTGGGAAACCTGGTGTCTCAACATGAATGAGTACTGTACAATGAGCCATCAAGCTTCTACTTAACACATTCCACTTCAACTTCCACCAGTGACAGGTCCAAAGATTATCTGCAATGTATCAGTTGTGTCAACCAGACTTCCATAACGAAATATAAGAAAGGGCACTACTTAAGTTTAGGAGCACCTAACAGTATGAAGAGATTGGGAAGCACTGGCCCTCTAGTACACTTTGTACAACAGAGATCTCAGTGTATATAGCATATCATTAAAGGATAATGAGCCAACTTTCAACCAGCAGTTGACAGCCTTTTAAAGGTAACGGAATTCAGGGAGACTAAGCGCCTAATTTGCAGACCACACAATACCTCAAAATGGAGATTACAAGTACTATAGTTAATAAAAAGATATTAGATATAATAGACTAAAACAATAACGGAATGCCCGCTTCACAGTGTTAAAAGGAACACAATAGGGCTCATTTAGAGCAAAGCCCTAGTGCAAAAGGTGGCTGTGGGAATAACCGACCAACTGGGCTGAACTTGCCAATTCAGAATTTTGAGGGTACAAATGAGCATAACACGTGGCAACACTGGAATCACATATTTTTATGTATTTTTTCCCCACCAGATTCACCACGAGCATTTGCAGATTGTTATGAAGGTTGCTTTATGAGTTCTGTACTGCAGTTTTACTTAGGGACTAATGTGGTACAAACAAAGAAAAGTTTTTACAACTAAATTCATGTGTTTCAACAGTGATATGCATAATATCAGATCCCCGCATATGTTGTTTAGCACTACAAATTTCAATATGTATGATAGATTGCACTCTAAGCCAATAATACATTGGTCTTGCCTGTAATACGTCACACAATACTATGAATTTTGGGTTAGTGATAGTTTCAAGTTTAAATAAAGAAAGAGAAATAATAAATCTACCCCACTTTAACATATGTAGGCACCACATAAAGTACATTTAATGTGTCATTTGTTTCGACATTATTAAAATCATTGTTCAGATGACACTTAAGGGTAGAGAGAGACTCTTGAATAAATTGTACATCTGCACCTGTAGGTTTAATCTTTTACATGGCTGCAGAGTACCTCATTTTTCAAATTCACAAAGGTCTCAAACATAGTCTGAAACCGAAAGCAGTCACAGTTTTCCAGGCGTGCTCCAGTAAAAGTTGAGTAAAATCACAATTAGGTACATTAAATAGCACATTTTAGAGGGGTAAACATACTTATTACAATTGTGCATGCGAAAATGCCTCCACTTATTACAACAGCACTTTTAATTTTCTTTATACTTTTTCTCCACAAAGAAAATATTTTCCTTGTGGAGAAGCCAATTCTCCAACACCAATACCGCATTTGGTGGTGTTTGCTTCCATTCCATGTCGAAAACAAATTTATCCCACCACTCCACAGATACATTTCCAACTGTTTAAGGGGTGAGAATATGTAAAACCCACAAACTCACGGTGTCCTTTTGCACATTTTCAACACATCTTAACGCTGGAACTGTCACCCACAACTGAAAGAAGGTGCAATTGTACATAGTTTCTCATAAACCAAGTGGAATATTATGCAAGAGTTGAAATTCACAATTTGTGGATTTCAAAAATTAATATGATTTCATAAGTGAATCGGGCACAAAGAGCACATGTACTTCATATATAGTTCACATGCTTCTGCAGCATTTGGAAACACTTTATTAAATTTAGTTTGTAATGCTAACAGATGATTTTATTTGCATGTTTTAGAAAACCTTTGCCACGCCCCAATCTTCGACTAGGTTCGAATTACAAAATTCCCTAACTTTGCAGTAAGAGAACAGAAAAATAAAGCACAGATCACAATTTTAACCCCTTCGGTGCTCATGACGGAAAACCCCGATAGCACCAGTGAATTTTAATCTTTGTGCAATGGTTTTCTGACCCCCATGCGTGGGATCGGCCCGATTTGACGGCCCACGTGCCCCAGAGGGGGGTGGGGGTGGTGTAGAAAACCCACTAGCACCAGGGATATGTATATATTTATGTTTGACGGAAGCCCCTTGGGTAAGGGTTGCCCCAATGGGATGGGGCATCAGTTATTATTTGCTTCTGGCTGTTTTTCTATCCCCCTTGGTAGCAGATTGTCCATTTGGGTAGAGACATAGACTGTTATAATTTAATTGTTTTACTTCTTGTCATTTGCGATTGTAATGTTTAATCAGACCCTCCAGGATTTCGCGATTAGCAAAAAAATCGCGAAATCGGCACTTTTGTAAAAATGCCGCGATTTTTACAAAAGTGCCCGCGAAATCCTGGCATCCTGGCGGCATCCCACCCCCATCCAGCAGCAGACAGCAGCCCACCCACCCCTCTTCCTCTTCTATTGTTCTATTGGGCCAGTGGCTCTTGCCACGGGTCCAATAGACCAATAGAAGGGGGGTGGTCCTCACAGCAGGCAGTGCTGACGACTCGATGACGACGCGACTCACCTGGTCTGGAGCGGCGCTGCTGGTCTGGATCGTCATCGTATCGTTGTGGCTGGTGCTGGTGGTGGATCGTCGTCTCGGGAGGCCCAGAGGCCCAGGTAAGCTGCTGTGAGCTGAGCGCTGTGAGCTTGTTTTGAAAGTCTTTAAAAACTTGCTTAGGTTTTATACATTTCAATGTACGCAATGGTTTTAATTAATACAGCATAATAAGACTAATGGCCCTCTTGCACCCTACGCTTGTATAGTGTACTTCACTGAAAAAGAGCCTTTCCATGGTTTGTTCGTTCCTAAACCCGCTAGGGAACGGTGGCTGACAAATATTCATTCTACAACTAGCTGTGGCTTTCACAGAGAAAAGCACAGGGCCAACTTCAGCCTTAAAACCAGCTGACAGCCTGATAAGAGATTATAGTAATTGCTCAAAAACTGTAGGTGAGCACTACAAACAAGCGGGCAACTGTTATAGCAGGACCTAAACAAGAACCAAAAAAGTATGGTGAGCTGAGCGCTGTGAGCGCTGAATTGGCTGCTGTGAGCGCTGAATTGTTGGGGGCCCGCCGCGTGCCCAGTGTGCGGCGGGCCCAAGCACCAACCACCTGCTACCAGTCCCGGGCCCCGGCGTCAGTGATGCCATTTGCTGTGATGCAACTGATGGACAAAGGGCACATATTTTCATTTCCTTTACTCTTGGCATTTAGTTAATCTACCTCCGCTTGAGGCTGAAGTTCTTGTCTTGTCAGTTTACTTTTGGGAAGAAATAAAGATGAAAGAGATATACGTTTGCCTTTTCTCTGAACACAATGCATCTTGTGAATTTAGCTTCAGTCTCTCTCAGGCAGATATGCCAGAGCAAGCAAAAACACGTTCTCTGTACAGCTACGTGGTGACGCCAGCCCTCCAGCCCCAGGTTCCTTCTTCTGTGTTATGTATAGGATAAAAGGATAAAACGCATGTTAATTCTATTGCTGTTCAGTCTTATCATTCGCTGACTTATGACTTCCATGATGAAGTTTCACTTGGCTTGTGTTTTTATGACCTGGGAGTGTTTTTGCCCTCTCTGACGCAGGTGCAGGAGACAGCGAGGAGCGAGTGAGGTAGTGTGAGAACAAAGACGGACAGAAGCAGCCGCAGGTGAGATGAGATGCGACCTCTTTTTAGAACATTTCAAATGATGAATAGTTTTGCTCTTTCCTATATTCACAATAAATCATGTTTATATATTTATGTGCTTATGCAGTTATGTATATAGATGTCAGTAAGAAGTCGCCAGTGGTCACGGTCGGTGGCAGCTGGTGACATTTGAAAGTGGTGTGGCGTAAAACAATTGTTGTATTTTATTGCGGCCAGCGAGAATAGCGAGCGAGCCTGCACCACCTAAGGAGGGCTGGGGGGATGAGAAGTGGGCATTTTTGTCGTTGGGGGCCCGCCGAGCACAAGGTGTGCGGCAGGTCCAGGTGCCATTCTTTTGAGGCCAGCTGGTTATGCGGGCCCAGGGGCACAAGGGGGTGCTGTGGTTTTTAGAGCAGCGTAGTGGGGGGTGTGCCATGGGAAGGGCTAGCAAATCCAGCTGTAACTCCTTTTTCTTCTTTTTTCTTCTTCTGTAGAGTCCCGGAGGCAAGGAGCTGCTGGTTCAAGAGTCATTGGGCAGTCTGGCAACTAACATCTGCTTCCTGCTGCACAGAACTGGTAAGACTAAGTTTTGGTTTCTGTATGCTTCCGGGGAGATGCTCCTGCAACTAAACTTGTACAAATTTGTTTCACGCGGTTAGGTTTTACTTTCTTTGCAGGTGGCTCCTTCCCCTTCTTCCCATTTTTGCCCAAAAGTGATGCTTATGTTTTTTTATGTTTACCTCGCACCCCCACTGCCCTCCACAGACTAAAAGTTGCCGAGCGGGACCACACAAGTGTGCCATTTCCCTTCGAAGGACCTCTGCCTACCTGTATGTTAACGCGCCATGTATGCAACTTTGCTTCAGAGTCCCATGCATTTCTAACCACGTTTACCCTATGCTTGCTTAACTTTCCACCCAACAACTGCAATGTCCTTTTCCCCTTTGGAACACATCTAGTAACAACAAATATATTTGTAGGTGAGTAACGCGAGTGTGCCACAAGCCAGAGATCTTTTGCATTCCAAGCGGCCAGCAAGCCACCACAACAAAACCCCGATGGAGAAGTTTATGCAGCCTTTGAAGACTGTGAAGCACCGATCACATCTACCCACCCATATAACTGCAGCATTTCGGGCCAAAGAGTACAGCGCTGTGATGCATGCGGATGGTGGTGTGCTGTTTTGCAGTGTGTGCAATGTGGCGGTGGATCACATCCGGAAACACACTGTTGATATGCATATGAAGTCCCAAAAACACTTGAAGCGCTGTTCAGATGATCCAGACCCTCACTCTTCGCCAAAACGTGCCCGTCAGATGACTGTCAACGCACTTTTCACAAAGAGTACAGCTGCCGGTGCCTCAAACCAGTAAATTATAAGTGAGTGGGTCAATGTCTGCACAGCGCTGAACATTCCGCTGAGCAAAACCGACCACCCTGTGCTGCGCAAGTTTCTCCATGAGCGAGTGCGAAATGGTGGAGCAATACCTGGAAGTCATCAGCTTCAAGAACGTTATCTCCCAGAGAGATATATAGTAGCAAAGAACGAGCTGAAAGAACACTTGCAAGATCAGAAGATCAGTGTTATATTTGATGAAACACCTGATGTTGAAGGGCGGTGTGTATTGAATGTGTTATTTGCGGTTGTCTCTGCGCAGGGTGGCTGTAAGATCCACACCCACCTAGCGGACACAGTGTTCCTCTCACAGTGCAACCATGGGACTGTAGCGCAAGCAGTTGTGAAGGTGCTCACAGAGTACAACATAGCCTTTCAGGACGTTATTTCCTTTAACACTGACAATGCGGCATACATGCTCAAGGCATACAACACTGTTTTGAGAGATCTGTACACAAACTCCATACATATCACCTGCTTGGCACACATAATGAACCTTATTGGAGAGTCATTTAGGAAGCCTTTTGTGGAGCTAAATGCTTTCCTCCTGTACTTCTCGCGCATCTTTTACATGGCCAGGAGCAGAAAGAGAAGGTACCTGCACCATCTTGCTGAGAACCATGGGATGAAACCACGGATGGCACCTGATCCTTGCAGTACCCGGTGGAATTCTTGGTTTGCTGCTGTCCAGTACCATTGCAAGCATTTTGAGGCCTATGCTGGGTTTGTTGAGTCTGAGATGCAACTCAGCAAGTCTCCCCCAGATTCCCTTGAAAATCTACAAAGGATTTTGAACAGCGACGAAAGAAACTGCATAAAAGTGCAATTGGACATTGTGGCCGAAAAATGCCAAAACATTTTGCATCTGATGGACTTATTCCAGAGTCAGACACCAGTGACAATGAAGGTGTATGATTATTTGGAGGACCTTCACATAGACCTAACAAACAATTCAGTCCTCACTCTGGAGTCACTACAACCATTTCTGCAGATGACTACAGGGGCTAAATTAACTCTGACACAGAAAAACAAGATAACAGCCCAGCTCAATGAAGCTTTTGAAAATTCTCTGGAAAAGGCGGGCAAATACATGGGGGAGGCCCAACCGGGCATTGGGTTCTTGAAGCAAGTGCGCCTTTTCAATCCTGCACGACTCTGCATCCTGCCTAAGGACAAGAGTGCATATTCTGCCATCCCTGCTTTCAGCGAAGTCCCCGATCAGGAGCTTTGCCTCTACTTTGAACATGTAGGCCCAGAAGCAGTACAGGCATCTGTTTCTGGGGTGATTGACACTGACCTTTTTTGGTGTGGGATGGCTGACCGCATTCCAGTCCTTTCACAGCTTGCAGCTGTGTACAAGGACTGTGTGACCAGTTCTGCAGATGCTGAAAGGAGCAACAGCATCTACAAAATTATTTTGTCAGCCAGACGATGGTCCCTTTCAGAGCAATCCATCCGGGCATTATTGTTCCTGCATTATAATCAGCAGCACAATATTGGGCTACATTTGGACTGCTCAGAAGAACTGCAAGATTAACACGACAAGCATACAGGTACCCTGGGCATTTATTCAGTAACAGGTTTATGTCCTATTTGTAGTCTTGAAGACAAAGTCTCTACATTGGAAATAAACCAAATATACATAGCTTCATGGTGTTAAATAACTCAAAAAACAAAGAAATCTGTGTTTGTTGTAGGATAAACTGCCAAATAAAACGCCGCTAAATTGCCGCTAAATTTCCATATTTGTGCCGCTAATTTTCCATATTTGTGCCGCTAAATTTGCTAATCCATGCCGCTATATCCTGGGGGGTCTAATTTCTCCCTTTCATTCTAGTTCAAGGCTTTTGCTCTTTTGACTGATGTTCCAGGTTGCGGTTTCGTCACTGGTAGTTCTGCAGTTTGTGTAGTTGCATGTGTTTGGTAAGAAAACGGTTTTTGTACTATTTACTCTAAATGAGTATCATTTCCTTGCATGAATGTGTTTTTCTAAATGGTGTAATAATAACAGTATGTTTAGCTTCTGTTTTATTGTGTAAAAATCTTTTTGCATTTGTGCTCGATGTGTATCTTGTTGTCTTGTGAGCAAATTGTTTTGTTTTTCTTTCTAGTGGGATATCGTTGTTTTTTTTGCTGTGTCCCTGCAGAGTGAGGATCAGGGGGTATACAGAGAAAGTACAGATGGAAATCACAAATTTCTTTACATGAAAAAAAGGCTCATCCTTAAGCCACATGGATAAAAACCGACATCACAAAATCCCGTAGCCATGATTGTAATCAGTAACACAGTGAAGAATCGCTGTTGGACCAACTGGCAAACAATATAGATGTCGAAGTTTCGACCCCAATACAGAGGTAGGATCCTTAGTTCCTTACGGGGGGTCTTCCTCTATATACCCCCTGATCCTCACTCAGATCACCAAATCCTTTATATCACATCCTCTTTTCCTTTCCCCCTTGCTGGGGCACTTGTGTATTACATTGTTTTGATACAATCATTCCCAACAAAGTGATTATAGAGCTCAGTGTGATTAAATACCATTGGACTCCTAAAGTATACAACGTGTTCTATTTCTTTAATGTTTGGTCGTTTTTAAAGAATCCCCTACTGGGACCATTCTTATAATGTACTGTCTATTACCCAGGTCTCAGTGACGCAGTTTGGGTCTACCCTTTTTGGTAACTGACTCTGCATCTGAGGCAGAGGAGAGTAGAAGATTCTGGCAGTGAATTTTCTGTCTGAGAGGAATCATCGGTGATGAAGTAACTCTTAGTGCAGATGAAGTGCCTGTTTTAGAGGAGGACATGGATGTGCCACAAGAGGAATCTGGCCTCCAGCCTAAGGCTGCAAGGCTTTCCATTGAAAGAGCTGACCTCTGGGTTGCCCCACACATGGTGCAGCCGGCGTTGCATGACTTTACTGGTGTCCAAGGGTGTAGTGTGGCTACGGAAAACCTTTTGCCTATACATCTTTTCAGTTGTTTATGGGCGATGGGTTTTTGGAGGAGATTGTTCAGCAGACTAATTTGTATGCTGAACAGTATTTGTGGGACAACAGTGCCAGATTTAGGCCCCACTCTAGAGCTACCGGGTGGACTCCCACAAATATGGATGAGTTGAAGAGGTTCTTGGGTTTAACTGTTTTGATGGGCTTGATAAGGAAGCCATTGATAGCTTCATATTGGTCTACTAGTCCCTTAATGGCAACAGCTATATTTCTGGGAATCATGAGTCGTGATCAGTATTTGCCTCTTCTTCGGATCCTGTCTTTTGTCAATAATGGTTTAGTGTTGCCACAAGATCAGACTGATTGTGACCGTCTTTTTGAGATTCGGCCTGTCCTTGATCACTTTGTAGATTGATTTTCTGAGATCTATGCTCCAGTGAAAGAAATATCTGTGGATGATTCTTTGGTCTTATTCAAGGGCCAGTTGGTCTTTAGGCAGTACATTCCTAGCAAGAGGGCACACTATGGAATTAAGATGTATATGCTGTGTGACAATAGGACTGGATATGTCTCTAATTTCAGGGTGTACACCGGTAGGGATTCCAGGATTGTCCCCCCTGGTTGTCCGTCCACTGTCGGAGTGAGTGAGAAAATTGTGTGGGAACTTGGTAGAGGACTTTTTAACAAAGGTCACTATTTATATGTATATAACTTCTACACTGGTGTGCAGTTGTTCAAGGAAGGATGTAGCCTTACGGCTAGAGCAGTCGACTTCGGAGCTGGGGAACCGGGTTTGAGTCTCGGCAACAATGCTCAACATCGTGTGATTCTGGGCAATTCACTCAATCTCCCCGTGCCTAAAAAAATAAATGAATGTGTCCATCTGTAACGAAACTGGTGCTCATGTAAAGCGCTCAGATACCCAAATTCTCAGGTCTAGTTTGCACTATATAAAACTCTAAAAAAAAATAAAAAGAAATTGGTCAAAGTGGACACGGTTCCTAGGGGCTGTAGGAGAGTGGAATCTGACTAATGGTTGCCCCCAACTTTTTGCCTGGTATTTAAGTGGTTTTTGACTAGTCTGGCTGGGATCCTGCTATCCAGGACCCCAGCCTATCTGCTTTCTCCCTAAAACGGTTGTGAGTACTCTAGGTACAAACATAATTGGATGCTGGGCATGCCCTACCAGTCCCTTGTAGATGGTACCCTAGGTACCCAGGGCATGGGTCCCCCAGTAGGCCTACCAGGGCTGCAGCACTTATTGTGCCACCCTGGGACAGCCACCCAAACTGACACCACCAGGCCACTACTGTAGCCTGAGTAAGGTGGTGCTAGCACCCCTTACAGGGATGTAGGTACCCTATGTCCCATACCAATACAACACATATACTCTCATAGGTCACCCCTATGGCAGGCCCTGGTAATCCTACAGGGCTGGGTGCTGAGGTATGTGTGAGGGGGGACCCCTACGTGAGTAGGACCTCTCTGCAACCTTCGTAAAATCGTTACTGGGTTGTTTGTAGTGTAGCCATACCATATACTCTTAACCGCATTATAAGTTATTGCATCATCGCTGTAACTTAGGAATGGCTACACAGAACCATATCGTGTTTGGTGTCAAACATGAAGGAATCATACCCCCAGTCCAGCCATGGGCATGGGGGCACGATTCCCCCTTGCTAGGAGGGTGATATGGGAAAAGCGGTAGAATTTGGACACCAATTTAAAAGTGCACATGTACCACAAAATGGCTACTGTCCGCCACCTACACGACTCTGGCTGGCTGTTGCTGGGGAAAACCCCAGCCTCGCCATCTGGACAATAGGGCTCCTGTGGCAGGGAGGTGCCAGCACCTCCCCAGACAGGATATGTGGATTGGAACAGGGTGGGTGCACCAAATGTCCTTTCAGAGTTGCACGTAGGCAGCTGCAGAGCCCCAATTCTGCATACACCGCCTGGAACCGGTTCAGGGGCGTCCTGCCCCTCGCCCATGCGGGAAACACACAAAGGGGAGTGGGTGTAGCCACCCTTTCCCGCCTCTACTCTGATTGGTAGGCTCTATTTTGGACCATCCCCTAATCTTGGGGATATATGGGAATAACTTTGCCCTAGAGCCTTAGATTCGTACAGGACTTCACAGAACTGACCTTCGACGAGCTGCTGCCCAGCTGACTGAAGAAATCTCCCTTGGGATAAAGGAGTTATCCCCCTGCTTGGCAGGCACCTAAAAGACTACAAGATACCCGGTTGGAACTTCGTTGCTCTCACGACCTTCGACGCCTTCCAGCAACCTCGAGGTGGGTCTCCAGTGCATCCCAGCGTCCTGTGAGTGTGCCCAGCAAGTCTGAGCACCCTGGACCACGTGGGTGTCGAGATCCCCGCATACCCAGAGACACCGGCCACCTCTTGTCCAGCACACGACCCCGACCAGTGGGGAAGTTGTGCTTTGGCCCATTTCTGAGCCAACCATCAAGCAGCATTTGTGCCGACTCTCAGCTCCCTGGCCCGCTCCGGTGGCCCGTGGGAGCCCTTTTACGCACTCCATTTTGCTGCCTTCCGCGGTCCCTTGTCTCTCGACTTGTGGGCCCTGACGGAGGACAATCTTCTTTTCCAAGAGTTCCCCTGGTTGCTCCAGGCCTGCTCTACGCTCCCTGCAAAGGAGAGCACCCTCAGACCTCGTGGGTCTGCACCAACAGCTGCTTTGTTCATCTTGCGTGGGTTGCGGTTGCCAATGCTTAGTGGATCCAATCGGGACACGAACACCGCAGCGACCCTCAGCCGACGTGGGACAGTCGCCCTCCAGAAACTGGCCTTCCTTGAAGCCTCCCGGAGCCCGTGGCTGCAGAGCCCAGCTGTACCTTCCACACCTGAAGCACCCGACATCCACGAGTTCCTTCCTGTGAGCTCCCTGGTCACTGTGCTGTGACCCAGACTCTGTCCCCTCTGCTTCCAGGTTCATCTTTATCTTCTCTTCAACTTTAATCTTCACGACTTCAACGACGCTTTCAGCTAGCAGCAGTTTGGACTACTTTTCCATAGAAAATCAGCCCGCGACCCGACACCAGAATCGACCTATGCACCCGGCTTCCCTGGGGCAGGTAACAGTGGTACTTCGGTACTTCCGTGGTGGTGGGCTCTCCAAAGCCTTAAGTCTCAAGTCTTAACTTTGTACTGTTGTTAGAAGTGTCCTTAAACCTTAATTATTCAACCGCGACATTCTCCATAGGCTAACATTGCGATCCCGATAGCAACTTCTCGCACTGCACACGCCTCCCGTGGGTCCCCTTCCTCTTAACTGTGGGTGGATTCTGAAGGGGCCAGCGATCCTGAATGCCCTAGGCATTGCCTGTAGAATTGTCGTGGTTCTTATACCACTATTTTAGTATATGGTTTGGTCCCCCCCCTGGGGCCCATTGATTTCTGTGCTATTTATTGTGTTTATAAATGCTTGTTTGAAGTGTAACTTTGCCACTAGCCACATAAAGTGACTGTGGGATTCTGTCTAGAATAAATACATATATTTTATATATATACCTGTGTGGGCTACTCTTTCATTTGGTTATTCAAGAGGTTATTATGGTAAAACAATAAGCTTAACACTCCTTCAAGACTTAGCCTGAAGGCTGCTCTCCACAGCTACCACTAGGATAGCTTTCTTTAAAGGTTGTCTTAAACCTATCATCAATAGGAGTCGAATTGGACTGGTGCAAGGTGTCCCTATAACTAGGAACAGCATATGCCAGGCCAACTTCTCACAGGGGCACAATCCACTCTAACCGTAAAGGTTTCCCAAAATAACTTGTTTGTCAAAATCCTGAGAGGGAACTGTGCAGTGGGTTGCGTAGTGAGGAACATCTAGCTGTGAAGTTTGCAGACAGGAGAGATGTCAACATGCTGCTTACCATCCATGATGAAAGTACTTCACCTGTGACTGTTTGGGGTCAGGCTGCTGAAGTGCTTACACCTGTGTGCATTTTAGACTAGATTAGGAACATGGGTGGTGTTGATAGAGTAGATCAGAGGTTGGAACCTTACACTGCTCTTCGTAAGGCTTACATTTGGTATAAGAAGTTGGCTAACCGTTGTTTCCTCTTAGCAACTTTAAATGCTTTTGTTGTGCTCAAGAATTGTTCTCGTGAGTCAAGGATGACTTTTGTTAAGTTTCAGGAGTCTGTGATGAGCAACTTTGTTGTAGTGGAACAGGCACGAGTTCCTAGAGTTGGAGTGGTGGAAGATGTGGCTTGATTGAAAGATCACCACTTTGCTGATCAGATTCCTCCCACGCCCACAAAAGACTTTACCAGTAGAAGATGTAGTCTGTTGACGAAGAGGTACGCAGGAAACTCGTATATACTGCCCCGAGTGTCCTTTTAAACCTGCGCTGTGTGCGCCTGCTTGTTTTAGAATGTACCATACACAAAATAATTTTTGGGAGCATCCATGAGTGTTAAAGAGAACTGCCTGGTCTGTATTGTTTTATATTTTTTGTTTAGTTTCAAGGTTGGCATTAGTGCGATGTATTTAGTTTCAGCTTTTGTGTTGGCAGTTTTGTATCTGCTTTCAATTCGTGTTTTTTTTGTATAAAGAAAAAACAAAATGTGATGGCGGTGTGCGTGGACTGGTGCTTGGCTGGTGGTGTGTGTGGACTGGGGCTTAGCTGGAGGTCTGCGTAGACTGGCGTTTGGCTGGCGGTGTGTGTGGACTAGCCCTTCGCTGGCAGTGTGTGTGGACTGGTGCTTGGCTGGTGGTGTGTGGACTGGCACTTGGCTGGCAGTGTCCCTGGACTGGCACTTGGCTGGCTGAGTATGTGGACTGGCGCTTGCCTGAGGTTGTACGTGGACTGGCACTTGGCTGGCGGTGTGTGTGGACTGGCGCTTGGCTGGCGGTGTCTGTGGACTGGCGCTTGGCTGGCAATGTGTGTGGACTGGTGCTTGGCTGGTGGGTGCTTGGACTGGCGCTTGGCTGGCAGTGAGTGTGGACTGGTGCTTGGCTGGCGGTGTGTGAGTAGTGACTTGCTGCTGGTCACTACACACACACTGGCAGCAAAATGCCAGTCCACACAATCCGTCGGCCGGTGTGGTTGCTGTGTCAGGCATGTGGGCGTATGAAAGTGATGGGCTCTTGAATGACACTGTCTGTTGATGTGAGTGTTGTAATGTGCTGGGCCCGCGGCTGGCGATGTGAATAGTTTTGTGTGTGTCACAAGTACGAAAGGTGTGTGAGTTGCGAGCCACTGGTTTCGTTTTTTTTCCTTTCAGTTATTAACAGAGCATTTCATTTTTGTGAACTCTCCTGTTAATAACATTTTATATATTGAACCATTACTCACCCTCGTGCCAAATCCAACCAGTATTTGTGAGTGCTTGAGAAAATAAATGGTTGTGCAGTAATAATTGTATTTTCTGTCTTTCTCTGCGAAGGTGTGCATTTTCTCCAGACTAAATCTACCAACTCTAGATATTTTTGAAAACTAAACACCCAGGGGACTACACGGTGGTGTCTCTCTCATGGATCCCAAGTTATCTTACCCACAATGTCCTGCAAACCTCAAAATGTGATTACAGTAACATTTTCCTTGCATTACTGTGCCATAATTTTCAAGATTTAGAAGAAAATCACAAATTTCCTACCACCCAGCATTTCCCCAAGTCTCCTTATAAAAATGGTATCTCACCTTTGTGGGTGGGCCAAGTACCCGTGGCAGGGAAGGGCCCAAAATGTACTGTGGAGACATCAAAATTATCTATTACAAAATAACCTGATTTTGAAAGGGGTTCACCTGCATTTTTGGTCCCGGGCTTGGCGGACATCTAGGGAAACATAACTAGCCCAGATATTTCTGAAAACTAGACAGGGGTCAAGGGGTTATGGCTTGCATGGATCCCCCAACGTTTTCCTACCCAGAATCCCCTGCAAACCTCAAATTTGGCTGGAAAAAATAAATTCCTCCCATTTCTGTGTGGGAGAGTTGTGGGATCACAGGGCTGACCTCGGGTTCTTGGTGAACCTACAAATACTATATATCACAACCAGAAGGGTCTAGGGGATGCAATGGTATATTGCTTTAAAAAAATCTACCATACATGGAAGAAGTTACAGGTGAAAACTTTGGCACAAATAGCTATTTTTTTCAATTCAATTTCAATATTTTGTATTACAACTGTTTCTATAGGAAAACCTTGAATGATCTACACAAATGACTCCGTGCTAAATTCTGAATTTTGTCTACTTTTCAGAAATGTATAGCTTTCCAGGATCCATTATTGCTTTCACACCCATTTCTACCGCTAACTGGAAGGAGGTTGAAAGCACAGAAAATGGGAAAAATAGGGCCAGTAAAATGCTAAATCTTTGCAGGAAATTTTGTTTTTCTGACAAAAGTGTGCCTGGTCCTGAAAGCTGGGAAGATGGTGATTTTAGCACCACAAACCTTTGTTGATACCATTTGCAGGGAAAAGACGCTTTCACTTCAAAATCCCTTATTGTTCATTGTCCATCTAAACGTTTTCAAGGTTACCTGGGATGCAGCAGCACTTCCCGCACCCCTAGGTTCAGGGCCACTGAGTGCCCCCTTTTTAGGTTTTCAGTTTCTGGGATAAGTAAGGCTGAAAAGTCAGTCACTGTGGCAATTCATCACATTTAGTGGTTGTGCACCTCAATTACTACCTTTTGGAAGGAGGTTCTTAGCTATATTAAACCACAGTGGGATACCCCTCCCCTCCTCTTACCAGATGGTGATTGTGGGGATAAGTCCTACAACACTTAAAGCGATGACCGTCCGGGGTTATCACAGCATCGTGAACAAACAAATCCAAACAGTTCTGGCTGATCGCGGCGTCGCAGGCCAGCTACGGTGTCGGGAAGACCCGCAAAACAGCACCTTCAGAGATGCAGGGTGTCGGCGACCTCTCCTTGAGCTCCCAAAAGCAAGGCATCTGCAGGCGTTGGTTCCGGAGGTCGGTGCAGGATTTGTCGGGCCCTTGGAGTCACACGTGTTGCAGTTCGAACTCCTCGCGGTTGAAGTCAGGAGCGCTGGCTTCAGCAGGCGTCCAGTGCAGCGGTGCTTTCTCCTCTGGTCGCGGTGTGAGCAGCGGCTCGGTGGTGGCATCAGATGGCGTCATCGGTGAGACCAGGGTCGCGGTGGGAAGTGAATGCGGTGCTCGTCGAAGTGCTGGCAGGTCACGGTGCAAGCAGCGGCAGCGTCGTTGCTGGAGCGCTGTCGTCGGCTGCAAACTGGAGTCGATGGCGCCGGCAGGCCAAGGCTGCGGTGCGGGATGAGGGCGGTGCGTCGTGTAACCTTACGAGCGGTCCCCTAAACCACAGTGCAAGCAGCGGCGTTGATTTCGGCATGGAACAGCGTCGTTGGGGATACCAAGGCGGCGGCATCAAGCCCACAGGTCGCGGTGCGAGTGCGAGCAGCGGCTTGGTGGCGGCGCAGCGGGCGTCGTCGGTTAGACCAGGGTCGCGGTGCGGCAGTGCCCTCTGCGGTGCTTTCAGGACATGGAGTCGGCAGCGGCATCAGGTTGCTTTTTCTTTTGTTGCAGCACAAAACACACAGTTCCCAGTGCTGAGGGCAGAAGAGCTTGAAGTCTTTGCTGTTCCTGAGACTTATTGGACAGGGGGCAAGCTCTACCTCAAGCCCTTGGAGAAACTCACAAAAGTAGATTGCAGAAAGTTCAGTCCAGTCTTTTCACTGCCCAAGACAGAAGCAGCCACGGCAAGCCAACACAGCAAAGCACACTGCAAAGTGGTAGTTCCTCTTCACAGCTTCTCCAGCTTTTCTTCTTGGCAGTCTTCTTGGTCCAAAAGAGTTCTAAAGTTCAGGGTTTGGGCTTCACTTTTTATAGCCCAAAATCATTTTTCTTCTCAGGCAGAGAGTGTCTGAGCCCAGCCAGAACCAGTTCTGCCTTCTCTGGTGTGGCTTTCTGGCAGGAGGTGGAGACAGCATTGTCAGAGGCAGACCAGGCCCATTCAGGTGCAAAGAAATCTCCTCCCCCTACTCTGAATGCAGCCCAGGTCTATTCAGCCCTTTCCTGACCCACCTAGACTATCTGGAGCCACTGCTGCTCCCCAGCCCCTGTCATCCAAAACCCAGACAGTCAATCCACAAACCCAGCAGAGGCCTGCTGGATGGCTGAGCAAGAAAATACCTACTTTCTAAAAGTGGTATTTTCAAACCCAGAATGTAAAAATCACCTTCACTAAAAGATGCATCTTTAGATTCTGATTTCAGGCATACTAAACTTTATTTTCCTACCTAGTTCCCAGGGCCAGTTATGTTTATAAGATGTTATAAACAAAACTCCCCATTTTGTCCTATGGGGAACAGGTAGGCTTGCAATGGTAAAAAACGAAATTGGCAGTAATTCACTATCAGGACATGCCACACACACCAGGGTATGTCCTACCTTTCACATACACTGCACCCTACCCACAGGGGTATCTTGGGCCTACCTTAGGGGTGGCTGACATGTAAGAAAAGGGAAGGTTAGGGGCTGGCAAGTGGGTGTACTTGCCAAGTCTACATGGCAGTACCAGACTGCACACAGGCTCTGCAATGGCAGGCCAGAGTTACATTTACGGGCTGTTTGTGTGGGCGGCACAATCCAGTGCTGCAGCCTACTAACAGCATTTGATTTACAGGCCCTGGCACACTCAGTGATCTTTACTAGGGACTGACACATAAATCAAATAGGCCAATCAAGGAAACACCCATCCATAACACATTTTTACCACAGGAGCACATGCACTTTACCACTGATCAACAGTGAGAAAAGTGCGGCGAAACACTAAGCCAGCACAAACAGAGTCAAAACCGGGAGGTCAGAAAGCAAAAGCTCAGAGGAAACATGCCAAGTCTAACAGTCGCCCTCTCATTCAATATCTTACCCGCATAGAGTTCACTTTTTTAACCTCCCTCATCTTAGGGCACTGCAGCTGTTCCCTTAACGCCAAATAGGTACTTGAGCAAATGATGCGATATTGGCTCCACACTGGGGCCCTGGGATATCCACGCTCTGTACCACATGACAAAACTGCACAGTACCGACATGGCACCCGAACAACCCTGTACTTTGCCTGTGGGAAACGTTATTGTTTTATACATTTTTTGTTGTATTGTTTCTATTTTGTCTTCTCCTCGGCTTTCCTTGTTTTTTTTTGCTATTGGTTAGCTTCCAGGCATCTAGCACTAAATGGTACCATCTGGCATGGCCTATGTCCTCAACCCTTTTAATATAATTGCTTAGGCTATCATTAACTTTGTGGTTGAACTGGATGACAAATGTAATGCCAAACGTTTTGCTATTTACTGTCGCTGATCTTTAGTGCCTGTGACATTGCATATGTGATATACTTCTTATTGTTAATAAAGAGATACAAACAAAAAATCAACTGTAATTATCTGTAAGATTGCTTCCAATATAAGAGGAGGAGAACCTTAACCACCTCTCCTTGCAATCAGACAATGCTGATAACCAAACTTACTCCTAATCAGGATGAAACTTCTTTGTCCTTCTCCTCTTTTTCTCTGCACTCTAAATAACTTGTAGAAGAAGAACATGTGATTTATGCTTTCAGGATACACTTTTGGCCCATGTCTCATAAAATGAGCTGATTTGCTGACCTCTTCTATTGGGGCAAAGCTCACTGCACTGGGCAACGTCACTCTGGAATCTGGCAAGGTACTGACTAACCAGAAAACAGACATTATCACTCACCTTTTCAAAAAAGCTGATTTAAATGCCAATTATTATCACTAGTTACTATTTTTTTTTTCAAAAACTTTATTCGGATTAATAATAATCCATAAAAGCACAAAATACAATAAGCATTACAAATACACAATATAAGGATAAAAACAACAATCCATGCAAACTTTAAGACATAGTTAATCGGGCACGAACCACAGTTTTTTAAAAAGGAGCTCATATGAAAGACAAGTTCGTGGTCATCCAGGGACAATATCATCGAAAATGCAAGGTCCAGGCTGATTGGTTTCAATTTTTTAAAATACGGGGTTAAAAACCAATTAATTTATTTAATTTAACGCCGGAGGAGCAAAGAGTGTTTACTTTTGTGCCACTATTCACCTGCCGTGAGGGGAACGGCTTACCTTGTGGGGGAATCCAGCTTCTGCATTCAACTCCCGTGCCGTGAGGGGAACGGCTGTGCAGACTTCACTCCCCAGCACCCCCAGACACCGGCGCAGCGCTTGACGTCACCTTAGCGCGCCAGTGTCCTACAAAAGCCACAGGGAGCTTCCGCAGCGCGGGACGCGCCGGAGGAGCAAAGAGTGTTTACTTTTGTGCCACTATTCACCTGCCGTGAGGGGAACGGCTTACCTTGTGGGGGAATCCAGCTTCTGCATTCAACTCCCGTGCCGTGAGGGGAACGGCTGTGCAGACTTCACTCCCCAGCACCCCCAGACACCGGCGCAGCGCTTGACGTCACCGTAGAGCGCCGGTGTCCTACAAAAGCCACAGGGAGCTTCCGCAGCGCGGGACGCGCCGGAGGAGCAAAGAGTGTTTACTTTTGTGCCACTATTCACCTGCCGTGAGGGGAACGGCTTACCTTGTGGGGGAATCCAGCTTCTGCATTCAACTCCCGTGCCGTGAGGGGAACGGCTGTGCAGACTTCACTCCCCAGCACACCCAGACACCGGCGCAGCGCTTGACGTCACCTTAGCGCGCCGGTGTCCTACAAAAGCCACAGGGAGCTTCCGCAGCGCGGGACGCGCCGGAGGAGCAAAGAGTGTTTACTTTTGTGCCACTATTCACCTCCCGTGAGGGGAACGGCTTACCTTGTGGGGGAATCCAGCTTCTGCATTCAACTCCCGTGCCGTGAGGGGAACGGCTGTGCAGACTTCACTCCCCAGCACCCCCAGACACCGGCGCAGCGCTTGACGTCACCTTAGCGCGCCGGTGTCCTACAAAAGCCACAGGGAGCTTCCGCAGCGCGGGACGCGCCGGAGGAGCAAAGAGTGTTTACTTTTGTGCCACTATTCACCTGCTGTGAGGGGAACGGCTTACCTTGTGGGGGAATCCAGCTTCTGCATTCAACTCCCGTGCCGTGAGGGGAACGGCTGTGCAGACTTCACTCCCCAGCACCCCCAGACACCGGCGCAGCGCTTGACGTCACCTTAGCGCGCCGGTGTCCTACAAAAGCCATAGGGAGCTTCCGCAGCGTGGGACGCGCGCGGGCAGCGCCCGGGCGAAGCCCGGGCCAAGGGCGGGCCCGTCCTTGCCCGTCATAGCCCAGAGTAGGCTGGGCTGGGCCATGTTTTATGGCTGGAGCTTCTCATAAGAGTGATTACTGAAGAGACCCAACAATAATCAAAGGTACTGTTCTTATTTGTGCTGGACTGTCTGCCCCATACATTGCTCATTTCTGCACTCTGAAAGCCCCGTTGTTTGAAATATTCCCCTCATTTAATTGAAAATGAACAAAGTCAAGGGTACTCTGGGTAACAGGGTGGTGGGTGCCTTGGATGTTTTTTTATCAAGGGCCAATTCAGTACTGACTCAAGAGATCCTGGATACTGAACGTAGACTCTCCTTAGAACCCCTCAATTCTACGAATAGGCTATCAGCTACACCGGAACTCCTCTTACTACCAGAACTAGGTGCTACTGAGGGGTCCTCGATTAATATATCACTGTCTCAGACCATTGATTAGACGGATATTCCTGTGGTTGAGGAAGTAGCGATCGTGGATAAAGGGATGATTACCAGGGGAAAACAGGGCAAAAATAAAACAATCAAGGCACCAAACCCCAGAAAGAAGGGAAAAAGGGAACATAAGCCAGTGGGTGCACATGGAAACGAGGGTGGGATAACAGTTAACGCCCAAACCCCTGATATTTCTGACCTTGTTAATAATACCGGGGCGAGACAGGTAACTAAGAAAGTCATCGAGGGTAGCCAGGTACACGAGGGCAATTCAGAAATTCTAGAAATGCTACTGAAAAAGCTTTTGGATCCGATCTTAAAAAAGCTTACAAGTATAGAGGATAGACTAGCAATTATAGAAAGGAACAGTGGGGGGAAACCTGACAGCAGACCAGTCATTGCACAAAACACCAGAGCAGAGGCATCTTCAAGTTGCAATTCTAAGGCTCATAAGGTTGACTCAGTAATGAGAAGTGAGGTTCCGACCATTATAGCCGTTCAGCCTCCTCCACTGACTGAATTTAGACCTACTCAGGGACCACAGGAATCTAATAAACATTATAGTACCATCGACAATTTTATGATCAACCAGGAATGGACATCCCCCGAATATCATCTGCAGGGATCCCACTCGATTGATCTTCCGTGGGAGTCCGCACCTTACACTGTAATCCTGAGTAATGTCCCCCAGTTGAAGGAAGGGGTCACAGAAGATTTTGATCAACTTAAAAATAAATTGAATCAATGGTTTACTAACAACTTATATAGGGGACAGGATGTTAATAGATTCATAATTATGGCCCGCAGAATTAAATGGATCGGCAAAAGGACTAACCCTCATAATGGTGACTGTATTGTTGTGAACTTTGATAATCCATACACTGCCAAAAAAATTCTACAGGAATTTCAAATGGGTCACCCGGGTTCCGGCTCTAATATAGTGATTCTATCCCTTAGATACTTTTACCCTCAGGAACCCTGGCCACATAGAGCTGATAATAATAGCAAAGATCACACATACTTAAGGGACACCACAAGACAGAATCTCTCTTGCCGATCAAATATTCGACCTCCACACTTGAGGAATAGGGTTAATCCCCCTTTTCCTCAAGGATTAGAGTTAAGGAATAGATTTCAGCCACTGTCAGATATCGATGAGTGTGATTGACTAATTTCTCAGGCTCCAGGTGAAATAGACAGTGGCAGGCCTAAGGGAGGCCTTGTAACATATGTCTCATTAGACATTAAATGTGATGTGCGCCTGATTACCCATCCCCACCCCGGAATTTTAGCAATCACACTAAGGAAGGGACATGTAGAATGGGGGATAATAAAATTTTATAATTCCCCATCTACAGTGGAAGAAGAAGGAAATATCAAGTCCCTGGCTATATTTATAAAAAAATATATGGCCAATATCCTACATAGTCTGATTATTACAGGGGATTTTAATATCTACCCATGTGGTAATCCCTCTACTACCTGTTTAGCAAATTTAGGCTGCCCACTAATATCTGGTCTATATTATGAGCACACAGCACATGGTGAGGAACTAAATGATTTGCTGTGTGAACTTGATATGGGGTCAGTCATGTCTCACATGAGCCCGTCCACACTGTATACCATCCCAACCTTTATAGGCAAAGGGAATGGTACTTTTATTGATTATTATATTTTGATTTCATCTTCTTTAATTCCCCACTTAGGGGATTTTTTCATTTTAACCAATGAATTTAGCGATCATAATCCGCTGTCGGTTTACCTTGGTGGTATACTGTCAGATTCTACAAGTTCTAAATCAACCACAGGAGTATTAAGGCCCACTGATGGGAAAAGGAGGTTAAAGTGGACCCAAATATCGCCCAGTATTTTCAATGAAAAAGTAAAGACCCATTGCCTGGGAGAAATAGACACTTGTAAAACCATAGGACCAATGGCTAGATCCATCTTAGATGCTTTTGCCAATCTATCCACAAAAATATCTGAACTATTGTTAACAAGTTCTGGACAAAATGGTAACCATGGCCCTAAATGGTTCGATAAAAACTGCTTAAAGGCTGCTAAAAACACCAGAGACTCTGTGGCAGTACGTACCTTGAGAAGGTCGTACAGGGATACTTTAGCACTACGTAAATCCTTATTAAATGAAGAGGCCTGGGAAGAACTAGTAGACAGCAGCACTCTAAAAGATATTACAAGGTTTTGGAAGACTGTAAAGGGTCCCTTATTCCAACAAGTGGGAGGCGATGGTCTGGTGGCCCATATTAGGGAAAGTGACTGGATCAATCACTTTAAAGTAATGTTTGATTGCCCGACTGACCTTAATGATAGTAGAGTGAGCTGTAGAGCCGCGTCCACCATAACATTTACTGAATTGGAGATTTTGGATGGAATAAAGGGCCTGACAAGTAATAAAGCTCCGGGGCCTGATGGGATCCCCCCAGATTTATATAAATCAGATCCCCATTTCTGGGCAGCTATTCTTTGCCCGGTATTTAATGCGGCAGCCTCAGAAGGCTGTTTAAATAGCTGGGCACTGTCTACCATAGTGCCGGTGTTTAAAAAAGGGGACAGAAACGACACGAGTTGTTACAGACCAATATCACTTATAGACTCGGTCGTGAAGGTAATGGGGCGTGCTATTCTAACTAGGCTGAAGGATTGGGCGGTTGAAAATAAGATTTTAACAGATTGCCAGTATGGTTTCCACGCAGGACGCTCGACTACTACACAGTGTCTTAACCTGTACTTACTACTCAATAAATATACTGTGGTGAATCCTGGTTCGATTCATCTCGCCTTCATGGACCTCTCATCAGCTTTTGATTGCGTCAACAGATCGAAGCTTTGGTTGGCCATGGAGGCGAGAAGGGTTGATGTGGGGTTGACCAACTTTCTACGGGATTTGCATTCTTCAACACGAGCAAAACGTTAGGTACGGTAAAGATTTAAAGGTTACAACTGACTTTTCCATCAGGAAAGGCGTCAGGCAGGGATGTATTATGGCCCCGTTTTTATTTAATTTCTATATTAATGATCTTGAGAGGACCCTGGTAGAGACTGGTGCAGATTTTCCGCGTGCAGCGGGAAGGGGTATTCCTGTACTGCTGTACGCGGATGATGCTGTACTTTTATCTAGAACTGAAATTGGGCTCCAGACCCTATTAAATTCCTTCCATGGGTTTATGTCCAAGCTAGACTTGAAGATAAACAGTACAAAGTCCTATATCATGAGCTTGGGCAAACGACCAAGGAGGACCTTTATTTTTAAAACAGGGGGAGATCTAATTCCCAATACTAAGGTGTTCTCTTATTTGGGAGTCCTATTCGATGACAAATTAAAGTGGGATGCCGTCATACATAAAAAAAGGGGGGAGATGGCGCGGGCAAATGCAGCAATCTTCAACTTCGCTTCCAAAATAGGGAAGAAACCAACAGGGGCTATGCTCCAGGTATATAGAGCAAAGAGCGTTGCCATAGCTACCTATGGTAGCGAGCTATGGGGACGTGCTGAGATAAACCCTATACAGGTCGAGGAAATTAAGTTCCTAAAAAGACTCCTATGTGTCCCATCAAGTACTCCTAACTTGGTGGTCCATGAAGAACTAGGAGTACCTTATATAGCCGACCAGATAGCAATGAGCCCCATGACTTTTTGGCTACAATGCTGGCTCAACCAAGACATACCCTTGACCCAGGAAATACTTAGGGATTGTCTGGCTTTGGAGAACAAGGCACGGATCCCGTGGTTTTCTTATATTAAAAAGGGATTCGAATCAATAGGAAGGGGCTCCTTGTTCTCTAAGCCTGAAGAGATCCACAAAAAGGATATTCAATTGGTTAAATCCCTCTTTTTGAATTATAGGACACAGGAAAGGGAAGGGATTGAGCTTATTAAACCCAGTGTCCGATCACATATCGCCTTAATAACCACCCATACTGCTGAACCTTACCTAATGTCTACTCTTACAACCCATGAAATTTTTTTATTAACCAGGTTTAGATGTAATACATTTCATTTTCTACTGGCTAGACCCAAAATGGGTCATTTGGGACAGATGTTACCGGTATGTGGGTGTGATGGACAGTCTCCACAAAATTTAACACATTTTATGTTTTTCTGCAACTTTTACTCTGTCCCAAGGAAAACTTACCTGACACCAATGTTAAAGAAAATGAAGTTTACCCAGGTTAAACCTGCTTTAATGTTTTTACAATTATTGCATATGGACTGTATATATTTTATTGTCCGTTTTTTAAAATCTACAATGAAATCAAGAGCGGATATGGATTGTTAAACTGTCAATGGAACTTTACTTCTTTTTAATTGGTCTGTAATTTTTAATCTTGTATGTATGTGACTTTTTATGAATTTATATACTAAATTCGAAATAAAGTATCTTTTGACTTTGACTTTGACTATTTAATTTAAAATTTACAAAAAAATAAAAAGTGTAAAATTGTTTGGTCACTCCGACAATCACAGGGACATGGCTCGGCAAATTGATCCTTATAATTCCATAACGGGAAACTGAGAGCATATTTAATAGTGCCTGCCCTAAGGCGGAATATAAGGCCTCGCTCCCAGTGACTCAATGGAAGAGTTAAATAACTAGGTTTGGGATAAGTTAAAAGGTTGCGAGCTAGGTATCTAGCAACACTAGGTTTCATGGACTCTCTTGCAACCCTTTCATTACTGAACAACGTATAAAGAGCTTGTTTAAGTTCAGACTTGGGTGGTAGCTGGGTAGTGGTAGGATTTTAAATTATTTTTTTGAGAATTCACACTACGAAGGACACTCAGCACCCCAGACAGCCAAGGAATAGCCATGCCTCGATCACAACGTAAACAATCCTCGATGATGTCCCTAGTCAATTTGGCGGCAGGGTTTTTCCAAATCGCCAACCAAAAAAGAGCAGGGCGGGCGCGAATAAAGTCCCCTATAAAATGCAACCCCAATTCCTTATGGCATATATAGTGGGGGGAGGAAATGGGGGCGCAGAGGAGCTTCCTGCAAAATCTATTTTCCTCAGCAAGTATGTGTGAACAACTAGCGGTTCCCCAGACCTCAGCTCCATATGTAGCAACCGGGACGCATTGGGCCTTATATATTTTTAAAGTGGCAACCAGCGCGCCGGTCTTTTTGGGGCGGGGGAGGCTCAGAATTGAGTTAATGGCCTTTGAGAACCTACCCCTGGAGTGGGCAATATGCCCACTCCAGGAGTTGTTCGCAGCAAAGACCACTCCCAAATACGGGAAACTACTAGTAGAGCCCAGTCTTTCTGTCCCCACTGTGATGCTACCCATATGTCGTTTCCTTGGACCACAGGACATGACAAAAGATTTTTTTAAATTAGTCTTTAAGTCCAAGGAGTCCATATGGTCAACGAAACCATTCACTAGAATGCATAACGCATTAGGGGTGCGGCCCATAAGGACCGCATCATCTGCATATAGCAGTGCGGGGAGGTAATTACCATTTATTTTGGGGACATCACAAGTTAAGGAAACCAAGTATTTGTGTAGCCCATTAATATAAATGATAAATAAAAGAGGGGCTAGGACGCAACCCTGTCTAACCCCTCTATGGACTCTTACCGTATCAGTCACCTCACCCCCTTGGCCAATCCTAATGCAGTACACAAAACAAGACCTGCCCGAGGAGAGGACTTTTTATTATTGTTTTGTTGCTGTCATTTTTTATAGACTTCTTCGTTTATTACACCAACATACGCAGGTTATCAACGTATAATTTAAATAACCCACAGGCTGTATCAAATGAACTGCTAAGAGGGTGTTGAAGTGCTGAGGGAGCACCATCCAGCTTACACGACTGCCTACCCCATTGCTCACATAAGGACACCTGACAGGGGTGGTTTGGCGGAGAAGATATAATCAAGAATGGGCTATTAGTTCACTACCTTGTTCCACTCAATGTAATCATTTAAACCCTGTTGATCTGCTTTCTCTTGGAAAATCCAGCGCGCCTCCTTAGTTGTTAGTCTAGCTTCCATATTATGGATGTCATCCATCACCCGCTCCAATACAACCCAGCGGAGATCTTTGGGGCTATGTCTGGCCGTCAAGAAATGTTGGACCAATTTCGTGGTTAATTTACCCACCCGGATGGTACTGAGGTGTTCTTGTACACTAACCTTCACTTTGCGTGTAGTAAGGCCGATATAGTGAAGACCACAGGGACACGTCAGTCTATAGATGACGTTGCTCGTATTGCAGTTGCTGAACACGTTCAAATACCATGTTTTGCCTCCTGCTAAAGTGACACTTTTTGTTGGAGTAGTGAGTTCACATACTGTGCAACCGCCACATTGATAGTGTCCTGGCGGGATCCCTGTTTCCTTGATCTCACGCTTGGGTCGTGAGTGCACTAGACTGTCTCGTAGATTGGTGGATCGCTTAAAAGCAAAGCGGGGTTGGGGCATAATCATGGTAGAGGTGTTCAGCAGGGGGCAATGTTTCCTGATCACCTGTCTGATTTGGGTGGACAAGGGGCCAAAGGTGGTGACCACAGGGATACAATCCCCTGTAGTCTTGGGTGTCCTCTCCAAGAGGGCAGCTCGGGGAGTATTCAGGGCTCGTTTTTTGGCCTGTTTGATGACCTTGGTCGGGTACGCTCGTTCCTCCAATTTACAGGACAAGACACCTGCTTGTTCAACAAAATCCTCAGTGGATGAGCAGTTCCTGCGATATCGCAAGAATTGCCCTACAGGCAGGTTGTCCCTCAGGGCCCTAGGATGGTAAGATCTGTAGTGCAAGAGGGAATTCTTGTCAGTTGGTTTCTGATGAACATTGGTGGCAAGTTTGTGATTCGCCGCTCTGATGTCTAGATCCAAGTAGGTGGCTGTTGTATTGCTGATAGTCCAGGTGAATTTAAGACAATCATCAAGGCTATTGAGCCAATGGAGAAATCTATCTAGGTCGAACTCGGAACCCGTCCAAATGCATAACACATCGTCAATATATCTCTTCCAGAGGGCGATGTTCCTCTGGAAGGGATTAGTATGATGTAGGATGTGATTAGTCTCGAATTGACCCACGTAGATACATGCCAGACTGGGGGCGAATGTAGCCCCCATTGAAGTCCTGGACACTTGCAGGTATAGCTGGTCCTTATAGGCAAAGAAGTTTTTTGTCAAGGCTAGTTCAACGCATTGAAGTACAAAGGTTTGGGGGACATCATAGAACCATTCACACTCCCCCAGGGCGCGAGCTGCTGCCACCAGCGTTGCTTCCTGGGGGATGCTAGTGTATAACGATTCTATGTCGATCGTGACTAGGAATTGATGTTCAGGATCAAACACGATGTCATCCAAGATTTTTAAAACATCGGTGGTGTCCTGTACATAGGAGGGTTGAGTAATAACACATTCCCTCAAAAAAAAGTCTGCATATTGACATAATGGTTCCAAAACAGATTGGATCCACGAGACTATGGGACGTCCCGGAGGAGGCCTCTGTGCTTTATGGATTTTTGGAACAATATAAAAGGCAGGAATCCTAGGTTTCTCATTGATCAAAAAGTCTGCTTCCTTTGCTGTTAGCCATTTCTTCTCTTTTGCCTCAGCGACCATTTTGTGAATGGTCGTCTGTAGATTGTTAGTTGGGTCTCTCATCAAGGGTTGGTAATTATGGCGCACGTCTAGCAGTCTGGCCACCTCAGTTTCATAATCTGAAGTGTTTAGCACTACCACCGCTCCACCCTTATCAGCAGGCTTGATGGTGATATTACAGTTCTGCTGAAGGGAGTGTACTGCTAGCCAGTCAGCCTGTGTCATGTTGCTGCGGCTATAACCCTGTTGTTGTTCTTCCAGAGTGGTGATGTCCTGCATTATTTTCTGTTCGAAGACAAGGACCTCGGGGCCAATAGAATGGTTGGGTGGGCAGAATTGTGATGGTCGTCGCAAATTAGTTGAGAATAAAGAAGGGGCCTCTGCTTCCTTCCCATCAAATAATTTTTTTAATTTGATTTTCCTCATTAGTCCGTATAGTTCACCCCGCAGCTTGAAGCTGTCGTGTTTGGGGGGTCGGGACATACCCGAGGCCTTTGTTTAAAACCCTATGCTCATCAGCTGTTAAGATGTGTGGCACTGCCTGCCCCCCCTCACCTTTTTTCCATCTCTGTGGTGTTTGAACAGGTACCACACTATTTGGTTCTGTCTAGCCCTCTTCCTTGTATATATTATTTGGGAGATAGATTATCAGGGAAACACTTTCACAAACACTTAGACACATAGGTGTTTTCATTCAAATAGCCAGTGATATCAGACCCGTTTGGTGAATGGCAAAAACTTGCCGCGCATGTGGTATAAAACACAACAGCTGTGAAAGAGCTAGGGTCATTGACTATAACGTGCTCACTGTGCTAATAAAAATAAAAAGTCCTCTCCTCGGGCAGGTCTTGTTTTGTGTATAGTTATGAGTGGGGGGCGACCTGCCTTTTGACCCCCTAAGCTCCATATTGTGGACAATCCTAATGCAGGCCTTCAGATCTCTATGCAAATAGGCCCGGAAATGAACCAAAGATTCGTCCAGGCCATATTTCAATAAGGCCCTCCAAAGCAGCGACCTGTTGACAAGGTCGAAGGCGGTAGATAAGTCCATAAAAGCAAGGTAAATTGGGGATTTGTGGGCTACAGTATATTTACCCAAGATGAGATTGAGGTTAAGGCACTGCTCTGCCGTGCCAACCTTATTGCGAAAACCCAGCTGGCTACTCTCTAAAATATGATTACCCTCGGCCCAGGTCAAAATTTTATTATATAGCACTCTGCCTAACATTTTTAAGGTATTGTCAATGAGGGAGATAGGCCTATAACATGATGGTTGGGACCGATCACCCATTTTAAAAATAGGCACTATTATGCTCGATGACCAAGTTGGTGGTGGGGAGGTGAGAGTTAAATTTTTAAAAACATTCAACAAAAGAGGACTAGTTACTATCCTATATCCATATTACAGCTTCCTTCCAGGATTACCGAGAGCATAGTGAACTCTTTATTATCACAATTTGCTGAATCTATTGACATCTTTGACCGTCACCATCAGGATTTCTCCTCTCTTTCAGTACTTAAACCTTTCTTCTACCAGTGGCCAATGACAATTGTTTGACTGTAGCTGAAGAATGCACTTTGACTCCTATTTTTTTAACCACTTGGAAGCATCTGATATGGTGGCCCTATGCCATTCTACTCAAGAAGTTTGAGGCAATGGGTATTGATGATACAACCCTCACAAGGATATGTTTCTTACAAACCATCGTCAGGCAGGTTTTCTGGCCCAATTTCTATCAGAAATGAAAGAGATTCCGGGTGGTATACCTCAGGGCTTGACCTTGAGCCCCAGCTTATTTAATATCTATGCCCCTCTTTTGGCTGCCTTAGTATGGTGTTTTGCAAACAATACGACAATTCTGTCGGTCTTATTTAAAATGTTATTAGGTGTGTGTGTGTTCACTCCACATCCAATTTGAGTAGCTATATTCTGAAACAGCCTTTCAGCTGTATCCTATTACAAACATTTATATACTATTTAATGATATTACTCAGGTGTAGAGAGCACAGTGCTCAAAGATGCAAAGTGAAATCAGTTACGTTATGACACATACACATGTATATATAAATACACACACACACACACACACACACATACACACACACACACACAATGAACACATTGAATGGATGTTCCACAATTTAATATCACACAGTCCAATATAATCTTATATCATTGGGTTGAGAAAGAAATATCTTGAAGATATTCCCTTTATTGGGGTCGACGTTTCAAACCACCCAGTATTTTTTGTGGGTCTCTTCAGGACAGCCAAGGCCGTCTACCACAATACCTCCTATCCGTATAACTCAAACAACGAGCCGGGGTATACAGGTAATGTCGCCACAGTAATTTCTCATTCCTGCCTAAAGCCGATCAGCGGGTATAATTTACGGTTGCTTAGTACAGGAATACACACACAGTCTTTGCAGATCATCATAGGGTGTGGTGCAACCCATCCAGCCCCTCTTGCATCCGTCTATAGAATGGTCTATTATGTCTCTTAACCTAAAGAGCTTTAGTAACTCCCTTTTAAGTAAGGGATCCACCTCTGTTCATTTTGTGAAATACATGTGAATGATTCCTCATAAAATCCTTTTACTTATATACATAGACACTACCTATGAATAAGCAGAGTATAGAATTACAATTAATGACCGCATTCATGACATGAGAGGGCAATATGAATTGTCAAAAAGGTTTAAATCCATTCCTATTCTTCAATGTAGCACTGATGCATACATGATCTCACTTTAAATCAATGATGTAAATTATAGGGTACACTAATGATTTGTCAATACCACATTAAGAATGCTTTCAATACAAACCTTCTGAGATTGATGCTGCTCTACTGTATTATTGACCATTTTGGAAATTGGAATCTATAGACTAAGCTGCAATGACCTTACAATAAAAGAAATGAGTAACATCAATGTGTATGAGGCAAGCACAAGAAGATGGACGGATCACCGAACACCATAATGGGGGGACCAAACAGATTACGTTTTACTTTCTGTGTGACTGACCCCTCCTCACACAGAAATACCATTGATTGAGTGTCTATAAGACTGACTGATTGTCTATAAGTCTCTATAATGGCCGCCAGATTTTCTCTTTGATATTTGTCTAATTCCGTTCCAACAGCATTCTACAGGACAAATATTTGTCTGAAATATTGTCTGAATTCCTATATTGCTCTAAATTTAAGGTTAACTTATGATGTCTATCAAGAATTGAGAGTCAATCTGATTACTGGGGTTGGTTAATCAGGTATCAGTACATCAAACACTTCTTTCAGTGATGAAGTTATAATTCTTGAAGGATAGAGAGCTTTCTTTTACCCTGAGATCAGACTTAATCAGGCTTGAAACGTTAAAAGGTCTATGAAGATAAAATAGAGTTTTTGTATATGAACCATAGAGCTGCGATGCTTGTTGCACATGTCATTTTTACTTATACATTAAATTCCAACACACACCACTTCAAAATGACCGTCTTGTCCTTCTGATGGTTACGAACGTACACTAAGAACTGCTAGAATATAGACGCCATACTCTCCAGAGTGCTTCTGTTCACCTGTGACATTTACACTTTTAGCTACAAAACTATATCCCGGACAGCCCCACACCACATTGTGCATTTAACTTTCTCCTGTTCGTTCCATATCAGATTTTTTTTTCTTAAACTATTTTTATTGGGGTTTCATGCACAAATAAATACAACATCACATGTCGCTTGTATTATTCTGAAACAGTGCATAATAACATTTGAATGATTACTAATCAGTAGAATATGTGTAAGTCTGTCACTTAAGTGAGACATCAACTGGAACATCTCTGTATTGAGCGGTAACTGTTGGTATGCTAAGCAACTATGTGTTGGTATATCTGCACCTGCTAACTGGGATGGTACCCCCTGAACTGGGGAAGGGAAGTTGTGACTCAAACTCAGTGAAAGGTAGGGCCTTCTTTGTAAAGGACAGTGTAGTAAGAGCAGAGTGAAGTTCCAACTGTGGTGTGATTGGCGTTGCATGTGGGGTTGAGGGTTGGGCTGGCAGTCTGCAACTCTGTGGTAGAATAATGAGCGATTATATATCAGGAGGGTAATCAGTGGTGCCTTGACCTGACCTTCCTTGGGCGGGATGGGAACAATGATAGATAAGAGTGTGCGTTGTGTTGCCATTTATGTTGGGTCCACAGAGGCAAATCATCATTTTGGGTGAGTTGCTGCAATTGGTCGATAAGAGTATCCCAGACCATAGAAATTGTCTGCTTACGAATGTGCCGGACTTTCTCATAGAGCAGGGCCTCTCCCTCGGCCTTCCCCCATTTTCGCACCACTCCATGCCATGATGCCGCCGACTGAGTCTGTTTTGCTCTCCACTGTAAGGTAAGGACTCTTTTAGCAAGCAAGAAGGCCACACCGGCAAAGCGTGTTCTCACTCTATGACGCTTACTATGCTTGAAGATGCCAAAGGTGCAGGCCTCCCACACGTTAATGCTGGTAAGTTCAGTGACCTCAGGTAGTACGCTATGGAGCGAGAGCCAATAACAGCCTAGAGCTAGGCAGGACCACAACATATGCTGCAAATCAGCAGAAGCCGAATGGCGTTAGGGGCAGCTAAGGTGTGCATTAGGAAAGTAACGATTGAGCTGCTTTGGCAGTAACGATTGAGCTGCTTTGGCATCAGGTAGGCCCGATGTATATTGGAGAATTGTATGTTTTTAAACCAGGCATTTCTAGACACTAGTTGGGGAAATTCCAACGCTTGGTCTCACTCAGTGTTGTGTAGCACCCGTCCTATATCGTCCTCCCATTTACCCCACAAAGTGGCCAGCAGGAACCCAGTGTGTTCCCGTATTGCCTTAAATATCCAAGTTGTCAGGTGAAACCTTGCCCCCATGTTTAGCAAAGTCTGTATAATGGAGTGTGTTTGGGGCTCTTCATCATGTGTGGACCAGAGGATGTGGTATGTGTTATGCAGCTGTCTGTAGGTGAGAAACTGGCCCCATGGAATAGCATGGCCCGAGACCTGTTGGTCGAAGGTGAGGAAGTGTCCATCCGCAAAGAGGTCGCAGACTGTGGTCGAGGATTGTTCCTGCCAGCTCGTCAAGTCAGTGGCTGAATAGGATCCATGGGATTTTGGAATAATGGGAACATTTCAAAATAGTGAAGCAGTCTAGGTAAGATTTCATTTTGGATAGGGCTATTTTCCTGGTTGTAGCAAAGAGCAATTTTTTTCAGAACTGCATTCGAGATTTTAGGGAAGAAAAGTCCCTCCTCACATTACCTACGTTTTAATTGGCTAAGAGTGGTAGAGGCGAACTCCACAATAACAGACTGTGCCACCTCTCCAACTCAGCAGGGTTGCTCTGAGTTTCAGCTCAAGTGGGGTTGCATTGACACATATTTGATTCATGTTATCTCTGCATTGGCTACAAATAAGGAAAATATGCCTATTTAAAGCTCTGCGCCTTTGTCATAAAGAAATTTACTGCACTTCATCCCACAAGTGAGAAAAACATAGACTTTACATCCTCACTAGAATTCTTTGTTCTCACTCAGCTAATTTGGTGATCATACCAGACTTTTCCAAGGTGCATTCAAGTGGATGCAAATTTTCAGTCATTACTGACAAAGTACACCAGTTCTTCTATGCTTAAGAAGATTTCTTAAAATATACTTTTTTATTGATATTTTAATCAAAGTTTTTGCCCTCTTCTAAACTTCTTAAGATAGCTCCAGGATACCCCTTCTCTGGGGTATCCTGTGCAAACCACATATCCAACCAATCAAATCAACTCCCGCACTTTCATGACGATATGTGGTATGGACGTCGGTCAACAGCAGCAAAGTGATCAGACATGGTTGGGACCTTATGGTAACGCAACGGGGTTGGGAGGACTGGAAAGATGAAAGTAGGCATCCTGGTGGTCCAGAGTTGCCAGCCAATTCCCTGCATTGTGACGGTCATTGAAAGACTATCAGGCACCCAGAGATAGGACCTGATGCCATGATGGGCCACATCCAACACCTATTTTGGACACCAATCTCTGGTGTCTAGTGGGATTTCTGCACCTTGGTTCAGAAACATAAGAGGTGAATCCTCCAATCTTCTCCCTAGGGGGAAAAACACTGTCTAGTGACAGGGCTATTGGGGCAGCAAACCAGTGCTAGGAAGAGCAAACCCAGTGCCCATTCTGTTTTTCACTTTTTTCCTTGATGGGGGAACTACCTTGGGAAAAAGAGTTGAAAGCAGTGAGAATTGATGCTGGACCATTTTTTCATCAGGCGTCAGAAAGTATTTCTCTCCCAGGTGGGAGCAGATTAGGATGTTTACACCTTCTCTGCCTGCCCCTAGGTCAGAACTACGCCAAAAGAAATCCTAATTTCCTCTTACTTACCATGGGGAACGGCTGCAGTACTTGGGCTGTGGGCCAGTCAACACCTAGGAAACCCTATTATCCCTGGGAATCTTTGAAACCTAGAGAACCAGGGTAATTCAGAAGTATGTTTTCTTACTCAGAATGCCCTGCAGTCATCAAAAATATGCCTATAACATCCATTTTCCTTTCTATTTCCATGGGAGATGGCCCCAAATGTGGGCCCAGGATCAGCTGGAACCTAGGAACACTAAAAACTCTGGGCTTTTCTGAAACCTACAGCCTCAGGGGAATCCAGAGTGATGTGGCTTGAGTGGATTTCATCACGTTTCATTTCTCAGAATGCCCTGTGTAGGTCGACGTTTGGGTTAAAACATTATTTTGCTATTTTATTCGACAAAAATCTCAGGCACTTCCAGTCAATGGTCCAGGTTTTGACCGATTCCTATCAAGGGTGATAGGCCTATCCACAGAAGTGAGCTACAATTTGTATCTAGAGACATATGGGAATACAGAATAGTACAAGCATTGGCATAGCCAATAGGTCTCGTCTTTGGGACCTTATAAGTGTTTTGCCAGACTTATTAGCTTTGCTAATGTGTTTAGGCTATGTTGTAGAGCATTGTACCTGCTGTGCAGCATGTTGAGAAGGTATAATAAAGTAATAATCATTTTTGTTGCCTTATATGGCCATTCTGTGAATGATGTCACAAAAGGTCTCAGACCCTTGGCAGACATAATCAAACATTGTTGGCGATTGCTGGATATGCAGTGCCAGTACTAGGTAAAGATAACTGGTTTTCCCTTCCCTGGATGGCCCCTTTTAAGTGCTAATGATGCCAATCTTTTCCCAGGCAGTAGTTATTGTCGAAGATATTGTTTTTAGTAAAGCACTTTCACTCACCCCCTGGGTCTTTTGTGTGCATTTAAAAAAACCTCTTAAATATAAACATAGATGCACAGATAGACACACACAAACGTGCAAGCACAGAAACATAGAAACATGCATGCACAGTCAGACATGCACACATTTGGAAACACAGCCACCTGCAGCCGCTTACAGTGATAGATGCAACCACACAAGCATTGGAGAGGCAAATGCCATTAGTGAAAAGCTATAACGTAGCAGTGAAAGGTGCCGATTTCAGAGCTGGGGAACAAAGTATGATTTTTGGCATTGGCCCGACATCCTGCGATCCTGGGCAAATCACTTAGTCCCTACTTTTGTACCAGAAATTAATATGCCCTTAAGTTACGCTCATAAAAATAATTCAAATGTTTGTAGGTCCAGTTTGCTGTATAAGTGCCAGTGTTGTTATTTAAATGCTGTGGTGAGTCCTAGAAACCACCGGCTCAAAAAAAGCACTTGCGGTTACAAAAACAAAGCAGCATATTAAACACCGTTTTACTTGTGCAAGTTACAAAAGACATTATTTGTGAGTGTTATAAAAGACAAAGAGCATGGCAAATATTGTGCACAATAACAACATCGCAATTTATACATAAAAAGTATATCAGAAATGAGTTTCACTTGTGTGTGTTATAATGCGTTTTAATAGATCTCTAAATGGTGCTTACAAAAAGCACTCCAAAACCTTCCAGTTTGCACTGTAAACGCCGGTGTTAACAATTAAATGCGATGGGGAGTGCAGGAAAACACCAGCTCAAATTAAGCACTACTAGAAAATAAAAAGAGATTTTGACCTATTGGCATTATAAATTACAATGCCTTTATCGAGTTCTGCAAACAGCCATGTATGAGTTCTTTTACCCCGGTTAAACGCGTCTGAATTGCTTTATTAACCCACATTTGAAACTGGTTAGCACCTAGGGGCATTACATCTATACAACACATATAGAGAGGTTTATGTTGCACACAGCTTCTTGAAACTCCAACAAGTAAGTATGCCCCAGAGCACGGCATGGCTTTGGTTACGGACATAAATAAAAAAAATGAACCAAGGAACTGAAGGCTTTAAAGCGCTGTATAATATTCGAAAGCAGGAAACGCTGCCTGGAACTTTAGGAAACTGGCCTTGTTCACAGCTACAAAATAAAAATCTAAAACTGCACTTTTATATGGGCAGGTCAGCCGTTCTCAGGATTACCAAGCGAGGTCCTGGTTCCCAGGGGAACCAAGATTCCTCAACCTTTAGAAAGGCTGGAGCTCAGCTCACAAAACCTCCTGACTGCAGACAAAAGAAGTTACTCTAAAGCACAAATCTTGCTCCTGCACCCAAAAATAAAGCTGGTGTGCTGAAGAGCAACAAAGATGACTTCGCTCATTGGCCAGCAGGAGAGGTCTAAGTTATGCGTCTCCTCCCGTCTCAGCGGGCTCCTGGAAAAAGGCTCCTGTAAGGTCCTGAAGCAAAAAAGGAGGAGGGTAGAAGGAGCCAGAGAAGGGAAGGAATGGGTATTGGAGGAGGAGGCAGGGAGGTGTTTTCCAGCTTTAAGAAGCGCGGCCACGAAACTGAAAGCAACCTTTCTAATATGACACACGACAGATGGCACCCTGTGCGTCACTGCTCGCTTCCGCAAGGTGAAGGCCGTGGTAGTAAACATTTTTTTTAAAGGTGGGACATGCACCCGCCTTTGGCCAATTGCGTGCTTTCATTTTCGAAAGCCACACACAAAGGCCAATAAAATGTGCCAACAACACGCAAGAGCTTGCTAAAAGTCTTGAGTGATTCCAAGAGGCCCTCTTCTAGAGCAGCGCATGCGTGTAGCGCTAGGCTCGACCTAAAAACCAGTTCTTAATTTGTGGCAGTGGTTTGTGGTGCACAGGCACTAAATTGCCAACATCGGCACCTGAGACTGTCTGCCACAAGGTGGCGCTGTCTGGCTAATTTAGAGATTACCACAACAACAGTTAATTATTAATTCAATATACATAAAAAATTACTATTACCTACCGGCCAAGCCATTCTTACAGCTTTGGGGGCATGAAAATCTGAATTGTCACACTTGTAGGAGTGTGATGGTTAGTAGTTGTGCTCTTACCATCATTGGCACCATGGCAGGGGCAATGCATGGTGTAAGATATAGAGGCTTCCTGACAAGAGCCCTAGCACTATTTTTTCTTTTTAATATAAATTAAGCACAGGGTAAAACATTTGTTATTATTTATTGCATTTCTCTCCATTTTTGGTTTCCAAATGTAAGTCAGTGTACAAGAAAGAACACAATTTCCAAAACGCCCTCTGAATACCAGGATATTAAGGGTAACGCCATATTTCGGAGTCGTACGAATACTACTGTTCCTAAACTCAACATCATGGGCACATTAAAAAATGCTTAGCTTTCTTTTTAGCCATTTTTTAAATTCAGAAATGTTTACATTATGAACTGATACATGATGCTAGACCCATGTGTCTAGAGCGGATGCCCCGTGAGGATCATGCCAGTTAACCCCATACACCAAGCCGGGACTGCCCAAAGTGGCCCCCTCCACATACATGCAATCATATTGTGAAGTCACGCTATGACCAACCGCACAGTAGATCTCAGCGATACGCATTCCCGCCATCCCCTAATAACTTCCACAGTTCACCCCCAGTTTGCAGTTATTGCTCTCCATTGGCAGTTCCAAAGCCGGTGATCGTTAAAAGGGAACGCATTCACCACATATTACACTACATAGCACCCATACGCTCATTTGGGGATAGACATACCTCCATGACCACGGGAAACTTAAGTCAACCATGCTCTTGTACATGTGTTAAAGTAATCAGACCTACCAAGAAGGTAGCACCCAGAATGTACCATTGAGAAATGTTAATTAGGCATTGTACGAAAAGCTTTTGTAAATTCAAATATCTGTCGCTACCTTTCGTTTGGTGGGTACACATGGTGATATACTATACATGTACTATGTTAATTTGTTATGTGGAATGCTAAAACCCAATAAACTAATTTAAACAACAACAAAAAAGAACTGATACATGATCACTTCACAATAAAAAATCATTATCAGCTGCAGCTTGCTTGATGGCTCTGGGTCTTGTGTGTGTGTTTCTGGACATATTATTGGAGCTTTATATATCTTGATCAGACTAAAATGGAGGATGTTATACAATCCAAGGAAAAATCATTCTTTTGAGTGAGAAATGAAACCTAAGCCTTATTGAGCATTACTTTATATGGAGTGCAGAATATCATTTACCTTGCAAAGGAAACAACCCACCAATCAAATTATCTTCAACAAGCTAAAATACACAAAAAGAGCTTGTGGAGAGCCTATTTTGCACATTTTGATGGTGATTAGGAGCAAACTCTTAGAAAGAAGCATGCCACTTATTGTGAGCAAAGGGTTTGGGTCCTATTTTCTTTTTCTTTTTTTTTATTACAATCAACGAGGTAGTTTTGGTATAGATAAATCACTGAATTGGTGGCCTAAGCCCCTTCTGTTTAAGATAAAAAAAACAAATCCCAACAGATAGGGCAAGGTTGTGATATTAGTTTTTGTTTTTCAGACCTAGCTAGGCCAATCAAAGGTCAGTGGGTTAGAAAATCAGCAGAACAATAACTCTGCTGTAGAGTACACTACGGGGAACAATAATTGTTTTGCTAACTGTATATCACAGGAGGTGGTACCAGGTAATGAGAATGTTTTAACAGGATATCGACTACCACTATATAATGAAAAAGAAAGAGGCTGAACAGTGGAGCCCCATAGGCCTCATCACCTAACCCGCTATCCCTAATGTATGTATATGTAATCTGAAACTACCCAGAAGTGTGTGTGCACACTGACAAACACCCACTGTCACAGTGTAATTCCCATACAGGAATTTAACAATTTTAACACAATAGCACAGGTGCACCACATAACAAATTAGACAAAGAATTGTATAGAATCCATGTCCACAAAATATTCTTCCATGTTTCTTCCTTTAATTTCAATGAAGTCTTTAAAACATAATCAGGGAGATTGAGACACAGCCGACGCGTTTCGTCCTTATTAGAACGATTTCTTCAGGGCAAACAGGTCTTTAATATTATTTCTATTTAGAAAATAAGCCACCTGGTAAGTCGGGTATAGAATACAGAGATGCTTCCGTCCTCCAATATATTATGTATTAAAATTATTATTATGACTGGCACCTTAATCTAAAACGACAAGACGAGAGGGTATATGATGACTCCCAGTCTAGTTAAGCCTTGGTCTCAGGTCAGGGAAATGACCGAAGGTCTCCAATTGGTGAGGACTGCTCCAACTAATTCTGGCCGGCTACTGTAATTGTGCAATTATTTTTGCATATCTTCCATTTCCCTGACCTGGGACCAAGGATTAACTAGACTGGGAGTCATCATATACCCACTTGTCTTATCGTGTTAGATTAAGGTGCCAGTCATAATAATAATTTTAATACATAATATATTGGAGGACGGAAGCATCTCTATATTCTATACCCGACTTACCAGGTGGCTTATTTTCAAAATAGAAATAATATTAAAGACCTGTTTGCCCTGAAGAAGTCCTTCTGATAAGGACGAACCGCGTCGGCTGTGTCTCAATCACCCTGATTATGTTTTAAAGACTTCATTGAAAATAAAGGAAGAAACTTGGAAGAATATTTTGTGGACATGGATTCTATACAATTCTTTGTCTAATTTGTTATGTGGTGCACCTGTGCTATTGTGTTAACACTATATACTGAAGGTAATTATATATGGTTAACTGTAGATTCACTATTCTTAATTCCATGTTTATGTAACATGACTATATATGTATTGATGATACAGAGATAGTCGATATTACACACTCAATGTTGTTGCACGCCAATATTTTGCCACTTGATATTGTGACATACAACCAGCGATTATGTATGAAAGCAGATTATGGTGACAATAAGAAATGGGTAGCATGAGTGTACGCAGAGAGCGATACTTCCAACGCCAACAAGAAGTGGAAGACGATGAGCAGCTAAGGGATATTTAGTGAAAGACTGGCCACTTGTGGGCGCAGAACACATTAATAGTTGATCAGAAAAAAATGTGTTTGGGGGCTTTTGGGTTGATGTGTGGTGAAAAGCTGGTAGTAACTACATTTTGTTTAGAGCAGGTATAATTGACTTAGCCTATTAGGAATACCTTGGTCAGATCATTACAAAGAAATGGGTGATGGCCAAAACGGATCCAGATAACAAAAGAGAGTTAAGGGGAGTGTATCATGTGGTGTAGATGAAGTGATAAGATGATGCATCCAGGCCTACATACTGAAGGTTTCGTGGCACACCACAGAGCAAGGTAGCCTGGTGTATTAAGGCTTCAAGAAGTTGTTATTTAATAGTATCCACTGATTTAATTTCATTTCATTAACAGGAAGTTGAGCAGAGGCTAAGCTTGTAGGGCATGTAACCATAAGAACGATCACAGACGATTGGATATGATATTTACACACAAAGTGTCCCAGTCAAACTGTAATAGTCAAAGGGGGAAGATGTGTTTGACAGACAAGATGGAGTATTTGAAGGACAGGTGTACCACTTTGCACAACACAAGGGTAATTAGACCAAATGAAAAGATTAACGGAATGACCAGAGACAGTTTAAGGGTAGCCACTGCTAGTGGGTTAGTGTGAAAGGCAGTCACTGAAGTGAAAGTTTGTTTGCAGACCAGTTCTATCAGTGGATAACCTCCTCCCTTTGTACTGAAGAGGGAAATGAAACCCAGAACCAATAGAGACCCTGCTTGGATGGGTAAAAATAAGGAAATATCAATAGATATGGGTGAATTGCATAAACAAGTGCAACATAAGCAGCAGAGGTACAGAGAGTGCTGAAGCTAGGGCATGGGAGTAAAGAAGGTGTTTTTTCACTGAAGAGATGCTGAGAGTGTGAAATCCCAACTGGGTGTAGAAGTTAAAATCAATGGCCCTACCTGCAAGAGTCATACACAAGAATTATTTCAAACTGCATAATAAATTTCATTGAAACAGTGGAAGGTTAATAAACCAGGGAGGAAGAAAAACTGGATCTGGTTTAATACAACATACAGAGCATAGGTCTGAAGCGTGATGGGGTTGTTGTTTTGATCAATTACTAGGATTTTCTTCTCTAACAGTGGAAAGGGTATGTTTTATTGTGTACTTCTTGTATGCAAGCAGCTGTCTTACTAATTGATTTGGGGGTTTACTATGACATCTACATCGAGGGGACTCCTGTTGAGGCAGCTGGACTGTGAAGCTGAATTGAAGAGTAGCTTGATGTGAGTATCTTACTTTACTATCAATAAAGCACTTTAGTGACTGTTTATTTCATCACACCACTGCAAAACTCCCTTCAGCACATGCTACTAAATTGACATTAGACATATGACATTTTTATCACTTCACTCACCTTCTCCATGATCTTGTCCATCTGCTTGTTCTGGATATCGATCTCATTGCCTACATCCAGGGCCATGTTCTTGAGGTTGCCGAGGATGCTTCCCACTTGATTCAGGTTCTCCTCCATCTCGTCTTCTCTGGCATCGTTGGTCACTCTGAAACCAGTCACACACTCCGCTATTAGCCTCACAAGCCAGGAAATGAGAAAACAGAGCCATTAGGGACCACTCCGACGAGGAGCACTGAGGTAGCCTTTCCCTTGTTGCTAGTGTTGCAGACCTATCCATGTGACTCACAAGAAAGTAAAAAAAAAGCCCTACTTCGAACACTCTCATCAAAGTGGTTTTACCATTAAGAAGTTTTTGCTTCCACTAAAAAGAGGGCCCCACAGTTTATGGAAGCATGGAAAATGTCGCAGAGTGTGTGATTTATGCAGATACTCTCCATTGCCAACAAATGAAAACTAACTTGTACGTTTATTGATATTTTGGGGATAACTACTTACAAAAAAGATTTAGGAAAACCGACTTGAACCCTGTAGGATGGTCTCGGCTAGATTAACATTCACATAAAAAGCCAAAAATAAGTTATTTTTTAACAGCTCTATGTCAGAGTAAAAAGTTAATACCACTTGTCAGATTAGACTCTGGTTGATTTATTGCAAATCTTTGAATATTAAAATTAAAAATCTAAAGGGTCATTTATAAAAAAAAAAATGCCCAAACTGCACTGGGTTTGAAAGAAAACAGGATTTTATTACACAGTTTTCTGTGACTAATATGGATTTGCATGGAACAAAGAATGGCTAGCTTGTTATAATACACATATGTTCCATAGTTAGAAGGGTGTTTGTGTTGGTTCACCATGCAGGTATTCTACCAGCTAATACTGGTCCCCAGAATGGGGCAGACAAATCAGAAAATGAGGCACTGGTTTCCAAAATATGGAGCCGCCATGTTTCATAAAGATATGAGACACCTCTGTGCATGTAATTGGAAACAGATTGGTTTGGGAGGACAGGAGAATGGACATTGTGTACACAGGAAAGAGCAACACTTTGCGCAAGGACTGGAGAGAAACCCCAACTATGTACACAACAGGGAGCAGTCCTGGGCAGCCAGGAGAGTAGCCTCCTCTGTACACACACTAGAGAGATACTCTATCTACAAGAACAGCAGATGGCCACTGGTAGGAAGGAAATGTAGACCCTTTCCCGAATACAGAGCAGCTCTGTCTACAAATGAAAGTGTGAAAGCATGATAGAGAACAGCTTAAGTAAAAGGATCAAAAAAAGACGTGCACACAGGAAAAAGAGACCGTCTACAAGGAAAAGGTTTGAGAAAGGTCTGTGCATGTGAAAGAGCAAAAGGCAGTGGGTGGGACACTCGTTCACAACGAATGGCAGAGTATTTCTAAGAGCACAATCATTCTAATCCTGCATGGGACGTGTAAGACCATGTCACGCTGCACAAGACATGTAAGAGCAAGTCCACAATATTCGATACAGTAACCAAAACGAGTAAGGGGGTGTTACACTGCAAGAGACGCTGCAGAATACATTTGGATATGGAGAGGACACCGAGCTATCCAGGCACAAAAAGTGCAAGAGCAGGTCAAACTACACCAAACAAGAGGTATTAAAAAGGGTACATTCAGAAGTAATGTATATGGGTGGTACGTAGGTCACAATCAAGGGTACCAAACAAGTCACATCAGTGCAGATTGCACTATCGAATCCACTGGACGAAAAAGCAAGCGCACATCCGCTTGTCCGTGGGTAGGCAAAGTGGGTTAAAACAACTCAAACACTACAAAAGCGTGCAAGACATGCTTTCTCCAAACCTTGGCAGGTGGAAGAGGGAGCTACTGCTTGAGCTTCAGAATTATTAACTTGTCTCCCTATTGTTGCAGGCCACCTGTTTCATAGAAGACAGCTGTACGTGGCAAAGCACCCTCTTGTGTTCCATGTAGCAGTGGCAATAACAAATGGTAGGTCCTCAGCATAGGAGAGGTACAGTGGACTAGTTCAGACTTACATGGTGTGAAAGCATTAGTAAAGGAAACATAAGCCTGCAAGGTGATGGAAACCACAACCAGTAGACATTCCACGTTCTCAGTCAAACAATGACCCTTGTACACTGGAACAGTCACCTGCCCTCACACAGGCGCTCCAATGTTCTCCTGTAGCAACATTAGGGAATATAAGACAGTTGTACTTGAAGTGTTCCAGAAGGCAATTATAGGATGGATGAGATGTCTGAAAATCATTGTGGTGGTCAGAGATAACAGCGAATATGTGTGCAGCCAAAAATACAGTGTAGCAGCTGGCAATAAAGAACACAACAAAGAATTGATGGAGTGAAAAGAGCTCCTTTCCTACAACGATTGGCGAGAAAGAGAGATGGCAAATTTATGGTCGTGGAGATGAAGATGACTCAATAGGATTGTTGCTTTAAAGTAAACAAGAAAACACTTGCTTGGAGGAGATGGGTGTGTCTAGCTTGCAGCGAATTGGACTGAAAGAGTGAGGTGAACAGCGGACAGGCTTCCTGGCTATGGAGGTGAACATAGGTCGAGCTTGTACGAAAATGAAGAAAGCACCAGTTAACTGGTTACAGGGCTGAAGAGGCACTTGTGTATTGGCTAGGGTAGTGAGGGAGTCAACTTTACAGGCTGAAATTGTGAAAAGTGCTCTACCAGTCTTCGAGCTAAGGAGGTTCTCAGAGGAGATGCTTACAGGCTGTAGAGATTTAGGAAGCTCCAGTTTAAAGGATATATACAGAGGTTCCCAGAGTCCCAATGATTTTATTTTGTCACTCCACTGGTATGGATTTTGTTGGCGATCTCTAGGCTCAACTGTGGCTCAATGACGAAATGCTCCTAAAAGTTGTATCCATCGACGACAGGAAGCACCACAGCAGGGAACAAGTCAACAGTACTTCAGTAGACTGATCGTATGACTACAGTCTTCTTTACAAGGATTACCCACAACCAAGCAATTTTTGTGCATCTTACCAAGTGACTGGAGTTTGTAGACTCACCATAAGAGGTACCTCTGTGTTGGTACTCTTTTAGAATCTAGCTGTTTTCAATGTCATGGTCCCAAAAAAAAGCAGCTTGGTTCACAGCATTACCAAGGGACTGTTCTTGCAGCCTCAGGCCCCTTTGTAAACGAAGGTCGGATTGGGAAATTTGCTCCCCAAATTCTAGGACCAAGTTCAAAGAGTAGAGATTCAAGTCTGAAGTAAGAACACCCTTTTCCAAATGTCAACTCAATAACAAGAGGATGCACTTCTTGAGGTAATCTTCTAACATTTCAAGGCTAGTTATGAAGGCTATTAGAAGTCAATAGACAGTAGATCTAACCCAATCAATTAATCAGGGGAATTGTAAGCGCGCTACTCACCCGTGAGGGCCCCAAGGTGGTGGTGGGGTGGGGGTAGACAGCTCAGTTCAATCGAAGAGCCAGGTCTTGAGCTTCTTCCTGAAGATGTTCAGGGAAGGGGCGCATCTGATGTTGAGCGGGAGCTCGTTCCAGGTCTTGGCTGCGATGTAGGAGAAGGTTCTTCCACCTGTTCTGGCTCTGCAGAAGCTCGGGCTTTCGGCGTGGTCAGCGGATCGGAGGTTTCTCTTGGGTACATGGAGGGAGATTCTCTCGTTGAGGTATTGGGGTCCGGTGTAGTGGCTCCATTTGTAGGCGAGGGTGAGTATCTTGAAAGTGACTCTCTTCTCTACAGGGAGCCAGTGGAGGTTCCGTACGTTTTGGGTGGTGTGTTTGTGTCAAGGAATGTCGAGGATGAGTCTGGCTGCGGTGTTCTGTATGGTCTGGAGCTTGCAGATCAGAGACTTGTTGATTTCGGCATAGAGGGCGTTTCCGTAGTCCAGTCTGCTGGTGATGAGCGCATGGGTGACGGCCTTCCTTGATTCGTGGGGGATCCACTTGAAGGTCTTTCGGAGGATTCAGAGGGTGTTGAAGCAGCTGGAGGCGACGGCGTTGACCTGTCGGGTCATGACGAGGGAGGAGTCTAGTACGATGCCGAGGTTTCGGGCATGGTTCGTAGGTGTGGGGGGGCTGCCGAGGGCGGTAGGTCACCAGGCGTTATCCCATGCCGAGGGGGATGGTCCGAGTACGAGGACTTCTGTCTTCTCCGAGTTGAGCTTCAGGCAGTTTCTACTCATCCAGGATGCAACGTCTTTCATTGCTTCCTGGAAGTTGAGTCTGGTGGTGATTGGGTCCTTGGTGAGGGAGAGGATGAGCTGGGTGTCATCGGCGTAGGATACTATGCTGAGTCTGTGATGTCTGACGATGACGGCGAGGGGGGCCATATAGATGTTGAATAGCGTGGGGCTGTTTCGGTGCAGTGGTTGCTGCGGAATCCCAAGTATAACAACATTGCCATGGTTCATCCTGCCCCCTTTCCTTCATACAAATGTTATGACTGCCCTCTTTGCAACAGTCTAGTATGATAGACCTTCAGATGTTGAATCACTGCCTCTTTCAGAGCTTTTTCCTCTCTCCCTTTTTAGTTGCCTTGTGTAACTTCATACACATTCCTTATCCCATCTGGAGTCGTTCCCTATGAGACAGCCTAGAAGCTGTGGAGTAGGGATGTCTCATACAAGACCAGTTTTAGCAGAAGACAAGGTAATAAAGGCCACTTCAAATTCATTTGCGGCAGATATACTGCCTGTGGGTCACTTCAGCGCCCACCTCAGAATCTTGCCACAATCTCTTTGACTTAACAAAACTAAACATCTGGGAGGAAGGGTCAGAAGGCAGGAGAGGCCTCTAGTTTCCCTCCATCTTGAGCAGGTACATTGATTTATGGGTTTGATGCTGCTGTTGGGCATAGCTCCTGGATGAGTCCAATCCTGAGCCAGGATCCCAAAACTGATCTTGGTGGGTGGATATCCCACTGGAAAGATTTGCCTGGATTCGGGCCCCAAGAGCATGTGGGCTTATGGTGGAAAAACACCTGCCGCTTTAGCTTCTGGTCCTCAAGATCTAGTTACCCTCACGGTTGAGGTGGGTGCTACTGATACAAATATTACTATTGCCACAAACATGGCAACACAAACTTGGATGGTTTCAAATGTTATTCCACAGACTGTTGCTCCTAAGCAGAAGTTTGAATGGTTGTTTTGGAATGTGGCAGGCCTTTAGAATAAGGTGAATAATGCTGATTGCAATGATTTGATTAGGAATGTTCAAATTGCATGTCTACAAGAGACCTGGGTTTGTGAAACAGTTCATATTGATGGGTTTGTCTCTTTTTTTTACATCAGCCACTTATTTAAGATTGGGACACCACAGAGGTGGACTTTTAATGTTGGTCTCTAGTGTATTAAACAGAAAGATTTTTAAAACTTATCTTGATTCTCCTAATTTTCAAATCATTTGTCTGCTGCTGCATTAGACTAAGACAATGCTTAATATTGTACATTTTTATCATAATAATTTTAACTCTTGCAATACAGACATAGTAGCTTCCCTTGACTAGACCCGTAGCAAGGTATTGAATGAGCTGAATAGGGATTTTATAGTATTTGGGGGGAGATTATAATGGTGTGCTCGGTCTAATTTCCGAAAGCTCTGTTTGTGGTGTATTGGGACGTGCCACTGAAGATTACTCTAATTTTGAGCAGAATCTGTGTGGTGATATCCTTAATAATATCATGAGCAAGTATTCCTTTCTTCTTGTGTTAGACTTTATTACTGCCCCAGTCCATAAACATATTGTCTTTAGTGGTAAAGGGCCAGGCAGTCTAATTGATTTTATTGCCCTCTCAGAGAAATAAAGACACAAAGTCTTTCATTTTTTGATCTTACGGAACTACCTGAGTGATCACAACCCATTGGCTCTCTTCCTTGCTCTGGGTAACTTGCAGCAACAGGTTATACCTTCCATTTTACCAACAGAAGACAATCGAAACAAGGTATCCTCCATAAATGGGCAACAGTGGACTCAGGGCGTCTGTTAGCTGGACTTGTAGCCAGAAATGGGGAGCAGATAGCGTTATGTCCCTCAGGAATGTTGAGAGCATGTTGGAATTTGTAATACCATAACTGAGTTTCTAATATCTGTAAACATACGTAGGGAGTCTAAGCCTCAGAAGTGGTTTGACGGAGTATGCTCGCAGGCACATAGAGATCTTATTTATGCCCATCTTATTTATGCCCTTAAGGGGGTACCTAGGGAGGAAGAGGTGGTGAAATGATGTATACAAAATTATAAGCAGGCCATCTCAAACAGGAAGGCAGCGATAAGGCATGAAGCCCAGGAACAAGTGCATGAGGCTAGCTTAAGGAACGTTTCTTGCCTTTTTTGGGAAAACGGTAATAGCCCCTTTCTTTGGAGATGCACACAGCACAGTCCTTGAGGCAATTATCTCATCACATAAATGGGTTGAACTCTTTTATCAGGATGTATGACAATAGTAGTGAATCAGATAAACATTCTGACATTGTAGTGATCGACCCCTTAGAAAATTGTTCGGATTTAGCAATCATTACTTTAGGGGAGGTTAGCTCAGCGATAGAAAAGAGTGCAATGAATAAGCTCACAGACCCTTACAGGGTGCCAATCTATCTTTTTATTGATTGTCAAAGTGTTAAGGAGTTCTAGCACCGTGGGCTCGTCTAAGTCATGGTCAAATGCCATCATCTGCCCCATCTATAAGAAGAGTGGCACAGCCGACCCTCGATGTTATCAGCCCATCTCACTAATTCATTCAACAGCCAAAGTATTGGGTAGGATTTTATTCAATCGGTTCAAGGCCAAGGTGGGCGAGAAGGTCAATTTTTCCATCAATCAGTATGGGTTTGGGAAGGGTCTTGGAACGGTTGATCAGTTTGGACCGTCACTTATTCCTCACTAAATATATGCAGGCGAAGAAGGGTTGTCTGTACTTAACATTCATGAATCTTACCTCAGCATTTGATTAGGTGAACAGGGGAAGCTTTGGGAGAAAATGTTGGAAATGGGGGTGGAGACCCCATTAGTGACATTTTTAGCTCAGATGCACCAAAATGAGACTGGGTGCATAAGGTATGGGGCTAACGGTGAATGCACCACCTCGATTAAAATGAAGAGAGGCGTGAGACAAGGTTGTGTGCTGGCCCCTTTTCTTTTCTGTCTATATATCAATGATCTTGATACCTTTTAACTCTTGGGGAGGTAGACACACTTAGGGTTGGTCCCAGGAAACACACTGCATTGCTATTCACAGATGATTGTGTTCTAATATCAAGAACAGGTGTTGGCCTACAGAAGCTGTTGAATAGATTTGTCTGGTTAATGAGTGATCTGGGACTCATGACGAATATAGCCAAGCCACACACCACTTCCTGAGACCTCATTTTATCAATGGTGATAAAGTTCTCAGTGTTCCAACCTTCACATATTTGAGGGTACCCTTTGATTGCAAAGGTACCTCGATGCATTTAATGAAGGTTAGGAAATCCCAGTTTGAGCAAACTACCAGAGGCCCTTTTTAGGTTCGCTGGGAAGCTGGGTTCTAAACCATTGGATGTTACGGTAAACATTTACAAAGCTCGCTGTTGTTCTGTTATGACATATGGTGCTGGTGTTTGGGATTCTTGTAATCCGCTGTGCTTACAGGTCAGTGAGAATGTATTCTTGAGAAGACCTTTGTCTGTCCAATAGCATGCCCACTTTTCTTCGGCACATGGAGTTGGGCTAACCGTATTTGAAGGATCGTATTAAATTAGCTCCAATTATGATGTGGTACTCTATCTGGTCCAAACAAGACACTTTTTTAAATCAGGAGGTTATCACTGACTGTTTACGGCTTGACCATGCTCACAGAATCCAATGGCTAAGATAATCTTTCTTTGGCCCATGGGACATCACTGCCTTTTCTAAAAGCCGATTAAAGACAGAATTCCTTAGTGCCGATATCGGTAACCCTCCCCAGCAACGCAATAGTAAAGTGCTACTTAGCATACAAGAAATTAAATAAATCGGACAACATATGGTTTGCTGGAAAAACAGTTTGCTGCAGGTTTATTTCATAAACGAAATCAAATATGCCAATGTGGTGGGTTAACTTATGTGTGATCCAAAGGCGGCGATTAGTAACCTAAGCTGCCCACCAGCCTGGTGAGCCAAATAGCACCGTGGGCCAACCCATTCAGTGCTACAATTTAGTTTGGGCAGTTTTTCTCCCTTAAATACCCTGGACCACCAGCTCAGGATTATGACTCAATCAATCATATCATTTGTAAAGCGCGCTACTTACCCGTGAGGGTCTCCAGGCGCTGGGGGATGGGGAATGCTGCTATTGCTCAAAAAGCCAGGTCTTGAGGACTCTTCTGAAGGTCAGTAGGTCTTGGGTCTGCCGTAGGACCGTGGGGAGGGTATTCCAGGTCTTGGTGGCGATGTGGGAGAACGATCTCCCGCCGGAAGTCGCTCTTCGGATGTTGGTCCAGTGTTGTGGAGTGCCTTGTATGCGTGGGTGAGGAGCTTGAAGGTTATCCTCTTGTTGATGGGGAGCCAGTGTAGGTCTCTCAGGTGGGGTGTGATGTGGCTGCTGTGAGGGATGTCGAGGATCAGGCGTGCAGAGTTGTTCTGGATGCGTTGCAACCGTCTCAGGAGTTTGTCCGGGGCTCCTGCGTAGAGGGCGTTCTCGCAGTCCAATTTGCTGCTGACGAGGGCCTGGGTGACCGTTCTTCTCGTTTCGGTGGGGATCCACTTGTAGATCCTGCGGAGCATGCGGAGGGTGTTGAAGCAGGAGGAAGAGACGGCGTTGACCTGCTTAGTCATGGAGAGGGTGGAGTCGAGGATGACCCCTAGGTTGTGTGCTTGGTCGGTGGTTGTTGGAGCTATTCCCAGTGAGGTCGGCCACCAGGAGTCGTCCCAGGCCGAGGGGGTGGATCCGAGGATGAGGACCTCCATCTTGCCCGAGTTCAGCTTCAGTCGGCTGTTCCTCATCCATTCGGCGACGGCCTTCATTCCTTCGTGGAGGCTGGTTTTGGCGGTGTGGGGGTCCTTGGTGAGGGAGAGGATCAGCTGGGTGTCATCGGCATAGGAGATGATGTTGAGGTCGTGCAGTCGGGCGACGTGGGCGAGAGGTGCCATGTAGATGTTGAACAGCGTTGGGCTGAGGGATGAGCCCTGGGGTACGCCGCAGATGATCTCGGTGGCTTCGGAGCGGAAGGGGGGGAAGGCAGACGCTCTCTGTTCTGCCGGAGAGGAAGGAGGTGATCTAGTCCACGGCCTTCTCTTGGATCCCAGCGTCGTGGAGGCGTGTTCGTAGTGTGCGGTGGCAGACCGTGTCGAAGGCGGCTGACAGGTCCAGAAGGATGAGGGCCGCTGTTTCTCCGTTGTCTAGCAGGGTCCTGATGTAATCGGTGGCGGCGATGAGGGCAGTTTCGGTGCAGTGGTTGCTGCGGAATCCGGACTGGGAAGGGTCCAGGATGCTGTTCTCCTCGAGGTAGCGGGTCATTTGTTTATTGATGGTCTTCTCGATGACCTTCACCGGGAACGGGAGCAGGGATATGGGCCTGAAGTTCTTGAGGTCCTTGGGGTCCGTCTTGGGTTTCTTGAGTAAGGCGTTGATCTCGGCGTGCTTCCAGCTCTCTGGGAAGGTTGCTGTCTCGAAGGAGATGTTGATGACTTTCCGGAGATGGGGTGCGATGGCTGTGCTGGCTTTGTTGAAGATGTGGTGTGGGCATGAGTCGGACGGGGATCCGGAGTGGATGGTGTTCATGATCTTGATGGTGTTGTCATCGGTGATGTTGGTCCAGGAGAGCAGGCGGTTGGTGCAGATGGTAGGCGTGGGGGTGGAGGTGTCGGTGGTTGTCGTGGCGTTGAAGCGGTCATGGGTGTCTGCGATTTTGCGGTGGAAGAAGGTGGCCAGCGAGTCGCACAGGCCTTGCGAAGGTGGGATGTCGTTGGTGTTAGAGCTGGGGTTGGAGAGTTCCTTCACGATGTTGAAGAGCTCTTTGCTGTTGTGCGCGTTGTTGTCTAGGCGGTCTTTGAAGGAGGCCCCTTATGGCGGATCTGATGAGGTGATGGTGTCTGCGGGTGGCATTCTTGTGGGCTGCGTAGCAGTCCGGTGTTCGTTCACGGAGCCAGTTCTTCTCCAGTTTTTGGCAGGTTTGCTTGGAGGCCTGGAGGTCTTCAGTGAACCAACTGGTTTTCTTGCTGGTGTGATTGTTGGAGGGTTTCTTGAGCGGGGCAAGGGTGTTGGCACAGTCGTCGATCCACTGTCTGAGGTTGCGGGCGGCGGTGTCGGGGTCAGTGGGTGGGCTTTTTAGGGTAGAAGCATCACCAGGCAAGCCATCGGATCCTCAGGATTGCAACCGCCCGAAGGACTAACGGGGTGCCGTTGCTTACAGCCCAGGGTCCTGCTGTAAAGACTCTTGGGGTTTGGCATGAAGCACCTCTGCTGTATTTCCTGAGATGGTATCTGTATGTACCACACTGCCTCTCGATCGCCCTGTAACTCCGCCTGCAACACACATAAAAAATTATCAAGCTCAGTACAGGAAGCAAAACTCCGCTGCTGGCATGCTGGGTACAGGATAGGGTGGGTGACAGCGTGTCCAGTGGGGGAATAAAGAGGCTGGCACCTGTGTGGGGCAGGTATACCTACCTGACCCCAGCCCCCGCAGGCGCCAGAAATGACGCAGGGAGAGCGCAGGAATAGTGGGGCTCCAGCGAGGGGTTTCCCAAGAGTGGAACGAGATAAGTGTGCTCAAATGCGGCACTAAGGGGCCACCTTCTTAAGAGGGCGTACTGCGTGTGCTGCAACCAGCTGCATACTATGTGGGGCTGGAGAAGAGAAACTCAAAAGGAAAGAAGAGGGTGGCTGCTTATTATCTGTAATGTAAACAGCAGGTATAGAGCCCTGTCTCAATTCTCGAACTTATCATTACCAGAGATTGTATTTGTTTAGGTTTAGACTCAACATAGCTTTTTTTAAATGTTGTTACCCAAGTGATGGTTACTGTGATTCAGACCTTTAACTGTGTCCTTGTGACTCCTGTTCAGCTCATTCCACGCTACGTTTCTTTTTTTCCATAAGTTGTATGCTGCACCAAGTAAACAATTTTTAATTCCATTACTTAGGTATTTGAATATTAGAAGGTGCAGACCAGCTCTGCTCTATTTACAGCTGCTGCAAACCGAATACCTTTGCACAATGGTTCATAAGTTTATCTCTGCAAGACTCAGGAACATGATAGGGAAGTAATGTTTTAATGGTGATCTATTTATTGAGTTGTTGAGATGTTGCATTTGCCTCTGTCCATTTATGCACAAGTCACTTTATGATTTTAACTGTTGCAGTGGGACATCTGGCTTTTGATTACATTTAAGACATTTGCTGCGGAGGACATATTATATTTTATCTTTTTTACCTGTTGTAATAATTCCAATTGTTATGATGCATTGCAACCTAATGGGTTTTTTATGCTATGTATATTTTCATTTTTTTTTACAAACTGAAAAAAAGATTGTCTGACTTGACTCCCTTCAGCTGATCGCTCTATAATTTAGAAAAATAGATCACAAAAAGAGAAAGCCAGTTCTCCCTATCGTTTTTCCCCCTGCAGTTGCAATGCTGTTCTGGCTTCCTTATGTTATAAATAGATCAAGCAATTTAAAATGGTCTCAGAAAGCAACATTCCACAGTTAATACAAATAAGTTTTAAGGAGATAGACTAAATTCTCCCATCGTCAGTGCTAAATCAAGTGCCACAGACTGTAACTGGGAGACCATCAGTAGCATCTTCTACACTAAGAAAAATAAGGCACACACACACCATTTAAACCGAGCACATGTGGACGAGACATGACAGAATGTATTGTTTAGGAAAGATTTAGGTGGTATAGTTAATAGGGTATAGGCGCCAAAGGTGGTTCCACTGGAATTTAAAAGGTGAGTTACTGATTCTAGACGGTGCTATAGGGTGAGGGAGAACCACCTGCCTCCCCAGGTTATTGTGGCAAAGAGCAACAAGATACAATGATTAGACACCCTAGCACACGTAACATTACCATTATGGTTATTTTCCCATGTTATTTACAACACAAAATTAATCCATTTAGTCGAATTCTTTTCTTTTTTTCTTTGTATTTAATCCAGTAAGATGTTCTTGGGCCAACACGTGTTTCGTCGCCTCTGTAATTTTATACACGCGACTTGTTCACGGCTGAACAGTAATACTGAAAGTATTTCCTATTGTGGCGGTAATTCCAAGCCACAATACTCCTGTGGCGTGGGGTACGGGGTATTTTCCGAAATAAAACAAATTATAAGCTCCGTTTGGGCGATCAATAAGCACCCCTCTTCTGCAAATCGGCTTCCCGTTTGACTAGTTTCTGGTCACTCCGTAGAACGTCCCCCCACGCCGGTCTCCTCGTGTGCGTTACTGTTCAGCCGTGAACAAGTCGCGTGTATAAAATTACAGAGGCGACGAAACACGTGTTGGCCCAAGAACATCTTACTGGATTAAAGACAAAGAAAAAAAGAAAAGAATTCGACTAAATGGATTAATTTTGTGTTGTAAATAACATGGGAAAATAACCATAATTGTAATGTTACGTGTGCTAGGGTGTCTAAGCATGACAGAATGTAGGCTGTAGCACCCACAGCAAAAGACTAATAAAAGTCCGAGATCTCCCTCGATTTTCTTAAATGAACACACCAACCAGAATTCCAACACTCTCCTTCAAACACAAATTGCCCCCACCTTGGAATTCAGCGAATACGCTCAATTTTACGGACTCTGAAACAGGTTTAAACACCGAATGACTGTCACTATGCCTTGTTATCAAGTGATAGTTCAATGTCATGCTTCGTTCCTGATGGCCACTAGTTAAACACCTATGTCACAATTTTCAAACGTGGATGGATAATGCCAATTATGGAGCATTTCAGCGTCGTCTCTTCTGCTGAATTTAAGGTGTCCAGTGGGTCCTTCCTTCAGACTCCTCATCTTTGGCAGTTCGCTCTGAAATGTTGGTGATCTTTGGCCTACAATTAGAACGTCCACAATTCATAGTCGGATGGTAAACGTGCATGCTTTCCTAGAATCCGCAATGTCACAAACGTGCAGCGATGAAAAATACTGCTTTGCCCAAAAAATTCAACGTAAATATAAAACGCGGACTTATTAAAGGGCCATAAAGGCAAGAAAAACGGTGATCATGGCGAAAATCGAGGAAATTCATGCTGCACACCTAAAGGGCTTTTAAATTCAACCTCAGCCATGTCCCGGAAGGCTGTTTGGAAACATATATTGCCTGTTCCGTGTAGCGCCACGCGGTGGCAGTAGCAGCAAGCATGTGAATCCAGTAAAAACACATGGTATTGAGATAAGAGAACATTTTACAAACGTTAAGAAATAAAAACAAGCATTTGCAATGCAATAGATCTCGCATTTACTAGAGTTTGAGCTATTGGCATTTTAAATGACAATGGCTTTTATTTATGTTTTGTTTTTAAAACAGATAAATAAAAGGCACTGTCATTTACAATGCCAATAGCTTGAACTCTCGCAAATGCGAGACCTATTGCTTTGCAAATGTGTTCAGCGCCCATGCTATTAAATGTTTTAAAAAGCTTTTGGAGAGAGCGTGTCAGCTATTTGCGAAAATAGTGGTCGGAGGCTGTAATTAAAAGCCTACGAGTAACAACACACGTATCAGGGTATGTCGCCATGGGAGGTTACAAAATGAGACAAGGCGGTACTAAGGAGGGACTACTAAGCCTATTGACTGATGAACAGCTACAGTTTACAGTGGACAATGACACAAGCCAATAAAAAATATGGGCGGAGAGGGTGCAGAGCTTCAAGTTCCTACCTGAATACAGCATGCCTCGCAGAGCAGCGCATGCGCTGCCCAGGCTCGACCTAAAAGAAACTGCGTAACCTCTAGAAATGAGAAAGAACAGAAAAGAACTCGTAGTTCTTGCTCTTCCTCCTTTAGTACTGATTACAAATGAATACACAGGCGATCAAGACCATAAAAACACATTGCCCCAAAAATGCTGTCACTTTAACAGTTTTGTAAATACCCAAGCAGGTATGCTCCCTACCTGTGCACCAGCCACGCCCATAACTCTGCATCAGCAACCATTTCCCTCCACTTCTTTTAGGGTAATGTAAAGTTGTTTTAGCCAGCAAAGTTTTCCGAAATACCCTCTTTTTACCCTTCACAAACGTTGAAAACTGAAACAGTGCAAAATCAGCCGAGCTAGCTTTTATTATATTGTATTGTATTTGGATTTCTACAGTGCTTACTAGCTTGACGAGGCATAGAAGCATTTTAAGGTGAGTGGCACGCTACTCAAAAACCTAAGGTTAGACAGAGGACTAATCAGGTGATTATTGTTAGTTACTGGGATTAGTCGTGCACTCCCAAGGAAACCACGCCATGCTTTTGCTCCAGTTTCTTTGTGACTGATTAGATTGATAGTAGTTAGGTGGTATCATTAGCGAGGTGTATGTGAGTTATTTCAAATAGTTAGTGGGATGGATACAAAGGCTGGAGGTGATTAGATATTTTTAGGTTGCATGGATATGGTTTCAAAGACGGGATAGTTGTCGTCTATGAACTGAAGAGTCGGCAACTAACAGAAATTAAATAAAGGAGATTAACAGGCAGGTATGCAACTGGGACTTGTGCATACTCATAGAAAGGAGGCATTTACAGCATGTAGAAAATGATGGGTTATTCAAAGGAAAGAAGAGGGAACAGTTGAAAGTTTAAAATCATGCTCAGATATTCATGCAGGGTTTCAGAATATAATGGGGAGGAGGATTTGGGGATGGATGCAATCGGAGGATGTAAAACTGTGGCAAGAAAACAACATTATTTGCATGTGTAATAGTTAGACACTAGATGTAAGTTTACAGTGTGTCGGCCTCTAGGATTGATTTCTGTTTACAGCCAAGTAACCCTGCCTTGAGTGCCCGTCTGCGTGTATCTGGCATCCACAGGTCCTATCCTCTGACCTGGAAGGGCATACCAAGTGTAACCTCGGAGTGGGCAGAGTACTAAAGTCCCTCTGTTAGGTTTAGTACATAAGTTGGTGGCAGCATGTTGTTTTCTAAGATCTCATACAGTTGGCTAGGCCTATATATCTGCTAGTGAGGGTGTAGACTACTGGCACATTTTGTGTAAAGAGCTGCTGTTACTTGAAAACCCAAACTATAGCCAGCGGGATCAAGTTAGGATGCCCCTAATTTAGCATGGCACAAGATGGATGATGAGGACAGCTTCCATAGACAGTGTAAATGTATTGCCTGCATTCTTGTGGCTGAAGGATGCAGATCAAGACATTAAAGTCAGGAGGATTGAGGCAGGAAGATTAACCTTTAGAAATTCTATGAAGTCTTTGTTAGCGCAGGGCTCCTATTTAGATCTTCCTGAGCACAGCCATTTGGTAGATGTTAGGAGTTTAGGGTGGCACTGCACATATTGTTGTGTAAAGTGAGGACATTTCGAAGTCTACTGTGCTCTTTTGTCTGCCCCAAGTACTACTTCAGAGATGCTCATGATAGCCAGGAGCTAAAATTTCACACTTCATCGTACCCATGTTGAGGGCGTGCCAGTTTGGAGACAGCCTCAGTACAACCTGATGTGAGAAGCATCACTTTACAGCGAAGGACAGTTGAAAGAGAACCACCTAAAAATATACACATTCCAAACATTTTGGCAATGCAGAAAAAGTCTTCTCTAATAACAGGGACTGCTACTACATGCAGTACAGTGCATATGAATCTGAAATGTGTATACACTCACATTCTTTATTCTTGTCTGGGCTGTGCATGCACTGTTTATCCTTCGCATACACTCTCACTCTCCATATTAGGATGCTGCATACTATTGCCTTTTCTCTGTATCTGGGCATCGAAAGTGCATAAACTGTCTACCTTTCTATCAGCATACCAAATTTTGGTTGTAAAACTGCTGTTTCTGCTGAACTTGTCCAGGATTGTTACCAGAGCCCTCATGGTTTAAAGAGGCTTTTAAGAATGGAAAATTAACCAGCTGCCCAAATCTGTCAAGCAGAATAAAATATGAAATAAATGAGGATGGTACTAAATATAATAAAGACAGAAATACTATTGCTGTGTATAGCAAACTAAAAATAAAGAAAAACTGCAAAGATTATCAATAAAACAATTTTTATGAAGAAGACTATATAAAACAATTTTTATGAAGAAGACTATGTGCTAACATTACTAAACAGTAATTACATATAACATATTTTAAGGTATGTATGTGGTATTGCATAGTGCAAAAGTAGCCAAAAGATAGTCAGCGCTTTACAGTGTCAAAGCCAAGAATAGAATAGAAGTCAATGAGGGATAGGAGAGGTGGCTAATATGCAGCCTGTTAGTGCATTGTAGTGTTCTTTAAAGAGATTTAGTAAATTGGAGCAGCAGTGGGGCATTCCTGGAGGACGTGGGATGTTATTACAGATCCTAGGTGCCTAGTAAAGGCCTGCTGCTTCTTTTCTTTCATGTTTACACTTTGTAGTTCTGCTGTCTGACGGTGTCCTGGCTGTGAGTCTGTCAAGAACCACCAGCTATGGTGAGCTTACCTGACAGATAGCAGGGGTGCTTGTCGTGATGGCTTTGGAAATTATGAAGATGGTGTGGGTTGGCAAGGAAGCCAACAGAGTTACATCAAGATAACAGTGATCATATGTCTTCAAGTCCTGGATGAGACCAGGATGAGCGGTGCTGCAGGGTGTAGGAGTATGCTGCGTTTAAAGAAGGCCTGTGTGGAATCTTTGAGGTCCCAGAGCCGGCATTACCACTATCCAGATGCAAGAGTACGAGGTCTTGAACAGGAGTTCTGAAATTGCTTTCTGGAACACAACATTTTAGTTTAGAAGTGAGAGCTGGTAAAAGGACACCTTTATGATGTTTTGGTAATGTGGTCTTCGACATGTGAAGTTGGTCTCCAGGGTGAACCCAAGTGACTTGGCATTCAGTGAAAGTTGGAGTTTCAAGCTGTCGGGGTTCATGGCATTAAGCCTGTGTGAACTGTTTCTCGTTTGATGATCCTGACAAGAATAACAGGAATTCTATCTTGGTTGGATTGAGCTTCAGTTTTTAAGTCATGGACAGACACAAGGGAATTTTAAGAGCATCCGTGTCTATGCTCTCAAAATAAAAACAATAATTTTACGAATTCGGAGCTTACTGAGCTAAAAGAAAACCATCTATGGATGTTAAAAGATGCAAGGTAATTCTTATTGCAGAGTTCGATAACTTTCACTCTAACCAGGCCCACCTATGCTGGAAGATTAAGCCAGGATATATGTGTGAATGTTTTATTTGCAGAATGGTAGATATTTGGAGAATTGTTCTCTTCGAGTTTACTTTCTGCTGTTTTTCCAAGTACAATTGTCATTGCAACTAACTCTGCATCCTTCACAAAGATGTGAAGTTTTCACCAAACTTTATGAAGGTTTCAAAATCGTTAAAACGCAGGAGCTATTCTCATATAGGATGAATTCCATCCGTTCAGTAACTCCAACACCACTGCTCTTATGAGTGTTTTTCAAATGTCTTATTATTATCAATTGTTTCAGCCACAACATTTAAGACTGCCTTTAGATAAGGAAACGGGCGCGGGAGTGTGTCATTCTTCCATCATCTCATATTCTCATTATATCATGTTATCTTTATGTGGAGAACAGCTCTGTTTAGAACACTCGGATTGGGGGGCCAGTATGCAAATAAAAGTGGTGACATGGGAAAGGGAAAAACTGTTGCTCTTTGCAGATTTCAACCACAATACAATTGTCAAGAAAAGGGCTCTGATGGAAATCAAACAGGCTTAGTCAACTAAGGGCATTAAGGCATCTGTAGGATTTCCCATAAGAATGACCGTGAATCATGGGTGGAAAAAATATGTGTTCACTCACGCGGACTCAATACAAGCCTATCTTGACAGTCTGGTTTGTGATGAGGCTGGGAGGTCGTTGGGACTGGGTGGCCACCGGGGTGCCTCCAAGTCGGGCCATTCTCCTGTCTCTTGCTCATGTAGCTGAGGGGTTGTTTCTCTAGGATTTTGGGAATGTCAGATGTAAAACTCCAGTTTTTCTTGTTATTAGTCTTTAATCCGTCTGCTAGCTCTTTCTTCCTTCCTTCTTTTCTTATTGGAGTCAGGGACATTTAGGTAATGGGGTCAGATCTGCCCGAGATTGCTAAAAAAAAAAAATATTTGGTATTATGCACTTCATGATTATCTTATTGGGGTGCAACTACGTCTCTGATGGGACTGCATAAGGCAGTTCTATTATAATGACCTGTAATGCTATGTGCCTTCAGTCTTTCTTTTCCCTAAACCCATTTAAAAGTAAAAAAATAAAGATAAAATAAAACAAAAAACAGAAAACTCTTGTGCATTTCCTCATCCAAAGTTGACCATTAACGAACAAGCTAAAATAGGATAAAATGAAAATCTGAAAATCTATTACGAAAGAAAATATTATGTTTTGTAATATATCCCACCAATTCTCATGAGGTGACAGGGATCACTCTGCACACACAAAGACTGGATGGGGCATGGTATATGATTAACGAGGAAATATTTGGGTGGCTGTTAAGAAAAAGAAATATCAAGAACTAAGAGTATGAGCATCACCATGAAGGTGATGTTTTCTGACTCGGAAGGGGAGACCAAGGATCAAGCAAACTGGCTGCAGATAAATTCCTCACGAGAAGTTGCCTCCTAGGATAACGCTTACACAAGGCATGAGTTGTAGCCGATGAAGCAGCCCTGCTTATTTATGCAAGAGGTACTTTCCTATGGAAAGCCACTAAAGCCATCATAGTAGAATGAGCGTCAAGTGTTGAGGGGGTTAATGCCTTTTGTGTCGGAAGGCATGAGACTACTCACCTGTCAGAGGGCTGGGGTGGCTGGCGACGCACTGGATAGCGGGCAGGACCAGTGCACAAGGAAGGGAGGTTCAGGCTTTGTCCCTTTACAAAATGTTAAAAGTGACAGCAATTATTGGAGAAGCCAGCTCTCTAGTCCAGCCCACAGATTTCCAACAAGTGGGAAGGAGAGAGAGAAGGAGCGAATTTCAGAGTAGAAGCTTGCCAGAAAGAAAATGCCATAGTTGAGGAGGTTATCTTGACAGCTACAAAAGTTGAGAGCATTAGCTTGCTGGACGCATCAGGCAAAGATGGCTCTCTTTCTAGTTTCTGCTTCAGTAGTAAAGAGAACCAGTGTATCATCCAGCAGAGAGGAATTTCCTACTAAATGTATATGTAGAAAGAACAGTATTTTTGCCACGCAGTATTTCAGCTGTCTAACTAAAATGAAAGGCAGAGCATGCTGCCTTGCCAAACTACAGAAAACGTGGTACGAAAAACCGGGAACAAGCATGTAAGCTGCAAATGACAAAGCGCACTTGGCTGATGGATAGAATACCACACAGAGCACAAGTTTGCTTGATAGAAAATTGTGCGGCTGAGCCTACTTGTATAGCAGCCCATGGAAATCTAGACAGAAGGCTTTCTAGTTTTAGGCAAATATAAAGAGAATTAGCTTGCTTGATAGAATGTCATGCAGATAGCAAAGGCTTGCTAGGTAAAACGTCATGCAGTGTGTGCAAGCTTCCCAGCCACAAGAAGGTCTGGCAGGGTACACTAGCTTGCCACCTAAAAATGAAACTGAAAGAGCTAGCTTGCTGAACAAAAAAGAAAGGCAGAAAGTGCTAGTTTGCAAGAGATAATTTAAAGCAGGAAGCACAAGCTTGCCGAATAAAAGAAAGATGAGCAAAAAGCACCAGCTTGTTGGACAGGCAATGCAGAAAACACTTGTTTGCCATGTAGAAGGTCAGCAGAAAATACTAGTTTGCTGGATAGAGGTAGGCCAGAGATTGAGCACTAGATTGCTTGCGTTTACCTGCGAATGTATCCTCCACTCATGATCATTTGCTCTCTCTCGTCTGCGACTCTTGACGGCTGTGCAGAGACCACCCCATCCTGGCTCTTTCCCCACACTGCTTTGTAGGCGTCACTTGACTTGATTTTCTTAAGCCTTGGAAGAGAGTGGAATGGACACAGCATGATGGAAGGTTGTCAACATTCATTCAAAGGTTCTCCAGTCCTCTAAGCAGGTACCTAGAGAACCCAATGGGCAACCACTGTGGAGCGAGTCCAGCAATAATTTACTTCCAAGCATGTAGTCACTGCTAGCATGCGGTTACATTAGAGCATGCAGCCATTTCAGACATGCTGTGACTTTCAGCATGCAGTCACTCCCCGCATGCATTTGCAGGAGGCAGCTACTTAAGGCAAGCAGTCATTCTTGGCATCTACTCACTTAATGCAGTCACTCCCAACAAACAGCCACTTCTTGGCATGCAGGCATCATTTTGCTGCAATCACTCTTAGGCCACAGTTCAGCCAGGTAGACAGTCATATGGAAAGGACAATGGACAACAAGCAGAAAGGATAAGGCAGAGAACTAAGAATAGAGCCACTGTCCGAAATGGACAGTCTCCAGAGAAGATGCTCCCTGTGAGGAAGAGAAGAACAAGAACTGATTCTTTGAGGACATCAATTCACTAGAGCCACATTGTTGTATTTACTGTGAGCTAAACCATGTGTACGGTTGGTCATGGCATACTGTAGTGTATTCTGGAGTGCGTTTTGGGATTCACCACCAGAGTAACACAGTATCTGCCTTTGAACAGAAGGGTCAGAAAGTTTGAGAGCCTACGTAAGAGGCTAGCGATGAAATTGCAGGAACCATGGTAAGAGGCCGTTTTTGTCTTTTCTTATCACTAATAGATTCAGAGCGAATGAGAACAACGGTTGAGCGGTCTGTAATATACATGTCTGGAAATTGCATTCATGAAAACGCATACCTGCACTGTTGTTACCATTAGAGGGTTTCTATAGCACATTTTTCCTAGACGAGAAGGGACTTGCACATAAGCAGTGTTCACACCACAGGTCAGTTAGGATATTCCTGCAGGTACAATTGGATCCCAGAACACATTTAAAAATAATATTTATAATTAAAATATGAAAACCACATCTAGAATAAATTATCCATTTATGAAATAAACATTACTGCAGAGGCTGCCCGAGAATCATCATAGGATCTTTGTTACCGTTCACAACAGTCAGGTTAAATTAGCAAGCAGTAGCCTCATAAATCAAGGACTGGAAAGGAAATGGCTCAACCAAATGGAACAGATTGTGAGAGGCAGCCTTCCCAAAATGACTACCAGCTTTGCCATCTCAGTCCACGCAGGACTGCTTTGAAATAGCTTCTGCCCAAAAAATGTTTGAGATTGAAATGAGGCCTAACAAAGCTGTGCTGGAATCTTAACCGCATATAAGGAGAATGGTTAGTTTCCCAGCAAGGACAACTATCATTTGGAAAAACCTATGCAAGAGAAAAACGAATTAGCTACTGCTGATTTAGCCACAGGAGGCCATGAACCTGAGACTGTACACAACATCCTCAGATCTTTGCTTTTGTCTTTCTGATACCTAAAAAGGGGACGCGGAGGTAGGAGGATTATCAAACAAAGGCATATGTACTGCCTAATTTAAATTATAGAAATCTTAAATTAGTTGAGGGAGGAAAAGGGATGGGCAAGGATGGAAATCCATATAATGCTCATTAACAGAAAAAGCCTAAACCCCTTCAAGTTGACCATAACCCTTTAAGTTGATGTTCTAGCTATTAAACAAAAGTACATATGCTTGTCATCTGATCCGTGGTTGGGCTACAAAGGGGCGCACAACAGTTTCATCAGTACCACATGACAGGAGAATTAAGGAGCAAGGGACATACCTCAGCAGACCTGGAGACTCACCTACTTGCCCTAACATACAAGGCGTTGTATATGAAGTGATGACAGTGTCCCCAGCCCCAGATCAGGAGCCTTGGATGCTTAGGAAAGTTCAGGTTCTTTATGAAATGACAAGCCACTTACCTATCAGCGATCAGAGACCGATGCAGAAGCTCTGGCCATTCTACATGCCAGGAGTCTAATGACCCTGCTACAAGCCATCTGCAGAAGTATTAGTAGCCTCCCTCTTCCTGCTTTACCTAATGTCATGGGAAAAACAAAACTATGCCCTCTCCTGAGGAAAACCAGACTCTGCCACAATGTCCTGAAGCCAGGATTCTCCATCATGGCTCAGTCCTTAGAAGAACATAACACCAGAGCAGACAATCTAAGCACACTGTCCTTGCACAAAATTGTTCTTACACTAATGGGTTCTGAACACACAGGCAACTGAGTGCTCGAGTGCTGGGGTTGTTTAGAGACTGACTTGTTTGTTACTGATTAAAATGCTCATATTTCAAATTATGGGTTGGGCGGTATCAGTGGAATGCCCCTTTGAGTCGCTCGGAGGAAACTTGCTTTAAATGTACCCCTATTCCTCGTATGACAAGAGTGCTACAGAAATTCAAAAGATCTGAAACCAAGAGAATTCCGATTGCCCAGATGTGCCCTTCAGCAACTATCTGACAAACCAAACGTAACGTTGTTATACACCCAGGAACCACGTTCCAGGGTGCGAGAGAAGATCTTTAACTAACAACCTGTTGTCAACTTTGGCACCCTGACACCTAATAAACATCTTAATTTCCTTTCGGGTCCTAAAAATAGGTTACCACTTGTGCATGAAAGCGAAAGCTGTTCTGTATCTGGTGTACACATAAAGGATACAAACCTCTATGAGGTCAAGAAGAGCATTCTATAGCATTTGTAACATCTTGCAAAGTCAGGGTTGCACAATTCTTCTTTAATTATTAATTTGTTAGCTATTTAATGATTACAGAAAGAACTTTCTCAAAATTATTTTTTCATTATTGCTGTCTTATAACATATATGTGATTCTTCCTATTAGAAGACTTAAGCTAACGCATGTGATTATGGAATTTCCATAGAATTAATGGGTGCTTGCAGCATCTTGGGTATGCTATATGGCACAAGAGGGAGAGAGGCAAAAGCATAACCAAATGCCTATTGAGAGACAATTTCCCTTGTGACTGAGGGCGTGGCTACCTGGAGACAAAATTCGGTCATTTCTTGTCTGTTGTGAATGTATCTATATGTGGGGTCCAACAAATATGAAAGAAAGAGAGTGGAACTCTTAACCGTAGAACAGATTATTTCTTAATCGTTTTGCTAGACCACTCTATCGTTTGCGATTCTAAGAGCCACAAGGTGCTAACACAACGCTTAGCCAAGAGAGGCATTTTAGGTGTCATGTTGACATGGTTGCAATAATTTCTGTAAGTGCGCTCTCAGACCATGTCACTCCCTCTGTTAGGATCAGTAAAATTTGAGGTTTCCAGTTGGGTGCCACAGAGATAGGTTCTCCCCCACTCCTGTTTACCACTTACGTCTGGTCTTTATCTGAACTGATTAGATCATACGGTCCCTACCACTTACCGATGTAAATGATGCACAGTTTATTACAAGGCCAGACATACAAGTTGCAATATAAGCAGTAAGACTGAGGGACTGTTAAGCAGCCGACCAGCAATGGATGGGAAACAACTTCCTGGAACACCATGTAAGCAAGACCGAGCAGCTTAGCATCGGTAACCTGGCCTAGGTGTTACATTTATAGAGGTAGTAATTGATAAGGTAGTCTCATTGATAAGCAGGTAAATGCCATGGCCAATTTTATTTACTGCGACAGAAACGTACTAGATGTCCCAAAATGCTTTCTTGCTGAAAAACCATTGCAGTTCCTGTTTAGCTACTTGCATTCATTCTATGCTTGACTTCTACAACAGCCTCTACTTGGACTTGCTAACCTATCTGTTGATGACTCTCCAGGCCGTTCAGAACTATGCAGTTAGGATTATAAAGTGCCCGAGGAAGTTTGATTACATATCAGCAGATCATATATCGGGAAAGTCTGCTGGTTGGCCATCAGGGGAAGGGTACAGCTTGAATGCCTTTCTCTAAGACACAAATATGTTATTCCCAGGTGAAATCTGGGGTCGATAACCTCCTTCAGTAACATATTCCTAGGCGATCTTTGTGCTCAGCACACTCCTTTTAGCTCCACATTTCTAGGTTCATAACATAACCCCTAAGTTATGAAGAAATAAGTTGCATTCAGGAAAATACAGATGGTATGGCCTTTAAAAAGTCAATCAAAACACATTTTCTGTTTAAAGTTCTTGGAATTTTGAGTCTCCAGTCTTTTGGATCTTATCCCATGGCCTCTGAACCATGAAGCATCTCAGTGACCAAGCACTTTACAAGTAACATATAAATACAAATGTAACACATCGTTGTCTGTCACATAGTCTGTGTAAATCCACATTATCTGGTTTTGCAGCACTTTCTGAAATACTGTGATCACCAGATTGACTGGCGTCAACTTGGGTGTACTAATGTGTTTTAGGGTCTGCTACATTACCCATTTGCCCTAAACCGTCATACCTGGCATGTGTGCCCTCAACTCCAACACAAATGCATTCATTGTAACGGCCACGTGCCACAGAGAGTCTGCAAAAGTTCTGCCAGTAATAGATTGTGTTAGTCTCACTACTGAACGCTAAACTTAACCCTGAGCAACAAAATTAGAGACTCCCATGAACCAAGGCTTGAGATCACTGGCTCAAACTCTCTTGAAATGGACGCTCTGCAAATGTGCATTTGGAACCAGTGAAATGCACAGCGCCATCAGCCAGAAGGTTCATAATACTCCTCATTATCAAGAGTTGTGAAATGAATCAATTTCTGAATTGGCAAAACTCTTGTCATTGTGCATGCTTTAGCCCTCACTGAATTTAGGACAGTCCAGACAGTTCTGAGCTTGAAGTACTTAGAGACACAATTTTTTTAACACTGATTGTGATGCCAAGATTGTGTAACAAAGAGATCGTTTCCTCTGTATGAGGTTAGCATTTTAGAATCAGCCTCACTTTCATCAGTCAATTGTCCAGGTAAGAGTAGACAAATACTCTTCAGGACGCAGATGTGGTGGCACAACTGCTAGATATTTTGTAAACACTCTTAGAGCTAACTTTATGCTAACATGCAGTACTTTGAATTTGTAAAGTATGTGGCTTATCACAAAATTAAGGTACTGCTGGTGATGTGCCAGATGCACTGGTATGCGAAACTAAGCATCCTTCAGATCCAGCATATTTGTGAAGTCCTCCTCCTGCAGCAGTGGGATGAACACCCTCAGAAGAGTTGTCATTTTGAAATGCAATGTCCTTATATATTTCTTTGGAAGTGTTAAGTCAAAAATAAGTCTGAGTTTGCCATCATTCTTTGGTATAAAAACAGATAGAATAAACCCATTTCCACAGCTCTGATAGTGGTGCTTCTTCTTTCGGCCGTATAGATAAGAGGGATGTTACTTCCTTCGGTCAAATCGGTAAATGTCCTTGATTCTTCTTTTTTCAATCAGCAATTTGTAGCAATTTGTCTGACTGTATACAGCAAGATCTCGGATTTGTTAAGATTAACCATAGACTTAAAGTTTATTTACCTCCAAAACTCAGTCTTCTGCTGACATGTGTCATAGGGAGAATGAAAATGGAGTTGCATAATTGACTGTGTCTGAATCTTCTTTAAGGTTGCCAAAACTGATAAGTCTGATGTTGCTACAGATAATATGGAGATGATTGCTGAGGTTGCCTGTGAAACAGGGCCATTGTTTAGGTCAAGTCCCACTGAGTTCACCATTTCATTGTCCTTTTATTTAATTAATTTTTAATATATATTTTCTGGTATTTTGCTTACTTTTGACCCTAAAAGATGTTCTCAGAAAGCAAACTAAGTAGGCGTTGTTGGCCAACATATTCAAACCTACAAATACAAATACACAGCAGCTAATGAAGTCTTAGCAACAATGCAAGACGTATCGGCACTGCCCACAGTGCAACTAATCCCTTCATTTGAGATGCATTATTTTTCGTGTCTTGTTTCTGGGAGGCTTCTGAATATTCTGGAGTAGTTCCTCCACCTCTTCTCATTGAAGTTTTTCATAATGACTCAAAAGAGATTAGGCATTTGTGATTTGATCCTATTCGGCCTCTGCAATCACTCTTACCAGCTAAATGAAGGAGTATAGTAGCAGGAGGTCAGCCAACACTTGACCTTTAAGAGAGCACCCTTTTTCAGGCACTATGTACCACCACTGATTCAGGGTGCACATACCCTTAGGTATACATCGGATCCCGACTGCAACTTCAATTCCTTTCTATTCAAGGAGAAATGACCCTTACACTTTTTGGTGGTCTGCTTCACAAGAATTATCAGCACTGGGAGTACTGATTAGTTTTTCAATACTTGTTTTTATGAGAAAGTCTTATCACTCATTCTCTCATCTGACAACTTCATAGCCTCTCCATGTTGCAAAGATTCCTTCGATGACCTTGAGTTGTATGAAGAGATTTCTCCAAGGCTAGAAACACATCCACAGCTTCCTCATCCCTCCACTCTCACTCTTTTGTCTCCTGTCTCTTGCTCTGAATCAGCATACATAGTTATTTATAACGGTATCAAAAAGTGTCTTGGTCTCTATCCTGGAACCTCCAGAATGTTTTCTGGAGGTAGGACAGCAAGTGGTGAGAGCACTGGCACTAGAGTGGGATCCTCGACAACATGAGTCTTTTCTACATCAATCTGATCCGTGACGTCCAACAATACGTTTAAGACGACACCATGGGCAAAAGTGGCTCCTTGTCAAAGATAACCTCAACTGAGAGTACTTGCTCAGTGTTGGCGTCAACAACAAATTCAACATCTGCAGTGGCCACAATAACGAGGTACTGACGCAGGTGAAGCGCTCAACAACAAAGGTACTATAGTGCCTATACATCTGGAGAGGGGGCAGAAACAGATGGTAAGAATGATGCATTCCCCAAATTCGGAGGAGCCTGAGCATTTGACCGTACCCTTTTATCATTTGCAGCCAATGGTATGGCTAAGCCTCTGTCAGAATCAGCTGGAGTTTGTTGACAAAAGACGACAACAGATCTTTAAGAAACCGAAGAGGTCTCTCTTACAGAATTATACATTTCACCCCTGCTCCGTTAACAACTATCCATTTCAGTGTTAAAACAGAAAAGGACACTCTGGCGTGTTTTTGACCGTCCTCCTACGTGTTGTGAACTTTTCAAAACAGAGCAGCCATTTCAGATGGCAAACTGCAAAAGAAAAATAAAATCATGGGGGTGGAACGTATACTGCCTAATCCTTCTGCAAGCTCTACATCAATGATTTAAAAATAAAAAAATATGAGCTTTTTTCATTTTTTCTTTGTTTTTTTAATTTAAAAAAATCATTATGAATGCCTTTTTGAAAATATTCTTGGATGTGGCTCGATCTGCAGGAAAACCCTAACAGATATAAATAATAAAGAAGGTATGCATTAAAGAGAAACTCAAGAGTCCAGTTACAAACAGGAACATTGGAGGGAAGAATAATGTTCTTGTAACATACTTCTTGCATCAACAAGGTCACTGTAGAAAAGGATTTAATGCATCTTGTCAAAATCTGACAGGACATAAGAGCAAGGCGGGTTTCCAATAACATACATGTCCTAGTACATGAGAGTTGTGCAGAAAGAAAAGCTCAGTTTTTGTTTTTATCATCTGGTTTGCAATTGAAGATTGTGTGGAGAAAGGATGCTCTGGACTCTAAGGGACTTCACAGAAGGGTGAATTCTTGCATTTCGTGCGCACATTCGAAAGGCACACACAGCCATATTATTAAACTGTGTTTTGCTGACAGGCATTCACACCACCCCCAGGCTTCATCCCTCCTCCACAGGGAAACAACACTATATTTTCTCATGTTTGATCACTGTGCGCCGGTGTTTGTGGAGGATCTAATGAGAGGGATTTTCGCTGTGTATCCCATCTGTCACACTGTAGAGAGAGACAGTGCTGTTGCTCAGCGTGGATTCCCATTTTAGGCGTCCAAGTTTCTTTCAGTATAAATAAGACACTGCAGCATGGAAATAGTGGTGGGCTGTAGTTTCTATGGAAACTAGAATTTTAGGAATCTCCCAGCTGGGCAAACAATAATGAAGTAGCTATTAAAACATATCATTAATGTAAGTAAAGATGATCCAGTGTCCGCCCAGCCTTAGACGGGTCATCTTGTGTCCTATCACAAGACCTCAGTGACATGGAAAATGGATGCAGCCTAGAGGCAAAATGCCACTGAGGCAATGAAACATAAAAGGTTCCCCAATGAAGGATTTCAGATAGAAGGGACAATCGTCTAAGCTCATATCTGGGAGAACCGTGGGAAACAACATCACTGCTTCCATAAAAGAGAGAACTGGCAACCTAAGTCTAACTAACCTGACATCAGTGGTATGAATACAAAGAGCATGAGTCATGCACAGTATCACGGACAGACCACATTGACCACAGAAGGTCATGACAGGCAGTACTGATGTGTTACAGAGGCTGAGAAGGCAGTCACTCTAGGATGAACAATGACTGCGGTCTACTCTAATTGCAGAAAAGCATGAAAGAAAACCTATAAGGCCGCAAAAATGTAATTAATTAATCTTTGACAGCTGAAGTTGTAAATTGATTTACAGAAATGAGTGGCTGACAGGTGGAAATAGAGCTAGTGGAAGGAGAGCTGTTGAATAGTTGTTTCATCGTATTTAAAGCAACGCAACAAAAAGGCTAGATGTGAAAGTAGCATTTTGTGAGAGTACCAAGATCTGCAACAGCACTGATGGCCCAAGTGGCGACAGAAGGAATACGCACTGCAGTCAATTCTAAAGTCATGCATCTTGTGAATTGACACCTAGAAGAGAAGATAAAAAAGAGGAGCTGTGGAGTGATGAGGTTCAACAAATAATTAAGGAGAGCAGTAAAAGATATAAAGTGGAGAGACATACAACTGCAATGTCGCTGCTTGGGGAAAGCTCTTCCATACATAAATGCACACAAATTGGTCAAGTAAACTACAGGGTTATTGCATATGATAAACTGTCATGTGGCAGTGAGGAATGTCGCAGGGATGCTGTGGTGCAATGGGAGACATGACTGGCAGTATATTGGAGTAAATGAGTTGAAGTCATTATTGAAGATGGCTCACCTGTGTATCCTCTCAACTTCTGGAGGCTAAATGTACAGAGGGACAGATAAGGATGAATTTGTTCCTGGTACATGCAGCGCGAATAAGACAGGGCTTGCACTATAAGCTGCATGAGAGGAGATCCCAAAATGTGGAGCTTAGAGAAGTCATGACCATTATTGGGACATTCACATAACTCTGTGATATCAAGTTCGGAGCGAATAATGAGTGGGAATGGGAACAAGCTTCATGGACAGAGAACCGTGTAACGCAGATTTAGCTAGTAGCAATAGAAGAACATATTTACTTGGAGGCACGGTAGAATGTCCAGAGCAAGATCTCAACAAGGGGTCTGGAACACAGAAGAACCCAGCATCAAACATGGCACAGGGGGCGCTGCGATTTGTAACTGGTTAAGCAATATACCAAGCATGTTAAAGAAAGTAAAGAACTGGACAGATTCCACTGACTCCCAGCATGTGGTAAGCAAGATTCATAAGCCATTGTACTTGCAAGTACAACTTACACATGCAAATAATACCATTCATGTTTTGTACCCACAAAATATGAATATATGCTTGTAAATATATATTTACTTGCATGTAATTTCATCCCAGGATGATACAATATTATGTGGGAATATTCCCTCCCTCAAGGCGAAGATGCCTTGGGAAGGATGTGCACACCAACAAAGTAGTGAGTGTGTAGAAATCACAAATTTCTATCCACCCCATTCCCACACTAGAAACAGTTGGAAAAATTACTTTTGTCGATGCAGGAGCAGATCTCTTTCTAGAGTGTGAACGGTGGGGAAGTAGGGGAAGGGACTTCTTCACAACAAAAAGATTTTCCAAGTGAATGGAAAAAAAACGTATGAAGCGCACATGCACTTATGCAAGTTATTTTTACAGAACTGTACACCATAAATAAACAAGCATTCAGGATGGCCTTCACAGGAACATAGAATGGAATTCTGAAAAGTTGGTCAAGAGTACTCCTGCGAACCTACAACTGATGTGGTTCTCTAGGCATACTCCTGGAAACATTTGTGAAATGTAAAAATGTGTACATCTAGACCCAAACGTAGGTGTAGAGCTACAAGTGTTGATTCACGCATTTGCTTGTGAATCTGTAACTAGGTTTCTAAATTCATAGTTCGATGGTCCCAATTTGAATAGCGCCTCAGTGCAATCCATGCGCTGTAGCAGCTACAGAGGAGTTAAACTGAAAATTAAGTTATTGTTTCTCTGACGATGACGTGTAAAGGGACAGAATATTCGCAGTGTCACAATAACGCTGTACCTTCATGGGACTGATTCCCACCACTCAGTTACTGCCCTCGGGCTTCGACGGCAAGCTTCGTCAAATGTTTGTCAGCTTGCAACATGTTCAGATTAAAAGGAAGGGGCAACTAGATGGTAGTACATTCATATCAGAATTCTCTTTATATTGCTCCACTCAAGGGACTCTTTAGGCTGAAAACGGAGATCGTGGAAAGCCAAGCAATAGGAAAATTCAAATTAAAAACACCCGAGGAAGTGACACTAGTGACCAGTTTTCTCTGAAAACGCAGAATGGAAACTTGAAAACAAATCATAAATAAAGGTGTGCAAAATTTGCATTGTGTAATTACACGAATTTTCAGGAAAATTACGCGAGGTTACAAGTAATCATGCTGACTGCCAAGATGTTGGTGCAGAGACGTTTTATATACAAATATTTTGCATTGTTTGTATTTGATGATTACTCTATGTCTGTGTTTACTATTCCATATCCTTTTATTTTTTTTGTCTATTTAAAACACTGAAATTTCATTGGTTATCTTTTAAAAGAGCTATGGGCAATGGAAGATTTGTTCAGCTCGTATGGCTGTGTTGTAGGATGCATGCACATGTTTACAAAAATATTTCTTTGATATGCTTAGTAAAGGATGAAAAACTGATTAGGGAATCAGGGTTGACCACAAAAAATCATACTCTCCTGCGGTTCTTTGCTGAAGACAGGAATTGAAGGTAGAGAGAACCTACTCAACGTTACCACAATGTTCTGTGTAGGAAACGGTTAGAGTCAGCGAGAAGTTTGCTTAAAGAAGTTGGAGTGTAGAAGTTTAGCACTGCAGAAAGATGCTAGGATCCACAACATTTCAACTACCTCCCTCCAATTGTTGCGGCCCAGGATTACAGCATGGGTGGGAGATGAGTGATAGGGTTCCCTGTTTGAGTTATTGTGAGTAGGGGGGCTGAACAGGTGCTTGCACATGCACAATGTCGATGGGGCAGGCAGCATGCAGCAGGCACCTACTGGCCATACGAGCTGCTCTTCGTCGCCCTCTTCAGGTCCTTTCCTCACCCAGCCTGCAGTCAGACCGTCTTCCATCTGCATCCACTCCTCTGAACAGAGACACGGCTTCCATTCTGCCAGCTTCACAACACGGATGGTACGCACAGACAGGCACGTAGGGGATGTCGGGACCAGGAGCTGCACAGGATTGTACCAGTGTGTGTGAGAGCAAGGCGGCATTCCCCTGGGGGGATTTTACATTTACCCCTCAACTTAAGATGCACTTAAGGTCCCTAATAGCTATTCCCATGGTTAGTTCATGTCTTCTGAATGTTTGATCCCGTGATCTCTGAAAGCTGGTCAGATGATCTTTCTATATGCACATCTAGTATTCTCATCCCCTGGCCTCTAAATACTCGCTCCATGCTCTCTGAATACTCTCTCTAGGGCCTGTTTAGATTACAAAATGCTCCTCTCGTGACTTTTGATGCTCATCACATCCCACTCTCAAAGCTCATCCCTAATCCCTCTCAATGTGCATCCTCTAATGCTCATATAATTGCTCACTCAGCATATATACAATAACTTTCTAAACTTTCTATATACTTTAACTGCATGGTATCTACTAATCTAATGACTCTCACAGCACCGGATTCACAGATCTTCCCTGCAACTCTTACACACAATAGAGCCACTATTCCACCTATACTCATGTTCACAGAACAGAATCTACTAATTCAACCCACAATCTTCACAACACATGGAATTTGGCATTCTTGACATCACATTTTAGGCAGCATAAAATCCAGCATCCCCTTTTACATGACCTCTGACATAGAATGGAATTATCATTCCTAACTCCAGGTCCCCATCATGAGAACATGCTTTAAATTCAGAAACACTGAATATCTGCCCAAGTGCAAGATCTTAGAATTGTTTTTAGGAAATATCTTTAAAAAATGTGGAAGCAGTATTTCACAAGCTTTACTTTCCATATTTTTGTTTTATAAAAAATAAATTATACAATTTTGACCGAATTCAATATTAAAAAGCGCAACTATGCTGTTCTTATGTTCTTGGAAATTTGTATTTAAAAATGGGAATATAAAATAAAGAAAACTGAGAGGCAGGCAAACTGAACTCTGTTACGGTAAGGCAATCAGGCTGCTCCAGTGTCTTATTATGTAATGCAGTACCAGTGAGCCTCAGTTATTATTTTTCAGCTAGCTTAGAGGGGGCATCTTACCTGCTTTCTTCATATGTTAAAGCTGTTGCTTCCCTTGAAAAGGAGAAATACGGCTGATGATATTAAGGAGGTTACCTGTGATGGAGAAGTCGAATTAAACAAAAACGTAACGGTATAGCCTCGATCACAGGATCTGAGTGAATTGGACAGCAAGTAAACTGCTTAACAAAAGTGGTAGGAAGACCAAGAAAAAACTGTGGAAAAGAAAGAGTAGAAGAAAAGTTCCCTAAAGACCGTGCACAAAAATTGCATATAGGCCTGGCCCACTCAAATGTCTTTGCTGGAGTCAAAATCAAGACAGTAGAGGCTGGCAAATCTATGGTTAGAGGTATGAGGAGCAGTCACATGTAGCTCTTTCCATGTGGCACCTCAGTACATTTCTTCTGAAGGGACATTTTTAAGGTCTGCCTTGACGACATAGCTGTCACTAGAGAAATATGTGCGCATCACTAGAAAGGGCGTTTGGCTCCTCTCACATATTGGGAGCCAGGAGTACATGTTCTGGTTGGGCTGAAGTTGTGTGCTTTCACCAAAAACGTGCTTGCCCACCACGCAGCTGTGACCATTCTGTTTATTTATCTAGCTGCCTAAGCTTGAACTTTCAGTAGCATATAATATTGGAACGCTATTAAAGTGTCTTAAATAACCAGGTATTGTATGTTGTTTTTCTCTGGCAACAGCACAGATGAGAGGGCAACCATTAACCTACATGGATTTTTAGTTCTGGCTAGACAGTGCAAATGTCACTTACTCTTTTAACCTACACCAATATTATTCTACAGTTCTTTACTTCCAACACAAATACATATCTATTCCCATACTATTTACTTGCAATGCTTCACATTGAATGAATGAATGAAAATAAATTTATAAATTGCAACTGCTGCTTCATAAGAAGCGTCCTGGGGCTAAAATAAAACAAGTAAAGAAAGAGAAATTCTAAGGTTCAAGGAACCGGAAGGTCTTCAGTTGGGTTCTAAACAGACTTTCATAGGAATGTTGAGAAGGTACAAAGGTAAAGAGTTTCCAGATGGTGGGTGCAAGAAAAGAGAATGATCTGCCACCATAAATAACTCAGCGCACTTTTAGGACATTAAGTAAATTATGATTTGCTGAGCGAAGCGCCCTAGAATAAATATATTTTTTACCCTGTTATTAATGTAAGATGGGCCATACTAAAAAAAACTCTGGGTGTGCTCAGAAGTGCAATAAACTTAATTCTAGATCGGATTGGTTGCCAGTGAAGTGATTTAAGGTATGAGATGATGGAATGTCTTTTTGGAATATTCAGTACAAGACGGGCAACAGTGTTCTGGACACACTGAAGCCGAGTTAAGCAGGTCTTGCGAGATTCTCAAGTAAAGAGCATTAGCACAGTCTAATCTTGATATTATCAGGGCATGTGTAATACCCTTCCGCGTGGCTAAAGGGAGATACTTTTAACGTTTTTTCAGAGATTTCAACAACCCGAAGCAAACAGCAGCCGTGACATGTACTTGGAGTTTGAAGGATAAAGTCAAATCCAACAAAACCCCAAGATTTCTAGCAACTGTTGAAGGTGCAGGTATTTGCCCCTGCTTAGGGGGCCAAAGTATTGAAGAATAAATAGGAGAAGGTGTACCGAATATCAAGATAACAGTTTTAGCAGCATTAAGCTGTAAACAGCTATTAAACATCCAGCTTACAACAGCTGTGAGTCAGCCCTGAAAATTGCTGGCCACAGAATCATCAAGCTGTTGAAAGGCCAACATAAGTTGTGTGTCGTCCGCATATGATACGATGTTCCAGCCCCAATGTTGTATCACAGAGGCCCAGTGGGTGTTAAACAGGCTGGGCCTCAGTGCTGAGCCTTGCGGGACACCACAACATATAGATTTAGACTGGGATGTAAAAGGTGATAAAAATACTGCTTGCTGCCTTTCAGATGGATAGGAACACAACCAATCAAAGGCCCTACCAGCTATTCCAAGATACTCCAATCTGTGAAGGAGGATTTTATGGGACACAGTGGCAAAAGCAGCAGAAAGATCTAATAGAATGACCACAGCCTTCTGTCCCAAAACATGATTAGTTCTGATATATTCCGTAATCTCCAGAAGGGAAGTTTCCATGCTAAACCCAGCACAGAAACCAGATTGGGAAGGATGGAGAATATTGTTCCATTCAAAGTAGTTGTTGATTTGACAAAGCTTCCAACATCTTCCCTAAAATATGAAAAAGGGGAATTGGTCTATAATTACTCAACGTGAGTGGATCAGCATTTTTTTTTTTTTTAAAGAGACACAGTAAGTGCCCTTTTCCAAAATGAAGTCGCTTTGCCCTGCTCAAGAGAGAGGTTAAAGATTCATGCTAGTATTTGTCTTTGATAATATGTGGGGAAGGCATGGATCAAGAGGCAATCCAGATTTTACTTTTTACAGAATTAATTCTGATTTAGCCAAAATAAATCTTTTAAAAGGATTCCAATAACAGACATTTCCGTTTGTGAGAGGGACACAGAAAGGACCTATTAAAGAGAGTGGAAAAAATAAGATAGATCTTCCACTAACTGCTGAGAGGTCATAATGCGCTGCTTACACTTAAGACTCAGGTTTTAGGAATAACTCAATAATTTAGAAAATTGTTCTAGGAACATTTTCTATTTGTTGAGTAAAAAAATCTTTTTTTTTGCTTTCCCAAAAATATTTTTTCTGAATTGCTTCAGGGCTGCACAATAGACCTGCTTTTCTTACTCTCGTAGACTACCCTTGATTTCCTTTCTAATTGTTTACATTTTAGTTTCTCACACTGAAAACAAGATGAAAACAAACCAGCAGAAGGAATAGTTATTTTCCTCGTACTGGTTTTTAACGTTGCCAGGATGTCGAAACCCGACAATAATGTGTTATTAAATGTATTGACTGCTGCGTCAATTCCCATACACATATTCATTTTTGTCTCAGAGAACAGTTTGCTAAAGCTCAGATCAGAAATAGAGTTCCAAGCTCTGAAGGTCACTTCAGAGTTAGACGTAGCCATCTGGGTCATGACCTGGTTAACATAGAATGGTACAAGAAAATGGTGAGTCCAGGTAAGTTGAAGAGGAGGAACTGACAGCAACAAGGAGTAACTGGAGAAAATAAGGTTGAGTATATGGCCCCCGATATCGATACTATCCTTAACAAGCTGTGTAAGATTAAAACTCGACATAGAATTTATGTACTTCTCTGCGAATCCATCATAAGAGTCATCTAAGTGAATATTAAAATCCTTGAATGCTACACAATTAGAGCTTTGTATGTAAAAGGGTGTGATGGCGGTTATCAGAGCCTCCACAGGCTGAAAGGAGGCTTTTGGGGGATGATAGACGGGAGCACCAGAGAGGGTACAGTTACCAGATATCTTTAGAGAAAAGATCAATTTCTCAGTGAGTCCCAAACCCTTCAACATAGAAAAGATGCATACAAATTTAGGACAATAAAAAGCGGCAATCCCACCCCCAAGGCCCACTAATCTATCAACATAAATAGTCCTTTATTATAGCCAAAGAAATATCCAGACCGGAATTTGCATTAGGCTATGTTTCTGTTAAGAACATAATATCCCACTCATTATCATTGAGTAAATTCAAAATGTGTGTTTTATGCTTGGGTAGGGATCGAACAGTAATAAGGCGGGCTTTTATATCCACATAGTTAGACTGTGTATCCCCCTCAACAAAACTTAGGAGGGAGCGTTGTTGTCTCGCAAGGGGCTATGCAAGGATTGTCAAGCGAACTGCAACATTACCATACAACATTCCTTTAAAGCCAGACTTATTGGCATGGCCAATGGTTACTCTTTTTGTAAGTGTTACAATATCTGCTTTATTATTTCTGAAATCGGCTCCAAGTCCACAAAGAATGGGCCTTTTGAAAGCATAAGGATTCCTATGTGCATGCTAGATACAAGGAGGCCTTCTTACTGGTGGTTCCCAGGTACAAGCATGAACACCTAGGAATCAGGTCTTTCTCTGTCAGTGCCACTCAGCTGTGGAATTATCTTCCGGCCATATTGCACAAAACTCAGGATCTCCGATGGATTCTTAAGACGCTAAAAACGCTGATGTTCTTGCAATAGATTCTAGGGTATCACGCTTTGCTTGGTTTATTACCCCCCCAGCGCCTGGACACCTCTGTAGGTATAAGTGTGCCATTACTTAGCATAACTTAAAATAGAATAACATAACACAGCATAACATAACATAAAATAACATAACATAAACAATTTTGCTTGGGACTACTTGGAAGTCAGTAGTGTGAATAGCGCCAGAGTTTACAACAGTTGTTTCATCTTCCTAATGTCTCTGATTTTATCACAACAGCGCCTTGTGTCCCTTCTCGTGTCTAAGTTGTGAAGATAGCTCTCTGCTGGAGAAGAAGGTTTAGGGAATAGGATGAAAGATAAATTATTGGTTTATGCGTAAATCAAAAAACAATTTTGGAAGAAAATAAGGATATATAAAAAATCCGTCCAATTATGGAATGTAGTGTACAGGTCCTAAGTACAAAGTGCCTAGACTTCATTCACCCTTCTGGCCTGTTATGGCCACTAACAAGGAAAAGTTACTTAATGATGATCCTAGCATTTATCAATGGAAATTTAGTTGAAATACAGAATAATTAATCTCTCAGCTCATGTGGCAGGATCATAGACAACTTTTTCAGAGTAAAAATCTCTCCAAAAAGGTCTTCTTTGTAGGCGCCGATCTGCAAGCCCTATCAATAATTCAAAAGAAGTGATTGGACAGGGCCATTCTAATTTTTAACACCCTCTTTTTAAATGGAAAATACAGCAAATTTAAAAGAAGTGAAACTGGACAGGCAGCTGCTTCAAAAAGCTGAAGAGAATCACTGCTTCCTCAAGGGAGTCAACATCTCCAGTGCTATACAATGCACCGGAGTGCCTGCTTAAACTAGAGGTCTTCCTTAAGTTTTACCATACCACTAATGCCACTGGGGTGCAGCGGGGGCCTATTGTGATTTCAGTCTAGATTGCTATGGTGGGGAACTACTACTACATAGTAGTATGTTTTTGTCCGTCATGGTGAGACTTTTTAAAGGTTAGTCATAAACAGTTAATAGAATAGCAAGATCAGACCTCAAGAGGTTTGTTGAAAAACTAGTGGAATAATAACATTTTTGAAAGGATAACGATAAACTTGAACTAAAGAACAAGTTACTTACCTTCGGTAACGCTTTTTCTGGTGGATACAGTATCTGCCTGTGGATTCCTCACCTTGTGAATATTCCCTGCGCCAGCAATATACGGAAACTTTTGTAGCAGTCCACGCCGATGAGGTCGAAGACGACGTCACAAAGACACGGCTCCGCTCGCGACTCCGCTGGCGTCACCGGCTCCATAAGAAGACCTCGTCGGCGTGATGACGTCAGTTCTGCCCTTTTTTCCGTGCCTTTGAGGCACACGGACGGACTGACAGCAATATATACACAGTATACACAGTACATAATATACAAATCAACACACACAGTGTGGAGAATAAATAGGAAGGCAAAATAAATAACAATGCCTTTGACAGTAACAAATACATTTTGAAACATCATCATTAGAATTGTAGGTATACAAGGGTGGACAACGGGGAGGCGGGTGGGTCAGTGAGGAATCCACATGCAGATACTGTATCCACCAGAAAAAGCATTACCGAAGGTAAGTAACTTGTTCTTCTGATGGATTCATCTGCCAGTGGATTCCTCACCTTGTGAAAAGATTCCCACAGCAGTCCCACTCCCGGAGGAGGGTGTCCACCCTTCTATACCAAAAAGTCCTGAAGGACGGAACGTGCAAAGTGTCCGTCCCTCCTCACCTCGGTATCTAAGCAGTAATGCTTTGCGAAAGTGTGAAGGGAGGCCCAAGTTGCCGCCCTACAAATGTCCTCCACAGGAACACCTCTAGACAAAGCAGAAGTGGAAGACTTAGCTCTAGTAGAATGAGCCCTTAAACCCTCTGGGGGTTCCTTACCAGCCAAACAGTAGCATATCTTGATGCACAAGACAATCCATCTGGAAAGGGTGCGCTTGTGCACCGCTCGGCTTTTCCTGCAGCAACAAAGCCCACGAAGAGCTGGTTGTCAACTCGAAAGTCTTTTGTCCTGTCAAGGTAGAAGCTCACCGCCCTCGTAAGGTCCAAGCGGTGAAGCCGCTCCTCCTCCTTGGAAGGGTGAGGGGGAGGATAGAAGGAAGGGAGGGTAATGGTCTGCCCCAGATGGAAGGGAGTTACCACTTTAGGCAGAAAAGCAGCCCTGGTCCTGAGTACCATTCTTTCAGCATGAATGGTCAAGAACGGGGGTTTTGAACTCAGAGCTTGAAGCTCACTTACCCTCCTTGCCGAGGTGATCGCAATGAGAAAAACCGTCTTGAAAGACAACAGTCTCAAGGGACACTTGTGTAAGGGCTCGAAAGGAGAACCCATCAGATAAGTTAAGACAAGATTTAAGTCCCATTGAGGCACAATAAAAGGAGTAGGAGGAAACTTGTTTGTAAGGCCCTTTAGAAATCGTAATACAATAGGCGATTTGAACAAGGACGACTGATCCGGCAAGCAAAGGAATGCCGACAAAGCCGATAAGTATCCCTTTACAGTGGCTACAGCAAAACCTTGCTGAGCAAGAGAAAGGGCAAACTGAAGAATGTCAGATAAACGAGCCCTCAAAGGATCAATTGACTTCTCCCAACACCAGAGCACAAATTTAGACCACCTATAGAAATAGATAGATTTGGTAGAATGACGTCTGGCAGACAAAATTACATCTACCACATCTGGCGGGACAGAAAAAGAATTTAGGTTGCCCCGTTCAATCTCCAGGCATGAAGGTGTAAGCTCTGGAGGTGGGGGTGTAGAACCTGCCCCTCCGACTGCGAGAGGAGGTCTGCCCTCAGAGCGAGACGGAGCGGAGGGCACGAGGAGAGGTGGAGAAGATCTGTATACCACATCCTTCTTGGCCAATCCGGGGCGATCAATATGACTTGGGCCCGGTCTTGGCGAATCTTCCTCAGAACCCGAGGAATCAAGGGTATGGGAGGAAAAGTGTAAAGGAGATGCAAGTCCCATCTCAACTGAAGCGCGTCCCCCAAAGCTCCCTGCATCGGATACTGGAGACTGCAGAATGACGGGCAGTGAGAATTCTCGTGAGTGGCAAACAGGTCCACCTGAGGAGTTCCCCACATCCGAAAGACGTGACGAACCACCTCCGGATGAAGCCTCCACTCGTGGTCGGCGGAGAACTGCCGACTGAGACTGTCTGCACCTACGTTCAGAACCCTGGCCAGATGATTTGCCATCAGACAAATCTGATGATTCTGAGCCCAGGACCAGAGACGCAGAGCCTCTCTGCAGAGACAAAGAGACCCCACTCCTCCCTGCTTGTTGACATACCACATCGCGGTAGTGTTGTCCGTCAGGACTTGAACCGACTGACCGCAAAGGGAAGGGAGAAAGGCCTTGAGCGCCAAACGTATTGCCCGCAATTCCAGAAGGTTGATGTGAAGCAACCTTTCCTCTTGAGACCAAAGACCCTTGATCTCCAGATCCCCCAGATGAGCACCCCACCCTAAAGTGGATGCATCCGTTATCACTGTGGCCACCGATGGAGGTAGATGAAAGGGCTTTCCTTGAGACAGATTGCCCTCCACGCTCCACCAAGACAGATCCGCTGCAGCTTCTCCCGAGATCCTCACAGACTCCCTGAAATCTCCTTTGTGCTGATACCACTACCTGCGGAGGCACCACTGGAGTGCCCTCATGTGCCAGTGTGCATGGTTGACCAACATAATGCAGGAAGCAAACAGACCGAGCAGGTGAAGGACCTTCAGGACTGGAACGACCGCTCCATTGTAAAACAAAGGAATCATTTCCTGTATGTCGAGAACCCTTTGTGGAGATGGGAATGCCAGACACACAGTAGTGTCCAGTACCGCCCCTATGAACAGGTTGCGCTGAGAGGGCACCAGGTGAAATTTGGGTACGTTTATCAAAAAACCCAATTTGTAGAACAGTTGAGTTGTAACCTGCAAATGATGAAGCACCTTCCCTGGCGACTCCGCTTTGATCAGCCAGTCGTCCAGATAGGGAAAAACTGAGATCCCCGACCTTCTGAGATGGGCTGCCACCACTGCCATCACCTTGGTGAAGACTCGAGGTGCAGTAGTAAGACCAAACGGAAGGACCGCAAACTGATAATGTTGCGACCCTACCGTAAACCGGAGATACTTCCTGTGCGACTTCAGGATGGGGATGTGGAAATACGCATCCTGCAAGTTGATCGACAACATCCAGTCCTCCTGATTCAGCGTCTGAAGAACCTGCGCAAGGGTAAGCATCTTGAACTTCTCTTGCTTCAGATAAAGATTCAAGATCCTGAGGTCCAATATCGGACGCAATCTGACATCCTTTTTCGGAATCAGGATCCCTGACCCATCTCCTGCTCTGGAACCACCTCTATCGCACCTTTCATTAGTAACGTCAGGACGTCCTCCTGCAGGAGAAGACGGTGGTCCTCCGAGCAAGCACCTTGACAAGGAGGGTAATTTGGAGGAAATTCCCGAAAGGGAAGGGCGTACCCATTTTCTACAAGATCTAGAACCCAAAGGTCTGTAGTAACCAATTCCCAATCTTGTAGAAAATGGGAACCCGGCCCCCCACAGGACCAACATGATCCAGAATGGTGGATCTAGGGCTGCTTTGCGGTGGTGGGAGGGGCTGAGGAAGAGGAGGAGAGCTGCCGACCTCGAGAGCGACCCCTGAGTCTGCCTCTGTAGCTCTTATACAGAGTGCCTTGTTGCTGTTGCTGCTGCTGCTGCCTGTAAGAACGAAAGGTTGACCTTCCGAAGCCCCTGTACCTCTTGAACGAACCCCTTCACTGAGATTGAAGGCCCAAAGATTTAGCCGTTGCCTTACTCTCTTTAAATCTTTCAAGCGCAGCATCTGCTTTCTTGCCAAAGAGTTCAGAGCCATCAAAAGGCAAGTCCAATAGCGTTGACTGAACATCAGGGGAGAATTCCGAAGATTTAAGCCACGCACTACTCCTGGTGGCAACAGAAGACCCCATGACTCTTGCAACCGAGTCAGCTGTGTCCAAGCCACTTTGGATAACCTGACGTGCCGCCGCTTGGGTATCCGAAAGGACCTCATTGAAACCTATCCTATCCTCTTCAGACAGCTTAGGGGCCAGCTGCTTTGCTGAGTCCATAAGTGCATGGATATACCGTCCCAAAAGACAGGTGGCATTCGTCGACTTAAGGGCCATGCTGGCAAAAGAGAAGACCTTCTTGGCCGACTGATCCAGTTTCTTCGCCACCCTGTCACTCGGGACTTGGGGAAAATAACCCGATGATTTTCTGGAACAGGCAGCCTGAACCACCAGACTCTCCGGAGATGGGTGAGATGTCAAAAAGTCTGGGTCCCCCGGAGCTGCCCTATACCTCCTGGCAATAACTTTAGAGACTGCCGGAGCAGAACAGGGCTTACGCCACATCTCCATTACTGGCTCTATAATGGCGTCATTAAAAGGGAGTAAAGGCTCCGAAACAGCAGAAGGAGAGTGCAGAACGTCTGTTAAGATGTTGAGCTTGAACTCTGCAGAAGGCAATTGCAGATCTAAAAGTTCAGCTGCCTTCTTTATAACGGCTTTTTATGGAGCCACATCCTTTGAAGGAAGGTCAGAAGGAGGAGTAATCTCCCATTCAGGTGATAAGTCCAGGCCACTAGCCTCCTTCAACTCATCAAACACATCGTCCGATTCCATGAGCTCCCCTTCCTCTACTTCCTCCAACAGGTATCTTTGCTCATCCAGCACCCTTTGGGCCTCCCTCCTACACCTGATCCTCACAACTGGAGTCGGCGGCGCCGTAACCGAATCCGACGGCGCCGGGGCCGGAGCCGTGCGCGGATCCGATGGACCAGCCGGCGTCGAACGATGTCGAGTCGGTGCCGGTGAAGAAGGGAGCGGCGTCGATGTCCTCGGCGCTGGTAGATGCCAAGACGGCGTCGCCGGAAAAAATGGCATGAAGGGAGCCTGAGGATAGGCTTGGGAACTCCCAAACTAAAAGCCATAGGACCCGAAGGTGCACCAGAGGGGTACATGGCTCTGGAGAAGACTCCGTACATAGCATTAAGATAATGCGTAGGGTCCTGACCTGGTCCTGGAAATGCAGGATATTGTTCAGGCATCACCGGACTTGGGCCAACCGGCGCTGACGGTGGAATCAGCGGAGCCGAAGGCTCTCCCGGAGCTGGAAGCTCCTCAATCGGAACCGGGGACGAAGGCGGAGACGGAGATGGAGCCGGTGTCGGAGATGGAGCCGGGCCCGGAGCTGGAGAATGTTCCGGTGAAGCCACAGGTGACGACAGGCCAATAGGTGAATCTGGAACGGGCGAGGGAGACACAAAGTCCTTACGGCGTCAGGAGAGGGCGACGTCGATCTCGGAGCCGCATCCCTATCCGAGTGACATCGAGATGAATGCCTCCTCTTCTTCTTGTGCTTCCTAGATTTAGAAGCATGCCCCGAAGTCGACTCAGACGCCGACCTCGACCTCCTCCGGCCTCTTTTTTCTTTCTTCATTTTGGCAATGAAGAGCTTTGCTTCCCTTTCCTTAAGACACTTGGAGCTCATCTTGCGGCAGCAAGAGCATCCTTCCACATCATGGTCCGATGACAGGCACCACACGCAGTCGTCATGCGGATCCGTTATCGACATGTGTTTCCCACATTCTCGACAAGGTTTGAATCCAGACTTCTCCGTCGGCATTTTCGCTGAATAAGACAAAGAGAAACCAGCAGAAAACAAAGTAACAAGAATAGCTACAGAGAGAGATTCACGAAATCCGTTGGCATCGACGGCGCGGAAAAAAGGGAACTGACATCATCACGCCGACGAGGTCTTCTTATGGAGCCGGTGACGTCAGCGGAGTCGCGAGCGGAGCCGTGTCTCTGTGACGTCGTCTTCAACCTCATCGGCGTGGACTGCTACAAAAGTTTCTGAATGTTGCTGGCGCAGGGGGTATTCACAAGGTGAGGAATCCACTGGCAGATGTATCCATCAGAACAGGTTATGCAAAGAAGCCAGACTCTCTGGGGTGTCACTCATGATGCCTGAATCCAGGCAATTGTGTCTTGTGAATTCAAGGATAGACCTCTAATTTACCACCTTACAGATTTCAGTGATGGACACAATTTGTCAGCATGAAAAGAAGTATCTCTTAACGTAGCTCTCACAGCGCCTTTTTACTAACGAATAGTCTGCCACAGCCCTCAAAGGAAGTTGTTTATTAGCTTTCTAATAACGGAGTCTCACTCATTAAATGATCAGTCCTGCCAGTAACTGGTAAGATGTTGCTTGACCTGCATGTGTGAGACCATAGTTGAAGTACTGCTATTTAGAGTTTCTGGTTATCTTTGTTAGCTATAGGCAGTTAAAAAGAACTTAGGACCTGATCTATGCTTTGGCGGCTGGGATACTCCGTCACAAATGTAACGGATATCCCGTCCGTAGTGTAACAAATAAATGATATCCTATGGCATTTGTAATAGGGCAGACAGGATAACTGCCACGTTTGTGACAGAGTATCCATTCCACCAAAGTCTAAAGTAGGCCCTTCATTGCCATCAAGCATATGAAGGATGTTGGCAGTAAACAGGGACGATTTGGGCAAAAGATGGACAGACGTATAGGCTGATTTACAAAAAAAACAGGCACCCCATTGGCAGAAAGCAGCAAAGGGCAGGTGGGATAGGGAAAGGAAAAAAATAAGTAGTCTTGAAAACGAAATAAAGATGAGGAGAAAGAAAGGGGAAAGAAGAAAGAAGTGAACGGAAGGATGCATGCAAAGAAGGGAACTAAAATAAAGGATGACTGGTGAAAGTATGGAAGAAATGTACAAAGAAAGGAAGGCTAAAAAATGGTGAAAGATTGCTACAAGGAAGGGTGAAAGTTCTTATGACTGGGCGAAAGGGTGGATGGCTGTATAAACTGATAGCTGGATGGAAAGGTAAGAGGATGGATAGTTGGATGAAAAATAATGAACGGATTAAGGAATGGATGTGTCAACAGAGGTTAAAAGACGGATGGATTGGTGAAACAATGGATGGATTAATAGAAGGGTGGATAAATGGTTGGATAGATGAAGGTGGATGGAAGGGTGAAAGCCCGGGAGAGTGGATAGACGGGTGAGAGGGTGCACGGGTTACTGAAATGGTAAGAGCTTGGATGGATTGATGAATAGGTGGTGAAAGGATGGACTGACTGACAAAGGAAGCTGTAAAGAAGAATGAAAGTGTATTTGGGAGAACAGATAGTTAGATGAACGGGTTGGTGAAAGGATGCTTGTACTGATTTATAACAGGATAAACGGAAGGCTAAGAGGATGGATTAAGGGTGAAAGTAGGGATGGATGGATTGATGTATGTATGGAAAAATGGATTGGCAAAAGGATGGATGAATTAAAGTATAGATGGATAAAGCTTGGATGCATTAAAGGATATATGATGTTGGAGAGAAAAGATGAATGGATTACTGGATGAATGGCTACTTGGAAAAATGAAAGGACGTATGGGTGGATGGAGGGGTGAGAGGATGGTTGGGTGGATGGGTTGATGAGTGGAGTAATAGTGGAATAAGATGGGTAGACAGATGGAAAGGCAAAAGTATACATAGATGAGGGAATAGAAGGATGTTATATAGAGACTGATGTTTGACACTCGATGCCTGGTATCAGTCGTGATGAAAAATTTGCTAACAGGATCTATTCCAACCTTTTAATGCAAAACATATACTAAGCTGTATGATCTGACTATCTACTTGCAGTTCAACTGATGTATTCAAACCTGTGTTTCGATGTACTGTGAAAACAACCACAAACAATATAAAAAAAAGTACTTAATATAATTGCACGTCATGATCAACACTAAAGGTTTTCCTATTTATGAACTCATGTTGCTATTCTAAGTGCGAAATAACATGCTTTAAAAACGTCAAAGGAAATTATCCTGCTGGCTATATTGGACTTAAAGAGTTTCTTAATTTGTGCATTATTAAAACAATTCACAAAGTGGATCTGCTGAGCACGTGTGCTAACCTGTTCGTAATATACTATGAACAAGCAGTTGACCACTGAGGTTTTACAAGACCCAGTGATCAGTGTCTCACACCCATGGTTGCACCCAAAAAGACAAAGAAGTGGAAATAATTTATAAAGCGGGGGCAAGTTGGGAAAGATTATGCCTTCAACGCTTTCTTCACTAAAGTCTTCTCATAACAAAGCTGTGATGACAAGCAATCCACTGACGTTCAACACATTTCTAGTGAGCTTCCAGACACTGAGACCCCAGACACTGAACCGTAATGCCCATGTTGGGGGTGATACTACCTAAGCATGGAGTAACTTCTAGGGGTCACAGAGTAGGTTCCAGTAAGGTCCTGGAGCTTTAGCTGAGTTGACTAAGTTGATGAGATAAATGCCTCCGAAGGATACCTAGAATTTCCCTTCAAATCTCCCAGCGTGGTTGTAAACTGGATTTTATCTCGGGATAAAATCACGATGACAAAAAAAGACTTATATTGATCTTACCACCGAAAAAAACACTTTCAAGAGCCATCAAAAGTTTGTGGGTAAAGTGGAAAATCACTTAAAAATTAAGTGCTTGAGTCTTAAAAAGCGGACACGGCAATAACTGTAATTTGGCAGCCCGTTTTGATCTCCTTATCAGTTTTGATTGCTTCATTCCATATTTAAAAAACAACACACTTGTAAATTGATACAAGCCACCCAGCTGTCCTCTGCAGCACAAATTTGGTTAAATTTGCCTTCATTAGAAAGAAAAATGGAAAGTAAATGGAGATAGAAATTGCTGCTTCACTGTGAAATGAGAACTATTTCTACAAAGTGTTTCAAGATCCTGCAGACAAACTGATACTCAGTGTAAATATGATTCCATGATCAATGGAATAGCAATTCTTGCCCACATGTATAGGGGCAGCATGGGGCCTAGTAACTATATTCCCGTACCTCCCTAGATCCCCCCTAGATCTATGTCATTTCATCTGAGCATATACCAGAGACCTATCATTTTCGAAACACCTTTTTGATTAAAAGAAAATAAAATGGCGCATTTTGCTACACCCTGTCGTACAAGAACATTTAAAAAACGAATTTTCTGATATTTGAAATGCTAATGAATTTCAATGTAACCCTTTCATGTCAAATAAAACGTAATTGGGCCTTTTTCTTAAAACTGTTTAGAATTACATGAAAACTAGCCATCCATTGCCATTATCTTTGATTTTACACCAAACCTTACAGAACTCACACCTAAACCTTATTTCATTCTAGCTACATTCTTGACCATACTCCCAAAAGTGGCCACAGAGTTGTTAAATGCTGATCAGATTATTACTTTTGTTTCATGTTCTCGATTTTCAATCCCGAAAATCGGAGTTGAAGGGCATTTAATCTTTTTGTAGATACTCAACTATATATTTACACGCATTTGCTGGTTAGAACATCAGGAGCTCTCTATCCAAGATCTTAATTAACAGTCAAGAAAAATTAGTTAGCCATTAAAGACATGGTCAACAAGCAAAACCTGGATTTACTTTGTGTGACGGAAACGGGGTTTAATGATAGTTCATCTTAAATTGTAAAGGATATGACCTCCTAGAACTTTAATGTTATAACCTTTCACTACATGGTAAGGGAGGTTGGGGCTTTGCTTTGCTGGTAACAGTGCTCAATTTGAGCAGGTGGTTGAAGGTGGGGAAGAACGAGGAAGAAAAAGATTGGAAAACTGTGGCAAAGAGAGACAAAAGACATGGAAAAGAACTTGCAACAGTGAGATAAAAGTGCAAGTAGTTTATAGTGGTGGATGAAAGAGGCTTCAAATCTAAAACGGCCTTGGTATTCAGCAACCATGGCATTTGGAAGTGCCAGAAGTGTGCTTCAGAGGAAAACTTTGGCCTCTGCATTTATTATGTTACAAATTAAGCACTGGCTTGTAAAGAGCAATCTGACATGTACTAAACTTGTTTTTTTTCCCTCTTCAACCCTCAGAATAAGAGATTTATCCAATTACCAATGGATAAAGGTTCTGGTTTACAGACCACCAGGGAGAGGTTAGGGGGCGTAAGATCTGTTAGTAACATATTTCAGATTCGACTCACACTGTCATGTTGGGTAATCTTAATATTAATTATGATGGTCCTTAAGTACTTATCAGTACTTAGCTCTGAAAAACACACAGGTCTGTTTTCTTTGTTTAGCTGGAATACGATTGCAGCCCTTCCCACACATCTCAAGGGCTAGGCCCTTCAAATTGTTTCTTGTAATTCACCTTTACGTCTACCTTTTTGCTTGTTTGCAGTGCTTGGGTCAGATCACTACTGATTCCCAATTTCGTGCTACTCTTGCAAAACACCTAAGGGATCAATGGGCCCAACGTCTTTAGTAGCGTGTCAGAATTTTTTTTTTGAGGTGGAGGAGCTTTCCCAACTTGTATTTTGCAGTGGATCTTTTGACCACTGACCCTCATCATCTTTTGGATTAATACTTTGGGTACAGGGCTCTGTTTTAGATCAGATGGACCCCATGATCTTACATCTTGCTGACTGTTTTGTCCCTTGAATAGTTGTTTTACCAAGGAATTAGCAGATCTTAAAAACAACTTTGTATCCCTAGAAAGCCGGTAGTTTCCCAATTATGATCCTATTCTCAGAGTTCAGTGGTTATGACTTAACCACATTTCAAAAGGGTAATTAGGAAAGCTAAAGCAGCATTCTTTAGAGAGAAAGTTTTACTGACCCAAATATTGCAGCTGCTATTTTTTTCTGTTAAGAGATTTAAGGATTCACCAAAACAGTTTTGACCTTTACTGTTGGAAGAAGAAGTACAACTGAATTGCTGATTATTTTGAACACAAAATTACCATAATCGCATTGGCTTTGACGGTTCGCAACTCACTGATGTGGGCCTTATTCCTCAAGTCTAAGTTTGCACGTGCTATTCCTATCTTAAAGAGGCCTGTTCTGGATTCCAATGATTTGTTGAATTTTCGTCCCATATTTCAGCTCCCTTCTTTGGGGAAACTCTTGGAGAGAGCTATTTTATTTCAACTGTCGAATTTTGTAGAGGCTAATCAAATTCTTCAAAGTGCACAGATGTGCTTTGTCGTGGCTACAGCAAAGAACTTGCCATCGTTGCCACTGTAGATGACAAGCATCGCTATATAGACATGATGTTCCTGCCGCCTTGATTTGATTAGACCGCTCAGTGGCGTCTGATATGGTGAACTATTCTAGCTGTTGAGTAGGCTTGTGGAGATAGAAGTTAAGGCTAGAGCCCGCCTTGGTTTTCCAACTTTTTAATGGATAGAACATAACAAGTATGACTTCATGTCTCTGTTAGAATGTCATCTTGCAGGATTCCAAACGTAAATGCTATGTCAATTACTTCTTAATTTGTACATGATTACTCTAGCTCGTCCTATATATTCTTTTGGCTTCAGTCTCTTCTATATGCAGACAATGCCCAAATCATGGTAAGGATAGATGGAGACTCCACAGTTTAGCCTCCAAGCTATATGATTTTGTTTCCTTGGCCTAGTGATGGATGAGTGCAATGTTAAATGGAGATAAGGTGAGAACCTTTGTCCTGCTAAGTACTTCCCGCTCTGGGACTCACCTTTTTGGCTTCTCTCTGCGGCCCCAAAACCTAGCCCTATTTCTTGTGTTAAAGAGGGATTTAAGACTGACTCTGCTGTAACTATGAATGAACAAGTCAAGGCTGTACTCAGGGCTTGATTTATTTCAGCTACGTATGTCGAAATATATCTTGCAATTTTTTTAATTTCCTCATATAGCCCAAATTAAGAATGTGTTCATCCCTGCTCGCTTGGATTATTGTAATGCAGTTTACTTGGACCTGCCTCACTTCTTGATCCAGAACCTCCAGTTTATTGAGAATTATGCCACAAGGCTAGCTTTGGGGCTGAAATTAAGTGCACCAACAAGAGGAGCAACAGGGGGATCAAGAAGTCAGACCGCCCCCCACTCCGTCAGTTACAAACACAACTAGATCTGACCTCCAAGAGCAGTCAATCACAAGCTTTAGAGACTTCTGGGAGTTACTATCACCTTTAAAGAACACCTTCCCAGTACAGTTCCGTTAAACAATCCATGAACTGATTAGTCCTTGCTGCTCCAATTTAAAAAGAAATTGTCAATAACCACATCACATATACATACCACAGTGGTAAAGAACCTTCACATCAATGTGTATGCCAAACTCAACAAATGAGAAAGATGTAAAAAATGTGAGAACGGCTAGAAAGCACTTCACTTGCGCATACCCACAGGGCTGCTGGATGGTACTCGCCCATAATATGCCCAAGTTATCAATACTGGTTGCTTTCTTAGCCTTAAAAGAAAAAAAGAAAAAAGAAAAAGAGGTGTGTGTTAGAATTCCACAGAGGTGGAAGGTCAAACAACATGAAAAGTGTGTGACAGACGAACACTGAGACTCCGTAATTCACTCAGTGTTCATTCGTCCCCAACCGTGCAAAGAGAACAAAGTTCTCAACAGATTAAAAATGAGGTATCACTCACATACAACCCAACCTTTATTCAATGTTGTAAACATCCCCAATTTAAAAAGCAGGCATGTATCTGGCCACTTTTGTTGCCAAACCATCTAGGCAACTTCGTCAGGGCTGTTGGGGAACCAATCTTCACCTCAGTCCTTTTTCACACCAAGTCTGTGGTTATTGACAAATTAAAAAGAAGAAAGTGCTTTCTCAGATTGCATATTAGTTTTTTGATATCACAACCGATATTCTTATTGGACATCCTCTCATGAAGCAGAGGTGCCGCTATTCCACCTCTATTGCTGCACTGTCATTTTAATGTAGCAAGTTTCAAGTAACGCTATAGCCAACTTTTTAAGCGTAAGAGCCATGTTGCAACTACCCAACCCTTTAAAAAGGCCACCCGCATCTGCCAGCACTGAAAAAAGGCCAATTCACGTGACCACACTCGTGAGCTCTCTTCACATTCTCTCGTCCTGCCAGAACACCCGTCTCCGGTGCCTGTATTGTTTTAACGGCGCCCAGGACCATGTGATGCGGAAGTATAGCCCATAGATTGATGTTGGTGCAGCTGCCATCTTAAAACGAGGTGCGGTTGCATACAACGATTACGGATGTGAAGGAACAACTAGATTGCATACAAAGTGATTTAGCTGACTACAAAACATACATGGTTAATCAAAAAATTAAGGGTCTTAAAAGAAATCTAGAGCGGTTCTCACACGAGTGGGCTTTTCCGTGTGTTGAGTGCAAAAATTACCAAGCTCTAGAACAGCAACAGGCCCAGAGATTCCGAAGAGGGGGATGTAGATAGGCAAGAAGAACTCCCTACAATTGGACATTTGACAATACAAGTAGTGAGGAGGAGGATTTGGGTTAGCAGCCTTCCACATCTAATCAGAACAGGGTTAGATTTACAGCACAGAACAGAGCCAGTGAAGATCTAGGGGCCCTTTTAAGATCTTTCTTGGGCCAAGGCCTGATAGGCAACGGGGGGGGGGGGGGGGATGGGAGGGTATGGAGTGGCGCGCAAAGGGGAAGAGGCAGGGGGAGAGCCAATCAAGTACAACAAACATGGCAGGCATACTCACCCCGGATACAGTGCAGCAGAGGCAGGACACCGCAGCAATCAACTCTGTGAATAATGTACAATGTGAAGGGCATACTCCTGCATTAGACACTGGGGACATAGTAGTGAATTTCTCTAACTATTCACTTTCTATAGAGGAATCAAGGGTCTTGAATAAGGGCTTGGGGTTTGTTCCAACACCCAAGCATGACATCTTTAAATGTAGAACTGAATTGTTTGAACTAATGAGAAAGATTAAGATCCATAAATTTTTTTGCAAATCAAGAGGTTCAAACACCATCAATATTTTCTACTAATCTACACCGTCCATCATGCTTCTGTCCTCCAAGTTCAGCATTGGGCCCTGAGATTGCCGTCTTCGAGCAACGTGTCTTTCAGGACGAATGAACACTGAGTGAATTACGGAGTCTCAGTGTTGCCTGTCACACACTTTTCATGTTGTTTGACCTTCCACCTCTGTGGAATTCTAACACACACGCATACTGGCGAATACTATCCTGTGGGTTTGCGCACGTGAGGTGCTTTCTAGCCGTTCTCACTTTTTTTTATATCTTTCTCATTTGTTGAGTTTGGCATACTCATTGATGTGAAGGTTCTTTACCACTGTGGTATGTATATGTGATGTGGTATTGACAATTTCTTTTTAAATTGGAGCAGCAAGGACTAATCAGTTTGTGGATTGTTTAACGGAACTGTACTGGGAAGGTGTTCTCTAAAGGTGATAGTAACTCTCAGAAGTCTCTAAAGCTTGTGATTAACTCCTCTTGGAGGTCAGACCTAGTTGTGTTTGTAGCTGAAATTAAGTGACCATATCTCTCAGGCACTAAACATGCTGCACTGGTTGCCCATGAAAGAGTGTGTTAAATTCTAGTTTCTCTGCTTAGTTCATCAAATGACGTTTGCGGATGAACCTACACCTTTTTAGACAATGCGTCAAGCGCCATCTTCCAACTCAGACACAGTTCTTCAGGTCACTTCCTTCTTGCATCCCCAAGGTTCAGTCACAGACCCCCTAAGGGCTGTGCATTTTCCTCAGCAGCACCTGTTTAATGGAACTCTCTTCCAATAACTCTGTGGCAAGAGATGAATTAACTGAAATTAACAAAAACTTTAGAAACTTGGCTATAGAGCCAAACATTTTCAAAGCTTGTCAGTCCCTGGGTTTCTCCGGTTTGTGATTTCTAGGATCCTTTGAGGAGGGGGACAATTAGCTCTATAAATACAAAACATTACATAACAGTTTTAACCCAAATGTTAACCCTATGTTTGATATTAACTACCCTCTCCATAAACGTGGTTGTAACCCAATTCTTTTGCTTTTAGTCTATTTTTCATTAAAATCACTACTGCAATTTTGTATTTTACTTACATGCATTTTAATGTAATACTTTGATAGAAATAGTTTTATCTGATGTGTACTGAGATGAAATGACACTACCATGTGATTTAAGTACATGGGATCCACCATTTCTTACCAGGTCGAATCCCGTTGCATAGGATACAATATTTCAGTCCAACTCCACTCCAGCAGCATAACGTCCATCTCTCCTGCTACATACACTGTCACTGCATGGCATCCGTCATTCTTATCCATCCCATTGCAAAGAAAGAGACTTCCACAGACATACATGTCTACAGCATGAGAGGAACCAGTCACATACGTACTTTAAAGTTGTTTTTCATGAATACTATACATTCCTGCAGATTATATATTTTGTTGAAATATGCACATGTTCCAGACTTAAAATGCAACACAATCATGACACTGATTACCCATCCTCTCTATCCAATCCCACCCTTGGGTAAGGTAAATATTGAAGTGTAGTTGACCATTGGGTACGGTTTAGGGACAGCTGTCCTTCAAGGTAAGAAAGAGGACCACAGAATAGTAGTCCTCTTGCCCCATGAAACCCTCAAACATATTTTGACACAGCATTTCCATTCAGATACTCTCCCACAACACGAGATAGACAATACAAACTCATTGTCAAACCATAAAAAGGAATTGATCATTCCAATCAACAACACATTAAACAAATAGAAGGTTAAACATTCATATTTTAGCCTTCCATCGCATGATGCACCAATGTGACCATCCATGCAATCACCAATTTCATAAACTTTATACTTTTTCTCCCAGTCACTCTCGTGCAGAATGGCATCCATCGTTCCTCCTCATGCATCCTTAAACAATATGAAATGCACCATGCACATCCACAAAAAGTGTATCCGCTGGATCCATTATTCCTTGCCACATACTTTACTGCACCATGAATGTTATTGTTCTTACCAAAGCATGGAGTCCATCACTGCTATTCATGTACTCTTACAAAGCAATCATGTGTTCTTCCATTGCTACCCACATACTGTCCTTAAGCATGGGATTTATCTACCAGTCCTAGGCACATACCATCCTAAACCTATTTACGTACCTCCAGCAACATAGGCTAGCATTTGTACTCGCAAATTGCCTGAAACACTGAATTTGCTCTTTCTTATCAAATTCAGCACTGTAGCAATTGAGGTTCTTTTTTTAAACCACTATCCACCTTGACCTTGGGATCTACCATTGCTTCTCATGAAGCCCCTTGTAGCAACAGATACACCACTCCTATGGACATACTGCTTCTATGGAACCCACTGGTGTGCAAGTTTTAAAACGCCAGCAAAATTCCACAACTGTGCACTACACCCCAGAACCCCAATGTTCGCCCCTATCACACTAGGCCTCAGTCTGTTGCACAAAGCATCTGCACCAAATAAGCCCTCTCTTCTTCTACTAGCCACAGGGATATAGACCTACATTCCTCCAGTCCTACATTGCTTCCTTGTACTGGTGCCCCATCTGACCCTCCCACATGAGTCTAACGTAACCTCCCCCACAGGGGAGCCACACAGCCCGCACCACACAGGCCCCACACAACACCTTTCTTGGGCGTACAGCTTCTGAGTCCTGAAACAGTTGAGGAAACTATAAGGCGGGAACAATACACTACACTACCACAGAGACTGAAAGCTGAAGCACAGCTGACCATATAACACTGACAGGTAACACACCATCTATGACTCCCTGCCCCATATTGGGGGGCAGGTACCTACTTGTCACACGGACAGACGCAAAGGCCACAGCACTTGGCCATGTCTGTCAAGTTTTTTTCAGCCTCCTTCATGTCCTGGTTAATCTGTTCCAGTCCCTCATCAATGCGGTCCAGCTGTTCTGGGGCAGAATGAGAGGAGGGGTAGGTGAGTCTCTGGAGCAAGAATAGGAGAGGGTAGTTTAGGGAGGTAGGGCAAGGAGGGAAGGTTTGGCAGACAACCAGGAGGAGGGTCAGGGAAAGAAGGTGAGGTGAATCTCTGTAGAAGAGCGGGTAGGTGGGTAAAGAGCACGGTGGGTGAGTACCAGGCCATTAGGGCCTAAATAGGTAAAGAGTCAGAAAAGCAGTTCCAGTATATCAGTGGAGGAGGGGAAGACCTCACTTGTCAAAAGGCTGGAGATTGGTTTCTCCTGTAGTGCACTCCAAAGTTTCAATTACTTGCCTGGTGACTCCACTTCTGCGGATGCTAAGTCATAGTGTCTTATTAAGTCATGCAGCATTACTGATCACCCTGGCTTCTGAATGTGGACGACCAATGACAAATTTCTAATCAAATTTCAAAACCTTTATTAGTGATACTGTTTCATGCATTCATGATAATCCCAAAAAAACAACTGGTGTCACATCCAACTTCCTAATCTAGCTATTTAGGAAGGTGAACAAAACATGTTGGAAAGGCTTACTCTACAAATAAACATTGTTCAGGTAAAACGTCAGGCCTCCTAAAAGAAAAAGACAGTTGTACGTATTAGAGTTTCTCTATCACAATAGAGTATGCTGCTTCTTAACTAATCTAGGTTGACCCATACCCATTTATAATCTAAATCTGGCCTAGCCTTGCGGAGAAGGAAGGGTCCAACTGTCAACACATTGTGCACACTTGGTCCTGCTGATGCGTGTGCATGTTTGTGATCTCTGGACTACTCATGCAAACTAGGTGCCTCATTTGTTCATGTACTCTGCATCTGAATTTCTATTCAATTACTGCTTTGCATTTTCCTCATCTAACATAGTCTATAGAAAGCACCCTTAACATGAGTGTGTGTGCTGTGATAGCTTTGTTTTGCACTGTCAAGTGCCAAACACTTTTGTAGGTATGGAGTTCACAGACTTGTTAACAAATTCTCTTTGGCATTTGTTGATGTTTCACACTTATGTGCAAATATCTGCTAGTATATGAGAAATGCCCTTCCGGCGCTATGTGTTACTGTTTACTTCGCCATATCCATTGCCAAACTTAACTTATGTGTTGAGTACCTAAGACTTCTTAATACATTCTGTGTGTTACTGTTTTGATGCTTTATGTCCATGGTCACAAATCTTAAGCGTACATGAAGTACTCCTAAAATTTGTCTGCACAATGTTTTACTATTTTGTTTCTGTGTACCCATGACCCACACTTATTTGTATGCGTAAAGTAACACAGACTATTAAATACATTCTCTGTGCTTCTATTTTTACACCCATTGCTTAATGACTGCTGGTGTTGCTGAAGTGCTGTTATTTCATTGCTGCACAGTTTATTATTGCACACCTCAGATCACATGCCTGCTGGTATATATGAAGTGGCCTTTATCTGTTTTTGCACTAAGTGCTTCTGTACTGAGAGTTTTACGTCTGTGGTCCCATATATGTCCTCGTCAGCACTCCCTGTTACTATTCCACTGTTTTATTTGCCCAAGCTTTCCTCACTTGTTTATGCTCTTCTCACATATCAGCCTGCAAACACATTTATAGTGAACACCTTCTTGCTTCCTTCACGTGCTGTATCACTGATATGCTAGTGTATTAAGTCAACCTCTGTGCAATCTTGTGTCAACAGATGTGATTATGCACATTTACCATTTGGAGCAGGATTTGTGCATATCTGTAAAGCTTGGAGGGGTATCTAACTCATACCTCACTTTACTGCTGCTATAAACGAAGAAGAAATATAGGATGCTCAAGGTAGGCAGCAAAAGTCTCTGGATTTTTCTGACCAGACTATTCAATTTGTCGTGTAAATCAGGTTTGCCCTTCTAAGTTAATATTGAAGACGATATCACTAGCCCTCCGATGCCCTCCTCAATATTTTCCCTGGAACGTTTGCTGCTGCCTGCACTTTCTAAGGGCCTTCTCTTGTCTGATGTGGAAATTATTTCCGTCACTTGGCCACTTCCCTTACCTCCTTGCTCATCCAGCATGACAAGTGTCCGGATTCCGGCATCTTTACTCTGTTATTGGAGATATGAGATAAAAAAAAAGTCAAAGAGAGTGCATCATATTTCACACCGGGTGACTCTTGCAATCTGGAAATCAGAGCCCTAAGAGCGGCAAGTATGAGGGAGCTCCTGCTAGGGTCCCCATTTCAGTGTGCCTGCATCCTCTAGATAGTACTGTACGTAGTCAAGGCAGGTATCGCTCAATGTAAGTGCAGAGGAGTCTGGTATTAAGTGTTTCCTACCTTCAGTGCTCTGGGAATTGATCCATCTGTGGCAGTACATACGTCTACCAAGACTGCGCAGGGGCAGTAAAAGGAGCCACCAACTCATTTCCATGAGTATCAACAGGCTCCAGCAGTGCGAGTTTCCACCAAACATTACTTTGTCCAGGCTATGGGACCTCGTCAGATTCATTTCTGCCCATGGATAGGATGAAAGTGATAAAGCATTACAGGCTCCTAGCAATGTAAGGAAACTCTCATCACTGTCCAATCAGTGCTGGGAAGCCTTAGCTGTTTGAGGAGTCTCCCTGTACTCCTGGGGATACACCTGTGTGAACTACACCTATGTGGTAGTTTTGAAGACATTGTAAAATGTTCTAATATTTTATACTTATATCTTTGGTGAACCAGGAGAAATACCACTGGTTTGTGCATTCTGTGGCGCATTTGCATCAGGAACAAGCATTGGCATAGCCAATAGGTCTCGCCTTTGGGACCTTATAAGTGTTTAGCCATGCAACAGTTGCATAACTAAATACTTATAAGGTCCCAAAAGCGAGACCTATTGGCTATGCCAAGCGGCCGTAGGGCCGGGAAAGTGAAAGTGATCGCGATCAAACATCAAAGCGGCCGTGAAAGTGAAAGTAATCTCGGTAAAGTGCGGCACGCACGCAGGCTGGCCTGGTAGCCCTTTTTGGAGCCCTCTCAATAAGTCTCGCCAGACCAGCGCATGCGCTGGGTGAGGCGAGACCTAAAAAGCACCACTGTTGATAGAACATCTCTAAACTAGCACACTCGCACACACTTAAATGACATGCAGGGATCAGGGAGCATTTGTGCCTACCTACCTCTTCAACCAGCTGTACCATCCGCCGCGTGCTTTCCAGAGACTAGAGAAACAAAAGGGAAATTAGGCACATTAGGATGTCTCTAAAGAGGAATCATCTCCATCTTTATTTTTGTAAAAAAAAATGTTTACATTTTCATTTTACAGCAAGCAAACCACATAATAGGCTCATAGGGCGTAAGTGTGATCTTGTCAGATACAATTCAAGGTTATAAGATTTGTGAACTCAGCTGTCTACACGAGGGTGACAGTAGCCGGCCAATCACACTCCACCAGGTGAAACCAACCACCGCTTGTCCCACCCAGGCCCCCTTCGATTTATCTGTGTCCCCCTGCAGTGTTTTCCTGCTTATGTATCTGACTGTGAGGCCATTGAGTCCTGGTCTTCATCCGACTGATTGGGACTATGCAACATCTCTGCCCACATCCGGCAATCCTCCTCCACTTTTCATCCTTCCTAACTTCTCACATGTGCATTTCCTCTGCAAGAGCCCACTCAGCCAGATCTCAAGTACATTGTTGCAGCTTGGGCCCTACGGAGATAACCATTTTACTGCCACTCTCCTATTCACAATCACCAACCTCAACAGTGTCATCCTATACTGCATTTTTAGGTTTCTGGGGCATGCAAACAGAGTTAGGAGACAGTGCCCATGGCTGAGTTCCAGTTGCATGTGGGTGACTCTGCAGAGACCAATTCACTACCCCTCCAGCATGATTCCACATGTGAGCAGTGCCATATCATGTGTATGAAATCCAACCGCCTCAAGTTGCATCTGAGACAGTTGTCCAATCGGTTTGGGTATATGCCCCTTACTCTCACTGGTGATAGATTTGCACGGTCCAATACATAAGTGTGAAAGTTTTAAGTGTGCATTATTGGATCCTCCCTGAACCAGTGCATGTTGTCCCCCACTGCGTCTCTGCCAACAGGTCCACTTGTTCTCCCTCCCAGGTTTGGCACACAAGGAGCTCTGTCTTTTGTCTATATTGCTTATGGGGGTGTACAAGCGGGATACCAAGGGCCTGGGAGATTCCATATCCAATAGTGCATAATTAAGCTATGGAAAGACCTTCCTGCTAACCTAAGGAAATGCTCAGATTTCCTATCCTTTCAGAAATCAATAAAGACCTGGCTTTTCAATCAATACAGAGTTATCATATCGCTGCATCATCTTCTCCTCTATGATTAGTACGGCAGCAGTGTCAAGACACCTCATGGCATTCGAGCGCTATATAAAATCTAGCGTGTGCGAGGGGTTTGGTGTTCAGGAAGTCTGCCTACATTTCCCTTGCTGTCTTTGTTAGTGTAGTAAACTGCAAAAACTGACCCAGGCCTATTGCAAAACACTCTAGAGGTTCCTGAATGTAATGCAGCGATTTCCCGGATATAAATCTTTGAGTGTGTCACACCCTCTCCCTCTCTCCATACTGCTGTGGTCATGTTCTTGTCAATATCAATAAAAGGCCACCACAGCGGCAGCTGTCAAGAAAAGGAGGGTTTGCGCATCACTACTTTTGTCTAGCTGCGAGTCCACCATAATGGATTTTGGCAATGCTTCATTCCCGGAGTACCTGCCAGTAAGCGCTTCACCCAGTTATCACCCTGTGTGCACCATCTGGCTGCATGTTGTAGTTGCACTGCTGATAGTAGAGCTCAAGGTCCGGAAGTCTGTCTCCCGCCCTCCATATCTCGCTTAAGAGTCCTACCCTACTTCTCTTACCAGCCCATATGTGTGATTAGCGGGAGGTCAAGCTGCTTAAATGTGCTCCTTGATATCTTCCATTGCGTGTTTTGTAGTGAACCTAGGCAGGGCCATCATTTTTGCGATTCTACCAACAATTGTCAACTGCAGTTTATTCCAAAAGGTTGTCGAATTCTGCAGGCCCCTTGCCACTCGCTGCATGCTACAAGTGTATTGTTTCTCTGCAATACTAGTGATTTGTATCCCCAGATAGCAGAACCCGTCCTTTTCCCATCGCAGTCCTATATTTAGTAGTGCCTCTTAGGACTTTTTTGGTCAGTCTGGCATCATCTCCATATATCAGGAGAACAAATGATCAAAAGTGGATACAGAGGGGAGTGTTTATCATCCTCTATCAATTGTTTGCGTGTTGCAAGTCATCAGTGTGGCAAGACCCAAATAGGGTCCTCTTGTCGTCATGAGTACATACAAGGACTGAGAAGAAAAACAAAAGACAAGACTCACAAGAAAGAAAATGAAACACATTCAAACAAATAAAACAAGAGGATTGATTTAGATACTCTGAAATTAATCAATGAAGGTTGGCAGATATCTGAATCTTAGTCATCAGCTTTAATCTCAGATAGTGACATATTTTAATAAATTACTAAAACAGAAGCAAGTGTTCAAGGTATCAATAGAATGAATAGTACAGCAGGCTCTGAACTGACTATAAACAAGTTATACTATAACTGTCAATAGCTACACTTAATTGCTTAATGTAATTCTGAGAGCAAAAAGTCAACCACAAACATGAAACATTAACTGATTTGCGAGATCAAATATTTTAAGAGCTTGCAATGTTCTTAAGCACATAAGTTCTACACAAAAATGTAATAATTGATGGCAGTTTTTGAAATCAATAACTAGATATACAAAATAAAATTGAACAATTTCTATAGCATGGGAATGATTATACTTTTATATTACTATTTTCTCAATATCATATGCAGAAATTGTTTAAGATTATTTAAATATCGCAATTTCATAATACATTATAAAGATGTAATATATATTACACAGTGGTGTTCGCTACTGTGTAGTTATAGGAAAGTGAGAGTTTCCATAGGAAGAGCAAGTTTTCTTTTGCTAATAACTGGCACCGTTAAACAAATCTTCATGACATTTTCCAAAAAGTTAATCCATCTCAGGTCCTTCCTGGAAAGTTTCCGAGTGATCCATCAAGCAGGGGCAGAGAAAAAGAGGCGGGGTCCCAAAACACTTCGAAATTAGACACCGACATAGGAAAACCTGCTGACATGGTTAGTGACATCACTGATAACATCTCAAATGATATTACTGATGACACCAATGGTGCCATCATCCACAGAACCAATCACACACCTACTCACACCTCCATACAATGTCTCATATGCTCACTCACGCACCCGTACAACCACTGACAGACCCATTCACAGACCTATACCAGTACTCACACACCCACTCACTACTCCATAGAGCCACTCGCCCACCCACTCAGTCACTCACTCGTACAGTAACTTACTCATACATCCACTCACACAACCATTTACTCACCCATACAGCCACTCATTTCTCACCCATACAGCCAGTCACATAACCACACACTCACCTATACAGCTACTCACACACCCACCTAATTACCTACAAAGTCACACACCTACTCACACACCCAATCAGCCTCTCAACATAGCCACTCACTCACCCATACAAGCCCCTATACACCCACACAACCACTTACATACCCATTCACACATCCATACAAGCACTCACACTTCCCTGTACTCACCCATACAGCCATCCACACAGACACTCACTGTCCAATACAGTCCCTCACACACGAAGTCACTTAACGAAACACCTACTCAAACAGCTACTCACTCACCCAGACAGCCACTTAGATGCCCTTTCACTCACTCATGCAGCCATTCAGACACCCACTCACTCACCCATATAGTCACTAAACACCCACTTACCCACTGATAGAGCCACTTACACCGTCACTCACACTCACTCACCAGTACAGCCAGTTACACAGCATCTCACTCAGCCATACAGCTAATCACACAACCACTTACACACACATACAGCCTAAGGAACACCCATACGCACAAATATACATACAGTCACATAGCCACTCACATGATATATATGATCACTCATTAGTAGCACACCTAGTATACTACTTTAACTTTTGTAGTACCTTCGTATATATGTTTAACAATCATGAACTGTTACAAAAAACTTACACTCACTGGATGGTGTCATGAGTGATGTCACTGACCAGGCCATGATGTAATATTTGAGATCATAAGCAGTACATTACTGGGGCGTAAGTTATAGTTAGCTCAGATAACTATAACTTCAGAATTTCACTGGTTTTGTACGAGTGAAATCTGACCCCAACTATAACATCCTTGTAACCTTTGTTTTTTTCAGTGAATACACACACACTGATATAAATAAAATGGTAAACCTTTTTCTGCCTGGCTTTACAAGGAAGCTGTCACGGGACATAATGAGATCAACCTAAAAAAGAGTTTTCAGGTGACCTATAGAGAGGTACTTTGGCCCTGCCCACATGCTAGTACCAGGAGTACATGTTTTGATTGGGCTGAAGTTGTGCTTCCACAAAGGAGTGCTTGTCCTTCAAGAAGCTGTGATTATTGTTATATTGTGTTTGTTTATCCTGCTGCCTGAGTAGGCAGCAGTATGGCTGCCTAGGGAAGGCTCAATAACGGGTATAAAGTATCAAGAGTGCAATGCAATGGAGCGTGATATTTCATGGGACAGACGCATGCCATTGTAATGCAGTTAAAGTGTCTTAGATAAGGACAGAATTTATGTGTTTGTTTTTCTAAGAAAGTAGCACAGATGGAATGAATTCAGTCACGAGGCTCCAATTGCTGTTTTCCACTTTCACACCCTCATTTCCATCATTAGTTTATACTTCAGAGTGCAGTTGTGTAATTGAAAGTATCATGGGATGCCACGTGCTATTCTAATCTACATGCATTTTTACATATTTTATATCTTTTTAATTTTTCGCCTGCCTCTGTTGCTAAACGTCACAGCCCCTTTAATCCCTCACTCCCTTTTTCCGTTTCCACCGACTGCTTAAGTTTTTTTTTTCATTATCTGTGACTGAGACGATTAGTGGCAGGCATTGCACCAGGTTCTCCTGTTATTGTTTTGCAGTGGAGACCGAGACACCGCACCGTAACGTTTTTAACCAGACGCATGCAATGGCTCGAGGTGACTCCCAAGGACACAAGTATGAGCATCTGTGATGCTTTGTGTTTGGAGCCAGTTTCTGTAAATGTAAGAGCAGTGGCAGAGTCAAAGTGTGCACCTGTGTGCTACTGCAGGAGTTTTCTGCGTATAGTGCCTTGAGGGGCACCGTTTTCTATGGGCTCTCTATTAAGGGCATTTTAAGCCAATACTGTCTGCTATGTGTGTGCATGCTACACTATTGCGTGCTGCTGTTTTAATTTTTAGGGTGCGTCTGTATTTCTTTATTTGGGTCGTAATCTGCATGTATTTTCCCACCGTGCAGTGCACTGATAATTTACTTTCCTTTGGCGGCCATCAAAATGTCGTTGCCTTCAATAGCGAATCAATGCAGAAGAAATGATCAGATAAACGTACTGCAATTCCAACTAGTTCAGGAAATCTATATATGCAGCTAAATGTCTAGAAATCCCATGAACCAGTTTTAAGCATCCGAGAAAGGATGCAGGTCCATTCAAACTGAGACAAGAACCAGTGGGGTAGACCGGGCTGACGCCTGCCTATGTTGCTTCTTCCTCCAGCATCATAAAGCCTTGTGCTTCAAGAATCCATATACACACAATGCATCCTGCCATTTTGAGTCATTAAAATTATTAACGGATATTTATCTCAATGTCCAATCAAATAGAACAGTCTGTGCCTTATTCATCCGGGGGTGCTGTTCAATAGCTCATATTCTGCACTATCTATCCAGATGTTCTGTTAAATAGCACACGTGCAGTATATTTCCAGCTGTCCTCTTAAACAGTAGAGATTCAAAAATAGTTATGAGTTGGGTTAAACACCAAAGTTGCAAAACATTCTTTATCTGAATTCCCTGTGAAATACCACAGGATGCAGCACTATTTGATCATCTAGCTCACTAAAGGAACAAGTTACTGACCTTCGATAGGGCTCTTTCAGGTGGATACTCCATCTGAATTCCATTTTCTTACATTATGAATATACCCAAGTGCCTGACTGGATCCAGAGATTTTTCTCAGCATTGCTCCAACAGGTGGCGTCATGCGGCTCTGCTTCGACCCCTTCCTGCCTCAAAAGTAGCCACCAAAGCCACACAAGCGCCACACCTGTGCGCTGACATTAGTGCCTTTCGGATGCGGAACTTAATAACTGATCAGATGTGATAGTAGGCAGATCTCTGAATTGGGATCTCTAACGTTAGGACTTGGCAGTTCAGCTCGTTTTCCAGATCAGAGAGGACCTGGCTTGGCATTTTGCATTGGACTGTACCCATCGGCGATTGCTCAAGGTGGATTTGCATATGGCTCAGTCCACTCTGGAGTGGCTTAGTGGGCTTTGATGCGGCCCAAGAAATTACCAGTGGATGAGATTAATTCAAGCATCCCACCCGAGACTTTTTCTTTACTTCAGTGCAACACCTTAAGTGCAATGGATATATATATACCTTGATGTGGGTCCCATGCTCACTGTTTCACTGGAACCAAGCTGAAAAGGACTGAAGAGCCACAACTGGGGTGAAACCGGTCTTGGGCTGCTTGTGTTCCTGTTTAGAGAGTGCCTGGTCTGGCAGTTTGGGCTGGACTGTTCTTACTGGTCTAGGATCAAGGCTGATTTACATATGGCTGGGTCTAATCTGAGGTGGCATGGTCGGCAAAAGAAAAACGATGGACTGGGATGAACCCATGAGTAATTCCCAGAGGTTGAGATTAATTCAAGAATTCCGCCCATCACTTTTTTGTGTACTTGAGTCTCACCTCTCCCCCTCCTCGCCCCAACTGACGACTGGTGTGACTTTTGGCATGCTTTGGCGCTTATAGCAGCCCCTATTATTTTAAAATGAATTCCTTAGAACTGACAGATCCACTTACTCTAGGTGATTGTGCAGGAGAACTTATGTTATGTGATCCCTACATACATTTCAACGACAAAAGAACCAGTATTTAAGTTTCTGAGGAAAGAGTAACCAAGCAGCACTATATTAGTTTATCGATAAATCACCACAAATGCATCTACCTTTTTTCTTTGGCTTTTTCCTTAGGCCTCATTTTGATCTTGTAAAATAGGTTCCTCATATATTTATATTATTTGTTATAGTAAAGGATGTGCACTTTTTATTTTATCTACACCACCATTTAATGATATGATCTTTTTATCTTAGTAGAGCAGGGATTTCTGGAGAGCATCACAAGGTTGCCTTGGTTTTTTCACCTTGTTTTATTTGTAACTCAGTTCTATTCAATTGGAGTTTCACTGTTTTTCACACAGGCCTATTATAGGTGTCTGAAAAAAGTTTGGGGATGAAATGGTAATAATTTATAAATGTACGTTTTCACGCTACCATGACATTAATCAGGAAAATACAACTATCTGAAAAGGAATTCGGGCTTGTATTCTGTCTGAGTGCAGCTTAAGCCCTGTCTGTGCAAGGTGATGGGTGTCGGTGATGGGTGTCGGTGCTGGGTGAGCATTGCTTAAGTTTGAGTGCAAAGAGAGCAGTATGAGAGTATTCACAGTGTGAAAGGTGCGAGTGTGCTGGGTAAGCAGTCAGTGTTAGTGATTTGTGAGTACAGGGTTAGAGGTATGTGAGCGGTTTGAGTGCAGAGGGAGAAGTGTGTAAATGGAGTGTGACTGCGGGGTGAGTGGGGAGAGAATACTGAGTGAGAGGTGTGAATGCTGGGTGAAAGGTGTACGAGTGGTGCTTGAGTGCAGGGTAATATGTGTGTGAGAAGTGGGAGTGCAGGGTGAGGGTCTAGGATGAGAGGTGCATCAGTAAAGGGTTAGTAGTGAGTCAATGTTCAGAGAGAGCGGTGTCACTGCGCAGTGTTCGACATGTGAGTGTATGTTGAGCAGTCAACATTAGTGGTGTGTGAGAAGCATTTGAGAGGTCTCTGAGGTGTTTTGGAGAGGTGTGAAAAATGTGTGCCTGTAGGGTAATAGGTGTGTCAGTGCTAAGTGAAAGGTGTGTGAACGGTGTCTGAGTATAGGGTGAGCGGTGTCAGTGTAGGATGCAGTGCATGGATATGCATGATGAGAGCAGGGTGAGCGGTGCTTGAATGTCTAGGTTGAGTGGTGTGAGCGTGCTTGGTGAGCAATCAGCAAGAGAGGTGTGTTAATGATGCGAGTACAAGCTGAGAAGTATGTGAGCAATCAGACTGCAGGGTGTGCATTGTGAGTGCAAGGTGAAAGGTGTCTGAGTGCAAGGTTAGTGGCATTCAATTGGAGGGTATGAGGTTTGTGAGTGTGCAGAATGCAGTGTGAGAGTAAATGGGGAGTGAGCGGTGGTTGTAGCATTAGCAGTTCTGTGAGTAGGGTAAGCTGTTGGGAGTGTAGGGTGAGAGGTATAGGCGTGGCCAGAGTAAGGTGGGTGAGCAGTCAGTGTGAGTTTTGTTTTAGTGGTATGTGAGTGAATAGTGAGAGGTGGGTGAGCAGTGGGAGTGAAGGATGAGCATTGGGTGGTACTTGCAGAGTTTGCACATATACACTGTTTTAGCACCACGGTAGAACTATATTTGCTATTTACTCTTTTGATGCTTGTAATCACTTTAATCTGCTTTTGTCTGATTATAGTAGCACATGTATTTTATTCAAGAATAAAGTTGGTCCAATATATATATATATATATATATATATATATATATATATATATATTCACTAAAAAAACCATATGTTTCACACATGTTATAGTTAGCTGGGCATTTCCCTCGTAAAAAACCAATGAAATTCCCCCGTTATAGTTAGTGCAGGCAACTATAACTCACGCGACCGCAATCCTCTGCTGATGACGTCAGATATTACATCACTGTATTTAGACACTTATTTACCCATGTCTTCTTCCATTCATCTTTAGCTATACATATATTAAATTTTTTTTCTTTTTCAGAAACACACATATGTCATCATTGATGTAATATCTGACGTCATCAGCAGAGGATTGCGGTCGCGTGAGTTATAGTTGCCTGCACTAACTATAACGGGGGAATTTCATTGGTTTTTTACGAGGGAAATGCCCAGCTAACTATAACATGTGTGAAACATATGGTTTTTTTAGTGAATTTGCAAGGTTTTTTAAATGCTAATTCCTAACTATAACGTGTGTGAAACCTATGGTTTTTGCAGTGAATTTGTACGGTTTTTTAAATGCTAAGTTATGTATTTATTAATATATTTTTTTTAACAAAATTTTTTCACGGCGCGCGCACGGTGCGATTCGCGCACCGTGCGCGCGCAATGGGCTCGCGGTGAGCTTCGCGCACCGCGCGCCCACTATACGTAGTCAGTGCCGTGCTCGCGCAGGGCCAAGGGCCAATAAATCGCGGAGTGCGCGCACGCTGCGCGAACTTAGCAGAATTTTTTCCGTTTGGCTGGTGCGTGCAGGGTGCGCGCACTCGGCGATTTTTTGAAAAAAAAATGAAATAATTTTTGGCCCTTGGTGGTCCTTCTGGGACCCCCTGACCATGGCTAGGGGGTCAGGAACTGTCCACCCTGCCCCCTTTTCACGTTCTCCACATTTGTTTTTCACCCCCTCAGAGTGCGAGAGACAAAATGGCGGCCGACACTTCCTGGTTTCGACCGATTCGAATGTTTACTAAGATCTAACAACCAATCAGAATTGCGCTCGCGCACGGCAAGGTGCGCGCACCCAGCGCGCACGGTGCGCGCGTACAGATATATATATTGATTTAAATGCTATTTTCTCTGGAAATACTGAACAGATTTACACCAAACCTGCAAAAGGCACTTCATGGACCTTATGGCTATCTCTCTGCCAAATTTCACGTAATTCTGTTCAGCCGTTCGGGCTGTAGCTGCGACTAAAGTCCCTATGGAAAAATCCATGGGGAAAACGCGTTTTGGGACCCCCCCTTTTTCTCGGCTCCCGCTTGACGAATCACCCCGAGACTTTCAGGGTAGGAGCGGAGCGGAGCGCCCCATTAGTTTTGAAAATGTCGCGAGGATTCGTCATTCGGCGCCAAAGTTATTCAAAATAGAATTTTGAGACTTCCTATGGAAACTCGGTCCTAACTATAACTATCTACTGGCGACCGCCAGTAGTTAATTAATATATATATATATATATATATATATATATATATATATATATATATATATATATATATATATATATATATATATATATATATATAACGTCCCAGTGTGTGTATTCTCTGTATAATTCTTTGAGAACAAAAGAGCAAAAGGGACTGAGCAAAAGGTTTTGATCAGAGGTTGCCAGAAACCATTCGCTCCCTGGTAAAGTTAGGGGGGCTTACGGTGGCACTGTGAGCTAGCTGGTCTCTAGGCCAACATATCCTGTGGGGTACTCGGACTCAATCTAGACACCTCACCCAAAGTTTATGTTGTCCAACAAATGCGCAGATCCTACGGATTAGTAAGAGCTACACGATTGGTTGGGCTCTTATTTCAAGGTCTATCTAAGTAGTTCAGTTGTGCTTTTCTCACAGAGCCCTAATATCCTCCAAACCGAAGACGTCCGTGGTGGGATGGGAAATCTGCCTCAGCTGAGTAGGTATAACCTATGTGTTGGCTGTAGGTTATTCAAACTTGTAGGATGAAAAATTCCCACATTGTGATTACCCTATCTCCATCAATCCATCTATTAATTAAATAACTTCTTAAAACAATGTCAGAACACTGAAACACAAGGGAGCAGAAGTAGAAACTCTAAATATTACAGAAAATTGCAGACATGCAGTTACTATGAAATTACTACAATATGGTCTCCCATCAACGGGTGAAGACGTTAACTTAATGGTCGAGGCACAAGGAGCATACTGAACAGAGGTCTTCTATTCATGGGTTACATTCACAGCTGCGAACGCACGCACAAAAGTGTTTCACACTAACATTGAAGATGAAACACCAGCTGAATACATTCCATATGTGGACATAGAATTTCCATTAACTTACCAAGAACACATAAATTGGTTTAAAGGCACCCTCCCCCACACCATAGTAAACGTGAGACTCGGTTCGCTCACTAAATAATGAGTGACATGGCCGGTGTAAGTTGATTATACACCACATCCTAATCCTGCTAATTTAGATGCAGAGGAATTAACAACACTATACGAAGATCTAGTAAAGATTTACAGAAATCTTACACAGTTCATAATGCGAACACTCACAATTAGCCCTGGACAGACTGCTCAGGCTGCACAACCACAACAGGCTACTACGGGTATCAGCCCGCTAACGGTAAATGTCATAATGAGAAAGATTCCCACCAGTCTGGAGCAAATTCTGTTATGGATAGCACAAAAACAAGCCAGCTAGAAACATTTTTTCCCCATATGGGCCCTCAGGAAAAACAGAGAATATTAACAATCTGCTTGCCAATGGGGACGGCTCCCCCTGTAGAAGATTGTACAACTTGGGATACAGTCTTTGCTGCTGTCTACACCAGAACACATGGTACCCCTTCTCTGGTGGTCTTGCCTGAAATACTGAAACATAATGAGTACGGGGCAGCACCTGCTCTGGAATTGGGGATGATACTGACGGACAATTTTGCCGCAGTATCAGCCATTATGTTAAGTAACATTAAGGGATAGGCAGCAGAATTGCTTATACACCAGTGCCTGAGGGAGTTGCCTAGAATTATCGAAGAAACCTATGCTATGATTCTTCCAAGACAAAATGGGACAATAAACAAAACAAGGCACAATCACGGCGTGGGTCGCCTCAACAGGAAACCACTGAAAAGAAATATAACCTGAGAAACCGTGATAATATTAGAAAGCCTAACAGGTATCAGGATACTGATGCACGCTCCTCTTGTTCCTTTCAGGATTTATCCCATACACGTTTGGAGAGAGGTGGACGATCAGAGGGAATCACAACGCTCATCAGTCTACTTCATTAAAAAAGAAGACAACTAAAAGACTCCTATACCTCAATTCGAAAAGAAGGAGGTAGCAGGGATTAAAAAAAGGCATACCCAGGCTACTGAGGACTCTGCTTCTGAACGGGGAATGGGCAAGAACGATGCTCGATAGCACGGCAGAAGTCACAGAAGCTCGCAGGAACCTGATGGATTATCTGGTGGTAGTAGCGCTGAGTGAGCATATCACGGTGGAAACACCTGATACAAGGGTGAGTGTCCCACACCATTTAGATGAAATAACGCTCCAATTGAAGGGGGACATACCCTGAAACATCAAGGCTCTCTTTTGGGAGAACTTGACATATGGTTACTATATTCTTTTGGCTGAAAAAGATTGGCCACTGGAGTTCATAATAGAATACCCAATGAGAGAAACGTTAATTTTACAATATTTCTCTGACCTTGTTCCAGAGTCAATCAAACATTCATATGTAAAGGAATAGAGGTTAGCGCTAGCTCCTGCATTATACTGCAATCATGTTGGGTGGGATGATGAGTCACCTCGTCACAAGATCCCATTAAAATCAGTTCCTGAACCCCAGAGACACTACCTAATAAAACACAAAGCTAAAAAACAAGTTAGGGAAATCATAGAACAACTTGAATACCGAGATGTAATAGAAAATTGCACCTCTTCTATGAATAATCCTTTGTTTCCTGTAATGAAATGGACATTTCATACCGTCTAGTTTTACATCTACACGCACATTAGTAGTACAAAACGCTCACAGTGCCGCACTAATGAACAACATTGTGCGGAAGAAATGCAAAACACTAGATACCTCAAATGGATTCTTCTGCCAAAATATAGCGCCTGAAAGCAGATATTTGGCAGCATTTTCAACACTAGGTTCACAAGGGCAATTTTGTCGTTTACCTCAGGGGTATAAGAATAGCACTAGGCAGAGTGACAGAGTTACTTAAAAATTTTGATGAGGAGGCATTGTCCTATGTAGATTATATTTATCTGACGGCCAATGAATTAATGGAACACTTGGACAGAGTAGGCTGCATAATTCTAGGGTTTGCTCACTTGGACTAAAAATTAAATTTGAAAAAAATCAAAAATTGCCTACCTCAATGTCCTGTTTTTGGGGCACAAGTTGTCTTCGAAAAATGTGCATTGCTCTAACCTCTAACAACTCTGAAAAGACTACAATCCATTATAGGATTCTTACATTTTGGCAGAACATACATTTTGGATTATGGAGAACGAGTAAAACCATTCCACAATTTAATCAGACCGGATTTTTCAATCACACATTGGACACAGGAACATACAAACATTTTACGTTCTGTACAAGCTGACATGATAGCTTCAAAACATTTATACGCACGTGTAAACACCACCGCGTAGTCGCTGGACCAGATGGGTACACCTATATCACTTTCAATGAAGGTGATACAGTACCTATCGCATACAAATCACATTTTGCACAAATGCTGAAATGCGTTTTGCACACACTGAGAAAATTCTCACAGCGGTACACACTGTTGTAGTGAGAGAGAGGGCACTAGCTCAGGGGAAACGAATAACTGTGGTGACCCCGGTACTGACCTAAGAGGCAGCTACCAAAGCAAGCGTTCCAAATGCAAAAGCATTACATGCATGATTGATACAATGGGCTAACTCTCACACTGCAACAGATGTAGCTCACAGATTTGATTCTACATTACAAGCACAAGCATTCCTGCAGTATGCAGGGGCAGCTCCTCTGTAATGACGGAGGAGCATCGCCCCACTGGGTGAGCCAGCAGTTAAAAAATAAAATGAGCATGTTGAGGGAGGGGCTTGGCCGGGGCATGGGAGGGGGGAGGAGGAGTGCTATGTTCACTCTTTAGGTGTGGATGTGTGTTTGGCCGGCCATCCAAACACACATAGGCACTTAGGTTTTCTCTAACCCAGCTGTATTGAACAACCGGATTAGAGTAAGAGCACAGCATCCCTGGTCTGAGTGGAGCATTTTTTCAGCCCGTTAAGGCCAATGGCGCAGCGATTGGACAGGGAGTCTGTGACGTAGTCCCAGTGTCTGCTGGGATAAGGAAGAACCAACATTGAGGCGCGACGTGGGAGGTGGCTGGAAGCAGGTAAGTTTCTTTTTTTTAAATTATTATTAAACTCCCTCGCCCCCCCACACCACCCACATCCCCTCCTGCGCTTCCCCACCACTTTTTGTATGTGGCGGCCGCCACTGGCAGTATGAACAAGAATATCCTTTGCCGAATGAAATAATGCCTCTAGATCGATATGACGACATGATTTACACTGATGGATGTGCTCAGCCTGCGGTAGAAACAAGAAACCAATATTTCGCGGCATGCGCAATCGTAAAGGGGTGCATGCATGACGGATAGTTCCATCCTGAAGAAACACACAGACAGTCCCTAGAGGGTTGCACAGCGCAGCTGGCAAAACTCAAAGCACTGATACTGGCACTACAAAATACGGATCACAGATTCTCGAAACGTATAGTGTGCGATTCAAATTACTGTATCCATTTCTATATTGAATATCTTCACTAATGGAGCCAGAAAAGATTTTGAGATTCCAAGGGTTGCACAATTAAGCACGAGCTGCTTTGGGAACAAGTAGCGAAGCTGAATGAATGCTTGCCACGGGCTCATGTTATCCACACATTGAGTCATCAACGTGTTGGCATTCACGTTGCAGGGAATTCCACGGCTGATGAAGCCGCTAAGGCAACAGTTCACACTGCAATCACTCGTTCTAGTACGAGATTAGACAGAGACATCATGGTGGCTTGTAATTGCTGCTTGCAATGACACACACCGGCCGAAAGGCATTCCACTCAAGTACTCCTACAAGTTAGATGCATAATACATTCCGTATGCTCCGATTCCAGGAGTGGAGGATCGAGCTATACCAAACACTGAACGCATATGGGGAATGATACTAGCTGCACATGAAGGTCTGGGTTCAGCACACACAGGAGTTACGGCTACAATTTCATTATTGAATCAGCGCTATTGGTGGCCTGGTCTTAAAACACAGCCCAATGACATTGTCCTCAAATGTGACATCTGCCAGCAGATGAAGGGTTCTACCATAGCACATCCTCCAAAGACACCTCTATTGATTTTAGACAAACCTCTATCAGTTGTTTATTTAGATCACTGCGGCCCCTTACACTCAGACTGGGCCAACAAGTATATCTTGGTTTCAGTGGATTCATGGTCCAGTTCCTGTGGGTATGGCCACAACAGCGACTGTTATAAAGGATTTGCAAGTCTTCATCGGGGCATACGCAATTGGCACACTACATTCCTCCAGGGTCCGACGTTTAGCTCAGAGGCTTACATAGAGGCCAAAGGAAGTTTAGGTGTGGCCCTGCTGCCCTCCTCCCCCCATCATTTCACGGGAAATTCAAAATTCAAAAGATGAGAGGAAAAACAGTGACTTAAAGCAGTCCTTAACAGCCAGGGTGGCAGTTGGGTCAACGACCTATATGGAGTCCAGAGGGCACTCAAGAACATGCCAAGAAAATTCCTGGGTGGTCATACGCTATATGAAATCCTGTTTGGTGTGAGAATGTGGGTGCCAGACCTCGATAATGTCAGCGCAATGGCGGCGGAAAAACCATTTGACATCAATGAACGTTTGGCTGTTTTACAGAACTCAATGAATTCCTGGGCGAACAAAGCAACGTCCAAGTAAAAGGCACCGCCGTCTGGAGAAGTGAAGGATGTACCATCAAGTCCCAGCTGGGTCCCGAAGATTGGGGATCTAGTCAGGGAAAAAAATGTGGACAAGAAATAATTTGGGCCATCCTATAGAGCAAATAAATATCACAAAACGGAAGAGACAAGGGGCGGAGTCTTCTCTGACTTCCTTATCAATATATAAATCTCACACAACAGAGAAGAACTACAAAACGGGTTGTTCTGTTCCCCAGATTGAGGGACAAAATTCTCCACCTACCCTCAATGGGGAGGTGTATCTCACATACAACCCTACCTAACACTAAACCAGGGAAGACAACAAATGTCTTAATACTGCCCTCACACACTTAGCAGTGTCATGCTTCATCATTGGGCCGCATCATTCATCCAGGTGCAGACCAACATTTTTACAAATATGTATTCTATGGCTTTCCTGTGGATGAATATACCTCCAGATCTACTGACATACAGGAGGTACAAGGGTAACCCCTATTAGGGATGCAATAGTATGGGACACTGTATATAAAAAACGATATATTTTTTGGAAGCTTGAACAGCAAAATCCCACTTTGACATACATTTGAGGTATTTTCCTACTAGAACAGACACTTTATAAATGGCCGCCAATTTGGTTGTCTCCGATATATGGGAGACAGCTGAAGCCCCTCTCTATGTCTATGAACTGTACCGTCGTACGTGAGACGTGCTGACGCGATTGGGGGAAGTGATGTGTAAAACACTCCGTAGCTCTTTATATGGAGGCTAACGATGAAAAATCCGGATCGGCGGAGGACCATTGTGAGGCCATCGAAGACAGTGTCTCTTCGGAGTAGTGAGTAGATACTGAATGCAAATAAGAGAGTTTTGGGCATATTTATAGCATCGATCTATTTAACGCATTGACAATCTTCAATTAAGATATCTCACAACTAAACTAGATAGAACGGACTCCGTGGGGCTGAGTTTTTCCGAGCTAACGCTTCAGAGTTAGAAGAGAGCTATGAGAAGTGTGTTGATGCAGTAGATAAATGGGAAACATCTAAATTACATCGTTTCCATTTTTCCTTCCGTTTTGTTTTCTCCTTCTCTCAATGCATTTGACTCCAGAGTGTGACGACAAGAGCACCGCCCCCCAAGGTTCCGGGTTTAGAATAGTACTCGTAAACTCTTGTAAGTAACACGGAGCTACAAGAGTAGCGGCTCAGATATAAGACGCGTCTGCTCTGGGGTTATGGTCACTGTTATTATTCACCAGATAATATAAGAACAATATAGTCTGGCAGACTTCTGATGAAGCAAGAATAAAGAGTATGATATTTTGAATATATGAGCGGATTAGAAGCTCGATTTTAAACCTACTTCACTTTTAGTGGTGTCTGAGTTTTCACGGGGTGTAGTCATTTGTACCAACAAGGAGTTAGATGTGAGTATAAAAAACTGGGTTGCTACGAGAAAATGTAGTTGTTTTAATGGCACATGGGGGAATTCAAAAATAAAAATGTATAAAGACATGAAAAAAACGATGAGCATGAGAATTGTAGATTTTACTATTCTCTTTTTGCTTCCTTTTTTTAGAAATATGATTTCTCTTGGAAATGTCCACAGCTGGTGATATTGGGACATTGCCTAATGCACAAAGTAAAAAGGTAAAAAACACCCGAACAGGGGTGAAGGCCAGAAATTAGGGACCAACACCCTGACGAATGCCAAAGCGACCTGGTTAGGCGCAAAAAAAGCTGGCAGAAACGTTGGTAATTGCAGTGGGGATAGAAGGGTCGTTACCTTCCCTTAATACCCCAAATCTTAGGTTTTAATCCTACCAGGGCTAACAAGAATTAAAAATTGAGTGTTGACCTCTAGGTAGTTTTAAGTATATATATCTGCGCCTCTTTTGGTCCCTTTTCTAAGGGGAAGATTTGCTTTTCCTTTGATTTGTGTTACACTTTTGTGTTTCGTTTTGTGTCTGTTCATATTTACTCTACCCTCACCGCTATTCTTCATACCTTTAAAAAAAAAAATTCTGCGCTCCATCCTATAGAGCGCCTGTACCTGTCCCGGATGTCGAAGTTACAAAAACTGTACTTCTTCCACCTCTTGCCGGCCGGCGAGACAAAAGGTTTGTCTCACTTGATCTGATAAAACCACACTAGGTGGCCGATTCTCAACAGTAGGACGCCACACTCCTCTCGCTACCATACAGGAAGTTCAGATAGAAGCTTTAATAACTACAGAAGATTCCCCTCTCAAAAGAGAAACTGTAAACAACAATGAAGTATTATTTCTTCCTGTTGAAACAACCACAACTGTACAGTCTATGAGTACATAAATACAAATTTCAATTCGGAAAATTGACGACGTCTATGTAAATATGCCACAGATTGAGTCATCTCCCAGCTATACAAAACCTGCTGAGCTGCCAAAAATAGACCGTACGCCATCTTGCTGCTTCGTGCATTATGACGACTTCTCATCGGATACAAATGAATTGAAATACCACTGCCTCTCCCTTTCAAGCTACAAGTACATGCTTTCCATCTTTGGCTGAAAAAGACATGCTTTCAAACTCTTTGTTTATACCTCTGAATTACCATTGGATATTCCTTATCCTTTGGATGGATTTGGTGACTGCCTTTTTCCTACTCCTGAATGGACACTATCTCCCAGAACGTTCTGCAGTACAACTTGTGAACTTGGTTCTGTAACCACACGCACTGTGAACTAAGGGACTTGTCCCTGGTGAACATTATAGCAGTTCAAGTTTCTGAAGGAATAGTATAGGACAGGGTATTGTATGATGTATATTTGTTGAAAATTTCCTTAAATGATATCACCACCTCTAGTACTTTCTCTGAAGATTGGGACATTGAAACAGTGCACAATTTGCTTGCAGACTTAGAACAATCAGCTGCATTTTCTTCTAATGAATTGTATGATGGGGCATCTAATTTCGGGAATATGTTTTGATATCAACATTATGGTCACCACTTCTTACACAAACCTAGTATCCCACGTGCTGTTTATAATTACACTCAATGGGAACATTGTACAACACCACCAAAAGGTAGTTCAAAAACATTTGCACAAAAGTTTGCTTATTTTTCAGGTTTTGACACATTAGACCCAGCCTCTTACTACTTTAGGCTTGCACCAACACCTACAAAGAAAAATATGCTAACAAACACAGAGCTGATATACTCTGTTTCCTTTTTTTCCCAGCTGTCTGTAAAGGGTTTCGATTTTTTGAAAGCCATAGACACAAAATATGTCTGGGGGACACAAAATTGGCAGGTTCTAGGAACTGGTGCCTTATTCAGAGCATGCCCCATACCACATCAGATATTTTTTCTGAATAAAACAGTGCAACAGACTTCCTAGTTTGGAATTGCCAAGATGAAGGATTTGAACACACCTCGTATTCCTGCATTTTCACTCTTTAAGAACTGGCAGCATTTAACACATTACAGTGAGGATACACTAGATACCATGATATGAAATGGTTCAGACCCCAATTGGAAGGGATGGTTGGTTTTACTGGTGGACACAAATGTGCTCAATCTAGATTCCTGGCAACACCGAAGGGTCAATGGGCCTGATCAGCGATAAGTACAATCAGAACACTCGGGTGGGAAGTTGTGCTATGATTGGCTAAAAACCTCAACACTTTCTCAGGTGAAGCAACGCTTGTCCCTTATTTCTGGTGAAATGGATCTCAGGGATTTCTTGTTAGGTCCACGAAACCCACATCAAAAGCGCTTCTTCTATGTAATATACAACGAGCTATGGAAAATGTCTCAACAGGAAGCTGCTGAGACTGCGCGAGATTGATGGAGTCGATTTAGAAAAGGCTTTGGCTGTGTTTGAGAATGGTACGACCACACTGTCCTCCAAGGTATATTCACCGGGCAACATTGTATCGTCTCCAAGTGACATAATGCAACAGGACATGTCTATTTTACAACAGGGACAGTCACAGCTCCGGTCCACTGTACTATTAAGCTGGACGCTTCAAACATTACGTTCTGGCCGCGTGCCGGGCGTTATATCAACAGCATCAATCTGTTTTCTGCATATGATCTAACTGAAAGACAGATATTGATGTCATAAAGAGATGCAAAGTATACCATGCTGTACATTAAAAAATTAGACCAATTACCTTTCACAGTGGCTGAGACATCATTCACAGACTGAACAATCCATGGTTACATTACCCTACCAGTCATGACTTTCCAATGGCAATTTGTCTACAATACCAACAGGTAGGCAGATATCAAGCGCTAGGGGAAGGTTATGTGCATGAATACTGGGAATCACCAGTCAGGTTTAGATACAGGGATGGGGACACAAAGGTTTTCCTTAGTAGCTTCAAATATGAGGATGCTTTAAGTGGGTCCTTAGTTTGCAGGACATTTCACTTCATGGGGCATGCGATGTTTCAGTTGCGAACTAGACCTGTTATCTGAAGGGTTCTCTGGCTGCCATGATTCATACGGTTTTCAAGCTGCTCTCAAATGGGAGCTATTTGATGCTGAATGATCAAGGTTGCTGTGGAATGGAACCAGGCATAGTTTATCTGGTAACAGTTAATTCCATAGTCACTTGTTGCACACAAATACTGTTTCCACCTGCCCGCACAGTTAGGGAGGCACCGCTATGCCCTTCGATAAATGCTCCGATGTATGCTTTGATTCTCTAAGCAAACTGAAAGCCATGCTTTTTCAAAAAGATGTGGCCTTAACATCAGCCGGAGAGACGTTTGATCTCCAGGTTGCAAGGTCCTCGTCCAAGATAATGACGCTACTCCATACTAACTTCTTGCTGCATTTTGGGGAGCTGGTCCACTGTATCTTTAATATGTCTGATACGAAGCGAATAAAGTGCTTTTTTAAATGTATTGGCTCTGGACTGGTTAGCACCTTTCAGATGATTTTTGGAGCTATACCATCTTTCATACACTCTGTGTAGGGAATTGTTTTGGAGGTCTCTCGTTTGTCCAGCTACTTGTGGCGTGAATCTTGATTTAAATTTTTCTGCTCCGCAATGGACCTACTGGTTCAACCCAGAATGGAGACAGTACTGGCTGTGCTGTGATGTCATGAGCGCATGATACACTGCTTCGGCGCACCTTGGCTTCGAGAACTGAATGACCACTGGTTCTTGTGTTTCAGGGATGTTTGGCTCCACTGCGTACAACCTGTATTTCACTGCTTGCTTTGCAGCCATGAATGCGCATTGGATCTATGCCTCTGATCACAATCGGTTGTGCCACTGGACATTGAAGTACTAATGGGACCCTTAAAGGCCCATGGCGTTGTTGCCCCCAGCGTATTCCATTGCTGATGAAGGCGTTCTTCAATCAATTCTGGGATGCTTTGACTCCCAGTGAACTGGATACTGGCTCTACGATATGCTTACAGGATGCAGCCCATCCTTAACGCGCTCCTGTGGGAACTGGATGAAATCACCTTTGCTCCATAAACTTGCTTTGAGTTGTGCCCCTGGGCAACAGCTATGTTGCATCCACCACTCGAGCATATTAACAATTGGCCTTTCCATGTGGTGGGAACGATTTGGCCTATTTTTAAACAAATGTAATAAAAACTATTTTTGCTTTTTTTTCTAGGCACCAAGGCTTTCTGAGTGCTTGGGATTTCAAATAGTATAATGACCTTAAAAGGTTTTTATGAATATTTTAAAGGGAATCTTCCTTTTAGATGATTTTAAAAGTGGTTTTAGGTTTAATTTCAGTATGGCCTGCTGGCTTTTAGATAGCTTTTATAAATCGACCATTAGTATGAGGAGTGGGTGTTATGTGCCCCAGTTAGGCCCATGTAGCAAAGCTGCTCATTTCTTACATTGTCCTCTTTTTCACAATAACATTTCTGCTGTGATTTTTTGCACATATTTGAGTGTGCGACAATATTGGGTTGGTTTCTCTGAAACTACTTTTGCTTACACATCTAGCTTCGCATAACATTAACATAATGCCTCGAACACCTTGAACAAGGCCTTTTTACACACAATGTACAAATGTCATTCTATCTTCATCCACGGGCTGACAGGGCTAACTACATATCCATAACATGCTAATCTGTACGTACATCACAAGGATGCATTTTATTATAAATAATGAGCATCCAAAAAGATTAGCAGAGGAGGCACTTCAGCTTACACCGAGGGTCCCTGCATGCTGAGAATTCACCACGCAGCAGTTTGACATCTCCGTGAAGGGGTGTCCAGTTCGTGACCAAGGCAGGCTTCTACAGGTAATGGGGTTGGAAAGTCCCTTGGGGGGATTCATGGCCTCCCACCTGAACACACACTCCTGGTACACGCAGAGTAGGGTTTGCAAAGTAGGCGTACGCCTGATCACCGCCTTTTTTTATTTGCCTGCATATATACACTGTTTTAGCACGAGAACTATATCTGCTATTGTGGGGTTTGTAATCACTTTCATCTGCTTCTATCTACTGATTATCGCTGCACATGTATTTTATACAAGAATAACGTTGGTTTAATAAATATATTGAAAACGTCCCAGTGTGTATCTCAGTATAATTCTCTGAGAACAAAAGAGCAGAAGTGACTGAGCGAAAGGTTATGATCTGTTACTACGATCCCTGAGGGGTCAGGGTTGTCATAAACCATTCGCTCCCTGTTAAGATCAGGGGGGCTTACGGTGGCACAGTGAGCTAGCTGGTCTCTAAGCCAAAATATCCTGCGGGGGTGCTTGGAATCAAATAGAACATATATAAATATAACTATAAAGTGTGGCTATATATATATATATATATATATATATATATATATATATATATATATAATTCAACAATGCTCCTGAGCTCAAAGACGCCACTCCTGGGAGGAAAGTTCAACAGAACCTTTATTCAAAAAATCGGCACACCCTTTTCCAATTCATTTAACCATTCCCTTACGCGTTTCAGTGCTCCTGCACCTTAATCATAGGGTGGGGACTGCACAAAACCTGGAAACGCACTGCAAAGTCACTTTCTCCCATTTGCATGCGTTCTCCAGTGAGTGGCTTGCTGGGCTTTGTAGTGCCAATATACTTCCCCCCGGTGGGGTCCAATTGTTTGTTCAATATTTCAAAGAAGCCCCAGTGTTTCACCAAATTAAAACCCTCCAGTGGGCCTCGAGAAGGATGTCCGGTTTCATAATTACATTTTCCTCCGTGCTGCTATCAGGCTGCCACTAGTTGCAGTCATGCAGACCTGCATTCCTTTCCGTCAGGTGGTGCGATCTTTCACGGCCGGAGCCGCCGTGTAATAACATCATTCAACAATGCTCCTGAGCTCAAAGACTTTGAGCTCAGGAGCATTGTTGAATGATATATATATATATATATATATATATATATATATATATATAGCCACAGTTTATAGTTGGGTCATGAAGAGCGTTTCTTTTTTTTGCTAATAAAGTTGCAGCTGTTTCACAAATCTTAACAAAACTCAGCTGCCCCGGCTCCTTCCTGGAAAGTTTTATAGAGTTCCGTCAAGCAGGGATTGTGAAAAATGGGGATCTGATAATAACATTTTCCAATGTTAATTCCCATAGGAAATTGTGAGAATCAATACAGAAAAAACGGCTGAAAGCAATTACATCAAATTTGCCACAAAATTATAACTTAATTCAGAAAGAGTACGTTTTATGGTTAGGTGTAAATCTGTTCTGCCATGTTTGAGAAATTCACAGAGGTGCTCAGGGTGATCTTGATATGTTTATAAGAAAATGCTACTTACCTTCGGTAAAGCTCTTTCTGGTGGATACTTTATCTGCCTGCAGATTCCTCACCTTTCTGAATATCCTCAGCGCCTGTCTGGATATGGAAAAACTTCCAGAGCTCTCCTATGGCGATAGGGGTGGCTGGCTCTACTTCGGCACCATACATTGCGTCCCTGTGATATCAGTGGAGCTATAAAGGGTCCGGTCAGTGTGCAGACGTCGGTTTCCATCCATTTTTTCAATGTCGTTTCAAGGCAGATGGATGAGATTAACATCAGAAAGGCAGGTGTTTTGTAATATGATGGGACTACTTAAAGGCAACATGGGCGATAACCTGCCGAGCAACGGGGAGGAGATTGAGTCGGTGAGGAATCTGCAGGTAGATAGAGTATCCATCAGAAAGAGTGTTACTGAAGGCAAGTAACTTTTTGTTCTGTGGATTCTTCTACCTGCAGATCCCTCATCTTCTGAATAGATTCCCCAAGCAGTCCCCAACCAATCATTGCCCCATTCATTCTCCAGGCATGTAGGTGGAGTCTGGAGAGGTTGGGGTGTAGAACCTGTCACTCTGACTGCAAGAGTAAGTCTACCCTGTGAGGAAGCCAGAGCGGAGGGCACAGGGAGAGGTGAATGAGGTCTGCATACCATGCCCTTCTTTCCTTTTTTTTTGTTTTGCAGAATTTTATATAGCGCGAACTTGACCCGAATCCAATCTGGTACCAGAGCACTTTACATACCACCAGTTACGTTACATGAGGACACACAAAAAGATCGAGGTCAATCCAGGGCAATAAGAATTACCTGCGACCAGTAGTAGCAAATCTTTGTCAGAACGCAAAGAATCAGTGGCACAGTATGAAACTCATTAAAGTGGAAAGTTCCACTTTAAGCAAAATGCCCCCATTCCCAATCCCACCCTCCATGCTCTTTGTATCGGAAATGGGAGGGCACAGAATTTCAGGCAGTGTTGTTCATGTTGTAGGAGAGTAGGATCTGCACTTATGTTGCCCCCACTTTTTTTCTGATGTATCGAATATGCTACTTACCAGTATGCATCTGTTCTTGGCATGTAGGGCTGCTGACATTCATATCTGTGCATAGATCGCCGCCTAGTGTTGGGTCCGGATGATTGCACATTGCTGTCCTGGAAGAGTCTTCGAAGTATCACGAGATAGGTGGCTCCTCCCCTGGACTACAGTGCGCATGGGCATCCCCTCCATCCTTAGATTGTTTTTCGCCATTGTGGCATAGATGGAGTGTAATACAGTGAATGATGACCATGCTAACTAGTAATTACTGAATGCTACAGCTGCTACAGGCGCTGGGGAGGAGGGTGGGCGATATGAATGTCAGCGGCCCTACATGCCAAGAACAGATGCATACTGGTAAGTAGCATATTCGGTTCGAGGCATGTGGGCTGCTGAATTCATATCTGTGCATAGATTATATAGCAGTCCCTCCACTTAGCGGCGGCTTCCCGTGCCAGCTGCAGCAGTCTGAAAAAGGGTTTTGAGAACAGCCTGTCCTACAGCTGCCTGCTGTCTTGAGTGTACATCTACACAGTAGTGCTTGGTAAATGTATGTATAGTGGACCATGTGGCTGCTCTACATATCTCCTCTAAAGGAATATTTCCCAGGAAAGCCATGGAGGCTCCTAACTTCCGTGTGGAGTGGGCTCTTGGAGGAATTGTTAGTGTGCGCTTAGCTTTTTCATAGCAAATCTGTATACACTTAACGATCCACCTAGCTATTCCTGCTGTGGAAATGGGGTTGCCTTTGTACTGTGGAGAAAAGGCAACAAACAGTTGTTTTGTTTTCCTGAAATTTTGTGTTCTGTCAATATAGTACAGGAGAGCTCTTTTGATATCAAGTGTGTGGAGCATTCTCTCTGCTACATTCTCAGGATCAGGATAAAACACTGGTAGTTCTATGGATTGGTTCATATGGAACTGCAAAATTACCTTGGACATGAAAGTAGGGTTGGTGCGTAGTACAACCCTGTTAGCATGAACCTGTATAAATGGCTCTTGAATGGTTAGTGCCTGAAGTTCACTAACTCTTCTTAGGGAAGTAATGGCAACTAGGAAAGCTACTTTCCATGTTAGAAATTGAATCTCACAAGAGTGTAGAGGTTCCAAAGGTGGTCCCATCAGTCTGGTGAGGACCACATTTAGGTTCCAGACTGGTGAAGGAGGGTGTCTTGGAGGAATCACACGTTTGAGTCCCTCCAAGAAAGCTCTGATGGCAGGCACTTTGAACAGTGAGAGGTGCTGCCTGTTCTGAAGGTAAGCTGCCAGTGCGGTTAAATGTATACGGATGGAATTGTATGCTAGATTGCATCGGTATAAGTGTAATAGATAACAGATAATGTTTTGCGTTGATGCATCCAGCGGATTGATGTCATTATTTTTACAATAAATGACAAATCTTTTCCACTTAGCCGCGTAGCAGGCTCTGGTAGTGGGTCTCCGTGCCTCCTTGATGATATTCATACATTCTGGAGGCAAGTTTAGGTAGCCAAATTCTAAGATCTCAGGAGCCAGATCGCCAGGTTCAGCTGTTGCGGATCTGGGTGCTGAATCTCGCCATGGCTCTGCGTTAAAAGCGTGGGTGTTAGCCGTAGTCGTTGATGCGGTACCACGGAGAGTTCCAGAAACGTGGTGTACCATGGTTGGCCTGCCCACGTTGGAGCAACCAGGATGAGCGTCAGTGAGTGTTGCCTCAGTTTGCGTGCCACCAGCGGTATTAATGGTGCTGGGGGTAAAGCGTACGCAAATCTGCCTGACCAGTTCATCCATATTGCATTGCCCTGCGACTGTGGATGTGGGAACCTGGCGGCAAAGTTTTGGCATTTTGCGTTTTCCCTTGTGGCGAATAGGTCTATCTCTGGATGACCCCACCGTTGGAAGTACGGTTGGAGTACTGATGGATGTAACTCCCACTCGTGTATTTGGTGGCTGTGTCTGCTTAGCAGTTCCGCCATCGGGTTGTCCTTGCCCGGGAGGTGTTCCGCCATGAGGAATATGTTCCTCTGAATGGCCCACTTCCACATGCTTTGAGCTAGATGAGACAACTGTGGAGAGTGTGTTTCTCCCTGCTTCTGTATGTAGTACATGGCAGTCATGTTGTCCGTGCGGATCAACACGACTTTGTTGCACAAGTGTAGTTTGAATGCCTTCATTGCCAGGAAGATTGCCATCAGTTCCAGAAGGTTGATGTGCATCTTCGGGGTGCTGTGTCGTCCATAGTCCCTGCACTGTGTAATTGAGTACATGAGCTCCCCATCCCTGTAGAGACGCGTCCGCCGTCAGTATGATCTGTGGAACAGGCTCCTGGAACGGTCGGCCCTTGCAAAGGTTTTGTGGATTCCACCAATGCAGAGAGTTGTATGCCCGACCGCTCACCAACACTAGGTCCTTCAATTGTCCGTGAGCCTAATTCCACTGACGTGCCAAGCACTCCTGAAGCGGGCGCATATGTAACCTCGCGTGCGGGACTATGAAGATGCAGGAGGCCATCATGCCTATCAACTGCATAAACACTCGTGCCGGTAGTGAGTGTTGAGGTCTGAACTTTGTTATGAGAAACTGCATGCTGTTGATCCTTACTGAATTGGGCTGTGCCTTGGCTGCCAGAGTGTCTATGGTCGCGCCTAGGTACTGCTGTACGTGGGTGGGTTGAAGGTGGGACTTCGGATAATTCAGGGAGAAGCCAAGGCTGTGAAGAAGGCGAATGGTGTGGGTTACGTGGTTGGCACACTGCTGGGCCGACCTTCCCTGGATAAGCCAGTCATCCAGATAAGGATAGACATGTATGTGCTGTCTCCTTAAGTGCGCCGCCACTGTTGCCAGGCACTTGGTGAACACTCTGGGTGCCGTTGTTACTCCGAAAGGGAGGACTTTGAACTGGTAATGTTGGTTGAGAACAGTGAACCTGAGATATTTTCTGTGTGATGGGTGTATGGGTATATGGAAATACGCATCTTTGAGAACTAGTGTCGTGAGAAAGTCTCCCTGTTTGAGCAACGGCAGCACCTGTTGCAAGGTGAGCATGTGAAAATGCTCTGATAGAATGTAACGGTTTAGAGGTCTTAAATCCAGTATGGGTCTGAGAGACCCGTCCTTTTTGGGGATCAGAAAATACAGTGAGTACACTCCTGATCCCTGTTCTTCTGCTGGCACGAGTTCTATGGCTCCTTTTTGGAGCATACTGAGAACTTCCTGGTGGAATAAGTGCAAGTGCTCTGCGGACATAGGACGGTGTCTTGGTGGTATGTTTGGTGGAGTGGATGTGAGCTCCAGACAATAACCGTACAGGACAATGTCTCTCACCCACCTGTCTGTAGTGATGGACTTCCAGACCGGCAGGAACTCCTGGAGTCTCCCCCCGACAGGTGTTACGTGGTCGGGGGCAGTGACAAGGCGTCACTGTTTGTTGGTGGCGGAGGACCTGGAGCTGTTGTTTCCTCGGCCCCTGCCCTTGACGTTGTTTCCACTGTATCCACCTCTGTTATTCTTATTATAGGTGGTCTGTGTACCTTGTTTATTGTAATGCGGCTGTTGGGAGTTCTGGCCTCTAGATGGTCCTCTGTTGGTAGAGCAACGAAAGGACCCACTCCTAAACTGCTGTGATTGCAGAGCCCTCATAGACTTTGCAGTCTCTGTATCTTTTTTGATCTTTTCTAGGGTGGTGTCAACTTCTGGGCCAAAAAGGGAGTCAGGGTTGACAGGTTGATTGAGTATCGTTGTCTGTATCTCTGGTTTGAATCCTGAGATTCTCAACCAAGCATGCCTTCTTAACATGACGCTGGTGTTAATAGCCCTAGCTGCAGTGTCCGCTACGTCAAGAGCGCACTTAATGGAAGCGTTGCTTATGAGCTTCCCTTCTGTAATAAGCGACTCTGCTCCTTCCTTAAACTGATCTGGGAGGTGCTGTAGCAGTGTCTCTAGTGTATCATAATGCGCCCTGTCGTATCGAGCCAGAAGTGCCTGAGTGTTGGCAATTCTCCAGATGTTAGCTGCCTGTGCAGCAACTCTTTTTCATGAAGTTTCCAAGACCTTAGACTCCTTGTCAGGGGGAGGAGCATCACCCATTGTCTGTGAATTGGCTCTCTTCCGAGCATTGGACACCACCAACGAGTCCAAAGGCAACTGGCCTCTTATGTAGGTAGGGTCCACAGGAGCTGGCCTATATTTTTTGTCAATCCTAGGGTTTAGTACTCTCGCCCTTGTGGTTTCCTTAAAAATGTCATTAGCCGGTTTTAGGACCCCCTTCAGCATGGGCAGAGTCTTAACAGATCTTTCTGAGGTAGAGAAGGTATCCATCAGAAAATCATCCTCAATAGGATCAGTGTGGAGCTTTACATCATGATTTTTAGCTGCTCTCTCAATCAAGGCATTGAAAGCAGCAGTATCCTCAGTAGGAGATGATTTTACCACATATGCCTGTGTGTCTGGAGCAGTATGTGGGTCCCCTGTACCAATATCGTCCACCCAAGGTTGGTTTTGATCTTCAGGGTCAGTGTCCACAGGATAAGTGTCCTCAACATCACCAGCATCCCCTGCATCCACATCAAATTGTGTGGGTGAGAATGACTGAGGCTCCTGGTCATAATATTGAACATGTTCTACTAGAACTGGTGACGTGGTCCTCTTCTTCTTCAATGGAATTTTGTATGGCTCCATTGATTTCTCTGGCAGTATCTTTCTTTTATATATTGACAGTCTACCAGTCTCGGCATCGATAAACTGCCTTGGCTCCTCATCGTCCTGAGGTATTTCGACAGCTCTCTGTCCCATTGGCATTCCTGTTGGTGCTTCGACAGGTTTCTTCGGGTCGACCCCTTTTTGCGGCTCGAGACCCTTCTTTGCGTCGAACATCTTCGGTCGTACCGCCGGTGGTAGTCCGAATTTTATGTGCGTCGACGCGATGTGAACTGTGCTGACCGTCTTCGGCTGCGGGGGTGCTTTTGCACCGAGCATGGAAGCCGTGTCGTGGATGCGGAGTAACGACTCCGACACCTTCTTCTTTAGGAAGGGAGACGGTGTTGCGGAGTCGACACGTTCCGTCGATACCCTTTTGGACGTGGCATCTATCCCCGAACCAGACGCCGTGTTCTCGACACGAGGACCGGGATGGGTCGACCGTCGCGAGGCGCTCTGTATTTTCGTGTCGACGATCCTCGGCGCCGATTTTTTCGGGTCGGCAACCTTGACCTTGGTTGTTGGCGCCGCCTTCGGCTCGACGTCCCCATGAAGTCTCTGTGCGTCGACGGCCTTCTTGTGTCTGTTCGGCTCCGAGGGCTTCGAGGCCTTGTTGCCGATGAGAGACTCTTTCACTTTCGGTTTCGAGGTAGGTGCCTGTGCCTTCAGTTTCGATTTCGTTTGATCGAATGATGGCGCTTTCGATACCGATGGCTCTTTAGGGTAGTTCGTAGCCGGGCCTTTATGCAGGGCTGTAGAACGAGGAATGATCTTGGGTAAGGCCTTGTGGCGATCCCTCGACCTGAGCCTTATCGAGTGCCTCTCCGGGCCCTGTACCGACATGTGGGCCTAGCTCATCTTCTGAGCCATCGTCCTCGGCCCCAAGGGCCTCCTCGTCGTCTCCTACCTCTTCGACGACACCATCTTCCTGTTTGTCTACTATACGCTCGTCTTCGGCATCATAGTCGGATTCTCGCCCTGAAGCCGGATCCGAGAGCTCCCCCCGAACTTCAAGGTCCACGACCTCCTCATCTTCTGTCCCGAAGATGTTGTCCGGGTTCTGCGTCGCTTTCTGCGCCTCGAGCAGAGCTGCTAGACTAATGCGAAGGGTCTGCTTCGATCGAAACCTGGAACACGCCATACAGGTGGCTTCGTCGTGGTTTGGAGAGAGGCACTTGTTGCACACCTGGTGCACGTCGAAGCGAGCATACTTAGCGTTGCAAAGAGGGCAACGCTTAAAGGGGCTATTCGATGACTTTGGTTCCATCGTTGATGATCTACTCGAGAACGCCCTCGACAAATATACTTGGCGCCGAACGAAAACAATACCGACGAATGTAAAGGCCTAAATACTCAAAGAGCTAAGATTAGGACATCCGAACCCAATGGCAGAAAAAAACAATCTAAGGATGGAGGGGATGCCCATGCGCACTGTAGTCCAGGGGAGGAGCCACCTATCTCGTGATACTTCGAAGACTCTTCCAGGACAACAATGTGCAATCATCCGGACCCAACACTAGGCGGCGATCTATGCACAGATATGAATTCAGCAGCCCACATGCCTCGAACACACTGGTTTCTGGCTATAGTCGGGCTAGGTCCCTGCTAATCAGGGCCCCAGTCTCACTGATCTCTCTAAACAACTTGGTGTGCATATTAGATGCACTAGTGATTGGATACTGTGATACCTTATGAGCCCCTAGTATATGGTACCTTAGGTACCTAGGGCATTGGTACTCCACAGGCCTACCAGGGGCTGCAGCATGTATTATGCCACCCCTGGGAAGCATTCACAATCTGACACCACAGGCCTGCTACTGCAGCCTGTGTGAGGTAGTGTTAGCACTCCTCACTGAGGTATAGGTTCCTATATCTCACCACACACACACACACACACATATAAACCTATCAGCCACCCCTATTGCAGGCCCTAACAATCCTGAGGGCAGGGTGCTTGGTTTACTATGTGAGGGGGTGCTTCTGCATGAGCAGGACCCCTCTGCAGCTGGCAGAGTCTATTCTCTGCTGCTGTTTGTGGATGCGGTTAAACCATATACTCTTAAGTGCATTATAAACTCGCGGTAAATGCTAGCTTTGGAATGAATCAAAACCAAAGGAAATGATGGACGGAGTGTTGAACATTGCAAGCCCTCACCCCCAGCAAACTGATCTGGGTTTAATCCATCACCGTTCTTTAGCCCACTGCCACCCCAGTTCAGACATGGCCATATGCAAATCAGTCTGACCCTGTGCCTCATGGGAACAGTCCAGCCCGAACTGCCAAGCCATGTCTTCCCTGGACCGGAAACAAGCTTCCTAGGACCGGTTTCTGGCATTTCAGCCGTCTTCAGCCAGGCTTGCTTGAATCCAGTGGCAAAGTGAGCAAGGGACTCACGTCTGAGCATACCCTGCCAACTTACGGCGAACAAAGCAAAAACCAAAGGAAATGATGGACGGAGTGTTGAACATTGCAAGCACTCGCCCCCAGTCAACTGATCTGGGTTTAATCCATCACCGTTCTTTAGCCCACTCTCCCACCCCAGTTCAGAGCCTGGATGAAGAAGGCTGAAATGCCAGAAACCGGTCCTAGGAAGCTTGTTTACGGTCCAGGGAAGGCATGGCTAGGCAGTTCGGGCTGGACTGTTCCCATGAGGCACAGGGTCAGACTGATTTTCATATGGCCATGTCTGAACTGGGGTGGCAGAGTGGTCTAAAGAACGGTGATGGATCAAACCCAGATCTGTTGACTGAGTGTGAGTGTTTGATTGGTTCTGATGCTCCGTCCATCACCACCCCCTTTTGTACAACTTTGGAATGACTGCATCAAAACATGTTGTGTTTGGTGTCAAACAACTTGGAATCATACCCCCACACCAGTAACTGGTGTGGGAGTATGATCCCACCCTTCTAGAGGGGATGACATGTACCCACTGTACTAAACGGTAGAAATCTCCTAGAGCCCTGGCATCACAAAATGGATGCCACCAGCACAGACACTGGGCTGCCCTCCTGCTGCTGACCGAAACTCGCAGTGGAGGAAGCTCAACAAAAGGTATCGTGTCACAGGGAGGTGTCACCACCTCCCAGACAGGATTTAGTGTATTGGAGCTGGGTGGGTGCACTCTTAGAGTGCTTTGAAGTCCTGCACTGGGGGAGCAGTAGGCTCCTCTGTGCATATGCCAGCTCAAACCGGTTCAGGGGCTACCTGCCCCTGCTCTGGCGCGAAACTGGACAAAAGGAAGTGGGTGTAACCACCCACTACCCTGACCCTCCTAGAGGAGTGGTCATAGAGCTAGTCCCTCCCCTATCTTCACTAAAAGATACCAAGCATTGCCAATGCAATTCAGATTAACCTGGACGATGCTCTACAAAGAAGAATCCTGGCCCTTCGAAGTTCCACTATCTCTGGAAGACTGAAGAATCACCCTTGGAGTCAAGGAGTGACTCCCCTGCTTGGCAGGCACCAAAACTCTTCATCGACGGTTGCAAACTTCACCGCTCCCGCCGGAGTCCAAAGTCCCTGCGTCCCCTGAAGCGGATTTCCTGACCTCTCGTTTGCCATTTTGAGTCCCCAGCAAAGCTGTGGCATCTGGACCCCACGAGTGACGAGGAACAGCAATACCAGGGAACTGTGCACTGATTTCGAGTGCAAACCCTAAACCACGTTCTACGAACTTGTGCTTTGGACCATCTGTAGTCCAAGTCCCTAGCAGGTCTGGTACCGAAAATCAGCAGCCTACCCCTTCCCGAGTGACCGTGGGCTCCTGTGGAACTTTTCCTGCAAAGGCGTCTTTGCGGTTACTTGCTCGTTGGCTAGTGACTCACCCGAAGACTTTCTCATCGACTTCAAGGGCTCTCCTGGTTGCTCCGGGCCTGCCCTCACTTACCCTCGCTGGGTAAGTCCATCAGACCTTGCTGGTCTGCATCATCGTCAATCTTCAGTCTACACGAGACTTGCATTTGCCAAGGCCTGTTGGCGCCAATCCGGTTGCCGACACCTCCATCAGCTGCAGACGTCGTGGGACTGTGATGCGGACGATACGGACGACGCGCCTCCCGAGAACTTCAAGATGGCGGCGGCGCCGTCCCGCCAGGATGAAGGCAGCGCTCTAGTTCTCCCAGGGGGCGCAGACCTGACGTCACACGCCGAGCCAAGAGAGGGAAGAATCGCGTCGGACGAGGAGGGAGAGGAACACGGAGTAACGCCAAAGAGAGAGTCGTACAGCGGACAGAGTCGAGGGAGTACAGGGGGAAGGAGAGCAGAAGGACCGTGAGGACCCGGCCAATACCGCTCTCGTGTCCAGTCGTCCATCGGAGATCCAGGACGCCGAGACACCCCATGCTACAGTCCCGGAGGACTGTAGCTTCAGGTCAGTGCCTTTCCTGACCTATTTAAAATGCTTAACGGGGAGGGGGAGAGCAGGGAGGACACACGAAGCAGGGCACTAGACAGGACCGTCCTATTCCCTCACGACCCCTCCCTCACAGACCGTGGTGACAGTATAAACCGGTGGAGGGTCAATCACACCCAAATGAAGTCCTGTGTCTGACGGGAGGTTGTTTTGTGTTTCTTATGTTTATATGAGGCACGTCGTTACCCCAAAGAACTCCAAGAGGCTGATGTAAAGCGGACAGACGAAGAGGGAGCCAAGGGAAAGTTCTTCGGACCTGGGACTTCGTCTCATTATTTCTTTGCCTTTATGACTGGGTGTCGCAGCTACCCCTATTCTGACCTTGTTTTGATATAAAATAAAATAAACCTCACATCTTCCGTCTGCCTCCTAAAGTACAGGGTCACCTACTAGCTAAGAGAGTCAGTTGTAGGACCTGAAGGGGGGGGGGGGACAAACTCACAGGGACCCTCCAAATCCAGCTGCTGGTCATCGTCGATCACTCCTGAACCTCGTGAGCGAAGAGACAAAACTCCATCGACAGCCTGAATCGACGCGACATCGGTGGTCATCCATCTTGCTGGCCACCGGTCACTGGCAAGTGACCTTGAACACTGTCCCCTCAATTTTCAGGTCTTCTTCAACTTCAATCCACCTTCGGATTCCAGCGGGCGCCTCTCCAGTCGTCACAAGCAGCAAGTCTTCAGTGATCTCCATTGAAAACAGCATCTCGACCCGACACCAAAAGACACCTATGCACCCGGCTTCCCTGGGTGAGGTAACTCGTGCACTCTGGTGCCCAAGTGTGTGTTGGCCCTCGAAATACTTACCTTGTAAGTGGCTTGTTTGTTGACTTCTCTGCAGTGCCCTAAAACTTTAAAATAAAAACCGCGACTTGCCCCATTGAAACCAATAGGAAACCCGCGGCTGTGTTTAGACACTGCACGCGTCTCCCGTGGGCTGATTACTTTCCTGCTAACACTGCAGAAGTGAAGCCCCAGCGATTCCCAAGGCCTTAGGCCTTTTCATTTTGCAAGTCGAGTTTGTTAAACCATTTTTTTAGTATATGGTCTGGTACGCCCCTAGGGCTCCAGCCATATTTGTGCTTAATTTATTGAGAAGTGTTAACATTTGAATGTGTATCTGGGTTCTAATCTCACAAAGAGATTAGTAGAGTGTATCTAGAAACAAATACATATATATTTGATATATATACCTGTGTGGTGTCCTTGTCATTTGGTAATTCAAGAGATTATAAGGTAAAACAAGCTGCTTTACATTCCTCAGAGACTTAGCCTGAAGGCTGCTCTCCACAGCTACCACTAGGATAGCTATCTTTAAAAGGTTGTCTTAAACCTATCGACCATAAGAGTCGAATTGGACTGGTGCAAGGTGGCCACTATAACTAGTGACCAGCATATGCCAGGCCAACTTCTCACACATGTGAGTAACAAAAAAGTTGACTTGAGAAGCTGCCCAGGGCTGGAGTCTGTTCTAGACTACCTCTCATGAAGACATCACTTGTGGTCAGTAACACGACGACGACTGAGACTCCTCGCATATTGAGCCACCAGGCAGATCTGATGGTCCCGAGCTCAGAACCAGAGGCGGAGAGCCACCTGGCAGAGAAGGAGCAAATCTACTCCTCCATGCTTGTTGATGTATCACACTGTGGTTGTTTTGTCTGTCAAGATCTGGACAGACTGGCCGTGAAGGAAAGGGAGAAAGACCTTGAGGAGGCGTATTGACGAAAATTCCAACAGACTGAAGTGTAATATCCGTTCTTCTGGAGACCAGAAGCCTCGAATTTCCAATTTCTCCAGATGCGGTCCCTACCTTAGCATCTATGATAACTGTTGTCACTAAAGGGGTATGGTGAGAGAGCCTTACTTAGGAGTAATTAGTGTCCCCTCTCTATCACTGTAGGCCCCCTGCAGTGTCCCTGGAGATTTTGATAACAAGCTTGAAAATTTCCACTAAGTTGGAACCACTGCCTGCGGATACACTACAGGAGGGCCCGTCTGTGCCAGTGTGCATGGGTGACCAACAGCATGCAGGAGGCTAGCAGACTGAGCAGGCGTAAGCCTATCAGCATTGGAATGATCACTCCATTCTGAAACATTGGAATCATAGGCTGAATGTTGTGAACCCTCTCAGGAGGAGGGAAGGTTTGATTCCTAATGGTGTCCAGTACTGCCTCTATGAACAGGATTCGCTGAGAAGGAAGCAGGTGACACTTGGGCTTGTTGATCGAAAAGCCCTGATCGAACAGCAACTTAGCCTTCATGTGCAAATGGTGAGACACCATCTCTGTAAAGTGGAAAAGAACTCCTAGGCAACTGAACAGTTTAAAATATCACTCAATGTTATTATGCTCAATGTAACAGATCAAAACAATGCTCAGATATATTTCAAATTATTTAACAATCAATTGTTAAAATCAACTTCATTATTTAAAAATATCAAAGAGACTCAATTTAATCAAAACATAATTTCTCTTCAATAAAAACCAAAACGTGGCAATGGTTAGAGACACCATCTCTGTACAGCTGGGTTTGGGAAGCTAGTCGTCCGGTTATCGTAACATTGGGATTTCCACTAGTCTGAGATGACCCACATCCATCACCATCACCTTTGTGCAGACTCAATGAGTAGATAGGAGGCCAAACGGAAGAAACACAAACTGGTAGTGTTCGAATCTGACTGTGAAGTGAACCTACTTCCTGTGTGACTGCAGGATACCCTGGATTCCTGGAAACACTCAATGGTCAATGCACTGCTAAAGAAACCCTCATCAGAGCCCTCTCAACTAGCAAACTACTACCTGATCTCCAGTCTACTGTACGCACCCAAACCCATACAGAAAGCCATCAACAAGTAACTCACTCACTACCTCAAAATGCACCAACTCCTAGACACCACTCAATCAGGTTTCCAGCTCAACCACAGTAGCAATACCGCACTCAACGCAGCTACAGACGTCATACGTTTGACCTTTAACCATGTAGAAAAAACTGCCCTCATACTGCTCAATCTCTCAGAGGCCTTTGACCACGGTCTCCCATTGCACCTTGGTCAAAAGATTGCACAAAACAGGAATCCAAGGACCTGCCCTCAAATGGATCTGCTTCTTCCTCACAGGACGTACACAAAAAAATCAGCCTGCAACCTTACACGTCAGAAGCCAAGAACCTCATCTGCGAAATTTCCCAAAGCTCTTCTCTCAGACCAACTCTAAACAACATCTACATGACCCCTCTGGCAGACTTTATCCTATTACGTGGCATCAGCATACACCCCTATGCTGAGGATACCAAACTAATACAATCCCTGTCGGACCAGTCTCCAACAACAAAAAACAAAATCAATCTGCCTGAAACTCAACACAGACAAGACAGAAGTGGTGATCTTCATGAGGAAGATCCCCTGCTTGGAAAGCCACCTGGTGTACACCAGACCTCGCTCCACAACCTTCCCCCATGCCAGAAATATAAGAATTATGCTGAATGACAAGCTCAATATGAGAGCCCTGTGACCTCCTCATGCTTCTACATCCTGAGGATGCTACGAAAGATCTTCAAGTGGCTTCCAAAGAACACTTGGAAAATGGTCACACAGGCCCTGATCACCAACAGACTTGACTACTTGAATGCATTCTGTGCAGTAATCATGAAGAACCTCCTGAACAGGCTCCAAACCATCAAAAACGCTGAAGCCACTCATTTTCAACCTACCTCACTGCACACACATCACCCCACAACTCAGCAAACTTTACTTGCCCCCTTACACAAATGCACCCAGTTCAACCCTTGCACACATACAAAGCACTCCGAAACACAGGCCCTGCCTACTTCAACAGCTGAGTACACTTCTACTCCCCTCTTAGGCACCTCTACTCAGCTGGACTCCCCATTGCACACTTACCCCGCAAACACAAAACAAAAGCTGGAGGTTGTGCCTTCTCGTACATCTCCCTCAAAGCGTGGAACGACAACCTGCATCACATCAGAGATTTCTCAATGCTTCTAGAATTTTGCAAGAAGCTGAAGACCTGGCTCTTGGAATAATCCCACCAAGGGGACAGCTACCTAACCCTCCTGAAAAGCGCCAGGAATACACTCACTGGTGATAGCCCACTTTACGAATCATCATGACATGGGTATGAAGTCAGCATCTTGCGGGTCAACAGACACCATCCAGTCTTCTGCTTCTAGTGCGGACAGAACCGAGGCTAGGCACAGTGTTTTTTACTTTCCTTTTTGAGGAGCCAGTTCAGATTCCTCAGGTTTAAGATCAGACAGAGACCACCATCCTTTCCGGGGACCAGGGAGTACCAGGAGTAGCAATCCTGCCCCCACTCCTGCTTTAGAACAAGCTCTACTGTATTAGTTACTAGTAAGATCTAAACTTCCTGCTGTAGGACACATAGGTGGTCTAGCGGCCACACCGGAATGGTTGGTGATCCTGATAAAAGGTTCGGGCATACCCCCTTTCCAGAATCTACATGACCCTAAGTCTAAAGTGATGACCTTCCAGACTTGTGGAAATGATGGCCCTCCAAGAGGCGCTGTGTAGTCAGACAAGGGTGAACTAGGGCTGCTTTCCTGCAGTGGCTGGGGAAGAGGAGGAGGGCAGGATGGGGTGGGGGGGTGAAGGAGGAGACATGTTTTTCTTTTTCTTTGACCTCTATATTGCTTGTACTGGGGGTTGTAGTCTGTTGCTGTGTATGTTGTTGGCAAGCCTGAAAGCGAAAGCCTCTGGAGAAGCTTTAAAACTTCCAAAACTGCCAATAATCCCTTGTTTGGATCTGAAGACCAAGTGATCTTGCAGTGGGTTTGCGGTCTTTAAACCTCTCAAATGCTAAATTGGCTTTGCTCTGAAAAGGCGGGTGCTATTGAAGAGAAGGTCCATCAGTGATGTTTGTACATCTTGGGGAAACCCAACACAGCCATACAATACAACCATAGGCGGGGTTAAATGTCTCCATGGCCCTTGCAACTAGGTCTGCTTGTCCAGACCAGATTGTATAACTTGCATGGCTGTAGCTTGACCACCCCCCTTAGTTCTGCATAGAAACCCTGAAGATCATCCAAAAGACTGGGGATTACAGCTTGCTCTGTGTCTAAGACTGCATGCACATATCGGCCGAAGGGACAGGTGGCGATCATCTATGCTCTCAGCAAAAAACATCTTCTACACTAACTGCACCATCTTTTTTGATTCCCTATCTGATGCCAATGTGGGAAATGTATAAGGCTTTCAGTTGATTGATGGGAAGGCAGGAAAACCGATTTCCTGGTGCAGGTTTGTAGCAACTTGCTATTGATTTGGAGACTGAAGGATAAGTTGTCGTCTTCTCCCAGACTGTGAGTATAGGCTCTTTTTGGGCATTGTTGAAAGGTAGCAAGGGATCCGAGGTATGGACTGCTGTATGTAGAACCTCAGTGAGTATGTTGGATTATGTCTCAGTGGATGGTAGCTGAAGGTCCAACATCTCTGCTGCCCTACAAATAACCAAGTGATAGGAGATAACTTCAGTTGGAGGAAGCCCAGTTGGGAATAAAAGTTCCCACTCTGTGGAGGTATCAAGTTCGCTGGCATCTTTGAGGCCTGCAAAGTCCTGGGCCAGTGTAGATTGGCCATCCCCATCATCATCGGCCCAGGGTATTCTTGAGGATCAGGAGACCATGAAGAAAAACCTACTTTCCTCCTTCAACCTTTGAGTGTCCCTTCTGAAATGATGTGGCAAAACCATCAAAGACAGAGACTTTGGTTGTGTGGATTGCAACGCCTTCGGAGTTGTTTCAAAATAAAGCCCAAGAAATAGAAACTCATGTACTTCTGAATTAGTATATGATTTTTTAACAAATTTGGTGAAAACTATGTTCTCAAAAATTGAGAACAGAACATATATATGCACACACAGATATATGATGTATATTTACACTTATTGACACATAACGTGAAGTGAAAATAAAGAAATCTATTTACGTATCACAACACAATATATACATAACAAATGAACATATATTCAAGACAAAACATTTTAAACACAGTGTGAGAAAAATGAAAATCTGATTCAACCCGACTTGTAATCGATCTGGTTAGTCTCCATTGCTATGGGTGATCAACAACACTTGAAAGTATGCGTCGACGTTGCGACCCCAGATATTATTGCGATAATTTGATTGTCTAAGGGGGTTCTTCTTCAGGACTAAATGTAGAGTCTGTGTGCGTCCTGTTCAAGAAAAATGTGCGCATTTTAGATGGGGTTGGGCAATTTTAATCATATATGGTGAGGCCCTGTGTCTCAGCTCACCTTGAATTAAGATTCCACCTGGTTATCAGAGTATAGGTACTGTCAGCACGGCAGCTTGAACAGAATGTATATGATTGACCTGTCAGATATAAATTAGGATGACTGTCAAGACCTGTGTTCAAAACAGAGCAGTCTTGCGATTATTTATACATTGCGCCCTTGCAGGGAGTGTACCTGAATCAAAAAACAGCTCTCTTTATCAGCTGGTTGTATTAAGGTTCAGTGGCACAGCGTGCCTGCAACTGCAATTGCAACTATCTTTAATTTACATAGAGTTGCAGGCATGCTGTGCCACTGAACTTCGAACCTAGTTCCCCAGGTCCGAGGTCGAGCGCCCTAGCCGTTACACCAATTCCTCTCCCCATTATAGTTAGGTGTTGAAAATAATACAAAAACTAATGTTCAAAAGAACAAGATACCTGCCTTCGGTAACGACTTATCTGGTAGAGACTATCTAGCCGCAGATTCCTTACCTTAGAATTATCCTCAGGCGTCAGACTGGATCCAGAAATTTATTTGTGAGCATTACCCCTGCAGGCTGGTAGATCGTATCATTCGGCTCTGCGTGGCATAGTCGTCGGCGTCCGCGCTGTAAGTGACGTGCGCTGTGCTTAAATAGGCACCACCCCAGCGCGTTGACGTCAGTTTTTTTTGCGACTTTCCACGCCAGGAGCGCGGAGCCACAAAGAACACGGACGTGTAAAACTAGGGCACGAAAAGGTAAACAGCCCTGTCCCTAGAAATCAGTTTGCAGAGCGGGGAAGATAGGTGAGTCGGTAGGAATTTGCAACCTCTTCCAGATTAGGTGTTACTAAAGGTAAGCAACTTGTTCACCTGACAGAGAACTTCTAGCTGCAGATTCCATACCTTAGAATCGATACTCAAGCAATACGGTCTGAGAAACAATTTCATACCAAAAAGTCGTATAGGACTGAATGGGCAAAGTGCCCGTCCCGACAGACCGGGCTGACCAGGCTGTAGTGTTTTGTAAATGTTTGCTGAGAGGCCTACGTTGCTGCCCTTGAGTCTCCCGGGTCCAGGGAAGACAAGGCTTGAGGTAGTGTGAAAAGATTGACCTTCTACTTCTTCAGAAAGAAATTGAGAGGGTACAGGTCTAGGATAGGACGAAGGCCTCTGTCCTTCCTGATCTTCCGGAAAACTTAGGGCTGGAGTGGTGTGGGCGGAAAGGCGTATAGGAGGCCTGACCTTAATTTGAGATGAAAAGCATCTCCAAACGAGAGACGCCTTGGAAACTCCAGCACACAGAACTGCTGACATTGTGCATTCTCAGCAGTGGCGAGCAGATCTAATCAAGGCTCTAACCACTGATGAAAGAGACCTTGCACTCACCTCCAAATGGAGATGCCACTCATGATTGGCTAGGCATCTTTGTCTGAATTTGTTTGCCCTGGCGTTCAGATAGCCCGCCAGGTATTGAACCACCAGGGACATACCCTAACGTTCCAACCAGAGATGCAGGGCCTCTTGACAAAGCGTCCACGACCCCACCCTGCACTTTTTTTGTAGTACCACATGGCAGATCATCCGGAGCTCCAGAAGGTTGTTGTGGAATTTGGATCCTGCTGGAGACTAGAAGCTTCTGATCTCCATTTTTCCCAGGTGGCTGCCCCATCCCAAGAGTGACCTATCTGTCATTATGGTCATATCTGGTGGTGAACAGAGATGGGGCTGCCCCTGACCCAACAACAGTTTGTTAACCACCACAGCAGATCTTTTGCAGTTCCCGCAGAGATCGTGACCATGTAAGTGAGATTCCCCTGATGCTGCGCCCACTGGAACTTCAAGTCCCACTGTAGAACCCGCATATCCAGCGGCATGCGCCACAAGCAGGATGCAGGTGGTCATGAGGCCCAACAGCCTTAGAATGAGTCTCATAGGCCCAAAACTGCACTGTGTCGAAGAAAGGGAGTGTCCCAGAGGGAGTCAAGTTTGACTTCAGCACGCCGATAGTGAATACTCCAGTAAAGGCAGGAGGTCTGGTGTAGTTTGGAGGTGGGAGACGACAGCCAGGTGTGAGCCTGCCTTCAACAGCCAGTCGCCAAGATAGGTCAAGAATGGCACCCCTGATCTCCACAGATGAGCTGCAACCACCACTCTCACCTTGGTGAACACCCAAGGGGGAGCACGGCAAACTGAAAGTGCTTGTGTCCCACTGAGAACCACATACAACACGAGAATGTGGAAATATGTGCCCTACAAGTCCAACGCTACCCTTCAGTCAGCCGGGTCTAGGGAAGTCAGGGCTTGAGATAGTGTGAACAATTTGAACTTCTCCTTCTTCAGGAAGAAATCGAGAGGGTGCCTTCAATGTGAACACGGCATGAAAACCTGCATTGACTGTTGCTCGATAAATCCGAATGCCTTGAGAGAGCGGTCCCTCAAGCTCATGGTGGCCCGACATGCAACGCTGCGACCATCTTGACCTGGGTCGAGAGGAAGGTCCTCGGATAGGTTGCAGAGCCAGAAATCTTTGTCGCACTCCAAGTCGTCGTGTCACTTAAGTAAGTCCCACTGCAAGAAGACTAGTAAGAAGTTAAAGAGGTCTTCACCTAATCCGCCTGCGGACGAGACTAGCGAGTGTCACCATTTGAGGCCTGGCTCCACAGTTGAGCCAGCGCCTGGTTTGGCTCTGCGCTTCTACGTGTTTCTGGCAACCCTCTATCAACTCCACTCGTTTTATGAGGCCATGTGCCTCATATTTGAGTGGCCTGTTCCCGCAGTCTCACCTTCGGGCCCTACGGGTTTGGGGGGGCACCTACTCGTTCCACACCGGCAGCTCCGGCGCCAGTCGTGGCTATTGGATCCACGGATGGATTCAAACAGCCGGGCCCAATTTTTACGCTCCTGGCACCATTGCCCCCATTCTGATCCCGACTCCAACTCAGAGCTGGCGGGCCATCGTCTGGCACTGGCTGAAAGCAAGCATTCCTCGCCAGACCCTGAGAAGGAGGGGTCGCTGGACCCTGAAGAATACCAGCCTTTAGATCTACAAATGGACTGGTGTGAGGACTTGGCAGAGGCCAGTGGACTGGCACTTCTCCAGATAATGGCATGCTTTCTCGTCTGGCTAAGGAGGAGCATGCGTCATCGACCTTATCCTGCCCTCTGCAGCAGTCAAGACGAATGTCTTGGCAGAGATGCTTCAGCTGGGATTGTCGCCCTTCAGAACTGCTTCCCCTGTTTAATGAGGCATTTACAGATGACCTGCTTGGTACCTGGTCCAAACCCAGCACAGATGCGCCTGTGAACAGGACTTGACTGCAGCCACCGCCCCTTCTCAGGGGACCCCAATTTCCTAACACAACACCCTTCCCCGGAGAGCTTGGTGATCAAAGCTTCTACCTCCCATGTAAATCCTGGCGCATTCCCTACCACCGCCCCGGATAGGGAATTCAAGTGGCTGAACACCTTAGGGAGGAAGATGTTTAATTCCACCAGACTGACACGGCGGTCCATGAACACCAAATGCCTTTTGGGCTTTTTGTCCCATGCTCTATGGGATTCCGTTGCATAGGTGCTCCCCATGGTTTTGAAGGAGGCCCGGTGTATACTCCCCCCGGCTGTTGCCGACAGGAGAGATGCAGCTAACTTCACGATCAGATGTGGACTGAATAACACCGACTTGGTAGCCTTACAGCGCCAAGACTGGCTGAGAACAACTTGCTTTTCAGGGGATGTCCAAGCATCTCTTATGGGCATACTTTTTCATTTCTCCCGTCTCTCTGCAGAAAAGGCGGTTTCAGCGCTACAGCGCTTTAAGGACAGCAGGGCTAGGGCCAGTTCCTTGGGCCTTTCCATTTTCTATCCCCACCCTGAATAAGTCCTTCACTCCTTTTGTGGCCACGGAAGGAGTTTCCAGCTGTACATATACCCTCCTAGCCACCACGGTGCATACCACATGGGTTGGGCAGCCAGAGATCCGGACAGTCGATAACACCCCCAGCACCCACAGCCACCAAACCCTTATAGTCTGCCCTCTTACCATCATGGACTCCCAGTGGGAGGCAGGGTATGCTATCACCTGCCCCGCTGGAGGTCTACAACATCAGACTGATGGGTTCTCCAAATTGTTCGGAGGGAATTCTCCCTCCCCGTCACGACTACCCCTCCACCTATGCCACCCACTTGCGACAGGCAGATGGGAGGACCCACTCTCCTTGCTCTGCCAGGAAGTGACAGCTGTCTTGGCCAAGGGAGCCATAGAGAGGGTGCCGATGCCAGAAGTAGGTCGGTTGCTGTTCTTGCTACTTTCTGTTGCCCAAGGACAGAGTCCTCAGTCCTATCCTAGACCTGTACTGCATTCAAGGCACCAGAGGCAAACAATGTGCGGGTTTGTCACTGACATCGAGCGGTGACAGGTGCCGCAGGGCTTAAATCTGGCCTACCTAGAGGATATTCCTGCCACACTAGGAGAAAAACTTCTCAAAAATACTTTGACAAAATTCGAAAAAAGGCTAGCCACAATGTGACTATGGGTAGTTTTCTCCGAGTCTGTGGTGACTGGCGTGTAAAGAAAACAACCAGTGTCAGTGCGCTAAGGTGGCGCCTATATAGGCACCACGTACGTCTCTTCAGGCGTGGACGACACAATATGGAGCCGAACAACGCCATCTACCTTCGTGCAGAGGTACTGCTCATGAACAATTCCTGGATCCAGTCAGACACCTGGGGATAATTCTAAGGTAAGGAGTGTGCGGCTAGAAGTCTCTATCAGGGGCACCTGGCTATCAAGATGACAAAACCTTTGCAGGAGGAAGATTGAAGGTGGTCAGCTGTCACCACTCAATATCTAAGAATGAAGGTGGACATTGCAAAGGACCGGGTACAGAACCCTGCTTGGCTACTGAGACAGCAGATACTTCCGGAGGCGCGGCCTTATCCAAGGACAGATGTTTAAGCCCAGGAGTTCTGGATACAATTCTAGCTGTGCCTAATCAAGGCCACTAGGATGATTTGGGCGCAATTGGCCCTGATCTACTTGAAAACTCAGGCCAGGCGTGGTCTCAGTGGGAAGGCATACATGAGAACAGAGTTTCACTCAAGGCAGAACACGCCTCTAAATGAGAGATGCCTTGAAAACATGCAGAAGTGATGACATTGCACATTCTCGGTGGTGGCGAACAGATCGAGTCAAGGATTTCCCCATTTGCCGCAGTGACCTTGTGCCAACTACAGGCATAACTGCCACTTGTGATTCACTAGGAGCAAACTGCTTTATGTTGTATGGTTTGTTTTATTTTGTGGATGATATATGCCACTTTTATGTATATGATCTCTGTCTCTTTTATGGATTTGAACATAAATCCGAATAAAGCTTTTAATTGATCTTGTCCGCCCACGCAGTCAAAGATCTTGCCAGGTGGTTCACCACCAGGAAAATTCCTTGGTGGTCCACACATTTTCAGTGAGGCAGAGCCTCTTGGCAGATGGTTCGTGACCTCACCCAGCCCTGCTTGTTGCAGTACCACATTGCTGTGTTGTCCATGAGCACCTGTTACAGACTCCCCTTCATGGATGGAGGGAAGGCTTTCAACAGCAAGCGGATAGCCCTCAACTACAGAAGGTTAATATGAAGCCGGAACTATACCGGAGAAAAGTGGCCTCTGATCACCTCTCCCATATTGCCACTCCAACCCAGAAGCAATGCTTTGGTCACCACTGTCTGCCATGGGTGGGGAAGGGAGACAGGTCTGCCGCTCACCCAATCGTGGTACAGTAACCACCACTTCAGATGCTTTGCAGTCTACTCTGAAATCTGAACGTGGTCAGAGCGGTCCCCTTGATGTTGGGCCCACTTAGACGTAAGATCCCACTGCAGAGCCCACATACGCCACCTGGTGTGCTTGACCAGCAGAATGCAAGAGACCATCAGTCTCAGCAGCCTCATATTAGACCTCACTGAAATTCAGGACCAGGGCTGGAAGATCAGGATCATAGCCTAAATGGCCTACTCTCTCTCCCAGGTGAAATGCACAAAACCGAACCATGTCCAGAATGGCTCAGATGAAGGCAAGCATATGAGAAGGAGTTAAGTGTGACTTTAGCACGCTGATAGTGAAACCCAAAGATGACAGAAGGTTCGTCGTTGTCTGGAGGAGGATGACTACTGCCTGGAGCAATCCCGCCTTTAACAGGCAGTCATCAAGGTAGGGGAAAACTGGCACCCCTGACCTCCGAAGGTGTGCTGCCACCACACCATAATTTTTGCAAACACTCGAGGGGCCCTATTGAGACCCAAGGAGAGCACAGAAATGCTTCTGTCCCAACACGAACCGCAGGTAGAGCAGATGGGTCTGCATGATGGGTACATGGTAATAGGTATCCTGCAAGTCCAACGCCACAATCCAGTCTCTAGTGTCAAGGGAAGACAAGACCTGGGTTATTGTGAGCATCTTGAATTTCTCCTTCCGGAGTATAGTGATGAGAGGGTGCAGGTCTAAAATAGAACGAAGGCCTCCATCCTTCTCGGGCACCAGAAAGTAGCAGTAATAATGAACACGTCCTAATTCTGGCATTGGGAACCCTCTTAGTAGGCCCTATGGTCATTATGGCCAAAATGGCTTGCACTTCCTGACTCTAAATGGAGAGATGGTCCTCCATCAGTTACTGGACTGACAGTGGAAGGTGCGGTGACGAGAGAATGAAAGGTAGGGCACATTCCTGCCAAATAATTTTTAGGATTTTAGGATCCAAGTGTCCGATGTTATGGCCTTACATACCTCACACAACGAGAAGGGCACAGACACACAAGCAAGTTATGTTATGTTATTGAATTTTTATAACGCGCACAGCTACTCCTAGGAGTGTCCCGGCGCGAACCTGAAAGGAACCAGAAGGGGAGAGTTAGAACAAGAAAGTTTTGAGCTGCTTTTTAAACTGATTGATCTCTTTGATGGCCCGTAATGAGACAGGAAGAGAGTTCCAGGCCGTAGCCGCCCTAAAAGCAAAGGATCTGCCCCCCATTCTCTGGAGGCGAACCTGAGGAATTTTAGCAAGCAGCTGAGAGGACGATCTCAGATGCCTAGTGGGCACATAAAAGGCAAAACGTTTCCTGAGATATGGCGGACCACCAACATATAAGGCACGATGAGCTATCACCAGAGCCTTAAACTCCACCCGCTTCCTGATCGGAAGCCAGTGAAGCGCGCGCAGGTGATGGGTCATACTCGACCTCGCCGGGATATTCAAAACCAACCGGGCTGCCGCATTCTGAACCACCTGCAATTTTTTAAAGATGTAATCAGGAAGGCCCAGATACAGCCCATTGGCGTAGTCAACCCGGGAGAGGATCAAAGCCCGGACCACTATTTCCTTCGCTGGTCTTGGGAGCAGTGGAAGGAACTTCTTAAGCGACTTAAGTATCCCAAAGCAGCTCCCCGTCAGTCTCTTAATCTGGGTAGAGAAGGACAGCTGCTCATCGAACCAGACCCCCAGATTTTTTGCTGGAAGACCTAAGCACAGGGGTAGGGGAAAGTCAGAAGGCCAAAGTGATTCCCTAAAGCGTGGAGGAAAATTTCCATAGAGAAGGATTTCAGTCTTCTCTTCATTGCATTTTAGTTGAGCCGCCGAGAGCTATTGAAAAACGGCTGTCAGGCACTCCTGCACCTTCACGGTGGAAAAATCAGATTTACCCCAGGTAAACAAGAGCTGGGTGTCGTCGGCATATGCCACGATCTTAGCGCAGCATGCCTCCGCCAAGAAGACCAAAGGGGTGACATATATATTAAATAGCAGGGGGCTCAAAGAAGACCCCTGAGGAACCCCCGTGGTAACCAGCTGCGGAAGGGATGAAAACGGTGGCAACCAGATCTGTTGCGAACGTCCCTCCAAGAAAGACTCCAACCACTTCAAGGCTTGACCGGTGACACCAATATCTGCTAATCGAGACAGGAGCGAAGCATGAGGGACGGTATCGAACGCAGCCGACAGATCTAACATTATGAGGGCTGCGCCACCTCCTGAGTCTAGACACTCGCAAATAGCTTCCGAAACCTCTAGCAAAGCAGATTCGGTACTATAAGCGGCTCTAAAGCCCGACTGGGCTGGATGCAAAAGACTAGAGCCCTCTACAAAATCAGTGAGCAGTTTATTAACAGCTTTTTCACAGATTTTTGCAAGGCAGGGAAGCAGAGAGATGGGACGATAGCTCCCTGGGACTCCCGGATCAAGTGAGGCCTTTTTTAGCAGTGGAAGAATTTTGGCTTGTTTCCATTCCAACGGAACAACAGCCTCTTTAAGGGAGAGGTTAATAAGTAAATTAACCTCCTCATTCATAAACTAAACATACAAAGCATGAGGGAAGAGAAAACCAAGGAAAGGGAACATTAAAGTCCTAGTTGAATAAACTCCTAGCCATAGTTACCCAAGCTGTCCAGTAGTCTTCGAGTTGGTCTGAAAAAACCCAATGGGTTTTTTAAATTGCCCTCACCCACTAGATAGTGGCAGGCTTCATCATAGGGCTGCTAACACAACCTGGTGCAAGCCAAAATTCAGGGTTCAGTGATACTATTTTCACCAAAAACAGATGGAACCAAATGGTTTAAAACTAGGGATCCCAAATGCAGAACACAACAAGCATTGAAAATGCAATAGGCCTTTGATTAAGTTAAAGCCATTTGCTTTGCTAATGGTATTGTATAGCAAAGCAAAATGGCTTTAACTTAATGAAAGGCGAGACCTATTGTATTTGTCACGCTTTTTTTTATTTTTTGCGAGTTGTTCCGACTGCATGCATGGTACCTGCCAAACCCAGCCGTATTCCTTAGAGAGTTGGTGAAACGGCTGCCGTCATTCCTTCTGATGAGGACGAAAGTGGCTTGCTGGTGACTACAGTGCACTGATGGGAGTATGGTAGTAAGAAGGGGAAAATAATCTGTCAAATTATGTGCCCTGTTGTGAATAGATTTTTACCCCAGAGAAGTTTTTTTTACAAGAATGCCATTACAGTGCAGCGCCAAGCACTGATGGAACGCACACAGTAACAGTGCCAAGCACCCATGGTAATAACACACCTTCGTGTTAATTGCAAAGTGATGCAAAGTTTTATATTTACGAGTTTTCAGTCAATCCTTATCTTGGATATTTTGCAATAATGAAACATTGAGCTTAGCAGTTCTATGGCCTGCATCTGTGTTACTCAAGATAAAACGTATAGAACGCAGGCTTTGAAAACAGTATCTTTCCATATGTACTCTCGAGAAGAGCCGCAATCTTTCCAACTTTTATCTCTTCAATACAGAACTAATGCTGTAGTCTGATTGTAACAAGCTTCAACGTGCTCATGCATGTAAACGCCGTCATGCACAAAGGTGCGCTGGCTATATGTGTGGTGTGAATGTTTAACCTGCTGTATTGCACTGCAAGCATGGGGAATAAACGAGAGCTTATATCTAGGCAGTAGAAGAAACCTACAAAGAGAACTTAATTTCCTATCAACCATCTACTCAGAAAGGACGTGACTGGATTTCGGATCATCCATCGTACAGGAAGTGACATAATTGGTTTCTGTTTCCCGCCCACGGCACCCTGCACTCCTCCTCTTTCCCACGAACTACTTAATGGCAGCTGCAAAACAGATGATGAAAGGATGCGTGCAGCAGGCACAGCTGCGCCTATGTGCACCTGCACCGAGTCCAGCACCAGGGACCCTGGTTCTGTCCCAAGCCCCGCTACCGTGCTGCACACCTCTGTGCTTTCATGCCTGGCTGCAGCTCACCACACTGCAGCCACACTGCACCACACAACGTTGAACAAGAGTTCACACGTGTCTCCTGCAAGTTCTTATGATCAACCACTCCTACGCCAACAGCATCCAGCAGCCCACTTGCCAATAGCTCGAACTCACTAAATGCTAGACCTATTGCATTGCAAATGCTTGTTTTTTCAACTATGGGAATTACAGGAAATTAAAGCAAATAATTTTTTAATTAAAAAGTTGTTAAGAAAAATACAATTTACTGTTCATCACCAAATTTATTTGTAGAGCCTCAAGAGATACAGTGGAGCAGATCTGCCACAAAGTACAATAACACAAGCATTTGCAATGCAATTGGTCTCCCATTAGTGAAAGTTGGAGTTAATGGTGTTGTAAATGACAATGTCTTTTGTTTATGGAGTGGATGTATGTAGTGTGGAGTTTAATTATATGGATTGAATTGAATTTGGTAGCTGTGGAATTGTGTGGGGTGGAATAGTGTGTGTGTGTATTTGTGTAGTGGAATTATGTGGATAGTAATTATGTGGTATTAAATAAGCTGGAATTATGTAGAATGGGACTGACTGTTATGGAGTGTAAATATATGTATTGATATGTTGTATTGTGGCGTGGTAGATAGTGGAATTTAATTATGTGGTGAACTGTTGAATTGTGCGACATGATGTTGGATTTTGAGGTGTGGATTGGATGCATTTGTTGTGCAAGTGTTAATTTGAATTATGTGGTTTGTTGTTGAATTATGTGGTGCAGAAGGGAAATGTGTGGAGCTGAATTGCGTGGCGTGGAACTGTGTGGTATTTTGAGTGAAATTATGCTGATAGGAACTATGTGGCATGGTGCGGAGTGTATTTGGATTGATGGTTGCTATGTGGGGCGTGATATTTCCCTACCAGAATCTTTTGGCCACGCTACCTGAGGAGGTGGTGTTTCTTTCCTGGAGTGCGGCGAGGTCTCGTCAGTCAGCTCCGCTTCGTCGCTGCTGTGGGCTTGGTGCCTACTACTCCCATCAGCCCCAGCGGCAGACCCGGAAGCCGCCGGACCTTCATTCGCGCCTGGAGGCGCTTCAAGCGGACCAGTGCCGCTGACAGAGCGGGCGTGATATTTCCCTACCAGAATCTTTTGGCCACGCTACCTGAGGAGGTGGTGTTTCTTTCCTGGAGTGCGGCGAGGTCCCGTCAGTCAGCTCCGCTTCGTCGCTGCTGTGGGCTTGGTGCCTACTACTCCCATCAGCCCCAGCGGCAGACCCGGAAGCCGCCGGACCTTCATTCGCGCCTGGAGGCGCTTAAAGCTGACCAGTGCCGCTGACAGAGCGGGCGTGATATTTCCCTACCAGAATCTTTTGGCCACGCTACCTGAGGAGGTGGTGTTTCTTTCCTGGAGTGCGCGAGGTCCCATCGCGGGTCTGCGCGCGGGTCGGCGCCGGGAGAAGCCCGGGACAAGGGCGGGACCGTCTGTGGCCGTCCGGGGCCGACAAGGCCGGGCTGGGCATTCCCTTTGATATTAAGCGCAAGAAGTAAGTCGTTGTAGTTATTGTTCCATGACCACGGACATTCGTGTAATTCTGATTGTCGTTACATATTGGGTCCTGTCTGGTACTGTGTTAAATGGCCGGAAAGGGGAAGCGTTCCACGGCCCCTCCTACAGTTTCCGGGACTATGGACCAATTCATCACTCGAGCTGTCTCGGTATTGGAACATGAAATAGCCATTACCGAAAGAAGCCTTTCGATAGATCCCTTGTTTGTCAGTCGTTCATCTTTGGGCCCGCTAGCTCTTGCAAAATCACCAAACAAACTCAGAGAGCAGACGCGGGAGGAGGCACCGCCACTTATAGCGTCTGAAATACCCCAGCACTTGTTTTCTCCTTCTGGGAGGTTGTCAGAACTCCCAGTCATGACGGACTTTGCACTAGAGGCGGAAGCTGTATCTACATCCAAGTCCAATGTTTCCCGTCCCCAGACTAGAGCTGGGGCCAGATCCACTAGACCAGTTCACCAGAAAAGGAAAAGGGGTGGGGTTATGGATGGTGGTAGGTTGGCGAAAATATCCAAAGCATCTAAAAATATGGTACTTCCTGACACCTTAAGCACCAGTGTTCGCCCCTCCGTGACCGACGCTAGTATACACGTTCCCCCCCCACCTGTTAATAATGACATAGTCTCCCAGCTAGAACGTATTGTTCGCTCCTTAATTTCACCATTTCTGGAAAGGATCGAAACAGTTGTAGCAAAAGTTGACAAATTGGAACAATCCATTCTGGACAATTTTTGCTCGCAAAAGAATGTTTTCAAGTTGTCTACTAGGGATATACCTTGCACTCATGGAACGAATTCTATCCTTGTTGTACCATCCCCATCTGGCACACCCCCCGACCCTGTCCCAACCACCACAGGTATCGGTTCAGGCATAGATTCATCTATACCACCTTCAAATACTCATCAGCCACTAGGGCGGGAGGGAGTGCTACACAATAACCAGTCTCTGAGGCGGGAGGGTCGGCTAAGTGAAGCACCCCTGGGCACTAACACCAAGAATCCAGTGGGCCCGAGCACGTCTGCTGATACAGCCCCCCCAGGTAACGCACTCAGGCCATTCTCGACCCAAATACACTTACCACCAGAATCTCTTCCCTACGTTGTGGTTTTAACTGGTGTCCCTGAACTCCCCACTAACAAAAATGAATCCTTTGAGCAACTAAAAAATAAAGTAAGTCATTGGCTTAACATCCATAGACCAATCCCGAATCAATTGAATGGTCGGATTCTTTTCGCCAGAAGAGTACAATGGGTAGGTTCTCAACCTAAAAACATCCAGGGAGATTGCATCATTGTCAACTTCAAAGATCCACGCCTCTCTAGGTTTATTACTGATTACACACCCTATGGGCCTAGAACAGGAATAGAGGCCCATAACCCCAGGTTTTTGTTATTGACAATCCCATAGCATGATAACTGCTTTATCTCCTAAGACATCGAGGGCAAATGATAGTACACCCACGGTAGCCCAGGCTGCCACTTCTTTGGACCCGCTAGGATCGCACACAACACCTAGGGCCTTACTGCCGTCCCCACTTAGGCTGAGAGAGAGGACAAATGTATCTAGCCAGACTACTGTGCACCATACCCCACGGCCTAGTAACTATTCTGGCACTTTTTTGTCTTGGAACCTGGCTGGTATCAAGACTAAATTTGATTCACCCGAATGGGTTAGCTTTGTTAACAACTTCGATGTTTGCCTATTACAGGAAACATGGTCCTCTGAGGCTCGGTTTATGCCGGGATATTTGAATTTCTATGTTCCAGCAACCCAAGCCCGAAAGGCCGTCCATCGGGCGGACTAATTATTTGGGCTCGCCAGGATTTATTCTCGAGCGCTGTTGTGATCGACACGTGGTCCCTGGATATCCAACTAGTGAGACTAATTTTTGATCACGAGGGCTCTTTGGATATTTACAACATATATCTTCGGGGCACAAAAGGGAAAAAGTCAAGGGAGCTGGACATCTTAACCACCCTTATAGAAACTAAATCGTGCAATAGGGACCTGATCGTAGCCGGGGATTTTAATGTTACATTTGAACCCCTTCTAGATTCGGACTCAGAATGGGGCTTTGACCCCGATGAGGACCGACACTGGGGCATCCCAGCACTCTCGCTTCCTCCTATTAAAAGGTGGTCCACGGTAGCAGTACAGGTAAATGCACTTTGCCTTGAAAGTGGCCTAAGGGCCCTGAATGGAAGAACCCAAGGAGATAAGCTGGGAGCATCCACCTTTGATAATGGCCGCTCAGTAAGTAGGATTGATTACGTCCTTTGTTGTTTGAGGCTGTGCGGCCAACCTATAGATATGGTGGTTGAGCCAAGAATAGAGAGCGACCACAACCCCATCTGTGTTTCCCACAGCTGGTGGGGGAAACCCCGCTCGCTGAGCGAGGAACCAACCCTGACTCCTTCGGCGTGCGTTCCAACTAACGACATGCGGAGGTTAAAATGGACCCTAGTAAAGACCAACGCCCCAGTAATGGCTAGCATCAATACCAATCTTTCCGCAATTAATGCGAACCTCGAGGAAACTTTGAAAATTAAAGATCATAATGAGCAAGCAACCAGAATACATGAGACATTTTTTGAGGGTCTACGTGCCTTCTTCTTCAAACAATCAAGAAAGGGTAGCAAGCCACCGTGTAAGCGACTAAGGTGGTATGACAAACAATGTAAAAGTGCAAGAGGCATATTGGCTCAAGCCCTCTCTAGTGGGAGTAAGCCATCCATTCAATTAGCTAGATCCTCTTATAAGAAATGCCTCGCCCAAGCAAAAAGAAAATGGGACGAATTGTTCTGGCTCGATTTGAAGGAGGCTTGCCATGCCCGGGACACTAGACTGTTCTGGAATGTGATAAAGTGGAACAGAGGGGGCTTGCCTGAAAATCCCTCAAACCATGTTACCCAAGAAGATTGGCTGGGGTATTTCAAACCCCAATATGCTTGTGACCCTTTCTATAGAAACTTGGGCACAATCCCATATGTCTTTTACTCGTCTGGTCCCTTTAGCCCTAAGGACGTCTTAGCTGCCTTGGCCTGTGTAGCCGCAGGGCGGGCTCCAGGCTTGGATGGTGTTCCATCCGATCTTTTCCTTAATAACAAAGTCTCTTGGAGCAAGTATATCACCTTAATTGCGAACGCTGTGGCTGAAGGTGCCCCAGTGCCTAAATCCTGGGGGGGCGCCATAATAATCCCAATATATAAAAAGGGTGACAAAACCCTCCCAGGAAATTATAGGCCCATCAGCCTAATTGACACAATTCAAAAAGTCATTGGGAGGATGGTATTGAATGAGGTACTCATTTGGATCGAAGACAACCAGATCCTCTCTAGCCTCCAAGCGGGTTTTCGCAAATTTACCAGCACCGTGGACCAGGTGTTTCGCTTTAAACAATTGCTCTGGAAGGTTGTCGAATTAGGTAAAGGCAGTCTCTATGTCACTTTTGTGGATCTAAGAGCTGCCTTTGACCTCGTCCCCCGAGAGCAACTCTGGAGGGTCCTCGAAAAGCTCGGTCTCCCCTTGGAGCTATTGACTTTAATTAGGAGGCTCCATGAGCCTAACTTCGCAAAAATACAATGGGGAGGCCCGGGGGAAACAACCCCCGAGTTTCCGGTTGAGCGAGGTGTGCGCCAAGGTTGCGCCATGGCCCCTACACTTTTCTCCTTGTATATTAATGGAGTAGTCGATTACATGCTTCAAGCTAACACCGACGCTCCCCAAGTTGGCAGGAGCTCCTATACCAATATTAATGTTTGCCGACGACACTCTCATAGTGTCTAAAACTCCGTGCGGCATGCAAAGGGCCTTGTCAATTTTCGAAGACTTTTGTAAAGATCATGGCTTGGAGGTCAATGTGACAAAGACCAAACTTATGACATTCAATCCACACCCAAGTTACAGATCCGGCAAGCTTATAATGAACGGCCAAATTCTGGAGGAGGTAAAAAACTTTACCTATTTGGGCATTCACGTGTCCCAAAATAGCAGGTGGAACAGACATTTGGAACTGTCCACACTGAAACTCACCCAGACTACAGGAACGCTGGTTAAAGAGCATAAAAAATCCCTCACCAAACCTGTCAAACCAGTGCTACAAGTATATGAGGCAAAGGCCCTAAACTCAGTCCTGTATGGGGCAGAGCTCTGGGGTTTTGATGCATTATCATCCCTAACAGCCGTCGAAAATAAATTTTTTCAGTGTATTATTGGCTTACCACAAAGCACGCCAATGGTCCCACTACGTTACGTCCTAGGTAGAAAGGCCATTAAGGATTTGGCCAATCTCCGTCCGGTCTTATACTGGAGGAGACGATGGACTACACTGGAGCTCCGATCTTACGCAATGGGTATCATGAATGTAATTCAAGTCGACAAGTTCCATAAGATCGGGTGGCTTAGGAACCTTCGCGAATCCTTGAAAGATCTGGGGCTGGAAGGTCTATGGAACGACCCAGTTGTCGCTGAGTTTCCTGCTAAAAAGCTATTGAAAGCGCTATACTGGGAACGGGTAAATCATAGGGTGTGGGGTGATTCTATTTCCCCCACGATGACCAGCCGTTTTTTAGAGGCAAAGGTCACACCTTTCTTTGAACCTTATTGGGATCTGATCACTTCACCAAGAGACAGGAAACTCTATTTTCAACTTAGAGCAGGATCCCTCCCACTCAGGGCCGTAACTAGTGGGTGGTTTGGTGTAACCACATGTACCTGCCCTGTTTGCGGTGCCAAAGAAGAAACCATTGCCCACTTTTTGTTTGTTTGCCCTGTATACGCCACTCCTAGACGTCACTGGCTTTCCCCTTTATGTAAATTACTGGGCACAAGGAGCTCTGCTGTAGCTATCAGAGTCCTACACACAAGCACTTTACCAGTCCATTCAATTGTCTTAGCCAAATACTTGGGGTGGGCGTGGTCTCTTAGACGAAAAGCCCTTCGGGGTACTGAGGAGGCACATATGTAGGGCCCCAAAAACCGTTATTACTTGCTAGATATCCTTGTTTTACTTATCGCTTTTATCACTTATATGTATTGCACTTCATCTTAAGTCTGCTCCAATGTTTAATTCTTCTCTTATCTATAAATTTTACTTATTTATTGGAAGATTTTATATTATCTAGTGATTGTGATATTTTATAATTCTGTATTTGTTTGTGTCTTGTATGAATTATTTTTTTAATTCGAATAAAGACTATGATGATGATGCTATGTGTCATAGTGGTTTTATGTGAGATGTATTTATCTGGTATTTAGTAGAGTGTAATTAGGTGGCAATGATTAATGTGCACGTATGTGCAAAGGCTATATTGAATGTACTTTATTATCCTTTATGAATAACAGTAAAAACAGCTGCAGGAGGACTGTCAAAATTATATGTGTTTGCAGGGCCTGTTGTAGCCTTAATAAATTGTTGGATGCAGAGTTACCAGACAGAAACCGCCACAACATTTCCAAGAAATAAATAAACACAGATCCTGGAGATGCTGCCAGAAAGAGTACTTAAATGAAGGGTTTCAGATGATATTACAATTTGGATGCAGCACTTTAAACCATCCCTTGCCCATGACTTGGAGAAGAAATAACTTTTTAAACATGATTTAGGTGGCGAATGCAGATTTAATGAATAAAGCTTCAGCAGTATTTCAAATGTTTAAAAATGCAAACTCTAAACATGTTTCTTGAAATAGGATTAGAACTCAGACATACAAAATGCACAGTAATCTAAATACAAAGTCTTGATCTGCTAGTGTGCTGGGTTTATGAAACTGCCCATGTGACATTACATGTGAAGCCTAATGGCTCACTGTAGGAGGGTGAAGTAGCAGATGCAGCCATAAATCTCGGCAGGGAGCTCATTTATGGAAAATAGCCACCTAGTGAAGCAAAGAAGCCCAGCTCGGCAGGCGCTCATGTAAGAAAATAAATAGCTGTTGTGTGTGAAAAGTGTGGCAGAGCAGAAAGAATACAGAGGAGCAGGACAGCATGCCAGGTCCGTCATGTGGGGGAAGTGCACGGAGCAGGGAGACACACTGGTGAGAGAGCCATAAAAGCACAGATGTGGGGGGAAGAGCAACAGAAGGGAGACCTTTGAAACAGCCCTCGAGGTTGAACTAACGCCAATTAAGTCATTTTCCCCTCATTCCAGTACAAAAATGAGAAACATTGAGCAATAAACCTCACAGGCTACAAATAAATGAATAGTGCATTAAACACAAAACATGTACAACAAAAAGCACCCGTAAATGGCACCTGAAAATAAAGTGACCGTTGCGTTTCAAAATCGGAATGTTTTTATTTATGTAGCTAAAAGAAAGCACTGCTTTGTTAATTTGCACAAGCACAGTGGCACACAATAATGGGTGCAGACTGCAAATTAACAGCATGCTGCATGATGAAATTTTGAAGAGTGCTTCACGTTTGCAGTTAACCTCGAGGCAAACGCTTTCGAGGAATACGAACCACTGCAGTGCTGGGGCCAAGGTGCCCTCTGTTAGCCTTGGTTGGGGGCACACATGAGTGCACCATTAAAGACCCCGGCAGTGGGGTAGCAGGGGGGTGCTACCCCAAGTACTAGGAGATTGAAAAGAAGTGGCACAGCAGGCCGCCCATGCGCAGCATTTCGCTCGACTCCTCTAAGTAACAAGATGAAAACAAATGTAAAACCATGATGGAGTAGCGTTTATTGCAGTTTTATATAGCGCAAACGCCACACAAAGGTATTGGATCACTGTGCATGAGCACCGGTTAAATTACACAAGATCACATTCATGTTTTGAGGCACGGGAGAAGTGATGTGCCCAGAATCACAGGATTTTGAGCACGCTGAGATTCAATCATGGTTCGCAAATTTCAAATTCTGCAGTTCTGGTTGTAACGCTAGAGTCAACCCTGCAGCTGGACAGACGTGGAGATTAAGACACACAGCACCATTAAACGGAGCCTTGCTGGCGGTCGTGTACGACAACCTGTATTTTGCTGCTTCTGGCATTGCATACAGATATATAATACTGATAAAGCAAGTGACATTACACCTACAGCAAGTCAGAGCTATTGGCTTTGCCAATGGTTGTTGTTTGTGTAAGATATATCAGCAACAACTAAAGCTTCCTTTTATATAACATTGAAAATGCTTCCGTTCTGAAATGATGAGACTGAAAGAACTATGACGAGTCTCCTTGAAGTTACCTCAAAAGCAGTGACGAGTGGCACTGCTGCAGAGGTAAGATTTTTTTTTCACCCCGATGGCAAAAATGGAGAGCCGGATAGAGACCCGGTTTGGCAACTGCTTTATAGAACTGCTAGTGCAGAGCACCGGCAGGACCCAGCCCACTAAAAGCCCTGGCTCTCACCTGTAGGAGGATGGAGCCCAGCAGGAACCACAGCTTCCCACGCACTCGTGATCACGCAGCACACACAACACTGGCAGTAAAAGCATGCCCTAGCCGGCTGTGCCGCTGCATCTGTGGGGGACTAGGACAACTAACGGCGACACTGAGTCAGTTTTGGTGCAGGTCAGTTCACACAGAGGCCCAGAGCTCTGTGCACGCTCCTACAAGCAAGATTAGCCAGGACGGAAGGCAACCCCAGCAGGCCAACCAACAAAATGAAAACAAATGTTAAACCATGATGGAGTAGCGTTTATTGCAGTTTTATATAGCGCAAACTCCACCCAAAGATATTGGATCATTGTGCATGAGCACCGGTTAAATTACACAAGATCACATTCATGTTTTGAGGCACGGAGAGAAGTGATGTGCCCAGAATCACAGGATTTTGAGCACGCCGAGATTCAATCATGGTTCTCAAATTCCAAATTCTGCAGTTCTGGTTGTAACGCCACAGTTAACCCTGCAGCTGGACAGACTTGGAGATTAAGACGCACAGCACCATTAAACGGAGCCTTGCTGGTGGTCGTGTACAACTTGTATTTTGCTGCTTCTGTCATTGCATACAGATATATAGTAAGTGAAAGAGGACCGCGCTGCAGCCTGAGCATTGGGATCTCTTGTCTTTATGGGGCCATTTGTTTCTAATTAGAAACACATGGCCCCATAAAGATTAGAAAGTGCTTTGCAACAGCAGCAAAGCAGGCCACCGGGTCTGGATCGGAGGCGAAAGGGTGTGAACCCAAAACCCTCATTTCCAAAGGCAGGCCACCGTTTAGCATAAACGGTGACGCCAGCCAATGGAAATGAGGGGCGGGGCTTAAAGCCCTCATCTGAAAGTCCTCCTTAACAATAAATCTCGCCGAGCGCATGCGCTGCCACGTTAGGCGAGACCTAAAAACGATTAAAACTGATTAAGTGGATGCCCGTCTATCTATTTATTATGGGTCTCGACAGGATTAAAAACTGATTACAAATGGATATATGTAAGAACTTACGACTCTATTACCCTGTCTGCTATACCGACATGTTTCAGCCTATCATTGTTGACCAACAGGGTCAAAGGCCTTCCTCAGGATACAGATCCCTTAACTCTCTATAACACTTTATAACACTCCCTCTTAGTCAGTCGCTATACATGAGAAGGGGGGCAATGGCCATACTTGCCCTTAGTAGACACACTTCAAATGGCATTCCCGAGTTTCATTGATGGTAGTCCAAACCCGGGGATGGAGGGGGCACATTGCCCTGTAGTCACACATTCATCAAGGTGCAATGTGGCTTAATTTATCACTCCGCTCCCTCCGCCAAGTTATGGGGTTTGGAAAGTGGGCCTGCAGGAAGGGGCAGTGGATGTGATGGCCCGTTGACCTTGACCGCAGGGGCAGTGAGCACCATTAGCTCGACCTTGAAACTGGTGGGCGACCTGTAGAGGTTGGATTGGCAGGCAGAATGGGGCACCCCTGCCAAAGACACGAAAGGCGTGGGAGGGCTGATGTGGCTGGCGAGAAAGGGCTGATAAGCCCAGGGAGAGTGCAGTGGCCCTGCTCCCCTTGAACCGAACTTAAGTGGAGTGTGCCTTGTTATCAAACAAGCAAGTCCCATCGAACAGCATATCCATGAGGGATAACTGGGCATCGCCTAAAAGAAATTATGGACAGCAAAAAGGGTGGTGGCGAATGGTGAAACTGGTGCCAATGGCCTGCCCAATTGTATTGGTGGTTTCCAAGATACAACAAACTGTGAAATTGGCTGCATGACAACTGTCCTGGATAGCCTGGGCGATGAGAAGCTGGTGATCTTCAGGGACACCTGGCAGGACTTCAGCCAATCAATTCCCAAAGGGTGTGGTAATAACACCAAGCTTGTGGATAAGAAGCCTCTTTTTCCAAATGCCTATACTCGTTTTGACTCCATATAAGTTGGAGTAGTTGGGAACGTGTTGGGGTAGTCTTGCTTGTAGGCACCTGCACTACCAAGCTTTCAAGGAAGGGGCGCTGAGATACAAATGCATGGACGCAGGGGGTAGGCCGGTGTAGTCCTGAAATATGGTGGTTGACCGGGGACCAGAGCAGGGTTTGGTGCATTCCCCCAACAAAGTATCCTTAAGGGACTTGTTAAAAAGGTAAGTGGGGCTCAGTGGATGTTTGCCTTGGCTGTAGGACATTTACGGACATTGGTCTTGACCTCCAAAGTTGGGAGCTGGAGGTCATGGACATCTGCTGCTCTACGCTATACCATGGAATAAGAAGCACTCTACTCAGCGGCAGGGGATGAGAGGATCCTCGACTCAGGGGTGGTATCAAGGTCACTGGTCTCTTCTAACTAGTCGTACCAATTGTTGTCTGAATCCGTGGCAAACAGGAAGAGCAGAGTATGTATTCTCCCTTGTGAATGCTTGGGTGGAGGAAGTGGTGTCTCGACAATGGCCGGGAGCAGCCTCGGCTGCGGTCGAACCGGTGCCAACTCTGAGTCAGAAGGTAAAATAGGTACCTCGTCTTTGGCATCGATGGAGTCAGCATCAAAGTTCCAAGAACCAGCATGGACCTTGGAGCCAGACGTCAGAACTGGAGCTGGAGGCAACACCCACAGGAGTGGCGCTTTTTTAGGTTCCCCACGTCATTTTCGGAGAGGAATGGCAGGAGTGCTGAACCGCACAGTGCGCAGTGGTATTGTTGAAAAGTTCCAGATCCAGTCTGACACGTGGGGAATATTTAAGAGGTGAATGGCTTAAAATCTGTACATTAGGCCATGATAAGGCATTCACAACCCTCAGCAGTATGCAAAAGTACCCTACAGATATTCCTGAAATGAGAAGAATGGCATACCCAATTTTAATAATGCTGACAGTCATACTGCAACTTGAACTGCCTGCAAGTTTCCCATACATTATACATTCTACAACAATGTAGAATGTCTCGGAAAGTTTACTAAACATATGGAAGTAAACACCTGAACTTTATAAATCTCCAGTTTAAATAGAAACTGTTGATAGCACTACATAAGACATTTTTAACATTAGTACATGCACACAAATCCACAGGTGAATAATGCATTGTGAGGAGAAGCCTTAGTTTTTCTAGTACGTTTTGGCTACAGGCCCTCAAATTACCCCTCAACCTATAAGAAAGTTGAGTCTGCAACTCACACTAACTGCTTGCACTTAAAACTTCACTGAGCTAAAGTGTGCACCATTTAACTTTTACCATACTGAATCAGACTTGTTTTCAGTGCTACACTGTTTCTATTTTGTATATATACATATAGTCGATTTATACTGTATAGAGTTTTAAAGGTCCTTTTTGAACTACTTATTTTTATTTTATTTTTTTAAATCATCAAGGGGTTTGCAGAACACTTTGAGGAGCAGTAGGTTGGAGCAGGTCATAAATGATGTCCATTAACAGGCCATGAGTGATGTAATATGGGAGGCCGTAAGCAGTGCATGGTGAGGTTGAAAGTTATAGTTAGCTCAAAGTATAACTGGTGAATTTCAATTTTTTTATTGTTTTAAATGCTAGTTTTCGTATTTTTTCAACAGTTATTTGATAACAGAAGTATTGTTTTTTTTTATTTCATTCAGTTGCAAGGAACCCTTCATCAATCAATCTCCCAAATTCACATTCACCATCTATCTCCCAATTCCACATTCACTTTATTCAGTAGGGTTCTACAACCTCTGAAAAATGGAGAATCAAAGTCATATGATCTAGCCCATTTACCCAATGTCGGACATCTCAGTCCACTTCTTTTAGTTATAAGTTTCTCAAATTATGCATGGATGCGGGTCCTTTTCTGGTCTCTCCGCACTTTCTAAGATACCAACTTTGATCCATGCTGTGTGTTCGATCTGAATGGAATCTCATCCCATCAAAAAAAATTCACATTTTACAGTGAGTTCTAAATAGTTTCTTCAATTTTAATCAGTGATTCTATTTTAATAATGTTCGCTAACAACTGCTCATCCTATAGCTCTATTTTTATATTTTTCATGAACATTTATTTATAGTGCAACTTAATAAAGATTGTTATTTTCCATTATACTTATAATTTTGTCTGTGTATAACTAAATTTGCCCATCTCTTATTCCGTCGATTTCAATTCTTAACATATCCAACAATAAATACATTCCAGTGATCCTCCTTTTATGATCACATTCTTCCAATTTTTTTCCGTCTGCAGCTTTAGTTTTTTTTGTCTCCCAATTACAACATTAGAACCTTTCCGAAAAAGTTCCTACTCCATACACCCATATTATTTGAGTGTCTCAGCATTAATATTATATCTGCAAATTTATGGTCCTCCAATGTCTGACTGCATAGCCATGTATTTGTTCCATTAGGGTCATGTGTATTGACACAACAAAGATACTGATTACTAAACTGAAGTGCACATGGGCGGGGATATTTTATGTCTTAGACACTGAACAATACTTTTTATCTCTCTTTAGACAAATTGCTAATTTTGGCTCTTCTTTTTCAAAATAACTGTTAATCTATCTCTTACAGATGGTGTATTTCAATATGTGATATTGCTTATCACTCCCAATTTTTCCGTAAAACACTAATCTTGTATAAGCACTTTCCAGTATTCTGGATGATTTAATTCATATATCTTGGTTGTTTATTGGATGAGGGTACAAATCTTATAGGTTTCTCTGCTCTCCAGGTTGGACATTTTCTGATGCTACAGGTTTCAAAACTGTTACCATGGCTCTGTGCTTACTACCTTTGAATACAAAAACATGCTCCAATTAAAAGAGAAAAGAAAAGTTTTAGTTAAACCAATTTAAAATGTGACGAATAAAAGGTATCACCAGCTGCAATGTACAGATTTCTATTTTTCATGGACAAACAAACAACTATTTTAAGCACAGCTGAGCTGGTTTACAGTGGAAGAGGGAATAATAAAATTCATGGGTTTACATTGTTTGTTCCTGTCTTGCTACTTCCATTATATTTCATTCCCAGCTCATTCCTTGTCTAGCTGATAGTAATGTTTTCTGTTTTGCTTTTCTAAAAGTAGACGTCATTTACTAGTCCTCCGATTGCTTGTGCTTCAGGTCTGCCTAATTAATCCTTGTGGACTGGTGAGTCTGCTATGGTACTCTAAAGGACAACAACACTCTCCAGAGGGCCTACAAACCACTCGGAGAAGATTATGTTTGTCGTGTAAAAGTAATATGATAATGAATCTCAATTTCAGGACATAACAAATAGCACAAACTAGAATTTCTTGCGCTTTCAATTGTCTAGAAACTCAACAACGTTTCCAATCTTATTTTTGGCTAGGAAAGTTTAATGACCTCAATCGCTCTACAGAACAGGTTGTCAGTGTGGCCGAGGATGTCATTCCTGCTTGGAGCAAAGGCACATAACTAAAACATTATGACTGATTCTCATTTGTGAATCACACCAGTGGGCTCTTAGTGGAAAATTAGTGTTTGCTCAAAAATGGCTGGAGAGGACTGATCTGGTAGCAAAGGTGCTGGTCCAAACATGGATTGCATGAGCTAAAAGAATAACATGTATATTTGTAAAGCACATGTTCATTCCCTTCGGGCACTTTTCTGCTGAATAAGGATTATGTTACTTACCCTGTAAGCATCTTTTCGTCACATGTACTGCTGTACATTTGCATGTTCTGCATTCTCCTGCCATATATTCCTGTCGGATTTGTATTTTAAATCCAAGAACATTATTTTTTTTGTATAAATGTTTTTATTTTGTTTTTAATATTATTGCAGTACCCAAATAGCAAGAAACAAAGCACCACAGTGAGTCGGCAATAGAGTTAAGGCACAGTAAACAATATGATTAAGCCAAGGTACACCTCAGGCATATCAGCAGGTAGCTTGTTACATATAGTCGTAGTTAGATATCCATTGATGGGACAGTAAACATAACCCCTTGAACCTAACACAGAATCACGTATTAGTAGAACATTGGAGAAGGCAACAGTCTTTCACTTGTAGGTCTATAGACACTCTCCATTACATCAAATCATAGTATTTTCGCCAGGAGCCCCAGATCTTAAACGTTTTGGGACAGACTCAAGACTGATAAGTTACTTTTTCAGCAGTCAGAGAAGTATCCATTCCCCCTCTCCACTCTTCCACTGTGAGCGGTTCAGGAGCTTCCCATTTCCTGTCTAGGTCTCTCTTTGCCACTACTAAACCTAAGTTACAGAAGAGGAGTAGAGATCTCGGGAGACCTACTTCCTTGGAAATGCCTAGTAGGATCTATTTGGGGTCCATTTGGAGGGATACAGAAAGGATTTAATCCACTTCACAAATTACAACCAACAATAAATGTAAATAACTGGGAATTCCCAAAGTGTATGAAAATATGTGCCAGTCTGCACCCCACATCTCAAGCAGGTGGTAGATTTTTCCCCTCCGAATTTGTGGAGATGAACTCTGTCATAGTAGACTCTATGAAGTATTTTGTACTGTATTAACCACAACCGAGATTTGATCGCCACTATTCTTGGGCGCATCTTAGCCTCCTCCCAGTCTTTTCCTTCTGTTTTTTGCGAATTTAGCTTGAGGAAGTTGGTCGATAGCTAGTAGACAGTCTTTTCGAAAGCTAGATTCATCATCTTTATGTCTTCTATGGAGGAAATCTTGATGTAAAGTTGAGTGTCGTCCGCGTACATGTGGTAGGCGATGTTTGCCTGCTGTAGTAGTTCGGATAGTGGTTCGACATACAGGTTGAATAGGGTGGGGGATAATGTAGAACCTTGAGGTACTCCTAGAGGGTTCGGTGAGGAGGTAGAAAAATTTTTGTTCACCATGAATGATTGCATTCTGTTTTCTAGAAAGGATTTGAACCATTGAAGGACTGTGCCCGATAAACCCATCCTGTTTTCCAGTCTGCTTAACATTTTGTCGTGATTGACCGTGTCGAATGCAGAGGAGAGGTCGAGCAGGACTAGTAGGCATATTTCGTTGCGGTCAAGAGCTAGGAGGGCGTCGTCAACTATATGCAGAAGAACACGTTACTTACCTTTGGTAACGCTTTTTCTGGTGGATACAGTATCTGCCTGTGGATTCCTCACCTTGTGAATATCCCCTGCGCCAGCAACATTCGGAAATTTTTGTAGCAGTCCACGCCGATGGGGTCGAAGACGACGTCACAGAGACACGGCTCCGCTCGCGACTCCGCTGACGTCACCGGCTCCATAAGAAGACCTCGTCGGCGTGATGACGTCAGTTCCGCCCCTTTTTTCCGTGCCTTCGAGGCACACGGACAGACTGACAGCAATATATATATACACAGTATACACAGTACACAATATGCATATCAACACACTCAGTGTGGAAAATAAATAAAGCACAAGAATTAACATAATGCTTTTGACAGTGATAAACACACTTGAAACCCAACAATAGAATTACAGGCATAGAAACACCGGTATAGAAGGATGGACAACGGGAAGGCGGGTGGGTCAGTGAGGAATCCACAGGCAGATACTGTATCCACCAGAGAAAGCGTTACCGAAGGTAAGTAACTTGTTCTTCTGATGGATACATGTGCCAGTGGATTCCTCACCTTGTGAATAGATTCCACAGCAGTCCCCACTCCCGGAGGAGGGTGTCCACCCCTCTATACCAGAAAGTCCTGAAGGACGGAACGCGCAAAGTGTCCGTCCCTCCTCACCTCGGTGTCTAAGCAATAATGCTTTGCGAAGGTGTGGAGGGAGGCCCAAGTTGCCGCCCTACAAATATCCTCCACTGGAACACCTCTAGCTAAGGCAGATGTGGAAGACTTTGCTCTGGTAGAATGAGCCCTCAAACCCTCCGGAGGCTCCTTACCAGCTAGGGAGTAGCAAATCTTGATGCACAAGACAATCCACCTGGAAAGGGTGCGCTTGTGCACCGCTCGACCTTTCCTGCAGCCAGCACAGCCCACGAAGAGCTGGTCATCAACTCTGACGTCCTTTGTCCTGTCCAGGTAAAAGCTCACCGCCCTCTTAGGGTCCAAGCGGTGAAGTCTCTCCTCCTCCTTGGAAGGGTGAGGGGGAGGATAGAAAGAAGGAAGGGTAATGGACTGCCCCAGATGGAAGGGAGTTACCACCTTAGGCAAAAACGCAGCCCTGGTCCTGAGTACCATTCGTTCAGCATGTATGGTCAAGAATGGGGGTTTTGAACTTAGAGCTTGAAGCTCACTTACCCTCCTTGCCAAGGTGATTGCAACGAGGAAAACTGTCTTAAAGGACAACAGCCTCAAGGGACACTTGTGCAAGGGCTCGAATGGAGAACCCATTAGATAGGTTAGTACAAGATTTAAGTCCCATTGAGGCACAATAAAAGGAGTAGGAGGAAACTTGTTTGTAAGGCTCTTAATAAAACGAAGAACAATAGGTGATTTGAATAACGACGGCTGATCCGTCAAACAAAGGAAAGCCGATAGAGCCGATAAATATCCTTTCACAGTAGCCACAGCAAAGCCTTGCTGAACAAGAGAAAGGGCAAACTGTAGAATATTAGACAGACGAGCCTTCAAGGGCTCAATGGACCTCTCTCCGCACCAAAGCACAAATTTAGACCACCTATGTGAGTATATAGATTTGGTGGAGTGTCGCCTGGCCGATAAAATAACATCCACCACATCTGGTGGGAGAGAGAAAGAATTCAGGTTGCCCCGTTCAATCTCCAGGCATGAAGGTGTAAGCTCTGGAGGTGGGGGTGTAGAACCTGCCCCTCCGACTGCGAGAGGAGGTCTGCCCTCAGCGGGAGACGGAGCGGAGGGCACGAGGAGAGGTGGAGAAGATCTGTGTACCATACCCTTCTTGGCCAATCCGGGGCGACCAATATGACTTGGGCCCGGTCTTGGCGAATCTTCCTCAGAACCCGAGGAATCAAGGGTATGGGAGGAAACGCGTAAAGGAGTCGTGAGCCCCAACTCAACTGAAACGCGTCCCCCAACGCTCCCTGCATCGGATACTGGAGACTGCAGAAAGACGGGCAGTGAGCATTCTCTTGAGTGGTGAATAGGTCCACCCGAGGAGTCCCCCACGTCCGAAAGACGTGACGAACTACCTCTGGATGAAGCCTCCACTCGTGGTCGGCGGAGAACTGCCGACTGAGACTGTCCGCACGAACGTTCAGAACCCCGGCCAGATGATTTGCCATTGGACAAATCTGATGGACCTGAGCCCAGGACCATAGACGCAGGGCCTCTCTGCAGAGACAAAGAGACCCCACTCCTCCCTGTTTGTTTATATACCACATCGCGGTCGTATTGTCCGTCAGGACTTGAACAGACTGACCGCGAAGGGAAGGGAGGAAGGCCTTGAGTGCCAAACGTATCGCCCGCAATTCCAGAAGGTTGATGTGAAGCAACCTTTTTTCTGGAGACCAAAGACACTTGATCTCCAGATGCCCCAGATAAGCACCCCACCCTAAGGTGGATGCATCCGTTATCACTGTTGTCACCGATGGAGGTAGATGGAAGGGTTTTCCTTGGGACAGATTGCCCTCCACGCTCCACCAAGATAGATCCGCTGCAGCTTCTCTGGAGACCCTCACAGACTCCCTGAGATCCCCTTTGTGCTGATACCACTGCTTGTGGAGGCACCACTGGAGCGCCCTCATATGCCAGCGTGCATGGTTGACCAACAGGATGCAGGAAGCGAACAGACCGAGCAGGCGAAGGACCTTCAGAACTGGAACGACCGCTCCGTTGTAAAATAAAGGAATCATTTCCTGTATGTCGAGAATCCTTTGAGGAGGAAGGAATGCTCGACACACAGTAGTGTCCAGTACCGCACCTATGAACAGGTTGGCTGAGAGGGCACCAGGTGAGACTTGGGTACGTTTATCGAAAAACCCAATTTGTACAACAGCCGAGTTGTATCCTGCAGGTGAAGCAGCACCTTCTCTGGCGACTCCGCTTTTATCAGCCAGTCGTCCAAATAAGGAAAAACTGAAATCCCCGTCCTTCTGAGATGGGCTGCCATCACTGCCATCACCTTCGTGAAGACTCGAGGTGCTGAAGTAAGACCAAACGGTAGGACCGCAAACTGATAATGTTGCGACCCTACCGTGAAACGGAGATACTTTCTGTGCGACTTCAGGATGGGGATGTGAAAATACGCATCCTGCAAGTCGAGCGACACCATCCAGTCCTCCTGATTCAGCGCCTGAAGAACCTGCGCAAGGGTGAGCATCTTGAACTTCTCCTGTTTCAGGTAAAAATTCAAAATTCGGAGGTCCAATATCGGACGTAACCTGCCGTCCTTTTTCTAAATCAGGAAATACCGGGAGTAGCATCCCTGACCCCTCTCCTGCTCTGGAACCACCTCTATCGCACCTTTCTGAAATAACTTCAGGACTTCCTCCTGCAGGAGAAGACGATGGTCCTCCGAGCAAGCCCCTTGGCAAGGAGGGTAATTTGGAGGGAATTCCCGAAAGGGAAGGGCGTACCCATTTTCTACAAGATCTAGAACCCAGAGATCTGTAGTTACAGATTCCCAATCTTGTAGAAAATGGGTAAGCCGGCCCCCCACAGGACCAGCATGATCCGGAATGTCGAATCTAGGGCTGCTTTGCAGTGGTGGGAGGGGCTGAGGAGGAGGAAGAGGAGGAGAGTGGACGTGAGCCACGTGTGCGACCCCTAATTCTTCCCCTGTAACCTCTCGACGAGGAACCTTGCTGCTGCTGCTGCTGGAACGGTCTATAGGAGCGAAAAGTCGCCTTTCTAAAGCCCCTATATCTTTTAAAAGCACCTCTCGGCTGGGATTGAAGGCCCAACGACCTAGCCGTAGCCTTACTCTCCTTGAAGCGTTCGAGAGCAGCATCCGCCTTCTTCCCGAACAAGCCAGACCCATCAAAAGGCAAGTCTAATAAGGTTGACTGCACATCCGAGGAAAATTCAGGGGACTTTAGCCATGCACTCCTCCTGGTGGCAACAGAAGACCCCATGACTCTGGCAACTGAGTCTGCCGTGTCCAGTCCACTCTGAATGACTTGTCGAGCAGCCGCCTGGGCATCAGTCAGAACTTCATTGAAGCCAGCCCTATCCTCCTCCGACAGCTGTGGCGCAATCTTCTTTGCCGAATCCATTAGCGCATGGATATAGCGCCCCAATAAACACATCGCATTTGTGGATTTGAGAGCCATGCTGGCTGATGAAAAGACCTTTTTGGCCGATTGGTCCACCTTTTTGGCCTCTCTGTCCCCTGGAACCTGAGGAAAGGCCCCCTTCGACCTTCCCGAACAAGCCGCCTGGACCACCAAGCTCTCAGGCGAAGGGTGCGAAGTCAGAAATTCAGGATCCCCTGGAGCCACTCTATATCTCCTTGCGACTGCCCTGGAAACCCCAGGAGCTGAAAAAGGCTTGCACCATACCTCCAGCACAGGCTCCATAATAGCCTCATTAAAGGGTAACAGAGGCTCCGAGACCGCTGTAGATGAATGCAGCACCTCAGTAAGTAAATTTGGCCTGAACTCTGTGGACGGAAACTGTAGGTACAACAACTCTGCAGCTTTTCTGATGACCGCATGATACGGCGCTGCATCTTTAGAGGGCTCATCCGATGGTGGAGTGATATCCCACTCTGGAGACAAATTCAGTCAACTTGCCTCCTTCAGTTCTTCAAACACCTCATCAGATTCGACTAACTCTCCCTCTTCAGCCTCTTCCAACAGAAAGCTTCTCTCATCCACCACTCTCTGTGCTTCCCTCCTGGAACGAATCCGCACCAGCGGCGTCGGCGGCGCCGTGTTCGAATCCGTGTTCGGAGCAGCCGGCGTCGAACGAAGTCGAGTCGGCGCCGGTGAAGAGGGAAGCAGCGTCGAAGTTCTCGGCGCCAGTAGCTGCCAAGACGGCGTCGCCGGAAAGAATGGCATGAACGGAGCTTGAGGGTAGACCTGCGGCACTCCCAAATTGAAAGCCATCGGACCCACAGGTGCACCAGAGGTATACATGGCCCTTGAAAACACCCCGTACATGGCATTAAGATAATGCGAGGGGTCTTGTCCTGGACCAGGAAATGCAGGATACTGGTCAGGCAGCACCGGACTCGGGCCTGGCGGCGCCGACGGTGGAACAAGCGGCGTCACAGTCTCACCCGGAGCCTGAAGATCCTCACCCGGGGCCGGAGAATCAGCTGGAGCCGGAGATGGAACCGGCGTCGGGGATGATACCGGCACCGGAGATTCCGCCGGAGCCGGCGAAGTCACCGGAGAAGAAGGAGCTGGAGGTGAAGCCGGGACCGGAGAAGGAGACACTGACTCTCTCCGACGTCGAGTAGGCGACTTCGACTTCGGAGCCGAACCCTTGTCGGAGTGATGATGTGAATAATGCCTCCTCTTTTTCTTATGCTTCTTACTTTTCGAAGCATGCCCCGAAGTCGATTTGGACGCCGACCTCGACCTGGATCCGGACCTCCTCCTTCCTCTTTTTTCCTTCTTCTTCATCCGGCGATGAAGAGCTTCGCTTCTCTCTCCTTGAGAGCCTTCAAGCTCATCTTGCGGCAGCTGGAACAACCACCCACATCGTGGTCGGATGAAAGGCACCAAACACAGTCCTCGTGTGGGTCGGTAATAGACATGTGCTTGCCACATTCTCGACAGGGCTTGAAACCCGACTTCCTTGTCGACATTTTCGAAGAAAGACAGAAAATTCTCAGAATAAACACAAAGTAACAGGTAAAGCTACTAGTAACGAAATCCGTTGGCGTCGTCGGCGCGGAAAAAAGGGAACTGACGTCATCACGCCGACGAGGTCTTCTTATGGAGCCGGTGACGTCAGCGGAGTCGCGAGCGGAGCCGTGTCTCTGTGACGTCGTCTTCGACCCCATCGGCGTGGACTGCTACAAAAGTTTCCGAATGTTGCTGGCGCAGGGGATATTCACAAGGAGAGGAATCCACTGGCAGATGTATCCATCAGAATGTCTGTTTCTGTGCTATGGCCAGGTCTGAAATCCGATTGGTGGATGTTCAGAAGATTGAAGTCCGTGATGTGTTGGTGTAGTTGTTGCTGAACACATTTTTCCAAGACCGTAGCTAGCATGGGAATTTTGGTTATGGGTCGGAAGTTATTGGCGTCAGCGTTGTTTGTCGTTGGTTTCTTTAGTATAGGGGTGACGTGGCCAGTCAGACATCAAGGAGGGAAATCCCACCATCATACTGGTTTCTCTGTAGGGGTGGCAATGAGATCCTAGGGTGGCCTCCATCCCACATCAGCTTACGGATCTCCCCATTAATCTTGATAAAATAGTCATCTGGGATTGGGTAGTAAGTGTTTTGGAGAACGTACAAAAACGTAGGCAGGGCGATCATCTTGAACATTGCTGGGCGGCCGAGCGGTATCAAGGGAAGTCTTCTCCATCGCTCTATATCAGCCTGAAATTCGAGAATAATCCTTGGGAGGTTGTGATTCAGGTCATAGTTCCGGTCGATTTTTACAGATATTCCTAAGTATTCAAAGCAAATAATGGAGTATCCAGAATGGGCACCATATTCATCAAACACCTGCAATATTACTGGGATTGTGTCTCGTGGGTGAGTCACACAAAGCACAATGTCGTCTGTGCATAACAAGATTTTCTCACCCTCCCTCCTGCCCTTCTCAATCTGGAATCCCTCAATGCCAGAGTATCTCTGAATTAAACATGCCAGGGGCTCCAGGACCAGAGCAAACAAAAGTGGGGACAAGGGACAGCCCTGTATAGTGCCCCTTCTTATGTTGAATATGATGGATATTATACAGTTTACCCATACTGCCGCTAGTGGGTATTTATAAAGTAAGGCGATCCATGACCGAAACTTGGGTCCGTAACCAAATTTGGTTAGGATCTGCTTCAAAAAGGGCCAATGCTTTCTCCGCATCCAATGTGAGAAAGGTGTGTGGATTTTCCCTATTGCGGACTGTCTCTAGCCAGTTAAACAGTCTGCGGAGATTAAACCTAGTGGTTCTCTGGCATGAAACCAGACTGGTCACTGTGAATCAAAGGGGAAATTATTTTTACCAGTCTTTACGCCATCCCCGATGCCAGGATTTTAGTCTCTACATTCAGAAGGGAAATTGCACAATAGGATCCACAGTGTGTCGGTGGATTCCCTGACTTATGGATCACACATTAGCATTGCTTCTTTTTGGGCCTCCTGATAAAGTTGTAACAGATGCAGTCCAAGGATATCGGTAAATCTTTTAAATAACACTTCGGTATCCCGTTGGGTCCGTGGACTTTACTAGGTTTAAGGTGGGATATAGCTTCTTTCACTTTGGAGAGGGTAATGTCCTCCACTAAGCCATTGTGGTCTTCGAATGGGAGGGTCGGCACTTAAATCTCCGCTAGGTAGGCCTCTATCTGTGAAATGTCGGCTAGTGAGCGCACCTCGTAAAAGGTCTCATAGCATCGGGTGAATGCCTGGGCTATTTCCGTATCAGTGGTCTATTTATTGCCCTCTTCATCTATGATTGTGTGCACCCAGTCTACAAACATTATTAACCCATAAAGGACAGGACAGACCAGTGTACATAGGTTTCCTTTAGATCCCAAATAACCCCTTATCCCCAAATTTCACAGCCTCCCATCCCTTGGAGACACTTGCCTTACTCCTTAGTTGAGTCAAGTGAGTCCTTTCCTTTTTACTAATTCTGAAGGTGGTCTGATGTTTATCTGATGGAAGGAACTACTTTACAGCTTGTTTATGTAGTGGTTATAATGGGCCCCTGGTCTTTTCCGAAGTGTTGTTCATGATTTTAGGTATAATTACTTTATTTGTAGGAGCACATAGCAGACCCTTAAGTCAGGTTTTTGGGCCTCCTCTTTTTTCTATTACTTAAACACATTACTTACTCGGACCCAATGCTCTGGTCTCCAGGCATGTAAACTCATAATAACGTCTTCATTAGTCTTTTTTTCTTTTTTTATGCAATGTTTCAGATAAATTTGGCTAGCAACTGTATTTACTACTACTACTGCAGGACTATGACTGTTGCAACTTGTTTTTCTTTGAAAAAGTCTTCCGCGTCATGAGGTCTTGGTGATATTGAACGCGCATGGGCAAAGACTCCATTGTTAGACTTTTTTTTGCACAGCTGTGGGAGCAGGTAAGGACTAGCAAATAGGATAGTATAGCGAGCATGAATGTGGTCTAAATAATTATGTAGGTTGAAGATATCTGTAACAAACACAGGATTCTAGGGAGGTGGGTGGGGGCCTATATTTTTCCCTCTCTAACTTTATGCGGGTTTGCATAGCAGGTGTCAGACAAAAATCCATGGTCTGCTTCAAAAGTCCTAGCATAAATGGATGAGGATATCTTGATGAAAAGCAAGACAATGGTGGAAATAGGTGGAAATGGTGGAAATAGGTAGGTACATTTAGTACCAGGATGGAAATGTTGAGCATTCTGGCTAGTTTTTTCGCGACCCCAACAAAATGTAGGTATTTGTGAACTGAAGCGATCCTCAGGTCAGGTCTATGAGAAGACAGAAATTACGTTCACCATCTCTGGGACAAATAATTCGGTCCCTCCTCTGAAGGAGTTTTCTTTCCATTAGGTGTGAAATGCCCAAGACTGTCGACTGCTTTTGTAAGAGAGTAACCCTTACATTGCATTTTGCTCCTTCTAGTGGAGCAACTGTGACTCCTGACCCTGGGATGGGACACTGGGAAGAACTAGAGCTTAGAGAGCAGGCCCCTAAATGTTCTCAATCCACTTATGTGATCCTGTACTGCAGTCATTGTTAGACCTTCCAATGGCTTTTTTTTTTTTTTTTTTTACCTTTAGGTGAACGAAAATCTGCTAAACATTGAAAGGCATTGATTTTAACGCAATGGCTCTAGTCATACGACAGTGCTTATACATTAAGATCAATCAGTTTTCTTTTTTTCTTTTTTAAATCAAGAGCATTTCTGTCACTGTCTGTCAAATTTCATGATGCAAAGCCATCTTGATGTGAACGCAGGGGCTGGTTTACTAGACATCAACAAGACATTTGACTCTGTGGACTGACCTTTTTTCTAGGCACTGAATTTTCTGGGCCTTATACTTATGGATAGGGTCGTCCACTCTTGTTGACATGCAGGAGCCCTTACCAATAGGAAAAATCAGCACACTTCACATAGGAGTTATGTTCTAGGCACAGTTGCCAATTTAAAAAAGTTGACACAGTAGGGACCCTTGATTACTTAAGGCTCAAGAGATATTTTGTGGCTTGGAGAGTTGTCCATGTAGTTGATGAAGCATTTTCACCTAAATCACTTTCAATAACCATTGCCACAGAGGCTCCAATGCCTTGGGTTTGTTTCTCTGAGGGGGTTTCTTTCTGAGTGACAAAGGAAATGTATCTGATAAGTTGGGAGTTTTCTCTGTGTGTACCAGGGAAATTTCAGTTTTTTCCTGCTAGAAATATCTATGCTCCTAAATAGGATGTCCTTCCAACATTTATTAGCTGTTAGCCTTTTAGAAGATGGGCCTCATGGATAAAAGGGATCTACGGCAGATGCAGCTGTGGTTCTGGTATCAGAAACCGGACGGTTCCCCTATCCCTCTAACTGAAGCAGGACTTCGTGAATTTGTCCAGTCTGCCAAACCCAAAATGACTTCCTTTAATCACTTTCAGGTCTTCTCTTATGGCTGACATTTTTTGTATGTAAATCTAAGCAATCTCTACTCACACAATAGCGACTCAGGGCTTCAGTGATGTCCAGATTACATTAAATATCAGGGCATACCTTTGAGGAACTCCGGTTCCAAGCCCTCCCAGGGTTAACTTTGGAGGCCCTGGAAATGGAGGAGTGCAGGGCAGACCAGAGAAAAGTTTCCCCCATTACTGGGAGGCAAGATCTCCATTATCTTCAGGTAGCCAACTTGGTCTGTTGGTCTGCATTACACTGCGTTATGTTGCCAGCTGTCTTATTTTGATATCAATGTCTCTGGAATTGTATGAGGTCATGTTCCCAAGACATCCAAGTTAAGAGGATATCATCGATGTAGTGCAGGTATCTTAATGGTCTGCTGTTGCAGGTGGCAAGGAAGGATATTATTGTACACAAAAGAATTAGGACACCTCAGAGCTGTCTGCTGCCTAAAACACAAGCTGGGTCCACACGATCTCAGATTGCACCAATTTCCTTAACTCACCCTCCTGAACTCCCAATATTTTGTTTGCACATCTAACCACGGTGAGTTATCTATCAATATTGAAAAGGGCAGCAGCAGATTGTGCATTGGGATCGAACAGATTCTGAGACGAATGCTTGTTTACATCCAACTGAAAGCCAATGGAATATTGTGTTACCTTGTTATTTGTTTCAGAAGCCCCATGGGTGAAGCAGTAGACATAAACTGTACTGCACTGAGAGAAATGTGTGCGCCTGACAAATTATTGCCAATTATTTGAGATAAGGGACTCTACAAGCTTAGCTCTTTTGCAAGTGCAGGAATGTTTCACTGGGAGCGCGCCGGAAGAAGTGAAAAAAACTGCAAATACATTTTGTCATTAGCCTAATTAGGAGAAATTCATTGATGTCTTTGGATAAATGATGTTCATCTTTGTTTGGCTAACATTGTACAGAACCTTAACCAAGCACATGCATTTATTCACTGAAAAAACTATACTATATGAACGTTATAGGTATCTTTGCTCATAACAAAATTAAGGTTTGTTTTTAAAGCCATTGGAAATTCACTTAAACCCAGTAAAAGTAACACCTGGTTGTGAAACATAACCTAAATGAACACTGAAATTTGGCAGTTATGGTAAGCGGGCAAACCACAACTGACTTTCGACAAAAAATTATCTCGCTGATGACATCTTAAATTACATCGAGGATCACATACGGCATCACCGATCACATCATTAACTGTATGAACAAGAATAATGCTTGAAGTAGAGTGTGTGCACCAGAAGAGAGCACACACAGTGATTAGCTACCACAGTCTATACCTTCAAAGATGTCAACATGACAACTTTCCGCACAGAAGGTGATGCAGGTGGGAAGAGGTGAGAACAGAGTGAGGTCGAAGGCTATACCGCATATGTAACATATGCACAGGATGCAGGTGGAGGGTCACCTTTATAAGGGTGTGCTAGAGATCTGTCTGAACTAGACAGTAGGAAGCGGAGCAGAGGAAAGCTTTTGTGCCCATAGGTATAGGGATCAAAGGGGGCACAGGTTAGGCTCAGGCTTTACCGTGCTCCTTTCACAAACTGGTAAGGAGTTTCCTTACTACTCTATAGGAGCAAGGCATGCACCGTGAGACCGTACTCTGACACAGATTTATTTTGTATTGCTTCCAAAAAACTGGCTGCAGGCCACACTTTGTTCTGTAACCTCCCTCCTAGAACAGCTTTGTTTGTACACAATTAGTCGTACGTAGCTGGTTTAGGAGGTAAACAATTCGGAGTGGTTATAGGTAGTAAGCTTAAAGCCACCTCATTTCATTTTCAAACCCTAAATCACAAGTTCACAAAAGCCAATGTTGCAGAATGAAGAGAGCTTGGTGGACACCAAGAGAAACATTGCTGGAGCAAAGAACTAGGAACAAGCGCAGTAGACCAGTATGTGTAACGACATTCTGCCCTAATACCCACCAACTCCGTAAACTCATCCTAGCCAACTGGCATTTGATTAAGGACCTCCATGAAGAATTTTCCACCCCTCCTATGTTTGCATATAAGAAGGAGAAAAGTGTAGCCAACTATATAGTCCGGGCGGCTTTACCAAAACAAGAACATCGGACTTTAAGAAGCATGCTGGATTTGCCGCCAGTTGTTGGACACCACAAATGTGGAACGTGCACATGCTGTGAGCAAACCATAGAGGGTGAGGTCTTCACATTTAATACTACCCACTGGAAACACAACACGTTTACCAATTGTAAAACGAAGAATGTTGTCTATGCAGTAACTTGTCCTTGCCCAAAGCTGTATATTGGGAAGACAACCCAGGAGGTCCGACAACGTATCACCCAGCATAAATCAAGGATTAGACGACGAGTGGAAAATGCCCCATTAGTCAGCCACTGGGCTACAATGACACACAGAGAGGTGGATTTGAAATGGACAGTGTTGTCCAAGATTGAAAGAGACCCGCGTGGGGGCGATTTGGAAGGCCAATTAAGCCAACGCGAGGCACTACTCATCATGAAATTTAATACGGCGATTAACGGCCTGAATGAAGTAGCGGAGATATTCAGACCATTGGTCTAAACGGCGAGTAACATTATACAGAGGTACACACTGCCGTTCCTATCTGATCTGCTTCACCAAATATAACAGGCAATGCACGGATTGCCTTTTCCTGTAAATTTAGTGTGCTTACAAAAGTTTAGTGACAGTGCCAGCTGTCGTGCAGCCACCCAACCTCTGGTCTTTATGGAATGCCTTCCGTTGTGTAACGCGTGATTGATATAGCGTGCAAAGGAAAAAAAAAAACATATTTTCGCTAGCTGTTGCACATACTTAATTCTAAAACAGTTATAAGTATTTGCCAAGAATACTTTGGTACATTTCTAACTGTTGCACCAGTACCCTTTCTAAATATACCCAGTCTTTTAATCGCCATATCAAACTACATCCCCCAGCAGTCATTTGGTTTCTGTTGTGAAACACGCAATTTCAATATAGTGCAGAGAAAGCGCGGCGAACTCTCTAGTTTGCCTAAACATTCTAAACATTAACAAGTATTTGCCAAAAATACTTTGGTACTTTACCAACTGTGGCACCAGTACCTTTCTAAAATATACCTGATTCTGAAGTCGCCAAGTAAAACTACATCTCCCAGCAAACATCTGGTTTCCGGTAGTTGGTATTGTTTAACCGTCACCATTTCCCACAATGCCAAACGAGCTTAACCAATGGATTGACACGGACATTGAGCTACGAGAGGAGAATCCCGGTAAGTGTTCTGGCGGCTAAGAAAAGAACATTAAGTGCTAGGATAACTTAGAGGACTTCAGCACAGAGGGCGGAGCAGTCTTTTTGATGACTTATACCGCCTTTTTGTTTTCAGAATCCGGCGCGGGCACCCTACGTGAGACGAACAAGCGAACTCACCTAGGTAAGCCTTCCCTTTCCCCAGGATATGTCGAGAATCAGCCTATCCACGTGAAATGACTTTCTCAAGTAATCGATCAATGTTCACTTTTGGTTCTAGCAAAGAAACAGTAAACAAGTTTGTCAGCCGGAAAAGAGGGCATCATCCCCTAATCCGGTAAGTGGAGCTAGCACCCCATTTTGTGCAACAGTCTTGTGTTTGTCCAGTGTTGTGCGTACAGCCTGATTTAGATAAGCAAGAAACGATAATGCAAACGGCTTTTTGTTTAGGTTCCTCATCATTTGGGACGAGTCGGACATATTTCAGGCAGCTAGATCTCCATTGCCGAGGCACTTTTTGAAGGTGGGTGAAGTGAGTTCTTGGCGGTGTCTTGTGGAAATTCTGAGTTGTAGTACAACACCTAAAACAGATTTATTATTTTTTATTGCAGAAATTGGTTGGTCCTGAGGAGAACCCAAAATATAGTGGTTCGAAACGCGTCGACCAGTTCGGTCCTTGTTTTGCACCGTCCCAAAAATTTTTTTTGTTTCAAAATAATACTGGAACTTTATTGTTTCAACAAAAAAGACAGAACGTTTTTGTTGTTCAAACTGATTTGTAGTCAATCTACCAGAAAAGAAAGGTTGCTACTAGGACCGAGTTTTTAGTGCGTGTGTAGTTTTGTGTATGCAGGAGTATATTGGCCATGAATGTTTGAAGAGTGTATGTGTGTTTGTTTTACTCATTTAGGGGATCATGAGTATTATGTTGATGTATTAAATGTAATGTAAGATATTGTTTTGTACAAAAGATAAATGCGCAATGAAGTAATGTTGCAGCGCAAAATTGTTTTCAAATGTGAAATAAATTAAAATCATTTCCATTGACTAATAAGGAAATCTATAAAACCCTCCTCTCATGTTTCATTTCATTTTAGGAGTTGGAAAAGTATAAGATTTAGTCAGTCTTAGCTTGGACCATTTGTTCTGTTTTTCAAGTTAATTGGGCTCAGTTCAGCTGAGTTTTTTTGAGCCAAAACCCGGTGTTGATTTTTTGCTTGAGGAGCGGGCAGATGCCCGCGAGGTTGTTTTGAGTGGCAAAAAAAGCCACGATCCGTTAGAGATCTTTATTGTTCACTTCAGTGTAGTTGTAGTTGCACTTGTCAGTATTGTTAATAGATTGTTTAATGTTCAGTTTGTGTTTGTTTGTCTGAGTCTTTGTCATTCCCCATCCCAGTCTGTGATGGCAGAAAAAGATGCCTTCGCCTATAGCGAAGAACACATTCAGAATTTAATACGAGCACCGCCGGTCTTTGCATCGGCCACCTTGAGTGTCACAGCAAAAACACAGAATGAGTCGGACAAATTAACGAGATTACGAAAAAAACAAATACGCACGGACCTTCACGGGCATTTTTTATTACAACACCTAAAGGAAGGTACAATTCCATCGGGACTTCAGATACGTAATATTCCGGTGGTGTTTATTGACGATCCAATCTATAAGAAAGGATATAGCTGCATAGAGACGAAATGTAGCCGGGACCTCATGGTCCTAACGGTGGAGACAGCACATAGACTGTCGTTGTTACAACTACAAGAGATCGCCGACTTGGAAACTGAAATCAAAAACAACCCTAATCTAACTGACGCAAAAGCCCTATTAGAAAAGGTTGAAAAAGAAATTTTGGAGTTTAAAGACTACACGGTAATCCAAAAAAGTAACAAATTTGAGCTGGACAAAAAGAATTTTTCGTTGGAGTCCACTTACCCTTACTTGAACAAAGATTTTTTTACCACTAACGATTCAAGAAATTACCTTCAAAACTATCAAGGACGATCACGGAAAAGATTCATTAATTTTTCGGAATCATCATCATCATCGAGTGAGGCTACAGATACTAACACTAGGGCTAATCAGAATCCAAGGGTAAATCAACAAAATCAGGACCCGCAATCATCTAACCAGGAGGTACGTTTTTTAGGCCGAGGCCAACGACAAGGCAGAGGACGGTTGCGATACTCCCAACCATGGGAAATGAGGACACGCCGTCAATATTACAGGAGCTAGTTTCATCGCCAATTTTTAACCTGTCTGATAAAATCCTAACAGGGGCGGAAATTTCTATTTTGCAGAAAGGACTTAGTTTTGTTCCTTCTAGATCAACAGACTTTGTAAAAATGAAGCTCGAAATCATGGAGTTTTGTCGCAAAATCCGTTTAAAAACGTTCTTTTCGGACACAACTGAAGCAGTTACGGCTGAAATAACTGGACTAAAAAGAAAATCAACCTTCTTGTCCAATAGGCCCCAAGGTCCCCAAAGAAATTACTACCTTTGAGAGAACCATCTTATCTGGAATCCAGGCAATGGAAAGTAAAAAAAGCTTTGTCAAGTTCAACTTAGCTAAACAGGAGAAAGATGCCCTGATTGACCTGCAAAATGATAGATCAATAGTGGTGAAACAGGCGGACAAAGGTGGGGCAATTGTCCTATGGGACGTGAACAAATACAAGAAGGAAGTACTACGCCAGTTAGAGGATGTGACATGCTATCGTAAAATTAAGAAAGATCCAACAAAGGAATTACAAGATCAACTTTTCCATATTATTGAAGAAGGTTTTTCACAAGGTTTTTTAGGCCCTAAAGAACGCCTCTTTCTAAAGAACATGAATCCGAGGATACCGGTCTTTTATGCCTTGCCCAAACTGCATAAAAATGAACTTGACCCCCCAGGACGGCCCATAGTGTCCGGGTGTGAGTCACTTATTGAGCCAGTGGCCCAATATATTGATTTTTTTCTCAAACCATTTATCAAGGAAGTCCCGGCCCATTTGAAAGATACTACTGCCTTTCTCAATAGAATAGCATCCGTGCAGTTTGACAAAACTAAACAACTGATGGTTTCATTGGATGTGGTTTCACTTTATACCCAGATTCCTCAGGATCAAGCTTTGGAGGCTTTAGAGTGGTTTTTAGGTCAAAGAGAGCGACCAGTCCAAGTACCTACGGAATTTCTTTTGACATTAGCGAAGTTTGCATTATCCAAAAATTACTTTTCATTTGATTCGCAGTTCTTTTACCAAACAAGAGGCGTGGCGATGGGATGTCCTTTTGCCCCGGAGTTAGCGGTGTTATACATGGGGCTATATGAAAACAATTTCATATATAACAACAACCCATTTTTTGCAAACATTTCCAGCTACATGCGATATATCGACGATATTTTCCTAATTTGGACTGGCACACAGGGAACACTGGATGAGTTTGTTGGTTGGCTCAACGAAAGATCTAATGATATCAAATTCAGTTGTGTATCATCAAACGAATGGATTACATTTTTGGATGTCAAAGTAGTGGCTTTAGATGGTCAGCTAGAAACCACACTTTTCAGGAAACAGACGGACAGGAACAAGGCATTACATTATACCAGCAACCACCCTCGGAGTCTGAGACAAAATTTACCTTATGGTCAGTTCTTGCGAATTCGTAGGAACTGCACAAAAAAAGAAGAATACTTCATGCACGCCAATAAATTAAGAGATCGCCTTCTGGAGAGGGGATACCCCAAGAAACTACTCAAACACTCTATGAAGAGAGCTTGGTGGACACCAAGAGAAACATTGCTGGAGCAAAGAACTAGGAACAAGGGCAGTAGACCAGTATGTGTAACGACATTCTGCCCTAATACCCACCAACTCCGTAAACTCATCCTAGCCAACTGGCATTTGATTAAGGACCTCCATGAAGAATTTTCCACCCCTCCTATGTTTGCATATAAGAAGGAGAAAAGTGTAGCCAACTATATAGTCCGGGCGGCTTTACCAAAACAAGAACATCGGACTTTAAGAAGCATGCTGGATTTGCCGCCAGTTGTTGGACACCACAAATGTGGAACGTGCACATGCTGTGAGCAAACCATAGAGGGTGAGGTCTTCACATTTAATACTACCCACTGGAAACACAACACGTTTACCAATTGTAAAACGAAGAATGTTGTCTATGCAGTAACTTGTCCTTGCCCAAAGCTGTATATTGGGAAGACAACCCAGGAGGTCCGACAACGTATCACCCAGCATAAATCAAGGATTAGACGACGAGTGGAAAATGCCCCATTAGTCAGCCACTGGGCTACAATGACACACAGAGAGGTGGATTTGAAATGGACAGTGTTGTCCAAGATTGAAAGAGACCCGCGTGGGGGCGATTTGGAAGGCCAATTAAGCCAACGCGAGGCACTACTCATCATGAAATTTAATACGGCGATTAACGGCCTGAATGAAGTAGCGGAGATATTCAGACCATTGGTCTAAACGGCGAGTAACATTATACAGAGGTACACACTGCCGTTCCTATCTGATCTGCTTCACCAAATATAACAGGCAATGCACGGATTGCCTTTTCCTGTAAATTTAGTGTGCTTACAAAAGTTTAGTGACAGTGCCAGCTGTCGTGCAGCCACCCAACCTCTGGTCTTTATGGAATGCCTTCCGTTGTGTAACGCGTGATTGATATAGCGTGCAAAGGAAAAAAAAAACCATATTTTCGCTAGCTGTTGCACATACTTAATTCTAAAACAGTTATAAGTATTTGCCAAGAATACTTTGGTACATTTCTAACTGTTGCACCAGTACCCTTTCTAAATATACCCAGTCTTTTAATCGCCATATCAAACTACATCCCCCAGCAGTCATTTGGTTTCTGTTGTGAAACACGCAATTTCAATATAGTGCAGAGAAAGCGCCGCGAACTCTCTAGTTTGCCTAAACATTCTAAACATTAACAAGTATTTGCCAAAAATACTTTGGTACTTTACCAACTGTGGCACCAGTACCTTTCTAAAATATACCTGATTCTGAAGTCGCCAAGTAAAACTACATCTCCCAGCAAACATCTGGTTTCCGGTAGTTGGTATTGTTTAACCGTCACCATTTCCCACAATGCCAAACGAGCTTAACCAATGGATTGACACGGACATTGAGCTACGAGAGGAGAATCCCGGTAAGTGTTCTGGCGGCTAAGAAAAGAACATTAAGTGCTAGGATAACTTAGAGGACTTCAGCACAGAGGGCGGAGCAGTCTTTTTGATGACTTATACCGCCTTTTTGTTTTCAGAATCCGGCGCGGGCACCCTACGTGAGACGAACAAGCGAACTCACCTAGGTAAGCCTTCCCTTTCCCCAGGATATGTCGAGAATCAGCCTATCCACGGGAAATGACTTTCTCAAGTAATCGATCAATGTTCACTTTTGGTTCTAGCAAAGAAACAGTAAACAAGTTTGTCAGCCGGAAAAGAGGGCATCATCCCCTAATCCGGTAAGTGGAGCTAGCACCCCATTTTGTGCAACAGTCTTGTGTTTGTCCAGTGTTGTGTGTACAGCCTGATTTAGATAAGCAAGAAACGATAATGCAAATGGCTTTTTGTTTAGGTTCCTCATCATTTGGGACGAGTCGGACATATTTCAGGCAGCTAGATCTCCATTGCGGAGGCAATTTTTGAAGGTGGGTGAAGTGAGTTCTTGGCGGTGTCTTGTGGAAATTCTGAGTTGTAGTACAACACCTAAAACAGATTTATTATTTTTTATTGCAGAAATTGGTTGGTCCTGAGGAGAACCCAAAATATAGTGGTTCGAAACGCGTCGACCAGTTCGGTCCTTGTTTTGCACCGTCCCCAAAAAATTTTTTGTTTCAAAATAATACTGGAACTTTATTGTTTCAACAAAAAAGACAGAACGTTTTTGTTGTTCAAACTGATTTGTAGTCAATCTACCAGAAAAGAAAGGTTGCTACTAGGACCGAGTTTTTAGTGCGTGTGTAGTTTTGTGTATGCAGGAGTATATTGGCCATGAATGTTTGAAGAGTGTATGTGTGTTTGTTTTACTCATTTAGGGGATCATGAGTATTATGTTGATGTATTAAATGTAATGTAAGATATTGTTTTGTACAAAAGATAAATGCGCAATGAAGTAATGTTGCAGCGCAAAATTGTTTTCAAATGTGAAATAAATTAAAATCATTTCCATTGACTAATAAGGAAATCTATAAAACCCTCCTCTCATGTTTCATTTCATTTTAGGAGTTGGAAAAGTATAAGGTTTAGTCAGCCTTAGCTTGGACCATTTGTTCTGTTTTTCAAGCAGAAAGGCTTGCGTCAGCACTGGGCTGGCATGCACCAAGCCCCTGTACCTCCCAAACTATCAAACACACGACCTTTGTAGGCACACAACTGGTTTCAGATGAATACATTCTGAGGATGTTGTGCACAGCCTTTGGCCGCACCCTTCACTCAAATTACCATAGCTATACCTTCCAAATCAGCCTTTGGGTTTGCATGCGGCCCCAGATTTTTTTCTTGCTAATGCTTCACAGAGACCACGGCAAGCATTATATGGCCGTGAGCAATCGGGACTGGACACATGGTGCTGCATTCAGGCACAACCTACACCCAAGAACCTCTGAAACAAGCTGGGCTTGTCCTTCAACCATGTGCAGGTGAACTTTCTGGGGTAGCTGTGCACATAGCCTTCAGCCATGTACAGTTGTCCACTGTAGGAAAGTTCTCCTTTTTGACATGATCACTATCGCTTTTTGCCTGGTACATGATGTGATTTCGACTGGAAGTGCACTGGGTCCCAGCTAACCAGGTGCCCGGTGCCAGATCTCTTTCCCAAAAATGTACAATTGTCCACCCCAATTGGCAATACCTTTAGCACCCTTTATAAAACCCTAGTAAATGGTACCCCTGGTACCTAGGGCCTGAGGTACTAAAAAGGGTCCCCCAAGGGTTGCAGAACGAATTGTGCAACCCTAAGGGACTCCCTCACCGAACTCATGAAGGACTACGATTGCAGGCTGCGTGTTTTAATGCAGACTAAAGTGAAAACACAACCTTAAACACATCCCAGTGTGCCAGGTTCCCTAACATTGCACATAGTATTTGTAAGTCACCCGTACAGCAAGCAGTACAGCCCTAAGGCAGCGTGCTTGATATTACATGTGAGGGCATACCAACATAAGCAGATATACCCCTGTGCTGGTCAGCACCATTACTGCCAGTGCAAATGAACAGTGAAACCATTTTAGAACATATGATGAACACTGGTGCAAACAAGTTCCCAGCTACATGACGGCTTAACTGAAAATAGGGATGTTTGGTATCAAACAGCTCGTATTCACAAACCCACCCTGATTCCAGTGGTGGATCAGTGAATACATGCACCTAGAGGGCACCTTAGGGGTGCCCTCTGAAAACCTACTAGTCTATGGTGTGTTGGCAGACTGGGTTTTGTCAGCCTGCCAACCGAGACGGATTTCAGACCTCCCAGGGAGAGAGCCTTTGCTCTGAGGAGGTCAGAAACAAAGCCTGAATGGGAGGAGGGTGTTCACACCTCCTTCTTCAGGATGACCTACTGATTTAACAGTGTTAAAATGTAGTGAAATAATACTGTCACTACCACAGAATGTGTTGGATTATGCAACATAATTTGCCTTTGTTTTTTGCATGATTTGACTGACTGGGGGGAGGGGGGTGGGGGGGGGCTGGCAGGGGTCTGAAGCCTTTTGGGCCCTACATACTTTTTGGCCCCTGGGCGGTGCGAAAAAAACGTTTAAAAAGCATTATGTACCCAGGGCATGACAGTGCCGCGGTGCTCTGTGTCTCAATGTCCGATCTGAAACATTAGCACAGGCTATGTGTGTGCCAGGCTGCTTCTCGCTCACCTTGCCCAGAGAGCAGAAACATAGAAGCACAGCTGGCACCGGCTGTAGTATGTCCTCAAGTTTCCTGAAAACAAGTTAAAGTGAATCCCTGGATAAAATGAAGGCAATCAGGATTTACTTAATCCTGCTACATTCCTGGTAGCGAAGTTGAGAATAATAGCAGATGGTCTTGCCTTGGGCTCCACCCTTTCGAGCTGGAAATGGGTTACATTCCTTAACAGCAGTGGTATCATTATTATTGACTGAATCAACAGGTAATGGTTAAGGGTTATTCAGCTCACCAGCAAAAATAGTTACATCTTTCACAAGAAATGATTGACAGTGTCAACCCCAAGGTATTGCGTCACTCTAGATAGCCAGATAGCACCAGCATTAGCATTAGGTGTGTTGTAAGGGTAGTAACCTGCAGGTGTAATAGCCCTGATTACCTACGGCACCTGACAGAGCAAACAGTCAGATCGCTTGTAAAAATAGCCCAAAAGGTAGCATCTTTATCTTACTGAGATAAAAAGGGGGGAAATTAATCCTCCTTGAGCGGTTATCAACAACAAATGCCCTTTTAAAATTAATCACTATGCAGTCTCCAAAATCTTGCTTTTGCCTGTTGCCCACCCAAGGAACCCTTCTAGCAATAATGATTTCATTATGCAAAAAACTAAATTCCCTGAACCAATGAACAGCTTTATTAATAAATTGTTGACATTCTTCACTCTGCGCAGGTCGAGGAGGAGCTTCTTTTAAAACAACAAAAGGAATTGCTTGAGGTGTCAGCTGAAGAGGCATTTGGGGTTGCTCCAGAGTCAGAAAGACAGTACAGGAAGACTAGCAGAATTAGCTTGAGGGACAAATGTTACAGTATTAGTTTCCTTGGAAATACAGCTAAGTGAATCAAGGCGCTGTATGGCCCCACAAGATTGTGGGGCATCAGTGACACCCTCAATTCTTTGAATTGACGTGGATAGGTGATCAGAGGTGGGCAAGTCGAAATGGCACACTCAATTGCTTTTAGTCTACCCATGAATGGGTCAAATAATCTCTTGAGTGCTGGGTATGTACTGCGTTTGTGATGTTGAAACTGACCTAACCTCCAAATTCACTACAGCAGTAGTGGCATACACTGGACTGCCAACTAGATTGGGCAGCACGTTATCCTTACTGTGCACAGTACACAAAGAGTCCTTTTTTAATTTTCCCTCGGTGTGAGTTGAGAAAAATCAGTCAAAGGCTTCACAGCATTAACAGGATCTGAATCAATAGTTACAAGTGTATGTGAAATACACGGATTAACTCTACTCCATCAGAAGAACCCAGATTTCTTAATCAACTCAGGTTACTTGATTTAGTACTGGGGCCGGCGACTTCGGATGCTGGTAGAGCCTGCTTATCTTCCAGAAAAAACCTGTTTGGTGACACCTAGACTTTCCTCAACATTACTGATCTCATGGTTGAGGGCCTCCATAGCACTAGTTAAAACTCTAGCAAAAGAGCTTGCCTGAGGAAGTGGTGTCCTGCCTATCGGATCCGGAGGCAGCGGTGCCCCGACAGGGGTGCATACACGGGCACTAGAACATCCCAGGGAGAAATACTGCACCCTCCCACAAGGTTAGGATTGGAGCTGTGCTTCCGTAGAGCTGCAGACACTTTAAACATGCCTATTACAAGTGGAATACTCTGCTAATCTGTTTCCATTGATTTCAGGCTGAAAATGAATGATTATGAGTAAAATAATGTGCCGCAAAAATGCAGCTACATTTCCATATTTTTGCCGCTAAATTTCCATATTTGTGCCGCTAAATTTGCTAATCCATGCAGCAATATCCTGGGGGGTCTGCCTAAAGTAGCCTAAATTTATGTGATACGACTTTTTAGAAGAGGCCATCTTTGTGTTGGCACACTTGGAACATCTGGGGTAGGGTTATGCCCACTTCCCACAGGAAGTGGTTATATAGGGGGGGGCGGAGGGACTGTTGTGTGTAGATTTAGATTCTGTATATAGGTTTCCCGATTTATGCCCTTATATAGGTACAATTCATATTGCCCTTATTTAGGCATAGAAAATCCAGCCCTTATTTAGGCATTGTCCATGCTAACCAAATACAGGCATGGTCTCCTACATCCGTCAATCCACGTCACAACGAGTCCTTGGAAAACCAGACTCTTAAGCCTTTAGGAATTTCCCTTGCTTGGATATTGATTTCGCCAAGAACTCATTTATTATGCATGAACATCTATTCCTTAGGGCACAGTTTACCAAACTTTTCATGTTGGAGACACACTTTTTCGACATGCATAATTTCGTGACACGGTAAAACAGTGAAGCGAGCGAGCCTGAACCACCTAAGGAGGGTTGGGGGGGTTCTCCCCCCGGAGAAAATTTTGAAAAAAAATGGGCAACTGGAGCATTTTCAAGCAAATTTGAGAAAGCAGGATGGTTAATAAAGCAATTGTGAATCTGTTCTAACAAAGACAGTGACTGGCAAAACTGGGTGTAAGGTTAGGTTTGTGCCTGAAACAAGAATATAATCATGCACACATTGACACATGCCCCAGTGATTTACGGTACAAAAAGGGCGGGTGCACCCATTGCCAACTCTTTCAACCATGCACAAAGTCCACCGGCTGCCGTGCTGAATATGAGTTATACAAAAATCAGTTCAGGAAGGGGGAATTGTGAGTGGTAAAACAATCATGCAAATTATCAGCCGGTCTCTGGGCATTGCAATCGGGTGTGACGGCTCTCCTCAGTGCAGCGCGCCAATAGACAACAGAAAATAAGACGAGTCATATGTTTTTCCATTCAGCACTTTGAGGTAAAATGAACTGCATATAAGAGATAAGGACAAATACATATGCTGACAACATAATTGTCCCGTTGATGTCTATGTTCAATTATGTTCCATCTACTCTGGTTTGGCAAGGGATCAATGCCATTCTCCAGTATACAAGTTAAAATTGCCTCTCACCACTAAGGTAAACAAAATGTATTAAACGAGTTGGATTAGAAATGTACAAACCAGACCTAGAGCCAAAAGAAACCTTTGGAAAAAAATCTATCAGGCCAACATTGTGGCAGGTGACGATGATCACACCCAAGCCAGTTCAAACTAGAATGGGGAAAGCCCATTTTGGAAAATTAAGACCAATTTATAGAATAGTTTGCTCTCATATCTAAAAAATGACATATGAGAGCAAATTAGTGAAAGGAAAGGTTGAAAAAAGAGAAAAAAGTGTCAGAAAAAGAAAGGGAGATCAGAATGAGCAAAGGAGATAGGGAAGAACCAGAAATAAGGATGGCATGGAAAGAACAAACAAGTGGAAGATGGAGAGTAACATGAAGACTAGTGATGGATATGAGAGGAAGGATATAGAATGAACAGAAAGAGAAACAAAGAACAGGGTTTAGTACGAACCAGGATGGAAAAATGAGACGGAGGAAGGCAATAAGAATGAGTGAAAGGCACGAGGGGGAAGAGACATGAAGCGATAGGAATGAGACCAGGTGAAAGAAGGACAGATGAGTGAGGATGGAGACAGAGAGAGGAGCAGTGCTTAATTTGAACCAGTGGTTTCCACCCCTTCCACCCCACTGCTGCTTCCAGGCAGCAGCTGCGACTGCTTCTTTGTTTACAGAGCCCTAAAATGGGATAAAAAGCGGAAATATAAAATTACGATTCCTCATATCCCAGAAACGAAACAGCTGTCTTCTTTTCATCAAGGCAAATTGCACAGGCCACATGCCACATTTGGCAACCCCATTCTTAAAAAAAAAAACACCCAACCGCCCTTTGCCTGTCTGCTTTTCTAAGAATGAGCAAACAAATTAGACAGTTGTGCAGCAGGCAGGTTATTAACATTTAACACTAGAACGCTGAGCTACCACCTGTGGCTTGTTTAAACTGTAAACATGATTATGGACTACTTCGCAGAAAGCTTTCTGAAGGCTGGATACCCCTATCGATCCCGAAACCCTTTGAAGCCCTTAAATACCCCTTACCCTCACCCACCCATGAACCCTAAACACCCCTTATAACCCTTACCACACTGAAACCTTACTCGTCCCACCACCTGAACCCTTAAAGCGTCCCCTTTTTAATGGCATAAAATAAATATTATGACATTGAAAAAATACCTGCTTGGTAAAGTACTGTCTGGTAAAGTACCAAAAAACGTCCCACGTGTTACTTTACCCTCGTAATTATGTCCTGCTGGTTAAGGACTTCAGGCTGCTTAGTGACTGCTCCACTGTTGCCCTATGCATAACTAATTGCATTCATTCTGCCACGTAATGCTCTTGTGCAGTCACTGTTGACTGACTGCCTGCTTTACTCAGGCCCACATAGTACTCCGAAGGGTCTTTAGGCGCGGGGCATACAAAATGTGATACTCCTAAAATAAGTAAGTCTGAAGTTCCTTTTTCAAGCCTATGAAGGATTAGCTAAGATGCAATTTGCAAAATAGTAGGTCTCAAAATTAGGGGAATGGGGGGGCTAAATAGAGAAGGTCCTGCCAGTTTAAAATGAAAGTCACTGTATTAATAAAATTTTGTTTTTAAAGGGACACAGCCGGGCAGCATGTCAGACATTTTTATTGGAAGGAAATAGGGTTTAACTGGCATGCACTATCGCCGCCACTTACTCTTCTGACGTGGCGTCTTCATGTATCTTCCTTTCATCTATTCTAGGCTATTTTGCAGTGAACACAATACATTCAATGCTGCACTCTCTTCCCCCATGATCAGCTCCATGTATTAAGTCCCCTTTTAAGGTCTCGGCCTGACGTAAGCAGCGCATGCGCTGCATTTGTCATACGAGGCTTCTTGGAATCGATACGATTCCAGAAGCCTCGTCCCTGCTCCGCCTTCAACTTTCATTTGTGCGCGTCGTTTGGGGTCACAAATTATGCCTAAGGCAGTGCAATGATTGCACTGAAGGCATGTCAATCCTACACTGTTGCCACCCTGTCTCATTTTAGGCGCGCCCACCGGGATTGGATCTTTTACCCGTGGCTTTACACTTTTGCCTTTAATTACTGAGGAAGCACTATTTGTTTCCCCTTCCGCCTGTCTATCTCAGAGACACGTTGTTTAAATGTTGCCGTCTACCAGAATACCAATCTCTCGCCCCGTTTCCCCCTTCTTGCGATTTTGCCTCTTTTCATTTCAGTTCCTGTCACGCTGTAATGTCGTCTATACCCCTTCCCTCCACATCAGTCCCACAAACGGTTATTTTATTAACGTGTGGTATGCATTTTTTTTTAATTTAACGTTCCGTGCTCCCTGAGGAATTTCCTTTTGCTGACCAGACCGAGAGTTGGTTGCCATGTCAATGATGTGGCTACAAATGTAAATTGCACTAGTGCACTTAAAAGTACCGTTGTGGGGCTTGTTTGTGTTTACTCCCAAGCCGCGTCATTCGATGTAAACCCCAGCCAAGGCACAGTTGTGCGCAGTGAAAGAATAGCCACCCCTCTCCATTAAGCAGCCCTGCCCCTCCCTTTGTTGGCCTAGCTGTGCTTGAGCACTACTTTTGTTGGCCTCAGTTGCTTGAGCACTACTCACATCTCGATGGGCTTCATTTAGAGTTTTGAGGGAACTAGACATCCTCCCAGTTCAGGAGGACAGTCTTAATTCGGAGTACAATGATCGACTGAATTTTCCGGCTATCCATGTGGGGAAGGAAATTCTTCCGGGTGCTCCTACTTCGCATTTAGATTTTCTTTCAGAAACGAAAGGATTTTCAGACCCCTCCAAACCATAGATGAGTCCTTGGGAATTGTTTTCAGTGCACGGAGAAGATAGTTTTGTAACATTTATCTGTTATGCAAGCAGACATGTTATTATCTCCTTTCCGATGTTGTTGCTGTGTATTTAACCCGGGTCTTGTTGCTGTTGACTAATGTTCTTTTAAATGTATTTCTACAGATGATTACTTGCCTGATTACTGTGTATTTTCATTTTGTGTACATTTAATGTATAATAATTGGAATTCACTGCGCTGTAAACTACTTGGAATGCTTGTTATATGCTGGGTTTTGCTTTTATCGGTCCTCAGTTTTTCTTAGTCTTGATGTGTTATTGTGCTTTTCTGTATATAGAGACTATTGTTACCTTTGGATTGTGCTGGGTTCCGTGGATTCTGTGGTCATCAGTTAGTGTTGTTGGATTTTTGGAAAGCCAAAGGAAATGATGGACGGAGTGTTGAACATTGCAAGCACTCACCCCCAGTCAACTGATCTGGGTTTAATCCATCACCGTTCTTTAGCCCACTCTGCCACCCCAGTTCAGACATGGCCATATGCAAATCAGTCTGACCCTGTGCTTCATGGGAACAGTCCAGCCCGAACTGCCAAGCCATGTCTTCCCTAGACCGGAAACAAGCTTCCTAGGACCGGTTTCTGGCATTTCAGCCGTCTTCAGCCAGGCTTGCTTGAATCCAGTGGCAAAGTGAGCAAGGGACTCACATCTGAGCATACCCTGCCAACTTATGGCGAACAAAGCAAAACCAAGGGAATGATGGACCGAGTGTTGAACATTGCAAGCACTCACCCCCAGTCAACTGATCTGGGTTTAATCCATCACCATTCTTTAGCCCACTCTGCCACCCCAGTTCAGACATGGCCATATGCAAATCAGTCTGACCCTGTGCCTCATGGGAACAGTCCAGCCCGAACTGCCAAGCCATGTCTTCCCTGGACCGGGTATGCTCAGACGTGAGTCCCTTGCTCACTTTGCCACTGGATTCAAGCAAGCCTGGCTGAAGACGGCTGAAATGCCAGAAACCGGTCCTAGGAAGCTTGTTTCCGGTCCAGGGAAGACATGGCTTGGCAGTTCGGGCTGGACTGTTCCCATTAGGCACAGGGTCAGACTGATTTGCATATGACCATGTCTGAAATGGGGTGGCAGAGTGGGCTAAAGAACGGTGATGGATTAAACCCAGATCAGTTGACTGGGGGTGAGTGCTTGCAATGTTCAACACTCCGTCCATCATTTCCTTTGGTTTTGCTGTGTTCGCCATAAGTTGGCAAGGTATGCTCAGACGTGCGTCCCTTGCTCACTTTGCCACTGGATTCAAGCAAGCCTGGCTGAAGACGGCTGAAATGCCAGAAACCGGTCCTAGGAAGCTTGTTTCCGGTCCAGGGAAGACATGGCTTGGCAGTTCGGGCTGGACTGTTCCCATGAGGCACAGGGTCAGACTGATTTGCATATGGCCATGTCTGAACTGGGGTGGCAGAGTGGGCTAAAGAACGGTGATGGATTAAACCCAGATCAGTTGACTGGGGGTGAGTGCTTGCAATGTTCAATACTCCGTCCATCATTTCCTTTGGTTTTGCTGTGTTCGCCATAAGTTGGCAGGGTATGCTCAGACGTGAGTCCCTTGCTCACTTTGCCACTGGATTCAAGCAAGCCTGGCTGAAGACGGCTGAAATGCCAGAAACCGGTCCTAGGAAGCTTGTTTCCGGTCCAGGGAAGACATGGCTTGGCAGTTCGGGCTGGACAGTTCCCATGAGGCACAGGGTCAGACTGATTTGCATATGGCCATGTCTGAACTGGGGTGGCAGAGTGGGCTAAAGAACGGTGATGGATTAAACCCAGATCAGTTGACTGGGGGTGAGTGCTTGCAATGTTCAACACTTCGTCCATCATTTCCTTTGGTTTTGTTGGATTTTTGGAGGCCGGTGCAGATGGGGCTCTTTGGCTGTTCACCGGTGGGCTACCCTGCTTCTCATCTGCTGCTGCTTCTCTTGACCTCATTACAATGCTACTAGTACTGATGTCATGTTCCTTAGCTATTTGCACATGGCAAATCCTTCTTCTTGTAGAACCAGGTTAATTTATTGCATGAAACGTTTAGTAAAACTGACCACATTAACTTGCACACTCATCTGAGAGAGCACTGTGGGGATAAAGGCTAGGCAAAAGTGATGGACACAACTCTTCATCACTGTAGTTTGTACTTTATGTTGCCGAGGAGTGACCACTCAGCACCTTTTTACTTTTCAGATAATAACACTGACAGGTAGTTTTAATATGGGAATTGGAGAGCACCTACACGTTTGGTTACTTTTAGAAGTAGGTTACATTTCACTACTTCAATCAATCAAATGCACTCAGTCACTGATGTAGCTACAAATGTACATGGCACTAGTGCACATAAAGGTACCGTTGTGGGGCTTGTTTGTGTTTACTCCTGAGCCGCGTCATTCGACGTAAACCCCAGCTAAGGCACAGTTGTGAGCAGTGAAAGAATAGACCCCCCCCCCCCCCCCCATCTCCTCCCCGATCCATTAAGCAGCCCTGCCCCTCCCTTTGTTGGCCTCGCTGTGTTTTCACTTCTGCTCTTTTCTTTTAGAGCTGCTGCCCTGGGGCAGTGACACAGATGTCCCTCAGAGACAGAGGCGTGGTTTCATCTTCAGAGCATACTACTCTCTACTACTCACTCTCTAATACTCTCTACTCTCTACTACTCTCTCTACTCACTCTTTACTAGTCTCTAGTCACTCTCTACTATTCTCTACTCACTCTCTACTACTCACTCTCTACTACTCTCTACTACTCACTCTCTACTACTCTCTACTCTCTACTCCTCACTCTCTACTCCCTACTCACTCTCTACTACTCACTCTCTACTACTCACTCTCTACTACTCACTCTCTACTAATCTCTACTCACTCTACTACTCTCTCTACTACTCACTCTCTACTCCTCACTCTCTACTACTCTATACTACTCTCTACTACTCACTCTCTACTACTCACGCTCTACTACTCTCTCTCTACGACTCTCTCTCTACGACTCTCTCTCTACGACTCTCTCTCTACGACTCTCTCTCTACGACTCTCTCTCTACGACTCTCTCTCTACGACTCTCTCTCTACGACTCTCTCTACGACTCTCTCTCTACGACTCTCTCTACGACTCTCACTCTACGACTCTCACTCTACGACTCTCTACTCTCCTCTCTCTACTACTCTCTACTACTCTCTCTCTACTACTCTCTCTCTACTACTCTCTCTCTACTACTCTCTCTCTACTACTCTCTCTCTACTACTCACTCTCTACTACTCTCTACTACTCACTCTACTCTCTACAACTCTCTACTACTCACTCTCTATCTACTACTCCCTCTACTACTCCCTCTAATACTCACTCTACTACTCTCTCTACTACACACTTCACTACTCACTCTCTACTACTCTCTACTACTCACTCTCTACTCTCTACAACTCACTCTCTACCTCTCTCTCTACCTTTCTCTCTACTACTCTCCATTTCTTTACCTCTCTAGCTCTCTACCTCTACACCTCTACCTCTCTCTACGCGCACACATATGCACAAATATATATATATGCATATATAAGCATATATATATATATATATATATATATATATATATATATATATATATATATATATATATATATGTGCATATATATATATATATATACACACATACATATATCAAAATAAAAGCAAAGCTAAAAAGCCACCTAATTACAAACAGAATTGCTTTAACTTAAACAAGGGCAAAACCTATTGCATTTTCAATGCTTGTTGTATGTATCTGTCCCTTCTCGTCAATGTCACGGTGCTCGATTATTGTGGGCTGCAGCAGAGTCAGAAACATATTAGACTTGTTCCGCCAAAAGGCCAGTGGGCCAGGGACAAATCCAATCATTTGTCATCCTTGTGCCATTGAAATAATGCTATTAATAGGAAAAGGTTTGCAGCATACTTGCTTGCAGTAACGTCTGTAAAGAATACACAAATTACCAAAACCATTCAAGAACTATTTGCTCCCCATGACATTTTTGTGAGCCATACGTGTCTATATAGCAACCCACCCCTTCAGCTACACTGCCGTTTATACCAGCATTCTGAAAGCTGCTCCTATTATTATAAATTATAAAAGCATACTTTCAAAATGTTCTCAGCGTAGCCCAATTTAGTACACTTTGGCCCTATAACTTGAGGAAAGTAGTATTGTGGGTTTGATAACGCTCTGCCAAATTATACCCGGCCTGGTATTTCTGCCCCGGATTTCTTGGGTGCAGGAACACTGAACCCTATTTTATTGAACAGAAAATCCAGACATCAAAATTGGTTTGGAACTGGGCTATAAATCCAGTTTAGCTTGACATCTGCAACCTGACCCCCTTCTAACACATGGGGGAGAGTTACTTGCCCTACCACATTCTCCACTAGCGCCTTTGTTCCATCCCTACCCCTCTCCGCCCAACACTTGCCCTGCACCATCCCCTTGCTTCTATTTAATAACTGCTCTGGGCATGTGCTAAGTGGCAGCATTAATCCCACCAAACTGGGTATTCGATGTGGCATTTCAACCAAAAACTTGAATATGCACATCTATTCTCATTCGATTGGGATAATCTGCAACAGCACTATCGGGGTGCTCCTGCACGGTACCAGTGTTTATGAGTGCAAAGTTTCCAGCCCAACTATACTGCGCAATGTGTTATCAGGAAATATGTACTTTCACACCACCCCTCTATTTAGCACACATTGGATGTTTCCATAATACCCAAGTGAGCATATTCTGCGTGGATCCTTAATGCTCCATAACACTTACCATCAACTCCTCGCCGTTTCTCCTTGTCCACGGGCTACCACTGGTGTCAAAATGTACCGAGCGCCGGGAATGGGGAGCGGAGGGGGCTCTGTGGACTGGACGGCGCATTTGACGTGCATGGCAAAGGGAATGAAGCCGCGCGCACACGCCTAACGGTCTCCCTTGCCTTCCTCTGCGTACTGCGTCACTGATATGCGCAGTACCGTCCTGCTCAAAGAACAGAGCGCGTCTCCTCGTTGTTGCGCGACACCCCCAAACATGGCAGGCGACACAGCACCGTGTCGCGACACAGAGTTTGGAAAGCTCTGCCTTAGGGGTTCATTCATGACGTTTCGATGCCCGACTTTTACGACAATACAGGCATTCCTAAACACCTTCAAGGTATAAATATACCTGCACTTGCCCTGGCAAACCACAGTTCCGGTACAGTCCAGTTCGACTGCCTGCTTGCGGTTCACCACGACAAGTTCGGAAGGAGATCGAGTTTCCTCCTGATGCACTGACCAGACGCTGTCATCCTCCTCACAGAGAATCCAGTGTTTCTGACTCCCCTTGCGGGGTGTTAGATATCGAGTCCCAGAAAGAGATTCCAACCTCACACATTCTAAGGTATGGAGCAGACTAGAACTTAGAGAAACTTTTGGCAACTCTTGGCAAAACTAAAACTATAGCTAGCAATACTTTAGAAAACAGCACCTACTTACCTCGTACTACACTTAGGTTAGGTACATTGGGGTAGAACTATTTAGAAGCATCAGATGAGTATTCACATTTTAGCCTGTGTTATTTATGTACGTATTTTATGAATATATGTCATAGCTACAAACCATGCTATTGCAGTATTATTTTATCTTACTGCTAACCCTGTATGTATTGTACTTCGCATCCTGTCTTACAATTGTAGCAGTTCATATCTTTTGCACGAAAAATAAGACTGTTCAATAAACCCTTTTTATTGAAACGCCCGTCTATTTCTGTGTAACTCTGTAGAAACAAAGCATGCACGATTGACTGAGTGAAACTGTTATCTATTGTTTCCACGGTTCTGAGATTGTTCAGACTCTAAGGGAAACAAAGTTGTCATGTTTATGCGGTTGTCAGAAACTAATCCCTTCTTGTATATTCGAGAAGTTTCTAGTGACCTCTGAATTAGCTGGCACACAAGTATAATATACTCGATAGAGACATACTGACCTCAGTCCTATGTCAAAACTATAGTGTATATTATTCCAATGCGCTGAGCCTATCAGGAATATAGGAACTACACTACAGGATCTCAAGGGTAAGTCGCCCATTGGCTATTACCCTACACTCCCCTAACACCCCTAAATTCAGTATTTAGGTGAGTCCCTGGCACCATGAAATCTGATCCTGCTGACCTGAAGCAAGAAGGATGTGAGGAGTTGCACAGTAAGAGCAGAAGATGTAGCAACTGACTTGGCGCCAACCCTGCCTGCCTGCTGACATCGCCAATTGCGCCAAAAGACAACTTGTCCTGCAGCTGCTTAGTCTCCAAACCCGGGAGACCTGCCAGCCCTTCACCCAGGAACCAAGACCTCCAGCGGGACATCAGAACTGTCCCCTGCATCCTGCAGACAGCAAAAGAAGAACCGCGAGGACTCCCGAACTGTTAAAACCCAACGCCGCCAAGCACCACTGCACCCAAGACCCCAGCCCATGTCAAAGTGAGCCAACGGTGTCCGTGTGGTCCCAAAACCCTCCAAATACTGAGTCCACTGTGAAGAGTCTCCTTGTGAACTCCCCAACGCCGCCTGTAGCCTCCAAGTGCAGGACCCCTCAAATGCGAGTGTTGCCGGATGGAGAAACCAGACACTGCAAAGACCCTCGGCACCCAGATTTTCCGTCCAGAGGAGAAGAGAACCAAAGGTGACCCCACGTCCCCAATATTGCAAGAACCAAAGCCACTCGTGGGCTCCATCGGACTGACCTCTGAGGCAAATCCCTTCAGCCTCTTTGTGACCAGACCGATTCCTATTAGTTTCCATTGGGCACCCGACACTCTTAGCACCACTACACTCAGCTATCCTAGTGCCGCTGGAGATTACCTGTCGGTGCTGCATTGGACCATGCCCTGTACTCACCTTTGACCCAAGACACTGGTCCTGTAAGTCCCTGACAAAAACTAGTAAACCACATAGGATTTTCCTAACATAGGTTAACATTGCAGATCTCAAAAATTGAACTGTCAACTTTTTGAACTTTAAAGAATTCCTATTTAAAAACATACTTACCTGAACAATTTGCTTCTGGTGCCTAAACACATGTAAATATATGTATTATTTTTTATAAATTGGTGTGGATCTCTTTATGGAGTTGTGTGTCCCATGTATTAACTATTGTCTGTATTTGTAGATGTCTTGCACTCCTCTGTGTTAAGCCTAAGGCTGCTCGACTACACTACCCCACCCCCTAGAAGAGCGCTTCGGGATTACCATATCAAGGTCCTGTCCACTTATAAGGGAAGCCCTTGCCTCTTTGCATGATAAATCTCATTTTGATATATCATATAAAGAACCAGATTCCTACATCTCCTGATTTGTCTATTCACTAGGTCGTAAACCTCGAGCCCACTGCAAAGGGCCAGACCCTGCACACAGCACTAGAAGCTCCCAAACCAACTGCACCTGGCCTTTGAACAGGCACAGAAGGTTTGGGAGGTAAAATGTATGTGGCAGCTGGCCTGGTCTTTGGCACTGGGCAGCAGCCTCAGATTGTTTCACTAGTCCCAAAAATCAGGAGTTTACAGAGCAGAAGGTGAGAGTGAAGCCTATGGCCTCCCCTTGTGCTCAGCTCCCCTCTCCCTTTTCAGGTAACTGAACCTGCTGTGCATGGCCTTGCCATTAAGCAGAAACGTCTATGCACGGACTTGGTTGCATAGTGGGATCTAGGAGAAAGGTGTTGTCACACCCTTAGCCAGCACCACTTTCCACACTGCCTCCCTCTGGATCAAAGGCCTTGTGCTACTGGCACAGGGACCTTGAGCCCAAAATTCCTTTGTTAACTTAAAACAGAAAACACTATTTTATGCCCCTTTCCCTTTATCTTTTCTCCCCCTTTACAAATCTGAACAAAACTCAACACAAGAAACCTAATCTGATCATCCTAATTGGCTGCCAAATTTTGTGCAGTGTACCAACCAAGACAAGTGCATTGTTTTAAATGCAAAATTGAATGCAAAATTGAATGCAAAATTGTGATTTAAAAATCATTTTGTTTTAAAATTGTAATGTATTTCATGAACATAAGGACTTTTTCCACCCCTCCAAGGTGTGACGAATCCCCCATGTTTAAATACCAGCCATCACGACGACACTCCGCCCAAGATGATGGATCAGCTACCAATCATAGGTCTAAAAAATTCAAATGTGATTGACAGGATTCATTATTTTGAAATGACTATTCGAACCATTCAAGAACGTTGACCTCATTTGACCACACGTTTTGGGGGATTTTCAGAAAACCACAAAAAGATAGTTATCTGGACCAGGATGCTTCATCTCATCCAGGATCGGTGAAAATCCGTTCAGCAGTCTTTGCAAAACATGCAATTGTTTTTTTTCTAAGGAAATTAACAGGAGGAAAACTACATTTGTGCCACTCTAGATAACTTATGTTCCATTTCCCCAATAAAGGGACTTCAAGAAACTCACTAGAATCAAGTTGATGTGACTAAATTAAGCGTATGGAGTGTTTCATGTAGTTTCATTAAACAGACCCAAAGTTATTCAAAATGCAAAAATGGATTTGGTGGCCGGGTAAATGTTGCAAAGTGATAATCTTAAACAGGCTGAATTTTCAAATGTTTTGAAATATAATTACATAATTTCGGGCTTTTATGCATTTAATTGCTGAAGTTTTAGAAAAGAATGCGAGAAGGATGAATGTAAACACAAGTTTTTCTGATGTGTTTGGTCTGAATTCTTTATTTTGAGCCAAATACTTTCCTATCAATGGGCCATTTGTAGATAGCTAAATACCGGTCGGTAACGGCCGAAAATCGGTAATTTTCCCGTTACCGACCGGTATTTAGCCCTTTCTAATGTAGGAGGCAGGTTTTAAGGATTCGGTAATTTACCGAATCGGTATTTTAAGAAATAAGTAAAATACCGAATCGGTAAATTACCAAATCCTTAAATCCTATGTAGGGAGCACTCAAGTGAGTGCATTTGTGGTTTAAGGATTCGTTATTTACCACCAACTACAAGTTGATGGTAAATACCGAATACCTTTTCCAAAGCAATTTTGTGCTTTTTTAAAAGTGCCATGTGGCAGACATACATGCCCTTAGGGCATGTATGTGCGCCACATGTGCATACATGCACGATTCAGGGGTGAAACAGGTTGTCAATGTGACACCCTGCCACCCTTGAATATGTTCCCCCTATTACCGATTCGGTATTTACCGAATCGGTAATAGTGAATGGCTTCCCATTCATTCCTATGGGCCTCCGGGCCCATAGGAATGAATGGGAAGGTATGCCTTCATTACCGATTCGGTAAATACCGAATCGGTAATATCGAATATTACCGAATCGGTAAAATTTACCGATTTTTTACCTACATTCTATTTACCGATTCTTAAATACCGAATCGGTAAAATTCGGTATTTAGGAATCGGTAAATAGAAATTACCTACATATGGCCCCAAGTTCTTTAAGCTAGAGGAGGGTGGCTGATGATAAAAAAATCTCATAAAAGTAGACTATGCCGATTGTAAAAGGGCAATCAATTAGAGTTATTTTTTAATGCTTCAATTATTAATTCATTTACCTATAAAAACATATTTTACAAAAAGGTAGCACTAAGCAATTCTGGCAAAAAAATTATTTAATCACATAAAGAACAATGAGATGAATGATGCCAGGATGTTATACTGTGTGTTTATGCTGTACCGATCACGCACAGTGATGGAACTGAAAAGAGTGTACTCTGGGATTCCATAAATTGGATGTGGCATTAAGGAGACCGCATCGTTTGGATGGTTAATTTATTCATTATTTTTTAGAAACGTTACCTTAAAAGAAATAAGCAACAATAAAAAATGTGATAGTAAACAGTTCTGGTTTAGTCAACTGGTCACATGTAGACAGCGTGTTAAGACAGTTGAGGGAGTTTAGCACTGCTTTCAGGTGGCTGAAAAAGATGGGTGTCACGAAAGGATCATTGGTTAAAATAGAGTAACTAGGAGGCGAGGTAGCTAGTGCCTTATACATGTGGCTTAGAACCACACAGGCTTCCTCCATCTCCTCTTATAAGGTGTTATCCTGATTCACCTACCCCCTCATTGCCATTATCCTAGTCCTCCTAGTCCCTCGCCTGGTTTTACTAATCCTCCTCTTCATCATTCTCATCACCCTCCTGTCCTCTACTTCTTCCTTCGACAGTTTGTCCTTCTGCTTCTGATTTTCCTCTTGGTGCGTTTCCTGATCCTTTACCTTTTCTCAGATCTGGTACTCCTTTTCTGGAACTTCCTCATACCCTTTATCTCCCTCAGGGTCCTGTCCCTTCTCCCCCTGGTTAGGTGCTCCTCTTTCTCCTTGTGGTCTGCCTGCTAGTCCTCCTCTACCTTATGACCCCCCTCCTTGTCCTGGTCTTACTCCTAATTCTCCACTGACGAACAAGTTACTTACCTTCTATAATGCTTTTTCCGGTAGAGACTCAAACTAACTGCAGATTCCTCACCTTAGAATATTCCCTAGGCACCAGGACTGGATCTGGAAAATCTTGAGCAGTACACCTCTGCACGCTGATAGGTGAGGTTGATTAGTGCCACGGTGCCCATCTATGCACCACCCTGGTGCACTAACATTAATTACTTTTGTGGTTATTTCCGCACCAAAAAGGGGACCCACGTAAAAAACAATGTTGAACCAGTGTGCAGTGTCTAATGCGATCTTTTAGATAAAGAACCCAGTTTACAGGGTGGGGAGGATGGGAGGGTCAGTGAGGAATCTGCGGTTAGATAGAGTATCTACCAGAAAAAACCTTAATGAATGTAAGCAACTTGTTCTGATACAGACTTCTAAACACAAATTCCTCACCTTGGAATAGATGCACAGGCAATACCTCCCCAGAGGAGGGTCTGCAAACTGGCTTAAACCAAAAGTCCATAAGGGCCCAGTGGATGAAATGCCCATCTCGACAGAACTGACTGTCCAAGCAGTAGTGCTTTGTTAACGTATGGAGTGATGCCTATGTAGAAGAGTGACAGGTGTCCAGGACAGGTACCCTGGGTGCCAACACAGGTGTAACAGCATATGTCTGGTAGAACAGGCTCGCAAGTAAGGGTGGGCGGAATTTGCGTAGTCGCACTAAGCAAAGCTCCGCGAAACTGTAAAAAATCTCCGCGAGCACACAGAGTTCCGCAAAGACGCGGAATTGCTTGTTCCACCCGTTCGCGATGCGTTTTTCCTGTTCGCGAATGCTGTTTGCGTGCTCGGGGGGAAATATCTTGCGAACTTGCCAATGCGGTCGCCAATTGGCACAGCCATCTTCTTTCACTTGTCCCGCCCGCTCACGATGCGCGTTTCCTGTTCGTGAACGCAGGCGCGTCCGAATGACGTGTTCGCGATCGCACACTCTTACGGGATCGCGCGGCCAACTACCAAAATCTCGTGGCGCATGCGAGCAGATAGGAAAAGTCGTCAGCGAACGCAGGGATCCCGGTAAGTCGCTCTTGAACACGCATTTTGAAAGCGCGAACTAGGGAAAAATTCCGCGACGCCGCAGATAGCGGAATTTTTGGCAATTCCGCGTTCTCCTCGGAACGCAGCATTACCCAAATTCCGCAAATTACGCGAGCGGAACAGAATTTACTGCCCAGGCCTACTTGCAAGCCCCCAGGAGGCTACTTCTTAGCTAATGCGTAGCAGATTTTAATGCAGAGTATAATCCATTGAGAGATGGTACATTTCTGCACAGCCTTGCTCTTCTTCGTTCCAATGAACCCAATAAAAAGCTGATTGTCCACCCAATGGTCTTTGGTGCGAATAAGGGAGGAAGAGCGAGCTCTCCTTGGGTCAGGCAGTGGAGTCTCTCCTCCTTCTTGGAGGGATGAGGTGAAAAATGTTGGCAGTGTTATGTTCTGGCCTACATGAATGGGAGTGACCACTTTTGGCAGAAAAAAGGCACATGTACAAAGACCCAGTTTATCAGGGAAAGAACTGGTGTACAGAGGGTGACCCAACAGTGCTTGAAGCTTGCTGTCCCTCCTGGCCGATGTAATGGCCACGAGAAAAGAAGCCTTGATGGTCTAGAGCCAGATAGAACAGCTGTGTAGGGTCTCAAAGAGAAAACATGAGAAATGTAAGGACTAGACTGAGGTCCCATTGGGGCATCATGAAAGAGGTAGTAGGGAACAAATGTTTCATACCTTTCAGAAAACGAGTCACAAATGGTGACTTGAACAGGACGAGTTGATCCTACAACCGCAGGAAAGGCTGAACTAGCTTACAAGTAACCCTTAACAGTGCCCTGGGCAAGGCCTTGCTGGGCTAAATATAAAACAAACAGAGATGCAGAAAGGGCGTGCACATGGTGCAAAGAATAACAAGCCGCAAACTTACCCCAACGGCAGGCAGATACAGTGTTAGTGGAGGGACGCCTAGCTGCCAAGATGACGTTAACTAAAATGTGAAGAAGTGCTGACATTGCACCCTTATCATAGGTGGCAAAATGTTTTGAGCTATGGTTCAACTCATTCGTTCAAGAGACCATGCCCCACCTTTGAATGTAGTCGCCATTCATGATCCGCGAGGCATTGATGGCTGAGTTCATCCGTCCTGGCGTTCAGTGAGCTTGCCAGGTGTTGCACAACCTGAAGATGTTCTAGCGGTCCAGCCAAGTCTCGAGATGCAGGGCCTCCTAGCACAAAGTCCACTACTCCACCTGTTTGTTGTAATACCACATTGTGGTGGTGTTGTCTGTGAACACTTGAACCACTCTGCCCTTGATGGATGGGAGGAAGGCTTTAAATGACAAGAGGATAGCCTTCTGCGGTGGAGCTGGGATTCCGCTGGAGACCAGAGTCCTCTGCTCTCCACCTCTCCCAGGTAGTGGCTCCAGTCCATAAGTGGTGCATTGTTCACCACCGTCAGCTCTGGGTAGGGAAGGGGCAGGAGTCTGCTTTTGACCCAATCTAGGTCTGTCAGCCACCACTGCAGATCTCATGCAGTCTCCATCGAAATCTGGGCATGGCTGAAGAGATTCCCCTGTGGTGTGCCCACTAGGACTTGCAAGAGGTCTTCAGACCCAGCAGCCTCAGGGTGAGTCTCACCAAAATCCAGGACTGAGGCTTAAACATCGAGATCATAGCCCGATTTTCCTGGACTCTCCACTCCGGAGGATAGGCGCCGGAACTGCACTGTATCCAGAATGGCACCGATGAAAGGAACCATCTGATAAGGAGTCAGGTGTGACTTCGGCATTTTGATGGTGAACCCCAGCGATTGCAAAAGGATTTCCATTGTCCGGAGGTGGGGGACGACTGCCTGGGGAAAGCCCATCTCCAGCAGTCAGTCGAAGTAAGGGAAGACTGGAACCCCCGACCTCAGAAGATGTGCTGCAACCACCACCATCCCTTTGGTAAACACATGAGAGGCACTGGTAAGGCCAAAGGGAGGAACAGAGAACTTTAAAGTTTGTGCTCCACTGTGAACCGCAGGTAACGCTGGAGCTTGCAGGACAGGGATGTGGAAGTACGCATCTGCAAGTGCAACACTACCATCCAGCCTCCAAGGTCTAGGGCAGACAGAACATGAACCAATTTGAGCTTCTTGAATTTCTCTTTCCGCAGAAAGGAGTTGAGAGGGCGCAGATCTAGAAGGGGACTAAGGCCTTGGTCCTTTTTCAGCACCAGGAAGTAGAGGGAGTAGCAACAACACCCTACCCCTGGCATTGGAGCCCTCTCAATGTGTCTCCTTTGGCCAAAAGAGCCTGCACTTCCTGACAGAACAAAGAGAGATGGTCCTTTGTCAGACGTTCTTGTGATGGTGCCAACGGTGGAGGCGTTTACATGAATGAGAGGGCATAACATATCTGGACAATTTTGAACATCCACTTGTCGGAGGTTATATAGCGCCATTGGGGCAGTTGTTGCCGGACCCTTCATCCAATGGATGACAGCGTTGGTGGAGACCTCACCAAAGTGGCTTGGAGGCTGTGGCAGCCAGAGGGGTGGGAGACTGGACAGAGCCCTGGGTAAGACTATTGCGTCCTTTCTGTGATCCTCAAACCCAGCCACGAGAAAGGCTGAGCAGCCTTCTTGGCTGAGGGTAAGGCTGGTATTGCAGATGCCCACAGGTGCCATGACCAAGAAGGGGCGAAAGGATTGCCGCTGTGAGCGGGAAATCAAAGAGAGGCCCAGAGACCTGGTGGTGGCTCCACTTTTCCAAAATTGCTCAAGCTCTGTACCAACTTCTTGCCGAACAAGCACAAGTTATTGAATGGCATGTCAATGTCAATCCGGTCAGGTGGAATGGAACGCGTTTGGGTTGATGTTATTGCTGGGGCAAGCATACAGATAATAGAGGGGGGAGTCAGTGGGAAGAACATGAAAGAGGGGGGGGGGGGGGAGTATAACAGGGAAGAAGCTGAATAACAAACACACCGTTAAAGAGTGCTTACACAAAAAGAAAAAGGTAGCGCTTCAAAAATGAGCAGTGGAAGGATACAAGTAATGCGTCCATGCTGCAGGGGAGGGACAAACACACAATGAGCATGTCCATGAAAGCTCACGAATAAGAAGCAAGCAAATGACAGTGACAATTAAGCCAAATCATGGTAAGTTCCTGTAAGGTAAGAAAAGGTCTCGCTAAAGACAGTGCCTGCTCTATTATATTCAAGACCTAAAAACTGCTCTCATCGGTTAAAACAATAATTGACACAGAAGGAAAGAGCATTGTCTACATTCCTCATTTAGCCTCTGAGAAATGTCGGAATTAGACCACTGTCTTAGTACATTAGAGAGTGGGGATAGAGTATCAGAAACATAAGATGATCTTCTCATACCTCTGCAAAACGAAGCCCTATCCTGGGAACGTTTTGCCATAAGCCCTTCAAGTGCGTCTTCTTTCAGCTTCGCAAGTGGCATTGTGGCCTATGTTCTCATATCGCACTAATGCCAAGAAATGATGATGAACTTCCTTATAGCAGGTCTGTTCCTTGTGAGCACAAGCTGCGTGATGCGGTTAGGATGGAAATAGAGAAGTGCAGTATTCACTGCCCCACAGCACCCGTTTTCTCCTGAGAAGTGCTGGTTCTCTCCCATTATAAATATTGCACTCCTACTGAGAAGGGCAGTTACTTCCCCTTTCATATTAAAGAAATGCAGGTACTCGGTGCCTGCCTCTTATAGCACTTGCTGCGACACTGAATCTATTTAAGTTAAGTATCCGTGCTGCCATGCTATCATACGTGAAAAATAATGTAATGTGATGGTTGTGTAATGTAATCTAGTGCTCATTTAAAGCACTTTAATGCCCTTGTGCCAAAGATAAAATGCAAAAAATATAATAATTACGAATTTATGTTTAGGGACATTCAGCATCTGTGTGCAAACATTGTTGAAGCCTGTATGTTGATAAACATTGGTTTGCATGATTCTCTTTTTGAAATCAGTTCATTTCCTCATTTTCTCAGTGGTATGTTCTATGGCTTACAGTTTACACGATTTTACATCACAGTTTTTATGCATCAACATGCTCTTCATGGTACATTTCCCACTCACTTGGTAATGCTTTGCTCAGGGAGGTGTCAGAATCCATAGCAACACGTACACCATTACCTTTCCATTCCACTGGTAATGCTAATAGATCATACTTGCATTTCTTGTTTTAAGCCGGGCCAATTGACATTGCCAACGCTGAGCACTGGCAGAACGCACCCACTGCAAACACTAGGAGTAAGGCACATGCTGCAAAAATCTATGTGTATCCAGCAAGTTTCTAGGTATAATAATATAATATCAAGTTGACTGAGGTGGTAGATGCACATGCTAAGAGATATGTGTGCCATTTATGGTCAAAGAGAAAGAGATCGCACCAGGAACCTCTTAGCATCCTCATTTTTAGGTCCAAGCCTACCAGTCATAGAAGCTCTCTAGTTTGCTAAAGACATTGGGGTAGTTCGGAAAGCTTCTCTAGGACTGCATTCCGCCCATTGCTTATCACTGGCTTTGTGGTTTGTGACTCAAATTTGCCTGCTTTACATTTTCTCGCTTTGTTTGTTTTAGGCAGTCCAGCTTGAGTTCGTCCTTTCCGTGGCCCATACGCTATTTACGGTATCCTTCCCCCAGTGCTCGATTTCTGTAAACAGGCCTTTTAAATCTTGATCTTATCTTGCCACAATTGCTGTGCATTCAAAGACAAAGGTCAAATGCCATGCTCGGACTTCAGAGGGAATTTGGGGTTTACGTTTTTTCCCACTGACTTCAAAGTGAGAGGATTTATGTGACAATCCTGCTGGCTACTGGGGGTGTGCTGGATGGAAGGCTGTACCGTGTTATTTTTTTCTAGCAAACAAAATGTAACTGTCTGGAATTCAACTGTGCAGTTATTTTAGAATATATCAGAATTAGGAAAGCATAAATGAAGCACATTTTTTGGTAATTCTGGAGTGTGGTGGAAATAAATCTGTACCACTCCACATTACGCCACTGCACTCTACTCTGACCACTCCACTCTATGGCTTTTCACTCTACACGTCTCTACTCTTCACCACTCTACTCTATTCAATACACTCTACCCCAATCTACTCTACTATGCGCCACTGCTCTCTACACCATTCCAGTCTAGGCCACGCCAATTTAAGCCACTCTACTCTGCAACACTGTACTCTATGTCATGTACTCTACTCTGTACCACTCCACTCTATGCCAATCACTCTATGCCACTCTAATCTGCCCTGCATCACTGCACTCAACATCACTGCACTCTACCCTTCGCTGCTACGCCACTTTACCACAATACTCTACCCAGTCCACTCTACCGCTACCTCACTTGACTCTGCACCACTTGATTCTACCCTGCACCAATCTACATCACGTGATTCTACTCTGCACCCTCTATTCTATGCCACTGCACTCTGCGCCACTCTACCCCTCTGCGCCACTCCTCTCCACACCACTGCACTCCATGCTGCACCATTTTACGCTATACCACTGCGCTAAACGCCACTCTACTCTAAACCACTGCACTCTCCGCCAAGGCACTCCACACCACCTTACTTCAAACCAATCCACTCTACGCCAATTACTCTGTCCCACTGCGCTCTATGCCACTCTACACCATTGCACTTTATTCTACTCTGCACCACTGTACTCTACGCCATTGTGTGGCTCAATGATTAGAGCGGCAGACCCTGATGCAGAGGTCAAGCCTGGGACCAGGGTTCAATTCCCCGCCTCGGCGGGTCTTGGGCTCAAAAATTCAACGGACCTGATAATTCTCGCCTCGGTGCCTATTCCAATGATGGAGTCCCACTCTGCAACTCTGGGCAATAGCTTGCTTAATCTCCACAACAGCCCCCACAACGCTAGGGATGCCTGGCCTCCACCTTGGGGGTGCCCAGGAGTGGACGCCTCACAGGGAAAGCCAGGATGGGTTCCACAGCGGTATTCTTACAAGCGCCTTGAGACCCTTGCGGGTGAGTAGTGCGCTATACAAGTATCAAATTTACATTTTACATCAGTGTGCTCTGCGTCACTGCACTCTACACCAGTCTACTCTGCACTACTACACTCTATGCCACTCTATTGCACTCTAACTCTACTGTGCGTCACTCAACTCTACGCAACTTCTCTCTACACACTGGGGTCTAAGAAAATATTTCGGGGGGGGGGGGGGGGCTGAATCTTTAAGCAATAGGCGGAGTGGAGCTGCAGGGGCTCTTTGAAGGGGTGAAACAACAGCGAGGCCTCATTAACATGCAAATGGTCTTTTAAAGACCTGTGAAGTGCTCGGGTTTGGCTGTGTGTATGCCCAGGAAGCTGTCTCATCCTGGGCTGCCACACACGACGGGGGGGCTGAAGCCCTTTGAGTTCAATGGGTGTTGCGCGCCTGCTCCGCACCATTGCACTCCTACCTACTGTACCCTGCATCACTCTACTCTACAACACTTCACTCTACTCTGAAATAATCTGCTGTAAGCAACTCCACTCTACACCACTCCACCCTGCGCCATTGTACTCTGCACGGCAGCACTCTGCTCTATGCACTATACACCACACCACTTCAATCTACACCATTCTACTCTGCACTACTGCACTCTATGCCACTGCTCTCCAATCTGCACAATTCAACTCTACGACACTCTACTGCACTCTATGCCGCTCCACTCTACTGTGCATCAATCTTCTCTACACCACTCTACTGTGCGCCACTCCACTCTACGCAACTGCACTCTACACCACTGCACTGTACACTACTCTAATCTACTCTGCACCACTGCCCTCCTCTCTACTCCTCTGCACTTTAACCTGCACCACTCCATTCTACGCCTCTTTACTCTACTCTGAAACAATCTACTGTAAGTCACATCACTCTACCCGGTGCCAATGCACTCTATGCTGCAGAACTCCACTCTATGCCACTTTACTCTGTCACTGCACGTTACTCAAAACCAACGCACTCTCAGCCACTTTACTCTCAGCCACTTTACTCTACACCACTTTACTCAAAACCAATGCGCTCTGTGCTACTGCACTCTACGTCATTCTACTCTGTACTTTATGCCACTTCATTCTAGGTCACTCTAAAACAGTCTACTCCGCAATACTCCATGCTATGACACTCAACTCCATTAAACTCTACTCCACTCTATGCCACTCTACAACGCTACTTCACTCTATGACTCTCAACGCAACTCCCTCTATGCCTCTTTACTCAACTCTATGACACACTATTCCACTCAACGGCACTCCACTCTGTGACACTTTATACCACTCCACTCTTAGACACTCTACGCCACTATACTCCATTCAATGCTACTCCAATCTATGACAACCTACTCTACATCACTCTACACAACACCCTCTACATCACTCCACTCTACTTTACATCACTCCACAACACTATGCTCTACTCTGACACTCTACTCCACTGTATGCCACTCAACTCTACTTCACTCTACACCCTTCCACTCTATGACTCTACTCCCTCCACAAACCTATACCACTCAACGCCACTTAACTGTAAGCCCCTCTATGTCATTCCATAACATTCCACTTCACTCTCCTTTACGCCACAAACTTTTAGCCTTGCTGAACAGCAGCAGCGCTGGTGTACAACATGACTAAAACATATTGGCAAAGTCAATAGACTTTGCATAGGAGCGACCTATTGGCTTTGCCAGTGCTTGTTTTCTTTAGCAAAGCAGAGTACCGGAACAATCCTCTCACTCTGGTCACAGGTCTGACCCATCATACACAGTACAGAGGATTAATGTGTGTGGTTTATAGCGTGTAGGTTAGAGATCAACATTATCTATTAAAAAAAAGCGCAGAGGATTTATGATCTTGTCCCAGAGATATTTTTGAACCTGCAGGCTAGAAGTTTCAATCCTGGTAAAGTTGCTAAAAGAGCACACAGCTCTGTGCTACCTCCAAGACATTGTAGGCACAATCAAGATTCTGTGCGCATCACAGCACATCAACAGTCTTCATACCTATCCTGGATGACATTCTTACTCAAGTAGATCAAGGCAACATGGATGCTTTGTCATACCTGACCTTTTGGCGACATTTGACAAGGTGTCCCACAAAATCCTTTCTGAACATCTTTCTCAGCCTGGTCTAAATTACAAAACGCTTGATTAAATATCTTCTTACTTCTAGGATCATTCTTGGGTGATAAACCTTTGTCTACTGCGTTATGAAGTTGAAATAGGGGGCAAAGCAGGGCTCTACCCTCAGCCCCACATTGTTCAAAGTGTATGTTCATCCACTAGCTATAATAATTTGCTCACTTAGGGCCTCATGTAGGTAGCCAAATACCGGTCGGTAACGGCCGATTTTCGGTAATTATACCGTTACCGACCGGTATTTTGGCTATTGGTATGTAGGGGGTCAATTTCTGGAATCGGAATTTACCGATTCGGTAAAACTACCGAATCGGTAAAATCACCGAATCGGTAACGTTACCGATGTGGTAATTTTACCGATTCGGTAATTTTACCGAATCGGTAAATTCCGATTCCAGAAATGATATGTAGGGGGAGTGTGTGGGTGTGTTTAGGAGTCGGTATTTACCACCAACTTATAGTTGGTGGTAAATAATTAATGTATGTGTGTATGCATTTTGAAGCGCGTAGCAATGTGCAATGTGGCATACATACATGCCCTTAGGGCATGTATGTGTGCCACATGTGCACACATGGCCGAATCAGGGGTGCAACAGGGTGTCAATGTGACACCCTGCCACCCTTGCATTTTCTCCACCATTACCGAATCGGTATTTACCGATTCGGTAATGAGGCATACCTTCCCATCAATGGGAAGGTATGCCTCATTACCGAATCGGTAAATACCGATTCGGTAATTACCGAATTGTAACGAATCGGTAAAAAATACCGACTCATTACCTACATACGAGTTACCACTTCTAAAATACCGATTCGGTAACGTTCGGTATTTTAGAAGTGGTAACTGGTATGCTACCTACATGAGGCCCTTAATCTTTATGACTTATGCTGATAACATGAAATTTCAACATCGCCTCTTAACGGTAATCAACTGGATGAACAATAAACTTTTGGAAATCAACACAGACAAAACTGAACTATTTTTTGGGGAGAAAAATTATGTCTTTCTGGTCCTCGGAGTGGTCACCAGAAGCACTGAGTCCATTTCCAACCCCCATTACTGAAGTGTAACATCTGAGCTTCTTGTTTGACCCGCAGTTCACATTAGCTACTAAAAATTTAGGAAAAGTCTACTACTTGCTGTCTATAATGTACGACTTCTACAAAAAATGTACTTCTTCCACCAGAGGTATGGCAGTCCAAGCCTTGAGACGCCGCAGATTGCTCTTCCACGTTTAACACATTCAAAAATCGGCTGTCCATATTATCATTAATCTGCCTTGGGATATTCGTAGCTCTTCTTTTAGGGTCTCCCTTTACAGGTTCACCATCACACAGAGAATTATTTCCAAACCTTGTCAGGGTCTCCAGTGTCATTCATGGTACAGGCCCTCCCTACTTACGCACTATGATGTCTCTTCACAAACTATCAAGGACTCTAAGATCTTCTAATTTCAACTTTCAGTCTCTCAAACCTGGTTTCAACGGCTGAGAGACTGTTCCTGTTCTTAACTGATACCACAATATTGGAAGTTTCTACTCCTCCCTCCGGAGATGCATGTCCAACCATGCATCCTTCAGAAAAGATTGTAAGACATGGCTATCCTCGAAAGCTTTCTAGTAATAGTCTATTCCATCTTTCATCTGTTTTTTCTAGCACTCTCTTAGTGCTAAGGCATCCTTTTAGGTAACTGTCCATGATCTATAAATAGTTGGAGTAGATTAGACAGCAGTTCAAACGTTTAAAGGTTTTAACACAGTCTTTCATTAGTCAGTGGTTAATAGAACGGGCTCCATTCAGTACCATTTCACGTTTATTAGTGAGTGGTAATAAATTCCGTTTAAAGGTTTTAACACAGTCTTTCATTAGTCAGTGGTTAATAGAACGGGCTCCATTCAGTACCATTTCACGTTTATTAGTGAGTGGTAAAAAATTAAGTTCATTTTGTGTGGTATGGTTTATGGTTATTGAGTTTAGCTACACACTTAGAGACATATCTGTCTTTCTTACAAGGCATAGATACATATATGTATCCTACATTCACACTGAGCTTGGGAAAATCTGCAAATACTTTCACCTCGTTTAGTCTCTTGATCCCTGCTGGGTAAGACATTAGGTTTTCGTAGTGCTCTATATGAGCTACAACAGCTCCTTGGCCAGGACACAACTCGACAAAAGGAGCTGATTGACCATTTGCATCTCCCCTGAAAGCTAAAGCAACGGACACAGATAATGGTCGCTGGTGCCACTATTGTGTCCCGGCACATTATGATGGGACACGGAAAGAAAATAATTGCTGGGACCGGCGCAGATCTGGCTCAAGAATAACTGCAGGATCCCAGATTTGGCTGCATCCCAAGCGATTCCAGCACTTAGCGTATATGTCAGGTGCTGAAGGCAGGTATTGTGCCTTCAAAAGCAATAAAACCACATACTGTGCATTCAAAGAGCAAAGATAATCGCAGAACTACTGAGTTACAGCTCTCATAGATAGCTTCTGCACTGAATTGTTACTACGTAAAATTGGTAAAACTAGTACGTTATTTTACTTCTTTTTAATCATAAAATGAGGCACAGTGCAAGAACCCTATTTCCTCCTCTCCATACTCTTCCAGCATACCGTGCCTTAGTTAAACTTGCGAGACTGTATTTTGTAGGATGCAGAAAAAAAACATGCTAATCTGTGGCATGATGATTATGATACACATTACACTGCTAAAGACAAAATAAATATTTTACTAAAAACCTAATTGAACCGTTTGGATCCATTGGCACATGGGTTCTATATGTAGTAAGGGTAATTCAATAAACGCATGTTTAAGTTTAGCCCATTATATATCTTTTTTCCAATGTAGACGCCTGTAGGATTATCTGTGCTAGCGGAAAGCAGTGCATTGGAGGCACTTATGACTAAAGCTCTTCTGGGCACTACAAGCTTTACAAGCATACTCTGGTGCTGCTCATGAAAGTGAGTAGTTATTCCATACCCAGCCCATAATTGGCTTACTGACCATAGTTACCATAAAGTGTGGGCGTGCTTTAATGCCAAACTGTGACAAAGACTGCAGTCAAGGGCACAAATGCATCCAATGGGGACTGGCGTGTGAGCGTCAACCAATCTGACACATAGAATCAAACCAGAAGCCAGACTGTAAAGAACCCCTATGCGTACAACTCAAAACAGCAACTGAAGGGTTACATAACTAAGCGCTGCGGTGGTGACCCACCCGGCACCTTGGGAGTTAAAACATCATACCAAGTTTGAGTACTGCCATGCAATCACAAGATGACCCCTTCAAGTTGGCAATGGTCGGGACAGTTATCCATCCCAACATTAATTTTCTCTACAACTGCTGATAGAAACTGAGCATGCTGGACTGTTTTTATGGCTCAAATACGGGTGCCGGATTACGGTTCCAGGCACTGGATAATTGAAGAGTCCAAAATTTGGAATTTATTGTAGTACGTCAAAAATAAACTGACATTTTAAGTGCATGGCTAACAAAACAGATATATGTTGATACTGATCCCCCAAACTTCAGACATATTTCTGGAAAATCCGTCATCAGTAGTTTTTCAACAGATCCTGGTATGGCAGCTCTTGACGTTCCTCGGACCTAAACAGGTTTTCCTGTCATTAATTCTGGGTAGCCAATAACTACCCACTCTTGCATATCGAACAACGCTCCGTCTCTGATGAGGTGTCTTTTATGACTCCTAGTGTGTTAAAGGCAAAAGTTCCGTCTGACGGTCGCAGTAAAATAGAAGATTTACAAACGTAATAAACCTGCAAAGGAAGCACTGTGGTTTAAAGCTATTCTGCGACGTACTGTCTCTATAGTAACCAGAGTGCGCACCTTTTTTGTTTCGCGGAAATGAAGTACAGACTTTTCAGCGGCAGCGGATTGATTCTCTTTTAACACCTCTGAGCCGAAGGTTGTCCATGGAGTCTTCTTTTAATATCCGAAAGTTAGAATGAACAATTGCACTGCCGGCAGCCTCCAGCTCTTTCGTTTAATATCCGCGTGTCCCACGGGCTGATGTAATCAGGGCCGCGCGGCGCCTCTGATATTTATATTTCGGTGGCGCGCGCTCCGAGTACAGACAAGGAGCGCGAGAAACCAGGCCTGCGTCACACACTTAGTTGTATCGCGACTGACATGTGAATTTGAGGATTCTAAGCACTATATAAACCGTGACAAATGCAGTCACCACTCACAACTGATTATCCTCTATCATAACTGGACAGGCTCGATTGAAAATGTCCTTTCATATTGCACATTCTTTCAGCAGTGTCCTCCCCTTCTGTGTCCTGGTGGCTTAACCCATCTTATGCATGGACTTGTATTGACAAACCAAACACAGAAGGGCCCAGTCTAACAATTTATTTTATTTACAGTGAACATACTATTTTTTTTCTCTTATTAATCTTTTGTTGAAGTTGGGTTTTATAACGGATGCAACTCTAGCTTTAGTAAATAAATTATTTCTGATTTTAATCGAAAACCACTTTATAGTGCAGCAAATTTCGGCATACTTCGGCTTATCTCAGATTTCTGCAGAGATGTCATTCGTGCCTCTGCAGAGATGTCACTCTAAACTGCAGCGCAGATACAGACTGGTCCATATTGCAACATCACTCAAAACTCCTTAGAAGCCAGAGTTTTAGCCATGTAAATCTTGGAGGGCAGAGTGGGGGAGCAAGTGGCCACTGAATGTTCCAATAGTGAAAATTGTAGGACAGTAGGATCTGCTTCTTATAGTTACCCCTACTTTTTGCTGATGTTTCACTGTTTTTCGACATTAGTCTGGCTGGGGCCCTGCTAACCAGGACGCCAGCCTAGCTGCTTCCTCTCTAAATTGATTCCCAGTACTTTAGGTACACTCGAGATTGGATTCTGGGGTACCCTTATAAGTCCCTAGTATATGGTATACTTCGTACCCAGGGCATAGGTTCCCCAGAGGCCTAACAGGGGCTGCAGCATGTATTATGCCACCGATGGGAAGCCTTCCAAAATGACACCACTGGACTGCTACAGCAGCCTGGGTAAGGTGGTGCATGCACCCCTTACTGAGATATAGGTTCACTATATCTCTCCATATCACTGCACATATAAACCAGTCACCCCTATGGCAGGCCTTACTAATCCTGAAGGCAGGGTGCTGGGTTTTATGTGAGAGGGTGCCCATGCATGAGCAGAGCCACTCTGCAGCCTTCGGAACCTTTACTCCGGGGTTGTTTGTGATGCAGCCAAACCCTATACTCTTAAGTGCATTATAACTAAATGGTAAATGCTAACTTTGGGATGGCTGCACGGAAACATGTCGTGTTTGGTGTCAAACACTTTGGAACCATACCCCCACACCAGTGCTTAATTTGTAAAATATGAAGTGCGGGTGCTAAAATGTTTGTCGGAGGCCACACCTACTTTTCTCTGGCTCCACCCACTCCCTCCACTGGCTCCACCCACTTACTCTATTAGCTCCACCTACATCTTCAACTGCTAATAGGGACCCTACTCCTGCCGTCACATTCAGAATGGTTGGCACTTTACCTTCAGGCAATCTCAGGAATGGGCTGGCGAGGTGAGCTGGCCTCCCTCGAAATGGGGAAAACTCACTTACCCAGATAGGAAAAGCAGACCTGTGCCTTGGGTTAAGCAAGGCCTCAAGGGCACTTTTCAGGGAGCATGTAGGGCAGGCCTGTGTTGTTTAATGGTAAGAAGAGTGAAACCACTGCAAGCTATCCCGGTTCCCGAGCCTATCCCAGAGATGCTGTGCTGGCAGGGATTCTTTGTTGAGCTTCCTGCAACAGCTGTGTGTTGTAGCTACTACTAGGTGTAGTGAGGGATATCTTTACATCTATGTTCGGGCGTGAGCACCTGTGCAGACTTATTTAACACATCAAACTTACACATTTGAAAAATAAACTTCAATGTAATGACATTCGGGAGTAGGAATCCAAGGCCTAATGTATTGTAGATAATTTGGACTACAGTTTTGTTGCAGGCCACACTAGAGAAATATTTTTTCTATGCAGCAAATTAGAGTACATTTTCACCACAACCCTGTTGTCAGTCCTAAAAATTACAAACATCGCTCAAAGTTGTTAAACTATCACAGATGTGTAACGCCCTGTTTGGGAGCATATTAGCAGTCCTCAGTATTCTTTCTCTTACTCGCTTCTGTTTTTCTCTCTTACCCGCACCCCCCCTGTCTACCTCTACCTCTAACTCTGATTGTTGTTACGTTCGCTCTACCTGCTATCCCTCCTTCAACACCCTGACTTTCTATATATCTTTCCTTCTCTCCTCACCCATCTCTTGCTCCGTCATCACTCTCTCTTGGTATCTGACCTCACGGCTCACCCCTCTTTACCTCTGTCTCTCTCTCTCTGCTGCCTACCCTTTCCTCCCTAACTTCTTAGAAGTTCGCTCGGGAGTACATATCAGCCGGAAGACAATTTCTTACTGGGAACATGGCTACGTGCAATATGAACAATCACTGGCCTTGGTGGATATGTTTTTGGGAAGAGGTTGGCTTGGAGTCATAGTTATACACTTCAGTGATTACAATTTAGACAGTGCAACTGTCTAACTGGCACTGCTAAAATGATGAAGGTAATTTGTTACAAATGAAACACACTGGTGGTGGTCAGGCTGAGAAGAGTGTGGAAAGGGACCAGTAAGTATGCGGCCTTAGGCAGAGTGAGAAAGAAATTAAACAAAGGAGAAGATGGTCTTTTGAGGAAATGCATGGTCTCGGAGAGTACTTGCACACAGCAACATTATGGTAGAGGAATTCTCTTTGGATGGTGTGCATTTTTCTGTCATGGCAAATAAGCATATCTGCTGAATTTAAGAGAAAAGGTGGTAAGCATCTAGGCGAAGAACCTGTGGTGCTAGAAGGATCAGTGATGGTGGGTGATTTTATGTTGTGGTGGGGCAGGAAAACACTCAATCTGAGTTTCCTGGTTGTCTAACCATTGTGAAGGTCTAACCAACCCAGCAGGCGTGAGGGGAGCAAACAAATAAGACATCTTAGACGGTGCAGGGGCAAGAGATTGAAAGTTATGAAAACTGTGTGTAGCCTGGTATAGGTGGATACATGGATGAAGCGGGAGTAGGGGTGATAGATGGTATAAGTTGCAGTTGGGGGAGAAGGTTTGCAACACCACAAGTTTCAAGAGTCGGATGGTTAATAAGAGCATTAATAAGAGCACAATTTGTGTAAGTGAAGTGGGGTATTTTGTTGTTGTATTGGAGTTATTGTGTTACATTGCAAACAGCAGACCTCTACTAATAAGGCAGTCTTTACTCTTTTTGTTATTTATTGATTCTGGTAATTTTTTGCTTCTCGCCCGATATACTACTGTCTTACAGTACTATTTAGTTGGGCAACTTGGGTGCCTGGGTGTTCAGTAGGATGTGCCTAAAGAGGAAGTTACCTATTTGTCAATGACAGGCAGTAGTCTCTCTAACATCACAGCAAGACTTAATCTGTCTTCCAATAACAGACATCTCTCAGCTAGTGTTAAACGTGTCGCCTTGCAGTAACAGGGGTCTCGTATAATTGCAAGTTGCAATTTGCAACGTGTGGTAACTTGTAACCACACATATCAAGGGCAGGGCTAGGATTTGTAAGGATTTATCGGGACATCCGCATCGCCAGGCTAAATTCCAGCCGGTAAAACGTGGAGCAGTTTATCGGGGAAGTATGCAAAGAAAATCCCAGGATCTGCGGATTTTGCCTGCGCTAAATTCCAAAACCGGAATGTAATGTAGTGCCCCAGTTTATGGGTAAAACTAGGCTATCATTGTTGCGCAAAATAAAATCCGACAACACCTTTGTTTGTAATATATTTGGAGAATTATCGAACAGGACATCGAGGCACACCCAACAATGGGCCTCTCATTGTTGTGTTATAATAAGTGAAATCTTCAGTGGCACTGCAGTGAGGAGTCTCTCACAGAAGTGCTCAAGACTGCAGCTGTATCAGGGACAGCGACGTGCCCACGTGCCTCTCAAACGGAGTTAAAGACGTCTCGCCACTAAGCTTTTGGGCCAGTGAGCCCAAACTCCTCTTTAATAAAAATTCTTTTGGAGCTCATTCCATGTGCTTGAGTCAATTATTTCAGTCAAGATTTATTTGTGACGCGGCACGCCTCAGAAAATCGGATGGCCGACGGAGTGTTATTTTACAGGACTGACCATCATCATCAGATTATGATTTTAGTAACTCGTAGACGCATACATAATTGTTTTTGTACCCTGCCATCGGGGCACCCGTAACTAAGTACTGTTCAACGAGCGCCTCAGAGAGCTGAGTGTTGTGCTCGTTTACGAATGAACAGAAACAGCAGTGCAATATACCCTCAAATGAATTCCACAAAAAGGAAAGTTTTAAATGTTCACTGTTTCTGTATAATAAGAAATATTCACAAAGGTAAACGGTGAGCTAAATGGCTGTGCTGGAGGAAAGAAAACACAGCTGGTTAGGTAATTGCCTTTCAATTATTACCCCTGTGCTACTAATTGTCATGCTCTGGTAATTTAGCTGTGTCAAAAAAACTGTAAGGCCTTCATTTCCTGAAATCCTTTTTCAGGGAGGATGGTGCTTCCAGCGTGGCTGTGATATATTCACTGTCACAAACCTTTCCTCCAGGAATCTCATATTTCGCGTGCAAGGGTTAATTATAACAGACCAGTCATTAATGGAATGGGCGAGGCTTCAGCTAACCCTTTGTGTTGGGAGGGGGGAGTGAAACACTTACATGATAGACTGTCAGAGGTCGAAGTGGGGGAAAAAAAGTAGGGGAACTGTGGGCGGAGAATCAGAAGGCGGGAATAACCTGAGGATTAGATCAGTGGGCGGAGCCGGAAGTGTGGCCAGAATGCGCAAACATCCCAATTTTTAGTATTTGTTTGGCATTTCACTGCCCAGGTTAATCAACCAATGGATACACATGATCATTTAAGGCTTGATATGAGTTATTGACATTAAAATACAATCACAAAGTGGGATATGTTTCCAATCACAGAATATCCCAAATATGCTTAAACGTGGAATCACAAGCTATTTGTCTCCGAGCCATGGTGTCTCTGTCATCAGCACTTCTTCTCCCTTTTTCCACAAGAGCATTTCAAACATGAATGGCAAAATATCCTAGTTTGCAAATGTTTTCTATATCATTATGGCTCTGCCATATTTGCCTCATAATGCAAGATCTGCTGCATAATCTGACAATTTTAACTAATAAATTGTTTATGGCGCAAACGTATCAAAAGTTAATAAAACATGTGGCTTGTTTTTCTGCGGAGTGGATGGCTTATTGCAAAGGTTGATTGATCACCTTTCTCACCGTTGCATTTGTATGTTACACTGGTACTAATAAGGCAAAATCTTTCCATAGACTGTTAGCACGTGTACACATGTCAAAATAATAAAATATCAGAATATATTCTGCATTACTCTGCAGGCTTTTTTTAATGCACAATTTAGTCAACACTGCGGCATAATTTTGTCCTCCTTTGCTTGCTGCATAATTAATTCCAGTGGGATAACCAAAGACTAGGAGAAAAAACACAATGCTCTAATTTATATCTTGCAGTTTGTATGCATCTCTTAGATGACAGTTAATAGCTCACTGTTCTATGTTAGGATTTTAACTTCTAAACTGCAAGCAACAAAAGGATTTCTCTGACAAAAGCAGTAGCCCACTGACCTATTTACATTATGTGCACTTTGTGATCTGCATGGTACATGTTATTTGCAGCAGGCACATTAACCCTCTGTGTTACCTTTGCAAGAGTCAAAACTTCCACTAGACAAAACTCCGATCTCTCTCTAGGAAGAACATTAAACACCAGAGTCATCATGAAATTTTTATTGTTGCCGAAAATTGCTGGAGGCCAGGAAGGACACCGCAAGCACTTTTAAAACCTTAATATACTTGCAAACATAATGCCTCCACCCAAAGTCAGCGCCCAGTCACACCAGTTGCACTGCCCTAGAGCTGGCCCTTCTCAAGGGTCCTGTGACCTCAGTGACAGAGTCACTGTTGTTCTTGGCTGTGCTGCTTCATAGGCCAGCTAGCAAGACTGGAGGTGAACTTCAGTATGGATTGGGGTGTGCAAACCTTGAAGGTTAACCCAGACTTGCCAGTGCTAGGGTCCACCTGCTGGTGCTAAGACACCAGCGCTTCTAAGGTCTTGCGAAGCCTTCTAAGGTCTAGCATGGGATTCTACTCTCTCAGGAGAGTCGTCTGGTGGACTGGTTATTAAGGCTGAACCTGGTTCCCCAGTTCCAAATTCAGCAGCTCTGGCCATAGTGCCACATCCTCTACCCCGCTGAACACCATACTGCCCCACTGAGAAAAACTCACACTGCCTTCAACTACAACCCAATTGCTGCCAGCTATAAACACCTGGATGAGGCTCAATTTAAATTACGCAGTAGACAAGAGCAATATGCGGCCTACATAAAAAGTAACAACTCCGGGAAAAAGCAAACACTCGTAGGGAATGCAAAATTTAGCAAACCATGTGAAATGTAAGCAGGAACAACATGGTTACCTTAACGCTTTTACACTCACTATTCAGAAATCAGTGAGTGCTTTTGCCTGAAAAGTTAAGGACATGACTACAGGGCCTGGAATGGACCCATTTCAATGTCCATTGCTGATATCCTGACAAAACGTTAGCAGTATGGTAAAAAGACCACATCCCTGGACGCAGAGCCGCAGTACACATTTTGTTTTCCAACCCACACATTGTAGTACCTCCAGGATTGGTGCACTAGTTGCAAGCCCAGGGAAAACGAAGACAAGAAAACAAAAACAGCGCTTCACTGGCAAACTGTAAAAGTGGCGCTAATGTGTTTGGGTGTGAATAAAATCAATCTGGCCAGTTTGCTACCATTCTGTCTTACTTTATTTAGTTATTTTTCATATTTTTAACCTTTTATTCCAGATGCTGCACTTTGGAATTAAAATACGACATTTCCAGCAAAAATGATTTTCTTTTTTGGATCCATTTCACAGGGGAGCAAATAAGAGAAAGGAGAGGAAAGAGAGTGAGAACCCCATCTTGAAGTCACGGTTTTCAGTAAGAGAAGAACTGCTAGACAGAAAGAGAGGGAAGAATGAAAGAGTGGGGCGGGGGCATCTGAAGCGGCAGAGCAGAAGTGGACACTGTATTTTTCTTCTCTGAGCAAGAAGGAAAAAACAGAGTCCTGTTACTTCTCTGCCGCCCGTCCTCGAACGCCAGGAAACGTCGAGCTCTGTTTATAGGCAATGGTAATTTCTTGCGTCCTGGGACGCATTTTGAAAATAAAAAAGTAGGGGAACGGAATCCTTGTGATTTTAAAAAGTAGGGGCACGCCGTGCCTTTCCGATCCCGCCCACTGTAGTGTGTTTCACAGAATTACTCCCAGCGGTGGAGCCTCAGAACTTTATTCAAAGTGGCTAACTCCAGGCTCTTTTACCTTTGAGGAGATCTTCATCTCCTATCTCCAAAAACCAGACGGGGTGCAGGTCACCACGGGTCATCCTCAACGACGTTGTTGAAGTCAGACCGATCCGACAGACGACGACGACGTTGGGCAGCCAGCCTCTGCAGGCATTGCCCAGCCAGTAGTACAGTACTGTGACTATCTGAAATAAATCTGCGCATGCGCTGCGCACACAGCCCCTGCCCCCTTCAGAAGAACCAAAATGTAGAACTGAACTAAGGGCTGCCGCTCGCGGCAACATATATTTTAATTTATAAATCTTCGCTTGGACTCAGGCAGCCTCACTGCCTCAGGCCAGGCTAAGCAGTTTGACTCACACTCGGGAGACGTGACCACGCAGCGGCTGCACCGAGTACAGTAAGGTACATTTTAAAAGACATCAATGTGTGACAAGCGCAGCAGATGCGTAGTCCCGGCCCTAATAATTAAGTGCCGGTGCTAAGCACCGGAAAGCACCGGCACAAATTAATCACTGCCCCACACCAGTATCTAGTGTTGGAGTATGATCCCACCCTTCTAGAGGGAGAGACATGACAGCACCGGTATACCCGGTACCAGCTAACAGAGCCCTGGCATCACAAAATGGATGCTGCCAGCCACAAACACGAGTCTGCCCTCCTGCTGCTGACTGAAACTCCGGCAGGGGAGGCCTGGACAATAGGTTTCCAGCCACAGGGAGGTGTCACCACCTCCCAGACAGGCTTTAGTGTATTGGGGCTGGGTGGGTGCACTCCAAGAGTGCTTTGAGGTTCAGCACTGGGGGCACATTTGGTGTCCCTGTGCATAGTCCAGCTCAAACCAGTTGCAGGGGCTACTAGCTCCTGTTCTGGCGCGAAACTGGACAAAGGAAATGGGTGTAGCCACCCCTCTTTCCTGACCCTTCCATAGGTGGGTCCCCAGAGTATGTCCAACCCCTTCCTTGGGTATAAGAAAGGAACCCCTGGCAACAGGACTTTAGATTACATTTGGACGAAACTCTAATACTGAATCCTGGAACTTTGACGATCTACATTGAACTCGATGACTGAAGAATCTCTTTTGGAGTAAAGGAGTTACTCCGCTGCGAGCCAGGCACCAAAGACGCATCTGTCTGGTTTGCATCGCCGAAGCTCCCGACAGACTCCGAAGAATTTTGCAACACAGGAGGTGGGTTTCCGTGGTCTCTGAGGTCAATCTGTGCACTCAGCAATTCTGAGGCCTGTATCCCTCGTGGAAGACCGTGCAACCCGAACCTCTGGACACCGCGACCATTTGCAGAAGTATCAGCTTTTCAACGACTCCTATAGCTGAGCTTTGGGTTACTTGTAGCCCTGACCCCGAGCAGCATTTGCACCGAAGATTGCCCGCTTACACTCCACGAGTGTTCCGTGAGCTGGCCCTTTGTGTTTTCTCTCGAGGTCCCTTCGCGATCCCTAGTCCGTCGACTGGTGGGTCCCTGTGAAGGCAACTCTACTTCTGATTGGGCTTACCTGGTTGCTCCAGACGTGCCCTGACTTTCCATCGCTTGGGGAGTTCCCAAGACCTTGCTGGTCCGCACCGTAGCATTTTTTCTCTTCCTGCGTGGGTTGCTGTTGCCAAGGCTTGTTGGGTCCAATCCGGGCACCGACACCGCAGCACTCGACATCCTTCGTGGGACAGCCCGAATCCAGCTCCTGGTCGTCCTCGATGCCTCCTGGTCCTCGTGGCTGCAGAGTCAAGCTTCACCTCTTCGCACCTGAAACACCCGACATCGGTGGGCATTCGTCTATTGTGAACCTGGTCACTGGCAAGTGACCCAGACTCTGTCCCCTCTGCTTTCAGGTTCTTCTAATCTTCGATCCAGGGTTGGATCACACGGGACACTTCTCTCCTTCCCGGCAGCAGCACTTTGCAGCAGATCGCTATTGAAATCAACGACGATTTCCGACACCAATGCACCCGGCTTCCCTGGGTGAGGTAACTCGAGTACTATGGTGCTCCCGTGGGTGCTGGCCTTAGAACCCCCTAAGTCTAAAGGGGTTTGCTCAAAGTCCTCTCCTAAGTGTCCTTAAACTTTAAAATTCCAACAGCGACTTTCCCCATAGAAGCTAACGGAGCTCGTGGCTGTGTTCTCACACTGCACACATCCCCCGTGGGTCCCCTGTGTCACTACCTTGGGGTCTCAGCTATTCTACAGGCTTCTAGGCCTTGTGTCTAGTCAAGTCGTGGTTCTTATACCACTTTCTTAATATGTGGTTTGGTCCGTCCCTAGGACCCATTGTATATTATGCTATTTACTGTCGTTTTAGAACTGTATTATTGTGTGCCTTGCTCTCTAACTTCATAAAGGGGTTAGAAGAGAGTGCTTAGAAATAAATACATATATTTTATATATATACCTTGTGTGGTTCTCCTTTCATTTAGTAACCCGAGAGGTTATAATCTGGTAAACCAAGCTGCTTTACACTCCTTCAAAACTTAGCCTGAAGGCTGCTCTCCATAGCTACCACTAGGATAGCTTTCAATAAAGGTTGTCTTTAAACCTATCATCAATAAGTTTTGTTTGGACTGGTGCAAGGTGCCCACTATAACTAGTGGACAGCATATGCCAGGCCAACTTCTCACAAAAATAGCCTTTATATTTTACAGACAAAAATAGCTAATATTAAAATATAATTAAACAACAATAAAGGTTAAATAGAAGATAACAGGAGGAGGTTTTAACCACATAATTAGATGGCACCTTAAAGTACCATATGAGGCAAATGCAGCGAGAAAGAAAGTGACAGTAGATGTATAAAAATAGAAACACAAATATAAGGAGACGTCAGAAGTAGAAAGGGGCGGGAAAGACAAAGAACGAGTAGCGGCAGGCATAGGATTATTACAAATATGAATGTTTAAGGGAATGCATAACCACCAACTGCTGCTACAATTCATGTAACTCTCGGAGATTATTCTGTAGCTGGACTGCACCCTCCTAAGATTTCTTGGGTTTCTTACCTCCTCTGTGACTTGATCTACTCTGCGGTGGAGCTCCTGACGCTCACTTTCTACTGCACCATTGGCAGCCATCTTGTGTCGTCAGGCTCAGGAGAGAGGAGGGCCAGCAGCCCTCAGGCTTCTACAGCAAAAACTGTAAAAGGAAAAAAAAGAAGAACAAGTGTGAAAATGATTTTTTTTTTAAGTGGCAATGGAAGAGTAGATAGAGAGTAAGCATTGCAAAGCAACAGGATTAACATTACTATGGTAAATGCATTAGGCAGCAAGTAATAAAACATATAGTGGGAGAGGGGGTGGCAGCTATGTCATGCTTATATACAGTTGACAACCGTTTTGCACAACTTAAAAGGAATGAAACATAATTCTGAGATTTTAAACAATGATAGCCATTCAGGCCTTTTGAGATTTAATTGCTTAGCAGTGAAAAAGGGCCAGATCACACAGAATACTTCTTGACCCTTACAAGCACATTACTTGGCAATCAGAAGAATAACAGCAACAATGAAAATTCTACAATCAGTGGAAAAAAGATTTGTGCTGTGTACTGTATGCATTCTCAAGATACAAAATTAAATGTGGCATAAAGCGTAATGATTCAGTGTGTTTTCCAAATGTGAAGTAGCTTCTCACATATCCAAAAGAAGGTGGAAGAATACACCCAAACAGCCAACACAAAGGCAGTGAGACTAAAATTTGCCTGTGGGCTGCTTTAATATGCCACTGACAATACCTCAATCCAGTGACTACAGCACCTTATGCCAAAGTGGCCAATGGCTATAGGAGGCTGGCCCAAAGCTGCATTCTGTAATTATGGAGTATGTATAGAATAAAACATCTGCCATGAATGGTGCAAGTGTCATTATTTAAGAAAGTAGAACTGTGGGCGGAATATGGACAATAAAGTAGGATCGAGGTATCGGGTTGCAAAGCACCTCAGGACATCATTAACTGCCCCACCCTGCCTAGATTTTGTGCGTGTTATCGGCCATTGTATGCTTCTCGCTTGATCTCAAACAGAGCCCGTCCTATATCTTGTCTGTTATGCCTCCTTTAGAAAAGATCTACACTCTAATAGATAGGTGGAACATCTAAAGTGTATCTTCACCACTAAACTAAGGTAACTACTGCCCACTCACCATACTGCAAGGATACTGTCAGTGGGTGGCAGATGTTTGTTCTCTGCAGGTGTAGATGCCTTTTCTTCCTGCACCCCACTATGAGGAAGTCACTGGACCACAAGGTAAAATCTGGAACAGCAGGGCATCTCCCTGGTGGTTCAACACCTGGCAGGTTCTCTGAACGCCAGGGTTGATGAACTCAGCCATCGATGCCTAGTGGATCACGAATGGTGACTCCAGCCATTGGGGGCACAAGGTCTCATTCAGAAGTAGGAAGAGCCTTGGTTAGATCTGTTCGCCTCTGCCGAGAAAGCACGTCAGCAGTTTTGCACCCTGGAGTTTCCAAGGCGGCACTCGCTCGGGTACGCTTTTTGTCTCGGGTGGAGTTTAGGCCTCTTGAATTCCTTTCCGCCAATACCACTGCTGTCCAGAGTGCTCAAGAAGATCAGGAGCTACCGGGCCCAAGTCACTCTTATTGCTCTGGACAGGGCACGTAGAGTGTGGTATCCAGACCTTCTCCAATAGAGCATCGATCCTCCGATCAGGCCATGTTCAGAGACGATGTCAGGCAGAACCTATCGACGGCACCTACCAGCGCACAAGGGTCATGCTGCATGTCTATCAATGCCCTGTATGTGAATCTAAAAGTAGTTTCCCTAAATGTCAAAGAACGCAACCATCAAGTTAAGCGCAAGAAAATTGAAAATTACCTTTATAAACTCAAAGCTGACGTGATCCTACTGCAGGAGGCCAACGTTACTGATAAAGAAAAGTTATTGTTTGGGAAAAATTGGATTAGTAATGTTTCGTGCTCCCCTGCAACCAATATAAAACAGTGGTGATGACACTTATCACTAAATATTCAGGCCCATCAGTAGATTCAAACATCTCTGATGATGAGGGTAAATGGATATTGACAAAACTCTCAAAAAACACAAACTGCTTTCATGTGTAGACATGTGAATTCCCAGGAAGCCAATCTTCAGGCGTGCAGCCTGTATTCTAGTTTCCGTATGACATTTGAAAAATTTCTTTGCATGTGTTGTGAGGAAAAGAAAAACAAAATGCGGGACCTGTGTTGTGACTCTCAAGACCAAGACTAGACCTCGACCTGACCCAGCTGCAGTTCACAGCCTGAAAGAAGAGGAGGAGCACTGCCCTAAGTAGCAGGGTATGCCCCTGACTCGGTGGACAAGAGTGGATGCCCAAATAGGAGAGACCTGGTGTGAGAAACTCTTCAAGTAAAAATGTCAGTCCAAAAGAAACGAGATTATCAACAATTAGCACCGAGGTTTGAGAATAGCCCTCAGCAGAAAAAATACCCGAGGGGTATAGTTTACATTGGTCAAAATTATCAAACGATGGTTAAAGAAACTTTAGCCTGGATAACGAGGATTTATTTCAGAGTTACAATGTCTCAGCATTAATAACCATGGATTTGGAGACTTAAGGTAGGCTAGCAAAAATGGCTGTTTCACAACACACTGCGGCATGGTAAATTAGATCCACAATCAAAATACACTTCAATCTACTCTTAATAAACTGCAGACATATTTTCTACAATGGGGGAGGATGGCATAAACATGGAGTTGTATAAACTGTACCCCATGGAAGTGAACCCAAGCTGCTTAGTGAACTTTTTAATTTAGTTCGATCAAAAGGGTAATTTCCACCTTCCTTTAAAACAGGAATTCTGACCATTTAAATAGAAAAAAAAACGAAATGTGAACAACTATACTGAAGCTTCAATCATATAATAACACCTTTGGCCTGCAGTGCCTACTATCAAATAACACTGCTTGAAGGACATTACAAGCTATTCATGATGATAGCTAAACACATGGCTGGATTGAGTAATAATTTACCGGGTATAGATCAGGAGGGGCTTACAAGTGCTAGAATTTTGTCTGTTGTGTGAGAAGTTGGCCTGGTATATGCTGTCCACTGATTAAAGTGGGCACCTTGCACCAGTCCAAACAGCCCTTATTGATGATTAGGTTAAAGACAACCTTTATTGAAAGCTATCCTAGTGGTAGCTATGGAGAGTAGCCTTCAGGCTAAGTCTCGAAGGAATGTAAAGCAGCTTATTTTACCAGTATATAACCTCCTGAATGACCAAATGAAAGGAGAACCACACAAGGGATATATAAAATATATGTATTTATTACTAAACACTCTCTACTAACCTCTTTATGAGATTAGAGAACAAAGCACACAGTATTAAATCACTAAAACAACAGTAAATAGTACAATACACAGTGGGCTCCAGGGGAGACCAAACCATATACTAAGAAAGTGGTATAACAACCTCGTCTTGACTAGACACAGTGCCTAGAGCACGTAGAATCGCTGGGACCCCAAGGAACCACCCAAGGGAGTGACACAGCGGACCCACAGAGGATGGGTGCATTGTGTGAACACAGGCGCGAGCTCCATACAACTCTATGGGAAAGTCGCGGTTGGAAATTTAAAGATTAAGGACACTTCGGAGAGGACTTCAAGCAAACCCTTTGGAACATAGAAGGTTCTAAGGCCAGCACCCTTGAGAGTACCGAGGAACCCGTGTTACCTATCCCAGAGGAGCCGGTGCATAGGGTCAAGTGGTGTCGGAAACGCTTGTTGATTTCAATGGCGTGATGCGAAGAAGTGCTGCTGCCTGGAAGATGAAGTGTTCGGTGTGATCAGAGCTGAGAAGAACCTGAATGCAGAGGGGACAGAGTCTGGGTCACATCACAGTGACCAGGGGCACGATAGACGAATGCCCACCGATGTCGGGTGTTTCAGGTGAGAAGAGGTAAAGCTTGACTCTGCAGCCACGGGGACCAGGAGACATCGACGACGACCAAAGTCCAGAGGTGAGCTGTCCCATGAAGGATGTCGAGTGCCCGGATTGAACACCAACAAGCCTTGGAAACTGCAACCCACGCAAGCAGAGGAAAGATGCTTCGGTGAGGACCAGCAAGGTCCTGGGGACTCTCCAAGCAATGGAGAGTCAGGGCACGTCTGGAGCAAACAGGAAATCCTACGGAAAGTCAAAGTTACCTTCATAGGGACCCACAGGTCGACAGACCAGGGATCATGAAGGGACCTCGAGTTGATTCACAAAGTACCAGCCCACGGAACACTTGTGGAGTGTAGGCCGGAAATCGCCAGTGGAAATACTGCTCGGGGTCTGGACTACAAGTAGCCCAAAGCACAGCATCAGGGGCTGCCAAAAAAGCATATGCTGCTGCAAATGTACTCGGTGCACAGGGGTTCGGGTTGCACGGTCCCCACGAGGGATACGGGTCTCAGAATTGCTGAGAGCATAGATCAGCCTCAGAGACCTCCTCGGGAACCCACCTCCTGTGTTGCAGAAATCTTCGGAGTCCTCAGGAGCTCGGGAGATGCAAACCGGTCAGATGCGTTTTAGGTGCTTGCCTTGCAGGGGAGTAACTCCTTTACTCCAAGGGAGATTCTTCAGTCATCCAGCGTCGTGCAGATCGTCGAAGTACTTGGTTTCGGTAGCAGAGTTTAGTCCAGGTAAAATCTAAAGTCCTGTAGTCAGGGGTTCCTACTTTATACCCAAGGAAGGGGTGGGACAAACTCTGGGGACCCACCTATGGGAGGGTCAGGACAGAGGGGTGGCTACACCCATGTCCGTTGTCTAGTTTTGTTCCAGAGCAGGAGCTGATGGCTCCTGCAACCGGTTTGAGCTGGACTATGCACAGGAACACCAAATGTGCCCCCCAGTGCAGACATCAAAGCACTGTGAGAGCACCCACCCAGCCCCAATACACCAAAGCCTGTCTGGGAGGTGGTCACACCTTCCTGTGACAGGAAACCTATTGTCAAGCCTTCCCTTGCCGGAGTTTCGTCCAGCAGCAGGAGGGCAGACTCGTGTCTGTGGTTGGCAGCATCCATTTTGTGATGCCAGGGTCAAGAAAGCTGGTACCAGGTGTACCAGTGTTGTCATATTTCTCCCCCTAGGAGGGTGGAATCATATCTCCCCCGCCAGTTACTGGCGGGGAGGTATGAATCCAAGGTGTTTGACACCAAACACGAAATGTTTTTTTGCAGCCGTTTTAAAGTTAGCCTTTAATGTGAGGTTATAATGCACTTCTGTATATATGTGTGAGGGGATGCCGCACCGGACGTGCCCGATGTCGGGCTCTTCCCGCACTTTTTTTCACAATGACTTACCGGTCAGGACGGCCGCAATGAGGTGCAAAAGCCGGAAGACGCTGTTTTCTTATGTAACTCCTCCCCCGTGTCCTCTTCCCGTACAGCGTCGTGACACCCACACCGCCGGAGTGAAAGGAGGCGGAGCTAACCCCGGAAGTGGTCCATCGAGGGATGTGAAAAGGGCCAGAGAAAAAAATGAGGGACGCGAAGAAGCCGGAAGGAAGGAAGAGTGCTGAGGGAACCGAGACGAGGAAGGAGAAGTCGCAGGAGAACGGGAAGAAGAAGACGAGATGTGGTGCGAGGACTGGTGGTCCCCATCGGAGGTGGCTGAAGAGCGGCCGCAACTCAGGAGAGTTGCAGCGGAGCCGGTGAGTGGCCAGAATCAGGGGAAAAAGGGAGCGGGGAAGCGGGTGGTTTAAGGGTGTACAGGAGGGTGGTGGGAGGTTTGTAAGATAAAAAAGGGGGGGGGGGCTTCTTAAAACGACGTATGTTTTTTTTTGTTTGTTTCCCTTTATCCTCACTATCGCACTTGGCCGTGGAGCGAGATTGCACTGTACCCCAGTAGGGTTGCATTTAGTTTCATCCTCTCTACCACATTATATGTGAGAGCGAGATGTACCTCAGCTCATAATAATTAGTGGCACCTGTATTTCACCTCCTCTTCTATTCGCCTGTTAGCCCTGTGCACGGTATACACCCAAGATTCCTACTCCACTGCCTTCCCTCACAAAGAAACCAACCCCTCTTCACATTCCCTTCAAACCCTGGTACCCCTGAAAACACCAACCAGGTGTGGTGACGGTGACGGTATTGTCTGGAGAGTGGGAAACCCAGAAACGACTGACGGCTCCCTTTTGTTTCTTTCCTTTTCTGAGCCTCCCAGGGAAGGACCATCCAGCACAAAGACGGCCCAACTGAAAACCCCGAACCATCAAAGAAGAAAATCCCGAACAATAGCCGTGGAACCCCAAAGTCGATACCTGGAGAGACACCTTGCCTTCTTTGTATTGAATAAAACAGTCCAACTGGCCCACTATATACAGTTCTGCTCATGCAGGTGCACCCTCTCACATAAAACCCAGCACCCTGCTTTCAGGATTGATAAGGCCTGCCATAGGGGTGACTGATAGGTTTATATGTGCAGTGATATAGGATAGATATAGTGAACCTATATCTAAGTAAGGGGTGCATGCACCACCTTACACAGGCTGCTGTAGCAGACCTGTGGTTTCATTTTGAATGGTCTCCCAGGGGTGGCATAATACATGATGCAGCCCCTGAGAGGCCTCTGGGGTGCCTATGCCCTGGGTACATCGTATACCATATACTAGGGACTTATGAGGGTACCCCAGAATCCAATCTGGAGTGTACCTAAAATACATGCAATCAATTTAGAGGAGAAAGCAGCTAGACTGGGGTCCTGGATAGCAGGATCCCAGTCAGACTAAGTTGAAAACAGTGACACATCAGAAAAAAGTGGGGGTAACTATAAGAAGCAGATCCTACTCTCCTACATGTGGATACATACTACTTAATGGAAAAGTTGGCATTTATGTATGTTGAAAGCATGAATGCCTTTATTCTGATGCACTGGGAAGTTTTTTATAACTAAAATGAGAATGTTTTGGGTTTGCTTACCAAATCACCAGGTTGATGACTAAAATTTCTGAAGGGGAAAAGCGGAGCTTATAGATTAAAGGGTTTATCGGAAAACTGTTGAAAGTTCATGAAGTGCTCCTCATGACTGCTCCCTTCCTCCGCTTTCATTTGCTGTGTTTAATAAACCATTGGTGCTAATGGGGAATGAGTGGGGAGGTGTATGGCCCTGATGTCCTCCCTAACATTGGGAAAATGCAGCTCTACTACCCAGAGGATGTTGCGTTCTCTCTCTCTAGAGGGCCAATCTGGAAAAGTACTAGATTACATTTTAGAATATGAATCTGTGTCAGACTAGACAGAAAACAAATGCATCTAAAACAGAGGTCATTTTGAGCCATGCAGAAAGAAGGAGAGCTTTGCATTCATGTAAGATTAGGGCATTTCAGAAATCAAAAACTTGGACGTGTTGGACTTTTCCAATTCTCCCAATTTGTAAGCACTGAATTATAAGCATTGGCAAAGCCATTAGATTTCACCTTTGGGACCTACTGGCTTTGCCAAGGTATTTGACAATACTTTGCAGCATAGGCCAAAGGAATACAAAAGGCGTGATGGTGCGGCCACTACTGGTGGCCGCATCATCTCGTAGGCAAGTCTGCATGATGACAGGTACCTGCACATTTGTGATCATCTAAGAGCGCATGCATGCTTGATGACGTAGGCTTGAGCTTGCGTGATGATGTATGCGTGCCTATCAAATGAAACAAGCAGCATTTTTTATGTCCCGATTCAAAATGGATTAGCAAATTAAAAACCATTAATACATCGGAGTAGCACAAAAGCAATTTGCTCCCTGTCCCTCCAAACAAATAAAATCGCTAAAAAAACAAAAAAAGGATCACAGAGGTTGGGGTGGCGGAGGCCAACAAAATAAAAACTAGTGCGGGAAAAGCAGCACATGAGGCAGAGAGAGAGCAACAGAAGAGAAAGAGCAACACGAAGATTAGGAGGCATGTAATTTGGTGGTGAAGAAGCACAGGAGACTAAGGGCCTGCATTTTTACACCTCAAGGTCAAGCTATAGTTACATACATCCCCCCTCGTAAGCTACAGCGAAAACACCATCACTTTCAAGATCAACAAACCTTTCAATGATAGCACTTCAAAGACACCAAAAACCACCAACAACAAATGCTCATACAGGCAATGGAAAAAACTAAACATCCACCAACTCAACACCTACCTTGAAAGAACCCCAAAAAACATGCAGCAGAAAGACATACACACATTCTACAACTGGATCTCCACTACACTAGGCAAACAGATATCACCAAAAACCACATCCAGGGTTGACCACAAAAAAATCACGCCATGGGCTAACAGAATTCTGCAAGCCAGAGTGTCAAAACACAGCAACACCAAGATCACAAGACTTCTGTGACAAAATCTCCAATTAATTGATCTAAAAAATTAAAAAGATTGAAAATTCCCTTAAGAAGAATGCGGACAATACCACAACAAATGACCTAATGACCACAGAATAGGACAACAATAATCATCCATCAATGCATACTACCCTGTTACAAAAAGATTTCCTTGATGGTATCATTCCAGCCAGACCATCAATATCACCTTCAAACCAAGCACCAACAAAATCTTTAAAGATATCCTTGAGAAGGTAGTCAGATGCCTACTGAACAAGTCCCTGGAATAAGATTAATTTCCACCTGATCTCAAAAACTCGTACATCAGACCTCTCCTCAGAATGAAAAATCTCGACCCATCTGGCCTAGCAAACTACAGGCCCAAATCGAATGGACCATTGTTAGGAAAAGATTTTGAGAGCGCAGTGTTTACTCAACTTTACAGAAAATAATCACTTAATGTCATACCAACAGTCCAGCTTCAGACCAGGCAGAGGCACTCAGCTGTTGCTTCTGGAGTTATCATCTGCATTTGATTTTGTCCGCTGCTACAAAGACTCCACAATAGATTGCCTGAAAATGCTCTAAAATTGATTGATTCTTATCTCACAGACTGATAAAGTGTTATCTACTTACCACTTTTCACATCACCTCCTCACACACAACATTGGGGTCCATCATATCCCCATCTATAATTCAACATCTCCCAAACCCCTTACCAAATCCGATTAAAAAATCATTCAACCTCACTTGTTAGATCTACACAGATGCCACCTAAATCATTTTAAAATGGATAGTGCCGAAGACCCCTACAATTCAAAACCTGATGACTGCATTCATTCTATAAAGGCATGGATGATGAACAAACATCTAAAGTTCAATACAACAAAGACAGAGACAACGTAAACTCTTCCCTATCACTGACACTTTGGGCGGTAACAGATACAAGCTGTCACTATTATTTCTGGGGCAGACTCAGGCAAAACGAGATATAGCGAGAGAGCAGAAGGCCACGCCCCCACCCCCGTCCTTGGAGATGTAGAAAAAAGGGACGGACCACTGTGTTGGCTTGAAGGTTGCGGTGACAATAAGGATCAGTGGTATTATTGATAGAGCTAGCGGCGCCACTTAGGAGGGTAACACTGGTATTAGTGTGGAGTGGTATCTTAATCTCGGCGCTGCAAGGTAGGGAGAATCACTAGTCTCCCTAAATCAGTGATCAGGGCCACTTTAATATACAGATGCAAAATCCCCAGCATACGATTATATTATAGAAAAGATGTCTGAGTACAAAGTGTGACCACAAATTTAACACAAGTAATTGGTTCTTGTTCTCTTTTTCTTTTTTATTTCTTCAGGTCTTCAAACAGCCGACACGTGTTTCGTCACTAACATGGGAAATCGTCCCGCGACTTTATCAAGGCTTTCTTCTTCGTAAATCTATCCGTTGTCTGTGGTGATACTTCCAACCCACAGAGGGGTTCTGTTCTCCTAGACGTCCGCTGGTGTGATCTAAAGGTCACCCAAAGGTTCTGGCTTGGCATAAGTTTTGTCATCAATCGTAATTCATGTTCACCGGTCTGCGGACGTCTGTTCTAGTGTGTTTTCGAGTGCGGAATGAAGGTTGCGGTGTACAAGGCTCGAGGCTGTCCACAAACATCCCAAGATATAGCAGGTGTGGACGGATTACAAGGGAATTGAGTTAGAACCTGTCTGTTCTATACAATAAATGGTGAATGATGACATTTGGATGTTTATGGGATGAGATGTGATTGGGTGGGAGTGGAACACGTAATCTGGTTATTAGAATTACTGTGTATCCTATTGCTAGGGGGTAGGTGGGAATGAGTGTTTAGGTATTTGCTTATGCTTAGGCCTTTTTCTTTTTGTATGTCGGCCTTTCTGGCCGTGCCTATGTTTCAAAGTCAATAATAATAGTGTTAAAAAAAGATAGAGATTATGACCTGTGAACAATGGCAAATGTACCAGCCTACCGCCATATGGCCTTCCAGCAACATCAAGAGAGGTTAGAAATCTAGGAGTAACCATGGATTCAGACCTATCCTTGATACCTCATGTTAACATCACAAACAGTGCCTCTTAAACAATGCATACACTATGTCGCCTCTTCCCATACCTCACATACCAATATAACTCGTAATTTATAAGCTTTACTATGTCAGCATTCTATACCTTGGCACACTAGCATTTATCATATGCAAAATACAACTCATCCAAAATGCTACTGCAAGGGTTCTTCGCCACCTTCAACCACAGGAATGCATGACTCAAGTCCTGCAATTGCTCCTCTGGCTTCCTGTAGCTACAAGGGCAATGTTCAAGATACTCTGCATGATCCACAGAGAGTTCAATGGAAAAGAACCTACCTACACTTTAAACTCAAGTAATACAAACCATAAGAGAACATTAACTTCAGGCCTGCACCATTTTTCACAACACCTTAATATAAGAAATATGTAGGAGTCACTGCTTCCTTAGTACAAGTTACCAAGCTCTGGTATTCACTACTAGCCAGCATTAGAAATACCCAGGAGCATATACACTTTAGAAGACAATTGAAACGTGGCTATTTCCTAGATAACTGCACTCACCTGCATCCAGGCAATACAGCCCTGAAAACAATCACACCTTCAAGCGCAATCCTCAGCTTAGAACCCACGAACTGCAAACAACCAAACCAGCAAACTACTTCGAAATGCAGATAAGCTAAGAAGGGGTGACACAAGGCACGTTGTGGCATTATATCGCTATGCACTTGCATATATAACAGTTATGGCCCACAATAACACTAAGACCATAATACACAGCGGTCAGCAGCAAACTGTAACTTATACCGCTTACATTCACATCAGACATATCTGCTGCGAGGGTTGTCTCTCACCAACACTGTTCAGCCAAAAAACAGACATCGACAAATGAACAGGCATGGAATGCCTGAAGAGATCTGTAACCCACTGCTGGACAATTTGGAGGACTTTAAAGAGTTTACCACTGCAGTTCCCCAATATCTGTACACTGACCACTGCTTTACATCTCACAATGACATTCAAATTTTAGATGATAATAACAATGCCCATCTCAACAGATCTCTCCAATTCACTCTCCCTCCATGCCAGCTCAGGACCACAGCTATATTCAAATTCTCAGACTGGGCAACCCAGTGCAGTAAACAGCTAAGCACACTACATCATAAGAAATACTGTAAAGGGACCTGCATAATTATTCAAAGCTACCACCATACTGAAAAGCATTAAACTGCTTCTCTTTCACACTTCATTATCCACCACACGTCAGGTCTCGTAAAACGATAACCACACCTCAGATGTCATCACGGAGGGCATGGAAACACTTCCCATATTGGATCAAAACAAAGGCAACATCCTTCCACCACCCTTATACCTACACGGTGTAACATGCTTCAGACATCCTGGAGTAAAACCAACAGGATTATGTGCCCTCCATCCTTTAAGCATCTCCAATGCACCCAAATATGGCAAACAACCATTCATCAAAGCGACTGTCCAGATAGCCTTGTGTTAGCTATTAGGTTCTGAGAACCTTGGGCTGGCAGACACAGGCTGGAAGGGTGCCACAACAGTTCTCTTAGCAACCCAGAGAAAGAAGTCCCCTGAAACTTGATATGTTTGTCCTCCCAGAAATCTAGAGCACCTTGGGGAACACCATTGAGAATGCTTAATACCAATTTACTTCATCCAGTCTTACCTAATATGCTCGCCAGGTATGAGCTGTGGAGGTAAATATCTTTGTTTAGGAAGAGTGATTAAACTGGAAAGAACAGTCTGCAGAGGATGCTGCTCCCTAATCATGTTAGCAGGCCTTAGTATTGTTCTCATTGTTCTTCCTAACTCTTAACTCACTTCCCATCCTAATTTCTCTTCCTGTCGCTTCCTAAATTTTCTTCTACTTTCAGCCATTGCTTTCAGAGTGTTCTCCTGAGGACCATACATAAGGACATCTGTAGCGTGAGCTTTACAAGCAGCCATCATAACATAGTTTAGATTCCTCGCCTGGCCCATCTGCTTTTGCCATCATAGCACAAACTCTCCATTTTCTTGTTTTTCTGTTTTGAAATACTCCACAGCCCTCATCCCATTCGAACACCTTCCACATTTTGACACCACCAGGACATCAAAGCATTGCAAACTGCCAATAATACAACAAGTTGGCTGTACATAAACGACCCAAAGTAGGAATAATCACATTGAAACCACTTGCCTTCACTTCCTTCCTATTATCTTTACATCATTAGGTACGACTTAGTTCTTGATTAGACACAGTCCAATAGCCTTGTATCAATCTTTGTTCTTCCTCTTCCTATTGCTTTTTATATTCCTCATCCATCATTGGCACAGCAGCACCTTAATATAGTTAACATACGCTGTTTCTTTTGTAGGTTTCCTTAGTCATGCAACTACTACTTAAGAAACTGAACAGTGTTTTGCCCCCAGTGACAGCTAGATTGACCATGCAAATCGATAAAATGGTAATACAGCCTCCATCCAATGCACATCAGCCCTGCATGACAAATCATCACACTCGTTCAACTTGCCAAATAATCTGGGCATAATAAAGAAGACATCATTCTATTTACAACCCCAGTTTATCAGTTTATCCTACCAACTAGAATTGTGAACCACTCTCCACAACTAATTCTAAAGGGATAACTTACTGGATAAATGCCTTTAAGAATGTTGCCACTTTTACAGCTGCACATTAATTAGTAAAACGTGTCATACGGCCTCCATCAAAATAGCAGAGCTCAGAGTTTGATAAAGTATACGAAGCACCAACATTCTGTATTCTCCCAATGCTAATGATGCAATTTTACAAGCACTAAGGGATTTGTACTTGGGGACAAAGATTTGATTTTCTTCTGACACATTGGACGTTTCCTCACTTTGCTTGCTAGAGACCACTAATAATGTTCACTCATTTTCCTTGAAAGCCAAACCAATTAGTTTACCTCACAAAACACTTGCAACACCCAAGGGCTTTGAGGTCTCAATGACTTAATCTATATTACCACAAAAGGTTTATATTGCATGGCATTTAATTGCTCTTTGGAGTTCAAAGGGTCTCTCTGTGTCTAGTTTCTTAAGAAACCTGCTCTAGCCTTTAATTTAATCTGACACTTGCAACCTTTTAATTTCCATTACTTTCCTGAGTATCCCTATTCATCTTACAGAACCAGATGTAAAGAACATGGATCTAAAAGTATCAATTGTCTCCAGGATCCCAACCAATGATTTGGCTCCTGTGCCAGCCACTTTTACACTACCCCTAGCCATTAGGAATATGTGGTTTAACTATGCCCAAAGACTCTCCCATCTAACCCTCACTTGCCATACATGGCAAAGCTGCCTTGTTCAGCTAGATGATACATCAGACAATGTCCACCTACATTCATCCACAATCCATAGTTCCATCTATCCGCGTGAACCTTGGGCATAAACAGCATAGACCAGGGCAAGAATTCTCAAGAAACAAGCACCAGAGAACAGGAGCCCTTAGTGAAACAAGGAAAACAAGGGGACATGGTGACACAGATAAAGGTGACCAGAGCCGGGGCACTCACCACTGGCCAGGACAATTTCAGACATCAACAACAACATGGGGTTACATCAAAGATTGACAAAAACAGTACATGCTAGGGGCAGACCTGGTCCAACTAGAAGGAAAACCCCAGCGGCGTATTTCTGAAACTGCCTATATAACAAACAATAAACCTCATATAACAAACAGAAGTTGCACAAACACTGCACTAAAAAGACTATGGCATGTAACCATCCATATGGAATGGCTCCAGACCCATTGCCCCTACATGATAACACTGCCATAGCTGGAACAGGTTCGGGAGGGGGGGGGGTTGAAATCCTGTGCCCCTAGTGCCAACCATCGGACAGAGACCTCAGAGAATCCTTCAATGACGATAATCCACACACTCCACACTACCCACTTCACCTCAATATAGTTTGGGAACCAAAATAATAAAAATACTAGCAACCCGGGCATGCACTAACATGCGCATACACTGTCAGTTGTCTTTGAATGTTTTTGTGTTTTTAGACTAACATTAAAAAATCAAAAAGTTAAAGATGGACACACTTATTTCCGCATGCATGCGCACACACCAGATGGCCACCCTCCTTGGAATAGGTTGGAAGCCCATTCAAAGATGGCTGGCCCTATATATGCATACGAGAGCCATCTTTGATTGGGATTAAGACCTCTTAAAAATGTACACAACAGGCAGTATTTATGTAAGTTGAACACCTGACCTATTCAAAATAAATATAAATAAAAATAAAAAGAGGACAGGCCGAGCAACTTTTACGGAGTAACTTGAGAGCTTCAGACAGAACACCCTCATTACCATCCTTTGCAGGAGACCGGAGTTCTCGCCACATCCCAGCTGTTTGTTGTTCTCTTAGCTGCCATGTGCATGTTTCCCCATTTTGGAAGAAGGGATACAGCAAAAGTGGACTGAGATGCCGCCAGCAGCTCAGGCAGGATGACCCCTGCAAAGCTTTGCTGCACACTGCCCACATGAGTGGTGCAATACGGTCTTTGAGTGGCCAGTATTTGTATAGATGTGGCGCCAGGAGAGTGTTGATGGAGCACCGGTTGCATCACACAGAACACATTTTAAGACTTTTTTATCTTTGGCCATACTAATAAGGAGGAATGCAAAGAAGCGGCCCTAAACACCCCAAAGTATCGGCCATGAAGCCATTGCTGCAGCTTTCTGATCAGGCATTAGCTCAGTATGATTAATAGATAGTTGACCCTTGACCTGCTGTCTAAGGCTAATTGCAATCTGTGGTTTTCGGGTGAGTTAGGGGTAGGTGGTAGACAGCGGACTTTAAAATAGTGTCCTTTAAAAAGTAAGAGGCACTCAGGCTCCTTACACTCGAGACTAAGGGAAAGGGTGAGCACACATCAAACGGGTGGACTCAGCTGTCCAGCACCAACATGCAAGGAAAGAAGGTGTAGATGTTCTGGACTGTTGAGAACAAGACCCCTGTGGTCTGTTGGAATGAGCAGAACTACAAAGTGACTGGTCTCCAACCTTGACCCTGATGCTGTCACATAGCCTGGTTCTGGTGCAGAGTGCAGGCACAAACAGGCCTAGGTTCTGTGGTACTGACACATAAACTAAGCCTATTGCTGTCCCTTAACATGAGCACACTCGTAACAACATGCCATCTATATTGACGGATCATTTAATGGCATCATGTTCCAGGCTGCGTTTTAACTAGTCAGTGCACTATAGGGGTGCAGTCTTGGTTGTCTTTCATTAAACTGTCAGCTCCACAGCCACTATTTGGGGTCTGCATGTGGCCCTGGGCCTGCTGGATCCTGCCAATCTTCCCAAATTGCCATGACTAATAATTACACCTTACATGTCAGGGTGCACAGCTCTGCCAGGACCTGTGCAATTAGGTCTCGGCTCTAGACAGCACATGCGCGGTCTTGAAAGAGACATGTTGTATCTACTTTGTGGGCTTCAGCCCGCCCATAGGCGTCCCATTTGCTGACTCTATCGTCGCTCTTCTATTCTTTTTCCCATATTTGTCCATGGCATGCATGAGTCATGCCTCTTCCTGTGTTTAGCTGGGAACAATTATTAATATCCATACACAGCGGCCATTATAGAAAATGTTTTTGGGACTACTTTTTTCTTTGGTTAACAGTGCTTTTCACGAACACTCATGCTTACATTTGCTCCAAGCATTTCTCCAAACAAGCCTGTAAATCTAGTTTCTTTGGTTAACAGCACTTTTCACAAACACTCGTGTTTACATTTGCTCCAAGCGATTCTCTAAACAGGCCTGTAAACCTTGTTCTTATCTCATCACATTGCTGTACTTTCTGGTTTTGCTAGCCTATCGCACAACCCCCTCCCGATTCGCAGCTTGACCCTCCGTCCCCCACACCCCCATTGCTGCTTGCTTTGTGCACGAGTGCTCGAGACAAAGGCTTCCCAGCTTTCATTTACTAGAACACATACTGGGCAATGGAAAAGCTAGCCAATCTGAATACATTATTTAACAAATAGCTGAATAAATGCAGCACCCAAAGACGGATGACATGCTCCTTGTGCGCACCTTCATTTACTTCGCCGAAATGGCGTCTGTAAAGGAAGTGCACCACATTCGGAAAGCTGGGCATCAAAATGACTAACATTCAGGAACATGTGGATTCATCTCTTTTCTAAGCCTTTTAAATTACGCAAAACAGTAAACAGAGAAAATGCTAATGGATTTCGGATGGTGGGATGCACACAAGATTAGCGTGCGGTCACTAACGTGACTTGTGTGACATTTGCTATGAATGCTTTACAACAGACTCTTACTTTGCTTGGGATATTCCCACAGCAGGTGCACTAGAACGATTCCTGCAACGCAAAAGTGAAATTAGCTTGGTCATGCACATGGAAGAAAGACTTCAAGGTAGGGTTGTGAAAACAACAAGAGTGCTGACTTTATTCCAATAACACTGACAAGCGCTATGCGGCGCACAGTAGTGACATAACGGCTAACACCAGCTACGGGGCCATTTTTCAGCTGAGAACCCATATATCAATAAAATCAGCCCCAGCGCCATACACAAATGCTTTTGAATTGCCAACGTCTATAGCTCTAGGATTGCTGAGACCTATTGGCTTTGCCAAAGCTTGTTTTTAATATGCAGACACAATAGTGCATAGAGCCTCATTATTATGCTACCCACATTTTGCATAATTTATTGGTTTTCTTGCAATGACACCCACATGGTTTGCTGCCAATAGACTTGGATATAGAAGAAATGTGCCACAGAAACAAGGAAAACAGATGTATGTTTGTTACATGAGTTGAGTCGCACTAGCAATGACCGCCGTGTGACAGAAAGTGCATGGACTGGTGCTTATTGTTTCCAGTCGCAAAGTCTTATTTATCAAATTTCATGCATTTGTATTATGCAAAGTGTATGAAAAGCATAGCAGAAGTCTCACTTTCAGACAAATGACAATTGGCATACTATCTCATCCTTCTCCTATAAATATTTGTACTTCATGAGGAAAATCTATGCTTACTTAGGACACCCCTATGCTCTGCTGCATTTCCCAGGCTTCTCTGTTGTGAATGGCTGGCAGAGATGCCGTCACTCCAGATCCTAGCACTTGTCTGTGCTGTAGTGTTTGCATCTCCCCACTATGTACGGTTGTAGATGTCCCTCCCTGTGGCTTGTAGTTTCTCTGGCTCAGCCTCGCTTTACCAATGTCAGTTTTTATATCTGACTGTTTGGGTGTTTGTTGCCACATGTGTCTCTTGGGTTGTGTGTGTGGAGTGCAAGAAGGGGTAAGAAATGAAGAGAAATGAGAAGGAATAAGGAAGAGAGGGAGGTGAGAGGGAAAAAGAGGGAGAGGTGGGAGGGGAAAAAAGGGAGAAAGGATGTGCGTCTGTGTGTCTATGCAAAAGAAGTTGTAGGGTCATAGTCAGGGCAGGGTAAGCAAAAGGGCATGGGGGATGTGGATTTTAAAATCAACTCACTGACTCTATAAATAACCATAATTGAATCGGTCCCCTGCGGCACCATTAATCATGGCACCAGCCCTTTAAATAGAGGCTGTAAGCTCACGAAACTCACGGTCAGCTGGAAATCAAAGAAACAAGCTTTGACAAAGGTCAGACTTTTTTAGGGGAAGTGTTTAGTTATAGTTGGGCAACTTTGAGTGTGTGGTCCCCTGCAGTACTGCAAAGAAAATCCCATAATAAAGCAAAATTTTGAGCAACAACAATATGGAACGTGTAAGTATGCCCCTTCACTGAGCAGACTGCCTTATCAAAGCTACGCTTACTTATAAAAAACACAAAGGTTATGAAAGGGAGTGAGAAGAAAGTTTACAAGTGGTGGGCCTAAATACTGTACACTGGATACTTATGAAAAAGCGTCAGTATTCTTATTGCATCTTTAAAACAAGCTTTTGTAATAGTTTAAGCTATAGGCATCGTAAATGACTATGGACCATATGTAGGTAAAACGTGTTTTGCGATTCTCAAATTGCAATTGTTAGGGAATCGCTATTAGAGAATTGCAAAACGCAATGTAGGTAGGATTAGCAAAATATTTTGCGATTCCCACCTATTCCTTATTTGCGAATCGCAAATTGAGATTCGCAAATAAGGAATACCTTGCCATTCATTCCTATGGGCTAGAAGGCCCATAGGAATGAATAGGAAGACATTCTCAATTTGCGATTCTCAATTAGAGAATCGCAAATTGAGAATGCAATTTCAAGGTTGCAAGGGTATCAATAGGACACCCTTTTGCACCCCTGAAATAAACATGTGTGCACATGTGGCGCACATACATGTGCTAAGGGCATGTATGTGCGCCACATGGCACTTTGAAAAATGCAAAAAAGTGCATTTTTCAAAGAAATCGCAAATTACCACCAACCTGAAGTTGGTGGTAATATGCGATTCCTTAAGCCAAAATCGCACAACTTGGGTGCTTCCTACATTGCATTTAAGGAATCGCAATTTGGGATTCCTTAAATACATTAGCAAAATAAGGAATCGCAAAGTTTGCGATTCCTTATTTTGCGTGTGGGTTTCTGTGTGCTACATAGCACACTGCCCAAATTGCGATCGCAAACGCTGAAATTCGGCGAATTTCAGCATTTGCGATCGCAATTTGGCTTCCTACATATGGCCCCTTGCCTTTTATTTATCTGTTTTGATAATTAACACATACATAAAAGGCATTGTCATTTACAATGCCAATAGCTCAAACTCTTTTATATGTGAGGCTTATTTCATTTCAAAGAAGCGGCCGCCATTGTCCCAAGATGCTTGGAAAGTGAAAGTGTGCATGGTGCGCTGAATGAAAATAGTGCTTACAGACTAATTAACCCCTTCGCTGCGGCGGAAATTCCGCCGCAGCGCTGGGGGGTGCGGGGGGGCAGCGCGGTGGCCCGGTGCTCATGACGGAGCCACGCCGTCATGAGCCACGGTTGGGCTGTGCTCATGACGGAGTGGTTCCGTCATGACTCCGCCCACAGCGCTAATCGCCCGCACAGGCGGGGAATTAGCGCCGCGTGGGCGGCGCGGCCGCCAACGGCCGCGGCATGACGGAACCACTCCGTCATGAGCACACGGCAACCGTGGCTCATGACGGCGTGGTTCCGTCATGAGCACGGAAGGAGTTAAGACATACAGTGTAACAACGGAAGTAAAAGGGCCAGTCCTCATGGGAGGTTACAAACGAAGACAAGGCGGCACTAAGGGAGGGACTTGCAAGCCTATTAGGTCCATGGGTTGCAGGAGAGGAAATCAAGTCCTGTGAGGCTAAAAGAGGTAAATAACTGTCACATCTGTTGTTTCTTCCAGAATCCTCAGAAGATGAGGGATAAGAAATAAAGGAATAGAGGAATTGGGAAAGGCAAAGGTGTAGAGTGGGCATCCACACCCCAAGCTCCTGGACCAGGAAACCAAGAACACAATTTTGGATATTCAAGTATTCCTGGAATAAGCAAAGACGTCTAGGAAGGTTTCCTTGAATCTCAGACATATAAATCTAAAGACCCTCTGAGCAGAGATAGATCCTGAGAGAAATCAAGTTTGTGCTTAGGTTGTCCACTGTAACATTGAGACGTTTTCGTAAATATATTTGAGGTAGGCCTGAAGTTTTTTGGGAACAAAGTATAAGGAGTAAACAAATTCCCATTTTCTTTTTCAGGTACCGGGACAATTGCACTCCTCACCAGCATGGGTGAATTTCAGATATCATTGCTTTTCTCATGATAGAGCATGGCATAGATATGGTACGAGTTTCTGATAAAAATTAAGGATAAATCAGAGATGGGTATCAAACTGATAATCTTCAACACCGAACCATCTAAGGTAGATGCTTCCCATGCCATCCTGAAATTCCTTCTTCCTCCTGCTGCTCATTCTAGGCCATTTCCTGCATAGTTAGGAGCACTGAGACTTCATCTGTGACTAAGGTTTGATTTTCGGCTCAGATTGATTCCTGAGATTTCTGCCACCCTGTCTCCTAGGAATGGAAGATTGGTGCTGTACCAATGGAGTTTTTACAGTGTGCTGAAAGAAAGATGTATTCAATGTAAGTACCGAAGAACCTGAAAGTTGGCTTAAGAAGAGTGCTTCTTCTCTTTAAATCGGAAACATATATCCCCTCTAGCTCTGCTCCAAATAATTTAACTCCTTCAAATTGCATATCAAGGGTTGCAAACTTGTGACCTGAGTAAATATGCCATTTCTTCAAATATAGATTCTTCTAGCATCTGTGGTGGTGCCTTCCACCAAAGCAGAAGCTCATATGACATTGACAGAGATGTTGGATAGAAATTCGACTTGTCTCTCCATAGCTTCCAGTAAATAGAGCATTCTGATACTTCCTGAACCACCTTTCAAAGGTTCTTGAAATTTTATATAGGGGATTTTCTGGAGTAGGAGCCATAAACTCCGCCCTCATAGCAAGATAAACGCCTGCATAACATTTCTTCAAGGCTAAGTCTATATTTAAACCATTTGATCCTTAAAGATGCTCTACTCTGCCATGGAGGTTTGCCCAACCAGACTTCTCTAGAATAGTTTTATTCATGTCTTACAAAGGTTACAACTTAAGACATAAATCTAGGGAAGTTGATTTTATTTGGGTCTTTAAGCTCATGCATAATCACATCCAAAACATGCTGATGTAAAAGGAATCTCACTGCTGGAGCATGAAGGAAATCGCCAAGAGGCCGTACTAGGCAGTACTGCTGCTTCAGACCTCACATTTTGCCGAAAACTGTTCAAGGTTTGAGATGAAATGCCTTTATCAATATACTTTCCCTCTTTAATCTGAAGTACTAAGCCTCACCTCCTCTTCATCAACATCTGAGTAAGTGGAGGGATCTCCTTCCTAATCTGCATGTCTAAAAGAAGGAACAGGAGTCTGCATGGAAGACATTGTATGCAAAACATCTTCCTTACCCTATCCTCAAAAACTCTCTCTGTAAAATCCACCCGATTCCTGAGATTTTTGTTAGGAGGCAAGGAAGAGTCGTAAGAGGATGAATTCACTTCATAAATCCTCTTTCTGGAGCAATTTCTTATATTCACAATTAATTTCCCTGCAGCAGTCCAGAAATACAGTATGAACACTTACATGGCCAGCATGCTCTGTTTTTTGATCCCCAGAAAATGCGTGCTAGCTGAGGAAAGAAACCAAACATTTGCACATGCACTGAAGTTGCTTACCACTTGCTTCTCTCACACACACACAATAAACCTTAAAAAAGTCAGCACACACCAAGCCACAGACTCTGCTCCAGTCACAGAACCACTTGACTCCATCAATGGTAAGCTATCCTCAACTTACCCAGTATCGCCTCACCCTACACCAAGACTCTCCAGAGAGGCAGATCCTTGAAGACAGAATGGTAATCACTGCTCCTTTTCCCATTCATCTAAAGCACGTTGCGTACCCCTCTTTCCCTGTGCCTGGCACAAAGAAAATCTTAAGCGCGGCATAGGGGACCAAGTCCAGCAGGGATCTCCTCCTTTCCTCTCCTCCCACTGCCAATCGCTTAGGGTAGCATTCCAAATCATTGTTTCACATCCACTGTGGCACTCTAGACAGCCACTTGCATTGTGCCAATCAGTACTGACCCTGCTGCTCATGTAAACAGCCCTTCCTGAACGCCATGCAAGACTGCCTCCTGAAGGAAACAATAGCAATCACATACCAGTTTCGGACTTGTTAGGCCTCTTCAGTGAAGTACAGATTGAGTCCTATGGCACAGTGAGCAAAAGACCCATGTTAGGACACACCCCAGGCAACTTAAAGCATGAAACCAAACACACAAAAGGTGTTTAGAGAAATGCTTACAAACTTTCTAAAGCACAGGAAATTCCTCTGAGTAGCATTCCAACCCACTGTGTTTCACTGTGTCACTCTACACAGAGATTCACCTTATGCAAATGAGTACTATCCCTACTCTGCATGGGAACAGTTCATCAAAAGCGGTTAAGCACGACCCTCTCCAGAAAGGAACAGAAGCAACACTTGTACGATTTTTGTGCATAAGATATATTCTTACAGCACCCACATGGGTGGGAATAGTTAGCTCCTTTACTTACTGTTCTTTCTCCTGCCCTGAGTAGGGATCGTCTCAGAAGTAATGACTCACGATGGGACAGAGGGATTTCGAAAAGTATGGCAGAAAAGCAAGGCTGCAGAACCAATTTAGGAATATGTGGAGCTGTTGCTGTTGATTGAGAGTTGTGAGTCATGACTGGGCGCCTGGTGTTTATCTGGCAGAGATAAAGCGAGCGAGAAAAATGGTGGTACGAGTATAAGTACAAGGATCACCACAAGCACAAATATGATTACCAATGTGGAGGCAGCTAAGGATTCACACAGTAGGGGAGGGAAGGAGGTTTGAAAGACATTTTCTATAAAAATTGAGTTTCACTCCCTGCTGGCCTCTGTTGACATATCGTTCCATCCAAAACCAAGTTTGGGTCGAAAATGATCTTCAGCTGTTCGCCTCCCATGAATTGTCTCCCTCTCCTCACAGGCATTGCATTTGCTATCTCCCTTCATTTTGTTCTCCTTGCTGCAGCTGATCTCGGGAAGTGGGAGGGGGAGCTTTTGTGCTCACAGGTCAGGTCTTGGGTGAATACCTCAGTGCAGTGGCTTGCCTGTGGACACACATTTCTCCATCACCTGAATTACCAATGCTGTACCAGAGCTCCTTTTTGCCAAGACCAAATTAGAAGCAAGATACAGAGCCGGCCTATGGCATGGGTGTGCTTGTCAAACACCGCTAACCGTCAGAAGGGCAGACTGAGCTGCCTGCATTAAGATCATGCATGCAGCCACCTCCCTCGGTCCAGGCTCCAGTGGTTCTGCTTAACCTGCTTTTGATCCTTTTTAGGTTGTGACTGCTTTTGCAAGACATACTTTGAACTTACTGAGAACATACAGAGGCTTGGTTCCTGCCCACTAATTAAAATTGACTGGCCTTCCTGTTGCTCTCATTTGCTTGCTTCTTATTAAGTACCTCGCCTAGGTCATCTTCAGACTGTTGGAGAGGCTGAACACCATGGCTAAAAAATGCTTTGTCAATGCTTGTTTCTACTTCCTACAGGTGCCCATGTTAAACAATGACCATCGGGGTTTAGGCCTTTTACGCCTGATGTCCCAGGGTATGCCCTACCATGGATTCTGAACAAATGGTACAAGTAACCCTCAGCACTTAACTTTCATTGGTAGCTCGGCCAGGCTGTCCAGGGCTCTAGTGTTTCAAAGGCAGGTCCCTGAAACCCACTCCCCTCTCTCTCTGGCAGCAGTGGGTATTTCCCATTCACTGAAGACGCCTTTCAGGTTAGGCCTCACTAGTAGTCAGAGTCTCAGGAGTCCGACTCCTTATTAAAGTCAGAAGTGCTCATGTGTGCTATCTGGCAGGCAAGTTACCCCGGGGTCATCTGGCCAGTCATCAGTCTTACCTGTACCAGTAGGAGCCAAGCGATCTGAATATCTGAGTGTGGCCACTTTGCAGGCCCTGAAGCTGCAGGGGCTGCCTCTGGTAAATCTTTCACATGGGGCCCAGAAGGGCTACGTTTGAGTGTCCTTGAGTTCCTTACCCGCGGTCCTTCAAAGGCAGCAGTCAGGGGGTTATTGATGCTCCTCTGATGCTGGTAAATTCCTTTGGATCCTCCCCACAGGTGGGGCATGGGGTGGTGGGATGCTCCTAGTGCTGGTTCTGATGGAGCAAGGACTCGTAGAAAAGAGACTTGCTATAAGAAAATCCTCAATATAACTACTAATTGTGTATCGTATAATTAATATGCACTACATTACATTTATAGAGAAGAGAAGAAGCTTGTGTATGTGTCTTACTAACAAGTAACTAGAGTGAAATCTAAAATGGCTGCTAACGCGGGAAACGTTAATGCGCATGCGTCAACTGCATCTACGTAGTATGACGAGCTGTTGCATGGAGGGAATTCTCTGCACCTGCGCAGACACTTCCAAAATGGTCGCTTGAAAGCTCACATGCTAAGCATCTGCTTCGCTAAAACTAAACAAAGCTATTTTACTAATTGCTAATGCGGGGAGCACATTTATAAATGAATGGGATTAGCATAGAGAAAAGTGGTATACAGTAAAATCATTTTATTTTGAAACCAATATACATTTTATTGACTTTTCCTATTAGTTCGTTTACGGGGCTCTATACAAGACCGATGTCCATATCCCATGTGACAGTTTCACATGCGCAGTCTAAGTGAGCCAGAAGCCGCGATGCAAATCCTTGAATGCCATCCAAGAAAGAAACAGCAACATACCCTGGGAACCAGCATGATGTCCTGTGAAAGGAAGAGAATGTATACAAAAATGTATACTTTGTGTTGTTTAAAATGTGAATACGGGTGGGAATAAAGATTTTGGATAGAAAATTAAGGGGCGGGATCATTAGACAATGAACTAAAGAAATTACTGAAAATCTGACGTGGTGTGATGATCATCCCCTTTGCCTGTCCAACCAGGGTTAGGAGTTCTATGAAATTGAAACATTAATGGGTGGTACATGCAGGGGTGGGGAATTCTTATCTCCCGACGCCCAAGACATTTAGATTTCTTACAAGGGCAAGTGGTTTTAATTTCTATTTTGTCCAAAGGACAAGTAGATAGTCTTACGGTAATCTGATACACAGCTGTTCAACCTTGTTAGTCACAGCCAGTTAATAAATAGCTCTGCAAAATGTATTGGCAGTGAAAGGGTCAATGCAAATGCTGGGGCCTGCACTTTAATTTCCCAAGGTCAGAAGAACAACATGATGGAACTGAGCTCAGAGTTGCAGCTCCGTATAAAACATCCACGTCACTGGAGTCTTTTTTCTTTCTCCCCGAGGCTCTTGTGTGGCTTACAGGCCCTCCCCTGGTCCTTTCATTTTCTTCGAGCACGAAATAAACATGGAGCTCCCCAAGATCCCTCCTCACCCTTGACTCTGGGGGTCCTACAGAAAAGTGCCATGCTTTCCCTTCTCATGCAGTTCTTGCACAACCCTACTTTGCACTTTGCCTTTACTGTACACCTTATGTTTCAACCGGTGCCTGGATTAGCTAATCCTACCCCACCAGCCTCTGCTGCTCCCTTTGACTGCCCTGACCCGCCCTCCTTGGCCTCTCATATCCTACATCATCCAGGGCTTACAATAATTTCCCCATGGGGAATTCATGCAGTCCTCAGGCACACCCTCATTTCTGTCCTTGCACTGGGCCTCTCGTCTCACTTCGTGCGTGCACCAGGGGCATCTGAACATGCCTTTAGCAGCTACAGCAGCTGTGGAGTTCTTGATGGGCCTCTTCTTTCTGCAGGTCCAGACAAAGGTTTATAATTGATGTGAAAAGATGTATGCATGGATGAATGAGTGAAAGGATTGATGAGTGAAAGAATGGATGGATGAGTGCAAGAGTGAATGAATGGATGGGGTGAAAGTGGATGGATGAGTGATAGGATGAATGGTTGAATGAAAGGGTGGATTGATGGATGAGGGAAAGTGGATGAATGGATGGTGGGATGGAGTGGGTGAGTGGATGGGTGGGTGGATGGACGGACGGATGGGTGGAAGGATGGATAGATTGAGGGGTAAAAGGGTGGATAGTTGAGTGAAACGGTGAATGGAGGGATGAATGAAAGGGTGGATGGATATGAGTAAAAAGGAGGATGGTTTGGGTAAAAGATGGAAGAGTAAAAGGATGGATGGAGGGATAAGTGAAAGGGTGAATGGATATGAGGGTAAGAAGGATGGAGGGGTGAAAGATGAAGAGCAAAAGGATGGATGGAGGGATGAGTGAAAGGGTGGATGGATATGAGTGAAAATGAGGATGAGGGGGTGAAAGATGGAAGAGCAAAAGGCTGGATGGATAGAGGGATGAATGAAAGGATGGATATGAGTGAAAGGGTGGATAGAGGGGGGTGAAAGTGGATGGTTGAATGAGCGAATGGATGGATGGATGAGTGGAAGGAAGGAGGGATGGATGAGTTTGAGTGATAGATTTAGAGCTGCAAGGATAGGTTTGGCCAGGGGCAACTTGAACCGCTCTCTTTAGCAGCTACAGCGGGGTGGAGCTCTTGATGGGCCTCATCTGTCTACAGCTCAGCAGTCAAAGGCCCATAATTAACGTGTAACGGTGAGTGAGTGATTGGATGGATGGATGGATGTGTGGGTGAAAGGGTGGATAGATGACTGAGTGTAAGTGTGGCTTGCTAGATGGATGGATGGATGAGTGACGGGGATGGTGGATGGATGATGGATGTGTTGATTAAGAAAAGGGTGAAAAGATATGGTTGCAGGGTGGATTGATTAGTAAGCTAAAGGATGGATGAGTGAAAGGCTAAATTGATGGATGAGTGGAAGGATGACTGAGTGAAAGGGTAAAATGATGGATGAGCAGAAGGATGGGTGAGCGAAAGGATGGACGGATGGCTGAGATGGATGGATATGGTTGGGGATGGATGGGTATGGTTGGGGATGGATGGGTAGGTTTGAATATGGATGGGCGGATGGGATGGATGGACAAACAGAATGGTGAAAGTCTGATAAAAGAATGAATGGATGCCAATGTAAAGGTGAAAGGCTAGATATCAGTGGGTGAATGAAAGGATGAATGGGTAGATCTGCAAAAAAGAGGCAAAATAAAATAAAGAAATCACTAGTATTCGAAACCTTCTATAATATGAGCCTGACATAACCAGAGAGGCTATTATCCGAGCTCTTCAATAATGAGAGTGCTGCCATTATTTGACGGTGCACTACATGGCACCAAAGGAACAAGTGGATTTAGTTACAGGACAAGTAGATTTATGAAGCTACCTGTCCCATGGACAGGTAGATATTTTATTAAATTCCACACCCCTGTACATGACTTTAGAAAGGTTTAATTGAGGAAGTTTAGTTAGTTATTAACAGACAGAGAGACCGGAACGCTGCAGAGCTCGGGATGCTGTCGGAGTGACAAGCAAATTCGGATTGAAGAATCATATTGCAGACTTCAATATAAGCCAATTAATTAGAAGAAGACTGTGGAAGAGTCGAAGAGAGAGATAAGCCAAATAATTAGAAGATCACGGAAGAATCGAGGAGGAAGGTGTAGGATCTAGAAGAGGTCACTTTATCCTGTCCTGAATCCTGAAGCCTTTGTCTCCTGGCCCTTTCCTGGGGGACCCGTTCCAGCTCCTTGGCCAAGGGGTTGGTTTTCACACCATTTAGGTAACTATAATTCTGAGTATTTGAAATTGTACTGCTCTCTCTATCCTCTCTTTTCTGAGTATCGTCATTGAAAATCGTACGAATTTAACTTTCCTTCCTTTGGTGACGGAGACCATACCATACTTTGTATTTGGCTCACATGAATTTATTTTAGATAAAGCATTTAAAATTTTCCCGAGTCTGTGGTTATTTCATTGCAGAGTAAAGTAGACCTTTCATGTCATTTCACCATCAAGTAGTTCAACTAATGGTCCACTGACCAGAGGAAAGAACGTTTTGATCGGTGATAGATTAGTTGAGAAATGACAGGTAACTAATCTTAAAAAGACAGATATAAAATTGACCTCAGCGGATTTTAACTGACCTTTGTGTGAATGTGTGGGCCCAAGGTGAGTATGTGATATTAGAGTATCTGAGGCTGGTTTACCGCTGGATCAGTTCTCAGTTGCGCTTAGTCCCTATTGGGTCACCACAGCAGCTTCCTTCCCCCTGTGACGGCCTAGACCAGACTACGCTTCCTTGCCTTGTCCCAGTGGCAACCAAGGATATGGGGTCTCCGTTCCTCCTCTGTTCCTCTGTACATGGACTAGGGCCTAATCAGCACAGCAGCAATCTTCACGGCAGCCTCACCTGGCATACAAGGTCGCCGACTTACCTCCGCAAATGAGCTAAGACCTGATTGGCAGAGTAGCACTCTTCACAGCGATTCCACCTGGCATATGGGCTGGTCCATTTATAACCTGCACACAGGCAATGACCTGTTTGATACAGCAACATTCATGGCTCACTGAACGGCATCCCTCATCTGACATAAGGAGGTTGCAGACTTTCCGCTGCACCCAAGCAACAACCTGATCCTCCACTGGACCTCTCTCCCTCCAACACTCTCCTTTCCCTCACAGAGCACACTGAACTTAGCAAGCAGACAGGGAAGAGGTGCTTCAGAGTCCAGGGGCAGGTGGTCTTGGAATCCTTAGGTGATGTCCCCTCACTCAGCTGTAAGACTGGCAGGCCTTGGCCCTCCAGCCGGCTGTGCGACGGTTGACAATTTTGAGGGTCTCAAGCTCCCGTTCTTATAGTCCATTTCCAGACACCAAATGTGATTTAGAGTCTGAGTCTTTGAAGTTTATGCTGGGGGTCTGCTTCCTTTTGAAGTGCCCTCTCCTCTGCCCTTTCTTCAGAAAGCAGTTTGTCACACCAGGAGCAACTCCAAATCTGAGAGCACCACAACACAGGCTAAGACAGTGAGTAGAGCTTCACACCTGGATGTCAGCCGCAGAGATGTGTGTATCCAAAGGTTACCCCAGGGCTTCAGTTCTACTCTTTATGATTCTCTTATCAGCCAGTCTCCTTCCGGAGGTGTGCCCAGGGCTTCCAAATGACCTTTCTCTGAATCAAACAGTACCCTTTGAGGTGTACTGAAGAGCCTGGCTCTCCCTTTCTCCAAAGTGTTCCACTCAGCTTACAGGAATCCAGAAATCCACATATCTGTCTGTGGGATTCCTCTGCCTCCTCATGTTGTATTTGTCCAATGATTACTCACCCCAAATGCTTAGCATGATTAGTTCCAGTGTGAGGTCTGGTGTGATGACCATGACCCCGGACACCCTGTTCCTTACACCCACCCAGTAGGGCCGTATCCTAGGACACTCCCATATTGTGTGAATCAGTGTGCCCTGCAATGAGCAGACCCGCAAGCATTATCTATTCATGGCAAACAGTCCTGACCTTGTGAAATATGCCCTATGGGGGATTTTGAGTTAGGCCAACTTAAAGTGCGCCCAGATCGCCACCTCCCAGGGGTAGGGGCAAGCCTCACACCCACTCATCCTCAAGCCTGCTGAGATCGCTCTCCCAATTAAGGGCTAAGGGCCTGGAGCAACAGGGTGAAGTTGGCTAACAGAGTGTTATACATTGCTGATATGGTGTGCCTGTGTAGAGGGGCTTAGAGCACCCTAAACTCCAGGGGGCTCTCTTCCGGGAGCTTTTCGATCTGACTTATACATCCTCAGATGAGGTGCTGGATTTGAATGTACCGCAAGTATTGACTTCCCCCCCCAATTAACAGTCTGCCATGATTGTTTCAAAATGGATTGAGCCCCTTGCGGTACACATATCTCAAGCTTCGTGATCCCAGGAGATCCCATTTGGTGCCCCCCTCAACTTCTCGTAGTTGCGTCAGTTTCCTTGAGGGTGGTGTCCAACGTGAGAATACCCTGCCATCCGATACACTTTATGGCCCTTCTCAAAGCTCTGATTACCATGTCGTGGGAGGGGGTGCTATGTCAAATGCCCTTTACTGTACATTTGCTTAATATAGCTCCCCAGTGCCACTGCTCTCCGATCCGCTGCCAAAGAAGGTTCCCTATGCTGTACACACGACCAATAATTGACGAAGCAATACCCCATCGAAAACCTTTCTAGTGAAAACCAACATTGCTATCCTGGGGGTCCCACCATCCCACAGTAGCAGTCTTGTTGCAGTCGCCACTTTTTTAAAGGACTTGTCCGTGACCACAAGCAGGGAGTTCTGAAAGGCGTACAAAATTTTGGATAAGTAGGTCATTTTGTAGAGCGCTGCACGCCATAACAGTGACAACGGTAGTTTATGTCATCGACCAACATCCCTCCCATAGTCCCCCAGAAACCTGCCCAGGTTATTACCATAGAATAGCTGGCTGTCTCCAGTAATGTACATTCACAGGGACCGGATTCCCTGTCCCTCAACTAGAACATGACAGCTCCAGCTGTCCCTGGGTCACAATTCCGCTAGCGGGTACAGACATGATTTGTCCCAGTTAATACACAACACAGAGAGGGAGCCAAAAGTGTCAAAGATCTCCAGTGTCCTCTTGATGGATCCCTCTGGCTCAGCCACGAATAGAAGGAAGTCATCTCCATACAGCAAGACAACGTACCCCTACTAGTGTTCCCAGCGAAATCTGGGCACCAGGGCATCTCTGCAAATTCAGCTTGCCGCCGGTTTCATGGGTATTGCAAAGAGGAGCGGGGACAGCAGGCAACCCTGCCTCGTCCCCCTCTCCATTGCAAAATTTGCCGAGAGAGTACTGTTGACCATAAACAGGCTGTGGGCCATGTTTAGAATAATCAAACCCAGGCTTGAAAGGACAGGACGAAGTCAATTCTCTCCACTAGAGCCATGAGGTATGGCCATTCCAACAAGTCAAACGACTAGGCAGTGTATAGTGCAAGCAGTGTCACGGGTTCCTGCTGGCAGTCCTCAAAGGCTAAACATCCGAAGAGGAGTCTAAGGTTGTGCCTGGTAAACCTGGAGGGCATGAATCCCAATTGGTCCAGGGCCATGATGGTGTGGATCACCGGCAGCAGGCGATTTGACAAGACCTTCGGTAGGACCCTCGTCTTGATATTAAGGAGAGAGAGATCAGCCGATAAGAGGAGCATAATTCCAGGGGTTTACCCAGCTTATGAATCAAAACTATGTCTGCTCGTTGAATATCGATGGGCGGTACACCTTGGGACCGTGCCTCACTAAACATGGTGTAGAGCAGTTTCACCACCTGCTGTTTCACACAGAGGAAGAATTCCACCGGGAATCCATTGAGGCCCGGGACTCCCTCATCCCCCTCCTCCCCCACCAACTGCCTCAGTGCTTTCCGTATTTCCCCCTCTTGCAAGTCCCCTTGCAGGGATTTCGCCGTCCCCTTTTCTAATTGTGCAATCAGGACATCCTGAAGGAAACCATTCAACTCACCAGAGCGGCCATTGTCTCACCTTTGGTTGTAGAGATCTGTCAGGTGTTCCGCGACAGCACAAGCTATCTTGGGGGCCAATTCTACCATGTCCGCCCACACCCCTGCCAGTATCCTCGACACCCACTGCGGGTCTCTTTCTTCTGCGCCAACCATGCAAGCAGCTTCCCACCCTTATTGTCCAGCTCAGAACAGGGACCTGGCTTCTTGGTGTGCCAGTTCCCGATATTCAGCCCTTGCAGCCTCAATGTGGGAAGCTAACTACTCGATGGGGTGCCCCACATATTGGGCCCCCCAGTCCAACAATTGCTCTTCTTTCTCCCTACTGGCTTTCTCCCTCTCCTTACCCACTGTAAGGGCTATCAGCCGGTCATGTACCACTATTTTTAGGCCTCCCACATTGGGGTCCACGATGTTACCAAGCCCTTATTATCCTTAAAGTAGGCCTCCAGCGCATAGCGCTTCAAGAACTACTACATAAGGATCCAAGGGTCCAGCCTCCATCTGTGGCCCGCAAACCTTACCGGGCCCAAAACTTGCATAGTAAGCAGTGAGTGTTCCAAACACCCCCAGCAGATACCGCACATTTCTGCGCTTGCCTGTTTGCCCAACTGTGACGAGGAAGTAATCTATTTGGAACATTTATTGCATTCCATTAGCCACTTGGGAGAACTGCCTCTCTTCGGGATGTGTAACTCGCCATGGGCCCTCTAGCCCCATCACCCCATAACATTTCACAATCTAGCATCGTCCCTGGGTCTCTTCCCACCCTTAATCAGTCTTTCCAGCTTCCTCTGAGAACAATATTCAGGTCTCCTACCACCAGTAATGCCTTAGGGACCGATGCGAACCACCCAACATTTTATCCAGTCCCTGTGACTGGAGACTGGAGGAAGGTACCAGGATGCCACATACAAATTTTACGAAAGCCATGTGCCCCCAGTAGCCACCCAGCAGCCCTGGGGATCTACCCATGTCTCTGACACCCAGTAGGAAGGGATTTATCGCCTAGCATACAGGTGCCTCGTGAGCCTGCTGGGAATCCTGCGTGGGCATGCAACATGTACCTGCCGTTACCCAGGAAGAATCAATTGTTGCCCGGTAAGTGGATCTCCTGTAGCAGGACAATGGCTAGTGTGTGTCAAGACAGAAATTTCAGGACCATTCCACGTCTGAGCTTGTCACCCATGCTATTCACATTCCAGGATGGGAACGAGAGGAAGGCTCCTCCTGTGCTATGGAGGTGGTGTGATGTACTGTGTCCATCGCCCCCTCATCCAAACTCATGATAAGGTTTCAGCCCGAGATTGCCATTGTGTGCCCCCCTCCCATTCCTCCCCAAACTGTCCGCCCCCATATACCTCCCAACTCCCTACCCCTCCCTGATTACTTGCACGGCGAGAATGTAACCTCCCACCCACACAATGCCCTAGGTACCTGTCACCCACCCTCAAACAGATTATACGCCACCCTACTGAGTTTGCAGTGCCGCACTGTGTGGTCGTGCCCTGTGGCTCACCACTCCATCCCCACTCTGGCCTGGTGGGCCTCACAATCTCACGCCCAGACTGGCAGCCTCCCCACAGCCTGTGTCCCTCGGCTGGTCTCCTTACACAATTGCATCCATCATGGGTTCGGATCACAACTGGTGGGGTAAGTTCCCCCTGGTCTCCTGAGACCTCATTGCTGTGCCCTGGGTCGGGGAGGCCACTGGCAAGGTGGACCATTTGCTGTTGGTGGACCATGGGTGCCCCCTCCGAACCTCCTGGACGACCGCCGAGCGCTTCATCTGCGCTTAGTAATTTGTGGTGGTCCCTCTGTCTCACCGCCAGGCAGAACGGGATCTTTGCTCTCGCCATTCTGGGTCTCCACCCCGCTCCGTCAATCCAGATCCAGGGTATCCCTTATGCTGCAGCTAGTCCCAGACATCAGCAGCTGAAGCAAAAAAACAAAGATTCCCCCTCCACTGCAATGCGCAGTATCGCGTGGAAGACCAGAGCATACTTCAGATTCAGTCCTCTCAGGTGCCATTTCACTTTTAGGAACGTTTCCCTTTGTCGCTGAACCGCTGCAGTGTAGTCTGGGAAAATGTTGACCGGGTTGCCCTCAACCAGCCAGTGAGCCTTCGCACATGCTTCTGTTGAATGCGGTCTCAGGCTCTGAAGTCAAGTAGTCTAGCAATTATCGGCCTGGCAGGGGCCCCTGGAGGAAAAGGGCGCCCTGGGACTCTATGTGCTAGCTCTACAGTGTACATATTGGAAGCCTTACTACATTGTATTGCCCGGAGTGGCACTCTGCGTCATCCCATACAGGCCATTAGTCTCTTGATTTCCAACTGCATCAGCTGGATGGTGGCAGTGTGATCAGTACTAAAGGTGTGATCTCAGTTAAGGAACGTTGCACCTCACCCACATTTGCTGCCAATTTTTGTTGATACACTTGCACGAGGCACACATCCTGGGCCACTGTGTCTATTTTCTGCTCCAATGCCACTTTTGTGTTGCTGATGGCTGCCAGGATTTTGTCAATGTGCACTTCAAGTGCCATCACCAACCCAGACTACGTACCCTTGTCCATCTTTAGGCATGCCGTTTCAACCCCCTACACCAACCTGTATTGCTTTGGGTGCACCATGTTCCCCTAGCAGTCCCCCCCGCTAGGCCGCTGCTGCCCAATACAGCACAGGCGAGGCGATCCACCCCTTCGGCACAGTAACTTCACAGCGGGGAACGCACCAGGCGGACATCCCCTGTCTAGAGCCATTTGCGGTGATAGGAGAAATTGCCAAAGGATCCACACCAACAGGTGTTGCCAGAAGTGTAATGATGAGGCGACAGGCGGAGGTTGAGAAGTGAGCTTCTTTATTCGTTCTACATATCAGAATGCCCGTTAATTAACGGCTCCTGCTAGCTTCACTTCAACGTTCTACCAGCGCGCTGGGAGTCACGTGCAGGCACAGAAGGTAGGACGGGATCGGGGAAGTAACAAGCCAGGGTGAGAAGATGACAGCATACTACATCTTCTCCAGTTTTTTAAGACAACTTTAGAATGCACAGTTTTCAAATACACAGTGGAAATACTTTACTTCACTTGACAGTAAACTAAAACATTGCATAATCCTTCAATCTTATGGGTGGAACAATTGTTCTCCAATCCCGAATGGCATCAACAGGACCAGTAGCCAACCCAGAAAGAGACACCGTGGGGAGATCGTCTATAGACACAGGATTAGTGCTATCCCTACATGCTTCACCTGTGCGTGACTGAGCAGAGGACGCCAGACCATCGTTCTGCAATCCACAAGGCCTGCTCACAGGCTCAGGGATCCTGCTTCTGGCAACTTTCAAACCATTCCACCACTGGCCATTGACAAGGAGAACAGCAGTCTCCTTAGTTTTGACCACCCGCCTCAGTTCACTGTATTTGCTCACGTTGGCACCTGTCTTGGGATACCTCACTCTCACCACATCACCTTCCTTCAAAGACATCTTTTGTAGAGCATTTCTGGTATCATAGTTAATGGGCATGCGCTTCTGGCGCTTATCCACCAGACTTCTCATCCTGCTCTCACTCTCTTTGTGGTTCACGTTTTCCCACTTTTTCCAAGCCAATGACCAATGTGGTTGCAAACGTGTAATAGCTGCCCTACCCCTGATGAGTTCAAATGGGGTTCTACTGGTGGTATTGTGGGGGGTGGTACGGTACAACCACACCCTAGTGTGTAGGGCTGCCTCAACAGAAATGTGAGATTTCAAGGCCATTTGGATGGTTTCTTTTATCAAGTGATTGGCCCGTTCTACTTAGCCATTGCCTTGTGGGTGATATAAAGAGGACTTCACATGCTCTATACAATTTTTTTTTAAGAAAGTGACTAACACGGAGGGCACAAACTGCACTCCGTCGTCGGAGACGAGCTGATGGGGAAAACCTTCCCTGCCAAACAACTCCTTCAAGAAGTGAATTACTTCACGTGTAGTGAGTTGAGACACGAAATTGACTTCCACCCACTTGCTGAAATAATCAATGAACACTATGGCATAGGGTAATTCTAGATTCAAAGCATTCATAGGACCTATGAAGTCAATGCCGACCTTGATCCATGGACCTTCTGGTAATTCAACAGAGGTCATGAAACAATGGCGAGTCGACAAAGTTTTGTCAGCTTCATTGCAAACTGAACAGTGAGTGACAAATACATCAACGTCATGATCCATGGAGGGCCACCAGTACCTTTCCCTCAATCTCTGTTTGGTGCCTGTCATTCCTACATGCCCTTTGTGGGCTAACGTCACCAACCTGTTCCTCATGGACATTGGTGCTATTAAAGTCTCACCCCGGAGAATAACATCTTCGACAACACCAATATCTTCCTTATTTTTCCAGTAGGGTCTGAATGCCTCATCAAGTGATCACATATTTTTCGACACCTTCCAACACTGTATCATCACTTATTGCTTGCAACCATTCTGATTTGGTAATGGTACCATTGGATTTGTGACCCTCAAACAGGCATGCAACGAGTAGATCATCTTCCTCATCCACTTCACACTCAGAATCATCCTTACATGGGGCACGTGACAGGTAGTCTGCTGACACATTCACTCGGCCTGGAATGTACTCCATCCTAACTTAATACTACGGCAATTTGCATGCCAACTTGGCAATTCTTGGCGAAGGTCGGCTGGAACCCTTTCCTTCAAGTATACTGACCAGTGGCTTGTAGTCAGAAAGGATGATGAATTATTTGCCACTCAGGAAACTTTTAAACTTTGTGACAGCCCAAACACAAGCTAACAATTTGCGCTCAATTACCGAGTACTTTGTCTCAGGGTCCCTTAACTTCCTGAATGCGATGGTTTTCTCCCTTTTCTCAGTCATTTGGCTGAGCACAGCTCCCAATCCGTTTTGGCTTGCATCTGTTGTTACAGTAATTTGCAACTTATCGTCAAATGACTGGAGTGACGGTGCTTGTTCAAGTTCCTTCTTAATGGTTTTTATGCTCTGTTCACATTCTTCATCCCAATGGAATTCTGCATCCTTCTTTACCATTTTTCGTAGTGGTTCAACCTTGGCTGCGTAATGTTGTATGAATTTGGAGTGAAATTCAAACATGCCCAAGAAAGACGCAAGTTCTTCCTTATCTCTTGGATTGGGTGAACAGGAAATAGCCGAGATCAAGGTCGGTTTGGGTCGTACACCATTTCCATCGATGAGGTGACCTAAGTATTCAACTGTTTCCTTCATGAATTTCCACTTGTCTTTTTGCAATGTGAGACCACTGCCCTGAATCCTCTGAAGAACTTTGCTCAGGATGATTAGACGCTCCTCTTCTGTCTTGTTGTAAATTTGTACATCGTCTTAGAATGATCTGACTCCTTCCATGCCGTTGAACAACTTATTCATCGTGCGCTGAAATACAGCTGACACAGAACACAACCCGAAGGGTAACCTGCGGAATTAATATGCTCCTTCTGGTGTGATGAACGCTGTGTATTTTCTTGACTCCTCTTGTAATTATATTTGATGGTAGGCGGCGCTGAAGTCTAGGGTAGTGAAGATCTTTGCTTGACCCAACGTCATTACCATTTCATTGATTAGAGGCAAGGGTCGGCAATCAGCTACCACGTGGCGGTTTAATTCACGAAGGTCAATGCACAAAAATATCCTTCCATTCCTTTTCTTCGCGATAACCATGGGCGACAACCACTCAGATGTATTGACTGGTTCAATGATGCCATCCTTGCACCAACTCTCCAGAATTGCCGTGACTTCAGCGCGGGCAGACAAGGGTATATTCCTGACCTTTTAGTTCACAGGGTATGCTTTAATCTTCAGGACAATCCGGTGTTCAAAGTCCTTCAAGCATCCCATTTGCTTGCTGAACACCCCCTTGAATTCCTTGAGAAGGGTCTCCAAGCCGTCCTCTTGAACGCTGAAAACATACGGTGGTTGGCAAGGGTTAATCATCATTTTAAGTTTTTGTTGTTCAAGCCAACCTAGAATGTTTACATTGTAGTCCACTACAAAGACTCTCGTGGAGGTGTTCTTTCCCTTGAATGCTTAATCCACTTTGGACACCGCTTCCAATTTTATCTTGTGCCCACCATATGCACCTGGAACTATTCGGCTGGATTACAATGGACCAGCAGTATATGCCCAGCTGAGCCCAATCTGGAAGCCGTACGCCCCAGCCAGGTCTGAGCCTTTGATCTTCTCCCCACTGCTGTCTTCCTGTGCACCCACAAACATGTGGGCAGGCCCAAGCCTCTAAAGTCAGGGGCGGCTCGCTAACTTCCACAGCCCCACCCAGGGCCAACAGTTTTCACAATGGTCCAGAAGATGTCTCAGAGGTACTTCCTACCAGTCTGCCTCCAGCCACAGCTGCTTGAAAGGGCACCTCTGATGTTCCCCCAATGGGCCTAGGGGCCGGCATGCTGTTCTTGTCTGCACTCCAAAATAGGCCTCTGTAACAAGTGGCAGCGGCTCCCTGCGCCTAACCAGCGTCCAGCTGTTGCCACTGGATCGGGAGGGGGTGCGCCGCACCTCGGCTCATGGCCGCAATGCCACACTCCATCTCCTGAAGCCTACGCCGCACCTCAGCTATGCGGCCGTCGCATTGTACTCGCGGTATTACCTCTGAGTCCTCTGCCATCTCCCTTTGTTGACCTGGGGAGAGCAACTCCCATTCGGCCACCCACGGTGCCCTGCACGATCTAGAACACGTGGCTGACCACCCAACCGGGGTCACGACAGGATGTTGTAGGCTACAAGGTCCGGCGGTGCGGAGCTCAGCAGAGAGCGACCACCACCATCACCTTCCAGGCCACACCTCTCAAAACTGAGCCTTTGTTGAGACAGGTCAAAGGAAAACATACAAAGGCTAGGCGATTGAAGGTCAGATTATTATAAGCACTATTTGAAGCTGTGCTGGGCAATGGAGTAAGGGACATAAATACACTGTTATTTGTTTTGTTGCAGCTCATGTGGCGTGCCTCGATGCGAGCACACTGAAGCCTGGATATGTGTGCACTCAGTGGTAAAAGGGTAGTGTGTCAAGTGAAAATGCGAATGTTTGGCAAACAACTGGGTTTTGATAATCTCACTGTTCAAATTAAGTGGTTCGGGAAAGGTGGGATGGGTTGGCACAAGATGTTGCCAACAGAGTTATTGACAAGAGCCTTCCCATGTCCAAGCATCTTGGTTATGCATTTAGGGGAGAATAATTTAGTGAATATGAAAGGCTTAGCCATATTGAAGGGTATGAAGGAAGACATTTTGGAGATCAAACGCTGTGGGCAGGAACAACGATTGTGAGAACAGAATTTTTGCCAAGGAGGAAATGGAGAGATGCCAGGAGGTCTAAGGCTTTTGACAGGGGAGGCGAAAATGCAATTGGAAGGCACGAGGAAGATAGGAATTTTAGAACATACGCATTGATGTTTGGATTGATAAAGCTTGGGGTGAGGGGTTTGTTTGGATTGGGCATGTTAAGGGCTCTTTAGGGGGAAGGGGAGGTGGTTGCTTAGGTTTTTCAATATTTAGTGCGGCCGGGGTTTTACTTTAGTTTGTATGGCATATTGCTAAGGGTTTGTTTTACCTGAAATGTGCACGTTTCATTAAAGCAGATTTTTTTCACACTTTTATATTGACTCATGTGGTTTCTGGCTGCGGCTTCCCGCCCAATCCTGGAGCAGCAACTGACAATGAAGTATCAAAGTACAAATCACATTGCATTGCTCAAAATCACATTTTACAAGCTGAGCAGTAGAATCTACAATCTTTAATTGATAGTTTATTAAAACAATTCAAATTATTTAAAAACATACATGCCTCAATACTCGTGATGAGAATAAGAATATTTAACAGCATACTTTCATCTGTTCAAGGGTAACAGTTAAGCATACTGTGCATGGTGCATTTGAGATATCATACCTCCTAAGCCCCTCTGAGGCACAACATTGAGTTACTACAACTTGCCAGGATATAACAAGACTTGAAAAAGAAAAATGATACGGCATTAAGGTGCCTAATGCTTGTTTCATCGTTTAAATATCCAAATCTGTATAATCAAATCACTATATTAAAATCTAGCAGACAATTTATACAGAGGCTGGGGAAATGAATCATCGCATCTAACACTTTAGTGGAGTAAAATTAGCAATAAATCAGAATAGTGCGCAGACCCGGAAGACCAGCCCCCTTCGTCTCCCTCACAGGAAAAAAAATAAAAATTCCCTATACAATTTGCAAATTTTCAATGGCCCAGCACAACAATTTAACATACAATGGATGCAGTTCAAAACAGTTCATCTCAATTGTTTAACATAATGCACAGACCCCATTAGATTTATTCAGAAGAGATTTCTTTATTCATATTCTTCTTCTTTTATTTCTTTAAAATTTCTCTAGTTCAAATATAGCCTACATTTAAAATAAAGAAGAGAATTAAAAGAAAAATATTTGAGTTGAACTACATCCACTGTATGTTGAATTGTTGTCCTGCACCACTGAAAATTTACTATATTAAAACTCCACTAAAAATAGGCTAAAAATCAATCAATTTTTGATAAAATGTCGAACATACATATATATTTTTTCTCTGCAATCACCACAATTTCTCATGTCAAGAAATTACCTGGACTCTACGGGATGTTTCAGTCATTTATTTACAAGAAACGCCTCTACATAGTGAAGTTTGTGGGCTACCAGAGCCCCTCCAAGACCTCAACGAGATATATATATATATATATATATATATAATCTACTGGCGGTCGCCAGTAGATAGTTATAGTTAGGATCGTGTTTCCATAGGAAATCTGAAAATTCTATTTTGAATAACTTTGGCGCCGGTTGACGGATCCTCGTGAAATTTTCAAAACTAATGGGGCGCTCCGCTCAGCTCCTACCCTGGAAGTCTCGGGGTGATTCGTCAAGCGGGGGCTGAGAAAAAAGGGGGTCCCAAAACGCGTATTCCCCATGCATTTTCCCATAGGACCTTTAGTGGAAGGTACAGCCCGAACGGCTGAACAGAATTACTTGAAATTTGGCAAAGAGGTAGTCCTCAGGTCAGGGATGTGCCTTTTGCATATATGGTGTCAATCTGTTCAGTAGTTCCTGAGAAAATTGCAGTTAAAAGTACATAAATATCTATATGCGCGCACCGTGCGCGAGCGTAATTCTGATTAGTTGTTACATGTCAGTCAACGTTCGAATCGGTCGAAATCAGGAAGTGTCGGCCGCCATTTTGTTTGTTTTCAGTGCGAGAGTGTAAAAGGAAGGTGGCGAACGTGAAAAGGGGGCAGGGTAGAGAGTTCCTGCCCCCTGGCCTTTGTCAGGGGGTCCCTGAAGGCAGAAAAAAACATTTAATTTTTGGATTTTTATCGCGGGGGTGAAAAACCATTAAAAAAAAACAAAAAAATTAATACGTCGTTTATTGGAAAATAAATATATAAAAAAAATAATACATACATACATAACTCAGCATTTAAAAAACCGTACAAATTCACTGAAAAAACCATAGGTTTCACACACGTTATAGTTAGGAATTAGCATTTATATTTCACTCGTAAAAAAAACAATGAAATTCCCCCGTTATAGTTAGTTCAGATAACTATAACTCGCGTGACCGCCACTCTATCACAAGGATGATGTCATCAGTGATGTCAAGAGTGATGCCACTGACCATGTCATGAGTGATGGAATATGTGACGTCATGAGCAGAGGATTGCGGGCGCGCGAGATATAGTTATCTGAACTAACTATAACGGGGGAATTTCATTGGTTTTTTACAAGTGAAATATCCGCCTAACTATAACATGTGTGAAACCTATGGTTTTTTAAGTGAATTTGCAAGGTTTTTTAAATGCTAACCCCTAACTATAACGTGTGTGAAACCTCTGGTTTTTTCAGTGAATATATATATATATATATATTTTTTTTTTTTACCTATTCTTATTAACATTTACGGTGTTTCACATTTGCACTACACAATATTTGCAACAAAACTTCAATATAGTTCTCATTTAAAACACTAGACAGGTTACATATGTTTCAATTGCAATCATGGGGTAGGACGTATCGTCTTCCATCTTCTGTTCGATCCTAGTAACTGCTCATCCTTGCGCGCACACTAGCTCACCTCCCCAATAAGCGACTATTATGACCCCTGTCTAACGCGGTTTACTCGCCCTGTCTCAGTGAGCAATTCCGGCTCCATACCCGGGCTCGGGCAATGTCCTCAACAATAATACACACGATCCATTGAACTTGAACAAATAATCCAATAACAAGAGAATTAAACCAAAGAATCAAAAAGAAGGAGACAAAGAGAACACTGCATGCCAAGGGGGGTACAAGGGTGCACCTGCCTCTGAGGGTGCAGTCACGGTTCTCAATAGTTATGCAATATAGGCAGTACCTCGCATAGGGCACCTGGAGAGGGGGGGAGAAGGGGGAGGGAAGGGAGGAGGAGAGGAGCCCCAACTCTGCAGGCATTGGTCCCACACCCACCGCTTATGGTTTCCCACCCCTGGCGCTGCCTGTCCACTCTCCCAGAGGGGAGAGGCTGTGTGTTGTCGAGTCCCCTTCTGCCAGGCCCATCCGTGTAGCCAAGTGTGAATCACTCGCTACCACTCACCGCCTCCTCACTAGTATTTCGTGCGTGTTCCGGATTTTCCAAGTTCGCCAATACCTCTTTCCATAAATCTGCTATTGGCCGTCTCCGGATACCTCTCGCTTCCTCCCAATACTTAATCTATGAGGAGTCAGGTACACCATATGTATATAGTTGAATTGCGTATATTTAAATCTGGTGTTCCTCTAAATCTGCTTGTGAGATCTCAGTACAGTACCCCATTCCCCATACGTAAATTCCCAGCCTATCACTCTTTCCCACCTACCCTGGAGATCCGTCATGGGGCCAGTAGCTGCGGCAACCAGTGCTTCATGATGCCATTTCACTTGGTGCCCCACTGTGCCCAACGTATTCAGCGCATGTAGTACCGAATGGGACGCAGGCTCATCCCCCTTCCCCCCCATAACTGACCAAAGGTGCGAACCAAGGCTTCATTCTGCAGGAACTGGCTGGGAGAAAAGCCATAGTTATCCATCAGATCTGTACACGGGACTAGGGAGCCACCTTGATTACAGTCGCCCACTGAGTCTATGCCTGCCTCAGTCCACACCTCCAGCTGTTCCAAGGCGAACACCGTCAACGGGTCACCATGTGGTTGCCCAACCAAAGGTAGCGTGGGGGAATACCACGGGGTTCCACCCTGTCTACGCACGCAGGGTTTCCAGGTGTGTATGGCTGTAATCTGCAGCACTGACTTATATGGAACACTGATTGCCGGTCTCAATAATTTGGCCAGCAGTAAAACTGGGTCACCATCGGGGTCCATTAGCCAGTTGCCCTCCGCATTCACACCTTCCATCCCCTGTGCCAGCCACTGCAACTGGGCAGCCAACATGTACAGTTCGAAATCTGGCAACCCAAGCCTACTTGCTCCATCGGACGTTGTAAAGTCTGCAGAGAAACCCGGTGTCTATCATCCCCACAGATCAGGTCTCTCACCAGGGCATTCAAAGGACGAAACCATCCCCAGGGCATCAGGGTCGGCAAATTAACAAAAAAGTACAGCAATCTTGGCAGCATAACCATCTTTAGCAAAGAAACTCTCGCCATGATAGGCAGTTGCAAAGGGCGCTGGAAGTGCACACTTGTCCGGAGAGACCGCAGTGCCCTATCTAAGTTCCCACCCCTCAGATCCTCCAGGGAATGAAAGACATGTATCCCAAGATATTTGAATTTGCAGGGGGCCCAATTGATGTAAGCTGGGAGACATGCTGGCTGAGGCATCGGGCCTACCAAAGGAAACAAGTAGGTCTTTTTCTTGTGAACCATCAAGCACGACAACGTGTCAAATCGCTCCAGAAGTGTAAGCACAGTTGAGGTACCCGATACTGCTGTCTCCAGGTATACCAACAGATCCATCAGCATATAATGAAATCGTATGTATTCGCCCATCCAGTCTAAGACCCAGTCCAGCTGGATGATTGAAATTATATTCCCAGATACATACATACATATATAGAGAATAAAGCAATAATGGGATTTAATATTTTGTGGGAAGACCCCAATTGCTCAGTTTCCCCCATAGCCTAGCCCTGTTGATACTATCAAACCCTTTTATGCAATAATGAAACAAGCATGTAAAGATGGTTTATTGCTGGTGGTCTTATGAACTAGGAAGGCAAGCGCCATTATGTAAATAGCAGGGCCAACATCTTACAAAAACCTGTCTGGAGCCAGGGAATTATATGTGCTCTCACAGCCCATTCCTATAGATTCTTCAGAACCAATGAGGCAGAACGTTTTGAGTCCACATCAACCAAGGTTATCTGTCTGTAATTTTCTGGGTCATCCCTGCTCTCTTTTTAGGTCTCGCCTGAGCCAGCGCTGCTCTGTGAAACTTCTAGTAATCATTTTCAAATGGAACCACACGCTTGTGCGTGTGTTTTTTTTTTGTTCACACCCTATTGGCCTTTGCTTGCGACTTTCTAAGAAAGACAGCACGCAATTGGCCAAAGGCGGGTGCATGTCCCGCCTTCTCTCTCCCCTAGCCTAGGGAGCTCGGGAGCGAGCAGCAGCGCGGCCGGGTGCCAGCTGCATTCCTGACATTCCTGTTGCAGTGCGCGCGCACTGCGCTGGTGTTTTTTTTGGAGTGTTGGTTTTCTAAGTCAAGTAGTTCTAACGTGAACGACACAACAATCAGGCAATAATTCATTATTTCAAGTATAGAAACTAAGACAACTCCCACCCACCACGTAGACCGATATAAAAATTAGAATAATGAATAGCTAAACTAAAATATAGTGACACTTTTTATTGTGCCTTTTCGTGAATTGTAGAGTTAGTGATGGCGGGCCAGTGGCCCCCACATCCCTCCTGTCCGCTCCGAAGCCACCGGAACAAGATGCCAGGAGAGAGAAGCGAACCTCTTCTTCGACCTTCCAATATATTTCATGGCTTCCATAGACAACCTGCCCCAGTCTCCCGGAACATTGCGCACACACCTGGCCAATCGAGTGTTACATTTTTCTTCATCCACATCACTAGAGGGCAGTGTAGACCTACACTGTCCCTTCTGGAAGGATGCCCGCATACAACTGCTTTCCAATGCTCAAAACCATAGATAGCTTACACCCGTTACGTGAAATGCCCACGTTATGCTATTATGCCATGTTGTGTATTTATATGCCATTTTCAGCAAAAATCGAGTGCACTGTAAAAACATGAACAGCGAGTGGCTGCTTTTTGCATTGCTTGTATTTTTTGCACTATTTTTTGGATGCAGAATTCTTTTTAAAATATAGCGCCTAATGCCGGTTTTGCATTTTGCGTAATACACCTAATTCCATAAATGTCCAGGGGCAAATGATTTGAATTTCGCAGACCCTTAGATTTTGATGTTCTACGTGAACGTCCAGAGAGATAGCCGTGGATACTCTCTCGGTGCTGCCCTTTGTGGTTTGATGATGCAGCAGAGTGGGAGATAGAAGCCCCACAGGCCCCTGATTGTTTCCGATTTCTTTCTTTCAATGCTTTCTGTGCTTGCTTATGGCTTTGTAAATGATTAGTGACTTTGCTGTGGGGTTCTTTTGAAATAAGGGTGCTTGCTCGTCCATTAAAAGAAGCAAACACATTTCAATTGTTCATTTTGGGTGGGACTCTTACTGGGATCCACTTCAAAGAAAACTTTTTCTTCCCCATGCCCACTTGAATTCAGTGGCATTCACATAACAATAAGCATCACTAACCCATGCTGAAGCACCTGTAAATGCCAGGCAGCCTAGCTGATGGAAAGTAAGCTACTGACAAACGTGTAAAGATGAATAAACCTCCTTATGGTACGGAACGAAAGACTGTCAAAACAATAAATAAGAGGAGGTCACCGAGTAAAACGGCAAGAGTAAAATGATCAGAAACCAAGAGTAGTATCAGTGTGATCAACTAATGAAGAAAAGAAAAAACAGGAAATTGAGTCAGAAATGCAATATAACATTCTAATACTTTACAAGTCAATAGTGCACATTTTATCGACCTGCGTTGCTCAGCGTATACTCGGCTTACTTCTGCCTTGCCATCGGCTTCCATCTAAAATGACACTACTAACGTGGCGTATATAGATTGGTGGAGGAGAGTATGGTACGAAATAAGCGGGTGGCAAGGATGATACTTTGCTAGTTAAAACACAGTAAAATTACCCTTTTAACTAAAGCTAACAAGCATCAGCAAAACCAATTTGTAAATGCCTGCATATTAAAGGCGAGACCTATTGACAGTGCATTGGCATAGACAATAGATCTCGCCTTTGGGACCTTATAAGTGTTTAGCCATGCAACAGTTGATGTTGTTGCTCCGAGGATATTGTGCTGGATAACTAAACACTTAAAAGGTCCCAAAGGCGAGACCTATTGGCTATGCCAATGCTTGTTTGTGGATGGGACTATGTATTCCCTCAACCAGAATGATGGTATTACGCTATAAGTAAACGTTGTTGAAGACGCTGCTTATTGCATTACTACAAAAGTGTGCAGTATGTGAAAGATGGAACTGCTCAGTGGCATAGTTTAAAATAATGAGCCCTTCCCCGAAGAATGTGAAAAGGGACCTTAGTCTTCCTTATCTTACATATGTTCATTGGCCCTGGGTGGAATGGGACCCCTCTGAATGGTATGAAGGCCCCTGAAGGGTTGGAAGCCGTCTGCACCTTCGAGTCTGCAGCGGTGTGTGATAAGACACAGTAGCAGCTCCAGGGGCTTAAGTTCAGACAGCCCTGAATAAATTAGAGTGTGGTGATTACGAGTCAAATGTGCAAAGACAATATCTAGGATGGTGATCGTGAGTCATGTTGGAAAATACTCTACTACTACCTATGAATCCATCAGCTTGATTTTGGAAAATTCCCCAACTGCTGCCTTCAAATCAAATCAATACTTTACACCAAGCATTGGCAAAACGAAAAGATTTGTCAATCACACTTAAGTACTGACATAAGCAGTATGAAATGCATGCTGCAGTGCAAAACAATTAAAAATAAGCATTGGTAAAGCAAATAGATCTGGCCAAGGACAGCTGGAGTGATGGTGACATATTTTAGATTTTGCTTATTGCAAACGGCTGCCACAAAAAGAAAACATGAAGGCTGTAAAAAATGTAAATTATAAAAAAAAAAGCATCAGACATCATTTTACAAGAACAGTCAGGGTGCTTCCTTGAAGGCAGGTGTAAACCGAACAGGCATAGAAACCATTTTTAGTTTGAATGCCCATTAGAGGAAAATTTAATTATTTGGATGGAAAGAAAAGTTTATACTGGTTTTGGAATACAGAAACCTGAAGCCTTAATTTGCAACACCAAGATTACAAAAAATACAAAGTTAAAAAAAGATAAAGAATGGAAAGAAAGAAAAGCAGTGGAAAAGTAAAGAATGGGCCCATCAGCAGTGAAATTGACTTTCACTTTTTAGGTGTGTATATACGATCAGGCAAAATGTCATCAGCTGATCAGGCAAAATGTACAAGTGAACCAATGGCTGAAGTGGGCTGAACCACTGCCCCATGATCTATGCTGTGGTCGGCAAAATCAAAGTCTGAATGTCAGCTGAACAGAAGACTTGATGAAGGGCTAATCCAAAGCTCCTCTTATGTAGGGGTACCTAGTTTGTATTTTTTTAGTCATGATTTTTTATTACATTAGACTGCTGAGACATCTATACTGGTCTCTAGATCAGATCTCAAAAGGATTGGCGAGTCTGCAATACACAGGCGAGTTAAACAATTAAATGTGTGAAGATAGCTTGTACTTTCAACATGTAAAATAGTGCCTCAACAAGGTAATGGAGGCAGAAAGCTACATCCAAACAGCCAACAGAGAGCAAGTGAGACTACAATACTTCTAGCAGTGGGTGGGAATGATGCCTGCGTACGCCTTAACCAATGATGTAGTTCTCGGGACCAATCCTACCCACTCCAAGCATTTTCAAGATGATGAAAGTCTTCGGACACATTAATCTTGGGATCAGTGTGCCTTTAGGGAGTGTACTATGGTAACCCTAATGTCCTCACACATCTACACCAAAATAGTTTGAAGCAGCTACAGTAGCCCCAATAAACCCAGAGACAGAAGTCTAAAAGAATAAAGTAAGGGTTCCAGCAACCAGGCAGTGGATTCACAAGAATTGTTTTTGACATCCTTTTTTCCTTCCTTTCAAGCAAGTTTATGTGTTATATGTATAACCCAGCAAACCTGTCAAGCAGGAATTGACAATGTAATGACAAAAAGATGTGCACAGCCTCCCCCTGTGAATTTTGTTAGGTCCAGAGGAGTTACGTTTGCTTACTCAGGTCCGCCTATTGTTTGCTCCTGGAAAGCACTGCACACCTTTTTCACACCTATTCTAATGCTAATTATTGACTGGCAGAACTGGAAGAGCAAATGCATATGTAACTTTAACAGGAACTTCAAGCAGGGAAAAGGTACATGTTCCTTGATATTTATAGAAAATATGACTTTACCATTTAATTGGATTTTTAATAACTATTAACAGTTATTTCATTATTTTCTAGCTAGCCCCATTACAGAGATACAGTATTTGTATTTTGAATATGTACTCTGGTTTTTTACATTAATTGCAATATTTAACCAGCTACAGTCCGACTACAATGGTAGACCTTGTACCACATTTTACACTGTCATTGTAGTGGATGGCACAATAGTTGACATTTAACTTGCAGCTCCTGGGTACATTTTATAACATCTATTAGGGATTCATATATAAATTAAGAATATGTATGAATTAGGAATATGTCAGTTCGACCATATTTAAAGGAGGAGCACAGGTATTTTGAACTGGTTAGCACAGGTAAACTGCACACTGTTCTTAAAACAGCAAAAATATTGGGTCCAGTAAAAGGCGAACAATCCAGGGTGACCATGCAGAAAAAGTATTTCCTAACACCATTGCACTTAGTGCATCACAATTAGGAAAACAAAGTAATGGTTGGAATGCTTGAGGGAACCTCACCTGGCAGATCAAGTAGGACTATTCGCATGAGGAGCAAGGCGAGTACTGATCTGCATAAGGCAGGTCTCTGTCTAGAGTAGCACAGTGGGTGAAAATGATGGGATGGAATGCCACCTAGAACACCGGACATGGATTTTGACTAATTGCAAGCAGCCCTCCCATCACCTTTGTATATTTAACTTAGTTTTTTCTTCAATGAAAGACATTCTTGCACGGGTCCCTTCCCTACAAGCAGAAATGCCCCATTTCCATCAGAAGCCCCTAGAAACACCAAGAATCACAGAAATGCCTTGAATCCCAGTGAGACTAAGTTTAATGGCCTGTAAATCTTCATTAAGCCAAAGAATATTGAGGATTCAATCCAGAAAGATACACACGGGGAAGCCATTCACCCTCATGTTCTTTCTCTTTGCTGTGACTTAAGGTCACTAGCTTTCTCTGCTCCATATTGGACCACTTTGCCAGAACTATGCCCTGACCCTTATACCTCCCAGCAGCATCTTGTAGAATATTGTGTCCCCGTCTAGCACCACGTATAACAAAAAATCTAAAACCTCCTTTCTTAAGTATTTGCTATTGTCATGAGAAGACAATCCTGCGTAGTGGAATTCTGCTGCCTTTACATTTTTCTACAAAACTCTTCTATGAATTCTAGATTACAACAAAGGCAAATATACTGCTTTCAAATCGCTGAATCTCTATTGCATCACTGTATCTCTGCGTTGTTGTCTTGACTACAGACATATCGTACTTACCCTTCTTACGTAGCCTCTTAAAGAGTGTATATTTTGTTCTCAATACTGTGAGTAGTACCTAGCAGTTTCTTTAGAAATTATAGAATTGAACTTTCTCATTTTGGAGTTCGGCTCCGATGCCCTCAAGAAACCCTTGAGCGCTTCTGATATTGCCTTGAGGTCAGAGTCCTTACGTGGAGGAAACCACCTTTGGTTCTTGTCAATCACGGTTTGTTTTCTCCCAGTGACATGATGAGGTGCTGCTATTGGTGAATGCTCTGCTATCAGCACTTCTCGTACGTAGCTTTTATTTGGTGGTGGGTAGAAAAGTCGGTTCTCTGGCAGCTACAGCTCCTTCCCCTTGGCTGCACCTCTCTCATCCTCTTGGAATAACACTGCTTCAGAGTGCACCTCACCGCTGCCAGGTCCTCCATGGTGGCTTTTGAGTGCCCCTTCTGCACTCTGTTAAGAGCTCCAATATAGGTGAATTTGCAAGCCAAAGGCCTAGTGCCACCGTCTGTATGTAAGCCTGCTATTCGGTCTGCCACGGTGGTACACTCTGGAACAAACATCTACCAGAAGAAGTTCAGGACAAGATTCCCACCACCAACAGGGCTCACTTAACATTATCTGTCAATTTTGAGTCCTGTCTCATGCTGCAGAATGAGGGCTCAACGGTGGAGCTGGACCAGAGATCCCAAAGAAAGTGACCATCTTGGAGCTCTGCATGTTCTGAACTCTCCCGCTTCCTTTTAATTAATTCTTCAAACCCTAGCATACTTGAGTAACGGGTGTCCAATCCTGCACTAAGCCACTGGAGGGAGGACTGTCTTGCAGCCAGTCCATACATCCGATTCCTGCACGGGGCTAACCTAATCTGTGCACTGCCTTTGGTTGCGCACAATGAGGACTGCATGCATAGGGTGGCCTTTCACCAGGCCCTGCCCCATGTCTAACCTGGTTAGCCATCCCCGGGTTGTCCACAGGGATCTAATCCTAACCTACCGTGGATGGCCAAGACTGTTGCGCACAGCCTTTGGCACTGCATAGAGCGAGTTCGACCCTGTGCCTACCCCAATTGGGCGGCAACCATCCTCCCAACCCACTTTACAACAGAGTATTGTCCCTGTAGGTTTTGTGGTTTTTAGTTTTTGCCTCCATGAACCCTAAATTTGAGTTTGCATACCCCTATAAGACATAGGAAACCCAACAAGGGTTCACAGGCCCTACAGTATTCATGGACCCTGCTTACAGGTGTGGCATCCTGAGTGAGGGGCCAAGTTTGAGGGGTCCCTCTTTGGGTCTATGGACCCATGAGCTAGGTCATCAGTGAACCCTAAGCTGTAATGTGGGACGTAGGACCCAGCCTAAGGGTCCACAAATCCAGCAGTTAAATTTACTTTTAAAAAAAATTAACAAATGGGGATCCTTTGGGTCCTCATCCCATTGGCATGACTCAGAGTATACTCACCCTGCCCATTTAGTTGTCCTTTCAGTTGTTTTTATAGGACCTAGACACTGAGCCCTCTGTCCTGTAAAGCCACCCGCAACACAAATCTTGCTGTCGCAGCCAGCCAAGTAAAGCCTTTAGGTCTGTGGGCTAGACTTTGGATCCGTGCAACTGAAATGAACAATGGGATAAAAGTTCCATCATCAAATTAGATTCCCTTATTTTTTTTAAAACAAATTTGGTCCACAGACAGTTCTCTAACCCAGGTCCGAGGACCATCCATGAACTAACGGTTCAGATATCTCCATAATTTAACTCTGTGAAGCCCACTCCACACATTTTTCTCATGCTACTGAACAAAATTGTCTGAACCAAGCACAGTCACTCCTCAGTGTAAAGTTTTATAGTTTCCTCCCCAGTTTGGTTTAATTCCATTCAGCATTTTTTCTGTAGCGGGGAGAAAAGATGCAATGGTAGTTAAAATGGGAAATGCTCTACTTATTCCATCCATTTGTTACCCCACCCGCCCCACACACTTATCTGCAGAAAACACAAAATGCCAAGAGTAAGGCAGGCCCTTTGTCAGGCCATACACCCAATCACTGAGATTGATTAACCTGTACAGCAGCAGCCAACCACCACTGCACACTGCCGTCAGATCTGCGCAGTAGGCGTTGACCACAGGGCCTGGCCTTCGGACTGGTCCTGTGGCTAACCCCCACGCGGTGCATAGCCTTTGGCAGCCAACCCATTGCAGGTGACCTTGCACTGCCCTATGAAAAGATCTGTTATTGAGTTTTGTGGGTGATTCACAGAAGAAACGTTAAGCTTTTGTTTGACTTTTTTGCTTTTTAAGTCTGGCATTAGCCAAGACCTTTTGATTTTACTAAAGTATGTATAGCATACTTACATATAGGGCTTTCAGACACCTCTCTTCATCCACTCGTCTGTTGTTGTGTCATTCACGTTTTGTTGTCGCCCACTACAGATGATAGAATTGGGCAATGGGTCAGCCTACGTAAGCCAATGGTTAACTTTCCTTCAAATGACTGCATTTTGCTCTTTCACAAGAAGCACATTCAGGCACTAGCTAGTTCCTTTCAGTGCCAGTGTTTTTTATTTACTTTATAATTACTTTAGTGTTGCCTTTATGTTTGAGCCTGATGTGATAGCAGGGTGCTTCCCATATGAACACAGGGAACAGTCCATCTTTATCAAATCCCATCTCCTCCCACTGTTGTTATAAATTCCTTTCAAAGTATTTTGCTTTTCTGACTGCTGCTATTTCATAGCTTACCAGAGTATGTCCATTTGAAACGGTTCTGTATTAAATTATCCTGTTTTTACATTTTTCTCTCTCCTTCCTCCCTTTCTTCTCTCCAATTTCTTTCCTTCTTTCTTGCTTTCTTCCTTCCCTCTTCCTCCTTTTTCATTCCTCCTTTCTTTTCCTATTTCTTACTTGCTTTCATTTCCTTTCTTTCTTTTTTTCCTCTTTCTTTCTAGAGGCTTGCAGCAGTGCCAGACGGATTGACTTTTTATAGTCTGTGTTAGCCAAGAACTTTTGATTTTACTAAAATATTCATACTATGTATGGTATGTGTGTGTTTTTTAGACCGAAATTACGTTTTCCCCGTAGCAAATGATTTGTTTTTTAAACTGCTAAGAGCCCGGCATATTCCCAAACAGGAAAGTTTTGCAAAAATCACGACAAAACAAAAATTGCCAAAAGGCTGGCAGCCAAGGCCAGACCTGTTGGCTTCGCCACTGCTTGTTTTAGTTTTTTTGTGTTATAAATGAACTACAGTGGAACTTAAATTGCAAATAGCCACTTAATAAGGGAACCACATTTTGTTTCTTTATTAATGCCTTTACTTGCTATTATCCCCTGTCTTTTCGTTCTCAATACTGTGAGTCTACCAAGTTTAATGTTGCACAGATTACATTTTACCATCTGGACATTCAATTGCTTTCTCTCCGGAGTCACGGGTGAAAAAATAAAACAAATTATGGAGTCTTTAAAGGGTGTTCTCAGTCTTTCCTAAGCAGAAGTCTCCCTCCTCTTGTTGACAAGCAGATGTTGGCCTTGGCAACCTTCTCAGCTGAGTCAGTCTGAAGTGTAAAATAGTAACAAGCATTGGAAATGCAATAGGTCTCGCATTTGCTTAAGTTAGAGCTACTGGCGTTGTAAATGGCTTGTAAATTACCATGTTTTTTATCCATGTGTTACGGAGTGTATGTGGTGTGTATCCCAAATCACATCTCACTTGAGGGAAACTCCCATGACCGCCACATTTATCAGCTCCTAGAATGCTTTGCAGACCTTCATTCTCCTGCTGTTACAGGACCTTAGACGGCAAGGAACACAAGACAGGCCATTGCCTTCTCAATCAGTTCTTCAATTCTAGTAAGTAGCCGTTGCTAGCTACCCAAGAAGATGTACCTTCTTCTGCTCTATGTCTCATTCCCACTTGCTGTTATTTGCCCTAAACCTTTCTTGCAGAGCATCTTTTGAATGTTACAAAAGCGCACTCTGTGGGAATAAAAAGCTACTGTGGGAAACATAGCAACATAACAGCAGGAGGAGGTTTATACAGTCCTGCTTAATGTTTTCTACCTTTTGAAGCTGTAACAGTGACACGGATGACAGAATGTATTACAGTGCAAAACAGACCTCCCTCTATTCGTATTAGGTTTACCATAACCATAATAATTTTTTGACACAAGGGCCAGTGGGTCAGGGTATCCCTATCCTGCCCTTTATACCTTAAATATTTTTAGGCCATAGAGACAGGCTCCCAGAACCTTGTAATGGTGGCAGCAACATTTCTGTTTGTGTTGCGGCTAGCCAATCAAAGTGTGCGTTTTCACGGGAGCAGAACTCCTGCGAGAGCAGGCAAGCCGATGGGGGGAAAAAAAAAACTCTCAACCAACAGAATCCCTATATATATTTTTTTATTTTGATCAAGAGTTCTGTGAGAGTCCCGCAAGCCCAACATTCTAGAAATCTATAAATGTTGATCCTTAATTTCTCAAAAACTATTGTATGGATTTACACCACATTACACAACGCACACTTTCTGAATAAAGATCTAGCTTTTTGCCACATTTAGTATCATTCTGTTAAGGCATTTTTGTTGTAGCCCTGTTCAAATATGCGTATGGAAATTTTATGGGGAAATTGTGTTTTGGGACCACCTTTTTTCTAGTCCCCGCTTAACGGATCACCCCAAAACGTTTCAGGAAGAAGTTCATTGTGGTGAATAAACTTTTTGGGTAAGTTTCATGAAGATTCGTCAAACTGCATCAAAGTTATTAGCAAAACATCAATTTCCTATGGTAACTATGTCCTTACTATAACTTCACAGTTGCGAATGCCACCCTGTAAGATAGATAGACAGACAGACAGATAGATTAGATAGATAGACTTTTCAGAACAGTGGATGCCGTTTCTATTGCCGTGATACTTTAGCACAGACATCTTCAAACAGTTGGTTGGTGCAGTGGGAAATAGTGGCTTGTGTGTTTACAGAGCGATGAAATCCCAGCCTGTGGCAAAACACACTATGAATATGTAATTATTATTTATATCTATATATTTTAATAATACGTTTTCAGACCATACCGAGAATCATTTTTAAGTGTCCATTAAAAGCTTGCACTCCAGAACTAATCTTATAACACCCGTAAAATTAATCGCAAGAAAAATAATTCTCACAGTGGAGCTCCAAGTGACTCCATCAAACGGCTCCCTCGGTGGAGCGGGAGTGCTTGGATAATAACTTCACGAGTGGCAGGCTCCTTACCTGAATACCGCTGGGGAGCTTGAGGGGACAGACGCCCTCTTCCTTGTGCTGGGGCGGTCGCTGTCTTCTTTCACCGCCGCTGTTGCTGCAGACTTGCCGCCACACGTAGGGAGTACAGGACCACGACTCCCAGGAATCTCTGTGACTCCGCCCCCACCCGGCAGCACTTCCGCGCCCGGAGGCGCTAAATTCAGACGGCTCCCTTGGTGGAACGGGAGTGCTTGGATAATAACTTCACGAGTGGCAGGCTCCTTACCTGAATACCGCTGGGGAGCTTGAGGGGACAGACGCCCTCTTCCTTGTGCTGGGGCGGTCGCTGTCTTCTTTCACCGCCGCTGTTGCTGCAGACTTGCCGCCACACGTAGGGAGTACAGGACCACGACTCCCAGGAATCTCTGTGACTCCGCCCCCATCCGGCAGCACTTCCGCGCCCGGAGGCGCTAAATTCAAACGGCTCCCTCGGTGGAGCGGGAGTCCTTGGATAATAACTTCACGAGTGGCAGGCTCCTTACCTGAATACCGCTGGGGAGCTTGAGGGGACAGACGCCCTCTTCCTTGTGCTGGGGCGGTCGCTGTCTTCTTTCACCGCCGCTGTTGCTGCAGACTTGCCGCCACATGTAGGGAGTACAGGACCACGACTCCCAGGAATCTCTGTGACTCCGCCCCCACCCGGCAGCACTTCCGCGCCCGGAGGCGCTAAATTCAAACGGCTCCCTCGGTGGAACGGGAGTGCTTGGATAATAACTTCACGAGTGGCAGGCTCCTTACCTGAATACCGCTGGGGAGCTTGAGGGGACAGACGCCCTCTTCCTTGTGCTGGGGTGGTCGCTGTCTTCTTTCACCGCCGCTGTTGCTGCAGACTTGCCGCCACACGTAGGGAGTACAGGACCACGACTCCCAGGAATCTCTGTGACTCCGCCCCCATCCGGCAGCACTTCCGCGCCCGGAGGCGCTAAATTCAAACGGCTCCCTCGGTGGAGCGGGAGTCCTTGGATAATAACTTCACGAGTGGCAGGCTCCTTACCTGAATACCGCTGGGGAGCTTGAGGGGACAGACGCCCTCTTCCTTGTGCTGGGGCGGTCGCTGTCTTCTTTCACCGCCGCTGTTGCTGCAGACTTGCCGCCACACGTAGGGAGTACAGGACCACGACTCCCAGGAATCTCTGTGACTCCGCCCCCACCCGGCAGCACTTCCGCGCCCGGAGGCGCTAAATTCAAACGGCTCCCTCGGTGGAGCGGGAGTGCTTGGATAATAACTTCACGAGTGGCAGGCTCCTTACCTGAATACCACTGGGGAGCTTGAGGGGAAAGACGCCCTCTTCCTTGTGCTGGGGCGGTCGCTGTCTTCTTTCACCGCCGCTGTTGCTGCAGACTTGCCGCCACACGTAGGGAGTACAGGACCACGACTCCCAGGAATCTCTGTGACTCCGCCCCCACCCGGCAGCACTTCCGCGCCCGGAGGTGCTAAATTCAAACGGCTCCCTCGGTGGAGCGGGAGTGCTTGGATAATAACTTCACGAGTGGCAGGCTCCTTACCTGAATACCGCTGGGGAGCTTGAGGGGACAGACGCCCTCTTCCTTGTGCTGGGGCGGTCGCTATCTTCTTTCACCGCCGCTGTTGCTGCAGACTTGCCGCCACACGTAGGGAGTACAGGACCACGACTCCCAGGAATCTCTGTGACTCCGCCCCCACCCGGCAGCACTTCCGCGCCCGGAGGCGCTAAATTCAAACGGCTCCCTCCGCGTCGCGGGACGCGCGCGGGCGGCGCCGGGCTAAGCCCGGGCAAAGGGCGGGCCCTCTGTGGCCCTCAGAGGCCTGAGGAGACTGGGCTGGGCCAGAGACGCTGTTTCAGCAGGACCGCGGCATATATAGCACAGGTTGTGGCACACATTAGTAGGACGTCTGGACTCGTCTATAGTTTTAATTGTTTTTCAATACAGAACACCAATAGTAGATGGTGTAATTGCTATTACAATTCAGTAAGCTTTATTGGGGGCTGTGCCTGTTGATAATATGTCGAAACCTAAGCCTCCGTCTGGGCCACGCACCTTGGATAACTATCTGGTCCAGAAGGTCAGTAAGATAAATTCTGACCACGCACCTTGGATAACTATCTGGTCCAGAAGGTCAGTAAGATAAATTCTGAAAGGCGACAGTCATTAGGGAAAAATAGTTCCCCACAACCGGAGAGCCCTTCTAGGGGTTCATCAGTTTTTAGTTTAGAGGATGCGAACAATCATTCCAATATTATAATTTCGGATGTTGTAGAGATGGGACAGTCCGATTCTGAGCAAACCACCACCAATGAGGTAGAAATAGGAGACAATCCTGATATGGTGCTACAATGTTCACCGACCCCCGTAGCTCGGCCAGTTAGAACATGTAGGAAAATTCCTAATGAGAAGGGGGGATTGCGTAGCGTACGGAAACGAGCAGACTCACCCGTTAAAGTACTTGAAACAAATTTAATGGGTAAGTCCAATAAGGTTAGTGTAGACGATGATATAATAACTAACCTAGAGGAGAATATTAACTCAAAGATTAGAGGCATTATAGACCCACTGCTATCAAAAATTGAGGAATTAACACAAGAGGTTGCAAGATTGGGCGGATTGCTTAGCAAGGTCTTGGATAAACCAGGAGGGGTGATCACTGCCACAACCGCCACAATTAGCAATCAATGTAAATGTTATACACAGGGAGACCCTTCTATTAAGGACATAGGCAGTAAAGGAAATGTCAGTGTCGACCCCATAACACCTCAAGGGAGTATTCACTTAGGCAGTCAGGCTACGCCTGTTATAGGAAACACAAATGGATGGGAAGAAACTAACAAAAGGCATGCTGTTAATCTCCCACCTGAGTGTGCTCCATACGTGGTGGTATTAACAAAGGTACCGCCGCTTGATAATAGGGGGCATCAAGAAACACATGATTCGTTAAAAAATAAATGTCTATCATGGCTGAATAGGCAATGTGGTTTCCCATTGAATTTCTCTGATAATGTTTTGACTACCAGGAGAGTCAAATGGATAGGGAGTTCTAGGAAAAGCTCAAAGGGGGACTGCGTAATTGTAAATTTTAAACATCCGCAACATGTTACTACAGTCCTCCTAAGAGCTGCATCTCTCCCAATCTCCGATGGTAATGTAAGTGCCCGGGCGCTAGGTTACTTTTATAATCATCTTAATGCCAACCTACGGGATAGTATTAGAACTATTACTTACCCGCCCACCTTTAGATCTTGTTTTGATATTCCCACACAAAATAGATTCCATGCACTTAGCTCCCTGGACTCTAATGATTGACGTATACAAAAGACGGAGATATGTCTGGCAAGGGAGGAGGGACCCGATGGGGACGATCATGTGGATGACCGTGCTCCTGAAATAATACTTAGGGTCTCAGGATATACGCCTAATCAGATTGAGGCAGAGAATAATCAAGAGGGTTTTGTGAATTCATGCAATTTGGGCCAAACAAGTGGGGTTGTCAATGCTGATGGAAATGTTCAAGGTTCCGCCAATGGGTCTACTACCAGAATAGGTATATGTTCCAGACTGGTATGCTGGAACGTAGCCGGTCTGAAATCCAAGGGCAGAGATCCTGGTTGGGAAACTTTTATTAATAGGTATGATATTTTATGTTTCAAAGAAACCTGGTGCAAAAGTGATGTTGACTATGAAGGATTCGTTTCATATAATTTACCAGCATGTGGAGAGGGTCCGGGAAGAGCTAAGGGGGGTTTACTCACCCTTGTTTCGGTCCACCGTCAAATATTGGTGATAAAATATGTACCGGTGGGTGATCTTGTCCAGATGCTCTGGATTCGTGAAGGCAAAAGCCGTAATATCCTTCTGATCAATTATTACAACAATATTTTTGATAGCACTAGGAGTAGAATAATAACTGATATGGCTAAGGCTATTGACACCCTGAGCTTGGATTCCAATGTTGTATTTGATATTATTTGGTGTGGGGATTTTAATACTTCATTATGGGAATTATTACCGACAAAGGCATGTGGGGTTACTAATAACGCCGGTTGGGAGGTTCCACACTTTGGTCATGATATGTATGGAGAAACTGTGAATACATTAATGGGGTGCCTTGACTTGGAAATTTTGGATTGTTGTAGGGACAGAAATGGTCTACCTGTCCCCACATTCAAGAACTGGCGCTCTAACTCTGTAATTGACCACGTGTTGGTATCTTCTAGTATTGTCGATTGTTTTGCCCCACTGGAAATTGAAATAATGGTCACAAGTGACCACAACTGTATTATTGTGACCATGACTTTGTGGGAGGAGAATGTTAGAGAAGTGGGGACTACAGTCGGAAACATAGAAGCCCACCGGGCTAATGGGATAAGACTTAGGTGGATAGGGGCAAAAGCATCTGAATTGACAACATCCATTATAAAGATGAATTTAGCAGATATTGTTTTTATTTTAGAAAATAGATTGGATCATGAGCAGGTCTTATCTAGTTTTATAGGGATCAACACTGCCATTAACATGGAGTTTACAGGTGGTAATAGGGGGTGTTCAAAACCTGGACCTGTTTGGTTTGACCAGACCTGTTCTGCTGCCTTGACTAACCTTAAGCAGGCCCTAGCAACAAAGCCTAGGGATAAAACGTCAGTAATAATATTAAGGTTAGAGTATAAAAATGCCATTAAAACTAGGAAGATAGTTCTTCAACAACAAGCCTGGGATTCTCTCAACCAAGCGGCAGAACTTTCTAATGGTATGTTATTTTGGGCAACAGTCAACTCCCCATTCCTTAAGGAGACAAATACACCTGAGTTAACAGCAAATGTCTCCAGTGAAGGATGGATTACTCATTTTTCAACCATCTTTGATTCAGGTAAAAAAAACTAATGCCGGCCCATATAGTTGGCCTATATTACCACTCGAAATCTCTGAGGAAGAAGTTGAAAGGGGGATTAGGGCAAGCAAGGGAGGAAAGGCCCAAGGCCCGGATGGGGTCCCAAGTGATGTGTACAAGGAAGCACCGGAAGTATGGGGCCCCTTGTTGACTGTTGTTTTCAATGCCGCGGTTTGTATAGAACCACCTCCGACTTGGGAGGAGTCTATTATCATACCAATATATAAAAAAGGATCCAGGTCTGATGCAAAAAATTACCGACCTGTCTCATTACTGGATTCTTCCGTAAAAGTCATGAGCAGGATTATGCTGGTAAGATTGGAAGAATGGGCAGAGCAGGATGGTATTTTGGCAGATAGCCAATATGGTTTTAGGAAAGGCAGGGGTACGCTCGATCAATGCATTAATTTAGAATTATTGATCGGGAAGTATAGTGATGCAAAACCTGGCCTTATATATTTGTGCTTCGCTGATTTAAGCAGTGCTTTCGACATGGTTGACCACTCAATCTTGTGGTCAACCTTGTTCAAACTGGGTGCGCCAGAGGGCATAATTTATTTTCTTGCCAGGATGTATGAGAGATTAAAAACATGTGTACGTTTTGGTAGGAGGGGAGAATGTACCCCATACTTTAGCGTTAAACGAGGCATAAGGCAGGGTTGTGTTTTAGCTCCTCTTTTATTTATTTTATTTATTAATGGAATTGATGCTATTTTAAAGGAAGTTAATGCAGATGCTCCCATGATCAATGGTGTATCAATGCCGGTGTTACTATACGCCGATGATGCTGTGTTGTTGTCCAGAACTCCGGTAGGGTTGCAACGATTGATGGATAGTTTTGCTTCCTTTATTGACAACAAAAAATTAGTTATTAACAAAAGCAAAACGTACACCATGATCTGTGGTCCAAAGAAAATAAAACAGACAACGAAAGGGTTTTTTATTGACAACGCAAAAGTACAGCAAGTGGACAATTTTTGTTATTTAGGTATAACTTTTTCTAGTGACAAAAAGTGGACCCACGAATTTAATAACATACGCAATAAAATGGCTAGAAACGCCCACGGAATTTTAAGATTTGCTGAGAAAATTGGGGACCGTAGGACCAAGGACATGATAAAAATTTATCAGGCAAGATGCGTAACAATTGCACTGTATGGGGCAGGAATCTGGGGTTATTGCTGCGCACATAATTTGCAGCTGGAAGAGAACTCCTTCCTTAAAAAACTTTTATGTTTACCCATATCGGCCTCTAACGCTCTGAGCCATCAGGAACTATCTGTGAACTATCTACTTGACCTTTTGTCACTTAGACCTTTGATGATTTGGCGGTCTATTTGGCTGAATGAGGAGAAGTCCTTTACTAGGTCTATTATCCAGGACTGTTTGCGATTAGACAAAGTTATAGCAATACCCTGGATTAAATATATTATTGTGTGTTTCTCAGATATTTTTAACCTAAATATTGTAACTGATCCGAATGCTGTTTTATTGATCCCCAAAGTAGAGTTAAAAAGGGTCTTTCTAGCTCATGCTGAGAGGAAGAGAACTGTTATTGCTGGTACTCTGTCCACTGTTATGTTTTATAACAGATATTTATCTATGGATGGATTCCCTGTCTACCTAACCCTTGTCACTAGACCGACGCATACATTTGTGCTAACTAGACTCAGATTTGGAATAGTGCATCATCTGGTGGCCCATCCGATAATGAAAAAATATCCATCAGGGCCTTGTAGATGCGACGGGATTTCCAAGCAGAGCACAATGCACTTTTTACTATTTTGTAAGCTGTACTCTAATTTTCGTATTGTCTTGCTTAAACCCATGTTTGTGAAATATGGAACACGTACGGTGGAGCACGCAATGAAATTGATTTTTAATTTACAATCTGCGGATGTATGTTTTTATACCGCCACTTTTTTAAACAAATGCATCAATTCCAGGAAAAACATGTGTTTTTAGCTGTACAAATGTCATTTTATTTGTATAAACAAGATCATTGTTTTAAACAATTATAGTGTTTTAAATGTATTATCATGTCTGCCATAAGTTGTTCGTATTTTGTATATTTTGATTCTATGATTGTGTATGCTTTCATGGTCATTAATTTGTACCGAATAAAGCTGAATTGAATTGAATTGACTCCATCAGTGAAAGCCTATACTAGTTCCAAAGCAGCCTTTAAGTTCAGTGCTTAACCAATTGTACAGGGTCAAGAAGTATGAGGTGAAAACCATGGCCACTGGACTTATGAGAACCAAATCATGTGTCAGGGGTGGCAAGAAAAGGCAAATTATGAGGCATAATGCGCCACATTTTGTGATAGCAGTGCTTCATTATACTGTAATTTTTACATTTGTTAACACTTTCTGGGCATAGGTTTCACCCCATTAGTACCAATTTGACACATAAATATAGCAAGATGTAACAGAAATGTGACCAGTCAATGTTAGAGAAGGGACTTTTACTGTGCGGCAACATGTGTTGCTGTGTTTTAGGAACCTTTGATCAGTTTGAGCTTGCTAATAACTAGAGATTATGCAACAGATGATGGATTATGTGGCAAAAAGGGCTAATCCATAATTATGCACAAAACACTGAGGCCAAAAAAACCGTCTAATTCCAGTGGCCCTAACTAAACCCAATTATGGCAGTTTTACTATTCTTCCTTGTCTGAATTAGGGGCCAGTGCACACTTGTTGGGCTAGTATTGTTGTGTGCCTCGGAGCAATGCCCTGTGTGAGGTGAAAATTAAAACAAAGGGGACACCTTCGTTTTGGCACCAGAAAAGAGGCAGCGAGGAAGATGGAGTAAGATGGGAGCTCATGTTCTTGACAAAGGACAGAGGAAACAGCCCACTTCACAAGGCAGTAACTATCATTAGAGAAGCAGGGGCACTGTGGTCCAGCGAAGTGAGGTACCTATTGGATCACAATTATTAGTGTCTTTCTCTAAAAAAAGATAACAGGGGTTCATTTTCATTGGTAGCATTAGGACAGCGGGCATCTTTGCTGCAAAAGGGGGGGGGCAACATGTGGGGCTTACTCTTTTTTTTTTCTTTTTTATTATTTTAGGGGGAGGAGATGTGCCCTAACACCGAGAGCTGCTGACATTGGACCTGAGGAACCGGGTTCAAGCCCTGGTGTCAGCTCAGCATTCTGTGGTTCTGGGCAAATCTCTTAATTTCCCTGTGCCTAAAACAATGAATCTGACCTTTTGTAATGTGATTGGTGCTTTTGTAAAATGTTCCAATGCTGTGGCCAAGTCTGCACTATATAAACCTCCAACATAAAAAGGGACAAAGAGGCTGTTTCAAGCTTGAAGTGATATCAGACATGGTGGGGAAGGGTTGAAAGAGGCAGAGGAGTTAGACTGCTACTCAATGGCCACAGCTTTCATCAGAGTAGTAGGCGCAACCGGCGCCTAGGGTGTGTCGGTGTTTGCCCTGCATGACATTTCTGCAAATCAATTTGTTCTACTACAAGTCTCAAATTTATTGTGGATTATGAGCTACCGAAAAGTATCCATGAAATGATATCAAATTTTGCTCCTGCACTCAGCCCTATCCCTCCCGCTCCCCTAATCCTTATCAATATGTTTTGGAACCTCTCCATCCCCTCCAATTCGAAGCACTTTGCTTTGGAGAGCTCAGAGCAAAAATGTTTGAAGACCTCTGCTTTAGCATATGTCCCAATTCAGGGAAATAAGACCATACTTTTTTTTGCATTCACTGTATGAAGTATTGGGGCATTTCCTTAACAGCAATTTTTTTTCTGTCACCGAAATAGATAAAAATCAAAATTATGATTCATATGCATCCACTTCATAGAAATCCCCAGCAATGTGGAAGGCTTTCAATAATATGTCACTGCAGTAACGGTTTTTATCGTCCATTTTAAGTAGAGTTTAGGGATCCTTACCAAATTACATTGATTTCTGATACTATATGTTCAGCTGAGAAGGAGGTTGCAAGACCAAACACTTACAAGGGCTTACAACCTGCCCATTACTTATTATTGGCTTATTTTATTGTCACCCTAATTTACAATCTTTCTATTCAAAGCGTCCTTGTTTCAGCCTATTCCTCTTGTGGTTGTCTCTACCATGGAGCATAGATACTTGACTATCTCTTTGACAAACTGGCTTCTATGCTCTCAATGCTCGCTTTTAAGGAACTACTTTTTCTTTTTTGTTTAAGCACTTCTCAAGACTGCATGTGTTTTCTAGCTGTCTCCCTCGTCTGATTTTCTCCCCACCTTCCACGTAGCTTTCTCTCACCCATGTGCTTATCTCCACCCATCCGCACTCATGTTTCTCACTCTTGCCTGTGTGCTTCTCCCTTATACTCCATGTTGTATTATTTTGCCTGTGTGTTTCTCACTTTGCCTCACTGATCTCTCACTCATGTTGCTTCTACACCCACCAGCTTCCACAACCCACTCCCGCAACCTGCTAATCATTTTAATTTTGGAACACTCTTTCACATTAGGTTTTAAATAAGCGCTTTTGTGTTTTTTTTTACCTATTCATCTTGGTAAGAGTAAGAGGGTGGAGCGGTCTGAGGCCTTTACAAGCCATCCCTTACAAACACCACTTCCTTCTTAGGCCGCTGCAGCAAACATCATGTGCTTACTTTGCGGATTATAGCTCCTTCCTTCAGTGGGCACTTTCAGAGTTGATTTGCACCATTCTGGATTTAAGGCACTGTCGGCACTAGTGGGGCAGGACCTGCAGCATGTGCTCCCCTTCTTTAACGCAGGGCACTATACAGTGGAGGTGTATGCAGGCCACCTAAATCGCACAAAGCCCAAGGATGGGGTACGAAGAGGGGTAACAGATCATTATTTTTCCTTTCCCTAGACACGATTAACAGCTAGTAGAGCTCTCTCCGTCTCGTAAATAAGGCATTTTAAATGCAGGTTTTGAAAGGAGTGTTAATGTTAGCCCATTAGCAAGTGATGCTGGCATTTGCATCTGAAAGGCATCTCTGCTCTCAGCTTCTGACTGTCCAGGCCATGCTATGCAAGTGCATTCAAAATACCCTTTATTTTTAGGTCTCGTGACGTAAGCAGCGCATGCGCTGCTCATCCTACGAGGGCTTCTTGGAATCGATAGCCATGTCCCAGCTCCGCCCATGTTTTGCATTGGTGTGCGTTGTTTTGCATCACCAATTATGCAAAAACCGGGTGTTATGATTGTCCAGGAGGGTTTTTAGTCCCTCCTGGTTACCACCCTGTCTCCTTTGGTCCCCGCCCACCAGGATTGCATCTTTTACTAGGGGCGGGACACAGTGGCTCCTAAATAGCCGTTATGCACTTTTTTTATTATCACTCTGCTTTGCCAAAGGCAGCCGCATGTTTATTTTTGCATTATAATTGCATTGCGCTTTAACATAAAGTGAAAGCGCGATGCAATTATAAACAAGCGGCTGCCTTTGCCAAAGCTGGGAGCTTGTTAATGTGAGTGAAGCAGATCAGGATCTCACTAAATTACTCAGACGATTAAGGAAATGGGACAAGATGCAGGGGGAATTTAGAGAGGAGAGTGAGTGTACTGTCAAGCCCGATTGATTTGAAGTTGAATTTACAAAGCTTTGATTGCCATTGACGAGGCGTCGAAGCGCTTCACGTCAAGAGAGTATGTTTGGTTTAGGCTGGCTTCATTTCTCGTTAAAGTGCCACACAGCTGCACAGGAGGCGACGCTGCTGAAAGAAATGACAGTAGTTTGAGGTCTGTTACTTAACAAGAGTAGCGATGGGCGAACAGCCTCTGCGGCTCCTTGACAACAGAAGAGCAAGGGGGGTGATGTGGTCCCCGTTTTGTACGCGTTTGAAAACGTTCAGAGCAGCACCGTGCAAGCCAGCGACTTTCTGATAAACACCTACAGCTGGACCCAAAACAAAGGCCTAACAGCTAGACGTCAATGTTGGTAAATACGTGTGTGTATTGAAAGGGCTGTTAGCATCAGTGTTTGCTGTTGACCCAAGCAGAGTTCCAAGCTGTTCACCACTTTTCAGTGTTCGACAAGTTAATTCGGCTTCTTTTCATGGGTGAGCTTATAACTACCCTTGTCAAGAGTAGCCTGCAGAAAAGACATAATATTGAATAAAAATGCATCATCACAATGCGTTTTTTGCGCACATATGTATAGCGACATGTTCAATGTGTGTCCAGTGGCCAGTTAGCTCAGTTGGTTACAGCGTGGTGCTAATAATGCCAAGGTAGGGTGACCAGACGTCCCGGTTTTCCCCGGACGGTCCCCGTTTTTGGAGAAGTGTCCCGACACTTCTCTCAAAGTGAGTCAAATGTCCCCGTTTTAGAACAGTGTCCGGGTTAAACACAGAAATCTCCCTTTTTTTACTGTTCCGGTTGCGCGCATGCTCTGTTTTCACTGCGTGTGACTTCACTGTGGTGCAACTAGAGCCAAATTTCGGGGGGGGGGGCTGAATCTTCAAACAGTAGGCAGAGTGGCGCTGATTTCGGGGGTGGGGGGCTGAATCTAGGCAGAGTGGAGCTGCAGGGACTCTTAGAAGGGGTGAAACAACAGCGAGGCCTCATTAACATGCAAATGGTCTTTTTAAAGACCTGTGAAGTGCTCTGGCACGGCTTTGTGTCTGCCCGGGAAGCGGTCTTACCCCAGGCTGCCACACACAACGGGAGGGGGGGGGGGCTGAAGCCCTTTGAGTTCAATGGGTGTTGCGCGCCTGGTGAGCGCTGTAGCAGGAAGGGAAATCCTTTGAAGAGAGACATTTTCTCTCGGGATTTCCCTTCTCTTTGTTCACGCAGCGCAACCTACGTCATCATGACGTGGCAGCCATCGGTCATTGCCTCCATCAGTCTGGCCTGACACCTTATCAAGAGAACACCTTCAGCCCTGCAGTGATCTTTGTTGCTCAAAAAGTTTGGTGCATGCCCGCCATGTTTCTGATGACCGCGCTCCAAACATATTTGTTTATTCGAAACAAACTTCTAAAGTGGAAGATTATTCTAAACAATACAAAAATGCCCCCACACCTTGAGTGTTTTATATCTTGGTGTTGGGTATGATTATTTGGTTTTCTGTTTGTGACCACCAGATTCTATTGGGCAGTGATGGACGGAAAGAAGGGCACATAATATTGTTCACTCGAAATAATTGAGACCGTCTGATGCCTTTACTCTAACTGCCCATACTCTTCTGGGCGGTCGAAGTGAAATTTCCGTGAGCAGAGCCTAAAGGGGCAATGCCGTTGGAGCGCAGGCAGCCTGCCCTAATCAAAATAGAGTGGGCAAGCAGAGGGTTTTGCAGACAAGGTAGTCAGTCAAGTTTCTGATGAAGTACCCTAACCGCAGGACTCTGAATTAGGCTCCTCATGATCTTCCAAGATGTATAATTGCAAGTCTGATGACAATCTCTGTCATTATGTAGCCCACATGAGGTATGACAAAAACTAATATGAATCTTGAAACAATTTAAATTCAACAAAGAATTGTTTTGAAATAATATTGAACTCTGCTAAAGTTTCTAAAATAGACTCGTAAAGAGAATTCCTCTTGCTAAAGGTGTAAAGCTCACCTAGATAATCTTTTCCACATCATTTTTGAATGTCAAGTGTCTGATGTACCTTAAAAATTGTCTCTTCACCATCTCTTAACCTAAAGAATCCTTGCAACTTTTCATACACATGTGCTTTATTATTACAGTTTAATATTATTCATTCTACCATTTTAGACGTCTGAAACTGTTTTATTAGTGTAAAGTATTATTTGTCAATTAGAGTTTATAAGTCATTAAAGGCAATATATCCCCTCTCACACACTTATTGCATGCCTCATATTTACGTAATGGTGTTGGACAAGAGTTAGGCTGGTGCCAGAGGGACGACTGGCCAGGGGTGCATTGCTCTTCGGTTAGACTGTCTCTAGACAAGTATTACTGCTGTAGAACTTTACATGTTTATTGTGGACCCGAAAACATCCTGCACGCACCTTTGAGAAAGTGATCGTAATAAAGTCTGACTAGCTCTGCTAGAGGAGACCTGGGTGAAAGATATATTGTAATACAGGGTGGTCACCAACTATAGCAAATGTTGAGGCAAAGTCTGTTTCAATGGAATTAATGGTTACTGCCGGTAAAAGACCTCTGATTTGTCGTCTGTAATGCTTCATCTCGGTCATATGGAGGGAGCGGTCCTTGTAGTCCCTTTTCTATGTCTATGACAGCTGTCAAACAGTCCTACTTTTATGTCGATGGTTACTGCAAACCTTGGTCCTACTTCTATGTCTATGACCTGTCCTCGTTTTTTGTTTTGAGAATCTGGTCACCCTATGCCAAGGTCGCGGGTTCGATCCCGTACTGGCCATGGCAATGTTTTTAGCAGAAGGTCTGAATTCCACCCCAGCTCTGATTTTTGGCCACTTAATTTGTGTTATTTTAGTGTAAGACTGTTGTAGCGTTGAGCTGCGAGTGACGGGGTAAGGCAATCATTTCGAAACAGAATGAAAGGATGGCAAGAACCCTCAGGACGTGCTTAAAACAGGGCGCGGCGAAGTGAATGGAGACAAAGCACACGAGTGCCTTGAACGATTGGGGTACATGGTTCTTAAAACTGGGATAGAGAGAGAAGGAACATCCGCATACGGGGAAATTGAGAAACAACTGCTTCCGCCAGTACGAAACCTCTCAGCGTTGTGACACAGAGCATTCTCGCACAGCATGAACTAATACAACAGGAGTAAATTGAAGGATCGAAATAATCTGATGGCTACCAGACAGAGAGCAAGATGTATTGTAATTGTTCAATTTGGATTTATATACCCCCCACCACCCCTGATGAAGCGTTTTATTGTGGAGGAAGTGAAGTTCGGGAGTAAGCAGACACAGAGGGGAGAGATTGCGCTAATAATCTAATGTGTAAACATGAAATGATGAAAATGGGAGAGGGCGGGAAGAGGGGCGATTGTTTACAGGCTTTCGATTCGACGTGCAGGCGGGGCTAGAGGAGGAAGCTACAGTATGAAGTTCAAGCACATTTGTGATAAACATTGGTAACATGACAACAGGGCCGTGAGATGGGATGTAGCCTGTAGAACCCTCGAGTCTTCCAACCATGATCTGCATATATTGCCGAATGATGCCCATATCTTGGGTCTGACGCAGAAACACCCAGAAGCGAGCGTTTCCCGAGCATTATATATGGCCTGGCCATTCCGGCCCTGCACACCACACAGTGAAAGTCTCGGGAAACACTGCACCTACACACCTCCAGAGACACCATTCACCTTACCAGGACCCTTCCTCCCCCTTAAAGAGCCACTGCAAGTTCTCACCTACAAGGACAGGGCACCTCCCTGCGTTATGGGACCCTGCACCCCAGCCACCTACAGGGACTGTGCATGACCCCTCCCCCCACAATTTGAGTTGTTTCACTCACTACCCCCCCCCCCCCTCCACCTACGGGTACACTACACCTCCCCTGCATTGTGTGATCCTGCACCACAGCTGCCTACAGGGACTAAGCCTGACTCCCTCATGACTAGAGATTATGCTCCTGCCTTTCCTTCAGGGATTCTACACCTCCCCACCTCCATGGAACCTGCACCTATCTGGCCTATAGACACCCAGCACCTCCATTACACCTAAAATGCACAAATCTGACTTTCATTTCTTGTACATAATTGTGCAGAAAACGTGTAGCATTTGAAAAAACAGGGGCAACAGTTATTGCCTCTTACCATTCCCATCAACCTATAATCCAGAGTTTATCAAAAGGCCTGTTTTCGGTGGAAGCATGTGTATTTTCCACCCAACCCCCCTTCCGAGCGCCTCCTTTGTTGCTCTACCACACGTAGTGGTACATTAAATAAAATGTTCATTTTGTTTTCGGTTGGAGGTCTTGGCAACTGCCATTGCTACTGGCCCTTTCCTCATTACAAATGTTTTTACGCAAGTGTGTTTTATTTTTTTATTTTTACCAATCCAAGTGGTATACACAATCTTGGAACAATAAATATAACAAACACTTGCAATGCTATAGGTCTCACATTTGTGAGAGTTTAAGCTTTTTGTGAGACTTAAGCATTATAAATAACAATCCTTTTATTTATATGTTTTAAAATCCGGCAAGCAGTGCGTAAACACACACTTTATACTTATAGTCCTTGCTTACAAGAAGCAAGGCTGGCAGTAAAAAAGGCGCAGTTACTACTAGCCTTGGTTCTCGTAAGCAACGACTATAAATACAAAGTGTGTGTTTACGCACCGCTTGCAGGTTTTCAAAACACATAAGTAAAAGGCATTCTCATTTACAATGCCAATAGCTCATACTTTCACACATGCGAGACCTATTGCATTGTGAATGCTTGTTTAAAGAATGGAGCAACAGCAAAGGGAAATGCCCCTTTCATATAACAGCTATATCCTGGGCAGAAACAGTGCAAGCTACCCTCCTTCAGAACATAGGTACAGCTAGGATAGCCTTAGCACAAGCTTTTCCCATCACAAGACGGGTACAAATCAGGCAGCAGCAGCAAGCTTAACTGCCTCACAAAATAGGGACAGCATAGCAGTAACAAAGCAAGCTTCCCTCTCTCACAGAAGGCATAAGTACAATCTTCCATTTCCTGAAGGGCAGATCGGCAGATCCAGCAGGGCAGACTTGTATGGACTTGCATATCTCACAGAGTATGTACACTTAAGATGTGACTGACCTGTAGATTAAAGACCTATCTACCGATCTATACATTCCTCACTGAGAGGAATGTATAGGAGGATGAGTTTGTGAATATACAAGTTGACACCACTCTCACTTAGGTGATACTGCACGTCAGCACCTGTGTTGATTCTTGAGTTTTCCATGTATTGAGACATTTCAGCAACCTAGTAGGTCACTGTTATTAGAAGTCTCACTACAGCCTATGTACCTATGCTCTATACAGAATCACAGGTGCCAACCTCTACAAAATGGTTTCGAATGTATATGCATCCGGCTCTGTGTAATCCCAGCCTCAGTGCTGCACCTGTTTAGAACGCTGAGGAGCGCCAGTGATTTCAGGCTTCCAACAAGACAAATTTATATTTATTGGCACAGCAGCCACATCACAATGCCATTTCGTTTGAAAGGATTTAGAGATTTTTTTTAATGTATTTTGAATGTATTGCAACTAGGTGGCTACAGGATACCAAAGCTATGGAAGGTTACGGGCCTATGTGCTGCCGATAGGCCTGATTCAGGCACTATACTCCCCATTTCTGAAGCCAAAAATGGCTTTCTTTTGGCTGTATTGCGCCAGAAACTGCTTTGCTTCAATACAAGTAAATGGGGAAAATAGATTCCCATTTTTGTTGTTGTTTTTTCAAAATCTCCCACCTTCGTGTCCTGAAATTCTGGCACGTAGGTAAGGGACCTTGTCCTAACCAGGGTATTGTTGTCAGTCTGTACGTGTTTTTGAGCCAGACGTATCCCTTTCATAGATTCGTCCACTTTTTGAGAGATGTCAGGGGTCCGACACATTTCAGTGATCTTCACGGTACAGTTTACAATAATTTCAGAGTGTTTATAACATTAACCATTTTCAAATATATCAAGTTCAGCATGAGTAAGCTTACCGATCAGCGAACAACACGAGTTCCTGGAATGTGAGGCTTGGTGTGTCTTTGTGAAGCTGCGAGCCAAAGTGTTATTTTTTTTAACGTAATCTGATGTAAAGTAGGTTCTCGAAGACGTGCGACCTGCGGAGTGTAAGATTCAACAGCTTCACAGCTTCCATGAAATCTGTGAACTTGAGCTGTGTGCGGGAAAAGCGAAGATATATAAAAATTAAAAAAAGGGCACACACATACGCACACAAACGTTACCGCGAAGAACGAAGAATGCCTCACGCGTAGTGTTTGGACGACAGAAGTCATGCTGTTGTATTTTTCTTTCGCTGACGCAGGGATCTGTTGGCAAATCCCACTAGGCTACGTGCCCGCCTGCTGACTCCAATTAACGTCGCTTGTCAGAGGCCGTCGTGCCTACTGTTCTCCCCGCATGGCACGCGTCAGACAAGCTAATTGGTCGTCGCCCACTGCCAACACTTCTGAGGCCCGCAATGCAAATTCCCAGACCTGGCAGTGCACTCCCAGCGACTCCGTAAGCGAGATGCGTCTGGGCAGCTACGCCACGCTTGTCTGCCTTCTCGGGCAGACGTGAGGCAGACGCGTCACGTGCGTAGCGTGAAAGGTTGCATTGTACTTAGTCAACGTTGTTCAGGAATGGCAGTCACAACATTTAGACTTACACATTCCAGGAGATTTCCAATGCGTTGCTGCTACAGGCACAATGTATCCATTAAACAGCGAACCCATTACACTTAACGCTACTGGTGTGCAGGATTTACCTATGAGCTAAAGCAATCCCATGATTAAAGATAGGTCGCCTGTCGCCGAACTATACTCCTTGGCCCAACCAAACATACGTACTTTTACACAGGGTCGTACATATAGCAAGTTGTTGGTACATTTTCAGCAGCAAAAGCCGAAACAGGCAACAGCCCAGCTTGGTAGTTTGGGTTCCCCCCATGATCCAGACCGCTGGTCAAGCAGCTTAAATGCTTTGGCCTCCTGGGTGGCTCCATCTGATATGGAGAGGTTCGGAAGTCTTGCTCTCATTGTCCATACACCTTTTAACCAAGGCCCAGTCCCGATAAATGCTGTCATTTTATGAGTCAGTAGCCCCTATATTACTGATATTTTATGGGGCAATCAAGCCCTCTTTGAAGGAGCCATTTTGGGAACGAGGTGGCTAGAGGTTTGTATATTTGTTGGGAGCCTGCACTCCTTTCCACCTATACCATATTCCCAAGAGGACTGGATATAAAGATATCTGACAGAGGCACACATAACCCCAGACAACATAATAGGCTAAGGGTTAGCATAAGAATGGATTGAGAAATTGATTTAAGAGTAAGCAACCCAACAATAGCCCCCTTTCCAGTGGTGCAGGTTCCTTAAATACGTGTAGAAGATTCGGTTGGTATGCAGAGTTTAGTAACCAACCAGGATACAGTTGATTGTCTTGAGAGATTTATTAGTGGTTACATGGAGAGGAGAAAGCCTGGAAGCAGCCAACTCCAACTGACACCATCTCAAGAGTGTCGCCCTAACATTCTCTCGTAGCTAAGTAACAATATAACATTCCAACAAGACATAATACATAGGCTTACAATAACATTGCATTAACAGATCACTACACAGAGGGAGGGAGAACATCCAGCAAAGCTCAGGCTTAAACTAGGAAAACAGAGTAGTAACACAGAAAATCATAACAAGTTTCCAGGCAATCTACAGGTTAAATATAACAAGCATTTACAATGCAATGGTCTCGGCAACATTCTAGGTAGAGCTATTGGTATTGCTCATTATTTTTTTATGATTTTTGTATCCCTAAATAAATGGCATTGTCATTTCTATTGGCATTTGTTTTTTTTTGCATATGTGATACCTATTACCTACCTATAGCGACGTCAGTTGTGGTGCCAGAGGAGTCAAATGATGCACTGGTGGAGCTGCTTAAGGGGCCGGAGAGGTAATAGGGTTTGGCTCCAAAGGAGATGAGCCTGATGGAGGCTGGAAGACTTAGCCCCCCCCCCCCCGAAATCTTTTTCAGCCCCCCCCCCGAAATTTGGCTCTAGTTGCCCGCCTGACTGCTTGTTATGTTACTTGGTTTTTGCATAGCGCTCTTCTGCCACTGGTATGGCCTCACAGCGCTAGCGACTGCTGCCGGTCATTTTATTGGAGTGTTATGTCCTTGTCGTGTTGTTTGCGTAGCGCTTAGAAGGCTCATAGTACTAAGAGAGGGGTGAAGGTGCGTTTCTTGCTATGTTACTTAGTTTTTGCATAGCGCACTTCTGTCACTGTTTTAGCCTCGTAGCGCTAGTAACTGCTGCCGGTTGTTTTATACTGATCTTGTTATCTCATATTGTCATATTGGAGTTAGGATAGCGCCTAGATTACTCCTAACCTTTTCAAACGCCAAGGGGAAAGGCAAGGGTTGTTTAATTGTGTCTTCCATACTCACTCAGCCCTTGTTAGAGCTGCATAGCGCTGCTAGCAGTTTCCCGATGTATACTGGCGTTTTGACATCCTGGTAATATGGGTAGCGCTCCGACTGCTCCTAGACCTGTTTAAAGCACTAACAGGGGTCCGAAGGAGGCGAGGGGAGCATGAGATAACGAGAAAACAAGAACAAAGGAAACCTGATTTGGAAGAGAACGATGCGTTCTCTAGCACTTAAAACGCCCCCGGGAGCTTCGCAGCGCTAGGGGAGAAAGGGAACCTGAAGGGAGTGGGGGGCAAAGGGCAGATACTAGTTTTTGACGACTCCTTTGACACATCTACGAGGGGTATAAAGAGCTATGAACATACTAATGAGGATACAGCGGTATAGTAAACCATTATGACGATACATAGACATTGTTACGTAGACAGTCTTACAGTCATATACATCGATATGCACATATACACGCATTCACACAGATGAGTGCACACAGGGCAAAGGTTGTCACACCCAACGACAGGGGCAGTTACATAGATTCTGGAATAAAGCATACATAGTAACACATAGATGCAGAGAGAAGCGTGTAACGACACACAGCTAGGCAAACAGTCACTCATGCAGGTACACATGGAACATAATCTACAACATTTAAAATGAATCACGTGATATAAACACAAGTTTACAGTTTGCGTAGCGCGCTGAAGCTACAGTTGTACCTCACACACAGAGGCGCAGAACACGCACACAAGGGATGGACGCTGTGGACGTGACACACAGACCTGAAGGTACAAATACCTCCACAGTAGCGCACAGAACACACGGATGTGGACCGGAACCTATTTTCATCATCGGGCTCCGACGCGGAGTGAGACAGAGAAAGACACGAAAAGAGAAAGTTGGAGGGAGAGAAGAGAGAACGAAGAAAAAGCAGTGAGAAAGGGAGGAAGCAGGCGGAAACTCGCGGCTACATGCCACATTCAACTTTTTACATCACAAAGTGGCACAGTGGCAATGGTGTGCGATTCGGCCCCCGGCGCCATTCAGAATGCAAATTCTGTTCAAAACAACGTGAGAGGGGGTGTGTGGCCAGCCAGACGTAATCGACAACAGCTCCTCTGTCACGGCAAGGAAAGTGCTGGGAAGGAGCCATGAGAACCAGCTACTCACCAGCACACTAAGCCGATCTAAACTCCGAAGCCAATTAAGCTGATTTCTGCAGCCCCCGGGGCCCGAGTAAGCCTGGATGTGGTCAGATGGAGCTAGTAGGAGACACCACCGCCTTTCTCCGAGGCGAAGCAGAAATGCCTCGGAGAAACGCAGTGGCTTTTTCGGATTCGGGGGCGTGTTACTTTTTCTCTCCTCTTGCCATTGGCTGGAGGAGAGAAAAACACACCTAAAAAGGGCGTGGCAAAAAAGTGGAAAGAACAGCAAGGAACACGCCCCCGAATCTGAAAAAGACGGAGCCTATTTGGAGGGACGGCTCTCTCCTCCAATGGCTGGCCTCTGTTTAGGAAGCCAGCCAATGGAGGAGAAGCAAAAAGAGAGGCGGGCTAAATAGCCACTCTAGAAAACATTAAATCTTCCGACTTCCGGTTCTGCCTTCGGCAGACCGGTAGTCCTCGACCTAAAAAGGAACTGGATCACATCAGAACCATGGGTGTCCATCTTGGATCGGGGTTATAGGTCAATTATCAACAACCATGGTGTCAACCATTAGCATTGGGATATTCTCCCAGCATGGACTGGACAGAGCATTATATAGGCAGGGCTTGTAGGAAGCACAGTATTTTCTCGAAGGTGGGTGCTGGACACAGGACGTGCAAGAAGCACCACTATAGTAACCATATCCCTTCTTCTTTGCCTTTTAGTAGCCAGTTTAAGGGCAATCAGCATAATCACTGAGGACCATCAATAGGTTAAAAAAGGAATGGGAAAGGCATGATGTCAGAAACCTGTGATATGGGAGTAGGACCTGACACTGGAGTCGGGATGAAGGGGTAAACTATGACAGTCAAACATTGTTATTTGCAGGGGGATCAGTAAAGTTGCCAGGTGTCAGGGTATCCCTAAGATCTAGCATTTCACCCCACTATGTAGGGTTACATCGGACTAGCTCAAAGTCTGATAGTCCAAAACCCTTAACACAGATCTGCACCCTCCAGTATGAGGGGTACTGAATTCCCCACAATCCCGCACACAAACTCAGCAGTTCTCTTCAGAGGAAGCAGGCAGCATCTGCTCGTGTTTGAAGGTGAAAGCAGTGACTCATCGCTGAGGTGCTAGAGCTATGAAGTGTTTTTCTTACTTTATGATGAAAGAAATCATTGAGTGACTCCTGTAAAAGCCCGTTGGATAACTGATTGAGGTCTGACTGACGAGGTCCAATTGGCGTCTGCAATACTGAGGAGTGTAGTAGTGGCAAAATACTTTATTGTATTAATCATTTGATTACAATAAGAAATGCAGGCATTTAAAAGACAAATCAATTTTAATAATTAAAACTTACTATAAAAGGTCATACACACTTCATAATACAGTATTTACACAAGATCACATCATGGTTTCCATTCATTGGCTCTCCGTCTACCACTGTATCACTGTATTCTTTAAATAAAATTATTTAATTTGCCAGGTTACAGTGCTAATTGGTAAGATGTATCCATCCGATTTGTCATATGGGACTCTATACATGCGTTTCCCTGAAGTAAATACAAACTTATAGTCCTTTACCTACAAGAGTTACACATGCTATTTAGTCCCAAACATTTTCAGCTCAATCTGTAGTTTCAAACAAATACATAATTTCCCCATTATAAAAGTCATCATTATAGCAATTAATTCTTTATAGGCAGGATCTAAAAATATTACCATCCTTGTTATTGCACTGTCCTCTTTGAGCCCGAAACAATATTGAACGGCCTCTGCTGTTGTTCTTATTTTAGCATAGTTTAACAAGGAGCGTAAATATTGTCTCCATATGGGCAGCAGCTTAGGGCAGATACATATTAAAGTGTTCAAAAGTTCCACAAAGCTGACATGCTTATGTACCTTTAAATGCCTGGCTCCATTTCCCTTCAAACTCCCTAATCTGTATGTAAAATTGCCTAAATCTTAGAAATTTCCTTTTTATGTAGCTAGGTAGATTCCATCCTAAATATTCTTGAACCTGTACAGTATATGTGTAGATCACTAAATCCATATGTTGATATTTTCCAGCTTGTAAAAGATCTAAATTCCACTGCCTTGTAGTTAACGTATTGCGTATTAGATTTTTCTGCACAGATCCGACCATTTGCCCCATATTCTGTATATCAGGCAGACCATAAGATCCCAATTCCATCATTATACTATACAGTTCTAAATCTCTGACTTTGTCACTCCCTAGCTCTTCAAAAATTAGATGTTTCAATGTAAATTGATTAGCCATGGCATAATCAATAATGTGTTTCATACAACTTCTCTTATGCAACAGTTCCAGCGATTTTAGACAAAATTCCAATCTTATGATGCAATGCAGGGTTGCCTTTTGTAGATGTAGTAAGGTGCGTACGTACACATTTCATAAAACATTTCTCAAATTCGTGAATGAGTTTCTTACTCATTACTGAAGATGCATATAATAAGTACGGAATTAATTTAATTTGTAATCCTTTGAGCGATGGGCTAAATGCATTACCTCTGAACATTTTCATATATCTCGAGATTGATTTAGTAATAGCCGTAGATTTAGCATTTTTACTGACCGAATGCTTTGGCCATGATAACTTATTATGAAACATTACTCCAAGATAGTTGTATTGTTCCACTACCTCAATTGAAGTTTCTCAAAGTATGCACTTTTTAGGTTTTATAGACTGTCCAAATGTCACAATTTACGTCTTGGACATATTGGCCATCAGTCCATTTGCTGTATTGTAGGTATGTAGTTGGTTCAGTTGGTACTGGAGTCCTTTCGGAGTTAGAGACAAGATTACTATGCCATCCACATCTGCTAGGTAAGGTCTTTTTTTACCTCCTAATTTTGGTGCCATAGTCATATCAGAACTTAATGCCATATCTATGTCAGCAATACAGAGAGAAAATTACAAGGATGAGTGGAGTGCAGTGCATGAGGGTGTGGCAAGAATTAGCTGAACTGCAAGAAGGCAAGAGGAAGGAAACCGGGGCTTCGGATATCCGACACCCAACATCAGATTTTGTGAAATTCGAGGCAAGGATAAGGTAGAGTGACACAGTGTGGGGGGCAGGTTCACATGATGGGGGTCTCCCAGTGGTGGGACCCCCGGGGGGCGGGGGGGTGCACGGAGGCAGCACAACCGGCCAAGCTAGAACTTGTTACTGCTTGCAGTCTGTCCCCTTCTGGACTGTCCTCTGTTACTCTCTACCATTCACCCCCCATTGCTTTCCCTGGCTGGCAATTTTTCATCTTCAAAGACAGGTGTGCTTGTGCCCCCTCTCCCACATATCAAGCTCACACTCCTCGAGGGGGGAGGGGTGAGGCAGCGCCCGTCCAACTAAAAGGTCATCTTACTTCACCAGAAGGCTTTAGGGGAGGAGCCTATAGGGTCCTGTCATCTGCTTTCCCCACAGCATAACAGAATCCGCAAGCAGCACCAGCCTTGGAAGCACCAGCAGAGACCCCAAAGAGGTTTGGGAGAACGTGGGGGTCACTCCCCACTAAATCTGAGGGGAAAAAGCGCAAGAGGAGGTTGTCGACACCACAAACTCAACCACAATCACAGCCAGAGTCGCCACGAATTGTAATTGGGACGAACATGGAGGACACACTTAGCAGGAGTGTTGTTGCAGTCAAAGCCAAGAAGTGCCTCACTCACTCCTTTCAGCCAAAAATATATTCGAAATTCTGCTTTCTGAAAGACGCAGGCTCCGTTCTCTTCTCAAGCAACAGCGGGCTTCAAAGCCTGCAGTCGCCACTACAGCTGCAAGAGGTGGGCAGCCAAGCGAGGGGGGTTCCACCCAGCCACACCCCACGTGAAGCTAAGCCGGAAGCGGGGCGAGGACCAGGTGTGCCACTGTTGTGGGGCCTTCATCCCTCGGTCAAGCTCAGTCCGCTCTCAGGCAAACAGGGACCATGGTCCCAGAGGACGAAATTGCTGTCCAAAAACACAGGCAGGGACCAGGCTCAGCCAATGAGGCTTGCCAACTCCCCTAACACCAGCATGAGGAACTGATTCCTGCACCCTGGCTGACCAAAGCAGTGATTTAGTAGTATGCAACATGAAAGAGGGCAAAAGACAGAGTGCAAGGCTTCAGAACTGCCAACTAAAAGACTCCCTAATTGTAATCCAGCACAACTCAGTCAATCTGGGAACCGAGAAATCAGACCCCAGATTAGATAATTCTATGGGCCTGAAGGCCCAATCACCTCAGCTTACCCCATTGGTTAACATCAACAAGTTGTGTCACTCACCTCCGAAGCACCAAGAGCATCAGGAGGTAGTGTAAGGGATGCTCTCCTATCTTGGCATGCAAGAATGGGAGGACATGCTGGCCTCATTCCCGCAGGACTAACCCCTGGGTACCAATTCAGCAGCTGAGCCACAAGAGCACACAGCAGCTCCTGTTTTTAGACTGTGAGGATAGAGCCAACCTTGGCAGGGATGATCAAACGTATACGGATAGCACATGGGCCTCTCTTCTGAATACTATGCAGCTCTTGGTGGAGGCTCTCTGTATTAATCAAACAAAATGGACATTCAGCTGATATTGCTTAACACTCTGGCGGTCTTCGTTGCTGGCACTGATGGAAAGCTGAGGTCTCGACCTCACTCCTCAAACGAGCAGTCAGGCTTGTTTGAGGTGCAACTAAGCTGCATGTGAGGTTCAATCATGGATAAATTATCCTCTCTCCCCTCTATGCTTAGCAACCTATTTGATGAACATAAAAAAGAGCCACTGGCACCCGTGGCCAACCCACTTCAGAAGAACTCTTCCATACTGAGCAACACCTCACGGCAGCCACTTAAACAAGCCACCAGCTGCAAAATCTCAATAGATCGCTGGGGGAACAGCCCCGTTCCCCCCATCGGGCCATTCGGATCTTACTACTGAAGGAGACCGACTCTGAAAGTCGCCCCGGGAACAAAAACAAACACAAGGCAAAGGTGGATCCAAAGGAGTAAAGGCCGGAACAAAATGACAGTCCTAAATCATACATGCATTTACCCTCTCTTCAGGCCTCCATCTGGACAATCAGCAGAAATACCCTCAGACCCAGACCATATACACCAGTGCATGCTAGACAAACCTCCTCTGAAGAGTCCTCCCCACATCAAATTATGGGGGGGGGGAGCTACGGCAGCACCATCATCATCCAAGAGCACAAATGCACTAGCACCTGTTAGACAAACCTTCTACGAAGAGTCCTCCCCTATCAATCCATAAGGGGGGAAGCTGGGCCTGAAGCTGCGGCTGCATCGTCACTCAGAAGCATGACTGTCGCACCACAGAAGCTTGGAAGGTATATAGGGCAACTCCCTGGAAGCGCCACTGCCTCACACACCAGGAGCACAGCTTTGGCCACTGCCGCTCCTTGGCTCGCTAAGGAGGGAAGTTCAGCCAAAAAAAACCGGCCTCTGTAACAATTGACACCAGTGCAGACGGCAGTCCCTGCAATGAGCCTGCTGACGCCCGGACTGCAGCTGGCATTCCAGATTCAGGCACAGCACCACAAGTAACTATTGGTGGGAAGGAGGCATCATTAATTAGGGACACCAGACCAGAAGAAATGCCCTTCTCTGAGCAGGCTGGCATTTGGTCATCAAATAATAGCTCCATCGCCACTACAGCAAGCCCCAGGATACCAGGGGAAAGGAGCCAAACCCTACCAGAAGGACACAGATTAGCTATTCAGTACTCCAGGCGTATGAACTATCCAACACAGGCTTTACCTGCTCTACCACCTGACACAAAACTTTAATCTTCAAACTGGAGTATAAATCAAGAGGAAACTGTGATGCCCTGAACAAAGACAATATTCTACTGCTGCTGTTATCCATTCCAAATTTAGCTGGTCTAAGGTCAACTGATCTATTGTCAATAGAGTTCATCCGCTGTGAAATAACTTTGGCGTGTGAAGCAAACAAGGCTTCCTGGGGAACACCAACAATCACCCAAATAGTCCTCGCAGAAAGCTTAGTTTTTAAGAACTGGGGGATAAACATCACTACCTATCATGAGCCAGGCTATCCATCACCCCTGCATTGGCCCACTCAGGGCAAAGGGTTTGCAGGCTCTAGCAACCTTACTCGTACTGTGCTCAAAAGGGCTTTGGGGCAGTCACCAATAAAGAAGGGAGCACCAAATGACCTACACAACCAGCACCTGTGCACAACTGGGCCACAATATTTGGACTCTGACCTTAAGTGGAGTTCTAGAACAAGAAAAGGTCCACCTGGCAGTCAATGACAAGACTTGAACAATGATACAGCTGTTCAGAACAGTAAAGGCCTCCTGCGATTGTCTTCATGGAATGTTTTTTTGTTTGAGTGTTGTATTTCTTTATTGCGTATTTCAAACAACTTAACATAGAAATAAATTAGGGGTGTACATGCATTGGTCTAGGTTACATATATATGATCAATACAGAAGTGTGACATGCCGCCAAAACGTTTTGACACCTTAAACCTACGAATAACAATCCTCCACTGCAAGGGTCAAGGGTAATGACAGGGAGAAGGAAAGGTATTGGGGAACCCATAAACAGAAACAAAGGGGGGCGGGGGTATGTGTGTGTGCATGCCTGCACAGGCCTGTTTGCTTGCCTTCACATCCGACCGGGCTGGATGAAAAATGCTGCCCTCTCTAGGCTCACGACCCGCCTCCCCTTAACCACCCAGGTTGTTTACAGAAGAACGTGTCTTGCTTTGTTGGCACCTCGTTTCCTCTTGAGGGACGAACCGAAAGCCCAGTACTGGTGGGACGGTGGGAGTCGCTGATCTGTCCCAGCATAGGGACTCTGACATAATACGAGTCCCAAAGTGGTGTGACTGTATAGTAATTCAGCCCTGTGGTCACACAGCAGCACAGTAATGGGAGTGTGGGTGTGGATGTGCCAGAGGAGGAAAAGGTATGGGAGAAGTAGGGGGAGGGAGAAAGGAAAAAAAAAAAAGGATCATCATCCTATAAAGGTAATAGTTATAATGGTAGTGAACATGACAGTAGTAAAAGTAGCAAATAATAATAACATGAGCAATAAGAGCTATAGTAGTGCTGAGGAGGTGGCAGAGAGTACCGAAGTAGTGCTGAGAAGGAATCATTGAAAAGAGTCAATACATTGAGTAGAGGAAATGAGAAAGAAAGAAAAAGAGCGAGAAAAGAGTGTGTCGAAGGGTGGAGGTGAAAGTTAAGGGTATATGATGGCTCGTAGAGCGGCTGTAACGCGCTATGCATTTAATTAACAGAGTCTGCTGCAGGCACGTCTCCGTCCACATCCGCCGCCTCTATGCACAGAAAGGGGGTCCATACCTCTAGAAAAATCTCCGATTGGTCTTGTAGGTTATATATGATCTGCTCGTGGGAGGCCAATTGAATCATAGCTGTCAGCCAGGACTCTTGTGTCGGTGTCCGGGGGGGGGGGGGGGTTTAGCAGTCCTCCATTGGCGCAGTATGCAAAATTTGGCTGTGGCCACAGCTGTATGAAAGAGGCGGTGTTGTGGTCTGGATAGATCCGGGAGCCTCTGCAGATCGTGCAGAAGTACTTCAGGGGGCGTGAGCGGTAGACAAAGTGGCACAGTGGCGCTCAGGGTTCATACCACGTACTCCCAAAAAGCCTGCACTGAAGGACATCCACAGATATGTGCTATGTCGCGTCGGGAGTTGGGGCATTTCCAACAGTTGGCATGTGGGAGGAGGCCCGCTCTGTGCATTTTCGTGGGCATCCAGTACCAGTCCTGTAAGACTTTAAAGAGGCAGAATTTCATCCGCGCCTCCCTTACGCCTTTATCTAGTGTTCATGAAATGTCAACGGCCTTGCCATCAAATTATCAGCCAGACTAGGACTTTCTTCATTACATAAAATCCTTTGACATCATTCTGATGCAGGAAACTTGGTTGGCTGAACCATACCACCTGCAGGAGTTCATGTGCTTCTTCACGCCAGCTGTTAAGGGGGCAAAACATGGCCACTTGCTCGGTGGCTTAGCAACTTATGTTTCAATAGTTTGCACAGTCTTAGCAGGATCATTACATTCTGCCTTGCCAGCTATCAACACAGTCGATTGCCACCTCTCTTCAAAATATTGAGACTGAGATAATAATCATTAATGCCTATATTCACCCTAAAAGCAAAGCAAAAGCCTCACGACAGCTGATGGAGCCGCTTCTGAAACACATAAGCAAGGTGGGAACCGCCAACTTTGTCCTCACAGGGGACTTGAACCTGCACCTTCTGTGCTCCTCATCGGATGACTCTGTGATAGGTCAATCTGCATACTGGAATATACCGGCGCAAGGAGGAAACCTCCATGGCAAAATGAACAGAACTGGCACATGCCTACTGGACGATTTAGAGCATCTCAATTTTAGGGTACTCAACAGCGGCTTCAAGAAACCATTATCAGGTTGTAGTTCCTGCATATTGTTGTGTGGAGGTGTATTTGGGTGCGCAGTTGTTAATAGCAACTTTATACATAGAGTTTACAGTCTAGTTACGTTTTCGCACATTGGTCTGTTTTATTGTGCTGTCATAATGCAAAACGTTATGCCTCTTTCTAATGCAGCCTGGTCTAACACAGTGAAAAACAAATGAAACAAGCATTTACAATGCAACGGTCTCGGCATTGTTAAAGTTAGAGCTATTGGCATTGCTCATGACATTATTTTTGTTTATGTTTTTAAAACATTTAAAGAAACGGCATTGTTATTTACAATGTCAATAGCTTAATCTCTCTCAAATGCAAGACCTATTGCATTTGCACCCACACACACACAAAGGCACCCACACACACAGAGCCACCCACACACAAAGATCCACTCACAAAGAGCAACCCACACACAAATAGAGCCACCTACACACACACACGCAGTAGCCCACAGACCTATTTACATTATGTGCACTTTGTGATCTGCATGGTACATGTTCTTTGCTGCAGGCACATTAACCCTATGTGCTACCTTTCCAGGAGTCAAAACTTCCACTAGACAAAACTCCGATCTCTCTCTAGGAAGAACATTAAACATCAATCATAAGTATACAGTTTTAGAAAAATACACTTAGTGATCCTCCTAGGTAATAAAGGCCACGCGAAAACAACTGAAACATTGTGCACAAATCTGTTGTGAGAGACACTGACAGTTCTGATTGCGTCAGCTGTTCAACTCACTGTCTCTATGAGTGACAGGCAGCTCTTTGGGAAACAAAGTGTTACCATGTATTTGTACCTTAACCCAGTGGAGGCCCCCACAAATAATTTGTGGAACACAAGTAGGAGCTGGGAACGATTTCTACCGTTTAGGGCTGGCACAATGAAATATTTCCTATGCTCCTGGCTTGGATACCAGCACAAGCTTGATAATATGCCCATGTAATCTGTTTTAAAGAAATTATGTTGCATTTTGTTTTTTCTGCAGCTAAAATAAATTGTATACCAAACAATTTCTTGTGCGTTTCTGTGGCTAATATAAGTTGTATACCAAACAATTTCTTGTCTGTTTCTGCAGCTATTATAAATTGTATACCAAACAATTCCTTGTGCCTTTTAGGAGGCTTAGAAAGTTACGATCCTGTTCTCAGGGCTATCGTTTTTTTTTTTTTAACAACCTTCTGTCAGATGATAAAACTTGTGGCTGTGTAGTTGTGTTTTTTTTTTTTACAAACTTCTGTCAGATGATGAAACTTGTGGCTGTGTAGTTGTGTTTCTCCAAGCTCCAGAACTCACTAGGAGGTCCGTGCTTGTAGAATGATTGTATTGATGGATCACGCTAAGGTCGCTCAACTATGCAGCATGCGGGTCTAGCACACTTTTGAACGCTGTTGTTGTATCTGATATGATATAACAATATTTTATGCATTTTATTCCTGTGTTGTAATTTCTACGGTGGGCTGTGTATTTTGACGTTATTGTTCTTTTGCATATATCCTGTAAGCTTTTGTGGCTATTTTTAGCTGAATAAAGTCGATGCTGGACAGGAAGTGGCATTGTTAGTGTATGGCTGCTTTCTCACGTTGGACTCTGCTGCTACTGACATTTTCCTAGCAGCACGGACAGAAACACATGGCACAGCAATGGCGTCCCCATTGAGAGTGAGACCCGCCTTGAAACAACCTGGTCAGGGTCCCACTCAGCAGTGTCTGTGCCTTTGTTGCCTACACCAGGCAACACCGGCCTGTGAGCCCAGAAGTGCCCCAGTCTTGCTGGCTAGTTGTCACGCTGCACGCTGGCGGCCCTGCCCGAGGTTCAGTCTACAAGTCACAAAGGCAGGGCGAGACAAAAAATCCGATGCGCAAAACTGATCGGACTTTTAAAATGAGTGGTTGGTGTGTATGCCACACACGCGCGCATCCTGCTTTAATCATAGTACGGTGAAAGGGGGTGGGCGCCCCCGCCTCCTCCACTCTCGTAGGAGCTGCTGCCGGGGATGAGCCAGCCATGGCAGCCAGCCACACGGGAGGTCACACGCTGCTGCTCTTAATATTTTCCAGGCGCCTCGCCCTCCTCCTCCTCCCCGCCGCGGGCAAATCAACTCCTTCATCGCGCACAGAGCCACGGCTTCCGATGCCGGCCACGCCATCTTAGAGGCAGATGGAGAGGGGGTGGTACAGCACGAGAGCAGGGGCAGACGATTCACGGCAAACTTCTCGGGGCAAGGTCAATGCATGCTTTATATGCCGTTCCCCAACACAGACACAAAACATACTGTCAAACAGGTTTCCCCTTCTGCAGGGCCCATCAATGGAACCCGTAAGCGTTAGGATGCACAAGGGTACTACGTGATATATAAATGCTTAATAATAATAATAAGCCTCTAGTGGCAGAGCTGCATTTGGTCATGGGTGCCTCCCCCACCCCTCATTACAGCTTAGTGGGGAAACCGAGATCCGGTTGAGAAGGTGACGGTGTACAACACCCTCCCCTCCCTTCCAGCGTGCTTGGAGAGCTAGACATGAACTTTTGGGGAGGATTGATCTTGTGAAAATCCCACGGGAAAAGGAACGTGGTTTGGGGTGATGGCGTTGGGTGTAGCCGCGCAAGATGACCCCCTGGAGTTTGGGGTGGGTCCACGCCTTGCTCTTAGTTGGACAAGGACCCCCTCCTCTTGTAAGGAGACCATTTTAATTCGGGGGGGGGCAGTGCACGGCGGTTCCCGCGTCTTCAGTGTTTATAGCGAACTACACCTAAACCATGGGTAAAACTGCGCTTTACAATCACGTAGCACTTGTTATCAATAGGTTGCAAATTTAGAGAAAAGCAGTAGCCCCGGATTAAAGAGGCATGCAGTAGATTCAGGACCACGCAGCCTCGGACTTCGGTCTTCTAAACCGACCCTCGGGCACCGGTTGACATTAAACGCGCGTTTAATATAAAACTGCAATAAAATATATAAAAATGAGATTGAAGTTGCTGCATAGACGAGCAGGTCGAGAGCAGTTATCCTGGACTTGTTATGTCTGCGCGGGGGCTCAAGGAGGCCATGCATGCTTGTGGCTTGTAGCGCTTTAATGAAAGCATACATTCCACCCAGGAAAGCCCTTCATGGCCAATATGCAATTTATAGACGCTACTGGGACAAGGGGAGACGTATCTTTCGAGTGTGTAGTTCGCATGTGTCCTGCAGCTGCCGTGACTCATACTGTATATAATGCCACATTAAAAAAACTAAAACTTTAAGAGGTTTCGCGTCTTTCTAGTGTAATTTCCACATGTTTGTACTTTCGCAGGGCAGAATTTCAGCAAAAATGCACCTGAATTGCCATTCGTGGAGAACAACCTATTCCAGTGAACATGTAGGATGATTAGTGGGGTGCTGAAGGGGCATGTCTGCAGCAGATGCAACGAAAGCCACGTCTGTGTGCAGCGCCCTGCTACCACGCACTGCACGGACATGACAGGCCGCCAGACGGATGCAGTGCTCCCAAAAACAAACACACTCGCAGTCGCAGGCAAACGTGCCACACCAGGCAATGCGGAATAATGCCACAGAGCAGCTCACACCTCCCCGTCCTGGCAGATTAAAGGGGACTAGGGCTCGGGAGGGCTTTATAACGCCTGGCAGATTAAATGGGGGTGGGGGGATTAAAGCGCCAAGAAGCAGTTCTGAGCGTGGTGCACGCTGTATAGAGTGTGGTTTGCAGGTCACGAGCGAAGCCCCTCGGCTCTTACCTTCATGTCGTTGATGATGGCCTGAAAGTCCTCGGCGAGCGCAGGGTGTGCAGACAGGTCTGAAGAAAAAGAAACAAGGCAGAGCAAAAGGCACACCACTGCCTTTCTCTGAGGTCAAGAAGAAATGCCTCGGAGAAAGGCAGCGGCATTTTCGGATTCGGGGGCGTGTTTGTCTTTTCTCTCCTCCAGCCATTGGCTGGAGGAGAGAATGAGACTTTCTTTAAAAAACACGCCCCCGATCCGAAAAGGACGGGGCCTGATCTGAGTGACGGGACCTCTTCTCCAATGGCTGGCCAGCATTCAAGAGGCCAGCCAATGGAGAACAGGGGAGAAGAGGGGCGGGTTCAAGCCCCTCTTCTCCAAGTCATTAAATCTCTCGACTTCCGGTTCTGCCTTCGGCAGACCGGATGGTCCCGAGACCTAAAAATGAGTGTGTGGTACTTCCTTATCTGCTGAGCGTAAATCCGCACTTCTACTCAGTTGTCTAGGATCAGAGAACCAAGAAGTCTTTGAGCATCTACCAGAGTTGACAAGTGATCAGGCGAATAGTCTGCATGACTTTGAAGTGTGTATGAAAAAACTTGATTTACATTACTTGCCCAAAGTCTCTACAGTTTGAGGGATACCATTTTGGTAGGTGCATGCAAATGAAAGGGGAGAGTAAGACTATATATCTGTGTTGAGGAAGATAGCCTTCACGTTTAACTTTGGAAGTAGTTCCGATAGTTCTGAGGAAAGCTTACAAGACCAATTCATGCTGGGCTGCAGCATTGAGAAAGCCAAGGATTCGTGTTAGCAGAAGGATAACCCCTGTTGATGAATTTGGTAAAGAAGAGTCTGTACATGTGATACAGACTCATAAAGATGTTTAAAATAAGGAAAGCTCTTCTCTACCAAATAAAGGAACTTCAGGCAACAAAACTGATAAAAAATGTCAGGGCACGTGCTACAGGTGCAGAGAATATGGTCGAATAGCCAGTTACAAGGAATTTATTGGTTGGAAAGCAAAATGCAAGAAATGTGGTCGCAAGGGCCATGTCTCCAAGTGTAGTAGGAATGGTGGTGTGAAACAAAATGTTCGTGAGGTCACGTGCGGTGTCGTAGATAAAGAGGAGGAGATAATTATATTACAAGTGTCGGATCTTAGCGATAATGGTCCTGTTGAAACTGTTCTAGTTGAAGGGGTACTAATACCCATGCTTTTTGACTCAAGAGTCCAGATCACACTAATTCCTAGTGAGGTGTACTATAACAGTCTGACTGATAAAGTAGTGTTGCTCAAACCAGATATTCACCCAAAGGGGTATGGAGGTGACCCAATAAAATTGGCTGTTTATTTTGAAGGTTGCATCAACTACAAGGACAGATGTGTGTGGGAAGGTTTATGTCTCTGTGAGAAGAAACTTGTTAATAAGCTGGAAACATCAGAAGGGTTTTAATGAGTCACCTGCTGTATGTCTATGAGATTTGGATGGTGATGGGAACAGTAAACTCTCATGTCAAGTGGTTTCTCAGATTCCCAACTATGAAGTGGAATTTCCAGAAGTATTTAGTGAACATCTGGGTTGTCTGAAAGGATATGTGCATAAAATAATTTTAAAAGACAATGCTGTTTCAGTGGTGGGGAAAGTCAGAGGGGTTCCCATCAGGGTGAAGGAGAAAATGTTGGAGGAACTGGAGAAGTTGAAAACATGTGGCATCATTGAAGAAGTGGGGGCCTCAGAATGGTTGGCTCTGGTAGTCATGGTGCATAAAGCCAATGGTTAAGCCAGGCTATGTATAGATTTGACAGAACTCAATAAGTGTGTTGTTGTGGACCACTATCCCTTACCAAATATCTCGAAGATGCTGACTCTACTTGTTGGGGATAGATATTTGTCATCAATAGATCTAACTTCTGCCTATCATCAAGTGAGGCTACACCCTGACTCACAAAATCTGACGGCAGTTATTACTGCGTTTAGCACATTTAAGTTCTTGAGGATGCCATTTGGTCTCATTTCGGCAGCTGCAGTCTTTCAGAGAATGATGGAGAGTATATTTGAGAGTATGAATGGAGTGAGAATTTATCAGGATGACATTTTGGTCTTTGGTGAGAGTTCAGAGGAGCATAACAAGCGTGTGAGGAAGGTGCTGCAAAAAGGGAGTGAATTTGGTTTTACCTTGAAGGCGAAGAAATGCAAATTCAACCTGATGGAGATTGATTACTTGAGGCATACAATCACTGCCTCTCACACTGAACCTAAGAAAAAACTTGATGACACCATTGTCAAGATGTCAACGCAAGAAAGTAAGGATGAAGTTGTGAAATTTCTAGGAATGGCTGAATTCTACTGCAAATTAATTTCCAGGTTCGCACATAAAACTCATAATTTGAGGCATTTATTCAAAAAGGAGCTATTTTGAAGTGGAATGAGGGGTGCGAGAGAGTTTGTTGAGTTGAAACATCATTATCTCATGCAGCATCCTTGAAAAGTTTTGAGCCTGGCCAAAAAACATCATAATGGCTGACACTAGTTCTACTGGGTTAGGTGCTGTGCTATTACAAAAGCCAAGATGTGTGGAAAAGACAATCCTGTTCATCTCGAGATGTTTAGAAGGGGCTGAACTCGATTATTCTGTTGTAGAAAAGGAGGCGCTAGCCATATTCTGGACTATCAGGAAGCAGACGAAGTTTGTGTGGGGAGGGGAGTTTGTGGTCATAACTGATCACAGCCATCTCAAGGAAATTTAAAGAAAGAAAGGGTTGGATAATATCTCCTCCAGGATAAGCAATTGGGTAGTGGCTCTCCAAGAATTCAACTTTCATGTAGAATATGTACCAGGGGCTAGCAATAATTTGGCTGATTGTTGTTCAGGCTTGGTGAACAAAAGTGATGTAAGTGAACCAGACGAAGAGAATGATTATATCTGAGATGAGGATGACTATGTAGTGTGCCTCATCAATGATGGAGTAATCAAAGAGAATGAATAGATTCAAGAGGTGGCCAATGATGTTATGTTACAAACTGTGATCAAGGGCGTGAAATCTGGTTGTGAGAAGTGTGGAAAAACTGATGCAGCAGTCAGATCTTTTGAAAAAAATGGATCTGAACTTGCAGTAAGGAATGGGTTGCAACCGCATGATACCAGGCTGGTTCCACCCAACTGTCTGAGGGAACACTTGTTACATGTTGCACAGGATGGACATGCAGGGATTTTCAAGACTTTACAAATGTTAAAGCAAGCATATTGGTGGCCAGACATGGATATTTACATTGAGCGGATGGTCAGAGTGTGTGAAGTACAGCAAACGTGAAAAGGTGTTGAAATCTAGGGTGCAACCCATGAATTTAAGGGAGTTGCCCAAAGAAGTCTGGGAAGCGGTGGCCATTGATATAATTGGTCCCATAAAGAATTCAAGTGTGGATAAGTATATCATTGTACTTTTTGACATGTTCTCTAGGTGGCCAGAGATAGGAATAACAAATTCCATTGAAACACAAGAGGTCATAGCCTTTCTACAAAATATTTTTGAGAGAGACGGCTTGTCATTGACCTTCTTGTCTGATAATGGTATGCAATTTGTCTCCAAGGAAATGGAGAAGTACTTCAGCGAGAGAGGCATCATACATAAGAGGACAGCCCTTTATCACACAGAGGGCAATGGACTGGTTGAAAGGTTAAACCGTGTTCTGAAAGAAACTATTCAGGGTGTTAGCAAATCAGAAGTCTGAAATTTGAAATAAGGTAAAAAATTATAGGTTTACCCCTCACACCATGATAGGGAATACTCCTTTTGAATTGTTCAGCAAAAGGAAGGCAGGTACCCTGCTGTGTCCCTTTTGGGTGTTGGACAAGGCCCACAATATGGAGTGGGTGAGGGATGATGCGGAAAAGAAGGAGGTGGAAATGAGTACAAGGATTAAGAACAAGAAGTGGTATGATCTGCGTAAAGCTATAAAGAGTACAGTTGTGAAAGTAGGAGATTTTGGGAGGATAAACTCTCCTCCAAAAGGGGTTTCTACTATGGTTCTAAATTTGTACATCCCATGAGCGCGATCAAAGTTTTAAAGAATGAAATCAAGACAGAGGGTCATAGAGTATGGAACCTAGTCATGTGGCACAGGTGACCCATGGTGTGAGGAAGATATTGCCAACACGGATGAAGCTTTGGGAGGTGATGATCTGAGAAGAAGCTTCAGACTTACTAGTAAACCTTGGTACTTAGATGATTATGTGTAGTCGCAGTAACATTTAGTCTCCTATGTCACCTTGGGATCAATGCTAATTGGTTATGTTCTTTCCTAGAGTATAAGTTGTACATAGTTCATTTAATTCTGTTATTAGGAGGAAAATGTGTGGTATCCCGAGCAAGGCATAGAATGTTAAGCCTGCATTGTCATTGGAAGTTCCCTGCGTGGAATGTGTTTATTTGAATTGAGAAGGAGGTTGGGAAGGAGAGAAGCTAAAGAGAAGAGGCTGGGTGAAAGAAGTTACTTAAATAAACCTTTACAAATCTACTGTGTACTAGTATCTTTACATAAGGTCATTCCAAAGGCCCAATGGAAACAACTGAAGTAAATAAAAAAAACCATAAACAGCACCCGAAGATTTCCTTGATACAAACTTGAGGACCTCAATCCACAAGGCTGCTCACAGATATTAGGCACAAAGAAAGTGTACGCTTCATGGGAACAGTCAATAAGCGAATATGTCCATCCCATGCAGGAGTCACATCTCATATATCGGAAGACACTTGGGCAGCGTTTCTGGGGGACCATTTTAATCAACACTCTACTGCATTTGACATGGTCCAGGCAACCAGAAAGCCACCAATGAACACCCTTACTGAAACTCACCCAAAGGAAGGCAGCCCTTCAGTACTCTTCCCCCCAACTAGCAGCCAGTCCACAGCACACCTCTAGGTCACCGCGACTGAACTTAATCAGACAACAAATCACACAATGCAGGAGAGAAGGGGTCCAGGGCCCCAACAGCATCCCCCCCCCAGCGCTCTTCAAACAGAATGTGTAATTCCGGGTGTAAAATTTAGAAACTTTCTTTTTTGATTTTCTTTTAAATCAGACTTCAGGGTATAATTCCAGCCTCATGGAAAGGCTAGATAATCTCTCAAATGTACAAGTCCTTGGAAAAAAGTCTATCGCTTGGTGGCCCTCATTGATAACGAGGCAAAATACTTTGCTGGGACATTGCCAGAAGAACTCAAATCTTGGGCCTCTGAGAATACAAAAATATCACTCAATCACACAGGGTTCTCTAAAACATCAGGCACGACAACTAACATCTTGGTCATGTCATGCTTTATCGACATGGCAAAAGTCTCCAAGCTGCCCCTTCATCTGTTTTATTAACTTTAGGGCAGCCTTCCACCATGTAGATCGAGGCAGGCTCTGGAGTAAGTTGTCCCGGTGGGACAGTCCCTAGACCAGGCTGGACATTCTAATAATGCTCTATATGGATACGTGGGAGCAGCTGAAGTTGGGTGCCGAATACACCTCTAGAGACGCACACCAACAAGCAAAGGGGTGAAGGAGGGGTGAATTCTGGTTCCCACTTTATTCAACCTTTTTATGGCTGACCAGCCACAGGGACTCAATGCCTGCAACTCCCATGCCGCTAGGCTAGGGGGTTTGGCATTGTCCAGCTTCCTCTATGCAGACAATGTGGTCCTGGTTAGTCACACTCAGATGGGCCTACAACACCTTTCCAACACAATACAGGAATACTCTGCTGAGAACAGCTTGAAAGTCAGCTTTGACAAGACATGCTCTATGACGATCAATAACAGGAAAAAGACACCAGTCTGGTTCTGGGGTAAGACACAAATCCAGACCGCAACATGTTAGACTTGGCACAATTGGCGTGAGTCTCCCTTCCACTTTTTGCTGTTGCCTCATCTGTTTTTGTTGGTCTAGCTGCTTTGGGCACTTTGCCACTGCTAATCAGTGCCAAAGTGCAAGTGCTCCCTATTGTAAAATGATGTAATGGATTAGTGGTTCCATGGTTGGTTATTTGATTTACTTGTCAGACCCTAGTACAGTGCACCATGTGTGCCCAGGGCCTGTAAATCAAATGCTGCTGGCGGGCTTGCAGCACTGGTTGTGCCACCCACTAGAAAAAAAGATACTAGGTGATTCAACCATCACAAAACAGAAAATTTCTTTTAGAGAAAGTCCAACAAACCATAAAAGAATTTATGGCGTTTAATGCGCATAAAAAAACCGAAAAACTCTAAAACGATATCAAAAGATACAATAAAGAAAAAACGTATCCGTATTTAAATAAGGATTTCTACACTCCTCAAGGTCCCAATCAAACAACAAGAAAAAGAACTACTTTTTCTGATACAAATTGAGATACAGGAAGTGATCAGTCAACAGACACTCCCTACCGACAATACGATCAGCAACCATTAACCTCGCGCCAGGTTTTTTTAGGCCAGGAACGCCGAGGCATTGGTCCACCCGGGAGACAGCGGTCATCCAAACGAGGATGGTATTGCAACCAATACACACCAGGCTTTCGCCAAACTCGCAATCAATACTACAAGTGGTAGAGCATAATCAAACTATACCTATTTTTAATTTGTCGTCACACAATTTATCAGATCAAGAAATTGCGGATCTCTCAGCAGGTCTCAGTTTCATTCCTACCTACAAAAATGACCTGTTCCAAACCAAACTGGAAATGTACACATTTTTTCGTGCTGTAAGATTAAAAAACGACTTTGCCAACAATAGCATAATAAATACCTGTGGAGGCACAGGCTTAAAAAATCCATCGACTTTTTATCCAACTAACTCAATGATAAGGAAAGAAATTGTAACGTTTGAAAATGCCACATTGATAGAGATAGAGAACCTCTTTAAAGAAAAGATGCAGTTCAAATCTAACTTCTCTAGAGAGAAACAAGTAGCACTACAAAACTTACAATCACTCCCAAATGCCCTTATAAAACCTGCGGGCAAAGGGGGAGGGATAGTGCTATGGGAAAAAGAGAGATACAACCAAGAGGTATTAAAACAACTCTCAGTAACTGCCCACTATAAAAAACTGGCCACTAATCCAACAAATGAACTGGCACAGGAAATCTCGAGATTAAGCAAATCAGGCTTTGATGGAGGTTGGCTTAATGAAAAAGAGTCTACTTTTCTAATCAAAAAAGCACCTACAGTACCTGCCATATATATGCTTCCTAAGGTGCATAAAAATCCCATAAATCCGCCAGGACGCCCGATAGTGTCAGGATGCAATTCTATTCTTAAATCCCTGGCACAATACGCGGACCATTTTATAAGGCCGTTTGCCATCAATCAACCCTCTTACATAAGAGATACTATGGCCCTTATTAACACAGTGGAAAACTATGAGTTTGACCCTCAAAATGAACTACTTGTCTCTATGGACATAGAGAGCTTATATACTAACATCCCACAGCAAGAAGTACTCCAGATTCTATACAATCTTCTGGAAACAAGACCCAGACCACATGAGGTACCAACATAGTTTATTTTGGAATGTGTACGTATTTCCCTCTGTGAAAACTTCTTTTTGTTTCAAAATACGTTCTATCAACAACAAAAGGGAGTAGCTATGGGGGCAATTTATGCCCCAGATATTGCTAACATCTATGTCTCCACATTTGAAAATGAACACATCTCACACTCATCCAATCAATATCTAGCCAATATTAAAAAATGCCTGAGATATATAGATGTGTTTTTAGTTTGGCGGGGTACACAAGAACAACTTAAGGCCTTTCACAGCTGATTAAATACAAGAAGCCCACATTTACAATTTACCATTGAGTTTGACACACAAGAGATGAATTTTCTTGATATTACGATTAAGAATGATGTTACTAACCATCTATACACTACTTTGTATACCAAACCAACATCTAGAAACACCCTCTTAAACTATTAAAGCCATCACCCTAAAGCACTAAAAGATGGCCTGCCTTTTGGGCAATTCCTGCGTTTACGCAGAAATTGCACCTTTAAAGAAGACCATTTTATAGAGGCAAAGAAACTGAATGAAAAACGTAAAGCTCGTGGATACCCATCAAAATTACTTAAAATATCCATGAAACGTGCGTGGTACAACGATAGGGATGCATTAATGATGGTGAAAGATCGCCCCAAAAAACCTCAATTAGTATATGTATCCACATTTGGGACCCACACAAATGTAATCAAAAAAATTGTTAATAAACATTGGAATCTTTTAAAGAGTTTGCCAGAATTTTCTCAGAAACCATTATTTTCTTTCAAAAGGAGCACTAATCTACAAGATAGATTGGTACAAGCCTATGAAGACAATATGAAAGATACAATAGACAATATGAGACAAATTTCACAGTTAATTGGCCACCATAAATGTAACATGTGCCTAGCGTGCAATACCACACAAACAACCAAGACATGTATAATCAACGACATCACTATCACCCTTAAGGCTTTCTCAAACTGCAACACACCAAATGTGGTGTATTGCATACAATGCCCGTGTGGCCTACACTATATTGACAAAACTGTTCAGCCAGTGAAAAAAAGAATTTTGCAACACCAGTCGCACATTAGATGTCACACAGAAAATGCCCCGTTAGTAGAACACTACCGAAGACAGGGACATACTGAAAAAGAAATGCGCTGGTAGGTGATATATGTTGTGAAACCCACAAAGAGACAAAGCAATGTGGATCAAATATTAACACTCAAAGAAGGCAGATGGATATGTCTCACTAACTTAGTCAATCGGGGGCTCAATTCTGCAACAGAATGGCATACCTTAGCTTGCTTGCACTAATTTCTCCTGAAAATATAAAAAAAACATTGAAATTGGTATACATAGATACTGTCATGATCATCTAGAATGTGTTGGCTATGTACATTTTGATTTATCAGATATATATAATGAAGATCATATTTATCTTAGATAAAAACTATATACAATCTTGCTTTGTAATAATAAGCTTGTGACCGTAAGACATAAGCCTCCAAATGTGTAATCCAATCTTGCTTTGTAACAATAAGCTTGTGACTGTAAGACATGAGCCCCAAAATGTGTAACAGGATTGTTAAGATATTATTAGTAAGAATTGTTAAAGTCATCTCATATCATGATCTGAAATTATCCTGTATGCCATAATTGTTTTATGCTGTAAAGCAATGTTGTTGCAACGATGCCATGTTCTCCAGCTGCTAAATGTTAATCACGCTATGATCTATGAAGTAGGGCTCTTGTATATATAGTGAACTTGTTTTGCATATATAGATTAATTGGAGCAATGAATATGAATCATGAAGGTAGACACTATTTTAATGTGGTTGTACTTAAGAAATGAGAAACCATGATAAAATGTTTGTTAACAAGACAGGTATTTGCCATAAAGTCTATTCTATATTTATGTAATCAAGCAGTTATAATCACAAAACCTATTGCTGGTTGACATCTGATAACTTCTGAATATTAAGCATAATCCTACGTTGACCTAGGAAGATGAATTGTGTTTAGTAAAATTAAAATATCTAAAACGAAATGAAAAAAACCTATGCCAAGATGGCTGCCAAAGTTGAGATCGAAATAATTTCACATAAGTTAGTCCGTTTTTATACTCTAAAAGATCAAAAGGATCGCGTCTTTGTGATTATTATGATTTTTTATAATTGATGTGGTTCGACTTTACCCCTATATGATTAATATTTACATTCAATAAGTCTGAATATTTTAAACAAAATAGCTAAACACCAATCTAAGATGGCCGCTAAAATAGAGATCTAAAACAATTTGCATACGTCAGTCCGCTTTCGCACTCCAAACGATTAAAAGTGTGTAAACTAATCAACACGCAAGTTGTAATGCCGATGCGCGCGACCGCGAATTACTGAAAGAGATTGAAAGAGATTGCAGGTACGTTTGAAAGCTAATGGGTAGAATATAGTCCGCTAACTCAAAATGTCACCCATATAATTATTTCATATATCTCTGTTTTAGATTTAAAACTGCATGTCCATATGTTTCCCTGGCTGTAAATTAAGACGCCAAACTGTTCAGACTCTTTTTTAAATAATCGGAGTTCATCAAACAAGCTCCCATACGTCAATGTGTTTAAACACCAAGGTAATTTGCATTTGTATTAACTTCTTTTTAAAGATGTTAAAAGAAAAACAAAATCTTATATAAACCTTTTCAATGTTTCTTTAATCAGATTGATTATTTAAGATCCTAAAAACAACCACTAAAGTAAAGACGGCAGTTGTCCACAAATTTGTTTGGAACTTGCTAACAAACGAAACTCAGGTACTCATTTTTATTAGTTACGATACCTTAGCGCGTTAAGCCTCTGATATAATGATGCGATTGCTGCCGCTACTGGGAACGATGAAATCAGCTCAGCTTATATAACAATCTTTTCTGTTCTACCATTCTGACTCCATTAGCATAATGTATACAGACATCGTCTATAAACAGCTTGGAAGTTATTCAGATAAAAATAATGTCCAGATTGAGGACACAGCTATTCGCTGATATTAAAATGATTATTAGATATAACGGAGATAAATAGAATTTTACATTGTTGAATCCTAGTGCTATATCAACAAAGCATATCCCAGATGAAACTATAGACCTGACGCCATTGAGTGGAATAAATGCAATAGATTGTTACAGATAATACATAATATATACTCTGATCTTGGAATTTAACTTAAATCCGCAACCCACCACCAAAATCAAAATCTGCCAGCTCCACCTCTTTTCTCCGCGTTGTCCTCCCAAACCTCACCCATAAACCTAGCGCACTGGTCCAAATTTAAAATCTATGACGATCACTCTCTCTCGAGAATTCTTGCCTCCTTAAAACCGAACAATCACTTTAATGATCCTCTCCCCTCTAACTGCCTAGCTGCCGCCTCTCAGGCTATCATCCCTCCCTGGACCTCAATAATCAACGCCTCCCTCCTACAGGGCTCAATTCCTAATTCGCTCAAGGCTGGCCAAGTTGTCCCCATCCTAAAAAAAACCCACTCTGGACCCTGCCTCCGCTGAGAACTATAGACCCATATCCAACATCCCACTCCTTGCCAAAGTTCTGGAAAAATGTGTGCAACAGCAGTTAAGCCTACACATCAACAACTTTCACCTGCTGGATGACTTCCAATCAGGTTTCAGACTTGGACACAGCACGGAAACCACCCTCCTCCACATTGTGGATGACGCCCTCCAAGCCCTAGACCTAGGCAAAACCTGTCTCCTAATCTTTCTAGAACTTTCCTCCGCCTTTGATACGGTTAACCATGAAATTCTCCTAGAACGCCTCAAACACAGGATGGGGTTGGATGGCACCATCCTTGAATGGTTTAGATCCTTCCTCCAAAACCGCTCCCAGAGTCATCAACTGTGATCTATTTGCCCCCTCTCCGGTTTCTGTTGGAGTCCCCCAAGGATCAACCCCACTCCCCAACCCTCTTCAACCTTTACCTTGAACCTCTCACCGAGGTGCTTCGTGCCGCCAACATCTCCTACCTTATGTACGCCGACGATACACAGGTCTACATAAAAATCTCTTCACCGGAGGACATTTTCTCCCAAAACGAGGCCCTGAAGCTGACAGTCCATTGGCTCACCGCCAACCAGCTTAAACTCAACGCAAATAAAACTGAATTTCTTCTGATCTCCCCACCCAAACCCAATCCAGACATCCAGGAATGGATCAAGACCATCACTGCACTAAACTACCCTCCTACTATTGTTGACTCGGCGAAATCCCTTGGAAAAACCCTCGACGGCAGCCTGAATATGCGTGGCCATATAAACTCGATGGCCAAAATGGCTAGATTCCAACTGAGCTACCTAATAAACCTAAAACCCTTCCTCGAAGTCTCCGACCTTAAAACGGCAACCCAAGCTCTAGTCATTTCCAGACTTGAATATGGATGCTCTACTCTTGCAGGGCTACCCAAGAACTCTCTGGCCCCTTTGAAAGCCTGCCTCAACTCTGCCTGCCAGACTCCTAACGGGTTCAAAAAAATTTGACTACATCTCTCCCCACCTCAAAGCTCTGAACTGGCTTCCCCAGAATACAATTTAAACTGGCCTGCATTACTCACAAAGCTCTGTACTCGAATTCCCTTACATTTCTCGCACAAAAACTTGTGGTATCCGGAGGAGCCAGAAACTCCCGATCTGCCAAAGACCTGCTGCTGCAACCAGCATGCTTCCGGAAGAAAAAACCTACAATCGGGCCTTCTCTGGGGCCGCACCAAGAATCTGGAACTCTCTCCCACCCGCCATCAGAAGACTTCCGTCCTTGGCACACTTTAAGAAGGAAACCAAAACTTTCTCAATGGGAAAATACCTCATCTAATGAATACTTTACAATCACCTCATTGACATGTTCCACCCTCCACCGCAGCATTATCCACGGCCTCCACGGATGATACCTTTTTCTGCAATCCTGGTCATCCCCCCAAGAGCTAAGACTGCGTGCTTTCTTGTATATTATACCTACCTGCTTTAATTTTTATCCCACATGTAGTAGCTTGGACCTCAGACGGCGTGCTCCTCCTGTATAATGTAGCTTTTTTGTATATTATATCTACCTGTCTTAATTTCTATCCCACATGTAGCTTGGACTTTAGACTGCGTGCTCCTCCCGTATAATGTATCCCTATCTCTCCCAATTTGATCCCTCCCATCCTTACGCTTTGTATTCCTCCCCCTCAATCCTGTAAAGCGCAATGATAACCTCACGGGTCTGGTTCGCGCTCTATAAAACTATAAATAATCAAATAAAATAAGAACAGCGCACTTGTTATGCACTTGCAAAGAGCTGCTCGGGGTAACGAGGCAGCTGCTCAAGTCTAATTTCAATCAAAGAGGGATCTGCACAGGAGGCAGGCTGCGCTGGCCTGCTTCACGCCAGGTGATCTACAGTTGAACTGTCGATTGGTAAAGTTCCTTGCGCTGGTAGAAAAGAAAATGACAAAACGAATCAACATGGTGCCTTAATTACGATCCATCTTGCACTTCAAGTGGTGACAGGCCAAAACCACATCTGCTCCTGGGCATCTCCTTTTTGCCGTGCAAACTATGCAGAGAGGCCGAAACCTGCCATCTTTGAAATTTGCACTTCAAATTCTCACACACTTTGCACTCGGAACCAGAGTATGGCTGCCCCTGGCATCGTTCAACTTTCCAATCACAGAGAGTGGGCTTTACGGCTGGTTCTGCAAATTCAAAATATTCACTAGAGAACACTAAAATGTAACTTGAGGAAGGGGCTGGTCAATCTAAGGGATCCCCTCATCTGGCCAGCTTGCATATGAGTTGGTGACAGGCCAAAAAATTATATCTAGTCCTGGCCGACATCATTTCACTGTGCGATTCAAGCTGGGAGGGAAAACCTGAGATTTAGCACTTTAAAAAGACTTGAAGCACTTTTGCAAATTGCACACTTTGCACTCTGCTCCACTGCGAAGAGTATGGCTGTTATCGGACAATGCTGCACTTTTTAATTACAGATAGGCAATTATAAAATGTTTATAGTGATTATTTCAGCTGGTATATGTCCGTAAAGGTGCTACCACCAGTTACGCATGCCTAGTACTATATTTTAGTGAGTGTATTTATGGATTTATTGGCTATTTAATTGTATTGCAATGGTTTTTAGTAACTATGCAAATAAATAAAACTAGAAAAACAATACAGCACTTCTTTCCACAAAGCTGGGACCCCAGGGGAGCATCCAGTTTGGACTGCCACTATTTGAAGTATTTTTTATACTTAACTGCACAATAAAAAGCATTACAAATGACAACAAGCCTGCATTTAGTTTGCTAATGCATGTAGAATTAACACATTCAAAGGAAATACTTGGGAGGAAGCCAGCAGGAGTGGCCAGAGCGGGGAATAGCTGTAAGATAGTCTGTCATGCAGCTCAAGCCAGCCATTGTGTAGGAGCAGAAGGATACATCCAAAAAGCCATTTTATTAGGTGAGAAATAAATACTCCACTGGGCTGAGCCATGACATGACTGACAAGGACTCAAAGCAAACACAAGGAGATGATGGACGGAGCGCTGAAACTTTTCAGACACTCACCCCAGTCACAGATCTGGGTTGAATCCATCATCGTTCTTTAGCTTACTTTGCCACCTCAGTTCAGACCTAGCTATATGCAAATCAGTCTTGACCCTGTGACTCATGGGAACAGTCCAGCTCGAGCTGCCAAGCCAGGTCTTCCCTGTACCGGAAACAAGCATCCTGGGACCGGTTTCGGGCTAACACCCCTCTGCAGCCAGGTCAGCTTGAATCCAGTGGCAAATTGAGCAAGGGAGCCAAGTCTGGGCATTCCCTGCCAACCTAGGGCAAACAAAGTAAACACAAGGAGATGATGGATGAATCGCTGAAACTTTTCAGATGTTCACCCCCAGTCACAGATCTGAGTTGAATCCATCATCGTTCTTTAGCTCACTTAAAAAAAATCGCAACCATTCACAAAGGGGAAGGGGTCCCTTGTAGACCCCTTCCAGTTTGCGAATGGGTTAGCACCAATTTCAAGTTGGTGGTAAAATGTGAATGTTTTGCAACCGCTTTTTAGTCGCAAAACATTTGTACATACCACTGCAAGTCGCTATTAGAAAGGGATGCCCTTAAAACGCCCCCTTCCTCATGCCAAATGTCTAACCCATTTTGTGATTCGGTAATAGGTTACCAAGTCGCAAAATGGGCCTTTGTACATGAAAAAAATGCTTTTTCCGGCCCCAAGCAGTCAGATTCTGCAAATCGGGCCATTTGTGACATGAAAAAAGCTATGTTTATGTTGCCCCAACTTGTCTCTTTACTGTATAATGCAACAAGTCTTGCATAACTGGGGCCCTTTCCTGATGAGATTGTTAAATGCTGTGTGTGGAGTTACATTCGGTTGCCATGTGCGAAACCAGGAAATAATATGCAAAAGTTTGGTGTTTTGAGTGTGTGTCCAAAATAGTTGGTTCCCCGGCAGGTTTTCTTCAGCATCTATAGATAGCACAATCTGAAAATCCTTCACTCTATGGTTCCCTACCCAAAAACTGCAACTGTTTGTAGGCTGGTGTCGTGTACTGTATCGAGATTGGCTAGCAACTAGGAAAACGTGGTTCACACTAGGGTGCTGGAAACTTCAAAGCACACTACTTCTTCTGACTGGCTTCACGTCAGCCCTTCTGTCTGGAAATCCTGGGAAGAAGACCAAGCATGAAGATACACTTCCTCAAAGTTGGGGGAAGATTTCCAATTTTAGAAAAGACTGTAATTACTATTTCTTTAACAGCGTCGGTTTAGAGCCTCAAAATAATTTTAAAGGCTTTGGTCACGCTCTCTTTCCGGAGTTGCCTGTTACAGAATCTCCAAAAGCGTTTGTAGGCAACAATTTAATGACTATCACTATATATTTTGTATATTTAGTTTCTTCAGCATTGTTCGCCATTACAGTTAAATCTGCCCGCCATTGGCCAGCTAAATTCTCTGTAATTTGAATTGGATTACCACAGAGTGTGAGTCCCTTGATCAAACAGCCTTTTGTTTTAAAAATCGTTGTGCTTTGTGTGCAAGAAGAAATAAGCATTGACAAAACAATTACATTTGACGCTTGCATTTGAGCACTGAAAAGAGCAATGATGAATGCCTGATGCAATATGAAACAAATAAAAAAGGATTGCTTCGGATATACAATGCATGGATGAGAAAAATAATTAACTGTGAGATGAAAAAGTGTATGTTTCAGTGGTAAAATGCCTACCCATGCAATACAACAGAGGTAGAAGCATTTACAGAAAAAGGGTTTGACTAAAATATTCTTCATATTGGCTAATCCAGGATGCCACTGAATCTCTCAAGCAAAGTGCTGAAGGTTCATGCGCCAAAGAAGTCAATGTCTGAAGGAGATTAAGGGGTCTTCAACCAGTAGCCCGTGAGCTACTGTAGCGCTCCAGCTACCTGCGAGAAGCTCACCTGTGTGCAGTCCAGCTTATCAAATTAGAAAGCTTTTCTTGGTTGAATTAATATACATATAACAAAATTGAAATGATACAACACTAATAATATTAGCAGCTCTCAATGTGTTTCATTGAACATAAGTAGCTCTCAGTACAGAAAAGGTTGGAGACCCCCTATATGTAGAATATAAAATGTTTGCCATGAATGGTGCAACAGTCACTAGAAATCAAACCTACACAAAGTAATAGATGAAATGCTTGGATTTATCTATACCAAATTATTTTGGACCACAAGCAAGTCCAATTTGTTTTTATCAATGCTTTTAGAAACAGAGAACCATGCACAAATCTGTCTTTAATGAGGCAAGACCTTTCCTTTGAACATACAATCAGTCAACTAGGCAAGAGGATCAGATTCATGGGCTTGTTCCTGGGCTTTCTAATCAGAGACGTAGGTTAGATAGGTTGCAGCAGAACAAAGCTGCTGGGACGTATAGTCTGCATCACATGCCAGACATCAAGTAAACAAGGGGGTCCCCAGGGGAGATACCAGGTGGTGTTAACTTAAAAGGGTCACATCTGTACAGAAGTATCCTCTTGCAGGAAAGCACTCCTTTGAACACACGTATCAAGCCTAGGCACAAGAGTCAAGCCCTGCTGTACACAACCGTGCACATACACGCAGTTCGTGGGTGGGATGTTTGAGGGTTGATGCCCCCAGTAATGTGGGATTCAACCGATTTTCCAAAAAAAGCCAGTAGACCGTTCCATACAGGATGCAAAGAAAAGGGTTAGTTAACAAACTGCACCCGTCACTTTCAACCACCACACTAGCTTGGCGAAAAAGGGGCAGTCTCTTCCACTATGAGGGCATCTACCACTTTGGCAGACACCAACAAAAATGTTGCTAAACAGATCCATCTGTCGTGTAACAAATGCAAGGTAATATTGAGAGAGGCGGGAGGGCACAGGTGGAAATTTGAAAAACCCAGAAAAAAATCCTCACAAAGACCCACATGAAAACCGGTTCAACGTCGCTGGTACACCCCATGCCATGGAGTGGAGGCATGCATACTGAAAGTGACATCAACTGTAGAAGCTGGCTTTATTCTGAGCCTATGCTTCATTTAAATTACACATCTACAGTTCACAGGCGATCATCCGTATACCAACAATCAGGGTTTGTGCTTTAATACCAGGGTGCAACTGCTTAGTAAAGGTCTGAAGAGCTGCAATGCATTGTTTGTAGAAATTATGCATTTCTAAAGAAATACCTGTGCTTCGATTATAAAAGCTCCTCTAGTTCTGAATTCATTACACATTTATAAAAACGTGCAAAGGCAGCTTTTGCACCTACCACAGACAGCCAAGGTGTTTGTTTACTTGCAAAGCCCTGGGGAATGTGAGCACGGGAAGACAGACAAAGAAAGGGAAGGAGATAATAAGCCATAGATAGTGCTGAGAGTGGAGAAGTAAGTTTTACACCAGTCTGCAAATTACACTTCACTGGAGCGTTTTTAGGTCTCCCATAGACAGCACATGCGCTGTCTCTTCGAGACATGTTGTTTCAATCAATGGGCTTACACCCCACCCATACCTTACCATTGGTAAACTTCAGCATCTCTCTAATTACTTTCTTTCCATTCATCATTGCATGTGCATGTCATGGCCTCTTCTTCTGTTTGGTCCTAGCCTAGAGCACACACCAAGTAATTGTCTCCTTCCACTGCTCCTGTTTTTGGAGCTGCTTTTTTTTATTTTTCTTTAAGCACTCCATACGAGTACTTGTGTTTTCAAGACGTCTACCCTATCTGTGTTGCTTCTTTTCGCATTCACCTCTCTGCCCACATTTGTTTCTTCTCTACCCTTCCCCCAGCCTGGCCTCATTCGTGATTGGCTTTACCCCAACCCTCTGCTTTTTTATTAGACTTAGCGCTGCATCGTCAGCTGTGATCATGGCACTGAAGCGACAGGGCTTTGCAGGAGCCAGTGGAGATGGGATAATAAAGTCAGTAGTGTAAAACATGGAGGAATTAACAAGTAGAAGGTATTGTTGTTACCTTAACAACTCTGATGCGGTTTATTTTAATGGTGGTCAGCTCAGTTTGTAGTGTGCTTAAAAAGGGCATTCTTTAAGCCTCAATTTTGGCTGGGGGCTGTTGTAATACCCCGGTTCGACCTACATCTGCCAGGATCAACGCCTAATAAGAAAAGTGAACACAGAATTCAAAATGTTGTGATAAGACCAATGACATAGTCATAGTTTTATACAATTCAGTTGTTCATTGGATCAATTGATATTAGACACTCCTATCTGGAGACGGTTACTATTTGGTCACCATTAACAAAGGCTTTTTGTACGTCATTGTAGATACACAGTCTACCTTCTTCATGACATTTAAGTTCTTCTAGAAATAAAAGTAACTTGTATAATAAGATTGTATGTTTTATAAATCTGCTTATAAGTTTACACTTGTCCACCCTTTTTGTAAAGTATGCAAACGAAAATTGTAATAAGTAAATATTGCTTTGAAAATCATCTTTTGTTGCTGGTGTTTTTTCTTTACTGCAGTACAGCAACCCCTCTGTTTAACTGTACATAGAATATTAGAATAGTATTGGTTTAATCTGTAAGGGTGCCTTACACCATTGAAGCGATAAATAATACTTTGACCTCATATTTGAATTGTTTTGATTTATCCCACTAAAGCTGAACTGAGCGGAATACAATGCAGCATCGTAGAATGCAGTGGGATAGAGTAGAGTGGTGCAGAGTAGAGTGGTGTCGCGTGCATCAGCATAGAGTGCAGTGACAGATTAGAATGGAGTGGAGGGGAGGAGATTGGACTAGTGTAAAGTGCATTGGTGTAGAGTTTTGAAGAGTAAAGTGATGTAGAGTGCAGTGACATAGAACTCAGTGGCGTAGAATGTAGTGGCATAGATTTTAGTGGTGCATAGTAGAGTGCAGTGCTGCAGAGTGGAACGTCGTAGAGTGCAGTGGTGTAGAGTGGCGTAGAATGCATTGGCATAGAGTGCAGTGGCATAGGGTAGAGAGGTGCAGAGGAGAGTGAAGTGGCATAGGGTGCAGTGGTGTAGATTGTAGTGGCATAGCGTAGAGTGTAATGGGATAGACTAGGATCCAGGGGAGTAGTGTAGACTAGAGAGGACTGGTGCAGAGTGCATTGACGTAGAGTGTTGCAGAGTGTAGTGGCGTTGTGTGCAGTGGCATAGAGTGGTGTACAATGCATCTTCGTAGAATGCAGTGGCATAGAGAAGAGTAGTACAGAGTAGAGTGCAGTGGTGCAGAGCAGAGTGGCGCAGAGTAGAGTGGTGCAGAGTAGAGTGGTGCAGAGTGCACTGGTGTAGAGTAGCATGCAGTGGAGTGGTGTGGAGTAGAGTGGACTGGTGTTGAGCGCATTTGGGTAGCGTGTTACAGAGTATAGTTGCATAGAGCGCAGTGGCATGGAATTCAGTGGTCTACAATCCAGCATCGTTGAATGAGGTGGCATAGATTTGAGGGGTGCACAGTGCAGTGGCATAGAATACAGTCGCATAGACTGCAGTGGCATAGAGTGCAGAGTAGAGTGGCGTACAGTAAAGTGGCATAGAGTGCAGGATTGTAGAGTGGTGTAGAGTAAAGTGACGTAGAGTACAGTGGCGTAGAGAGGTGCAGAGTACAGTATATAGTGCAGTGGAGTGGGGTGCTGCAGAGTGCAGTTGCATAGAGTTCAGAATTGCAGAGTAGAGTGCCATGGAGTTCACTGGCAGAGTGTATAGTGTTGCAGAGTAGAGCACCGTAGAGTGCAGTAGTGTAGAGTGGCATAGAGTACAGTGGCATACAGTGCAGTGGTTTGGTTTAGAGTGGTGTGGCTTTCAGTGAAGTGGCATACAGTGGAGTGGCACAGAGTGGAGTAGAGTGGCACAGAGTGAAGCAGAGTGATGTGGTGGAGTGATGAAGGGTAGAAGGCAGTGGTGTAGATTAGAGTAGTACAGAGTAATGGTGTAGAGTGCAGAGGCATAGAGAGCAGTGGTACACAGTAGATTACAGTGGAATACAGTGAAATGACAGAGTGCAGGGGCGTATAGTGGAGTGGTACAGAGAAGAGTACATTGGCCTATAGTGCATTAGCATAGAGTGCAGTAGCTTGGAGTGCAGAGTGGCGTAGAGTGGAGTGATCTAGAGTGGAGTTATGAAGAGTTGAGTGGGGCAGCCTAGACTGGAGTGGTGCAGAGAGTGCAGAGGTAAAGAGTAGAGCGGCGTAAAGTGTATTGGTGTAGATAGTGCAGAGTAGAGTAGAGGCGTAGACTGAAGTGATGCAGAGTGGAGTGCAGTGGCGTGGTGCATAGTGGAGTGATGCAGAGTAGGTGCAGTGGCATGGAGTGGTGTAGAGTGGAGTGGCGTAGAGTATGCATGGCAGCACACTATCATTGCAGAAAACACATTTTCAACTGAAATGACCATTACAATTTCACAGACATACAGTTTTACTAATAAAATATCCCGCGCACAAACAATAATGTGTGGAAAGGGCATCACCTAGTGTATGGATTTGTTTTGATCATATTAAAGTATTTGTTTCAAACGCACTTCAGAATTAACAAAAAAATTTACTTTATTTGTGCTTTGCTAGTTCTTATATATTCCGAAATACTTGTACAGTTCATTAAAATGTTGTGTGCTAGAAAACACCCTTCATCTCTACGTTCTACGTTCATTGGGGATTGTCGGCCCAGCTCTCAATTGGCTCAGTGTTTTTTTGACCAACCGAACCTTTCAGGTTTTTTCATCTGAGGCAGCATCGAAAATTCATTTATCTCCTTACGGTGTCCCTCAGGGCTCTATTTTGAGTCCTCTATTATTTAATATTTATGTTAAGCCACTGGCAACTATTGCTGAAGAAGCAGGACTGTCTATTCTCTCCTATGCAGACGATACTCAAATAATTTTTTCTTTGTCGGCAAATAGGTTTTCTGAATCGTCTTCTCTTCAGACAGGGCTTAGGAAAATTGCGGAATGGATGGAGGCTAACTCATTGAAGCTCAATGGGGAGAAAACTGAGGTCCTTATTTTGGGTAAGAATGAAGACCTCTGGGGCCCCCAGCACTGGCCACCTAAAATGGGTACTCTCCCTACACCTGCCACTCAAGTTCGCAATCTGGGTGTGATTATTGACAATCAACTCTCAATGAAGCAGCAAGCGGTAAAAGTGGCTTCTACCTGCTTCACAATCCTGAAATGGCTCAGGAAGATCCTTTGGATGTTGCCTAGTTCTACTCAAAAAGCGGTAGTCCAAGCACTTATCACATCCAGATTGGACTACGGCAACATCCTATATTTGGGAGCCAATAAGGATGTGAAACGCAGACTGCTATTGGTGCAGAATGCGGCGGCTAGGCTGCTTTGCCAGATTCCACGAATGACTCCTGTCTCCAGTTCTCTTCGTGAACTTCATTGGCTCAGGGTCGAGAGTCGTGTAAAGTTCAAGACCCTGAGCTATATGTTCAAGGTGAAGTCTGGCAGTGCCCCTGAATATCTAAAGGCCATTGTTCATTTTTATCTTCCTTCGCGGTCCCTCCGTTCTGCTACCCAGGCTAAGTTTTTAGTACCTAGGATCAAACGATCCCGTCTGGGTGGTCGATCCTTTGCTTATTTAGGTCCTCTTCTCTGGAACTCCCTTCCCTTATTTCTTAGGAAAGAAACTGTTTTCAGCAACTTTCGTAGGCACTTAAAGGGATGGTTATTCAATCAATAGGTTCGTGACAGCTTGGCTACTTGTACTTTCTCCTGCACAGTGGCGCTGGGAAACCTTTTTTGGTAGCTATGCGCCTTATAAGATTAATAATAATAATAATAATAATAATAATAATCTGCCCCCGCTTTCCAGCAAAATTGTCACCTAAATCCTCTCACTTTGAAGTCAGAGAAAGAAAAGTAAACAGCAAGGTCCCTCAAAAGACAGATCATGAAATGTGACCTCTGTCTTTGAATGCACAGCAAATGTGACAAGATAAGAAAAAGATGTACATCCCCGTTTACAGAAAGGAGCACTCATGGAAGAATACAAAGAGAGGTAGTGTGAAAAGGCTTTGCTCCTTGGGAGAAACAAACTGAACCTGGACAGCCTAAAACAAATAAGGCCAGCAAATGGAAAGACTGAAAATGTGAGTTACAAGCCACAAAGCCAATGGTAAGCAACGGGCAGAATGAATTCCCAGGGAAGATTTCATAATGTCCCCGAGATGTCTTTAGCAAACCAGAGAGCTGCACTGCTTGCTAGGCTTCAACCTAAAAATGAGGCCGCAAGGGCCCTTTTTTACAGGTCAGGCCCTAGCAGGCTACATCAAAGCAGGGACTTCCCTCTGAATAAACATCTCTGCACTTTTCCCAGCTCACTTGAATCAGCCACAACTTAGCTCTGGCAGACAGTTCTTTGTTGTAGAGAGGAGGGGGTGTTGATGTGCTGTTGCAGGGGTGAGAAATAGATGGGAGGGCAAGGTAGGAGGCTCATAACATGCTAAAAACTGTAGCACATTAAAAACGATTAGAAGCCGTAAAAAAGGATATCACTGAACCCAAGGTAGAGTGCTTTGCTGTTTCTAGGACATGTTACGTTATACTGCTTGCTTATAGAGTTCTCCATGATGTTCTAAACCATCTCAGAGTGCTATTCTATAAGTCTTGTAAAGCACATAGCTACCAGAAGGCCTCCTGGAGCTAGAACAGTCAAACGTCACCAACTCTCCAGCAGGAACTAATTACTATCAGGCACATGCATCAAGGTAGGATTTTGCGAGTCCTTAATTGCGATTATTAAGGAATCGCAATTAAGGACTCGCAAAAGCCTATGCATGTAGGAATCGCTATAAAAATAGCAATTCCTACACATTCCTTATTTGCGACTCGCAAATTGTGAGTCGCAAATAAGGAATGGCTTCCCATTCATTCCTATGGGCCTACAGGCCCATAGGAATGAATGGGAAATTGCATGCGTAATTTGCAAGAACCAATAGGTCCTCGCAAATTGCGCATGCAATTACAAGGTGCAAGGGTGTCAAAAGGACACCCTGAAATTGATCTGTGCACATATGTTGCGCACACACATGCCCTAAGGACATGTGTGTGCGCAACATGAAACTTTGAAAAATGCACAAAAGTGCATTTTCAAAGTTTTTGCAAGTTACCATGAAGTTCAACTTCATGGTAATTTGCGCCCCCTATTAGCGAAATCGCTATTCTGAAGTGGTTCTTGCATTGCATTTAAGGAATCGCAAATTGCGATTCCTTAAATGCAATCGCAATTTGAAAAATCGCAATTAGTTGCGTTTTTTAAAGTGCGAGTGGCAAGTTGTTTCATGCATCGCAAAAGCTAATTTTGCGATCGCAAACGGCCGATTTTTGCGATTCGTACCGTTTGCGATCGCAAAAAGCTTTGATGCATGCGCCTGTATAAAACCAAGTTTTCACGGCCTTTCGATTGGAGAGCTCATTGAACAGCTGCCGTAATTTAAGGGGGAGGGTGTTACACAGTTTGGGGGCCTGATGGGAAAATGAACGGCTAATGGCTAGACATGGCAGGAGAAAGTACCGGAGAGAAAAAAAGAGAGGAAATGGGGATGGAGCAAATGGAATGATATTCCACAAAATTAAGCAGTAGTTGGTAACCAGGCTTGGGTGCCTGGTTGGCCAGGAGGAAGCAGGAAAAGGAAACATGCTGCAGGAGTGGGCAGAGCCAGTAGTGTGAGTAGGGGGAATATATAAAAGGAAGGGGACAAACAGTGTGAGGTAAAAAGGTACAGAGGTTTTTAAAGAGATAACAGGGCAAGGAGAGCCAGGTATCCATGCCCATTCACCAACAGACAAAGTTTGGAACACAATTAACAAGCATACATACAGTTCCACCAACACAGCTAAGAACGACAGCACACAAGCAGGCATTCACAGAGGAATAGGGTTTATGGGAAGAAAGGACCCATACATAATTCACATACTGGATACATAACTGTCCATGTCATTAACCAAAAGGAGACAGGTCTAATTTGAACAACAAAGAAACAGAATGAGATAGAGTCAGGCTTCAAGCATAAACAAAAAACAGATCAGACTTCTGTGGGAACCGCATCACCAAGGAGACTTTGTACTGGACGCCCTAGACAACAGAAGAGTCAATATTCCAATTTGATGGCAAATTTAATAAACTGTGTCATGCAGATGGAGGGAGGTCCTGACCATTGTGAGGGAAAACTAGACGGAAAGGGAAAACATGTCTGGGGTCATTAAGAAGAACACAGTTGTGGCATACAGGACAGGTATTTCTGTCAACTGCCGCTCTTCAGATCATTTTCATGCATAGCCTAATTCAGTGGTTCTTAACCTGTGTTCCAGGGTCTCTGGGGGTCAGCGAAGTCTACTCAGGGGGTCCATGGCCGCTTAGAAAATTAAGTAATATCGACAGATTCATAAAATGCATATAAATACATAAATAAATAAGAAGGATAGTAGGATTGACCTATTTAACATCTACTCTAGAGGGTCCCCGGGTGACAATATTCCATCTACCTTCACACTTTTAGAACAGGCTTTGGCCAACTGCCCCCCTACTTCTAAACTTTTTGTGGGTGGGCATTTTAATTGTACTTTTGAACTTCTTAGTGGTGATGATCCCCTGGGCATGGAAGATGAGGATTCTAGATGGTCTATCCCTCCCTTGTCATTAGCCCCGATTAAGAAATGGTCTTCCAAGGCAATCCAGATAAATGCCCTTACGGTGGAATATAATTTAAGAGCTTTAAATGGCAGGTCACCCTCTGACCAAGATGGTGCTATGACTTTTAATAGACTAACCGGACCCTCCAGAATTGATTATATTCTACTGGATGTCACACTCTGGCAAGATTTAATAGACATGGAGGTGGTTCCCTCACAGGACAGTGATCACAACCCTCTATGTATGAAGATACGGTGGGCCAATTGTAATGGTGGCTCGAGAAGTGCCCCTCTGAGGTTAACCAAAGAAGTGATCCCTTATAATGGTAACCGCAGGTTGAAATGGGATAAGGTTCACCTCCAGACTGAGAACCTGGCAAGGATCAGGGTGCACATTGAAGAGATGACAAAGAAGTTGGTGGGTCTTGATTCGGCTTTAGATAGTACCCAGGTGACATCCTTTGCCTTGGTCTACAAAAACGCCATTGTGGAAGTAGGTAAATACTTCAAATCACAGGGTAAATGTGGCAGATTGAACAATATATTGCCCAAACCTAGCAATCCTTGGTACTCCGCTCAGTGCAAGGCAATAAGGAAGGAGTTAACTGTTGCCTTGCGAAATAAAAACCAACCTCTAGTTAGATCAGTGAAGAAGGAGTATGTGAAGGTAATGGCCCGGGCCAAAAGAGATTGGGAGGAACAGCATTGGCAGGACCTCAAATGTGCTTCTAGTAAAAGGAATGCCTTTTTGTTTTGGAAATTGATTAATAATGCAAGGCAGCGTACTAAGCCAGTTTTAGTTAATCACATAACTAGTCTTCAATGGCATTCCCATTTTTCCGCCCTGTACGACGTACAGGATATGACCTGCTCCTCTTACTCTGAGATTGATAGCAAGGCCTCCCCTATACCATTGCTTGAAGACCCATTTTTGGCTTCTGAGGTAATGGTGGCCATTAGACACCTTACCCCGAGGAAGGCTGCTGGCCCTGATGGTATTCCGGGGGACCTCCTTTTGGAGGAACCCGCGGCCTGGGGCAAACTTATTGCCCAGATAATGAATATGATCTCTAGGGGACATCCAGTCCCTGATTCATGGAAGGGTGCTGAGGTTATAACTGTGTTTAAAAAGGGTGCTAGAGATGACCCTGCCAATTACAGACCGATCAGTTTGATCGATGTAATCCAGAAAGTGGTTGGTAGGGTCATCATCATGCGGGTGGGTGCCTGGATGGAAGAGGAGCATGTTCTTTCTCACTTGCAAGCCGGCTTTCGCCAAAGGGTGGGCACGATGGACCAGGTCTTCCGCTTTTTTGCGATCTACTGGAAGTCTGTGACCATCAATAAGGGTAGTCTCTACCTGGCTTTCATAGACCTCAGGATGGCGTTTGACCTGGTCCCCCGATCAAGGCTATGGGATGTTTTGAAGAAGATGGGCTTCCCTGGTCCACTTTTGGACTTTATTGCTAAGCTCCATGAGGGGAACTATGCGAGGATCAGATGGGGCTCTCAGGGACAACTGACTGAGAGGGTGCCTGTGAGGAGGGGAGTTCGCCAGGGATGTGTCATGGCGCCTACCCTTTTCTCTCTTTTTGTGAATGGGGTGGTGGACCATCTAAGAGAGGCATCGGCTGACCCTCCATCCCTGGCAGTGGAAAAAACACCTACCCTACTCTTTGCAGACGACACCATTCTGATCTCCAAATCCCCAGCAGGCCTCCAGAAGCTCTTGCATCACTTTAGTGCGTTCTGTAGTGACAGAGGTTTTACCATCAATTCCTCTAAAACTAAGCTTATGGCCCTTGCACCCTCTAAGAGATTTAGGAATAATCTCTCGCTTAACGGCGAGGCTCTGGAGTTGGTGGACTCCTTTGACTATCTGGGTGTCAGGTTAAATAGCCGGATGAGCTGGAAAGACCATCTGGCTAAAATGTCGCTAAATTTTAAAAGAGTTTCTGGGATGGTCCTGAGAGAACATCGGGAGTCTTTGAGCAAACCTGTGGCTCCAATGCTTGCAATATATGAGGGTCAAGTCCTACCCTCTGCCCTTTATGGATCTGAACTTTGGGGGTTTGAAAGCATACCTGAATTAATTACTTCAGAAAATAAGTTCTTGCGAGATCTGGTGGCTCTTCCTGTTTCCACCCCGCTAACCCCCCTTCGTCTTGACATGGGCAGGCGCCCCCTAAACGACTTAGTGCGCCTCTGTCCCTTGCTCTTTTGGGTGCAATTGAGAAGGACCGGGGAGCTTAACAAATATGCGGCCGCCCTAGATGAGCTAATTTTGATTGATAAAGGCAATAAGATTAAGTGGCTGAGTAACTTGAAGCAGTTGGTTGTGCAACTGGGCTTGAGCAATTCTTGGAAGAGTCAATCTCCTCCACCCAAGCAAGTCATTAAGAAGATGTACTGGGACTGGATCCAGACGGAGGCCATTTGTAGAGGTGTAAGGGGTTCCCTTACTGAGCGATTCCTGGAGTTTAAATGGTCCAGGATATTTGAACCGCTCTTTGATTTTATTGAGAAACCCTTAGATAGATCACTCTATTTAAAGGTCAGGTTTGGGATCCTTCCAGTGTATGAGTTTACGGCTGGGTGGAATATCCAGAGAGGTACATCAAAGGCTTGCCCGGGTTGTGCAGCCCCTAAAGAGTCTTTGAGTCACTTTTTCTTTGCTTGTCCCGCCTACAGGGTTGCCAGGAGGACATGGTTAAAACCCCTCTGTCAGGGGCTGGGTTTAAGATGTCATATAATGGCCCTGCGGGTCCTCTGTACTGATACGTCCTCATTAGCTATGGTATGTGGTGTAGCAAAATTCCTGGGTAGTGCCCGGATGACACGTATGAGGAGAATTAAGGCGTCCAGTGTTTAAATCTAAAGGTTATGGGGCCTCCGATAGGCACCATTAACTCCGCTGTTAGTTGTTTTACGGTGATTTCTTGTTTTTTTTATTGTATTGTATTGTATACTTTTATGATTAAATTTTTATCGAATAAAGTATGATGATGATGATATAAATACAGAAGCAAAATGTACAATTGCAAATTTTTAAACATTCTGTAAATGTGAAGGAAATTGAAATTGGAGGATAAGGAATTAAGCTAGTAAATTTAGATTGATTTGTGGGAGCAAGTGCATCAAACAGAATACATTACGAACAATGAGTGGCCTCAACTCAATTTAGAAAAGCTCCATTCTTACTAATAAAGTTAAAATGAGATTTTTTTATATTTGTGAATTAAATAAAATATTTAGTCATTTATTTGCTTGAATAATGCGGGTTTCTGCATATTTTGTGTATTGCTTTGCGGTTCAAATTCTTAAAATTGCTCAGAACGGGGTCCCCTGCTTTTAGTAATGACTCACTGAGAGGGTGAGGGGGTTTGGGAGTCCCTGGAGTCAAATAATGACTCGGTGGGGTCCCCCAGGCTTCAGTAATGATTAAGCGGGGGTCTACAGAAGTCAAAAAGTCAAATGGTTAAGAACCAATGGCCTAGATAAACCATAGCAATCAGCCACACAAGTATCAGATTCACTGAGAAAAAACACAAGGAAACCTTTGCAAACATTCAATCATTATTAAATCCACGCACCGCCCCCAAAAAATCATCCAAAATCGGTCATTCTATTATCATATAAACCCACACCCTGAAAAGAAATCTCCGCAAACAGAGCCCAGTACTATGTCCTTCAGACAGCCTCTAGATCAGCGGTCTTTAATCTGTGGGACGCGACCCCCAGGGGGGCTGTGGGGTCCTGGGAAGGGAGTCAGGCATTTCCAGGACTAACATCTGCCTGGAATACAAAATATACTTTTCCTTTTGGACAAAGCAACAGCCCGGACCCTTCATTCCGGACCCTTCATTCCGATCGTTAAAATGCTTTAGCTGAAGTTAATTGAGTCTCATGTGCTGTTAAATGAAGAGGCCTGGTAATACAATCCTTCAAATAAGTCTTCATGTCAGGGTGCCTGCTTTCGGCTAGGAGTTAATCTGCAAATGTAAAGAGTGCTTGGGAATGATTCTCACTTTAATTGCTTGAATCAATTCCTGAATTGTGATGGCAAAGATGTGGGGGTTTTTGCATGGTAGTGCAAAGAGTTAACAACTGGGCTGCGAAGTGCATGCTTTTAACCATAAGTGTATTTACACAGTGCTTAGAACCCCTGGGGTGATGTTGAAGGGACAGGTATGCAAAAAAGAAAATCATTACTTATGGTCTTATATTACACAAATCTAAATTTTGGAAGCTCCATTTTGTCCGAGAACTATTTGCACAGTTTGTAGCAGTCTATATTATAATGTATGTAATGCAAGTATAAAATAACGACTTACACATTCACTGTGCTTTCTGTCAAGGCTGTGACCTCATAGCACTAAAAATACACAAGTCACTATTCTCCACTGCGCCAACCATATTTAATTCTGTGTCTATCTGGTTACATACAGACCTCTGCAGTGCATTAAATAAAAGTGGTTTCATAATGTACTACAGTGCATTTCCCATTGAGTACATTTATTTTTCATTTAAGCTACCCATTATTTTATATGTAGCTACCTGATGGCGAAAGACCTAAAAAATGAACAAAATCTTTTGGGGCTGATTTATGAGAGGCTTGCGCTGCCGGAGAGTCACTTTTTTTTTTTAGCTTTGGTGGCACAAGCGTCTCAATCATATCTTTGAGCCGATGCAAAGTCACCCTGCGTGGTTTTGCATGGCCTCATAGATATGGAGTAAGACAAAGCAGCGCAAGTCGCTGTGTTGCCTTACACTATGTCGAGTAGGCGTTCCATAGGCATTGCAGTGTACCCATGTACTTTGACGCTGCCCCAGATTTGTAAAACCATGTAAACCTGGGGCAGTGCCAAAACCTTACACCTCCCCACAGCAGGTGTAATGAGGAGAAATCTTTTCATTTCTCCTTGTTTTTCCTCTTTCTATGTGTCTTCCTCGTTCTACAATCCTGCCTATGTTGGCGTTAGGCAGCAATGTGTGCGCCAACACAGGGGGAAAGGACAGGAATGCACCATATTTCATAAATAAGGTGCATTCCTGCCCTTTCACATTGGCATAGGGCAGTGCAGCATGAAGACTTATGGCGATGCTCTACCTCAATGCTTCATAAATGAGGCTCTTTCTTTTAGCCACACCTTTGACCATGCCCCGACGCTCACTGTTCTTTGGTATGCCAAACACTGTTTATTTCCCCATTGTAAAAATGATTTGCTGTGGGAATAGGGGGCGTTTATGGTTGTCGATAGTTGGCAATGATGAGGAGGACCAAGTTCTAGAAATTTTTGTCAGGAGGGGATCCTTACGCTAACATTTTTTGACAGGAGGGTCTCGGCATCAAAACATTTGAAGACCTCTGCTCTAGATGAATCTTTGCCAAAAGCCCAAATTCTGTACGACAGCTGCGCTCAGCACAAATGTAAATGGAATAGTACAAGCCAATCCTGAACTAACACAAAACATCAAAGTATGATTCCAGCGAAAAAACTCTACACATCAAACCCAAAAAGATAATTGAGAAATGAGAATCCTAAAAGACAATCAGAGGGACAAGGTACATTACCATCAAGATGCCCACAAAGAAAGGCATCACTGAACATGTTGTTAATGCCTACTGCATTATTGGTTACCTGTCTCCAGAAGTAGGGGACCGCAAAGCTCTCATCCCGTCCTTACCCCACCCACAACGTGTTCCAGGACTCACAACATGGTGTGCCACTCTGGATTTAAGTTATTATTATCCATGTATTCTTGACTTTTTACAGTGTCAATGAATATCTTCTGGCAACTCAAAGATAACAATCGCTTATTTTGCACACACTATCACAATTTGCATTTCAGACGAATGAAGGCAAAATGAGCATCAACCTTAATTGCTTTTCTATACCGACCACACCTCCCCAATCCCCTTTTCGCTAGCTCTCTCTAGACTGCTCAGCTCACCCCCATTTCCTGCTTATATTCTGTTTTCTGGTTCCCTTAATAGTTTTTCTGCTCATTTACTCCACTACAACATGGCTGCCAGGCTCCTTGACTCTTTCTGCTTCCACCCGCCTCCTATCTGTTTCTTTAGGCTCCGGCACCCTTTTAAATACGGGGTTTAACGTGTATTCTTCGCTCTCGGCTTGTTTGCAAATAATAATAATAATAATGTTTCCACAATTGCTCATATTTCAGGAATAGAGTGAAATCGTTAAGTCTCATTAACCTCCAAGCAGAATTGTTTCTCAGCGCGAGGACTTTGGGTTTTCATTCACCAGGCTACCTTAGCATATCTTGAAAAATGCAACAGGTGTCGAATGTAACGTTCGTTGGATTTCTTATGTCAAGTTGACGCTTGTCAAGTTTAAAAAACGTCAACTTAAAAAAATTGTCAGGAACATGTATTCCCCCATCTCCAGTTAGCGCCTTTGAAAATACTTGGTCCAAAGCTGGAGTGGCACTTTAAGACACTGGCTGCAGCCCCTCCGATGACAATGACAGGGAACAAGCTGATCAGAACAGCAATGAACAACCATTACGCTACTATTTAAATTGGTGGAACTTCTAAGAGGTGACAGAACAGAAGTGGGCTTGTAGTGGACAATTTATACCATTCGACAAATGCCCCCTTGTCCATTGTTTCACCATTTAAAGTTCAGGCAATCATATTAACTGTACCTGCAGTGATCACTGCCCAAGTTCCTAAAAAGCCAGAACTTACAAAAGCATACAAATTTGCAATCAAGCCTTACCCACAATCCACCGTTACAGAATATACGGACACCCTCATACCAGACAAAACGTTGATAAATGACACATTATTTTGAGATGGCAGTTTCAGTGCACTAAAACCGTCATTATAACCACACTCCTTGAAAAGCTAACAGAAAATACCACTGCCTGGCAAATTTCCACCCCATCTCCAACTTCCCGTTCATGAATAACACCATGGAGGGTCATTCACTCCACAACTTCAAGAATACGTTGAGGCCAAAAAAACTCTACTAGACTGGTTTCATATTATATATGGGCACCAAACCTGCAAAAGATGATGAGCAAAGATTAAGTCTGAATCCCCCTCAGCTTTCAGCGGTATAAAACATTTGGGGCCAAATGTAGATAATTCCTATTTACCGATTCCTAAATACCGAATTTTACCGATTCGGTATTTATGAATCGGTAAATAGAATGTAGGTAAAAATTCGGTAATTTTTACCGATTTGGTAATATTCGTTATTACTGATTCGCTATTTGCCGAATCGGTAATAAGGAATACCATCCCATTCATTCCTATGGGCCTGGAGGCCCATAGGTATGAATGGGAAGCCATTCACTATTGCCGATTCGGTAAATACAGAATCGGTAATAGGGGGAGCATATTCAAGGGTGGCAGGGTGTCACATTGACACCCTGTTGCACCCCTGAATCGTGCATGTGTGCACAAGGGCATGTATGTCTGCCACTTGGCACCTTGAATAAGCAAATTATTGCTTTTTTAAAGGTATTCGGTATTTACCATCAACTTGTAGTTGGTGGTAAATAACGAATCCTGAATGCAAAAATGCACTCACTTGAGTGCCTCCTACATACCTTTTAAGGATTCGGTATTTTACCGATTCCTTAAAATAAGGATTCGGTATTTTACAGATTCCTTAAAATAAGGAATCGGTAAATTACCGAATCCTTAAAACCTGCCTCCTACATTAGAAAGGGCTAAATACCGGTCGGTAACGGGAAAATTACCGATTTTCGGCCGTTACTGACCGGTATTTACCTACCTACTTGGTCAGGTAAATCCTGTAACAGCATTTGGAGAAAAGGGGCATGGTCTTACAGCCACCATTTTTGGTGGTTTCAACCCCCTCTTTCAGACCAAAGCCACCTGATGAGATTCAGCACCTTTACCTTAATAATAAAAAACACAAGTAGTAGTGTCCCCCAAATCTCCTTGTTAGCACCATTATTCTTCATCATCTACACGGAGCTACTGGCAGTGGTAATTACACAATATTAATTACAAATTGAAACATATGAAATGAAAATATAATTTCAAAAGCGCCCTACTACCCGGGGTGTCTAGGTGCTAACCCAAAGAAGGAGAACTGCCATATGGGGCATAAGAAAAGGCCAAAAAATGAATTCTTAATCATTAAATAGCCCGTTTTTTAGAATTAATTCTCAACTCAAGCAAGTCCGATGTCTCTTCAAGATCCTAAGGCAGGGAATTCCATAACCTGGCAGTACATGTTACAAATCTTCTGCTACCCCATTTAGATCCACCGGGATTCCACTAGAGATCTGGCAGGTATATAGTATTAGAAGCATTGTGCCAAATAGGCAGGACCCAGATTATGTAAGGATTTAAAAGCGATACAGAGGGCTTTAAAGTTAATAAGACGTTCCTATAGGAAGTCAGTGCAAGTGGATCAAGGGTTGTGAAGCGGACCTATGTTTGAGTATACCCAAGAGCAGGCAGGAAGTCTCATTTTGAAGGACCTGCAACTTATCCAGGAATCTTTTTTGGATGGTAATAAACAGTATGCTGCCGTAGTTAAACTTAGAGGTGATGAGAGCTGTGACTAAGTTTTCTGTAAGGCCTGTGGAATGTAAGGAAGGACCTTCCTGAGAAGTTTCAGCACAAAGAAGCTGGAAGATGGGATGGGATTAATCCGACCTTCAAAAGATAGCTGACTATCGAACATAGCCCTAAGGTTTTTTACCTTTACACTTGGGTGAAAAGAGTTGTGAAGTCCAACAATTCAAAAACCAAAAGGATGGGTTACTGCAGAACAACAAAACGTCAGTTTTGGAAGAATTTAATTTCAAGCAGTTATCACTTATCCAACTGACGATGTTAAGCATGCAATCGAGTAATCTGGCCACAGTAAAATCCGCATTGCTAGCCACCGACACCACAATATGGGTGTCGTCTGGGTAGTATATCAGAGCGAAGCCAAATGATTAGATCAGGCAGACAAGTGAGGTTACATAAAGATTAAAAAAAGGGTCGGACTTGAGGATGACCCTTGAGGCACCCCACATGGCAAAGAGAAATATGTAGACATATGCAGCTAAATTGCAACACAAGAGCAATAGCTGACTGCTCCTGAATGGCATAAAAAGCAAGACGGAGTAGTCAGATCTTGAACATTAAGAAGGCCAAGATAATAGTTATTCAAGGCATGCTCCCTGGAAAAGAAAGCCAAAATCGTGAGGTCCAATTAAACAAAGTGCTGTCCTTTACACACCAGGTCATCACAAGAAAGACCATCTATGAAACACATGATGTTGCAAGTGTACGGTCAATCCTCCAGATGAACCACTTAATCAAACTCACAATGGCCATGGTTCTTTTCTAGTGCAATGTAAACTATGCTGAGACAAATTAGAAAGATATTCCAAATCAAGTAACCAGACTTATGCTGAACCTAAATAAAGTTCCACATTACTAAGTAGACCACATTACTACGTTTTGGAAGAGTCCACTAGCTAATTGGAGGAAAAGATCACATTTAAAACATCAAGAACTATCTTTGAAACCTTCTTGGTACACAGACACTATCACTTCTCAGAACCTGGTTATCTACAATGTAAAAGCCCACAACCTTAGGTCAGGGCATGGAACTTCAATACAGGCTCAACACAACGGGGTACAGAAGGACAGATCTCTGGGTCTGCAACTGTGGAATTTCTAAAGTCCTTACCTGAGAGTTGCAGGAACACACTCTCTCCCTGCAAGAAGCTAATCAAGGGTTCTCTATCAAGCAGGGCACCGTACTTGACCATTGCAAGGTCTGACCTCCTGTGCATCCCTCTGCCTCAACTGAGGCCTCATGATGGATCTGTATGTTTAGAGGTTCAAGTGCTACAACGAGTCAATATGGTGAGGATGAGACTGCCTAATCATAATATAAAAGTGACAATCTTTAGCGTTATAAATCTCTTTAATAAATCAAGCATTAAACAAAACTAAATCTACAGTAAGTCCTCATAGTACAATTAAACGAGAAAAGCTTTCAGTTGTATTTCTGGTAGGTAACCTCTTTCTATAATATGAAAATCAGCACTGCAAAGCACCACCCTCCCTTCATTTTCAGGAACCATTTTTATTATTTTACATTTTTGCAACAGGAACGTGTGTGTGTATACTCTAGATAATCTCTCCAGCCCAGCAGTAAGGAGGTTTATTTTTGTGGAAAGCAATTTCCTTTTTTCATTTTATGAAATAAAGGTCTTTTGTACAGATATTGAACTCCTGTGCAATATCGGACTTGGAGATCATATACAGATTTCCCAGAAAGCTGTGCAGGTGGTGAATGAAAAATTAATAAGAGGGATAGTTCGTATCTTCTTCTGAATTCTGTAATGATACCATTTTTGTGAACCTATAACAGTGTTGTTCCACGTAAGGCTCGTGGACAGGCCTACTGCCCTCGACTTCATTTTACGTGGCCCTCCTCTTTCTTTTCTGATGCGTAGCAGAAGTGCACAGCGACATCTTTCATGTAGGAAACAGTGCTGTTTACCTTTGCAGCACGAGCTCACAGACACCGCTCAGCTCCTTTGTCTGAGCACAACAGGGTCCTGAAGCTTTGCAGCCGGTCCCCATCTGCCTAAACAAAAGAACCACAGAGAGTGTCACTTCAGACACTGCCAAGTGCTTAAGTGAATTTTGAAAGCTTTTGTAATTTTACCTTGTTCTTTGCACATCTAGAGTGTACTTATGTCTGTGTGTACTCTACACAAATGTCAGGTGGGTCTCTTTGTGCGTACAATTACAACAATAACCGCTGTAGGACGCTGGCTCTGTATATGGTATGCCATGAGGTGGTTATACCGTGCACAGAGTCCAGGAGTTCCCAAAAAGTGTACAGGGCTCAATGTAAAACTCAAAGTGCTTTATTAGTGGTAGTGTGGGCGAGCAGCCTCAGGCCTAACACAGAGGAGTGTAAAACATTTATTGCACAACATTGACCATTAATGGAGACACGACTCAAAAAAGAGATCCACATCAATTTTAGAAGAACAAGCTTTGTTTGTACTTTAAGACTAAGATCTTCGCAATAAGGTAAGTATGCTTTTAAACAGAAATACATTTCACTTATAAAAGTCGACACAGAACAATTTTTGAGCAGTTCAATGTTATCCTAAGGAGGAAAACAAGAAGGTGGTTATATGGGTAAGTATCACACTTACTGTTCCAGTCTTTGGGACCAAAGGTCAGCAAGGGGCAAGGATCAGGTGAGTATCAAAACTGCAGCACCAGCAGGACAGGGGTCAAAATCAGAGTTCGGCCCAATGTGTTTCAATGGAGACTGGGGGTGCTCGAACCCACACTGCTAGCAGGTAAGTAAATCGTTTGCAGGGGCCAAGCTTTGGGCGTAGGTCAAGCCCAGCAGCACCAAACATACACCACCAGCAGCACACGGGCGGCCAGGTGCAGGGTGCAAATTCAGCGTCAGGTACCCAATGTTTGTAACCCCTTCAGTGCCCGCCCCTTTCCCCGCCCTGTGCCGGCCGTTTCATTAGCGGGCGGGGTTTATGACGAGCTGGTCTCGTCATGGGCACAGCGCCACCGCGGCCCATGACGAGACCAGCTCGTCATGGGCATTGAAGAGGTTAAATGGAGATTCTGCTAACAACAATCAGGCTGCAGGTGTTGCACCAGAGGTTGCAGGAGGGAGACCAAAGACAGCAGAGGTAAGCAGAGATGTAGGGGGTCGTAGGTGCACTGTCCATTTAGTACACCAAGGCGCAGAGGCTTCGAGTGCGGGGGTGCCTTTTAGATGTCATAGACTTCTTTCCTGAGCCAGTGGTGGTCAAAGCAAGCCTCTGGATTTAAGAGTAGGCACCGTCGTGGAGTCCAAGAGGGGTTAGCCAACACTGGACTTGAAGTAGGGTTCACTGGGCCACCTGAACACGGGCCGTAGGTGTCAGGTGTAGAGTGGGCAGGACTTCTGGATCCGCTGGGCACCGGAGTCCTTTGTGTTGGATTCTTGGAGAGAGAACCGCTGTCCTTAGGAGTTCTGGTCTTTTTCAAAGTTCAGGCAATCTTCCTCGGTTTTTTGGAAGTCGCTGGCTGCAGGACAGGTGTCATCTTTTTGCATGGTCTTGGAAGCTGGAGACAGGCCGGTAGGGCTGGGGCCAAGTCAGTAGTCATCTTCAGGCTTCGCTGCATGACGTTTTCTTCGTCCCTCTTCTTAGGTCGCAGGTAACTAACATCTAGGTCTTGAGTAGGAGGTAGGGCCAGTGGGCACCTTACCTGGGTTGACTATACCCACTATTCTGCTACCCTTCTGTGGGAGGGGGCATAGACTTAGCCTTGATTAAAGGATTCCCTCCATCTTCACGATGGGAGGGGACTGAAAAGTGCGCTTAACTTCCTATCCTCCACCTGAGGGGTGGAGTTGGCAAAGGTGGGCACACCTCCTACCCTTTCTAAGTTTTCCGGACTGTTTTCTGGCCCAAAGTTGGGGTGTAAACCGGAGGTTGCCATCTGCTGCTAGCAGCAGAGGCTGGGGGTTGCATTACTAAGACGGCAGGCCATTGAAGCTTCCCCTTCAAGCACTGGCCCATCCTGTGGGAGGAGGTGTACACCTCTGCCCCGGATATGCATTGTTTCTGGTCCCAGAGAGCAGAGGCTCTCCATCCAGGGGGTCCAAAAACATGTCAGTGTGTGGCAGGCGGCCTAAAGTCAGTAGGTGCCTGTGAGAAGTTGGCCTGGTAAATGGTGGTCACTAGTTAAAGTGGCCACTTAGCACCAGTCCAATTCGACTCTTATGGTAGATAGGTTTAAGACAACCTTTTAAACAAAGCTATCCTAGTGGTAGCTGTGGAGAGCAGATATATATATATGTATTTATTTCTAAACACACTCTACTAATCTCTTTATGAGATTAGAAGTCAGGAACATATGCACAAATCAATGTTTCACAACAAATTAAGCACTTATATGGCTGGGGCCCTAGGGTCGTACCAGACCATATACTAAAAAAGAGGTTTAGGAATATCGACTTGCAAGGGGAGAAGGCCTAGGGCCTTTAGAATCGCTGGGGCCTCAATAATCCACCCAAGGCAGGTAAGTAAAGGACCCATGGGAGACGCGTGCAGTGTGAGAACACAGCTGCGGGTTCTCTATTGATTTCAATAGAGCAAGTCGCGGGTGGATTTTTAAAGTTTTAGAGTACTTCGAGAGAGTCTACAAGCAAGCCACTTACAAGGTAAGTACTTCGAGGACCAACACCCACAGGAGCACCAGAGTGCACGATTTACCTCACCCAGGGAAGCCGGGTGCATAGGTGTCTTTTGGTGCCGGGTCGCAGCGTCGTTTTCAATGGAAGCCGAAGAAGATTTGCTGCTTGTGAAGACTGGAGAAGTGTCCGGTGGAATCCAAGGCTTGATTCAGAAGAAGGAAGACCTGAAAGCAGAAGGGATAGTGTTCACAGTCCCTTGCCAGTGACCCGGGCCAGGAAGATGGATGCCCACGGTAGTCAGGTGATTCACGGGTGTCTTGACTCTTCAGCCAAGAGGTCCAGGAGGCGTCGACGATGACCAGGAGCTGGATTCGGAGTGTCCCACGAAGTCTGCAGCTTACTGAGGTGTCGGCAACCGGATTGGAGCCAACAAGCCTTGGCAACAGCAAGTCTTGTGGAATGTGAAGAAAGTCAGCGGTGCAGACCAGCAAGGTCTGAGGGACTCACCCAGCGAGGGTAAGTCTGGGCAGGCCTGGAGCAACCAGGGGAGCCCTTTGGTTCGATGAAAAAGTCTTCAGGGGACCCACAAGCCAACCGGCAAGGGATCGCGAAGACGCCTCGTGAGGATTCACTTCACAGGAGCCCACGGTCACTCGGGTCGAGGTAGGCCTCTGATTTTCGAGGGAAATCCTGCTGGAGGCTTGGACCACACGTGGTCCAATGCACAAGTTCGTAGAACGTCGTGAAGGGGTTGCATTCCACAATAGTGCACGGTACCCGGGTATTGCTGTGCCTCGTCACTCGTGGGGTCCACTCGCCTCAGGTTTGCTGGGGACTCACAATGGCCGTCGAGAAGTCAGGAAATCCACTTCCGGGGCTGCACGGACTTCGGACTCCGGCGGGAGCGGGAACGTTTGCGACCGTTGATTCAAAGTTTTGGTGCCTGCAAGCCGGGAGTCACTCCTCGACTCCAAGGGAGATTCTTCAGTCTTCCAAAGGTAGTGGAACGTCGAAGGTACAGGATTCTTCTTGTAGAGCGTCGTCCAGGGATATCTAGTTTGCAATGACAAGGGTTCCCTATCTTATACTAAAGGAAAGGGAGGGACTAGCTCTATGACCACTCCTCTGGGAGGGTCAGGGGAGTGGGTGGTTACACCCACTTCCCTTTGTCCAGTTTCGCACCAGAGCAGGGGCAGGTAGCCCCTGAACCGGTTTGAGCTGGCATATGCACAGAGGAGCCTACTGCTCCCCCAGTGTAGGACTTCAAAGCACTCTAGGAGTGCACCCACCCAGCCCCAATACACTAAATCCTGTCTGGAAGGTGGTGACACCTCCCTGTGACAGGATACCTATTGTTGGGTCTCCTCCACTGCGCGTTTCAGTCAGCAGCAGGAGGGCAGCCCAGTGTCTGTGCTGGTGGCATCCATTTTGTGATGCCAGGCTCTTTCAGATTTCTACCGTGTTTCCACAGTAGGTACATGTCTATCCCTCTAGAAGGGTGGGATCATACTCCCACACCAGTTACTGGTGTGGGGGTATGATTCCAAGGCGTTTGACACCAAACACCACATGTTTTGATACAGCCATCCCAAAGTTAGCATTTACCACTAGGTTATAATGCACTTAAGAGTATATGGTTTAACCGCATCCACTAACAGCCACAGAGAATAGACTCTGCCAGCTGCAGAGGGGCCCTGCTCATGCAGAGGGACCCCCTCACATTGTAAACCAAGCACCCTGCCCTCAGGATTGATAGGGCCTGCCTTAGGGGTGGCTGATAGGTTTATATGTGTGTGTAAGGTGAGATTTAGGGAACCTATACCTCAGTGAGGAATGCTAACACTACCTCACCCAGGCTGCAGTAGCAGGCCTGTGGTGTCAGATTTAGTCTGCTTCCCAGGGGTGGCATAATACATGCTTCAGCCCCTGGTAGGCCTGTGAAGTACCTATGCCCTTGGTACCTAAAGTACCATATACTAGGGGCTCATAAGGTACCACAGTATCCAATCACTAGTGCATCTAATATGCACTCCAAGTTGTTTAGAGAGAACAGAGAGACTGGGGCCCTGATTAGCAGGGACCCAGCCAGACTATAGCCAGAAACCAGTGTTAACATCAGAAAAAAAGTGGGGGCAACATAAGTGCCAATCCTACTCTCCTACAGTGCCCACACCAGAGTTGGTAGGTTTTTAGTGAGCACCCGGAGGTGCTCTTTGAGTACACATTACAATAAATTTCGCACTGGCATCAGTTGGGTTTATTGTGAGTAGTAGTTTGGTACCAAACACTCCTGTGTTCAGTGATGCCATCATGGTGCTGTGGAACTTGAGTTGTTGAATTTCCAGCCCATGCACTCTTTATGGCTTCACCGGCACTTACAATATTAAGGAATAGACCACACTATTGTAGGGGCATGTCTGCTCATGCAGATATGGCCACACCTGGGATATGGGTCTGTTAAGGCCTGCTAGAGGGGTGACTTACCTACATCTTAGCCACTGCTAGCTGGCATGGCCCACAGGTCATGTCGACTCATTTTGTCAGCTTCGGGCCATGCATGCTGCAGTAGCAGAGTGCAAAGCCTAGGTGAGGGGTCCCTAGGGGACTCTCTTAAGTCCCAATGCCCCTGGTACCGAGGTGCCTCTTACCAGAGACTTACAGGGGGCCTGAAGGGTCAATTGGGGAATAGTTTTTAGGGAAGATGCACTGATACAGGGGGCCTGGTTGGCAGGGGTCCTGTACACTACAATCGAAACTACATCAATGTCCAGGCAAAAAGTGAGGGCTAACCACGTCAAAAGAGGCACCTACTCACAACCACGTATATAGAACACAATACAAATTACATTTTTATGGTACCTAATACATGTTTATTACCAGTCAACAGAACCTAACTGTCAACCTAAAAATAACACAAGAATAAGTAAACTTGCACAGATTCAAGCGTATGTCTTGCATATTAAATGCACTGGTCTGCAAAGTGTGCGTATATCACTAAGCAATTTTACTGGGATTAGAACTTGGGACCTACAGGGTACATAGGGATCTCTGTAACCAAAGTATTAACCCACTGAGGTACCTTACACAAAACTGTGACCATCAAGTTACGTTTGATACCTTGCAGCAGGCACATTAACACCCTGAGCTATTTTATGATGATTCAAAGGGGTCACCCGAAATTTCTCCCTCTCTCCATCACATACATTGCAAAAACACACAACACCCCGCTCTACCAGCGACGTTAACCATCTCGGTTACCGTACCCATTTCTTTTACACAAAACGTGCCGAATACACAAAGATCTCCTCAGCAGGTGTCTTAACTCCCTAAACTGTATTAAAATGCAACCTGTTTATGAGAAGTTATTTAGGCTAGACGAGCTTCACCATAATATTGTTTTACTGGCTGCTAATGTCTTTGCGCACAGTAATTACATTAAAAAAATCAAAGGCTGACTGTTATTGACTGGTACTCTTGACACCTTGCCTCATGACTCCACCCCATCCCAATTTTCGGAATCCTGAGTATTCTGTCCCCAGTTCCAGTACCACCCACACAGTTAAGTTTAAAAAAATATATATTTATAAAGGGCGAACTCGGCCGGAAGAAATTGGAGCGCTTCACATGATCACCAGTTACATTACACAAGGACACACTCATGTTTTGGTAGGCACTGGGAGATTAAGTGATGTGCCCATAATCATAGGATGTTGAGCCGACGCCAGTCTCGAACCTGGTTCCCCAGCTCCAATATTTGGTCGTTAAGCCACATTACCCCATCCACATCGGGTTGGACTGAGCATATATGCATTGCCGTATGTACAACCTGTTCCTGACCGGGTGTGTTTTTACTCCAGCCCTGACAGTATCTGGTCCCATGTGTAGCTCTGTTCACTGGTTGTCCAATGGTTTTCTCTGTTAAGGTTGGAATTCCTCCCGCTGGGGCGGGGACTAGGGGGAGGGGCAGCTTGCAGCCTTTCTCTTAGCGAGCGTGAATACACCATTGCGAGATACGTCTGAATAACAGACTGACATTCCGACCACACAATGTTTCTTTGTGGAAATAACAAGCAGATGTTCTGTGACAAATGCATACTTTTGCATCTAATTCAAAGCTCCTATTTTGGAACAAATGGGTGCATGATTTACTACTTAGGATAAGCGGGTATTTTGAGAAGAAAAAAAAAGATTTTTATGCAAAGGCAATCAACTGTTTTGGGACAAATAAATGTGTGATTCACTCGCTGATTTGTTGTAATACAACCCCAGTTGTGATGCAGGGCTTTTTTATGGAGGACTCTCAGACGGTACAATGCATGTTGGTGTGTACATTTTAGTTAAGACTTGGGTTTTATCGACAGACAAAGAAGGCTAAAGTGGGGGATGCTCTCATGAAAAGACTGAATGACCATTTAGAAAATGAATCTGTACATAAGGCCATGGACTAGTCTCTATTTATAGGAACATTTTCGTTTTGTTGCATATTTCACGGGCAGGCTGAGTTTTTCTTGAGTTAAGTAAGAGAAGTGTTTGACAGCCAAAAAGTGTTCTCTTTTAAGAAGCAAAGGGTGCTGAACACGGATTTCAGGAAACAAATGAGAAAATGTGTACAAACTCAGTGTCAGGATGATCAAGATAAAACAATAAAACAAGTTAATTTATCGTACAATGAAAATATCCACAGTATAAGACAAAAACAACAAGACTTGTCATGTATGAAGAAGCACAAAGCTATTAAGAAAGACAATAACGCATACTGGTCCTTAGTCGCACAGGATACAAGGAATCAAAACCAAACTGCAGATTACAGCATACCACATGCAACATGACAACCATAGATGTCTAATTTGTACTAAAAACAGTTCAGCTGGACTGTTCCCATGAAGAGCAGGGTCAAGACTTATTTGCATATGGTTGGATCCAAACTGGGGTGGCATAGTGAGCAAAAGAACGATGGATTTAACCCAGATCTCTTGACGGGGGATGAATGTTTGATTTACTCAGCACTTCGTCCATCATTTGTTGCTGTAGCACTTTTCGCCCTAAGTGGGATGTATATGCCCAGAAGTGGGTCCCTTGCTCGCTGTGCCACTTGATTCAAGCTAGCCTGGCTGATGAGGGATGAAACCCCAAACCGGTCAAAGGATGCTCGTTTCCAGCTCAGTTACGGACCCCGCTTGGCAGTTCAGACTGGACTGTTCCCATGACGAACCAGGTCAAGACTGATATGCATATGGCTGGGTCCAAACTGGGTGGCATAGTGAGTAAAAGAATGATGAATTTAACACACAGCTCTTGACTGGGGATGAATGTTTGATTTACTCAGCATTCCGTCCATCATTTGTTGCTATAGCACATAGATATAGTTAAAGCAAACCCATTAAAAGCAAAGTATTCCCGTTACATTGATGTTTAATAATTTTCTAGGATATCAAATTTTATGGCAAGACCGGAGGCTCATATTATGCTTTCTAATCTTGCATTTATTTAAATAGCAGCCAAGATAAGTACTAAGACTACAGTTCCCAGAGGGCCAAGCAAAACAACTGGGCAATGGGAACGCAATAAAACAGAACAAGATAACCAATCAGGCATAAGTCATATGTATAACGTCGCAACTGACTGCGAAAAGTCCTCTTTTCTTGCTGCTCGCAGTCAGATAAGTGATTTTTCTTCGTTCCTCCGCTGTTTATGCATTTCTATATGTTTTAAATTCTGAATTTGGTCATTTATTGTTCCCGTTTGTATGCCTGATATTTAGCCAGCTATTATCTGTTAAGCTGACACTCACGCCGCTCAGCTGTTTTTGGTCTTCGCGCGCTGTGCTTTTTTCAGCCTCCTGCGTCGCGAGGCGTCTGTTTACTTTTCCTCATTGTACGCGTCTGTTTTGCTACGACGCTTCCCTTCTCTTTCTGCCTCATTTGCTCGCGCACACGTTTACCTTGGTGTTAACGCGTCGCGCGATGGTTTTTTCCGACATTTCCTTCGTTCCCAGAGTGCGCGTCTCCATTTCAACGACGCTTCTCCCCTGGTGTCCGCTCTGAGCCTGGTGCCTTTTTCCTCTTTGACTCCTCCTCTTATGGGAGTGTCCAGAGCTGCTTCTACACATTTCTCAGGCTCCTCCTTGTTCCCTCAAGTTAACCCTTCCTCTACTTAGCCTCTTCCTCTCTGTAATAATGGAACTTGATAGTTCTTCAGGGTCTGAACTGTATAATGAAGAAGGTGAAGCCTTTAAAAGTGATTTAAATGCTTTTATTACTAATTCTGCGGGGAATGCCGCTGAAGCATTCATAAAGCACTTCTCCAAAGGTATGGAAAACTCTATGCTCAGTCTGTTGTCTAAAGCCTTGGCCCATTCTGCGGGGGATAGCAGAAAGAGAAAATTAGTACCCTCTGTGTAGTCTAATACCTCCAAAAATGCGTCACGCCTGATTAGCGAGGCTTCCTTGCACCAGAATGAGGACTTGGTTCCTCCCAGGCCTCCTTCTAAGGAGGGATTGTCATCCTCTACTGAGGGAAAAAGAAAATCTAAAGCTAAACATGTTGAGGTACCTGAAAAATTGGTGATTTCCACAATTATGAACACAGACGATGATATGGGTGACGCAGATGACATTTTGTTTGATGTTGTTGACGTCCAGGACCCTTCTTCCCCTCCTTCTAAGAAGCGCAAATCCGACTCTTTAACTTTTTCTCCAGTGTTAGATTCTGATGGAGTTTCCATGTTTGATCCTTCCACGATTCGTCATCCCAACTCTACGGAGTGGTTCCCTGCTTCGCATGCTGGCGAATATATTTCAGCCAGACTTCGGCTTCCCCTCGACAAGTCAGCCCAATCCAAGTTAAAATCCGAATGTCCCAAACCTTCCTTATCCTCCATCATCACAGTTGTTCCTTCGATTGACCAATCTCTCCTTATTGTTTTCTCAAAATTTGGCAAAGACCAACGCAAAGGGGTAGATAAAGCTTGGTCCACCTGCCAGGACAAGCTTTTGGATATTGTGGGTCCATTGGCTAGCATTTTCGATCTGGCAGAATCTGCTCGCTTGGAAGGTCAAGTTTTGAATGCTGAGGACATTTCCTTGTGGGCCCAACGAGCCTTCTGTCTTCTAGGTAACGCCAACGCGGCTATCACTCACGAATGCCGTAAAGGACTGCTTATCAAGCTTGAACCCAACCTCGCCAATCAGGCTCCTCTAGATCCCGGCATCAAGGCAGACTGACTTCTGTTTGGAGATTCCTTGGTCAAGGATCTCAGTAAATTCGTCTCTACCTTCGCCTCTTTGGACAAGGCTCAACAATCTATGATGAAAGATTTTTCCCCTCAGGTTTTTGGGAGGGCCGGCAGAGGCAGGAGTCGCTCTTCTGGCCGATCCTATCCGAATCAAGGCTCCAGAGGCTCCTTCAATTCAGGCTACCAGGAGTACAAACCCCAGTTCTACCCTCAACGAGGTCATGGATACAGAGGTCGTGGACAGAAAAATTTCCGCCACAACAGCAACCAACAAGGTAGGTCTTCCCCCAGTGGGGGGCCGTTTGAAACCCTTTAGCCAAAAATGGCACACTCTTACAGCAAATCCCTGGATTCTAAACTCCGTACAAGGTTATCTTATAGAGTTTTACGCGCCACCTTCCCAAACTATTTTTCCTCCTCCTCCAGTTTTTTTTCAGCAGACATGTCTCATCTCATTTCCGTGGAGATTCAAAACCTCCTCCGAAAACAAGCCATTCTAATCGCCCCCTTAGATCCGTCAGGGTTCCTCAGTTCCATTTTCCTGGTCTAAAAGAAAAACAAGAAAATGCGTCATGTCATCAACCTAAAGTGGTTCAATCAATTCGTTGTGTATCGCCGCTTCAAAATGGAAACTATCATTCACTTACGAGACACTCTTCGACCAAACGACTGGATGGTCAGGCTAGACTTACAAGATGCTTATCTTACCATTCCTATTCACGCTTCTCACACCAAATTCCTTCAGTTCCAATTGTTAGGTGTCACCTACCGTTTCTGCTCCCTTCCGTTCGGCCTTTCGTCAGCACCATGGTGCTTTACAAAAATCATGAAACCGGTAGTGGCTTACCTACGGTCCCTCGGGATCAGACTGATCATTTACCTGGACGACATTCTGCTCATTAACTCCGACAAGCAGAATCTCTTGTCAGACCTGAATACCACCCGATCTCTTCTCCTGGATCTGGGTTTCCTTCTCAATATCGAAAAGTCTATGCTCATTCCTTCTCAAAGTATCGAGTTTCTGGGTTTTCTTGTGGACTCTTCCACGGTGTCTCTTCTGCTTCCTCAGGCGAAGGTCTCGACAATAAAGTCAGAAATGTTTCAAGTTCTTCATTCCTCTCTGATCTCCCTCAGGTCTAAGGCGCAGATCGTCGGCCTTCTCTCTGCCTCCATCCAAGCTATCTTTGCAGGGCCTCTTCACTATCGCGCCCTTCAACGTCTAAAGATTCGGCACCTTCGCCAAGGTCTGACTTATTTCGAGGTCATCGCCTTAGATCAAGAGTCTCGCGTCGAGCTATAATGGTGAATAGACCATTTAGATGCCTGGAACGGGCAAACTTACTTCACTTCGGCCCCAGATCGTGTATTAGAATCCGATGCAAGCCTATCGGGTTGGGGCGCCCGTTGTGGTCCAGTATCGACTGGCATTACATGGTCTCGCGAGGAGTCGAAATTTCACATCAATTGTTTAGAGATGCTGGCAGGCTCCTTTGCAATCCAAAGCCTCATGAAAAACAAGGTGCGCTGCTCCATTCTCCTTCGCATGGACAATGTTTCTGCGGTCCGCTATATAAACCATCTAGGTATCATCAAGTCCAAACCTCTAGTAGAACTCACAAAGAGTCTTTGGGAGTACTGCCTTTCAAACAAACTTTCACTCGTAGCAGAATATCTTCCCGGAGATCTCAACTCCATAGCAGATTGGCATTCTCGCTACCTTCGAGACTCCAGCGATTGGAGGCTTCTTCCATCCGCTTTCCGATCTCGCTCTCGAAAATGGGGCCCTTTTCATATGGATTTCTTTGCTTCTTGCCTCAACGCCCAAGTGCCTCGTTTCTTCAGTTGGCGGCTGGACCCTCTGGCTTTGGCAACGGATGCGTTTCTCGAGGACTGGTCCCTTCATCTCAATTATGCATTTCCTCCTTTCATCATGATCAACAGGGTTCTTTCACAGGTTCGCCGTCAATCAACCTCCCTGGTCATAGTAGTTCCCTTTTGGCAATCACAGATTTGGTTCCCGTCTCTTCTGGAGATGTCGGTGGACTTTCCGGTTCTTCTCCCGGTCTGCAACGATCTGCTCCTGAGCACCTTAGGCCTTCCTCACAATCTCGTCCTGGACAAATCCTTGCTTCTGTCCACGTGGAAGATATCCAGCCTGTCCCTCCTGACCTCCTCATTTCGCAAGAAGCTTCTCTCTATCAGTAAAGCCTGGGCTCCAGGCACCTCTAAAGCCTGCAAGTCTGCTTGGTCTTTATGGTCTAGCTGGTGTCTGGAAAAACTTAATCGATCCCCTTTCAGCCCCTCTAAATCTTGTGGTCAATTTCTTAGCTTCTGAAGCCAGTGAAGGTAAGTCCTACAGAACGGTCAATTTATATAGATCAGCCATTTCCCTCAATCACTGTCCTATCGATGGCAAGCCGGTTGGAGTGCATCTGCTAATTTGCCGCCTTCTACGTGGAGTACGTTTTTCCAAACCTCCGTTGGCTAAGTATTCTAATTTATGGGACGTTAATTTGGTCCTTATGTTATTTTCTGATTGGCCTGACAATTCCGCTCTTTCTCTGAAAATGCTCTCTGCCAAACTTACCATGTTGCTTTGTCTTATTTCCATTAAACGTGTTTCAGATGTTAAGGCATTAGATATTTCCTCTCGCCAGTTTTCTCCGACTGGTGTTTTGTTTCAAGTAAATAAACGTACAAAAACAAATTTGAATTCTGTGTTTTACCCTTATTTCCCTTCCCATCCTAAACTATGTGTAGGTCAATGCCTCAAGATTTATGAACAAAGAACCTCTGATCTCAGAACGTACTCTCATTCCCAACTCCTCATTTCCTTTTGCAAACCCCATCTTCTTGTTTCCTCTGGTACCTTGGCCCATTGGATTCGGTGGGTCATGTCCCTTGCGGGCATTGAGGTCTTTTGGGGCTCATTCCACCAGGGGAGCCATGGCCTCCAAAGCTTTTTGGGCAGGCTCCCGTTTGGAGGACATTCTGAGATCTGCGGATTGGTCTAATGATAATGTTTTCCGTATGTTCTATTGCAAGTCAGTTGTTTCTGCTGTTTCTTTGGTTGTTGATATGCTTTGAACAAGCATAATATGAGCCTCCGGTCTTGCCATAAAATGTAGATTTTCCTAGTATCTTATGACGGAAAGTCTTAATTTTATTAAAGACACAGAGGCAAGTATTATCCCGCCTCAACACTTCTAATCTGTGTTTCTCCCTCCCTACAGCGACTCCAGCGTTGCTTTGTGCATCTTCATGATGATTCTACCAGTCTGCAAGAGTGCGCTTCACCTCTTCATGTCGCCTCTTCTTCCGGTTTGACTTCCTCCACGGTGATTCCTACAGTTTGACTATCCTAGTTGGATGTTGGTCAAGAGATTTGTTGCTGGACTTTAGCCGTTTGTATTGTTTTATTGATTGTTCCTCTTTTTATTGACTCTATCTGAGCTGCTCGCCAGCGAAAAGAGGACTGTTCGCAGTCAGTTATAATGTTATACATATGACTTATGCCTGATTGGTTATCTTGTTCTGTTTTATTGCGTTCCCATTGGCCAGTTGTTTTGCTTGGCCCTCTGGGAACTGTAGTCTTAGTACTTATCTTGGCTGCTATTTAAATTAAAGCAAGATTAGAAAGCATAATACTCGCCTCTGTGTCTTTAATAAAATTAAGACTTTACGTCATAAGTTACTAGGAAAAATCTACATTATGCCATCTTCATGGAAGAGGTCAGTTGCACACCCCATTAAAACAATTAGGCGACTGCGGGAAACCTGGGAGTTACTGCCTTTCTGCAAGCAAAAAATAAAGAAAAATACAAAACTAACAAAATAACTAACTAAAACTAACTAACTAAAAAATAAAAAAATAATTAAACAAGACGCAAACAAGAAGCTGTTTTCAAAATTCATGTTGCCTAGATTGAATCCCTGATTTAATTAGCAAGTACAGGTCACTCAAACAGGATTCTGCCATAATTTCGTAACAAGAACAGCATTAAAGGTTACATGTTATTAGACACCTAATTTCAGGAGCAGCACAACTGTATTTTTTTTTTAATATTGTTTATTCTGCAGCATTTGGCAGCATTTACAGGACAACAAAGTGGTTAAAATTGAAACAATGAGATTTTAATTCCACTCTACTGCACCTAAATGTAGAATTACATTATTAAAGCTGGGTACAAATCAAACTATCTTCTAGTCATGGCATTTTACCTAAGAGTTATGCTACAAATGTACTCAAGCACACGTGTATTTTTGCACCCCTCCTCTTTTGCATGTTTATGGAAGGAAGATCTGGCAAAAATCCTAAACATTTCTGACAGGTTACCTCCGCGCTTACATACAAAGAGATTATGACATCTAGCCAATGCAAACGATCTAGCATTTAAGTCACAAACACAAAAATAATGTTATAAACCTATAACAAATTAAACTGGCTTATCCTGTAATCGTTCTTGAATAAAAGTAAATGGTATTTTTCAAGAAAATGACATTAATTTTATGGAGTTGGGTAACCAAGGGAGTGAACATATTGTATACCCATATTTGTGGGGAACCTTTCATGTACAGTTTAACTAGAGAATTGCACTCACAGTACAATTCAAACATATCTGTTAAAAAGTTCATGCCAGTTATGGAGGAGGTGCTATTATTCAGGACATGATAGCATCTAGAGCTAAAATGCTTCTCATTTTGCTCTACGGAACATTTAACTTCCTAAGTACTGTACATAAAAACGTGGATGCCATTAGTACTACATTTATTATGCTCTACTTCATATTAGGAAATTAACCCTCATTGTAGAATTCAGCTAGAGCCAGCATTATGAGCAATTTCGCTGTGGCTGACCTGTGTAGTTTGAACTACAACCTGCTGTTTGATAAGGCATATATAAACTCCTTAAAATATGAAATATATCCCCCCCCCCATTACATCGGAGGCTGGGGGGCTCGGCGGCCAAATCGGGCCGTGGCGGGGGGCGAGGAGACTGGGTGGAGGTGGCGGGTGCGCATGGACAGTGATTCGGCCCGGTCAGGGCGGGCTGTGGCCTCCTGGATTCCCGCGGCGGAGGGACCCGATACGGTTGACTGGCGGGGTGGGTGCGGAGGCTGCGCCCCGTGCGCCCCCCCCCCCCCCCGGAGTCCCTACGTGTGCGGTTGTGATTGGATCCTTCCTGTGGGGATCGGGCCTAGGCCAGTGGCCCGCAGACCGGGCGACTGTGACTGGGGGCCTGGAGCGGGGTGGTCAGAACCCTGATATATGTGGCTCTAGCCGGGCATTTGGCGCCTAAGACACTTGGAAGGGGCAGCATCCCGGGGGCGGCACCGTTGGTTGCGGGGGCGGCCCACCCTTGGGTTCCCCGGGTCTTGAGCGGCTGTGTTCTGGGAGCGGGCCTGTGACAATGACCAAGGACAAGCATGGCAGAGCGGCGGCGAAGCAAGGGCCAATTGATAAATTTACCGGTCATGGTGTGGTCGGGGCGGCCGCCGGGGGGCCCTCCTAGCAGCTATCACGCAGTCGCGGGACATGTTGGACACCAAGATAGGGGCCGTGGGCGCAGATGTGATGTTACTGCGCCAGGATCTACGCAACGCGGTAGCCCGCATTACAGAGACTGAAACTAGGGTGGATGAGGTGGCGACACTGAAGAAACGGGTGGCGGCCCTGGAGTCGACCCAGCTGGGCCTTGCGGGCAGGGTCGAGGACGCAGAAGGTCGGGCCCGCAGAAATAACCTGCGCTTTGTGGGTTTTCCGGAGGGCTGCGAGGGGAATAGCATGGAGCGCTTCCTTTCCCAATGGCTGGTGGGCTGGCTCCCGCCGGATTTGTTGTCCCGTTGCTTTGTAGTGGAGCGGGCGCATCTTGCACTTATTCAGAAGCCGCCGGTGGGGGCCCGTCCGCGGCCCATTATTGCCAAACTCCTTAACTATCACGACAGGGATGTTATTCTCCATCAGGCCAGAGAGAAGGAGCCTCTTCAATTTGAAAATTCCCGTATTATTGTCTTCCCGGATTACACGCGCATGGTCCAACAGCAGCGCCAATCCTTCCTGGCGGCCAAGGCCCGGCTGCGCGAGCTCTATCTCTCCTATGCGCTTCTTTATCCTGCACGCCTGAGGGTGGTTTACGAGGCTCGTACATTGTTCTTTGACTCGCCCGAGGAGGTCTTCAAATGGACGGATGAGACAGTAAAGTTGCGCCCCCATACACCCCAGGGTCGGGAATCGGATTTGTCACAGAATGAGGCGATGGGAGCTAATGCAAAGAGACAATGGCGATCCAGATCCCGTTGTCGCAATAGGCCCGGGGGGGCCCGGCGTGGGGCGGACTCTGAGGCTGGCCAACTGCCGACTAGTACTTGAGGGTGTGGGAGCTCCATGAGGCCGGGGTTTGTTTGCTTCCGCTGTGTGAGAGGGCTGCTGGCAGATTCGTCCTCCCGTTGCGCGGGATGGCCTCGGCCCCGGAGAATATAGTGAAGAGTAGATACCACCGTAGCAGGTTGCGGGTGGGGTCTTTGTGTCTTTGTTTTGGGGGGCAAGTTGGGGATCCATTGGTTGGGAACTCCTGAGGTTCATGGTTGGGACCCTGGGATGCTTCACACCGCGACAGGTACTTCAGCGTTGGTGAGGTATGGGGTGGGGGAGGTGGGTTTGGGGTGGATAGTTGGGAATGGGGGTTCTGGGTTGGGGGTTGACCCCACTTTTGTACAGAGTTGGGCGGGGGCAGAGACTGACGCCGGGGTCTTTTTGTTGATGTCATTCCTCTCATGGCGGCAGATTCCCCGGGGACAAGTGAGAGAATAGCTACGCTTAAGGTGCTGAGTTGGAATGTCCGGGCGCCTTGGACAAAATCAAGAGGGGGGCGCTTCTGCAATATGCGAAGAGGGCCGGGGTGGACATGCTGCTCCTACAGGAGACGCATCTGTTGGGGGACGAAGGTCTTATGCCTTCAGCGCTATGGCTACACGCAAGTGTTTCACTCGGGGTTTGTTTGGGGTTCTAGGGGCGTAGGCATATTGGTGCATAGGCGGGTCCCCTTTATACATCACCGCACCTGGGCAGACACATATGGGAGATATATCTTTCTTCTGGGGCGGATAGGAGCGGAACAGGTGGTGTTTGGTAGTGTTTATGCCCCCCTCCCCTGTCCTGGACGTTTGCGGAGCAGCTTATGGCGCGCTGGGTGGACGTCCCAGAGGCTCTGGGGATTATCGGGGGAGACTGGAACGATGTGATGGATCTCGGCAGGGACCGACAGTCGGGGGGGGTCGGGGGCGATGGGAGGGTGGGCCGACGAAACTTAGTGCGCTGGTCGGGGGCCTAGCGTGGGTGGATGCCTGGCGGCGCGGCCATGGCCTTGCCCGCGAGTATACATTCTTGTCAGCGGTCCACGGCTCCTTCTCCCGACTTGATTACATTTTTCTCTCGGGGTCCGCAGAGTCCCGTCTGGCGGAGGCTGAGATTCTTTCGCGGGGGCTCTCGGATCACTCTCCAGTATCGGCGCTCCTACGTATGGGGGGCTCGGGGCGGCCGCTTCGATGGCAACTCTCGGGGTGGCACTTGCAACAAAGCGCCTATATGACGCACATGACTACGGCGCTTGATCAATATCGGACACTGAATGTGGGCTCCGTGCCCGGGGCGGACATGTTGTGGGAGGCGTTGAAGCCGACACTGCGTGGGGCGGATATCTCATACTGTGCGGCGGCCCGCCGCGAGCGTCGGGCGGAGCTGGTCCGGGCGGAGGCTGAAGTCGCGGAGTTGGAGCGTAGGGGCCGGGTGGAGGGGGGAAGATGCTTCGCCGGCAGCTACTATATGCACAACAGACGTACGGCTCCCTGTTGCTGATTTACGTAAATGGGTCGCGACACGTGTCCAGGGATGGCATTCTATTTCTATATACTCGTGGCGTAGGCGTACTCACCGTAGCCACTACACTATCCAGAATCCTTTGGGGTTATTTGCAGCATGACGAGCAGTGTCGCGACCCATTTACGTAAATTACTAATAGCTCATTCGAGCGACTTTGGCTGACGAGCCCGGTGTCTGCACCTGCGCGCCTTGGAAGGTATTTTACCTATATATATGGCAGTCATCGGCACCCCGCATACCTACCTGCTCCCTGCTGACGAGAGGCAATTACCTCGAAACACGTGTCCAGGGATGGCATTATATTTCTATATACTCGTGGCGTAGGCGTACTCACCGTAGCCACTACACTATCCAGAATCCTTTGGGGTTATTTGCAGCATGACGAGCAGTGTCGCGACCCATTTACGTAAATTACTAATAGCTCATTCGAGCGACTTTGGCTGACGAGCCCGGTGTCTGCACCTGCGCGCCTTGGAAGGTATTTTACCTATATATATGGCAGTCATCGGCACCCCGCATACCTACCTGCTCCCTGCTGACGAGAGGCAATTACCTCGAAACACGTGTCCAGGGATGGCATTATATTTCTATATACTCGTGGCGTAGGCGTACTCACCGTAGCCACTACACTATCCAGAATCCTTTGGGGTTATTTGCAGCATGACGAGCAGTGTCGCGACCCATTTACGTAAATTACTAATAGCTCATTCGAGCGACTTTGGCTGACGAGCCCGGTGTCTGCACCCGCGCGCCTTGGAAGGTATTTTACCTATATATATGGCAGTCATCGGCACCCCGCATACCTACCTGCTCCCTGCTGACGAGAGGCAATTACCTCGAAACACGTGTCCAGGGATGGCATTATATTTCTATATACTCGTGGCGTAGGCGTACTCACCGTAGCCACTACACTATCCAGAATCCTTTGGGGTTATTTGCAGCATGACGAGCAGTGTCGCGACCCATTTACGTAAATTACTAATAGCTCATTCGAGCGACTTTGGCTGACGAGCCCGGTGTCTGCACCTGCGCGCCTTGGAAGGTATTTTACCTATATATATGGCAGTCATCGGCACCCCGCATACCTACCTGCTCCCTGCTGACGAGAGGCAATTACCTCGAAACACGTGTCCAGGGATGGCATTATATTTCTATATACTCGTGGCGTAGGCGTACTCACCGTAGCCACTACACTATCCAGAATCCTTTGGGGTTATTTGCAGCATGACGGGCAGTGTCGCGACCCATTTACGTAAATTACTAATAGCTCATTCGAGCGACTTTGGCTGACGAGCCCGGTGTCGGCACCTGCGCGCCTTGGAAGGTATTTTACCTATATATATGGCAGTCATCGGCACCCCGCATACCTACCTGCTCCCTGCTGACGAGAGGCAATTACCTCGAAACACGTGTCCAGGGATGGCATTATATTTCTATATACTCGTGGCGTAGGCGTACTCACCGTAGCCACTACACTATCCAGAATCCTTTGGGGTTATTTGCAGCATGACGAGCAGTGTCGCGACCCATTTACGTAAATTACTAATAGCTCATTCGAGCGACTTTGGCTGACGAGCCCGGTGTCTGCACCTGCGCGCCTTGGAAGGTATTTTACCTATATATATGGCAGTCATCGGCACCCCGCATACCTACCTGCTCCCTGCTGACGAGAGGCAATTACCTCGAAACAAGTGTCCAGGGATGGCATTATATTTCTATATACTCGTGGCGTAGGCGTACTCACCGTAGCCACTACACTATCCAGAATCCTTTGGGGTTATTTGCAGCATGACGAGCAGTGTCGCGACCCATTTACGTAAATTACTAATAGCTCATTCGAGCGACTATGGCTGACGAGCCCGGTGTCTGCACCTGCGCGCCTTGGAAGGTATTTTACCTATATATATGGCAGTCATCGGCACCCCGCATACCTACCTGCTCCCTGCTGACGAGAGGCAATTACCTCGAAACACGTGTCCAGGGATGGCATTATATTTCTATATACTCGTGGCGTAGGCGTACTCACCGTAGCCACTACACTATCCAGAATCCTTTGGGGTTATTTGCAGCATGACGAGCAGTCTCGCGACCCATTTACGTAAATTACTAATAGCTCATTCGAGCGACTTTGGCTGACGAGCCCGGTGTCTGCACCTGCGCGCCTTGGAAGGTATTTTACCTATATATATGGCAGTCATCGGCACCCCGCATACCTACCTGCTCCCTGCTGACGAGAGGCAATTACCTCGAAACACGTGTCCAGGGATGGCATTATATTTCTATATACTCGTGGCGTAGGCGTACTCACCGTAGCCACTACACTATCCAGAATCCTTTGGGGTTATTTGCAGCATGACGAGCAGTGTCGCGACCCATTTACGTAAATGGCTCCCTGTTGCTGGACGAGGCACGGCAGGCTTGGCTGGCCACTAGGAGTCGGGTATATCAGTGGGGGGATAAATCAGGTGCAATGTTGCACAGGCTGTCAGGGGGTGCATCGTGCCCAGGATCTCCCGGGACTGGTAGACTCAGAGGGCGTGCCTCTTGCAGGCCCAGGTGCACTCGTTAATAGCTTCGCTACATACTATGCAGGCCTATATAGTCCATGTGAATGCCTCCCGGGACTGGCAGTGGAGCAATTCCTTCGTGACCACCCGATTATGACGTTATCGGAGGCGGATAGGGCTAAACTGGATCTCCCGCTCACGTTGGAGGAGTTTGGGGAGGCGTTGGGAAGCCTTAGCCCGGCAAATGCCCCGAGCCCCAACGGGTTCCCGAGTGAGTTTTTCAAGAAGTACTTCCTCCAATTGGGTCCGCATTACATGGCAGTGTAGAGGAGGCTCGGGATAGTGGGTTGCTGCCTCGGGACTGGAGGCATGCGGAAATTGTGGTGTTCCACAAACCTGGTAGACCCCCGGAGGAACACGCCTCGTATCGCCCGATTTCTCTCCTCAACGTGGAGGCCAAAATCCTGGCGAAGGCCCTGGCCAACCGCCTCTTACCCTACATTACCTCGCTGGTCCACCCGGATCAGGCCGGGTTTATGCCATCCCGCGCTACACGACATAATATCCGGCGGGCCCATGTGGCAGTTGCCGCGGTACGGCTCTTGGGGGTTCCAGCAGCCCTGCTGCTGGCGGACATGGACCGGGCATTTGACTCCCTCAGCTGGCGATATCGGTTCTTGTTACTGCAACGTTTGAACTTGGGTCCGCGGTTCATATCCTACGTGCGGCTCCTATATACGGAGCTCACAGCATCGGTCATGGTGGCGGGGGTGACGTCGGTGACCTTCCCGGTGCGACGTGGAACACGTCAGGGATGCCCCCTGTCCCCATACCCGTTTGCCCTAGCCATGGAGCCCTTGGCGGCCTGGGTGCGGATAGACGCGCAAATCTCTGGCTTTGAGTGGGAGAGTGGACTGGTCGATCGCATTGCCCTATATGCGGACGATGTCCTTTTCTTTCTGACGGATCTTGATCGCACAGGACCCTGGATACTCCGCATTATGCAGATCTTCAGGGAGAATTCGGGCCTCTTCATGAATCCCCGGAAATCTACCCTGTAGGTATTGGGGGTCCGGCTCAGATGGGGGAGTGGGCCTCTTCGGTGCGAATAGCAGCGGGGGGATTTAAGTATCTAGGGGTGTTTTTGTTTCCCACCCCGGCGGTTTCCTGGGAGCGTAATGTGGTGCCCGTCTGGGAGCGAGTGTGCCAAGATATCCAACTGTGGGCTCGTATGCCGCTCACTATATTCGGTCGGTCGGCGATTTTCAAGATGGTGGCCCTCCCTCGTCTTCTGTATCAGTTACAGAATCATCCGTATACGATCCCGCCGAGCTGGTTCCGTCGGGTGAATTCGATCTTAGGCCAGTTTCTATGGGAGGGTGGGGTGGCTCGGGTAGCATTGCGGACGTGTTTCCTCTCCACGTATGGAGGGGGTTTGGCTACGTCGAATATACTCTCCTACTATCAGGCCTCCCACCTGTTAATTCTGAATGAGTGATGGTACGGAGATAGGGGAGACCCGGCCTACGCGGTGGAGCGGAGACTTATGGCTCCGCACACGATACACACCTTGCTCTACTCGGCCTCGCTCCGGTCACGCCTGCCCCCGGCGACGCAGGTAGTATTTCGAATCTGGCGCCAGGCGCGGACACGAATTGGGTGGTGGAATGTGCTCACGCGGGAAACCCCCTTGTGGCATAACGGCCAGCTACCTCAGATGGCGGCCTTGTCCGGGTTTGAGGGGTGGGATAGGATAGGCATCTCCACAATAGGGGATGTGGTACAAGACTGTGCCTTGATGTCCTTTCAGGATCTACAAGAATACGGAATGCCCCGGGCCCAATTCTACAGGTACCTCCAGTTCCGCCATGCACTGTCCCCTAGCTTGGTGGGCCTGGATTCCATAGCCGATGTTAGTCCAGTGGAGGCGAAGCTTTTCATGGGGGATCTCCTCGAGCAGAAAATTTCTAAGATATATAGAACGCTTGTTATCCACAGTTCCCCCTCACTACAGGGCCTGAAGGGATCTTGGGAGGGTGATGTTGGGCCCCTCGATGAGTCGGATTGGACGGAGGCGCTGGCCTCGCCCCGGGGGGGCAGCAATAGCCATGCGACTACGCCTCATTCAAATCAAATACTTAGACAGGGCTTACTATACCCGTAGGAGGCTGTGGCGGGCTGGGCTGATTGCGTCCTCGGAGTGCCTCCGCTGTGGGCGGGAGGAGGGCTCCTTCTATCATACGGTGTGGTCATGTGTGTCGTTGTCTCGGTTCTGGAGGGGGGTGTTGTCCTGCCTGTCGGAGGTGTTGGGGTGAGATCTACCAACGGACCCTAAGCTGGCTCTCCTACACATTATGGATGATATAGGAGGAAACATTTACAAGAGATACCTGCTTTTGTTGGGCCTTACCTTGGCCAAGAGGGATATCGCCCGGGCTTGGAAGGCACCGGTGGCCCCGTCTCTGAACGTGTGGAAGAGGGGTCTGGATTTTAGCATGGGCTTGGAGCTCCCTATCTTCGCTGCCAGGGGGTGTCCCCGCAAACATTATAAGATTTGGAAGCGATGGGCAGACTACAGGGGTATCCTGCTGGAGCCACCCCCGGAGGTGCGGGAAGAGGGGTCCCTTTAGTGCCCATGGGACGGGATGGCTTATGTTGGACCTGGGGTCGGATCGGTCTAGTCTATGCTCCTATTGGTGGTTGGATGCTGGTCATGGTATAGTGCGGTCGGGGGGGGGGGGATCCGGGTGGTGGGAGGGGAGGGGTGGGGGTTCTGTTTTTCAAATGTAGTGCACCTTGCAGTATTTTATTAATGTAAAAGGTCAATGTTGCTATGTTTGCAATGACTTGGCAGATGCCTCTGGATTAGCGGGGGCCTACATCATATGTGCTTGTTGACGAATAAAATCTTTTCTTTAAAAAAAAAAATACGAAATATATAAAGAACTAATGAAAGAATGTATATCCACTACAAAATCTAAAACTCATACCTTTTGTCTTCAAATCGTAAGATCGATCCTTGGGCCATTTGCTCTGGCTCTACAGCACTCCGGGGTAAAGCACTTTAAAAACTATTTACTACCACTTTGTTACTACACGATCTTATAACTTGTGTATGAACTTTCAAAATGCAGGTTATGTAGGGAACTCGTATTAATATCTTCAACAACCATACTTGGCTACCTCTTGAAGGCTAGTGTAAAAAAAATGCCTTGCTAAGCCTTCCTTCACTTAATGTTTCTTAACATCAATTTGAAGGTTTCTGACTAACTTCCTGTGCTCAGGCTGCTGCCTATAGACTATGTCCAAACATCAAGGAACTATTGAGTATTTATTGTGTATTTGGCAAACATTAAAAGCACTAAAGTAGATTCAATTACATTTTATTTTGGAAAATGCCTCAATGGAGAGCCACTGGTACCAACAGTAACTGTCACAGATCGGTCTATACTGTGCACACACTCAGCGAAGAGGCAGCCCGCAAACATTTTGACCTATAAATACGGCAGGATTTCTGTTAAAAAGCTCCACACAGTAATGGAAATTGGAGTCGTCCGAATCCTCCATACAGGATTCTTCATGACTCTTAATTGAAACTTAAGTGGGAAAATGCCTGCATGTTGGGTACAAGTAGATTGCAGAACTGATGGTACATAGAAAAGCAGCCCAACCAGATTATATATACTGTAAACCTGCTGCTTGCAGTAACTGCACTGCTAGAAGATTAAAAGAAGGGAGGCTTGGCTTGGGCGTCTTTCAAACTGTCCACATTCTAGTCAGCTTCGGGAAGACCGGGAAGGTGTTTCCAGACTGTATGAAACTGCAGAGCCTACTTTCAGTGAAGACAGCACCTTGGAGACCTCATGTAACATACCGAGTGGGTTGCTGCTTTTTCTTGCACAAATGTTCAATAATTTACAACAAAGTTGACCTGAATGAATTCTTGCCATGATAAAAGCACCCACCATTTTATGAAGCGGAGAGTGCACCTCGTTCTTACACTATTTTAACAGTGTGGCTCCTTGTATAATAATGTGACAACATATGGAGTTGCTGCCTCAATGGTGAATGATTATCATTCTTCTGGACTATGATAAGGCTAAAAGATTTTGTTTTGCATCATGCGTATCTGCTCCTTTGAGGAGCTCAATGCCATTTTCCTTTTTCAAAGGAATGTTGCATCTCACATTTATTATTTCCAAATCATACTGTTCCATATCTGCCTATTTGGATTCACTCTATTTTGAATTAAACTAATGTATTAATTTTCCTATCAAAATCCCTTTATATTGCTAAATTAGTAAAACTCTACTTCCTAATCTGTTTGTCGTTGGAGATAACTGCTGAAGAATTTTTTTATTCGTGCTGAAAGCCAGGCAAATACCCAACCTCTTCAAGAGAACATTTTTTGAAATTTTTGATTACTAAACAGCCCGAAGTGTGCAGATTGTCTCATATCTCAGCTGAACAATTTATATGGGAATAACAAGGAAGCTGAAATTATCAAGCATTTTTTCTCATAAGCTTTCTTAGTTAAATATTCCCTCATCTGATAATACCTTGTTTTATATGGAGGAGAACACTTCCCAAATACTGGAGTCTAATCCTATGGTAATTCCCCAAGACATCCTTGGTAGACGACTATCAATGACTGCTAATAAGAGACCGACAAAAGATCCTCCATCTCCAGTTAAATCTAATACTATCTTTATGAAACTTTTGCTTGAAGAAATGAGAGTTCTAAAATCGTACATGGAAGAAATCAATATAAAACATTACGAGTTCTAGATGAAAAATAGTCCTTTCCAGACAGAAGGATTTTGGAGGTTGAACAGAAAAAACATTTTGCAAGACACAACTACTAAAATTGACAACTTACATACAGAGGTCGCAATTCTCAAAGAGCAAACTGAAGAGCTTGAAAACAGGAACAGAAGAAACGAACCTTAAAGTTATGGTCCTCCAGAGAACCTAGAATGAAATGATTCTATTGAATGTTTTAAATCTTTCATCCCAAATGTTCTAGATATACAATCAATAATTCAATGTAATAATAAAAGGGCTCATAGATTGGGTTGAAAGCTGCCTGAAAAACCTAGAGGAGTTATAATTTTAAGAAATCAGTAAATTTAAAAATATAAAAGTGATGAATGAAGTAGAGATGGAAAAACAAATAATATGGCCTGGTCACAAACTTTTCTTGTCTTAGGATGTACCAATGTGACGGCGGACAAAAGGAAAGACATGAGACCGGCATTAAGAGCTATAAATGCCTGATTTGGCTTGATCCACCCTTGCTTCTTTAAAGCCACCTCTAAAGATAAAACAACTACATATGATGATCCAATAAAGATCAAAAAGATTCTACGTGCTTGCTGAAGAGAATATATGGAAAGGTCTAAAAATACTTTTAAATATTATCAAGATAATTCTGATTATTTCATATGTTTAGTTTCATCCAGGCAATACATGATTTACCTATTTTCCATGTATTAAGCTCTCTCTTCAAACTTTTACGTAGGTCCTAGCCCATTTTGCACTTGTGGCTCTACTTGTGGGCTATTCTTTATGTCCTTGATATCCCAGTTGCTCGGAAGAGATGATGTTATCTTATTCTATGTGGTTTCACCACGCCACTTTGAATTTTCTCTATTTAGGCATGTTCCTCAGTCAACATCTTTACGGTGTGTACTGTATTTTCTATGCATCTTTTCATCTGGATTTCATTTCCTCTTTATATGCCGAAAACCTTTCTTCCGAAATATTCTTTTCTCTCTACAACTGAACCTTCTAAAATTGTTATCATCTTGCAATTGTGAATTTATATAGTAAGCGTTGTCATGTTTATGTTTAGTAAATGTAGTCATATATGTCTGATATATTCACATTATTCATTCTAATTCAGAGTTGTATCTTGGAATGTTAAAGGATTAGGAAATCCCATTAAGAGAGAGAGTTCTTTCACATTTAGCCAAGCTTAAAACAGTAATTGCTTTGATACAAGAATCACACCTTCCAAAAGCAGAAAGTTTAAAACTTAAAGAAATGTTGGGTAGGGAAAGTGTTAGTCTTCCTTGCTTTAAAGGAAAAGAATAGCATGAGTTTCTATGACACAAATGTCTCACTTTTTGTTATATATCAAGAGTGTGCTAGGAAAGAAAGATCGGCTGTTGTTCAATTGATTATTGCTAAAACACCACTTACAATTTTAATGCATACAGACCTGTAACAGTCGATCATTCTTTCTGGATCATACTGTCAAAAAGATGCTAGAAGAGGATTAAGATTATTGTACATTTGTTTGGGACTGTACCAAATAAATGATCTTTTAATAAACAGACATTTGAAAGTCAAATGTATCTTAACTAGAATTCATAACCAATTCAGGTCTGCAATTAATCAAAAATCTTTAGTTGCTTTATGGAGATTACATAATCCTACTTTGTGAGACTACACCTTCCATCACAACTACAAACAGATCAGAAAATTGATTACTTACTAATGAGTAAAATATAACCCAGTCATTGTTAAATGATCAGATTTAAACATTCTTATTAGATTCTACCTGTATTTCAAAATTCAAGGATGAGTTCTTTATGTTCAATTTAGGTTCAACATATCCGAGGAACCATCAATATCTACTGTTTAGAATTCTTTTAAGGTGGCAGTTCCAAGTTTTATTATCAGTTATGTCGACAATAAATGAGGAAAGCTGCAGAGGACTCTAAAGCACTTTTAGATGAGATCACGAAGCTTGAATGTGTTTACTACAGTTCAAAAGCAGAAAAGTCAATAAATGAATTGATTGAGTACATTATATTCAACTTTGTACTGAATTGGCTTCTTATGTGCTAAAAAGTAGTCCTAGATACTATGGTGTACAAATCAAATTTGGAAAATGACTTGCAATTTACTTAGAACTAAAATTGACTCCAAAATGAACAGCAAAGTTTAAAATGAGACTGCAGATGAGGATAATTTAGATGTATTTTAACATTTTATAAAGATCTATGTATCCAAGAAAATAATTCATCAAACATAATGATTACCAAGTATTTAAAGTCCATTGAATACTCTCCAATTCACAAAGTAGACTTTACCTCATTAGAATAATATATTTCACAGGAAGAAATAACTAGGACAAGATGTTGGTTTTTGTTTAAAGCGCTAGAATAGTTTAGTTTTAGATCCAACATTTTAGGCCTTATTTCATTATTATATACTAAGGCCCCTACTGTTGAAAACAGCATTATGTGGAAAATCCTTAGTATTGGGCAATAGCTAGACTGCTTAGGTGAAATGCAGTCCAGGAATCCATCACGTAACCACCATTGTAGGAGAGCACTGTCAACAATGATATCAAATCCTAAGTGGACAGAACCAGTATCTTTTATTTTTATCAGACGGACTGCCACACCTTAATTGGAGAATCTGGATGCATCTTGTAGGTCTGCTGTGCTTCAAAATACAGGACCAAGAGTTCTCGGGTGGTCTGCTACTTCTTTTTTGGGACAGTACAGTCATTACTCAGAAGATCTGTCGCATAATTATTGAGCATTACAAACTCTACTCAGCGTAGCTACTATTCTTTGTATGGTCTTAATTAGAACTTCTCAACAGGGCTGTGACACATTATTGGACATTATCAACATTTATCAGTAAGACGGCTTCACCTTTCATGGACACAATCAAAAAGTCTCAGCAGTTGAACTGTCAATAAAGGTTTTAAAAAAAAAAAAAAAAAAAAAAAAAAAAAGTCTCAGCAGATCTGTCAATTTGTGTGAACGGTACTAATACTTCCTAGCACAATGTCCATATTGGTATCGGACAATGTCAGCACTTATGAGCAGGGGATGCATTAATGCTATTGATTAGTACCTATTTCTCTGTGTAGTGGCTGACTGGACTAATGCCTTCACATTAGGGATCTGTTTTGATCTACTGGATTCCTGCATGTCTGCTCAGTTTTCATCCTCCAGAATTCAATAAATGAGGACCATTCAGCTGGGTATCAACAAAAATCTGCCAACAGAACCATAAGGGTTAACATGAACTTTACAGAGACATATTATGTAATGTTTTCAGGAGAACTGCAGTTTGCATTAGACTCTGACAGGGAGAGGTCAGAACTCCTATCTGACCTCATGTCATTAGGGTCCCCCTTTGTCAGTCACTGGTTTCATTGTCAACACGTTAAATTCTGAGACTTCACTTTTGCCATCAGTAGCGTAGGCAGAAAAATCTACGATTTGCATTGGCTGAAGTTGTGCCCATGGCAGAAGACTAGTTGCAGTGGTGGATGGATACCCTGAAATGAGGAAACTGTATTATTTCCTACACAGCCGTAGGATCCTTGCAGCAAGATTACCCCATACTGCCCCCTTGCTGTACATGAAGTGCCCTGTCTGAGGAGAGCATAGGAATCCAAAGCACTGATCTAAGGGGCTAAGGAATTTATTAGTGAATACATCTGGCAATGTCCCTATTCTCTGTTTTAGAAGGGTGTTGAAATTCAGGGCACCACAGGCATATTTCTGGAGGTCAGGGGAAAACCATTCCAAGGACACAGCACTGGAGTATGAGAAATGTGCTAACCTGCAGTACTTTATTACTGGTCACTTCATTTTTGATTCCCAAAAGAAATAATGGGTGGTTGTTGTAAAGAGCAATATCTGACTTTGATAATGGCACCGAGTGTTTTTGTAACATTGTGTTTTTTAGTTCAGGCAATAACCTTGATTGTGCGGAGGTCAACAGCCCTCCGCTGATGGTCTCATAATAACTGTGGCTATCTTTGTAGCCTAGTCTGCACCCTCACATGCCAATGTCACTGTGTCAGAATCCCAATGACAATCTGGGTCAGTTTTGGTTTACCTGTTCCTCCGCCCCTTTATATCCACACTGTAGTATCAGTGTCATAATACAGATGTCCCACTGCCATTGTCCCTCTGACAAAGCCTATATTTATATGTGTCCCTGTGCTACTGTGCTGTCTTGCCTAACGCCATTGAACCTGTGTCAATGTCGCCTTGGCAGTGTTCCATTTCTGCACACTGTGCTCATGTCACCAAGTCAGTATCCCTATCGGAGGCAGTCTGCCCATGCCAATACAGCCATATCAATGCTCATGTGGTTGTGTTGGTCTACATGTTGTGCATCCAGTGTCTGTGTCACTTTTCCATAATCACTGTCCTGTGTCACCTCCCGAAACCATGTTGCCATGCCAGTTTCCATGTGTCATTGTTTCTTTGTCAGTGTTACACTGCAAGTCTCCACATGTCAGCATCCTTGTGTCAGTTTGAAAGGAAATTTCACTTTAAAAAAATCAAATCTGCTAATTTGTTAATCTATGTGCCTGATTTACAGTCCCCCTCCCTACCACATTTTATATTGAAACTAAACAAATCTGGGCAACAAGCATTCCACCTGTATAATCTTCTATGTCCAAAGACAACGCAGCTAAACAAAAAGATAACAGCCTTCTGGCAAAACCATTCTTCCAAGCCCATAACAGACTCCAATTGTTCCAATATCTGGAAATCAGTCACATCTCAGGAAATTTCGCCTGTACTTTCTCAAACTAAATTCTAGCTCATACATAAAACTTTCTGGACCCCATCCCGACTACACTCACTAAAAATGTTAGATTAACCCACTTGCTGGAACTGTAAAGAAGAGGTTGGGGACCTTGCACTTATCCTCCACTGCAAATCCCTTTTCCAATTCTGAAATAAGGTCTTCTCTTTTTTATCGGATCTATTCAACTGCCACCCTAAGAAGGAACTTGCCTTCCTCGTTAAGGGCTTCTTCTACGCTAATCTCGATAGCCCATCCGACCGGGCATTGCTAGACCTGCTTATAATATCTGCAACCAAAATAGTTCTCTCCAACTGGAAAAGCAAGCACAAAGGCTCCCTCAACAACTGGATCAATCGGATCACCCACATCAGGGGCGCAGGCAATATCTCACTCCAAAATTCTCCCTGGAAATCACCCTCTAACTTCACCTGGGATAAGCTGGACAAATACTTCGCCACCAGAAAGCCACCTTGAAACGCCCCTTTCACAGCTCTCTCTGCTAATTAAAATCTCCTTAACCATCATTTGTAACCAAATCCAAGACTACCATGGATATATCTCACCTCACCCTCTTCCCACAATTACCATAAGACGGTGCGTGACTAATCACAACTTTATGAGCCTCAATATATCAAAGTCGTCCTCAACATATGCAGTATTTAGTCCTCTGACTGACGCACATATGGCCTAAAGTAAACACAGATCAGTTGTTACAAGGCTTGTACACCTGACTTGCTGGCTCACTATATAGTCTAGACTACCATACATAAAATGTTGTGTTAGAGTAGCGTGCTACTTGCCAAAAAACGCTTCAAAACCCCATCAGGGGTACCAAGCACTATATAAATGCAAACTTTTTTACCCCTCTTCTGTCCCTCTGCTAACCTTCTCAATCCAAATAACTGACTAATATCCACACTCAAATTACTTTCATATTTGACTATACTAATTCAACACTAATCCTTTAGGGTTTCCGGAGTAGCGTGCTACTCACCAAACAAAACGCTTCAACACCGCATCAGGGGTAACAAGCGCTATATAAATGCAAACCTTTTTTCCCTCTTCTATCCCGCTGCTATCCTTCTCAATTCAAATAACGGACTAATATCCACCACTAAAATTACTTTCATATTCCAATATACTAATTCACCACTAATCCTTTATGGGTTCCGGAGTAGCGTGCTATTCGCCAAAAAAGAGCATCAACACCCCATCAGGGGTTACAAGAGCTATATGAAGGCAAACCTTTTTCCCTCTTCTATCCCTCCTCTAGCCTTCTGAATCCAAATAACTGACTAACATATCCACCACTCAAATTTCTTTCATATTTCAATATACTAATTCAACACTAATCCTTTAAGGGTTCCGGAGTAGCGTGCTACTTGCCGAAAAAGCGCTTCAACAACTCATATGGGGTAGTAAGCGCTATATAAATGCAATTGCAATACAATATGTACCACCAATTACTTGCCAGCAACCTGGTGGCACATTTCACAATACCCATCACTAATACATCTGCTCAGATAGGTGTTGTGTAGCATTATCCCCCCCCCCCCGCACCAATACAAACGATGCCACTAATCTGACTCTGTCTACTCATTCCCTATCCTTACCTCTATTATCCTTAGGTTTATTTGTAGTTACCTATGTTCATTGTATATATGATTTTATGTATGTTTTTATATATGATTATGTATGATTTCGTGTATGACTTGTACATGCTTACTCCTTTAAAATCAATCAAAGCTTTGAACAGAAAAAAATAGGATGGGAAATATTAGTAAGAGCAGATAGCCTCCATAGAGTACTTGAAATATTGTATTCTCTCCGTTTAAATCTTACTTTTGATCTTTTTAAATTAAGTTTCTGAGTTATATGAGATGGGATGGTATCTTACAGACTGTAAGACTGTGCTACCAGATAATTAATGAAACCACATCCTTCCTCCTTCCAGAGTACACGGTCATCGATATGTTATGCAAGATTCTGTAATAACAGAGATGATATGGAATCAACCCACATGGTGTGCCAAGCATCACTTCTGCCATTCCTGAACTCGGTAAATAAGAGTTGTGATGATTACTCTTTTTCTTGTGCTCTGTGGCCCATGGTCCGATCTTGCCCTGTTACCCTTAGACACTTTGTTTTATCAAAATAAGTTCAGTAACACATGTTGCATACATGGACAGTGTGGACACTGGAACAGCTGTAGCATTTCCACTGTTAACATAGCTATCGCCACAGAATGCATAACATAAGTCTCATATGGCATAGAGGGTTTGTGCACCGGTTGTAGAGACTACGTGTAGCTTCAGCTTATGGGATCAAACTCTAGTAAGGCTACTCAGCTTTTTATCCTTTAGGATGTCTGCCATTTGCATAAGAATTGCTTTGGTGGGGCTGCTAATTTGGTAAGGGATGCTAATGCATGTTGCCCCCAGTGAGTCCCCTTAGTCTTCAGGTGGAAAACTGAGGTGTGTTTCACCCCTCCTCTATGCATCACAGTCACCATATCTAAAAATAATATCACAATATTTTTCCTTGATGCACTGCCGCTCACCAGTCTGTCAGGCTCCCAAAGGCTCCAAAAACTGCATCCCTCCAACCAATACTTCCCTCAGCAACGCTTCCTCATTCCGAATGAGTCTTAGAAAGCTAGGAGCAGGAGTGACATGTTATGTTATCTGTATTTGTATGCAGAGCCACACCATCACTCGTTACGGTATCCTGGCGCTTTGCAGGCGTGTGACGTTAGCCTCATAATGGGTCTTGACATAACTAGGAACATGGGTTTCCTTAGCTCCTTGTTGACCAGTACAATTCAGCCACAGTTGATGTGCAATCATCCCAGTTGCGTAGGAAGGGTAGCACAGATCATTATGCAAGCAATGAAAATGCACTTCCACCACTGGTTTGGTGGCAAAAACATCCATCCAGTCGGCCCCTTACACTCCTAGGCCCCATTGCTACTGTAACGGATGCACCATTACTAGGTACAGCCCTAAGAGAGAGACTCAAACCCCTGAATTCCAGTCTCAATGCACTTTCAACAGCTCTCTGTCAGTGCACCTGGTATATTATGCAACTTAAATGAGAGTGCCAATGCTTTCATTCGGATTGCTTAGAGCGCTTAGACCCCCCCCCCCCCCCCCCCCAACTAAGCAACTTAAAGCCACTGTCTTGAACAGAAGGGAAAGGAGTGGACATGCGAAGGTAGAAGGGCATTGAGAAAATAAGTTGTGTAGCAATTGTGTTTTTTTTAAATTAAAAGTAGGGCTGGTTTATATTAATATACAGGTTCAAAACTGGAGCAAAGGGAGTGCCAGCAAATTAACACATGTTGCTCATTCATACAGGACACTTTGCGGAATTTATACGGTTGACAATATTCAAATTGTCAGGTCACCCTTTCATAAAGGATTGGAACAGCTTTTTGGTTTGGAAAGGTTTATTTTATAACACAAAAAATCTCTTGCTTTAACTTCAATACTTTGATTGCAGCGTAGACATTTTAGGTGATGTAAAAATTAACAAAGGCTGGTCGGGCCCTCATGGGGCTCCACCTTGGCTTCAGCCCAGGGTTCCATCAACTGATGGTAGAGGACATCATTAGTTTGTTAGACCTTCATAAAATGTTTGTACTAAATTTATTTGAAACAAACTAGAATTTATTGAATAATGCATACATTTATAATCTAATGCTTTATCCAACACTCACTCATTCCATATTGTAACCACATTTATAAAGAGAATAAAAGAATGATTCAGTTGTTTATTTCACATCCGAAAGCATCATCAAATTATAAATCTTTGACTTTACCCGTTATTGCTAGAATAAAGTTGAAGACTGAAATAAACTGAGAGGAAGAGTATGTTGGTCCACAGATCTTTGGAACAAATTGTAGATTTTAAATTATAAATCATCTCAAACAGCCAACACCACTCAAACAGTACTTTATTTATAATAGTTTATTAGTTACACCAACCTTATTGGTGAAATAACAAAGAGACACATACATAATGCTAGTCTAGTAATCACCAAACTAATTATTTGAAATAGGTTATTCACGTGTTACACCATAATGTTTTTGGGAAAAATAGTCTGCAATGGGAATAAAACAAAATGTTGTGTCTATAATACATTTAAATTTTCAAACATCTTGGGCAGTCTTTCAGACATCTGGATTTAAAACTCCCAAGTCCAGAGACTGGCTGATTTGTTACTAGTGGCTGCCATTAAACAAATAACTTAACTGAAGAAATGCAACAAATGTAAATTTTAAATCAAGATGGTTTGTGGTTTACTTTAATCAGACTGGGTAGAAATTATGTATTACCTGTTTCACCGGCTATCAAGAGACATTTTATGGATTCCTAAGTTTATTAGCCCAGAGTAATTGTACTTTCTTTGAAGTTAACAAACCACCTTTAATGTTACACTTTTATTGCTATTTTATACGAATACTTTCATGCGACTAGGTCTACACAAACCTAATTTACTGAATTGCTCACTGTTTTTATCCGTAAATTAATTCCATTATCGTATTTGCTCAATAAGGGCCTCATGTAGGTAGCGAAATACCGGTCGGTAACGGCCGATTTTCGGTAAATATGCCGTTACCGACCGGTATTCAGACAAGTGAGGTGTAGGAGTCCAAAAACCACTTTTCGGTAAATATGAGGCGGTAAATACCGATTCATAGTTACCGAATTCTAAAATACCGATTCATATTTACCGAATACATAATTAACGAATCGGTAAATATGAAGTGGTAAATATGAAGTGGTAAAAATTTAAAATGACATGTAGGAGCAGTCGGTAATTAAGAAATCCAGGAAAATCGGTAAATAAGAGTCGGTAATTAACACGGATTGAAAGCAGGTGGTAACCATCAACAGTGCAGCTAAGCAATCCCAAAATGCAACAGCGTGGACACCCTGGCAGCTATGTACGTCATTGCAAGGCGCCTACGTCTACAGGCAGCAGGACTGAGTGTTTGGCGACGGAAGGAACGCATCCACAGACAGCGCATCACACTATTCCAGCTGACTGATGCAGAGATACATGAGAGGTACAGGCTACACCCCGAAACCATCATGGACTCAATCAGGGACCCGCACCCACTCCTGGACCAGCCAAGAAGAAGGGCGCACGCCATACCCCCACATGTGCAGGTGCTCTGCAGCCCACATCTGCTGGCATCCGGCATTTCTCAGGTGGTGACAGCTGCGGTGGGTGGTGTATCCCAGAGTTGCCTGTCCCGTTCCTTCAGGAATTTCTTCCACCATTATATTGGCTGCATTGATGGGACACACATCCCACTCTGTCCACCAGCTGACACAGAGCACATCTACAGGATCAGGAAGTCCACCCACTCCATCAATGTGCATACCGAATGGAATGATGTTGTGAATGGTCCCGTGGGTGGCAGAACCAAAAGGTGCGCGTATGCTATTTACAACGAGGTCTGCAAGTTGTCGCACAGTGAGGCGGCTTCCAGACTGAGAGCTATTGACCAAGCAAACATGGAGAAGGCCTAAGCCGTTATAGATATTAGCTCTAGCACTCTCACTTCTAGGATTCATACATGAGACAATAGGCACATGCAAGTACACGGCGCATGCAATGTACAAGCCCCGATTTTGGCGTGCGTCCTACGAGGTATCCCAGTGCCTGTGATTACACCTTCTTTCACTGTGCTTGCAAACGGTATTCATTTAATTATGATTAATGAAGTTTGCTGCGGGATGTGAGTGGTAATCCCGTACATAACTGTCTCGCATGAAGTTGTCTGCTGCAATACTGTTCTTTTTCCACCCCCGCATGGGCGGCGGGATGTTTCCATCTGGCCTTCGATTCCAACCTTGAAAGCAGAGTCCAACAAGTTGAGCAGAATAGAGCGCCATTGTCCCACAAAGAGGTGCCTTTGACTTCCTCTCGTGAAATATTTGTCCTTCACGTTGCTACTACGCGCACTGAGGAACAGGCGCCTCTGAATACTGACCTCCCCCTGCATTTCGGCTCTTTGATCCAAAGTATTATCAATGCCTCGTCCACGACCGGCCTGGCTCAATTTTTTTTAACATGTGGGGCTCGGGTCTCGTGACCTCTTTCCAAACTATTTTTGGTGTAATTCCGGCATTTGTTCATTCACTGTTCTCGAGCATCTTTGGAGGTGTTCCGCTGCTTCTGGCGCTGGTGGCAGGTGTGCTGCTTTTACTTTTCATACTACGGAATGGCTGCTCCTTCTGTGCCACACGAGCACCTGTCCCGTCTGCATCTTCTTCGTGATAGGATGCTTGACTTCTATGGTACTTTGCCATTGGCGACTTTGAGCCTGGCTTATGGATTATCCTTCAGGTATTCCTACTTCACCTGCGTACAACCTGTATTACACTGCCTGGATTGTCCCTTTGAATGGCCTCTGGATTTGTGCTTGACCAACATGGTGTCTCCGGTGCCGGATTTCGATCGACTGATGCGGCCCTTAGTGTCTCACGAGTTGTCCTGTTCTGGTGTCCGGATCATGGCGTGTGGAGCGGCGCATGGTATCCTGGGTAATTGGGACATCTCAGCGGCAGCCTACGACTTCTTGTCCATGAGCTATTTGGAGGAACATTCCGGGTGCCCTCTGATTGTGCTAGAGGCTCCGTTGGTTGGAGAACACGTATGTTCCTTTTCTTTACTCAATTGGATGGCTGAGACTTTTAGTGGCCCTGGAAACGATTGCTTGTTGGAAGCCGTGGCCACATATGCTGCCTATACATTCATGGATTAACTGGATTGTCGTCCATTGCGCCTGTGCTACTGGACAGCACCCTGGCGCAACATTTATTTCTTTTATTTCTCGTTTTTCTCTTCCTGATGGTCTGCTTGAGTTTTTTACTATACTTGCATTGTGTTTTTTGGAATTGTATGCTGCGATTAATTGGACTGTAGGACTTTGGCGCTGCATTGGTTACGCCCTGTTCTGCTCTGACGACACTGAACTCTGCGTTCTCTCTTTTCTTGCCTATTACATATTGCTTCGCTCAAGGGGGCGTATAGTGAGTTCTCCCTGAATACGTACATGCATTGTTCAGTTGGCACAACCACGTTGAATGTTATGTAGCCATATTTGTGTCTTTGCACACGACACTGCGTTTACATGTTCTTTCTTGAATAAACTGCTGACTCGAGACTTCCTTCAGACGAGTGCATTCTGTTGTTCCCATCCCAAGCTCTGCGCAGCGACCTTGGTCTGTACATGCTGTGACACACAGTCTGGAATTTTACACAATGCATGTTTTCCACTCTAGGTTGTTCGACCCACGATTTAGCCATGGCACACGCGCAGCTGCACATACCTGACAGTTGGTGCTTTTCATATCTCAGACATCATGTTTATTATTCAGACCGAAGACGAGCCTTCCTGCGAGGAGACTCCTGATGCTCCTGTGATGTGATTTCACTAAGCTGATCTTTGAGGTATGGGGTCCCCTATTCAAGCCTGAGAGACCTTCTATAATGACATGATTATGATATTGGCTACTTAGTTAAGGGAAGGTGGTAGTATCCTCGGTATTTTCCGATTCGCTAAATGCCACCTCGGTATTTACCGATTCGGTGGATACCACCTCGGTATTTACCGATTCGGTGAATTCCGAATCGTATTTACCGAATGTTACCGAATCGGTAACTGTTACCGAATTTTTACCTACATATAACTTACCGGTTCTAATTTACCGATTCGGTACGGCTCGGTATTTATGAACCGGTAAAATTTATTTACCTACATGAGGCCCTAAATGTTTTTGTAACTCTGCCACCACTTTTTCTGTTGTTGGATATCCATTTCCCGCTTAAGTTTTTTCCCATAAGAATGCTTTCATTTGCAAGCTTTACCCCAAGGTAAACTGCCTGTGAAATCACCGGAGTTCCTCAAATCTTATTCCTCCTGGATAGATCATTAGCATTTTATTCTCGTTTATCCTGTACCCAGAACATAGCCCAAACTGTCTGGCCAAAGCTTCAACCTCAGGGAGTGCAGAAGATGGATCAGTAGTGAGAACATCTATATCATCTCCATACGTAAGGGCCCTATATTCCACTTGGCTAACAATCACGGGTTTTTATAGGCATGTTATTCGCCAACTGTCTCAAATAGAGATCTATATACAGGGCAAAGAGTAAAGGGGAACATGGGCACGCTTGTCTAGTGCCCCTTGAGATGATATTTTCAGATTCCAATACCATCATCTGAATACTCTCCGCAAGTGATCTATACAGAGCCCTAATGGCCTGAATACATTTGTCCCCAAAACCCTACCAATGTAAAACCGTCCACAAGAACTGCCAAGACACACAGTCAAATGCCTTTTCGGCATCTAAAAGGGCGAGACCAAGTGGTGACCCTGTGGCTTGGGCAATATCAAATAAAGTAATAACCCTTCTAACATGATCGACTGTACTTCCCGGGATGAAGCCATATTGAAGAGGTGATACCAAGGGAGCAATGACCTTACCTAATATATTAGCCAGCACCTTTGCGTAGATTTTACCATCAAAATTAATTAGAGAAATTGGCCTGTATGATCCCAGTAATACTGCAGATTTCCCCTTTTTCTTAAATATAACAATGCTATTACGTTCCCACGAGGTTTGTGTTGTCCCAGTTTGAGACTGCAAGACAGTCATTAACATATCTTGTTTGATAACCTTAACAAAAAGAGTCTGTAAAATTCAACTGGAATATTGTTAGGGCCGGGGGCCTTCTCTATAGCTAAAGAACAAACTGCTTCCCACAGCTCTTCCCGTTTTATTGGAGCATCCCATATGGCTTCATCCTCTTTCCTAACCTTCACTATTACTAAATTCCAAAAAATAATACTCCGAGGAATCTCTCTCTCCAGTTTCTAACTGCTCATAAAATTCCTTAAAGATTCTAATAATTTCTACTAGAGACTCAAACACCTACCCTGTCTGATCTTCTATGACTAGTATTTGATTTGCCACTTCATTCTACCGGATTTATTTCGCCAAGAGCTGTCCTGTGTTTTCCCCAAATTCATAGCACTCTGATCTATATTGGTGAAATTTAGAAGTTACTTCAGACCCAAAGTGCCCATTGATCTTAGATTTTAAAATAGCTATCAACTGCAAAGGATCATGAACAGTAGACACACTACTATTCTTACTCAGGAGATAAACTTAGGCCAATGTTAATTGATCATATAATCCTCTGATCATATCTCTTTTCTTCTTTTGTTGATAGAGAGAAAAACTAAGAGTTCCCCTCATACAGTCGACTTAAAAGAGTCCCAAACTGAACCAACCCTTGCTGCCCTTCTATTTATCTCTAAAACCTCTACAATCCATTTAGACGTATATTCTTTTTGTAGAAGCTTCCTTTCAAACATCCAGGACTCCAAGACGAGGGGATTATGGTCAGACACGGCCCTGTGGTAGCTTTCAAACCCAAACTGTCATATCAAGGCTGTTGAAACAAAAAAATAATCCAACCTAATTTATGTGGAGAGGAGAAAAAAGTGAATCCTGGATCTGGGGCCCTGAGTTTAGCTCAAACATCGATCAGTCGATGAACGCACACCATTCATTTTAAGGCCTTATAAACCACAGATTTTCTACCTGAATAGGGCTGATTCCCACTGAAGTCATCATCAATATCCAAATGTATATTCAAATCTGAGGCCATAATTTATATAATCTAATACCCCAGCCTCATCAATATTGGATCCATATATTAAACAAACCGTACACTGGACATTCCCAATCACACACTCCACAATAACCCACCTGCCAAGTTTATCTTCCTTAATTCGTTTCCCCGGACCCATGTTTTCATTTGCTAATATTGCCACTCCCCTAGATGTTGCTCCTTGCTGAGTACATGCGACTACAGATAGACCCAGATCCTTCAGCCATCCCCGTTTGTCCCAAGGGATATGAGTCTCCTGCAGACATACAAGATCTGTCTTCATATGTCAAAAACCTAGGGAAATCCTGCTCCTCTTATTCCTGTCGTTCAATCTGCTAATGTTAATAGTACTAATACGAACTTTACCCCCCCAATCATTACCTACCGAAAAAGTACATTTGCCAATAGCCACTATTGTAGAACAACTCAGAAAAAGCCTGCAGTTTGCTGCTAAAATACAAATCAGTCCACCGGAATATTTATAAAAATCAAGAGAAGCATTTCTTTTTTTGCAAGCCCCCTCCAGCAATCCTCCCAATAGAGTTTCAAGATCAAGTTACATCTAGATGGGTGCAGAAGGGGGTAACATCTGTGGGGAACCTATACATAAAGTGCCAACTTTCCTCCTTTGTCGAACTGCAAGAGCGTTATGGTTTAGGTAGGGAGAATTTCTTTACGTATTTTCAGCTTCGTGATTTCCTCCTCAAAAGTATGAAGGATTCCAATGCAGTGATCCAGATTCCTCTGGTAGAAGTCATAAAACGTAAATCTAAGATTGGTACAATTTATTAGATACTATTACAGGAACTGCCAGATGATTTGGAGAAACAAAATGCCAAATGGGAGGTCAGATTAAGGGTGATGGGGTCCTATATCTATCAGTCACGGGAGTTAGACAATAACATACTCCCAACATCTAGCCTGAAAAGTTAACATTTCGTGACAGCTTTCAATTCGTACTAAAAGGTGGCAAAACGGGGAGGTAGATTGTGGGGTAATTGCAATAGGTGTGGGGCTCAGTTTGCAGACAGTCTGTTTTCAATTTCAATTCAAATGATCTTTATTCGGATATAAACAAGACATCCATAAAAGTACAGTCTGTTTTGATGATCTTGGGGGTCAAAGATGATATGTGTAATTAAGTGGAGTCACAGTGTGCATCTTTTTTATTTGTAGCTATGTCAATTGCTTGGTTATGTATTACATCCCGTGGCTAAGTCCTGAGCCCCCGTCCTTCGCAGCTTGGAGACCTAGGTTGTTAGCAATATATAATATGGAGGTTTCTTTGTATGACCTTAAATGGGCTAGGAAAAGAAGTCTGAGACGCAGACATTGGGCATTGATTACCACCTGGATGGATGAGATAAAAGGATCTGCTAATTCTGGAGGATATGTATTCTGATTTTAGAAGGATGTGATCATTCTTAGATATGTAAAATCTTAGGGGGTGTTTATTTCTCTTTTTGTATGATCTGTGATATTACCTTAAATGCATTTGTGGAATCTAGGCAAGTATTTCTTGCTGCTATTTATATTTGATGTACTGTCAAAATATGGGTTTCATAGAGTAAGATTGTAATTAATTTTCTTCGGGCTCTGTTGTGTATATTTATGCTTATAAATGTGAATTTTGGTGGTGAAGAGAAGCAATAATAAAAATAAAAAATAAAGATATTTGCTATATTTCAAGTTGGTTTGCAATTTTATACTGTTTAAATAGTGGTAACATTTATATATATTATTGAACACAATTTCATTTTTTCACTGGTGTTGTCAAGTAAACCATGTTACTGTAAATTGTGTGATATATTATTTATACTAAAGCTTTGAACTGACATTTTTTTTTAAATAAAATGCATCTCAGATTGAATGTGCATAACCAAGTTCACCTCAATAGACAAAAGGAAAAAGACTATTCTCCAACTGGAAATGGAAGTAACCTACATACTGGATCTGGTCTTACCAGCACAGATATTTATTCGGAGTGTATTCCTTTTAACCTTTTTGTGTGTCTCTGCATTATAGACAGAAATCAGCCATGTGCACATTATTTTTGGTCTGCCCTGAATGTGACAGGCTAGACAGAGTTCCTATGATACGTCTTCTGAACAGATACCCATAAGTGTTTTTTCTTTATTGAACGTATTGCTACGCCACAAGCTCCTTGCTTACACAACTACAGAAAGGGACCAAATATATGGAGATCTGTTTTATCCCGGTCACCTACAAAAAGAAAATGGGACATCTGAGCTTTACAAGTCCCCTCTGAAAGGGAATATGCCCTAAAGTGTTTGGGTCAAATTGGGCCTCATCCGAAAGGGCCAACACCTGGCCATTCATGCATCACTATGGATGACTAATTAACAGTAAAAGAAAATGGAAGGGCTAGAGCCAATCATGTGCTTGTGGTGGGTGATCCCACTGGAGTCAGTGAATGTGAACAATTTTTGGAGCACTAGGAAGGCTTGCCATCTTTAGGAATCAATTGTTTTGGGAGGGTGAATATTTCATGGTGGTTTACAAACTCCACATGAGGGTGAGTTAAGACATTGTACTTGAGGGCAGGCAGGACTCATGCATCACCATAAGAATGCATTCCTGGATTAGCAGTTTGTACATGACTCAGTTCAATGTGACAGTGTTGGGTGTCGTCTGTGATTGGCAGCACTCGAGGCACAGTCCTATATCTACCAGAACTCTAGAAGTCTTCATCTAATCACATTCAAACATACTCACACCCTCGAAGTGGGCAAGAAAAAAACAGCTGCTGTGGTCATCAGGAATACTGTTCTGAAGCTCTACTATTTTTTTTAGGAAGGGAGATTGGGCTGGAATAGCAGAGCTGGAAAAAGTACAAAGCTCCTGTGCGCATTTTTAAGTTTTTATAAATGAAAGCGGGTAACACGTTACAAATCTTAGATACATCTGTTCTTACAAATCTTAAGATTATATCTGTTCCATCTTACTAGTTGCCCCCCGCCCCCCCTTCAGTACGACAGCAACGACTTTCAGGAAAACAGCAGTGCATGTGGGCGTATGTCAGTCATATAACGCATTTTATCCAGAACACATTTTAAACATAACATATATAGCTGTGTGTGTTTATGCATACATTTATGCCATACAAGTGAAAATAAATGTGGTTTCATTTGTTGCTACAGTTTCTTAGGTCAAGTTCCATGTTATTGCCACAGTACAGTGTAAATGTTTCAAGAAAATACAACTTACTGACTCAAATATACCAATTTAGAATACGTTTACAGAGGAAAACAACCATGACAATACATACACTGATTAGTTACTATGATTCTCTTCCACTGAAAGGATTTAACTCCTTGTACTGTGGTTACATTTAAATAACTTTGTTTATAGCTACCGCACATGAAAACACAGCATGACATAAACCATACATGCAAATGTGGAGTATAATAGGCCATTTACTACCACTGTTGAGGGAGAGACAGGGCATCTCATGCCCATCCAAGGCTCTGGCTCTTATAAATCATGGTCCTACCGCAAACACTGTAAAGGTCATGTGGGATGTACCCTTCTTTGGAAAAGGGATGGGTAGATGGACTCAAAAAAACAAAAGTTCCCTTCTCCTGTTGATGTGATTAGGAAGAGATTATCTCCTCCTGGGCCTCTCTTTTCTCAACGTGAGAAAAAGGGACTAAGTATGCGATAGAGTCTTAGTCCCTTTTTCTCACGTTGAGAAGAGAGGCCCAGGAGGAGATAATCTCTTCCTACCGCAAACACAACACTGCTAATAATGAGTATATTACACCATGTGTAAAGGGGATGTATATAGCAGAGTCTGCAGTCTGCCATATGTAGGCTATTCGGTTTCAGGTTTAAACCTATAACAACTGATAAAACCCCACCGAGAGGGAAATAGTGCTCATCAATTGAAACGCATAAATACGGATAAAGACCAGCACAATCACTAACTAAAATGCCATTCAAAGAAAGGAAAGTAATGTAAAAGAGAATGAGTCATTTGTCTTTCTTTCTGAAAGAGCCACACAATGCAACTTTGTTTTATAAGATAGCAACAAGAAAGACTGGTATAATATTATTCTGCTCGAGTTTTGTTCTTTAAGGATGTCACTAAAATATTGTTTCTTCGTCCTTTCATTTCCTCCAGTTTTGTGTCCTTGGATTAAAGGGGCAGGGTTTAGAAGCATGCTTTGGGTTTGATCTAATGATTTTATACACTCTACAGAATCTGGAAATGTTAAAATCACATTTGATCTTGTTATTGTTATGGGTGATACCTTCAGCTAATCTTAGATTTTTACCCAACTTCTCTTTACTGCTGGGGGTTTTGAGCTCATAGTTACAGTGATTAGAAGTTCCAGAATACAACATGATGCAGGATATAAATTAAGTACTTACTAAAAGAAAGACATTTGCCAGCTATGAATCTCTACATAACAGCAGCACCATCTTAAAAGTAGTCAGGCAAAGAGTGTAGAAAGGCAGTGGTGAACATCCTTAAAGCATCGAGTTTCAGGTGCTTTATAGTGCAGGGCTACATATTAATTTTGTGTAATTCAAAATAGTAACGATGTCACAAGGTTATATCTGCTAGCATTGACCACTCCTACAATGTCATAATATTCCGTAAGGAATAGGTGAATGACACCCCCGCCCCCTTCTGTGCCCAGGGATATGTTTATTAAAACATTTGAATACAGCACTCTTACTTTTCTAATCTTTTAATAGTCCTGTAAACCAGACAGAGTCCTGGCAGAGTGAGTGTGTGAGATAATGAGATGTGAGAGAGGGTAATGAGTTGAGTGAGAATGACAATATTAATTATTTACATTCTTTTGATCAATGCTATAACTGCAGCTCTCTTCATACAACATAGAGATACCTTGATGCTTGGAGAGACTGGAGGGCTTCGTTTGTCCACCGGAATTTAGTAGTTTATAAAAGCGATAGGATTATGCAGGTAAACAGACAGCATTAGTTCACTACATTTTAAAGTCTTACACCCTGAGGGTGGAAATACGTGCCATTACCAAAACTAACTGGAATTTATATTATGCACCTCAAGATGTTAAGAATTAGGGTGGATGTTCCGAATTTTTAAGTTTTAAAGCTGTAGGTAGAAAATCGCTGCACTCGTTTTGTTAACTGATAAGCACTCTTACCACAACGAGGAACGTGTTTTAACTAGCCATTGTAAAGCAAATAACCATATGGATGTTTAAGAGAGCGCAGGGTGTCCTAGTACTAATATTTCTAAACACACTAGAAGTTCGAACAGAATTTCTTCCGAGAGGTCCACATATGTGTCAGTAGTGAGACACATATGCATTTTAAATCTAGCTTGTAGTGCAGAGGTCAGTTGACGTAAAAGTAGTAGGATAGCTGTGCATGCATGTGAGCACATCATGAGCTCTGTAAATTACTCAATACCTGAATTTCTGTGCCCGGTGCAAGTTAAGATAACGCTGCATCACGACAATCCTGTAATAAAGTCAGCACGGGGGCATCAGTGCACGATGGAAGTCAGAAAAGAGGTATATCGTGAGAGTTGCGAGTGTGTCGATAGTGAAACAGCGGAGCACCCTGCAGACCAGATGTGCATTGTGAGAGTTCAACAAACGTCTCAGCAGCGGCGTACCAGTGCAAGGCGGTAGTGGAGCATTGCTAATCCATTTAATGGACTTCCGTTGTAAAGTGATAACAGCGGGTATTAATTATCAAATTGTAAACGTACTGTATGAAGCCAAATTCCTATACTGTTTTTAAGTACAGTATAAAAAATAAAACTCAACGACTATTATAAAAATGCTCAATAAATATTAGTGCATTCATGTTAAGGTAGACAGTCTAATGAGCCTATTATTTTTCGTTAAACATAACCCGTTATGCGAGGACTTAACCTGAGCGCCACCTCTCACAACAGGTTATTAAAATGAGATGAGAAAGAGGGTGGAGACAGATCTGGCACGTTCATGCGTCTTAGAATAACCACTGGCCACAGCTAACAACCTCACCCCCTCCCCACTCTCAAGCAATAACTACACGAAACCCTTTCCAGCCATGTGCGAAGCTTCCAAATATGCGCCTTACCTCCACTCTCCCGACAGGTCTCATGCATCCGACTGGATTGCCTCTACTTCGCTTTCAAGTCTGACCCTGTGTTGCCAGGTATGAAAATTTAAAACAAGCCCGATTCCCCTTGAAAACAAGTGAAACACAAGCGCACCTCCTACCTAACTCAAAATAAAATCAACCAGTATTAATAGCCAAAAGGCGTATCATTGAGTGGAACTATCGTTAAAAACTTTGAATTTACCTAAACGATATAGAATTAAAATCATGTAACGTATCAAAAACATAATTGTTCACAATTTGCAAAGATCGATATTTTACGTTCTGTTGGAGACTGCTGTATTTTTGTGACTTTTTTGCACGTTATTATTCGGTTATGAATTTAGAACGGGTTTTTTTTACAACCAACTTAACTTGGTAATTGTATTTAGTTAATACCTTAAATGTAAGACAAGTTAGATTTTCAGTTTTTTTATTTTTTTATTTAACATTATCTGTTAATGACAAAGGAAACCAGCTCTGCTCTAATATGGCCGTTATCTTTAGCAGGTAAGACTAGGCGGAGCTATTGGGCAGCACATCCCTGTAAATCCTGCGATTGGCTAGAAAAATGTGACTCTCAAGAAAAAAAACACCCCCGTCCCCATAGAAACCGCTACTGTGTCTGCACGAAGTACGTCTCCTGGAGGCTCGGGCATAGTTCGGTGTCTGGGTCTGAACGGAGACGTATCCTCACTTTTCTTCTTTCGGTAAAGGGAGAGAGGGATATTTAGAGGAAATAAATTGGGTGATTTTAAATGTCTCATTACCTTGCATGGAAGCGGAGGAAGTTGTATAAAGCCATCTTTGCCTTAAAACTTACTTTTACTTTGCAAAGTTTTATATAGCGCGAACCTGATCCGAATCGGGTATACATAGCACCAGTTGCATTACATGAGGACACATTATATTGTTAGGCACGGGAAGATTAAGTGATTTGCCCAGAATCACAGGATATTCAGCGTCACTGCCGAGACTCGAACCCAGTTCCCCAGGTTCGAGGTCAGCCGCCCTTCCATTAGGCCAACTCCTCCCCCCTATGGAGTCGCTAACTTTACCTGGGAGCCGAGGAATAAATATATCTGTATACCTCCACTAATTGGCTCTCAATTATTAATCAATAATTAGCACTCATTTATGAAGAGAGTGTCCCACTGTCCTTTATCAGTTTACAGGACACTTTATGTGTGCAGAGCCACTTCGCATGCACAGAGACACTTTGTGTAATTATTGAAAGTCATCAGAAGAAGGACGCGACAATTGGCAGCAGCAACCGGGGAAGCCTTACCTGTGCCGTGGGGCAACGGCCAAGCAAACCACAGCCCCCAGACGCCCCAGCCGGCCAACACCAGTGACGCGGACAAGTGCGCCAGGAGGCGCTAGAAAAACACACGCAGCCTCCCGCAGCGCGGGACGCGACAATTGGCAGCAGCAACCGGGGAAGCCTTACCTGTGCCGTGAGGGCAACGGCCAAGCAAACCACAGCCCCCAGACGCCCCAGCCGGCCAATACCAGTGACGCGGACAAGCGCGCCAGGAGGCGCTAGAAAAACACACGCAGCCTCCCGCAGCGCGGGCAGCGCCCGGGCCAAGGGCGAGCCCATCCTTGCCTGTCACTGACCGTACCTGGCTGGGCTGGGCCATCCCCCTAACGAAGACTTGCTGCCGACAAGGACGTACGGTACTGGGGAGTTCATTCCTAATGGGCTAGTGCTGTGTGTGCATTTCCTGTGTTGTGTAGCCGTCAGGGTTTTCTTTTGTTATTACACCTGGTCCTGTGCAGTCTTCCCTCCACGTGCTGACACCAATTGGGAGTAGTTGGTGTAGGGGTAATTGATCATCAATAATATTTTATTCCTATTATCTCCCAGCCACGGCATCTGGCAATAGCACTGTTAGTTAGCGCCGGGGAAAGGACATAAGCACATAGGGTCACCTGCTTAGCCTACGGGTGGACACTCCTTAGACCAAAAAAAAAAACAAAAAAAAGGCCGGCACTTTTTGCTTATTTTGGAGTTTGTTCTTTTTGTAAACATATTATTCTTACTAACGTGTTGGTTCAGCAATGCCCCCTAAAGACACCAGAGGTAGAGGGGAAAACGTCCATCTTTCAGGAACTATGGACCAATTTATCACCAACGTAAACTGTGTCATCGATCAAGAGATCACATTGCTGGAACGGAGAGTTTCGCAGGACCTTGCGGTGGCAAGGAGGTCCTCTATGGGTCATATTGCGCTTGTGCAGTCTCCTGTCCATCAAGTCCTAAACGGTGATGATGTTCTTTGTTCACATCTTGATTCTCCAACTATAGATTTAACACCTAGTGGCACAACTGCTGTATTTATGGGGGACCAGTCCATGGTTTCAGACTCCCTGTTGACATCGCCCTGTCTGCTACCATTTGTTTTCAACATAGTGCCAGAGCCTCGCACCAGGCAATTACGTGAGAGGAATCCTGGTGCCATTCCAAAAAATAAGCAAGGGCCCCGTACTAATAATGGTGGGAAGCATAAGACTGGTAGAAAGAAGTTGATAGCTGTTAGTCATACTAAAAACTCTGGTATGCCTTTGCAAAAGCAACCTCTTTTGGCTGCGACAGCAAATAAAGTTGTATTCTCAGACCATTCATTATCCACCAGAATGGCACACCAAGTTACAAATGGAGGGACCAGTACAGATGATAAAACGGAGGGAGGGGCCCCAGAGATGTCCAACTTCTATGATACAATTAGGCTTCTCCTCCGTCCCCTAGAGGACAGAATTTCTAAGATTGAGCAGCATTTACTTAGGATAGAGCAAGGTTTCGGGGGAATTGTAGATTCTCTAAAGTATGTTCCTCACCACAGGGCCTCCGAATTACTGGGTACTGCTGGACCAGAAAATGTTCCGGCTTCTTTAAATAACCCCCCTGTATTGTTTACAGACCACCAGGCCTCAACTGACGTTATCATGGGCACAGCTGTGCCTTCTGCTACTAAACCCCCCCGGCATGATATATCCCATCCTAAGGAGGATGGGAGGACTACCTCCCCCAGATTACCAGGGGGGATAATGACCCAAATTTACCTCCGGAGGCTTCTCCCTTTGTGGTAATCCTTACAGGGGTCCCCGAATTGAGCACCCACGATGCAGAATCTCCCACCACTTTAAAGAATAGGGTTGTGCATTGGCTCAATAAAAATAGACCATTGCCAACACACATAGTGTGCAAGATTCTTATGGTTAGGAGGTCCCATGGGTAGGTCATTTGGCCAAAAATATCAGTGGGGTCTGTGTCTTAATTAATTTCAATGACCCCAAAATAGTGGAGTTTATTTGCAATTAGAGAAACCCTAGCACAGGAACATCCATACGTTCTCTCCCCCTGACCCATTTCTATCCCCCTGGTCATTTCACCTCACCAATGGATGGGTGGACATTGGTCCAGCGAAATGGGAGGGGTTTCCCACAAGGGGGCTGGCTCAGACCTATACCACCTCTAGATCCTACTGCCATTCAAAATCACTTTAGCACCCTGGAGGCTGTTGATTGACTCCGGGGTAGTGGTGGAGCACCTTCCAGTCCTTCGCTATCTCTGGGTTGCTACACCTCTGGATCCACAACACCACCAAATTTTTCGGGTCTAGACTTATCCACCCCGCTATTCCAACACAGAGGGTTATTATTAATAACATTGATTTACATCTGGTTCATCCCCTAAGTACTGCAGGTTCACGTGACGATTCTTCTAGCCATCTCAAGCTTGCGTCGTGGAACGTGGCAGGTTTGCGCAGCAAGCTCTCTCGTCCGGACTGGAATGCTTTTATTGATGGTTATGACATGTGTATGTTCCAGGAAACCTGGAGCCTTGAGCCATTGTACAAGTCGGGTTTTTCATGTTATTTTGTTCCAGCCACCACGGTGGGCCGAGGCCGCCCATCTGGTGGACTTATGGTTTGGGTTAGGGCAGAACTTAACCTTAAGATAACTCAGCATATCTGTTCTACACTAGATGTAATGCGGCTATCCATCAAGTGTTCCAAGAGCAATTATACTTGGGAAATCTTTAATGTATATGTACGGGGAACCCAAGGGGGTGCAAAATCTCCTACTATCTCTGCCCTCTCCGACCTGCTCCACTGTTGTCACCCAGACTCCTTTCTTTTGGTTGCCGGTGATTTTAATTGTTCATTCGAGCCCCTTGCAACTGATGACGTCCTGGGAATTTATGATGAGGACGCCAGATGGGGCATTCAGTCTCTGTCACTCAAGCTAGTGAAGAGATGGTCACCAGTTGTAATTCAAATAAACGCTCTATCGTTAGAATTTGGGCTAAGAGCTGCCAATGGACGCACAATTTCTGATGTATTGGGAGTTAACACCTTCAATAGGGTTCCCTCCCAAAGCAGAATCGATTATATAATGATCGATAGGAGGGCATGGAAATTCGACATAGATATGGCCATTATACCAACAATAAACAGTGATCATAATGTTCTGTCCCTTAAAATGCGGGAAACATGGCTCAGCAAAGAGTTCATACCCATTCCCGAAATGCGTATGTTGTCCAAGACAGTTTTACCATCTAACTGCAAAAGGTTTCTTAAATGGCCTAAATTCATCTTGAGTGACTCAAAACTTATCACCCTTGAAGAAATTCTTGCTGACCAGACTCTTAAGCTCTCTGCAGTTTGCAGGGATGGGGCAGGCCCTGCTGCAGCAGTGAAAGTTTACGTGGAAACTATCGACTCGATAGGTACTCTATTTCTTGACCACAATAAAAAAAAGTCAAACGAGTGTCAAGCCAGCGCAGAAGTGGTTTAATAGGAATTGTAGATTAAAAAAAGACAGCCTGGTCCTTGCAATAAAAACTAATAATCCGGGTGATGTTCGGCTGGCAAGACTGCATTATAGGCAGTCCATTGCAGCTGCAAAGAAAGATTGGGAAGAGCTGCGCTGGGATAGCCTAAAAACTGCGTGCCACTCAAAAAATGCTGAGCTCTTCTGGTCTTTAGTGAGAAGATTTAATAGATGCGAATTGGACCGAATTCCCAACCACATAACAGATAGGGAATGGTTTGAGCACTTCAGGAAATTATATGTAGGGGACGAGCAAATAGGTGATCCTCGCCCTCGATTTGGGATTATAGCCATTGACTCTGTACAGCCCCCATTTACTAAGATAGAGAAAAGGGAGGTCGAAGTAGCAATTAATAATTTGTAATTGAATTTGTAAGGCGCGCAGCTACCCACAGGGGGTCTCCCGGCGCCAGTAGAGTTAATGATTACGCATAGTGTTATTAATGAGAGAAGAGCCAGGTTTTAAGGTCTTTGCGATCGTACCTGCAAAAGCCCCGGGACCTGATGGCATCCCAGGTGATTTATTTAAAGCCAATGTGGAGGGATGGGCCTCTTACTTTGAGCTCTTTATTAATGCTTTGCTGGAGGGCTCAACGGTACCAAATTCTTGGAAGGGAGCCGAAGTAATCCCTATTTACAAGAGGGGCCCAAGGGGGGACCCAGCCAACTACTGCCCAATTAGTCTTATTGACACTGGACAAAAGTTGGTTGGTAGGGTCCTCCTTGAGAGGATCCACACATGGGCAGATGATAACGACATAATTTCACAGTTCCAGGCGGGTTTTAGGAGCTCCACAAGCACGATCGACCAGGCATTTAGGCTGGTGCTACTGTACTGGAAGGTGGTCACCATTGGCAAGGGTGGACTGTACCTGGCGTTTATCGATTTAAAAACCGCCTTTGACCTGGTCCCCCGTGATCGCCTGTGGTTGATTCTGGAGGAGATGGGGATTCCTCCATATATTCTGAATCTTTTGATTCGGATGCATGAAGGAAACTATGCTTGTATTAGATGGGGGTCACAAGAGCAAAAAACCCAAAAAATCCCGGTGAACAGAGGGGTTCGTCAGGGCTGTGTACTGGCCCCTACACTCTTCACACTTTTTGTGAATGGTGTGGTTTCTTTCCTGCTTGAAATTAATGCTGATGTTCCAGTCCTGGCAGGGGATAAAGTTCCTGCTTTACTCTTCGCGGACGACACACTTCTAATTTCGAAAACACCCGCGGGCTTACAGAAACTATTGGATCGTTTTTCCCTGTTCTGTAAGTTGAGGGGCCTTGTCATCAACACTCCTAAAACCAAACTCCTCTATTTTAACCCAAGCAAATCATCCAGATCCATCTTGACCCTTGATGGGAAGCCATTGGAGCGCGTCAAAGAGTTTGATTACCTAGGGATCAGAATCTCTGAGAAGCTCAAATGGCAGGCTCATATTGACAAAATGGTGCTAAACCATAGGCGAGTAATGGGAGCCATAGGGAGGGAATTCCGTGCCTCCACTACGAAACCCATTGCTCCAGCCTTGGAAATCTACGCTGCTAAGGCCGTAGGTTGTGCCCTCTACGGTGCAGAAATATGGGGCTTTGGTTGCGTTGATGCACTTGTTACTGGTGAAAACAAGTTCTTTAGGGAGCTTGTATCGCTCCCAATGGGTACCCCTACCAAGCCTTTAGTGAGCGATTTGGGCCGGCGATCCATCAAAGACATAGTAACTCTGCGCCCTCTTTTATATTGGGCACGGCTTTGGCGCACCCCTGAGCTTTCTAAATATGCTGATGGCCTAAGAGAGGTCATGAACCTTCATGGAGCCCACAAAATAGGTTGGCTTGTCAACATAAAGAAGCTTTTGGTGGCAATAGGCCTCACATCTGCTTGGGATTCGGGGGCACTATTATCAAAGGAAGCAACTAAGAGAGCTTTTTGGACATGGGTCAATCTCCAGGAGCATAGGGATCCAAACCCTGGTCGATTGACTGAAGAGTTTCGCCAACATAAGGATATCCCCCGTTTGGAACCTTACCTAGATTTTATCACAAAGCCTAGGGATAGATCTCTTTTTGTTCAGTTCAGGTTCGGGATCCTCCCCCTTCGTGATCACACTAGCAGGTGGAACCCCCCGCACCAAACTTCTGCTGACTGCCCAAACTGTCCAGGAACAGCAGAGAATGTATCCCATTTCTTCTTCGGAAACCCAGACTGAAATGGCTTAAACCTGTGTGCCTGCAGCTGGGGACAAGGGACCACACTATAGCACTTAGAATCCTTAAAACTGATGCTACTACTACCATAGCATGTGGTGTGGCTAAATTCCTCGCTTGGGCATGGCTGATTAGGCAGAAGGCCATTTGATAGATTCAAATTTTTATACATTATTTACAAAGCTGATTATGTTTAATACATTTTAAATTATTTATTGTATTTAAAAACCTTTTTACGACTTGTTCTTATATGTATTTTATTGAATTGTGTGTAAATGCGCTTTTATGATATTACTTGTCGAAATAAAGCTTTGTTGATGATGATGTTTACTTTGAGGAGTGCCTTATCGAATACACTTTTGGGTTTACATTTTATAATCAGTGTTGGAATTGGAAATTATATACTCGGGAACCCATAAATTGGGATTCAAGATGTGATAGAGGAAAGAGAATGGCTTCACGTGGACCTTAGTCTAACTGCCAGCTTATACATTTATGTTTTTTTAAACAATCTGCAACAAGGGCAAATGTTACAGTAAATCTGGTCTAGTTTACCCGATTGGCCACAAAGAGGCTGCTATTTTAAAATATTTTACAGGGTTAAGACACATGCTGCAGAGATATGTCTGTTCCCAGCAATTTTCAGATATATTATAATAATGCTAAGGTAACTCTGGTGACTAATGCAGAGCGTGGCAGCTCTGTGTTTTGTCCACCCATAGTTTTGACTCATAAAGTAGCATAGAGTGTTAATGTGCCTGCTGTAAAGTACATCATATAACATGGAGATCACAAATTTTCTATTTTACATAAGTAGGTAGGTAGGTTATTGCTTTTGACATAGAGATTGTTTTATTTCAGTTCATAAATTGCAATCCTTCTGCTATAGCAGAATGAGCTAAGAACCAGCATCAAGGAGATGCAGGCAAATTGGAAGTCATGGGTTTAGATAAATGTTCCTTTGGGTAGTACTAAAGTATTGCTAGTGCAGACAACTCCAATCAGCGCATTACGTTTTAAATCCCGAATACGTGTTTCTCAACCACCATGCACGCGTAACATATAATCAGGGCCACTGGAATTATGTAGCGCAGAAAGGCCAAATTATGCAGCTGGTTGCGTAAACTATGCGGCAAGAAAAGGCAAATTATGTGGCGTAATGCAGCACATTTTATGATTGCAATACTTCATTATATTGTCATTTTTAGGTCTCGCCTAGCGACGCAGCGCATGCGCTACTCGCCTTGGCGAGATCTATTGTCGTCGGTTTTTTGGTGGAAGGGGGACAGGAGATGTGCACCCGTGGACGACAGCAGATGTGCACAAGCACGGCTTGCACGCATACGGATTGCAGCCGTGCGCCATTAACTATATATATCAGTATTATTCATTTGTTGCATCACATTTGAGCAACCCCACAAGTTCCTACTACGTTCTGTCAACATAATTAATATCTTGGAAATAAACGCTAAAACCAGTTTCAATAACGAAGCCTCTTCAGTCTAAAGTAGAAGTGCCACAACAGGGGCGGTACTTTCAAAGCCGGCAGAGGTCAAGTGTGACTGACGAGCTGCTGATTAACAAATTACTATCAGTTCAGTTTTTTAATTCGCCAGCGGGACGTGCAGGCTGGCAGAGTCTAAAACAAGCCCTACACATGCCCATCTGCTGTGCACTCGTGCACATCCTGATGGAGACAGGGAGCGAGTGTCTCCATCAGGATGTGCACGCGTGGACAGCAGATGTGCACGCGTAGGGCTTGTTATATACTCTGCCAGCCTGCACGTCCCGCTGGCGCATGATGTTCCGCAAAGATAAAGTACACACCAGGGCCAACTCAAGTGAAGAAGCACACACAATTACCGTAGTGGGACAAGATAACAAGGCTACGAAAACAAAATGGCGGCAGAACAGAATGTTTTGTTATGGGTGAGCCACAAGCGGGGGCGAACAGGTGAGCGTGTGAACTGAGCGCGTGAACGTCTGTTGTTTCCCTGCACAAAGGACGGCATGAGACCCGTGAAGTCATATTGCGTCTGCAAACGCTCCGTCGTTCAGGATTACAGATTATGGTTATCAGTTATTTGCATATCAGAATTTTAAGCACTCGGCCCCCTCCAGCGAACAAGGTCATTTCCCAGATAAATTTCAGATTCTGATTGCATGCCGTGTCACATGCATGGGAGATTACACCGGGGGGCTTCCGGAACGTTCCCTCCCAACCTTAGACGCAGTTTCCCCACATCCAGTTGACTGGAGGGGGCGTCTTACCAAATCAGGGAATCGAAGACTGCCAGGCCAAGCCTTACTTGGCACTGCCCTCTTCGGAAGGTCAATAGCTTTACATTTGTTTCTAGTAAAACAGGGCCCGTCGAATACGATCCGCGTCAAATACCAGAGCCAGTAGGTAATTTGTAGACATAGGGAGTTTACAAGGCTGCACTAGAGTAGCCCTTTTCCCTAAATTCATCCTAATTCTTGGTTCCACTGTATGGAGACATTCCACAAAACTTTAGCCCAGGTATCTTCATCAAGAAAATGCAGCAAAGAAACCTGCAATTTACAAAGCAACAGAAGGTCACTCCTTATATGGTGTTATTTTTTTCCTATCTTACTGTGATATGGAATACACAAAAGAGATCAGGTCCCACCCACCGCTGAACTTCTACTGTGCGAGACACTGTGCAAAGAGTCATCTTCCCATGTAAGACCAAGTACATCGAGTTTGGGTCAGCAGGTGTTAAGTGCAGTCATGCTTGTGTCTACTGCTAGGTGATCCCTTCAGCCAGTGCTTTTAGTGGTGAGAACAAGCATTTGCAATGCAATAGGTCGCGCATTTGCAAGAGTTTGAGCTATTGGCATTGTAAATGACAATGCCTTTTATTTATGCGTTTGAAAACCTTCAAGCTGTGCGTAAACAAGCACTTTGTAGTTATAGTCCTTGCTTATGAGAAGCAAGGCTGGCAGTCTTTTTTACTGCCAGCCTTGCATCTCGTAAGCAAGGACTATACGTACAAAGTGCATGTTTATGCACCACTTGCAGGTTTTCAAAACAAATTGATAAAAGGCATTGTCATTTACAATGCCAATAGCTCCAACTCTCGCAAACGCGAGACCTATTGCATTTGAAATGCTTGTTAAAGTTGATAACACTACCTGGGTATTCCTTACACCTCATTAGTACCAGTTTAACACCCAAATATAGCAATAAGCAACAGAAAAGTGACCAGTCAAGCTTTGCAAGGGGCCTTTGACTGCGCGGCAACACATGTTGCTGCACTTGTAGTAACTTTTGAACCATTTCCTTTTAAGCTAGAATTGTTTCTCGTTTTGTCATTTAGCAATTTAGAGATTATTTGGCACATTGAGGAAGGCAAACATGCCGAAACGTGTCTGTCTGGTGTTTTTAGCGTGTTGGCAATGAAAAACGAAACCTCGGATACTCCTGGTGTGCACTTTATTGCTTGTGGTCGTGACAGAACCACCCATGCAGAATTATTTGGCAAATCTATAATTATGCTAAAAACGCTGTGGCTGCACAATCGTAGAATTCCAGTGGAGTGCATATTATTGCTGCAAGTATGGACAATAAGTAACTCCTGCACCTTATAACCCACATTTTCTTATGTAACGTTTCCTGTAGACATGACTGATTTATTGTCTCTGTGTATGATGTAAAATGCTCTGTAACGCTACTCTTGGATGAATGGAGCTATAAAATAATTATATAAAAATTAAATTAGTAATTTCCATTTAAATCATTATTTGAGTAATTACTCATACTCTCAGATACAGCTGGCATTCTTACAGTGCATGTACATCTCATACATAGGAGGCTTGAACAAAACCTGCCTCCAAATCATAGCTTCTCTAAAGTACTTATGAAGTAATTAACTGTGTACTTTGTTTCCTTCCATTCCATTGGCGCCTAGGTGTTAAACTCCAGATGGCTCCCAGCCAGGATGATACTAGAACAAAAGAAAGGATGCTGGCCTTTTAAATCAGGCCTTTGTTTTGGGCACAGCTGGACGTGAAAATATAAACGCCCCCTTGCCACTTGCAGGTTGCTGCACCGAACAGAAAGCACACAATGGGGGGGGGGAGGGGTGGCTACTGAATTGTGTCATGGTACAGCTTACAACATACATAGACTGAAGCACTCCTTCAGACATTGACTTGTTTGAAATCTCAGTCACATTTTGGCACAAGATATCCATTCAGTGTTTAAAGTGTCAGACATTATGAGTACTAGTATTTTCCTTGTTAACCACAGAGTCTTTATAGTGAAGGGTGGGCACAAGAATCAAAAGAGCCCATCTACAGCCTGCACTCCGAGGCGCCGCACATTGGCTCCTTATAGAGGTGTTGTGTGTGTTAAACAGCTGGTAGTGCTAGAGACCCCAGGGAAGCCCCAGCACATGCAGAGGAAGTGCATCAACATGTATGGAACCCACTGCCAGAGAGGCATTTGAGGTGCTGTCCGGCGCAAAGCACTGCCTAGGCTCCACTTACATAAATGCTTGCCACCCGCAGTGGTATTGACATAAAAAGAATGCAGTTCTGTCCTGTACATTGGACCGTTTCTGAGCTTTGTCTGATAGTGCTCACTTTGCCACTGGATTCAAGCTAGCATGGCTGATGAGGGGTGTTACCCCGAAACCGGTCCCAGGATGCTTGTTTCCGGTCCAGGGAAGACCTGGCTTGGCAGTTCGGGCAGGACTGTTCCCATGAGGCACAGGGTCAAGACTGATTTGCATATAGCTGGGTCTGAACTGGGGTGGCAAAGTGAGCTAAAGAATTACGATGGATTCAACCCAGATCTGTGACTGAGGGCGAGTGTCTGAAAAGTTTCAGCACTCCGTCCATCATCTCCTTGTGTTTGCTTCGTACCACTCCAACACACAGGAAGAGTTTGCATGAAGGAGGGTGTAAAGTGGACCCAAATTCTGCCACCTTCACTTCTCTGTTGCCTCATGACACAGTTTGTCACTTTTCAGGTGGTGCACCACCAGTTCACCAAAAAAGTAATTGAACCAGACAAAATAGCAGAATAACCCACATCTGTTGTTCTCTGGGCTGGTTGTCTCTATGGCTACTTCTTTTTAATCTGCAGGTGGCCACCTATACTTCATGCTGTAGCATGGGCGCCATGCTGCCATTGTGGTTTCCTCCCTGTGCAGCCTTAAGTAAAATGGCATTTCTCTGTCTGGGGTTGATTACTTGAGGATAAATGTGCAGCAAAATGTACTGCAGCAACAGAGAATGATAATGCAGGAAGGCCTTGTCCGTTTATATAAAATTTCCCAGCGGCAATAAGAGGTGTGAATATTTTTGTATTTTTTGTTCCCATCTTCATTTCACCTCCCACAGCGTCCATGTTGCATTTATCTTAATTATTAAACAAAAGCAAAGCCTTTGATAAAACCCGCAGAAACAAGGCCAGCTCACGATGCACTGATCACATGGGCCAACTGAGGCACAAGGAAAACCCCCATTAGGCTGAGGACCCGGGGCTGCTTATAGTAGTGATAACCAGAGGTTTCCCCAGCTATCCAGTCTGCCAACCGGTCCTGAGGTATCAAACACCATTTTCTTAAAGACATCTGTATCATGTAAACCCAATCCTACTGGAGATGGTTGGACTCATTAAGTACACTCAATCATCAGACCAGATGGCTAGTATGTACATATGTTCCATGGTTGCTTTTAACTCACAGTCCACCACTGCACAGGCTCCATACAGAGGTGAAGCGCACGCTGCCACAGATATAGGGACTGCTGCAGAAAATGTTGTGATGTTCAATTGAGCTAATGTCAATGCGGCTGATTGTTCCGAATTAGATGAAATACAGTAAGATTAGCTGAGGGTCGGGCACATAAGCAGGGTAATTGGCCTTTTGCCTAAATAATTTACAAAGGACATGCGCGAGATCTGAGAGTTGGGGTAAGCATTTCTTAGTTTTATCTTCGTTAAATGTGAGTTTGTTCTCCTGACAGCTCTCTTTCCTTCGTACAGTGATACAATTTTAACAGGAGTTTATTCCAGCCTTCCACTCTCCTCCACAGAATCAATTAGAACACCACATCAACATTCTAAGGTGCACTCCAGGGAAAGGGAAGAACCAAGTGTGGAGGGGGAACCAGGGGAGGACCCAACCAAATCCCCTGAACGGGAAAGAAAGGAAAGGTAAGTGGAGAAGGGAAATTATAAAATGCTTGTATATTGAACTGAGAGCGACCCCTCGTGTAATGAAGGGAAAGGGGTACCAATTACAAATATCAACAAGGCAATCCCAATGCGACTACACAATGGTACATTCCTGTTACAAAGTATCACACACATATGATTAAATTCCAAAATTATATCACATTTATTAAAAAAGTATACATATATTGCAATAAAGATCCCTCCTCAGTTAATACAATGCATATTAAAAACAATCACTTCATTTCAACATTATATAATACATTTGCAAATAAAGATAACAAAACACAAACTGTTATGAGCCCGCATAATAGAAAACAAAAACAGACAATGAGCTTTGTCATTAATGGCACATCCTGAGTGACCATAAATTTAACACCGTGGTTTGGGATATATGCAACCCACTACTATCTCCAATTCTCTACGGCGGTCCCTTGGATTGTGTCTATCTCTGGCGTCGACGCGTTTCGATGGTTTTTGCTTTATACAGCCATCTTTATCAAGACAGTTTATAGGCTTTAATTGATTCCGGCTCAATGACCAATTGAGCCAACCACGAGAGTCGAGTCTTTTCGACAAATAGGTGAATAGGTCAGATAATCACAGAACAGACGTAGCAAGAAGACTACCATACCGGCGGACTAATCTACAAGCCGCAAGGTGAGACTTGGCAACATATCAGATACAGGGATTCAGTGAGGCGGCACTGCCTCTATGTAATTGCAATACGGACAGTTACTAGCTAGAATAGCTCAGTTCCGCGCTATAAAATGGTTCCTTTTTATTTTTAGAGGGATGCAATAGGTGACGCCATACAAGGGTGAGATTTATGGACCCCCGTCTCCTTTGATTTTATCCATTAAGAAACACGCGCCTCTCGGCTACAGCTTCACTAGCGTGTCGAACATAACGGTAAGCATTTTGTCAATGCAGTTTGGTAATACTAATATGAGCCACCTCAACAATAACGTATGCCGTTATGTTATTTCGCAGCAGCGGGCGTCCGTGTACCACGGCCAATTGAAACAAAAACATTGTGCCTGTACGAGACCTTTTTTAACAACTATCACAGGAAGTGTGCTCTAAGCAGAGGGCCAGACTTATGAAGGTGAGGAGGAGATATCTCGAGCAGTACATAACATGGGGGACAGCGGCATTGTTAATAGGTGTAGGTGGAGTCGACATATAAAACCATTAATAGCCGATATGCCCCACATAAAGGTTTTATGGAGATGGAGTAACATGAACCATTATATGTTGGGATCATGCAGAGTGTACAAAGGTTATTTTAACAGATTGGATAGATACATTGGGGAGCTGACTAAGGACATTGAAGAACATAAGACAATCAGGCTAAATACATGCTAATATTGTTAGAGGATCTTATATCTCTGCTAGTAGAACTTTTATTAAGTTCACTAATAGCACTTATGTCTTTATAGGTTCGAAACTGAGCCGGAATCAATTAAAGCCTATAAACTGTCTTGGTAAAGATGGCTGTATAAAGCAAAAACCATCGAAACGCGTCGACGCCAGAGATAGACACAATCCAAGGGACCGCCGTAGAGAATTGGAGATAGTAGTGGGTTGCATATATCCCAAACCACGGTGTTAAATTTATGGTCACTCAGGATGTGCCATTAATGACAAAGCTCATTGTCTGTTTTTGTTTTCTGTTATGCGAGCTCATAACAGTTTGTGTTTTGTTATCTTTATTTGCAAATGTATTATATAATGTTGAAATGAAGTGATTGTTTTTAATATGTATTGTATTAACTGAGGAGGGATCTTTATTGCAATATATGTATACTTTTTTAATAAATGTGATATAATTTTGGAATTTAATCATATGTGTGTGATACTTTGTAACAGGAATGTACCATTGTGTAGTCGCATTGGGATTGCCTTGTTGATAAATTATAAAATGCAACATAAAGCATTTGTACCAATTGGGGGAACTGATAGTCAAGTGCAAAACAGATAATTTAGGCTTTTATTGATACACCCAATTCGCTTAATTGCCTCTCTTTTTAAAGGGATGCACATTATTTGATTAGGTGTTTTTAAACTGAGCAAGTTTTAGGTTTCGGTACGCTTTTATTAGTATTTTGTAATAACCAATGATTAGAACTGGCAAACATACCAAATTTCTATCCCATGATGTCCCTACCCTCCCATCCCACTTACCCAACAGTTCCCCTTGAATTCCCCCCACCACACCCCTCGCTTGCTCCGGCCTCTCACTCTCTGGTTCCGTCATGATCTAAGAAACCATATTTAAAAAATGCTACGTTCACAGGCTATGATGTACTTGACCTCTGGTTCCTGAGCCACTTTATAATATAGCTCTAGTTTCCATTCGTGGAGAGCTCTGAGTCTTTTGTGACATGTTAATTTTTTAAAGGCTTTATCGAAGTGGTCCAACATGGAACCGCATCATTTTCTGAAGTCCCTGACTTTGTCCTTTGCCACGTTAGCTAGTTTCTTCTTCCCAAGCAACCACCATACTTTGTCCAACCCTTTGTTTTCCGTGGCAGTCATCTGCTGACCCCAGCGAGCTAGGGCAGTTTGTTAGCAACAAGCAACATTTGTGAAATAAGTTGGCCCTTACTCCCATATAGGAGATTTATCTGCATAGCTTGTCTATCCAAGAGTATTACTTCAAGTCCAGCCACCAGCGTGAACTTGTGATCTCTTTGATTATCTGCAGTACCTTCCACCAATATGGTTGGATCGGGGTGACAGGACCAATAAATGTATGTGAGAGTTCCCTTTTCACCACACACCCTCCAACATTCATCCCTTCTTGAGTGTCTCGTTTTCACCAACCTTGAGTGGGTGTAGTGCCACCTGAAGGGTAGTTTTAACACAGTTTCCCTTCCCACAACTTGAGTGGAGAAGTTGTTTGTTCAGGTCAACATTTTGCTTCATTGTTTTCTATTAAGGGTAATCTGTAACTCTTTTTCCCATGATTTTTGAAGTGGGAATTTCTCTCTGGTTTTAGTGATGTTAAGGAATGTGTGATGCTATGGCACGTCTGTCATCCTCACATGTCAGTCGATATTTCTCAAAAGGTGGGATAGTTTTATTCTACCCTCATAAAAAAGCAGTTTTAAGATAGAGTGTTTGAATTGGTGGTAATGATGGAGTGGGTAGTTCAACATTTTGTATACCCCCCATTTCTGCATAAGTATACTAATTAAATAATCTATTAATTGTAATATAATTAAATGAGTTTTGCATGTTTCTAATCAACATTAATATATGAATTATACGTGGGATTTGCATTTCGCATGGCTAATTAACTTCTATGACTAAATTACGTACGCCTACTAACAGTAGTATATGTAGTAAATAGAATACTGCATGATATATGTGGCTTTTGTGACGTTTTCATTATGTTGCCCAAGATGACATCAAATTGGTGAATATGAACGCTTTAAATGTCGTTATACGCTGGATAATTACAAACACAGAGGGATTAGTAAGGGATTAACATTTTGTTCATTATTTCCATGTATTAATTACTTCTTTGTGTTTGTTTCGCTTAAGTTGTCCTATGGGCCTAAAATCAAAATGGCCATTGACGTGACACAACGTGATGGTCACCATTCCACGAGGTTTCAGGTGAAGTGTGCCTGCGCAACAGTTTGTTCCTGTGGCTTCGTCCTGACCCTTTACAAGAAACCGGAAAAATCCAAAACCATGACATAACCTCTTGAACTGTGCTAAAACTCACTGGACGATCTCAACCGACCAATCAAGAAAGCCCAAACTTTGTGAATTGTTATATCTTGACTTTACTTTTATTATAAAAATGATGGTAGAATAGAGAGAGATTGCGCACACTTTTCCTTTTCCTTATGCTGACGAAGACGACAGTGACGCTACGTAACACTACTATCTAGGGTGACTGCTGCGTTCCTGAATCTTTGACAGTTCGAATGCTGCCCATCTTCCTGATGAACTACAAACTTTATAAAATTTATGGGCACTGAGATGCTTGCGCGTCTCTGGTCCTTGCCTTTCTTGGGGACTGTAGCGTGCTGCATGAAGAACTTCTAAACTCTGACTGATTGATGACTAATTTGATGATTTAGAGGACGCCCGATAGCCAGATTAGGTAAATATGGTGTTTTGTGATTTACATAAAATTGATAAAACTTTCTAGATGTAGGTTTAACCTTTTGCGATAAAATAGATAAACAAATATTGATTAACAAGCAAATGCGTTTGTGATTTATTGAGGGAGGGAAGATCAAAATCTTAAAAGTGTTTTAGCTGGTTCTAAATCACCATCAACTAATCCAACTAAATGATCCATTGATCACGTGGGAGGAGTTCCTTGATGTTTAAGAATTGAGATCTGTAGATGTAGGGATATTAATGTATAGATATGTAATATAACTTTTCTTCCTATAGGTTATAAGGTATTCCTTTCATGTCAGCACTAGAGTCACTCATCTCTCCTGTATGTGCAGACCAGTGTAAAGTGATGTGTGAATGTTGGTGTTATTGGCCCCACCAATGACTGCATGTGTGAAAGCGTAAATGTGATATCTGGTCTGTGACAGGAGGATGATATTGGTACGGGTCTTGTCCTTTCCCCGTTACCCAGGTTTTCTGCGCTGCAACAGTTTTTCTGGTAGCAAGAGATGTTTTTTTTTGTTTTGGTTTGGTGATTATTTATTTTTTTTTTTTTTTTAAACCGTTTATTGCAATCTCAAGTATATACAAGTATGGGCCTACAACCTTCCGGCCGGCCGCTAGAGTGACAGGAGCACCTGACAAACTTACAAAAGGGCACTTGGCGTTACAGAGAAGCAAATCAGGAGACATCAACAACGTGGGCCACATGACTCTAAGCCCACCATACGGTTTCATTTTATACACACGCAACAACATAGATAAACACACCCGCAAGGCAACCCGCAATCGAAGGTAATCACACGTGCTCCTCGAATGAGGGACCCCGACCATCCACAGGAATCTGAAGAGGGGGAAGGGAAACAAGTCCAGGACTGGGGGAACTCTGTGCCCGGGGCTGGGGGAGGGGGTCAACTAGGGGGACGGAGCCGGTGAGGCAGCAGTGGTGGCTCGCAAATACCCCCGCGGTAGGCGTTCCAGGGGCCCCATATTTTCACCCACGCCCCAGGCTTGCCCCTCGCCACATACACCACCTTTTCTCGGAACATGCACCAATCCATATGTTCTTTCCAGGCCGACACCGCCGGGGGGCGCTGGGATCCCCACAGTTGAGCGATGTCACGCTTAGCTATCATATATCCCAGAGTCACCCATCGCGTCTGCGGAACCGAGTAATCAGTTGGTTCCCACACATTCAGCAAGCATCTCCTCGCTTCAGGCAACAGTGCGACATGTGTAACCAGACGCAGGACCTCATGCACACCACGCCAGAATCGCTCCACCTTCGGGCATTCCCACAAAATATGCAAAAAAGTCGCCAAAGCACCACACCCACGCTTACACAACCCATCCTCAGCATAACCCATACGCAGAAGCCTTGGCCCCGTCATGTAAACCCGGTGGAGTATCTTAAGCTGGACGAAGCGAAGGCGAGCCGGTATGGCCACCTCCTTCGGAGAGGCCACCGCGGAAATCCAGTCTTCGTCGTCCAACTCCAGCCCGTCGGCAACCCAAGCCTCACGGAGGCCGGTCAGCAGGCCCGAGCGGTCATTAATCAATTTTTTGTAAATGAGGGAGATCGTGCTATCCGGGACGTGGCCATCCAGCACTCTATCCTCCAGGGGGGAAGACTCCGGGATGGAGGCGGCGTCTGGGAAGACGGAGCCCAGCGCATGACGGACCTGCAAGTACCGAAAGTATTCACTGCCCTGCAGCTGAAACTCCGTCTGCAGCGTCTCGAATGTTTTAAATCCCCCTCTCGTCCAGAGGTCCCCCACTTTACTGATGCCAATCGTGTCCCACTTCTCGAAGCCCTTCGAGGTCCACAGGGAGCCCAACCGCTGAGGCGCATACAACGGCGACGCCCGGGTCAAACGGTCCTTCCACCCCATAGTTGCATTGGCCGCGTGCCACACCCGCACCATGACACGCGTGGGCCCCGTCAAGCGGGGATCCGGCGCGCCAGAGTAGAGTGCTCGATTGTAGTCGCCACCGGGCAGGAGCATCTTGTCCATTTCAAATGCCGGGTTCAAGGCGGGCCCATAGAGGCCGTGATTAATTGCAGCTAGCTGGGAGGCCCAGTAATACCGCTTAATGTCCGGGAGGGCAATCCCCCCGTCATACCACGGGAGCGTCAACTTCGCCAGGGCTATACGCGGCCTCCCGTCCCAGAACAGGCGGCGCTGTAGACTCTCCACCTCACGGAAGTAGCGCGCCGGGACTAGGTCCATAGTGTTCTGGAGAGCGTACAGGAAGCGCGGCAACGACATCTTAAACAATGCCGCCCGGCCGAGCGGCGAAAGCGGCAGGTGCCGCCAGCGCGCGACGTCCTCCTTCAAGCGCTGGAGGGGGGGAAGCAAGTTTCGCTCGTAGCGGGCCGCCGGGTCCAGCGTGATATAGACACCCAGGTACCGAAACCCCTGCGAGGCAATCTGGATCGGGCATCCCCGCGGGAGGACGGGAGCCTCCCCGGAAAGCACATAGACACATGATTTAGCCCAGTTGATGACAAGGCCTGAGTTACGGCCAAAGGAGCGCAGGACATCAACCAGGACAATCAGTGATCTGCGCGGGGAGGCGAGGTACAAAAGGATATCGTCAGCGTAGAGGGACACGCGGTCCTCATACTCAGGGGTCCAACGGAGACCACGGATGGAAGGGTGCCACCGCAGCCACTCCGCCAGGGGTTCCAAGGCCAATGCAAACAGGAGCGGCGACAAGGGGCAACCCTGTCGCGTGCCCCGTCCCAGCGCGAACGGGGCCGAGACTCGCCCATTCACTACCACCTGCGCTAACGGGCCCGAGTACAACAATTTGACCCAGCTGATGAATCCCGGTCCAAATCCAAATTTCGCCAGCATCGCCCAAATGTATGGCCATTCGAGCGTGTCAAACGCCATGGTGGCGTCTAAGGACGCCAAGATGGCCGGCTCCCGCACAAACGGAACACGCGCGAGCACCCCGTGCAAGCGCCGCAGATTGAGGGCCGTGTTGCGATGGGGGATAAAGCCAGACTGGTCTTGGTGGACCAAATCGCCCACCACGCCGACCAGCCGGTTGGCAAGCACCTTGGCAAGGATTTTGGGCTCCGCATTCAAGAGTGAGATAGGCCGATAGGAGGTAACTCAGTCTCGGGGTTTCCCCTCCTTGTGGATCACCACGATTGTAGCCAGACGTTGGTCCGGCGGGAGGGAGCCCCGCGAGTGGGCCGCAAGGAACATCGCGCGGAGGTGGTGTGCCAGTACGTCCGGTCGCAGCTTATACAACTCGATAGGGATGCCGTTCGGGCCCATGGCCTTGCCAGATGCAACCGAGCGTATAGCGAGGGCAATTTCGTCCGAGGTAGGAGCAGCATCCAACGACTCCCTGTCCTCCACCGAAAGGGAGGGCAGCGCGATATCTCGAAGCAGGGCATGAGAATCCGCCTCAGAGCAGGGAGAGACCGGGGAATACACCTCGCGGAAATAATCCGCAAAGCAAGAGACAATGTCTTCTGGCTCGGTGACACGTACACCATCCATCCTCTCAATCAGCGGAACCACACGACTCGCTCTCTCCTTTTTATCCAACCACGCAATCAATTTACCAGCCTTATCACCCACATCATACAGTCGCCCCTGTTGCTCTCTGCTGAGGCCCCTGGCTGCCTCCGTGACGAGGGCCCTATAGGCCGCTTGCTTAAGGTGTAAAACATGCAGTGTAGCATCCGTCACCCCACTCCCCAAATCACCCTCCAGTTCAGTAATTTCGGCCTCCACTCGGGTTACCTCCTCCTGCTCGCGCCTCCGGGCATGGGATATGAAGGAGAGGGCCTCCCCCCTAATTACTGTCTTGAAGGCCTCCCAAAGGGAGATAGCCGAAGGGACAGACCCCACATTCTCCTCGAAATACCGCTGCAAGGATTTAATCAGGTCAGCGCGAATAGTGGGGTCGCGCAGATACCAGGCATTGATTGGAGCTACCCTGCCCTCCCCCCTTGGGAGGACACCAAAGTGCAACAGGAGCGGGGAGTGATCTGAAATACCCCGCGCCAGATGGCGCACCTCTCCCACCCTCCCAGCATAGGCCGCAGGGACAAGGATATGATCAAGCCGCGAGAGGCTACCATGGGCACCCGAATGGAAGGTGTATTGCAGCTGCGCGGGATGTTTTAAGCGCCAACAGTCCACCAATCCCAATGTATCTAAAAGGCCGGACAGCCATGCCTGCGCCCGGGGGAGGTCCCTAGGGGGGTGACGATCCATAGTCCCAGAAACCACCGCATTGAAATCCCCCCCAACCACCAGAAGCCCCCCCGGAAGGTCAAGGAGGAGGCGCCCCAGGTCCGCAAAAGTGGTAGACTGTAGCCCCGGTGGGACATACACTGAAACAAAGACAACCACTTTGCCCTCCATTCTCCCCACCAAGGCAGTATAGCGTCCCCTCTCATCATGGCGCACCTCATCTATTTCCAGCGGGAGCGAGTTCTTAACCATGATGCCCACCCCCCGCGAGCCAGACGTGAAGCCCGAGTGGGCCACCAAACGATAGCCACGCCGATTCATGGCAAAGAAGGAATCACCAATAAGGTGTGTCTCCTGCAGAAAGACCACATCTGGCGAAATTCGTTTCAGATACTGCAGGACCACACCTCGCTTAATCCTGTCCCCCAGTCCATTAACGTTCCAAGACAACAAAGTCAAGTCCCTACCCCCCATCACATACAGAAGCCATCACTCGTCCCCCCCGAGAGCACATCAAAAACACCAATACAGTAAAGGGTTTGCCTTGCGGTAAAAACGAACAACACCCCACCCCAACCCACCCGTCCCAACAGAACTCCCCCCTCCCTGCACCCCTGCATGAGCCCGAACAGCCCCCCCAAAGTGCAGTGTGCCTGTCGCCCCATAGATGAAAACACTAACTAGTCCCCCAGAGGAGGAGGGAAAGCCCCCAAGAGACCCCGTACGACCTCCACGGGAGGGGAACTTACACAATCAGTCAATGATGACAATAATGTTGTCCAGAGCAAGGCCTACTATTAGTCCCTCAGTCCTGATCCGGCAAGCCCTCCCCACCAACCGCGCCCCCCCCACCCCCCCGGCCCCGATCCCCGGGCAAAGTGTCCAACCAGTCCCCGGCCGCCTCGGGACGATCAAAAAAGTGCGTGCGGCCATCCACCTCTACCCTCAACTTCGCTGGAAAAAGCATCGCATACTTGAGGTTCAGGTCCCGTAGGCGACGTTTGACTCCGAGAAAACTCAGTCTCTGCTTCTGGACCGCCGGAGTAAAATCAGGATAGAAGTTTACATCCATATTGTCGAGTCTGACCGGTCCTTGTTGCCTAGAAGTCTGCAGGATAGCGTCTCTGTCCCGAAAGTTGAAGATCCGGGCAATGAGAGGCCTCGGAGGGGCTCCGATCTTAGGTCTCCCTCCGGGGACCCTGTGGGCACGTTCCACTGCGAAGAGTTTACTCAGCCCCCGGGGCTGGAGACGGGTGAGGATCAGGTCTTCCACAAACAGATCCGCCGCCTCCTCCTCACGTCCCTCCGGCACCCCGACAATGCGAACATTGTTCCTCCGGGCCCGACCCTCGGAATCTTCCAGTCGACGATCCATCAGGGCGCTCGCCTGGCCCAGTCGGCGCACCTCCTTTTGGAGGGCCGCCACGTCCGTTGTGAGGCCGAGGTGGTGTGGGCCAAAGAGTCGACCCGGTCATTCGTCTTAGACAGATCGGCCCTCACCAGGCCCACATCCACGAGGACCGAGTCAATCTTTTGCGCCAGAGTGTCGAAGCGCTGGTCCACTGAGGCCTTCATCTCGGCGATGGCGCCCATGACGTCCCGGAGGGTCAGATCCGCGGGCAAAGCAGGGGCATCAGTCGGGCCAACAGGGGACCTACGCGGCGCCTCTGGAGATCCCTTCTGGGGGGTGTAGCAGTCCACGCTGTTAGACTGAGGGGCTGCGCCACGGCGGGTCGATTTCACCTTTGCCCGGTCGCCATCTTGTTTCGTGGACATGGCTCCAGTCCCCAAATCGTGCCAATCTCCTTGAAAGGGGCTGACAGACCGGTTCACGGGCTCCGGGGGAGGGCGACCACAGCTCCGAAGGGCAGATCACAGCTGGCGGGCCGGCAGGGCACCCCGATGAAGTCACACCACCGCACGCCGCCTCGCGACCCTACCTCGCTTGGCAGCAAGGAGGGCGCGAAAGCGAAAGTGAAAGTGCGGGGTACGCGAATCGCCCAGCCTCGCCCGCCGCTGTTGTTCACTTTGTCTCCGGATCGCCCCACAACTCCAATCCGGGGGGCCGGCGTGGAGAAGGCCGCAAACCTCAATCGATGCTCCCGCCGGTGTCCGAGGTCCGATTTGGAAACGGAAAACGGATGGCACCTCAGCTCGGTCTCACGAACACAGTCCCCTCGTCAAGGACAGGATATAGTCAGGATTTATGCAGGAGGTCGCGGAGGTCCTCGGGAGCCTCGCACCTACGCGGCCATCTTGGTTGCGCGCTAGGCTCCTCCCCCGGTTTGGTGATTATTGCTTGTAAATTGCTTATTGATTATTAATTGTGGGAAAGTATTGGTTTATGTATTAACACTATGTTGAGTCGCGTTGAGTTCTATGTTGTTTGCACAGCTTCTGGGAGGTAGGAACTCGGAAGTTTGTAACGGTTCCGTAGCAGAGCAGAGGTAATCGCTGCTCTCGGGAAAGACAGAATTGTTGTTGCCCTGTAGGTACACAGGGGAAACATGTAACGATTAAAGTTGCACAACGCATTGTCTGGGTTCGATTCGGTGACATCGTCGTATGTTGCCATTAGAAATATCTCCTGTATGAAAGAAGTGTATGGTAGCGAAGGTCACCTGTGAAATTTTGGTCTTAGGTACCAGGAGTCCAGAAGGAGCTCTGATAACGCTTATCACTGGAAAGGTAATAGGTGTTCCCTAAGCTTGATAGAAGGATAAAGTAGAGGGAAGTGCTACTTTGTTAATGAATGTCATAATTCTGCAGTAGGACAGACTGTTTGCTGTTCTCGGGAAAAACAGAATTCTGTGTGAATGAACTATACTTTTCCGTGTGAAAGTGCGTGAGTGAAAAGGCATTCGGGTTAATTGCGAAACTCTGGTTTTATTTCTCAGGAGCATTGGGTCTCCAACTAGGTGTCTTAATTCTGGAGAAACAGTTAGCTAATGCTTGTTAGAAGGGTAGGGTAGAGGGTTGTGCTACTTTATCAACGGAAGTAACGATTCCGTTGTAGGGCAGAGGTAAGTGCTGCTCCTGGGAAAGATGGAATTCTTGTGAGAAGGGTCATTAACTATTCTTTGGTTAGCGAAGCAGACAATGGTGGCGTTTTTTATGTCGTTACTAACAGATTTTTAAATATAAAGAACGTAAGAAAAAGAACCGATAACATTTTGTAAAGGAGGGGTCAGCAGGAGCTGCGACAGTGGGAGGAGCTGACGTCAGAAAAGCTGAGCTAGGATTGGCTAGTCAGTAAGAAATGTAGACGCCCTGATTGATGTGCTAGTGTATACTGCGCTAGGAGTGGAGAATTACAGGGTGACGTAGACGCTGCTGATTGGTGCGTAAGTGTGAGACGAGCTGGGATTGGAGAATTGCAGAAGTGACAGACGCTCCGGATTGGTGTGTTGGTGTGAGTCGCGCTACGATTGGTTAAAATAACATTACAGTCGTAAGGAAAAGACTAGCGATACACGAAAGACAAAATTATGCATTACTATCCACCTGAAAAGAAGAAAATGTCCTGGTTTGGGAAAATCAAGAAATTGTTTAAAAAGGATAAACCAATTGTGACTAGGGAGGGACAGTTGCTTCCCCCACCGAAAACCCCCGCATCCTTTATGGTTGAGAAATACGGATATCATACTTGTATTTGGTTAGATAATTGGGTAAAATACACAAAGAATGATGGAGTTTTGGCATTTCCAGAGCATGGTTCGTTTAATTTAGCGGTTTTGAGAAATTTGAGAGAGAAAATGATGAATCTAGAACCAAGACCTAGACCCACACAGTTTGAAGCACTGACAGAATGGGAAGATGAGATGCATGACAGAGAGAGACAGAGGAGTGGCGGAAGATACAGATACATGTTTGGTAGATATGGGCATGAAAATCATGATGACAGAATGAGGAGGTGGCGAAATGCAAGTATCACTGATGGGTTGTTTCCTGTAAGAAATGTTGATGAAATTGGAGGTAAAAAATGTACAGAAAAGAGACATAATTTAGAATCAAGAGGGTATGGAGTGAATGAATCGGAGGATGATGTTCTTGATGACATGTTTTATAAAAATCCACCCCCATATCAACCAGAATCTGAAATGTTGACACCAAGTGCCCCAATGAGAGAAACTTTGACAATCATTAAGACTGAATCAGTACCCCAAGAATCAGGGAAAAATAATTCCCTCAGAGAGATAGAGAGAAAATCAGATGATAAAGTGAGTGGTGAAAATTCGGCAGAATTAGCAAAAACAACTTTGGAATTAACTGAAAAAAGAAGAGAATTGACTAAAAACCTAGAAGCTGTGACTGTTCCTGTGACCATAGGCCCTGTGATGCCTATTTTTGATAAACAGAAAAATAGTGAACATTGTTTAACGGTTAATCCAATTGGCCGCACTCTGCTCGTCCTACCAGCATGTTACCCCAAGGAACTGTGGTCCATGAAGTGGCGACGGCGATTACGCCTGTGCCAAAAGTATTCGAAGAAAGTAAGTGTCGCATTAGCCATCCCTGGACACGTGTTTCGAGGTAGTTGCCTCTCGTCAGCAGGGAGTAGGTGAGTGTGTAAGGTTGCCGCGTAGACTGCCAAAAAAGTATTATCAGGTAAAGTACCACTCATGGCGCGCAGGTGCTGATCCGGGGCTCGTCAGCCCAATGGCTCAAGGGAGCCTTAATACAAAAAATCCAATTGGCCGCACTCTGCTCGTCCTACCAGCATGTTACCCCAAGGAACTGTGGTCCATGTAGTGGCTACGGCGTCCAGGGATGGCTAATGCATACACATACTTTTCTACATACATCGTGGCATAGGCGTACTCGCCGTCGCCACTACATCTACCACAGTTCCTTGGGGCAACTTGCTGGTGTGACGAGCAGAGTGCGACCAACTTTTGAATCATTTATTACGGCTCCCTTGAGCCAACGGGCTGACGAGCCTTGGACCTGCACCTGCGCGCCATGAGAGGTACGTCACCTGTTTTAATTACATTTTGGCAGTCCACGCGGCACCCCTTTACACTGACCTGCTCCCTGCTGACGAGAGGCAACTACCTCGAAACACGTGTCCAGGGATGGCTAATGCATACACATACTTTTCTACATACATCGTGGCATAGGCGTACTCGCCGTCGCCACTACATTTACCACAGTTCCTTGGGGCAACTTGCTGGTGTGACGAGCAGAGTGCGACCAACTTTTGAATCATTGTTTAACGGTTCCTTATAACAGTAATAAACAGAATGAGAGGCCAAAGCAAAGTATAGATGAAAATCCATGGAGACAAACAAGGAGTACGATCGAGCCAAATGTTCCTAGAAACCTGATATTAAGTCCAAATATAACAGAAAGACATACAAAGACAATGGAATCAGTATTAGACACTCAAAACGACTTAGAACGAAGTAATGTAGAGAAACCAGTCGGTCATACTTCGGAAGAATTAAGCGAATGGTTGAGAAGCTTGCAGAGAATAGACAAAGAATCCCAATCAATAGATGTGGCCAAGCTACTAATGGTTCTGGAAGAATTAATAGTAGGTACTATCCCCACAGAGAAGTTAAAAACTTATCAGGATGAGGAGTTACTATTTCTGTGCAAAAGTATAACTTGGAGAGCAAAACATCTGCATGAAAGATTAGAAGTAGCAAATGAAATGGGTATAGATATTGAAAAGGTAAAGGCTCTACAAAAACCATACCAAATAGATTTTACTGAAAAAGATATTGAAAATTTGAATACCACAGGACGAATAAGTCAGATTACAGAAATAATTATCCTGTTGAGAAAATGAGGAGATGTGGATAAATGGAGAAGCAGGTGGTACCGAAAACGAGATGATGCATCAGATAAAACTTTTGCAGCATTCCCTGTAAGAGAAAAAGAAAAAGTAGTAACAGAATGCCCCATGAGAGAAATTCCAGGGGGAGGATATGTACATGTTCCGTGGACCAGGCAAGATATTTTGTCGTTTACCAATGATTTCCCTCGACTACGCGAAAAGCCTGTTGAGTGGTATAGGCAAGTTGACAGATTTGTGAAATTATCTAAAGTATTATGGATTGACCTAAACAGTCTGTTTGTCCATAAATCTGCTGGTACTATTATGTCAGAGTGCAAGCTCATTATAAATTGGCCTACACAAGAATACCCTAGGGATCCAAAGACAGGAGCTCCTGACCCAGAAGTTATCAAGAAATATGAACAGGTTATTGCCTTTCTGAAAAATAAAGTACCTCCCAAAGAAACCGATTGGGTAAAAATTGACAGGACTCATCAGGAAAGTAAGGAGTCAGTACACGCATATTACGAGAGATTAATTCTGGACTTTAAACAGTTCAGTGGTGATGAAAATTTGAGTGAAAAGGATTTGAGCCATTTTGTATACAGATTTGTATATGGACTACATCCAGAAATTAGTGAAATGATCAAACAACATACTGTAGATTGGCAAAATGAGAAAATAGATTAAGTATTGAGACATGCAAAATATTTTAGTGATGAGATTGAAGCCAAACAACGTAAATTAAAAGAGAAAGCTATGTGGGCACAAGTAAAAGTGGCAGAAAGACAGGAAGCTCAGTTAATGGAGCAAGCGAATAATACAGGACCCAGACCAAAATTGGGAAAGGTAAAGGAAATTTTAATGTTGAAGAAGCTAAAACGAAATTCCCATGTCATAATTGCGGAAGAGTAGGACATTGGAAATCCGAGTGTAAATTTCCCCCAAGTACTAATAATGAAAATGCATCATTGAATCCACAGGTGCAGAATGAGGTGAGTGGTCAACCGCAGCGACAGCAGCAGGTTGTTACCCAACAGAATCAGGTGCCAAAACCGCCTTTTCCACAAAGCAAAAATTCACAGTAATGAGACAGGATTCTACAATGAAGAACAGGTAACTAAGCTGCCGCGCGGTAGCGCTGTTTCGCAGTATTGGCTACAACGAGATGAGAGTGAGTCAGAAGAAGGTTATTGACGGTGCCGAGGGGAGGAAGAAGTGTGTACTTGACGCAACTCTAGAAGTATACCAGACAGGCCCATTTGTGGACGGAAAGGTAAATGAGGAGAATATTACTTTCCTGGTAGATACTGGTGCTACTCAATCAACTGTTAGGTCAGCTGATGTTAAGAATCTTCCTCTCTCGGATGAAACAATCCGAGTAGTTGGTGTATCGAACAGACAGATTAAAATTTATCTTACAGAACCACTGAAAGTTAGCATAGGGAAGTTCTCTGAAATGCACTGCTTTGTTGTGTGCGATACGAGTCCCGTGAATTTGTTAGGAAGGGATTTGTTGTGCAAAATGAATTGCACTATATTCTGTACCCCTGATGGTATAGCATTTGAGACCCCTGATGAAGATGTGCTGTATAAGATGACTATGGCAAACAGGGAAACTGAGATTACTGAAGCCTATGCTGTATTTAACCCTGATGAATTACCTAAAGAATTGAAACAGACTGTAAAGGCAGAAGTCTGGGATTTCACAGGAGAAGATGTGGGACTAATGAGAAATGTGGACCCAGTAAAAATAACAGTGAAAGAAGGAATAAGCTATCCAAATGTCCCCCAATATAAACTGACACCTGGGATAATTGAAGGAATTTGTCCCATAATTGAGAAAATGATAAAACAAGGCATTATGAGAGAAATAATGAGTAGTCCATGTAATTCCCCAATTATGGGACTGAAAAAGCCTAATGGGAAGTTCAGAATAGTGCAAGATTTAAGGAAGGTAAACAAAATCGGTGTGTCATGTTGTCCTATTGTACCAAATCCATCTGTGATTTTGTATCAGATTCCCCATGATGCCAAATGGTACACTTGATTGACTTATGCCATGCTTTCTTTTCCATTCCATTGCACCATGACAGCCAGAAAATGATGGCGTTTCGGCGAACGTATTTTGGCTTGGTGCCGAATCCCACAAGGGTATACAGAAAGCCCCTCAATATTTAATCAGATATTGAAAATGTCCTTAGAATGCCTAGAAATGCCTGAAAATTCAGTGTTAGTGCAATACATCGATGACCTTCTTGTGGCGTTGAAGACTCGTGAAGCTTGTCTAATGGACACCATAGCCTTGCTGAATCATCTGGCCAATGGAGGACTTAAAGTGTCACCATCAAAGTTACAATTTTTCAAAAAAGAAGTACATTATTTAGGCCATAATATCGAAAAGGGACTGAGAAAAATAACAATAGACAGAATCAGAATCATAAAAGGAATGAGAGCTCCCATGACGCAAAGAGAGGTGAGACTGTTTCTTGGGATGGTTGGGTATTGTCGTCAGTGGATAAGCAATTTCTCCCTGATTACAAAGCCTTTGGTACTTTTGACAAGAAGTGATGTAAGAGATCCCATTGGTTTGAATAAGGAGGAATTGGCAGCTTTTAAACAATTGAGAGATGGTTTGTGTGGAGCGCCAGCATTAGGTATGCCTGATTATGAGAAAGAATTTGAGTTATAATGCAGTGAGAGGAATGGATGTGCACTTTCTGTATTAATACAGAAGCATGGAAAACTGAGGAGACCAATTGCATACTTTTCATCTATGCTAGATCCAGTAGATGTAGCTCTACCTGGGTGTCTGAAAGCAGTGGCTGCTACCTGTAGGTGTTTGGAGCAGAGAGAAGGAATTGTGATGGGATACCCTGTGAAAGTGTTTGTACCTCATGATGTGGCGATCCTTTTAACAAGGAGTCGCACTCAGTTCATGACACATAGTCGGCTGCCTAAATATGAAAAAGTCATATTAGGTGCAACGAATGTGAGCCTTGAGAGATGCTTGAATGTGAATCCTTCAACGTTGCTGCCTGATGCTGAGAATGTGGAAGTTAGAGATGAAGCGGATCATGATTGTCTGGATGTACTCTATTTCTGTACCAAACCACGTCCTGATATAAAAGATGTACCATTACCAGAAAGTGATTTTGTGATGTTTGTAAATGGGTCTTGCTTGAGGACAGATGACGGAATGCTGACTGCAGAATATGCAGTATGCACAGTTGCAGCAGTAATGGAAGCATCCTACCTGAAAGGTGTAAGATCAGCCCAAGTAGCTGAACTTGTTGCTTTGACTAGAGCCTGCAAGATTTGAAAGAACGAGAGTGACTGTGATAACTGATAGTCAGTATTGTTTTGGTGTGGTGCATGATTTCGGCCAAATATGGTTACAGAGAGGATTTTTTACATCGAGTGGAACTCCCATCAAGAATGCTGAAGTGGTTGGGAAGTTGCTTTAGGCGATACAGCTGCCTAAGCAATTGGCCGTTGTAAAGTGTGCTGCACATAGTCAATCTGGCGATTAAACTGCCATCGGCAACAAATACGCCAACGATATGGCCCAATACTGTGCACGTAATCAGAATTCTGTGAATCGGGCGAAGGAGAGAGATATGAATTCTTGCACTCTAATGTTTACTAACATTGTGGGTACCTGGGAGGAAGTGAGGCAATTGCAGGAAGAAGCAGGAGTTGAGGAAATGAAGCAGTGGGTGAAAGCAGGATGTACACCAAGGGAGAAGGATCATGTGTGGGTCTATCGGGATGGAAGACCAGTTATGCCTGATAGCATGGTGTCTGCCATGGCACGGATGTATCATGGACAGGGACACATAGGGAGAGACGCTATGATAAGGTCATTTAAACAGACCTGGTACAATGCAAAATTCAGACTTGTAGCAGAAAGTCTTTGTCAAAGATGCCTTAAATGTCAGCAGTACAATCCTAGAAGAAAAACAGTGGTGAATCTAGGAACAATAGGTCGAGAAGGAGGGCCTTTCACCAGAATGCAAGTAGATTTCATTGAGATGCCTCCCTGCAATAGGTTGAGGTATGTTCTAGTCATGGTCTGTTTGTTTTCTAGATGGGTAGAAGCATACCCAACAAGAAGAAGAAGAATCACAGTGGCAAAATTGCTTTTGAGGGAATTCATTCCCAGATTCGGGTTTCCAGTAACAATTGAGTCGGACAGAGGAAAACATTTTCATAATGAGATCGTAAAATTGATTTGTGAGGCATTGAATGTACAGCAAAAACTACATTGTGCCTATCGCCCAGAGGCTTCTGGTGTGGTAAAACAAATGAATGGTACTATCAAAAACAGAATAGGGAAAATGTGTTTAGCCACGGGTATGAAATGGCCTGATGTCTTGCCTCTAGTACTCATGACTATCAGATCAATTCCAGATAGAACTACAGGGTTGAGTCCCCATGAAATTATCATGGGCAGAGCAATGCGTCATGTGTTCATACAGGTCAACAAGCTGTTGCCTATAACTGATGACATGGTGTTGGATTACTGTAAAGGCCTGGCTGACGCAGTTCATTCTGTGTTTCATCAGGTTGGAGCGGATGCCACCACCGTTGAAAAGAAGCAAGCTCATGATCTGAGCCCAAGGGACTGGGTGAGAATCAAAGTACACAGAAGGAGGAACTGTTTGGTCCCAAGGTGGGGAAAACCACAACGGGTGATTTTGACTACAACAACAGCTGTGAAGTGTGCCGGAATCAAGAACTGGATTCATGCGAGTCACACATTGAGGATTCCAAATCCAGTGGATAACATAGAAAAAGAATATTTAGATGAATCAGAATCAAGTTCTGAATCGGATGATGAAGAAGCAAGAACAAGAGAAAACTCCAAAAGTGGGGAAACAGAGTCAGATCTAACTTTTGTCCCAAGAAGTATTTCCTTGAGAAGAAGGTTACAGATTTCTGATACCAGCTCAGACTCAGAGACTGAACAAGTAACTCTACGTTCAAGAAAAGAAAAGGACAGTGAAAAGACAATTAAAGAAATTGTTGATAAAGAAGTTCCAGATGATAAATTGAGAGACATTCCACCTGAAATAACAAGAATAGATGGACAGGTGCCAGATACAGAGAGAGAGGGAAAGATTCTTGCGGAAGACCCCCAAGGAGGTGTAGAGGACTCCAACATCCAGTTAGAAGAAGGGACAAATAGTCAGCAGGAAGATTGTGAGCAAGAAACCCGAGGAGGGACAGAAGTAGGGAAAACGGAAGAAGTGGTGGAAAGAAAAGTTGTTGAAAGGAAAAAGCAAGTGGAAACAGAATCAGAGGAAAGCGAAGACGAAGTACCAGAAGGTCGAGTCTTGAGAAAGAGAGCATGGAGAACTGAAAAGAATGATAAAGGAAGTAAACTGAAAGGATCAGCAAGAGATGAAGTTTGGCCAAACAAAATAAAGAGGCTGAGATATCGACTGACAAGTAAATTCACCAAGAGCTGAACAGGTGAATGAAGTAACTAGTCAAGAGAAATCAAAAGACGAAGAAATAATTGTAATAGAGGAAAGCAAAAGAACGAGAAAACCTAACCAGAAGTATAAGTCGCCGGAATGGACGTATGTGGCCCTGCCTGAAATAAAAGAAGAGGCGGATAGCCAAGAAAACCCAGAGGTGGCTGTACCGGAAGTAGTTGAGGAAGACGAAGAATCGAAAATCTTGAGAGTTATCTTGTCCGACATTGGAGAAGAAACGGATGTTCAGGAAATTCTGTATTCAGATCACGAAGGAAAAGTGAAGGACGATGAGATGCCAAACTGAATAAGACAAGAATGCTGCTAATGGAAAGACAATAAAATACGGGAAAAGACAAAACTGGTAGAACAAAGTAGGTGCTTAGAGCCTTGGGTTAGACAAACTAGTTGTGAAGTAGAAGAGGCTAAGTCAAAAGACACTTCATTTTTACAAAAATGGCAAACACAAATAGTAGAAAAGATAGATGTATATTCTTGAAGCGATGGTGTAAAATGTGTTGTTGTACAGGATTGCTAATGATTCTGTGGAGTGTACTAGCTCTGATGATCTCATTTAAGGTTACCATAGACACAATAGAAGGACAGTGAAAACAAAACTAATATAGAGAAAATTCAAAAGGTGGTTCCGACTACAATAGATAGAAATTATTTGCATAAAGACAGGTCTATAACTGATTTTTCTAACAATGTATTTTCGAAATTACTGTATGAATATGTAAAGACAATGGACGTACAGGATTGCTACGTTTGTATGCAGTTACCTGCATCTGTATCGGAGGGAGTGACTTCTCACCACCTTCCAGTAACTTATGGAATAACATGTAGTGTAATAGCTAGTTTATTTTACCAAACAGGGAAGTTAGAATATTATTTCTCAGATGTAGATAACATATTTTCACAAGTACCATCAATTAACAAACTAAATAAGGTAAAACCTGCAAAGGTAATTAGGTGAATTTTTCTTAGAAACTAAAGAACTAACATTAGAGTAAATATTTAGAAATAATTTGACTTGCAGTTTAACGAAAGAAAAAAAGTTTTTGGATATGGTTGAAGAAAGGAGATTGAAAATGCAAAGGAAAGCATCTGAGGGAAAATTGGTAAAGACAGTTTGGGATTTAGAGATGGAAAAACACTTGAAGGGAGAAGCTAGTCCAAATATGGCTTTAGATTGGCCTCAGAAAGGAAAATTGTGCATTAGGGGGAATCAGACAGCATATGATAATTACTTTGTAGGTAACAGTGAGTGCCATGATACATACCGAATCATGGGTGGATGGGGATTTAAAGGAGGAAATGATCCAGTTTTTCTTGGGTTATATTTTATCCGTGGGAGTAAGGCGTATTATCGTTTGCCAGACCATTGGTATGGCACATGTTATGTAGGCCTGGTTTTCCCAAAGAGTTTTCACATGGGAAGAGGAGAAGATGGGGTACTTAAGTTAGGTAGTTATTTAGCACGTAGAAAGAGAGAATCTTGGTCAGAAATTGTAGGTGACATCTTTGGAGCATTGATACCAGCAGTGGGAATATTTCTGAATGCAAACAAAATTAGAAGGCTATCAACAGTAGTGGATCGCTTGTCAACAAGCACCGCTGGAGGATTTTTATTGGTAAATACTGAAATGGTTGCCATGCATGCCATGGTAATGCAAAATCGACTTGCCCTTGATATATATTTGGCAAAAGAGGGTGGAGTCTGTGGAATGCTGAAAGTTCAACATTGTTGTACTTACATTCCAGACGAAAGTAAAGATTAGAAAATTTATATTAAAAATATAACTGATCTGCATGATGAAATAGCACCACTGGAGGTTGAAAGTGTTTGGGAAAAGGTTGGAAAGAAAATATCTTCTATTAAAGATTTATTAGTAAACCTAGGTAGTACCTTTTTAGGTAAAATCTTATTTCCATTAACATGTGTGATTTTTGTAGTATTAATATTAAGATTAGGATGTCTATGTCGTAAAAGAAAGAAAATCCAGAAAAAGTTAAAAAGAGAAAATTTGAGAAGACAGGATAAGAGAGAAGAGAGGGAATTTGAAGAAATAGAATTAGAAGAGATGAAAGAGAACATTATAAAACAGCCAGAAGAGAAGAAATTGGGGAGACAAAGATGTAAATTAAAGCAAGAATTAATTTCAACTCCATGTAAATTAATACAAAATGTTAATGGTGTGGTGATAAAATCACCAAAGGGGGGATTGATGGAGTGGGTAGTTCAAAATTTTGTATACCCCCCATTTCGGCATGAGTATACTAATTAAATAATCTATTAATTGTAATATTATTAAATGAGTTTTGCATGTTTCTAATCAACATTATTAATATATGAATTATACGTGGGATTTGCATTTCGCATGGCTAATTAACTTCTATGACTAAAATACGTACGCATACTAACAGTAGTGTATGTAGTAAATAGAATACTGCATGATATATGTGGCTTTTGTGACGTTTTTGTTATGTTGCCCAAGATGACATCAAATTGGTGAATATGAACGCTTTAAATGTCGCTATACGCTAGATAATTACAAACACAGAGGGATTAGTAAGGGATTAACATTTTATTCATTATTTCCATGTATTAATTACTTCTTTGTGTTTGTTTCGATTAAGTTGTCCTTCGGGCCTAAAATCAAAATGGCCGTTGACGTGACACGACGTGATGGCCACCATTCCATGAGGTTTCGGGTGAAGTGCGCCTGCGCAACAGTTTGTTCCTGTGGCCTCGTCCTGACCCTTGTCTTACTGTACCCGTACAAGGCCACAGTGGGAAATCAGCCAAGTACCCACACAATGAACTTTTACAAGAAACCGGAAAAATCCCAAACCATGACATAACCTCTTGAACTGTGCTAAAACTCACCGGACGATCTCAACCGACCAATCAAGAAAGCCCAAACTTTGTAAATTGTTACATCTTGACTTTACTTTTATTATAAAAATGATGGTATAATAGAGAGATTGCCCACACTTTTCCTTTTCCTTATGCTGACGAAGACGACGGTGACGCTACGCGACGCTATTATCTAGGGTGACTGCTGCGTTCCTGAATCTTTGACAGTTCGAATGCTGCCCATCTTCCTGATGAACTACGAACTTTATAAAATTTATGGGCACTGATAGATGCTTGCACGTCTCTGGTCCTTGCCTTTTTTTGGGACTGTAGCGTGCTGCATGAAGAACTTCTAAATTCTGACTGATTGATGACTAATTTGATGACTTGGAGGACGCCCGATAGCCAGATTAGGTAAATATGGTGTTTTGTGATTTACATAAAATTGATAAAACTTTCTAGATATAGATTTAACATTTTGCGATAAAATAGATAAACAAATATTGATTAACAAGCAAATGTGTTTGTGATTTATTGAGGAAGGGAAGATCAAAATCTTAAATGTGTTTTAGCTGGTTCTAAATCACCATCAACTAATCCAACTAAATTATCCATTAATCACGTGGGAGGAATGCCTTGATGTTTAAGGATTGAGATCTGTAGGTGTAGGGATATTAATGTATAGATATGTAATATAAGCTTTCTTCCTATAGGTTAGAAGGTATTCTTTTCATGTCAGCGCTAGAATCACTAATCTCTCCTGTATGTGCAGACCAGTGTAAAGTGATGTGTGAATGTTGGTGTTATGGGCCCCACCAATGACTGCATGTGTGAAAGCGTAAATGTGATATCTGGTCTGAGACAGAAGGAGTATATTGGTTCGGGTCTGGTCCTTTCCCTGTTACCCAGGTCTTCTGCGCTGCAACAGTAACAAAAGCATTCCACCTCAATAAGAAATCTTTCACTTGTTCAGTAGTTGTAACCTCTCCCAGTTCAACCATATCTCTAAAGGCTTTACAACCCCCCCCCCCCCTCCTGCCATAGGTGAAAGGCCACCCTGTTAAAGCCCGGATTAAAGTCTTTATTGCCCTACAGCGGGGTAAAGGGTGAGAGAAACTATGGGCCCAGCTGGAGACACAGTACAGATTCCTAAGAGCGGAAATGTCACACTGTCACATTTAAGGTACTTAAGACTACATGTAACACATGAATTGCTTCCTGGAAACCAAGAACCAAACTCCTGTACAAATTAATAAACTTATACACAGATGAGGACAAAATAGTACACTTACCAGACACTGAGAGGCCAAGAGCAGGACAAGGTGAGCAGCAGGGAGAAAATTACAGTACATAAACTAGCTCATATCGGTAGAGGAAACGTAAACATAAGGCTACAAGACAAAAGGGTGATAATAGAGCAAGTAATCGAGGAAAAACTGGAGACGGGACAACCACAAGGATTCTAAAAACTTTAGCAAGCAAGAGATTGAACTACAAGGGAACTAGGGACTGAAAGAGAAACACAGACAATGGGGATGTAAACAAGGGGCAAAATCTTAGAGACTGGGGGAGAAAATACAAGAGCTATGGCAGAGGAATAACAAAGGGAAACAGTAGCAGGAACACAAAGCAAAAACAAGGAACATTAAAAAAGGGAGCAGCCCAATGGGCTGCACCTAACTAAGACAAGAGACAGGCAAGGAAATAAGCAAAATTCAAGCAAAGGATGGGAGAAAATGTGTATGTATAGCAAGCTACAAAAGAACAGGACACAGGTTCTGGCTGAAGCAAGACAAGAACAGGCCAGGAAAACAACAAAAAAACAAGAGTTCTTGTACATAGGGGGTCAAACTCGGAGGGACAAACAAGGAGCTTCAGGCAATGACAAACTATAAGCAGTTCCAGGCAGCAGCAATCCCTGCGTGTGTCACATGAATGTGCTGCACAAGACTGGTCACAGGTGTGTGCAATTCCCAAGTCTCACAAGCCGGGGAAGAGAACATTCAGTGCTGAGGAAAAGCAGCACTACTCCCATTGAAAGCATTGCACAGTGGATGATGGGTCTCTTTGAATACTTGGCAGTTGATTCTGGAATTGGTAGTCCCTGGAAGCAAATATATGTTTGCCAATGTGTACATGACTGAAAATGAGAAGCAGGTCGCACAGTGTCTTGGATGAGTCTTAGTGGTGATTTACAGGCAGCAGTTGGACCTTGTACAGCTCCCCCTAGTGGCGGAACAATGGAATCGTAACAATACATTTCCAATATCTCTGTGTAACCAACTCATTGTACTATGATGTGGAACTGCCCTCTCAGTAGCCAACACTGCTGACAAGCTGCCTGCTGGAGAATGGGAGGGGGCAGAGTGCTGGATCGCCCGGGGGACTAGGCGCCTGAGTTCCTGAAGGCCGCAGGAGTGAGACCAAGGCGTGGCCAACTGCTTAAGTGGAAGTGAAGCATTGCTGACCAACTGGGGGTTTTATGCCCATAGACTCCTGATTGGACAGGCGGGCTGGGGGCCCTCGCTGCCCCTAACCACCTCTGAATGCATCCCGGGGGCTCCAGACCCGTTGCATAAGCCATCATGAAGGGCTGACCCTCTTCGGCCTTGGAACAGTGTACCAGGTAAGGTTGCTTTGAAGCCAAACAGTCTACCCCGTCTTTGGCGAGCCACCCGACTCTCTCGTCCCTTCTGGACTTCCTTATCGATCATGGTGCAGGGCAAAGGCTCACACAACCTCCAACTGGATATGTTTGCCTTGTGAAAGGAGATGAGTGATTCTAATGAACCATCAGTCACAGGAACCACCAAGATAGAGAGCAGGAACCCTCCCTTAAAAATTTAATGTGGACAATTAAGGCCACAAGATCCGAATTGAAGAATAAGACTAACACAGTGGCCCTAGATGTAACCCCGATATGTGCAAACTTTAAAAAGATCTCTGCCAGGCTGTCTGCTATGGCAGAAACCCTACCGGAGCACATGGCCTCCTTGAAATCCCTGCATGTGGAGATCCAATAATTCCAAATGACTTCTGAATGCCTCAATGCTAAGTTGGAAGATGCAAAGGGTAGGTCGCACGCAACAATATCTGCTGTGTGGGTCTATTTAGACGCTGTAAAGGAAAGGACTCAGAACACTTGCTGGTGGCCTACATTAAGGCCACAATCCTGCTGACAGACCTCTCCACTTTTGTTGTGGTCGAAATGGCTCACAAGGTGCCTGGAACACCAACCAAACTAGGTAAAAGACCCAGATCCATGATCACAAAAAATCGTGAAATATTGTGACTGAGACGTGATCCTTAGAACCGCACGAAAAAATGGTCTCTTGTACTATGAAAATCAGACATTAATGGTGTTCCTGGACTACCCACAAGATGTATAGCCGAGAAGCAGATGTTTCGATAAAGTGAAACGTGAACTGCGTAAGAAAGACATACAATATTGAATGTTTTTCACAAAAAAGCTAAGAATTCTCTCTGAAGGCAAGTCATGGTTCTTTAGAACTAAAGAGTCTGCCTGGGTATGGCTCGAGGGATGGAGACCATTATAGACCAGGATACAGAGAAAGCTGCATCATACAGATAGGGTTGAGAGATCCCCCCCCTCCCCAGTCACAAAGACCAGCTGGAGGATTGTCCAGCTGTAATTTCACAGTAATTCCTCCATGCACAACATAATTTACCTCTAGTTTACCGCTTTAAAGGTGATGGACCTTTGCCACCATGTATCACCTTCAGGAGACTTTACATAAACATGAAAAATCAAAATGCAATTAATATTTATGCCAATAAAGAGTTGAGTATTTTAAAGGGTTTTATTTTCTAGTCAAAAGTTAAGTTTCTCTGATTCTTTATTCATTAATCAATTTTCAATCACGTTACAGAATTGAAAAATAGGAAAAATAAAATTAATACAGAACATATTATAGATAGCATAAAAAGCACTCCATAAAGAAAATGGAAACCCCTAATTTTATGTCAGTCAGAACTCTTTAAAGAGTTTCAGGAAAAATATAATTCGAGAGTGAGTTTTGCAAGCCTAATCAATTAATTGGCAAAAATCTCCCATAAAGAGAAATAAATGCATAAGACAAGAAATCTTTCCTGATCTCCCAGCTGCTCTCTCTTCGCTGGTCTGTTCATCTGTGCCCCTCTGTGTCTCACACAGAGAGGCTGCTCCTTGAAAACGCCCTCCCTTCACAAGACCACAGAAGAACGTGATCTGCCTTGCCAAAAATATGATGTGCAAGGCTAGCCTACACCTCTAAAAAAAACATGAGCATGGCCCCCTCCTCCCTCTGTCTCTCCTCGGACGCAATCTCCTCCCAAGCTGTACCCGCGACGTTCACATACCTAATCCAAATGAGGTCTGGTCAGTTTTGCTCCTTCTCCTCTCCTCTAGTCTCCAAGACTGAAGCACCCACTAAGGGGTCATTATTTATACTCTAATTCTTGGCTGACTATACTAATAATGTTGCAGTTTCAGTAGAAACTCGCACTGTGATTGGTTAGCACAGGTGACATAGGGGTCTCATCATCCTGTTCTCATTGCAAATCCAACCCATACCGGTTTTAACAAAGGAAGCGTTAAGGCTTAATACAGTCATATGTATCACCATCAATAATTATACAATATTGCAACATTTAAGCGAAACAAATGTATCAGTCTATTTCCGCCTTGCTTTGACATTGCACACAGGGCTGACACTCTCCCACAAACACTGGTACATTGGCACAGTGACAAGAGTGTGCAGAGGTCATGGTGGCCTTGACCCATGATCTTCACTTGAGGCACTTGACAGTTCATGCAGCTGGCACAATCTTCTGTGCATGCATCTCTCATTCAGCGTACTGCTAACAATTCTCAGCCACGCTGGATTCCTAGGCAGCCATTTTTATTGTGGGCCCAAAAGCAAAACAAGCACAAAAGGGTATTAATTTTGAAATAAAACCCATTATGTTTACCTCCCCCATACTAGTACCCTGTATTAGTTATTACCTAGCAAAAGCTATTGGTTTAAAGCAGCTTTTCTATTGTTTGTGCGCAACATGCAAAAATGTGCAATGTACAACATAGCATAAACATGCACCAGTGCAAATTTTCAAAGCGCAAACAATTAATACATACTCATAGCAACATGCTCTAATGTTTTAAATTGCTTTTCATGCAAAATGCGTTTGCCCTACATATAGTGTTGGTGCATGGTTGATTAATTAATACACATAAGGAGATGTGTTATGAACTGAATATGCATTGTCTAAATATGCAACAAAGCCAAAGTCTCTTGAGACGGAAACAGGGAGTGCAGATTACAAGGAAAAGAAGCTGGGAGGAGAGAACACACATTCCATTCTTAACTTCAAAGCTAAAGAGGCCACAGTGATCCTTCTAAAGGAAACTGAAATCATGAGTTTTCTACACTGCAAAAACACGTTAATTCAGCACAATTATGTGTTACTTTAAAAGTTAAAAAAAAAAATCTCTAAATTAAATGTACATTCTATAGTGAGGTAAATCTAAACTAAACACATTAAACACCCATGATTAATTAATTAAGCATGGTTTTACATGATTTCATTTGCAGGCTTCTTTCATGTTTTTCACTTTGCATGCACCAAAAGTGCCATTTTAAAATGCAGTCCATCTGAAATACAAAAATAAAGCAATGCCTGAATCCGGATTAAATCTGAGCTACATCAAGGACAAATCAAAGGGAAGGGAGCAGCATGTGGATAGGCAGAGAGATATGTTTTAACTCCAAAAAAGAGCTTAAGAATATTGAAAATGCCCCTTAAATGAATTTCTTTGACCAAAAGTGTTTAGTAAAACGTGACAGATTTTAAAACAATGAAAATACTAAAAACCCTGCATCAAGTCTTGCATTTATATCTGTAGACAAAACACTGCTATCACAATTCTCTTGCCTGGGCAGTATGATCTTCAGATTGATCACATTTTTTTAAACTAGAGGTTTTTTTCTGACCCTCCGACATTTTACATTTCTCCACTGCCTTTAAGTTTTAATGCTAGATCCATATTTTAATGAAAAATTAAGATAATTCACAGATTTGAAAAGTAGGCTCCCATTTCACCCTCCGTGCCCAAATGTTAATATTTTTTTAAACTTTGTTTGATGCCCTGAGAATGACAAATATCTTTTTGTTTGTATATTATTTACATTTCCATGATGAAATTTGTGCCTCCTAAAAGAGTTATAATATGAGGAAATGTATGTGGCACACCTGCAGGGGACTTCTATCTTAAGGGGGACTCAAAGGCATGCCTACATTAGTTCTTCACTTGCATAAACAAAAAGATTCAAGAGTAGCTTGCCTCCTACACTGGATCTCTCACTCAAGCGTACTTAATGACGATTGCAAATTCACTCCATGGAAAGGGGTGGATGAAAGCCAGATTGTTAGGCATGTGCCTTAGCCAGAAACCTTCAGTTTTTAAAGAGTAGGTTGAGATTCTTTGTAACATCGTGGTAAAGCAATTTTTCAATTTTTCCAGATGGGAGGTAGGAGTGGATGCGCAAGCTGATATGAAATTTTGTTTATACAGTGCTGTTGCTGGGAAACATCTACGCAAAAAGAACAGTTGATGGACAGAATGCAGAACAATGTCATACATTCACCCCAGTACCCCAGCTATCTTGGCTGATGAGGGCTGAAAGCCCGAACCCGGTCCTAGGATGCTTGTTTCTAGTCCAGGGAGGACCTGGCCTAGCAGTTCGGGGTGGACTGTTCCCATTGGGCACAGGGTCAAGACTGATTTGCATATGGCTGGGTCCAAACTGGAATGACCTGGTGAGCAAAAAACCGATGGATTTAGGCCCAGATCTCTGTACTGGGGTGAATGTGTGACATTGTGCTGCATTCTGTGCATCAATTGTTGTTTTTGGGAAACATCTACAGCAGCCGTGGATTTAAATATATATATTTTTTACAAATGGCTAGTACTGTAAGCCCCTATATATCACAACGAAGTCTTCTTGCCTCATATAAAGTTTGGAATACACTTTACATCCTCCAGTTTCTAGAGGAAGCTCGGAATACAGCATATAACCCACTAGGGGAATCAAGGGGATGTTCTGTACCATATGGATAGTATGGGGAGATAAAAATCAGCCATTAGATCTTACTGTGCATTTAGAGATTCCACTAGAAATAGAAGGAATTTAATTTCCCTCCAAACACTAAATAAAGCATCAAGCTATATTGGCAGCAACTCTTCACACTTCGCAAATGTAAATAATATAAATAACGCTAAAGACAAATTCTATGTAGCAAGGACATTTAGAAAGTGCTGATGTTTATTAACAAAACTTTGTTGAAAATGTTGAGGCATTGGAGATTGTTGAATAATGTAGAATGTAGGATGTGTCCAACTAGGAGGTGGTTTATTTCACACTGGTGTTGTAAAGAAGGCTCTATGGTTGTATGCCACTTTGCCAGTGCATAATTTGTAAAAATATAAATGCCAGGGGCCTCATCAGGAAGCCACTGCAGCTTCAACCACCCATTGCCCCCGCCACACAACTATTAGCCATCACATTCCGACAAGTGTGGCAATTAAGCCTATTCCAGGCCCCCAAAGCTATAAGAACTGCTTGGGCAGCATGTATTAGTCGTTTGTAATGTACATTGAACTAATAAACAACTGTTGTTGTGGTCATCTCCAAATTATACCAACACCACCATTTGACAGGGTGTCATAAGTGCTAGTGTTGACAAGTAAGTGCCGGGGTTGAGCACCGGAAACCATGGGCTCAAATTAAGCACTGCACTATGCCCATCTCAGGAATGTATGCAGTGTATCTTACTAAACTAAAGAGTGTAATCCATTAGGCCTGGAAGAAAGAGGCATAACAGTGACAACTGTATACCTGTCAACATCCTGACTTAAAATTGTGGGTCTTGTGAAGTATTGAAGTGGGTAATCCTATAAAGGTAAGTAGAAAATTGAATTGAATTTCCATTTCTCTCGTTTTCTAAACATTAGTGTTTATATTATTACAACGTCTATCACAAAATGTCACTTTAATCTTTGTTTTTCTACAAGCTAAAATCCTATTACCTTACCTAACTACTACTTCCCATTAACCTTTGATTTTTTTCAGTACATTTCTATGTTTTTTGTTAACATAAAGTAAGGTTCCATTACCATACCCAAGTATAACATCACTTTAACCTTTGGTTTCTTCAGTAAATTTCTAGTTTTATTCATTATATTCACTCAATTTCCTTCCTGAGCACAGATGTTGACCATGCGCACAAGCTGGTTGGACGCAGGTCCTGCCCTCGGCCAGGCCCTGTTCCCAACCCCCAAGGGCAGCCAACCCTCGCTATACACGGCTTTTCACTGTGTACAGTGTGGGCTGTCCGTAGGGCCAGGCATGTAAGCAGGCCCTGTGTCCAACAGCCTGCTGTGCATGGCCTTTGGCAGTGTGCAACCGGGGGTTGGCGGCAGGACCTGGCCTGCAGCCAGACCCTGTGTCCAACACCCCCCCATGTATGATGACAAAAGAAACAAGCATTGGCATAGCCAATAGGTCTCGCCTTTGGGATCTTATAAGTGTTTAGCCATGCAACAGTTGATGTTGTTGCACCAAGGATATTGTGCTGCATAGTAAATACTTATAAGGTCCCAAAAGCGAGACCTATTGGCTACGCCAATGCTTGTTACACATAGCACTGGCCCAGGGCCTGCTTAGCAGACCCCAGGGTACACTCAGAGTCAGTTAACACCAGTATCATTCTGCAAAAACCAGGGGTGAACAGGGCAAAGGGATGAGTTTCTAACACTGTACCAAATATATCAACAACTAGGACAAAGAAGAGACATTACGAAAACAGGGGACGTAATATACCCAAGCCAACTTCTATGGGCCTCTGGGGCTCAGGAAGGTGGGTTGCTTTGCGTTGCTGAGCCAAGGTCCGAGCAATGCCATTGTTTTTTGTTCTTTTGTTAAACACAGCCTTCATGTCAGAAGACTAACGTCACCAGTGCGATAAAACAAAAGGGGTCGTTGTACGGTACCAGGAGCGTCATGGGAAAACACAGGACAGACGCTAGTCTTCAACGGTGAAACGGAAACCTGATCGAATCAAACAAATATTACTGGCTCGCCCGAGTCTTTCACTTTCGCTTCCGTTTTCCGCCTACCCAAAGAAGGACTCTCCAGTGTGGGTGTAGAGCAGACGCAAACGGGGACTCGGTTACGTCCTTTTCATAGTAAGTAGGTGGTAATTCCCCTTCCAGTGCACGGGGGATGCCCAGCCTCTGTTGTCGATAGATTGAGGCGCTCAGTGTGTGCAAAGTACAGACTCAAGAAGACTGCACCAGCACACACATGGCTAAGACGACGCGCAGGAGATCCCCAGCCTCTGTTGTCGATAGATTGAGGTGCTCAGTGTGTGCAAAGTACAGACTCAAGAAGGCTGCACCAGCACACACATGGCTAAGAAGACGCGCGGGAGCTGGCTACTGAACGGCCTCGTGATGACGAATGGTAAATATAACAAGCAAGCAGGAAGTGGGATAAGTGAGGGGGTGGCAAATGGTGATCACTTTCGCGGCCGCTTTGATGCTCAGTGGCCGCGCGGCTCACTGAGAACATCAAAGCGGCCGCAAAAGTGATCAGGCAGGCTGCCAAATGGTGCTAATAACTCGGTTATAAGTGTTACAGCTAACAAATGATGGACGGAATGCTGACAATGCAAACATTCTCCCCCAGTCAAAAGATCTGGGTTAAATCCATCCTTCTTTTGCCCACTACGCCACCCCAGTTTGGACCCAGCCCTATGAAAATCAGTCTTGACCCTGTGCCCCATGAGAACAGTCCAGACCGAACTGCCAGGCCAGGTCCTCCCTGGACCGGAAACAAGCATCCTGGGACCGGTTTCAGGATATGTCACTGTTCTTCAGCCAGGCTAGCTTGAATCCAGTGGCACAGTGAGCAAGGGACCCACGTCTGGGCATACCCATCCCACTTAGGGTGAAAAGTGTTACAGCTAACAAATGATGGACGGAATGCTGACAATGCAAACATTCTCCCCCAGTCAAAAGATCTGGGTTAAATCAATTGGTTATAATCATTTTATTTTTCCTTTCTCCTGCTCTGAGAGCAGTGAGATGGGGCTCCTTCGCCTTACCAGAGTAGCCGCCCCTGGTTAGCACCTCCTCTGAAGTGTCAGTAAATTTGTAATGTTTTACGACTGCGTTTCGGGTGCAAAATATTGATACCTCCCTTAACGAATCACTGGAAGGAATAACCTAAACATTCCCCTTCTAAATAGTAATTTGTTATGGGTTTCTAGATTGTTACTGATTCGCAAAATGGGTTTAGTTCTTAACAAATAGCCATATTACGGTTGCAGACCCTCTGATTTTATGAATCGCAGGCTTTGTGACCCCAAAATGGCTTTGTACATCAGGCTCATCATTAGCTTTTAAATGATTCTTATCAGGGTATACTCATTAGAGTTGAATAAGTACTTTGTACCATAATCTTCAAACGTGTCTGAAACCCCTTTCCAGTTCAGCTCTACTTTGCAGGGTCTACTCGGAGTATAAGGGAAGCTTCATTACTTCTTCCTGTGCTATACCTCATTGGTGTGACTGACCATTGGAAGCTAAACTACATTTGCACCTTTTTATCAGTTTCTGTGATCCTTGTGCACCCCAACATTCCTTGCACTGCAGCTGTCACTACTATGCCTGTTCTGCTTGTGCGAGGGCCATTTGCATACAGCACCCCTGGATCATGAGAATTCTGGTGTACCTAGTGCTTAATTTGATCCAGGGTTTGCTGGTGCTTGGCACCTGCACTTATTTCTCAGCATCAGCACTTTTGACAGATCACCATACAGTGGATCTATTTGTCATGTGAATAATAATAATTCAATATACATAAACAAATTGTTAATACAAGCCATTTGGGCCATTGTTATAACCTTTAGGCGGTTTTGAATAATACGAACTGTCACACTTGTAGTAGTGTGATGGTTAGTAGTTGTGTTGGTACTGGCATTGGCAGCACTTCTGGACAATAAGTGGTGAAAGCTGCAGTGGCCTTCTGAAAAGTGTCCGGGCACCAACTGTTTTACAAATTACGCACTGGGTGTACCCAGATTTTCCAGGTGCAGGCACATGCAGTCTGAAGTTCCATACCAGAGAAATCTATTGAAACGCACCCCAGCTGCTGGCCACTGACGACCTACCACACCAGGGGAGCAAGGCAGGCTCCCCCCTGCCTGGCACCGGGCTCCACTGCCCCAAACACCCCCTTCCTGCCCACCACTCCCTGACCCATAGCAACCATGGCATGACCCCTGCTGAAAGCATATGGCAAATGGAGCAGAAGAAAGCCAATTATTTTACACACAATGTTGCCCGCATACAGATTTTAGTTGCAAAACAAGGCAGGCCTATTATTCCCTGTTTGGGTGGGATAACTTGCAATTAGAGGGTGCAGGGAAGGAATCAGTCCATGGGCGTCAATTCACCAAAATGCCAGGGGTAGCAGAAGTGACATCACACACCATTTGACCTTTACTTTGAGTCTCACACACACACACACACACACACACACACACACACGTTTAAACAAACATACACATTTACACACTCAGATAAATAAACTCACCTACAAGCTTGCATACAACATACTTTTTAAAGCATTTTTTTACTTACCTTAGCTGTCAGATAGGGTCATATGCCAGCTACTTTTACTCCATTTTTTGTGACACTAATAGTGAGTGTTATTATTCACTATTTCTGGAATAGAAAATCTGACAGAAAACCATGAAAACGGAGCTCCAAACGACGTCCATTCAGGTCAGCTGCTCCTGTGTTCCAGGCACTGATTTTGCCACTTCTGAGGCCAGGGGTCGCAAAGGCAGTGCCAGGGGTTGCAAGGTGCATGCCAGGGTTTGCAGCTGCGAGCCCAGGCTCTGAATAACTTCCAGGTATCAGTGTCCAGAATCAGTAATTCCGCCTTCCGCCTCTGCACCACCCAACTTGTAATTATTAGAATGATGGGTCATTTTTGTGATGGCTATAAACATATTTAGTTTACAAAGGAGATATCTAAGGGGTCACAAACATTCTAGGACTTGAAGTTTCTCTGATCCTAGTAGAGGTACAAGCCTGAAACTACAAGTATCAAAAGTGATGTTATTAAAATGGCAGAACTGGCTGGGGTATCACACAGAGCATTGTAACTAACCGATTATTGCCCGGCTCTCAAGTAAGGCATGTGTAGCTTATTTAGCTCTGGTTTTATACGTCATATTCTGGTACTTAAACACTTTTGGTTTTGCACATCACATTAGATTTTTTCGAAAATGTAAATAAAAAAAACATGACTTGATGAGATACTTGTGCCTGACATCGAAAAAGTCACCATGGCAGATGACCTAAATTGTGGTCAGCTAAATACAATTTAAAGCAAACATGTGTCATCAAGTTCCCAGTCTGTTAACGAGTTAAACATTTGCTGGTTGCAACCATATATGGAGCTCCTTATTTTAATTCAGAATTGAAACAGTCACTATTTGAATGGCTGAGCTATGCCTTACAGCCAATGTGGGTACTGTTGAGTCAGACTGAAAACAAATTCCCACTTTCTCTTACAACAAAAATAGCTCCACCCACTCCTGAAAAATGACTTGCCAGTGGAACCTCTCTGATCCATCATTCAGTACATTTCTCTCGCTGACGGTCTTTTCTGAACATAGAAAATGAAAGATAGTTTCAGCTTTCTAAATAATTGGAAATGTGGACGCGATCTCGAGCTTTGAAACTCAAACCTGTGATTTCTTTGAACCTTGAATCATTTCCAGACGTGTTCGTCTGAGCATATCTAATTTGTTCAGGACAAATATTTTATGGTATCAGCAGATGTATCATGCATTCTGCCATTACTGTGGCCTAAAAGCACTTTCAGCAGTCTTTCCAGATGGCGCCGGGGTGTGATCCCTGAAAGCGGTGTAGTATAATCCTTGCCAGTAGTAACGTCAGGGCCGGACTGGGAACCCAAAGCAGCCCTGGCAATTTTGACAGGCTATCACCCCTGGTTGCTTTTGGTACTGGGGGCTGATATAGCAGCACCGCTGCAAAACCGGCCCCCAGTAACAAAAACTGCCCCCACCACTGCAAAAATCGGCCCCCACTCATCCAGCCCCCCGGGAAAACGCCCGAGTCCCGCTACAGCCAGTCCGGCCCGGAGTAACATAAGCGAGTAAACAAAGCAAACCCACTTCATCTAGGAGAGTTCGAGGGAGTTGTTCTACCTGAGAAAAGTTGGAAATAATGGGGTCAAATATTGGATTTTAGAGCATCATTTTCAATTAAACTTCTTGAAAAGGAATAGGTTCTAAAATGGACCTATCACTGATGGCTCGTCAAGAAGAGCGATTGGGCAGTACCTGACATCTGTGAACTGCCACATAACACCCCTAGCCTCTGCTTACACTACTATTTATTTGTATTTAGCGGTGTTCATGAAAACACAGTGTACATGTTTCTGTGATCACTGTGGGCCTTATTCACAAAGGGTCTCCGCACTCGTGGCGGGGGTTCCGCACACGTGGTGAGACCGACATACTACAGTTACCCATTGTGGTGCTCCTGCCATGAGTGCGTGCCCCCACCACAACTGCAGGACCTCCAAACTCATGGCGGAGGCCCTGCAGCCGTAGGGGAGTCTCCGCACTCAGAGCATGATCCCCGCAATAGAAAAGGGCCTTCCACACTCGTGGCAGAGGCCCTGCAATCGTGGGGATCTCCGGTAAGGCAAGATGGCCTGTACATTTTCTATTTGCCATACCTCGACCCAGAGCATTATACCTATATAGAGTATGATTCATATTCACAACGTATGTTATAAGTTGAAAGTGCTACTTTTTGACAGTGGACTTTATATTCAGAACCCGATATATAAATTAACAATATGATATATATGAGATTGGTTTATATCCAATGGAGAGTTTGATGCACATTCAAAGCGTGATACAAATTCAGAGGACGATATATAGTCATACCGCAATAAGTACGCCTAGTAGCAAACATTTAGAGCATTATTCTTGTTCAGCATCTGATACGTTTCGACAGCGTGAGTCATATTCAGTAGCTGATACATATTGCGAGTGTGATAAGTGACTCATGATTCTGCTTATGAGTGAAGGGATCAACATGGATTATTACAGCCACTGCTAACATTCAATGCAGCCAAATTATTAACAAGCCTACAAACAGCGTAAGCGTGGGCAAATAAACTAGATACCAAGGACATAAGGGATGTGAAGACAAGAAAAAATTCAATTAGTGCTAGGACTACAAACCAGGAAAACTCTGTCGCTACCAGTTAACTTACAAACACGGTGCATTGTAAAATAAAACAAAAAAAAGGTTCCTACAAAACAAGCGGAGTACTTGCACAGTCTACTGCATCACCCGTTGTTCTTTGTTTCTTTCTGTAGCCTTAGGCCTGCTTGAGACCCAGATGTATCCTTGGTCTCCTATAAATCCAAGCCATTGAAAATCAAAGTGCACAGTCTCCTCAGACCTCGGTCCACTGTATGCCATTCAGGAGCAACCACAACCAATAGCAACTATTCTTACTAAGGCAAAATACTTGTCTTGTGGTCCACTCTTTAGTAATAGCCATGAGATAGGTCTTAGGTTCCTGCCATGCACCTGACACCATCAAAGACACCATCTGTGAGATGTCTGGTATTTGAAGATGTGTCCGTCAATCTGACCCAGAAGCCATTCCACGTCATTCATAGAGGGCTAAAGGATTGCATTTTCCAGATATACCACTGGCTGGGCTCTGGTGCGCACAAGCACATAAGTGTGTCTGGCCTTCCGGAAGTGTGTCACATGAAGGATATACCTATTGTGACCATCTTTCAACAACCTGGTTGCGTATAATGTCATCAAACGCACTATATGGCTGTTTCGAGTCTGGAGAATGACCCTGATGCAATTCAATACCCTACTGAGGCAGAAGACAGTGCCCTCCACGAGAGACATAGATTGCATTTTCCAGAAATACCACTTTTTTAGGCGCAGCCGCTCTCCTTGGGCACAATCGCTAAGAGATGCAGGCAGTGACTGTTGCAGCCATCCTTCCTGGGCAGCCAAATCAACCTTGATTTACATTGTCCACTCATGTGGGTTACTTTATTTTTGTGGAGGGTTAGTGATGCTCTGATTATGTGGCTTGTTGATGAGGAGAATAATAAACATAATAAAAATTCCTATTTGTAAAGCGCAAATATATCACCCCTTAAGGTTTCAACGCACTGTGGGCCGTTGTGGAGATTAAGTGAGCTATTGCCCAAAGTCACATGATGCTGAGTTGAGCTGCCACCGGAGATCAAACCGTGAGCCTGAGTCGCAAGCTCTGGCTGCTGCGATACATCCCACTGGTGTAACGAAAAGTGAGGGGACCTCCCTGCACGGTACATAGAGGGGCCCCATCCGGGCTCAATCAGGAGCTCCCCAGCAAGAGTGCAGTGCCGAGGGGGCCCCTTGGAGCCTGGGCCCCCCACACCGTGGGGGCTGCGGGGGCCTGTGTTACACCCGATACATCCGTCCCTCAAAATTCTGTGTACATCATAGACCTGAGCTATCCGTACTGTATGTGCTTGAGCGTTGAACACCACTCACGCTCATTGGTAATATTATGGTAAGGTGTACCACCAAAGACGGAAAGATTTAATATTGCAAACATGACCTGTAGCAGTTTAATTGCAGGCCTCTTGTCAAAACTTAACACACAGGAGGCAATTTTTTTTAGCAGTGAAGAACAGCCAAATGTTCAAAGCTTTTTATCGGTAGCAAATCCTGAGATTCACCAAATCGCGACTGGTAAAAATCTTTTTCTAATGTACTGTACCCATTTAGTGATTTAGAAAAGTTTTCATAATTGCGAAATGGGTTAGAAATGGTTACTAATTCTCTATTTGGAAGGCGCGTGTTTTGAGCATCCCTTCAAAATATCAAATTGGAGTCCAATGTATCAATGATTTGCGAATGAATTCCAGTCGAAAACCATTGATGAGTTACTGATAGACAAATTGGGATGGTAACTCATTTTCAGGGTTTCCTTTTGGACCTCTTCTTCTTTAGGAATTAGGGTGCCATCTTCTAGGGGAGTTTGCAGTGCCTCCCCCGCCCCCACACTGCCAGCTCTCACTGACGTTTTTCAATAGGGAACAATCTTTTTTAAAAGCAGCCGCGTTTTCTTTAAGAAACAAAATTTTGAAAAACAATCCAAGGGAGGATGGTCTGCTGTCACTTGCAGGCCACCCTAGCTGAGAATGTAGCTAATTGGAAAGAGTTGCAATTTGCACCCTGTCTAATGAATACTAATTAGGCAGGTCATTCAGTCACCGCCCTCCGATTTGGTATTTTGCAAACTGACCTACTACTATATAAGGTTCGCAATATCAGATTCTGGTTGCATAAACTTGGGTCTCAAACTGCGACCACTTTCTGTAACCATTATGTTTGTACATCTGGCCTTGTGTCTTTTTACTGTTCCTGAGATGTCATGTGAGTCGACATACCACTATCCACAATAAGCCATACCTTGCATTCTAAATTAAATATGCAAAACCAAAGATAAGGAAGAGGGTGATAAATCCATAATTCGTTAGTAATTTGTCTTATTTGTTTTTGTGCTCTAAATACATTTGTGGATTGGCATGAACCATGCAATAGAGTGGCATTTTTAAATAGTGCTTTGTGTTTTCCATGTTTGCACATTTTGGAGACTATTCAACTGGATTCTGAGGGGGGAAATATGCGAAACGTAACTCCATCACCACTCCTTTTGTTTTACCAGGTGAACCTGCAATCATATGGGGCAAGTGGAAAAGGGGTGTCGCCAATTATGCATGAGTATGAGGGACACACTTTGGTGTGGGAAGGAAATACTTTTTACTATTACATTGTTTAGTTGCAGAGGGTCAGAAGGTGCAAGAACATTTTTGAGAGCTGACTCTTGAAGAAAGAAAAGCATTGAATGAATATGAAATTTACCTTAGGAACTTGTATTTGTATTACTTACCATGAGTGAGCAATATTCTGGAACATTATCACTTTGATTTAAGAGCTCAAGTTGATACAGAGTCCATGGAAGAATATGGAACCAGTTTGAGAAAGTTGACATTATTATGCAAATTTGAGGCTGCTTCTGATGAAAGTATATGGGACCAATTTTTATCAAGTGTACCAGCGGTAAGAGAGGAGGTTTGGTTGAAAGAGGAACATCCTCTCAGTAAGGTCATAATTGTGGCAAAAAGAGTAGAACATATGTTGGTGTGTTTGGAAAATTGGGCCCAACATAGCTAGGAATGTTGGTCTTTATTCAGAGGCTGAAAAGTGTGATCCAGTGTGTGCTGTGCAGCAGAGCACATCTGCAAAAGATGGAAGATTTGGATCTGACAAACAGCAAACTTTTAAGGGTCACTGTTTTCATTGTGATAAAATCAGCATATTGTGAATTTGAGAGAATGTGCAGCTATGGATGCGGTGTGTAATTGATGTGAAAAAGGGCTCACTTTATAAAATGTTGAAGTTAAAACCAAAAAGAAGATGTATGCTGAGGTGAAAGAAGTTTGCGATGAGGTGGTGTTACAAGGTGGATGAAAGGATGAGGCCCACCCTACAGATGAAGTGAAAATTGATTGTCTACTACTGGCTATGAAGTTTGATCCATGTTCACATCTGAGCATTATCCTTAAGAAGACGTTTGAGAACTGCTTCAAATGCAGCTGAGGCTCCAGCATGGCATTTTCTATGCCCTTGAAGTGCCAGGTGAGTCCAGCATCGCACACCACAACAATCTGGGTTGTGAATTCAAGGGGAGGGGGGTAGTAGAGGGCTACAATACGAGGTGTCGATTTACTCTGCTTGAACCACGTGTGTGGTGCCACGTGTGTGGTGATCACAAACAAATACAGAGCTCAGTGTTTTCATAAGGCAGGTCAGGCTCCTGAATCAAACTAGTGTGCACAACAAGGGGAGTGGGGATGTTTTGATCAAGTGTTGCAGAATGTGCAGAAATAATACTCATCCCAGCAGGAGTGCACCCACCCCCTCCACAAAAATTGTATACATGTGCCTAGAGTATGCAAAGGTGTTTGTTAGCCACTTTGCACTTACATACTCGAACTCACACCTGGCACTGAAAATATATTTAGGCTCTTTGGCCCATGTATTCCACAAATGCAATGTCAGGAAGCTGAGATTCAGCCACACTACAAGATAGAATATATACACAGGCTTGAAACCAGACTTTAATACTGTAATTACAGGCAAGTTTATAGAAATAATGTCCGCAAGTAAGAGACTCTACAACAGGGAGAGGAAGCAACTAGAGGAAACACTTACATTTACAGAGCCTGGATGTAGATCCTCGCTCAATCTACCCTGATTTTGTAAGGTCACAACCCTGAGGAGAAAGCTTGATGCCCAAGCGATTAACAAAGGAGAGATGCTGTTGCTCTGCCTCAAGAAAACTAAGTAGGAGCAGGGCAATTAGATCAACCCTCATTTGGCCCTCCAATTGCAACAAAATGTGTAGAATTCCCATGTCAGCAAAATAGTATCGCTCACTCGCGAGACCCTCATATCAGACGTGGGTACGCATTTTATGACTATTACATAGGTGGATTCCCTTGCCGATCTTACCCAACTGGAATACTTGAGCTCTGCTCCCTCTACTAGACTTGCCTCGCAAGAGGTAGAGGAACTAGAGTCTCCTATCGCCACCCACTGGGTGAGAGCCACCATAAAATCCCTCAAACTAAGTAAAACCTTGGGCTCTGATGGGTTCACCAGAGGATTTTAGAAAACATTTTCTAGACTCTTAAGACTCCAATGCTGATGGGCCTATCCAACTTATTTGCTGACAGAAAGGTGGAGACACCCACAATGGGGAAAGTTATAGTTTTTCTCATATCCAGACCCAGAAAGGACCCTAAACTGTGCCAATCCTATAGGCCCATTGCACTGTTTTTAGAAGTGAACGTAAAGTGGTTTACAAAATGTTTAGCAAAGTGATTAGAGAATATTTTTCTAGATATTATGGTCAGGATTTAGGAGGGTTTAACAGACCCATGATAATGTTAGGAGAGTAGTAAACCTTCTCAAAGATAAGCAGAAAAGCAATCCTGGCAATACTGTTTTTTTCTGGATGCAGAGAAGGCTTTCGACAAGGTGGACCGGTACTTTGCCCAGACAAATTGCTCTGGGGAGTAGGACTCAGCTCACGTTTGAAGCCATGGTGATGGCAGGTTATTTTTTAACCACATCCAGAATAAGCTGAAATGGAGGAATTTTAAATCCTATAAAGCTTACCAGAGGTAACTGGCAGGGATGCCCTCTTTCCCAACTTCTTTTTGCCCTCAGCAAACTATATGTTATGGCCAGACTAGGATATTAAAGGAATCCCTTTCGGGCTAGTGTACTCAAGATAACCCTCTTCGTCAGTGGTACACTCCTCACATTGTCTTGTCCTGCCGCTTCCCTCACACAACTGGTGAAGCAGTTAGAATTCTTTGAAAAGATAGCGGGTTTCATGATAAACCCTGATAAATTCTAGATATGAAACCTTACTCACAGACCACTGCATTAGATACCTAGGTAGCAACATTACCACTGTAGTGTCAGACATATAGAAGGCTATTCTTCCAACCTTCGTCCCTTCCCTCAAAAGCGAGTTATGGAACTGGTCTCACCTTTTCCTCTCCTGGATGGAAACAATCCGGACTATTAAAATGACCATCCTTCTTAGGACCTTGTAAGTTACCCATCCTATGGAAATAATTTTGTGGCTACTACCTGGGGAAGATGAGCCTTTTATTTATATGTGGAATTGGCTGCCCTAAGGTCTTTCCAAAACTTCATCGATCTACTGAACAGAGAAGTTTGGCCCTTCCTGACTTTGTTACATTATAGGGCAAGCCACCATTGCATCCTTGTAGACAGGTGCCTACACACCACATATAAAATGTGGCCTCCTAGGAAAGGGCTGTTGCAGGCAGGACGCTTAGGGATGCGCTGTGGAGATGAAGGGAATGTAGACCAACCAATGTTAATTGAGCGGACCACACAACAGTGTGGGACAGCATTTGCGAGCATGTGGAGCTTACCACATTTCCATCTATGTACATCCCAATTCACTTTGCCCAATCTTTCATACCTGTCCCTGTGGCCCTACGTGACAGATGGAGTATGGTTGGGTGTATTATGATTTCCAACCTGTTCAAAGAAGGCACTATTAATAATTTAAATCTTACAAGAGTAGCTTTGGTATGGATGGGGGAGGGGGGGGGGGGGGGGGGAGAGATTTCACTACTCCCAGTTAAGTCACAGTGTAATGCCTCCAAAAATCAAGGCAGCTGCAACAAGGGACATAACGAGATTTGAAAAGTGCATTGCAGGAGCAGCCGGTCCAAAATATATGGTTGTCGAATATTTAGCGCTTTCTGGCTGATTCACCAATGGGGCCTAGTCTATAGGGGCAGCTCCTCCGCTATGGCGGGGGAGCGCCGGCCCGCTGAGGCAAATGAAAAATGGAATGGTCTAACTGCAGATCATTTTATTTTTCATCCTGTGGCTGTCTTGGTGGTGGAGCCACAGCGCTGCAGCAGGGCGATGAGTGGTGGGCCCTGATGTCAGTGCACATGACGGTTTTGCCAGCCGTCTCAGGCCAGCCAAACAGTCATGCGCGCTGACATCTCTCCAACCCAGCTGTGTTGCTGGGTGGAGAGATCAGCAGGCACAGGCTCCCAGGTCCAGATGGAGAGCTAAACCAGTGTGCTCCGCCCAATCCCTACATTGCTCTCATGGTGAGAGCAGCGTCGGGAGTGACCACAGAGGAAGCTGGGAACTTCAGCCTGCACCAAGAAGACAAGACAGGGGAGCAGGGCGGCGAGCAGAAGACCAGCAGGTAAGTTTCTTTAAAAAAAAATATATTTTAGCCCCCTCATGCTGCCTCCTGCCCGCGCTCCCCCCACGTGCTTCTACCCCCCTCAGCACTGCCCCCCGCCCCACCACATTTATCTTACATCAGGCAATGCTGCTAGCCTGGCCTACATAGGGTAATGAAGGGCTACTATAGCTAGTGATAGTCCTGAAAAACAATGGAAACTAATGTGAGGCAAGAAGGGGGCTAACAGCATGCAAGGTGGAGAGGCCCATTAAAGGTAGTTTTGTATATCCACCCTGTAGGATACATAGGCTGTACCTGCCTGGATCCCACTACGCTGGTGAGGATGTGGTATGCTGGAAGACTAGATAGCTGGTGGACCTTCCTCTTCATTAGGCCATTTTGGGATGAAATATTAGCTGCCTATAAAGAAATATTAGGCTACGCTATCTCTTACGACGTCTCATTTGTCATTGTAAGTCGCTCACTGGCACCTCCAACTGTGGCACATATTAGCCATAGATACATTGTCCAAAATCCTCCAAGGCCATAAGACATTTAACTGTCAATGGAATCCACTTCTTTTCTTTCTATCTGTGGGTAACTATGTTGTCATGTCCACCATGATTGAAAGGGTCTTGAACCTGGACTCGTCTTTATCTCTGACAATACTGGCTATGCACGCGTATGTACTCCCACTTATAATCCCAGGTGATCCAACCATTGCTGTGTCTCACTGCAATATTTTACTGGACCATTTCTGTAAGGAGCCCTGGATAGTCCACATTGGTTTTTCTTGTCAGGGGATGAGGTGGGAAGATGGGTGCGGAGAGCGGGCAGAAGGCTATGCCACAAGCAGTGAAGGTCCTCTACTCCTTTTGGCCTCCTGTGATGTCAATGCTGCTGTCAGTCTTTCCCATGGTTTAAAAGCAATAAAAAGAGACCAGTTATAAAAAATAAAATGCCTTAGGTCTTACTCTTTAGTTTCTAGCCTCCCAGTTTCACGTAGTCTACCTAATGAACATTTAACCACAGGACTTTGCTGATTTACAGTCATATGATGTCTAGTTCTGTAGATGTACATGGACTGTGATTTAAATCCTCATAACTTATAACAGGACTTGTGTGTTTACCTCTGTACCCAATCTCAAACGTGTTGAATCTAACATAGAGCGGCTTCTTACAAAATATGGACACTCGATGAAGCATGGCAGAATAAGCCATCCCAAGTCCAGGTCACCATGTGAGACTGTAATACTTGAAAATGCAAAGAGAATTGATTCCTAGGGACTTGGGGATACTTTCAATGGAATTGTGCAGATCTCGCCAGACAGTGGAAACAAGTGATTCACCTTCTGTGTGACCTCCAAGACCATTGCCGTTGATTACAGGATCACAAGATGTGAGTAGAGGCCGATTGCTAAGATGGTGTTTCACCCACCCCCGCAGTGCCGAAAGACCAGGTTTTACGAGGTGGTGTTCCTGAAATACTTGTCACAAGTCTTAAGCGCTAATGGGATGGAACTGCTTCCAGGATTATTTCTGTAGACTGGAACCAACCCAATTCAACAGATAAAATATCTGGGGTCCTTTCCAGTGGATGCTACACAAAGACTTTCACATGCCCTGAACCAGCACTGGAGCAGAAACCAGGACAATGAAGACCCAGGAGTAATGGGCTTGAGAAATAGCCTCCTTTATTTGGGCATGTTAACGAAAGAGAGGTTTACTAGAATTGGAAACCTAAGTTAAACCTTTAGCCTGAAGCATACTTTACCTCTTCAAACACAATACTATGGCATCTTGGGGTATGCCCATTTTCTAAGCTTATTATGGCCCCTTTTAAATTGTTAGTTTTAAAAACTTTTACCTAAATTCACCAGTTTGTAAATTTATGTATTTATGAGATAACGGGGAACCTGTGGCTTAGCATCTACCTCGGCATTATGTTCACCGTGTAAATAATATTTACTGGATTGCGTATTTTGCACACACCATTTTTATACCCTTACTGCTCTGGGGTTCACATTTGTATATTTATTTCTTCCGACTTTTAAACTGTTCCTTTTAATAATGATGTAGGTTTATTGAACTGTGTTGTATTGGAAAAATGATATGGTTTTATTGATTTTCGGTTTTAAAAAAATGTACACTTTGATGATCTGTGTTTTAAATTAGATCTAATAAAGTTATTATGAATGAATGAAGACCCAGGAGTAATGGACTTGAGAAGTGAAGTGTAAAAAATGTTGGGTGGAAATCCATGGTCAAACCATAGACAAAATACCGGAAGTCCCTCTACTAGGGAGACCGGCGGAAGGTTTATACCTACTGCTCTCCCAGGTGGGCACGCATATATCCCACCTTTTTTAGAGGTCAAACACACTGCCTTATCACTCTGGGGGTCAGGCTGCTACTGCATCCTACGAACTTTGGCTATACAAACTTTGGGTCCTAATGAGTCATGGGAAAATTGCACAGGACCTGGCAGGAAAACCTGGTCAATTTGTGAAACCCGGCCTTGCTATACTTGACATAGATTACAGAGGCCAATCACAAAAGGAGGAGGGAGCACACTACCTGCACACCAGCACTTAATTAGCCCATATGCATTGTGGTAAATGCAGTGCAAGTTAACACTCAGATTACAAGGGCCTTACCTGTCTGCAGTGTCTTAGAGCCTTAGGCTTTGGTGCTTACACCACGATGTCCTTGTTTGGAATGGCAATGCGCCAGGGTGATTGATGCGTCTCAATATTTTCAATCCTATAAGTATGTGGTCAGGGGTGAAGGAGGGACAGGAGTTGTGTGTGTGTGGGGGGGGGGTAGGTTTTGGTGGGTATACCCGCCTACAGGTTGTATTCATATCTACTAAATGCACAATAAAAAAACGATTGAAACTAAAAACACGAGTACAAAACATAAGCATATCACCACATTATCCACTATATATAAGGGTTCATAAAATGACAAAGAATTTATGTGGACTTCATAGGTCAATGTTGGAGGGAAATCTGAGAAAGAAACACCAAGACACAATTGGCAAAGTAATATAGGTTCACTTAAATACTACAGGGGAGAGCAGTCACCTCCGTGGAGATGCAATATGATGACGAAATACTGCACACAGGCACCGAAATTTATAGGTAGAAACGTCAGATGACATAGTGACCGTTAGTAATTTCCGTGATGACAAACAGAAACCCATCATGTGGGTGTTTGTTCTTAGAATTTGAGCATTCAAATCACGTTTATGTAACCTCACAATGCTTGGTCATGTCTTGCTAAAATACTAACTTGGTCAAGCTATCTGACCTTTACATGTGGTTTCGTATGCCAGGCTATCTGACCTTTAAGTGTGGATGTGTGGCTTCTGCAGAAGTGTGCACATGTGCGTCAGTATTTTCTAAGGCAGGATGAGATATCCGGTGTCTCATCCTTTGTACGTGTTCTCAGGCAGGGGTGTGATGAACCGCCGCACTTAAAGGGGAAGTGTGCTTTTATGCGATTGGTGCGTGTATCTCGGCTCATTTCTCTAGATGAAGATTGTGGTGGTCTATCTTGTGACCTATTTTGTATGATGGCTCATCTGCACTAACCACCAAATGTTCAATCAAGTTTCCTGAAACTGAAGGTATATTTGGCCTATTTTAGTGCAACAGATCAACTGAACTAACCACAATATGTACGCCAGCATAACCGCAACTTTCCTAGAATTTTGAGGTTGGCGCACCCCCCGAGCACGGTTGGATAAAAGGAGAAGAGGGGACAGCTGAAGCGGAGGCACAGGTTCGGCGCTGGAAGTTGTTATACTCCTTTGGTAGGGCCGTGCTCCTCGGAGTGAAGCTTTCAGTCTCACTCAAGGATTACATGAATGTTTGAAGTTGGGCACTGTGAAGGTACAAGTCGTAGGGGCAGGAGAGCCTGGCTGATGGATTTGATGTCACAGGACACCAGTGCTTTATTTGTAAAATATTAAGTGCAAGTTCTTACATTTTTTTTACGAGGCCACACCACTTCCCCCGGCTCTGCCCACTTCTTCCAGTGGCCCCACCCACTTCCTTTATTGGCTCCACCCACATCCACAATCCTCAACACATTAGAGCCACCTCCACGAGTTCCCAGAAGCTGAAGACCTGGCTCTTCACATAAGCACCTTAGGGACCTCACACCTACACACCTGCCCAAGTGCCTGTATACCCTCTTGGGTGATTAGTGCGCTATGCAAATCAATATACCATAGTATAACATATGAAAAGCCTATGACAAAAACTTAAAAGTGAACTCAAATTATAGAATGTGTGTAAATCTCAAAATTCAGCTTTAGGAAAGGTCATTTGAGGCAGCTTTGGAAACTAAAGATAATGTGCTTGTACAGTTCTCTTTAAAAGAAAGGAAGGGATGTAGGAAGGAATACATTAAAAAAGGCAGCAACAAATGCAGGCAGGAAGGGGAGTACTGGAGTGAGGAAATAAGTAATGGATGAAAGAAGGAGGTAATAAGAAAAGAAAGGGAAAGTAAGAAATTTAGGGATCGAGGGAGAAAAGAAGTGGACGATGTGTGATGGATGAATAGAAAGAAGAAAGGAAAGGAGGAAGAAAAGCAGAAGGAAGGGTTGAGGATGAGAAAGGAAGACATTAAAGAAGGGATGAAGGAAGGAGCAGGAAAAAGGAAGGAATGAAGGGAGGAAGAAATGCACCAAGTGAGGAAAGATGGGGAATGAATGAGGATGTATCGAAGAAAGAATGGAAAGAAGAAAGTAGGCATTGGCTGGAGGTGCAGAGGACGAGAAAAAGGAAAGGAAAACAATGGGATGAAGGAAAGAAAGGAGGTCAGGGGAATGGATGCGAGTATGAAAGATACTGGATCAAGGAGGGACAGAGGGAATAATGACAGTACAATGACAATAGTACAAAGAAATTGAGCAACAAAGGATTAAAATACATTTCTGTGTCTAACACACCATGTATATTTGTAAAGCACATATTCTTCAGAGGGGGGCCTTGATACTGAATTAAAAGTGTTGTTATCAAGCTCAATGGCACTACTTTTATCGACCTCAGAAAGATGAAAGACTGAGTGGCCACGCCGTGATTTAAATGTACGAACCTAGATCAAACAGATTCCTGGAGTGGATATAAAGATATGCGCAATAAGGAAAAACAAATGGGTGAGGGAGGAAGGAGGAGAGGTCTGAAGGCAACGAAAGATACAAAGATACAAATGTGGTCAAAGAATGTGAAGAATAGTGCGGAAAGCAGATATTGGGAGTGCAAGATTGGAGTGACATGATGAGAACAAAAAGTGGAAAGAGGAGAAAAGCAAGGGAAGAAGAGCAGACAGCAGGAGCGCATGAAAGAAAAAGATGGAAAGATGAAAAGTAGTTAATGAGGGGAAGCGACGATTAAGAGGAAACGTAGACGCAGGGCAGAAAGTGAAGGAAGTATGGAGAGAAGCATAGGAGTGAGGTGTGCAGGGGAGTAAGAAAAGCAGATACTGATGAAGATCCGCTTTTTCCCTTGCCCCCCCCCCCCTCCCCACCCGTTCTGGTGTAGCTTACATGTGACTCTGCTCCGACCATTAGGATAGAACTATAGGGATATGGAGTAAAGTGCTTTTCATGTTTTGGACTGAACCTTAAAGGAGGAGCATAGAGAAGGGGCGATCTTTATATGTTCCATTGATTTACTTCCTTTCCTCCAGAAATCCCTATAGTTATAATTATCGTCAGACCAATTGGGGGGGGCAGATACCAAACCCTGCGGGGTTAGAGCTGAATTCCCTGTAAGCTTTCCCTTCCCGAGTTTGCCTTCCCCGTTCTGCAAATGTTTTGAAAAAGGAGGGAGGACCTGGGTTGGTTCTACCCAACTTGAGACCCCAGGCTCGCTTGACGCACACCACCGGCACAAAGTAAGCACTAGGAAGGACGCAACTAAATTGGCAGGTCTCTTGGGAGGGGCATACACAAGATGGACAAGGAAAGCCATTGAATAAGAAGCAGGCAACTGAGAATGGCAGGAAAGCCAACCAATTGTAATCAATGGGAGGGCTCTAAGCTCCTGTATGTTCTTTGTAAGCCCACAATATGTCTCGCAACAGCGCATTTACTGTCTTGGAAGCTCTAGGACTAGGACACAGACCTGGAAGCATAGAAACATACAATGAAACTGATGCACAGCCTAATAGATGAGAAGACAGGCTAACAAATATACAGAGAGACCACTGGGCGAACGGAAAGCTAATATGGGACATTGATGATTTATACTTTGGAATTTATCAATGTTGGACTTGGCATCTGGCGTGGTTTCCCCTGACACTCTGCCTTTACCTCTTGTATTTTTGATGCTGAGCTGGATTTCGTTTTTGCGGACTTAAATACTTTGGGCACTTTGCCACTGCTGATCAGTATCAAAGTGCAAGTGCTCCCTGTGTAAATTGTTGTTACAATTGGTTCTCCCTGATTGGCATAGTTGATTTACTGGTAAAGAACACTGAAGTGTGCTAGGGCCTGTAGATCAAATGCTACTAGTGGGCCTGCAGCACTGATTGTGCCAGCCACACGAGTAGCTCTGTAAAGGTAACTCAGGCCTGCCACTGGAGTGTCTGTGCGCAGTTGTTAACTGCCATGTCGACTTGGCAAGTGCACCCACTTGCCAGGCCCTAATCTTCACTTTTTCTACATGTAAGGCACCCATATGGTAGGCCCAAGGTGCCCCCCTGTGCAGGGTGCAGTGTATGTGAAAGGTAGGGTATGTACTGGTGTGTGTGACATGTCCTGATTGTGAAATACTACCAATTTCATTTTTCACCATTGAAAGGCTATCTTGCTCCATAGGATAGAATCGGAGTTTATTTATAACATCTTCTAAATATAACAAATATAACTTCCCATTGGGACAAGATAGAGAAATAAAGTTTAGGCTCTCTGAACTCAGAATTTAATGCCACATCTTTTAGTAAAGATGGTTTTTAAATTGTGTGTTTGAAAATGTCCCTTTTAGAAAGTAGGCATTTTCTACATTAACCATTCTGCGTGCCTCTGCCTGTTTGTGGATTGACTGTCTGGTTGTGGAGTGACAGGGGCTGGGGATGAGCATTCACTGTAGCAAGCCACTGCGGGGGTGGGGGTTGAGGTGTGCCTGGCCCTTCCTGGACGACTCAGAGCAGGGCTGAATAGACCTTGGCTGAATTTAGAGTAGTGGCAGGAGATTTCCTTGCACCTGAATGGAGCCTGTCTCCCTTGCACAATGCTGTCTCCACCCCCTGAAGACATGATACACCAGTGAGGACAGAACTGGTTTGGACTGGGCTCAGAGACCCTTAAAACACAAAGAGAACAAATCCATTTTGGGGTATTAGTATTAGACCTAAAACCCCTGAACTTTAGACTACTTCTGGAATCAAGAGGAACCTTTGCCAAGGATAAGAGCTGGAAAAACTGAGGAGAAGTATTGTCCCTTTGGTGTGCTGTCTGGGGTTGGCCTGCAGTAGCTGTTTCTGCCAAGGAAGGAGAAGGACTTTGCTGTGTGCTGTGTCCCTCTGCTGGAGGAAGATCTCCAAGGGCTTGAGTAGAGCTTGCCTCCTGTTCTGAAGCCTCAGGAACACAAAGACTTCACCCCCAGCTTCCCTGACCTTCCTTGCTGGGAGTTTTTTCTGACCTACTAAGAGGTGCCTGTGACTGTGTTGGGCCTCTGGAGGTTGTTCCTGCTGTTGGGGGCTGGAAAAGCAATGCCCCTACAAGGAAATTGATGCATCGCTCTACTTGCGGCAGTTTTCCCGACGCAGCACCGCCGTGCGAGAAGAATTGCCATGCATCGCTGTGCCGCTCCCAAAACTTACAGCGCCTATCGCCGCTGCAAGAACTGATGCATCGAGGGATCACGGCTGAAGAAACCGATGCAGCGCCACTCGACGAAGCGGCATCCCGGATTTCCACACATCGTACCTGTGCCGCAAGTTTTCCCGACGCACCACCCACGGACCAGAACAGTCTCAGAATCGACGCATCACTTCCCCCTACAGACCAGATTAGATATCACTTCTCCTGCGTGCCACAGAACTGTCGCATCGCCTCCCCATGGTCTCAGGAACTGACGCATCTCTGTGGCTGGTTGGCCTTGTGAGAGAAATCATGCATCCATAGTTTTCTATGGGTGAAGTTGTGTGAAACCTTTTTAAAGCCATATTCTCATTACATGTATGTTGGATTTTTGTCGTTTTGGTCTTGTTGAGTTTAGATAAGGATCCTTTATTTGTCCTAAACTGGTGTGGTGTCCTTTTGTGGTGTTATCACTTGTATTACTGTGTGTTTTGAGTGCAAAAACTTTACACATTGCCTTAGGGATAAGTCTGTCTGCTCGTGCCAAGCTACCCAGGGGATGAGCAGGGGTCATCTAAAGTGTGTATCCCCCTTACCCTGACTAGAAGCAAGGGTCCCTATTTGGACGAAGGTACCTACCTATGCCAACTAGAGACCCCCATTTCTAACAATTAAATAAAAGCAAACCCTGAAAGAATGATGGGCCAGCCACCTTAGTAAAGAGTGTGGAGGAATTCAATTACAGATGTCTTGACTTCAAAATTACAGACTGTGGTCCTTGTTCTGGCAGCGCCTGCTCTCCTTAATTAATTAAGTAAAATGCGTTAATTTAGTGTTGCTTGCTGAATCTCTAAAAAGCTTTTTCTCTCTGGGAGGCCCTGCTAAAAAGTATAACGAAAGGAAATCATATGCAATTGCTGAGTGATGCCATTCATGGTTTTGTCTTTATTTGTTATGACAGATCAGATATTTCAAAGATAGACTTTAAAACATATGTATATCACAGAGGAAGAGAGCTCATCGGAGAACATTTTGCTTTTCATGGAATCATTGTCCATGCTTCTCTTTCCTGGAGCGACATTTAATTACAACCGTGTCACATCACACATTGTATTCTGTCTGGGATTGCTGAATGTGAGACAGGACTGTTAATGGGCGCGTAAAGCGTAAGGCTGATTATGAATGGAGAACCGCACCAGGCACTTGTGCAGTCTCCGGGAATCAGACACTGATACCAATATTAGCTCATATCCACCTCGCATCCATAGACTGCACCATTTAAATTGCATTACTGTAAAGGAATGCAACTGTACACAAATTACGTTGCAACATTTTTCCTAATGCACACACAAGTATTATATTTGGCACTGTGCTAATCACGGCCGTTTATATTCCTACCATAAGCCTCAGCAGTAATCTGCACGTTTGTTAGCAGAGAAGTGTCGATGAGTCGCCTTGGGAAAAACAGAAAAACTATATAATTTTAACATAGACCCCATTTTACTTAGAATACTGATTGGATGTTTTTAGGTCTCGCCTGAGCCAGCGCTTTAGCGCTGCTCTGGCGAGAGCTATAGAAAACGGGGATTTGGAAGTGCAAACGAGTGCTTTTCAGGCCCCCAACTACAGTGCATGTGCGCCGGGCGCGCACCATTTGGCAGCCTGCGTGTACATTTCGCGGGCGCTTTGATGTTCTGAGTGAGCCGCGCGGCCACTGAGAACATCAAAGCGGCCGCGATAGTGCTCACCATATGCCAGCCTTCCCTGTGTTGCTTTAGCCCCCCCCCTCCATGTTACCCGTGTGGCTCACTTTCTCTTTCATGGCCGCGCGGCGTCAATTTCACGGCCGCACGGCCAATGCTTGCTGTTCAAAAATGTTAAAGGGGGAATGCAAGCTACACTTATTTCCAACTTGTGTTTTTGTGCTTTAGCTCGTTCACGTAGCAAGATTTAAAGCATTAAAAGCATTTCAACAAATTTTCTCAAACTGCATTTAATTTCATGCTCATCTTTCATTCCATACCTAAACACTATTAATTACTTTATTTTAACTATATGTTCGTGCAAGATGCCCCTTATGGGTTTAGTTAACACCTTCACAGTGAGATTATGTATCTACTTACTTAGTGTGACAGGAGTGAGTACTTTAATTTGCCACTTCATAAATCTTAGTGTAGATTAACACTTCAATAAAACAGTCCGATAGTTTAATTTATTCTTTCAAAGTGTCGTGACCCGAGTCAATCTCAGCCATGTTCTGGGCCCCGCATAGGATGCTCATACACAATTGCAGGTGTCGCCTCCTTTGGAACCTTATGTGACAGAACAGAAAACCACTTTGCACTGGAATGTACTTATAACGAGAGCATTGAAGTGCAAACATATAGCTTGTCCTACGTTTATTGGAATGACACTAGTGCATCAATTGAGTTCGAGAAAAGATTTGTTTGTAGCTTTTCGAGTCTTTACCCAAATGATGCAATCAAACAATTGGTTGTCAGTGAGGCAGAAGTACACTTTTCCCTGTAAGATAAGGGAACGAGGGAAGAGAGCTTCTTAGATAGAATGCTGTTAGTGTCAGGCCGGACTTGGTTCTTGAACCAATTCTTCTTTTTGGGGATAGTACCAGTCCGTTTCAACCTGCACCTGGGACACCAACCTGTAAACAGTCTTGGAGTAACATTTCATCGGTATGATGACACTTAACTGTTTTCAAGATGAGAGCAGAACACGTCCTTGAATCATTTTGCCGACTGCCTAGTTGAAATACAAGAGGAGGCAAAAAATCCACACAATTACAGTTCAGCTACTCTTCCCCTCCTCTCCCCCCCCACCCCCACCCAAAACAGCGATGCAGCTGCTAGGCATGGCAAGTTTAACAGCTCTGGTTTATGCTTTTGATTAATTGACTGTGCCCGGCTGTAAGCTTCTCACTCGATAATGAAGTTAATGTTGCTTTCCACATCAGAGCCACGGACGAAAGCCATAGTGCCAGTTCGAACTACTGTGGCCAGTCAAACATCTAGGCGCTAGTAATACCCTCATTGACTACAGAATAATGGCATTAACAAGTTTACCGCGAGCTCTCACTGGACCTTTAAACGCCGAGCTACTCATGGCAGGCGAATTAAGCTCTGTTACTAGGAAATGTGATGACACATCTCATGTATTTGCTGAACTACAAGAATACCCCCAAAAGCACGGTTTGTCATGAGAGCAGCTTTTTTTTTTACCCTAAAAATTACCAATGCCAAACAAGCATTTGCAATGCAATAGGTCTCGCAGTTACACGAGTTAAAGCTATTGGCATTGTAAATGACAATGCCAATAGGCATTGTTATTTGCAATGTCAATAGCTCAAACTCGCGTAAATGCGAGACCCAATGCATTGCAAATGCTTGTTATTTCTTACTGTCTATCCTTTTTTGATATTAACTGGCTTGTCTTAAATCTCTCACCTCCAACTGCTCTGACCTGTTACCCAGCTCTTTCTTACTCACAGGAAGTTTAGAGGACTCATGACGGTTTCCTCTGCCACTTGCTCAGCTTGCTCCGCGTCCTCTCCTCGAAATCAACTGCTCCTTCTCTCTTGCGAAAAGATTCCTTCGCTGGGGGCAGGGATGGGGACACCCAACCAGCTCTCACGCTGCCAAAAAGGCTCCAGGAGCAGATTCACGCCGAGGCTTGTGTCTCATTCGCACTGAGGCCTACCTGTCCCTGCAGAGCCTCAAAGCTGCCTCCAGCCACAAGCCCGCTCACCGCTTCAACCCTTGCTCCGCAGCTTACCGGCCCGGATCAAGCCTCAAGCAATGAGCAAAACTCCACCATGAACAAAGTTGGCACCTGTAACGCTCCTCTGGAGCATACCCGTGGCTCTCAATTCAATAGACCCGGCCCGGAGAAATCATTGCTGATGCTAAGCAGTGGAAACCACAGGCATAAATGAAGCACTGCCAGACACAAGTACATTTTCCTGTACTGCCTGGCATTTAATGTACATTTTTGTTTTGGTAAAACATTTTTTATCGAAAAAGAACAAACATCAGCATTACAATGACATCACTGAGGGAGCAATACGATAAGCATCAGCAGTATAGTAGGTAGGTTACAGACTACAAGCATACATGGTGGCAGGTCTAGGGTGATGGGGGGGGGTGGGGTCATCCATTGCAGGAGCCAAGGGCGGCTGACATACATCTCCACTATAGGAGTTCCACAGGCCCCACACACGAGACCATTTGCTGGGGCATCCACGAGCTACATATATAGTCTTTTCTCTGAACATTGCCCAGTCCAAGACTTTTTCCCAGTCATGTACTGTAGGTGGGAGTGGAGCCCCCCCATCGCTGGGCGATATTCCTCTTGGCTAGCATTAGCCCCAATGTAACCCACTGCGTCAAGCAAACATTTAAATCAGTTGGTTCCCAGATATTTAAGAGACACCTACGGGCCTCCACTCGGAGCTGCACCGACAGAACGGTATTGATGCCATGAATTTCGCGCCAATAGGGTTGGATCTGTGCACATTCCCAAACTATGTGGAAGAAGGTTCCCAGCTGGCCACATCCCCGCCTGCAGGCGCTCTCATCTGCCCTTCCCATTCATACCAATTGGGGCCCCGTTACATAAATATGGTGGAGGAGTTTTAGTTGGGCAAGTCGGAGACGAGCTGGTATTGCTACTACTTTGGGAGAGGAGACTGCCTCCTGCCACTCCTCGTCGTCCATTTCTATGTCATCCCCTGTCCACTTCTCTCGGAGGGCCCGGAGAGGGTCGTAGAGGTTATTGACCAGTTTTTTATATATCAGGGAAATGGTGCTGTCAGGGAGATGACCGTCTAGCACTCTATCCTCCAGTGGGGATGATTCCGGCAGTGTGGTCTTGGGCTGTAGGTGTGTACGGAGTGCCGTGTAATGGAAGCACTCTGATTCGGCCAGGTTATATTGCTGTTGCAGCGCTGCAAAAGACTTAATATCTGATTTGTCCCACAAATCCCTTATGTAAGCAATACCTAGGAGATCCCATTTGTCGAATCCCTTACTCCTCCACAGGTCACCCAATTGCTCAGAGTCCCATAGCGGTGTTGCGAGCGTTAGCTTATGTCTCCAACCTAGGCGATTAGTGGCTGCATGCCAGATCGGAGGCTCGCCCGCCACCACGAACAAGAGGGATTTGCTCCAGTTTATGGAATAACCGGAGTACCGCCCAAAGATCTCGAAGATATCCAAAACCACTATCAAAGATCTCCTAGGGGAGGACAAATATAGAAGGATGTCGTCCGTGTAGAGGGAAATACGGTCCTCCCAGTCCGAAGACCAGCGCATACCCCTGATCATCTGATCCTGACGTATCTAAGCTGCCAGTGGCTCCAGCGCGAGGGCAAACAGCAATGGAGACAGGGGGTAGCCCTGCCCAGCTCAAAGGCGGCTGACTTCTTGTTGTTAACCACCACCTGGGCCATAGGTTGGGAATACAGTAACCGCACCCATTGTGTGTACTTCAGACCAAACCCCAATTTCTCCAATACCGCCCACAGGTAAGGTCATTCAATGGTGTCAAAGGCCATGGCTGCGTCTAGGGAGACTAAAACCGCCGGTTCCAGTATCGAAGCCGCTCTGCCCAATACCCCATGAACTCTGCGTAGATTCAGCGCAGTGTTGCGATGCGGTATGAAACCCGACTGATCCAGGTGGACCAAGGTCCCAATCACCGTCAAGCGGCGAGAAGCGAGGAGCTTAGCCTGGATCTTGGGCTCCGCATTCAACAGGGATATCGGTCGATAAGCGCCACATTCTGCCTTGGGCTTCCCTTCCTTGTGGATAGTAACTATGGTGGCAGTACGTTGGTCCAATAGAAAGAGTCCCGCTTGCCTAGAGTCCTCGTACATGGCCCTCAGGTACGGGGCTAATTTGTCTGGTTTGAGGACATGGCCCCGTATCACTGTCTTAAAGGCCTCCCAAAGCACCTGTGGGGATTCCACCGAGGCCTGCCTGGCATTTAATTTTGAGAAAATTGGTGTCTATTACGCGCTTGGTGCGCCTAATAGACACCAATAGGCCATGTGGTTTCAATTATCGTACCCAGACACGGGCGCGATAAATGAAACCACATGGCTCGCTGTGGCGCGCACACCACTTGCAAGCTTCTTTTTTAGTTTGGATCCATTTCACTGTGAAGCAACCCGCTGGAGCTGGCTTCCGAGGCAGCCTTCAGCGAGGCGCAGAAATGGATCGAGGTGAGTGTCGGGGTGAGAGGGCCTGCCCTGGCAGCCCCCGCGCGGTCAGGTTCGGTGTCCCCCTTTGCATGGCCGAGTAAGTCTGGTTTTACTTGAACTTGTGGTTCACTTTCTCTCTTTGACTTCTCAATCTTTTAAGCTGCGCTTCTGCAGATATGACCTCCCTGTACGTACCAGCGAGTGGTTGCTTTCTGTAATCGGAGCTAAATGAGACTGAGCGCCGCGAGGTTTCTAATCTTGCAGGCGAGCCCCTGACAGTCTGTGAATGCCACTGAAATGGATTAGATGCAAAGCACAGCCTTCATTGCATGCAGCGCCGTGAGGGTTTGTTGTGCGGTGCTACCACTGCAGACCTTTTGTGGCACTCCTTCCTGCCTATGTTGCTCGTCATAGGGTCTGTAGCGCAGCAGCCGAAAAAAGGGGACTTAAAAGTTGTCTATTTTGATTTCGAATGAATTTGAAATGTTCTCTGCCATTTTTTACTTGTGCCTTCGTTACTGTTGAAGCGTGACTGCGTGACGTGAATGCTACGAGTATTAATACCTGGGATGCACTATTCGTTATTTGCCGTGTAACAGCACATCTATGTCTGTGCAATTCACTGTGTTGCATTTAAATCCAACTTGCAGTAATGTGGTGCTGTGCCACCAAACTCCCTGGGGTCTGTCCCTGCTCCCCGGGGTCTGTCCCTGGTTTTAGTTCTGGTGTTAACTGAGGCCTTTCCATTTTTACTAAAATGATATATATACTATTTTTATAAGGACTTTCAACCTGCACTCTTCACACATTGGCCTGTTATTTTGTCATTCGCATTTTATTCCGCACACTACAGTATACAACATGGATCAATGTGGGTCAGCCCGTTTTAACCAGTTCAAAAATATTTTTAAAGGCCCAGGTGCTTCTCCAGCAATAACTTTTTGCAAAATCTTGAAAAACTAAATAAGCACTGAAAAGCCAAAAGGGTGCCTGACAACCCCCAAGCTATTGGCTTAGCCAAAGATTGTTTATAGTTCTTACTGGTCTGGGGTGACACAGTTTAAGGCGAATACGTGGTTGTTTTTTATTACTAAGTAGTAGAATAAAATGGCTTGTTTGATAAGGGGATTCGCGAAAGTCTGCACATTTATGTTGAGTGTGGACATGTGCAGTCCAAAAGGGACATGTGCAAGTCCAATAGAACATTGCTTTGCAGTCTGATAGAGGACTGGGCACTGTGTCTCATTCTGATGCAAGTGGCAACACTCTAGTGACACTGCAGGATTAGGGAGTTACATCCATCGACTGAGCACATGCGTGAGAAGTATGGTAGATAGAGAACCCTGTGATATGACACCTGGCTCAGTGTATGCTGACATGTACATGTTCACCGAGAGGGATTGAGAGCAATGATGTACATGGAGCCCTGTGTAGTTACACTAGATACACTATGTTCATGTAAAATAAGACAGAGAAAAAAAGGTTGTGGTCTGAAATATGAACCGGGAATGGGGAAGATGGCTACAGTGAGGCAAATGGCATCCTGTGCTGCTGGACAATAGAATACATGCTTGTAAATAAACTATAGACCATGTGTTACACTTGAGAGTAATTTACACATGTAACTTTACTCTTAAACCTTTGAATTCTTTTATTTCTTTTGACTATTCACAAAATTATATTGTAAAATTATTAAAAATTGTGGACTTACATGTTTGAGCCCAACTTACAAGTGTTAATTGCTATTAAGAACAAGCATTTTAAATGCAATTGGTCTCGAATTACTAAAAGCTTGAGCTATTTGCATTGCATTGTTATTTGCAATGCCAATAGCTCAAACTCTCAGTAATGCCTGACCTATTGCATTGCAAATGCTTGTTTTTAGGAGGTCATTGAGACACTCCACAGTGCCATTGCTTTGGGGGTGGTCAGCTCAGGAGAATTTGTGTGTCATTCCTAACAAAGTGGTTAGGTGGGAGAACATATTATTGATGAAGTGTGTGCCATTGTCGAATATGATTTCCCTCAGGAACATCCCACCGAGGTAATACCTCACAGACCAGAAAATTAGCAGCAGACTTGGCATCATAGTGGACACACAGTCCTGCTTTAGTACTGATGGTGCCCGGTGCGACAATGTTTATTGGCGCCCACCCAATGTCTACCTCTGCCATGGATTCCCTCAATACCACCCTTTAACAGTGCCCCTCAAGTCTCCATAAACCCTCTCCAACAGATGCATTTGATTAGTTTTATAGTGCCACTCATAACAGTGTAGGGTGTCAGAGCACTTTACATTACACCCACATTATACAGAGATGATCAATCATACGTGTGTAAATGAGTGTATAGGAAATGTTACACAAGACTGAGAAATACAAGGTGCAAGCAAGAGTGACATGTCATCCATACTGGTAGGCAGTATACTTTAAGATTGCTTGGTCTGGAGAAGCACAAACTCAGCATTTAAAATGTCACCATGGTTGGGGGTTCTCTTTAATAATAAGAATTGATTTCTAAGTTTTGCAACATTAGGATAATAAAAAGGCTGGGCGAAAGAAAACAAAAACAAAGCGCTCTAATCTATACCTTGCAGTGTGCATGCAACTCTTTAATTACAGTCAATAGCTCACTGTTCTATATTAGGATTTTAACTTATAAACTAGAAGTAGTAAAAAGATCTCTCTGACAAAAGCAGTAACCCACTGACCTATATACATTCTATGGGCCTCATTTATGAGGTTTTGCCGTAGGGCAACGCAGCAGGCATTCCTGCTGTGCTGCCCTACAACAAAAGAAAAGGGCAGGAATGCGCCGTATCTATAAGATACGGCGCATTTCTGTCCTTTTCCCCTGAGCCGGCGCACAATGGGCTGCCGTGCACCAACGCAGGCAGCTTTGCACCGTGGTGCAAGGGTGCCTGCATTGCGGGCATGATTATTTTTGCACAGGAAGGGAAACCTTTCTGTACAAAAATAATCAAAAGAGGCTTTTTCCTATTTCTAGGTTTGCTGCAGAATGCAGCACACATAGAAAAAGGAAAAACGAGGAGAAATAAAGATATTTCTCCTCGTTGTGCCTCCCTAAGCTTTTGTCACTGCCTCAGATTTACGATTTCTCGTAAATATGGGGCAGTGTCAAAAGGCCATGGATGGCCCAGCAACACCCATTGCACGCCCCTTTAACGCAGAACACTGCGACTGATATTTATCAGGCAGCATTAAACAAAAAAAAAAAAAGTGGCTTAGTGCTGCCTCGTAAATATGGAGCCAGGGAACGTCACAAAAAAAGATGTTCCGGAGGCGCAAGGAGTCTCATAAATGAGGCCCTATGCACTTTGTGATCTGCATGGTACATGTTCTTTGCAGTAGGCATATCAACTCTGAGCTACCTTGCGATTAGTCAAAACGTCCAATAGACAAAATTCAGCACTCTGTCCAGGAAGAACATTAATTACTGGAGTTATCTTGACATTTTTATTTTTGCCTGATATTTGCTGGAGGTAAGGAACACGGCAGCAGGTACTTTTCAAACCATAATGTACTTGCAAACAGCACCCACACCCGAAGTCAGCGCCCGGGTCGGTGGCGCCTGTCGCACTGCCCTAGAGCCGGCCCTGATCACAGTGGACAGTCCAGCTTTGCTCCACCTTGAGAACGGCCAGACTACAACTATGAGGTAGCACTAATTATTACATCGGTCTATCATGTCAATGTAATCCATGTGCAATTCCTTAAGGGATCCTTGTGGAAGCTATTACTTTGAAGGTGGGGTTTGGTGAATACTATCAGCACACAGTGTACGTGTGTATGTATACTGTGATCATCTCATGTAAGTTGGGAACAAACCAATCTTGGCATATTTGGAGGGACATGTCTCTAGTGGTGTGTGAAGCAAGATGCAGCTGGTTTAGGGCTATCAGTATCAATGCTTGGGGTATTACAGGCTTCCTTGTGGATATCTGGCTTCCCACAACTGTTTCTCATGCTCTGGGTTGCTTTCTTGTAGTTTTCTACAGTGCAGGTGAGCTGTCTCTGTGCAATGTCTGGAAACGTCCAATGGGCCTGAAGGTGGCGATGTTAAACTAGTTAACAAAACTGTGGTATGTGTGTTATCAAGGGGCCATTTTCCGTATCAGTGATGTGGTATGCAAAGAAGGCAGTTGTGTTGACTGTACGACACTTAACTACCTTGATAACGTGAGTCAACGGAGGAGGACCTAACAGGGTGTCTCTGGTTTTCTCTCAATGTCCCCTCTTCTGCTTTATCACTAGGACCCTCTGGTTTCACCATTTTCTGGGATTTCCTCTTGGCCTCTTTTGGGCTTGTGCACCTACCACTTGTTTCTGTGTTTGGTTTTTTTTTGTACTGCCCTTGGGTCTGCCTCTGGGCCTCTTCTGAGTGGGAAGACTGGCAGGCTCCTGGGAGCATGGGTGTGTATGGTGTTGAGTGGCTTTGTGCCATTCTTTACAGTGTTATCCTATCCGGTCTTTGTTTTCCGGAAAGACTTCGGCTAGGTGTTCTATAGGGGACCCCAAGGCACTTTAGTGGACCTGGTCTTATATTTTAGTCTTATATTTAGTTCTGTCTTTGCTTTCGGTTCGACTTACCAATCTCCCTAATTTTATTATTTATAGTACATTGCTGCCCTTTCTATTGTATCCTTTACAACGTAAGTGAACCCTTATCTACTTCATGGGGTATTTCCAGACCTCACATAAATTGGCATTAGGCCATGAAGGTCAACATCAGACATATTTATCCCAAATTTCTGCAGAACTTGCTCTATACATATGTCTTGGGCAGGTGCATTTATGGGAGGCCTGAGTATATTGTTGCCCGATGCAATGGACACTATAACACTATCATGAATATATACTGATTACTTGTGGTATTTGTGGATTACTCATGTCCTAAAATCCCGCAATTTAGAACTGAGAAGTGCAAAAACTAGAATTTCCAATATTAGGGAAGAGTCCGTTATTATTTCGGGGATGGAACACAATGGTTGTCCATGGTACTACTGAATTATTATTATGTCTTCAACATTTTCTGTCACAAGGCAGCATCAGTGTCACACAGAGGTCTGTATATTTTAAAATGAATATCTTTGCACAAAAAGGCTCACTTTGTATTGGTCCTGCTGTTTATTCTATCAGGCAGGACATTTCCCCACTTCCAACATGTTTATATTTTTTATTTCATATGCATTAAACATGTTAATGTTTTCTTGTGCCTCTTCCCTATCTATATCAGTTTATATGGAAGTCACTGGGGAATTTACCCTATTTGTCCTTGGCAATTATGATATATTTTGGTCTCTTCCCTCAACATTCGTAGAGGGCATTAGTCAGTTCTTTTGAGGGCCTTTAGAGGATATTTCACCATCGGTTGGACATCTGCAACAGGTCTATTCTAGCTGTATGAAAGTCCTGCTCAAAATCACATTTAAAATAGTGGTCTATATCCTTTTCTATGCTATCCAATAAGTCTTTCAGTTCCCAATCCTGAGGGGGTATAATTATAGTTCTCTCATGGGGTAAATAGTTTCTATTGTCGCTATTTATGGTATACATGAGGCCACTGCACTACTAAAACCCTGTGTTATCCAATGACAATGTCCTTGTTGGATGATGTAGTGGCACAAACACTCAGTTTTAGAAATGTTTCCAATTAGTTCTTTGGACTGCTCATATAATCATCTGATTGATCTACTGTTATAACATCAATGTATGTTGTCCTGAGACCTAAAGGTGATGTGTTGTCAATACCTAGGTTTTCAAGAATTTCTCTCATTAAGGCATTATTAGATATAACTGGTATTGGTAGTCTATTAGATTCAGTGCCTTTGGAGTAGTCAACAACTTGACTGTTATAAAGAAGGACAACTAGTTTGGGGACCTGTGGTGATTGATCACTTGTGGACAACTACTTAAACTTTCTTTTCCTAAAGTTCTACAATATAACTCACGAAATAGGAAATCCATTAATTTATTCCTAAATTATATACTACATGACATAAGATATTTTTAGAATGACATTACTCTGTGACCACATTTCTATTTACATGTACATATACATATTCATCATTTCTAAACTACATACTAGGGCAATAATCATTGGTCACACCCCCTGTATTCATAGAGGGAATACACTTTCATTATTTGCAAATACAAATTGTGACTTCCACACTTAAGGTCTGAGATCAAAAAAGTGACTTGAGTGTTCTGTTCCTACTCAGGGTAAAGTCTGATTACACCGGCAATGGCGTCACTTTGTAGCTATGACAGAACCTACACTGAGATACCCAGTCTTAAGTCCTACTCTGTCTTTGACCACTTTCGACTGTTTAGTCAAGTTCCCTGTATCTTCTGGACTTTTCACTGGGATGCCGAAATATTGGGTCAAACAATTCAGACACAGTCTTGCATGTGAATACAAAAAATAAACAATCTATATTACAATGGCAAAAGTAAAGTCTTTAAATAAAAAGGAATGAAGTCCATATTGCCCTCACCTTAATTATGTAAATTCTGAATCCAACACATCCCCGGGAATGAGCAGAGCTTTAATAAAATGGGTGTCTGCTTACCTTCTTTCAAGATGTACAATCCATTCAACGGGGGTAGGTGGTAATCCGGACATTGGCAATCGGTGAGACCAAGTGGAACTCCTGCCTGGTAACTCGCTAGTATGTTGAAGGGAAAATCTGAGAAAGAAACCCAAGACACAATTCGCAAAGTAATATAGGTTCACTTAAATACTGCAGGGGTGATCTGTCACCTCTGTGGAGATGCAACCTGATGTCCGAAGTACTACACATAGGCAGCAAAATGTATAGGTAGAAATCACCAACCAAAAAGTAAGTACAATGTGACATGACATAGTGACCTTTAGTAATTTCCATAATGACAAACAGAAACCCACCATGTGGGTTCTCGGAATTTAAGCATACAAAAGAGAATGTTTACATAATCACACAACGTGTGGTCATGTCTTGCTAAAATACGAACTGAGTCAAGCTATCTGACCTATATGTGTGGTTTCTTTTGCCAGGCTATCTGACCTTTAAGTATGGACATATGGTTTCTGCAGAAGTGTGCATGTGTGTCAGTATGTCCTAAGGCAGAATAAGACATCTGGTGTTTCATCCTTTGTATCTGTTCTCAGGCAGGGGTGTGATGAACCGCAGCACTTAGAGGGGAAGCGAGCGCTGATGTGATTGGTGTATCTTGGCTCATTTCTCTAGCAGATGAAGATTGTGGTGACCTATTTGGTACGCTGGCTCATCTACACTGACCACCAAAGGGAAACAGCGTTTACAACGCTGCCATTACATCGCGTTCCTCTTACAATGCGGTCGTTACAACGACCGCGTTGTTAGAACGCGATGCCTTTACCTTGCAAGTCATTAGATCGACTTGCTGTAGGGGGCGCTCTAACCTAAGGAATAGCATAATTTACTATTCCAACACCTTTCCTACTGTTGCGCAGGCTGGATTTCGAATAGTAAATGATACTATTCCTAAGTCCAGCGCACCACCTACAGCAAGTTGATCTAATGACTTGCGATGTAAAGATATCGCGTTCTAACAACGCAGTCATTGTAACAACCGCGTTGTAATATAACGCGATGTAATAGCATGTGATGTAACATGCTATAGTCACCACCAAATGTTCTATCAAGTTTCCTGAAACTGAAGGGAAATGTGACCTATTTCCGTGCAACAGCTTAACTGAACAAACACAAGTTATTCCGTTCAGTTTCCTGAAATTAAAGTGTGATTGGACCGGTCTATTTCTGCTGAACCCCCTGCTTTTCACCATGCATTTGTTTCCATGTACAGGCCTGTTGCTGATAAAATAGGTTTAAAACTTTCTTACCTGAAAGATCCACATGGGGGTATGGGGTCTTAGATCTGTGAGGGTCTCTATGAGATCCATCCCATTCTTCCCTCTATCAGTCAGATGCTTGGTGAACACAAACATGGTCACAACAGTGATAAATGGGTGCTGCACACCTTCTTTTTAGAGCAAACATCTTAAATGATTGTTTTGCTTTGGCTAGACATCACATGGTGAAAGGACCTGGAACAACCTGTGTACACAACCAAAGGTGTTAAAGAATGGTGAACAAGGAATGGAAGCTAAAGTCCATGTTGTTACATTCAAACTCTACTAGTCCTAACCTTCCTACATTGTGTTACAATTCATAATGTGTTCTATTAGGACTTCAGATGATAACTACAGGTCAAATGGTCCTTGATTGGGCAACACTTCCACCTGATTTCAAGTAAGAGTATGATTTGTTGAGGAAGCAGCGCTTGGCAGTAAAATTAGAATGGGGTTGAGAGGGTTTCGCTGACGAGGGATGAGGATTCTGAAATTTTCACAATACCCATGGGCAAGGATCCTGAATAAAGTTCCTCTGGGTGGTGGAATGAGTGAAGACTGTATAATTTTCCCTCCTCGGAGACTTAGTCTAGCACACTAGAAAAGAGAAATTAGTTCTGTTTTTTTGAGTGCTAACCCACATCCTCTCCATCAATTTGTGTATGCATGTATTTTTTATTTATGATTTTTTTTAATGAGCTGAGGTAGGCAAACTGTCCAGAGGTAAAAAGGCCAATAACTGGTCATAGTTAGGTATATTTTCCTAAAAACGTGGGCCCACCCGAGTACATATTCCATTGCCGTTATAAACCGTGCCGGAGCGGCAAATCCACACATGCAGTGGCCTGGATTGCATGAGCAGTCTGACAGCACCAACATGAGTTCCCTATGTGATGGAATATCAGGGCACCCTTGCTCTGGCCCATGCATCACGCGTGATTCTGAAGCCTTGATGCCTTGCAAGCAGAGAGCACGGGCCAAGCCATGACAATGTAATAATAAGAAAAACGGAAAGGAAGGCTAAAGAAAAACGGAAAGGAAGGCTAAAGAAAATACTAACTAATGCAGGAGAAAAGTAAAGTGACAAACAACTAGAACCTCGACAATAAAAAAACATTTACAGAGAGGTAACTTCTATCTTGCTAAAGGGAAGGTATAAACAAAATAATGCAACAGGTCGCGCACGTAACAAGACTGCAGCTAAGAAAAGAGGGCTTGGGTGCTGTAGAGTGGGAAGAAGAAAAACTGCATGGTAGCCGTTTGATTAACAATGGTGCATTATTTCCGGTTTCTAGTTTCCAGCGGTAGTCAGATCAATCTATTCTCTTCTAACCTGCTAATGAGAAAAGAGAATGTACACAGTCTTCAAGTACTATTGACATCAGTCTGAAAATTGTTCACAGGTTGTCACATGTACAGGTAGTTAGTGAATTTCTGGAATTTTTGCAGATCTTGAAGGTAGAGATATAAAGAGGATGAACTTATGCTGGAATGACACACCCTCCCTCCCCTTCATCTCTTCAGTGAACTATTCGCCTTGAGCAAAACACTACACCTATAAATTACCACAGCTGTGTTCCCCATTTGGTGTTTTTTTAGGTCTGGTCTACAGGGAATTTTAGCTGGATGGTCAGCAAAATTCTTTACCAAAAATTCAAAATAAAAACGCATTCATAAATATATCTATCATACAGGGGCTTGGGTCGGCATTCTTCATCCATTGGTCTGTTCCGATGTCATTCAGATGTTGCATCCCTCACCACAGCATAGGGTAGTGGGCTAACCCGCTTCATCAACTGGCTGCCTTGCACTGAGAGTGGCGGCAGTTTCCTCATTACATGTGCACAGCTGCCAGAAAAAGAGTGCTCTTCAGTGCCAAGACTGGCGAGCCTGGGCTCTAGTCAACTCCTAAGTGTTTATATTTTCTACAAGTTTGCTTTTTTTCTGAATGTTTCGTATTAAAACAAAATTAATAAAAAAGCTGCTACGAGTGCCATGGCCAGCATATTGGCTTGGTCAGTGCTTGCTCTCTTTGACCACTTTATAGATCACTCTACGGTCTACAGAAAAACTGGAAAAAATGATGGGAAAGAAGAGAACGTAATGCAATTTCAATTCACTTTTTCTTCCAAGTATCCTTTCAAAGTCTTTGACAGTAGCGCCGCCAAGTGGTGAAGAAAGGAAAACTGGGCAGCAATAGAATGCGTGGCAAGACCGGAAGTACGGTTACCGGGATAGCTTGGAAACGGACAACACTTAAAATGGGCAGGTACTATCTAGCACAGAGTACCTACACTTCTTTCATTCGAAACGGAGAGTACCAGCACTACTGCAATACATATAATGGGAGAGTACCGGCACTTCTCAAGCGCAAACGGGTACCTTGGTTAGTGAGTACTATCACTTCTATATTTCCATTAAAAAAAAATTAAAGAAAATATTGCCCCTGCACAGAAGTGGACACTTTTCTATGTGGATGAGGACATTATGCTTGGGCAGAATGCGGTCACTCACAGAAAGGAGGCAATAGCTGAAGTGTGTTGATCCATGAATAGGGAGCATTGTCCCCATTAACTAAGGAATCCTTGCTGGTCGTAATGACAATCCTTTGAACGTTTAGTCCATTAAGCCTTTATCTCTACTTAAGATAATAAAATCCTAGGAAATTTACTAGCTAGCAGGATGTTGCAGGTGATGGTGTCCCTTCTGAACCCCAGACCAAAACAGATTTATTCCAAGTGCAACACGTATCTGGAGCTTCGGAGATTATTTTGTGGGATAGCCTCTGTCCCTTCAACCATTCCCTGCCCATTTGTGGCATCATAGGACATAGAATAGGCCCTTTGCACAGTGTTGTGGTCTTCTCCCTTAACGGTTTTTGAACGAATAGGGTTTTGTGCTGGCATCTGAGATGGATCAGTCTTCATTATATGCTACCCTCGCTGTGAGTTAAAATCAGTTGTACAGTTTTGCATCAATGGCCTATCTTCATGGGTACCAGACAGGGGTGCCCGCTGTCACTGGTCTTGCTCTTATTGGCCATGGAGCCTTTGGATGTCCTTCTGGATACTGGATACAAGGCTTCCCAGTAGAGATCACATTATGAGGAGGCACTCCTTTTTCTAGAAGACCACCTCTCACATGCCTTGGAGGGGATAGCTACACTCATCGAGTTTGCCCAGGTCTGAGACTTAAAGATTGATTGAGTGAAATTGTGCTAGTTTCCCCTCGACCAACTCTTTCCTCAGAAGATTTGGACCGGTTAGACATGGCTTCTCAAGTGAAAGCCAAAATTGTTCAAATATTTAGGGATAACCATCTACTGAGGTGATGCAAAACCGTTCGCAGGTAATTTAGGTAGGGTGTTGGCATCTACCAGACGGTCTGTACCCTACTAGACAGTACTACCATTGTTGCTAATGGGCCAGATGACGAGAGCTAAGATGTTGATACTCCCTAGACAATTACATTATTTTGTGGCTGTAAGGAAACAGGCCTTTTTGCAGCCCCCTCACTACTTTTTGCCCATTTGGATGATTAGCTGCTGCTTTTTCGACTGAGTGTGTGTTGCGGCCTGCTAACCAGACCCTAGTGTCAGTGTTCTGACCGATGACAAAAGGCATGTCGAACTGGGTGTCCCCAATTGGCAAGTACTGACTTACTTATAAGTCCCTAGAATATGGTACCCAGGAAATGTAAGGCAGAATTTCCACCCAGGGCTGCAGCAGTTGTGACAAACAACAGAATGGTCACCAGCCTGCCACTGCAGACTGGAAGAGCAGTGTATACACTGCTAGTTCTACTTTGCCATTACCTTTAATAGCAAAGTCACACTTTCCTTAATAACATATGTAAGTATCCCCTAATGAAGGCTTATCGAGCCCTATGGCACAGAGCTGTATATTATTAAGCAAGAGATAGGTTTGTATAGGTCTTAGCAGCAAAACCCTTAAAGTTGTCATTTTGCTGAGGAAAGTTAGTACCCCATTGGCTAACACAGGGTTACCAGTTGGCATCCCTATCTGGCCAACTTCTGAATGGGACTACCTAGCTTCGTACTACTGTAAGGTATCAAATGAATTGTGGCATTAAATCCTACTTGATGCCCAAGTTGATATTGTCACTATATAAGGGGATATTGTCATACCTGCACCGTTGTGCACGCCGCCACCGCCACGAGTCAAGGGGCATATATACTTACGTGCAGAGCCGCTCCCTGGTTGCCGGTCCATCGCCAAGAGTCAACGGGCGACACGGAAGGAGAATCCTGTACCGCCGCTCCGGGACTACAATTCCCGGCGGTCCCTGGGGCAGCGCGGAGCTTGGACGCCACACTTGCGCCAGGAGGCGCGTATAATTCACGTCGCGCCCGGCGGAGCGGGGGGATATTGTCATACCTGCACCGTTGTGCACGCCGCCACCGCCACGAGTCAAGGGGCATATATACTTACGTGCAGAGCCGCTCCCTGGTTGCCGGTCCATCGCCAAGAGTCAACGGGCGACACGGAAGGAGAATCCTGTACCGCCGCTCCGGGACTACAATTCCCGGCGGTCCCTGGGGCAGCGCGGAGCTTGGACGCCACACTTGCGCCAGGAGGCGCGTATAATTCACGTCGCGCCCCGCTTCGCGGGACGCGCGCGGGCGGCGCCGGGCTGAGCCCGGGCAGAGGGCGGGCCGTCTGTGGCCGTCCGGGGCCGGGTCGGGACACCCCTCTTGGTCCATCATCTGCATGTAACCGGAGTGTCAGGTGACATTGTTTAACATTGCCGCACAAGCCACCGCATTATACGTGCTTTAGTGGAGTGAAGGGGCACTTTACTGGTCCGTCATGAGCAAACGTAAGGGCGCGGTAGGGACATTGGACGCCTTTATGATTAGGGCTGAGAGTTTACTGACACATGAGATTGAGCTAACTGAGCGACGTCTATCTTTAGACTTAATGGCGGCTCAGCGACGCTCATCTCTTGAAGCCGTGACACAGGGCGATACTGTTTGTCACCGCCTCTCCCAGTCACCCACCCTGCCCCCGATGCCCGCGACACCCGCCCAGCAATTGTCCCCGTCACACGTCTTAGTTACATCCTCAGACATTAGTCCTAGTGGCCAACAAACTCGCACCAGATCGCACGCCCCTAAATTAATTGGTGCAACTAAATCCAGTGGCCCACCGGCCAAACGGAAAAGGGGGGCCAATAATAATAAATCTAACACTCTTGGCCGCCCCGCTAAAGGTAATAAAATGGTACTGCAGACAATTATTGTTCCTAATTTTGTGTCGGTGGGTACCCAAACTGACGAACCCACTTCCACCTCTCATAGTAAGGATAACATTGTGTTAGCTCTGGAGTCGGGTTTAAAAGCCATAGTTAGCCACTCTAAGGCCCTCTTTGACACAAATTTTGCCCCTTTAAATGAGACTCTTACGTATGGAACAATTGTTAACTCGGGAGTCAGCTCCTGTTGCATCGGCTGTCGATCGTACCTCCCTACCTATTACGACGTGCTTGGCGGGGCCCGCTGATAAATTAGATAACGGACCAGCCAATTTTAACAGTAGTACTCAGTGCTTATCCAATGGTTTGACACAACCTCTACCTGCGATGATTCCTCCTCTCCCATTGGACATTGATGTTAGACCACGGCCCATTGCACCAGCTCCACTGAAGACTTTGCCCAGCACCGTGACTCTAAACCTCCCCCCCGCATCATATCCTTATGTTATAATTCTAGCCGGAGTCCCCTGTTTGCCCGAGAATAAGAAGGAATCTTGGGTGGACCTACGCAATAAATGTGTGGACTGGTTAAGGAAACACAAGGGTTTTGAACCGGCCAGATTGCATGAAATTTTAATGGTGCGGAGAGTGGGATGGGTGGGCACATCGGCAAAAAACATTAGCGGGGATTGCATTGTCATAAATTTTTGCAGACCCCATACTGTTCAGTTTCTAATGCGCACCTGTGAGTTATTGCCAGGGCTTACGACGAACATATGTATGTTTTCCCTTGGCCATTTCTACAAACCCATTCTCAATAATTGTGTGCCCACACCCACGGCTCTTCCTCTGGCCAATCGTTTCTTGGGTTTGTCTGACTTGGATGTTCCTGATTGACATCCAAGTTCGAGTAACGGACTCTTTGCCCCACCGTTGATAGAGGACCTTATTCTGCCATTAGCACCTGTACCCATGACTTCCGATAATTTTGCTAACTCCTCAGAGTGCATAGCATCAAGGACAGGCAACTTAAATGTCATAAGTTGGAATATAGCAGGTCTCCAACAAAGGCTCCTCGACCCCGGGTGGGTCAGCTTCATTCAGAGCCAAGATATAATTATGCTACAGGAGACGTGGGCAACGGTTAACTTACATGTTAATGGGTTTCAGTGCCACAATATCCTTGCTGCAAAATCCAGAATGGGCCGCCCTTCTGGAGGCTTATCCATCTGGATTAACATCTCTGCTGGAGGCTCCTCCAGGGTCATTCCGACAAATAATCAGAACTTCCAGGCTATATTATTCAGACAGAAAACTAGTCTCTTTTTGGTAAATTTTTATAATAATGATTTTAGCTCACAACCTAATACACATTTTAGGAATCTTTTTAACTTTATCACCACTCTGGAGGCTAGGGCCGATTTTAACGATACCTCTGGCCTTGTATTGGGAGGCGATTTTAATGCTAAATTAAATGGAGATTGCCCAATTTTCAAAGATCACAACGTGGGTTTGGGGTGCCAAAGGGGCGCGGAATTAATTATTCTTTTGAGCACACATAATTTGGAGAATGTTATGGACCGCTTTCCCACTGTCCCCCTAGTGCCAACATTCAGAGGTAGAGATTGTTCTTCGATAATTGATTACATTTTTATATCCCCTGGCCTGACAGACCGTATTAGTGAGGCCAAGGTAATTCCAATGTCCCAAGGGGACCATAATCCTATCAAGATCAGTTTAAAGATTATTCATCGACCGGTCTACAATAAGGAATGCGGCGCTAGGAACCTTTCCTTAAATTCAAACAATCTCAGATTAAAATGGAGGGGTATTAATGTGATGATGACTGTACAGACCTTGGCCAGAGACAATCTTCCTCTTTTCCTCTCATGTCTGTCCGATTTAAGTCCTAATCCAGGGGTAGTAGACGATTTTGTTAAGATCTGCTCAGCCCTTCGTGCACAGCTCACGATTCCTTTGCGCGCCATGACGGATAAGCAGGGATGGTTTGATCATGAGTGCTCTCTGGCCAATCGCGAATTGCGATTGGGCTTATCTGCTAGCCCGAGGAATCTGATTGATGTAAAAAACGCTAGGTCACGATATAAATTGGCCATCAGGAGAAGGAAGGAGGAGATTCTTGAGGAGCGCTGGGAGGTGCTAGCACAAACTGCTGCCCGGGGCAGGGGTGATATCTTTTGGGCCGCGGTCAAAGACCTGCGTCGCACGGGTCAGGTCGCGTCCCCAATAGATTGTACCATCCCCGGAGCTGCATGGGTGGATCACTTTTCTAAGATCTATGCGGCTCCACCTTCTGCGGCGGCCATTCCAATATTTAATAGCCCCCCACGGGCCGATGTATCACTATCTGAGGTTATGGAGGCCATCGCACAGAGCGCGGGGAATAAAGCCCCTGGCCCAGATGGCCTCCCAATTGACATTATTAAGACCCACCCTGATTTATGGGCCCCACTTTTACTGAATGTTTTTAAGAATTTAAATTTTACTTCCTTACCACCTCCAACCTGGTCATCTAGTATCATAGTGCCCATCTTCAAGAAGGGTGACCGTTCCCAACCATCATGCTACAGGCCTATCTCCCTTATTGACAACACTTTAAAGATTTTAGGGAGAGTACTGTATAATAAAATCCTGTTATGGGCCGAGGACAACCAAATTTTAGAGAGTTGTCAGCTGGGTTTCCGCAATAAAGTGGGAACTGCGGAGCAATGCCTTAATCTGAACCTTATCTTGGGCAAGTACACCGTAGCACGTAACTGCCCAATTTATCTGGCCTTCATGGATTTATCCACCGCTTTTGACCTTGTTAATAGGTCATTACTCTGGAAGGCCTTATTGGATTACGGCTTGGATGAATCGCTGGTACACTTTTTGGCCTATTTGCATAGGGATCTGAAGGCCTGTGTCAGGATTGGCACTGGGGGTGAGGTTTCCGAGCCTGTTACAGTTAACAGAGGGGTTAGACAGGGATGTGTCCTAGCCCCCCTTTTATTTATAATATACATAAACGGCTTACACAAACATTTGGTCTCTTTAACCGGTGATGTCCCGTCCATAAAAGATAACCTTCTTCCCGCACTGCTATATGCAGACGACGCGGTCCTTATGGGACGCACCCCAAATGCACTACGTATATTGGTGAATGGCTTTGTTGCACATATGGATTCCCTAGATCTGAAGACCAATTTTAAAAAGTCTTTTGTAATGTCTTGCGGCCCGAAGAGGCATCATATTGGCAGCATAGTTGTGGGGGCAGAAAGACTGGGGTCAACTGGCAGTTTCCCGTATTTGGGAGTGGTCTTTGCTGCGAACAACTCCTGGAGTGGGCATATTGCCCACGCCAGGAGTAAGTTCTCAAAGTCCATTAACTCAATTTTGAGCCTCCCCCGTCCAAAACTGACCGGGGCATTGCCTGCTATCCTAAAAATATACAAAACTCAATGCGTCCCGGTTGCCACTTATGGCGCTGAGGTTTGGGGTACTGCCAGTTGCTCAGACATAATTATCGAGGAACATAGATTTTGTAGGAAACTTCTCTGTGTTCCCATTACTTCCCCACATTTTATATGCCATAGGGAATTGGGTTTGCATTTTATAGGGGATTTTATCCGTGCCCGTCCAGCCCTTTTTTGGCTGTCGATCTGGAAAAACCCCGCTGCCAAACTGACTAGGGACATCATTGAGGATTGCCTCCGCTGCGACAGGGGTATGACCATTCCCCGGCTATCAGGAGTGCATAGCATTTTTCGCAGCGTGAACTCTGAAGACATTTTTCTTAAACCCTCTACCACTAAGCACCCCACTAAATGTGAATTTAAAAAAGTACTTTATAAGTTATTTGATGTCGAAAGGGTAGTAAGGGAGACCTTGAAATCTAGTGTTTCTGGTTATTTAGCTTGCAATTTTATAATACATCCCACACCCAGATATTTAACCCTGCCGTTGAGTCATTGGGAGCGAGGCCTTATATTTCGCCTTAGGGCAGGCACCATCAAGCATGCACTTAGCTTCCCCCTATGGAATTTTAATGACCAATGTGTTGAGCCATGCCCTTGTGATTCCCAGAGCAGGCAGACAACTCTACATTTTTTATTCTTCTGTAAATTTTATATGAAGTATATTAAATGGTTTTTAACTCCGTATTTTAAAAAAACAAAACCTATTAGCCTGGAACTTGCATTTTCAATGATTTTGGCCTTGGACGATGATGAACTTGTTTTTCGTGTGAGCTCTTTTTTAAAAACTGCGGTTCGTGCCCGGTCTACTATGTCTTAAAGTTTAGATGGATTATTTCTCATGTGCAAATAGTATTTTATTTTATTGTACGATTTTATAATTGTCTTTTTGTACTTTTATGGATTCTCAACGATCCGAATAAAGTTTCATTGAATTGAATTGAAGTTGTGCAACGTTAACAAAGTTGCCACTGAGTGCCTCAACTGTGCCAGTGACTTTGCACAAGCCCTGGCCAACAGACAGCCTTCCGCCCACTGGGGAAGACATGTGAATGGCTCCCAGGCTTGGGAATAAAGTCGCTAACAGCACAGTGAGGTGAGACCTCCTCTTCCAGGAAGGCCACTTGGGGTGTTAGCCCAAATGGCGAGCTTCAAAGGGCAAGCTGCCTATGAAGGGCCGCCTGTAACTACACATCCGAGCAGGATGCCTTTTATTCCCACAGACAAGCTAGAGACCGGGACGGAGAGGGGAAAACCCGCCCCAAACCAGTTTTCCCATGGGGTGTATCCCTTGGGTACCAACACCTCTTGGGTGGGGTGCAACTCTTTCGACACTCTAGGGAAGGGTAAGGCATCTTGAGAGTGGTAAGAATATTGCACTCTGGGATTGCCAAATGCCACACATCACTGGAAATTTGTCACCAAAGAGGAGGGGACCTACTACCCCATTGGCTATGGACTGCTTTGTCCCCTCTGGGTTCTTTCCTGGGATAAAATGGGCACCCCTGGCACCCTGAACTTCAGTATATGTTGGATTTGGAGAGCAGACCAAGGAGGATTACTCCACTGTTTTTGAAGCTGCACGGAGAAAGGTCCATTGCTGGAAGTACTGCACCCGCTGCACTTTGGGCTAGTGAGTTTGAACAGGGCCTGTGGTTCCTGGCTCAGGGAAAAGCGGATTCCCGCCCAAGATCGAAACAGTGACTCCAAGGGTCAGTCGGCCGGCCCCCTGGAACAGCACCAGGGACATCAAAGCTGAGGAATTCCAAACCAGCAAAGCAGTAGCCACTTATGAGGAATTGCCCGCTGGTGGCCACCGAGCATACCAAGAGACAAATCTGACATAGCCAGAAGTTGCACCAGAGTCTGCTGGACTCTGGAGTGCTATCGGCGACTGGATTTGTTGCCCATGAGGGACACAAGTCTCCACCAAGGATATTCGCTGTGACTGCTGTCACAAGATTGGTAGCCCAGCTACAGCTGGCCTTCTACTGTCACAAAGAGGGCAAGGTATGACCCAAAGTGCTGTAGTCAAAATCGCCTCACCCCACGCAATGGACAGAGGGATCAACCGCACTTCACCCCCATTGACCGCACAGCACCAGGAGCATCTTTGAGCGTTTTTTCCTCCTGTATACCCAGCATAAGCACCACTCACTGTTGTCTATGGCGGTCACATTCTAAAGGCAGGAACTGGACTGCAAAAGGCTCTGGTGGCCAGGTAACTGTCCATAGCAAACTTACTGGACTCCTAGATGTCCGTCCGCCCTGTCAGATTTGGACACCCATGCAAAGGCTGGAGTAGCCAAACTAACAAACTTTTCGAAAGTTTGCAACATTTTTGTTGACCAATCCTCGTTTGCAGTTACATTTAACAGTATTTATTGCTTCAAAAAATCTGTATCTCCAGATCACTCCCGAGGATTTTGATGATCAAGGACTCTAAAAAAAATCATAAAAATATGGTCTAGTTTTATAAACTGTTTTTGTGGCTCTTTCTTGTTGTGTGGCTTTCTTATTTCATCATTTGGTGTTGTTGAATGCTATACACTAAGTTCCTTTGTCAAGCATTTCTTCTCAAAGCCACAGTTACCCATGGTTGAGCTAAAGGGTAGACAAATGAGCCTGACTGGACCAAAGATGTTATTTGTGAGTATACTCCACAATCAGGCCCCACAGCCATATCATATAGTAAACCCAAATCCTCACAGTGGCTCTTCCTCTGAAAGTCACTGAAGGTTACTTAAGGAATGGCGTGCACTTGTGGGTTCCAGGATAGACGCAGGATGGCGCTGTGGTACAGTCCATCTTATAGATAGGGAGACATGGATGCTCCAAATTAGGAATAAGGCTCTCTGTTTTCCGTTTTTACTGATTTTTTCTTGTCTGTATTTATTTTTAAATGTGGAGAAAAACAGAAATTGGGTGCTTTTTTTTTTTTAGTGATTCTAAATACACTTTGTCATGACTGCCAGGCCAATAACTGTGTGGATTGATAGGTAAGGGGGGTTAAAAAAAATAAAAGGAATCTTAGTAAAGAGGCTTAAAGAGCAGTAGCTATGCACAAGGCAGATACTGAAATGTGCATATTTTCATACAAGTGCATTGATTTATCTTCTGCGGGTGTTCATATCACTGAAACCTGGCATGCTTTAAAGCACGACTGCATATTTATTGGTTGAAGAAATCTGGAAATAAACCAGTCTCAGCTTTATTTTATTTTCACAAAACCCATACTAATTTTGGAAAATACAGATAAACTTGACAAAAAATAAATATGGATAAATACAGACTGAAATGTCAACAACAACAAAAATGCCATAAAACCGGGAGCCCTAATTATGAGGCTTATTACTCTGCAGCCCATCTCCAGTGGTTGATGTGGTGGGTAGGGGGAGCAATGGGTGCAGAGGTAATGTTGAGGAGACACTTTCTAGACCAGCACAGGTCTGAAGGTGTGCTGTGGGGACGTGCCCCATTGCCTTCAGCTGCCCTCGGAGCATTACACACCATTGTAAGTTGCTGGAAGAAATACTTGAGGCGCACAGTACTTAATGCTCTCAGTTCTCCAGAAATACCTCTTCGGACACTTGGTTGGGATAGTGTGCTGGTGCAATTCAAGAAGAGGCTATAGGTTGAAGTGGGTATAGAAATAGATGGGGACTTGTTATAAGGCAGGAACTCGGAGATCCCTTGATGACCCATGTGTGGACTAAGGGCTTCACAGGGGTCAGTTTTTCACATTTGGTGCTCTACCGAATGTTATTAGAGAAGATATGCGGACCATCTTGGGCAGAGCCTCACAGGAGCAAGGCAGTGCAGACACGTGGGATGGGTCAGAAGGTGGTATCTGCCTGTACACCATGTTGGCACCTATCATCTAAATGGATTACAACCATAGCAAATTACAGTAGGAACACAATTTGCAATCACAATTGACTGACGAGGGTTAGTCTTACACATTAGAATGGGAAGAAAGTTAATAAAAACAAGTGTCCAAAATACAGGCAGTTTAACTATGTCCATCAGACTTACCTTGCTCCAGCCTGGATAGCCAGAATTTACCTCCAGGCCGTCAGATGTCTGTCAGATCTGTGGTTCATCTTGAGCTGAATTCTATCACATGATGTGGGATTGTGCGATAATTCAACAATACTGGTCCCAGATTCTTTCTAGCTTTAACGCTCTGGGAAGGGTGGGTCTGCAATTTGTCCCTAGAACTATACTTGCTTGGTAAACATAATAAATGATTTGCAAGTTCTATGCCTCCACCCTGACATTAAGAAGCAACAATGGTCCGGTGGGACTCTTTTTACAATACACAAAAATACTCCAAATCCAATCTCTACATTATCCAATATTATTGCTCAGCTTTACTGTGAGAAGTTGGCCTGGCATATGCTGGTCACTAGTTATAGTAGCCACCTTGCACCAGTCCAATTCGACTCTTATGGTAGATAGGTTTAAGACAACCTTTTAAAGAAAGCTATCCTAGTGGTAGCTGTGGAGAGCAGCCTTCAGGCTAAGTCTCAGAGGAATGTAAAGCAGCTTTTTTTACCTTGTAATCTCTTGAATTACCAAATGAAAGGACACCACACAAGTATATATATATCTCAAATATATATGTATTTATTTCTAGACACACTCTACTAATCTCTTTATGAGATTAGAAGTCAGGAACACATTCAAATATCAACGTTTCACAATAAGTTAAGCACAAATATGGCTGGGGCCCTAGGGGCGTACCAGCCCATATACTAAAAAAGAGGTTTAGGAAAGTCGACTTGCAAGGTGACAAGGCCTAGGGCCTGTAGAATCGCTGGGGCTTCACTAATGCAGCAAAAGCAGGTAAGTAAAAGACCCACGGGAGACGCATGCAGTGCGAGAACACAGCCGCGGGTTCCCTATTAATTTCAATGGAGCAAGTCGCGGTTGGATTTTTAAAGTTCTAGGGTACTTCGAGGAAGTCTACAAGCAAGCCACTTACAAGGTAAGTAATTCGAGGGCCAACACACACTAGGGCACCGGAGTGCACGAGTTACCTCACCCAGGGAAGCCGGGTGCATAGGTGTCGAGTCGCGTCGCTGTTTTCTATGGAAGCCAAAGTAGATTTGCTGACTGGAGAAGTGTCCGGTGGAATCCAAGGCTGGATTCAGGATGAAGATGACCTGAAAGCAGAAGGGACAGTGTTCAGTCACTTGCCAGTGACCCGGGGCCAGGAAGATGGATGCCCACGGATGTCGGGTGATTTCAGGTGATCAAGGGTGTTTGGACTCTTCGCTCACGAGGACCAGGAGGCATCGACGAGGACCAGCAGCTGGATTCGGAGTGTCCCACGACATCTGCAGCTTACTGAGGTGTCGGCAACTGGATTGGAGCCAACAAACCTTGGCAGCAGCAAGTCTCGTGGAGAGTGAATAAAGTCAGCGGTGCAGACCAGCAAGGTCTGAGGGACTCACCCAGCGAGGGTAAGTGAGGGCAGGCCTGGAGCAACCAGGGGAGCCCTTTGGTTCGATCAGAAAGTCTGCAGGGGACCCACAAGCCAATGGGAAAGGGATCGCGAAGACGCCTCGTGAGGAAATGCCTTACAGGAGCCCACGGTCACTCGGGACGGGGTAGGCCTCTGATTTTCGGTGCACAACGTGCTGGAGGCTTGGGACACAAATGGTTCAAAGCACAAGTTCGTAGAACGTCGTGAAGGGGTTGCACTCGACAATAGTGCACGGTGCCCAGGTATTGCACTTCCTCGTCACTCTTGGGGTCCGCTCGCCTCAGCTCTGCTGAGGACTCACAATGGCCGTCGAGAAGTCAGGAAATCCACTTCCGGGGCTGCAGGGACTTCGGACTCCGGCGGGAAAGTTTGCGACCGTTGATTAGAGTTTTTGGTGCCTGCCAAGCAGGGGAGTCACTCCTTGACTCCAAGGGAGATTCTTCCGTCTTCCAAAGGTAGTGGAACATCGAAGGGCCAGGATTCTTCTTGTAAAGCGTCGTCCAGGGATATCTAGTTTGCAATGGCAAGGGTTCCCTATCTTATACTAAAAGAAAGGGAGGGACTAGCTTTATGACCACTCCTCTGGGAGGGTCAGGGTAGGGGGTGGTTACACCCACTTCCCTTTGTCCAGTTTTGCGCCAGAGCAGGGACAGGTAGCCCCTGAACCGGTTTGAGCTGGCATATGCACAGAGGAGCCTACTGCTCTCCCAGTGCAGGACTTCAAAGCACTCTAGTAGTGCACCAACCCAGCCCCACTAAATCCTGTCTGGAAGGTGGTGACACCTCCCTGTGACAGGATGCCTATTGTTGGGACTCCTCCACTGCGAGTTTCAGTCAGCAGCAGGAAGGCAGGCCAGTGTCTGTGCTGGTGGCATCCATTTTGTGATGCCAGGACTCTTTCAGATTTCTACTGTGTTACCACTGTAGGTACATGTCGTCCCCTCTAGAAGGGTGGGATCATACTCCCACATCAGGGACTGATGTGGGGGGCACGATTCCAAGTTGTTTGACACCAAACACAACATGTTTTGATGCAGTCATTCCAAAGTTAGCATTTATAATGCACTTAAGAGTATATGGTTTAACCGCATCCACAAACAGCCACAGAGAATAGACTCTGCCAGCTGCGGAGGGGCCCTGCTCATGCAGAGGCACCCCCTCACATTGTAAACCAAGCACCCTGCCCTCAGGATTGATAGGGCCTGCCATAGGGGTGGCTGATAGTTTATATGTGTGTGTATGGTGAGATATAGGAACCTATACCTCAGTGAGGAGTGCTAGACTAAATCTGACACCACAGGCCTGCTACTGCAGCCTGGGTGAGGTAGTGCTGCTTCCCAGGGGTGGCATAATACATGCCTCAGCCCCTTGTAGACCTGTGAAGTACCTATGCCCTTGGTACCATATACTAGGGGCTCATAACGTACCACAGTATCCAATCACTAGTGCATCTAATATGCACACCAGTCATTTAAGGGAGTAAGCAGATAGGCTGGGGTCCTGGATAGCAGGATCCCAGCCAGACTAGTCAAAAACCATTCAAACACCAGGAAAAAAGTAGGGGCAACCATGCAGTCAGATTCCATCTTCCTACATTTACTTACAAACAACCATAGGCATCACATCCAAATCGAGTAAAGTGCAAATGGCGCAGTGCTCAAGGAGTGCAGTGAAGTGCATTATTTACAATGATTCATATAAACAAGGAGATATCTGGCACATTATCATAAAATACAACAGTCCAGGATATAATCATTAGTTACTTGTCCAATCATTTGTACATTCAGAAAATCCCATTAAAACAGTCTATGTTTCGACCCTTACACCATTTTATAGGGTCGCTTCAGGACAAACATGCCATCTGACAATTCACCCCCTAGAAGTGTGTGCATATAGTTTCGGCCGGGGTACAGACAATAGTCGACATCTGCATCAATTCCGCACTAAAGTGCAATTATTGCACTAACAATGCACCTCCTGGGTCACCCGCTACGATTTGTTCTGTAGGTGCCGCAGCGTATGGACACAATCGCTCTGTGGCAGGCGACCCAGGAGGAGCATTGCTAGTACAACAACTGCAACTTGGTCAGCATTAGATGCATTGGTCAACTAGTGTCTGTATCCCGGCAGAAACTATATGCACACTTGTCACATTTGCGGTCGGTTCAAAGTCAAATGTCAAGCTAGTCTTCAGTCAAATTGCTATTTATACTTTAAACACAGATTGGGGTTTACTTTTACCTAAATACAATTAAAGGATTTTGTGCAGTGAACTATGACAATCTTGCTGGGGTACAGGGAATGTGAAAGGCTGTAGGATGTCAGATCTTTCTTAATACACAACAAAATTTAAATACCTGAGGGTTGATTGTACAAATATTTCAAAATACATTTACAGTTAGGAAATCACAAATAATGCGCACTTTGTACTTGTGAAGCGTGAGGGAAACAAAGTTTTATTAGGATCAAGGTACTTGAGGCCAGCTGTACAAAGATTTTTTTCATTCCTGAATCGGACAGTTTGCAAATGGAAAAAGGCATTTTTTAATATACAAAGGCCCAATTTGCGATTCGGTAACCAATTATGAATCACAAATTGGGTTTGTGATTCAATATAAGGAAGGGGCGAGTTTAGAGACCTGGTGGTCTGCTGACCCCAGCAGGCCATTATCCCTGTGATTTTTTGCAATTCACAATGTGTGGCAAACAGAGACCTACCTCAAATATTAATGAGGTAGTCCTAGTTGCGACCCACTGAGAACCGCAAAGTGTGTTAAAGACACATTTGTACAGAGGTATTTGCGATTATCAAATAGCGAATCGCAAAAAAATTGCAGTTTGGTAATTGCAAACGATTCCCAACTTACATCTGGCCCTTTATTTGATGTGCAAATGATAAATATTTGCAGAAACCCAATACCCACACATTATCGGTTTTGCGCTACATAGCTTTATCGGCAAAACTGTCAGAGCAGATTGTGCGTCTAGTTCAATAGAATATGTGCTATCTGTAAATGACATTGTGCTACCACACAATGTTTTAACAATATATTTGCAACAGTGTAGTCCGAGATGTGACGCTGGATACATAACACACCTTAACCACACTCTCCTGCTGAATGGGCATTGTTCATTTGCTTCATTTGGTATTTATAATTTTCTCTCATGCTCGATTGTGCTTGCAAGAAAGTGTCACTCATAATGACACTAAATTTATGAAAATGTCACACATAGCAATCTGAAAACTTGGCAGCTGTGGGGTTTTCAGTAGGAAATTATAGGAAGCCTATTTAGGATGTCCGCTTGGAATACACAGATTACACAAATGATACCAAATATGGTGCTTTGAGCAGAATTTAAAAGGCATTCTTTTCATAGAAGTCCCAGGATACACATCAAGAAGCCACAGAGAACCGCAATTCTTCAATCCTCCTATATAACTAGCTGAAACTGCAGCTTACTCGAGACCACAAGCGCCGGAAAGGACAGAGTTTGTAGGCGCTGAAAATTTGCATAACCAAGAAATATCCTTGATACTCTGAAAGGCCACACCAGGGAGCATCAGTATATTCTTCAGAGGACCCACTAAGGAACTGCTACCACCACTAAGTCCAGAGGTTTCTTCTTTTTTCAGTCTCTGGTGCACTTACCTTCAAAACACGTGAGCCGTACTGGGACTAAGACAGTCCCACAAGAATGGGTTAAATGGGCACAGTGAAATAATGAGACACCAACAATGAAGCTGGGAGACACAAACATAAGTCAGAGACGTGGAGAGAGAGGTATTACAATTGGACAAAGGGACTCCTACATTGGCGGAGGAACACAGACATATAAACACCACCACTGCGCAAGGAGATCCTAAAACTGATACTGGGACAGAGGAACACACAATTGCATCTAGGGTGGCCAACGGTTTGTAATTTTCATATCCGTTGTCCGTGAAGGAAGTTTCCACAGACAGCAATTTTAGCCTATGAGCTAGAGGACAAACGTTAACTCCAACTCTTGAGATGGTACAGCTGATGCAGAAGAAGAGGGGTCTCCTCTGCAGTGAGCCAGAGGGAGGGGCAGCCAGGGTGCAGGGCTCCTTCAAAGAAATGTAAATGTGGGCAACTGGTTAATCTGCACGTGTAAAGGCTGCTTGAATGCCGGGATAGGTGTTAATCGATAGAGTTCACTCTAAGCCGCCAAGATTTCTTCTTTGCGAGCGATATTGTTAGGGTGTTTCCAAGCTGAGCTGTGAAGTGTGTGCTTTTAATGGACCGTTGTAAAACTGTCTGCACTAGATGCAATCTGCATATTACTAAAACGTACACTTTCAAATAACTTTGCCTTGAACCTAAATTTATTTCCACATTTTGTGGCAGCCAATCTTATATGGCGTGTAATCGAGTATTTCCCACTGATTGGTTTACCTTGCATTTATTTTTCATTGAAGGTGTGAATTATTTTATATGCAGTTAGCGGATGGTGAAAGAGCAATAAAATAGTCAGAATGTTTTGTTCTTTTTAGCCACATCTATGATCCCAACTCCATGCTCAGTGACCCTGTCCCAATTACATTCCAGATCACAGTATCATTACTTTTTTTCTGGAATGCACTTCGACAGCTGCGTTGAGTAGCTATGTAAAGTCTGAGAAAGCCAGTGATGTTAGAATATGGTTTCACATGCTCCCTAAACTTCAGAATGTATTTTTTTTATATAGTGTCAAATTAACCTGTGAACTGTATTTACTTAACACAGTCTACTCTGTATCTGACATAATTGTACAAAGCCTCTGTTCTCTGGTGGTGAAGAGGACTGAGAAAAAGAGTAATCAACTTAGTTGCTTAAATACACTGTGGGGCATATTTATCATAGATTCAAGCAACGCAGCAAGCCACCTTGCTGTGCTGCGTGAAAGAGCAGGAATGTGCTGTATTGAACATCATATGGCACATTCCTGTCCTTTTCATGTGCTGGCGCACTTTTGGTTTCCTAGCACCAATGCAGGCACCCTTGCACTATGGTGAAAGGGTGCCTGTGTTGTAAGTAGGATTATTTTTGTGCAAGAAGAGGCACCTTCCTACAAATAAAAATAAATAAATAAAAACACAAATCTTGAGGCTTTTTCCTCTTTCTACATGTGCTGCAAGACGCAGCACACAAAGAAAGAGAAAAAAAACGAGGAGAAATAAACATACCACTCCACTCCACTCCACTCCACTCCACTCCACCCCCCCCCCCAGGTGAGGCATAGCATTTTGACACATTCCTAGGTCGACCACTAATGGTAAATCTGGGAATGCATCAAAATCCATGGGTGGATGTTTGGGAACACCCAAGCACCACCCATGGAACGCCTCCTTGGGGCAGAGTAATGCAGCGCAATTCCAGATTCATCAAGCCATGCAGGGCCACGCATGTCTTGATAAATCTGTTAGTGTTGCGTCACAATTGCATGGCGCAAGGGTGATGCAACACAATGCCCCTCTGTGTGACCAGGAAAACTGGGTTCAAATCCCAGCTCACCCATATCCCTCAATTGAGTGATTCAAATCAAATTAATTTACTTCATTTGAGAGCACTTTCAAGTAATTCAGTTCAAGATGGATTCTATACCCTGCCGATACTGGATAAGCTCATAAAAACGGACTGCACCACAGGGATCATGAGGAATCCGTGGCCTTTGCAGACTGCATAAAAATCCGAAATGTTTTGGAATGCAGCTAAATAGGTCCAAGTGCCACGAGGAAGACCACAGTGGGTTTACAGCCTGAAGCAGCTGATGTGAGGGGGGGGGGGGGACTTTAGGAGCACTCTGACCTCCCAAGGTGACCATAGATAACCACCACATTCCTCAACTGGAAGCTTTATTTCATATGAGATTCCAAATTAGACTCTTTTCCAATCCAAACAAGTGTTAGATTGTTTTGGGATGTTCGAATACGTGGGTGTAAAGGCAAATGGAAAACATAAATCTAAGATGGAGTCTTTGTTTTGGTGCATTGTACGATTCAGGGTGGAGTCACGAGGTACCTGTGATCGAAGACTTCGAAGATGAACAACTTGCATACATCCGCACCCACCACTAGACATCACCAGTGTGCAGAGGATGTTACCAACAGAGAACATGCTACAAACGTATTCTTTTTGAGAACTATAACGAATCCACGTGCGAAATGCACCAGAGAGGTTTTACTTAAAAATAGAGGGAGATAAAAATGAGCTAGAAAGTTGTTTTTTCATTCTTGGTTTTATTGGTCCATTCATTGTCACCATAGATGCCAATAAAACCCTGTGTTCGTTTATAAAGTCTTTTTGGTTTATTTCACAGTAGCTTTTGGGAGAGATGGCATTTCAAACTGAAAAATAGTAAGAGCCTAAAACAAAATCCTCCGCTTTGTGCACTGCACTTAACAGACAAGCTGCTGAAATAGCAAGCTTTAGGATTCATTTTTCATTTTTTCTTCCCCAAAAGAGGTCATTAGGCAAATAAACCTCTTCGAAAAGGATCTGACGTGTGCTGAAAGAATACATTTGCAGGACATTGTTTAAACGAGTGTAAGAAGGAAGTGTATTTTCAGCGCTCGCTTCAGAAGAGAGGCTACAGCTTTGGATCTTGAAATGATCAAGGAAAGGAAGCGGAGATGCTGACACCGGACACAGTCAATGACACCCTGACCGGGACACCAACACTGGGTCAGTGACACCATCTGCGCAAAGCAAATGACATCCATATACTGAACAGTGGACAGAAGTAACATTTGTGTAGAGAAAAACTAACAGTGGGGACGTGGAGATCACAAAAAGACTGGGGAAACACAGGCACCGAGACAACGGGACTGTCACAGGTCCATGGGGCTCATGGGCAAGGAAGATACAGGGACAAACGAACAATGAAACAGTATAACTTCCAATTTTTGTGTCTTTTTTTTCTAACACGGGCAGTAGAACATTGAGACATTTGGGGCAGTGGAATGCTTACAGATACCATGAGGCACAACCATGGACTTGAATTGAGCAGCATACACACATCAGCAGTAATGATTACGTTTATACACACACACACACACACACACACACACACACACACAGGATGGCGGGAGCGATGGAGACATAAGAAGCTCACAACTTGCGCTCATCACTTGCAGTGGCTTCTTTGGTATCACGTTTGATAGAGAGACACAAAAAACTACTAATAATAAACACACCGATATCCAAGCCAGAAGACAACAGGATAAGACCATGTAACTGGCAGACACAACTTAACTTATTCTGCAGTCTGAGAGATCCGCTGGTTTCATCATCATGTCCAGCCCTGTCTTTAGATTACATTTCATGAGAACTGCGAGACTGAAGGCGGAGAACCCCCAATTTCAAGGGGGAAAAAAAAAGCAAGACTAAAGACAAAAAGAAAGGACAGCCATTTAATGAGGGACCTAAAAAAACACTACTGAGCTGGGTTTGGGGCTTTGAATGTTTTAATGCTGCTTGCTGATCGACATAGAAACCGGGGAGTCCATTTTTACTCTTAATTTTACCAGAAGACAAGTATATTCCAAATAGTTGATTTTACACACTGCGTTTTTGGCATGTGTGTGAAAATGTAAGCAAAATAATGTGGTCTCTCGTGCCATACAGTACTCTGGCCAGAAGGTGGCGGCAGGAACGCGTGAACTGCCAGTAAACTTTGTCTTGCGGCGATCCAGTTTCATGTCAACATGCAAATACAAGTTTCTCCTTCTCCGGAATCTTGTCCCCGAGGCGCTAGAGCTAGGGCGAGGCGTGCCACTTTGAGGCTCCTGAAACATTGCATAGTTTAGAAAAAGGTTTCCTAACCGTCACGCCCTTTTAATACGACTTGAGCTGGTTTCTCCAGCATAACAGGAACAACCGCACCTGCCTGTCTCTGGCTCACCTCAGACAATGACAGCTGGCAAAGTGATGTTTGCACATCAGCCACGGATCCGCCTCGCCCCTTTACAAACAAGTCCCGCCTTACAAATGCTTTAGCAATGCTGGCTTTACAACTCCAGCCTGACGCCGACAGACTAACCAGCAACAAAAACTGCGGATTTAAAATCTACGTAAATAATTCCATAGCAACCCCTTGACTTAACTACCATGGAGTGCGCGCACTCCTGTGAAGAATATGCTCTCGCAGGGGGACTTTCCTTCACGTTTGTGGTTCACGAACGTACAGCACATACACCCCATAAAGGTGTAAAGGTAGGGCACAAGACCTACACGGGTGGTGTGTGTGTGGGGGGGGGGGGGGGGAGGGGAATGGCTAATCAAGTTAGGCAGTGCATAAGCGACATCTTGGCGCCTGACATCGCATGAGGCATCACAGGAAGTGGCATCAAAACCCATAACCTCACAGGAAGGGACATCACAAGAGGTTACATCAGATCTTAATCTCACATGTTTTGCAGGCCTATCATGATGAGTACATTACGACCCCAGCAACCTCCACTCACAACGCCGGACGATCACACACCTGCTGCAGAGCCGCCCCTAAACGCACCGAAGGCACCATCTCCTGCCGGGACTGCAGCTTCACCAGCATCCGGCCCGCTAAACCACCTACCAAAGAACCCAACCACCTCAGATGCATCCTGCTCAACACCTGCAAACACGCCGTGGAACTCTGGGACCTACTCGACAGACGCCACCTTCCTGACAGAGACCTGGCTGAATCCCTCCTCGGCACCAGAGACATCGCCATAGCCATCCCGGAAGGCTACAATATCACCCGCAAGGACCGCACCAACGGAGTTGGAGGAGAAATTGCCATCGTGCACAGGAATACTCAAGATCTAGACAAACACCGACGACACCCTCAGCACCGCCGAAAACCTGCACTTCCAGATCCACATCGATCCCAACACCACACTCAGAGAAACCCTCGTCTACAGACCCCGTCCACAGTTCAGCGACTCCATCGCAGACTTCGTCAGCACACACGCCCTCCTCTCCACGGACTACATCCTCCTCGGGGACCTGAACATCCACCTAGAGAACAACAACCCCAACTCTTCCACCCTGATCGACAAGCTCACCAACCTCGGACTCAGACAACTCGTCACAACACCCACCCACTCCGCCGGCCACACGCTTGACCCCATTTTCTCAGCAAGCGTCCACGTCTCCTTTAACCACACCACCAAACTCAACTGGACCGTTCACCGCTGCATCCACTTCACCTTCCGGAAACCCACCACGCACCACCGCCCCCAACAGATGCTGCACCGCTGCTGGAGCAAAGTCACCGAAGACCAGCTGTCCACCACCCTCGCCCGGACAACACCCGCAGATGCGACTGACCCAGACACCGCCGCTCACAACCTCAAAAAGTGGATCAACGACTGCGCCAACACCCTCGCCCTGCTCAAGAAGCCCTCCAACACCCGCACCAGCAAGAAAGCCAGCTGGTTCACCGAAGACCTCCAGGCGAACCTGCCGAAAACTCGAAAAAAACCTGGATCTGCGAACAAACACCGGAAAGCTACAAAGCCCACAAGAACACCACCCGCAGACACCACCACCTCATCAGATCCACCAAAATGACCTCCTTCAAAGACTGCCTAGACAATGCACACAACAGCAAAGAGCTCTTCAGCATCGCGAAGGAACTCTCCAACCCCAACACCAACGACATCCCACCTTCACAAGACCTGTGCAACTCGCTGGCCACCTTCTTCCATCGCAAGATCGCAGACATCCACGACAGCTTCAACGCCGTGACCACCCCGGCAACCACCGAGACCCCCGCTCCCACAACCACCACCCACACCAACCGCCTTCTCTCCTGGACCAACACCATCAAATTCATGAACACCGTCCACTCCGGATCCCCGACAGACCCTTGCCCACACCACATCTTCAACAAAGCCAGCAGCACCATCGCACCCCATCTCCGGAAAACCATCAACATCTCCTTCGAGACAGCGACCTTCCCGGAGAGCTGGAAGCATGCAGAGATCAACGCCTTACTCAAGAAATCCAAGGCGGATCCCAAGGACCTCAAGAACTTCCGGCCCATCTCCATGCTCCCGTTCCCGGCGAAGGTCATCGAAAAGGCCGTCAAACAACTGACCTGCTTCCTCGAGGAGAACAGCATCCTAGACCCATCCCAGTACGGGTTCCGCAGCAACCAAAGCACCGAAACTGCCCTCATTGCCGCCACCTACATCAGGACCCTACTAGACAACGGCGAAACCGCCGCCCTCATCCTCCTAGACCTGTCAGCCGCCTTCGACACGGTCTGCCACCGCACACTACGAACACGCCTCTACGACGCCGGAATCCGAGAGAGCCCTAGACTGGACATACTCCTTCCTCTCTGGCAGAACATAGAGCATTCGCCTCTTCCCCTTCCGCTCTGAAGCCACCAAGATAATCTGCGGCGTACCCCAAGGCTCGCTCAGCCCAACGCTGTACAACGTCTACATGTCACCGCTCGCGCACAACGGCACGACCTCAACATCATCTCCTACACCGACGACACCCAGCTGATCCTCTCCCTCACCAAGGACACCCATACCGCCAAAATCAACCTCCACAAAGGATGAAGGTAGTCGCCGACTGGATGAGGAACAGCTGAATTTGGACAAGACGGAGGTCCTCATCCTTGGATCCACCCCCTCGGCCTGGGACGACTCCTGGTGGCCGACTGCACTAGGAACACCCACAACACCCACCAACCACGCACGCAACCTAGGGGTCATCCTCCACTCTACCCTCTCCATGACGAAGCAGGTCAACGCAGTCTATTCCTCCTGCTTCAACACCCTCCGCAGGATCTTCAAGTGGATCCCCACCAAAACAAGAAGGACGGTCACCCAGGCCCTCGTCAGCAGTAGACTGGACTACGGGAACGCCCTCTACACAGGAGCCTCGGCCAAACTCCTGAGACGGCTCCAACGCATCCAGAACGCCTCTGTGCGTCTGATCCTCGACATCCCTGGCCACAGCCACATCACATCCCACCTGTGAGACCTGCACTGGCTCCCTGTCGACAAGAGGATAACCTTCAAACTCCTCACCCACAAGGCACTCCACAACACCGGACCAGCATACCTCAACAGACTCAGCCTCTACACCCCCACCCGCCAGATCCGCTCTGCAGACCACGCCCTCGTCACCCGCATCCGAAGAGTGACCGCCGGCAGCAGATCATTCTCCCACCTCGCCGACAAGACATGGAACACCCTCTCCATCCGCCTAAGGCAGACCGAAGACCTTCTGACCTTCAGAAAACTTCTCAAGACCTGGCTCTTCGAACCGTAGCTCCCCCCCCCCCGCGCGCGCCTTGAGACCCTCACGGGTATGTAGTGCGCTTTACAATGTTTTGATTGATTAACTAAATGAGACGATGTGGCGGGGTTGTGCTAAAAGTGACGCAACATCTGGAACTCACCATATGCATATATTTTTTTTAAACTCTCCCATAAAAAAATTGGTAACAAGGAGAAATGTGGCAGTAAATCTTTGCTGCTTAATTGGTTTCAAAGTCTACATTTTAAAATAGCTTATGAAGTTAAGGCACCTGCTACACAGAGATCTTTGTGCACCCAGTAAATTTCAGGGAATGATAATGGTGTGATGGCTATAGAGATTAACACATTTGCTGGAGAGATCTGTGTCTTGCCTAGTACCAGTTTTGAATCAAAGTAGGGTTAATTTGCCTCCTGCAGAGCACATCATGTAACATGCAGGGGACAGTTTTTTATTTTACGTAGATGGCTAAGTGGGTTACTGCTTTTAACACAGAGATCCTTTTGTAACTAAGAGTTCATAAATTGCAGTCCTTCTAATGTAGCATAGTGAGGTATAATGGACATGGGACTCGTACACCTTGTAACTCTCACATGTAACACATCCAGCAGACGCTTTTCCTGGTTGTATGAATGTTAACGTTTATAACACATGAAAAATAAAGTTTAAAAAAAAGTGACATCCTGTATATAGATTTACACACTTGTATGATTTATTGACAATGTATAATGTGTATGTGAAGTACTAACACCCTGCAAAAGGATGAGTAGTGCTATAAAAGATAAACGAAAATAGTGGTATTTAATTTGACATTTGTGTAAATTTGTTTAAATTCTGGGACAAATCAAGACATCTGGCATTCTTACAGTCTATGCATAGGTCCGCTACACAGGGAATGAACAAAGTCAAAACCATTCTTCTTAAGTACTTGTGAAGTAACAACAAGCCGTGTGCCTTTGTTTTTCTTCATTGCATTTGCATCTAGGTGTGAGGCTCCAGATAGCTCCCACAAGGATACTCCCAAAAAACTCACAACTGGAATTTAAAATAGCAGAGCCCCCTACATATTGCTGCCCGGAAACACAAGCAGATAACATACAGGTGCTGCTAAACGTGTCCCGGTGTCTGAAAATGACATGGTCTGGTAGGGCCCCAAAACAGAAGTGACAGGAAGGCAATACAGAGCTTTAGCATTTCGTAATCCGGGATGAAGAAAGACGTTTACTAATGATTTAGAAGTGGATTTTTTTTTTCTATAAAAAAAAAAAGTAACAAAGTTATCTAGCAAAGCAAACGAGTAAGAGGTCAGGGAATAACAAGTGTTTGAAACTCTAATTTTATTATAATAAGAACATTACAATTGTCTTTAGAAAACTACAGAGTGTCGAAGTGCTACATACCAGTCCGCAACAGGTCAAGGCACATCTCAACCCTGTAAGGTGGGGTAGCGGGCGTTTGTGTGCTTAGTCATCACAGTTCAAATGCACTAGTTTTGAAAATGAGGTGTAGTGGTCTTTAAAGAGACGCTGATGTGGAGGGATGAAATAAGAGGAAGAAAGGTGTCAATATTCCTCTATAACGCACCCTCTTCCCTCCAACACGCTACATGATAAGGGTGGAGTATTTTCAAAGAGTTCAAAGAGGGAACATGCAATTTCAGAAACCAAGCAACAAATGTTGATACATAAACTAATAGGTCTGTATAAAAATATTCATATATAGTCCTCATCTATTGCTGGGAAATACAGAGCAAAGGAGACCAACTCAAAGCTAGTAAAAAGTGTGCAGGAGAAGAGACTCATTCCATCTGAGAAAATGCAGAGCAGGAGGTACAAGCTGGCATCCGTCAGAGGCGGGAGGGTGGACCAATTCGGATTTCGCAGTCTTGGGAATTCTGATATTTTGAGGTAATCTCCTTAGGAGTACATTGTCAGCTGCAGCCACTGTAATGAGAGTGCAGAAAGTCAGTAATTTGTGCAGGCAGCACCTGGTTTGAAACAAGATGTGAAAAAGAGGTCTCCCTTTCGGTCCCACAGTCCTGAACGAGCTGGAACCCGAGACAACCCATGCATTAGATCTTAAAAATCATTTGGCTGGTGTTATCTTATTTACTGTTGAGAACGTGTATGCATCTCAGATGCAAGGTCCCATCTTCACAATCTCTAGAACCCCAGATGCAAGAAGCAACACTGCACATCAAGTACCACCACATACCTCTTGCATGGTGACCTTGATTTTACCATCGCCATCTTTATCCAAGGCTTTGAAGGCACCTGCAGGGGGAGACAAAATGAGATCATCAGGTGGTGCACTGGCTATTTCAACTGTCCACTTGGATAGAAGGGCAGATTAGAAACGAGACTGTAGGAAGAAGCTCTATTGCTTAGTTAAATGTTGGTTTCAAAAGTGCTAGCATGCTGCCTCTGGATCACTTTGCTGCGCAAAATCCATTAAAGCTCTGGAGGATATGACTTTGTTGGGATTGGGACCTTTCCTTCCAAACAAGCCAATTGAGGGTCCTTCGGCACATCTGATCTGGGTGTATGCGTGTGTGGGGGCCAGCCCCTACACAGGACTAGTGTTGCCCTGATGACGGATGTATGGTCTAAGGCTTACTTAAAAACGTATGCTTTTAATGTGGGAAGGCTGGGTACTGCTCTTACATTATGAGGCTGGGAAGTAGGGTCCTTGTCTCCATTCTTCTTCTTTCTTTGGACTAGGTGTTTGGGTGCGAAGTCTAGCATGGCAGGTTTCAAAAATAGCCTAGCGTGACGTGCGGTACCATTTCCCTCAAGTAATCAAGCTTGTACACCTCTCCATCACTTTAAATTCCTATGTACAGGACTGAACATGGATGTTCCACAGACATCCACGATTTTAGTTTGCGCTTGTCTTGCTGTAGAAGCTGGTGGGATGCTTAAGACCTATTGCGAACTTTCAGTCTACTTATAGGTCACCTATTGCTTACTACTGGTTGGCTGGTCACCCATTTGCTTGCTTCTTATACAATGGTTAGCGTCCTCTTGTGTTAGTTCCTCCTCTTTAACGTAGCCTTATCATTCTTTAGTTCGGCCGACGTATTCTTCTATTGCTCAGTTTTAGAAAACAGCTTTTTGGGGGGGGGGTTAATCACTTATGTGGATATGTTTTCCAGCTCTCCCCCTGACAAACACTAACCCCTGCACTACATGTTGCTCTTTTTCTTGTGTGCGGTTCGCTATCTGTGCTTCTCTACCCGACAACCCAGCCCCCCCTTCATGATGTGTTGTTCTTTTCATGGTGAGCTTCTCCGGCCTCCAGTATTGTCTCCCATGTGTGCTGCTTTTTGCCTCCTGCCCCACCCGCACATTTTTTGCCCACCCTCACTGCTTATTTTTTGCACTTTGGACCTAAAATAATTAAATAAATGAAATTTACCAATTCAAGTGAGGTCTGCCATCTGGAGATGGGTATAGATACCTATTGACGGGTGCCACTAGGTAGTTCTAGTTAGGTCAGCTGTTCCATTGGAAAAACATTTGTGTTGCTGTTAACTTTGGCACAGTTTGATGATTTCCACGAAACTTTTAAAAAAGGTGCTACTTTTTGACTAGTTTGTGCATGTAAAGTTTTGGTGTAATCCATCAAGTGGAAGCAGAGACAAATGGGGGATTCCAAAACACAAAATCCACATACATCCACGATTTACACCAAATTTGTCAGGAAGCTAGATCTTGGACCGCAGACAGTGCATTTTAAGATAAGGTTTAAACCCGTTCAGTAGTTTTGAGAAATTAAGGATCAGAAATAATTATATATCTAGACAGTGGAGTCAGACGGAGGCTCAAGAGACACTTGCAAGAGCGGCAATTTAAAAATGGAGGGTTTCGATTGGCCCAGGGAGCTTTATTTCCCTTGGGCCAACCCGCTACGGATTGGCTGCCAGCAACATGAAACAAGAGTCCTAGGCACACGTTCTAGAATAAATATATACAAGCGTTTTTCTTTTCAGAGCAACATGAAATTACAGTATGGAATGGAGATAGTCGACACAGATTTTTTTTGTTCTTTCCAAGTTGAAATGCATTTGAAAACATCAAAGAGAAAAACCAACCGACACGTGTTTCGTCAAGCAGGTGGTACACCCGTGACTCTTCAGGGCTGAATGTGGAACAAGGATGAATCGGGCAGGAGGCCGGTGATAATTCCAACCCGGCCTAGTCGGGTTCAAAGTAAAGGATAGAAGCCAAGGATGGCTTGTTGAGAATGATGTACCACGGGATGACGGGCGGGTTCAGCCGTCAACCGTGAAGTCTGAAACCTCCAGGGTTCGAGAAAAACGAGGTACTCTCCACCTTACAGACTTCACGGTTGACGGCTGAACCCACCTGTCATCCCGTGGTACATCATTCTCAACAAGCCATCCTTGGCTTCTATCCTTTACTTTGAACCAGACTAGGCCGGGTTGGAATTATCACCGGCCTCATGCCCCATTCATCCTTGTTCCACATTCAGCCCTGAAGAGTCACGGGTGTACCACCCGCTTGACAAAACACGTGTCGGCTGGTTTTTCTCTTTGATGTTTTCAAATACATTTAAACTTGGAAAGAACAAAAAAATCTGTGTCGACTTTATCTCCATTCCATACTGTAATTTCATGTTGCTCTGAAAAGAAAAACACTTGTATATATTTATTCTAGAACGTGTGCCTAGGACTCTTGTTTTACTTACTGAGTGGGCCCTTGCCACTCCCTTCAGGGGTTATTGGGGTTTCCCCTGACCTTGTGCCACCGTATTCTTATTTTCTAATTACTCTAAATTTACCGCTACCAGGCAGGGTGCCAATTTTCCTGCGCACTCAAAACCCTACACGGAACCCTCAGCAACATGAAACATGTTGGTGGCAGCCATTACAGGACTTGGGGACTTACTTCCCCGTCCTGAAGTAAAAAATGAAAAATAGTATAAAGGGGGCAGTATAGGGATACCCTGACCACCTAGGTCCCATGCGGGTGAGTGTTCAATAATTCTACAGGCCTATGATGCATTAGGAGCACATTCATTTTGTAAACACACCGATTAGCTGGACCCAAGCAGTAAAAAAGTAATATGGTAGTTACCCGCCACTATGTTAACTAGAAAACAAACTAGTGCACTCATTGGATGAGGTAATCACTGATGTTATAGAACATGTTGTGAGTGATGTACTATGCGAGGTCACAAGCAGTGCATGTTGGGGGGGGCACAAGTTATAGTTCGCTCTGCTAACTATAGCTGGTGAAGGATTTCAGTGTTTGTAAACAAATTTGTTCAAAGCGCTAATGGTTTCACTGACAAATTCACCTACCTACACGATCACTTTTGGGGGGGGGGGGGGGGGGGGCAAGAAAGCTGCGCCACCCCTCTTATGGCTGGTGCTTGTGGCTGAGAGGCATCCTGCTGGTCCCCGGCCGCTGAAGGGCAGAGGGTGCCTGGTGGCCACCAGACTACCTTGCTGGGCCCCGCAGGTGCTGCTGTGCCCTACACTGCAGTGACCAACCAGAGACAGCTGGTGACTAATCCTGGGGGTACTGCTTTTGCCCCACGGCGCCCCGGGGCAGACCCGTACACGGGCGGGTGAAATGGCACCGAAGACTTACCTGGGAAAGGGGGCACCGAGAGCAAGGAGTGCACCTTGCTGGCACTGGAAGGGGCATTCCTGAAAGCGCTCCTCCGCCTTACATTTCGGCTCACTATTCCACCAAGAGAGTGGTTGAGCTGGAGCCCCACACTTGAGGGTAAACCAGGGGGCTGCCCGCTACCACTGATGAGACTTGAGGCCTATCTTTGGGCCTACGGCTTTGTGGCCTGGTCCAAAGCGCATCTTTTATGCCGCTGATGGTGCGGTGTGAGCAGGCGAGCCCTGGACGCCAAGTGACCAGAGGTGACAGCTTGAACGTGGGCTGCAGTGGTGCCTGCACAGGACTGAGGTGCACTCACTATTGATGGAGGATTGTCTGAGCAGCTGCAGTAGAGCCTCCAGGGGAGTGGAACATCTTAGGAGGTGCCTACACCTAGGTCTCCTCTTAAGACGACAGGAGCAGGGGTTCCCTTGGGGGACAGCAGGCCTAGGGTGTGGCTGGGAGCTTGCTGCTAGAGGAGGGGGGGGCACAGGGAGCTAGTGATCTGTACACCTGGAGGTCTGGGGTACCAGGGATCCTCGATAGTCTTTTCAAAATGGGGTGACTTCGGGTGAAGGGGTGACTTTGGAGCAAGGTCCTCATCCCCATACTGACTGGACCGGTCCCAGAGGAGACGGGGTGGACAGCCTCCTGGGATTGGGATCGCGGCCTGGCATTTGGACTGTGACCGTTGACACAGGCCCTTCACTGCTCCATTCAGTGACTCCTATCCCGCACAAGCCTCAGATGATGGCAAACCCCCAGCCACTTGCTGCACCAGACATGGACCCTCTGGATGTGGTTGCCCTGCCTTGCTCCTCTGTCTGCCCTGAGATGCAGGTCCTTTGGCGTGGCTCCTTCCTGCTCGAGTCTTCCTGGTGCAACTAAGAGCCTTGAACTGTGTTGGGGGTTGGATAAGTGATGACCACACTTCTTTACAACACGATGGGTAAAGAGGGACCTCAGCGGCACAAGCAGGGGAAAACCATCCTGCAATATACTGCCCCCCACCATCCCACACACGGACTCACTTGCCAAGAGCGATCAGGGACCTCGGAGCGCTTGCTTGAGTGACAAGACAAGCCCTCTTGGGTAGCCATCCTGGAGGCTATGCTGGGCTCCAGGATGGCTCTTGAAACAATTAGCAGGCGTCTCCATCCAAGAGAATTTGCTGCAAAGTGAGCTCTGCAAAGTAGAGGACAAAGTGAAGACTGCGGAAACTATTTACACACACCTGCAGGCGAAGGAGCGTCAACTTAAGCTACAGGTGTCTGTAGTCCGGTAACTGAAAACTCAGACTTCTAACAAGGCCATGGAAGTAAGACAGGCCGATGACTAAATTAGCTTTCTAAAAGACGGCAATGACGTCACATGGCTCGCAGAGCATCAGCATGACTCAGAGAGAGACAATCATCGGGACGGGCCGCGTGTTTGTCTTGGTCGACAATGAAGAGAGCGGAGCGACTAAGCAAGCATGTTGGAGGGTAGAAAACAAGAGTGTAACTAACATGGAGAAAGAAAAAAAGACGAAGGATACTGCCGGCGAGCAAGACTATACAGAAGAACAAGGAGAGTACCCAGTTAGAGTCCAGCTCTCCGGGGGAGGACGAGGAGGCTGTGGAACCAACCAAGCAGCCCAGGAGGCTTCAGGCACGTCCCGTGGGCTAGTGCATGTACAATAAGGAGGTGGTGGGCGGGAATCCGGTTCACCAAATAATACTACGTCTTCACAAATAAAAACCCAAACTGCACGGGTGTTTTGTTCACATCGATATAGAGTAAGTGCCCCGTTTGAGCTGCATCCAGGAGCATGACTGGTAACTGCATACCTGAGCTCTCCTCTGATTCATATCCTATATTTTGTTTGAGGGCCACAGTACACCTTTCTCCTAGGAGGAGATGGGAAAAGACCAGAGAGAAGCCCCAGGACCACCACATGCCAGTGTTAACCTGGAAGACGAGGAGAGTGGATCTGGATTCGGGACCTTCTTCAGGTGGATATAAGAACTGGGCAAAGAACTATACTAATACAAATAAATAACAAAATCGTATTACTGGGTTTGGGGGGAGGAGCCAAGATGGCGACCGGGACGGCAGCGTAGGCTCCCGGCTCCGTGAACCTCCACATCCCGCACAGATATCCTGCATGTGATCCTCAGCCTGCGCTACATGCCCGTGTTGGTGATTGAGAGCGGCAACCGATCGTGTGATCCTGAAGTTTCTGGCGGCGGTACCGCCTGAGAAATGTTCATTTGAAGTTTGCGGCCTGTGCAGCCCTGGAGCCGGGACCTCGGGTGGACAACATGGCCGGGCGGCAGTTCAACAACAGCGGCCATTGGTGACCGGGTGGAGTCGGAATACCGAAGCGGAGCGAATATTGGCCTAAATCTCGCTGTGGTCGCTCCTACCATCGAGCGTGGCGTAGTGGGTGCATACCCGGGGTGACGATTCCAGGGTCTTTCGGCGATTGCCTGGGCCCTCGCCAGTGAACTGATCGGACGCGGCCTGTGGCTCGTCCCGATTTGCGCGGGCTGCTCCCGGTTTTCGCGGGCACTGGCCCAGGAGGAGAACGACTGTTACCTGTGACCACACACTGGATGCATATTTTGCCTGCCTCCGGAACCCTGTTTGCAGTGCCATGGAACTTGATGCGCTTGTGCCGGAGTCCCGGTTCCCATCTGGGGTGGCCCTGCCCTGTGGCCATCTTGATGGGATGGACTCTATCATCCTGTACATTGGGTCACAGCAAGATTGGGAGTGTGTGGCGCAGAGGAGCGTAGCGGAGCGAGCGCCGGGGGCTGTGCTGGGGTACGGTGACCCTCGACGCTCTCGGAGCCCTTCATTCCACCCTGGTTCACGGCGCCCGGGTATTGGGGAGGAAGCTGGATGGTATTGCGTCAGCGTCGGAACAGTTGTGGTCTGCCTGTCCCCAGGTACACAAGGATCTGCTTCACCCTACACAGGAGGAAAGTAACGTGACCGCCTCTGTGAATAAGGGACAGCTGGAAATTTCGGACACTGTGGCAGCGGGTGGTCGGCTGGCTGTGGGGTCGGCCTGTTCCGGAGATTTTGGACTTGAGCAGAAGGTGGTGACTTTGTCCCATGCGCGGCCTCCGGCGACCCGGGCGATCTTCCCGCAGCGGTCGCTTGCTCTGGCTGATTCCTCCTTCCTGGACCTTGTGTGCGGCGCAGGCCCTGGGGCAGTACTGGGAAAGGTGATCTTCCATGACGATGACTGTGTTGGTGTTCAGAGACATCCTCCCTACATGTGTGTGTCCCTTCCTGGTCTTCTTTGGACGCTCCTCTTTCTTGTAACTTTGGACATGATAATGGGTCGCTGGGTATGCATTGGTGGATTCACAAAGCGTGGCCAAGGATAAGGCTGATCCTTCAGAGGTTGTCATTTAATAGGCGGGCGGGCTTGGGGGTTGTGTGCTCTCACGGCATAACTAATAGTGTAGTCTGTGAATAATGCTCCCCATTTCTCTTAGACATGGTCGAATTTTGGTTGATTACTGTTTGTTTTGGGGAGGAATATATTGTGCGGGAGGGAGAAGCCAGGGGCATGATTGAAGGCCCTCCTCCAGTTTATTACTACTCCTCTCCCCTTCTCTGTTAGGGGGGGGGGGGGGGGGGGGTTCCTCTCTTTCCCTTTTTTCTCTGTTTCTTCTATATTTCGGGTCTGGTTCTGGGGCGACAGGCACACTGCGGGGGGGGGGGGGGCCGTAGTCATCTGCAGAGGTGCAGGGTGGGGGGTTGGGGGAGGGGCTTCTTTAGTCCTATGGCCTCCTTTTTCTTCTCTTATTCTTCTTTGTCTTTCTTTTCTGGGGTCAGTACGGTAGGTTTCCTTCGTTGCCAATCATTGTTTTTTATTTGTGCATCAATTTCCGTGATGTCTTCTGGGTCCTAGGGCAGGGGACTGCAGGCGCAAACGGCTCGTGACATTCCTCCACATCCTGAACCTCCTGTTTCAGCGCCAGTGACTTGATAGATTGCTGTTCATTGTTGACGTTCACTACTCTGCCTGCCATTTTTCGCTGCTGAGAACTTGATTGGCACCTGATCGTTCTATCCCTTATTGTAAAATGAAAACCTTTTATATCCTGGTTTCCCCTTTGGGCTGTTCACTGGACTAGAGTATACTAGCATGGAGAATCTGCTTCCCGAGGTGCTGCGTGTGATTAAGATTTGCTTGCTGTTACTTTAACTGCTTAGCGGCCGGCCCCGAGGGTTGTAGGCCCATACTTGTCTTTGGTTGCAATGTCAATAAAGGTTTTTCAAAAAAAAAAAAAAAAAAAAGTGTATTACTGGCTACAGTGTATCTGTCACAGCATGGATTAGAGACCAGTCTCCCAGCTGACAGTCGTCTCAAAAACCTTGGAACATCGAATAGAGGACGCGGAGGGCCGATTACGACAGAATGATCTGAGTTTATTGGGCTTCCCAAAGATTGGTAGATGGCCAGTCCACAGAGATTCTTGATGGACTGGGTGAAGCATAAACTGCGCCACAGGGATTTGTCAGATTTATTATTGAACAAGCACATAGGACCCTGGCCCACTCTCCTCCCCGGGAGCGCCAATGAGTGCCCTTATTGCTAGAGTCTTGAATTACAGGAATAGAGACAATCTTCAGAGCAGTTAGAGAGGCATCCACTCTGCGATATGAAAATAAAAACATTGCGATCTAACCTGACTGCAGCCAGAAAGTTCAGGAGCAGCGTAAATCTTTGTGAGGTGAAAAAGATTGCACGCGACGGACCTTAAGTACATGCTCTTTTACCCCGCAAAGCTCCTCTTTATAGCAGCAGGGAAATAACACTTCTCAGAGTGCTCCGAGGAGGTTGGTTATGGTTCGATATGTCGGACAGGCTCCTTGTGCGCCCCTTAAGTACTAGAGACCCCTTCCACTCCTGCCCTAGACAGCACATTGGGGTAGATGAGTTGGGTCTGCAAGAAGAGGCCAGCAGGTGACACTGGATGTCCCAAGCGATGTGGCTCAAGAGGATTGCACCATGAAGTCTGCTGCTGCAGAGTTCATATTAGTGTCTGAAACACTGTTCAATGGGTCTCCCCCAGATGGTGAACAATCAAGTACTCCTTCCCAAATTAGGGACGTTGTTCATGGTACTGTCTCTCCTTAACTGATATTTGCAATCTCATCGATTGACTGGGGGAGCTCCTTGTTGCTTTCTCAACTCCGTAGTGGTGTGTGGACGGATATTACAGCTGCTATCCGGAGGATGGTTGAGAGGTAATGCTCGCTATGTTATACTGCAGCAGTGTAATATAAGCGGTGCTGTAGCAGACACCAGTATCGACCAAGGAGAAGCAGCGTTTTAGATGCTTCCCCCAGAATTTCTGGGCATCTCCTTGGAGGCAAGTGGTGGTCATGTGCTGAACTCCCTTTTGTCTGTGGTCCTCTTGTATCCCTGTAATGAGCATGGGGAATTATAAGTTGCTCAGGTAGGGAAGGAGGGGTTTTACTATCTAAAGTTCACACTAATTGTATCAGAGTCCCTGGGGGGGCGGGAGTCCTTTTAATGGACCATCTTTTTCGCTACTTATCTAATCACAACCCTGTCTGCTGTGAGATTGGCTGGGGGAGCACTGTATGACCGCCTTCATCCTGAGGTTCCCTCTTGAGATCCTCTGGACTAAGAGGGCAGGAAGACATTAGGGCAAGCAATGATTTTTTTTATTAATCAACTGATCTTTGAAGCGACACAGGGCCAATGAATGGGAGGCTTTGAAGGCTGCGATATGGGAGAGTCGTGTTGGCCACACTTGTGGGGTTAGACTCACCCTCGAGGCAGATCTTTTTCAAAGGAAGGAAGAACTGACACAAATACAACAGCTTCCCCCGGATGATGCTGTGAGGAAGCTGGGGGGAGGTATAGGCACGGAGACGGGTCGCAGACGTACGGGACAGACTGGGCAAGTACACACTTAAATCCTACCACTAGCCCCTCCATAGGGAGGGAGACCGCTCTGACCGGTTATTAGCGTAGATCCATAGGTTGGAAATTCCCAGCTACCCCATACTTCACCTTAAATTCACTCAGGGTAGGAAAGTCTTTACACAGAGAGAGATAGTGGATGTGTTAAAGTCTCCCCTAAAACAAGTGTATCGTAGCTCTCACCCTCCTGACCTGCAGAAGAGGATTACGTTTATGGCCCCCCCTTGCCGTTTCCCATGGTTGGGGGAGGTTGCTGCCATGAAACTGGAGCCAGCTCTCACTACAGAAGAGGTTCCCCTGGCACTCCGGCAGATGCCTAGAGGGAAAGCGCCGGGAAGTGTTGGCTTCCCTGCAGAATTCTGTCATGCTTTCTCCTCCTTTCTTACGCAATGCTTATAAGAGGTATATTTGGAGGGCTCATCCATGAGGAACAGCTACATCTCTATAATGCTGAAACCCAGGACGGACAGATCTAACCAGTCCTCATATAGGCGGCTCGCGATGATCAATACGGATACTAAAATCATTTACCAGGCGCTGTCCCTACGACTGCATCCGGTGATTCCACAGCTAATCCACGAGGACCAATGTGGATTCATTCCAGGGCATACTACTATCATAAACCTGTGGTGGCTAATGCATATCCCACAATTAGTGGAGGGGAGAGACGAGGAGCTTGCCGTAGTATACATCGATATCGCCAAGGCTTTTGACACAGTCAAATGGCAGTAACTCATGCGAGTCTTGGAGGCGATGAGGTTTGGACCACAGTTCCAGGCCTGGGTGTGGCTTTTATACACTAGCCCTTTGGCTAGGGTGAGGGCTGGTGGGGTATGTTCAGATTCGTGGCAGAGAGGCAGGGGAACAAGTCAGGGTTGCCCACTATTACGGTTTCTTTTTGCCATCGCCCTAGAGCCGCTAGCCATCCAGATCCGGCAGGAGATGTCTGCCTGGGGAATCGGGATAGGCGACATCACTCATCTGGTATCTCTTTACGTTAATGATGCCCTTTTCTACCTTACATCTCCTACAAACTCTCATCCTCATTTTCCTGGGACACCTAGATACCTTTGGGGAGCTATCCTATTAATTCTAAAAACATCTTTGGTGTTTCCTTTTGGAGGACCTAGAGACTTAACCACCCGTACCCCTCTGCTAGGGCATGGACGGATTATTATTGGAGGGTGGCGGTGGTGGACAAGATACAAGACAAAAACATATACAGTACAATACTGACAGTGATGGAGGGACTTCGATCCTCTGTGCAATTCTGGAACACTCTCCCGCTCTCCCTTATGGGGCAGGTGGCCATCTCTAAGATGGTATTTTTACCACGGTCTATGTACTCCATTTAGCATTCATTTGACAGTCTTCCTCAGACGGTGCTCAGGAAGCTACATACATTCCTTCCTCCTTTCCTTGAACTGGGCAGGAGGGAATAGCAGGGTGGCAAAAGATTTCCTATTCTTACCGCTGGTAGAAGGGGAGTGGCGGTTCCAAATCTGGAACAATACTACCTGGCCTCTTAGTTACAACATGCTGCACACTGGCTCACAGAGGAGGACAACTGGAAGAAGTCGCTCCTGTGGCGCTCCGTGAGGGGCTGGTCATTTCCACACCATTAAATAGCTGGGGAGGGTGCGGACCAGATACCATACCTTATTTAGCACTCTGCTTCCCTGTGGGAGAGTATCTTCAAGGTGGTCTTAAAGAAAGCTTCCTTTGCTTCGGAATTTGTCTTCTGGGACTTATCTCCTTTCAGAGCGTTAGCAGATACCACAGATGTGTCTGCCTGGTGAGATGGGAGGATGGGAGATGCTAGGGGGTTATATCTAAACAAGGTGTTTATTTAAATTTCGAGGCCACTCAGGATAATTTTCATCTAGGACTGGGGCAGTTCCTGCAACACGCAAGTCTCCCTGCCATAATCCCGCATATGTCCCCACTTCCCTGATGCACCGGTCACATCTCATACATTCCAGGGGTTGCAGGGAGGAATGGGGTGCAATTTGTCTCACTCCTCTAGAAAGCCATGACAGGTGATCGGACAGGACACACCCCATCGCCTGCACATGCAGCATGGAACAATGACCTGGGGGTAAATATTGAAGACGCACAATGGGAGAGAATGTGTACATTGGTAAAATCCATCTCAAGTAATGCTAGGTTCAAACTCACATTTCCATTTACTACAGCACACATACATAACACCTGTGCTCTTGCATAAAATGAATCCTTCTCAGCCCCGATGTCAGAGTCTCTTTGCTTCATTTTTGGACTTGGCATGAACCTGCTCACTAAGTATGCAGATGTTCTAGATGAATGTGGTACCACAAGTTCTCATGGCCAAAAAAAAGGGGGTGGGGGCTCAGCTCAGAGTTGGTAGAAGTTATTAGTCTCTTGGGCTGGCGACAAATAGAAAACCTACATTTTCAGAGAAGGGCCAGAAGTTATGCTACAACTTTTGCCATTCACATGCAAATGACCACATTTGTGTCTGTGTGGAAATATGCAACCATAGGGACAGTACAAAGATGCTGGTGTGTTACTGGAGAACCAGATCCCCACCTGTCCTAAAAGTTGGTGTTTTTCTTCTTCTAGGATTCTGTGGACCACAAAGGAGGGCTTAGCAGCAAACTGAGCATGACCAGACTTGAAAACTGCAAGTGACTCCTCTTTATGGACCGTCAGCTGAGGGATGGTCTGAATACCTAAAGCCTATGTTACCGAAGGGCAGACAGCCGTAGTCTGTGACACATATTCAACTGGGTGTGTCAGGCGCCGGCAGGGTCAGTGAGCCTCATCACAATGCATGTGCTGCTCTCAGTGCATAGGTTGCAGTTCAGCATACCAGCAGCAATGAGCCTGCACTTCAAAGGGAGAGAGCAAGTGACTGTACCCACCTGCAGAGGCAAGTCTTGGGGGATGGGGGCGTTACATCCAGCTTCACATTTTTCATTTTGTGTTTCCTAAATACTATTTACAGACTATATAGATCATATCCCATGGGCATAGACGCTGGTGAAGGACATAATTCTCTGGATGTCAGTGTCACCTCGACTTTGAAAAAGATGGTTTGGATTGCCATCTGTGGTCCTATGCATTACTTCATTTGGTTTTCTGTGTGGTTTTTGCTTCTCTGAGTGAAGTCTTGTGCATTCCCTTTGACAGAAGGACATTCGTCTGGAGTTGTAAGTGTAAATTCAGAGGTAGGGGTTGAATGGTCTTCGATTGCACCCCTATTTTTCCCTGTTCCAAGTTTCTGTCCTGGTATTCTCAAAGTTCCTTTCGAACAAAGGTCCTCTTTGCTTAATCAACCAGAAAGATTCAGATTTGCATTTTCACTCAGTCTTTTAGCTCATCACCCAATTTATTGTTGCTTCTTGTTCGGCCACGGCCTACCTCGATCAGCGGTGTCCTATGTAAGCCCTGGTGGTCCAGTTCCATGCCAGAATTTCAAGATATTCTCAGATACATGGGAATCTCAAGTAACAGACAGGGAGTGTTAATCCCAATAATCTGGCATGGACCGGCCGCCCTGGACCTACAAAGTACATGCCTGATCTAGATCACCTATGTTGTAATTTAAGGTGGATACATTCTATTGCAGCTTCCTATACAGGACTTTGCCTTTTTGCCATTACTTTCATTACTCCTTTCTCCCTTCTGCTCCTCACCTTTATCCTCAGATTAGGATCACTTTGGTTCACTTCAATTTTACTGTCTTTCCTTTCAATATAAATCACTTGGAGGGGAGGGTGTGGAGGGCTATTCTGCCTGTTGTGTGTTCAGCCTATCCTAGACCACAGGCCTACAATACTTTAGCAATGGAATATCAGAGCTCAAAATGCAAGTGTTTCAATGGAGTCGTGGAAGTACTCTGGTACCCCAGAACAAGCATTGGCATAGCCAATAGGTCTTGCCTTTGGGACCTTATAAGTATTTAGCCATGCAACAGTTGCATAACTAAACACTTATAAGGTCCCAAAAGCGAGACCTATTGGCTATGCCAATGCTTGTTTTAACTGCTGCAATCTATTGAAGACTCACGGAGAACATCAAAGCGGCCGTGAAAGTAATCGCGGTAAAGCACATGCACTGTAGCTCTAGGCTAGCCTGGTAGCACTTTTTGGAGCCCTCACAAAATGTCTCGCCAGACCAGCGCATGCGCTGAGTCAGGCGAGACCTAATAAAAACGGGCACTTGCCCAAGGAAGAAAATCTAGAACTTGAACAGAGAGAACAGATGGTCCAGCCTCGTGTGAATAGTTCTAGCGTTTGAGCTCAAGTGAAATGCACGTTGCAAGAATACATACGGAACATGGCGTCCAGTCGCACAAGGCAGCTGATATAGTTGTCAAAGTCCATGTTTCCATTTTCATCAGAGTATCTACGAACAATCATACTGTAGAGCTGCTCATTCAACCGAAACCCTGCAATTGAGAGAGAAGAGGAGCCAGAAGAATCAGGGGTTAAAAAATACAAAGTAGTTTAGCAACACAAATGGTAAAAATATGACTGAAAAACAACATTCTAAGAAGTGCCCGTTTGTCAGATTGCTATTTTGGAAGAAAGGCAAAAACTCCAAAAAAATGTGCACACTTATCCATGACTGCTAAGAGCTAATTTCAGGTCCAACACTTTTGTTCCACCATTTCCTGAGCAGGTGATTGAGAAACTGTATTGCTAGGGTACTGCAGGCACAAAAGCAGTTTCTACATTTTATGCCACTTCCACCAGACAGCAGTGACAATAAGAACCGAGTCACTTCTGTAAGTGTCCATCATACTGCCCTGCCCACCTATTCAGATCCCCTTTCGAGAGAGTACAATACATGTGCTTCCTAAACTTTACTCTTCCAATGTACTTTCCACACACAGCATTATGCAATGCATTTATTCTAGATCGCTCATTCCCAGTAAGTATTGTTCAATCTGGGATTTTCCAATGAAATGCAATGGTTTCAACTTGCCTGCAGCTTCGAAGGCCCCCGGCAGCTCTGATCTGCCAATGGTCCCAGATCTGTCAGCATCATATCGTTTGTAAATGGCCTACAAGAGAAGGTAGAATTGAGCACTATGAATTAACAGAGAACCCTTAAATGTTGTTTTTCTGTTCACAAGTTCAGCTCAAAATAAAGCAGGTATCCTGGACCTAAGCATGTACCATAACTAGGAAAAACGCTGCCTCCCTCAGCCTCAGGAGGATGCAATGACAGAGGGTACAAAACGGCTGTCATGGACAGTAGCAATGGAAAGTAGAACATTGAGTTTGAGAAGCAAGGAAGAACAGCGCAGGCTTCTTGCCAAGTAAAATATAGGTGTGCTCTGAAGGTGGAAAGCTTTGGTCCCAGAGGGTTCTCTGAGAAGATATAACGTTTATGAGCAGAAAGCAACCGCTGATTTGGTGAAGTGTATAAATGAGTTTAAGCTTCAGGGGAGTTTGGTCAGGATGGGTGTGGATTTGCTCTATTATGAGCTGTTGAGTCAATCTAGATCAATATACCACAAAGGACCCGTTTTGATGCATGCATGTGCCAAGGTGTGCGCCTTCTAGTGCAATAATACTAATATGTAAATACCTGCCACTTCTTGATATTGTCCCATAAATACTTGAATTCACTGAATCCCAGTTTTCCAGTGCTGTCACTCTGTTAACGGCATGATTAAGGAACAATAATTATGAGTCACAATACAAATATTAGCAGTCAGGAATCATCTTACCTGTTGCCTAAATAAACCCACCATGCCTCTTTGTTCACATACAATAGGATATATGTGGAACTGCTTTTTGTTAAATTAATTTTGCTGATGCTTACTGAAAGGTTCTAAACATTTACACCGAACATAGTCTGTTGGTATATTCCTATGTTTAAGCGGCATAGTGCTCTGAGGAGGGTACCCTAAAAAGGTACTGATAGTCTTCTAAATGGAACAAGTCTCTGAAAGCTTCTGTAGCCATTCGGAGGATGCGCCTTAAACACCAGCAGATCAATTTAAGAATTTGTGTATTGACTAGTGGCCACTAATATCCGCCCCAGTCAGGCACTAAAGTTGGGGAGAAAGCCGGACTGCAGACTCCTGGGATCAAATTCAGCTCTGAAAACAAGTCTAAAGTATATCAGGTCCCCTTTCCTTCCTTTACCCTCCTAAGAGAGAGGGAACGAGAGAAAACAATTGAAATTTACTTCAGTTCTCGGCGAGGGAAACATGAAGACAAGTCAGGCCAAACGGGTTACAACTGTGGTCGTTTCCATCTCACTGATATACTCAAACCCAAAGCACGTTTTAAAGCTTATTTTGTATTCAACAAAAGGATACATCCATGACAGCCACCATGCTACGACAGGAGTCGACGCTGAATCCATCAGTCTTTAGGTCTGCATCTACAATGTATGATCGGGTAAAATAAGTTTAGGAAATATCTGCAACAGGAATCATTCAGATTAGTTACTCTAAAGCAATAGGCCAAGTTTTTACAATAATCGACTTTGGGGTAATTAATGTTTGTTAACCTTTCCAACTCCCAAAGTCTGCTACTGTTAGTTCAGGACTTCTACCATAGAAACACTAGCCTTACTCATTTAGGATACCAAACTCAAACTGTTGCAGTACTTACGTCGAGTGACAACCTTGTTTAAAATTCCCATCAACTCTGTCGGACTCACTTCCATATCCTAGGAAATAGAAACAGAAGAGGGGATACCAGAGTAAACACCAGACATATGCGACGTACATTTTTAGGGCAGATGCTGGAGCCATTCACAATAAATGCAGTTTTAGGGACCTAAATCTAGACGCCTGCTGTAATTTGAGGGTGGTGGCAAGGCAAAGTATGGATACATTAGAACAACAAGGTTGATTAGATCGAAACATCGGTTTGCGAGGCAGGGGCAGCAACACTACAGATGTTAGAGTTGCACAACTAGCCTACGTCCAACAGAGCAATAGCTGGGGTGTGAGAATAGTTGATGTTTGTGCGGGAATAGTGTGGTGAATTCGTACGTCTTGTTTTTTGTAAAGAGGGATACTTTCCTTTAAGGAACACTGTTAGCGCCTCTCCTGCTCTGAACCAAAGTTACTCAGGTAAACTAATATAGATGGCATACAACCACACCCAGATTTTTATTTCAGAGAAAAGGGATCATTGTGCTTGTAATGGGTGAAAATAAGTCCATGATGGGTCAACTTTAAATGCAAGGTAAGCCTAAAAGGCAATACCTCGTGCCATTCTTGCTCTCTTATTGAGATTCTAGGAACATTTACGTATTTTACAGAGAAGGCGGCACCACCTCGCCCCCAAATACAAAAATTTACCACACAGAAAATACAAATACTGTTAAGTATTTCTGCTAAGAGCCAAGTCATTTGTTTTTTCACCAGGAATTTGCAGAGAGATACTTTTAAAGGTGGTCAGTAGGTTTCAAGAGGAGGCTGAGAGATGGTATATGCCACCCCTCACTCTGTTGGGGAGGGTGGCTGTCTTAAAAATAATAATGCTCCCCAAATTGCTCTAAGCCTTACAAAATTCTTACTACCCAGTTCCCAAGGCGATGTTCACCAAGCTAGAGGGAGACCTGCAGGCATTGCTGTGGTAGGGCGGTCATCCTAGGATAGCGCTAAAAACCCTTCAACGCAACCCATTAGAATGTTGGGATTGCTCTCCTGGATGCAAGGGCCTAGTAATGGGCGTCCCATCTGGTGGCTGTTAATGACTGGTCTTTTGCGCCACAGGACCATTCTACCTAAAGACTGGAGCAAGCACAGTTCACCATTCGGACCTACTGCCAATCCCTATTAGGTGGGAAGGGTCTTCAGCAGCTCCTGGCAGCAACACGGGTGGCAGTGGAGGCCTGTAGGAAAGCCACTAGGTGTATAGGTTGGAGTGGTAGATTAATGCAAGTGACTCTGCTCTGGGAGGAGACATGGATGTGCAAATTGAGGAAACTTAGTGGGTTTTAGCCTTGGGACTTGCAAGGAATCTCCTGGATGAGTGACCTCCTGGAGGATGGAGGTAGGATGTCCTTCTCCTCCCTTCAAAGATAATATCATACGAGTTCCAACCAATACTTAATTTACGCCCAACTGCGACATGTCTGGCAGGCGGAAGGCCTGGGTGAGCTGGATCTGACGGAGTAAGCCCCTCTCGAGGGAAGGCTGCTCCTAGAGGAGTTACATTAGAAGGAATTTTCCCTTGCCTATAAAACTCTCAGGCACACTGGTTAAGCGGAGAGCCTGCTGGGGGAGGACTTAAGGGGGGGGGGGGGGATACCTTGAGGACGTGGATTGGGATGCGGCTCTGATGCATCCAAGGGAGGTCCCCATAAAGTCCCAGATGTGTTTGCTAGAAGTCAGGTTACTGCATCGGGTCGATTATGATAGGGACCATCTGCATGGTATGGGGAGGGTGGCACCCCCGAATTGTTTGCGCTGTGGAGTGACTCAGAGTACATTAGTACATACACTTTGGAGCTGCCTAGCAATTCAAGTATACTGGGTACAAGTGATGGGGGACCTCAGTAAGGTGTTGGGGGAAGATATCCCTCGAGCACAAATAGATTCTGTTGGGAGTCCTGGAAGATGTAGACGTCCCTAGGGCAAAGCGTCTTTTGCAAATTTTGGCTTGTGGTGGCGAAGCGTGATATAGCACGGAGCACCTGCAGTCCAGACGGTGGGTGAATTGAGGCCTAATGTGGACCTCTACATGACGGTGTAAAGGGTTACATATAAAAGTAGAGGTCGCCCGCACAAGTTTTTCAAGGTCTGGTGGAGCTGGCTGAAACATGGACATACAGTTCCCCGCCAAAGTAGCAGAAGCTTTTTACCTGAAGCTTTCGTGTGCTGTCACCTTATGAGTCATGGTCTTATCCTACTGAATCATACTGCTGTGGTCATATGCTAACCCCGAGTGGAGGGCTGCCAGTGTGTACCTGCCTCCTCCTTTGTCGTAGGGTGTGTGATTGCACCCTTTTGTTTCTGGTTATATGCAAATTAAAAATCAAAAATAAAGATATTTATATAAAAAGGCCAGGGTCATCTTTAGGCAGAGAGATGCATCTCCTAGTCACTTCAAAAACATAAAAACAACTGGTCGAGCATTTCCACTCCTAAACCTGCAAATTCTTTACAGGAAAACCATGCATCACTACCCCCCCCCCCCCCCCCACCCCCCAAAAAAATACTGTACTTATCTGCTTTATTATACACAAATATTTCTGCCTATGTCGCTCAGAGGTTTGTGTGCGGTTTACCCAACTGTATCCCTTTATATTAGAAAAGATAGAAGTTGAGTTTCCCATTCTTTGAGCGTGTAGAGCAGGCTCAGTTTATGGTCTCAGATGACCAAATGCTGCGCCCACACCCAGCTCGATGCAGATGGGCCAGATAACTGTGCAACAGTGGTGCCAGGCCTACGAGAGAAACCCTGCAATCAGGAGGCGGGAGGCTTGCAAGACCACTTCAAGATCCATTCCCAGCAGGCAAGCTGAGCACTTAGATGATTCTAAAGGGGAGAGTTACTCTAACCTGAACTTGGCGGGGGACAGTAACAGACTAATAGGAGTCACAGAACAAAAGCAGCAAAGTATATATACACACACATATATATGTACCCTCTTCCCTAGTTCTAAACAAATGCAATGTTCCCTTCCACTCTTAAAAATTAAATATATATTTATTTTTTTAAGAGTGGCAGGGACCATTGCATTTGTTTAGAACAAAGGGGAGAGGGTGCGCGATGCAAATCAGCCAATGAAATATCACCATCTGTAAAACAAAGAGTTTCATATTTTCAAATACTCACATCTCCAGCCAGCTGTGAAAATAGACGCCGGAACTGACGGACCTCTTCACTTTCACTGGCCTCGACAGTGGAAGCATGGGTGCGAGGGGGCTAGAAAACAACAGCATCACTGAGAAGAGGCATGGACGCCTAACAACCGCATCAGAACACAACATTTCTAGAGGTTTATACCAGGGGGAAGCAGTGCAAGGACACTATTAAAGGTGAATCATCGGGACTCTTTTTTTCTAGTGTTCCCAAGTCAATTTAGCTACTCACGGTTGACTCAGTCTTTCCCAATTAATCACTGTACAACGTGTCGAATGCAGTTACTAGGAAACTGACAGCAGATTTCCCCAGTTACCAATGGCAATGCTGTCAACCCCACACAACTACTTACAATGTATATTCATTACAGTAAGCCTTACTCTCCCTTTTCAAAGTCTAACAGTAGAAGGGCTGTGCCCAACCTCTTGGAGACGGGCACCGGGATCATCTTTTCTATGGCAAACCTCAATCCTCTCCAGTGCAGGAAAATGGAAAATAGTGCCAGTGCATCACACACAGTTCTTTGGGTCCATCAAACAGTAACCTCAAGCGGCAAGCTCACTCAAAGCTAAAGCAGGTCTGTGGATGATAGTAGGCCTCAACATTACTGAACACTGCACATAAGCAACAAGAGTATTAATGTGTCCATCTTCCTCGTCCCAGTTCTAAAGGTGTGAGGCTACAACGCAGTTCAGGATAGCATGTTGGTGAAAGAGTCCTAACAGTGCAACACCGATATATTTCATTAGCAAGAATCATGAAGACTAAGATGAAGACTAGGAAATGTAATTCCAAACTCCTAGTGGAGGACTATCAACCTTCATTAGAAAACAAGAAATTAACATGCCTGTGGAACCCAAAGAGACTCTCCACAGATGAGGCATGGAAACAGTGTTGGGAGCCACCTCACATGTACCTAGCAGAAAGGCGGTCTCCATTACATGGGTTTACCCTGTGACAAAACTTCTTTCTGCCAAGGACCAGCATTTCAAGCCCAAGGGATGCTTGACAAAGACTTTGTCGCTCTACCATCTAGGACCTGTTGAGCATCTGGATGCCATGAAGCGCACCCCCACAAATTATTTGCGAGCTAGGTAATTTGTGGGGTGTCGACCATATTCCCTACATCACAATGTCTCAAACAGTATGTGGGGCCACTGTGCACAGTCATCGCGACACGTTAACGCCGGTTCCAAAACTAGAAGGACAGCAGCCAGATTGTGGTTGAGTTGGCTAATCTGCTTACTGATATTACAAAACCTATTATTAAGGCTATTATTGTCTTTGACACCTTATCCCATAAAGAAACCATGAGGAGAAATGAATCCTCCCTCGTTTGCTCGGTCAATCATTTAAACCCACTGACTAAGTTAAAGATCTTGGAATTGAGGATGAGAGAAAGAATAGAGGCTTTTTTCTCAAGAGGGAAAGTACTTGTACTCTCCTCTGGCAAACCTGAAGTTATAGACTTCCTATAGCAAATATAAATCATTTGTTAAAATCAATCAGTAATCAATGTGCTTTCTTACACAGGATAACAGTTTGGTTAAGAGAAGATACCCCGTGGGTCAGGCTTCTTAATCCAAAATCCTACGTTGAGTTTCTGATTACCTCTTTTCGAAAGTCATGGACTTCATTACTTTCATAGCTTGAGAAAATCTTTCCATTTTATTCAGGTTAGAACTATCAATTTAGATCACAAGATGGAGAAGTAAAGTTCTTAAGTGTGGGAATCCTGATTCAAGTCATAAGTACTCGCCAGACTCCCAAGCATCTTATTAGAATATTTTAATTGATAGGATTCTGAATCCTGCCATCCCAAAACAGGATTTGAGAGATTAACTGCCAGTAAAAGGCACTGCAGGTCACAGGTGATACACATTTCTCTAAAAGAGTTAGTGTTAAATTTTAAAATTTACAAAGTGGTTGCTTATTTGTTTACATTTAATCGATCCTTTAAACCAGTATAACGACTAACTAGTGTTATTCACCTTAATTAGCAGTTTATCTATTATTGAATAGTCTTTAATGAAAAACCAAGGGAAATTCAAGAAATGCTGCCTGCAAGCAGGATTCGGTCAGGTACATTTTTAATAGGTCTTTCATACAACAGATGGTAGACATTTAAAAAATGCTAAGGGATCACACACACTTGTGGTCTTTATTCAGGTGTACAACTTCAATGAGTATTCCCACGGACACAGAAATCCCTTTCCAAGTAAGAACGTTCCCTTACTCAACATATGCTGCTTCCATACTGCCAAAAGGCTTTATGGATTTCATGCATGTGGAATGAAAGTTTGCAACAGAGTACCCGGTCTGCCAAATTCTAAATAAGACCATAAGTTTCTCAATTTAGTTTTTATTTTTTTTCTTTACTACCACCCTGTGGACTCCCCAGCTTCTTTTTAGACCAAGAAAACTTTCTATGTCTTACATCATATTAATCTTCGTATTGACCACGTTCTGCTGTTGGGTGATCTAAATCTATGGCCAGAGATGCTGGTAGAATCACGGTGTTCTTTTTTTATGACATTTCAATGAGGTGTCTGGCTCTGCAAAATCAGAATCCCACGCACTTGATGGGATGGATATCTACTGGAGCTAATCGTCACTAGAAACCTTTTCACTTAAAAAACGAAACTGGAGTTTCCTGCCAGGGTGTGGGGGGGGGGTCATTATTGTTTGTCCCTGTCCCTCTGCGCCAGATTTTTCTTGGTGATGAGGGAGAGGGGAAAAAATACATTACATCATCCATCCTAAATAGGGCGTGCTCTGTAATGACCTTCCTCTGATGGCCCTAACTTAGTCAGGATGTCGGAGGAAGAATTCAGTCAGCGGAGCCAATGGGGGCTCCATTAACAGAATACAAAAAGGTCCACTTGCATCTAAATGAGGCAGGCGGACGGAAGGTTTGGCAGTCCGGTTGCTCAGGTCACGTTTGCCAGAAACCTCTTTCGGATGAAAACCCTTATCTTTCATTTAGTAAGACTGCTATTGTAATCCATTTTAGACAGTTGAAGCCTTGCACCCTTTTCCCAAGCCTTTTCTCATTAAGTCAGCCAGAATCTGGAAGGAGTTGAACAGCAAGCAGTTCTCAGAGTTGCTTTGCTATTGTTTTTTGTGATAAATCTCCCTCTCCCTATATAAGCCACTCCTTCAGACTAAACCGGTTTAAAACAGCCTTTACTAATGTACTAAATGCCCTCGTCCGAACGCAGGCTGGGAAAAGGATTTGATTATCTATCCATTCCCACAACAAATTAGGATGCGGCCGCACTGAAACTGGCCTATCACACGTCTGAATAACCCTGGAAGAGAGCCTACTCCCCCACAGCAGTTCAAATCTAAGTTCATAACGCTAGTATGAAGGAAGTAAAAATCTATATTTCATAGCACTCAGACTGCACAGGCTGTCAATGTCTCCAATGACCTTTATATGATTTTTAGAGAATTCACTAATCTTTGTGCACTACGTTTCTTTCTTCACCATTCGCGACATGTAACGGGCCTCATGTTATCGGTCTGCAGAACGGGACTAATATTTGAGATGCAATAGAGCTGAAAATGTCCCCATGCTAGCTGAATCCTTCTGCTATGCCGACCTTATTCTCTCCAAAACATTTTTGGGAGGGATTCACTCCTATACCCGCCAAAGAGGTCAATTAAATTATTGCTTTCATCAAGGTGTCCCAATGACCCTTGTCCATATCACTTATTAAAAGCTGTGGCACCAGACTTGGCTAAATGTAATTGAAAACACAGCGGTCTGGGGGAGGCCACTAAGGTCCTCGGGTAGTGGGGCTACTATTTAAATTATAGCCTTCGTCTAGGTTTAGTAATGGAAAGAAAGAACCAGCAGAACTGGCAAAACAATGCATGAAGGGACACAAGGTTGTACGAATGACATCACATTTATTATCATCATAAAACGGAGTGTCATCCATAGTTAAGGAGCTAGTCCTGGTGCTCACACAAAACGTGAAAAGTGCGTGAAGTGATAAGTGCTGATGACTTAAAATTTACATCGCATTGACAACATAGTACAAAACTCAGAGAGTATTAAGTTGTATTAATGGAGTTTTGGTTGTGAGAGCTCGACGGCGTTTTGATCTCCTTAGTTAGAGATCATCAGGGCGGAAAACGTGTGAGCCGATAGGATCTTGCGGCATGATGCTGATAGCGCCGGTTGGGTAGAAGGTGCTGTCTCAGTCCCATGTAGGGGCCGGAAGCTCGTCTGCGACAGGTGCAGCAAGTTGTTCGATTCTAAGAATCCGGATAGCACTATGTTCACAAGCCTCTCGAGGATTTTGCTGATCGGAAGGAGAAGGGAAATGGGGCGATAATTCCCCAGCACCTCTGGGTCTAGATTAGATTTTTAGTAATGCCTTTACCATGGCACATTTCCATGGCAGAGGGACCACTCCAGATGCAATTGAGGCGTTGATCAGATCTCGGATAACTGGGAGAATTTTATTCTTTGCTAATTTCAGTACATGAGGGGGGGGGGGCTGGATCCCTAGGTGATACTGTTCTAACCCAGGCCGGGATGTCTTCTAGGGAGTTTATATCCAGCTGGGGGATCCGATCCAACGTGGCCTGGGCACTCCAGAGTGGGTAGCCACCGGATGTTGGTTCTTGTGGGTGGTTGAGCAAGGGAATGTGAGATATATATCATGGATCTTTTTGTAGAAGAATTCTGCCAAGTTGCAGCGGATGAGGGCACCATCTGTGGAGATTTGTGGTGACGGGGGGGATTAATAAGTGTTTTGGCTATACGGAAAATGTTCTGAGGTGCGTTGGAGGCAGAGGTGATTATTGCCTCATACTATGTAGCTTGTGCCCTTTTAATTTCCGTTTGATATATTTTAATAGCCTCTCTATATTTTTGTTTTCTGGGGGCTGCATAGTCTTTTCTCCATATCCTTTCAAATGTTTTACAGGCTTGTTTGAGCATGCGCAGCTGGCGAGTACCATGGCGAGTACCATGGCGAGGCCTTAGATCTAACTTTGTTGTGGCCGGATTGTTTTGGGAGGGCAAGGTCTAGCGAGTGCTCAAACCATGTATTGAACCAGTCATTGGCCCCTGTTGGGTTTGAGTCTTTGCAACATTAGGGGGTATGGTGACTTCTAGAACTTGGATCCACTGATCGAGTGGAAGTTTAGACCATGGCTGTTTCCGACTCATAATCTTCTTGGATGAGATTGGTGGCCCTGTGGTGACCCATGATAGTGGGATCAAAAAGTGGTCAGACCAAGGACGTCACATTGGGTCCTCTACCAATAGTTCCTCATTGTTGGTAAAAATCGGATCTAGGAGGTGACCTTTGATATGAGTTTCCCCTGACACTCTGTTTAAACTAGAGTGCTGCCAAGTTTTCTGCTAACTCCGTGGCAACAGAATTGCTGGGGTCATCTAGGTGCAGATTATGATCTCCAATCACTGTGAAATTGGAGGGTGAACTAGCTAAGTTGGCTATAATGCCGCTAATTGCCTCAAGAAATTGTCCTGGTGATCCTGGGGGACGATGGATTAGTACTCCAGAGTGTGTATGAATTGGTGAGAAACTAATTGAGAAGTCCATGTTCTCACAGTTGGGTAATTGCTCAGGTGAGATACTGCATTTAAACCTACCTTTATATATAATCGCAATCCCTCCCCCTTTACTGCTTTTGCGGTCTAGTCTTTGGATGACGTAACCGGAGGCAAGACTTTGTGCGAGGATTGGGTCGGACTCAGTTAAGAATAGCACGTCCAGGCGCTCATCCTCTAGTAGAATAGAAATTTCCATTGCGTGCCTAGGTAGGGATCTACAACTCAAGAGGAACAATTTGTGGCATACCGGTCCCTTCTCTCCTGTTTGAGCGACAGGGCAAGGTGTAAATCTGAAAGGGCAGTATGGGCAGGTATTAATATCTTCGGATATGCATAGGGAATTAGAACAGTTTTCCCGTACAGTACCTCTAAGGGAGAGTAAGAAATGTTAGTTAGTTTACCTGTGGACAAAGGGCCATGGTCTGTGGCCACTGGTCCCGGCCGGGCACAGACGGGCTTGCGTTTGGCGTGCCTTTGGCACGTCGGTGGCGCACCCACTGTGCACATCGCGGTTGCAATGCATTTTTATGCGTTTCCAGCAACTAGCCCGCTGACTATTGGCTTCTCCTCCTGCCCCAGCCGGAATGATGATCCAATTGCCACCTGCTCCCTCCACACAAACGGGATGACCCGCGGTAGACCGGGGGGCGGGGCGGTGGGGACTGCCGGTTGAAGGCTGAGACAGAACAAAGTGAGTAAAATACCTAGTGCGAGTGTTTCAAAGTCTCAATTGCTAAAACAAGTACAATCTAAAAGTCAGTTTCTGTTTTTAAGAGGGTTTGAGTTCAGAGCTTTGAAAGGATAAAAAGGTAAAAGCGTCTACTGCATAAATAAGTGGCATGTCTAAAAGAGTCTTGAGCGCCAGACCGAGGGTGCAGTACCTATGATCTGGTCATGCAGCCGCGTCGCGGTTGCCATGCACTTGTGTGTTTGCAGCAACTAACTCGCTGACTATTGGTTCCGCCTCCTGCCCCAGCTGGAAATAAGGTTCCCAATTGCCACCTGCTCCCTCCACACAAACGGGACGGCCCGCGGTGGACTGGGGGGCAGGCAGTGGGAACTGCCGGTTGGAGGCTGCGACGGAACAAAGTGAGTAAAGTGCCTTGTGCGAGTGTTTCAAAGTCTCAACAATTGCTAAAACAAATAACACCAGCCCCCTCTCAAGTCTAGATCACACAGCCTCTCAGACATTTTAAAGGCGAGCGGATATAAAAGTAGGTCTTTTCGAAGGGCAACCTACTTTCTTCTGCTAAGAAATAAGTTGGTGCTGCTGCTTTTGCTCATTATACCCACGAACCAAAAAATATGCATAAAGGCATGAACTGAGTCGGGGACTTACCAAACTGAAATATTATGGATGTGTGGCAAACACGGATGCTCCATTCACATGGCAGAGGTGCCAAGTGTTAAGATATTATTTTAAGAGGGTGTGGAGGTGCCAGTCTCCGGAGGGCCAGGGTGGTGTGGGAGGAATTTGTTGTCGCTCACCATTCAAACAATTAGGACTGTGAAGGGGGACAAAGTGATACACCAGGCTTCATTGTGCAGGCTACATAATCCACCATGCACCTGTGGTACTGCCCAGAACAAATTACAAAACTAAGTATGTAGAGGAAATAATTCTAAAATAATCTACATATGCCCAAAACATCCTCCCACAATATGCTTTTGAGGCTGCCCAGTGAATTAAGACAAATGCATCAAAAGGAAGGTGCTGAATACTTACTGCTGGCTCTGGGTTATACTGGGCAGCCGCATCGCTGTAACATAAAAAGAAAGTTACACATTCACAGTGGGACAACATGAGGTGCCATATGAGCGTTCCATGTATGCATTTTGTTTTGCATGTAGTGCCACTGCTACCTAGCAGAGTCACTGATGTACGGCATGAGAGGGTTCAAGCAACAGGCATGAGAGGGTTCAAGCAACAGGATAATTTCATATTAGCATACAGCGCAAGAAACCCCTGAATACAGCATGCATATGAGATTTTATCTAGATACTGCAGCAATATTTTAAAAAAAGAATGCACCTTAATATATACAAAGCATATTACTACAAGTGAGTGTCCGTGTAAGGGGGGAGTACAAGCTCCTCACCCAGTTTCTGTATCAATTTATCAAAGTGAAACCTCCTTCCCTCTCATCTGCCATACTCGAACAATCAAACAACGTGGAGGTCTTTGACTTCTACTTTGAGGAATGCTGGATTCGAGTGGATCTTCAAATAATTACTCACATGTTTGAGAATCCCAAAACACTTCTGTTAAAGTCTACTGACATTAATAGGTTCAAACAACGTGTTGAGCCCCTGTATACATGTCTGGTGTAAGACAACAACAAGCATTTACAATGCAATGGTCTCGGCATTGGTAAAGTTAGAGCTATTGGCATTGCTCATGACATTATTTTTGTTTATGTTTTTAAAACATTTAAAGAAACGCCATTGTTATTTACAATGTCAATAGCTTAATCACTCTCCAATGCGAGACCTATTGCATTTGCACCCACACACAGATTAAGCTTGTAAATTGACATTGTAAATAATGCCGTTTCTTTACATGTTTTAAAAACAAACAAAAATAATGTCATGAGCAATTCCAATAGCTCTAACTTTAACAATGCCGAGACCGTTGCATTGTAAATGCTTGTTCTTTTTAAAAGATGGGCTACAGGCGCGCAACACCCATTGGACTCAAAGGGCTTCGCCCCCCCCTCTGTGGCAGCCGGGATGAGACAGCTTCCTGGGCACACACAGCCGCACCCAAGCACTTCACAGGCCTTTAAAAGACCATTTGCATGTTAATGAGGCCTCGCTGTTGTTTCACCCCTTTAAGAGCCCCTGCAGCCCCTCTCTGAATTTGGGATGTCAAATGGGAAATGCCCAGTGGAAAGTCCTGGCTTCCCCTGCCACTGAGAGGTGTGATCTTGGGCGAGGCCGCTCTATTTACAAACCCTTCTGTTGCCCAATGCAAGAACTGAAGGGCCCGAGGGCAGAAACCGCAGCTGGGAAGCAGGAAGTAATTGTTCTTGAGAAATAGTCTTGCGTGATACAGCAGTCAATGGAGGGCTTAGGGGCATTGTGATTAAGGCTTCCTCTTTCCGTTTATTCTGTTTTTCACAGATAAATGGTGTAAAATCGTAACAGTCCCAGCAAATCTAGGACGCCCGACTCCCTACTTCCACAAACTCAGGACTGGAGGCAACATGTGACAGACACTCGAGCAAAGCCTCAGGGCCCAGTAAAATCTAGGATGCCCGACTCCCTACTTCCACAAACTCAGGACTGGAGGTAACATGTGACAGACACTCTCGAGCAAAGCCTCGGAGTCCAGTACTGTCTGCACCTCCACAAAAACTAAGGATCAAGCGGGGGCCGGCTCATCCAACTTCCAAAACCTTGCCACTATTTTCATCCCAAGATTTGAAAACTTATGAAGCATCTACAATTCCCAAACACTGCTCTTATTCGCCAGATTGAAAACAAATGTTAAAATACCCAACGCTGGGATGCTCCTGTCACAAGAACCGAGTCAGGGATGCCAACGGTAGCTCCACAAAGCTCCCTGCGACTCGCCAAAATGCGCTTCGACGCCTCGTCATGGGTAATAAGCGCGATATAAATAAAATTACAAATTACAGCAGCCACGCTGGCCTCCTCGTTGCATGCGTCCTGCCCTCAGAGTCCTCTGGAGCTGCTTGTTAGCCGAAGGGACCGAAGTCAGGGCCCTGGTACCAGCCGTGCGAAGCGGAAGACAATTACAGCTTATTAGGGTCCCGTCAAGGCCGGCTTACCAAAACAGGGAGTTTTACCAGCTATCTCCAACAGAGAACAGACTGAAGGATTGTCTCACCTAATTACGGGCTGCGGGGCCCTCTTTGTCCGCCTCGGCACGGTTGTCCGATCGCTTTTCTCCGGCCTCTGGCTCCACTCGAGCTGGAAGTATGCTAATTAGAAAAGAAATGGCCGCAGCGCCCCTGTCAGCTCTCGTTAACGGCAGAAGACAAAGCTTGGGATACGTCCGCGACGGAGCCCTACGTACTCCCTGCTCCAGCGCTCATTAGCACGGAGTCTGGGGCCTGAGGAGACCCTGGGATAGGCCTTGGAAGTTGGACGGATAGAAAACGGAGGGCCGTGAGAGGGGTGAGGTAAGAGGCGCTCCTTAAAATGGGTGCGGTCAGAGGTGGGAGAGCCGCGGAAAGCTCGAGCCAGGCTCGAGCCTGAAGTCTGTCTCAGCTCGAGAGCCTCTTGGAACGTGGGGTCCAGAATGAGACAAGCTTTCACTGGAGTTCTTTGCGGCCTAGCGGCCTCAGTTGTGGTACATCCAATATAGTGAACCAGTTTCGAATCCGATCCAGGGCTTGCTCAGTTTCTTGTCGATCTTAAAAAAAAAAAAACAAGGCAGAGCAAAAGGCACGCCACTGCCTTTCTCCGAGGCAGAGCAGAAATGCCTCGGAGAAACGCAGTGTCCTTTTCGGATTCGGGGGCGTGTTTTGCTGTTATCTCCTCTTGCCATTGGCTGGAGGAGATAATTAGACTTTCTGCAAAAAACACGCCCCCCGATCCGAAAAGGACGGGGCCTAATCGGAATGACTGACCTCTTCTCCAATGGCTGGCCAGCATTCAAGAGGCCAGCCAATGGAGAACAGGGGAGAAGAGGGGCGGGTGCAAGCCCCTCTTCTCCAAGTCATTAAATCTCGCGAGCGAGACTGCGCAAGCGCAGCCTTCGCTAGCCGAGACCTAAAAAAGTGTTCTTGTGGTCCACCACAGTAGAGTCCTTTTAGGATTTGGAATAGAGCTTAGGGTTAAATGCATGGTAACGTGGCCCTACATGCGATTAACAAACCGTAACTGTCTTTGCCAACCGTTTGGAGGAAAACTACAGCAGTGTGGCAGAGTAGAAAGACGTTATCCGAAGATATGTTCAGGCCAGCTTGAGAAACTCAAAATCTGCTCTCGCCTTGGGATCTAACCAATATTGTTGGTAGAACGTGTGCGCTCTGGGATAAATACTTCTCAAGCGTGCTGGCACTGCTTTGCAACGTGCTGTCTGACAAGAACATTTAATTAAAGAAACGATCAGTGAATAGCTCAGTGGGTCAGAATTCCCCTCTTAATAGGCAAACAACCGAGGGAAGCATCATCTGCCAGTGCATGTGAAACCCTCGGTTTTAACTAGGCAACATTAAAGCCAAGCCTAGCTATCATTAACATAAAACAAACAGTAAGTCTCATTGGCCCCATCTATTGTCATTGTGCTTTGTTTTACCGATGTTCATCATAGAGAGAAAAATGCTTTTGCTGTATTGCTGATGCCGAGTAGGACTGGCAAAAAAAAGTGCGATGACTCACGCACGTGTCTTCCCACTTATAATGCCACTAAGGCGGCCTCGTGTAGAACAAGAAGACAGCTCCTACTGTACAATATACAAATAATGGATCTACTCCCTCAATCACTCATAAATAATTACAATATTAAGATATTAACAAACAGAAATAGTTAACTAGACTGGTTTACTTAGATGAACAAAGGACCAAAGCAATAAAGGTGCTTGATGCTGAGGGGGTTACACACCACGTAAAAGAGAAACGGACTGTGTGAACAAAAAACAAAAACTGACATATGACAATCAAAACAGAAGTTTTGATTAACTACAAGCATAAGGACATAGAACGAAAAATTAGAAGCATGTTCATATGCCACTAAGTCGGTGGTGTTTCAGACGTTCAGCTATGAAAAGTAATGGTCCATGGTGGACCAAAGGAGGGAGAAATCCTGTGGTGCCCAGGTAGGCATAATACGCAGTGGGACCAAGGGGACCAGAAAGAGTGGTGGTGGGCAGAGGAGGGACGTGTAAGCATGACCAATTGAATTGAGGAGCTGCAGACAGCAGCGACCTGAAATTGAAATAAGCGTGTGACTATATGGGTAGATTAATTAGAACAGGACACGCTGGGGGTCCAGAGGCAATTACTTAAAATAACTATAACTGGTGAAATTCAGTGTTTAAGTTTAAAATGTTACGTTTGAACTGATGATTTCATCTAACTAAAACATCGCTTGAATCTTTGATTTTTTTTTTCCTGTAAATTTCTGAGTTTGTTTAATGCAGAGTAAGACGATGTTAGCATACTCAACAAGGTCACTGTAGAGAGAGATAGATAGATCTCCCAACAGTGGCAGTCGCCACTGTATAATTATAGTTGGGAACTAGTAACCATAAGAAATTGATTTTTTGGTTTGCTAATAATGTGGACGCCATTTAACAAATCTTCACGAAACTTTCCAAAGATAAGTTAATTCACCTTAGTTCCAAAGGAGCTTGAAAAAAAAAAAAAAAAAAAAAAAAGAGCGGAACGGACAATGGAAGGCAGGAAGAGCAAAGAAAAACTTTAAATGGCACTAGAGGGATTTCATTCTGAAAGCTGCGCACGAGGGAGAGCAAAAAAAACATGCACTCACATGGAGTTGTTGCAAAGAAAAAAATAAAAAGTCAGTCTCCGGATGTGAGAAGTGGATGGGCACAAGTCAGACAATCTAAAGAATGGTAGAAAGCCTTACTCCGGGGGGTTCAAATACAAGGAGGGAAAGGAAAGCAATCTTAGAAGAAGTAAACAAATGACAGTGACAAGAAAGCCAGTCAATGGTAAGCAATGAGCTGGCTCAAAGCCAATTGCAAATATTGGTAATGTCCACAACAGGTCTTCGACAATTGGCAGCTAAAAACTGTCTGTAGACTAAATCGAGCAAGCACTGGCAAAACTAATAGGTCTCCCTTATGGGAGAGCTATTGGCTTTGCCAATGTATTTTAGCCATGTTGGATATACAGCAGCACCACTGCTAGCTATGCAGCATGGCTAAAAGTTAACAAAAAACAGCTATGACACGGACAGTACATTTTTTTTTTATTACTGCACGTGGGGGGGGTGGACAACGGAAGGGATGTACGTTTCATAATGAGGCAGCCATGTTTTTTCTGCTTTGAATTTAACATTTCCAGACGGCAGAAATCTTGGAGTAAATTAAATATTTACACGTACAAAAGCGCATTTAAGAGTAGGAGTGGCCAGTAGCAAATTGCAGCTGCCGGGCCCTTAAAGGATAAAACAGTTTTAAAAATATGCATATACCTTGATGAGGAGAGGCGAATGAGCAATGGAAGAGTTGGTGGGGTCTACAAATAAATACCCTAGTGAGAGCAACAAGAAGTAGGTCACTGCGAGGTATGGGGCAGCTTGGGTGGGGGTATGGGGCAAGCCAAGAGTGACAGGGTGGATGGGGGGTGCAACAGACAAGCTGAGTAGCACAGAGAAGCGTGGGGGGAGAGGCAGCACACAAGGGTGAGAACCAGAATCACAAGCACTTCCATAGAGTGTTGAAAGAAAAACAAACAAGTGCTGGTAAAGCCAATAAGCAAATAGGTGACGCCTATGCACTTTGACACAGCTAGCACTGACCCAGTCATAGCGCTGCAGTGCAACATGTAGAAAATCCGCGCAGGGGTTCGGGCAAGAGGGAGGAGGATAGGAAACACACTAAGAGCAGGATGGGGGTAGCGTGCATTTGGAGTCGTGTGAAAAACAAAAACTGCTGCAGTGCAAGAACAAAATAAAGTCAAACACAGCGAGAGATTCCATTTAAAGTACAAACTCTCAAAACCAAGTAAATTATCTTAAGAGCAGCTTCCGCTGGCAATCGACCACCATGGCTCATGCATGAGACTGGGCAGAAAGAGTGTTGCGGGATAAAACAGAAAGCAATAAGAGGGCAAGGGCTGCCCCTTAATAAACAAAAAAATGCCCGATTTTCACATGGGTTCAGGAAAACGGAGTGGACAGGGTGCAATACTGCAACATCAAGAATAATGAGCAGATGTTATGTTTCGTTTTCATAAATTTCCTAAAGAAATACATACTTATACCATATTAAAATCGATCAATACAGAGACAGAAGCCACTTCTATTATAGAACCTGGGAGGTTCACTGGTGTATTTTTTAACCCCATGTTGGCTATTTAGAGTACATAGTTATAGCTAACTGATTATACAGCATTTTTACCAGAACCCCTGAAAGCTTTTAACTCCACAATCTATGGACTGTCTTTTTTTAGAAATACAATTTTTATTTTTCTAAACTTTTATCTGCAATTGAGTGAAAGTAACTTTCATGTTTAAAGACGACTTCGGGTCTGCTCAATCTGCTCAGAAATAGTTAAACAGAACATGGAGGGGACATCTTGGCAATTAAAATACGGGCGTTAGCACAACTGTGAAGAAGCATTTCCTTATTGATCATCCACACACCACCCTTGCTGGGTGACACTTGAGGATAGTTTCCTCAGATCCAGGGCCTATGCAGGAGTGTGCACATTCATTACACACTGAAATTATTGCAAAGAGGAGCTCGGAAACAGCCACTGGTCAAACATGGCTGACAATCAAAGACACATTTCTCAGATATCCTACAAAGGCTGAGTAATTTCACTATGATTGTAAGAGGCTAGCATGATGAAACTTGGAGACTAAAACGATTTTTTTAAACTGCAAACAAACGCATGTTATTACGGATGACAACGAGGGGAAGCGGAAACCTAGCTACAAGAGTCCAATCTAGTTTCTGGAGTGTCTGCTCCCTTGCTCTTACTCTGGTCCCATCACTATGAAATAGGAGACTCTTGAGGGGAAAACTTGGTCCTAGGTGTGAAATGTGTGGTGTCAGTGGCGAGGGGTCAAAGAATCAGTGATGTCACTTCCGCTAACCTTGGCCATTTGATGAGCTGATAATGACCGTGTGCTTTGCTCTCTGTACTGCGAGGATTATTGCGGGTGAACAACTTTCGTAGACGGAGGCGTGCTTCAGGCCAGGTTTTCCCCAGATCAGAAAACCCAACCAACGGTTTAATATGGCCTGCAAAAAATATATCCGTATAGAGAGATTAAAACGTTATTCAAATAAAAATACTATTTCCCCCTCCCGCGGGCCAAACTTCCTGGAAGGGAGCCAAGCCCTTGAGGCTGATCTAGCGAGCCGATGGGCGTGGCACTGAAAAGTAACAGGCGGAGGTCGGTACAATGCGCGTGCAACAGGAAATGAGGCAGCCCGAGCAAACGGGGACTTTCTCTCGAGACAGATTAGGTGCACAATTTGTTTAGAATTTTAAACTGATTGTTGCACTTATGAACTTGTCGCGGAAAAGGCAGTGTTTTGTTTTCAATATTAAAAATATTTAATCCCTACAGATGTGTCTGGTCCTCTGTGGGCTAATGCATGGTTTCCCCAAGTCCAACAGCATGCTATTTTCCCAGGTTAATATCCATAAACCGTTTCCCACGGCTATTTACGAAAGTCTATAGATTACAGGTATAAAACACCCTGAACCGTGAACAAATTCAGTCTCAATTATTCAACATTACCAATTAGGAACTGGACTTACTGGCGTACTTTCAAGAACTGGGGTGTGTGATTTGTGCCTGACCAGTCATTCTCTCCGATCTCTGCAGCCGCGCAAGGCACAAACTTCCATCTAATGCTGCACAGGTGTGTCTAGCCGTAGCAGCAAGGCACACCCTGGCAGAGTTACGAGGACAATAGGTTTGTTAGCATTAGAATACTGCCAGTGTCTATTGAGGCATACCAAAGCCCCCGAGGATCCATAATCGACCTACCTCCACCATTCAAGAGGACCGAACTCAAAACACTCGCATTGGAGAAAAGGATCCAATTTAAAACTTTGTGCATAAACTAGGAAGCCTTCGAAGCAAACAAACCCAGACTACCTCCGGAACCTTCCTTCTCACATCAACCCCGCAGTAAAACAGATCAGGCAGCTCAAAGTGAATGTTCGTGAGGCCCTTATATATCAACAATCATTGGCAACGTTAAAACGTTTCGCCTACGAGCTATTTAGGCTTTATCATGTTGCACAGCAGCGTGGTTACTGTGCAACATGGCTTAAAGTAACAGGAGAAAAATACTGAGCCACGACGCGTCTAGCATTGACCGAGTCATAAAGTTGCTGCACAATATGTAAAAAGAAAAAGAAAGAAAAGCACGGGGGGCAAGCCATGAGGAAAGTGAGGTGGAGAGAGGGAGCAACACAACAGTGGGGAAGCAACACTAGGGAGGTGCAAGGAAGAGGGAGGCAATAACGGACAGCAAGAAGAAGGGGGTATGGGAAAAGCAAAGCGAGGGAGGCGCAGGAGAGGGAGCACCGACAGACAGTTGGAGGAGGGCGGAGAAAACAAGCGGAGAAAACAAGCGACACAAAGGAGGTGTGAGGAAGGAGTGAGGGAGCAGCGACACAGAGTGGGTGGGGGCAAGAGAACGGACAGTAAGAGGGAGGTACTGGAGACACATGCACTCAAGAGAGTGCATGTAAAACAAGCATTGGCAAAGCCAATTGGTCTAGCTTATACAGGAGCTATTGGCTTTCGGCAAGGTGTTTTAGCCATGTTGTATACCAGAGTAGATGCTGTTCAGCTTGGCTAACATTGGGGTGGGGTAGATTGGAGTAGAGTGGGGTGTAGTGAGGTGGGTTGGGGTAGATTAAGGTAAACTGGAGCAGGGGAGATATAGTAGAGTAGTTCAGAGTTGAGTGGGGTAGATTGGATTGACATGGGGTAGACTGGGGTGGGTAGACTGGAGTAGTAGATTGGATAGACTGGAGTGGAGAGGGGTAGAGTGAAGTGGGGTATATTGGGTAGACTGGGGTGGAATACATTGAGATAGGGTAGATTAGGGTAGAGTGTGGTAGGTTGCAGTGAGATGGACTGGGGTGGAGTGTGGTAGGATGAAGTGGATTAGGGTCGGGTAGATTGGAATGGAGTGGGGTAGATTGTGGTAGACTGGAGTGATGTGGAGTAGATTGGACTGATGTGGGGTGGATTGGGATAGATTGGAGTGAGGTAGTTTGGGGGTAGATCAGAGGAGTGTGGTAGATTGGAGTTGAACAGATTGGTAAAGAGTGGAGTGGCTAGATTGGGGAATAGTGGAGTCGGGAGGATATGGGTACGGTTGAGCGGGGTGTGATGGATTGAAGTGTGGTAAATTTGAGTTGAGTGTGGTAGACTGAAGTAAAGTGTGGTAGAGTGGGGTGGGATAGATTGGAGTGGGATACATTGGGTGGATGAGAGTTGGGTAGATTGGAGTGGGGTAGATTGGGAAAGGGTGGGGTAAATTGGAGAGGAGTAGATTGGGGGAGTGGGTTATACTGGTATAGAATGGAGTGTGGAGTGGCATAGACTGGAGTGGGTTAAACAGAGTGGAGCGTGGTAGAATGGGGGTAGATTGAAGTGGGGTAGATTAGAGTGGAGTGAGGAAGACTGAGTAGATTTCAGTGGAGTGGAAATTGAAGGGGAGTGAAGTAAGCTGTGTGGAGTGGCATGTAGTAGAGTGGCGTGTTGAGTGGAAGGGCATTGAGTGGAGAAGAGTGCTGTAAAGTGGGGAGGCATAGTTTGGAGTATGCATTGTGGTATGGTAGTGCATTACAGACAACATATTTCAATTTGAAATGACCATTACATTGGCAGAGACATACAGCTTTACTGCACTCAAACGATAATGCGTGGAAATGTCATCACCTAATGCATTGATGTGTTTTGATCATATTCAAATATTTATTTCCACCACACTTCAGAATTACAAAAAGAACGCGCTTCATTTGTACTTCAGGCAAAAAACAGAGTGCGGCCAATCGGATTTTTGTTTACATTCAGGCTTCCATGAGCCGGTGGGGCGACGAGCCCATGGCTACGCACCTGCGCGCCTTGAGTGGTACTTTACCTGAGAATATTTTTGGCAGCCTACGCAGCAACCCTACACACATACCTACTCCCTGCTGACGAGAGGCAACTACCTCGAAACACGTGTCCAGGGATGGCTAACGCGACACTTATTTTCATTTTAAACTTTTGGCATAGGCGTACCCGCCGACGCTACTTCATGGACCACAATTCTTTGGGGTAACACGCTGGTAGGACTAGCAGAGTGCGGTCAATCGGATTTTTTTTTTTTTAAAAAAAACAAAATGTTCACAAGGAACTCATTTATCCAAAAAGTACTGTAAATGCAAGCTAAGTAACCTGCTCAGATTTAATCAAAATTATTACTCTTTGATGCCGACCATCTGAATTAGGTCACAGTAGACAAATACGAGAGTGGTCGCTCCACTGAGAAAACCGCGTTGGTGACGATTAATTCGTCCTGGAACTGAAATAAAGATCAGCATCGGGTTTCTACCGTTAACCCTTGATGCAACCCAGCCAACTCCATATTGGAAGCAACCATAGTTCTGCAAATGCTGTTCCTGTGTGATTGTTACCAAATCTTCTCATGACAATCGTTCCCACTGAAGGAAACTCCCAAGCAATAGACACCCTGTGCAGTACTGCTCCCAGAAATGCTGTCCTGAAGAGACCCCGTATCAAGAAAGGGTCGAAACGTCCACTTTGACAAAAGAGAGTATGAAAAACACATCAAAAATACATCATCCAATGTGTATATAGCTCGTCCTTTTGCTATTTACCAATAAACCTGTTTGTACCCCCATTTTTTTCACATTTCTCACTTAGTACTCACCTAGATAGGTTATGGTCACTGCACTGGGGCTCACAATTCACCCTTTTGTACAATTAATGCAAACCGTATAATTATTTTGTGTATAAGGATATACATCTGTGGTAAAAACTGACTGCAGAATAAATCTTACTTACTTCGGCTGAAGTAAGCACCATCTTGAATAATATGTTGTCGGGCTTATTTAAGAATTCTCATTATAAAGTGTGCAATGTATAGATACTTGGGTATTTTCTACCGTGACCTAATTCAGATGGTCGGTATCAAAGAGTAATCATTTTGAATAAATCTGAGCAGGTTACTTGGCTTGCATATACAGTACTTTTTGGATAAATGAGCTCCTTGTGAACATTTTGTTTTTTGCCTGAATGCATACCCACGCAAGGACATATGGGTCGCTCTTGTTTTCTTGAATAATATCATTTGTACTTTCGTTATTGTGATATATGATGAAACATTAGCACAGTTTATTTTTAGGTCTCCCGCAGGCAGCGCATGCGCTGTGTCTTCAAGACATGCTGTGTTCAGTATGTGGGTTTTCATCCCCCACGCCCTGCTGCAAATTTGTTAGTGTGTGTCGCTCAGAAAAGCTAGTTTCGCAGTGGTTTATTTGCGTTCTATGTCCCACCTTCTTGTGTCTTGCTCCTCCCCTGGAGTATTGGCCTATTACGAGTATCCTTTCACAAAAGAGTTTTTCCAATTGTGTTCGCCTACTCTTATTATTTTGGCAGAGTACACAAGTTTTCCTGGCTCAGCGCAGCACCTGCTTCATGGACACCGCGCTTTATCATTTACAGACGCTCGCTCTGCTCACGGTTATTTACAGGACAGCAGCACCATCACAACAAGGCCGCAATCTTTGCACTACGATAGTTATTACAAGCAGCAGTTGAGGGGTACAAAATTTGCTCGCCTTACGGTCTCTCAGTGTTGAAAGGCTAGTTCGCATTATAGGAGTTCTGACTGGACCTGCGCATCGGCACAAATCACACTGGATGTCAGAAACACAACTAATTATACAAGAGCATCCCCAGCGCTTTAGCGCTATTACTACTCAATTTGCCCAGATTTGCATCCTGTTCTCCCCCTTTTCAAGTGCGCCCAAAAGATTATATGTAAAACGAGTAGACCGGTCATGTAGGTTGACACTGTAGTGTCAAAAAAGATGCCCAAAACCCCCATCCTGCAAATTCTGTGGAGTTCAGGAGTCATCTCTGCCCACTGACGTCAGCCTATTTTTTTGCTTTTAGGAGACGTTACACACCTATTCAAGGCAAGTTACTGACAGAGAAGCTGCACAGCCAATGCAAATGAGCCTCCAGGAACTTCAGGCAGGAAAAAGGTAACTTTCTAAAAGCTACTTTTCCTTGATCTTTATTAAAAATTCGACTTCACCATTGAATTGGATTGTTATTAGCTAGAGCTATTAACAATTGTTGTTTATTTCTCTAGCTGGTCCCATTCCCTAGATACAATATTATCATTTTATTCTGTGCTCTGGTTTTCTACATTGAACAGCTAGGCCTGCCATAGTGAAAATAGTTTTTGGGTGCTAGTCACTGTAAGGAGATGCAAACATGAAATCTCAACATAGCCTATTTTTAAATATCATGCACTCTGCCTTGTGGTATACAAGGCCTACACAGGAGTGACTTGTTCATATATAAAAAGGGAGGGCTGTATGTGCCTACAGGGTTTATTTTAAGAGGCTCAAGTGCAGTGTTTACACTGCAGCAGTTAGGCTACAATGGTAGGCTTGAAGCCATGTTTGCATTGCCAAGGTAGTGGATGGCACAATAGGTGCTGCAGTCAACTTGTGGCATTTAACTTGCAGGATCTGGGTACACTTTGTACCATGTGCTTAGGACTACTAGGCAAGTTAAATATGCCAATTAGGAGTACGCCAATTCTACCATGTTAAAAGGGGAGCACAGGCAATTTACCCCTGGCTAGAAGGGGTAGTGTACATATTTCTAAAACCAGCAAAAATAGAGTCCAGCAAAAGGCAAAGAAATCCATAATGACCGCGCAGAAAAGGTGTAACCCCTACATTCATCAAATGAGGTGTACCTATCCCGCTGTTAACTTCATGAAAGCAACACCAAGAATAATAAGGTCCACCTCCATTACTTGATGGGCTACTTACTTCTATGTATGAGCCCAGTTAGAGCCCAATCAATGGTGAATAAAGCCATTGAGGTGTATGTAAACTACACTTCATGCAAACCATGCCGGAGAACTCCTAGCCTTTAGAATGGTATAGTTCTCCAAATTAAATGTCATTCAAAATGTGATTAGCATCAGATGTGGAAACAGGTCTGCATGGTTTTGTAAAGCTGACCCACTCAGTCTTGCGCACTTTAACTGACCTATTGAAGTGAACATTCTTTGAAAATTATATCAGACTGGGTGCAGCATGTACCATTGGTCTGTTAAAGTAGTCGATGTGAATTGCTAAACCGTATATCCTCCAGATTTCAGCCTGGACTGCTTTACATCACTACAACTTGAACGTCAAATGCCTGCAGGGAGTAATGTGCAATTGGTATGTGACATCAGAGTTAAACAACAATCTACAACGTAAAAGAAGAATCAGATTATTTTATTCATGTACTGTTAAGAGCAGTAGATCTGGAGATACACACAGAAACCAGAAGGTGCTACCATCATCTAGGGTAGACATACGATCCTAAACATATCTACAAATCAAGGATTTGATTTCTGTAAATAACAGCGAACCTACTGGCCAATGTCATCTTATGTGGCAGGGCTCATGCACGGTCAGTAATATAGGGACCTGCTGCGTTTAACTCTAACATTAGCAAATTGAACTGCCATGTGGCACATAAGTGGCAAGAGTGTAGTAGCAAGATTACTATATGTATGGACATATGGTTCAGTGTTGTTGACTCCATTTGAAACTGGAAACTTGTTCATTTGAGACCCAGTCCTAACCCCCAATACCCACCCACACTTCCAAAGGGAAGGCCCCGCAACAGACTTGCTTTTATTTGGCTCTGTTCATCTAAGTTTTTTAAGTTACACGGTGTTTTGTGACAAAAGAAGGACACAATTTTTTTCAGGCAACAACGCTATGGCCTACAATTCTCCACCAGTGGAAAAATAAGTACGACAGCAAAGTGCACTTGTAAATTACAAGCAGCAAGGTAATGGGTTTTCTCAAAGCGAGATGACAAAAGAAGCAAGTTCAATACAAGCACTGGCATAGCCAATAGGTCTCGCCTTTGGGACCTTACAAGTGTTGTTGCACCAAGGATATTGTGCTGCATAACTAAACACTTATAAGGTCCCAAAGGAGAGACCTATTGGCTATGCCAATATTGTTGTAGAGTGGTGCAAAGTAGAGTGCAGTGGTGTAGTTTAGTGGTATAGAGTTCAGTGGAAGAGAGTGCAGTGCTGCAGAGTAGTGTCAGAGTGCAGTGGTGTATAAAAGTGTGGCATAGTGTGCATTGGTGTAGAATGGTGCAGAGGAAAGTGACAGAGTGCAATTGTGTGCAGTGGGGCATAGTACAGTATAGTGGCATACAAAGCAGTGGTGAACAAGTACCACTCTACTTCTGCACCACTGCAGTGTACGTCACTATACTCCACTCTGAGCCACTGCACACTGTCAGTTTACTCTGCACCACTGTGGCATAGAGTGCAGTGATGTAGAGTGTATTGGTTTTAATGTCAAGTAGTGTACAGCGCAGTGGCATGGAGTGCAGTGGCATAGAGTGCAGCAGTGTAGACTATAGTGGCGTAGTGCGGAGTAGCCTAGACTCCTATGGCACAGAATTGACTGTTTCAGAGTAGGGTGAAGTGGAGTAGAGTGCAGTGGTGCAGCGTGACGTAGAGTGCAGTGGTGCAGAATGGATTAGAGTGGATTGGCATAGTGTACAGCGAAGTAGAGTAATGCAGAGTAGAGTGGCGTAGAGTTTAGTGGGAGCGAGAGCAGTGTTGCAGAGTGGGGATGTAGAGTGAAGTGGATTGGTGCAGAGTATAGTGGAGCGGAGCAGAGTGGAGTTGTGCAGAGTAGAGTGAAGTGCGGCAGAGTAGAGTGGTGTAGAGTGCATTAGCGATGAGTGGCGTAGACTACAGTGACGTAGAGTGCAGTCAAATGGCATAGAGTGTAGTGGCATAGAATACAGTAGTGTGGTTTAGAATGCACTGGCATAGAGTGCAGTGGCGTAGAGTGCAGCGGTGCAGAGTGGCATAAGGTGCAGACACGTAGAGCACAATGGTGTACATTTACATAGCGTGCAGGGGCGTACAGGGCAGTGGCACAGATAAGAATGCTAAGTGCAGGGGTGCAAAGTAGTTGGTGTAGGTACAGTGGAGTAAGGTGCATTGCTTTTGAGTTAAGTGGTGGAGTGAATTGGCGCAAAGTGCCGTGGTTTAGAGTGGAGCAGAGTAGAGTGTAGTTGTGCACAGTGGAGTAGCATAGAGTGCAGTAGCATAGAGTAGATTGATTGAGTGGAGCAAGGCAGAGTATAGTGCAGCAGGGTAGAGTGCAGTGGCACAGAGTAGTAACGTAGAGTAGTGCAGCGCTGATTGCAGTGGCATAGAGTGGAGTGACGCAGCGTGGAGTGGCAAAGAGTAGATTGTTTCAGAGCAGAGTGCAGTGGTGTAGAGCGAATTGGTGTACACTGGTGAAGAGTAAAGGGACGTAGAGTGCAATGATGTAGAGTAGAGTGACGTGGCCTAGAGTAGAATATAGTGGCGTACAGTGGCACAGAGTAGAATGGGGTTGAGTGCACTGGCACAGAGTAGAGTATAGAGGTATAGAGTGTAGTGGCATAGATTGTATTGTTTTTCAGTAAAGTGGCAGAGTGCAGTGGAGTGGCGCAGACTGGAGTGTAGTGGCATAGAATATATTATTTAAGAGTAGAGTGAAGTGAGAGTGCGGCGGTATAGAGTACATTAGGGTGGCTTAGAGTGGATTGGCGTACAGTGCAGTGGCCTAGAGTGATGCAGATTTCAGTGGCATAGAGTTTGGTGGCATGCAGTGGCATAAAGTAGAGTGGCAGAGAGTGAAGTGTTGCAGAGTATACTGTCAGGGTGCAGTGGTGTATAGTAGAGTGGCATGGAGAGCAGTCACGCAGAGTAGAATAGAGTGGCTTAGAGTGCAGTGACAGAGTACAATGATATAAAGTGCAGTGGCATAGAGTATAATGGCATAGAGCACATTTCTTTTGAGTAAAGTGGTGCAGAGTGCATTAGCATAGAATGCATTGGCACAGAGTGGAGGGGAACGGAGTGCAGTGACGTAGAGTAGATTGCAGTGGTGGAGCAGATTAGAGTGGTTTAGAAGGGATTGGCATAGAGTGCACTGTTGTACAGTGGAGTGTATCAGAGTAGAGTGCAGAGTCGGGTGGCATCGAGTGGCACAGAGTGGTGTTGAGTGCAGTGGGGCACCGTAGAGTAGTTTGGGGTAGAGTGCATCAGCGTGGAGTGGTGTAGAGTGGAGATTAGAGGAGTGGAGTGGTGATTAGAAGAGTGCAGTGACGAAGAGTGGTGTGTGTAGTGTGGAGTAGAGTAGAGTGCAGTGGCCTGAAGTGGTGCAGAGTATGCATGGTATGGTAGTGCACTGCTATTACAGACAACACATCTTAAATTGAAATGACCATTACATTTCTACTCACATACAGTTTTAGTGATAAGAATACAGCGCACAACCAATAATGTGTGGAAAATGTCATCACCCAATGTACTGATTTGGTCATCAGAACAGTTCATTTACAGACACTGAAATGTTGTTGTGTGCTAGAAAAAAAAAATTAGAACATTGTACAGCCTTCCTCAAGTAGACCCCAGCAGATGTCACGTAACCCTCACTTTTAAGTCTGATAAAGAAAAACGAACACCAAGCTTCCTGGAAGACACAGCCTGACTTTTGACCTTTGTATTTGAATGGACATCAAAAGATAACAAGATTTAAAGGCCTGTTTACAGAAAGTGAGTTTGTGGAAAAATTCAGTAAACAAGGTTTGGGCAATGGGAGTGATGAACTCGAGCTGGACAGCCTAAAACAAATACAGCCAGCAAATAGAAAGCCAGAAAATGTGAGGTACAAACCTCAAAGCCAATGGTAAGCAATGAGCGGAATGCTTTCCTAGGTCAGCTTTCTGAATATCCCATGATGTCCATAGCAAACCAGTCAGCTATGCTGTCTGATAGGCTACGACCTAAAAACACAGTTTCAGTAAGTAACATCCCTCGTTTTGTAGACTGCGAGTGGTACCACCAGTGAGCTATTAAAATGTATGTGATACCAAGAGATGTTCTTGAGAAGCAACACCAGCGCAACCTGAAACATCAACCGTCAATAAACAGACGGTCAGTAATCCAGAATCATGCCACTAGGTTCAGCTTCGGCTACAAAGGAATACAATGCTAAATGAAAAGGCATTTTCACTGAGGTGAATGAAACAATCGGATCCAGCTGCAATACCAATGCTGTGACGTGCATGCTTGGAAGAGGAAGGAAAGTAACTATGGTGTGAAGTCAGTGAAGACCATCATTCCGGGCCAAGTTCACAGACCACCAAACCAGAGCCAGAAGAGCAGATATAGAGAACTTCAGCAAATGAAACATGGGGAAAAAAAAATAATCACAATGTGTTCCAATATTAGTCACACTTCGGCTCTAATGGAAAGGTCAAGCTCACATCCACGAAGCAGCAGGGAAAACATGTGGAACTACGGTGCAATTTGTAGATGAAGTATTCAAACTTTATGTGGGTAAAACAACTATATTTAAACAACCACTGAAAAAAAATGAGTATCTCTCGTTTAAATGTTTTTATTTTTAAAAAAGAGGTTGTGCGCTTGCTTTGAAAGCTGAAATCTGTAGGCTCTCGATTAATGCTGGTGTACCATTAGCCATTAAAAGGTCCCTTGAGTGAAACACATGCAGCACAAAAGGTCATTACGAGAGGTCTCTTGCAAGTAATCCATATTCTCTGCACACTTAAAAGTCAAGAATGCCAGCCCATTTGGCAAGAGAAACACACACCGACCTGTAGACATAACAAGAATCTGAATATCAATTCAGCTTTATTCGGTACAAATTAATGACCATAAAAGCATACACAATCACAAAATCAAAATATACAAAATATGAACTTATAGCAGACAATCATACATTTAAAAAAACACTATGATTAGTTAAAAACAATGATTTCATTTACATATTAAAATTACATTTCAACAGAATAATTCACATAATGAGGTATTAAAATCCCCACACCAAATAATATCAAATACAACATTGGAATCCAAACTTAGGGTATCAATAGCATTGGCCAAATCGGTTATTATTCTGCCCCTGGTGCTATCAAAAATATAGTTATAATAATTGATCAGAAGGATGTTACGGCTTTTGCTTTCACGAATCCAGAGCATCTGTACTAGATCACCCACCGGTACATATTTTATCACCAGCATTTGTCGGTGGACCGATACAAGGGTGAGTAAGCCCCCCTTAGCTCTTCCCGGACCCTCTCCATATGCTGGTAAATTATATGAAGCAAATCCCTCGTAGTCAATATTACTTTTGCACCAGGTTTCCTGGAAACATAAAATATCGTACCTATTAATAAAAGTTTCCCAACCAGGGTCTCTGCTCTTAGATTTCAGACCAGCTACATTCCAGCACACCAGTCTGGAACATGTACCTATTCTGGCGGTAGTCCCAATGGCAGAACCTCGGACATTTCCCTCAACGTTGCCAACCCCACTTGTTTGGCCCATATTGCATGTATTCACACTTCCCCTCGTGAATATTCTCTGCCTCATTCTGATTAGGCGCATATCCTGAGCCCCTAGTTGTTATTTCAGGTACACAGTCATACATATGGTCATCCCTATCGGGACCCTCTTCCCTTACTAAACATATCTCCGTCACTTGTATGCGTCAATCATTAGAGTCCAGGGAACTAAGTGCATGAAATCTATTCTGTGTGGGAATATCAAAATAAGGTTTAGAGGTGGGCGGGTAAGTAGAGATTCTAGTATTGTCCCTTCGGTTGGCATTAAGGTGATTATAAAAGTAACCTAGTGCTCGGGCGCATACATTACCATCGGAAATTGGGAGAGATGCAGCTCTTAGGAGGACAGTAGTAACATGCTGTGGATGTTTGAAATTTATGATGATTACACAGTCCCCCTTTGAGCTTTTCCTAGCACTCCCTATCCAATTAACTCTCCTGGTAGTCAAAACATTATCAGAGAAATTCAATGGGAAACCACACTGTCTATTTAGCCAAGATAAACATTTATTTTTTAAGGAATCGTGGGTTTCTTGAAGACCCCTATTATCAAGCGGCGGTACATTTGTTAGTACCACCACATAAGGAGCACACTCAGGTGGGAGATTAATAGCATACTTTTTGTTAGTTTCCTCCCATCCATTTATATTTTCTATGGCAGGCATAGCCTTACTGCCTAAGTGCATGCTCCTTTGAGGTGTTATGGGGTTAACACTACCATTCCCTTTATTTCCTATGGCTTCCTTAGAAGGGTCTCCCTGTATATACTGCTTACATTGATTGCTAGTTGTGTCAGTTGCAACAGTTGTGACAGTGGATACCTCTCCTGGTTTGTCCAAGGCCTTGCTAAGCAAACCACCCAATCTAGCAACCTCTTTTGTTAATTCCTCAATTTTTGATACCAGCGGATCTATAATGCCTCTAATCTTTAAACCAATAATCTCCTCTAGGTTAGTTACTATATCATCCTCTACACCAACCTTATTAGATTTACTCATTACATTTGTTTCAAGGACTTTATCTGGTGAGGCTGCTCGTTTCCGCACACTACGCAATGCCCCCTTCTTAATAGGAAATTTCCTACATGTTCTAACTGCCCGTGCTTTCGGAGTCGGTAGACATTGTTCTACCATATCAGGACAGTCTCCTGTTCCTAACTCATTGGGGGTGGTTTGTAGAATCAAGCTGTCCCATCTCTACCACATCCGGGATAATCATGTTAGAATGATTGTTCGCATCCTCTATACTAGAAGCTGATGAACCCCTTACAGGGCTCTCTGATTGCGGGGAACTAATTTTCCCTAGCGACTGTCGCCTTTCAGAGTTTATCTTGCTGACCTTCTGGACCAAATAATTATCCAAAGTGCGTGGCCCAGAAGGGGGCTTAGATCCCGACATATTATAAACAGGCACAGCCCCCTCTAAAGCTTACTGAATTGTTAGAACGTTTATCCCGTCTACTATTTGTACTATATTAAAATAAAAACAATTTAAAACAATAGCCAAGTCTTGGCAACCTACTAAATGTCACACCCGGTGCCTTATGTACCATGTATGTTCATGAACAGCGTCTCTGGCCCAGCCCAGTCTCTTCTGGCCTCTGAGGGCCACAGAGGGCCCGCCCTTTGCCCGGGCTTAGCCCGGGCTTAGCCCGGCGCCGCCCGCGCGCGTCCCGGAGGGAGCCTCGCGGTTTTAAGCGCCTCCGGGCGCGCAGGAAAGCGGAAGCGGGAAGTGCCGCTAGGAACTCTGGGGGCTGTAGTCCCCCCACACGGCGGCCAGCAAGAGAGATGGCAGCGAGGGAGACCACGGCGCTTCCAATCCCCAGGTAATGCAGAGGTGCGCAGCAGAGCGTCCGCCAGCCAGGTAGGCTCCTCCGATATGCCCCTCTGAATATCAATAGGTCAGTATTGTTTGTTGCCTACTTCATGTGTGAACTACGGCATGCAAGCTGGAGAAGAAAATATGGACGACATAACAAATAGAATAACGAAAACACCAACGGGGTGGTGTGTACAGGAAACAGTAAATAGCAGAGGGTTATAGAAAGCAAATGGCAATTTGAAGGAGGTGGTGATTAAAAGGAAGGCGGAGGTGACTTGCAAGAGATACTCCTGGTTTCTGAACAAGTTATCAAAACAGAAGCAGATATTTCACACCTGCCAGTGCATTGCTGTACCTATGGGTACCAGCATGTAAGAGGGCTTCAAAGCAAATGTTCATAGTGAGCTCCTTTACCATTTGTTCTCTGGTGCAAACTACTAGTGTTTATAGTGACGAACAGCTTCTTAAAATGACAAGGAATGTTGAAAAAGAAAACTATTAACCAAAAATAATAACCTTTAAAATGGTAACATGGCATGCCTGTCATCGATACGCTACACAAGACAAAGATTGTACCATATAGCTACCGAATGCATAAAACCTGGAGTGGGGAGGGTCACTTACAACTACCTTAATGATTGGTCGCTCATAAGTGAGAATGAGATTATTAAAATCTGCAAAGTATGCACAACAATACTTTGTGCATAACTGTTCCTTTTTTCGCACAGAGGTGTTCATAGGAAGAACGTACAAGCCTGCATGCAAGTGTTTTCCCTCTGGTTTTAATGTTGTGTCTCAATGACCCCAATAAATCAGGATTTCAGCAACAATCTTGAGCTCTAAAACTAACTCCAAGGATTAAGGAGCACTGCTTCACAAAAAACAAGTTTACTGAACACTGTTTCATTGAACTGGTTTTTCTGGAAGACAACCCTCATCTGTGCCACTCTCTAACAAGATATGGCAGCTAAACTGCTTTCTTTGGATCCTAGTTTTCAATCTTTCTCCTCATTCACAAAAACTTTAAAATTCTGAGCACAGTAATCTACATCCAAATGCATGCCTCTGCTGGCTAGCTTTCCGAAGCTGGAAGTTATAAAAGCAAGAAAGGCTACTTGGGCACTGGCAAGATTCAAATATATGCCCTGCATGTTTTAGGTGACTGTGTTTGCTTTACAACTCCCCTTCATCCGTGTCAGGGAAGACTAATATGATGTTTGCCGCTTTGGTCAGATCAGATAAAACTCAGCCTTCTGGTCCTCTCTGCCAGCAAGGCTCATATCCACAAGTCTTCTCTGAGCCTTTCTCCAGAGAGCACCACACGCCCGGTGCGGACAGCCACGTTTTTCAGACACCATGTTTACGTGAAGTATGTTAAACCTGGTCTACATGTGTGCATGTTTCCATGCCTTGCAACATGTTAAAAAAAATATGTATTGCTCGACAAAGGGGATAGTATGAAAATGTTGAACGTTTCTGCTAGGCAAACGAAAATCAGACAATCGTGTTTCAGTCATAAAGGCAAAAATAAGAACAAACCTCAAACACGCACCGAGGCAAACCAAAAAAAAAAAAATTGTGCGCACAAGACAACATAAATAACCATAAGAGTAAGACCACCTGTAACAGGAGCTGTTTCCGTGGGAGGGACCTAAACACCAAAAGGAGGGACTAATAAAACCGATTCACCAAAGAAAAGCACGCATTAACAAACGGCACTAAGAGGAACGAATGAAAAGCGATGGGCGTGCTGTGCTCAAAGTCCACAGGAGATACAGCATGTCTCTAAGAAACAGCACATGCGCTGCCTAGCTGAGACCTAAAAATGTCAGGAAACAGATTCGAAGCTAAGCAGAGCAACAAAAAAAAAAAAAAAAAAAAAAAAAAAAAATCCAGGAACCTGACAGCAGGAACCACTCACTATGGGCCCGATTTAGATTTCGACAGACAGGTTACTCCATCACAACAGGGACTGATATCCCACCCGCCGAAATATAAACGCCATTATATTCTATGGAGTTCATATTTCGGCGGACTGGATATCCGTCCCCGCTGTGACAGAGTAAACTATCCGCCGAAATCTAAATCAGACCCTAAATGTTTGTGTTGCTGATCAAGCACATGCTGCAAAATACAATTACTTCTAGGCTCATAGGCACAGATGGCACACATGGCAACATGGTGAGGGTCAATGAATTGTTTCACGTTTTAAGGCAACATGGAGGGAAACATACAGAGGCGAAAAATAACACATTTAGATTACATATTTAGACTTAGTTAGTAATTAACCAAATATAGATTCATAGTGGTTAAATAAAATTGAGCTATAGGTGCCTTGGCTGACAGTCTGGATAGAGAGAGTCCAGAGGGCATAAGCAAGGCCATGTAACACACGGGAGAGGCATCCTTTGAATGGGTAAAAGACATTATACAATATGCAGTTGATAAATCTGTTGCACACATGAACAGGGTAGGAAAGGAAATATATGAATGGGGGGGGGGTGGGGAATTATAAAGGAAGGAATGTGACTTTAGGCAGACGGATTCATGAGCATTAGGAACAAGCATTGGCAAAGTTTACCTTAGAGACCTTTGAGCTTTTCTAATGGCTTTTGACCAAGAAGGATGGGAGATGTGATGCAGTTGCATCATTTTGTAGGTGCTCATACTACCTGGGAGGCTCAACCTAACAGAGGACTGCTTGCTAAGGATAAACAGAAGTAGAGCAAGTTGAAGTGAAGTGAACAGAGAAATGATAACTAGTAATAAGATTAAAAGAGGGAGCAAGTTATCTAATAAAAGAGATGGACAAACAGGAGTAAAGTCACTGGAAGGCGAAAGACAGTTAATGTGTATAAGCACTGTGGATAAAGACAAGCAGACAAAAGTCAGGAAACATGGTGGAACTAGGAATTGACACAAAAGATGGCACAAGCAAACAAAAAGGGAGAACTGTGAAAAAACAGGGGCACCACAGTGAGCTTGGGAAAACATACGGAAGATTTGCTGATAAGACCAAAGTAAAATGTAAATAAAAAACATAGAAGAATCATGAATGAGATGACAAGGGCGAAAAGGAGAGTTTCAGTAAATCAGAGGAATAAGAGAAAGAGGTAAGAGGAGAGGAAGGAAACAAACCTAAGGAGCTAGGAATGTGACCAACAGACAAAATATCATCAGAAGACCCCAGAATGAAAACTGGAGAAACATAATGGATAAAGTGCGTTAGGAAAATGGAGAAACAAACACGTACGTAGAAATGGACCCAGTGATGAGTAAAACATCGAACTGGCAGGATGCAAGAGAATTCAATATAAAGACAAACAACAGACCTCTCAGGCAGACTGATGCTTTAAGATGCCTGGCGGTGTTTGGGTGAATGACCAGCTCTAAAAACAAATGTGTCACAGTTCATTGATCTGACATTGGTGCTTGCTAAGCGACATATTGCAATGTCATGGAAGACCGCAAGAGCGCCAACACGAGGAGACTGAGTGGCTGATTAACAGAAATAGGCCAAGGTTCGGGTGACGTGATGTCAGGTGTCCGTGGCCAGGAGGGTGTATGGGTGGGTTGTAGGGAAGATGAAGAGGCACGCGTTATGAGGAATGGAATAATTACATTTAAAAATTGTGACCTAGAGCAGACAAGCACCTCCCTTAGCATCAGCCACATTGTAGTGGCATACTGGGCATGGGTATGCGTAGGAGAAGGGCGGTGGAGGCTCGGATGAGGACTGTTGCGAGAAAACACTACACTGGACTCACACTTCACTGTAATTTTCAATATTTCAACTACTCTTACAGCACAGTGCGCTCAAAGGGTTCTTGTTTCTGTTAAATTTAAGGCAAACAGTAGTTGTTTCGCAGATGCCAATAATTCAAGCCTTATTGCTGTTACTTTTATATCCGCACTACTGTTGGCAGGGCAGGAATTGCTTACAGTTGTTAATGAGTGGTCCTGGTGCATTGCGTAATGATGTCTTATGAAAACAAACGAACTATGGCAAAAAAAAAAAACCAGACGAGCAACAGCAATCGACAAAGCGAACAGTCACAAAACCAAGGAACAAGAGCTTAAGGGAGTGGCAAACAAGGAGGACGGCACACCAACTCCACAACTGGAAGCTAGAGCTGTATACAGTAATGGCCACTCACCTGATGATGTTCATGAAGGTCCCCATCATGTTTCCTGCTCCTCCGCCACTTCCACCTGGGAAGCCACCCTTCATAAAGCTATTTATTAGAAACATTATGGCGTCTCAGGATGTAAGATACAAGAAAGATACAAGCAGGAGCTGAAACAAAGAAGGGGAGAGGAGGGTCATGTTAATGTGATGATGTAATTGCCAAATAACATCAATAAAATCTCTCGTCACCCACACACAAGGAACTGGCATTTGCATTACTGAAGGCTCCGTTTTCCACTTTGAGATTCATACTCAATACTGTATAGGTAATTCTTCCGTGTTCATACACAAAAAATCATTTGGAATCATCTTCAGGAACTGTAAACGTTACAGTTCTGAAGTTGGGAACATTGTGTGTGCAGTTTGTAGTGTTAAAATGAACTTTTTTGCGTCTTGTAGCAAATTAATTTTTTGTGAATTTTCTAGCACAATTTGTGTTTGTATTTTAGGATAAATCAAGATATTTTGTGTTCTCTGCAAAGATAATCAGGTGCAAGTGCTGTAGGCCTGTATCCATCAGAGTCTCCGGCAACAGCTGCCTAACGACTGAATATATTCTGAAAAATAGACTGGTGTGTAAACATGTACAATGTATTTGCCTTTATGTAAAAATAATATCTTTGGTTTACTGTAGTGTTAAGCCCCAAAATTTCTGAAGGTCTGCCTGCTAGAGAATTTGACACCTAAACAAAAAGCAATACCAAGGCATCTATCAAAACAAAAACAAAATCGAGGCACCCAATCACATTAAAGTCTTTTCAAGTGCTACAATAAACCAAGCCATAAAAACAGACCGCTAGGTCGAGCCTGGGCTGCGCATGCGCTGCTTTGTGAGCCATGCTGTGTTGGTGTATGGACTTTAAGCCCCCCCCACTCTCTGACCATATTTGTAATTGGCTTGCGTCATTGTCCTTCGTACATGCTGGCTTCCGATTGCAGAATAGGCTTGTTAGTCCCGCCTTAGTACCGGCCTGTCTTCATTTGTAACCTCTCACGAGGACTGGCCTTTTGCTTCGGTTGTTACACAGTAGTCTTCTTCAGTCTGTAAGCACTATTTTCTTTAATGGTTTCTTCGACTGCAGGCACTACATGCTTTACTTGCAACATTCAGCGCGCTATGTGCGCTTTCACGGGGCGCTTTTACAAAAAAAACAAAAAAACAAAAACAAAAACGCATTTGTCTGTCAACCTGACAAACATTCTTTTTGGGGGGTAAAAGCACCCCATACTGCACTCACTTTAATAGTGTCCGCTGACCTTTTAGACGTGGCTCGTCTAAAGAAAGGGGCGAGGCCTCTATTAACCCATTCAACGCGCATGACGGAGCGGTTCCGTCATGCACGTCGGTTGCGCTGTGCGCATGACGGAACTGCTCCGTCATGGCCCCGCCCACGCACAGAACCTTCAGCAGGGCGTGGAAATCCACGCCGCGCTGAAGGGGTTAATGCGGGTCTGATAGCGCCGGGACACTCTGCCTGAGTAGCTGAGCGATTAACAAAACCCCGATTAACATAACATAACATAACAGAATGGGACGCTTGTAAACAAACAGCATTTGCAATCAAATAGGTCTCGCATTTTTGAAACTTGGACCTATTGGTATTGTAAATGACAATGCCTTTTATTATTGCAGATTTTTTTAAACACAAATAAAAGGCACTGTCATTTACAATGTTAATAGCTCACAATCTCGCAGTTGCAAGACCTACTGCATTGCAAATACATTTTAGGTATCTTACTGATTACGTTTAGTTGTACTAATCCCATTATGGACCATACCAGTACTCTGAGCTAGGTCACTGCACGCTAGTGATAAGCTTCCTTGTCAGTCTCATTTGCTTACTTCTTAGTCTTTGTTTTTTCCTTTCTCTTCTAGTGTTGGTCAGTACCCTGAAGCATAGCTTCTTAACTATTCAGTCAATGGGAGGCTCACGGTAAGGACAGTTAATATCCAGTTCAGATTTAGCAATGCCTCCCTGTTGGTGAAGGCGACCAGCGCTACATTGTGAGCCACTGCATGCTGCAGCTTGTTGGACACAGAGGTTATCAGCAGTAACCACGCTATCTAACCCAGAGCAAGAAAAAGTTTGAATATTTACCGATTAGATGTTTCATACTGGAAAGCAGAAAATTAAACAAAATTAAAGATCGCGGCTGCTATGTAGCCTACTATCTTCGTACACCATGTGAGGCATTCTAGTCCTTTGTTTCTGTACAGCATCATAACCATTAGAAAGAGACCTTTATGAATGCTCTGCGGCCACAATGAACGGTCACTGACATAGACCAACGACTGTCCGACTAACTTGCTTGGAATCCACAGTAAGAGCAAGACACCATACTAAAACAATGTGAATATTTAAATTTGCAGTAGAAATATCCAAAAACTCAGTAAATTGCATGTCTGTTATTCATATGAGTTCCTATTACATGGCTGAAAATAAAGAAATGTTTAAATCAGAAACTTTGCCTATGTTGTCCAATAACATAGAAACGAAACTTTTTTTGTAGTCCGAGGTTTTGCTACTGCTTGAATATTGTCATCTCCCTAATGCTTGACAATATAACTTTTTTTTTTTTTAAAGGACTTTACTGAAAAAAAATTGGCATGGACATTTTGGGTTTCAGTGTAGCAATTGTGGAAAGGTGGTGGGGGAGGGGGGGAGCAACAGAGAAGCTGGGTGGGTGTAGTTTAAAAAAAAGAAAAAGGGGCGGGACATGGGAAGCAATGGATGAAACCGGAAGGAAGGAGCAATATGAAGAACATGGAGGGGGTGGGGGTTCAATTGGGAAGTAACACACCTGGGAGGGGGGCAACAAAACACATGCACTCGCATACAGTATTGCAAGAAAAAGAAAAGTAGTTCCATGATGTGGAGCAGTAGAAGGATACAGGTCATCCAATTAGAACAATATTAAAGAAGCAATGCTCGAGGAGATGGACAAACAAGAACAGGAAGGAAAACCATCAGATACGAAGCAAGCAAATGAGATTGACAAGAAAACCAACCAATAGTAAGCTATGTGTTGAAGCAAAGCTCTAAGTATTGGTATTGTCTACAAAAGGTTTTCAAGAGGTCTTTAACCGAGAAGGCCTAAAAGTGATCTGAAAAAGGTATGGAAAGCTTAAACATTTCATACAAAGAAACCTTGGTGCAGGCCAAACATTCTTTAGTAGTAAATGTAAGGAAAATACTCTTTCAATAGGTCTACCCCTACCAGCCACAAACACGAAATCCCCAACAATAAAGGCAACTCTGAACTCCATTTATTTTTCTCCTCAGAAGACTGATTATTACCAAGTTATTCACCATCCTACTAATCCCAACACCCATCACGTTTCCATTGCAAAACAGATTCTAAAGCACAAACTCCAGTACATTAACTGGCAAAACCAATTGGTCTGGCCTTGAAACAAATTTCTGTTTTTTAAATTTAGTATGGAAAAATATACAATATACAAATAAATAGAAGCAGAAGCCCAGGCACTGGAATGGAGTTCATTTTAAGCTGCTGTGCATGTGTGAGCAGGCAAAATGCAACCAAGCAAAGTGCCTGCCAGCCAGTGGGTGAAGTGAACTGACCTGCTGCCCCATACACCATGCTGTGGTGTGCTGAAAATAAATGTGAATGACCTTGAACAGACCAAAGAATGAAGAGGCAGACCCAAAGTCTTGTATATGATTTATGTGTGTGCATTTTTCCTTTAGTTTTTGGGGGAATGGAATGGTATATACATCGTAATACAATACTGACAACAAGCATTTGCAGTGCAATAGGTCTCGTATTTACGCGAGTTTGAGCTAATGACATTGCAAATGACAATGGCTTTTTTTTTGTTTTCGTTTTTAAAACATATATAAAAGGCATTGTCATTTGCAATGTCAATAGATCAAACTCGCATAAATGTGAGACCTATTGCATTGCACATATTTGTTCTCTCTTTTGCTGAGGGTCAAACAATGAGGATGTGGAAAATATGCGCTGTGGCCCCAAAGTACCAATGGTGCCCGAGAGGGGTCGGGCAGAGAGCAGGGAGGAAAGGAAGCAGAAACCTATCAAGAATGAGGCAAAGGAAAAAGAAGCATAGGGTGGTGGGAGAAGGACATGCGGTGAAATCAATACTAGCTGCATTGGTACTTGGCAGCGCCCGGGGCGGGCTCTGCAGAAAAGCTTTAGACCTTTGCACTGATTTGTTTATGCATAAATTAAGACCACATCTACAGTAGCTTACCACTAGTATACCTAAGATAAAAGGACCTTTTTGGTCCTGTGCGAGATTCTGCACCAGTGGCATGAGTTCACTGAAGAGTAATATTTACAGTATTTATGATAATTTCTTGTTATATACAACGCTATTACAGTTACTAAGCGCTATAAATAATAGCTGCCGTGCCTGACCCAAGCTAAAGATACTCAATACCACAAACAACTCTAAAAGGTAAGTCCTTCACTGCAGCTAGCGTTTTTCTGGCAGCCTGCTAGCACGCATCAACTCCGCTCAAGAAGGAGCACAGCATAGACTAAGTGCTCATTCATTACTTGGCCTCTCGCTGACACTTAGCTGATCAACTCAACAGAGCGGGCTCGACTCTGGGATTGAGTCCGATGTTGCACAAGAGAGCAGTGATTAACTCTAAATGAAATGATCCCGCGTCCGCCGCAGATCTTTGAGCTCACTTTCCTATGAAGGTTAATCAAAGACTTGTTACTTAAAAGCTGTCAGACAGCTCTGTTTATGATGAGGGAGTGCTAAGAGACTGTCGGTTTGCCTGGGGAGCGCTTCAGTCTCCTCGGTCGCAGTTCCTGACCCTACCCGCTTAGGCGCTTACCTCCCTTGAGGGGTCCCCTTGTAGGTGGGGGTCCGATCTGCTATGGGCCAGCGAGAAATTAACTGCTAGAAGCTACTTACGATGACTGAAGTGCTGTGCTCTAACTAGTCAGTAAGCGATGCTAAGGCTGATTATGGGGAGATGGGTAGCAGTGTTCATAAGTGATGAGAAAGGGGGTGCATATCTAATCAGGTAGTGGTGGAAGTCGCTAATAGAGTACAGTGTACATGAAATGAGTGTACAACTCCTGCTGATTTGCTATCGAGAGACTACTAACAAAAGCACATTTTAGCAGAGGGCACAGTGTCCTACTAATATAATCAGTGCAAATCCATAAGTGACTAAATATGTTGTGGTCTTTGCATCCAGTGCCACACGAGCATTTGCGCGGGGCCACCGGAGCACATTAATGAGCTAGTGCTCGGAAGGCATTGCAACGGTCATGAGCGGAAAAATAAATGAGATTAAAAGAAAAGAAAGTAAATGTTTCATCTGATCTATTAGTGTAAATGAAAAAAAAAAAAATCGAGAAGCACATTTTTATTTAAAAAAGCTGGAGATGCTGGGGATTGAACCCGGAACCTCATACATGAGAAGCATACACTCTACCACTAAGCTACATACCCAGATAGATAACTGCCCTTCTACCAAATCCTTGAAGATAGAGGGCATACATGCTCGTCAGTGTTTGACGTAGTATGTATCAAAAGCGAATACTAACGTAAAATTTGTACGATAGTACCAACCCTTACATTTTTATGTTGTCTCACTGCATGTTCTCACAGTTTGTTTTTGACTGTATTTTTATGCACTGCCTCTCAGTTTCCATATTTTTGGGGTTTCTATATTTTTATAGATTTTGGAATTTTAAAAAAATATAGAAACTGAGTTGTCTAACATTATTGTGTGGGTAATTGAGAAACTGTGAAACCAGACATGGTAGTGTCTTTCTATCCGGCCAGCGATCGTTATTTAATTCTACTAATTTCTTTAGCCATTATCAGCTCCAATTCAGCTGTATGGATATCATTTTCGGTCGATACATCCATGAATATTATTATTATCATCAATAATACATTTAGTAATAATAATACATGGCTATGTAGACCGTCACCCACAAATATACATAAATCATAATCCATTTTACGTAGCAAAAGAAACGGAGATGCTGGAGAATCGAACCCAGGGCCGCGTGCATGCACAGCATGCGCTCTACCGCTGAGCTACAGCCCCTCAGGTAAATGGCTGTACCGGAAGAAGACCATCTATCTCACCCACATCTTCCGCTGTGAGTGGTGTGAAAGATTGTAAGTGAGCGTCATCGTGCCGCCCTCACAGAGGCCCCTCACTGCCAACAGCATTTCCTCCGCACTTTATCTCTTTTTTATTGTAACACAAACACGTATTTAGCAAAGAGCATGCAGTGTGTTGGCCCATTTTGGGAAACTTAAAATATTTTAAATGTGAACGCACTGTCTAGCTCTTACCAATTTCGACGCCTTATCAGGGGTACTAGTGGGCGCTATATAAATGCAATTACAAATGCATCATTATAGTCTACTCCCACTCACACTTCAGTTTTCTACAAAAGCCAGACCTACCGAGTTTGTCAGTATTTGTTTCCGAATCTGCACAGCAACGCCAGGTTGAGACCAACCCGTTGATGGCGGGCTAATTCCTCCACTCTCATTTCCCATTCACTCCCACTCTCATTTGAATTTGACCTATGGGCATCTCATTGTAGGGTGTAAACACACAAGTGAGTGACCAGCTCTGCTCCTTCGCCCTGCAGCGCGCAGCCTGCTTTCAGTGCATCTGTCATGCTCAGGATCGAACGAAGCAGCACTGAAAACGCGCTGTGAATTTCCGCCAACTTTGTGTGTGGGAGATGGGAAAGTTGAAGGGTCAGGATGCTGATAGTCATCAGCCGAACCACTGACTGAGATGTATGTAATTAGGTCAGGTGACGGCCATGAATAGTCCTTTGGACTACAAGGCGTTGTAATCCTCGGGCTCTCCCTATTCAAATGGAGAGGCGGACATGGGGAGGGCCCTGATTGCCAGCAGTAATCTCTCCTCCCCCCACACACACTCCTCGCCTCCCTTGGCAGTCACTTCTATAGCTTTTTATTAACATGTGAATCCCGGCGCCCTGCTTGGAAAGACTGCCCCTGGCCGAGTTTTCCATTCATTTGATTCTGCATAACAGCTAAATAATGCCACTCTGCTTGAATGTAAATTGCTTGAGCGCCCAGAAGAAAGGGCAGATGGCATGCGGCGCTCTCATGGGTGCTGCTGCTGCCGCCGAAAGCCACATCGACGACATTTCCAAATCCTAGAACAAATTTGCGCATGAACTTGTAAATATATGGAAATATCCCCACATTATGACACGCACCAGACTTTGTACGAGAGCCTTGCTAGGAGCAGACCATGCTTGAAAGTAGCATGCTAGGCTGGAGGAATGCCGCCGTTCTATTGCGAACACGGGGAGCGCGTCTTAAATAAATAAACAAACGCGGCGTGAGAAACAGATGACACACTGCAGTTAATTAAAACAAGTGCGAGTTGCGGACGAAAACTGTACTTAGGCGCCGCTGCTTTGGAACTATACGGAAGTAACTGGAGGATCAACAGCCAACAGAAAGCACAAACACAACACAATGCCTCAGGTAAGCCAATCACAAGCGGAAAAACAAATTACACTAAATTTCAGCCAACATATAGATTACTTCAGGTCTCGCTGAGACAGCGCATGCAGCGCATGCGCTGCCAAACACGAGACCTAAAAACCATTAGTTCAATTGGACCCTCTTTTTCTGTCCATCAGCTGAAAGGGGGTGTTGGGAACACACACACACAGTGCCTGACACATCAGAGGGGCAAAGAAACGCAATTAAAAGTTATTTTTAAAACACAGGTACAAGGCACACCGTAGATACTAATGTTTACCATTACATGTCAACTGAATATCCAAGTGATCACCGATTATTTTTTTTAGATCAACCTTGTCTGTTTTTAAAAACATTTTTTTACTGCATATGGCCCCCAGTAATGTGCTATGTAAACCGTTACGCATTTTGTTAGTAATTAGGTTTATTCTATGCGTCAAGTTACACTACATTTATAAATCTGTCAAACACAGAATTCTTTAACATATATATATACATACATATTTTTTTTAGGCAGTGTCCATAACTGCATAGGCCATCTGGTGGAGGCTTGTTAGGAACGCTTTTTAGACCACACCCCTCTCAGAGGCCTCCGACACCGCATTTTTCGTCCCACTTAAAGCAGCGAGTCATTATTAAACAGTCACACACTCAGGTGACTCGTCTGACAACAGGTAACATAGGAGACCAGACCCTGCCCCACTAAGGAATGTTACCTGCCAACAATCTCACCTCCGACATAGCAGGCTGCCACGCCCCAGTCAGTGCCTAAAGCATTTGTTTTTTACATTTTGCTGCATTCCAGCTAGAAAGGATAGAAAGCCCATCTATACCAAAGAAAACTCGTACAGGCCACAAAATGGACAGAATACAGGCAACCGTGAACAGGCAGAATGCTGCGACCAAGTCCTATGCAAACGAGAAAGAAGTACTCTGGTTCAACCAGAAAAGACAAATGGGTGGGGTTTGGGCAGTAGTGAGTCAGGCTTCGCGTGAACACACAGAACAAATACTGCAGGGGCAATAGAGAGCTACACACAGGGAAACCTAATTCAAAGGCAGGATACAGAAACGGCCTCAGCCACTGGACAAGCACTCTGTGGGCCAGCGGGGTTCAGGTTTTTAACTCACACAGTAACAACCAGAAGCAGTACAAGTTTCCATCGCAAGCAATAGGTAGATCACAAGATACTTTACTGCAAGCGTCACCCTCAAAGACATACATGCTCAGTGAGGAACACAACAGTGCAAGCTTGCCTCCCGAATAGTATGTATAATCAGCAACTCCACATTCACCTCCAGAAGACAGCTAAAATAGAAATAAACAAAGTGCCCGTCTCCTTCAAAACAGAACATGAGAAGTACAACAATCACTAATAAAAGGCACACCATGCAGAAGCAACAGTGCAGGACACCCACCTGATTCATAGAACAGGAGTCAATGCAGAGCACACAACATAAAAAAACAAGCAGTGGCAAAGCCATCAAGTCAGCAACTTCGGGACTGTTGTCCTTGAAAGAAAATCCCACAATGAAACAACATCTCGATCTACAACATCTAGTCTTCTGCTGGGACGATTCTCGCAATCTGAAATCTCTATGTACACAATTTATATTAGCACGCTCTGCTCGGTTATAAAGCATCTCAAAGTGTAATACAGTCATATCCATCTTGACCTCCGCATTCATTGATCTCTTGACTTAACACAAACTTGGCAAACAGGTCTTTAGTGATGCATTTTATTCAATAATTTCTTCTTACAACATCCACCATCAATATGTGGTGAAAGATAGTGAGGTTAGAGCTTTTGAATTATTCAACGCCCCAATGCGTATCTTTCATCAGTGATTAATGGTCATATGTTTAGAAGTATATATCTCTGAACACAAAAGAGAAAACATCTTCGAAAATGTATTGCAATTATACCCAAATAAAATTTTAAACAATAAATACATTGATCTAAAAATTAAGCAAACTAATATTTTGTTAAGATATAGTCAGTTGCCCGGAGAAGCACCCTCTATGCATTCAGGGGTCTATAAGTTACAGATCAGACTGTCTCCCACAAGAGCCATAATAATTGGAACAATATGGGCTCCGTTTTGAGGTAATCACGTAAATGAATAAATGTGTGCGCTGGGTGTATCAAGGGACTGATAGGACTAAAGCAATAGGAATGTGATTCGTCTGATATTGACTTTTCAGTATCAGCAGGTGGGACTTTGAAATTTGCAAGATACAGGTCCTATAAAACTACTCCAAAATTCATTCCCATTATGCCCTTCAAATTCTTTCACAATTAATGATCGAACAAAACACTATGCTTTGCTGAAAGTGTCACCTATGGGCCTGTGGGTTGGTCTGGACTAGGTAAATAACGTTTGTCTTCCAGAGAACCACAATAATGCTCACTTGGTCGGTCCAACGAATGGCTTAGTTTTGCAAAACCACTTCGACTTACAGATCTTCGGCTTTTACCTAGTGAATAGTTACATTGTGACCACATCCACCAATGGCAAATGACTTAGGGGTGTGGAATTTGAAAAATATGTGCTTGTCCATGGGACGGGACACTTTATAAATCTACTCGTGCTGTAAAAACAAATCTACTTGTCCCTCTAAGATGACAAATCATGGCATCAGATATATATATATATATTATATATATATTCCCCCCCAAGACTCATATCCTGTTCTGAATTTAGTAATACCCTGATTTTGCCACCTCCTTGCAAATCTAAATACTGGGGTTGGAAGTAGGGGTGGCTCCAGGGTCGGAATGCCCATCGAATTTGTGCACTCCTGGAAACTTGCATATTTACAGAATAGTTAGTGATGGTGAAACCCCTTAATTCATTTCCACACTGGCAAAGGTTGGAAGTGTAATTCTGACCAGAGCAGAAAGTAAAACCTTTTCTATGGTAGGGGGGAAAAAAAAAAGGGTTGTATGGAAAGTCAACTTGCAAATGCAAGATTTTTTCATAAGAGAACGTATAATTCTGTAAATTGTTCGGAATTCATGAAACTTGTAAATTTGCACTAATGAGACACTAGGGATGCCATTTTGTGACTTTCTTTTAAGAATTTGACTTCTAATTTAGGTCTGGGAATTTTTTTTGATTTAATTAAAATTATATACCACTGTAAAAACCAAAAGGGTAAAGTGACATAGTTAGGCTAGGTAATAAAAAAATTAAAATAAAAAACCCACACTGCAATTTACCAGCTATAGTTTACTGAGCCAACTATAACTTGTGCCCTCCGCCATGCAGTGCTTATGACACCACACATCACTTTGGACATCTTAAATAACAATTTAGCAATGTTTTTATATTGGTGAGTGTTGGGCAACTCCTTTCCTTTTTTTTTTTTTTTTTTTTTTTACAAGACCCATGTGAAAATAAAACGCACATTGACAAAGCCAAAAGTCTGGCAATCTACTTCAGACCTATTAATTAGGCCAGTGCTTGTTTACTTGCACGTGTCCCATAATCTTGCTGAAATTAGTTTTACACCGATTATCCATTATTAACCTTATCTGGAAATATTTGCATTCAACAAGCAGGTTTTATTAAATGTAGCATCAAATAAATTGTACCTTTAATTGCACAATAGTTTAGCAAAACATTATGTCTAGACAAAATGTTTGTGTTTTTTTAAGCAATCACCATTTTTGCTTTCAAGCTTCTGTAACTATTTGCATTTAATCATGGAGCATTCTGGGAACATTATAAGTCGCCTCAAATTGTTAAACTTTGCAAACACATTTTTCAGCTTTTCAACTGGAACCACCATCAGTTATGCAAGCTAAGCTCACAGAAATTCCCTAGAGCTCTCACCCTGATGAGTGCATTGCAATAATGAAGCATGTATACGTGTTTGAACAGCTTTACATATGGATACAAATCTCACCTTAGTTAGAGAGAATGCTTTTTCACAGTTTCATAATGCGGTACTGTACAATGGCAGCCAAACGGTTGTGCTGCAGGGTGGTGGGCCAACTTGTCCAGCCACTAAAATACAATGAAAACTTGTTTTCGACCCCAAGCAATATGTATTTGGCTTTGGGATATAGACACCCCACGCCCCTGATGCCTACTTGAGCAGGGATGAAGCAACACACCACATGAAAAAAGATGGAGGCTGCAATATTATCAAAGTTCTGTAACAAATTGCATTTAATTACAGAGGTGTGCCCACATCATGCAGGCATTGAAAGGTGTGGGTTGTCCTCTCCAACAGAGTGGCCTGAAGCCACCAACAAGATGACACTGAAACACATTTGCAGCAACAGTTCTTTTGGAGCGCAAGGCTGTAATTCGAACTCATAGGAGTCAAATCTCTCCTCCCACTTCCACAAACTGCTTCCCTATTACTTAAGTCCAGTAGAATCTGCAGTTATTTTATCAAGAATGGCACAAGATATCTGTTAATATTGCATAGAATTCAAATCAAACACCTAAGAACTACACACAAAGACAAACGTGCATTTAGAAATACCACATCTCTGTTCCGCTGGAGAAGTAGAGACACTATTTAAACGTGCCTGTAGGAAGCTGGCTCTTTATGTGATATATTAAAACTCCGATGTACTATGTAACGAGTCCAGGTTTTTTTTATGAGTGGACAGGGGCCTGCTATGCAATCCCAAAGTGCTCTGTTAGGGGGTAGTGTGGTTGAGCAGCCTTAGGCTTAACACAGAGGAGTGCACAACATTTGCAAATACACAGAATGTTCAATAAATGACACATACTCAAGGAGGAGATCCACATAAAAATAGCATGTATCTTTATATATGTTAAGGTAGAGAGAGACATCTTTCAGGCAATTACATTTTTAAATATAAAATCTTTTCACTTTAAAAAGTGGATACATAGTGCAATTTCTGAGTTCTGCAATATTATTCTATGGAAGGAAGAAAAAGTTCTGCAAACAGGTACGGTACAGCGTCTTACAGGACCAATCGCCAGGAGTTAAGGTGAGTGGGCAAGATCCAAGTCAGCACCAGCAGTACACCACCGTGGTACGGAGGCAGCTGGGTGCAAGGTGAAAAACAGCGCCAGGAGCCCAGTAGGTTTCTATGGAGCTTGGTCACTACGAAATGAGGCTGCATGCTGTGGCTGGAAGGCCAGTCACTTTGAACCAACAGGGGGGGTTGAAGTCTTGCAATGTTTAGGGACACCTGGGGTCCTCTTCTTTACAGTCCGAGGGAAACAGATCCAGAGGAGACTTTGGGAGTCGGGTTTTCTTACAGGGAGCAGTCTCAGCTGAGGGGGGGGGGGGGGGGACTACGTGCAGAGGCTGCAGGCGGCATCTGGGAGTTTACGAGGTGTGAAGCCACAATGGACTTTAGCTCTGAAAGGCTGGGAGACCTTTTAACACAGTTGGCCCACTTCAACTCTGGTAGGGGCAATGGGTGCAGTGGTTGCTTCAGATATCTGGTTTTGGCAGTTCCAGAGACATCAGAGTCTTTGCTTTTGAGTTTCTGCAGGAGAACAGTTCCGCTGTTCACAGGAGGTGTTGGGTCTTTGTGCAAGACAGGCAGTCTTCCCAAGGTTCTTGGGTCAACAGCTGCAGGACAAGTCGACTTTGGTGCAGTTTTTGACGAGGGATACAGACAGGCTGGTGGGGTTGGTACCAGGTCAGCGTCTTCCCTGCTTTTGCGACTCTTCGGTGTCCTCTCTCTTCTTAGGCCTTCAGGATCTCCTTCTCTGGTGCCAGGGAATCCCCCCAAATACTTAATTTAGGAGTGTGAAATGTACAAGCCAATGGGCTACTGACCCTTGGGGTCACTATGCCCCCTATATGACCACTTCCAGTGGGCATAACCCTGTCCAAGAATTTGTAAGTATGCCATCACAAAGTTGGCAACTTCTGAAAATTTGTGTCCACCTCAGTGTAGCCCACCTTATGGGTTGTACAAGCCTGGAAGTGGTACACCTCCCTGACTAGCTAATTTCCCCACCTGTCTATCTGCCAAAGGGGTCTTGGACAAAAGGGGGATGGCTTTCTCTCCTGTGAGGGGAGCAAGACTCTCATTCGACATGGGGCAGCTCTTTGAAGCTTGCTGACCCAAAGAGGCTAATCAGCAAGTCATCCGGTGGGAGGGGGTGTTACACTCTCTTCCCAGACAGGCTTTTGTTCTGGGCCTCCTGAGAGCAGAGGCTTGCACCCAACAGTGTGTTATCTAGACTCTGGATTTTTAAAGGTTTTTCAACCTCATTTATTTTGGTTCGGATCAATAGGAGAGGCTGCGCGCATTCCAAACTGTTCAGAAATGCCTTCAACACAACTCTAAACGGATAGGGGTCGAGATCAATGAATTTGAGACTTTGGTAATCACCAATTTAACTTTAAGCCATATTGTTGCATTGCTCCATACCAGTATCAAGTGCTCTGAAGTAAACAGATCACATTATACAACTTCTAAATAAATGTATAGATAATTGAGGACCAGATGTAATATGATTTCATTTGGAAAAAGTGATCATAAATTGTGCATCAACTTTATGCAAATGGAATAGGATTTTGTGATATGACCTATGTAAGGTTAGGTCGGTTCACACAATCATCATTCATGGGGAGGTGAGGGGGCTCTACTGAATGACCTGCCTAATTAATAATCAGGCAGGCAACCATTTGGGACCTTTTGCGATTGGCTACAAACACTGGGACAGTGGCCTGAAAGGGACAGTAGACCACTATTCCTGTGCTTGCATTTCGTGATGAAAAACTGCACTTTATGTGACCATTGTTTCTTAAAGGAACTATCCTACTTTAAAAAAAAAGGTTAACCACTAGGGGGGCGGGAGAAATCAGGAGGAGTAGATGTTTTGCAGAAATGGGAGAGGTCTCAAAGGGGCCTCCCGTTCTTTGTGAACTGTTACCACCTCCTCTGAGGTGTCTAACTGTACAATGGTTTGCAACCGGAACTGCGGTCGTGAACCACTGATAAAAAAGGTTACCTGATCAAAATTTGGAAGGAACTCCTCTTCCAAATTGCGATTCGGTACGTATCACAAAACCCATTTTATGACTAAAAAACGATTGCAACTCGTAAAATGGATTTGGGTTTGTAAATTTGAAACAGCCATTTTGCTGCTGCAAGCAATGTGATTTTGCGAACTGCAGTGTTTTAAAATACAAAACTGCTTAGTGGATCTGGACCTCAACCGTTTAACTGACAGCCCCATGGGCATTGGAAGCATCCGGTCGATACAATAAAGACTGTACATTGCAAAAAAGAACATGTGCATTTGTAAACTGCACGCTCACCCTGAAGAGTTTCTTGGCACTGTACAACAGATGTTTATAGCTACCTAATTCAATGGTAGTCATTTTATCGACTTCAGGAGGGTGAAAGGCTGGGTGGACCCGCCATGGTTCATACCTACGACCAAGAGGTTAAACACAGATCCTGGACTGTGGATGCATTAGTCCACTGAGCCACACACCAAAGCATATTAAGGGTATGAGGAGCCACCCTAATACATTTTCAGTATTAACAAGGAGGTTAAATAATATATCACTCACGAGGATGACACCACACCATTCCTCTTCTGCTTCAATCTGTAGGTCTCATGATTTTCTGGGTACTAACTTTCCAAGTGTTGAAAGGAAGAGAAATTTAACGTAGTCTAGACCTGATCTCTACTGGCCCCAGGGCCTATGGCGGACATCTCCTCCCGCCTCAAGTGTTACGCATACAACCCCCCATTTTTGCGCTTGGCCCATGACTACGGTTTAACTGTTAAAACATGCATTTTGACTCCAGCTTATGCATGGAATAAGGCAAAGGATTCAGTAAGTAACTAACATGGAGATAAAAGAACTAGCTGCTCAAAATTCATTAGACTGGGGTATTCAGCGGTGCGATCTCATCTTTCCAAATAAAGCAGTGGAGTAGTGACCTTCTGGATCACTTACGCAGTTATTCCCAGAGACTGACTGCCGTGGCTGATAGTTATTTTTTTTAAAGAAAAAACATAAACAGGGACTTCCTATTGGGTCCTTGTTTTGTAGTACTGCAGCAACTTCAAGGACAGATTGAGAGGCAGTTGGGATTGACATGAGACTCACCATGCAACGCTGTATAGAAATTCAAAAGTATGCCACATTGAAAAGGGGCTCTTGGTTACCTTCACTGGTCCAGATAAACAAGTCTTTAGCTACCTTAAACCCAGGTTCTTTCCCACACTGCCATCTAGAGCAACAGGTTACAGCATTTAAGAAATTAGCACCATTTAAACGCTTAGGAGAGCCCAGAATTAGTCTCTCTCCTGCATGTTTCACCCACCTCCTAGGCTTACAAATTACACTTGTGTGCCACACAATGTGTGTTCGGCTACGCTTTTGAGGACCCCACAGACTGCCACAGTTCAGCAGTTTGCCAAGGAAGTTTCCAGTGTTTATTTATCTAAAACAGACACCCCTGAACGGCCTTGATCAAACTTGAACTTGTCCTCCTTTCTGCGTTCCACCCACACCGGTACGGAAAGCGAGGAATCTAGGAATCCTGTTAGATAATAAACTTTACATCAGTATTCTTTGCGTAAAGAATGATCTGAAAAAAATCTGTCCTTTTGGGCCTTCAAAAACGATAGTTACTACCTTAGTTCTAGCTAAACTGGATTATGGAGACACCCTTTTCAACGGCATCTGGAAAAAATCTCTTCTAAAACTCCAGATGCTGTAGAACGCCTCTGCACGTCTTCTTGCAGGAATCCCAAGATATTATCAACATCACAGGACTTGATCAAGTTGCACTAGCTTTCAGCAGCAAGGAGGATGGAATTTAAGGCACTGCGTATTGTGTTTAAGGCACTGCACAATATTGGACCTATCTTTGTGAGAAATGTGTCTGGTATACCCCTCCGAGGATTCTCAGATCCTCAACTCTTAATATTACCCAAGAGCAAACGAGCTTTATGAGGAGGTTGGAGTTTTGACTTGAGAACCGCAAGACCATGCAACTCCTTTCCCACTAATCTAAGAAAATGCCCAGTCCTCCTATAATTTCGAAAATCTCTGAAGACTTGACTTTTTAGTCAATAAGAGCTTCCATATTTCTGACTTGCCGCCTCACCCCCCCCCCCCCCCCCCCTCATTTAGCGTAGCAGCAGCGCCAAGACGCCTCAGGGCATTCGGGCGCTATACAAAATTAAAAATCAAATCTTTGCAAGGCCATGTCAGCATGCACCAGTGTGAGCGCCATATGGCCCTGGACTTTAACTCACTAAGGCTTCCTTCCACCCCTACTCTATTTCCTAGGCTTCTTCCTCACTGGCATCCGACTCCAACACAGTTCAAAGTGACCTCTTGTTTTCTCAGACTTAATTTCTTTGTCTCCACCTCACCCTGCCTGTAAGAAAATTCTTCTTTTTGCATGATCCACCTACCCCCACCCCGCCAAACTTTTGGATGGATACTGCTGTTTTTTTCCCAACGAAACCTGAAGTGCACAGAGTCCTGCCAAACAGGCCTCAGTGGCAGTGCTCCGACCCTTAAAATGTGAATGTCTAATTGGTCTACCCACAATTTGCACAAGTTAACTTACTGATAAGTGTCAGGTTATGTCAATTTGTATAGTGTACTAATCACCAGTGAGGGAATCCAGGAGCATGAGCAGGTGTGTGGTCCCTGTAGAGTGATTCGAAGAGCCAGTTCTTCAGCTTCCTGCAAAGCTCCAGACGAGATGATGAGGCACTGGTGTGCTGTGTGTGGGGAGGAGGGGCGTTGCATGTTTGGGTGCAATATAGGAGTAGGAGCGACCTCCTGCTCTGCTTTTCTGAAAACAGGGGTGCGAGCAAGTAAGACTGAAAGTAGCTGTCTGGCAGTCTGGTGAAAGTGTATGCGGCTGCTCAGGTATGCTGGCTGAGTGTTGTGCAAGGCTTTACATGTGTACGTTAGAGGTTCCTAGTATGTGGTACCAGAGTTACCAGGACCTAGAAGGTAAGCGTCCCTCATCGTCTGCAACACTTATTGATCCACCACAAGTGTGACGAAACAAGCTCGACTCCCAGTCCGCCATTGCTGGCTAGCAGGCTGATGGCAAAGCCCAAATGTTAATTTTTTATATTCATAAATCACAACCTAATGAAGGCCTGCTAAACCCTAAAGCAGGATTGCATTGTAGGAAAAAGGACATGTGTTTTATTACCTTTACAGGTATTGACAGAAAAAAACATGCATTATCCTTTTTACTGTTGCAAGGCTGGTAGCCCATTATTGAGTATGGAGTAACACACATTAACTCACCAGAGCTAACTTCTAAATGCGACTACTAAATATGGCACTTCAAGGTATCAAAAGAATTTTTGCTTTAAACCAGACTTGTTGCTCCAGTTGAATTTAATGTAATTATTGTACAAATTGCAACTTTAGAAAGTTGCCACTTTGTTGCCCAAAATTGACAGTAGTAAGTTAAGCTGGGAATCTGTCGAGGAGTGGTTATCCTAAGAGGACGCAAGACTAAGGCCTCAACAACCACGGAAATAAAGAACCAACTAGAATAACGGATGTTAAGTTTTGTTTCATGATAATGTGACAAATATTTGAAATGGGAAGAAAATTGATAAAGAATATACAGCCTGTTTGAATTTAATATTGCGTTAAAATTATATATTTGTAGCCATTTTACACCACAAGCTGGCTAAACACGTATTTGCTGGTAAAGAAGGGGTTCATGGCGGAATTGTCTGATTGGCTGGTCTTGAACAGGAGGCAGAAAAGTTGTGGCGCTCGATCAAAAGCTTCATATGGCGATCAGTGACAGAAAAATTCTGCACTACAGACTACCATTAAGCAAGTAAAAGGAAGACCTCAAAAACATTATGACCAGAGTATTCTAGATATAGCATGCTGTAGCCTATCCTAAGGCTCGAATGTGATCAATGAAGAAGGACCATGAGGCATATGAATCACAGGAGACCTACATGTTTAAAGAATGTGTCAAGAGTGTTGTGAAACAGGACTCTAGGGTTGATAAACTGGGTAATGTGCAGAGAAACAACATGAGGGTTTTGGGAGATCCACATCAGTACCTACAGTCCCTCTAATTGCAGCAATGTAAATATTAGATATGTTGCTTTAGCTGGGAGGGAGGTTTGCTCGTAACTTGTTCCAAAGATCTCACTGGAAATGGACGTCAGCCTCAGTATGGTCAGTTTTTATGATTCATTGGAAAGTCGCAATTGAATTTTACAAGTTTCCCATTGAAAGAAAATAATTATATTTGAAGGGAGCCACCTCTTCTTCGCAGATCAGAATCCCGGCACCCTTGCTGGAAAAAGAGCTCTACTGGAAATTAGGCATGACTTTAATGTCAGAGAAATACAGGCGTCGGTTGCCCTGCCAGTCAAGCTGAAAGTGAAAAAGGGACAACTATTCAGTCAAACTGAAGCAGCGAAGACTTTTCTGAAGAGTTTGGACACTGCCACTAGAATGACTGAGAGCTGCGATCTTGAGTTTTCCTTTTCTTTCTCTGCTCTCCGTTGTGTGGGCAGTGTCCTAGGGGATCATATATAGCCTATTGTAGTGGCTCTCCGGTTCCTACTACAACAGGGGCGAACAGAAGTAGTCTTTCCCCTCATCTTCAAGCTATTGATGTTCCTCTGTTTTTCTTATTCCCTTGGATGCTTGTGAGCTACACATTATTTATTCTCAAAGCATGGTACTGCTTGGGCCAAATTTCTAAAATTCGGTATTTTGAGGTTGAGATGGGACTTTTTCCTCAAGGTTGTCTCCTGTGTTATCACTTTCATTTATACTTTTGTTGGGTTTCTTACGCAAAAATTAGTTGGGGAAAAAAAAAAAGTAGCAGGCCTGGAGATTTTCATGGGCTCAACGTTTTGTTGAAATTAATGCTGTTCTACAGTGTCTGGTTTAAGCACAAATAATAAAATAAAAGATTTTCAATAAAAAGTCACGATTATTTCCAACCTTTTAGTGATGCAGATAAAAGCCCTTCCCAGTCCATCAAAAGAGGACATTAACACTGTCTGGTTAGCAGTGTACCTCATTGGTACCAGCTCAACACCTGAATAATAGTGTCACTGCATTAGTACCAGTTCACCATCTAAATAATTAACAGCTGAAATGTGACCAGTTAACTTTTCCAAAGTGCACTGCAATTAGAATGTTCATTAATATTACATTTCTAAGCAGTTGTGGACCCCCTGAGTAGGCTTCACGGAACCCCAGGGGTCCACAGACCACAAGTTAAGAACCACTGCTTTACGGTATGAAAATAAATTAAGGATGTCCACGCTCACGAACACCTCAGTGTATGCAATGTCTTCCTCTTGTATCAAGAGTAGATAGGAAACCAGACAGAGGATACATCAAAAGTACAAAAAAGCAGCATGTTTTGAACACCCTAAAGCTTGCAAAAAGACAGGTGTTCAACTTTTGTCTATGTGTCCTAGAATCATTCCCGATAACCACAGAGTTTTGGGGTAATCCCTACTCCGATTCAGTAGAGGTAACGAGATCTTGAGGGGATCCTATAAAACAGCATGGACCCCGCTCTAGAGATGTAAAGCATGAATTATCTTATGAGTTTGCTGGAGTCTTGATGGCAAGCACTGGATGCTGCAGTCATTTTAAACTTCCAGTACAGACTAAAAGGTAGACAGCAGGGAAGAAACAGTAAGCAGCATCCCATCAAGGCGAGCCTGCTATTCCTGTCTCAGACTCCTCAATGTACCCTTCTCTACAGATGCCCACAAGGGGCTGCCTATATAAGTGGGGAGCAGCACTGCACACAGCAAGATCAACGTATATGCACGAGGGTCGGAGGGTGCTGTTGAAGACTACCCACATAAACAGACTAAGCAAAGATTTGAGAAACATGCTCAATTTCACTATTTGTGTTTCGCACTGAGCCATCCCTCACTTTGCAGTGATGTAACGGTGGACACCTTGGCAGTAAAGACTGAGAATCCCACCTTCCACACACTCAAGAGGAATGGGCGTGAACTTGAACTTTGAAAAGTTGAACTACTTACTTAGCAGTTAGTTCGACAAGATGGGTGTAAAAGGAACAGAATTTAGCTTTCTCACTAATATGACATCTACTCTTTAGGTCTTGGCTAGCGAAGGCTGCGCTTGCGCAGTCTTGCTCGCGAGATATAATGACTTGGAGAAGAGGGGCTTGAACCCGCGCCTCTTCTCCCCTCTTCTCCATTGGCTGGCCTCTTGAATGCTGGCCAGCCATTGGAGAAGAGGTCCGTAACTCCTAACAGGCCCCGTCCTTTTCGGATTCGGGGGCTTGTTTTTTGCAACTTTTCTAATTATCTCCTCCAGCCAATGGCAAGAGGAGAGAACAGAAAAACACGCCCCTGAATCTGGAAACGCCGCTGCCTTTCTCCGAGGCATTTCTGCTTCGCCTTGGAGAAAGGCGGTGGTGTCCCGGCGTCCGGACGCATTTGTTAATTATTTTAGATCTCTGTCCACGACTTTCCCTTTCTCTGAGTGGGTGGCTGCTTGGCCCCTTACTTTCGCAGGGGTCACGTGCGCGCCCTCCATGACCCCAGGGCTTGTCTGCCGTTGAGTGCTTCTCTGGCACCTCTCTCCTATGGCGTCCACAGCCGGTAGTTATAAAGATCCCCGCGCGTGCTTAGCTCGCCTTCAGCCCTAGGTTTTCAGAGGGAAGATGCATCGTTTTCGTTCACAGGCTCTCATCGGCTTCTCCTGGTCCCGCTTCTGTTCTGCCCGCCGTTGCTCGCCTCTACCGTTAGGGGACTTGAATCTTATACCCGAAAGGCGGTTTAGTAAAAAGTGTTAGTCTATCGGCTGATCTCTGCCAGGCACCGGGCATGGCACAGCGCGCCGGACATGCCCAGGACAAAGAGGAGGACGAGCGACGGCAGCCGGGGAGCAGGAGCCAGCGGCGGTAGCGCAGGAGGTGAGCGTGTTACCCTTATCACCGAATCGAGTTGTGTAACGTGTACATAGCGCGCGAGCCGACCCGATCATGCCCCATAATGCATTGGCCCGGTAAATGGTGCTCTGTCTTCGTGACGGTGAAGGAGGTGGGACTCCATGTTGGTGACATGCGCTTGCGCGGTGATGTAGGTTGACATCATTGGGACGAAGGACGAAAGGTTGTCGGCCCCTTAAGTGACCATTATGTGGCCCTTGTATCTAAATACATTAACTCCGTTTACTATCGCCAGGTGGGCATACAGCGTTGGCTCGTTTTGAGTGATAATTTCAATCTCATAAAGGCACCGGTGACTAGCTGGGACTTCTTAAGGAGATGTTAGTTTGTACAGTAAGCATTTGACAGGCTTGTGATCCGGCCCTTTAAATCATTGGCTTTCTTCGACCATCCTTTTTCTGCTCCTACTTGCTTCCTAAATCATTAAACCGAGACCCATTACCTTTACCAAGGATTGTTTTCAGTTCACTCACCATTCATTGAACCAATGCAAAACGTCTTAATAACTAAGCTTTAGCGATTTGCTGCTGAAGTGGGTGTATAGAGCAGACTGCGTTTCCTTTCTTGGTACTTCTACTAAAAATGAATGAGGAATTTATAAAGCGCTGGAATCACCCCGGCAGGGGCATCTCCGCGCTAGCAGTGGATAGAAGCGAGGAAGTCGTGAGGGTGCTCAATCTTTAATAAGCTCTGTTTTTAATAGTTTTCTGATTTTAATCAAGTTAGGCCACTTGCGTAAGGCACACGGGAGCGAGTTCCAGAGACGTGGGGCAACATAGAAAAAAAGATTCCCCCCCCCCCTTTCGAAGTTTGTTGACCCCAGTCACCTTTCCACCTGCCGTTGAGGGCTTCTCTGGCACCTCTCTCCTATGGGAGCTGAGCACGTGACCTGTGGGCATGCTCGGTGGCGCTTGGGTGTGGATGGCGTGTGTATGTGTGGCGGCGTCACCCGGGCCCCAGGGAGGATACGAGGGCGGCTGTTTCCCACTTGCGTTCCCACCTTTATTCCCGCGGACAGTGGCACTTTTGTAAAATATCCTAACCCCCGGAAAACTGACGAGCGCACTGTCAACTTCGCCACGCGAGCATTTTATCCAGTCTCAGTTTTTTTCTTTAATATTCTGACCCTTGCAAATCTCAACATAACATGTCTAATGGCTGACACCGCAGAAAAGCAAAGCGTGCCAGTAGACTATGGGGGTGATCAGGTCATGCGTGGGGTGAACAGCGGCAGTGCAGGCCGAGCCGCGCGCTCCGCCCTGACATAGAATGTCAAAATAGACCCTGATTTACAGCCACGGCCTACACGACGGCACGGGCTGCTGCTGCCTCTTTAGGTCTTACTTGAGAGTGATTGGTGCCTAATGTTACAATTTTTTTTTAACATATGCATACTATACTCTGCTTACACCTCACTCACTCTACACCTCACTCACTCTCTCTACACCTCACTCACTCTCTCTACACCTCACTCACTCTCTCTCTCTCAATACCTCACTCTCTCTCTCTCAATACCTCACTCTCTCTCTCTCAATACCTCACTCTCTCTCTCTCAATACCTCACTCTCTCTCTCTCAATACCTCACACTCTCTCTCTCAATACCTCACACTCTCTCTCTCAATACCACACTCTCTCTCTCAATACCACACACTCTCTCTCAATACCTCACACTCTCTCTCAATACCTCACACTCTCTCTCAATACCTCACACTCTCTCTCAATACCTCACACTCTCTCTCAATACCTCACACTCTCTCTCAATACCTCACACTCTCTCTCAATACCTCACACTCTCTCTCAATACCTCACACTCTCTCTCAATACCTCACACTCTCTCTCAATACCTCACACTCTCTCTCAATACCTCACACTCTCTCTCAATACCTCACACTCTCTCTCAATACCTCACACTCTCTCTCAATACCTCACACTCTCTCTCAATACCTCACACTCTCTCTCAATACCTCACACTCTCTCTCAATACCTCACACTCTCTCTCAATACCTCACACTCTCTCTCAATACCTCACACTCTCTCTCAATACCTCACACTCTCTCTCAATACCTCACACTCTCTCTCAATACCTCACACTCTCTCTCAATACCTCACACTCTCTCTCAATACCTCACACTCTCTCTCAATACCTCACACTCTCTCTCAATACCTCACACTCTCTCTCTCAATACCTCACACTCTCTCTCTCAATACCTCACACTCTCTCTCTCAATACCTCACACTCTCTCTCTCAATACCTCACACTCTCTCTCTCAATACCTCACACTCTCTCTCTCAATACCTCACACTCTCTCTCTCAATACCTCACACTCTCTCTCTCAATACCTCACACTCTCTCTCTCAATACCTCACACTCTCTCTCTCAATACCTCACACTCTCTCTCTCAATACCTCACACTCTCTCTCTCAATACCTCACACTCTCTCTCTCAATACCTCACACTCTCTCTCTCAATACCTCACACTCTCTCTCTCAATACCTCACACTCTCTCTCTCAATACCTCACACTCTCTCTCAATACCTCACACTCTCTCTCAATACCTCACTCTCTCTCAATACCTCACTCTCTCTCAATACCTCACTCTCTCTCAATACCTCACTCTCTCTCAATACCTCACTCTCTCTCAATACCTCACTCTCTCTCAATACCTCACTCTCTCTCAATACCTCACTCTCTCTCAATACCTCACTCTCTCTCAATACCTCACTCTCTCTCAATACCTCACTCTCTCTCAATACCTCACTCTCTCTCAATACCTCACTCTCTCTCAATACCTCACTCTCTCTCAATACCTCACTCTCTCTCAATACCTCACTCTCTCTCTGTATCTCACTACCTCACGCTCTCTCTGCTAATGCAATAGGTATCACATATGCAAAAAAAAAAGCTAATGCCAATAGAAATGACAATGCCATTTATTTAGGGATACAAAAATAATAAAAAAAATAATGAGCAATACCAATAGCTCTACCTATAATATTGCCGAGACCATTGCATTGTAAATGCTTTTTTATTAATGGTGCACTGGTTCTATGAAAAGAAAACGGAGCTTCTAATTAAATCCAAATTGGTGAACTAAGACCTGAGAATGGTCGTGAACTCAAAGTGACGAAGAAGTCCGCAGATGCTCACAACTAATCCCCAGTTAGTTTGTATTTTTTTCTAATCTACAAATGTATGCTTAACTACAGAGACAAAGAAACAAAAAAAACAAACAAAAAAAACAAAAAATCCCGTCATCTATAAAAAAGTAGTGATAGTTGCACCACTAACACAACTGTCATTATTACCCTTTTCAGCAGCATTTGTTTTCTGAAACTCTCATGGATAAAGTGCTCATCCGGACAATCTTCCTACTGGCATTCAATGACCTGACTTAGATCTGCGAGTGGCACTGAAACAAATGGGATGCCCTTAAAATAGCACACGGAAAATCAATGCTTCCGCTTTCCGTGTGCGGACGGGTGGCTCTGAATAAAGTTGAACTCATTTGCTTCTTTGCCTTCATTTTGGAACGGAGTTTTTATTTTATTTTTTTCCGGAGTTCTGTATAGCGCGAACTTGACCCGAAGGTATCGATATTGTTAGGCACGGGGAGATTAAGCGATTTGCTCAGAATCACAGGATGTTGAGCGTCATCATTGCCGAGACTCGAAACCGGTTCCCCAGATTTGAGGTCGACCGCCCTAGCCGTTTAGACCACATCCTCTCCCCTAAGTGATTACTTTTAGCAAATAGATTAAATGACAAACGATTGAGTAAAGTTCTAAATGTTTATGTAAACATTTAAACTTGATAAGGAAACATACATAAATCCTAGAAACTGAACCCCATGCAGTTCAGTGTAAAATAATCTCCTGCCTAAAATTACGCAAATTTGCTCAATGATATTGTTGACAATAAATGTTCACTAACCCTACACGTGATTTGTAGTATCAAGTCAGTTTTCAATTTATTTGTTTTAAGTGCCAGATCACTTCCAATTGCGTCGTCCATTGCCGCGGTCAACTCTGCCAACTACAGTAACACTACAGCTACGAACCATCACACTGAAACAAGTGTGACAATTCAGATTATTCCAGGTCCCCGAAGCTATAAAAATGACTGGCAGAAAGGATTAGTTATTTTTAGCCATATTAAATAAAAAAAATTTAAAAAACTGTTGCTGTGCTAGTCTGAAAATTAGACAAGCAGTGCCACCGTGTGGCAACGTGTCATAAGTGCACGTGTTGACAAATGCTTGTGCCAGGCACCGGAAACCGTCAACTCAAATTAAGTACTGGTGTACAGATGTTACGCTCGGGTTATTATTGAGCTACTTTACAGAAATGTCAGTAATTACAGCGCATACCGTGTATAAATTGGCAACGCTAACGTACCCGCCCAGTTTATTGATTAACTTAAATCTGAATTAGTTGGGTTCGAGTTTAAGTTAAGAAAACCATTGCAAACTGTCCGGGAAAACCCATAACGTTATGACTGCGTTTCTCGGATTAATCACTCATATGAGCCACAACCCCGCTAAAGTATCAACTTGTTTAAATGACACTCAAATCTAAGTGTGAGTGGTGAATAAATGATAGCCAAGACATATACTCTCTCAATCCCTATTTACGGGCACGCCTTGATGCATCTATCATGTTTTGTGAGTTATTAGCAGAAGACTCAAAATGCATAAATTATGATTTCTTCCAGACACAATCACTATTCATGCTGGGAACATGTTTGTGAACTGACCCTTTGGGTTTGGCTAGTTGCACTCAGTGCCTCCCCAGAGCACAGGTAGAGCGCATGCTTCAATTATTCTGCACTGCATTTAGTTATGCTTGCATCGCAGAACATCCGCTTTAGGCGTATGCTGACCATTTTTCTCAGTCTCTATTATTTCACTAATAAAAGCCATTCAGGTACAACAAGTTCTTCAAGGAAACATAGAACATCAAACTCCAGTCAAGTGTCAGGCAGTAACTGCCTGCACAGTGGATCGATAGCAGCTGACGGATCCACGCCCACCACGAAATGCACAATAAGCAGAAAAAAAAAAAAAGAAAAAAAAGGGATTTTACAGCCCCTTTATTCTTCAGTCTGTCAATGCAGAAAAGGCCTCTAAATGTACTCACCGACGTTGCTTTTTGATGTCTAGGAACTAAACATTTGAGGTTGCAACACAACCTGGAACGATTTGGTGTGCATGAGACAGCATTATTTTCTGGATGCACGAGGAGAAAAAAAGTGGTGAACTCCGGGGAAACATTGCACACTGGCAGAATCCACACCCCTACAATAAGAAATAGGGACATTGCCAATGGCACCTGCAGTGCTGAACTTACATGGGGCTCATGACATCACTGAAAGGTAGTAGCATCTTCATCTGGACCCACAAGAAACACCGCCCGCTCTACCTACCTACCTACCTGCCCCCCACCCTCACCACCAGTGTAGCCATTGGCTGTAGCACTGCCCTGAAACCCAGGCAATTGGTTCTCCTTCCGAGAAAACCTGGATTTTTCTCCAGTCTTACAATGCAAAATACCAACAATTTCTCCTTATCTGGTCTTACAATATTTGCTGCTAATGTAAAACATAACGGATCCCTGAGGTTGCTTGAGAGCATTAAGTGGCAGGTGGACAAGGGAGGTGCCAAATGAGGGAAGTTCCTTGTGAATGAAGTATCTTCCCCCAAATATCTTGCGACTCACAGAACAGCATTGTGGATAGCCGTTGTGTTTTTGAAGTGGAGTGATATTTGCAATGAATGGCATGTCACTCCTGTGAACACCCTTAAAGTGGAGCAATGCAGCGAAAGAAACAGAACATGCAGCCGACAGCTCGGCAACTAGCAACTAGCAGCTACCGCCCATCAGAGGTGTGCAAGAAGTAAAAGGGGTTAGCGGCTTACCAAGAGGTCGCCCTGAATTCTGGTCCATCTGTCCATCCTGTGGCCGACATACAAGTACCTCGGATTGAAGAGTGAGCCGCACACAAAAGAAAAAGGCACGCGGCCGCCAATGTTTAAGATGAAGCAACATTGTTAAAATTAAAGCGGGGCATGGCACACTTAAAAAAAAAAAAGAATGTTGAAAAAAGTTTATGTATGCGAGCCGCGCAGCACAAATGAAAGGCGCACAGCTGCCCTGTTAAATCTGGCGCACTGTAAAAAAAAATATATATATTTAAAGTGCGATGTTGCCGCATGCTCTTTTTGTCAATATAAAGCGGTCACACAAGAGATGCTGCCACCATATTTTAAGTTAAACTGCGACATCACAGTGTGTGCTTTTTTTTTTTTACTAAATATAAGGTGGACTATAAAGCATGATGTCCAAAGCAGCTGTAGCCAAGGAGGAGGAGGAGCGAGCAGTAAAGACAAAAAAAAAAAAAAAAAAATTTTAAAAGAAAAAAAAAAGGAGTGCTCAGACACTAAAATGATATGAAGTGTAACACCACATGTAAGAGGGGCAGTCCTCATGGGAGGTTACAAAAGTAAACAAGCATTTGCAATGCAATAGGTCTCGCAATAAATAGCGAGATTTTGAGCTATTGGCATTGTAAATAACAATACCTTTTCTGCAATAATAAAAGACATTGTCATTTACAATGCCAAAAGGGCAAATTTTCTAAAATGCGAGCCCTATTGGATTGCAAATGCTTGCTGTTTACAAGCGCCCCATGCTGCGCTTTCACGTTAGAGGCCACACCCCTTTTAGACAAGTCGTGTCTAAAGAGAGGTCCATGGCTCCTATTAAGGTGAAAGCGTGGTATGGGGCGCTTTTACCCCAAAAAAGCATTTGTCTGTCAAGTTGAAAAACAAATGCTTTTTTTGTAAAAGCACCCAGTGAAAGTGCACACGGCATGCTGAATGTTGCAGGAAAGCATGTAGTGCCTGCAGTAGGAGAAACCATTAAAGAAAAAGTGCTTGCAGAGTAAATAAGACTACTGCGTAACAACCGAAATTAAAAGGACCAGTCCTCATGGGAGGTTACAAATGAAGACAAGGCGGTAGTAAAGAGGGACTGACAAGCCTTCAACAAATCAGAAGCCAGCACTTACGAAGGACAATGATAAGCCAATGACGAATATGGGCGGAGAGTGGGTGGGTCTTCAAATCCATACTCCAATACATCATGGCCTGCAGAGCAGCACATGCTCTGACCAGGATTGACCTAAAGATTTTAAAACCTTTCTGATAAGGCCTACATCCTACAGTTCTTCTACTGGTACATTAGTCTGTTTTGCAGATATGGCCAAGACGCTTCTTATGAAGCAGCTGGATGCTGTATAAATGCTATTTGATTGATTGATTGAAGGGCCGGATACTTAACCAATATGATTGAGGGGCCGGATACTTAATCAATATGATTGAGTAGAGGAACTGGCACACGTAAGCAGGCTGTGGAATGTCACCCAAGGGGTCTCTACCTTGGTGCTCAGCAACAACTAGAGGGGAGTTAATCACAAGGAAAACACCACCACATCTATAGCCCAGACATTGACCCTCTCAGAGGCGTGGCTGAAAGCTGCAGGCTTCGAGAAACCCATGCAGCAGTAAGCTGGTAAAAGGATGTAAAAAGGGCTACTAGTGGGACCTGCATGAACCGTAAGCTTTTAGTCTCTGAAGACCTCCCGCATAAGGGCTGCCCAACATTTGTCCACAAGGGCAAAGTCATGCCAAATATTCAGTCTATTCAAACAAGGTACATATATACACAGTGAATTTAAACGTGAAATATTTAGATATCACCAGGGTGTCCTGAAAAGATGGCAGGTCTGCAACCTTGTGCACCAAGACTGGAGACCCCAGGTCTGCAGCTTAGGAGTCTGTGGAACATCTCGCGCCGGAAAAAAAACAAAAAAACAATCGGGGTTAAGTGCTACAGAGATGCGCTATTGTAAGACGACGTTACACATAGTGCACGGGCTGGGAGGGAGCGTCCTGTGGGTTTACACATACACACAGAGCCCAGGCGCCGATAGTGCACATTGATATCGCTTCCTTCTTGTTGATGCATTCACCAGGCCCTCACAAAGACAGGAGGAGGAGGAAGAAATCTGTAGGCCTCAAGGCCGGTTTCACATCAAGGGGAAGTTACATAGCTGATAACCGATGGTGTATTCAAGGAGCCATATTTGAGCAACTGGCATCAGATACTTACACAATATGAGGGAATCGTAAAACACAGACATCACACCCAAAAGGATTGGGAGACATTGACAACGCACAAGAGCACACACAACCAAGCATTTGGAGAGGTCAGGAGCATGAACCCACCCATGCACACATACAAGTCTAAAGACCCTGGCAATGCACAGACAGTAAAACAAGCATTTACAATGCAACAGGTCTTGCAATTGTGAGATTTTGAGCTATATGAATTGTAAATGGCAATGCCTTTTATAATGGTAAAAGGCATTGTCATTTAAAATACCAATACGTCAAACTTTTGCAAAAGCGAGACCTATTATATTGTACAACGCTGTGTCCCTGAAGCGGGCACCGTGCTAGGCATGGAACTTTATATATATATTTTTTTTTAATAAATAAAATCTGAGAGAAAGTGCGGTGTCCCTGAAGCGGACGCTGCGTTCATGTCTAAAGTAATAAAATACATAAAAAGCGTTGCCATTGTGCAACTTAGAGCAGCATAGCCCTCGATGTGAAAAGCAGCCATCATTGTCCTGCGTGGGTGCCCTGCAAATGCAAGAAGCAACCGCTGATGTCCACCTTAGTCAGTTAATAAACAAACTAGTGCTCACCGACTTAAAAAGGAGATCGTGTAACAAGCCAAGTAAAAAGGCCAGTCGCCATGGGAGGGTACAAATAAAGACAAGGCAATACTAAGGAGGGGCTAACAAGCCTATTTACAAATCAGAAGGCAGCATTTACGAATGTCAATGACACAAGCCAATGTCAAGTATGGGCAGAGAGTGGGCGGGGCTTCTATTCCATACTCCAGAACAACAATTTTCGCAGAGCATCGCATGTGCGCTGACTCTAGGCTCGACCTAAAAACAATCCACCCTGGCAATCGTGCACACAGGAGACACCAACAACGCATGCACACCCCCATACAAGATGAGAGACAATATATGCAAACACAAAATTTTACAAACTTGTAAAATGTCATAACCCCCAATAAGAAAATAAGAAGCAACAACCACCTAGAATTAAAAAAAACACATAAAAACTTTGTTTCTCCCATGAACTTCAACATGTCATACTCCTGGTTTTGCATACAGCGAGTTAAGGATGCTTCCAGAATCAGCAGCACAAGCTTAGTGAGATAGTGTCGATCCAGACTGCACGGTTCCACAAACTACTGGTCAGACCTTAGTGTGATGGTGGGTTCCTGCGACAAGACCCTGAGTGACCACAATCAGTTGGTGGTCTGCCTCTTACTGGCACATCCCTGCTCTACCGACTAATGGCTCAAGCTGTGCAACACACAAACCCAATCAACAGCTCATGGGTGGATGTGTCTATCCTAACAGGACTGCATAACCTTTATGCTTATGTGCCAAGAAGCTCGTTCAACACTTCTAGTCGCTGCATGCCATTTCATCCACCTTTTCTATTCATGTTTAAGTACATTTGATGCCAGGGCTTTAAGTTGGACAAAAAAAACCCCACAACTGGTGGTCTCTCAAAGGGACGTGGTCGATGTAAGAAGGGCATGGCTTAAAACACGCAAGCTAACAATCTGTGCTTAGCATAGTGTGTCGCCCCACTAGTATTTTGCTGCTTCTGTCATCGCATCCAGATATATAATACAACGACATTACACCTACAAAAAAAATAGGACTATTGGCTTTGCCAATGGTTGTTAGTTGCATAAGATAAATAAGCAACAACTTAAATTATAATGAAATATAGGAAATGCTTCAGTGATGAAACTGTTAGACTGTGAAAGAACTATAACGAGTGTCTTTGAAGTTACATTAAAGGCAGTGATGGGCGGTACTGCAGCAGAGTTAAGATTTTCCTTTTCACCCGGAGGGTGAGGGCAAAAATGGAGAGTTTAATAGGGACCCGTCTGAGCACCTGCTTTTTAGAACTGCTGGTGCTGAGCACTGGCAGGACTCGGCCCACTTAAAAACCCGTCTAACGCCCTTCAAGGATGCACCCTGGGCGCTAAAGAATTTACTGAAAGTCGGATCATTCAGGTTATCTTCCAGAGCTACGAAGCGCTATATTCACGAGACATCCGGCGGAGGTTCTCAACAGTGCAAAACGCACCCAAGGCGGAGTGATAGGGAGCTTTATTTCTAGATCAATAACCACACGATACGATACAAAACAGACACACACACACACACTTTATGCGACACCGACAGTGCACGCACAGACATGGACACGAGAATTATGGAACGCTGTTAATGCATGCGCACCCAGGATTTTGACAACTTGACAGTATACACATCACGACAAGAATAGTAGACGGCACTTTAAAGATATCTCTCTCTCTCTAAGTCGGAGGACACGCTAACAGGCTGCGCTTGATTTGCGTCCGTGGTTGTTGGTGGGGGGCTTACTATACTTACTTTTGAGTTCCGGCTTAAGCCCTCTGAGCCCAATGGGCGTTGCGCGCCTGTCAATATACATGCACAGGTAAACGGCCCAAGGGGAGAGTCAGGCTACATGAGCAAGCACACGACCCGAGGGGGTGAAGTCAGGGGGGGGGGGGGGGCATGAGCAGGCACATGGCCTGAGGGGAAGACACTGTATGTGCACAGACAGAGGGGGAAGTCAGGGTACAGGCGCAGACCCCAAAGGGGGGGGGGGGGGGTGAGTCAGGGTACATGACCAGGCACATGGCCGGAGGAAGAAGTCAGGGTACATGAACAGGCACACGGACCGAGGGGGGGGGGGGGGGAGTCAGTATACATGCACAGGCACACAGCCCAAGGGGCAAGATAGGGTACATGAATAGGCACGCGGCCTGAGGGGGAAGTCAGTATACATGCACAGGCACACAGCCCAAGGGGCAAGATAGGGTACATGAATAGGCACACGGCCTGAGGGAGGAATTCAAAGAGTACATGCACACACATTTACACAGTCTGAAGAGTAAGATGATGGAGTAGACACACACCCCTGAGATAAAAGTTTGAGTATACATGCACACTGTCCAAGAGGGAGGTCAGAATAATATATGTTCATACACAGACACAATCGGAGGGGAAAGCTGGAGAGTGCACAGAGACACACACACCGTCGGCTAGGTCATTACCAACATCAAAGCACCTGGTTGATACAGCTTACGACTGAAAACAAGGTCCGTAGTACCTTAGAGGGAGAGGTTCTCCCTAAACACACACACACTTGCTCCACCTGCAGCTCTATTGTCAAGTCACGAAAGCCTCCTTTGTGTATCTGCAGGCTGGCTGGAGTGTGTGTGGAAACAGTGCCCCGCCCACAAAAAATAAAACAGCCAGACCTCACAACGGAGGCTCCACTTTGCTCTACTTCACAGACACACACCACATACTACATCCTGGCTCCTGCAGTAAGAGAAACTCATTAAAAAAAATTAGTGCTAACAGACTAAAGAAGACGTACTGTGTAACAACCGAAGTAAAGGGTCCAGCCCTCATGGGAGGTTACAAATGAAGACATGGCAGTACTAAGGAGGGACTAACAAGCCTATTAATGAATCAGAAGGCAGCATTTATGAAGGACAATGACACAAGCCAATGACAAATATGGGCAGAGTGTGTCTGGAGCTTCAAGTACATACTCCAATACAGCATGGCTCGCAGAGCAGTGGATGCACTGCCTAGGCTCGACCTATAATGGAGGGACTAGTGATCATATTAAGAAATGAAAAGCAGCCATTTACAAAAGACAGTAGAAGGAGCCAATTAGAAAGAGGGGTGTTGCTTAATACCCATATCCTGAATACAGCATGTCAGGAAGAGACAGCACAAGCGTTTCCTAGGCGAGACCTAAATAGTAGAAAGGCAGGTGAGGCAAAAGGGAGGCAGTGAGTAAAGGAAGGACAAGTGTGAAAGATCAGTAGATGGAAATGAGAAAATGTGTCATTGCCTGTAAAGAGGTTGGGTGTGATGGTCTTGAAGAGTAATCTGGGCCCGTCACAGGATTAGAAAGTATATTAACCAGTTTGAGAAATGGGTTGATGAGAACAGGAGACTAAAGGATTCTCTGAAAATGCTTGCACTCAAACATTTCCTGCAGCTTTTCTCTAAAGAAAGCATATACCTGCGGGTCTACAAGTTGAAAAGGGAGTCGACAGCTAGAGCTGGCGTTCAATAAGCCTGCTCCTCTTCCTTCCCCTTGGAGCTCTGGCTTCTGGGAGGGCATAACTCTCAGGATTAGAGAAGGCAGTCTAACAGGATGAAGGACTTCCCTGGCACTCATAGTTTTGAGTGGCCAAGAGTATGTTTCGAGAGCTCAAAACCTCAACCCTGGGTTGCTTCTCTCAAGAGAACCCAGGATCAAGGTTTGGTGTGGCAAGGCCGGTTCTTAAGGAAGGTGTGCTTGGATTCTTTACATAAGCTAGAACTATGTATTGACTTTTCAAAATTCTCCAGGGTAGCCCCTTCAAGCTAGAAAGTGTACTGAGGTTTAAAGAGCACCCCTATAAAATTATTCCCTTCGTGGACTCCGGAGGATCACTATGTAAAATCACTACCACTTTATAGAGTAATTAACTTTGTGGCACTCCAAGGTTTTACTGGTTATGGGTGCCACACATCCATGTAGTGACCACTATGCACCCAAATCCCACGCCTCCAAAGTGGAATTCTAAGCCATATAAATTCTCAATGCACAACCACCTGGCAGTCATGAGGAACAGTGTGTGGCACGGCTGCATGGCACTCTAGGGGAGCACGGTGCAGGACAGTTACATGGAAGTATCACCAGGCCCTTTAAAAGACTACTGCTGCCTGCTCTTCAGAGAGACAAAACTTGGCGGCACTGCCAGTCACACCAAATAGACAACTGATTGCGCTGTTGAGATGACATATTTGATCAGAGATTTACAGAGGACAACCCACTTCTGTTACATGCGATGTGGCGAGCCCGATGCAAACATTCAAATGACATTCTTGGAGACAGATAGCGTTAAATTGCTTCACACTTGAACTTTTATAATAACAGAGGCTTCTCAGCTCGGATATTAGTTTAAGTGCGTTTCCATCTTTGGCACAGAAAACTACAAAGACCCTGAAGATGTTATAATGATTAAGAGTTTCCCTTTCACAAACTTTTGGTTTCAATAGGGGTTTGACTCAACTTGATCGTATACAGAAATAAAAATTTCTAATGTGCATCCAAAAAAAAAAAAAAAAAAAAAAAAAAAAAAAAAAAAGGACCATTTCAATTTGCAAAACATTTAGTAACATTTTGACGGTCGGCATATTCGCTTTACACAGTTTCACGTCAATGTAGCAGACTAGAACACAATTAAATACACACGAGTAAATACACAGTGATTGTCTAGTGTTATTCTGGGCCCGAATACGTTAGCTGCACGCCTTCAGTCATGTTAGTTAATGTATCCTTCCTGACGCCCCTTCAAACTAACTCCTAACCTCTTTAGGATCACCTTTTCCTGTGTTATCCCAAATTTTGTTATGGCCCTTTTATCATTCAACTGCCCTCCTCCTTCTGTGCACCACTGTTTTGCTTTTAAGCCTCAGCCTGGCTAACGTTCTATAAATACCAGTTTCAAAAACTTGGGCTCAAATTCTTTTGATCCGGCACTTAAGAACAGATATGTCGATCGATAACACACACACTGACTTCTCAAGCGCCTAGAGGTAAAGCACTGCGTAAGAGTTTTAGAGGAAAACCTCCGTCCACGTGCTAAAACACGTCCACGTTTAGCTCACACTCGTTAATCTAAAAGTTTACGACTGTAGAGAGAGCTGATGTTTCACTGCAGCACATATAATCCTTCACACACATGGCAAACTCTTCTTAAAGTGAGCACTGGTCTTTGATACTTAATCTTCCACCGACAGATTTTTAAAAATAAAACTACGGGAAAGCACTCGAAAGAACCTATATAGCACTCTAGATACACAAAACACAATCTGCTCTTGTGGGAACTTTACATAAAATTCTAGATAAAGCAATACACAAGACCTTCAGACTCGTCTGGTCAAAACCCAGCCTATAAGACCCAGATTTTCTTTAAAACGCCTGCGGTTAAGTTCGAACAGTGGCCTTTGCTTTAACTTCACTTATTTAACCCCTTCGAATTGAACCAGACGTTATTATTTATTAGCCCCAAGTGTTATTACCAATTAAAACAATATATAATTACTAATCTAGAAGGCAAGAGCTCATGCCAGTCTACACAGTAACACATTTCCCTTTGCAAATATCCCGAGAAGCAAAAGTACTACAGTCCACAAGACATTCTTCCTGTTTCACATAATTGTGAGTTATCACTCCTCTTTCATAAAGCCACCACCATAGACACTCCCCGAGTTCAAAGGACCCACCCACCCGAACGTGTTAACCCAACACGACCACTCTCGTGACTTAAACCACTAAAGATGATCCTTCCAGAAATGTCCCATTAAAACTACTCCCTTCAGACCCCCCAGTCCCCATAAAGGCCGTGCAGCACAGAAGCTGCTAATAGCCCCCACAGCACCCTCGCTACTACCCTCGTAACACAGTCTCCACTTCCTGCTGTAGTCATATCTACTTGCTACCGCAGCCCAGAACGCCACCCATTCATGGGGCCCACCACAGCACCTCTTCCGTTGCCCGTCTTATTTTTCTAGCTCCCTCAGCACATGTAATCACAGCCGTTCACCCTCGTCTCCCCTACTCACCGGCGGGATCAGCAGCGACGAGGAGCACAGCTGGGGCAGTACAGCTGCTGCTTGAGCGGGGCTCTAAATGAGGCTGCCAGGAATGTAAGGCCACACCCGGGTCCGCCCTCTCCCCACTCTACGCACCAAGCAGCAAAACAGAGGAAGGACTACGCAGCACCGATGAGTCATACACTGTACAAATATTTCATAGAAATGGAAGGAAAAGAAACAAGCCCGTCAGCGATATCTTCGTACAGCAGGGCGACATATTGCTCCGGTGTTCTATCCGTCCCACCTAGGCTCCGCCGTCTATGCCTCTTGGATTTCTATGCTTCCTCTGGAACTCGTCGGGGAGGCATATAGCGTGTACTACCCCTGACACGCTTGAAGCGCGTTATGTCGAGTAGCACGCTACTCCGGCACCCAAGGCTAGTAGTTGATCCAGTGGTGTTCTTGCCTATTAGGATTACTCATGTGTTCTCAACGAAGAAAATAACAAGCATTTACAATGCAACGGTCTCGGCATTGTTAAAGTTAGAGCTATTGGCATTGCTCATGACATTATTTTTGTTTATGTTTTTGTTTTTAAAACATTTAAAGAAATGGCATTGTTATTTACAATGTCAATAGCTTAATCACTCTCAAAAGCGAGATTTATTATGCAAGCATTATTTGGGAAGTTTGGCAAATCCATAATTATGAGGAAAACGCTGCAGCATCGCAAAATGCCAGTGGCCCAGACTAATATGCATGATTAGAATTTGGATTCCATGCCCATTCCTTCTTTGTCCTCTCTGCTGAAACTGCTGTCTGAAGTGTCAAATTTTATTAATACTAAACAAAAATCGCACTACCGTGCCAGGGCCAGACTTGGCGTTGATAATGATTGTTTGAAAAGGGAACTTTGAAAGGATACGAACTTGACCAATTCTGGTTTCAAAATATAAGAGAACACTGTAGAGGCATGCGTCTACCGACTGTTATATATAATTTGGGATATATTTCTTAATCTGTCGAGTTCAGCCACTGCATGATTATATTGTTGTCTCTTTTTGAAACTCAGGAGCAGTAACATTGTCGTGGTGTCACTAGGGCTTCAAGTGGATGCTTTTTCAATATTATATACAAGCCACAGTTACTGCTAATTTATATTATGCAACTAACAACGATTGACAAAGCCAATAGTCCTAACTTGTTGTAGGTATCATGTTACTTGTTGTATCATTATGCCTGGATGCAATGACAAAAGAGACAGCAAAATATAAGTCGTATAGACCCCGCGCAACACCGCCCCCCACCCCCACCCATTTTTTTTTATCCCACTTAAAGCCCTGGGTAGGATACTCAACAACAGGGCCGAACTGGAACCCCAAAGTAGGCCTGGCAATTATGTCAGACCAGCTGGAGGGTCATGGGGGAGGTTAACTGTGAAGCACTTTTGCTACAGGAAACGCCCGATGCCCGGGCAAGCCAGCCCGGCCCTGCTCAACAACCCCGTTCTCTCCCGCATTTACCTGTGATCAGGCGCGCAACACCCATTGAACTCAAAGGGCTTCAGCCCCCCCCGTCGTGTGTGGCAGCCCGGGATGAGACCGCTTCCCGGGCAGACACAAAGCCGCGCCCGAGCACTTCACAGGTCTTTAAAAAGACCATTTGCATGTTAATGAGGCCTCGCTGTTGGTTCACCCCTTCTAAGAACCCCCGCAGCTCCACTCTGCCTAGATTCAGCCCCCCCCACCCCCGAAATCAGCGCCACTCTGCCCACTGTTTAAAGATTCAGCCCCCCCCCCGAAATTTTTGCTTAGCCCCCCCCCCCGAACATTAACTAGCAAGTGATTTCGCTGGTCGCTTTTTCACAAGCTCTGAACTTTGGCAGTGATGTTTCCCCTTGATAGAGAAGTTTCAGTTTCTGTATTTGGATTCCATGCCCATTCCTTCTTTGTCCTCTCTGCTGAAACTGCTGTCTGAAGTGTCAAATTTTAGTAATACTAAACAAAAATCGCACTACCGTGCCAGGGCCAGACTTGGCGTTGATAATGATTGTTTGAAAAGGGAACTTTGAAAGGATACGAACTTGACCAATTCTGGTTTCAAAATATAAGAGAACACTGTAGAGGCATGCGTCTACCGACTGTTATATATAATTTGGGATATATTTCTTAATCTGTCGAGTTCAGCCACTGCATGATTATATTGTTGTCTCTTTTTGAAACTCAGGAGCAGTAACATTGTCGTGGTGTCACTAGGGCTTCAAGTGGATGCTTTTTCAATATTATATACAAGCCACAGTTACTGCTAATTTATCTTATGCAACTAATAACGATTGACAAAGCCAATAGTCCTAACTTGTTGTAGGTATCATGTTACTTGTTGTATCATTATGCCTGGATGCAATGACAAAAGAGACAGCAAAATACAAGTCGTATAGACCCCGCGCAACACCGCCCCCCACCCCCACCCATTTTTTTTTATTCCACTTAAAGCCCTGGGTAGGATACTCAACAACAGGGCCGAACTGGAACCCCAAAGTAGGCCTGGCAATTATGTCGGACCAGCTGGAGGGTCATGGGGGAGGTTAACTGTGAAGCACTTTTGCTACAGGAAACGCCCGATGCCCGGGCAAGCCAGCCAGGCCCTGCTCAACAACCCCGTTCTCTCCCGCATTTACCTGTGATCAGGCGCGCAACACCCATTGAACTCAAAGGGCTTCAGCCCCCCCCCCCGTCGTGTGTGGCAGCCCGGGATGAGACCGCTTCCCGGGCAGACACAAAGCCGCGCCCGAGCACTTCACAGGTCTTTAAAAAGACCATTTGCATGTTAATGAGGCCTCGCTGTTGGTTCACCCCTTCTAAGAACCCCCGCAGCTCCACTCTGCCTAGATTCAGCCCCCCCACCCCCGAAATCAGCGCCACTCTGCCTACTGTTTAAAGATTCAGCCCCCCCCCGAAAGTTTTGCTTAGCCCCCCCCCCCGAACATTAACTAGCAAGTGATTTCGCTGGTCGCTTTTTCACAAGCTCTGAACTTTGGCAGTGATGTTTCCCCTTGATAGAGAAGTTTCAGTTTCTGTATTTGGATTCCATGCCCATTCCTTCTTTGTCCTCTCTGCTGAAACTGCTGTCTGAAGTGTCAAATTTTATTAATACTAAACAAAAATCGCACTACCGTGCCAGGGCCAGACTTGGCGTTGATAATGATTGTTTGAAAAGGGAACTTTGAAAGGATACGAACTTGACCAATTCTGGTTTCAAAATATAAGAGAACACTGTAGAGGCATGCGTCTACCGACTGTTATATATAATTTGGGATATATACCGCCACTCAGTGCCTTGCTGCAACAGAGAATCTTCGGTACCTCAGTACTTGCAGCGTTTTGTAAAAAGCATATTTCCAAGCAGTCATCGAACACCGCCGCCTTTCTCCGAGGCAGAGCAGAAATGCCTCGGAGAAACGCAGGTCGTTTTCGGATTCGGGGGCGTGTTTTGCTGTTATCTCCTCCAGCCATTGGCTGGAGGAGATAATTAGACTTTCTGCAAAAAACACACCCCCGATCCGAAAAGGACGGGGCCTGATCGGAGTGACGGGACCTCTTCTCCAATGGCTTGCCAGCATTGAAGAGGCCAGCCAATGGAGAACAGGGGAGAAGAGGGGCGGGTTCAAGCCCCTCTTCTCCAAGTCATTAAATCTCCGACTTCCTGTTCTGCCTTCGGCAGACCGGCGGTCCTCGACCTAAAAACAAAAAGTGTAGCAAATCAGCCATGCCCATTCGGCAAGAAAGCTGTAAGGGCATTGTTTGTGGCAGGTGTTGCATTTAAAAGCACACTGCCACAAATGTATTACTAAAAGCATAGTGTGGTAGCACACTGTGATTTCCAGACAGCATATTCTCTATTGAAATGGCCATTAATTGTGCATAGACATACCATTTTACTGATAAAGCTGTGTAGCGCACAAACAATAATTTGGAAATCAGACTTCATTGAATGTATGTCGTTCGCTCATCACTAAGTAAAGTGTCTTGCTTTGTTTTGATTCTATTATAATCTTTGTTGCAGTCATACTTCAGAATTACAAAAAGCACTTTATTGGTGCTTTCTCGCTGCTATCTTTGAAAAAAAAATTATAGTTCATTTATATGTATTTAAATGTTGTGCCTTAGAAAAACAAGCATTGGAAATGGAATAGGTCTCACATTTTTTGGAGTTTGGAGCTACTGGCATTGCAAATGGCAACGTTTCGTACTTATGCAATAGGTCTTGTACAATTTACAAAGCCAATATCCTAAACTCGCGTAAATGAGAGACCTATTGCATTGCAATGCTTGTTGGGGGGGGGGGCTTCTCGCACGAGTCTGCCACGCAGGGGAACTTAGTGAGGGGGCATTTTATGGCGCACATGAAGTGCTCGAATTCCTATGAGCTGCGAGGGCAGGGGTGGGGTGCAGGCAGGATATCTGGGATGTACTCTGGAGGACTATTCAAGACATAGCTGTGGGAAAGAGAAGCACATTTAGCTTAATGTATGCAGGCACCTGAAATGAAAAGAAAAACAAAAAAATCTGCTGTACGAAAGAACTGCGTCTAAAAATACAGCAGCGCAAGGGCTGGGCGGTTGAACCGCATACCTGGCGCTGTCTGGGTTGGGGAGACAGCGAGGAATGTGAAAGGAAAGAGGAAGCACTGAGAGGGCTTCTGGTATCTTCGTCGCATGATGTCTGCCCCGTGGCGATGCTGCCAACGCCTCCCTCTTCTTCCCAAGCCTTCCTCCCCCCTCAGCTCCAGCCCAGTGATGTCAGCAAGGCCTTTCAGTCGCCGCCTCACTTAATCCAGCAGCTGTGACCAGGAGGAGAACGGGCCCGAGGAGGAGGACTGTGTCTGCAAACAAGAAAAGGCTAGCAAAGGGCTTTCCGGGCTGGAGAGAAAATGGCACCAGCGTGAAAAGCAGTACCACAGAGGACACCCTTTTATTTGCCCGAAAACACGTATATAATGGCTAACGTCTGTAGTCGGGAGGAATAAAGCAGCAGAAGCGAAAAGAAACACCTCACATTAGCGAGAGGTGTCCCTGTGCAGTACAAGCATTTAAACAAGCTGTCGGGAAATATTAAATGCCAATCAATACCGGTCAAGTTACACAGAGTTTAACCAGTTTTCTAAACTATAGCGCAAAGAAGAGTTCAGGAAACAGCAGCACACACTTTGCAAATACTTGGCGACAGTGAGATCCAGCTGACACCGATTACAAGAAGCACAGCCGAAGTGGGCCGCGCTGAAAAGGAAAATGAAAGAGTGCTTAACAGACTTATAAAGTAGACCGTGTTACTCCACTAGTAAAACATCCAGTCCAGGTGGGCGGGGCCAAAATAGGACAGGGTGCTGACCAGGAGGGACTAAAATGCCTCAGTTACAATCATAAGACACCATTTACCATAACCAATGACACAAAATGACGCACACCAATGGAAATTACGGGCGGAGCCGAAAACGTAACTTCTTAAAGTATATTGATTCCAAGAAGCCCTCGCACAGCAAGCAACGCATGCGCGCTGCAACGCCAGGCGAGACCTAAAAAACAACATCCTACAGCCTTACCTTTCATACCAGCAAGATTGTCACATAGTTTCACTTTACAAAATCTTCTCTCATTGCAGAGAGAAAGAAAAGTAAATGTCAATTTCCTGTTACATGAATAAGCCGCAATTTGTCAGAAGACATATCTTGATATTTGATCTCTGTCATTGAATGCTACTGACTCTCCCAATAGTGCCTATTTAATTTGTGAGGTGCGTGGAGTGATTTAATTTTGTGAATTAAGGTGATTTTACTGGTGATGTTCGAATGCTTGCTAATGTCCGATTCCTAGAGTTGGAGATCCTAACCCAACTCCGGAGATTGCTGGTGATGGGGAGCAGCTGTCTGGTTATTACGGAATGTTGTCGTTTTTTCACATGATATTGCGTGTGAAAAGGTAGTGAATAGTGGCAATGTATTTTCTTGGTTTATCCCCGCATTTTTCTTGGTGTAGATTGCGAATTATAACTCGCCAAACTAATTACAGCATGTTGTGCTGGTCTTTGCCCTATGGCATTAATGATAAATACCTCCTTTATTGGTGTTAGGCGTTCTTTGTTGGCACTGGTTAATAATATTGAATGTCTGTAGGAAGGTGGATATCTGACTATGGTTACCCCCAATTTTTTGCCTAGTGTCTAGCTGGTTCTTCGACTTAGTTGGCCTGAGATCCTGCCATTCAGGATCTCAGCCCATCTGCACTCTCTTTAAAATGGACTCCATGTACCCTAGGTGCATAACCCATTGGAACTAGATCACCCTGTGAGCCCCTGTACCAGTGTACACTAGGTACCCAGGGCATTGGTGTATCTAAGGCCTACCAGGGTCTGAAGCATGTATTATGCCACCCCTGGCCTGGCCTAGCAATTTGACACAACTGGCTGATCGCTCAGCTGGGGTAAGTTGGTGTAACCACCTCTTACTTAGGTGTAGTATACCTATACCTAACCTTAAATGGGACACATGTTAACCTATAAGTCACTCCTATGGCAGGCCTTAACAATCCTGAAGGCAGAGTGCTTGGTTCCATGTGAGATGGTGCTCTGGCATGAGCTGAGCCTGTCTGCAGTGGTCGGAACAACTTCCTTCTACCGTTTCCAGATATCGTCATACCATATACTCTTAAGTGCATTATGAACCTCGCGGTTAAATGCTAACTTTGGTTTGGCTTTATCAAAACATGTCGAGTAAGGTGTCATACGAATTGGAATACTAACCCCTCGCCAATTCTGGCGACGGGGTTAGCATTCCACCCTTCTAGAGGGACACGACATGTACAGTACCTGAAACCCGGGTAAAATCAGACATAGCCTCAGCTCCACAAAATGGATGCTGCCACCACAGACACAAGTCTGCCCTCCTGCTGCTGGGAGTCCTTCCAGCTTGGGAGACGTGGACAAAGGGTTTCCTGCCAGGGGAGGTGCGTGCACCACCCCAGACAGGATTTTGTGTATTGGTCAGGTAGGGCTTGAATAGAATCAGACATGCCTGAGGCTCACAAGGAGCCTCGGTGCATATGCCAGTTCAAACCGGTCCTGGGGCACACCAGCCCCGGACCTGGGGCGAGCTGGACAAAGGATTGGGGGTGTAACCACCCCCCTTCCTGGTCCCACCCATAGGGAGGGACCTAGCAGGTAGTCCGGCCCCTAGAATCCGCTTAAAGGTAGGAGCTGTGTCCTAAGACTTCAGACATCCTGGAATCAACTTACTACAAAGAAGGAGACGGGAACTTCGACACTCTGCTGCACAGAGGACAGAAGGAAATCTCCCCTATGGTCAAGGAGTGACCATCTTGCTAACGCAAGCACCAACCAGCTACTCGACGTCTGCTTTGCCGCCGCCTCCTGCCGGAGCCCAAGCCCAGAGCCCGACAAAACCTGGACCTCCAGACCTCTCACCGCCCGATCCACAGTCCCTGCAAAGAAGGAACCCGTGGAGGCACCGAGACATGTGGAGCCAGCCATCTTGAAAGACCCACGACAAGCTGCAAGCCCGACAACAGAGGCTCCCTCCAAGTTGTGCTTTGGGTCCTGAGAAGCCCAACACCGGAGCAGCATCTGCACCAAAGGTGAGCCCTCCAGCATCTCCACGATCTGCGTGGGGCCCCTCTGCACTTTGCATCTCGACGCGCCTGCCCGGTCCCTGGCCCGTTGGCTAGTGGCCATTTTGGTGACGAACCTTGAAAACTACGACGCTGGTCTGGTTGCTCCAGACTGGCCCCTGCTGCTCTCCAAAGGAGCAGCCCCTCTGACCTTGCTGGTCAGAACAATCAGCTTTCTTCACTTTCCACGACTCCTGCCTTTGCCAAGGCTTGTTTGCTTCTTCCGAGTCGCCGACAGCGAGAGCCTGCATGGGACAGCTCGTGAACCGACTCCTGGACGTCGTCGACCTTCAGGGACCACGTGGCTGCGGAGACAAGCTACACCTCATCACCTGTTTGCACCCGACATCACCTGGTACCTACCTGGTGCCACGCCGGTCACTGGCTAGTGACTGTGAACACTGTCCCCTCTGCTTTCAGGTCTTCTACAACTCTGATCCACTCTTGGATCCACCGCATCTCTTCTGGCCCGGCTGCCTGCAGCATCTTTGTCATCAGGCTCCATTGAACAGATAGACGAAGCCCGACGCACTTCGAGACCTATGCACCCGCTTCCTGTGGGTGAGGTAAAACTGGCACTCCGGTGCCCATGTGTAGAGAAACATCTCTAGTGTCTGTGTTTTAAGTCTTAAGTTCGTAGTCCATCCAGAAGACCCTTCTAGCAGTAACGTTTGAACTTTTACGCACCCATTGAAAACCTATGGGAGCCCGCGTGTAACTTTCCTCACTGCACACGCGACCCGTGGACCTCCTGGTCACTAACTAACGTTAGCTCCTTGTAGGCCCAGCGATTCTAGAGGCCCTAGGCCTTTTCCCTTTCCTAGTCGTGGTACTTATACCACTATTTTAGTATATGGTTTGAGTGGCCACCAGGGCCCATCCATATAAAGTGCAACTTCTGTATATTGTAATACTTTCTTGTTTAACGATTTGTGCTCCTGTGCTCATAAAGAGTCTAGGGGATACTTTGAGTAATAAATACATATATATTTTGAATATATATCTGTGTGGTGTCCTTTCATTGGTATAAAGGGGGGTTACATATGGTAAAACAGCTGGCTTAACACGCTTTAACGAGTTTAGCCTCAAAGACTGCTTAGCCTACGCTACCACTAGGGCAGCTAGTCCGAAAAGGTTGACTTACAACCACACCATAAGGGTTGCTTGGCATGGTACAAGGTGGTCACTTTAACTAGTGGTAATAATCAAAAGGGAATGGATCACTTGTAGCTGGCACCAGGGTTCGGATAGTTGTTTCCGATGTTGGTAAAAAACCCTCATTCAAGTAAGATAGTTCGTGGGCGGTATATCTTGGTTCTCCGCCTTGATATTTAGATACGTGACAGCATCATCATAGGGTTTTTCCCATGCTTCCTCCAACCCGGAGGGAACCACTGGCCATTCCAGTAGTGATCAGGGAAAAAAGGAAAATGCAAAAAAAGGTGAGAAGTGCTCGGGTGATGTGAATGGTTAAAAAATTCCTCTAGCTACCTCTATTCAATTTTATTCCGATAGGTGCAGGGAAAAAAAGATAAAAACTGCTAGTTGCAGAAAGGACAGGTGATGTATCCGCTGCAGTTTTAGGTTAGTGACCGACCACTTAGACTAAAACTGCATGCTCTCCATAGGCCAGAATGGGCTGCTAGATTATAACACTCTATAATCCTGGCAGGCTCAGGAAGCATGGTAGAGATTTGTGTTTAGTATGCCTGAACTCAGAATAATAAAATACATCTTTTAGTAAAGTTTATTTTAGTATCCTGTGTTTGCAAATGCTACTTTTAGAAAGTTAGCATTTGCTTGCTTAACCATTTCAGGCCGCCTCTGGAGGGGAGGGCTATCTTCTTTGTGTGTAGCTTGAGTGACAGGGCTGGGAAGTTCCAGGAGACAGGGTGGGGCTACCAGGTGGTGAGTAGGAAGATTACACCAGGATGGGTGGGAGGAGTGCACCTTGACTCTGAATAGGACCGTGCTCTGCCTCCACAATGCTGGCTCCACCCCCTGGGGAGCGTCTGATGTCTCTGCCCTGCCTGCTGAAAGAAGAAGCCAGAGTCTCAATAACAAAGTGCTCCTCACTGAAAAGAACTGGACTAGGATTATGCAAAGGCCCCCCTGGCCTATAAAGACAAAAGAAACTGAGTATAAATGTAGGAGCCCTGCTCCTAAGAAATCAGATCCCGCTTGTGACCAAGAAGAACGCTCTGCCTGAGGAGGAGGAACCTGAAGCTGAAGGAGGAAACGCTGTTCCTAAGTCTGGAGGACTTGCCTGCAGTGGTTGCCTCGCTGCCAAAGGAGAGAAGAAACCTGCAAAAGACTTGCTTTATATATTGACTCAACGACTTGTGTTCACAGCAATCTCCAAGGGCTTGATCGAGCTTGCCCCCTGAACTGAACCCCAGGACCAGTGGGTTCACCGTGTCTCCGCTCGTCTGAAGAATCGAGCCGTGTGCTTTCTCCCGCCGGAGTGCTCGGCGCACCTTCACCCCCTCCAAGGGCCGTGACACCCAGAAGCCTGGTGGCCTCCACTCGCCGAGAGCCCCGCTCTACCTGAGTCGCTCTTGACCCATCGGGTCTGGCCACCCCGCTTCCCTGTCACCTGCCTGCTACAGGAGCGTGCTTGGTGCCCCCTCGCCCTCCCGCCGGATTTCTACTTGGAACGCGAATTCAAGCCTCAGACGGCCGCCCGTACGTCGCACGTACCCGGCCGCCCCGCTTCGCCTCCACGAAGAGTCAGACCGCGCCGCCCCCTGAAGTGACCTCTCGCACCGTCCGTGTCAGAGGCCCTGGGCCGCGCCTGTCCAACGAAAGCCGCCCGCTGGTTCTAGATCCGGAGTCCCTCGAGGTGCAGAACCTGCACCCCACCACCGAAGACTCGCCCAACACATCGCACGCTCCCAGGTACAGTGAACACTCTCTCGGACTCGGGGTCCGCAACGTTCTGATTTCCCCGCCACACTGTGCCTAGGGTGCCCTGCGCATCACCGTGACCGGACAAACTCGAAAGATCACCACGAAGCGATCAAAGAAAAGACTAAGTGCCTAATTATCATCTTGTGGCTCCCAGTTCGCAACCGTTATATATGGTCTTGTACTAAGCCTGCATAGTAGAGAAACTTTTACATAAAGTATACGTATTTTTGATACAACTCATGCCTGGCGTCCATTTATGGGGGATCGTTGTGATTTACTGTGTGTCGTCATAAATGCTTAACTGACTTAGCGCCCTGAAGTTTAGCCCTGACTGCTCGCACCACACTACCTATAGGGTGAGCAAGGGTTGTTCTGAAGTGGTAATTCTCTTGCCCTGAATAGAAGAAGGGACCGCTGCTTGTCACAAGTACCTACCTGTGCCAACCAGAGGTGCCCCATTCTAACATTGGTGGCAGCGGTGAGGATTTCGAATTTGCATTTATGATTTACATACAGTGAATTATTGATCACCACGTAGAGCAGACCTATAACGCAGCCACAGGTTGAATTTTGTTTTGCTGAGGAATCTCCACTTGAAGAAACCATGCCTAGCTCAGTCAGTGGAGGCGGAGTGTCCTCCATACTCTCTGGGATTGATGACATAGATTGGGAACAAGAGGCACTGAGAAAGTGCACTAATGAAGTCTTGAAAGGATACCTCGCCAAGTACAGAATTAAACAAAGTGGATTAACCACCAAGGATCAGTACATAAAGGCGCTGAGGGCCTGGCACAAATCAAAGTTCCCAGAGAATGCAAGAGAGGTGATACCCCCAGAAGGTGTTCCTGAGCCTGGCAGAGGCCTGTCGCCAGAGGAGATAGCCGACAGGAGTGCTGCACGCGCACATGAGGTGGAGATGGCAAAACTTCAAATGGAGATGGAAAGACAAAGGTTGGCCATGGAGCATGAGGTAAAAATGAGGGAGTTGGATATCAAGGCCAAGAGTTTAAACCACTCTCCCTCTGGTGGCAGCAATTTAACAGAGTCAAGGGTGCATATTCCTAAAGATGTAGTGAGAGAGTATTATAAACAGGATGATATAGGGCAGTGGTTCAGGGCCTATGAAGTAGCCATGTCCTCCCAACGGGTCCCTGAGAAAGATTGGGGAGCGGGGTTGTGGGGAAGGTTCCTGAGTGAGGGGCGGGACACACTGCTGGATCTCCCCTCTGATGTCAAAACATCCTATCCACACATGAAGGAAGCTCTGATGGCAAGGTATGGGTTAACTCCTGAATTGTACTGGCAGAGGTTTAGGGATTGCACCAAGAAACCTGGTACCATTTATGTAGAATATGTGACTTTTTTTTCCAGAGCGCTAGATGGTTGGGTGAAGGGTAGCAAAGTGAATGAATACCAAGGGCTGTTTGATTTAATTGCATGGGAGCACTTGTCGGATAATTGTTTTCCTGAGCTACGCCAGCACCTGATCGATAGTTACAGACAACAATGATCCTCAGAAACGTAAAAATGATTCAAAGGTAAATATAGTTCAGAATCGATGCTATATTCCAGGAGTCCAGCCGGACAACCGATTTAATTTATGCAAATTAGAGAATACACACTTATAAGAACAATTGTACGTGGGACACAGTCCTGTGCCCAAGGTAGAACAAAGACATTAACAAAACAAACAAGGCATTTCAGGCAAGACAAAGTAGAGCTTGTTCAGAGATGCAATGTTAAAAGCTCATATGAAATAGCAATTGCACTTTTTAACACATTGGAGTAACGTGCATGCTATTTAGGGGGGTCGACGGCGTTTCGATCCTTTGTGCAGGGTGTCAGGATCATCATCAGGACTTAGATGTGTACGTGCCTGATTGTAATTGAAATTGCCTGTGGAAAAACCAAATAGCAGGGGAAAAGGAGGGATGAGAGAAGAAAAAGGAAGAATGAATAAAAGTATTATAGGCAAACCGCTCGAAAAGTTTGGCGCGAGAGTTGGTTGTTCAAGGTGACATGCGTGGCATATGAGCCAGAGTTGTACATGCGAAGCGTGGGTGAACGGATGAGTAAAGATAGAGGTCGCGTGAAGGCTTGGCATGCGATAAGGAATGCAGGGACCATTTAAACGATCAATGTCGAGCGCGTGGAGTGTGAAATTGACTGGAGTGGGGTGGTAAGGACAACGGGAGACGGATGCAGGCACGCGTGAAGTGAATACGTGCGTCTATTTGGATTTGAGTAGTGTGAACGCCGATATGAGGGGATAGCAGGTAGCGGGCTAAGTCGTGAGAGGGTGCCGTGGAGACTGGCTGCATAAATTATACTAATACTGTTCTCACCTTAATGAGCGAGAGACCGGAGAGCGTGTTGAATAGGCAACAACTGTGAATGGGGCTCACAGGGAGTACGCTCGAGGCGGAACCAAGTTAGGTAATGCCGATGGCAGAGAATTCCGCTGAAAAAGGATATGCGTGTTAGTGAGGCAGTGAGAAAATTGGGTCGGCGGAAAAAGGAACTGATAATTACCCAGTTGAGGATGAGGGAGATCCGAAGGAGGTTCTAGGGTAATTAAACCGATGTTTCAGAAGGAGACGGCGTGTCAATGCACTAAGGGGAGAAACAACGGTGTGAACATGGTGCTAAAACCATTGTTCAAAAAGGAACTGGAGGGAGTAAAGAGCTTACCAGTAGTCCGCCAGGTCCTGTTGGTTGCAGTGAACCGAGTGACGGAGTGCCGCGCGGGAAGTGACAGTAAATACTAAAAGGATGTGTGGGAAAACTAGACCGGAAACGAGCGGCGCCATCTTAGAAGGACCTGATCGATAGCAAGCTGACTAACCCTAGGAAGCTTGCTGAGGAGGCGGACCGCTGGATCAGCACCAGGGTCCACAAGGGTCCCATGGGAGGCCCCGCCAAAGGTGTTCAGGGTCCCCAGCAGAAGAGTGGGGGGGACAAGGGTAAACAGAGGGAGTTCTACAGAGGGCCCCAAAGTAATTCCCAAGGGAACGGTTCTCAGCCACCCCCACCCCCGAAGCAGACCGGGGCCCCGACAGGTAACCCTGTTCAAAGAGGGCCCCCCAGATGTTACAAGTGTAACAACCTGGGGCACTATTCCATGGATCCCAAGTGCCCCATGTATGGTAAACCAGCACCCTCTGGTGCTCCACCCCCCAAGCAGGTGAATAGTGTAGCCTTTGGGAGGGAGATAGATGTCCAAGGGGCGGGGGATCCTGTACAGATGATCCTAGTCTCATTAGGAGACAGTGAGATGGTCGCGGAGGCCCAACTGCCCCCCAATATTCAAAAGTATGGGCAGTGGGTGACCATAAATGGCCGAAGGGTGGGGGCTCTTAGAGATACAGGAGCCAGTGTGACTGCTGTCAAGCAACACCTGGTGTCTCAAGAGCAGGTTGTCCCACACGCATTCTGCCGTGTTGTCAACGCCGACAACACAGAGAGTCAGTGTCCAATGGCTCAGGTTCCCTTTGAGTGGGGGGGGGTCTCTGGTACTCTGCAAGTGGCTGTGAGAGAGGCCATGCCTGTTGATTGTCTCCTAGGTAACGATTTGGAGAGCTCCCCTTGGGAAAAGGTGGAGAAGACAACTCACCTGAGGATGGTGGGTTTACCCGATTGGGCGTGCGTGACCACCCGGTCGATGGCAGCCAGTAGGGGTGTTGAAGGGACCCTGGAGCCTGAGGGAGAGGCCCAGGAAACGGCCTTAGGGAGAGGGCACAGGAGGCACGGGAATCCGGCTCCTGAAGTTCCCACGGCCCAGGAGGAAGCAGACCCTGAGGAGGATGCCCTGGAGCCTACCGGGGAACAGATAGCCGAACTGGGAGACCTGCCTGAGCTGACCCATTGGCAGCAAGAAGGAGGCCCCACCAGGGAGGAATTCTGCAGGGAGCAGAAAGAGTGCCCCTCTCTAGTGGGTATGTGGCAGCAGGCTGCAGCCCAGGCCAATGGTGATCAGTTCGGTACTCACTTGATCTACTGGGAGAACGACCTCCTGTACTCAGAGCCTAAGGTTGCTGAACCTGGGTCAGCCCGTGCGCTGGTGGTACCCCAGAAGTTCAGAGCCTTCCTACTGGGGCTGGCTCACAACGTTCCGTTAGCAGGGCATTTGGGGCAGGACAAGACCTTCGAGAGGCTTGTCACCCACTTTTATTGGCCTCAAATGCGCAGGAGTTCTGACACTCACTGCAGGACATGCCAGACTTGCCAGGCAAGTGGTAAGAGTGGAAGGAAGCTGAAGGCTCCACTCCAACCTTTCCCTGTGGTCAGTACCCCATTCCAGCGAGTGGGGATTGACATTGTGGGGCCACTGGACCCCAAGACAGCCATGGGCAACAGGTTCATCCTGGTCTTGGTGGACCATGCCACCCGGTACCCTGAAGCCATCCCTCTGAGGACAGTGACGGCCCCCGTGGTGGGACGAGCACTGATGGGAATTTTCTCACGAGTAGGATTCCCTCTAGAGGTGGTGTCTGACAGTGGGACCAATTTCATATCGAAATATATGAAATCCCTTTGGCAAGAGGGTGGTGTGACGTACAAGTTCACCACCCCTTACCATCCCCAAGGAAACGGGTTGGTTGAGCGCTTCAACCGAACCCTAAAGGGCATGATTATGGGTCTCGAGGAACCCATGAGGCGTAAGTGGGACGTCCTCTTACCATGCCTTCGCTTTGCGTACCGTGAGGTGCCACAAAAGTCTCTGGGGTTCAGTCCCTTTGAGCGTTTGTATGGCCACCCAGTACGAGGACCTCTTAGTCTGGTCAAGGAAGGCTGGGAGCAATCTCCCAGGAAACCTCCCCAGAATGTAGACAGTTACATGCTGGCTTTCCGGAACCAGACTAGGAGTTTCAGGCAACTTGCTGAGGCAAACCTGGAAGCCAGCCAGGAGGAAATGAAGCGGTGGTACTGTGGTAAATAATTTAATTACCGGAACTTAATTTGATGCGGAAAATTAATAATAATAGCTCAGAAAAATAAGAGGCAGAATCCGTGGTATTAGAGGTTCGGAACGAGCTTTATTCCAAAATCAATTCGAATTGATGGGCTCCATATTCCATCACCACGAAGGTTCAGGAAGTGAAGGACCATACTTTATTGACAAGTAATCATTTTTATACAATAGGCATTACAGTGGAACAGATGCAGGAGGCGTAACAATTGATAACACATACATGCGTAACTAAAAGTGGGTGTAACTAGGCGTAACTTAAAGAACGTCATCAGGTATGATGTCACAATAGGGTGGTTCCATGAAAGAATTTCGCAATGTCAGCAGAAATACTTGGCAGAGATGCGCACGCAGCAGCATGACGTGTGATTGACGTGCAACTAGGGGGTGAAGGGGACTTGACATTTAGCTCTACATGTGGAGACAGAAGACTGGGGGGTCAAGTCAACCTAATCCCAAATCATATCTAACATCCTATGTTTAAAGTACTATGTTATCCAAAAGGAAAGGTCTTTCGAACAAAATCTATTCTATACTGACTGTGAGTGCGTGTACAAGCGTCTAAGTGTCTACACTAGATGCGAGGGCAGAAATCTTCCATAGTAACAGGGCTATGAATTACTTGCATAAAGACAGAGAAGCCGAGCCCTTTGCTCGGTAGCTGGAAGAATGTTTACTTAAACTACTAGACAGGAATGCATTGGATAGGGAGCGGAGCAGATAATCACAAGGTGAAATACAGTTTTTGGCAGGCAACAGGCTGGAGTCAGGCACCGTTAGCCGCGCAGGGAATAGGACAAAGTTCATGGATACAGATGCGGGCTCAGACTGGAGCTTTCAGAGGCAGAAGGCAGGGAAAGGCTTAATGGCAGAATCAGGGCCTACTCGCCTGGACTGAAAAATGGGATAAATGAACCATATAAAGCCGGTGGCCTTTCATACTTAGGAATTGAATATCCGACCCATTCATGGCGGATCTGAAAGAGGACATGTTGGCGGTGGACGCACATGTGTTTGCGTCTTCATAACTGGAACTGGAGGGAACATACATGTACTTGTGATTTATACATGAAACCGTTGGGGTCCAAGATAGGGGACATAACTGATCATAAAAATCCATATTTCCACATTCCCTCCTTGTCCCCTACTTGCCCTTAAGAGATATCAATCTTCATCAATCCGTTGATCTGTTCATATAGCATCATTTGTTCTTCTTTTTTCTTCTGGGATGAATGAAATCTTGGTGGTGGAATACACGATGTGGCACACAGACCACAAATCGCTGGTCCACATTGTAGGCATAAGCAGCAACTGAATAGTATGAGAAAGCCAATACCTAGGAAGGATAGGACCCTCCATCCAAAGGTAGATAATACACTCCAAAACCAACCGGACCAAGTCCAGGTGCCTGGATTCTGGTATATCTGGCTTACAATCTTATGAAGGCGAGTTATGGCTTTATATACAGATGGCGAATTTTCTGGTATGAAAATGCAACAGCTTGATCCGATGACCCTACAAGCTCCGCCCCTATCGGCCAGGATGACGTCAAGGACAAGACGATTTTGAAGCACAACAATCCGCATAGCAGACTGCTCTTCTGTTAAATTGCCTAAGGCGGAAATAGTTTCGTTCACTACTGCTTCAAGCGTTCTGGTTAATCTACGTATCAGCTTACTATTGGTAACTGTACCTATATAGGGAAAGAGACCTTTATTGAAATCTGTGTATTTTTCCCATGCTGTCTCAGTGTAATCGACTATTGGGAGATCTCTCCGTTCTCTATTGTGTACTAAATGAGTATTTCTATGATAATCAGGAGGAGCTAGGAAAACAGGTGGCAAAAGGAATCCGATGTAGCAGGTACCATCCCAATCTAGAGGCAAACGTATATATGCAGTCTGACCACATACAAAGTAGGAATGGCGAGAAGCTCTAAATATAGACTTGCCTTGATCACTGAATTCTATTACAGTGGTGCATCTACTATGGCCCATATGTATGGATCCATTCTTTCTTACACATAATTCACCTTTAACTGGGAATACTGACATGGCGGGCAAAATTGGTGCAGCTTCGGATTCAACATTCAGGATCATGAGATTAAGCGTGAAATTCCCTAATCCATATACTTCATTTTCTAGATCAGTTCCTGTTCTTTTGGGAAGTCCCTTCTTGTCAGGGTAGCAGACTTTGAGTAAAACTAAGTTCAGGTTTCCCCATACCCAGTTGTCTTGGTAAACTGCAGAATTCGAATCTAGGGTATTAATTAAACTAAACCATGCTCCACAGGAGCCATTGTGTGTGAACGGATATGGAAAGAGAGGCAGAATTCCCTGATAGTTCTGATAGGGAGGGAGTCGGCCACATATCCAACAATTCGTAGCATTGCTAGCCTGATGGGAATGATGTAACATACTAATGAAAGTGTTATTGCGCAGCGCAAATCTATAGGACAACTCATGCGGGGGTAATTCACTAAAAGAATGTTCAGCAGTAACATTGTAAACATGTTTAGAAATAGGATAATATATGTGCAACAATATACTTGCAGCGATTATTAAAAGACTTAAGAAAAACAAAATTAATAACGTCACTGTGCAATGACTACGCAGTGATTTACAGTACGCATGTTGTTTCAGTCGCATCTTTCGGTTTCTTTCTCTATTCAGGTCTAAGGGATACATGTCAGAGACAAATTCGACCGATTCACCTTGGAGAGGACTTAAACAATCAAATTGCCTGACTTGTTAGACCGTAGTTTTAGTTTATATTGTTCCTTGTCATTCAGTTCAACCAAAGGAAGCTTTGAGTCAATCGGTGAAGACACGCGAGATGTGTCGTTTACATCGGACGGTAGTCCATGAAATTTCTTGATATGACTTGAATGTATCCAGCCTTTTCGACCTTCGATCTTCACGGCTGTCCTCGTGGTTAACAGTACGAGTTGAGGCGATTTCCACCTAGGATCCAGCTGAGACTTCCGGTCAAAATTCCTCACTAACACCAAGTCCCCGGGAATTACGTCATGGGGTTTCACCTCGGTGTTGTCGGGAAAGGCTGCAGCTACCTTTGAACGACAAGATTGTAGTGCAGACATCAAGGAAGCCAGGTAATCTGTCAGCATATTACAGTCAACATCAGTTATTTTGCGTGGTATAGGCGTCCCCCACATATTTGGTGGTCTGCCAAAGACCACCTCATAAGGGGATAGCCCTGTTCGAGAGTGCGCTACCATTCTCATGTAAAAGAGTGCAACTGGTAAGGCTACTACCCAGTCGACACCTTTCTCTCTACATATTTTGGACAATCTAATTTTCAGAGTTTGATTATGTCGTTCCACGAGACCTGCTGCCTCGGGGTGTCGGACACAGTGAAATTTCCACTGATAGCCTAATAAAAGTGAAACGTGTTTCATTAGTTCGGATGAGAACGGCTGGCCGTTATCTGAGTAGACAACACGTGGTAAACCGTACCGTGGGAAGAATTCTCGAACTAACTGTTTGGCAGTAGTCGGGGCAGTGTAATCTGAAACCGGGTATGCCTCTGTCCAACGGGAAAGAGCACAGACAACTACGAGAACATATTTGAATCCTCGACATCGTTCCATCTGGATATAATCCATCTGGAGGACTTCAAAAGGGTGATCAGGAGGCTGAAATCCACCCTGTTCTACGGGAATGCTTTTACCTGGGTTAAACTGACAACAGATCATACAGGTACGAACTTTTTGTTTAGCTGCTGCTCGTAAATGTTTGTTGAACCAAATGTGTTGAATGCTGTCTAGCATAGCTTTTTCTCCTAGGTGCGCTGGACTATGTACAGTATTAATTATAACTTGGACCATTGAATCAGGAAGGAACCACACAGATTTTTCCTTCGTCATCCATCCTTGATCCGTTTGGATCCCTCCTAATTCAGTCCATTTCTTTATTTCATCTGGTGTAGCATGTGTCTGTATGTCAATTACGTCAAGAGCGGGATCCTTAACCGTCATGCAATATGTTGGTGTCGGAACTATTGTCTTTGTCATGTCAGATGTTTGAGTTTGAGCAGTCTGTTTAGCTGTTCTGTCAGCTAGGTCATTGCCTTGGGAAATGATATCAGTAACTTTCGTATGAGCTTTACATTTCATAATTGATATTGCAGTGGGTAGATGTATTGCATCTAACAAGGCATGAATGAGGGGTCCGTGCTGAATGTGGGCACCGTGAGAAGTTAAATAACCTCTCTCTCGCCACAGCACGCCGAAGTCATGTACAACTCCGAATGCATAATGTGAATCAGTGTATATGTTGACTTTTTTATTTGTGGCTTGAATACAGGCTTGTGTCAGAGCGATGAGCTCTGCTGCTTGAGCTGACAAGGTATTTATGCAATTTGTTTCAATGATTTCAGTGTCTGTTGTGACTGCATACGCAGCCACTAGCTCTCCTGTACTTGTTCTCATACATGACCCATCTACATACAATGTCAGGTCTGGATCTGACAATGGGACGTCTGTTAAGTCTTGCCTAGGTTTCGTCGTGATAGTAATAACTTCAATACAATCATGTGCTAGTGGGTCTGTTCCGTTTACTGGTAACAGTGTGGCAGGATTCAATGTACTACAACGTCTGATTTCTATATGTGGCTGAAATAATGTTAATTCGTAACCAGTGAGTCTTGCTATAGTCAAGTGTTGTGTTTGTGTGCGGTTCAAGAGAACCTCTACTGCATGTGGTACTTGTACTGTCAATTGGTGTCCTAACACTATGGCATCGCTTTGTCGTATTGCTAAAGCCGTCGCTGCCACTGATTTCAGGCACGCAGGCAGAGCCTGAGCTACGGGATCTAATGTACTAGAAAAATAAGCACATGGTTTGTGTGATCCTGCTTGTTCCTGTGTGAGTACTGACAAGGCAGTACCTTCGCGTTCTGTAACAAAGAGTGTAAACTGTTTATTGTAACATGGTGTTGCTAAAACAGGTGCTTGACATAAAGCTTTCTTTAGGCTTTCAAAAGCTTGTGTATGTTCCTGAGTCCAAGGGAGAACAGTCGATGTGGCTGCCTCCTGTGTTGTCAACTGAATGAGTGGTTTTGCTAGAAATGCATACTGAGGGATCCACTGCCTACAATACGAAGTGAGGCCTATGAAAGCCCGCACCTCCTTTTGTGTCTTGGGTATTGGCATGTTAGCAGTTAACTGGATGCGATCGGGTGTAAGCTGCCTTCCCTCCTTGGATAGCGAGTGCCCAAGGTAAACAACTCGCTGGACACAGAATTGCAGCTTAGAAGGGGACACCTTGTGCCCCTTTTCGGCCAAAAATTGTAAAACCGTCAGTGAGGCTTTTTCACATTCAAGTTCGCTTCTAGCGGTGATCAGCAGATCATCGACATATTGAAGCAGGGCAGTGTTGACTGGCATGTGGATACTGTCAAGTTCTCGTTTCAGTGCTTGGCTATAGATGCTGGGGCTTTCTGTGAATCCTTGAGGTGCGCGTGTGAATTTAAAGCTTCGTCCATTTAAACTAAATCCGAACAAGTATTGGCTTTCCGGATCTATTGGGACGCTGAAAAAGGCATTCTTGAGATCAATTACAGTAAAGAATGTTGCTTCGGAATCAATGGCTGTCAGTAATGAAGAAATGTCTGGGACTACGGGGTATTGTGGTACAATACATTTATTTAATTCGCGCAGATCAATAACCAATCGATATACTGGCGGGGCTGTTGGATCAGTTCGTTTAAGAATCGGAATTATCGGGGAATTACATACATTGGAGTCGGTCTCCACAACCACTCCTTGGGTAATAAGTTCGTCAATGATTTGCAGTAAAGCCACTACAGCATCTGGGGGTAACTTGTATTGTCGCATTCGTGGTAGTACCACTCCTGCCTTTAGTGTCACTCGATATGGTGTAATGTTCATGCAACCAACATCTGTAGGGCCTTGTGCCCATAAATGTGTGGGTAAAGTCTGCAGTCGGTCATCCATGTCTCGGGACACATAGTGCCCTTTGAAATCACGTAGAAACAATCTTACTCCTTCCGGAGAACAACATATTATAGCTCCTAGAGCTTTCAATGTTTTTATACCTAACAAGTTTTCTGGACATGATTTAGTAAGTAATAAATCTGTAGTTCGTGTCAAGGGACCAATCGTAAGTGGAAGAGGCTGTGATACTTCGTTAATGATAGGTTTTCCTGAAAAGCCAAGGGAAATATTCTGTGAGCCTGAGAGGGGTGCCCCTGGAACTTCACTACGTTTTATTGTTGTTCGGCTTGCCCCTGTATCAAGTAAGAATTTTCTATCTTGGCCTAATAGTTCACTGTGTACATAAGGTCCTTCTTGATCTACAGGAACCTCAATAAGGGGTAAGCCAACTTCCCTCTCTAGGCTGTTTCATGAGTATCGTTGATAATCAGGATAGTCATACTGTGCGGTCTGATACATCTGTCGTGTCGTTGTTTGAGTGGCAGCAATAGGCTGCGGTGGTGGAGCTGGCATAGACTGTTGCGGAGCTGGCATGGACTGCGCATGCTGCGGGGCTCCTTGTTGGTTCTGATCCTGTCTAAGTGGTCGTGGTCTTTCTTTTGTATTACCTATGGCGATATTATGTTTTAAGACTGGACAATCGTGTACATAATGACCTGGCTGTTTACAATAGTTGCACGTCCCTTTTACAGGACCTGCTGAAACACTGGACTGTGTCATACCCTTTTTATGACCGTCAGCTGGAACTGTCTGGGAAACTAGCATTTTCATTTTCGTGTCTTTCATGCGTCTTTGTTCATGTTCTTGTTCCTCTCTAATTCTATTGTGATGGTACTGTAGCATTTGTAACATTTGTGACGGAGTGTTACCTTGCCAGGTACTCTCGAATTTCAATACTCTATTCTTAACTTGGGGCAAGGCATTTTCAACCAATTTTGTCACAAACAGATGTGGATACGACTCGCTACTTGCTTTTATTCCACTATTTATACCAAAACATTTTTCAAATCGGGAATAGAAATCACTAGTGTCTTCATCTGGTTTTTGTTTACAGGCTGAGATTGCACCCCAGTCTTCCTTTTTCGTAGTTAACAAACGTGGCAGTACCTGTACTAGTAGACCTGGTAGTGTTTTGGTCTTTTCCCCAAGCCCTGAACCTGGACCTCGAGCTTTTTCTTCGTTTTCTAATGCTGTCCAATCTATCTTCTGGTCTCCCACCTCCCAATCCTTTTCCTTGAGTTATTCGTAAATGCCTGCAGGCATTAATACCTTCAATATTGTCATAATGTCGGGGTAGGTATATTCTCCCATGAGTAACATATCTTTAATTTCACGGTGGAAACCCGCTGGGTCTTTGTCATGACTGGGTACCACTTTCTTCATTTCTAATAGTTCTATTTTGGATATGGGTGTGTATACAAACACACGTTTAAACTGATTGTCCTCACCTTTTATCGGGTGCACTTCGCGTAAGGGATTCTGTCTATCCATATAATACGTCGTTCTTTCCTTGATGGGCAGTGAGACATGTTCGGGACATACAAAAAGAATGTACTGCTTTCTGGATTCTAGTATTTCTCTAATTAACTCAGTACCTGAACCTCTCCATTTATTCGTGAGTAATTCAGTCAATATATCAGGTAAGGGGCCAGGATCGGAGTGTTGGCTTTTATATAATATAAGGAGTTGTTGAATCATATAGATACCAGCTAAACGCTGTTCATCTGGGGTGAGGTTCAAAAACGTATGTGCTAGTGTATCATCACCATATTTTCCGGGACTATCAACCCAGTGAACGGCTGACCTGGCTAATTCTTGTTCGTCCATAGAATCGAGTATATGATAACCCCTTCGTTCTCGGAGTAATTTGTCAGCGGCTTGGAACGAATGTTCGGGGGACCTTATATTTATTATAGGAGTTTGGAATTTCCTGCTATTGTCTGGACGTATCGGACGTATCGGATCAGTAAAGCATCTAGTATTATTGCAAGATCTTCCTCTACCTACATACGCCATTGTTTCTAACTGTCCTGTGGGCAGTTCTAATTCTTCCTCGTCCTCGGTTTGTTCAGGTTCGTCTACTGCTAATCTTTCTTCGTGTATTCGTTCTATTTCTTTGCGGATCTTGCGGCACATAGCTACTATACATGATCGTTTATCATGTCTCCCCTCTGATATATTCTGACTCCATGTGGTAAGAATTTGCATTTCTTCCGGATTTACCCCTGGTCGGTCTTGATTTCTGATCACACAGTTTATGAGGAAACGTAACAGTTCCCCCTGTATTTCCACTTTTTGGTACTCCATGGCTCTGTTAATACTCTCAGAATCTCGCCCTGACTGGACAAAGTGATATATATTTTCTAAATGTGGTGTCATTCCTGGTAGCTTCCCTAAATATATTGCAGCTCGTCGGATACGTAATGATGCCAGCATCATTTCGTCCCCTTTTCCGGGCACAGGGTCATATCTACAATCTATTAGAAGTTCCTTGAGCGTGTTGGGAGTTACTAGTTTGGGCGTACGTTGGTGGGCTAATTCTTGAAAGGAAAGTTTATTTGCTCTGGGTGGCGTGGAAAAAATGTTTGATGTACCTCCGGTAGCACCACCTGGGGTGCTGGATGTGAAAGGATTCGTTGAACGTGATATAGCAACCATAGGTGTGGATACAGATGTAGAAACAGATGTGCTTGCCGGAACTTGTGTCGGAGTTTGCTGTTGCGTAGGTACAGACGGAGGAGGGTCTTGGCGTTGAACCCCCTCGGCAGGCGGTCTATGTGGCGCAGTATTAGCATACTCGGGAGCTGCGTCGTCTAAATAAGAGGAAAGAAAAACATCTTCTGCGGTTCTGGGATGCCCTTTGGGATGTACTTTTATCGGAAACAATGGGGGTGGCAAGTCTTTTGGTATCTCCGGGGTAGCCTTAGGTAACCCTTCGGCCAGAAGAGGATACATACCATTCATAAGGGCATTTCTTTGTCTATCTGTTTGTTCTGCTTTTACTCGAGTACCTTCTTCAATTAATAGACTTTCTCGGACTTTATTTGAATTCTCCTTACTTTTCTCTTCCTGTCTGAGCGCTTTTTCTGTGCGTCTATATGATTCTTTACGCCATAATTCAATGGCATCTTTCTGTGACTGTCTAGCTTTCTTTTTCCATAATTCTTCTTCTACTTTCATGATGCAATCTGCATCCCAGGTCCCAGCTGCGGGCCACCTCTGACTTTCTGGTAATTCCTTGGTGTAGTCCACCCATAAATCAAGAAATAATATGGCGTCTAGGCCATGTTTATGATACATGAAGTACCCTGGAGTGTCCCTAGGAGGAATGGGAACAGCTTCTTCGAGTACCCCTTTTCTAGTTTTGATCTGTCTTAATTTCGAAAAGAGCGGCATATTGAGAACTGATCTGATACCTAATTTTGAACACGTTTAATAAAGCAAAACACAATAATGAACAGTCATTCACACCACAGTATGCAGAACGTATTTAAAACATTTAACATTTAACATTTAATGAACAACAATGATGGCCATTTAGGGAACTAATCACTAAGCATAATACTCGACACTAACTAGGTAATTCTGAATTATATACTAGACATACTTGATATACTGCTAAACAGTACAGATACACTGCTGAAACAGTGCAGACCGGATTTGTGTACCCAAACCCGTCTTGACCGGCACAAACTATGTGCACGTCAGAACGCCTCCCCGACAATGGTACTCACCGGGTAGCTCGGAACGGAAGGCCTCGGAACTGAACTGAACTGGACTTGGACCGGACTGGACTCGACTCGAAACTTCGGAACCTCGGAAACTGGTGGGCCTCTGTATACCTCGGATCTTGCTCTCTCAGCTAGGCTCTGGTCGGGATACTTCGCACTTCTCACCGCCTCGTCTGGGTGTTGATCGCAGCCTCAGTTACCCCCGCTCGGCAGGAGGGAGATACAGGAAATCCTGTGGGTACGCGTTGTTGTCCGTCCAGCTGTGGCAGGAGACCGGGCCTGCAACGCACCTCCGGCGCGTGAGATGAGAAAGTGTCCCTGTTCGGGCGCCATATATGTGGTAAATAATTTAATTACCGGAACTTAATTTGATGCGGAAAATTAATAATAATAGCTCAGAAAAATAAGAGGCAGAATCCGTGGTATTAGAGGTTCGGAACGAGCTTTATTCCAAAATCAATTCGAATTGATGGGCTCCATATTCCATCACCACGAAGGTTCAGGAAGTGAAGGACCATACTTTATTGACAAGTAATGATTTTTATACAATAGGCATTACAGTGGAACAGATGCAGGAGGCGTAACAATTGATAACACATACATGCGTAACTAAAAGTGGGTGTAACTAGGCGTAACTTAAAGAACGTCATCAGGTATGATGTCACAATAGGGTGGTTCCATGAAAGAATTTCGCAATGTCAGCAGAAATACTTGGCAGAGATGCGCACGCAGCAGCATGACGTGTGATTGACGTGCAACTAGGGGGTGAAGGGGACTTGACATTTAGCTCTACATGTGGAGACAGAAGTCTGGGGGGTCAAGTCAACCTAATCCCAAATCATATCTAACATCCTATGTTTAAAGTACTATGTTATCCAAAAGGAAAGGTCTTTCGAACAAAATCTATTCTATACTGACTGTGAGTGCGTGTACAAGCGTCTAAGTGTCTACACTAGATGCGAGGGCAGAAATCTTCCATAGTAACAGGGCTATGAATTACTTGCATAAAGACAGAGAAGCCGAGCCCTTTGCTCGGTAGCTGGAAGAATGTTTACTTAAACTACTAGACAGGAATGCATTGGATAGGGAGCGGAGCAGATAATCACAAGGTGAAATACAGTTTTTGGCAGGCAACAGGCTGGAGTCAGGCACCGTTAGCCGCGCAGGGAATAGGACAAAGTTCATGGATACAGATGCGGGCTCAGACTGGAGCTTTCAGAGGCAGAAGGCAGGGAAAGGCTTAATGGCAGAATCAGGGCCTACTCGCCTGGACTGAAAAATGGGATAAATGAACCATATAAAGCCGGTGGCCTTTCATACTTAGGAATGGAATATCCGACCCATTCATGGCGGATCTGAAAGAGGACATGTTGGCGGTGGACGCACATGTGTTTGCGTCTTCATAACTGGAACTGGAGGGAACATACATGTACTTGTGATTTATACATGAAACCGTTGGGGTCCAAGATAGGGGACATAACTGATCATAAAAATCCATATTTCCAACGCCGACAACACAGAGAGTCAGTGTCCAATGGCTCAGGTTCCCTTTGAGTGGGGGGGGGGTCTCTGGTACTCTGCAAGTGGCTGTGAGAGAGGCCATGCCTGTTGATTGTCTCCTAGGTAACGATTTGGAGAGCTCCCCTTGGGAAAAGGTGGAGAAGACAACTCACCTGAGGATGGTGGGTTTACCCGATTGGGCGTGCGTGACCACCCGGTCGATGGCAGCCAGTAGGGGTGTTGAAGGGACCCTGGAGCCTGAGGGAGAGGCCCAGGAAACGGCCTTAGGGAGAGGGCACAGGAGGCACGGGAATCCGGCTCCTGAAGTTCCCACGGCCCAGGAGGAAGCAGACCCTGAGGGGGATGCCCTGGAGCCTACCGGGGAACAGATAGCCGAACTGGGAGACCTGCCTGAGCTGACCCATTGGCAGCAAGAAGGAGGCCCCACCAGGGAGGAATTCTGCAGGGAGCAGAAAGAGTGCCCCTCTCTAGTGGGTATGCGGCAGCAGGCTGCAGCCCAGGCCAATGGTGATCAGTCCGGTACTCACTTGATCTACTGGGAGAACGACCTCCTGTACTCAGAGCCTAAGGTTGCTGAACCTGGGTCAGCCCGTGCGCTGGTGGTACCCCAGAAGTTCAGAGCCTTCCTACTGGGGCTGGCTCACAACGTTCCGTTAGCAGGGCATTTGGGGCAGGACAAGACCTTCGAGAGGCTTGTCACCCACTTTTATTGGCCTCAAATGCGCAGGAGTTCTGACACTCACTGCAGGACATGCCAGACTTGCCAGGCAAGTGGTAAGAGTGGAAGGAAGCTGAAGGCTCCACTCCAACCTTTCCCTGTGGTCAGTACCCCATTCCAGCGAGTGGGGATTGACATTGTGGGGCCACTGGACCCCAAGACAGCCATGGGCAACAGGTTCATCCTGGTCTTGGTGGACCATGCCACCCGGTACCCTGAAGCCATCCCTCTGAGGACAGTGACGGCCCCCGTGGTGGGACGAGCACTGATGGGAATTTTCTCACGAGTAGGATTCCCTCTAGAGGTGGTGTCTGACAGTGGGACCAATTTCATATCGAAATATATGAAATCCCTTTGGCAAGAGGGTGGTGTGACGTACAAGTTCACCCCCCCTTACCATCCCCAAGGAAACGGGTTGGTTGAGCGCTTCAACCGAACCCTAAAGGGCATGATTATGGGTCTCGAGGAACCCATGAGGCGTAAGTGGGACGTCCTCTTACCATGCCTTCGCTTTGCGTACCGTGAGGTGCCACAAAAGTCTCTGGGGTTCAGTCCCTTTGAGCTTTTGTATGGCCACCCAGTACGAGGACCTCTTAGTCTGGTCAAGGAAGGCTGGGAGCAATCTCCCAGGAAACCTCCCCAGAAGGTAGACAGTTACATGCTGGCTTTCCGGAACCAGACTAGGAGTTTCAGGCAACTTGCTGAGGCAAACCTGGAAGCCAGCCAGGAGGAAATGAAGCGGTGGTACGACCAGAATGCCACTCTGGTTGAGCTTCAACCTGGTTAAAAAGTGTGGGTCCTGGCCCCTGTGGAGCCTTGTGCACTCCAGGACAAGTGGACAGGACCCTTTGAGATTGTGGAGCGCAAGAGTTCTGTCACCTACTTGGTGGACTTGCAGTCTCCGAGGAACCCCTTGAGGGTCCTCCATGTCAATCGACTGAAGCCCCACTTGGAGAGGTCCGAAGTGGGCATGCTCTTGGCCACAGATGATGGGACGGAGGAGGAGTCTGAGCCTCTTCCTGACCTCCTGGTAGCCTCAGAGCGAGACGGGTCAGTGGATGGAGTTAACCTCTCACCCACCCTGACCCCTGAGTAACAGGATGACTGCCGCCACCTGTTGGGGCAGTTTCCTGACCTGTTCTCCCTGGTTCCTGGTATAACAGATTGGTGCGTCCATGATGTGGATACAGGAGACAGCTTACCTGTGAAGCACAAGGCTTACAGGGTAACTGACAGGGTCAGAGCCTGCATCAAGGAGGAGGTCTCAAAGATGCTTGCTCTTGGGGTGGTTGAGTCCTCCAGCAGTCCTTGGGCCAGCCCAGTGGTCTTGGTCCCAAAGGCTGCCTCGCCGGGTGCCACACCCGAACTCCGGTTCTGTGTGGACTACAGAGGACTCAATTCGGTCACGAAGACTGACGCGCACCCCATCCCCAGAGCTGATGAGCTCATCGATCGGTTGGGGGCTGCACGGTACCTCAGCACATTTGATCTAACGTCTGGGTACTGGCAGATCGCCTTAACTGATGGGGCCAAGGAGAGGTCCGCATTCTCCACACCAGATGGGCATTTCCAGTTCCGGGTTATGCCATTTGGGATGAAGAATGCCCCTGCCACCTTCCAGAGGTTGGTCAACCAGGTGTTGGCTGGGCTGTCCGAGTTCAGCGCAGCCTACCTGGATGACATCGCAGTGTTCAGCGGCCCATGGGAAGAACACCTGCGACATCTCTGGGAAGTGTTGATGGCACTGCGCAAGGCAGGCCTCACGATCAAGGCAAACAAGTATCAGGGTTCCGTGGTGTACTTGGGACACCAAGTAGGGAGCGGCCAGGTGGCGCCCCTACAACCCAAGATAGAAACCATCCTGGCTTGGGAGCCCCCAAAGACCCAGACGGAGGTGAGGGCCTTTTTAGGACTCACAGGGTACTACAGGAGGTTTGTCAAGGGGTATGGCAGCATCGTTAGCCCCTTGACAGAGCTGACTTCAAAAAAGCAGCCCAGAAAAGTGATATGGACTGACACCTGTCAGAAGGCCTTTGACACCCTGAAAACTGCCATGTGCACGGCGCCCGTGCTCTTGGCTCCTGACTTCTCCAAAGAGTTCCTTGTGCAGACAGATGCATCAGAGCATGATGTAGGGGCTGTTCTCTCACAGATCACTGAGGAGGGCTTTGACCAACCCGTAGCCTTTATTAGTAGAAGGTTACTTCCCCGGGAACAAAAGTGGAGTGCGATTGAGCGAGAAGCATTTGCGGTGGTCTGGGCATTGAAGAAGCTAAGACCCTACTTGTTTGGGTCTCACTTCCGGGTTCAAACAGACCACCGGCCCCTCAGATGGTTGATGCAGATGAGGGGTGAGAATCCTAAGTTGTTGAGGTGGTCCATTTCCCTACAGGGGATGGATTTCACGGTGGAACATCGTCCCGGTACAGACCACGCCAACGCTGATGGTCTTTCCAGATTTTTCCGCCTTAGTGATGAGAACTCCCTGGGGTAGGGTAGTTCTCCCCACATTTCAGCTGGAGGGGACACGTGTTAGACCTGGCACCATTGGCGTGGGTCACCCTTCCATTTTTGTTTGTGCCTCAGTGTATTTTTGTGCTGGTGTTAGCTGCTCAGGGCCCTGTGACACTGCCATCCAGTGTCACGGTGCAAGTGCTCCCTATGGTAAAATGTATTACGTGAATTGACTTCCATGTTTGGCTTATTTGGTTTACTATCAGTCCCTAGTAGAGTGCACCAGGGGTGCCAAGGGCTTGTATATCCAAATGCTGCTAGTGGGCTTGCAGCACTGGTTGTGCCACCCACAGAAGCAGCGGGGTAAAATGTGTCTAAGGTCTGCCATTGCAGAACCTGAAGGCAGTCTGGTACTGTCATGCTGACTGGGCAAGTGCCCCCACTTGCCAGTCCCTAAACCTTCCCTTACCTTCATATTAGTCACCCCTATGGTAGGCCCTAGGACAGGGTGCATTGTAAGGATAAGGTAGGACATGCCCTGAGGTGTGTGGCATGTCCTAATAGTGAATTACAGCCATTTTCGTTTTTCACTATTGTAAGGCTACCTGCTCTCCATAGGCCAGAATGGGCTGCTAGATTATAACACTCTATAATCCTGGCAGGCTCAGGAAGCATGGTAGAGATTCGTGTTTAGTATGCCTGAACTATGAATAATAAAATACATCTTTTAGTAAAGTTTATTTTAGTATCCTGTGTTTGCAAATGCTACTTTTAGAAAGTTAGCATTTGCTTGCTTAACCATTTCAGGCCGCCTCTGGAGGGGAGGGCTATCTTCTTTGTGTGTAGCTTGAGTGACAGGGCTGGGAAGTTCCAGGAGACAGGCTGGGGCTACCAGGTGGTGAGTAGGAAGATTACACCAGGATGGGTGGGAGGAGTGCACCTTGACTCTGAATAGGACAGTGCTCTGCCTCCACAATGCTGGCTCCACCCCCTGGGGAGCGTCTGATGTCTCTGCCCTGCCTGCTTAAAGAAGAAGCCAGAGTCTCAATAACAAAGTGCTCCTCACTGAAAAGAACTGGACTAGGATTATGCAAAGGCCCCCCTGGCCTGTAAAGACAAAAGAAACTGAGTATAAATGTAGGAGCCCTGCTCCTAAGAAATCAGATCCCGCTTGTGACCATGAAGAACGCTCTGCCTGAGGAGGAGGAACCTGAAGCTGAAGGAGGAAACGCTGTTCCTAAGTCTGGAGGACTTGCCTGCAGTGGTTGCCTCGCTGCCAAAGGAGAGAAGAAACCTGCAAAAGACTTGCTTTATCTATTGACTCAACGACTTGTGTTCACAGCAATATCCAAGGGCTTGATCGAGCTTGCCCCCTGAACTGAACCCCAGGACCAGTGGGTTCACCGTGTCTCCGCTCGTCTGAAGAATCGAGGCATGTGCTTTCTCCCGCCGGAGTGCTCGGCGCACCTTCACCCCCTCCAAGGGCCGTGACACCCAGAAGCCTGGCCGCCTCCACTCGCCGAGAGCCCCGCTCTACCTGAGTCGCTCTTGACCCATCGGGTCTGGCTGCCCGCTTCCCTGTCACCTGCCTGCTACTGGAGCGTGCTTGGTGCCCCCTCGCCCTCCCGCCGGATTTCTACTTGGAACACGAATTCAAGCCTCAGACGGCCGCCCGTACATCGCACGTACCCGGCAGCCCAGCTTCGCCTCCACGAAGAATCAGACCGCGCCGCCCCCTGAAGTGACCTCTCGCACCGTCCGTGTCAGAGGCCCTGGGCCGCGCCTGTCCACCGAAAGCTGCCCGCTGGTTCTAGATCCGGAGTCCCTCGAGGTGTAGAACCTGCACCCCACCACCGAAGACTCGTCCAACACATCGCAGGCTCCCAGGTACAGTGAACACTCTCTCGGACTCGGGGTCCGCAACGTTCTGATTTCCCCGCCTCACTGTGCCTAGGGTGCCCTGCGCATCACCGTGACCGGACAAACTCGAAAGATCACCACGAAGCGATCAAAGAAAAGACTAAGTGCATAATTATCATCTTGTGACTCCCAGTTCGCAACCGTTATTTATGGTCTTGTACTAAGCCTGCATAGTAGAGAAACTTTTACATAAAGTATACGTTATTTTGATACAACTCATGCCTGCCGTCCATTTGTGGGGGATCGTTGTGATTTACTGTGTGTCGTCATAAATGCTTAACTGACTTAGCGCCCTGAAGTTTAGCCCTGACTGCTCGCGCCACACTACCTATAGGGTGAGCAAGGGTTGTTCTGAAGGGGTAATTCTCTTGCCCTGAACAGAAGAAGGGACCGCTGCTTGTCACAAGTACCTACCTGTGCCAACCAGAGGTGCCCCATTCTAACAACAGTTTATCCAGATTGGTACCAGTCCAGTCTCGATAAACCAGATATAGTTTAAATATGTGCTCTGGCTACAAGGCAGAACATCTAATCTAGGACATGCTTGTGTCATCCGCATCAACATACTCCTTGTAAAAGGACAGCTCAACGCAGTTTAAAAAAAAGAAGACTTCTGAACCAGACAAAACCATTATTTACACTACTTGTCACATTTTATTTCAGCAGACTGGAAATGCATGGTAAATCTTTGCAGGGAAATCTGCCAGCATAGACATGACGGATCCTGGCTCAAATAAGATGTAACCAATCAAAACAATAGGAAGCACAGCATAATATAGAAAAAAAAGTTGTTTAGCATTTGGAAAATTATTCCTTCGAACACATGGCTTGTTGGCAGCTGTGGTGGACCCGAATGCATCAATTCTCACAGTTTTGTGCGTCCCCTCATACCTAGCCACCGCTCCCAGTTCACCGCACCATGGCTGGAGAGTGTGTCTCAGATCCTCATGCACCTCATGGATCACCTCCCACATAGGCCAATCTACAATCCACCAAGACCCATCTATCAACCATGCACTGTGAAATGGCTACTGGAAACCAAAGGTGAATCGGAGTGCTTAGCAGTCTCATCAGGAATATGAACCTCTATATAAATTATGGAGCACCATATCCAACGAGCACGAGCCTTCAGTGGCAGCAGGCAAGCCAGCATTCTACGTTTTTTTACTTTGCAAGACTCATTATGCACTTGGGCTCATCTATTCAGTATGCAAATCAGAGGATCCGATCAGTGGTCTACTTACTGTGTCATGGGCCCGACTCCTTACCTTGCAGCATGGCCGCCTCAAGTTTCTTAAGGTCCACTCAGAAATGCTGTGCAGGCATTTCAGGTTATCCTCGGAGCTGGCCAGCGGGGAGTCGGTTGCAACCACCGACAGTCGCACAAAAATGGGGGAGTGACTAGAGAGACAGCCTCCTCCCACCCTGCTGTCTCACTCTCTAAGCTTAGCCAATCCTGGCGCTGCTCCTACTATTACAGCAGCACCAGGATTGGCTGGGGCAGGGTACCTCACCGCTCATTTCTGAGACCGGGGGATGCGACTTTGAGTCACACTCCCAGCTCACTAATGGGTAGGTAGGCGTCCCTAGTGCGAATGTCAAGCTGGCCAGAGAAAGGAAGCGGTCCAACCTGGCATGCGCACTTGGGTCCAGGTGCGCTCTGGCTAACTTCATATTACCAGAGTCTGTCAGTCAATATGAGCCCCACCCCCTCAGGCCGCTCCTATACTGCAGCAGCTTGTTTTGTCACTGTGAAATACAAATAATACTTGCATGTAATTTGGGGGGCCAGGGACAAAATATGGGTGGGGCAAATCACCCACACCCTAAGGGTTCTTCTCCCGTGCTATGTTGCTTTGGTTTATGCATTCACTTTCTTGCTTTATTTCCAGGGCGGCATATTGAATGTTCAATAAACAAACAAAACCCAAAGTTACTAAAAGAAAAAAAAACTGTTTCCAAGATGTGGAACATCACCCAGTCCGAGTCTAACATATGACATAAGCATACTTGTTATCTGTGATGCCTCCTCTTTCTTGCTACTCGGACCAGCCATGATAAGTACAATTATTCCTTTTATATTTAATTCACCTTATTTATTGTTAAGCACATTAATTTGATTGTTTTTGGGGTTTGGAGTCACTCAGATTCAGGTCTGTGACACCGATCTTTTTATTTGTTGCCCCCAAAGCTCAGGTGAAGGGAAGTGCTTTGCGCTCATTTGATATCCCCCTTCCTGTTTACCTCACATTGACCACAGGCACCATTTTGAGTGATTCTTATCTCACTTCCGCTACCGTCAGACTGCTTGCTCTCCTTACTCCTCTCCTGTTCGGATGAGCCTTGCTGCAGCCGCATCATGCGCCTTATGGTCAGGCCCTCTGTCTTTTAGCCTGCTCTGGTTCCACCCTCCATCTATTCCAGAAGATGTCTACTTCTTTCTTAGATGCAGCCCATAAGGTGGTACAAAGGCAGAACCTTCCTCCCTGTTCTGGAATTACCGATTTCCCAAGTTCCAGTTAACACCCTGCTCTATAGAGAGCCTGGGTTGAAGCAATAATTGAGCAGTTGGTCTAAAGAATGACATTATGGCAAGATCATGAGGTACCCTGGTTATGGTCAATCAATGACCTCTTTGATATGGAAAGGACCTTTAGAGACTGCTGAAGAATTTGTTTGATTAATCAACATCAATGATTTGAATCTACAGTCGACCAGCAACAGTAACAGGCAGGAAGTGGCATTTTTGTATGTGAAAGTCAGGGTAGAGACCCACAGAGTATGCACATATATGTACAGAAAGTTGACAGCAAGAGACAGCTTACTACAGTCTAATAGATTTTACCCCATACCTTTAATAGAGAGTATTCCACATGGTGAGCTCTTACAAGCTAAAAGAATTTCCAGTGTAGAATAAGCATACGAAAAATCTAGGTTAGCCACCATCCAGAGATTCAAAGAGAGAGAATACAGAGAAGAAACACTAATCAAAGCTAAAGGGAAAGTCAACAAAAAAGAGTGAGGATATCCTATTCCCTAGCAGCACAAGAAAAGAGAAGAAATGGATGTCCCATTGATTCATCACAACATACAGTTTACAACACAAACAGATGAGACACATACTTAACAATCACTAGTCTGTACTAAAATATGATCCAATAATAGGTTAGAATCGTGGAAGGAGACCCACATTGACATTCAGGAGACCTAACTCCATGTGGGATCAGCTGTTTGCAAGGGATTTGGAGAATGAAAATCGATGTGGTTAACAACAGAGGCAGGCTTCCATAAATGTGTGATGTGCAAGGCCTGCAAATATAGAGTTAACATTAAAAGTTTGAACACATCTTGTACAAAGTCATCAAAACCACTGAATGGTACATACATGTGTAAAAGCAATTTTGTAGTGTGTATGTTATAGTACCTATGTCAGAAAAGATACTTTAGGAGCTCTAAGTTACCAGTTCACAAGAGGATACTGCAACATTTAATAGCGAAAGAGAATACATATCCAGTAGCTTTTAGCAGCAGCATGAGGGGGGCAGCAAATTGTTAAGATACAGTGCAACAGAGGGGGTCCCTAAGAGATTGAGAAGTGGTGACAGAGAAAAGGAACTGTGAAGGTTAGAATCATAAGACAGAATGGAGCAGAACAGCAGGCAGCCCTTTGGGCTCAATATGGATGAAGAATTATATGTGCATTTATGAGGTCTGGATGTAATAATGTTTTGCCACAGACCCTATATGAACTACAGCTGTGGTTCTCAAACTTTTTAGAACCACAGTCCACAGTCCACCCACCCTTGATGGACACGAAGAGGGATGATTTTTGAATGTAACTAAAACATCGTGTGGTAGTGCATTGCCATTTACAAGAAACACATTTTCCCTTGAAATTACCACTACTTTTCCACATATGTACAGTTTTACTGATTGAACTATATGGCATACAGCACTCAAATAATAATGTGTGGAAATTGGGTTTCTGTAAATATTTATCATTTGTGCTTCACCAACTTTATTTGCTTAATTGGCGTTGTTTGTTTTGATCCTATTAAAATCTCTGGTGCCAGCACACTTCAGAATTCTCAAAAACATGTTGTTCATTTTTGCTTTCCTAACTGTTGAATGTATACAGTTCATTTACTAGTATCTACCTTTTGTGTGCAGCAAATAAACAACATCCTAAGATTGTCCCATAACTTAATTAAAAAACTTTGCAGGGGGGAGGAGCCAAGATGGCGACCGGGACGGCAGCGTAGACTCCCGGCTCCGTGAACCTCCGCATCCCGCACGGATATCCTGCACGAGATCCTTAGTCTGCGCTATGCGATCGTGTTTGTGAATGAGAGTGGCACCCGAACGTGTGACTCCGAGGTTTCTGGCTGCGGTACCGCCGGAGAAATGTGCATTTGAACTTTGCGGCCCGTGCAGCCCTGGAGCCGGGACCTCGAGTGGACGCCTTGGCCGGGTGGCAGTCCAACAACAGCGGCCTGTGGTGACTGGGTGGAGTCGGTCCACCGGAGCGGTGCTAACCTCGGCCTGCATTTCGCCGTGGTCGCTCCCACTGCCAAGCGTAGCGGACTGAGGGCATGCCCGGGGGTGCAATTCTCAGATTCTCCGCTGTTTGCCCCTGCCTTTGACTGTGAGCTGCCCGGACGCCGCCCGTGGCTCGCCCTGATCCTTGCGGGCTGCTCCCGGATTTTCGCGGGAGCTGGTCCGTGGTGGGGACGACTGTTGCCCGTGACCACGTAACGGATACATTTTTGCCTGCCCCCGGAACCCTGTCTCCAGCGACGTGGACCTCGAGGCGCTTGTCCCTGGGTCCCGGCCCCAATACGGGTCGGGCCTCCCCGGCGGCCATCTTGTTGCGATGCAGCCTACCATCCTGTCCACGGGGTCGCAGCAGGATTGGGAGTGTGTGACTTTTGGGAGTGTGGCGGAGCGATCGCAGAGAGCTGTGCTGGGGTACGGCGACCTCCTAGAGGCCCTTGGTGCCCTTCATTTCTCCTTGGCTCGGGGCGTCGGGGTCTTGGGGAGTAAGCTCGATGGTGTGGCATCAGCGTTGGGACAGTGGCGGCCTGCCTGTCCACAGGTACACAGGGACTTCCCACACTGCACACAGGAGGACAATGTCGCGGCCACCCCTGCGATTAGTGCACAGCTGGACACTCCGGACAGTATGCTACCGTGTGATCGGCTAGCTGAGGGTTTGATCTGTTCCGGAGGTATTGGACCTGAGTGGAAGGTGGTGGCCTCGTCCCGTGCACGGCCTCCGGCGACCCAGGGACAATTTCAGCAACAGTTGTCTGCTTTGGCTGATTCCGCCTTCCTGGACCTTGTGTGCAGTGCAGATCCTGGGGCAGCACTGGGAAAGACGTCCCTCCATGATGTGGACTGTGTTGGTATTCAGAGACTTCCACCCCACCTGTGTGCGTCGCTTCCCGGTCGTTTTTGGACACTCCTTTACCTTGGAACATCGGACATGGCGCTGGGTCGAGGGGTAGGCATGGGCAGAATTGCAAAGAGTGGTCAAGGATAAGGCTGATCCTTCGGGGGTGGTCATCTAGTAGACGGGCTGACTCAGGGGTTGCGTACTCTCATGACATAGCCATTAGCATATTAGGTGCATAATGCTCCCCATCCTTTTTTGATATGGTCGATTTTGAGCTGCTTATTGTTTGCTGTGGGGAGACCTCACCGTGCGGGAGGGAGAAGCCGGGGGTATGTTCTGAAGGCCCTCCTCCAGTTTATTATACTTTCTCTACCCCCCCGTCTGGTGGGGTTCTTTTCTTACTCCTTTTTCCCTGTTTCTTCTATACTTCGGGTCTAGTTCCAGGGCGACAGGCACACTGCTGGGGGGGGGGGCCGTACTCATTTGCAGAGGTGCAGGGTGGGGGGTTGGGGGAGGGGATTCTTTAGTCTCTCATCTCTTTTTCCATGGCCTCCTTTTTCTTCTCCGCTTCTTCTTGTTTTTTTTCTTTTCTGGGATCAGCGTGGTACACCTCCTTTGTTGTGAATCGTTGCCTTTTCATGTGTGCCACAGTTTCCGGGGTGTTCTTGGGCGTTAGGGCGGGGGCCTGCAGGCACAACTGTTTATGATATTCTTCCCCATCCTGAATTTCCTGTGCCTGCGCCATTGATCCAATAGATTGCTGTTTATTGCTTACGTCTATTATTCTGCCTGCCTCTTATCGCTGTCGGGAAATTGTTTGGCACCTGATCCTACTGTCTTGTTCCATTATAAAATGAAAAACCTTTTTTCTCCTGGTGTCCTACCTGCGCTGCTCACTGGCCGGACTATATTAGCATGAACATTCTGCTCTCCGAGGTGCCGCCTGTGTTCACATTTGATCCTTATTGCTCTGATTGCTTAGCGGCCGGCCCCGGGGGGTTGTAGGCCCATACTTGTTATTGCTTGAAATGTCAATAAAGGTTTTTCAAAAAAAAAAAAAAAAAAAAAAAAAAACTTTGCAGTCAGAGAAAGCAAAGTAAACACAGTCCCATGTTAAAAGAATAAGCAGCAACTTGTCAGAAGCTGTAGCCTGTCATTTGTCGTCTGCCGTTGAAGCACTTTAAATTTGACAAAATAAACACAGAATTTAAAAGGCATCTTAATCTATTGCCTGGACTTTCCAGACCCACCAAAAAACAGCTTGTCGTGCACCAGTGGTTTGTGACGCACAGTTTGGGAAACACTGAACTAGAGCATCATGTTGGAGAAATATGATTTCATTTTATTTTCTTGTAGACGGTTTAATCGATAAAGAATATCAATTAAAATGACTAAAAGAAAAGGGATTTGAAATAAGACAAAATGGAAAGGGCCCGAATATGCTGGTGCAAAGTAGGAAAATAAAGGTTTATGTACCGTAAGCCCATGGGGCTATATAATAAGGAACTTTAGTAGGTCACTTATTTGGTTAATTTAACATGGAATATATTGACTCAGACTCATGTGAAAAGAATGACAGAAGACCACAACCAGTAAATTGTAATTTGACATGTTTGGAAATGCGCCTGCATGCATATTGCACAATGGGTGAAAATAATGAGTAATTTTTAACCAAATATTATGAATTAAATTATTTGAAGTTGGTAAGAATTGTAAACCAATAAGCATAGAAATTATTTTTTTATTGTTAATGTTGTTTGTATACAGATTTATTCTATGCTTATAGCACAGGTGTTTTGGATATTTAAGGCCATTCCAAGATGGCAATCGTCACTGTGAGCAATCCCTTACATTAAGCCAAAACGCATTGAACTTTCCTAGCCACATCGTTAGCAAACCAACAACAGAACTTCTAATCTGGGAGAGTGCTGTCCCTTTTGAATTATGTACGTAGGGTTAGCAACATAACCACGAGGAAAGTGGACCTTGTCGATGTCAAGCACCGCCATCAATCAGATGCTTCACAGCAATCTGCCACGAACAGGATAATCAGTGTTGAAGCAAGGACATTGCCGGTACCAGTGTTTGAGGTTCGGGGACTCTGAGCCGGATGACATGGAGCACAACAGTTATTATGTTTATATGAATATTTACTTTCGAAGACTAAGCATGAAATATTAAAATACACAATTCAATAGGGTGGAAAGTGATGGTTGTTACAAGGAGGAGGCTTCATTGAAAATATTTGGAGAAGGTGACACTGTAGATAAAGCAACAGCATTGGGTACAGGCAATATAGGAGATGGCTCCTAAACCTTACAGCAGTTAATAAATAATTTAGAAAAGCTCTCAAGGAGTGAAATGACAAAATGGTGGAAGAGTGCATCGATGCATCGTAGTTGGAAGGGTCCCTAGAGCACTATGCATAAAGATAACTCCATGTAGTGAAAAGTGTAATCCTGAGATGCTTCGAGAATGGTCAGATAACAATGCACAATCATTCTGCAGATGTTGGAAATTATAGTCAAGCACTCTGACATGGACAGAGAGGCTGTGCTCAAAGAATTACAAAAGGTGAATATGGAAATTGACAAGCATGAGGATAAGGATAGAATATCCGAATTCTAGTTTGGCATGAAGGAGAGATTGATGAAATTGGAGTAAACGATCAAACAAAAAAAATAGCACAAACTTATTCAAGAGATAAGAGAGGTTATGAGTGGGGACAAACAAAAAACAGACCTTACTATTTACTGATTTTCTTATAGTACCAATGGAGATGAGCACCTTTCCCACTCGTTTCTAAACCTGGTGATGTCCTCCTAATGAAGTCACAACATTTCACGTTAGCAACCTTGTGATATCAATATTGTTAGGTCTGCTATTACCGGGTCATCGAGGGCAGAGTCAGCACAGAACGACTGTTCGACGCTGAAGAGAGCGTGAGCGACCGCCCTAACTACACCCGCTGTAGCCTGCAATAACGGGATACAGGTTCAATTGAACAGATACACTTGGGATCAATCAACCTCCCTCTCCTCACTGTAAGACCTTGTGAATACTAGGCGGTACAAAAGGGGGTGGTGATGGACGGAGCATCAGAACCAATCAAACACTCACACCCAGTCAACAGATCCGGGTTTGATCCATCACCGTTCTTCCGGTCCAGGGAAGACATGGCTTGGCAGTTCGGGCTGGACTGTTCCCATGAGGCACAGGGTCAGACTGATTTGCATATGGCCATGTCTGAACTGGGGTGGCAGAGTGGGCTAAAGAACGGTGATGGATCAAACCCAGATCTGTTGACTGGGTGTGAGTGTTTGATTGGTTCTGATGCTCCGTCCATCACCACCCTTTTTGTACCGCTTTGTTCGCCATAAGTTGGCAGGGTATGCTCAGACGTGAGTCCCTTGCTCACTTTGCCACTGGATTCAAGCAAGCCTGGCTGAAGACGGCTGAAATGCCAGAAACCGGTCCTAGGAAGCTTGTTTCCGGTCCAGGGAAGACATGGCTTGGCAGTTCGGGCTGGACTGTTCCCATGAGGCACAGGGTCAGACTGATTTGCATATGGCCATGTCTGAACTGGGGTGGCAGAGTGGGCTAAAGAACGGTGATGGATCAAACCCAGATCTGTTGACTGGGTGTGAGTGTTTGATTGGTTCTGATGCTCCGTCCATCACCACCCTTTTTGTACCGCTTTGTTCGCCATAAGTTGGCAGGGTATGCTCAGACGTGAGTCCCTTGCTCACTTTGCCACTGGATTCAAGCAAGCCTGGCTGAAGACGGCTGAAATGCCAGAAACCGGTCCTAGGAAGCTTGTTTCCGGTCCAGGGAAGACATGGCTTGGCAGTTCGGGCTGGACTGTTCCCATGAGGCACAGGGTCAGACTGATTTGCATATGGCCATGTCTGAACTGGGGTGGCAGAGTGGGCTAAAGAACGGTGATGGATCAAACCCAGATCTGTTGACTGGGTGTGAGTGTTTGATTGGTTCTGATGCTCCGTCCATCACCACCCTTTTTGTACCGCTTGTGAATACTAGGGTCTTCTTCACCGTTTAGGTCCTGAAGAAAGCCCACTTGACCCTCCGGGGCATAAGAAGGGCTGAAACATGTCGACCTTTTTTATGGACACCTTTTTACAGTGCACAGGGCCCTAATTACCCTTTGAGTGCACATTGAAGATCTATTAAAACTTCCTGCATCCAGTGCAATTAAAGATTTTTTACTGGCTCTACGGGATTTTTAAACATACCTTTTCACCACTTGTCACTTCACTAGAATTCAACCTTTTTTTCTACGATCACTACCAATACAACCAGTGGTACGTCCTCCAGGTGGAGGGAGCATTACAGTAACCCGATGATGATGCTGTCACGTTACAAATAACGAAGCGGAGAATGAAAATATACCGCTAATATTGATCTCTGTATAACGTGATTGAGGGTTTCTTAACAGCACTTTGTACTGCCTTTGCACACCCTGGTTCATTTGGGACTAGTGATCCACTCTCCCATTGATTTGGGGATAGGTCTGCTATTAGCCAAGAACTTTTGACTTCACAAAAATTATATATGTATAATATCATTATTGGGAAGTTCTGTCATCCCTCTTCACTATTGGTCTGTGGTTTGTCATTCAGATACCTCATCCACTCACTTTACAGCAAGAAGCAAAGTGTCACTCCAATTTAGCCATTGGCTACCTTTACTGTGAGTGACAGAATTGTACCCTTTCAAAAGAAGCACATACGCACACAAAGTACTTCTATTCAGTGCGTCGGATTACTATGGTAATGTATGCCTTATAAGACAAAAAATGTAGTTTTTCCTTTAGAAAAAGTTTTTTTTATAACGGTGAGGGACCAGCCACTTTCCAAACAATAACGTTTTATAAAAAAAAATGGAACAATCATTGACAACCTCTACAGGCCTTGCGGCCAGCGCCTGACCTATCGCCTTTCCTAATACTTGTTACATCTAGTCTTTTTTACTTTGGGCAGCCATGCTTGCATTTTCATCATTTACCTTGTGCTCATTTTGGACACTTATCTTACACAACTCCATGCCCTTGGGGTACAATTTGAATGCTTAGTGCCACCTTCCATTAGGAAGATCTTCATGGATGCAAATATAAATTGTAGACCATTGTCTCTCACCATTTGTTCAGGGAATCCTACAAAAAATGTAAACGTGTCATAAATCAGTTCACTCTTTGAAGTTTCACAGATGGGAAGCAACAACCTCAGTTGGGTACTGTAATTAACAAGCATTTGCAATGCAATAGGTCTCGCCTTTGTGAGAGTTTGAGCTATTGTCATTGTAAATGACAATGCCTTTCATTTATGTGTTTTGAAAAGCTGTAAGCGGTCCGTAAACACGCAGTTTGTACTAATAGCTGGCTGTAAAAGAAGCGCAGTTACTGCCAGCCTTGCTTCTCGTAAGCAACGACTATAAGTACAAAGTGTGTGTTTACGCACCGCTTGCAGGTTTTCAAAACACATAAATAAAAGGCATTGTCATTTACAATGCCAATAGCTCAAACTCTCGCAAAGGTGAGACCTATTGCATTGCAAATGCTTGTTGTTTTTGTGTGATTTCCACCTATTCTTTTTATTTTACCATTTAAACTTTCCCATTTGTATCTGTAACGTGTAAGTTGCTAAATTTCCTCATATAGTTTAGTTTAGTTTAAAGGAGCTTGTAAAAAGCGCCTGGTGACGCCTCCCGGCGTGTCCCCGCGCTGTGGAGAGAGTGAGTTATGTGGAAGAAGGGAACCTATCACGGATTAAAGAGGCAAGTTTTCAATTTCTTCTTAAAAGAGGTCTCATTCACCTCTAACCTGATGTCCATGGGCAGGAGGTTCCAGTGCTTCGCTGCCACTGTGCGGAAGGATCTGCCTCCCATTCTGGCCTTTTTAGGACGGGCAATTCTGAGCAGACCTGTACCTTTGGATCTAAGGGTTCTGTTGGGTTCATATGGCGAAGCCAGATCCGACATATAGGCAGGTGCCTTGTTATGGAGGATCTTGTGACACCATAGCAGAGCTTTAAAAATGATCCTCTTCTTGACAGGCAGCCAATGGAGAGTTGCCAGAGAGGGTCGTGAAGGGGCTCTGCGGGGCAGTCTTAATACTAGGCGTGCTGCCGAATTTTGTATGACCTGTAATTTCTTTATATTTTTCTCTGAAGTGCCTAAGAGTAAAACATTCCCGTAATCAATCCGGGAAGTTAATAGTGCCTGCGTCATAGTCCGTCTGGAGTTGAGAGGCAGCAAGTCAAGGGTACGGTTGAGAGTCTTCATCACTCCGAAGCACTTGCCTACAGTTCTCTTTATATGGCTATCAAAAGATAGCTTATTGTCAACCCAGACTCCTAAATTCTTCGCCTCCCGGCTGGGAGGGGGCAAAGGACCCAAACAGGTGGGCCACCATTCTTTAGTCCAATTGGTCTCATTACCTCCAATGATGATGACCTCTGTTTTGGTTCCGTTCAGTTTTAGACAGTGCTCTGTCATCCAAGATGCCAGCCTGCTCATACAGTTGTTAAAGTTAACGGCTTCCGTGGATGGGGCTTGCGTCAAAGATATTAGAAGTTGCGTATCGTCGGCGTAAGAGACAAGCTCCACGCCGAACGATTGCACCACCTCTGCCAGGGGGGCCATGTATAGATTAAACAGGGTGGGACTCAGGGCCGAGCCCTGAGGCACCCCCTGTTCAAGCCACACACTGTCTGAGAGGGAAGTCCCTCTTTGGACTTGGAAGCTTCTATCGATCAGAAAGGCTTTCAGCCATCCCAATGCCCTGTTGGTTACTCCAGCTTTGTTTAGACACTGTAGCAAGATGGAGTGTGCTACAGTGTCAAACGCGGCACTGAGGTCGAGCATGATGAGGGCCATGGTCTTGCCCTCGTCTGCTCCCTTGCGTAGGGTTTCAGTGGCCCTGAGGAGAGCCGTTTCCGTTGAGAAGTTGGATCTGAAACCCGACTGGGATTTATGGAAAACATCGTGTTCTTCAAGATGTTCCATGAGTTGGATGTTGGCAATTTTCTCGGCTAGCTTAGCTAAGTAAGGTAGCAGGGAAATTGGCCGAAGGTTGTCCATAATGTCTTGGCTGACATTCGGCTTTTTCTTGATTGGTAGTACAACTGCCTGTTTCCAGTCCGCCGGCAGGCAAGCTGTGGAGAATGAGATCTGAAGTAGATGTCTATAATGAGGTTCTAGAGCAGGGAAGGCTTCAGCTAAAATTTTCGGAGGCGCCGGGTCTCGGGGAGAGCCCGATTTGATTTTGTTACACAGTTTAGACAGGACTTCGTACGAGGGAACTTCAAAAGATTTAAGGCACTTTAGAGTCTTAATAAGACTGTCATTTTCTGTGAAGTCAGAAGCCGACTCTACATGATTGGCGAAGCTTGTATATATTTTATTGATTTTACCTGAGAAGTACTGTGCAACTTCATTACATGATTCCACAGAATCATTTTGAATGGAGGAGTTAGTATCTACTACAGATATTTCTTTGTAAATCTGAAATAATTCCTTCGAGGAATTGCCTGCTTCCATGATACGGGAATGATAGTGCTCTGCCTTAGCCAAACGTACAGATTTGTAGTACACTCTTTGAGAGTTTTTATACTTTATTTTAGTTTCTGCGCAGAAATTCTGGCGCCAAGCTCTCTCAAGTTTTTTGCAGGTTGTTTTCATGGTCTGCAGTTCTTGGCTAAACCAGGGAGCAGCTTTTTTTAGTCTCCTGGCATTAGTCATGATACGACTGGGGGCAGTGATATCGAGGGCCTTGATTACGATATTATATCGTACTTGGTTCTATTGTGAAGCACTCTGACTTTTTTGGGTATAGTCCACGCTATATAAAAATGCATTACATAAATAAATAAATCTTTCTACATCTGTCGCTTTCCCAGAGCTCACACTAGCTAGCTCTGTCCCTTCACGCCAGCACTACCTCTGTCCCTTTTTCACTCCATCACTAGTTCTGTCCATACTTTGGTGCAGCACAAAAACACTGTCCTTCACCCCGGCAACAGCTGCTTCCTTTCCTTTCTCAAGTACTAACTCTGTCCCTTCTCGCCTACACCAGCTGTGTCCCTTTTTCAATCCAGCACTTTATCTGTCCATTCACAATTGCACTAGCTCTGTTCCTAATCACTCCCGCACTAGCTCTGTCCCCTCCCCCTGCACAAGCTCTGCCCATGTTGACTCCAGCACTAGCTCTGTCCCTTCCCCCTGCACTAGCTCTGTCCATTTTTCAATCCAACACTAACTCTGTCCATTTTTCACTCCAGCACCAGCTCTGTCCCTTCACACCTGCACCAGCTCTGCCCCTTCTCACCTGCACTAGCTCTGTCCCCTTTTTCACACCTGCACTAGCTCTGCCCATTCACTCCTACACTAGCTCTGTCTCTTCACACCTACACTCGCAACAGCTTTGTCCTTTCCTCCGCTTACTATCTCTGTCTCCCCTTTGCTCCACCATTAGCTCTGCCCCGTCTTCAATACTGTATTAGCTCCGCCCCTTTATCACTCTCCTACGTACTCTGTCCCTTTCACTCCAGCACTAGCAGGGTCTCTCCATCCAGGAATACCTCTGCCCTTTCTTCACTCTAGCACAAAGCTCTCTCCCTTCCCTCATGCACTAGCTGAGTCCCTCCAGCGCTCTGTCCTTTCACTCCTGCAGTAGCACTGTCCCTTTACCCCTGGGCTGCCTCTGTCTCCTCCACTCCTGCAGTGTTGTTGTCCCTTTGTCACTCCAGCACAAAATATCTGTCCCTTCATCTGTCTCTTTACTCCAGTAATACTTCTGTCCCTTTGCTCCTGCACGCCTACCTTTGCTCGAACACTAGATCCACGCTTCCTTCGCTACCATACGCTGACCTTGGCCTGCCGTGATCTTCCATCCTTGCCTCCTGTGAGTGTCTGGGGGGGTTCTCCTCACCCCACCTCTGTCCATGGTTTACACATCGCGTGCCCGGAGCAGATGCACGCTCATGAGAGGAGTTGGGACCTTTGCTGTGTCTCAGAGGTTTGGACTGAGTCCATGGCATGTCCGCCTGCATGCGATCACTTGTGGACAAGGAGAGAGACAGACCCCTTGCTTCACAATTTTTCGTATGACTCAGACATCCTGGCCAGTGGTGGAGCACACCTGGCGGGCAGCCACAACAGTGGGCGTTGCTCAGAAGGGTCAGAGGTCAAGACCTAATGAATCCAACGCAGAGCCTCCTCATGTGAGTCAGGGCGCTTTGGTGTTAGGTCATCTGTAAAACGAAGGCCTTGTTAGCATGCCCCCTGACGCGTTCTAAATCCCACCTCGCTTTGGGTTTCTAGATTCTGCTAAGATTTTGTAGGCCACGTTTAAGAAACTAGTTTTAGGGAGCTACCTTGTACATAAAACCAAACATGTCGTGAAGCAGATTCACAAAAAAAAAGATATAGAACTTCGCTCATGTAAGTTCCCACCCACGTTTTGGGTTAAACTTCTGATTTGTGTGAAATCCACACTGCTTCCAAAAGCACACCTGGGAGGCTCTGGCAGTCACATGTTCCGACCGCCACCATACATGCACCCTCTGCAGGTGAGTTCATGTCACTGTCACTGAAGCCCCACAGGGGACACTCTCATGCGGCGGTCTTTGTTCCCGCCTCTTTATGACGGGTCTGTGACAGGGCCCGTCATGGCAGCTTTTCACCCGGGCCCCTCTTTAGTGCGCCTTTCACAGCGGCGGACAATGCTCTGGGCGCTGTTAATCTGGGCACTGTTCACGCCCAGGATGTGGGAGGACGAGGGAGCAATGCGACATATAGACTCGTAACACCACACCCCGGGTCTGACTCGAGAAAATACAGAGAATTATATTTCCTTCCTGACTTGCAGAAAAGTGGGGATCTTTCAAGCGGAAAAAAAAGAAAAAAAAAGTAAAACAAATAAAAAACATTTTTGGCTGATTACTCGAGGCTGACTCCTAAATACAAAGAGGTGGCATGCATGTCTTCCTATTCATTGATTTAGGAGCACAATTAACACATTACAAAAATAAATAATGATTTCCCGAATGTGTAGCAAACACACTACAATCTAAAGTTATTAATCACACCAGATCCAGGGTAAACTGCCATCTGAGCTGAACACGATGGAGGCCGGTGGGGAGATTTGGTGGCTGTGCTGAACGTGAGCAAACAATAAAGACATCTTTATGTAGCAGTTCACTCTTATCTTAATTGCACTCATTTTATCGGCCTCAAAAGGATGACATGCTGAGATGGCTTTGCCAGGATTCACACCGCAGCACTGAAGATCCCCTCCAAATGTCAGCTACAGTTGTAAGGTACAGGGTGTATCAGGATCTAAAACATCTGTGAGAGGAACAGAGAAGGTGTGAAGTAATCTTTTACCTGACACAAATGAGTTAGACGTGATTAAAAATGATTAGAGTTTTCACAGCTGTGAAGATGTGCACGCGGGGACTGCCTTTACTGGCGGCGGAAAAAAAAGTCCCCAGTGTATCACGCCGCCAGTAAAGCATCCAATCCCTGCGTGCACATCTTTTGTCTCGTTTGTCTCCCCGCGTGCACGCTGGAATCGTATCGATTCCAAAAGGTCTCTGCCTGGCAGAGCAGCGCATGCGACGCTTTCACCAGGCCGAGACCTAAAAAGCAGAGGGAGGATGAAGTGAAGTGAAGAAAGGAGCTGTTATTTTCCCTAACAATAAAAATAATTGTAATGCTTCATTCTGGAGGGTGCGCTAAGTAAACACGTTCTTGTTGCAAAGGATGCAGGAATGTGTTGTTGCTGCAGCAGCCTCACCCGAGCTACAAGCCACTAGCTAGAATTAGTGCAGCAGGCCTGCTAGGGGGTGCCCTCTTTTTTGACAGTAGCATCCCCCGTCCCCCCGCCCCTCGATGTCGATTGCAGACAGGGGCTCATTCACAGCAGTTGCAGCCTCCAGGCTGGATTTTAGGCGGGTAATTGTCTTTGCCATTTGTGACTTTCCAAGCTGATCAGGGCTCCCACTTAACCAATGACAGTAGTTCTTCTTGTGGCAGTTTCTACTTCAATGTAAACGTAGGGAGAACCCAATATACCCTTGGAGGCTTGGGCAAATCAAATAATAACAGGTCAAAGTGCCTACAAAGGATTTTGTTTCAGGATGATTCTCTAATTATTAATCCTGGAATTTCTCTGCGGGTGAGTCTACTCAGAACACAAACCCAAATGTCAATCGACTAAACCAATAAATGAATATACAAAGCACAAACACAGAAATATCTTTTGTTGAATATACAAAAATATTTATATGTATAAGTCAAGTTAAAAAGGAGTACAAATGAACAATTAATTCAGCAATAGATCATGAAAGAGGTAAGCCTAAATTTGTCCTACACTTCATGAAAAAAACATCTATTCCAATGGAATCAACAATGACATATCTCCTGATGAGAATAATGGTCAATTGAATATAATAAGTATTGCGGAAATAGATGATGGAGTCGATGTTTCGGCCCAGCCCTTTTATCTGTCCGTGATTAGTGCTGTACCTAAAAACGTTCTCACCTTGAACTACAGAAAATGCAGTCCCACTCATTATCCCTACCATCCACTCAATTGCAGTGCTCAGGAAGTAATACTCCTCCGCCTTTTGCCAGCAATGTCCTCATTTTTAATTTCTGAAGGTATCCTTGTCTCCGTCCTTCCACACTTCAGTATCTGCATCTCCACCCTTCAGTCACAAGAATGCAGTCAATAAATGTCCACTGTCTGGGGAAGCTGTAGCCACTATCCATTGTGTACCATGCTGTCCAAGATGGATCCCAGTGGTCCCTAGTACTTAAAATCTCACTACAAACAGAGTCATACTACCACAGGTGCTACACATTCACTGCACATACTCACACTTGGCATACAGGCAGAATCTCAGCACAAGGGTCTGGGGTTCACTATAAAGCAGAACTTTACCTAAGTGGAGTCAGTAGACCACACTCTATGCTTACCCAGAAAAAGGTCTGGTCTTAACTAAGAATTCACAAAATGTGTGCTGGTGCCACAGCTTTGTGTAACAAACCCAGGTCATGGGCAGTAAGGACAACTGCCAGCCAAGAAGGCACATTTTGTGTGCTTCTCCGGGTCATAGAGCAGGCTCTGACACCTGAGCCTTAGTTCTCACCCTAGATTAGTGAGTCCACACAGCCAGACAAAAAGTTACGGCAGTAGTACAAGCCTATTTGCCATGCAGGGAACATTCCCACCCACCACCACACCATGAAGCCTGCAGGTGAGTGGTTTATAAATGAAATATATAAGTAAATAAGATGGCAGCATTGTCCTAACTTCCCAATTTAAGTCTGTAAACGTTTTTAAAAGTATTCCTGACTTTGCGTGGAGAGACGAGTATTTGTGATTGTTGTTCTCATATGAATTTACCTTAAAGAAATGAAAAGACAAGAGGTATTTGGCAAAACAGGAACAAGTTGGTTTCATTGAACAGCGGCCGGGAGAGTATCGACAGAGTTGCATCTGAAAAACGTCTCTCGCTGTACTGAGTTTCGGCCGACAATATATACATCTTGTGAGGTACAATAAACCAATTTTGCATTCTTGGAAAAGCATCTTAGTCATTAATAACAAGTACAGTTATCTGATAAGGGGTCACAGGTGGTTCTCAACCTCAGGGAGAGCTAGTGTGGGCCAGAATGTGTATGTCCAGAAATCTGGTGTGCAGAGCGGGTGATCACTATGTGTGTTGTACATGTTGGTCCTGACTGGCTGAGTTTTCCTATCTACATGTGGCATCTAGCTTTGTGGTATTTTGGGGAACGTGTGCCTCTGGTCAAACGTGTTTTATTGAGGCCAATTTCCTTGGACCTGTTTGTGGTGCAACTGTCTATCTGTGGGATCGATCAGGGTTTTCCCTGGGTGCGCGCTTGTCTTTGGGCTAAGTGAGACCCCCACCTGTGACCTGTCAGTCGATAGGCATGGGTTGGGGTCGCAGGGCCTGTCTCACCACGTATCTCTGACACGGGGTTGATGGAGTGTTCACCTTGGGTGAATCCAACAGCAACAACACGAGTTTGTTAGAACTTCTACAGATAATGTGGCGTTCAATTATATCATTTTTACCGACATCCTTAGTATTGTGCGTACTGTTCTAATAGCGTACATCAATATTGTCTTTACTGATATTGACAATGCTATGCATGCGTAGATCATAACATACTTTGACATTGTTTCTACTGGTATTGACATTGTTTTGCGGTCATAGTTTATGGCATATGTTAACATTGCATTAATTGGCATTGCAGGTGTCAGCCTGCACATTGACATCGTATTCACCCATACTAACATGATCCATAACAGAGAGTCTGTATGGGCCATGGAAATCAGCAGTTGTGTCCAGCCATCTCTTAAACCCAGATTGAGCATAAGATTAAACTGTTCCTGCAAGAACATAGAATTCCACTACATCAAGATACCACTATTTATGCAATTGGCCACTCCAGCAAAAGTAAATCTAACCATAGACCAAACCCTGACACTACCTCGCCTACTAACTCAGATCTTTGTAACTATTTCAAATGATTGTATGGGCCTGCCTGAGGACCTACATTTCCAAAGTAGGCAAAGTGTTTGGCATAGAGCCGAAAGTAGCCACCAGAACATACATGCCCTCAATCTGCAGCAAAGTGTTTGGCGTTTCACAGAACAAATTCTGAGGAGCTTTTGTGAGACAGAAAATTGTGTAGAAGGATGCAAATCTTCTGATTAATTTTTATATGCCCCATTAGTTTTTGGATTGCCATTCTCAGGCTCTAGTAGGCCAATTGCCAGTTGAGGCACCTGGGATGGCTTCCTGATTGAAAGGCTATGCTGGAGAGTCAACACCCAGACATGGGATCACAATTGGAATTGGCACCACTCCTTACACATGTCACTCTTGATACTTGACTTACTTGGAGAAGCCTAGGGTGATAGCCAGCATCCACGGGAGCGAAGAATAGAATTACCACTCTACCCTAAGGTATAACCACCTTCAGTAATATCACCTAAACTGAGAAATAAGTTACACCTCAGGGAAGAGCCGGGAACATGAAAGGATCGCAGGGTAGCCCAACAGGGAGGTTGATAGTTCTCAGTGGTTAGATGCCAGATAATGATTCAGAAGAACTTCATATTCCTTATAGTTGCAACAATGATAGGAGTAGAATGTCCCTTCCAAAAGGAGTAGGTAAATCCAGAGCTATTTACTTCCAAGAATATACAATTGCTAACTACAACAGAGCGCTTTACTCGCGGTCGGCTGGTAGGGCCCTTACGGGCCCTACCAGGATTGCGGTCCGTGTATGGAAGGCGGCTAACGTTGCGATGGGCTGGAGTGAGCGTTTAACGTGCGCCACTCCTCTGTTCGACTCAGACCGCTTGGGAAGCCTCTGGACAACGAAAGGCTTCGAGCGCTGGGATACGATCGGCATCAGCAGAGTGGGGGACCTGTGGGTTAAAGGTGCGGTTAAATCCTTCGCGGCGCTTAAGCGCGAGTATGAGCTTAGTGACAGAGAGTTCTTCCGTTATGCACAGGTTCGGCACGCCCTGCTTTCGGTCTTTGGGGAGGGGACCACGGTCCCTTCTTCTTCGCCTCTCGAGGACCGCATACTCGATGGTCACGTCCCCGACAGTACTATCTCCCTGATTTACAAGAAACTGATAAACAATCGGGCTGACCTCTTGGTGCGTCTTCGGGAGGCATGGACGGGAGATGGGGTGGAGCTGGACGATGAGGACTGGCAGACTGCACTGTCCTCCCCTAAGGAGGTGGCCATCCCGGCCCGTCTCCGCCTGGTCCAGCTTAAGATTCTCCATCGTGTATATGTGACGGGCCCCCGCCTGGTCTCGATGGGGTTTTCAGACGACGGACTCTGTAAGCGTGGCTGCGGGCTCAGTGCTACCTTTCTCCATATCCTATGGGAATGCCGCGAGGTGGCGGAATACTGGCGCCGGGTGCATGATATTATGAGACGAGTCACCGGGGTCGCTCTGCTGCCGGAGGTGCGTCGTTGTGTGCTGAATGTATGGGAGCCCAATGACTACAATGCGGCTCAGGCTCGGTGGGCGGCCCTGGGGAACATGATTGCAAAGAGAGATATTGCACAGCTTTGGGGTTCCCAGCGGCCTCCCACCGTGTCCGTCTGGAAGGAGAACATGGACTGGTGCATGTTCAGGGAGAAAACGGTGTATGTGGCTCGTGGTAAACCGGGGGCTTGGGGTAAAATTTGGGGGCAGTGGAACGCGTATCGTGGGTCTATCTGGGCTCCCCCTTTGGTGGATACGTCCGGGGTGGCCTCGTCCCCCTGATCCTTGAGGGTTCCTTGTGCATCTTGTACTTTGGAGCACAGTTTTGGTTCTCTCGTGGCCCCCCCCTCCCTCTCAGGTCTTCTTTTATTGACCGCCCTCGGGTGGTTGGGTGTTGACTCCCCCGGCTGGTGTTCGCCGCCCTTCATAAGTCGTTTCGCCTTGTTTGATGTATTTTCTATTTTCCTTTTTTGTTGTTATTTATACTAAAAGTGTGTATTCTGATTTCCCTTATGTGCAGTCTGATCTACTGTGATAGTGCGGAGCCCCTGTGGGCCAGTCATTGTTTTCTGATATGCTGGAACACTTCGACTACTAGCGGCCGGCCCTGGTGGTTGTAGGCCCGTGTTTGTAACCCTTTTTTATGCACAATAAAATCTTTTAAAAAAAAAAAAAAAAAAAAAAAAGAATATACAATTGCAGAGCGGTGCACACCGGCAGGGTTGGAATTGTCAATAAAGTTTTGTTGCGAAAACACGAATCAAACAAAAAACGTAAACGCCACAATCCACTCTGCAGTCTGTGACAGCGGTCCAGTCTCTATACCAATATGCCAGCAGATACTTGTGAGGAGGTATTTAACTTGTACCAGCTACTGAGTAAATCAACCTGGACCGTTTGGAAGGTCGTTAACAGAGTCAGGGCAGCGAGTAACTCATCACAGCTGCACGCGCGCCGCGCGTGTAACGTACCAGAAACGCCAGCGTACAGAAGCGGCGGATGTCTTCCCGATGCTGGCGCTAACTTCTCAATAGGCTGGTGACATCCGCGACGAGTGATAGTGATCCTCACAACCCCTTTGGTCGAGCGTGGAAGAGGAAATGAAACTGGCAAAGTTCCCAGCAGGCGTCACGGCATGGTTCAGGGAGTCCGTGACAAAGAAAGAGGACACAAAGTTTTGGGCGCGATCCTTGAAACAAAGTGTAAGGGTTAACTCCAAGGGCAACGAGACATGCAGGGAAGATAAACCTCAAAGGGATGCAGGAGGTTACTTCAGTGCGGCGGAGTTCCGATGTCCGTGGAATCCAATGAATCCAGATACAGGTGAGGCAAGGTTTACATCGAGGTTCCCAAGAGCTTCGAAAGCCAAGCACCGAACTCAAGGAGGAGCTTAGATTTAAACACCTCCTGAACCAATGAGCTTGTTCGCAGAGGAATTGGGACGGTACACAACCCTAGAGCCAGAATGGTGCATTATGGGAGTTGTAGTGGGAAGGAGGGAAGTGTGAATAATGCGCAAGTGGAGGAGCGTGTGACAACACAGGTAACACCTGTATGGGGGAGGAGCATTCTGGAAAGCAACCAGAGCTGCAACTTGTGGTTCAAGAGGGGCCAATGTTGAATCAGTGAAAATCAGAAACAAGAATGAATGGCAATTTAGCAGTCTTGTTCCTTAGCTCATCTGTAATATGGACCTCTGGATCAACTTCATTATCTTGGTGGGCTGGGTTGTGTTCACAGAATAATGTGAAAAACTCTCCCTTTGAAAAGCTCTTTCCAGACAAAGGTACGGTCATTTGAGAAACCTGTGCCCAAGAAGTGGGGTGAAAGCAGGTTGCAGGCGCTGGCTCTTGCCTCAGATATGGTTTCCATGTCTTAAAATAATTTTAAACAAATAATGTAATATACGTTTCAGGTCAAAAATGTGGGCAGTGATTTGATTTACTTTTTATTGCTCTACCTTTTACTAAAAATATTTTTCTCATTGGGGGAAGAGTCTGGATTTATGGTGGTCTAAGTATTTGACCCAACGGTTTGCTTTTGATTTGCAGGAGTCAGTGCTTGGCAAGGCACTGGGCTCTTGATTATTAGCTTTCCAGCTTTTTGAGGCATCTGAAGTCAGTGTTTAAAGTTTAGGTATCTTGTTCACACCATCACAGACACAACAGCACAGATGCTAATTGCATCTTTTTATCACTGGTCTAATTTTTTTTACACCATACGCCTAAAATCTTCATGCAGTTATCAAATGAACATGTGACCTCAAACGTGAAATAATCATGTAATGGATATGCTCCCTGACTATCGAAGCTAGAATATCAAGGTATACAAATATAAAGGACCACCTATCAAAAGGTAAGTAAGTATAGATTTTCTATACCTAACTCCACATAGAAGTACTTTGATGATACATATATATCTTTAAGGTATATAAATGTGATGTTAAGGAGTGTAAATCTATACTTCTTACCTACGCACTTACCTTACAATATTTTGGTCTTCGATTTATGGTCCATGATATTCTTCTTTCATCTTGGCATTCTTAGCCTCGAAATTCAGTAGTACAATCCACGTAATGGGAAATCTGTTGAGTAAAGAAATGTTTGTGCAGGTGTCCAGCAGCACAAAGCATGTCAAGCCGTCTCTGGTGCCTTGGGCAGAGGATATATGAAAAGATCTCCCCGCCTGGAATCACTGTTCCACAGGGTTCATTGAATGAGAGCTGCTTCTTCAGTTGCTTCTTGTGGTGCCAGATCTTTAGTCTCCATACGCACCGTGCTCAGGGTTTTTTCCTGTTCCTCTTGTCCCTTTTCAGTCTTTTGCTTGTCGGTCGTTTCTTCTCCCCCTCTTCCACTGGCAAATTTGTCAGCTATGCCTTTGACTCCAGTTTCCTTCTTCTTCTCTTCAGTTATCTCTTTCCCGCTTTCAATACAGTTTCTTTGCTGGCTTCTTCACCTGGTTCTTCCAACTCTTGTATTCTGTTATTGCCATATTCCTTCTGCAGTTCCCACCAACATCTCTCAGCTGGTATAGCTCTGCTTGACTTCGTATTCTTGTTTTGTAGAGTGTGGGGTCTAACGGGAAGAGTAGTGTAGCAGGGGTGCCCTGGTGCAACCTTGGACTTGGAGGAGTAAAATACATCAATAATTAGGGTTCAATGGGCTCCTCAGAGTTCTGGCCCCTGTACCACGGTACCTGCTGCACCAATGGTAGCTACGCCCCTGAAAGAGTACTGAATCTGGCTCACATTCTGCTGCTTGCATATGCCAGTCTCGATAGTAGGTCGTTTCTGTGTGTTATCTAGAGGTTCCCCCCCCCCCCAGTTGCAGACCCTAGAGCCCTAGTTTGGTCTCCACTTTTAACCTGTTTAACCCCTATATAGTCTTGCATTTTGTGGTTAAAAATCCTGATATGTTTGCATAAACGGAGTCTGGGTCTCTGCAGTCTGCAGAAGAACAGACGATTTAGGCCTAGGGCCTTGGCAGAGTCAAATCAGCGAGGATTCACAAAACCTGTTTCAAATCAACCGGTTAAACCAGTTTAGGTATCCTGTCACCAACGTCACGCGGGGCTGGCACGTGACTGTCCCCTATACCCAGCAACGCAGGTTAGTAGCATTTTAAAAGAAATATGAGTAGACACCCATGTTTCTGAAAACATATTGATGTTGTACCTCTGAATATTGAATACTGAATGTTGTGTGCAAAAATATATCTTCTAGGTACGTAAATGTGGAATTAAGAATTGTAAATCTATACATAGCTGCAAGCACTTAACCTTCAAAATAGTTTGGCTCTTGATATTTTGGCCACTATATTTTGGTACCACAGATGCAATATTTTTGTTGCTACATATTCTCATATACCACACGAGCAGAGGGACCCATTGGGTTAGGTAGTGTAGGAAAGTTTTCTTAAATTGCGTTTGTTTTAGTATAAACAGTGGGCCAGTTGAGGTAGACCCCTGGCTATTTTTTTGTGGTCTGGCTTGACAGAGGCAGTGAAACAGGATATCTTGGTATCCTTGTAAATCGCTCCAATTACATAGAGGACATGGGCGTAGTTTTATGTTTTAGGTGTATCTGAAGTGCTGTTGTGCTTCTATATATAACTTATACTACATGCTGGACCTTAATAATTCTCCTACCATTCCTGTTCTAACCACAGTAGGGCAATATATATATATATTTTTAAAAACATTTTCAGGTGTTTTCCATAGAGATCAAATCAGTCTAAACTCTATCTTATATATCTATTCGGGACTCAAAAGTTTGAGCACAGGAGACACCCACCCCTAACAGACCATGAAGCACCTAGCTAAATAGTTCTAGGTATTTAATTTTGTCTCCTTTCTTCATTTTTATCACTGCATTGTTATATGATATGCAAGAGACTAACCTTATATATGTCACAAAAGACTAGAGTTAGTCTACTCACCCTTATCACTCGTCTGTTGTTAATTCATTTGGGTCATATAGAGCTACATATTTTAAACGTTTTTGGTAAAAGCGACCATGTCTCTGGTCGAATATTGTGCTAAGTTAAGTTTACTGTACCTCCTTGTTCACCTATTTCATTAACAACAATTTTTGCTCCTGTTTGTATTTATCTCATAGGTTATCACTAATTATGATACCAGTTGAAAGATAGGTCCTCTGTTTATATCTAAGCCCACCCAGCACTCACTAATTGCAGTGTAGGAGGCAAAGACACAGCCCTGATGAATGCCTTAGACCCACGGCTGATTAGAGGCAGAAACATGTTGATATTGGCATAATTATATGTACAGTGACTCATACAGGTCATTACACCTAAGTATGCCTCCTGTATTTACCCCTTGGTAATCTTTTAGTCAACCAGGGATACCACCAACTTAAAGGATACTTTAGTGGATTATCCCATGTTTTTTTTTAAATCATAAACAGGACCTAAATCATTGTCCTGAGAAAAAAAATATCTAAGAACTCCCTCAGAAAAGCCCCATTCTGAGGTCGAGTCTGGCTTGGTAGTAACATCTTACCAGGGTGGGACAAGGTGGCAAATGATGAAGCATGTCACATTATTTGAGTGAGCCATCCTCGTCCAATTCTTGGAATTGCCTTGAATTTAAGAAACAAACAACTAGCAGCATACAGAGAACTCATTGGGTCTCTGTTACTAACCAGCTGACTTGCTGATTAAGCAAACAGCATTTCTCTGAGGGTATCACGCCACTTTTTGTGTTTGTTTGACAGAGCAGCTGTCGCCAGACAATGATTTTAGCATTACTAGAGGGGTGTTGACCCCACCCAAATGTTGAAACATACATGTTTTGATAGGGCACTTCCACAAAAAGTGCTTTCCCTCAATGCAGCTGTGATCATTTTGTTTGTTTACCCAGCTGTTTAAGCTTGAACTTTCAGGGGTGAGCGCATGACATTGGAATACTATTAAAGTGTCTTCGATAACTAGATAAGTTATATTGTTTTTCTCTGGCAGCAGCACAGAGGGGAGCAGTTGTGTTAACCTATGTGGGTTTTTTGGTGTGCCTAACAGTGCAACTGTCACCTGGACTTTTAATCAACACCAATTTATTCTACAGCTCCTTACATCCACACAAATACGTATCTATTCCCATGCTATTCACTTGTAATATTTTAAATTACCATACCAAATTCCTTTAAAGCCAGACCTATTGCAATTGCCAATGCTTGTTTTATTATGAGTGTGACTAGTACTTTCTTAAAAAACTCAGTGATCCATTCACTTGTTTTTCTTTAGCTATATTCCTTTGGGCCTGTATGAGAAGGAGGAAACTGTGTTTGGCTGAGAAGCCACAGATGCTTCAAGAGGCCATCTGACCTATATAACTTATCACTCAGTACTTTATGGAGCTAATTAGAGGGGAAATTGAGGGAGGAATTGACATAACTTTTAAAAATAAATGTTTTTATAAGGTAATTAGTACCTGTTTTAGGGGCTTTTAAATGCGATGGCTGCATTGTGTAGAATTAATTTTAGAAATTTTAGACATCTTAGGTTCTATACACTATTTGGGAAGATGTTGGGTGTTAGGAATTCTGAACTCGGATATGTTAATCACGCTGTGAATAAGTAAGCAGGTAATTGTCTATTTGGCGGACCTCGAGTGAAGTTCTTCGCGTTCATTCCATCTACCTGTGGTATTAATTAATTAATTCGTTTCCTGGATAATGTTAGGCTCGAAGTGTTGTCAATACGCACTCCTCAATGCCATTTTTATCTTGTATTTTCTACTAAGATTTTATGTATTATTTTTAACCTGTATTGTACTGTTATGATCTATGTTTTTTAAATGGATCGAATAAAGTTACTGAATTGATGTGAGTGTGACTAGAGTGATGTTTGCCAAATACAACGAGGATGGATGGGTTGGTGTAACAACAAGCATGCAGGTGGTCAAGTGGGCGGGCATCTGGGGCACAGACTGAGCTGTCCGACAGGTTTTCTCTTGCTTAGCTCAGCCAGGTATGACTCACTTCTTGTTTGAGGTAAGGCTCTAAAGCTAATCTATTTTCATTGCATTGAGCACCCTTCCCCACCCTCCCTCCTCTCGCAGGACTCGAAACCTGGAGCCCTGGTGTTCTCGAAGGGGATTGGATGAACTGCAGGGCTGTCAGTCCACTGTATTGTACTTATTTGTTTATCCCAGGTATTATATAGCGAATGTAGCCCTCATTCGACGTCAGAGCGCTTTACAAAGCTGTAGAAAAAATGGATTCAGACCAGATTCAGTCAACCATGTATATTATCAGTGGTCAAAACATATAGGCCTGGACTCTGAGATGAGCGGGAATGCCGAATGCGATGATGTGATGTGTTATGAAGTCATTATCGGGGAAAGGGGTAATTTCCAGTGTTGTCTTTATGCTAATTAGTGTTTTAAAAACACGTAACAAGCTGTCTCTTTTTGGTTCCGAACACTGGCAGCTGTGGTAAGGCTTTTCTTCCGAACCACCATGCGAGAATTCTCTGTGGTGCCCCATGAAGGGAGCGCGCGAGGTGCCGGAAGCGGCGGTATCTTCCGACTATGAATCATTCTTCTGGAATGTTCTATGCAGGGGTGATTCCCGCCGCAGTATCTTCCTAGCGTGTCTTCTAAGGCTCTTAAGCACAGGGCCAGGCCCTTTCAACAGGTGTTAAGCGACACAGTCCTATCCATACCAGTCTGCTGCTGGCTGTGACAGGCCCGGCATGGCAACGGCCCAGGCTTCCAAGAGGCAAATATTATACAAAACCGCACTGCGCCCTGCAAACACACACCCCTGCTAGGCAAATCTGTTTCTAGTAGGTTTAACAATGCCTCAGAAAACTGTGGAAACAGGTGCATGCGTGCTGGATCTAATCACTGAAAAAACGAGTTCATATTCAAGAAGTTAGTGCTAGGGAAGCATTAACAAGGCAAAAAGGCCTGGTGTCGCCAGCCGGTCCTTTTGCTTTGCCAATTATTGTTTTATTTTGTTATAGGTTATGCAAAACCTTATCGGTTGGGGAGCTACTAGGCCCCATCAATCTAAAACAACAGTAGCAAAAACGTAAAATATTTTTAGTCTCAAAAAGCACCCATTGCCATTGTTGTCCCTTGAACTGAAGGGAGCTACATTGTGTGTAGATTTGCTCCTTGTGATAGGGCAGAATACACTCAATCACAGTGAGGTAAGCCAATGGCTGAAGTGGGCCAACCCACAGTCCCATGCTGTATGATAGTGGGTGGAAGAAACATCTGATTGGCACAACAACAGGCCAATGGATAAAGAGGGCTGGCTAAAGGCCCCTATGAGTGAGCATATTATACATATCATTTTAATAAAAGCAAAAGGTCTTGGGAGACACCAGATTTAAGAAAAACATCCTATGATTACCTGGTTACTACTGACCTTAGACTCCCAGGCAAACCGTTCTAGAGATCTGGTAATACAGGCCCAACCAGCCTTCCCATTCAAGGCATGTGGCCAAATGTCATACAGCCAATCTGCTTGCATTGATGTTATATCAGAGCTCAAAGCCGCTCTGCTCCAAGCATCCCATCGCTTTTAATTATTATTATTTTTTAAAATATCCAACTGTATTGAGGTTTTACAGCATGAAAGCATATCACACAATGGGAAAAATGAAGGAAATACAGGAGTAACATTGTGGTGGGCATTGTTATGCAGGACATACAACATCATCATGTTTATGTATTATTTTATTTACATATTTTCGTATAGGGCGAAACCAGGCACACTCATGAACTGAGTGCTGTATCAGCGGTACAACACAGGTAGACAGGTAGAAATCAGGGCATGGATGAGAATTGTGCCATGCGGCGGTAAGATTATGGCAATCATGCAGAGTACAATTGAGCAAAACACCACGAAAACTGATGTGGTGTTGCAGGACTTAGCGAATAGAAAAAAGTTTCTAATCAGATTCTAGTTTATCGCGAGAGGAAGCACAATAGGGTATATGTTGAGGATAAGATCGTTCTAAGTGGAGGAATAATTTGTTTAGAATATGCGGCAAGGAGGGATCCTCACAAAGCAAGCGAAGTACCTGGGTGGTATGGTGGGAGTCATGATCCAATGAAAGACAGAGCGAAAATTGACACACAGAGCATTATTGGTTCCGGAGCCACTGTGCACAGATAGTGGAAGGGAGGTACGCAAGATGGCAAGTTGCAATTTATCTAGGAAGTGTATCCTTTATTTCTGCGTCTCCCTCAAGTGTGAAGGTTTTTAATCGGCCTTGATGTTCAGCGGAAATTGCTTTCTAAAGGGGTAGGGAAAAATAGAAAGATGCAACTTATTTGTATGGAATTTATCCATGACGTTTACCCTTCATTTGTATGGATCTTGTAAGTAGGATGCTGTTGCGTTCTGCCTTCGAGAAGTTGAGAGTAGGTGCCTTCATAATGGAGAAAGGCAGGGAGATCCAGAGTTTAGGGGACCTATCACTTACAACTGAGTTCTTCAATTGCTAATTAAAGACTAGTTTCTGCTTCAGTTTTGGGCTGTCTAGTGTCTTAAATAGCTAAGAGCTCAAACAGATGTATTTACCACAACCAGCCATGGTAAATGCTTCTTTATTAGTCACTATACTTTAAAGGCATGTGCTGCTTTTGGCTGGAACTTTAGTAGCATTTATTGACAACTCTTGAAATAATTGCAGAGTACAACAAAACACAATATCGAGTCACAAGGTAAAATAACACAACAAAAACAGTGCACAAGACAACATAACAGTCAAGACAGAATGGAACAACCCAACACAATATTAACACAGGATGTAATATCTTAGCACAAATTAAAGAGAGAGACCTCTTATCTGACCTATCTTTTTTTGTATATCGTGTTAATCACTAATTCTTTTTCTGGTCTGGCAGCATAGAAAATGGAGCGAAAAACTTCACAACACATGAGATTGTGTATTTAAGCAAAGTATGGTTCTCAACCGCCCCCATCAGTAAGAGAAAACACGAAGGGTGTTTTGTTGAGGATTCAGGCACCTAATCAGTCTAGATGGAATCTATATAAGGTCCATTCACAGTGTGGCCTTACCTCTTCATTTTGTCTTACCGAAATACGTAGGATGATCAATAGTCTAAGGTATCAGGACACAAAACTCTCCATGCCTGCCCATTTCTAAGAGGAATTACCCTCAAGAAGTCTTTTGTGCCTAATGCCCTATTTGAAATATGGATCAAGCTTTTTAGAACCGGAGGCAACGTCAATAAATACACAGAGAACCCCCACTCTTCTCATCGTATCGACGACAAAGACACCTCCAAAATATACTTTGGTCCTGAAGAAGGAGACGCGAAAATTGCACATAGTCTCTGAAACGTACGTAGACCAAGAGTACCAACCATACATCTGGGAGACCCATAGAAAGAATCCAACGTCAACGTCCTGACTATACAATCATAGGATTCTGTACGAACTATTCAAAATCCAACTCCTTGGATTGCAATATAGTAGGATCTCATACCAGAGTTGGTTCATGTTTTTACCAAAAAAAACTTACATTTTTTTTGTTCTCTTTTTTTCCCTTATTCTTGTGTAGAATGTCTGGTGGTACGTAAGAGTGATTGATAGGTGAGAACGTGAATGCAATGTTCTTTTGGAAACGATCATTTTGGGGGTTCCTTGTATGAGCTTTTTAAACTGTTTTGCCTTTCAAATTTGTTCATGTAAATCAATCAGTAAAGAAACATCTGTGTAGTAATATTTGAACTGTATACAAATCACACACTAAAAGAACATATATGAATGTTTTATTATCTAAAAAAAAGAAAATAATAAAAAGAATGAAAATGTTTTTGAAATAACTTTGTTTCCTGGGGTTTTTGTAAAGAATTAGTGATTAACACGATATACAAAAAAAGATAGGTCAGATAAGAGGTCTCTCTCTTTAATTTGTTTTTCTCCCCTCCTCTTGGACCTAAAAGTACCTAGGGGAAACCTTTGCACATATAATATCTTAGCACAAAGCCAAACTAGAACAAAAACCAGCTAAACATATCAATACTACAACAAAATGCAACACATGAAGTTTGGACATATAATCTTGTCACACATTATCGCCTCCAAAAGTCTGGCATCACATAGCGGTGGTAGGGTGTTTCCACCACTCACTTCCCTTCTTACCAGCAAGGAATATGTAATTGCACAAGACGAAAATGTTTTGCGAACCGTCTGCCCTCTTGTGTTATATCCTGCTTTGTGTGTCAAATCAAGAGTTTGAGTGTAAAAGACAGCTGGGTTGAGCACAGGCACTGTTTGGTATGTCCAGTGCTTGAAATAGTAATATAAAAGTGCAGCTGCCGACCATCTCTGCATACCTGTTTATATGAAAAACCCGGCACCTGAAAGATGATATGTATCAAGCTATCGTCTTGGAGAGACTCCTCCCAGAATATTTTCTGACTGGACGAACATGTTTGCCTGGATGGACTCTTTCCATGATTATAAGGTCTTTCTGATATTAGCACGTATCCTACAAACTCTATGAATCATTTGGATTTATTTCAAAAGAAAAAAACTCTCCGCACCAGGAGTATAAAGAACTTTAATACACTCGAGCCCTGATGAAGTTCAAAACTCGTTTGAACGAAACGCGGTGGCTGGGTGTTCTTTTATGGATATGGATTATAGAAAAGATAAATATACTTTGAAACACATACTTGATCTCTGTGGACTACAATATGGCCCGGTGCACCTTTCCATTCATTAGTTCACCTCCAAAAGTCTGCCATCACATAGCGGTGGTAGGGTGTTTTCACCACTCCCTTCCCTTCTTACCAGCAAGGACATGTAATTGCATAAGACAAAAGTGTTTTGCAAACCCCCCGCCCTCTAGTGTTATATCCTGATTTGTGTGTCAAATCAAGAGTTTGAGTGTAAGAGACAGCTGGGTTGAGCAAATGCACTGTTTGGTATGTCCAGTGCTTGAACTAGTAATATAAAAATGCAGCTGCTGACTATCTCTGCATACCTGTTTATACGACGAACCCAGCACCTGAAAGATGATACGTATCAAGGTATCGTCATGGAGAGACTCCTCCTAGAATATTTTCTGACTGGACGAACATGTTTGCCTGGTTGGACTCTTTCCATGACTAAGAGGTCTTTCTGATATTAGCACTTATCCTACAAACTCTATGAATTATTTGGATTTATTTCAAAAGAAAAAAACTCTCCGCAGCAGGAGTATAAAGAACTTCAATCCACTCAAGCCCTGACGAAGTTCAAAACCTGTTTGAACGAAACGCGTTGGCCGGATGTTCTTTTATGGATATGGATTATAGAAAGAATAAGTATACTTTGAAACACATACTTGATCTCTGTGAACTACAATATGGCCGGGTGCACCTTTCCATTCATTAGTTCAACTCCAAAAGTCTGCCACCACATAGCGGTGGAAGGGTGTTTTACCGCTCACTTCCTTATTTACCAGCAAGGACATGTAATTGCACAAAAACGAAAATGTTTTGCGAACCGCCCGCCCTCTTCGGTTATATCCTGCTTTGTGTATCACATCAAGAGTTTGTGTATACGAGACAGCTGAGTTGAGCGCTGGCACTGTTTGGTGTGACCAGTGCTAGAAATAGTAATATAAAAGTGCAGCTGCTGACTATCTCTGCATACCTGTTTGATATTGACAAGTGCTGCTACTCTAACCTGCTCGTACTCTCCCTTTTAAATTAAAGAAGTGCAGGTACTCAGTACCTGACACCCGAGACTACATAACCACTTATACCACTGGATATATCAGATATCTCTGGTCTGAGCATCAACTTCCCTTCTATGGAAGTACCCACATAAGGGTTGAATGTTTGTTAACAATCCCTGTGCAGGTCTCAACATTCCACTGTGGTGGGTAGGTTGATGGAGTTAAATATGAGTGTGTGTGTGTGTGTGTGTGTGTGTGCGTGCATGTGTGTGTGTTTGTGTGTGTGTGTGCATTTGTCATATTACATTTTTATTGTGCGGTTTTTACAGTGCTGTATTGTTCTGTTTCCTGGAAGAGGAGGTGTATTTTAGACTGTTGTGTATGTAAGAGGATTGTTGATTTTCTCTTCCAGTCCATTTTGTGCATCCATGGATGGGTAGATGTAGTTCAGGGTGTTGGGTATGTGTAAGGGCTACTGATGTTTCCTTTCTAATGCAAATGTGACTTACTGGGTGGGAAGGTGTAATTCAGGGAGTTGTGTAAGGATTCCTGGATGGTTAGATGGGGTTGAGTTGTTTCTTTTTCAGTGCATAGATGGATTCCTGTATGGGAAGATGTAGTTTGTGGGATTGCGTACTTTTGAGGGCTGGTGGCAGTGCTTTAAGAGGACAAGTAGTGTTTGATCAGAAAAATGAAGGGAAAATATTGTGTGACATAAATACAGTTGCAGGAATATCGAGAACCAAAATATTGTGAAAGTAAGTTTCTACGGGCAGTGGCATAGCTTCAGGGGGAGAGTTTGGGGTGTGACACCCCTAATGAATGCATTCTTAGCTTGATAGTTGGGTCTAGGGGCTTGACTGTGGTCTGCTATCTCTGTTTAGCTCTCGCCTGACCCAGCTGGTCTGGCAAGACTTATTGAGAGGGCTCCAAAAAGTGCTACCAGGCCAGCCTAGAGCTACAGTGCATGTGCGCGGGCGCGCACGCCGCGCTTGACCGGGATTACTTTCACTATCGCGGCCGCATGGCCGCTTTGATGTTTGATCGTGATCGCGATCACTTTAACTTTCGCGGCCGCACGGCTGCTTTGCATAGCCAATAGGTCTCGCTTTTGGGACCTTATAAGTATTTAGTTATGCAACTGTTGCATGGCTAAACACTTATAAGGTCCCAAAAGCGAGACCTATTGGCTATGCCAATGCTTGTTTGTTTTTTCTCGCCCTGAGCCAAGAATAAAAGGAATAAGAGAGAGAGAGAGACAATCAATCATACCATCTTCCCTGCTTGTCCAAATTGTGTGATCCCAGGCAAATAGCTGATTTCACAGAGCCTCCTTTTTCTTTATTATTACATATGAGCACACTTTTAAATACTTGATTTAGGTATGTTCACAGTATAAGCACCTCTTAATTTGATTTAATAGACTGTAATGTTGCTCCATCTATGACAACAATCTAGGCCACCTTTAGGGTTTACATGATTACTGGCGTGCCTCTTAGTTCACTAGTGGCAGTGTCCCTTGGGGTTGGCCATGTATGTTTCTGAAAACTATCACTTTTAATAAATGTCTGTCTATGCATTGATATAATCTTATGTACTATAGTGAACCGCTTCAGCATGTTAAAAAAAATACACTTTTTCTTTTTAACTTTTAGGAGACTGTATCATATTTTCACATTCTTTGTTGCACAGTATACATGCTAAATGTTGTGATGGCTCGGCTCGTGCAAGGTCTCTTAGAGCCAAGCTTTATCCATAGCTCTGCTTGCCTTTTTAATTTACTTGCATACCCTTCTCCATTTGCAGCTTGATACGTGGGGGAAGTCAGTCACTTAATAAAATGATTGTAAAAGGCGAGGACAAGAAACGTGCTGCAAAATACTTACCCCCTGATTGTTTTTTTCAGACTTAAACCTGTGGGCTGTTAAGGTTTAAAAAAAAAAACAATAATAATTTGGTAAACGAAACTTGTTTTGTGTGGCGTCCCATTAAAAGCTTTCATTGGCTCCCCGCTAGGGCAAGAATACAATTCAAGGCCATGTGTCTGGCTCACAAAGCCTTTTGAAGGAAGGGCCCGGTCATTACCCACTCCTTCATCACCCCCTACCATCCCTTGCGGAATCTCCGTTCTAGCTCCTCCTTTCTTGCTGTCTCTGCCAAAATACAAAGATCAAGATGGGGCGGACGCTCTTTCTCTTTTAATGCCTCTAATCTTTGGAATGTCCTTCCTCTAAATCTCCGGAAGGAGCCAAACTTATTGGCATTCCGGAAACTTCTGAAAACCTGCCTCTTTAAGGACTCTTTCTAAGTTCTCTGTCTGCTATCCATTTGCGTCAGTCCGCAGTGCTGGGAGGCCTCAGGGTAACCATGCGCTATATAAATATAAATTCAATCATTTCTTAATAGCAGTCTCCCAGCCAGGAATCTATATATGCACTGGAAAAGGAACATCGACAACCCTCACACATACATAATAGTCCAAATTACACCTACCCATCCAGAAGTAAACATATGGACTTGAAAAGAAACAACCCTCAAACATACACAACACCGCAAACTACATCTACCCATCCAGGGATCCCTGCATACACTGTAAAAGAAACCTCAGAAATACTAAAAAACACAAACAACACTCCAAGCTACATCTACTTATACTGTAATTCAAAAAATGCATGAAGAGAAACATCAGCAACCAGTCCTTGAAATGGAAATATATAGAAGTGCTTGCACTCATTACTGCAGAATGGGTTGCTGCTGAAAAATGCTGGTGGTTGTATGACTGACTATCGAGGAGAAAAATATGGTATGACATGATTATTGTTGCAAAAAATAGCTAGAACCAAAATATCGAGAAGATAAGTGCAAATAGGTAAGTATAGATTTACTATTCTTCACTCCACATCTACATACCTTTAAGATATATCTGTATATGTGCATGTGTATATATATAAATATGTGTGTATATGTATGTATATCTATATAGAGAGAGAGAGATAGAGAGAGTGAGAGAGAGAGAGAGAGAGCTAGATAGATAGAACAGACTGTTTCCATGAGGATCAGGGTTCATACTGCATTGCATTAGGTGGGCCTCTTTGTAGAATGGCACAGTCGGCGAAAAACAATGGGTTGGTTTGCCACTGGTTAGACTATTTGTATGCATTTATCCCATCACTTTTTGGGTATTTGATTGCCAGTGGCATGACTGTAAACTCAAGACTGGTGCAGGATACCAGCCTACTACTGCTGAGGTTTGTGAGTTCCAAAAAGTAGTCAATTTACACTCATTCAAGGAGTAATTGTACAGGTGCGGATTTACTACTAATTTGGTAAACCAGTCACTATGTATATTTAGGAACCTGATCCAAGCATTTTAATATTTAAGGAATCATTTAATGTTTGGAGGATACTGGCAAACCGCCAATAATTGGTGGATGCACTGCCTGCCCAATTTAGAGCGTATATTCAGGTATAGAGTCTAAGACCCTATTTATGTATGGCCTTTCAATTCCGATGGGGCAGGAAACAACAGTTTTCGCCTTTGGCCGACATTTTGTCTGGTGAAAGTAGCTGAAATCTGTGTGTGAAAATTTAGGAAACAATAAGGAATTACTGCAGGACCCAGAATTACAGATCCCCCAGTACCTCCTCATTTCAGGACTCTAAGGGTCCACTTTGCAATGGGCTAGATTTTTACCAACCATATCAATTTTCCATATAAACATAAGTCTGCCTTAGATAATAAATAACCCTCCCTATTAGCCCAGTAAAGGTTGTGTTAAGACAGGCCATTTTGTGGCTCTTTTGCCACGGCAACAACTGGAGGAAATCTTAAAAGAGCTGGGCTGACGCTGCTGTTGGAAAACACTCAACCTGGCCTAGTTGTGTTATCTGACTTCCAATCTGCCAGATAAGCTGCTTGAATGTGTGCTTATAATTCAGTCCAACAATGCTTGGAGTGCATGAGTCGCTCAATGCCTCCTAGGAGTGTTTAGAACGGGCTAAGGCACAGAGGTAGTCATTACGTTGATTCTGGATGGTTTAAATGTGGTGGTGGACAACAACCCTCTCAGGGCCTTGATCTTGTTAGACCCGTCAGTGGCTGTGAACATCATTGTCCATGACATTTTGCTTACAGAACTATGGATCTCGGTCTAAGGAGTAAAATACTAGAGCAGGTCTGATCTTTTCTGACCGACTTCTCCTTGACAATGTCAATGTTTCCATACCAGTCCTTCGCCCAGAATATAACATACAGTATAGAAGTACCGCCGTGGATCTGGGTAGTATCATATAAGTAATCCAACCAGCCTGACCTTCTCCAGCAAAACAAGCTACAGCTGTTATAGGAAACCCAGCCTCCAAGCAACCTGTACCACTGGGCGTGATTAACATACAGAAACAGAAAATCCAGTCTCCATCCAGTCCTTCTCACACTTGCTGTTAAATAGATTGAGGGATACCTGCAGTAATTCTACAGGGATGTTCAGGTTTGGCTTAATGGATGTTTCCTGTGGCATTTATCTGTCAAGCTTGTGGCAGTCCTCTGCTATAATCGTATGAAGATAATAAGAGTAAGGGACTCAGTGTGCTTACGAGAATTGCTGGCTGTTTGATGGATTAGGAATAAGAATCACGAAAGCATCGTACACAGGAAAAGGCGGCCAGCCCTTTTGGTATACATCTGATGTTTTCAGTGTGGCATTGTTGGAAAGAAATCTAGTCTTCACAGAAATCCCTGGAATCAAGGGACCAAATCACATTGAGTGATCACTTAGAGAGCTAAGCTAAGGAACAGTCTCTGCCACAAATTTGAGCTGACTGATATGAAAATTGTGAAGAGAAGCACTATTATACTTACTTAGAGGTAAATGGTTGCTTGTCAGACCAACTTCCAAGGCATGTGTTGCTTTTGGTTGGACCAATAGAAGCATTTGTTGACCAATCTGAATTAAACAGCAGAACATTACACAATAGCATACAGAAAACAACATAACAGAATAATTAAAACATAACAGGGCACATTACCACAGAACAGTCAAAATAGAGCAAAACACGTCAAATGCAGTACAACACAACAACATCACATTACAATGATGCAGCAAAATAGACAGCAGCACAACAGAAAAGGAATTCATCAACCCCAAAACAGAAGCCACACACAACATATGCACAAACATTCTTTTCAGACCATACCATCTCCAGAATCCTGTTTTAAGGATAGTGTTTGTACCATGATAAAGCGATACAGTGTTAGAGTGATACAGTGTTTGTACCATGATAAAGCGATACAGTGTTACAGTGATACAGTGTTTGCACCAAGCACTGCCTTAACTTACCATAAAGATAAAATGGATATTAATTCATTTTCCATACACAAGTCCATTTGCTTAGATACCAAATGGCCCTGCTCTCGTGCGACACCGTCCTTAGTTTCTCACTTTTTACAGAACAGAACTTTGCATTTTTGAACTTATAATTTTACTTTCGCGGTTATAAGTATAGATTTAAAATCTCAGCGTGCAAATTGCTGCTGGCAAAAAGAAGGACTAGTTGGAGATGTTATACATGATATGGAAGCATTGATGTGTTTCACCTATTGCACGTAACTATATTCCCCCGATGCACACAAATCTGTACAAAAAGTTCAGGATTGAAGTGCACATCACCAGTTGCTCTCCTTGATGCACAACACCCAGTGATCACCTCATCACATGCAACACTCATTGCTACTTTAATTCATAGCACACAGTGTTCCTTAGGAAATGTATCACTAGTGCTCTTCTGGTGCAGTACCGGATTAAACCCTGTGGAGGCCCCCAGGCAGTCAAAATTTCAGGCCCCCCCCCTCGCAAATTATCTCCTAATACCCAATGCACCGGATATTTTTACAAACTGACACCTGCCATAAGATGAGCTTTAAAGAGACAAACTGTTATGTGTATCTGATGTCTCTGGTTCATGTACTTTAAGTTGTATTTTGATCCGTGGTCACGGGGCCCCTAAGAGGAGTGGGGCCCATAGACCGGTGCCTACTTTGCCTATTTGGTAATCCAGAACTGCCCTGGTGCTCTGGTGCACTTCACCATGTGCTCCCATAGTAACTATGACAAAGTGGACCCCAAATGTGATCATCTTTTGTACTCTATTACACATTCGCCTGTGTTCGGCTGATGGCATCATCCAGGGGCCTCTGCTACAGAGGACAATGCATGACTGTTGGATTGTGCACAGTGATGCCTATGCGTTTGTTATTCTTTGGGTGTGGGTTGCTGTATGTCTGTATGACTTTGTGGAAATGGGTATCTGTACGGGGCTTGATCCGTTTACATGCTCGCAGTGGGCATATGTGGCCATTTGTCTTCTGCCTTTGTGAGCATGTACAATATGAAAGCCAATCATATTTTTAGGTTTCACCTGCACAGCGATCAAGCTTCTGAAATCTCTTGTATTCAATATATCTTAAAAGGGGGCTCTTATCAGTTCCCATTGCCGAATTACTGTGTTCAACCACTTTTGTGTGAAAGTTTATTTTTGTTAACTTCCCCCGGCTGTACACATTTAGGATACTTATCTTCTACTAAAGCTGTTCACACTGTTTAAGTCCCATTTACTGTCAAGATAAGATCTCTTCTCATGGAAAAGGCAGACAGCTACTAACAGTATGCAGGAATGCTTGTTTTTGTATTATTTTGTTGTGTAAAGCAATGCTTTAGCCTTAGAACGTTTGTGGATTTCCTATTCATGCCTCAGACCCTTCTTTGCACTTTGTAGGTATTATCGGATCAATTTTGACAACTTAATCTATTTGGTCATTATGATCAAATTCTAAATGTTGCAATAAACATTGTACGTTAATAATAATATACAAGAGCTATGTTATGTTTTCCTACTAAACGGGCAATCACAAATGCAGTCATCTTGCAGGCGCCAGTGTCTTGATTTGAATTGGGCAGCAGGTGCAGTGGAATCGGGTCCAAACGTTGTCAGAACTCCTCTAAAGACCAAATATATATTTTACCACTAAACAGGCAGTCACAAATACAGTTATCTTGCAGGTACTAGGGGCATGATTTGAATGGTGCAGCAGGTGCAGTGGCACTGGGCCCAAGAGTTGTCAGAACTCTTCTAAACACATATATTGCTATTACATCAATTAATTTTATTATTTCCCTCTTTCATTTCATTTTTCAAAATTTTGGTATTACTTACCCGCATTATTCTACTAGTAACAGCACAATATATTGCTTTTGTGTAAATAAACAAGCATTAACACTTTAACAGACTTTCTGTGTCTTATATTGTACAAATCCTCAGCAAACTACAACTTAGAACAATAAACAGCTTATTATTAATCACATAGGCGAAACCTAATACATTTACCAATGCTTGTTACAATCCTTGGTATTTGAAGCCTATGTTTCCTTCCCGCGTCGGAGTGCGTGGCTATTTTTCTGTGAACGGAACCGGTTTATTTACTGGACTGTGCCAGACTCACTCAGCCTTCCCTGACAGAGCGCGTTTTGTGTTTTCCTGGGCGGGTTAGTCACGTCAAACACACTTTCTTCAGCTGGCCTTAGTGCTTTTTTCACCACTTTTACCTTTCTTCCCTTTTTTGCTTCACAGTTTATTTCTTTGTTTGCTGTAAGATTGTTTGTTTTTGCAGTTATATTGCCTCTTCTGTGTATGCACTCTGAGGAACAATTAAATCGTAAAGATTCAAACACTGTTACACATATATTTGATATTTTCTCTCATCTGTTTACCCTTTTCTGCTTTACTTTCCCATGCAACCCGTGAAACAGTAAAACACACAGGACAAGATGCATTTTGTATCTGAAAACAAAATAAAGGGGCGCACAAAATGGCTGGTAAACGTTATTACAAGGACTCATCTCTTCCTCATCCCAGTCATTAACCTATGAGCTGTGCCACCACACACTAGTATAGATAAGCACTTCAGCTCCCACATTTGGGGGTGGCAAACGCTATTTAAATGCGACAGTACAATGCAGTAGAAGACCTCTTCCAGTTTAATCTTTTCCACAATTAAGCATAAGTGAACATGGGTTCCCGCCTTTTTCTCCACAAGTTCTGCCAGGCAATACCCATGTCAGCCAAAGACTGAAAGACTGGCTAGGAGGGAGGATAAGATAGGACTAAAAGGAGGAAGAGACAAGTTAGTTTATTGCTCATCTAGGTGTAATGTCCTTACTCCAATTCTTCCTCTGTGTCTTAGTCCATACATCATATGGTGTGCTCATACCCTGGAGGTAAGTATCCCTATGGCTATATAAACTCCTTCACCTCAAGGTGTGTCTAAAAGAGAATCAACCCTAACCAGAATCCTTTTGAGTCCACCACCAAAGCAGCCCAACAGAGCGCGATCGAAGTCCAAAACACAGTAGGGAGGGTCCTAAGGACTGGGATAAGGAAGTATTGGAATAATGAACTTATAGAAAAGTAAACAAAGCATTAACTCTTTATCACTTCCTTATCCTATTTCCTACATCAGTGTTGGCATCAATCACTGACCAAGGCATCCAACCAGAAATGGCAAAGTCAGTCAATCAGGGCTGGTAAAGCTCAACTACTTACTTGTGAGGGTCTTAAGGCACTGGGGGGCGGCTCCGTTGGATGTTGGGGTCATCCGAAGAGCCAGGTCTTGAGAGCCTTCCTGAACTGGGGCAATGTGGGAGATTGGCAGAGGTGGAGGGGGAGGGTGTTTCAGGCTTTGGCCGCGAGGTAGGAGAAGGACTTTCCTCCTGTTCTGGTCTTTTTGATACATGAAACGGTGGCCAGAGAGAACTGGTCTGATTGGAGGTGTCTTTTGGGTGTGTGGAAGGAGAGGCGGCTGTTCAGGTATGCGGGTCAGGTGTTCTGAAGGGCCTTGTATGCATGGGTGAGGAGTTTGAAGGTCATTCTTCTTTTGACTGGAAGGCAGTGGAAATCACAGAGGTGTTGGGTGATGTGACTGAAACGGGGGCTGTCAAGGTTCACTCTGGCTGCTGCGTTCTGGACAGTCTGGAGTTTGCGAAGGAGTTGCTTGTTGATTCCGGCGTAGAGAGTGTTGACTTAGTCCAGTCTGCTGCTGATGAGTGGGTGCGTGACAGTTTTTCTGGATTCGGTTGGGATCCATCTGAAAGTCTTGCGAAGCATGCAGAGGGTGTTGAAGAAGGTCGAGGATACAGCATTGATCTGGGAGTTCATTGTGAGGGATGAGTCTAGTATGATGTGATGCCAAGGTTTTATGCATGGTCAGTCGGGGTGGGGGGATATCCGAGGACGGAGGGCCACCAGGAGTCATCCTATGTGGAGGGGATAGAGCCAAGGATGAGGACTTCTGTCTTTTCTGAGTTGAGTTACAGGCAGCTGTTCTTCATCCAGGTGGTGACGGATTTCACCCAGTTCAAAGTCATTACAAAAAAGAGGAAGGACCAAGCCCAATAGGCCTTCATGGCTCTAAGCATGATAACCAAAGCAAGCTGTTGAGTATGTCCTAAAAACAAAGACATAACAATTGCATCCATAGGAGCAGACCAGAAACAAAGCGCATGCCAGCAAAAGCTGACCATGGCAGGACAAGAGAAGTAAAAGCCATCGGCCAGGCAAGGAACTCATGCATGGAAGTCAAAGATAGCTACCTGTCAAAGATCCAATCGTACACAGACAGTTATTTAGCGAGAAGACCAAAAGGTAGCAACATAATGATCAGGGACAGATGTCACCAGCATCCATCAGCAGAGTAAACACACTATAGTCCGAGCAAAGAATGAGAGCACAGGAAAGAGACAATCACAAGCCCTTACCCTAGGGGAGAGTCACTGTCAGGAACAATAAGCAGGAACAAAAATTGGCAGCCCAAGACATGATACAAGGCCCTCAACACAAACACAACTCCAAGCATCCTTGGGAGCACCACAAACACGGTTGTGTGACACTACCACACATGCAATTGCCACGCATTCCTTTACTGTGGTGTCAATACAGCGCATGCATTAATACCACACAGGTATTTACTGTGTTTTTTTTACAACGCATATCCCTTTACCACGCATGCCTTTGCTATGAAATTTCAGTTGTAAAGCCATAGTTGGTAAAGGCATATACGTGCACCAAATTCGGCATGCATGGTAATTTGCGCCTCCAGCAGGGGCACTCACAAAGCATCTGGGATACTGGTGAAAACATGACACCAGACTTTTGGAAAACATGGAACGCACTGTCACTTGGAATGCTGCTGCAAAAGGTTCTTACCAAGTTCAACAAAGATTGGAGTGATTTTGTTTTGTATTTGCAGTGATTCAGCTACGTATATCAAAAAGTTGTGTGATGAGCTGTCAAAATCGATACCTGAGCTGAAGTGCTTCCCTGTAAGAGATCCTTGCCACTTGTTAGATGGTTTGCTGAAAGCATCTTTACAACTTCAGAGTTAATAAAGAATGCTATTGACTTTTTAATCCATTCTGGTGCAGTTTTGCTATGCACGTAAACTAAAACGCAAATATTTCTAATTTTGTGCTTTGTGTGGCATCAACCAAAGAGTCATCCCAACTGTGTCATTTAGCTGGTGGTTCTTAGTCCTAGAGGCCATGATTGCTACATTATTCATGTGGCAATCGTTTACAGAACTTTTCCTGAGTGATGATGCCAAAGGCTAGAAATGTGAGGATCTTTGGTCACATATTGATAGTGATTTGAAAAAAAGTACACTCTACTGCACTCTTAGATTTTTACAGGAAAGCATGACTGCTGTAGTGGACATAATTTAAAAAGCTAGAGTTTGAAAACACCATTGTCTACCAAGAGTTCAGCATAACTGGTGTAGATGTGAAAAATCTCCTTGAGAGTAGGCTGGGCGACACTTTTAGTGACTTTGGCACTGCAACACATTCCATGTTAGAGTGCTTGCCACTTGGTAAGCAAAGATCTCTTCCGTAAAGGGAAATTGTCTCCGGAGTTTCAAAAGTGCTGCCTCATTTTTGACCACTTCAATAACTCTGAGGGTATATGCGCCCAGTTCAACGCATATGTTGCAGAACCTTTTGCAGAGAATCACAATCTTCAGGTGCACCAGTATTGGCATGGAAAGCTATGTCAGTGGCCAGAGTTAGCAAATTGTATACTGGCTATTTTGGCATTGCCTGTCTCAAGTGCCAATGTTGAGAGGGACTTTTCACAGATACAAGTTTACATGGGAAGGAAAGATTGAGCTTGCATGACCAAAGACTCACTGAAGAAGTATTGTATGGTGTACTACGATAAGTTTGACTTGTAAAAATTTATTTAGCCTTATTTAGACTGTACATACACTGTCTATATACAATGCACTTTCAGTGCAGAAAGCAGGCAATAATAAAAGCAAAAAGTTCCATAAACACCGGAAAAACACTGTTTCTGTTGTTTTTAATGGCGCGAAAATGTGTAACCACTGATAACCACTGTTTTTTAAAGGTATTGAAATCACTTGAAAACACTGAAAAAACCCCATCAGAATAGAAACTGAAAACAGTTTGCTTGTTTGCGATGCCATAACTACATAGCTATTACCACGCATATGCCTTTATCATTCATGCCTTTAGAAAATCTTTGTAAAGGCATGCGTGGTAAAGGCATATCCGTCGCCAAAGGCATGCGTGGTAAAGGTTTATGCATTGTAGAGATGTAAACCTCGCTAATAACCCTATGAGCAGACTATGAGAATTGTAAGATGTGCAAATTATTGTGACAATAATGCAGTGCTATTATAAAAATAAGTTTAAAAAAAAGTTTATGCATGGTAATAGCTTTGTAGTAACGGCTTCATGTGGTTATAACCATGTTGTAATGGCTGCTTCCAGGACGGCTCGCTCGGACTGGTATTGATTTAGCCCTGGAGGCCATGGCGTATTATCGTGCATTATATGCCTCCTTCAGGACTGCACAGAGGGTGATATTGAGGCCTTCCTGGGGAAGGTTCTGGTCCTAGAGGAGGTCAGTCGTGGGGAATTAAAGGTGGGTTTAACGGTGGAGGAGATAGGAGCGGCAGTGAAGGCAATGTCATCCGGGAAGACACCTGGGGCAAACGGTTTCCCTGTTGAGCTGTATAAACGTCTGGCCTCCTTTCTTAACCCCACCTCCTCAATTTATTTGAGGTGGTGCAAAATGATGGGAACTTGCCTCCAGATCTTAACCATGCGCTTATTGTGGTGATCCCTAAACAAGGGAGATGGGCAAACCTCTGTTCTTGCTATAGGCCTTTTTCTTTGCCAAACATGGAGAGTAAGATGCTGGCCAAGATCTTTATAGGGGTGATAGCTGGTTTGGTTAATCTGGAGCAGACGGGCTTCATGTTAGAACAGGAGATGTGGTTAAACCTTCGGTGACTGCAGCTGTGATTAGATAAGATTAAGACTAAAAGTGAACCCAGAGCGATATTGGCCCTAGATGAGGAGAAAGCGTTTGATACCATTGATTGAGGTGTACTTGCTTGAAAATCTGCAGCAGTTTGGTTTTAATCCTCGATTTTGCCATTTGGTGGCCCTTCTGTATAAGGCGCCTACCGTGGGGATGTGGGTGAATTGGGTGGTTTCGGAGTCATTTGCACTTGGGCTGGTACGAGATGGGGATGTCCGTTGTAGCCTCTGTTGTTTTTGCTTTGCCTGGAATGCTGGCTTGCTAGATGTGCTGTAGAGGTGATATAGTGGGTTTCCCCCAGGGGACGGATGCCCCAGAAAAATTGTCCCTCTATGCCGACATAGTGCTGGTGTATGTGGCAAATCCGAAGTGGTAGCTTCCGGCGGAACTGTCGGTGTTCCGGGTATTTGAGTCTTATTAAAGGTACCGCATTAACTGGGAAAAGTCAATAATTTATCAACTCCGAGAAAGGAAGGGCCAGCGAGCTCTGCCATATGCACTCCAGCTGACCAGGACTGGTTTCCAATATTTGGGCATAGACGTTACTATTGAGATTGAGCATTTCCTGGAACTAAATTTAGGGAGAGTCCTCTGATTTTTCAGAGCGGATGTGGAGAGGTGGTGCGCGCTTCCCCTGACACTAATGGACAGAGCTTCCCTGTACTTTCTTAGTCTTGACAATATACTCCGGACTTTGCTCTGAGATGGGGGTACCCCTAGAGTGGCGCTGCAGACACTGTACCACTCACTCTATAAAGGGGGAATTTTATTACCCGACATGCAAGCATATCATAGGACTGCGCAGCTACACATTATTAATGCATTGGGGCATAGCTCATAGGACGAGCAGGTGTACCGGGTGGAGAGGGTGCCGTTGGCGGTGAGAACTTATGTTCACAGTGATGTTATATCTAAGTGTTATAAACAACAGGTGCCACTACCACCAAACTGACTGACACTCCACTTACTGACTTCTAAAGAATAAAAAACTGCCCTATTGGGAACCAAACATATGGCCTGCTTACCCCACTGTGATGACAGAGGCGACCAGTAACTCATTGAGCTAATCTGGAAGCAATCAAATAGGTGGATCTGAAATGGCTCCTGGGAGAGTGTGTCTGACCAGTTACATGTACACGGATCGCACAGGCAGGGCAAGGAGATCCTTTAGCAAAAGAAAAAAAAAATGAATGGTCTTAGTCAAGTTGGATATAAATTTGCACAAACTGGCAGTAGCAAAAAACTGACAAGCTGTCTTAAAAAAACCTATACATACAGGAAGGTCAAAGAAAGTTGCCATGTCGGCAGTTCCCAATACACTATTTACCATCTTCTTAAAAAAAAAAAGGCTGGTGGCACGGGTATACTTTTGGTCTATCTCTTCCCATATTGGATTCAGGACTGCAGGAGGACCAAGGAAGGGCGATGAGTGATGTTGAAGGGCCCCATCAGAGATTTATTCTTCCTCTTAAATCAGTTTGTTAATTTAATAACATTCAGCAGAAGTTTTCCACACAACACCACATTCCATTGCGGAGATGGCCACAGGTACATTGATAGTGGGGTAATTGGGGGCATGCATTTGGAATGTGTACATACCAAGACAGGTAGTAGCAGGAGTTATAAGGGAGTACTGTGGTCATACTGGCAGGGAACTAAGTGTGGCTAGAAAAAATGGGCATGGTAGATGATTGATGACTTCTGGAAGGATGCTCTGGAGACAGTGAAAGAGGAAACAGGAGCACAAACAGCACTATGCACAGAGGTGGTGCTATACAACTTCCCATCAGAGGCGGCGTGTCCTCTATACTCCAGGGTAGGCAAATTCAAATTCCATATGCTTTTTGCAGCCAAACAATTGATGCTAACTCTGTGGGGATTGCCCAAAGGCCCCTCAATGGGCTTGTTGTTGCAACTGATTTGGTCCTTTGCTGAGGGTTAGTGAACTAGCACAGCACACAGGATAGGGACAAAGAGTAAACGAGTACAGAGACATTCGTGCTAGCATGCTCTACTGACAAAAACGAAAATAAACTGAAACTTACCCTGGAAAAGAAAACTCGGTGGAACCGTCCAACAACAGACATCAAGAGAGGTAGATCTCAGAGAAGGAGTAGAGATACTTAGACCCTCTTTTGACTTTTGGATCGAAAGGTGAAAGGGTCTGTCAGCAGGTGAGATACCCCATTGTTCAGAGATTGGAACGGGGAACAGGAGGTGGTAGCTTGTGTGATAGGGTGCATTTGTTCCTGTAAATAAAATCTACTCAATCACACCATACAAAGTGTTAAGTAACCTGGTCAACTTCCTAAAATACAGAGTTTCAAACAAAAATTCTACATGTGTGAACTCAAGGTCCATTGATGTATCGATGGTGGCATATAGATGTTCTTTCTACTTCCCATCCAGAGAAGCTGAAAACTTCCCAGATGACAAGTATTGCTTACGCAGGGTTGATGAAAGGAAACAGTTAAACATAGATTTATATGTACAACAAACAGGCAAGTGATCCCAGTCTTTTTTTTGGTTCACTTTGTTGACAGAATTTTCCATCCTTTATCAAAGTCTACAAAAAGTTATTGCCTCACTAACGAATGGATCTATGTAGAGGATTGGACGCAGTAAGTGTACACATTTTCCTAGAGTGTGATACTTATATAACCAAGGCTCACCATTTGAATCTAGTGGGGTATACTATCTCACAGGCAGTTAGAAGTGTTTATGCTGGGGAGAAACATTTTTATGTAAACATCCCGGATAATATGTCAGCCAACCAGCCTGAGTTCAGAGCCATTCATTAAATAAAAATTGGGTAGCTGTGGCATTGTCATTTCTGTTAGTATTGAATTTCAACACTTTATTTGAATGTGTGAGTTATGTGTGAGCTAACATGCAACTGATTGAGTGTTTTATTAATCATGAGTATTGTTGTTTCCTTGCTAGAACACGGTCAGATATTAATAGGACTAGATGGCTGACGTCAACATCATTTGTAGTGGGTTTAGATGTACACCAGTACTCCTCTCAGAACATTAATGTGTTTGTTCTGAACTATTATTTACGAGACTGAAAATCTATATCCCTCCATCAAAGCTTCAGGAGAAAACTTCTTAGATTTCAAGAAATACATGAGGCCCCTTTAACTAATAAATTATAGACTCATTTCTGGACTAAATCTTGTGTTGTGGTGAGAGTAAAGCATTGGGCCGTGGGCACACCCTGCTTCCCCACTAGCTAGGGACCAGGGCATTTTCAGGTCAGTTTATTAAAAATTCATGTGCAATGATGCAGCTATAAACATGCTGCATTTTATGAAGGCTACTGCTCGCTGGTAATGCAGTTGTCATAAAAGGTACTAATGTGTTCTTCCTGCGCTTAGGACCAGACGGCTGTGGCTCTGGGAGGCCATGGCGGGAACATTTTGCAGATTGCAAAGTGGCATCAGACTGCAGCTAAGGTGGGCCTGAGCCACAAAGTACCACTTACGCGTGCAAATGGCTCATTTTCAAAGCACAAAGTATTCACAAAAGGGGACTGGCTATCGTAAATACTTTTATTTTACACTTGCTCAATATTGCCTAGCATGATGTAATAGCGGCGGTTCCTCCGCAATGGTGGAGAAGCATCGCCCCACTGCTTGGCTGAGAGCCAGCAAATGTAAAATAAAACGATGTTCTTGCATTGTTTTATTTTGCATTTGCCGGCTCTTAGCCAGAGCTGTAGGGAGGGGCAGGCCCGAGGCATGGGGGGGGGGGGGGAGGGGAGAGTGCCACGTGCACTCCACTCCCTAAGTGCTCTTGTGTGTTTGCCCGGTCTTCTCGGCTGGACGCGGCCGGCGGTTAAGGGTATGTTTAGTTTTTTTAATCTATTATTTCTAAATTTCTAACACCTCCACACCCCACTGCACAACCCCCTGTGCTCCCTCCACCCACCCTACCACCCTTTATTTGTGGTGGCCACCACTGTGATGTAATGTTACATGAAACTATATCCTACTCAAGGGTTGGGGAGTGGGCGTTCCAAATCAGTGTTTTCCTCGACACGGTGGGAACACTCAATAGCTCGATCTGGAGTATTCTCAAACTTTTATTTGAGCCATTCCCATTGTGGAAATGATTGGAGATTAAATCAGTTTCCATTGTGAGAAGTTGAATGTGCACCCCCAGTATTGTTGGGTGGAGGGGAAGTACTTTCTTGATGAGGAAGATATTTCCCCCATGGATGCAAAAATGCCTTGCACAAATGTGATTTGTGCTATGCAAACAAATGATGGACGGAAGGCTGAATACATCATACATTCACCCCCAGTCAAGAGATCTGGGTTAAATCCATTGTTCTTTTGCTCACCATGCCCGCCCATTTTAGACCCAGCCCTACGCAAATCAGTCTTGACCCTTTTCCTTATGGGAACAGTGAAGCCCAAACTGCCAAGCCTGATCCTACCTGGACCGGAAACAAGCATCCTGGGACTTGTTTAGGGGTATTACTCCTCATCTGTCAGGCTAGCTTGAATCCAGTGGCACAGTGAGCAAGGGACCCACGTCTGGGCACACCCATCCCACTTAGGGCGAAAAGTGCTACGCAAACAAATGATGGACGGAATGCCACTGGATTCCAGCTAGCCTGGTTGATGAGGGGTGAAATCCTGAAAGCGGTTCTAGGATGCTTTTTTCCAGTCCAGGGAGGACATGGCCTGGCAGTTCGGGCTGGACTCTTCCCATAGGGAGAAGGGTCAAGACTGATTTGCATATAGCTGGGTTCAAACTGGAATGGCATGGGGAGCAGAAAAACAATGGATATAGGCCTAGATTTCTGTACTGGGGTGAATGATTGACATTGTTCTGCATTCTGTCCATCAATTGTTCTTTTTGCATTTGTCACCCCGAGAGGGACAGGTATGCCCAGACGTGTGTCCATGGTTCTCCATGCCACTGGAGTCAAGCTGGCTTTGCTGATGAGGGGTGAAACCCCGAAACTGGTCCTAAGATGCTTGTTTCCAGTCCAGGGAGCACCTGGCCTGGCAGTTCGGACTGGACTGTTCCCATAGGGAGCAGGGTCAAGACTGATTTGCATATGTCTGGGTTCAAAGTAGAATTGCATGGGGAGCAAAAAAACGATGGATTTAGGCCCAGATCTCTGTACCGGGGTGAATGTATGACATTGTTCTGCATTCTGTCCATCAATTGTTCTTTTTGCATTTACACAAATGTGATGACGCAATTGTGCACTACATATAACTGTGCTTACGGAAATGGCTCCACAGGGTCATAATTGCATATTGGGAGAGAAGGGTGCAGCACAGACCACTGACCACTTAATTTTATGTGAAAAAGGCTTCTTTATTGAAACAGGTGCTCATTGCAATACTTTCTCTGGGCATTCTGCCTTACAACACTAAAACCTCACTATACAAGACATGAACCATATATTTACCTGCCCCCACCCCTAATGTCCCCCCTCATACCTAATTACACAACTATCTACTTCCTACTGTACTGCTCTTCTACATTTTGTAATCTTAATTTCTCCTGCAACCTATGACTGCATCTATTAACATCTAATCAACTTAACTTCGTATTCGTAACCTTTACATTTCTGTCTTGTCCAGGTAAGAGGTTGTTACCCCCTCCCTTACAGTATGGTTCACCAATGGTACCAACAATACAACTTATGTAAACCCATGCAAAACTTTCCACTTCCAACATTTTCCATTGTGAATTTCAGAAATGGATAAATGTACACCCATAAGCAGTCATAAATGTCAGGGTGTAGATTGGTGAGTAAGGCTCTTAGTTGGTTGTCACCTTGTAAAGCAGTCTTTCAGTTTCACTGAGTTACTTACCAAATGTAGAATTTGCTAAAATCTCTGGGAAAACTTTAAAACCATCATCTTAAAGTTGTCTTTAAATACTAAAAATGTTTTGACCAATGTAATTGACGTACCATGTGTTCAAATCACTGTATGATGCAACATTTGGCCCCAGCCTCTATCCATCTGCCCAAATCCTGGGCCACACCTGTTACAAAGATCAAAAGCTAGTTAAAGTTAGTTTTTCCTCCTTTTCCCATCTCCTCTTGTCATATTGGCTACATTTTGGTAAATACTGATATTTCATAGATCCAAAAAGAAAGATACCTGCGATATGTGGGCGGAAATCACGTTTATTTGTCAAAAGAGTCATTAATCACTGGAGCTAATTTGAAGAAATAGTTAGATGGCACTTCCATATGATAATTTGTTCTATCAAACTGTTAACAATTTTGGTGCTCTCCAACAATAATAGATCTGGAACCTTTAAATATATACCACAAGCACTGCCAATGCCAATAATTCTGCGGCCAAGAGAGATTTTTTTTGCATATTTTTTGGGGTTTTCATAAGCGTAAAGAACATGTACCTCTCCATATTATCGACAGTTATGCCCGGTTGCAATCAGCGGTCATATTCAATCATCACTGGTGATGCAAATTGCCAACATCAGAGCAAGGTACATTGTCACTGTCAGGTCCCTGCATTTCAAGATCAGAGTAAGTAGCATATATAGGATCACATTTAACAGGTTAACAACATGAGCACCTTTGGGCCTGATTCAGAAAGGGCCTCTGCACTCATGGCGGTTGGCCCGCAGTTGTGGGGAAGTCTCTACACTCGGGTGGAATCTCCCTTCTGAAGATCAGAGACAGAGGCTATCTTTTCTAGTAGCTCTGACTTATAAGGAAATATCTAGAGTTCACAATGCACAAAACCTAAGTATCCTTCACAAAAGAGGCTCATTTTGGATAAAACATCTGGATTATCCATGTACGGACGCTCTTTCTCACAGCATGTAGACTGTGATGCCTTGGGTGGCATTTGAGGTGACTATGGGTGAGTCCAGGCTCTTTCAGCAACCACATCACCTCAGTCTCAGGATTGAACACGAAAGGGACGCCTCTAGGTTGGAGGGCACATTGGAATTCAATCCGATAGTAACAGCCGGGACCATTCACAGATCCACCATACACCTTGAAGAATTTCTCTGCTGGAGGAGCTTGTTTGGACCCAAGTAATTGAAGCAAAAAAACAGAGGAGGTGATTAATGACCATCTACGGCCATGCAATCAGCTTCCTCAGGTTGAGCCACAAGTGCATCCTGTCCACCTGGGATGACCAAAGGATGCAGTCGGTGACTACAGACTATTTATGATAATAGGTGTGGGAAGTCTGATTTTTCTGCGTGGTCACCCTGGATTTATCGCCTTTTGGGGACCCTATGTTTATGCTGGTTTTATGACTCTGTGCCTTTGACCTTGCTAACTAGTGGTAAAGTGCCTGTGCTCCCCCTTTAAACGTGATTGAATTGGCATACTCCTATTTCGAATTATTAACTTGCTTATAAGTCTCTAGAATATGATACCAAATGTTGCAAAGGGCCTGGATGTTAACATCAGCACCTATTGTATCTGACCTGCTCGTCTTCGGTGTCAGCCTGAAATTGTGAATATACAAATGGAGGGAAAGCAGCCCAAGGCATGCACTACTTACGTCAAGTAATCACACAGCAAATGCCAAGCCCTTGAATAAGAGATTCTTTTGAAATCTGCAGGAACCCTAAGGATTTTGGAGAAATAATAATAGCCTCACTCACAACTTATTTTGGAATGCTTCACCATAGGCAATTTTTCCACAACGAGGTAAGTAAATACCACCTTGGCAGACTCAACCAGTGCTGGGGGTTCTTATATAAATGAAGGCTGGATTATAGCAGAGATCCAGATATGTCGTAAAAATATATTATGGTATACCCAGGAAAATGTCTTTTATTCATTGGGTAGCTTAGATTTAACAGAATCTCTTAATCAAGGCCTTGGAATTTGTTGTGTGATTACAGCCTGAAATTGTGCTTTGTTCACAGTCTTGGTTTTTGGAACTATTTTCCCACAAATCTTTAAAAGCTCACATCTCAGGTTCCCCTGTTTTGATTTTTGTCATTTTGTTAATTAAACTGTTTTCTACCTCCCTAATTCGGTTAGGGATTTATATTGTTTTACATTTTGACTTTATGGCTGTTTTGGTACTAAAAAATACTTTACACTTTACCCGAAATTAAGCCTATCTGCTCTGTGCTATAGCTACTAGGGGGTTGAGATTAGGTTAATTTAGTGAATCGCGGAGTTCGCCCTGACAAGGGTTGTGATTATTCCTTAAGTAAGCAGTCACTCCCCCTCAAATAATAATCACGTTTCTTACAAATGGATTTATTTGAATGATTTGCAAATGCTTGTTAAGTTGCCCTGGCACTGGGATTCTATGGGGGAACAGGCCAGTGCACATTGCAGGCTAAAAAAACAAGATTTTAATTGCTTCTAGAAAATGGGGTGGTGGAGGTTGTCTACAAAGTAAGAGGAAGAGAAAAAGATGACCTCATCAAGATCGAAGAAATATCTTGGTAGAGGAAGAAAATACTGCAAGTGCATTCAGACTCTGATCAGCCAGACCGACACAAGAATTTTGCATCGAAGTCCCAATAAAGGTGATAAACTAATTCAACCGCTGGATCAAATACTGAAGATGTTCCATGTTGAAAGTGTTGCAGTAATCAAGCAGGCTTTTGATTATCAGTAGAATAACCATAAATCGAGCCTCTGCTGGAAGTCAGAGATGAATCTTGTATAATACTTTGAAGTGGAAAAGAATATGGCTAACAATTTGAGCACTTGAGGTCTTAAAGAAAAATCAAATGTGAAGTTAAGTTGCGCATATCAAAAATAGTGTGTTTTTGAGGAACCAAGCCATCACTTCCATGGTTGGTTGCTTGGGGCTCAGTCTGATGCTTGCCCTTTTGTAGAACCTCGAACACAATCTGGTGGTCTCTTGAGCAACGACTGAGCAACATAAGCATCACACATACCATCCTGAATTCTAAAGTTTGGTGCAGCACAACTGTGCTTCAAAGCTTTTTCCACCTTGCTATTGCCTGGATCTGCAAGTGAATCCTCTCTAGAGGTCAATCAAGTAGAAGAACACTTGATGAGCATGGTTGTGTTCACCTTTGGCTGGAATATGAGAAAGCTCCTCCTCAGACCTCTCCTGTTGTTTAAAAGTTCTGATGCACACTGGCCACCACGCTATAAGTCACGCAGGAGGCCATTGACACGTGTGCATTTTCAGAGCACTTTGTCATCCAAAAAGACATCCTAGGGTGGCAACTGCCATACTATATCCTTTATACAACACGCTCAGAGACCTCCGTGCTTCCACAAGACACAATTTGAAAGCATGGCAACAACACAAAAACTGACATGTTCATCAGCGTTCCCACAGGGCATCATCCTGGATAAGGGAAAGAATCTTTAGAGAATCTTAAGATAAAGTAGTTGGAAGGTGCACTCGTTTCAGAGTCAATGAGATGAAGTGAGTCGCTTATTCCTTATAAAAATCCTTTTATTCAACAAATTCGTTCAAAACTGGCACACAGCCAACACGTTTCGTTCCCATTTCATTGCCAGTGGGAACTTCATCAGGGCTGTAACATTATAGATAAAAGACAACATAAATATCACGTAACAATTAACAACACAAAAATAGTAATTACCACAGAACACAAATATCATACATATAGATGACCCAACAACAAGCAGGGGAAACAGTCTTTTGTATATTATGTTTCATACCCATAGGATGAAATAATATGAATACCATGTGGGACAAAGCATAAATGACAATATTTAGATGACAATTATATTAAAACAGACATGTAACAACAAACACATATAAAATATTTAAAACCAATTACAATCACATTGTAACGAAAAAGAGGTGGGGGGAGGAAATACAATTTTTTTTGGAGAAACAGTCTTTTGTATATAGTGTTTCATACCCATAGGATGAAATAATATAAATACCATATGGGACAAAGCATAAATGACAGTATTTAGATGACAATTATATTACAACAGGCATATAACAACAAACACATATAACATATTTAAAACCATTTACAACACATTGAAACAAAGAAAGAGGGGGGGAGGAAAGACAACGGGAAAAGGGAAGAGAGGGAAAAAGGGAGAAGGAAAGGAAAGGGACAAGAGCAATGCATTTGAGACATAAAAGGACTATATAAATATATGGCAGACCATTTAGGTATAGGGAGACCAACCACATATTACCCTATAATCGTGTTATAGTACAAATCACCATCTCAAAAACAATAACAAAGTGATTACAAAATTGTTACACTTAAGTTCACCACATATCCGATAACTTCTTTTAGAAAGTTCTCACCTCCAAAAAAGTTAATCCACAGTTGGCCTCAATTGTGAAGGACAAATAAAGAGCTGTCTCAAACTGAACAAGTCCCAATCAAATTATATAACCAGACTTATCAACTCACTATTATAAGGTGAGACGAAGTGTCTAAAACGAGGAAACAAAAAGAACGTAAGGAGCTGCATAAAATAAAAATAAAAATAAAAAATAATTATTTAACTTTAGAGTAGAATCACTAACAGAAAACCCATTTGAAAAATTCTCACCTACTAAATCGTTGATCCACAATTAGCCTCAATAATAAAGAGTAGATATAAGGCACTTTCAGTCTGGAACGTCCCAGTCGAAATGCTTGAAAAAACTCACTTATAGTAGGTGAGAAGGAATATCTAAACAAAGAAACAGAAGAAAAAGAAAAAGAAAAAGCGCCAAAAACTTAAGTGTAATCAAACAGATGTTCGTGTAATATGTAGTAATTGGTCACGGGGCAATTCTGCTAAAGACGATATCATAAATTAATCACTGCAACACTCTCATATGTCGTGCTGATGTATCTACGTTCAACATAAAAATGCTCATGCACACAGTTGAAATATTAATATGCCACAACATGTGTTCAACACTCCGTCCATCATTTCCTTTGGTTTTTGCTTTGTTCGCCATAAGTTGGCAGGGCATGCTCAGACGTGAGTCCCTTGCTCACTTTGCCACTGGATTCAAGCAAGCCTGGCTGAAGACGGCTGAAATGCCAGAAACCGGTCCTAGGAATCTTGTTTCCGGTCCAGGAAAGACATGGCTTGGCAGTTCGGGCTGGACTGTTCCCATGAGGCACAGGGTCAGACTGATTTGCATATGGCCATGTCTGAACTGGGGTGGCAGAGTGGGCTAAAGAACGGCGATGGATTAAACCCAGATCAGTTGACTGGGGGTGAGTGCGTGCATTGTTCAACACTCCGTCCATCATTTCCTTTGGTTTTTGCTTTGTTCGCCATAAGTTGGCAGGGCATGCTCAGACGTGAGTCCCTTGCTCACTTTGCCACTGGATTCAAGCAAGCCTGGCTGAAGACTGCTGAACTGCCAGAAACCGGTCCTAGGAAGCTTGTTTCCGGTCCAGGAAAGACATGGCTTGGCAGTTCGGGCTGGACTGTTCCCATGAGGCACAGGGTCAGACTGATTTGCATATGGCCATGTCTGAACTGGGGTGGCAGAGTGGGCTAAAGAACGGTGATGGATTAAACCCAGATCAGTTGACTGGGGGTGAGTGCTTGCATTGTTCAACACTCCGTCCATCATATCCTTTGGTTTTTGCTTTTTTTGCCATAAGTTGGCAGGGCATGCTCAGACGTGAGTCCCTTGCTCACTTTGCCACTGGATTCAAGCAAGCCTGGCTGAAGACGGCTGAAATGCCAGAAACCAGTCCTAGGAAGCTTGTTTCCGGTCCAGGAAAGACATGGCTTGGCAGTTCGGGCTGGACTGTTCCCATGAGGCACAGGGTCAGACTGATTTGCATATGGCCATGTCTGAACTGGGGTGGCAGAGTGGGCTAAAGAACGGTGATGGATTAAACCCAGATCAGTTGACTGGGGGTGAGTGCTTGCATTGTTCAACACTCCGTCCATCATTTCCTTTGGTTTTTGCTTTGTTCGCCATAAGTTGGCAGGGCATGCTCAGACGTGAGTCCCTTGCTCACTTTGCCACTGGATTCAAGCAAGCCTGGCTGAAGACAGCTGAAATGCCAGAAACCGGTCCTAGGAAGCTTGTTTCCGGTCCAGGAAAGACATGGCTTGGCAGTTCGGGCTGGACTGTTCCCATGAGGCACAGGGTCAGACTGATTTGCATATGGCCATGTCTGAACTGGGGTGGCAGAGTGGGCTAAAGAACGGTGATGGATTAAACCCAGATCAGTTGACTGGGGGTGAGTGCTTGCATTGTTCAACACTCCGTCCATCATTTCCTTTGGTTTTTGCTTTTTTCGCCATAAGTTGGCAGGGCGTGCTCAGACGTGAGTCCCTTGCTCACTTTGCCACTGGATTCAAGAAAGTCTGGCTGAAGACGGCTGAAATGCCAGAAACCGGTCCTAGGAAGCTTGTTTCCGGTCCAGGAAAGACATGGCTTGGCAGTTCGGGCTGGACTGTTCCCATGAGGCACAGGGTCAGACTGATTTGCATATGGCCATGTCTGAACTGGGGTGGCAGAGTGGGCTAAAGAACGGTGATGGATTAAACCCAGATCAGTTGACTGGGGGTGAGTGCTTGCATTGTTCAACACTCCGTCCATCATTTCCTTTGGTTTTTGCTTTGTTCGCCATAAGTTGGCAGGGCATGCTCAGACGTGAGTCCCTTGCTCACTTTGCCACTGGATTCAAGCAAGCCTGGCTGAAGACGGCTGAAATGCCAGAAACCGGTCCTAGGAAGCTTGTTTCCGGTCCAGGAAAGACATGGCTTGGCAGTTCGGGCTGGACTGTTTCCATGAGGCACAGGGTCAGACTGATTTGCATATGGCCATGTCTGAACTGGGGTGGCAGAGTGGGCTAAAGAACGGTGATGGATTAAACCCAGATCAGTTGACTGGGGGTGAGTGCTTGCATTGTTCAACACTCCGTCAATCATTTCCTTTGGTTTTTGCTTTGTTCGCCATAAGTTGGCAGGGCATGCTCAGACGTGAGTCCCTTGCTCACTTTGCCACTGGATTCAAGCAAGCCTGGCTGAAGACGGCTGAAATGCCAGAAACCGGTCCTAGGAAGCTTGTTTCCGGTCCAGGAAAGACATGGCTTGGCAGTTCGGGCTGGACTGTTTCCATGAGGCACAGGGTCAGACTGATTTGCATATGGCCATGTCTGAACTGGGGTGGCAGAGTGGGCTAAAGAACGGTGATGGATTAAACCCAGATCAGTTGACTGGGGGTGAGTGCTTGCATTGTTCAACACTCCGTCCATTATTTCCTTTGGTTTTTGCTTTGTTCGCCATAAGTTGGCAGGGCATGCTCAGACGTGAGTCCCTTGCTCACTTTGCCACTGGATTCAAGCAAGCCTGGCTGAAGACGGCTGAAATGCCAGAAACCGGTCCTAGGAAGCTTGTTTCCGGTCCAGGAAAGACGTGGCTTGGCAGTTCGGGCTGGACTGTTCCCATGAGGCACAGGGTCAGACTGATTTGCATATGGCCATGTCTGAACTGGGGTGGCAGAGTGGGCTAAAGAACGGTGATGGATTAAACCCAGATCAGTTGACTGGGGGTGAGTGCTTGCATTGTTCAACACTCCGTCCATCATTTCCTTTGGTTTTTGCTTTGTTCGCCATAAGTTGGCAGGGCATGCTCAGACGTGAGTCCCTTGCTCACTTTGCCACTGGATTCAAGCAAGCCTGGCTGAAGACGGCTGAAATGCCAGAAACCGTTCCTAGGAAGCTTGTTTCCGGTCCAGGAAAGACATGGCTTGGCAGTTCGGGCTGGTCTGTTCCCATGAGGCACAGGGTCAGACTGATTTGCATATGGCCATGTCTGAACTGGGGTGGCAGAGTGGGCTAAAGAACGGTGTAACGCCCTGAACGTCTCAGGATCGTTTAACAGACACGACAATGAGGACGCAACCACTTGTGAAGGGTTAGTTCTTTTAATGAAGGCAAATAAAATACAAAGAACAAACAAAAGTTATAGTCACTGGAATCCTCCAGGCTAAGTACGTTACCAGCCCACAGCACGGATGGTCCTAACCGTCCTCTGCATATACGCCGATCCCGGCGTATGCCAACAGAGGGCAGAAATGAAATGGCCGACAATGCCAATCGGTAGGCTGTGAGGGGCACGAAGAGTGTTGGGGAGAATCGAGGAGTCAGGGAAACACCCAGCCGGGGTCTCTACCTGAAGGGAGCAGCCGCTCAACCTCTTCCTCAGACTGCACCGGGACGCGGAGTCACCTCCTGGTGATGTGTCACCGATACCCCAATCACAAGCAAGAAGACTGAACCGAGAGCAGCCGCTCGATCGATCCTGTGGACTTCCGAGTCTGTAACGCGGCAAACACCTCCTGGTGTGCGTTACAGCTGGCAGTCCCTGTGTCTCTGGTCGGGCTGGGAGTTACGACTCCAACCAGCAAAAGCGCCACTGCGCTTGGACTCAGCCGAGTCAAAAAGCGAAGCTCAATGGTTGACCGGTAGAGCTTCCGGGTCCTTCACAGGTGACGATGGGGGCAAGACACGGCCCAGGGAGTAACGACTCGACCTACCTCCGTTCTTGCCTTACTGGAGCACCACTCCGGAACACTGCTCTTCACGAAGCAGGTACGTCGGTGTAAACACAATATCCGACAGCCTTGTACCTCCCGGTTCCTCCCTTTATAGGGAGTGTTTTCCTTGAGTTATGTAACAGCTCTCCTGTTTACATAAGGGCGTGTTTTCCTTGAGTTATGTAACAGCTCTCCTGTTTACATAAGGGCGTGTTTCCCTTGAGTTATGTAACAGCTCTCCTGTTTACATAACCTCTCAACCGCTAAGCATCCTGGGAGATGTAGTCCGTTTTCGCTGGTTACCGTTTTCCTCCCCTCGTATGACAGGAATTCTTGACAGTACATCCTCCCTCTCAGCGGCTCCCCACGGGTCCAGCGCTGGCAGGAAAACGCCGATGGAACAAGGAGACCAAGCGCGGAGCATGAACCCCTTCAGCCGGTTCCCATGAATGCTCCTCCGGGCCATAGCCTTTCCACGCAACCAGGTACCACAGCTTCCCCCTGCGCCATTTGGACGCCCGTATGCCCGACACTTCATACTCCACCTCCGACTCCACGCATACCGGCCTAGGTGTCCCAGACGGCTTGGAGGGTGCTGGTTTGAGCAATGATACATGAAAGACAGGGTGTATCCGCAATGACTGGGGCAAGCACACCTTCACGTTCACGGGACCCATACACTTGGTAATTCGATAGGGGCCCATGTACTTGGGATGGAACACACTGTTCTTTCGAAACCTCATGTTTCTTGTGGATATCCAGACGTAGTCTCCAGTGCGGTACAGTGGCCCGGGCCTTCTCTTCCTGTCTGCCGCAGCCTTGTATCTTCTCTTGGCCTCTATTAGGACAGCCCTTGAGCGCATCAACGTGTCTTTTATGTGTGCCACCCTGTCCGCTGTGGCGGGAATCCTGTCCTCTCTGAACGGATGTAGAAATGGCAAGAACCTGGGATGTTGGCCATAGTTGCTATAGAACGGAGATGACTGTGTGGAGCTGTGAGTGGCGTTGTTATAGGCTATCTCTGCAACCCATAGCAAGTCGACCCATTCTTCCCTGCCCTGGTCCACAAAACATCGCAGATACTGTTTGAGCGTTTGGTTCAGGCGCTCGGTTTGGCCGTCCGTTTGAGGGTGGTAGCTGGTGGACAGGGCGGTCTTAACATGCAGCGCAGTGCACCAAGTCTTCCAGAATTGCGCAGTAAACTGCGACCCCCGGTCCGACACGATCACCCCAGGTAATCCATGCAGTCGTACCACATTCTTTAGGAGTAGTGACGCCAATTCCGCGGCCGTAGGGACTCTCTTGCAGGGGATGAAGTGCCCCATTTTCGTCAAGTAATCCACCACCACCAGTATTGCCGTCATCCCCTGGTCTACCGGTAGGCCCACCACGAAGTCCAGTGATATGCTATCCCATGGTCTATCCGGGGTCGGAAGTGGATGTAAGAGCCCTTGGGTTCTGCCATGGTCGGCCTTCATGGTAGCACACGTAGGACACTCCTGTCCCCACCTCCTGACATCCACTCTCATGGTTGGCCACCAGAAATGCCGTCCCATGCTAGCCACCGTTTTTTCAAAGCCCAAATGACCTGCGCATGGAGAGTCATGGCACCAGATGAATGCTTGTTTCCTTAGCCTAGGCGTGGGTATCAATAGGCACCTGCCCTTCAGGGGTATCCCGTCCTTCAGCTGCCATTCTCTGTGACTGAGGAGCCACCTCCGCCATGCGAATGACCTGATCCCTCTCTTTATTCCCCTCAGGAAAGTATCCGGTTGGATAACCCCCAATACCATCCTCGGGGAAATGATGGAATGCTCGGTTGCAGGCAATGGTTCCTTAACTGCAGATTGACGGGACAGGGCGTCCGCCTTCCGGTTTTCCGTCCCCGGCCGATATGTGATGCGGAAGTTGAACCCCGCAAAGAAGATCATCCACCGCAGCTGCCTGGGAGAAAGGTGTCTAGTGGCCGTCATGAACTGTAGGTTCCGATGGTCCGTGTACACCGATACCACATGTCTTGCCCCCATCAACCAATGCCTCCATTCGGTGAAGGCGTCCTTGATTGCGAGAAGCTCCTTCTCCGCAATATGGTAGTTGCGTTCGGCGTCGTTGAGTTTGCGGGACATGTACGCAACGGGATGAAGCACCCCTGTATCGTGGTTGCGTTGGGACAAGATAGCCCCCAGCGCCACATCCGACGCGTCCGCTTCCACCACGTAGGGGAGATCCGGATCGGGGTGAGCCAACACCGGCGCCTTACCAAAGGCGCTTTTCAGGGCCTCAAAGGCTTTGTTCGCTTCAGGGGACCAGACAAACTCCTTGGACTTCCTCAGTAGCTGTGTGATTGGGGCCACCACTCCTGAAAATCCATCTATAAACCGCCTGTAAAAGTTGGCGAAGCCAATGAAACTTTGGACGTCCTTCACGCTTTGGGGCACCGGCCATTCTTTCACCGCCTTGATCTTTCGTTCTGCCATCTCCTGTCCCTCTGGACTCAGCATCACTCCGAGGAATTCCACGGATGTGACGTGGAAGTCACACTTGCTGAGTTTACAAAACAGCATGTTTTCCCTCAGCTTTTGGAGCACAGCTTTGACGTGGTGTACGTGCTCCTCCACACTGGACGAATAGATGAGGATGTCGTCGATATATACGACCACGTAGATATCCAACTCCTCTCTGAATACCTCATTCAAAAAGTACTGAAAGGCTGCCGGGGCGTTGCACAGACCGAACGGCATGACGAGGTACTCAAAAAGGCCGAACCTGGTCTTAAAGGCGGTCTTCCACTCGTCTCCGTCCCTCATGCGCACCAGATGGTATGCCCCTTTCAAATCCAACTTGGTGTAGATACGAGCTTTCTTGACCTGTTCCAGAAGTACACTGATGAGAGGCAAGGGGTACCGATTTTTTATGGTTATCGCATTCAATGCCCTAAAGTCCACACAGGCTCTCAGCTCCCCATTAGCCTTCGGGATGAAGAAGAGTGGCGAGGCGGCCGGAGACTTGGACGGGCGGATGAATCCTAGCTTGAGGAGTTTATCCAGGTACCCCCGGAGATGCACGTTTTCAGGCTCCGTCAGGGCATACAGCCTGCCGCTGGGAACGCTGGCCCCTGGCACCAGGTCGATCTGGCAGTCAAACCGTCTATGTGGTGGTAGCACTTCCGCCTTCACCTCATCAAATACATCCTCAAAACTGTGATAAGCCTGGGGGAGAGCCACATCTTTTTCTGCCGCTGTAGCCACCGTCTGACTCCCGCTCTCATCTGCGTCAAGGGATTCCGTTCTTATTCCACAATGCAGGATGCAATACGGTGACGTCATTTCGATGCGATGTGTTGGCCAATCCACAAAGGGGTTGTGTTTCTGTAGCCACGGCAATCCCAATATGACGCCATATTGGGGCGCTCGGATGATGTTAAAATCGATTTGTTCCAAATGGTTCCTCCCATATCTCATCGGAAGGACCCCCGTGTGCTGTCCGATGGGCCCCGTCACCAATCGCCTTCCGTCTACCGCATAGACGTCTTCGGGTACTGCTTTGGGAAGAAGCACTAGCCCTAGCCTGCATGCCTCGTTGTGGTCCATAAACATGCCAGTGGCCCCTGAATCCACCATGGCCACAACGGGTATCCACTGGTCATGCACTCCCACGTGCACCGTGATAAACAGGTGTCGTTGTCCCTTAGTGACCGAGTTGGAAAGTGAAGGGATGGATGAGTGACTCCGAGATGCCCCTTCTCTGGTCTTGGAGTCCTCTAGTTTTCCGCCGGTATGTCCACCACGGCTGTTACCGACCGGTTGGCCCGATAACGTGACGTCTTCGGTTTGGCAGGGCATTCACGTACGTAGTGGCCTTTTTTGCCACAATATAGGCACAATCCTTGTTTACGGCGTGACTCTTTCTCCGTGGCTGTGAGGCTCGCTCGTATTGCGCTGATGTCCATGGGTTCTCCCTTGGATGCGGTGGAAGTTTCAGGACTTCCCACCGTCACATAGGATGGAAGGGGTTTTCCTTTTCTCCCATGATCCCCCTTTCTTTCACTTAGCCTATGTTCCAGCCGTAATACCAGGTTGATAAGGCCCTCACATGTCTTGGGTTGAGGGTCAATATGAGCCACGGCGTCCTTGAGCTCATCGCACAGCCCTTGATGGAAGAGCGCCGTCTGTTTAGCAACAGGCCACTTGGTTTCCGCAACCAGCCTTCGGAACGCGTTGAGATACTGCACCAGGTCGTTGGATCCCTGTCTCAACTCAAGCATTTCACGGTCCGCCGTGTACGAGTCAGCCCTTCTGTCGAATACCTTCAGGAATTCCTCGCGAAAAGCACCCCAATCACATAAGAGGGGGTCGTCCCTGCTCACCAGAGGTACGGCCCATTGTGCCGCGTTTCCAGCCAAATAGGATATAAGGAAAGCCACACGAGCCTGACTCGTGGGGAACGCCTTTGGTTTGCACGATAAATGTAGCGCCACTTGTGTGAGGAATACCTGCACTGTGTTAGGATCCCCACTGTACCTCTCTGGTGTTGCCAAGGGGATGGCTACCGGCATTTCCACTACTACCGCAGGGGTCTGGTTCGTGAGGGAGGTGCTGGGCGTGAGCGGGTCCAATTGGATAGCATCCAGTCTGGCTTTTACATCGGCTGTTTCTTGCCTAGAGGCAGCCACTTCAACTTGCATGGCCGCTAAAGCAGCCAGCACATCATCAAGTGTTGCCATGTCTGTTATCGACCGAGAGACAGTTAGTGTTATTAAGGTCGGATATTTTGTAACGCCCTGAACGTCTCAGGATCGTTTAACAGACACGACAATGAGGACGCAACCACTTGTGAAGGGTTAGTTCTTTTAATGAAGGCAAATAAAATACAAAGAACAAACAAAAGTTATAGTCACTGGAATCCTCCAGGCTAAGTACGTTACCAGCCCACAGCACGGATGGTCCTAACCGTCCTCTGCATATACGCCGATCCCGGCGTATGCCAACAGAGGGCAGAAATGAAATGGCCGACAATGCCAATCGGTAGGCTGTGAGGGGCACGAAGAGTGTTGGGGAGAATCGAGGAGTCAGGGAAACACCCAGCCGGGGTCTCTACCTGAAGGGAGCAGCCGCTCAACCTCTTCCTCAGACTGCACCGGGACGCGGAGTCACCTCCTGGTGATGTGTCACCGATACCCCAATCACAAGCAAGAAGACTGAACCGAGAGCAGCCGCTCGATCGATCCTGTGGACTTCCGAGTCTGTAACGCGGCAAACACCTCCTGGTGTGCGTTACAGCTGGCAGTCCCTGTGTCTCTGGTCGGGCTGGGAGTTACGACTCCAACCAGCAAAAGCGCCACTGCGCTTGGACTCAGCCGAGTCAAAAAGCGAAGCTCAATGGTTGACCGGTAGAGCTTCCGGGTCCTTCACAGGTGACGATGGGGGCAAGACACGGCCCAGGGAGTAACGACTCGACCTACCTCCGTTCTTGCCTTACTGGAGCACCACTCCGGAACACTGCTCTTCACGAAGCAGGTACGTCGGTGTAAACACAATATCCGACAGCCTTGTACCTCCCGGTTCCTCCCTTTATAGGGAGTGTTTTCCTTGAGTTATGTAACAGCTCTCCTGTTTACATAAGGGCGTGTTTTCCTTGAGTTATGTAACAGCTCTCCTGTTTACATAAGGGCGTGTTTCCCTTGAGTTATGTAACAGCTCTCCTGTTTACATAACCTCTCAACCGCTAAGCATCCTGGGAGATGTAGTCCGTTTTCGCTGGTTACCGTTTTCCTCCCCTCGTATGACAGGAATTCTTGACAAACGGTGATGGATTAAACCCAGATCAGTTGACTGGGGGTGAGTGCTTGCATTGTTCAACACTCCGTCCATCATTTCCTTTGGTTTTTGCTTTGTTCACCATAAGTTGGCAGGGCATGCTCAGACGTGAGTCCCTTGCTCACTTTGCCACTGGATTCAAGCAAGCCTGGCTGAAGATGGCTGAAATGCAAGAAACCGGTCCTAGGAAGCTTGTTTCCGGTCCAGGAAAGACATGGCTTGGCAGTTCGGGCTGGACTGTTCCCATGAGGCACAGGGTCAGACTGATTTGCATATGGCCATGTCTGAACTGGGGTGGCAAAGTGGGCTAAAGAACGGTGATGGATTAAACCCAGATCAGTTGACTGGGGGTGAGTGCTTGCATTGTTCAACACTCCGTCCATCATTTCCTTTGGTTTTTACAACATGTGTGAGGCACGGATTCCCCCAATTTACGGGGCATTCTAAAAAGCTACTTCATAACTGGCGATCTGAACAAAACAATAGTAAGAATACCATCATCTCACTTATGTACTGTACATAAACAGTGAGGCTAAAGAGCTAATACGCATTTAACACAATCACATGAATAATAAAGTCCAATATAACTTCTATAATAGGAGCACTAAAGATAAAATCACTCGTGGCAGTAATGATCATTTCTTAACTGTCATTTTATACAGAAACGAGGTAAGTGAAAAGCATTACAAAACGTGCATTGTGCTTGATATTTGAAAAAACTGCCGTAAGCTAAGTACTGAGAATACTCGCAAAGGTAATCATTTCATGAGTGGCAGTAATGATCATTTCTTAACTGTCATTTTATACATAAATGAGGCAAGTGAAAAGCATGGCAAAGCGAGCATTGTGCTTGATACTCGAAAACAACTGCCGTAAGCTAAGTACTAAGATCTCACGATAAAAAAATCCTTTCTTGAGTGTGTATTTACTAAGAATTAGAACACAGCAAGAATAAGTTCTCACAAAAGTAAAAATGGAAATTCTAGAGTACGCATTATATAGCGAGCAAGCGAGCATTATGCTAAATGCTGGATAAATAGTCACGAGCCAACAATGCGACCGAGAATAGGTAGCTGTCAGAGAGTGTTCCAAAAGATCATTTACCTGTAGCGAGTAGAGTTTCAAACGGCATGATAACTGACAGTAATGAATAGAGGGAAACGCGCTTTTCTTTTAAACCCGTTAATCATGGGTGTGAGAGCGGAATCGACGAATCACATGGTCAGAGGAATACCCAATGGGTGAGAAGCAGCCGAGCTACAAGTAACCTGAGTGAGAAATCACAGCGGCCATCTTGAAATGGCAAAGAGGAGTCGATAGATGAATAAGAGACTACACCAATCACTTAACAACTGTAAAGAAACAAAAGAGACGGAAACTATTTTAAATAGTTGTAATTCAATGCCAATAATAATGAACAGTGAAAATCCATTATTTCGCCTTGACAAACCATAGACAATGAAAAATGAAAACAGCGGCCATCTTGGAATGGTCAAAAAGAAAGGAAAATATTACGGCTGAAAAACCAAGATAACCTCAAGAATAAAAACGGCGGCCATCTTGGAATGGTCAGATAGAAACCATAAACTCATGAAGAGAATCTGTAGATAAATATCCTATTACCAAAAAAGGAAGGTGTTTATAGTAACAAAATATCTATTGATGTGAGGGGGCACCCTAAATGTCTTGAGTAAGGGAAGTCAGATGTTCTCAAACAAAAAAGTCCCAAATAATGGGAGAGTATATTACTTCATGTTCAGAAACTTAAAAATAACAAGCAAGGAAGGAAAAAAATAGAATTATAATGAATAATAGTGCCCTCTATCCAATTCATTCAAAGTGATCAATCGGAGGAAAGGTAAACTATCCAACAGTGATCATTCTAAGAAATAGTGTAATTCATTATCAGTATTATGCCCATAGAAGTTGCTCGAAGGCGACAAATCCATTTTGCTTCTCTTTGCCTGACCATAAGTTCATGATTGCCACCCCTAGTTCTTGCTGTGACATGTTCAATGCCATGGAACCAAAAATTGTTATTGCCAGGGTGTTTTTCTTTGTAATGAGTTGTAAGTGGATAGCGGCTATCGGATTTCAAAAGCACCCTGCGATGTTCTTGAATGCGCACTTTCAGGGGACGTGTAGTGCTCCCAACATAAATGATGCCACAGTCACAGCCCAATACATAAATCACATGTGTGGTATTACAATTTATGAATTGTGAGATTTTATAAGGACATGAGTTATTGTAGGCAAAGTCAGTAATCTTATTTCGCCCAAAGGGGCAAATATTACAAGAGGTGCATGTGTAGAAACCAAATGGTCTGGATGGTAACCATGTATCGTGCTTTTGTTTATTTGTTACATAGCTGGGGCACAGAGCGTCACGTAAAGTTTTACCCCTGCGATAGGTTATCAAAGGAACCTCAGAAATACAATTCTTGAGGCCTGGCACATCCAGCAGTAAGCCCCAGTTCTTTTTTATAATATTCCGAACTTTAAGGCTATTAGTATTAAACTGCGTTACCAGAGAAACTCTTCTGTTCATGGTAGATTGTTTCCGTTTCTTAGTAGTCTCTCTTAGTGTGAATTCCCTAGTCAGGTTTTTTGCCTTAACCAAGGCCTTACTGACAATGTCTCTTCTATATCCCCCCTTGAGAAATCTTGTTTCGCAATCCTGCAAGTTCTTATGGTAAGTGTCCTCCTCACCAATAAAGAAAAGGCAACCCCCTACACTGTTAATTTTAGGGTCAAGGAACAGGGGGGAAAAAACAGAAAACTACGAAACACAGTATCCCTCTAGACCTATATTTCTTTATATCCAAATTATTGTGGGCTCATATGTACCAAGCAAAAAACACCCTTATGTACACATTTTCATTGTGTCTATTTATAAATGTATTTATTTTTTTCCATCATTTAAGCATATAAATGCAATTCATCACATTTTTTTATATAGAAAAAGGGGAACATCCAAGGGTTCTCTTCATATGCAAAACAATCCTAATCTTGCACAGATATAATAGTCTATACATATATATACAATTTTAGAGAAACAAGATTTATATCAAAAAGATTCCAAAGAAATAAACATACAGATATTAGCGTTAGTCAAAAAGGCAAAAATCCAACAAATCCCCATACCATTTATACCTCTGCACACTTCACATTCGTTTCACTAACATCCAACACATACATCCTACACATCCCAGGACTAAGCAGCATGCACAAAGACAGGCTAACAGGGGTGAGGTGCTCAACCCTCTGATGTTGTGCTGAGCGCTGAGGCGTGTCATACAAACTGGTCGACGCGCGTTTCGATGGCTTAATCCTCTTTAAGTGCCATCTTCTTCAGGACCTGTTACTTAGTGACTTTGTAACGGGCAGGTCGGTGGGGGATAATATTTCTGTGATGATGTAGCTGTGTGGGCAACAGTAAGTGTTCTCTTTGATTTCATTCGCGTTCCCACTGCTCTACAATTTATCTTTAGAGCTACTTCATATTCTTGAAATAAGATGGGTGTTGCTTCCCATAAGTTGAGGATACTGCAGCTTGCTAGTGGAGATTCCGCTACGGTGTCATCCTTGGTTTTGTCATCTGGTCATTACCTCTAAGTATCTTCTAATGCTGTCCTCTATGTCTCTTTCTTTTGTTGTGATCGCAGCGTATCGGCTCTGTATTTGCAGGTTGATAGTTCTCTCATATGGGATGACTCTTTAATTTCCTGCAGCTCTACGTGCGACTTCCATTCACGCTGCTTCCCTCACGGCCGCACAGATATTGAACAAGAGCCATACATTTGTAGCGACTTTAAACCAAAGTCGAAGTTTGTACCGTTTCATAATTATCATCCGAACATAGATGTATTCCATGATAAAGTTACCAAAGATCTTTACAAGATGGAGATTACGAACAAGCATTCAAACGTTATTAACCACAACATTACAGCCAAGGAAAGGTCGGCCCTTAATAGACTAAGGTCAGATAAGAATATCGTGATTAGGGAAGCCGATACAGGCGGTAATGTTGTGGTTATGAACCTCTCTGACTACATGTCAGAGATAGATCGGCAACTTAGTGACCAGCTATGTTATCGAAAAATCACCATGAATCCCACCCAGAATCTCACTCAACATATTAACATCAAGTTGAGTGAGTGGAAAGAGATAGGTTTGCTCACAGATGAGGAGTTTGGGTACCTTAAAGTACATTGTCCGACTTATCCCTGTATCTATATTTTGCCAAAAGTCCACAAAGGAGGGCCTTTCCCTCCAGGACGCCCCATCATCTCGGGGGTTGGGTCCCCCACTGAAAAGATCTCTGAATGCGTAGACACCCGACTTCAGAGACATGTGACAAGCCTGCCGTCATTTATCCGAGATAGTAAAGATATATTGGTTAAACTTGATGGCTTCCAGTGGTCGGATGAACTTACATTTGTGACATTTGATGTTGTAGGCCTCTATACATGTATTTTAAAGGACTTTGGCACTCTTGCAGTAAGAACTTTTCTAGATACTGATAGTGCTAATCTGTATGGATTCAATGAGATGATCATGGATATGATCGATCTCATCTTAGAAAATAATTTTTTTCTCCATGATAATTGCTGGTTTCAGCAAGTACTAGGGACTGCTATGGGATCCAGGTTTGCTCCCTCTTACGCCTGCCTTTTTATGGGTTGGTTTGAGAGGGAGCATGCCTGGGGCCGACGTGCCTCCCCCTGGACGGAACACATCGTGTTCTGGGGGAGGTACATAGACGATGTCATCTGTCTTTGGGCTGGCTCCAATTAACAACTTCTGGAGTACTTTGACTATCTGAACGCGAATGAATATAATGTGAGGTTCACTATGAATAGTGACAAAGCCAGGATTAATTTCCTGAATATTCATTTTTACATTAAAGATCATGTTATTGCAAGCATATTATACAGGAAGGATACAGCGTGTAATAGTGTTCTTCACGCTACAAGCGCACATGCGCATTCGGTGATCAATAATATCCCTTTCGGAGAAATAATACGTATCCGTAGAAATTGTAGTGAGGAGGACACTTACCATAAGAACTTGCAGGATTGCGAAATGAGATTTCTCAAGGGGGGATATAGAAGAGACATTGTCAGTAAGGCCTTGGTTAAGGCAAAAAACCTGACTAGGGACTTCACACTAAGAGAGACTACTAAGAAACGGAAACAATCTACCATGAACAGAAGAGTTTCTCTGGTAACGCAGTTTAATACTAATAGCCTTAAAGTTCGGAATATTATAAAAAAGAACTGGGGCTTACTGCTGGATTTGCCAGGCCTCAAGAATTGTATTTCTGAGGTTCCTTTGATAACCTATCGCAGGGGAAAAACTTTACGTGACGCTCTGTGCCCCAGCTATGTAACAAATAAACAAAAGCACGATACATGGTTACCATCCAGACCATTTGGTTTCTACACATGCACCTCTTGTAATATTTGCCCCTTTGGGTGAAATAAGATTACTGACCTTGCCTACAATAACTCTTGTCCTTATAAAATCTCACAATTCATAAATTATAATACCACACATGTGATTTATGTATTGGGCTGTGACTGTGGCATCATTTATGTTGGGAGCACTACAAGTCCCCTGAAAGTGCGCATTCAAGAACATCGCAGGGCGCTTTTGAAATCTGATAGCCGCTATCCACTTACAACTCATTACAAAGAAAAACACCCTGGCAATAACAATTTTTGGTTCCATGGCATTGAACATGTCACAGCAAGAACTAGGGGTGGCAATCATGAACTTATGGTCAGGCAAAGAGAAGCAAAATGGATTTGTCGCCTTCGAGCAACTTCTATGGGCCATAATACTGATAATGAATTACACTATTTCTTAGAATGATCACTGTTGGATAGTTTACCTTTCCTCCGATTGATCACTTTGAATGAATTGGATAGAGGGCACTATTATTCATTATAATTCTATTTTTTTCCTTCCTTGCTTGTTATTTTTAAGTTTCTGAACATGAAGTAATATACTCTCCCATTATTTGGGACTTTTTTGTTTGAGAACATCTGACTTCCCTTACTCAAGACATTTAGGGTGCCCCCTCACATCAATAGATATTTTGTTACTATAAACACCTTCCTTTTTTGGTAATAGGATATTTATCTAGAGATTCTCTTCATGAGTTTATGGTTTCTATCTGACCACTCCAAGATGGCCGCTAGTTTTATTCTTGAGGTTGTCTTGGCTTTTCAGGCGTAATATTTTCCTTTCTTTTTGACCATTCCAAGATGGCCGCCATTCATTATTATTGGCATTGAATTACAACTATTTAAAATAGTTTCCGTCTCTTTTGTTTCTTTACAGTTGTTAAGTGATTGGTGTAGTCTCTTATTCATCTATTGACTCCTCTTTGCCATTTCAAGATGGCCGCTGTGATTTCTCACTCAGGTTACTTGTAGCTCGGCTGCTTCTCACCCATTGGGTATTCCTCTGACCATGTGACTCGTCGATTCCGCTCTCACACCCATGATTAACGGGTTTAAAAGAAGAGCGCGTTTCCCTCTATTCATTACTGTCGGATATCATGCTGTTTGAAACTCTACTCGCTACAGGTAAATGATCTTTTGGAACACTCTCTGACAGCTACCTATTCTCGGTCGCATTGTTGGCTCGTGACTATTTATCCAGCATTTAGCATAATGCTCGCTTGCTCGCTATATAATGCGTTCTCTAGAATTTCCGTTTTTACTTTTGTGAGAACTTATTCTTGCTGTGTTCTAATTCTTAGTAAATACACACTCAAGAAAGGATTTTTTTTTCGTGAGATCTTAGTACTTAGCTTACGGCAGTTGTTTTCGAGTATCAAGCACAATGCTCTCTTTGCCATGCTTTTCACTTGCCTCATTTATGTATAAAATGACAGTTAAGAAATGATCATTACTGCCACTCATGAAATGATCACCTTTGCGAGTATTCTCAGTACTTAGCTTACGGCAGTTTTTTCAAATATCAAGCACAATGCACGTTTTGTAATGCTTTTCACTTACCTCGTTTCTGTATAAAATGACAGTTAAGAAATGATCATTACTGCCACGAGTGATTTTATCTTTAGAGCTCCTATTATAGAAGTTATATTGGACTTTATTATTCATGTGATTGTGTTAAATGCGTATTTGATCTTTAGCCTCACTGTTTATGTACAGTACATAAGTGAGATGGTGGTATTCTTACTATTGTTTTGTTCAGATCGCCAGTTATGAAGTAGCTTTTTAGAATGCCCCGTAAATTGGGGGAATCCGTGCCTCACACATGTTGTGGCATATTAATATTTCAACTGTGTGCATGAGCATTTTTATGTTGAACGTAGATACATCAGCACGACTTAAGAGAGTGTTCCAGTGATTAATTTATGATATCGTCTTTAGCAGAATTGCCCCGTGACCAATTACTACATATTACACGAACATCTGTTTGATTACATTTAAGTTTTTGGCGCTTTTTCTTTTTCTTTTTCTTCTGTTTCTTTGTTTAGATATTCCTTCTCACCTACTATAAGTGAGTTTTTTCAAGCATTTCGACTGGGACGTTCCAGACTGAAAGTGCCTTATATCTACTCTTTATTATTGAGGCTAATTGTGGATCAACGATTTAGTAGGTGAGAATTTTTCAAATGGGTTTTCTGTTAGTGATTCTACTCTAAAGTTAAATAATTATTTTTTATTTTTATTTTTATTTTATGCAGCTCCTTACGTTCTTTTTGTTTCCTCGTTTTAGACACTTCATCTCACCTTATAATAGTGAGTTGATAAGTCTGGTTATATAATTTGATTGGGACTTGTTCAGTTTGAGACAGCTCTTTATTTGTCCTTCACAATTGAGGCCAACTGTGGATTAACTTTTTTGGAGGTGAGAACTTTTTAAAAGAAGTTATCGGATATGTGGTGAACTTAAGTGTAACAATTTTGTAATCACTTTGTTATTGTTTTTGAGACGGTGATATGTACTATAACACGATTATAGGGTAATATGTGGTTGGTCTCCCTATACCCAAATGGTCTGCCATATATTTATATGGTCCTTTTATGTCTCAAATGCATTGCTCTTGTCCCTTCCCTTTCCTTCTCCCTTTTTCCCTCTCTTCCCTTTTCCCGTTGTCTTCCCCCCCCCCCTCTTTCTTCGTTTCAATGTGTTGTAATTGGTTTTAAATATTTTATATGTGTTTGTTGTTATATGCCTGTTGGAATATAATTGTCATCTAAATACTGTCATTTATGCTTTGTCCCATATGGTATTTATAATATTTCATCCTATGGGTATGAAACACTATATACAAAAGACTGTTTCTCCCCAAAAAAATTGTATTTCCTCCCCCCCACCTCTTTTTTCGTTTCAATGTGATTGTAATTGGTTTTAAATATTTTATATGTGTTTGTTGTTACATGTCTGTTTTAATATAATTGTCATCTAAATACTGTCATTTATGCTTTGTCCCACATGGTATTCATATTATTTCATCCTATGGGTATGAAACATAATATACAAAAGACTGTTTCCCCTGCTTGTTGTTGGGTCATCTATATGTATGATATTTGTGTTCTGTGGTAATTACTATTTTTGTGTTGTTAATTGTTACGTGATATTTATGTTGTCTTTTATCTATAATGTTACAGCCCTGATGAAGTTCCCACTAGCAATGAAATGGGAACGAAACGCGTTGGCTGTGTGCCAGTTTTGAAAGAATTTGTTGAATAAAAGGATTTTTATAAGGAATAAGAGACTCACTTCATCTCATTGACTCTGAAACGAGTGCACCTTCCAACTACTTTATCTTTGGCTTCTATATAACACCCTTGGACGGCGGGTGTGGGAAGAGTTTGCACCATCATACAAATTACAACTATACATGGACTGGAAGTGCTTGACCCTGGTTTGCCGTTTGTTCTTTTTTGTTTAGTCTTTAGAGAATCTTGACTTTTCCAACTGAACCAGGCATCTGAAAGGGGCAGACGCTGTGACACCTGTTTGAAAAAACATGCTCATAAATTCCACGAGCATGCTAAGTATGCTAGGAACTCTAGCTTGCAGAGTCAAAGCAACCCTCAATCAGAAACAGATGGTGCAATAAACCCTATCCACTACCCCTTTCTTTTAGAGTCTTTAATTACATGATGCTAAATTCTCAACCTGAATATGAGCTGAGGACCCTGTTTCTGTAAGCATGTTCCCTCTAAGCAGGTCCACTGTTAGACCTTCTTCCCTTTCTACTTCTCCTTGATCCAATACCCTTAACCATTAATCCCTGTCACCACTGTGGTCCATGCTGTCTTTCCTTTTCTGTCTCTATCAGGAGATAACAATATGACTTGCTAGCACAGTAACCATGTTTTATTAACTGAGTGTATTATTTAATATAATGTAAAAATCCCATTATGGAGAAATCACTCTCAAAACACAAGTTTTACAAATATCTATTCGGAAAAGTCCAATTGCATTCCTGTTACAAGATTACATGGTATAAAAATCAGGTCTCAGTACTTGCCTTCATATGTAGTAAAAATGCTTTTATTGAAGATACATAGCAACCATAAGACGTTTTTCAGCCCAACCAGCGAGTTTCATCCCATACAGGGGACTTCATAAGAGCTGTAAAAATGCATATATACAAAAAACTGTTATCATTACATAAAATACTGTACATGCATGATAATTTATATAAATGTATTTATATACAAAACCCCAAGATCAAAGATTATAATGGTATTAACCATTCTGAATTATTTTACCTGAAATTATCCCATGCAATCAGTGGAGGTAAATACAACAATATAAGTTCATGTTTCATTCTTGATTGGCTGCTTCTGCAGAGTTAGGTTAAGAAATGTTTCTGCTACAGTATAGAAAAGCATAAAAGTAAGTACCCAGCTGTGGTCCTCGGTGGACCGGAAACAAACATCCTGGGACCGGTTTCGGGGGATTACTCCCTCATCATTCTGGCCAGCTGGCTCCAGTGGCATGGAGAGCACAGGACCCACGTCTGGGCATACCCATCCCACAAATGCAAAAATAACAATTGATGGACAGATCGTTGAACAATATCAAACAGTCACCCCAGGAGAGAGATCTGGGCCTAACCCATTGTTTCTTTGCTCCCCATGCCACCCCAGTTTGGACCCAGCCATATGCAAATCAGTCTTGACCCTGCTCCCCATGGGAACAGTCCAGCCCAAGCTGCCTGGCCAGGTCCTCCGTGGACCGGAAACAAGCATCCTGGGACCCCGAAACCGGTCCCATATGTGTGAATGTGTGGTGAGAAAGAGGCCACTGTTCCCAGTCAGGTGAGCAAAATTACCACATGGAATTCAGCTCCACCTAATCACATCTGGCCCTTTGAATTCAGCCCCACCTGATCACCAACTGGCCCAGTGATCCTGCAACAAACCCAATTTTACCAGCTACAATTCTGCCTGGTAAATTCACGAGTCTTTCGCTGCAACAGCAGCCAAGCCTCTTCACCTGCACCAGACCACCAAACAGAGTTTATCTTTGGTTAGAGGGGAGATACAATGCTCTGCTGTGCCAACACTATTCTTCTCTTTACCACACCTCTTCTCCCAACTTCCCTTCCTCCAACTCCACCCGGCAGGGAAGTTGCTGATGCAGTCCCCCCCCCCGCCCCACCCCAGTGGGGGACTGACAAAGTAAGACAATACGCAAATGACCTCATGGTGTCACGACGTAGTGCTCTAAAAGAAATAAAATAGTGCTACTTAAATTACTTGTGCAAATACTGGGACAGACTAATCCGTCTGACAGTCTTACAGTGTCTGCAATTATATATACAGGGATAGAACAAAGGCATAACATGCCTCTCTTAAGTACCTGTGAAGAGAAGGCAAGCTGTGTGCCTTTGATTCACTCTGTGGAATTTGCATTTAAATGTAAGGATCCAGGCGGCTCCCAGTCAGCATACACAAACAAAAGGAGGCAGGATGGCCTCTTAACTTCGGCCCAGCTGAAGGTGAAACAAGCATTTGCAATGTAATAGGTCTCGCATTAGTGAAAGTTTGAGCTATTGCCGTTGCAAATGTTAATGCTTGTTAGATTTTTGTTTTTGTCAAATAATATCATAGCAGTAGCATAAGTAATACAAGAAAAACAAATGAAAAGGTATGCTGAGCTGCAATGTTTATTTTTATAATTGCATTAAGGATGCAGCACTTCATGTGGCTAATTGAGGTTCCTGTCGAACTCCAAAGGGACACCTAGTCACACCCTGTGGTATAGCACCCTTTTCTTGCTTTGTGTATTTTCTTTTATTACTGATGTTACTGCTGGGATATTTATTGATCTAAATTTTTTTAATAAACATTATTATTTTCAACAACAATAGCTAAAACTTTCAGTAATGAAAGACCTTTTGCATTGCAAATGCTTGTTCTGATAGGTGAACATCTCTTTTGTCGCAGGCCAGCTACTAAGAAATAAGGCACTTTGGTATGGTGGCCAAACTGAAATCTTGGAATACAGGACCAGTTCCCCTTCAGAACTGCTTGGACGCAACAGATGGATGTTTGGCCCCCAATAAATCTATAACTCCTGACTGTATATGGCACTGGGCCAGATACATTTAAACTAATGTAAAAAAATAGACGGAGAATAACCATCGCCAGCTTAAAATGATTGAACTTTTTTTCAATTCACAAACATTCCCAGAAGTGTATGGGCAAATCTGCCCCAGAAGAAGTTTTACAGGAATGTCATGTTGCATTTCCTATGGACCCCTATTCTTCCTGTGCTGAAATCTTCATTGTTGATTCTAGCACACGGAGAACATAACTTTTACTGTTGTCACGGATGCATTACAGACCAGACAGAGCATTGACAGGCCACCAAGAGATTTAACATCTAATTAAATGTTATCTTAACTAGACCAGATGTGGAAGAAGCGAGGCATATAGTTTTACATCCTCAGAGGGTTTCTGAAGGTGGGTTAGGGAAAGCTATAGTAGGGACTGTTACATTTTGAGTCCATTAGAACTGTGCAAATGGATATTTAAGTGCGCATTGCTGACATCTGTCATAAATTTGAATTCCTGCAGGGCAGGTTCAGTCCTTGATGCTTCCACAATTCATGGATTTAGAGCCATAAATGAGCAAATATCGACACCTAATATTTCTAAGCATGGGAATTTCTTTTAAACTGTTATGCCAAAAAGACATTCTAAATTTTGCAAAACAGTGAGACAGCACCTTAGAATGATAGATACTGTTTAAACCACATGGAGTTTTATTCAATTCAGATGGGTGAAAGGATGAGTTCTGCTGAAAATCCAACCTCTGAATTGTAGTTTGAATATAAATCTCCTCAGCAGGGGCGTCCCTGTATCTACTCAACTACCTCTAATCTCATACACAAAGCAACAGTGCAGCAATGCCAAAACACCACGTTTAGAGCATGTTTCTAAACCTCAATCCATTCACTCAACACCTTCCACAGAGATCAATTAACAACCCACACCATTTTCAGCCACGCACTCTGAAAGAGCCCCCAGCACCTTGAAGCACAGTTGGGTGATTTGGGGTCTTGTCAGGGATATGAAGCAGTACAAAAATGCTGCAATACAATTAGTTAGCCCACTAAGCTGTGTAACTGCAGAGTAGAGTGCACTTTTCCTAGACAAATAATGTTTGCACATATAATTATCGGTATTTTTTTCATAATTTGCACTTTACCTCACTATGTTCCTCAGGCCTCATCCATCCACCCATTTTTGTCCCACACCTTTCCCACTCTTCCTACAAATGTTCTCTCCATTGATGTTCTATCTAAAGCAGGAGTTGTCTCTCGCTGGGAGGTTTAGATGGGGTTCATGCCCAGCTCCATTGTGCTACTACCCCAAGCCCTTACACCACAGATGCAGCATGGTGCCGGGCAGCAACAAAAAACAAAAAACACTTTTCTACACACATCAATTTTTCTATTTGAGGAACTATATGAGCAGACAGATCTGCTTAAATGTTTAGATATTACTTTATGTCCATGTGTGCATAATTGCACACACACATACATCAAACAATACCTTTCGGGGAAATAAAATCAGGGAACTCTGGGCAGTTTTTTAGTTTTGAAGGAGAGCAGCTCCTATATAGAGCCTCCTGTAATGCCACCAACATTCTTCTCACCTCAAATGAAAAAGCCTTTTAGTTTTTTGGGGAACGACCCAGAGTTCCCTGCTTCCCTTTTTGCATAATTTATGTGTGCCTATAAACCTGAAAACTCATTCTTTTGATTTATACAGAGTGCTCCTGTGTCTGGACAAAGCTATAGCTCTCTGAAGAGCTGTAATGGCAGCGAAACACGTATCTGTGGTTGTTTTTATTAATTTCAGGTGGCTAGGGTGGTATTTTACAAACCCAAAGCTGTAATACTGTGCCTGATGTGGTAAAAGGCTATTGTCATTTTTCCGCTGGGCATGGATAGCTCTATGCTAATCCTACGCTTAAAGACTTTGCTGTAAATGTGACAAAATACTTTGTCACTTTCTAGCTTGGTATGGATGGCACTGTGCTAATCTTATAGTAAAAAACTCTGTTAGAGAAATATATATATATATATATATACATACACACACCAGTGACTGGGTAGTTATAGTTAGTACCACATTCGCATTGGAAAAGCATTGGTTGTTATCCTAATAACTTTGGCACAGTTTGATAAATATTCACAATACTTTCCAAACAAAAGTCTCATCGACCTCAGCTCCTCCCTGGAAAGTTATAGTTACTTTAGGGCACAAGTTATAGTTACTTGAGATAACTATAACTGGTGAATTTCAGTGGTTTTGATCTTTTAAAACAGTATGTTTTAACTGACATTTTCACCCAACTATAACATCCCTTTAACCCACTGTCTTTTCAGTAATTTCTAAAAAAAAAAAATATCTAACTATAACTATCACTTTAACCTTGGTTTCTTCAATGACATATATTATATATAAGGCTCCCAGTTTTCCGTTTTTACTGATTTTTACAGATAAATACAGACAGAAAACAATGTGTTTCCTGTGTGTATTTAATTTTAAAAGTGGAAAAATACGGAAAATTATGCTTCTTGTGGGTGACTTTCTATGCTGTCTTTCGTGCTTTCTAGGACAACAACTGAGCCGATACACAGAATGGGAAGGTAAAAAACAAGTTCGAATTTTCCTGAATACAGGCATGTGTTAGCATACATTTGTATTATAATACTGATATTTACCTGTGGGTGTAAGGTTTGTCTATATTTGGCTGCTTAGTTTGCTAAAACGTGACAGGTAGCAAAGTATGAGTGCATGTTTATCAGTTAAATGAATGTGGAAATATACTGTGTTATAATACTGATATTTACCTGTGGGTGTAAGGTTTGGCTATTTTTTGCTGCTTAGTTTGCTAAAACGCGACAGGCAGCAACGTATGAGTGCATGTTTATCAGTTAAATGAATGTGGACATATACTGTGTTTATTCTCAAACACAAAATAAACATGGATACATTCCAATAAGATGGAAAAAAACTATATATTGATAAATACAGATGGAAGTGTTAAAAAAATAAATACCATAAAACCGGGAGCCCTAATTATATATATATATTAAAAATGCACGTGTCCAGTTGTCTATTGTATGGGGGTCCAAATTGTTTTATCTGGCGGTGATTGTGTACCCGCTCTAAACATCCCTTGAAGGGATGCCACTGTCTTAAGTACATTTTCTGCAAATCAGTGCAACGAATTCCAATATTCCTATGGGGCTTTAGAGTCTCTTTTTAGTTGAGAAATATTTTGGAATCTTATGCAAATCTCCAAAGAAGCTTGCAAACTACAAGAGTTTTAGGTACAGATTTTCAACTTATGTTCAAATATGCAAGATACCTACAGCTTTATCAGTTCTGATAAATACAAATAAGTAGAACAAACAAACTCTGCATAAGGAACTGGTGATTTACATACATACAAATGCTATTCATTACTTTTTACACAGTGCGTCAACAATGGCATTTTTAGTTTGCAAACAAAACGTTGCGCCTCATACTTCCCCAAGAAGGGCAGTGCGTAATTACTTGCTGCTGAAACAGTGCAAATATATTTTAAATGGGCTAAAAAAGAAACCGTCCATAAATATAAATAAAAAAAATCTGTTTTATGTCTATTTGGGTCAATGTTACTGTGCATTTTATTTATTTACTTTTACTTGTTTTAAAGAGCGCTGTAATGTTGCTTTTGGAGACACTTCTCAGCACTAGGGGGCATATGTATCAATATCTCCATTTGCGATTCTCAAATAGCGATTTTTTGAGAATCGCTATTTGAGAATTGCAAAACGGGATGTATCTCAAAATTCGCACAAATTTTGCGAATTCTTAAAATTCCTTAATTGCGATTAGCAAATTGCGAAATCGCAATTAAGGAATACCTTCCCATTCATTCCTATGGGCCAGGAGGCCCATAGCAATGAATGGGAAGTCCTTCTCAATTTGCTATTCGCTATTTGCTAATCGCAAATTGAGAATATTTTCAAAGGTGCAAGGGTGTCATGATGACACCCTGATGCACCCCTGAAATCAGCATTTGTGCGCATATGGCGCACATACATGCCCTAAGGACATGTATGTGCGCCACATGGCACTTTGAAACATGCCAAAAAGTGCATTTTTCAAAGAAATCTCAAATTACCACCAACTTGAAGTTAGTGGTAATTTGCGATTTCTTAAGGAGAAATCGCACAACTTGGGTGCGTGTTACATTGCATTTAAGAAATCGCAATTTGCGATTTCTTAAATGCTTACGCAAACTTAAGAAATCGCTAAATTAGCGATTCCTTAAGAATGCGAGGCTGAAATGCCTCATACATCTCATTTTGCGATTTTATATTCGCAAACGCTGTTTTTTTGCGATTCGCAGCGTTTGCGAATACAAAATCGTTTGATACATATGCCCCTAGGCCACTTGGTGAACAATGAAGCAGTAAGGTTTCAGTTCGAGAGGCTAGAGTTTTTCTCCATTGGGTATTGATAGTATAGTAAATTTGAGGTAAAACACACTATGAGAGAAGTAAACTTTGCCTGCAGGCCATAGTCTAGACATACATGCACCTAACATAACTTAGTGTTTAGCTGCAGCTCTTTTGTCCGTTTTATCAAAATACAGAGCAAACATATTTTTGCTTTGACTGAACCACACACATGTCCCACGGAAAAAAAATGTTCCTCTAAAGCCAAAACTCAATGTGTTTTACCAGAAAGTCTCACCAATAACAAAAACAACCTGAGAGAAATAGAGCATCAATGATATTACATCAATATATATTTTATATCAATAAAATATCTAACAATGTGAAAAATCTGAAATAAATAATTTCCTTCTCACTGAAATTGAAGGCACTGACTTCCAAGTGCTGAGTCACATTGGAGACATTTAATAACCGCTTCTGTACATATAAGCCAGTGTATAAATACAATTCCATGTCTTACTGTCTTAAAATTGGTATCCATTGTGTATTCCTCAACATAGTCAAGTGCGGAAGGTGTGCCCAGAAAAAGCAGTGCATTCCTTTATTTGACTGTCTGATAAAGCTGAAAATAAAAGCTTGCAGGTATTGTTCTCCTACCTGCACTGCACTCTACCTGGCTTACTCATGCAGCTGTCAAACTCCAGGTAAAATCCACAGCAGAAGGCCTTTTCCCAACCCACGGCTCTCGCACACCATAACCGGCAGGTCCTTCGCGAGTGTTTTACTCCCCACGACGCATCTCTAACCACTATCTCTACCCTCTCCCAAATTCTAACCGTCGCCCGAAGGCAGGCCTCTAAGAGTACTGCACAGCAACAATCTGTATTTGCACAAGAATTGTCCCGACGCCTTCTACCGCAATATGGGACGCAAAAGGCGGTCGTTAACTTTTCCTCAATCAGCGCAACAGCGGCCAGATGGTCCCCGGCACCCTAACACCTCCCGGTCGCCTTCATGAGGGTAAAGGCGGTTCACCTGATGAAGAAACCATGAGAACAAACACCTGCTACGCAAGAGGCTAGGATGCCCCGCGAGGTGATTGTCAGCTGTTGAGCACAGAAGAGCGGGAGGAAGGTCTGCGCGAGGCGTAAGCCCAGTGACGAGAGGCGTAAGCGAAGTGACGCGACCCGCTGCACCTGAGGCCCATGCGGCGATGTGTATAACAGTAAGTTGTTGTAGACGTCATGCGGAACAGACTATGTATTCTATTCCAATTTAAAAAAAGTTTCGCTCTATAAAATGTGAAAGCGCTTCGCTTTTCAGCTCGTTTCACTGGATTGATAGTTTCTAAACTGCTCATGCCTGCACTAACTGGTGCCGTGCGTGAGCACAATCTCCAGTCAGGGTGGGCGGGGCCCAAGGGAGACAGGGCGGACACAAACCCCGCTTCCAAAGAAGTGGGACACAAAACCAACGACTATAGCTCTCGCCAAGGCGAGCAGCGCATGCGCTGCAACGCAGGCGAGACCTAAAAAGGCTCCCTCGCTGCCTGCACGTTGCTGCTGGGAATGGAAAGCAGACAGCGTGCAGGTGCTGCTGAACGTGTCCCTGTGTCTGAAAATTACTCCGGGACAAGTTCAGCATACTTCTGTGGGGCCCAACTTCTTGGCGGGGGGCGGCGTCCACCCTGTGAAAAGAGTGGGGGGACGCCGTGTACCTGCGTTTTTCCCTCGACTCAAGCCCTGGACCGTAAAAGAGAGCATTAAACCCATTGGACTAAATAATACAGCTCGAAAATCTACATCATAATCCTGTCCGTGTCCACACAGTTATTCCTCATTTGGAGGGGTCTTACTCATAAAAGGTGGAATTCCATGTGGAGATATCGAACAGCAATGGTAATTATGGCTAAAGGGAGTGTCCATGTGAAACTCCCCTAACTCTTAATCAGTGTTTAAGTACATGTGTGAGATGTTGTGATTTTTTGTTTGTGTTTGTGAGTGTGCTGTTTCAAAAATCATGTGTATTAGATTTTTTGGAGGAGGATTTGTGTGAACGTGAGTATGAACATGCATTCTCTCTCTTTTTCAAGAGCTGAGAGTCAAATGTATGTAGGTTTTGCAATTCTCAAATCAGCTGCAATCTGGTTTGTGAATCTTAATGTCGCATGTTGCAACAAACAAATGACTTAAATGGAGCCAATCTCAATAGTTCCACAGTAAACGCAATAGTTTTTGGTAATTGCAAATTTTTAATTTGAATTGTGGTTACCAAATTGCGGCTTACCAGTATTTGTAAATAGTTATGTCTAGAAAAAAAGAAATTGTACTTACAAAACATCCTGGCGTAAAAGCAGTTTGGTTGGCCTTCTGCACAGGGCTGGGCCCAGAGCCTGGCCATGGACCAGTTTATGCGGTGAACCTCCTCCAGTGGGAGTTGACACCCAACAGAGAGCAAGGAGCCCCCTGGAAAGGGCAAGACACAGAGTTATGGATACAATGGGTTATAACACCTGGTATGTTAAAAAAAAAATCAGAAACTCACATTCAAGAGAAAAAAATATGTCTGCCAGTAGGTAGTTATAGTTAAGACCTATTATCCATAGGAAATCTGCATCATTCTATTTGGAATAACTTTGGCGCCGGTTGACGAATCTTCGCGAAGTTTTCATAACTAGTGGGGCGCTTCGGTCCGCTCCTATCCTGAAAGTCTCTGGGTGATTAGTCAAGCGGGAGCCGAGTAAAAAGGGGGGCCCCAAAACGTGTTTTCCCCATGCAATTTTCCATAGGAACTTTTAATCGCAGCTACAGCCCGAACTGCTGAACGGAAATTACACCAAATTTGGCAAAAAGGTAGCCCTTGGTACACAGTCGTGCCTTTTGGTTAAATGGTGTAAATCCGTTCAGTAGTTTCTGAGAAAATCAAAAGTAAAATCACATATATATCTGGGGGGAGCCTAACCACACATCTCATTGTGAGATCTGATTGGCTGTCAGCACTTCATCCAAGAAGTGTTGCCAGCCATCTTGGGACCAATATACATGATAGCACCTCATTAAAAAGCATTGCAGTTAATAGAAGGTTTTAAGACTTTAGTTACATTATAAATCATTTGTTGATGGTACCATACTCATTTTAGGAATTGTGGTGTGTTCTAAGGTGATTTTACCATGTGAAAAAGCCTTCTGCTGGGATATCATGAACCATGTTTGAGAGAAAACTATTTTCTCATGCTTTTCCCACAGAGGTTTGGAAGGTGATCTATAAGCTAAACTGAGTGCATATTTTCTGTAAATTCACATTATCTTTCTCAGTCATGTGAGAATGAAGTCTGACATTCTCAGTAAAACATGTACATCCAACAAGGGCAGAGACTGTCAGTTGATTCCTTTGTGTTCTACTGCAGCTTCCCATAGTGTTCTAAAGAACAACTAGAGCGCTAACAGTCCTACTTATGACAAACGTATTGCACACCTGAAGCCATCTTGATTGGAATAAAGTGGTAACTCTTAAAACATTTAATTTAAAAAGGAACAACATGAGGGGGTTCATTTTGCCATAGAAAGTATGATTAGTGCTGCAGAAAGAAAGATGAGGGCACATTTTGAGTGACTTCTCAAATCCTCTTCTATTTCATTAACAAATTCTGACATGCAGACTGAACCATGCACTTTCAATACCAGCAGCAGACTTCCCTGGTGAGCAGTAGCTTTACAACAGTGATCTAATGAGCAACTAGAGTGCGAACATTCTGAATTTATGGCAAATGTGTGACACATCTGAATGCCTTCCTGATGGAATCAAAGTAAAAATCTGAAAGTATTTCCTACTGAGGAGACTGCAGTAAATGAGGAAATTAGGAAACTTTATAACAAATAAGTCTCCCAAGATGGCGACCAGAGACAAAAGAGTCCAAATGTAGCACAAATATCACCCAGATGTAGCCCAAGTTTAGCCCAATGACAGAATGTCCCAGAGTGTTCTTAAGAACAACTAGAGCGCTTACTGTCTTACTTATGACAAAAGTATGGCACACCTGAAGCCATCTTAGTTAGTGGAGAAGTGTGGCTCAATGCTTAGAGTGGCAGACCCTGATGCCGAGGTCTGGTCCGGGACCAGGGTTCAATTCCCGCCTCGGTGGGTCTTGGGCTCAATTTCCTCGGACCTGTTAATTCTTGCCTCGGTGCCTATTCTAAGCATGGGTCCCACTCTGCAACTCTGGGTAATAGCTTGCTTAATCTCCACAACGGCCCCAACAGCGGTGGGATGCCTGGCTTCACCTTGGGGGTGCCCAGGAGTGGACATTTCACAGGGAAAAGCCAGGAAGAGTTCCACAGCGGTATGAGTACAGCACCAGGACACCCTAGGGTAACAGTGCGCTATACAAGTACAACACATTTACATCTTGATTGGAATAAACTGGTAACACTTAAAGCATTTAATTTAAAAAGGAACACAATGAGGGGGTTCATTCTGCCATAGAAATTATGATTAGTGCTGAAGAAAGAAAAATTAGGGCACATTTTGAGTGACTTCTCAAATCCTCTTCTATTTCATTAAAAAATTCTGACATGCAGACTGAAACATGCACTTTGAATACCAGCAGCAGACTTCCCTGGTGAGCAGTAGCTTTACTACAGTGATCTAATGAGCAACTAGAGTGCTAACATTCAGAATTTATGGCAAATGTGTGACACATCTGAATGCCTTCTTGATGGAACCAAAGTAAAAATCTGAAAGTACTGAGGAGACTGCAGTAAATGAGGAAATTAGGAAACTTTATAACAATAAGTCTCCCAAGATGGCGACCAGAGACAAAAGAGTCCAAATGTAGCACAAATATCACCCAGATGTAGCCCAAGTTTAGCCCAATGACAGAATGTCCCAGAGTGTTCTTAAGAACAACTAGAGCGCTTACTGTCTTACTTATGACAAAAGTATGGCACACCTGAAGCCATCTTAGTTAGTGGAGAAGTGTGGCTCAATGCTTAGAGTGGCAGACCCTGATGCCGAGGTCTGGTCCAGGACCAGGGTTCAATTCCCGCCTCGGTGGGTCTTGGGCTCAATTTCCTCGGACCTGTTAATTCTCGCCTCGGTGCCTATTCTAAGCATGGGTCCCACTCTGCAACTCTGGGTAATAGCTTGCTTAATCTCCACAACGGCCCCAACAGCGGTGGGATGCCTGGCTTCACCTTGGGGGTGCCCAGGAGTGGACATTTCACAGGGAAAAGCCAGGAAGAGTTCCACAGCGGTATGAGTACAGCACCAGGACACCCTAGGGTAACAGTGCGCTATACAAGTACAACACATTTACATCTTGATTGGAATAAACTGGTAACACTTAAAGCATTTAATTTAAAAAGGAACACAATGAGGGGGTTCATTCTGCCATAGAAATTATGATTAGTGCTGAAGAAAGAAAAATTAGGGCACATTTTGAGTGACTTCTCAAATCCTCTTCTATTTCATTAAAAAATTCTGACATGCAGACTGAAACATGCACTTTTAATACCAGCAGCAGACTTCTGTGGTGAACAGTAGCTTTACTACAGTGAACTAATGAGCAACTAGAGAGCTAACATTCAGAATTTATGGCAAATGTGTAACATATCTGAATACCTTCTTGATGGAATCAAAGTAAAAAACTGAAAGCATTTCCTACTGAGGAGACTGCAGTAAATGAGGAAAATAGGAAACTTCATAACAAATAAATCTCCCAAGATTGCCACCAGAGACAAAAGAGCCCAAATGCAGCACAAATATCACCCAGATGTAGCCCACATGTAGCCCAATGACAGAAGTGTGCAAAACACTTTTTATTTTTTGTGTTTTTGCAGTTTTATATAGTGCAGACTTGTCAGGTATTGGAGTGCTTTACATGAGCATTGGTTACATCACACAAGAACAAATTCATTTTGGTTGTAGTGCTGGAGTGGGGTTTTCTCTTAAAATCGTATACCCCCTCCATTTTGCATTTTTAAGATTAATAAGATTAATTAATTAATAGTAATTATACTAATGGTTTGCTGTGTGAATTAATCAACATGACTAATATAAGAAATACACGTGGGAATTGCAGTGGCATGGCCTAATTAATGACGTAAACTAAATTTGTATGCATATTAATAATATATATATATTCAGAAATTGCATGATTATATGTTGCTTTCGTGATGTACCTGTGATTTGTGCTTTATTAATGTGAATATAACCCGCATTAAGTGTTGCTTCTGCTAGATAAATACCTACACATATGGGTATTAGTAAGGGGATAACAGATTATTAGTCATTTCTATTTATTAATTACATTTTTGTGTTTCTTTGCTTAAGTTGACCATTTGTTGGCCACAAAATGGCCGACGTCCCTGTTAGACGAGAACAACTCCATTATGAGCATCTCTGGGTGAAGTGCGCATGCGTCGCCATCAGCTGCCGCGGCCTTTACACAACCCCGACTCCACTGTGACAACCAAGGCTATTTCCCGGGCTTTCGGCCAGCTGCTCTGAAAGAAACAATGAAAAGATACTATTGCGTGGATTGGAACTATATCTAAAGACACATTATATGTAGGGGAAAGGAGTCGAACTTTTCTCAACGGACCAATCAAACTTGTTCAAAATATCAATCGTTACACTTTGGAATGTAAATTTACTATAAAAATGGTAGACTAGAGAGGTTGGGGAACCTTCTTTATTCTGAGAGATTTCGGTCAAGACCCTTCACAAGATTTGGGATTTCCTGACGTTATGCTGACGGAGAGGACAGTGACACTGCAGGACAGCTGTTTTCCAAAGACTCTGACAGTATGAACTGAAGACCAAGATTCTGACTTAGAGGGCGCCTTTTAGCCAGAATAGGTAACTATGATGATCTATTTTGCTTGATTGTAAACATTATTATTATTATTGTAGACATCAATCATGCTATCAGGCATTACTGGTCTTCCATCTCGATAGACCCACACACGGTCCTTTTCTCTTGGTGCACACCCTGCTTTTATCCATTGTTTCATTTCCTCATCTCCTGACTCTTCCTGCAATTGTCTCACTTCTTCCCAAGTTCCTACTGTGTTAGTAAACATTACTGAGCAAGAAGACATTTCTCTCTCCTTGGCCCGATTGACTGAATTATTGTTCCGTGCACAATACTGTGCCATATCATTAGCATACCTATTCCCAGTAGTGATATAATCACTTCCTTGACTATGGGCAGCACATTTTACCACAGCCAATTGTTTAGGCAGCTGTATCGCCTCAATCAATTTCCCAACCACTTCAGCATTCTTTATAGGGGTTCCACTTGAGTTCAGGAAACCTCTTTGCAGCCAAAGCTGGCCGAAATCATGGACGACCCCAAAGCCATACTGGCTATCAGTTATCACAGTCACTCTCACACTTTTCCCAATTTTACATGCTTTGGTCAAAGCAACAAGTTCAGCTATTTGGGCTGACCTCACTCCTTTCAGATAAGATGCTTCCATCACTGCTGCAACCGTGCATACTGCATATGCTGCGCTTAGCACTCCTTCATCTGTTCTCAAACATGACCCATCAACAAACAACACAAAATCACTTTCTGGCAGAGGTACATCCTTTATGTCTGGTCGTGGCTTTGTACAGTACTCAAGCACATCCAAACAATCATGATCTGCTTCATCTCTCACTTCCACATTCTCAGCATCAGGTAACAACGTTGCAGGGTTCACATTTACACATCTCGCAAGGCTCACATTCGTTGCACCTAATATGACCTTCTCATACTTAGTCAGCCGACTATGTGTCATATATTGAGTACGACTCCTTGTTAACCCCTTCGATGCTCATGACGGAGCGATTCCGCCATGAGCATCGGTTGGGCTGTGCTTATGACGGAACCGCTCCGTCATGAGCACAGCCCCTGGGGGAAGCGCTGGCGCTCCCCCCCTGGGGCATCGATCCTGCCCCCACAGAGGGGGATGGCAGCGGAAGTGTTTTCGCTGCCACCCGAACCCCCCCGATGACGTCAGCGTGCACAGCGCGCGCCGACGTCATCGGGAAGCGCTGGGACGCCTGGAAGCCATTTGCTTCCAGGCGTCCCAGCAAGGAGGAGGTAAGTTTTGCTGGCTGGTGGGGCCGCGGGGGTGATTTTGTTAACGATTGAGGCATCGGGGGAGAGGAAAGAGTATTTCCTCTCCCCTGATGTCTCAATGCTGGGCATTCCTGCTTCACGATCGCGCACAGCGTTGCGATCGTGGAGCAGGGATGCCCCCACTAGACACCAGGGATGTCTTTGTTGTGGTAGGAAGCGACCCCTTGGGCAAGGGTCGCTTCCTGGGTCCCCATTTTCTTTAGAAGACTTTTCTGCCCCCTCTGGGGGCAGATCGGTTTGATTTTGTCGCCGTTTCCGCTCCCAGGGGGGGCAGAAAAGCCCACTAGACACTAGGGATGTCTTTGTTGTGGTAGGAAGCGACCCCTTGGGCAAGGGTCGCTTCCAGGGGCCCAATAATGTTATTAAGACTTTTCTGCCCCCCCCTGGGGACAGATCGGTCTTTTTTGTAGCCGTTTCTGCTCCCAGGGGGGGCAGAAAGCACACTAGACACCAGGGATGATATTTTTTGAGTAAAGGAAGCAACCCCTTGGGCAAGGGTCGCTTCCTGGGGGCCCACATTAATATTAAGACTATTCTGCCCCCCCCGGGGGCAGATCGGTCGTTTATGTAGCCGTTTCTGCTCCCAGGGTGGGCAGAAAAGCCCACTAGACACCAGGGATGTGTTTTTTTGAGTAAAGGAAGCGGCCCCTTGGGCAAGGGTCACTTTCTGGGGGCCCAAATATTTTTCAAGACTTTTTTGCCCCCCCTGGGAGCAGATCGGTCTTTTGTGTAGCCGTTTCTGCTCCCAGGGTAGGCAGAAAAGCCCACTAGACACCAGGGATGTGTTTTTTTGAGTAAAGGAAGCGGCCCCTTGGGCAAGGGTCACTTTCTGGGGGCCCAAATATTTTTCAAGACTTTTTTGCCCCCCCCTGGGAGCAGATCGGTCTTTTGTGTAGCCGTTTCTGTTCCCAGGGGGGGCAGAAAAGCCCACTAGACACCAGGGAATTAGTTTAAATAAAAATGGAAGTGACCCCTTGGGCAAGGGTTGCTTTCAGGGTGCAATTTTTTATAATATGTATTTGGCCCACCCGCCCCGGGACAGAGTAGCCTTTTTTTTTCCTGCTGTTTTCTGCCCCACCTGGCACACAACCCGATTGACCATTTGGGTAGCAACATAGCATGTTATAATGTTTATTGTTATATTTTTTGTGAATTGCAATTGCAATGTTTTTTTAAAAACTTTTTTGTTCTAGGTGAAGGCTTTTGCTCTTTCCAGTTTGCCGTTTCGTTACTGGTGGTTCTGCTGTTTGTGTAGTTTGGTAAGAGACTTTTTTTTGTACAATGTAAATGTGTTTGATTTCTCTGCATGAATTATTTTTGAAAATGGTATAATAATAGCAGTATGTTTGGTTTTTGAGTGTCAAAAACTGTTTGCATTTGTGCTCGATGTGTATTTTGTTGTCTTGTGAGTAATTTGTTTTTTTCCTTCTTTCTAGTTGGATTTCGTTGGTTTTTGCTGTGTCACTGCAGAGTAAGTTCTGGTGAGTGTAGCTGTCTCTTGTAATTGAATTCTATAGTTTTTGAGTACATTGATCTTTGTGATAAAGGTACACATTTCTTTACTTACTTGGTTTGCACATTGTTGGTTGTTGTTGACTTGTATGTGCAGTCTTCTATCTTAGTAAGTATAATGGCTAGCCGCAGGATTACTGCTCAGCAGGTTGTTGGTTTGCTTTTTGAGTCTTCCTCTGACCATGGTTCAGAGACTGACTCTGCATCTGAGGCAGAGGAGGCAGGGGACGATTCTGGCAGTGAGTTTTGTCTCCATATGGAGTCATCAGATGATGAAGATACTCTTAGCGCGGATGAAGTGCCTGTGTTAGAGGAGGAGACTGATGTGCCGATAGTGCGGCAAGAGGCATCTGGGCTGCAGCCTGGGGCTGCAAGGCTTCCTGTTGGTGTAGTGCGGCAAGAGGCTTCTGCGCTGCAGCCTGCGGCTGCAAGGCTTCCCGTTGGTGTAGTGCGGCAAGAGGCATCTGGGCTGCAGGCTGGGGCTGCAAGGTTTCCTTTTGAAAGTGATGACCTCTGGGTTGCCCCTGGCATGGTGCAGCCGGCATTGCCAGACTTTACTGGTGTTCCAGGGTGTAGAGTCAATACTGAAAATTTGTTGCCGATAAATTTTTTTCAGATGTTTATGGACGATGTGTTTTTGGCAGAGATTGTTGAGCAGACTAATTTGTATGCCGAACAGTTTTTGAGGGACAACAGTGCCAGTCTTAAGCCACACTCTAGAGCTACCCGGTGGACTCCCACAAATCTTGAAGAGATGAAGAAGTTCTTGGGTTTAACTTTTTTGATGGGCTTACTAAGGAAGCCATCAATGTCTTCATATTGGTCTACTAGTCCCTTGATGGGAACTGCTATTTTTCCGTCAGTCATGAGTCGTGAGAGGTATTTGCTTCTGCTTCGGATGATGCATTTTGTTGATAATGGTTTAGCGTTGCCACGAGATCACCCTGAGTGTGGCCGTCTTTTTAAGATTAGGCCTGTCCTTGATCACTTTGTTGATCGATTTTCTGAGATCTATGCTCCTGGGAAAGAAATTGCAGTGGATGAGTCTTTGGTGTCGTTCAAGGGCCGCTTGGTTTTTAGGCAATACATTCCTAGTAAGAGGGCACGCTATGGAATTAAGCTGTATATGCTGTGTGACAGTAGGACTGGATATGTCTCTAATTTCAGGGTGTACACCGGTAAGGAATCCAGGATTAACCCCCCTGGTTGTCCGTCCACTTTTGGAGTGACTGAGAAAATTGTTTGGGAACTTGGTAGAGGATTTTTTAACAAAGGCCACCATTTATATGTAGATAACTTCTACACTGGTGTGCGGTTGTTCAGGGAATTGGCCAAAGTGGACACTGTTGCTTGTGGCACAATCCGCTCTAACCGTAAAGGTTTCCCAAAAGAACTGGTTTGTCAAAAGCTTGTGCGGGGACAGTGCAGTGCGTTGCGAGGAGCTTCTTGCTGTGAAGTTTTCAGACAAGAGAGATGTCTACATGCTGACTACCATCCATGATGAAAGAACTGCACCTGTGACTGTTTGGGATCAGGTCGCTGAAGTGCGCAAACCTGTGTGCATTTTAGACTATAATAGGCACATGGGTGGTGTTGACAGAGTAGATCAGAGGTTGGAACCTTACGCTGCTCTTCGTAAGGCTTACATTTGGTACAAGAAGTTGGCTATCCATCTTTTCCACTTGGCAATGTTTAATGCTTTTGTTGTGTTCCAGGATTCTTGCCCTGAGTCAAAGATGACTTTTGCTAAGTTTCAGGAGTCTGTAATAGGCAGCCTTGTTGTAGTGGAACAGGCAAGTGTTCCTAGAGTTGGAGTGGTGGAGGATGTTGCTAGATTGAGAGATCACCACTTTCCTGATCACATTCCTCCCACACCCTCAAAAGATTTTCCCTGTAGGAGATGTAGAGTCTGTTGGCGAAGAGGTATGCGGAAGGAGATTCGTATGTACTGCCCCGACTGTCCTTCTAAACCTGGGCTGTGTGTCCCGGCTTGTTTTAGAGCGTACCACACGCAAAATAATTTTTGGGAGCATTCATGAGTGGTAAAGTGAACTGCCTGGTCTGTATTCTTTTGAAAATTTGATTCTGTTTCAAGGTTGGCGTTAGTGCAATGTATTTAGTTGGTGAATTTGTGTTTGTAGATTTGTATCTATTTGCGATTTGTTTGTGTTTTTATTTTTGTCTTTAAAAATCCTAAATGTGATGGCGGTGTGTGTAGGCTGGCGCTTGGCTGTTGGTGTGTGTGGACTGGCACTTGCTTGGCGGTGTGCGTGGAATGGTGCTTGGCTGGCAGTGTGCGTGGACTGGTACTTGGCTGGCGGTGTGCGTGGACTGGCGGTGTGCGTGGACTGGTGCTTGGCTGGCGGTGTGCGTGGAATGGTGCTTGGCTGGCGGTGTGCGTGGACTGGTACTTGGCTGGTGGTGTGCGTGGACTGGCGGTGTGCGTGGACTGGTGCTTGGCTGGTGGTGTGCGTGGACTGGAGCTTGGCTGGTGGTGTGCGTGGATTGGCAATTGGCTGCCGGTGTACCTGGACTGGCGATTGCCTGGCGGTGTGCCTGGACTGGCGCTTGGCTAGCGGTGTGCATGGACTGGTGTTTGGCTAGCGGTGTGCGTGGACAGGTGCTCTGCTAGCGGTGTGTGTGGACTGGCGCTCGGCTGGCTGTGTGTGAGTAGTGACTTGCTGCTGGTCACTATACACACTGCTAGCTGAGTGCCACTCCACGCAATCCATCAGCTTGTGTAGTTGCTGTGTCAGGAATGTGGGCGTGTGAAAGTGATGGGCCCTTGAATGGCACTGTGTGCTGGTGTCAGTTTTGTTATGGGCCCGCGGCTGGCGGTGTGAATGGTTTTGTATGTCTCACACGTATGAAAGGTGTATGAATGGCCTGTAAAGAGGTTGGTGCCTTGTCGTGGCTTTACAGCTCACGAGCTGTGAGTCAATGGTTCAGTTTCTCGCCCTTTCAATTATTAACAGTGCTTTTCATTTTTGTGAAATCACTTGCTAATACAATTGTATATACTGAACCATCACTCACCCTCGTGCCAAATCCAACCAGTATGTGTGTGGGCTTGAGGATTAGATGGCTGTGCAGTAATATTTGTCTTTCTGAAGCAGGGTGTACCTTGTCCCTTTTTGTGAATTTTGTAATGTGTTTTGCCTTTGTGCCTGGTGGTGCGAATGGTCTTGTTTGTATCATGTATGAAAGGTGTGTGAATGGCCTGTAAAGTGGTTGGTGCCTTGACGTGGCTTTACAGCTCACGAGCTGCGAGTCATTGGTTTGGTTTTTTGTGAATTTAATTATTGACAGTGCATTTAATTTTTGTGAAATCTCTTGTTAATAAAATTTAATACACTGAACCATGACTCGCCCTCGTGCCAAATCCAACCAGTATGTGTGTGTTTGAGGAATAGATGGTTGTGCAGGAATCTTTGTCTTTAGTTTATCTGCCAAGGTGTACTTTCTATGTAAGAATAACCCACCAACTGTAGATATTGTTGAAAACCCTTGGGAGTTCATGGTGATGTCTCTCTTGCGAATTCAAAAAGTTTTTTTATCCCCAATGTCCTGCCACATTTTCATTGCAATATTGTTCCAAAATTCTCACCCGCGGCAGGCAAGGGCTCAAAACGTTGTGAGGCGAAATCAACATTGCCTATCAAAAAAATGTTTGGGCCCTTGCCTGTCGCGGGTACTTGGGCCTCCCACACAAGTGAGGCACCATTTTTACCGAGAGACCTGGGGGAACACTGGGTGGTGGTAAATTTGTGTGAGCCCGGTGATGCCACAACTTTCCCACACCAAAATGTGTGAAAAAAGTGATGTTTTCAGCTAAAATTGAGGTTTGCAGGGGATTCTGGGTAAGGAAACGTTGGGGGATCCACGCAAGCCATACCTCCCTGGAAGCCACCGGGTGTCTAGTTTTCAGAAATGCATGGGTTTGGTAGGTTTCCCTAGATGGCTGCAGAGCACCGGGCCAAAAACCCAAGTGACCCCCCTTGCAAAACCAGGTGATTTTGCGATAGGCCATTTTGATGTCGCCTCACTACGTTTTGGGCCCTTGCCTGCCGCGGGTACTTGGGCCTCCCACACAAGTGAGGCACCATTTTTACCGGGAGACCTGGGGGAACGCTGGGTGGTGGTAAATTAGTGTGAGCCCTGGTGAGGCCACAACTTTCCCACACCAAAATGTGTGAAAAAAGTGATTTTTTCAGCTAAAATTGAGTTTTGCAGGAGATTCTGGGTAAGGAAACCTTGGGGGATCCACGCAAGCCATACCTCCCTGGAAGCCACCGGGTGTCTAGTTTTCAGACATGCGTGGGTTTGGTAGGTTTCCCTAGATGGCCGCCGAGCACCGGGCCAAAAACCCAAGTGACCCCCCCTTGCAAAACCAGGTGGTTTTGCGATAGGCCATTTTGATGTCGCCTCACTATGTTTTGGGCCCTTGCCTGCCGCGGGTACTTGGGCCTCCCACACAAGTGAGGCACCATTTTTACCGGGAGACCTGGGGGAACACTGGGTGGTGGTAAATTTGTGTGAGCCCGGTGATGCCACAACTTTCCCACACCAAAATGTGTGAAAAAAGTGATTTTTTCAGCTAAAATTGAGGTTTGCAGGGGATTCTGGGTAAGGAAACATTGGGGGATCCACGCAAGCCATACCTCCCTGGAAGCCGCCGGGTGTCTAGTTTTCAGAAATGTGTGGGTTTGGTAGGTTTCCCTATGTGCCGGCAGATCTAGGGTTCAAAAACTACAGCTAGTCACTTTGCCAAAAAAGGGTCATTTTTCACTGCAATATTGAGGTGTGACCACGTTGCGTTTTGCGCCGTTTCCTGTCACGGGCACTAGGCCGACCCGCACAAGTAAGGTACCATTTTTCTCGTAGGACTTTGGGGAACGCGGAGTGGGTGGAAATTAGTGGATCCACGCAGATTCCAGAACTTTCCATCACAGAAATGTGGGGAAAATGTGTTTTTTTTGTCAATTTTTTACGTTTGCAAGGGATTCTGGGTAACAGACCATGGTGGGAGGCACTCAAGTCACCCGATCCTGTATTCCCCTGGGTGTCTAGTTTTCAAAAATATATAGGTTTGCTAGGTTTCCCTAGGTGCCGGCAGGGCTAGGGTTAAAAAAACTACAGCTAGTCACTTTGCCAAAAAAGGGTCATTTGTCACTGCAAAATTGAGGTGTGACCACGTTGCGTTTTGCGCCATTTCCTGTCGCGGGCACTAGGCCGACCCGCACAAGTGAGGTACCATTTTTCTCGTAGGACTTTGGGGAACGTGGGGTGGGTGGAAATTTGTGGATCCACGCAGATTCCAGAACTTTCCATCACAGAAATGTGGGGAAATGTGTTTTTTTTGTCAATGTTTTACGTTTGCAAGGGATTCTGGGTAACAGACCATGGTGGGAGGCACTCAAGTCATCCCATCCTGGATTCCCCTGGGTGTCTAGTTTTCAAAAATATATAGGTTTGCTAGGTTTCCCTAGGTGCCGGCAGGGCTAGGGTTAAAAAACTACAGCTAGTCACTTTGCCAAAAAAGGGTCATTTTTCACTGCAAAATTTAGGTGTGACCACGTTGCGTTTTGCGCTGTTTCCGGTCACGGGCACTAGGCCGACCCACACAAGTGAGGTACCATTTTTCTCGTAGGACTTTGGGGAACGCGGGGTGGGTGGAAATTTGTGGATCCACGCAGATTCCAGAACTTTCCATCACAGAAATGTGGGGAAAATGTGTTTTTTTGGTCAATTTTTTACGTTTGCAAGGGATTCTGGGTAACAACCCATGGTGGGAGGCACTCAAGTCATCCCGTCCTGGATTCCCCTGGGTGTCTAGTTTTATAAAATATATAGGTTTGCTAGGTTTCCCTAGGTGCCGGCAGGGCTAGGGTTCAAAAACTACAGCTAGTCACTTTGCCAAAAAAGGGTCATTTTTCACTGCAAAATTGAGGTGTGACCATGTTGCGTTTTGCGCCATTTCCTATCGCGGGCACTAGGCCGACCCGCACAAGTGAGGTACCATTTTTCTCGTAGGACTTTGGGGAACGCGGGGTGGGTAGAAATTTGTGGATCCACGCAGATTCCAGAACTTTCCATCACAGAAATATGGAGAAAATGTGTTTTTTTGTCAATTTTTTACTTTTGCAAGGGATTCTGGGTAACAGAACCTGGTGGGAGGCAGTCAAGTCACCCCATCCTGGATTCCCCCCTGGGTGTCTAGTTTTCAAAAATATATAGGTTTTCTAGGTTTCTCTAGGTGCCGGCAGGGCTAGGGTTAAAAAAACTACAGCTAGGCACTTTGCCAAAAAAGGGTCATTTTTCACTGCAAAATTGAGGTGTGACCACGTTGCGTTTTGCGCCGTTTCCTGTCGCGGGCACTAGGCCGACCCGCACAAGTGAGGTACCATTTTTCTCGTAGGACTTTGGGGAACGCGGGGTGGGTGGAAATTTGTGGATCCACGCAGATTCCAGAACTTTCCATCACAGAAATGTGGGTAAAAGGGTTTTTTTTTGTCAATTTTTTATGTTTGCAAGGGATTCTGGGTAACAGACCATGGTGGGAGGCACTCAAGTCCTCCCATCCTGGATTCCCCTGGGTGTCTAGTTTTCAAAAATATATAGGTTTGCTAGGTTTCCCTAGGTGCCGGCAGGGCTAGGGTTAAAAAACTACAGCTAGTCACTTTGCCAAAAAAGGGTCATTTTTCACTGCAAAATTTAGGTGTGACCACGTTGCGTTTTGCGCCGTTTACGGTCGCGGGCACTAGGCCGACCCACACAAGTGAGGTACCATTTTTCTCGTAGGACTTTGGGGAACGCGGGGTGGGTGGAAATTTGTGGATCCACGCAGATTCCAGAACTTTCCATCACAGAAATGTGGGGAAAATGTGTTTTTTTTTTCAATTTTTTATGTTTGCAAGGGATTCTGGGTAACAGACCATGCTGGGAGGCACTCAAGTCACCCCATCCTGGATTCCCCTGGGTGTCTAGTTTTCAAAAATATATAGGTTTGCTAGGTTTCCCTAGGTGCCGGCAGGGCTAGGGTTCAAAAACTACAGCTAGGCACTTTGCCAAAAAAGGGTAATTTTTCACTGCAAAATTGAGGTGTGACCACTTTGCGTTTTGCGCCGTTTCCTGCCGCGGGCACTAGGCCGACCTGCACAAGTGAGGTACCATTTTTCTCGTAGGAATTTGGGGAATGCGGGGTGGGTAGAAATTTGTGGATCCACACAGATTCCAGAACTTTCCATCACAGAAATGTGGGGAAAATGTGTTTTTTTGGTCAATTTTTTACGTTTACAAGGGATTCTGGGTAACAACCCATGGTGGGAGGCACTCAAGTCATCCCGTCCTGGATTCCCCTGGGTGTCTAGTTTTAAAAAATATATAGGTTTGCTAGGTTTCCCTAGGTGCCGGCAGGGCTAGGGTTCAAAAACTACAGCTAGGCACTTTGCAAAAAAAGGGTCATTTTTCACTGCAAAATTGAGGTGTGACCACGTTGCGTTTTACGCCGTCTCCTGTCGCGGGCACTAGCCGACCCGCACAAGTGAGGTACCATTTTTCTCGTAGGACTTTGGGGAACGCGGGGTGGGTGGAAATTTGTGGATCCACGCAGATTCCAGAACTTTCCATCACAGAAATGTGGGGAAAATGTGTTTTTTTTGTCAATTTTTTATGTTTGCAAGGGATTCTGGGTAACAGACCATGGTGGGAGGCAGTCAAGTCACCTCATCCAGGATTTCCCTGGGTGTCTAGTTTTCAAAAATATATAGGTTTGCTAGGTTTCCCTAGGTGCCGGCAGGGCTAGGGTTCAAAAACTACAGCTAGGCACTTTGCCAAAAAAGGGTCATTTTTCACTGCAAAGTTGAGGTGTGCCCACGTTGCATTTTGCGCCGTTTCCTGTCGTGGGCACTAGGCCGAACTCCACAAGTGAGGTACCATTTTTCTCGTAGGACTTTGGGGAACGCGGGGTGGGTGGAAATGTATGGATCCACGCAGATTCCAGAACTTTTCACCACAGAAATGTGGGGAAAAAGTGTTTTTTTTGTAAATTTTTAGGTTTGCAAGGGATTCTGGGTAACAGATCTTGGTGAGAGGCAGTCAAGTCACCCCATCCTGGATTCCCCTGGGTGTCTAGTTTTCAAAAATTTATAGGTTTGCTAGGTTTCCCTAGGTGCCGGCAGAGCTAGGGTTCAAAAACTACAGCTAGACTCTTCGCAAAAAATGTGTAAATTTTCAGTGTGAAAATGTGGTGTGTTCACCTTAGTTTTTGAGCCACTTCCTGTCGTGGGCACTATGCCTACCCACACAAGTGAGGTACCATTTTTATCAGGAGACTTAGGGTAGTTCAGATTTGTAAAGTACCTATTGATTTTTGATGCATTTCTCCCTTCCAAATGAAAGACATTGTGTAAAAAAAAGTCATTTTGAAAAATGACCAATAATTGTCATGCAAGTATGAGTATTCCCAATTTCGAAAATGTGCAAATATGCACTGTTTCTAAACTCTTTAATTTGTTCCCATTTCAGAAATACATAGGTGTCTTTCATACCAATTTTTCCATGTATACATTTTCACACAATAATTGCTATATACCCGGAACAAAAAAAAAAAAACATTACAAAATGCTGCTCAGTTTTTTACTCTGGGTTTGTTGGGCTCTTGGTGAACCTACAAGTCCTATATATCCCCACAACCAGGAAGGTCCAGTGGATGCAACGGTACATTGCTTTCAAAGAGATGTCATAATTAGAAGAAGTTACAGGTGAAAACATTGACACAAAAGGCTGCTTTTTTCAACAAACTTTTAATTTTTCCTATATTTAACTGTTAGTTTCTATAAAGAAACCTTGATGGATCTACACAAATGACCCCTTGCTGAATTCAGAATTTTGTCTACTTTTTAAAAATGTATAGCTTTCCAGGATCCATTATTGCTTTTCTACCCATTTCTACCATTATCTGGAAGGAGGTTGAAAGCACAAAAAATTGCAAAAATAGGGTATGTCCCAGAAAAATGTCAAAACTGTGTAAAAAATGTTGGATTTCTGACAAAAATCTGTCATTCCCTAAAAGCTGGAGAAATGGTGATTTCAGCCCCACAAACCCTTTTTTGATATCATTTGCAGAGAAAAACCCAGACGCTTTCATTTGCAGCCACTTTTCCCCATTTTTCACAAATAAAACAAAATGTTGCTGTATTTTGACTAATTTCTGGGAACCCTCTAGGAGAATCCACAAACCCTGGGTACCTTTAGTATCCGCATGATGTTGGAAGAAAAGGACACAAATTTGGCGTGGATACCTAATGTGGTCAAAAAGTTGCAGGGGCCTAAGCGCGCACTACCCCAAATAGCCCAAAAAAGGCTTAGCACAGGAGGGTAAAAGGCCTAGCAGCGAAGGGGTTAAAAGAATCGCCACATCATGAGGTACAAACACTTTCAATGGATACCCCATCACAATACCTTCACTCTGCTCCAAACTTCGACATGTTGTAGCCACTGCTTTCAGACACCCAGGTAAAGCTGCAGCCACTGGGTCAAGCATTGAGGAAAAATATGCAATTGGTCTCCTCAATCTTCCATGCTTCTGGAGCAACACGGAGAGTGCACATCCATTTCTCTCACTGCAGTACAACTAAAACTCTTTCTCATAGTCAGGCATGCCCAGTGCTGGTGCTTCACACAATCCCTCTTTTAATTTTTTGAATGCTGCCAATTCTTCTTTGTTCAATTCAAGGGGATCTTTTACATCACTCCTTGTTAATCGCACCAAGGGCTTTGCAATCAGGGAAAAGTTACTAATCCACTGACGGCAATACCCCACCATTCCCAGAAACATTCTCACCTCTCTTTGGGTCATGGGGGCTCTCATTCCTTTTATAATTCTGATTCTGTCTATTGTTAATTTTCTCAGTCCTTTCTCAATTTTATGTCCCAAATATTGCACTTCTTTCTTGCAATACTGTAATTTTGCTGGGGACACTTTCAAACCTCCGTCTGCCAAATGATTCAGTAGTGCTATTGTGTCTACCTCACAAGCTTCACGTGTTTTTGACGCACCAAAAGTTCGTCAATATATTGCACAAGTACTGAACTTTCAGGCATTTGCAGACTTTCCAAAGATTTCTTCAACAATTGATTGAATATTGAGGGGCTCTCTGTATACCCCTGTGGGATTCGGCACCATGCCAAAATCCGCTCTCCAAACAAAATGCAAAAATTGGCTGACTGTCATGGTGCAATGGAATAGAAAAGAATGCATGACATAGATCAATTACTGTATACCATTCCGCATCATGGGGAATCTGGTACAGAATTACTGATGGGTTTGGCACAATAGGACAACATGGTACCACCATTTTGTTTACCTTTCTCAAATCTTGCACTATCCTGAATTTCCCATTAGGCTTTTTCAGTCCCATTATCGGTGAATTACATGTACTACTCATAATCTCTCTCAAAATTCCTTGCTTGATCATTTTCTCAATTATTGGAGTAACCCCTTCAATTATCTCCGGTGTCAATCTTTACTGAGGGACATTTGGATAACTCATTCCTTCCTTCACAGTTATTCTGACTGGATCTACGTTTCTCATTAACCCTACATCTTCTTCGGTAAAATCCCACACTTCTGCCTTTACTGACTGTCTTAGTTCATTTGGTAATTCATCAGGGTTGAATATTGCATAGGTCTCAGTTACCTCATTTTCTCTGTTAGCTATAGTCATTTTATATAGCACATCCTCATCCGGTGTTTCAAATGCTATTCCATCTGGAGTACAGAATATAGTGCAATTCATCTTGCACAACAGGTCCCTACCTAATAAATTCACCGGACTGGTGTCACACACAACAAAGCGGTGCATTTCTGTAAATTTCCCTATACTAACTTTCACTGGTTCTGTCAAAAATGTTTTTAACTGTCTGTTGGACACACCAACCACTTGAATTGTTTCATCCGAAAGAGGAAGATTCTTAACATCAGCTGATCTAACAGTTGATCGAGTAGCACCAGTATCCACTAGGAAAGTAATATTTTCATCATTAAGCTTCCCATCTACAAATGGTCCTGTCTGGTCTACTTCTAGAGTAGCGCCAAGTACGCACTTTTCTTCCTCCTTTCGGCACCGCCAATAGCTTTCCTCTGAGTCACTCTCATTGCGTTGCAGCCAATACTGTGAAACGGCGCGAGAGCGCGGCGTTTTATTTACCTGTTCTTCATTGTAGAATCCCGATTCATTACTATACTTCTGAATGTTTCTGCTCTGCGGGAAAGGCGGTTTTGGCACCTGATTCTGTGAAGTAACCACCTGCTGCTGTTGCTGCAGTTGACCACACACCTCATTCTGCACCTGCGGATTCAATGATGCATTTTCATTATTAGTATTTGGAGGGTATTTACACTCGGATTTCCAATGCCCTAACCTACCGCAATTATGGCATGGGAACTTCTTTTTAGCTTCTTCTATATTACCTTTGCCTTTTCCTGGGCCAAATCTCGGTTTAGTTCCTGGGTTATTTGCTTGTTCAACCAACTGAGCTTCCTGCCTTTCAGCTACCTTTACTTGTGCCCACATTGCCTTTTCTTTTAATTTTCGCTGTTTAGCCTCAATCTCGTCACTGAAATATTTAGCATGTCTCAGTACTTCATCTATTTTCTTATTCTGCCAATCAACTGTATGCTGCTTTATCATGTCACCAATTTCTGGGCGTAAACCATATGCAAATCTGTATACGAAATGACTCAATTCCTTATCACTCAGGTTCTCATCTCCACTGAACTGTTTAAAGGCTTGAATTAGTCTCTCATAGTATGCATGTACTGATTCCTTTGCTTCCTGATGCGTTCGATCAATCTTTACCCAATCTGTCTCTTTAGGGGGCACTTTGTTTTTCAAAAATACCATAACCTGTTCATACTTTTTCATTACTTCAGGGTCTGGGGCTCCTGTCTTAGGATCCCCAGGGTACTCCTGAGTTGGCCAGTTGATCATCAACTTGCACTCAGACCACAAATCTGCTGGTACTATTATGTCGAACAGACTATTTAAGTCTATCCACAGTACTTTTGATAATTTTACAAATCTGTCTACCTGTCTGTACCACTCGACGGGCTTTTCGCGTAGTCGAGGGAAATCATTCGTAAATGACAAAATGTCCTGTCTTGTCCATGGGACATGTACATATCCTCCTACTGGGATCTCTCTCATGGGGTATTCAGTCACTACCTTTTCTTTTTCTCTAACAGGGAATGCCGAAACTGTCCTGTCTGGGGCATCATTACGTTTTCTATACCATTTACTTCTCCATTTATCCACATTTCCCCATTTTCTCAATACAATGATTATTTCCTTAATCTGACCTATTTGTCCTGTGGTGTTCAGATTTTCAATGTCTTTTTCAGTAAAATCCACTCGATAGGGTTTCTGTAAGGCTTTTACCTTATCAATATCTATACCCATTTCATTCGCAACTTCTCCTAGTCTTTCATGCAGATTCCTCGCTCTCCATGTCACACTTTTACCAAGGAATAACAGCTCCTCATCCTGATAAAACTTTAATTTTTCTACCGGAATAGTCCCTACAATCAATTCTTCTAATACCATCGGTAATTTAGCCACATCTATTGACTGGGAATCTTTATCTGGTCTCTGCAAACCTTTTAACCATTCACTCAGTTCTTCCACAGATGGTCCTACCGGGTTCTTTACACTACTCTGTTCTGGATTTCTCTGGGGTTCTAACAAAGTTTCTACTGTCATTCTACTCCTTTCAGCATAATTCTGATTTATAAAGGGATTATTTGAAACGTGTGGTTCAAACATATTTACTGTTGGTCCCCATGGATTCTCAATTTCTCTCCGTTCTGGATTCTCAATCACATTATTGTTCCGGTATGGTACCGTTAAACAATGTTCGCTATCTTTTTGCTTCTCGAAAATGGGCATTACTGGACCTATAGTCACTGGGACTGTTACAGCTTCTAGATTCTTAGTTAATTCTCTTATTTTCTCTGTTAATTCTAGAGTGGTTTTTGCCAATTCTGCTGAATTTGCGTTATCTATTTTATTCTCCGATCTCTTTTCTACCTCTCTAATGGAGTTTCTTTTTTCTAAATCTGGTGACATAGTCTCTGTCTTGATAATTCGTAATGTTTCTCTCATTGGGGCATTTGGTGTCAACATTTCTGGTTCTGGTCGGTACGGTGGTGGATTTTTATAAAACACATCATCCAACACATCATCATCCGAATCATTTGCTCCGTAACCTCTTGATTCCACATTATTCCTCTTTTCCACACATTTTCTACCTTCATTCTCTCCTACCGCTCTTACAGGAAACAAACCCTCAGTCATACTTGCATTCCTCCATCTTTTCATCTGATCATCATGCATTTCATGTCCATATGACCTGCCAAACAAATATCTGTAACCTCTACCATTTCTCTGTTTTTCTCGCTCATGTTATGTTATGTTATGTTAAGTGATATTTCTATAGCGCACTGACACCAAAGGTTTCCTGGCGCTTGACAACAGAGGAGTGATAACGGCAACAGAAAAGATAAAGCAGTAAGCTGACTGACAAAGAAGAGGGAAAAGAGAAGTCTTTAACAGTTTCCTAAAGTTGAGTAGGGAGGGACTCGATTTAATAGAGAGAGGTAATGAATTCCAGAGGGATGGGGCCAGAAGAGCAAAACAACGGCCACCAAACTTCTTGGTTTTAACTCTGGGAACAGTCAGTAAGTGGAGATGAGCAGGGCGAAGGTTACGTGACGGCCGATAGGCCGTGACTAAAGATTGCAAGAAGGCAGGACTAGTGCAATGAAGGACTTTGTAGGTAATACACGCCACCTTAAAAGCTGCCCTTTGTCCAATTGGCAGCCAGTGAAGCCGCTGTAATAATAATTTTGCCGACTGCCACCTAGGGATTTTGTAAATGAGACGAGCCGCCTGGTTCTGAACGACCTGAAGGCGGTGCAGAAGACACTGAGGGAGACCATGATAAATAGAGTTTGAGAAATCCAGGCGGGACAGGACCAGGGAAATGACAACCTGAATTAATGCAGGGAATGAGAGTAAATGGCTGATCTTACGGATCTTCCTGAGCTGGTACATGGAAGAGGAAATAACAGCCCCCACTTGGGCTTTTAGCGAAAGTTCTGCATCAATTATCACGCCTAGACTTTTCACAGATTTAAGTGGAACCGGAAGAGGGCCCAATTCAGTAGGCCAGAACTGCGGGCCCCAGTGAGCAGAACTAGGACCAGGGAGCAGTAGTTCAGTCTTCCCCGGATTCAACTTTAGTTGATTGATGTTCATCCATTCCAATATGTGAATCATGACAGAATGGAAAGTATTAGCAGCATTAGGGGAGTTGAGTGGAAAAATGATTTGTAAATCATCGGCGTAATTATACACCATGATGTCCCAGTTCCTAAGTGAGTGGATGAGTGGGCGAAGGTAGAGGTTGAACAACAGCGGTGAAATAGAGGAACCTTGAGGGACTCCGCAGGTGGTTACAGTTCTCCCGGCCATATAGGGGCCTAAACGTACAGCCTGTGTTCTGCCGGTTAAGAAGGACCCAATCCAATTGAGGGCGATGCCCTGGATACCTGCCTGTGCGACACGGCGGAGAAGGATGTTATGGTCCACCGTGTCGAATGCAGCAGACAAGTCCAGGAGCACCAAGGCTTGAGGAGTACCAGCGTCCACATTACTTCTCAGCGTGTTCAAAACTGCAAGAATGACCGCCTCGGTCGAATGGGCAGGTCTAAACCCAGCTTGGTTGGGCTCAAGGTAACTGGAGGACTCAATGAAGTGTGAAAGAAATTGAGTAACATGAGCCTCCAGTAACTTTGAGAGATAGTTAAGGAGGGAAATGGGACGATAGTTAGAGGGTTCCCCAGGGTCTGCTCCAGGTTTTTTTTAAAGGGGTACCAAAATTGCCTCCTTGAAGGATGCAGGGACAGTACCGCTGTTAAGGGAGCCGTTCAACAGAGAAAGGATGCAATCCGGTAACTTAAGGCAGATGTCCCGCATAACTGAGGGCGGGCAACAGTAGCTGGGAGCACCTGATTTGACTCGAGTTGCGAGTCGAGCCAGTGAATCGGCATTAAGGGCAGGGAACGTTGTAATGGTCGAACTATTGACTGGTGTGGAGTCCTGAAAGAATGGCTGGAGAGGAGAGTGAATCGAGTCTTTAATTTTTATAATCTTTTCAATGAAGAAAAGGTTAAGGGCATCACATGTCTCTTGAGAAGGGGTCTGAGCAGGAAGAGTTCTATCATCGGTGGTAAGCTCTTTCATAATTTTAAACACTTCCTTCGATTTATTGGCTGCTGAAAAGAGCCTATCCGAGAAGTGGGCTGATTTGGCTAAGGTGATAGCTGCTTTGTATTCTCTACGAGCAGTGATGTAGAGTAATCCAGCTGAGTCAGAATAGGTATGTCTCCAGATGCGTTCCTGTTGGCGTACTTTTAATTTATGCAATTTGAGATCATGCGTATACCATCTATGAGAGGTGAAATGCTTGGTGGGGGGGAATCGTGTCAGCGGGGCAAATTGGTCACTAGCCGACTTTAGCCAGTTGATAATGTTGCTGTCTAATATGTCGATATCGGAACAGACTATAGGATCCCGGGCTGGGCTAGTGTCCGCTAGGGTCGTAAGGAAGGCCTGGAGATCCAGTGCTCTCCACTTTCGAGAGAGCCCGCCAGCCATACGAGGGGCAGGGAACCTGCCTGTGAGGGTAATAACCGTATCGACTAAAAAGTGGTCTGACCAGACACAAGGAGAGACAATAGGCTGAGACAGCACTAAATTATGTGACCAAATCTGGTCCAGAATGTGGCCCTTAAGGTGGGTAGGGCAAAGGATCTGTTGCGTCAGGTTCAGACTATGCAGCATCTCAAACAGTTCAAAGGCGTGAGAGCCGGCGTTGAGGTCGTTATACCAGTAATTAAGATCGCCGACAGGTGCGAAACTGGTATGATGTGTCAAAATGGAGGACAAATGCTCGCTTAACACAGTAGCAAAGTTGCTCATGGGATATGGTGGCCGATAAAGGAGAAGCAGCGTGAGGGCACCTGTGTTGGTTCCTATACTAAGGAGCAGATTATCCACCCCTGGTATGGAAAGAGAAGAGGAGGAGAAAGAATTGAGACGTTTAGATATAATGGCAGCTACTCCACCACCAGAGCGGTCTCCCAATCGGTCCGCGTGAAGAATATAGTAATCTGGGGGGAGAGCTGCCAGGATATCAGGAAGCGACTCAGCAGTGAGCCAGGTTTCTGTCAGGAGGAGAATGTCCGGTTTTTCATTGGTGAGTAAAATAAAAATGTCAGACTGGTGGTTAACTAAGGACCGAGTATTCAGGTATAATACCCTGATGGTGGTCTCGCTATTATTGGCGTGAACAGGGGGCTTTGCCTCAGCGCGGTTGGAAATAGCTAGGCGATTGATACCTACAGTGTCCAGGCGCCTAACAATAGTGGGACTTAGGGTGATAAGGGGTTGCTGTAATGCTCTAAGAGAGTCCGAAGTGTATGTAGTAAGAGGGGCAGCATGGGTGGCCCCTGGCCCGGTCGGGCGCGGACGGGCGCAGACGGGCTTGCCTTAGGCGCGCCTTCGGCGCGCCAGCGGCGTGCCCGCTGCGCGCGTCCGCTGCACGTCCGTCTTTGCATCCGATTTAATCTTTCCCCCACCGGAAGTCACGGACCACTAGAGCGCTAACGCTAACCTTCCTAAGTGAAGATGGCGCTCAAACTCCGATTTAGCCGAACTAAGTTTAGAACAGCGAAAGTGCGATGTACGATTCAATGTGCAAAAGAAATTAGCAGCAGATAGCAGCAGAATGTCTCAAGATGCACTACTCTTTTAAAAACAAATTTTTCCTTATCTCAATTTAAAAGAATTTTAGCAGCAATAATAGCGAGTTTGTTCGTTAAAAACAGTACAACAGTAATACAGTACATCTAAGCGTTCCCCACACACTCTTAGTCATGTGCTTCGTCTTCCCACTCTGTCAATGCCTCAAACTGCGTCGGTCTAGGTCTTGGTTCTAAGTACATCATCTGTTGGCGCAAGTTACTTAAAACAGCCAAATTAAAGGAACCATGTTCTGGAAATGCCAGGACTCCATCGTCCTTGGTATATTTTACCCAATTATCTACCCAAATACAAGTATGATATCCATACTTCGCAATCATTAGAGCTGCGGGGGTTTTCGGTGGAGGAATTAACAGTCCTTCCCTTGTTTTGACCTGTTTATCTTTCTTGAACCACCTTTTAACTTTACCAAACCAGGATTTCTTTTCTCTATCTGGTGGCTGGTAATACATTTTCTTAGTTTCTGTGTATCGCTAGTCTCTTACGACTGTACCGCTATTCTGTCCACTCACAGTGCGACTTCACGCTAACGCACCAATCAAGAGTGTCTGCGTCACTTTCACAGTCCTCTAATCCCAGCGCGATTCACACTAACGCACCAATGAAGAGCGTTTACGTCACCCTGTACTTCTCCAATCCCAGGGCGGCTTTACACTAACGCACCAATCCGGAGCGTCCTACACTTCTGACCCACTGTCCAATCCCAGCGCGGTCGCTTGACGTCAGCAGCCGCTGCGGCAGCTCTGCTCCTGTCCACCCCTCCTTTACAAGTCCGCTCCGTGAACTTTTACTGCAACTTTTTACAATTTTATTAGTAACAACACTAAAACATCTCCATTGTCTGCTCCGCTAACCAAAGAATAGCAATAGACCATTCTCACAAGAATTCCTTCTTTTCCGAGAGCAGCACTTACCTCTGCCCTACGGAATCGTTACTTCCGTTGATAAAGTAGCACATCCCTCTACTTCACCCTTCTAGCAAGCATTAGCTAATTGTTTCTCTGGTATTTTAGAAATAAACCTAGAGTTTCGCAATCAACCTGAATGCCTAACATTCACACTTGTTCATACAAGAAAATGTAGTACATACGCACAGAATCCTGTCTTTTCTGAGAACAGCGAACAGTCTGTCCTACTACAGAATTATGACACACGTTAACAAAGCAGCGCTTCCCTCTATTTTGTCCTTCTAACAAGCTCAGAGAACACCTGCTACCTTTTCAGTGATAAGCGTTATCGGTATGCCAATTGGTTTCCTGGTACTTACAGACCGAAATTTCACAGGTAACCTTCGCTTTCATACACACTTCTCTCACACCGAGAATATTTCTAATGGCAGCACACGACGATGCCACCACATCGAACCCAGACAATGCGCCGTGCAACTTCACTTGTCACACGTTTCCCCTGTGTACCTACAGGGCTACAACAATTCTGTCTTTCCCGAGAGCAGCGCTTACCTCTGCTCTGCTACGGAACTGTTACAAACTTCCGACTTCCTACATCCCAGAAGTCGTGCAAACAACATATAACTCGACGGTTATATTCACATTAATAAAGCACAACTCACAGATACATCACGAAAGCAACATATAATTATGCAATTTCTGAATATATATATATTATTAATATGCATACAAATTTAGTTTACGTCATTAATTAGGCCATGCCACTGCAATTCCCACGTGTATTTCTTATATTAGTAATGTTGATTAATTCACACAGCAAACCATTAGTATAATTACTATTAATTAATTAATCTTATTAATCTTAAACATGCAAAATGGAGAGGGTATACGATTTTAAGAGAAACCCCCACTCCAGCAGTAGACATGGGGAGATTAAGTGATTTGATCAGAATCACATAATGTCGAGCTGAAGCAGAAACTCCAACCTGTTCCCCAGTTTCAAAGTCTGCAGCTCTGGAAGTAACACCACATCCTCTCCCCTAAGTGCAACATTTAATCAAGTGGTCAACTGGATAAAAAAAACCATAAAGATAACAAATAATTTAAAAGTGCTTTGTCGCTATTTGAAAACTCAGAAAATATGTCCTCATTTTAGTTATTTAGAGCACTAACCATAATTTTTGTGCAAATAAGACCCTCTCATATATGTAATTTCTAAAGGAAATGCTCTAGGTATTACAGTTTTTATTACATCAAGATGACGTCAGGCGTTCCACACTTTTGTAATAAATATAGAATGTTAGCAATCTAGTTGTTCATTAGGATACTGTTGAGAGGCAGAGGCCAGGGGCACGGACTCTGAAAATTGAAGGCAAGTAGGAGGGTGCAGAGGCAACAATTTGACCACACTGGGCAGGCAGGAAGGGCAGTGTCAGCACAACAGACTATGGAGGGCAGTGGAAAGGGGGGCAGGGGCAACAAACCAACAATACAGGACTGGCAAGAGAGGCTGTGGCAATATAATAGACCATTGTGAGCAGAAGGAAGAGGCAGTGGCAGTACAACCATACATGCCAACAGACCCGATTCAGCCAGGAAACGTCCAATGTTTTTAAGCTCAAGTGGGCTTTATTTGATCTGTCTCCTGTCTACAATCTCCTCTTTTTCAATGTAATTCAAAGGGGAAAATCAATACCCCAGTTTTTTTTCAAAATCTCCTTCTTACCAAGTTCAAAATGTTCGCAAGTATGGTACATTGGATCATGGAAGGCAGGAGGAATTGGGGTAGGGACATGGACTCAGATAACAGAGGACAGGAGGGACATGGAGAGGTGCACCAAACTGACCCTACAGGGCAGGCATCAGGGTTTGCAGCAGCACAATACACCACACAGGGCATGCGGGACAGGAGTGCAGCACAACAATCCATATAAAGCAATAGGGAGGGGGCAGGACCATGCACATGGACAACAGAGAACAGAGGGGAAAGAGGCAATGGTAGCTAGCTGACCATAATGGACAGATAGGATAGAAAGATGCAGCATAACAGACCATAAAGGGCAGGAGAGACGGATCAGGGGCATTACAATGGAACGGACAAGCCAGGAGGGAGGGAATAGGGGTCTGCACATGGCAACAGAAGGCTGGGGGCAAGGGGGCAGGGCAGGAGCAGCAAGATGACCATGGAGGTCAGGCAGGATGGGCACTAGAAGCAAGACACACCATAGAGAGCAACAGTGAGACTATGATGGCATACACACAAACCATGGAGGGAAGGTGGGAGGGGGTCAGGGGCAGCTAGCTGACCACACAGGGAAGGTGGGAGGGTCCGTGGCAGCACAGAAGACCATGCATGGCAAGCGGGAGGGTTAGTGGCAGCACAATGGCTATGATGGGCAAGAAGGAGGGTGCATGGAGGATAGAAGGGAGGGTCAGGACCTGGGCACAGACAAGAGAGTTCAGGGGAAGGGGCCTCACGACAGACCGCGCGGGGCAGGCAGGAGGAGCAGTTGCAGCACAACAGACAAGAGAGGGCAGAAGGGTTTGGCAGTAAAATGGACCATGGAGGACAGGAGGAATGGGATAGGGGCATGGAATGTGGACAGGCAAGGTGGAGGTGGCAGGGACAGGTTACAGTCATTTGACAATGCTAGGCAGGTGGGAGGGGAGTGGCAGCTCAACAGAACACTCAGAGTAGATAGGAGTGGCAGGTCCATGGAACATGGTGGGCAAAAAGGATGGAGCAGGGGCATGCACAAAGACATCGGAGGGCAGGGGGAAGGAGAATAGGGGCAGCAAGCTAAGCACAGAGGCTAAGCAGGAGGTCAATGATGGGGCGTAGAATTGGGCAATGGAGGGCAGGATGAGTGGACTGGTACATCATGCTAAATGGAGGGCAGTGGCAGCACATCAGACCATGCATGGCAGGAGGGAGGAGGCTAGTCCATGGATTCAGACAACAAAGGATAGGGAGGAGGTGGATGGGGCAGCAAGCTAACTGTTCAGAGAAGGCGGGTATTAGGAACTTTATTGTTTTTAAAATGTGTGTCTGTGCGAACTTCTTAAAATATGAACAAGTATGCAGCATAATCTCACTTTTATTCAGGAAGAAGAGGACATTTGTGACTGTGACTCCGGGCTCACTTGGCAGAAACACCCCCTGACCCTCCACCCCCCATCGCAAAATGTAATGCCTGTGAAAAGGGTAGGTGAACGCAGTGGTATATAGAATATAATTCTGAGAGCACGATTGAAAATGAAAACTAGATATAGTGTATGGTATAAACTATGCACCAAAAAGTGTGATATAAGATGAACCGGGGCGTGAAATATAATATGCAATACATTGTGCACAATGACAGATTCATTGGAGAGCACGAGATAGCACAGGCACTAGCGCGTGCTATGCGATATGCACCTTGGAGTGTAATATGCACAGGGCAGTGTTGTGTAACCTAACTAGTCTCTAAAGTTGTAATATAAAATATGTGCTGGGGAGTGTAACGTTGCATATGCACTGTGACAAAGATATGGATCCCAGATTGTAATATGTATGGCATAGCGCTGTGTGTTATAACATAGGCATCGAGAAAGGCACGTTAGATGGGGCAAAATAACCCGTGCGAAGGCAAGTGTGGCATGACATATTCACGGGGTGGTGTTACAGTGCACATGGGCTAGAGAGTGTCATAGCATACGCACTAGCTGGTGGAATACAACACAGAGGTGTGTGGCACTCGGCGGGCACTGGTGGGTGTAACACAGCATTGGGCTCAGCCAGGAGTGCGCTGTGACTCTCAAGTGAGGTTCGTCTCCTTTCCAGAGAGTAAAATAAAAAGTATTACACATCCGGCGGTGCATGTGTGTTTTATTAACCATGAGGGGGGTTTCTTGCATAGTTTTGGTCGAATTTTGATCAAATCCCCTTTGATTGGCTTGGTGTGCGTGTGTATTAAATGTGCCCGTCAATAGCTACCCATGTTTGTATAAATAAACGACAAAGGTGTCTACTTGGAGAGTACCCACCGGCGGGGGCGCCGGGATTAGGCACGGTAGGGCGTCAGACACGTCAGAGATTCACTAGCGATGTAAATACATTCTATGTGGATTCATTGTATGCATAGTCGCCTTTTAATGAATATCACGCAAATCGTCATGGTGATAGGTACGTACGATTTGTCCAGCATGTCCTAGATGTTTCTATAAATATATATAAAAAAAAATAATAAAAAACAAAGGCCGGCCACGGGGGATGGGGTCCCCGGGGCCATAAGTGGCCTGAGGACGGGGGCAACACAGCCCCCCTCCTAAAGAATTACATTTTTTTTAAAAAGGCCATGCCCCGGGGGTTGGGGTCCCTGGGGCTGATTAAGGCCTCGGGAGGGGGGCCACCTTCTAAATTTTTTTTTTCAAAAAAAAAAATTAGGGGGCAGGCCCTCAGGGATGGGGTCCCCAGGGCCAATACATTATAAAAAGAAGGGGGGCCACACAGCCCCCTTCTTAAAAAAATAAAAATAAATAAACGACCCGCATCGCGCCGGAGGCCACGCCCCCTCCTTGCAGCACTCTGCAAACGCGCCCCCTGGTGAGTTGTAAGTAAGGGAATTTAATTCCCCTTCAATACTGAGGGTCACTGAGGGCCAACTAGCCCAACAGGTATCTCCAGTATGCGCCAGGGAGCTGCGTTGCAGACAGGTGTTCTGAGGCCACGCCCCTTTTTACACCTCTCTGCAACGCAGCTCTGTGGCACTTACTGGAGGTCCCTAGTGGGCTAGTTTGACCCTAGGGACCTTTAGGATTCAAGGGGACTTAATCTCCCAACTTAAAACGGCCACAGGGCGTGTTTACACGGTGGGGAAGGGAGGGGACGTGGCCTGAGGTGATGTGTGCAAACACGCCCTATGGCGCGTTTTAAGTTGGGGAAATAATTCCCCTTCAATCCTGAGGGACCCTGGGGTCCAACTAGCCCACCAGGTGCTTCCAGTAAGCGCCACTGTGCTGCGTTGCAGAGAGGTGGTGCAGGCCATGCCCCTTTTTAGACCTCTCTGCAATGGCGCTTACTGGACGTACCTAGTGGGCTAGTTGGACCCTACGGACCCTCAGGGTTCAAGGGGACTTAATCTCCCAACGTAAAACGGCCACAGGGCATGTTTACACAGTGGGGAAGGGAGGGGACGGGGCCTGAGGTGACATGTGCAAACACGCCCTGTGGCGGGTTTTTAGAGGTAGTTTTAATCCCCCTGCCCTATTATATACTAGGGGCTTACAGAGGAGGTCATGCTAATCACAGGGGGTCCCCAACGCATAGTGTTCCCTAGTGTATGTAGTTGTTTTCACTGTATTTTAAGTGCATTTTAACATAGCACTGGCTCTAGGACTGGTAGTCAGACTCAGTTACCACCAGTATCCGTCTGAAAAAGTTGAGGGTACAGGATGATTTTGCAACAAGCCTTTTTTCTGCTCTTCTGTTTGTTCTTTCTGCACCTTATCCTTCTTCCTGCACTTTTCTTCGTCTTTGAGGACTTCTGTTGCTTCTTTCTGCATTTCTTTTTTTTTCTTTCTGTGCGTTTTTTCTTCTTTCCTCACATGTCCTATCTCTGTAGGCATAATTAGAATTTAGCATTTAAAAAACCTTTGAAATTCACTGAAAAAAACATAGGTTTCAGGCATGTTATAGTTAGGAATTAGCATTTAAAAAACCTTAGAAATTCACTGAAAAAACCATAGGTTTCAGGGGCGTTATAGTTAGCTGGACTTTTCACTCGTACAAAACCATTGAAATTCCCCCGTTATAGTTAGTTCAGCTAACTATAACTCACGCGCCCGCAATGCACTGCTGAGGACGTCACATATTACATCACTCATGACATGGTCCGTGACATCACTCATGACATCACTGATGACATCTCAAATGACATCACTGATGACATCACTGATGGCATCATCCTTGTGATAGAGTGGCAGACCTCCTCTCACCCTAATATAACCTTTGATACACACATTTAAAAATAGAAACTAACATTTTCAAAACAATGGACATACCAATACCAGTTACAACAACCTATTCAGTAATTCTAAGATCCACATACACATCCACTCATTCACCAACAGTCCTATACAGTCACTCATACATGTACTCATCATATATACTCATACATCTATACAACCTGTTACTCAACGCCACTCATCCATAGAGTTACTCAGACACATAGTCACTCATGCTAATAAAGAATCAAACATCCATTTACTTGCATATACAGTTATACACACACCACCACACTTACTTCTACAGAAACTTACACATAGTTAGTCTTTTAAACAATCACTTATAGAAACACATACTTATTCATACAGGAACTCTTCCAATCTCTCACTCTCACATATACTCACTTATATACACCAATAGTCACATATACTAGTTTAAAACATATGTAGGTACTCATAAAGACACTATTGAGACAGTCATTCACTCACTAACACACCCATACACACACTCATCCACCCATACAGTCCTGCACACATGCTGTGTTCAACACATACAAACAGTGAGTCACTCATTCATGCATCTATGCACTACGTAATACCCCCCCCGAACCATATAGACACTCAGACACTCAGCCTGATACTAAAAAAAACAACTAATAACCTATATAGACACTCATGTAGCTACTCACCAACCCATGCAGCCACTTATACACAAAGTGAGAGACTGATACAGATATTTACATATTTAAACATTACTCACTAAGCCATGTATTCACTAAGATACACTTAATCAGTCAGTTATACAATCAATTATTTAAAAAAAATCATCCATTTAGACACTTATATACCCATTTATTCTTCCATCGACCTTGAGATATACATATATAAAACATATTTAATTTTCAGAAAAACACACATTCACTGGATGACGTCATCAGTGATGTCATCAGTGATGTCATTGGAGATGTCATGAGTGATGTCATGAGTGATGTCACTGACCACGTCATGAGTGATGTAATATGTGACTTCATCAGCAGTGCATTGCGGGCGCACGAGTTATAGTTAGCTGAACTAACTATAACGGGGGAATTTCAATGGTTTTGTACGAGTGAAAAGTCCAGCTAACTATAACGCCCCTGAAATCTATGTTTTTTTCAGTGAATATTATCTACTGGCGGTCGCCAGTAGATAGTTATAGTTAGGACCGTGTTTCCATAGGAAATCTCAAAATTCTATTTTGAATAACTTTGGCGCCGGATGACGAATCCTCGCGAAATTTTCAAAACTAATGGGGTGCTCCGCTCAGCTCCTACCCTGAAAGTCTTGGGGTGATTCGTCAAGCAGGGGCCGAGAAAAAAGGGGGGTCCCAAAACGCGTTTTCCCCATGCATTTTCCCATAGGACGTTTAGTCGAAGGTACAGCCCGAACGGCTGAACAGAATTACTTGAAATTTGGCAGAGAGGTAGTCCTCAGGTCAGGCATGTGCCTTTTGCATATATGAAGTCAATCTGTTCAGTATTTCCTGAGAAAATTGCAGTTAAAAGTACATATATATCTATAAGCGCGCACCGTGCGCGCACCCTTACGTGCGTGAGCGTAATTCTGATTGGTGGTTACATGTCAGTCAACGTTCGAATCGGTCGAAATCAGGAAGTGTCGCCCGCCATGTTGTTTGTTTCGTATGCGACAGGGAAAGGAAGGTGGCGAACGTGAAAAGGGGGCAGGGTAGAGAGTTTCTGACCCCCTAGCCTTTGTCAGGGGGTCCCCGAATTTTTTTTTTTAATTTTTTTTTAAAAAATCGCGGGGTGCGCACGGTGAAAAACATTTAAAAAAAAAAAAAAAACTTTTTATACGAGCCATTCCATATTACAGGAAACAGTCAATCTATAACTATATACATAGGTATTTTATTGTAAAATAAATATATAAAAAATATCATTATACATACATAACTTAGCACTTAAAAAACCGTACTAATTCACTTAAAAAACCATAGGTTTCACACACGTTATAGTTAGGAATTAGCATTTAAAAAACCTTACAAATTCACTTAAAAAACCATAGGTTTCACACATGTTATAGTTAGCTGGACATTTCACTCGTAAAAAACCAATGAGATTCCCCCGTTATAGTTAGTTCAGATAACTATAACTCACGCGACCGCCGCTCTATCACAAGGATGATGTCATGAGTGATGCCACTGACCATGTCATGAGTGATGTAATATGTGACATCATGAGCAGTGGATTGCGGGCGCGCGAGTTATAGTTATCTGAACTAACTATAACAGGGGAATTTCATTGGTTTTTTACGAGTGAAATGTCCAGCTAACTATAACATGTGTGAAACCTATGGTTTTTAAAGTGAATTATATATATATATATATATATATATATATATATATATATATATATATATATATATATATTCACTTAAATATAAGTGCACTCTGCGCTTCGCGCACCGCGCGCCCACGTTACGTAGTTCGCGGAATTTTGCCGTTTCTACCGTGCGCGTACGCTACACGCACGCCGCGATTTTTCTTTTTCGTAAAAAAATTAAAATACATTTTTGCCCTTGGGGGTCCTTTAGGGGCCCCCTGACCAAGGCTAGGGGGTCAGGAACTGTCCAGCCTGCCCCCTTTTCACGTTATCCACCTTTGTTTTTCACCCCCTCAGACTGCGAGAGACAAAATGGCGGCCGACACTTCCTGGTTTCGACCGATTCGAATGTTTACTAAGATCTAACAACCAATCAGAATAACGCTCGCGCACGGCAGCGTGCGCGTACGGTAAGCTTACGGTACGCGCTCGGAGCGCGCCTATAGATATATATATTGATTTAAATGCTATTTTCTCAGGAAATACTGAACAGATTTACACGAGACCTGCAAAAGGCACATCCCTGACCTGAGGACTACCTCTCTGTCAAATTTCAAGTAATTCTATTCAGCCTTTCGGGCTGCAGCTTGGACTAAAGGTCCTATGGAAAAATGCATGGGGAAAACGCGTTTTGGGACCCCCCCTTTTTCTCAGCCCCCACTTGACGAATCCCCCCGAGACTTTCAGGGAAGGAGCGGAGCGGAGCGCCCCACCTATTTTGAAAATTTCGCGAGGATTCGTCAATCGGCGCCAAAGTTATTCAAAATAGAATGTTGCGGATTTCCTATGGAAACACGGTCCTAACTATAACTATCTACTGGCGACCGCCAGTAGATAATATATATATATATATATATATATATATATATATATATATATATATATATATATATATATATCACAGCAACCACTTCCAGCACTTCCCTTCGGCGAACATGGAAGACAATGACCCACACGGAAGTTTGCAATCACAGGTGAGTTTATTTCTCCTTCCACTCACTCCTCACATGATGCGTTTCGGGCATCGAGTGCCCTTGATCACATAGTGAGACAGCGGTACGATTTCAAAAATTTATACCATCTTTTTTTCTCTTTGTTACACCACGTGATAATGGATAGTGACAAAATACTTATAGTGTAGGCTTTCTTCTAGGTAACAATACATAACCTTAGTTTTCGTTTAAGTCTATGGTATTTACACACAGTTTTATGTTTGTACAAATTTGCACATAGTCCCCAAATGATTTTACCAACATATTAAGTGCAAATCACGCAAGATTTTCTCATATTCTGCATAAATTATGCGTCAAATATACACTGATTACGCAATGTGTGCCGTTATATTGCGATATTATTTGATCTCAAGGATTGGTACCTATATAAATCACGCTTATCACAATTCGTACCCGTGTGCAGATTTCAGCATAATTGCCAAATATGTGCAAAATACGCAACCCACATGTGCAAATTACGCAATAAATATATGTATACTGATACTGGTGCAAAATACGCATAATATAGCATGTGCAAACTTATGCAAATGAATGTGCAACTTCCCGCCTAAATGCAGGACTATTGTGCAATTGATGCAAGGGTATGTGCACATTTCTGCATATAAATAAGTTGGATTACATATGTTGAGTACAATTACAGAGTGATTAGCACCATCCTATTTATACATAGCTGCCTAAATGCATTTGGTTTTACTTATGAATTAAAGTGTCTAGTGCAAATATATCTCTAAATCCTACACCACAAAAAACGTAAGTAAAAACTCACAAATTCAAACTTGTCATTATAACTAAAGTGTATCAAGATTAGAAATAATTTAAAATGTTTAAAATCGAGGCAGGCTGGACAAATATTATGATGTAGATTCTATTGTTGACAGCGGTCATGATCTTAATAGTACAATAACTCTATATCCCACAAGCCTGTGGGAATAGATATAATGTTCTATATCCACTATCTCCTGAGTGGGTCTATTAAATCTTTCGTCCTATAGATGTGCAAAATTTCTCAAATTATAAAAAAGTGTGCATATCTTCTGTGTCATTAAGACCATTAGGAGATTTACTATCGAGTTCTAAAATATATTTAGTTTCCCGCTGTCTTAATGTTCTTTCTCTATTCCCTCCTCTCCGCGGAGCCTGAACTGAATCGATTACAAAGTAAGACAGGCAATTAATATCCTTATTATGGACTTCTTTAAAGTGACGAGCTACCGGATATGCCGGATCGCTGTTGATAATGGCCCGAAGATGTTGCAATATCCTCACGTGCACCTGGAGCTTGGTACTTCCCACATACCTAAGTCCACATGTGCACGTGAGTACATATATAGCAAAGTCAGTGCGACAGTTGTAATTCCCCTTGATATCTACCCCGTTTTCTCTGAATGGAGTACTATATTTAGTTGTGTTTATTCCAAACTTGCATGCATGACAAGTTGTGCATTTGAAGAAACCTTTTCTAGGTTTTAACCATGATGTTGTATGTTCGAATTCAGGACAGTTTCTTGACAACTGCCCTCCCATAGATTGAGTTTTCCTGAATGTAATTGTGGGTTTCTCTGGCAGTCTGTTACTGAGAACATTGTCTGTCAGGATAATGGGCCAATTTCTATTCATTATGGCTCTGATTTTCCTTTCTTGACGACTAAAAGTTGTAATGAGTCTAGGTGGGTCTTCTGATATACTATACAGCCCTTCATCTTCTATCTCATTTGGTAGGAGGGATGCCCTGGATCTCTTACTAGCTTCCATTACTGCTTGTGTTAATACTTTATCAGAATAACCCCTTTTCCTCAATCTGGATAGAGCTTCAGTTTGGCAACTTTCAAATTCGTCTGATCTGCTACATATACGTTTCAATCTTAAAATTTCTCCATAGGGGATGCTGCTAATTAAGGGTTTGGGGTGTGCACTGGTTGCGTGGAGTGTTGCATTCCCTGCTGTAGCATTCCGTCCATCATTTGTTTGTTGTAACGCTTTTCGCCCTAAGTGGGAAGGGTATTCCCAGACGTGGGACCTGTGCTCACTACGCCACTGGAGTCAAGCTATCCTGGCTGATGACGGCTGATAGCCAGAAACCGGTCCTAGGATGCTTGATTCCGGTCCAGGGAAGACATGGCTTGGCAGTTTGGGCTGGACTGTTCCCATGAGGCACAGGGTCAAGACTGATTTGCATATGGCCATGTCTAAACTGGGGTGGCGTAGTGGGCAAAAGAACGATGGATTTAACCCAGATCTCTTGACTGGGGGAGAATGTCTGCATTGTCAGCATTCCGTCCATCATTTGTTTGTTGCAACGCTTTTCGCCCTAAGTGGGAAGGGTATTCCCAGACGTGGGACCCATGCTCACTACGCCACTGGAGTCAAGCTATCCTGGCTGATGACGGCTGATAGCCAGACACCGGTCCTAGGATGCTTGATTCCGGTCCAGGGAAGACATGGCTTGGCAGTTTGGGCTGGACTGTTCCCATGAGGCACAGGGTCAAGACTGATTTGCATATGGCCATGTCTAAACTGGGGTGGCGTAGTGGGCAAAAAAACGATGGATTTAACCCAGATCTCTTGACTGGGGGAGAATGTCTGCATTGTCAGCATTCCGTCCATCATTTGTTTGTTGTAACATAGGTTTTCTAAAAGCAGTAGTGACCAATTCATGATATATATATATATATATATAATATATATATATATATATTATATATATATATATATATGTAACATTCGCAGACATAAGACAAAGGGCCTCGTAGGCAAGTTTGAAAGAGTGGCTTGTGTGTGTAGTAATATGGATCAATACCGTGTCTAATGGCTAAGTGGACCAATACATCCTCGGCAGCAGTCTGTGGTCGACCTCATGGTCACAGGTTCAAATCCCGGTGGGTTCACTCAGGCTTTTAGCCAATTGAGATCGATAAAATGAGTACTGTTGGGTATCAATCAACATCTGTTTTTCAGCTCCAAGATGCCTACAGGCGAACGTGGGTTTTACAAAAACTCATGTTATGTTAATGTGATGAGAGATTTTATGTGGTTTAAGCATTGACAGATGGGTACATTTTAGGAGCAAATGATCGATTTTTTTTACTCCTCGCCATAATGTCTCTGTCTCTGCTGATACAGAGCGCACACTATCCATGCACTCCAAGGAGGATGCTCTCTTACTTGGAGTGGAACCTGTGACAAGCAAGATGCAAGCAGGTCACCGGTGCATTAGCCTAATTAGCTGTCTCCCTTGTAATGGTTTCTGTGGCGAACTTGCACACTAAACTCTGCTGTAGGTGCATTAATCCACTGTGCTTTCTCTCATGGATTATAATGCGTGACCCAGAGATTCACCCAGGTCTGTCCCTGTAGATGCATTTGCCCGAATAATTGTGTCAATGGGATTACATTCTGTGATCTACGCTTCGAATAGGTCTATGCAATGGATATATCTACCCACTGAATTATCTAACAAGGAATGGAATTATTGACCTGCAGATTAAACCCATAACTCTGCAATAGGTACATTATTTAATCCCTTAGTGTATGTCATTCTCATTTTAAGCTGCTGTTTGTTTTTTCTTTACATTATTTTCTGTTTTCTCTTCATCTGTGCCACTCATTTAAAGCTCTGGTTGCTTTTTATGTTCATACTCTCCTTCAATAACTTCCTCTTTTCTGTTCGTTTGTTTCTTCTCTTTCCATTAATTTCCTTTTACTGTGTTTGTATTCCACTATATTTCACTTGCTTATCACACTCCTACACCAAGTGTTATTTTATTCCTTCTTTCCTTTCTATCCTATTTTACTAGGTCGTTTTTATCCTCCAATTTCTTTTAATCTCTTTTCTACTTTTTTTCTGGTGTTTTGAAATTTATTGGCTTCACTCATGCTCTGTCCAGTTTTTGCTCCGTCCCCTTGAACCATCTTGTTTGTTTTCTCCTTTCCTGTTTCTACGACCCACCTTACACTCTCCTGTACATGAGACAACTGAGGAAAGGGGTCCAAGACCTTGGTTAGTCATTAGCCTTGGTCTTTTTATTGATAAGTACAGTAACATAGCATCTGTATTGCAAGCAACTGACACGTGTTGCGTAACTGCCCAGAGTGATTGTATGTGATCGCTGTGTTTGACTGCAGAAGAACATTGTTGTGGTATGACCTGTGTGGGAAGGCTGGGAGATGTGCATGAGGTTCCTGACACCTGGGGGCATATGTATGAAGAAGTGGCGGAGTGAGGCGTTAGCCGTCATGGCTTACCGCCTCACTCCGCCACTTCAGAAACGCAAGGTGGAACCATATTTACAAGGATATGGTGCAGCCTTGCGTTTCCCCCTGCGCTGGAGCTACACTTAGCAGTGTAGCACCAACGCAGGCACCCTTGCACCTTAGTGCAAGGGTAATGGTGCAAGGGTGTCTGCGTGCAGGGGAGGATTGTTTATGTGAAGGAAGGTGTCCGTTCCTGCACATAAACAATCGTAAAATGCCATTTTGTCACTTGTATGTGTGCTGCTTCATGCAGCACACATGAAAGACACAACATGGCATTTTCTTTAAAAGATTGTTTATGTACAGGAAGGGGGACCTTCCTGTACAAAAACAATCCATGGAAGTTTGCTTTTTCAATGTGTGCTGCACAAGGCAGCACAAATGGAAAAAGCAAAAACGAGGAGAAATAATGCATTTTCCCTGGTCTTAATTTTGGCGCTGCCTCCTATGTACGCTGCTTTTGTACATAGGGGCAGCGTCAAAATCAATGGGTGTTGTGGTAAAACGCCGACCGTAACACCCACTGCCCACCCCTTTCTCGCTAACCATAGCGTGAAAGGGGGCCTTATTTACAAGGCAGCGTTAAGCCACGTTAACTGGCTTAACGCTGCCTTGTGAATAAGGCTAGGCCCCTATCGCCACCACAACGTTGGAAAAAGTGACGTTGTGGTGGGGATAGGAGCTTGTACATATGCCCCCTGGTTTGGTAACATCGCAGCCAACGTAATGCTTATGGTAGGTGCAACAGTATTTAGAAAGGTATGTAAGAGGGATAGGGTGCAAATCATAAGCATTTATTCTATGCACTTGATCGAGGAATAGTAGCATGCTGGGGTGCTAACCCCGTCTCATTGGGCACTGCAGGATATGTGTGTGTGAGGTCCAGGGATGATCAGAGCAGAAGAACACTGAGGAAATTCAAGGTCACCTGAGCAAAGGGCCTACAGGGGCCCAGCCAGAAGCGATAAAGGTGTCACCTAGGATAATCCACAGACACTTCAGAAGAGGGTCAATGGGATCCACCATACATGGAATGATGCAACCCACCTTTTTGCATGAGATTCAGGAATCCAAGAGAGAGTGGTCATCAATTTAAAACTTGTGGAAGCATTGATGTTAGATTGCAGAAAAACAGGGAGACGGTGTGGGAGGGAAGTACAAGGAAGGGATAAGTGGAGCAAATGGGCCAGCGTTCTGACCTTAGGCCTATCTTAGCTTTAATAAGCTCTCAAACGTGGAAGACTGCCACACCATTCACTTGGACTCCCTGGGAACAGTATTAAAGCTTAAGTGGCCAGTGGAGGTCAATTATATGTCCTGAGGCAAACTAATCAGGCCTGGCACATGTCAGCACTTGTGTGATTATGAGTTGAGCGTAGTGAGGGGTTGAAGGTGACCCTTGAAAATAAGACAGCAAACACTCATGGATGCAGACTAACACACTAGATGCAATAATGCATGTAGAGTGTGGGTGCCAAATGAGAACCAGACCCTGAAGTTGTGTTCTTATAAATGTTCAGTACAGTGCAAAATCCTTGAAAACTTTACCACAATCCTTTGCAAACTAGTCAGTTGCATCATGCACACTAGGAAGAAATCTGTTTGTGTTGTGTAGGCCATGTAAGGAGAGTAGGGCGAGACCCAAGACCTCGCTGTCACATGCCTAAGCCAAGTCACAATGACTTATGTGCTAACCACACTACTATTAAACCAGATTGTCCAATCTCCGTTAAGGAGTGGGAATGCCCAACTCAGGAAAACAATACCTACTTTACCCACCAGGCCCTCTAGGTAGCAAGTGGTAAAGCATATAAGGGTACAGTCCACTATATTGGCCAACAAAACCACCTACCAATGGACGTTGCTGAGGTGGTTCTAATCTAATGGCAACTAATGGCAATAGACTTAGGACAATACCAAGTTTCAGGGATCAAAATCTAATTTGGACCAAACCTGAGAGATTAGACATTTAGGGCCAGATGTATGAACACATTTTCCCATAGACACAGAATGGGTAAAACTGTTTGATACATCTGGCCATTAATATGCATGGGTCAATAGAGATGAGCTGGACAGATGATTCTTTGGAGATGATCCAGTCAAGGGTTGCCCCTTTTGAATGAGTAGGTAGTGAGCAGGCCTGGGTCAGGGCTTGATCTGCCAGGAGGTCTTTGATGGCGTTGACATGTGGGTCCTTGGGATCTTTGCAGTGTAGGTTAAAATCGCCTAAGAAGATATCTTTGGAGGTCAAACTTGGGACACGTACGAGTTCCTGACTCTGAAGCAAGGGCCCAGGTGCAGAATTGGCACGATAAAGGCGGTGTGCAGTAGGACACAAAGAAAGGCAGCATCTGCCGGCTGTAAATACATTTCCCACAATTCCTGGAAAGAGTTGCAGCTTATGAGTGACATCCCTCCCAGCAGGCGGATGCCAGGCATTGCTGGTACAGAGCACTTTGCTAGCCTCACCCATGTGCCTCCAAAGTACAAGGCAGGACCGCCTGAAAAGCTCTAAAGAAGTGACCCAACCTGTTTGTAAACCACAGCAGGACTGGTCTGATGACATTTTGCTTTTCCCTTCGGGCTGCAGGCTAAAAGACAGTTCTCAGGCAAAGGCGTCGCCAGGAATTCACAACTGGTTGGACTGTGACCGAGAGTGGTTGAGCTGACAAGCAGATTTACAGGAGTTGGAAGTCCACGCCTATGATTTTTGCAGAATCATTGGGGTAATCTACAGCACACTGGGGCACTTCAATTGGTTTAAAATTGAGACTATTTAAATAGAATTGTTGGGGAATTTTAGTAATTCTAACCAGTGAATTGTCAGGTTATGGAGTGGCAAATATTAGAGTTTAAAGCACACCGGATCGAAAACACTAGTCTGAAGATTTAAAGACACGTAAGTGCTAATTGTTGATCTCAAGGTACTAGCAGGGTGCAAACAAAGCACTCATAATTTATGTACACCTTGCCATTGTAGGAAGGTGGAATCTGACTGCATGGTTGACCCCACTTTTTTCCTGGTGTTTTGCTGATTTTTGACTTAGTTTGGCTGGGGTCTTGCTATTCAGGACCCCAGTCTATCTGCTCTCTCCCTAAAATTCATTGCATGTACTTTAGGTACACTCCAGATTGGATTCTGGGGTACCCTTGTGAGTCCCTAGTATATGGTATACTATGTACCCAGTGCATAGGTACCCCAGAGGCCTACCAGGGGCTGCAGCATGTATTATGCCACCCCTGGGAAGCCATTTAAAATGAAACAACAGGTCTGCTAGAGCAGCCTGTGTAAAGTGGTGTATGCACCCCTTACTGAGATATAGGTTCCCTATATCTCTCCATATCACTGCACATATAAACCTATCAGTCACCCCTATGGCAGGCCTTCTCAATCCTGAAGGCAGGGTGCTGGGTTTTATGTGAGAGGGTGCCCATGCATGAGCAGAGCCCCTCTGCAGCCTTCGGAACCTTTATTCCTGGGTTGTTTGTGATGCATTCAGACCATATACCCTTATGTGCATTATAACCTCGCGGTAAATGCTAACTTTGGAATGGCTGCATGGAAACATGTTGTGTTTGGTGTCAAACACCTTGGAATCATACTTCCACACCAGTAACTAGTGTGGGAGGTATGATTCCACCCTACTAGAGGGAGAAACATGACTGCACAGGTACACCCGGTACCAGCTTAACAGAACCCTGGCATCACAAAATGGATGCTGCAGCTACAGACACAAGTCTGCCCTCCTGCTGCTGGACGAAACTCCGGCAGGGGAGGCCTGGACAATAGGTTTCCTGTCACAGAGAGGTGTGACCACCTCCCAGACAGGCTTTATTGTGATGTAGCGCCTAAAGGTTTGAAAATTGTAGGGGTGCATTATATTCACTGTTAGTTGGCACCCGCACATAATCAATGCATATTCAGATGTATCGTATACAATGTATTAAGTAAATGTATTAGTCATATTGTAACATAAAAGTGTTAGAAATACAAAACCACATCGTGAATATAGTCGATGAAATGTATAATGATTCGTTTCGTGTTCAATGCAATGTATTAGGCTATGTGTAACCTGATTGAAGTAACTCATGTAGGTCGTTTATTCATGTATGTGAAAGTAAAAGTACTAAGGCTTAGGATGTGATTTAATAGTATGTTTAACCTGGTAGAGGCCTGAATGCACATATATCGTTAGGGAAGAGGCCTGGTATTTTCTTATGTTAGCTGAATGCGGTAGGCCGCAATGATTTATTTCGTTAGAAGTTTTAGGCCGCAGTAAATTGTAAAAGGATGCGAAGTATTTCTCCATCCCATGATCTCACCGCAGGTGCAAGGACAGTTGGTTCGTTAGTAGAAAAGGTCTTTGTCTAAGAGTTGAATTATGGAGAAAGCCAGACATGGGAGTGCATTGGAATGTGCCAATTGCAACTCCTCGGGCCGACGGTGTCTGGGACTCAAGGCCAAGCTGATGGACGATGGAAGATGGACAGCACGAGTCGGAAAAGTACTGGAAGAAGACCTGATCGAGGAGGTGTGTCAGAGGGCGTGTTCTATGTTCTGGGGTTTCGTATTAGGGACAGCGCCCCGAGAGTTGAGAAGTCGAGAGTAGGACAGCTGAGCAGAACAGAGTAGCTCATAGACAGAGAGAAGAGGTGGGCGAGGAGCTTGAAGGGATACTTTAGATCGGACTCTCACTAAGTGAAGACTTCTTAGGGAGTTTCACTTCTGACACCTTGCCATGATTTCTTGGGTCTCAAGGGAACGCTAAGTAGGGATGCCATCTAGCATAGAGTAGGGACAGAGATGCTTTGGTTTAATGATTCCTAATATCGACATTGGCTTGGTAGTTATCTACCTCATGCTTCTAGAATTTGTACTTCTGTTTATATTTAGTTGTATGCGGATTCTTCGTAGAGTAGCATTTGTGTTAGTGCCCATTTACCTGTTGTGCCTTGTATTGAGGTGCCTTTATCTGCAGATGTTTATGTTGATAATAAAATCCCGAGAACACTAGAGATTGGGTCTCGAGTCCTTAATTATGTCAAATTGTGGAAAGTACTCTCTGATAATTGTGTTTGCTCCCTCCACGCTATTGGGCAGGTAAAAAGGTTCAATCGGCCAGAGTGGGTTCTTGGAGATAAACGGTAAACAAGAAAATTGGGCCCCAGCAGTTGGTAGCAGAGACGGATGGTTACTTCCGATAGTGAGGGACGATTAGATTAAGATAAGTGATCCTTGAGACCCATATAAGATAAGTGATGGTGAATCATCAGATGGTGAGCAGCAGACGACGGCAGACGGTGAACATTGACGGCGAGTAGCAGTGTGGCAGGAAGCGGCAGTTCTTGGAGTGAGTATGAACAGGATGAGATTTTGTAGATTGTGGAGTTGATTTGTTGTGTGATGTCTTGCGGAGTTAGAGTGGATGTTGAGTGATTGTGAGATCAGGCTGTGAGCGCGCGCAGCCCGGGACTTGTGGTGTAGAAGACACCCGTGGTAGATTTTGTTGATCACCCAAAGGAGATCGTGAGGTACCATCGATCACCTGGACCGAGATAGGGGGAGCGAATGTGTGAGTGCATGACAACTCAACGCTGGTCGTGGGTTGCTGTATGTGAAGCTGAATACTTGTAACCTATCAGAGCCGATCTGTCTGGTCGGACGGAGACAGACAGTTGCCAACCGAGGTCAACAATTTCGAGAGGCTGTGGACGGACAGCCAGAGAAGTAACTTGTTTGGGACAAACGGTTATTTCAGTGTATGAATGGGACAAATGAAGGCGTGAGATGTAAGCATAAAGACAGGGAACTGCTGCGAACAAAGGAAGGTGACGTCAGAGAGTGCCGCGCTGTGATGGGCCGGTTGGTGTTAGTCGCGCTGTTATTGGAGGGTTTGACACCAAGAGGTAAAACAGTGAGTGGAGTTGAAGTTGTTAATCATGAAGTGTTTTAAGGTTTTTCGAGAAATGTGTAGGGTCGACAAACATGTGGTTACTCGGGAGGGAGAAGAGGCTCCTCCTGAGGATACACCAGCACATTATATGGCAAAGAATGTGGGATTGCATACGATAATTTGGCTTGAGAATTGGCATAAAATGACACAAGGTGAAGGGGAATTAGCATTCCCGAGGTATGGCTCATTCAGGCTAGCAGTGCTGTACCAGTTGAAATCTGTGATGGCAGGGTTACGACCTATGCCCAGGCCGACACAGTTCGAAGCACTACATGCGTGGATTAGAGCAGCGCATGATAGGGATAGAGGAAGGAATCAGGAGAGGGTGTAAAAGTCGATCAGGGCTTACCAGGATGCCAGATGGGACGCAGCGGAGAAAAGGTGGAGAGTGCAGGCGATAGAAGGAGATAGACTGTACCCCTTATTGATCACATCGGAGGGGGTAAAGAACGTAAAGCCAGAAGAAGAGGATGAGAGTGAGATAGATGATGATTTATTGGAAAGATTGTTGTCAGAGAGACCACCTCCGTATAATCCAGAGGTCCCAGAAGGGACATTGATTCAGATAGAAGACACCAGAGGAGTAACAATCCACCCGGAGACGAGAATAGAAGGAAGACTCTCGATAGGAACAGAGGGTACAAGGAGCCCGTCTGAGGCAAGCGTAAAGGTCGAGAGAGATGCGAGGTTACCGGATGCCTTTAAAGTACCGGTTACCATTGGACCCATTGTTTCGATTTACCACCCAGATACAGAGGAGGGCGAAAACTCAGAACAGACAACCGAAGGTCGCGGAAAGTGGTCTAGAGGGTGCAATGGCCCGGACTCCGAATCCTATAGAATGGAGTACACCATTGCCAGCTATGTCAGATTCCTCTAGGGGACAAGTAGAACAGAGAACGGAGAGATCGAGGTCTCTGAGAGAGTCGGCATCAGAATTACGATCATGGGTACCACCCTTGAGGGTTCAAGACCCCAGAGTAAGGATAGCAGAGAGAGAGCAGGTCATTTTCGGAGATCGATCCTTTCCAAGGGATAGATCGGAAGAAGGGAGGTCGCAGGACCAGGAATGCGAGGACGACGGTAGAGGAAGGGTGGTATGTCAAGAGGTGTTGAGAGGAGCCCTAGGGGCCGGGATGATAGATGTGGTAAGGTTAAAGGCAGAAGTGGACGAGATAATAAGTGGAAGCTTACCCCTTGAGAGAGTGGTAACATATGGACCAGATGAATTACTCTTTGTAGCGAAGGATGTGACTCGAAAAGCACGAGTTGCACATGAGAAATTGGCAGAATTGGCTAGGCGATATGAGGTAGATTTGTCTAAAACTAAAATGTTGCAAGGAAACCATAGGTTGCAGTATAGTGACCAGGAATTGGAGGAGAAAAGGGTCGTTGGATTTAGGGCCCATAGCAGAGAGTTGATCCTAGCCATGCGGATATGGATGACCCTCGATAAATGGGAAGAAAAATGGTCCAGGAAGAAAAACTCTAGGGGAATGATAGGAGGGACCTCACCTCCGGGTGAAGGGCAGGTAAAGATAGGAAACTTCCCTTTGAGGGAAGTGCAGAATGGAGGATATGTGCATGTACCCTGGAGCAGGGGTGATTTGGCGGCGTTTACGAATGATTTTCCCCGGCTTAGGGAGAAGCCCGCAGAGTGGTACAAGCAGGTTGATCGCTTTGTAAAGATCTCAAAGGTATTGTGGATTGACCTGAATACCTTGTTTGATATTGTAGTTCCGGGAGATTTGTGGGCAGCATGCAAGATTGCCGCTGATTGGCCGACTTACGAGCCTGAGAGAAATGCATACACAAATGGCCCGTCACCAGCGGTAATGAGGATGTATGATCGAGTGATCGCCTGGTTGAAGGAGAAAGTTTCACCCCAAGATATTGATTGGGTGAAGATAGATAGTACAGTGCAGGAACCTAAGTAGACGGTGCATGAATTTTACGAGAGACTTTTACAGGCTTTTAAGCAATATAGTGGTCTAGACGTCTTGGAGACGAAAGATATGGGACAGTTCGTCTCAAAGCTTGTGTTGGGATTGAAACCAGAGGTTAGTCTCATGATACAGTAAAACAATATCTCAAGATAGAGTGGGGGTCTAGGGGATAAGGTTTAAAGACTCAAACAGTGTATAATCCCCAGATCAACATAACAAAAACAGAGAACTGTGAGTCTGAAAAAATCAAGTGACCTTGAGGGTGTTTACACTACAAATACTCCAACAAGTCTGAATGTTGACACAAAAGTTATCACACTTGTTATGGTCCTGACGAAAGCTGGGGTATAATCTACCCATAAGCTAAAACATGTAGACCAGTTTTCAACACAGTTATTTGTTTAAACTGTTATAGCACTGTTTTAAATTTGGGATCAGGGTAGCACCCAAATAAAATTTCTTTGTGCCTTGTTAACCAATTTTAATTGATCACACTTTTTCATCAATTGCACTGCACACATCACCCCGCATCATTTTGTTTTGGTTCCTTCCATTCAAGCAACATATTCATAGTTGCATCCGGGACACACTCTGAACCTACATCTACGTTCATTTGGTAGTGGATGGTTCTCTGTTAAAGTCCCTGGATTCCCAAATGATGAAGCGAGCCACTTCCAGTGGGTGATGGGAATCTTCTATGCACACATAGATCTTTAACGCATACACATATCTAGTGTGATAACTTTTGTGTCAACATTCAGACTTGTTGGAGTATTTGTAGTGTAAACACCCTCAAGGTCACTTGATTTTTTCAGACTCACAGTTCTCTGTTTTTGCTATGTAGTCTCATGATACAGCAGCATTTGATTTGTTGGCAGAACAAGCCCGTCGATGAGATTTTGCGGTACGCTCGATATTGCATGGATGAGATTGAATCAAACATAAGAAGCTGAAAGATAATTTGCTGCTGGTTCAGATGCAAACCGCTCAGGGACAACCTAGTGGGGGAGCGTTGGTGAGGAGACAGGGAAATTATCAGGCGGGAAATCAGAATGTTCAGGGGCAGGGAAGACCAAGGCCAATAGACCCTAGAACAGGCATGGATGTGGCGACATTGAAAAAGACTACAGCAGCGCGCAACCAAGATGGCCGCGTAGGTGCGAGGCTCCCGAGGACCTCCGTGACCTCCTATGAATATCCTGAACATATCCTGTCCCAGATGAGGGGACTGTGTTGGTGAGCCCGAGCTGAGGTGGCGCCCGTTTTCCGCTTCCAAATCGGACCTCGGACACCGACTCTAGCACCGATTGAGGTTTGCGGCCTTCTCCTAGCCGAACCCCGGATTTGCGTTGTGGGGCGATCCAGTGACGAAGTGAATAACAGCGGCGGGCAGGGCTTGGTGGCTCGCGTAACCCGCACTTTCACTTTCGCTTTCGCACCCTCCTTGCTGTATATGCGAGGTTGGGTCGCGGGGCTTTGTGTGTTGGTGTGGCCTCGCTGGGGGACCCTGCCTGCCCGCCGGCTGTGATCCGCCCCGCAGATCTGGGGTGGCACCCCCCCGGAGCCCGTGGACCGGCTTGCCCGCCCTTCACGACGTGGCTGGTGCGATCGGGAGACTGGGACCATGGCCACAAAACAAGATGGCGATCGGGCAAAGGTAAAATCGACCCGGCGTGGCGCAGCCCATCAGTCCAACAGCATGGATCGCTATACCCTCCAGAAGGGATCTCCTGAGGTGCCACGCAGGTCCCCTGAGGGCCCTACTGATGCCCCCGATCTGCCCACGGATCTGACTCTGCGGGATGTCATGGGCGCCATCGCCGAGATGAAGGCCTCTGTGGGCCAGCGTTTTGACACACTGGCGCAGAAGATCGACTCGGTCCTCGTAGATGTTGGCCTGATAAGGGCCGATCTCTCCAAGACCAACGACCGAGTCGATTCTTTGGCCCACACCGCATCGGGCCTCACGACAGATGTGGCGGCCCTGCAAACGGAGGTGCGCCGGCTTGCTCGGGCGAGTGCGCTGATGGATCGTCGCCTGGAGGACTCCGAGAGTCGGGCCCGGAGGAACAACATCCGTATCATCGGGGTGCCTGAGGGACGTGAGGAAGCGGCGGCGGACCTTTTCGTGGAAGACCTGATTGTTACCCATCTCCAGCCACGGGGGCTGAGTAAATTCTTTGCTGTGGAGAGGGCCCACAGGGTTCCCGGGGGAAGGCCTAAGGTCGGAGCCGCTCCGAGACCTCTCATCGCCCGGATTTTTAATTTTCGGGACAGAGACGCTATCCTCCAATCCTCCAGACTACAGGGACCGATTAGACTTGACAATATGGACATTCATTTCTATCCTGATTTCACCCCTGCGGTCCAGAAGCAGAGACTGAGCTTCCTTGGTGTCCAGCGCCGTCTTCGGGACCTGAATCTCAAATACGCTATGCTTTTCCCAGCTAAGCTGCGAGTGGAGGTGGAAGGTCGCACACACTTTTTTGATCGCCCCGAAGCGGCCGGGGACTGGCTGGATACTCTGTCTGGAGATCGGGATCGGGGTGGCGGGGGGGGAGCGGCCGGGGGAGAGGGCTCGCCGGATCAAGACTGAGGGACTAATATTAGGCCTCGCTCGGGACAAAAATGATGCCACTTTTGACTATACGTCGGATTGCTTAAGTTCCCCTCCTATGGAGGTTGTGTGGGGTCTCTTGGGGGTTCTCCCTCCTCCTCTGGGGGTCTAGTTAGTTTAACTATCTATGGGGCGACAGGCACACTGCACGTTGGGGGGGCTGTCCGGGCTCATGCAGGGGTGCAGGGAGGGGGGAGTTTTGTTGGGGTGGGTGGGCAGGGATGGGGTGTTGTTCGTTATTATCACAAGGCAACCCTTTTTTCGTGTTGGTTCTACTGTGCTCTCGGGGGGACGAAGGATGGTTTCTGTGTATGATGGGGGGTAGGGAACTAACTTTGTTGTCTTGGAACGTCAATGGACTGGGGGACAGGATCAAACGAGGTGTGGTCCTGCAGTATCTGAAGCGACTCTCGCCTGATGTGGTCTTCCTGCGGGAGACGCACCTTGTTGGCGGTTCCTTCTGCGCCATGGATCGGCGTGGCTGCCGCCTCGTGGCCCACTCGGGCTTCGCGTCAGGTTCAAGGGGTGTGGGTGTCGTGGTGGGGAACTCGCTCCCGTTGGAAATTGATGGGGTGCTCCACGATGACAGGGGACGTTGCACTGTCTTGGTGGGGAGAGTGGAGGGCAGGGTGGTTGTCTTTGTGTCGGTGTGCGTCCCACCGGGGTTGCGGTCGGCCACCTTTGCAGATCTGGGGCGCCTCCTCCTTGGCCTTCCGGGGGGGCTTCTGGTGGTGGGGGGGGGATTTCGGCGCGGTGGTTTCTGGGACTGTGGATCGTCGCCCCCCTAGGGACCTCCCCCGGGCACAGGCGTGGCTATCCGGCCTCTTGGATACACTGGGATTGGTGGACTGCTGGCGCTTAAAACATCCCACGCAGCTGCAATACACTTTCCACTCGGGGGCCCATGGTAGTCTCTCACGGCTTGATTATCTCCTTGTCCCGGCGGCCCATGTCGGGAGGGTGGGGGAAGTACGCCATTTGGCACGGGGTATCTCGGACCACTCCCCGCTATTGTTGCATTTTGATGTCTTTCCGAGGGCTGAGAGCAGGGTGGTCCCAATCAATTCCTGGTACCTGCGCGACCCCACCATTCGCGCTGATTTGATTAAATCCCTCCAGCGCTATTTCGAGGAGAATGTGGGGTCAGTGCCTTCAGCTATCTCCCTGTGGGAGGCCTTCAAAACAGTGCTTAGAGGGGAGGCCCTATCCCTTATTTCCCACGCCCGGAGGCGCGAGCGGGAGGAGGTGACCCGGGTGGAGGCTGAGGTGGCTGGGCTGGAGGGTGGTCTGGAGGATGGGGTGACGGATGCTGCGCTGCGTGTCCTCCAGCTCAGGCAGGCGGCTTGTGGGGCCCTCGTTGCGGAGGCGGCCGGGGGCCTTGGTGGAGGGCGGCAGGGGCGGCTGTGTGATGTGGGTGATGGGGCTGGTGGACTAATGGCGTGGTTGGATAGAGGGGGGGGGCGAATCGTGTGGTCCCGCTGATTGAGAGGGCGAGTGGTGTGTGTGTGACTGGGCCAGAAGAAATTGTCTCCTGTTTCGCGGGGTGTTTCCGCGGGGTGTGTTCCCCGGTCTCTTCTTGCTCGGAAGAGGATTCCCGTGCCCTGCTCAGGGACATCGCGCTGCCTTCCCTGTCCGGGGAGGACAGGGTGTCGCTGGACGCCGCTCCCACCTCCGACGAAATCGCCCTCGCCATACGCTCGGTCGCTTCTGGCAAGGCCATGGGCCCGAACGGTATCCCTATCGAGTTGTATAAGCTGCGACCGGATACATTGGCGCCTCACCTCCGCGCAATGTTCCTCGCGGCCCACTCGCTGGGCTCCCTCCCGCTTGACCAGCGTCTGGCTACAATCGTGGTGATCCACAAGGAGGGGAGACCTCGGGATCGGGTTACTTCTTATCGGCCTATCTCACTACTGAATGCGGAGCCCAAAATTCTCGCCAAGGTACTCGCCAATCGGCTGGTCGGTGTGGTGGGAGATCTGGTTCATCAGGACCAGTCTGGCTTTATTCCCCATCGCAACACAGCCCTTAACCTGCGGCGCTTGCATGGGGTGCTCGCGCGCGTCCCATTTATACGGGAACCGGCCATTTTGGCGTCCTTAGACGCCACCATGGCGTTTGACACGCTTGAGTGGCCATACATCTGGGCGATGCTTGCGAAGTTCGGATTTGGCCCAGGATTCATCAGTTGGGTCAAATTGTTGTATGCGGGCCCATTGGCGCAGGTGGTCGTGAACGGAAGAGTATCGGCCCCGTTTGAGCTGGGCCGGGGCACGCGACAGGGCTGTCCCTTGTCGCCGCTTCTTTTTGCGCTTGCCTTGGAGCCCCTGGCGGAGTGGCTGCGGTGGGAGCCTTCCATCCGTGGTCTCCGTTGGACCCCCGAGTATGAGGACCGCGTATCCCTATACGCTGATGACATCCTTCTGTACCTAGCCTCCCCACGTAAATCACTTATAGTGCTAGTTGATGTTTTACACTCGTTTGGTCGTAACTCCGGTCTCGTCATCAACTGGGCTAAATCGTGTGTATATGTTCTCTCTGGGGAGGCTCCTATTCTCCCGCGGGGCTGTCCGATCCAGGTCGCCCCGCAGGGATTTCGGTACCTGGGTGTCTTCATTACTCTGGACCCGGAGGCCCGGTATGAACGGAATCTGCTTCCCCCCCTCCAGCGTCTGCGGGTAGATGTCGCACGCTGGCGGCGCCTGCCGCTTTCGCCGCTCGGCCGGGCGGCATTGTTCAAGATGATGTCTCTGCCGCGTTTTCTGTACGCTTTGCAGAACACTATGGACTTGGTCCCGGCGCGCTACTTCCGTGAGGTGGAGAGTCTGCAACGCCGCCTGTTCTGGGACGGGAGGCCGCGCATTGCTCTGGCTAAGCTGACGCTCCCATGGTTTGACGGGGGGATTGCCCTCCCGGATATTAAACGGTACTATTGGGCCTCCCAGCTCGCTGCCATTAACCATGGCCTCTACGGGCCCGCCTTAAACCCGGCATTTGAAATGGACAAGATGCTCCTGCCAGGTGGCGACTACAATCGAGCGCTCTGCTCTAGCGCGCCCGACGCTCGTCTGACGGGCCCCACGTGTGTCATGGTGCAAGTCTGGCACGCGGCCAATGCAGCTATGGGGTGGAAGGACCGTTTGACCCGGGCATCACCACTATACGCGTCTGGGCGGTTGGGTTCCTTGTGGACCTCTGGGGGCTTCGAGAGGTGGGACATAATAGGTGTCGGTGAGGTGGGGGATCTTTGGACGAGGGGAGGATTTAGGACGTTCGATGTGCTGCGGGCGGAGTTTCAGTTGCAGGGCAGTGGATACTTTCGGTATTTGCAGGTCCGTCATGCGCTGGGCTCCGTCTTCTCGGACGTCGCCTCCATCCCGGAATATTCCCCCCTGGAGGATAGAATGCTGGATGGGCACGTCCCGGACAGTACGATCTCACTTATATACAAAAAGCTCATAAACGACCGCTCGGGCCTGTTGACTGCCCTTCGTGCGGCTTGGGTTGCCGACGGGCTGGAGCTGGACGACGAGGACTGGACCTCCGCGGTGGCCTCCCCGAAGGAGGTGGCCGTACCGGCTCGCCTTCGCTTCGTCCAGCTCAAGATACTCCACCGGGTCTACATGACGGGGCCAAAGCTTCTGCGTATGGGCTATGCTGGAGATGGGTTGTGTAAGCGTGGGTGTGGTGCTTTGGGGACCTTTATGCATATTTTGTGGGAGTGCCCGGAGGTAGAGGGGTTCTGGCGTGGTGTACATGAGGTGCTGCGACTGGTTAAGCATGTGGCGCTGTTGCCTGAAGCGAGGAGATGCCTGTTGAATGTGTGGGAACCGACTGATTACTCGGCGCCGCAGACGTGGTGGGTGACTCTGGGATATATGATAGCCAAGCGTGATATTGCTCAACTGTGGGGATCCCAGAGGCCCCCGACGGTCTCAGCCTGGAAAGAACACATGGACTGGTGCATGTTTCGCGAAAAGGTGGTGTATGTGGCGAGGGGTAAGCCTGGGACATGGGTGCAAGTATGGGGCCCCTGGAACGCCTACCGAGGGGGTATCTGCGCACCACCGCTGCTGCCTGATGCCTCGCCAGCCCCATCCCCTTAGCCGACTCATTCCCCCGCTGCCGGGCATTGGGTTCCCCCAGTCCTCGCTCTGTTCTCTTCCCCCTCCTCACACTTCTGTGTATAGTTGGGATCCCCCCTCTTGGGGAGCACGTGCTGCTATTTTTGATTGTGGGTTGCCTTGTGGGTGTGGTTTTAATTTTTGTTGTTCTTAATTTAAAATGAAACCGCATAATGGGGCCTGGATGATGTGGCTTTGACATTGTTACCTACTGAGAAATGCTCCTCCTGTAATACCACGTGTTCCATAAATGTATGTCGTATGTTCCTACCATTGCTAGCGGCCGGCCGGAAGGTTGTGGGCCCATACTTGTATACTTTTAAGACCTGTAATAAACGGTTTCCAAAAAAAAAAAAGAAAAAGAAAAAAAAAAAAAAGAAAAAGACTACAGCATGTCATCAGTGTCACCAGGTCGGACATTGGAGACGCGAGTGTCCCCTGAACCCGTGGAACCAGATACAGTCGGAAGGGGAGATAGTTCAGGTCCCTGGGAAGGAAGCGATACAGACAGTGACTAGACCTAGAATGGTAAAAGGGGGGACTGGTGTTCCGCTGGTGCAGGTCCCCCCAGCCACCCAGAATACAGAATGTACAGCAGGGAGCTCGAACTTATTTGCAAATGCCAATGTTTGAAGTGAGCGTGGAAAGCGAGATTAGTCGGTTGGCATCGAAAGGAGATAAGGATTGTATCCTTAGAGCCATTCTAGAGGTAGATCAGAAGGGACCCTTTGTAGAAGCAGACCTTGACGGTCACCCTACAACCTTTTTGGTTGATACGGGGGCTACCAGGTCGACTATAAGGTCGGCAGTGGTCCCGAGGTTGGCTCTTTCCGGACATAGCATCCAGGTTGTTGGTGTAGCCAATAAGAAACTGATTAGTCCACTGACGGAGCCGATTCCAATCAGGATCGGAAATTTCAGTGATCGGCATCAGTTTGTGGTGTGCGATTCTAATCCGGTTTGTTTGCTAGGGAGAGATTTATTGTGCAAGCTCAACTGCACGATTTACTGTACCCCGAAAGGAGTGGAGGTAGAAACGAGAGATAATGATGCGACCTTTAAGGTTGCAAATCAGCGGGTGTGTGTGGAAATGTATCCAGCCTTGACAGTGGAGGAGCTTCCACTGGACTTGAGGGACACAGTGTCTATTGATGTGTGGGACCTTAGTGGAGAGGAGATTGGTTTAGTAAAGGGAGTAGACCCAGTGAAAATTCAGATTAAACCAAACGTAGAGTTTCCGAGGACACCGCAGTATAAGTTATCTCCTGAAACTATTGCAGGGATTAAACCTGTGATTGAGTCTATGATCAGGCAGTGAATACTAATGGAGATTATGGGTAGCCCATGTAACTCGCCTATCATGGGACTGCAGAAACCAAGCGGTAAATTTAGTATTGGGCAAGATTTGCGAAAAATAAACGAAATAGTTGTTCCATGTTGTCCAGTGGTACCGAATCCATCTGTGATCCTATTTCAGATCCCATGTGAAGCTGAATGGTTCACAGTGATTGACTTGTGTCAAGCTTTTTTCTCGATTCCCCTACATGAAGAAAGCCGATTTCTTTTTGCATTTCGGCTGGAAAGTCCTGTGTTAACGTGGTGTCGTATCCCACAGGGGTATACGGAGTGCCCATCTATCTTTAATCACATTTTGAAGAAGAACCTTGAGGGTCTGGTGTTGCCACAAAACTCTGTTTTAGTGCAATACATTGACGACCTGCTCGTTGCGTCCGAGACGGAAGACGCCTGCAGAATTGATACTGTTGCTCTGTTGAACTACCTAGGAGAGAATGGTCACAAGGTGTCTCCAAACAAGCTGCAATAGTGTTTGAGTGAAGTACAGTATTTGGGGCACCGAATTGAGAAAGGCAAGAGGAAGGTGTCACCAGATCGCATTGATGCGATTCTGAGAATGCCAGTTCCCTCGACTCAGAGGGAAGTCAGAATGTTTCTGGGAATGGTGGGCTATTGCCGCCAGTGGATCCCGAACTTCTCCTTTGAAGCGAAGCCCTTACAGCGGCTGACGCAAAAGGATGGGAATGATCCGGTACCATGGGACGAAGACTGCTTAAAGTCGTTCTTGAGACTGAGAGAAGCTTTATGCAGTGCACCAGCTTTGGGAATGCAAGATTATAACAAGGCATTTGCTTTATTCTGTTGTGAAAAGGAAGGTTGCACATTAGCAGTGTTGACTCAGAGTCACGGGGGAGTCTGTAGACCAGTCGCCTAATTTTCAGCTACTTTAGATCCAGTAGCTTCTGCGTTGCCTGGATGTCTCAGATCCGTTGCCGCAACAGGTGTCAGTATCGAAAGATGTGAGAGCATTGTGATGGGACATCTACTTACTGTTCATGTACCGCATTCTGTGGAATTGTTGATGACTAGGACTAAAACCCAGCACCTCATGAATAATAGGTTGACTCGATATGAACAAGTTATCCTTGCTGCAGAGAATGTGACGCTGAAGAGGTGTTCTGTTTTAAATCCTGCTACATTGTTGCCGATTCCAAATGTAGATGTAGATGAAGATTGTGAGGACCATGATTGTCTCGATGTGACTGAACTATGCACCAAACCGAGACCGGATATTGTCGATGAACCGCTCCCAGTTTCAGATGAGATTTTCTTTGTGGACGGTTCATGCTTAAGAGACAGTGTTGGTCAATTGAGAGCAGCGTTTGCTGTGTGCACCATCACAGGGGTGATTGAAGCCGCTTGTCTAGAAGGTGTATACTCCGCGCAGGTGGCTGAGCTTATTGTTCTGACTCGTGCCTGTTTGGCCGCTGATAAGATCCGTGTAACGATTTCCACGGATAGTCAATATGGGTTTGGTAACGTTCACGATTTCGGACAGCTATGGTCCGAGAGAGGGTTCACGACATCTTCTGGTTCACCCATCAGAAATGGGGACTATGTACGACAATTGTTGGAAGCATTGCAAGGCCCAGATGAAATCGCTGTTGTCAAATGTTCTGCACACTCTAAAGGAAACGATTTTGTGTCATTGGGTAATAATTACGCAGATGAAGTTGCTCGATTTTGTGCAGAGCAGGGATGTAATTTTACCGAGAGCTATGTTGTGGAAAGTGAAGAGATAACAGATTATGAGGTGATGTTAGCTATGGCAGACTCATGGGACGAACTGAAACAGTTGCAAGATGGAGTCTCTAATCAGGAGCGGGACAGCTGGATAAGAGCTGGATGTGAGAAAGGAGATGTAGATGTATGGGTTTCGAATGATGGACGAGCTGTGTTGCCGGAATGTTTGTTGAACCCCATGGCGAGGCTGATACATGGTGCTGTGCATCTTGGTAGGGACGCAATGATGCGAGTGTTTTGTCAGACGTGGTACAATCCGAAGTTTCGGGCAGTGGCTGAAGCTGTGTGCCAGAGGTGTGTCACATGTCAACAGATGAATGTAGGAAAGAGGACCTCTGTAACGTTGAGTCACATAGGCAGGTCAGGTGGTCCCTTCAATAGGATGCAGCTAGATTTTATTGAAATGCCGAAGTGTAATGGGTTGAGGTACATATTAGTCATAGTATGTGTCTTTTCCAGGTGGGTGGAGGCTTACCCGACACGTAGGTGTGACACACTCACTGTAGCTAAGTTACTATTGAGGGAATTAATCCCGAGGTACGGTTTCCCGACCTCTTTTGAATCAGATCGGGGAACGCGCTTCCACAGTGAAATCATCAAGCTGCTTTGTGCTGCCTTGTAGATCAAAGATTGCACTGTAGTTACCGACCAGAGGCTTCTGGGATTGTGGAGCAAGTTAATGGGACTTTGAAGGCACGAATGGCAAAAGTGTGTTCTTCGACATCTCTGAAGTGGCCAGATGCATTACCTTTGGTTCTTATGAGTCTCCGTAGTGTCCCTGATAGGAGGACTGGATTATCGCCCCACGAAATCCTTATGGGAAGGGCGATGCGCTTGCCAGCAATACCTGCTACTGCTTTGATTAATATGTTATGTTATGTTAAAAATATTTGTACCGCGCACTTTCACCATCGGTTTCTTGGCGCTGAATGACAAATGACAGGGAGCCAGGATGAGAGAATTAGTCGTATGCAGATTGGAAAAGCAGGGTTTTCAAGAGTCTACGGAAACAGTCGTACTTGGGGCAGATGCGAAGTGCAGATGGCAGAGAGTTCCAGGTGAAGGGAGCCAAAACAGAAAAGGATAGGCCACCATGTTTTTTCCTTTTATACTTAGGGATCTCAAGGAGGTTGAGAGATGAAGATCGGAGAGTTCTAGGAGGGATGTAACGAGACAGGCTTGAGGAAATAAAGGCCGGGGCTGCGTCTGAGAGGGCCTTAAAGGTGGAACATGCCAATTTGAAAATGCAGCGTTTGGAGATAGGAAGCCAATGCAGACTGTGAAGGAGGGGAGTGACATGCTGAAATTTAGGCTGGTGAAAGATCAGGCGGGCGGCTTGATTCTGCACCAGCTGTAAACGGTGAAGATGACAGGCAGGGATGCCAGCGTACAGTATGTTAGCGTAGTCGAGCCTGGAGGTGATGAGTGCCATAACAACTAAGGTCAGGGCTTCTTTGGTGAGAAACCTACTGATCTTACGGACCCGTCTGAGGTGGAAAAAACAGGCAGAGGTGACCGAGTTGATTTGTGGCTTCATCGAAAGGTCATCAGAGATGATCACCCCCAGGCTTTTGACTGAGCGCACAGGAGCCGGTGCGGTCCCCAGAGATGAAGGCCAGAATGAGGAGTTCCAAGGATGATTGGGGCTACCTACCAAGACGAGCTCAGTCTTGGTAGGGTTCAACTTCAGGTGACTATGATACATCCATTCCGCAATGGACAACATAGTAGACTGGAAATTAAGACGGGAGGAAGGGGAAGAATCGATAGAAAAGATTAACTGAAGGTCGTCAGCATAATTGAAAGTTGTAACTGGCGAGTTGCGGAGAGAGGCTAGGAGGGGTTGGAGGTACAAATTAAAGAGAAGAGGAGATAATGCAGAGCCCTGTGGGACGCCGCAAGGGAGGGAAGTGTAAGGTGCGGAAAAAGAGGAGAGATGGACGGACTGTGATCGCTGGTGAAGGAAGGATCTGAGCCAGTCAAGGGCCACTCCCTGGATTCCGGCATTGCGGACACGGTCGATCAAGATGGTATGATCGACCGTGTCGAAAGCCGCCGAGAGATCCAGAAGGACGAGGGCCTGAGAGGTGTTATTGTCGGCACCCTTCCTAAGGGTGTCCATGACTGCTACTATGACCGCCTCGGTGGAGTGGAGGGGTCTGAAACCCGCCTGCTGAGAGTCCAAAAAGGCAGATTCCTCTATGAATGAACTCAGGCAGCGGGTGACATGGGTCTCCAAAATTTTTCCCAAGTAAGGAAGAAGGGAAATTGGTCTGTAATTACTGAGTGTTAAGGGATCAGTGTTGGTTTTTTTTTAAGATAGGAACGATGGATGCTTGCTTAAAGGAGAGAGGGACCTCCCCTGTGGCAAGAGAGTTGTTGAGAAGAGCAAGGGGGGGGCCTGGACATGTAAGGAAGGCTTCTCTCAGGATCTGAGGGGGGCAGCAATCATTAGGGGAGCCCGATCTGACTTTAAGAAGGAGAGAGACGAATTCTTGTGGAGAGATGGGGGGAAACTTAAACAAGGAGCTGGTGTTTTTTGGGGGAAGGAGAGGGGGAGTAGGAGATGCCGGGGTCGGAATGTTGTTTTTTATTGTAGTGATTTTCTCTATGAAATAAGAGTTGAGTGAATCGCAGAGGGATTGAGTCGGCAGAGGCTGGGGGGTAACCCTATCCGGCAGGGATAGCTCATTTACGATAGAAAAGATGGTTTTCGAATTGTTGTTGGAGTCCAAGATAAGTTTAGAGAAATATGCCGTTTTGGCTGCCAGGATCGATAGTTTGTAAGACTTCAGAGCCTCAGTGTAGACTAGTTTGAGCTGAGGGTCATAGTGGCGACGCCAGCGGCGTTCAATTTGCCGCAGGGCGAGTTTCTCCACTTTAAGTTGGTCCGTGAACCAGCGTTGAGCGTCATGAGGGCGCTTAGCTTTGATCTTCTTAAAAGGGGCTACTTTGTCACTGGCCTGGCGTAACCAAGTATCGAGATTGTCCGCCTGAACCTTAAGTGTGGTCGAAGAGGTAGGTGCGGTAGAGGCTAGTGAGGCGTAGAATTCGGACAAATTCGCTCTGTTCCAGTTTCGAGCCATAAAATTCTTGATACGGGGGGGGGGACACATAGTGTGTAAGTGAAGGACAAAGGAAATAAAATAATGGTCAGACCAAGAACAGGGAAAAACTGAAGGAGGTGAGATGTCGAGGTCGGACGTCCAGACCTGGTCTAGAATGTGACCTTTCTGGTGGGTGGGAGTGTGAATGTGTTGGGAGAGATTCATTCCTTTTAAAAGGTCTGTAAATTCCAGCGATAGTTGGCTTTCATGGATGTCCGAAGGCCAATAGTTAAAATCGCCAATTACCATAATGTTAGCATGGCTAATTGCCAATTGGGCGATGGAGTCGCTGAAAAGTTTAGGAAAGAGGGGCATATGGTCGGGAGGTCTGTAAACAAGAAGGCAAATAAAAGACAACTTAGGAGAGGTAAATTTTAGAACTAAGTAGTCAGTTTTGGGGATCGGGGTTGCCGTAATCTCGGAAAAGATGTGAACCGAGCGGATGATCGCCGCCACTCCACCACCGGACTTCCCTGCAGGCCGGTTGGCGTGTATGATGTAATATCCCGTAGGGATTGCTGCAAGGATATCAGGGGCCGAAGTTTCTGAGATCCAGGTTTCTGCTAAAAAGAGGATATCGATAGAGCTCTGATGCAGTAGCTGGAAGATCTCGAGCTGGTTGCGGATGAGCGACCGGGTGTTAAGGTAATAAATGAGTAAAGAGGTGGTGGTCTGCTGTGTTGGGAGAGAGGGATTAGGGGGAGAATCAAGTGTCGGACAACCAGAGGGAACAAGAATGTCACATGCCTGGGCCATACTTGCAACGCGGGCGGGAATGGGTCCTGAGGATTTGAGTCTCAGGAGGTCAGAGGAGGAATATGAGTAGAATTGGGCATTATGGCAGGGCCCTGGGCCTGGTCGGCCGCGGACGGGCGCAGACGGGCTTGACTTGTGCGCGACTTCGGCGCGAAGTCGGCGCTCCCGCTGCGCTCGTCCGCTGCGCTTCCTCCATACTGCCATTAAATACTAGGGGGCGAAGGAACACTAGACCGCTAACCTGCGGTCACTGATGATATGATACTGGACTATTGTAAAGGCCTGGCTGACGTGGTTCGTTCTGTGTCTCAGCAGGTGCAGACAGCAACAGTTCCAGCTGTAAGTGATCTGTGCCACGACTTGTGCCCAGGAGATTGGGTACTGGTGCGCAAACACGTGAGGAAGAGTTGTCTGGATGCTCGCTGGCGCGGACCATTCCAAGTCATCTTGATTACGAATACAGCGGTGAAGTGTGGAGGACTTCCGAACTGGATACACGCTTCCCATACCCGTGGAGTTCCAGCACCCTTGGAAGAAACAGCCCCTCTCGGGAATGAAAACCCAGCTGAGGTGGCAGAGCCATCTGAGAGGGCAAGTCAAGCTGTAGGGGTTGCTGACGCAGCTGGTTGTGCACTAAACCAAGCCGAGAGAGAACGTGAAAGTAATACAGAAGCTGACTCGGAAACAGAAGAAGAAGAAAGAGCTGCAGAGGGTAGTGCCGAGTCAAATCCTGCAGAAGGAGAAAGTAGTGCACAGGGTACCAGTAGGGAGACTGGGGGGGCCACCGAAGCAGAAAGGGTTTGGCCCGTGAGTCAAAGACGGGTAAACTTGAGATTGGCACCAAGAACAGATCTCGCCTCAGTTTCTGAAGAATCGGAGGCAGAACAAGGTGACGAAGATCAACCCCAAGGTGCTTTGAGGTGATCGAAAAGGACAAGAGTGCCGTGCCAGAAGTACGCCTCACCAGAGTGGGCATATTCAGTGACTGAAGACAGGTTTACTGGCCACGGGACGGCTGAGATCGATCACACTGGTCAGCAATACTCCGTTTCCGAGAGTAGAAGTGTTGTTGAAGATCCCAGGATTGGAGATCGAAGGAATCTTGACCATCAATATTCGGAATCCGCCACTTCTGAGCATCATCCGTGGTCTGATTTTGGAAACGCTGGACTTCCCGACTTTTGCAGTTATCCCAGCTCCCCAAGAACTGACAACCCTTAAACTTGAAATCTTGCAAGGGATCCTACAGCTGTTGGGACCCACAGTTATTCTGGACTGATTGAAAATTTGGCGTATATAGTTGAAAAGAAGATAACCTAGGCCCGAGTGGAAGAAGAATAAATTTAGGGATTTCCGTTGGAGAGTAAGGAAGTCTTTCAGACCGAAAAGACAAGTAATTGGACTTTGCTAGCGGTTCCCCGGATAAAGAGAGTAGCTGAACTGAACATTGCTGGATGAGAAAGAGACTTGTGTCAACAGAGACTGTACTGAACATTGAGAACGGTTCAAAGATGGCGGAACCTGGAAATACACACCGTAGAGCTAAAATAGTGATAGGCACACTGTTAGGGGTAGTGATAGCCGTTATATTTGCAGTAGTAGTAACTTCATACATGGTGGCCCATAGACAGGAGGGGGAGGTTCAGGGAACACCCACACCTTCCACTTCGAGACAGGGAGGGGTCACTGGTAGAGATCAGAGAGCTCAGATGCTTGAGGAGAGTCGTTTGTTTCATATAGATTTGTCTCGTGCTGATTTTAAACTCAATGCTTATGCGAAGCTGTTGTATGAGTATGTTGATGCGATGGATGCGAAGGATTGTTATGTGTGCATGTAGTTGCCTGCTTCAGTAGACGAAGGTATTAGGTATCATCATCTTCCCCTGACATATGGGATTTCTTGTAGCTTATTGCTTAGTTTGTTTTATGATTGGAGACAGTTTGAGTATTTCTTTTCAAATTATGATACAGTACTTCCTGAAGTCCCGGCATACAAGCATTTGAATAAGTATGATTATTACAAGTCTGAAGATAGGCTTCGGAAGTATTTCATACCAACTGTGAAGCTAGATACAGCTTATGCGCATAGACATAATTTGACATGCTGGGTGTCCGAGACAGAACAGAAGTTCATAGCTCAGATAGAGGATAGATACAGAAAACTGACTCAAACACGGAATACAGGAAATAGTCCAGTGGATTGGACGGATGAGGAGAGATTGCACAAATCTAAGGGAAGTTATGGACCGATTGCATTAGATGAAGTACAGAAGGGGAAGTTGTGTATTGCTCGTCCTCAAACCTATTATGAGAAGGTTCCAGTGGGACAGAGTACGTGTGATCATACCTTTACCATGGAGGACTCTGCTAAGAATTTCTTGCAAACTCCGGTACAGGTGATTCCGACCGTGTACTTTGTATGTGGAAAGAATGCCTATGTGAGATTGCCTGCGAATTGGTATGGTTCATGTTACTTGGCTATCATCTTCCCAAAGATTTATCACGCTGAGGATTGAAGATGCTAGAGACGGGACGTCATTCTAAAGTGCGTAGAGCTGTGAGTGCAGGAGTAGTGATTGGTGATATATATGGAGAGACTATACCTAGTTTGGGCGTGGTCCTGAATGACGTGAAAATAAGAAGGTTGGCGACAGTGGTGGATGAATTGGCAATGAATTCGGCGAGGTCACTGTTGTTGGTGAATGGAGAAATGTTATCGATACGGAATATGGTTTTGCAGAATCACCTTGCGTTAGACGTGTTATTGGCAAAAGAGGGCGGAGTCTGTAAATTGTTGAAGGTTCAAGAATGTTGCACGTATATTCCAGACAATAGTAAAGATCTGGAGAAATACATTGTCAATATCACCACAATTCACAAGGAGATACAAGATCTGACAGAAGAGAATGTGTGGGAAAAGATTGGTCAAGGATTTGGTCGCGTGGGAACTTGGTTTGCGAACTTGGGAATGGGATTTCTTGGATCTGTGTTGAAGCCTATCATAATTGCAGTGGTATGTGTGATCTGTTTGTGGGGATTCGTAAGAGCGTGGAAATGGTACAGAGGGAATAGAGCCGAAAGGGCCCTTAGAGCGAATGAGCAGAGAATGGCGAGATTACAGGACCGTCAATATCAGAATCTTAAAAGGATGGAAGGGATCCGACATGGTGGGATGATAGCGACTGCAGTTTAGATCAGCTTTCATTCCAGGAGGAATGAGAATGATGGTGTGATGACAGTTGTCATCAAAGGGGGGAACAGATGTAGCGCCTAAAGGTTTGAAAATTGTAGGGGTGCATTATATTCACTGTTAGTTGGCACCCGCACATAATCAATGCATATTGAGATGTATCGTATACAATGTATTAAGTAAATGTGTTAGTCATATTGTAACATAGAAGTGTTAGAAATACGAAACCACATCGTGAATATAGTCGATGAAATGTATAATGATTCGTTTCGTGTTCAATGCAATGTATTAGGCTATGTGTAACCTGATTGAAGTAACTCATGTAGATCGTTTATTTATGTATGTGAAAGTAAAAGTACTAAGGCTTAGGATGTGATTTAATAGTGTGTTTAACCTGGTAGAGGCCTGAATGCACATATATCGCTAGGGAAGAGGCCTGGTATTTTCTTATGTTAGCTGAATGCGGTAGGCCGCAATGATTTATTTCGTTAGAAGTTTTAGGCCGCAGTAAATTGTAAAAGTTAAAGGATGCGAAGTATTTCTCCATCCCATGATCTCACCGCAGGTGCAAGGACAGTTGGTTCGTTAGTAGAAAAGGTCTATGTCTAAGAGTTGAATTATGGAGAAAGCCAGACATGGGAGTGCATTGGAATGTTCCAATCGCAACTCCTCGGGCCGACGGTGTCTGGGACTCAAGGCCAAGCTGATGGACGATGGAAGATGGACAGCACGAGTCGGAAAAGTACTGGAAGAAGACCTGATCGAGGAGGTGTGTCAGAGGGCGTGTTCTATGTTCTGGGGTTTCGTATTAGGGACAGCGCCCCGAGGGTTGAGCAGTCAAGAGTAGGACAGCTGAGCAGAACAGAGTAGCTCATAGACAGAGAGAAGAGGTGGGCGAGGAGCTTGAAGGGATACTTTAGATCGGACTCTCACTAAGTGAAGACTTCTTAGGGAGTTTCACTTCTGACACCTTGCCATGATTTCTTGGGTCTCAAGGGAACGCTAAGTAGGGATGCCATCTAGCATAGAGTAGGGACAGAGATGCTTTGGTTTAATGATTCCTAATATCGACATTGGCTTGGTAGTTATCTACCTCATGCTTCTAGAATTTGTACTTCTGTTTATATTTAGTCGTATGCGGATTCTTCGTAGAGTAGCATTTGTGTTAGTGCCCATTTACCTGTTGTGCCTTGTATTGAGGTGCCTTTATCTGCAGATGTTTATGTTGATAATAAAATCCCAAGAACACTAGAGATTGGGTCTCGAGTCCTTAATTATGTCAAATTGTGGAAAGTACTCTCTGATAATTGTGTTTGCTCCCTCCACGCTATTGGGCAGGTAAAAAGGTTCAATCGGCCAGAGTGGGTTCTTGGAGATAAACGGTAAACAAGAAAATTGGGCCCCAGCAGTGTATTGAGGCTGTGTTGGTGCACTCCAAGAGTGCTTTGAAGTCTGCACTGGGGCAAATTTGGTGTCCCTGTGCATGGTCCTGCTCAAACCGGTTGCAGGGGCACTCAGCCCCTGCTCTGGCGCAAAACTGGTCAAAGAAAATGGGTGTAGCCACCCCTCTTTCCTGACCCTCCCATAGGTGGGTCCCCAGAGAATGTCCCACCCCTTCCTTGTGTATAAAGTAGGAACCCCTGGCTACAGGACTTTAGATTTACCTGGACGAAACTCTGACACAGAATCCTGGAACTTCGACGATCTACACGGCGCTAGATGACTGAAGAATCTCCCTTGGAGTAAAGGAGATACTCCCCTGCTTGGCAGGCACCAAAGACGCATCTGTCCGGTTTGCATCTCCGAAGCCCCTGAGGACTCCGAAGAATTTTGCAACACAGGAGGTGGGTTCCAATGGTCTCTGAGGTCGATCTGTGCACTCAGCAACTCTGAGGCCTGTATCCCTCGTGGAGACCGTGCAACCCGAACTCCTGGACACACCGACCATTTGCAGAAGCATCAGCTTTGAGGCGACCTCTGAAGCTGAGCTTTGGGTTACTTGTAGCCCAGGCCCCGAGCAGCAACTCCACCGAAGATTGCCAGCCTACACTCCACAAGTGTTCCGTGAGCTGGCCCTGTGAGTTTTCTCTCAAGGTCCCTTTGCGATCCCTGATCTGTCGATCTGTGGGTCCCTGAGAAGATAACTTTAACTCTGATTGGGCTTCTCTGGTTGCTCCAGACATGCCCTGACTCTCCATCACTTGGGGAGTCCCCAGGACCTTGCTGGTCTGCACTGAAGCATCTTTACTCTTCCTGCGTGGTTTGCTATTGCCAAGGCTTGTTGTGTTCAATCCGAGCACCAACACCGCAGCACTCGACATCCTTTGTGGGACAGCTCCAATCCAGCTCCTGGTTGTCAACGCCTCCTGGTCCTCGTGGCTGCAGAGTCAAGCTTCACCTCTTTGCACCTGACGCAACCGACATTGATGGGCATTCGTCTATAGTGCCCCTGGTCACTGGCAAGTGACCCAGACTCTGTCCCCTCTGCTTTCAGGTTCTTCACATCTTCGATCCAGGCTTGGATCACCCCGGACACTTCTCCTTTTTTAATGGCAGCAGCACTTTGCAGCACATCGCCATTGAAATCAACGACAATTCCCGACACCATTTGACACCTATGCACCCGACTTCCATGGGTGAGGTAACATGAGTACTCCGGTGCTCCCGTGGGTGCTGGCCCTAGAACCCTCTAAGTCTAAAGGGGTTTGCTCAAAGTCCTCTCGTAAGTGTCCTTATTCTTTAAAATTCAAACCGCGACTTTCCTATTGTATTGTACGGGGCTCACGGCTGTGTTCTCACATTGCACCCGTCCCCCGTGGGTCTCCTGTGTCACTGCCTTGGGTGGTTCCTTGGGGTCCCAGTGATTCTACGTGCTCTAGGCATGGTGTTTAGTCAAGTGGTGGTTCTTATACCACTTTCTTAATATATGGTTTGGTCTCCCCATGGGACCCATTGTATATTGTGCTATTTACTGTCGTTTAATAACTGTGTAATTGTGTGCCTTGCTCTCTAACTTCATAAAGAGGTTAGTAGAGAGTGTTTAGAAATAAATACATATATTTTATATATATCTACCTGGTGTGGTTCTCCTTTCATTTACTCATTCAGGAGGTTATAATCTGGTAAACCAAGCTGCTTTACACTCCTTCAAGACTTAGCCTGAAGGCTGCTCTCCATAGCTACCACTAGGATAGCTTTCAATAAAGGTTGTCTTAAACCTAATCATCAATAAGGGTTGTTTGGACTGGTGTAAGGTGCCCACTAGAACTAGTGGACAGCATATACCAGGCCAACTTCTCACAGCCATTATGTACAATTACCAGTTAAATCATGGAATGAGGAATAACTCTGCGGACCGGATTTTACTATGTGGGCTTTAGTGCTCACATTTACCACCTGCTCCGAGATCCAGGAATGATGATTCTTGGAAGGGTGGAGAGTTGAGAGAATAAGGTGGAATGGGAAAAGGGTGTCTTTGCAGGGAGAAGCATGCAATTCCCTCCCTAGCTGCTCTCGTAGCCAAAGCATCATGTGAGTTATTGGCTGGTTTTATAAGCCAGTAAAATCGGGTCTGGTATTTTCTCTCCCAGGAAAACCGAGGGGCATATTTACAAATATGGCAGTAACATTTTCAAACGCAATGGATGTGCTGTATTTACTACAATGCAGCACATCCCTTTTTTTTTCTAGCGCTGGCGCTAAAATTAGCTGCCTAACACCAACATAGGCATCCTGCCACCATAGTGCATTGTAGTAATTGATTGTTTATGTGCAGGAAGGTGTACATAAACAATCCATATTGGCTATTTGTTACTTCACCAATAAATATAATGGGGTTACCCTGGGTCCCTCAGAACCAGGGTATGCAGTCATGATTTGTTACTTCACAGTACACATAGAAGTAGCAAATCATCATTATTTAATAATTGTTTATGCTCAAAAAGGGACACCTTCCTGCACATAAACAATCATTAATGACTTTTTGCTCATTCTATGTGTGCTGCAGACTGCAGTACACACATAAAAAGCAAAAACAAGGAGAAATAAAAGCATTTCTCTTGTGTGCCATGCTAGCGCCTGCACTAGCATGGCGTTAGTTTTTGGCAATGCCACAGATTTACACTTTCTTGTAAATCTGGGGCAGCATCAAAAAGCAATGGGTGTTGCGGTGGTACTCCCACAGCAACACCCATTGCATGCCTCTTTGTCGCAGAGGACTGCGGCAGAAAGGGGCATATTTAGAAGGTGGCACCTTGTAAATATTGAAAATGGCGATACGCCACTGGAGCGTCAGAAAAAGGTGACCGTCCGTGGCAATAGGTGCTTGTAAATATGCCCCCGGTTGCGGGAAGACTGAGGGATATATTTACTAGAAACTGGCGGAGCGCGGTGTTACGCCAAAATTGGTAACATATTTACAAGAATGCAGTGCACCACTGCATTTCCACTAGCGCTGGAGCTACTGGAGCTGCCGAGCACCAGCGCAGGCACACTTGCGCCATGTTGCAAAGCTGCCTGCGCTGCAGGGGTGATTGTTGATGTGCGGGCAGGGACACCTTCCTGCACATAAACAATCTCTGCAGGCGATTTGCTGTTTCTATGGCAGCACACATGAAAAGAGCAAAATACAAGGAGAAATAAAACATTTCTCCTCAAATCGCCTTCTTAAGACCAGGTATTGTAATGGGTGTTGCAGCGGAACACCCACTACAACACCCATTGCATGCCCCTTTCATGCTAAGTACTTTGTGAATAGGGGCATTATTTATAAGGCAGCGTTAAGCCTTAAGCCACGTTAAGTGGCTTAACGCCACCTTGTAAATATGGCAAAGGACTTAACGCCACCAGAACGTCGGAAAAAGTGACGTTCTGGTGGCGTTAACTCCTTGTAAATATGCCCCGGGCTACTTGCGATGGAATTTATGAATGTTGCCATGCAGAAATTCCCCTCCTCTCGACTTGTAAAGTGTGCATTAGAAGTACACTTGAAAGCTCTCCTCCCAAGTAAGAGTATAGGTAAGACAAAGGGCATGTTATAAAGCCATTAGGCAGGTGATGTAGGTGAAACCTACAAATGAATCAATTAGATGCAGTTTACAGAGTGGTTTAGCGGATCTCTCCTAAGGAAATTTCAAGAAAAAGGTTAGCAAAATGGGGCATTGTAAATAACAGTGGGCTAGTTACAGAGGTCAAACTGAGAAAAGAATTATAGAATAATCCTTCAATATTACATTATTGAAATGTACTCATTTGGCTTAGGTTCTAATCACAATTCACGTACATGAGAAAAAACTGTTCAATTGTAGGCAAATCGCTGCACCGTCTTATACTAAAAATTGTAAATATGTGCAATGTGAACAAGCATTGGCAAAGCCAATAGGCCATGGCAGTAGCTGCCAGCCTTCTTTCGTTTTGTCATGGTTTTTGCAAAACTTTATGGTGCAGGAAGCTGCCGGGCACATATTAATCTAATTTAAAAAAAAAATGCATTGGCTAATGGCAAAAATGTTGTTTTGGTCTCAGAACGGCACCAATTGCAATAGTACTCCCTGGAACTTAATCATCCTGCTTTGCGTGTGGATATGCTCCTTGTGAAACGGCAGCAAGTCATAACTCATAGTGTAATCAGCCAACAGCTGAAGTGGACTGGCACATTGTACCTTGATGCATACCTGAGAGGGAGGGAGGGAGGACAAGCATTCACAAAGCCAATAGGTCTTGCCTATGCAAGAGCTATTGGCCTGGACAATATGTTTAAATAATGCTGTACACCAGAGTGTCTGCTGTTCAGCATGGGTAAAAGTTAGTGGGATAAAGGAGAGTGGCATGGAATGTCAAAAAGTAGAATACAGTGGAGTGGAATACAGTGTTGTGGTGTCATGGGGGAGTAGTGTGTCATAGAGTAGAAGGGCATAGAGCCGAGTTGCATAGAATGGAGTATTGTGTCAGAGTTGAGTATAGTGTCATAGACTGGAGTGGCATAAAGTGGCGTGGGATGGTGTAGAGCAGAGTAGAGTGGCATTGAGGGTGTTGTGTAGAGTGTAGTAGAGTATTGGAGAGTAGAGTGGAGCAGAGCGAAGTAGATTGTCATAGAGTGGAGTAGAGTTGAATGGCATAGAGTGGAGTGGCATAGAGTGTCAGAGTGCAGCAGCATAGAGTGGAGTGGAGTAGAGTGTCATATAATGGAGTAGTGTTGTAGAATGGCATATATTAGAGTAGAGTGCTGTAGAGTTGAGTGGCATAGAGTGGAGTAGAGTTTCAGTGGGGCAGAGATTAATGTAGTAGAGCATCCTAGAGTGGAGTATCGTGGAGTGGAGTGTCAGAGTGGAGAATAGTAGAGTGGCTTAGAGTGAAGTGGGGTAACGTACAGTGGGTTAGAGTACATTGGCGTAGCGTGCAATGGCATAGAGTGCATTGGTTTGAGCACAGTGGTGTAGAGTGCATTGGCATAAAGTGCAGTGACCTAGAGTACAGCGGTGCAGAGTAGATTGGGGTAGCATAGTGGGGCAATTGCATAGAGAAGAGTGCCTCAGAAAGGAGTATAGTGGCATAGAGTGAAGTGACATAAAGTGGAGTGGAGTAATGCAGGATAGAGTGCAGCGGTGTAGAGTGGCATAGAGTAGAGTGGTGTAGAGTAGAGTAGTATAAAGTCCACTGACGTAGAGTACAGTGTTGCAGAGTGGAGTGGCGTAGAGTGGAGTGGTGCAGAGTGGCGTGGTTCTACACTGGAGTGGTGTAGAGTTCAGTGGCGAAGAGGGCCGTGGCGCATAGTAGAGTGGTGTAGGGTGCGCACTGGCATAGAGAAGAGTTGTGCAGAATAGAATAAAGAGGCGTTGAGTGAGGTGGCGTAGAGTGTACTGTCAGAGTACAGTGGTGCACAGTAGATTAGAGTGTAGGCTGGTAGAGTGCATTGGCTTGGAGTGCAGCAAAGTGGCATAAAGTGGTGTAGAGTAGAGTGCAGTGGCGTAGAGTAAAGTAGCGAAGAGTAGAGTGTCATAGAGTTCAGCGGCAGAGAGTGCAGTGCTGCAGAGCAGAGTGTCGTTGAGTACAGTGGTGTAGAGTAGAGTGGCATAGTGTATATTTGTGTACAATGCAGTTGTATAGAGGGGTGCAGAGTATAGTGACAATTTGTTCAATGGTATAGAGTGGCGTACAGTGCAGTGGCATAGAATTTGGTGGCATACAATGCAGTGGTGCAGAGTAGAATGGCATAGAGTGCAGTGGCGTAGAGTATATTGGTTTTGAGTAAAGTGGTGTAGAGTGCAGTGACCTAGAGAGCAGCAGTGTAGAATAGAGTGGCATAGTGTGGGTGGAATAGACTGGAGTGGCACAGAGTGGAATAGAGTGGAGTAGACTGCATTGGCATTGAGTAGATTGTTTCAGAGCAGAGTGAAGTGGTGTATAGTGCTGTAGTATATAGTAGAGTGTTATAGAGTGCAGTGGTGCAGAGTAGATTAGAGTGGTTTAGAGTGGATTGGCATAGGGTGCAGTGGTGTAGAGTGGAGGGATGCATCGTCCAGTGACATAGTGTGCAGTGGCATAGAGTAAAGTGGCAGAGAGTGAAGTTTTGCAGAGTAGAGTGTCGAAGAGTGCAGTGGTGTAGAGTAGAGTGGGTTGGAGTGCATTGGCATAGAGTGCAGTGGCATAGAGTAGAGTGGCCTAGAGAGCAGTGGTGCAGAGAAGAATAGGGTGACTTAGAATGCAGTGACAGTACAATGGCATAAAGTGCAGTTGCATAGAGTATAGTGGCGTAGAGTGCAGTGGTTTTGAGTAAAGTGGTGTACAGTGCATTGGCATATAGTGCCATGGTGTAAAGTCTGCAGAGTAGAGTGGAGTGGCGCTGAGTGCAATGGTGCTGAGTGCAGTGGCATAGAGTATATTGTTTTAGAGTAGAGAGCTGTGGTGCAGAGGGACTAGAGTGGCATAGAGGGGCCTAGAATAGAGTGCACTGGCGTACAGTAGAGGGGTAAGAGTAGAGTGCATTGGTGTAGAGTACAGTGGCACAGGGTGCAGTGTTGCAGAGTAGGGTGGCATAGAGTGGAGTGGCACGGAGTGGTGTAGAGTGCAGTGGCAAAGAGTACAGTGGTGCATAGTAAAGTCATGTAGGGTAGAGTACATTGGCATAGAGTAGAGTGGAATGGTGTAGATTAGAAATGAGTGGAGTGGTGCAGATAAGAGTGCAGTGACACAGTGTTGAGTGGCGTAGAATGGAGAGGTGCAGAGTAAAGTGCAGTGGTGTGGATTGGTGCAGTGTAGAGTGGAGTAGGGTAACGTGGAGTGTGCATTGCATGGTAGCGTACTGCTATTAGAGACAATACATCTTCAATTGAAATGCCAATTACATTCGCTCTCACATACAGTTTTACGATATTGTGTGGCAATGTCATCACCCAAAGCATTAATGTGATATTCAGCGCAGTTCATTTACAGACATTTAAATGTTTTTGTGTGCTAGAATTTTTTTTTTACATTGCATTGACTTCCTCAAGCAGACCCGCAGTAGCCAACATGAGTCGGAGAAAGAAAAATAAACAACAAACTCCCTGGGAGACACAGCCTGACATTTTACATCTGTCTTTGAATGCACAGCAAAAGTGACAAAATAAGAACAAGATTTAAAGGTCTGTTTACAGAAAGCGAGTTCCTGGAAAAAAACAGTAAACAAGATTAGGGCAGCGGGAGGGGCGAACTCGAGCTGGACAGCTTAAAGCAAATAAAGATAGAAAATAGAAAGCCAGACAATGTGAGTTTCAAACCACAAAGCAAATGGTAAGCAACGGGCGAAATTAATTCCTAGGTCAACTTTCTGAAAGTCTCCAAGATGTCTTTAGCAAACTTGCAACCTAAAACATGAAGGAAAGAAAGAAAGAAAGAAAGAAAGAAAGAAAGAAAGAAAAAGATAGATAGATAGATAGATAGATAGATAGATAGATAGATAGATAGATAGATAGATAGATAGATAGATAGATAGATAGATAGATAGATAGATAGATAGAAGAAACAAAGAACAAAAAAGGAAGGAAAGACTGAAAGAACAAGACAAGAAAAAAATAATTAAAATGGCAACAAAGAAACAAAGAGAGAGCGAGAAAGAAAGAAAGAAAGAAAGAGGGAAAGAGAAAGAGAGAAAAAAGAGAGAAGAAGGGAAAAATAAAAGAAAGGCGCAAAGAAGGAAAGAAAGAAGGAATCACGAAAAGAAAGTAAAAAGGGAAACATGAAAGAAAAAAGCAAAGAAGGAAAGAAAGAAGGAATCACGAAAAGAAAGAGGGAAGATAGATGAAAGACAGAAATGAGTAATAAAGAAAGAGGAAAGATAGAAAGAAGGAAGGAAGAAAAGAAGGAAGGAAAAAAGGGAAAAAATAGAAATGACAGACAGACAGGGGTGCAGAGATAGAGCACCCTCATAAGCACTGTTCCTTTTGTGTCTCAGCATGAATAATGTGACCGACAGGCATGCAGGGTACACACGTCTTTATTCTACATCTACAAAACCCTTAATTCTTCCCCAAGCTCCTCCCTTCCGGTTCCTTCCTTTCCTCTTACTGTCGTGCCTGGTCCTGGCATCGCGCGCCGGAGCAAGGCATGATAACACTACATCTTCCCCCTTTTTAAATGTTTAATTCTAACTCACTTAGAGTTCTTCAATAAGCCGGGTAGGTCTCCTCATAGTCCTCTTTGGTCGGCGTGAGAGGCGCCCCTCTCTTGACTCTCTTGGGCTCGCTGTAATTTCAGGTTTTTCACAGTTCTCAGTTTCTCGGCTTGATTCATCCGTGTCATGTTCTGATTCTTCTGCTTGATTGTATACTGTGGGATTGCATTTCTTGAAGTGTGACACATTTCGCGTGGTTCTCTTGGTTTCAGATGCAGCCGTGATCATAGTTCCTTTTCGACTCGTCACTTTTAGTGGTTGATCATTGAAAGATTTGACCTTGTTTGGTGAGTTCCCGCAGGGGACAGCTGATGGTGGTGTAGTCCTTGATATAGCGGGCGCAGTAGCTGGCCATGCCCAGGAAGGATCTACATCGCTGACATCTCGGGGGCACGGTGTGTCAGCTAGTGTTAACACTTAATCAGGATCAGGTCCCATTCCGACACTGGAGAAGATGTGAGTGTAGAATTCTTTTTTATTTTTTTATTTAGATTTTTATAAATATATAACCAATACAGCATGTACAATGCCCGGGTAAAGACATGATTGCAGACAAAAGGAGAAAATAAAAAAGAGGAAATAAAGATTATTACAATAACGGAAAATTACAGAGCTTCTTGTACAGTAACAGTCAGAGCAGTGATCATTGTACCAAGGTTCATATATTGGAGGTCACTACCACCACGTGACCATAGAATTTTAATGTAGATTTATTAAACTCGCATTTATCTCAGTTGAGCGTAAGGTTGGCATTTAGAAGAGCGTGACACGCACGATCTAGAGCTTTCTCGTGTTCCTTGCCAGTTTCACTGAACACCAGAATATCATCACTGTAGTTAAACGAGTTTGGAATGTGCTGGATAACGCACCTCACCGCCTCTCGGAATATTTCCGCTGCCGAGGAAATTCTGAAGTTGAGGCGTTTATATCTGAAAAGCCCTTGGTGCGTGGTGAAGGTGGTGATGTACCGGGACTTCTCATGGAGCTCGAGCTGGTGATACCCCTTGTTTAGATCTAATTTGGAAAATACTTTTGCTCAGTTTAGGCGAGTGATCTTGTCGCTGATATGAGGTCCCGGGTGCCATTTACGTTCTATGGCTGTATTTGGGGCTCGCATATCCACACAAAGACGCAGTTTGTTCTCTGATCCCCGTTTGGACACTACTACTACTGGTGATACCCACTGGGTAGGCCTGGTTGATCTCTCTAGGATGTCTGCTCCCAGTAGATCTTGTAGCTCTTCATCCACTGCTTGCTGGAGGTGAAAAGGTACTTTCCGGTGATCTTGAGCCACAGGTGTTACTTATTCGTTTATGTGCAGTCGGACTTTGAATTGAGCTAGTTTTCCCAGTCCAGAGAATAATTTTGGAAATTTGCTGATGATGTCTGGCGTGTTGTCAACTTTGTACAGTATTTACACTAGCTTTAAGCGCTCAGCTTTGGGTAGGCTAAGAAGACAGTCAGCCGCTTCGGGTCCTTCTATGACATGGATTTGTGCATGAACTGTTCTGTTTTCATATGTCAGAGACGTGCGCAATTGTCCTAGGCATTGTAGTGGTTCTTTGGACATCCATGTATAAACACGCACAGCGGCCTTCTGTAGTTTAGGTTTCGGATTCATTTTCTTGTATTCTGTTGCGCATATGTAGTTGAGTGACGCACCAGTGTCTAAGATGAATTTTGCGGGGTGATTTTCCATTTGAATGTGCAGCCTTGGGTATTTCTTTAGTCTGTCAGGGTCCAAAACCATGCATACATATTCATCGCTGTCTTGAGATATGGGAGTGAGGGCCGAGGATTCTCTTGAGGACGATCGTCGAGACCGATATGTGAGGTGTGACCGTGTACTGGATCTTGATGAGCTAGTTGACCTGTCTCTCCTCTCCCTTATCGCTCTAGCGTGGTGACGAGGTCCAGGATTTCGTTTTGTTGGCTTTAACTCCTTGCAAGAGGTTTGACACACTGTTTCAAAGTGATTTTCTTTCCCAAAGCGGTGGCACTGTTGTCCCATAGCAGGACATGGGCCTGTGTGAGGGTAGTCTTGACCGCAGTAATAGCACTGCAATTGTTGTTTCTGATTATCGCTGTTCCTGCTACTACTGCGAGTTTGGCTTGTGGGTTTTGAAAGTTTTTTGTAGTCTGCCTGGTGCCGTGAATCTGTTTGAGAGTGCAGTCGGAAAGCTTGTTCACGTTTCTCTGTCCTGCCTACTTCCACCTTTTTTGCATGTTCTTCAGCTTGATCATTTATTTGTGTGAGTTCTTCAATATCATCGAGTGAGTAGTGTTTCTTCAGCAGGCGACGGCATAGAGATTTGGACTGGCACCTTTCTATAATCCGTAGGCGAAGTGCAACCTGGGTAGGGAAATTGTCGAATTCGCAGTAGCGAGCTAGGCGTTTAAGGCACGTAATAAAATCACCTATCGGTTCATCTTTTTCTTGTGACGCTAAATTGAATGTGTAGCGTTTGTAATCCAGGTTTCTCTTGTGGAGGAATTTTCTGTTTAGCGTCTTTCTTACATCTTGATAGGAGGAGGATGCGGCCAGTGACAGTTCTTTGATAATTTGTCCAACGTCTTTGCCCACCAGATTGCGCAAGGCGATAACTTGTTGGTTGGGGTCTATGACTCGCGATCCCTTCATGAAGTCTTCAAAGTCTTCTAACCAGCTTTGCCATCTAGGACCCATTCTGTTGCCAGATGTTAACATCAGAGGCTCTGGAGGGCGTAGGAATGACACCCCCAGGAGTACTAGACCTGGCTGCGTGTTTTGCATGGGGCCTGGTTGCGCATTCTGTGAGGTGCCTGGGGACACTGACATGATGACGTACAAATGATTCTGTATACTCTTCCCACAACTCAGCAGGGTATCTTGAGCAGGCGTCTGGCAATGTGAGGGTGCAGAGTGCAAAGATGATGCTCAGGAGCAGTATCACATTTATATCAGTCTGCAGAAAATATTGGTATTTCTCTTCTTTGCCTGGTTGCAAGATGGCCGCCGGAGAGGTGGCAGGGTCTTTTCAATGGGGCCTGACTTCAATATGGCCGCCGGCGAGGACAGACATGTGCGAGGCTACAGGCAAAGCACGTGGTAGTGAGGCTTACGCTGGACACATGCTGCATTTGAGGGCTCTGGAGTCCATGAATTAGTGCAAACTCATTGTGACTGCAGGTGCTGGCCGTGATGATAGCATCGGCATGCACCCGACACCGACGCGGTCCACTGCACAGCGGGCGTTCACGTCGTCAGCAACAGAAATTAGACGCACAGCAGGCAGTGTAGTGCGTTGTCCGAATGCACGCAGGTTCGTGGGTCCTTCCAATCCCACCCTCGTCGCCAGTTTTCGTGTCTCCACATGAATAATGAGACCGACAGGCAAGCAGGGTTTACACGTCTTTATTCTACATCTCCAAAACCCTTAACTCTTCCCCAAGCTCCTCCCTTCCGGTTTCTTGACCTGACGTTGTGCGCCGGAGCCAGGCATGACGACACTAAAGTTCCCTATAAGGTGTTCCCCCAAGCCTGCATTGTTTTTATCAAGTGCACATCCTGCGAGAGACTGTGCAGGTAAGGAGGGGCATGCATTCAGCAGCAAGTGGCTCCTGCACTTGCTGCATTCCTTTTGTTAATAGAGCACGGCTGTGGGTGATTGTGTAACTTTGTGAAAGTTATCATGTTTATTGCAGTGCTCAGGCGCTGAAATTAACATGAATAGTTTCACAAAAGCACACAATCAACCCACAGCAGCATTCTATTAACAAAAGGAATGCAGCAAGTCTACAAACAGGACGTGTGCTTTCAGAATCATCTGAACGCACACCTGCTTGTAGACTTGTTGCAAATCTTTTGTTCACAGGAGGCGGCTGCAGGGATCGTAAACAGAGGGCGATTTTTACTAGGCCTTAGAGCAGTGGTGGGGTGAGGGCGGTGGGGTGGGGTGGGGTGTCTGAGGGGCTCAGCATGCCATTACCTTTTTAATTTTAGGACTTAAGTTCCCCTAGTTTTTATCAACGGTCATCGATCCCAGAACGATTAATTTCAGTAGTTGAAAAACTTCAACTGAAGTGCTATGCAGGGAGCCTCCTGAGCTGTGAAACTGAAGGAGGGACAGACAGCTAAAAAACCCTTTTTGGCAGATGAAGTATAAAGAAAGAAGTGGCAATGAAATGTAAATATGCACAAATGCTCAATCTGCAAGTGTAAAGGGCTTCTGGAACTCGATGTTGGCTCTAACTGATGGAATCACTTGAAGCTTTCTGGTGACACACATTTATTAATTTTGAGAGGTGTTGTAAGGGAGCTACCTGCTAAGATGTGAAGTGTGTGCGGTTAAAAGAGAGTAATTAAAAAAAACTGCCCTATGTATTGTCTGCAAAAAACCTATATTTTGGAAACGCTGTTTAACATAAACCTTTTGCACATTTTGTAGCAGCCTGTATTATACTGTGTGTAATGCAAATTTAAAATAATGACTTGCATGTTCACAGTGCATTCTGTCACAGACTGGGACTTTGTAGCATTACACATACACAAGTCATCATTCTCCAATGAATTAACCAAAATTTGGTGCAATGCATTAAGTGATAGATCTTTCAAAGTGTACGATAGTGTATTTCCCAATGATTAACTTATTATTTTTCATTTAAGCTGTGTGTTATTTTATATGTAGTTATCGAAAGATGAAAATAATAAAAATGTACCGAATGTTTTGCTTTTTAGCCACGTCCACACCCTCACTCATCCGGCCCCCTTTCACACAGCACCACAGTTCCCATACATTTTTTAATTCACTTCGACTGGTTGTATGATAAAGGCACGCATGGTTAAACCACTCCTCTACCACGCAGCCCAAACCACAAATGCATCCTAACCACATATTCCTTTACCACGCATGCCTTTACCATGCATTTTCATGGTAAAGGCATGAATGGTAAAGGGGTATGCGTGGCTAAGGTCGCCACTACTCCGACCCCCGCCCTAAGTTACATACCACCTACCTGCCCCCCCATCCTGAGGCCCATATAGATAGTTGATATGATATTTGTGGCTGCACCCACACACGCGGTCGGGTTCTTAGCGCACATAGCCTTGACTGCAGCGCACATTGACCTTACACTGCCGCACACAGAGAGAACAAATTTGAGGAACATTGCTCATAAGTATATATTCAGATTTGATGTGAGCGTCTGGTATAGTTTGAAAAAGCAGCAGTTGCATAAACAAAGACTACTTCGAAAGGAATTTACAACAGCATTGGCAGGAGAGAGGAACTGATGAAGTTGGACTGTGCCCAGTGTGCATATCTGGTGAAAAGTGGCCTGCTATCACATCAGGCTCTACATACAAAGACAATAATAAAGTAAAAATAAAAACACTGGCACTGAAGGGAACTACCTTGTATGCGGATTTGCTTCTTGTGAAAGGGCTAAATGTAGTCATAGTGAAGTTAGCCAGTGGCTGAAATTGACTGATCCACTATGCTGTGTGCTGTAGCGGGTTGAACCTAAATGTTAATGACACAACAGACCACTGGATGAAGAGAAGTGTCTGAAAGTCCCGTTAAGTAAGTATATCGTATATGCCAGACCTAATAGTAAGTAAGTATATTATACATATAATTTTAGTAAAATCAAAAGGTCTTGCCTAACGCCAGACCTAATAATTATAAAGTAAAAAACAAAAGAACTGGCGATGAAGGGGACAACCTTGTGTGCAGATGTTCTCCTTCTGGAAGGGCTAAATACAGTCACTCAAAGTAAAATTAGCCAGTGGCTAAAATAGGCTGACCCATAGCCCTAAACTACAAGCTGTAGTGTGTAGATGCAAAATGTGAATGACAGAACAACAGACCAATGGATGAAGAGAGACCCGGCACATACCATACTGTTGTATGTGCAGCACTTTAAGATGAAATGCTCCTCATGACAAAAAACTATTCTCTGTACACTCTGCTGCACCATGTTCATGTTATATCAAATTGCTAACAAAAGCAACCTTGATTTTACTTGCATACATGCACATGTTTGCAGAGATTATATTATCCCACCAAACCATCTTACTGGAATTGCAATCTACAACCTACACGCCCGCACATTTTTCTCTTCTGCAGACATTCAACTTTCTGCACTGTCTCATTATGACTGGTGTTGGTAACCTGCTGCTGACACTTTATACAGCACTGCTGAGAAGGAATCCATCTATAGTGGTTGCAGAGATATTTGAGCTGTATTTTTACAACAAATAGAAACCTAATTTCTTGATTGCATTTGAAGGGTTACACGAATGCTGTTTACAAGTTTGTCTTGGCACCTAATGCGTGCAGGTTTGCTGGTGCCACTTGGCTTATAGTGAGAATGAAAATGATTCCAAGGTGGATGACACTGTGGAAACGAGGATGAGTTGAAAGATGTGTCTTCACAGAATATAAACTGCACAACAGGAAACCTGTCCCCTATTTTCAGTACATAACATAGAAAATATATTTCAAAGTTGAAGAATATTTTTAAAGAACTAAGCAAAGGTAATACGCATACATTTACTCATAGGTTAGGATTGGCCTATAGGGCAATCAGCAGTGCTTAATTTGAGCCTGTGGTTTCCGGAGCTCGGCACTTAATTCTTAGCACTGGCGCTTGTGACAGTCTGCCACATGGTGGCACTGTCTGACAAATTTGGGCATGAATTCAAAACAGCTGTTTATTAATTTAATATGCATTAACAACCACTAATACGTGCCACCCAAGCTGTTCTTTTAGCTTTGGGGGCCTTGAATAGTATGAACTGTTAGTAGTTGTGTTGGTAATGTAATTGGTAGCGCTGGCAGTGGCAGTGGATGGTGCAGGCTGCCATGTCCTACTGATGAGGGCCATGGCACTTATTGTGTTACAAACTAACCACTGGCAATCAGGCAATGCCAGATGTGCTGGTCTGACAGGTCAGTGTGTGTGCCGTTTTTTGGCTGTTTGTGGGCCTGTTTTATGGTCTGCTTGGCCAGGTTTTACTGTTAATTGCCCTGATATTAAAACAAACATTGTCTATAGCAAGCTCAAATCCATGCAGTCTTCCATACCTCTCAAAACATATAAAGAGTCTTTACAAGGTCAAAACTGGCCCAATTTGCAAACAAGGGCCACTTTTTTAGCTAACTAATACACTAATGCGGGCCACTTTTATTTTGCTGCCGGGGCCTATTGTTTGTCCCGGTCCGACCCTGGTCATACCGATAAAGTGAAACCATTTTCCAATGTATTGTTTCCTATTAACAACTTTTATGGTTAATAATTTAAGAGAATAAAGAAATGTCTCTATCTATTAACAGCTCAGCATTTTATTCATTGGCAGGGCTTAAAGCTCACCGACGGTATGGGAGAGTATTGGTGGGCTAAGTCTGAGCCCAATGGTTTGGGTATAATTGGCATTAGTTGGGTGGCGCTACTCATTGTGGTGTTGGAGCACCCAAAGGGGCAGTGAGCAAGCGCATGTGAGCACCGGGAGTCATAAGAGAGAGGTTCACTAAATTATGGGTGAGTCAAAGTGATATGTTCCTTATATTTAATGCCCGATAGTCACAACACCATGCCAAAGAGGTACTCCCTTGCTGTTTATCCATTCTCCATTGGCAACATTCTAATCCCCCAATTAATACACCTACCAGGAAGTATCCTATTACCCTGTAGTGCTTACATAAGAATTGCACACAATTTCTTACAGCAGAGAACTCTAGAGAGGCATTATCCCCTGGTGTATACTCTGCTTAGCACAGGGCTACAACCCAAAATTACCATAAAGAGGAAATACTATTCACTGTGAAACTGCTTTCATCTACCTCGCAGAATGGAGCATCTCATCTGTTCGCTTTTCCTAACAATTCATAGCCCCTTTAGCAATAGCCGTGGAGATAGTTTCTTGTCTCCATGAAGAGGGGTTCCCTATATAAAGATGAAGTTTTGTTGACTGTTAAATAACTGATGTTAAAGGGATGACCTAGAGAAAAGTCTCTATCTCCACCTCTTAAACCGTTTGCTCAAATCCAAGAAGTGTTGTCAGTGGTTGTTGGGGAAAATCCCATCCTCGTCACCAAATGAAGAGGGATTTCACCTTCAGTATAGAGTCTGAAGCCTTCCAGTGATAAAAAGAAAGAAGTCTTCTTTATTCCATGTTAAGGAGCCCACACCCTGTAGGTCTCTCTCCGGCGGTTCCCAACGCCAACTGAAGAGAGTCAAGGTTGGCAACCATAGAGAAAGAATGCAGAATGCTGAGACCAAACAAATGTAATCATAACATGTTGTTCGTTAGAGTAACTGGTGATAAGCTAGGAACCTGAGGTAGAGATAGTGGAAGGACTAATGTTCCAACTCTACACTCCTCTAAAGGGTTGTTTCTCTGGATTTTCTTCTGCTTATCATACCATCCAGTGCTAGGCCTTCGTCTGCACTGTAACTGGTTGTTTCTTTTTTAAGGCACTGTCCACATCTCTGTACGGATCATTGCACACGCAGACCATTCCCCTTCCGCCAACGGTACTCATTCCCATGCTGATATTGTTGCTAATGCTGCTGCGGAGCAGGAGGATACATGAATTTTCTACTCATTAAAAAATCATAGGCTCCTTCCCATGCCACTACATCAACATATCCACACCTCAACCTCTCGACCCGTCTCTGCCCGCACTGTGGACCGTTACCTGATGAGACAGCTTTGCCTCTATCCATGCCTGCCCCACAAGGCACAGGACTCAGATCCATTTACTCACCATCTTGTTTCCTATGCAACATCATCGATATAGTATTATTTGAGAACACAAGTATAGGCAGTCCTGGACTTGGGGACCTTTGCACATCACCTACACACCCACTGTCGACAGCTGGGCACCTCCACTAAATAGGGTGATGATGTGTCTTAACTGCTGAACCAGTTACAATTAGGCTGAAGAAACTTCCTTGCATACCACAACATTCATCGTACCCCGAGGCAGAGGAAGGGATCCACCCAGTCATATCTGCTCAGCTAAACCTTAAGGGTGTGGCACCCACTGTAAGTGTTTTTCTTTAATAACTAGGGATGCATGGCAGGCTCTGCTTTGCTGGCCGAGTTCAAAGAGTTTTGGCCACTCCGCACTCCGCTTAAAGCGCGGAGGTGGGCGAAAGTCTTTGCCAACTGCTGGCGGAGCAGAGTTTACCGGTGCGCACTCGGCGCTATGTTGATGTCACCCAATGCTATGGCAAGCTAAACTTTTTACACTACTCTCCAGCAGCTTCACTGGCGTGCTCTGACACCAAGAGCCATCTGGTCTTTACCGTGTGTCTAGTGCGTCATCCAAGCACTTGTGAGCTGGCCTCCTTTCATCCACTGCATTTGCTTTATCCACATCTGCTGCTCCCCATCATCTGCGCATGGCTGAATCTCTGCCATACATGGACAAAATGGACAGTGAAGCTGAGTGCCCCTGTCCAGAGTCCGACTTTCCCAATTAGGAGGAAGAGTTTCCCGACTGCCGACTCGAGTCCCGGAGGAAAACTGCCCGCCCCAGACATGAAGAAGGAGAATGAGTGTGATTGCAAAGATGATGCTGCAGTGTCCCGGGGAACGGCTAATAGCAATGCCATGTCACAGGTCATGCAGCCACCTGCCTAGCGTAGCTGCAGTAACACTAAGCACAGCCAGGCAGCCAAGAGAGTACCGTGTCAGCGGGACCGCCTGCCACGCCAAAGTCCAGCAAGACAACAGAGGCGGGGAAACAAGCCCCAGGTGAGGATGCACCAGCCCAGGCGCACGCTGCACTGGCTGCTCACTGTCACCACCCAACAACATCCTCCAATACACCACCGTGACCTCAACCTGCAGGAGCCGCAGAAAGAAATGGTCTCGCTGATACTAGATTAACGGACGGTATGCAGCGGTGCCGAAAGACTTGGGGTGAGTACTTGAGTTGGGTTATGTGATAAAGTTGTCTTTGTCTTGTTTGTTGGTGGTACCAGGGGTGCAATGCACGCTCTTGCAGCCCCCGTGGCGCTAGGCCGAATCTCTTTAGGGCCATCCCAACTTCTTAGGAGACTCCCCGTTGAGAACAAGGGGTGACCAAGCCATGCTCTGCCTGCGCACGGAACTCCACGGAATTCGACTGAGTTTTTCAGCAAATTCGCAGAAATTTTCATGCCCCAAAACCGGTCCCAAGATGCTTGTTTCCAGTCCAGGGAGGACCTGGCCTGGCAGCTCAGGCCGGACTGATCCCATGGAGAACAGGGTCAAGACTGATTTTCATAGGGCTCGGTCTGAACTGAAAAGGCATGCGAAGCACAAAAACGATGGATTTAGGCCAAGGTCTCTGTACTGGGGTCTGTCCATCAATTGTTCTTTTTGCATTGGTGTTTGACACAAGCACTGTCTTGTGCACCGACATTAGGTCTGCGCAGTTACAGTAACCCTTTCACACTGTATTGTCATGAGCTTGGGGAGTGTTAGTATAAGAATATGGGCAAAAAGAGTTTGTTTACTGTTCGTCTGTTTTTGATGTTGCTTCAGTGCTGCCTCCACTTGCACGTGGTTGGGCAACTGCCCACCTGGTTGCTACACTCTCCTTAATTGTCCCTCTGGCTCTCGATGGGGAGGCACATCATTATTTACTCACCACTGCCCACCTAACTAAGCCTCACATTGATCTAATTGACACACCTATTCCGAATTGTGATTTTGAATACAATGTTGATGGTTCTTGCCTCAAAAACAATAAAGAAGCCCTGGTTGCTGGTTTTGTGGTTTGTACAATAGACACAGCTCTTGTGACTCAATGTTTGCCCCATGTACACTCTGCTTAAGTGGCTGATTTTACAGCTCTCTCCCTTGCTTGCATACTAGTTACACAGAGAACTGTAACAATTTTCACTCACACAAAATATGCCTTCGAAATTGCTGATGATTTGGGCTTTTCTAGATGCTTTGAGGGCTCCTCGCCTTTCCAGGAGCCCCAATCAAGAACTGTTTTTATATAAAGGGCTTGCTTGTTCCCTGTCCAGTTGCCATCTAAAGTTACTATTTTTTAAATGTGCTGCTCACCAAACCAGACAAGAGGAAGATTCCAATAGTAACGCTTTTGCTCATCAAACTGTTCTGATCTCTGAATATATGTCTAAATCACTCATCCCCTCATGCCCACGTCCACATTCTTATCTTAAAGGATCTTGCTGAGTTACAAGAGTGTGCCTCAGACAATGAAAAGAGACCCTTGTTTAAACATAACTCTGAAACCCGACGGTTTGTGGAGTGATTAACAAGGAAGAAGGATTGCTTCCAAAGTGTTCCTCCAGAATCTAGCTTGACTATATCATGATGTCGCTCATGTAAATCGACACAGCATGGTCCACAGCACAGATACCCATTGCATTGCAGCCTACTTCAACTCTATTGAGACTACTCTGAACGATTTGCAATCCTTCTTCGGATCAGGAATGACAAAGGAACTCACTGTTGTGATGCAGGTTGGCTCGTAGAAATACGCAGACACCGCCAGTAGATTAGGAGAGTGTTTATTGTAAGTTGAATGGATACATAAATGACCCCACCAGGAGCAGATGTAGTTAGATGCTCAGCCCTGGTCTGCCTGGCTCAACCACCCTCCAGGGAACCCTCATAACCCTGACATTCCAAGACGTCATTGGGTAATCTGACCAACACGACACCACACATCTTCTTCCTTTTGAAACAGAAAGGAAGAGCGTCACATCTTAAGAAACACAATGGAAACATAGACCACAACAACACCAGACTATGCAACATTTCACAGCATCATAAAAAGGTGCATGTAAAAACGGCAACACAAAAATATGCCACTATTACAACTAACCACCAAATTACACCAGTTGACTAGATGAACATAACTCAGTGGTAGAACACAGAATTCCAAAACAATTAAGTACCGCAAGACACCAAGAAACACTGACACAACCACTCACACAACCAAGAAAACAACGCAGACATAAAAACAGGTATCTTTCAATATTCATACATTGTTTACTTGCAATAGAAATATCTCAATCCACACACTCAACCCACAAAAGGGCATCTTGTATTTTAGCAATGGGAATCTTTCACCCCATACACTCATCCCCTGTAAGGGCATCTAGTGTTTTAGCAACAGGTGTCTTTCAACCTGCACACTTATCCCACGTAAGGGCAGTTAGTGTTTTTGCAACAGGTATCTTTCAATCCACACACTCTTCCCATGAAAGTGTTGTGTAGTTCCTAAAAGTATGTAGGATCTGCATGTATAGACAACATAAACTAAGGGATTGGTGTCAAGACTGATTCCGGACACCCCTGCAGGATATGTTAGCCTTTAGACTAGCTAGCTCACAGTGCCACTATAAGCCCCCTAACCTTACCAAGGAGCGAATAGCTTCTGGCAACCATCGAACATGACAACCCTTGATCCTTCAGGGATCATGGAAACAGTACAGTACTTTTCGCTCAGTCATTCATGCTCACTTGGTCTCAGAGAGATACACAGAATAAACATTGAGGACATTTTCAATAAGCACTTATTGAACCAGCGTCATTCTATTATAAAACATGTTTGCTGCAATAATCATTAGACAGAAACAGATGTATAAGATTATGAGCACCGTCAGAGTAAATAAAAGGTAGAACTTTACCATGGTGCTAGAGCAGTGACTATATGCAGGTATATAGATACATGGTAGTAATCAAGCATACTCCTACTATGCGGCCCTATCTAAGTGTACCTAAGTATACATAGAATGTATGTGGGTGTAAAGCCTAGAATCCCTCTGGAAAGAGCACACCCTTATTACCCAATGGGAGAGACAGAGGACCCTGTCTTGGTCTCAAGTTGGACACCCCGCAAGGGATGTCAGACCACTGCGTGCTGGAGCTTCTGAATGCAGGGACCACAGTGTCTTATGTCAGCGTGGAAGCTTCTCCTCTGGTTACCCAGTGAAGAAGGTTCTTTTATACCCTAGAGGTACCCTCAGGCGTTCTACCTGTCATGGTTCCGCGAGCCACCCGCCACTCGAGGAAGAAGGGTGAGCGGTCTAGTTCTTGCGGGACAACAACGGAAGGCCGAAAGACTCACTTCCGGTTGGTCGCGCATAACAGCCGGGAACTCCGGCTAATCACCGCTTTGAATTCTCGCCATCGCCACGGAAGGAGAGACGCCAATCCGGAGAAGACAAACAACCGCCGAAGGAAGGACGCTGCTGCGGACTACAAAAGGCACAGGTACGGTCTTAAACCGAGGGCGCGTCAAGGCTAGAGGGACGGCTGTTTCTGCCATCTTAACTCTGTACACTTGGCTGACCACTGCACACCGGAGGGTGTACGGTGGAGTGGGGTCTCTCACCCTACGTTATTATTTGCGCAGGAGCGCTGGTTTTGTCCACATGATTTTGGTTACTAAACTGAACTAGCAGGATTGGGCACGTTATTATTTGCGCAGGAGCGCTAGTTTTGTCCACATGATTTTGGTTACTAAACTGAACTAGCAGGAATGGGCACGTTATTATTTGCGCAGGAGCGCTGGTTTTGTCCACATGATTTTGGTTACTAATCTGAACTAGCAGGATTGGGCACGTTCTCATTTGCGCAGGAGCGCTGGTTTCGTTTTCTTCATTTCGGTTCCTGTGGAGCTGCACGTCAACCCTGCGGCCACTGCCGTTCCGGAACCGGGAAGTGAAGGCCAGTCACTTAGGGGGGTCTCGCGACATCGCAACAGGTACACCAGGGTTTCATAGGCGGGGCACGACACGGAGGAGGAAAGAGAAGGAACGGGCAGTAAGGTAACCGTGTTCCCTTCTTTCCCTCACAGCTTGGTGTCCAGCGCCATCTAGACTTGCTCCTATCTGGCTTCCACCCCGGGTACCCCCTTATCCTAGACGGTGCTCAACCTCGACTAGGGCAAGGCGGGGAACGGGGTGGTGGTTCCTGTCGCCTCTGCAGGATCACCCCACCAAGCAGAAGGTAAGCCTTGGGGGGACTCTGACACTACCTAGATATGTAATGGTTTGCCATTCAGTACAGAGGGCCTCTCGTCCAAGGATGACAATAGAAGTGACTTTTGTACAAAGCTATTATTCACAATATATGTTAATCCTGCTGTGTACATCCTGGGCAGGAAATTAAGATATGATACTAGGAATCCTTATGCATAATAAATGAGGCCAGTTTCAAGGAAACTGATCGACATTTATTCAGCACATAACTGGGTAAAAGATCAGTGCTAGAACCGTTATGCAGAGCAAGGTAGGACAAATATAGGTAAAAGGTTGTGTAGCTACCTAGGCCTAGATTGGGGTACATTGGGGTTCATAACAAAAGGGCATCTTGGACTGGGAATCTTTCACCCCACACACTCATCCCCTGTAAGGGCGTCTACTGTTTTAACAACAGGTATCTTTCATCCCACACACTCATCCTGCATAAGGGTATCTAGTGTTTTCGCAACAAGCATCTTTCACTCCTTTACACTCATTCCACGAAAGGGCATTTTATGTTTTAATACTGGCAATCTTTCACCCCACACACTTATCCATTCTAAGGGTGTCTAGTGTTTTAGCAACAGGTATCTTACAACTCACAATCTGATCCCATGTAAGGACATCTTGTGTTTTAGAAATGGGACTCTTTCACCCCACGCACTCATCCCACAAAAGGGCATCTTGTGTTTTAGCAATGGAGTTCCTTACCACTGAGGCCGAATCATGTGAAACAGAGATTAACACAACCCAAGCACCTCCCTGCCCCTGAGGGAGAATGACATGAAACAGAGTTCAAAGCAACCCTAGCTCACACCTACACATCTACAGTATTCTCACACACTGAGAACACACAACAAATAGGGCTCGCTTCAGTACTTGCAGCTTATCTATAGAACAGGGTACTAACATCCAACGTGAAACAGGGAAGGAAGAGACCATCAGCAAAACTGAATACAATTAAAGTGAACTGTATGTGCATTATGTTCAATCCCATGCTACAATTAAAATATTCACCAATTTACCCCAGAAATGCTACACTAAAAGTTCTGTGGCACACCAAACTATACACATCAAGGAAACACATATGTTATGAAATACAGTAATAAAGTAAATTGCAAAAAAAAAGTAAAAGTTTATGCGTCTGCTTCATAATGTTACCAAATAAATTATTTTTTTCTCTTGAGAACTGCAAATATTTAGATGATGGTTATATGAGTTATTAAACCACCATTACATTTAATCGCACACAGGCACAAAAATGCACGCCTTTAGATTGTTAAAACAATTATATGGTAAATACATTTTAAAAATGGTCTTATGACGTACAGGGCTGAGAGATAACATGTTGAACCTCTTCAGAAACGTCCAGCAAAAACCAGCACATTGAAATGCCATTTGTAATAATACAAATAAATTCCAACTTTCATTAAATCTGTATAGTTTGTAAATGCTTGCATGAGGCGCGGCTCGCAAGATAATCGAGAGAGCAAAACTGTATACCACAGCTATGCAGAGTTCCAGTTAAATGGAATGAGGCTGTGTGTGTGTGTGTGTGTGTGTGTGTGTGTCCCCTTGTTCCACGTGGGCGCCAGCGTCACACAGAGCGTCATAGCTGACCGGGTGGCTCACCGCAGATATACTAGGTGAACATTCTGAAGATGTAATTGAGCGTGGTTCAGGCACAATCTCAGGTCGGTAGGCTCGCGCACACGCCTTGCACCTAATTTCAACCAAGCAGCGATTCAACTTCATACCTGTGTGGCATCAGGATCACAAGCAAACAAACTGACTGTAAACACTACCTGTAGGTGGCAGTATCACCTAGCTGTTCTTTTCCGATTTAATAACACAAGCATTGAAAAAGCAATACGTCTCTCCCTCGTTTAAGCTAAAGCAATTCTGTTTGTAACTAGGTGGCTTTTTAGCTTTGCTTTTATTAGTGTCTTTCAAACTTTCATGTACATAACATGCATATGCATGCATATATGTATATGTATGCATGCATTTATATTTGTATTTATTATATAGATATGCAAATGTATATATGTTTATATATGTATGTATATATACACACATACATATTCACTGAAAAAACCATAGGTTTCACACACGTTATAGTTAGGAATTAGCTTTTAAAAAACCTTGCAAATTCACTGAAAAAACCATAGGTTTCACACAAGTTATAGTTAGCTGTACATTTCACTCGTAAAAAAACAATGAAATTCCACGTTATAGTTAGTGCAGGCAACTATAACTCACTCGACCGCAATCCTCTGCTGATGACATATGTGTCTTTATGAAAAAAAAATATTTGTAATATATGTATAGCTAAAATTTAATGGAAGAAGACATGGGCAAATAAGTGTCTAAATACAGTATTAGCATCAGCAGAGGATTGCGGTCGCGTGAGTTATAGTTGCCTGCACTAACTATAACGTGGAATTTCATTGGTTTTTTACGAGTGAAATGTACAGCTAACTATAACTTGTGTGAAACCTATGGTTTTTTCAGTGAATTTGCAAGGTTTTTTAAATGCTAATTCCTAACTATAACGTGTGTGAAACCTATGGTTTTTTCAGTGAATTTGTACGGTTTTTTAAATGCTAAGTTACTTTACGCCGTTCGTGCCGTGCGCGCCCACTTCACGCAGTTCGTTCCGTGCGCGCACGGTGCGCTTCGCGCACCACGCGCCCACTTTACGCAGTTAGTGCCGTGCACGCACGGTGGGCAAGCGGTGCGCTACGCGCACCGCGTGCCCACGTTACGCTGGATGGGCCATGTACGCACGATGCGCTTCGCGCACCGTCCGCACACGGAGGACATATTATGCCCTTCGTTGTGAAAGGTTATCTATTAAATGTTCAAATCATATTGATATGCCATGCGCAAAAGGTGCCCTGCGGGAACCTTTTGCACACGGGGGGGGGAATATGTGGAGTTTGTTTTTTTTTAATTAATTTTTTGCCGTACGCGTACGGTAAGCGAATTCGGCGTTTTTTCAAAAATAAATAAAATTTAATTTTTGGCCTTGGGGTCCTTCTGGGACATCCTAACCATGGCTAGGTGGTTAGGAGCTGTCTAGCCTGCCCCTTTTCATGTTATCCAACTTTGTTTTTCCTCCCCCCCTCAGAGTGCGAGAGAGAAAATGGCGGCCGACACTTCCTGGTTTCGACCGATTCGAATGTTTACTTTGATCTAACAACCAATCAGAAACGCGCTCGCGCACGGCACCGTACGCGTACGGTAAGCTTACCGTAAGCGCACGGTAAGCGCACGGAGCGCTGCCACAGATATATATATTGATTTAAATGCTATTTTCTCAGGAACTACTGAACAGATTTACACCAGACCTACAAAAGGCACTTCCTTGACCTTATGGCTACCTCTCTGCCAAATTACAAGTAATTCTGTTCAGCCGTTCGGGCTGTAGCTGTGTCTAAAGGTCCTATGGAAAAATGCATGGGGAAAACGTGTTTTGGGACCCCCCTTTTTTCTCAGCCCCCGCTTGACGAATCACCCCGAGACTTTCAGGGTAGGAGCAGAGCGTAGCGCCCCATTAGTTTTGAAAATTTCGCGAGGATTCGTCAACCGGCGCCAAAGTTATTCAAAATAGAATGTTGCGGATTTCCTATGGAAACAGGGTCCTAACTATAACTACCTACTGGCGACCGCCAGTAGGTAATATAAATGCATATGCATATATATACATATATATGTGCATATGTGTGCGCGTAGAGAGGTAGAGTTAGAGAGGTAGAGCGGTAGAGAGAGGCAGAGAGAGAGGTCGAGCGAGAGGTAGCGCGAGAGGTAGCGGTAGAGAGTAGAGAGGTAGAGAGTAGAGAGGTAGAGGTAGAGAGGTAGAGGTAGAGAGGTAGAGAGTAGAGAGGTAGAGGGTAGAGAGGTAGAGAGTAGAGAGGTAGAGAGGTAGAGGTAGAGAGTAGAGAGAGAGGCAGAGAGAGAGGCAGAGAGAGAGGCAGAGAGAGAGGTAGAGCGAGAGGTAGCGTGAGAGGCAGAGAGAGGTAAGAGGTAGAGGTAAGAGGTAGAGAGTAGAGAGTGAGTAGTAGAGAGTGAGTAGTAGAGAGTAGAGAGTGACTAGTAGAGAGTAGCGAGAGTGAGTAGTAGAGAGTAGTAGAGAGTGAGTAGTAGAGAGTGAGTAGTAGAGAGTGATTAGTAGAGTAGTGAGTAGTAGAGAGTGAGTAGTAGAGTAGTAGAGAGTAGAGAGGTAGAGTTAGAGAGGTAGAGTGGTAGAGAGAGGTAAGAGGTAGAGAGTAGAGAGTGAGTAGTAGAGAGTGAGTAGTAGAGAGTAGTAGAGAGTGAGTAGTAGAGAGTAGTAGAGAGTGAGTAGTAGAGAGTGAGTAGTAGAGAGTGATTAGTAGAGTAGTGAGAAGTAGAGAGTGAGTAGTAGAGTAGTAGAGAGTAGAGAGGTAGAGTTAGAGAGGTAGAGTGGTAGAGAGAGGCAGAGAGAGAGGTCGAGCGAGAGGTAGCGCGAGAGGTAGAGGTAGAGAGTAGCGAGGTAGAGAGTAGAGAGTAGAGAGGTAGAGAGGTAGAGGTAGCGAGGTAGAGGTAGAGAGTAGAGAGGTAGAGGTAGAGAGTAGAGAGGTAGAGGGTAGAGAGTTAGAGAGTAGAGAGGTAGAGAGGTAGAGAGTAGAGAGAGAGGCAGAGAGAGCGGCAGAGAGAGAGGTAGAGCGAGAGGTAGCGTGAGAGGGAGAGAGAGGTAAGAGGTAGAGAGGTAAGAGGTAGAGAGTAGAGAGTGAGTAGTAGAGAGTGAGTAGTAGAGAGTAGTGAGAGTAGTAGGGAGTGAGTAGTAGAGAGTGAGTAGTAGAGAGTAGAGCGAGTAGTAGAGAGTAGTAGAGAGTGAGTAGTAGAGAGTAGTCGAGAGTAGTAGAGAGTAGTAGAGAGTGAGTAGTAGAGAGTGAGTAGTAGCGAGTGATTAGTAGAGTAGTGAGTAGTAGAGAGTGAGTAGTAGAGTAGTAGAGAGTAGTAGAGAGTGAGTAGTAGAGAGTAGTAATAGAGATAGTAGTAGAGAGTGAGTAGTAGAAAATGAGTAGAGAGTAGAGTAGTAGAGAGTAGTAGAGAGTGAGTAGAGAGTAGTAGAGAGTGAGTAGTAGAGAGTGATTAGAAGAGAGTAGAGAGTAGTTGAGAGTGAGTAGTAGAGAGTGAGTAGTAGAGAGTAGTAGAGAGTGAGTAGAGAGTAGTAGAGAGTGAGTAGTAGAGTAGTAGAGCGTGAGTAGTAGAGAGTGATTAGTAGAGTAGAGAGTAGTTGAGAGTGAGTAATAGAGATTGAGTAGTAGAGAGTAGTCAAGAGTAGTAGAGAGTAGTAGTAGAGAGTAGTAGAGAGTAGTAGAGAGTGTGTAGTAGAGAGTGAGTAGTTGAGTAGTAGAGAGTGAGTAGTAGAGAGTAGTCGAGAGTAGTAGAGAGTAGTAGAGAGTGAGTAGTAGAGAGTAGTAGAGAGAGTAATAATAATAATAATCTGGCATTTGTAAAGTGCGCAGCTACCTACCAACGGAGGTGTCCCGGCGCTGTACTTATACCGCAGAGGAACCCATCCTGGCTTTCCCTGTGAAGTGTCCACTTCTGGGCACCCCCAAGGTGCAGCCAGGCATCCCCTGCGCTGTTGGGGCCGTTGTGAAGATTAAGCAAGTTATTGCCCAGAGTTGCAGAATGGGACCCATGATTAGAATAGGCACCGAGGCGAGAAATATCAGGTCCGAGGAAATTAAGCCCAAGACCCGCCGAAGCGGGAATTGAACCCTGGTCTCAGGCCAGACCTCTGCATCAGGGTCTGCCGCTCTAACCATTGAGAGTAGAGAGTAGTAGAGAGTGAGTAGTAGAGAGTGAGTAGTAGAGTAGTAGAGAGTAGTACAGAGAGAGTAGTAGAGAGTAGTAGAGAGTAGTAGAGAGTAAGTAGTAGAGAGTGAGTAGAGAGTGATTAGTAGAGAGTAGAGAGAACATTAATAGAAGTGGGCCGTACCATATTTACCTCCCCAGTAAAAAAACACTGCCCGGGCTGAGGTATGCATCGTGTATGATTAATACCTCCTATTCCAAGTTTTTGATTTGGAAATGAGTCTTCACACTCTGAATCGGTGTTTAAAGTGCGAAATTCCATTGTTTTTGTATTTTTTCCAAGGCCTTTTCCCCTGTTAAATCCCATCTGATTAGACATGCTGAAATCTGCCAGGGTAAAACATCTGGAGTGGGATCATCATCGCACAGCTATGCACTACAATCCCTGCGCAAACTCCTGATCGCAGAATTAAACCTGAGTTTGTCATCAGGGTATTAATCCTGGCATTTAAATAATGTCTAAGCCCTTCCAATTCAGATCGATGACAGAAATGAGGTCTAGAAAGGTAGAGTTAACGGCTGAGGATCACGCCATGTGGACATGTGAGGTGAGGGGAGGAATATAGTAAAACCCAGGTCAGACCAGAGCAATCAAGTCAATGGACCATGTCAGATCCCAAGTTGGGACTCGCTGCACTTTTGTCATAAAAGAAGACTTTTTCAACACGCCAATCTCTCGTGTGTACTTGGGTTTTATTTAACTGCGCTGATTTAACACCTCCTACTCTGGCTCAGCTGTGTCCTATACGGTACATGTAAATCCACTGATTTCTTTTTTAAACTATGCCCAAATGAAGGCATGTGCGACATGTTAATCCTGGCATTTAAATAATGTCTTACCCCCTTCCAATTCAGATCTTCCGTGGCACCGACATGGCAGAGAGGAGGCCTGTGGCATCGGGTGGCAACACGCAGCTACAGACAAAGAGACACAGGGGTCGTAATGTGTGACCGCCCCACGCACAGACATCACAACTCAGATATTGACACCAACTCACACACACGCACTGGCATCATCTCACACCAGCACACTAGCACACACATACACACTCAGTGAGAGAACACACTGACACACACAGGCGCCACTTCTCACACCACAGACCAGAGACACATACATTGACGCCAGCACACACATACACACTCAATGAGAGAACACACTGACACAGGCGCCACTTCTCACACGAACACCACAGACCAAAGACACATACATTGACGCCAACACAAACATGCTCTCTATCTCACACACACACTCAAACACACCCTGTCAGAAAAACAGATTGGCCAGGCAGCCGCTGTAAACAAGCAGCTGTGATAATAATAATAGCTCTTTATTGTTTGATTTTAAAAACCATTTACAACTGTACGTGCTAATAATTAAATAATCTGGTTTAACTATAGTAAAAGTTTAAAACAATTAATCAATAAAAAATAGAGTTCAGTGATCGTGAATGTCTTGGTAATGTTCTGGTGCGATACGTCACCCTAAGTTTCATGTTGTTTGAGATAAAACAATCTTTTAGTTCAGGATCTCGACTCTTACTGAAATGTTGGTTTTGCTTCAAGAAGTCTTGACGCTTTATGAACAAATTTCGCAAGCCTGATGTTTAACTTGGTGTTCACAGGGTTGAGGGCAGCCAATATTGCTTGGTGGAAGGAACGTACACCGAATTTAATACATTGGCCTCTCAATAACTGCCGTCTGGCTTGAAGTAGTACTGGGCATGCACAAACTATATGTTCCATTGATTCGGTATGGTAACCGCACAACCTGCATGCAGTGCTACAGCCTGACAGGCGCCATGCCGGAAGATTCTTCAAAAAGGGCCATTCTCCCATCCTCAAAGCTAAAAATTTAAGCTTCCAATAAAGTGCATATGTGCTAGACAGATAGGGCAACTGGACACCCACTTCGTAGTTGGCAATCAGTGCCCAGGCATGTCCCCTCTTCGATTGCGTTGTCCTGTCTGAATGAAAGGACCACAACCTAACAGATTTCTTTATGGCAGATTTTAACACTGATGGGGAGAGATTTAAGTCCCATAGGTCTTTTGCGACTAAAAGCTGTAAGCTGTGATCCAGGTATTGTCGGTACTTTTGACTGGTGGGCTTTTTCTGTATTTCCTGCCAGAGTCGGGCCTCCAAAGAACCCTCCCGGGCCTGACGCAGTCTATGGCACAGTTTAACAAAGGCACCTGCCTCCACACCGAAGTGATCTTGGAGTCCCAGTTCTAATCTCACCTGGGCTGGCGATGCAGATTTTGGCAGCCGGAATGCTCGTTTGAAGATTTTTGTAATTAATTTGTTTATTAATTTACTGGTAGAGCCCTTGGTGATCTCATGACCATATGTTAGTGCGTTGGTTACTTTGGCTTTCATTACTTTTAGCATAGGTGTAAGACTGGGACCTAATAGCTGGTTTCAAGCAGCTGTGTCTCAGAGAGACAGACGGAAGGGGAAACAAATAGTGCTTCCCCAGTAAATAAAGGCTCTAGTGTAATGCCGCGGGTAAAAGATACAATCCCGCAGGGCGTAGATAAAAGGAGACAGGGTGGCAACAATAAGGGAGTGACATACCTGCAGTGCAATCATTGCACTACCTTTGGCATAATTTGTGACTCAAAAGTTAAGGCGGAGCTGGGACGAGGCTTCTGGAATCGTATCGATTTATCGATTCCAAGAAGCCTCGTATGACGAGGCAGCACATGCGCTGCCTACGTCAGGCCGAGACCGAAAAACAGAGAGTTCTATCTTTAAAATCTCCTTGTTGAAACGCCACACTGTTGCATTCCTTCGCCACAGTACACTCTCAGCTTTTACTGTCATGAAACATCCCACAGTGCCTTCCTGCATGGCATTTGAAAGTACGAAATATGTTTTTCAAGGTCAACCATTCATCTGAAGAGACTGCCGGTGCAATTTACCCTCATGGTTGAACTCTTTGACAAATTATTATTTACGTTGCAGGGAGCCAAGTCTGTGAATGATTTTAGCAAATTTCGATAAGACAGAGTAAAAGTTTCTTTAGACACGCTTGTGATCTTGGGCACACTAGGCCTTATCAGCAACTGATCGATTAAATCATGCTAACTTGAAAATTTGGCAGTTACAAAGCCTCCGGGATATTGAGCAAATAGTCGGTGGTGCAAGGTGCAGCCTCGAACCACAGGCTCTTATTTAGTCATTTTTCTTAAACATGGCCGCTTCTATTCTACAGGGCTGACAGGTGGAGTGGCATCGGTGGGTTTGAAAGTACATACAAAAGCAGCAACCTTTCTAGAAGGTAGGAAGAAATAGGATTTGTACTCTCACTAACAAAATCCAAGTAGAACAGTTCTGCTTTACACCGCTTGGTCCTTTGAAGCTTGTTGCCATTGTTGAGAGGCAGGTTGGCATGTAGAAATATGGAGACAGCACAAGTAAATTAAGAGAGGGTTTATTTTAAGTTCATTGGATACATAAATGCCATTCTCCAGGAGCAGATGTGGTTAGTTGCTCGGCCCTGGTCTGCCTGGCTCAAGGGAATTCTCATAACCCTGACATTCCATGACATAATTGGGTACCCTGACAAGAAGGATCCCGCTTTCATGTAGTATCGTCTGTAGTCTTAGAAGTGTGTAAGGCTTTAGTGATTAAACAACACTTTCATTGTGCATGCCACCCAAGTCTTCAGGAAAAGTAACAAGATGTAATGGTACTCTGAAAAATAAAATACTTGCATTGAGACTGAGCTCAAGTGGTCCGATGCTCTACTTTTGGCCATCTAGTCAATTTGAGGCACCCCAAACCAAAGTACTGAGAGTACGAAATTCTGATGGGCCAACTTATGGTACTTCCTGCTACCAGTGGCGACCGGCACTTATGGCTGGCACTGATCAGGGGTGGCGAGAGGGAAGGAGGTAAATACAAAATTAAATAAAACTTACCTTATTTATCCGTCGCCATGACCTACTCGTCGCATCTCTCCACTCCTTCCTCTGGCCGGAACAGGAAGGACTTTTGGCGTGCCTGGAAAAAGGCATGGATGTGCATATCCACGGCATGAGAAGCTTTTATATAAAAAGAACGTAAATGCTAATCAAAGATTGGAAAGATCAAAGGAAATAAAATGAAATGAAATTAAAAGCTTTGGAGTACATGGATTAATTTTGGATTAAACGGTAAAGAAATGGTAAAAGTCATTCATCATGTGACATTCAGCTGTGCACCTGGATCTGGAGTGCAGTTCCGCTCCACTTCGAATGTTGTTTATATTCACGTGATAAAAGGGCAGATCACGTTATCCAGTGAGCACGCATACAGACTTAAATTGGAAATATTGGTTTAAGATGAGTAAAAGCATTAAAAATGGTGTGCACGGCACTCTTCTACAGTGCGGAACAGGAAGGACCCAGGAAGCACCCAGGGTCCCCTGAGCAAGTCACAACGTTGCAATGCCGCGTGCTGATTGGTCTGAACACCGTGGTTCGGCGCTCAGACAGGGACTGGGGGGCTGGGCATGTTCTCCACCCAGGCTGTAATGCAATGCCGAGACATTTATGCGCATGTAGGGAGTGAAAACCACTCCTCCCCTCCCCTGCTCTTTCAGCAGAGCAGCCCTGCCTCGCTAAGCTGCAGCCCCCTGCAACAAAAAAAATGATAATAACATTGAGTTATTATAATTTTATTTTTTCTTACTTTCTGAAAAGCAGTGAGGCGACGCTCCTCTGCCTTAGCGAAGGAGCTGCCACTGCCTGCTACTCTCCAGCTTTACTCGATTTGAACTTGATTGATGATATGACTTTAGAATACTGCAAACAACCAATTCACTACCTCAATAGCTTCCATTCTCAGGTCCAAGCTGCACTGCCTACCAGTCCGACAGAAGCCTGCAACAATCTACAGCCCAAAGAGTAGGTCCATATAAAGGTCCACTATGATTGTCAGTGCAACAGCTCCCGTACCAGAACCAGCAAATCATGAACACTGCTGTGTAGTGTCAAGGGCTGCCTGTCTGGATCAACTTATCACACTGCAAGTGGCCTGCCGGACTGAGGAACACCAGACTTGCATTCTGGAGCACTCCTACTTCCGCATCCCGAAGCACTCCTGCACTGAAAAGCTGTCTTGCCCCTGCAACCGAAGGAGAACTTGTTTCTTTAACTCAAAATGCTCCTGCTTGAGCCATTGCACTATGATAACGTCAGGGTCACTGGAATTATGCGAATGTGCAGTTGCAGGGATTTTTGCATGATTATAGATCTACCACATTTGCCACATAATCCATTATCTGCCGCATAATCTGCAGATTTTAGCAACAACAAAAATTTGTGTCTAGCTCTTACAGCTCAAAAGTTACTAAAAATGCAGCAACAAGTGTTGCCGTGCAGTGAAACGTCCTTTGCGAAGCTGGACTGGTCACCTTTCTGTTGCTTATTGCTATATTTCAATCAATCAATCAATCAATCAGGGGTTTATAGAGTGCGCTACTCACCCGTGAGGGTCTCAAGACACTGGGGGCGGTGGGGGGGAGCAGGTCCTGGTCAGTACAAAAGCCAGGTCTTGAGGTCCTTCCTGAACGTGTGAAGCATTTGGGAGCGTCTGATGTTGACCGGGAGCTTGTTCCAGGTCTTGGCTGCGATGTAGGAGAAAGATCTCCCGCCGGTTCTGTTTCTGCGGATGCAGGGGACCTCTGCCAGGGCGAGGTCGGCGGAGCGGAGGTTCCTCTTGGGTACGTGGAAACATACTCAGTCATTGAGGTATTTGGGTCCGATGTTGTTGAGGGATTTGTAGGCGGGGGTAAGGAGTTTGAAGGTGACCCTCTTCTCGACGGGGAGCCAGTGGAGGCTTTGTAGGTGTTGGGTCTAATGCTCGTGGCGCAGTGTCCCTAGAACGAGCCTGGCTGCGGCATTCTGGATGGTTTGGAGTTTGTGTAGAAGGGTTTTGTTGATTCCAGCATAGAGGGCGTTGCTGTAGTCTATCCTGCTGGTTATTAGTGCGTGGGTGACGGTCTTTCTGCAGTCCGGGTGGATCCATTTGAAGGTCTTACGGAGGATGCGGAGGCAGTTGAAACTGGTGGAAGCAACGGCGTTGATCTGGCGGTTCATGGAGAGGGATGAGTCGAGGATTATGCCGAGGTTCCGGGCGTGGTCTGTCGGGGTGGGTGGGCCCCCGAGGCCGGGGGGCCACCAGATGCTGTCCCAGGCTGAGGTGCAGGGTCCAAGGATGAGGACCTTGGTATTAACCTGATAGTAATGAGCTGCAACCAATGCCCAGACAGTGTTACCAAGTTTAAAAATGATGACATTAAGAAGTAATACTATTACAAAACGTGCTGCATTAGGCCGCATAATTTCGCTTTTATTGCCACATAATTTACTCAGCCCTGCAGCATAGCTGGGTCTGGTGGCTCAGTGAACCAATGCATCCACTGTGTCAAGAATTCCTGTCATGCGAGGGGAAGAAAACGGTAACCAGCGAAAACGGACTACATCTCCCAGGATGCTTAGCGGTTGAGAGGTTATGTAAACAGGAGAGCTGTTACATAACTCCAGGAAAACACGCCCTTATGGAAACAGGAGAGCTGTTACATAACTCCAGGAAAACACGCCCTTATGTAAACAGGAGAGCTGTTACATAACTCAAGGAAAACACGCCCTTATGTAAACAGGAGAGCTGTTACATAACTCAAGGAAAGCACGCCCTTATGTAAACAGGAGAGCTGTTACATAACTCAAGGAAAACACGCCCTATAAAGGGAGGAACCGGGAGGTACAACGCTGTCGGATATTGTGTTTACACCGACGTACCTGCTTCGTGAAGAGCAGTGTTCCGGAGTGGTGCTCCAGTAAGGCAAGAACGGAGGTAGGTCGAGTCGTTACTCCCTGGGCCGTGTCTTGCCCCATCGTCACCTGTGAAGGACCCGGAAGCTCTACCGGTCCACCATTGAGCTTCGCTTCTTGACTCGGCTGAGTCAAAGCGCAGTGGCGCTTTTGCTGGTTGGAGTCGTAACTCCCAGCCAGACCAGAGATACAGGGACTGCCAGCTGTAACGCACACCAGGAGGTGTTTGCCGCGTTACAGACTCGGAAGTCCACAGGATCGATCGAGCGGCTGCTCTCGGTTCAGTCTTCTTGCTATTTGATTGGGGTATCGGTGACGCATCACCAGGAGGTGACTCCGCGTCCCGGTGCAGTCTGAGGAAGAGGTTGAGCGGCTACTCCCTTCAGGTAGAGACCCCGGCTGGGTGTTTCCCTGACTCCTCGATTCTCCCCAACACTCTTCGTGCCCCTCACAGCCTACCGATTGGCATTGTCGGCCATTTCATTTCTGCCCTCTGTTGGCATACGCCGGGATCGGCGTATATGCAGAGGACGGTTAGGACCATCCGTGCGGTGGGCTGGTAACGTACTTAGCCTGGAGGATTCCAGTGACTATAACTTTTGTTTATCTTTGTATTATTTTTGCCTTCATTAAAATAACTAACCCTTCACAAGTGGTTGCGTCCTCATTATCGTGTCTGTTAAACGATCCTGAGGCGTTCAGGGCGTTACAAAATATCCGACCTTAATACACTAACTGTCTCCCGGTCGATAACAGACATGGCAACACTTGATGATGTGCTGGCTGCTTTAGCGACCGTGCAAGTTGAATTGGCTGCCTCTAGGCAAGAAACAGCCGATGTAAAAGCCAGACTGGATGCTATCCACTTGGACCCGCTCACGCCCAGCACCTCCCTCACGGACCAGACCCCTGCTGTAGTAGTGGAAATGCCGGTAGCCGTCCCCTTGGCAACACCGGAGAGGTACAGTGGGGATCCTAACACAGTGCAGGTATTCCTCACACAAGTGGCGCTACATTTATCGTGCAAACCAAAGGCGTTCCCCACGAGTCAGGCTCGTGTGGCTTTCCTTATTTCCTATTTGGCTGGAAACGCGGCACAATGGGCCGTACCTCTGGTGAGCAGGGACGACCCCATCTTATGTGATTGGGGTGCTTTTCGCGAGGAATTCCTGAAGGTATTCGACAGAAGGGCTGACTCGTACACGGCGGACCGTGAAATGCTTGAGTTGAGACAGGGATCCAACGACCTGGTGCAGTATCTCAACGCGTTCCGATGGCTGGTTGCGGAAACCAAGTGGCCTGTTGCTAAACAGACGGCGCTCTTCCATCACGGGCTGTGCGATGAGCTCAAAGACGCCGTGGCTCATATTGACCCTCAACCCAAGACATGTGAGGGCCTTATCAACCTGGTATTACGGCTGGAACATAGGCTAAGTGAAAGAAAAGGGGATCATGGGAGAAAAGGAAAACCCCTTCCATCCTATGTGACGGTGGGAAGTCCTGAAACTTCCACCGCATCCAAGGGAGAACCCATGGACATCGGCGCAATACGAGCGAGCCTCACAGCCACGGAGAAAGAGTCACGCCGTAAACAAGGATTGTGCCTATATTGTGGCAAAAAAGGCCACTACGTACGGGAATGCCCTGCCAAACCGAAGACGTCACGTTATCGGGCCAACCGGTCGGTAACAGCCGTGGTGGACATACCGGCGGAAAACTAGAGGACTCCCAGACCAAAGAAGGGGCATCTCGGAGTCACTCATCCATCCCTTCACTTTCCAACTCGGTCACTAAGGGACACCGACACCTGTTTCTCACGGTGCACGTGGGAGTGCATGACCAGTGGTTACCCGTTGTGGCCATGGTGGATTCCGGGGCCACTGGCATGTTTATGGACCACAACGAGGCATGCAGGCTAGGGCTAGTGCTTCTTCCCAAAGCTGTACCCGAAGACGTCTATGCTGTAGACGGAAGGCGATTGGTGACGGGGCCCATCGGGCAGCACACGGGGGTCCTTCCGATGCGATATGGGAGGAACCATTTGGAACAAATCGATTTTAACATCATCCGAGCGCCCCAATATGGCGTCATATTGGGATTGCCGTGGCTACAGAAACACAACCCCTCTGTGGATTGGCCAACACATCGCGTCGAAATGACGTCACCGTATTGCATCCTGCATTGTGGAAAAAGAACGGAATCCCTTGACGCAGATGAGAGCGGGAGTCAGACGGTGGCTACAGCGGCAGAAAAAGATGTGGCTCTCCCCCAGGCTTATCACAGTTTTGAGGATGTATTTGATGAGGTGAAGGCGGAAGTGCTACCACCACATAGACAGTTTGACTGCCAGATCGACCTGGTGCCAGGGGCCAGCGTTCCCAGCGGCAGGCTGTATGCCCTGACGGAGCCTGAAAACGTGCATCTCCGGGGGTACCTGGATAAACTCCTCAAGCTAGGATTCATCCGCCCGTCCAAGTCTCCGGCCGCCTCGCCACTCTTCTTCATCCCGAAAGCTAATGGGGAGCTGAGAGCCTGTGTGGACTTTAGGGCATTGAATGCGATAACCATAAAGAATCGGTACCCCTTGCCTCTCATCAGTGTACTTCTGGAACAGGTCAAGAAAGCTCGTATCTACACCAAGTTGGATTTGAAAGGGGCATACCATCTGGTGCGCATGAGGGACGGAGACGAGTGGAAGACCGCCTTTAAGACCAGGTTCGGCCTTTTTGAGTACCTCGTCATGCCGTTCGGTCTGTGCAACGCCCCGGCAGCCTTTCAGTACTTTTTGAATGAGGTATTCAGAGAGGAGTTGGATATCTATGTGGTCGTATATATCGACGACATCCTCATCTACTCGTCCAGTGTGGAGGAGCACGTACACCACGTCAAAGCGGTGCTCCAAAAGCTGAGGGAAAACAAGCTGTTTTGTAAACTCAGCAAGTGTGACTTCCACGTCACGTCCGTGGAATTCCTCGGAGTGATGCTGAGTCCAGAGGGACAGGAGATGGCAGAACGAAAGATCAAGGCGGTGAAAGAATGGCCGGTGCCCCAAAGCGTGAAGGACGTCCAAAGTTTCATTGGCTTCGCCAACTTTTACAGGCGGTTTATAGATGGATTTTCAGGATTGGTGGCCCCAATCACACAGCTACTGAGGAAGTCCAAGGAGTTTGTCTGGTCCCCTGAAGCGAACACAGCCTTTGAGGCCCTGAAAAGCGCCTTTGGTAAGGCGCCGGTGTTGGCTCACCCCGATCCGGATCTCCCCTACGTGGTGGAAGCGGACGCTTCGGATGTGGCGCTGGGGGCTATCTTGTCCCAACGCAACCACGACACAGGGGTGCTTCATCCCGTTGCGTACATGTCCCGCAAACTCAACGACGCCGAACGCAACTACCATATTGCGGAGAAGGAGCTTCTTGCAATCAAGGACGCCTTCACCGAATGGAGGCATTGGTTGATGGGGGCAAGACATGTGGTATCGGTGTACACGGACCATCGGAATCTACAGTTCATGACGGCCGCAAGACACCTTTCTCCCAGGCAGCTGCGGTGGATGATCTTCTTTGCGGGGTTCAACTTCCGCATCACATATCGGCCGGGGACGGAAAACCGGAAGGCGGACGCCCTGTCCCGTCAATCTGCAGTTAAGGAACCGTTGCCTGCGACCGAGCGTTCCATCATTTCCCCGAGGATGGTATTGGGGGTCATCCAACCGGATACTTTCCTGAGGGGAATAAAGAGAGGGATCAGGTCGTTCGCATGGCGGAGGTGGCTCCTCAGTCACAGAGAATGGCAGCTGAAGGACGGGATACCCCTAAAGGGCAGGTGCCTATTGATACCCACGCCTAGGCTAAGGAAACAAGCATTCACCTGGTGCCATGACTCTCCATGCGCAGGTCATCTGGGCTTTGAAAAAACGGTGGCTAGCATGGGACGGCATTTCTGGTGGCCAACCATGAGAGTGGATGTCAGGAGGTGGGGACAGGAGTGTCCTACGTGTGCTACCATGAAGGCCGACCATGGCCGAACCCAAGGGCTCTTACATCCACTTCCGACCCCGGATAGACCATGGGATAGCATATCACTGGACTTCGTGGTGGGCCTACCGGTAGACCAGGGGATGACGGCAATACTGGTGGTGGTGGATTACTTGACGAAAATGGGGCACTTCATCCCCTGCAAGAGAGTCCCTACGGCCGGGGAATTGGCGTCACTACTTCTAAAGAATGTGGTACGACTGCATGGATTACCTGGGGTGATCGTGTCGGACCGGGGGTCGCAGTTTACTGCGCAATTCTGGAAGACTTGGTGCACTGCGCTGCATGTTAAGACCGCCCTGTCCACCAGCTACCACCCTCAAACGGACGGCCAGACCGAGCGCCTGAACCAAACGCTCAAACAGTATCTGCGGTGTTTTGTGGACCAGGGCAGGGAAGAATGGGTCGACTTGCTATGGGTTGCAGAGATAGCCTATAACAACGCCACTCACAGCTCCACACAGTCATCTCCGTTCTATAGCAACTATGGCCAACATCCCAGGTTCTTGCCATTTCTACATCCGTTCAGAGAGGACAGGATTCCCGCCACAGCGGACAGGGTGGCACACATAAAAGACACGTTGATGCGCTCAAGGGCTGTCCTAATAGAGACCAAGAGAAAATACAAGGCTGCGGCAGACAGGAAGAGAAGGCCCGGGCCACTGTACCGCTCTGGAGACTACGTCTGGATATCCACAAGAAACATGAGGTTTCGAAAGAACAGTGTGTTCCATCCCAAGTACATGGGTCCCTATCGAATTGCCAAGTGTATGAGTCCCGTGAACTTGAAGGTGTGCTTGCCCCAGTCCTTGCGGATTCACCCTGTCTTTCATGTATCATTGCTCAAACCTGCACCCTCCAAGCCGTCTGGGACACCTAGGCCGGTATGCGTGGAGTCGGAGGTGGAGTATGAAGTATCGGGCATACGGGCGTCCAAATGGCGCAGGGGGAAGCTGTGGTACCTGGTTGCGTGGAAAGGCTATGGCCCGGAGGAGCAATCATGGGAACCGGCTGAAGGGGTTCATGCTCCGCGCTTGGTCTCCTTGTTCCATCGGCGTTTTCCTGCCAGCACTGGACCCGTGGGGAGCCGCTGAGAGGGAGGATGTACTGTCAAGAATTCCTGTCATGCGAGGGGAAGAAAACGGTAACCAGCGAAAACGGACTACATCTCCCAGGATGCTTAGCGGTTGAGAGGTTATGTAAACAGGAGAGCTGTTACATAACTCCAGGAAAACACGCCCTTATGGAAACAGGAGAGCTGTTACATAACTCCAGGAAAACACGCCCTTATGTAAACAGGAGAGCTGTTACATAACTCAAGGAAAACACGCCCTTATGTAAACAGGAGAGCTGTTACATAACTCAAGGAAAGCACGCCCTTATGTAAACAGGAGAGCTGTTACATAACTCAAGGAAAGCACGCCCTTATGTAAACAGGAGAGCTGTTACATAACTCAAGGAAAACACGCCCTATAAAGGGAGGAACCGGGAGGTACAACGCTGTCGGATATTGTGTTTACACCGACGTACCTGCTTCGTGAAGAGCAGTGTTCCGGAGTGGTGCTCCAGTAAGGCAAGAACGGAGGTAGGTCGAGTCGTTACTCCCTGGGCCGTGTCTTGCCCCATCGTCACCTGTGAAGGACCCGGAAGCTCTACCGGTCCACCATTGAGCTTCGCTTCTTGACTCGGCTGAGTCAAAGCGCAGTGGCGCTTTTGCTGGTTGGAGTCGTAACTCCCAGCCAGACCAGAGATACAGGGACTGCCAGCTGTAACGCACACCAGGAGGTGTTTGCCGCGTTACAGACTCGGAAGTCCACAGGATCGATCGAGCGGCTGCTCTCGGTTCAGTCTTCTTGCTATTTGATTGGGGTATCGGTGACGCATCACCAGGAGGTGACTCCGCGTCCCGGTGCAGTCTGAGGAAGAGGTTGAGCGGCTGCTCCCTTCAGGTAGAGACCCCGGCTGGGTGTTTCCCTGACTCCTCGATTCTCCCCAACACTCTTCGTGCCCCTCACAGCCTACCGATTGGCATTGTCGGCCATTTCATTTCTGCCCTCTGTTGGCATACGCCGGGATCGGCGTATATGCAGAGGACGGTTAGGACCATCCGTGCGGTGGGCTGGTAACGTACTTAGCCTGGAGGATTCCAGTGACTATAACTTTTGTTTATCTTTGTATTATTTTTGCCTTCATTAAAATAACTAACCCTTCACAAGTGGTTGCGTCCTCATTATCGTGTCTGTTAAACGATCCTGAGGCGTTCAGGGCGTTACACACTGCAGGGGCCTGTGTTCGACTTCATGGTCACAGCTTCAAATCCCAGTGGGTCCACTCAGCCTTTCATCCATCTGAGGTCGATAAAATGAGTACCATTGAATTGGGTAACAATAAACATCTGTTATTCAGCGCCAAGAGACCCCATTGGGGTGAACGTGCGCTTTACAAATACACATTGTGAGAAAGTGCCCTCTTTCTAGCATGGTATGCCCCCACTTTTTGCTGAATTGCTGATGTACTTTGATTAAGTGTGCCCTGGGCTCCTGCCAATCAGGTACCCAGGGCCTGTGTTCCTTCCCTAAAACTGCATTGAAGCCTAAAACCCAATTGGCATCTCTGGCCACATGTCAGCCCCTGGTAAATTGTACCATAGGTACCCAGGGCACTGTGACCAGAGAAGGCCCCTAAGGACTGCAGCATTTATTTTGCCACCCTTAGAGGCCCTGTACCCTGACACACACACCCTGCCCTTGCAGGCTGAGTGTCTGGGTGCAGAACAAAACAAAGAGACGACATGGCGCACATCCCTGTGTGCCATGCCCACAAACCACTGCCCTGGCATACATCAGTCACCTCACTAGCTCAGTGCCCTATGCCAGTGGTGAGGGTACAAGTGCATGAGCCCTGTACCCCTACAGTGCCCAGGTCCATTCCTGGGCCCTGTAAGTGCAGTGCTGCCATTATAAGTATATGGTGCTGGGAGGTTGTCATTATGAACTCCACAGCACCATAATAGCTGCACTGAAGATTGGGAAGTTTGGTATCACACTTCTCAGCACATTAAACCCACACTGATGCCAGTGTGGGATTTAATGTAAAATGCACAACAGAGGGCATCTTAGAGATGCCCCCTGAAACTCGACCAACTCCCAGTGACCTGACTGAGTGGCTGCGCAGGCTGCCACCAATAGACATGTTTCTGGACCTCTGGGTCGAGAGCTTGCTGCTCTCGGGGGCCTGAAGCAATGCACATCCTGGGACGAGGTGCCAAGCCTCCTCCTCCCAGGATGGGCAGGGTTCACGAAGGAGAAGTTACAAAGGCATGCCGCACTGTACTCAGCAACTGGTCCCCACTGGTTCTACCCCCCTCTTTGGGCGGGAGACCCGGCAGGAAAAAGAAAGTGAGGAAGAGAGGTGTGCCCACGTCTGCCAACTCCACCCCTAAGGTGGAGGAAGCGAGGTGAAGCACAAACTCGAGCCCCGCCATCTTGAGGATGGGGGACCCAGCCAATCAGGGACAGGCTCCTGCCCCCCTCTCACTGGAGAGTGGCAGAATCGGGGGTGTACCCACCCCAGGGAAGGGACCAATTGGTCCCTGCCCTTTACCTGCCTGTAACGCCCCTAAATTTAGTATTTAGAGGCACCCTAAACCTTCCTTCCTCAGATCCAGCAACCACAAGAAAAGAAGAAGAAGGACAAGAAGCCTTGCAGAGCTAACAAGAGGACGACGCCCACTGACTTGGCCCCAGCCCTACAGGCCTATCTACCCTCGAACCTGCTCCTGCAAAACCCCGGCGTGTCCAGCGGCCAGCAACCTCAAAAACCCCGGAGGACCTGCCTGCATTCACTTACCAAGCTGCTTCTCCCATGATCACCAGACGTGTTTGAACTACAGCTTCTGGTGCCAGTCAGAAACCGCAAATCCAGCGCACTCTTCATCCGCTAAGCCCAGCCTGTGTTTGAGTGAACAAACACCACGAGGAGGTCCCCCCAGAGATCCTGACCCGAGCAATGGCGAACCCTGACCTGCCTCAAGCCTCCAGACGACGCCTGCAGCCTCAATCCATGAGCCCCCCCTACCATGCCCAGAGCGGGTAAGAAAATCTGACGTCCAAAGGCATCCCTGCACCTGTCACCCCACGGCCTTGTGTGACCAACCCAGTGGTGCCTAACCATCCCTCTACATCCCAACTTACCCCTCGAAGTGGTGGTCACTCCTGGAAGATCTTCGTCCCCGAGCCTGCAGTGTTTCTTTGACCCGGAGAATCTCCATTGAATTCAACAGGGCACCCGACCTTAAACCTGCACCCTGCACCCGGCTGCCCTAGCACCGCTGAGGGTGCCTCCTTGGTGCTAACTTGGTCCCCAACGTGCCCTGAGCTTAACCCTAGGAGCTTTGCTCCCACAACCCTGTGGCCTGCTTGCCAGCAGCCACCAACCGGAGTCTCCCTATCTCCCATAGGATAACATTGAGCCTCAACACTCAGCACCCGGTCGCCCGAGTGCCGCTGAAGGTGCAACAACAGTGCATCACTGACCTTGGGAGACCCCTGAGTCTAACCCCAGAACCCTCCTGCACTGAAAAGCTGTCTGATGCCAGTGTGGGATTTAATGTAAAATGCACAACAGAGGGCATCTTAGAGATGCCCCCTGAAACTCGACCAACTCCCAGTGAGCTGACTGAGTGGCTGCACAGGCTGCCACCAATAGACATGTTTCTGGACCTCTGGGTCGAGTGCTTGCTGCTCTCGGGGGCCTGAAGCAATGCACATCCTGGGACGAGGTGCCAAGCCTCCTCCCCCCAGGATGGGCAGGGTTAACGAAGGAGAAGTTACAAAGGAATGCCGCACTGTACTCAGCAACTGGTGCCCACTGGTTCTACCCCCCACTTTGGGCGGGAGACCCGGCAGGAAAAAGAAAGTGAGGAAGAGAGGTGTGCCCACCTCTGCCAACTCCACCCCTAAGGTGGAGGAAGCAAGGTGAAGCACAGACTCGAGCCCCGCCATCTTGAGGATGGGGGACCCAGCCAATCAGGGTTCAGGCTCCTGCCCCCTCTCACTGGAGAGTGGCAGAATAGGGGGTGTACCCACCCCAGGGAAGGGACCAATTGGTCCCTGCCCTTTACCTACCTGTAACGCCCCTACATTTAGTATTTAGGGGCACCCTAAACCTTCCTTCCTCAGATCCAGCAACCACAAGAAAAGAAGAAGAAGGACGAGAAGCCTTGCAGAGCAAATAAGAGGACGACGCCCACTGACTTGGCCCCAGCCCTACAGGCCTATCTACCCTCGAACCTGCTCCTGCAAAACCCCGGCGTGTCCAGCGGCCAGCAACCTCAAAAACCCCAGAGGACCTGCCTGCATTCACTTACCAAGCTGCTTCTCCCGTGATCACCAGACGTGTTTGAATTACAGCTTCTGGTGCCAGTCAGAAACCACAAATCCAGCGCACTCTTCATCCGCTGAGCCCAGCCTGTGTTTGAGTGAACAAACACCACAAGGAGGTCCCCCCGGCGATCCTGACCCGAGATCCGGCAAACCCTGACCTGCCTCAAGCCTCCAGACGACGCCTGCAGCCTCAATCCAGGAGACCCCCCCTACCATGCCCAGAGCGGGTAAGATAATCCGACGTCCAAAGGCACCCCTGCACCTGTCACCCCACGGCCTTGTGTGCCCAAGCCAGTGGTGCCTAACCATCCCTCTACATCCCAACTTATCCCTCGAAGTGGTGGTCACTCCTGGAAGATCTTCGTCCCCGAGCCTGCAGTGTTTCTTTGTCCCGGAGAATCTCCATTGAATTCAACAGGTCACCCGACCTCAAAACTGCACCCTGCACCCGGCTGCCCTAGCACCGCTGAGGGTGCCCCCTTGGTGCTAACTTGGTCCCCAACGTGCCCTGAGCTTAACCCTAGGAGCTTTGCTCCCACAACCCTGTGGCCTGCTTGCCAGCAGCCACCAACCGGAGTCTCCCTATCTCCCATAGGATAACATTGAGCCTCAACACTCAGCACCCGGCCGCCCGAGTGCCGCTGAAGGTGCAACAACAGTGCATCACTGACCCTGGGAGACCCCTGAGTCTAACCCCAGAACCCTAACTCAAAAGACCGATTACTTACCTTGAAACCGATAACTCATTTTTCCTCATAGGATAACAATGACACTTTTTCTCTCAAAAGGTTTCTGTCGACTTTTGAAAACTTACCTGTACCAGGCTTGCTGACTGAGTGTGTACATCAAATGCTTTACACTGTCCTCTGATACTGCCTTACTGCTCGACCAAGCTACCATTTAGAGAGTATGGTTCTATCAAACTTTAACCTCTGCCAAACCTCTGGAAACTCTTGGACTCTATACACACTGTACCTCACTTTGGTGCAGTATATATAGAGCCAGTTTCTTACACACATGTTATGTTATGTTACTGAGGCCCTCACCTGCCGCATAATTCCAGTGGCCCTGGATAAAGTCATGAAGATGCAGCTGATCTTCCTTTCCACAGCTGTAGGCCGGTGGCCTTGGCAGTAGGAAGCTTCCCACCTAGCTGATTCCTTGTTGGGTCTAGTCAGCCCCCTTGACTGCAAACCAGACTTTTTGGCTTTTCATGCATTTGTGTGTGCATGGAGGGAATAGGCAGCGAACATGAAGGAGCTAACCGCACTGAGCCTGCTGCTCACCCCTGGAACAAGAGCTTTAGCAACACCAACAACACCTTCCTGCAGTTTTTCGTGTGCAATACAAGAAGAATATAAACCTTTCTGCCTGCTGAATATGTGGCCATCAGCCGACAGACAAATGGAGAGTGCAGATGGTCTCAATCCTCTTCAACAAAGAAGGGTGTTGCAATGAAGTACACACACCTGGGCATTTCATGTCTGGATGTGATAACATAACAACCCTCATTCGATTTCGAGCCAGGATTACTCCTGGCCGACCAACAGATTTAGGGCCACATGTATCAAGCAGTTTTGCATTTGCAAATGGTCCGATTCTCAGAATCGGTCCATTTGTGCATGCCAAAAAGGCTTTTTCCATGTATTAAACCCTAAATGGGCTTTTGATTCGCTATTTGGAAGGGGCGTGTTTAGGGCATCCCTTCCAAATACCAAATCGTAAAGTATGTATGAATGTTTTGTGACCGTGAATGCAGTCTCAAAACATTTGCATTTTACCACCAACTTCAAGTTGGTAGTAAACCATTCGCAAACTGTGTGAAGGTATGCATAAACTTTTTAAAGAGCAGGCAGTGGTCCCACGCACAAAGTTAAAGTAGATGTTCTTTAACTTCTGCAAGCAGTGCCAGTGCATGAACCCATCCAAGTATCTTACTGCCTTTTGGTGTGTAACCTTTAACCTGCAGGTTGCACACAGATCACTGCATTATTGGTTCGCATATCCCCCCCAAAACTCACAGTACCCTTTTCTGCACCCACTCGTTCTCCAATCATTCCATCTTTTTTTTCTGTTGACTCCTCCACATGATTATCAGGAAATCTAGGAGCCCAACTGCCACATCAAACTGTCTTTAATGAACTCGCCCTGACAAGATGTGACCACACACAAGGCAACAGTGAGCTAGATGATTGGCCAGGGGCGATGGACACCTGAGCTGAGCCCATCCAAGCCCCTCCCAGATGCACCAGGCTGTCAATGTAAAAAAGCAGCGCAGTTTGACAGACAGCTTGTTATTCTGAGTAGATCTAACAACCTACCTGTCAAGCTGTGCTGCTTCTGGTGCTGTGCATTTACACACACACTACATGGTTGCAACTGACATCTTCCTAACTTACTGCCATCTAAAGGAGCGACCTCAGAATCTGAAGAGATGTCTTTTTAGGAATGAAACCTCCATCTTGAAAGTTCCTCAGTACTTTGGTGCATGTGCTAAATGCACTGATGTGTAAGTAGCTTTTCTCAAGTGTGTGCATTGCCCAGATACATTTTTCTTTAAATGCTTATTGTTACTTGCTTTGTTACATTGTTTATAAGCAACAGGACTGTGCCAGTGAAACAGGCAGCATTCCTCTTGTACAATCAAAGTTAATTACCTTCAGGGAGCTAATAACTGATTGTTTTTATTAGTATATTCAGTGGCACTAATTTTAGCACCCAGGAATGGATGAACACCTGAAACTGGCCATTCAGTGCTTAAAATTGTCAATGTAAAGGTTAAGTGTATCTCTGTAGTAGATGTGTTAATCTTCCCAATGGAAGGTGATATGCCAAATTAAAGAGTGTTCTTAGCGTATCAGGACTGAAATCCCAGGACACACTGCAAGTCAGAACATAGGTGCTTTATAAGAGCTCTATGTTGCTGGGTCAATGAAGGGATTCAAATGCATTATGTAAATCAAGAAAGAGGTGCTATTAAGGAGACATAGACTGGTCGATGGTAGCGGAAAGGACCATTTATGAAGGTAGAGGTTGCCCCAATAAGTGGGACCAGATATGGGGTAATTGGAATGCGCACAGGGGTCATATATGTGCTCCCGCCATTCGGAGAAGCAGAATGACTTTTGGAAGAACTGCTGGTGAGGAAAATGCAGCGAGCTCGTAATGATGTACTTGTTGGTCTAGCCTACGATTGATAATGCGAACTGTATCCTGTAATGTCATGTAATCTGCTGTTGCGACTTGTCAAAACGTATAATTGAGTAAACTTTAATAAAAAGAATTAAAAAAAAAAAGAAAGAGGTGTCATTATTGAGTGGTTTGGGTGTCTCAGTACTGATCTAACAGTACCTGATGCAAAGATAGAGGTATAGTGTAAGAGTCTTATAGTTCTTTCAGTACTGCGATACCAGAACGCACTTCATATCATAACAGGCTTCGCAGAGGCACACAGAGCTTGCGGATGTCTTATGTAGGGTAGTGGCGCTGGAACAATTTTTCGAATGGGGTTCTGCCATCAATGTTATGTCAGAATGCAAAGTTGGTAGCTTGAGCCCTGGTCTGGCACTGAACTGCAATTCATTTAAGGAAGGTGTCCACAAGTGATCAGGCAAAATGCCTTCACTCACAGTGAAAGGGACAGTGGCGGAAATGGGCAGACGCAGGGCACAGTGCTGTATGCTATTGTGGGAGGGAGCAAAATTTGAATGGATGTTGAACAGACCAATGGATGAAGAGGGCTGACCCAAAACCCCTCTAGGTATGTATATATTGTTTATTTATAATTGTATTTATTACATGAGGCCGTCAACACAGAAGAGATTACTGCCTCACTGACCTATCACTGCTACTCAGATCATCATGGAGATGCAGGCCAACCACTCCATTCCTCTAGGCAAACACACAGGGAATTCAACCCACCCCTGTCTCCACTTCCCAGCTATGATGCAATACTGACCAGGATTCTTTGACGAGATGCTGGATATGACCATGTTTTACATAGTGTACCCCCAGATTTTTACCTTCACTGTTTTTGCTGGCTGTAGAACTCTGTATTTTATCCCTGCTTATCAAGGGTAAAGTGCCTGTACTCCCCTTTCAACTTGAAATTGGTATACCCCTGATTAGCATATTTAACTTACCTGTAAGCCACTAATATCTGGTACAAAGTGTACCCAGGGCCTGTAACTTAAATGCCACATTACGTCATCTTGCTACTACCTAATTAAGAGGCAAAAAAAGATCTTTAGGTTTATTGCATGCGAACTGCAAAAAACAGTGGTTGTAGCCCTGATCCTTTCAAGGATAGACTACTGCAATGCCCTATACCTGGGTATGAATAAAGTCCTTCAGCGGAAACTTCAATCTTTGCAGAACACAGCAGCTCGAATTCTCTTGAAGCTGCCTAAATTCATCTCAATATCAAATAAGATTCGGGAGTTACACTGGTTGCCTGTGGTAAACAGAGTGAAATTTAAGGTATTATACTTGACCCATAAAGCCTTACATGGCGTGGGCCTTCTACACCTCCAAAATCTGTTCCCCTGGTATTTCCCTGGAGGACTTTAAGATCTACTACTGCTAGAAGGGTCACTATTGCTAAAATGAAAAAGTCGACTTGGGGCAGTAGAAGGTTTTCCTACGCAGCGGGCAAACTTTGGAATTTCCTGTCCCCATCTTTAAGATCCCTAGATCGCCACTTCCTTTTTAGGAAATCATTAAAGACATGGTCTTTACCTCCTCTCCTACCTAATCGCTGCTAGGCGTTGTGCATCTTAGAGGTTTTCCGACAGCGCCAAGATACTTTGGTGATCCCATGCTTTATAAACCTCTTACTTACTTACTAGTGGGTTGCAGCACTCATTGTGCCACCTACCGCAATGACATCTAAAACTAGAAAGCTGCCATTTTACCCCTGTTAACCAATGGTAAAGTGCCTGTGCTCCCCTTTCATCCTATTGAAATTAGCATACCTCTGACTGGTGTATTTACGTACCTATAAACCCCTAGTATATGGTACAAAGCGCACCCAGGGTCAATATGGTTAAATGTTATTAGTGAGCTGCAGTACTCATTTTGCCACCAACCGAAGTGAAAGTGCAAACACGTCTATGGGCCCACCATTTGTAGCCTGCAAATTCACCCTTTCAAAATAACTCCTACTTTGAAATATTAATAAGTCACCACTAAAGTAGGCCTTATAGCCTATAAGGCTGTGTGCATAGTATTTCAAAGTAGGACATGTAAATGTTTAATGTTACACATTTCCTTATAGTGAAAAGACCACAACGTGTATTTTGCTTCTAGCAAGGCTCGCTGTTCCATAGGAAAGCATTGGATGCAATATTACATTTAAGAATGTTATTTCCGGCTAGGAAACAACTACAAATTCCATTCTTGGACTTTTAAAATATTTATTACAAATCTAACTTAATAGTGAAGTCACATTTGTAATAATAATTTTGGAAAAGTTAGCTTTAGAAACATACGTTTTCCCAGTATAAAGTATCTGGATACTGTTTGCCTGAACTTCAACTGTCACCTGGCAGCTGAACAACCTCTTGATAACGTGTCAAAATTGCTCCCAGGGCAGTACAAAGTTCTCAGTGCGGGAAGGTGTTTCTGTTCCTCTAGCAGGATGACCATCTGGGCTATGCAAATGTATGATGTTACAACGCATACATTTACAATGCATGCCTTTACAATGCAGTTTTTACATCGCAACATCCTTTACAACGCATTCTTTTACATCGCATGCCATTACATCGCATGTTCAGAAACTACCCTTACAAAGCATTCCAAAACATCGCATTATACCTTTTCAACTCACACCATTACATCGCATTTAAGGGAAGTGTTGGATAGTATAGGGGTAATAATTACTATTCTAACTCCAGTGAGTGCAAAGTAGGGTAAGTGTTGGATAGTGTAGGGGTAAAAATTACTATTTTAACTTCAGTGAGTGCAACAGTAGGGCAAGTGTTGGATAGTGTAGGGGTAAAAATTGCTATTCTAACTCCAGTCAGTGCAACAGTAGAGTAACTGTTGGGTAGTGTAAGGGTACTATGCGTTGTAATGGTATGCATTGTAATGACTTGCGTTGTAAAGTCTGCGTTGTAGTGACATGCGTTATAATGACGTGTTGTAGTGACATGCGATGTAATGACTGCGTTGTAATGACATGCGATGTAAAGGATGTTGCAATGTAATGACGGCTATGTAAAGGTAGTGCGATGTAATGACTGCGTTGTAAAGGTTGTTTCCCGGGCTATGCCCAGGAACTGGATTATCTTCAAAGAGGCCTCCACTGACAGTCAAATGTCAGCTGATACCAGGGAGGGCCCTTCCTTTGTCCACCTAGCCAGTTAGGTTCCAATCACAGTGGGGGTTATGTTGACATTACAGTATCAAATCCTGCTTGAATGTCAAATCCTTAACAGGTCTGCTGGGGTTTTATATTAACACTTGGAGGCCATCTCAAAGCTTGAAGGCGGGAGGCAAAAACAATTCTTTTGTATCCACTGTCTGGTTGCTGAAAGCCTTACTTTTTTGTTCTGCCAGGCATAAATGTGGCACCTCTATGCATCTACTTCAGAACACTCCTGGACCGTTAGAAGATCAGAAGAAAATGTAACCTGCTGTTTGAGACCTGAGCAGAGCCTAGAAGACTGGACCTGCTCTAGCACTTGTTCTCAGGAGAAAGAAGTGGACTCCAAGGGTCATAACACTGGCTATTTCAACTTAAAACTAAAATAATTCATAATGCCCGTTCCCCCTTTTTTATCATTTTGGTGACATTTTGTTTATTTACTTCTACTCTATTTCGGTTTGGGATTTTTATTGCTTTGCATTTTAACTTTATTACTGTTTTGTTACTGCATAAATACTTTACACAATGCCCAATGTTAAACCTGCCAGCTCTGTGCCACAACTACTAGGGGGTTGAGCTCAGGTTAATTTAGTGACTGTAAGGTTCGTCCTGACAGGGAATTTGATTATTGCTTTAGATGGATACTCACTGACGCCAATTAATAATCCAATTGCTTACAATACACATTTTTGGCACCTTCACTTTTGCCCCAAACTTGCATGAGTAGAGGATTTGAGAGAGGCATGTGTGTGTTGTGTTTGAGAAGTGTGTACCCACTGCCAAGACAACTGTTATTGCAGGACTTATGCTGAGAAAAAGTCTAGCCATGATCTGTCACTGGAGTTCAGCCCAGCTCCCATATGTCTGAATCCTCTTCTCAACTTTAACAAGGCTTAACCACTGAGAGGATACATAGAGCTTGGACATTGAGAACATGGCAACTATTGCGGCCCGCATCTGACCTTGCCGATACTGATATCACCTTGGGTTCAAAACCAAATAGCCTGCCCAATGTCAGTGGTGGCAGGTACTGATCGGGGGTGTCAGGGTGGGGGGTGGAAGGTGGTAAATAAAAAATTAAAATCTTACTTCCTGTCCACGTCCCGCGTTATTTTCGTTGCGTCTCTCCTCTCCTTCCTTCTGCCAGAACAGGAAGGACATCGGAAACACCGAGGCTCCCCTGAGCGAATCACAACGCTGCTAAGCACTGTTGTGATTGGTCTGAGCACTGTGGTCCGGCACTCAGACGGGGAATGGATGTTGCCAATAAGTCTTCCAACCCTCCTCAGAGCGACGCAAAGTAAACATAGACAACAACCAGGCTCCGAAACAGAGGAAATGAATTTGCACCTTTCTGGCATGCCAAGGCAGACGCACATTACGTCTTGGAACTAGCGTCTTCTGCCCTTCACTGACTTTGTGGGTAGCTTATATGTGTAAGAAAGTGCTCTCACCAGTAAAACCCTCAGATGTGGATGAAGTCCACATACAGGTGTATACAAAATAGAATTGCCTAGCAAGCACAAGACATAGAGCAAAATATATTTGTTGCAGTATAAGCAAATGAGGGAACAGAAAATAGGTTGAGCTAACCTTGTAAGAAACAGAGGCCTCAGAATGTGTATGTTGACAGTTGTTAACCAAGGACGTGTCAGAGAGGGCAATAAAGGCCCTTGGGTCAGGCTGGAATAGATTCGTAAAGGAGGGGGAATTTTGGAGCACAGAGCAAGCAGTTTGGTCAGAGACAGACATAGCTAGATAGCCCAATGGGTCTGAGATAGTGCAGGGGAGAATTGAGATTGATTTCCCTATCTGGGTGAGGCATACATATGGATATATATTTTCCTCCACAATATCCCTCCTGTATGATAGCAATTTCTAATACCGTTGTAATATATATATATATATATATATATATATATATATATATATATATATATATATATATATATATAAAGAAGCAGAGAACTCTGGGTATTCCTCAAGTTTACGTGTAAAGCAGCTCTAGTTATAGAGCACTCTCAAGAGCAGCTGGAGTCCAAGTGCTTCTCGTACGTGGGATACCTGAGCTTGATATTTACGTGGTAATCCCGGCCGCGAAGAAGCACCACCCTTGAACCCATGGGGGCCACGCCACCTGATATTTATCGAACCGGCATCATGGGGCAGCAGCTAAGGATTGACCACCTGAAGCACACCGAGGCTCATTGTGGGCTTTCAAATTACGGTATCCATCATTGCGAAAGCACTACAATGCCCACAATGCCCTGCTGAAACTAAGGCGGAGCGTTCCATCCAGGAAGTGCATCCATGCATTTAAATAGTGGGAGTGGTGCATATCATGGTTTTTAATATCGTCGCAGCCTCTAAAGAAGGAGTAAAGACACTCTGAAACGCGTCAGGCACAACGGCTTGTGAACGGCTGATAATTGTATCGGTGTGTGAGGTTGGTGCATACCAATAAAGGCCCTTCAAGAGCAGCTGGAGTTCAAGTGCTTCTCGTACGTGGGATACCTGAGCTTGATATTTACGCGGCGATCCAGGCCGCGGAGAAGCACCACCCTTGAACCCATGGGGGCCACGTGGCAGATATTTATCGGACCGGCATCATGGGGCAGCAGCTAAGGATTGAGCACCTGAAGCACACCGAGGCTCATTGTGGGCTTTCAAATTGCGGCATCCAACATTGCAAAAGCACTACAATGCCCAGAATGCCCTGTTGAAACTAAGGCGGAGCATTCCATCCAGGAAGTGCATCCATGCATTTAAATAGTGGGAGTGGTGCACAACATGGTTTTTAATATCGCCGCAGCCTCTGAAGAAGGAGTAAAGACACTCTGAAACGCGTCAGGCATAACGGCTTGTGAACTGCTGATAATTGTATTGGTGTGTGAGGTTGGTGCATACCAATAAAGGGCCTTCAAGAGCAGCTGGAGTCCGAGTGCTTCTCGTACGTGGGATACCTCAGCTTGATATATATATATATATATATATATATATATATATATATATATATATATATATTATCTACTCGCGAAATATTAAAAACTAATGGGGCGCTCCGCTCAGCTCCTACCCTGAAAGTCTCGGGGTGATTAGTCAAGCGGGGGCCGAGAAAAAAGGGGGGTCCCAAAACGCGTTTTCCCCATGCATTTTTCCATAGGACCTTTAGTCGAAGGTACAGCCCGAACGGCTGAACAGAATTACGTGAAATTTGGCAGAGAGGTAGCCATAAGGTCAAGGAAGTGCCTTTTGAAGTGTAAATCTGTTCAGTATTTCCTGAGAAAATAGCATTTAAAACCATATCAATATCTATACGCGCGCACCGTGCGCGCACCCTGCCGTGCGCGAGCGCAATTCTGATTGGTTGTTAGATGTCAGTAAACATTCGAATCGGTCGAAATCAGGAAGTGGCGGCCGCCATTTTGTCTCTCGCAGCCTGAGGCAGTGAAAAACAAAGGTGGAGAACGTGAAAAGGGGGCAGGGTGGACAGTTCCTGACCCCCTAGCCTTTGTCAGGGGGTCACTGAAGGACCCCCAAGGGAGAAAAAAACATTTATTTTTTTGTCGAAAATGCGCGGGGTGCGCGTACGGAGCGCGCACGATGTAACGCTTCGTGGGCGCTCGGTGTGCGAAGCGCGCACGGTGACACCCTGAAAAAAAAAAATATTAATAAATACATAACTTAGCATTTAAAAAACTGTACAAATTCACTTAAAAAACCATAGGTTTCACACATGTTATAGTTAGGAATTAGCATTTAAAAAACCTTGCAAATTCACTTAAAAAACCATAGGTTTCACACATGGTATAGTTAGCTGGACATTTCCCTCGTAAAAAACCAATGAAATTCCCCCGTTATAGTTAGTGCAGGCAACTATAACTCACGCGACCGCAATCCTCTGATGATGACGTCAGATATTACATCACTGATTACATATGTGTCTTTCTGAAAAATAAATATTTGTAATATATGTATAGCTAAAGATTAATGGAAGAAGACATGGGTAAATAGGTGTCTAAACACAGTGATGTAATATCTGACGTCATCAGCAGAGGATTGCGGTCGCGTGAGTTATAGTTGCCTGCACTAACTATAACGGGGGAATTTCATTGGTTTTTTACGAGGGAAATGTCCAGCTAACTATAACATGTGTGAAACCTATGGTTTTTTAAGTTAATATATATATATATACACACAAAAAAGAAGCAGAGAACTCTGTGTATTCCTCAAGTTTAGGTGTAAAGCAGTTCTAGTTATAGAGCACTCTCAACATCAGCGACACTCTAAATTTGCTCACCTCAATGTCAGCTTTTCTATCAAAGTCTTTAATTGTAGGATTAGCACAGTGTCATCCACACCGAGATAGAAAGGGACTACGTTTTTTGCCATTTTTACAGCAAAGTCTTTATGCATAGGATTAGCACAGTGCTATCCATGCCAAGCTGTAAAATCGGGTTTGTTTATATATATGGTAGAATTGCTGTCCCATGGAGCAACAACACTGAAGACAACACAATAGTATCCCTATTGCTAGAAAGATACCAAGTAGTGCTAGAACTAAGTTATTTGACCATCCTGTTGGTAGCCATGACCATAGCCAGGACCAATGATCAGAATCTGTCATTTTCTCTGCTCCACTGAATATTTGAACTGCATGATTAATTTGTGCAACATCCCTTGCTATGTTTCCACTATTATTTAAAAAATAACAGCAAGAGGAATTCAATAAAACACACAGTCCTCCTTGCTGTAGGGTCAGGAGGTCAAGTGCAAATCTATGTTGAATGGTCATGGCAATCACTGAGTTAATTTCCATCTGCAACTATTGAAATGCATCTCTTGTTGCATTGAATGCTATAGCTATCTCAGCAGACATATTAACAAGGGCCAATTCTAAATCATATATCCCATATCCAGGAATTAATGTACGCATTAGCTCGATGAATAGGCTTTGATGCATTTTCCTTGGCATTATGTTCCACTGTAGGTGACACTTGGTATTGGGCTTGAATATTTGGCAGTATGGTACAACGTGGGTATCATCCAATCCTTCCTTCTCCACAATCCCAAGTTACATTGGATATGAGGCATCCTTTTCCTTGCGCATAATTTTGTATAGGCACAGGTGCTTCATATAGGTCTATTGGGTCGCTGTTGTATCTGGATAATTCTCTACAAATCCAGAAATTTTCACGACCTAAAGCCTGGGCACTTTCTCATTTACTGCAATGAGGGGATGGTCAGCAGGCTGTTGCAATACAGGTAGCACACACATAAGGGACTAGAAAATATTGTTTGCACAATGCATTTTCTTGAAAGTGATAAATATCATTAGGCAGTGTCCTTCTGTCCCAGTTCCAGGGCACGTTCTCTAAGTGTCAATAATGAAAAAGCTTAAAGTGCGCTGTCATCTGCTTCTCCTCCTGGTCCGTAGTTGTCTTGTTCAGGGGCGGTTTCATGGACCTGCCCTGCGGAGACTTCTTCAGTCTATTTTTCGGCAGGTGCAGACCATCACCTTTTTTCAAGACTGCGCTGCATGGTTCACTCAACAGCATCTGTTGGTGTCACTGTCCCTGGAACACTTAATGATGGACCCTCAGCGTTGTTCTTAGGAAAGGTCTGGTCTGTCTACCACTTGTTCGGTGTTTGCTCTGCTCCATAGGTGGCTGGTGCTCATCCATTATAGGTACCTCTGCCTCAGGCGTTGTTGGTGAAGCTCTGCATCATGTTCCATGCAGCCACTCAGGACGTCCCTGCACCTTTACTGCTGGTCATGTAACCAGGAGCACGATGTGGGGTCCAGTCCACCTATAACTAAGAGAAACATCTTTGATTTTTCTCACCATGACCATGTCTCCAAGTTTAAAAGGGTGTGATTATTCTGAGGAAGGATGGGGCAAAGCTTCTTTCACCTGGAAATGTTGATGCCTCAAGACCACTGACACCTGTACTGCATAGTCAGAAATATGCTCATCCGTCCACAGCAGTGCTGCTGGGGATGCTGTGAGAGGCAACATCAACCCCACCGACATAGGCCACCCCATCAACACCTCATGTGGGTACAAGAGAGTTGTTCTAGACAGTGTCGCTCTTATGGCTTGCAGCACTAAAGGCAGAACATCTGGCCATTTTAGGCCTGTTGCATCAGTTGTTTTGGCTAATTTATATTTGATTGTGGAGATCATTCTCTCACCTGGCCTGAACTATGGGGTGGTAAGGGACATGCAGTTTCCACTCTATTCCAAAACAGTCACACATGTTGTGCACAACTGCCGCCACAAATTCACCCTCTCTGTTGCCATTTTTGCTCTGGGGAACCCCAAACCGGTGTATGATCTGCTTCATCACGCATTGCACAACAGTAACTGCATCATTCTTCCTTGTGGGAAACGCCTCCACCCATTTTGAAAATTGATCCACACATACCAGCAAATATTTGAATCCAATCACTGGAGGCATATAGGCGAAATGTATTGGAATGTTGGTAAAGGGACCCCCTGGTACTGGCAAGTGATCATGGGTAGCGGGGGACCGACTTTTAGCATGTTGGACACAGACAAGACATTGGGAGTAGAATTGTGCTGTGAAAGCTGTTATCCCTAGTGCAAACCATTCATGTCTAATCAAAGAATTCATCCCTTCTTGAGCCATGTGAATGGATCCATGAGCAAGCCTTGTAAGGGGCAGAAACATACTGTGTGGGACCACACACCTCCCTTCCCGGTGGACCCACAATCCCTCATCATTCTGCTTGCATCCTGCATCAATCCATGCTCTCTCTTCCTCGGGTGGTGCAGACCATTGTGCTTCCTTCACATCAGCAAGCAACAATTGTCTCTGAATGAGCTGTATTTTTTTTATGCTTTTTCCATTAAAGGCACCATCTGTACTGGCTGTAACATGCTCTCTTTTGCTGCTGTGTCAGCCATGGCATTACCTTTCACTATGTATTAGCTCCTGTGTGTGCCTCACATTTTATTACTGCTGTTCTGTTGGGTAATAGTATTGCCTGTAGCAAATATTTTACTAAGGGGACATTTTGAAGGGGGCGTCCTGCTGCTGTTATGAAACCACAATACTGCCACAGCTGGCCAAAATCATGGACAGCTCCAAAGGCATAACGTGAGTCTGTGTAAATATTAAAAGATTTTCCCTCAGCTAGGATGCACGCTCTGGGAGGAGAGCTACACTTTCATCTATGGTGTCCACTGTTGTTATAGCATACCCTTCTCTGTAATCTGTGTCTGTTAGTCTGCTGGAGGAACCATCAGTGTACCACTCGTAGTCTGTCTTTTCTAATGGTGGTTGCTGCAAATCTGGTCTGGGTGTGGTGCATGTCTCTACAACCTCAACACAGTCATGGTCAGGGGTCTCATCTGAATCACATGTTGGGGGTAATAATGTTGCCAAAGTAACAGGTAGGCATCTTTTCATGGTGATATTGGAGTGACCTCATAACTTGGTTGCCTGGCCGCCGACAAATGTTGTGTTGCTATAGATAACAACAACAACAACAACTGTACTGAATGGGGCACATAAACAATACAAGGGTAGTCCAACACAATGGGAGTCGTGCTCTCTACCATCACAGCTGCTGCGGCCACTGCTGTCAAACAAGCCGGATGCCCAGTTACTGCTGCAGGCAAAGAAACAGAGTAGTATGCCAAAGGTCTTTCTCCTGAGCCATGCTGCTGTGTCAGCACATCATTTGCAATGCCATTTTGCTCTGAGACATAGAGATGGAAGGGCAGTTTGTAGTCAGGCAGCCCCAGGGCTGGCGCAGTACACAAAGTCTCTTTCAGTTTCTTGAAACAGTCTGCAAGTTCATTAGTCCATACAATGTTGTTGGGAGCATTTTGTAGTGTACATTGTCACAGGATGGCATCATAGGATCTGTACTCAGAGATCCACTGGCGGCAGTAGTTCATCATCCCCAGGAACAACTGCATTCCTTTCTTGGTGGATGGGGGCTGCATGCCCTGAATCATTTTTATCCCATCAGGTGATATGTGGCTTGTACCTTTGGATACCACATAACCCAGGATGTCAGGCCCAGCTCCGCGGGATCCAGTCGTTGTAGAAAAGAGGGTCCACCTCCTGATATCACCAACACCCTGAAACGTGAACGCACACAGGGTATTCGAGGGATCAGGCGAGGGAAGGGAAAAAGGAAGGGACAGCAGTGGAATAGAACCTGAAACAAAAAAACGCACAGGGTTAATCACGTGTACCAGTCTACTCTTGTTTATATCTCGCTAGAGTATGGGATCAGGTACCTGAGTATGACTACCGCTGCCAAGCCTTCTTTGGGGATCCTAATAGTGATGAGGACAGATATTGGGCCTGTAACGGGAAAAAACACACAAAGCTTTAACATCCTCAAGCATCCCCTTTGTTTCCTCAATTTTCCAATATGTCTCATACATACCCTGTTATACCCATAACCGTATCTTCATGAACTAACAGGAACCCACTCAGAGTACCCTAGCAATGGCCCCCGGGGGGGTTGTTACATAATGGCAGAACCTCGCTCCCTGCTCTGAGGTAAATCAAGGGACAAATCACTTGGTTCTACGGGGTTGGCTTCACCTCCGTAATAAAGAGTGATGGTTCCAGAGGAATTCCAGCAAGGGAGCTCAATATAGGTAATTTAGCTGAGAGTCCGCCTGCAGGTTCAATGTTATATCCAAGGGAAAAAATGAACACCTGACATCTGAGTAGTCAACGGCAATACACGGTTACCATTCACCGCCGTATTCCGCTGAGAATGCAGTCCCCTCTATCCAAGTAGCTCTCACGGCAGCACGCAGTTGCGACCACCACCGTACTCCTCTAAATACAGCGTCGCACTATATGCGAGACATGCACACATGGTAGTACGCGGTTGTGACCACCGCCGTACTCCGCTGTGTTCTCACACCCAAAAATAGAGTCAGAGTTTGGAGACGGCCATACGCGGAGCCCCGCAGTATTCCGCTCCTGCCACAACAGCGAGGAATCCGTCTTTGACTTCGAGGAAGCCAAACTCCCACTTCCCCTCCACACAGTACTCACGGACTTCCTCCCGGCACGAACAATCCAGCCCGGAATCCCTGGTCCTCGGGATTCCCTACAACGCCTTCCTGCTTCTTTACTCCCTCCGCCCAGAGAGTGAAACCAAGCGGATGCAGAATTACGTGCAACTTCCTGCGCGACACCGGAGCCTAAATCCCCTTTCACCAGCGGGCTTCCTGGGTAATGTAGTTCAATGAGGGTTTGTAGGCGCGGTTCGTCCGAATCCTGACAGTAGGTCCCCCCCGCCTAGCGCCTCCTAGGCCCAGGCTTCAAAGGGAATCGCTGATGGAAAGAACGAACCGCCGCAGGGGCATGTACATGCTGCCAAGGGTCCCATGAATCATCCTCTACACCGTACCCCTTCCACGAAACCAGGTACCACAGCACCCCTTGTCTCATTTTGTAATCCCAGATGCACTTGACCTCGTATTCCAAATTCCCGTCGCGAAACACAGGAGGTGGAGCACGCCTACGTGCCCCCACCGCAGGCTTCAGGAGATTACAATGGAACACAGGGTGTATTCGAAGGGTACCAGGCAATTTCAGTCTATAGGTGACAGGATTCAGTTGTTTTACAATGGTGTAGGGTCCGATAAACCGTGGATGGAAAATTCTGCGTAATTTGAAACGTATGTTTCTGGTGGACAGCCACACCTTGTCCCCTACCTTGTACTGAGGCCCCTCTCGCCTGTGACGGTCCTCCCATCTTTTGTAGGCCTCTTTTGCCTTGACCAGATGCTCTCGAACCTTACGCTGGAATGCGTGGAGCTTACGTACTTGAGACAGCACCATAGGTTGAAGGACCACCTCCTCAGGGATGTTCACCGGAAGAACTCTGGCATTGTACCCAAAATTCGCATGGAAAGGGGATAGACCGATGGAGCTATGCCAAGCGTTATTATATGCCAATTCTGCCATCCATAATAGGTCCACCCATGACTCCTGGGCCTCCTTTGCATAACATCTAAGATATTTCTTTAGTGTTTGGTTCAGGCGCTCTGTCTGCCCATCCGTCTGTGGATGAAAGCTGGTCGACAGAGAAGGTTCAATGTGCAACGCTTTGCACCATACCTTCCAGAACCTGGCTATGAACTGGGGTCCCCTGTCGGAAACGATGACTTCAGGCAATCCATGTATCCTAATGATGTTGGATAATAACAACTGAGCTGTCTGACTGGCCGTCGGGAGATTTACACAAGGAATGAAATGCCCCATCTCAGTGAGACCGTCTATTACTACCAAAATAGCTGAATTCCCTTTTTCCGAGGGCAGACCAGTAACGAAATCCAAGCTGATGTACTGCCAAGGATAGCGCGGAGTGGGCATGGGAATGAGTTTTCCTTTCCTTCCCCTGGTTTCATTTTTTTCTCTGGCACATTCTTCACATCCGGCCACCCAAGAGACAACATCGAGCTTTAGGGAGTTCCACCAGAAATAGCGTTGTACTAACTGCTGGGTCTTTCTCACTCCTGGATGACCTGCTAAAGGGGATACATGACACCACGAAAATGCCTTCTTTTGTAGAGCAACAGTGGGTAGAAACAATTTGTCCTTATGAAAAGGCAACCCTTCCCTTACTACGCGCTCCGTCTCCTCCGCAGCCCAAGCCTCCCATTCTGCAAGAGAGTGATGTTTTCTCACCTCTTCCAAGAAGTTGTCTGCTCGAACAACACACAGTACCTTTGACTGATTGATGATAGCTCCGGTTTTGTTTTCTTGTAGAGAGTCGTTGGTTTCCTGTCTGGACAAAGAATCGGCTTTACGGTTCTCTACTCCCGGCCGAAGGGTAACCACAAAGTCATACTCCGCGAAAAACAACATCCATCTCATCTGTCTTTGAGAAAGATGTCGAGCGGATTTCATGTACTGCAAATTTCGATGATCCGTATACACGGTGACTGGGTGGACGGCCCCCCACAGGTAGTGTCTCCACTCCTCAAAAGACTTTTTTATTGCTAACAGCTCTTTTTCGGCAATGGTATAGTTCTTTTCCGCAGGGTTCAATTTTTTGGACACATAAGCCACAGGGTGCAGCTGTCCCGTGCTAGGATTTCTTTGAGACAATATAGCCCCAATGGCCTCGTCTGAGGCATCTGCCTCTACCACAAAAGGAAGTTGCGGCCGAGGATGTGCAAGCACTGGAGCCGATGTAAAGGCGTTCTTTAGGTAAGCAAAAGCTTCCTCCGCATCACTAGTCCATTGAAAAGCACTACCCTTCCTAAGTAGCCTGGTGATCGGGACAGCTAGTTGAGAGAAGCGGAGGATGAATCTACGGTAGTAATTAGCAAAACCCAAAAAACACTGCACATCAAGCACGTTTTTGGGGGTTGGCCAGTCTTGCACTGCTAAGACCTTTCTCTCTGCCATACGCAATCCCTCGGGACAAAGTATAACCCCCAGGAATTCCACTTGCCTCACTCCGAACTCACATTTGCTCAATTTGCAGAAAAGCTTGTGCTCTCGCAGCTTGGTCAATACTCTGACAACATAACTAGCATGTTCTTCCACTGTGCCGGAGTAAATGAGGATGTCATCGATGTACACAACAACAAACAAATCCACAAACTCCTTGAGGACATCATTAAGAAAATACTGAAATGCCGCCGGGGCATTGCAAAGGCCGAACGGCATGACAGTATATTCGAACAGCCCGTATCGAGTTTTAAACGCCATTTTCCATTCATCCCCATTCCTCACGCGCACCAAATGATACGCCCCCCTCAGGTCTAACCTGGTGTATATCTTAGCCTCTTGTACTTGATCAAGCAACACAGATATTAAGGGAAGAGGGTACCTGTTTCTTACAGTATTCTTATTTAGGACTCGATAGTCCACACAGGCTCTCAGATCACCGTTGGCTTTAGATATAAAAAAAAGCGGAGATGCCGCTGGGGACCTGGATGGTCTAATGAATCCTATCTCTAAGTAGTGATCTAAGTACGCCCGCAAATGTTTGGTTTCGGGCTCAGACAGCGCATACACTGTACATGCAGGTATCATAGCCCCTTCTACCAGATCTATCCTACAATCATACTCCCGGTGGGGGGGCAGTTGCTCCACCTGTACTTCACTAAAGACATCCTGGAACTGGGAGTACTCTACAGGTAGTAGGACTTCTTTTTCAGCCGCCGTGGCCACCACATATGAATGTAACAGAGCCCCCGCTTGAGTAGGCTTATTGGGAACTAAATGTTGTTGACATTCTTCTGAGAGGAACTGAATGGACTTAGTTTTCCAATCTATAGTGGGGTTATGGTGACATAACCTAGGCATACCCAAGATAACCTCATACTGTGGTGCTTCTATTATGTTCAGGGACAACTCTTCCATATGTTTTTCCTTCATTAGGTCTAAGGTCAAAAGAAGGATTTCCGTTTGCTCCTTAATCAAGCCTGATTTCAGAGATTTTACATCTACTGCGAATACCTCCTCTGCCGTCTTCCGAGGCACTCTCTGTAACCCAAGGTGTGTGACCAAACCGTTGTCAATAAAGTTGCCTGTGGCCCCCGAATCTAACATGACGTGTACATGGTGGGACTGGTTACTATTGACAAGAACCATAGGAAGCACTGTGTGTGATTCTGTATCTAACAAATCCGAAGTGGCTAAAGAAGGGAGCTGCCTTCCTTTATTGCTTTCACCACTTCCAGGGGAAACCCCTGAGGAGGCTGCTGGGCCCGAAGAAAACACAGCCACGCGTTTATTCCGGGACCATGCTTCGGAAGCCTTAGGTTTAGTGGGACATTCTCTAACGTAGTGCCCCTTTTTCCCACAGTACATGCATAGCCCTTGTATTCTTCTACTCTCTCTTTCTTCCTTCGATAAAGGTGTACAAACTGCCCCTATTTCCATAGGTTCTGATGGCATCTCTGGGCTATAGTTAGTTCGGCGTTGAGGCCTTTCGGACCTATAGGAACCCTTTTCCCACTTCTTTTTCTCGCCACCTCTCTCCAGCATTCTCCCATCTAATCACAGGGTCAAATTAATCATGTCTGTGCATTTCGTGGGTTGTGGGTCAATTTGAGCCAGAACATCTTTTAACTCGTCCCTTAGTCCCTGGTAAAACAAAGACATTCTCTTCTCCTCCGGCCAGGCCGTTTCCGCCACTAATCTATTGAACGTAGTTAAATACGTAACTAAATCGCTTCTCCCTTGCCTGAGCTCCAACAATTCCATATCCGCGCTAAAGGTAGTCGTTCTGCGATCAAAAACCCTCTCGAACTCCGCCCTAAAGGCCGCCCACTCCGATAATACAGCATCGTTATTTCTGACTAAAGGGACCGCCCAATTGGCCGCATCCCCAATCAAGTAAGAAATTTCAAAGGCTTCTCTTGAGTGGTTATTGGGAAAAGAGGCTGGTTTGTAGGAGAAGTGTAAAATAATTTGTGTCAAGAAAACCTGTACTTTGGATGGATCCCCTGCATATCTTTCAGGACTTGCTAGTGGAATGGGAGGCGGGACCGTGACCTGAATCTGAGAAGCCGCAGGAGTAACATCAAAAGGATTCCTGGATAACCTTTCTACTTTCTCCCTCAAAGCGGCTGTTTCAGCCTTTGAGGATGCCAGTTCTTGTTGTACCAGAACTAATGCTTGGAGGACATCCTCCATGGTAGCCATTCTTTCCACCCCGTCTGAACCGCGCGGAGCTTAATTACGTGGGCGCGTAATTCTGTCAGGCCCAGCTCCGCGGGATCCAGTCGTTGTAGAAAAGAGGGTCCACCTCCTGATATCACCAACACCCTGAAACGTGAACGCACACAGGGTATTCGAGGGATCAGGCGAGGGAAGGGAAAAAGGAAGGGACAGCAGTGGAATAGAACCTGAAACAAAAAACGCACAGGGTTAATCACGTGTACCAGTCTACTCTTGTTTATATCTCGCTAGAGTATGGGATCAGGTACCTGAGTATGACTACCGCTGCCAGGCCTTCTTTGGGGATCCTAATAGTGATGAGGACAGATATTGGGCCTGTAACGGGAAAAAACACACAAAGCTTTAACATCCTCAAGCATCCCCTTTGTTTCCTCAATTTTCCAATATGTCTCATACATACCCTGTTATACCCATAACCGTATCTTCATGAACTAACAGGAACCCACTCAGAGTACCCTAGCAACGGGCCCCCGGGGGGTTGTTACATAATAGCAGAACCTCGCTCCCTGCTCTGAGGTAAATCAAGGGACAAATCACTTGGTTCTACGGGGTTGGCTTCACCTCCGTAATAAAGAGTGATGGTTCCAGAGGAAGTCCAGCAAGGGAGCTCAATATAGGTAATTTAGCTGAGAGTCCGCCTGCAGGTTCAATGTTATATCCAAGGGAAAAAATGAACACCTGACATCTGAGTAGTCAACGGCAATACGCGGTTACTATTCACCGCCGTATTCCGCTGAGAATGCAGTCCCCTCTATCCAAGTAGCTCTCACGGCAGCACGCAGTTGCAACCACCACTGTACTCCGCTAAATACAGCGTCGCACTATATGCGAGACATGCACACACGGTAGTACGCGGTTGTGACCACCGCCGTACTCCGCTGTGTTCTCACACCCAAAAATAGAGTCAGAGTTTGGAGACGGCCATATGCAGAGCCCCGCAGTATTCCGCTCCTGCCACAACAGCGAGGAATCCGTCTTTGACTTCGAGGAAGCCGAACTCCCACTTCCCCTCCACACAGTACTCACGGACTTCCTCCCGGCACGAACAATCCAGCCTGGAATCCCTGGTCCTCAGGATTCCCTACAACGCCTTCCTGCTTCTTTACTCCCTCCGCCGAGAGAGTGAAACCAAGCGGATGCAGAATTACGCGCAACTTCCTGTGCGACACCGGAGCCTAAATCCCCTTTCACCAGTGGGCTTCCTGGGTAATGTAGTTCAATGAGGGTTTGTAGGCGCGGTTCGTCTGAATCCTGACACAGGTAAGTGAGCTCTTTTTGGCAGCACTGGAATTTTGACAATGAGGCTTTGTGTCCGCTCTCCTGGGGGTCATTCAGCAGAGCTAAAGTATCCTTTTCACAGGCCTAAAGGGATGGGGATGCACAAGGAGATCATCAGCGTGCTGCAAGATAACGCTACCACCTTCCAGGTGTAGGCTGTCCAGGTCTCTTCACTGCTTTAGCATAGACCGTGGGACTCTCATTGAAGCCCTGAGGGAGTCTTCTGAAAGTATAATGTGTATAATTTACTGTGAAGGCAAAAAGGTACTCACTCTCTGGCTGGACTCTAATACTGAAAAACGCAAAGGAGAGATCTGTGACTGAAAAGTACTCTGCCTCTACAGGTATTGAAGATAGTATAGTATTGGTGTCAGGCACAACAGGTGCTAAGGGAACCACAATGTTGTTTATCTGTCTTCAATCTTGTATAAACCTGTACTGCCAGGTATTTCCCTTGGGCAATGGAATGATAGGACTATTACAGGGGCTAGAGGTCTTTTTAATGCTATCCTGTTGCAAGAGAGATTCAATCACAGGCTTTATCCCCTCCTCTGCCTGAGGTTACTGCCTGTACTGATGAACATAAGGTAAGTCTGCATTTTCTTTATGTATCACTTTATGGGGAGGGCATGTTTTCAAAAATCCTGCCTCATTTTTGTGTTTTGCCCAAACCTCTGAGTTCACTTGCGCTAGAACCTTGTTTTTAGTCAGCTGTAAAGCCATATTCCATTCAAGCTTGTCAAAAACTGCAATCTTGTCATTTCTGAGCATACACAACATCCAACACCGCCCTTCTCCATCTCCCAACACAGACACAATTCCTTAGTTCTAGGTAAGTCCTGAAGGCATTTGACCATGGGGCCCAAATCCTTAAGGTATTAACCTGGTGCTACAGCTATGGATATATGTGGTTCAGAAGCTGGAACTTGAAATAACCTCTCTTCCTGTGGTCCTAGCTCAATGCTCACTGCACCCTTCTTTTCATACATATAATGTGTGCTCGAGGAACTCCATTGTCCAGTTCAAATGTTTGTCTGCTCTGTAGGTGTACCATTCAGGCACTGGCCCTGTAAAAAATGCTGCAGTACAGTGTATGGGCATAGGTACTAATGTCAACTGCACTAAATGAGTGACCAATTCACTCTCAATGTCAGGGCTGTATTCAAACCGTTCTAGAAACATGTTTGCATAAAAATCTCCATGTAATAAAGTCCATTGGTTACGTGTTAGAGAGAGAGAGAGACAATACATGCGGTGCACATAACAGAGTCCTCAGTTAATTTGCAAGCAGTAAGGGCCACATGCATCAAGTTTTTTTCCGGTCGCAAATGGGCCGATTCACAGAATCTGCCCGTTTGCGACTGGTAAAAGGCCTTTTCCGATGCATCAATTGCTTTGAATTCGCAAACTCGGTAATCTCAATTTTTTTCAATTACCTAAATTGCAAATGAATTTAGGGAATCACAATTTGCGATTCCCTAATTGTGATGCATCAAGCTTTTCCTAAATGTAAACTGTGCATTTAGGAAACACTAATTACCATCAACTTGAAGTTGATGGTAATTTGCTCATGCTTTGAAAAATGCACAAAAGTGCATTTTTCAAAATGGTGTGCAGCACCTTAGGGCATGTGTGTGCTGCACATGTGCATACTTACCTTTTTTGAGGGGTGCATCAGGGGGGCCTTAGGCCCCCTTCCACCCTTGCAGTTGCATTCGCAATTTGCAGTTACCAATTTGGTAATCACTATTTTTGAATGCATTCTCATTTATTCCTATGAGCCTATAGGCCCATAAGAATAAATGGAGTGACATTACCTAATAGTGATTTGCAATTTGTGAATCGCTATTAGGTAATGTTTGGGAATCGCAATTATTTTGCGTTTCCTACATGCATTAGGAATTGCAATTCCTAAATAGCGATTCCTTAAAAATCGCTATTTAGGAATCACAATTCCTTCTGTTGATGCATGTGGCAGCAAGAGTTCTATTAGCCAATTCTAACCTGTCCTCTGGTACTTGTATGTAAACCCCATTTTGAGAAAAATATAATGTTGCATGCAATTTACAGAGGGGGTCTCTCCCCAGCAAATTGATGGGTGCATCTGGTGACAGGAGAAACTGATGGGTCAGTGTGAAGTCATCAACAGAAACTTGTAGGGGTTCTGACAATCATTCCATTTACTGCTATATTAGTGACTGTTTCACCACTACTAAGACCCAACTTGTTTCTTACTGCGGATAGGGTTGCATCACTGTCTATCAGGTAATCGATCTCTCTACCTCCTACCGTAATTGGAAACATTGGATTCTCCTCAGGTGTGCCTGATACCTTCATCATAAAGTACTGGTCTCTGGTCTAAGCGGTTTGTCCCATCTCTCTCTCCGCGTGGTCCTTAGCTGATCCATGTTGCTCCTGGAAAGGATTCCTCAGGGAGTGCTGGGTCTGCTTGAGGTCTCTGGGCATGGGTAGTGCTGATGGCTGGATCTCATTTCTGTCAAACCTTTCATTCCTGTTGTTTCTATAATTTCTGTTATACTGGTCACTTCTCTCATTCCAGTTCCTTCTACCTCTATTATTTTTACAATTGTGTAACAATACACTGATCCCTACTCTTGATTCTTCTCTGGTATCCTGTCCATTATCCTGTCTATGCTGTGCCCCCTGATGGTACATTCCCTCTGGCTCCCCCTCTATTTGTACTTGGTGGAACATCATTCCTTTTTCATTTTTAGCGGTGTCCTTCCTTCCTTACCCTAAAAATACCATCTCTTTTGATAGCTATGAGAAGCGTGCTCAACTCTTGATATCCTTTAGTGGACCAATCAGGGTGGTGCAGTTTACAACTATGGGCCACAGAACCTAGCAATCCGTTCATAAGTGTTTGAGTAGCTAATACCTCATAGCCCTCTGTCGTTCGAGGTACCCCTGCACTGTTTTCCAATGTTTCACTGTACTTTAAGATGTAATCAGCTACTGACTCACCTGGCTTCTGCAACGTGGCCGTGACTTGAGAAAAATCACAATGTTTAACTGCTAGGCCATTAATTGTGTCCCTGATAGACTCTAACCAATTCATCAATCTATTTTCTGTGACATCCATATTATTAGTCAGTATTGTCCAATCTCTTTCCCGTGGAATTTGGAACACACTTTTTACTAAAGACCAACTGCTACCATATGCTATTTTTAATAACATTTCTACATCTCGAGGGAGGGGTTATAGGCAATACATATTTTATGAAACCACTAATAATATTTCACACGGTAGTGAGTTGGTCAGGCACGTCCTTAGTCATCTGAGTCGCCTCCAAGGGGGTCCATGGCTTTAGAATGGCTGTCCCCCAACACTATTTTTGGAGCAGTTATTTTAGTGTTCAATAGTATGTCATCAGTATATGTGTTCTCACCCTTTCCCTTTAGTGCCAGGGTGTGTGACATGTATGTATCAGCCGTTGCCTCTTCTCTAGCTTATCCTAGAGTTTATTAATGGAGCGTTGTAATTCCTCCCTATCAGTGTTCACTTCTTCTTGGAACTCGTCTGCCTCCTTCCTCAGGTGTGCCAACTGCTCTCGATCCTCCTCATTGTTTTTCTCTTCTGCATTTAGCCCTAAATCCACCCTCAGACAAAAAGTGGAAGTTTAAGCTGGGGCTTCAAAACCATGTGTCATGTCCCACCTTCTATTGATAAGTGCCCATTCAGAACTGGTGTTCTAAAACTGCCTTCTCTGGGGCTAGTTGGAATGTCAGATACCCTAGATAAATCACCTTCCAGGGATATTTGGAAATAAGGGACACATTATAAGCCTGTTGTTTGAGCCAGTGCCTTCTTGTGTTTGTTATTTCTTTAACAGTGTGTGTAGGGGCCTGAAAGTGACGGGTAAATTAAAGTTGCTTGAGGAGGGGCTGAGAAATGAGTTGCAGGAGGAACAGGCCCGGCAGAATGGATGCTTTTTCCCAATGTTGGGTGGCTGTTCTCATTGCTGTCTCTATCTGTGATCCAGGAATTAAATTCACTATTTGCATCCACTCTCTGTCTTTTCCTTCCTTCCTCAGTAAACAACAAAATCTCCTCCTCAATCAATGTGCTACTAGTTATTTGCTCACTGTCTGCTCCTTCCCCAGTTTGACATAAAGGCCTTGAGGCGATAAATAATTTCTTAAACTTATAAATGTCAATATTTACTAGGCAGTGCATCTAAATACACAGCAGAGCAGCAACCCTTCTAGAAGTAGTGGACACCACGGGAAGAATTGCTAAGTAAAAAAAACAAAATCATAATTGAAGCAACTGGTGTGTGTATCCACATTCTGTACAAAATCGAATGAATTCAAAAAAATCATCAATAAGAACTACCATCTGATTTCTAACTGGGATCATTCTTTTAAGAAAGCATTGTTCGCTTTCAAATAAGAGAAAAGCCTGGGGAATCAACTAGTCCGTGCTTCCCTTCCTAAACCATCACTCAAGTCGGACATGCGCCATTACTTGAATTTACCTCCAATCCAAGGACATCACAAATGTGGGACATTTGTCTGTTTTAGCCAGACAAATGAGGGCAATTTGTTCTCCCATGAGTTGCATAACTGGAAACATAACACATTTACAAATTGTAAAACAAAAAACGTCGTGTACGGAATAACCTGCCAATGTAACAAACTCTACATTGGGAAAACCAACCATGAGGTACGCCAGGGCATTTACCAACACAAATCGCAGATTCGGAAACGTATAATTACAGCACCTTTGGTGACACATTGGCTGGAAAGTAATCACACAGAAACTGATTTAAAATTGACAGTGATTTCGTCCATTGAACCGAACGACAGAGGAGGCGATTTGGACCGGAAATTGAGTCAGCGAGAGGCATTCCTTAGCGTTAAATTCAACTCTGTATACAATGGCCTTAATTAACTGACAGAGTCACAAAATTTATGAGCATCTCTCACCCCCACTGCTTGATAAGATACATTTATGAGCATCTTTCACCTCTATTGTTTGATTTCATTCATCTAAAAGACCAAAAGTATGGTGGCGCTTAGGTTTCACCATATTCGAGTTTGAAAACTTCTCTGCGATCAGACCGGTATACACTCATCACATAAACATCGACGTCCTGACAGATCTCTAGAGAACATACTTTCTTTCACAAACTATTGACAATTTTTAACAAAATATCCATTCTTCCATTGCTTTTTGAATAACTGGCTTTGGCTTACACATCACTTGAGTTACTATAAAAATTCTTCAGACAGGTGCAAGGTTTACAATGATTACTCATAGCTTCAATTTATTCTGGACTCGTAGTGTTTTTCAATTTTACTCATACCAGTTACAATTTCATGTCTCCCATAGACTGATACACATAGTGTGAGAATTCCTTGTGTATAGACACTTAGGAAAACGTAGGCTACACTAAAACAATTTTTGTCTTATCGTTATGGGATGGACCCTTTCGCACTGACTATTGGCATTACTCACGCGGGAAGCATTCTAGAATGGTAACATAGTTGCTGCACATGACTGCGGTAAATGGAAAAATGCCTACGGGCAGCCGAGACTTGTCCCGATTACAGTAGATGACACAACAAAGTACTGGACACATAAGCTATAAGGATTCCGGGACATCAATAAAGTTGTTCAGTGTTTGAAAAATGAAAAATCACGTAAACCGGAAGTAGCATTAAAATAAGATGCCGAGGAACTGGCCGTTACTCGCGACCTGGATTTGCTTGGAGTGATATCGCTGCGTGGGAAAACAGTGGATATAAGTAAGTGGCCCTTTCTTAATTCATAACTCTGCAGTTTCCAATTCCTTTGCGACATACTGGGAGTAGTACACGAATATGACATTCTGATTTTTCTTTTAATGGCAAACTTTCCTATTGACTCTTAATTGGTCCGCTCTGATTTGCAAGTATCTTTCATTGAGATTGGGCAATATAGTATCTACAGTTTTGTAAAGGCATGTGTTACCACTCGTATCCCTGTCATCACTATTTTACAGGCATGACTGCTTTCATTTCTTCTATTTCTAAACTTTCCCTATTAATAAACCCCTCTACTTCCTCATTGGCGTACGGCACACCATGTGATAAGAGGTGTTACTATATAACAAACACCTGAAACTAACTCGAGTTGCTTGGATTTAACGATTGGAGTTTGTTGGAATCCTGGCAGAGCGAGAACGCAGGAGCGGTTCTCTCGCAACTCTCGCAGTTCATCGTTGTTTTCTTTCCCCTTCATTGCATCATCCCACTGAAGTTAGAGGACACCCTGAAAAATATTGGGTTCAAGAACAATTATACGAGACTCTACATTTCTTTAAATGCTGGTGAGTGCACAAACTTTAGTTCCTTTTGCCACAGTAGAGCAGGTCTCCTTAGTCTGTCGTGTACTTACCTTTTTTGTTCTTTCCTTCTCTAAGTTCTACTCCTGTTTATGTCTCCCAGACCTTGGCCTCCCTCATCAATCCTAAGACTCTACCGAGATAGACACTGTCTGCTGTCCCCTATCAAGGAACTCCAGGACTCTCCGCCAGTCACCATTATTCCCGACCAAAAAGCAACCGGTGGGGCATACTCACGTCCCTTTCCCCTTGGGATCAATCGCCCATCCTTTTGTAGTCAGTGTGGAGGATTAGTCTGGGGGTGAGAGGGGTGACTTTCTCAGTTTCCGCGGTTCCTGGTTTTCAGGTGAGTGGGGCTGTGACAGCACCGTTCTTTGTAAAAGTAATCCTGTACGCACGAGTTTTATCTAAAACGTCAGTTTTTAATGCATGGTTTTGTTACAAATCTAATCCCTTGGATCGGATGTGCGTTTGTCATACCTCGATACAGAGTGAGCTAGCCAAAGTCTTTGCAATCGTCTATGGGCACCTTCATAAACATAGAGGTGCCCGTAATTGAGACATTGGTTCCTAAAAGCAATTTCGTAACTGTGGGTAATTAGTTGTTTAAACTCTAGTCTTATGGCTCATCTAACAGAGAGCCGTTAGTTTATTACTTCCCGAAATCATTTTTGTTCTGTTTCAGACATAGACAGGCCTCCACTTTGTAGACATTTGCATTGATCTACAAGCTAGTTGCTCAACACATCAGAAAGTATTGGTCTGACCCTTTGGTCTTCTGGCTTATTTAACAGAGAAAAAGTGGTGAAAAATCTGAACAACAAAAGGCAAACCTGAGGTCGCATTTTCCATTACACAAGTACGCATTTTTTCAGACAACACATTGTTTTGTTTTTTCTTTTGTTGACATGACGTGGTAGTTTAAACGATGTATCTTGGATATTGTTTCATAGTGGTGCCCTCGATGGCAATTGTTACCGGCTGGTGAAAAAGTGGATACAAATAAGGAGATTGGAACCTGACTTAAAGAGACTGAGGTAAATGGTTTGGGCTGAATGGGGTCCGAATGGACAACGTGTGAATGTGATCACCCTTTCTGGAAATTATAGTAATTTTTCCTTTTGTTTAAATTTTCAGCTCTCTATTTGTTCTGTGTCCTGAGGAGAACCCGGCAAGTAATCTTACTGGGTTCGAAACATGTCAACTGGTTTACTTTTGACCAAATAGGTGCTCATGTGGATGAGATACTGCTCGTGGTCACCAAACAACTGCGCTTTTTTTGTTAAAAACACGAAGTGAGCAGAGTAGGGTCACCATTTGGCCTTGGCCTCTGAAATAAATTGAAAACGATCAATATAGACAATCTCCAGAGGCATTGTGGGTTTATGAAATTGTGGATATAAAGAACTATAAAGAACCAGAGCGGATAATGTGTGTTATATAATGGTTTATGTTGTTGGGTTCTCAGTGTATGTCAAATTTGTATTAAGATCAATGTTGGAAAATTTAAAAAAAGAATCTCTCTTTTTTCAAAAAAACAATCTAAATAGAACAAAATTAACAAAAAGTAATCAAAATAAAGAAGTTTTTTTCAGATCAGATTGATTAGGCCTTTTTGACCTTGGTACGAAAGGATGAATGTATGAGTATCAGTATTGCCATTCTTTTTGGTGGTTTCTTCTAGAAGTAGTGGCATTTGGTATTGCTTTTACCAAGTCTGCTTCAACTGTTGAAAACCCACACTTTTGCCATAGTGACAAAAAATGCTGTTTTGTTTGCACATAGTTAATTCCAATAAACACTGGCTATAAGTTGTGGGCCAATGATTTGCTAGTCCTAGCTCCTTTTTATTAAGCTTTTTGCACTCACTGTTTGCCATTGCTATTGCAAAACAGTATCTGTTTTCAGTGGAGGCATTCCCCTGGCCTTTCTGTTTTTTAAAGGAGAGCTTTATTTTTAGCAATTGAAAGCCACTGCTGTAAACAATCTTTTATATAGTGTGAATCTCATGATGGGTCACCCTGTAAGTCTACAGTTTCTGTCAAGTATTCAATATCATCTATCTCACCAGAACCAAAACTAGGCCACTGCCCTTCATTCCCTTTCTAAGTCCAAATTGCGTGCAAAAAGGTGTTACATATTCTAAACTATTTGTATCTTTTACAATGTGAGCTGCAGGGCTATCTGGTGGTAATTTAAAATCCTTCTCCAATGACAGTTGTTTAAACAATGTTTTTGTCTTTCTCATCATGTGAGGCCTTACCACCTCTATTGTTCCTTTAGACTTGCCAGTGCCCATTGTGCTCTAGAAAGAAAAATGTGTTAAGTAGTGGATAGAGAGATTGGAATGGAGAAAAATCAACTGCTATAGACCACTCTGACACCACATAAAACTATTTGTCTTCTCTGATGCAGTAATGCAGTATTTTTCATATAATTCAAAGAAACATTTCAAGGAAAACATAGGTGGGACATTACTCCTAAAGATCAACACATAAACATAATTTAAATACAGTCATTGATCAATGACAGAACAGTGCAAATTTGAAAATCATTTCCTTGTGTTTCATTGCCAGACGATAGTCAATACTTCCCACGCTACTCTCTGGGACAGGGGGTGGGGTTTATTGCTTCGTTCCCCCTACCTTTGGGGTCATAAATTATTCTCTAGCACAGGCTGTCCTGGAGTGGAAGTTACGAGGTTCCATAAACCTCAGCCACATATAAATCAATGTATTGATACAGAGAAAATTTAAAACAATTCTCTACAGTCCCTTGATTAATTAAAATGCCAGTTAATGCCCTGTTTTATAAACCCTATGTTCTAACTAAGCATTTGAAGGATTGAAAGGCCACTTGCAACAAGTTAGTCAGCTTGCAGCTTACTTACTAGTGGCATCACACTCCATCAATGCATCCCACTTCTGACACCATCTGTTGGCAATAAATCTTCCAAGCCTCCTCAGAGCGACGCAAAGTAAACACAGACACCAGTTGGTCTCCGAAACAGAGGAAATGTATTTGCAGCTTTCTTGTTTATTGGCATGCCAAGGCAGGTGGCAGACGCACATCCCAGTGTTACGTATTGAAACAAGCTTCTTCTGCCCTCCTCTGACTTTGTGGGGAGCTTATATGTGTCAGAAAGTGCTGTCACCAGTAAAATCCTCAGATGTGGACGAAGTCCATATACAGATATATACAAAATAGAATTGCCATGCAAGCACAAGACATAGAGCAAAATATACTTGTTGCAGTATAAGCAAACAAGGGAACAGAAAATAGGTTGAGCTAAACTTGTAAGAAACAGAGGCCTCAGAGTGTGTATGTTGACAACTGTTAACCAAGGACGTGTCAGAGAGGGCAATAAAGGACTTTGGGCCAGGCTGGAATAGTTTTGTAAAGGAGGGGGGATTTTGGAGCACAGAGCAAGCAGTTTGATCAGAGACAGACATAGCTGGCTCATTGGGTCTGAGATTGTGTGGGGGAGAATTTGAATTGATTCCCTCATCTGAATGAGGCATACATAAGGATATATATTTTTCTTCACAATGGGGGCCTGGGTATGTTCTACACCCAGGCTGTAATGCAACCTGGGTGGAGAGCATGCTATGTGCGCATGAATGTTTGGCTGGCCTGAGACGGCCAAACAAATATTCATTGCCACGTAGGGAGTGAAAACCACTCCCCCAGCTCTTTTAGCAGAGCTGCCTCGCCCCACCCCGCTTCCCAAAGCTACCACGCCCGCTACAAGAAAAAATAAAATGATAATAACATTGAGTTATTATAATTTTATTTTTTCTAATACTGCTGAACAGCAATGGGGCGATGCTCCTCTGCATTAGCAGAGGAGCCACCACTTCCCAATGTGCTCTACCTGCTTGGGTTCTACTGCTCAAAGGTCTCATAGGGTCAAGAAGAAGAGAGCTGCAGGCTGTTGCTCTCTGTCGTCTAAGCCCTTGGAGGGTTTCATATGTGACTTGACAACAACAGCTCTGCCTAAAAAGGTCCCCATCTTCTGCCAGGACTGAACACACCGCAGTGCTTCTATCATCAAGAGAAGCACTGCAAAGCTGCTAGTGGCATTCACATGCACAAAGCAAGTAGTGGTGGGGAGAGAGCGGTGGTGGAATGTTTTGTGCATGTGTGCTGTGTATGCATTAGCATAAATGTGTTTATGCATGTATGAATGAGTGTCTGTGTATATTTATGTGTGTGTGAAGTGCATGTGTGTGTGAATATATGTCCATTGGGGATGAGGCACATTCCAGGCATCTGGGGGGGCACATAATGGCAGTCTGGGTATAAAGTAGACATCCATGTGATTATAGCTCTCCCTCATCATTATGATCATTTGATGATCAACCTTGCCATTTTGATGAACCTGGCATATTGTGCCAATTGGCCAATTGTGAGGATGGCCAGAGTGAAGCCTCCCAAACATTGATTCTGGGGTATCTCAGGATTTAGCTTCAAATAATTACTTCCCTTTCACTTTTTATTAAGTCATTTTGGTGCCCATCCCTCACATAATGGTGGCCTTGTTATATTGGCACACTCCTTGGCATTATGGGTTAAACCCTTTCATATTATCTGTATCTTTTGATTTGTTTGGAACATCCACAGCGTAATGGTGGTTCTGATGTAAAGTGCCCATCCTTGACATATTACTCTTCTCCTTGCAATTATGGTTGTACCTCTGGTATAATGGAAGCCCCAACATACTAAAAGTATCCTTGGCATACTTTTGGCATTAATTGCATTATAGAGGCTTTTGGGATTCAGAGTGTAAGGCTAGATAGGAGAAAGGCCTGTCTTGATGTGGGCTATTACAAAGCTCCCACAAGGTCCAAACAATTTGACTCATAAAAGTAAAATGATTTCTATGTGGAGTCCCTGGCACACTGACAGTAGCAGGCACAAGCCGCAATGCCATCATCACAGAAAATGCCTGTGGTATAAGTCCATAACTAGTCAAAAACTGTTCAATTTAGAAAAAAAGAACTTTAAAGATCCAAACCAATAATTTAAAAGAACATTTAGTAAGAAAAATGTGCCAAAATGAAGGAACTTAGTTATTTCTTAGGTTATATAAAAAACAAAAACACCCCATTTGGATACCACTGGAAAAGGCATTGTGTATTGAGTCCTATGCATACCAGTGGCAGAGCTGTAGGTGGCAGTAAACCAGTAAAAGTTGATGGTTGGTCCCACTGAAAGTGTTTACCTCTGGTAGTCAAAGATTTTCATGGGGATGCAAGCCTGGAAGGTGTAGCCAAAAAGGCTTTCCAAGTTTGTCAGTTGAAATATTCCTTCTTTACCTTTAATTTCATGCCAAAAGGCTCTGAGTGGGAAAAACCACAAGGACAAGGAAACCAATCTCATACATTTTTTTGTCATAGCCTGACACAGTGTACTGCTCCTCTAGGAATTGATTTCTTTCTGTGTCCAAGGATTGCATGGGGAAATTGAGTTTATTTACCTAAAATAAAAAATGCAGTATTCTGAAGTTAAATGTTTTCATTTTCAGAAAATGTCAAATGTTTGTGTACTTTTTATATTAAGTCAAAATATGCGCATTTTAAAAATGGTATGGTGAATAATTTTGAAGACAAAATTACTGCATTTCCACAACATACTTAACGTTTATCATTTGAATGTTGATTTTTGCTAAGTTGGTACTCTAAGGGCCTGATTCATAAACTGTAGTTTGAAGTATAGTAGCTCTACAGTAGTACTTCACACTTAATGCAAAATGCAGTTCACAAATCAATGGGGGGAGACGTCCACCTTCTCTTCCCATATCATTTCAGTGCAGAAATCTCCACCACAGTGTGGAAATCTACACACATGTAGGTAGATGAACTAGTAAAAAATGTGGGAGGAACCGGGAGGAGTATTGGCAAAATCGGGAAAATCGCTACTAAGTGGGGGAAATCTAAGGAGAGGTTTGGGAGGGACATGCTAGCACAAAACACACACGCACAGAAGAGAAAGACAATTCCAATTCACAAAATACACTTCGAATGTGTCAAGTCAAAACAGATCGAAATGTATATTCTTTCGAGCCAAGCAACATGCTTGGAAACCACTCCTACAAAGATTATATATATATATATATATATATATATATATATATATATATATATATATATATATATTCACTGAAAAAAACATAGGTTTCAGGGGCGTTATAGTTAGCTGGACATTTCCCTTGTACAAAACCCTAGAAATTCCCCTGTTATAGTTAGTTCAGCTAACTACAACTCGCGCCCCCGCAATGCACTGCTGATGACGTCACATATTACATCACTCATGACATGGTCAGTGACATCACTGATGACATCACTGATGACATCTCAAATGACATCACTGATGAAATCACTGATGATGTCATCCAGTGAGTCTGTTTCTGTAAAGTTTTAATATGTTTAATATATATAAGGAAAGGCCTGTTGAAGAATGAGTGGGTGTACAAGTGTGTGAATGGATGATTTTCTAGGTGCGTAACTGACTCTATAAGTGAGTCATTAAATGTATCTTACTGCAGACTAGTGACTAAACTGTGTGAATGTCTGTATATGTTTGTGTGTTGGTGTATAAGTGGCTGCATGATTTTGTCAATAGCTATATGAATGTCTATATGGGTTTTTGATTGGTTGTCTGAGTATCTGTATGGGCGCCTGAGTGTTTGTGTGGGTAGGGTGTGTGTGACTCTGTGCATAGATGTGTGAGTGGGTGATTCTATGAGTGCATGGTTTTAAGAGTGCAACTGTGATGGACTGTATGGTTGATTGAGTGTATGTGTAACGCCCTGAACGTCTCAGGATCGTTTAACAGACACGATAATGAGAACGCAACCACTTGTGAAGGTTTAGTTATTTTAATGAAGGCAAAAATAATACAAGGAATAAACAAAGGTTATAGTCACTGGAATCCTCCAGGCTAAGTACGTTACCAGCCCACAGCACGGATGGTCCTAACCGTCCTCTGCATATACGCCGATCCCGGCGTATGCCAACAGAGGGCAGAAATGAAACGGCCGACAATGCCAATCGGTAGGCTGTGAGGGGCACGAAGAGTGTTGGGGAGAATCGAGGAGTCAGGGAAACACCCAGCCGGGGTCTCTACCTGAAGGGAGCAGCCGCTCAACCTCTTCCTCAGACTGCACCGGGACGCGGAGTCACCTCCTGGTGATGCGTCACCGATACCCCAATCACAAGCAAAGAAGACTGAACCGAGAGCAGCCGCTCGATCGATCCTGTGGACTTCCAAGTCTGTAACGCGGCAAACACCTCCTGGTGTGCGTTACAGCTGGCAGTCCCTGTATCTCTGGTCGGGCTGGGAGTTACGACTCCAACCAGCAAAAGCGCCACTGCGCTTTGACTCAGCCGAGTCAAAAAGCGAAGCTCAATGGTTATCCGGTAGAGCTTCCGGGTCCTTCACAGGTGACGATGGGGCAAGACACGGCCCAGGGAGTAACGACTCGACCTACCTCCGTTCTTGCCTTACTGGAGCACCACTCCGGAACACTGCTCTTCACTAAGCAGGTACGTCGGTGTAAACACAATATCCGACAGCGTTGTACCTCCCGGTTCCTCCCTTTATAGGGCGTGTTTTCCTTGAGTTATGTAACAGCTCTCCTGTTTACATAAGGGCGTGTTTTCCTTGAGTTATGTAACAGCTCTCCTGTTTACATAAGGGTGTGTTTTCCTTGAGTTATGTAACAGCTCTCCTGTTTACATAAGGGCGTGTTTTCCTTGAGTTATGTAACAGCTCTCCTGTTTACATAAGGGCGTGTTTTCCTTGAGTTATGTATCAGCTCTCCTGTTTACATAACCTCTCAACCGCTAAGCATCCTGGGAGATGTAGTCCGTTTTCGCTGGTTACCGTTTTCCTCCCCTCGCATGACAGGAATTCTTGACAGTACATCCTCCCTCTCAGCGGCTCCCCACGGGTCCAGCGCTGGCAGGAAAACGCCGATGGAACAAGGAGACCAAGCGCGGAGCATGAACCCCTTCAGCCGGTTCCCATGACTGCTCCTCCGGGCCATAGCCTTTCCACGCAACCAGGTACCACAGCTTCCCCCTGCGCCATTTGGACGCCCGTATGCCCGACACTTCATACTCCACCTCCGACTCCACGCATACCGGCCTAGGTGTCCCAGACGGCTTGGAGGGTGCTGGTTTGAGCAATGATACATGAAAGACAGGGTGTATCCGCAATGACTGGGGCAAGCACACCTTCACGTTCACGGGACCCATACACTTGGTAATTCGATAGGGGCCCATGTACTTGGGATGGAACACACTGTTCTTTCGAAACCTCATGTTTCTTGTGGATATCCAGACGTAGTCTCCAGTGCGGTACAGTGGCCCGGGCCTTCTCTTCCTGTCTGCCGCAGCCTTGTATCTTCTCTTGGCCTCTATTAGGACAGCCCTTGAGTGCATCAACGTGTCTTTTATGTGTGCCACCCTGTCCGCTGTGGCGGGAATCCTGTCCTCTCTGAACGGATGTAGAAATGGCAAGAACCTGGGATGTTGGCCATAGTTGCTATAGAACGGAGATGACTGTGTGGAGCTGTGAGTGGCGTTGTTATAGGCTATCTCTGCAACCCATAGCAAGTCGACCCATTCTTCCCTGCCCTGGTCCACAAAACATCGCAGATACTGTTTGAGCGTTTGGTTCAGGCGCTCGGTTTGGCCGTCCGTTTGAGGGTGGTAGCTGGTGGACAGGGCGGTCTTAACATGCAGCGCAGTGCACCAAGTCTTCCAGAATTGCGCAGTAAACTGCGACCCCCGGTCCGACACGATCACCCCAGGTAATCCATGCAGTCGTACCACATTCTTTAGGAGTAGTGACGCCAATTCCCCGGCCGTAGGGACTCTCTTGCAGGGGATGAAGTGCCCCATTTTCGTCAAGTAATCCACCACCACCAGTATTGCCGTCATCCCCTGGTCTACCGGTAGGCCCACCACGAAGTCCAGTGATATGCTATCCCATGGTCTATCCGGGGTCGGAAGTGGATGTAAGAGCCCTTGGGTTCGGCCATGGTCGGCCTTCATGGTAGCACACGTAGGACACTCCTGTCCCCACCTCCTGACGTCCACTCTCATGGTTGGCCACCAGAAATGCCGTCCCATGCTAGCCACCGTTTTTTCAAAGCCCAAATGACCTGCGCATGGAGAGTCATGGCACCAGATGAATGCTTGTTTCCTTAGCCTAGGCGTGGGTATCAATAGGCACCTGCCCTTCAGGGGTATCCCGTCCTTCAGCTGCCATTCTCTGTGACTGAGGAGCCACCTCCGCCATGCGAATGACCTGATCCCTCTCTTTATTCCCCTCAGGAAAGTATCCGGTTGGATAACCCCCAATACCATCCTCGGGGAAATGATGGAATGCTCGGTCGCAGGCAATGGTTCCTTAACTGCAGATTGACGGGACAGGTCGTCCGCCCTCCGGTTTTCCGTCCCCGGCCGATATGTGATGCGGAAGTTGAACCCCGCAAAGAAGATCATCCACCGCAGCTGTCTGGGAGAAAGGTGTCTTGTGGCCGTCATGAACTGTAGGTTCCGATGGTCCGTGTACACCGATACCACATGTCTTGCCCCCATCAACCAGTGCCTCCATTCGGTGAAGGCGTCCTTGATTGCGAGAAGCTCCTTCTCCGCAATATGGTAGTTGCGTTCGGCGTCGAGTTTGCGGGACATGTACGCAACGGGATGAAGCACCCCTGTGTCGTGGTTGCGTTGGGACAAGATAGCCCCCAGCGCCACATCCGATGCGTCCGCTTCCACCACGTAGGGGAGATCCGGATCGGGGTGAGCCAACACCGGCGCCTTACCAAAGGCGCTTTTCAGGGCCTCAAAGGCTGTGTTCGCTTCAGGGGACCAGACAAACTCCTTGGACTTCCTCAGTAGCTGTGTGATTGGGGCCACCAATCCTGAAAATCCATCTATAAACCGCCTGTAAAAGTTGGCGAAGCCAATGAAACTTTGGACGTCCTTCACGCTTTGGGGCACCGGCCATTCTTTCACCGCCTTGATCTTTCGTTCTGCCATCTCCTGTCCCTCTGGACTCAGCATCACTCCGAGGAATTCCACGGATGTGACGTGGAAGTCACACTTGCTGAGTTTACAAAACAGCATGTTTTCCCTCAGCTTTTGGAGCACAGCTTTGACGTGGTGTACGTGCTCCTCCTCACTGGACGAATAGATGAGGATGTCGTCGATATATACGACCACGTAGATATCCAACTCCTCTCTGAATACCTCATTCAAAAAGTACTGAAAGGCTGCCGGGGCGTTGCACAGACCGAACGGCATGACGAGGTACTCAAAAAGGCCGAACCTGGTCTTAAAGGCTGTCTTCCACTCGTCTCCGTCCCTCATGCGCACCAGATGGTATGCCCCTTTCAAATCCAACTTGGTGTAGATACGAGCTTTCTTGACCTGTTCCAGAAGTACACTGATGAGAGGCAAGGGGTACCGATTCTTTACGGTTATCGCATTCAATACCCTAAAGTCCACACAGGCTCTCAGCTCCCCATTAGCCTTCGGGATGAAGAAGAGTGGCGAGGCGGCCGGAGACTTGGACGGGCGGATGAATCCTAGCTTGAGGAGTTTATCCAGGTACCCCCGGAGATGCACGTTTTCAGGCTCCGTCAGGGCATACAGCCTGCCGCTGGGAATGCTGGCCCCTGGCACCAGGTCGATCTGGCAGTCAAACTGTCTATGTGGTGGTAGCACTTCCGCCTTCACCTCATCAAATACATCCTCAAAACTGTGATAAGCCTGGGGGAGAGCCACATCTTTTTCTGCCGCTGTAGCCACCGTCTGACTCCCGCTCTCATCTGCGTCAAGGGATTCCGTTCTTATTCCACAATGCAGGATGCAATACGGTGATGTCAGTTCGATGCGATGTGTTGGCCAATCCACAGAGGGGTTGTGTTTCTGTAGCCACGGCAATCCCAATATGACGCCATATTGGGGCGCTCGGATGATGTTAAAATCGATTTGTTCCAAATGGTTCCTCCCACATCTCATCGGAAGGACCCCCGTGTGCTGCCCGATGGGCCCCGTCACCAATCGCCTTCCGTCTACAGCATAGACGTCTTCGGGTACAGCTTTGGGAAGAAGCACTAGCCCTAGCCTGCATGCCTCGGTGTGGTCCATAAACATGCCAGTGGCCCCTGAATCCACCATGGCCACAACGGGTATCCACTGGTCATGCACTCCCACGTGCACCGTGAGAAACAGGTGTCGTTGTCCCTTAGTGACCGAGTTGGAAAGTGAAGGGATGGATGAGTGACTCCGAGATGCCCCTTCTTTGGTCTGGGAGTCCTCTAGTTTTCCGCCGGTACGTCCACCACGGCTGTTACCGACCGGTTGGCCCGATAACGTGACGTCTTCGGTTTGGCAGGGCATTCACGTACGTAGTGGCCTTTTTTGCCACAATATAGGCACAATCCTTGTTTACGGCGTGACTCTTTCTCCGTGGCTGTGAGGCTCGCTCGTATTGCGCCGATGTCCATGGGTTCTCCCTTGGATGCGGTGGCAGTTTCAGGACTTCCCACTGTCACATAGGATGGAAGGGATTTTCCTTTTCTCCCATGATCCCCCTTTCTTTCACTTAGCCTATGTTCCAGCCGTAATACCAGGTTGATAAGGCCCTCACATGTCTTGGGTTGTGGGTCAATATGAGCCACGGCGTCCTTGAGCTCATCACACAGCCCGTGATGGAAGAGCGCCGTCTGTTTAGCAACAGGCCGCTTGGTTTCCGCAACCAGCCTTCGGAACGCGTTGAGATACTGCACCAGGTCGTTGGATCCCTGTCTCAACTCAAGCATTTCACGGTCCGCCGTGTACGAGTCAGCCCTTCTGTCGAAGACCTTCAGGAATTCCTCGCGAAAAGCACCCCAATCACATAAGATGGGGTCGTCCCTGCTCACCAGAGGTACGGCCCATTGTGCCGCGTTTCCAGCCAGATAGGATATAAGGAAAGCCACACGAGCCAGACTCGTGGGGAACGCCCTTGGTTTGCACGATAAATGTAGCGCCACTTGTGTGAGGAATACCTGCACTGTGTTAGGATCCCCACTGTACCTCTCTGGTGTTGCCAAGGGGACGGCTACCGGCATTTCCACTACTACCGCAGGGGTCTGGTTCATGAGGGAGGTGCTGGGCGTGAGCGGGTCCAATTGGATAGCATCCAGTCTGGCTTTTACATCGGCTGTTTCTTGCCTGGAGGCAGCCAATTCAATTTGCACGGTCGCTAAAGCAGCCAGCACATCATCAAGTGTTGCCATGTCTGTTATCGACCGGGAGACAGTTAGTGTTATTAAGGTCGGATATTTTGTAACGCCCTGAACGTCTCAGGATCGTTTAACAGACACGATAATGAGAACGCAACCACTTGTGAAGGTTTAGTTATTTTAATGAAGGCAAAAATAATACAAGGAATAAACAAAGGTTATAGTCACTGGAATCCTCCAGGCTAAGTACGTTACCAGCCCACAGCACGGATGGTCCTAACCGTCCTCTGCATATACGCCGATCCCGGCGTATGCCAACAGAGGGCAGAAATGAAACGGCCGACAATGCCAATCGGTAGGCTGTGAGGGGCACGAAGAGTGTTGGGGAGAATCGAGGAGTCAGGGAAACACCCAGCCGGGGTCTCTACCTGAAGGGAGCAGCCGCTCAACCTCTTCCTCAGACTGCACCGGGACGCGGAGTCACCTCCTGGTGATGCGTCACCGATACCCCAATCACAAGCAAAGAAGACTGAACCGAGAGCAGCCGCTCGATCGATCCCGTGGACTTCCAAGTCTGTAACGCGGCAAACACCTCCTGGTGTGCGTTACAGCTGGCAGTCCCTGTATCTCTGGTCGGGCTGGGAGTTACGACTCCAACCAGCAAAAGCGCCACTGCGCTTTGACTCAGCCGAGTCAAAAAGCGAAGCTCAATGGTTATCCGGTAGAGCTTCCGGGTCCTTCACAGGTGACGATGGGGCAAGACACGGCCCAGGGAGTAACGACTCGACCTACCTCCGTTCTTGCCTTACTGGAGCACCACTCCGGAACACTGCTCTTCACTAAGCAGGTACGTCGGTGTAAACACAATATCCGACAGCGTTGTACCTCCCGGTTCCTCCCTTTATAGGGCGTGTTTTCCTTGAGTTATGTAACAGCTCTCCTGTTTACATAAGGGCGTGTTTTCCTTGAGTTATGTAACAGCTCTCCTGTTTACATAAGGGTGTGTTTTCCTTGAGTTATGTAACAGCTCTCCTGTTTACATAAGGGCGTGTCTTCCTTGAGTTATGTAACAGCTCTCCTGTTTACATAACCTCTCAACCGCTAAGCATCCTGGGAGATGTAGTCCGTTTTCGCTGGTTACCGTTTTCCTCCCCTCGCATGACAGGAATTCTTGACAGTATGTATGGGTGTGTTAGTGATTGAATGTATATCTCAGTTGTACATGTGTCAGTAACTACATATGTGAAACGCAGGGTATATGTGTGTAAGAGTATATAACTATCTATATGTGAGAGTGTGTGATTGCGGGAGTGGCTGTATGGATGAGTGTGTGCTTGTATCAGTAATTGTATAAGAGCGTCAGAATTTGTTAGTATTTTTATGAGTAAGTGAACTTGAGTGTGTTTAACTGTATAGGTGAGTAAATTGGACTGTGATTAATTATTTGCATGACTGACTAGGTGTGTCAGTACCTCAATGGATGATTGGCGGTGTGTGAGTGTCTTTATAGGTGTATAAATGCATATAATAGTCCTGTACGGAGTGACTGTAAGTATGAGTGACTGTACAAGTGAGTGAGTGGAGATGTATGTAGACCTAAGAGTCAATGAGTGGGTATGTAGTTATTGGTATTGGAGTATCTATGGTTTTCAAAATTGCCGTCTGAAATTTTGAGCCTGTGTATCAAAGGTTATATTAGGGTGTGAGAAGATGCACTAATTTATCATATGGATGACGTCATCAGTGATGTCATCAGTGATGTCATTTGAGATGTCATCAGTGATCAGTTATGTCACTGGCCATGTCATGAGTGATGTAATATGTGACATCATCAGCAGTGCATTGCGGGGGCGCGAGTTAGTTAGCTGAACTAACTATAACAGGGGAATTTCTAGGGTTTTGTACGGGGGAAATATCCAGCTAACTATAACGCCCCTGAAACCTATGGTTTTTTTCAGTGAATTTCTAAGGTTTTTTAAATGCCAATTCCTAACTATAACGCCCCTGAAACCTTTGGTTTTTTTCAGTTAATTTTTTAAAGGTTTTTTAAATGCCAATTCCTAACTATAACGTGCATGAAACCTATGGTTTTTTCAGTGAATTTCAAAGGTTTTTTAAATGCTAATTCCTATCTATAACTTATCTCTAAAGATATCATGTTTAATGATTTTCATTGAATTTCTATATTTTTCAAATTCAGTGTGTCAATTTCATTAATTATGTTTTTTTGAAATTCTTTTTTATCACCATTTTTTAAACTTATTTTTTCAATTAATTCTTTTAAAAATTAAAAAATATTATTTGTTTTTATTGGGTTTTTCAAACATATTTTTTTTATATTTTTAAAAATATTTTTTTAACTATATGTTCAAAACTTTATTTTATATATATTTTTTCCATGTTTTTGGATCCGCGCACCCTATGCGCACCGTTCTCGATCCCTACGCATTAGCATCCGCGCATGGTATGCGTTGGGTACGTGTTTAGTGCGCGATCGCAATGCGACTCCCAGCCTATACGCGACACGTTCGATGTACGTAACACGAAGTTTACGCGCTTCCGCGATGCGTCATCTGCGTCTATGACGCGGTAGGTGCGCGGATCCCGCAAAATATTTAACATTTAAAAAAACATATATGTATTTCATGTGAATATTAATTGAAGACAAACTCTAAACTAGTCTTAAAAGTAATATATTCTTACATCTAATTCTATATTTTTTTTTAATTCAATTTCGCGTATGCGCGCTGGGTGCGTGCTGCGTATGCGCACGGTGCGCGGATCCCTTGTGACCTGCAAAAAAAGAGATTTGATTGGTTCATTACACTTCCTGTTCTAAGTATTGAAAGACCCCACCCAATTCAATCATTCTTCTTTCACCTTCTTTGGAGGAGCATCTCTTTGCAGAGAAGAAGATTTTTTAGACTAAGTTTACACTTAGCTCTAACTTTTTTCAACTAAAAATGGCTTCAGGCCAGCAGGCATCACCTGCATCTCCTCATTCATCTGAGGATGAATTTTTGGAGGAGGCACCACGCCCACAACGTTTTTCTTCAGTGGTGTGAAAATGTTTTACTTTTCCCGAGGGGCAAACAAAGACCAATGCCACCTTGGTCACGTGCAAGATCTGCAAAAGAGTGCTGTTGCGAGAGGATCCTAACAAGAAATACTCGTGCGGCATGGCAAGTATGATGAAGCACCTAAGGACCCTTCATCCGAACAATCTTGCACGAGCAGAGTGCAAACGGATGAGAAACACTCCTGCTCCTGCGCCTTCTACCTCATCGCAGCCGAGCACTTCAAGAGTGCATCCATCAGCCCAAAACTTGGACATCCGTCCTCAATTTCAATATTTAAAAGTGCTCTGCACTAAGTGCAATGCGACGGTGAGCAGTCGATCGATCTGACCTGCCGCCGGCAAGAAAGTCACAATTGCTAGTTTTTTGGGGTTTTTTTTTTTGTTCCCTGAAGTTCATTGTTTGGTTCCTCCTGGTTTTTATTTTTCCAGAAAAACCAAAAAAATCACAAAATTGTTAGAAAAACCAAAAAAAATATATGAAAGAAGAAAAAAAAAAGTTCTTCTAAGAACTAACTTTCCTGGTTTAAAAAAAGACCTACATTTCTTTGTTAGTGTGTGAAAGTTTAGATGAATATATGTGTAGTACGTAATTGACTGAATGAATGCATTAGTAGCGTATGGTGAATGTATAAGTGCAGAACTATGAGGGAGTGCTGCAGCATCACACAGTAACCTCTTTAACTGCAGTGTGCTGTAGTACTTCCGAAGCACAGGGATGCAACATATGTACATAAATATGTTGCAAATCTATGCTTCTCTCTGCACGGCTGCTTAAACTGCAGCCATGTGGTGACACAGGCACCCTTGCACCATAGTGCAAGGATATCTGTGTCATGTGCTGTTTGTTTTTCTACAGGAAGACACACCTTCCTGCACAAAAACAATGAGAAAATGCATTTTTCTCCTTCAATGTATGCTGAACATTTCAGCATGCATTGAAGATATAAAAATGTGGAGAAATGAAAACAATTCTCCTTGTTGTGCTTTCCTACACCAATTTTAGAATGGTGCAGCATTCACACACATATCGAGATTTATGATTTATGATAAATCTAGACATGTGTCTTGTTCTATGAGTATTCAGTGCAATCATGCACAACACTTATAAAACACCCTTTCAATGCAAAGTGGTGTGCATAATGAGGTTGTATTTACATGGAGTATAAAAAGTGCACAGAGTGCCTTTTCCTCTCTTTGTAAATATGAAAGAGTGTCTTGCGCAATAACTATGTTACAAAAAGTGACATATTTCCGGTTTTAAAATTCCTTGTGAATGATAGAAGGTAAGCACAGAGTTTTGTCTGCAAAGATGTTCAAAGAAGAATGATTGAAATGATTGCGGTCCTTCAATAGGTACAATGGGAAATATTATGAACCCCTCAAATCTCTTTTTTTGTAGGTCACATGATATCTGATTATGGTCAGATTTCAAACTACATAGGTATAAACAGAGTGTTTTTAGAAACGTGTTTCAACTTTGTATCTTCTTGCAGACCTCCTCATTCTGCATATTGAGACTTAGTTAAACTTACCTTCACAGTAATAGGAATAACAAATGGTATACATTTTTTTCAGATTTTCATTGCAATCTAAATTCATATAAATTGCTCATTTTAAAATTTGGATCTGTGAAAGAAAAGGGAAAAAAAATTATAACATGTAATAATACATTTTTTACAACACAGCATAATTTCCACAAAGTAATTTGTTTGCCTTTTTTGCTGTTCTCAGAATATGTTGGATTTCACTAGAAATAGTGATTTCAATCGTACTCATCACTTAACAGCGGGCAAAAAAAAAACAATCAGAAAGATTGTTAAAAAAAAACAACATGCTATTCTCAGTAAAATACCACAAGATACAAATCACACATATATAAAATGCTTATGGCTAACAAAATTTTATAAGTTTAACTTACAAAAACTGTAAATGTTGCCGCTTTAAAATATTCACCGAATCTGAGGATGAATTTTTGGAGGAGGCACCACGCCCACAACGTTTTTCTTCAGTGGTGTGGAAATTTTTTACTTTTCCCGAGGGGCAAACAAAGACCAATGCCACCTTGATCACGTGCAAGATTTGCAAAAGAGTGCTGTCGCGAGGGGATCCTAACAAGAAATACTCGTGCGGCACGGCAAGTATGATGAAACACCTAAGGACCCTTCATATGAACAATCTTGCACGAGAAGAGTGCAAACGGATGAGAAACACTCCTGCTCCTGCGTATTTCTGAGTTTCTTTTCTTTTTCTTTTTTTTTCTGGCATGATTTCTCTATTTTAACGTTGAAAAACAGTATCTGTAAAAAAGAATCACAAATAAATGTATATTAATAACTTTCAAATGTATACTATTCCATTACTATACAAACACATTTTATATAAAAACTGACTAAGAAACTATAGCCCTGAACCACAAGTGTGACGATGGTTAAAACACTACATGCGTAGTGCATACTACTTTGAAGCAGTTCATGCCCTAAAGCCTACCTCACTAAAAGACTACATGCTAACTGACTGAATGATTACAGTACTATAAGGAGACACACTGGGTGAGTAACAGGGTGTTTGCTAGAAGTGTATGAATACTGACTGGGGAATTGAAGGTGTGAAAGACAACTGTGTAGGTGGTTAAGAGGACTGCATATATAGTGGATAGGCGTTTGAAGCAGTCCATGTGCTAAGGCCTGGCTCACTGCATGAGTACTTGGGTACTGACTGAATGATTAGAGTACAGCAAGGAGAGTGCCTGGGTGAATTTATAAGTGGTTGGCTTTTGGCACAGTGAATGGATTAGTACTTGGTACTGAATGGGTCACTAGAGGAGTGCAAAGGGAGTGACAGGATGTTTGCTGGACTGTATGGATACTGACTAGGGAATTGAAGGTGTGAAACACAAGTGTATAGTATGTTAGAAGACTGCATGCATACTGCATAGGCATTTGAAGCAGTCTATGTGGTAATGTATGGTTCACAACATGAGTACTTGGAAACTGACTAAATCATCAGACTACTGCTAGGACAGTGCCTGGGTAAAACTTTTAAATTTTCAGTTCTGGCGCAGTGAAGAGAATAGTACATGGTACTGCACTTTAGTGTCAAACCCTGACTCATTTTATCAATGCATAAGCAAAGACTAGCTTCTAATGCTACTAAAACTTGACAACATGACCGGTTTTAAAACAGTTATCTGTCAGCAAATACACGATGTTACCAAATGCTTCTCTCACAATCCTTACCCAAATGCACACAGACTCAAAGTGTGATTTTAGACAAGCAACACTATCCTAGGAGTTTACCAAAACTGATTCACTAGTCTAGAAGAGGTAAGGGTACTGCACACAATCTACATATTTAAGTACAGCACATTAGTGTCAAAGCATGACTCATTTTATCAATGCATAAGCAAAGACTGGCTTCTAATGCTACTAAAACTCGACAACATGACAGGTTTTAAAACAGTCATCGGTCAGCAAATACACGATGATACCAAATGCTTCTCTCACAGTGGTTCCCAAATGCACACAGACTCACAGTGTGATTCTAGACAAGCAACACTATCCCTAGCAGCTTACCAAAACTCATTCACTACTGTGCAAGGGGTAAGGAGACTGCACACAATCTACATATTAAAGTACAGCACATTAGTGTCAAAGCATGACTCATTTTATCAATGCATAAGCAAAGACTGGCTTCTAATGCTACTAAAACTTCACAACATGACAGGTTTTAAAAGAGTTATCTGTCAGAAAATACATGATGTTACCAAATGCTTCTCTCACGGTGGTTCCCAAATGCACACACACTCACAGTGTGATTCTAGACAAGCACCACTATCCCTAGGAGTTTACCAAAACTCATTCACTACAGTGGAAGTGGTAAGGGAACTGCACACAATCTACATATTTCAGGACTGCACTTTTGTGTCAAAGCCTGACTCATTTAATCAAAGCATAAGCAAAAACTGCCTTCTAATGCTACTAAAACTTGACAACAAAAGAAAGGTTTTAAAACAGTTATCTGTCAGCAAATACACGATGTTACCAAATGCTTCTCTCACAGTGGTTCCCAAATGCACACAGACTCAGTGTGATTCTAGACAAGCAAGACTATCCCTAGCAGCTTACAAAAACTCATTCACTACTGTGCAAGGGGTAAGGAGACTACACACAATCTACATATTAAAGTACAGCACATTAGTGTCAAAGCATGACTCATTTGATCAATGCATAAGCAAAGACTGGCTTCTAATGCTACTAAAACTTGACAACATGACAGGTTTTAAAACAGTTATCTGTCAGCAAATACACAATGTTGCCAAATGCTTCTCTCACAGTGGTTCCCAAATGCACACATACTCACTGTGTGATTCTAGACAAACAACACTATCCCTTGCACTATACCAAAACACATTTCTTCATCTAGAAGGAGTACTACATTTTAGTGTAGAAACATAACTCATTTCACAAATTCATAAACAATGACTGGTTTCTAAGTCTACCAAAATATAAAAACAGCACAGTTATCTGTCTGCAAACACATGAAAAACATAAATGGTTATCACAGAATGGTTTCTACATGCACACACACTGTCAATAAGATTGTAGAGAAAAAAGTACTCCCTACACTTTAGCAGGAGAAATACATTAGTCTGATTAAAATCCAAATAGTCTACATACATCCCCTCACAATTAAATAACTCACCTTTCAAGTTGTTTTGTAGATTAAGAAGTATATCAGTCACACACCAGATATCAGTCACACACCAGATTTTCTTATACAGAATCTCTGCACTGTGCACCTCTCAGCAAAACCAAAGAATGGCGAAGTTTCCCTTTCATTTTCCACACATATACATGTAAACATCAAATCACATTCCTTCACAAATAAATTCAAAAGCAAACACACATTTCTATTGGTTAAACATTTCAACCCTTTCCAAATGACATAAATTTGAACCCTTCCCCCAATCTGCCTTCTGCCTGTTACCATAGAAACAGGTCATGGAACACTGTACTGAGCACACAGGTCACAAGTTCAGCACACAATGTTGCTAATCAAGACAGCAAGTGTGCTTGACTTTTCAACATATCAGCTTATCATATATAAAGTTACTCAGTTTTTGTTAACCAATAAGAATCATGCATTTAAAAAACAGAAACATGCACCCTACCTTTCAGTGTAGAAAGTTGTCAAACAACCAATGATTTCTTGTCTTTTTTCAAAACTGCATCTTAGCCACCATTTTAGAAACATCTTACTTTCCAAACTGCCATTTCATTTACAGAGACCATCTGAGTGCATCCAGACCTCCTTTCAAGATGCTTAGAGTGTGGATTGTGGGACACAGCTATATTTTCTGGAGCCAAAGGTATGCAGAAAACAAAGGCATTCACAAAGACCTAGGTTTGCCAAATGTAGACATTAAATGGATTGGACCGAGAGGGTTAAAGTGGCACCAATTGATGCCATTGGTGAAATCCTTCATGTATATCAAACACCCTGACCTCATAATAGTGCACTGTGGTGGCAATGACCTAGGCACTTTGACTGGGGTAGGTCTGGAAATCCTTATGAAGGACACCTTTGCAGAACTGATTTCACTTTTCCCCAAAACTGCCTTTGTGTATTCTAACATATGCCAAAGGCAGAAATGGAACTGGTCCGATCATTTTTGTCCACAAATTGAGAAAGCTAGGAAACAAGTGAATAAATCTGTTTCTGCTTTTCTCCGAGACTATAGAATGGGGTCCATTTACAATAACAATCTGCGCTATCATATGCTCGAGATGTATAGGAAAGATGGAGTACACTTTACTGATGAAGGAAACAGAGTCTTCCTCAACAACTTTAGACTCTGTATAGGTACTTACTTATAAGTACCAAAAACTCTCAATGAACACAACCCATCTTTTTAGAGCCACTCAAGAACAAAACACTTAAGCTTGATCTTTATCTCCCAAAAATTTCAATTTTTTTTCCTTGGATCCGCGCACCCAACGCGAGAGAATCCGTGCACCCAACGCGTTAGGAGGCACGCACCCTGCGTGCATTTTGCCGTTTTTGTTTTTTAAAAAGGGGGCCCCAGGGGGTCCTTCTGGGACCCCCTAAGCACCTCTAGAGGGTCAGAGTATTTCCACTCTGCCCCCTTTATATGTTTTACACACTTATTCCCCTTGCTTCTTCAGCCTAGCTTCTACCGAGGCAGAAAATGGCCGCCAACAGTTCCTGGTTTCGAATGTAGACAGACACTCGACAGCCAATTAGCATTCAGCGCATGATCGGGAGGGTGCGCGCTCGGTTCGGGGAGGGTGCGCCTACGGTGCGGGTAGGGTGCGCGGATCCTCCCCGGCCATAGATATCACTAACTTTTTTACCCTAATTTTCTCAGGAACTACTGAACAGATTCACACCATTTATGCAAAAGCCACGAGTCTGAACTGAGGACTAGCTCTTCGCCAAATTTGGTGTCATTCCGTTCAGCGGTTCAGGCTGTAGCTGCGACAACTGATCCTATGGGAAATTGCATGGGGAAAACGTGCTTTGGGACCCCCTTTTTTCTCAGTCCCCGCTTGACGAATCACCACGAAACTTTCAGGGTAGGAGCGGAGCGGAGCTGGCCAAAAGTTTGGAAAATTTCGCGAGGATTCAACAACCGGCGCCAGACTTATTGGGAATAGAATGTTGCGGATTTCCTATGGAAAATAGGTCCTAACTATAACTATCTACTGGCGACCGCCAGTAGATAATATATATATATATATATATATATATATATATATCAAACAAAGAGACGCTGGAACTCTGCTTGATGCACGGGCACTTTATTGACATAAAGAGGCGGGAGCACCTGACGCGTTTCGGCTTCAATAAGCCTTATTCATAAGTTGGACAAACCACTTCGATTGACCCCAGCTGTTAATCAAAGTTCACCTGATTTAGTGGCCCTGAGGTCCTTCCAAGCCCATAATGCATCACGCTAGAATATGGAAATACGGAATGGACTGCGGCGCGAGTTATCAACCCTCGTATGTTCGTCACAGCACTGCAGCCGCTGATGTAATTATCTGCCTCGTGGTGCATTGCATAATGGTGTTCCAGATAGCTCACACGTAATCCCAATGTCTTTGAGGTGCCGGTGCACTAAGCCAGCAAGAGTAACGCCTCTCGTCTCCCTTTCTTGTCATCACCACATTCCATTTACCTCAGGATAATCCTTTTCTTAATCGCGGTTGGGGCCAGCGGGTCATGCTCACACAACTGCAGCAGCAGACCCAGTTCAATTCTCCAACTAGGTTAGCCACCGACCCTGCAGGGCGTTTCCAGCAAACACAGGCGCAGAGAGTCCTGTCATTCAATTAAAACAAAGAGACGCTGGAACTCTGTTTGATGCATGGGCACTTTATTAACATAAAGGGACGGGAGCACTTGACGCGTTTCAGCTTCAATAAGCCTTATTCATAGGTTGGACAAACCACTTCGATTGACCCCAGCTGTTAATCAAAGTCCACCTGATTTAGTGGCCCTGAGGTCCTTCCATGCCCATAATGCATCAAGCTAGAAAATGGAAATACGGAATGGACTGCAACGGGAGTTATCAACCCTTGTATGTTCGTCAGACCACTACAGCCGCTGATGTAAGTATCTGTCTCGTGGTGCATTGCATAATGGTGTTCCAGATAGCTCACACGTAATACCAATATCTTTGAGTTGCCGGTGCACCAAGCCAGCAAGAGTAACACCTCTCGCCTCCCTTTCTTGCCACCACTGCATTCCATTCTAAATGGGAGGAAATTAAGGAGGGGTTTGGGAGGGACATGCTAGCACAAAACACACACGCACAGAAGAGAAAGAAAATTCCAATTCACAAAATACACTTCGAAAGTGTCAAGTCAAAACGGATCGAAATGTATATTCTATCCAGCCAAGCAACAAATTGTCTTTCTCTTGTGTGGGTTGTGGGTTGTGTTTTGTGCTAGCATGTCCCTCCCAATATATAAAATATTCACTGAAAAAAACAGAGGTTAAAGTAACATTATGGGTAGGGGAAATGTTCAGTAACAATGTAACGTTTTGAACTCTAAAAACCACAAAAATTCCCCAGTTATTGTTATAGTTATCTCAAGTAACCATAACTCCTGCCTTAAGCTAATTATAACTCGCGCCCCCACCATGCACAGTATTCCCATCAATAATTTAATTGCAAATGTTGCAGCGATATTATCAATGATGTCATAGAAGATGTCATGAGTAATGTAATATGTGAGGTAACTAGCAGTGCATGGCGAGGGCGCAAGTTATAGTTACCATTGGGCATGAGTTATAGTTACTTGAGAACTATTACTATCACTGGTGAATTTCTGGGGGTTTCAGAGTTTAATGCAACAAAAACGAGTGCCCCTGAAGGGAGCTGATGAAAGGCAGGAAAATGAGGGGAAAAACACAAAATGAAGAATAATATAAGTATTCCTGCCTATATATATTTTTGATAGGCGGAAGTTTACACCATCTATCTTATCAACGCTCACTAGGAGTCCTGAAGAAGCCAAGGAACATGTACAACTGTCAAACATAGCTGGAGCAAATAAGAATATATTAAACAAATAAGCAACATTTTGAAAACAATATAACTTTTATGATTTGTATTGTTAATATTTGAATATAAAAATTGATTATATAATTTATTGTCAAAACCTATATCTACTTGTATGTAACAAAATAACGAAAATGAAAGTCAAAAACAAAGAGAACCTATGTAAAACCATCTAATCATATGATCACACATTCACTCATTCATACACCATTCATTAACATGCTAAAAAAAAGCACAAAAAGATATATTAAAAGTCTGAGGAACAAAACATATAAGGTATTCGAGAGGGCCTAGCATAGCAATCAATTCTTTCAATGGAATAGTAATGATATATTTTATCTGAATGTCATAAGTTGAAGCTTTCTCCTATAACTAATTGGTACATTTCAAACAATATTTATGTACAATGGTCCTCTCCTATTGTCTTCAGAGTTCGTGCCAACGTGCGTTTCGGGGATGACCCCGGCATTCCGGCCACACCTTCCTCAAGGGCGCTAAAAGCATAAAATGGGTCAGAGGGTATTGGTGCAATCAATAAATGTAAAATCCCTAATAGCAAAAGTATGATAGATCAAGGAGACAATGAGACCATAAACACAGGTTGGGATAGGGATCCCATGGGAGGAATATTTTCCTTAACAGCTCTGGAAAAGCCACTCTCAGAAGGTATCTCAGGAGGCGAGAATGGATATCACGACTCTCCGGATTTAAAAGTTAGCTGGAGTCTGTCTGTCCATATGCTGAAAGTTGCTCAAGGGTCTGACTATCAACTTAATTAATCACCTCGGGCTCTACGTCTGGTTAGAAAGAATTCACTGATTAATGTAAATGCAGCTTCAATCAATCAGTGAATTCTTTCTAAACCAGACGTAGAGCCCGAGGTGATTAATTCAGTCAGAGGTTTTTTTCGTTATCTGAAATAGACGGCTAACAAAATTTGTTTTCAAATATCTACATAATTAAATCCCCCAGCAAGGCCACTTTGCATAAGGGTCTTGTTCAAGTTCCACTTTTAAGGCAAAGAGCCAGCAGGCCTGTAATGTAGTTCCTATTTCCATAATAGGCTCTGCGCATTGGAATAATATCCCCTATAGATTTGGCATAGGACTGAGGTCAGTATGCCCAATCGTGTATATTAAACTTAATTACTTTGTGCCAGGTAACTCAGAGGCCACTAGAAACTCCTTGCAAACAAGAAGGGAGTAGTTTCTGGCAACCGCATAAACATGACAACTTTGTTTCCCTTTAGAATCGGAAAACTCTCAGAATTGTGGAAACAACAGATAACAGTTTCACTCAGCTAATCGTGCATGCTTAGTTTCTTCAGAGTTACACAGAAAGAATAGACGGGCGTTTCAATAAAAGGATTTATTGAACAGTCTTGTTTCTCGTGTAAGAGATATGAGCTGTTACAATCGTAAGACAGTATGCGAGATATATTATGTACAGCGTAAGCAGTAGAAAGAAATAATACTGCTCTAGCATTATCTTTTAGTTATGACACATATATTCATATACATAAATAACATAAGCTAAAAATGCGAGTACTCATAAGATGCTTCTCTAACTAGTTCTACCCCAGTGTATCTAACCTAAGTGTAGAACAAGGTAAGAAGTAGGTGATGTATTCTATAGTATGGTATGCTATAGTATGGTATGCTATAGTCTGGTATGCCAAGTCTGGTATGCCAAGAGTCCCTCTAGGTTCTAGTCAGCTCCATACCTTGAGAATGAGAGAGGTGGGAATCTCTTTCTGGGTCTCGAACTCTAACACCCCGCGAAGGGAGTCAGAACACTGGAAGCTGGATTCTCTGCGAGCAGGGATGACAGCGTCTCTTGTCAGTGCGTCAGACCGGGACACAGGCTCCTCTAAAGGGATGTATGATGATTCAACACAAACAAACACAACGCACACCACTAAATCGCATTCCTCACATCGCACGCACCATTACATTGCATGCATTCACCACGCAAACCATTACATCGCACTCTGCCTTCACACGCATGCAAAAGACATTTACAACGCACACAAAGACCATGCATTCTATCACACCGCAAAATCCTCCCTAACGGCCCCCCCAAGCACAGTACAACACCCTGACACTTCCCTCAACCTTAAGGCGTAAACAGTTAAGGCAAAACAGTACCATACACTAACATTAACCCTAAGCCCTAACCCTAAAGCCTAAAACACTACCATATACGACTCCTAACCCTAAGCCCTAACCCTAAAGCCTAAAACACTACCATATACGACTCTTAACCCTAAGCCCTAACCCTAAAGCCTAAAACACTACCATATACGACTCTTAACCCTAAGCCCTAACCCTAAAGCCTAAAACACTACCATATACAACTATTAACCCTAAGCCCTAAAGCCTAAAATCCTCCACTCCACTATACTCCCCATAAACTACCCTAAACCCTAAAACAGCCCGAGTACAGCATCGACCTTACCTGTCTCTCGTTGTAGTTTCAGCATTGTCTCCCCGCCGTCCGTCTCCCGGCGCCTGTGTTGTAAAAGCACCTCCGATGTAATGGCGCCCGCGATGTAACGTTGTGCGTAAGGAACGCACGCGTCGTAACATCGCGTGCGTTGTGACGGCACTCGACGTAAACGCATGCGATGTGACGCATGCGTTGCGATGGTCGTTCGCCCTCTAAAGTCGAGGTCTCCTCCTACTTGCTTGGGCAAGGGAAGGTATATTTATACCTGGTAGGTGCCTTGGAATGTTAGCATTGACGTAAAGTCGGGCAGAGGAAGACGTCAGGAATGAACCCTTAAGGAATAGCGGTTCATGCATAGTAAATGAGTTCTTGGAGAAATCAATAATCCTGTGCTAGGGGAACCCCCAAGAGCTTAAGGGTCTGGTTTCTAAGAACTCGTTGTGACGTTGGGGTGGACGGATGTAAGTGACCATGCCTGTATTTGAATAGCATGGCTAATGCCTAAATAAGGACTGGTATCTTATGCCTATATAAGGGAAATGCGAATTGTGCCTATATAAGGACATGTATCAGGAAAACCTATATACGGACATCTAAAGCGGAATACAACACCCACTCTACTTTCGAATGAACGATAATACTAAATGCTAAACATGAAATGCTAAACATTAAACAGAGTACCACATGTTCTAAAAAAACATTTGTAAAAGCATACTAAAAGAATTCTTTTTTTGTAAAAAAAACTTTTGCTAAACATGTAATGCAAAGGTACTGTACATTTTAAAGCATTTTTCTCATTCTAAGCATATATCGGAAATAAATGCAATATCAATGAATAGAAATATATACATATGACAAAATTGTTAACAATTATTCAAAAACCAAAGTCATTTCATAACATGGTACTAAATGAAATAGTGGTAAATAAGGTGACAATGTGTCCCTGGAAGTATTCAAAGAAGTCCATTCTATATGAATAGTTCTACTGTAAGCAGATTGAATTGCCATATATTTTCAAATTTAGAAAAAAAAAAATTTAGGAAGACTTGTCATGTGCGCTGGTCTCAAGCGCGCTTTTTCAATCAGACGCTATGATGTCGGATTCCATCTCTGTCAGCGGCGCTAAGAAACCGGAAGCGCAGCCGCGAACTACAGTTCCAAGGGAGCTCTGCAACCTGACGCATTACGCCGCACGGAACCGCCCATATAGGAAGTGGCAGCATCCACGAGAGCGTCGGAAATTCTTCGTCCTTGCTGTTTTGGCGTTTCCAGGAATCGTAGTGGTATGGTAAGGGTGCTGTGCACCAATTGCTCTTCGTTCAGTGCTGGTACCCTAATACTGGATCTTGTTGTGCCTTACTCTGTTGGGGAGCCTCTCCTGACTCATGCAGAGTGTGGGCTCTCGGTGGTTTGACTAATTCAAACCTGCTTTCCCCGCAGGCACGATACCTGCATTCTGCACCTCAGCAGTGGCTCCCTTACAGTCACGCAGGGATTTAAGGCTCTGGCCACACAACTCTACACGCTTGGCTCAATGAGTCTTCCTTTTGGTCCAAGCGCTACCGACTAAGTATTCTCTTTATGTTTATCTGAACTTGGAAATGTTGGTGACGTAACCTTCCCTTGGCTGAATCAAAGAACTGTTTGATAAACCTGACACATTTGTATGAATATCAGTACGTGTTGCTGAAGTAAGACTTTATTTTCTACTTGTCTTTTCTGGCTCTATTTAACAAGGGTACACTGAGTGGTATGGGACTACGCTCTATCCCTGTGAAGTATAGTGGAGTCTAAGAAAGGGTAGGTTCAGGATACATACTTCTTTGTGCATAGTAAAGAGGTGGTTGCTTTTGTGTACTTGTGTCATGTGTACAATGATTGGTTTTCTCTATGTTTCCCTCACTACAGCCTTAATGGAGCAACTGGTACTAATACCACTCAGCACGTACTAGATAGAAGGTTCTCAAATCAAATGTGGCCTTTTTATTTGTTACAGGTATTTGGAGTATGCATTGGTTTCATCTTCTCTGTACTGGTTATGTTAGATAGAGAACACAAGATGGTATTTATTATTGTTGTCGTTTCAGATCTCCCTTCCTGCTGTTCCCAACCTTTCCTTCCCTCACTTGATCCTCCCTTTGACCTTGGCCATTACGCCTATCAAGGCTAGGGTATATCAAGGGGTGGACCCTTCTGAGCATCAAACCGATCATGAGGACAGACAAATCTAACAGAATTTCCAACCCAAGAATTATTGTCCTCCCGGTCGGGTTGTGCTGGAATGGCCACTCTTGAAGATATACGGGCTGTTTTTTCAACAGTACAGGTTGAGTTGGCTGCATCCCGTCAGGAAGCAGCGGACCTAAAAGCCTGGGTGGAAGGGATGCAAAGAAACCCTATTAACATGGGGGTACAGGCAGCGGCACCTACTAATGCCATAGTAGTAGAAATGCCTCTTTCAATACCGCTAGCTACTCCAGAGCGGTTTTACGGAGAATCAAGTAAGGTCCAAGTATTCCTAACTCAAGTTATGCTCCATTTTTCATGTAAGCAGAAATCATTCCCCACCAATCAGGTGAGAGTAGCCTTCCTTATTTCGTATTTTGCTGGTGATGCAGCACAATGGGCAGTGCCCTTAGTACACAGAGATGATCCCTTTCTCCATGATTGGGAGGCATTTAGAGTAGAGTTCCTGAAGGTGTTTGATAGACGAGCTGAATCCTTTACCGCAGACAGGGAATCATTGGAACTGAGACAAGGTAACAAAGACCTGTTAGTATACCTGAATGCATTTAGGAGATTAGTTTCAGAAACTAAGTGACCAGAGGCCAAACATGCATCACTCTTCCACCAGGGGTTAAGGGAAGAGCTTAAGGATGTGATTGCCCAAATAGACCCACAACCCACTACCTGTGAGGACTTGATAAATCTGGTACTACGACTTGATCACAGATTAAATGAGCGAAAAGGGGATCACAAAAGGAAGGAAAGAGGCATACCGCCAGTCGAAAGGCAAAGAACCACAGAGTCAAACAGCACTTCCGGGGTAGAACCCATGGATATAAGTACCATAAGAGCCACATTAACTCCAGCAGGAAAAGAAGTCCGGCGTAAAAAAGGCCTTTGTTTATACTGCGGCAAAAAAGGCCATTTTTTCCAAGAATGCCCGGTGAAACCCAAGACCAACCGCTTTTGCAGCAGCCAAAAGGCCACCGCTATAGTGGATTTGGTATCGGAAAACCAGCAGACTCAAAGAAAGAAGGGGTTTCTTGGAGTCAGATACACATCCCTTCCTTATGGAATAACGACCCAAATGCACAGGAGCATTTATTTATCAATCTACAACTGTTTCTTCAAACAGAGTGGACACCAGCTTCTGCCATGATTGATTCCGGTGCCACAGGCATATTTATGGATATAGATGAAGCCAAACACAGAGGTATACGTTTAGTACCTAAAGACACGCCGGAAGAAGTATATGCAGTAGATGGAAGTAAACTAGACACTGGACCCATAGGGTATAATTCAGAAGAATTGGGGGTTCAATACGGGGACACTCACAGAGAGCGCATAACCTTTAATATCATACATGCTCCTCAGTATGGAATTATTCTGGGTTTACCATGGTTGCGCAAACACAACCCTGACATCAATTGGATGACTAAGATGGTACAGATGAATTCACCTTACTGTTCAGAACATTGTCAATCAGTATCAGAAGGACCCGCTACCGCCTTGGCCTTGGGGATGAGCATTGCCACCGCAGCTGAAAAGGACATACAGTTACAGTCTGTGTACCGGGACTATGCTGAGGTCTTCAATGATGTTCATGCAGAAGTATTACCTCCCCATAGACAGTACAACTGTCAAATTGATCTTGTTCCAGGGGCAGTGGTACCAAGTGGGCGAATATACGCATTGACAGAACCTGAAAATCTCCACCTCAGAGCCTACTTAGATAAATACCTGGAATTGGGGTTCACTTGTCCATTAAAGTCACCTGCGGTTTCCCCACATTTTTTTATACCAAAGGCTAACGGCGAGCTCGGTGCCTGTATAGACTTCAGAGCGTTGAACGCAATTACAGTGAAGAACCGCTAACCCTTACCACTAATTCCGGTATTACTTGAACAAGTAAAAAAGGCAAAGATATATACGACCTCAAGGGAGCCTACCACTTGGTTCGAATGAGAAGGGGCGACGATTGGAAGACGGCGTTCAAAACCAGGTACGGGTTGTATGAATATTTAGTCATGCCATTTGGATTGTGTAACGCCCCAGCGGCGTTCCAATATTTCTTGAGCGATTTCCTGCGAGAAATCCTAGACCATTATGTCATGGTCTACATAAATGATATTCTCATCTATTCTGAGAATGAGCACATTCATATTCAACACGTAAAGTTCGTGCTACGGATTCTACAGAAACACCACCTGTTCTGCAAATTAAGCAAATGTGAGTTTCACATTACAACGGTGGAATTCCTTGGAGTAATGCTCACGCCATCGGGACAGGAAATGGCTGAAAAAGATCACAGCAGTAAAAGATTGGCCTCCTCTCCAGAATGTGCGAGATGTGCAGTGTTTCATCGGATTCGCGAATTTCTACCGGCGGTTCATACACAGGTTCCCAAATTTGGTTGCCCCCATAACCAAGTTGTTAAGAAAGGCACAGAAGTTCGAGTGGAATAAAGAAGCTCAGGAGGCTTTTCTCGCCCTGAAAACAGCCTTTGTAACAGCTCCTATCTTAACTCATCCAGATCCAGACAAACCATACATTGTGAAGGCAGATGCCTCAGATGTGGCTTTGGGAGCCGTCTTATCACAGAAACACTCCCCTACGGGACAAATCCATCCGGTGGCATATATGTCGAGAAAACTAAACGAGACTGAGAGGAACTACAACATCGCCGAAAAAGAGCTCTTGGCCATCAAGAATGCCTTCATGGAGTGGAGACACTTTTTAATGGGTGCTAAGCATGTTGTCACGGTGTATACCAACCACAGAAACCTACAATTCATGACAGCCGCTAGGCATCTTACCCCTCATCAGCTAAGATGGATGTTGTTCTTTTCCGAATATCAGTTCATAATCACATACAGACCTGGATCAGAGAACAAAAAAGCAGACGCACTCACCAGACAAACAACAACCAAGGAACCGGAAAACATAACAGAACATTCCATTATAGACCCCACTAAGGTACTTTGTGCAATACAACCCGATACCTTACTTAAAGAACTCTTCAAGGGACTTAACATCTTTTCGTGGAGAACATGGTTTAGGAGCCACACCGAATGGCAAGTAAGGAATGGTTACCCGATGAATCAAAATTGCCTTCTGATACCTTCAGTGAAATTGAGGAAACAAGTGTTCCACTGGTATCACGAACTACCTAGTGCAGGACATAATAGGGTGGAAAAAACGGTGGATCGCATAAACAGACAATTCTGGTGGCCCTCTCTCCGAAAGAATATCAAGGATTTGGTTAAATCATGCGAAATCTGTGCTAAGATGAAATCCGATCACCTATGACCACAGGGATTATTGCAGCCTCTCCCTACTCCAAGCGGACCTTGGGAGAACATTTAGTTGGATTTCATTGTTGGATTACCACCAGATAAAGGATACACCGTTATTCTAGTAGTCATAGACTATTTAACAAAGATGGGACACTTTGTAGCCTGTCCCCAGGTACCTTCAGCATGCCAACTCGCAATGATACTGATGAAACAAGTCATCCATTTACATGGGTTGCCAAGGAACATTGTATCTGATAGGAATTCCCAGTTCACGGCTCAGTTCTGGAAGACATGGTGTTCCTCCATACACATACCCTCGGCCTTGTCCACAAGTTTCCACCCACAAACTGATGGACAGACCGAGCGCCTCAATCAGACGCTCAAACAATATTTGCGTTGTTACGTGGACAATAGCACAGAGGAATGGGTGGATTATCTTTGGCTCGCATATAACAGTGCCACCCACAGTTCCATGCACACCTCTCCGTTCTACTGTACCTATGGATACCACCCAAGGTTTCTTCCCATTATCCATCCTACGGAGAATACCAAGCTCCCAGAAGTATCCAAGAGAGTGGCTCATATTCAAAAAAACACTGGTAAACACGAAGGAATATTTGAAGGCAGCAAAAGCCAAATACAAAAACACAGCAGACAAACATAGAAGACCAGGACACTTGTACAAAAAAGGAGACCAGGTGTGGTTATCTACAAAGAATATACGTTTCAAGAAACACAGTGTGTTTAACCCCAGATATATCGGACCTTACAAAATCAGTAGATGCATTAATCCAGTGACAATGAAACTGAGTTTACCTTCACACCTACGGATCCACCCGGTGTTTCATGTATCCTTATTGAAACCATCCTATACACAGGTGAGAAAGCTGCCACCTCCTCTGTTGGTCAATGATGATACAGAATATGAAGTGAAGGGATACTTGACTCAAGATTGCGTGGTCATAAACTTTGGTACCTGGTAGCCTGGAAAGGTTACTGTCTAGAAGAGAATTCCTGGGAACCCGCAACAGGAGTACACACACTCAGACTATTGTCTTCTTTTCACAGGAAATACCCACAGAAACCGGCCCCACTAGCGTGCACTTGTCAGGGAGGGGATGTACTGCCATGTGCGCTGTTCTCGAGCGCACTTATTCAATCAGACGCTATGATGCCGGATTCCATCTCTGTCCGCGGCACTAAGAATGCGGAAGCGCAGCCGTGAACTACAGTTCCCAGGGAGCTCTGCGACCTGACGCATGACGCCGCGTGGAACCGCCCATTTAGGAAGTGGCGGCACCCGCGTGAGCTTCGGAAATTCTTCGTCCTTGCTGTTTCGGAGTTTCCAGGAATCGTTGCGGTATGGTAAGGGTGCTGTGCACCAACTGCTCTTCGTTCAGTGCTGGTACCCTCATACTGGATTTTGTTGTGCCTTACTCTGTTGGGTAGCCTCTCCTGGCTCATGCAGAGTGTGGACTCTCAGTGGTTTCACTAATTTAAACCTGCTTTCCCCGCAGGCAAGATACCTGCATTCTGCACCTTAGCGGTGGCTTCCTTACAGTCACACAGGGATTCAAGGCTCTGGCACAGGACTCTACACGCTTGGCTCAATGATTCTTCCTTTTGCTTCAAGCGCTACCAACTAAGTATTCTCTTTATGTTTATCTGAACTTGGAAATGTTGGTGACGTAACCTTCCCGTGGCTGAATCAAAGAACTGGTTGATAAACCTGACACATTTATATGAATATCAGTATGTGTTGCTGAAGTAATACTTTATCTTCTACTTGTCTTTTCTGGCTCTATTTAACAGGGGTACACTGAGTGGTATGGGACTACGCTCTATCCCTGTGAAGTATAGTGGAGTCTAAGAAAGGGTAGTTCAGGATACATACTTCTTTGTGCATAGTAAAGAGGTGGTTGCTTTTGTGTACTTGTGTCATGTGTACAATGATTGGTTTTCTCTATGCTTCCCTCACTACAGCCTTAATGGAGCAACTGGTACTAATACCGCTCAGCACGTACTAGATAGAAGGTTCTCAAATCAAACGTGTCCTTTTTATTTGTTACAGGTATTTGGAATATGCATTGGTTTCATCTGCTTTATACTGGTTATGTTAGATAGAGAACACGAGACAGTATTTACTATTGTTGTTGTCGTTTCAGATCTCCCTCCCTGCTGTTCCCATCCTTTCCTTCCCTCACTTGATCCTCCCTTTGACCTTGGCCATTACGGCTATCAAGGCTAGGGTATGTCAAGGGGTGGACCCTCTGAGCATCAAACCGATCCTGAGGACAGACAAATCTGACAAGTTCCAAGTTTTGTTCTGTTTTGAAAATATGGAGGCCAAATTCATAGCTTTCCTGGTGTACTGTGAGCCGAATCAAAAGTCAGTGTATGGGTCTGGTGTAAACATGAAATCATCTACTCCTGTAGACAAAAGATCGTCTACCGATGTCGGTGACAGTTGGAACACCTCGTTTAGAAGGTTAACTGCACAGAGATGTGAAGCATCGCCTTCAGCATGGGATGGCGCAGCAATGTTCGCATCCGTTGTTACCTGTGTGCCTGTTGATCCATATCGTACCTCAGCAGCAGCAGGAAGCGTCTGTGAGATCTCAACGAATGCCGTCATCAGGATTGGTAGCCTCTGGGGACAACACAGAGCGTGGGCCATTATAGGGTCCAGCAGAGTATCGATATCCGTTGGCATGACTGATGGGAGTGTTAGACAGATGTCTTGCATGCATTCTTCACCGCAAAGCAGGCAGCGTAGAACAGGTAAGATGCAATCTTGCCAGATTGGTCTAAATGACAGAAACCATGTTGTATTAAGTTCCCGTAGACGAGGTATGCCCAAAAGTTGCACTATGAGCTCAAGGCATTTCCGTTCTAGGAGAGATATATCCAAGTTGCTGGGAGTGACGTCGGTGGATAGGCTTGTCATAGTGTACTGTAGGAATAGAAACGGGATTCCCGCAATGAGTGCTAGAATTAATGGCAGACCACCAAACACCGAATGCACAAAGTTTGGAATGATTCTGAGGACTGCCTGAAAAGGTGTTAACAGTCCTGAACATATGGTCTTAAATACATGTACAATCCCGCTCGTATCAGACATGTTTAAGATACATCCCATAATTTCTACGAAATGTATAGGGCAGTTTGTACGAATTAGAGCCTGTATCTCAGCCGAAGTCCTTGCAATTTGTAGAACTTAGGTTTCTTTGGCGAGGTCAAAGGCACGGTCTGTTGCAAAAGCATGGCTTTCATTCTGCTTAAGGTATCAAAACGTATAAAAGAAACATTGAATGAAGGCCGTAGAGGCGACTCCCTGACTGTGTCTATTTGGGGGAACAATACCTGCATATAACAAGTATCCCTGGAGCTAACCGTTACCAGATATGGGATGCCTGGCAACATGCCACACAACTTTGATCATTCAACATGAGGTAACTCCCGTTAGAAAGTTGGCCAAATGTTGGATTAATCACAGCAGCTGGTGTACCCTGCAGGTGGCAGGACAAGTTTTCCACAGAACCATTACAAGCCCCGTGTAAAGAAATGTCCTGACATATGAGTGATCCGCTCAGTTCATTTTCACAGTGTGTACCGCTTAGAAACACTTCACGACCCCCACTCCAACATCTGTATTCGTAAGGTAAATCCCAGGATGTCTTAATGTATTCCTTTCCCAACCTTTCATATTTGCCTGCTTGCATTTGTTTCAGGCAATACTGAAAATGAAAAGTAGTGACAGGCAGAGTTATTTTGCCATGGATAAGCCATTCTGTAGCTGGTTTTTTGGCTACCGTTAATGGTAATTTTTCTAGTTTTTCAATGCTCAGCACTGTATAATTTGCTCCCCTTTATGCCAGTTCGATCTGTTTATCTGTGAGATTGTATTCTGAAAACAGAGACGACGTGTTGAGAAAACGCCAAGGCACATAGCCTGCACGCAAGGATTGCAGCGTCCAGCCTAATAACATAATAGAACGCAACTGAGATTGGCCTTGTTGTAACACGGCTAAATCTTGTTCCAGGATGTCAATAGCAGAGGATACAATGTTGTCCAGTGAATATATTCTGGATGACAAAGTTGTTAACCCATTGTCGACCACAGTGAGAGATTTCTCGAAGTTAATACGATCAAGCTCACATATTCTTTCTGCAGCCTCTGCCTGCGAAACCTTCCATATTTCATTATAAGCAGCATAAATGCCGGCATATATGAAACGTTTTTGATGCGGTTTTCTTGGTCCTAACAAGAAATCCCTAAGGTCTGCGTCTTCTTTAAGTAAAGATAAGTGTTGTTTCACATCCTCGAGTGTAGATGTTTGTAACCAGTCGAGGCACAATTTTCCTACACTGTATGTTGTTACTACCCCCGGGTGCTGTCGTTGAACATAACGTGGGTCTGGCCTATGGATAGTAAAGCCCTGTATTCTATTCAGGAATCTTTCTTGACAGATGTTTGTGTCTGTGGGCCAGAGCAACCATTTTTTCCAATCCGAATCTGATCTGTTGTTTTGTAGTATTGTGTCTACTGTGACAGCTCCCTGTGTAGTGCTATTACTTGCAGGTGTTGATACAGAAGGTGTGTTCATGTCTTTGATCTTGGCTAATCCAAGGCAAGACATTTGTTGCACAGTGTCATTCAAAAACATTATTTGCTGTGGGATGATACAGGCTCTAAACAAAGCTTCTATCCCCTGCACTTGCCAATCTTTAGAACCCCAGACAGATTTTGTGTCGATTGTGTCTTTCCAAAAGTCAAACCCTTGTCTCGACAGTTGGGCAATAAAGGCTGCAGAATAAATCTGTTTTGTATTAGTTAACATATTTTTCTGTCCTGTTACGTTTACATTTCTATAGAAAAATGTTTCTGGATCAGATGTATTGGACCCTGAAAAATATGGAAACTTATTTGCAAACGTTTTTGAACTACCCTTTGGTGGTGTAGGACAATGTTCCCATTGGTTAAACATAAACACATTTCTAGGCTTTGCAGATTTATGCAAGAAATGATGACCATAGTGGTTGTAACAATAAAGCTGTTCGTAGTTTGATGAACCCTCTAAGTTTTCATTGTTAGAGAATGCAGAAACCTTTCTAGATCAGACATCATGTTATTAACAGTCTCAAAGTCCCAATCATCAGAATAGGTACTGGAGATAATAAAGTCACTTAATGAAATTTTAAATAAATGTGGAATCTTCAAAAGTTCAGTCGGGCCGAATATGTCGATATCGGTTTTGTCCCAAACTATACCATCCTGTATAGGAATGGCTGTGATGTTCACTGCTGACAAGTCTCTTGCTTCACGATGGGAAGATTTGTGTGGCTTTAAAAGTAAGTTCACATTTTTACTTTCAGTGTCCAAACGAATGTACCTGCCATTCATAAGCACGCTAAGAGTCATTACCAAAGCTAGCCAAAGCAGAAAGAAAAATATTCCAGAAATAATCCATAGTTCAATCCATAGTGAAACCAGATAAATGTCTTCCAGAAAATGAAAAAAGTCTTGTACTTGTTGTTTGAAAGTTTTTAGAGCTGGCGTCGTTTCAGGCTCACTTGGATCCTCAGAAAACATATCAAAGTTAATGAAGTAGCCAGAAGCAGTTTGGTCAATTGTTGGAATTGCATCAGGATTCGTCGAAATCGCCGGAACTAGTTGATCACATGTTACGTTGGTGTAGACAGGTGTATCTGGATGAACTGTTCCTTGAGTTTCAAGAGGGATGAGCTCCATAGCATTGTTGCTTAGTCCTTCATCTCTTACTGCTGAATTCTCGATGGTTATGAGTCTTTCAGTCTGAACCTCTTGGATAGTAGCGAGAGGAGGGCGTCTGCTACTAGGTTGGAGTCCACGAGGCCTACTATTTAGTATCAGTCACATAGTGTGGTATGATGAGGTCGATTGACACAAATATTTTCTCCTTTTTTCCAGCAAGGGGCGCCAGAAGTACTGTTCTTGTTCCGTGGATGGCTTGGACAGGTACTGGTTGTCTGTAAGAAGGTCCAAATTCCTTCTTGTCTGCAATCTTTTCTCTGACTAGATCCCCAACTTTTCGGAAACAGACAGGCCTTGCTGGGACTGCCGGTTTTTCCCCAGTGGTGGTTGGCTTCAGGAACACGTTGCTTTGTTTCGATCTTAGTTCATTTAGCTCCTGTAAAACAGCCAAAACGATCTTTGATATGAAAGGGTTTATTTTCCACCACTGTGCCTTTACATTCAAGATCAGGAACCCACATTCTTGTCCCAAATAGGACCTCATATGGAGTGAGCCCCCCAGAGAACTTCTTGGCAAATTATTTAATGAGCGTTGGACCCCATAAAGATGTTTGACCCACCCATCACCCAAACCTAATACTCTAGCTGTTATAGACTGCTTTATGTCCCGGTTTTTCCTTTCCACAACAGAATTTCTCTCAGGATGAAACGAAGAGGAGTACCGCAATGCTACGCCCAAACTCGCCATGGTTTCTTCGTAAGCCCGAGAACTAAACGTAGGGCCCTGGTCAGCATGTAGTGTGCCAATTGCGTATGTGCCGATAAAGACTCGCAAATCTTTTATAACAGTTCGAGCGTCAGCCGAGCTCTGAGGCCACATCCATAGAAACCTTGAGCACAAATCTACTGCGACCATTATGTATTTATAGTTACTGTCCCTTTTCAAGGGACCGCAGTGGTCCAGGTAAACAAGCTAATGGTTTGTCTGAAATCAACAGGGTTGTCTGCACAGGACGTTTCACTGTGGAGACTTTCATCTGTTGGCATATTTCACATTCCAAAACATAGTTTTTGGTCTGTTTCCTAATGTTAGGCCACCAATATCTTTGTTTTAGTAAAGATACTGTTGCAGAAACACCTGCATGGGCAGAGGCTATCCCTTCATGTGCTGCTAGGATCAGTCCTAATCTACGTTCCATGTTTGGAATTACCCAATCCCCCACTTCAGGGATTCGAGGAAAAGGAACGTTGTTCGCATCAATTACATAAGAGTACTTGAGTGGAAATTTCTTTGGTAACGCTGCACCACTGCCTTTGCTTGAAGCATTACAGCAAACAATATCTCACTGTCAATTCTTGTTTATGAACGAGTGATCACAGCTACGGAAGCCGTCTGAACAGCCCCCTTTGCGGCTTCATCGGCCAATGAATTCCCTGCAACGTGAATGCCATCACGTTGATGACTCAGCGTGTGTATCACGTGAGCTTATGGTAGTTCGTTTCTCAACTGAACTACTTGTTCCCAAAGCGTGTTATGCTTTATTGTACCATCTGTACTTTCAAGTGCCAGTTTGAATGCTTGTAGTTCAGCTCGCTGAGCTGTACAATCTCCTAGAGATTGAGTTTTAGTGACCATTGGTTGGAAGTTACCATCACGCATGCGACCTTTAACGATTGCGCACGCTGCACTGTAAGTTTGCTTACTCCCTGCAGCGGGTTGTGCTGATCTGTCAGTGTAAACTATAAATTCGTACTGATCGAGAGGCAGAATTTCAGTGGGCAGAGGACATTCATGTTCATATTGCAGGAACGCTAGTGTTTTTAAATCAGGATCAAAAACATATTCAACATCTGCTGCAGCGAGAGAATTAACCCATTGTATCCATCTAGGATGTAAAGCTTTTGCATTTGGAATGCTCGCTTTTGTAACCGCCTCTAAGGCTGGTACTGGAGACACGTTTCCCCTGAGCTAGTGCTACTTCTTTTGCTACAGCGGTTTGAACTGCTGTCAGTATTTTTTCTGTTGAAGTGAAGCGCATTTCTGCTTGTGTATACAAATGTGACATGTATGCTATTGGTACTTTTTCACCCTCATTAAATGTTAAATAGGCGAATCCGCATTGACCCGAAATTATTTGGATCACTAAATTGCATTTATTTACGCGTGTTTGTAAGTGATTTGTTGCTAACATGTTAGCTTGGAGTGAACGCAGGATGTCTGTGTGTTCCTGTGTCCAATGTTTAGTTGAAAAATCAGGTTTGATTAATTCATAGAGAGTTTAAACCCTTTCTGCGTAATTTAGAATGTAAGTTCTTCCAACATTTAGGAAACCCAAGATGGATTGTACATTTTTCAGCGTTTTTGGAGGTTGGAGCAGCGCACACTTTTCTAAAAAGTTAGCTGCCAGGCTTTTTCCTTCACTTGAAAGCTCATATCCTAGGAAAAGGACATTGAGATGAGCAATTCTGGATTTTTAAAGTTGAATTTATAGACCTCAGAGGCGAAGCCCAGTATAATGGTACTCACCGTGTTCAAGTGCCTATCTAGGTCATCGTCTGTCAGATAGATGTCATCGACATATGGCAATGCCTCGTCATCATAAATTTGAAGTAACTCTGTTACCCTTGCTTAGAAGAACCCCGGGCTGTTTTTGAACCCTTGTGGAAGTCAACATAATTGACTCTGAGTCCCCATTATTGAGAAAGCTGTTAAGTACCTGCTTTCAGGTGCTATGTTTTGACAAAAGAAACCATTTGAAATGTCCAATGTGGTTTTATACTTTTTACGCACAATGTTATTCATTAATGCTGTACTATATGCATTTTGTACAGCAAATGTTTTGGAACAAGTGTTCAAATGTCTGTAATCCAAAACTGGATGATATATATTGTCTGGTTTGGATACAGGAAACAAAGGATTGTTCATTGAGGAGGTGCATGTTTCAATCACCCCTTGGTATTCATGTTGATCTAAGATCTCCCTGACCTGTTTTTTAGCTTTTTGCTTTATTGGGCACTGCCTTTGTGCAGTAGGTTGATTTTTTAGCTGTATTTTGTGGTGAGGTGAGTCCTCATCCCATCCTACATGATTGTTCTATTATGCTGGGGCCTGGGCAACTGCCCATTTCCTGGCATAAGTATATTTTAGGTGAATTGGAATATAGTTGGAGAAAGCTGGCATAATGATGTGCTCTGCATGTGGGCACTCCCTGACACATTTTGGTGGCCAGTCCTGTTCTGCTTGAAGTATATCATATCCCCTTGAAAGTTTCTCCCAAAAGAGTGCTTTCACTTTTCTTGGTGTGTCTCCCTCAATCCGGAGTGTTATTTCATATAACTTTTGTGGAGTACTAACCCTGGTGTCTACAGTCTCTACTGTGATGTACTCATTCAAGTCCACTATCTCCAGAAGTTCCTTCAGGTTCTGGCGAGCTATTGTTACTTCTGCTGCACTGTCCAGTAATGTCTGAGCCCATTCTCTGTTCTTGAGCTGTGTTCTCAGTATTCTCGGCATGTCTGATCTTCAGACCTGTTACCTTCTTTTTGGTGAATTGAGGTTTTGATTTAGGTTTCTGAACGTGTTGATCGTCTTTGGACTTCACGCGTTCTTCTTTGTGATCTGAACGTCCTCTTCTTTCTGATGTCTGTGACGATATCTCAAAGGTACGAGAGGAACTTGTATCAGTATCCTGATACCTGTCGGGTTTTCTTAAATTATCCCTATTCCTGAGGTTATACTTCCTTTCAGAGGGCTCCTTTTGAGGAGGCCTACCTCGGGATTGAGAACGTTTCTCTTTTGAATTTTGTTTCTTAGTTTCCCACTTCTTTTTAGAAGATGTAGGATTTTGTGTAATAGAGTCCTTCTCAGGACCTTCAGACAGTTTTGGCTTCAATGGTTTTCCACCCAAACTGTCTCTGCCTAATTCTGCATAAGATTGTTCTATTATTCTGGGTAGTTCATGTTGATGTTCTGTTACATCAAATTCCCTTAAGCGTTGGCGGATTGCCACTGATGCTGCCTCCCCTTTAATATTAGATAATATCATTGTTGAGACCTGGTCGAAGTTTTTCAGTAATTTCATACTTAAATTCAGAGCAGGCTGTGCCCCGTATTCGTTTTAAATTTGTTTCAGGACATCTGGTATTACTGCATTTGACTGAACACCGTGTGTATTAGTATAGATGGCAGCAAAGACTGTGCCCCAAGTGGTGCAGTCTGCCAGTTGTGGTGTGATCCCCATTGGTAAACAGATTGTTAGGATTCTGTGTTTCTCATAAGGGCTAGTATTTGGAAATACTGCTTCGATTTGAGTAATTTTTTGAGCTATCCAGAATGGAATTTGTTCACGTTTTGTGGACATTTTACCCATGACTGCGTGTAAAGTCTGTGGAGTAATTTATAGTGTATACCCCTGTTGAGGGGTTTGATTTGGAATGGTCATTGGTGGTTGGACTGTGAAAGTCCGCATGACATATTGGACAAATTGACTGTAAATTTTTATTAACTCTTTTAGTTGAGTGAGTAATTCCTCGTCTGATATCTCTTCGATGTCAGGATGAGGTGTGTAGCCGGCTAGAATCAGCCATGTTGCTCCTGGTCTACCTAGTGGACCGAGCCGGGTAATGATTTTGTGATGTTTTAGGGCGCCTTTAAACCAGAGATTATGCTCCTGTTATGTGAGTGGAATTTCAATATTCTCAAAAGGAATATATTCCTTAGGTGGTTCATCTTCTTTAAAGAAGTGAAATACTTTTGTTACTGGATGTGATTCTGGGAATACAATCCATGAATAGAATACCTCGGTCTGAAAGGATTTGTGTGCCTCTATCACGAAAACTGCTCTACCACCTCTTGGTGTTAGGTCATGGTTTATACGTTTTAGAGTGATGGCTCTCCTTAAGTTTGGAGGGATGTTTATAACACCCTCATCGGTTTCATTTAAACCTGAAAATTAAAAGCTGTTACGACTGGGTCAGCTGCAGCTACATCGTTCTCGGTGTTAGTACATTGTTTTTGAAAAATGTAGAAAAAGTTTCTAGGAAACAAGGATAAGGTGCACAATATTTTGGAACACTGTATCCTTCAACGTTGAACAAACCAAACAGTTAATATATAGGATTTTAGTCCTATTCAGCTTTGGCGGATACTTAACCCACTCCAGACGCCTTATGGAGTATGTGAGTAGGGGTCTCTGAGAAAAGCACGACTGAGTTACTCAGTATCTAGCGTTAAATTAGTGCCTTACCAAACGTTGGGCGCCATGTAGTGTAGTTCCTATTTCCCTAATAGGCTCTGCGCATTGGAATAATATACCCTATAGATTTGGCATAGGAATGAAGTCAGTATGCCCCTATCGAGTATACTAAACTGAATTACTTTGTGCCAGCTAACTCAGAGGCCACTAGAAGCTCATTGTAAACAAGAAGGGAGTAGTTTCTGGCAACCACATAAACATGACAACTTTGTTTCCCTTTAGAATCGGAACACTCTCAGAATCGTGGAAACAACAGATAACAGTTTCACTCAGCTAATCGTGCATGCTAAGTTTCTTCAGAGTTACACAGAAAGAATAGAAGGGCATTTCAATAAAAGGATTTATTGAACAGTCTTGTTTCTCGTGTAAGAGATATGAGCTGTTACAATCGTAAGACAGTATGCGAGATATATTTTGTACAGCGTAAGCAGTAGGAAGAAATAATACTGCGCTAGCATTATCTTTTAGCTATGACACATATATTCATATACATAAATAACATAAGCTAAAAATGCGAGTACTCATAAGATGCCTCTCTAACTAGTTCTACCCCAGTGTACCTAACCTAAGTGTAGTACAAGGTAAGAAGTAGGTGATGTATTCTATGGTATAGTACGGTATGCTATAGTCTAGTATGCCAAGAGTCCCTCTAGGTTCTAATCTGCTCCATACCTTGACAATGAGAGAGGTGGGAATCTTTTTCCGGATCTCGAACTCTAACACCCCGCGAAGGGAGTCAGAACACTGGAAGCTGGATTCTCTGCGAGCAGGGATGACAGCGTCTCTTGTCAGTGCATCAGGCTGGGACACAGGCTCCTCTAAAGTCCAGGTCTCCTCCTACTTGGTTGGGCAAGGGAAGGTATATTTATACCTGGTAGGTGCCTTGGAATGTTAGCATTGACGTAAAGTCGGGCAGAGGAAGAGGTCAGGAATGAATCCTTAAGAAATAGCGGTTCATGCATAATAAATGAGTTCTTGGAGAAATCAATAATCCTGTGCTAGGGGAACTCCCAAGAGCTTAAGAGTCTGGTTTCTAAGATCTTGTTGTGACGTTGGGGTGGACGGATGTAGGTGGCCATGCCTGTATTTGGATAGCATGGCTAATGCCTAAATAAGGACTGGGATCTTATGTCTATATAAGGGCAATGCGAATTGTGCCTATATAAGGACATGTATCAGGAAAACCTATATACGGACACCTAAAGCGGAATACAACAGGTACAAATAACTTACCGGAGGACTGAATACTCCAGGTTGCTCCCTTCTATTCTGTTACCGAGTCCTAATTAGGATCCACGTGACGGGAGTTTTGAAAATGCACCTGCCAAGCGAAAGCAAACAGAGATTTTCCGGGCCTGAGCGGGCAGGGATACTGATAATGTCCCAGGGTGGGCTCCCCGGGACATAGCTATTGAGCCGGCATCGATGGATGGGGTCCCCAGGACAATTAATGGCTCAGGGAGGGAGGGCGCGATTAGTGATGCAAAAATGTAGTGATCCAAAAATTATTTATAATTATAATGATTTTTTTAATTTTAATTAAATTATTTATGAAACAGGCATTAATGTTTTAAAAAAATATATATTTGTTAGCTTTCTATCATTTTACTATTTAATACATGTTTAATTTCAGGAGTTAATTCACAAGCATTTTCCAGGTTACCATTACCTATTTAAACTTATTTACATATAAGTTATTTAATAAAAATATGTAATCAAATATTTAAATAATAAATTTAAATGTCCCTATACTTTCCCATACCAAGCTCTCCATCTCTGAGGCGGAGATCTCTGCCCTAGTTATGGAATGTAAAATTAAATACCTTTTTCTCCACACTGCCCATAACTGCTATCGGGAGGGACTCACAGTAAGACAAGTCAGAGTCAGTGGCACCTCCCACTCCAAGAATACTGCTGCTCCTTGTGGGAGGTTTGGGAGTGAAAAATAGTCACTCTTGTCGAGCCGAGGACTACCTTTAATGTGATTCCGCATGAAGCTGTTTTGACAGAGTTGAGGGCCTGACGGATGGACAGTAGTACAACTTTCTCCAACACTGAAGAGTCTGGAAAGCTATCAAGTGTGCGCCCACAGACATTCACTCATATAATCCGCACCACTCCAGTCTCAAGGTAGCAGTTCCTCAAGCATCCTGGGACTCTGAGAAGATCCCTACAGATATTCAGACCACTGATCTGCATGCAACTCACTCCTTACCTCTTCCACACAATGCTTTGGTTAAGGCTTACAACCTGTGAGTACTGTATTACTAGGTGGCTTAATGAGGGAATGCATCTCACTTCATACAATTCTGGGTGACATGATCAGCACACACTGTGGCCAACTGCTACACTCCTGGGCCATTCACGCAAGGAAAGAGCTATGAATTCCATCTTAAACCTACAAGCAGTGGCTTGGTGGCAGGTTACTTGTCTTACAAAAGTAACTAGGACACCCCTCAGGTTATCAGGGACAGCACGACCACCTGCCTCGCCCTCATCCGTGCTTCTTCGTTCTAACCGTCCCCTATTTTAGCCTAAAGCTGACTGGGATGGTAGCTTTCACCAGGGCTCCAAGCATTTGCGGCCATTCTGAAGCTCGTCATGCCCCCCCCCCCACCACCACCTCCCATTTGTTGCTTTTTAACGAGTTTTAGGGAAATTGTACTGAAAAGATGTGTCACTCACCCCCAACCACCCCAGCAGGAAAAATGGAAATGGGAGCTTGCTTGGCAAACCATGGAAGTCTTGGAATATTTCAGAAGTGTCCCTCCTAGAGTATTTATGAAACTCATGGCTTTTAATGCATTTTCGTTTTTTTAAAACTGTGTTGTAAAATGCAACATTTTATAGGTGGGAAATTCCCTTCAAAACTCCTTAGTAGGAACTAGTTTCGCTTGCTCAGGGCCATTTGCTGAAGCTATTTATGCACCACCACTTTCACTTTCAAAGTTCACCAGGCACCACCTATGTAAACACAAGGAATCCAGACTTACACGACCATCCTGGATATCTATATGTAGCCCCTTAAAATATTTTCAGGTCCGCCATTTATTGTTCCTCGTCAGATATTTATCGTGAGCAAGAGAGTGAAAAACACAAAAAATGTCAAAGGAGGAAGAGAAAGACGGCAAAACCGTCACAAAGGGAGAAAGCAGGAACCTGCAAGAGTGAGATAAATAGGCAGAGGGCGTCGGTGGATGCAAGAGGCATGAGGTGGATTCAAGAACTATTCGATGCACCAACATTTAGGAACTGATTTATATGTTGGCGAAAAAGTGAATTATTTTGCTGTGGGGATGGAGTTCCCTCCTCACCAAGAAAGCGGTCTGCTCGCCTAATTGAAAAGCGTGCGGACCCAGGGTCTTAGCTTGGCCAGTAAGATTGGGGTTGGAGGGTAGCTTTAGATTTTCCAACAATCATGTTGGTATGCAGTGATAAAATACATCATACAACAAACAAAGGGCATGAGAGGGGGTAAAGGGGAAGTGGAAAGGAAGAGAAATGCAAATTGGTAAGGGTATTAAGTGAGAAAGAACATAATATTATGTAGAATAAACCATATTTTGAAGAATTTCAAAAGAGAAAGGGAAAGAGTATGTGTTTTTTTTGTCTGTGTGTATGTAAACATGCCTGTTAAATTCTGACAGACATCTCACCATACCCAACTAAAAGCACCTGTACCCAACTATTTACCAGAAAAAACATTTGTTTGGGGGGTATAACACCCCAAACATCCCCTCTAAAGCAACGCCCCTAGGGGGACCTTAGGTTTGGCCACAGTGGAGACTCCTCTGTCTCTGCTGTTTCCAAACTTGTTCGACAGCCCTGGGGGGTAAGGGCCATCGGAAAAATAGCGACATGCCTGCCACCCAATTAGAATGGGCAGACATGTAATCATTTTTAGGTCGAGCCTGGGAGAGCATAAGTCTGTCTTAGCCTGCCAGCGTGCGCACCGCATAATATTGCACAGGGCACTGTAATATTTGAATTGCCCACAATACACAGTGTTGGCGTGCTAGCGTGTGCACTGATTACATTGCACATATCTGCCCGGGAGATTAGTGATTCGCCCAGCAGCGCAGCCTGGCTTCTGAAGTGCGGAGGTATATTAGAGAACATTGACAATTCCCATGTTGAAATTGACTTTTTTTTAAAATTTGTTTATTTTTTATTATTAAAATAATAACGGACATTGACCGGCGACGGTTCCCGGTTCGTGGTGCGAATTAGCTTACTGTTACAAGCTTTGTCCAGAGGGAGTTATTTAAATCCCAGCTTCCCCACCTATGCAAAAAGTGTGTTCTCTATATCTCAATTTGTCAAAATGTTTGAGTGAGAGGCGATTTAGTATGCATTATGGTGTCAACAAATACATACATTTGACTGACCCATTGCGACGCACTCATCTCTACATGTAAGGGCTGAGTCTCCCTCAGTTATCCCACTTGCCACTTCAGCGTATCATTGTACAGCGTTTATTATACTTTTCCAGAGTCAACGTGTACTACTTTCATATATGTGTTTGGGGACATTTCACTACACATCACTTGCTAAGGAATTACATTTCCACCGCCTACATGTGGTACATTTAATCTAATGTTGGTTCTGCATATCAGGTGAGGCGTGCTTGTGCATGTCTACTTCTGAACATGCCAATGGGACCAAAGGAGAAATCAAAAGCACCCTTCTCATATTGCATCTTAAATATAGCGCGAATTGGACCCGAAGGTGAAAGAGCGCTGTACATGGTATGTTTCCACATTTATTTGATTTAAATGCGCACTTGTATGTGGATGCCGGTCACGTTTTAGCAAATGAAGCAGCCACATAAACAAAACCCAACACCCACAGGTACATATTAGTGTTATGCAACAAATAAATGTTAACATATGCCTGTATTTAAGGACATCTCATCCCGTTCTTTAACCTCCAAATGCTGTCTATCTGCCCAGCTTTTGCCTGGAGTTCATGAAAGAAAACATAAGATTCTCTCACAAGAACCACAATTTTCAGTATTTTCCACTTTTAAATATTAAATAAATACGGACAGGCAACACATTGTTTTCTGTCTGTATTTATCTGTAAGAAACCAGTAAAATTGTAAATCTGGGAGTCTAATCATAATTTAAGAATATTTTGGGCAACTCCCAATTACGTTTGAACTGATGTCTTCTTCTATTTGCTGGTTAGAAATGGTATTTCACAGGAGAAAAAGGCAGACCTTAGCTCATTTTCCCAGTTTTGTACCCGCAGTTGCATCACAATACACGCCTGAAGCTAAAATACTGGAATGGGGTTAAACCTGCCCTAAATTGTCAAAATTGTTTGCACCTGCACCCAAACGTGACGGAGAAGGGAATGATATATTTTTTTAAAACAGAAAATTTGCAGAAGAGAAAGCTGTGACTACCAAAGATGAGATGCATGCTTCTCACGGCTTTGAATACACCTTCTGAATGGGGTACTAATAATGTCTGCTTGGCATTTCTGCGGCCTGTAAAACGGTGCAGCTGTTCCCCAACTGACACCCTCCCCTTACGGGATAACATTAAAACAAAACAATGACTGGCTGCGACATAACTCACACTCGCAGGAAGCAGATCGTGCTGCGCAGAAAGTGATGCCTCTGCAAGGCTGCCCGGGGGGGTTGCGTTACTCAGATTTGGAGCGCTAAACATGGGAAACCCAGGCCCTCCAAGGCTCAAGCCCGGTCTGCCAACCCAGCCGCGCACCAACCGGGAGCCAGCACAATCAGACCCCGATGACTCTCCCCACGCTGCACCCGACCGGCGCGACATTCGGGACAGGAGTCGGCACCATCATATCTATAGCGCAAACTCGACCCGAAGGTATTGAAGCGCTGTGCCGGAGCACCGATTAACATGACACATTCAGGCACGGGGAGAATAAGTGATTAACCCAAATCACAGGAGGAGGACGCGACCCCCAGGCACGAACCCTGGTTTCCTGCCCCAAAGTCGGCAGTTAAGCCTTCCCCTGCCCGGGGCTGTTGGGTGCCCCCCACGTGGGCGCAACCTCGACCCGAAGGTATTGGAGCGCTGTGCCGGAGCACCGATTTGCATTACACATTCAGGCAGGGGAGATTAAGTAATAGCCTAAGAACACAGGATGTTGACGCGACACCCAGGCCCGAACCCGTGTCCTGCAGTCGATACCGGACTGCGTAAAATCTGCTCACTATTTCTACCAATCGCATGCCTTTGGACGCGACCCCGAGTCTCGAACGCTGGTTTCCAACACCAAAAGTATCTCTTGCCGCTACCCCGACACACACGGGAAACTACCCGGGAAGACAGCGACCGACCCTGGCGCATGGAGCCGAATCGCACCCCCCCTCACAGCGGACACCCCTCCACTGCAATGGTCTGGCAGTGCCGCTTAAGCTGACGAGAGGAAAAGGGGGGGGCCGGGCGGTTGCAGACTCACCATGGCACAGCTCCTGCGCAGCCACGGACACGGCTAAGCATGAACCGACGCAACCTCGATACTGCGGAGCGCACCTCATACCTCCCCCTCATTGCCCCCTACCCAGTCCACACAGTGTTGGCACTGAACGGAGGGGGTGCCGCTGCCATAGCCCACCCAGAGCTGCCCCTCCCCCCCTCACTGGCGAGCCGCCACCAACCCGGAGGCGAAGCCCAGTATAATGGTACTCACCGTGTTCAAGTGCCTATCTAGGTCATCGTCTGTCAGATAGATGTCATCGACATATGGCAATGCCTCGTCATCATAAATTTGAAGTAACTCTGTTACCCTTGCTTAGAAGAACCCCGGGCTGTTTTTGAACCCTTGTGGAAGTCAACATAATTGACTCTGAGTCCCCATTATTGAGAAAGCAGTTAAGTACCTGCTTTCAGGTGCTATGTTTTGACAAAAGAAACCATTTGAAATGTCCAATGTGGTTTTATACTTTTTACGCACAATGTTATTCATTAATGCTGTACTATATGCATTTTGTACAGCAAATGTTTTGGAACAAGTGTTCAAATGTCTGTAATCCAAAACTAGATGATATATATTGTCTGGTTTGGATACAGGAAACAAAGGATTGTTCATTGAGGAGGTGCATGTTTCAATCACCCCTTGGTATTCATGTTGATCTAAGATCTCCCTGACCTGTTTTTTAGCTTTTTGCTTTATTGGGCACTGCCTTTGTGCAGTAGGTTGATTTTTTAGCTGTATTTTGTGGTGAGGTGAGTCCTCATCCCATCCTACATGATTGTTCTATTATGCTGGGGCCTGGGCAACTGCCCATTTCCTGGCATAAGTATATTTTAGGTGAATTGGAATATAGTTGGAGAAAGCTGGCATAATGATGTGCTCTGCATGTGGGCACTCCCTGACACATTTTGGTGGCCAGTCCTGTTCTGCTTGAAGTATATCATATCCCCTTGAAAGTTTCTCCCAAAAGAGTGCTTTCACTTTTCTTGGTGTGTCTCCCTCAATCCGGAGTGTTATTTCATATAACTTTTGTGGAGTACTAACCCTGGTGTCTACAGTCTCTACTGTGATGTACTCATTCAAGTCCACTATCTCCAGAAGTTCCTTCAGGTTCTGGCGAGCTATTGTTACTTCTGCTGCACTGTCCAGTAATGTCTGAGCCCATTCTCTGTTCTTGAGCTGTGTTCTCAGTATTCTCGGCATGTCTGATCTTCAGACCTGTTACCTTCTTTTTGGTGAATTGAGGTTTTGATTTAGGTTTCTGAACGTGTTGATCGTCTTTGGACTTCACGCGTTCTTCTTTGTGATCTGAACGTCCTCTTCTTTCTGATGTCTGTGACGATATCTCAAAGGTACGAGAGGAACTTGTATCAGTATCCTGATACCTGTCAGGTTTTCTTAAATTATCCCTATTCCTGAGGTTATACTTCCTTTCAGAGGGCTCCTTTTGAGGAGGCCTACCTCGGGATTGAGAACGTTTCTCTTTTGAATTTTGTTTCTTAGTTTCCCACTTCTTTTTAGAAGATGTAGGATTTTGTGTAATAGAGTCCTTCTCAGGACCTTCAGACAGTTTTGGCTTCAATGGTTTTCCACCCAAACTGTCTCTGCCTAATTCTGCATAAGATTGTTCTATTATTCTGGGTAGTTCATGTTGATGTTCTGTTACATCAAATTCCCTTAAGCGTTGGCGGATTGCCACTGATGCTGCCTCCCCTTTAATATTAGATAATATCATTGTTGAGACCTGGTCGAAGTTTTTCAGTAATTTCATACTTAAATTCAGAGCAGGCTGTGCCCCGTATTCGTTTTAAATTTGTTTCAGGACATCTGGTATTACTGCATTTGACTGAACACCGTGTGTATTAGTATAGATGGCAGCAAAGACTGTGCCCCAAGTGGTGCAGTCTGCCAGTTGTGGTGTGATCCCCATTGGTAAACAGATTGTTAGGATTCTGTGTTTCTCATAAGGGCGCGACATGCGGGACAGGAGTCGGCACCATCATATCTATAGCGCAAACTCGACCCGAAGGTATTGAAGCGCTGTGCCGGAGCACCGATTAACATGACACATTCAGGCACGGGGAGAATAAGTGATTAACCCAAATCACAGGAGGAGGACGCGACCCCCAGGCACGAACCCTGGTTTCCTGCCCCAAAGTCGGCAGTTAAGCCTTCCCCTGCCCGGGGCTGTTGGGTGCCCCCCACGTGGGCGCAACCTCGACCCGAAGGTATTGGAGCGCTGTGCCGGAGCACCGATTTGCATTACACATTCAGGCAGGGGAGATTAAGTAATAGCCTAAGAACACAGGATGTTGACGCGACACCCAGGCCCGAACCCGTGTCCTGCAGTCGATACCGGACTGCGTAAAATCTGCTCACTATTTCTACCAATCGCATGCCTTTGGACGCGACCCCGAGTCTCGAACGCTGGTTTCCAACACCAAAAGTATCTCTTGCCGCTACCCCGACACACACGGGAAACTACCCGGGAAGACAGCGACCGACCCTGGCGCATGGAGCCGAATCGCACCCCCCCTCACAGCGGACACCCCTCCACTGCAATGGTCTGGCAGTGCCGCTTAAGCTGACGAGAGGAAAAGGGGGGGCCGGGCGGTTGCAGACTCACCATGGCACAGCTCCTGCGCAGCCACGGACACGGCTAAGCATGAACCGACGCGACCTCGATACTGCGGAGCGCACCTCATACCTCCCCCTCATTGCCCCCTACCCAGTCCACACAGTGTTGGCACTGAACGGAGGGGGTGCCGCTGCCATAGCCCACCCAGAGCTGCCCCTCCCCCCCTCACTGGCGAGCCGCCACCAACCCGGGGGGGGGGGGAGGGGAGATCACTCACCGCACGTTAAGGCAGCTCCTGAGGACACGACCGATGAGGCGAGACGTCGAGGGACAAGAGAGCGAACATCGCGGGGGGTCAACCTAAATACCCTTGTCCCCTCCCCCTTTCCCGGAAGTGGGTCAACCGGACGTCCTCCCTGGCCGTGGCCCAGGGACTAGACCGGTGCCTCCCGTGCCTTCCTGTGGCACTAAGGCGGCTGCCCTTTTAGGGGGGGGCTACTGCGCAACCCCCCCCCCCAGGCAGCCTTGCAGTAAACATGTCGGTTGAATTTTGACAGACATCTCACCATACCCAACTAAAAGCACCTGTACCCAACTATTTACCAGAAAAAACATTTGTTTGGGGGGTATAACACCCCAAACATCCCCTCTAAAGCAACGCCCCTAGGGGGACCTTAGGTTTGGCCACAGTGGAGACTCCTCTGTCTCTGCTGTTTCTAAACTTGTTCGACAGCCCTGGGGAGTAAGGGCCATCGGAAAAATGGCGACATGCCTGCCACCCAATTAGAATGGGCAGACATGTAGTCATTTTTAGGTCGAGCCTGGGAGAGCATACACTAGCGCATGCGCTCTCGCTTGCGAGACACCTGTATTCAGTAAGGGGCTTGCAACTCCCCCATAGCTTACTATTTCTTGGCATCATTGTCCCTCTTTTTTGCTGCTTTCTCGTTGGGCAGTGCTTGCCATAACACCACTTCGGTTGCTTGCCCTGGCACGCGGACGGAGTACAGATTATTATCATTTTGGATAGTGACCCTCTGCTAGCCATCTGCTGCTCGTGCTGGAATTCAATTCAGGTACTATTTCTGAGCTATGAGGCAGTCAATGCTGTCCGCGTTATAGCTCTTTTTTTTTTTACTTATCCCCACCCCCTCCTGTTTCTCTGTTTCTTCTTCCCTCCCTCCCGTCGCTGATTCTTCTCAACCTTTCTGTATCTTTTTTTAAAATGTAACTTATTCCCGATACTTTGAAAAACAAGACCTCTATGCTTCATTAAAGCTAAAACAAAATAGCTTCTCTAAATTTGGGGAGAATGGACATCTTTGGCGATCACTGCCCACTACTTGCACAGCTCGTAAGTTCGATACTTCCTGTTTGCATAACAGCCAATCCCAGGGCTAAATATATTCTGAGAGTCTTTTTGAGATTGCAAGGAATGCATAACGGGACAGCGCAATGAGTGAAAAAAATGCCTTGGAATCATTCTTGCATGTCTGCACTGTGTGTTGATAGTAAACGCTTCTGTTCTTTGGAAGGGAAGTGTGATAGTTTGGGCCCTAGGCCCACATGCAGGACAAAGGACTCGCAGACACCCAGTTCCTGTGCATACAACTGGCCCAGGGCATGTGCGCCTGTTTCCTTTTATTGGCAGGGTCACCTGATCAGTTACACCTGTGATGGAGGGGTGTGGGGTGAGTGTGGAAGGCAGCCCTCAGAGTGGCTGGTGACACCATACATTTTCGGAACACTAGAATGTGTCCCGCAGGACACTCCATCCCTTCAATAACTTTATTGAAAAAAATGAGTCCAACCTGTGGGAGTGAACAAACAACAAAACAAAACTCCACTGAGTCTCTTCAGGCAGTCTGCAGTACAGAACAGGATTGGAAAATAGGTGCAGCTGGGAAGCACCTGGCATTACGGCACACACCCTTGGTTTCACCAGATGACTCTGGGCCTGAATGTGAAGTGGACGGGTTCTGGATGTCTCTCGATCCCATGTCCTTGGGGTTACAGTCCCTCTCTGAGGTGTTGTTTGATACCGCCTGCACTCATGGTGATGGGGTGATTCACACAATTCAAACAGAGAAGTGCATCGGGAGCGGTGGTGGAACCACTGCAGAGATTTCTTTGAAGGCGCTCGGGCTCCATGGACGGCAAACTTGCAAAGATGGAAGACGACGGTTGGGAGTCTTCCTTGGAGGCATGGGTGCTTCGTGGTACCCATTGGGGGAGCAGCTTCAGACTTCTCTCTCGTACCAGGATTCCCTCACATGGGAATTTCCTTGAGACCCTTTTCACAGGGCTGCCACGGGACTGTGTGGACTCTCTCATAGGCCACGCAAAGAGGTCGCTAAGGAACCGCCACCAGGACCACATCCAAGTCGCTTGTTCAGCCACACAGGGTGGTTGTCTCAGGGTCTGTCTGCTCGTAACATCAGGACTACCAGATAGTCTTTGGGTGACCAGTCTCCCTTAGCCACCTCACGCCGGAATTCCCTCAAGGCCTCGCTTAGGCTGCGCAAAGGGATCACTCGAACTCCCAACAGGGCCACGTCTAAGTCGCTCGTGCAACCCCAAAGGTACAATGGTTGAGTGTGCTCTCTTCAGCAGGACTTCAGTTTACTGGTGTCCAGCAGATGGTTTCTGGGTGGCTAGCCTCCCACGGTGCCAGGGATGTCTTGTTACTACTCTCTGGGTGTTGCACAGGCATAAGGCTCCACACTAAATGTGTGTTTCTCCTTAGGTTGTTCTGGTGAGGCACTGGACAATGATGGCAATCAGTGATCTACCGTGTGCGACGGGTCTATCACACCTTTTTCTCCTCTTCTTTCGTATTCATCTTCACAATGTGACAATGTGGCCTTGTGCCACACTCTTCTGCTCATCAATGTTTTCTTGCGATGTGGCATAGTGCCAGTCTCTTCTCTACTCTTCCATGAGATAGCCTCATGCCAGTCTCTTCTGTTCTCTTCTGAGCAGGTCTCTCGCTGTGGTGTTATTTTCACAGGGACCTCTCTGGTCACGTTCTGTTCATAGGACTGTTTCTCTTCTTCCATTGCGTCCTCTCACAGGACCGGTCCTGTCGATAAGACTTGGCTCTTTCACTTCCTTATGGACCTCTCACAGGTCCTATCCTTTCCTCGGGGATCTTCTTGGTGCTCTGCTTCCTGGATGGAGGGTCACCTTTCTTCCTTCACCTCTTCTCCACTCAAGGGCATAGTGCTTGCATCTCGAGGCTACGCCATCGCAGCACTTGGTCCTGCCTAAGCGCAGGTATGCTTGGCAGGGTCAGTCACTCAGTGTGGCATGTGCAATGGCGGGCCAGCAGTGGCCATTTGGTTCTTTGATGGCCAAGTGGTGCGACCTCGTTCATTCAACTTTCCTTCTAAGGGCTCTCTCTTTTCAGGGGCTGGTAAACAATCTCTCTCTGCAGTGGCCTCCTCTCTCGGGCCAATACACCTGGAGCCTCCTCTGGCAGCCTGCAGTGGCAGCTGTACTTGCTGTCTGATTAACAGGGTCTTTTGGGGGTAGCAGTTACTGTGTTGTTCAGCTTGGCTGGCTGTTCTGCCGACGGTCACTGCTGCAGCCTTGCTCTTCGTGGGGTTTCATAGCGGGACCTTTTAGTTTCACTGGGGCCTCCATGTAGGGCAAAGTCGTGGGGCCCCTGGTCATACAGGTGGCTTATTTGTACTGCTTTTCTCCCATCGAGAGACGGATATGAGCCACTTGCTCACTTGGTGCAGTTCAACAGGCTGCTGCTAGGTGGTGCGGTAGCCATCGCTTCACTCAGGCCGCAGCAGCTTTCCTGATGCAGCCGGCCTTGCAGCTCATTCAGGCGTTGTGTAGAAGGGCAGGGGTGGCGCTCTATGCAGGTGTGGCCTCAGGACATTCAGAGCTGCCACGGGCCAAGTCCCATAGCTGGCGGAGTGCCCACCAACACCCAGCAGCTTGCATGGACTGTGGAGCGCCACTTACTGTTCACAGCAGGGAGGTATGACGCCGCTCTTGCTCAACACCTGTCAGAGGCCGGGTTGTGGGGCATTTACAGGCTTTCTTCTTCCAGGCAGTGGGGCTGGCTTACACTATGCCATGGTGGTCAGCTTCGTCGGGGCTTCCTTACTTGAGTGCAGTCACTTCACCCTATGTCCCGCCGCGGTCCTCTCCCCTGCGGTGGGCGGGGGTTGTACTTGCCAGTAGTGTCGACTTAGCTCAGGGGGTTTTGCAGGGCCGCTTGCTCTCTTGCCGCTGGCTTGTGGGTACAGGGAGCACTGCAGGGCCTTCACTTTCTGGCTGTCTGTTTTCCTGCTAGAAGGCCTCATCGGTCACACTAGCATGATGACAGCACTACATGCTTCACCTTGATGGCCAGAACATTGGCCTTCTCCAATAGCGCTACTTGCCATTGTCTTCCTGGGCTAGCGATAGTGGTTGTGCCTCTGCCCACATGCTGGACAAAGTACCACACCGACACCCAGTTACTGTGCATACAACTGACCCAGGGCACGTGCGCCCGTCCCCTTTTATTGGCAGGGTCACCTGACTGGTGATACCTGTGATGGATGGGTGTGGGGTGAGTGTGGAAGTCAGCTCTTGGGGAGTGGGTGGTGACACCATACATTTCTGGAACACTAGAACGTGTTACGCAGGACAGTCCAGGAAGGTTTATTTGTCTTTCCGGATGCTGCACGTCACTTGTATGTAAATGTTAAACTAATGCTGCGTGAGTGACGGAAACTGAAGATATGGGTTTTGTAACGGAAGATGTGCTGTCAAGATAGGTAGACCAGGAGCCAGAGATGTAGTTAAGTAGATTTATTAGTTCATGTAAGATGGTACAGGGTGCCCCACCGGGAGCAGCATCCTGCTGCTCAGCCTCACTCTATCTAACAGACCACTCATTCAAATCATGCACACACACCCAATATTCTATGACATCACACTCATGCAGGCTGAGCAGCAAGGACTAGGAACCATAAGATATAACATATCTCCTTCCTTTATAAACAATAAAATAACAAGAAGCAAAGTGAAGAAAATAATCACATTTCGTTCCTTGGAAATAACATCAAATCAGGTCACACAAATCATATTAGATAAGTAAATGCTTTTTAAGTTCAAAAACAAAAATCATTTAGCATTCTTGGATATTAAAGTCAATGTGGTAAATTAAGATGATAAGAGATAAATGATCAGCGTAATTAACTTGTTAAGGAAATTCAAAGAAAGATAAATCACACACCACACTCCAACAAGTAAAGATAGTAAAGATAAATCACACTCCGTACCTTATAAAGATTTAAGTGACCATAAATCTGCACTCTATCACAGTGGGCAAGGCGGAACAATGGCAAAGCGCACTACACCCATCTCCCTTTGCAAAGGAACATGCAAGAACACACATGCAGTCCAGCACACCACATCCAGATGGAGAAAGAAAAACACAGTATAACACCACAGTATATACACTAGCAGGATGGAAAAACTTCAACGCAACCTTGACGTGCGAGGAACACAGCCAACGCAACCCTGATGTAGGGACAAAACACCTTCCCAACACAACCCTGACGTGTGAGGGACACACCCAATGCAACCTTGACGTGCGAGGGATACTGCCAACGCAACCTTGACGTGCGAGTCAAAGCACATTCCCAACACAACCCTGACGTGTGAGAGATATACCCAACGCGACCCTGACGTGCGAAGGACACTGCCAACACAACCTTGACGTGCGAGGCAAAGCACATTCCCAACATAACCCTGAAGTGTGAGGGACACTGCCAACGCAACCTTGAAGTGCGAGGCAAAAAAAATTATTAAAAAAATAAGGCACGGAATACATGACCCCCAAAGCATGGCTAGGCAAAACAGGGTACATTACCCTCAAGAATAGCATAGGAAAATACACAGCGTGCATATCACAAAAGCTGCCAAAATAAGATATAAGCATATCCACATTAAATTTGGCTGATGGCTCTTACCTAACATTACCACAGTACAATAAGCATTAACAGTGCAGGTAAACATGTAAATATTTTCTTGCTTTTTTAGCAGTTTTACAAAAACAAACTAAAACAACACAAATGTAGTCATTGTTGTCTGATTTCAGAAGTAGTTTTTCCTTGACCACTATGCTATAATGCTTCATCAAAACAAGGAACGATTCCGCTTCCGACTTGCGCACATCAAGATAATTTATGAATCCACAGCGCATTGAAGAAACAAGCACGAGGTGTCAGGACTTGTACACAGTCAGGCTGAAGTTCATTCACACTGATAAAGTCCATTGAAACTAATGTAATGTGGTTGGCAAGGATCACGTAGGGTAGACAGGAAACAAATGGCTCGAGCCAGCCATAAGATGGCGGCACTTCATCTGCGCAGAGGCGGGTGGCTCACTGCACAAACGTGCATTCACTGTCCCTGCACAACGATGCTGACGCGAGAAGATGGACGTCACAAGGAGATGAATGACGCTGGAGGCACACCGGAGCAAAGTGAAGGTCAGTGGCGCGTGCACCGAGTCCGTGTCGGATTCAAAAGAAAATTGTACTGGGTGCTAGGTGGCGCCGGTCCGACATGGCCGCTCGGCGGTGAGGCTCCGGACGCCTAACCCTGCGAATCCTTCCTAAATCCGTGGCGAGCTGCCCTGGCCGGCTCATTCGGGGCGCAACGGAGCACGGACCTGTCCCGCGGCCCAGAGCCTGAAGTTGACGGGATTCGGCCTGGCCCACGCAACGATTGGCGACCTGGAGGCGGGCCGGCGGCTGGAGGTGGCAGTCCTGGTGCTGGGACCCGGGCGGGCTGCTAATCGAGCCCGCGGCTCCCGCGTGGTGTCTAGGCCCGGCCTTCCTGAGACATCGGCGGCCTCGTGGAGGCACTTCAACTGCCGCTGCTGCCCCCCCCTTCCCCCCCTGTGAGAAGAGAGGTGTTCCCGCCCCAGGACTGCCGGCGGTGAGTGTGGGGGTGTGGAGCGGGCCCCGGGGGGCCGTACTTTGGTGGATGGCGGCCTGTGAGTGCGGCGCTGAGGAAAGCGTGAAAGTGGGGCTGCCCTGGCTGTCGAGGTGGCTGGGGAGTAGTGGGGGGCCCCCTTCGGGCCGGGTGTCGACGGTCGGGGACCGGCTCCCGCTCCCCCCTGCGTCCGCCGCTGCAATTGGACCTGGTCCCTCGCGGTCTGCGAGGGGCCGTTGTGTGGTGCCTTTGCTGATCGGGCCGCAAGCCGGTGGTCGGTGAGTGTGGCATCTCCTTGGCTGCAGGTTTTGCGCTGTCAGCTGTGAAGGGCTTCAAGATCCGGGGGGGGGCGACCTGAACTGAATCTGGCGCCCGCGGCCCTGGGCTGGCATCGGTGGTTGGGGACCCACCGCGAGGTGCTTGGAACGGGGGCGGTCCTTCCCGCCTGTGCACCGGGGACCACCTTGAAGGGCTTGGACGTCTCGTCTGCAGTCTGCTCGGGTCCTGTGACTTCGCTGGGGGCGGTGTGGATTTGGCCTTGGCTGTGTTGTCCGGTAGGAGGCGGCTCACTGCCCTGGGTACCGGCAGGCCACGAGTCTGGAGTTTCTAGTCGGCGGCCTTGAGCGCTATTCGGCTGCCTTTTCGGGCGGCGCGCAAGGATGTGATCAGCATTGCTGGTGGCAATCAGCCTTCCGGACGGGCGAGGTGCCCCGGCCGTGCATCCTCCCCTCCTGCCATCCGCCGCCCTGGTCCCTGTGGGGTCTCCGGAAGGTACCCGTGTTGCTCACTGTCCGGCCGTGATGTCCCCTGTTGACCGTGGGGCGGCCATCATGGGTAAGGACAGGGCTTCCAGGCCGCCACCTGCAGCCACCCAAACCAGGATTGATCAGTACACGACCTCCGAGAGTGGGGCGGGCTCGACCGAGGAGGCGACTTCGGCCCCCAACACGGACCTAGCAGCTATTTTGCAGGCCATCAATGCCTCCCGCTCCTCCCTGGAGGGTATGGTCGGGGAGATCAAGGTCGACGTTGCCCTCCTCCGGCAGGACCTGCATAACGCCACCGCCCGCATCTCCGAAACCGAATCAAGAATATCGACAGCCGAGGACGACATCCGTCAGTTACAGGACCAAGTGCGAGAACTGACCACCCACTCTAAGGAACTGCACCGCCGGGCTGAGGATACAGAAAACCGAGCCCGGCGTAGTAACCTCCGCCTGGTGGGGTTTCCGGAGGGGGCAGAATCGGGCCGTGCAGATGATTTCCTGGAACGCTGGTTTAAATCCTGGATGCCGGCGGACAGCCTGTCAACCTGGTTTGTGGTGGAGAGGGCCCACTGCTCACTGGCTCCCAGGCCTCCAGGAGAGCCCCCGCCCTTTCATCTTAAAGATCCTCAATTTCAGAGTCAGGGACGCGATTCTCCATGAGGCCAGGCGCAAAGAGACTCTCACATACCAAAATCACACTATAATGATCTTCCTGGACTACACCCGGGAGGTCCAGGAGCTCAGGCGATCCTACACGGAGGTAAAGCAGATGATGCGGGCCATGGGTCTCCAGTACCAGCTTCGGTTCCCGGCCCGCCTCCGGGTCATTTTTCAACACAAAGCAATATTTTTTGACACGCCGCGAGCAGCCTGGACCTGGCTGACGGAGGAGCGTCCTTTGCATCGATCTGGACAGGGATCACCGGCGGCTGGGCGGCGGGGACAGGAAGTGCCCCGGCCGTCAAGAACCCGTCGACGGCGACGCACACTGCCCCGGAGGCGCGCAGAAGGAGAGGCGGTCGTCACGCGCTCCATGGGACGGCCACGCCGGGCGTCTGGGGCCTCTTCTGCCTCTTCGGCTGCACCTACAAGTCCCGCTGCTACTGGACGACACACTGAGTCCCCCCTGCGGGTGGGCTCTACAGCCCAGCCAGATGCACAAATGGACCTTACGGATCTTTCCCGCAGTCCGGTCATTTGATTTTTCCTTTAATGTAAGTGGACTTGTGAGAGGGGGAAGGGATTTTCTTTTCCAGGCTGGTGATGCGAGGGACTGGGCTTCAGTGTTTCACTCCAATCGCAGCTCTCGGCCAGGGCAGGAGATATCGTCTTGTTCCGATCTACTGAGGGGTCCACTAGGTGCTCAAGCCCGAGCGTTTTAGCTTGGTTGTTGTTACATACCGTTAGGGCGACAGATGCTTCTGTTTTTGAAGTATAGGGTGGGGGGTTGGGGTTGGTTTGGGGTTGTTTCTTCCTCCTAGGGGGGATTTTGTTGGTGGGGGATGAATTCCTCATTGTTGTTGTTCTATGGCATCAAGACACTGTTGACCTGGTTCCCTGTCCGCTCTCCCGATGTCTCTCCCTCCGGGGAGACCATGCGCCTGCGTCCCCTTCAGTTTTGGTGTAGGTGCCGTGCCCTACGGGTGGGCCCTTTCTGCGCGCTCCCCGGCCCTCCTTGCAATCGACTCCGGGGTCATCCGTTCCCCAAAAGGGACGTGCTTCTTACAATGGCACCCGTCCCCACCACACGCTGGGGTGGCATCGTACTCTGCTCCCTGCTCCAGGCTCGCTCCCCTTAGCTTATGGAGTTCCCCACGGTCTGAGGGATACGCTCCCTCTACTCCGGAAGACGAGAACTCTGGTTAGGCATGCCCCCGACTATACTTATGGCTGACACACCCATTCCTAGGGCCGCCATGCGTATACTGTCCTGGAACATAAATGGTCTTTTGGACCGTTTCAAACGCATGGCTGTCCTCAAATATGCACAGCGTATGGAGATCGACGTGCTCCTCCTTCAGGAGACCCACCACCTCGGCAATAAATGTCCCTTTCTCGCCCGCTACGGATATGACAGGGTTTGGCACTCCAGCTTTGCTAGGGGATCCCGGGGGTGGCTATCCTGATCAGACAGTCCTTTCCCTTTGTACTGGCCCAGGTGCATTTAGACCCCCAGGGTATGGCGGTTGCAGTTTGTGGCACTCTCGAGGGGCGACCACTCACCTTGATGTTCCTGTACGCGGCGCCGTCCCTGTTGCAGGCTGCCCTTTCCTACACCGCAGATTTGCTGCCAACGCTCCCGGCGGGCTCGCTCATTTTAGGGGGGGACTTCAATGCTGTCTACACACCCCGTATGGATTCGACGGGTCCGATCTCCCTCGCCAGAGCTGCTCGCGCGAGGCAGTTGTCGAGTTGGGCTGAAGCCCAGGGCCTGTGCGACGTCTGGAGGGTTTGGCACCCACACGCTCGTCAATACACTCACACCTCGGCGGTACATCATTCACACGCCTGGATTGACTTAATTTTTGTCCCGTCTACGGAATGTGCGGGTGTGCAGGACGCCCGCATTCTTCCAAGGGGCCTTTCGGACCACTCGCCACTGCTTCTCGCTCTCGGCCCATCTCCCTTTTCCGCCCGCTCGATGTGGCGCCTGAATGCCTGGTTCCTTCAGGACAAAGATTTTCGGAAAACAGTGGGAGACGAGCTTACCAATTATTATCATCATAATGTTGGCTCTGTCTCCTCCTCGACCATCCTTTGGGAAGCCGGCAAGGTGACTATTAGGGGGGCTGCCCGGGGGCACATGCAGCAGCAACGCCGGACACAACTCCAGCGACTCACGGCCTGCGAAGCACAAGCCTAGGAACTTGAACGGGACCAGGAGGCGTTGAGTGATGCCGTGCGGGCGCGGCGGCTGGCCTTTTTTGCGGGAAGAGATACGTATGCACTCTATGGAGGCGGCCAAGACTCTTTGGCGCTCCTCGGTGGCCTGGGTGTACGGATGGGGGGATAAGAACGGTACGCTCCTCCATCGGCTGGCCACTTACCCTCGCGCAAACTGGATTATTCCTGCCATTGTGGATTCCACTGGCGTGACTCACACAATCTCTGTCGCAGTGACACAGACCTTTGCAGATTATTACTCTCAACTATACCGAGCCCGGGCGCGGGGGATCTCCCTTGCGGAGATGATGGGGACGAGCGGGGCTGATCTTGGGCAATTGAGAGGGGAGGCTAGTGAGACATTAGATCTGCCCATCACGCTCCAGGAAATCGATGAAGCAATCAGTCACTTGGCTTCCGGGAAGACCCCAGGGCCGGACGGCTTCCCGCAGGAATATTATGCCCACTACCGTGAAACCCTTGCCCCGAGGCTTCTGGATCTCTATGCTGAAGTGGTGGAGAAGGGCTCGTTCCCACCCGAGACGGACACGCCACGATAGTAGTCCTTCCAAAAACACAACCCCCATCACAGTCTTGTTCGGATTATCGGCCTATATCTCTCATTAACACCGAGCTTAAGATATACGCTACCATCCTGGCACAACGGCTTCGCCCGCATCTTGTCTCACTGGTCCATCCGGACCAGTGTGGATTTATGCCGGCTCGAGGGACTAGGCACTGCTTGCGGTGCCTGCATCTGGCCCTGGCCCACCGGGAGTGCCTATCTCCTTATCTGGCCATACTACTGGTTGACTTTGAAAAGGCCTTTGACTCGGTGGGGTGGGTCTACCTCGGAGAGGTCTTGGAGCGCATGGGTTTTGGCACCCAGTTTCGTGCCATGGTCCGGGTCCTGTATGCGGCTCCACGAGCCCGAGTGCTGGTGAATGGAGCTCTCTCTCACACGTTCTCCATAGGGTGGGGAACGCGACAGGGCTGCCCGCTCTCACCCCTCCTCTTCGCCCTGGCGATGGAGCCCCTGGCCGCTCTGGTCCGATCGGACCCGGCTCTCCGCGGATGGGACTGGCCGGGTATGGTCCCTGATAAGATTGCCCTGTACGCGGACGACGTCCTTCTCTATCTCTCAGACCCGGCTGTTTTGGGCCCTCGTGTTCGCCAGATTCTTCACCGTTTCGGACAGGCATCGGGCCTAAACCCCAAAAAATCTGTCCTGGTCCTGTTGCACCCGTCTAGGGAGTGTTTCGATTGGCAGTCGGATATTCCCCTCCGGAGACTCTCCTTTAAATATTTGGGGATCTGGATCACCCTTCTTCCGGAGCTCTGCTGGGCCCTCAATGTGGCCCCTGTGGTTAACAAGACCAGATCTGACATGGTGAAGTGGCAGTCATTCCCACTGAACCCATTGGGGAGGATCGCACTCTACAAGATGATGATCCTCCCTAAGTTCCTATACATGCTACAGAACACGCCCTGCTCTTTCTCCCGCTCCTGGTTCCGGGAGATGGACAAGATTGCGACTAAGTTTCTCTGGGGTGGCGGTAAGCCCCGTCTAGCCCTGGACCGTTGTCGGATTCCTTCATACGACGGAGGCCTGAGCATGACTAACCTCTATTTGTATTATCTTGCAACTCGGCTTCTGGTGGTCCATGATTGGTTCTCGGGCGGGTGGGATGATCCGGCATATAGGCTAGAGGTACAGCACGTGGGGTTCTCCTCCATTCAAAAAATGTTCTACGGGGCGGTGATCCCCCTGTCGCTCTCGGACGTTACGCGGGCCCCCTTCTTGGCATGGCGTGCTGCTCTACGGCATACCCGCTGGTCAAGGACACTGACCCTGGTCACACCACTTTGACATGGGACTTGGCTGCGGGAGGTAGCGGGGTTAGAGGGGTTTCGAGCATGGGACCTTCTGGGGATCTCTCGCTTAGGTGACCTGTGGCAGGGGGGCCGCATGTGTTCCTTTCAGGAGCTTCAGGGCCGATTTTCATTGCACCTTTCGCAATTCTATAAATACCTCCAGCTGCGCCACGCGGTCCAAACTCACATCCCTCTGGAATCACGGATTCCTGTCCACAGCCCGCCTGAGGCCCAGGTGATGCTGGGGTGCCTTGGGAGGGGAGGAATTTCCCGTATTTATCATTCCCTGGTTAATAACACCCCGGTAGACTGGGAAGGGCTGAAGCAGCGCTGGGAGACCTGGGTGAGTCCATTGGATGAAGCTGATTGGAGAGACGCCCTTATGGCCCCCAGGACGATTACCACTTCGGCTAGATTGAGGCTCATCCAGTTTTATTATCTGCATGCTGCATATCTGACCCCGGAGCGCCTCTACCGTGCAGGCCTTTCCCCGGAGGCTTCATGCGCCTGCTGTGGGGTAGGCCCGGCGGACTTCTTCTACATGGTTTGGAATTGCCCGCGCTTGGGGAGCTACTGGGGGGAGATTGAGCTTGAATTAACGGAGGTCCTGGGGTGGGAGGTCCCCCATGACCCCAAAATGGCTTTGCTGGGGATAACGGATGGATTGGATGGATCCCGCAATGAAAAATATTTCCTAACTACTGCTCTGGTAGTGGCTAAAGGAGATATCGCTGCAGCCTGGAAGCAGATCGATCCACCCAATTGTGCTAAATGGAGAAGGGGCGTGGACTGGTGTGCCGCACAAGAAGGGACATTATATGCTGCACGGGGATGCCCCAAAAAGTTTCGCAGAGTATGGGGGAAGTGGTTAGGGGGCTTATTCTAGGGGGGGAGCACGGGTGAGAGGTGCGGGAGGCCACGAGAGGGGATGGAGGATTTTGCTACTGCTTGTCATTGAGTCCATGATATGTCATTTTGATGCCAGTTCAATTGGACTGTTGTATGTGCCTTTTAAGTTTGTTCTTCCACAAGAAAATAAAAATTTGATTATCAAAAAAAGAAAATTGTACTGTTTAACTGCCACAAAGGGGAGAATGTTGGATCATAGACAACTTCATTGAAGCAAAATAAACGCACTTGTTGTAAATAAGACGGAGGATATAAGCACAGTACTTAGAAGTTGCTTCCCCAAGTTATGCTCCATATTGCCTGAACTAGTTTTCCACAGATCTACACGCGTCTCCACGCAGTAGACTAACCTCGCAGACAACTCCCCTATGTGCCTCTCCTTACCGCACATCTTACGGTTGAAAAGCACTCTTGACAGTCTCTTAGTTGCGCTCTTGATCGTGTAGGAAACCCACTTCAAATGCTGCTCCTTCTCACTTATATTACCCCACGCCTCACATCAGCTCTCCATTTACAAGGAGCTGGCCAGCATAACGTGAACAAGCATATGGCACACACTCTGCTCCGCTCGCCCATAGTTTTCACTATGTTAGTTGTCTCTTTACCTGAAACAGCTGGCACAGCTGTTAGATTAGAAATCTGCTTCCTTCACAGCGATATGACACGCAGGGTTGGCTGCACAAGGTCAAACTTTGCGCAGCACGAAAATTCACACTTCGAGCATCAAACCTGCGGCAAGGGACTTTAACTTTCTGTAACTACATTCAGCTGTAAATCCTCATCCAAGTTGTGCTGACTATGTTTAGTAGGTTGATAAATTCTCAGGCTCTCTTCCGTTGCATTGCCAAATAGTCGAACTGGACACAGTTCACCGCACATCAAAACAGGTTTATCTCAGGAGTCACATTACAGCAGCTTCCCATATGAATAAAACGATCCAATTCTTATCAGCAAGTTTCAGGCATCCGGTCATATTAAAATTCAATGGCTTAACATCTAATGTGTAAGCAGACTGTAAAGTGGCCAGACAGGATCAGGTGTCCAAAACATTTAAAGTTAGTAGTCTGTGAGCAGGCGGGTTCCAAGCCACTCGAGCCACATAATGTCCAACGCCCAACACATACCTCTGTGGACTGTCTGTTGGAAAAGACACCGGTGGGGCATCCCAGGCATTGGTTAGCCTTTTCTCTTAATCTCAGCTGGCTTCTCATAGGCTTCTTCAGTTGCTAGCCTTTCACGTGTGGTTCTTATTTCCAGTCGTCGCCACTTTTGTAACGGAAGATGTGCTGTCAAGATAGGTAGACCAGGAGCCAGAGATGTAGTTAAGTAGATTTATTAGTTCATGTAAGATGGTACAGGGTGCCCCACCGGGAGCAGCATCCTGCTGCTCAGCCCTACTCTATCTAGCAGACCACTCATATTCACATCATGCACACACACCCAGCATTCTATGACATCACACTCATGCAGGCTGAGCAGCAAGGACTAGGAACCTGTCGGTTGGTCGGCCAGCTGGCTGGCCGCTGCCTCTCCAGTCCTCTCCCTGGCTTCTGCTGGAACAGGAAACAGTATAGGCTCCCCTGAGCCAATCACAATGCTGCAATGCAGCGTTGTGATTGGTAAGCACCCAGGCTTCCCTAAGCTAATCACAATGCTGTAATGCAGCGTTGTGATTGGTCTGAGCGCCGTGGTTCGGTGCTCAGATGGGGAATGGAAGCCTGGGTGCAGAACATTCATGCGCACTTAGAAGGGTGTCACCACTCCTCCCCCCTGTGCAGCCCAGCCCCGCCCCACAAAACTGCCCCAGCACAGAATAAAATGATCATAACATAACGTTATTAATCTATTTTTCCTTTTTTGCCGTGCTGCAAGGCAGTGGGGCGACGCTCATCTGCCTTAGCAGAGGAGCCGCCCCTGCTTATATTAGCGAGAGGGTGGTAGATGCTGCAGTGCTGTTTTCTTCATCCGCGCTTCTATTAAGAAAAGGGGTTAGGGCAGCTGTAGGCAAATGTTTGTGGTGTACTTTACAACTGTCCCACCCTGCTTAGCAGTCCTTTGTCCTTCTCTAGGATCTCTCCACATAGTGCATACTCCTTGCTGTGAACTCGCTGTCACACAGAATGCTAGATTAGGTTTGCTGCTTCCGCGATGACTGGTGGCCGCTCGCCGTTTCTCTTACGAGTCACAGGGAAGGATAAAGTGTCTCACTTTTATGAAAAGCAAAAAAAATAATACCAATAAATCCTTTCCTAGGTCAAGCCCATCATCAAGACAACGTTTTATAAAGCAAAAAGCATATGGTAAATGTGTTGCTTAGTATACCAACAATGCATCTATTCATAAAGCAGATCGGACATGGGGAGTGCACGTTCTTTCCTCAGCAGCACTAGGTGCCTACGAAACTTCTAAGAGCTGCGGCAGTTACAAAGTGATACAGTCAGGGCCGGAATGGCCGTAGTGGGTGTAGAAGTCTGGCTTACTACATGATGCATACTTTTGTAAGTGTAGCACCCTGCACTAATCCAGACAACCGTATGGTGACTTTAGTGGTCTCAGACAACCTAAGAATGCTCTCTAAGTGGTAGCTGTGGAGAGCAGCATTCAGGCTTAGTCCAGAAGGAGTGTAAAACACCTTGTTTTACCAGTACTTACTCTTATGGTTTAGGTTAAGCGAAAAAGAAGCACACAGTATAGTTATAAAAATATGTATTTATTAGAAATACTCACTAACACATTGCAATATCTCATACCCAGAGATATAAACACAATACACACAAATACTGTGGAAATAGAACACATAAGTAGCACAAATACACAGTGGTCTCCAGGGGGAGACCAAACCATATACTAAAATAGTGGAATGAGAACCATGACCTAAGTCAAGAATGAACCCAGAAGACATAGAAAAGACCCAGGGAACCACCCAAGGTGAGTATCTAGTAAACCCACGGAGGTCGTGTGCAGAGTGGGAACACGACTGCGTGCTCAATGTAAGTCAACAGGTAAGTCGGGGTTAAAGTCTTAAAGAAAAAGGACCCTTCCCAGTTGACCGTGAAGAAACCCCATGGAAAATGGAAGGTTGTAGAGTCACCCCACCCATGGATATCCCAGGAACCAGGATACCTACACCAGGGAAGCCGGGTGCATAGGTGCCAAGTGACATCGGAAACTGCCATAGACCACAATGGAGGACTTCAGTGAAGATGCGGCTGGCGAAGAAGGCGAAAGAGTTCGGTGGAACCAAAAGGTGGATTCAAGATGATGGGTATCTGCAAGCTGAGGGAACAGAGTCTATGCCACTCAGGAGTGACCAGGAAGCACAGAAGACGAATGCCCACTTTTGTCGGAGATGCAGGAGAATTGTGGTGCCCTTGAAGTTGCAGCTGTGTGGACCAGGCAATGCTGTGGAAGACCAGGAGCCGTACACTAGCTGTCCCACATCGGATGTCAAGAGCCAAGGGGTCAGTGTCCTGCAGGAGCACCAACAACCCTTGGCAATGGCAACCAATGTAGTCGTAGAAAAAGCAGGTGTTGGGACCAGCAAGGACCAAGTGACTCACCACGAGCAGGTAAGTCAGAGCAGGCCCCGAGCAAGCAGGGGAGCCCACTAGAGTCAAAGAAAACCCATTGGAGGACCCACGGCCTGAAAGCACAGGAGTCGCAAGAGAACCTAAAGCAGCTCATCAAAGGATGAAGGCCCACGGTGCAAAGGATGTGGTGCAGGCAAAGATCTTGGCTGCAGTAGATGCTTGAGGCTGGAGCTTCTTGGAGCCTGACGCTCTCTGAAGGAGAGAGTCAACAAGCCTTGTCAATGACCAGTCGACGCAGTGCACAGGGTCTCTGTTCCATCGGTTCCAACGAGGGATATTGGTCTCAAACTCGGTGAGAAGACAGTGCAGGCCTCGAGGGAGTTGCAGAACCACTACCTGGGTGGAGCCTAGGATTAGCAGACCGGTCAGCTGTTTTGCGGTGCCTGCAGATGCAGGGGAGTAACTCCTACACTCCAAGGACCATTCCTTCAGGTGTCTTGGATGTCCATAAGTCCTGTGAGGAAACTGTAGGGAGCACAGGCACAGACGTTGCTGCAGACTTCCAGGACGCCGAGACTAGGAGCAGCAGGAGTCTTTCCAGTTGCAAGCGAATTCCAGCGAAGTCTAGAGTGCCCAGACGGTTGAAACCTAGAAGTCATATTGTATCTGAATCTTGTCCCATCACAAATCTAGGGACCCGCCCACAGGTAAGCCCTTAAGTGCCCTAAGGAAAGTGTTGGGACGATTCAGGAGTCCCTCTTAGAGGAGGGGCTGGACAGTGAGGCGGATACTCCCATGTCCTTTGTCTAGTTTTGACCCCGAAACCGGTCCTAGGATGCTTGTTTCCGGTCCAGGGAGGACCTGGCTTGGCAGTTCGGGCTGGACTGTTCCCATGAGGCACAGGATCAAGACTGATTTGCATATGGCCAGGTCTAAACTGGGGTGGCATGGTGAGCAAAAGAATGATGGATTTAACCCAGATCTCTTGACTGGGGGTGAATGTTTTGATTTGTTCTGCGTTCCGTCCACCAATACTTATTTTGCATTTGTCACCCCGAATGGGACGGGTATGCTCAGACGTGAGTCCCGTGCTCTCCATGCCACTGGAATCAAGCTATCCTGGCTGAAGAGGGGTGAAACCCCGAAACCGGTCCTAGGATGCTTGTTTCCGGTCCAGGAAGGACCAGGCTTGGCAGTTCGGCCTGGACTGTTCCCATGAGGCACAGTGTCAAGACTGATTTGCATATGGGCAGGTCTAAACTGGGGTGGCATGGTGAACAAAAGAATGATGGATTTAACCCAGATCTCTTGACTGGGGGTGAATGTTTTGATTTGTTCTGCATTCCGTCCATCAATACTTATTTTTGCATTTGTCACCCCGAGTGGGACGAGTATGCTCAGACGTGAGTCCCGTGCTCTCCATGCCACTGGAATCAAGCTATCCTGGTTGAAGAGGGGTGAAACCCCGAAACCGGTCCTAGGATGCTTGTTTCCGGTCCAGGGAGGACCTGGCTTGGCAGTTCGGGCTGGACTGTTCCCATGAGGCACAGGGTCAAGACTGATTTGCATATGGCCAGGTCTAAACTGGGGTGGCATGGTGAGCAAAAGAATGATGGATTTAACCCAGATCTCTTGACTGGGGGTGAATGTTTTGATTTGTTCTGCATTCCGTCCATCAATACTTATTTTTGCATTTGTCACCCCGAGTGGGACGGGTATGCTCAGACGTGAGTCCCGTGCTCTCCATGCCACTGGAATCAAGCTATCCTGGCTGAAGAGGGGTGAAACCCCGAAACCGGCCCTAGGATGCTTGTTTCCAATCCAGGGAGGACCTGGCTTGGCAATTCGGGCTGGACTGTTCCCATGAGGCACAGGGTCAAGACTGATTTGCATATGGCCTCGTCTAAACTGGGGTGGCATGGTGAGCAAAAGAATGATGGATTCAACCCAGATCTCTTGACTGGGGGTGAATGTTTTGATTTGTTCTGCATTCCGTCCATCAATACTTATTTTTGCAGGTTTGTGCCAGAGCGGGAGCCAATGGCTCCTTGAACTGGTTTCAACTGGAGTATGCAAGGAGTGCACCAAATGTGCCCTTCAAAGCAGTCAAGTGGCACTGGCAAGCGCCCCACCCTGTCCTAATACACTAGGTCCTATCTGGTAGGTGGCCACACCTCCCTGTGACAGGAAACTTATTGTCATGCCTTCCCCTGCTCGAGCTTGGGTCTGCTGTAGTACGGCAGAATCGTGTCTTTGGTCGACAGCAGCCATTGGTTGCTGTCTGGGTCTAGAAGACTGGTACCAAGAGCACTGAGGGCCTCCCGGAGGAGAATTACAGTGCATGGAATCATACCTTCCACACCGTTTATGAACGGTGTGGGAGGTATGATTCCAGCATGTTTGATATCAAATACAACAGGGTTTGTTACAGCCAGTTTAGAGATAGCCATCGTGTAATGACACACAGCCACTCTATGTATCTTAATGGCTGATGCACTTACAACCCGAGAGAATGGACTCCGAACGATGTAGGGGTGTCCTACTCATGTGGTGGCACCCTCACACTTAGAACCGAGCACCCTGCCTTCAGGATTGAAGGGCCTGCCTTATAGGTTTTAAGTGCAGTGACCTCAAATATAAGGGAACTTATATCTGTCGTAAGTGGTGCTAGTACCAGCTTACACAGGCTGCAATGGTAGGCCTGTAGTCACAATTTGAATGGTCTCTCATGGGTGGCATAATACATGCTTCAGCCCATGAGAGACCCCTGGTGTACCTATACCCTGGGTACCTTAGTACCATATAATTGGGACTTACAAGAGTAAACCAGTGGCCAATCTGGAGTGTACCTTGTAGGAGCCTGGCTCTATATATACTATACTAAAATGAGGTATAGTGTGCGCAGAGTCCAGTGGAACCCCAAAGGTAGGCAGAGGTAAAAGTAGATAGCACCTTCCTTTCTATTTGTGGTAGTGTGGGTGAGCAGTAAGGCTTTATCAGAGGGTAGTGTTAAGCATTTGTTGTACACACTCAATCAGCAAATGATTGTCACACACTCAAAGAATGAACTCAGACCAATTTGATTTGTATACAAATATTATTCAGTTATATTTATTCCTAGAACCAACCAAGCCTGGCACAGGTAAGTGTGAATGGTACTTTTCAAGGAAGGTTGAACAATACAAGCACATTGAATGAAAATTACTTTGTTACAGGTTTGTAAATGCTTTGAATACAGTTGAAATTACTGTTAGATTACTTTCGATTTCTTTTCAGATTACTTTATGGATTACTTTTTCTACTCAGTGTGCACTGCCTAGATATCACACTGGGACATTTCCTAGAGAAAAGGTAAGTAAAGCAATTTTTAATTATTTGCAGTTTTTCACGTTCTCGCACAAAAACCAACTACACACAATTTTCAAGGAAAAGAAGTCAATGCAGTCCTATGGAGAGAAATGAAGTTATCGGTTTCAAGGTAAGTACTTGGGTTTGGGAGTTGGTTTTCTAGGGTAAGAACCACGGTTCCCCGAGGGTCAAGGATGCACTTTCAAAGCACCCTAAGACGCACTAGGGCGGCCGGGTGCAGAGTGCTGAGGCCCAACGTTTTCCAATGGAGGATAGGGGGCCTCCGGTTGGTGGCTGTTCACTAGTAGGCCATAGGTCTGTGGGAGAAAAGCTCCTTGTTTTAGGCTCAGGGCAAAGGGGGATCTGAGTTAACACCCAAACTACACCTGCAGCGGTGCAGGGGAGCTGGGTGCAGGGTGCAGTTTTGGCATTGTGTGCCCTGTTTTTTTCAAAGGGAATTCTCCAGTTGCAAGAAAGACTGCATGCTCGGGGGCGAAGATCTTCTGGAGGCGAGCACCGGTTAGTGAGGTAAGTTGGGATGCCTGGGGATGCTGGGACACGGTTGATTGGGCCACCCAAGGACGTGGGACGTCGGGTGCAGGGGTGTCTTTAGGCGTCAGGTTTTCTTACCAGCTCCGGTCGTGGTCGTGAGAGTCCGCTAGAAAGGGACTGCAGAAGTCGTTTGGAGAGTCGAGGCAGGTCAGAGATCACCAGATCTCAGGTCATGATCACTGGGGAGACCTCCTCGTGGTGTTGGGCAACTCGAACTTGGGCCGTAGGCATCGGTTGCAGAGTAGTGTAGACTCTAGATTTTGGCTGGGGCCAGAGTCTGTTTGGTGAGCAAATCCGATGCTCACAGGAAACAAAGTATTTAGTTTGGAGGGTTTGGAAGGCAGGGCAGGTCCCTCGGGTTCTCGAGGCTGCTGGCTGCAGGATACACCGGGATTCCGAGGGAGCAGGTTTGAGGTGGAGACAGGTTGGTAGGGCTGAGGCCAAGTCAGTGGCATCCTCTACTTCTTAACTTCAGCACGGCTTCTTCGGTCCTTCTTCTTCTTTTCTTACTGGTCGGTTCTTGTCTGAGGTGGCAAGGTTCAGGGGTGCCCCTAAATACTAGATTTTGAGGCATTACAGGTAAGTAAAGGTTGGGACCAATGGGTCCCATCCTTGGGGTGGGTTCACCCCTATTATGCCTTTCTCTGGTTGGCTGGGTCCCTCCATCTACAAGATGGCGGGGACTGAGAGTTGTGCTTTACCTTGCCTCCCCCACTTGATGGGTGGGGTTGGCAAAGGTGGGCATACTCCCCTTCCTCACTTGGTTCTCTCACCGATTCTCCCACCCAAAGTGGGGGTCAGAACCAGTGGGAGCCAGTTGCTGGAAGCAGCAAGGGGCTGGGGCAGCTCACAAAGGCAGCAGGCCTTTGAAGCTTCCACTTCATGGACCCTGCCCATCCTGGGGAAGGAGGCTTGGCACCTCGTCCCAGGGTGTGCATTGTTCCAGACCCCCGAGAGCAGCAAACATGTCTGGTGGTGGCAGCTGGCATGTAGCCACTCAGCCAGGACACTAGTGTTAGGTCGTTTTTCAGGGGTCATCTCTAAAATGCCCTCTGTGTGCATTTTTCATTAAATCCCACACTGGCATCAGTGTGGGTTTAATGTGCTGAGAAGTTTGATACCAAACTTCCCAGTTTTTGGTAAAGCCATTATGGTGCTGTGGAGTTCGTAATGACAAACTCCTAGTACCATACACTCTTAATGGCATTACTGCACTTACAATGTCTAAGAATTGGCTTAGACACTGTAGGGGTACAGGGCTCATGCACCTGTACCCTAACCACTGGTGTAGTGCACCCAGCTAGAGGGGTGGCTGACCTATGCCAGGGCAGTGGCTTGTAGGTATGACACACAGGGATGCTATCCATGTCGACTCTTCCTTTTGTTCTGCACCAAAACCCGCAGCCTGCAAGGACAGTCTGTGTGTGTAAAGGTACAGGGTCTCTAAGGGTGGCACAATAAGTGCTGCAGCCCTTTGAGGCCTTCCCTGGCCACAGTGCCCTTGGGACATATGGTACCATTTACAAGGGACTGACCTGTGGCCAAAGAGTGCCAATTGGGTTTTGTCTCAATGCAGTCTTAGGGAAAGAAAATAGGCCCTGGGTATCTGTTTAGCAGGAACCCAGGGCACACTCAGTTCAAGTACATCAACAATTTGGCAAAAAGTGGGGTGACCATGCAAAAAAGGGCACTTTCTTACATACATAAGTACCCACCATGTCCAATTTAGGGAAGATGCACAGAGACTGGTGTCCTGATTAGCAGGATCTCAGTCAGAGTAGTCAGTAAAGCATAATAATACCAGCAAAAAGTGGGGGTGACCATAAAAGCAGATACTACTCTCCTACAGAGGGCATCAGGCGTTTCCCCAGGAGGCTGGAAGGGTGGGGGGCAATTTTGCTGCTGTAGGGGCCGGCTTTGTTACTTGGGGCTGGTTTTGCAGTGGGTGCTCCCTTCATTCTCGTGCCCACCTCCAGGGGGCTGAACTGAGGGGCTCTCCAGTGTCATAATAAGCTTCCAGACCCTCCCCTTTGTGCATATACTGACTTCCAGTCATTTGGATTCTACTTGCAAATTGCCATCCATTCCAAATGCATGTGGGGTTCTGTGAAAGCCAGCCTGCTCATGCTTGACACTCTGTTACCTAGAATTCCCTGCTTACTGCTTCGTCTCCACCCCTGCCGGCCAAGGGTGGGTGGAGGAATTCAGCTCACCTGTGACTGGCTGCTGCTAGCGTGTGGAGAAGTGTGGCTCAATGGTTAGAGCGGCAGACCCTGATGCAGAGGTCTAGCCCGGGACCAGGGTTCAATTCCTCGCCTCGGCGGGTCTTGGGCTCAAAATTCCACGGACCTGATAATTCTTGCCTCGGTGCCATTCCAATCATGGAGTCCCACTCTGCAACTCTGGGCAATAGCTTGCTTAATCTCCACAACGGCCCCCACAACGCTAAGGATGCCTGGCCTCCACCTTGGGGGTGCCCAGGAGTGGACGCCTCACAGGGAAAGCCAGGATGGGTTCCACAGCGTTATTTGTACAAGCGCCTTGAGACCCTTGTGGGTGAGTAGTGCGCTATACAAGTATCAATTTACATTACATTTACAGCCTGCTCACACCTGATGCATGTGATTACTGTGAGCTCTTATAAGCCCCAGCTCCCTTCATGCCAAGGTTGGTCATTATAGCTGTGTACCGGTGAGACTGACCTTTGTTTCCAGTGTTACCTGAGCCTTTGATATCCTTGTTTTTAGTGTTCCCTGAGCTTTAGTTATTCCTTGTTCCTGCGCTGCAGCTGATTTCCTTGTTCCTGAGTTAGTACTCCATTACAAACAGGAGCTAAGAGGGAAAAGACGTAGGTTGCCCTCCACTCACAATTATTCCTAACAAAGAAACCTGCTCTATATCTAACAGATAGAATGGCCTGAACATCACCTGCTCCCTTCCTGGTGAGGATACTTATAGTACACGCGATACTTCTGCTGTACTTACAGGGTGTTCCTACCTCCTTTCTAAAAAAGAATCCTGCCTGTGTCTGTGACTCCACCACCGGTTCCTATCACCCATTCATCGTGAAAAGTGTGTGAAAAAATGTGTGAAAAGTAGGAAGGTACCTCACGGAAACAACCGCCAGGGAACTACTGATAGGTACTCATCAGTGTGTTCCACTTACCATCATTGGTACCTTTCCACTGACAAATAAATGTGCAGATAATGTGTCCAACTCAATTAGTGAAAAATCTGAAAAAACCTGACCCCTGAGTTAGAACTCCCAACATGAATTGTATGGTTCTAACCCACTAAAAATGAGCTAGACAACCCCTGGCATTACGGTCAATTTTATTCACTGCTGGATGTCTGCTCACATTAAAAACAAAGAGCTACTGTTGTTTTAATTTATATGAAGCCAACATGTTTCATTGCCTAACACTAATTATCGGCAACTTATTCAGGGCTAGGGGTCAGTCCACGCCACACTGTGACTTCACAGCTTAATACCTGCGGAACACAGACAATACAGACAGAGTGCTACCTTGACACCTGAGCCTTAGCATTCCTTGTTCCTGAGCTGCAGCAGTTTCCCTTGGTCATAAACTAGTACTGTCTGCAGTACTACCTTAACTTTTGAACCCTTGCTCAATTCTTGTTCCTGCTCCAGCACAGCCTTCAGTGATACTTTGTTTTCTTGACTCCTGATCTAGCACTATTCTAGTGTACCTTTGTAGCCTTCCCTTCTGTATATCCTTTTCCAGTCCCTGCCTTTCTTCCTGTTTCCTTGGTTTCAGTTCCTAGTTCACTTTCTTTTTATTCCTGCTGTCTTGCTTCTATTACCTTGTATATTTGTTAATGGCGTTCTGCCAAGTGTGCCCTGTGATTTCTTCCTTTCCTGTTAAGCACTCCTCCTTGCTAGCTCCTTGTCTATTGTGCTTGTGTTTAATTCTACCCCCTTGCTGTTACTGCCTTGCGTGTTCCTGTTTGATCGCTAGGATCCGTGGGCACAGCTGACTACCTAGGTGGTGTTTCATATTCACTGTGAGTATTGTCTTTGAGTTGCATTTATAACATCACCATTGGTATCAGCTCCACAGACCCTGCCTTTGCATGCATATACTATGTGTGGGTATTTGCAGTCCGTATCTGTAACAGCAATTGTGGGTGAGGAACTTACTGAGCTTCAGTCTTACCGTGTGGAGCTCCCGAGTGCTTTACCCCACATTCCGTTTATTGTTAATGTTTTATATTGAAGTGTATTGCACATTCTTCCAGGGGGTAGTGATTCTGAATGCTGAATTGCCTCATGAGTGCCTGTCCTTTCTGAATCTTAGCCATCTTGTTCCTTCGTGCTGGCTTCCTCTTTGAATCCCTTTTCTCCTCTGACTTCTCGTGTGATCCTGGGCAGTGCTGTACTTTTTTTTTCTGCTTCATTTTCTACCCAGTCACTAGTCTTTGCCCATGTCCCGGACAGTCCCGGACAGTCCCTGACAGGTGCTGCATTATTGTCTCCCATTAACAAAACCAGCAGTGCTTCACTCTTGCACCTCTCCAACCCCCATCCCCAATCTGTTGGGGCTGGTCTGACCAAATTTCCATGGCTGGTTTGGGTACCCAGTCCAGCCCTGGATACAGTAAATATAGTGAGAAAAAGCCAAGGCCCAGCTTTCCTTCAGCTGCTGTGCTGTTTGTTTTCTGGCAGGCTTTCAAAAACTGTTTACAACAAGCAACACACATATGACTTCCTGTTCACAAATCTCACAATCGCTTCAGCCTCCCTAATATTTCTGGCATGGACGTAGTTTATATCCAGGCCTTGCCTCAATAACAAAAACTTAGAACATTAAAGGGGGCAGGGAGGTTGCAAGAACCGACTCTGAAGAGCGCCTAGTCCACGGGAAAACTGTTTGTACTGTCTGTGACTGGGGAACAACCTTTACAACGCAGTCATTACATTGCAGTACATTTACAATGCAGTCATTACATCGCAACATCCTTTACAACGCATGTCACTACAACGCAGCCATTACATTGCATGTCACTACAACATATGACACTACAACGCATGTCACTACAACGCATACATTACAACGCATAGTACCCCTACACTATCCAACACTTACCCTACTGTTACACCCCCTGGAGTTAGAATAGTAATTTTTACCCATACACTATCCAACACTTACCCTACTGTTGCACCCCTTGAAGTTAGAATAGTAGTTTTTACCTCTATACTATCCAACACTTACCTTAAATGCAATGCAATAGTATGTGTTGTAATGGTATGCGTTGTAAAGGTAAAATACGATGTAATGGAATGCCTGGTAAATGTAGTTTTAAAAAATTTGTTGTAGTGGCATGTGATGTAAATGTATGCGTTGGAAAGGATGTTGCGATGTAAAAACTGCATTGTAAAGGCATGTGTTGTAAATGTATGCGTTGTGACGTCATACATTCTCTGTGACTACATCAGGTGATGCTTTCTTCAGAGACACTTAAAGTGCTTTGTTGTCTTCTATTTCTTATTTAGTTATAAGGGGCTGACATGGAATGCAGGCTGTTTCAGAGCGCTCATCACACATCACATAAAATCCTTTGAGCCAGAATAGCTGTACATACAGACCATACAAAAGAAATTAAGATTAGAACAATTTTCAAAAAGTTTAACAAATCACCAATACAAACAGAAGGAAGCAAAACGCAGGAGTATTAAAGCTGTAAGTGTCCCCCGTGGAGAAGTGTGGCTCAATGATTAGAGCGGCAGACCCTGATGCAGAGATCTAGCCCGGGACCAGGGTTCAATTCCCCGCCTTGGTGGGTCTTGGGCTCAAAAATTCCACGGACCTGATAATTCTCGCCTCGGTGCCATTCCAATCATGGAGTCCCACTCTGCAACTCTGGGCAATAGCTTGCTTAATCTCCACAACGGCCCCTACAACGCTAAGGATGCCTGGCCTCCACCTTGGGGGTGCCCAGGAGTGGACGCCTCACAGGGAAAGCCAGGATGGGTTCCACAGCGGAATTCGTACAAGCGCCTTGAGACCCTTGCAGGTGAGTAGTGCGCTATACAAGTATCAATTTACAATTTATTGTGTGCTCAAGCAAATAAAGGACTGTAGAGAGGAGGTGGCGTGGGGGGCCTAAGGGAGATCACACTCCCAGGACAACAGCTGCAATCTGACCCTCCAAGCCAAAAAGTTATAGATTTAGACCCTTCTCATTATTTTCCATTGGTTGGTCTTAATGTCACTCATTTGGTTGCCTCTTATATTTGCTGGCTTGCCTTACTCCAATTACAAGCAAGTATTTACAAAGCCGATGGCTTTGTACTTTATAAAGCTGTGATCTATTGGCTTTGCCAATGCTAGTTTACTGTTTCTTACCGCCAGTGTTGTTCATATGTTTTGGATTAGGCTTCTATGATGCTCTCTGATTGCTGCCATCCTAGGTGGTTGGTGTCTGGCATAAGACATGGGCTGTCTGTGCCAGCCAGGAGTGCTACAGGTACACCCAATCCAGAGTCAATCAATCTGTCCCTCCAAGCTATGTAATCTATCTCTCTTTCTCTGTCTTTCTCTTTCTCACACATACACAAATATAACCGATTTCTCTCCAAAAACGAAAAGCATACAGTAAGAGCAATAAAGATATAATTTCATGTGTGTGCAAATATATCCACTGATTTAAAAAATGAGTTATCATTCTTGCTCAAATGTGCAAAATAACTGAAATTCGCAAGCTGTGATTATCAGTAGGGTCGGATTGGTATGGTGGGCACTCAGGAAATGGACGAAGGACGGTAGCCGAGTTCCAGCTGTGGGCTGCTTTCTTGGGCAGCCTGGGGGCTGTCTGTGCTGTTAGGATGCCGCCAGTGGCCCAGTGGGTCCCTGAGTGGACTTTCTAGAGGCAGATGGGCTGAGGTATCACTCCCTTTCTCTTGCTGGACCGGCCCATTAAGGTATGCTGATTGAGCGGGGGCAGGGGCCCGAGCAGAAGTTGTCTCACTTACAATCATGTGTGGCTCAGCAGTGTGAACTAATCTGTGCATTTTGTTTTATCTAAGTGAAGTTAATAAAACATGCCCCCCACCCCCTTTCTTTTCATAAAACTTCGCTGAAGCAGTGTTTTGCGGAAAGGCTATAGGCAAATGTGGGCCACTTTTTTTTGGTGTGCCCGGGCCGATTGTTTTATCCCAATCCAACCCTGGATCAGTGCACACAACATAACTCATGCCATCTATTGTGTTTTCACCTAGATTGCCTTTTGTTCCTGTGCCATTTACAAAGTAGTGTGTTCAGCATGGCAGGCAGCATGAGTTAGAGCGTGTGTTGATAACTATAATTGAAGAATTTCAGTGGTTTTGCACCAGTTGTTTTCTAATTGAATTTCTGTTTTCTTTATAATTCTTTGTTGTCAACCTACACCCCGGCATCCCCCCCTGCACATGGCATTCAGGGTGTGAGGGGTGAGACATGTGGCTATAAAATTTTTTACAAAATCAATAGATCTGACACTTATTGTATAGTAATGCTGAGCCTAACCACCCAGCCAGTCTCAAGAATGCTAATAACCACTGGAACAAAATTCAGGACCACACCTCACGACTTTGCCTCTCATGATCCATGGTCCCTCCCCACACTCAACAATGGTAATAAATAGAATATTACACTCTCAATCAATCAGTCGATTTGTATAGCACAGCTAATCACACAAGAAAGTATCAAGGCGCTTCTCTGCACATCTGCATATTATATATAAATATGATATTGGTTGGGTATTTGTATTTTCACAACTGCATACCTGGATTGCCTGCCATCCACTTGCATTATGTGTTTATTGACGTTCTGTCTAGTCCTCTAATTTGCAATGAGAATTTTAAAACATGGTGATGTAGAGGAAAACAATTAAACCCACGTTGTGGAGACGTCGGAGGTAACTTACCACGATTAAAACAAAACAAAAATCAATCGGTCTGACATTTGTCATAGAGTACTGCTGAGCCTAGCCACCCACCCAGTCTCAAGAATGCTAATAACCACTGGAATGGCAATTAGGACCACACCCCAAGGGAAGCTATGGGTTCTTATGAACAAACCGGTGGATGGGGTGATGTCTAAAAGCTAAAGGCAAAATAATTTGTAATATGGATAATCTGAAGCATAGGGTGGCGAACGACCTAGGATCGATTAAAAATGCAGAATGCAATGAGGTGCTCCCGTATCCATTCAATCCAACCTGAGACTAGTGCAACCTCAAATTCTACATAGGGTATAATATTGTGGGCGCAAGTTGTCCATGCAGGATTTTTAGCATATCTCCATTTAGATAAATGTAGTTATTTTAAAATCTGGCATGGATCTGGCCCTCTAAGAGCGACTTTGGAGAACCCTGATCTAGAGGGATGAAGGATCATGTTACGGCACAGTCTGGGATTGTAGTGCCATCCAAACATCCTGGAACCAAGTGCATTGAGAGCTAGTGATCATACTTGAGCGTTGATAGACCCTAATATTTGTTCAGACTTACTGGGACTGTTGGGTGACAATGATTTGCCAATACACAGGAAGACCCTAGACATCATGGGCATAATTCTGGCATGAAGAGACATAGCGGGAGCTATATGGAGATCCCAGGCAAAGATACTTGCAGGAGAGGGATGGATTGGTGCATGGGGAAGAAAAGTCCATCTATGAGGGGTGTGGCAGCCACAACAAATGGAGAAAGACTTGGGCCCTCTAGAAGGACACCTAGAAATGCTAAAATGATGTGTGAGGGGAGAAGGGACTGGGCTGGGGAAGAAAAACTGCTGGATTATCAACCGGAAATAAAAAAAAGGTTGCTATGACTCATGTTACGTTTTTTGAATGATCTTAAATGCAGGTGGACTGACAAACGCGATTTATTGCTTATCTTGCTTATACACTTTCAATGATGATATTCCACTCACTGAGTCAAGTTACATGTAAAATTTCAATACATTTCAGTAAATTCTGTTTAAAAACACACTACCAACACACAGATGTAGGAAATCCAGAATTCAGCCAGCCCATCCTTCTCAAGTATGGCAGCATGCAGCTTAAAACCCCAAGCTCCAGGCACCCTGTTTTCATGGGCAGGTCAACATAGCCATAGAAACCCAGATGTACAGGATTAGGAAACCCATCTCCAAGAAGCCTTGGCATATTATGAAAGATAATTTGCAGGAAAAGAAAACCCAGGCCCCATGAAGCCTGTCCATCTTAAGGATGCAATCGTACGGTTTTAGCAATTACAGGCTTCCAGCGGCCAGTCCAATTTAAACATGCAATCATACAGTTTTAATAATCCCAGACTTCAAGCAGCAGCCTGTCCATTTTAAGCATCCTGATCTAATGCTAAAGGAAATCTATTAATCAAAGCACCCTGTCCTTCTTAAGCATGGTATAAGCATGCACTCATACAGTTTTAGCAATCCCCAGCTTCAATCATGCTGATGTACATTTATATGAAAGCCATGCTCCAAACAGTCTGGCCAACCTAACCATGGTAACATATACGTAATAAAACCAAGGCACCAAGCAGCCCGTCCATCTTCAGCATGCAATCACACAGTTTTATCAATCCCAGGCTTCAAGGAGCCTGACTATCTTAAGCATGCTGATGTAGTGATAGGAAACCAATGCTTCAAGCAGCCTTTCCATCTTAAGCATGGTGACATATAGGTATAAATAATCAGGCACAAGGCAGCCTGTCCATCTTAAACATGCTAATCTAGAGGTGTAGGAAATACAGTCTACAAGTACATTGCCCACCTTGTATATGCTAACATATAGGTATAGAAAACACAAGTTCAAAGAAGTCTATGCATCTTTGCAAGCTTATGTTGTTGCAGGAACAGAACTATGCTTGGGACATTATAACATCAATGGTTGGGGACTGAGTCACCATATCACCTCAATACCATGAGCCAGATTACGACTTGCTATAGTGTCTCACTTGCCCTCCTACTCATAGCCAGAGGAACAAGTGAATTGACACCCCAGAACACAACACCCCTGACCCTCTCAGGGATCGCGGTGACAGGACACTCCCTTTTGCTCACACACTCGTACTTGTCCACAATAAGATATGAAAGAAACACGAAGGAAGTTTGAAACGTTTATTTAAACTATCGTGCTCTGAAATGCAGTCTGTGTGCCACAATCAGAAAATAACTGCCTTGCAAAAATACCGTCCGCATTGTTAAGAAAGTGTATATTATGAAAAGCCCTGTCATACTATAAGACAGAACAGCCTAACCCCCCCTCCCCTTCTACAGAAGCAGACTTAATATACAGCAAAGATCTTTGGGATTAGTATCGACCCCGTACCTTAGCATACACAGATAAAAAAAGATAGAGATGTGATTTTCTTTCAGGAAATATCTGTCTGTCTCTCTGTGTTACCTTGCTGCACATACCTATATGACAAGGTTCACATGTTCATAAACAACAGCTATATTTAAGTGTTGTGTCTAGGTGCGAGTGCCTGACCAGAATGAAATAACAAGGGACATTTTTTTTTACCTTGTCTGCCATTCAGACTAGATCCCACCTGCAGGTTCTGTGTGAAACTATATTGTAGCACAAAAGCAAACGTGTTATGTAGTAATGTGTGCAAAGCTAAAGCGGGCTGTGTCGCGCACAATTAAGCTAACATTGGGGAAAACTACAATGGGCCCTATGTAGAACACATGACAATGTGCAGTTACGAGAAAACCAGGCCCCAAGCAGTCAATTTTAAGCATGGTAGCATATAGGTATAGGAAACCCAGACTCCAAGCACATATGCTGATGGTTGCCCGTGACAACTACACAGTCATGTCTATTTGTTGCACCAGTTTTCTTAAGAAGTTTGCATTCCTGTTTCCTTCCTACTGACTGAACCGGTTTGTTGGTTCCTGGCACATCCAGCCCTCATTGAAACAATACGTGGGTTTTTCCAGGCATATTTGTCTACATAGACGCACCCACTGGCTTTTTACCCTTTTTAGCTGCCTGTTCAAGTCTCCATGGTGTGCTTGGATTCTTTTGATATTCTTTTATGCTTATTATTTGTTTTTTTCTATATTTTATTACCTTCTGTGTATAGCCACCTGTCTCTTGAAAAAATGTAAAAAAGTTACAAACTGTATTTACATCTGTTTTTCCATTTCACTAACCTGTACAGATTTTTTCTCCTGTATGTCCAACGAGAAATTTCGAAGTAAAACAGGGCAGATGGAGTTAGATTTTTTACTGATTTGTTACATCGTGTTCACGGTACCCTCTAAAATCATGAGGGAAAAATACCGGATTTCATTCATTTTCCATAGCATAACAGTCTATATGGAAATTTAGACTTTGTCTATGATAGCCTGTTTGCAATGAAATTAAACAAAGGGGGTGAAGTCATCAGCAACTAGTTTATCCTGGACTATTGCGTTCATTAAAATGGTCTCATTGAAGTACCAACCTCTAGGGTGATTTGTTTTGGAATTTCAATGGAAGAATGTAGAGTTTCTAGAGACACTAGGGGTTACATGTACTACTGATCCATGAAGCTTGGAAGTTTCCTGGCCGATAGATGGTTGGTGAATAGCTACAGTTGTAAGCTGTCATGGCCTTTTCAGTAAGCACAAAATGCTTTACTGACAAGTGTATCTATGCAGGAGATTACATGTATACCAACTACCTTCACCCACCATCTAGTTCTAATCAAGGCTTCTCATCTTATTTACTATGCTGGGCTAACAATCAACACGACTTGCAAATTGTCAGTGTCCTAAGGGAACTAGGGCTTTCATGCTCCTTTAGATGTTAGGAGGGGTCATGAGAAGACCACAGTTGTACAAGGAATCAAGCACAGCAAAAGGGAAGGGTTGGAAAGTAATCAAGCTATAGACAAAACCTATAGGTACCTATAGTCAATACAGCAAAGCAAGAGGAAAGGGATTGCCTTTGAAGGAGATGGGGAGCCTTATGTCCTTCTGCATACTGACTACTCTGGAAAATGTTGCACAGTTCCTACTGTCAGAAGGACAGTTCACATGCAGCAGAATCTGGCTTGCTGTATTCCTTGAGCACATCCAGTTAGATATGATCAACTTAACCATAAGGGTCTGGATGTCACCCAAAATAAATGATGGTGTTTTTATAAATCTATTCCTGTGGCTAATTCAGGCGGAAGGATCACGGGGCAAGATTGTATTGTATTGTATTGTATATAGCATTTATAAAGCGCAACAAACACCCTACGGGTACCCTGGCGCTGAATATAAGAATAAGGATCCCCTTTCTTTCGGTTTCATGAGTTCCACAAGAAAGCCCAGAGAAGTGATAAGTAACACAATTGTAAAGACGATCTCTTGCTGGCGTCTCTGTATTTTTAATTGTGTACAGTCTTTTTTATTTTGTTTACATTCATTTATAGATCTTTTTATTGTGTATAAAACAGCCAATGTAACAATGACAAGAAGCATTACATTTTGCAGCATGAAGACATGTCCCATCATAAACAGTGTTCCAAACATCTTAAAAGACTTCCAGTCTCCCCACCCACACCAGGGAAATTCACAATGCAACAGTTGAACCAAAGCGATCATGGCTCTGAAGCTCATGCCTGGTCATCACATAAGGGGCGCATAGATCCCCCTCGATAGCCATTCCATTTTCCCTATATGTTATTCCACTTATTAGGGCAACACCTGATTTCATAAACCGTTTTCTCCGCCAGCATACACCAATTCATATGAAGCTTCCAGTCACTTAGCTGAGGCGCCAGTTCAGCCCTCCACATCCTTGCGATGTTGCACTTTACCACCATCAATCCCATCATCACCCATATCTGGTCCATTCTAGCGAGGTCAGTCTTTCCCCATATATTTAAGGGACACCACTTCACAGAAGCATCTATGCAGCTCCCACAAATGTCATTGAAGTAAAATACCACTGATTCCCAGTACCTTTGATTCACTGGGCAAGCCCACAGCATATGGAAAAACTTTCCCACCTGGCCACAATTTCTCATGCAGAGCACTGACGTAGCCCTGCCTATCTGTACCATCATAGTGTATGCATAGTAACAATAGCTCAAGATCTTTAACTGGACCAAGAGGAACCTCGATCTTATAGCCACCTCCCTAGGGGACGCTAAGGCACAAACCCATTCATCGTCTTCTAATCCCTCTAGATCACGCTCCCATGCTCCCTCAGACAAGTCATGGTATCTGGTGAATTATGAATCAATATCCGATAGGTGAGGGAGATGGCTTTTTTCGGCAAGTGGTCATCTAGTAGCCTATCTTCGAGCTGCGATGGGTCGGGCAGCTCCCCACCCTTCGGTAGTGCCCTCTGCAGTGCATGTCTAACTTGCAAATGACAGAAGGTTTCGGGCTATGCTAGCTGATATTCACTCTGTAGGTCAGCAAACAGGATCACTCCTCCATGCCCCCACATGTCCCCCACGGTAGATGTTCCTATCAGGGCCCATTTGTCAAACCCTTTTTGTGTAGCTAGTGTGCCCAATTGAGCAGTGTCCCACAAGGATGTCTACAGTCTTTTAAACAAACCAAACACACTTTTTTTCAGGAGACTGTACTGTAAGAAGAAATGAAGGATACTTTTAAAACATGCTGTATTTGAATGTGTTCAGTGATGAAGGCAAAAATTAATAAGCTAACAACACCTTTGAGATCAAATTTGATGTTATTATCCAAAAAAGTGTCAACTTTTAAGTATGGAGGTACCAAAGGAACTGTTGGCACGCCTTAAAAAATAGTAATTTAGATAGAAATGGGTAACGTGCACAAATGCAGAACATATCAAAATAGAGAATACATGTGGTATATTAAAGAGAATTAATTAAAGAAATGAGAAAAAAAAAATAACAATACATAATATGTCAACAAATAGCAATTGTGGTGACATGGCATAATCTGGAAGAAAACAGACCAAGAAAAAAAAGAAATGAATGAAATAATAGAATCCTAATTTAATCATCCAACAGAAGTGATATCAATTAGTGGTGAGCAACGCTAAGAAAATAGGAAACCTCCTACTCAAAAAACTATCAATCTTAAAGAAAGAAGTTGAAAGTTTTACCTCAGCTGAAACTCATCAACCAAGAAATACAGGGTAGTAAATCAATCACGAAGATCCTCCCCAAGTTCCACCAATATCATAATTGATGTGTCACTTTGGTATTTACCATGTTGCATTTAGAAATCGTTGTTGTGAAATAAAGAGTCGATGCAGGATAAAAGGTAATTTATTTCATTAAAGTTGTATTATGATATTTACGATATTTTGTGCATAACTGATATGGATTTTGTGCTTGAGAAAATGATTGATCGTGGCAGATTGCTTGAATTCTTCTTTCGTAGCCCATATCCTGACATAAACTGCTAAGAAATGTAACCATTATATATGTTGTTTATGAAAGTTTCAGGAAAATATTTGTGCTCCACTCAGAACACTAACAAGATTGTTCTATAGTACTAAAAGTGTGAATGAAAATTAATCTTTCGAAGTGGAGATTTCCATTTTGTTTTATAGTCAAGTATAACCATTTATACTTGGAATCAGAGCACATGATCTTCATTCCTGTTGCAGTAGAATTTATAAAGCAAACACAAGGAGATGATGGATGGAGTGCTGAAACTTTTCAAACACTCACCCCCAGTCACAGATCTGGGTTGAATCCATCATCATTCTTTAGCTCACTTGGCCACCCCAGTTCAGACACAGCTATATGCAAATCAGTCTTGACCCTGTGCCTCATGGGAGCAGTCCAGCCCGAACTGCCAAGCCATGTCTTCCCTGGACCGCAAACAAGCATCCTGGGACCGGTTACGGGCTAACAGCCCTCATCAGCCAGGCTAGCTTGAAACCAGTGGCAAAGTGAGCAAGGGACCCACGTCTGGGCATACCCTGCCAACTTAGGGCGATTAGATCGAACAAAACAAACATAAGGAGATGATGGACGGAGTGCTGAAACTTTTCAAACACTCACCCCCAGTCACAGATCTGGGTTGAATCCATCATCATTCTTTAGCTCACTTGGCCACCCCACTTCAGACACAGCTATATGCAAATCAGTCTTGACCATGTTCCTCATGGGAACAGTCCAGCCTGAACTGCCAAGCCATTTCTTCCCTGGACCGGAAACAAGCATCCTGTGACCGGTTTCGGGGTAACAGCCCTCATCAGCCAGGCTAGCTTGAATCCAGTAGCAAAGTGAGCAAGGGACCCTCGTCTGGGCATACCTTGCCAACTTAGGGCGAACAAAGCAAATACAAGGAGATGATGGACGGAGTGCTGAAACTTTTCAAACACTCACCCCCAGTCACAGATGTGGGTTGAATCCATCACCATTCTTTAACTCACTTTGCCACCCCAGTTCAGACACAGCTATATGCAAATCAGTCTTGACCCTGTGCCTCAGTTGAAGTTATATGAACCTCTGTAGAAAGTCTGTGTAAGTTGGTGTTTTTTTGATGTCACGCTTACATGTTTCTTTTTTTTGTATACTTTTCTTAATAATGTGTTTGTCATGATTATTTATTCATTTTTACATAATGCCATTCTAAATCAAGGAGGAGAAATGCAGGTAATGGCTAATTAAGCAGCTCCAGGAATGCAAACATTGCTATCTTAATTCAAAATGTTTTAAAATGTTTTTGCACTGTTTTAGTGGTGAAAAACTGCAAAGATAATTGTTGAGTTAGGGCCTTCGAAGGATTTGATTAAGTAACCAGAAAATGTAATTTAGATGTTCCCATCTTAGGTAGCAAAAGAAAATTCTGATTTTACTAAAGCCACTGAATTGAATATTATGCTTCTCTGAATTTGCCACTTTTTTCAAGCAGCTACTAAAACAAAGAACAACATCCCAGATAACCCTGGGTTTTTGAACTACAGAATGAGGTGAAAAACAGCACACCTATCAGTTACGACAATATCTTTTCAAGTATCAGTCCAACAAAAACAATATCCTCTTTTTTTGCTGCGGAAAGACAAATCAAAGTTCATGAACAAAACTGAAGAATGCGACTATAAGGTCAGATCCAAAAAGAAACAACAGGAGATCCTACTCGCTCCTCATTGGCCGACCACGGGCACCTGAAGACTAATTCATTGTGTTTCGCTTGGCTTCCTGCAGAATCCATACGATTGGCCAGGATTCAAGCAACTAGAGCAGAAAATAAGTAAACAAGAATCTCACAATATACACGATATGTAAGTGGGAAAAATATTTGTCTGCATGTTTTTAATAAAATCTGAACTTTCCTTTGCTAGGCTACTATCAAAATCAGCATATAATAACAAGACCACAGGGTCATAGTATCCTTGTTTAACTATCGCCAAAAAGGCATGAGCCAACTGATTGCAATAAACCACATTGAATGTAGAGTCTGGACAGACCATACCCCACCACTTGAGAATTGGCAACATCAAGCTCCCTACACACACCAGCTGTCACCTGATTCTAGGATAAGAACTGTGGGTATAGCATGGCCATCCCATCAGTTCCAGGTTTCCAAATGTTCATTCCATGCCATCTCTATTAGTGTATTGTTATTTAACCTGGTGAAATCTTCACATGTGAGGCCTTCTTTCAACTGTCTGATCTTGAGGTGGTGGGTTGCCTGATAGTGGAGAGGACCTGGAAATACTGATGCAATGGAGGAAGACAGTTGTCCTACAAACCTGGAAATCTTGCGAAGAGATGTGTTAGAGAGTGATATCCTGGTTCCAGCTCCTTTTTAAGGAGTTTGAGGAAGTTGTAAAATCTCCTGTTTGGAGTGTATGTTAACTCCAGAAATTCTATTTGTTGGGAGGGAATAAGAAACAATTTCTCCCAACCAACTATAAACCTGAAGTCCTTCAATGAGATGCATTGCAGAGTATAGTTGTTTGTAATAGAAACTAGCACTGAGCTAGAAAAAGCATGTTATTCAGATATATCATCAACCAGATTTGCTGAGCTCGAAAAGGTTGCCACCAAAGGCTTTAGGAACTTGGTAAAACACCTCAAAGGAAAGGATAGATCAATGGGTGGGAATTGAACTGATAGGTTCAAGACTCACATTGCTATTAAAGGGACACTAAGAGCCATGAAAAACTGGTATAGAAAGGTAGGCATCCTTCAGAAGCACATTCCTGAGGTGGACAGATGTCTCCATCTTGAAGAGACAGTACAGTACAAATACGATTAATTCTTTCAGATTTATTATAGTGTGAAGTCTTTTTTTTTTCGCAAAACCTCTATTAAGTTTTATTCAAATATACATACAATCTTTTACATCCACATTAGAACCTAGGAGTATCATTATGGCACACCGTCGTATAATCTGCTAGTATATACGTGGGCAAATTGCCAGTTCAATACCACAATGTGCATAGCTTTTTAACATCAACGCGTTCCAGTGTGTACCTTTTCTGACAGTAGACATTCCATTCCGTATCTTTAATTCACATTTTGAAATTCTAAGTAAACCTATAACAACTATCCCAAATCCAACCCACCACCCCCCACCCGCAGTTATCTAACTGGGAACACCATCGATAGCCACCTAACAGACAGAGTAACACAATAACGTTTCACAAAGAGACCTGCGCGTCACAATACAGTGCATTACAACATGTTCAGATGTAACATAAACAGCATCTGCCTCCCACACACAGTGTTTCAGCCACAGCCGTGATCAAGCCACTTCTACCTGCGTTAGTTCTTCCCAGCTCTTAAACGCCTCACATAGCACATCACACGCTATTGCTATTTTTCTCAGACCCTTCTGCTCCTGCCTACGTATCGCGGCACTGTCGGCAAGACTCCACTTAATCCCTTCCTCCCTCCAAGACTCAAGGTTTGGCGGTCTTGCTGCCTTCCACCGACTGGTAATATGTCTCTTTGCTAGTATTAACGCTAGATTGGCAAAGCACGCTTGTACCTTATATCCCTTAGGTTGACAGTATAACCCCTGCTGACAGCTCTTTGCTGTGTTCCAAGTATTTTCCCCTACAGTATCAGTAAGCATGTGTGCAATCTGTGTCCATTAGTGTTAGTGCCGGACATGTCCACAGCATATGCATAAACCCAGCATCCACCTCAACACATCTTGGGCAATTTGAGGGGGCGGCAGGAAACATCCTGTGGAGTCCATGCAGAGTGAGGTATGCTCTCTGTATGATCAGAAATTGAATCCATTTGAACCGCGCATTACGGGAAACTATCTTCGGGTACTCCAGTATTTTTGTCCACTCTTTGTTCATCAGACCCTCTACTATATCTGTCTCGCATTTAGTCCGCAACGCCTCCAGTGGAGATCTTACAGTCCCTCTTATACCTACATAAAGCCATTTTGTTAGATGCCTGCCATTTCCCATTAAATGGAGCATATGTAAAAATTCATTCGTGGGCAGCTCTTGTCCAGTTGGGGCCCACAGCTGTTTCACATAATGAGATAATCCCACATGTAAAAGGAATAAAGTATCCGACAGGCCGTTAGTATTTGTGAAGTCAGTGTGCGACATCAGTGTGCCCTCTTTAAATAGCGTCCCCACCGTAGTTATCCCTCCTTCCTCCCATTCTGTTATCTGTCCCCACGTGACCACTCCCTTCAGGATGGGCAATCCTACAAAAGGGATATTTGGTGCATAGGGTTAGGCATGGACGTGTATATTTTTTGGCATCATTCCAGTATTTTAATGGTATTTGCAATAGTGGGGAATCCATATTATTGATTGGGTGTGCGCTATGTAACTTCGCATGCAGTTTACCTTGAGTCAACATTCCCGGTGTATATCTAATTTCCTGCAGGTTGCGACCCGCAAACCAGAATGAAAGCCATTGTAACTGGCTAGCCATACAATAGGCCCTGAAATCGGGGGCTCCCACCCCTCCAGCAGCGGTCGTGAGTTGTAATTTCTTGAGTGCCACTCTCCTTCTACCCGTGCCCCACACTAATTCTATCAATGAGGAGTCCAGGACCCAGAATATGTTCGCAGGGAGAAATATTGGGATTGTTGTGAAATAGTACAGCACTATAGGCAACATTACCATCTTTGCGATGGCCAGACCCCCCATGACAGACAGTGGCAGATTAGTCCAAAACGCTATTTGAGAGCGCAACGCAGTTATTAGTTATTGCTTTCTGCACGTTTCCGTCTAACATGTCTTGTGGCGTTCTATATATGTGCACACCCAAATACTTAAACGTGACTGGGGCCACTTGTATCTTGTTGTCTCCAAACCCTACCCTACTCGGAGCCTCTAGGTGGTTAAAGAAGAAGGCCACGGAATTATCAAAATTTACATGGAGACCTGATACCTGACCAAAGTCCTCAAAATTCGCCACCGCGGCGGGAGTACCACTGTATAAATCACGTGTATACAAGATTATGTCATCAGCATATAGCGACGCGGCATGTAGCACCGGACCTACTGGTATACCCCAATTGTGGGCTGACATGCGCAGTTTGTGTGCTAGCGGTTCAACTGCTAGTCTAAAGAGCATGGGGGGACAGGGGGTTGCCCAGTCTCGTACCCCTATGAACCACGTATGCCTCAGAAACATGTCCACCCGTCCTAACACGAGCCATTGGGGCGGCGTACAATAACCTAACCCAATTGATGTATTCAACGGGTATCCCATAGAGGGCCGGAGCATCCGACATATATTCCTAGCTCAGCGTATCAAAAGCTTAGGATTTTATACTCCGTGTTTAGAAGCGACAATGGGCGGTATGCTGAGATATCAGTCGGATCACGCCCAGGCTTGGGCAGTGACATTACCAGTGCCTGCTTTGTCGTCTGGGGAAGAACCCCTTCCTCAGCAGAAGCTTTATACAATTCACCCAAGTGGGGCGCTAGCTCTTTGGCGTAGGTTGAGTAAAATTCTGTGGGTAGACCATAGAGCTCCGGGGTCTAGTTCCGCGGCAAGGCTCGGATCGCAGTTGGAATTACCTCCGTAGTAATAAGTGACCTCAGTTCCTCCTGATCTGTGGCGGCTAGCTTCAGCAGCCGCACTCCCTGGAGAAACTCCCTACTTTCTGGCATATATGAGCGCCTGGGGGCACTGTACAAACAGGTATAGTACTGTTGGAATGCCTTATTGATCGTTACTTGGGTATCAACCATGTCTCCTGTTGGGGAGCGAATTTGTGTTATTGGGGTCACTTGGGGTTGGTCCCTAATAATGCGTGCTAGTAAGGGACCCGCTTTATCAGCCTTCACGTGTGTTCTCTAGACATACGGTTTATAGTCAATTACCCTTAGCCTCTCCATCAGGCCAGCATACTCTATCCGCATCTTCTGTAGGTCACCCACCTGTTCAGGGGGTTCTGTGGCTGCTTATTCCAGGGGCCTCAATCGTCCCTCTACTTCTGTCAATTTGCGCACTATCTCCTGTCTCACTCCTACTAATGCTCCTATGGAGGCACCTCTCACTACCACCTTGAACGCTTCTCATTCTATTAATGGGGAGGATGCGGAGCCCACATTCCGAGTGAAGTAGTCTGCAACAGTAGCTGCCATATGCATCTGAAAAGCCCAGTCCTCAAGCATTTGGGGGTTGAATCTCCACGTCGGCATCGGTGTTGGGTTATAACCCCACTCAAGAACCATCTCCAGCGGACTGTGGTCCGAGAGCGTTTTACCCATAGTGTGTGAAGTCTTTGTTTTTCTTTTTCACAAGAAATATACTACTCATGAAAACCTTGTTTTTGCTAAATAAATTCCTCTATGTCCCCAGTGGCCTGTCTCCTCCTATGATATGAGATCTGATTCTGTTGTAGAAAGCTTGATAGGTCCTGGAAAAAAAAGCCTGAAAAGGAGAAGAGAAAAACCTTACTTCAAACACTTTGAAAGTCTGATGAATACCTGGATCATCTGTAATTCCATTACAAGACCAAAGGCTACCATTATGCAATAACCCTCTATTGCTGCCCGAACAACAAAGCATTCCGTTTTTAGGACATTCAAGACAGCATATAACTTCATGTCACTAAGTATATCTGTCACTTTTTATTCACTGCTCCTTGACAAGATAAGTACTATGCCATTAACTTGTATTTTCTATGTCTTTTTATGTTCGATAATGACCGATATATTTTTCAGCCTTGGTTTACCTTTGCTTACTTGCAGGTAGGTTGGTGTTTCGTTTCGCCCCACCAATTCGTCGGGTTTTCATATCCTTACTTGTTTTCAGGCTTTGCTTTGCTGCTGCTTTCCTCTTGCTAATGAGGGACCCACCGATAGTTTTGTTCCCCAGGCAATCGGTGCGGGCTGGTTCTGGGTCCGAAGCTCTTCCCACGGCTTGCGGGGATCTCGTTAGGGGCCGTGTGTCTTTTAAAAAAAAACGCAGGTGCCCAGTGATTTTTAATATGGCAGATTTCATGACATGCTCTCCCACATAGCAAAATGGTGCATCTGCCTACAGTGGCCACACTGTATACCGGCTGTCACCCATTTTAAAAAATCTGGACACAGCCGGGTCCTCATTTATAACTGAAAGAGGATTTGCCATCTAAAATGGCGGCCATTTTTCCTTTGGGGTGCAAGCCCCACTTTTCTAAAAACGTGCTTGGCATGCGTACATCGTCGCCAAGGCAAAGTAGTCACAATCTCCTTTAAACGGTCACCATCTGTCGAGTGAAGCGGCAAGGAGCTTGTTTTGATTGTTTATAGTGATCTTCTATATAAAAAAAGAGGAAAAAAAGGAAAAAGGGGAGTATTTGCTAGAAATCTTTCTTTTAAATGTTTGGCAAAGCATATCTGTATCTTCCTCACTATTTCCGATGAGGGTGTTACCCAGGGACCGCCTAACCCTGTGATTAGTGAAGATATCTTTAGAAAGCATTATGACAGGGAGCTAAAATCTTCCCTGAAGGAAGCGGTGGAAGCTGCTTTTGCTTAAAGAACAAGCTATTCTACCTCTGAGGAGGATCTTTTCTCCATTTCTAAGGAGGAGACTTCTTTGGTTATTAAAAAAAGGAGGTAAGGAAACTAAAAATCGAAACACCCTACGGGTGAGGAACATACATTTGGTAGCCTGGGAACTACTACACACCGTGCTGTCCATAGCGGCACGATTAGCAGGAGTGACCATGTTGCCGCAATTGATATGGGTGCCCCTCACGGCACAAATAGAATGATTAGTCTTCATTACGCAAAAGACCACAGCATTAATACTGATGATGACTATATGTATGATAATGAGGTAGACAACAAGGTGAACGAATATGTTTTTGATCCACAAGAGACGTTGGAGACTGATTTCCTCTATGAGGATTTGGATCAACCTTCAAATTTGAAGGCTATAAAAGACTCTTTGGGAATGTTTAACCCTACTCTCATTTCTCACCCATGGGAATTGGATTGGTGGCTTATGGACCACGTGACCTCCCTTTTTAAGTTCTGGATCCATAAGTCTCTTGTTAAGGAGATGCAGATTCTGATGAGGGCAGAATGTTGAGACCATTCTTGGATAACAAATTAGGAAGAACAACTAATCTGGACCAGGAGCTATTGACTTGCCTTTTAATGTGAGGGAAGGATCCTAGGAAAGGCCTGGAGCGCTGCCTTAAGCAGTGCCAAGATAGATTATTGGATACTCTGGGTCCACTGGCCAGAATCCTTGATATGGCTGGGGCAGCTTCCTTTAAGAGCATGCCTGTGGATGGAGCCAGCAATCTTTATGCCCACTTGGCAATGCCAATACCGCACCCTGCCAAAAGAAGAAGAGCTATCCTGATGAGGATTAATTTTAAGTTGGGTGATCTAGCTAACAAGGAAACGCCAGGGTACCTGAATGGCCTTTCTCTTCCGGGAGAGTTTTATTAAAACCTCAGGCAAATACATCTCAATGTTTACTGCCTTTAGTAAGGCCTAATCCAACATGAGACTGATGTTCAACAATGAAAGTTTTGGAAGGGATGACAGGAGAGGCCTGGCAGTCAGCCGTGGGTTACAAAGGGCTCAGTTTTACCACCAAGACCAACAGGTTTACGGAAGGAACTTCCGTTCAAGCAATAGCTTCTTCCCACAGAGAGGACATACCTCTCGCTCATGAGGCAGCAGGGGCAGATTCCAGGGAGCTGGATATCAAGGTAAGTTTCAACCCCTTAATTGGTTCTTCCCACACAAAGGTAGGGGAAAGGTTACGTTTTTTCACCCAAAATTGGTCTGGCATGATGAAGGATTCTTGGGTCTTACATACCATGAGGGGTTTCAAAATAGATTTCTGCCAGGTTCCGTACCAAAGGTGTCAGCCAAGGAAGTTGTCCTCAGATTATGAGCAACAGAAGATACCCAAAATGTTGCTCGGGGGGCAATTTGCAAGGTCACAGACTCGGAAAGGGGTTTTGTAAGTACAATTTTCCTATTGAAGAAAAAGGACAAGGGTAGGTTACCTGTAATAAACTTGAAAGAATTCAACAGGTCTTGATTTACAGGCACTTCAAGATGAAGGGGATCCATCTTCTGCAAGACACTTTACGAGAGAAAGACTGGCTTGTGAAGATGGATCTGAGAGAGACCTACTTTGCAATTCCCATGGATCTAGATTCCTAGGAGTATTTACGGTTAGGCTGGAGAGGTATTTTGTACCAGTTCTCCTGTTTTTCCCTTTGATCTGTCATCAGACCCTTGGTGCTTTACCAAGGTACTGCGTCCCGTAGTTGCTTTCTTGAGAAAGAGGGAAGTGCATTTATTGACTTATCTAGCCAACATGTTGCTGATGTCTCAGGATCAGGGTAACTGCTGTAGCACGTGAAGTGGTTAACGGATCTCTTAGAGGTCTTTGAGTTCATTATCAATGTGAAGAAGTCAATCATGACTCCGACACGGAATTTGGAATTTCTGGGATTTCAGGTAGATACCAATCTGACTCAGTTTTGTCTCCCTTAGGAAAAAAATGGCAAAGATCAAGAAGGAGGTAACCTACGTTCTAGTGAAGGAAGTCGTGACTTTGAGGGAGCAAGAGTGGTAGGACTTTTGTCATCCTCCATTCAAGCCGTTTCCCCAGGCCCTTTGCATTACAGGGCTCTTCAGAGACTGAAGTCCCTGGGTTTGAGGAAAGGTCTTTGGTATGCAGATGTAATTCCCCTGTTCCAGGAGGCTCCAAAGGACCTACAATGGTGGTTGAACAGCCTGGTGAGCTGGAACGGCAAAGCAATATTTGTGAATGTTTCGGAATGTACTGTAGAGTCAGATGGAAGCTGTAGGAAAATGCCCCTTTTTGCATCGTTGCCCCCACTATTTGCCTGATGTTGATGCTCTTTGACTAAGTGGTACCAAACTTCCCAGCACATTAAACTCACACTGATGCCAGTGTGGGATTTAATGCAAAATTCACTCAGAGGGTATCTTAGAGATGCCACCTGAAAAACGACTTAATACTAGTGTCCTGGCAGACTGGCTGCTTGCCAGCTGCCACCCCAACATGTTTCTGGACCTCTGGGTTGAGAGCCTCCCATTCTCTGGGGCTGGAAACAAAGCACATCCTGGGCAGAGGTGCCAAGCCTCCTCCCTCAGGATGGGCAGGGTCCACAAAGGAGAAGCTTCAAATGTTTGCTGCCTTTGTGAGCTGACCTAGCCATTTGCTGCTCCCAGCAACTGGCCCCCACGGTTTTGGACCCCACTTTGGGCGGGAGAATCGATGGGAAAACCAAGATATGAGGAGAGGTGTGCCCACCTTTTGAGGCGAGGCGCAGCACAACTCTCAGTCCCCACCATCTTGAAGATGGAGGGACCAAGCCAAACAGAGTGAGGCTTATGCCCCCCTCCCACTGGAGGGTTGCATAATAAGGGGTGTACCTACTCCAAGGAAGGGATCCATTGGTCCCAGCCTGTATCTACCTGAAACGCCCTTAAATTTAGTATTTAGGGGCAACCACAAAGTTTGCCTCCTCAGACAAGAAGGAAAAAGAAGACGAAGGACCGAAGAGCCGAAGAGCCGTGCTGAAGGATGAAGAGGAGGACACCAACTGACTTGGCCCCAGCCCTACCTACCTGTCCAGCCTCGACCTGCTCCAGTGGAATCCCAGTGTGTCCTGCAACCAGTGTCCCACCAGAACCCAGAGGACCCGCCCTGCCTTCCTTAACAAGACTTTGTCTCCCGTGAGCACCGGTTTTGCTCACCAACAGACTCTGGCTCCAGCCAAATCAGTGAGTCTGCACCACTCTGCACCCAACGCTCACGGCCCAAGTTCGAGTGGCCCAACACCACGAGGAGGTCTCCCCGGCGATCCTCACCTGGGTCTGGTGATCCCTGACCTACCTCAAGTCTCCCATCGACGCCTGCAGTCTCTATCTGGAGGAACCCCTGACCGCAACTGGAGCTGGTAAGAAAAACCCGAAGCCAAAAGACACTTCTGCAACCAAATCCCCATGGCCTTGGGTGACCCAACTGACGGTGTCCCGGCTCCCGACGTCAATCCAGCACCCTGCATACGGCCGCCCCAGTGCCGCTGTGGTTGCACCTTGTGTGCTATCTCGGATCCCCCTTCATCCTGATCTAAACCCTTGGAGCTTTGCTCCCACATCTAAGTGGCGTGCCCATGAGCAGCCACCAACTGGATGACCCATCCCCCATTGGATAACATTGGGCCTCAGCACTCTGCACCCGGTCACCCTTGTGCCGCTGAGGGTGCTCTTTGAGTGCATCCTTGACCCTGGGGGAACTCTTTTTCTATCCCCAGAGCCCCAACCCTCACAACCAAGTACTTACCTTTAAACCGATAACTTCATTTTCTCCCATAGGATTGCATTGACTGCTTTTCTGGGAAAAAAGTTCTAAGTGTGGAGTTGGAAATTGTATGAAAACCCAAGAAACTGTGTTTTGACCACAACTGGCTTACTTACCCTGTATCCAGGAATTGTCCCAGTGTAATCTATCTAGGCATATCACACTGAGTAGAAAAGAAATCTGAAAGGTAATCTAAAAAGTACTCAAGCCCAAAGAGAACAGGTGCCATTTTAGTTATTTTAAAAATTTTCAAAGCGCAATTTGTGCCAACAGCCACGTACGGCGCTGAGGTTTGGGGCATCGGTAAGAGTCCCTGTATTCAGCAGGAAGAGAATAGATTCTGCAGGAAGCTACTAGGCGTCCAAATCTCCACACCCCAATATATTTGCCATACAGAACTTAACCTAAATTTCATAGAAGATTTTATTAAGGCCCGCCCCGCCCTCTTTTGGTTATCCGTTTGGAAAAACCCGCCCGCATCCTTAACGAGAGAGATCATTAGTGATTGTATTGGATGTGAGAAAGGGAAGGACAAGCCCTTGGTTATCAGGGGTGTATCAGAGCCTATGTAGCGTTAACAAGGGAAGTATCTTCCTAAATCCTAGCACAGCAGTGACCTTGAATAAAAATGAGCTTAGGAGTGCCCTCTATTCACTATATAGAGTGGAAAGGATTGAAAAGGAATCCAAAAATTCCCTTGTCCACAGCTATATGGCCATTGAGCATCCCGCGCATCCGCTGGCTAACTACCTTACCCTATCCATGAGCCATTGGGAGAGGAGCCTTTTATTTCGCCTAAGGGCAGGCACTGTCAAATTTGTTTTATGTTTTCCCCTTGGTCACTACTCTGACCTTGATCACTTACCCTGTCCGTGTGATGGCCAGAGTGGCCAATCTATTTTACATTTTCTGTTTTTCTGTAAATACTATTTAAAATATACTAAGTGGCTTTTAACCCCGTATTTTAAAAAATGTATGCCCATTAGCCTGGAAAATGCTTACCTGAGGTTACTTGCCCTGGATGAAGAAGAGCTGGTTTTTCGCACAGGCACTTTTTTGAGAATTGCTGTTCGAGCACGTCAGATGATGTCCAATCTTTGAGTTTTTACATTATTTATTCATGAATTCTTGCACGAACCTGAAAGACTATTGTATATTGTATGTTGCCAATGGAGTTTACTATGACCCGCTTTCTTGTATATTTTTAACCTGCTATGTTGCTGTGATTTTATGGATACAACGTTATCCGAATAAAGTGTCTTTGAACCTTTGAACCTATGCTCACAAAGTAATTGCAAAGTAACTGAAAAGTAATTTCAATTGTATCTGAATATTTGACCTACCTGTAACAAAGCCAACTGCATTCAACTGTATTATACCAGAAAAGTACTATTTTACTTACCTGCAGCAAGTCCTTCTTGGCTTTTAAAATAAAATACAACAAAGAAATATTTGTATACACAAATATTTGTCTTAGTTCAGTCTTTTAGTGTGTGACATCATTTCTCGCCTGAGTGTGTACAATAAATGCTTAACACTACCCTCTGATAAAGCCTTACTGCTCGCCCACACTACCACAAATAGAGAGTAAGATATTATTTACTTTTACCTCTGTAAGCCTTTGGGGATCCACTGGACTCTGCACACACTATACCTTACTGTTATAGTATATACAGAGCCAGCTTCCTACTGAAGCAACCTTGGTTGGAGAGCAAGATTAGGAAAGATAGAAACTGGTGGAAAATGGTCCAAGGAGGAGATCTACTTACACACAAATTGTTTGGAGATGTTAGCAGGACTGAATGCTTTGATGAGTTTCAGGTCTATTTTAGCAAACAGCGTGGTATTTATCCGGAGGGACAATTTCACAGCTGTATCCTAGATAAATCATCTAGGGACCGGCCGGTAGGGCTGGGACAAGATCAAAACAACTTGCAGATCTAGCGAAGGAAATCTGGCATTTTTGTTGGGATCAGAAAATTCACTTGAAAGTGGGGTTTATCCCAGGTCTTCAGAACAAGCGCACAGATTGGAACACAAGGTTCTTGAGGGACACCAGCGGCTAGAAGCTGAGTCCAGTGTATTTCAGGAATATTAGTGATTTGTGGGGTCCCTTTCAGGTAGATCTGTTTGCGAGCAGATTAGCATTTCCGGTGGAATGGTATAACAGCTGGAGGCCAGATCCCAAGGCTTTAACAGTGTACGCTTTGGTACAGGTTTGGAACGGAGAGAATTGCTACGTTACCTCCATTTTCTCTGATCCAGGGGTGTTGCTAAAGGTCAGGGGGAACGATGCAGCAGTATTCTAGTAACTCAGTTTGGGAACTCACAAGTTTGGTTCCCTGGTGTAATGGAACTGGCAGTAGAGGTCCCCCTTTTGATTCCAGAGAGTCCAGGTCTTTTAGAAGGGCAGGAAGGAGAAGAGCACCCTTTAGTCCTAAAAGGAACCTTGAACCTTCTTGCTTGGAGGATTTCAGGAGATCTGGTAGATAATCTGGGCCTTCGGGAGAGGCTAAGAATCTATTGGATGAGTCATGGGCACAGGTTACCAGGAAAAGATACACAGGAGTATGGAGGAAGTCGTGTAGTTGGTGCTTGGAGAGGAATTTGGATCTCGTGGAGGCTCCTGCAGTAGAAGTATCAAACTAGCTTTGCTGGGTCGTTCAAATCAGGCTTGTCGTATAGAATTGTTAAATGTTACAGATCTGTTTTTTCGGCAGCACATTCCTTGGTAAATGACTTATTGTGATGATTTTCTCCCTGTGCTGTCGTACCCACCACCAGGGGGACGAATTTTGGGACTTTCCAATGTCGTAATACGCTTTTGGACCCTCCCCTTCATGTATATACTCATGTATATACTGACTTCCAGCCATTCGGATGCCACTTGAAAATGTCAATCTATTCCAAATCCATGCCGGGTTTTGTGGAAGCCAGCCTGATCATCCCTGAAACTCCATTACCTAGAATTCCCTGCTCACTGCTTCATCTCCGCTCCTGCTCCCAAGGATGGGTGGAGGCATTCAGCTCGGCTGTGGATGGCTGCTGCTAGCTTGCTCACACCTGATGCATGTGATTACTGTGAGCTCTTTTAAGCCCCAGCTCCCTTCAGTCCAGGGTTGGTCATTGTAGCTGTTTTCCAGTGAGACCGATCCTTGTTTCCTGAGCTTTTGATATCCTTCTTTCCTGTGCTATAGTTATTCCTTGTTCCTGAGGTGCAGCTATTCCTTGCTCCTGTATAGAACTGCTTGTAGGGCTCTCTTGATTCATGAGCTACAGCTATCCTTGTTTCCGAACTAGCAATGCCTTGAGTGTTTCCTTGATTCCTGTTCCAGAGCTGCAGCTATTCTTGTTTCTGAATTAGCAACTGCCTGTAGTGTTAGCTTTATTCCTGTTCCTGTGCTATAGTATTCCTTGTCCCTGTTCCAGAGTTGCAAATATTTCTTGTTCCTGAATTAGTACTGTCTTCAGTGCTACCTAGACTTCTAAACCTTAGCTATTCCTTGTTTCTTTGATTCCTGAACCAGTATTATTTAATGCACCATTGAATCTTCTCTCCTGTATTTCCTTTGTCCCAGTTCCTGCTTTTCTTCCTGTTACCTGTTTCAGTCCTTAGTTGCTGTTTTTCTGTTCTACTGCCTTGCTTCTAGTTTCCTTGTATGTTTGTTACTTTCTTTCTGCCAGATGTGTCCTTGTTTCACTTCTTTCCTGTTAAGCACTTCTCCTTGCCAACTCCTTTTCTATTGTGATTGAGTTTAGTTCTACATCCTTGTTGTTACTGCCTTGCGTGTTCCTGTTTGATCGCCAGGATCTGTGGACACAGCTGACAAACCAGGTGGTGTTTCTTGTCTACTGTGACTATTGTTTTCGAGTTACATTTATAACATCACCATAGGTGTCAGTCCCACAGACCCTGCCTCTGCATGTAAATCCTAGATGTGGGTATTTGCAGTCAGTATCTGTAACCACAATTGTGATTGAGGGGCTTACTGAGCTTCAGTCTTACCTTGAGGAGCTCCTGAGTACTTTACCCCAACATTACTTTATTGCTAATGTTGTTGTTTTGTGTGTGTGTGTATATATATATATATATATCAAATTACACCGTCCATCTGCAGCTTCGCGCCAAAGACGGAGACGGACCACAGTTAAGTGCCAAAATGCGTGATTTATTTAGCTTGTACGGTCTTGACGTGTTTCGGTTCGAAAATGAACCTTGATCACATGACAGGGGTACAGCGTAACCTTACAATATTTAAAGTGACAGTGCAATGAGGTAAGCATAGACAAGGTAAAAAGACTTATGTGCGCCTTACGGCTGCTTAAAAACATATGTCAACGACACAAGTTAAAATGCTAAAATCTTAGAATGAAGAAATATCATGACATTTGCATATCATGTCAATAGCGAATTAGCAATTGATTTGTGCCATAAGTTACAATAGTGCGACTCTATAAAGAGACTTGGACCTTAATGATAGGCTCCCTCACTGTCGTGCTAAAATAGAAGTGTAAAGAAATGTGCAGAAACATTATACAATAAAAAATGCAATGCAAGTGCTAAAAACTGAGTGATAATTCAAGGTCAGATGTAAAAACCAAGGATTCACCCCAAAAGGATATATATGTAACTTCATGAATTGTCGAATTGTTGGTATGTATGTGTAAAATACATTTATATGGAAATTTTGGCAAGTACTGAACATGTGCGATATTTTAATGCAGTATATTCCATGTTGTCATGTTATGGCACAATGTTGATTATATTTGGAGAAATGCAGACCTAAAAAATGTGTAATACTTGTACAATGACAATAAATAGCAATAAATAGTAATAAATTATTAAATAACATGGTATAAAGGTAAATATTTAAAATCTAATAAATTAGTTATGTTAAATAATCCTAAAATCCCAATGTTATAAAATTAGATATCATAAAGAATAATCAATGTAGACATTATATACAGTGCTATACTCCTCTATTGGATTGAACATCCACATGTGCCAGAATTGTACTTTGTCATACATCACTGCTAAGGCATGTGTTACCTATACTCGTGTCTGGGGATAGACCACTTATTCTAACAATACTTGTTTAGACTGACTTTGTGTATTATGCCATAAGTTGTCTATGGATTAGTGAAAGACTTAGTTACACTCATTGTTTTAAAGACAAGTGTACAGGTCCTCCGTAATGTTCAAACCATTGGGTTGTTTGGTGTCTAGTTCGAGGATATACTGTGTTTCCAAACGTCTAAGGGCAATCTCTCTGTTGCCGCCACGTCTGCTAGGTGGTATAGCATCGATCACAAAGTATTTAAGTTCTTTGTTGTTCGATGAGTGGTGTTCTTTAAAGTGGCGTGCAACAGGATACGTGTTGTCTTGGTTGTTAATTGCCCTGAGATGCTGTAATATACGTTTATGTGCAGGGAGCTTGGTGCTGCCTACATATGATAAATTGCAGGGGCAAATAAGAACGTAAACTGCATGGTCAGTTTTGCATGTAAGCAATTTTCGTATAACACGTTTTTTGTCACTGAAAGGGGTTTTGTATTCTGTCATGTTGATGCCTTGTTGGCATGCCTTGCACATTTTGCAGCGAAAGAAACCCTTGTGTTGAGAAAGCCAACTGGAATTCTCAATTGTTTCAGGATTTGTTGAGACTAATCGGTCTCTCATGGATGGCCCTCTGCTGTAAGTTACCAACACTCTAGACGGTAATTCAGGTCCAATAATTGGATCATTTACCACCAATGGCCAATTCTTCTGTAGAATTGTTTTGATTTCTTTATGCTGTCTACTGTATTGTAGAACTACTCTCAATGTGTTGGGTTCTGTAGTGATGTTCTCAGTGTCTGATGTAGTGAGATTCTCGCATGTATGGTTATCTTTAACCTTAAGTAATTCAGCTCGTGATTGAAGCATAGAATTCTTAATTGCGGCTTCAATGATAGTGTGGGTGTAACCCCTCGCCAAAAACCTCAATCTACTGTCTTCTTGGGCTTGTTTAAGATCATTGTCATTGCTGTGGAGCCTCCTCATCCGCAACATCTCACCATATGGAATACTATGGATGAGGTGCTGCGGATGTGCGCTCCCTGCATGGAGAGTTGAGTTCCCTGAGGTGGGCTTTCAGAAGAGTTTGGTCTCTATCTTGTTATGTTCGATGTAAATCTCAGTGTCTAGAAAAGTTACTGACTGCTCACTGATAGTGGCAGTGAAATGTAAGTTGAGCTCATTGTTGTTGATATCTGATACAAATTGTATTGCTGACTCTTTGGTTCCCTTCCATATAACGAACAAATCGTCAATGTATCTGAGCCATGTTGTCACTCCCAAATTGTTTTGTAGTAGTTTGTTGAGGACCAGATCCTCCCATCTGCCCATGTGGAGACAGGCGTAGCTTGGGGAAAAGCTGGCCCCCATGGCTACACCTCTTATCTGCCGATACAATACATTATTAAACATGAAGATGTTATTATCAAGACAGAAACGTATCATTTCTATTAACATTCTTTGGTGTTTTAAACAGTGGTCTTGTTCTTTGTTCAAATAATGTTCGATTGCTGTGATACCATCTTCGTGTCTTATACTGGTGTATAAGGAAGACACGTCCAGCGCCATCATGATGTATGCTTGATCCCATACAATATCTTGTAGTTTGTTAAGGAAGTCACTGGTGTCACGTATATAGGAGGGAAGTGATTTTACATGCGGCTGGAGGAAATGATCAACATATTGTGATGTGTGTTCAAGCAAGCTGTTACGTGCTGAAATGATGGGGCGTCCGGGCGGTTTCAAAGGATCCTTGTGAGTTTTGGGAATAAAATAAATCGATGGTGTCACTGGATGTTCATTCCTTAGAAATTTATATTCCTGAGTCGTTATAAGATCCTGTTTGTGCCATGAACGTAGCATCTGATGATATTGTTCATAGATCATTTTTAAATTGGTGCTGCTGATTCTAATATAGCATTCCCTGTCGTTTAATTGGGTGTACGCCTCTTCATTGTATACATATATACATATATATATATGTCTTTCACGTCCGTTCTAGGTGTAGTTATTCTGAATGCTAAATCGCCTCTTGAGTGCATATCCATTTCTGAGTCTTAGCCACCTTGTTCCTTTGTACAGGCTTCCCTTTGGATCCCTTTGATCCTCTGACTTCCTGTGTGATCCTGGGCCGTGCTGTACTCTTCTTTCTATTTACATTTTCTACCCAGTCACCAGTCCTTGTTCAAGTCCCTGACTGTGTCCCAGATATAGTCCCGGACAGTCCCCGACACTTTGCTGTTGGTAGTGATCCTTTGGTTTGCAGAGTGGTGAAGGGGATAAGACTTAGGCAACGACCTAGGGCTAGGTATGATTTTCTGTGGAATGTTAATCTTGTTTCTGACCTTTTTGTCTCCCAGCCATGATAATTCCTATCTTTCTAGGAGACCAATATCGCAGAAGTTAGCAACTCTACTCTATCTAATCTTTTCGAAGAGTCTCTGATGTTAAGGCATTAGAAGTTTGCAATAGGTTTTATTCCCAGATGGGGTCTACTTTGAAATTTAGAAAAGGACTAAAACCATGTAAAACACGTTATCCCTTTTTCAATGACTGCAAGACATTGTGTATAGTGAGTTGCACGAGGGTTTATGAGCAAAGAATTCTGGAATTTAGACCAGATGGTGAGGATCAGTTGTTAATTTCCTGTGTAAAACACTATAGGGCAATTTAAACAGCAACTATTTCATGGTGGGTAAGAGCAATAATGTCCGAGACAGGAATTGATTTATCCAAGTTTTGTGCACACTCTTTTAGGGATGCACTGACCACTAAAAGTGTTTTGGGCAAGTGGTACACTTGCAGACATTCTGAAAGCGGCAGAATGGTCAAATGGTAGCACGTTTGAGAGCTTTTATCTTAAACTAGTGGAGCATGTGAATAGTGAGGCACTGGGGCGCTTTAAACATGCATAATGGTTGCCTCCGGTCTTGTATTGAAATGGAGATTCTCCAATTTGCATAAAAAATAGAATCTTGATTTCATTAAATACGACAAAGGCGAACATTATCCCAGCCATCACTCCCATTTGGTTTAATTTAATTTGTATAATTAACCCCTTCCCTGCTGGGGTAATTCCCCGACGGTGCGGAGGGGGCGGGGGGTGAGCACGGCGCAGCGGTGCTCGTGACGACACCAGCTGGTCATGAGTCACGGTAGAGCTGTGCTCATGACAAGCTGGTCTTGTCACGACCCCGCCCTCTGATTAATTCGCCCGCACAGGCGGGGAATTAATCGCGCGTGGGCGGAGCGCAGCGGTTATGACGAGACCAGCTCCACCGTGACTCATGACGAGCTGGTCTCGTCACGCGCACCGTAGAGGCTAAGGTTGTGAAAAATGATTTATTGTGATTGTATCATTAACTTCATATGTTTCTTTTCAGAGGTAAATTTTTATTTACTTCAGAAAGAGTATTTTGTGGTATCACTTGATTTCTTCTATCTTTCAGATAACTCTTTGCAGTAAGAAATATTTCCACTGAAGCCAAGGAAAATCTTTAGTTTTCGTCGCAGCCTAAAAGAGGGCTATACTTAGTGACATTGAGTTATATACTGTCTTGAATGTTCTAAAACTGGAATGTTTTGTTTATGAGGCAGCAATAAAAGGTTATTGCATAATATTAGCCTCCGTTGTCTTTAAAGAAATCAAGAATTCGCCATTCTCCCTCATAATAGGCAGAGACTGAGCACTTCCACCACCAATTATCAGTGAAGAAGAGGAGAGACCTCCACTAACCAGGAGTAATGACGGGCCTGCTTTGCACTCTACTGGGTGGAAAACATCCGCTTCTTATTTGGAGAAATAATATATTTCACTGAAACTGCTTGAACTTGCCTCCACAGGCATATATTGGAATGTGCTGTTGAACTGGAATCCACGGGTAGAGCTGTTCCTGTATCTACCGACTAATTCAAAAACACATTTTTCAAACACATTTCTAAGGGAAAACAGCTTAGCCAGAGAGGAAATCGCATGGCATGTTTTCTGATTTCTTTGAAGACATGATGACCTTATAGAAATATTCATGAATCAGGCTCTATTTCATAGCTAGCAAGTTTCCCTAGTTTAGCGTCATCCCCTAGCAACAGCCCTTTTCATTGAGGCAACAACACTTGATCAGAGGATCCACTACATCTAAGAGCTTATTTTGACAATACACACAGGCTCTTTTAATAACTTTCCATGGATTGTGACCCTAGAGATAAAAGTAACCATTCTGTGATCCAAAACGGGCTTAAAAGCGACCTTAGTGGGAAGTGTAGGTCCAGGGCACCCAGCTCCCCGTGGAGAGCTTGTCCATGGAGCTCCTAAGTCTACCTTGTAGATAATTAGCCACATGGTCTGATGGAGCCTATTCATCAGAATTAGGGTGCTGTATGTAAGATGGATCAAACATAGGATTACCACAAACATCCAAACAATTGAAGGTATAACAGGGGTAGCCTATCAATGCCCTAGGGCATGAGATGCTGTAAGCCTCAATGGACCCTCAGTGCCAAACCATAGTCATCAGAAATATCTGCTTTATCTTTATCAGTCAATAGAAATCATCTAAATTATCTTTTTTGCCATCAAGAATGACCCCCGAACTTTCTTCGTCAGGTTTTTTAGCGCCTGACAGGAGGATCTAGTCTATAGTGAGCAGCCTTTTGAGGCAGTTGGTGGTTGGGATCTTCTGATCACAATTTAGTTTGGAGATCTATATTAAAGAAGAAAAAGAAGCCTGTGTTACTTGCTGTCCTTATGTAACTTTTTAGTGCAATTTCCTCTTAGGGAAAAGATCTTGGAATCTCCTCTCACAGAGCCAGACTCCCCAAAAGAAGAAGCCAATTTAGCAAGTAATAAACATGGCCTGCTGCTACCAGCAGTTGGGAGCAGGGTGTCAGAAAACGCTTTAACGACAGATTGATTAATAACAGCCATAATAGATTTAAATCAAGAAGTCATTGCCTTTCGGATAGACCGAGAAACTGAATTGTCAAAGAATGAAAATCTATTTCTTTTTACCATTTCTTCATCCTCAAATTCATAATCCTGATTGTTAGCCTCAGGTACATTTTGCTCATTGTTATTCATTGTGAAAAAAGAGTTTCTCAGTTGAATGTTTTGCAAGCACAGACAAAGCAAATACTCTCCCAATTTGGAGATATTGGCTTTTACAAGGATTTTTGCCAATGCTGTGAAGCATAGACCAAATAACAGGAACGGGAACATTTGCATGCACACTTATGTGGCATGAAGCTGCTACGAATGCGAACTCTATGAAATTACACATTCATATCCCTGCCTCTGATGATAATAAATACGCTTGATCCTGGTGTTTGCCGATTGATATGCTTGCTTTGTGTAAACATTTGTGGATATAACCGCAAAGATGAGGAGACTTATGAAGAAAGGGTCATCATTTGTGTATATGATGGGATATCAGTTGTAATTAATTCGAGATGGCTAGAATAACCATAGTGTAAGCAACTATGTTGCACCATTTTTAGGTCTCACCTACGCAGCACGCATGCACTGCATAGTAGACCTTTAGCCGTTGTGCAGCTCTTTTTCAAAGCACATACTCATGCTTGTGGCAGCATACGCCTTGCGGGAGTGAGCAGCGGTGCGCCAGAAGCACGAGTATGTGCTTTGAAAAAGAGCAGACTACTCTCTCCAGCGCGCGCGCACCACTCGTGGGTGCACCCCTCCGCCTCTCTCTCCCGCTGCAGCCTTCACGCCTTTTTTCTTTTTAACTTTCAACGCGAGGCGCGCGCGCTTGTGTTTCACTGCTTGTGTACTCCTGTTTAAATTATCTGCACTTCTAAACTCCTGCTACATTAACCTTTTAAATCACAAATTATAGCTTCCCCCATGTGTTTCAACCTCCATACAATCTGAAAGATTTGCCTGCCTGTTTCTTTAGTGCTTTCACCTAGCTCTCTGTTTATTAAATATCCACCTTCCCCACGTGGTTTCGCATGTTTGTTGTTAATATACAGTTTTACATCATATATATTTGCTTTCCCCGTCCTGGTTCATTTGTGTCGTCCGCCATAGAACCTTTGCCAGCGTGTTTCTCCTTAATTTCCACTGCACTTCTTGGATCACTGACTATCCATGTAATTTCCCATGTTTCCTGTTGATTTAAACTTTTACTTTATAAACTTTATAAACATTGGATTTCTGGTTACTTGTCCTCCTCCACACAATACCAAAGCAGAGTCTGCATCTTTTCTTAACTTTAGCCTTTGCTGCGTCTTTTGTTATTGTTTTCACTGCCCTCTGGGGTCTTCAACCACCAGTGTGCACCTCTTCTGTTTATCACGTCATACGTACCCTACATATTCATTACAGATGGCATACCCGCTATGTCATATGCCCGTTTACTCCTAAACATCACACATTATAAATCACAGCTCTTGCCGTCGGTTTCACTTTTTCTCCTCCAAACCATACACACAATTTCGCGGTATATTCCCCCATGTCTCCACACGCTTTTTATTTTTTTACTCCTGCCCTCCTGCTCCATAAATATTTTAAATTAGAAAGTGGAACCTTCTCCTTGTGGTATCACAGGATTCCCCCTCCATACAGTTTAAAAAAAATCTTTTGATAAGTGTCACTCTGACGTTGTCACAGAGCCATCTTTTGGTTTTCCCTTCGCTACAGCTGTAAAGATCCACTTACACGTATTGTTTCCCATGTTTACTCATCCATACAGCCTTTCACGAGTTTTTTTCACGTGTTTTTTCCCCAATTGTTCACGTGTTTTTTCGCATTTTTAGTACGATACGTCTACATTTTGTTTTACATTTGTGTCCACTAGTTATTTCTCATCATCTACATATCATTCAGGAATGTACACATTGTATGTGAAATGCAACATTGTTCTGATGTTCACCACTACAGTTTTCTATGGTTCTGCCCACCACCGATTCTGTACCAAATGCTTTGCTAACAAACTTTACATTCATTTCTATAAGCTTTGCATTTTTTTCCTCTTTCAGTTATGTAGCTGTCCTTTGATGTACAGCCTTAACCTACACGGCACGTTAAAGGTATGAAGCTGAACGACGGTTTACCTTGTTTCCAAAAGTTCCTGGTGCCATAGTGGCTTAACCTTAATGCTGTAGCGACTTGCTACATTTCTGTGAAGTCTGGCATGTCATCCATAACAAAAAGATGGCACCAAGACTTTCACATTTACAAAGCCATGACGTTAAATACAGGAAAAGCTACTTTTTCTGACAAAAAACCTCTGCAATGTTACTGCTTTTCAGTAGACGTTATTCCCCCCAGCACTACCATGTAGATTTCATTTGTTTGCAAAATCCTGTGGATTTCCGCTCTATTTTCAACATTCCCACATATATTCTTTATATTTCAATTTTAATCCCTGCTTCTATCCTACTTCTTCAATTCTAAGGCCATGCTCCTCTGTTAGCACAGTTTCTATTGAAATCCAGGCTAACAATTTGAACAAATTTATATTTACAAAGTAAAGCCCCACAAGTGGCCTCAATAACATATAATCAAATCAATAAGTTAAACAAAAAATAAACATAAGCATATTTTAGGCGACACCTACTGGTTTTGCTAATGCTTGTTTGACTAGCTCCCTTCGCTGGTATCCAATGGTCAGCTGCAGTATTTGGACCAGTTACTTTCACTGGTCCCCTATGATCAGTGGCAGTATTTGCCCAGTTTCTTTAATTGGTCTCTCAGTGGCAGTATTTGGACCAGTTCATTTCACTGGTCTCCTATGGCCAGCTGCCGTATTTGGACTAGTTCCTTTCACTGTTTTCCAATAGTCAGCAGTAGACTTCTGTGATACCACTATGAGTCTTCTGTGTTCCTTCATTTATACATCCTTTTCTCCAACCTTAGTCCACTCCTCGCCTCTCTGCTTACTTTCTTCTACTCCCTCATCTGCTTTCTTTCCTCTACTCCCTTGACTACCTGCTTCCTTTTCTCTACTACCTCACATCTCTGTTTTCTTCCTTTCTTATACTCCCTCGCCTCTCTGCTTCCTTTCTTCTACTCCCTTGCCTCTCTGCTTCATTTCCTCCCACTCCTCGCCACTCTGCTTCTTTTCTTCTACACCCTCGCCTCTCTGCTTTCTTTCCTCTCGCCTCTCTGCTTTCTTTCCTCCCTCCTTGCCTCTTTTCTTCAACACCCTTGCCTCTCTGCTTCTTTCTTTTACTCCCTCGCTACTTCCTTTCTTCTATTACCATACATCCTTTCCTCTCACTCCTCGCCTCTCTGTGTCCTTTCCTCCCACTCCTTGGCTCTCTGCATCTTTTTCCTCCTACTCCTTGGCCTCCTGCTTCCTTTCTTTTACTTCATCACCTCTCTGCTTCCTTTCCTATCACTCATCTCTCTGCTTCCTTTCCTCTCACTCCTTGCCTCTCTGCTTCCTTTCCTATCACTACTGGTTTCTCTGCTTCCTTTCCTGTCACTCCTCGCCCGATTCCTTTCCTCTCACTCCTTGGCTCTCTGCTTCTTTTTCCTCTCACTCTTTGGCCCCCTGCTTACTTTCTTCTACTCCCTCCCTGCTTCCTTTCTTCTACTCTCTCACCTCTCTGCTTCTTTTCTTCTCACCCCTCGCCTGCTTCCTTTCGTCAACTCCCTCATCTGCTTCCTTTCTTCCCCCTCCTCTCCTCTCGGTTTCCTTTCCTCTCACACCTCAACTCTCTGCTTCTTTTTCCTCTAACTCCCCGGCCTTCTGCTTTCTTCTAACCCCCCGCCTCTCCACTGCTTTTCTTTGAACCCCTTGGCCCTCTGTTCCTTTTTTCTGACCCTCGGCTCTCTGCTGAGGGTCAGCAAGAGAAAAAAAGCGACCGACCAGAATCAGAATTACAGAGGTGCTTCTAGGAGTGAGTCATAGCACGATAAACTGAGCGCAAGGACACACAAAGATAATGCTGAGAGTCGGGACCCCTTTATCCAGAGCAAGGCCCTCTGGTTTGGGAAAACCCATTGCCAGTTTTCCATACTCCATACAGCCCCGGGATAGTGGGAGTGCATGTTGTGGGCAGGGCACAAGTACTAAAACAAGCATTGGCATAGCCAATAGGTCTCGCCTTTGGGACCTTATACGTGTTTAGCCATGCAACAGTTGATGTTGTTGCACCAAGGATATTGTGCTGGCTAACTGTAGTGAATGAGCCACTTATGTGGTCTGACACCCTATGATGACCCTCAACCACCACCATTTTGTATTGACTTAAGTGTGTTATGTTACCTTAGCCTTAATGTAGGATGGGTTTGCATATGCCTGCTTTTCTTCTGCCTTTTAGTGGAATAGTCTTTCCAAGAATAGAAGGTATGGGAAGTTGAGGTGCAGTCTTGTGGGTGGTGGTGCACACATGTGCTCAATGTTGTATACTGAGGGATTAAGTGTATAATGTTATTTGGGTTAGGTGAATTATGACTTTGACCTATTGGCTTTGACGTGGTCTAATGTCATTCTGCCTTCTGACTTTACCTTGCTTCAAACTTTTCTGTGTGCACAGTGGTGCTTGTAAGTTGTGTGGATGAGAATTATAGGTGCTCCTTTGACATGGTTTTATGTAATCCTTGCTTTTCTGATTCCATCTTGCTTTGGACCTTTGTGTGCATGGCTTAACTAACTCCATGTTCATGCTGAAGCCATTTTCTGTGCCTGCACGAAGAAGAGGGCATGTTCTGCTCTCTCCTGTTTTTCGCATTTTTCTGACTAGAGAGAACTGGTTCTTATCAGAGGAATGTACATAGTTTGACTCGTAGCCATAGCAAGGGCCTGATCAACCATTGCTGTGACCTTGGAGCAAGCTGGTACGTGCTCTCATGAGTACTAGGGGTGGAGCTTGCTAGAAGCTTCGCTGTCTTTGAATGTGTATTAAAAAGGGGAGTCTACACTGGCCTGGTGGAAGTTCATCCGTGGAGCAGACGTGCTGTCATGGAAGAGTAGAGGCTGGTGTCACCTCTGAGCTTTCGCCCGGTTCAAGCAATGGACTCCCCTTGAACAAATTGGGGTGAAATGATGGAGCATTAGGTGAGGTGTCTCTGCTACTAACTGTCTCTTGATTCTTTACTGATTCTCTCCTTTCCTTCTTATTTCTGATTCTTATATCCATACATATATATTTCTACATATATATATTTGCATTGATTGTGTTTCAATCATACTATTGATATGTTAGAGTCTGCTATGTTAAGTGCATTTGGCTTACTGTGTGGTGCTATTTACTAATAAATACATCCCAGATATACCAATTCATCTTTTCCTTGTAGCAGGAGGTGTGGACTCTTCTTGGCCAAGTATTCTGTTGTAGAAGGATGGGTGAATGCCCTTCTAGCAGGTAATTGTTTTATAGGAAGTTGGTCTAATCCTGGCAAGTGATGTGCAAAGTCTGTGTATATATTGTTTTCTTGCCTTGCCTTTGGGGGAGTGTTGAAAGTTTGCCCACCTTAGGAAGTGCTGTGTATATGTTATATTCCATAAGTTTGGAACTGATATTCTCTCCCTGGGAAAGTGACGGTACATTCCTTGGTCCAGGGGAGATCTAAAGTTTGTCATTACACTAACTAAACACGTATAAGGTTCCAAAGGCGAGACATGTTGGCTATGCCAATGCTTGTTCAAATAGGGACAGGATGATTTTAACCCCTGATAACAGCAGCTTTGTTCTGGGGTGGTTCAACCTCAGGTCAGTGGTGACACTTAAAGCTCAACTGGACTTGTATCAAGGTTGTCTGGACCTTGCACAAATTTGCATATTTTTTGTAGGGCCTCTAGCTGGTGGTCGAGACTCATCACAAACTCCTCTGTACTATCTTTTCCACCAATGTCTTGGACACTGTCTCACATCAGCATGAGTGACACGGATCTAGGTGCATGCATTAGATTAATGGCTTGATTATGAGTGCCTGGATGTCCTGTGCAAAAACTGTGGCATCCAATAAAAATACAACGACGAGTTTGGAATTTTTCGGGTGAGATAATTCCTTTGCTGACTTTTAACAAACTTTGTTTTCGTTTAGATTAAGCACTCCATGTGAGCGCATGTGTTTTCCAGCTATTTCCTTAATGTGCTTCTCTCCCTCCATTCTCCGTTATCAATGTATGACGTTACATCGCATACATTCACAACGCGGTAGTTTACATCGCGTTCGTTACAACGCAAGTCGTTACAACGAATTGCGCTAGAGGCGCTGGACTTAGGAATAGTATGATTTACTGTTCCAACTCCAGCCTACGTAACAGTAGGGAAGGTGTTGGAATAGTAAATCATACTATTTCTTAGTGTATAGCGCCATCGAGCGCAAGTCGTTGTAACGACTTGCGTTGTAATGACCATGTTGTAAAGCTATCGCGGTGTAACGACTGCATTGTAAAGGTCGTTCTCCCTCTTGAATATGTGCTTCTCTAAGCCCTGCATGCTTTGGCTGCTCTCTCTTTCCAGTGTGCTTCTCGCACCCGCCTGCTCCCATGTCGCTTTCTCTTGCTCGGAAGGTCATATATTAACCTCTACAGAAGGCTATTCCAGTCTTGTAAGAAGGTGGAAGGGACACATATGACCTGATGATGAGCATGAGACTGTGCCCTTATGCACCGGCCCATTTGCTCCTATAGTCACAGGCCATTTCCTACCTCTGTTCACCTCCCATAGATGCAGTCTTTCTGTTCCTCTAATGTCCTCTAAAAAGACTGTGCCCCCAGCTATTGGCCCATTCACTCCCATAAGTGGAAGCCATCTCTTACATGTGTTCAGCTCATATGAAGGGTGATATTTCTTTCCCCTAAAAACCTTCATTGTGGTGGGCCATGGTTCAAGCAAAGAAGCTGTGGTTGCGGTAATAGTTTCCAAAACATTGTTTTATTGAAGAACAAACAGTACATAACTTAAGTATCCATAGTACAAGAGTAATGTGTATTTAAACATACACATTTAAGAAGACAGGGAGAGGAAGAACGGACCTGAACCCAAAAGAAAAGAGTGACGACCAAGGATAGAAAAGACCAGAGAGGGAACGAGGAGAAAATAAGGGGATAGTGACGTGGCGGGAGTAGGGACTCCATGGATGTGATATAGGAGATGATACAAGCAGAGAAACAATAGTCAACATAGGGAATTCAGTGATGCAGACACCATAGGTTGAGTAAAACATAGTGACTTTGAAACAAAAAACAACAGGGAAAGAACATTACTGGGGAGAAACAGGAAGAGGGTTGAAGTAAATAACACAATAAAATACTGTAAGGACGATAGAGGACTCAACAAATGAAGTAAATAACACAATAAAATACTGTAAGGACGATAGAGGACTCCACAAATGAAGAACTGAGATTTAACAAGTTTAAACGAGGGGGCCCAAACATGTGACACTGGCAGTAGTGGTAATTTGCCCTGTAAAACAGTCTCTCTTGGGACACTATTAACCTCGGTTCTGTGAGCCATTCATGGTGGGTGGGTGGCAAGTCAGTTTCCACATATTAAGGATGCACAATTGGGCAGTGACCAGGGTAGTGGCAAACCATTTCCTCCAATGTGGAATCCTACCTAGAATTTCTGAGATGTTCTGGAGTATGGCCAACTGAGAAGATACAACAGAGTTGTAGCCACAAAACATGCTCATGTACTACCAAGCATGCTGCCAGTAATAATTCAACTTAGGGAAGGAGCAGAGGGTATAGACAATGTCACAGCCCGGTTGGATATACTGCCAGCAGAGGAAGTCTTGACTGAGACTATCTAAGCAGAAACACTCCTCGGATTTTCATAAAGCTGGATGTCAGGCAGGCCCCCCACAGACTTTTGATATGGAAGTGCATCTGGGTCGATTATTCTTTCTCAATGGTCACAAGACGTTACTCCAGCTATGGAAGAAATAGAATATGGTAGGTTTACTGAATAGTCCCTCCAACAGACAGTCAAATAGGGCAAAGACGAGCTTTCTGTACTATCTCTCTATATATAGATAGTTCTCAATCAGTATAGAAAGCCCAACCCAAAGACCAGGTCTTACTTACTGAGAACTCGAGGCATCTGCATTCTTCAGTATTCAGAATTCCATTTGCAGTGCCTCGAAGAATTTTAAGTGGCCATTTACCGCCATGTCTTGTATAGGTCTTATACAGGGCAATGCCGGGTCAGGCAGACCAGCCCAATGGAATGAGTTGGGTGCTTTCAAGAGGCTACGCTGCACCTAAAGGGTTGGAACTCCCATCTGTAAAAGTTTGTAGATCCTTAGATGTTTGTGGCTCAAGCGCCAGGCTGAAAAAAGAAAGTGCATCATTGGGTTGGCAAATTCTTTACGGACTGATTTAATGGTACGAGTAGTCCTATGCCACCAATGTGCTTCAAAATATTCAATCAATCAATCAAGCTTTATTCGACAGTTGAGTCATAAAAGCGCATTACAATCATAACACAAAAACATATAAATTACCTAAAATTGTTAAAACTAGAATTAAATTCCTATTACAACCGTCGCAAAAGCTAAAAACAATCTAAAACCTATACATTTGTTCTCAGAATAAGGTAACACAGTTTGGTGGAATTACTGTTTGTGCTTCCAACCTAAAATGAGCTTTAAATGAGACTTGTACAATTGTGGATGTTTACGAGGAATTACCATCATGTCTCAAGGCTTTGGTCCGTATGCCCCAGGCCCACCCTAGGAACTTAGCCACTGCTATGCAAATAGAAGGAGCAGTGTCAGTGCTCAGGATACGAAGGGCTATGGTATAGTTCGTGATACCCAGTGATCTACAGACGGGTTTTATCCAGGTTTTCCGGGGTGCCGCATACATAGGACAGAAAAATAACAAATGTTCTACGGATTCACGTTCCTCTGTACATCTATAACATTTGTCACATTTGTTTTGGTAACCCCCCCAACCAGCGGTGAATTCTGCAACCGGTAGGGTGCCCACCCATAGCTGGAAATACAACTTACGATCAGAGGGCCTCTCTATTATATCCCAGTACCTCTCAAGTGATGAACTAACTTTTAGATCGAGAAAGCGACCTGTTAGATGGGAGGAAAGACCTTGCGTTGTTTCTATCATAAAAACCCATTCCCAATATATAGCTTTCAGCTTGTCCTTAGGAGGGAAAATAGCGTTTTGTGGGTCATTCCATAGTTCAATCAATCCTATACTGCCCAAGAGGGACTTAATACTACGCAACCAGTGTATATTGTGTGATAGATCAGATTTTAGTATATCACTAAAGCCACTCTTGTAGTGTATAAGTTCATCTGTACACCAAAGCCGGCGCCAATAAAGTATTGAACGTAGCTTCACGAGGTGTGCTAGTGTCTTTTTCCCTAAATCTAGCAGTTAAGGGCGCAATGGAGTACTAACAGGAAGGCTTGTAATCTTGCATAAAAATGCATTTTCAAGCACCGTCAGATTATTCAACTTACTAAAGCCCCAGAGCTCAGACCCATATAAGCATGTACTCAATACCATTGTCCCATAAACTTCAAGGGCTGGTGAAATTGGTTTTGTACATGAACTTTTAAATCTGGCTAGAAGAGCACCTGATTTTTGTTTATGTAGTAGTGCGGCTCGATCCAGTTGGGAATCCCAACGCATATCCTTCTGCAATGTGATACCCAAGTATTTAAAAGAGGTTACCTCCTCCAGGGGCAGATCATTCATAAGAATTCTTCCCCTGAATGATTTGTGTGCGTTGAAGGACATAAACTTAGTTTTTCCGGTGTTAACTACCAGTCCCCTCATTTTGCAAAACTCTTCGAAACGCCCGAGTGACTTCTGTAGACCACTTGGGGTCTTAGAAATGATCAACGTGTCATCCGCAAACATGAGGATGGGAACGCGTGATCCAGCCAAAACGGGAGCGTCAGTGGGGGTCTGTGAGAGAAAGTCGGCCACCCCGTTGACAAAGAGCGAGAACAGCGTCGGCGCCAAGACGCACCCCTGCCTCACTCCCCTGCCAACCGGGAAGTCTTCCGTCACCTCTCACACATCCCCCCAACGGACCCGAGCTACATTACCCTCATGCAAGCGAATGACTACAGAAAGAAGTTCAGGTGCAAGTCCCATTTCTCTCATAACTTGCCAAAGTTTAGTTCGTGGAACCAAATCGAAAGCCGCTTTTAGGTCCACGAACACCGCATATAATGCGCCCTTACCTAAAATCACCGTCTTACAATATAAGATGACAAAGAGGAAGATTTGGTCAATAGTGCTTGTCCGCCGGCGAAAACCTGCCTGCATAGGGCTTAGAATTTCCTGATCTTCTGTCCATGATAGAATCTTATGTAGGAACATACGGCCCACAATCTTCTGTATTGAATCTATTAGGCTGATTGGCCTATAGTTGGCCGCAATAGACTTGTCCCCCTTTTTAAATACAGGGACTATTTCTGCTCCCTTCCACGAGACGGGAATGTCAGCACCCTGGGCGATTGCATTTGCAAGGCGCATGATATACCTGCACTATAGGTGTCTATCGCCAATAAACACGTCTGCAGGGATTCCATCCATGCCGGGAGCTTTGCCCCTGATCACTTTATCTAGAGCCTGTTCCACGTCTTTTTGAAGAAATATTGCTTCTTCATAATACACATGGCAGTAGGTAACACCGGAGTTTACTTCGTCACTGGGAGCTGCATACTGGGGTTTGAAATAGTCAACCCACGCGTTCTGAGCCACATTGTTCTGAGGGCGCTCTGGTAAGCCCCCCCCTATCCCATTTGTATATGTCCCAGAATTGCTTACTGTTCCTACACCTGCAAGCATCAAGGAGATCTTTCCACTTTTCATTATCCCACATTCCTTTTGCCTCTTTCAGTGTCCTCCTATAATGCAATCTAGCTGATCTTACCGAAAGTGCATCTTTCGTCCTTAGGGCGCTGCCGAGTTCATCTCGGGCTTTCCTGCAATCAATATTATACCAACCCACAGTATTGTGATACTTGGAACGTCTTTTGGAAGTAGTTTTAACAAAGTATTTCTTCAGACCCTCAAAAAGTTTGTTATGTACTACCACCACAGACTGGTGAGAGCTCATGTCTTCTACCATTGTTCCACGGGTTTGTAGAGCATCAGTTACTTTTTTATTTATTGCAGTCACAGTTGTTGGATCTTCTATAATCCTATCCCATTTTAGATAGCGTAAGTTATTGGACAAAAATTGATCCGACTCAAAATTCCCTTGCCGAGCCGGTTGTCTACCAGGGAAAGGTAAATCAAACTGTGCTGCAAGTGGGTGATGGTCGCTCTCAATACGATTAATAACATTCATATCAATAAGACTAGCCCAGAGCTTTACATGGACAAGTAGGTAGTCTATACGACTCACCCTGCGTCCATTGTCAAAAGTGTTTTTTGCAAGTTTGTCTGACTTACTTCTACCATTTGCTGCCCTCAGATGGTTACCCAGACACAGACCTTTTAGCTGGATTGCTGCCTCAGTCCATCTTTTTATAGGGGCAATCTCTAGGGGAGGAATTCCCCAGCTAGAATCCTCCTCTGCGGTAAACTGTGGTATATCATGACCAAGGGGCTCAAAAGAGGTATTAAAATCGCCTGCTACTAGGGGTAATATATTAGGAGGCAGAAGGTCCAAAATGTCTTCAAGTTCTTTTACGACTGGAGACTTTTTGCCTCCCGGAAGACCACGTGCGTACACGTTAAAGATTTCTATTTTAAATCCTGACTGTAAGGTTATTCGTATTGATAATATATCGTTACTGGTTCTAGGGCCTACTTTTACATAACACCCCGTATCCTGCCTTACCCATATAGTTAGACCGCCAGAGGGACGGCCTCTTGTACTTTTTAGTGCGGGAACGTAAAAATTGAGGTAACCATTACGATGTATAGGGTCAATTGACCAAGTCTCTTGAAAAAGACAAACGTCATATTTTGTTAGAAAACCCGTCCAATCTGGATTGTCAGTTTTAGAGCCTAGTCCGGCAATGTTCCACGATAATATAGACAAAATGCCCTTCTCTCTACTTTCCCCCATATTATTGACTAGGCTCCCTAATGGGATATTTACACTATCTCTCTCAGAGTAGACCAGGCTGTCTTTCATACTAATACCCGTATTGGGCTTGGTGCTCTCTATAATATCTCTTCCTATACCACTTAGACCACTTAGAGGGTATATCAGACACCCCACCTTATCCCCTGTAGATTTCTGGCATGCCGCACCCATCTGGTTTAAAACTATTAATGATTGCCCAATTTGCAGATTTAATTCATTGTCAGAACAATAATCGATGTCATATACAATTGTGTTTGTGCGGTTACATCTGTTACCTTTCTTAAAGGAAGCTTGGCCTATCTTAGGTGGCTTTTTCCCATCCCCGTGTCGTCGTCAATCACAGTCCTCTAAGCCAGAGGACCTAGCTGACCCACACTGTACATTAGAGTGACTATAGGACCTGTCTTCGTTAACTAGACCATTATGGCCGCACGCATCTAGGGTAGACTGTGGATGACCGCAATAAAAAAAGGACCGGGGTAATGAAAGAATGGGGGTATTAGGATTCGGCTTCTGCCAACTGCAAATATGTTCGACTGCCCTCTTATCTCTAAAATTAATTACAATGCAGTCTCCCTTGGTCGTTTTGCTCTTAGGGCCTACCCAATCAACTCTTCTAGCAAAAAGAATCTCTGCTGAGACATTCTGGGGTAGGGAGCGGTTTAGGTTGAGCCAATAAATACACTTGTTTTTCAATTCCCAATAGTCTTCCCCTTTGTCTAGACCTAGTGGTTTAACCCCTGCCAAGACCACTACGTAGGGAGTGGACTCTGGAGGAAGGTGTAATTTAGTGATTTTTTACTACAGTCTTACTTGATGATTCCCTCCTCGAAAGCGTGCCTACTGGGCTTTTGTTAACTAATGTCCCCCTTACACTCACTGAATTACAAACAGTATCCCTACTAGTGTCCCGGGTTTCCTGCCCTGCGGAGGTGGGATTACTTGAGGTGGAGGTAGGGATGGAAACGGTATTCACTGTAGTATAACATCTATTTGGCAGTTTACAAGGCACAATACCAGACTCTTTGCGATTACTAACATTTTTTTGCATAGAAAGTGCTGAGGCATGAGATAACTCTAAACAAACCAGTCTATTTTCTATAGCATCCTATCTGTCATAGATTGGAAGACAGGTTTTATAAAAGATTGATTCGATCTTCCCCCAAACGTCATCACCTAGGTCTTGCGGCAAGTGTGAAGATGGGATCAAGGGAGGGTGTGCTGTTCCTCCATCTTCTGTGCTGGGAGTAGATTTTCCAGCGAGGACTTGAGTCTCCCCACAGTGATCATCAGGGATTGTTCTCCTGGCCTTTACTTTTTGTCCACCATTTGGCGGGTCACCACATTTCCTTTTGGATCTCTGATTCTTGTTATTCCCCCTGTCGGTCAAAATTAAAGTTTTGTCTTTAGGGTTCTTGGCAGAACGAGTCTTAACACAGGGAGGGGCACTATCCTTTTGGCTGGTGTTAGCTTGACCTACTCTTGGTCTTGAATTTAAGTTTAGCCCTTCAGATTGAGGTAGGCAGTGAGAAAGCTCTTCGTCAGGAACAGAGTTATTTACAATCTCACAGGACACCGAGCTTACCTCATTACCAGGTCTCGTTCTTGTAATAGGCGCCGGGGATTTAGCATTAATTAAATGTCCCAAGGAGGAGCGTTTCTCTGCCAAGGAACCCAAGGATAAACGTTTCTCAGTCTGGTCAATTTCTTTGTCTAAGATTGATGATACTCTCACTAGGAATTGATCAAGTGTTCCCACAATAGATTTCGTAGACGTCATTTTATAGCGTAATGTTATAGCAGTGCAACAAGCTATCAACAACCACGAGCAATTCACTAAAGCAAGTATTCAAACGCAAGGAAGTGTTACAGTGTCACTGACCCTTGTCTTGAGCTTACGGGGGGTGTCCCATCCCAGCCTTGTCCAGCCTCTAACGGGCACAAACGGGCCCGCCCTTGGCCTGGGCTTCGCCCGGTGCGTGCCCGCGCGCCTCCCGCGCAGCGGGAGCGGCGAGGAGTTTTGAAGGCCCTTGCAGTGGTCAGCTGCGTCCAGTTAGAGCGTCGCTCAGCCTCCTGGGCAATGTAGTCCGTGAGACGCGGGAATCAGGAAGGAATCAGTCCCTGACACACGAAGCGGCTCCCACGCACCGGGAGCGGCAAGGAGTTTTGAAGGCCTTTGCAGCGGTCAGCTGCGTCCAGTTAGAGCGTCGCTCAGCCTCCTGGGCAATGTAGTCCGTGAAATGCGGGAATCGGGAAGGAATCAGTCCCTGGCACACGAAGCGGCTCCCGCGCAGCGGGAATGGCGAGGAGTTTTGAAGGCCCTTGCAGCGGTCAGCTGCGTCCAGTTAGAGCGTCACTCAGCCTCCTGGGCAATGTAGTCCGTGAGATGCGGGAATCAGGAAGGAATCAGTCTCTGACACACGAAGCGGCTCCCGAGCAGCGGGAGCGGCGAGGAGTTTTGAAGGCCCTTGCAGCGGTCTGCTGCGTCCAGTTAGAGCGTCGCTCAGCCTCCTGGGCAATGTAGTCCGTGAGATGCGGGAATCAGGAAGGAATCAGTCCCTGACACACGAAGCGGCTCCTGCGCAGCGGGAGCGGCGAGGAGTTTTGAAGGCCCTTGCAGCGGTCAGCGGTCAGCTGCGTCCAGTTAGAGCGTCGCTCAGCCTCCTGGGCAATGTAGTCCGTGAAATGCGGGAATCAGGAAGGAATCAGTCCCTGGCACACGAAGCGGCTCCCAAAATTTTCTCCTCAAGTAACAGTCAATTAGGCCTGCTGATGCTGTCAGACAGGAGAGGAAAAAGAGTTGATGAACCTAGTAATATGATCCTAGGTTTGGGAGTCACAAGCCATGGCGTATTCTTGAGACATGCAATTTTTGGGCTTTGAACCGGTGTGTCATTTTTCCACACAAAGATTTTTATAAGAATGCCAATTTAGAAACTAAGGGGGGTTGGGATTATGAAGGATAACATGCCAAAGAAGAAGTTTGATTTGGGAGTGGAAGTCATTTTCAGTCTGTTTCTGATGCACACAGAGAGGTGAACTTTTGACCATCATAGGAAGTATGCAGCTGTGAAATCTTGCAGATGCCAAATCATTTCTTGAGTGATCTTGATCAATATACCCAGGTACTTAAGATTCTTAGGGGTCCATGTGAACAGGTTGCCTCAATCAATCATCTTTTGATGAATCTTGTCATAGGAAAAGCCTCACACTTGTGCTAGTGTGGCCTGATAAGGAGGAGATTTTAGACATCAGCTGTAGCAGGACGCGGTGTGAAGTGTCAGTTGGTACAAAGTCAGCAGGACATCATCCAAGTAGAACATTACCTTCTATGGCATTGATGGGGACTCCAGAAATGTACCATGGATTGAGGTTGGCGCAGCAGCCAGAGTGGATGACTCCGGAGCGTGGGATTTATAGTTCGATCCCTTGCAGCAGCTCAGCTCGGCGCCATGTGACTCTGGGCAATAGCTCTCTTAATCTCCCCAACGGCCCCCATCGCCTTGAAACCCTCAAAGAGGTGATATGCACGCTCTTTACAAAGAGGAATTATTAATTGTTATGGGCAAGGGATTGAGAGCCATTGTTAAGAGCCCTGGCGACACATGGCAGCCCCGGTGTGTTCCCCTTTTTGACATGGAATGGATCAGAGAGAAAACTTCGACAGTTGACTTGCAAGGTTGGATTTTCATAGAGCAATGTCACCTAGGCCTATTCTGCCCTCTTTTGCATCCTAAAAGTTGGCCCATTTGGACCCAATCGAACTCCTTCTTGGCATCCAGTAAAAGGGACAGTTTACTGTTCAGGTCAAACACTCACTTCCCAAAGATGGTGATGAAAATTAGCAATTTGCAACTTGAGGAGCAACCTATGAGGATTGTATCAGATAATGGCTTATAACCAGAGGCCTAACTGCCAGCACGTTCACTAGAATTGTAATGTCCGTGTAGATCAGAAAGATCAAAGAGAATCTGGAGTATAGGAGACAGCCTTCCCTAGGTCTGAGGATTGGCAGTATGGTGGCTCTGTTACAATCAGCTGAGGCGTCCAGAGCCTTTAGCATTCTTGTATACCCCTGGAATAACAGCCTTATGAGGAATCCATCTTCTCCAGGGGGATGTCATGTCACTTAGTACTTTGGAGACTTCATGTCACGCTCTAAAGATTCACAGGCATCCACAGTTAGATGCAGCAACAATATGTTGCCAGAGAAGCACATTTCTGCAGCAGTCGTGTCTATGTCGTCAGAACTGTAGAGATTGTAGAAAAAAGCTGTACATTCAATAGTGATGTTCAGTGAGTGGGTAAGGAGGTAGGCCTCATTATTATGGATGTGTGGTATGGTTGAAAGGGACTTGCACTGGCTGAGTTGTGTCACAATTAGCCTCCCTGCTTGTTTGCCTTGTATATAATATCTCCACTTAAGGCACAAGAGTGCTTTTTCCGCGTTTGAAGTGACCATAAGCACTGGCGTGCCTTGCTCATTTTTCACTTTTTCAAGGGATCATAGCATAACAGGAGAGGATGACTGTCAGTATTGTTTCCTAGGTGACCTCATCTCTATTTAAATGGAAGCTCTGCTCTGTATGTTTTCCCATTCCTCACTGTAGAGTCTCTCCTCATATAATCCCTTAAATGTGGTCAACAAATCATCCTAAGAATCTGATCAGAGGTTACAGAGCTGGTATTATTTGGAGAAAGTGAGCGAATTGTGGCCTGTGGTAGAGAGTTCTGTTCTGGAAGCTTGAACCAAGAGGTATTCATGTGCCACTGCTTCACAAGAGGAGAAACATGGTCTACGGAAGACTATATCTGAAACAAGCATTGACAAAGCCAATAGGTCTGAAGTTGGCCGCCAGCCTTTTAGCAATTCTTTGTGTTCGTCTGCAAAATGTTATTGTACAGGCAGCTGCTGGGCCTAAAAAAAAAAACATAGGCCGAAGTCAAAAGGGGTTTTCTGGTCTCAAAAATGTACACATTACCATGGTACACCCAACACGGAAGGGGTCTACCTTGTGTGTGGATGTGCTACTTGTGAAAGGGTAGCATGCTGTAAATTTTAGTGTAGTCAGCCAATGTCTGAAGTGGACTTGCATTGCCCCCTTGATGCATGCTGGAGTAGGTGGAAGAAACATGTGAATGAAACAGCCACAGACCTATTGAGGAAGTCTGGCTGAACAGCCCTATAAGTAAATATGGTATAACTACTTTTAGTAAAGTTTAAAGGTCTTGGCTAACACAGACCTACAAGAAATTATCAGTCTGGCATTGGTTGCTAGCCATGCCTTTGAGAAAGAATGCAAGAAAGAAGGTAAGAAAGTAAAGAAATAGGGAAAAAGGGAAGACAGAAAAAAAGCAGGAATGCAGACAAAAAGGAAGGAGGAAGGGCAGAGAAGGACGGCAAGAAAGAAGATGAATAGAGAAGCAAAAAGAGAGGCAACGGAGACAAAAGGGTATAAAGGAGGGAAGAAGGCAAAAAGAAGTGCGACATAAAGAACAAGCATTGGCATAGCCAGTAGGTTTCTCCTTTGGGACCTTATGTGTTTAGCCAGAACATTTGGCTATGTTGTAGAGCATTGTGGCTGCTGTGCATCATGTTAAAAAGTTATAATATAAAGTGTTAAGCATTTTTGTTACCCTTACACAAACCAAGACGACATTATATACAACTGAACAACCAGATTAAAAAAAAATTTCAACATAAAAAAGGTCTTCTAGTTTTTTTGTACTTGCACTGCTGGCAACTTCTTCCTGCCTGTTCTCATGCTTGTTTGTTATAAAAATGTTTGTTATGGGGGAGCGTGATATAAATAACGGGGGGAGTGGAGGTTGGAAAATAGTAATTTCATTAGAACACGAGCAGCGGACGAACACTATGGGAGAATCAACAGATGCCAGATTCCGAGGGCAGACTGACGTGATGCTTAAGTGATGTCTGGCGATGCTTAGGTTATGCTTAGGTGGTGCGCTGATGCAAAATGGTGGTGCTGAGTGATGTTTGGTGCTCAGGTGGTGCCACTATATGGTGTGGATTGGAGGTACGTTCTGGATTGTGGAGTTGTGGAGTTGAACTATGTTGTTTGGTGTGTAATTATGTGGTGTGTATTGGAAATGTGTGGAGTTGAATTGTGTGGCCTGGAACTGTGGTGTTGAGTGAAATTATGCTTAGTGAAATTGTGTCATGGTGTTGAGTGCATTTATGTTGATTGGTGGTATGTGGCATAAAGTGTATTTATGTGGAGTGTATTTATGTTGCATTGAATAGAGTGTAATTATGTGACGTGTAATTATGTGGTACTGAGTGGTAGTATGTTGAGAGTATTTATGTTGCATTGAGTAGAGTGTAAATATGTGGTGTGTAATTATGTGGCACTGAGTGGTATTATATGGAGTGTATTTATGTTGCATTGAGTGGAGTGTAATTATGTGGCGTGTAATTATGTGGCACTCAGTGGTATTATGTGGAGTGTATTTATGTTGCATTGAGTAGAGTCTAATTATGTGGCTTGTAATTATGTGGTACTGAGTGGTATGTGTGGTGTATCAGTGAGTTCACCTGTCTCGAATGACACTCATGAAAGGGGGCAGTTAGTGCTTTAAATGGGCAAGTATTGTCCGCTACTGAGTACTGCACTTTTGTATTTTGAGAGGGAGAGTACCTGCACTTCTCAAGAAGAACGTAATAATTTTAATTGGAGATTAACAGCACTTCTCAGAAACAAGCAGGTACTCTAGTACAGAGTACCTGGCTTCACTTCTATTTTTCCATGTCAAGTACTGGGGCAGTACATACCATCTGACTCGGCTCTCTCTCGTGTATGGGTGAAGTATACACCCGTCCTGCAGAGTAACTAACTGTACCCAACTTGGCTTTAGCTCCTGCAGTGGGAGTGACGTGCGTCTGTCCTGCAGAAGCACTGAGGTGTTCATGTAGACGGACAAGGTGCACTCCTGCTAGCTTCCGTAAGAGTCGCGGCAAGGGCCAGTCTTTGGTACCTAACCTACAGAGAGGGGCAGTCCATGCGCCTGGCCCGAGATTGTCACTACACACACGCAGTGCAAGGTCCGCTCCCTGAGACGCTCTTGATGATGGGCAATGCACGCACCTCTCCCATTAGCAGAAGTGTCCGTGCATGGACCAGTCCCTCGCGCCTGCCCTGCAAAGGAGCAGTGCATGTGCCTGAACCCCCTCTGTTGCATGCACCCGTCTGCAGTCTCTTCCGTTCCTGCCTCCTCCATACACAGAGGCACAGTCGAAGTGCATGCAGCTCGCGCTGTAAACAAAGGCGACCCGGGGAGTGAGGAGCAGCAGGCACGGGCGCAGCAAGCACGAGTAGGGAAGGCACGTGGAGAACGGAAAGGACCTGCAGCAACCACGGGGTGCAGTGAGCAGTCAGGGGTGGATGAAACCACCGCGAGGGGTGAAAGTAGCAGGCACAGGACGTGTAGCAATCTCAGTGGGTGCAGCGAGCAGGCGCCCAGAGGTGAAGTAGCAGGCTCAGGATCCCAGAGTCGCCAGGACCAGGCACAGGGAGGTGCAACAATCACAGGAGGTACAGGAAGCAGGCATGGGAGGTACAGCAACAACACGGCACAGGGAGGAGCAGCAGTCACGGGAAGAGCTGGCACGGCAAAAGTGAAAGCAGCTGCAGCAGATGTGGTGCGCGCGTGCCCAGCTCGACCTAAAAAGCGCGAGCCCCATCTGTTTCCAATTACCGCCAACATGATAATTGGAAACCGATGGGATTAAAGTTCACTCCCGCGGATTCTATGCCAAGGACCAGAGAAGGCAGGACATGCACCCGCCTTGAGCCAATTGCGTGCTGTCTTTTTTAGAAAGACGCACGCAAAGGCCAATCGCAGGTTAATTTTAAAAAAGCACACACACAAGTGTGTGTTCGAAGCTGAAAAGCCTTTACTAACTGTCTCGCAGAGCAGCACATGCGCGCTAGCTCAGGCGAGACCTAAAAAGGGAAAGAAGGAAAGAAAGAAAAAAGGAAAGAAAGAGAGCAAAAAGAAAGAAGGCAAAAGGGAAAGAAAGCTGGAAGAATGCTAATAAGAAAGAAAGAAGAAAAAGAAATAAAGAAGGAAAGAATGAAAGAAAGAAGGCAATACAGAAAGAAAGAAGGAAAGAAAATGGAAGATGACGGCAAAAAAGGAAAGAAAGGAAAGAAGGCAAAAAGAACGGAAAGAAAGAATGAAAAAAGGTAAAGAAGAAAGAAATAAGGCAAAAAAGAAAAAAGAAGGAACAAAGGAAGGCAAAAGAAAATAATAAGGAAAAAAGGGAAAATAAAGAAGGCAAGAAATAAAGATCCAAAAATGAAGAAAAGGAGAGAAAAGGCAAAGAAGGCAAGAAAGAGAGAAAGAAGGAAATAAAGAAGGAAAAATAGAAAAAGAAGGCAAATTAAAGATGGACAGAAAAAAAGGAAAGAAAGTAAAAGAAAAGAAGGCGAAAAGGAAGAAAAAGGAAGACGGGATGAAAGAAGGCACACAATTAAAAAAGGAAGAAAGGAAAGATAGAAGGAAAGAAAAAGAAATAAATAAGACAAACAAGGGAAGAAAGATGGAAGAAAATGGAAAGGCAACTACGAGAGAAGGAAAGAAGAAACAAAAGAAGGAAAAAAGCAGACGGAAACAAGAAAAAAGATGGTGAAAAGAAAGAAGGAAATCAAAAAGGAAAGAAAGAAAGGATGGAAATGAGGAAGAAAGAGGGTTCACTGGATAAAATATTGGAGAACTAAGCAGAAGGGGCAAACAGAGCAGAAGACAGCAAAACAGAAGGTAGAAAAACAAGCAGAAAAGGCAAAACAGAAGCCAGAAAAATAAGCAGAAAAGGCAAAACAGAGAGCAGAAAAACAAGCAGGAAAGGCAAGACAGAAGGCAGAAAAATGAGCTGAAAAAAGCAAAACAGGGCGCGAAACAAGCAGAGGAGGTAGAAACAGAGGGCAGCAGGTAGACAGGCAGCAGTGGCGAATGGACTGTGGGCAAGCTGGACAGAAGAACTATTGCAGGGGAAGCTGGCAGGGGTAGCAGGCATGAGGATCTGCTCTTGGTAAGTATATTATAGACATTAATTTTGTTGAATCAAAAGGTTTTACCTAATGCCAGACTTAAAAATGATGACCTGTCCCAGACCTATCAAGTTTCCCAGTTCCATGAGTGAATAACTCATCTAGTCCATGTTTTTCTTTGCTTTCTAGCGTTTATAGCCCTGATATTATAATGGTATAAAACAGGGTTACAAATCATAAAATACAAACAAAAATATGTTACTGGTACATATTATTTGCTTTTTTTCACAAAAACTATTTTATCTCCTTTTTCTGTATGATCACTTAAAATGAATTACACATTCTTCATCTGGCTTCAGGAAACTCAAGTAGAAGGCATCTGCTGCTGGTTTCCTGACTTAGCTGCATGGGACTGACAGTCATTGGTGTTTGCTGTTGGGAATTCCTAATTGTGTTGTTATGCCAATTGGACTGGACAATAAGTCCAAATGCATTCCTGACTCAAACATGGGGCTTCACCAAGAAGGAGAATGGATGCTCAGCAACCAGGCTTGGCCTATGCCATAACACAGGTGGTACATAGCTTTATCCTCCTACTCTCCTAAATCTAGATCACTAGCTCTGCAAATTTTATGTTCAACTGCTTCCCAAAGTTTCTTCCCAATAATGGTCGGGGCAATTCTTGACATGACCTGAAAGCGTGTCACATACTCTCAAGCAGAGCTCTAAAATCCTTATCTGCGTCCAGTTTCATTTTTCTTTCTATTCTGGGATTTGTAGCACTGTTAATCATAACTACAAGTTCCAGAACGTGAAGAGGAAACAGACTAGTCTGGATGGGGTACTCACACATTAACTTTTCGAAACTTGAGAGTGAGCAATGTTATAGAGGCATCAGGTGAGTAGGATTGACTGGCCAGTGCTGTGGGCTGCTGCATTTTGATTATCAGGGTAATCAAAATGTAATGGAATTATTTAGAATGGGGCTCTAGAAAATGGCCACATAATAATATATCTGTGGGTCTGTGAGTACAGAGTAAGCGGGAAAAGTGGATTTTTATCTGCTCTTGTTTCAGGGAATCCATTGTAAAGTATGCAACTGCATTTCTGTCCATATGCACCAGTTTTTAACATGTCTGATAGAGACCTGTAAGCGGAGAATATCCGCTATGGGCTGCTTTGTTTTGGTAATCCCTGCATCTTGTTGGACAACACAGCTGTCGCTAGACCTAATGTGGTAACAAACAAAAAACAGAGCTATCAAGAGTACTACTGAGAGTTACTGTGGCTTCACCCAGATGTTGATTCACCTTAGTACAGCTGTTGATTTAGCCAAAGCTGTGTGTTTCCACAGAAAGAGTGCTTACCCTTCAAGCAGCAGCCTTCATTTGTATATCAAGCTGCGAGAGCCAGGGCTCGTATCAAGTCAAGCTATTGTGTTACAGTGAAGCTTGCCCTTTAGATCATAATTAGGGTTTTATGGTATTTATTTTTTTGCCATTTCCGTCTGTATTTATCCATATTTATTTTGCGTTTTCTTGTATAAATTAAGCTGCAATGGGTATTTTTCCACATTTATTTAACTGATAAAAATATACTCTCATTTGAATGTCCCAAAAATTTCAGCAGTATACAGTGCAATAGCATTATTTGAAAAGACTTGCATTGTAGAATAGCATAAATAACTGTAGATCTGCACTTAATTAAGCTTATAGGGAAATTGTCTTCTTTCATCTCTCCTGCCTCTCACTCTGTACACCTACTGACCTGGAACTCATGATTGACAGTAGAAAAAAAATCCAAAGAAGGCCTATTTTCCGTATTTTCTGTATTTAAAAATAAATACAGACAGGAAAATAAATAGTTTTCTGTATTTATCTGTAAAAATCAGTAAAAACTGAAAACTTGGAGCACTAATCATAATTACGGAGTTTGTTGTTCTCTGGCAGCAGAACAAGTGGGAGGAGAGCAGTCAGGAGAAATGTGTTGCTGTAGCACAGTTCCAGCCCCATTGTCCCTTACTTTTCCATCGTTAACTTCAGAGGTACCATAACACGGCACTCCCTCAGAGAATGTGGTCTTTTCTTTCTAAATCCTAATTGAAAGATGTATGGGCTGGTGTGCTGTACATGTAAAGAATTGTTTAAGCTACTTGGATGCCAAATGATTATTTATCTTCTGGACATTCCACCATCATGTAAGCCATTACTTCGTCATCCTTTACATTGGGAGTCTTTACGTCAAGGTAAGTACTTCAGGATAGACTTAACATCACATTTTTTTACACCTGCGGCACCTTTACTTCACATGTGCGTTTCAAATATTATTCTATCTTTACATTTCGTTTAATTCTAGAAGTTAGTTTAATTATAAGTTTTAATGTAGTGTTTATTTTTTTAATTACAATACTATATTTGAGTTACTTCAAATGTAATATTTTATATATTAAATTAATGTATTTATTCAAAATTATTTTAAATTAACCTTCCCAGAATCCTAAAAGCCCCTTACTACTCCTTAACGCTACCCATCTCTGAACCCTACAAGCTCACTCCTACCACTTAAAGCTACCCTTCCCTGAACCCTAAAAACCCCTTACTACCCCATTAACCTACCCCTCCCTGAACCCTAAATACCCCTTATTATCCCTTAAACCTAATATTCCCCGAACTCAAAAACCTTAATACCCCTTAAAGCTACCCATTGCAAAACTCTACAAAAAAACCTTACTACTTCTTAACATTACTTTTCCTGAATGCTAAAGTCCCTTTCTATCCATTACCACTACCCTTTCCTGCACCCTAAAAATGCCTTACTACTCCTTAACATTTACCTCCCTGAACACTAAAACCCTTACAACCCCTTAACTCTACTTATCGCTAAACCCTAAAACTCTTACTACCACTTAATGTTACCCTTCCATTAACCTTAAAAATACCATACTACTTCTAACGCTACTCGTTCCTCATTCCTAAAAAGCCATTACTAATCCTTTCAGCTACGTATTACTGAACACTAAAAATGCTTAACACTTCTCTTTCTTGATCCCAAAAAACAATATTATCACATAATGTTCTGCAACCCCGATCCTTAAAATTCTTTATTGTTCTTTAAGACTACCCTTTCCTGAACCATAATAATCGGTACTACTTTATGCTATCCATCCATGAACCCCAAAAAACCCAGACTACTGCTTAATGGTACCCTTCCATGAACCCTAAAAACCCCTTATAGCGCCTTTTACCCTTCTAAGAACGCTGAAAACCTGTTACTACAGCTTAATGTTACCCATCCCTGATGTTTACACTCTTACTACCTCCTACTGCTATAATTTCCTTAGCACTAAAAACCTCTAACTACTCTTTAAAACTACTGTTCCCTGAACCCTAAAAAAATCCTCTGTACTACCACTTGATGCTATCCTTTTCTACACCCTACAAACTTCTTACTACCCTTTAATGCTATCTCAGGATTTTGCTTGCTTAAAGTAAGTAGGTGGTGCCTAACGGTGAAATACTAGGAAAATCAGGAACCGAATGACGGATTCCACCGGTAATTTCTTATTTCTAAGGGGACGCACAGGGCGCCACTTGTTAACCCTGTTATTTCTATTGCCACCTCCCTACCCGCAGTTATCAATGCCCCTGTTATCGATAACTCTGGCGAGGAGTTACTGGCTGGTATCAGGGAGTAGTATAAGACCCTTTGTAGAGTCAAGCCACATGAAAAAAGATCTTCTCTTTCAAGAGTTCAAAGAATGTTTTTGGGGCATCATTGGAAACACTTTCAGGACTCTGAGGGAAAACATTGTTTTGTTTATGTACAGTGGAGCTGTGCTGTATTGGCATTTGGGAGAAGTGAGCAGCACACCACTAAAGGAGTCATTTACAGAATGTCCGATTTTTTTTTCTATTATGCCATGATTCAGTGACAGCTTTATCATAATCAGTAATCATGACATTACCGCAAATTTAGAAATAAATGAGCAAGCATTGTGTCTGTCTCTTGTAATGAAACATTAGCAGCAGCTTTTTGCTTGTGCTCGGGTACTAAAAGGCACAAAATGCAGTATTCTTCTCTAAATGCAAAAAATAGTGTTGAATGCACTGAAATCCACTTTCTACACATTACACTGGAGTTTTTACAGTTTCCCACATACTCTAACTGAACCCGAACGTAGTACATCTGTGAATGACAAAATACAGCAAATATTAGTGCATGACTATTTTAAAAAAAATCTGTAATATCTGTAATAATGGCCTATCTGTGTGAGATAAATTCCCATTTTTAGCACTAACTTGACAGTACTGCTAACTGACTGATATATTATAACCAATATGCATACAGTGGACTTAGGCTAGCATCTAAAGAGAAATAATATTTTTTCACCTTATGCTATTAGCTGGCGACGTATCATTCCGCCTTCCAGGAAATGCTTCGATTAGAATGCATGAAGAATATTCTAAATGCTAAAAATAATCCGAACTCTGCAGATTATCACAATCAGTTCTATTCCTCCCATGTCATTCTGAACAAAAATAATTATCTTCGCTACTATTTTTCTAGCATGGGCAAAGCCAGTAGAGCAGGCTTTTAAGCGATAAAAAACATTTGTGCACACAATGCAAAGATTGTTTGTTCATACCAGTGTTTACATTTGTTGGTACATTAAAGCCAGGCATATTGGCTTTGCCAAGGTTTGTTTTAATTGCCATTATTCAAACCGGTAAGGGCGAGAAGCAAGAAATTAATAAAAACTCTTTGGCAAAAAGTGGTTTTACTGGGGACCAGAACAAAAAACAGATAGCCATAACAAGCCTGTTCCCAGCTAAGAACACAATTGAATCTGCAAAGGGACAAGTCCATTCAAATTAATTTATGGCATAACCGATAAATTAATCGAAACCTCTACTTCTATCAATCTCGAACCGCCTGTCACAGACTCCTTAGGCTCTAACACCACCCCAGACATTATGATTGAGTCCAGCAATGGGCGGATATCATGGGGGTCCAGCGGTGATAAAACTGTATTGGGTACGCCGGAACTATGTTTAGAAAAAACACCTAGGAGAGGTGGAAGCTTTAACCAAAGGTATCACCTTGGATATGGTCATTCCAGGTGAGACTCCAAGCATAGCCTTAGAAGCCCCTATCGGACCAGATATAACCAACAATAAGGACACAACCTTTCCCTTTTTCTCCATCAAAGAGAGAAAGGAGATGCTGAGGGAAAATAACCAGGAGGCGGGCTCTATGTCTCCAGACCCTCTGGAAAACATTTATTCTTTAAACGAGGAGTCCGGGGATTCAGAAAGTGTGGCTTTAAGCTCCAACAGTGATGGGGAGCGGGATGAGGATACGTCCACAAGTTACTGTAGTCAGCAAGAGGAAAAAAGGCTACCCAGGAAAACTAAGAGGCTTTCAGATGGAAAAAAAGGTGCTCAGAGACGGAAAATGACAGAGGAAGAGGGAGAACTAGGATGGGATTACTCGGACATGCAGACACTACTCGGTAGTGGTATATCCGGGAGTATGAGATCGCCTATAAAACAATTAACAAGTCTGTCTGGACAGAAAGACTCTAGTCCACCCGGAGAACCATCCTTATCCCTGATCGTACTGTCTCTCAATTCATTTCAAGACGAAGCCAAACTGGAGAACCGGCAAGTCCGACTGGCCTAAAAACAAATACAGGGTTCAATTAGGAAAGTCGGGAAAACATGCACAGAGATCGTGAAAAGCTTAAGTCTACTGGAGAATCAGACCGAGCTGTTGGAAACCACGGTGGAAACCTTGAAAAAAACAACACCGTCTCAAGAAAGTACCCTAAAAGACGTGGGGCCATATGTAGGTGGCCTAACATTTACCACTTCATAAATACCACATTTTACCGATTCGGTATTTATGAAGTGGTAAATGCTATGTAGGTAATCCATCGGTAATATTTACCGATTCGGAATGGTTCGGTAATTTAGAATCGGTATTTACCGATTCGGTAATGGTAACTGGCTTCCCATTGATTCCTATGGGCCAGGAGGCCCATAGGAATCAATGGGAAGCCAGTTACCATTACCGAATCGGTAAATACCGATTCGGTAATGGGGGGAGCACAATCAAGGGTGGCAGGGTGTCACAGTGACACCCTGTTGCACCCCTGATTCCTGCATGTGTGCACATGTGGCACACATACATGCCCTAAGGGCATGTATGTCTGCCACATTGCACACTTCTAAGTGCAAAAAAATGCTTTTTCACAGCCATTCGTCATTTACCACCAACTTTTAGTTGGTGGTAAATAACGAATCCCCACAACACCCACACACTCCCCCTACATATCATTTCAGGATTCGGTATTTACCGAATCGGTAAAATTACCGATTCGGGATTCCCATGCCCTGCTTCGGGACATCGCGTTGCCCTCCCTTTCGGTGGAGGACAGGGATTCGCTGGACGCTCCTCCCACCTCGGACGAAATTGCCCTCGCTATCCGCTCGGTCGCGTCTGGCAAGGCCATGGGCCCCAATGGTATCCCTATCGAGCTGTACAAGCTGCGACCGGATGTGCTGGCGCCCCACCTGCGCGCGATGTTCCTGGCGGCCCGCTCGCGGGGTTCCCTTCCGCCGGACCAGCGTCTGGCCACCATCGTGGTGATCCACAAGGAGGGGAGGCCCCGTGAGCGGGTCACATCCTATAGGCCTATCTCGCTCTTGAACGCGGAGCCCAAAATCCTCGCCAAGGTGCTGGCCAACCGGCTGGTCGGCGTGGTGGGCGATTTGGTCCACCAAGACCAATCCGGCTTTATACCCCACCGCAACACGGCCCTTAATCTGCGACGCTTGCACGGGGTGCTCGCGCGTGTCCCGTTTGTGCGGGAACTGGCCATCTTGGTGTCCTTGGACGCCACCATGGCGTTTGATACGCTGGAATGGCCATACATTTGGGCGATGCTGGCGCAGTTTGGCTTCGGACCGGGATTTATCAGCTGGGTCAAGTTGTTGTACTCGGGCCCATTGGCGCAGGTGGTGGTGAATGGCCGAGTTTCGGCCCCATTCGCACTGGGAAGGGGCACGCGACAGGGTTGCCCCCTGTCGCCTCTCCTGTTTGCACTGGCCCTGGAACCCCTGGCGGAGTGGTTGCGGTGGCACCCTTCCATCCGTGGTCTCCGCTGGACCCCCGAGCATGAGGACCGCGTGTCCCTCTACGCAGACGATATCCTTCTGTATCTCGCCTCCCCGCGTAAATCACTGATCGTCCTGGTTGACGTTTTGCGCTCCTTCGGTCGCAACTCAGGCCTTGTTATTAACTGGGCGAAATCCTGTGTATATGTGCTTTCCGGGGAGGCTCCGGTCCTGCCACGGGACTGTCCGATCCAGATTGCCTCCCAGGGGTTTCGGTACTTGGGTATATATATTACTCTGGACCCAGCGGCCCGCTACGAGCGGAATCTGCTACCCCCCCTCCAGCGCTTGAAGGAGGACGTTGTGCGTTGGCGGCGTCTGCCGCTTTCGCCGCTTGGCCGAGCGGCCTTGTTTAAGATGATGTCGTTGCCGCGCTTCCTGTACGCTCTCCAGAACACTATGGACTTGGTCCCGGCGCGCTATTTCCGTGAGGTGGAGAGCCTGCAGCGGCGCCTGTTCTGGGACGGGAGGCCGCGTATTGCTTTGGCTAAATTGACGCTCCCGTGGTACGACGGGGGGGTTGCCCTCCCGGATATTAAACGGTATTACTGGGCCTCCCAGCTAGCTGCAATTAATCATGGCCTTTACGGGCCCGCCTTGAACCCGGCATTTGAAATGGACAAGATGCTCCTGCCCGGTGGCGACTACAATCGAGCGCTCTACTCTGGCGCGCCCGACTCCCGCTTGACGGGACCGACGCGTGTCATGGTACGTGTATGGCACGCGGCTAACGCAGCTATGGGGTGGAAGGACCGTTTGACCCGGGCGTCACCGCTATACGCGTCTGGGAGGTTGGGCTCCCTGTGGACCTCGAAGGGCTTCGAGAAGTGGGACACGATCGGCATCAGCACAGTGGGAGATCTCTGGACACGGGGGGGATTCAAAACCTTCGAGACGCTGCAGACGGAGTTTCAGTTGCAGGGCAGCGAGTACTTTCGGTACTTGCAAGTCCGCCATGCGCTGGGCTCCGTCTTTCCAGATGTCGCATCCATACCGGAGTCTTCCCCCCTGGAGGACAGAGTGCTGGATGGCCATGTCCCAGACAGCACGATCTCCCTTATATATAAAAAACTGATCAACGACCGATCGGGCCTGCTGACTGGCCTCCGCGAGGCCTGGGTTGCTGATGGGCTGGAATTGGACGACGAGGACTGGATTTCCGCGGTGGCCTCTCCGAAGGAGGTGGCCATCCCGGCTCGCCTTCGCTTCGTCCAGCTTAAGATCCTCCACCGGGTTTACGTGACGGGGCCAAGGCTTCTACGTATGGGCTTCGCTAAGGATGGACTGTGTAAGCGTGGCTGTGGTGCCTTGGCAACTTTCTTGCACATTCTGTGGGAATGCCCGAAGGTGGAGCGATTCTGGCGTGGTGTGCATGAGGTCCTGCGAGCGGTCACGCGTGTCGCGCTGTTGCCTGAAGCGAGGAGATGCTTGCTGAATGTGTGGGAACCAACTGACTACTCGGTTCCGCAGACGCGATGGGTGACTCTGGGATGTATGATAGCCAAGCGTGATATTGCCCAATTGTGGGGATCCCAGAGGCCCCCGACGGTGTCGGCTTGGAAAGAACACATGGATTGGTGTATGTTTCGTGAAAAGGTTGTGTATGTGGCGAGGGGTAAGCCTGGGGCGTGGGTGAAAATCTGGGGCCCCTGGAACGCCTACCGCGGGGGTATTTGCGAGCCGCCACTGCTACCGGCTGCCTCGCCGGCCCCGTCCCCCTAGCCGACCCCCCCCCCCAGCCGTGGGCGGGTGGTTCCCCAGTCCCTGATCTGTTCCCATTCCCCTCTTTAGAGTTTGGCGGTTGATTGGGATCCCCCACTTAAGGAGCGCGTGCCGTCACTTGGATTGCGGGTTGCCTTGCGGGTGTGGTTTTTTGTGTTGTTATGTTTTGACAAAAGGAAACCGTATTGTGGGCTTGGAGTTATGTGGCCCGCGCTATTGCTATCTCCTGACTTACTACTTTGCACCGCTAAGAGATTTTTTTCTGTATGTATGTCATATGCTTCTGCCACTCTAGCGGCCGGCCGGATGGTTGTAGGCCCATACTTGTAACCATTTGAGATTGCAATAAACGGTTTTAAAAAAAAAACAAAAAAAAAAAGAAATTACCGATTCGGTAATTTTACCGATTCGGTAAATTACCGAATCCTGAAATGTGCCCCCTACATACCAAAAGCCTGAATACCGGTCGGTAACGGAATTTTTACCGAAAATCGGCCGTTACCGAACGGTATTGGGCTTCCTACATATGGCCCTCGATGTGGAAACTGGAGGAGGCGGAAAATCGGCAGCGCCGTAATAATCTGAGGCTTCTTGGAATACCGGAGAATAGCAAAGGAGAGGGCATTAGGAAGTCCATAATCAATTTGCTAAAAAATTCTCTTCCTGAATTGGGACATTGGGACTGAGATAAAGAAATCCAGCGGGTGCATAGATTCCCTCTAAATATATCAAGACGGCGCCTGAATGACCAGCAATACCCAAGAGCAATTCTAATCTTCTTCGGGAATTTTCTTCTGCGACAATCAGTGTTTGAACTGGCAAGACCTGACAAGAAAAGGAACTGGGAGAGCTTTTCGTACTTTGTTCGACCAGATTTCGCTCACGCCACAGTGGAGAGGAGATGCCGACTCAGACCGTTGATTGCGCCCTTCCAGAAAACGGGTGCCACCGTCTTTTTACAAAATCCTGCTAAACTAAGGGTCAATTTCCAAGGACAGTATTTTTATTTCACTTCTGAAATTCAAGCGCAGAAAATGTTAGAGGAAATTACTACAGGGAAAAAAGGCGCTAGTGAGAATAAGCATTAGAAAATAAGATATGAAACAACGCAGTTATCCTCTATCTATCTATCTATCAATCTATCTATCTATCTATCTATCTATCTATCTATCTATCTATCTATCTATCTATCTATCTATCTATCTATCTATCTATCTATCTATCTATCTATCTATCTATCTATCTATCTATCTATCTATCTATCTATATGATAGGTTGTAATTACTGTTAACTTGTAGCACACCAGGGTTTTTTGGGTTTTTCCAGAATGGTTAGCTGCGGCCAGTACTAGTTAGTTATGGTCACTGATTTCCGGGGGTGTGCTCTGCAATTTTTTCTACGGGGATGGGAGCACTTTTAGGCGAAACTAGACATTTCTGTTTTTCTAAAAAAAAGGGGGGGGATTCAATGACTCAATTATGTATAGTTATGGTATAAAAACAGAGAGGGCGGCGGGGGTGGGGTGAGGATGAAACAGACGCCATCAAAACAGGCTCAGGACTGAGCCTGATTGCGTACATACTGGTGGGGGGAGGGGGGGGAGTGAAGCTCAGACCTGGGTTTTTGCTGCTTCTTGCAAACCCTAAATCGAATGTGGAAACAGGCATTAGGGGGATAGAGTACAGGAAAGGAATAAATACAGAGAAGACAAGTATTTATTATCAGAGAAGGAAAAATATCAGTATGGATAAGTTACAAATCTTGACTATCAATATTTGCGGCCTCAACGATGAAAAAAAAGGCAAAGAGCGGCTATCGGTCTACAACTGTCCGGGGCTAATATTCTCTGTGTTCAAGAAACACATATCGAGGGGTCTCAAATACATTTGCTTAATAAATTGAGTTTTAAACTGATTGCCACAAAACAAGGGGTTAGAACAAAGGGTATAGCTATTTTGGGGAAAGCAGGTGGGATGCAATTTATTCGCTCTATATCTGATAAATATGGTCGATGGGCTATTACAGAGTGTCAACAGAACAACAGGGCTAAAATGACTATCTGTACAATATATAGCAATTTTAGTGATGACCCGAAGTTTTGGATCATATATCTAATGAGCTCGTCCATTGGCCGCTCCCTGTAATAATCTGTGGGGATTTTAATATAAATGTACCTAGTGATTGGTCAGAGGATTCTGGCTTCGAGTACAAGGCAGGAAGCCAAGAGGTTTTCAAGCTCTCAAAAACTTATGTCTAACCCATGGACTCATAGACAGCTGGCAAGCGGAACATCCAAATGATTCTAGCTTTACACATTATTCCTATCCACACGCACACCATGCAAGGCTGGATTATTTTCTGGTCTCTAACACTCTAGCTGCTAGCTGTACTATTGAAAAATTACCAAGGGTACTCTCCGACCATAATCCTCTTCTTTTAACGAAATTGGGTCAACAAAGCACAATACTAAAACATGGACGTTTGAAAGGGCATTACTAGCAAACGAGAAGTACTGCGAGTCTATGCAGCAGTGGATTCCTAGATTCCTAGAAGAGAATATAGGTAGTGCACCAATTGAGATTGTTTGGGATGCCCTTAAGGCTGGAATCAGAGGTGAAACACTGCGATTTTCATTGAATGCTAATAAAAAAGCAAAACAAGAGATGTCCTTCAGAATAATATAGCTATTGCAGAAGTAGGGTTAATAAAAGCCATCCAGGAGGGAAGGGATGCTGAAGATGAGCTAAGGCAGATTGCAATTGCTAAAAACTGTGTTATAGACGTATTAACGGTAAGAGCTATTGATAGAGCCACAATATATAAGGAAAATGTCTACGAATTAAATGAAGAGGTTGGACATCAGCTAAAGGTGCGTGCCCGAGAGCATAGCACTCCTAACTTTATTAAGGTCATTCGGGATCCAGAAGTAGGGTTAAGGACAGATCCTGACGCAATCAGAACAGCGTTTCAAAAATATTATCATGTTCTATACAGTGATACTGACATACAACTGGATGCAATCAATGAATATATCAATCAAGACAGTTGTATGACTTTAGAGAGTAGTGACGTAGAAAGTATGGATGCTATCCCGCAATGGGAGGAAATTCTTCTTGCATTAAATAGCCTTGCATCAGGTAAAGCGGCGGGTATGGACGGGATTACCACTGAATTTTATGTTAAATTCTCCCCTCAAGTGAAAAATATACTGTCAGAGCTGGTTGCACATATATTTCAAGGGGGACGACCTCCGGGGTCATGGTCTATGGCCAAAATCATAGTTTGTCTAAAAAAACATAAGGATTCTACAGAACTTGGGTTGTACCGCCCCATTACGTTAATAACTAGTGACTCCCAAATTTACGCCAAGTTACTAGCTGCACGATTAGCCCTGAATATACACAAAATCGTATCAGCACGACAGCATGGGTTCATCCCTGGCAGGGATACTACCGATCATATCCAGAGGGTAATCTCATTGTTTGACTGGTATGAGGTTTCAGGAGATCCTATGGCACTTATACTATTAGATGCCGAAAAGGCTTTCGATAGGAAATATCTTTGGACAGTCATGGCTAGAAGTGGTATCAGGGAACCCTTTATCAAAGCGATACAGATGTTGTATAAGGATCTGTCTGCCGTCTTCATGGTGAATGGGTCAATATCAGAACCGCTGTCCATCACCAGAGGGACAAGGCAGGGGTGTCCATGCTCGCCTCTTTTATTCGCTATATATATCGATCCGTTTATTCGGAGATTAGATAACAATGCATTGATCCCACCTGTTTGGATAAGATACCAGGCTACAAAAACTGTAGCATACGCGGATGATATCGCGCTGGTTACCAGCGACCCAGGGAACTCAGTCGGGGTGATTGAGGAAGAAGCTAATATCTTTGGTGAGATATCTGGCTATAAATTAAATCAAACCAAAACTCAGATCATCCCCAACAGTAAAATTGAGATGATTGATACACCGGTAACAGAGAAAGCTATATATCTAGGTGTGAGTATAACTGCCAAAATAGAGAATTTAGTTAATGATAATATTGGTCCATTAATGCAACGTACAAAAAAGGATATGATTCGGTGTAACAGTCCAAAACCCAAAGGAAATGATGGACGGAGTGTTGAACATTGCAAGCACTCACCCCCAGTCAACTGATCTGGGTTTAATCCATCACCGTTCTTTAGCCCACTCTGCCACCTCAGTTCAGACATGGCCATATGCAAATCAGTCTGACCCTGTGCCTCATGGGAACAGTCCAGCCCGAACTGCCAAGCCATGTCTTCCCTGGACCGGAAACAAGCTTCCTAGGACCGGTTTCTGGCATTTCAGCCGTCTTCAGCCAGACTTGCTTGAATCCAGTGGCAACGTGAGAAAGGGACTCACGTCTGAGCATACCCTGCCAACTTATGGCGAACAAAGCAAAAACCAAAGGAAATGATGGACGGAGTGTTGAACATTGCAATCACTCACCCCCAGTCAACTGATCTGGGTTTAATCCATCACCCTTCTTTAGCCCACTCTGCCACCCCAGTTCAGACATGGCCATATGCAAATCAGTCTGACCCTGTGCCTCATGGGAACAGTCTAGCCCGAACTGCCAAGCCATGTCTTCCCTGGACCGGAAACAAGCTTCCTAGGACCGGTTTCTGGCATTTCAGCCGTCTTCAGCCAAACTTGCTTAAATCCAGTGGCAAAGTGAGCAAGGGACTCACGTCTGAGCATACCCTGCCAACTTATGGCGAACAAACCAAAAACCAAAGGAAATGACGGACGGAGTGTTGAACATTGACAGCTCTCACCCCCAGTCAACTGATCTGGGTTTAATCCATCACCGTTCTTTAGCCCACTCTGCCACCCCAGTTCAGACATGGCCATATGCAAATCAGTCTGACCCTGTGCCTCATGGGAACAGTCCAGCCCGAACTGCCAAGCCATGTCTTCCCTGGACCGGAAACAAGCTTCCTAGAACTGGTTTCTGGCATTTCAGCTGTCTTCAGCCAGACTTGCTTGAATCCAGTGGCAAAGTGAGCAAGGTACTCACGTCTGAGCATACCCTGCCAACTTATGGCGAACAAAGCAAAAACCAAAGGAAATGATGGACGGAGTGTTGAACATTGCAAGCACTCAACCCCAGTCAACTGGTCTAGGTTTAATCCATCACCGTTCTTTAGCCCACTCTGCCACCCCAGTTCATGCGACATCAGAACTGCTGTAATAACTTATAATAGTTCTGGCGTCTTTTGTTTATAATCGGCTACTGACTGCATCACAAGTCCCTTATTATAAAGACATTTGAGACTGCTGTTTACACAGGGATTACAGAATCCTATAAAATAAACAAACACACACACACACACACATATACACACACACACACACACATACACACACACACCAAAAGAATAACAATGAACTGTACATTTTACTTTGGCGGCCTACTGGAGGGCATAAAAATATTTGATACTAACTATGTGGCATCACAACACCCACTGAACTGTTATTAATGATATTGCAAGACAACTTATTCCACGATGCTTTGCTTCACTTGTGAAAGCCCACCAGAGGGCAATGAAAATAATTGAAGAACCAATAAGTAGTGTGCAGTATGTGGTTGAGTTTCCACATTTCCAGTCCGTGATCAAGGACTTTGGCAGTCCGAAACGCAATAGACAAAAGGAAACGAAGCTAAAGGATTGCCGGTTTGTGTGACACTAATCGAAGTACCTGGTGACAAGTGCATCTATGTCCAAGGACTCAGATATAGCTTTATTGCACAAAGTAGTGAAATTGTCCGTTGTGGGGCCCCTGAGGAAGTTTTGCCCCCTCGAGCAACCAAACCTGCCTGCCCCACTGCTTGAGAATGCCATCTGTTGTAGTCCCCCAGAAAGGGAGACACTCCCTCATAGACAACAACAACCACACCACCAGGACCAACTTCAACACCTGCACGTATAACGTAGTAAATTGGATGAAACAGAATTGCCTAAAGCACAACACAGATAAAACTGAAGCCCTGATCTCCGGGAGCAGGAGCTCTTCATGGGACTCCTCCTGCTGGCCAACAGACCTGGGACCCACACCAAACACCCCACAGACTACACCAAAAACCTCATCATTATCGTGGATGACAGGCTCACGATGGCCAAACAAGTGAGCGCCATAACATCCTCCTGCTTCTTCATCCTATGTATGCTCCCTAAAATATTCCATTGGCTCCCTACCGACACCAGAAGCACAGTCACCAAGGCCTTCATCACCAACAGACCAGACTAGGGCAACACATTCTATGCAGACATCACAAATCAACTCATATAAAGACCCCAGACCACCCAGAATGACACCGCCAGAATCATCCTCAACACACCTCACAACGCCCACATCACGCCCCATCTCAGAGAGCTACACTGGCTAACAATCCATACGGGGTACCATTTCAAACAGCTCACCCATGCATTGAAAGCCCTCCACTACTTCGGACCTGCCTACCGCAACCACCGCCTCAAAATCCACCAACCCACTAAGCAACTGCTCTCACCCTCACTCAATCTTGCACAAACACCCAGCATCCGCAGGAGCAAGTCAGGAGACGTTCATTTTCTTTCCATCGCTGCTAAATCCTGGAACGCCCTTCAACACTACATCAGGATACCCCCCCATCCATTGACGTATTCCGCAAAAACATACTAAAGTCCTGGCTATACAACTAGAAGCCTGATCGGCCTACTCATCTACTCCAGCGCCTGGATACCCCTCGGGTGATAACTGCGCTCTACAAATCCATATGCAAAACCAAATATCCATAACCAAATAACATAGCATAACAAAGACGGGAGAATAATTGTTTTTCACAAACATACATTTCCTTACTCAGACCTTGTAGGTTAGGACTTTTTTTTCCTGCGTATCTTTGCTTTAACTAATAAAAACAAGTTTGGAGATAAAACATTGATAGAGCCAGTTTTCACAATTGTTATAGCCTTATCCATGGTGGTTCCACCCATAACCTGTGCTGGGAGAAGAATCACTGTTCATGCCGTCTCTGAAATCTTGCCTTCCTCAATCATCTTCCCAGAGGATGGAAAGCCATGCATCATACTGACCAATTTCTCACCTACTGCAAAAACAGGGACGCCACAAAATGCATCTTTTTAACACTGTGTGGGCATTTAGCATTGAGGAAAACAATTTACGGTTTAGAGGTCTGAAGAAGACAGGTTCCCCTAAGAAATTGTAGGTAAAACTGATGAATGGTTCATTTTAATGCATACTGGGACAGCAATAAAGATTAAAACATTAAGATTGATTTAAGCAACATTTTGCATGGGAATTGTAGTTCCTTTCCGGTGATTACTTACAATAAAACGCATGGTGTACTTAAAAGACTTGGGGCAGTAACTATCAGAAAACATAGGATTTTGTAAAAACAAAGCCCAAAAAAGAATTGCACTATGAAATAGGGAGCATTTTATAAAATCCAAGTCACTATGAAAAGGGACTAGGGCTGAGAACGATTCAGTCACATGCCGGGAAACAATATTTAAGGTATTCTCTGATATGTGATTGACTCTGACCTAGCCCTGTCAGCCTTTGAGACACACAACCTGTCTAATCATTAGTCACCAATCCGTAGGTTTTCCAGTATTTTTACCGGCATGGCCTGCATTTTTATTTTAAGATCAGTAAAATAATTGGAAAAATAGGAAAAAGCCTGCATTTCTTTCAAATTTGCGATATAAAGTTATGACAACTACGTCAAGACATCACGCCAATAGTTCTTTAGAGATGTGTAAACTATTTCAAAAGAATCTTTAATGAAATAGGAGTGTGTGGGCAGGCTGAAAATAAATGCGGAGAATTTTACACAAAGTTATACTCAGGAATCAGCATGAGTTCCTTCCAGAGTCTCAAAGAGGGCAGAAATAGCCCGTATTTTTCTCAGAAAAACAACAATGCAACCCTAGTAGAGCACAGAGTAAACTCTGCATAAGGAAACCCCTGCCCTTTGCTAAAGTTCAGAGTGCCCCTCATAAGCAATTTAGGACTGCATAGATTTATTTGCAGTAACAAAGTCCTTTGCCTCAGCTCCCAAGCTAGTGGCATAGACAACAAGCATTGGCATAGCCAATAGGTTTCGCTTTTGGGACCTTCTAAGTATTTAGTTATGTAGCACAATATCCTTGGTGCAACCACATCAACTGTTGCATGGCTAAACACTTATAAGGTCCCAAAGGTGAGACCTATTGGCTATGCCAATGCTTGGTGTGGTTGTGTGTGATTGTGTGTGTGTGGTTGTGTGGGTGTGTGGTTGTGTGTGTGTGGTTGTGGGTGCAGTTGTGGGTGTGGTTGCAGTTGTGGGTGGGTGTTGTTGTATGTGTGGTTGTGTGTGTGTGGTTGTGTGTGTGTGTGTGGTTGTATGTGTGTGTGGTTGTGTGGGTGGTTGTGTGTGTGGTTTGTGTGTGTGTGGTTTGTGTGTGTGTGTGTGGTTTGTGTGTGTGTGGTTGTGTGTGTGAGTGTGTGTGTGTGGTTGTGTATGTATGGTTGTGTGTGTGGTTGTGTGTGTGGTTGTGTGTGTGGTTGTGTGTGGGTGTGTGTGTGGTTGTGTGGGTGGTTGTGTGTGTGTGGTTGTGTGTGTGTGTGCGGTTGTGTGCAGTTGTGTGTGTGGTGTGTGTGGATGTGTGTGGTGTGTGTGGTTGTGTGTGTGGTTGTGTGTGGTTGTGTGTGTGTGTGGTTGTGTGTGTGGTTGTGTGTGTGTGGTGTGTGTGGTTGTGTGTGTGGTTGTGTGTGTGGGTGTGTGTGTGTGTGGTTGTGTGCGGTTGTGTGTGTGGTTGTGTGTGTGGTGTGTGTGGATGTGTGTGGTGTGTGTGGTTGTGTGTGTGGTTGTGTGTGGTTGTGTGTGTGTGTGTGGTTGTGTGTGTGTGGTTGTGTGTGTGTGTGTGGTTGTGTGTGTGCTTGTGTGTGGTTGTGTGTGGGTGCGGTTGTGGGTGCGGGTATGGTTGTGGATGTGTGGTTGGGTGTGGTTATGTGTGTGGTTGTGTGTGTGTGGGGTTGAATGTGTGGTTATATGTGGTTGTGTGTGTGGTTGTGTGTGTGGTTGTTTGTGCGTGTGGTTGTGTGTGTTTGTGGTTGTGTGTAGTTGTGTGTGTGGTTGTGGGTGTGTGGTTGTGTGTGTGTGTGGTTGTGTGTGTGTGGTTGTGTGTGCGGTTGTGTGTGGTTGTGTGTGTGTGGTTGTGTGTGTGGTAGTGTGGGTAAGGTTGTGTGTGGTTGTGTGTGTGGTTGGGTGTGTGGTTGTGTGTGTGTGGTTGGGTGTGTGTGGTTGTGTGTGTGGTTGTGTGTGGTTGTGTGTGTGTTTGTGTGTGTGGTTGTGTGTGTCTGGTTGTATGTGGTTGTGTGTGTGTGATTGTGTTTTTGGTTGTGGTTGTGTGTGTGTGGTTGTGTGTGTGGTTGTGTGTGCTGTGTGTGTGTGTTGTGTGTGTGGTTGTGTGTGTGGTTTTGTGTGTGTGTGGCTGTGTGTGTGGTTATGTGTGTGGTTGTGTGTGTGTGTGGTTGTGGTTGAGTGTGGTTGTGTGTGTGTGGTTGTGGGTGGGGTTGTGTGTGGCTGTGTGTGTGTGGTTGTGTGTGTGGTTGTGTGTGTGTGGTTGTGTGTGTGGTTGTGTGTGTGGTTGTGTGTGTGGATGGGTGTGGTTGTGTGTGTGGTTGTGTGTGTGTGGTTGTGGTTGAGTGTGTGGTTGTGTGTGGTTGTGTGTGTACGTTTGTGCGTGTGGTTGTGGTTGTGTGTGTGTGTGGTTGTGTGTGTGGTTGTGGTTGTGTGTGTGTGTGGTTGTGTGTAGGGGTTATGTGTGTGGTTGTGTGTGTGTGGTTGTGTGTGTGGTTGTGTGTGTGTGGTTGTGTGTGTGGTTGTGTGTGTGGTTGTGTGTGTGTGGTTGTGTGTGTGGTTGTATGTGAGGTTTTGTGTGTGGTTGTGTGTGTGGTTGTGTGTGTGGTTGTGGTTGTGTGTGTGACAGTAATACTAAAGCATCTCAAAATAAAGAAACACAAACATAGAGTTTGTGGAAAAAGAAAGCATGTAAGTCAAACGGGCGCAGTAAAGCATTAACACACAACAAAACAAACAAGATCACTTAGCGAAGACTGAGTGCTGATAATAGATACACAAAGCCCATCATCTTAAGAGTTCTATTGCAGCCAATGTGCACTCAAACCTGCTCCTGGTGCAGATCGGAGCTTCCGAATCCCCTCTACTTCCACGGACGGAGTGATCTCACAGTCACACACGCACACACACATCACACGCTGGTGGGGCCCATTACACCAACATTCATCCTACCACTCTATCCGTGCCATGTATAAGGGGAAACACTTTCTGATACCTAACCAATCTGCATGTACTCTGAGGTCAATGGCATCAACTAGTTGCTATAGATCTGGTGAAAACATTTCAGATACGCAAATAAATTCAATAACATGACAATAAAATAACCACCCGACACAGTGATTTAAACAGAACTTTTGTTTATCTAAAATTGTATGAAAAGCCAATTAAATGCAAATTTAATTCTCTCATATTTACCTATTCTGGCTAAAAGTCAGGTCCTAAGGCAGAACCGGTCCTCAGTAAAGTAATCAGAGTTTCTAACCGTCATGTAGAGTCACCGTCCTCTCCGTCAGCATCGGAACCTCGGATCATCAGTTCGGGAAGAAGTGGCGCTAGACCTCTCTAGTCTACTAATATTTATACTAAAATTACATTCCAAAATGTTACAATCATATTGTACAAAACGGATGAATGGCGGAAATAATGTCACCTTGGTACATTGAGATACAGTGCGAGATTTTCTCACACATTGATCGTTCCAAATAATGAATAGAAAATAAGGGGTCCATAACTAATTCGTTACTTCTACGGATGTCTCTTTTGGATAATTTGTATCCCAGTCGTGGGATCATTACAAGTTCATAAATTCAGTATTTGGTTTTGCAACAAATATCATGTTCAGGGGCTCTTGGCATCATTCCTGGATTTGTCGTCATGATCATGGCTTTTCAGTTCGTCAAGAGGGCAAGGTCACAGGCAGCGCGAAGCTTCCTTGCAAAATTTCCATCAACTCGAATGCAGGCTGCGGGTGGTAGCCATCTTTTGGTAGGCCACATTGGTCAACTTAAGTAAAATGAAACACAAAACAAAATTACTGTACGGAAATGATTATACAGTGTTATTCCCCTACTAATACCCTTATGTGTATGTATTTATCTAGCCATTTGCGACATCAAAAGCCAATAATGCATATTAATTATAAGCGCAAAACAAAATAACATCACATAAGCAACATCTATTTCTGTCAGTTTGCTCACCAACTTAGTTCACTTATTATTTTAGCCATGCAATAGTGTTCCCACGTGTAATTCTTCTGTTAATAAGATTGATTAAACCAGACTCGACAAACTTTTATTAGTTATCAATTAATCAGTAGTACTTTTAATTATAACATGCAGAAATGAAACAGGTATTCGGTTTTAAAGTAAAAACCCTGCTCCATCAATCCCTCCTTTGGTGATATCTTATCACCACAAAAAAATCAAAAACCCAAAAATCAATTTATTTTCCCCTTTTGAAGAAATTCAAAATATCTTCTTGTTCATTTTTCAAACCCTTGTTTCCATCTCATCTTCTTTCTTAGTTTCTATATACATGCTTTCTCTTAGCTCTTCTAATTCTATTTCTTGTGGATCTCTTTCTGGTTTCTTTTGTCTCCTTTTAACATTTTCTTTTGTAATTTTCTTTTTATTTCTTCTATATCTACAACACATACACCCTAATCTAAGAATCAATAATGCAACAATTACACATGTTAATGGAAATAATATCTTACCAAAAATGGTACCACCTATTTTAGCTACAAAATTCTTAATAGCAATCATCTTATTAGCCATTTTAGTCCAGATACTTTCAGCTTCCAGTGGTACTAATTCTTCGTGCAAATCAGTAATGTTTTTGATATAGACCTTTAGATCTTTGCTTTCGTCAGGAATGTAAGTGCAACAATGTTGAACTTTCAGCATTCCACAGACTCCACCCTCTTTTGCCAAAAGAATATCAAGGGCAAGTCGATTTTACATCGCCATAGCGCGTAAAGCAACCATTTCAGTATTTACCAAAAGAAAGCCTCCAGCGATGCTTGTTGACAAGCGATCCACCACTGTTGACAGCTTCCGAATGCCAAAGGCATTCAAAGAAATTCCCACTGCTGGTATCAAAGCTCCAAAAATATCTCCTACAATTTCTGTCCATGTTTCTCTTCTATAGCGTGTTAATGGATTAATTTGTTCAGCATTGTCTACTCTATCCATGTGAAAAATCTTTGGAAAGACCAGGCCCACATAACATGTGCCAAACCAATGGTCAGGCAAACGGTAATAAGCCTTGTTCCCACAAATATAATACACTCCCGGAAAAACTGGATCTTCTCCTCCTCTAAATCCCCATCCGGTTGCAATAAAGTATGTATCATGGCACTCACTAGTCCCTATGAAATAATAATCATACTGGGATCTCTTCCTGGTAATGCATAATTTGCCTTTCTGTCGTGCATCTATAGCCATAGTTGGACTGGCTCCATTTTTCAATTCTTTTTCTTTCTCAATATCCCACGTTGTTTCACTCACTTTATGCCCTTCCGCTTTCTTGTGCATGTTCAACCTTCTTCTCTCAACCATGTCTAGAAAATTCTTCTCTTCTCCTTTCAAACTGCAAGTTAAATTGTTTCTAAAAACATATTCTAAAGTTAATTCTCTAGTTTCTAGAAAAATCTCACCTAAAGTGTTAGCTTATTTTGCAGGATTCAGTTCTTTATTCATAGGCAATTGCCCAAGAATATTATCTACATTAGACATATTGTAATCTAATTTCCCTAACTGATAAAATATACTAATCAACAGACTACATGAGATTCCATACGTAGCCGGAAGATGATGATAAGTCACTCCTTCTGAAACAGAGGCAGGTAATTGCATGCAAACGTAGCAATCCCTTACATCCATTGTCTTCACGTATTCATACAACAATTTTGAAAACACATTGCTAGAAAAATCATTAATTGACCTATCCTTATGTATATGTACATTGCTAGTTCCAGTTGGAACTATCTTCTGTGAACTCTTCCCTATGTTAGTCCTGTTCTCAGTATGTCCTTCTAAAGTGTCTATAGTTACTCTAAAAGAAATCAGTAGAGCAAGCAGGTGTCAGAAGCTGTGTCGGAAATCCCACGGAGGCAGAACGCTGCTAGCTCCCAATGCCCACCTCCCAGAACGCACTGTAGAATACAATGGCTCCAGGCAGGGGGAAAGGGGAATTGGATAAGAAGAGACACTCGAGCTTTTCTGGACTCCTTTTCTTTCTGGTCTTGATATTGTTGTCTGGAGTACCTAATGCACAGAGGGAGAAAACACTTAACTCTATGGACTCTAAATACCTGACTGCTTGAATTCTCGCTTGTTGTACCTTCCCTACCAGGATTTGCTGGAGTTTGAGCTCCTCTTCTGATTCAGCTGACTACTTCGGGCATGTGTTTCTAACAACCTATTGCACAAAGAGATATTGTTCAGTCAGGTGATTACCCATTCCCTCCTAAGTCTCTTACTCCTTCGCCTCCCCTTCTACTCTCTTACCTTGTGTAGTCTGACTGAATGATTAACAAGGGGGTTCTATAATTAGCGAAGACTGCTCTGCTCTTGGTGAGTAGTGGAATGATCACAAAGTCTAATGAACACTAGTTCAGCTTCGGGTGATGGAATCCACAGGATATTCTTGGCATTCAATGGAAGCGCGCAAAAAGGTAAGTAAAGGAAAGTTAGGAAGGAGAAATTAGGGAAGAACGCAAGCGGGGAATTCGAAGGGGGGGAAGTACGCCTGGAGCGTGGTCTCTTACTTTCAGCAAGTTAGTACAAGTCTTAGTCTTTCACAGCTGACCTTACTTGTTGTTGGACGTCTGGGCTTGAATTCATAACTCCCTGGAACACGACGATTTTCCGTCGAGCAGGAAGACTGCCAAGTTCTCTGGAGATTTTACTGCTTCTGTCTCTTCTCTCACTGAAGATTCTCTGACGCTCTGTGAAGGAATGTTCCAATATGACTGGAACTCGGAATTTCTCTCTTCACTATGCCTCTTCTGAGTTTACTAAGAATTCTTCACGAACTGTGACGCACTTTGGAATTCTTCTCAAAAACTACGGAGTTCTCCCTAAACACAACTTCTCTCACTGAGGACTAAATTGAAGTGCGCATGAGGACGCTCTTCGCTGACGCACGAAACCTCAGATCTCGCGAGATCCCATGCGTCAAACAGTACTTAGATTGTTCTGATGAGTCAAGCGGCCATCTTGAAATGGTGCGCTTGATCTCTAGTAGGCATTTGTCCACACATTACAGCAGGAGGGTTTGACCGTCACTCGAGATCTTTTCTGAGGCAGATTGAGGGTAGCGACGGTTTTTGCTTCCCTGACAGTACCCCCTCTCAAAGACCGATTTATCGGTCCTGGCTTTAATGGGTAACGCCAATGAAACTGTTTAATTAGTCTTGGGGCATGTACATCTTTAGCTGGTACCCAGGTTCGTTCTTCTGGCCCATAACCCTTCCAGTCAATTAAGTAGACTAACTTGCCTCTAACCCTCTTAGAGTCTAGCACCTCCTTTACCTCATATTCCAGGTGTTCTTTGATCTGTAAAGGGGGTGGCGGTCTGTCTACCCTGAGATTAGGAGCAGTCTTTTTTAAGAGGGACACATGAAAAACCGGGTGAATCCGTAACTGCTTGGGTAGCTTGAGTTTGCAGGTAACTGGACCCAGAACTTGTTCAATAGGAAATGGGCCTAAAAATCGAGGTTGAAATTTTCGATTTCCCTTCAATCCAAGATGTCGGGAAGATAACCACACAGAATCTCCCTTCTGATAAGGTGGGGCCTTTCTTCGATGTCGATCGGCTTGTTTCTTGTAACTTTCTTTTGCTTTCAACAGATTAGATTCCGCAGCCTTACGAGCAGAAGCCAAATCCATTAGCAAGTCACTAACTGCTGGAACTTCAAAATCTCCCTGATTACAAAAGGGGTTTGGATGTCTCCCAAAATTTAAAAAGAATGGTGAGTAACCTGTGGAAACGTTCTTGGCATTGTTGTGTGCAAATTCCGCCATCCACAAAAAATCTGACCATTCACCACCCCGATCCAGAAGAAACAGACGCAGATACTGCTCGAGCTCTTGGTTTACTCTTTCAGTCTGGCCATCTGTTTCTGGGTGGTAGCTGGTAGAATGTCGGACTTCTACACCCAACCCTCGCATAAACGCCCTCCAAAAGTGGGATACAAATTGAGGGCCACGATCAGAAATCAGGATCTTTGGAACCCCGTGAATTTTTACAACATTTTCTCTGAAAAGCTTAGCCAATTCTGGGGCCGACGGGACTCCTTTAGCTGGGATAAAGTGGCTCATTTTGGTGAAGGTGTCTACCACTACTAAGACGGTATCATAACCCTTACTCTGAGGAAGATCTACTATCAGGTCTAACGTGACCGTATGCCAGGGATGTTTTGCTGTGGGTAACGGTTGCAAGAACCCCTGAGGAGCCTGTCTACTGGATTTCCCTCTGGCACAGAGCCCACAAGACTCCACATATCTCCTGATCCGCGACCTCATGTCTGGCCACCAGAAATAGCGCTGGATTAAGTCAATGGTCTTTAAAGTTCCTTTATGGCCTGCTAAAGGTTGATCGTGACAGTCTCTTAGAACCTGTTCCTGAAGTTCTTCAGTGGGCAAATACAGAGCTCCCTGACGATAAGGCAAGGCATCCTTGATGACTCTTCCTTCCTCTTGACTTGCCCATTCAGCCATTTGCTCTGCGGACATCTGTCTGCTGATCTCTTCCTTAAAGTTCGCAACAGATAGTGTGCACACAATCTTAGTGTCTGGAATGATGGGTTGGGGAGTTACCACATGTTCTGTTCCTTCTGTTTGGATCCTGGACAAGGCATCCGCCTTCCCATTCCTACTCCCTGGGCGGTAGGTGATCACAAAGTCAAAATCTGCGAAATACAGGGACCAACGCAACTGACGTGGAGTTAGTGTTTTTGCAGATTTGAGAAATTGAAGGTTCTTGTGGTCTGTGAACACTGTTATAGTGTGTCGAGCCCCGAGTAAATGGTGTCTCCACTCCGTGAACGCATCCTTCACCGCCAACAGCTCTTTTTCTGCGATGGTGTAATTAATTTCAGCTGGATTTAATTTCCGGGAATGATACGCCACGGGGTGCAGTTGTCCAGTGGATTTGTGCCGCTGAGACAGGACTCCACCAATTGCTTGATCGGAGGCATCTGCTTCCACAAAAAAGGGTTCACTAGGATCTGCGTGTAGCAAGATGGGTGCCGAGGTAAAGCTGGACTTCAAATACTCGAAGGCTTGCTCTGCCTCTGGGGTCCAACTGAACTTCACTCCTTTCTTAAGTAGTTTGGTGATGGGGATGATCTTTTGCGAGAATCCCTGGATGAACCGCCGATAGAAGTTAGCAAATCCTAAGAATCGCTGAATCTCCTTGACATCTTTTGGCGATGGCCAGTCCACCACCGCTTGAACCTTCTTGGCATCCATCAAGATTCCTCCAGGGGATAGAACGAATCCCAAAAACTCCACCGTCTGCACACTAAAAGCACACTTTTCTAGTTTGACGTAGAGCTGATGCTGACGTAGCCTTTCGAGAACCGCCTTGACGTGCCTAGGATGTTCTTCGGTATTCTTGGAATATATCAAGATGTCATCTAGATATACTACTGCCACCTTATCCACCAAATCTCCCATTATGTCATTGATAAAGTGCTGAAAAGCTGCCGGGGCATTGCAAAGGCCAAAGGGCATTACCTGATATTCAAATAGCCCATATTTGGTCCTGAAAGCGGTTTTCCATTCGTGCCCTTCCTTCATGCGAATTAAATGATAAGCCCCTCGAAGATCCAATTTAGTGAATATCTGAGCATCTTTGATCTGGTCAAGGAGAACGGAAATCAGTGGCAACGGGTAACGGTTCTTGACGGTGACCCGATTGATAGCACGATAATCTATGCATGTCCTCAAAGAGCCTTCCTTCTTCGGAATGAAAAAGAGCGGAGAGGATACTGGAGACTGTGACGGTCTAATGAATCCATTGGCTAAATAGCGATCCAGGTACTCCTTGAGATAGCCATTCTCTGCTTCTGTCAACGCATAGATTCGACTGCAGGGCAGCGCAGCTCCTGGTTCCAACTCAATGGTGCAGTCGTAAGAACGATGTGGCGGAAGTCGTTCCGCTTCCTTTTCACTGAAAACATCTTGGAATTCTGCATATTCAGATGGAATGTCTAAGGTATCTATGACCCCAATTGATTCTCCAGCAAACGATAACAAGGTGGCCAAGGATGGTTCTGAATTCTTGGATGGGGAGTCGAAACAATGTTCAGAGCAGAAGATGGAATCCATATCGACTGTCCGGTTCTCCCAATCTATCGTTGGATTATGTAATGTAAGCCAAGGGAGACCCAAAATTATCTGGAACTGAGGGGCGTCAATCAAATTAAATTGAAGGATCTCATGATGACCATTTACCTGGATCAGTTCCACCAACTCGGTGTGATGTGTGATTGGGCCTGAAGATAGATCGGTCCCGTCTACTGCACGAACAGATTCCTTTTGTTCCTTGCGCACAGCCAAAATTCCCATCCTTCTCGCATATTTGATGTCACAAAAATTGCCGGTGGCCCCGGAATCAATCATAATGGCCACACCACCAAATTCTTGATCTCGAAACTTCAAAGTCATGTGCAGAATTAAATGCGGCGTCAGGGTCTGAAGGGTATTCATGACGTGATGAACTTCTGGAGTCTGATCTTCCGTTTGCGCCACCTGAGCGACTCCGCCTACAGATGGTTTTGAGAGTTTCCCTGACTAACAGTCTTCGGTCTTTTCGGACACTCTTTCACAAAGTGTCCCGGAGTTCCACAATACATGCATAACTTCTTTTGTCTTCTTAGTTCCTTTTCTTCCTTGCTTAAAGGCCCACGAACAGATCCTATCTGCATGGGTTCACTTTCTGCAGCTCCTCCCGGACCCTTGCTCGTATCCGGCCTTGCTCTGTCAAACCGGGGAAGGTTCCAGCGAAACTCTCTGGTCTTTCTTTCGCCTCTTCTTTCTGAACTTCGAAAGTCAATTTCCAGAACTAGATCTACCAACTCAGAGAATTCTGTGGGTCTGTTAGGAATCTGTGCCAGAGTATCTTTAATCTCATCTCGTAAACCCCGATAGAATAGGGCTGATCTTTTCTCCTCAGGCCAATTGGTTTCCACCAATAATTTATTAAATTGAGTTAGGTAAGTAAGAAGATCCCTGTTCCCTTGACGCAATTCTAACAACTCATTATCGGTAGCCTGGGAAATTCTGCGTCTATCAAAAATCCTAAGGAATTCTGTCTTGAAACGTTCAAAATCATATAGGAAGGGGTCATCTCTGGAAACTAAAGGCATGGCCCAATTCGCTGCATCACCCCCCAAATAGGATAGAATAAAGGCTACCCGGGACTGAGCATCAGGGAAAAGGGTGGAGCGACACATGAAATGCAAAGAACATTGGGTTAGAAAAAGTTGAGCCTTTTGAGGGTCACCATGAAATCTTTCGGGAGGGGCCAAAGGAATCAGGGGGGAGACCGAATGAATTACTTGAGCTACAGTGTGTGGGTCTTGAGCTGGTTGGGCACTACCAGAAAAGGTCGAGGCGGGAAGAGTTCCAGTGGAGATCTCACTAACTCTCTGGGACAGTTGTGTGGTTTCCTGTCGGGAAATTAACAGCTCCTGTCTTAAATTCTTATTTTCTTCATTTAGGGCTCCTAATTCCCGTTGAATTCCCTCCAACATTTCCCCTAATGCCTTCAAACTAAAACCTTCAGCCATTCTGCCCAAGTGGGGAAATTTACGGCACTTCAATCTGTCAGAAGCTGTGTCGGAAATCCCACGGAGGCAGAACGCTGCTAGCTCCCAATGCCCACCTCCCAGAACGCACTGTAGAATACAATGGCTCCAGGCAGGGGGAAAGGGGAATTGGATAAGAAGAGACACTCGAGCTTTTCTGGACTCCTTTTCTTTCTGGTCTTGATATTGTTGTCTGGAGTACCTAATGCACAGAGGGAGAAAACACTTAACTCTATGGACTCTAAATACCTGACTGCTTGAATTCTCGCTTGTTGTACCTTCCCTACCAGGATTTGCTGGAGTTTGAGCTCCTCTTCTGATTCAGCTGACTACTTCGGGCATGTGTTTCTAACAACCTATTGCACAAAGAGATATTGTTCAGTCAGGTGATTACCCATTCCCTCCTAAGTCTCTTACTCCTTCGCCTCCCCTTCTACTCTCTTACCTTGTGTAGTCTGACTGAATGATTAACAAGGGGGTTCTATAATTAGCGAAGACTGCTCTGCTCTTGGTGAGTAGTGGAATGATCACAAAGTCTAATGAACACTAGTTCAGCTTCGGGTGATGGAATCCACAGGATATTCTTGGCATTCAATGGAAGCGCGCAAAAAGGTAAGTAAAGGAAAGTTAGGAAGGAGAAATTAGGGAAGAACGCAAGCGGGGAATTCGAAGGGGGGGAAGTACGCCTGGAGCGTGGTCTCTTACTTTCAGCAAGTTAGTACAAGTCTTAGTCTTTCACAGCTGACCTTACTTGTTGTTGGACGTCTGGGCTTGAATTCATAACTCCCTGGAACACGACGATTTTCCGTCGAGCAGGAAGACTGCCAAGTTCTCTGGAGATTTTACTGCTTCTGTCTCTTCTCTCACTGAAGATTCTCTGACGCTCTGTGAAGGAATGTTCCAATATGACTGGAACTCGGAATTTCTCTCTTCACTATGCCTCTTCTGAGTTTACTAAGAATTCTTCACGAACTGTGACGCACTTTGGAATTCTTCTCAAAAACTACGGAGTTCTCCCTAAACACAACTTCTCTCACTGAGGACTAAATTGAAGTGCGCATGAGGACGCTCTTCGCTGACGCACGAAACCTCAGATCTCGCGAGATCCCATGCGTCAAACAGTACTTAGATTGTTCTGATGAGTCAAGCGGCCATCTTGAAATGGTGCGCTTGATCTCTAGTAGGCATTTTTCCACACATTACAGCAGGAGGGTTTGACCGTCACTCGAGATCTTTTCTGAGGCAGATTGAGGGTAGCGACGGTTTTTGCTTCCCTGACAGCAGGCTCCAAAGCAGCATTAATAATCCTGTACAGCAGCAGCACATCTTGCACCATCTTTTCAGAAAGGTACATCTACTTTTATTATTCTCAGTGTTAGCCATTTGGTTAATTTGACTGTGTCTTTTGACTTAGCCTCTTCTACTCCTCTACCGAACTTAAGGGCAGCAAGTACCCAACAGATTATTACAATCTACTAGTTTTAATATTACTTCTTTTCTTTTCTTCTCCAAATGATTTCTTTGGATTTACTCAATTTGGATTTTCATCACTTTTCACTGTTTCCTCATCATCATCAAACTGTATCAGATCCTGAACCTCCGTCTCTTCTCCAATGTCGGACAAGATAACTCTCAGGATTCCCACAGCTTCTTCTTCAGCAACCACTTTCAGTAAAGCCTCCTCTGGAATTCCTTGACTGTCTGCCTCTTCTCCTTGTTCAGGCAGTGCCACATACGTCCATTCTGGTGACTTATACCTCTGGTTTGGTTTTCTTATTCTTTTAGTTCTCTCAGGTATCTTTGTTTCTTCTTCTTTAGTTGGATTTTGACTTGACACTTCGTTCACTTGTTCAGCTTTCGAAGAGTTAACTCGTGTCAGTCTATACCTCAGTCTCTTTATCTTATTGGGCCAAAGATCTCCTTTAGCATTTCTCTTTTGTCTTCCTTCTTTATTGTTTCTTTCTCCAAGCCAAGTTCTCTTTCTCAGAACTCGTCCTCCATGTATCTCATTGTCACTTTCATCAGACTCTGTCTCAGTTGCCTCTTGTTCATCAACAGCTTTCTTTTCTCCAACAACTTCCTTTTCTCCAACAGTCTCTTTTTCCACCAATTGAGATTTCCCTACTTCTGTCCCTCCTCGGGTCTCCGACACGCAATCTTCTTGCTGTCTACTTGTCCCTTCACCTAGCTTGTTGTTGATGTTCCCTACACCTCCTCTGGGTTTTTCCGCAATCTGTCCCTCTCTGTCTTTGTCTGTCCCTTCTTCTTCAATATTTATCTCAGGTGGAACTTGTCCAATTTTCTCCTTTGATTCTGGTGTCACTCTTGTTGGAATGTTCTTTTCTTTTCTTTCTTTCTTTTTGTGTTGGTCACTGTTAGTTGAAACCTCAGGTACTTCTTCAGAATCTGAACTTGCCTCTGCGGTTTGCACTGTTCTTTTCAGAACCTCTTCTGCTGGGATGAAAATTTCTCACTTTCCCCACTTTCAGGATTCTTTTTCTTTCTTACTGCCTCACTGTCTGCATCATCACTGGAATCTGATTCTTCAAAGTATTCCTTTCCAGTGCCGTCTCTTGGATTTGGAACTCTCAGAGTGTGACTTGCATGAATCCAATTTTTCACTCCAGCACACTTCACAGCAGTCGTTGTGGTCAGAATGACTAGTCTTGGCCTTCCCCACCTTGGAACCAGGCAATTCCTTCTTCTGTGGACTTTTATCCTTACCCAGTCCCCTGGGCTCAGATCATGGGCTGGTTTCTTTTCAAGTGTGGTGGCGTCTTCTCCAACCTGGTGAAACACAGAATGAACTGCGTCAGCCAGGCCTTTACAGTAATCCAAAATCATGTCATCAGTTATAGTCATCAGCTTGTTGACTGGTACAAATGCATGTCTCATAGCACGTCCCATGATAATTTTATGTGGACTCAAACCTGTTGTTCTGTCTGGAGTAGACCTAATGGTCATCAGGACTAGAGGCAAGACATCGGGCCATTTCATTCCTGTGGCTAGGCACATTTTGCCAATTCTGTTTTTGATGGTACCATTCATTTGTTGAACCACACCAGAAGCCTCTGGTCGGTAAGCACAATGTAGCTTCTGCTGTACACTCAATGCTTCACAGATCAAACCCATGATTTCATTATAAAAATGTCCTCCTCTGTCTGATTCAATGGTTACTGGGAACCCGTACCTTGGGATGAACTCTCTTAACAGTAACTTGGCCACTGTTATCCCATCATTTCTTCTTGTTGGATATGCCTCCACCCACCTGGAGAACAAACAGACCACCACCAGGACATACCTCAATCTGTTGACTTGGGGCATTTCAAGGAAGTCTATCTGCATTCTTGTGAAGGGTCCTCCCTATCTGCCTATTGTTGCTAGGCTCACCCCTGTTTTCTTTCCAGGATTGAATTGCTGACATATCAGACATCTCTGACAGAGACTCTCTGCTATCAGCCTGAATTTTGGACTATACCAGGTCTGCTTAAAGACTCTTATCATAGCATCCCTCCCCAGGTGTCCTTGGCCATGATACATCCTCGCCATTGTTGACAGCATGCTATTTGGCATGACTGGTCTTCCATCCCTATAGACCCACACATGATCCTTTTCCCTTGGTGCACATCCTGCTTTCACCCAATCTTTCATTTCCTCATCTCCTGCCTCATCCTGCAGCTGTTTCACTTCCTCCCATGTTCCCACCTCATTAGTAAACATTAAGGAACAAGAAGACATTCCTCTTTCTTTACTCCGATTAATGGAATGATTGTTTCTTGCACAGTATTGTGCTATGTCATTTGCAAATTTATTCACAACGGTGACAAAATCATCACCTTGACCATAAGCAGCACATTTTACAACTGCTAGTTCTTTAGGCAGCTGTATCGCCTCTAGCAATTTTCCAACCACTTCAGCATTCTTTATGGGAGTTCCACTTGAGGTCAGGAAACCTCTTTGTAGCCAAAGCTGGCCAAAATCATGGACAACTCCGAAGCCATACTAGCTGTCAGTCATCACAGTCACTCTTACACTTCTTCCAATTTTGCAGGCTTTTGTTAGTGCCACCAATTCTGCCACCTGAGCGGTTTTAACTCCTTTCAAAGGATGCTTCCACAACTCCTAAAACTGTACACACAGCATATGCAGCACTCAGTGTTCCTTCATCCGTTCTCAAGCAAGATCCATCCACAATCAACACATGATCACTCTCAGGCAGTGGTAGATCTCTTATGTCTGGCCTTGGTTTTGTACAGTAATCAAGCACATCCAGGCAGTCATGATCAACTTCATTTCTCACTCCCACACATTCAGCATCAGGCAACAGTGTCGCTGGATTCACATTCACACATCTCTCCAGGCTCACATTTGTTGCACCAAGAATAACTTTCTCATATTTAGTCAGCCGACTATGAGACATGAACTGTGTCCGGCTCCTTGTTAGAAGGATTGCCACATCATGAGGTACGAATACCCGTACAGGATATCACATTATGATTCCCTCACTTTGTTCCAGACTTCTACATGTAGCAGCTCCTGCTTTCAGGCAACCTGGTAAACCCACAGCTACTAGGTCAAGTGTTGATGAGAAGTATGCAATTGGCCTTCTCAGACGTCCATGTTTCTGGATTAACACTGAAAGTGCACATCCATTTCTCTCACTACAGTACAGCTCAAATTCTTTTTCATAATCTGGCATTCCCAAGGCAGGAGCTTCACACAGCCTGTTCTTTAACTCTTTAAATGCTGCCATTTCTTCTGGGTTTAGTTCCAATGGGTCTTTCACCTCCCTTTTGGTCAATTTAATCAATGGCTTGGCAATCAAGGAAAAGTTACTTATCCATTGACGACAGTAGCCAACCATTCCCAGAAACATTCTTACTTCTCTTTGTGTCATTGGGGCCCTCTTTCCCCTGATGATTTTAATTCTGTCAATGGTCACTTTTCTAAGGCCTTTCTCAATGTTATGTCCCAGATACTGGACTTCTTTCTTGCAGAATTGCAATTTGGCTGGAGATACCTTTAATCCTCCATCTGCCAAGTGATTCAGTAACGCAATGGTGTCTACTTCACAGGCTTCACGTGTTTTTGATGCCACAAGCAGGTCATCAATGTATTGGACCAAAACTGAATTTTCAGGCATTGTTAGACTTTCCAGAGATTTCTTCAGTAATTGATTACATATCGAAGGGCTCTCTGTATACCCTTGTGGAATTCGGCACCATGCCTAAATTCGCTCTCCAAATCTAAAAGAAAATATTGGCTGGCTGTCATGATGCAACGGGATTGAAAAGAAAGCATGACACAAGTCAATTACAGTATACCATTCTGCATCATGGGGAATCTGATACAAAATCACTGATGGATTTGGCACAATGGGACAGCATGACACAACAATCTTGTTAATTTTTCTCAAATCCTGTACTATTCTGAACTTTCCATTAGGTTTCTTCAGTCCCATTATTGGTGAATTACATGGGCTGCTCAATATTTCTCTTAACACCCCCTGCTGAATCATTTTCTCAATTATGGGTGTTATTCCTTCAATTATTTCAGGTGTCAATCTGTATTGTGGAATGTTTGGGTAAACCACTCCCTCTTTTACAGTAATCTTTACTGGATCTACATTTCTCATCAGACCCACATCTTCTCCAGTAAAATCCCAAACTGCTGCTTTCACTGTCTGTTTCAATTCTGGGGGTAATGCATCTGGATTAAATACAGCATATGTCCCCAAAGCCTCACATTCCCTGTTATCCATGGTCATTCTGTATAGGACATCCTCATCTGGTGTTTCAAAGGTTATTCCATCTGGAGTACAGAAAATAGTGCAATTCATCTTGCACAGCAGATCCCTGCCTAGCAAGTTCACAGGACTAGTGTCACACACCACAAATCGGTGCATTTCTGAGAATTTCACTATTCTAACCCTTACTGGTTCAGTAAGATAAGTTTTAATCTGTGTGTTAGACACACCAACTACTTGGATTGCTTCATCCGAGAGAGGAAGATTCTTTATATCAGCTGACCTGACAGTGGAACGCGTAGCTCCTGTGTCAACTAGAAACGTAACACTTTCACCATTAATTTTTCCATCAACAAAAGGTCCTGCCTGGTCTATTTCTAGAGTTGCGCCAAGTACGCACTCCTCTTCCTCCCTTCGGCACCATCAGAAGTCTCCCTCAGAGTCACTTCCCTAATTTTTCAGCCAATATTGAGATACAGCGCTTGCGCGTTTTGGCTTGATTACCTGCTCTTCATCGTAGAACCCCGACTCTTGGCTGTACTTCTGGGATCCTCTCCTCTGTGGCAAGGGTGGTTTTGGCACCTGATTCTGCTGCTTAACAGCCTTCTGCTGTTGCTGATGCTGACCACACCCTTCACTCTGCACCTGTGAATTCAATGATGGATTGTCATCATTAGTAGACGGTGGATTCTTACACTCGGATTTCCAGTGCCCTAATTTTCCACAGTTGTGGCAAGGGAATTTCTTCTTTGCTTCCTCAATATTTCCTTTCCCTTCTCCTGGACCAAACCTGGGTTTATTTCCTGGGTTATTTGCTTGTTCAACCAACTGAGCTTCCTGTCTTTCTGCAACTTTCACCTGTGCCCACATTGCCTTTTCTTTCAGTTTCCTTTGCTTTGCCTCAATCTCATCACTGAAGTATTTTGCATGTCTCAGGATTTCATCAATGTTTTTGCTCTGCCAGTCTACGGTATGCTGCCTTATCATTTCACTGATTTCAGGTCGCAAGCCATATACAAATCTATATACAAAATGGCTCAGGTCCTTGTCACCCAGATGTTCATCTCCACTGAACTGTTTGAAAGCCAGTATTAGTCTTTCATAATATGCATGGACTGATTCTTTCAATTCTTGATGTGTTCGATCTATTTTAACCCAGTCCGTTTCCTTGGGGGGGTACCTTATTTTTCAAGAAGGCCATAACCTGTTCGTACTTTTTCATGACCTCCGGATCTGGAGCTCCTGTCTTTGGATCTCTTGGGTATTCCTTAGTGGGCCAGTCTATGACTATTTTACATTCTGCCCACAGGTCTGCTGGTACAATTATATCAAACAGACTATTCAGGTCAATCCACAGCACTTTTGACAACTTCACAAATCTCTCGACCTGTCTATACCACTCGACGGGCTTCTCCCTTAGTCGAGGGAAATCATTTGTAAATGACAAAATATCCTGTCTGGTCCATGGGAAATGTACATACCCACCTCCTGGAATCTCCCTCATGGGGTAAGCTGTCACAGCTTTCTCCTTTTCTTTCAGAGGGAATGTCGAGTAAGTTCTATCTGCCCCATCCTCTCGCTTTCGGTACCATCTATCTTTCCATCTTTCTACATCTCCCCATTTCCTCAGCAAAGCAATCATCTCCTTGATCTGCCCTGTTCGGCCTGCATTGTTCAGATTCTCAATGTCTTTATCTGTAAAATCCACTTGGTAAGGCTTTTGTAAAGCTTTTACCTTGTCCATGTCAATTCCCAATTCACTGGCTATTCCTTTCAACCTGTCATGTATGTTCTTTGCTCTCCATGTGATACTTTTGCACAGAAATAAAATCTCCCCTTCCTGATAATTTTTCTGTGTTTCTGTAGGGATTGTTCCTACAATCAGCTCCTCCATTTCCATACGTAGCCTAGCTACATCAATTCCCTGGGATTCTTTTTCTTTCCTCTGCAAAGCCTTCAGCCAATCATTCAAATCTTCAGCAGTTATTCCCACAGATTTTTCTGCACCCCCTGGTTCTGTCACTCTTTGTGGTTCTAAGATCGATCCTCTGTTCCCTTCCACACATCCAGAATTCAAACTTGAGTTAGTCTGCACACTCAATTCTCCTCCACATATGGTATGTCTCCACTGATTTTCTCCCGTTCTCCACTGTGTTTCTCCTGCTCTCATTTCTGCCTGCTCCGGAGGAACAATCAATCTATTGCCCACATATGGTACTGTCAAACCATTTTCGCCCGTCCTCTGCTTGTCGAAAATCGGCATAACCGGACCTATTGTCACAGGCACTGTAACTGCCTCAAGATTTTTAGTCAGTTCCCTGATTTTCTCCGTCAATTCAAATGTTGTCCTTTCATCCTCAACTTCATTCTCCCTTTCTCTCTCTCTTTCTCTCTCGCTTTCTCTTTCTCTCTCTCTTTCTCTCTCTCTTTCCCTCTCTCTTTCTCTTTCCACCAGAGAACAACTGCTTTTCAACCTAGGGGTAATACCCTCTGTCTTTATGATCTGCAGGGTGTCTCTCATTGGGGTAACTGCTGTTCCTACCTCTGGTTCTCGTCTATACGGGGGTGGTCTTTTATAGAGCATGTCCTCTAGGACATCGTCATCAGACTCATTCGCCCCATACCTCCTTGTTTCTACATTATGTTCTTTTTCTGTACACTTTCTCCCTTCCGTCTCTTCTGCTGTTCTTACAGGATATAATCCCTCAGTCATACTGGCATCTCGCCATCTCCTCATCCGGTCATGATGGGTTTTGCGATCATACTTTCGCCCAAACATGTACCTGTAATTCCCTCCACTCCTCTGCTTTTCTCGCTCGTGCATTTCATCTTCCCATTCAGTTAATGCCTCAAATTGTGTCGGCCTAGCCCGAGGCTCTAGACACATCATCCGCTCCCGTAAGTTTCTCAGTATGGCCAGATTAAATGAGCCATGTTCCGGGAAAGCTAAAACCCCATCCTCTTTGGTATACTTCACCCAGTTATCTAACCAAATACAGGTATGATACCCATACTTCGCAACCATGAAGGATGCGGGGGTTCTTATCGGGGGAAGTAACTGTCCTTCCCTAGTCACAATATCCTTATCCTTGTCAAACCAGTTCTTAACCTTACTAAACAAGGATTTCTTTTTCTTTTCTTCCGCGTGGTAATACATTTTCTTATTTTCTGCAACCCTTTTGTCTTTCTACAACTGTACGATCTCCTGTCCAATTGCAGCGCGACTCACACCAACGCACCAATCCTGGAGCGTCTACGTCACTAACTCAGTCCACGAATCCCAGCGCGACTCACACCAACGCACCAATCCTGGAGCGTATACGTCACCCTGTATGTCTTCAAATCCTTGCGCGGCATACACTAGCGCACCAATCACCGTGCTTTCACCGTTCCAACCCACTGTCCAATCACAGCGCGGTCTCCCTGACGTCAGCAGTCGCTGCAGCAGCGTCTGCTCCTGTCTCCTGTCTCTCTCGTCTACCCCGCCTTTACAAGACTACTCAGTAGACTTTGTTTTAACTTCTACGAGTCTGTTAGTTACAACATACAAACATCTCCATTGTCTGCTTCGCTAGCCACAGAACAGCAAAAGACCTTTCCCACGAGAATTCTGCCTTTCCCGAGAGCAGCGCTTACCTCTGCCCTACTACAGAATCGTTACTTCCGTTGATAAAGTATCACATCCCTCTACTCTACCCTTCTAACACGCACCAATTAACTGTTTTCTCCGGAATGCTCCTAAGAGTTTCACAATTAACCAGAATGCCTTCTCATTCACGCACTTTCATACCAGAAAACGTAGTACATTCACACAGAATTCTGTCTTTCCCGAGAACAGCGAACAGTCTGTCCTACTACAGAATTATGTCACACGTTAACAAAGCAGCGCTTACCTCTGCCCCGTCCTTCTAACAAGCTCAGAGAATACCTATTACCTTTCTAGTGATAAGCGTTAACGGAATGCCATACGGATCCCTGAGACCTAAGACCAGAACTTCACAGATAACCTTCGCTATCATATACACTTCTCTCACACAGAAAATACGTTTCTAATGGCAACACACGGCGATGCTACCTCATCGAACCCAGACAATGCGACGCGCAACTTCAATTGTCACACGTTTTCCCCTGTCTGCATACAGGGCCAACAATCCCGCCTTTTTCCGAGAGCAGCACTCCCTCTGCCCTACTACGGAACTGTCATCGACTCCCTACGTCCCAGAAGCCGTACACAATACATAAAACTCAATACAACTTTGACATATAGTGTTAGTACAAATATCAATCAATAATCAACAAGCCTATATACACGCAAATTCGCCAGATCAAGACAATAGTTAACCATCATTCTGCTACCAAGATCGGAGCTTCCGAATCCCCTCTACTTCCACGGACGGAGTGATCTCACAGTCACACACGCACACACACATTACACTCTGGTGGGGCCCATTACACCAACATTCATCCTACCACTCTATCCGTGCCATGTATAAGGGGAAACACTTTCTGATACCTAACCAATCTGCATGTACTCTGAGGTCAATGGCATCAACTAGTTGCTATAGATCTGGTGAAAACACTTCAGATACGGAAATAAATTCAATAACATGACAATAAAATAACCACCCGACACAGTGATTTAAACAGAACTTTTGTTTATCTAAAATTGTATGAAAAGCCAATTAAATGCAAATTTAATTCTCTCATATTTACCTATTCTGGCTAAAAGTCAGATCCTAAGTCAGAACCGGTCCTCAGTAAAGTAATCAGAGTTTCTAGCCGTCATGTAGAGTCACCGTCCTCTCCGTCAGCATCGGGACCTCGGATCATCAGTTCGGGAAGAAGTGGCGCTAGACCTCTCTAGTCTACTAATATTTATACTAAAATTACATTCCAAAATGTTACAATCATATTGTACAAAACGGATGAATGGCGGAAATAATGTCATCTTGGTACATTGAGATACAGTGCGAGATTTTCTCACACATTGATCGTTCCAAATAATGAATAGAAAATAAGGGGTCCATAACTAATTTTTTACTTCTACGGATGTCTCTTTTGGATAATTTGTATCCCAGTCGTGGGATCATTACAAGTTCATAAATTCAGTATTTGGTTTTGCAACAAATATCATGTTCAGGGGCTCTTGGCATCATTCCTGGATTTGTCGTCATGATCATGGCTTTTCAGTTCGTCAAGAGAACAAGGTCACAGGCAGCGCGAAGCTTCCTTGCAAAATTTCCATCAACTCGAATGCAGGCTGCGGGTGGTAGCCATCTTTTGGTAGGCCACATTGCTCAACTTAAGTAAAATGAAACACAAAACAAAATTACTGCACGGAAATGATTATACAGTGTTATTCCCCTGCTAATACCCTTATGTGTATGTATTTATCTAGCCATTTGCGACATCAAAAGCCATTAATGCATATTAATTATAAGCGCAAAACACAATAACATCACATAAGCAACATCTATTTCTGTCAGTTTGCTCACCAACTTAGTTCACTTATTATTTTAGCCATGCAATAGCGTTCCCACGTGTAATTCTTCTGTTAATACGATTGATTAAACTAGACTCGACAAACTTTTAGTAGTTATCAATTAATCAGTAGTACTTTTAATTATAACATGCAGAAATGAAACAGGTATTCGGTTTTAAAGTAAAAACCCTGCTCCATCACCCCCTCCTTGTGAGTTGCACCCCATATTTCATGAGTTGTAACTGCTGCAATCACCATAGCGCTTTGAGATCGAAAGCGCTACATAAGTCTAATCGATTAACCAGTCGCCAACATGCTGTGCTTTTAAAGAGAATGTGCCAAAAGTTTCCAACTTCCTCATCATGTCCTCATGAAAGCACCAACGAAAGGACTCGCTGTGCTTTTAAAGAGAATGTGCCAAAAGTTTCCAGCTTCCTCATTATGTCCTCATGAAAGCGCCAACGAAAGGACTCCCTGAATGGTGCAACGGACATGAAGCAGCCGCTGCGATCAGAAATAAACACTGTGAACGTTGTCCAGTTTCACAGTAACATTTCCTTAAAGTCACAAAACAGTAATACTAAAAGCATCTCAAAATAAAGGAACACAAACATCGAGTTTGTGGAAAGAGAATGCACATTGTAAGTCAAACGGGCGCAGCAAAGCATTAACACAACAACATGTTCTTTGATGTTTGATGTTCTTTGAACGAGAACATCAAAGGGGGGCCACGAAAGTGATCGCGGGTGAAAGTGATCGCTTAATGAGCATGACGAGGTTTGCCAGCCTCTGCTCCTAAGCGCGCCCCCGCACACATGCACTGTAGCTCTAGGCTGGCCATGGTAGCATTTTTTTGAGCCCTCACAAAAAGACTCGCCAGATCAGCGCATGCGCTGCGTCAGGCGAGACCTAAAAAGGACTGGCAATCTGGGATCCTGTATTGCAATGGTCACAAAGACAGATGGGATATACTTAAGCTATACAGGTCTAAATCTTTATTGCAGTCTCGCATCATGTTACGTTCCCTATTGACTGAAATTTCTTCTTCTTTTTAGCCCTTTTTTCTCTTTTTTTCTTTTTTCTTCTCCTCCTACTGTGATATTTAGGATCAAATATCTTATGAAATGGAATTTTGTGTGTATTTGTTTATACAGGGTTGGTCTGAGTTTGGGGTGGAGGGTGGGGGTGCAATTAAAATAAAGAATTCTCAATAAAGAGTATTTAAAAAAACAAATTAAGTGTTGAGCAGCTCCTGAAAGTGGTCTGTTTTTCTTAAGGTAGGGGATGCCAACTATATTAAAGTAAAATATAGTGCACTGCCTTTCCTTTATGTTTAACCTCGTGTTAGTGTCTAGAAATCTAGAAATACTTTTCTACATATGTATTTATAAACTGACAACGTATTACATATATTTAATCACCATGGCGTCCTTTCGTTGTTAAATGGGTGACTGAAAGATATAGCCACCCAGAGGCTGATTTGCACAATGTATAACGTGGAAATCTGCATTCAAATCCCAGCTTCCTCACTTGATCAATATGTGTGAACCTAAGCAAATATAATTTTTCTCAAGTGACAGATTTGAGAAATACATTGAAGTTATTCAATTCCGGATACGCGCTATACAAAACTAGAACGCAATTGAATATGGTTCAATAGGCAATAATGTTGCTTTACATATAAGAACATTTGCTATTTATGCGGTTCACTACAAACGTATTTCTTGCTTTTAAATAGCCCCCGTGTCTTTAATAAAATCACTACTTTCCTTCATGAACACTATGAAAGTCTACATGCCAAGTCAAACCCTGGCTCGGCTCTAAAATTTGCTGGGTTGTCCACCTCTGTTCATATCTAAGGATGGCTGCATTTTTATAAATATTCCTTTCTCTCATGATAACCTCTTTAATGAGGTGCTTATCGACTCCCAATACCAGCATATTGACACGTTGCTTTTCTCGCGTGTCCTAGCTCTATGGGCACGTCTGCTGCTCGAACTACTGCGCAGCGCGCCGCTCATCCTCTATTCTGCTCTCTATGATGACGGCTACTCTCTCCATCTAAATGCTCTCTATGATCGTGGCTCTTCTGATCCTATTCCGAGTTTCCGGGTTGCCTGTGCTGCTGGTTCCGGGATGGCGCTGACAGGTTCTGTTTTCTGTTTGGTCTTGGTGTTGCAGAGCCCATTGGTTCGATCTCTCTCGGAGCCGGGAAGATGGAGTGTTACTATGGACAGCGTAAGCATGGATGTGGAATTGAAGGCTAATAGAAGAGGGGTTAAGATGATTCATTCCCCTCGCACATGTTTTCCCTGTTCTATAATAGTGGGCCACTTGCAAATATTTACATTCAGTAAGTTTTCTCTCCTTTACATGTTGCAGTATAGGATGGGGACGTTACCTCAGTAGCTAGGGTTACCAAATAACACTGTAATCGACCACAACTTCTTCAACCCTGTGGTTCCATTTTACAATTCACTGTCCTCAGCTGTACTCGTCTAATCAAACCGAATCAAAACTACATTTCCACATTTTTTAACTGAACTTTCTGGATAGGAAACATGGAGTGCCACTGATGTGTATTCATCTGATAAACATACTTCGTATTGTCCCATAACCACTTTTTGTAGGGGTGCCTCCTCTCTTATTTGGGTTCCCGTTCCAGAACTCCCAGCTGCTACAATGTGCCCCCCCCCCCACTAAGAACTGTCTTTTAGTATTCCACCTAGACCAGTTCTCTTTTTTCGGGGTCGCTTCCAGTTGGTCTCTTATCAATCCCCCCACCCCAAACTTCCCTTCGGTTTGTCCCATGCGAGGTTCATCTCGTCGCTGCCTTCCTATGGCCCCCCCTCCACACTGCAGTCCCTTATAGGGCCCCCCTCTTTTTGGCTACCATCTGGTATTCCGCACCACCTTGCTTCCGTACGTTATCAGCCTTTTTAAATCTATTTTTTTTCTTTTAGAACGTACTCGATACCTTCTACCATAAATATATCTCAGTATTGATTTACCTAAAGTGAACTATGTTTTTATATGGCTCTGGGACGTGTATGCTTAAGACCTTTGAGGTTTTCTCATTGACATGGTTGGTCATTGTTCATTGCCCATGATCATTGTTTTCTAGGTATGCAGCGCTAACCAGGTGTGTAGTTAATCGCTGTTGTAGTCCTGACTTGAAGATGTGACTTTAAAGCTTACATTAACTATTGTGTGCTCGATGACCTCCAATTATAGCACATCAGATATGTTTTCAATAGTTAGCCCTGTGTAGTGTATGCATAATTGAATAGTGTATATTCGGTTTCGGAGAGTTTTCCATTTAAGTAATAGCCAACTATTTATTTGCCAGATCTGAGCTGCATTGCATGCATATGTGGCGTTATGTCAGGCAAGGCCTATTGATATTTGGGCTGCTCTGAGTGAAACTATCCAAAATAAACCGAACAAAACTGTATATGCTTTATAACTAACCGTGCAATGTTCATATTATAGCAAAGAAAACAACATAAACAAATGTACTCTTTAGAAAGGAGTCATTAGCTCCTATGTTCATTTAGTCTGAATGCACATTACATGAGCCGTATTAGCCATTTCATATTATAATCATAGTTGCCAACATTTGAAAAAAAATTCCAGGGACACTTTGTAGCACAGCTATCAATAACTTAATTGAAAATGTATCACACCCACTTCCCCAAAGCTCCGCCCACTCTGTCCTACCCACATAATTAGCATAATTTAACTCTGCCTACTTGAAATACTGTCACAGATTGTCACTTGCATTATAAAATAAGCATTGTGCTATAAAAGTTCATACATACAGTCAAGACCGATAACATCACCTTCCCAACTGGACAAAACTATCAATCTCAAAGTAGCACAGTGACAGACAGACATTACTTACTCACTGTCTCAGGACCAGCAGATGGCAGCCAGTGAAACAATCTTTTTTGGTGCCCCATGACCTCCTTCTCCACGGCTTCCCTCCCAACCACTGGCCAACAGTGCCCCTCATCTCTCCATAGTCCCGTAAAACGTACCATAGTGGTTGGCGTTAGCTTTACTAATTAAAATGCATTTGTACCCAAACTAACCCCTTTTAGCCACATTAGATTCTGTGATATGCACAATACACAAGACTTTGCAGCAGGCACAATGAACTCTTTGCGTTACTGTTGAGCAGTGCTTAATTTGTAAAATATGAAGTGCAGGTGCTCAAATGTTTGCTGGAGGCCACACCTACTTTTCTATGGCTCCACCCTCTTCCCCCACTGGCCCCACCCACTTACTCTTTTAGCTCCACCCACATCCTCAACAGGCACTGCTAATAGTTAGATGTAAGCATGGTGTGAGCATGGAAATGTCACACATAAGCACCCAGGCCAGAAAACATAAAAATGTTACACAAAGGCACCCAGGCCAGAAAGCTTGAAAATCTCACACTGTACTCAGACCAGGAAGCATGGAAACGTCACACAAAGCCACACAGGCCAGAAAGCATGGAAACGTCACACAAAGGCACCCAGGCCAGAAAGCATGAACATGTTACACAAAGGCACCCAGGCCAGAAAGCTTGAAAATCTCACACTACTCAGACCAGGAGGCATGGAAACGTCACACAAAGCCACACAGGCCAGAAAGCATGGAAACGTCACACAAAGGCACCAACGCCAGTGGCGCTGGAGCAATTTTCAGAGTGTTGGTGTGGCCCTCCATGTTACATCACTGAAAAAGTTACAAGATTGTGAAAAATCCAAACATCACACTAAGGACAAAAATAGTAAACACGTGATCAGCAAAATAAACACGGTGTGTGAAACAGTCATGTATAATACATGTGTGCTTTTTAAAAACGGAATTGTGTTCCTTTATTAATTTGAAACTGAAAGTAATTCGGAAAACTTAACTGGAATATTACAGCAATACATCATGGTTTTATGGTTAGGATAACTTGTCGGTAATGTAAGCGGCTCGACCGTTCCTGAATATACTTTGAGAGCCACAGAAATGTGCTCTTCACTGAGCAAACACTGCTTGACTGACAAGATAATCTTTGGGATTCGTCAGGGATCCCAGGCAGCCTTCCCTAACCCTTCCCCATGACAGCTAATCCTAACTCACCGCATGACAAAACTACATGGAAGGCAAACTGCGCAGCACCTTTTGTGCCCCATCTCATAGCTTGCAATGCAATGCGATTCACATACTTTAGGTCATGGTGGCGCCCCATGCACCGTAGTGGCTGCAGAGCCAGAGGTCTCCATCGCGCCCCTGTAACACAGATCACACTGCAATAAAGCAGACACTTTAGCACAATAAAACAGAAGCCCTTGTCAGCACAACAAATGTGCGACACATTACACACACTACGTCCGGAATCTTGTTTCCATAAGAAGGAGGTACAAGATGTGCGCACGCACCAAACGCAGTTTCCGTAATCATTCAGTATCATGCATTTATAACCGTTCATCCGAACTCTGCCCTACAGCACAGTGAGCGCTGCCAGTCCTGGGGCATTGAAAAGCGCTGCTAGTGCACCTCAGTTCTGTTCTGTTCTAGAGCAGCAATGCCTCTGCCATTTCTTTAGTGGGACCCACATGATACCATGCCGTTACTTTCCAATACAAACCTGTCCCCGTACTTCGACACCCACACATCTCTACACTTGCACTCCAGGCCTGGCCGGCAAGGGCTTAGAACTCCACACAGACAGGTTAACATTTTCTTTTTCATCCACACCGCCTTTTATTATTTGACGATTGTAAACCCAGACATGGCTCTGACAATGTACCAGAGTCGCAACCTGTAACAGTGCTGTTCTGCCCCTAGTCAGGCCACGCTGCCTCCTCTGGCTACTCGAACTACAGCGCATCTTCCGCATCACCTTCATGATCGAGTCACTGAGAAATGTGTGTCCGCCCTGCTCCAGAAGCATCTAAATAAGGCCCTTTCAAGCAGATTCTGTGCTCAACTGTCAAGGAGACTCTTGGACAGGCCCGGCTTTAGCACCAGTCAGCACAAAATCAACGAATATTTCTCAGATATGGGAGATATATGGGCTCTTGACCGTATCCCATTCCGCAAGGGGAAGTGGGGGCAATATTTTGAGTTATGCACTGGCATAGGATACTTGTGCGCACCCTCATGAGCAGTAGGAAAGAGACTGCCAAAGGTAAAGATTCACAATCCTCCTCTTGGCTGGGGCCCAGGATGTGCGTCATGCATGGGCCCATCTCCCTGGCCTTCCAGCGCTTTGTGGAGTGAATAGGTGGAACATGAGCCTTACGCCTCCACCAAGGAGTAGAGGTGCAGTAGGTGAGTAAGCCGGAAGCCCAAGGCAAGCAAGCATGGGGTAATAGTGCAGGACAAGGCGTGATCCCCAGGCAGGCTAGGGCTTCCAGGCTATCACAGTATCACCCCTTTAATACGAACAATCTACAATACAGCAAGTAGTTGCATGGTGTGCAGGATGGCGGTCTTGCCGAAGCTGCGCAAAGTTCCGTCAGCAAAAGAAGGTTAAGAGTCCCTGCTGAATAGTTTGGTTTGAGTGACATCAAGGGTCAGCGACCCCGCTGTACTATCTGCCATGGGGGAGCGCGAGCAGTCACAGCTCTTCCCTTAAGACACCAAGTTTAAAAAGATAGTGTATTAAGTAGGCAAGAGAACAGAGCCCCTCAGCCTCGCAGGCCCTTCAGCCGCCCCACCTGCTCACCCAAGCAGCCCCACAGCTGTCAATGTCAATGTTTATGCATCGAGGGTCCTGTCTGTAGCTCCAAGCCCTTCAACAGGGTAGTATAATAAATCAGTCAGGCTCAGTAGCTTAGAAGTCATCAAGCATGCTTATCGCTTCAGTCATCAACAACAGAGTCTCCTGGGGCCCAAAACGACCAGTGTAGCAATGAGTAGTCGCTAGGCCCTGCATCAGCTTTTATGATCTCAGCAACCCCAGCGAGTAGTAGGTACAGATTCAGGTGGCCACCCCCACAGTCCAGAGGTCCGACATGGCGGTAAAACACGTAATGGAGCCGCGCACTCCCCATACTTCCAACAAAGTTCAGAGTCCCTGGGGCCCAACGTGCACAGAATTGGCAGAAGCTGCTGCTCAAGCCCCACCACAGTTACAGCGCAGGTTCAGGCGGCCAGGCTCGCGAGCATGCAGTTTCCCTTCAAGTCCCAGTTCGCCGAGCTCAGCCCTGGTGATGCACTTGTACTGAAGTAGTGCAAGGATTTAAAAAAAAAAAATGGAATAGTCTCCATGACCGCTAAACCTAAATGTGCGTGACAAAACTAAATGAAAGGCAAACTGCCCAGCACCTTTTCTGCCCCATCTAATAGTTTGCAATGCAGACACTGTAGCACAATAACACAGAAGTCATTATCAGCGCAACAAATGTGCAACACATTACACACAATACGTCCAGAATCTTCTTTCCATAAGGTGGTACAAGATGCAGCCTGCAGTACATGAACTAGCTCCAGCAATTAATGTTTGTGCACCGGGCCGCAGTCAAGAAAATCTTTATTTAATAAGAGACACTGGTGCAGTGCCACACCAAAGAGCCTTTTAGGACTTACTTGCGGTCAGTTACGTTGTGGGCACACTCTGCCTTTAACTTCTACCTCCAAATAAACTTGGCCTGGTGCTGCTGCCTGCCCTCAACGTAGTCGCCGGGCAGCCTTGCGGGTGTGCCGGGGCGTGGCAATCTGAATTAAATCTGCGCGTTGCTGCACAGCCCCTGCCCCCGCAGAACCAAATCATCCAGCCCAATGATCAGACAGTGTCCCACCCTTCGCTGCACGCACCGGCAACGGACTGCCAAAAGCACCAATGCGTTGCCATAATATCTGAAACTTCAATCTTGGCTCAGACTCGCACAGCCAGCCGCAACAGTCTGCGGGAGACCTTGAGAACACACTGTGCCGAGTCAGTGTGAGCGGGAGGTAATCAATAGCTTGTGAATATTCATAATGTGACGTGGGTGGTTCAGCAGACAAGTAGACCCAGCCCCGGCACAAATTAAGCCCTGCTGTTGAGTCAAAACTTGCACTAGACAAAACTCCGATCTCTCCACAGCAGGAATATTAAACAACACATTCTCTTTGACTTACCAACGGAGTCACTAACCGTGCTGGGAAAATACCTACTCCTGCTCTGCCTGGTTGCTGTAGCTCAGCTGCAGTCTGTGGAGTCACTACTGCGTTGCATCTAATCTGCAGTTGGGCTGTGGACTGAAATCAGGGTGAAGAGGGCATGGCGTGCCATACCCTGTGCCTTTTACATACTCGACACAGCCGACCCCCTGGGGACAACCCCCAGGAGCAGGGCAAGGCAGCACGTGTTGAGGAGGTCCCACATGACACTCCTTATCCTTTCATTTAGTTCTGGCAGCAGCAATTTTTGGTGGCCCCAGGCTGGCTGCTGCAGGAATTTGAAATTAAAATATGATCCTGTTTGGGCCGACTGGAGCCTTTTAGTCACTGTCACTTCACAAATGAGGTCACTGCTGAACTTCGTTCATGGGCACTAACACTGCACTTGCCGCCTGGCATCAATAACCTTGTTGGTGGGCAGCTGGTCTTATGGCCGCACGCATGTGCAAACTAATAATGTTGATCGGTAGTGCAAGGGGAGGTGTAATGCAACCAAAAACAGCCCAATTAGTGTAACAAGCTGCCCCTATTGAGGCTTAACTTAACATCCATTCGCTGCTGTGAATCGCCTGCCTTGCTTCACTGTAGCTCAACGAAAAACAGCAGATTCTACAATTCAGAGGTAATCCACTCTGCTTTTTTAAAGCTGATTTGCGTGACAATCCTTTTACTTGTATTAATGCGGTACTGTGACTTAAAATGCGTTACTAACGCAAGATGTGTCACAATTGGTAGGGCTGGAAGTGCATTTGCTGCGATTTACCCGGGATAGTGAATTACCCGAGACAATCTTCAAACTTGCCAGGATTGTCTCAGCAAAAAACGGGACAGTTGGCAGCTATGATTATAATGAAATGAGAAAGCTTAGCATTAGAGGGAACCTGCAGCAGGAGGGAGCAGGATTCCAAAAAGCAAGGGACTAAAAGGGTGTGAGATCCCACAGCAGGTCGAGCACATTACTCCACCATACCCTATAGGTAATCTCACTATGCACTTCCTGCTTTGCTGGGCTAAAATTTCTTGATATGACGAAGCATGAATATATCTTCGTCTGTGTATGAGATAAAACATTTAGCCTGCTATGTAGCTTGGAACAGTGTTGAATGCATGATGTTGCCAGGTGCTGTGTCTAAGGTGTACTTTGGGTGTAATCTGAAGTATGAATATAGGTTCAAATGGATTTACTGTTAAGGTTGCAGTGCTCATCCAACTATAGGATCTGTGCTGTGCCCATTAGGGTGTAGAGATTGTGTCTAATGTGTTCTGTTCATGTACGGTTGAGTATGACTCTGACTTGATTTAAAAATGTTTTTGGAATAGCTGATGATTAGCGATCTAAATGAGTTGGAGCTGTGTTGTGGGCATGATGACGCCAGGTGTTGTCTAATGTGTATTATTCATTGATATGTGGTAATATGTAGGCTCAGAGTTCTCAGTGATGGGAGTCAAGAAGGATTTGTATCTTTGCATATGGTTATGAATGTTTGTGTCGCACTGTTTGTGTGTGCGATATTGTGCCCACTATATTCTGTTATGGGACTCTCTAGGAGAGAAGCATACAAAGCTCAATACATGTCTAACAGTTATATATTGAGATAGTACTTGTTATCCTGATCACTGCAGGCCTAAGACTGACATATGCTAAAAAGTTTGCAAGTAATGGAGGATGTTCAGGGGAAATCACATAAAGTTGCAGTGAACACATGGGCACAGCGCACTCGAGCTCCTATTATATGTTATACTGTCATCTCAGTCAGCCCTAGTACGTTGATTGCATCCAGAGCAGAATGTATGCCACAGACGAACCTTTGTGCCTACTACGCGTGATACAATACCGTCATATCACTCCTTGCTAATTAGAAGAAAAGTACACTCCCTCCTCTTTAGGGTATTACTGTGGGCGTAGGCAACAATCCCCATCAGGGATCAACCACTGGACTCCTCCGGCACAGGAGCGGGGAAAGCACTCGAAGGTCCTGGTGAGGTTTCCCTCTCTTTTGGAATCAATGCTTGTAGCCCAGTGTGAGCATGAGAGACCTCCCTCGGTGTCTCCTGGATGCACCGTGTTTCGAAACAAGTGATTGTGGCCAAATGCAGGTGCAAGAGGCCTCTGCCAGTCTCTATTGGTTGCACCACGTCTTAGACGAAACACCCGCAGGGCGAGGTGCTGCTACACCACCCCACAGGACCTGGATTGCCACAACTGGGGGGTGCTGTGCTGCTCGCTCCTCAGCTGCATTTCCAACTCATGTTGACAGGAGCCTCCTCGTTGTTACTGTGACACATGGACAGGGGAAAGTAGCTCCTGAATTGGTGTGCATTGTCTGTGGGGCACGAACACTAAAAGGGGGTAGCACTGAGGACTAGTCAATCACTGCTGGTGCGGCGGGAGCCACATCTATTTTCCTCACCCCCTCTGGGGCAGCACTATTTCTCCTCCTAACCGACTGTGCTCGGTCTTAAGAAGCATGGAGCACTGGGTTGGAGATCAAGCTCCACTTTGGTCAGACACATGCTTACATAGCAAAAAGCCCTGTGCCAGACTCACCAGGTGCAGGGTTTCATTGCAAGGGCATAGAGGGGACATTTTTGCTGGTCCTGAGATTCCCAGAGAACAGGGGGCAAGCCAACAAGTCCTTGGATGACACTTGGGGCACAAAAGGGAGCAGCAGGCACGCAGGCCAGTACATAAAGTCAGGTTTGCAGTGTGGCAATCCCTCCTGCAGTTCAGCTGTTGGCAGACAGCTGGTCAGCACAACAAAGCAGGTAGTCCCATAGGCGGTTCATCCTGGCTGGCAGAACAGCAGTCAATGTGTATTTTGTAGAGCCAGCAGTGTCTGGTTACAAGGCCCACGCAGTGTCTAAAAACATGGGGTCAGAGCTCCAGTACTTATACTAAAAAATGTCTTTGATGAAGGGTAGACTTCAAAGGAACCCTTTAAAAGTGTGCAATAATCCCTTTCAGCCAAGCCCTGCCTCCAGACACCCAGTAGGGGGGTAAATCAGCCCTTTGTATGAGGTCAAGACACCACCTATTCAGATGTGTGTGAGAACCACCTCTACCAGCCCAGGAAGACTATCGGTATGCTGATGTAGCCCCTGTCCCAGCTAGCCCTTCCTGTATTTTCTGTCTAGAAAGTGTGCACAAATTGTAGCTGTCACCCAGCCCAGACATGTATTGAAGTCAGGCTGCAAAGCACAAATTGTCATAAGTACAGGGAAATGCCCACTTTCTAAAAGTGAATAACAGCAAGGGGATGGGCCTATTTAACATCAGCAAGGCTAGTCCACAATCTAAGTATTTTGAAACAACAAACACCAATGTTGACTTTATTAAACCAACACAATAGTTTCAATTAGTGGTCACACAATTATTGTGATCACTATTTAATTTCAATGTGATTCATAAAAGACTTTTCAATTTACATACAACTGTCATCGACAGAGGAACAACAACATGAAATACATCAATTACCTTTCATTGTGTGTCACACATTAAATAAACAACAATACATAAGCAACATAATGCATTATTAAACAATATCAAAACAAACAATCAAGATATATAATTGTACATGTCCCAGTTCTGAATTTTACAGCAACCAAGGAGTATAGTACTCAGACATCCTTATCAAACCCCTACTTTTTGTAGGCTGGTCATCTCAGCATTTAAATCAATTGAAGGCCTGCCCTAGGGATCTGACCATTCAGTTATTTCTTCCGAAAATTTCCTGAAGTCCTATTTTTAGGTCTTGCCTGAGCCAGCGCGCATGCGTTGCTCAGTGAGACATTTAGTAAGGGCTTTTAAATTCCAAACACACTCTCTGCGTGTGCTCTTTTTTAGATCTCGACCTTGCTATTGCATAAGCGATCGCAAAGCGAGACTATAGAAAGCGGGTTTGAAAAGTGCTCCCAAAAAGCGGATTGCATGGCTAGCACGCGCACACACAATCACGCGCATCGTGCCGCCATGCAATCCGCCTTTTGGGAGCACTTCAAATGGTCCGCTCCCCCAATCGCGCGCGCGCGCCGCGCTCCTCCGGGCTTGCTTTGTTTTTCTTTTTTTTTTTTTACTTCAAGCGCGAGGCGCGCGTGCGGCCAATGCTTGTTTAAATTAACGTACTTGCGAGCCACTCTCCCAACCACAGCGTTCGGTTTTATGTTTTTTTTTTTAATTAACGCACTCGGGCGTTCTCGGGTATTCTACATACATTTACACAGTGCCTCGCATCGATCTGGCAGGCGCGCGTGTTTAATATGTACGCACTGTTCCTCGGCTACTTCAGCATGACATCCACACGCTGCACAACAGCACGGAGAGGTCACGCCGGGGCCATCTCGGATTGCTGCGCCGTAACAGCGAGGAAAGGCTGCTGTTATTAAATGTTCTTAATTGGCGTTTTCATTTCGCCTCCGTCGACTGGAAAATATGAGTCTTGCATCATGTCAACGACCCCTTCCGAAGTGCCCCAAGATGGCTGAGACTGCTCTAGGGGCGCGTCACACGGCAGGATGTTCTCTGCCACAGTCACTGCTGCCTCCTAGTCAAGGACCGCCAGTGCACACCCACCCAGAGCAGGGAGGCTTGAGCTGTGCACAGATCCGTGCCTGCTCTGACTGCCGTCACAGGGCTGCTCGGTTTTTACTCTTTTATACATGGCGCAGAGAAGGATTTTTTGAATGTATGTAGAAAAGTCATTCGGAATATAATTTTTTTTCATGCTCATGCTCCCGCCCCCCTCCCGTTGTCTGCATTTCCTTTGCTCCCGCCCCTCTCCCGCTGTACTTCCGGTTCCAGTTTTCTACTTTGCTCCTGCCCCCCTTCCCGCCGTGTTCACTCTGCTCCCACCCCCCCTTCCCGCCCTGTTCACCATGCTCCCGTCCCCCTCCCGTTGTCTGCATTTCCTTTCCTCTCTCAGCCGTCCCACACCGTCACACTGATCGCTATTTCTGCAGAACGGCAGAGCACCCAGGATAATGTGCAGCATGGCTAACCACTTACATGGTCCCAAAGGCAAGACATATTGGCTATGCCAATGCTTGTAATTTGTTTGGTGCTTCGATGTCAGAGGCGCTGTTCTCGGAGGGCAGGCTGTTATATTTATGCATAGCCAACAACACCTTTCAAGATGGCAACACTGCTCTTTCTCTTATCATGTGACCTAGTACAGCGGGCCTTTTAAATGTGCCTTCCACCCCAGTGCCAGCTGCAGCACAATATTCCAGACGAGCAGCGCAGCCCTGTTCCAAATAGTTTCCGAGCCAGAGCAGAAATTAGACTGCACATATTCTGCAGCCAAGTCGGGTCCAAGGAGAAGAGTTATTCCTCGGGCCAGCGCGATCCTCGCGCTTTCTGTTTAAGTGGAGAGAGCTTCCCTGCTGGTTTATCAGTAAGTGGTGAAGGGTTTCCTATTTAAAAGGGTGACCTAATTAGTCGTTTGTGATGCCTCGTCTCTTCTGCAGTGTGAGATTGGAGTTTACCAGAGGTTTTCCCTGCGTTTGTGCACGTCTGTTGTTGATCCTACCAGGCGGCATTTTTCCAAACTATTTTTCCATGGTAAATTACCCCTGGACTTCTTGAGCCTCAGCGGGTGCACTCCAGGGGTGTCAGTATCACTTGCATGTCAGGGTAACTATACTCAACAGTAATAGTTGTTGCAGTTTGTACGTCCAAGGGAGGAAGCCCTACTCATATGGCGGTACCAGCACAGCATACAGAGATGGATGACCCATGTGGTATCATGGTGGCTAGTAATTTCTCTCCGATAGACTCCCGAGTGGGGCGTGCAGGTGTTGGTCGTTACAATCTATTAGCATATAGTACCCAGATTACTTCACAAAAAATGCCCTTCACTGGTAATATATTCACCCACTTGTCCATTTATTTATTCATTTATTTATTCAGGGGTTCCACTGAGCTCACTTCTGACATTTTGCAAATGTCATTTTGCACCATGCGTGCGTTAGAAATAAAAGGCACATGCCTTTTAATCGGCACACTTAACAGCATTCGTTTGCTATGTTGTGTGTGTGCGCAACAGGAGGGGGGCTTGGTGAAAATGATTGCTTTTACTGGAAATTGTCATGCTATATTACCATTCTTCTTTAAAACACAATGTGAGTGATTGGGTCACGCGAGTCCACTTTCATCTTCAGAAATTAAACTGCATGTGGAAATGAAATCACTCTATAGTGTGTGCGTCATCCGCCAGCATATCCGTGTTTCAAGCTTGTAGCCTAGTGCTGTTAGCAAAGGCTGCGTCACCGAAGCTTTTAAACTGTATTTTGCAATCTTCCTGCTAAAGCTCCCTTACAGTCGTGCAAGGTGAAGATTTACTGCTCTCCTCCCAAATGATGTTTAAGAGCCCAGAGTTCACATTTCTGGGATTCCTCAGATTCCCATAGAGTAGAAAAAGGGGAGGGGAGGGCCGGTGGGGCACATTATACCAGCGCTGTAGTGGTATGAAATGCAATAATTATAATTTATTTGTTTTTGTTTGGGATTTTTAAATGATGTGCAGCGTGTAGTTTGTCTGCTTTTAAATTAAGTATTGAGTAACCTGATCTGGTCGCCTTAAAGATTTCGATGGCTCACCAGTTCTATGTATGTTTGTAAGTTCTAAACTGCCTCAGTTTGTAAATATCGACTACTTTTTAGCAATCTAATGCACTAAATGGGCCACTTAAGCTCGTAAACACTCTACCAAGCATCAAAACATCAGAGGTCTGAAATATGAAGTTATGAAAACACTTTATTTTGAAAAATTACACGTACAAAAACAATGATTCAAAAAAGGTGTTCAAAGTTTTAAAAATGTCTTATTGGTTATATATAAGGTAACAAAAATGCTTAAAATACGTTTTTATTGGGGAAATGGTTGGGGGGCCTGGTTTGAAGGGTGGGGGCGCAGAGGGTGGGGACGGAGGATGGGGAAGGGTGGGAGGGTCTTTGCAACTGTTTATTGATGCTTCCCCGATTGACGTTACTGATGCCTTGTTCAATGCACTGCTGTATATCATTCTTGATACTGTTCTCTATGCCGCAAAACACAATAAAAATTTGTTTATCAAAAAAAAAAATACGTTTTTATTATAACTTTTCAACATGTTGCACAACACCCACGCTGCTCTACAACATAGCTTAAAGACACTGACAAAGCCAATAGCTCTGCCTAAACACTTACAAGACCCCAAAGGCGAGACATATTGACTATGCCAATGCTCGTTTTCAAATGGGATAAATTTAGAGGATAACAATATTTCTATAAAGCATTGAGTCAAGGTTTTTCTCTACTTTCAATTAAGTCTTAACATTTTATGAAGCAGGTTTCTTTACTTCGAATTCCTCCTATTTAAACAAATGGCTGTATTTTTCTGTTGTAAATATGGCGCAGTGTCTGCTGGCCGCTGGGTGCAAGTTGCCTGCTGTTTTTAAATGCGACACTTTTTAAGAGAGAGACATTTAAATGCAGAAAAATGTTCCATACTAGGAACATTTTTTGCAGAACATTTTGTCTGCACTTTAAATTTCTACCAGTAAAAAAAAATGTTTGTATGTTTGCATTATACGTGTTACAGTGCCACATTTGGCAAAAGGTATGTTTTGCGCCACAAGTACATAGGACACCGGCTCTCATTTACCTATACACACATGTCCCATTCATACGCACACATGTTCATATATCCCAGAAGACCACGTTCTCACTGACATACATCGCAGCCCTGTCATAGTGCCCCTAGACAAAGTATTTTGTAGAAACCTTAGTCTTTTTCTCTATGGACAAAAGGCTTACATTCAATAAAACTGAGTGTCCAGTAACACTGAACGAGTGGCTTGGTCTTCAGCACCTCACAATGATTTTCACTGATCAGAAGTAGCTCTCACTAAAGAAAAGGTTGGAGAACCCTGCTTTAAAGAAATAATGCATTCCTTGCTGCTGATGAATAATAAAGTTCAGAGGAACTATAATACTTGCTTCTGAGTCTTTAATATACTCCAGACATATTTTAAAGTTCCCTTCAAAATCTCCATTTTGTCCCAAGTTCTTCCTAATGATCTGTTTATGCCACTTGGAGGAAAATAAATAAATGAACCATATCACTAACAGATAGCCAGATAGGAAAATCAACCAAGAGACCTGTTTTCCAAGAGCAGGATGACCGTTCAATTGAAATATAAAATGAATGAGTTACAAGGCAGATATGGTCTGCCAGCAGAGGTTAGGAAGTGGCAAGTCAAGGATGCCAGTAGCTGAAAGAAGCAAACCCCAAAACGCCCCGTTTGATTCTGGTGAATGCTATCCGAAGAGGAAGTTTCTCAGCAGAACAAACGATTCTTTTTATTATTTTTAACATCTACAACTATTCTGCTTTTCATTTTTTTAAATATTTTATCTAAAAAATGTAATACGACAATATAGTAAGAGGAATATTTTTAACACAAGCGTGTTACTGAATATACAATACTGTGATATTACTGCTTTATACCAAAAAGCCCATGATATTCTGACTTAATAGGGGATGGGAAACATCACAGAATTGCAGTGGGAACTTCGAAAAGGCAGGCTGGAAGTGGAGGCTTGAGTGTCCCTGACTTTAAACTGTACTGCCTAGCAGAACAAAGCCAGTGGATTTCCAGACGAGTAGCAGGGCGCAATCCATGGAGTTGTGTGTAAAAAAAAATGATCAGATGGCGGTTCCCAGATCATTGGGCACCTAGTGCCCTGTTCTAGGTCGCGACTGTCTCTATGTTTCAAGCTAGAGGACCAATATCACTATTGGCGCACACTGCTGCGCACTTGCGGTTCAGTGCCATATACACCCAATATTCTATAGAAAGTAGTACTGGCCTCCTTGGGGTTGCAACGCATTAAAAAATGGCAAATTGGGTGCAATGTGGAATGGCTGAAGTGGGAGGGGTGCCGATATTAATTGACGCTTTAGCGAACATATCTGGGTTCAACCCTGGTCAGTCCCCTCAACTACAGATGCATAATGAGCAAAATATACATCATTACAAATACTGAGCCGCAAACACATGGCTAATTGCAAGCACTATTTACCATTTGTGAGCAGTAATGGAGGCCTGAGGAAATTCCCAACTACCAAGCAGTGATAAAACCTGATATCTTACTTCTCCCAAAGGGTCAGGAACACAGCTAACCACTTTGGAAGAACCGTGTTCAGTTAATACCTGCATTTTGGATGCAGGTGACCAAGTGGGGAGTGTTTTTTTTATGTCAGTCCCCCCGGGGCACACGAAGGCATCCACTTCTGTCTTTTTGATCAGGTCAGCCGTCCTCACAGAAGTGGATGCCTGCTTGTGCCCCAGGGGAACTGCAGGACAGCCGTTCGCATTTGCAATGCAATACGTCTCACATTTATGTGAGTTTGAGCTATTGACATTGCAAAAACAAGAATAAAAGGCATTGCCATTTGCAATGCCAATAGCTCAAACTCGCGTAAATGCGAGACCTATTGCATTGCAAATGCTTGTTTTTTTTATCACTTGATATTGGTCTTTGCGTGCTGTCTAAGAAATGCAGCACTCAATTGGCCCAAGGCGGGTGCATGTCCCGCCTTCTCTGTTCTGTGGCCTAGGGTGCTCGGGAGGGAGCATTAGCGCCATCTGTTTCCAATTATCGCGCCCGTTAATTGGAAACAGATGGCGGTCTTCTCCTGCAGCGGTGGGCACAAGTGCGCTCACGCGCTACTTCCGGGCTTGTTTTTGTCTAGCTTTTGCCGGTTCATTGGGAATCTATTTCAGTCTTCGCAGTAAGTCTTAGCTACACAACTAATCTAGCAATCCTAGAAGAATTAAAAAGGAATACATTTACCTGCTGGGATTCTTCTGATGTTTTTGTTGCATGGTAGCGCTGTTAATCAATTCAGAAGGCTGGCAAACTTTAGCTGGTGGAGTGGCAGTGTGCTGTGGCGTGCGTGCTGCTCCCGGCAGGTTTATGGGGGCTGGCTGAGCTGCTAACTAAAATGCAACAATATTATTCTGGAGTCCCAACACTGCACCACAGCTTTTTTATTCACTGATGTGACTGTGAGGAGCGGCAGTGCCGTGCCCAATAGCTACTGGCATGACGTCAGTCTGGTTACTTGTCACTGGATAGAGTTGTGACATACAGATTTTAATAGGCGGAGGTCTGCTGCGTCACGCGTCAGCGCGAGCGGGTTGGTTGCAGTTCACGATAAGATTGAAATCGTCATTGCATTGCCGCCCGGAAAAAAAGCTGTTAAAATCCATGTTGAGTCGCGTGTCCGGACGGACCCAAGCGCAAGGACCATGGCGGCTACTGTGGATCCCAAAACACCACTGAATAAGAAGACTGCAGCTCGAGCAGCTGCAGTGCGTTTTTTTTGCGGGAGTCATTGCGACCACGAGGCGGCCCGTAACTGAATTGCCACTGTGCTTGGCTCACAAAGTAAGTGTGCCTGCTGTGCCCAGGATTGTGTATAATATATCACTGTAGTCCACAATTACAATGTGTCTGGCTTAAAACAAATTATGAAATATGGGTTGCAGCGCCGTCTTCAGCTGCCTGCCCTATATGTTACAGCTAAAGTTCACACAGTCTAGTCTGTGGTGTATGGAACTTTCCAGGAGCTGCGTGACATTATAATTGCACTTACTACCGATCGGGGTGATGGGGGGGGGGGGGGGTCAGAGGTGCTGGAGGGGGTGTTGACAAATCACTTTTGGCGTCAGCGCGTCCAGTCGAGGAGTTCTTTTGAAAGAATTGCTCCCTGCTTTGACCCGTGTCCCTCACCTGCGCGCCCAATCAATGCCCGGTGCTAGTCTACAAAGGCGTCTACGAGTCAGCTGTGTTGACTCGTGATTTTTAATTTAGGCAGCTCATGAGTGCACCTACTGGGGCGGATCGTTTCGGGTAACCGAATGAGGGCTGGAGATCCTGGGAGGCAGTGGTATGTTCAGAAGAAGAGCGCCTCACACATTTACATGTTGCATGACCTTACATGATTTCTAAAAGTGTTCCTGCAGCCTGTAACGTCCCAAAGGCGAGACCAATTGGCTATGCCAATGCTTGTTTTTTCTTGGACACACTCCCTAGTTCTTATAAGCTGCAGAAGTCTTTCAAATTCAACTTCACTTGGGCATTCTCCTCAGGACACTAGAACTGTAGAACACTAGAGTGTTGAAAATGAAAACAATGAAAATTTTATTAATGTATTATCCGGTGTGGGCATAAACGATAGCGGATACAATATGACGAACAGTCCGTTACTCCTCCAGCCTGAATATTCTGCCGGTGCTGCCGCCGAATTGAAGTAACTTTATTTCAATAGATTTTCGAGAGTCTCGCTCGGCATGAACATGATTAAATAATCCCAGTGAACAGAACGTCACAAACCTTTAAATATCGCCCTGCTTTGAACATACTCTTACGGCCACGCTTATTTTTCAGATAAAATGATATGTCTTGATTGTTTGTTTTGGTATTTTGTTTAATAGTGGATTATTTTGCTTATGTAGTGCTGATTATTTAATGTGGGACACGCAATGAAAGGCAATTGATGTAATTTATTTTCTAAAAGTGGCATTTCTAAAATAGTAATGTAAAATCCAAACCACACCAGTAAGTAGGATTTATCCCCACTATTCTAAACATACCAAACCTTGCAATGCCACTCCTTTCTTATCAGGAATTACCACTTAAAAGTATAGAAGGGAATTCCCAATGCTAGCCTAGAGAAGTAGGCCTCACAGCAGTGACAAACGAAATAGGCTGTTTCTCATTACTGAGACATGCCACACATGGAGGAACATGACCAACCTTTTACTTACACAGCACCCTGCCCATAGGCTACCTAGGGCCTACTTTAGGGGGCCTATGTATAATAAAAGGAGAGTTTAAGGCTTGGAAAGTAGTATTAAATGCTAAGGCTATTTCTGTGAGTGGCGCAAGCGGTGCTGCAGGCCCACTAATATCATTTAATTTACAGCCCCTGAGTATATGAGATACACTTTTACAACGTACTTTCAAGTAAATCAGATATGCCAAACCGGTGTAAACTAATTGTACCATGTTTAGAGAAGGGCATATATTTTAGCATTGATTAGCAGTGGTAAAGTGTCCTAAAGCCAACAGAGGACGACAAGAAAAAATAGGCGGATGAAGGCAAAAAGTTTGGATAACCCTGCAGAAAGGGACAATCTTAGATGTTTTTAGCAGGCATAAACCCTGCTTGACGGCGAGGATGTGAATTGGTAGACATACTTACGAACTATACAGAATATATTCAACTAAAGACATTGTAAAATGAAATTTAAAAAGGCGAGGAACAGAGAATTGGATGTGACGGGCCTTGCTAAAAAGAAATCATGGCAAACTGACCCGAAACATGGTATGTTTGATGGTCAGTAGTGGTATGTGATTAGCTCTGTATCCTAGGAAAATGCTTGAGGTTGTTTCCGATTTCCGTTATTCAGTGCATACCAGGTTTTTAATAGGAGCATGGTACAGGGGCATACAAATGTTATATTTGCAAGCAGGTGATTGAAATTTCCTTGTACAGTTTTCTTTTAATAAACAATTTGTATTCCTGTGTCAGTTTTTATTTAAAAACATCTTTATTTTTTTAAAGTATAGCATATTTACATGTTTAAAAGACTAATCTTTTAATGAATGCGCTGGAGGATATATGTTACGGTGTTCTGCTTGGGTTTTTGGATCAGATAGAACCCGCTCAACAGAGCCTCTCTAACCCAAACCAGAACGTTTCCCCCTCCCTAGGGCCTATTCACACCTAAATAACCACATATATATACCACCTAAGGACAGGGAATTCCTATTATATATATATACCAAGACCTCTTATAATACAAGTGGCGGCCTCGCGGTCCCAAGTGGACCCAGGACTTCCTACCCAGACGGCAGCCTCAGCCTCGCGGTCCCAAATGGACCCAGGACTTCCTGCCCAGGCGGCAGCCTCAGCCTCGCGGTCCTAAATGGACCCAGGACTTCCTGCCCAGATGGCAGCCTCAGCCTCGCGGTCCCAAATGGACCCAGGACTTCCTGCCCAGACGGCAGCCTCAGCCTCGCGGTCCCAAACGGACCCAGGACTTCCTGCCCAGACGGCAGCCTTAGCCTCGCGGTCCCAAACGGACCCAGGACTTCCTACCCAGACGGCAGCCTTAGCCTCGCGGTCCCAAACGGACCCAGGACTTCCTGCCCAGACGGCAGCCTTAGCCTCGCGGTCCCAAACGGACCCAGGACTTCCTACCCAGACGGCAGCCTCAGCCTCGCGGTCCTAAATGGACCCAGGACTTCCTGCCCAGATGGCAGCCTCAGCCTCGCGGTCCCAAATGGACCCAGGACTTCCTGCCCAGACGGCAGCCTCAGCCTCGCGGTCCCAAACGGACCCAGGACTTCCTGCCCAGACGGCAGCCTTAGCCTCGCGGTCCCAAACGGACCCAGGACTTCCTACCCAGACGGCAGCCTTAGCCTCGCGGTCCCAAACGGACCCAGGACTTCCTGCCCAGACGGCAGCCTTAGCCTCGCGGTCCCAAACGGACCCAGGACTTCCTACCCAGACGGCAGCCTCAGCCTCGCGGTCCCAAACGGACCCAGGACTTCCTGCCCAGACGGCAGCCTTAGCCTCGCGGTCCCAAACGGACCCAGGACTTCCTGCCCAGACGGCAGCCTCAGCCTCGCGGTCCCAAACGGACCCAGGACTTCCTACCCAGACGGCAGCCTCAGCCTCGCGGTCCCAAACGGACCCAGGACTTCCTACCCAGACGGCAGCCTCAGCCTCGCGGTCCCAAACGGACCCAGGACTTCCTGCCCAGACGGCAGCCTCAGCCTCGCGGTCCCAAACGGACCCAGGACTTCCTACCCAGACGGCAGCCTTAGCACGAGTTCATCCTATGATTACCAGGACATACAACAAGGGAATCAGTGTTACTATTTATCAGATCACACAAGGACTGCCAGTTGAGCACAACCTGTTCCCCAGTTCGAGGGGCTCCTTTCTCCCTTATTCAGTTACCACCTACCTGATCAGGATTAACATCTGTTCATGTCAAGTCACAGCTGACTAGAAGAATAGGCTACCCTCTCATGCAAGAGCACATGTTGGTTCACTACAAACTGGATACTTTATTTAGTCATTACATCACAAGTTCATCTTATAATTACCACGACATACAACAAGGGAATCAGTGTTACTATGCATCAGATCACACAAAGACTGCTAGTTGAGCACAACCTGTTCCCCAGTTCGAGGGGCTCCTTTCTCCCTTATTCAGTTACCACTTACCTGATCAGGATTAACATCTGTTCATGTCAAGTCACAGCTGACTAGAAGAATAGGCTACCCTCTTATACAAGAACACGCAGCACATGTTGATTCACTACAAACTGGATACTTTATTTAGTCACTACATACACGCTCACAGAACATAATACATGTCACATACAACCTGCAAAGAAAAGTGAAAGATTAAGTTGTACACTCTAATAAAAAGGGGTCGACATCACCTTAGTTGTATGTAGCCTGCACTCAATGGTCATCTAGGTTCCCTTCTCGTCTGCGCCTCGGCTTCGCCTGGAAGTCACACCTCCGCAGTCACAGATCTACTCCCTTCTCTTTTTTCCGAGTCACTGGGACCTCTTCCTCATCGGCTACTCTCTTCTCTTTGGCTATTCTGTTAGAAGAATATCTGTCTCTCGGTTTTTCTCCACCTTCAAGTTTGTCAGCTGTCTTCCCTGGAATAAGTAGTAGCTTTACTGCTAACGGCCAGGTGCCGCCTACGGACTAAAAGCAAGTGCCAGTGTCTGCCTCAGACTTTCACTAATATAGATGTGCATTTTCTCATGGAAAATTCCAGCCCGTAACCTGCCGCCCACCAAATTCTTGTACTTCCCCGTGCCAAGGACACGTTCCCAGCCGGCCGGCCTGATGTAGTGTCTTCGGCATGAAGAAAAATACAATCCTTCGATAAGGGCCGGCCTGAACCGGTTCTCTCCAAGCGAATAACACCTCCTAACTAAAACACTGCCTATGACCTAGAAGCATCCCAAGCTGCCAGAGCAGGAGGAAAGATGGAGTCTCTCCCGTTTAAGGCCTACCAGGCCTGAATTCAGCACGGCTCCATGAAATACCCTCACTACAGAACAGATTACCCCTAATGCTAACGAATCTATCCCCTAGGATATGTATGCAAACCCTGATCTATGGGGAAGAACACAGGATCATGTCGAAGTGCCTAATAAATAGGCTCTATACACTACTCTAACCCTTAGACTTGAATGGAAAGAGACTGAAGTCACATTAGGTCCCTTTTAACACAAAAAAGGCCGGGAAAATCGAGCAATACATTTCACCCTTGACTTCAGTCTATTATACATTCATTAAACAGAACTAACATCGGTGGAAGAATAATATCTCTCCCGTTTAAGGCCAACCAGGCCTGAATTCAGCACGGCTCCATGAAATACCCTCACTACAGAACAGATTACCCCTAATACTAACGAATCTATCCCCTAGGATATGTGTGCAAACCCTGATCTATGGGGAAGAACACAGAATCATGTCGAAGTGCCTAATAAATAGGCTCTATACATTACTCTAACCCTTAGACTTGGATGAAAAGAGACTGAAGTCACATTAATCACCCTTCAACACAATAAGGCCGGAAAAATCGAGCAGTACATACGGTGAGGTTCAGTGAATAAATTATTTTATAATGGAGATTTATATATTCTCTACTAATCAATTAAGAAAATAGACCTATCATTAAACTGAATATACTTGAAATTATATATCAAATGGTTTTCTGATATTGATGTATTTAGTTTAATAGTTTTAATTATATTATGGCTTTGTAAGTTTTGTTCTGAACTTACTGTCAAAATTAATAAATCTTTGTACTTGCGAAGGAATCCCACATGTTGAGAGGATCCATAGCTACCCTCCCTTGTGGGATCTCCTCTACACCCCACACTTTTTTTTTTATATCTCTTGAAAGCCCCACTCCATTTTGAGATCCAGTCCATAGGCGCCTTTCCTTATGGAATCCTGTTCGTGCACCGCTTGCCTATGTTACAGCTTTCAGTGCTCCCTCATTTATGGAATCCTGCCCAGTGTGCTCCCTCTCTTTTGAGATCCCATCGAAAGCCTCTGCTTTCTTGTGGTATATTATCCACTGCCCCACTCCCTTGTGCCATGCTCTTTAGCACCCAGTAGTATTCTCTATATCACAGCCATATGGGAACTCCTCAAGTCTCATATCTTTCTCTTATGGGGTGCCGTTTAGAATCACACTACTTTCAGCATCAGTTGCACAGCAAATTAATGATTTTGTTTATAAATAGTATTTATATCATCATTAAGTAATATTTCAGTCAGAAATTTACTTTAGGACTGGTTTTTATTTTGGTACGCAGGTTGTAGATGGTTTGGGTGGAACTACAAGAAGCCATTAAGGTTTTTAACGATACGTTACATAAGAAGTTGTACAATGGCAAGCAATCCATGTAACTGGAAGCAATGCAGTTCCTATACAGTCAACCAACACAACGGGCAGAGACATTCTAGAATGGGAGTATTTTCACACAATCCTCATATTTAAAGTGCTAGGCCATTTCTATGCGAATAGTTAATTTCCCTAGTTATCAAGTTTTAAGTGGAGGAGGTGGGGCTAAGTGCTGTTTTGATTTGCTCTTACTTTATTCTGGCACTGTTATACAATAGTGTGTGTTCCAGTGTGTGAACCCAAGAAGCTGGAAAGACCATTATCTGGACGGCATTTACTGCAGTTTTGTGGTAATTAGGAATTGGTGATTGGCTAATCTTAGGTTGCATTAGGGGATCTAGCTGGATAAGTTATCAGAGTTAACCTTGGAATGTAACGGGATTGGCTTTGAAGACGATGTTAGACGTTTGCAATTGCCCTGTTTTTAGCAGGCATGAACCCTGCTTGATGGTGAGGATGTGAAGTAGTTGGTGCGCTTGGGAGGTTGTGTCTTGGAGAGAACTTTAAGGCCATGCCAAGGAATGATTCATAATGCCCGCAAAAAACGTTCAATACTCCAGTTTGCTGATAAATAGTAATATGGGGGAAGTAGAATGCAGATGGAATTTGCCTATATTTAGTATTTGATATTGTGCTGTAGTTGTGATGGTGATGCATATTGTGGTTAACAATAACACCCTGATTTTTTGCTGACGTGCGAAGATCGGTGTGTCTGGAGGAAAGTTGATACAGTTATTGGTATAGGTAGTCCTAGAGGAGGAGGGAGAAAGTATAAGATCTCTGTGTTAGATGGGTTTATTGTAAGAAAGGCGTACGGCTATTGAATGGGGAAAGGGCAGCAAGACAATCGAATATACTTGATTATAGAACGCCTGCAAAATTAGGGAAATGGAAGAATAGTTGAGTGCCATCTGCAAGAGAGCCCAAAAGAGAAGATGAGACTGATTATGGTAGGTAGCATGAAAAGCAGGGAATGCCCAGCACAAAGCCTTGGGGAAGTCTAGTGGAGTGGGAATTGATCTGTTGGGTTGCCAGTCCTTTTCTGAAAGAGAGCCCAAAAGAGAAGATGACTGAGGTTGGTAGGTAGCTTAAAAAGCAGAGAATGCCCAGCTCAAAGCCTTGGGGAAGTCTAGTGGAGTGGGAATTGATCTGTTGGGTTGCCAGTCATCAGAAAAGGACTGGCCTCAGAAGTAGAGTAAAACAGTTGAGTGCTGAACCACCAGCTGATGTTAGAGTGCAGTGTGAGGAAACCTGAACGATGTTGAAAGCTGTTTATGAATCAAGGGTTGTGATGGTCAGTGAGAGGTAGGTTGTTATGATGAGCAGAGTGATGTGAGTGCTGTTTCATTGGAGAGGAGAACACACAAGGTAGTTTGGAAGGGATATCGCAGATTGTTAGAATTGAGATTGAGGGTCAGTTAGTTGAGTACCAGCCATTTAAGTATTTTCGAAGAGAAAGGGATTTGAAAGACTGGGCAGTAGTTGTATGGTGGAAGGATTTGCTTTTTCTAATGTTTGTGACTTCACCCTTCAGTTTTTTAGTTCTCTCATTTTAGATTGATTGTTTTGGGCTTAAAAGAACACTGCATTTTACAGCCTATTTTCCTACATTATAAAATACTACCCCAGCACCACCACCTTTACCCCATTTTGGGCGCATCATCAGATCACCTTTCTAGATGCTTGCTTTATAGCGAAGGCTGTGCTGTTTTGATTCTTCTTCTTCCATACAGTTTCACAGAGGCACAGGTTGTGGCTTCCTGCAACTGTCCAGGAAAAGCTGTGGCTTCCGTGAATGTACAGTGGATGATCACCATACATTTTTTTTAATGCATATCAAACGCTTGCATTTGTACAGTTTTGGCCTCTTGTTAATTAATGTTTAGTAGTTTACCCTATTGTACTATCTCCTTTCTGTCATCCTTCCCAAGCGCCAAGGTGTCCTCTGCTGATGTGCACCCCAAGAAACAAAGTAATAGCTCTTGCCTGGACAACTTTTACTGGTCTTGTTTCAGCCACTAACATATGTTTTCTCTTCCTCAGAATACTCCCCAGAATTTATTCTGGTTCCAAAAAACGATGTTCAATGGGACTCGCCTCTCTTTGAAGTGTAAGCAACTTTTATATTTCTCTTGAATGACTGTACATTTGTTATTTTTACCTATTTTAGAAAGGGAAATGGAACTAGAAGCAGTAGCCAACAAATTAAGGGCTGTCTGTGCTGCTACATCTACATTCCGATTTATTGCACCCAACCTCCTGAAGTACTACGTCCTACTGATAAAGTTTCTGGTATTGGTTCAATGTGAATCTCTTACAGAAACACACTGCACATCCTGCTATTGTATGGTGACCTCCAAGAGTATCCTCACTACTCTATTTTGCCCTACTCACAATAATACAAGCATTGTAGTTCTGTGACCTACACATACAACTTCTTCACTAGTTCTGTGTATAAAAAGTAATGTCATCAATACGGTTGAAATATAATAGAAAGCTCCACATTTCAGTGCTGTTATTCCAACATCTGTGATGTTGTGTTGACCACACAGCCCCTCCTGTGGTATATTGATGTTATCCACACTCGAAAACCTGCTACTCTAATACTGACCACATAGATTTTCATGTGATTTGTAGTACTGTGATTCTCTAACAAAAGCACTCCTTGTATGTATATGTGTGTGTGTATGTATGTATGTATGTATATATATATATATTCACTTAAAAAACCATAGGTTTCACACGTGTTATAGTTAGGTGGACATTTCACTCGTAAAAAACCAATGAAATTCCCCCGTTATAGTTAGTTCAGATAACTAACTTGCGCGCCCGCAATCCACTGCTCATGACGTCACATATTACATCACTCATGACTTGGTCAGTGGCATCACTCATGACATCATCCTTGTGATAGAGTGGCGGTCGCGCGAGTTATAGTTATCTGAACTAACTATTACTGGGGAATTTCATTGTTTTTTTTACGAGTGAAATATCCACCTAACTATAACATGTGTGAAACCTATGGTTTTTTAAGTGAATTTGCAAGGTTTTTTAAATGCTAATTCCTAACTATAACGTGTGTGAAACCTATGGTTTTTTCAGTGAATTTGTACAGTTTTTTAAATGCTAAGTTATGTATGTATTATTATATTTTTTATATATTTATTTTACAATAAACTACGTATTAAAAGTTTTTTTTTTTTTTTTTTTTAGGGGTTTTCACGGTGCGCGCACCGTGCGCGCACCCCGCGATTTAAAAATAAAAATAAATTAAAATGTTTTTTTCTGCCTTCGGGGTCCTTCAGGTACCCCCTGACAAAGGCTAGGGGGTCAGGAACTCTCTACCCTGCCCCCTTTTCTCGTTCGCCACCTTCCTTTTTCACTCTTGCACTCAAAACAAACAAAATGGCGGCCGACACTTCCTGATTTCGACCGATTCGAACGTTGGCTGACATTTAACCACCAATCAGAATTACGCTCGCGCACGTAAGGGTGCGCGCACGGTGAGCGGCTATAGATATTTATGTGCTTTTAACTAAATTTTCTCAGGAACTACTGAACAGATTGACTCCATATATGCAAAAGGCACTTCCCTGACCTGAGGACTACCTCTTTGCCAAATTTCAAGTAATTCTGTTCAGCCGTTCGGGCTGTACCTTCGACTAAAGGTCCTATGGGAAAATGCATGGGGAAAAGGCGTTTTGGGACCCCCCTTTTTTCTCGGCCCCCGCTTGACGAATCCCCCCGAGACTTTCAGGGTAGGAGCTGAGCGGAGCGCCCCATTAGTTTTGAAAATATAGCGAAGATTCGTCAACCGGCGCCAAAGTTATTCAAAATAGAATTTTGAGATTTCCTATGGAAACACGGTCCTAACTATAACTATCTACTGGCGACCGCCAGTAGATTATTTATATATATATATATTAAAGCTCCGTGGGGATCCAACGATTTGAGCCGCACTCGAGACCACAGACGCTTTTTTCCCCATAAAAGCATTTATTGGTGCGAGCTGTAACACACTCCAGTCCTTTACAAGCAGTTAGCCGCCACCTGACGCGTTTCGAGATTTACTCTTCTTCAAAGGTAGTCGCGGTTAAAAAGGAGCATGAGGCTGCAGCGTCCTAAATATCACTATCGTGCGCCCTGATTGGGCCGCTCATGATGAGGCAGCACGTTGCATTGTGGATTATGCAGTCTTTTACTTTCCTTAGATGGATGTCCTTTTGTAATCCCTGCTAAGATAAAGCTCGCAAATGAGCCCCAGAGTGCCTTCGAACTCCAATCCAGAAGTCTGTGTTCCACTTTGAGTCCCGTAACATCGGGCTCTATGGCCCCCTTCTTCTAGGGTGGTGCTGGCTCGACGGCGGGACAGCCGCCTAATATTAAAGCTCCGTGGGGATCCAACGATTTGAGCCGCACTCGAGACCACAGACGCTTTTTTCCCCATGAAAGCATTTATTGGTGCGAGCTGTAACACACACCAGTCCTTTACAAGCAGTTAGCCGCCACCTGACGCGTTTCGAGATTTACTCTTCTTCAAAGGTAGTCGCGGTTAAAAAGGAACTGTTCAGTAGTTCCGGAGAAAATTGCATTAAAAAACACATACATATCTATAGCCGCGCACCCTAACGTGCGCGAGCGGAATTCTGATTGGTTGTTACATGTCAGTCAACGTTCGGTCGGAATCAGGAAGTGTCGGCCGCCATTTTGTTTGTTTTCAGTGCGAGAGTGGAAAAGGAAGGTGGCGAACGTGAAAAGGGGGCAGGGTAGAGAGTTCCTGACCCCCTAGCCTTGGTCAGGGGCTCCCTGAAGGACCCCGAAGGCAGAAAAAAACATTTAAATGTTTTTTTTTTAAATCGCGGGGGTGCGCGCACGGTGAAAAACCATTAAAAAAAATAAAAAAAATTTAATGCGTAGTTTATTGAAAAACAAATGTATTAAAAAAAAAATAATACATACATAAGTTAGCATTTAAAAAACCATACAAATTCACTGAAAAAACCATAGGTTTCACACACGTTATAGTTAGGAATTAGCATTTAAAAAACCTTGCAAATTCACTTAAAAAACCATAGGTTTCACACATGTTATAGTTAGGTGGATATTTCACTCGTAAAAAACCAATGAAATTCCCCCGTTATAGTTAGTTGAGATAACTATAACTCGCGCGACCGCCACTCTATCACAAGGATGATGTCATCAGTGATGTCATGAGTGATGCCACTGACCATGTCATGAATGATGTAATATGTGACGTCATGAGCAGAGGATTGCGGGCGCGCGAGTTCTAGTTATCTCAACTAACTATAACGGGGGAATTTCATTGTTTTTTTTTGGTGAAATATCCACCCAACTATAACATGTGTGAAACCTATGGTTTTTTAAGTGAATATATATATATATATAAATATATATATTCTTTCTCTTTCTCTCGACCACAGTCACAGTGCCACCTTCTGTTGGAAGACTGTGGCTTACCCATAGTATACGTTTGATCGCTGTTACAACATGTCCTGTTTTTGTAGTATTATGACCCTCCAAAAAAACTCCTGAGGTAGTAGTGCTGTATTACAAACAACACCCTCTGCTATTTTGTGGCCCACTTACACAGCATCAGCAGCTAGGTAGTGTTACCTACATACAGAGGTTGTTCTGTTCTTCTACTGCAAATCCTGCACATTTATCCTCTTCCACTACTGTTTCTTTTTAATACAACCCCCCACTACTAAGGTACTGTGCCCAGATTGTGTCCCTCTTATGCAGTGAGCTTATTGGCTGGTATGTTAGTGTTATTGTGATTTTTTTAAAAAATTGTTGAGAAGGAAACATTCAATTTTGGTTACACTGGGATGATAATGTGTCATTCTATGATGCTTAATATTAAGCACAAAGGTTTGAAGAGATACTGTTGATCAGAAATGTCCCCTGTGTGGTATATGGGTGTTTACCTTGCCCTGAGGGACCCCGCTGCATTTGAAACTGGTATCCTGACTTTTTATTTGCCGAGCTGTTTTGCTAATCTAGCATATTCACGGACACTTAGACCTTTTCTTGGTAATGCTAAGGTACAGAGAAGGTTCTGTGACCTTGTGAGCTACACTAGTTGTGTCCTCTTGTCGACATGGGACTACTCTATATGTCTTGGCTTGTTGACCTAAAGAGGTGATTTCTGCATGCCGAGTTTTGTGAGTGAATAGTCTTGAACATACCTTATTTCTGTGTCAGAAAGTTGTGTTGCCTACCAGCCCCATTTTAAAGTTCGCTTCAACGTCTCCTTCAGATCCTCACGCTGACATACAGTGGTGATGTTGAATGAGTGTGTGCACTATACATGTGTGGCCCATACAAGACAAGAGACTTTTTTATGCAGTTTGAGAATGTTTTTTGGGCCAGTAGGATCCATTTTGGATGACTCCTGTTTTAGAATGCTACAAAATGGAAGATGGATCCAACTTCTCTAGACAATTGGAGTGTATTGTTTGCATTCCTGTGGCTGTAGGGTGGAGACTCAGATACTGAAGTGAGGAAGGATGGAGAGAGAGAGCTACCCATAGAAATTCTGTGAGGACTTTTTTGCAAGAGACTGCTGGTTAGATTTTCTTGAGCCCTGCCATTTAGCAAGGGAGTGGAGTCTGTTAAAAACAGAGAAGTTTCTACGTGCGGTCTGCCCGTTTCCTTTGTACCGGATTGCTTCTTTAGCAAGTCTGATGACAGCCAGGCGGTAGTCTCTGCACTTCATTGCCTCTGTTTTGGATACTCCTGTTTGATGCCATAATCCTCTCTACCTGCTGTAAGAGCCATCAGCTTGCACAAAGGCTTTGTCTTTACTACTGATAGAAAATTACATGAATGGGAACCATCCAGAAACCAGATCTGAAGCCTTAGACTGTGGATTCACTTCCTTTGTCTAGAAAATTAGTATAATAGTGGGATCCAAACTGCCCTTCTTTGTTCCTATTGCATATTCTTATTGACCAAGAAAGGGAGTGCTCGACAGAGTACTTGAAGAGCTGCCCTAGGACAGGGCTGTTGTCCACCTGACAGCCAGTCTCCCAAAGGTGAGGGGACATTATCCAACGTCTGGGGACATTTATTGTATGCCTAATGCCTATAAGCCTGCTGCTCGGAGAGGGAAGGAGAGTGTCAGATACTGCAGCATGTGAGCATGTGCAGAAGCCCAGCCGTGCTCCTGGTGTGTGGAGCACCCAGAAAAGCCAACTGCAAAACGGGAACATTTACCAGACCTACCTGAGTAGTTGCCTAGTTTCCTAGAGCATGGCTCTTTAAGTAAACTGTGAAAATAAACTTTGAGCTAGTCAACAATGTGCTGTACGGCAATCCTGCAGTGTGCCCAAAGGTCTGATGCTGCTGATATGGAGCATATTCATTAAGAAGCTATTTCTTGAGACGGAGATCTGCCCTGGCCCATCGACCCCAAATGCTGAAGACTAGCACAAATCAGTCCAGCCTGCTGCGATGAAACCTTCAGCGTTATGAGAGAACAGTAAGACAGCTGCTGCTTTAAGCAGATATTCGCGCCAACCAGCACTAGTGTATGTGTCTCAGCTGAGCAGGTAACTAAAGACCCTGCTTCCAAAGACTGAATGACTGTATCGCAAACTTAGAGATAATCCTGCAGTAGGAAGTTATCTGTGCCAGTGAGACTCTTTGGACTTAAGAACTGCTGATGCAGCAACAGCTTAAGGGGAAGCCTAAAACAGACATTAGTGGTCACTGTGGAGTTTGGTGCAGGGCATCAAATAAGTTGTAACCCTTTAGGAGACGGTGAGCGAGATCGTTTAACCTTTTAGTCATAATAACAGTAATTTTGCAGTATCCTATTCTGCTGTGATATTAAAAGACCTTCCTTATCCTCAAAAAAACTGGCACTGGGATGGCCAGTGATTTACTGTGTCCTTTGTTCGACTGTTGAGTTCTGAGTCTCTGCCCCAAAACTACCTCCCTGAGAAGCCTGTAACTGTCCGCCCCGCCACCCTTAGAGTCAAGGGAAAGATGGGTGTACTTGTCCCAGTTTGCAGAGCCAGTGAAGAATGGACTCCAGGACACCATAGGCAAAACACTCCAATGATCATGGTTGTGGCCCAGTAGTTGCTGGTTGAATTGTGCCCCTTCCCCCTAAACTGCGTCCTATAATTTCCAGTTCTCCCAGAAGCCCTGAGAAATGAGTAAACGTACACATGACTTCAATCAGCCAATCCAGTCCATCCATATTAGTAGACCGATTCACAAATGTGTCCTCTTTGTTTGCTCAGCCAGTGCAGCTAGTCAGAGACTATTAGTAGTAGTACTAGTAGCATTGGTATTTTTATTATTACTTATTATTATTCTATATTGTGCACAGATACCAAGAGTTGTTAGAGGACTTTATATATAAATAGATTGACCAACGGATTATATTGGGATAGGGAAGAGAATTAATGCACCTAATCAGGATAAATAAATGAGGCCAATACATAACACAATGCCATGAAAAGTGTAGATTGTTCACTAGCACAGGATTTGCCTGTATTGAAGTGGCTGCCTTTGCAGTAGGATATCTGCGTAGCAGGGCACCTGGTTACAGCTCATGTCCACAACTGCCACTTTGTCATGTCCATGTAGTACTTCAAGACCAGGGGAAAGAGAGGCATAGTTTGGGAAGCCTTTATGACCTCAAATATGAAATACCGTTTATCTGAGCTGCCAGAAGCAAAGAAAGAGGGGTGATTTGTCCAGGAAAATTACCATATACTAGATGGAGAGCGTGATTGCTTGATATAAGACATTTTTTCATTTATTTGGCAGGGTTTTGGGATAATGATTTTAATGGTAATGTTTGTGCTTATTCATCATCCTTGTCACCTGTCTTCACATGCCTTATCTTTCAGGAGCACATAACCGATTTAACCTTATATCTAATGTTTTTGTGAATGTTACAAAGATACGTTCTGTAGTGTGAAGTGATGCTGAAAAATACATATACAGCATTCTTATGTGCAGGGTATGGCAAACTATACAAACACTAGAAATTCTAAACTTATAGTTATAACTTAAATCTATAATTTGCGCACCACATTCAATTTACTATAAGTTGTGCTCCACTGGTCAGTCTGGTCACCTCACTTACCACACTAATTAACTGTGGTTGTCATATAGTGAAAAGGAGTATCGTGGAGTGACATGTCGTACAGTTGAGTGTTGTATAGTGGAACTTTGTTGACTGTAGTATCATGTTGTGGAGTGCCATCGAGTAAACTGTTGTACATTGCATAGTGTGGAGTAGAATGTTGTACAATGCAGTGGAGTAGTGTGTTGTACAGTTCAGTATTGTGGAGTAGAGTGGCGTGTCGTACAGTGGAGTGTGGTACAGTGGTGGAGTGCCATGTCATAGTGGCGTAGAGTAGAGGAGTAAAGTGGCATGTGCTAGATTGTCATATAGTGGTGTAGAGTGGATTGGCATAAAGCGGAATAGAGTGTAGTACACTCTTGTGGTGTGCATTTGCATATAGTACAGCAGGTTCTCGAATAGTTGAGCAACGTAGAGTGGACTGTCGTACTGTGGCATAGAGTGAGGCAAAGTGTAGTGGAATAGGGTGAAGTTGGGTAACGTAGTGTTTAATAAGGTATAATAGAGTGTATTTGCGTATCGTATTGTGGGGTAGCATAGTGTCAAGTAAAGGGTTATAAATTGAAGCGGCGCTTCGTACAGTGGAGTGATGTAGAGGGTTGGAAAGTGTATTAGAGTGTAGTAGAGTGTTCTACACTGGAGTGTACAGACAGAGTGAAGTACAGAGATGTACAGTGGAGTGTACAGGGATAAAGTGGCATAGAGTGTAGTAGAGTAGAGTTGAAGAGAGTGTGGAGTGGGTAGAGTGGAGCGGTGAAAAGTAAAGGATCATACAATGGAGTGGAGTTTAGTGGATTTGCGTAGGATAGAGTGGAGTAAAGTGTAATGGAGTGGAGTGCTATGTTGTAGTGTCAAGTGGAGTAGAATGGCCTGGCATATCGTACAGTGGAGTAAAGTGTCATATGGTGGAGTGCTGTGTTGTGCAATGGAGTGGACTTGTGTGTTGTAGAGTGCCACAGAGTGGATTAGAATGTTCTGCAATGGAGTAAAGTAGAGTGGGGGAAAGAGTGTTAGATTGGGTGGCATAGAGTAGGGTGGAGTGGTGTCGACTGGAGTAGTGAAGTGGGGTCGTGTTTCCTAGAGTAGAGTGCACTAAAGAGGGAGTTGCGTAGAGTGGAGTGTCGTACAGTGGCATAGAGTAAATTAGAGTGGCACACACTTGGATAAACTGGAGTACACTGTTGTACAGTGGAGTGCTGTGTAGTGGAATATTGTGTCGTGGAGTTGGGTTGAGTGGCGTAAAGTGGCGTACAGTGAAACAGCACTGAGTGGTGTACAGTGAAGTGTCATGTTGTACGCTATTGGAAAGTGTTGTTGCGTAGAGTGTAGTGGCATAGAGTGGATTGACGTACAATGGAGGGGACTGCTGTGAGGCTCAAAAAGGTGTTATCCAATAGGCGGGTGAAGAAACAGATTGTTTCCCCCTGATTTGGAGAAGGATGAGAGAAGGATTAGGCTTTTGGAAGGCCAAGGAGTGGGGATCGTGCTTGTTAGGGGTAAAAAGAGCCGTTCATTGACACCAGACATGGGCTACTTGGAGGCAGACAGGGGACTAAAGAGTGTGTGTTCGCTCAAACATTCGGCTATCTTGTTTGAGATGAGACCGGCTAGAGGGATGGAGAATAAACAAAAATATTCATACTTCCGTCCCCCAATTTAGTGGGGAAACCGGATGGAGGAGGCAGAAATGCTAACTGAAGGGTGGAGCAGACAAAACGCCATGATCTGAAGATGTAGACAGTGAAAACTGGTAGGGGCAAAAATTGGTGCGCCTGAAAACTGGGCATATAATAGAACCTGACAGTGGGCGAGTGGGAGCCGGGGAAAAGGGGATGGAATGGCAGCTGGACAGATGGGGGGGGGGCGGGGGGGAATCCAACAGAGGGAATGGCATACTGGTCACCGATGAGTGGAAAAGATGACAGAAGCTTGCATGGTGGCCAATTTAGGGGTCTTTAATAAAGCAGGATGAGTATAAATACTTACCAGGTAAGTGGAGGGGCAAATAATTAAAGATGACAGATTGAGAAGAATTGACACGGGTAGACCATAAATAGTGAGCAAACAGGAGAACCTGATCCGGTCTGTGTAGACAGCTAAACCCAATAAGCCAACAACAGGGGGCAAACTAAGGACACATCACATGGGGGCACTAGCACAAAAGGCTGACAGAAACTCAAAGAGATGGGTAGGACAGTTGAAACCAATATATACTGGTGAACAGTTGAATCAGAATAGGACATACTGTAGAAACCTTCAAGAATGGGTGGGACAATGAGAGAAACTCACAAAAGACAGAAAAAAGCAACAGAAAAGAGAGGAAATTATAAAAGCAGTGTCAGAAAGGGGAAAAATCAAAGGCAGATACAAGAAAGTATTGGGTAGACCAGGAACCCAGAGAGGGGGAAGCAATGGGGAAACTGACAAATTGAGGACAAATGGTAAACCTACAAATCGTAAGTGAGGCAGACAAGGGTCTTTAGCTGTGTTGGATAAGAGAAGGGAATATGAGGTGCTTTTTTAGGTTTGACCTGTGCTCATGGGAAGCAGAGTGCTGCAGATTTGGGGTCATTGACAGCACTGTGTGCAACTGCAGATCTAAATTAGTAAGCGCTGTTACATATAATCTTAGAGGGGGCTTGGTAGATCTGCAGACTATCTTCTATTGCGGCTCTAAACTGGGTTGTTCAAATAGTACACTCTAATACACACTATCCACATGCTTTTTTTCCTCCCTTTCTATGTACCACTTTCTTAAGACATTTTGTTATTTATTTCTTTTCAGTTTCCTGTGCACCTGCAGTAAATCTCACCGTGTTATGGTACCTGAGGAGTCTCCATTGCCTGGATGATGTGAAAAATGTGAGGCACATTTGCGTACTTTGTGGAAACTGTTAAAATGTAATGTTATGTATTATAAATAGATATTTTAAAGTGTGTGTAACACCATTTAGAGTACATATTGTGTTCGAAAGAAGCATGCTGAAATGATTGATTTGTTAGAAATGTCCCACCAGTGTGAATCAAAGGGAGCTTTGAAGAATTGAAAACTGTGTATAATCTTTTTGAGAATAGTGTCTATTGATAATTGTTGATATACGTGAGTTTGAATGTATTGTCTGTGTGTACATGTTTTTTAGCTATTTGAAAGATATTTAAGTCACTATATATGTATAGAAAATTGTTGAAACCTATTATCCATTATGTAAACTTGTATGAAGTAGAGTTGAAAATAAATAAGTTGGATTAATTGACTGAGTCTGTCCACATTTGATTGAATCAATTGGCCAGGTGGGAAATCTTTTTGATAACATGTGAAATGCGTATATAGAGCTCACAGCTCCTTGGTCTAAACTGAATTTGTTATTAGGTTCTTGTTCATTAGTGTTTGTTTTCTCCTAACCAGGTTTTCTGAGACACTCCGTGCGGCCCGATTAGATTTTTGCTTTGGAAATGATTTACAAGATAGTTGACAAGGGAGTGTTGTGATATGCCTGGTTGCCTTTCAACAGTCCAGATGCAGTAATCATCTTGCTAAACGGCAGTGACTCTTGACATCTTAGTATTTCAATCATTTTATTAAAGTGTGAAAATATACCAACATTTACATCTAATTCTTTCCCAACCAAATTTCCTTTAGTAATTTATTTCCAACTTTCTTATATCTTACTGTTTTTTCCCTATTTAAACAGAGAAACCTATAGGTCACTGAGGAGGCGAGGCAGAAAATAGTGGAGATTTACTTCTGCTTATCTCAAGATCTAAAACTCTCAAACAGAATTCTTTTTTCTAGAGTCCAAGCACCAAGAACTCAGTCAAAACGCCAACCTGAACCAGGTGGACTGCAGCCAATACAAACCCACTGAGCAATGTTTGTATAACCTGTGTTTCTGGGAACGATCCGTCCCATGAGACGGGACAGTGTCAATTAACAGAAACCCAGATCCTCTTTTATAAATGAATCACGGACTCAAGCAGCACTAGAAGGCATAATTTGCCTTTTAAAATGTTTATTTTAAAATCATAGTGCATAATCACACAGAGGATAAACATTTTATAGCGGCACAGAAGTTTAGGATTTGTGAGAACAGCAAAAAATATAACATTATTATTTTATTAACACTAACCCCCTCTTTTGCTGCTTTAAGACACAATGCTAGTTCTATCAGATTAGCAAATAACCCATCTATTCTGAGTTTCAAAGATGATGTGAATTTCCAATCCTGATTGAGAACAATGAAGCCTATTGTACCCTCTGAATAGCAAGCCTGCAGTTTAGGTCACCAAGGCAGCTGTGATTATTGAAGGATAAACACAGCGAATGCAGCAGCCAGTGAAGGCCACTTGCCTCAAAGTAGCTTCGGAATAAGATGGAGGGGGCTAAAGTTGTGCCCGTTCTGTTCTTATGTCACCAGTGTGAAGACCCTCTCTAACTCTTAGCTCTGTATACAGTTTTATAAGACTTAAGACGCATGTTGAAGACCTTTAGAATAAACAATATACATATATATGGAGCGGCAAACTGCCATTTCAGCTGTTTTAAAGTAGTCAGCTGTATACTTTTTGAGAGACAACAAAGTGAAACATGCAACTAGTAACCTTCTAGAATTCTATTTGTTAATAATTAATAACAATAATGGATAACCATGATATGCTCAGCAGAAATGATTAAATATCATGAAGCTATTCGCATAAGCCTGATTATCATATTTACATGAAAATACTTGAAGGAATAAAACCACATCCCAAGGATGTGCATTTGATAGTCCTACTTTTTCACTTCTTAATTATCTACCATGTATTCATATAAAAGTGAGCGATCCATGAAAGGAAAAACTTAGTGCTTACCATAGGTGGTTTCAGGTGGTGGTCACCAGCAGTCATTTTTTGGGGACTAGGGCTTATTTTTCATCCGCAGACTTTGAAACAGACCAAGAGACAAAGGTAGAACAAGCATTTGCAATGCAATAGGTCTCGCATTTACTAGAGTTTGAGGTATTGGCATTGTAAATGACAATGCCTTTTATTTACTTGAAGCAAATCCATTTTTGTGGTAAATGAAGCTAATGGGAAGTTAGGAGAGGATGTGAGGTGTAAGACTGTGCCCTGGTACAGGAGAGGAGATGCTAGAGAGGGAGGTTGGACTTGGAGGTGCAGGATGAAGGGCGAAGAGGGACAGTGGGGAGGAAGCAAACAAGGGTGAGCCATCACGGAGGGAAGTGGGGAGGAAGCACACATGGGTGAGCACATCACGGAGGGAAGTGGGGAGGAAGCACATTGCGGAGGGAAGTGGGGAGGAAGCGCACACGGTGAGCACAAGACGGAGGGAAGTGGGGAGAAAGCACACATGGACGAGCACATCACGGAGGAAAGTGGGAGGAAGCACACAGGGTGAGCACATCACGGAGGGAATCGGGGAGGAAGCACACAAGGGTGAGCACTTTACGGAGGGAAGTGGGGAGGAAGCACACTAGGGTGAGCACATCACGAAGGGAAGTGGGGAGGAAGCACACATGGGTGAGGACATCACGGAGGGAAGTAGGAGGAGTACACATGGGTGAGCACATTACGGAGGGAAGTGAGGAGGAGTACACATGGGTGAGCACATTACGGAGGGAAGTGGGGAGGAAGCACACATGGGTGAGCACATCACGGAGAGAAGTGGGGAGGAAGCACACAGGGTGAGCACATGACGGAGGGAATTGAGGAGTAAGCACACAAGGGTGAGCACATCACGGAGAGCATCCTTTCAGTCTCTCCCTTACCAGGGGCCCTGTTCTGTTCTTATCACATGTACAAGTCACTTCACTGCTGAACCAGGACACGGCAGAGACACCAAGGGGATTGATTCACTCTCTTTACGCCCCCCTCCCCACACACTCCCCTTGTCCTAGCACTCTGGACACCGGGACAGCCAGACCTAATAGTTCTGTTAACAGAAGGAAGCTCCTACAGTCATTGAAGGGGACTCTCTCCCGTCCCTCTCGTCTATCCTCTGCCCGGGCTCTCTGCACCCCGAGACCTCGCCTGGAGGGGTGGAATGCCCACCCTGTGACTGCCTGCAGTGGTACCGCTCGTCGGTGCACTCTTCCCCTCCCCAACTGCCTGTCATTTCCTGACGTTCTCTGTCCCTGCTGCCTGTGCACACATAGGCATTCCTCGCTGCCTAGGCGCCTGTCACAGACTCTGCTTCTCCTGGGACAGTGGGGCACGGCGTCTTCACTGAAGGGAGTGCAGTGGTGATCCTGAGGCTGCCTGCTGTTCCACTCTTATGTGTACTCTCACCCTGGCTGCCTGTGGCTTTCAATCTTCCTTTAGCCCTCCTCCCTGTAAACAAGGAGGCATTCCCATGTGCACACAGATATTCCTCATTCTCTAGGCGCTAGCCCCAGCTTCGGCCACTCCTGAGATACAAGGGTGCAGCGTTTCCACTGACAGGAGTGCAGCTCTGACCCGTTGGCTGTCTGTTGTGGTTCCACTCGCGAACGCCTCCTCCCCCCCCATCTGTCTGTGACTTCCTATCCTGTATGCCTGCTGCCTGTGCACACGGAGGCATTCCTCACTCTCTAGCTGCCTGTCACGCATGCGAGAGGAGACGCAAGCACTTCCACTGAAGGGAGTGCAGCGCTGACCCTGCGGCTGTCTTGTCGTGGTTCCACTCGTGGGTGACCCCTCCACCCATCTGTCTGTGACTTCTATCATACGTGCCTGCTGCCTGTGCACACTCTGACATTCCTCACTCTCTAGCTGCCTGTCACTCTTGAGAGAGCAGGACAGATCACTTCCACTGCAGGGAGTGCAGCTCTGACCCGTTGGCTGTGTGTCTTGGTTCCACTCGTGGCCGACCCCTCCCCCCATCTGTCTGTGACTTCCTATCCTGTGTGCCTGCTGCCTGTGCACACAAAGGCATTCCTCGCTCTCTAGCTGCCTGTCACTCCTGAGAGAGCAGGGCAGATCACTTCCACCGACTGGAGTGCAGCGCAGAACAGACCCTGTGGCCTCCTGCCGTGGGTCGTCTCCTTCCTACCTCTCTGGCCCGGCCTGGCAGGGAACCCTGGCTGGCTGCAAACAGCCGCGCATGGTCGCTTGGCGCGTGTTGTGTTCAGTCCTCGTGCATATGGCTGTAGCGTCTGGCAGGCTGCTTCAGTGCGCTTGTGTGTATGGCATGGAGTCACGGCAGTGCACTTCTACCTGTACAATGCGCACTCAGAGAAATTTATGGCTGTTGTAATATACGTATATCTGCAGGCAGTACGTGTGTATACATCTCTATGAATCAACACGTGTATACATCAACTCACTTTCTATAAATCTTAAATATTTTAATTTATATAAATGTACATATCTGTGCGTGTATATCAGTAAATAGATATTCACTAACAGCAGACGCCGATCAAGCGATCGAGAAAGCAATGGCTATTGTAAAAAAAAAAAAACGCCCGAGAGTGGTGCGCGCCCCACAGCGAAACATGTGGTTTCAATTATCGTGCCTGTGTGTGGGCACGATAATTGAAACAACATGGCCTTTGGTGCGCGTACTAGACACCAATAGGCCAGGGGCGGAGCAATGCACCCGCCTTTGGCCTATTGTGTGCTCTTTTTGGAAAAAACACGCACGCAAAGGCCAATAGCGGGGCACAAAAGGAAAAGCACATGCACAAGCGTGTGCGATTCCTGGCTCAGTTTTGGAACCCCGGACAAAAGGACTCTCGCTGCGCGAGCAGTCCTGCGCACTGCATCGCTAGGCGCGAGACCTAAAAAGGAGAAGAAAGGGTGATGCTCAAAATGGGAATACTTGATGTATGTAGAGAGCATAGATGGCAATTAACCTGTGAGAGTGATAAAAAGAGACCGGATGTGTAGGATTACTGAGTTACGAATAGCAGCTGTGACCATAATCCCTGTTCACTTTTATCAGTCCACTCTAGTTGTCCTAAATGAAAGCTAGGTGCAAGCTAAATACAGGACCCAGCTGCTAAGTATACTTGATAAGTTTGTGGCAAAGCTAAGAAATTTGAACACATTATATTCTATCAGGCTCTACTCTTCAAGCAATCAATACGCATGTGAATCTGGTAAATAAAGAAATTATGGACCTGTAGATAATGTAATTGTTTATCTTTCTTGATTTAGATTTATTGATTCAGTTTCCTTCTTTACAATGTTACAAAGTTAAGCGTTGATCAGTCTGTCGCGTTTCTCCATGAATACCGGACTCTTTCAAGGCTGTAGATGACAGACAAAATATAAAATCACTTTAGGTAATCACATCAAATGCCCACATAACATGACTTGATTTCAAATCATTAATATAATGACAAGAAATAATCTCATTTTCATGCTGCCGTCTTGACTCTTCCCTAATATTCAATAGCAAAATTGCAAGTAACTTTATTTAAACATAAACATTCATTACATAGCACCAATGAAAGTGAAGCATTCCAGACTATAAAATGTGTACTATCTTAAACAGGAAAAACAAACGTAATTGAACTAAAAAAAAAAACAAATGGCTATGAATGTACTACAATGATAAAATCAGGGAAATAGAAACCAAAGGGAATGATGTCACAAAGAAAAAACAGGAAAACTTTTTCCATTCTAAACAAAGTCTCATAAAACCTAGCCCTGGATTATGGAATCTGGTATATATCCAGTTGTAATCTGTTAATACAGCAATATCTCGGAACATCAGTAGTGTTTTCCAGAAGACTGATTGCTAGGCATAAATTATACAAATCTCTTACAGTCTTAAACAAAAGCACCTATTAAATACTGTGGTTAAGATTACTCCTTGTTAAATTATAAAAAAGATTCCACTAGGAATTATTCAAGTACACCTAAAATCCATATCCAATTTTTATTAGAAATTGTAGACACAATCTCATTATTTGTGAGCAACAAAGGCATACAGAATCCATCAAGTGATGAAAGCCTAGATCAAGCATTCTGTTTATCTATTCCATCAGTGCAGTTTATCTATTCCATCAGTGCAGTTTATCATGCATCATACATTTAGACTGATAGTGTTTGTTACAAACCTTTCACTAACCAACACTGCACAATAATACCAGCAATGCAATTGCCACGTGTAGAGCAGGCTACATATAAATCATAACTTTGGAATGTACAACACAAATTAATGTTGGATATAAATAAATCACAATTATGGGGTGTGTGCCTTTGTTAAAGAGCAAATATTAATTCTGTTTTCTCCTGATGCCCAAGGCATATTTTGCTGGACCTTCATTCCTATATCGATGATAATCATTGCGTTTTAATATTCTGTTAATTCATAGAGTAAACGACTAATATGGGACGTTATACCTAGAACAAAACCTAGTTATAGGGGCTTAAAGAAGCTTCACAGAACCTCCACAAAATGCTTAGCCACAAAGTTTCCCTTGTTCAGAATTTGCATAAATCCAAACTGAAGTAGAGAGACCACAAACAAGGCAATGTATGTACCAAACTGTGGGGTGTATTGGGAGCCTGCTTCAAAATCTGGATGCTGCACATGCCAACTTGTTCAGGCTGAAACTCCATGCTTCCTGACAGGGAGACAGATGGTGTAATGCCATCCTCCCTGAAGCACGAGTGGAAATTGATTTTTCTGACTGTTGTGGGAGAGAGTTGACCTGAATCTTAAGAGTCACCTGACAGCGATCAGATAAAACATTAATTTGAATGTGCTTGAGAGGTTGTCTAATCTATCAGAAATGTATTCCATTGCCTTCTTGAGTGCTTGTCCCTCCTTTGGGCCGATGGATGTTATTTCACATTCTCTTTTGGTCGAGTCTTGGACTAAAGAAATTGTCACCACTTTGTTGCCCGACTGCCATTAGTTTGAAGCTTAGGTCAACGTGCTGAGACTGCTATGTATACCATGGAACTTTGTAATGCTGCCAATATGGTGGGAGACTGCCAAATGCCTTTTTGAGTGGGTATTATTCCGCTGCAAAGCTGCTTGATGAAGGAGATTACATGCTGCTTTGCATGATATGTACTGCAAAATGCTGCAGTGGCTCCTCCAGCGTAGGTCAGCACTTTCCCCATGACCTTGTCAGAAAAGTGTTTCAAGACTGAAACCTAGTTTCTCACTTCAAGATGTTGATGCAAATACTGGTCTGCACTAAACAAAATAACGTGGATTGTTCAAGACCAAAAAGTGGCTCCTGCAGGAAACTAGGTTTTTGTTGCAGTACCCCTCAACACTTTTTGCCTAGTATTTCATGCAACTTGGACTGAAGTGCACTGGGTTCCTGTTAACCAGGTCCCCAGTGCCAGATTTCCTTCCCAAGACTGTACAGTTGTTTTCCCCAATTGGAAAAAGCTTTCACACCCTCTATAAGTCCCTAGTAAATGGTACCCCTGGTACCTAGAGCCTGAGGTACTAAAGAGGGTCCTTAAGGGTAGTAGCACAAATTGTGCCACCCTAAACGACCCCACGCCAAGCACATGCAAGGCTACTATTGCAGGCAGCGTGTCTTGGTGCAGACAAAAGTGAAACCACGACATGTCACACATCCCTGTGTGCCAGTCCCCAAACACTGCATGTAATATTTGTTAGCCACCGCTACAGCAGGCCTGACAGTCCCGAGGTAGGGTGCTGAATATTACATGTGAGGGCATACCTGCATGAGCAGATATGCCCCTGTGCTGGTAAGTCCTAGTACTCCCAGTATAAATGACCAGGGAAGCTATTTTATGTATGTATAAGCTTTATTTCGACAACTCGTGTCATAAAAGCTATAAAAGAAACCAGTTACAATACAAGTAAACATAAAAATAGGGACAATTCATGCAACACATTACAATAAGCGTATAGATTCTTCCTTCCACAACAGTATAGGTTCAGCATCCTGCTTCCTATACTGGGATGTCGCTTTGAAACGGCATACAATAGTAACTTACAACACACAGTGCTATTACGTATGACCCCTCTGGTGGAAGGCGATTCAAATTATAAGGCAAGGAGTGCTACCATAAGTTGATTAGGAACAGGTTGTCGAACAAGCTCATTCTTACCACAGAAAAACTTGTTTGGTTTGGGACTGCAACAATTAAGAAGAGAGAAAATTTGAAAAGTCAGTGTTAAAAACAATTGACACATCATTACAAGGTTAAAAAGTGCTTAAGACGGTATGAATGGGGAAGAAAGACCATCACAGTATTACAACACTTAGTCTACTCAATAGGTCTTTATACCCAGCAGTCATATAGACGGTATTACGAAGTGATTATATACAATAAAGTGCATGTGCATAACAGCTGAAGCAATTAAGAGTTTCATGGGTAGGTAACCTAATGAACCCTTAGACAACTAGGCATAGAGACTATCCTGCTGGTTACTGCGGTCCTCCTGTCAGGGCCTGCCTCCTGATGCCCCACATGTGACTTAAAAACTTGGCCACTCCACAGGCAAAAAGTGGTCTGGGGTCCGATTTTTTTAAAATGTGCAAGGCCGATGGTTCTGTGTGCCCAGTTGCCGGCAGATCGATTTTAGCCATTTAGACCTGGGCTGGACATAAGCCGGACACGCAAACATAGCAACCAATGGACTCCACTGGTGCCTTGCAACTTGGGCAGTTGCTGGGGCTTGGGTTGTTTGGATGCCACTTTGCTGTTACCTCACAAACAGGGAGGGCACCAAACCTAAAATGAATATATAACATCCTGTCCTGAGGGTCCTAGATTATATCTAAGTAGGGCTCCAAGAACATGGTCTGTTTACGGAGATGGAATTCTGTGGTGAGCTTTCCCTGGTTGGGTTTGGGAAAGTTTTGTTGCTCAACCCATTCCCAATAATGTTAAGTACCTCTTTTCGGGGTGGATCTTGTTTTTCCAATATGGCCTGAAGTCCTATTTCAGACATCAGTTTCCTGGCGTTTCTTGTTACACATGTCTAAGCGGATGACCTCCGATAGGGCTTCTGCATAGGGCAGGAGCTCTGAGGTCTGCCTGATGCGAGCCCAGAAAAGCAACTGGCGGAGCCTCGCTATATTGCCAATCGAGCTCCTGCCCATATCAAGCATTAGGGGAGTGAGCAGGGTACTTTGAAGCAGCATCACAAGGTCCCTTAGGAATTTATCCTCTGATCTACTGAACTCAGGAATCTTATCAAATCCCCATAGCTCTGCTCCATACAGAGCTGTGCAGACTGCTTTTGAGTCGAGACCTGCAGGGCAGCAACTACGGTTCTTCTATGTGAAGAGAGATGTTCCTTTCTTAGGGCCCCCGTGGTTCGCTTGTGGCCCAGTAGCATCTTAGTTAGATGGGGCTTCCATGACATTTTGTCTGAGAGGCGAACACCTAAATAATCGAAAGTACTGACTCTTTCCTGAGGTGTCCCTCTAGCATTGGATTGCCTTTATAAGACTTGGTGGTTAAAGACCATGAGTTTGGTTTTTGTGGTGTTATTAACCAAACCCCTAGTGTTGCAGGAGAGTTGGTACCTTATTATCTCCCCCTTCCCCCCCCCTCCCCCCCCCCCCCCCCCCATCCTCCTCCCCGGGCTGGTGCATCGGCAGGTTCTTGTTGCAAAAAGCTGACCACTCCATTCATGTACAGGGAGAATAGGGTGGGTGCCAAAACACAGCCTTGGCAAACTCCCCTGCTCACTGGAATACGCTTGGTGAGTTGTCCCTGCGACCCCCATCTGATCTGTGCGTAGTTCCCTTTAGGCAGCTGAACTACGAGGCTAAGAATAGATAGCGGGATGCCCATGTATTTAAGTGCATGCCAAAGTTTGTACCTGTGGACTAAATCGAAGGCAGTCGTTAAGTCGATGAAAGCTAAGTAAAGGCTGCCCTTGCCAGTCACTACCACTTTCCAATAAAGGAGCAGGAGGCGGAATACCCGATCCATTGTCCCCGTGTTTTCCCTAAAGCCAGTCTGATATTGAGATAAGATTGCATTGTCATCTGCCCACAACTGGATCTTCTGCAGGTGGGCTCTACAGAAGACCTTTTGAAAGGCGTTGATTAGGCTAATAGGCTTATAATTAGAAGGTTCTTCTCTGTCTCCTTTTTTATACATTAGAACCACCTCTGCCCCCTTCCAAGACCCTGGGACTGGGGCACCGCTAGCTACTGTACTTGACAAAAGTGGAATGTAATGGACCCAGCGTAAGATGTCAGCTAAAAATAGATCCACCGGAATACCATCAGGCCCTGCAGCTTTAGACTGGATTATTAGGCCTATAGAGGCCTCGATCTTGCCTAGAGTAAATGATTTGTAAATCGAACGTTGACTATAAAAAGCAACCACCTTCGCTGGAGGCGTGTCCCCAGAGTCTGTATAAAGCTTCCAAAGTGGTCATACCACGCCTGGCCTGTGATGTGATTGGGGGATGATTGAGCCCCTGATTTGTTGCCCCAAGTAACTAAAGACCAAAAGGATTTAGTCTTTCTCAGCACATGCTTTCTAAAGTTGCTGCCATAGGGCTTCGTCCCACACCCTTTTCGCATGATGCAGAGTTGCCTTATAGCGCTTCCTAGAAGCTTTAATAAGGGCGCTATCTTTGGCTTTGATGGCTGAGACTAAGGTCAAGCATTCGCATCTACAATCCCTTGTGTGCCACTAGTACACTCCCCCTGTCAAGGTGCTAGGCCTTTGATCTGTCCTCGGTGCTACAAAATAAGAACTGAATCTGTCAAAGATTCGAGAGTGGGCTGTGACTACATCAGCCACTACACCATTGCTTTCGGTCGTAGACTGAAGCTCGAGGGTGCCTACTGCCAAACCATGCTGCATGCCCTGAATCTTATTCTCATACAGAACCACCTTCCGCCATTTAAGTGATCGCCTGTCATTGGAAGGATAGATCTTCTTGGTATGACTCCGGCTAGGTTTCTCTTGCAGGTAGAGGAGGCTTTTCTCAGAGGCTTCATGCTAAAACACAGTGGATTATGGTCACTTCGGTTCTGACACCCACATTCATGTCGACCAGATCTCTCCAGAGCCTCATGTCAAGGAGGATATATTGAATGCGGGATGGGTCGCTAACTCTGCACCCTGTCTATCCGAAGGGGTTCGTCTGTTTACAGCCCTTAGACCGTACTCAACGTTGAGGGCTTTGACTTGGAGCGCCATCTGTGTCCATTTTTTGACTGGGGGAGGTCTAAAAAGGGGACGGCCCATTTAAGGTCATCGTCTTGTGTACCTGTTAGATCCTCTTTATCAAGAGGCTCAAAAGTGCTGTTAAAGTCGCCTGCTACTATTAATCTTGAGTGGGTTGGGCATCTGGCTAAACTCTCTTCCAATTGCGTGAGTGTTGGCGAAGGTCTGCCCCCTTTAGTCCCCATCATGTAGATGTAAGCAAATCAATAGAATCGCCCCCCCATAAGGCCCTTAATGCGGACCCCCAAAATGTCTGGGCTAGAACTTGAAAGAAGGGTAATCTGACATCCCAAAGCAATCCCCACCCATATGATTAATCCTTACCCTTATGATCAATCCCTCTGCTGGGCGCCCTCTCCCTATAGTGGTTGCAGGCGAACAGTAGTATGCATACGAACAGTAGCATGCATATCCAGATTTAAATAGGGGGACCAAACTTCAGGCCTCCTGAAAAATACAAATGTCACATCCCTCAATTAAATTATTCCAGTGAGGGAGTAACATTTTGCTATTTAGCCCGGCCACATTCCAGGATATTACTCTAAGCTGTTGGTGGGGTTCGAGGCTAAAAAGCAGTGCAGTGTTTGGATTGGCAGGGCAATGCTTAATAGGAGCCTGGGTTGTTGCATGAGAGTTGGGGTTCGTGCTGGAAGCTGGCCCTCTGAAATTAATCCGTGTGTTCCCCTTGTCTGCGTCTTGCAGAGGTCCAACTCCCCTTGTATGGGTCGACTTCTGTAGAGCCGGTGGGCTAGCACTGGTATCCACGTAAATGGGGTATGTAGAACGTGGCCTAGCATGCTAGTGGTCTTCCCCCAAAAGTCAATCATTGGTCTCTAAATGGGAACCTTTAGTTGTTCTGTCCAGGGGCCGGGGTGAATTGGACTTGCTCTGTTCTTGGGGTATATAATGTTTAAACTGGATTATGGACAAGAGAATATGTACAACCAAGGGACTTTGACTCTGGCCATAAATTAAGTTGAGAGTACCAAAAACAGAACCAAGGAAAAGTTCTTTCCAAAGTCACAGGGTGAAAAATGCCAAAAATAGATTTTTCCCAAGGGGGAGGTAGAGACTCCTGAGGGGGCTGATATGAGCAGTTAACTGAGTTGGCCAAGGAGAGATCTAAAACTTACGGGAAAGTTACAGTACCTCGTGGTTCAGCATTAAACCGGCAGAGACCATCAGGGGACCAGACGCAAGGGGGGGCCCTGCCCCTTCCTGGCAATGACGGGAAAGGACAGGCCAACCTTTGGCTGAGGCTTTGCCCAGGCACGGCCGCGGGGCTCAGCGGCTTCCTTGATGCGCCTCCTGGCTCAAACCCGCGATGCTGTTTGAGCGCAGGGCAGTCTAGGGGCTGTAGTTACTCTGCCCGGCCCGGCCCTCAAATTAGTGACGTCCTGCGCCACAAGGCTCAGCGGCTTCTTTTATGCGCTTCCTGGCGCAGACCCGCGATGCTGTTGAGGAGCGAGGTAGTCTGGGGGCGGTGGTTCCTTGGCCTGACCTTCAAGTTAATGACATCCCGCGCCGCAGGGGCTCAGTGGCTTCCTTTATGCACCTCCTGGCGCAGACCCACAATGCTGTTGAGGAGCGAGGTAGTCTGGGAGCTGTGGTTCCTCTGCCCAGCCTTCAAGTTAGTGGCGTCAGCCATTTTAAAACAACTGCTGGACACTGGTGAAAACGAGTTTCCCAACTACATGATGGTCTCACTGAAGAAAAGGATGTGTGGTATCCAACTTCTTGTAATGATAAACCCACACTGATTCCAGTGATGGATTTACCAATACATGCACCTTATAGTGCCCTCCTGATAGCCTACCAGCCTCTTGTGTGCTCCCTGACTGGTTTCTGCCAGCCTGCCACCCGAGGCACTGTTCTGACCTAGGGTGAGAGCCTTTTGCTCTCAGAAGACCCAGAAAAAAAGCCTGTCCGGGAAGAGGGTGTAACGCCCCCTCCCACAGGTTGACCTGCTGATTATCCTTCCTGGGTGCGGAAAGCTTCAAATAGTTGCTGCCTTTGGAATGCAAATCTGGCTCCCTCACCAAAGAGGAAGCTGCCCCCCTTTGTCCAGAGCCCCTTGTCACCCGGACAGGTGAGAAAACTATCTAGTCAGGTAGGCGTGCGAACTCCAGGCTAGTACCACCCCTAAAGTGGGCTACACTGTGGTGGACACGATTTTTCAGAAGTAGCCATCTTTGTGATGGCATACTTGGGAATTCTCGGACAGGGTTATGCCCACTTCCAACAGGATGTGGTCATATTGGGGGTGTAGGTACCCCAGGGGTCAGTAGCTCATTGACTACTACCCTACACTCCCCTAAATTCAGTATTTAGGGGAGCCCCTAGCACCAGAGGAGCAGATCCTGATGATCTACAAAAAAGGACACAAAGATCTGCAAAAGCAGAAGACTAAAGAGAGGACCCGACTTGGCACCCGCCCAGCTGACCTCTCTGCTGTTCTCTATCTAAACTGCGCCAAAGACGTCTCGTCCTGTAGCTGTGTGCCTCCAGACCCTGGAAAGACTGCGTGCCTTCAGTAAAGACCAAGATCTCCTAGAGAACAGCGGAACTGTTCCCTGCAGTAATTCCAAAAGAAAACACTCTTAGGACTCCATAACCGGCAAAACCCAACACCTGAAGCCAGCACTGCACCCCTTGCTCCCAGTCTGAGTCAAAGTGGGCCAACAGTGTTGTCAAGGTTCCCCAGCCCTCTAGCACCAGAGTCCATCATGGTTTCAACCCTCGTGGATCCACCGACAACACCTGCAGCCTCTGCATGCAGGCCCCTTCTACCGGACTGCTCCTGGTAAGAAAACGCGACTCTAAAGTCACCTCTGCATCCGTCGCCCCTGGGTCGCGGAGAAGAGGACAAAACGGGTCCCTACGTTCCCAAGCATCGCAAGGCCTGTTGAGTCATGTTTCATCTATTGATCATTGTGTGTATTTGCAGACGTCTTGCACTCCTCTTGGTTAAGCCTAAGGGTGCTCAACCACACTGCCTCTAATAAATCACCTTGGTATTGCTAGCGAAAGACCCAGGCAACTTACATGGGAACCCCTGGACGCTTTACATGGTTTATCAGATTATTGATCACATAAAGATTCAGTTCTCCACTGATTCCCTCAGTTGGTCAATGCTCTGGGTAAAGAAAGGGACCCTAGTGGTCAGGAAGGTTGCAGCCACTGTCATGAACTTGAAAAGGAGTACCTTGTATTGATGTTATTCTCTTAATAACCCAAACCGGAGGACCTTTGTCTGGTTTCACAAGGATTATACAGAAGCAGGTATATGGGTTTGTAAATACATAGAATTAAACTAATACCAATTGATTTATTATCAATGTTTCCCAAAAGGGGGCAAATTTACTGCAGACAAAAGGGAAAAACCATGTTTAAAGAGGTCTTTCTTTTCTTACCATTGATTCACCAATACCCACTCCTCCATGCATGTACCGACAACCGCTTTCGCCTTTCCAAAAGTCTAACGCATTGCTCCCTTTCCCTTGGACCACACCCTGATTCACATCAGGGTATTGTCATCATACAATACTCGTACATCTAATCCCAACTACCCTAAAGAAACCCTAGCCTGACTCAATCTCAGATCATCTTGCCCAGATCCACAATGAACTATACCCTCTAATTAATTTTGGCTCCTATGATCTAGTGATCTGAGCACTTCAACCTTCTTTTAATAAACACTGCCACCAACAACCCCCAGCACATCCACTGTTAAAAGCTCACATCCTCAGCCATGGATGACACCGCCATTCACACAGTGCAAACATACATGCCCACTGCAATTCATGATTGAAGGAAAGTACAGTCCCCAGATCACCTCAATGACTTTGAAAAGGCCCACAGCAGTTTCACCACAGTACTTAAGCAAAAGCTGACTGCCAACACCTCCCCTTCACTTTGAAATCTTAACCCAGTAGGAAGCTGGCTCTTTATATAATGGGCCAAAAAAAGGTACACCGTGTAAAGAGTCAAAGCAGACCCTAAAAGAATTGCAGAGGCACAAATGACACCCCAAATGCTCTTTTGTGGTAGTGTGGGTGAGCAGTAGCAACGGCTCCTCCGCTTTGGCGGAGCAGTACCCCCCACCCCCCAAAGAAAAATAAAGTAAAAGGGGGAAGAAACACTCCTTTTATGTCTCCTTTTCTGCCGAGTCTTGGGGGGTGGGGTCTGGGGAGTGAAGGCACTGAGGGAAATGGTCGTCCAGTCTCTTCACTGGACATAATGTTTTGGCCGGCTATCTTGGGCCGACCAAATCATCATGCGCAGTGAACCTCACTCCAACCCCAGCTGCTTTGCTGGGGTTGGAGAGAGCAAGGACAGACTCCCAGTCTATCCTGGAGTGCCAATCGAGGGCGCTCAGGCCAATCATGTGAGAGCAGCTTTAGGATTGGCTGCAGGGCATTCTGGGAGACTGTGCCTGGAGCAGGACGTGGCCGGCAATAGCTAAGTTTTTTATTTATTTTTAAATTAGTTTTTATTTTGCCACCCTCCCGTTGCAAGCTCTATGGCCCTTTCACCCCTCCCGCCCCACCACTCATCCCAAACACTGGCCTCTTCTGGCGAGTAGTTAGGCATATCGGAGAGTAGTGCTAAGATTTTATTGCACACACAAAGGCAGTGAGTGAGACACACTCAAAGAAATCCAACACCAATTTATAAAAAGAACACTTTTATATAAATTTAGATACCAAGATCATAGGACTCTGGTAAAAGCTTTTCGAGGTATGATTATTTTTTTTTACAGTTTTTAGAAATGGACACAGTGCAATTTCAGGATTGGTAATGTTGTCCTATGGAGGAAAAACCTGTATTGAATTTGGTCATTTAGCAGCGACTTATTGGACTGGGATTGGTACTGTGTGGCTCCGGTCGGTCCTGGGGTCCCCAGACTTGGAAGGAGGACAGATCTGACCTGTAGGAGCACTGCTTCGTCTTCCTAAGTTGTTTCTGCGTTGGTAATCCCTGTATGCGGCAGGTCGGTAGATCGGGTATGGCTTCTTTGGTGCCTGCAGAGGAGTGGGTCCTGTACTTTGGCAATTTGGGAAGCACTGGAAGCCCTCTGGTTTCTTAAGGTCTGCACAGTGGCAGGACGAAGCAGTTGCTCCACGAGGGTCGGGTGCCACAAGCAGGCTTGCAGGCCTGTCGCCAAGTTAGTTGTGCCCCTCTGTTCTTAGGGCAGCAGTCTTCTTTGCCCACTTCTTCTTTTGGTTCACAGAAATCTGAAGTCCTGGTATCAAGGGGTTCCCTAAATACTCAATTTAAAGGGGAGTGAGGGATAGTAGCCAATGAGCTACGTACCCCCTGGAGTCACTAAACCCCCCTAAATTACCACATCCTTTGGGAAGTGGGAATCGCCCTGTCCCAGAAATCCTAATTCCCCCACACACAAGATGGTGGAATCCTAAATTTGGTGTTCACAGATTTGGTCACCCTATAGGTGTGCCCAGCGTGGCATTGCTGCACACCGCCTGCATACTAAATTTTCCAGCCTGTCCTGGTGCCAGATGGCTCAGGGTAGGGGGGGTCGGCATCCTCTTCAGTGAGGAAAGCCAGATTTGCATATGAAAGACGGTGAGCTCTTTGAAGCTAGCTCTCTTGGAATGGTAATATGCGGGGGGTGGGTGTGTGGGTGTGTGTGTGTGTGTCTGTCTGTCTGTCTGTCTGTCCCTGTCCCTGTCCCTCTGCCCAAGCAGGCTTTTGTTCCTGACCTCCAGCGAACAAAGGCTTTCACCCCTGGGGGTCAGAAAGGCATCTGTGGTGGCAGGCTGCCTAAGACGAGTACGTCAGCATACATTGAATTATCACTTGTATACGCCATGCACAAATGATGTAAAATTGAGTCCAGTTCATGCAGTTAACCCTCCTCCCTGATTCAATAATGCCCCTTGGACAATCCGGGGTTCGGGCCACAAATAACATCATGGGGTACATTTGAGCATTCTGGGAGCGCTGTACAACCTTGATGAAGTAAGCAGTTGCCATTAATGCACAAAACAAGAAACCAAAAAGAAAAAAAGTAGGCGGCAATTGGTAGAGGTAATATATTACACATATCCCTAGCACATAGAGACAGGCTCAATATATATTGGACTCCATCCCATTCTTCCCTCAGGGTGGACCCACAGTGTATTGAATTACATGTTGACGAAGCCATGTCATGAGGCAACTGATCCGGTGTGTGGCCATCAGATTCATCGGGGTTTTAACCACTATAGCAATGTTTTCACGTGAAACCATCGCCCCACCCGGGGGTGGGATTTGTTTGGGGAGGGGTCCTTTAATGATCCAGCCCACCCCACCACAATTTACAAGGGTTATCTAGCCACTCCCAACACATACACATCAGACCGTGCCTCCCAACTGACAATAATCAATCAGGCAAGGCATCCAGTATTGTCCGTGTCTTGGAGCTCTCCCACTTGGACGGGGTCTCCGTGTCCTCACGCGGTTGTCGAGTCAACAGTAACTTCACCAGAATTACCCCCCAAGTCTCCAAATCCCGGTCAGCATTTTTATCAGTGCGGACTAAGCGCAGACGCCACTCCTCCGCTACTCACCATTCATGCATGTCTGTTCTCCATGTAGTCAGCCTAGGGGGTACAGGGTGAGTCCAATAGATAACAATTCAGCTTTTGGCCAATACAAGTCCCAGTAGGGCAAATTTATGTTTCATTCGATTCCTCGATTTGGGTACCGGAAGAACTTTGGCCGTTGTCTCGACATGAATTCCTGTCGCTTCCCACAGCGTCTCCAGGACTCTCGACCAGTAAACCTGAAGTCCGGTACAATCCCATGTCATATGCGCAAATGTTGCAGGCTCAACGCCACAACCGGGGCATATTGGTAACTGTATGCCGAATTAATCCGTGCCAACTGGTGAGGGGTTAGGTATGTACGATGCAAGTAGTGGAATTGTGTGAGTTTAAAGAGAGCATTGATAGCTACCTCCAGAGCCTGTGCAAATGCCCGTTGCCATTCCTCCCCAGTAACAGGTAACGGTAGCTCCGTTGACCACCTGTCCTGGATCTGGAAAATGTCAACTCTAAGGTCCGCCTTCAAACCCCCGTATAAGCGGGCGATCAGACCCCTGAAGGAGTCTGGGTTGAGGATCTCCAACAAAGTACTAGATTCTTCGGGAAGTACACTAGTAGTTGGTAGGTTTTCAGGGGGCACCTCTAAGGTGCCCTCTGGGTGCATTTATTAATCCATCACAGGACCCAGTGTGGGTTCATTAATATGACGGGTTTGATACCAAACACCATGTTTTTCAGTGAAGTCATTATGTAGCTGGGGAACTCCTTATGACCAGTGCCCAGTACATAACCTTGAGATGTCTTCCCTGCTCACTTGCAATTTCCAGTAATAGAAATCTCTGGGGCTCAAAGTTCTGCTGTCGGGGTGACTTACATGTAATAGATGCAGTGCCTTTGGCATGACACCCAGGAGTGTGTCATGTCATGTTTTCACTCATGGTTAGCACTGTGTCACGCAGCCTGCAATGGCAGTCTGTGTATAATTTGTATGTGCGTCCCTTAGGGTGGCATAAGGTATGCTGCAGCCTTTAGCGACCTTCATTGGTACCCATGCCATAGGTACCTAGGGTACCATTTACTAGGGACTTACAGGGATGCTTAAGTCCTTTGCCAATTGTAGCACATTTAGACAATACCTTGTTTTAGGGAAGGAACACTGGCACTGATGTCTGGTTAGCAGACCTCAGTGCAGTCTCAGTCGAAAATCAGAATCTAGTAGCTAAAAAAGGGGCAAAAAGTGGGGGGACAATTGCAACAAAAGCCCAGTTATCTATAAAGCACCACCCACCTGAAGCCTACTTTACCTGCTTGTATGGCAAACAGTCACTCAAACGTATCTACATCTCACTTGGCCTTCTAAATTTCCTACATGATTCCTTTCATATGGACCACTCTCACCTCCGTACTTCAAGCTCCTTTGCCTATCACTTAACATAGCCTCACCTCCATCACTCACCTTGGAACCCCCACAGGTGCTTCACCAGGTGACTCCAACACCCAAACTTTGAAAAATCTCTCTGGACAGGCCTCTTCAGTATGATCGCTTTATTGAGCTGTTGCTGTGACTGTTCTTTATTTTGTGCTCATTATTCATATTGTCCTTGCAGAAAAACTGATTACAGACCTCACACCCTTTCCAACTGGTCTCCTGTCTACTGATTGCCATTTTTACCCAGAATCTCAGATTGTTTGGCTGTATCACTATTAGACCTCTTCCACTTTGAATGACCTCACCATAGCAAGCTCAATGTTATTGGACCATCCCATCTCACAAGATCCAAAGTAGAGTTTAACCTGAAAAGTCCTGTCTTGCAAACAAAGAAAATACTAATTTAGTCATTACCTATCTGTGCCCCTGGGCTTTGAAGATGAATCCAGAAAGACATAAGAAAAAATCTGAATCTGCTCTTCTGTAAGAGCCATACGTCATGTCTCTTCAAATCCTACTTCAGTTGACAAATCTATCTATTGGGCAGAGGAGTTGACCTAACTGCTAGGGCGGTCAACCTCGAATCTGGGAAACTGGGTTTGAGTCTCGGCAATGACGCTGAACATCATGTGATTCTGGGCAAATCACTTAATCTCCTCGTGCCTAACAAAAAATGAATGTGTCCTCATGTAATGCAACTGGTGCTATGTAAAGCACTCTGATACCCGATTCGGGTCAAGTTCGAGCTATATACAACTCGGTAAAATAAATAAATATATATATATTCACTTAAAAAACCATAGGTTTCACACATGTTACAGTTAACTGGGCATTTCACTCGTGAAAAACCATTGAAATTCCCACGTTATAGTTAGTGCAGGCAACTATAACTCACGCGACCGCAATCCTCTGTTGATGCTAATACTGTATTTAGACACTTATTTACCCATGTCTTCTTCCATTAATTTTTAGCTATACATATATTACAAATATTTTTTTTTCAGAAAGACATATATGTCATCAGTGATGTAATATCTGACGTCATCAGCAGAGGATTGCGGTCGCGTGAGTTATAGTTGCCTGCACTAACTATAACGTGGGAATTTCAATGGTTTTTCACGAGTGAAATGCCCAGCTAACTATAACATGTGTGAAACCTATGGTTTTTTAAGTGAATTTGCAAGGTTTTTTAAATGCTAATTCCTAACTATAACGTGTGTGAAACCTATGGTTTTTTCAGTGAATTTGTACATTGTTTTAAATGCTAAGTTATGTATTTATTTTAAGGTTTTTCACCGTGCGCGTACCGTGCCCGCACGGTGAGCTTCACGCACCGCGCGCCCACGTTGCGTAGTTCGCGGAATTTTTCCGTTTCTACCGTGCGCGTACGCTACGCGCACTTCGCGATTTTTCGTAAAAAAATTAAAATACATTTTTGCCCTTGGGGGTCCTTCTGGGACCCCCTGACCAAGGCTAGGGGGTCAGGAACTGTCCAGCCTGCCCCCTTTTCACGTTATCCACCTTTGTTTTTCACCCCCTCAGACTGCGAGAGACAAAATGGCGGCCGACACTTCCTGGTTTCGACCGATTCGAATGTTTACTAAGATCTAACAACCAATCAGAATCGCGCTCGCGCACGTCAGCGTGCGCGTACGGTAAGGATTACCGTACGCGCACGGTGCGCGCCTATAGATATATATATTGATTTAAATGCTATTTTCTCAGGAAATACTGAACAGATTTACACCAGACCTGCAAAAGGCACATCCCTGACCTGAGGACTACCTCTCTGCCAAATTTCAAGTAATTCTGTTCAGCCGTTCGGGCTGCAGCTTGGACTAAAGGTCCTATGGAAAAATGCATGGGGAAAACGTGTTTTGGGACCCCCCCTTTTTCTCAGCCCCCGCTTGACGAATCCCCCCGAGACTTTCAGGGAAGGAGCGGAGCGGAGCGCCCCACCTATTTTGAAAATTTCGCGAGGATTCGTCAATCGGCGCCAAAGTTATTCAAAAGAGAATGTTGCGGATTTCCTATGGAAACACGGTCCTAACTATAACTATCTACTGGCGACCGCCAGTAGATAATATATATAATATATATATATATATATATATATATATATATATATATATATATATATATATATATATATATATATATAATTATTTTTTTTATGCTCCTGTGCCTAAGTAGCAGCCACCGCTCACCAAACCAGAGGGCGCGTCGTCGTCACCGGTCACTTAAGCTCAATCCGGTCTATTATCGCACATCCGCCTCGATGCTTTCAAGGAAGGACGACGCCATGTGGTGATTTAATCTGCTTTATTTGTCTTATACTCTACGCGTTTCGCCTGTGCCAGCAGGCTTGTTCACGAATAAAGTTTTCAACACAATCCACCATTTTAAATCTTGTGCATGTGACGTAAATCACGTGAGAACTACAAATACATGGGAATAGAAGACAGACTCGTAGTTTTGAAGTCTCTCTATAACTAAACAGTGACTTCGAACATCGTTTTACTTCTCAAGTGATGTATTATGAATATATAAAAGAATGGATACATTCATTCTAAAATCTACTACTATTATAAATCACAGATTAAATTACAAATCAATGCCAATTCCTCGATTAATTTAATTCTAAGAAAATCATGCCCAAAGTGGGCTGAAGTGCCACAGTTCATATTATAAGTCACTTAGGTTATCGGTAGCCCAAGTGGGCAGTAAACAAATCTCCATGTGATATGTAATATATAAACAAGTGCTCTTGTATAGTGCTTAAAAACTTAGGAATTTGGAGAAAGGGAACATTCAAAATTTCTACATTGAAAAATATTAAAAAATATTGTTTACACTTTTAATCATGACACTGCTTATGTAGCATAAGAAACAATTTATAAATGGGTATACAAATCCTCTTCTATATTCAGACCAGCAGGGCCTCTTGTGTTCAATTCTACTATATAGCAAGATTCCAGTTTTCGCAAGCTTTTTTGTCTATCACCACCTCTTTTATTTGGAGGAATTGCATCGATGACAAAATAGACTAAACTTTGAACGTCCTTATTATGGAATCGTTCAAAGTGACGTGCCACTGGGTAAGATCTATCCCCATTTTTAATCGCTCTTAAATGTTGCAAAATGCGTTTATGCACCGGTAAAATTGTACTTACAACATATTGCAGGTTGCATGCACATCTTAAAACATATACAGCATATTCGGTTTTACAATTGTACTGTCCTTTGATCTTTTTCACTCTCTTGGATAAACCAGGTTTATACGACATCGTATTTATCCAATGTGTGCATGCTTTACATTTTATGCATTTTACAAAACCATCTTTACGCTTTAGCCAAGATCCACTCGTGGAACTGCTTTTACTTGAAATCATATTGCTAACTAGCATTTGTTTAAAAGATCTAGCTCTGCGAAAAGTTATCAAAGGTCTTTTGGGTACTAATGGCCCAAGTACTGAATCATTTTTAATCACATGCCAATGTTTTGATACGATGTTCCTAATGGGGCCCTGTAGTTTATTATAGTTTGTGATTAATCTACACTCATTGATATTTTTCTCTGTATCTTTCACTTAAAAAGTACATCCTCCCTTGTTTGTTTCTGTACCTTCTCTAATGAAGTTTGAAGACAATACTCGGTATACCCCCTCGCTCTGAATCGGTTTTTCAAATTCATCAACTGTTTCTCTTTCACTTCTGGTTCACTGCAAATTCGTACTACTCTCAGACATTCCCCATACGGGATACTATTCACTAAGTTCGGCGGGTGAAAACTCGCTGCATGAAGCAGTGTATTCCCCGCTGTATCTTTCCTGTAAAGTTTTGTCTGGAGTTTGAAATCCTTAATATAGAATGTTAAATCTAGAAAATTGATTGAAGTATCATTAATCGTACTAGTGAACTACAAGTTCAAACTATATTTTTGAAGCTTATTGATGAATTCTTTCACATAGGATACTGTGCCCTTCCATACAATGAATAAATCGTCAATATAACGACTCCAGTGTAGGATATTGTTCTCCCACTCAATGTGGTACTGCTTCTGGACCACCTGCTCCTCCCACCAGCCCATATGCAAATTCGCATAGCTGGGGGCGAAGCAGGTGCCCATCGCAGTACCACAGATCTGATGGAACAATTCATCATTAAAGAAAAAATAGTTATTCTTTAAACAGGTTGATACCATGGCTAATAACATCTGGGTATGAGACCATAATTTGATTGGTCTATTGCCCAGGAAATATCTAACCGCATTCAACCCGTCTTCGTGTTTGATGCTCGTATACAACGTTGTCACGTCAATGGTAACCAATAGAAGATCTTCTTCCCACGGTAGGTCATACACTGTTTTGAGAAAAGCCCCCGTATCTTGTATGTATGAGGGAAGTTGTTTAACTAGTGGATGTAAAAATGAATCTATAAATTTTGAAGTATTTTCCAACCCACTGCCTATCGCTGATATGATCGGTCGACCTGGAGGATTTTCGATATCTTTATGTACTTTTGGCAAGAGATAAAACACTGGTGTCACTGGGTTACTAATTTTTAAAAACTTAAATTCATCTTGTGAAAGCATTCCCTGGCTGTGCCATTCACATAATTTTTCATTATATTGTTGATGACTTGCTGACATAATTTCTGCTGTTATTCTCACATAGCAGGATTTATTATTCAACTGTTTACATGCCTCATTTAGATATTTCTTTCTGTCCCACAACACCACGTTCCCACCTTTGTCTGCATTACGTATTAAACAATTATCATTTCTTCTCAATTTAGAAATCAAAGCTGATTGCTGTTTCTCCTGCTTAAGATAATTTTTTATTTTCAACACTCATGCATTTCTCCAGATTTTTTAAATCGTTGATCACCAGTTCATTGAACACATCAATGGAGTCTCTAGCTGATGATGGAACAAATCGTGTGCTAGGTCTGAAAAATGTCATATCACTCTCCCCGATCTCAATTCCTTCTTCTGCTGCTAACTGAATAGCTTGATCATTTATTGTTAATTCTCCTTGATTCTCACTGCTTTATGTCTCTGTAGCAATTTGTCGCATTCCTACCATTAAATCCATATCATTGACATGTAGTTCGCCCAAAATATTTTCATCTATTTTACTCTGCACTGACCCCCTTACAGAGTAATGTTGATGATTGATCGTTAATGTTTTTTCAACTTAAGTAATCTTGCATATTTAAAAATTTCTATTCTCGTTTGAACATAATTAAAGTCTGCTGTTGGACAATATGATAACCCCAAATTTAGGACTTTTTCTTCTAAAGGCGATAGTTGGATATTTGTTAAATTAATGACTGATGTTTTATTGTCTCTTTCATCTTCCATGCCAGTATAATCTTGACTCTTAAGTTTTAATTCATGTTGTTTTGCCCCTTTCTGCCTTTGCTGCCTCTGCCTCTTCCTCTTGGTGGTTTGGCATAATTTGTTTGTACTCTTGGTCGGAGATTGAATCTCCATTCCTCTTGTAAAAAAACAAATTCATCAATTAATGAGGGTATTCTGTCTATAGTTGTACTACTTTGTCCTTCATCAGCTGAGGTTTCTATTTCTGAACTTTGCAAGCTGCTCAGGCCAGATTGTATTTCATTTGGCGGTTTGGCACTGCTATTCATTTTTAATCTTCGCACATTTGTAAATTTCTTCGCAAACGTGTATATTTGGCCGCGCTCATAGTCACCTTTGTCGCGAAGAAATTTCTGTGCCTTGCGTTCCTTAATAGAAACCTCTAATTTTTTCAATCTATCTAACATGTCTTTTCTAAATTTCACTATTGTATCTTGGTTCGCTTCTTTCTCCAACATCTCATTGATTTGCTGAATCTGCTCCAGCATTTTCAAGCGATCAATAACCGCATATTTTATTAGTATAGTGAGCATTCTACTCGATGACTCTTGGTTGTTCTCCGCATATATATATATATATATATATATATATCCGCGTTATGACTGTCCCATTAAGGCTGCTTTACTGTTATGCCTGAACGTTGTTGTTTGTCATGGTTCTGGTATATTGCATAACAGGCTGTAAAGCTGGCCACTACCTCTGTGGCGAGATCAGAGCTATATAAAACTTGGATAAATATCTATTCACTGCTGCCACCAAATGTTTTGTGTGCTCTCTGAAAGTTCATGAGATGCTCAAACTTCAGACACTTTAAGGAAAAATTATGCCATATCTCTGATGTGAAGGGATAACTGCGGGACTTAGGTTCAAGTCCTCCATCTCCTCTGGAGTGGTCCCCATTCCTTGGAAATGCGCCATGGTCTAGGCGCTGCTCAAAAAGCCAAACTTGGACCCAGAACAGCTGGGGGAACTACCGGCCAATATCGCTTCTCCCCACCTGTAGTAAAATATTAGAGAGGCACGTTAACTCGCTACTATCTGGATTCCTGGATTCAAACAACTCGCTTCATACCTCGCAGACCAGTTTCTGGCCCCAACATGGAACGGAAAACGCTCTATTGGCGGTGGTTAAAAAATCCAGGCGAATCCTAGACCAAGATGGTACAGCAGCCATCATCCTGTTAGACCGCAGTGCCGCATTCGACACGGTCAGCCAAGACATGTTAATCCTCATACTCATGAATCTTGGAGTGATTGGAGGCGTCATCACCTTGATGCGGTATTTTCTAGAGGACAGGTTCTTTCAGGTTTTTGAGGGTAATGTCGGCTCTAAACCGATGCCACTCCGCTGCGGTGTGCCGCAGGAGTCCTCCCTGAGCCTGACACTATTCAACGTATACATGAGCCCACTGGCAGAGATCGTCCGCCCTTTTGGCATAAAAATAGTTACGTATGCTGACGATACACAACTGGTGGTATCTTTAAACCACCCGGGAAGCCGGACCTCTAGCCTGGGCCCTTGTCTGGAAAAAGTCGCAAAGTGGATGGAGCTGTCCTGTCAGCTTCTAGGCAATCAGCCGACCTTCAATCCCGGGCTACTATGGCCTAATTGTCTTGGTCCCCTGCCAGTTCCAAAAGAAACAAATCAAGAGTCTGGCATATAGTTGAACCAATTCCTGACTTTTAATTACCAAGCAACGAAGCTGTCGGCCACTTGCTCTGGTATTTTGAGGATGCTGAGGAAAATTCTTCCTCTTCTCCCATTTTGTGCTAGGCAGATAATGGTACAAGCCCTGATTCTTTCACATATAGACTACGGAAACGTGCTCTACTTCGGAGCCCCTCAGTCTACCACCTCTACACTACAAGTCATCCAGAACTGTGCAGCCCGCCTGATCCTTAAAATCCCCTATCGTCAATCCGCCAAACTTGCGCTGAACACTCTGCATTGGTTACCCATTCTGGAGAGAGTCAAGTTTGAGGTCCTTTGTATCGCCCACAAGTCCTTCTGGGGGAAAGGCCCGCCCATTAACCAAGCCATTGCTGTGCCATACTGTCCTAATAGAAGCCTTCGCTTGGCTAACCTTTCACTCGCTGCTGTTCCAAAAATAAAGAGAGCAAGAAGTAGCGTCTGCTCTCTCTCTTATAACGCGGCCACACTTTGGAACTCCCTCCCGCTCCAACTACGTAGGGAATCTAACCATCTTTCCTTCCGGAAACTTTTAAAAACCTGGCTGTTCCAAGCTCACATCCAGTAAAGTCGCCCCCATAGTCCGCGGTCCGCAGATAGCGCTGGGATGCCTTAGAGTAGCTATGCGCTTTATAAATGCTTATTTTCTGCTATTGTATTCTATTCTATTCGAAGCAGCTGATCTGCAGCTGAAGATGGAGCCTGAGAAACAGTCAGTGAATTGGGGAAAAAAATAAAATTTTGCCTGCAAAGATAAACCTCAGGATAATAAGAACGTGCAAGTTTGTGTTTGATCCCCCCGAGTCATAAAAAGGCACTGAGACTGATGTAAACACTGGATTGATTTCTTTTTTTTTTTGGTGGGGTGGTGTTAAAAATGTATTAAGAAATCACCCAGATGCTTGTAGAAATATCATAGTTTGATTATCTCACAAAATATTCATTGCAGAGACCGGCAATTATGCAGACTGATTATAAAAATAAACATTTTGGAACAAAGTGAAGAATTAAAGTGATTTTCTGATGATAAATAACAATGATGGCATTCCAGAAAAGTGATGTTAAAGTCACTGTCTTGTGACATGAGGAGAATTCAAAACAAAGATTGAGCAAAACTGAACAAGTAGCAATTTATGAGAAATCAAATGTTTTCAGAAGAGATGCAATTACTCATCCTCATTGTAAAAACACATCAACTTAGGAGAATATAGACCAACAATACCCTACATTTATGGAAAAGCAGTTTTATGCCTGTGCAAAGTATATTTTGTAGCAGTGATGGAAAAACTAAAAATCTGTGAAATGAACATTGATCAAATGTTTGCCTACACATATGAAGTCAGTGTTCATGACACATTTCCTAACGGAGAGGAATAATTTAAATCTGAGCAGATTTGTCAGTTTCCAATGGCAATTACAGAGTCTATGATCAAGGAAAAAATCAATTGTCTCAAAAAGGAATATATCTGTGTTGAAAAAAATCACTGCATTAAATTGTCGGAACTAAATATGGAACACTATTTATTTTGTTGGTTTTTTTTTAATGCTTATACCAGATTGGGAATTTAATTAATGTTGTATTAGGAATAAATTTAATTTGATCAGCATTGATATAAGAAAATCAGTTCCAACATGGAAAAACAAGTTGTAGCAAAGATAAATGCAGCACAGTCTAGTTTTTTTTGGAGACAGTTGATTTGAAGAAATATGAGAACATTTAAGATGATAGAAGCAAAGAAAGATATTGGAACAGATAACCAGAAGGAAATGGGTACTAAGTTTTGAAAAGAAGACATGATGGCTAGAAGTCATTTCAATAAATTGCTAATTGTATGCAATTGTTCAATGACAACAAGAAGGAACGAAAGGGAGATGATCGGAAGTAAATATTATTAGAACACAAGAGAAGGCACAATGGGTAAACACCAGTTAAGTATTGCAATTATTGGGATACTCTGCTAATTGCTAATGGAGGACGGGAACAGACAGCAAAGCAAGTTTGGTGGTATACTCTCAACGTTTGAATTGTGGAAATGTATTAGTTACATTGCATTACGATGGTAGAGTTGGACTTATTAATTGACTATTCCTCGTTGCATGATAAAATTAGGATATGTTTGCTTTTGAATGAAAGTTATTTCCACCAAAACCGATAAAGGCTGATTAATTGATATCACTGAGAATTAAATTCAATTGGAGAATTTTGCTATATTTTAAATTATAGAAATAGATAAAATAACCAGGATAATTTGATGCAATGGTTTGAATTTAGATTGGTGGAAATGCTTTGTTTACACTTGAAGATGTGCATCTTCACATGGGGAGAGACAGATGACCGTTGTTTCAATGAATTACTGACCATGGTTTGGATCATATTCAAGAAGCACCCATATTTAAAGGAATATATCTAATTGAACTGATTTAAGGTAGTCTTAGCCATACGGGTGGGGCTGCATAATCTGAGATTGGAAATGTAAAGAATAAATCAAAACTTGCTTTGAAGTGTGCAAAAGTGTCATGCCCCTTCTGGGATTGGTAGATGTTCAGTTGATTAGAAAGAGAATGACGCGAGTAAAGGAATACTGCTTGTACTGTTATGCACCATTTCCGAATTGCCGAGGAACACTCGAGCAATAGGACATGAGTTCCAAATGTCTAAACACTGCCAGCACTTGGTTTTGATATTTTAGGCCATGTATTTTGCTCCCCTAGTTTTAGCCAACCCTTAAAGTATTCCAACAGTCCTTTAAATGGGGACTGTAAGTGAAAGCTGCTGTTGGAATGAGATTCACACAAGTGCCTGCCTTTGAGCCAACAAATTTACATTGAATTAGTGTATGAGGGCTCTCTGTTTTTTCTTCTTTTACAGAAAACACATGCGGATATGTACCTGCAGCTTTACGATAAGGTGATGGAAAATGAGGATTCAGGCCAATTCATCCTTCAAGAGGGGAGAATTGAGTGCTCTAAACATATGACTGCTACTCCGGTAAGAATAATTATAACTTCAGTGTGTAACACTGTTCCTATATACTTTGAAAAGCTCTCAATAGGTCTTTACATGTTTTTGTAATTATTTGAGAGGGACATTAATTCTTCAAACAATGTAAAATTATACAATTGCAAACACAAGACAAGAGAAGAATCTGGGTTGACAAGTATACCGAATATAGCCTGAAATGTCTTAGTCATGTCCCTTAATCTTGGGGCTGGTTGTATTTCTCTCCTCCCAATATGCCGATTGATAGTTTCACCTCACCTGATAGTTATCTTTTCGTAACTTTGCTCCAGTTTTTTAGCATATTGAAATGATAAATGTCCCAGATTGGTTGAGAAGTGTTCTTCCATTGTTGTACTGTCTACATGTGGCCAATTAAGAATGCCAGGAAAGTAAAAATGCACTAAATCCTATCATTATGAACATGCTATCTGTTGAGTCAGTATGGCCCTTAGTGGCAGAGATCTTATTGAACGCCTTCTACCTTAATGACTGTATGGAAGGGCATGTTGCAAATGCCCTTGATCAGCTGTTTGTGATTAGCATTCAGGGAAGCGACAACCCTGCCCTGTGCCCCATCAACAGTTTGACTGGGATAATATAAAAATCAAAAATATTTTTCAAGTGGTGGATTCTATACTTAGTTGTTTAAGCCTCATGTGCAAAGCTTTTTTGAGGACGTTAACATCCTAATTTGGAGAATCTGTCCCTGTAAGACTTCAAAAATGGTTTTCTTTATGTACAAACAGCGAATTGCGATTCAATAACACGAGAATCACAATTTGTGTTTGCTTCCAAATACCAATTAGGTATTTGGAAGGGGTGCCCCTTCCATATACTGAATCGGAATGAAGTGTATTCATGTTTTGTGACCAAATTCAGGTTGCAAAATATTAATCTTTTACCAACTACAAACTTGTATTAGTAACTCGTATTAACCCATTCGCAAATGGGAAGGGGTCCCCTTCCCCTTTGTGAATGGAAAAAAAGGTTTCTTAAGAGGAGTCAGTGTGCCATGAGACCATTGTGTCATCTTAAACAAACAAAATGAGTAGTAAGAAACTTTTCTTTTTTTAATGCGGTCCTGTGTCCTTTATGGGAAAGTGGCTGTATTAAATAAAAATTAAAAAAATTAAAATTATTGCTTTATTAAAACGCATTCACAGCCCTGGTGGTCTGCTGACCCATCCCTGTGATGGTGTCGATTCCTAAAGGGTTGCAAATTGTGACCTACCTCATTAATATTCATGAGGTAGGTCAATTTGCAACCCACTAGGAATTGCTGTTTCAAACTTTTAAGCTTTCTTATATTAGAAATTGCAATATCCTAATTGCGATTCATTAAGAATCCCAATTGGGAAGTCGCAATCCCTACATTTTGTAGCTCAGGCCTTTGGTTTGCTGCAATGCTCATGTGACTAGAATCGGGTGATCAAGTGAGCTTTAAATGAGCTATAGTGGGAAGAAACCTTGGACGTCCCTAACATATAAATATTCATTAGAAAGTCATAAGGTTGTAAAGCACCCATTGCGAAGCTGGGTTGGTGTACAGGACTTTCACAAACAAAACTTGCATGAGCTCAGCATTTTGTTTAGTTGCTTAGTGTATGGGCTAGAAGTCTTGACTTTGTACCAAGTGGTTCCAGCCTTCTGAATGTAAAGTAGCAGTTGATATGTGAATGCTGGAGCTCTAAAATGACTAATGGTTTTTAAGATTAGTATTTTAATTATTGTAAAATAACCAATTGGAGTTGATTGCGAGGGTCTGGTTAAGTCTCAAGTTTGTACAAGGACGCTTTAACTATTTTTAAAGTTATCCAACTAATTCCCCCCACATTGGTCTCCCAGAGGATCTCCATATGCCATTAACCAGGATGCCGTTTTTCAGTTGGTTTATGGAAGAGTAGGCACATTATTGGCTGCTTACACCCACTATCTCACATTGACCAAATACATTTTTGTCACTCCAGAATTGACCTTAATACATTAATTGATTACTATGTCTCGTACATACTTTACAGTTTATTAAATTACTTTTGCTGTTCTTGATCCTGGTTGCCAATCCTTAGTTACTGCACTGCGTTTTGAATCGCTATAGATGTGCCAGAAACTGCCTATCACATCATCTTTTGATAGAAAATGTGGTGATTGTCCTCCACTGCTCCTTCGGCACACTTGCTCACCCTTTGTTTTTTATGTATCTGTATGTTTAGTTTGACACTGTTGCTGATTTAATCAGCACACATGAAAATAGTTTACATTGCTGCAACTCTGTTTCTGTTAAACCAAAGACCCTTATATACTGAAACGCTTCGAGTTGTTGACCATTTGAAGCCTTTGCGGATACCTTGTAATTTCAGTGGCAGACAGGTATTTCTAGGTTGGTTACTCAGTAACCTGGAAGAAAATAATAATTTTCACATTCCTGGATCTGGCGTACACGATTGATTGTCTCTCCTGTAATGTTTACCTTAAATCAAGATGTTTGAGATTACCAAATGGCTGCTTCAATGTTTATCCAGTTGCTACCATTTTGAAGTACTGTAACAAATCAAAATCAATATACCCCCCACCTATATTTTGGCACTTATTTTGTAGATTTCTGCCATTTATGTTGTTCTTGTCATAACACAGTAGGAGAGAGTGTGTGTGTGTGTGTGTGTGTGTGTGTGTGTGTGTATGTGTGTGTGTGTGTATATATATATATATATATATATATCACACACACACACACACACACACGTGTGTGTATATATGTGTGTATATATGCACTTTATTTCTACTGTCACACCATAAAAGTTTTACAAACCTATTGAAATCACATATAGCAATGTTTAATAATCTTCGATTTACCGAACATTAGAAATATTAAAATAATTACCAATAAAATATTAATTTAGTATCATCTCAAGTCAGTGCTGGAAATCTCCTATACGAATTACAATCAGTTAAAACAATCATACTTCTACATTAAATAAATCCATATCTAGGACATAGATCAATCATTTCAACCAATCTTGGTTGATTGATTGAAGAAATAGACATACAGTTCCAATATAATATACTTCAAACCATCCAGATATTCATATATTGACAAATTAGCTAGCGTAATCAATAATGATAGCTTTGGGTGAATTAGGGCCTTGTTTCTTGGATTTCATGCACAATAAAGAAATCTGGAGACCGCAAAACCTATTTGTTCCCTTGGGTCACTTTTAAAAATCCTTAAAGCCTCCGAGTAGTGCCTCACCCCCATATTCTACAGATAACTATTATCCATTTCTTACGTGCTGTCATGCAAAGGAGGCAGAAAAACAGAAAATGTACTTCCATCTCTACAATCTGTGAACAGCTTGGGCAATATTTAAAATCAGGAGGTGTGAAGTCTTAATGGAAGAAGGCCACATCTAAATTGTCCATATTCTGTCCATATATGGCTCTAATCTCAGAAAACATTTGTGATTCAAAAACAGTCCAGGTATACCCCCTTCCAGCTGGTCTCTCCAGGTCTGTTGCATCACTTACTCCCAATATATTTGTTTCACTTTTTGAGCACCTGCTTTAGTTATCTCTTCTGGAGAACTTCTTATTCCCCCCCATTCCTATGCTGACTGAACGTTTCCTGATTAACTACACTTCTTTATCAAGGGATATCAACTCCTTTAGTGATTCCCTGTAAGGAGCCAGATCTCCAGTGGACCAGAGTCTGATCCAATAGAGCTAATGTTTGAGCAGGGTAATCAAAAGTATAGGATTTAATGCCAGATCTAATCTTAAAGTTACAATAGGCGTACTTACAGGCAAGTTGAAAAAGGCTCTGATAAAGTTATTCTCAATCTTAGTGAGGGTTTCTGCTTTCACGTAGCCTCATACCTCAGGACCATAAATTGACCCTGTTAGTGCTGAGGCTCTATAAACAGTGATAGAAGGCGACACCGAGCCCCCAGAGGTGGGCATATAGTTCCTCCCAGTTGCTGAAGCTTTCTGGTGGAAGATAGTTTTGCTTTTTTTTATAGCTGGGCCACCTTGTTTGATTATCTAGGTGTTAGATTATCAAAAAACCTAAGTGTGAAACCCGCTCGAGTGGAACCCCATCTATTGGCACCTTCTCTCTGTAAGATCGATGGTGATTTATTATCATAAGTTTGGATTTAGTCGGATTTAATTCTAGGCCCCTTTTCTCACAAAAACCTACAAAAAACATTCAATTCTGATTGCAGCCCCATAGGGGTTCTTAATATGAGTAGAGTGTCGTCCGCAAACATAAGGATTGGAAAGGGGACTCCTGCAGATTTAGGGGCATCGTGCCTACTTTCAGCCAACCATTTGACAGCCCCATTGATAAATTGAAAAGAGTGGGAGCAAGGACACATCCTTGTCTCACTCCACCGTTAGTATCAATTCTATCCGATAGGCCCTGCCATATTCCGTCTCACCCTTGCATATGTTTCTGCATGTAGCACCCTCAAAATTCATAGTAAATCTCTTGGTATTCCATAATAATCCAGGACTTCCCAGAGATTATCCCTCGGAATCAGGTCAAATGGCTCACTTAAATCAATAAAAGCGTCATATTGATGGTCCCACCTCAAGGGGTTATATTTCCGATATAACACCTTGAAGCATAAGACCTAGTAATGTTGTGTAGTTCCTATAAACCTATATAGAATCTGAGTTTAAACAACAAATACTGTAGTTTTGGAGTCGGGCTGATTCTAGACACCCCTACCGAATATGTTAGCCTGTATACCAGCTAGCTCACAGTGCCACTAGAAACTTCTCATACCAAGTAGACAATAGTTCTTGGTAACTATCGAACATGACAACTCTGTCCCATCAGGGATCGTGGAAACAGTGACACTTTTTCGCTCAGTCACTCGTGCTCACTTTGCCTCAGAGAGATACACAGAATAAACGGTGGGGATGTTACTCAATAGGCATTTATTGAACCAGCGTCATTCTAGTGTGCTGAAACAACCATTAGACAGTAACAGATATAAATGATTATAAGCACTAACAGAGTAAAAGGATTTTAGATTTCTACCATCGTGCTAAAACAATACAGGCAAGTATATAAAATACATGACAGTAAAATGTGTACTCCTACGATGCGTCCCTAACTAGATGTACCTGAGTGTACCTAGCATGTATGTGGGTGTAAAGCCAAGAATCCCTCTAGGATAAAGTCAACCCCATTACCTGAAGTGAGAGACTGTGGAACCCCGTCTTGATCTCGAGATGGACACCCCGCAAGGGATGTCAGACTACTGCGAGCTGGAGTGTCTGTGTGCAGGAGTCTCAGCGTCTCGCGTCAGTGTGTCAGCATGGAAGTCCTTTTCTCCTCTGACTATCTCAGCAAGAGATGATGTATATATACCCAAAGTGGTACCCCCCGGGGATATACCTTGCTGTGTCATGTCGGGCTACGATGATGAAAGGAATGACCCTTGTACATAGTTATTATGCAGGAGATGGTAGGCCTTCTGTGATTCCAAGACTTCTCATGCATAATGAATTACGCTGAAGCTTTTCGGAGAAAACCCCATGTTATCTTTGGACATTACTGCAACCAGGTAAAAGGTCAGTACTAAGAACCGTTATGCAATGTAATGGTAGGGTAGAATATAGGTGATAGGTTGGTGATTCTTGAGCCTATATTGGGGTACCTATATGGAACATAACAGTCAAGGATACCAATCTTGGTATTAAAACCAGCCTAGATTTTCTCATCTATCTATTCATGGAGTCTTGACAACACCTATTTTGTGAATTGTCCAACAGGCTTATAGGCCTATAGTTTGATGGGGCATCCCTAGTCCCCTTTTTAGGTCTCGTCTGAACCAGCGCATGCGCGGGTCTGGCGAGACTTATTGAGAGGGCTCCAAAAAGTTCTACCAGGCCAGCCTAGAGCTACAGTGCATGTGCGCGGGCGCCGCGCTTTACCGCGATTACTTTCACTTTGCATAGCCAATAGGTCTCGCTTTTGGGACCTTATAAGTATTTAGTTATGCAACTGTTGCATGGCTAAACACTTATAAGGTGCCAAAGGCGAGATCTATTGGCTATGCCAATGCTTGTTTATAAATTAGAATAATAACAGCTCCATGCCAGATTGCAGGAATTGGTTCACCCTTTAGGATGCTATTGCCCACAGCGTTCAAATATGGGGACCAAATCTCTGGTTATGATAGATACAAGTCTCCAGGAATTCCATCCAACCCAGGGGCCTTTTCCCTCTTTTTCTGCTTTAGTGCAAGGGCTGTTTCAACTAAGGTAAAATGTAAGGGGTCATCAGTTTCAATAGATAGACCAATTTCCGCAGTAGTAGAATTCCTCTGGGTCCCACCCAATTCCTCTCCTGGGGGTCTATTGGATATTTTTTTATAGTCCAATTCTTTGTATAGGCTTTCAAAATGGCTTACTCATCTGTCCCGTGTTGTTATTGCTTCAAGATGGATGTCAATAGTTCGAGTACTAACTGCGATCAACTTCCAGACAGCCCATTGATCCCCAATTTCCAAGGCTTCTGTTAATTCCATCCACTGCTTCATATCCCATTTCCTTTTAGTTCTATTCAGGGAAACCTTATGCCTATTCCCTGCCTTACCTATTTCTACTATATTGCCCTTTTTTATTCTTCTCAAGAGATGATGTTTCTCGGTGACAAACTTTCGAGAACCGCATGGGGACAGTTTTTTTTAATCAGGAACCTCTCTTTTGTTCCTCTACAAAGAAGGGTCTTAGTTGGTTCATTAATTCACAATGGGGGTTAGCAAAATTAACATTATGAATTAGTAACATTGAACAAAGTTTTTCCACAAATCATATAAATTATATAACCATTTTACCTTTCTTCAATTATTGGTAGTTTCCAATTGAACTTCTAGTGTTAAAGATGCCAGATTTATGTCACTAAATGCACCTGTCAAAATAGTTACACTTAAGGCCTGATGATCGCTTTCTGGTCTTCAAATTACCTTCATATTGTGTAATTCCGACCATAAATCAGAATCCAGAAATATATAATCTATATTTGTGGTCAGTAGTCCTCTTTTGAAAATTGGGCTAAATGGACTGTCAGATAATGGATTGCTGTTTACAATTTTCAGGCCGTGATCTATAGTATAGAGATTGCTATTTAATTTAAAAATTTTTAATATGGTGGCTGAAATGTCCTTTTTTTGAATTTACTTGCTTCTACACAAACTACTTTTGTGTATTTGTATTCCATACTGAAAGTCCTTTTAATCTAATGTGGGGGGTAACCGTTTGGAGCATATTGATTTCTTGCTCCATGCAGGGAATTCAGTATTCTACTGGGAGAGTGGGTCAGGTACAGGACTGAAAGTTTCTAGTCAACACTTTCTTTCGCTACTATTGACAGTTTCCTCTTTAAAAAGCCCTTGATTTCCCATTCAGTATATTTGAGTGATAGTGGTTTCACTTGGAATCTGTCACCTGAGGTACCCATTGGGTGATTTTACAGTTTGAGAGTCTGGCAGTATTTTGTTACGAGTACCCCAACTGTGTTAATCGCAGTTGTGCTAGTATGCAGTCTCAGATTTCATCCGGCACTGTTCTTGTCCTCCATTTCCTCCAGAAACCTGGCAGGTAACAATTCATTACCAGGGGTTCTTATGGCATACATTGTTATCTTGTTGATAGTTGTTATGGATTGTTGCGATTTGCTTTTAGATACGCTGCGATTTTACCACCTTTGAAATTCAGCATTGCTCTAAGATTATCAAGCTGTAAGACTGCCTAGCACTACAGATACGAGGGCTGCCGTGGCAAATGTCCCACCAATATGACATTGTAGGACACTAGATACGTAATTCCATGTGTTTTGTTGTATGCTCTTTGATTAATTCTTTGCATATACTCCACAAGCGATGCCATGTAACGTTTTTGGCTTGTATAAGTCTTGTCCCCTGTCATTGTGTTTGTAAATGTAATCACTACATGTACAATGTTTTCTTGTAGAAATGTTGTGTTTATAAAAAACAATGAAAAAAGTAATAATTTAAGAAAGAGGACTACTGGCTCATTCTATCCAGAATTACAAGACCAATTCATTCTGGCGTGATATACAGGAGTGTACATCTCTGCTGAAAATATTAAATAATAATAAGTCAAATTATAGACATCAGAAGGAACAATATGTTGGGTTGGTTCTTCTATTCACGAAAGATTTGATTAATGGTCTTGGAGGCACCCTTCTATGATAAATAACAGCTGTAAGACTGCAGCATTGCAGGTGGTGGGTGCTGTGGCATCCTGTGCTGTTCCATTTGACAGACCACAGTTTGAAATGTGTGCTGATTCTATAAAGGAGGAAATGTCCTCATAAGACAACATATCCCTAGGTCTTTGGCATAATGGAGTGAAAAAGTACAAGTGCTGTAAATGAGAGAGCAAGCATACCTTGTCTATATCCAAGGATGGCAGAATTTCCATCACCTCTCTCTAATTTGACTTCCCACCGAGTTCACGATAACATGCTGTAACATGGACGCCAAGTCATTGTTGGCAAGCTTAAGGGGGTTCCATTTTGGTGTCAAGTTACAAGTTTTGGAAACTGTGGTTGTAAATTGTTCTTCAGGTTCCATCACCTTACTTTGTGCTATTCCTCAGAGTGCAGCATCACTGCTTGAGATGAGATTCTTGGGTTATGTTGTACGAAATCTTCATATTGGGCCTAAATTCTAAAGAAAAAAACCAATTTGTGGACCCACAACTACGGTTATCTTTCTAATTGTGTGCCTTGCTTGGAACACCCAGTCTGTGCTTCAACTGCCTGTAGCATGGCTCTTTATTTGGGGGTTACATCTCCATTTCTGATAATTAGCTGATTCTTCAGGCACTCAGACTACTAGACCCAGTACCTTTGCTTCAAGTGCCTCAAACCTTTAAATGTGACATTGGATGCGCTGCAACTGAAGAACATTGAAAAGGGAGTCGGCAAGGGGTTATCCATACTACCATAATTGACCCAGATGAGAAAAATCTTTCCCCATTAGTATTTTCTAGGTAAGTTTAGACACAAATTTAAAGTGGCAAATCCCTAAATATGCCTCTTCGTGTCTCTTTCTCATTGTGCTTACAAGTCAAATCGATGTAGAGCGAATAATTCAAACCATGATTAATGTTGTCCAAGAAATTTGTAAACATCTTAGTTCCATGACAAACATGCCAGATAATTCAAGCACATTATTTGGAACAATGAAGTAAGTAACGTTTTTAGGATTCAGTGGCTTATTTTTTACATTTTTTTTTGTTGCAAATAGTATATTTCTTGGATAGATAACTCAAATCTTGATACTCGTAGAACGGAATCTGGGGAAGATTGTGTCTTTCTGGTCTACTGTGTACCAGTAAAGGATAATCACTTCTCATCCAGGCATACTAGTTGGTGAATGAAAGCAGGGTGGACAAAATGAGGGACTTGGTCATAGCTTCCTGTTTGAAACAAAATTATAAGGAAGTAATTAGATTTGTGCATTTGGCTGGAAGGAAGGTGTGGGTATTGGGTAGATAGAAGGAAAAAATGAGGGTCCAGTCACTAGGAGTAACAACCCAATAAAAAGCCAGATTCACAGTTGCCATCAGGACAGTTTTATTTCTAACTGTTTAAGCTAATGCCAATCCGAAATTTATAAGAAATATATAACAGCGGAAATATTAGCATTGTTAAAAAGCTACAGAAATTTCAAAGTCTAGAATCTGTGGTGAGAGAGGCAGTGCTATTCAGAACACTAGTATAAAATTAGCTCTCTGTTCATATGAAGAGCGGTAATGTTGCGAGAAAAAAAATGAAGTGTTGTTGACATTGTTCCAGGTACCTTGCTTAATAGTGTGCACTTGTGTCAAGGTCTGTGACTTGAGAAGGATAAAAGATCATCCGGCAAGCTTGGAGAGCCCTGCAGCATTTAGGTTTATTTGGTTGTAGGGATGTTGCTTTGGTATTTCTGGATCCATTTCCTCAAGATGTTCTCCTTAGAATGGCGCAAAAGACATATTAGGACAAATATTGCTGAAGAGAGAAGTTAAAGTGCTTTCAGAAGAGAACTTTGATGGCTTTGTTAACTAACTCCCAGTGAAGTGCAACTGTTTGATATGAAATGAAAATGGTATGATGTAGATTTATAAAGCTCACAAATCCCAAAGGTCATCAAAGCGCTAAAGAGGGGAGAGCTCCAGAGAGAAAGACAGAGGAAAGAACTATTAACCCTAGTAAAATCACTGACCGGAAATTAAAGAATGAAAAGCCAGTTCTTCAGTGCTTTCTGAATGTTGTCGTGTTCATGAAGGTCACTGATATTGCATGGAAGAGAATTCCAAATTTTTGCTGCGTTCCTGGAAAAAACCCTACCACCCTACCTGGTCTTCCTAAATGTAGACACAACTACAAGGTCGTAGCTAGCCGAGCAAACATGTCAAGTGGGAGTGTATCTCTGGAACATCTTAGTCAGACCATTATTTTGCACCGCCCTGTGAACAATGCACAAGCCCTTAAAGGTAATGCACTTGTTAACAGGTAGGCAATGCAGTTTGTAGATCCCTGTTGAGACTGATTGGTATTTGGGAATTTCAAGTATCCGTCTCGCAGCCACATTTTGTACTAACGGTAGTTTAGCAGTTGCTGATTTATTGATCTCTAAATAGTGCATTGCAGTAGTCTAGCCTAGGGGAGAAATAGGCCAGAACTACCTGCTTGCGGGCTTCCAGAGAGAAACAAGCATTTGCAATGCAATAGGTCTCGCATTACTGAAAGTTTGAGCTATTGGCATTGAAAATAATAAATACAACGCCAATAGCTCAAACTTTCAGTAATGCGAGAACTATTGCATTGCAAATGTTTGCTTTTATAAGGCGTCAGAGTTTCAACCCCGAAAGTCTTCCAAGTGTCCAGTAAACTTTTTTCAGGAATTGAAGCTGACCGTACAGGGCGTTAACTGCACACAGGCTCGCGAGAGTGATCTAAACTAAAGCACAGGGTTGTGTCAGCGAAGAGAAGGGAGTTCTAATAGATGAGCGCTCGGTCAGTGACACAATTTAAAAAAAAAATTATTTTTATTGAATACAGGTGGAATTCAAAAACCACGCGGCAACATATCGCTACTTTTGCACATTACACGCTTCTTGGCTCAATAAACCCATTAACCTTAGATCACACAGTTATTACTTTCTCAACAGACCACCTCAGCTGGTAGTGGCTCCGTAGTCAGTTTACGCAACTGGAATCAGTATCAGACTCAAGGGGGATGGGGTGCAAATGTTCCCCCTGTAGGTGTTCCATGGTCCCCACATTCGTTCCCATTTTTTGGGGCATCTGCGATGGATATACATCGCCCTTTCTGCTATCATAGCCCCATCCATGTCTCTGCACCATTCTTGGTATGTCGGGCAAGTTTGGGCACCCCAGTGACGAGCTATATTTCGTTTGGCGAACATCATGCCCAGTGTCGCCCAGTCCTGTTTTAAATGGTTAAGGTCATTCGGCTCCCAGACATTTAAAAGACACATCTTGGGTTCCGGCCGGACGTTTACTCTGCTAACGTGCGTGATGGTCCGCATAATCGCATCCCAATAGGTCGTTATCATAGGGCACCCCCATATCGTGTGGTAGAATGTGCCATCCTCCCCACAGTTCCTCAAGCAGAGTGTATTCTCGGCCTTTCCTATCTTTTGCAATGTTACTCTCATGTAGTATATGCGGTGTACGATTTTTAATTGTACTAATCTTAATTTAGAAGATACTGCTAGTTCGCGTGGAGAGGCGAGCGCCGCTTGCCAGTTGGTCTCATCTAATTGCCCCACCTCCATCTGCCATTTCTCGTGGAGAGATTCCGTGGGATCTGGCAGATTGCTGATAATTTTGCGAAATGTGAGGGAGATAGCCTTCTTTGCCAGGTATTCCGTCAACAGCCTCTCTTCCAAAGGGGAGGCCTCAGGGAGAGTAGTTCCTGCTGGGATTGCTGCCTTCAATGCGTGCCTAATTTGTGTGCATCTAAATGCCTCTGAGGAAGCTAACTCGTACTGGTTTCGTAGGTGGGCGAACGTGACCACGTCGCCCTTGCTCCAAAAGTCCCCCACCGTAGAGATCCCGATGGAGTCCCATCGTCTGAAGCCTTTATTATTCCCAAGATTTCCCAATTTTGGTGTGTCCCATAACGGGGTGAGTTGAGTTATAACTCCGTTCCATCCCAGATTTCTACGGGCTATCTGCTAGATTTTGATTGTGTGTGCTGTAGGGCCTGGCAACCATGTGTCGCGCTTCGTGGTGTACAGCGCTCTCATTATTCCTCCCTCTCCCAAGCTGTGTCTATCTGCACTAAACGCCGGGTCGGTTCGTGGAACATGAAGCCATTGATTGAGAACGATTAGTTGCGGCGCTCAATAGTAAGTTTGTATATTCGGAAGGGCGATGCCCCCATCGTACCATCCCCTCATCAGTTTATGCATGGCTATGCTGGCCGGTTTCCCCTCCCATAAGAAATTAGTCACCTCCGCCTTGATTGCTTTAAAATAACTGTGGGGGACCAGGAACGGGGAGTTTTGCAGAGCATAGAGGAACCTGGGAAGCGCCATCATTTTGAAGAGTGCGGCTCTGCCGAGTAATGTTAGTGGTAGGGTTTGCCAGTGTTTTACATCTTGGCGGAGTCTCCTCAAAGAGGGGCTGAAGTTCTTGTCCATAAAGTCCACTTGTATGGGAGTGATATAAATTCCCAGGTATTTGAAGCCCTTTTCCGTGAGTTGGAGATTGCACCCTTTGGGAAGTCGCGGTGAAGGACCCTGCGGAATGTAGAGGATTGACTTCGTCCAATTGATGGTGTACCCTGAATATTTGCTGTAGCTTTCAAAGATATCGAGGAGACACTTAATGGAGCATCCGTGGGGACGCCATATAAAGGAGTACATCATCCGCATACAGGGAAATGCGGACTTCCCAGCCCTCTGCCCATCTAAGTCCTCAGATGACTGGGTCCCTCCGTATCCAGGCTGCCAGGGATTCCAACACGAGGGCGAATAGGAGCGGTGATGGGGGGCAACCCTGACGCATACCGCGCCCCAAAGGAAAGTCCACTGAGACATGGCCATTCACCGCTACATGTGCAAGGGGTTTTATATAGAGCAATTGGATCCATGCACGAAAATTTGGGCCGAAGCCCATATGTGTAAGGACTGCAAACAAGAAAGGCCATTTGACCGTGTTGAAGGCCATGCGTGCGTCTAGCTACAATAGAACTGCCAGTTCTTGGATCGTGGGCTAACGAGTTATGACACTGTGGAGTCGGCACAGATTAAGGGCTGTATTCCTTCCCGGCATGAACCCAGATTGATCCGGGTGTATTAATGTAGGGAGATGGGGCGTCAGTCTTGCTGCAAGTGCTTTGGTGAGGATTTTGGCCTTTGCGTTCAGTAGGGATATAGGCCTGTATGATGTACATTCGTCGGCTGGTTTGCCGGGTTTATGTATAGCTACTATAGTTACTGTGCGCTGGTCCCTGGGGAGCTCCCCTGCATCTAGGCTGGCATCATACATACGCAATAAATGCGGCATAACAGTAGTGGCCATCTGCTTATAGAGTTCTATGGGTATGCCATTGGGCCCCAATGCCTTTCCTGATTGTATTGCTTCAATAGGGAGCAGTAGTTCGTCCGTCGTGAGGTCCACTTTGAGTGACTGAGCCTCCTCTGATGTGAGTGTGGGCATTTTGATATCTTTTATGAATGCCTGTGCCTCTTCGGCCGTGTGGGGCGAGGTCGATGTATAAACTCATTCATAGTGTTGCGCTAGTGTATTCGCTATGTGTCGCAAGTCAGTTACGATCTCTCCTTCCTCCGTTTGGATTTGCGCCACCCATCGACTAGCCCGCTCCCGCTTGTCCTGCCAAGCTAGCAACCTCCCCTCCTTATCCCCGACCTCGTAAATTGTGTGTTGTGTGGCTGCAAGCCTGGCCTTGGCCTCCTCCCATGCATACTCCCTATAGGCTAGTTTTTTCAAGTGGAGGTCCTGGGCCGTATCTACAGTGTTGTGTACTATATGTAGACTTTCTGCCTGGGCCACATCCTGTTCTAGGGCTTCAATCTGTTTTAGTTTGTCCTTCTCATGTCCCAAAATTTGTGAGATTGCTTGGTCCCGGAGAACTCTTGTATGCTTCCCATAGTATTACCTGGGACGTTACTGATAGCTTGTTTATCAGGAAATATTGTTTCGGCGTGGCCGCCATGCCCTTCCTGATCTGAGGGTTTTTGAGGAACCCCGGATATATTGGGTAGGTCCTTCGCTGGGCGGCAGAGTGACTCGTGTATTTAAGTAACACGGGGGAATGATCAGAAATCCCCCTAGGCAAATGAGTTATGTTGTGTATGTTCCCCAGGCTATCCGCTAGTGTGAGAATGTAGTCTATCCGAGATAGTGTTGTGTACTCCAGAGTGGAAGGTGTATTGACGTTTCGAGGGACAGCGGAATCGCCACGCATCCACGAGGCCAATAGTTTCCAGAAATTCCGCAAAGCGTGTGGGGGCTGCGTTTGGTTCCCTAGAGGGTTGACTATCTAGTCTCCCATCGATAATGGAATTGAAGTCTCCTCCTATGAGGAGTTCCCCCTCCGGGAGAGTGAGCAAGAAGGCACCAAAGTCAGGGAGTGCCTTTGAGTTGGAGCCCGGGGGATATATACTGAGACTATATTATATGCCTGTCCCTCCCATTGGCAGGCGATGGCAGCAAACTGCCCCTGATTGTCCGTCCATTTCTGTTTAATGACCAGTGGAAATTGTTTCCGCACAAGAATACCTACTCCCCGTGAGCCCGATGTGAACTCAAAGTGTGCCACCATATGAAACCCCCATCTATCTAAGGCCTTACATGCAGAGCCTACCAGGTGTGTCTCCTGAAGTAGGGCCACTGCCGGTGCCTGACGCTTAAGATATTGCAGGACTAGCCCTCTCATTATTTTATCTCGTAACCCGTTCACGTTCCATGTAAGCAGTGAGAGGTAGGAGCCATCCATTGGGGCAGCTAGTGTCATGGCGGTGTCATCACTCCCCAGCCCTGTTGTCTTTATCGTGCCCTGTGGGTCCATGGTAGAAAACAGTGTGATTATGTAACTCCAGCGTGTCGTGTATGTGGTGTAATCGTAATATGACCTGTTGCAAACTTATAAAACAAAAAACAACAAACGAAATAACCTGTCCCCCCTACCCACCCCCCCCACCGTGCCTCCCTGCATGACGGACATACAATTACGCGCCTCCCCAACTTCGCAGAGTGCTTTAGTCCCGTCCCCATTACCTTGAAGGGGGTTAGAGTCCTCTGAAGCCCATCTAACGCTCCCAGTCCTATCGTATATAGATGAGGCAGTATCACATTTTACAGTACATACTTGTAATCCATGTGTGGGTAAAGTTAAGGAATTATATAGGTCGCAGCGTGCACCCAAGGATGTGTCCGTGCTTAGTCGATTTCTTAGAGGTGGCTGCTCCGGTGTCTCCCCAGCGATGGCTCCGATCCGAGCCACCGCTCCTGTGGCTTGATGATTAGTCGGGCAGGCCTACTCTGGGTAGTTTTGTTAATGCGAGTGTAGTCACTCCTCTCCGGCCTGCCGCTGCGAACCTCCCTGCATCCGCAGCTCAAGGGGGTCTCCAGACGCTTCATCCAGTCGGCGTTGTGCGTGGGTTCTGTGAGTACGACCTGGTCCAGAGACGCGGAGCCACCCCTTCAACCTTTCCTGGGCCTCCTCCGGCATAGAGAAGAACCACGTTTTGCCTTCTGCTTTCACCTGCAACTTTGCCGGATACAGCATCGCGTACTTAACCTCCCTGTCCCGGAGTTCCTTCTTTACCTCCAAAAATCCTCTCCTTTGTTTTGTGACCGTCGCCGTGTAGTCCGGGAAAATTGTGATTGTGCTGTTCTCAAATCTTAGCGGAGGGGCAACACGTGCCATCTGTAAGATCGCGTCTCTATCTCGAATTTTGAAGATGCAAGCCAGGATGGGTCTCGGGCGGGGGGAGCTCCTGGTCTGTGTCTCACCCCCGGAACCCGGTGGGCCCTCTCCACCGAAAAGTAGTTGGAGAGACCTCGTGGCTGGAGGTGGTCCTTCACTAGATCTTCAACAAGTAAATCAAGCGCTGTACCTGCTGGCTGTTCCGGCACCTCAATAAGTCTAATATTATTCCGTCTCTAGTGCCCTTCCTGGTCATCCAGTTTGGCGGCTATGAGCTTGTTCTCTGCTTCCAGTTGTTGCACTTGCTTTTTGAGAATGGCTGTTTCGCTGGCAAGATTTGATGTCGTTGCTTCGACCCCTGTCACTCTAGTTGACATTTTCTAGAAGTCCGCCCTAATCAGAGAGCGTTCCATTGAGAGCGATCCTATCCGTGAATCAAGAGATGAGTGCACATTTTGTAGGGTTGTCATTATGTCTTGTTAAGTGACTCCCGTGTCTGCTGCCATTTTGGGAGTTGTCGCCTGAGCGGAATCCTGATCTGCGGGTTCCGATTGGGTCTTGGTGTAGGCATATTTGTACCTCGCTGGCCCCTGCCTCCCATCACGGCCAATCTCTGCTTGCTGCGCTCGCAGTAGCGTAGAATTGGAGGGTGGTACTCCCCGCCGCCTGCCTGTGTGCTCCAAGGCCCACTCGGCCTGTCGAGTTTCCCACCCCACGAGAGTGACACAATTTTTAACAGGTAGACCAGATTGTTCCCAGTCTTGCAGGATTTGTACTCCAGCTCTAAAGAAATAGCTTTGTAAACCTTTAAAATGCCTCACGCTCCACTTTTTTTTAAGCTCCACTGCTTTTAAAAAGTGACTCAAGCTTGATAACAAACCAGTGGTTTACATTTTCTGCATCTACCTAAATTGGATGGCAAGTTCCGTTTGCAACCTTTGCAAAGTAAGGCGTCTTGTGTGTGCGGGATCATCGGAAATAGGCGCAAGCCCTAAGTGGAGTAGCGGGAACAAGACACTGAGGCAGCAGTGCAATCACGTCGCCTGGGCTCAGTGCTCTGTACGCCTGCCATGTGTGTATGCTACAGTAGCATGATGTACCTATTGCAGCAGGTTGTAGATGTTTCTCTACCAGTTGGCTTGTATCTGACAGGAAGAGGCATGGATTTGCCAGGTAGGAACTTAAAGGTATTCTCTTCCAGCTGCTGACAAGCACAAGCATTCGACACCAACTACAGTGGCAGCATGTGAATCAAAACACACTGGCACTCCGAGCTGTGTTCCGGAGAGGAGCCAATTAAAAAGATGGGCAGAAAGGAGGTGGAGCTTCATGCCCTGAATACAGCATGTCTCGAAGAGACCGCACAATCGCTGCCTAGGCGAGACTTAAAAAGGGAACACCTTGCTCAGACTCCTGATAATGCAGAAACAATTGGATAACGTACAGTTAACCTAAAGGTCAAATAATAACTTGGTATTCACAAGTACTCCAAGAATTATTCCAGATGGAGGGCTGGTTGCCAAAAATCAACACCTCAGACTTGTCCCCATTCAGTGTGTGTCTACATACATTTCTTAAAGTTGGCAGCCGTGGCCTCCATGTCCTTTATGACGGACACAATAATTTGCACATCATTAGCATAGGATAGGGCTTGCAGTCCCAAGGACCGTATCAACTTAGCCAGCGTGTAGACATAAAGATTAAAAAGAGTCAGGCTCATAGTAGAACACTGAGGCTCCCCGCAAGGCGTAATGTTGGGATCAGAACTAAATTGGTTCACTGTCTGTGGAAGTTAGCAGATCTAGTGCTGACCCAGAAACCACCAGGTTCTGCAGCCGGTCTGCCAGCAAAGTAGGAGAAATAGTATCGAAGGCTGCGGAGAGATCCAAAGGATCAGTGCGCAGCCTGCCCTGCATCAACCACCTTGCGGATATTATATGCAGCCGAGACCAAAGCAGTTTCTGTCCCATGAATGATTCTGAAACAAAATTGAGCGGGATCGAGCAGTTCATACTCCTCCGAATAAGCTGCCAGTTGTGAATGCAGGTGCTACTCCAAAACTTTAGACGGAGTAGTCCGAAGAGAAATGGGCCTATAATTTCTCAGATCTGTAGGATCCAAGTACTGTTTTTCTAAAAGAGGCTTAACAGCTGCTCTTTGGGAGTAGGGCTATTGTAGCGGATACTACTATCAATGCGGAAACGAGTGCAAATAGTGCTGTATAACAGTCCCTTTGAGTAACAGGTTTGCAGTGCTAGCATCACCTGAAGACCATGAAGCTCTGCTCTCAAAAGTAAATGGGGACAGACAGAGTAGCTCGGATATGGGAACGTCTGAAGCGAGCAAAGATGCAGAAATCTCTCTGGCAAGAATATTATTGGACCTTAAGAAAGATATAAAGAAGCGCTTTGAGGTCTCAGAAGCAAATCAACTGAGCATCCAAGCTTCATGTTCAGAGCTAACGCAGAAGCTGGATGAAGTAACCCTGCGCACAAAGAAGTCGGACGAAGAAGTAGACTCAATGAAACAGGATGTTGAGAAGAAAACATCTGAGATTTCAAAACTCGGAAGGCAAAATCAAACCTCCTATGAAAGCCTTACTGCCCATTAGGGCTGTGTACCTGGTATTTAAAAGGAGAACATGTAGCGGTTAATATTAAACATGGCCTTATTGACTAGCACCTCAAAGCTATTTTGACTGTAGCAGTTTTGGCTGTTCTAATGGAAAGCATTGGGATAACATTTTAAGTTTAATAAATGTGATCTCCATCTGGGAAACAGCTACAAATTTAATTTTAGACTTTTTGAGAAATTTATGAAAAATCCAATTCACCGGTGAATTCAGAATTGTAATAAATATTTGTCTTGCAAAAAGTCATCTTTGCCCTGCATGAAGTCCCTGGAAATTGAATCTGCTTTTTGCGCTCTGCTTTTTGCGCTCTCCCGCCCGCCAGCCAGTAATTAGCATTTCAATGGATGTGAATGAGGTGTGAACATGTTCCCAGGACAAGGACGAAAGGCTGTGGGTGCGGGAGAGTGTTGTACCCTTGACAGGATGGCCTGTAGCCTGGGCCAAAGGACTTCATTAACTTCAATGGGGCCAACCCACCACAACCAGATGTAGGGAGCACCCAGGCCTCCACCTTTCTATTGTCACTAGACCGGCTTCCATCACAGGGGTCCTCTTGGTATTCGCATAGTGTCAGATCCTGCTAGAGTGACAAAACCTTGACAGGTCTGCTGGGGTTGGTCATATGACATTTGGGGTGTACTTCAAAAGAGGGAAACACAAAGTCAAAACAATTTGTGTGTATCTACTGCCTGATTGCTGAAAGCTCAGCAACTATTCTTCTGTCTATGAGTTTGTTAGAGGTACAGAGACTGAAAAAACTGGATTTTAGGTTTTGATGTGGAAAGACACTAGCATTACCAAAGTACACTACTCATTCCCCCCTCCAACCCACCAAGTCCAGTTTTAGTTTGGTCACTTGAACATGGCCAAGGTAAGTAGGGTTAGTCCTGGGAACCTTTACCTCACTGGTTAGGGTGTCTTCAGGGGTCATTCTCCCCCACTAGCTAGTACTAGTCATGAATGTGGCATTTCCAGGCAGCCAATCCTGGACCTATAGAAGATCATAAGAGGACTGAACCTGCTGTTTAAGACCTGAGAAGGGCCTAGAAGACTGGACCTGCTCTCCCTCTTGTACCTAGGGTAAAGACGTAGACTCCAAGGGTCATAAGGCCGACCTCTTTTTAAAACCGCAGGAACAGAACAAGAAACAAGAGGCCTTTTCCTGCAACTAAACCTGGACTGGAGCCTCCTGTTGGCCTCTGCTTGGCACCCTGTGAGTCTCTAAGTGCTTCTCCTGAGTACTGTGGGTTTTAGAAATGTACTCCTGTGTTGGATTGGGACTGAAAGGACTAAAGTCAGAAGGTAAAACTTTTGACTAGGATACACCTGGAAAGTATATCCGACCTATGCTCCATTACATTCAGCATCTAATTGCACTTATGATCAGTTCTACTGCTACCATTGACTATTATTGCCACTTTGTGCTTCTTGGCACTGTTTGTACTCAAAACTTTAAAAATCTATGTCTTGGGTTTTCCCCGTGCTGTCTTTTTACCATTTTGGTGTCATTTATTAAAGTATTCTCTATTTTCCAAACAAAATAAATTATTGTGCCGTGTTTTGACATTTTTCCTGTTTAAGTACTGCATAAGTATGTTGTACATTGCCTCCAAAGTTAAGCTGGTCTGCTCTGTGCCTTAGCTACCCAATGGTGAGCTTAGGTTTATCTAGTGAGTTTTGCTGTTCACCCTGACAAGTATTGTAATTATTAACTGAATTTGGTTCTCACCCCTTTTAACTAAACTCACTTTCTTAGACGTAGGATCTGTGGCAGCCGTGGCCCCAGCCAGTAAGGATCTTGGATATATGAGTAGATTGTGTGCATGTGTGTAGACTTGTCAAAGTGTGAGTGACCATTAAAATCCCTTCACAAAGGCGTCCCTTCTAATCCACTTTGTCAGAGGTTCAATCACAATGGGCAATAGCAGAGGGGAAAGTGGGCAACTCTGTTGGGTGCCTTAAAGAATGCCTGCCAAAATCTTTATTCTAGACCTGGTAGCCTTAGGGTGACACGCCCCCCCCCCCCCCACACGCTTTGCATACCTCCTCCACTTTGTCTCAACTTGTTTTTGCTGGGCTTAGAACTCTGATCATTTTACCACTGATAACCAGTGTTAAAGGGTATGTGCTCTGTCCTCTAATCATTGGAAAATGGGGTCAGACCCTATTTGCATTTTTCATTTACTTGTAAGTCCTTAGTAAAGTGCACTAATTGTGCTCAAGGCCTCTAAATTAAATGCTAATAGTGGGGCTGCGGCACTGATTGTGCCACCCATCCACCTAAGTAGCCGTTTAACCATGTCTTAGCCTTGCCATTGCAGAGCCTATGTGTGCAGATTAAACTGCCATTTCGACCTGGCAAAATAAACCTTTTGCCGGACCTAGACTATCTGTCTATATATCTATTAATATCACTCCTAAGGTAGGCCCTAGACCTATATATAGATGTATCCCAAAATGCACCAATGGGCATCATTTCGGCAACAAAATGGATAGGAGGCCTTACCCTATTATCTGCTGCAAAAGGGGTTTCTCAAAATTGATAAAATCACTTTTATCAGCACCAGGATTTTTACGAAGCCTTGTGATGTTAGTCAACAGAAGCCACAGGCCGACACCCACTCTGTAAAGTGTTCCAGCTTCAGCGCAGTTCACCATTTGCCACTTTTATGGGCAGATCAATGTCTTGCCCACAGTCCGATAAAGATATATCGAAGGGCGTGTTCATGGTTTTGCCATTTGCAAACAATTGCGCTCCTATTGTAAATAGTATGTTACTTTGGTAATTCACAGCATTTTGAAAGCATGTCTGTTATTACATTTTAAAAAAGCCCTTTCTCATATCCATTAAAGCTAGGTGGGTCATGAACGTTGTTCTAAAAATTGTGTTGTGGTTCTAAAACTTTTGAGAAGCACTGGGTTAGAGGCAGTAGGAAAATTCAATGAGCAGCTGCCACACTAGGCAAATAGCCAATTATACGTCCTGCTGATTAGAGACGCGGTGGGAGGACATAGAGGCCCTTATGTTTCATGTCCCAGAAGAATACCAAAAGAGGGTAAGGAACCTGGTAGAAGAAGAGAAAAAAATTGCCAGTTCCTGTCTCGAGTCTGCATTAAATGCAGCTGATAAAGCTAGCAGATAATTGGCAACACACACAACCCTAGGAAGGCATGTGTGGTTGCATAGCACTTTTTTAAACCAGAAGTGCAATACAGCATAATTGATGTACCACTAACAGCAGGTAGCTCTTCAGCACAGGGGTAGAGAGCTCCTAGAAGCAAAGAAGAAGGCAAATGAAACAACAAATTCCATGGGGGCATTGCAGGCTTATGAACCACACTTTAAAAGAGGACTTCCACCGGCCAAAAGATAAGGGAGACTTTTTTTTTAGTACATCGCTCCATAGGCAAACTGGATGTAACCAGTTATCAGCGTCCACACAGTGGCAGCAGCAACTGCACCCTTTTGTTGAGGCAGAGGAAAACCATGGGGCAGTAACTATATGGAATCTGCCTTAAGCTCCTCTAAATAACTCTCTTCCATTTCCCCATTCGGGAACACAAAATTTAAGACACTCCACTCTACGCCACTCTACGATATTCTACTCAGCAAATGCCACTCTACGCCACTTTACTCCACTACGCCACTCCATGACACTTTACTCCGCGACACTCCACTGGACTCACTGTACAATACTTCACAATACTCTTTTCTGACACTAGTTCTTAGTTTGCGTAGGAAACTGGCTCTGTATATACTATTCCAAAGTGAGGTATAGTGTGCACAGAGTCCATTGGAACCCCAAAGGTAGGCAGAGATAAGGCTAGATAGCACCTCTCTCTATTTGTGGTAGTGTGGTAGAGCAGTAAGGCAGTATCAGAGGACAGTGTTAAGCATTTGTTGTACACACTCAGTCAACACATGAATTTACACACTCAAAGACTGAACTTCAAACCAATTGTTTTTGTATAAAAAATATTTTTAGTTATTTTATTTTCTAGAACCAAGCAAGCCTGGCACAGGTAAGCAATAAATACTTTACAGTAGTAATGCAGTTTGTAAACAGTTTGAATTGTAATTGCATATGCACGTTGTTTTGACTTACAGTATGGTTTCAGAGAAATGCAATACTTTGTAAATACAGTACATAGACTTGAATGGGATTTTCAGTAAAATACCAGGGAAGTTACTTTTTAGATTATATTTCTTACTCAGAGTAGTATACCTGGATACTACTCTTGTACTATTAAACCAAAACGATTTCACTTACCTGTTTACAGGAAATGTCCAATTTTAAAGAATTCCTTTAGGTTTTCAAACTCCACACTTAAAAACTTTTTCAAGAAAAACAGTCAATGTTATCCTATAGTGGAAAATAGTGTTAGCGGTTTTGAGGTAAGTATTTGGTAGTGGGTGTTGAGGTTCTGGAGGTAGACTCTGGGGCAATTGGGTGCAGGGTGCTGGTTTGGCGTTGCGTGCCCTGTTGTATTCAATGGGGATTTTCGGTTTTGGTTTTCAGCTGCAGGCTCGGCCCAGGACGACTTCCAGGAGGAACCAACAGCTAGGCAGGTAAGTTGGAGGGCTCGGGATGTAGTTGCACCTCGGGTTCTCTTCTCCAGGGCGCAGGGTGGCTGAATACAGGGGTGTCTTATGAGGTCGGATTTCACCTTACCGGGCCACTCACGGTTTGGGGGGGGGGGGGAGAGTCTCCGTGCAGAGGCTGCAGACGACGTTGGGGAGTCCTGGAGGGGTCGAGCCACGGTGGACTCGGGCTCTGGAGCGCTGGGGGACCTTACTGGGACTGGTGGGACAAGATGATTTTTGGTGCAGGACCTCTGGAAACTGCAGACGGGCCGGTAGGGTTGGGGCCAAGTCAGTTGTTCTCTGCAGTCTCCTCTGCTGGGCTCTTTTGTCCTTTTTCTTCTTGGGTTGCGGGAATCTGCTTTCTTGGTTCAAGGCTGCCCCCTAAATACTGTATTTAGGGGGTGTTTTAGGGGGTCTCAAGGTCAGTAGCCAATGTGCTACTGATTTTAGGGTGACTACACCCTTGGTTTGCTCACCCCACGTGGGGGAGTGAGCACAATCCCTAATCCTGATTGGGGAGTGCCTGCGATCTGCAAGATGGCAGGCAGTGAAGAGAGGGCTTCACCTTACCTCCCCTTCCTGAGGGGTGGAGTTGACAGGTGGACACACCTTCTGGGCTGGCTAGTTTTTCCTGCCTGTCTTCCCACCGAAAAGGAGGGGAGAAAGGAAGGGGGCCTGCTCCTGATAGCAGGAGAGGCTGGGGGTTGCATTACAAAGGCTGCCAGGCCTTTGACGCTCCCCTGCCACAGATGGCTCTTCTTGGCCTGGGGGAGGTGTGAACACCTCCGCCCAGGAAAGGCTTTGTTTGTGGGCTCAGGGAGCGAAGACTCCCACCCTAGGGGTCCAGAAACATGTCAGTCTGTCAGAAAGCTTTATTTCGATAAAAAATTGTATCATAAAAGCATAAACATACAGACATAAAAGGTACAATTCATCGGAAGAGCGACATTTATAACAAATAGCAATGATTGTAGAAGCGCTCTCAATCTAATAACTTAGTGACTTATCTAAAAAGGTTACAATATCAAAAATTTAAAAATTTAAAATATAGTTAAAAGATCATTTCACGTGTGAGAAAAGACAGGAGAAAAACGTTGTACAGAATCATGTGGTGGAACAAGGGAGTTTACGTCTGATGATCCATGACCACCCCAGAAATTTGGCCACGGCACAGTCTAGCACTAGGCTGGTGTCTGATCGTAGTATGCGTAGTGCCACACGGTAGTTTAATATGCCCAGGAGACGGCAAGCAGGGCCTAGGCATCTTCTTCTAGGGTTTTTATACGCTGGGCATTCGAACATGATGTGGGCCGAGCCTTCCCCACGCAATTCAAACAAGTGTCCGGGGTCTGGTGGGGAGGCTTCCATTTGCTAGTAAACTCTCGAGTTGGGAGTGTCTCGAGTCTGAACTGTAGGTACAATGATCTATCCCTTGGTTTCTGCACAAATTCAAGATAGGGCTCAAAGCTAACAATCTGTTTATGAATGTAAAAGACTTCGGTTAGCCTGCCCATGTTAGGATTGCTGAGATCCTGATGGTCAATCCATGCCCAGTAAGCTCTTTTGAGGTCTGCCTTGCTCACGGGGGCTCCATGCTCCCAGGCTTCATTAAGACCGAGCTGGTTAAGAGACTTTTTGATGTTGCGGAGCCGGCTTACTTTGTGAGAGCCCAGAGAATTCATAATTTCTTTTAGGCCCTCGGTGTATTTAGCTAGCTCCGGAGTGCGCCAGAGGCGAACCCAGAATAACAAAGGGCGTAGCCTGGCCATATCCTTAATCGAGCGCCTGCCTAGATCGCTAAAGAGTGGTTTCAATGGAGTACCCCTTGGCAGAGAGACCAAATCTCTCAAAAATGTATTCTCGGACAAGGTAATTTCATCGAGATTATCGTATCCCCATAGTTCGGCTCCATACAGCGCCGAACCAACTGCTTTAGCCTGATAGATCACTAATGCGGGAGTGATTGGCTTGCTCTTCGAGGAGCGATGTTCTTTAGCAATGGCCCCCGTGGCTCGTTTGTGATTGAGCAGCATCTTGTTAATATGGGGTCTCCAGCTTAGGCTGTCAGAAATTCTAATTCCGAGATAGTCGAATATTTTGACATATTCTAAAGGGGCTCCATCGAACATAATGGCGACGCTGGGTGATCTGTACGATTTAAAAGAAAGAAGCTTGGTCTTTAGTGTATTAATGGTCAGACCTCTCAATGTGCAGAACAGATGGAATCTATCCAGAAGCTTCTGTAGCCCTGCTGGTGTCTTGGAAATCAGGAGGGTATCATCCGCAAAGAGGAGGGTGGGGACTCTTTCGCCCGCCAGGGCAGGGGCATCAGCTGGTATATCTTGCAAAAACTTCACCACTCCGTTCACAAATAGGGAAAAGAGGGTGGGTGCCAATACACAGCCCTGGCGGACTCCTCTGGGATGGTGGCAGGCTGGTGTGTACCAGTCAGGGAACCCACCAGAGGCTGGTCGTTTTTCAGGGAGCATCTCTTGATGCCTTCTGTGTGCATTTTTCATTAAATCCCACACTGGCATCAGTGTGAGTTTAATGTGCTGAGAAGTTTGATACCAACTTTCCCAATTCTCAGTGTAGCCAATATGGTGCTGTGCAGTTCATAATGACAAACTACCAGCACCATATACTCTTAATGGCAGCACTGCCCTTACAATGTCTAAGAATGGACTTGGACACTACGGGTACAAGGCTCATGCACCTGTACCCTCACCACTGCTATAAGGCACCCAGCTTGAGGGGTGACTGAACTATGCCAAGGGAGGGAGAAAAAAATATAAAGGTACAGGGCCTCTAAGGGTGGCACAATAAGTGCTGCAGCCCTTAGAGGTCTTCCCTGATCACAGTGCCCTGGGTACCTGTGGTTCCATTTACCAGGGGCTGACCTGTGGCCAGAGATGCTAATTGAGTTAGTTTTGGGGAAAGAACACAGGCCCTGGAAACCTGATTGGCAGGGACCCAGGGCACATCAAGTCAAAAGTGCATCAATAGTCTGGCAAAGAGTGGGGGGGTTACTGCAATAGAAACCCACTTACAACACTTTGAAACAAAAGAAATGTGCTGGGGCTCTCCTCAGGCGGCCACTGCAACTTGCACCATACATTGCCCCTGCAATGCTGCCAATAATAGTAACAACACAACTACTAACCATCACACTCCTACAAGTGTGACAGTTAGGACTATTCCAGGTGCCCGCAGCTATAAGAATGATTTGGGCGGCAGGTAATAGTAATTTTTAATGTATATTCAATTAATAGTTAACTTTTGTTGTGGTCATCTCTAAATTAGCCTGACAGCGCCACTGTGTGGCAGGCTGTCATAAGCACTGGTGTTGACCGTCAAGTGTCGGTGCCAGGCACCGGAAAACACCGGCTTAAATTAAGCACTGTCTCACTATCCCACAACACTACTCTATTCCACTCTGCAACACTCTACTCCACTCTGCATCACTCCACGCCCCTCTATGACACTCCAGTCTATGCCACTCCACTTTATGCCACACTTGGCTATTCCACTCTATGCCAGTTTACTTCTCTCTACACTACTCCATGACACTTCACGGCACTCCACTGTACTCACTCTGACACTTTACTCCACTCTGTGCTATGCCACTGTATGCCACTCCATTCTGCGATACTCCACTCGGATCCTACTCCACAACACTACTCCATTTCACTCTACAACATGCCACTGCACTCTATGCCACTCCACTCACTGCCTCTCCATTCTACACCTCTCCACTCCACTCGACGACACTCCACTGTACTCACTCTCTGACAAGTTACTCTACACCCTCCACTACACTTCACTTTTTAACACACTGGCACTTTATGCCACTCTACTCCACTTTATGCCTCTCTACTTCACTTTATGCCACTCCACGCTACTCTGTGCCACTTGACTTTATGCCACTTTGACACTCTAAACCACTGTAGGCCACTCTACACTGTACAACACGCCACTCTGTGCCATTTCACTCCACCCTATGCCACTTTACTCCACCCTGTGCCACTTTATTCCACTCTGCCATTTTACTCCACCCTGTGCCACTTTACTCCACCCTATGACATTTTTTCCCTTCCTATGACACTTTACTCCAGTCTGTGCCACTGCATGGCACTTTATTCCACTCTACGCAACTCTACGTCATTTTACTTCACTCTACGACACTGCGCTAATACTGACTCTACAACACTTTACTCCACTCTGTGCTAAGCCACTCTATGCCTCTCCACTTCATGTTACTCCACTGTGACACTGCACTCGGACACACTGCGCCCCGCCACTCTACGCCCTTCCATTCTGTGCCCTTCCAATCTGCCACACTCCGCTTCTACACACTACGCCACTTCACTCTAGGTTGCTCTACTCCACTCTGCGACATTCCAGTCTATGACATAATACGCCAGTTGATTCCACTCTATGCTACTCTACCCCACTCCATGGCACGCCACACTACAACACTCCACCCCTCTCTACGACACCCCACTACACTCTATGCCACTTCACTCTACGCTACTCTACTCCACTCTAGAATACTCCACTCTACGACATGCCTTTTTACTCTTGGTCTGCGCCACTCCATGACACTTTACTCCACTCTGTGCTAACCCACTCTACACCCTTCAGCTCTTCACCCCACTCTTACACGTTACTTCACTCTACGTCCTTCCATTCTTCACCATGCCACTCTGTGCCACTTCAACCTGCTCCACTCTACTCCTCGACACAGTACGACATTTGACTCTACAACATACTATGTCACTGTACTCCACTCCACTCTACACCACTCTAGTCCACTTTATGGCACTCTACTCTCCACGCCCCACTCCACTGCACACCCCTCAGCTGCATTCCACTCCGCTACACTCTACCAGACTCCATGACACTCTACTCCAATTTACAACACTCTACTCCACTTTATGCCTCAACACATTACTTCACTCCACTGTATGCCATAGCACTCCACTGTGCAACACTCTACTCCACTGTGCAACACTCTGCTCCACTGTGCAACACTCTACTACACGTTGCAGTACTCTGCTCCACTCTATGCCGCAGCACACTACTAACCTCTATACCCCTCTATTCTACAACACTCTGTGCCTCTCTATTCCACAACACCCTATGCCCCTCTACTCCACTCCCCTGTGTGCCCCTCCCCTGTGTGCCCCTCCCCTGTGTGCCCCTCCCCTGTGTGCCCCTCCCCTCTGCGCCCCTCCCCTCTGCGCCCCTCCCCTCTGCGCCCCTCCCCTCTGCGCCCCTCCCCTCTGCGCCCCTCCCCTCTGCGCCCCTCCCCACTGCGCCCCTCCCCTCTGCGCCCCTCCCCTCTGCGCCCCTCCCCTCTGCGCCCCTCCCCTCTGCGCCCCTCCCCTCTGCGCCCCTCCCCTCTGCGCCCCTCCCCTCTGCGCCCCTCCCCTCTGCGCCCCTCCCCTCTGCGCCCCTCCACTCAATGCCCCTCCACTCAATGCCCCTCCACTCTGCTCCAAAAACGTTTAGCCATGCGGAACAGCAGTCACGCTGGTTCACAACATGACTAGAACACATTGACAAAGCCAATAGCTCTTGCTTAGGCGAGACATATTGGCTTCACCAATGCTTGTTACCAGTACCATTGATTTCAACAATTCTAGAGCAGGTCAGTGTCCAACATGACTATAATCCTGATAGCACAAAAATGGCCACACCATCCATGGTTTTCACACCTACTACAATTTTCAGCTCAACAATATGTAAACATCCCACTACAAAAGGACAGTCTAACCAGGCTACAGGGGTGGTATTTTCACCTAATCCCAGCAGAGCTACAGTTGAGTGCATGGCTCCTTAAATGGCTACGGTACCAACAGTTGTGGTTACCCAAAACCACATTCTTAGAGACGAAAGGAGAGCTTCATTAGAAGATGTTATGTCCTTAAGTGGTACAGATAGCAATTATGGTACAAAGATACATTTCAAGACACCTTGCATCACAATACTGTCATAGTCCGATATCTTTCACATCTCACTAAATGTACACTATCATACTCTTCACTAAGAATACATTTGTCAGCTATTACAACTTGTGTGAGAGGAATGCACTCAGAACAAATCTTCTCTTATCTCTTTATTAAAAGATTTATGGAAGAAGCAAAGGGACTTAATCCTACAAGGACTGTACCTACCTTTCAGCAAAACCTTAATGTGTTGTTAGCCAGACTCATGAAAGCATTTTGCGAGCCCATGCTCAAGACCACACTGAAACACCTTACTTTAAAGACAGTCTTCTTAGTGTCCATTAGCGCATTAAGAAGAGTGAGTGAGTTACAGGCACTCACCGTGGAAGAACCCTTCATATCCATACACGAGGACAAGGTTGCAATGAGAGCCCACCTGTCATTCCTACTAAAGGTCATAACGCCTTTTCACATGAATCAAACTTTCACGATACCACCTTTTTTCTGACAGCTTCAAACTCAGCTGAGAGAGCCTTGCCCTCATTGGATGTCTGAAGGGCAGTTATGTATTACGTACAAGTGACCAGAGACATCAGAAAGGCTCATCATTTATTTATGGGACCCTCTACACTGGCCTTAGACTAGTAACAAAGAAAACTATCGCTGGATGGATTGTTCAAACTATTTAGATGTGTTATTCAATAGGCAATAAGTCCCTATGTGCCAAACCAAGGCTGCTTTCAACTAGGAAGAAAGTGTTTTCCATGGCATTTATGGCTAACATGTCAATGCAAGAGTTCTGCTGCTGGACAGCCACATGATCCTTGAAAGACACTATTGTATAGACATTTTGTCACGAAACGAGGTAGCAGTGGGTCAAAGAATACTTAAAAATTCTATTTTCTTCCACTTTCTCCTCTAACTTTCCACCACCTGGGGGAGGTAATACCAGTACTCAAACTGTGCAAAGCATGCCTATCTGCAAAAGAAACCAGTTACTTACCTGTCATTACGGTTTTGCAGATTGTAGCTTTTCTAAATTCACTTGCAACCCTCCCCTTTCGAGGAGGTCCGTGGAAGGAAGAGAGAAAAAGAAAAAAGGAATCTCATATGGTGGGCACGCACAAAAGTATTGTGGAATTATGGTTGACGTTTTACGAGAGCTACCTACACCCACGTTAATCCCCCATTAACTAACCAAGAACATTTTACAAGACAATTCCACTTCCAACCATTAGATTGCGGAGCTGTGCAAAGCATGCGAATTTTAGAAACGTTTCAATCGGCAAAACCATAATTACCAGTAAGTAACTGCTTTCATTTCAATTCAACCATTATTTTGTACCCCGTGCAATATTATATAATTCCTAGTGTAATTTTTTTTTTTATATTTTATTCATTATAATTAAAGGAGTGATTGAAAATGTTTTATCATTTTTTCCCAAAAGTAGTTTTATTGAAATTTTATTTGCACTGCAGTGATGAACATAAGGAGTCAAACATAGTTTGCATGTGGTAATTGAATGCGCATTTTCTATAGTGAAGCACATTTTTATCGTATTTGAGTTGTAATGGGGGAGAATAACCTCTGCACTCTGTAAGCCAGTATAAAATAAAGGAGGAAGGGATACATACTATAACATGAAGCTATTCAGATACAACATAAACTATGCGGATGATTGGGCGGTGATGGTGCTGAGCACCTATCATTGTAACATGGCCACTGTAAATAAATTGGTTTATTACGTTTCTTGTCATTGTACTGTATCTGTTAGAGAGTGATTAACCTGTTTTTGTTTAACAGGCAAGTTTGAAAACGGGAAAGCGCCCAAATGACTTGAAACCTCAGGAAGAAGAGCAGAAGGTAAAATCAGAATATGTGCGCCCTGTAGCCACCTAGCTGAAGATGTTGTGTTGTGTGAGTGCATAAGAAGAGAGTGAATTATAGAGTTGGTATAACTGGTTTGCTGTGCCTAACTGTGGATGAGATGCCTGACTTTGGAGCTTGACTGGAAGGACAAAAGCCTTGGACTTTCCAGGTGTCACCTAGAATTTTCTCGTGACAGGGAAAAGCTCCTTTGAAGTAAATGAAGTTCCCTGACTGATCTTCCTGCCAGCAGAACAAAACCACCTCCCCATATCCAAATGAATTGTAATTAGCCTCCACGAGCATCGGGCAGGGGAATGGCAACTTTCTAATTAAAAATACGATTTGACCATTGATTTGAGCTTTTGATAAAATTTAAGAATATTTGTTTAATCGCTTTTTTCTAATTTTCCCCTTCTCGGGGAAAGCAGATTTAAGAGAAGATCTATTAATTGTTATATTGCAACCCAGTGACCAGGCTTGCAATAACTGTTTTTGCATCACTGTTAAGTTTACAGTACCTACATACGCCTACTTGTAATCCAAGTTAACCATGGAGTCCTGCTCAGGTGGAAAAATCTGCCACCGCAACCTCCTTGCCCCAAAAACAACCTTCAAAATCAGTTTCCTTATTTATTTTCTCTCTCTCCCTGTCTCAGCTTCTTCCAGCCTCCTTCCCCCATCTGCACCCTCCCAAACTACTTGCCTATCATCCTTCTGTATCATTTATCTCCTTCCTCTTTCTTCCTCTCCCCCAGTCCCTGTGCTTTCCTATGCTCCTGGCGCAGCAAGTTGAGAGATAAGTAATACAACAGCACTCCACCCCCCACCCACCATCAAGCAGGAGAACTACATGGTTATTTCTTCTCCCCTGTGCAGTGCCATATTGAGAGCAAGTACTCCGTCTTGATTTCCCTCTCTAATATAGCTGCATAGGCACACAACATTCATTCATTTATTCACTGACTCGTGTGCTTAAAAATCCTTCTGTGCATTTCAGCAGGCACGCCTGCAATACTCTCATCCCTTGAGCTTAGGTCTCTCCTAACAGTCTGAGATCCTGAAATCCTGTTAAATATGCAGGCAGAGGTTTGCTACCTGCCTCTTTCCATGCAATTTTGGCCAGAGTCCATGCCATTTTTGCCCAAAGCTAGAGGAACTACTTTACATTAGCCATTTAAGTGGCATCCTAGTGTGAGGTCATACACTGTGCTAACGTAACCCAATGTTTGTGGTATGTGTAGCTGTAGATACATATGCTCTGCATACTCCTGCTATCTAGCGTTGGGATCGAAGTGCGCAACTTGTTTTTCTAAGTCTTTCGAGTCACTAGGTATGGTGACGCGCTGCTATGATTGGTAATGCACATGTGCATTGCCTCCATTGTTAGATTTCTTTTCTTACGCCATCTGGTTCCGACATTTATCCACTGCGATTCAGATCAACACCTCATGGGCTTCGTCATTGGGCGCTTTTGGTTTTTCCACTCCTGCTGGTGAAAAAAATCATCAATTGCAGTACGTTTCTCTTTGTCGTTGCGACCTTCGTCAGACTCAGCGACTGTGTTATACCCAATGGCCCTTCCGGGGCTTGTGTCCCTCCCAGGGCATCCACTCTGTCTTTCACATTGAGATTGAAGACTCCGTTATGAAAAGGTCTCCTTTCCTGTACTGTCCATTCTGTCATTCAAAATACCCCTGGACAGAACACCATCAAGCCTGCAACCTTAGTCCCTGAAGCATGACAAAGCCTCCTGCTCTGCTTGTGTCAACTTCTGCTCAAAGATCCTGCGGTACTGATGAGATTGCCGACTTGTTCGATGTACCATGTTGCAATAGGAGGAGGAGGACATCCTGACCTCTTCAGGAACCATGATGTAGAAGGGAAAACCTGAGCCAGGACCCTCAGATGAGCAGGCCACTTCAGCCCAAAGTTGAGCTCCCACTCAGAGTCTGAGACAGAGGAGCCACATGTTCAGAAGTTACATCCACACTGCAAGACGTTGACCTTGAGTACAACATCCCTCCCTCCACTTCACCCCAAAACCAAACACAAGTTGAGCACCCTCCTTGTAGAAGCACCACAACAGGCTAGTGGTCCGCTACCACTTTGTCCTCGTCCTTCTCCTCCTACTACTCCCTCACTTCATCACCACCACAAGGATTCCCTCCGCCTTATTCACCAGAGGGTTTACCACATTCTTCATATGGAGGTTGAAGCCCTCATGCCCCCTAGATACCTATGAATCTCTGTTTGATTCCAAGCCTCGGGACAACATGTGGGACGACTGTTAGGCTGACCTACCTGGGGCATAGACCCAGACCTCTACCCTGGCAAACCATCCCCTTCTGAAGATACTACCTCCTATCACAAGGTTATTCACAAGGCTGACACTTTCTACCAGATAGAATTGCACAAGGGCCAGGAAGATGTGGACTTCCTTGTCAAAAAGCTGTCCACCACTCACCGCAATGCCTTCCAGGCTGAAAGGCATGCTTAAAACTGCACGGAGTCCTTCAAACAAACTGTGAAGACCAAGGTAGTCATCCCATAGGTTGATTAAAGAAAAATATATATGTAAGCCTTCACCATCTGGCCCACCCTACATCTGGGGCCAAATCCCACCAGACTCTTTAGTGGTCCATAGAGCATGCAAACGCTTGAAGGCCCAGGGCATTGGTTATACTTCTCTGCCGGATAAAGTGAGCAGAAAGATTATTGTGGCTGGCAAGCAGGTCGCCGACAAATTTGCGACTAACTGAAGAATCGCCAACTCTATTGGACCGCTCTCCAGATATGATCAAGCCCACTGGGACGAGATGGAGGAGCTTCAAAAGCATTTCCCAGACCAGTATAAAAAACGTCCACAAGCTCATTTTATAAGGCAAGGTCATCTCAAACACCACTATTCGGTGTGCCCTAGATGCAGCTGATAGTGCAGCGTGGGGCATAAATTCAAGTGTACTTATTAGGTGCCATGCTTGGCTGCACGCTTCTTCAACAGTATCTCCCCAACCTGCCCTTTGATGGGGAGCACTTCTTCGGACTGCATGTTGTTCAAAAGCTGGAGGAAATTAAAAAGTACACTGATGCAGCCAAGGTTATGGGGGATCTCCAAATGCGTTCTCTCTGGGGTCTTTTCACAGGTCTCATTTCAGAGGGGGTGCAAAGGCTACGCCCTTTAGGTATCTGTCTCCTATCAGTCAGTAAAAAACTAACACATACACGGGGGCTACTCCAGGGAAGCCTATAGGGTTAAGAGGTAGTGGGGGTGTGGCTAAGGAAGCTGCCCTGTTAAACTGAATCACTCTCCTTTCCCCGATCACCCGTCTGGAAAACACTACATGGGTTTCTTTCACAGTGGGACGAAAACACCTCTGATTAGTGGGTCATCTCTATCATCAGGCAGTTTTACTGCCTGGAACTCACTGCAAATCCAACAAACATTCCTCCGCACAAGTACACTTTCTCTCCTGAACACCAGAGCCTCCTTCATGTGGAAATAGAGGCACTCATTCGTAAGGGGGCAGTAGAGCCTGTGCCGCCACACCAGCACGGCAAACGGGTGAATTCCCTCTACTTTCCTATTTCTCAGAAGGACAGGACAGTCCGGCCTATATTTGACATTAGACCCCTTAAAAAATACATCCTGTCAGAGCACTTCCACATGGTCCCGCTCCAGCATGCCATCCCTCTACTGTAGAGAGATGACTTCATGACCGCACTCTACTTGAAGAACAATGTATTTCCACATTCTAATACACCCTGCTGGTACCTGCGGTTCATGGTAAGTGGCCAGCATTTTCAATTCAGTGTGTTGCCCTTTGGTTTCATCATGGTCGCCAGGGTGTTCACAAAATGTCTTGCCGTGGTAGCCGCTCATCTCAGGAGTGGTGGCACCCACGTGTTCCCTTACTTGGACTACTGGCTGATCAAGAGCGCAAACAAACAACAATGCTTAAAAAAATACCCAAACTACCAGAGATCTCTTGCATGATCTATGGTTTACCGTCAACACAGTTAAGTCCCACCTTCAGCCCCTTCAGATACAGCTTTTCCTGGGAGCCGTTCTCAACTCAGTCAACAGGAAAGCACTCACCAGAAAAGCACTCACCAGCAAAGTGTGGATTTGAGCTTTTCAGTTGTTACTGCCTCTTTTTCAGCCAGATCACCCCTTAACGGTCAGGACGGTCCTACTCGGCATGATGGTCTCCTGTATTGCAATAGTTCACCATGCAAGATTACTAATGTGTCTGCCACAAGAGTGGATAGCAGCATAATGGTCACAAGCAGGGGTGCTACTGGCCTGAACTAGTGTTGGCTTGGGCTAGCCCCATCTCTCTCTGCAGTAGTAGAACAGCAACAATATCTTACAGTGTCTGCCCTATCTTGACCCAGTTCTGCAAGTGACCTTGACGGACGCTTCTCTCATTGGGGGAGTCGGGCGGGGGGACATATGGGGGAGGGCATCCTGACAGCTTGACCATTCAGGGCATGTTGGCACCTCCCAACTGGTTTTCTAAATTAATTACCTGGAGCTACTGGCCCTCCATTTGGCTCCCCGTGCCATCAGCCACCTACAACACAAATTAGTTGGTGCCCAAGTTTTAGCTCCAGGTTCCCACACCCACAATCCATGGGCAGTGCACTATGGATGAACTGGTCGGAGATATTTGCCTATGCTTTTCCTCCTCTCACTCGTGATCCAGAAGCTGCAGCAAACATCCCTCACTCTCATTCTGGTGGCTCCCATGTGGGCCAGACAACCCTGGGTTCGAGGCATATGAGCTGCAGATCACACACTAAGGATAAGATCGCCATCTGGTGTTGGGCTCGGATGATTGCAGGTTGTTGTTGTCTTCGGAAGAAGTCTTTGGTCACGAGATTGGTGACTCCTCCCCTGGACAACAGTGCGCATGGGCATCCACTCCATCCTCAGATTGTTTTTCGCCATGATGGGAAATGATGGAGTGTATAAGAAGTAAAGAGAAAGGATGTCCATGTGTAGTGTCTAATTAAGACAATGCTGGAACGGATACAGGTCCCGGGGAGGCGGGGAGGCGTGTGTGGCTCTGCAGCTCTACATGCCAAGAACAGATGCATACTGGTAAGTAGCATATTCCGTTCGAGGCATATGAGCTGCAGATCACACACTAAGGATAGACTATATAGCAGTGTCTCCCCTAGCGGTGGTCACCTGTATCAGTTACAGCAGTTTGGAATGGAGTTTTTAGGACAGCTTGGCCTACTGAAGCTTGTTGTTTGGATTGCATATCAACACAGTAATGCTTAGTGAAGGTGTGTGTAGTAGACCATGTGGCTGCTTTGCAAATGTCTTCTAAGGGGATGTTTCCTAAGAATGTCCATAGAAGCCCCTATTTTACGCGTGGAGTGCGCCCTAGGGGGAACGGTAAGAGTACGTTTAGCTTGTTGGTAACATATTTGGATACATTTGACTATCCATCTGGCGATACCCGATTTGGAAATAGGGTTGCCTTTATGTGGTGGAGCAAAAGCAACAAACAGTTGCTTGGTTTTCCGAAAAGGTTTGGTTCTATCGATGTAATACAGCAAGGCTCTCTTAACATCTAAGGTATGAAGTGCCCTCTCATCTACTGAGTCTGGATTAGGGAAGAAGACTGGCAGTTCGACTGACTGGTTTAGATGGAAAGGGGAAATGACTTTAGGGAGGAATTTTGGATTCGTCCTAAGAACCACTTTGTTCCGATGTAGTTGTAGGAAGGGTTCTTCGAGAGTTAAGGCTTGTATTTCGTTTACAATACTAAAGGCCGAGGACGGGGCAACAACAACAACACCCGTACCTCTACAGCCACCAAACAGTGACTTGCCACCACTCCCCCCAGCCCATTCCACTCCGGTCGGGGGAAGACTTCAACAGTTCCTACCTGTCTGGAATACCATCACTACAGACAGGTGGGTAAGACCAATTATCCAATCTGGCTACTGGCTCGAACTCATAAACCCACCCCCAAACATACCACCCAGGCACCGTCCCATGACGTCTCACCACCTCACGCTCCTCAAACAAGAAATACAGTCTTTGCTTCAAAAACACGCAATAGAACCTGTTCCACTACAACATCAGGGCACAGGAGTATATTCCCTATACTTCCTCATTCCCAAAAAGGACACAACCTTAAGACCCATACTGGACCTCAGACTACTAAACCAGTACATACAATCGGATCATTTCCACATGATCACTCTCCAACAGGTCCTTCCATTACTTCAACAAGGAGACTTCCTTGCCACATTAGACCTCAAGGACGCATATTTTCACATCCCTATGCATCCCGCTCACAGGAAGTATCTACGATTCGTGGTAGACGGTCAGCACTATCAGTTTACAGTTCTCCCATTCGGAGTAACAACTGCACCCAGGGTATTCACCAAATGCTTGGCAGTTGTGGCAGCATATCTCAGGAGACAAGAAATCCATGTCTTCCCCTATCTGGACGATTGGCTCATAAAAGCCAATACTCTAGACAAATGCGTTCTCCACACTCACCACACTATTCACACCCTACACAACCTGGGATTTACCATCAACTATCCCAAATCTCAACTACACCCCTCCCAAGTACAACAATACCTGGGAGCCACCATAGACACATCCAAAGCCGTAGCTTATCCCAGCACAGCCAGGATAGCCAACATACAAAGTCTCATCAAAAAATTTCAACCACAACACTCTCTCCCCGCAAGAGTGTTCATGCAACTTTTAGGCATGATGGCGTCATGCATCTCCATAGTACCATACGCACGCCTTCAAATGCGTCCCTTACAGGAATGTCTAGCACAACAGTGGAACCAGGCCCACGGACAACCGATCTGGTGTTGGTGGACAGCCGCTCACTTCGCTCGCTGAAGTGGTGGAACACCATCAACCTGTCCAAAGGGCGGCCGTTCTTGAAGCCTCTTCCACAAGTTGTGCTGACCACCGACGCATCTCTCACGGGGTGGGGAGCCCACCTCCTTCAACACACCACTCAGGGAAGGTGGACCACTCAACAAAAACAGCTCCACATCAATCACTTAGAACTTCTAGCGGTGTTCCTAGCACTGAAATCCTTCCAAGTGCATCTACAAAACAAGACTGTCCTCATCCGCACGGACAACATGACCACAATGTATTACATACAGAAACAAGGAGGGACACATTCTCTACAACTGTCCCAACTGGCGCAACAAATTTGGAGATGGGCAATTCCCCCAAAAATCTACCTGCTAGCAGAACACCTCCCAGGGGTTCAGAACCAGGTGGCCGACCTCTTAAGTCGCCACACACAGCAGATGCACGAATGGGAACTACACCCCAAAGTCTTACTCCCATTCTTCCAAAAGTGGGGACAACCAGACATAGACCTGTTCGCCACACAAGAAAACACAAAATGCCCAACCTTCGCCGCCAGGTTCCCACACCCACGGTCAAAGGGCAATGCAATATGGATGAACTGGTCAGGCAGATTTGCGTACGCTTTTCCGCCTCTCCCACTCATTCCATTTGTGGTACGCAAACTGAAACAGTCGCTGACACTCATCCTAGTGGCTCTCACTTGGGCACGTCAACCCTGGTTCACCACACTTTTGGAACTATCGCTAGTTCCACATCAAAAACTGCATCTCTCCCCGGATCTTTTAACCCAGAACCATGGAGAAATCAGACACCCAGATCCTCAAACACTGAACTTGGCAATCTGGCTCCTGAAGTCTTAGAGTTCGGGTACCTTATTCTTCCTCCAGATTGTATGAATATCATTAAAGAAGCCAGGAGACCTACTACTAGAGCATGCTATGCTGCAAAATGGAAACGATTTGCCATCTACTGCGCTAACAATGACATACAACCACTGGATGCTTCCATCCAAAACATCATTTGCTATTTATTACACTTGCAAAGATGCAATTTAGCGTATTCCTCTATACGTCTACATCTAGCGGCATTAGCAGCCTATTTGCAAAATAGACAACACCTGTCCCTCTTTAAGGTACCAGCCATTAAAGCATTTATGGAGGGTCTTAAAAGAATTATTCCTCCAAGGTTACCACCTTCTCCGGTGTGGAACCTTAATATTGTTCTAACAAGGCTCATGGGTCCCCCATTTGAACCAATGCACAAATGCGAACTGCAGTTCCTAACATGGAAAGTGGCTTTCCTCATCGCAATCACATCACTGCGAAGAGTAAGCGAAATACAAGCCTTAACTCTCGAAGAACCCTTCCTACAACTACATCGGAACAAAGTGGTTCTTAGGACGAATCCAAAATTCCTCCCTAAAGTCATTTCCCCTTTCCATCTAAACCAGTCAGTCGAACTGCCAGTCTTCTTCCCTAATCCAGACTCAGTAGCTGAGAGGGCACTTCATACCTTAGATGTTAAGAGAGCCTTGCTGTATTACATCGATAGAACCAAACCTTTTCGGAAAACCAAGCAACTGTTTGTTGCTTTTGCTCCACCACATAAAGGCAACCCTATTTCCAAATCGGGTATCGCCAGATGTGATAGTCAAATGTATCCAAATATGTTACCAAAAAGCTAAACGTACTCTTACCGTTCCCCCCTAGGGCGCACTCCACGCGTAAAATAGGGGCTTCTATGGCATTCTTAGGAAACATCCCCTTAGAAGACATTTGCAAAGCAGCCACATGGTCTACTACACACACCTTCACTAAGCATTACTGTTTTGATGTGCAATCCAAACAACAAGCTTCAGTAGGCCAAGCTGTCCTAAAAACTCTATTCCAAACTGCTGCAACTGATACAGGTGACCACCGCTAGGGGAGACACTGCTATATAGTCTATCCTTAGTGTGTGATCTGCAGCTCATATGCCTCGAACGGAATATGCTACTTACCAGTATGCATCTGTTCTTGGCATGTAGAGCTGCAGAGCCACACACGCCCACCCGCCTCCCCGGGACCTGTATCCGTTCCAGCATTGTCTTAATTAGACACTACACATGGACATGCTTTCTCTTTACTTCTTATACACTCCATCATTTCCCATCATGGCGAAAAACAATCTGAGGATGGAGTGGATGCCCATGCGCACTGTTGTCCAGGGGAGGAGTCACCAATCTCGTGACCAAAGACTTCTTCCGAAGACAACAACAACCTGCAATCATCCGAGCCCAACACCAGATGGCGATCTTATCCTTAGTGTGTGGCTCTGCAGCTCTACATGCCAAGAACAGATGCATACTAGTAAGTAGCATATTCCTTCACCACCATTCTCAACCTGTCCCTAGCCCCCACGAGAAGCTGCCCAACTGGGCAGACCTTCTGACCTAGAATCAAGTCACCAATAGGTAGGGACCCAAATGCCAGACGGCTCAACCTTGTGATTTTGCTCCTTAAGTCTTAGAGTTTGGTTACCTAAGTCTGCTTCCTGAATGTATCTCCATCCTTAAGGAGTCCAGCAGACCCACCATGCATGCCTCCTATGCGGGCAAATGGAAAAGATTTGTTCTTTATTGCCTTCCCAAACACATTGACCCATTGAAACTAGTGGTCTAAGACATTGTCTGTTACCTGCTTCTCCTGCAGACATCAGGCCTTGTCTATATATTGATCTGTCCACACTTAGCTGGAGTTGACACTTATCTTTCAAATAGGGAACATTCTTCCTTGTTATGATTCCTAGTTATCAAAGCTTTTACTGAGGGTATTAAATGGGTTCTTTCACCAAGACTGCCCCCAAACTGTCTGGAACCATAACTTTGTCCTTAGTCGACTCATGGGCCCTTAATTTGAGCCCTTTAACTCATGGTCCCTACAATTTCTCTCTTGGAAGGTGGTCTTGCTAGTTGCCATAACATCTCTCAGGCAAGGGACTGAGCTTCAAGCTATTACCCGTCAGGAACCCTTCTTGCAGGTGCACAATGTTAGAGTTGTCATTAGGACTAATCCAGAGTTTCTGTGTAAGATGGTAACTTCCTTCCAACTAAACTATTGAACTCCCTCTGTTCTTCCCACACCCTGACTCCGAGGCAGAGAGGGCTCTTCACACACTAGATGCCAAAAGAGCCCTTATGTACTGCATCTATAGGACAAAGCCTTTTCGAAAGACTCAATTCTTTGTCTCATTTACTACACCAAACAAAGGTCATGATCTCTATAACGGACAAAGCCAGGTGGCTGGTCAAATGCATTCTGACTTAATGCCACGAGGCAATTGCCTGCCCCACCCTGGTCCCACTCTACCTGGAAAAACGCGGTCCCAATGGCTTTCATTGGTAACATTCCCTTAGCTGACATATGAAAAGCAGCTACTTAGTCCAGTCCACACACATTCGCTTATCACTAATGTGTGAATGTATTAGCACGCCAACAAGCTAACGTTGGCCAAGCTGTAACTACCTTCGGCTAGCCACCACCTACTAGAGGACTGCTTTACAGTCTGTGCAGAGCATGTGTATCTACAGCTACACATGCCACAAACGGAAAATGTTACTAACCCAGTAAGCATCTGATTGTGGCATGTAGTGCTGTAGATTCATGTGCCCACCCTCCTTCCAGGAAGCCTCAGGTTGTTGTATATGCTGTTCTATCTTGTTCTTTTGCATGGTTATCTTCTTTTGGTTTTCTAGGCTCAATTTTCATCCCCACCTTCCATGTGGGAAAACTATCTAACAGTGGAGCTGATCCCTTGCGCTTTACCAGTCATAGGAGAAGTCACTATACCTTGTGACTCGAAAGACATCAACATAGAAAAACAAATTGCACACGGTCAAGTCTAACACTAGATGACAGAATGGTGCAGAGCTTGTGAATCTACAGCACTACATGTCACAAGCAAGTGCTTACCGGATAAGTGACGTTTTCCTTACTAGGCACTAGGGAGCGCAATGGCAAGGTTTTCAGATTCCTGGGTAGCACCATTCACAGCTCCTACCTAAAAGTTAGAGCACTTAGGGAAATTAATGCAACTGTGTCAGTCAGCATTGGCTTGAAATCCCACCATCTCTCTTGAGTTCTCTGAAGGTAAACCTATTTAATGAGTGAGAGGAAACTGGTTTTGTCTAGCTACAGAGGCTGCCAAAGATGTCAATAGGTGTCTGTCTCTGACTCTTCTGTGACCAAGTACCTCTGTAACAGACTTCCTCAAATTTGTAATCCCTCAACAGGCTCCGTTATAGAGACGCACATATAGATAGACGCACACACTAGTTCCTTGTCTCTCTATTTCCAACAACTTACCAACACTCTTTCAATATGCAATTATTGGCTACCATTGGAAACCCATCTGCACCATCCACCTAGTAGCAGTCACTCTACACTTTCCAAATGCAGACCATTCTAGTGAGCCCATACCAGCCTCCTCTATACTAAATGCAGCTTTGAACCATTCATATATTGCTAGCTTAAACATACCATGTCATCATGGGCATAACATCCGCAGTGCTGTTATGAATACAATGATCTCTACAGTAGCAACTAACCACCAAGTTCATTGAAAAGCATCAGTCCTTTGTCAAACCCATCCATGCACATAAACCACTGCAAAGATTTTTCGAACGATCATTATTTTGATTTCACACCCCACTCTTCTTAACTGTACATTAAACACGTCTCTCCTAATCCTATGCACCTGATTTTTTTTTTTAAACAGATTTTATTTGTCAGAGTGATACATACAATGCAGAGCTCTGAGTCCCAGAGAGAACTGCCACATATAAGATACAAAAGTTGGACTTTGTGACAATTTTACACATTTATGTAAAGGAAAATATAAAAGGCAATACAAATAAAATCAATCCCTGCAAAACAACCAACATATCCCCCTCTCTCCCCACCGCGCGCCGTCTCCTTATTCCGGAACCGTATATCACTGACCCAAACTGCCATTAATCTACACTAGGACTCAATGACCACAATACTGTCTCCCGCCGAGCACCCGCAAGCAACTTAAGAGAAAATCATAAGGTACGTGAAAGGCCAACAGGCTACCCCGGGTCAAGGCCCCGGCCCCCCTGCGGCGGCTCTAGCTCCAGACCCGAATAATCTGCCCAGCGCTTCCAGATTTTATAATGTTTACGGGGGCACCCTCTAGCTTCAAAAATGGGAACTTCAAGACCCATACAGAAGTCCAGCCCATTTTTCCAAGTCGATACGGAAGGGGCAACCACCGCCTTCCAGGCTCTAGCTATGTCCCTCTTCGCTAAAGTAAAACCAAGGAGCATGAGATGTCTCGTATACATATTGCTCCTTATCCCTTCCATCACATGAAGGAGGACAAGCTTTGGTGAACTAGGAAACTCCCAACCCAATACTTCAGAGAGACGAGCCAAAACCCCCCCTCAAGAATCGTGCTAGCGCTATGCAGTGCCATGTAGTGTGCACCAGGGTCCCCTCCTCGTGCCCACAATGGAGACACACCGGGGAAGCCACCAGGCCCGCTCTCCAGAGCCTTACCCTGGTAAAGTAAACCCGATGGAGATATTTGAACTGAATCAACTGCTGGCTCATTGCAATGGCCACCCCTCGCGGGGAAGCCAAGGCTTCCGTCCAGTCCACTTCCTCCATCTGACCCACATCTCCATCCCAGGCCTCCCTCAAATGCTGCAAGGAGGGGAAAAGTGCGTGACCAGAGATTGATACATTTTAGAGATCTTATGGTCTAGAAGGTCCCCCATAAATATCTTAGCCTCTTTTGGGCTGAACTCCGGCAGCGAGTCCAGGCCCTCCAAGCTGGGGGAAATAGCATGCCTAAATTGCAAATACTTAAAGAATTGTGTCTTTCCTATGCACCTGATTGATGGAAATCCCAGACCTGTACAATCGCAGTCCAGATTTAGAAAGCTGTATGGTGCTCAGCTAATGGTACAATGTGTTATGCAGGTATAATTAATATATCAGACATGCTGGAACCCATACAGAAAGTATGCAAAAGATTGTTACATAGTCACACATGACAAATACCATTTCACAAAAGTTACACCCAAACTATACATACAAACAGGAAGATGATTTGATTGTTTTATGGATGGAGGAATGAATGGGCATAATCTACCTAAAGACATCTTTTCATTCACATTTCAGCACTACCACAGATACTTATTCCCACAGACAAAATGACATTCAGACACAAAGAATGTCATTTTGAGTGTTTAAACAGGCATAGCACTGTACGTGTAGGTACCACCGCATGCATATACACTCCTATCACATATACACTATATACCAAGGAAACGATGTACACACCACGCACAGTCGCATAGAGCACACCTATAGAGGCAGACAACACATCTATAAATGCAGATAGCACGCACATAGTTGGAGAAGACCTATATAGGTACACTAAAAGTGGAATGCGTTTGCTAATTGACAGCCTTGTGGAAGGAATGGTTGGCTCTGTTGTGGTCTTCCTGAGGTACTAGACAGATGTGTCTGTTAAGAAATGAATCCTATTTGAAAGCGGGTTTGATCGGGATGTAAAACAAGCATTGGCAAAGCCAGTAGATCGCACCTTTTTTACCTATTTGGTTTGCCAGTGCCTTTTCCTGATGCTGTCCAGCAACCTCAAAAATCAAATTGCTGTACAGCATCGGCTATAAAAACAAAATAAAGAAAAAAGGTCTATGATGCTGCTGCTGTTGCTGGAAGTTGTGGGCATATGTAGTGTTTTAAGTGCGTGCATGCGTCACCAAACATGCATGTGTTAGAAGAATATATTGTATTGTATTGTAGTTGCATTTATGTAGCGCTTACTACCCCTGACGAGGCGTCGAAGCACAGATAACAGTGTCTCAACAGGTAATATTTAAAGGAAATTATTTAAGAACATGCTTAATAGTTGCAAGGTAAAAGAAAAAACAGGAAGGCATCGATGATGTATGCAATAATTGCTAAGAGTTTATATTCAACAATAAGTTAGGAAAGTAGCACTGCATTACATGAAATGGGCATGTAACCTTCACAACTTGTGCACAATTGTGCACGGGAAAGAGGTGAACGGCACAAAGTGACAAGTGAAACCAGCGAGAGACGGTGCAAGACAACAGTGATAAAGATATTTACAAAAGACCGTTTGTGGTGATCCAATATCATTTGATAATTTGATTAATGAACCAAACGAAAATTGCGCCAAGAAGTCGACGGCGTTTCGACCGGATATTAATTCAGGTCATCATCAGGACCAGGTTACAGAATATTTGTAGTGCTGTGTGGAATCAGGATAGAAAAAATGGTGGGACCATTTGTGGGGTACTCAACTTGTGTGCCAGGAAATGAAGGGGTAAGCGAACTGCTGGGAGACACGATCAAGGGGAAGCAGAATGCCTGAGGTGTAAATTCTAAAGGAGGTATGCGTCCGCTGTAGGGGGTAAACTAATGATATCGGAGAATCGGCATCTTGGATGATAGAGGTCCTGTGGAAGCGTCTTACGGCGATGTTACTAAGGTGGCATCTGAAAAAAGCAAACACAAGGAGATGATGGCCGGAGTGCTGAAACTTACCACCCCAACCCCCCCCTCCCCCCCTACACCCCCCCCCAGTCACAGATCTGGGTTGAATCCATTTTTTTTTGTAAATATATTTTTATTGTTTTAATATAAACATTGCAGTAATTGTCAGCAAACAGATATATATGCAGTCAAGGTTTCGCACAATGAAGTGTAATCACTCTTAGTTATAAAGAAGAAAAGAAGTATAAAACTTCTTGTCACAAACATGACATTACTAAACGCGAACTCCCATCCCACCCATAAATCCCACCCCCTCCCCATTGGCGTAACAGCAATAAATAGGCATTTGGAAGTACATATTGCAGCTGCAATTAGTTTAGGCTAATGTAGGACGTCATGTAATAACATTATGCTCCTCTGTCAGTGGTAATACCCCAACAAGACAATAAAGGGCTTCTCTCCTTTCTACCAGGTGGCCCTCTCAAGGCGACATGTTTAAGTCTGATTCGCTCGAACTTGCGTCCGAGTCTGCTTCCGGAATTTTTCACAACACCACAAGTGCCTCCCAAGCTCGCACAATCTCTAGTGCTTTTTCGCTATTAGCTCGGGTCCCCAGCTGTATTCTCGAAGTCCCTTCACATTCTGCCCATTTAAGAAACTCTGTGTGCCATCTTCGAAAACTATGGCCCTTTTTCGATTTCTTATGAATTATGATCTCCCTCTTCGCCAGTATCGGCCCTAAATCAATGAATTTGCTTGTTACCTTATTCTTAAATGTGTGCGGGAACCAATGTAATAAACAAAGGCCTATTGAGGGCTCTATATCCCTAGTTGTAATTTCCTGCAATTGTGTCACCACTTCTTCCCAATATGTTCCTAGCTGAGGACATCCCCACATCATGTGAGGGAAATCTGCGCCCACCTTATTGCAGCCCGGGCACATCACCGTGGTTACTTTAAAGTGCCAATTGATTTTTGCTGGCGTAAGATAGGCCCTGTGAAGTATGTAAAAGTGCACCAGCTGGAAGCGCGCGTTCCTCGTGCTTTTCCATGCTCGTTCTATGAAACCCGCCCATGCTTTCTCATGGAAGTCCTCGCCTAAATCTCTCTCCCATTTTTGTCGAAGTGAGTCCAGAGGGGTGAGTCTCTCATGTGTCATCCGGCGGTACAGGCATGTGATCACCTTATAGGTGCCTGCTGCCATTACAACATACTGACATGCCATCGAGGTTTGGGGTTCTCTAAGCCCTTCTTTCCAATGTGTTTGTATAGCCGTCATGAGTGCCATATGCATCAAGTAGTCACCCCGGGCCAACTCATATCTCTCCCACAGCACCTCCTAGGGAAGTACGGCTCCATCTACATACAGCTCTCCCATGGTGGTCAACCCTTTCTCCGCCCAATCATGCAGCGCTCCCCAGTCGCCTCCATGCGGCAGAGTGGCACACATTACTAGCGAAATCTCAGGGGCGTACGGTTGCGTTATTTGCGCTCGCCGTTGGCTCCTATTCCAGCAGAGTTTAAACGTAAACAGTTTGCGGGTGAGTGAGGCGGACGGGATCGGCAACTGCAATAAGTTTTGAGAGCGTCAGTCTAGCGTCCTGGGTCCTGTCTATATCAGTCGGATCTCGGAAGGTCCGCGCAATCGCCTGAGTAAGCCACTGCAACTGCGCCGCTAAATAATACGTTCCAAAATCAGGGATTGCTAAGCCTTCCTTCGATCTCTGGCGCATCATCGTATTTAGCGCCAACCTCCGTCTGCCCGATGCCCAGAGGAACCCTACTAAAAGTGAACAGAGCTGCTTAAAAACAGATGCCGTAATCCAAATGGGCAATGTTCTAAAATATTATAGCAGCCGAGGCAGCGCTATCATCTTAAGGAGGGCCACCCGCCTGGCCACCGACAGAGGGAGTGTGCCCCAGAACTCGATGCAACCCCTGAGCTCTCTAATGGCTCTACCCACGTTGCCCTCCAGTAGGTCGGGTTGGGTGTAGTAGATGCGGGTGCCGAGGTACATCAGGCACTGATGCTCCCATTGTATTTCCTGAGTTGTCGACGGTCATTCGATCATAGGTGCTGCGGGAAACAGGCAGGTCTTCGCCCTGTGTACCTTAAGGCCAGCAAGTACTCCAAGATCAGCGAAGAGTGATTTTGCCTCACGAAGTGCGTCGTCTGTGTCCTCCAAAAACATAAGGAGATCGTCAGCATAGAGTGCAATATGGTGGGCACGGCCGCGCACCTGAAGCCCCCGATAATGGATGCCAGTCCTGGCCTGGGCCGCCAGCGGCTCCATGGCCAGGGTGAACAACAGTGGGGACAGGGGGAAGCCCTGTCTTGTCCCCCGACCCACGACACATGTCTCCGAGATCAGCCCGCCCGTTTATACACGCGCTGTAGATTGGCGATATAAGGGGGCTGTCCATTCCACAAAATCATCCCCCAGGCCAAACCGCCGTATAACATGAAACAGGTATGTCCACTCTAAACTGTCGAAGGCCTTCTCAATATCTATTGCCAACACAGCAGCAGAGGGCTTGTTATACGTATCGGCGTCCAAGATATCAAGAAGGCGCCGAACATTCTAGGCTGCGTTCCGGGACGGTATAAACTCCGCTTGGTCTGTGTGCATCAATTGCTCATTATATGGGAGCAGACAAGTCGCTAATATCCGGCTTAATATCTTATAATCTGTAGTCAGCATTGATAACGGCCGATAAGCCGTTCTGTCGTGAGGAGGTTTCCCCGGTTTTAGAAGTGGGATCATTACTGCCTCGCGAGTAATAGGGGGGAGAAGACGCTCTCTGCTGCAGGGTTTTATATAATGTTACCTATCTAGGGGCCAGGAGGTCTATATACTTACTATGACACTCCACGGGAATGCCATCCACCCCAGGGGTTTTCCTCCGAGCCATATGTTTTACTGCTCTACGAACTTCTCCTAGAGTGATGTCCTGTCCCAACAACTCTGCCCACTCTCCATCTAGAGCCGGAATATCCACCGTCTCCAGGAAATCCCGAACGGCCTCCACACTAGGAGCCACCTTACTCATGTATAAATCCTTATAATAAGCGAAGAACCTGGCATTAATCTCCTTTTGTGTGTAATGAGTTTCCCCTCCGGGACCATGGAGCTCTAGTATGGCCGCACCTCTTCTCGCCGGGTTGGCCAGCCAAACCAGGAATGTTCCCGATTTATCTTGCTCTGCATGGGCCCGCACTATATATCTTTTATAGTCGAAGCACCGCAATCGTTCAACCCGCACCGCAACCTCTTCCCTCGCCTCCACCAGATTCTGGTGCCGGTCAGTGTGTTCAGGCCTCTCCCTCTCTACCTCCCGCAGCTGCTGATCCGCCCACTGCAAGTCTTGCAATAGCACCCTACGTACCCCCAACTTGTGCGCAATACATTGCCCCTGTATTACGCTCTTAAAAGCATCCCATTCCACCATCAATGAGGAGGCGGTACCTGTATTCTCCCAAAAATAATTAGTTATGTCGGTTCCCACCGTCTCTCGAAAAACTTGATCCTCCAGTAATTCCGGACTTAGCCTCCAGGTTGGTATTTTGGAGAGCTCAGGTAGGAGGTTAATACGCAAGAGCAAAGGGTTGTGATCTGACAGCGTTCTGGTGAGGTACTCACTGTGCTGGGCCACTGCGTGTACATTAGGAGAACAGAGCAGCGCATCCACACGAACATGGAGGTCATGCAGGGCAGAAAAAAAACGAGTAGCCTTGAGTAGTCGGGTGATGTGCCCTCCACGTATCCATTAGTCCCCATCTATGCTGCCAGTCCCGCCAGAGCCTTGCGAGGGTATGAGTAGGCACTTCCGGGAGGGGGAGGTGAGACCTATCCAGCAATACATCCGTAACAGAATTAAACTCCCCTCCCATAAGGACGGACGCAGTTAAGAATGGAGCGAACTTCCCCGAGAAGTGCGCTAAAAAGGCCGCCTGACTTGCATTTGGCGCATACACACTTGCCAGTACCACGTCCTTACCATTCAGTCGGCCCGCTACTAAGATATAGCGCCCTTCGGGATCTTTTAGCTGACGAGTAGGTTGGAAAGGGACACCCGCCCGGACCCAAATCAACACCCCCTGCGCAAATGCGGGTAGTTGTACAAAAGACCTGCCCTCTCCACCTGAGCTGCAATGCTATATCTTCCTTAGTTGAAATATGAGTTTCCTGGAGAAAAGCCAATTGGACTCCCCTGCGTACTAAATAGGCATGTATCTTGAGCCTTCTTACCATGTTGTGCATACCCCTGACATTCCAAGTTATACATTTTAGCTCAGACATCGAACCCATGTCATTGCGCTCCATTGAGCCCAAGCAGCTTGTTTGAAATAGTTACGCCAATTCCCCCTAAACAATCCCTTATAACAAATTGAACTACCCCAACTCTCGCCCCCCCCCCCCCCATAAACAGGCACTAAGAATTTAGCCCCCATCCAAACTACTTGAAACTAGTCGCCCTCTAGTGGTTACAGAGGAACAAAGGGGGAGAGTGGCCGCAACCCGACGGGTACCTTCCGCTAGTATATGTGGTGTCAACCACGCTCATGCCCCATTTGGTACTCTTTGACCCGTCCCCGGGGATCAACTCTCTGCATGAAAAAAAAACACTCGCCCCTCCCGCCATGGCCAGCTGCCATCAATTCAACCACAGCATATTCTGTACAGTGCAAAAATTCGTAAAGGTTGGAGCCTCAGCAATGGTATCTGCAAAGGAAAATAGGTGAGGGAATCATATAATTTTGTCGGCTGTGCCCGGAGTGACGTGTGGCCACCTCGCATTGCTAGATTGGGAGCCATCTGTATCTGTGCCGTCGGGAGATTTGTCAGTTTCCGTGTCAGCGGGCGTTGGCTGCCTGTGCTCCTGGAGTAAGTCAGACACCACCCGCAGTGCGTCAGAGCGCTCCGCCGCGGTCTGTGAGGAGCTGGGCATCTGCCAAGTGGCGGAGCGCTGCCTGGATCCTCGGGGCCGTCTAGGCAACCCCATCGTGGAGGCACGCGCCTCAGGCTCCCCAGCTGGCTGCCTGCCAGTCTTATAAGTTTTGAGCCAGTCCCATGCCTCCGTTGGAGCGTCGCAGAAGTGGGTTGTACCATCGAGGATGATCCAGAGCTGTGCCGGGTACATCAGGGAATATTGGAGACCCTCATCTCTCAGAGCTCGCTTGACGGCCCGGAAGGAAGCGTGCCGCCGCTGGACTTAGAGTGTATAGTCCGGGGAAATGGAGACAGTACTATTATCAATCTTGTAGGGCCCAGATGTCTGTGCTGTCTGCAGGATGAAGTCTCTATCCTTATAATGTAGGAGTCTGGCTACGACTGGTTCCGGCGGTCTACCAGGTCGTGGCGGCCGAGCCGGGACCCGATGTGCTCTTTCTAACGTGAAAAATTGTGTCAGCCCCTCTGGAGCCATCGTGTCACGAAGCCAATCTTCCAGATATTGGACCATTTTGGCCCCTTCCACTCCTTCCGGCAGGCCAAGGATGCGGATGTTATTCCTCCGATTGCATCCCTCAGCGTCCTCGGACCGTTTTTCCAAGGTCAATAACCTGGTAGTGATATCCCCCATCTGGTCAGCCAGGGACCTCTGCGCCGGTTCCAGCACCTCGATGGATTTTTCGGCCTGGACTACTCTACCTGCCAGCTTGGCGTGCTCAGCACGGAGCAGCCCCAGCCTCACCGACACAGTAGCTATATCCTGGTGCAAGGCCTCCCTCGTGTCAGTAATGGATTTCAATATGCAATCCAGCTGCTGTTGCACCCCCATCTCCACAGGCCCTGCAGGCAAATGCGATTGTTCTTCTTGCTCCAGATTTTCCTATTCAGATGGGGCCAGCACCTGCTTCCCTCTTGGCTTCCCCAATCTGGGTTGAATCCATCATCATTCTTTAGCTCACTTTGCCACCCCAGTTCAGACACCGCTATATGCAAATCAGTCTTGACCCTGTGCCTCATGGGAACAGTCCAGCCCGAACTGCCAAGCCATGTCTTCACTTGACCGGAAACAAGCATCCCGGGACCGGTTTTTGGCTAACAGTCCTCATCAGCCAGGCTAGCTTGAATCCAGTGGCAAAGTGAGCGAGGTACCCACGTCTGGGCATGCCCTGCCAACTTAGAGCGAACAAAGCAAACACAAGGAGATGATGGACGGAGTGCTGAAACTTTTCAAACACTCACCCCCAGTCACAGATCTGGGCTGAATCCATCATCATTCTTTAGCTCACTTTGCTACCCCAGTTCAGACACAGCTACATGCAAATCAGTCTTGACCCTGTGCCTCATGGCAACAGTCCAGCCCGAACTGCCAAGCCATGTCTTCACTGGACCGGAAACAAGCATCCTGGGACCAGTTTCGGTCTAACAGCCCACATCAGCCAGGCTAGCTTGAATCCAGTGGCAAAGTGAGCAAGGACCCACGTCTGACGGGTATGCCCAGACGTGGGTCATGTGCTCTCCATGCCACTGGAATCAAGCTATCCTGGTTGAAGAAGGTTGAAACCCCGAAACCGGTCCTAGGATGCTTGTTTCCAGTCCAGGGAGGACCTGGCTTGACAGTTCGGGCTGGACTGTGTCGATGAGGCACAGGGTCAGGACTGATTTGCATACGGCTGGGTTTAAACTGGAATGGCATGGTGAGCAAAAAAACGATGGATTTGGGACCAGATCTCTGTACTGGGGTGAATGTATGACATTGTTCTGCATTCTGTCCATCATCTGTTGTTTTTGCATCTGAAAAATGGCAGGGTCCCTCTGGGAGCGGCTGGAACTGCGGCGAGCACGCTGGGCAACGGCGTGAGTCCGGACAGACTCTGGACAACAGGATGCATTCAATGCAGGGAATTTGCACCTCAGGCATTCTGCCTCGCCTTGGAAATTTTGCCTTCCGATTTCAGTGGCTGTCAGTCTTGTATTTCCAGGGTAGACATGACCTCAAATCTATTTGACAGGGGCAAATTGTTTTGTGATCTTGGTGGAACGATTTAATCTGTAGTAGAGCTTGGCTGTGATGATCTATTTAGATGGTCTATAATTATACAGGTTTTCGGCTTATAGAAATATCCTAGGGGTTGAGCTCTGATGCCTTCAAAGAGAGAATCTTTTTGAAAGGCAAAGTTACTAGACTCTGTTTCCAGAAAGTTACGATTACACAATCACCAGGTGATGACTTTGGGGCTAAGCCCACCCAGGTGACTCTTCTTGTGGAGATAATTTCCCTGGATAAGTCACTTGGCCAATTAGAGTTCCTCTTCAGCCAGTGAGAGACTTTGTTCACTAAAGATCCTTGAGATTCATGCTGCACCTGCCGAAGTGAGGGGACATTCTCCAATACAATTATATATGGTGTGCACACCGGAGGCATGTGAGGTCGTATATCCGTTGGGTCAAGTTGATAGACACTAATTACTGCTTGAGGCGCTCCATTCTCAGTGTTCCGTAATCCTCATGTTACTTGTTTAACTGGCAGTTGCACGGTAGCTAATGAAGTTTCAGAGCTTGATACTTGCTTGTGCCTTAATCCTTCATTTCGTTGGGAAACATGTTCTTTGTTGAATGGTCAAATATTTACCTTTCGAGTTCCTTGAGATTTTCTCTGTTCTTCCAAGGTAGCTACTTTAATTATGAGCCTTTCTTGAGTCAAAGTTATATTGTCAATCTTTCCCACTAAAGGGGTTAATTTTGCAAATGTCTCAGAACATAGGTTGATTATTTAATTTGGCTGCTCCCCTAATTGATCAAAACTGGCCAAATAGTTTAAGCCGGATTTCTTTATATCAAGATTGCCCTTAGGGTTTTTTTTTTTAGTATTTTTTCCCTGGATTTCTCTTTGACAGAGAGTGGGCGTTGGGTTCAGAGTGGATGATATTCTGTGGGACATCTTTATTCAATTTGTGTCCACTTTTCTTACATGTGGATTCTCCAGGCTGGATATAGTTTCAAGCGCAGATAAAGTTTGTGTGTCTGTGATCACACAAGGATTGGAAATAGAGTGGGAAGAACGATCGGGGTTCTTTACAAAGTGTGATGATTCCACGGTCTTTGGACCGCGGTCTTTGGACGGGATCTTACTAACCGAGTCTTTCTGCATACCTTTGATTAAGTCATCTGACATTATGTTAGGGACAGTCAAACCAGACTTTTTTGTTGCTGAGCCCATCCTTGCCTCAACCCTGCGGATCTCATTTTCAGTGGCACCCATAACAGAAGACAAATAGTTTTAATTGAATTGGAGTGAACCTCACCTCTTTCCCTTGTTGGACCTAACTAAATGACTCCCCTTTCTCTTTCCCATCTTGGACTCACAACAGATTTACCTTGTTAAGGCTTGCTGTGACTGGAGACGACACTTCACACGTAAACAGTCCTAGTTTGGTTGCAGGTAATTGAGGATGGTTTGCCCAAGAGAGTGGGCCCACCCTAGACGCTGACAGGCGCAGACGGGTCTGCCCATGGCCTGGGCTTCGCCTACACGCGTCCTGCCATGCGGGAGAACTGCGTCAGCTTTGAGGGAGTGCGACCCCTCCCACTAACAGGTGCAGGTCCAGGAGAAGGCTGGGGGACCAAGTCCCACCCCAGCAGAAAGTCAGTGGTTGTCGTTGCGGGCTTTGCAAGACCCGGTTTCACGTCCCAAGCTGCAGGAGACCTTCATCGGCTTTGAGGGCGTGCGACCCCTCCCACTCACTGGTGCAGGTCCAGGAGCATGCTGGGGGACCTAGTCCCACCCCAGCAGAAGGTTATGGTTGTCATTGTGGGCTTTGCATTGCCCATTTTCGTGTCCATAGGCAAGTAGATATTTTAATAAATTCCACACCCCTGATCTCTCTTTCAAGGACCACCAGTCGTAGGGGAGCAACAAGGGTGTGGGTGGGTGAAGGGAAAGCAACATTGGGGGAGATAAGTAGCATGAGAGAGAGAGCAAGAAAACACATGCAGTCTCTTGGAGTGCTTAATGAAAAAGAAAAACGTAATTCCCTAAATGTGAGCGGTGTAGGATAAAAGTCTGACAGTCAAAAGGTTAGCAAAGAAGCTAAGCTTTAGGAGACAGACAACACAAGAAGGTGAAAGCCAGCCATTGAATATGAAGGTTGCAATAAAGCCTATCAATGGCAATTATTGAGTGGGCTCCAAACCCACTGAATGGTTTTGGTATGAGCCACAAGAGATCTTTCATAAACAGACAAAAACTGTCTGCAGGCATGACTTAAAAAGGATAGCTACTCTTGAAAGCCCTCTTGTGCTGGCATACTGTTTTCAGATGATTTGCAATCTTAAATCCTTGGAAACGTCTGCTCTCTCTCAGGTGAAGAGATCCTCATTTAGTCTGGAATCAGTAATGAGAGCATGTCTCTGCTATGCTAAGCAAGTTCTGATGTATCACCCATACATTTTGAAATAGGTTTTGATGGGTTTGTCTGGCCGAACCACTTCCATCCCATGTTTGTAAATTAAACTGGAGTCAAGAAAAATGTTTAATTGTGGATTTGGCAAGGAAGGAGAAAAATAATTTGGTGTTTGATGGAGAGGTGACCTGACGAAAATAATTGTGTAGCATGGCATGGGTTTTAATTGTAGATTTTTCAAAATCAGGGGCAGCACTGTTCCTTGGAACCTGGTCTATGAAGAGTAGGTTGTAAGAGTAGCAAATATGTGCCTTGAAAACCTAAAATGCTGATTATCACTTTAACTGCTACTTGTCAGACTCTGAAGATGTCATACACATGAGGCATGAAAATGTACACCAAACCCCAACCACAAATCACCTGATTGTCACTTGGACAAGCCTTGTGCCAAATATGGTAGGCTAGATGGATCATGTGCCAAAAATAAACCAGAGAAAACAGATTACAGAATATACTTGAAAAGGACCATAAAGCCAGTTGATGAATGTCTCATCTAAAAAACAATGCATATCTGGTGTTACATGAGGAAGAACTAAGGGACAGGAACTGGTAGTAAGTTAATGGGTGGGCCAGAACAGGTACTTTAGAAGTGTGCAGGTTGGCCTTTGTGCTTCTTTACCATGTACTCTTCAAATGTAAGTCGCCTGAGTGAGTACATCAAGTCTGGAGTGTTCATCAGGAACAGAAGTGAAGTGAAAGGGCATAAACAACACAACAGGCACTGGCCATAAAAACAAGTGCGAAGTATACATAGGTAACTTGTTGAAAAGACATCTGCTCCCAGAAATTGCCACACCTGGAGATGCCATGTCTAAGGATATATTGTAGTAATGCACCATGATGGAAAGAGCACATTGCAATTCTGCATACATGAGAAAATAGTGTACACTGCAGCTGATTTTTATCTGCACCTCAATCCAGATATTTCAATGAGGAGGGAAACCAAAGAATCCCAGTGGGGGTTGGGAAGGGAACAATAGTCCTCAGAGAGGGACGGATCCCTGGGTGAGTAGAACTCTACTCTGTTTAACCTTTTAAATCCTGCCTGATATTGGTATTTATGATTTTTGTATCATTTGCATGATACAAGCTTTCAAAGGACAAGGAGCAAGTCAGTTTACTGGCTCCTGTCATAGTATAGGCACACCCTCTCCTGAATGACTTGCTGTTCCCTTTTAAAGAAGAGGTATGAAAAGAACAATGTTCTGAAGAGCTCTCACTCCGATGCAAATATATTTTCTTTCTTAGAGTTTAGAGGAAATTATATGTGATTTTAGGTACCTGAAGCCATCTTTCGAAGCGCTTGTTGAAGGTCTCTTTGAACTTAGTTATGTCTGTGATCCTAATGGTTGGTGTATTTTAAGATATTGCAACAATGGAAACACATCTCTGCCCTTTATAATGTCCTAACTGTGGCCATTTACTGTAGCAGATATGGGAAGCTTTGAACTTGACCTCCAAATTTGGAGATGTCAGCTACCCAGTACGACTCTTGTACAAGTGGGGTTTGCTGCCCAGTCCCTTGCCTGTCTCCTGTTGGAACACTAAGGATTAAACCATAGACTTTTTTGCACACTTCTGGAAGCCAGAGAGCCTATTTACTGTTGGATCATGCCTGGTCATATGCCAGAGGAGCTAATGATGTTTCTTTACCGATCTCTGCATGACATGCGGTTTCAAAAAAAATGTCAACTGGGAGATTCGGGAATAAAATGTTCAGTGCTTCAGAAAAACTCTGACATCAAGTGGAACACCCTGCTTTATCAGAAGATCCCTCTCCCTGAACTCTGCCGGCAACAGATCCTGGGTTTGGCACTTTGCATCTCTAAAAACCTATGGACCACAAACTACCAATATCACTATAAGGGTCTCTGGAGTCCTAATTTTGCTCAGCTTATAGGCTGTGCCCACAAAAGTGTGTAAAGCTCATAATCCCCACAAAAGAACTGACAATGGGGTGCCGTGCCTAGAAAGTCTACCTCAAAGGCTCTTTTAGCTTTTTCTTCTATGTTCTTCAGGGAGGCAATCCGACTAGCTTTTTTGACCTTGTGTAGGTCTCATCACATGAACATTGGGGGGAGAGGGACATCCCAGACTTTAGAATTTCTGTTCACCATTCCTAACCTACTAAGCCTCTCTGACACCTTAACTTGAAGTGTGGCTTATATTTGCCAGGTTCCACTGAAAAGGTCATGTTTTACTTTTTATACATTCTTTATTTATTTATTTGAAAAGGTTTATATAGCGCTGGCTAAACCCAGAGGTATCAGAGCACTTTACATGAGGAGGTACAATTGCTTCAATACATAGTTACAGCAATTTCAGGTGCGTAGTTACTGGAGATACATGAGTTACAAAGGCATGGTTCCGGTATGGGGAAGAAAAGGCAGACAGGGGAGAGAGATTAGGGGGAGAGAGGGAAGGAATAGAAGAGGAAGATAAAGAGTGAGGGAGGGAAGAAGTGCGGGAGGGGGTAGGAAACACAGCAGTGCGACGAGGAAAGAGACAGAGTCTGATGATCGGATGGGTAGGAGACGGCCGGGAGGGGGAACCAGAGCCAAACTCCTCAATAGCTGCGTAGGTAAACTCCACCAGTCATCGGCCAAAGGTTGCTCAGTCGCCAAAGTACATCAGAGGGTTAAAGTATCAGCCTAGGGGAGATCATCAAAAAGGTTTCAAAGAGAGCGCCTTTTCACGGTGTGCGGTGCTGAGATCCCAGCGCTAATATATTGCATTGAGTTCCATAGAATCCCATGCTGATTGATGCTTATTGAATTTCATTTCTTTTCACTTTCTGTCCTTTCTGTGCTTTATTTATATTTTTGGGTGGTGATTAGGTAGTTCTTTTGAATGAAGTAGGGTAGCCGCATACTATCTTTTTACTCCTTAAACTGCATTGCTTATTTGAGTTGTTTCATTCAGCTGAAGCACCTTGCTCACAATAAGTCTTAAGTAAGCACTGTTGTGTGTTTCTCACATGGCCGTTGTCGTTTTCCCTATGTTAGCCTAATCATGCACATTGTAGGTCGGTTTGGTGTCGCACATGTTACCAAATATCATGCTTGCCTTTGTGCCACATTGTATTTTCACATGGAACCAGCACATGTTTTTGTATTTTATCTTTCTTTAGTCTGAACTACAGAGGCAAGGTCAAACAAAACTGCCCCATTGTTATTCTCTCTGGTCAGACACTAGCACCTAGACATAATAAAGGAAGCAGCCGCTGTTTTTGAATACATATATTTGTCATATACCTGAGGACAGGGGTTCTGAAAACACACACAGAGCGAGGGTCCTGAAACGAGAATGCTGCGTCAGCTGAGATGTAGAACATCCATTTATGTATGCTAAGGTAAGGGTTCCGCCATTAAACCCAGAGATCTACAATCTATAAGCACTTTGCTTCAGTAGTACTGGAGGTGTTAGGCAGACCTGTCAGCTAAAATGCCAGGGCTCTTCATGGTTTATTAACCATGCTGATGATATTATTGATATGCATTTGTTTTCTAATTGCGACTCAATTATTGCATCTTAGAGCACAATCGTTTGAATAAACATTGTCAACTTCCTTTGTGTGTCTTTCTTATCTTATTGTGGACAGGTATGAGTGAGAGAGCAAATCCCTGAGAGGGTCGAGAGTGTTGTTTTCTGGGGTGCCCAATCACTTGTCTCTCTGGTAAGGTTAGAAGGGCAAGTGAGGCACCATAGCTAGTTGCACTCTGGCTAATATACATGAGGTAGTATGGTGCCTCCGTCCCTACATACTGATGTTCTATGGTCCCAAGCATAGTTGTGTTCCTGAGCAGAATTCCTGCAACAGCGCATACAGCTAAATAATACGAAAGGAATGTTTTTGGCTATTTCCTTTCGCCCTCCGTCTACTAGAATGGTCTCTTTCAAGAAGAATGCGTCTGCTCATAAGGAGAGGTCAGGGTTGACTTTCTAATTCTGGTAAATACTAAAGGAGTGAGAGGCTCCCACGCACGCTGAGTTCCATGTTTCCGAATGTGATGGATGCTTGCACGTGCTGTCATTTCTCTGAAGCAGGGCTGATACATATGCTGTGGAGCTGCCCATGCCTCCGACACTACTGGGCGTCCGTATGTGCGATACTGCAGGACATTGCCCCGATGCGGAATAATGTTTTGCTGGAGTTCTGCCTGCTGGGGTTGGGTCTGAAGGGAAAAAAGGGAAACCCTGTTACCAAATTTGCTAATCTTGCCCTAATATTAGCTAAGCGTAACATTACCATGAGGTGGAAGACCGCCAAACTGCCGTCACTACAGGAATGGCACAATGAAATGGTGAGGTGGGGAAGAACAGAGTGAGCGGAGCTGCAAAGGGAGGAACATAGGGGGTTGCGTAAGACACCCATTTCTCTGGAATGGAACGTGCTGCTGGAAGAGTTTGTTGCTGTTGACCTGCAGTCGTATTGATGGATTCCATATACACCTCCCTCTGGTGCTTTTTGGGCAGAAAGCTGAGGTCCGTTTGAGCTAAAGTACATCTATACAATACAATGATGGTTATTGTTATGGTGTAAAGGATTAGACCTCCGTGATTATGTTGCATTGGGATGGGCCAACTAAATGTATACGTTTTCAAGCTGAGTCTGTGGGGTGGGAGGGGGGTGGGCGTGGACTTGGGTCTTGTTTTCTTAATTGGTTACTAAAGACTGTTACCTTGCACAGATATATACCGTTCAATGGTCGCCTATGCTGGGACTGCACCGGGAAAAACTTGGGGAGTAATGTGCAGATGTGGTTATCTTCCTTTATTGTATAGATTGCTGTACGGTGATAGTCAAGACACTACTATGCTATGTCAATAAGTTATTGTTTCTTCTGAGACTATACATGTCGCCACACGACCATACTACATGATGTCTTCTGATTTAATGCTTTGTATGTATGCTCAATAAAATATACATATATCCTTAGACTGGATAATAAAGTTGGAAGTATGACTCTACTAACTCACATAACTAATGAGTAAGAGTAAGAATCTTTATTGCATGATTAATAAAAACCTTTGCAATCAACTACATAGTAAAACATGTGTGCGAAATGCATAGAGCGACTTTTTGTGATAGAAAGGTTAGTTCAAATTCATTTTGAAAATGCAGTATATTCATAAAATTACAAAAAGAACATAAAAACTGGAATACAGTATAATCAACAAGGTGTGATGGATGTCATGAAAAAGTGCAGGGTGTCAGATTTAGGGTCCATTCTCCTGAAGAGTTTCTAGGGCGGTACATATTTTTATAAAATTAACTTTGAGTCATGACTGAACTAGCATGGAAGTCTAGAGATGCACATCCATAAGTACATGTTTGCCAGTTGCAAACGGCGGTTTTCGTGACACAATTAATGATCCCCAGATGAAAAGCTATTTAAAATCTCGAAGATATAGTAGTTATAACAGTAGAAACCACAGTAGATCTCTTTTAAAGAAGGTTCCAGCGAGTAACTCGGAGATCAATGAGCTTGGGTTAAGGACCAGTTTATTAGAGTACTGCTGGTGTTAGCTTTGTGAGGCACCATAGCTAGTTGCTAATATACATGAGGTAGTATGGTGACTCAGTCCCTACATGCTGATGTTCTATGGTCCCAAGCATAGTTGTTTTCCTGAGCAGAATCCCTGCAACAGGGCATACAGCTAAATGATACGAAAGGAATATGTTTTGGGCTATTTCCTTTCGCCCTTCGTCTACTAGAATGGTCTATTTCAAGAAGAATGGGTCTGCTCATAAGGAGAGGTCAGGGTTGACTTTGTAATTCTGGGAGATACTAAAGGAGTGGGAGGCTGACATTGAAAGCAATTTCCTTTGAGATTTATGCAGAAAGTGAGGAGATTGTCCTTAGACTGGATACTAAAGTTGGATGTATGGCTCTACCAACTCACATAACTAATGAGTTTTCTTTTTAGAAGTGTTTGATTTTTCATCCTAAAACCTACTACCAAATAGTTTTCACAAGACGCTTCTTGATTTTCATAGCCTTATTATGGATTTGAAAAACTGGTTGTGGTGATTTGATATTCATCTGCCATGCTAAACCTTTGGGGACACCTGCTGCAAATTAAACTTAAAAAGTGTAATCTATCACATATGAATCAAAAGCAAGATATTGTTGATCTCCTGGGAAATATATGGTCCGAAGGAGGGTGGTGAGAAGGGTAGCCCAGAGGTATGTTTGTTCTAGTGTTCTCTAGTTGTCCTCCATCACATAGGTAAAAACCATGAAAAGAAATGTGAAGTCACCATCTAGTGACTGTCTACAAATGCAAAGCTAGTTTCCTTCCATTAATAAGCTATTTGAATGACTTCCAGCGTCAAGATGTTTCTTCGAAATCAGGTGGCAGGCAACCTTAAAATGGATTCCAGCAACACCTATTATATTAAGACTGCTAATGACCATCCAAGTTGACATGTTTGCTCTGTTTTTGATTGATTCGTTTTTAGCTGAGTAGCTACTAAACAATTAACGTGCTCAATGTTGTCCATACTTAACAGTTCCTTTGCACAGTTTAACCTAAAGAGAACATGGTGCTACATAGCCCCATTTGCAATTTGGGCAGTGTCTTCGGTTTATTCAAGATTACAATGGTGCTGACAAATATTTATAGAAAAGAAGCCTTATTCATGAGCATAATTGTAAAGCTTTCTCTTCAGTAGGCTGTAAGATTATAGACATGGTGGGAATGTTTTGTAGGAAATAGTGTACTATGTAGTTTATAGAGGTTACTCAAGGCTTTTGGAGAGTTGGTTGACATGGAAAAACTATATGAACTGGTAGATATTTAATTTTCCTGTATTATAATTCACCAGTTGTGTTTATATATGTTGAGGGAAAGGCAATCCATGTACGGAGGTAAATGACCTGATATAGCGAAGACTAGCAAAGAGAAATCTAGCAAAACCATAGTGGCCACAGAAACCGAGAATGCTTGAGAAGAGGCAGAGAAATGTTTAATAGAGGCATACAAATGAAGAAATAGCTATGAAATGCAAAAATGAATAGACTGAAGGAAGAGCCACTAAAAGAGATGCCTAAGAAGAAGAAAAAAAGTCTCACAAAAGTTTAAGTGGTGAAAAGAAATTAAGGACGGGAAGAAGAGACCCACAAAATCAATCAATCAAAAAGAGAGATTGTGCTGGAAAATTGCAGTTTCTGCAGGATCACCCTGCATTGTTTTGCCTTTTAGCTACACCCTATTTTTGTCGGTTATAGAACGCTGTGCACTTTACCCAAGCCAAGCAGAGGTAAAGTGCTTGTGCTTCTCCTTTCAGCCTGGTAAAATTGGTATACACCTGATTAGCTTATTTAATTTCCCTAGAAGTCCTTAGTATATGGTACAACGTTGTACCCAGAGCCTGCAATGTTTTATGTTACCAGAAGAGTTCAGCACTCATTGCGCCATCCCCAGTAGTGGCATTGTAAAGCATATATACAGGCTTACCATTGTATCATGACTGCGCAGTTTTAAAACTGCAAATGCGACCTATCAAAATAACTCCTTTTGAAAGGCCTAAACCGTCCTTATAAATACTGATAAATGACCTTGAAGTAGGCATTATTTTATTGCCAATAAGGAAGTGTGCATTCTCTTTAAAAGAAGGACATGTAAAGGTTTAATGTTACCATGTCCTTCCAGTGAAAAGTCTCTAAAAGCTATTTTCACTGTTTAAGGATTGACTGCTCTGTAGGATAGCTTCGGGTACAATATTAAGTTTAGTAAATGTTATCTCTGTCTAGAAAACAGATACAAATTCAAATTTTTGACTTTTTGAAATATTACATGCTCAATTCACTGGTACAGTTAGATTTATACTAATTTGGAAAGATTACTTTTAGCAAGCTACCTTTGCTGTACCTGACGTCTCTAGAAACTAAATCTGCATTTTGCTCTCCCACTTCTGCCAGCTAGTAAATAGCATTTGGATAGGCTTGAATGGGGTGTGAACTTTCTCCCAGGAGCAAACACTAGGCTGACCTGAAAGGGCAAAAATTACCCATATGAACCCAAAACAAATATGCAGGGTGGGGCTTTGAGGGTCCTTATTGACAAAGTGGGAAATCCTGCTTGATTGTTACATCTTGGTTGACAGGTCTGCAGGGGCTTTCATATGACACTTGGGGCACACTTCAAAGAGACCGCCCCATCGCTGGCAAATGCTAGGTGATACTAGGGAAGGGCCCTTCTTTTTTCCCCCCTAGCCAGACAGGGTCCATTTACTTTGGGCCTCTTTTTGACATTATAGTGTCAAAGACTGTTTGATAGGCCTAATTAAAGTATACAAGGGTGGCCTGCATATTGAGGTGAGGTAAAGACCAAGGTCTAAAAATAAAGGTAAACAAGGCAAGAGTAATAGATAATTAGGTGTTGACCAAAAGTGAAAGTGTTAGGAGAAACCTAGAAAAAATGTGTAATAGTAAAACAATAGACATGAGAAAGAGAAAGTTAAATAGTGGACAAAAGTGAGATCTGCCTATTGGGAAATGGTAAAAAGTTCCAAAAATGCAAGGTTAGACTACTATGAGAGCAACAGCAAAGAGAGACCCATAAAAATGATTAAAGCAGATCTAAAGTTGGTATAAAATAGAGACTTACACAAAGTGAATGGGAAAGGATACCATTGACTGAAAGAATCACATTTACAATATACCTATAGAATTCTTAAGAGAAATGACCGCACAAAAAGGGAAGGTAACATGTAATTCACAAAAAGATAGAGTAGCGAAAGACTTAATGAATGAATAAAAAGAGGATAAGAAATTGAAAGGACATGCTTGAAAGGAAGAAAAGGTAAAATAGACGCTTTGAGAAAAGATGCATGAGCCACTAGAAAAAAGTAAAAGAAAGACCAAGAGTGTATAGGAGAGATGCTCTCAAGTAAGTGAGTCAAAGGAAGGCCTAAATAAAGGGCAAAACAGAAACGAAAGGAAGGAGAAAGTGTAAATGTAGATCTCCAGATAGAGAACTGGAAAAAATAAAGTGGTTTAGGAAAAGGGTATGGATTAAAAGTAGGCAACCGGGACCTGAGACAAATTAAGAGTATTGCCTAAAGTTTCAAAAGACAGTTTTAATCCTTTGAGTGTGCCAGAAGTTTTAGAAAGAGTCCAGATGGAATTAAAGGAATGAAAGGAGCACCCAAAAAAGATGAGAAAGAGACCTGTCTAAATGAAGGGTAAAAAAGTAACAGAAATTAAACTAGTAAGGGTTCATCCATGCAAACTAAATGGGTAAAGTAAGACCTAGTAAATGTGTAAGGAGATGCACACAAAACAAGAAATAGGCTAGTGAGAAAGGCAGAAAACGGACTGAATAAAGCTAGACCTAAAAAGGCAAAAGAGGCACCTTAGAGATTGGGTAAACATTTAGTCCCAAAACTCACTCATACTTCTGGAAAGAGTATAAAGATCCATGGGGAGATCTAAACAAAGTCTAAAATAGCAGAGTCAAGATGTGTTTGGCAAAGGGTAATTGGAAGACCAGCAAAACGAGATCAGTAAAGATAGACCTAAAGTAGTAGTAAACAGAAGATGGACTCTAAACTGAGGTATGTGAAAACCTAAAAGGTTAAGAGACCTCCAGGCAGTGAGTGAGCAATAGAGGTATCATAATTAAAGAACACAGTGACCAGTAAAAAGGGTAAATGAGAAGATGGAAACAAGAGCAAGTAAAGTAAGACCTAGAGAAAGGGTACAAAAGAGAGACAAATAGAATAGCTAAAATATTGATTCAGAAAAAGAAACTGGGACATGAGAACCCTAGATAAATTGTGAAGAGTCTTCACAATATGCAGGCTAAGAGAGACCCACAAAGGGAGAACGTTTCAAAGGAAATCTTTTTAATAAGTATGAGCGATTTGCCAAGAGTGAAACATTAAAGAGTGACCTGTTGCAAGTGTACCCATGATGCCTATAATAAAACTTAATGATGGGCTTAAAAATGCATAAATGGTAAAGAAGAAATAATTGTTCATCCTAAGAGAATATGAAAGGCTGAAAGACAGTCACAAAAAGAAAGGGTGCCAAAACAGAGAGGATCATAGTAAGAAGTGTTTAAAAAGAAAAAAAAAGACCTAAGCGATCCAAAAGTAGTTTAAATGGTAGAGGGCGATTCGGAGAGCTCGTTAAAGAGGAGTTTAGAAGAGCAGGTTCAGGTAGTCTAGAAGCAAATGGAAGAGAGCCCTACAAAACAGACGAGTTAAAGAGGGCCCCAAATGGAAAGGGTAAAGTGATTTTTCAGACGAGAGACATAAACCAAAGTACTAAATTAAGCATAGCAAGATACCCTGCAAAAAAAAAATAGTATGAGAAAAGGTAAAAAGATACTCTTAGAAGGGTAAAGGAAAGATTTAGATGAGAGAATGAAATCTAGAAATTAAAAAAAACAATACTCTGTAAAAAATGTTCAAAACAAGACATCAAAAGAGTAAGTGTAGTGTGTGCTGTGCAAAAAGAAAAATGCTTACAATAGGACTGAAGAAAGTGTAAAAATAAACCAGTGAAAGGAGAAGTTAAGCTTAGATCAACAAAAGAAGAAATGGTAAGGAGGCATCTAGAAACTGATTCCCTAAAAGGTAATGATGTATCTAGAAAACATTTAAAGTTTATAAAACACAGAGTAAAGGGTGACCCAGAGATTGGGTTAAAGAGCTTTGTGGAAAGGGAAGGTTGTAAAGAGATGCATAGTTGTAGATTTTGTTAGGAGGCCCGGAGAAAAAAAGTAATATATCCATTAAAAAGTGTTGAAAGAAAGACAAGTCCGTTGAGTAGAGACCTTTACAAATTAAAAGGTTCTAGCAAGATGTACAAAATAGAATGGGTAATATCAGGTTTACAAAGCGAATTAGAAACTAGAGTACAACAGAAAAATCTAAATGCAACCCATATGCAGTGTTCCATAAAAAGAGACTTAAAGAGATGTCAGTAGAGCCCCTCAAAAGATACCATAACAAAAATAAAAGGATTGTCCTTAGGCAAGAGAAAGGAAAATAGCCATCCACAAAAATGAGTGGTTGAGGAAAGAGCCCTAAAAAAGAAGGGTAAAGTGAGTTAAAATAAGGGGATGGAAAAGTAGAGACCTAGTGTAAGGGGTAAAGTGCAAATCTACAAAACATGCCTTGGCAACCAGACTGATTGATAGACAAACTGACAAAAAAATGAAACTGTTTAGTGAGGTCCACAAAAATGCATAATAAGGAGATCTGGAAAAGGGATCCACTCAAAGGAAATCATAAAACATGATTGCAAAAGAGACTAACAAAAAAAGGGAAGAAAAGGGGCCACTAGAAAACTAGAAGCTCAAGACATAAAGCAAATGAAAGTATAAAGATACTTAACAAAAGTGTAATGGAGAGATACTCAAAAAGAAATGATGTAAAACACTCCGAATGAAAACATAAAGAGGAGACTCAGTAAGGAAAGGTGACAGACATATAGATCTATTAAAGACAAAGGGGATACCTAGAAAGTGTGTAACTAACTGGCATACAAAAAGGTAACTGATAAAGGCAGACCTAAAGAAAAACTAAAACACAAAAATGAAAGGTTAAAAACAAAACTAATAAGGATTAGTGGTAGACTGAATCCAAGCGAAAGTTAGAGAATAGACTCATTAAAAGATAATGGGTAAATAGATGCAAGGCAAGCAGTAAATGAGACCGAAAACAGACACACTTCATTTAAACCTATAGAAAGGGTGACAGGCAACTGCAAAAATAGAACATCTGAATTGTGATTCAGAAAGAGACTCATTAAATAGACTGCTAAAGAAATGGTAAAAAGAGAGCCATGAATCAGTAAATGGGATTTAGAAAAATGTAGACTCCACAAAGGTGAAAATGCGAGAGACTATAAGAAAGTGTAAAACTGGGACCTATAAAAAGGCAAAATACAATAACAGAGCTAATGAAAATATATAGCAAAGATGCAAAGAGGAAGATAGAAAACTTTTTTTTACAAACACAGGAATGGTAAAAGGAGAAATTGTTAAAAAGTGACAAAAAAAGGAAGGTTATGTAGAGCTTTAATCAAACGGTAAAAGAGATCCACAAAGTGGGGAAGGGTAATCAGCTATCCACAGAAGAAATGGTAAAGAAGGACCAAGAGTAAAATGCAGACTCACAAAAAGTAAAAGGATGAAGAGAAAGACCTAGACAAAGTATGAATGAGAAACCCACAATGAGAGGCAAGGTAAATACAGATCTATGAACTGGTGACGAACACTAAAGACCTCAAAAAGATAAATGGAGCACCACAAAAAATAAATGAGTCACCAAAGGAGTTGAGGTGCACCACATTTATGGAAATGGTAAAATAAAGACTATCAGAAGGGGGAATGGTTATTAGAGACCCTCAAAAGAGCTACCTAGTAGAAATAACTCCCAAAAAGACATAGGGGCATAGATACTTGGAGAAATCGTAATCGAGAGACTGAGAAAAGCTTCAAGGTAAATAAAGAGAATCTAGGGACTTTGTGGCAAAAGAGCCACAAAAAGAATAACTATACAGTGAGACCAAGAAAATTCTTAGAGAAATGGTCCATGATAGATCCACAAAATGAAGTAAAGTAAAGATAGACTGAAAGAAAGGATAAGAATGGCATATTAAAAGTAAAACTCTAAATATATACATATCAATAGAATTGGTAAAAAAAAGTCTCACAGAATATTGATCGATCCAGTCAAAAGATGAAACAGAGACCCAAAAAGGGAGTGACAGAGAACCACAAAATCACTTTCAGTAAATGGCAGTAAAGGTAATGAGGGAATAATAAGGCAAGAGAGATCCACTAAATGGAAAGGTTTACAAAAAAAGGTAAGCAAACACAAAAAACTAACAAGGCCTTGCGGAAGAGTGACAGGAAACATGTTATAAAGCCAACCCAAAGAAGTTGTAACACAGTAGACCCATAAAAAGAGAAAGATTTGCTGAAGACCAATACAATGAAAGGCGGCAGAGTAACGTAGAGAAGAGGTAAAAATACTCCTACAAAAAATGGAATGGGTGAAGAAGGACCTAGAAAATGTTTAAAAGACAACCACAGAAAGAGACCATGTGAAGAGAAAGGACCAATAAAAGAATAAACAGAGACAGAAATTGGAAAAGCATGATGAGTGATTTGCAAACGGAGAAATTGACTAGTGGTACCTAGAGCTTAGTATAAAACAAAAATCCATAAAAGAGTAAGGGCTAAAGGAGAACCATAAGAAAAGAGCAAAGAGACAAGTAAACAAACTGTAAAAGAGAGCTACAGAATTGGAAGCTTAACAGATGGAAAGAAACCTACAAAGAGAAAAATGGCAGAACTACAGCCAAAAAAAGAGGGCAGACACTCGCAGAAATTTGAAATGGTAGAAAGAACTCTACAAAAAAGAGAAGGATTAATGAATGGCCACAAAAAGTAAATTATAAGAAAAAATGGGGACTGGGTAAACTGAGACCAGGATGGTCAAATTAACAGCTACAAATGTAACCGGGTGGTGCTAAACCCAGTGAAAATGCAAGAGAGATCCACTAAGAGGATTAAAGAGAGACATACAAAAGAGAATATTAATAGAATTTTACAGAAAGTGATAAAACATCAAACATACAGAAAAAGGGCAAAACGTGATTCGCAAAAGAGAAGCCTGTTAGACCTAACCATTTAAATAGACCCATAAAAAGGGGGACGGTATAGAGATCACAAAATGACCTAAATAAAGTTTGTTCCAGAAACACCTGATAATTGAAAGCACAAAGGAAATTGAGGAGTGGGTGATAGGGAACCCCCACAATAGATAGGGTGAAGATTGATCTAAAGAAAGAGTTTTTACAGAAAGACTAAAGGGAAGTGGGTATGGGAGAGTTAGGAATAGATAAAAGATTAAAACATCCATAGTAAGTGTATTAGAGTGACCTGCACAATGATAAAAGTCTGTCACGTAGGGAAACAGTTAATGGGCCCCATAAAGTTAGAGAACATGTTAAAGTCCCAGAAATAAAATAAGGTTATGAAATACCCACAAAAGGTAAATGTTTCAAGGGAAACTTGCATAAAGAATTAAAGACAGACTCACGTAAAGTGATGAGCTTTAGACGTTTTATTGAAAGTTTAGAAGAGAAACCCACAAAAGCGGTATGGTAATGATCTGTCTAATGAAAGGCTAAAAGAGAATCTTAAATGGAACAAGAGAAAAGGTCATTCAGAAGGAGAAAAAGGGTAAAGATTGATCAATTCACTTTCTCTTTTTTCCACACAATCTTACGAACAAGTGGTATTGACTGTAAATCACATCTTATTTGTTGCTCAATATTCCAGATTGTGTCACGTGCTAGTAATGTCTTAATATTAGTTCCATTTTTCTACTGTCCAGCTTTGAAATTAGGCAGAAATTGGTTAGAGAAATAACTGAAAATAGTATGGAGGCTGTATGCCATGGAAATCTGCTATTCCTCAACTAACATTATATTTTAATGACTTTCAGATTCCTGAAGGAGCAACAAACCCCATTACTGCTGCAGACGACCCTAAAAAGAAGCCCAGCAGTCAAGACAATAATAAACCAGCCAAGGAAAGCCCTGGATCACAGGTTTGTTGTTGTTGAGCTTGGTTGGTTGAGGTTGTGTAGGTATCTAAATGTTAGTGTTTAAGTTTTTCCATCTGATATGATTTTGCTCACCTATGAAATCCGAAATGGGTTATAGGGGCAAATGTGCTGCAGTGTAGGACCTCAGTAATAGGTTTATTTTGAACCATCTTTGTTTTTATACATGGTTCTATTCCACCCCGTTGCACTTTCCATAGTAGTACATATTAGTGGTAATGGCCTATTTACATATTTTGTTCTTTAGCGTTTTTGTAAAACTTTATTGTTCGTCATCAATCCCCCCAAAAATTAGCTAAAGGCAAAAAAAAGTTTGTCTCTCAAAAAGCGGACACCTTAGCTCTCCCTGGCACTGGAGAGTATTACTTAGTGTGTGGATGTACTCTTGTGAAAGGGCAGCATGCCATAAGTCATAGTGAAGTAAGGATATGGCTGAAGTGGGCTGACACTTTTGCCTTTTTGGTGCATGCTAAAATGGATGGATACAATTTTGAATAACGTAACCACTGACTAATGGATGAAGTCTGCCTGAACATGTCTACATGTAAGTATGTTATGCACATGATTTCGCTAAAATCAAAAGGGCTCGGCTAACCCAGAGCTTAAAAAGCCAATTGGTCTAGGTTTGGCTGCTAGCCTCTTGACTCTGAGAAATAAGGCAATAAAGAAAGCTAAGAGCAAAGAAGGAAGGAAGAACTAGAGAAGGAAGAAGAAAGGTGGAAGGACAGAAATCAAGAAAGAATAAAGAGGGAAGAAAGAAAGGGAAGAGTAAATGAAGGAAAGAAGGAAGAAAGCAAGAAAGAAAAAAGGAATGAACAAAAGAAAGAAAGAACGAAAAAAGGAAGGAAGGAGCGACGGAAAGAAAGCAAGAATGAAGGAAGGTAAAAGAGAAGAAAGGGGTATGGAAGAGAGTAAAGAAAGGGAAGAATGGAGGAAGGAAAAGAAAGATGGAAGGCAAGAAACATCTATCATTGACAAAGCCAGTAGGTCATGTCTATGTGCGAGCTATTAGCTTTGTAAATGTGTTTTAGCCATGTCGTACAGCTGGGTAGCTGCTGTGCATCATGGCTAAAAGTTAGGAAAAGAAGCGCTATGATGCAGCCAGCGCTGTCATAGTGTTTTCTTCAGGCAGGCGGGGACTGGGTAGAGGCAAGGACCATTTATAGACGTGCGCTGCTATTCTGTGTTAATGCACACAGCTCCATCTCATTCTTGTAAACACAGTGTCGCCTAGAGCTGTACTCCCCCTGAGTAGAACAAGGATACCACTAGACGATATAACTGATTTGAGGTTTTATTTAGAGTTCTTGGACAGTGTCTTGGTCTCTTTCTCTCCTCCTTCGTCCTGCGGGACAGTAATGACGTTGTCCTCTCCGTGTCCGGGGTCTTTGTCAGGTGGAAGGCCTCCGAGGGACATGTAAGGAAGGGAATATCAAAATATTAGTGGACTGTTCCTGTCCTGTCAAGTGTTGAGGGGGGAAGGGCAGTGAGGAGTCACCGGGGGTCCATCACCAACAACACACGTGGGACAAGAGGAACTCTGTGAGTGAGTTTGAGGACTAACTGACACAGAGAAAACAAAACGATACCTCCAGAAACCCCGTGACCTCCCCACAAAGAAAAACCAAACTATCTCCCTCCCCGTGTGGATAATAAGCCCAGGATCCGGCCCCGTACCTTTCCCAGCCACGCTCCTCCAGGCGCGTGGCGGGGCGAGACGCCTTGAAGTTGGCCTCCTGGCTCTGCAGCTCTCTCGTCTCCTCTCGCTCCGACCTCCGAATCACGTCCTCTGCTCTCCTCATTGCTCTCCGTATCCTTCGCTCCCCACTCTCCGTCTTCGACCTCTCCTCCTCGGGCTTTCGCGCCGTCGTCCATCCCGACTTCCGCCTTACGGGGTTCGATGGTCTCTGATTGGTCCGCCGTCGGTGACGTCATAGGAGGCGTCTCTGTTGTCGCGGCGAGCCAGTCCGCGTTAAAGGGGCCGCCAGCACCCTGTATAGGAGGTGTAAAGGGTCGGCGAAGGATTTCTCATAACCCGCCTCTGCTCCTGAGACTCTGCGACACATCCCAACCCCCGGATTTCCCTGATCGGGGGAAATCGGGTATCTGGAGAGAAAGTCCGCATTCCCCTGGTCCAACCCCTTGCAATGTTTATCCTCAAACCGATAGGGCTGTAAGGCCAAGAACCAGCGTAGGATTCGCTCATTGTGGCCCTTGTTACGCTGGAGCCAGGTGAGAGGGGCATGGTCTGTAAAGAGGATGAAGGATCTGCCTTCCAAATAGTAGCGTAACTTCTCCACTCCCCATCTGACTGCCAGACACTCCTTCTTGATAGTGGAGTAAGCCTGCTCCCGGGGAAATAGCTTCCTGCTGATGTATAGAATTGGGCGTTCACAACCCTCAGCATCCTCTTGGGAGAGCACTGCCCCTATCCCAACCCCCGAGGCATCCGTTTGGAGGATAAAGGGCTTCTGAAAGTCGGGGGCCACTAACACTGGGGAGGAGGTGAGAGCATCCTTGAGGGCTTGAAAAGCATTAGCTTCCAGGTCCGTGGGAGCCTGTAAGCGGGGCGAGGCCTGGGCCTTACGGAGGAGATCAGTCAGGGGTCCAGCCAGATTGGCAAAGTGAGGGATAAACCTCCGGTAATAACCCACCAATCCCAAAAACGCCCTAAGGTCCCTCTTTGTTTTTGGGTAGGCCAAAGCCTGAACAGCTGCCACCTTTTCCTTCTGTGGTTTTAGGTTCCCGTCCCCGAGCAAAAACCCTAAGTATTTCACCTGATGATAAGCCACCCGGGATTTCACCTGCCTGAGAAATGCTGTCTAATATATGGCTCAGATGTTGGAGGTGCTCGGGCCATGTTTTACTGAAGACTACAATGTCATCCAGGTAGGCAGATGCATAAGGAAGGTGTGGTTTGAGAAGGGTATCCATGGCCCGTTGAAAGGTGGCCGGGGCCCCATGCAGCCCAAAGGGAGGACAGTAAAATGGTAATGCCCCGAGGGAGTCGAGAAGGCGGTTTTCTCCTGGTCAGCAGGAGCTAGTGGAATCTGCCAATACCCCTTGGTGAGGTCGATAGTAGTTATGTACCTGGCCTCACCAAGGCGTTCTAATAACTCGTCGACCCTGGGAAGAGGGTAAGCGTCCTGTTTGGAGACCCTATTGACAGCTCGGAAGTCTATACAAAATCGGATACTTCTGTCCGGTTTCGGCACCAGGACCACTGGGGAACACCAGTTACTATGGGAAGGGGTGATAACTCCGGTTTTTAGCATCTGTTGTATCTCTGTTTGGAAGGCCACTCGTCGTGCCTCAGGTATCCGATAGGGTTTTTGTTTGACAATAACTCCTGCGGGGGTAGGGATAGTGTGTTCAGCGAGGTGGGTTCTTCCCGGTTGGTCTGAGAATATACCAGAAAATCGAAGTAGAAGAGAATCTATAGCATCCCGCTGACAGGTGGACATTTCGGGATTGATAGGCACTTCCTTAACGGTATGACACAGGGGAGTGGTAAAGGAGACAGTTTGGGAAGAACCCGGAGGGTTTCCTAGCCATTTTTTAAATAAGTTAATGTGGTACAACTGGGTTTTGGTTCGAGATACCTGTAGAACGTACGTGGTTCTACCCACCTTTTTGACAACCTGAAAGGGACCTTGCCACTCTTTCCTCATCTTTAGAGCAGAAGTGGGTAACAACACCAAGACCCAATCACCCACATCTAGGTTCCTCCATTTCTTTCCCTTATCATTCATTCAATTCTTTATTTCGGTTATAATAACCATAAAAGAGTACCGTACAATATAAAAACAATCATTATGACAAAGTGCAGCATTTCTAGTGGGTACAAATAATCCATACATAAATACAATATACAATATAAAAATTTTAAATATTAATTTACACAATGTTGGTTTACCAACCTTTTAAAATAAGAGTAAAAAATTTTTTAAGAATTTTAAGAACCAGGCTTGATGATAATACCGTTACATTTTTTGACCATTCCTTTTCCTAATTATGGCAACATTGAATAAAAAACGACTCAGGCTAAATACTATACTCTGTGATGTGTCGCCCTTAAATATTCTTTCCCCATCCTGGACACGACGGAGACCCAAGTTTAGACAAATAGGTTTGATCCATTTTATCCTTGCCCGCATATATGCAGGGCATATAAATAGGACATGGGTCTCATCCTCCTTTACGTCCATATCGCACAATTTACACAGGTCAGATTTATTATTATTATTGTTGGGCGCCCACTTTGATGTTCTAAAACTGAGTTGCAAAATACCATAGCGATACTTTAAGTACAGTGATTTAGCCAAGGGGGGTTCAATTTCATCCATAAAATATTCGAATTTGCTTCCACATTTAAAATTCAAAAATTTAAGGGTCATTGGTCCAAGTTTGGGGTTGTGTAATACAGAGTTATAAATATAGTCCCAATATGTGTCCTTCAGCAATTTTTTGGAAGAATTGGTAAGTGAATCAGGATCTGTCCAAAAGTTGCGTAAGCCCAGCTTTGTGAACCAGTTTTCAATATACGCTAACCAAACCAACTGAGTAGCATTCTTTATTTGAATTATTTCCTTCAATGCATCTCTGTAGTCTGCAAGCTCATCAGTTGACCACAGGCGCACCCAGTACAGTAATGGGCGTAAATGGGCTTTCTTTCCCTTATCATAAAAGAACTTTTGTTTGGTTTGGGCGATGGCTAAGTGTCCATGGGCGAGGGTCCTCAACTTATGTAGCCTGGACTGTAACTGGCGGGTATAATCCAGCAGAGCCTCAGCTTCCTCTTTCCCTTCTGTTTCCCAACTGTCCTTAGTTATCTCGAGTAGGGTTCTGGGTTTCCGCCCAAAGAGGAGTTCAAAAGGGGATGCTCCCAAGCTGGACTGGGTCTGACTCCTTAGCACAAACAGGGCCAAAGGCAATAATTGGTCCCAATTCCTCCCATCCCCAGACAGAAGTTTTTTTAGTGTTAGTTTAAGGCTTCCATTGTAGCGCTCGACTAACCCATCTGTCTGGGGGTGATATACTGAGGTTTTTATGTGTCTGATGCGGAGCTGGTGGCACACCTGTTTCATGAGTTTTGACACGAATGGGGTACCCTGATCAGTGACCAACTCTCTAGGGAAACCCATCCTCGAAAACACTTCAACCAGACGCTGAGCTATGGCTGTGGTAGTGGCCGCTCTAAGGGGGAAGGCCTCTGGATAGCGGGTAGCATAATCTACCAAAACAAGAGCATATTGATGTCCTCGACTAGATTTGGGTAAGGGACCTATGAGGTCCATTCCTAACGTGTCAAACGGTTTGCCTATGATGGGAAGAGGTTGCAAGGGGACCGCAGGAGGTATGTACGGATTGCGCCGTTGACATATATGGCATTCTTGGCAATATTTCTGGACCTGTGCATATACACCGGGCCAGAAGAAATGTTGAAGTATGGCTTGTCCGGTTTTTTCTGCCCCAACGTGCCCCGCCAAAATGTGGGCATGGGCAAAAAAAAGTATTTGATCCCTAAAGTCGGAGGGAACAAGTAGTTGAAGAACAGCGTCTTCCTTTGCTAACCGGTATAGGAGGCCGTTTCGTTCAACGAAGGTGGGATACGATTTATTCGCTTGGTTTTGTTCGGCCCTGGCTTTGTTCCAGGCGTTGACAAGACTGGCATCATTTAATTGTGCAGTGTGGAAGTGAGTATCCTTGGCCCAGGGCTCTTGGGTCAACACGGAGACCTGACAATGTTTGGGGGAACCGAGCGCTTCCCGCATCATGGAGGCAAAACAGGGATTGTCGGTCCCTAATATGACTGGTTCTGGAAGGTGCGGAAGGACCCCCACTATCGCATTCATACTAGCCCCTGTGGGTGTTTGTAGCTGGATTGTGGCCAGAGGGTATTCCCTAACCTCCCCATGTACACACCTAATGCCCACCCTCCGACCCGGTAGGACCCAAGAGTGGTGAATGAGCTCCTGCCTTGCTACTGAATGTTTGCAGCCTGAGTCTAGTAAGGCCCGTACTCCTTTACCCTGTATTTTTACACTCACATAAAACACGGGTCCTGTTTCCTGTGCGAATAGGAGGGAGTGGGGTGCGTAGCTCACGTCCATGGGTTCCTCCTCCTCCCTCTTCTTCCTGCAATAGCGAGCTATGTGTCCCCACTCCCCACAATCATAACACTGGGGACATGAGAAAGGGGGGTTGTCTGGCCGGGCTCCTCTGGGTCGTACGGGCTCAGGGAGTGCTTTAGTGGACTTCCGGTCTCCTCTTTCTTGGATAACGTGCTTTGCTGGTCGTTCGGGTTCCTTGGGGGGGTAGGCCTTGAGCTCTGGCATAAGATGTGGCCATTTCCACAGCCTGTTCCAAGGTTAAGCCGGCGTGTTGCTTTAGTCAGCGTTGGCTGGGATAGGGGAGTGCTTCGAGGAATTGTTCCAGGTAGATTTTTCCCATTACATCCTCCATACTGGACTCATGGGGTTTTAACCACAGATCAGCCGCTTCTTTCAGTTTAAAGAAAAGAGTCTTTGGTAGATCCCCAGGAGCCCCGCGCTCTTGTCGGAATCGTAACCGGTGAGCCTCCTCGTCCACTCCTAGCCTATCTAGAATGTATTGCTTCACCAGGGCATAGGTAGCGGTTCCATCCTTATTCACTGTCTGATATGCCGCCTGGGCTTCCCCAACCAACAACGGTGCAAGATAAAAGGGCCACCTCTCTCCTGCCCAGGCACTAGCCCGGGCGGCCCTTTCAAAATTTAGAAAGAAGGCCAACGGGTCTTCTCCTGGGGTGAACTTCTGGAGTGGGACCACCGTTCCCGGAGGGGCGGGCGCTCTAGCCTGCCCCAGAGAGGCCATGAGGAGATTTTGTCCTTCGGCCAACTTCACCAAATTCTCAGCTTGGGTTTGGATAGCTGAAGTGAATACAGCCCGATCGGCTTCTGCTTGGGAGGAAGCCCGCTCTATTGCCCACTCCATCTTAGCCTGCCCTTCCTTCATTTGGTGTATGAGCGTATCCATCCTGTATCGGGTAGAGGTTCACAGTCGCTCCTATCTGGCTCGCCACTTGTCGCCTAGGGCTGTACTCCCCCTGAGTAGAACAAGGATACCACTAGACGATATAACTGATTTGAGGTTTTATTTAGAGTTCTTGGACAGTGTCTTGGTCTCTTTCTCTCCTCCTTCGTCCTGCGGGACAGTAATGACGTTGTCCTCTCCGTGTCCGGGGTCTTTGTCAGGTGGAAGGCCTCTGAGGGACATGTAAGGAAGGGAATATCAAAATATTAGTGGACTGTTCCTGTCCTGTCAAGTGTTGAGGGGGGAAGGGCAGTGAGGAGTCACCGGGGGTCCATCACCAACAACACACGTGGGACAAGAGGAACTCTGTGAGTGAGTTTGAGGACTTCCTGACACAGAGAAAACAAAACGATACCTCCAGAAACCCCGTGACCTCCCCACAAAGAAAAACCAAACTATCTCCCTCCCCGTGTGGATAATAAGCCCAGGATCCGGCCCCGTACCTTTCCCAGCCACGCTCCTCCAGGCGCGTGGCGGGGCGAGACGCCGTGAAGTTGGCCTCCTGGCTCTGCAGCTCTCTCGTCTCCTCTCGCTCCGACCTCCGAATCACGTCCTCCGCTCTCCTCCTTGCTCTCCGTATCCTTCGCTCCCCACTCTCCGTCTCCGACCTCTCCTCCTCGGGCTTTCGCGCCGTCGTCCATCCCGACTTCCGCCTTACGGGGTTCGATGGTCTCTGATTGGTCCGCCGTCGGTGACGTCATAGGAGGCGTCTCTGTTGTCGCGGCGAGCCAGTCCGCGTTAAAGGGGCCGCCAGCACCCTGTATAGGAGGTGTAAAGGGCCTGTCAGCGAGGGATTTCTCATAACCCGCCTCTGCATCTGAGACTCGGCGACACACAGGCTGCTCTAATATAGATTCTGCATGTGTCTGTAGGAAGTAGTGTGCGGGGTGGAGGTGGTGGCTTGCAAAGGTAGATTTATAGTTCTTGGTTGAAGTGACATTTTAGTGGGTTATGTTCTCTTATGAGTCTGCTTTAGTATTGCTTGCCCTTTGCTAATTTCTTGGAGTGTTTGACTTTCAAGTGTTCTCAGTAGGGAGAGGCGCAACTCGCAACTCAATATTCTCAGTGGCCACCCGACCCAACCCATTTCCGCTAGTCCCATGTTATTGTGTAAGGATGATGAATCATCTTGCCCTTCAAAAAAGACCCAAGTGGTTGTTGGTGAGAGCCTTTGTTCTTCCTCTGTTTGTGGCTATTTTGTTTAAGCTTTGATGATTTACTGGAAACGTTATCTTAGGTTTGTGTCTTCTTGTCTCCATGTAGTTGGCATGCCCATCTGTGTTGTGCTCTAATTCCACCACTGTTTTTATTTTCTCGTGCCTGCCTGTTCCTTTCACCACTCCTGCCCCTGCGACCCCCCCCCCCCGGGAATTCCCCCCCGGAATTCCCCCCCTGAATTCCCCCGCTCCCGCCTCCCAGCCTCTCCTCCCTCCCACCTCCCCTACTTAATTGCGGCCACTGCGCAGTGGCGCCGCCGGCGCGCTGAAGGCTCACCAAAGGCAAGCCCATCTGCGCCTGTCCGCAACCCTACTGCAGCCAGCGCCAGGAACCCTGGTCCTCCCACTACCCATTGCTACGACACCACCACCCTCCTTGCACTCAGCCCTGGAAGAATTAGAGAATGCCAACAGGTCTCGCCGAACACGACCCACGGCCAGTTCTCCTGCCTCCACTGCCACCAGACACTCACCGCCACCCCGGCCTCCAACACTGCCAACGCCAGCACCGGCGACACCCTACAATGCATCCTCCTCAACGTACGCTCCGCACACAAACATGCCATGGAAATCTGGAACCTACTAGACTCTCTCTTGTCCGAGATCGCCTTCTTCACATAGACCTGGACCAACACATCGTCCGCCCCCAACATCAGCACCACCATCCCAGACGGATTCAAGATCCAGAGGAATGACCGTCCCAACCACCCAGGAGGGGGCCTCGCCATCGCCCACAAGAGCACCCTCCGCCTCACCACCTCCAGCGAAACCTTCCCCTCCGCCGAACACCTGCACTTCCAGATCCAGGCCACCCACAAAGCCACACTCCGAGGAAACCTCGTCTACAGACCTCCCGGCCCACGAACACCCTTCGCCACCACCATCACTGACTTCTTCGCACCCCACGCGATTGCCTCAACAAACTACGTACTCATTGGAGACCTGAACTTCCACCTCGACAGCCCCAGCGAACTCAACTCCACTATCCTTCATGACAACCTTACCAGCATCAGCCTTAAACAACTCATCAACACACCGATCCACAGAGCAGGACACACCCTCGACCCCATCTTTGTGGCAGGAAACAGCATCCAATTCAGCCACACAACGCAGCCGCCATGGACCGACCACCACTGCGTACACTTCGCCATCAACAAACCCAAGGCACCCAAACCAGCCTCACGCCCCCCACGAAGCAAGGTTATTGATGAGCAACTTAACTCCACCCTCACCCGAGACAACCACACCTGGGCACCCGACGCAGCCAGAGAACTCCACACCTGGATCTCCAACTGCGCAGACGAGCTTGCCCCGCTGCGCAACCCTGACAGACAACGCTCCAGGAAAGCCGCATGGTTCACCACCACTCTCCAAGAAGCCAGACGCACCTGCAGACGCCTGGAGAAGAACTGGAGAAACACCAAGACAACCGAAAACCATACAACCTACAAGAACACCATGACGGACTACCACAACCAGATCAGAGCCACCAAGAGGAACTTCATCCACAACAAAATCCTGGCCAACTCCACCAACTCCAAGGAACTTTTCAGTGTTATTCAAGAATTCACCAACCCACACAGCGAAGCCACAGACATCATCCCATCCCAAGAACTCTGCGACAAGCTTGGAACCTATTTCCACCTCAAGATCAAAAACCTCTATGACAACTTCATCGACCATCCACCAGGCACCACAGACGGCCCCCCGCCCCCCAGAAACACCAGCCAGCCCACCATCTCCAAATGGACACCGATCACAGCCGGAGACACTGCTTCGACCATGAAAAGCATCCACTCGGGGCCCCACCGACCCCTGCCCTCCTCACATCTACCACAGAGCAGCGGCCGCCATCGCACCCGAACTACAACGCACTATCAACACCACCTTCAAAACAGGCACCTTCCCAGATGACTGGAAGCGTGCGGAAGTCAGACCTCTGCTCAAGAAGCCCGCAGCTGACCCCACCGACCTCAAGAACTATTGGGCCATCTCGCTCCTCCCCTTCGCAGCCAAAGTTGCAGAGAAAACAGTCAACAGGAAACTGACACGAGTCATTGAAGAGAACGCCGTCCTCCACCCGTCCCATTCCGGATTCTGAAGCAACCACAGCACAGAGACCGCCCTACTTGCTGCCACGGACGACATCCGCACCCTCCTGGATCAAGGCCACTCCGCATCCCACATCCTTCTCGACCTATCAGCGGCCTTCGTCACTGTCTCCCACCGCACACTGGTCGCCAGACTACACGACGCAGGCATACAAGGAACAGCCCTGGCCTGGATCCGATCATTCCTCACAGGAAGAAGCCAAAGGATCGGACTCCCACCCTTCCTCTCCGACCCCATGAAAATCACCTGCAGAGTTCCAAAGGGTTCATCCCTGAGCCCCATCCTCTTCAACATCTACATGGCCTCCCTCGCAGCCATCGTCCGACAACACGGCCTCAACATCGTATCCTACGCCGACGACACCCAGCTCATCCTCTCCCTTACCAAAGACCCCACCACTGCCAAACTCATCTTCCAGAAAGCAATGCAAGACGTCGCAGTCTGGATGACCAACAGCTGCCTGAAGCTCACGCCGAGAAGACAGAGGTCCTCGTCCTCTGTACCACCCCTTCTGCATGGGACAGCACCTGGCGGCCAACCGCCCTTGGAAGCCCACCTACCTTCTCAGACCACGCCAAGAACCTCTGCATCGTACTCGACTCATCACTCACCATGAACCGACAGGTCAACGCCATCACCTCCAGCTGCTTCAACACCCTCTGCATCCTCCGCAAGACCTTCAAGTGGATCCCCCCTGACTCAAGGAATACAGTCACCCACTCACTCATCACCAGCAGACTCGACTATGGAAACACACTCTACGCCTGCATCAACAAGTCCCTACTCCGCAAACTCCAGAAAATACAGAACACCGCCGCCAGACTCGTCCTCCGCATCCCCCGACACGAACACATCAGTCAACACCTACGACGTCTCCACTGGGCCCCCGCGGAGAAAAGAGTCACTTTCAAAATCTTCACTCACGCCTACAAATGCCTACACAACAACGGACCCAAATACCTCAATGACAGAATCAACTTCCACGTACCCAAAAGAAACCTCCGATCTTCCAACCTCGCACTGGCCGAAACCCCGCGCATCCACAGAGCCAGAGCAGGCGGAAGATCTTTCTCTCACATTGCAGCCAAGACCTGGAACTAGCTACCGGCAGACATCAGAAGCGCCCCCTCCCTAAACACCTTCAGGAAGACCCTCAAGACCTTGGTCTTCGGTTACACAGATCTGCGCCGCCCCCCCAACCAGCGCCTTGAGACCCTCACGGGTGAGTAGCGTGCTTACAATTCCCTGATTGATTGATTGATGTCCCTTTCTTGCATTAACTATGATATTTTATGCAATACCCTTTTGTCCTTGAGCCTGGTGCTTCACAGCTTGATGTCCCTCAGTGAGAAATTCCCTCTGTAAATATCCCCTTTACTTGTATCTGCCTGTTCCCTCATTTTTCCTTTGCCACCTAAGTTTTAACATCTCAGGTTCTCTTTCCCTAGTGCTCCTGTTCTCTGATTCTCTGTGGCTTAGAAGTCCTTGCCATTGAGGCTCTGTTGCTGGGCTCCCTCTGTTAAATGGATGGATGCAACCTTGCAGACAGAGCTGGCATAGACCGGTTTCCTTCTGCCTTAGATGAGCCAGCTGGCGAAAAGATGAAGCATAGCTGGAACTCTGATGATAATAGGAGTGTATATCAACTCAGCAAGTCCGATTCAGATCAAGAGCTGTTAAGAGGTTGGGCTGGAGGGGGAGCAAGAGGATGAAAGCATAAGCCATAGGCTACCAAACTTTATTAAGAGAGAGACCCTAGCACCTGGACCTAAGATGCTTACACTGTACCCAGAGAGATAATAAGAACGGTGATGGATGAATACATGCATATCTTATGATTTTATATAATCTTATGTGGAATAGTATGGGGCTGGGTAGCTCATGTTGGTGCATCAATTAGGAGTAGCATGGATGTACTGGTTGTCAGCCTTGTTTTGTTCAATAGGGCACTTTTTCTTGTTTCTTTTCTTCTAGTTCTTTTGAGATTTATTAGTATGGCAAATTAAAGTTTAAAATAGAAGTACGACTGATGCATTTAGCATTAGGCTTACCTCAGAGGAGTGAGGGTGAAAATATGGAGCAGTTAGTACGAGAGAGTTCCTGCTGGGAAATTGGATTCTGGCTGATTATCTGGAAAGCTGATACTGTTAGGTGGCACGGATTCACTTTATGTTGACACACTAGGCAGCTGACTTGATTGACCAGCCTCACTCCTTATAGTGAATTACTGAGTGGTGACCGGCTATTTCAAAAGCTCAGAAAAAGAAATGTATATGCTGACAAAGGAGCCTATTTTCAAGGGGCTGCTTAGTGATTGGTCTTTTCATGTGCTGGGGTTTTCCTGGGGTTGGGAAGACAGTGCTACCGCTGCCTTTTAATCCGTTTGGGTACGGGCTTCAAATTTCTATTTCTATTTTCTTTGTCTTTTGGCGTGTCATTGATTATTTATGAAGCTGTACCCCTATTATGGCGGCATCTCATACACTCAATCCTACACGTTTGATTTGTTTGTGCTATAGAAGACCAATGCTGAAGTCTTTTTTTTATTTTTATTCATTTATTTGTTTCTGTAATTATAAATTAAATTAAATAGATGCCATAATAGAATGTGAATAAGTGTATGTAGTGTTGTGTGAGTTTATGATGACGGTGGCTCCTGATTGTTTCTGCTCGAACTCTTGCGTCATAGTTCTGCGTAGTGACGTGAATGAGGTTTAGAATGTTGAATTTGTGGTAACACGCAGAAACATAAAGACGTGGTATACGAAGCTCTGTGAGTGATGTAGTCATTGGCTAGTATCCGGTATGGGGAGGGTGCTAAAGTATAGACGTTCTTTTGAAAATGTAGAAGAGAAACCCTCAAAAGAGATAAGTAAGAACATATATAATGAAAGGCTCAAAGAGAAACCTAAAAGGAACAAGGAACAGGGAATTGGGTAAAGACTTATCCATATATTTTCCCCGTTTCCTTCACAGTGAGTAGTAATCTTATTAACAAATGGTACTGGCTGTTACATCACAGATTCTTTGTTGCTCAGTGTTCCTGATTGTGTCACGTGCTGATTATATCTCCTTATTCTTTCTACATTTCTAGTTAGCATGACAGCGATAACTGCTGTTTCTCAACTAACATAATATTTTAATGACTTCCAGATTCCTGAAGTAGCAAAAAAGGACAAAGCTGGTGCAGATGACCCTAAAAAGAAGGCCAGCAGTCCAGCTGATAAGTCTGCCAAGGACAACCCAGGATCACAGGTTTGTTGAGGTTGGGTCTGATTGGTTGTGGTGGTGTAGGTATCCAAACATTAGTGTTTACATTTTTTCATCTGGTATGGTTCGCCGAGCTAGGAAATCCAAAATGGCATACAGAAGGCAAATGTGCTGCAATGTTAGGACGTAAGTGATAGGATTATTTTTAACCATCTTTGGTTTTATATAAGGTTGTGTTCCACTCAGTTGCACTTTAAATTGAGTTATGATAGTGGTAATGGCATATTTACAACAAGTGTTAGAAAAGCCAATAGGTCTGGAGTTTGCCGTCAGCCGGTTTTATGTCAATTCTTGCTTTGTTTTTTCATGGTTTTCATAAAATGTTATTGTTCAAGAAGCAGCCAGGCCTTCATCAATCCAAAGAAAAGAAACTTTGGCTGCAGCCAAACCTTTTTTTTTTTGGTTTCAAAACAGCAGACATTACCATAGAACTCTATACCACTGAAAGGAGCTACTTTGTTTGTGGATGTGCTCCTTGTGTGTGGCACCATGCAATAAGTCATAGTAAAGTGACTGTAGTGGGCTGGCACATTGCCCTTTGTTGCATGCTGGAGTGGTTGGAAGAAAAATGTGAATTACATAATCACAGACTAATATGTGACACCTGGTGAAAACTTGTATATGTAAGTATATTATACATATAACTTTTAGTAAAATCAAAAGGTTTTGACTAACGGAGACTTAAAAAATCAAATGGGCTGGTAGTGGGTGCCAGCCTCTTTGCTTTCAGAAATAAGGCAAGAAGGAAGGAAAGAAATTAAGAAACAAAGGAAGAATGGAAGAGAAAAGAAGGAAGGAAGGAACAAAAGAAAAGAGGAAAGAAAAGAAAGGAAGGGCTGAACAAAGGACCAAGAGGGAAAGGAGAACGAAGAAAAAGAAGAATGAAAAGAATAAAGAAAGTGGAAAGGAAAGAGTAAAGAAAGAAGGAAGGAGGGACAGAAAGCAAAATAGAAGGAAAGAGCCAAGAAAAGAAAGCAAGAATGAAGGAACTAAGAAAAGAAAGCAAGAATGAAGGAAAGACAGAAGGAAATAAGTAAAACGAAGGAAGGCAGGAAAGAAGGAAGAAGAGATGGAAAATGAGGAAGGAAGGAACGACAGAAGGAAAGCAAGAATTAAGAAAAGAAAGGAGGAAATAAGGAAGGGATAATAAAAGGAAAGAAAGCAACATGAAGGGATGAATGGATATGTTATGATTTTAAATAATGTTATGTGGAAAAGTATGGGATGGGGTAGCTCATGTTGGAGCATCAATTAATAGTAGCATGGCGGTATTGATTGTCAGTCATGCTTTGTTCAATGGTGCAGTTTTTCCACTAGTTATGTTGGGATTTATTTGTGAGGTAAATACAAATTTGAAATTGAAGGGATACCCCGATGCATTAGGCTTACCTCAGAGGCATGAGGGTGAAAATATGGAGCAGCTTGTAAAGAGGGAGTTCCTGGTGGGGAATTGGATTCTGGCTGATTAACTGCAAGGCTTGTACTATTGGGTGGGATGGATCCACTTTATGTTGACACTCTAGGCAAGGGAATTGATTGTTCAGTCTCACTTTATATTGGATTACTGAGTAGAGACTAGCTTTATCAAAAGCTCAGAGAAAGAAACATACATTCTGACGAAGGGATCAGATTACAATTTTATGGCACCTGCACTTAAATAGAGAGGTTTTTAGGTAGCTGACAATCCATTTGATGGGCAAACAGACTTCTAGGCATATCAGCAAAAGTAACTTTTTAACTAATTTAGAACCGGGTGTGCAGCATTTGATTTAGTTGGAGATGTTTTCAGGGGGATGCTCAGTGAGCGCTCTTTTGACTTGCTTGGGGTTCCCTTACATTGAAGAGACCTCTGTCCATTAATCAGTTTGTGGACGGGCTACAAATTCTATTTTATCCTTGGCTTTTGGCATGCCATTGAATAATTATGAAGATGTATCCTTTGTTATGGTGGCTTCTCAACCACCCAATCACACACGTTTGTCTTTTTGAATTTTGGAAATCCAATGCGGAAGCCTTTTTTTAATTAATCTTTTTTTTTGTGAACTATAAATTCATTAAATGGGTATTATATTAAAATGTGGATAGGTATGCAGATTTTTAAATTCATGGTGAAATAATTTTGAAAAGCAGTAGTCACTTTGTTTTATAGAATATGTTGTGCATTAAATAAGTTTCTAATATTATTAGGATATAATTGAGTACTGCCATTATTGCCATTATTTTCAAACTGCTTTTACTGAAGTATAAGAGATATCTGGATACTTCATATGTTACATGAGCTTGCAGTCTGCTATCAAGTTAGTATAGCTAAATTTATAGTCTTAGTATTCAACGGATAAAAAAAATGAGCAACAGCCAAATAGTCTAAAAGAAGAGGATAGAGACGGGAGTAAGGCAGGTGCAGAAATACAATTGTTGCAATGGTTTGTAGGATGACGACAACAAATGGAAAATAAAGGGGGGTGATGAGATGGGTCGTAAGTTGGATATTCTGTTTTGGAGTACAAGTGGCCAATGGTTAGTGCGAAGTTGGAATTTGAGAAAAAAAACTCGGATAACTTGCAGTCCAGTATGGTCTACCCAGTTCTTAAAAACCCAATTTGATGTAAGTTTGATATAACCAAGTGTCTAAAAACCTGATTTGATTGCCTACAAGTTTTAAGTTCTGAACTCAATAGAATGTAATCACTTTACCTGTGCAACAATAGAAACGGCAGTGCAAGGCTTGATCGGACCATACTTGTAAGTTAATGATAGTTGCTCAGGTATTCAGCAGATGACTGATTCAGAGGTGATTGTCCTCATATTTTAATCAAGAAATGGTGAAACACAGGTTCTGCTCCAAAATGTAGATGAAAATAAGCTAGAGATACAAGGTCATCGCACTTTAATTTGATCAGTAGAGGAGATGAGGGATGATTTGGAAAATGCTGGTAAGTCAACGTGTACAAAAAACCCAAATAAACAAGCATTAGCAAATGGAATATGTCTCGTAACACATCGTGTTCAGTGCAGTACGTTTGACTTATAAAAAGCTTGCTTTAATGATCAGAGATGCCGTTTACTTGGACAACTTTCTCCTACAACTTTTGCAAGTATCACACATGCTGTGACATACATTTCAGTAGATTAACAATTGTGAACATTATATTAATACCATTTTAACTGGTCCCAAGTATAACATCTCTAAATAGCAGTAAGGGTACCTCGAGGAGCCTATTGAATGAAGAGGACCGTAGGAAGCTGGACTTCTGTTTACAGATGTCCACTTCCCCCCTCCCACCCCCCCCTTCTTTTGCCCCCATTTGAACTACTGGATGCTTACACTCTGACAGCGCACTTAAGCCTGCTAACCAGGCTCCAGTGTCGGTGTTCTTTCACCTAAAAAGAGGAAAATGCTAAATTGTAACCCAATTGTAGGAAGTTGGCTCTGTATATGGTATACCACTAGGTTTCCCCATAAGTGTATAGAGCTTAATGCATTCCCAAAGTGCTTTATTTGTGGTAGTATCAGCGAGCAGCCTAAGTCAGTAGACGTCTTCAGGCTTTGCTGCACGGCGTCTTCTTCATCCTTCTTAGGTCGGCAGGAACTAGTTTCAGGGTCTGAGGGAGCCCCCTAAATACTAGATTTAGGAGCTTTACAGGGGAGTAGCAGGTAGGGGCCAATGGGTCCCTTACCTGGGGCGACTGCACCCACTTCTATGCCATCCTCCTGTGGTAGAGGGCATAGACCTAGCGCTGACTAAAGGGTTCCCGTCATCTTCAAGATGGAGGGGACTGAAAATTATGCTGAACTTCCCCTCCCACACATGAGGGGTGGAGTTGGCGAAGGGGGACACACCTATTCGTTCTAAGTTTTCCTCCGGTTCGCCCACCCAAAGTGGGGGTCTGAACCTGTGGAAGCCAGCTGCTGATAGCTACAGAGGCTGGGGTTGTCTTACAAAGGAGGCAGGCCTTTGAAGTTTTCATCTCGCGCACTGTGCCCATCCTAGAGGAGGAGGTGTGACACCTCCGCCCAGGATGTGCTTTGTTTCTGGCCTCAGAGAGCGGAGGGGTCTCGACCCAGGGGTCCAGAAATATGTCTGGTGGTGGCAGGCTGAGTACGGCCGGTCAGAGACCACAGCAGGGTTGGTAGGTTTTCAGGAGGCACCTATAAGATGCCCTCTGAATACATGGTTTAATAAATTTCACACTTTCATCAGTGTGGATCTATTAAAAGGAGCCGTTTGACACCAAGCACTCGTGGTTTCAGTGAAGCCATCATGGTGCTGGGGAACTCGAGGTGTCGAGTTTCAAGCCCATGTACTCTCAATGGGTTCCCTGGCAATATTTTTATCTTTTAAGTGACACCAAAATGAAAGAATTCCACTCTAGGGAACCAGAGAGATGAATTTTTAAATTTTTGTCACTTTCTAGTGCTTAGAAACCAACAGTGCTCCTTTTAGTCATTTTGTTTGCTCTGACAGGGACACATTCACCTTTAGCAATTGTTCTGGAGGATTTCTCACCACTGTTGTGCAGCCTTCTCCAGCAGACAGGGTCCAGTTAGAACTCCTTCCTGAAGTTCTTGCGGGTCCCAAAGTATCCAACACACAATCCAAGGTTCTGGAATCTCCAAGAGGGTCCTTGAAAGCGTGAGACTTCAATTCCCGCAATCCACTTGAACAAAACCCATACAAATCCATTGGTAGTACTCTAGGCTGGGGATTCTTTGTGGTGATGTCCAGGTGAGCTCTGTTAATCTGTTGCTTGCAGGGAGTACACTCTTTAGTCCTTTTGAAGCAGGTTTGATCCACAGGGCTGCAGTTTCAAATGGTGCAAAAAGGCGCAGTCAGAGTCTTGGCCTTTGGAAATGCACATCAAAATCTTCAGTGCAGACCCTTCTAATTCTCTTGAGTTTCAAGCAGCAGATCTGAAGGGTTCTGCCCCTCTCAGATACTTCTTCCAAGTTCTCTGGGTCAAGTAGGAGGTCACTCCTGACCAATGATAGCAGGGTAACTCCCCAAGGGTATGACCACATCCTGTAGAGTGTGGCATTATTTTGTCCCAGAGTGCACCAAATCCTCCAAATTCATAATGGCTGATTTTCCAGCAGGGAGTTAAGAGCTGGTTAAACACCCCCCCCCCCCCCCCCCCCCCAGAATGGCTAATTTCCATAGACTCTCCTCCTTGCATCTGCTCATTCCTTCCTTAATCCTAGCTCTGGCTTGGGGTCAAAAGGGTAGAGTGGTAACTGACACTGAGGCCTTCTCCTTTCCTTTGAAGACCATGGTTTACGACTCCCCCTGCTCTGGCATTCCTGTGTAGCAGCAAACTGCCCTCCCAGCAGAGCTGGTTAACCCCAGGGGCTCTTTACCACCTCTTCAAAGCAGCCAGACTCACCCACTTAACTCTGACCAATCAAGACAGATCACTGGAAGGCTGATTCTAGACCTACAAACAAGAAAGTTGTATAACTTCTTTTCTGTACATTTTAGGAGACATTCAACAATATCATATTGTTGGATTTATCACTACCATTCTGGGAAGTCTTTGAATGGAAGTAATATCATTCTCCTATCAGGAGTTATTAGTCAATAACCTCTTGCCATGTTAACCTATGTGGCATGGGATTTGCAATGGGAAAAATACTTGGACCATTTTTCCAGCACCAGGCCTTATAAAAACATATTTTACAAGTACTCCGCCTATATCTACAGGACCCCAACCCCATAGACCAACTAGGGGAGAGTTTAGGGGTTCTGAACATGTAGAAATATTGCAGATCCTCCCTCCAAAGTGCTCCTAGCATCAAAGTCGAATTTGGGCAGCACGTTATCACAATGTGGGGAGTGAAATGTGAAATTTCACTTAACCCAGGGCATATAAAACTCATTTTATAAGGGTCCACCTTAAAAATACCTGCCCCCCACCCCTGAGACACCTAGGGGAGACCCTGGAGGTTCCTAATATGCCAAAACATTGTAGGTTATCCATGTTTAAGTGCCCCAAACACAGAAGTCGAGTTTGGGCACAATTTACTTTTTAAAAGCAGTCCTGCCACACAGAGCCACTTTTAAAAATACCCCAGGCTTCAGCAGTGCACACATGCAAGTGCAGAAAGGTCTGCTGGCCTCTAAACTGCCATGCCCTATTTATACTAGGGACTGATAGGTAGTTTCGATCCCCCTGCCCTAATATGTACTCTGGCCCTATGGGGTAGATCATTCTAATTACAGGGGTGCCCCAACCCTTAGTGTACCCTAGTGTATGTAGATGTTTTCACTGTATTCTAAGTGTATTCAGCATAGCACTGGCCCTGGGCCTGGTTAGGCAGAGCCCAGGGTCAGTCACAGTCAGTTACCACCAGTACCAGTCAGCAAAAAGTTGGGGGGTGCCCACGACACAGGATGAATTTGCAACACTAGAGCATTGCAAGTGAACAAGCAGCCATGTTAAAGGTATGTACTGGGCACTTGTCATTACAAGTAACCCAGCTGCACTGAAAACAATAGTTTTTGGTATCAAACACCTCGTCTCAATAAATCTATACTGATTCCCTAACAGATTTATTATGACATGCACCCATAGAGCACCTTAGAAGTGCCCCCAGATAACATACTAGTCCTCTAGCGTGCTGCGTGACTGGTATCTTCCAGCCTGTCACCACAGACAAGTTTCTGCTCCCCTGTAGGTGAGAGCCCGCGCTCTCAAAGGCCAGAAACAATGCCTGCTCCAGGGGAAGGTGTTCACACCTCCTCTAGCAGGATGGCTAGTTATTTAGCATATCAAGGCCAGAGGCTTCAAATGTTCTGCCGCCTTTAATATGCGACCCTGGCTTCCCGCAGTCCTGGGGAACTCCACCCCCCTGCCCCGAATCCCATTTGGCAGCAGAGCAAGCGGGAAATTAATTAGCCAGAAGGCGTTTCACACTTGTAGGCTAGGCACACCCCTAAGGTGGGCTTCCTGAAGTGGACAGTCGAAGAAAAGTTTCACCATCTTGGTTTTAGTGAAACTAGGAACTCCTGGTCAGGATTACTCCCACTCTCCACAGGAAGTGGTCATATAGGGGGTGTAGGTAGCCCATGGGCTACTACCCTACACTCCCCTGAACTCAGTATTTAGGAGTCCCTCTGACACCAGGAACTCAGATTCGTAAACTGGAAACGGAAGAAAGGACAAAGAAGAGTCACTGTTGTGAGAAGAAAGGTCCTGCACTAAGATTGGCGCCAAACCCTGCCTGGCTGCTTGCACAGCAACAATCGCAACAAGCATTTTCAATGCAATAGGTCTCGCATTTGCGAGAGTTTAAGCTATTGGCATTGTAAATGACAATGCCTTTTATTTACCTGTTTTGATAATTAACACATAAATAAAAGGCTTTGTCATTTACAATGCCAATAGCTCAAACCCTTGTAAATACGAGACCTATTGCTTAGAAAGTGAAAGCGTGCATGGCGCGCCGAATGTTGCAGGAAAGCATGCCGTGCCTGCAGTCGTAGAAACTCATTAAAGAAAATAGTGCTTACAGACCAGGTGCTTTCACGTTCTTTGTTAAGATAAAGCTATATAAAGGTTTATATGATCAGCCACAGATCAGGTAAGTATGAGTTATTACCAGCCTGTGTTCAGTTTTGTGTTAAATGCCAGGTGGGTTATTGGTGACTGAGGGCCAGACACAAAAGTGGGGAGAACTCCACCCTCAAATGCCATGCGTGAGTAAATTCAACGTAAATGGGTTGGACGTTGGTCCAGGGTTAGGGGGTATACATGAACTGGCGGCATAAACAATTGGCGGTTGAAGTTTGTGAACTATTACCTGTATTATAACACTAGCAGCGGTTAGACTGTCACGTGGTTTTAGGCCACTCCCTATTTACAGTGCTAAGTTAGCTCAATCACGTTAGCTGTTAGACAGCCATCTTGTTGCTTTTGCTGCCTTTGCACCCGACACTGTTGTTACATGTTATTCATTTGAGAAATGCAGACTCGCTCTTGTCTCAAGTGAATGTTATTTATACATCCTTAACAGTTGCTAGTGCCCTCATCGAGTAAAGAACTGTTCTAGGACACTAGACGGTGCCGGCTGATTGTGTTCAGGGTGATCGTACCACTGTTTAGTCATAACATGCACGCAGCTGCAAATACCAGAAAGTCGTAGGCTTTAATATTACAGCGCAGCATTTTGTTAGGGCATTCGATAGAAGAGCTGAAGCAGAGAACACTGAGCTGATCCTGTGATGTGATACACCTAAGCTGATCTATACGGTATGGGGTCCCCTATGCAAGCCTATGAGACCTTCTAATAGTCTAATAATATTTTATTAGTTGCTAGAGAAAGGAGGGTGGTTATTTTCCACTGTCATTATTAATATGATCGCTCCTTTCATTTTCTATGGTATTGTAACAATGCTAATGGTAATGATCTTAACCATTTGTCTGCTTATGTTAGCCAAAGTACTGTATAACAGGACTCGAGGTTTATGAATAAATTCTTTAAACTTTACTGTGTCTTAGTTATTTTGTTGTGGACTGATATATAAGTGCAAACGGGTATTTCGGGTTCCCACCATTCCTGAGAATAACTAAGTCGCATGTTCTGGGTTGTCTATACATTGGGACCGCCGAGCTAAATCTCAGATAACGAATGTGACACTAAGCTAGTCGGATAAGGGGTTCTTCGTTCTGAGGGGAGTTTCTGGTACACCACAATTCTCTAAGGTTCTGGTTTCCTGCGCATAGTTCTGTGCATACGCAGAATCACTACAACATGGCGCACCTAACGTTTGGTCTTAATATCTGTGAAGCCTTAGTAGTGCTTTTATTAGTCCACAACGCCCTCACTCTGGTTTCCGGATAACGGGAGTGACGGTTTAACCTACCTAGGTTTTAGGCTATAGGTTCTTTCAAGCTTGATAATAAAAAAGGTTACACTAATCTAAGCCCAAGTGCTACTAAAGATCTCGTTGTATCTTCTTTTTAGTCCTGATGGCGGTAGAAATTCCCGCTCATAGTAGGGTGTCTCTACGTGCTCATTTGAGGACGTATGGGGTGCCTGATGACGGGATGGCAGTGGTGTTTGTCGTAAGTGCAAATGCCACTTACCCTTATGAGTTGTTTTACTCTTGGGTTACCTTTGAGGCGGTGGAAGATGTCGATAAAACGTTCCACAAATACACTGCTACGCAGGTGCCTCTTCATTATACCCCATATATGGCTTTAGAGATTCCTATTTCAACCTGGCAGCACACTATTTGGTTTAATGGCGCCCTCCCCCACACGGTCACCCCGGCGAGACTGGGTCCTTTGTCTATTGAAGGAGCTACTTGGCCGGACATACACCTCATCCACGCTACCTAACGGTAGGAGTGGATAGCTTACGTATACTACACACAACCCTGATTACGGTCCATAGGGCGTTAGTGCAGTATGTGTTGCGCACTATACAGGTGGGGGCACCTGTAGTTGCGGGACACGGGGCTGATCACCATCATGCGGTGGTGATCAGTCCTGTAATGGTAAACGCGGTTGTTGGCAAGCGCCCCCAGAATAAGGATGAGTATCCTTATTGGCTTGCAGAGAAATTCGATCAACTAGAAGCCGTGTTTCCTAACACTAGTCCTGTGGAAAAACACAGGATACTCACTATTACTTTGCCGAAAGAACTAGTCCCAGACATTGTCGATTGTGACAATTGGGGCAAGGTCTTTGCCGCGACCTATTCGAAGTGCTAAGGCACTACGTCTATGTCGGTACTACCTTCCGTTATCAAAAAAGTCCAGGACGACCATGGTGCGGAAGCAGCTATTGAGTTGGGAATGCGGCTTATCGACAGCTTCGATATAGTATGTTCCATGATTATGGGAAATCTCAAAGGAGATGCCATGCAGTTTCAAGTGGGAAACATGATGGCGCTAATTGCGGATGACGATAAGCCGAGGGAATTTGCAAAAGTTATTGCAAAAGCCTATAGGATGGTTGGACGTAGTGCCCTAGGCGTGAAACCCGTCATCAAAATTCCTGATGTAGTACAGCACACTAAAGGGAGTTCGTCTACAAAAGACGATAAACCCAACTTTCCAAAACAAAATTGGCGAGCTAAAAAACAAGATAAACAGCAACAGAAACAGGAGACTCGTCCTGCATCCCCTGTTCAGGCGTATGTTGAACGCACTTATGATTTGCGTGATCGTTCTCGTATTAAGTCACCTGATCGGTTTCAGGTTCCTGACCAGCGCTCTCCTCGTTCTTCACAGGAAACAGCGGCTTCACACTTTGGTGGAGGAGACCGTGGGAGAGGCCAGGGTGCTCAAGGACGAGACCAGCCCCGACAGGCGGACGGAAAAGGCAAGCAGGAGGATTCTGCACGTCCACGTCCTCCGTTTCAGAAAAAGAAAGTTGCTGCTATCTCAGCGAAGTATGCCTCAGATGGTACGGACACAGCTTCTGAACATGAAATGGGCGCTGACGCTGCTAGACAGCGCGGCGGAAGTTACAGTAGTGCGGGGAGCACTGCGTCCATTTCTGGAGGCGACAGCAACTAAAATCTATGTAACAGTAGAAACTGCTGATACTCGCGTAGCCCCCCCTGAGAGTTTATTTGACGTAGTCCTCAATATTGAGGGTGACATACAACGAAAAATTAACGCGGTATTTTGGGATAATCTGACGGCCACCTATGATATACTATTGGCGGAGAAAGATTGGCCCCCGGCTTTCGTTCTAAACGCTCCAAGGGGGGAAGAAGTCATTCTTCCTTCTTTTGGACACGTAGTGCCCAAGGAGGAGTCTAAGAAGTTGGCCGAGGAGTGGGCGCGGGTGCTAGCACCTGCGTTGTATCGTAATCAGGTGGGGTGGGATAGATGTTCTACCCTCCACGAAATTCCATTGCGGTCCGACCCCCAGCCTCAACCCCAATACCCTATGCGTCGAGAGGCTAGGTCTCACGTCGCGTCTATCCTTGAACAATTGGAATATCAGGGAGTAATTGAAACGTGTGTGTCACCCATGAATAATCCTTTATTCACTGTAACGAAGCCTGACGGATCGTACCGCCTAGTTTTGGATTACCGGCACTTAAACTCGCACTGCCGGAATTGTGCGGTACAAAATACCCATAGTTCGGCTCTCGTCGATAGTCTTGTGAGAAAGAGCTTCAAAACCACACTCGACTTGTCCAATGGCTTTTATTGCCATAACATATCCCCTCATAGTTATGAGTGGACCGCTTTTACTTCGGGTGGTAAACAAAAAGTGTTCAAAAGGCTTCCAATGGGCTATAAAAATAGTCCTGGGGTATTTGCTGCCCGTGTGGTCTCTCTCTTAGAGATGGTAGACCCGGAGGCATACTCGTACGTCGATGACATCTACTTAACAGACGACGAGTTGCTTCCACACCTTGCTCGCGTGGACAACATAATTACTATGTTTGCGGACTTTGGTTACAAGTTTAACTTCAAGAAGTCCCACATTGCCGAGTACACAGTTTTATTCTTGGGGTACGAACTCAACAATTAGGGCCGCGGCTTGGCTCCGCAGTTCCTTGAGAAATGCGCACGCCTTCGTATCCCTGCGACACTGAAACAACTACAATCATTGCTGGGCTTTCTGAATTTCGGTCGTACCTACATTCCTGAATATGCCCAGCGTATCAAGACACTATATGCCTTGGTGCAACCTACTTTTACCAAATCTTGCTGGCTGCCAGAACATTCGGCTGCATTGCACTCTTTGCAGTCTGACCTTCTTACTGCGAAATATTTACAAACTCGTGATAACCACACAAACCTGGTCATAAGAATTGTACCGGGTGTGGAGGGGTTCACGTACTTAACATACAATGAAGGTGACACAGTCCCCATTGCTTACAAATCTCATTTATATACTTCGGCTGAAATGCGTTTCTCCACTGTCGAGAAAGTTTTGACAGCAGTTCAGATGGCAATCCTGAAAGAACGAGCGCTATCACAGGGGAAACGCATGATGGTGGTGACACCATTTCCTGCCCTAGAGGCAGTCACTAAAGCAAGTGTGCCGAATTCTAAAGCTTTGCATCCAAGGTGGATACAATGGGCGACCTCCTTAGCCTCGCCTGACGTCGAATACATCTTTGACGCAGGGCTACAGACTCAGGAGAGTTTGGAGTATGAATTAGTTCATCCGGCTCCACTTACATTGCGCCCGTTGGAGGAGTTCCATTGTGTCATATACACTGATGGGTCCGGGCAGCCCGCAACTGGATCAAGGCACGCTTATTCAGCGGCTTGCGCAATTGTTGTTGGTACTTTCGTGAATGGTGAATTCGTACAGGATGCGGTGCATACGCAGACTTTGGGTGATTGTACCGCACAATTGGCGGAGCTTAAAGCTCTGGTGCTTGCACTGGAGTTTGCTGATTACAGAGTCACAACTCTTATAGTGAGTGATTCTTACTATTGTGTTCAATCTTACAACGACAATCTGATGTTTTGGATCGCGAATGGATTTCGTGATTCAAAAGGTAGCACAGTGAAACATAAAACGCTTTGGGCTAAGGTGGCTGAACTAAAAGGCAGTCGACCCCTTGTGAATGTTATTCACACTCTTGGTCACCAACGAGTTGGCGTCCATGCTGTCGGTAACAGTTTGGCTGACGAGGCAGCTAAAACAGCAGTGGCAACATACTTAGTAGCAGCAGTTACAAGATCCAAAAGTAAGATCGATGATGACATCTTGGCAGCCATTGCTGCTTCAGAGACTGGGACAAACTTCCCTAGGGGTTTCCCGTCTCGATACCATTATCACTTAAGTCCTGATAACGTCCCGTTAGTGAGGATTAGTGATGTTGGGGATAGAGTTATTCCCAATTCGGACTGCAGGCCTGCTTTGGTACAAGCTGCTCACGAGGGTGTTGCGTCAGCGCACGCCGGAGTGTCCGCAACTGTGTCACTGTTGCAACAGCGTTATTGGTGGTACGGTTTGTACAAACATACGCGGACTTATGTCCTCAATTGTGGTATTTGCCAACAAATAAAGCCATCTACGGCGGCGCGTCCACCACAAACGCAGCTGCATATATCTAATCAACCACTAGCGTGTGTTTATTTAGATCACTGCGGTCCTTTTTCCTCAGACACTGCGTACAAGTATATCTTGGTTGCAGTAGATTCGTGCACACGTTTTCTTTGGGTGTGGCCACACAGGAGTGCTGACGCCAGGACTGTTATCAAAGCATTGCGTGTCTTTATAGGGAGTTTTGCATGTGGCACCCTTCACTCTGATCAGGGCCCTGCGTTCGCCTCAAAGGCTTACAAAGAAGCTATGAGAAGTTTGGGGGTCCAAGTCAAATTTTCGTCTCCATACCGGCCTGAGGGCAATAGTGTTGTGGAACGAATGAACCGTGACCTAAAGCAATCATTGACAGCCAGGGTGTTAGGTACTGGCAAAAACTGGCTAGCCCATTTGTATGACGTCCAACGTGCACTTAATAATCTCCCTAGAAGGTCTCTGGGTGGGAGGACCCCGTACATGATGCTCTTCGGGGTTCGAATGTTTGTCCCAGACCTTGAGGGTCTCGACATGGCGGCGGCGGCCGCGCCTTTTGACTTAGATGACCACTGTACTGTCTTACAGAATCTTCAAGGAGCAAGAGACACTCTAGCAAAAGAGCACATATCCTCTACGTCCGAAGCTGGACTTCAGATTCCGGTAGTCGGCTGGCTACCCAGAGTTGGTGATCTGGTTCGTGAGAAGGTGGAAAAGAAGGAGTTTGGCCCCTCTTATCGTGCACCAGTGCCGGTGCTTGGAGTTGAGGGTACACGTACAGTTGTTTTGCCTCCACTTCCTGGTCACAGAGACAACAGGTACATTTCAGTTGACAATGTCAAGCTACACAGGGTGGCCGATACTCCATAGTCTGACACCTTCAGTTTCTTGCCCTTCAATGATGCGCAGTTCTGTTGTGGTTCCACCATCTGACATCGTGCCTGGGGTTGCCATTGAAATGCAAGTACTTTCTGATTCTGCTGTGTCACCTGCGGATGGTGATTTGCCAGATGATGCTGAGTATTCATATCCTGCTGATGTTCCATTGCCCCTTTTGCATTCAACTGAAATTATCCAGTCTAATTCTTCCTTTGGAACTGAATCATTGACTTCCACTGCCCCTTCCAAATTTTCAAAATTCTTTGCCTGGTTCAAGAGACAATTTTTGGTTCCCCCCTGGATTTACATTTGGCTGGTGCTCATTTGCATTTTTTTGTTCATGTCCATTGGCTTTGTGGTGGTGTTTTTTAGGCTTATAAATGGACACTACCTGAATGAACGTTCTACAATTAGATTAATTAATGGAACTTTGGCCCCACATTCATCGTCACACATCATGAAGAGGGACCAGACCTTTGTGAACATCACCGCCTGGCCTGTCCGTGATGGAATAGCATGGGATGCAGTTAAATTTCAAATTCATGGGCCCACGGAAGTGATTAATGTACCATCTGTATATCGTGTTTCTATGGGTGATGTGGTAAAACAGAACATTCGATCTGATGATTGGGATGTAAAAACTATAGAGACACTATTTTCTGATTTGAAATATTATGCCGCATTTGATGCTGAGGATTTGTATTTGAATACTGAAAACTATGCAGAGCAGTTTTGTTATCAACATTATGGTACTCATTTTCTTCATAGGGCTAACACATTTCGTAGTTTAGTCAACTTTACTCAGTGGGAACATTGCCCTGCCCCGATGATTGGTAGTTCAAAAACATTGGTCGAAAAATTTTCTTATTTTTCGGATTTCAGTGTATCCAATAATGCATCCTTTTATTTTAAACTTGGGGACGAACCTATTTCAAAGGTGCGTTTGACACACACTAAATTGTTGTTTTCTAAGTCCTTCATGGACGATTTGGCAATTGGAGGATATGACGTTTGGAAAGATGCTATTGATCTCAAATCGGTTTGGGGAACTAAGTCTTGGCAAGTACAAGGCACAGAAGCTTTACATCGTGCCTGCCTCATCCCAAACCACATGTTATTTTTAAATTCCACAATTTTTCAGACAACCTGTTTTGGATTGGCTATTTCTAAAAAATTAAATTCTCCCTCGATCCCGGATCTGAGTGCTTATCCTGGTTGGGAGAATCACATAGATCTGTCACTTACTATGTTGCAGTCTTTGATTTCCAATTCCACCTTCAATATTAGTGCATTGGACCTTAAAGGTTGGTTGGTGTGGCAGAGAAGTTCGGATACCTGTCAACGTAGATTTTTGGGTTTGATTCCCGGGTACATACAGGATAGAGTAGACCCTCGTTTTCTGTCCTCACACACTGTCACTACCTACTCGGTAGGTAAATTGTGCCAGACATGGTTGCAACATTCCACATTAGATTCTGTTAAAATTCACTTGTCACGTTTGCATGACAAAATTGATTTGAATGATTTTGTTAAAGGTCCCGCATTGGGAAGATCTAAAAGATGGGTGTATGCTGTTTACAACGAGGTTTGGAAGTTGTCGCAGATTGAGGCTGCTTCCAGGCTCCGTGCTATTGACCAGGCCAATATGGAAAAAGTATTGGCAGTAATAGATAATATTATTAATACCTTATCTTCGAGAATATATACATTGGATAACATTGTTTCATCTGTTGTAGATATTGTCCAGGAAGATGTGTCTGTGTTATATCATGGTCAAAATCAATTACGTTCGATTATGCAATTTGCTTGGACTTTGCAGACGTTAAAGGCGGGGAAAGTGCCTTGGGATTACATGAATATTTCTTCTTTATTCCGCCCATTTAATCTGACAGCAAAGCAGCAATTCATGTCCATGAAAGATGCCACGTATTCACTACTGCATATAGAAAAGTTAGAACCTTTGCCTTTTTCTGGGGCTGAGTCTGATTATGCAGTGTGGCTCATCCATGGGATGGTCACTCTCCCAATTTCTATGTATAGGTTTAGTTCGTGCATGAAACATTACGCCTTGGGCAGATATGAAAAACTTGGTTCTGCATTCTTGCATGAAGTCTGGTCTCTCCCATTTACATATCGATGTGAGAGGAACGGCAAAGAAGTTTATTTGAAGGGTGAGGAGTGTACGACTGCTCCTGATCATTCCGTAGTGTGTAGACATATCCAATTACATGGATCGTGTAATATGAATGCCCCTAATTTAGCTTGCGTATTGAAGGGCATTCCTGTGCCAGTTATAACGCCGTCATTTGCGCTGCTTGCTAATGGTAGTTATCTGCTTTTAAATAGTGAGGCTTGCTGTGGGATGTTAGCTGGAATTCCCTATATTGTTTCAGTTTCACGAAGGGTAATTTGCTGTAATAACGTGCTTTTCCCACCCCCGCAAGGCCGACTGGATATATCCATCTGGCCGACGATTCCAACCTTGAACGCAGAGTTCAATAGGATGAGCAGAATAAGGGCTCTTTTGTCTCAAAAGGAGGTTGCGTTGACTTCGTCCCGTGAAACATTTCTCCTTCAGGTGGCGAACACTCGCACGGAAGTTCAAGCTCTTTTGAATACTGACCTCCCCCTGCATTTTGGCACATTAATACTTACTATCTTCAATGCTTCTTCCACGACTGGTCTGGTCCATTTTTTTAAAATTGTAGGCTCTGGCCTTGTGACGTCTTTCCAGTCTATCTTTGGTATAATACCAGCTATTTTTCATTCTATTTTTTCTGGGGTTTTCGGAGGGTTTCCTCTGATTCTCGCATTAATTGCTGGCATACTCCTGTTGGTCTGCGCTCTACGCTATGGATGCACGACTTGCGCTACTCGACCACGGATTCAGCCTGTTCCATCTGCGTAGCCGGATGTGGGAATCCTATGGGACTTTACCACTGGCTACCTTGAGTGTCGCTTATGGATTATCCTTCAGGTTCCCATTTTTCACTTGTGTACAGCCTGTTTTTCACTGTCTCGAATGTCCATTCCAATGGGCTCTGGATATGTGTTTGTCAAACTTGGTGTCGCCTGACCTGGATTTTGATCGACTGATGTATCCCTTAGTGGTTCATGAGTTTGACTGTTCTGGAGTCGGGTTTATGGCCTTGGGTGCGGTGCATGGAGTTCTTGGATTATGGGATATCGAGAAGGCAGCAGTTGACTTCCTGGCACGAAGTTACATCGAGATGCCTGCTTCTTGTCCACGTGGAGTACTTGATACTCATTTCCCTGTGGAACACGTGTGTTCTTTTTCTTTGCTGAATTGGATGACAGACAATTTTGCGGATGACTCCAATGATTTTCTACTGGAAGCTGCGGCTGCATATGCTGCTTATACTTTCCTACATTGACAATTGTGCTCACAATGTCTGATGACGAGTCAAGTGGAGTAATTTTTTTCCCTCTTCTGTGAGACGATCGTTGGCCTCTGTGGACGATGGATTGTGTTTTTACATATTTTTCTCTTCGAATTTGTTTTTCCCTCTCATTTTCTGAACTCACATTTCAAGCTCTTTAGTCTGCATCGTTGATCTTGAACTCTGCGTTCTGTTAAAATATTCGCCCCTGGTTATACCGTGGTTCGATCAAAGGGGGATGTCACGTGGTTTTAGGCCACTCCCTATTTACAGTGCTAAGTTAGCTCAATCACGTTAGCTGTTAGACAGCCATCTTGTTGCTTTTGCTGCCTTTGCACCCGACACTGTTGTTACATGTTATTCATTTGAGAAATGCAGACTCGCTCTTGTCTCAAGTGAATGTTATTTATACATCCTTAACAGTTGCTAGTGCCCTTGGTCTGTACATCGAGTAAAGAACTGTTCTAGGACACTAGACGGTGCCGGCTGATTGTGTTCAGGGTGATCGTACCACTGTTTAGTCATAACATGCACGCAGCTGCAAATACCAGAAAGTCGTAGGCTTTAATATTACAGCGCAGCATTTTGTTAGGGCATTCGATAGAAGAGCTGAAGCAGAGAACACTGAGCTGATCCTGTGTTGTGATACACCTAAGCTGATCTATACGGTATGGGGTCCCCTATGCAAGCCTATGAGACCTTCTAATAGTCTAATAATATTTTATTAGTTGCTAGAGAAAGGAGGGTGGTTATTTTCCACTGTCATTATTAATATGATCGCTCCTTTCATTTTCTATGGTATTGTAACAATGCTAATGGTAATGATCTTAACCATTTGTCCGCTTATGTTAGCCAAAGTACTGTATAACAGGACTCGAGGTTTATGAATAAATTCTTTAAACTTTACTGTGTCTTAGTTATTTTGTTGTGGACTGATATATAAGTGCAAACGGGTATTTCGGGTTCCCACCATTCCTGAGAATAACTAAGTCGCATGTTCTGGGTTGCCGAGCTAAATCTCGGATAACGAATGTGACACTAAGCTAGTCGGATAAGGGGTTCTTAGTTCTGAGGGGAGTTTCTGGTACACCACAATTCTCTAAGGTTCTGGTTTCCTGCGCATAGTTCTGTGCATACGCAGAATCCCTACAACAAGACGATAGGGGAGAATCAACAGATGCCAGATTCCGAGAGCAGGCTTTGGTGGTGTTGAGTGATGTTGAGGTGGTAGTGGTAGTGGTGGTGGTGGTGGTGGTGACTGGTGCTGAGATGATGCTGAGGTGATGCTGATTGATACTTAGGTTTTGCTGAGTGATGATGTGGTTGTGTACTATTGCAAATGCGATGTTGAGTGATACTGATGTGGTGTTGAGTGATGATGTGGTGCTGAGTGATGCTGTGGTGGCGCTGAGTGATGCTGTGGTGGCGCTGAGTGATGCTGTGGTGGCGCTGAGTGATGCTGTGGTGGCGCTGAGTGATGCTGTGGTGGCGCTGAGTGATGCTGTGGTGGCGCTGAGTGATGCTGTGGTGGCGCTGAGTGATGCTGTGGTGGCGCTGAGTGATGCTGTGGTGGCACTGAGTGATGCTGTGGTGGCACTGAGTGATGCTGTGGTGGCACTGAGTGATGCTGTGGTGGCACTGAGTGATGCTGTGGTGGCACTGAGTGATGCTGTGGTGGCACTGAGTGATGCTGTGGTGGCACTGAGTGATGCTGTGGTGGCACTGAGTGATGCTGTGGTGGCACTGAGTGATGCTGTGGTGGCACTGAGTGATGCTGTTGTGACCCTGAGTGATGCTGTGGTGGCACTGAGTGATGCTGTGGTGGCACTGAGTGATGCTGTGGTGGCACTGAGTGATGCTGTGGTGGCACTGAGTGATGCTGTGGTGGCACTGAGTGATGCTGTGGTGGCACTGAGTGATGCTGTGGTGACACTGAGTGATGCTGTGGTGGCACTGAGTGATGCTGTGGTGGCACTGAGTGATGCTGTGGTGACACTGAGTGATGCTGTGGTGACACTGAGTGATGCTGTGGTGACACTGAGTGATATTGTTGTGACCCTGAGTGATGCTGTGGTGTTGCCGAGTGATGCTGTGGTGTTGCCGAGTGATGCTGTGGTGTTGCCGAGTGATGCTGTGGTGTTGCCGAGTGATGCTGTGGTTTTGCCGAGTTATGCTGTGGTGTTGCCGAGTGATGCTGTGGTGTTGCCGAGTGATGCTGTGGTGTTGCCGAGTGATGCTGTGGTATTGCCGAGTGATGCTGCGGTATTGCCGAGTGTTGCTGCGGTGGCGCTGAGTGTTGCTGCGGTGGCGCTGAGTGTTGCTGCGGTGGCGCTGAGTGTTGCTGCGGTGGCGCTGAGTGTTGCTGCGGTGGCGCTGAGTGTTGCTGCGGTGGCGCTGAGTGTTGCTGCGGTGGCGCTGAGTGTTGCTGCGGTGGCGCTGAGTGTTGCTGCGGTGGCGCTGAGTGTTGCTGCGGTGGCGCTGAGTGTTGCTGCGGTGGCGCTGAGTGTTGCTGCAGGTGCGCTGAGTGTTGCTGCGGGTGCGCTGAGTGTTGCTGCTGTGGCGCAGTGTGATGCTGTTGTGGTGCTGAGTGCTATTGTTGTTGCGCCGAGTGATGCTCTGGTGGTCTTGAGTGATGATGTGGTGGTCTTGAGTGATGTAATTGTGGTGTTGAGTGATGCTGTGGTTAAACTCAGAGTGATATATTATAACTGCACAGTACTGTAATGAGACCGCTGGAGAGTCTCCTTGTTTCCTGTGTAGTTTTTTACATTCTGCAGGCCAAATAGGAGCAAAATGGAGGATCAAAAACGAAAGAGAAACAATGTAATAAGGAATGGCAGATGAATGTCAAGTGAGAAAGTGATTGAAAGAGAAGAGAGAGTGAGAGGATAGAGAATAAAGAGTAGAGAGAGATAAAGAAAGGGAGAGAAAGTGACTAAAGGGGAGAAAAAGAGAGAGAGAAAGGGTATACATAGAATGAAGGGTGCTTATGTCGCCTTGTCCTGTATTAGCTGCTTGTTTCAGGAGACAGCAGTGCACGAGGGGATAACAAATGCTGTCGTTTTAAAATACACTCATGTAACATAGAATGTGTGAGAATAGATAGCTTTTAAAAAAAGTTTGCTAAATAGATTACTGCCTTGAGCAACAACAAAAAACTGTTATTTAATGATTATAACTATACAGCGCTGTAATAAGACCGCTTGAGAGACTCCTTGTGTCTGGTGTGTAAATGTTTACAACCTGCAGTCTAAAGAGGATGAAAGTGGAGGAGCAAATACGAGCGAGAGAGAGAATGGAAGAGGGAATGGCAAGTGGAGCTCAAGTGCGAGAGTGAGTAAGAGAGAAGAGAAAGCGAGAGGAGAGAGAATAAAGGGGATAGAGAGAGAGAAAGAAGGGGAGAGAGAGTGAATGAAGGGGTTTGAAAGAGAAAGGGGTGAGAGAGAGAATGATGGGCTAAAAAAGAGAGAGACAGGAGAGTTAGTGAAGAAGAGAGAGAATTAGAGAGGGGAGAGAGAGAGAGAAGGAGAGAGACAAAAAGAGAGTGGGGGGTTGAAATAGAGTGAAGAAGTAACGCGGCAAAAGTAACATCCAATTTTACTTTGTCCTTTGCTTGATTAATCCCCCCCCAAAAAAAACAGGGTGAGACAAAAATACAGTTCAGTTAAGTAAAGATGACCATTGTCTGTAATGCAATAATCAATGTAAAATCTGCACTGCACACTGACATTTTCTGTTACAAAATTGAGCCATCAATGCAGCAAAGTCTTTGTAAAGGGCTACTACGCGAGTCTAGCGGCCCACGCTCTCTTCTCACTGCTGACTAACAGACTGGACTGCACAGCAAGCCAAGCCTCTTCCAGCAGCTGTTCACTCGAACGCAATGTGTAGACCAAGAACCCCATCTGACTTAAGGCCCTGCTCCATCAACTGGTAGAAAATAGCTCGAGTACTGCCTAAATCTGCAATTTACTGAGACATAAAACCCACTCAAACAGCCCCACAAAACTTTTACTGGTCCAGAAACACCTCTCTTATGTAGATCCTACACATTTCTTTTACGAATCGCAAGAACACCGTCAGTGTCTACAGACAGATCAGGCTAGCTCAGAACTAGGATTAAAACCAATTTGTGATTGGGACGAGTTCAATACTGCGTGAAAAAAACAACCTACTAACTAAGAAGCACACGGTCACTTCCACGCCCGATCTCAAACAAGTTGAAAATGTGCAGGATTTTCTACCAATTCTGTTGCCACTGCAAATAAATATTCTTTGCCATCCTAGCGACTGCAGGCCATGTGGGGAAAATAGTGGCAACTTGATGATAAAACAATGCTTTTGACACAGTTGCGACTATGCAATTGTCAAGAAGGATAGCAATGTATTCAATTTGCGATGGGGGCATAACTGTTGGAGGGAAAATTAAGGCTTTTTTTTCATCTCATGGGAAAAACAGTACACTCTGGGTTATTCCGCGGTTGCTAGGCAGAGCTAGAAATTTTCAAAAATAGAATGTATGAATTCGATTCTCTGTGCTTTTGGAAACCAAGGGGTTCATCCAAGTAGATAGTTTTAAAATCCAAATGACTCAGATACAATATATATTTAGCACAAGCATGAACAAACATGTACATGTATTTCCTATTATGGAAGTGGGGTTACTTTACCAGGTTTTAAGAAGATGCACACTTACCCCAGGTAGCAGGACCTCTGATAGGGTGAGCGACACTCCCCCCGTAGTCGCTGTCCAGGCTGCGGGCGCTGAGTTGCGTCGACATGGTGGGCGACTAGTCGATGTAAGGCATAGTCTCCCCGACCCTTCCTGCGCCAGCTTCTGCTCCTTGGGCCCATATGCGTTGTAACCCTTGGTGCCGTAGTTGAAATTTGCGAGGCGGAACAAGAGAGGCCCGTGAGCGCCTTCGATGAATACCGACAAGGAGGGAAGGGAGGCAGGCGCTGGGCGCCGTTGGTGGGCAGACATGGTGCTTGTGTAGGGGGGTGGATGAGTGTAGAAGAAAAGCGTTGTGAGGGAGAAGAAAGAAGGCTAACGAGAAAAGAAGCAGAGAATGAGATAGAGCATAGCAAAGAAGCCGGGGGCAGAAGTAGATAGAACGGTGTTAAGGGAGAGGCACGAGGAGAAAGACAGCTGGGGGGGAAGAGAACGGCAAGGAAGAATGAAGGGAGAAAGCGAAAGTGAGGGGGACGCCAAAGTGAAAGTGATCGCGTGCTGCGGAGGAAAGACACATGGCGCTGCGCGCGTGCACGTTCACGTGCACTGAAGCTTTAGGCCACGGCAGCACTTTGAAAAGCCCGTATACAAAATGTTTCCGCCAGACCAGCGCATGCGCTGGATCAGGCGAGACCTAAAAAACTAACTCGTCCAAATCCTTGCAGGACTGTTCTCACCTTCAGCAACCAAGCAGCATCTCCCCTGGGTGGAAGGAGTCAGCACCCCTGCATCTGCAGACACTGACCGCATTGACCCTGTACTTCGTTTTCCTGGCCATCGGGCCCACCGAGGGAGCAACTCGCCAGGAGGAGGTTGTCGCGAGTCTAGGTGGTCAGCCCAGTCGCTTTCACCAAATCTCGAGACACTGACTCCCCCAGGAACCTCTCGGCACCAATGCCCTGGGTACTGGAACCCTTGCATTTACCAAGGCTTGTTGCGTGTCCAGTCACGACACCACCGACGCTAACACCGACCTGCCAATGAGGGACTTCATTATCCACGAGGCCATCATTGAGAGTGGCCTTGCAGCCCTGTTTTCTTTCCCTCTCTACGTCATCAAAGCCAAGTGAGAGCCTCTGACTATAGAGATCTGCTGGAGAAACACCTCTGCACCTGAGCCCCCCAGCCCGGGTTCACGTAAACAGACTGTGTGTTCCTGTGCTCCAGAGACCCTCAAGAGCCGAACCCCCCTCTGGGTACTGCCGGAGTTCTCCCCAAGTCCCAACTTGAATCATTTCTTTTGCTGCTACTTCTTCCATAGACTTTAAGATGTAGCGTTCGAGGCTACCTACACAACCAGTACCTCTGCATCCAGACTCATCAGGACAGGTTAAACTGAACTGCCTGTGGTTTCTTGGATCTTGGTACCAAAGCACCATTAGTCCTAGAATGCACTCTCCAAAAACGTTTGCAAGTATATCTATGCAGTGTATGTTTCTCCCATAGGATAACATTACTGTGTTTGAGGCTCATACCTCAAAACCGTTATTCATTTGAATTTTCTATTTCTACAAAAATCTATATCTCTGAAAGTACTTATGTGATTCCGATGAGTTTGGTGCCTAAAAATATATAAAAATCTGTGTATTTTTCTAAATTGATCTCTGATTTTCTTTTTGAGTGTGTCTCGTTTATTTTCTCTGTGTTTACTACAAATGCTTAACAATACCCAATGATAAGCCTAAGCCGCTTGACCACACTACCACAAACAGCGCACTTGTAATTATTAATTTAAGCCCTGTAAACCAATTAGTCTAGTCTGTACTTTTTGCATGGTGTGCCATTACATTGGCACTACCACATAAAAGGCCAGCTTCTAATAATGAAAATGTTTTGTCTTTAAGCACCAAGATCTAACAGAAATATATAATGAGCAGTAAAAGGAGGGATAAATATGAGGTTCCACAAAGAATAGTATACAAAATATTTTTCTTCACTGCCGAATTATGTTCAAGAGCCAGAAACAATCCCATTTCTCATATGAAGGAGGATAGTAACTTAGGTTTTAAAATGCAATTTCTCAAAGTTATTAGCTTAGTTGTTTCTGGGATCTGTTTCTGGTGGCATGAAAGAGTTCACGTGACCCCTCTCAACTGCAAGATCATCTTCCCTCCTCTGGGCTACACCAAGTTATTGACTTAGCCATGAAAGTGGCATAAGTGCATATGTGACCTACCTTATCTTACGTTTACATCTTCAAGGAAGATGCGCATCGGTCATTTTTGAGAAACCTTAGTCTTTATGAAGCCTTGTATAAATATGTAAATTAAGGTTCTGAATGTTTCCTTGTTGTTTTAAGCAGGCATTGGCAGGGCGTAGACTTTGTTTTGGTATAGAAATGGCCATCTACTGACAAGCCTTTTATTTAAAATATTTTCTTCCACAGGTTTTTGGATTTTTATAGTACGTTTATATATTACTGCAGCGGGACCTCTGTAGTCACCTAATAACTGGCGAACAACATTATAGGTTAGTTCACCATTGCAGGCTGATTTCCGTTATGGTATAAGTGCAAGTAATGAGCCAGATTTGCATATGAAATACGGTGGGCTCTTTGAAGCTACAGATCTTAGAATGCTAATTCGCAGGTCATCCTGTGTGTGTGTGTGTGGGGGTGGGTGGGGGGGGGGGGGGGGGGGTATAACACCCTCTGCCCGAGCAGGCTTTCGCTCCTGACCTCCTGCGAACAAAGGCTCTAACCCCTGGCGTCAGAATGGCATCTGTGGTGGCAGGCTGCCTAAGACGAGTACATCAGCACACTAGTAGTTTTTTTTTCTTCAACTTGTTTTTGTTTCAGAATCATACAGCCATCAGCATACATTGAATTCTCACGTAGATACGCCATGTACAAATGATGTCAAAACGAGTCCAGTTCATGCAGTTAACCCCCCCTCCCTGATTCAATAATGCCCCTGGGACAATCCGGGGTTTGGGCCACAAATGACATCATGGGGTACATTTGAGAATTCAGGGAGCGCTGTACAACCTTGATGAAGTAAGCAGTTGTCATTAATACACAAAACAAGTAACCAAAAAGAAAAAATGTAGGCTGCAATTAGTAAGAGGTAATATATTACACATATCACTAGGACATAGAGACAGGCTCAATATATATTGACTCCATCCCATTCTTCCCTTAGATGGACATGCTGACGAAGCCATGTCATGAGGCAATTGATCCGGTGTGTGGCCATCCGGTAACACAGATTCATCGGGGTTTTAACCACTATAGCAATGTTTTCACGTGAAACCATCGCCCCACCCTGGGGGGGGGGGGATTTGTTTGTGGGGGGTGAGGTGATCTTTCAATGATCCAGCCCACCCACGACAATTTACAAGGGTTATCTAGCCACTTCCAAAACATACACACCAGACCGTGCCTCCCAACTGGCAATGGTCAATCGGACAAGGCATCCAATATTGTCCGTGTCCGTATCTTGGATCTCTCCGACTTGGAGGGGGCCTCCGTGTCCCCACCCTGTTGCCCAGTTAATAATAACTTCTCCAGAATTACCCCCCCCCCCCCCCAGTCTCCAAATCCCATTCAGCATTTTTATCAGTGCGGACTAAGCGCAGAAGCCACTCCTCTGCTACACACCATTCATGCATTTCTGTTCTCTATGTAGTCAGCCTAGGGGGTACAGGGTGAGTCCAATGGATAACAATTCGTCTTTTGGTCAATACAGGTCCCAGTAGGGCAAATTTATGTTGCATTTGATTCCTCGATTTGGGTACCGGAACCGTAAACTATCTAGTTGTTTTGATGATTAGGAAATATCCTGCCATGTAGACTCTGATATGAATTGATTGAAGTTTTGGTCTGATCATTTTCAGGAGGAAAGTTGGGGTGTATATGGAAATTGGGAACTAATTAGCAGCAAGCAAATAATTTTAAGGTTTCTGGTCAGATATGATAGAATATTTTAAGAGCAAACAAAGGGGTTTCTCAAATTGGTCGGGTGTGAGAACAAAAGCCTGAAAGGATTTTTTCAATGCTGTGAGCTTTGCCCGGTTCTTGTCTTTTTAAGGCAATCATTCCTGCTCTCAAGATTTATTATAAAAGTACTTTTTGCTAGTGTTCCTACAGGTAAAAGATGCAAAATGACAGAGTGAGAGCTTGTCATGTATCTTGCTCTTCAGTCTCTCCTCTAAAGCTGGCCGGAAATAGCCCAGCTAACATCTGTAAATACAGGATACTGGTATTGATTTCAACCTAATGAATTAATTTTCCTGTTAGTGTTGATGGCTCACCCACCTCTTAGTAAGCGATGAGACTGCTATTCTGTTTTAATGTTGATGAATATTAATGAAGATTCCATGAAGAAGAGGTTACTTACCTGTACCATTATTTAGTCTTCATGAGTAGCTTCCCAATTATTCAAAAAAACTACCCGCTCTCCTCCCCGGTATACCATCCTAATCAAAGAAGGAATTTATTGTATTTCTAATCCTTAACTTAATCATCACTATAAACGGAGGAATCAACAGTCACTGTGATGTGTGGCAGAGTTTGTTAGCTGCCTAAGTGTGACGGAACAGTGTTTCCTATATATATGGTGGTATGTTGATGGGAACAGTTTCTTTTTAGCTTCACTTTAAAGAGATGCAGCAATGTAGCCAATGTATTTTAAACCCATCTTGATTGTGTCGTGTTTTTTAAATATGTGGGCTTCATTTAAAAAAAAAGAGAAAGAAAGAAAACATACTCTAGTCATAGGCTTTGCTTAAGGTTGGAGAGATGTATTTCTCTGTGTGTTTTAGATTACCTCACATGAATGCCGATATTCTATTTTCTAAGAATATACTGGAAATCACATAATGAAATGTGTGTGACCAGCTCCCATGTGAAACGTTTGATGCTAATGTGTATTTTCTGATAACGAAAGTGTCTGTGGTGAGGATAGCGTTACAACAAACAAATGATGGACGGAATGCTGACAATGCAGACATTCTCCCCCAGTCAAGAGATCTGGGTTAAATCCATCGTTCTTTTGCCCACTACGCCACCCCAGTTCAGACATGGCCATATGCAAATCAGTCTTGACCCTGTGCCTCATGGGAACAGTCCAGCCCGAACTGCCAAGCCATGTCTTCCATGGACCGGAATCAAGCATCCTAGGACCGGTTTCTGGCTATCAGCCGTCATCAGCCAGGATAGCTTGACTCCAGTGGCGTAGTGAGCACGGGTCCCACGTCTGGGAATACCCATCCCACTTAGGGCGAAAAGCGTTACAACAAACAAATGATGGACGGAATGCTGACAATGCAGACATTCTCCCCCAGTCAAGAGTTGTTTGTTGTAACGCTTTTCGCCCTATGTGGTGAGGATAGGACACCGAATCTCCTCAGTGGGGTGTGGGCCCATGCTGCATACAGATGACTTTGTACTGTATTTTTCAAGGCCACCTCCTAATTACTGGCTGTTCTTACCACATATCTTTTGTTTTTACTGGGTGTGATGGAGAAGCAGGAAAGAACTCCCTCTCCCTCTCCTCTTAGCTTTCTACTATGCATACTCTTTCTCTACCTCACTCTTTAACTCTCTAACTGAAGCCCTCTTGCTACCTCATGTTACTATAAGTTGTGTAGTGCACTGCTTCACCTCAGTACCTCTCCCTTCCACCTTGCTGGTTTTTCAGCCTTTCCCTTCTAGCGCTGTACTCCTCACTACTTCTACAGGCCATTGTCCCTCACACCTGTTTATGATCCGTCTGTCTACCTCAGCTGTTTGCCTCTACCCCTTTCCCATGCTTTAGCCACTTTCTACCTCCATAGCGTTCCTGGCTTAACTGCCTGCTTTCTGCTTCAACTTTTACCTCTCAATATTCATTGTCTCTACATTGCTCTCTGCCTCACTTCTTTCTACGTCGACTCTTTCTGGTTCACCTTGTCCTACATCCCTTCTTTCTTCCTCTGTGCCTATCACCTCTCTACAGCTCTTCTGTCACCACTTTTCTTTCACACCTCGGTACCTCACATCTCTTATACGTCCTCGTACACCGAGCATCTCTTGGCCCTCTGTCTTGCTTCATCCCCTCTCTCTTGCGTGATACCCTCTCTCTTGCCTCATTCACTTTCTCTTGCCACACTCCCCGCCACCTGTTTCTGGGCTGCTGCCTACCTCACTCTAATTGTTATATATAAACCAGCTCTTTAGCTGACATTTCATAGTTTTACTTGCCGAACTACTACTCCTCTCACTCTTCCTAGAAGCTCCAGCTACCTGACCTCCCTATTCACCCTTCTCAACTTCCCTCTCACCCACTCTGCTTTCTAACTAGAATCTATAGAACCGTCACCTATCTCCAAAGCATCTTTTATTTCAAAGCAGATTTTTTTTCATCTCGAATACCTTGGCCCTTCCTTTCTTCCTCGTCATTTTTTGCTCTTACATTATCCCTTGCCTTTCCTCAACATTCATCCTTCTCGTGCACTTTTCTCATCGCTCGCTCTCTTCCCATTTCTTCCCTCCTTCTCAAATAGCTCCTCTTTTCACTTCCTCTCTGCATTATCCTTTGTTATCATAGAAGCACTGCTTTTCCCTGTACTCATCGCTTTCCAGCCTGAGGGCATTTACATATTTTGTACATTTTCTGTGCAGAGAAAAAAGAGAAGTGCAGAGAAAATCAACGGTAAAGAATCACCGGATGAAGCACACAAGGATTCAAAAGCAGTGAAAACGTCAGAGCATTCAAAGGAGCTAGTGACAAAAGTGATTCCCAAAAATCCAGAAGCTCGGTCTCCTGAAGAGGTTTGTGAAGTACAGTATGAATACAAGTAATCGCGTTTTGTAATTGATTTATTTGCTATTGTTGCCTCCAGTTTTCCTTGCAAGCTCATGTGAAGTTTCATTGTTGATTCTTTGTCCCAAAAATATGTGCACTCGACCCAACTTTATGAGATTTTAACTAGGACAGCATGGGAATATGGAATTTGATTCTATATAGTATTGTGCTTTTTATAGTACTTTCCTACCACCAGTGTGGCAGCCAAATGCTGAACTAAGACTAGAGATTGTTTAGTTGTTGCATGCCAAAGCTTGAGTGCATGGTTGATAGTTGTGTGTTTGTAGCCTGGTACCTGTGGTAAGTGTTGGGTGTAGTACGTAATGGCCAAATGAGTGTCACACTCTTATCACCTCCTAGTTCGTTTTGCATTTACATGTGTTCATGTCATAGAGTCAGATTTATAGAATGAAGATTTATTTTTTAGCACCTCCATTAGGAGTCTGTTGGGATTAGAGGCTGTTGTGATTTACCCTTCATTTGCAACGTACTAGTACTTAAAGGTTAGTAGATTTATGTTGTAGTCATCTTTTTCCAGAGAAAATCTGTCTTAGTCTATGGTAGCATGGTCTTGTGCTTCCCGCTTGTAACTGGATCTCGTTTTCCCAGATACGATACAAGGTGGAATGGCAATGTGTGCCTTATGTGATACTCTCTCAAATGTGTGTATGTCCGAGTCAGACCAATACATCTCTTGAATTGCCAGTGTTCACAAAGCTGCAGAATGGCCTTATAGTTGTTCTGAATCCAGTCTGTATATCTGGAGTTGTTTCACAATGGGTTGCATTAACATATGTAAATTGACTTTAAAGAGAAACTTGTTATATCTTTGTGAATGCACAGCCAAAGTGTCTCATGTATCTTTCGTCAGTCTGGAAATGCACAGCACTTGGAGAGTGAGGTCAGTACTGTGTGTCACAGTGTACTGCCCTGTATGAATATCGGTTCTTCATTGGAAATTCACAGCACACGACATTAACCATGAATTAAATAGGATGTCTGATTCATTGTGGGTTAGTAGTATGTGCTAGTTTTAAAGAATGCTGTGGAATTGAACTGAGATTACAGAGTCCATAAATCATTGAGAGCACTTTCAGTGACTTTCAAGAGAGGCATTTTACCAATTTCTCCTGGTAAAATCTGAGTAGAGGAATGTAGAAGTAGAAAACAAGTACACAGGGGGCCTAGCTTCTTTGTGCTTCCTATAGTGTGAAGTCAGACAACTTTCTGGATCATGGACAAAAGTTCCCAGCAGCATCTGTGTGGGTGTCCAGTGCTTCAGGGTCTCTGCTTTGTCAATGCTGGTGTCTACTTCTAATGACACCCATGATACAAAATTAGCATATCATGAAATGCCCTAGCCCTCCTACAAAGTGCTTCTGCACTCTACAGCCTTGTCGCTCACTCCAGTGAATAGAAAAGTGGAGATTCATTTAAAGCATGGGTATTAGGCGTATCGTTGAATAATAAAACCTAAGTAGGAGGAAGCTTTCAAAAGGCGGGGAAATCAGGGGTTCTAGACTGTCATTACCAATATATTCTTTTCAGTTATGTTATTTGAAATTAATGTACTGGAGCTTCAGTAAACTGATAGTGTGACACACGAAAGTGAGTTTGCCTATATCTGATAGATACTTCTAGCCGCAGATTCTTTACCTTAGAATTATCCCCAGGCGTTAGGCTGGATCCTGATGTTTTTTTGTAAGCAGTACCCCTGCACACTGGTATATGGTGTCATACGGCTCCGTGTGGCGTCCTCGGCATTCAAGGCCTGGCTCCGCGGTTGAGCCTGGGCTGGCTCTGCACCTCACCAAGTTTCCGGGAGCCAGAGCGACCCCGCCCAAATTTTTGATATATATGAGGCCATGCATCTACTATTTGGTCTGCCCGTTCCTGCTGGCGTATGTCAGGGCCCCGTGGGTTCAGGAGGAACTGGTTCCCTGCCGGCGGGTCCGCCCCTGGCACCAGTCAGGTCCCTCGAATAGATCTGGATCGATGCAGATTGTACTACCTCAACATTCCCCAATGCTGGTCCCAATGTCAAATTTCCCGTCGCCTATGACACCCTCCGGCAGCCCTGTCCCCATTCTCATCCTCGGCTCCGACATGGAGCGGGAGGGGCATTGTCTGATTCTGGCGCCAACTGGATCTTTCCCCTGCAGATCGGAGCCTGACTCCTACTGGCGAGGACTTGGGAAGGGTTGGGTGGGAACAGTGGACCCTGAAGAATACCAGTCCATAGACCGCAACATGGGCTGGTGTGAGAACATGACCGACACCAGTGGACCGGACACACCTCCAGATACTGCCATGGGGGTGGTGGGAGGGAGGAGGGGTTGTAGCATGTTATAGGTTTTAGGTTTTTGTGCTCATTTTCTTTATTATGATCCGGAGCTTCCGAATGTATTTGCTGTTATTAATCTTGCCACAATATACCTTGTTAAGGAAATACGATGGTGAGAATTGTGTGTGGTTCACCGCAAGGGTTTCCAGTGAGTGTGAGTACTTTCGCTTGTAAACCATCGGTTAAAGAAAAGATACGATCGTGTAAGGAGTATTGTGTATTAGGAATGATTTACGTGAGCGGAGGCTCCTGATTGAACTGTTTATGAGTGATATAAGATGTTAATCAATAAACATATTTTACACAAAAAAAAATGGTTTCTCCTCCTACCATGAATAACGAGGAAGAAGCATTTTTTGCTATAGTGGTGAGATGGGTTGCTGAGGTCCTTAGCCTGCCTCCAGTGGCAGTCAGGACTAATGTCTTGACATAGGTGCTTCAGCTGGGATTAAACCCCCTCATAACCGCTTCTTCCTTTTAATGAAGCCTTTATGGAAGTTGTGCTTGGGACCTAGTCGAAACCCTGCACAGGAGCTCCTGCGAGGAGGACAATTTCCCGCTGCCATCGCCCTGTCCCAGGCGACCCCAATTTCCTCATGCAGTACCCCACCCCAGAGAGCTTTGTGGTCCATGCCTCCATCTCCAGTGCAATCCTAGTTGCATACCCTACCACCCCACCGAATAGGGAATCCAAGACGTTGGACACTTTAGGCAAGAAAAACTTTTCATCCACCAGCCAGGCACTGCAGTCAGTGAACACTGTGCATTTTGGCCCATTACTCCCATGCACCAAGGGATTGTGTTGTACAGGTGCTGCCATGGTCCTGGAGGAGGCCCGGGCAATACTCTCCCAAGTTATGGCAGACTGGAAAGATGCAGCTAAGTTAAGCTTGCAATCTACTCACTGGGCTAAGCAGGTTCTTAGTCAGTGGCCTTGCCGTGCCAAGCCGGGCTAAGAACAATTGGCTTTTCCTGGGATGTCCCGGCTTTGCTTATGGACATGTCCTTTGATGGCTCCCATCTCTCTGGGGACAAGGCGGATTCAGCACTGGAACGCTTCAAGGACAGTGGAGGTACAGCCAATTCCTTGGGCTTTTCAATGGCCCCCAGACAACCCTGTCCACCTTACTCTCTTTTGTGTCTACGGAATAGGCTACCAGCCATGTTCTTATCCGCCCAGCCACCATGGCCCTAAGGTTTCCAGCATCTGTGTGGCCGAGGACGCTGTACCTACAGACACCATGGGTCAGGCACCCAGAGATCTGCCCAGTCCACCGCCCTTCCGGCAGCCGGAACTTCCAAGCCCCTTTAGTTTTCCCTCTGACGATCACATGCAACCATTGGGAGGCAGGATACTCCATCCCCTGCACCACTGGAGGTCAATAACGTCAGACCTCTGGGTTTTCCAGATTGTCCGAAGGGGCTGCTCCCTCCCCCTCGTGGCTACAGCTCCGCCTGTGCCACTAACTTACGACGGGTTGATGGAGAGGACCAGGTCTTCTTACTCCGCCTGGAAGTGATGGCTCTCTTGGCCTAGGAGCTTTAGAGAGGGTGCCAACATCAGAAGTAGTTTCTGGTGTTCAAGAAGGATAGAGGCCTTTGTCCTATAATAGACCTGCGCACTCAGTTTCTTCCTGAAAAAGGAGAAATTCAAATGCTCATGCTCACTCAAACTCTGTGTGCCCTCAACCTGGGAGACTAGATAGCAGCGTTGGCTTTGCAGGACACATACTTTCACATTCCAGTCCTGCCTGCGGTTCATGGTAGGTGAGGAGCACTATGTTTGCTGTGCTCCCTTATGGCCTTACCTGCACCCCTCGTGTGTTCACCAAGGTGGTGGCTGTGGTTGCAGCTTATCTGCAGAGATCAGGGGTTCCAGTCTTCCCCTATCTTGTTGACTGGCTGTTGAAGACTGGCGCGTCCCATGCAGTCGTCTCCCACCTCGAGACTACAGCGGACCTCCTGCACTCACTGGACTTTAGAGCACAGCACAACACAGAAACAGCTCTGCTGGCTGTGGTCGAGGAACTTAGAGCCTTTCTGGACAAAGGGGGTTCAGTGGCCATCATTTTCTTGGATCTGAGCGCTGCCTTCGATATGGTTGACCATTCCACACCTATGCATAGAATGTCTGGAGTGGATATCTGCGGCCGCGCTGTGACCTGGCTCTCCTCCTTTCTGATGGGCAGAACTTTCCAAGTGCTTGATCACTCCTGGTACTCTGACAACTTTCCTCTTCCTTGCGGGGTACCTCAGGGGTCTTCCCTCAGCCCCACTCTTTTTGACCTGTATCTGTGGCCTCTGGCAGAGATTGTTCACTCTTTTGGGTTGTTACTGGTCTCTTATGCCGATGCCATTTCAGTTTGGCCCCTTGCTTTCAGGAGGTGGCCAAATGGATGGCAAACTCTAAGTTGCAGCTTAATGAAGAAAAGACAGAAGTGATGATACTGGGCAACAGTTTTACTAAACGGTCCCTAACCTTTGTGCCAGATATTCTGTTGAGTCTCCCCAGTCCTAAGGATGGGATCAAGAGCCTTGGAATGTGGCTAGATGCCAATCTCACTATGGACTGCCAGGCAAGGAAGCTCCCAGCCACTTGCTTTGGCATCCTGAGAATGAGTTATGTCTGCCTTCTTTCCTAGCGCAAAGCTTAATTTCCAGGCTCATCATCTCACGCCTCGACTATGGTAATGTCCTCTATATAGGTTCGCCTAGTTGCGTCATAAAGAGATTGCAAATCACGCAGAATGCCGCTGCTCAGCTTCTTTTGAATGTCTGAGGCATCAATCTGTAAAAAGAGCCCTGGGGGACTTTCACTGGCTTTCAATTGTGCAGAGAGTTCAGTTCAAGACTCTCTGCTTCCTGCACAGATTGCTTCACAAGAAAGGTCCTGTCTTAAGATCACTAGCCATCTCCCATTCTCCTTGAAGGCTACTGAGATCTGCTTCGGCACATCTACTGCAGGTTCCCAAGTTTAGTAGATCCGGTTGGGGTGGCTGTTCTTTCTCTGATTGGTTTTCCAAACTTTCAAACACTCTTCTTTTGAAACTAAGTTTGCTCTCCAACGAATTTTCATTTCGTAAGACCTTGAAAACGTGTCTATATAACAACTGGCCCTGACAAGAGGTGGCCAACACGACCTCTTAGCTCCTCTCTGAATGTTCTAGCGCTTGGAGGCATCCGGGTAGCTACGCCCTATACAGGACCTATAGAATAGAATGGAATTTGCTGGATACTCAAAACCGAAAGAAATACTCTTTGAACAAAATCATCTTGTGATGTGCTGAACCCCACAATAGCCGGTATGCGATTCCCAATCTGCAACACTGTAAGCTTCAAATCAATTAACATAGGCAGACAACCTTTTACTTCCAACCCCTGGCACTTCCTAGATTAAGCACTAACCGATCTTACGGTCTGCTATGAGAAAATCAACGGTGTCAACAAGTGTGCCATTATTATCCTGTTAGAATGCAATGTTTTTGTGGCTTTGGGACATTGATGGTAGACAGCAGTGCCCATGCAAGATATTCCCTAGCCTTTCTCAATACTCCAGGACCACCAGAAATAGTTTCGTAACAGGAGTGAGCTTTAGGCAGTTCAGGACCATCCATTTTTTGTTTGCAGAGACACAGTCTGTCAAAAGGACTGGGAACATCTGAGGGAGTTTCTGATGTAATGAGCAAAAAGGCGGTAGGAGAAACTGAGTGATCGGTTATCGATGATGTTAGTTGTGAAGATAGAAGGGGGCCAGTGACAGAACCTTTGCATATTCCCTCATGGCACATGGGGCGTGGAGAGTCAGAGCACTCTTTAGCAGTAGGATTGGGTAGCTGGATAGGATAAAAACCTGAATAGTGCCATATCAGTAACCCTTGAAAATGATACAGTTGACTAAGCAATATTCCTGCCAACTATGTTAAAAGTAAGATTTTAAACAACTGGACACTATTAAAGACAAGTTGGAAAGGGTCATACACAGCACTGGGTAAGTTGAACACTATGCACACCAAAGCGATAATAGACACCCTGTGTGACTTTGAAAATATGTATGGGAGACACCTTGTCTTGAAAAGTGATGCTAGACCTGAATCTTATGTAATTGTCCACTAATGGCTGTGTAAATATGAGATCTTAGCACCATACTTTTTATTTTACATTTGGCTGCTTCTGCACGTGGCACTTTTTCCAATTTTTGGGGGCCCTTTTTATTCTGAATTTATATAAATGTTTCTATGGATTTTCTTTTTAACCAAATACCTTTTAATTGTATTGTTGACCTATCTATTTTAAAGGACAAGCAATCTGTGCTGTATACTTTTTAGGATCTGTGTGACCGTAATAAAGTTTGTTGATGATTTGTGTAATGTACATGGTACTACACAGCACTGGAGTATTTTTATTATGTGAATTGAATGTGATACTGCAAAATGCTCCTTGGATTTATTGTTGTATGGACTAGGTTTGTGCACAACTGTGCAGATATTGGGTTAGTTTTGTATTGTGTGTAGTTTCAAACTACATTGACTACTATTTTTAATTTTGAGTTAGTTGTGGTGTAGTTCAGTAGAATGTAAGTCGCATTTGGTAGTGGACAGTACTGAGCTAAGTGTGGTATCATGAGAATTGATTGACAGTGCGCAGCTCATTATTTGTAGACGGTGCTTCGCATTTTAGTTGTTTGTGCTTAAAGGTCTTTTACCTTTTGCTCACTTCCTGGTGCTCATAGAGTAGTTGTGTGTGTGTGTAACTTGTATAATGATCTTAAAAACAGACCCTTACCATGCCTCACTGTTTCTTTCACATGCAGGATTTCACTGTGGTACAGACGTGGGATGAAGGGCAGTTCATCTTCATCGTGAAGATCAGCAATCCAGATTCTGATCCCAAGATCTGGCAAGCTACTTGTATGTGAGGATATTCAAATGCTGAGATGTCAGTGATGTTATAGGGTTTGCTGTTTTACCTTACATTTACCACTTTTATTTAAACAACATTATTACATCACGGTGAGCGTACTTCCTGGTACAGGGTGGTGTTTACCATGAAGTATATTAAATACTGTTAGGTAGCAGTGACAATAACAAATGTCACACAACACTCAACTAGTCAGGCTAGAAAGACATTTTTCAAGACGTGTGACTACAAACTGTATTTATTGTTTTTTTAACAGTAATACATGAAGTGAGGCAATATAGGTGCCAGAGTAAGAGTTTCTTGTAGCTGATTTGCCTGTGGCCTATTCAACTGTTAGATTGCTTATAATTGATGTAGTTGTCCTAATCTGTTTGTCATCAATATTTCCAAGTTCACAATGAAGTGGTGTCTTGGGCGACACTGGCGTAGGGAGCCATGATAAGCCCTGCCGGATCCTTCGCAAAATTAAATGTAGGCCCACTTTTATTTCAACAACATTTTTACATCGGGTGAGCGTACTTTCTAGTACAGTGTGGTGTTTGCCATGAAGTAGTTATGAGGTACAAAAGGGGTTGGTGATGGACGGAGCATCAGAACCAATCAAACACTCACACCCAGTCAACAGATCTGGGTTTGATCCATCACTGTTCTTTAGCCCACTCTGCCACCCCAGTTCAGACATGGCCATATGCAAATCAGTCTGACCCTGTGCCTCATTGGAACAGTCCAGCCCGAACTGCCAAGCCATGCCTTCCCTGGACCGGAAACAAGCTTCCTAGGACCGGTTTCTGGCATTTCAGCCGTCTTCAGCCAGGCTTGCTTGAATCCAGTGGCAAAGTGAGCAAGGGACTCACGTCTGAGCATACCCTGCCAACTTATGGCGAACAAAGCAGTACAAAAGGGGTTGGTGATGGACGGAGCATCAGAACCAATCAAACACTCACGCCCAGTCAACAGACTTCCTTTTCGAGACGCTGTCCTCCACCCACCACTTGGCTCAGTACCTCCCCATGTTTAAAGGCATGCTCTATTACACCCCGGACATCTTTCACAATCCCATCCGCGCCAGAGTCATCACACCTATGGTGGACATAAAATACAAAGCTTGCCTTACTGACCCTCTGTACATTTTTGGCCAGCTTCCACCTGACTTTAATGGTCACTACAGCCCGTAAGCGGGCTAACTCGCAGACTACTGATGATGCCCTTCCACCAGATAAAAAGATTAAAGCAATAAATGCTGCAGGTAAGAGGGTAGCTCCTCAATCAGCCAACCATTGGCAGATTACCAATTCCGTTGGGCTACTCTCTAGGTATCACTGAGCTCATTGGGATGAAACGGAGGAGCACCTCCAACATTTCTCAGAGGAGCAAAGGAAAAGGGGTTATGAGATCGTCTGTGAGGAAAGCTTATCTCCAACATCACCATCCGCTGCACACTAGATGCTGCAGACACTGCTGCAAGGGGGGTGTCAACTCCAATGACCTTCTGAGCAGGCATGCCAACCTCCATGTCTCGGCTTCAAGCTGGAAGCCCAGCAAAACTTGCTCAACTTGCCCTCAGTGGCCAACACCTGTACGGACTGCAGGTGGACCAGATGTTGAAAAATACTTTAAGACAAATAAAGACCACAAAAGCAATCGGTGCCCTTCAAACACCTACCTCATGTGGCTTCTTTCTCTGAAAGCCCTACTGGAGAGGCTTAGATCGCCTCCCCTGAGACCTCCACCTCGTACCAATGGCCACATGCCCAACTGTCATCTCCCAGAGGCTATGCTAGAAGGTCCTACAGAGGTAACTTCTTGAAAGGCAGAGGTAAAGGTGGCCTCTACAAAGGAGCTGCCACCACCACAAAGCCCTGATTTACCACCACCCCCCTCCCCCCCCCCCCCCCAATCATAAAACGCCTTTCGTGTGGCACCTTCACAGGTTCTTTCCCGCTTGGCAGAACAATCCCTTGGGACCAGTGAGTGTTAGATATTATTCAATATGGTTATTGTTGTGAGTTCACATCAACATCAAAGGCTACTCAGGGAAGAGTTCCAAGCGTGCCTTCTCAAAGGGGAGATAGAACCCATCTCCCACCATCAGCAGGGCACGGAAGTACAGTCTCTGGACTTTCTCATTCCCAAAAAAGCCGGTTCTCTTTGACCAATTCTGGACCTCAGGCCCCTAAACAAACAGATTTTTTCAGAGCACTTCCACGTGGTTACTTTTCAGGATGTCATCCCACAGCTACAACAAGGCGACTTCATTGCCATTCTCGACCTGATGGACGCGCATTTCTATGTACCTATCCACCTGGCACATAGACAGTATCTCAGGTTTGTATTCAGCGGAAAGCCTCACCAGTTCAAAGTGCCCACTTTTGGGGTCACCAAAGCACCTAGGCTGTTCACCAAGTGTCTTGTGGTGGTTTCTGCTAATCTGCGCAGACAGTATGTTCATGTGTTCACTGGTAATCGAGTGCCATCCGTCAAAATTGTCACGACACTCAGCTCACAATAAACCTCCAACCCCTCCGGATGCAGCTCTAGCTGAGTGCAGTCCTCCGCTCAGAAGATGGCATGGTTTATCCAAATGCTGCCAGGATACTGTCCTTCCAGGCACAAATCCCTATCTTTCAACCATGCCGCCATGATGCACGTCCTCTGTATGATGGTCTCCGGTATTGCCATGACCTCCTGCCCCAGTGAGGAGGACTTCTCAGCACACTTCTCCGAAAAGGCAAGAAAAATGTAACTTCAGCGATCCTCTACCCGCTAAGTTTTTCAAAGATCTCAATTCAGTCATTCTTCCACTTTGGTCTTGGATCATTCATGAATCTCTCGTGCATGGAATGGGGCAAGTCACTCCCATCCCGCAGAAGCCCAATGCCAACTTAGCTGATCCTAGCAATTTCCGTCCGATCACCAGCATCATGACTTTAGCTACATTGCTTGAGAAGTGCGTTCACACACAGCTCTGCAATCGTATAGAGAAATTTCAGCTCCTTGACCTCTACCAGTCCGGTTTACGAGCGGGGCACAGTACTGAAACAGCACTAACTCACATTGTTGATGATGCCTTGAGATCTCTTGACCAAAATGTTACTTGGCTTCTGATCCTTCTTGACTTGTCCTCAGCATTTTACACCATCAAACATGAAAACCTGATTGCTCTTCTTCAATATAGGATGGGGTTATCGGGCCCTGTCTTAAATTGGTTTGCCTCCTTCTTACATAACCGTACCCAAAGAATCAAAGTTAACCAATCCCTTGCAACTAGTACCCTGGTCACTATTGGAGTACCTCAAGGCTCTGCAGTTTCGCCCACGCTTTTCAACCTTTTCATGGAACCTCTCTCCGATATTCTGAATCGATCTAACATTCAATACCATATGTATGCTGATGACACTCAACTGTATTTGAAGAACTCCTCTCCAGATAACATAAAAACTGTAGATGGTGCCCTCCTAAAAACTCAACAATGGCTAACTCATAATCATCTGTTGTTAAATACCCTTACGACAGAATTCGTTCTGATTGCCCCCAGCAACTCTGCTCCTACACAAGACTGGCTAAAACAACTTCCTGCGCTTAACTGCACCCCTCATGTTGTTGACTCTGCTAGATCTTTAGGTTCAACCCTGGACGAACACCTAAATATGCAAGATCACATCAGTGCTACTATTAGGGGAGCCAATCATCAGCTCAACACTCTACGAAAAATCAAGCCATTTTTACCTCCTGAGGACATCCAGTCAGCAGTCCAATCCCTAGTTATCTCACGTTTGGAATATGATTTTTTGATCCTATCTGGGCTACCTAAAGCTAGATTGGCTCTGCTTAGAGCCACCCTGAACTCTTCGGCCAGACTCATCACAGGCTCCAGAAAACATGACCACATCACACCAGACCTAATTCAACTAAACTGGCTGTCCATCGAAGTAAGGATCTGTTTCAAGATAGCTTGACTGATGCACAAAGCTATTCATTACAACACTCCCGCTTCCCTGGCAAAAATGACTTGAGCTATCTGACTCAAGTCGGAACTTAAGAAGCTCCAATACCCTTCTATTGAAACCTCCCAAATTCAAAAAGAAAAGAACATACAATTGTGCTTTCTCTGGTCTTGCTCCAAGAATTTGGAACACTCTTCCTCCCGAGATCAGATCCAACCCATCGACTCCCTTATTAAAAAAAACATGTCAAATGGCTACTCCTGAATGACCATCAATAGCAATAGCCCTGATGCCATCTTAATTTACTTCCATCTCCTTTTTGACAGTCATTTATACCTTTTGTTCAAAGTGTGTTAGGTTTCTCCTCATGTATCCTTTTGATTTATTGCTAGATCGGATGATTACCTTGTATCACCTTTATTATTTTGTTTTCCACGTGCTCCCTTATTACCTTGTTATTCTTCAGGTACTTCATATGTTCCATTTTGTTGTTGTACTTATGCTTTTACCTCATTTCACTCACGCTCCTTTGTACAGCGCTCTGATACCCTTTACTAAATGCCTGTAACTCACACGCTCCAAAACTGGGAGACATCTTATTGCCATGTCTCCTATATGCGAACGATATAGTCCTGATCAGCCAACCGAAAGTTGGCCTTCAACATCTTATAAAAGCTACACAGGACTATTCCAAAGAAAATGGTCGAACGATAAATCTTGACAAAACAAGAACCATTACAGTCAGTAAAAATAGGGAAAAACTTGCAGCATGGTTCTGGGGAGATACCGAATTGAGGACACTTTGGAATATAAATATCTGAGCGTAAAGATAGACAAAGGTGGTCAATTTCTTGCACAGAGGAACAGCATCAGGCATAAAGGCATTGCCCTGGCAACTTCTTTAAAAGCTTTGAACTCTAAACTAAACGGTCCATCGATTCTGCCTATAGTGCAGGTGGTTCTTGCAAAGCTACTGCCAACAATTACTTATGGCAGTGAGGCGCAGAAAGGAAGAGATGCCAAACTACTTGACTCCACAGTATCAACTACGTATAGGGTCATATTTGGGCTACCTAAATATACTTCACCCTCGCAAATCAGACTTGAGTTTGGCATACAGAAGCAATCTGTTGCGAGACATGGGGCATACATCATAGCCTGGGATAAAATACAGAAAGCCTCTCCGGAAACGTTAAATGAACAACTATGGAAAGAGATAGAATGTCACACCGCTTCACCCGCAGCGAGATATCTTAAAAACGGCTTCCTCAAATTGGGATTGAACCAGCTCTGGGAAACACCTACAAATACCATTGTGCTTAAGAAACTGGTTTGGAAAACAGTCAAAACATCTTTCGTGGCTGGAGGATAAAGCCTCATTCTCAGAAAGGTCTCACGGATGGATGACTCTGAATACCTACTGCGAACCAGTTGCTCTAAAGTACTTCAATTTGGGTTATGCCGAGCATACAAAAATTAGTTTTATGAAGCATGGATTTGGTCTGCTACCCTGCATACAGCATCTTCCATCCTGGCTAAAGGAGAAGGTGGACCCTAGGTGCCGCTTATGTGGTTCAGCACCAGAAGATCTGCTGCATCTACTATGCTCCTGCAAAGAACTTTTACAAGAACGGAAACAACTGCTGAAAGTTAAATTTAACCAGCGAGGGGTTCGAACTAGTAGGCAGGCTGTTCTGGCATGTTAAACACCCAGCGACCCTCAACTGAACTCTTCCTTGGTAAAGTTCTTGAAGATATGTGAAAAGAAAATGTCGGAAACCTAGTTATTGATAATAACTAAAGCGCATACCCAACCCAGTCACGCGGTAAATATGCAGGAACAGGAGGAGCTCGATGTCTAGCACCAATGAGCCCTATTCCCGAGCCATAAGCACCTCATTTTGTATGTATAAACTTTTGGTATATAAAGGAATATACAGACTTACATCAGATACCGTGGAGAATAAATGAGATGTGCACAGCTAGATACAATGTGTCTAAAAACTTGACAATTATAGCACAGTTTTAAAAAAGAATTTTAATGTTTTTAGAAGTATGGAGTTTTATATGTATAGATTGTCTTGAAATGAAATATTTTTGTATTGCAGTGGTTTTAACGAACTATGCAAATAAATAAACTTGATACCCGTATGGGTTATGTTCGCGCTTTATAAAACTTTTCAAATAAATAAATAAACCCATGCCAGGATACACAAGCGTCCATTGCAGGAGTGTTGGCGCACCAGTGCTCCCAAGTGGAGGGTCATTGAGAGGATCTAGTGTTGATCAGCCGTCCCACTTGAAACTCTCTGCAATGGCGGAACACCCAACAGCTTGTTGCAGAGGTGGCCTTTTCTCGACCCAGTTCCACAGAGGACCATTTCAATGGACTCTTCCCTTATGGGTTGGTGTACGCACTTACAGGATCTGACTGTTCAAGGCCAGTGGGAACCCAGATAACAGGGTCTCCACATCAATTACTTGAAACTACTAGCTGTTCTCCTTGCATTGAAAGCTTTCCTTCCCCACTTGATTGCCAAAGCAGTCCTCATCAAGACTGGCAACATAACAGCCATGTATTATCTTCAAATGCAAGGGGACACCAGAGCTCCATAGCTCTTACACCTAGGCAAGAGCAATTTGCAGTGGACTCTCCGGCACAAGATCCATCTGCTAGTGAAGTACCTTCTGCGAGTGGACTATGACTTTCTGATCTCCTCAGCAGAATGCGGCAACAAGTCCACGAGTAGGAACTCCACCCGTAAGTTCTCCTTCTGTACTGTACTGGGGACTCCCAGAGATAGACCTCTTCGCCACGGCAGAAAGCGCCAAATACCCAAACCTCGCCTCTAGGTGCCCACACCCACAGTCGAGGTGAGTGAGTTTGTCAGGGAAATTTGCTTACGATTTCTTTCCTATCACTACTTCCATTTGTGGTTCTTAGGCTTTGGCAGCTGTCCCTCACCCTCATCCTGTTGGCTCCCACATGGGCACACCAACCATGGTTCACCACGATCCTTGAACTCTCCGTGGTTCCGCAAAAGAGGCTCCCTAACAGGTCGGGCCTTTTCATGCCAAACCATGGGCCAATCAGGGACCCAGACCCTAGTTATTTCAATCTTGTGATCTGGCTTCTGAAGTCTTAGAATTTGGGTACCTTAATCTTCCACCTCGGTGTATGAGCATTGTTAAAGAAACACGCAGACCTACTTCTCGTGCGTGTTACGCTGCCAAGTGGAAGGAGTTTGTCTTCTAGTGTAATTCAAAACACATTGACCCCATAGCAGTCAAAGTGAAAGATAATGCCTGCTACCTACTTCACTTACAAACTTGGGGTTTAGCTTTCACATCCATACAACTGCACCTAGCTGCTATAGCCGCCTACATTGAGAACAGACAACACGTTTCCCCTCTTCAGAATTCCAGTCATTAAAGCTTTTATGGATGATCTCAAAATAGTCATTAATCCTCTGGTCTCACAAGCTCAGACATGGTACCTCAACATTGTAATGACAAGACTCATGGGCTCTTCGTTCGAACCCCTCTACCACTTCCCCCTCCAGTTTCTCTCTTCGAAGGTAGCATTTCTGGTCACCATTACTTCACTCAGGCATGTCGGTGAGCTTCAGGCACTAAACTTGGAAGAACCTTTCTTCCAGATACACAGAGATAGGGTTGTCCTCCGCACCAACCCCAGATTTCTCCCTAAGGTAGTCTCATAGCGCAATTCCACCTCAACCAATCCATTGAGCTTTCTTTTTTTACCCTCAACACCTCCGGGGCTCGTGTGGTCAGCGTCAGCACAAGTTGTGCACAGCGCACGGAAGAGGCTACGCGCTCACGGCGGCAACGCAGCAGCCTGAGCCCGGTACTGCAACAAGGTAACATTAACCTTGAGGTACTTTTAGACCTCGTGTTTACGAAGTAACCCTGTAAACCCTCCTTCAGAACTGGGTACAACCAGTTCTCACAACCACTAGGTCCTGAAGAAAGCCCAACGACCCCCTTCTGGGGCACTGGAAGGGCAGAAACATGTCGACCTTTTTTTGATCTGGACACTAACAAGTGCAATGGCTACATAATTTGACCTACTGCACGACTTTTCTCACTTTTTTAGAAGTCTCCTCACACACCGGACAGAATAAATATCAATTTTGGGGCAGTGTGAGAAAGACATTTTTAACGTCGCAATAACACCTTTGCACGACCATTTCTGATCACTACTGAAAAATCAGTGGTTCCCTCCAGGTGGAGGAAGCATTATACAAAAAAGAGACCCAATGAAAATGCTGACACGTATAAACAAGGCGGAGAATCAAGATAAACCGCCATACCACCAATAATACGTGATTGAGGGTTCTCAAAACACCTACCTAAGGTACTGACGGATAGAACGTTTCAGAACCCCTTTTTTCAGTTACAAGTGATCCATTCCCTTTGATTTTGAGCAATAGAAATTAGCCATACATAAGATAGTTAATTTAAAACCATCACAATTACAATTTCAAAAATTTCAAAAAACATTTCAACGTTAAAAATAGAATTAAACAGTATAATAAAGACCTAATACATGAAAAAACCCGTTGAGAAGTTAAAAAACAAGAGCAAGATCAAGGTGCCTGCAGATATCTTGCTCTAATCACCCATGCCCACCCCAGGAATTTGGCTACGCCCACAACTACCACCTCGGAGGTATTGGTACGAAGCACCCATATAGCCTCAGCACTCCCTCTGACTTTAAGATGGCGGCAAATGGGCCAAATCCATTTGCTTCTTGGAGCATAATAAGCTGGACATGCAAATAGGAGATACCCAACACTCTCCTTGTGACCAATGCACCAGGGGCAGAAATCACTCGCTCGGTTAGACCAGTTCTTGGTGAAGGATCTTAAGGGCAGAGACCCTACTCGGAACTGGTGGTAGAGCTTTTTGTCAAGTGTCTTAGTTATAACGTCCCAGTAATTCTCCAGGAAAGGGTCCAATTTATGGGACAAAAACCTTCCTGTTAAGCTAGTAGAATCTGAGGCGATAACTAATGCTTGGCGAACAAAAGCCCAGTAAAGTGCTTTAAATTCCTGTTTTGAAGGAAAGGTGGTTGAACCCGGGGAAACCCACAGCTGATTAAGACCCATGTCATCCAAGATCAATTTCACTTCACGAAACCAGGGTATACTACTAGACCCCCAAATAGATCTTACTTCCTCAAGTTCCCTAGCAAAGAGGCTTAAGTCTGGGGAAGTCCAGATACGTCTCCACAGGGCTACTAGCCTGTATCGAGCCATTTCGTTAATTGGGTTGCAGCCCATATCCAGACATAGTGGTTTGATTGGAGCTGATTGGGGGAGTCCTACCAGTTTCCGCAAGAATTTATTTTGAACTTTCACCAGGGTTGATAGGTCCATATGCCCCCAGAGGTCTGCCCCGTACAATATCGCGGAGCTTACCTTGGTAGCATAGATCTTAAGTGCGGGTTTGACACGTTTAGTTAAGGACCTTTTTTGCTCCTGCAGAAGACAACCAGTAAGGCGAGCACATTTTAGGTGTAATGGGTCAACCTGTGGTTTCCAGCGGAGACGGTAGTCCAAGGTTACTCCTAAATAGGTCATAACCTCAACTTGTTCCAAACCGACTCCATTCATGCTCACTGAGCTCCTAATGGGGCGACTTTTAGTTAGAACCATAAATTTAGTTTTGCTCACATTGATTTTTAAATCGTTGACATTACAAAACTCCTCAAATCGGGTCAATGCGATTTGCAGACCACTACGAGTCTTTGAGAGAAGTAAGGTGTCATCGGCAAAAATGAGCATAGGGAACTTGGTCCCACCCAAAGAGGGTGCGTCAGTGGGGGTCTTAGCAAAGAACTTGACCACCTGGTCAATGAACAACAAAAAGAGTGTAGGTGCCAGAACGCAACCCTGACGGACGCCACGTGTTACGAGGAAGCAATCCGTCACCTGCCCTTGGCCTCCCCACCTCACCCTAGCAAAATTTCCCTCATGTAATCTTACAATCATGTCCAATAATTCTAAAGGCAGTCCAAAATTTCTAAGAACGGTCCAGAGTTTAGCCCTTGGCACAAGATCGAAGGCCGATTTCAGATCTATAAAGGCTGCGTAGATGGACCCGCCGCCCAACAGCACCACCTTCCAGTAGATCAGACAAAATCTGAAGACCTGGTCAATGGTGCTGGTACCTGATCTGAAACCGGCCTGTAGGGGGGACAGGATACCCTCCAACTCCATCCACCCCTGAACTCTGGCAAGGACCATCCTTGCGATGACCTTTTGAAGTGAATCAATTAAACTTATGGGACGGTAGTTTCCCGGGACGGAACGGTCCCCTTTTTTAAAAATGGGGATAATCTCCGCCCCCTTCCAGGACACGGGGATCCGGGCCCCCTTGGCAATAGCATTCGCTACCGCAGTTATATAAGGAACTCAGAGTTGGGGATTGATTTTGAATAAATCAGCCGGGATGGAGTCCATCCCTGGTACCTTCCCCCTTTGGACCAGGCGGAGCGCAGACTCAGTTTCCAGTGGCGTGAAGTTTAATTCTTGGTTAGGAGTAAGGGTAATTTCCTGCTTGGTTAGTTCAATGTCGATTTCTAAATCAGGATCCATAAACTGGCCAGAATAGAAATCAACCCATGCTTCTGCAGACACATGATTAACTGGAGTTTGGGAATCGAGGTTTCTGCCCCACTTAACGATTTCCCAGAACTTGATCTGGTTGCCAGAAGTACAGGCGTCCAATAGGTCAGACCAATGTAGGTCATCCCACTCCTTTTTCGCTTCCCACTGAATTGTTTTGTACATTGAACGTGCCTCTTTTATATCGCTGGAAATCCTAGATTTCACTGCTTTGACTAAACGACTATGTGCCTCCCTGCAGTTTTTATTGTACCATTTCTCACGGGATCCATATGCCTTTACTTTGCCTTGTGTGGGTGGAAGGGTTAAGAGGGCCTTAAGATTAGCAAAGCACAGTTCGTGAAGATCACAAATCTGATCACTAACATCCATGGTGGGGGCAAGAATCAAAATGTCGCTCAAAGTCGACGAGACTACCTTTATTATGCTATCTAAAAGGGTCGGGTCCTCCACCACCCTGGACCATCTGAGCCTTCTTCTATCGTTTGTCAAGATAGCATCACCTGTTAGATGAACAGCAGTTATAGACCTGCCAAATCCACCTGGGAGTCTCATGCTTAATGACAAAGGGTTGTGGTCACTTTCAGGACGAGACACAACTTCCATATCATCCAAGAGTGACCAATATTCAATTTTTAACAAGATGCAATCTATCCTACTTTTCCTCACCCCATTGTCAAAAGGGGGTTTTCCATCCTTATCAGAGGCCGTACGACCATTGGTTGCCCTCAAACCCCAGTCCAGACACAACCCCATCCAGTGTAAAGCTGCCTCAGAGCCTCTTTTAATATTATTCAAAGACAGCATCGGGATATTCCAGACAGTGTCCTCCTCAAACCCCAGGTCCTCCCCCGCATTATAAAGAGTCTCAAAGGTGCAGTTGAGGTCCCCTGCTAGGACGAGTAACTTGTCTCTCCCTATCCCTTCAAGGTAAGAGTCTAACACATCTAGGATACTAGGACAGCGCCCTCCAGGTTGACCACGTGCATAGATGTTAATGACTACAATGTCCTCGCAGTTGTCCTTGCTTAATCTAATTCCCAAGAGGTCCGGGCTATCCAGAACAATTTCCATTGGTCGGTAGCCAATGGACTGTTTAACCCAGATCACTAACCCCCCCGATGCTCAACCTTTATTGCCCCTTATTGCTGGTTGAAAAAAATTTAGGAACCCGGCCCTATGAATTGGATCAGGGACCCAGCTCTCCTGGAACAGTAGGATATCAAAAGTATCAATAAAATCCAGCCAGTCCTCTGAAGCCATACGCCCCTTCAACCCTGCTACATTCCATGATGCTAATTTGAGTGTCACGACCTGACTGGGTGTTGTTGTGCTATGCATGCTACAATGATCCACTCCCAAAGATGAGACTATATTAAATTGGGAACCCTCCACCATGTTGTCATCTTGATGATGATATGCAGAGTCCACCACCTTCTCCTTCTCCATGATGACACCCCCCTGGATAGATACCTTAGTACAGACTCTGTCAGCCCCACCCACTTGGTTACCCAGAACACTCCCGCTGCCAGCTACCGGGTGAAGTCAATCGATACACTCCAGGCCAGAGAGGGGTTCGTAGCGATTAGACAATAAAGGGTACTGCGGGATGTAAGGTGTTCTATCAGCAACATATCTCCTAACAGGTCTTCTAGGGAAGGTATGACTAGAGGGGAACACGCAGAATCGTTTGGGATAAAACTATACAAGGCCCAGGGTCTGCACATCACCCAACCTCCCAAACCTTGCTTCCCTACGCAGGAAATCTACCACCCAGGGATCCTTAAAGGATATAATGATGCAGTCCCCCTCTAGGTCCTTGGTACAGTGGCCCACCCATTCAACTCTTCTCACAAACAATATTTCAGTCGAGGAGGAGGGGGGAAGAGGGCGGTTTTTATTTAGCCAGAATACAACTTTGTTTCTGAGGTCCCCATGTGATTCATTTGAACCCTCCCTAAGTGGGGCAACACCTGTTAGAACTATCGTGTATGGGGTGGCTTCTGAAGGTAGGTCTGTACAGGGGGGGTGGCCGTTTATTTGCTTTCACAAGGGGAATAGGGGGGTTGATGGATCTGCTCCCCTTTACTCCATTACTTATTTTGGGCTGTGATGATGTACTCGGAACACCACTCGCATTATCTTGTACCCGAGTAGCCACAGGAGGTGTTGGGATGTTCGGCTGGCATTGTTGGTTAAATTTAAAAGAAGCCTTCTTTGGCACCTGTAGCAAAGTGGCTGGTACAGGCATACAATCATTATTCCCAGAGCTCCCCCCTGCCACTGAGCCATTGTTTTTGTTAAGATCAGGCTTAGTGGATACTGGTCTAGCAGATGCTGAGGATGGAAGTTTACCTATGGTTACATTTCTCTGGCCTTTAGAATTACTCGAAGAACTAGGATTCCCCAGGGCATTTTGAGGGTTAACTATCTTTTTTAAAAAGCCAGTATTGGTGTTTACAAGAGTCTCAAGTGCGTCCAATTTTAAGGTCATCAAACGTGTTCTTTCAAGTACGGGAAGTAAAAGAGTATTAAACACAGCTTCCATTTTGGCCAGCAGGCTATCATCACTACTATAACAGGTAGGACATGGGTCCGAGGACCCAAAGGGGATATGGGGAGGGCACAGGGGATCATTTAAAACCAAGACAGGGTGTGAGGTGGGGGTGACTTCGGGGATTATGATGGTGGGCTGAGCTGGAGCATTGGGTCTTTGGATCGTAGTAACACCCCCCCCCCTCTGGTGGCCCTTGCATCTTTTCCTTTTGCGGGGTACATTTCTCAGAGAGTCCTCATCCATGGATGAGTCCGACTGAGATTGACTGGCCAGGAGCACACTGCCCTCATCCCCACTACCTTGTATGTCGTCAGGGTTTGAATCACTCTCTGAAGAAGTCAAAGATAGACCATCCCCCTCCACCTCACGGTGCACATCCACCGCGGCTTCGACCAAGTGGTTGCTCGTACTCGGGGCCAGTGCATCAGGGCTGGGTATTGTGGCCAATTTTCCTAATGAAGAGCGTTTCCCGCTAACCAGATCTAATGAAAGCCGTTTTTCGACCATGGCTATCTCTTTTTCAAGAATACCTGTAGCCCTGGTGATAAAGGCGTCTAAGGGGCCAGAGACTACCCCCTTGGTAGTCTGCAGCTGTACAGTGCGTTCCTTTCCAGAACATAAAGGCATGGTTACCACAACAGGTTGATGTTGACACAACGATATGACCAAAAAATATAAAAGAGCAGGGGGGGTGGCCCAACCCAACCACGACCGACCACGGACGGCCATAGACGTCCCGCCCTTGTCCCGGTCCTCTCCCGGGACGCTCCCGTGCAGCGGCAGGCTATTACTGCTAAATACACACAGGGGCGTGACAAGCAGGTAGAGCGGGCCAGGTGTGGCAGGTTGGCCAGGCTGGGACTCCTGGCAAATGGAGTCCCTGCAACTCTGCTCGCAGCCCTGCTAGTGTCCCTCAGCACGCCCCAGCAGTTCTCCAGGTGTCAGCACGAAGTCCGGGGCACCCACTGGTCTCCTCCTCGAAGCGGGACCCGCGCAGCGGGTCCGGCGAGATGTAGCGCAGCTTACAGAGCTGCAGAAGGGTCCGATGGGAACAACCACCAGGCGAGGACCGTTCAAAAGGTTTCCCGCCGGGGAACGGAACAGAAGAGCTTTAATCACACTGGGAGTGCGGGCCAGGTGTGGCAGGTTGGCCAGGCAGGGACTCCTGGGAAATGGAGTCCCTGCAACTCTGTTCGCAGCCCTGCTAGTGTCCCTCAGCACGCCCCAGCAGTCCTCCAGGTGCCAGCACGAAGTCCGGGGCACCCACTGGTCTCCTCCTCGAAGCGGGACCCGTGCAGCGGGTCCGGCGAGATGTAGCGCAGCTTACAGTACAGCTTACAGCTTACAGAGCTGCGGAAGGGTCCGATGGGAACAACCACCAGGCGAGGTCCGTTCAAAAGGTTTCCCGCCGGGGAAAGGAACAGAAGAGCTTTAATCACACTGGGAGAGCGGGCCAGGTGTGGCAGGTTGGCCAGGCAGGGACTCCTGGGAAATGGAGTCCCTGCAACTCTGCTCGCAGCCCTGCTAGTGTCCCTCAGCACGCCCCAGCAGTCCTCCAGGTGTCAGCACGAAGTCCGGGGCACCCACTGGTCTCCTCCTCGAAGCGGGACCCACGCAGCGGGTCCGGCGAGATGTAGCGCAGCTTACAGAGCTGCGGAAGGGTCCGATGGGAACAACCACCAGGCGAGGTCCGTTCAAAAGGTTTCCCTCACTTTTAACTGATCATAGCATGCTTCGTCATTTGATGACCTCTCACGCTGGAGTAGGAACAATGACATTCCAAAAGACTCAACCAAGGGAAGTTATTCTTAACCCTGGCAGTTCTTAGAAATCTGTTGTCAGGACAATACCTTGGGTCTTGTTAGTTTGGCAAGAAAAGAGCTTTAAAAATACTTTGGGGTATACTCGAAACCTTACTGTATTACCGAGTACCTCCAGTATGGTTAAAATCATGAAAACAGGTAATTATGTGAAATGCAATGAATCACTTGACCTAAAAAAGATACTGCAATTACCAGTACCCTTTTGAGGTCAAGTGATTTATTCATAGCTTCCCTTGGTTTAGTCCACTGGAGTGGCATTGTTCCTACTCCAGTGTGAGAGGTCGTCAAATAATGAAGCATGTCATGATAAGTTAAGGGTGAGACGACCTCACAAAAATCATTTGATGACCCTCTGCTTAAGAAGGTCTGAACTGCTGGTGTATAACAGTGACTGAATTACCTTCAAGTAGTTTTGTGTTTTGTATTCGTTTATAGGGGGATATACTCGAGGATGCACCTCCTACTCCCTGTTTTGGGGAAAGATCTATAAAGCAGCTGCCTGGTCCACGCCACATAGTTTTACAAAACATTATTGTGTAGATGTGCCAGCCCACCAACAAGCAAGTGGGGGCCAGGCAGGTTTCCATACACTTTTTCGATCTACTGCAACTCCCTCAGGATAACAACCACGTTTGTGGGAGGACTGCTATACAGTCTATGCACAGCATGTTGCATTTGCAGCCACAGATGCCTCGAACAGAAAATGTAACTCCCCCAGTAAGAATCTGTTAGTGGCATGTAGTGCTGTCGATTCACATGCAACCACCCTTCCCCCTGACACTTTTGTCTGTTGCAGTCATATTTCTCACTTTCTCTTTCTTTGCATGGACATCTTTCTATACAATGCTTCGCTTCACATTCCATCCTTACCCACTGTGCGGGAAAACTAACAGTGGAGTTGATGACCATGCACATTACCAGTAAGAGGAGGAGTCACAGTACCTCGTGACACGAAAGACTTCTTTGAAGAAAAACAACTTTCACTCATCTGGGCCCAACACTAGAAGGCAGGAGTATGCACAGCATGTGAATCTACAGCACTGTATATGCCACAACCAGATGCTTACTTTGTAAGTAACATTTTCCGTTCTGCTGGATAGGTTTGGCAAAGTTAGTGGGTTTTTTTCCCTTTGAGATGTTTGCTAAGTTTCCCAGTTTTAGTTTGCTTTCATCCGTGTAGCTTTTTCTGCATTTTGAGATTATCTTCACTGATGTACAAGATAATTTTCCCTATAATTGAACAATGGCACAATCATAAATGTGTTTAGACTATTTCCCTGTTAGATTAAAATGTATGTGTAGAAAATGTCTGCAAATGGTAAACTTGTGCAGATAGTTTCCCTGCAAGTTTACCTACTGTGACATAAACTATCAAAAAATTCAAGAATTTTATATAAAGGTGGCAAACTATAAAATACTGCAGCCTTCATTTAGTTAGAGAGACTACCATATATCGTTGTAAAGATTTGAGATACCTCAAACTTCCTCCCACTAGCAAGCTTCTTTCTTCAGCTTAGCTTATGCTTGTCTCCTTATAAAGAAGCTCCATTTACTATCCAATATTAAATATTTTCTTTTTTTTTTTTTTTTTTTTTTTTTGAAACCGTTTATTACAATCTCAAATAGTTACAAGTATGGGCCTACAACCGTCTGGCCGGCCGCTAGAGTGGCAGTAGCATATGACATACATACAGAAAAATCTCTTGGCGGTGCAAAAAGGGTAAATCAGGAGATATCAGTAGTGCAGGCCACATAACTCCAAACCAACAATACGGTTTCCTTTTGTCAAAACACAACAACACAAAAACAACCACACCCGCAAGGCAACCCGCAATCCCAAGTGACAGCACGCGCTCCTTAAGTGGGGGACCCCAACCAATCGCCAAACTCTGAAGAGGGGAATGAGAACGGATCAGGGACTGGGGAACCACGTGCCCATGGCTGGGGGAGGGTGTCGGCTAGGGGGACGGAGCTGGCGAAGCAGCCGGCAGCAGCGGCGGCTCGCAAATACCCCCGCGATAGGCGTTCCAGGGGCCCCAGATTTTCACCCACGCCCCAGGCTTACCCCTCGCAACATACACCACCTTTTCACGAAACATACACCAATCCATGTGTTCTTTCCAGGCCGACACCGCCGGAGGCCTCTGGGATCCCCACAGTTGAGCAATGTCACGCTTAGCGATCATGTATCCCAGAGTCACCCACCGCGTCTGCGGAACCGAGTAGTCAGTTGGCTCCCACACATTCAGCAAGCATCTCCTCGCTTCAGGCAACAGCACGACACGCGTAACCACTCGCAGGACCTCATGCACACCACGCCAGAATCGCTCCACCTTTGGGCATTCCCACAGAATATGCAAGAAAGTTGCCAAAGCACCACAGCCACGCTTACACAGTCCATCCTCAGCTAAGCCCATACGTAGAAGCCTTGGCCCCGTCACGTAAACCCGGTGGAGGATCTTAAGCTGGACGAAACGAAGGCGAGCCGGGATGGCCACCTCCTTCGGAGAGGCCACCGCGGACATCCAGTCCTCGTCGTCCAACTCCAGCCCATCGGCAACCCAGGCCTCGCGGAGGCCAGTCAGCAGGCCCGATCGGTCGTTAATCAGTTTTTTATATATAAGGGAGATCGTGCTGTCTGGGACATGGCCATCCAGCACTCTGTCCTCCAGGGGGGAAGACTCCGGAATGGACGCGACATCCGGGAAGACGGAGCCCAGCGCGTGGCGGACTTGTAAGTACCGGAAGTACTCACTGCCTTGCAACTGAAACTCCGTCTGCAGCATCTCGAAAGTTTTGAATCCCCCCCTCGTCCAGAGATCTCCCACTGTGCTGATGCCGATCGTGTCCCATTTCTCGAAACCCTTCGAGGTCCACAAGGAGCCCAACCTCGCCAATGCATATAGCGGTGACGCCCGGGTCAAACGGTCCTTCCACCCCATAGCTGCGTTAGCCGCGTGCCATACACGCACCATGACACGCGTCGGTCCCGTCAGGCGAGGGTCCGGCGCGCCAGAGTAGAGCGCCCGATTGTAGTCGCCACCGGGCAGGAGCATCTTGTCCATTTCAAATGCCGGGTTCAGGGCGGGCCCGTAAAGGCCATGATTAATCGCAGCTAGCTGGGAGGCCCAGTAATACCGTTTAATATCCGGGAGGGCAACCCCCCCATCGTACCACGGGAGCGTCAATTTAGCCAAGGCGATACGTGGCCTCCCGTCCCAGAACAGGCGACGCTGCAAACTCTCCACCTCTCGGAAGTAGCGCGCCGGAACCAAATCCATAGTGTTCTGGAGAGCGTACAGAAAGCGCGGCAACGACATCATTTTAAACAAGGCCGCTCGGCCAAGTGGCGAAAGCGGCAGACGCCGCCAACGCACCACGTCCTCCTTCAAGCGCTGGAGGGGGGGCAGCAAATTCCGCTCGTAGCGGGCCTCCGGGTCCAGAGTAATATATATACCCAGGTACCGAAACCCCTGGGAGGCGATCTGGATCGGACAGTCCCGTGGTAGGACCGGAGCCTCCCCGGCAAGCACATATACACAGGATTTCGCCCAGTTGATGACGAGGCCTGAGTTACGACCGAATGAGCGCAAAACATCAACTAGGACGATCAGTGATTTACGCGGGGAGGCGAGATATAGAAGGATATCATCAGCGTAGAGGGACACACGGTCCTCATGCTCGGGGGTCCAACGGAGACCACGGATGGAAGGGTGCCACCGCAGCCACTCCGCCAGGGGCTCCAGGGCCAGTGCAAACAGGAGAGGCGACAGGGGGCAGCCCTGTCGCGTACCCCGTCCCAATGCGAATGGGGCCGAAGCTCGTCCATTCACCACCACCTGCGCCAATGGGCCGGAATACAACAACTTGACCCAGCTGATGAAGCCCGGTCCGAAGCCAAACTTCGCCAGCATCGCCCAAATGTATGGCCACTCAAGCGTATCAAACGCCATGGTGGCGTCCAAGGACGCCAAGATGGCCGGTTCCCGCACGAACGGAACACGCGCGAGCACCCCGTGCAAGCGTCGCAGATTAAGGGCCGTGTTACGATGGGGTATGAAGCCGGACTGGTCTTGGTGGACCAAGTCGCCCACCACGCCGACCAGCCGGTTGGCCAGCACCTTGGCGAGGATTTTGGGCTCCGCATTCAAGAGCGAGATAGGCCTATAGGATGTGACCCGCTCACGGGGCCTCCCCTCCTTGTGGATCACCACGATCGTGGCCAGACGCTGGTCCGGCGGAAGGGAACCCCGCGAGCAGGCCGCCAGGAACATCGCGCGCAGGTGGGGCGCCAGCACATCCGGTCGCAGCTTGTACAGCTCGATAGGAATGCCATTGGGGCCCATGGCCTTGCCAGATGCGACCGAGCGGATAGCAAGGGCAATTTCGTCCGAGGTGGGAGGAGCGTCCAGCGAATCCCTGTCCTCCACCGAAAGGGAGGGCAGCGCGATGTCCCGAAGCAGGGCATGGGAATCCTCCTCCGAGCAGGGAGAAACCGGGGAGTATACCTCGCGGAAATAATCCGCGAAGCAGGAGACAATGGCGTCCGGCTCGGTAACACATACACCATCCATCCTCTCGATCAACGGAACCACACGACTCGCTCTCTCCTTTTTATCCAACCACGCTATCAATTTACCAGCCTTATCACCCACATCATACAGTCGCCCCTGTTGCTCTCTACTGAGGCCCCTGGCCGCCTCCGTGACGAGGGCCCTATAGGCCGCCTGCTTGAGGTGTAGAACATGCAATGTGGCATCCGTCACCCCGCTCCCCAAGTCACCCTCTAGTTCAGTAAGTTCGGCCTCCACCCGGGTTACCTCCTCCCGCTCGCGCCTCCGGGCGTGGGAGATAACGGAGAGGGCCTCCCCCCTAAGAACTACCTTAAAAGCCTCCCAAAGGGAGATGGCAGAAGGGACAGACCCCACATTCTCCTCAAAGTACCGCTGCAAGGATTTGATCAATTCGGCTCGAATAGTGGGGTCGCGCAGGTACCAGGCATTGATCGGGGCTACCCTGCCCTCCCCCCTCGGGAAGACATCAAGATGCAGCAGTAGTGGGGAGTGATCTGAAATACCCCGCGCCAAATGGCGCACCTCTCCCTCCCAGCATAGGCCGCAGGAACAAGGACATAATCAAGCCGCGAGAGGCTACCATGGGCACCCGAGTGGAAGGTGTATTGCAGCTGCGCGGGATGCTTTAGTCGCCAGCAATCCACCAATCCTAGTGTATCTAAGAGGCCGGACAGCCACGCCTGTGCCCGGGGGAGGTCCCTTGGGGGATGACGATCCATAGACCCTGAAGCCACCGCATTGAAGTCCCCCCCAACTACCAGAAGCCCATCCGGGAGGTCAAGGAGGAGGCGCCCCAGGTCCGCAAACGTGGTAGATTGCAACCCCGGTGGAACGTACACTGATACAAAAACGACCACTCTGCCCTCCATTCTACCCACCAAGACAGTGTAACGTCCCCTCTCATCATGGCGCACCTCATCAATCTCCAATGGGAGCGAGTTCTTAATCATGATGCCCACCCCCCGCGAGCCCGAGGTGAAGCCCGAATGGGCCACCAAGCGATAGCCTCTCCGATTCATGGCATGAAAGGAATTACCTATAAGGTGTGTCTCCTGCAGGAAGATCACATCTGGTGAAATGCGTTTCAGATACTGCAGGACCACACCACGCTTAATCCTATCCCCCAGTCCGTTAACGTTCCATGATAACACAGTCAGGTCCCTACCCCCCATCATACATGGAAGCCATCAATCGTCCCCCAAAGAGCATCTCAAAAACAACAATACAGTAAAGGGTTCGCCTTGCGGTGCAAACAAACAACACTCCACCCCCACCCACCCATCCCAACAGAACTCCCCCCTCCCTGCACCCCTGCATGAGCCCAGACAGCCCCCCCAAAGTGCAGTGTGCCTGTCGCCCCATAGATGAAAAACTAACTAGTCCCCCAGAGGAGGAGGGAAAGCCCCCAACGGACCCCGTACGACCTCCATAGGAGGGGAACATACACGATCAGTGAATGGTAACCAAAATGTTGTCCAGAGCAAGGCCTACTATTCACCCCTCAGTTCTGATCCGGCGAGCCCTCCCCGCCAACCGCACCCCCCCCACACCCCCGGCCCCGATCCCCAGGCAGAGTATCCAACCAGTCCCCAACCGCCTCGGGACGGTCAAAAAAGTGCGTGCGACCATCCACCTCCACCCTCAGCTTAGCTGGAAAAAGCATTGAGTACTTAAGGTTCATGTCCCGTAGGCGACGTTTAACTCCGAGAAAACTCAGTCTCTGCTTTTGGACCGTCGGAGTAAAGTCAGGGTAGAAATTCACGTCCATATTATCAAGCTTGACCGGTCCCTGTAGCCTGGAAGTCTGCAAGATAGCGTCTCTGTCCCGAAAGTTAAAAATCCGGGCAATGAGAGGCCGCGGCGGAGCTCCGACCTTAGGTCTTCCTCCGGGGACCCTGTGAGCACGTTCCACCGCAAAAAGTTTACTCAGCCCCCGGGGCTGGAGATGGGTGAGGATCAGGTCTTCCACAAACAAATCTGCCGCCTCCTCCTCCCGCCCCTCCGGCACCCCGACAATACGAACGTTGTTCCTCCGGGCCCGACCCTCGGCGTCCTCCAGTCGACGGTCCATCATGGCGCTCGCCTGGCCAAGCCGGTGCATCTCCTTTTGAAGGGCCGCCACGTCTGTAGTGAGACTTGAGGTGGTGTGGGCCAGGGAATCGACCCGATCATTTGTTTTAGACAAGTCAGCTCTCACCAGGCCCACCTCCACCAGGGCCGAGTCTATCTTCTGCGCCAGAGTATCAAAGCGCTGGTCCACCGAGGCCTTCATCTCGGCAATGGCGCCCATGACGTCCCGGAGGGTCAGATCCGTGGGTTGAGCAGATGCCTCAGTCGGGCCCGCGGGGGATGTACGCTGTGCCTCTGGGGATCCCTTCTGGAGGGTGTAGCGGTCCATACTGTTTGACTGATGTGCCGGGCCGCGGCGGGTCGATTTCACCTTGGCCCGGTCGCCATCTTGCTTTGTGGACATGTCGCACTCCCAAAGTCGTGCCAATCTCCTCGAAAGGGCCGATAAACCAGTTCACGGGTTCCGGGGGGGGTGACCACCGGACCGCAGGACAACTCACAGCCGGCGGGTCAGCCGGGCACAGGGGCAAGGCCACACCACCGCACCCCGCTCCGCAACCCTACCTCGCCTGAGGGCAAGGAGGGCGCAAAAGCGAAAGTGAAAGCGCGGGGTACGCGAGTCGCCCAGCCCTGCCCGCCGTTGTTGTTCGCTTTGTCCCCGGATCGCCCCACAACTCCAATACGGGGGGCCGGCGCGGAGAAGGCCGCAATCTTCGATCGGTGCTCCCACCAGTGTCCGGGGTCCGATTCGAAAACGGAAAACGGGTGCCGCCTCAGCTCGGGTACACAGACACAGTCCCCTCGTCAAGGACAGGATATAATCAGGATTAATTCAGGAGGTCGCGGAGGTCCTCGGGAGCTTCGCACCTACGCGGCCATCTTGGTTGCGCGCTAGGCTCCTCCCTCCCAATATTAAATATTTAATATTAAGTACTGTTAGATTCTGTTCTCACTTTAAAATGGGATAGGACCTGGTGGGACTTTGCCCTTCAGTCCAAGCTACTTGAACAATGCTTGCAGTTTACATGTTTTCATATTTCTTTATATCATCTCTTTTTAAAGCCAAGACCTCATGCCCAAGTTAACTTGTAAATAGTACAATGTTGCTTCTGAACATCAACTTCAGTGCATGTAAGGAACTGTGTGCACAGCTTGTGTCTGACACCCCCATAAATGAGTTGGCTGTTAAAGTTGTCCATCGACGTAAACAACTGTTGGATGCACAGGGAACAAAAACATATTATTTGTGATGAATATCATGAAACCCTGTGCTGTCAGCTCGCTTTAAGCCAATCATTGTGCTTCTTTGAGGTTCACCTCCTGAAATTTCAGAAACATCCAAAATCACTACACCAGTCGTTTACTGCCCTGTCCCACAATCCAACACCTGATATTGGTATGCATTTCACTCCCAAGGTACTTTTTGACTCAGACACATCGATCCATGCCAGGATGGCACATCTAAAAAAAATAGCATACTGGCTCTCCTTCCACTCCTCAAATAATTCCTAAACCAATTTCTTCACCAACACCATGTCCTGTGTTGAAAACGAGAGCAAGGTTCAGGGTAGTCGAAACACCACATAAAAATGTGCTATCATCTGCCATCCCACAAACCAACAAAAATCTACCAATATCAGCCACTTGTTTATCATCGAAAGCTTCAATACATTGATAAACACAGAATATCTCTGCCTGTGTGCAGGATCCTAGAACACTTTCATTATTTATTTTCAGAAATCCATTCTAAACATTATCTATCTCAGGACATGTCCACTTTTTTAAATAATCTTAATTAAGAATCATCTTAAACAAGTAAATGGCCTAAACAAAACAATTATTTTGATTTACTGAATGAAGATGAAATAAGCAGCAGCCTTATTAAAGAAGAAGTTGACAGTGTTGTTTCAATACAGCTGATTCTTACAGAGCCCAATGATGTGTTGGCAATGTCAGTTAGAACTAGAGTATTTTTAGGTTTGACTTGTGTGTTATTTGCACAAGTCATAGCAAACCTATGGTATTCTCTGGTTACTTTCAAGTTGGTCTCCTTCAGCTATTGACTCGTTTTGCACTGTAACCTTCAGCCATTTGTTTGTCACATTGTAAATCACATCTTCGCTCAGGCCACAGGGATACTTTGGTCTCAAAGTTCTTATGTGAACTGTTGTGGTGTTTCCTTCTGCATTGTGTATTGCTTGATTAATTATTTTAAATTCAGGGTATGACCTAATGGCACTTGGATGCAGGAGACCTAACACAAGCATCTGAAAATTAATGCTACAGAAAAATAGATTACTTAATGTTCAAGGCATATGTGGCTTTAGATACACATGCTTTGCATAAGTCTGCCATCTAGTATTAGGCTTGGATGATTACAAGTTGTTTTTCTTCGAAGAATTCTCTTAGAGGTGCAAGTCTGTGTGACTCCTCCCTTCAGTAACAATGCTCATGTGCATCACCTCCATCTTTAGATTGTTTTTTTTAATGCTGAAGAGTTTGGATGTACTCCCTCTTGCTCCGGTTCGAGATTGTCATTTCGGCCTCTGTTCCTTTAGCTAGTTATCTACATTTGACGGTATTGTTTCTAGTGGGTAGTTTATACTACATCTCAAATATCTTCAACAGGTCGGGATTGTCAAATAACCTCTCGACCTTCGGGCCATGCTTGACTCCATTGTTTCCACTTGGTCAGTTCACTAACAAAATGAGCTGCTAATCAACTGCTCTCCGTTCCGTTTCTGTCCACAGGGCCACTCCAAATATCCCCATACAGAACTGCATTCGGTCTGTAACCTATGCCTCTCACCTGTGCATAAAGAAGTGTGCAAATCATTCCGGTCGAAGAAAACTCTTCACGATTAACCTGCGCGCCGTCTCGAGATGCAGTGCAGAAACACCGACGACACGCCAGATATCTTTGATCTGCAACACAATCAAGATGAGGAGGCATCTGCAGCCCAAGAAGGATCCATCTCCATCCACAGTTCCGAATCGGAACAGGAACAAGACTCAGAAATGGTAGAATTCTTCCAAGAGCGTTGGATTGTGAGTACCTTTGACCCGAAACATAAAAAGTCACTTTCCACCGGCAAACCTGCTCACGGGCCCCCACTGCATAAAAGCCATGGCGCACACCAAAAAACATCTTCGGAAGCCACACCTTCAGGCTCGGCACCAAAAGTACGGCTTTCAGAAGGAGCCTCCACCTCCCGAATGTAACAAAGGAGTCTTCGGACCAAAACAAAAAAATTCTGATTCGGAACCAAGCGGTTATACCGTGAAACCAAAAGCAATTTCAGCACCAAAAGGTTTCATTTTTGGTCCCAAAACTTTCATCGTCTGAATAAAATCGCCTCCACAACCGATTCTCAAGGATGAAAAGACACATTGGGGTTGAAATTAGAAGCATTAATAAAGTGAAAAAAGGAGCATGATGACTACTTAAAGGGGTAGAAGATCTCACTCTGTCTCTCGGGTGACTCGGGGGGGGGGGGGGGGGGAGGCCAGCTGCGGTAGAGCGAGGTCAAGACTGAAAAATCAGAGCTGAGACTAACGGCAGCGCCAGAGCCATTGGAGGAGCCTTCAGCTTTGGAGAGGACTTATGAGACCTCCTTCCAGAGAGATGTTCGAGGCCGATACCTTGAGAGACTGGCAGGATGTTCACGCAGATTCACCAACCAGAGGAGGGTATAGACACATACCCCTCGAGGTCCTCGCAATCCAGACAATATCTTGGTGTACAGTTTAGTAGTCAAGCGGGTGACAGACACCCACAGCATCAAGTTAAAGAGGGAACAAAGTGAATCTGGTTTCCTCCTGGAGACTCTGCTGCCTTTGCCGATAAATAGCCAGTTCCTGCTGATGCTTCCAAGTGTGCCTGGTCTGAGAATGGAAGCCCTCAATGAACCAGCTACAGTGAAGACTGTTACTCCACATGTGGGGAAAAGGTACAGATCTTTCACAATAAACCCAGCTTGTAAGTGCACAGTGGCCTGGGAATAGGGTCTTTTTTACAGTGAGTTCTGTGACCTTGAGTCAGGAAGTAACATGAAATTAACTTTAGCATGCACCTGGGCATAAAGGAACCCAAGAGAGACCAAATACCCGCTTTTCTACTGCCATACTTTCAGAAAACTGTCAGACAAGTTACAAGTTAGATGGTTTGAGCAGGGCCCCACTTGGTATTCTTACTAATTATGGGAGTACACTTTGAGAGGGTGAGGGTTGGCATTGTTTGTGCAAATACATACTTGTTGTGGTGGATCATACCACTTGAACCTTAAGTTTGTGCTTCTGAGACGCACTACTGACTCACTGCTAGTTAGGGCCATCCAGGAGATCTTTAGCAGAGTCAGATGCCACTGGACTATAGTTTCTGAAAAGTGGACAAACTTCATGTCTTCATACATAAAGGCTGTGTGTAAGGAAGTGAGCGTAACATACTGTGTCTCCATTTGTTATCCTAGACAATTTGGTTATTGGAATGATTCAGCAAAACCTTGAAGAGAATGATGGGAGTGTTGGAAGATCCACCTCCCCCGACTGCCCCATGAAGAAGTGGCACATTCTCCTGCTATGCCTTCCTATTGGTTATAGATAGAGAGGTGCCACAGAAAGGTATGGGGTTTAATCCACTTTGAGTTATTCTGGGGTTACCTTGTCTGATAGCCTTCACTTTCGTGAGTAAGGGGTTGGAGGACAATCCATGGAATTGTGTGCTGCCCATACTTACATTTTTTTTAAATAAAACAAATGTCAGCCTTTAAGAATGGATGTGGAGATGGTATTACCAGAAGGCGTACCTTGCTCCTACCCAGAGGGTTAAGATGTCTAGTTACTGACTCTTTCCCTCGCCAGTTGATGACAAATGTGTAGCCTTGAAAAAAGGCCGAAGTGGATCTCCAAGGCCAACTACTACGTTCTGATGGTTTCTCTCAGGGATCCCAATCGGATGCTTTATTTTAATAGGCCGAAGCCCTTCTTTAGATGAAAGGTTGATTGCACTGATGATAGTTACAAGGTTGAAGACAACAGTGAGTCTCCCGACCTGTGGCCCATGCATGCAAATGCAAAGAATGGCTCAGCACGGAGACTGTAAAACAGAGTGGCCACTTTTCCCACTTGTTTTCTCTGACCTACGGTTGGCACCTGTGTCCATGAGACAAACACAGGGGGTAGTCTTCCATAAAGCACAACACACAAGGAATTTTTTACTGGGTGTGGGATTGCTTTAATTGGTGAATACTATGTATTATTGAAGGCTCTTGTAGCCCATGGTCTAGCACATTAGAGCTGGTACCCAAGTAGGAGTCAACAGATGTGAGCTTATGCGTAAACTGCAGTGACATGAACACTGTTACAAAGACAGGCTGACACCCTTACCATCGAGCTGATTTGGTGGACAGATAGGCGGGAGCAAAGCTTCTCAATATTTGTTTTACCAGTAGCCACACTACAATATCATCCAGGGAAAACACCCACAAAGCTATGCTTTTTGATCCCGATCCCTTTTGTCTGGTATTACTTACCTTTATGTAACCCACCCACAAAGATCAAGCATGAAGGACTAATGTTGCAAAAGCAAGAATAACTTTGGCCACAAAAAACACTTAAAACTCCTTACTTATTGTAAGGCTTAGACCTGACATTGCAAAGTCTTAGAAATAATGGTACTTGAAAATGGACTAATCAAATGATTGAAATACTATACAACTTCCCTGTCTAGAATCAGAATCTATAAATTAGATAATGCTTGTTTCTGATCTTCAGTGTGGCTAGGAAGGGCTTCTTTTTCTCACCAGTCTGATTTACAATGGGCATTGACACATTGTTCTGGTGAAGCAGAGTTGCTTGCACAATGGTATGGAACTATGCCCTGTCATTAATGTGCAGTGCCACTCAAATATGCTCATTTGGTTAAGTCAATTCACCTTCGACTAGTCATGTCTAGCTTACTTTCCACAATGGACTTATTCAGATCTGTGGCTGACCTAAAGACACAATGACTTAAAATGGTTTCTCCTTATGACTTAAACGAAAACATTTACGAATTACACCTTTGACTTGCTCGCCTCAAATAACAACATACTTGATATTATGTATCACTTCAGATGCAAAATCCTTTTGAGAGCAAAAGTTCGGAAAAATGAAAGCTGGGATAAATCTGAATTTATCCAAAATGGGTAGAATTGCATAAACAAAAGAGTGTTTATTCCTCATAGCCCAAATACTACACATTATTATTTGCTATTGGAAGTAGAAAGGCACCTGCAGTATGCTAATAGAAACAACAAGGGCAGAAGATCATGTTCTAAAATAGCTTACCCTTTGGTAAACTTGCATATCTCTATAACATTGGTGTAGGAAAGTGCCCCTTTTGGACATGGTCACCCGGACTTTTTGCCTGGTGCCTGATGCAATTTTGACAGAAGTGCACTGGGTTCCTACTATCCAGGTCCTCAGTGCCTGATCTCTTTCCCTAAAACTGTACAATTCCCCCCCCCCGCCCCATTGCCAATACCTTTAGCACCCCTGTAAGTCCCTAGTAAATGGTACCCCTGGTACCTAGGCCATGAAGGCTAAAGAGGGTCCCTAAGGGCTGCAGCATGTATTTTGCTACTCTAAGGGACTCCACACCACACTCCTGCAAACTGCCTTTGCAGGCTGTGTGACATGGTGCAGAGGAAAGTGAAGACACAACATGGCACACCTCTAGTGTGCCATTCCTGTAGACCCTGCATGCAATGTATTTGTCACCCCTTTAGCATGCCTTACAGCCCTAAGGCAGGGTGTGTTAAATTTCTTGTGAGGATATATCTGCATGACAAGATATGCCCCTGTGATGTCTAAGTAGATTATTGGACATTGCCATTGAACAGGGAGCCAATCTTGAGTGTATTTTACTGGGCACTGGTGATTATGAGCTTCCCAGCTACACGATGGCTTCACTGAAACCAAACATGTTTGGTATCAAACATCTCTTATTAATAAACTCTCACTGATTCCATTGATGGTTTTATTAATGCATGCACCCAGAGGGTACCTTAGAGGTACTCCCTGAAAACCTACCAACCTCTAGTGTGCTGTCTGACTGCTGCAGATCAGCCTGCCACCATAGACCGGTTTCTGCCCCTCTACAGGTTAGAGCCCATGCTCTCTGAGGGCAGAAACAATGCCTGCTCTGGCTGGAGGTGTTCGCTCCTCCTCCAAGCAAGATGGCTAACAATCAGCATATCAAGGCAGGAGGCTTCAAAGGCCTCTACCATTTTTGATATGTGACCGTGCGATCCCGGCTTCCCCCAGACTTGGGAGATGCCACGCCCTGCCCTGAGGCCCACTTGGCACCAGGATAGGTGGGAACATTAGCTAGTCAGGAGACGTGCTCACTATCAGGCCAGCTCCACCCCTAAAGTGGGCTACCTGATGTGAATTAAAAAAATTAGAATTCCACTATCTTGATATTTGGTGGAATTAAGCTCAATGGGTCAGGGCTAAGCCCACTTTCCACAAGAATTGGTCATATGGGGGGGGGGGTAAATAGCACATTGGCTACTACCTTCCACTCATTTAACACCCCTAAATTGAGTATTTAGGTGGCATCCCTGATGCCAGGAATTTAAATTTGATGGACCCAGAAAAAGAGGACAAAGAAGAGCTGCTAAAACAAGAACTGAAGACTTGCAGTGGGCGTTTTGGCTCCAACCCTGCCTACACCAGTCGCAACAATCACAAAGAAACCTACTCGTCGTGCAGCTGAAACTCTACCAAGAAACCCCGGCAGACTGCCAGCCCTTCGCAAATTGCCAGCAATCTTCCTTGGAGTAGAAGAGATATTTCCCTGCAGTCTGCCGGCACCAAAACAGCAGAGTCTGGTTCACCGTGCTGCCACTCCCCAGTCGTATCGACACCGCAGTCACCCAGGAAGAGGTCACCATGCTCCAAGAGGTCGGATCCGTCTCCCCACCAAGTGAGAAGACTCCAGGACCAACTGGAGCCGCACAGCACCAATTCCTGGGGTATCGGACCCCATGCAGCAACCAAGGGCTAATTAAGTCCAATTGGGACTTTAACAGCACCAAAACCAAGCAGCCGTCTAAGGACATCAGCACTGCAGAGAAACCCACTTTAAGAGTAACCCAGATGTACTGATTTTTGCACGCTGAACTGCCGAGACCGACAACCACAATGCCCTATGACACAACTGCCCCAGCTCTAGTTCCTAAGAACCTGTTGTTCCCGCTTGCATCCCAGAACCCTTGTAAACCGAGCTCCCGGACTTGTCCCCAAGTCTCTCTCTGCATCCTGTTTTTAGGTAGCCCCCCTCTCTTCTTTGGTGTAGCATTTAAAGCTACCACCCCCACCAGCACTTCTGCACCCGGATGCCCCAGGGAAGGTGAACTCTAACTGCTGGTAGTACTTTGGACCTTAGCCCCCTACCACCTTAAGTCCTGAAGGGGACCCCCGGAAACCTACTGCGAGTACCTGTATAAGGTGTATATATATGTTTTTTTCTCCCATAGGAAAGCGTTACACATAAAGACACTTTTTAGTGAACATTTTACTTACCTGTGAAATTCAATGTTTTAAAAAAGTACTTACCTGATAACTAAGTTCTTAATATCAGAATTTATATAAACATGCGAGTTATTTTTCTAAATTGTCTTGGATTTATTCTTTGAAGGTGTCTCTCATTTATTGGCTCTTTAAGTACAACAAATGCTTAGCACTACCCTCTGATAAGCCTAAACTGCTCTCCCACACTACCATAAAAGAGAGCATTTAGTGTTATCATTTTTGCCTCTGTAAACCAATAAGGGTTGCCTGGACTCTCTGTACAGTGTACCTCGTTTTGGTATACTGTAAAGAGAGCCAGCTTCCTACAGTTGGTATGCATACCAGCAGCAATAAGTAGACCACAAACAGTAAGTTAACCGCAACAAGAAAATATTTTAGATGGTCATGCACCGCAACCAACCTTTCCCGCACAGTACATAGTAGAACCACACACACTCCAGCCAAACTTACAGGTCATCCTGTAATTTGCTCCTGACAGTTTCTGTGCAGCAGTTTCCCACTGGTGACAGGTTAATTCTTTGTGGCAATTTTCCAAATGCCTGACTGCATAAACTATCCATAAGCCCTGTAATTCTTACCGCCAACAGAATGGTGTTATGGGTTCGGAATCTGATTGAATGTGTATAGATTCACCATCCCAGTGACTAAGGACATGACGCAGGAAGCACGCATTACTCAGTCACACTTTTAACAAATGTGAGAATTACCTCCATAGCTTACATGCATGATAGGATAGTTTTTAAAGCACTCGAATGCCAAGGCGTCTTGGCGCTGAGAGGTGAGATATAGGGACTGCATCAGCTAAGCCTAATCTTGGTTCTGCGGGAACAACCAGGTCTTTAACAATTTCCTGAAATGTTGCCTGTCAGATAGTAGCCTCATGGTGATGGGCAGCTGATTCCACAGCTTGCCTACACAGTGTGATAGACTCCTGCCACCCCATCTGACTCTGCGAATTTTAGAGATACAGATGAGGCCGAGGTTTGTAGATCTCAAGTTTCTTGTGGGTGTATACCAGGAAAACAGTCTCTGGAGATCAGCAGTCCCTCCGCCATTTAGTGCCTTATGCACCATGCAGAGGGCCTTAAATTCTATCCTCTGCTGAATAGGGAGCCAGTGTAGTGACCTGATGGCAGCAGAGTTGGGGGGGCCTCTAGGAATGTTTAATAGCAGGCGAGCAGCAGCATTTTGTATAGATTGTAGTTTTGCCCTCTGTGCCTTATCAATCCCCATGAAAAGTGCATTACAGTAATCTATCTTTGAAAGAATAAGGGCCACTACCACCGTTTTCCTTAGTTCCTTAGGTATGAAGGGTAAGATCTTCCAGAGGATCTTCAATAAAAAGAAGCAGGAGGCGGATACCCGGTTGACCTGAGCCACAAAATTAAGCCGGTCATCAAAGATGACCCCTGAATTCTTGGCCTTGATCGTTGGACCAGGACATTCGCCAGCTTCCGTCGGCCACCAGGTTTGATTCCACAAGGATTGACAGTTGCCAAACTCCATCACCTCCGTTTTATTGGTGTTAATCTTAAGATAGTTATGACTCATCCAGCTCATGATGTGCGTCAGACAAGCATGAAAGCTAACCGCAGGGGACTCGGACTATTTAGATACAGTTATGACAATCTGTGAGTCGTCTGCGTACGAGGCCAGGGTGAAGCCATGCTCTCTGATGAGCCGGCGAGTGGGGTGACATATATATTTAATAGAGTCGACAGTGCAGATCCTTGTGGCACTCCACAAGGGAGATGAAATGATTCGGATTGCAGATTTTCCTAGTGTATGGTCTGTTCCCTCGAAGCCAGAAAGGAGGAAAGAAGGGCCAGAGCCGTGTCCCCAATTCCCACCGCCTTCAGCCGCCGTACTAACACCTCATGGTTCACGGTGTCAAATGCTGCTGATAGGTCTAAGAGGATGAGGACGGCTCTTGGTGTGTTTCCAGTCGTCTGGGAAGGTAGCGGTTTCGATGGAGCAGCGGAGCTGGGGGACGATGGCGGCTGCTCTGAGGAAGATGTGGTGCGGGCATGGGTCCATCGGGGCCCCTGAGTGGATGCTCTTCATTATCTTGAGCGTGTCCTCTGTCGTGAGCAGGGTCCAGCAAAAGGTGCCCTCTGCATCAATGTGTTCAGAACACAAGGCAGATTTTGGAAAACTTTGCACAATATATACACACACATTCACCTTTATAAATATATATTGCAAAGTAATTGTAAAGCTGGTAATTTAATATATACATTTAATTACTCGCATTATCTTAATAAAAAGTTTTGATAAAAAAAAAAATTACTCGCGTTGTAGAGACTATTGTTCGGTAGTAACTCCGGGTGTAAAAGTATGAAAAATGAATTCCGATGTGCTCCTGCAATGTAGTTGATGTGATATAATTGTACCTCGTTGTAATAACTGCTATGTTTCTGGGGTGTACTATGGAATATTAAACTGCAGTTAGCTGAACGCAGACAGCGGAATTTGTGTTTACTTGGCACTCTTGCAGAGCCTACTCATTCTAGGCATGGATAACATGAGAACATAGTTTTAGTATTTTAGTAGAAGGATATTGGAATCAGTCTTCCAGTTTTAGACTATATGCACGTTAAGTATAAACTGATACTCTGTACGTGTTTGATCCCTGTACAGTAGCAGAATGAGTGTTATTCAGATGAAAGTGGACAATGGGTGTAAAGCTATGTCCTTGGAATGCTTTTCAATTGCATTGTATTGAAGTAGGATATGCAAAAATATATTTTTCTGAAGCAGCACATGCATACAGTAAAACTGTTTTGCATCTCATCTTGTGCAATGCAAAATTATTTGATGGTGCTTGCAAAATCTAGGTGGGGTTCAAATGTACTAGATGTAAAAGAGTTTTCTAATGTTTCTAGGTAGATGTTCAACCTGATCAAAATAGTTTAATAGAAAATAAAAATGTAGACACTAACCATAGATCACTATTCTTTAAACTGGTGTCAAGCAGATGTTCGACAGTTATCTAATACAAAACCCAATTAAGAAAGAATAATACTTAAAAGTGCAATTTTACAGGACCTAGGTAATATGCATACCATTAATAATTTGAACTATTTTTACAGTTTTTGGGGAGGGAAATGTAGTTACACTCATGTTATGAGAATTAGTTAAAGAAAACTATTAAAATGAAGAGTATTTTAGAAATTCCTATAAAGCACTGCCTTTTTCCAAATACGGGGGCCTAAAGGTGTGCGCATTTTCCTTTTAGTTTTTGAGTGAATGCATTATGTTTTTAATGAGGTCATTCATGTTGTGTATTACAGTGATGATAGTGCCAGCTGTACAATTGAGTTCAAAGTTAAGGTGCCTCAGTGTGTTGATTTTCTTTCATCTGAATTCTATTTGCTTTCCCTCCTCACAGTTGATGTGTCTATGTGGCACCCTGTGCACCAGTACACCTCTGCCTCTGAATGGCCCCTCATGGTGGTAAGTTTTCGTCTCTACTTTTCTTTCTGCTCTTTTCTTTTGTTGGCACCTTTTGGTTTTGTAGTGTATTTGCAATCTAGACCATGGTGCCTATATATATCTCTATATATATATATCCTAGCCAGTAGGCACTGTAGTACTACACAGTCAAAGGCAAGCGTACAGTCAACTAGTGATAGGAGGGGTGGTTTGTGTACTGCTACTGCATTGGAATGTAGTTTTCTTTAAAGAGTTGTGCCTTCAACTCTTTCCAAAATTGGAGCAGTATTCGGGCAGTCGTCGTGGATACTGGGATGTTGTTCCAGGTCCTGGGTCCATAAATGGGAAGGCCGGCTGCCTTATTTGTTCCTTCTATACTTCTTAACCTCCATTCTGATGATGTCTGTGCTGGTGTACTTAGAACAACAAGAGATAAGCTTTACTGCAAGATGAGCAGAGTTTCTGGTTGCGATGGCTTTGTAAATTATGGTTCTGGTTTTGAAGATGGTGCGGGTAAGCAAGAGAGTCAAAAGAGTGCCCTCAGGGTGGTGGTGATGTGATCATATTTCTTCAGGCCCTGTATGAGGTATGATGTGGTTTACATGATGCCCTAAAGGGGTGCTAGCGTCCAGGGAATAGGGCCTTTTCACCATCCAGATGCAAGAGTGCAAGGTCTTGACCAGCAGTTCTGAAGTCACTTTCTGGAAGAAACGGTTTCAGTTTAGTTAGAAGTAAGAGCTCGTACCTGGCCATCTTTGGTTTTGTGTTATTTTTTTATTTTTTTTAGGGCAATGTGTTTCTTGAGGGTGATGTTGGGTTCCAAGGTGAATTCAATTGAACTGCCACTGGGTCAAAGTTGGTGTTCAAAGCCATCCAGGTTTGTGTCATTGAGACACCTTTGTACACTTTCTTATTTGTTATTCCTGCTAACAAAATGGATAGGTTCCTGCTCCAGCGAATAATTTTAAGTAATGTGTTGTGTCAATAGAAAAGTGAAATCTAATGGAAGGCATTTGCAGGAGGTGGCTGTGTGATGTGGAAAGAGCTAAATAAAGGAGTTGTGACTCCCAACGAATGAACGGTCTACGAAGGAAGCAGAAAACACTATTGCTAGAATTAATCACTACTATTACAGGAACCGCATGATGAGAGATGATTTGGAGTTTCATGAACTATTAAGGAGCGGGCAGACAGAAGTAAGAATGGTGTGAGAGACACTGTTATAAACAGAGTGAGCGGTTGATTGGAAGCAGGAACTGTTGAAGATGAGTGTTGGTAATATCAGAGAGAACCATCGAGCAAGAAATGTTGAACCAAAGAGAACCTGTAGCTTTGATGGAGATTCTCATGGAGTAGAGAGAGCTAGTAATTAGGAAGGCATAGTGAAAAGAGGGATGGAAACTCGTGAGATGAAAATGGGCAAAGTAACTAGTCAAGTTATGAAAAAGATGCAAAAAGGTGAGGGACAACAAACAGCTAGGTATCTGATAGAGCGGGGGCTCCAGAAGAGCTGGATGTGAGAGCAGCAGGCAAAAAGAGTGACATGCTCGGAGTTCGAGATGCCACGAGCTACTGCAAAGCAGTGGGCAGTCAGGAAAGGCAGCAATAGCTATAACTGCTGATTAGAAGATAGTAACAATTGCTGTGGATACATTGGGACAGAAACACAGAGGGAAAGAAAGCAGGTACATTTATAAAAGAAAAAACTGTTTACCGAACAGCAACACCGCAGCACAAATGGTTCTTGAGGAGAAGGGGCAGAAGAATAAGATCACTTGTGACGAAAGTGGTTAAGAAGAGTTTGAAACCCTAGCGAAAATGAGGCAAGAAGGGCAGAAACTGCTAAGAAGGGGGGCAAAAAATGTAATAGCTACTGAGAAGAAAGGAGCTGACAGAAAAGCTAATAACAGCAACAGTTGCCATGTGGAGCAGAAATGGAAAACTAAGATGAGGTGTGTAGGTGGGGTTGGAGGGGAATACATGATAGATTTGTCACTTACAAGGAAGGGTGATCTAGTTGCTGAAGAGAGATGAAGGCAAAATCGAAGGGTAGCTCTCAGAACCTTAACAGTAATTACACTTGGTCTAAAATGTACTCCTGATAGCTGTTCTTTCCTCCTGCAGTTTTATATGGTGATGGTCATTGTGTACGTCTTTTATGGTGTGCTGTGGTTAATGCTGCTGCTTTGCTACTGGCGTGACATCTTGCGTATCCAGTATTGGATTGGAGGCGTTATCCTGCTGGGATTGCTTGAAAAAGTTGTCTTCTATGCGGAGTTCAAGAACATCCAAACCCATGGAGAATCAGGTAAGACCCTTCCAGGAGGGAAGCCCATGACAGATGGGTCTGATGCTTTCAGGAATAATAGGAAGCCACATGAAAAAACACAGCATCTATATGTTCATATTTTAAATGCAGATCCCTAGTTTGTGATAGAAATGCTTGAGACTATGCCTTGGTCACTTTCTGAGAAATAGCCTCCGCCCTTAGCTGCTTTGCTGTTATGTCCTGCCACTTCATGGAATGTCTTGTGTAACTGTTAATAGATGTCCCTGTATTGTCTCTTGAGAATATATGATTTGTGAGTGTGGATTCCACCTGGTAACAGTTAGAGGGCCTAGTATGAGGTGGGTTGTTCTAAGATCACTATTTTAAAACTCCATTACATTAAACCTACTTAAGATATTCTGTACCTTTAAGTAGTTAATAAACCTGTTTATTGTACCTGAAAACGTATGGAGAGTGAGAGAAGAGTGCAGCAATGCATCATCGACATACTTTGGTTCACTGTTGATTGAACCAAGGGAGTGATGTAATTTCTGTGTCAATCTCGTTGCCTGAGCAATAAGTGGAACTTTTGCACAAAGATGCAAAATAAAAGACAATTGATAAAAAGCCCCAGCACCGCTTTGTATAAATGTGGCGTTCATTACTGTAACTTTTTCTGTACAGCCATATATTTTTCTTCCAGTGAGCCTGATAGTTATGTTTACCAACGTGTGATAATCCAGCTAGTAATATCTTTTTACCAGGGCAGCAGGAAGTCCTCTTCTGTTTCCTAGTTCTTCGCAGTGCATACTTTAACTTTCCTTTACGCAAAAGCCAAATGCATTATTTTAGATTTCATTTAAGTTTGTGTAGTAAACTATGCAAATATTTATAAGTGGTCTTACTGTAAAAAAAATTCAGAGGGAGGAAAGGGTGGTTGTTTACCACTGTTGTCCCAGAACAATAATACTATTGTTCTCCAGAAGTTACTCCCTTTGGGCACTTAACCTTCTTTATGGAGCAAAGGTAAGCACTCAAACCTTACTCTAGTGGTTGTTCGAGAATCTCATACCCTGAAACACAGTAAATACCAGTTAATGTCACTGTCCACTAGGTGCTTTAAAGGTAAAGTATAAAAGGACTTTGATGGCAAAAAGAACAGTTAAAATTTGGATCAACCAAAAGAAATAGAACATAGTAGCATCCTCTGTGGCTGAAAAAAGCAGAAACAGTTTTACAGCTCCAATGTACTAGATTTTTAGAAATATTTTCCCTTAGAGCAATGTCATCCCATGTGAATCCTCTCTGAAAGACACTGGTATCCTTGGGACTTGTATAGATTCTTCTTTCTTGTGAGGTACTTGGCCTTCAAGAGTTTCAAGTGGGCGCAAGTGAAAAAGATGCAGCGTTTCTAGCCCTAACTCTTGTACTAGTCCAACCTTCTGACTCTTGTATGGGCTGAAGCCTTAACCACACACAGTAGAAGCTTCAACTTCTGAGTACCCATAGGAAAACAAAATGTTCTCTCAAAAATGATTAGACCCCCACCTAACCAGGAAGAACTCCACCCCCAAAAAGCCTGTAAGTCCAGTTCTGATGTTGTTGATGGTGTGTCCCGCCCCTGGTGTCCTATAAAGAACTAATGCCTTTCACTGTTGTCCAGGAAAACTACTAACAGATTTTCCGGTGGCAGGGTCACCCACAGCACCAAAGGCACACTCAACAGTTTGAACTGTGAATCAGCCATATGGCTAAGATTGGAACCACTACTACTGTTAAGGTCTAAAACCATTCAGGCTAGCATGTGGTTGAATTTTTCCTGGAGTAGGGGGTACATGTTCCTGGCTGCATATTTGCACCTGCCAATTCTACACCTCTTCACCCTACTCCCATACTGCCCTCCATATTGTGCTCATGAAGGCGGATTGCGTCATGGTTCTCAGATTTGGGAGAAGCAATGCAGGAACCCTATGGGTATGGGATGGACCTTGGTCCAAGGTGCGTAATGTTACAGCTCCTTGACCAAATACTATTCTTCCATTGTGCTTCTCCTGATGAGCTGTAGTGCAGACTCTTGTGGCTCCAGGTCGACTTTGGTCCACCGAGACATCCTTGAAGATACTCCAGTCGGCGGGTCGTTCTGCCGGTCTTCTTGAGATGTGGCCAGCTCCTTCGGGGAGGTGCTTTCCAGTTCATCATGCAGGCAGGTAAGCTCTCCCTTACCATTGATCCACAGCAGCAAGGTTTCACACATGTTTTCTAGACTTGGGCCAAGTCCACATCGAGATCCCCAAGCCAGCAGAAGCTCCACTTCTATTGAGATACCTGTTCCTACATTGGTGTTCAGGCCTCATTAGTGTTTACACTTTCTGCTAATACTGTATAAAGAAGAACAGTATTTATCCTTCCATTGTGCCTAGGCAGGAGGCCAAAGCAAACCGGTTGTGTAGTTTAAAAGTTCAAACACTCCTTCAAGTGCATAGAAGTGAATCTTCATGTTGATGCCCCATTTTCTTGGGCTGTGTAGGTAAATGGGACATCTAAGGACACTTTTACCATCTTATTAGTTTTTATTTTGCAGAGTGATCCATGTTGTGAATTATAATAGGACTTCGGCATTTTACAGAGGTAGTACATATGTCAAGTTTCTCTGATACTCTGGTGTGGAGGTAGAGGTATGTGAGAAAGTGCCTCTTTTGACATGGTTAGCCGCCCACTTTTTGCTTGGAACATGATGTGGTTTCGATTGAAAGTGCACAGGGTCCCTGCTAACCAGGTACGCTGTGCCAGAGCTCCTTCCTTAAAAGTCGACCACGATTGGCACAACTTAAGACCCCTGCGAGTCCCTAGTAAATGGTACCCCTGGTACCTAGGGCATTGGGACTAAAGAGGCTCCCCTACGGACCCCTCACCAAGGCCATGCAACTGCCACTGCAGCCTGCATGCCTTGGTGCTGACAAAAATGACAAAGTCGACATGGCACACTGCCTATGTGTTATGTCAAATCTGAACTGCCTAAGGTATGGGTAAGTCGCCCCTCTAGCAATCCTTACAAGCCCTAAGGCAGGGTGCACTATATCTCAGGTGTGGGCATATCTGCATGTGCAGTTTTGCCCCAACAATATTTAAGCCTATTCTTAATATTATAAGTGCCAGGATACCATAGAGAGTACATGGGCTGGAAACTCAACAACTCAAGTTCCCCTACCATGATGGCTCCACTGAACCCAGGAGGTACCAAACACCTCCTCTTAATAAACCCACACTGATGTCAGTGTTGGATTTATTAAAACATGTACCCAGATGGCATCTCAGAGGTGCCCCCCTGAAAACTTACCAACCCTGGTTTGCTCTCTGACTGGCTTTAGGCAGCCTGCCACCACCAGACATGTTCCTGGATCCCTGGGTCGAGAGCCCTCTGCTCTCTGAGGCCAGAAACAAAGCACATCCTGGGCGGAGGTTTCACACCTCCTCCCTCAGGATGGGCACAGTGCTCGAGAGGAAAGCTTAAAAGGCCTGCCACCTTTGTAAGACGCAAAAACAACAGTTGATGGACAGAATGCAGAACAATGTCATACATTCACCCCAGTACAGAGATCTGGGCCTAAATCCATCGTTTTTTTGCTCGCCATGCCATTCCAGTTTGAACCCAGCCATATGCAAATCAGTCTTGACCTTGTGCCTCATGGGAACAGTCCAGCCCGAACTGCCAAGCCAGGTCATCCCTGGACTGGAAACTAGCATCCTAGGACCGGTTCCAAACGAATGATGGATTTAACCCAGATCTCTTGACTGGGGGTGAATCTTTTAATCTGTTCTGCATTCCGTCCATCAATTGTGTGTCTTTTGCTTTCTCGCCCTAAGTGCGCCAGGTATGCTCAGACGTGAGTCCTGGGCTCACTGTGCCACTGGAATCAAGCTATCCTGGCTGAAGAGGGGTGAAACCCCGAAACCGGTCCTAGGTTGCTTTGCTTTTCCGGTCCAGGGAGGACCTGGCTTGGCAGTTCGGGCTGGACTGTTCCCATGAGGCACAGGGTCAAGACTGATTTGCATATAGCCAGGTCTAAACTGGGGTGGCATGGTGAGCAAAAGAATGATGGATTTAACCCAGATCTCTTGACTGGGGGTGAATGTTTTGATTTGTTCTGCATTCCGTCCATCAATTGTGTGTCTTTTACCTTTGTAAGACGACCCCAGCCTCTGCTGCTAGCAGCAGATGGCAGCCCCCGGTTCAAACCCCCACTTTTGCCAGGATAACTGCTGGGTAAACTAAGGGAGAAGAGGAGGTGTGCTCCCCTTCGCCAACTCCAACCTTCAGGTGCTGGAGGCAAAGTGACGCACATTTTTCAGTGCCCACCACCTTGAAGATGGTGGGACTTATCCAATCAGGGCTCGGACTATACGGGTTATAGAGGGTGTAGACACCCCAGGTAAGAAACCCATTGGTCCCTACCTGTCACTCCCCTGTAAGGCCCCTAAATCTAGTATGTAGGTGGCACCCACAGACTCAGAAGTGATATTCCTGACCTAGCCTGGACACCGAAGAGCCGCAACAGCAAAAAAGGAGGACCAGTGACTGACTCAGCGCCAGCCCTGCCGTCCTATCTGATGCCTTTTTGTCCCTTCTACATAAGTCAACTTGTCCTGCAGGCCAAGCGACCTCCAAACCCGTGGGAGGAGTGCCTGCATTCAATAAAGATCAAGAGCTCCCGTGGACAGCAGACCTGTGCCGAAGTAACCATCTTTAAAGAGCACTCTGCCTTGAGTAACTGCGAAACCGCCCACTGGACCCACCTTTGCACCCAACACCCACTACCCGAGTCCAAGTGGCGCACCGATCCTGCGAAGGTTCCTCAGCAGTTCTGAGCAAGAGTCCATCGTGCGTTACCCCTGCCAGACTTCACGTCGATGCCTGCAACCTCGGCACGATGAACCCCCTAACTGCGACCTGCTCCGGTAAGCATTTTCTGACTTCTGTGGACACCCCTGCAGCCAAAGCCCCTGGGCCTTGAGGAGCTTGACCAACAGTGTCCCTATGTCCCGAAGCATCAGCACATACCTGGGCAGCTGTGGGTTTTCTTCGTTCAGCTTTCTCGCAAAAACCTGCAGCCTTTTTCCAAAACCGAACTCCCCCATTGATTTGCATTGCGCACCAGACAGTATTGGCATTCTGCATCCGTCCGCCACTGTGCCGTTGAGGGTGTAAGTTTGGTGCTGCCTTGTGATCCAACTCCCCCTCCCCCTTCACTCCGTGCTTACCTTAACCCCCAGAGACTGGGTTACTAAACCATGTAACTTACCTGTAAGCAGTATCTCTTGATTACCCCCCTTTTCTTCATTGGATTACATTGGTGCTAGATTCCAAATTTGAACCCTGCACCCAGCCAGCCACCCCTGTGACACCGGAGGTGCAGAGTTGTTACTTACCTGAACTTTGCCTGGTGTTTATTTTTTATCCTGCAAACCAAGACTGTAAGTCGTAAACTTACCTCCAAAACTGCATTCTTGTTTCCTCCCATAGGTTAACATTGCTGAACTTTTTAAAGTGAAAGGTTTTTTATTGAAAAACTTACTCAACGTTTAACATGAATCTTAAAAGCAGTGTATTTTTCTAAAATTGATGTGGATCTCGTTTTTTGAGTGGTGTCATTTATTAATCACTGTGTGTATAACAAATGGCTTATACTCCTCTGTGTTATGCCTAAGGCTGCTCGCTCAAACTACCACAAATAGAATACTTTGGGTTTGCATTAAAGCCCTGTACACTTCTGGGGGAATCTCTGGTCTCCTTACACAATTTAACCAATTATTTGTGTATCACATAAAGAGCCAGCTTCCTACAAGGTGATAAATGGGTAGTTCTGTTAGTAAATTAAAGGAAAGAGGCAAATCTGGGATAGAAATTTCAACTGCCTGACCTTTCCTCAGGGCAGTAACCTGTTAATCAATCCTAGTACCGTACATATGTTAAGACTAATCAATCCAGATACTCATTTCAGTTTTGTAATAGAGACATTTTTAATATGCGAGTGCAGTATATTCTAATCAGGTTTTCTAACATCATGTTTGTTTAAAATTTGAGAAGGATATTTCTGAAACTAGCATCAGCTTAGAAAATGCATGTAATAGGAGCTCCTCTTGACACCTTAGGTAAAGCAAATCACCAGCAACAGTTTTTAAAGTAGCACTTTGTTCTGCTACGAGAATTGTGAAATTCACCCACTCATTTGCATCCCCTTTCCCACCCTCACCCAAGGAAAAATTATTCTCATCCAAAGTCCTTGCCGGAAGTGAACTCAGATTTGTATGTGAACCATATCTTTTCCCTGTCTTCCTTACTCTGCCACTGCTGTTTGGTCATTGCATTGTCTGTATAACTAAGATCAGGTATTTCAGACAAACTTCCCAGCTCTTCCTTTGAGCAGAGGGGGCAAATGTAGAAAAGTTATTACCTATGGATTGTGACTTGCATAAAATATTGATATGAGAGCAGTCATAATACCTGGCCAGGTACTACAATGGCGCACCGAACTGAAGAGAAACGGCAACCAGATTATTAACCAACGCTCTGAGATTGTCAAAGTAGCAAAATTATCCTCTCTGCATGTTGTCGCCACGTACCAGTGTTTGGATCTAGGCTGACATTTAGGTGCAGGTGTTTAGCAACTTCTTTGGGAGCTCTCCTCCCAGGTAATATTTCAACACGTGAGTGAATTTAGGAATGAACGGCTGCGAAGGAAGAAAAAGTAATAAAAACTAGCTTCATGATTGTAGTACCAAATTCTTTTTTCCCCTCTTTGGAATACCTACAGATGAGGCTTGCCTGTGGTTGCAGGCCTTCCCAGCCAACTGAGACAATGGTAGATTTGAAAACCTAATTGTTCACCTCTTATGTTGTTTATGGGCTAATGAAGTGAGGACTGCTGTAAAATGATTTAATCTGCATCTTTGTTTGACACTGAATGTTAAATTATGAGAAATGTGAGAATTGAATAAACAGATTTGCAAGTTTGTACCTTTTGTTGTCTTCTTTGAACTGACTTGTAAAGCTCATGACAACTACGCATCGGTCTCTTGAAAACAGAACCTTGTTAATCAAAAGGGTGTGTTTGATTACATGTTCTTTTGTATAGCAGTTCAAGTATATGACAGAATAGCCATGTTCGAGGCATATGAGCTGCAGATTATACACTGTGCATAGATCGCCATCTGGTGTTGGGCCCGGATGTTTGCAGTTTGTTTTTCTTCTTGGACAGTCTTTGGAAGTCACGAGTTCGGTGACTCCTCCTTCGGTCCGTACTGCGCATGGGCTTCGGCTCCATCCTCAGATTGTTTTTTTCCGCCATCGGGCTCGGATGTAATACTTCGTGCTCCGGCTTCGAACCTTTCCAGTTCGATGAAAAATCCTCGTCCATCGAGATTCTTTAGACGAAATCGACTTCTTCATCTCTCTTTTCTGCACTTCTTCGATTCCAGGCAGCGGCCTTCGGGCCTATCTCGACTCCGGTCTCGGCCGATGGAAAGGACTCCCTTCAAGAAGTGCCCAAAATGTGGGTCTAAATTTCCCCACACCGACCTCCATCAGGTGTGCAACCTCTGCCTCTCTCCTGAACACGAGGCCCGAGACTGCCCCGCCTGCAAGTCTTTTCGATCGAAAAAGACTATTCGGGATCGACGAGCTCGACGCACCATGGCGCACTCATCGACCTCGGCTCCACCTGACATCTTCGGAGAAGACACTGGAGCTTCGGGACAGCAGCACACCGAGCAGGACGACGATATCGTCAGCGCTTCCGAGGCCGACGACTCCGACGTGGAGGAGATCACACCGGCGCAGAGGGTCGTGAGTACTCTACCCCCTCCCACTCCCGCGCCCATACCGAAAGAGACTCCTGTTACCCCTTCGCCTCCGGGCCTAGGGAAAGCCAAGCATACTGCTTCCATCACCCCACCTTCGGGCCCGGTGAAAAAGCATCACAAGTCTCCTGGCGGCTCGGGCTCGAGCCAGCCTCCTAGCGGCGCCGAAAAACATTCTTCGGCACCGAAGAAAACAAGCTCCATTCCGAAGCCATCGGTGTCGAAACCTGGCCTCTCGGTGCCGACCAAACACAAATCCCTCGGCACCGACGCTACCGTGTCGAAGCCTGCCCCGGCGCCGACCAAAAAAATCGGACACCCCGAGAAAGCATGGAGCGGATAAACCAACGAAGCCTTCGGTTCCGAAAACATCGGCATCGACGGAGGAATCGGTGCAGGAGGAGCTTTTCACACCGGATCCTCTTCAAAAGACTTTAACAAAGGATCCAAGGACTGGACATTTAATTTTGTCTTCCAAGAAAAGACTTTTGGACAAGCCAACTCCTCCTCCACCACCAAAACGGAAGGACTCTGCCACATCCCCGTTCAGAGTACCCCCCCCACCACCTCCACCTCCTCCTCCTCCTCCTCCTCCACCTCCTCCTCCTCCTCCATCTCCTCCATCTCCGCCCCCACCTTCTCCACTCTTGCCTCATCGCTCTCCAACCCCGTCTCCAGACCCTGATGACCACGGAGATCCATTCTATGATCCCACAGATGCCCCGCAGGACCCCACTCCTCCGGGAACACATGACCCATGGGAGGATTATCACAATCAAGATGTCCCAGATGTGCCTCAGGATGATCTCTATCCATCCAGGCCATCTCCACCAAAGGACTCCCTGGGGTTCCACCACCTCTTACAACGGGCGGCACATTATCATGGGGTGGAGTTACACAGTGATCCAGTTGAGGAAGACTTCCTACTTGACACATTTGACATAGCGGATAAATCCACCGCTATATTACCCATGCTTAAAGGGGTGACCAAGCATGCTACAGAGGTTTTCAAAGACCCCGTCAGAGCTAGGGTCTTAAACCCCAGAATAGAAAAGAAGTACAAGGCAGCCCCCACGGATCCTGTCTATATTAAAGGACCTGCGCCCCTAGACTCATTAGTGGTTTCCACAGCTAGAAAGCGCTCCAACTCTGTCATCTGGTGAGGCTCCACCGCCTGATAAGGAGTCCAAGCTCTTAGATGCGTCAGGCAAACGCACTGCCTCGCAAGCTGCCAATATGTGGCGCATCGCCAACACGCAGGCGCTGCTGGCGAGGTACGATAGAGCGCACTATGATGAGCTGGAGGCTCTCATGCAACATCTCCCAGAGAAATATAAGAATAAGGCTCATGAACTGATACAAGAGGGAAAGATTATTACCAACACCTCTATTAAATGTGCACTTGACGCAGCAGACACGGCGTCCAGGGCTATAAACACCAGTGTTCTGCTTCGCCGCCACGCCTGGCTCAGGATCTCAGGCTTTAAACCAGAGGTCCAAGCATCTATATTAAACCACCCTTTTGACCAACAGCACTTATTTGGCCCAAAAGTAGACTAAGCCCTGGAAAAAATGAAGAAGGATACAGATACGGCGAAGTCTATGGGAGCCCTACAATCACACACCCCTAGACGTTCTTTTCGCCGTTCCTTCTTTCGAGGCTCTGGCAGAGGTTACTCTTCCGATAACGCCTCCACGTCCTATGAGTCCCCTCCTCAGAATACCTTCACAAAGGGCTACCAAAGAGGTGGATATCGAGGAAACAATAATAAAGGCAGGGGCAAAACCAACACCGCCCGTTCTGCCACACCGCCCACACAATGACTTTCCCCCGCTCCCCCCAGACCATTCCACTCCGGTCGGGGGCAGACTACAAGACTTCCTTCAAACCTGGGAGACCATAACGTCCGACAAATGGGTGACTCAAATTATTCGGTCAGGGTACTGTCTCGAACTAACTTCTACCCCCCCAAATATTCCACCCAGACACCGTGCGATGTCACAAGAACATACCACACTTCTCAAACAAGAGGTACTCTCCCTCCTGCAAAAACAAGCTATAGAGCAGGTACCCGTCAATCAGCAAAATTTAGGGGTCTACTCTCTGTACTTTCTCATACCGAAGAAAGACGAGACCCTACGGCCCATTCTAGACCTCCGGCCTCTAAATGCATATATCCATTCAGACCATTTTCATATGGTAACTCTTCAGCAAGTTCTCCCACTCCTCTGTCAGGGCGACTTTCTCACTACACTGGACCTGAAAGACGCATACTTTCATATTCCAATACACCCTGCTCACAGAAAGTACCTCCGATTTGTGGTGGACGGCCAACATTATCAGTTCAAGGTTCTCCTCTTCGGGGTCACAACCGCACCACGGGTGTTTACCAAATGCCTGGCAGTAGTGGCAGCACACCTCAGAAGACAAAACATTCACGTCTTCCCCTACCTGGACGACTGGCTCATAAAAGCCACGTCCTACCACCAGTGTGTGCAGCATACAAACACTACCATCCAACTACTCCACCAGCTAGGCTTTACGGTGAACCACCAAAAGTCCCACTTGATACCGTCTCACACAAAGCAATACCTCGGTGCCACTATAGACACCTCAAAAGCTATAGCCTATCCCAACTCAGCCAGAATCGCAAGCATGCAAGCCCTGCGCCAAAAGTTCCTTCTTCAGCACTCTCTCCCAGCAAGAGTGTTCATGAAACTAATAGGGATGATGGCGGCTTGCATTTTCATAGTGCCCCATGCAAGACTTCACATGCGTCCACTTCAAGAGTGCCTAGCACGCCAGTGGAACCAGGCCCAGGGACAGCTGACGGATCTGGTGTTGGTGGACGGCCGCACCCATCGATCTCTGCAGTGGTGGAACACCACAAACCTTTCCAAAGGGCGACCGTTCCTGGACCCGGTTCCTCAGGTGATTCTAACAACGGACGCATCGCTCTCCGGCTGGGGAGCGCATCTATTGCACCTCACGGTGCAAGGTCTATGGACGCCGCAACAGAGGTTACTCCACATCAACCATCTGGAGTTATTGGCGATCTTTCTAGCCCTGAAATCGTTTCAGAAACAAATTTCAGCCAAGGCAGTCCTCATTCGCACAGACAATATGACTGCAATGTATTATATTCAAAAACAGGGGGGGACACACTCTCCCCAGCTCTCTCGCTTAGCACAGAGCATATGGAGATGGGCAATTCCACAAAAAATCTTTCTCCTGGCACAACACGTCCCAGGCATACAAAACACCATGGCAGATCTGCTCAGCAGACAAACGCAGCAAATGCACGAATGGGAACTGCATCCACAAGTTCTTCACCCATTCTTTCACAAGTGGGGGCATCCTCAAATAGACCTCTTCGCCACCCACGAAAACAAAAAATGCCCAAACTTCGCCGCCAGATATCCACACCCATTGTCCAAAGGCAATGCGATATGGATGAACTGGTCAGGCAGATTTGCATACGCCTTTCCACCTCTCCCACTAATTCCGTTAGTGGTAAGGAAGCTACAACAGCACTCCCTCACACTCATTCTGGTAGCCCCAACATGGGCCAGGCAGCCGTGGTACACCACACTACTACAGCTATCGGTGGTACCACACCAAAAACTGCACCTGTCCCCATGCCTCCTAACCCAGAACCATGGAGAAATCAGGCACCCGGACCCAGCTCAGCTCAACCTTGCGATCTGGCTCCTGAAATCTTAGAATTTGGATACCTTAACCTTCCCCCTGATTGCATGAACATTATCAAGGAAGCCAGGCGTCCTACCACTCGAGCATGCTATGCCGCAAAGTGGAAGAGATTTGTTGTTTACTGCCGTAACAATACAATCAACCCTTTAGATGTATCCATACAGCACATCATATGCTATCTGCTCCATCTTCAAAGGTGTAACCTGGCATACTCATCCATCCGTCTACACCTAGCAGCAATTGCTGCTTACCTACAAAACAGACAGCATTTATCACTGTTCAGAGTGCCTGCTATTAAAGCCTTTATGGAAGGCCTTAAAAGAGTAATTCTGCCCAGGGCACCACCCTCACCTGTATGGAATCTAAACGTAGTTCTTACAAGGCTAATGGGTCCGCCTTTCGAACCAATGCATACATGTGAGCTACAGTTCCTCACTTGGAAAACAGCTTTCCTCGTAGCTATCACTTCCCTTAGAAGGGTTAGCGAGATGCAAGCGTTCACTATACAAGAACCCTTTTTACAGGTACATCACAGCAAGGTGATACTTCGCACAAATCCAAAATTTCTGCCCAAGGTCATCTCTCCCTTCCATCTTAATCAATCGGTGGAGTTACCGTTTTTTTTCTCGCAACCTCAATCTGTTGTGGAAAGGGCTCTACATACACTTGATGTTAACAGGGCCTTACTGTACTACATACAAAGAACGCAACCTTTCAGAAAGACTAAACAGCTGTTCGTCTCCTTTTCTCCACTGCATAAAGGCAACCCCATTTCAAAATCAGGGATAGCTAGGTGGATTGTAAAGTGTATACAAATTTGCTATCACAAAGCAAAAAGAACATTATCTGTTCCACCTAAAGCCCACTCTACAAGAAAGATAGGGGCTTCTATGGCTTTTCTAGGGAACATACCCTTAGATGACATCTGCAAGGCAGCCACATGGTCAACACCGCACACCTTCACAAAACATTACTGTGTAGATGTGCACTCCAAACAACAAGCTAGTGTGGGCCAGGCTGTACTAAAGACACTGTTTCAAACTTCTGCAACGGATACCGGTGGTCGCCGCTAGGGTTGGGTACTGCTATATAATCTGTGCACAGTGTATAATCTGCAGCTCATATGCCTCGAACGGAATATGCTACTTACCAGTATGCATCTGTTCTTGGCATGTAGAGCTGCAGATCTATACACGCCCACCCGCCTCCCCGGCTACCTGTATCCGTTCCAGAGTATCTTATTTAGATACAACACACATGGGTTTCTTCACTATTATCACTACGCTCCATCTTTTCCCTGCTGGCGAAAAACAATCTGAGGATGGAGCCGAAGCCCATGCGCAGTACAGACCGAAGGAGGAGTCACCGAACTCGTGACTTCCAAAGACTGTCCAAGAAGAAAAACAAACTGCAAACATCCGGGCCCAACACCAGATGGCGATCTATGCACAGTGTATAGATCTGCAGCTCTACATGCCAAGAACAGATGCATACTGGTAAGTAGCATATTCCATTTGAATACATAACTCTGCATCTTGTCCATATAATTTATAATTGTATCTTATGGAATAGCTGGATCTGAATGCGTGAATAAAACTGTGATTCTCTTCCAAAGAATTTAGTATTTGCTAGAAAATAGAAATAACTCTCAAACAAAAGCACATATATGGTACTCCTGTTTAATTTTGTTAAAAAATCATATTAACCTTGCAGAGAGTTTTTAAGGCCCTCGTTCTCATTTTCTTCAAAATCAGGAGCATTCAGTAAAAAGATCTCTGCCTGACTCGCTCTAAATCTCTGGCATGTTATAAGATTTGTGAAAATGCACATTAAAACAGATGCCTCTTCTCCAGTTTCTCAAGCTTCTTGCCCCCAACTTCATTTGGGTGTTATTCTTTCGGTCAGTGATATGACCTCTGTAGAGTGATGTGACGTATTTACATATTCTGTCATTACAGGTTGTGCAAAGTTTAATGCCAGGTGCTTTTCTGGTCTGCAAATCTGATTTTCTCTTTTCTGCTTTCTTTCTATAGTCCAAGGTGCTGAGATCTTTGCTGAAATCCTATGTTCGATGAAGCGCATGTTGGCTCGTGTGTTGGTCGTAATTGCCAGTCTGGGATATGGCATTGTAAAGTGAGTGCCATGTTTTGGTAGGGGGGAGTGGTTTCGAAGGGCATTTTTGTAGATGGTCTAAATGTTTTCTCCATTTTTAGCTGACCTCTAGAGTCTTCCACGGGTTGACATAAAGCACATGTTAAAAAAAGAAAGGCAGCTTGACGCCTAGCAATGCTTGGGAATACGTATGTGCCCATGCTGTGAGAACCTTCCACCATTTAACTCAATTTTTCCATTGTTCACTGCTTTGTAGCGATCATAGTGTTCGAGGCATGTGGGCTGCTGAATTCATATCTGTGCATAGATCGCCGCCTAGTGTTGGGTCCGGATGTTTGCACGTTGTTGTCCTGGAAGAGTCTTCGAAGTATCCTGAGATAGGTGACTCCTCCCCTGGACCACAGTGCGCATGGGCATCCTCTCCATCCTCAGATTGTTTTTTTCCGCCATTGGGTTCGGATGTGCTTATCTTGACTTAAGTTAGGAAAATTTAGTTTCAGGCCAAAAGGCCTTTAGTTTTCGTCGGTACTGTTCCTGATCGGTATCGACAGTTTAATTACTAGTTTACCAACTTTTTTCGGATCCGTTTCATCCGACCATCGACCTTACATCCACGATGGAATCGAGGACCCCATTCAAACGGTGTCCTCTTTGCCACGCAAAATATCCACATATCGACGTCCACCCGGTGTGCAACAAATGCCTCTCTCCGGATCACGACGAATCGACATGTATGGCCTGTGCCCGATTCAGATCAAAGAAGACTCTCCGGAATCAACGTGCTGCGAGATTAGAAGCGCAGCAATCGGCACCGGCCCCAACCAACATCTTCAGCACCGAGGACGAAGATGTGGAAAGCGTAGAAAACATAAACTCCAGCCCCGCTTCCGAACACGATTCCCGATCGGAAGACGCAAATGAAGAGCTTTTTCACAGGGATGAAGCCGACGATGAGGTAGGGGACTACGATGAGGCCTTCGGGGCCGAAGAAGATAGCTCTAGTGAAGAGCAAGGCCTACCCGTCCAAACGGAGGCTATTAAAGTACGTCAGTCTACGGCTCCGGTCGAGGGATCGCCTTCGGGCCTTACCCGAGATCAATCCCGCAGTTCTTCGGCCCCGCCCTCTGGCCCGGCCTCGAACATCCAGCAAGAGCCATTATTGCCGAAAAAGACTGGTTTCCCTTCCACGAAACCGAAACCAATCGTCGCACTGGTTCAACTGAAACCGAAACTGAAACTGGCACTGGTCGGCTCGAAGACCTCCACTCCTTCGACGCCAGCCAAAACCATCGGCTCCAACCGCACCAAAAGGGACTTCGGCGCCGAACTCGCGGCGGCGGATGTTGGCACTGATCCAAAGAGGAAGGCCATCGGTACCACCAAACCGCATCGGCCCCCGGCACCGAAGCATTCGGCACCGACCACCAAAGTTAAAATGGCCGCTCCGTCGGAATCCACTTCGAAGGCAGCGACTGTGCTCCAGTCATCGACGCCGCCAACGGCTACTACCTCTCCTCAAATCGATGACCCTGTGGCTCCGAAGAAGTCCACACCTACCTCTACAGTACCCCTCGGCACCAAACAACCTTCGGCGTTCTCGGTGCGACAAGTTGCAGCGTCCTTGCAACGTATCAGAGAACAGGCAACCCTCCAGGCCACGTCGGGCTCCGAGCCCAACAAGGCTCCAAAGACACCTTCGGCACCAGCCAACATCACTTTTGGTCTGCCGCCATCCACAGCGCCAAAACTATTCGAGATCAGAACACGTGTCACCCAGACAAGGTCCCCATCTACTGCACACTCTCCTACTGGGCCTTCACCGTCCCACTTCATCGACGCCGACACCGGCAGGCTCATGCTCCGAAAAAGGAAGGTCACTTCCGACCACGCTTTGGACTCTTACAGAATCCCTCTAAAGCAAAAACTGCCAGCAGAATCGGAACCAGGTCTATATGAACGCCTCACCTCCTATCCGGATCCTCAGTCCTTCTCTTCAACGCACTCCGACACGGACGCAATGGAGGATTACATAGGTGATGACACCACCTACCCCAGGGATATAGACCCTGAGGAGCAGCAGGACCCAGATCAAGCTTGGGATGACCCTGCAGACCCGGGGGCCGCTACAGATACCCAGGACACGCAGCTTTATGGCGCAAAAACATCTCCCACAGAGGACACTGCTGCCTTCAACGCCCTCATTGAACGTGCCGCAGCCAATCATGGAGTGCAACTCCATTCGGACACAATTGAGGACGATTTCTTAGTGGACACTTTCACCTCCTCGGAGAGGACCGTAAAGACTCTGCCCATGTTAAAAGGTGTCCTCAAGCCAGCAAAGGACATTTTCAAGGAAACAACCAGGGCACGGGTAATAAACCCCAGGATCGAGAAAAAATACAAGCCTGCGCCCGGGGACCCTATGTACATTAGAGGCCAGTTGCCTCTAGACTCCATCGTGGTTGCTAACGCTCGCAAACGAGCGCACTTGCAGACAACTGGTGATGCTCCTCCCCCGGACAAGGAGTCCAAGGTGCTGGAGACCTCCGGCAAAAGGATTGCAGCCCAGGCAGCAAACATCTGGCGCATTGCCAATACACAGGCGCTCCTGGCTCGCTACGATCGCTCACACTATGACACTTTGGAGTCCCTACCCCAACATCTACCAGACGAGTACAAAGAGGCAGCGGAGCTCCTCGTCAGAGAGGGACAACTTCTCACAAACCCATCCATTAAGTGTGCACTGGATGCCGCCGACACAGCTGCAAGAGCAATAAACACCAGCGTCATGCTACGACGACACGCTTGGTTAAGAATCTCCGGATTCAAACCTGAGGTTCAAAATAACATCCTCAACCAGCCTATCAACCCCGACTACTTATTCGGACCAGAGGTTGACACCACCCTAGAAAAAATAAAAAAGGACACAGACACTGCAAAGTCCATGGGGGCTCTGCAAACGCAAACATTTCGGAGTGGCTCCTTTCGTCGCCCCGGAAATAGAGGAGCGGCTAGAGGACAAAGATCACAGCAAACCTCCTATAAAGGGGGCACACAGAGTACCTACGATAAAAACACCAGAGGTGGATATCGTGGCTCCAGCACCAAGGGCAGAGGACGCGGTTACGGCAACACCAGGTCCTCACCCAAAAACAAACAGTGACGCCCTCTCCCTTCCCCCCGACCACATAACACCTGTCGGGGGTAGACTCCAACGGTTCCTGTCCACGTGGAATACCATCACCACGGACAGGTGAGTCAGGGATGTTATCCAACACGGTTACTGTCTCGAATTAACCTCCACTCCACCCACAATACCGCCAAAGCACCGTCCTATGTCCTCAGAGCACTTAGCATTATTACAGCAGGAAGTGCTAAGTATGCTGCAAAAAAGCGCATTAGAGGTCGTGCCCGTCCACCAGCAGGGGATAGGGGTGTACTCTCTGTACTTCTTAATACCAAAGAAGGACGGGTCCCTCAGACCTATACTAGACCTGAGACCCCTCAACCACTACATTCTCTCAGAGCACTTCCATATGCTCACCCTACAGCAGGTTCTCCCGCTGCTCAGGCAGGGAGACTTCCTCGCCACACTAGACCTCAAAGATGCGTACTTCCACATACCCATACACCCGTCACACCGAAAATATCTCAGGTTCACTATTCAAGGGCAGCACTACCAATTCAAAGTCCTCCCCTTCGGTGTGACAACAGCACCCAGGGTATTCACCAAGTGCCTAGCTACAGTAGCTGCACATCTACGGAGACAACACATCCACGTCTACCCTTACCTGGACGACTGGCTTGTTCAAGCAAAGTCAGCCCAACAATGTGCCAGCCACATGTCCCACACCATTCACCTTCTTCACAGTCTGGGATTCTCACTAAATTACCCAAAATCACATCTCCAACCCGCACACGTACAACAGTACCTAGGTGCGACCATAGACACTCTGGCAGCCACAGCTCAGCCAAATTTAGTGAGGATCAACAGCATGCAAATGCTGATCTCAAGGTTCAAACCTCAACACTCCCTGCCTGCCCGAGTGTTCATGCAGTTGATAGGCATGATGGCCTCCTGCATTTTCATAGTCCCGCACGCGAGACTACATATGCGCCCGCTTCAGGAGTGCTTAGCACGTCAATGGAATCAGGCTCACGGGCACTTAAAAGACCTAGTGTTGGTGAACAGTCGGGCATACAACTCTCTGCATTGGTGGAATCATCAAAACATTTGCAAGGGCCGACCGTTCCAAGAGCCTGTTCCACAAATAATACTGACAACGGACGCGTCTCTCCAGGGATGGGGAGCTCATGTACTCAATTACACAGTGCAGGGACTATGGACAACACAACAAAAGAAGATGCACATCAATCTTCTGGAACTAATGGCAATCTTCCTAGCCATGAAGGCATTCAAAGTACACTTGTGCAACAAAGTAGTGTTGATCCGGACAGACAACATGACTGCCATGTACTACATACAGAAGCAGGGAGGAACACACTCTCCACAGTTGTCTCATCTGGCTCAGAGCATGTGGAAGTGGGCCATTCAGAGGAACATCTTCCTCATGGCGGAACACCTCCCGGGCAAGGACAACCAGATGGCGGATCTGCTCAGCAGACACAGCCACCAGATGCACGAGTGGGAGCTACATCCATCAGTACTCAAACCGTACTTCCAGCAGTGGGGTCATCCAGAGATAGACCTATTCGCCACAAACGAAAACGCAAAATGCCAAAGCTTTGCCGCCAGGTTCCCACATCCGCAGTCACAGGGCAATGCGATATGGATGAACTGGTCCGGCAGATTTGCGTACGCTTTTCCCCCAGCGCCATTAATACCGCTGGTGGCAAGCAAACTGCGACAGCACTCGCTGACACTCATCCTAGTTGCTCCCACATGGGCGCGCCAACCATGGTACACCACCTTTCTAGAACTTTCCGTGGTGCCGCATCAAAGGCTGCGGATCAAACCTGCACTCTTAACGCAGAACCATGGCGAAATTCAGCACCCAGATCCACAACAGCTGAACCTGGCAATCTGGCTCCTGAAGTCTTAGAGTTTGGCTACCTAAACCTGCCACCTGACTGTATGGAGATCATTAAGGAAGCCAGGCGACCCACTACCAGAGCTTGCTATGCAGCTAAATGGAAGAGGTTTGTCATTTACTGCAACAACAATGACATTAACCCGCTAGACGCATCCATTCAAAATATAATCTGTTACCTCTTACACCTATACCGATGCAATCTGGCATACACCTCAATACGTATCCATTTGACAGCAATAGCAGCCTATCTCCAAAACAGGCAGCACCTCTCTTTATTCAGAGTGCCTGCTATCAAAGCTTTCTTGGAGGGACTTAAACGAGTAATTCCCCCACGACACCCACCAGCACCAGTGTGGAACCTCAACTTGGTCCTCACCCGACTGATGGGTCCAGCCTTCGAACCTCTCCACTCATGTGAGATTCAATTCCTCACCTGGAAAGTAGCTTTCCTAGTCGCAATCACTTCGTTAAGAAGAGTTAGTGAACTCCAGGCACTAACCATTCAAGAGCCATTCATACAGGTTCACGCAAACAGGGTCGTACTACGTACCAACCCAAAATTCATGCCTAAAGTTATATCGCAGTTCCACATTAATCAAACTATTGAACTGCCTGTTTTCTTTCAGAATCCACAAAATGTCGCTGAAAGAATGCTCCATACACTAGATGTCAAAAGAGCCCTCATGTACTATATAGACAGAACTAAAGACTTTAGGAAAACAAAACAACTTTTCGTTGCCTTTTCTCCCCAACACAAAGGCAACGCCATCTCCAAAGCAGGTATAGCCAGATGGATCGTTAAATGTATTCAAATTTGCTATCAAAATGCTAAACGCACATTAACGATTCCCCCACGAGCCCACTCAACACGTAAGTTAGGGGCATCCATGGCTTTCCTGGGAAACATTCCTTTACAAGATATATGTAGAGCAGCCACATGGTCCACTATACATACATTTACCAAACGTTAATGTGTAGATGTACACTCAAAACAGCAAGCAGCTGTAGGACAGGCTGTTCTCAAAACTCTTTTTCAGACCGCTGCAGCTGGCACTGGTGGCCGCCGCTAATAGGAGGTGCTGCTATGTATTCTATGCACAGATATGAATTCAGCAGCCCACATGCCTCAAACTGAATATGCTACTTACCAGTATGCATCTGTTCTTGGCATGTAGGGCTGCTGACATTCATATCGCCCACCCTCCTCCCCGGCGCCTGTGGCAGCTGCAGCTGTCAGAATTACTGTATAGCATGGTCATCACTTTCTGTATCTACTCCATCACTGCCACAATGGCGAAAAACAATCTGAGGATGGAGAGGATGCCCATGCGCACTGTGGTCCAGGGGAGGAGTCACCTATCTCAGGATACTTCGAAGACTCTTCCAGGACAACAACGTGCAAACATCCGGACACTAGGCGGCGATCTATGCACAGATATGAATGTCAGCAGCCCTACATGCCAAGAACAGATGCATACTGGTAAGTAGCATATTCATTCTGCTGCACGGTTTCCATTTGCTGTTAACTGTTTGTATTTTTTTGACCATGTGGTTGTTTTTTCTTAAGGTGCATTCTTTTCTAATTTGTTCATCATTTTGTATTATGTTAAATATTTTTCATAATGCGCACTATCACCATTGGTCTCTAGGCATCTGAATGATAATAAGCGAGCTTACTAAAAACCCGGTAATATACATTTAAAAAACAAATGCTTGATGGAAAGGCTAGGTTTTAAGTTGGGAGCTAAATGACTGAATGGAGGTTTCCTTGTAGTTAAAGGAGGAAGAGCTTTGTATCCTCGTGGGGATATTTTTTGGGGGGTATTTGCTGATAAATGTATAGGAGGATTTATGTAAGGCCTTATGAATGTTGCAATCCATCTTAAACTGAACCTGCAGTAAAATTGGAAGCAAATACAATTTTAGAAGCTGTGGCCTGGGCATGGGCACAGGTGGAGATCAGGAATACATGGAGCTACTGTAATTTGAATAACCTGTAGCTTCTGAAGTAGCTCAAGATAGAATGAATTTGCGTAATTCAGACACGATCCTGTCAAAGCCCTGACCTCTGTATACTTGCAATATGAGGAAATTAAGGAAAGACTCAGTTAGTAATATGGTTCACTTTGTTTTTGTGCATCTAGGAATGCTGCCTTTTCACTAAACATTTGCTGAAGTGCGTGACAGAAGTGTATGTGAAAATGTGTGTGTGTTTGATGTGTGTATATATATATGTTCGAGGCATGTGGGCTGCTGAATTCATATCTGTGCATAGATCGCCGCCTAGTGTTGGGTCCGGATGTTTGCACGTTGTTGTCCTGGAAGAGTCTTCGAAGTATCCTTGGATAGGTGACTCCTCCCCTGGACTACGGTGCGCATGGGCATCCTCTCCATCCTCAGATTGTTTTTTTCCGCCATTGGGTTCGGATGTGCTTATCTTGACTCAAGTTAGGAAAACCTTTTTACAGGCCAAAAGGCCTTTAGTTCGCGTCGGTACTGTTCCCGATCGGTATCGATAGTATATTGTTAGTTTACTAACTTCCAGAACCAACTTTTTCGCATTTTCCCCGACCATCGACCCTTCATCGACGATGGAATCGAGGACACCATTCAAGCGGTGTCCGGTATGCAATGCGAAATATCCCCATATCGACGTCCATCCGGTGTGCAACAAATGCCTTTCACCGGATCACGACGAATCTACATGTATGGCCTGTGCCCGATTCCGATCCAAGAAGACTCTTCGGAATCGACGAGCAGCAAGACTCGAAGCGCAGCAAGCGGCACCGGCCCCAGCCAACATCTTCAGCGCCGAAGACGAAGATGTCGAAGACGTGGAGAACCTACCCTCCAGCCCCGCTTCCGAACACGACTCCGTATCGGAAGACGTCGAAGAACAACTCTTTTCCAGAGATGAAGCCGACACAGAGGTAGGAGACTACAATGAGGCCTTAGGGGCCGAAGAGAGTAGCTCTGGTGACGAGCCAGGCCTACCCGTACAGACTGAGGATATCCCAGTGAGCCAGTCTATGGACCCGGTCGAGGGATCGCCTTCGGGCCTTACCCAAGACCTATCCCGCAGTTCTTCGGCCCCGCCTTCTGGCCCGGCCTCGGACATTCAGCGGCATCCATTACTACCCAAAAAGGCTGGTTTCCCTTCTTCGAAACCGAAAGCCGCATTGGTTCACCAGAAACCGAAACCGAAAGTAACGCTGGTCGGATCGAGGCCCACCACACCTTCGACGCCAGCAAAACCCGTCGGCGCCGACCGCACCAAACGAGATTTTGGTGCCGAGCTTGCAGCAGCCGACGTGGGCGCCGACACACGGAAAAAGAGCTTCGGTGCCACCAAACCTCTTCGGCTACCGGCACCGACACAATCGGCTCCGACCCCAAAGGTCAAACTGCCTGCTGCGTCGCACCCCGCTTCGACAGCACCACCAAAGGCACACTCATCAAAGACGTCGACGGCCGTTGCCGCCCCTTGACTCGATGACCCGCCGGCACCGAAGAAGTCCACGCCCGCCTCTACGGAAACGGCCGGCACAAAGGACTCGATGGCACTCCAGGTGCGGACCGTTGCTGCGCAACGCACCAAACACAAAGCAGTCCTCCAGGACACCTCAGGCTCCGAGCCGATAAAAGCTCCATCGACCTCTTCGGCACCGACCAATATCACTTTTGGCCTGCCGCCATCCACGGCCCCAAAACTGTTCCAGATCAGAACACGGGTCACCCACACCACGTTCATGCCTGCCGAACGCTCTCCTGCGGAGTCGTCTCCGTCACATGTCATCGACGCCGACACCGGCAGGATGGTGCTCCACAAAAGGAGAATAACTTCAGAGTCAGCTTTGGACTCCTACCGGATCCCGCTTAAGAAAAAGCTGCCGGTGACTTCGGAACCAGTTCTTTCCGAACCTCTCCACTCCTTTTACCAGGATCCACAGTCCTTCTCTCCCACACACTCCGACACTGACGTTTTGGAGGACTACATGGGTGACCACGTCCCCTACCCCGGAGAGATGGACCCTGAAGGCCAACAGGACCCCGACCAAGCTTGGGATGACCCTGTAGACTCGGGTGCACCTATGGATACACAGGACCCGCCACTCTATGGAGCAAAAACATCTCCCACAGAGGACACTGCCGCATTCAACGCCCTAATTGAACGTGCTGCGGCCAATCATGGGGTGCAACTCCACTCTGACACCGTGGAGGACGACTTTCTCATGGACACTTTCGCATCCTCAGAAAGGAATATAAAAACTCTACCCATGTTAAAGGGTGTCCTCAAACCAGCAAAGGACATCTTCAAAGAACCCACCAGGGCAAGAGTAATAAACCCCAGAATCGACAAAAAATACAGGTCGGCGCTTGGGGACCCTACCTACATTAGAGGCCAGTTACCTCTAGATTCCATTGTAGTTGCGAATGCTCGCAAACGGGCACACTCGCAAACAACAGGTGATGCTCCTCCCCCGGACAAAGAGTCCAAGGTGCTAGAGACCTCCGGCAAACGGGTTGCGGCCCAGGCAGCTAATATATGGCGCATTGCCAATACTCAGGCGCTCCTCGCTCGCTACGATCGAGCACACTACGACACACTAGAACAATTGCTCCAACATCTCCCTGACCAATTCAAAGAAGGTGCAGAGATCCTCATCAGGGAGGGACAACTCCTCACAAACGCATCCATCAAGTGTGCACTGGATGCCGCAGATACAGCTGCCAGAGCCATAAACACTAGCGTCATGTTGCGACGACACGCCTGGTTGCGAATCTCCGGATTCAAACCTGAGGTGCAAAATAACATCCTCAACCAGCCTGTCAACCCCGACTACTTATTCGGGCCGGAGGTTGACACCACCCTAGAGAAAATAAAAAAGGACACGGACACTGCAAAGTCCATGGGGGCTCTTCAAACGCAGTCCTTTCGGAGCGGCTCCTTTCGTCGCCCCGGAAATAGAGGAGCAGGTAGAGGACAGGGGTCACAGCAAACCTACAACAAAGGCAACACACAAGGCACCTACGATAAAAACACCCGGGGTGGTTATCGTGGCTCAAGCACAAAGGGCAGAGGACGCGGTTACGGCAACACCAGGTCCTCCCCTAAGAACAAACAGTGACGCCCTCTCCCTTCCTCCCGACCACCTAACACCTGTCGGGGGAAGGCTACAAAGGTTCCTGTCCACGTGGAACTCCATCACCACGGACAGGTGGGTCAAAGACATTATCAAATACGGTTACTGCCTAGAATTAACCTCAACTCCACCCACCATACCTCCAAAACACCGTCCTATGTCCTCAGAGCACTTAACGCTCTTACAGCAGGAGGTGCTAAGCATGCTACTAAAAGGCGCAATAGAGGTCGTACCCGTCCACGAGCAGGGTACGGGGGTGTACTCCCTGTACTTTTTAATACCAAAAAAGGACGGGTCACTCAGACCTATATTAGACCTGAGACCCCTGAACCGCTAAATTCTCTCCGAGCATTTTCACATGCTCACTTTACAGCAAGTCCTCCCGCTGCTCAAACAGGGAGACTTCCTGGCCACACTGGACCTCAAGGATGCGTATTTCCACATACCCATTCACCCCTCACACAAAAAATACCTCAGGTTCACTGTTCAGGGGCAGCACTACCAATTCAAAGTCGTTCCCTTCGGCGTGACAACAGCACCCAGGGTTTTCACAAAGTGCCTAGCTACTGTGGCGGCACATCTACGGAGGCAGCACATACACGTCTACCCTTACCTGGACGACTAGCTCGTTCAAGCAAAGTCGGCCCAGCAATGTGCCAGCCACATGTCCCGCACCATTCACCTCCTTCACAGTCTGGGATTCTCACTAAATTACCCAAAATCCCATCTCCAGCCCGCACACGTACAACAGTACCTAGGTGCGACTATAGACACTCTGGCGGCCACAGCTCAGCCAAATTTAGTGAGGATCAACAGCATGCAAATGCTGATTTCCAAGTTCAAACCCCAACACTCCCTTCCTGCGCGAGTGTTCATGCAGTTGATAGGCATGATGGCCTCCTGAATTTTCATAGTCCCACACGCGAGACTACATATGCGCCCGCTTCAGGAGTGCTTAGCACGTCAGTGGAATCAGGCTCAAGGACAGCTGAAAGACCTAGTGTTGGTGAGCGGTCGGGCATACAACTCTCTGCATTGGTGGAATCCACAAAACCTTTGCAAGGGCCGACCGTTCCAAGAGCCTGTTCCACAAATAATACTGACAGCGGACGCGTCTCTCCAGGGATGGGGAGCTCATGTACTCCACTACACAGTGCAGGGACTATGGACAACACAACAAAAGAAGATGCACATCAACCTTCTAGAACTGATGGCAATCTTCCTGGCTATGAAAGCATTCAAAGTACACTTGTGCAACAAAGTCGTGTTGATCCGGACGGACAACATGACCGCCATGTACTACATACAGAAGCAGGGAGGAACACACCCTCCACAGTTGTCTCATCTGGCTCAGAGCATGTGGAAGTGGGCCATTCAGAGGAACATGTTCCTTATGGCAGAACACCTCCCCGGCAAGGACAACCAGCTGGCGGATCTGCTCAGCAGACACAGCCACCAGATGCACGAGTGGGAGTTACACCCATCAGTACTCCAACCGTACTTCCAGCAGTGGGGTCATCCAGAGATAGACCTATTCGCCACAAGCGAAAACGCAAAATGCCAAAGCTTTGCTGCCAGGCTCCCACATCCGCAGTCGTAGGGCAATGCGATATGGATGAACTGGTCCGGCAGATTTGCGTACGCTTTTCCCCCAGCACCACTGATACCGCTGGTGGCACGCAAACTCAGACAACACTCCCTGACACTCGTCCTGGTTGCTCCAACGTGGGCACGCCAGCCGTGGTACACCACATTTCTCGAACTTTCCGTGGTGCCGCATCAAAGGCTGCGGATCAAACCCGCGCATTTGACGCAGAACCATGGAGAGATTCAGCACCCAGATCCGCAACAGCTGAACCTGGCGATCTGGCTCCTGAAGTCCTAGAGTTTGGCTACCTAAACCTGCCACCTGACTGTATGGACATCATTAAGGAGGCCAGGAGACCCACTACCAGAGCTTGCTACGCAGCCAAATGGAAAAGGTTCGTCATTTATTGTACTAATAATGACATTAACCCGCTAGACGCATCCATACGAAACATAATTTGTTACCTCTTACACCTATACCGATGCAATCTGGCGTACACCTCTATACGTGTCCATTTGACCGCAATATCAGCCTATCTGCAGACTAGGCAGCACCTCTCTCTATTCAGAGTGCCTGCCATCAAAGCATTCTTGGAGGGACTCAAACGAGTCATTCCACCAAGCCACCCACCGGCTCCAATGTGGAACCTCAACTTGGTCCTCACACGCCTGATGGGTCCACCCTTTGAACCTCTACACTCATGCGAGCTTCAATTTCTTACCTGGAAAGTAGCTTTCCTAGTAGCGATCACCTCTTTAAGAAGAGTTAGTGAACTCCAGGCACTAACCGTTCAAGAGCCATTTATAGTTCACGCCAACAGGGTCGTACTACGTACCAACCCCAAATTCATGCCCAAGGTGGTATCGCAGTTCCACATGAATCAGACTATTGAACTGCCTGTTTTCTTTCAAAACCCACAAACTGTCGCAGAAAGAGCACTCCATACACTAGACGTGAAGAGAGCCCTCATGTATTATATCGACAGGACTAAGATCTTTAGGAAGACAAAACAACTTTTCGTTGCCTTTGCGCCACACCACAAAGGTAACGCTATCTCCAAAGCAGGTATAGCCAGATGGATCGTTAAATGTATTCAAATTTGCTATCAAAAGGCTAAACGCACATTAACGATTCCCCCACGAGCCCACTCAACACGTAAGTTAGGGGCCTCCATGGCTTTCCTAGGAAACATTCCCCTGCATGATATATGTAGAGCAGCCACCTGGTCCACTACACATACATTTACCAAACACTATTGTGTAGATGTGCAATCAAAACAGCAGGCAGCTGTAGGACAGGCTGTTCTCAAAACTCTTTTTCAGACCGCTGCAGCTGGCACTGGTGGCCGCCGCTAATAGGAGGTACTGCTATGTATTCTATGCACAGATATGAATTCAGCAGCCCACATGCCTCGAACTGAATATGCTACTTACCAGTATGCATCTGTTCTTGGCATGTAGGGCTGCTGACATTCATATCGCCCTCCCTCCTCCCCGGCGCCTGTAGCAGCTGCAGCTCTCAGAATTACTGTAAGCTTGGTCATCACTTTCTGTATCTACTCCATCACTGCCACAATGGCGAAAAACAATCTGAGGATGGAGAGGATGCCCATGCGCACTGTGGTCTAGGGGAGGAGTCACCTATCTCAGGATACTTCGAAGACTCTTCCAGGACAACAACGTGCAAACATCCGGACCCAACACTAGGCGGCGATCTATGCACAGATATGAATGTCAGCAGCCCTACATGCCAAGAACAGATGCATACTGGTAAGTAGCATATTCAATATTCAGGCTACAGGATGCAAAGCACTCTCGGGACAGTTTTCAAGTTGATTTAATGATGCAAATGCATTTCGGCATATCAGCCTTCCTCAGTGCATATCAACTGACACTTTCACATAATGTCTGTTTAAATACATTAAAGAATAATTTCATTGGAGGGATGTATATTCACAGCAAGTAACGAAGGACTACGATAGTTCAAGGTCCAAATGCCTTTTCCTTAGCTGCCATGTCTGTGTGTGCTGGTTTGGATGAAAAACAGATCGTTTTTAACTCTGAATGAGTCTTGGTCTTTCATAGACGATTTTGAAAGCAAATGCAGTTACACTCACATGGTGCATGATTCATCCCTTCGAAGTTAGTCCGGTTGCGATGTCCCCATATTGCGTGCCATGATGTTGTTGAGTCCCTCGCCTGCCAGAAAAAGAAAGGTTTGGCATCCTGCAGATTTCCGTATGGATTACTTCAATCCTACAATTTGAATAATTGTCAGCAGCGCTGGTAGGATGTTGCGCCATTCTTTATTCGGCGGTGCAAGCAGAATTACATTCAGGCTCAAAGTCTCACCCTTGCTGCTGCACTCGGTGCGGGTGCTTTTAACCGCTGAGGCTGAATCATGCACCATGTGAGTGTAACTGCATTTGCTTTCAAAATCGTCTATGAAAGACCAAGACTCATTCAGAGTTAAAAACGATCTGTTTTTCATCCAAACCAGCACACACAGACATGGCAGCTAAGGAAAAGGCATATGGACCTTGAACTATCGTAGTCCTTCGTTACTTGCTGTGAATATACATCCCTCCAATGAAATTATTCTTTAATGTATTTAAACAGACATTATGTGAAAGTGTCAGTTGATATGCACTGAGGAAGGCTGATATGCCGAAATGCATTTGCATCATTAAATCAACTTGAAAACTGTCCCGAGAGTGCTTCGCATCCTGTAGCCTGAATTTATTATCGTGACCTCACCCCCACGAACAGCGGTTAAAAGCACCCGCCCCGAGTGCAGCAGCAAGGGTGAGACTTTGAACCTGAATATATATATATATATCAAAGTACCCAACGTACAAGGAGCACTCGAGCGGCAACATGCCCATGAAGAGCCTGTATGGTATACAATCCGCCAGCACAACGATAACTTTAAGCAGTTCAATACCCATGGATGCCTGGCGCGTTTCGAAGTGTCCCCACTTCTCTTCAGAGGCTTTGGCAATTGACGGCGCTTAGGACACCGCCTCATCATTTAAATGCTCCAATGCATGGGACGCTCTGCCGAGAGTAGCAGAGCAGTATGGACCTTGTAGTGTCCTTTGTCTCCAGATGGAGCGCGCAATGTTGCTGCTGTAACATTCATAGCCCCCAGATGGGCCTTGGTGTGCGGGTGGATATGCTAAATCCGTTGCTGCCCCACGAAGTCGGCCTGCTCGATAACAGACCGCGTGGCCCCCACATCCTGGGGTGGTGCTCCTTCGCGGCAGGGTGTACAGCGTATTTATCAAAGCTCCAAAGTACGCAACATACAAGGAGCACTCGAGCGGCAACATGCTCATGAAGAGCCTTTATGGTATACAGTCCGCCAGCACAATGATAACTTTAAGCAGTTCAGTTTACCATGGATGCCTGACGTGTTTCGACGTGTCCCCACTTCTCTTCAGAGGCTTTGGCAATTGTAGGCACATAGGACATAAGCAGTGTATAGCAGGGGCACAAGTTATAGTTGGCTCTCCTAACTATAACTAGTGAATATCTTTGTTTTGTTTTTGTTCAAAACGATAACGTTGTCACTGACATTCACCTAACTATAATATTACTGTAACCTGTGTTTTCTTCTGTGAATTTCTATGTTTTCTGCAAAAGTAAAGTAAGATGTCCATAGCGGTGCTTGGTGGGTTGTTGGGCGCAGGGTCTGGCTGCCTGGGCCTGGCTTTGTTACAAAAAATTTCGAATGCAGTATTTTTTTTATTTTTTTTTTAAACTAATTTTGAGTCTCCTCCAACATTTTTCTGGCCACAAAGTGCAGCCACAGAACCAAACTCCAGGGGTCTCTGCAGTCCAGCTGAAGAGCATAGAGCTCCATCTCAAAGTGCTTTGAAAAGAAATGTGGTAAGAGCTCCTTGGTCATGGATTCAATGGCCCAGGAGACTTAATTTGTGTTTTTTTATTTATTGTTTTATGCTGGCGGGTTGCTGCTATGCTTCTTCCAGCTCTCCAGAACTTTTAAAACTGGATGGTGATGCCCCTGCCCTTCTAGGGCCACCACCAGGATGACTGAAAAGCCCTTGCAGGACATTATGGGGCGCTCCTTGGAAGGATCAGTGAATAATAAATGAGCGTCTCCTGCCGCTTATTTAAAAAAAAAATGTTTTTACAGTTTTTATTAGAATGAAAAGCAACATCAGTCACATATAGATCAACAATCATTACATGTTCAGACATATGTTGTCTATAAAGTTTACCAATCAAAAGTTCGGTTTCACTCAGCCATCTGTATCTCTCCTGATCCATCAGCGTTCTGTCATTTCCATGGCAGGTGAGACGCACAAATCACCCCTGTAAACATTCCACTTTCCCCATTTCCTATTCCACTTCTTGGAGCAACCTCTAGATTTGAAAACCTCTTTTTCTGCGATCATACATTTGATAATACTGCATTGTTTTTTTGTTGTTTTTTTAATTAAACTTTTTATTCAAATTACATTAGAACAATACAGATCTGCATGTGTTTTACACAATCATGATGTCATTTTTGTACAGTCACTTATCGTACGATTCTACTCACATACATAGGTTCTACATAGCATTACATGTCTTCACCCGAATCACTATCTTCTTCTGGGGGCAAACAAATGTTTCCTCTGTGTTCATTCCATCCTCCCCACACCCTGGCCCGTTTGCTGGGAAACCCCCTATTTATGAACACTGCTCTTTCCGCCACCATGGCCATATCCATGTCCCTACACCACTGCAGTATTGTTGGTACCATGCCCACACCCCACTTTTGCGCTATATTGCGCTTAGCCAATATCATGCCAGTTGTGGCCCATAGGCGTTCGGCATGGGTGAGATCTGTCGGGCCCCAGACATTAAGAATGCAACACTGGGGTTCAAGTGGGACCTGTTTCTTGGTGACTTCTGCTATTATGTCTACCACTTCCTCCCAGTATGGCATCAGTGTGGGACATTCCCATAAGGTGTGATCGTAAGTACCCCTGCCCCCATAGAGGCGCAGACAGCTCGGGTCAGGGGCCCTTCCCATTTTGTGTAGTACCGTCCGGGTGTAATAGGTCCTGTGAAGTATTTTAAACTGTACCAAACGCAGTCTGGAGGAGATTGCTACTGCTTTGGGCGACGCTAACGCCAGTCAGGGTCGTCCATGTCTTCCCACATCGGAATGCCAAAGGTCCTGGAGTTGGGCGAGCGGGTCTGGTCGATTGTTAATGATTTTTTTATACGTCAATGAGGTCGCTTTTTTATGGAGGAAGTCAGTAAGCAGTCGGTCTTCTAATGGGGAGGATTCTGGAAGCGTCTCGTCTGTGGGGAGGGCCGTGTCTATCGCGTTTTTAATTTGTAAATACGTAAACCATTCGCCTGGAGCCATTGAGTACTGTTCTTGCAGGTGGGTGAAGCTGACAACCCTCCCGTTCTTCCAAAGATCTCCCAGCCGGGAGATGCCGATCAGATCCCACTTCTGAAACCCTTTGCTATTGCCCAGTATCCCCAGTTTGCGTGTATCCCATAAGGGTGTGTGTCTCGTAAGTTTATCAGTCCATCCCAGGTTTACCGTGTGCCAGATGCGGATGGTGTGCGATGCGGGGCGTACATGGTTACGGGCATTCTGGATGCTGTATAGTGCTCTATTAACACCGCCTCTCCCTAGAGCCATTCTGTCAAGGTGATAAGCTGGGTCTGTTTCCGGCACATGAAGCCATTGATTAATGACCGTAAGCTGCGAAGCCCAGTAATACGCTTTGCTATCCGGGAGGGCTATTCCTCCATCGTAACAACTCCTCGCCAACTTGCTTGCTGCTACTCTTGCCGGTTTGCCGTCCCATAAAAGGGCCACCACCTCCGAGTTAACCGCTCTAAAATATGAGTCAGGAATTGGGTAGGGGGTATTATGCATGACATATAAGAATCTGGGCAGGGCCATCATTTTAAATAAAGCCGCTCTGCCAAGCAGAGTGAGCGGTAGCGTCTTCCAATGCCGAATATCACATTTTAGTCGTTGCAGAGGGGCTTGTAAATTAACTGTTAGTAATGTGTCGCAATCCGAGGTTATATATATATACCCAGATATTTAAAATTGTCCGTGACTATTTGGACCTTACAGATTCTCGGGAGACGCGGGGGTGGGCCATGTAATATGTATTGTACTGACTTATCCCAATTGATAGCAGAGCCGGAGACAGAGCCATATACTGCACAGATATTAAGAAGCGCATGCAGCGACCTTGTAGGTGAGGCTATATATAATAGTACGTCGTCTGCATATAAAGAGATGCGATCCTCCCATTCCTCATTCCATTTTAGACCGCGAACCATGCGGTCCCATCTTATCCATGCCACCAGCGGTTCGAGCACTAATGCAAATAATAAGGGCGCCAGTGGGCAGCCCTGTCATGTTCTTTTGCCTAGGGTGAAGTCTTTCGATATGTGACCATTAACTACTACGTGTGCAATCGGAGCAGTATATAGTAGACGGACCCAAGAACAGAATTTTAGTCCAAACCCTAAGTTTTGAAGGACTGCGTATAGGAAGGCCCATTCCACCGAGTCAAAGGCCATCCGCGCATCCAAGGAGAGGACCGCAGCATCTTCCCGAAGAGTATGCTTCCGACCAAATACGCCATGAAGGCGTCGAAGGTTCAGTGCCGTGTTCCTGCCCGGCATAAAGCCGGATTGATCCGGGTGGAGGTAAGCCTGAGCGCCAAAGTTTTGGCTAAGATTTTACCTTCAACATTAATTAAGGAAATTGGGCGGTATGATGTGCAGTACTCTGCCGGTTTGCCAGGTTTATGGATGGCTACAATGGTTGCCAGCCGTTGATCTCTGGGGAGTGTTCCTATGTCGCGACTGGTTTCAAACATTTTTAGCAAATATGGGGCTATCTTCTCCGCTGTGTGTTTATACAGTTCTATCGGGATTCCATTGGGGCCCGTGGCTTTGCCCGATTGTAGTTTGGAGATGGCGACTGTGAGTTTGTCTACCGTAATGTCGGCTTCTAGAGTTTCAGATTCTTGTGGCGTGAGTCGTGGCATATGAATGTCGTGCAAAAATGCGAGCGCTTCTTGTACAGTGGTAGCATTTGTGGACGTATATACTTTCTCGCAATGTCGCGCCAGCGTATCCACAATTTGTTGTGGGTCCGACATGAGTGTGCCCTTGTCGGTTCTAACCTGTGCTACCCATCTGCGTGCCGGTTCGTTCTTGTCTAGCCTGGCCAGAAGTTTGCCCGCTTTGTCTCCGGACTCATAGACCCGATGATGGACCGTCTGCAGACGAAACTGAGTGGCAGCCCAGAGTTGCACCTTGTATTCCTGTGTTTTCACGCGTAATGCATGTGAAGTCTCGTCAGCGGGTGCAGCTGCATGTTGGGATTCTAAACGCTGAACCTCCTTCTCCAACGCCTCTGTTTCTTTCCTTTTTTCACGGTTATGCCTCTCTATAAGGGAAATAGCCTGACCCCGTATTACTGTTTTATAAGCTTCCCAAAGCGTTAGCGAAGAGGAAACGGAAGCTTCATTGTCTAGAAAATATTGCGCGGTTGTTGTAGTTAATGTTTTCTTAATCTTAGAATTTAGGAGGAACCCAGGATAGATGGGGTATATACGTCCCCGAGTAGCGCAATGTGCACTGATTTCTGTTCTTACCGGGGAGTGAGCCGAAATCCCTCTGGGTAAGTGTGTGGTCGACCCCATCTTCCCCAGATCGTCCATGGCCGTAAGTACATAATAAATGTGGGAGTGGCTGTTATGCGCTCCCGAGTGGAATATGTATTGCCTCTCTGTCGGATTTTGGCGCCTCCAGATGTGCAGTAGGGCGTGCGCCTCCATAAAGTCTACCAGGGGGGAAGTAGTGCGGTGTTGCGAGCGGCTCGGTGTGCGGTTTAGTACGTCATTTACAGTCATATTAAAGTCTCCCCCTATGAGGAGGTCTCCGCCTGGCAGTGTTAGGAGGAATTTACCCAGATCATGAAGAGCGGGGGAGTGCAGGGCCGGCGGGACATAAACCGACACAACAATAAATATTCGCCCCTCCCATTGGATTGTAAGTGAAACCCCCACCTATCAAGTGCCTTACACGTGGAGCTCATCAGGTGTGTCTCTTGGGGCATTATAACCGCCGGGAGTTGCGTTTGAGATACTGGAGCACTAATGCACGCTTTATCTTGTCTCCAAGGCCATTAACATTCTAGGAGAGGAGTGATAGTGCTGGCCTTTTGGTGCATTGGGTCATTGGATTAGATGAAGACATTAGGGATGCTAATCCTCGTACCATGTCGGACATTAAAGTCATTGCGCACCCCTTGTCATAGTGACTGTACTTCTATATGAGCAGATCAAGAACTAAAAGAACATCAACATATAAAACATTCCCGAGTTGCGAGTAGACTTCTATTGAAGCCGGTATCTGCATTCTCCCACCCCTGCCAAATCTGGACATATTCATACACAAAAAAAACATTTTGCATCTGTATTGCGGGTGCATGCAGCCATAGATACTGTAAACTCAGTTAAAATCCATACCCACCCTAACTCTGAGAAAATCAACCCCCCTCCCTGCATCCCTGCCTAGTAGGTTTGAAACTACCGAACCACCCCAATAGCAGAGTGCTTATGGTCCCTAGAGAAAAACCCATTAAACGTAAGGTCGTGTGGCGTTGGCACCCAGCAGTCTCTTCCTCCCGGGGCTACAGCAACACCAAGATACATTAAGGGATAGTTTGAATACTGTACTTTCTACTGTGCACTAGCATACTACCAGTGCAGATTCAGTCTGGTAGAGGGGAGTCTGATATCGTCCTACGGGCAGGAATTTCCCACTTTCATCCTCACCTATCCCCCATATCAATCATAAGAGAGATGATTACAGACCATCACAGCCATGCAGCCTTATCATTTTACGATACACGTCGTGTCACCGCCAGGACTGGCAGATCGGGAACTTCTCGATCTTGATGGGGAGCGTCGCCCTCCTATGCGTTTGTGTAAAGAGTCCTTAGGGTGATACTCGGCGTTTTCGCGATTCATCTCTTCCTTGCGGCGTTGGGACTTGAGTGGACCTCCATCCAGCCATTGTTGCACTTCCTCAGGCGTCGTAAAAAAACAGGATTTTTCTCCGTCGATGACTTTCAAATTAGCTGGGAAGAAAATCATATATTTAAATCCTCTGTCTCTGAGGGCCTGTTTGATGCCCTCAAAGGAGCGTCTTTCTCGTTGCACCTTCAAGGTGAAGTCTGGAAAGAACCGGATCGTCGCGTTGTCATATTGGAGGTCTCCAGTGACTCTGGCTGCCTGCAGGATGGCGTCTCGGTCACGGAAGTTCAAGATCGTGCTATAATGGTGCGTGGTGGTCCTCCCGGCTTAGACTTCGGGATTGGGGCTCTGTGCGCCCTTTCAATGGAGAACAGTGGAGAGAGTCTCTTGGGCTTTAAATGATGTAGGATAAGATATTCAAGGAAGAGGTCCACGCTGGGCCCCTCTGTCCTTTTAGGAACCCCCACCACCCGTATGTTGTTACGGTGAGCTCGTCCCTCTTGATCATCCAGGTGCAGTGCCATTTCTCTGTGTTGGCGAACTAATTGCTTGAACAAACAAAACAGATAGGGTCTGAGGGAAAATCTTTAGAGACCTTCAAGGATTCCTAATCCCCCTTTCTAAATATTCAGTACAAAAAAGGGATCCGAGGTCTATTGTGCCACCCTTGATATAAATTCAAGACAGTTGACTCATAGCAAATTTACGCCAACGGTGAATTAGTATTGGTAAGCATGTGAGAAACAGATACAAAAAAATGAAGACAAACAAGAGGTAAGAAAAAGAGCTTGATCTAAGGATAATCAGCATCCCATCATTACACTCTGAAAGTGCCCAGTGTCATCATCTGGGGTACCAAACAACTCTTCTCAGCAACCTCTTATAACATCGAGGTCATACGAATGAGTTGTATCCTCTTATCAAGAAATCATCAAGGAAAAGATAGAAAATATTTGGAGTGCAATGAGACAAAAAATGTATTTTTTGTGTTTTTCAGTGTTCATAAAACAGAATACACAATTGACGAACACTAGGTATCTATTTCTAACATGTGCCCCATCAATCGTATTTCTATCTAAAAGCAGTGTGAAAACAAAAAGAAAGAAAAGGCAGTTACACAATGTTTACTGCTCACTATTCGGTCGACATGTTTCAGCCTTCGGGAAGACTCTCCCTGGCTTTCTTCAGGACCTCATGCTCAAACCTACTAATTGTAGACTTTGAAAAAGAAGAAATGGGTTACTACTATACCCTTGTAGTTGTTTTCCAATTCCTCAATGTGATTACTGATGTTAACTGACATCTAAAAACAACAAAGAAATTAATTACATTGGGAAATGGATTCATGCAGATAATCACATGATATATCTTGCTTCGTACGTCTGTTCCCCCATTTTTCTGAAAATCCGTAAAAAAAATTTTTTAATGATCATGCTTACCAAACATCATATGAGGAAAAAGCCCCACCTCACTCGGCACCAGCTCAAGTCAAGAAAGAGGCCCCGCTCTGAAAGTAAACGTGAGCCAAATGAATAAACCGGTCTTTAAAACTAAGGAACGGTGTACTTCTCAGAGAAGACAGTAAACGCTTGACCACGTCCTTCACTCATTAAGTGATAGGGGCCAGAACATGTCAGCGGATCAGCCATTGGCATCTTTAAAAACAATTAGCTAGGTCTGGCATATAGATAACACAGCGCATCTCCATGTGTGAAAGAGCATCTAAAGTGACAACATCGATCCGGTTTGAAAAGATGTTCAAATTGCAACGTGGCAAGAGCTATTCATATCGAGATACTTAAATAACTCAAAAAATGAATGAGTAAAGACATGGTTCTAAAAACCAATTTAACGAGTATCTACATGAATAAAGTTTCAACTATGCAATCCAAATTGCGGGGTGATGAAACGCCACCAAGTATACAAAGGATATTTAAAAACCGGGCTAGCGATCCATACCTGTCCGTCGGTACCTCCGGCAGGGACTCGTACTGGGATGGAGGTACCGGACGTGAACGGATGGTGTGGTTTTATGTCGTATTGAAATTGCCCAGCTGTCAAGGATCAGCGAGAAACGCTGTGAGATCTTCCGGCGCGCAAAGCGTGACGTATGGCGGAACTACAATAGAACTACAAAAAAACGTCACGATGGCTGGTAATTGTAGTTTTAACAGAAACTGTGTCTTTTTCGTTCAAAACGCGCCATAGAAAAACTTTATTGTGGTAAACACCGTCATGTAAGGTGACACCAAGCTTCTTTATGATAAAATACCAAAATAAAAGGTTGTGAATATTGCTTATTTCCACACATCGGAAGATCCCTATTGGGAAGTTGATTATTTATGTTTATTCACAATTTGGACTAATAATTGTGATAGTACAACAACTCCTATGGGCCGGCACATGTCTTATATGGAATTGTGTGTGCAAGAAAAGGAGGTTGTGTGCAGGATGGAAAAGCGCCTTATGTCGAGAGAGAGAGAACCCGGGTGTTGGTACAGAACCTTTCTCTAATCATAATTAATGCAGAGTGTCTAGTGGTGTGTTCAGTGACAGGAATGGAATAGGCGCTTGTTTTTACACAGGATCAGATACTGACATCAGAGTTCAGAACAACTGTTGTCAAAATGTTACTTCTTACTTAATGACATCCATGGTATTGCGTCATTTAGACCATGTACGTCACTGGACAATTTAAAAATCCATCTCTGCTCACGTAGGAAAAGGAAATTGGACACATCGCTCACATGTGGTGGAATATAAGGTTTTTCAAGCACAGTCCAATTGAAATCACCCGCATCATGGCCTTGTGTTTTGTCAGTTTCGTCATGGTCTTTCTGCATCTAAATGTACTTTTATGTTCCTGCATCCGTAGTTTTACTTTCCTCGTTGTCATGCCAATATACTGTAACGGACATGGACATGTAATGAGATACACCAGGTTTTCACTATTACAGTTTGTGAAACTCTTTTGCACCCATGGTTTGGTGGTGCCAATGTCAACAGTTTTAGACGCTTGGGTTTGTGGGCAAACGGCACAGGAGCCACACGGATAATGGCCCTGAACCGGAGGTAAACCCCATAAGGTGGTATCTGCCGAATGCTTCTGATCACATGGGCGAGTGTGGACCAATATGTCCTTTAGATTGGTGCTTCTTTTCAAGGAAAACAGAGGTAATGGTATCTTGTCAGCGTGGCTGTTCAAAATTCGCCAGTGTTTACAAACACTTTTTTGAATCATGTTGGTTAGAGTACAGAAGGTAGTAACACAGGTTAACCGCTCTAGTGTGGGTTTTCTCACTGGGGGTTCTAAAAGAGCATCTCGGTTGTTATTGGATGCTCTTTTATAAGCTTTTTTAATCAGTTTATTTGGATACTCCTTCTCAAGAAGTTGTTGTTTCAAATTTTCAGAATGTGCTTCAAATTTCTCACGAGTAGAACAATTCCTCTGGATACGGAGGAATTGTCCGTAAGGCAGGTTCTCTCGGAGAGATTTGGGGTGTTGGCTGTCAAAGCGGAGTAGTGAATTACGTGCCATTGGTTTGCGGTACAGTTCACTTTGTAGACCAGTGGGAGTGGCGAAGATAGACAGGTCTAAAAAAGTTATCCTGTCTTTTCCCACTTCCACTGTGAATCTTAGAAAATCATTTCTAGTATTAAGCCACTCTTTGAATGCAGTGATGGACTCCAAACTACCGCGCCACACAGTTAAAACATCATCGATATACCGCTTCCAGAAGCGGATCGATGTGAAAAATGGATTCGATGTGGTCAAAATGTGTTCTTGCTCAAAAGTATGGACGTAGAGATTCGCCAAACTCGGCGCGAAAATACTGCCCATACTGGTCCCGGAGGTCTGTACGCCATACGTCACGCTTTGCGCGCCGGAAGATCTCACGGCGTTTCTCGCTGATCCTTGACAGCTGGGCAATTTCAATACGACATAAAACCACACCATCCGTTCACGTCCGGTACCTCCATCCCAGTACGAGTCCCTGCCGGAGGTACCGACGGACAGGTATGGATCGCTAGCCCGGTTTTTAAATATCCTTTGTATACTTGGTGGCGTTTCATCACCCCGCAATTTGTATTGCATAGTTGAAACTTTATTCATGTAGATACTCGTTAAATTGGTTTTTAGAACCATGTCTTTACTCATTCATTTTTTGAGTTATTTAAGTATCTCGATATGAATAGCTCTTGCCACGTTGCAATTTGAACATCTTTTCAAACCGGATCGATGTTGTCACTTTAGATGCTCTTTCACACATGGAGATGCGCTGTGTTATCTATATGCCAGACCTAGCTAATTGTTTTTAAAGATGCCAATGGCTGATCCGCTGACACGTTCTGGCCCCTATCACTTAATGAGTGAAGGACGTGGTCAAGCGTTTACTGTCTTCTCTGAGAAGTTCACCGTTCCTTAGTTTTAAAGACCGGTTTATTCATTTGGCTCACGTTTACTTTCAGAGCGGGGCCTCTTTCTTGACTTGAGCTGGTGCCGAGTGAGGTGGGGCTTTTTCCTCATATGATGTTTGGTAAGCATGATCATTAAAAATTTTTTTTTACGGATTTGCAGAAAAATGGGGGAACAGACGTACGAAGATATATCATGTGATTATCTGCATGAATCCATTTCCCAATGTAACTAATTTCTTTGTTGTTTTTAGATGTCAGTTAACATCAGTAATCACATTGAGGAATTGGAAAACAACTACAAGGGTATAGTAGTAACCCATTTCTTCTTTTTCAAAGTCTACAATTAGTAGCTTTGAGCATGAGGTCCTGAAGAAAGCCAGGGAGAGTCTTCCCGAAGGCTGAAACATGTCGACCGAATCGTGAGCAGTAAACATTGTGTAACTGCCTTTTCTTTCTTTTTGTTTTCACACTGCTTTTAGATAGAAATACGATTGATGGGGCACATGTTAGAAATAGATACCTAGTGTTCGTCAATTGTGTATTCTGTTTTATGAACACTGAAAAACACAAAAAATACATTTTTTGTCTCATTGCACTCCAAATATTTTCTATTTTTTCCTCTTTTCCGTGATGATTTCTTGATAAGAGGATACAACTCATTCGTATGACCTCGATGTTATAAGAGGTTGCTGAGAAGAGTTGTTTGGTACCCCAGATGATGACACTGGGCACTTTCAGAGTGTAATGATGGGATGCTGATTATCCTTAGATCAAGCTCTTTTTCTTACCTCTTGTTTGTCTTCATTTTTTTGTATCTGTTTCTCACATGCTTACCAATACTAATTCACCGTTGGCGTAAATTTGCTATGAGTCAACTGTCTTGAATTTATATCAAGGGTGGCACAATAGACCTCGAATCCCTTTTTTGTATTGAACTAATTGCTTGACCTTGTCCTCCAATTTGCGTGTTGCGGACTGGAGCACTTCGACATTCCCTTCCGTACCCGTGACTCTGTCGGAGGTTTTCCACATGGCCGCTCTCATAAGATTCATCTCAATTGTGACTTTATCGATTTTCGTCTCTAGGTTGGTACCGACTGATTGTATCGCCGCCATGATGGATCCCAGAGATGGTTCCTCTGCAGGTGCGGCATCTTCGTTTGTTCCATCCGAGACCGCAAGCTTTCGAGGGTCTGCATATTTATCCATCTTGTTAAGCTGGATGGCTGCCGCAGTGCCGTTGGGCTTCGTCATGCTAGCGCGTGGGCCTCACGGCGGCCAGTGTGGCATCCAAGGAGGGGAGCCTCGTCACTTCTGTAGCGTGATGAGCGCTGTCTTTGGAAGTATGTGGAGCCGGAGAGTCCCGCTTTTTCCCGGTCTGTAGCCCACCTCAGTTCAGGCACCAGCAAACCCCCCCTACCCCTCCCCCCCCCCCCCCCCCCCCCGAGGTGCCTCCCAGTCCTTGCTGTGCTGTGTCGTTCATAAATCTACTCCTCTCCCTCCTCAATCTCAAAATCCGATTCCAGGCTATCTTCGGCGTTCATGGAGCCTGACATCCATGGGCCAGGATGACAGAATGTCTGTAGTTTCGGTCAGCCACCGGCCCAACTTTGGCGTTTTGGCCTTTGTTGTCTCCCCTTGTAGACAGAGGCAGCGCCTGTCCTTATTGTGCCAGAGCTGTCCGCTATATCAGGCTGTATACCGGTGCATGGGGGTGGGGGGGGGGGCGCAGGGTCACATGTGTGGGGCGTCCGCTTGAAATCCTTCCAAAGTGCCTCCTCTCAATAAACGCCGGCTGGAGGTTTCCTGTCCCCCTCTCCCACCACTCTCACCTCAGATGCGGTATTGCAATGGAGCCTTTAGAGGTAGCTGTCCATGTCCCAGCACCCCGTTCCAAAACCTGGATGTGTGCTGCTGGGCTGCTCGTCCGCACCCTTAGGGGAGATGGAGGAAGTCTCCCACGAGCCTCCCGGAGTCTCACCACGAAGAGGGCCCCAGTCACGACGTTCCGTCGGCGCTCCTGGGAGGTTCACAGCTACCGCGCCGCAGCCCGGAGGAGCAGGCCTGCAACCACGGCCCTCACGTAGTTCCAGGTCCTGGCCCTTGATTCTAGCCGCAGCTGGCAGCTTACGCAACTCCGCCCACCTCAGTCGCTGCTGATGCCCCGCTTTCGTTTCCGGCACCGCTGTGATGCCTCGGCGGTCGCAATCAGCTGAAGGCTTTAAAGCGATTCCTCTCGTGCTGCTCGGATTCCGGTGCCTCTTTCTTATTTATCCTGCCCCAGATAGACGGATTTGGAACGAATTTGGCAGGGTATGCCGCAGGCCCTGTCGGAGCTCCGAAACTACGCCGCTATTGCTGTCGACGCCAAGCCACACCCCGATCTGCCGCCTATTTATTATTCTTTTTATATTTATTTTTGGGTGGAACATATTATGGTTCGTAGGGGAGCCCCAAGGCACTTGCTGACTCCCCAGCACTTTTAGCGGGACATGGCGATTATTTTACTGTGGGTTCCCTAGTGCCCACCCAGGACACCCACAACATATCAATAGTTGGGAGCTGCATGATGAGCTCCAAGCTCCCCGTTGCTGGAATTCTACCTTGCTAACCTGAGACAGTCAAATGTTGCAACCGGTTACTTGGTGCCTAGTAGATGGACAGTAGTGGCCGTATTGCCCAAGAAGGACCACCATCCTGTCCAACCAATAACTCACTTTCTCACATTGATGAAATTGAGGCACAGGGCCAAGCCTCCAGGCTAAGATGTTGTGCACTGGAAACCTGCTGAAATTTGCTAGATATATTTAGTGAACTAACTATAATTGAAGCATTCTTATGCACTTCTTATTACCTAGGCTATTACATCACTTGTGATATGGTACATTATGTAATTTTTTACATCAGTGATTACATCTCAAATGGCATAATTCATGATACTGCTATTCATGTAACTCCATAAACTCTTAGATCAGTTTAAAAAACAGAAAGCTGTTCGTAAAGAGCCAATAGTCCTAGACAGAGGTGAGTGCATAGAATATAAATTCTGTAAGCCATGCAGGCAAGTGTGGTTCTGCATATTGAAAATTATATTGTGCACCGTTTCCAAATCAGTAAAGTCTGGAGTGCATGTAGTACTCAATGTCTAACGAGGTAAAAACTGAGACATGTTTTAAAGTATGGGTTGCTGAGGCATGATTTAAAGTAGGTGGTCAACGCCCATTGTAAAACATCTGTGAGAAGCCAAAGCTTCTGCTGATAAAACATTTTATAGATTTTATTTTCATTAGATTTTGCTCATCTTAGGAATGTGTATAGTGTATGTTACCAAACTACACAGGGTTGTTCATAGAAGGCTTCCGATCAGTGGTAAATAGATACCTGTCAATCTCTTCACTTAAAATTGTGGATTATGTGAAGTCTTTAACAACGTGATCCTGTTAAAGTGAATAGAGGACAAACTCTCTTTTTGGAGGGTGCCCTAGTATTAAAAAGTAGGGAACCTCATTAAAGTCTGTGAAGGCGTTTTGTTTGTTGGTGCATGAGTGCCAGTAAAAAAAAAGAAGAAAAAAAGTAACAACCCCCACCCAATGTGACTTGATACATATATTATGTGTCCAGCACGTAGTCCAAGGTTATGTCTATTATCTCTTGATTGGTGATTAAAAATAAATTGGGCACAGGTGTTGCCTGTTGAATTAGTTTTAGTCCACAAACTATCTCAATGACTGGATGATGTCATAAGTGATGTAATCGGTGATGTCATTTAACATGTCATGAGTGGTGTCACTTGTTAGGTCATTAGCAGTGCATGACGGGGGACAAGCTATAGTTAGTTCACTAAACTAGAACTGGTGAATTTCAGGGTTTTGGATTTTAAATATGAATTTTTGTTATTTTAGCACCTAAATATAGTGTCCCTTTACCCCTTCTTGTTTTCAGTGATGTCATTAGTTTTTTTTTTATCTTAATCTAAGATCAAGTTCTGCCTCTTACTACTGGTGCCTCCTCATGGGGCTGGATCCCCGTCACATTCCACAAAATGTTTAAATCTGTTTAACAAGTCGATTAGTTACAATCCAACCACTGTTATGAACAATGCACATTTATTGAAAAACTTAGTGTGTATGTATATTGGATTTTTGCGCATATGTAAAAGTAAGAAAAAAAAGAAAACCTGAGAATACAATCCATATTTTTGCAGATAGCTGCACAATATTATAGCCTTATAGCCCGCCGTAGCGGGCTATACCGGCTATTAAAGGCCCGCTGCAGCGGCAATCGGCTAGTGCAAAACAGTTTTACCAAGGAACAATGTTGCAGTAGCAATTAAACTTGCCCAATACGATTTTGCTTCTTAAATTTTATTAGGACTGTGATAAATTTTACGAACCCACTTGCCAGTTAAATTACTATAAAAACATTTCTCAACTGCTATTGACAACAAGCGGTGTTTACTCGGTGCAGATGGGATTTTAGCAAAGGTCATCTCCTTTGACCTCTGGGCATAAGCATATTAGATGGCTAATGGTTTCTTTATTTGTAAAACTATACCTTTATCTATTCTCAACTGTTGGATTTTTCCATCTTTCAAAGTCAAATAGGCAGTGGGCAAATTTGAGTATTTTAGTTTGGAACCCATAGGCATGGAAGCATTTTAGTCATGCTGGTTTTGCTGCATGAATCCTTTTCTGGAGTCACATGCTGTGCATTATTCCGCCTTCTACTGATTGAGTCTGAATTCTTCTTGTGAGTCCTTTTTCCTCTCCTTTTTTTGTTGTTGTTGGGCATAGTATGTAGCCATTTAGTGTGGTGCCCATCCTCCTGTGATGTCAGATGTGTGCCCCGGAAACCTCAGTGCATGGTCGCTGTCTTCAGATTGTTTTTTCTTCCGTCTGGGAGCAACTGCTAAAGCTCCAAAGGCGTGGATAAAAGTTTCACCACAAACCTACGGTTCGTTAACCAGAAAAACAAAGAAAGCAATCAACAGAAGGTGAGAACACCAAAAACACCGAAAAATGTGATGGAAGGACATCGGAGACTGCATAAGTCGTTGATCAAGCAGTTTGAGAATGCACAGGCAAGGAGCGAGAACTCCTCAGGGACGTGGATAATGTAGCCTTTAGGTTCTGCCCCCAGTGGCACCGAAAATTTGCAGGTAAAGTACAACTTCAAGGTCTGCAACCTCTGCTGAGGGACCGTGATACTAAAACCTGCGAAGTGAGCTCCAAGTTCAGGGCCAAGAACAAGGTAAAAATGAGGCAAGTGCAACACACAAGCAAGCAGGTGCAAAATAAAGGAGGCTTGTTGCTGAGTGAACTCAGACTGTCGAGTGAGGAAGAGGACAATTTTGAGGAGACTGAAGTAGCACCGGTAGAGTATCAGACACCAAAGTAGAGGAGATGGGGGAAGCAGAGACCAAGCAGTCAACAAAGAAGTGCAAATAGAGAGATTCTCAAAAGCAGAGCCAGGTTACATCCAAGCAACATTCGGGGAAATAGCAAAACAATTCTGACTCAAAACCACATTAGACTGCCTCGGCGACAAAGCACAACGAGCTCTGAAAATGAAGCACCAATGGCAATTGTCCCTCTGAAAAACTTTCAGCATCACCATTGAAAGGCAAAGAAAGGAAGGGAAGGCCCAAGGAGTCAGCAACTGTGAGGGGCTTGAGGAAAAGGCTAAGGAGTCTGCGACCATGCCGGCCTTGCGGAAAAGGCTGCTGGCAACCATCTACGTCGAAGATCAAACCCTCAGAATCGAGAAGAAGAAAAGACCAATCGAGGCAGTAATAACAGCGAAAGTGCAAAAGAAAAACTATTTTGATGCCGTCATGAAGAAATACAGGATTCTGTTGAAACATGTAGGAGAGGAAGAAGAGCATGGCCAGCTCGAGAGTCTGGCAACCCCCGAGCCACAAGAAGGGGAACCTGAGTTATTTCCCCTATGATGAGGAAGACATGGAAGACCAAGGTATTTTCCAAGACGCCGAAAGCTGCAACAAACGGTGACGAGACCCAGAGGCGGTCTTCCCGGAGCAGTCAAACGATACATACTCCTTGAGGTCATCATCGCCCAACAACATTGCTATGTACAATGCAGTCATAGAGAGAGGTACAGAGTACAGCTAGAATAGAAGACAAGGCCTGCTTCCTCCTACCAGGAAACAATACCTCCCCATGTTGCCAAACATCCTGGATCAATGAAGGGACGCTTTCAAGGAACCAACATTATGCAAGGTAGTAACACCAAGAATTGAGGAGAAATACAAACACTCCTCAAAAGCCCTAACACACATCAAGGGGTATGCAGTGGCTGACTCTATCATTGTGGCCACAATAAGGAAGAAGCCAAACATACCACCATCCACGGGCCCCCCTTCTAAAAAGGAGAGCAAGAGGGTGGACATACTAAGCCAAAAAGTCGAGAAAGGGGCTGTGACACAGTAGAGAATCGCAAAGTCAAATACACTCCTCATTCTTTACACCCACAGCCACAGGAAAGCAGTCAAAGAACTTTTAAAACACCTCCCAGAGCAATTGCAGAAGCGGGGATTACCACTGCTGCAAGAGGGTAAAGTAATAGCAAAGACTTGTTTATAGCTTGCCTTGGATGCACCAGATGCAGGCAGATGGACACAAGATCATCAGTACATAAGCTGTAGGGATTTCTATTGGGTCAGTGTAATGCTACTCCTTATGCCCCTTCCTCATTTCAATGGCTATCATTATAGAGAAAAAGAAATTAATTAGTGCAGCATGAATCTTCATGTAGTCTCTCTCCTACATTGCCACAGTTCACATTGTTATTCTCTGAAATGAATTTCAAACCTGGGAATTGTGCGCTCTTTCAAATTTGATTGTTCATGCATCCCCAACTAAGCATCCTTTCACAAACATGCCCTTTAGTTTACAATTGGCAGTGAAAAACTTAGTATGGCCAATTGGTTAAACCACGAGAAGTTGGGAAGTTTGGAAAGGGGCAAGAAATACATAATTGAAATAGTAAGCTACATGAACTAAATAGAAGATGTAAGCTATAGGTTCAACTAAACTCCTAGTAGCTATTGCTGGTCTATGTGAGGGAAAGGAACTAGAGGACTGTAACTGCCAATTATGCGCAGAAGATCTTGGAATGCTCAATCATGTTATATGTTGGTGAAATTAAGAAACTAATTAGAACTTGTTTAAGAGATTATACTAAACAATGATATTTTCTCCTAAGAGAAAATTATGGCAATGTTATACAATGTATCAAATATTCTAATATACTTACAGCTCTCTTTATTTATACAACTTACTATGGATAGATAGAAAGTCACATTTGTGAATTATACCTTTTTAAATAAACTGCCATTCCTATTCCAGTAATTATCAATTTGTCAATTCTATTTTTATTTTAAACTCAGTTTAAATTAAACCACTTCAGAGAATAAAAATATTAATGTACTGTGATGTGCCCAGTGGAAGGGAAAATGTACCATATGGTGATATGTTGTTTGAGAGAAGAAGAGTGTAGTATATGTTATGAATTCATTTGTTTTTTCTTCTGTAGGCCACGGCTTGGAGTCCTTCTAAACAGAGTGCTGGGTGTGGGGATGCTTTACCTTTTATTCTCCATCATTGAAGGAATCCTCCGAGTGAAATCGGTAAGAGGCAAAACTGGAAAGTTTAAGTATTGGAACACAGACTTTGTGTAGTCAAAAAGTGTCCTCAGTGCAATTGAAACCAATCAATTTGGTGACAGTTATATGGAAATCAGTGCGTGAAATTGTGCTGTATTAATTTTTCATACATTCATATGCCTTGTCTAATTATGGCCTTTCGAGAAATGGTACAGAGTCAAACATGTCTGTTACTGGAACTCTTCAGAAGGTGATTGGAACACCATATGGCATTTCAACAAGATGCCATTGTTAATTTTCTTCCCAACATTGCATTTAGTTTAGGAGTCAAAGGCCAGTGGAACTCCTGTGCTTATGGTGGCACTGCTAATGAGTGTAACCCTAAATATTTAGTGAATGAAGACTAATATGTTTGTGTTTGTAATCTATTACTAAGACATGTTTAACTTCAGATAATCTTTGTTATCAAAGGCAAGGCGACAGTCCTCTTCAAAATTACTGGTTAATATTCTAATCATATCTCATCAAACACCTTCTTTTAATTTTCAACTAAAATTATTTAATTTTCAAATTCAAAAGAGGGGAGTCATGTTGCCATTCAGGATTGCTCATAGTTCATCTTAACCACAGCTAAGATTTCCTGACTGGATAACCACAGCCAAGAGTTTAAAAGTGGAGGCAACTAAAAAATTATTTTCTTTTAAGTAGAGTGTGTGGAATTGAGCACCAAGGTTGTATTTACATACAGATTCCCGAAAGGCTTAGTTTGGTCAAGCAACACAAACCAGTTTTGTTAGTGATACCATCCATAAGTATTTTCTGTAGGGAAATTTTCTCCTCAGAAGGGCAGCAGCAAGATATTTTGGGGGAGAAAAAAAATCTACTATCCCCTTCCCCCCAAAAGGGTTAAACAAAGTCAAATAACTGAAGGAATAGGATTAGTAGAGTGACCAATATTAATCAGAAAGAGAATTCTGGTACATTGATCCAGAAATGAATACGTAGATTGGATTTTCAATGTTTTAAGTAGCCAGAAATCCGTGGCCACAAAGTAGATCTTCACAAATGCTGTCCCGCTGAAGGAAGAGGTGGAAGCCAAATTTGTATTTCGTTTCTATTATTATAAATATTATTTCCATCTGTTGCTCCATTCAAAGATGTTGGCACTGACATCTGCTCATTCGAACAAAAATCTGGCTTCCATCAGGCCAAAACAGAGTAAGTAGTAATGCTAGTCTTTGGAACTCAACAGGACTCATCATTTGAGTTGTGGTCAGCCCTACAAAGAACTGTATAGAGTAACAGCATGTCCTTCTGACAAGCTCATTGCCATTTTCTTTAGGTAACAAGTAAACACCAGGTCCATAGTCTTCCACCATTACCGACCATTGTGCCTAACCCTAATCTTGTAGTAGAAAACACAACATGCATAGGTATCATTGGAAAGGGGAGTTAAGTGTTTTTGTGAACATGGTTGCATAAACACTTTGTTGTGGTCCTACCTTAGCTTCCCAATCTAAGCTGAACGAAAAATGGCTATTTTTCTACGGCATGATGTTCTTCATAGTCCCAACAAGAGAGAAGTAAGTCTTTCAGGTCTGCAAATCCTATGAGGGGAGAAATAATCTAGTGCACAACAAGCTTGCACCTCGCCACCATCTCACTGCTACCTGCCAGTGACTCTTAGGCCCTGAACAATTACCCTCTGATTATCTGATTCTATTTTCCCACCCATCCTTGCTGTGTAAGTATCCAGCTGGATGACTTCCGATCCTCCTTTTGGGACGACTCCCGATCCTTCTCTCAGGCATAACTCCCGATCCTTCTCTCAGGCATAACTCCCGATCCTTCTCCCAGGCATGACTTCCGATCCTTCTCCCAAGCATGACTCCCGATCCTTCTCCCAGGCATGACTCCCGATCCTTCTCCCAGGCATGACTCCCGATCCTTCTCCCAGGCATGACTCCCGATCCTTCTCCCAGGCATGACTCCCGATCCTTCTCCCAGGCATGGCTCCCGATCCTTCTCCCAGGCATGGTTCCTGATCCTTCTCCCAGGCATGACTCCCGACCCTCCTCCCAAGGACGACTCCCATCCACCGCCCAAGGATAACTTTAAACCTTCTCCCACGGATAACTCTCGATCCTTCTCCCGATGTGACTCTCGATCCTCCTCCAGGATGGCTCACGATCCTGTAAGCCTACCTTCCCACTCATACCCATCCACCCAATTTCCCACTAGCATGAGCCTTGTTTTCTTGCCCCTGTCTTGAAATATAACCCGGGTCTTCTTTAGCACTGTCCGCCTCAAAATATGCTAAAAGTTTGACAGCTACAAGCCTGCACGAAAATGACCACTTATTGAGCCACTAGCATAAATGTGGTCAATGCTTTTGATGGCCGTGTTTGGAGGTGTGTTGCATAAGCTTTCAATTACTAGGAAAATATTTCTGATAACAGAATACTTCACTCTGATAAAACAGTGTTCCCTCAAGACAGCTTCATTTTAATTACTGCAGGACATTCTTGAGCGTTCAACCACTGTGCTACAGAGTGCACAGGACAAAGAGGTTGAATATATCATAGAATGCCATGATTATGGCCCGCTTGTTCCAGATGAGCCGATCGTTGAAGCCTGGGGCATGTTTTCTTACCAGCGTAGCCTTTTGAAACATTTGTGACAAATTTTTAGCTGATCTCCCACAATAGCTCAATAACACATTCTGAAGATGGTGTCAAACCACAGGTGACTACATATAGGTATGTTCTTTAGACGTTGTGGACTTTTTTTTCCCCAAACTTTTAAACTATCCGGTTTTCATCATACATGTGAAAATTGTACAAGATATGCAGACATGAAAGCTGGGCTGTTCTGGCGATTAATGGATTTGGCAAATAAATGTTTTTCTTGGGCTCTGAAATAGTTTTGTTCAGCATCCTGTTTGCTGGGGAAGTTTAAAAAAGAGAATGTTTAAAAAACATGATGTAGGTAGCTGGCTCTTTATATAGTGGACCAAAATGAGGTACACTGTGTAAAGAGTCCAGGAAACCCTTATTGGTTTACAGAGGCAAAAATAACACTAAATGCTCTCTTTTGTGGTAGTGTGGGCAAGCAGTTTAGGCTTCTCGGAGGGTAGTGCTATGCATTTGTTGTATTCATAGAAGCAATAAATGAGACACACACTCAAGAATAAATCCGAGACCGGTTTAGAAAAATATGTCGATGATTCTTATATAACTTTTGATACCAAGAACTTCATTATCAAGCAAGTACTTTTTTAAGTATTGATTTTTACAGGTAAGTAAGCAGTTTACTTAAATGTGTCTTTATGCAGCAATGCTTTCCTATGGGAGAAAAGGCATATGTTGCATACAGTTATTTATGGTCGGTTTCTGGGGGGTCTCCTTCGGGACTTAGGGTCTTAGGGGGCTAAGGTCCAGTGTACCACCAGCAGTTACTTGTTACCTTCCCTAGGGCATCCGAGTGCAGAGGTGCTGGTCGGGTTGGTAGATTTGTGCGCTACACCGGTGAAAAGAAGGGGGCCTCCTAGAAACAGGCTGTAGAGGGGGACTTGGGGACAAGCCCTGAAGCTCCCAGAGGTGGGCTCAGGTCATAAGGGTCCTGGGAACAAGGGGGAACAACTGGTTAGTTGGTACCCAGGCTAGGGCGCTCGGGTGCAGAATCGAAAGGTCGGCTGGGCTCTGTGCGTTCTAGGGCCTGACGGTTTTCGGTCTCGCCGGTTGAGGGTGCAAAATCAGGACAACTGGGCCACTCTAGAAATGGGTCTATGCGGTGCTGGCATGCCTCAACAGCTGCTCACTCTCTGTGCTGTGTTAGAGTCCCGACTGGACTTAAACAGGCCTTGGCTGCGGCAAGGGGTCCAGTACCCCGGGGATTGGTCCTGTGCGGTTCAGTTGTTCCTGGTGTCCTCTCAATTGGTGGGGGGACAGATCTGACCTTAAGGAGCACAGGCACCTCTTCCTGGGGGTCTGCTGCGGTGGGCTGGCTGGGGAGCAGCAACACGGTAAACCGGACTCTGCTGCTATCTGTGACTGCGGACTGCACAGGAGTAACTCCTGTACACCAAGGGAGATTGCTGGCAATTTGCAAAGGTCTGGCAGTCTACTGGGGTTCTTGGTAGTTGCTCAGGTGCAGGACGAGTCACTCAGTCACGATTGTCGAAACTCGTGCAGGCCGGGCTTGGCACCGAATGTCCACAACCGTCTTCAGTTCTTGTTGTCTCGCAGCTCTTTTTGTCCTCTTCTTCTTGATCAGTCGAACCTGAATTCCTGGCATCAGAGGTGCCCCTAAATGCACAAATTAGGAGCTTTAAGGAGAGTGACAGGTCGTAGTCAATGTGCTATTTACATTTAGGGTGATTACACCCTCTATGTGACCACTTCCTGTGGGGAGTGGGCCTATCCCTGACCCAGTAAGTCTAATTCTGCTAAAACCAAGATGGCAGAGTTATATGTTTTGTGTTCACATCAGGTAGCCCACCTTAGGGATGGAACTAGCCTGACTGGTAACATGTCTCTTTGCCTAGCTAATTTTCCCACCTGTTCTGGTGTTAAATGGGCTCAGGGCATGGGGTAGCATTTTCCCTGTCTTGGGAATCCTTGGATCACAAATCAAAGGCAGCAGAGGCTTTTGAAGCCTCCTGCCTTGATATGCTGGTTACTTATTCATCCTGCTTAGAGGAGGTAACAACACCTCCGACTGGAGCAGGCATTGTTTCTTCCTTCAGAGAGCTTGGCCTTTCACCTGCAGGGGATCAGAAACCCTTTCTGTGGTGGCAGGCTGGTCTACACCAGTCATCCAATACACTAGTAGTCCGTGGGTTTTCAGGGGGCACCTCTTAAATGCCCCCTGGGGGCATGTATTAATAAACCCACCACTGTAATCAGTGTGTGCTTATTAATATGAGGTGTTTGATACCAAACATCTCTAGCTTCAATTAAGCCATCATGTAGCTGTGGAACTCGTAATCACCAGTGACCAGCACATGTATTTAAAAAGGCTTCCTGTTAACTTTTAATATCTAGGAATCGCCTTAGATATCACAGGGGCATATCTGCACATGTAGTATAGTGCACCCTGCCTTAGGGCTGTAAGGCCTGCTGTATGGGTGGCTTACACATACTGCATGCAGTGTCTTCAGGCAGCAATAGATAATCTGAGCACAAGCAAGGAATTAATGCACACTCGCCAATGGCCGGAAGTCATCAGGGATGTCTTGCTGCAAATCTTAGGCATGCTAGACCAACGAGATTGTGACATACCCTTCTGCGTGCCCGCCAAGGCTTACAGATGTAGGTTGTGTCTTGTTTGAAGCAGTCACATTGCTCCTCTGTTCTGGAATCACTGGGTGATTCCCAAGCTGCTGGATTCTATACATGCCTATAACAAGTGGGTTCACCGTTACTTGAATGCTCTGGCCGAGGCATAACACTACTTAGGGAGGCTACCAACAAGAATAAGATGCTGCATTGTTCTTTGCACCTCATTAATGATCATATACATATCACCGCCTTGGTCTAATTTTCAGAAACAAATATTATCCTGGTTTTGCAGAGCCCTTTGGAAGATTCCAGCGAGCAAACGTACCCTGTTTGACACTACAGTTGTTCATCACATGTTTGACAGTCCTTGTAAATTGATATTCCTCGTTTTTTCTGTTTTTTTGTTTCTTTTTTGCCTTGAGTGGTGCTCTCAGGGTATCAGTTTGAGGCAAAACAAAATTATAACTTTTCAACCCTTTGTAAGATTCATAAGGGATTTTTAACTTTCTCCACAATAACTGACTGGAGGTAGAATAATAAATAAGCCCCCTGGACTGTTTTGGGGAATGTTGAAGTTTCCCAGATATTCTAGAGGAGGAGTTAGAGTAGTAAATTTGCTGAATCAGTTTCCTGATAGAAGTCCTCCAGTGTGTGTTGCTTCCTAATACAGAACATGGCAAATTGAGCAATGTTAAGTCTGCCCTCAATGAAAGGAGTTCTTGTTTTTTAGTAGAACCGAACTTATGCAGCTCATTCCCCTCCCCAAGCTATGTCAGATCTCCTCCTTGTTGGGAATGCTTCTAAATTGCTGGCATTCGGGAAGTCATTGCTCTGGACTTAGTTATCAACCTGAACCTACTTCCCTGTCCCTCAGTCATCTTAGTTGGAATGCAGATCACCACTTCTCCATCTAGCCATACATAAAAATACATTCAAGGATGCAGGACCACATGAGTCATGATGCCACCAGTGTTAACATCTTCCTGGCAATAATACTTTAGCATTGAAATATCTTTCTTTAGATGGCCCTGTTGGGGTAGACTATGAAGGGCCAGCTGTGCCACAATGCAGAGCACTGGAATAAGAGAGACAATCTGGATTGAGGTTGACAACGTTTAGGATGGTTCTGGAATTCTTACTTAAACTCATTAAAATGACAGTCTTCCATTATAATGCAGAGAAAATGTATTGGATAAATGACGAACAAAGCTGCTTTTGAGACGAAGTTTGCTACATATGCTTCTGTTATGTTTGGCTATGCTTTGCGAAGCACTGGGTTACCGTAATACTAACTCTTAGTATCAACATCACAAGAACTCTAGATAGTCTGAATGTGTGCAGAAATAGACCGGTGAATTTTCTTTTTAAAGGTGAGAGGCCTTCAAAGGGAAGAGGTGGTCATGCATACAAGTGAATTAACATTGTTTCACTTAAATGAGTGAAGCATTCACTGGGTCTGTATGCAGTTAGTTTCTTCTGCATTTATTGGCACTTATTTCTGTATATGGTACTCATAATGCTTTAGAATTAATACATTCACAAAGGTAACTTTCACCTATGAGTAATGCACATTTGAGTAATTTACTTTTACATTTTTGAGTAACTTTACTACTTTTGGCTAATCACAAAATCGAGTAGAAAGTTACTAAAAAGTGTAGACTTGCATGGTTCCACAATCTTGAAAAGGGGGTTGAGCCAAATTTATGAGTGCAAGTTACTACTGACAAAAAGGAAAAACTAGTGAGTCTAGCAACACACTTGGTGAATCACTGCTACTGCAACATCATTCCTTAGAAAATAATGGAGATAAGGACTTGAAATAAAACGCCATAGCAAACAACGTTAAATTAACTTATTTAAAATATTTCAAAATATAAAGAAATACAATTTATTTCAGAAACAAATCTAAACAATATATTATGCAATTATCAAAAATACATACCTTTTTTAATTTATACATTTATGAACCTTTTTTTTTACATATAATTAAATTACTTTTAATTGATACTTCACATCACTTTTAATAATTATTAATGAAACAAGTTGCAGTCTAAACTAGAAACCCACCCTATTGCACCTTACTAAAGAGGAGTGCGACATAACTGATTTTTTGAGCAATCTTGTCGCCCTTGACACATAATAAAAACAAGCGTTGGCATAGCCAATAGGTCTCGCCTTTGGGACCTCATAAGTGTTTAGCAATGCAACAGTTGCATAACTAAATACTTATAAGCTCCCAAAAGCGAGACCTATTGGCTATGCCAAGCGGCCGTGCGGCAGTGAAAGTAATCGTGGTAAAGCGCGGCGCGCGCGCCCGCGCACACGCACTGTAGCTCTAGGCTGGCCTGGTAGCACTTTTTGGAGCCCTCTCAATAAGTTTCGCCAGACCAGCGCATGCGCTGGGTCAGGTGAGACCTAACAAGGGGGAGAAAGCCATTGGCCTTGCTTTATTTACCTTGACAAGGAGTAAAAGCAGACTAGCTAGCACGACTTCCTTTTCATGGCCTTTTACTGAATGACAGACTAGATCATTCAGATGATGGTTTTGCCACTGCCCCTTTGGAGATTCCTCATTTCACCATAGTGGGTAAGTTAACTTGTTTACGTTTTTACTTGTGGTATTTTCTTGAGTGGGATCGGCTGTACTAAAATCTAAGCCCTGGGGTTTTCATTGTTTCTCTACTTGTCATTCTCTCCAGACATCGTATAACATTGCCACCATGACATGCGAGTTTGCTCTGGCCTTTGTGGATTCCTGTCTTGTGTTGTGGATATCCTTTTGGGATGAAGAAAGCAGTATGTGATTTGGAGTGGTAGTGAAAGCGTTGGAGGGGTGGGGTGGGGGGGGCGGCGGTTTAACATTGACGCCCTTGGACTGGATTCTGGATTTCAAGGCACAAACATGTTCAGAAAATGTTTCACATTTTTCCTCAAAGCAGTATTATCTGTCTGTCAAACCACAGACATGCATAACCCAATATGAATGCCACATCTGCTCACTATACATGCCTATAGCACCCATGCAGCACACCATACACTTAGCCATTACACATACACACCACAATCACCTACACCCAGAAGACTCATCTAATAGCCCGTATATCCCTACATCAAACACACATCCTGTGCACATTAACCCTACTGAACGTGCACCCATGTTCTATCAATTCCACTCGCCTCATACAGTCTACACCACTTTTCTGCACACCAGAGCACGCACATATCTCTATTCATACAGCGAGCACTGACTTCAAACACACACACTCTCTCTCCTCCACAAGTCCATTTAGTGACCTGACAAGTGTGTCAAAGAATTATCTCTGTATCTCTGATGTTGTTTAATATGGTATTAAATGCCCCTTCTGCACATTGTAAGGTTATTGAAAGTTACAGAGTAGTAGTTTCGTGACCATATAGAGACACAGGGTATCAAGCCAGAGTGCCTTTATTGGTCATTGAACTCCGTGGGGACTCGCATTATCCGTACAATGTAAAGTAGCCGGGTAACAAACCAACTCCTCTAACCTTTGCCTGTGTAAAATGATTTTTATCGCTTAGACGAACAGGTATAGTTCTCTTGTGCCGACTGTGTAATAGAGCCTGCTTTCAGAAATGAGGAAAGTTGGAACATGGCCCCAAGCACATTTTCTGTAAAGTGACAGTTTATGTTGCAGTGAAGCTCACTGTGGCCTTGAGAACTGCGACGTTACAAGTTGTTTGTAAGAACTTACTACAAGTTGCCAGGTGTATCACTTTATTATTAAAGCCACGTTCTGACGTTAGAACAAGCCTGTAATATGAAAATGAAACTCAATAGAACATAGGGAGATTTCTGTCTCCACATAGCAATATAACTGTTCCTTCATTGTGTATTAAATATAGTCTTCAACACTAGCAGCCACATTTACCCATGGAAAATATTTGTTTGGATTGAGTTACAGGTTCACAGCTCTGCTTTCATTCACAATACAGTTCCGCCTTTCCATTTCCTCTTTTCTTGGAATAAGCAAGGCGTTTTTGATATACTTAACATAACATTTCCAGGCTGACGTCTCATTGTTTCCCTAGTTCACTTGTATCATTTATTTCCTTTGTGTAAGGTGCCCTAATGCGAAAGCCCTAAATACTTAATATATACTGGTTGAGTACTTTGAATCTCAGAAGGTGTTGCCAACGGATGTGCTGTTAAACCTACAGATAGGATGTTTTTATGTTTTGTGAGCACACGTCGAACACAAACTGAACAGAAATTGAATTCAAAAGTATGAAGCTGACTTGAAGTATGCCATCCTACAGCCAGTACATAGCAAGGACTTTCATTGACGAAGGAGCTGCTATGGTCTCAAAATAAGGAAAGGAAATACTTTTGACTGCTGTCCATACATACCCTAAAGTCAAGACCCTTCGTTTCTCATTCTGTCTAATGAGCATTATCTGACACTGTACAATAGCTGAACAAGTAATGGGGATACAAGTGTATTTACAGCTCCTCTGCAGATGACCAAGGATGCGACTTCTAAATGTTTCACCCTGTTAGGACTAAAGTCCTCTGCGTGACTTGAAATAGTAGAGCTTCGCTACGCCACATGCGCTCACACCTGTGACACAAGTTTGCATTGAAAATGCTGATTATATCCGCTATGAGCAGTTCAGGACGGACAGTGTACCACCAAAGACCTCAGTAAACAGCCCTTGAATGCAGAATATTTTTTAAATATTAACAGCAGGGTCCAGCACTTCTTCCAGTATGTTGGGATTAGGTTTGCCCTAATTCAATTTCCTATCTCAAATTGAAAAGAAATCACATGTTTCAGTGGTGCTATTTCCGTATTTCGCATTTAAATTTTTTCTAAATGTCTCCAGCAGTTACTAGAGATTAGTCTCCTGGCAACCTTACACTTTTATCAATAGTTCTCAATCTCTTTCACCCAGACCAACATGCATGTGACCCGTTAACCAAGGTATTATTTTACTTTTTATTCTTTACTTTGTTTTTTTAGCAATTGGTTTCTGTTTATGAAACGTATCAAATACATTGAACACTATTTTATCAAAACTTTAATTTGAACATTGTACACATTTCACTCTACTTTTTATCCTTTAGGCACTTTATGTAGGTCAGAAAAGCAAGCAGTATCACTTCTATGTTTTCCTTAAAACATCTCATACCATATTTATTCATCCACGTCATACAAACTTAATTTACCCCATAGTTCAACGACATACCTCATACCCTCTATTTCATAAAAATTGTGATCAATAACTTCCAAAACAGGTCTTGAAGAATCGCATCAAATTTTATAATTCTGTACATTCCTAAATTTTCAACATATCATATTATCAGCTATAAAAGCCACAATAAAGAAGATAACACATTAAAGAATTGGATTAATAGATGTATAAAGAACAGTTAAGAAAAACGTGTTACATTTTGGTATTCTTTTGAGTGGATGTTCCAAACAAAGAAAAATAAGCACAGACTCGCTGGGCAGAGCAATTTCATCATCGGTGGCCTTAGGCGCCACGCCTGGCTAAGAGCCACTGGATATTCGTGGGATGTCCAAGCCTCACTCATAGACATGCCCTTTGATGTCGCGTCCCTTTTTGTTGGGAGGGCAAACTCTGCACTGGAGCAGATATGGTCAGGTCCTTAGGCCTGTCAATGGCCCCTCGCCAACCCCAGTCTGCTTTCTGCCCCTTTTGTGGCTACAGAAGGGGTTTCCAAGTGCATGGCTTCTCTTCCAGCCACCAAGGCCTTTTCATGCTCGAAGGCCCGTCTCCCACAGATCACATGGGGGCACTAGCTAGAGGTCGGGCCTGTCCGCCACCCCCGGCATCCGCTGCCTCCAAACCCCTGTAGTTTGCCTTCATACAACCACAGGCATCCAGTGGGGGCAGGATACGCCATCACCTGCACCACTGGCAGTTGATTGCATCTGCCAAGTGGGTTTTACAGTCAGTCCAAAGGGGCTATTCCAACCCCTTTCTACGCACCCTTCCTCCCATCCCTCCCGCTTATGATCATCTGACGGAGGACCATCTCTCCTCCCTCCACCAGAAAGGGTAGGCTCTCTCAGAGCCATCGAGAGGGTACTGGCATCCGAAGAAGGTTGTGGTTAGTACTCCCGCTACTTTCTGGGGCCCTAGAAGAATGGAGGATTTTGTCCTATACTAATTCTGCTCCTTCTCAACTTCTGTCTGAAAAACGAGAAGTTCAAATGCGTACATTAGCTCAAGTCCTGTTTTCCCTGGACCAGGTAGACTGAATGGTAGCATTGGACTTGCAGTAGCCATGCTTTCACATACCCATCCTGCTTGCCTACAGATGTTACCAGCAGTTCACGGTGGACCAAGGTCACTTTCAGTTTTCCGTGCTCCTCTTTGGCCTTACCAGTGCCCCTCAGGTGTTCACCATGGTGATGACGGTGGTTGCTGATAAAGGTGGCTCGCCCCAGGCGGTTGTCTCTTACCTACCTTCAGACTGCAGCGGTCCTCCTGTACTCGCTGGGGTTAACTATCAATGTGCTTAAGTAACACCTGACTTTCTCTTAGACGCTCCCTTTCATTTGAGCTCTTTAGGATACAGTGCAGTTTCGGGCCTATCCTCCTTAGCAGCGAGTCCAGGATAGTCAGTCTATGATTCCGATGCTTCTGCTTATATCCTGACTCTGTGGCTTTTGGGCCTCATGGCCTCCTGCATCCTGCTAGTGACACATGCTCGTTGGTATACGCAGGCTCAACAGTCAGACCGAGGTTCCAGTGGGCAGAGGATCAGGGGAATCTCTCCGACATGGTCCAGATCTTGGAGGGAACTGCAAAAGACCTGCAGTAGTGGCTGACGAATTGCGATTGAGTCAGTGACAGATCCTCCCATTCCCCAGCTAGAGATGAATGTAGTGACATGTCACTTCTGAGCTGGGGCGGCTATCTGGTAGATGTAGATATTAAAGGACTCTGGGCTCCACATCATCCTGCTGGAGCTTTAGGCAATCTATTTGGCGTTGAAAGCCTTCCATCCTTCGATAAGGGGAAGGCTGGTGCAGGTGTTCACTGACAATACTACCACCATCATGTGGTACTGCAACAAACCAGGCATGTGGGGTTTGTCAAAATGCCCTGCGTATCTGGACATGGCTGGAATGTCCAGGCATTTCCCTGGTGGTTCAGTACCTGGTGAGCGCTCTGAATGCCAGGGCAGATAAATTCAGCCATTGATGCCTAACGTATCATGGATGGAGTTTTCATCTGGAAGTGGTGCAAGGTCTCTCTTTCTAGAGTGGGGAGATCCTTGGTTACATCTTTTTGCTGCAACCAAGAATGCGCAATGTCAGCAGTTCTTCACACTGGTTTGCAAGACGGCTCTTACTCAGAAACTCTTTTCGTCTTGGGTTGAGCTCTGGCCTCTTATAAGCCTTTCTGGCAATACCATTTCTGCCCAGAGTTCTCAAGAAAATCAGAAATGACTACGCCCATGTCACTCTTGTGGCTCTGGATTGGGCACAGTGACTCTGGCATCCTAAGCTAATGAGCATCGGTCCTCTGGCCAGCCTGCCTCTTCGGGAGGATCTTCCATCTCAGCAACAGGGTAAGATCATGCAACCGAACCTGCACAACCTCCACCATCATGTGTGGCGATTGAGCAGGAATGGTTGACATTCCTCTCAAAGTCTGTGATGTTATTCCAGCAGCCAGGAGTCCCTCCACCAAGACGGTATACACCTCCTTCCGGGACAAATTTGTCTGCATCCAAGAATATTGATCTTCTCTCTGCACCACTTTCTCACATTTTACTATTTTCTATCTTTGGCTCGTTAGAGCTATGCTCTGGGCTTTTTATCAGCCATTTTGGTATTTTTGCTGTTGCTGGTCCAACCTTCTTTGTTCGTGTCTCCAATTGTGACTAGGTTCCTCTAAGGTCTCCAACATATGTTTCTTCCCAGGTATTTATCATGCCCCAAAGGCACTTAAATCTGGTTCTGACTTTTAATGATGTGCGTGTCTTTCAAGCCACTGCACAATCGTCCACTCGGTTTATATACCATAAACATGGCTTTCTTAGTGGTCATAACATCGTCCAGGAGGGTCAGCGAACTGCAAGCTTTTTCTGCGCAGCCTGCTTATACCACCTTCTACCAAGATAGGCTGGTTCTTTGAACACGTGCCTCCTTCCTTCCAAACATGTTGATGTCCTTCCATGTAGGCCAAAATATCAGCTTGCCTACCATTTTTGCTCTGCCTCATCCTTCGAAAGAAGAGGAGAGACCCATAAAGAGTGTTGTCTTGCTACCTTGACTGCACAAAAGGGGGGGACAATCAGCTCTTTATAGACTATATAGCAGTCAAGAAATAAAAGGCTGTGCAGAAACAGATCATGTCATGATGGATAGTGCTCTTTGTAAAGATCTGCTACACATTAGGTAAAAAGAAACCCCTGAGGACTTGCATGCTCATTCCACCCGAGCCAAGGCTGGCACCACTGCATTAGCTGTTGAAGTCCCTGTCCTGGACATCTGTCTTCAGCTATGTGGGAATCTCTACACACGTTTACTTAGCATTACTGCCTGGACGGTCAGGCCCAGCGTGACTTGCATTTTCCCCGTTCGGTCCTGCAGAACTTTTTGGTCTATAATCCGTTCTGCAGATCCACTTCCGTAGAGATATTGCTTGGATATCTATTCAGAGGTATGGAATCTGCGGCTAGAAGTCTCTATCAGATAAGCAAGTTACTTACTTTTGCTAATGCCTTATTTGGTAGAGACTCTAGCTGCATATTCCTTACCGATCCTTCCCACTCTGCGAACTGATTAAAATGTAGGGTCACCATTCTAAGGCCCTTAACGATGGATACCAGTCTGTCAGTGTTCCTCGTGGCTCTGCGCTTCTGGCTTGGAAAGTTGCAATAAAGAATCTGACATCAGCTTGCTAAAGAGATGCTTATATAGGCACTGCGCAAGTCACTTCCGCCATCGACTTCGCTGCCAATGTGGAGTTGAGCGACGCCACGTACAGGGGCAGTGCTTGAAAATTTCCAGATCCAGTCTGATGCCTGGGAAATATTCTAAGGTAAGGTTTCTAAAGCTAGATAGTCTCTACTAGATAAGCCGTTATAGAAGGTAAGTAACTTGTTCATTTTTTCCCCTGCTGGGTTGTGCTATTGGCACTGTCAAAGGATAGTTAGCAGTGGTGTCTGCGTTCCTCTGTCTGCCAGTCTAGCCGCCGCTTTTTACGTCCCCAATTGTTATGCATGTTTTTTAAAGGGGCTGGCAAATCTGTATCTTTCAACACCCTTTCTGGTGCAACAGTGGGCCATTAATCTGGTTTGAACCTTTCTTGTAGGTCTCAGTTTGAGTAACTTTGTGGTTGTCCTTATTTAAAGTTGGCATAGAAAACTGTATTTTTAGTAGCCATTACTTCGGCCAGAAGAGTTAGTGAGCTGAAAGCTCTGAGTTTTTGTCCTCCACTACCTTTTTTCCAGACAAGTCAGTGATGTGAACCAGGGCTGTTTTCCTGCCAAAGGCTTGTTACTCCCTTTACCTAGTGCAGTCTGTCACCCTTCCAACCTATTACTTCCCTTAACTACAACCTGGACAACACAAAGGTCAGACGAATGGATGACCAGCTCTTTCTGGGGTTCTGCGGTGCTAAGGAGTACAAAGCGGTGCAGCAACAGACCGTTTCTAAGTGGATCATTCTCTGCATCAAAACCTGCAATGCTTTGGCAAAGATGGAAATCCAGACTTTATCAAGGCCTATACCACTAAAGCTAAATACACCACTTCTGCTCTTGCATGAGAGGTTCTGATCGTAGACCTATGCAAGGCAGCTATGTGGTCATTGCTACACACCTTTACCAAGCATTATTGCCTGGATCCGAGGTGCAATAGGATGGCTACTTTGCCAAATCTGTCTTGCAGGATTATGCAGAAATATAAGTGACCATCAACCCTTCTCCTGTCGGAAACTACTGGGCAATCTATTCAACAGGTGAGTAATCTGTAGGTAGAAGTATCCATCAGAAGAAAAAGTTACTTGCGGTAATTGTCTTTCTGATGAATACTCTATCTGCCTGTTGATTCCTCACCGACCCGCTCATCTCCTCTTTTGATGGAAAGTTATACGAAAGGTTAATAAGATTCCTGAAAAATATATTTTGTTGCTTCACTACGCTTATCATATCAGTTCTTTTCCCTCAAAGACGTGATAAAAATGGATGAAACCTTGGCGTCTGTCGCTGCACTGTGGTGTCCGAGCTAAATGGCTTCAGTGACATCATATGACACCACTTCCAGTGTTGAGATAAAACCAGCGCCCCCCTACCGGCAGAATAAGAGCTTTGAAGTTTTTCTATCCAGTCTGAAGCCTGGGACAATTGTACAGGTGAGGAATCTCTAGGTAGAGTATCCATCGGAAAGTTCTGCACTGCAGGCAAGTAACTTTTTCATCCGACATAGGGTCTGATTTAGATCTTGGCAGAGGGGACTACTCTGTCACAAATGTATTGCAATCACATTATATCTTATGGGGATCATAATATGCCGGACAAGATATATTTTATTGTGGAGTAATCCATCTGATAAGATCTAAAAAAAAAAAAAAAAGGCCCATAGTTCTCAACTGGGCAGCAGGAGCAGTGGCACTGTGGCCCAGGGGCGTGAAGTGGCCACTGAGCCCTCATTTTTATCCAACCATCTGTCACGGGCCCATTTTCTCGCTTGCTCAATGGCTCATAACAGTCATGGTTTGCCACTGTCTTCACCAGCTGTGATATCCAGTATGGTGTGAGTGAGTGGTCAACTCAATTTCCAAAAGTGGTAGTGTCATTATTGATGAGTGACACTTGTGATCTGTGGCAAATCAATACTTATAAAGCACTAATTTGACATGAATAGTGGGGAGCGCTCCTTTGACTAGCTAAGCTTCGTCACATGCTACCAAGTGTTTTTTTCATAGTAACTGAGCTCATTGCTGTGATGACACATTTAGTGCTTTCTTGCAGCTTAACTTGTCGTCCATAAGAAAAGTGAGTCTTGCACCTTGCTCTTCACCCACCTTTTTGGATGCCTGCCCTCAAGCTTTCTGATGTTGACCATCTTAGCCTGCTGTCTGTCACCACCTGGTTTCTGATTATCAGGCACTCAGCAGCAATTCTGTCAGGCACCTACCCTAAAAGATTTGTTTCTGGGAGACGAGTGGGTGGGCGGCTGTGAACAGGAGCCAGGTACCATTCTGCTGGAATTGACCTATGCATTATAACTTAATTCTTAGTAATATATAGCTTAAAATCGCTCGTAATTACTTTAAACATGTCTATTTCAAAGTGCAGTACTATGATGGATCCGCTTAAGGGTTTTTTTTTTTATATAAATCATTTTATTAATCAATACGTGTCAGCAAGATAGCATATAACAAATTGACATGATGGACATGGTAGGTAACAACAAGCGGTCACAATAATAATCATTGTATAGATTGAGCTGAGCTGTGATAGCACTTGAAACGTTACAATTATGGTAAGGGCAGGTCTTCAATAGGAGAGCCACGTGGTGGACTACAGATCTCCCCCGGTATGCATTCCATGCACCCCATAGCAGTGACCATTTCTTCGGGCAGTCCCTAGCGAGGTACTGTTTTTTCACAGAACATGCACCAGTCCATATGTTTCTTCCATTCTGGTACAGTTGGCGGGGTTGTAGCTCCCCACAATTGAGCTATGTTCATTTTTGCCACCATAAGGCCCAGAGTGACCCAGATCTTACCCATTCTACTCAGGTCCGTTGGCTCCCAAACGTTCAAAAGGCACCTTTTTGCCTCGGGACGGATGTCCAATTCTAGTACCTCGCCAAGAACAGCATGTATTTTTCGCCAGTACTCCTGAATGAGCTGACACTCCCATAGGATATGCATAAACGTGCCTTCATTGCCACACTGCCTTCTGCACTCCCCTCCCTGTGCCCTTCCCATGCGAACCATGCAGGGTCCAGTGATATATACCCTGTGCAATATTGTCAACTGAACAAGACTCAGTCTAGCCGAAATCACTACCTGCCGTGGAGAGGTGAGCGCCTCCTTCCATTCCTCATCATCCAGTTCGAGGCCATCTCCCTCCCACCTTGCCCTTGTGTTCTGAAGGGAAGTCACAGTGTTGTTTATCAATTTCTTATACTTGAGAGAGATCGTCTTCCTGGCAGGTAACCATCGAGCAGTCCTCCTCAAGGGGTTTGTACTGCGAGGGGTGGACCCTTTTGTGAAGTGAGACTGCAATGCGTGTCGGACCTGTAGATACCGAAAGTACTCTGTATGTGCAGTTTGTGTTTCTGTTGCAGGGTAGCAAATGACACTACATCTCCCTTTGCTCACAAATCTCCGACCCTCGAAATCCCGATAAGGTCCCACTTATCGAAGCCCTTCGACCTCCACAGGTCCCCTAGTGTCTCTGAGAGGTGTTGCCAGCGTCCGTTTTTGCTCCCATCCCAGGCTTTTATTTGCTGCGTGCTAGACCTGTACAGAATGTTTGGTCGGTCCGGTGAGTGGGAACCGTCGCTGTCTAGAATAAAGGGCTCTATTGTAGTTTCCCCCGGGGAGAAGCCAACAGTCCATGGCATAGCCTGGATCGTCTGCGTGTCTATAGGTGCAGTGATTAATGGCTGCGAGGTGGGAAGCCCAATAATATTTCTTGAGGTCAGGAAGACCGATTTTTTCCCCCCCCCCCCCCCCCCATCAAACCAATTGAGGGTGAGTTTGGTCAGTGCGATTCAGGGCTTCCCTTCCCACAGTAAGTCTCTCTGCAGTCCTTCTATTTCTCTAAAGTATCTAGCAGGTATTGGATCAGGGTAGTTCTGCAGTGCATAAAGAAAGTGAGTCAGGGACATCATTTTAAACAGTGCTGCCCTTCCCAACAGTGAGAGCGGGAGCGCCTTCCATGCCAAGATTTCTTGCTTCAGTTTTTGTAGGCACAGGGTCAAGACTGATTTGCATATGGCCATGTCTGAACTGGGGTGGCGTAGTGGGCAAAAGAACGATGGATTTAACCCAGATCTCTTGACTGGGGGAGAATGTCTGCATTGTCAGCATTCCGTCCATCATTTGTTTGTTGTAACGCATCAGTTTTTGTAGAGGCGGAAGTAAATTATGAACATAACGGAGATGTCGGTCCACTGTCACAAAGACCCCTAAATATTTATTTCAAAATATTTTTATTGAAATGCTACTCGGGGAGTGCATCCAAAAGCATTACAAATGCAACCAATTTCAAAAGCATCATCCGCCCAGGTATACAAATAAACATAAGAGCTAGAGTTTACCCCCTACTTCTAAACGGATGAAGTTGAATATATGACACAGTTTCATCAGGACAAGTCGCAAACCCTATAGTATAAGCTTATAACTATCTACCCTCCCTTGAGAGTAACATGAAAAGAAAACTTAAGTATACCTAAGAAGAAAAATAAAGGAGGAAATCGAACTAAGATGTCTTGGTGCCAATGAAAAGAAAAGAGAGATGGGTGCGGGGGTTGGGGAGTCGAAGTTCATGCCCCGATGATCAGTGCATCAGACCTAGCGCTTTGTGATTGTGGGTATCTAGATTAGGAATAGATGGAGAGCCCGAAGCCGTGGGTTACAAGCTGTCAATGGGAGCCCCTCTGAGAGGGATCTGACCAGTGGAGACCAAATGTAATCAAAACCCTTCCTGGCATCCTCAACAATATCAGTCATTCGCTCCAGAGCCCGCCACAGTCGTGCATGCCACTGGGTTAGGGATGGGGCCTCCGGCTTCTTCTAAGCCGCAGCTGCTGCCATTTTCACGGCCCCCAAGCAGAGCCATAGTAAGGATTTGTCACTCTGTGTCTGTCTTTTCAGAAGTGGATCCGGAGCCCACAGTAAGACATGTTCCACAGAGTCGGGAATGGGGTAGCCCAAGATAAGTTTTATTTGAGACAGGCTCTCCTTCCAAAAAAGCTTGATGACCGGGCCGTCCCACCAAATGTGTCTGAAATCGCCTAAGAGTCCACACCCCTTCCAACACCTATCAGAGGTTCCCGGAAAAATCGTATGTAGTTTCTGAGGGTACAGGTACCAATCATACATGATTTTGTAGTGTGCCTCCCTGAGATACATGGAACGATTGAATTTCGCTATATCCCTACCCAACCCCTAAATATTTAAAGCCTGTTGTGGTGACTTGTATAGGGCAGCCCTTGGGTATAATTGGGAGTTCACCGTGAAGGTTGTAAAAAGTGGACTTACCCCAGTTTATGGACTACCCAGAGAATCTACCAAAGCTCGCAAATATGTCAAACACTGCTATCAGCGATGCTCTAGGGGAGGCGAGAAACAGAAGGATATCATCCGTGTATAGCAAGATGCGGTCCTCCCATGTTTCCGCCCAGCGTGGGCCGCACACACCCGGATCTCTCCGAATCCAAGCCGCAAGGGGCTCTAACGCAAGGGCGAACAGGAGGGGGGGACAACGGGCACCCCTGGCGAGTCCCCCGACCCAGTGCAAACACCTCAGATTTTTTGTTGTTCACCACGACCTGTGCCAAGGGCTCTGAGTAAAGAAGCCTGATACAGTTTTGATCTCTAATTGCTGGACCTTTTCGTTAATTTTGTGGAGGTCTGCCCTGATGAGTGTTACCTCTGTGGAGATCGTGTCCATCCTAAGCTCCAGGGAGGAACAGACCCCAGAAATGGCCTCCATGACGTCTTTGAGTGTCAGTTCAGGGTAGCTCTCCTCCATGCCACCCACAGTCTTGTCTCTGGCTGGCTGGTCCTTGGAAAAGCAAAACAATCCAGTTTACTTTGTTGGACCGCTTTGGACCCTTTCGTCCCAGGCATCGTGGTCAGTATCGTGCCGTTTATGCGCGAGGCTGTGTAATCGTATGCTGGCCCTCCAAGCTCTACTCCACCACCCGTGACAACTGAAGGGCAGTCTAACCTCAAGTCCCAGCAGCACCAATGCAAGGGACCCGACCGGTGAGGCCCCCCAGGCACAGGATATTGTAGACTACGCCGGGGTTGACCTCCTCCCAGGGCCCGCTTCTGTTTCAGTGGGTCCGCAGCCTCCAGGTCCCACCAGGATATGCCAGACAGTATCGGGCCACAGTGTGCAGGCCTTGCAAATATCGAGTGTTGTGGGAGAATCGGTGCCCCAGTTATGCGGAGGAGGAGAAAAAGAACACAGTCATCTGGTGGGCGTCAGCCCGGAGGGCACTCGGGAGTACAAGCCCCACCCGATGCAGGCCTGTCGGAGCCTCCGCCTCAACAGCGTCTTGCCCCCTCACCTCAGCGGGAATGGTATCGGTGTCACCTGGGGGGGCGCCACCTGTTCCGGCGCTCCCATTTCTGTTCCTGCGAGAGTCACTAATGGACGTGGCAGATGTGTCCGAACGCTCCGGGAGGCAGAGGCGCAGCGTCCGTCCCAGGATAATCGATGTGCGGGCTTCTCCTCATACAGGCCTCCCCTCACTGGGCACACCTCCGCTCGGTCCCGTGTCCCCGCTTGTCCAAAGAACGCCTCTGAAGTCGCCTCAGTAAGGGCCACACTGGCGCCGTTTCACCTCCTGGCTCTGCGCCTGACGCTGCCGGCCATGCGTCACCGCGTCGTCGGCCACTAGGAACACTTCACCACCCGGCTGTATTGTCTACCCAGCTCGCAGATGTCTTTGGCGAGAACTTCGGTTCCCGGCAGCCCCAAGCAGCGATTTTTGTTTCTGCGGGATCTGCAGACCTTGTGCTATCGTGTTCTGTCCTTGGGAATCGGTTTTAATAAATGGAGTGACGGGGTTGTGAGAGGTAGGATGGAGCTAACCTATGTGCGGCCATCGCGCTACGCTGCGAATGGAAGTAATATAAAGTGCTCAAAAACACCATTATGTGTCGCAACATTTGCTAATCCGTGGCACAATATCCTGTGGGGTCTGTCTAATGGCCTTCCTTGAGCCAAATTGAACTATAAAAAATTGCAAACAAATTAACAATTAATATACTTATAGGGGTTTTCAGCAAGCCCACTTCATCCACTAGTCTATTGTAGTGTCATTGACATTGTTTCCTCCCACCACAACCAAAGTAGGCCACTTCAACCATTGGCAAACTTCACTGTCAGTAAATGGCATTCTGCTCTTTCACAAAGAGCACATCCACAAGTTGTTATCTTCAGTGCTATGGACTATTATGGCAAAATATGTATTTTGAGGCCCAAACCAATATGTCCTTGGCATGTGTAGCTGTTGATACACATGCTGTGCATATTCCTGCCATCTAGTGTTGGGCTCGGATGTATGCAAGTTGTTTTTCTTCGAAGAAGTCTTTTCGAGTCACGAGGTATAGTGATTACACCTATTGCTGGTAATGCACATGGGCATCGGCTACATTGTTAGATTGTGTTTCTTTTCCACCGTCCAGATCAAATGCTTTCGAGCTCTGGTTGGGCTCCATTTGTTCTTGCAGGACCAATTCCTGGTCGGAAGGAAATACAATTGTGCTTCCTTGTCTGTTTTTACCAGTCGTGTTCCCTCTTTGACTCAGTTGCTCTGGACAATTTGGACACTCCGATCGGGGCCTAGCACCTACGGGCCTCCTCAACGCACAAGAATGCCCCAGTGATAGAAAGGAGTCCATTTCGTTTTTGCCCCAAGTGTAGGAAAGTTCCTCTTTTTGCATGGTTACTCCATAACATGCCAGATACTGGATGCAAATTTGACTCTGTGTGTGCTGGGACCGTGCTAACCGGTCTCCAACACCTGTGTTCTTTCCCAAAACTGTGCCATTGCTCCTACAATAAGCACACCTCTGGACATCGTATAAGTCCCTTGTAATAGGTACCAGTGGTACCAAGGGCCTTGTGGTCAGAGAGGGTCCCTTAGGGCTGTAACATGTATTGTGCCATCCTAAAGGATCCCACACCTAACACATGCGCAATGTCTTTGCAGGCTATGTGTTGTGGTGTGGCTAAACTAATCATGTTGACATGGCACACCTCCCTAGCTGCCATGCTTACACACCGGTGTCTGTGGCATAGGTAAGTCACCCCGCTGCAGGCCTTACAGCCCTAAGGCAGGGTGCACTATACCACAGGTGAGGGCATAACTGCATGTGCAGTATGCCCCTTAAGTGTCCATTCTTGGACACTAAGTGCAGTGAAGCCATTTTTGGTTTTAAGTACATGGGCTGGGAGTTTGTCAACACGAACTCCACAGCTCCATAATGGCTTTGCTGAAGACTGAGAAGTTTGGTATCAAACTTCTCAGCATAATAAACCTACACTGATGCCAGTGATGATTTATTATAAAATGCACTCAAAGAGCATCTTTGAGATGCCCCTTGAAAAACGCCCAACTTCTAGTGCATTGGCTGACTGGTCCCTGTCCACCAGCCACACCAAGATAGGTATCTGGCCTCATGGGTTGACAACCTTTATGCTCTCGGAAGTCAGAAACAAAGCCTTATCTGGGTGGAGGTGCTTCTCACCTCCCCCTGGCAGCAACAGCAACACTTGGCGGTGAGCCTCATAGGCTCTCACCTTGTGTTATGTTGATTTGGGCAGCTCCAACTAGTGGAGATGCCCGCGCCCCCTGTCCTAACCCCACTTTTTCGCTGCAGGACAGGTGGGAAACTTAGTAAGCAGAAGCGGAGTAGGAGTGTCCACCTTAGCCTGGCTCACCCCCAGGGCCACCCAGAGCTGAGGTGAACCCCTCTCTTGAAAATTCTCCATCTAGTTTTGGAGTATTAGGCCCAACAGGAATAGGGGTGTCCCCCTCTCCCCAAAGGGAGGGGCACCCAAAAGGTGTAGTCATCCTAGAGGACAGTAGTCTTTGGCTACTGCCGCCGACCTTATTAATGCCCTTAACTTTAGTATTTAAGGGCTCCCCTGAGCCTTGTTCCTCAGATTCCACAACCTACAAAGGAGGAGGACTGAAGAGACGTGCAGCATTGAAGATGATGATAATTGACTTGGCCCCAGCCCTACCAGCCTGTCTCCTCCTCCAGCGACCCTGCTCCAAGAAAGCGGCGTGGCCTGCAGTCAGCAACCTCCAAGAACCCCAGGGGCCTGTGCTGTCTTCAACAAAGACTCTTTTCAACCGTGGACACTGAATTTTTCCAGAAAGAAACCAACTCCAGATCCAGGTGGATCCGCGACCCCTGCACCACTCTGCACCTGACACCTACGACCAGAGTCCAGGTGGCCCACTGACACAGTGATGTCTTCCTGACGATCCTGACCTGGGACCCGGCATTGTACGACCTTTCTTGATCTTCTCTACAACGCCTGTAGCCTCAACTTGAAGGGTCCCTGCGACTGGATCCGGTGACGGAAACCCAACGCCTAAAGACACCCTTGCAATCGGGCCTTGGTGTGCCCAACCAATGGTGTCCCGGCATCCCGCCACTACTTAACTTACCTCTCCAGTCACTGGACTCCTTCAATCAGCCTCCTGAACTGAGCCTGCAGCCGCTTTCTCCAACCAAAGATCTCCATTGATGTCTGTCGGGCACCCGGTCGCCCAGTGCCGCTGGTGGTGCAGTCTCCTTGCTATTTGGTGGCCCCTGCAGTGCTGACATCAGCCCCCAGGGCCTGTGTCCCTGAACCACAAGTACTTACCTGCAAATGGTGCCTCTACGAAGTGCCTCTATCCTCATTAGGATAACATTGGGTCCAGTGACCTCAGCACCTGGTCGACCCAGTGCCTCTAGTGGTGCTGTACCTATTTTTGTGCGACCCTTGCCCAGTGTTGACCAAAACCCCTGGAGACTGAATCTGAAAACCGTTTACTTACATGTAAGATACTCACCTGACTTTCCTCCCATAGGATTACATTGGTCTCTCACTGTATTGTTCTAAGTGTTGATCCTGAATACAAAGTATATTTTTACACATTGAAAAGCATTCACTGCACATGTGAAATATTGTTTGATGCTATACAAACCTTTGCCAGTAATAACTTTAAATAATTGCATAATTGAAAAGTCTACGTACCTGTAACTGAGTTCATCTTGGTTCCTAAAAATAAAAAGTGAATGAAGTAATATTTTGTTTACAAAACATTGTCCTGGACTTAGTCATTGAGTGTGTGTTCCTGTCTTGTATGAGTGTGTACAAAAATGTCATTCACACTACCCTTTGATAAGCCTAACTGGTCAGCCCAGATACCACTAAATTGACTGTAAGGTATTATTTACTTTATCCTCTGCTATACCTTTGGGAACTTCCTGGACTCTGGGCACGCTATACCTCTTTTTGGTATAGTATATACAGAGCCAGCTTCCTTCACCAAGTGTCGCTTGAAATTGGGCAGACCTCAACCCACTCTGTAACCTCTACTTCTCCCCCTCCCCACCACCAGGAGGGCTCCTGCAGAGAGTGTCTCACCTTTTGCAACAAAAAGCCATCCGAAACTGCCAAGACAGTCTTATCGCCTTGGCTTCGATGGCACACCATCACCAGGACAACCCTCCTTCCCTCTTTGGGGACCAAGACACTGAGGGCGACCAGCAGCCGGAGGCCTTTGGCACCGAGATAGAGGAACTGTCGCGAACTGAGTATTCTGGTATCGACGCCAAGGAGGACTAACTCCTGCAAAGCCCAACAAAAATGGTCACAATGAGTGCAACCCTCCCACAGACTGCTCCTTGGCATCAGTTAACACTCCAGGGATGATTGGAGCTTCAAGCTCCCAGGCCACTCATGAGGCCTCTGGTCTGCCTCTGCAGAAAGGCCATGGTTGGCACCGAGTAGAGGGACCTCCACCTCTCCACTACTGCCTGTAGATCCTTTGCCACATTCACCTAAGAGTTCACTGCCAAGGTCTCCCTAACAACCTTATGACCCGCCACATACCCCACATCCCCATGATGACCCTTTGGGTGACTAGGACATGGAGCTTCCAGATGACAGTCATCTGAATAGCTATCCGGCAGAGTTTTCACCGGCATAAGACACCACCTCATACCATGAGATTATCTACCATGCAGCCGCCTTTCACAAGGTGTTGATGCATAAGCATCAAGAGGAGGATGACTTTCTTATGGAGACCCTCCTCTAGACACAGGTTGATACAATATCTGTAGGAAAGTACCCCTTTGAGACATGGGCGCCCCCACTTCTTGCCCTAATACTGATGCTTTTTAACTGAAAGTTCACACAATCCCTACTAACCAGGCCCCCAGTGTTCTTTCCCTTAAAACAAGGTAAATGTCTAATTGTAACCTAATTGGCAAGGACTTTAGCACCACTGAAAGTCCCTAGTTAATGGTACCCCTGGTACCCAGGACATGGGTACTAAAAAAGGTTCATATGTGCTGCAGCATGTATTGTGCCACACAAAGGGACCTGCAAAGGGAAAAACTGCATGAAGGCTGCGTGAAATGGTGCAAACCATTTTGAAAACATGACGTGGCACGCTCCCTGTGTGCTATGCCAAGGTACACTGAATATACTATATGTAAGTCACCCCCTACAGCAGGCCTCAAAGCCCTAAGTCAGGGTGCATTACATTATATGTGAGGGCACAACCAGCTTGGCTGGATTTCTATTTCTGTTAGTATGACATTGGAAGTGATCAGGCAGCCATCTTAAGTATATGTACTGGGCACTGGTCATTACGAGTTACGCAGCTACATGATTTCACTGAAACCAATATTCGAACACTTTGTCTTAATAAATCTGTACTGATGCCAGTACTAGTTTTAGAATGCACCCAGATGACACCTTAGAGGTGCCCCTGAAAACCTACTAGTCCTCTAGCGTGCTGGCTGACTGGTATCACACAGCCTGCCACCACAGACTAGTTTTTGACCCCCTGTAGGCTATAGCCCACACTCTGAGGCCAGAAACAATGCCTGCTCCTAAGAAAGGGGTTCACATATCCTTCAGCAGGAATGAGAGTGAATTAGCATGTGAAGGCCATAGGCTTCAATGTCTCTGCCACCTTAGATATGCGACAATGGCTTCCACCCAGACCTAGGGAACGCCACCCCCTGGGACCTATTTGGCACCAGAGCAGGCAGGAAATCAGTTAGACGTGTGTCACACTTTCCGGCTAGGCACACCACTAAGATGGTTCACCTGAAGTTGACAGCCTACGAGGGTTTTCACCATTTTAAATTTAGTGAAACTAGAAACTCTGGGTCAGGTTTAGGCCCACTATCCCCAGGAAATGGTCATACAGGGGATGTAGTCACCCCAGGGTTAATTAGCCCATTGACTACTACCCTACATCCTCCTAAATGCCCTTAAATTTAGTATTTAAGGGTCCCCTTGACACCAGGAACTCTAATTTGTCTACTGGGAACAGAAGGAAGGAAAAATTAGCCGGAGTGATGAGAACCGTGGTCCTGCACCAATTTTGGCGCCAAACCCTTCCTGGTTGCTTGCACCACAACAATCACAAAAACAGACCCCTCGAGACGCTAACAGCCTCCCCAAATCTTTGGAGGACTGTTCCTACCTTCAACAAACAAGCAGCATCTACCTTGCGGTGGAAGAGGCATCCCACTGCTTCTGCAGGCACTGACCGTATCGACCCAATACTTCATCATGCTGGCCATTGGGGCCCATCAAGGGAGCAACTCAACAGGAAGAGGTTGCCATGAGTCCAGGAGGCCAGCCCTGTTGCTTTCACCAAGTCTCGAGAAGCTGACCCCTCCTGGAGCCTCTCAGCACCAATACCCTGGGTACAGGAGCCCTTGCAATTACCAAGGCTTTTTGCATGTCCAGTCCGGATACGACAGACACTGACCTGCTGTAAAGGGACTTCAGGATCCCCAAAGTCTTTATCTTGAGGGTGCCTGCTGTCCTGTTTTCTCACCCTCTCTAGGTAGCTAAAGCTAAGTGAGAGCCTCTAACTACAGCGACCCGCCAGACAAAACACCTCTGCACCCAAGCCCCACAGTCCAGGATCTTATAAACTGACTGTGTGCCTGTGCTCCAGGGACCCTCATAAGCCAAGCTCTCCTTTGGGTTCTGCTGTACTTGCCCCCCAAGTCCCCACTTGCAGCATTTCTTTTGCAGGTACTTCTTCCTTAGAAGTTCCAATAAGGAGAACTGGAGATTTATATTTTTAAAGTTTTAAATGGGAATAGCGCCAAGAAGCATAACGTTATAATGATAGATACAATTTAACCGAGAGGAAGCCCGCGTCAGATACAATAACCAGACATGCCCTAGTCAAAGATTTTACCATCTGACTTTAGTTCTTTAAGTCCTAATCCACCACAGAAGTACACTTCAGAACCTCACAAGGACTCATGGGAGTCACTTAGAGGCTCGGAGGGTATCAGGCAGAGGCCAAACAGCAGGGTCCAGTTGCCGCTGATCAGCTGAATAGTTGTAAGTAAAGTCCTTGTGTAGCTTGTTGTATCCCTGTAGCTTTAACAGGAGGTCAGCCTTATGACCCTTGGAGACCACCTTGTTCTCCAAAGCATAGAGCCGATCCAGTACTTCAGGGCTCTTCTCAGGTCTCAGACAGCAGGCTCAGTCCTCTTCTGATCTTCCTCATGTCCAGGAGTGTACGGTGTACGAATGTTAGGATACTGATCGACTGCGGTTCCTCAGTACTGCACCAGAGGGAGCCAGAGAGCTGAATTGTGTGCACACCAGAACGCCATTGCCTCGAGGCGAGTGCACTGCTGCCACAGAGGGAAGCGGAAAGCCACCGCAGTGAGAAAGGGAAAGGAAAGCAGGCTGCCGGTCGGGCGGCCGGCCCTCGGCTTCACACCTGTCACTCGTCTCCATCTGCCGATTCAAACGGCTCACAGGCTGGTTGCTCCCTGCCCCCCCTCCCCTGTGGTGCGCAGTGCAGACCAGAGCGCGGGAGCGCGACCGCAGGTGGCCGCCAGAACTCGCAGCCTTTGCAGCAGCGGCCGCGGGCAAAATTCGGGAACGACCCGGTCACGGCGGGAGCCCTCGGCAGTCAGCCGGCCGGGGCCACGAGAGCTCTTGGTCAGCTCAGGGCCAGTCAGGAAAGCGGAGAGGATTGCAGCAAGGTCCCCAACAGCGGCAGGAGCATTCCAGAAGCCGCGGGAAGCAGCAGCAGGAACAGTAGCAGCGAGGGCTTCCCCTGAGGCGGTGGGAGTCGCAGGAGCCACTGAGACCAGCCTGTACATCTGTGTATCTGCCGACGCGGGAGACAAGAGGTAAGAGGTGGAGGCAAGCGTGGCAGCCGTTAGAGGCCGCCGCTAAGTAAGAGCCAGAGGGTGCGGTCTGAGGGGTTGGTAGACTAGGTCTCCAGCTTGCAGCCCCCCTCGTGTGCACCGCTTGCTAACCCCCTCTTTCCCCCTCCACCCCTCCGTGCCCCCAAAACAAAAAACACAGCTCAACCCAGGGGCCCACATCAGCACTAGTACTGGTATTCCCCCCCCCTCAGCACAATCAGGCACAAACAAGCCAAGCCTAGCCCCAGCAAACGGCGCAAAAAGAGATGACGCTGAGGAAGACTAAATCCTGCACGGAGGATGAGGGGGAAGTGAACCCTGAGAGTCTAGCACAAAGAAGGGTAACCAGAAGCATAAGCACCCAAAAATCCCAGGATCTGGTCTCTGGCAATTCCCTCCCCCAAGGCCTTATCACTCAATTCTTTCAGGCCTCAAACTGCCCCTCACCCTTGGATGAAACGTCACAAGATCCCGCGACCAATGCCATACCGGGGATCCCAAAGATCCACCTGGACCTAAGGGACTCTCACTCCTGCGAGTCTGCTAACTTCGAATCACCTGGGAGCCTTGATGCTTGTTTTCAGCCTGAGGCCAGGACAAAGAGCCCGATTAGGGTCACTGCCGACATTCACGATAGGCCAAATCTGGGGGCAAACGTGGATTCAGATACTGGGAGGACAAGCGAGGCTGTCGCATCCTCCTCCCCAAAGAGCACAGGCACAGGCAAGGATCTGAATGCAATTGTGACACCTAGGGAAATACAGAGGCCAACCCCCCAAGGTACGGAGGTTCCAACAACTTCGTTCTTACTAAAATTGGAACAGACCATTGAACGAACACTTGAAACTACCCCTATTAATTTAGGAAGAGCTAAGGCCCCGAGAACTGCACAAACGGAGGGTTGGAGTCTGCTGAGTTTAACTCATCACCAAGACTCAACCAACCCAATTGATGAACCCACCTCTAAAGACCTCAACTTGTCAGCAATAAGAGAAGTCCAGGACACAATGGCCAGGGCACTGCTATGGCAGTCCGCAAAGATGGAGCTCCAAATCGAGCTTTTGCAGTCGATAGCCCAGCATTTGGTGTGCCAAGATGATAAGCTGGCAAAGCTGGAAGTCCAACTTAACGTCCAACAAGCTCATGCCGCCAGCACCAATTCCTGTGACGTCTTAATTGATAAATGGGCAAGTCTACCTGAAGTCTTAAAAGAGATGCTTGCATTAGCCAAGGGTCAGGGCGAGACAACCACGCAAGAACAAGCCGCACAAAAGCCACCACCACAGACGACAGAGCATGCCGAAACAGCAACCCTTAGCACAACGGGCATTAGCGCCTCAAAGGTTCCCCTAGTAGGGCCCCGCATTAACTTTACTTTGGCTAATAAAGGGAATGGTGACCCCGAGGTCTCGGATCTCGAGACCGTTAGTGATGACCTGTCTGTTACTACCTCTCAGGTGGAGAGGGTCGAAGGTGCATTAGCAAGTGCCAAAGCTCCGTTATCAAGGAGAGCCAAAAAAAGACTCAAAAAACAACTTAAGAAGTCCAAAGCTAGAAGCAGAAACACACCCTCGGTGGTATCAATTCTGGGCGACACTGAAACTAAACGTATCCCTAAACCTCTCTTCCCCATTTTCATACCCAAGCAGGTGTCTAAAATGGGCAAGTCATGTGACGCACCTCTTGTTCGCGGTGAGGCCCAAAGTCAACAAATCCCTCGCATGGAGGGTCAAACCAATGAGCCTCTCCAACAAAGGCCTTCACAGGTGGCCGTCGCCGCTCCATTAAGTGCCCCCAGCCCTTCTGGTTGGGTTCTGAAACATGAGTCTGTAACAAATCCCAAACTACAACAGGGCGCACAGCCAGTACAGTCTAGAGTGGTAGGTCTACAAACTGAGGGGCAGGGGAATCAGCAACCAGGAGTCGCACTCAAAAATCACCTAAATTTAGCATCAGACCAGGGGGAGTGGCAAGGATGTCCGAGTGTGGAAGGCCAATCAAGCATGGGGCCCAATGGGCAGCAGCCAGAACCCACTCACAAAAACCCTTTAAATTTCAGTTACCAGAGGCTAAAGCTCCAGGGAGAAGGGGCGAGTTTGTGGTCCATCACACAAAAAAACAAACAATCCACCTATGAGCTGCAGTTAACCCCAAGGTACATAGCAAAAGGCTCATTTGACATCTTGAACAGGTCCAACATTGTCCGCCTGTTTGGCCATATTGCCTCCCTGGCCCAAATCACCTCAGAAAATATTGAGTGGGTGAAATTCAAGAGACTGGAGACAGACACTCATGACGATTCCACCATAATCGGACTTGTGAGCCAGCAAGTCCAACAGGCTGTCCTTAAGGAAGCAACACAGTTCGCTGAATGGGGCATTGATGTTGTTGCACCAAGTACACTGAAATATCCACACGTCCTTATGCCGCAACAGGAAACCCCAGAACCGTCATCTATTCTTAAAGGCATAAGGCACACCAGCCCAGAAATAGGGGCGAAATCAGGGCGGGCAAAAACCCCGCTAAAAATCAAAATCCAGCAAAATGACGGGCAACGGAGCGTGCAGCGGCATTTCCAGTCATCGGATCACCTGGAGGCCACATGGAGACAGTGTCCCTAACCTAATAAACAGCCATGTAAACAACGCCTGCTCAAATCCACTCAGGGGCCTAGTCCGCGAGTTATCCATTATCTCATGGAATATTGCGGGGATGAGCAACATCTTTAGGGACATAACTACACCTGAATACCTCGCACAGGGGGACATACTGTGTATTCAGGAAACCTGGGCAAGGGCAACGACCGCCATCGGTGGCTTTTACGAACATTTTAAACCAGCGACCAAAAGGACAATCTTTGGACGCCCGTCAGGGGGCCTCTCTATCTACGTAAGTCATGCGTGTAAAATTAACACAACTGAATTAAAGTTGGGGTCTCCTGATCTTCAAGCCATCCTAATCAGTGGGTTGTCATCGGGTCGAAAATCTCGCCCCTTTCTACTAATTAATTGTTATTTCAACCCAATTAAGTATCAATCCTCCCAGGCCATGGAATCACTTATTTCAATTTTGGAAGATCTTTTAATAAATTGGAAGGACCAAGACGTAATAATCGCGGGCGACTTCAATCACAGAGGCTTGGGTTTAATTTCGGAGACTTCATCAAGCAAGAAGTCAGTCCCATTGACTGAATTTCTCGCAAATTTTAAGCTGCACTCCACCCATAGAATACTAAAAAAGACCCAACCTGAATGGACCACCATTCCGACCTTTAGAAATGTCTCTACTATAGACTACATCTTTATCAATGAAGGGCTTGCCCACAATCTTTGCAACTTCACTGTGGACGACAGAGAGGAAAGCGATCATAGGCCCCTCCGCGCCACATTCAATCTGGCGCGGGTCCAAGCAGAATTACATGCAGTTATTGGAACTACCACGGGGGAGGAACATCACAATGTGCTTAAAAGAATAAAATGGTCAACCAATCTCAGTCATAGCCTGCTAGAATATGTAGCTAGAAGGGAGGAAGAACCTAACCCAGTTCAAACTAAGAACATCATCCACCTCTGGGAAACTCTGACCTCCGACTTATTGGAATATCTGGGCAATAACCTTCATCCAAGAAGTCGCCAATTCCACTCTGATCCACGCCGTGCAACATCGTGGTGCCTGTCACAGTGTAAGCGTGCTCTAAATAAGGCAATCAGGGCACAAAAGAAAGGCACTCATTTGTCAGGGAGAAACTCCATTGCTGCTCTGCGAACAGACTATAAAAAGAAAGTCTGGGCCCACAAAAAACTGCAGACTGAACAGAATTGGTTGACTGTGTTCTCCTTAATTAAAGGTAATGACAATAGCAAGCTTTGGCGTTTCATCAACAGTCTGACCCCCAGAGGAGAGCAAAAGGAAAATAGTGCTGCAGGGAAAGCGTGGGAACAGTATGCCAAGGGGCTGTATACCTGCGAGTCAAATCAGGCCACTGCAGGAAGCCGTGCGTGGTCCAAGGTGGCGGCGGATATTATCGTACCCGAAAGAGCTACGTCAGAAGGCGTAAACTCGACCTGCACCGGATCATTCACAGAAATGGAGGTACTAAAGTGCATCAAGGCCATAAGAACTGACGGCGCTCCAGGCCCAAATGGGATTCCGGCCCAGGTTCTGAAAACCGCCTCAGCCTTTTTTGCATCCAGACTCACCCCTTTATTTAACCATTCTTTTGCCACGGCAATGTTGCCATCCTCTTGGAAAGGTTCTATTCTATTCCCCATCCATAAAAAGGGGGACCACACGAACCCGGCCAATTACAGGCTGATAGCTCTCCTTGACATAGAAGCAAAGATATACGCCTGCCTTCTTCTCAGGGATCTGGAGGATTGGGTGGACAAGAACGGCATTCTTCCGCCCACACAGACCGGCTTTAGGGCCCATAGCTCAACTCTTGACAACATCTTAGCCCTTTCCTACCTCGCGAAGAAGGCCAATACGAGGAACAAACCGCCCCTGTTCTGCTGTTTCATAGACTACTCTACAGCCTTTGACCGAGTGAACAGGGGCCGGCTTTGGGCAAAACTTGACTCGTGGGGGCTACCACAGGCTCTGCTAAAAGCTATAAAAGCGCTCTATGAGGGCACCTGGGTCAAGGTGAAGCTATGCCCCACAATAACAACTGAAAGAATTGAAACCAACTCGGGCCTCAAGCAGGGGTGCGTCTTGGCCCCCATGCTTTTCAACTTGTATACTGCGGACATGGGGTTAGCTCTGAAAGATGCCAACTTAGCACCTCCAAAACTGGGGAGGCTCGTCTTGGGAACTCTTCAGTATGCAGATGACACGGTGATCATGGACCACACTAGGGTGGGGCTCCAAAGAGCCTTAAGCAGTTTGGCCCTATACAATAAGTCAAATGACCTACGGATCAACGTGAGCAAGACCAAAATCGTCATTTTTGGCAAATACCCCCTCAAAAAAGAAGCTTCATGGTCTTTGGGGGAGCACCGTATCGTCACTGCCCCATCCTACAACTATCTGGGCACCTGGGTCTCTGAGAGTGCCTCTGCAGTCAAACATCTGAAGGAGCTTAAACCTAAAATTAACAAAACCATTCTGTCGCTAAGACGCTTATGCCACCGCTTGGACAGTCCCTCAGCAGAACCAATGTTGACAGTGCTCCGGGCAAAACTGATCCCTGCCATTGCATATGGGCATATAGCCTACCCTGGTGCATTTGACAAAGTGGAAAACGCGGCCCAAGCGAAAGCCTATAAGATGGTGCTACAGGCCCCTAGATACGCAAGGAACACCAGATTAAGGCTAGAAATAGGCCTTAAGCGACCTGAGCTGGAATTACTGGGGGACCTTTTAAAACTCTATATTAGAGTATTGAAAGCACCAGAACATTCGCTAAAGCACTCCCTAAAATCAATCTTTGATGAGGTGGGCTCCCCCTGGTACTCAAAGCTAGGACAAGCTATTGCAGCATTGAAAATCGAAAGAAGGAGTTTGCCCCTGCACGAAATTCCTTTCTCAGCCTGGGCCCAAGCAGTTAAGCGCCAAGTCCGGATCATCTCCTTTGGTCTTGACCTTGCATCTCTTCGGCAAAATCCACTAACTCAGGCCCTGGACAAATCATATATCCCAGGTAAATCCCAACCTTACCTGCAAGATCCAGTATCCACTTGCGCGAGAAAGAAAATTTTGTACTTTCGACTTTTGGCCCTCAGGATCATGGACTTCAACCCCAAATGGGCTCGTACGGATGGCACCCTGGCCTGTCGTCTATGCAACTACCGCAGAGAATCCTGGCTACACTTGCTGTGCTGCTGCACAAAGCTGGCCAATGAGCGCCATCGCTTGCTGCTTCCGATTTTACGGAATACGGACTATAGAACTTGCAGAGAGGCTTCAGACTGGTGCCTCTCAGTCTCCACGACCTGTTTGATAGCCAGAGTTGCGAAATTTATACACCAGGTAAAAATGGCACTCGACTCCCACTTAACGGCATTGCCTGCAAAGTAACTGGAAGCCCTCCGCCCCAGTTATCTAACCTGGGCTGGTTTAAAGACCCACGAAGAATCCATCTTTCGTCAACAGCCCTTGGTACATGTATTGACTCTACCGAACTTTCATGTGCCTCCCCTTATCAGTTGGGAAATACTGGTACAACCTATACATCACTCCTTTTAAAAGAACTCTGCTTTGGACAGCTAATCAGGACTAATATGTTATTATCTAACCCAAAGTGACTTTCACTTTTATGTGTGGATGGGACTTGTGAGGGGGTGAGCCGGGACGTTCATAAAGCTTCTTTTTTTCTTTTTTTATTTTATCTTATACTGTAAAGATTTTAAGTAATCATGCAGTTTATTATTAAAATTGTCAAATTGTCAAATGTCCAGGAGTGTTCTGAAGTAGGTGCCTGGAAATGTCACACTTATACCTGGCATGAGCTACTGGGTGGGAATGACTCATGAGCACACCCTAACCAATGGGATAAATGTTTCCGGGGCCAACCCTACCCACTTTGGTTATTTTCAAGATGGCAAAAGGCTTCAGCAACACAAAACTTGGGCTATTAGCACTGGGGGTGTATGTGAGAGTTTACTGTGGTAATCCTAGTGTTCTCCCATATCTAACACTAAAATCCAGTTTGGGGCATTTACTGTGTCCTCACTAAACACAGAGACAGAAATCTGGTAGAACAAACCTAAGGTTTTCCAGTATCCAGCCAGTGGATACACAAGAATTGTTTTGGCATCCTGTTTCCTTTCCTGTCAAGTGCGCCCCCAGTGGTATATGTAAAACTCTGAGACCTAAGTCTGGTAGAACAAAAGTAGGGTTTTCAGCAGCGAGACAAAGGATTGTTTTGCCGTTCTGTTTCTCTTCCTCTCAAGTGCACTACAAACTGGTATGTTATTCCAGGAGACCTTTCAAGAAGGATTTGACACTGGGACCCCTGGCTTAAGCAATTTCTATGATTTTAACCTCAAAACAATTCTCAAAAATACAGAAACTGCATACACCAAACAAATGCCCAAATATAATTTTTTTGAAATTCACAATCAAATATTTCCAATTTTTCTTTTTTACATATACTTTATTAATTTTAAAGTTTAATTTTGTAAACAGTCACGAACCTCCTGAGTAGGTCTTGTAAATCTCCAGGGGTCATCACATCACAGGTTAAGAACCACTGCACTGTGTACTTGGATGTAAGTTAAATATATCAATTAGGAGTATATCAATTTGACCATGTTTAAAGGTGGAGCTCAGGCACTTTACCAATGGACAAAGGTCTAACACCAGCAAAAATATAGGCTCCAGCAAAAGGCAGAAAATACAGGGGGAGCACACAGGCTGCCCCCATCCAAGAGCTAGGGTAGGCTAATCAATCCCTTGGCTGGCTTACATTTTTAGGTGATAGAACGTCTTTACTGCCTTTGCAGTGGTACTTTTCTGTTCTATGCCCCTCTGAACCTTCCAGCCAGCATGTGTCTCAGGCATTAACCTTGTTAATGGGGAATCCTCACCTGCAGATCCCACCTGTGAGGTGACTAACCCTAGCTTGCTCATGGGTGCATCCCAGTTGGTGGACCGTGCCACCATAGCCAGCCAGGTGATGTGACCCATTCTGCCCCTAGGTCAGGCTTCTTCCCCAGGTAAGGACCAGGTCTGCTCATAAGGCAAGCAACCAACAGAGGCCACTGACAGCGGTCAGTGTCAGGAACGAGGCCCCAGGCTACCCTTTGCCAGCTTGAGGCTTCAATCTGGGGCCTTGGTTAAGCCTCACTTTCAGCTATTGGCTGGCAAGGAGTAACCAACTTGCTCCCGGGGTCTCTCTGACCTCTTGGGTTTCTCAGAGTTTGGGGCCGTGCACCCAGGTGCCAGTCACCCTCCTCCCACTCTTTCACCCTCTCAGGGGTGACACCCTATAACTGACCTTTCAGTTCATGGTCTGTACACTGAGACTGAACAGGTGCTTGGCTGTCAAGGACTTCCAGGGGTTCACAACATCCCTCTTGCATGAGACACAGTCTGTGCGATGTAGGGGTCTGCCTGGTGCAGGTCTCCTGTCCTTAATCTATGACAGCGCAGACAGCAACTCCAGGTCAGAAGTGGCCTCACCAATGTCGGTTTTGGGGGTGCTCTCCCAGAGCAGGTAACCACTGACCCACTCTTGATAGCATCCATCTGCCACCCCTTGCTCTTTGTGTAGGCTACCGTACCCTCCGTTGAGGGACAGTGTCCGCGGTAATCTATTTTTGGGGTTCTCTGGGTAACCACCCCTCCCAGCTCCTTTCTCACCAGTCGCAGCATATTGCTAAGTATGCAGTCAATAGCCATCTGGGGACTGACAATGAACCTTCTCTGGGCAAGTACCCCTTCCTATTTTAAAGATTCTCTGGCCGTAGGGTGGAAAAAGTCCTGCCCTTGGCCTGGGTTACAATGCAAACCTGTCCCTGCAGATACTTTTTTAGGGGAAATCAGCCTTGCAACCACCTTGGTCTGGCTGGCACATTTTTCCCGTAGAGTAGTAGCACTGACCTCATACACTATGACCTTCTGCAAATGGTGGCTACCACCTTCCGGGTTCATAGCTTTAACTTATGGGTCCACCTCCCAAATAATGGTTTCTAGGGCATTCTTTACCCTCTCCTCGAGATAACTCCCCCTAGGGCTACACTGGCCACCCCTGCAAAGTGTCCACATATGGGTGGCTTCTGGGTGACTGAATACAGTTAGAACACTGGGGTTGGGTGAAAGGGCGCTCTGGGCTTCAGCCCATCAAACCTCCCCCTTCATGCTCTGAAGGGAAATGGGAATCCTCGCCCTTCAAATTCTCTTGGGGCCTTTGGGAAACCTCTCTGTTTTATCCTGGCCTTCCCCTTCCCTCTCCTGAGGGTAATATGAACCACCCTTCCTGTGGTCTGTTCCATGTATGTTTTAGACACTCTGGGGCTGACCCAGAGGTCAGCTTCTTTCCCTAGCTATCTGTACACAGTGCGTTTGTTTTCTTAACAGGTGCTGGTCAACTCTGTAAAACAAAATTAGAATGTACTCCTTCATAACTAAATTGTACAGCCCATCATGTTTATTTACTTTGGTGCCCTTCACCCAACCTCCAGTGACTTGCTTGAAGAATCCACAAAATCAACCCAACTGGTGTGACTGCTTCTGGCTATCCATGTACTTCAGTTGATCCTTCTGAGGAGTCAGACCAACTTAGTGAAAAGGGCTTCCTTCATGGGGCATATCCATCTGGTCAGCTACATCTAGGGCCAATAAGTTATCCCTCCCCCAGTACGCATGTGCTTACACTTACTGGCCACTCAATTTCTCTCTAGGACTCCAGGCATACACAGGGCCACCTTATATGCTACAAACCACTTACCTGCATTATACCCTACCATTTAGCTAGACACGAGAATGGTAGGAATGGGGATTTTGTTTTTCCTCTCCTAGCCACTTTATTGTCGCTGCCACCATCATCACTGAGTCAGATGAACTCTTGGTCTTTAGGTTCTTCTCTCTCTGGCTATTCTCAAAGGCCAGTTTAACTTCCTTTTTGTTTCCCGGAGCCAACATTTACTTCTCCACGGGTGCGCCTGTCTGTTTTTTCTTGGTAGGCAAGAGCAGCCAATTTCAGCTTCAACTCTGTCTCTGCCTACCACCTCTGACTGGGTTAAGCTGCAAGAGGATACGCTGCTCTGAACACCGGAGGTGATCTAGTTCTGTGGGCTCATCCTCCTCTGGCTCCCCAGCCTCTTCAATATCAGTTTCATTTCCTTCTTCCACCTCCTCCTCTTAGCCGTTAACCCATTCGGTGCTCTGGGGTGGACTGCGTCAAATGTAATCCCTCCCATGCTTTGCGGACAATCTACTAGTCCTCCTTAGATGCCTTCACCAGCTTTAGCGCCCTTTTCTTGCACATGCTTCTCAGATCTGCCACGCTGAAGCTTTCTATACTGCCCAGATTCGATTCAGTTATTTAAAAAAATCACATGTACAAAACGTTGGGGAAAGGAGTGAATCTAGGAAAGATCAAACATGACCAATTAAAAATAAAAGGAGAATTCAAAAATCGCTGTGTCGATTTTTGATGTCACTTTATGAAGGGATTTTTTTTACTTAAAAAGCTGAGTGGACTGCAAAACACAAATCCTGGATCTCACAACTGAACACTAATTTAAGAATTTGGATTAATGTTTGAGGTAGACGACTATCCACCTCAAGGAATAATCACAACCCTTGTCAGCATGAACCCTTTAAGTCTCTAACTTGGGCTCAACCCCCTGATAGCTATCCCACAAAGCAGACAGGCTTTATTTGATACTTCTGGAACTGGTTTCCAGTCCAATCAATAGGTGCTGCGATAGTCATATATCATTAGTGGCAAGGGGCCCAAGGACTTAAAGTAGCACAGTTAACAAAAAGGTAACTTTATCAATGTCCCACTTGAAATGCTGATGCCCCTTAACAAATGTGTATGTTAAGTCTTGAACGGTTACTGTAGCATTGTGAAGTTTGCTTAGGAGTAACTGAAATGCCGATGGGAAGTGTTGTGTTAACCATCAGTGTGAGGAAAGCCTTACTTGGACCTACGAGACTCACTGATCATTTGTAGCCTTCTGAATGCCTACTGCATCATCTTACCTAACGTCGTCCTTATTTAAAAGTTGTCCAATGTTGGTAAAAGTTGATGTGGGAAGATGGAGTTGCTACTGGTTTATTAGAGTACTCTCGAAGCATCCGGCATTGTAGTTGGGACATTTTGGCTAGTGGAAGTGAAGAAAGCAGTCCTAGTGTGCATTTTTTCTTTTTTGTGTGTGTACGTGTGAGGTTATCAAGATCAGCAATATGCAAGGAGTGAAGAGAGTGGGCTGGCCTGATGGATAGAGTGCAAGGCTCAGCTGCAATAGCATCCCATCCTCCTTCCTTAAAAAAAAAATTGTAGTTAAGACTACACTTTCTACGTGTCCCCTGCCTAGTCCCAGTGGGCAAGGAAACTATCCTGCATTGTTGCATACTATGGCTGTTAACAAAACTCAAACTAAAGTTTGCATGTAATCAGATCGTTTTCTTCGATGCCTTTGGGTCCTGTACTCCCTATCAGTTCTATTCTTTCTCCTCTGCATCTTAATTCTATTTGTCAATCCTCGTTTCTTGTCTTGACGATTTCTGTTTTTCTTTCCAGCCTTTTCCTTGATTATTACATCTTCTTTTTTTTCTCTTTGGTATCTCTGATCATCTTCTCTTGCTTCCACAACTGCCTATTGATTCCTTCCCACCTTTGCCATGCTATGTTTTTAACCCCCTACCTCTGTCCTTCCATTGCTATCTTTTCTCATTTCTAGGCTCAGGATGACCTGGTGCTGCTGGCTGCGATTCCTTTGGCTGTCCTTGACTCTGCCTTGTGCTGGTGGATATCCTGTCTGTTGTTCTGCTGCTTGCACTTGCTTATTAGGTGCTGCCACCCCCACCAATTACAAATTTGCCGCCTTCCTTCTAATTACCATGTTTTCCCGAGCCTTTGCTCAGATCAGTATTTATCAAGACCTTTACTTGAAAACTGATAGGGAGACTTTCTTCTGTTGCAGTTCTACTGTATAGCTGTACCATACAAAGGGTTCTGTTCCTGTAGCTTCATTGAGGATTTTTGTATGCAGACTGAAGAGCAATATGTTCCTGTATCAGATGCAGGGCCTGCTCTTAAGTTTAACAGTGAAAGGTCAGTTCTCCAAATAGAGGCTGGCATAACTTTGAAGCATTTCTATTAAGCTCATCTTGGTGGCTTAGATCTGGTCCTTCTGTAGTAGGGGATCTCTGTGTATAGTCATAATCTATGAATAATCCCCGCCCATGTGCGGGGACCCCGGAGCAATCAAAAATATCTCTTAAGCTGTCCCGCATTTGCAACCTGCAAAGACACTTAAGAGACAGACAAAATAATACAGCCTAATCACAACAAGGCTGCACTGGCCAGCACTTCCTCTGAAGTGAACACAAAAGCCAAAATAAAGTTGAAATGTCATTTTTATTCACATTTGACATGTTCCTTTATTATCACACACTCCCTTCACCAAAATCCCTTTAAACAATAGAGAGGAAGGGGTGGACAGACAAGCCCTATAGGCTGTCATTATGTGTCTGCTAAAGGGATACCGTGCCTTTAAGAAACTCTCCAGAGACCCCCGGTATCCCAGGATGCACAGCCAACACAAGTTACTTTCAGTTCTTTTTTCCGGCTCCTGCTAGCAGGACCCTGGAGCTTGAGCTCTACCCTTTTGGGTGGTTTACTTGTTTAAAATTGGATTTTTTGGATTAAAAGTGGTTTCATTCGACGTCTAAAGCCTTTGTCTACTACTGCCTGCAATCTGGAGCAGTTTTGGCCCACTCTCAGCATGGCTTTATTCGATAAATGCCCTGAGTGTGGGAGGAAGAAGGCTAAGACGGACCCACATGAGGTGTGTATCCTCTGCTTGTCGCCCTCACATGTCCCAGCTGCCTGTGACATCTGCGGCACCTTTTCGAAAAGGACCCTGAGGGACCGGGAGAAGACTCGCCTTCAGGGACAGGAGAAGCAGAGGACCGGTGAGACTTCAGGGCATGGAGGGTCCCATTCCCCCTCCTCCGCCCATGCTCCAGCCCCTGGAGGGACCTCCGGGCAGAAAAAGGAGCAGAAACGACACCTACCGGCTGGTAGGTCGCGTTCGACGTCGAAGTCGACGGCGAGAGAGAAGGCACCGGTATGTTCGCCGTCGATCCAGGGCTCTGGGTCGCGGCAGCCTCGGCGTTCGACGTCGAGGGAGGGGCCGGCGAGACCCGGGACCGGGTCGCCGTCGCAGGTGTCACGGTCGACGTCGACAACACATCGACGTCGTACCGAGCCCCATGGACTGCACTCGCCGCCGTCTACCCACGGCTCGACGCTGACGGAGTCGACGCCGAGATCCCGGCGCCCGCCGTCGAGGCGGAGGCGGTCGACGCCGAGACGCAGGTCGACGTCGAGACACCAACGATCGACGTCGAGACATCAACGATCGACGTCGAGATACCAACGATCGACGTCGAGATACCAACGATCGACGTCGAGATACCAACGATCGACGTCAAGATCGCAGCAGTCGACGCCGAGGCACCGGCGGTCGACGTCGAGACGCCAGAAGTCGGCGTCGAGGAGACAGTCGACGTCGCGGCAGACACCCCGACGACGGCGATCAAGGCGGGGCTCGACTCTGAGGAGGCATGGGTCGACGTCGAGGAGACTTGGTTCGACGTCGAGAGGACGGTCGACTGCGGGGCGGCACTCGTCGTCGAGGGCGAAGAGACGCCGTTCGAGGTCGAGGTACAGTTCGACGTCCCAGACATCGGGGAATACGTCCTCGGTGATTACGATCTCCAGTCGAGGATCGGGGAGGCGCGGACGTTCGCCTTCGGTGGCTTCCCCGCGGGACAGGCCCGCCAAGAAGAGGAGAGTGGCCGCGAGCCCGGACAATGATGATGGGGGCTCTCCGGCTAGAAGTGATGGGGCTTCAGACCATCTGACCCCGCTGCATACCCAGCGGCCCCCTTTGCCTCCGGTGCCCGACCTTCCACCGGCGCCTCCACCGGTGCCTGCACTGCCTCCTCCTCCTCAGCCTCCTCCTCTTCCTCCGCCTCCTCTTCCTCCTCCTCCACCTCCTCCGCTGCCTCTGCCCGTGCCTCAGCTGCCTGCCTCACCACCGCAGCCACCGCCTCCTCCCCCGAGGGTCCCTCACCGGCAGAGATCTCGCTCTCGCCCTCGCAGGCGATCACGGAGTAGGCGCAGATCCTCCACTCGCTCTGGACATGGTCGACGGAGGTATCGGTCCCGTTCCAGAGGGTCGAGGGGCACGTACTCTCCGGGGGCTGGCAAGTATTCGCCCTCGCTGTCAGAGACGCCTCCTTCCCGCGTCTCTCCAGTGGATGACATTGCCACGTTCCAGGAGGTGTTGCTGAGAGGGGCTGCGAAGTTGGGGATATCAGTGACTACCCCTATTCCCACTACGTCTGTGATTTTTGAGACTTTGCATAAAGTACATCTGTCGCGCCCCCTCCTCCCGCTGGTCCCAGGACTGGAGGAACCTGCGATGGAGGTGTTCTTAACGCCGGCTGTGGTGAAGCCGGCGCCCTCGAGACTGTCAAAGAAGTACAGGGCCCCTGACTCGGATCCGGCGTTCCTCAGAGTGGACCCCCCACCGGATTCTGTTATCGTGGCGGCGGCTCGTAAGCAACACTCTACGACGCCTTCCTCCACGGCTCCCCCGGATAAGGAGAGTCGCAAAATGGACTCCTTGGGGAGGAGGATGTGCTCCACGTCGGCTACTACAATGAAGGCCGCTAGCGCCTCCGCTCTGTTGGGGCGCTATGACAGGTCTCTTTGGGACTCCCTGCAACAGTTCGCGGCCTCCCTGCCCAGAGACAAGAGGGAGGATTTTCAAGAGGTGCTGAACGAGGGCATGATGGTCTCTAATCAGATCATCAGTGCGGCGGGGGACGTGTCGTTGTTGGCGGCCCATGGGTACTGCCACGGCATACATATGAGGAGGCATTCCTGGCTGCGGCTGACTCCGCTCAAGCCGGAAGCGCAGCAGAAGATCGCCAATCTACCATTCTCTGGCACGACGTTATTCGGGTCGCATGCGGATGACGAGATGGCCCGCATGAAGGCTGAGGCGGAGACTCTGAAGGCGGTGGGGCTGGAGCGGCCTAAGGAGCAGAGGAGGTCCTTCCGTTCCTCGGGCAGGCGCTACACCAAGCAGAGGGGCCAAGGGCGTCAGTCGGGCCCCCAGCAACAGCCCCAGCAACAGCAGCAGTACCAGAGGCAGCCCTTTCAGAAGCGCCAGAGGGGCAGAGGCCAGCATCAGTCCTCGGCGGGGAACAAAGGCCCGTCCGGGTCGAAGCCCTGAAAAGTTACTTCCCCCTCATCCGTTACCCGCTCCGGTGGGGGGAAGTATTCAACACTACCTGGCAGAGTGGAGGACAATAACACGGGACAAGTGGGTGCTGAATATTGTTTGCAATGGCTACTGTCTTCGTTTCACCAGTTCGCCTCCACAGATTCCACCAGTGCGCTCCCTTTACATGGTGCGGGAGCTCCAGCGGGAGGCGGACGTTCTATTAAAAAAGAAGGCGATAGAAGCTGTTCCTTTGAGGCAAAAAGGAAAAGGTCTCTACTCACGGTTCTTTCTCGTAAGAAAAAAAGACAAGAACGAGTTCAGGCCTATTCTGGATCTGCGTCAAGCAAACAGGTGGATCCGCCGAGAAAAGTTCCGTATGTTGTCCCTGCATCAGATTTACCCTCAGTTGCATCGAGGAGACTGGCTGTGCGCCATAGATCTGCAGGACGCTTACTTTCATGTGCCGATCGCACCGAAGCATCGCAAATTCCTGAGGTTTCTGGTAGGCAACAACCATTACCAGTATTCCGTACTCCCGTTTGGCCTGAAGTCTGCGCCACGGACGTTCTCCAAGTGCATGGCAGTGGTCGCGGCACACCTGCGGAAGACCAAGGTGTTTGTGTACCCTTACCTGGACGACTGGTTGATCAAAGCGTCCACTTATCAGGAAGCCCAGTGCCATTTCAACAGGACGGCGGCTTTGCTTCACCGTCTGGGGCTGCACATCCACATGACGAAGTCAGTGCCGATCCCTGTGCAGTGTCTCCAGTACTTGGGGGCTTCAGTCAATACCTTGACCGCAAGCGTGTGTCCTTCGGAGGAGAGACGCTTATCGATCCGTGGGAAGGCTCTGCATCTCATCTCAGCCCGCTCTCCTACGGTGAGGACGGTGTCTTCATTACTGGGGTTGATGGCTTCTTGCATCTTCCTCACCCCCAATGCACGTCTGCATATGAGGCCCCTGCAGGAATGTCTGGAGGATCAATGGGACCAGAGGAGGGGGCGTTGGGAGGACAAGATCCAGTTGTCTCAGCACGCTCGGCAGTCTCTGAAATGGTGGTGTTCCCCAGAGAATGTCTGCAAGGGGACCCCTTTTCACAAGGACATTCCGGCCCAGACCATAGTGACCGATGCGTCTCTCCAGGGCTGGGGAGCGCATTCGGGCCCTCTTCAGATTCAGGGGATATGGTCGCAGATGGAGACGACCTACCATATCAACTTTTTGGAACTCAGAGCAGTACACTTGGCCTTGAAGGCGTTCCATCCCTCCTTCAGGACGTCCTCCCTGCTGGTTCAGACGGACAATACTACGACCATGTATTACCTCAACAAGCAGGGGGGCTCCCGGTCACGCACCCTGTCTCGGGAGGCACAGGCGATCTGGAACTGGCTGGTGGCCAGGAATCTGACGATCACGGCGACCCACCTGCCGGGAGTGCAGAATGCCCAAGCAGACGCGCTCAGCAGACTCGTTCAAGAGAACCACGAGTGGGTGCTAAACGACGACGTGCTAAGAGACGTCTTCGCAGAATGGGGCACTCCGGATATAGATCTGTTCGCCACGGCAGAAAACAGCAAGTGCCGCGACTTCGCATCCAGGTACTACCAGCCAGGGACGCTGGGGAATGCACTATGGATCAGCTGGTCCAACAGCTTTCTCTACGCCTTTCCACCCATTCCCCTGATTCCGGCGGTGCTGATCAAGCTGTCGCAATCCAGAGCCAGAATGATCCTGATTGCTCCGGAGTGGCCGAGACAATGGTGGTTCACCGACCTTCTTCACCGGTCTGTTCTGCCACACCGGCGCCTGCCGTGCCGGCCGGACCTTCTCACGAAGTTCGGAGGACAGATGGTTCACCCCAATCTCTCGTCCTTGAGTTTGGCAGCATGGCTCCTGAGCTAGTACAGTATGGACACTTGAACCTGCCTCAGGACTGTATGGAGATCTTGAAAGAGGCTAAGAGACCGTCTACGAGGACTTCCTACGCCTATAAGTGGAAGAGATTCTGCTTATGGTGCAAGGCAAAGGACTTTGACCCTACATCCTGTAAAGAAGATGTTATTTTGCCTTATCTGCTGCAGTTAGCTCAGTCTGGGCTTAATTTTCAGTCTATTAAGGTTCATCTCGCAGCTCTGACTGCGTATAGGAAGGGCCCTTCTCAAACCTCATTTTTTCAAATCCCTGTGATTAAGGATTTTTTGGAGGGTTTGCGTAAGGTGTTTCCCCCTGTTAGAAGGCCTTCTCCACCTTGGGAATTGAATGTGGTGTTATCTAGATTGATGAGGGAGCCTTTTGAACCTATCCATAAGGCTTCGCTGCAGCATTTGTCTTGGAAGGCGGCCTTCCTTGTAGCCATTACATCGGCCAGGAGGGTGAGTGAGATTCAGGCTCTGTGTTGCCAAGAGCCGTATACTGTTTTCCATGCTTCTAAAGTAGTGATGCGTACCCATCCTAAATTTTTGCCTAAGGTGATATCAGATTTCCATGTGAATCAGATGATAACTTTGCCTACGTTTTTTCAGCATCCTTCCTCTCCGGCGGAGAGGTCTCTGCATTCACTTGATGTGCGTAGGGTGTTGAAATTCTACCTGGATAAGACAAAAGATATCCGCAGGTCGGATCAACTGTTTGTTAATTATGGTTCGGTACGAACTGGTTTAGCTACCTCAAAGCAGTCCATTTCCAGATGGATTGTTTCCTGTATTCAGCTTTGTTACCAAAAAGCTAATAAAACATTAGGGGGTAAGCCTACAGCACATTCGACTAGAGGAAAGGCGGCTACCACCGCTTTGCTTAGGAATGTTCCCATTGCTGACATTTGTAAGGCTGCCACCTGGAAGTCAGTCCATACGTTTACAAAGCATTACTGCCTGGACTCTGATGCTAGGGCAGATGCGCAGGTTGGACAGGCTTCGCTAAGGAATTTGTTTGCACAGTGATTTGTTGGTGGTTGGTCTTACTCCACCGCTTCTTGTTGGTTGGGATGGGCTTGCCATTCTATTCATAGATTATGACTATACACAGAGATCCCCTACTACAGAAGGAGTAGTTTCTTACCTGTAACTCCAGTTCTGTAGTAGGGGTATCTCTGTTATAGTCATAAGCGACCCTCCCTCCTCCCCGGTGGAGTAACCTGACGGTATCAGGCCTGTTGTTATACACCTTCAAAAAGAACTGAAAGTAACTTGTGTTGGCTGTGCATCCTGGGATACCGGGGGTCTCTGGAGAGTTTCTTAAAGGCACGGTATCCCTTTAGCAGACACATAATGACAGCCTATAGGGCTTGTCTGTCCACCCCTTCCTCTCTATTGTTTAAAGGGATTTTGGTGAAGGGAGTGTGTGATAATAAAGGAACATGTCAAATGTGAATAAAAATGACATTTCAACTTTATTTTGGCTTTTGTGTTCACTTCAGAGGAAGTGCTGGCCAGTGCAGCCTTGTTGTGATTAGGCTGTATTATTTTGTCTGTCTCTTAAGTGTCTTTGCAGGTTGCAAATGCGGGACAGCTTAAGAGATATTTTTGATTGCTCCGGGGTCCCCGCACATGGGCGGGGATTATTCATAGATTATGACTATAACAGAGATACCCCTACTACAGAACTGGAGTTACAGGTAAGAAACTACTCCTTTCTTTTCCAGTGTAATTTATTTTGAAAACCCTGTATATTGCCTCCCCACCTTCAGGAAAAAGCTATGGTATGCTGTTTCATTTCTACTGTAGAAATCATTTGCAGACTGTAGGGAATTCAGGATTTATTCTCAATGTTTGATTCAGTAGCCCTGGCAGTTTATTGTTTAAGGTGCTCTGTAAAAGGACTGCAAAAAGTCACAACTGTTGCTACTACATTTATTTGGTTGGTGGTGTAGATGGGTGTGTGTTGAAAGCCTGTAGAATGCCAACTTTTACTGTTTTAGTCCTTAATGAACTCCACATATTCATGAGCCTGGTGCAAACAATGAAGCTTTTACGGCTACGACGGAACATAGTGAAGCTCTCACTGTACCGTCACTTCACCAACACACTGATCTTCGCTGTCATAGGTAAGTGAGAAATTTACTTTTGTTAAGTAGTGAAGGAGATTGCACAACACCAAATTCCATTTGGGAAATTTAGCCGGGAGAGCATGACGCGTTAGACAAATCATATGCATGAGTATAGTTCAGTGTGCAGTGGCAGCACAGCAAGACTGGAAAGTACATTAACTGGGTCAGAAAAAGAGACCAAGCATAGATGAGAGTATAATATTGATAATGGTGGGGTGAAATTAAATGAAATGTATAGAGCACTCTACTACCCCTAAGGTGGGAGATCCCTCTATTCCCACTGAAGAATAGAAGTTGAGATTTGAGAAGTGACTGTCTTTATTTTCTTGTCGAACTGTCCATTCTACTTTGACATAGAGAATATCAATTAATTGACTTTCCTGGAGAGGGTCTATTTTTACTATTCTGGGCACTAATTCTCTTAAGGTTACATCATTACAATCCTAAGGCGGCCTTAGAATTATTTTTGGCGAAATGTCCTGAATTTAACTGTACAGTTTTCAGATCATAAGCAGGACATTTTCTGTCGTGTCTAGATTAGCACACGTAGCTGTGGAGAGAGGAGGCTAGAATGAAGAGAGGAATTCAATGCATTTGTTATGTAACATTATTTCAAACTGGTCAATATTACAAATCTCAAATAGGTTGCGATTTTCAAGGTTTAGAGTCATGACTAGAAGAGTAGAGAAGAGTTCAGAAAGGAGTTACTCATAGCGTTTTGAAACTTTGGTGTCCAGGTGCTATCAGCATTGGGAGATACTTGACTTTGCGTTTAATGGTCAGGAAACATCCAGTGACACTGTTTATTTTTTCTACAGCTTCTGTAATCTTCATCATTTGGAACTCGAAAACCTTCAGAATAAACAACTGTCAGTCTGTGAGTAAAGATTCCACTATCGGCAACTAGTTCTGTGATAATGGTGCAAATATACGATTATGTATAGAGCTCTGAGCTTACCTTTTTTCTTGCCTTATTTTTACCTCTCTGTTGTCTAGTTTCAGCACTTTTTTACTGGGCCACATTAAAAACATTTTCTCCTGGATGCCAGTCACAAACATTGGTCATCTATGATGCAGTGCATACATATACAATTTTTTTTCTTTGGCACCTGGTACACCATCTCAGGAGTATTTTCTTTGGCACCTGATCCCCATCTCAGGGAGTTAGCGTGAACACCTGTCTTTTCAAAGGGTTCCCAGTGCCTTCAATTCTCTTCTCATGCTTAGGGCCTACTGCGCATTTCTCTTCTCTGGATGGCTTCAATTTGTTCATCCAAGAGGGTGTGAGGTGAAAAGAGGAAGAGTTCTCTGTCAGGCTATTTAAATTAAGAATAAGGAGTTGTATTGGTTTCTTGGACAATGACGATAACACTGATCAGTGTACCAGTGTTGTCTCTTCTCTACGAGTTTCTGCTTGCAATTCGGAGAGCTGAGTTTTTCTGAAATCTTGAGATCTGTAAACTCCTTAAGAGGCTTGTCACTTGAAGAGCACAAGTGCTGGGTTCCTTGCTTTTGGCTGAAGCACTAATTATGTGCCTTAATGAGCTCCTGGATGCCAACGTATGCTGCCTCTCTCCTCTGAATTCTAGCTTAATGTCCTGCTTTTTCATTAGTGTTAGCAACTCTATTCATGCTGTTCACATGGGGCAGTATAACTATGTATCTTCAAGGGTTGCAAAACGGGCTTGTGAAATCCTAATTCTTCTTGGTGACTGTACAGGTGTTCCTCCTTTCAGGAGTCTCAAACAATGAAGTATGCCATTCTGTACAAGGCAGTAACACCCATTTTTTATATCCTCAGAGAAATATGTATGTATTATATTAATTCATAACTTTTTCTTTCAAACTTTACAATGAAGTACACTTTCTAGTATGATGTGCATTTGGCAATACAAATGTTGGAAAAAGAGGCATCTTCGATGTTGTTGTGCTTACCTATTTCCATGTTCACTGTGATCACAAAAGTCATAATAGACTTACTTATTTTGTTCTTTTAATCAAACAGAACCCAGATTGGATCAGGTCAGTACATCATGGGCTGAAACATCTATAGAATTGGTGGATAGTTGTTTTGTTAGGAGGGATAGCCATTCTTCCCCAACTAACCAGAAAGTTGTGGTTTTAGACAGAACTCCAATTAAACCATGTATTTGTAAGTTGTCTAATTCATTGTAGGGTAAGACCAACTTGCAAGAAAACACTGTCTTGTGTAGATACAGTATATCAGTGGACAACAGTTATCCTGCACACTGTTGACTTATTTCTCAAATAGTAGACTGACGTAAAGGTGGACAAGCCAACAGATTGAGATGGAGAGCTGAACCAAAGCTCTGGCTCGGAACTTAGATCCTGGGCACGTGCCGAGCCCTGAAAATAATTTCTATGCAAATCATACAACAGTCATCTCATAAAATAGGATAAAGTCTTTTCAAAATTCAAAACGTGTATTTCTTGAACATGTGGATGCTTTGATAGCAGTAAGGCAGCCAACTTGCTGTCACCTCCAACTTCAGAAACCGCTGACTACCTAGCATTGCAGAATGCTAGTGGATAAGACCCATCTCCAGATACTAGGATAGAATGCCCTTAAAACCTGTTCCCAATTCCCTAAGAGAAAGGGACCACTTTTCATGTCATCTTAAGAAATGCAGTACGTGTTGGATCTGCCATTACTGACTGTGAAACCCCGATCAGATATGCTGATAGAGGCCTTCCGCCCATTTTGACAGAGTCCGAGCCTTTACTACCCTTTCATGAGTCTGTACTTGACCTCATTAAGCTTTGAACTAGCCCCTGGACATCTGACCTTCCCATCAGCTCACCGTTCACCAGAAAGCTTTGTGACGCAAGGCTGTTTTTGCACCGCATAAAACATGTGTGCTTTCCCTACAGGCGCATTGGCTAGGGAATCCAAAAAAGTAGAAGGCAGTACATAAGATGTTGTTCTCAGTGATTAGTTTAGCCCTTAGGTCGATGAATGCCATTTAAACTTTTTCCAGGCATACCCACGTCTTGTGGGACCTGGCGGTTATGGTGGTACTGAATCTTCCAGACTACTTCAATGATTTTTTTTCAGTGGTAGTAGGCAGAAAATAAGAGCAGGCTTGGATACAGTGGACTGTTGCTAGGACCATGGTTTCTACTGCATGACCAAGAAGGCATGCATAGTTAAAATCAAAAGGGTTTTCTGGTGAAGAGGATGCAGGCCTAGTGGATATGTCTTTCAGCAAGACATTCCAGTTTACAGTGCACGCTTATTCAGCATTGGAGAGATTAAAGGTGAGGAGAGCCACAGACAAATCTTTTGGTCTTCATTTCCCATCCCAGGACCTCCAGCAATACCAGAAATGTTGTTACTTACTTGATCCTCTTTTCGCCAGCATCATCCTTTCCAGCGAGTCCAGCAGTGGAATCAACTTCTATGCCAAAACAGTGGCAGAAACCATGGAAAGGGGTATGAAGCCCTCCATATCCTCTCCCACACCACCTGGAAAACTGCTTTAGCTTCCCCTTAGAGTAGATGCGACCGGTTGAAGGTAGGGTGTCCTCCTTTCCTCAGGTGTGAAAGACCATAATTCAGACCAGTGGGTCTTGCAGATAATAAAAGAGGATAGGCGCTACAACATCCAGCGGGCCTCGTGCCAGGTCCCTCCTGCCTCCACACCAGTCCCTTCACTCAGAGAATCCACTTTGGACCCTGAAGCAGGAGTTGGCAGCCCTGCAGAAAGGAGTTGGCAGTTTGGTCATAAGGTAGGAACAGGAAGGGAATGGAAAGGTGCACACTTGGAGGAAATGGAGATCAAAGACCTTTGCCCTCTGGAGAAGCAGGTACTTCACATCAACCTTCTCCAATAAAGTGTAATTCTCCTGGTCCTGATGGCCTACTTGTCCACTGTTCACGGCTAAAGTTAGAAAAAGGGCCAACCCAGGGACCTGGGCCAGACAACTATCATTTAAAAATATGGTCCCTATGGGGGAAGTGTAGCCCTGGACCTCCATGGCAATAGTGTCACACAGAACTCCTCTGTGAGTTAGTTATAGTTATGCGATAGGTGCAATTATTTTAGCAATGTCAGTCCTATATTACAGAAACAGTAAAGAAAAGTATGACACAGTATTTATATTTCTTTAAAAAAGCACAAGGTGCTACTAACAGGTGATGGTGCACTGGAAGTGACATAGAGTGACACTCGTGTCCAGATTAAAAGCTGTAAAAGAATGAATGCGTGTTAGAATCTTGCTTCCAAAAGGTGATAAGGATATAAGAATGTGGAGATGCACCCACCGAGTAAATTCAATAGTCTTCTCCAGTGGTTTAATAAGAGAGGGCGCAGACATAAATAACGTCCATTTTTTGGCGTAAGTACATCTGAACTTGGCATGGTTCTTTGGATAAATCCATTATATGTTCCCTCATATTTCATTTCTGTTTGTAGATGCAGGTGATAATTCCCTGTACCTTTGGGGTTCTTGACACCCATTTACCGGCACCGTCCAACACTATCGAATTTACTTGGTAGGTGGGTCTCCAAGCTCTTATATCTTTATCAACTTTTGGAGTCAAGCTCCTAACACAATAATTCTTTTACAGCTTTTAATCTGGACACAAGCGACAGTACATTGTTCTGTGTCAGCCCTTTCCACAAGAAATTGGTGGTGCAGTCCCCTGGTAGGCCTTAGAATCTTTACACCCCTCTACATGTAGGTTTAGTATACTGCCCGATTTTAAACCTAGCTTATTTCATTGCAGTTTCTGTCAAGCAGTTTTCTGAGGCTTTCCCATGAAAAATTGATTGGTACATCTTCAGTTATGGAGCTCTTTGCCCCAACTCTCTGATACGTAAGCTTAAGTTTTTCATCATAACCATGCTTGCGACTACGTTACAATATATACAATTATGCTAATTGAAACATGATTATTTTACGTTTAGGTGTCTCCTCTTCTCTTTCTGTCCCGATGATAACCCGGTTATAAATAATTGTGCGAAGGGGTCGAAACGTCTACTTTCACATATGTGTTCTGATTTTAAAATTTGATTTTGGTTTTCGACACTCGCATCATACGTTCTGTTCTTGTCAGCATATTGTACCTATCAGTCACATGTATATATTCTTGTATATTGCACAAGCGCACTTATTAACGGTCAATTCCACTGCGCCGTTACCTGTGTTTTTTAAGAAATATAAATACTGTCATACTTTTCTGTACAGTTTCTGTAAAATAGGAACAACATTGCTAAAATAAATGCACCTATCTCATAACTATAACTCGCAGAGGAGTTCTATATGACAGTATTGCCGTGGAAGTTCAGGGCTACATTTCCCCCATAGGGACCATCACTCTTCACAGCTGATCTGTCTAGATCTTGATGGACAGCATGACTGCAGTGGACTGATTCAGAATTAATTTATTATGCATAATTAATTAAAACCATTCCATACAGTGACAGATTTCATAATATGTTTAGAGACTGTAAACCTACACACTACACCAAGACTTCAAACAGAAATGTAAAAAAGTTAAGAAGGACATGCAAATATTTTAAATGTACTTTCACTAAGGTGCGAGAATTGCTCAGGTGGACGAGGACGTTGCAGACTTATTGAGTTTTTGTCAATTCCAATTAGTAATTTGATAAAGCGACAGCTCAGGATCATGTCTACAGAGTTAAAGCAGGAGATGGCTGCCTCTCTGCAAAGATCGTATACCCCATTGATTAAGGGGCCCTCTTAAAAGTGCTCTCCTTTCCCTTAAGAGTTTAGGGCATATACACAGTAAGTGAACAATGCCCTCCAAATCCGACTTGCATAGCCGACAGGAGGTTGAGTCTTCGTTCTGAAACCAAGGCAAAGTGTGCAAAAGGGCAGAAAGATGTCTAAAACGAGACCTCATACATTTTTTTATTTTAGAACAGTCACCATCCAGTCTCTAAGTAGCACAGTGATTTAAGGGTTTTGTAATCATTTACTATCATCCAGCTGTGAGTTCTGTTTGCTTAGGCTTCCTAATCCTCTGTTGCCAAGAGTTTCTTAATTAAACGATTTGATTTTTTTTTAAAAACCCATAGGAAACTCTGAGCTCCCAAAGTGGTTGTATCCGCTAGTCATTGATGGCAGTGTCTAAATATAGCCTTGCTGAAGCGTCGTTACTTTTCGATATTTCAGCCCATAAAACTTTGTTTAAAGGGTTATCAGTTCAAGTCTTCAGTGTCTGCCAGGTTGTAATATATGTCCCCTTGCTGGCAATTGATTTATCAGTTCAAACTGTAGCCGATCGGAGCGGGGGAGGCGTTCGCAAGGAGCTTGAAAAGGTGTCTATAAGTTTTTGAGACAACTGTCTCCAAAACAGCTGCATCCCAGCCACGGAGAGTCTCGCTGCCATATGTTAAGGTTGGAAGTAGTTTTGTAGCGATGACCTTTAATTCTTCTAAGCTGGGCCCTCCCATTGATGTCATTAGGATTTGAAAAACCACAATCTGCTAGAGACTTCTAGCCACAGATTCTTTACCTTAGAATTACCCCCAGGCGTCAGACTGGATCTGGATATTTTTCTTGAGCAGTATCCCTACGCACCGGCAGGTGGTGGTGTTTGGCTCCACATAGCGTCATGCGCCAGAAGTGACATGTGCAGTGCCTATATAGGCGCCACCCCAGTGTGTTGATGTCAGTTCTTTTCTTTCTTTGCCAGTCAGTGCAGATCAGGAGAGAGCTAACCCCAGTCACTTTCTGACTGACCTTTTTTGTGTGATTTCTTTTTCCAAGACTCCTGGTGCGGCAGGAATGTGCATTAGGAAGGCTGGACTTAAGCCCTTCGGCACCTGTCACTGACAAATGTCAGTGACAGATACACACCTGGTCTGTCTCTGATGCCTTGTGTGCGACCACGATGCTAAGACCTGCCTCGATTGTCTCACCATGTACCCCAAGGCCTTGAGGGAGCGTTCCCTCAAGCTCCTTTCCACTAAACGTGTGACTCAGCGAAAACCTCCCCCCTACTGGTTCACCGCCGGCGAGTTCGCCCTCGGCCCCACTCCAGCCCCTTGGATCCACAGATGGATCCGGACCAAGACCTTCCCCGACACCCGTCCTGCCGTCGATGCATCAGCAGCACTGTCCACATTCTTCTCCCTGACTCCGACATGGGGCATCAGGGATTACGTCAACTCCAGCAACGACTGGAGCCATTCCCTCCAGGTCGACGCCTAAGCTCTATTCCTAGGCTAGGACTTGGGGAAGATTGGGAGGTTTCACTGGACCTTGAAGAATACTAGTCCGTAGACCTGAATATGGACCGGTGTGAGGAATTGTCAGATGCCAGTGGACTGGACAACTCCTCAGAGACTGGCATAGTCTCTCCTACCGTGGCTATGGAGGAGGTTTCTACATTTACCATGTTGGTGAGGAGGGCAGCTGAGGTCCTCGGCCTTCAGTTGTCCTCTGGGGCTATCAACACTAATTTATTGACGGAGGTGCTTCAGCCGGGCGTCACCCCTTCAGAACCACTTTTCCCATTTTACTAAGTCCTTATAGATGTCCTGCTCAATACCTGTCCAAGCTCTGTATAGGGGCCACTGTGGACTGGACAATTGCCCACCGCCATCTCCTTGCCCCAAGAGAACCCTCTTTCATAACCCAACACCTTACCCCGAAGAGCTTGGTGGTCCAATACTCCACTTCCCTTGCAAATCCTGTTGCATTCCCTACCACCCCACCAGATAGGGAATACAAAAGGCTGTACACCTTGGGTAAGAAAATCTTTTCTTTCACCAGCCTGGCATTGCGGCCTGTGAACACTGCATGTCTTTTGGTTCGTTATTCCCATTCCCATTGGGATTCGATTGCACAGGTGCCGTCTGTGGTCCTGGAAGAGGCCCTGTCCACACTCTCTCAAGCTATTGCTGATGGGAGAGATGCAGCTCAGTTCACAATCAGCTGAGGGCTGGACAAGAGCGACTTGCTAGGCAGAGCGGTTTCTTCGTCAGTTGCCTTACAGCGCCAGGCCTGGCTGAGGACAACTTTTTTTTCAGGGGTGATGTCTAGGCTTCGCATGTGGTCTTTCCCTTTGCTGGCTCCCGTCTCTTCATAGACCAGGTGGACTCATGACCTCAAGGCAAGCAGAGCTATGTCCAGACCCTTGCGCCTTTCCAGGGCCCCCGTCAACCCGAGCCTGGCTTTGGCTCCTTCGAGGCTATGGAAGGGGCTTCCAGCCGCAGCTCTCCACTCCCTTGTCAGCATGGTCCGCAAGCTTCCTACCCCTGGCGTGGCTGATTATGTGGCACCCACAGACCTCGTCTGTCAGGCAGCCATACGTCAACCTAATCGTCCTACACCGCTCCTCGGCAGCCACAGCCTCCAAGCTTTTTTAGTATACCTTCCGACCATCATGGGCAACTAGTGGATGGCAGGATGCACCATCACCTGCACCACTGGAGGTCAGTAACATCAGACCTTGGGCACTCCAGATTGTCCGAAGGGGCTGTTCTCTCCCCTTCATAACTACCCCTCCACCCATTCCAGCCACTTATGTCAGACTGACGGAGGACCATCTATCTTTGCCCCGCTAGGAAGTAGCTGCTCTATTGGCCAAGTGAGCCATAGAGATGGTGTCAGCACAAGAAGTAGGTCGTGGTTGCTATTCCAGCTACTTTCTGTGCCCAAGAAGGACAGAGTCCTTCGTCTTATCCTACACTTGTGCCCTTTCAATTTCTTCCCGAAAAAGGAGAAATTCAGAGTGCTAACCCTCACACAAGTCTTGTCTTTCCCTGGACCCGTGAGGCTAGATGGTAGCCTTGGACCTGCAGGTTGCTTATTTCTACATCCTCGTCTTACCTGCCCTCAAACATTACCTGTGGTTCACGGTAGGCCACAAGCACATTCAATTTGCCGTGCTACCCTTTGGTTCTACCAGCGCCCCTCTGATTTTTACTAATTTGATGCCAGTGGTTGCAGCTCATCTGCAGCGATCAGCGGCAGTCTTCCCCTATCTCGACGAATGGCTGTTAAAGGCATGTTCATCCCAGGCAGTCATCTCCCTCCTCCAGGCTACAGGGGGGCCTCCTGCACTCACTGGGGTTCACTATTTACGTGCCAAAGTCACACCTGACCCTTTCTCTAATGCTCCTTTCCATCTAAGCAGTTCTGGACACAGTGCAGTTTCGGGCTTATACTCCTGAGCGGTGAGTCCAGGAAATTCAATCTGATACTGATGTTTCAGCCTCTGTCCTCTGTTTCGGTGAGAATGACTGAGGCTGCTGGGCCTCATGTCCTCCTGCATACTGTTGTGACACATGCTCATTGGCATAAGCGGGCTCTGCAGTGGGACCAGAAGTTCCAGTGGGCGCAGCATCAGAAAAAACTCACTGACATGGTCCAGATCTCGCAGGGTAGTTCAAAAGATCTTCAGTGGTGGTTAGTGAACCGCGATTGGGGCAGCGGCAGACCCCTCTCCTTTCCCCATCCAGATCTGACAGTAGTGACAGATGCGTCACTCCTGAGGTGGGGCGACCATCTGGGAGAAGTGGAGATCAGAGGCCTCTCGCCTCGGGCGGAATTCGGCCTCCGCTCAGAGCACTTTGTCCAGCTTTAAAAACCTTTCTACCCTCCATCAAGGGAAGGTTAGTGCAGGTGTCATGGATAACACCACCGCCATGTGGTACTGCAACAAACAGGACAGGGTGGTATCATGGACCCCTTAGCAAGAGCCCTACGCCTCTGGACATGGCTAGAACATCAGGGCATATACTGGTGGTTCAACACCTGGTGGGCTCTCTGAACACCAGGGCGGACAAACTCAGACAAAGATGCTTGGTTGATCATGAATGGTGTCTCCATCTGGATGTGGTTCAAGGTCTCTTTTGGCAGTGGGGAGAGCCTTGGTTAGATCTGTTTGCCACTGCCGAGATTGCGTAATGTCAGCAGTTTTGCACACTGGAGTTTCCAAGGCGGCTCTCGCTAGGAGACTCTTTTCGTCTTGAGTGGAGCTCAGGGCTCCTGTACGCCTTTCCACCCATACCGCTCCTACCCAGAGTTCTCAAGAAGATCAAGTCTTGGGCTCGGAGAGTTTGGTATCCCAAGCTGTTGAGCATGGCCATCTGCCCTCTCTCTTGAAGTCCCCTAATGTAAATAGGTGCCTTAAATGTCTACAACACGTTTTCATAAACTCCCTTTGTTATGCCTCAATGGGACTTTAATTTGGTTCTTAATGGGCACTCCCTTTGGGGTGCTTCATTCTTGTCCTTTTAGGCTCCTCACCATCACAGCTACTTTTCTGGTGGCAATTACATGTACCCAATAAGTCAGTGAGCTACAGGCACTGTCCTCTTAGCTTCCCTACATCTCCTTTTCCCCGACAAACTGGTCCTTCGAACTCCAGCATCATTCTTGCTGAAAGTAGTCACCTCGTTTTGTATAGTTCAGTCCATCACTTTGCCTACTGTTTACACTCCGCCTCATCCGCTTCATTCCTTGAAGGAAAAGTGACTCCACTGGCTGGACCCAAAAAGAGCTTTGTTGTTCTACCTTGACGACCCAAACCCATTCCAGTAGTACAATCAACTCTCTGTGGGGTATGTCAGTACCTAGAAAGGGAAGGCCGTGCAGAAACTGACCATCTCTCGATGGGTCGTGATCTGCATTAAAATCTACTATGCATTGGCGATAAAGCAACCCCAGAGGGTTTGCATGCTCATTCTACTATAGCAAAGGTATGACCACATCATTAGGGTTTTGGACATCTGCCAGTCAGCAACGTGAGCCTTGCTGCACACGTTCTTCAAACACTACTACTGCCTGGACAGTTGGATCCTTTAGGATGGGCACTTTATCCGTTCAGTCCTGCAGGACTTTCTGGTTTAAATTATGTTTGTAGACCCACCTCTATGAAGGTATTACTTGGGTATCTATTGTAAGGTAAAGAATCTGCGATTACAATTCTCTAACTGATTAACAAGTTACTTTCCTTCAGTAACGCCTTATGTGGTAGAGACTCAATCTAGCCGTAGATTCCTTACTGACCCACCCATCTCCCCCGCTGTGTGAACAGATTTCTAGGGTCAAGGCTGTTTCCCTCTCAGGGCCCTAGTTTTCCACACCAATGATCCGTGTTCTTCGTGGCTCCACACTCCTGGCATGGAAAGATGTGAAACGAAACTGATGTCATCGCGCGTGGGTGGCACCTATATAGGCACCAATCACGCCACTTCCGGCGAAGCCACGCAGAGCCAAATGACACCCACTGGCACGCAGGGGTACTGCTCACAAAAAAATGCCAGATCCATTCTGATGCCTGGGAAAAACACTAAGGTAAGCTATCTGCTGCTAGATGGAGTCTATACCAGCTAAGGCATTTCCGTTGATCAGTTACTTGTTCATTAGAGCACTGCCCTTCAATTGTAGCTCCTGCTGGTGTTAACAGAAGATGCCTTTGTCATTGACTAAAACACCAAGGTATTTGTACTCCTTTACATAATACAACTGTTGGTCGTGTAAAAACACACATAGCTTGTTCTGTCTTCTGTTTTTACCTGCAAGTACTTTGTTTTTGTTGTTTTGATTAATTGCCATACAGTTGTTTGTTGAATAACTAGATAATTTATCAGTAAGACACTGAAGGCCAACTTTGTTTAACTAAGGAGAATTATGTCATCCACGTACAAAAGATTTGAAAACCTACAGCAGGGATGACAGGGATGACAAAGCTATTTGAGAAAATAGTGCTCCGAGGCTGTAATTAAAGCCTACCGAGTAACAACACACGTAACAGGGGTTGTCGCCATGGGAAGTTACAAAATGAGACAAGGCGGTACTAAGGTGGGACTACTAACCCTGTTGACCAATTAACAGCCACGGCTTACAGTGGACAATGATACAAGCCAATGAAAAACATGGGCGGAGAGTGGGCGGAGCTTCGAGTCCCTATCTGAATACAGCATGTGTCACAGAGCAGGGCATGCGCTGCCCAGGCTCGACCTAACATATGAGGGAAATCCTTTCTGATGATCAGCCCTTTGTTGGGTATTTGAGTTGGAGAAAGAATAAGGTGGTCCAGAAAAAAACCCAGTTGCCCGGGATCATCCTATGCATCAAAATATGGTATGCGTTTTCCAAAAAGGGACCTCCAGAGGGAATCAGAGCTAGAACGAAGTCTTAAACATCTGCACTTGCTCAGGTTGTCCCTCTGTCTACAATTTGTCTGGCAGCAACATATGTCTCTTCTTTCTTTTGCTAAGCATTACTGCTTGGTTTCAGAGGTGAGGTGGGATATTCATTTTGCATGTTCTTTGTGCCAGGATTTCCTTGTCTGACCATCCCTTAAGACGCCCAAGGAGGAGTTTCTGAATTGGTATCTGTTTAAAAGGTGATTCATCTGCAGGAAGAAGTATCCATCAAAAGTTACTTACGTTTGGTAACAATCTTTCTGGTTCACAGTGTTTCTGCCTGCATATTTTCACCAATCCCACACACCTCCCCCTTCTGAAGGATTGCCATTTGCTTTGAATGATGATATGGTTCCAGTTTAGTTGTTACATGGCACATCCAATCTGATATTATCCTTGACTCAGCCGCTAAGGGTGATGAATAAATGGACAGGGAACTGATGTCAGTTTGGGACTTTATTGCTCCAGTGATGCCATACCAGCACTGTTTCCGGCCACAAGATGTGACAGTGACCCCAACAGATGGAGGATACCTATGAAAAATTTCCGAATGTAGTGTAACACCTGAGGCTGTTCAAATAGTGAGGAACCTTGAGGTAGATATTTCCACCAGAAATATCGTTACCAAAGGTAAGTAGCTTTTTCTTATGCATCAACAATTATTATAACATATGTGCATAATTTAAAACAACGATTCTGAATTTTGAGAGGGAATTTTTTTTCAACTTCATTGATGCTGTGCCCAGTATGAAGTGCTGCCTTTCCACATGTCGCTTTAGAGTCATGTATAAAGCCCTCCACCTCTGAAGTACAGTTGCCAGTCACCTCTTTAAGAGATGCTGGGAAGTGAAGAGAATAGCCACCCCTTTCAACAGAGCCTAAGTTCTGTAGTCAAACATTTTAGTTGAAATGTGGAGCACCTTTATAAGACTCACAGATTGTCAAGTTAATGTGTAAACGAGTCAATATACACACATTAACTGAATAACATTCAAGGGCTTATAAAAAAAACCTAGACTGTACCCATTGAAGAGTCACTTAGGGTTCAAGTAAGTAGCATTGGTATTTGGAGTACAATGTTAAGGAGAAGAGGGTATTGACTGGAAAAAGCACAGAACTATTCTGAGATGCATCGCTGAAGCCCTCTTCACGAGGCGGTCTCATCACCATAAGAAGGCTCTGGGTTCTCATCGATCTGAGGTGCGCACAGTGGAGACAAAGAATTAAAGTATGCATGCCCTATAGCATGGGTCTCATTCAAGCTAAATATTCTAGCTCTCTGTGCTGAGTAAGCTGTGTGTAGACATAATAGTGTAGGTCTAATATTGTGAGTGCCGATGAAAGGTAATGGTGGTTGGGACTACATAGTGGGAAGCATCCTGACCGCTGTACTTCTGATGCCTGTATGACTCGCGTGACAATCTGTTTTGACTCTTGACAGGACTGGCATGAGTTATGGCTCAACGACGCCTTTTGGAGGTTTCTCTTCTCCATCATCCTGCTGGTGATCATGTTCTTGTGGAGACCTTCTGCCAACAACCAAAGGTTTGTAATCCCCACCCTTGGCTTGCTAAGGTCTCGCTTCCCTGGTGACGGTGCAGTAGTGCAGGTTTGAGTGTTCTGCAATCTGCATGAATCAACTCTGAGTGCTGAAAAGAATTCAGTACTTTAGTTTTGTCTGGTGAAGGTGCCGAGTGATTGTGTCAGTAATTCGTCATGAAATAGCTGGTTAAGTGACGAAGGACTGACTGCTCGTTTCTTATTTTGAACACACAGTAGCAGGGACTCTGGGGGATGTGTGTGAGCATGTGCCTCGGTCTGCTGGGTTCCCCATTCCATGTCTTTGTGATAGGTGAAAAGGGCCGAGGGGCCCAGTTGCACTTTTGTATTTGTGTAGCATTTAATGGAAATGGACTGTATTCCTTCATGTGATACATATTATTCATGAACATTTGACCAATCATTCCCACCCTGTAGTCAGAGGACTCCTGGGGGTCTGTGACATCTACTCAGGAGGTCTGCGGCTGTTTACAAAGTAAAATATTAGAATTAATAGAAGCAAAATGTAAAATTGAAACATTGTAAATGTTCTTTATATGTGAAGGAATTAGAAATTAGAGGCTAAAAATGTAGTTGGTATCCTCAGATTGATTGATATGAGCAGTGCAAGTACATCAAACAGAATATAGTATGGACAATGGATGGCTTCAATTGAATTTGAAAAGCTCTAACGTTTCCATAAAAATTTAGATTTGTTTTATATTTGTTTGTGAATTAAATAATATATTTCATCTTTTGTCTAGCTTTTTTTATTGTTTCTGTAATTGTGTGTATTGTTGTGCAGTTACAAAAACGCATTTGTAAAGGCAATCTTTTCAGTGTATTTTTTCTTCTGTTTAACAAAATATACATATACTAGAAAATTAATGCGAAAATCAAAATAAGAGTAAACCTACATGGCGCTGAGCAGCTACTGCATTCTTTTTTTTTTTTTTTTTTTTAAATGAAAGGAAAGTGTCTGAAGCATAATATCCCGTACAAATGGAAAACTACGATGCCATGTGTGTTAGTTTTATTTTTGCAGTTTTTATATAGCATGAACTCTTCCCAATTGCACTGGGGCGTTTTACATGAATTCCAGTTATGTCACACACTTTTCTGGGCACCAGGAGATTAAGTGATTTGCCAAAAATCACAGGATGTTGAACAGATGCATTATTGATGAATTATTTCATATAGCGCACATATAAGACTGGGTAGTAGGATATGTATTTATGAGCAGGACCACGCCCATACAGGGCATAGTTTATGCACCATTGAACATGATGGAATTGTCATAGAGTTGTAGCCCATTCAGGGCATCGTTTTGGAGTAAGGAAATAGTTGTCAGCCCATTCAGGGCATAATAGGTGTATGCAAAAGAGATACGACATTTTGTGTAAAGGCTAAGCTGAACCTGGGCCAGAAATCATTGGCACCAAGCAGAAATAAGGGGCCCCAGATGAGTCTATGCATTACTTGTGATTAAAGTTATGTGCATGATAATTTGGCCGCTGTTACCATCAATGCCAGGACAAGCCTATTGGCATGGAACTTGTCATGTGGATTTTTTGTGTGCAACCCCGTGCTCATAGGCCAAATGACCTTTAGCTGCAATTATATGCCATACAATTGATAACCATATACCTGACAAAGCCATCCTGCAAGTTTTTAATAATGCATGAATTTAGATTTGCTAGCGAATATGAGTTATAACATGAGGTGCTATTGAAATGAATAGTGCCCGCAAGTGATTTCACGTATTGTAATTATAGGGACACAGTGCATATGTAGGATGCCTTTTATTTATGTCATCCGGTACACCAGAAGATGGCAACCATATAAAACCAGTCTGTGCTCGGTGATTGTAACAAACCATTTTTAGGTCCAATCATGACGAACAGCCAATTAAAGTGTTATTTAAATGAAAAGACTACGCCGGTCGCACTGAAATTGAGAAAGGCAGTGTTGCTGTAACTAGTCTGTTGAGTGCTTTTTGTTTTGGCAAATACGAATATTGGAGGAATTCCCGCGAGTGCACTCCATTGTGTTCGACATTGGATTGGCATTGGAAAGTTGAGCATATATATATATATATATATCACAAAACTAATCCAGCACCGCCACTAACAGCCAACAGGCGGAAAGAACGCTGGCAGGGACCTCTTCAATGTGCTCACGCTGGTAGAAATAGACAGGAATCCGGAATAGGTGCAGGCATTAATTTATTTGGCAAAGGCAGATATAAGTCCATTACAATCGTCGGACATAGTGTCCACCATGACGCGTTTCGCTCGCATCCGCGAGCTTGATCACATGACGCGCTCGGGAACGTCCATGAATAAATTATAGCACATGCACAATTTACTTTAGAAATAAACCTTAATGTGTGCGTGAAACTAAACAACAGACTTCAGAAACATATGGTATCAAGCCTCGAAACTACCGACAGTCTTAAAATTCAATGTTTGCAATTAATTGCAACTTAAATAGAATCCAATACTTTATAGCTGCTAAACTATAACAAATAAATATGGCAAATATTATTTACATACATAATAAATATCACTTTGTAAATACCATTAAAAAAATCACAAAAGAGTCTCATCATTGGTGTGGTAACAACAGCAGAGTTGCTGTTATAAGTGCAAAAGATGCAAGTGCAAAGAGTCAAAATTGTTGTGCAAATACCGCAAAGGCAAGTGCAAATTGCCAAAGGAACATAAGTATGAACACAATGTACAATAACATATTACATTTAAATTGACAGTTGGATTTCTCAAACACTGTGCAAAATGAGCATTTTTAAAAAAATGACGGATAAAACTCATATGTATCATGGATAAATATCATAATGGTATAGCAATGGATATACCATATACAGTACTACAATATAACGCAAAATACGAAGGATAAACAATACCAATCTAAATCTGATATACAGAAATAGTTATAGAAGCAGCAATACAGAGAAACAATTCTCACAAAGAAAAAACTGTCAGGTCTATCAAATGGCATAAAAAATACCAAGAAGTCAAAATTTGATAAAAAAGTTCAATGTGCAAAGCATAAAAAGCTAATAGCTAACATAATTAGAATGAGGCAGTAAATAGAATTTGTTCAAGCCTGAACAAATATACGGAGGTAAGTATTGAGAGCCTAACAAAAGTTCTCAGTGAAATATATATATATATATATGTGTGTGTGTGTGTGTGTTCGAGGCATGTTTGCTGTAGATACACATGCTTTGCATACTCCTGCCATCTAGTGTTGGATCCAGATGTTTGCAAGTTGTTTTCCTTCAAAGAAATGTTTCCAGTCACTATGTATGTCACTCCTCCTTTCAGTGACGGCCCGCATGGGCAACAACTCCATTGTAAGATTGTTTTTTCTGCCATCGGGTTCGGACGTGTATTGCTGCGCTCCGGTTCTGAACCATTCTTCAGGTTCCCCTTGGTGCGCAATCCACTCTAGCCTCGACTATATTGTTTTCGTATGGTTTTTCCTGTTCTCCACGTTTCGAATCGGTCACTAATTCTCCATCTTTAATCGAAAACTTTGTTTTCTGCCGATGGAACGGACTCTGTTCCAATTCCGTCCTCTGTGCCACACCAAGTACCCTCGCACCGACCTACATCAAGTTTGTGACTTGTGCCTCTCTCGGGCTTGACGACGAGAAATGCAACACCAAAGCATTCAACACGCTCTGGATATCTTCGGTAAAGAATCCGAGCAGGAAGAGATCAAAGCGTCGGCGGCAGAAGAAAAAGAGGCCTTCTTCGTTCCAGAGTCGGATTCTGAACTCAAGATCGATTTGGATTGTGAAGACATTCCTCCGGGACAGGGTGCTGCGAGTCCGAAGACTCCTTGCCCCCAAAACCTTTTCCAAAAAGCATAACGCTACGGCACCACCTCTGCCTTCAGGCCAAGGTCAGCACCGTGACGATGTTTCCGATGCCCCGCCTCCTGGCTCGGCACCAAAAGAAAACGTCAAGCCTTCTGGCTCGGGACCGAGTCGTCCGAAATCATCTTCGGATCCGAAACCCTAAGCATAAATCTAGTTCAGAGCCGAAACCCTCTGCCCCGAAAAAAAAAAAACATGCTTCGGAGCCAAAACCTTCCGCTCCCAAAGCAAATCTGTCTCGGCGCAACAACAAAATTATTCCTCTAGATGCTTCTGTTCAAAACATTATCTGTTACCTTTTGCACCTACAGCAAACTGGGATAGCTTACACATCCATTTGATTGCACCTTGCAGCAGGAGCTGCATATTTGCAAAACAGACAGCATTTATCTTTATTCAAAGTTCCTGTCATTAAAGTTTTTATGGAGGGCTTAAAGAGAGTGATGTCACCAAGAATCCCTCCGGCACCATTGCGGAATCTTAACATTTTACTTACAAGACTTATGGGTTCACCCTTTGAACCATTACACAATTGTCCTTTACACTTTCTTTCATGGAAGGTTGCCTTCCTGATGAGCTACAGGCATTAAACTTAGACGAACCCTACTTTCAGCTCCATAAAGATAGGGTAGTTCTTCTCACCAATCCCAGATTTCTTCCCAAAGTAGTTTCTGCTTTCCATCATAACCAATCAGTTGAGTTACTTGTGGTTTCCTCAACCTGATTCAGTAGCAGAACGAGCTCTTCACACACTTGGTGTCAGAAGAAAGTTATTGTACAACATAGCGAGGACAAAAGATTTTCGTAAAACAAAGCAACTGTTTGTTGCATTTGCTCCACCTCACAAAGGCAATTTTATCTCAAAACCTGCCATTTCCAGATGGATTGTTAAATGCATCCAAACCTCCTTTGCCAAAACTAAAAGAACTTTATCTATACCCCCTAGATTGCATTCCACTCGCAAAATAGGGGCTCCCATTGGCCTTTTGTAGGCAACAACCCTCTAGGTGACATCTGTAAGGCAGCAACATGGTCTACACAACACACATTTACTCAACACTATTGTGTGGATGTGTTCGCACGCCAACAAGTCAATGTAGGGCAAGCAGTGCTTAAGACACTTTTTCAGACAACTGCATCATCTACTGGTTAGCCAACGCTTTGGGAGCATACTGCTATTTAGTCTATGCAAAGCATGTGTATCTACAGCACACATGCCTCAAACAGATTATGTTACTTACCCAGTAAGAATCTGTTCTTGGTATGTAGAGCTGTAGATTTACATGCGCCCACCCACCTCCCCGGGCACCTATAGATGTTGCAGTTCCCACTATTTACATACAGACGCATGGACATTTCTGTACTACACTCACTTACTCCATTCTCAACCTCTTGCTGGAAAACAATCTAACAATGGAGTCCATGTTCATGCCCACTAACACAGAAAGGAGGAGTCACCTTACCTCGCCACTGGAAAGACTTATTTGAAGGACATCTTGACCCAACACTAGATGGCAAGAGTATGCTAAGCATGTGAATCTACAGCTCTACATGCCACATAAGTAACATAATCCATATATATATATATATATATATATATATATATATATATATATATATATATATATATATATATATAAACACACACAGACACACAGATGCACACACGTATATAAATAATGTGTGCTTATGTATAGTTAGCACTCTATATATTACTATATTAAAAATAAGCTGTAGCAGTAAACATAAGATTAAACTCATCCTTCTGCAACAAAGGGTAAATGTCTATATAAGGCCACTTACACCATAATGCAGAAGTGAAATATAGAATACATCTCTACATAACATAATGTTATATCAGTATGAGGATTTGATAGTACACATGCTCTCAGGCAAGGCCCAGCTGCATCTGGGAGTTTATGTGCATATGGTAACACATACACTACTGCAAAAATAATATATAAAGAATAAAATAAATAATAAGTTGGAAGATTTTCATCTACAAACCTAAAGCAGCAATGCCTCAAGATGGGAAGCTGTCAGAGAAAAGATTGCCAGGTAATATGTCAAATCATAGAAAGATCCAAGACAACCTCTTCAGCATCTTAATCACCCTCAGTCGGAGGGAATTTTGAGAAGAATGTGCTATGGGGTAGAAAAACACTTAATAGAACAATCACATACATTAAAAATAATCTGAAGACATTGCTACGTTTATTAGCTTACTCTTGAGGGGTCTGGTTTCCCCAGACACTCTCTTCTTCAAGACCAAGAATGGGTTTAAACAAGTAGCACTTTCTGACTCCAACAACTAGCTAGTGGAATGTGCACAGCAGGGAAATTTAGAAGAGCTTCAGGCTGCAAAACCATTTTTGCAGGTAAGTAAAGTAACTTTTTTCGACTTGTATTCCCACTCTGTGCTGATCTGTCTTTAGTCTTTTCATATTTATTTCTTTATAAAATTTGTATTGATAAGCCATTTTATGCTTTTCTCATTGTCTTTGTTGGTCTTTATTCTTAAGACATTTGTATCTTAAATAAGGTTTATTTCTTTCCTCAAATTTTGTCATGTTGTATGTTTCCCCTCAATTCTTTCCACCTTTTAGACTTGAATTCTAACTTAATCTTCTCAGGTTTGGAGCTTGCTCAGGATGAGATTTTCGAGGCATGTGTGCTGTAGATACACATGCTGTGCATACTCCTGCCTTCTAGTGTTGGGTCCGGATGTTTGCAAGTTGTTTTTCTTCGAAGAAGTCTTTCCCAGTCACGAGGTAAGGTGACTCCTCCTTTCGGTGATATTGCGCATGGGCGTCTACTCCATTGTTAGATTGTTTTTTTCCACCTTTGGGTTCGGACGTGTATTGCTGCGCCCCAATTCAATACCGTCAATCGGGATACCTTCAGTTCGCAATTCACTCTACCCTCATCTGTATTGTTCTCGATCGCGTTACTATCTTCTGCACGTCAAAGAACTTCAGAAAACTTTAATTATCCTGAAAGAAACTAACCGTGGCCTTGGGGCCTAGATCTTCTCCGATTTCCAATCGAAGATCCTCTGATGGAACAGACTCTATTCCAATGCTAAATATCCGCGCACCGATCTTCATAAGGTCTGTAACCTTTGTGTTCGAGACATGTGAGCTGTAGATCACATGATGTGCGTAGCCCACCATCTAGTGTTGGGTCCGGATGTTTGCGTTTTGACAAAAGGAGGTGACTCCTCCTTTTGGTGATAGTGCGCATGGACATAGACTCCATCGTTAGATTGTTTTTTTCCGCCATCGGGTTCGGATGTGAATTGCTGCGCTCCGGTTCGGCACTGTTTCACAGGTTCCCTTCAACACACAATCCACTACCCTCGACGGTATTGTTTCTCGATCGCGTTTCCTATTCTCCGCGTATCGTTTTGAACCAAGAATCTTTCATCAGAAAACTCCTGGAGGGACGAGCAAGTTACACCGGGTCGGCGTACTGTGTGTACAGGAACCCCCTTGCCCCACCAACCAAAACCTAAAAGGGCTCCGGTCCTTCCTCTGCCTGCCGGCCAAGGTCGGCACCAAGAAAAAGTTTTGAGCACCCCTCCCGCGGCCCGGCGCCGAAACACAAAGAGAAGCCTTCCGGCTCGGGATCAAGTCAGCCCCCTAGCAGCACCGAACCAAAATCCTCAGTGCCGAAAACCAAGCATGTTCATCCTCCATCTTTGTCCAAACCTAAATCTTCTTTGCCGAAGAGTTTGGAGCCGAAACTCTCGACGCCAAAAACTACAACTAATGGAGAAAAAGACTCCAACAAATGATTTTCGGTCCGATGTTCCACCCCTGAATCTGAAACAAAAAGAACTGGTTATCAACCCAGATACTGGACATATTCACGCCAAATTACCTGAAAAAAGGAAATTGGCACATCAGGATGAGCATCATATACCTCTAAAAATAAAATAAAAAGGAATATGGGTACAAACCCATCACCACCTGATATTCCACCTCCTTTCCCTACTAATCCTCACCTACTTATTACCCCCACTAATTCACCACCACCACTATCACCTGACCCACAGGATGAGGGGGATGGGGATGGGGATGGCAACAGGCCCCAAGATGTTGATCAATGGGAGGATTATAATACTGATCCACATACAGACACTGACCCTGATTTGTATCCATCTGGCCATCACCTCCTGATGACAATATAGGTTATATTGAGCTTCTTAGCAGGGGTGCTCACTATTATGGGGTGGAATTACATAAAGAAACTTCAGAGGAGGACTTCATATTCGAGACATTAAGCTCCACTCAAAAAACGCACACACTACCAATGCTTAAGCGGATGCTTAAGATGCAGCAGACACAGTAGCACGTGCAGTAAACACAAGCGTGTTGCTACGCAGACACGCATGGTTAAGAATATCAGGTTTCATAACTGAGGTACAGGCCTCTATTCTTAATCAACCTTTTGACAAGGAACACCTATTTGGCCCAGCAGTTGACACCTCGCTGGAGAAAATGAAAAAGAACACTGAGGTCGCAAAGTCCATGGGGGCTTTCAATTACCTGCTAGTAGAGGTTCCTTTTGCCGCTTCTTTTACAGGGGTGGTTCCAAAACTGTTACCACAGAAAATCCCTCCTCCTCTTTCAAGGGCAACAATCATTCGCCCTCATCAAGAGCATATTTTAGAGGAAGCAATGGTAAGGGAAGTAGCAGAGGCAACTCCACACGCACTTCCCCCCCTAATAACAAATAGTGACTTTCTTCCACTATCCTCCGATCATTCCAATCCCGTCGGGGGACGTCTCTCTCAATTTCTCCCTGTCTGGAACACTATCACATCAGACAAATGGGTTCTACAAATTATCCAATATGGTTACTGCCTGGAACTTAGACACTCCCCCAAACATTCTTCCAAGGTCTCATGCAATGTCACAGGAACATCTCACCCTTCTAAAAAAGAGGTTCAATCTCTGTTAGAAAAAGGAGCACTTCAGCCAGTCCCATTAGAACATCAAGGAACCGGAGTATACTCCCTATACTTCTTAATTCTCAAGGAGGACGGATCTCTAAGACCTATTCTGGACCTCCGAGAACTTAATCTGTACATTCAATCAGACCACTTTCACATGGTCACTCTACAACAAATACTTCCACTCCTTCAACAAGGCGACTTCCTGTCCACTCGGGACTTAAAGTACGCCTACTTCCATAACCCAATACATCCTGCTCATCGCAAATACCTAAGGTTCGTGGTAGCTGGACAGTATTATCAGTTCAAGGTGCTCCCATTTGGAGTAACAACCGCACCCAGAGTTTTCACCAAGTGCTTAGCAGTAGTCACAGCTCACCGTCGAAGACAACACATTCACGTCTTCCCATATCTGGACGACTGGCTCATAAAAGCCAGCTCACAAAAAAGCGGTCTCCGTCACACTCACAAAACAGTGCAGTTGCTCCACGATCTTGGATTCACAGTAAACCTGTCCAAGTCTCATCTACAGCCATCCAACACGCAGGTGTATCTGGGAGCCACAGTAGATACACAAAAGGCTTTGACCTACCCCAATCCGGCCAGAATCTGCAACATGAAGGCTCTGCTCTGCCAGTTTCAGCCTCATCACTCGTTACCAGCTCGAGTGTTCATGCAGTTACTAGGGATGATGGCGTCTTGCATACTAATAGTCCCTTACGCAAGACTTCACATGCGTCCCCTTCAAGAGTGCTTAGCACGTCGGTGGAGGCAGGCTCAGGGTCGGTTATCGGATCTAGTGTTGGTGGACGGCCGCACCAATCGCTCTCTGCAGGGGTGGAATACATAAAACCTTTCAAAAGGGCGGCCCTTCATCGACCTGGTTCCACAGATTGTGCTAACAGCAGACGCATCACTCACAGGTTGGGGAGCTCATCTCCAAACACATACAATTCAGGGCATGTGGAGCCTGCAGGAAAAGCAGCTCCACATAAACCATCTATAGCTGCTAGCTATTTTCCAGCGCTCAAAGCATTTCAAGTTCATCTAGTAGGCAAAGCTGTCCTGATCTGTACAGACAACATGACAGTAATGTACTGCATACAAAAACAAGGGGGATACACCCTCTCCAGCTGTCACAACTAGCACAGACCATCTGGAGATGGGCCATACATCACAGGATGTTTCTCCTGGCAGAACACCTTCCAGCAGTAAACAATCAGATTGCAGATCTGCCCAGTCGTCAAAGACAACAGATCCACAAATCGGAACTCCACCCTCAAGTTCTCCTCCCATTCTTTCAAATGTGGGGCTTTCCAGACATAGATCTGTTCGCCATTAACCTAAACACAAAATGCCCAAACTTCGCATCCAGACATCCACACCCATTGTCCAAGGGCAGTGGGTCCCCAGATCTTTACGCTCGTCAGGAGCAAAATTAACAGTAGTACCGACTATAAAAAGAGCCAGATGGGGAGGCAGAAGCTTTTCCGCTGGGGCAGCCAAGGCCTGGAATGAGCTCCCTTTCGGTTTGAGAAATTCTAAGGATTTACTTGCATTCAGGAAAGCGTTGAAAACATGGCTGTTTTAAACATCCTTGGCCGTACCCTTGAGTCAGGAGGACTGCAGCAAGCGCCAGGACACCTTATGGTAACCGTGCGCTGTATAAGTTTCTCTAACATAACATAACTATGGATGAACTGGTCAGGGATATTTGCCTACACTTTTCCGCCTCTCCCACTCATTCCATGAGTGGTTCGGAAGCTCAGACAGGCCTCCCAGAAATTAATCCTAATTGCTCCCACATGAGATCTACAACCCTGGTTCACAACCCTGTTGGAGTTCTCAGTAGTTCCTTACCAACAACGACACCTCACTCCAATATGCTCTCTCAGAGCCATGGAGAAATAAGACACCCAGATCCCAGCCACCTCAACCTTGCAAACAGGCACCTGATATCTTAGAGTTTGGCTACCTTAATCTTCCGCCAGACTGTACAGATATTTTCAAAGAGGCTAGACGTCCTACCACAAGAGCCTGCTATGCAGCAAAGTGGAAGCGATTTGTGATATGCTGCAATAACAATCAAATAGATCCACTGGACGCTTCAGTTCTAAACATAATTTGCTATTTACTACATCTGCAGCGTTCCTATTTACAGTACTCTTCCATACGCTTACATCTTGCTTCAATAGCTGCATACCTACAGAACAGACAACATCTGTCTCTTTTTAGAGTGCCTGTCATCAAAGCAATTATGGAGGTCCTTAAGAGTCATTCCTCCAAGACTTCCACCTGCTCCTCTGTGGAATCTCAACATTGTCCTCACCAGACTAATGGGTCCACCCTTTGAACCATTGCATAAATGTGAAATACAGTTTCTTGGAAGGAAGGTTTCCTCATAGCTATCAAATCTCTGAGGAGAGTGGGTGAGCTTCTGGCACTAACCATTGAAGAACCATTCTTACAAATACATCAAAACAAATCAGTTCTGCAGACCAACCCTAAATTTGTACCAAAAGTCATTTCTGCCTTTCATATCAACCAATCTGTTGAGTTGCCTGTGTTCTTCCCTCAACCAGATTCTGTGGCAGAACGTGCTTTACACACTATAGATGTGAAAAGAGCTATTCTTTACTATATAGAAAGGACAAAACCTTTCTGCAAAACAAAACAACTATTTGTCGCTTTTGCTCCACCACATAAAGGTAATCCAATATCAAAGTCAGGCATTGCAAGGTGGATAGTCAAATGCATTCAGATATGCTATGCAAAAGCAAAAAGAAATGTAATAACTCGCAGACTAGGGGCTTCTATGGCATTTCTAGGTAACATACCCATAGATGATATCTGCAAAGCTGCAATATGGTCTACACCTCAAACGTTCACAAAACACTATTGTCTAGATGTGTTAGCAAGACAGCAAGCTAGTGTGGGACAAGCAGTTTTATGTACACTATTTCAAACCACTGCAACAGCTACAGGTTAGCCACCGCTTTGGGAGATCATTGCTTTGTAGTCTATGCACAGCATGTGATCTATAGCTCACATTCCTTGAACGGAAAATGCTACTTACCCAGTATGCATCTGTTCTTGGCATGTAGAGCTGTAGAGTCGCATGCGCCCATACTTACATGGACATCTCTTACTAACTCCATCATCACCCTCTGCTGCAAACAGTTTAACAATGGAGTCGGTGCCCATGCGCACTATCACCGAAAAGAGGAGTCATCTACCTTGTGACTGGGAAAGACTTCTTCGAAGAAAAACAAAGTGCAAACATCCGGACCCAACACTAGATGGCGGGCTATTCACAGCATGTGACTCTACAGCTCTACATGCCAAGAACAGATGCATCCTGGGTAAGTAGCATTTTCCCTCTCCCCAGAGCATAAAGAAGACGACTGCGACGCGTGTCGGTCGTTCCGTTAGAAAAAGACTCTCCAAGACTGTCATGCTTGACGCAGAGACATGCAGCGACAGTCTATCATGGTAACTCTTGATATCTCCGTTGAAGAGGCCGAACAAGAAGAGATGGAGGCATCCGCGGGGGAAGAGGCTTTTTCCGTTCAGGACTCCGGTTCAGAGTTGGAGATCGAACTCGAGCCCACTATGTTCCATCTGGACAGGGTGCCATGAGTAACAAAGCCCCTTTGCCCACGAAACTCACTCCGACCAGGCCATAAGACTACTGGGCCGCCACTGCCATCAGGCCATGGTAGGCACCGAGACTCTGATTTCAACACCCAGTTTCTGGCTTGGAACAGAAACAGAAAGTCTAGCCTTCCGGTTCGGGCTCGACCCGAAATAATACCCCATTGACGCCGAAACATTCGGCATCGAAAGATAAAAAGGAAAAATCCAGCTTAGCGCTTAAAATTTCGGTACTAAAAGACAAAGATTCTCCTTTGAAGCCACCGGAGCTGATTCTAGAGAAAATACCGGACAAGCTGGATCCCAAACAGAAGTCAATCCATATTAACCCTCAAACTGGACATATTACCACTACACCAGTGATGCCACCTCCCAAAAGGAAGATAGACACCGAGTATAGAATACCTCTGAAGAAGAAAAAGGACATAGCTACTAGTCCTATTAATATTCCAACCACTCCACCCTCTCCAACATTACCTGTCATACCACCATCAGACCCATTCTATATTACACCTCCAGGGTCTCCAGACATAGATCCAGATAAAGCTGATATGAAGACAATGATGATCAGATAGCCGACCCATGGGATGATTATAACAAAGATCCACCGGGAGACATAGATCCTGATTTGTATCCAGCCAAACCTTCCCCTCCTGATGATTATAACACATATCAAGAGTTAATTGCTAGAGCAGCCACTTGTCATGGGGTCACTTTACATAAAGTAGACCTAGAAGAGGATTTCCTTTTCGAAACTTTAGGAAATACACACAGAACATCTCCCTTTTTGCCCATGTTAAAAGGCATGATGAGGCATGCAGATGCAGGGTCAGCTGCCTTTGGATTCCTTAGTCTCAAACACACGCAAAAGAGCAAATTCACAAAGCTCAGGAGAAGCATCTCCTCCTGATAAGGAATCAAAGTTAACAGATTCCTCTAGAAAGAGAGTAGCTGCTCAGTCCGCCAATCATTGCAGAATAGCCAACAGTCAAGGGCTGTTAGCTAGGTATGATAGGGCACATTGGGATGAGATGGAAGAATTATTACAATATCTTCCAGAGTCAGGGATAAGAAAAAAGGCCAAGAAATAGTGCAAGAAGACAAACTAATTTCTGATTCATCCATTAGATGTGCTTTAGATGCTGCAGATACTGCAGCTAGATGACTCAATACCAGTATTCTATTAAGGAGGCATGCATGGCTCTGAATTTCTAGTTTTAATCCAGAGCTTCAACAAACTGTTCCTAATGTACTATTTGACAAAGATCACCATTTTGGGCCTCAGATAGACCAATCGCTAGAAAAGATAAACAAGCATTGAAAATGCAATAAATCTTGCCTTTGATTAAGTTAAAGCCATTTGCTTTGCTATACAATACCATTAACAAACAAATGGCTTTAACTTAATCAAAGGCGATACCTATTGCATTTCCAATGCTTGTTTTAACATTGGTGCACTTTTGCCCTGGCCTTTGTGCTTTTTAGTGCTTCTGCAAAAGAATGCCAGATTCCTCTGGTTGTTTGGGCTACATGTGCTAATTATAGGAATTACCCTTGCCATATCCTTAAGTATTTTTGAGTTCTGAAAATGTGATAAATATACCGTGGCTCAAGAATGAAATACACCCCAAAGAACTTTATTTTTAACTTATTGCACCTCCACAGACAACTGGTTTTTACAACGTTCTGGCCCATCACCAGAAGCAGCTGTGCATTCCTTCACTTAAACAACATGGGATAATGAATGTAAATCAGAAGCATAAAACAAAACAAGCAGATTTAAAAACACTTTCAATGAGAAACATAAAACAGTCAACGGTAAGAATGTTTTAGATGACAGCAATAGGATCGCTTCTTGTAACCAGTCTATCAAAAAATGGTTTAGATTTTCATGTCCAAATTTGGGACAAAAAAAGAAGGTCTGGTGACAAATCTACACATCGTAATCTGCTCTGCTGATAAACCTCGATTGAAAAACATGAGCAGACTAAGCCACGAAATAGTAAAAACGCTAAACCTCGCATGTGTGTATCCAGCCCATTTCATCATCACCAGGCATCACTCGGTCGTTGAGGACGAACCAATCTCTCTGTTGAGGTAGGCACAATTAGGCCATTATTAAAAGCATGACTAAAAGAATACCAATCACGTCAATATTTTCATTAAGAAACAATCTAGATACTTCAAATGTCAATCGGCAAAAATACAAGAAGTTTTCCATTAAACACCTGCTATCATTCCCTTACAGCGGTTGGTTAAAAAAAAATCAATTTCAGCCCATCTTTGCTCTCCTTTGGCGGGTACAGCAACGCAGCATCACAGAAACTGCCACCAGAAACCAGCGAGCAAGAAAAATACAAATACACACACGAGTAGACACAGTCCTCCACGTGAAAAGGGGGAGGAAATCTCATTTTTATGATCATACACCAGCAGGGGGTGGTAGGATGCAAATCCTGCACAAGGCACGCACAACCCAATGTCTCCACCGTAGCGAATAAAATATGTTTTAAGAGAGTCGACAACGTAAAAACATAGCAGTTTAAGATAAACACAGACACAGCAATGAAGGAGGCGCCGAGGGCATACGAACACCCGCAAGGCATTGGTAAATACAATGCTCCTGGATGCCGCAAACATATCCCCGGGGAATCCCCAGTACTGTGTGCGCTGGTGAAGGGGAAAGAATGGTAAACAAAAGCATATGCCGCCGTCGAGAGACAACATGAAGCCAAACGCCGTGTGCGTGCGCTGGTGAAGGGGAAAGAATGGTAAACAAAAGCATATGTCGCTGTCGAGAGACAACATGAAGCCAAACGCCGTGTGCCTCAGCCCCATTACTGTCCTGGGTGTTTCAGACACCGTCGGTGAAAGGCTATGCCACATTATAATCCGTGTCCTCCCCGTGACTCCGTGCCGGCTTCACAGCTGTTGTGAAGACTTTTCTTATCTGCTTGTTAAATAAACAAGCAGATAAGAAAAGTCTTCACGACAGCCTTGAATCAGGTGAGCCCATCCAAGTAAAAGCCAAAGGGAAAACCATCAAAAACCCTCCTTTCCAATGGGAAGCCAGTGTTAAACATAAACGCTGACGCTACCCAACGGAAATGAGGGGCGGGGCTTCGAGTCCCCTTCTTGTTTACTATAAGTCTCGAGGCGAGGAGCGCATGCGCGCCCCAACGCCAGCCGAGACCTAAAAAAGGACAAAGAAGTGGCAAAATCAATGGGTGCCCTTCAGTCTCTGTCAAATAGAGGTTCCTTTCAGCACTCCTCCACAGAGGGGGATCCAAGAATAATACCACAGATGCCTCCACATCTTTATATAAAGCACAGGCACAGTCTCCCTCCTCTAGAGAATTCTATAGAGGTGGATACAGAGGTAACAACTTCAAAGGTAGAGGTAGAAGTACACCGTCACGTACCCCAGTCGCTAATAACAAACAGTGACTTCATATCGGTTCCCCCCAAACATTCATCATTTGTAGGGGGAAGACTACATCATTTGTCAGTCAATAACAACAGTCAAATGGGTGTTGGATATTATCCAACATTGTTACTGCCTGGAACTCACAAGCAACCCTCCCAACATCCCCCCTCGTGTTCACAAACTGTCTTTGGAACACAAACATCTACTCAAGCAAAAAGTACAAGCTCTTCTAACAAAAGAAGATATAGAACTTGTCCTATTACAACACCAAGGAACAGGAGTATATTCACTATACATCCTGATTCTAAAAAAGACTGTTTGTTAAGACCAATATTAGATCTCAGACCGCTAAACGAATACATATTGTCAGAACACTTCCACATGGTCACTCTGCAACAACTACTTCCACTTTTGCAATAAGGCGACTTTATGTCAGTGCTAGACCTAAAGGACACATACTTTCATATACCCATTCACCCAGCACATCGCAAATACCTTAGATTTGGATAGGGGAATATCGTTATCAGTTCAGAGTGCTTCCATTTGGAGTAACAACTGCACCCAGGGTGTTCATCAAGTGCCTAGCAGTAGTAGCGGCACATCTGAGACGACCGCAAATACATGTCTTCCCATACTCAGACGATTGGCTCATAAAAGCCAACTGACATCTCCAGTGTGTGCATCACACTCAAATTACCTTAAACTTTCTACATCAGTTGAGATTCACAGTCAATTTACAAAAATCCCATCTTCAACCCAATCGGACACAACCATATCTAAGAGCCATTCTTAACACTCACATGGCTCTAGCATATCCCAAAACAGCCAGAATTCAGAATTTACAGACACCGTTACAACAGGTTCAAGTCAACCAGTATCTCTCAGCTAGAACATTCATGCAGTTACTAGGGATGATGGCATCATGCATTGCGATAGTGCCTCATGCCAGACTAAATATGTGCCCTCTACAAGAATGCTTAGCACGTCAGTGGAATCAATCACGGGGTCAGCTGACAGATCTAGTGCTGGTAGACAGCCATACTCCTCGCTCTCTGCAGTGGTGAAACACACAAAATTTGTCAAAAGGGAAGCCATTCATCGACCCTATTCCATAAGTTGTGCTCACAACAGACGCATCTCTCACAGGATGGGGGGCACACTTACAACAGTTGACAGCTCAGGGTCTTTGGAACTCCAATCAGCAGAACTATCACATCAACTACCGTTCAAGTAGCATTTAAAGCTTTTCTACCACACCTGGTAAAGAAAGATGTCTTAATCCGAACAGACAATATGACGATGATGTACTATATACAAAATAGGGGGGACACACTCTCTATAACTGTCACGCCTCTCAAACCATTTGGCTTTGGGCAATTCATCACAAAATACATTTACTAGCAGAGCACCTTCCAGGCACACACAACATTTTTGCAGATCTCCTCAGCAGAACGAAACAACAAATAGACCTCTTCGCCACAAAACTCAAAATGCCCAGACTTCACCTCCAGGTTCCCACACCCTCTATCCAAGGGTAATGCCCTATGGATGAACTGGTCAGGGGTATTTGCTTACGCTTTTCCACCTCTCCCTCTCCTTCCATTTCTAGTTAGGAAACTCAGGCAGACATTGCTCACAATGATTCTCGTAGCTCCCACATGAGCTCCTCGGCCATGGTTCACCACACAGTTGGAACTGTCAGTGGTTCCACATCTGAAGCTTCACATAACGTCACATTTTTTTCACACAGAACCGTAGAGAAATCAGACATCCAAAGACCTCAGCCTTGCAATTTAGCTCCTGAAGTCAGAGTTTGGTTATCTAAACCTACCACCAGAGTGTATGACAATTATTAAAGAAGACCTACCACTAGAGCTTGTTCTGCAGCAAAGTGGAAAAGATGTGTCATATATTGTAAAAATAATTCAGTTGACCAGCTAGATGCATCTATACAAAACATTATTTGTTATCTTTTGCATCTACAGCAAGCAGGTTTAGCCTACACATCTATTCGACTACACCTTGCAGCAGTAGCTGCATATCTTTAGAACAGGCAACATTTTTCGTTATTTGAAGTACCTGTGGTCAAGGCCTTTATGGAAGGCCTTAAAAGAATAATATCACCCAGAGTACCACCTGCACCTATCTGGAATCTTAACATTGTTTTTACAAGGCTTACGGGCCCACAGTTTGAACTGTTACACAATTGTTTCTTACAGTTTCTTTCATGGAAGTTGCCTTCTTAATAGCTATTACTTCACTAAGATGAGTTACTGCATAAAGATAGGATTGTTCTTCGTACAAATCCAAAATGTCTTCCAAAAGTTGTCTCTGCTTTTCACACTAACCAATCAGTTGAGTTACCTGTATTCTTTCCTCAACCTGATTCCGTAGCAGAGGGGGCTCTAAACAAAACTTGAAGTCAAAATAGAATTATTGTGCTACATTGATAGGACGAAAGAGTTTCACAAACATTTTGTTGCTTTTGGTCCACCTCATAAAGGCAAACCCATCTCAAAATCCGGCATTTTGAGATGGATTCTCAAATGTATTTTAACTTGCTATGTTCAAGCTAATAAACTTTAACAGTACCTCCTAGAACACACACTACTCACAAAATAGGAGCATCTATGGCCTTTTTAGGTAACATTCCCTTAGCTGACACAGGTAAGGCAGCTACATGGTCTACATCACACACATTTACAAAACATTATTGTTTAGATGTGTTAGCACTTTAACAGGCTAATGTCTAACAGGCAGTGCTAAAGACACTCTTTCAAACAACTGCAGCATCCACTGGTTAGCCACAGCTTTTGGAGGGTACTGCTATACAGTCTATGCAAAGCATGTGTATCTACAGCACACATGCCTCAAACGGATTGTTACTTACCATGTAAGCATCTGTTCTTGGCATGCAGAGCTCTATATTCACGTGTCCTCCCCGGACACCTATGGCTGTTCACATTATATACGCATGGACATTTCAATACTGCACTTACTTACTCCATTCTCACCGTCTTGCGGGAAAACAATCTAACAATGGAGTCGATGCCCATGCGCACTGTCAGCGAAAGGAGGAGTCACCTTTCCTCGTGACTAGGAAAGACTTCGAAGAAAAACAACTTGCAAACATCTGGACCCAACACTAGATGGCAGGAGTATTGTAAGCATGTGGATCTACAGCTCTACATGCCAAGAACAGATGTTTACAGGGTAACATAATCCTTCTCTGATAACTGTTCATAGTGTGAATGGCCTGTACTTGAAGAAGATGGAAGAGAAACCTTTCTGAAGGAATATTGTTATATTGAAGATATTGCTGGACCTGCTTTCTTTTTTGCCATGGAACGTCATTAATCTGGACTTGGGCTAACCCACTGAAGTAATGAAGCAGAATTTAGGTGAATCAGGCAGTTTGGTGTAGTTTTCAAGGCAACGATCATGTGGTCTATGTTGAAGCACATAAACGGTAACAACTCTCAGCATTGATTTACGTTTACGTTTCTGTTGTCAAAATACTCAACACGTGTGTGTGTGTACATGTGTGTATATGTGTGCGTGTACACACACATATATATATATATATATATATATATATACACACACACACACACACGTCTGTGTATATATGTGTGTGTATATATATATATATATTTGCAGCATGAGTGGCTGTAGATACATTCAAGCTTAGCATACATACTCTTGCCATCTAGTGTTCAGCTCGAACAGTTGCAAGTTGTTCTTCGAAGAAGGTTCTCAAGTAATGAGATACAGTGTGACTCCTCTCAATTTACATTGCACATGGGCTCTGACGTTGTGTTTGAATGTACACCATGAAGGCTCAGAGTTTAAGCAAAGCCTTCATGTGTTCATCAAACCGTTTCAGTGCTTATTTGTGAAGAATTAGTTAACATATTAATCCACCAGCAAAACAGATCAGACTCAATTTCGGGGTATATGTTGAGCACTGTCATGTCCTAGCTCCCTTCAGGCACCATAGGCTCTTCTCCTGGTGATGCCTCATCCGAGAATGAGCAAGGGTAATGGAACGATCACTCTTCCAATATTGCCCTCTATACCACTCTAAATACCTGGGGACCAAGCACCATCTGGTCTGTAGTCTGTCTGTCGCTCGACAATGATGACACAACCTACTCAGCATGCCAAGCATTCAGATAGAAGAAGACACTTTGCTATCGAAGGGGACGTAGATGGCATATACCATGCAATGAGAGGATATCTCGGGGACCCACAGACATCTATGGGAAAGAAGAATTAGGTGATCATGAAGAGCAAGAGACTGAACCTTCAGGGATCACCATTGCGTAAAGACCTGCTAGTCTACATCCCAGGGGATTCAGTGACGACCATGAGGTTTCCCCAGCCTTCAAAGGTTGGTGCTTGGACAAAAGCGACTCAGAGAACCGTGAGTACACAACAAAAGAGACACAAAACTGCTGGCCCTGCCAAGGTAGAGCACCTCTCCCAAGGCAGGAGGGCTTCGACGCCTGAGCTGGCTTAGAAAGATCAAACTGCAGAAGATCCACCAAACTAACTGAGGGTACCAAGCCTCCCACCAAGACCAGCCACATCCAGACTTTGGCTTCGACTCTGACTCCCACAATGGTTTGCTGCCATCAAGGCCAATGGCACATCGGTTCCGAGCCCTTCCACTTTGACCACTGCTCCCTCTGCTCCAAAAACATTGGCTCCGAAACACCCATCTGTACCCTGGACACCATTGATGTTGATGCTTCACTCCTCTCCTAAACCTGATTCAGCTCCAAACTTGCATCATGCTGAAGGCCAGAAAGACACTGAGCCACGCAGGTGTTCATCAACGGCCTCAGAGGATGACACTAAGGGCCCCCATCCATGAGCTACAGCAGGAACGGACAGCACGTCAACAGCACCTCAGAAGAAAAATTACAGAAGAAACATTTCCACAAGGGTTCCTCCACCACCAGAAAGAAAGCTAGCTTTCCAAAAACAGACTGCGCCCAGCCTTCCACACACAAGCCTTCTCTTAAACACAGGGAATGTGCCAAGAATCCTATACCTCTACCACACTCTCCACCAGCTGTACATCCCACACCTACCTTACTAGCCACTCCACCGGTGCTCCTCTCATATTCCTCACCAGGGTCCTTTTATTCCACTTCACCACAGGGCAGAATCTTTGGACTATTTGAACCTTACGACCAACCAACATGAGAAGGACATCATGTTGGAAACTGTCTTGAAGTCTGAAAGATCTGTACAGTTCGTCTAAATGCTTACGGGTATGATAAAATCCACCCCAAAAAACTTTAAATACCTTGTTCGAGCCACCCTGCGGGTGGAAAAAAAGGTCAAACCATTATCAAGTGATCCCACAAACATCAAGAGACCAGTTCCTCTGATCTCCCTACTGGTCCATACTGCCCATAAGAGTGCCTCTGCCCAGATGACAGGCGATGCTCCTCCTCCATACAATGAGAGTAAGAAAATAGATGCAGCGGGCAAAAGGATAGCGGTAGGAGCAGCTACTTATCCAGTATTAGGGTATCTTTCATAGATTCACATGCCTGAATCATTCCCCGTCGTCGGGAATGGGAGTCACCGGTAAATAACAAAGTAATGTCCAGAAGACATAAGACAGTCATAGGCCTCAGAGGCCTTAGCTTAGTAAGCTATCCACGTCCTTATGTAAAAAGGACCAAATTTTGGCCAGAGCCAATCAGCTAACACCACCCTCTAGAACCTTCCTGGTAGGAGCTCTAGTCCCTCAGATTTTCTACCGCACGTCGTGCTAAGGGAGTCTCCACTGAGCTCTGCTCATTTCTTTGGATTTGACAGCATTTCTTCTCAACATTCTGGATTTTCAGCATGGCTGATACACCCAAGAAGGGTTTATTCAGGCCCTGCGCCTCTTGTGGAAAAAAGAGGCTACATATCGACGACCAACACAAGGACTGCTTGTATTGTCTCTATCCCAGTCACAGTTCTAAGGACTGCAAGGTATGTCGGACTTTCTCATCTAAGACCTTGAAAGACCGAGAGGGGCGCCTTTTAATCTGGCTGCAAAGGCTAAAGGACAAGGAGGATGTGGCCTCTGAGGAGAGTGAGAGTTCTTCAGTTGCGTCTCACTCCTCATCTAAAAGACCAAGGGTGGCATCGCCGGGCCCTTCGTCGCAGCCACCTCAAAAGAAGACGCAGAAAAAGTCTTCAGAGGTCCAGGATTCGCCTGTTCCAGGGAGCTCGTCTCCTAAGGTGATGCCCCACACCTTCAAAAAGCCTATTGCCACCTCGTCGACGACAACAATGTCGACAGTAGCGTCGACGAGAAAATCTCCTTCGACAGCGATTTCAGTTACATCGTCGACGACGACTCTATCGACGATGACAACGGACGACCAGAGTACATTTGTGCATGTACAAATAACCAAGCGTGCATTGACTCCGGCCCTCACTTCGCCCAGTAAGGTCTCAACCTTGCCTCCCACTCGCCTCTTTGAAGAGGAGGATTCGGACGACGCTAGTCTCTTTCCTGCGGCGACTAGTCCATCACAACTCCATGTGAAGTACCAGGATGTCTCGGATTACGAAGACACTCCCCAGGATTATGAGGAGGTTCCTCATCGAGAATACATGCCGCCTCCACCTTCCATGGTGTGTCTACCGGCAACTTTGGTCACTGACCTTCAGCTCTTAATAACGGACTACAAGCAGCGTTTTCCGACTCCGGCACCTCCACCGATGCCTGCGGGGCCTTCCAAGGAGGAGGCTACACGGCCACGACCGCCTCCACTGCGTTTGGAGAGGACGGCACCTCCGCCTCGGCCCGCCACGGACGACGAGGAGGAGGAGGAGGAGGAGGAACCTGAGGAAGGAGAACTCCAGGACGTCCAATCCCAACAAGATGAATGGGACGATTACATCCTTCCGGCTCCTGTTTCGCCTGTCCCTACCACAGCCGACTCACCGCCCGACGACATCGGCGGTTTCCACAACATCATTGAAAGGGCGGCCCAGCGCTTCCAGATCCCGATGCCTTCGCATCAACAGGACTGTTTCTTATATGACTTTAAGGAACCCTTCAAGAAGACCGTCCGGGCAATTCCGATAATAGATTATATTTGGGACCAGGGCATAAAGATAATGCAGAACCCTTCATCAATGCCACCGGTTCTACCACGCCTGGACAAGAAGTATAAAGCTCCGGACACTGCTCCGGTTTGTCTTACAGGCCATCCAAAGCCGGACTCGGTGATCACTCAGGCTGCGCAGAGGAGGTCCAACAACCCAGCTGCGCTGTTGACAGCTCCGCCGGATAAAGAAGGGCGACGTATGGATAACATAGGGAAACGTTTCTCCTCTATGTCAGCCTTGACAGTGCGTGCCTCCAACGCTACTGCACTATTGGGACGGTACAACCGACAAATGTGGGCGGACATTGCCCCATATCTAGCGGATTTGCCTTCTGACTTAAAAGAAGAGGCAAAGAAGATTCTGTTGGAGGGTGAGCGATCTGCCACGGAACTGATAGACTGTGCAATGGATATTGCTTCCACAGGCTTTAGACAGCTGGCTGGTGCGGCTGCTCTCCGGCGCCAGGGTTGGCTCAAGGCAACTTCTTTCAGGCCGGAGGTCCAGACAAAAGTCCTGGACATGCCTTATGATGGCCAGTTTCTATTCGGTTCTCTTATTGACGAGGCATTGCAAGGTATCAAAAAAGATACAGATACTGCCAGAGCCCTGGGGTCTCTGCAATCTCGGAACCCTTCCTTTCGTGGGTCAAGAGGAAGAGGCCAGACTTCCTCCAGAGGAGACTTTCAACAGCGTTCCTCTTTCTCCTCTTCCCAGCAGTACCGTCCACAATCTCAGCAGCGACAACAGTCGTCTTACCACAAAACTTCCTTTCGTAACAGAGGAGGAAGACAAAAAGGTGCCGCGCGGCGGCAATGACTTCCAGATGCAGCCGGGCTCAAACTTGTCTCCACCCTACAAGATTGGCGGAAAAATCTCCCATTTTCTCAAAAATTGGCAAACGATAACTACGGACCGATGGGTCCTTCAATTAATACAATTCGGCCATTCCCTGGAATTCACACAAATTCCTCCTCAAACTCCTCCCCGCCAAAGGGCTCACAAAAACCTACGCCCATTACTCCAAGAAATAAAGATTATGCTTCTAAAGGGAGCTATAGAAAAAGTTCCCCTCAGCCAACGAGGGAGAGGGTTCTATTCCCATTTCTTTCTCATCCGAAAGAAAGAGAAGAAATGGAGACCCATATTGGACCTCAGAAATCTCAACAAATTTCTGAAAAAACAGTCGTTTCGAATGATTACCATACAGGAGGTTTTGCATTTACTCAACGCAAACGACTACATGGTGTCGGTGGACCTTCAAGACGCCTATTTTCATGTCCCAATACACCGCAACCACAAGAAGTTCCTGCGTTTCATGGTGGCGGGCAGGCATTACCAGTTTCGGGTTCTGCCATTTGGGCTCAAATCGGCGCCACGCATTTTCACCAAATGCCTAGCACCAGTGGCGGCGTACCTACGCCGGTTCCACCACCAAGTCTTCCCGTATTTAGACGACTGGCTTATCAAGTCCCCATCACAAGAAGGCGTGATAAGTTCTTCCAAGGCTTGTCTGACACTCTTCGAGTCACTGGGGCTCACTCTCAACCACGACAAATCTGTCCTGCAACCATCCCAATGCATGCAATTTTTGGGAGCCACACTAGACACCATCCACAGGAAAGCATTCCCGTCACAGGAACGCCAGGACAAACTTCAATCTCTGGCACTCCAGGTAATGACAAGAAAGACACTCTCGGTGCGCCTCTTCAAATCCCTCCTCGGGATGATGTCCTCCTGCATTCTTTTAATCCCACATTGCCGCTTGCGGATGCGACCCCTACAAGAGGCTCTGTCGAACCAGTGGATCCAGTGTACAGGGTCTTTCGACGACGTCATCCAAGTAACCCCGGCGATCAAACAGGCTCTGCAATGGTGGGTTTGCCCCAAGAACCTTTCGCAAGGCTTGCCTTTCTTGCTTCCTGCTACTCCTCATATAATCACCACGGACGCTTCCTTAGAAGGCTGGGGAGCTTTCCTTCAGGAGCTACAGATCAGCGGAAAGTGGTCCCTTTCGGAAAAAATGCTTCATATCAACCTTTTAGAGCTCCGAGCAGTCTACCTAGCTCTAGTGGCTTTCCTCCCGAGGATAAAGAACTCAGTAGTGCTTGTCCGGACAGACAACACCACGACAATGCACTACCTGAACAAGCAGGGAGGGACTCGTTCACTGACACTTTCGCGCGAATCGCAGAAAATCTGGAACTGGCTGCTCCGCCACAACATCTCTCTCCGAGCAGATTATGTTCCAGGCACCCACAATGTGTTGGCAGATTATCTAAGCAGGAGACAGGCAGTGTGCCACGAGTGGGAGCTGGATCAGCAGGTCCTCAACAATATCTTCGCCCAATGGGGCACACCTCAGCTGGACCTATTCGCCACCCAACGCAACGCCAAATGCCAATACTTTGCAAGCTGGCATCCCCAACCAGGATCCCTGGGGAATGCCTTTTCGATAGCATGGTGCAACGTCTTTGCATACGCCTTTCCGCCATTTCCCCTGATCCCCAGGGTACTACGGAAGATGAAGGCGGAGCCTTGCACTTTGATATTGGTAGCCCCAGCTTGGCCACGCCAACACTGGTTCTCGGAACTTCACCTCCTCTCCCAGGAACCTCCGATCAGGCTGAAAACGTTTCCATCTCTTCTGACGCTCAGCGATCAGCAGATTCAACATCCGGATCTAGCCTCTCTCAGGTTATCAGCTTGGCTCCTGAGTTCAGAGAGTTTCGGGGCCTAGACATTCCTCCAGACTGCAGGCGAATTCTAGCTCGGGCTCGAGCAGATAGTACCAACAAGACCTATTCACTCAAGTGGAAAAGATTCTGTATCTGGTGTAAGACGAATAAGTTGCATCCTTTCTCTTCCACCCCAGGACAAGTCTTACCCTACCTTTTACATCTAGCAGAATCTGGTCTTGCTCATGCCTCCATTAAAGTTCACCTAGCTGCAATCTCACGTTTCAGAAGATCTTCTTCCGGCCCCTCTTTATGGTCTCATAGACTCATAAAGCAATTCATGAAAGGACTGTTTCGCACATTCCCTCCAGTAAAGCCTGTTCCACCGGCCTGGCACCTTAACATAGTTCTAGCTCAACTAATGAAGCACCCGTTTGAGCCCATCCACAGAGCTGACCTTAAATTTGTTTCCTGGAAGGTGGCACTTCTACTAGCTCTTACCTCGGCAAGGCGAGTGGGAGAGCTCCAAGCATTCTCTATCCAGTACCCATTCCTGCAATTCAAAAAGGATAGAGTCCTTCTCCGCACAAATCCAGCTTTCATCCCCAAGGTTCCATCTCACTTCCACCTCAACGAACCTATTGTTTTACAATCATTCTTCCCAAATCCACAAACAGTGGCGGAACGAACTCTACATTCACTAGACATTCAACGTTGCTTGAAATTTTACATTGAGAGAACGAAATCTTTTCGAAAATCAAATCAGCTATTCATAGCCTACAGCAGACCTCGACGAGGGCTTCCGCTCACAAAACAGAGCATTTCCCGCTGGATTTCTTCGGCCATTTCTTTCTGTCACCAACAGGCAGGACGTCCGTTGAGAACAACGGTCCGTGCCCACTCCACAAGGGCCATGTCTACTTCCATGGCTCTTTTTGCTGGGGTGCCCATTGTAGACATTTGTAGAGCGGCCACATGGAAGACGCCGCATACCTTCACCAAGCATTACTGCCTGGATGCGGAGATCATGAAGGATGCGTCAGTGGGTCAAGCGGTACTACGTCATCTTTTTAAATAGAGGTGAGCCCTTTCTTTCATCCCACCATCCTCAGTTTATGCACATTTCGCACTATAATGTATGCTTTACTTATTCATGGCTTTACGGTAGCACTGTTGTTTATCTCGGATAGATGTGGTTATCTAATACCTGTATGTTATCCATATCTTTCGAAATGTGCTTTATTCACTGCTTGCTACTCTGATTCAGGCATGTGAATCTATGAAAGATACCCTAATACTGGATAAGGAACGCGTTACTTACCTGTAACTGCGGTTATCCAGTATTGGTATCTTTCATAGATTCACATGCAACCCACCCGCCTCCCCTGGAAGGGCTCTCTCGGATCTCTCAGTATACAGCTGCTTAGCACTGTGCTCACGAAAATCTGAGGGACTAGAGCTCCTACCAGGAAGGTTCTAGAGGGTGGTGTTAGCTGATTGGCTCTGGCCAAAATTTGGTCCTTTTTACATAAGGACGTGGATAGCTTACTAAGCTAAGGCCTCTGAGGCCTATGACTGTCTTATGTCTTCTGGACATTACTTTGTTATTTACCGGTGACTCCCATTCCCGACGACGGGGAATGATTCAGGCATGTGAATCTATGAAAGATACCAATACTGGATAACCGCAGTTACAGGTAAGTAACGCGTTCCTTACTGGAAAATAGCTAACTGTGGTGCACTCCTGTCCTGTTTTGCTAGGGCACAGACATGGAGTGTTTCGTCAAACAACTGCCTGAGCAATACCATAAAAGAGGGTAGGAAATTGTTTTGGAAGGCTAGATAAATTTCAGAGTACATATCCGCTGTGCATAGGACGCTGCCGACACAGCCTCGAGGAGTGTTAACACATGCATTATCTTGCCCTGCCATGCCTGGCTCCGTATCTCCGGTTTTAAGCCTGAGGTGCAGCAACATTTCATCATCCCGCAGTTTTACGGAGAACACCTCTTCAGACCATATGTTGATGAGCTGCTGGAAAAAATAGTAAAGGACAGTGAGACTGCAAAATCGATGGCTGCCCTAAAAGGCACCATTTCCTGTGGGTCCTCTCACCGGCACCAGCCCAGGGCCTATGTCCCCTAGCCAAAGCCAGTCTTATCAAAACAACAGCAACGATCACCAGCATCAAGCTGGCAGAGGGTACAATCAATGAACATACAGAGGAAACCACAGGGTTAGAGGCAGGGGAGGTGCCGTCAAGGGACCTACCCCACCTAAACAGTGACAGCCCACAATTCCTCCTCCAATCAGAAGTCATCCATTGGGAGAAGACCAAGCCATTCCTGCACCAATGGTAACAAATCCCTTCAGATAAGTGGGTGATCGGCATTATAGAGCAAGGTTACTGCTTCAAACTCCATACACCCTCCCTACAACCAACCTCACACTCATACTCCACATAACTACCGAACATTCTCCCCCTCCTCCAGAAAGAAGTGTGTTCACTCCTACAAAAGATACCAGAGAACCTGTACCCCACTACACCTGGGTACAGGGCATACTCACTGTAGTTCCTCATCCTCAAGAAGGAAAGATCCTTCAGGCCAGTCCTTGATCTCAGGCCACTCAGTCAATACATCCTGTCAGATCATTTCAAAATGACCACTCTGCAAGAAGTCATCCTCCTTCTGCGCCAGGGAGACTGCATGACATAGTTTGGTCCCAAAGACGTCTATTTCACATACACACACTTCATCAAAAGTACCTGCACTTTGTGGTATGTGGCCATCATTACCAATTTAGAGTGCTACCTTTTGGGGTGACCACAGCCCCAAGGATATTCACAAAATGCCTAGCAGTCGTCATAGCACACCATTGCAGCCAAGGGATTAACGTATTCCCATACCTTGAGGATTGGTTGATCAAGAGCTGCAGTAAAATGCAATGCCTAGTGCGCACGCACTCAACATTCTTCCTCCTTCAAACACTGGGATTCACAATAAACATCACAACATCTCTTCTACCCTCCCAGGTGCAGCCTTTCCTAGGTGCCATACTCAAATCCTTACCTCCATGGCAAATACCAACAAAAGGTGGAGAGCTTACAGCAACTGCTGCCTTTTTTCAGCCAAACTGTCCAATTCCTGTGCGCATATTCGTACACCTCTGTAGCATGATGACATCTTGCATTGTAATAGTCCGATAGGCAAGGTTGAACCTGAGGCCCTTGCAAGAGTTTCTTGCAGTCCAGTGGTCACAAGCTGAGGGTCAATGGATAGATCTGGTATTGGTTCAGGCCAAAGCATACCACTCTTTGCAATTGTGGACACCCATCAAATGTTGCAAGGCAGGCCTTTTGTAGACCTGGTCCCACATGTGACTATTACCATGGATGGTTCTCCCCTGGGATAGGGTGCTCATTTAGGTCACCATACCATACAAGTGCAGTGCTCCCCTCAATATCAGGGTCAACAAATCAATATCCTAGAGCCTCTAGTACTATAAATCTTTCTCAAAACCGTTCTCCAAATCATTCGGGTAAAGGTGGTGCCAATCAAAACCGACAACATGACAGCAATGGATTACGTTCAGAGACAGGGAGGCATACGTTCACTGCATCTCTTCCACTTAGCACAGACCTTCTGGCACTGGGCAGTCTGCAGCAGGTTTTGCCTCCCAATGGAACACCTCCCAAAAAAAAACGTCTTTGCAGCCCTCCATAACAGAAAGTATCAATAAGACCACAAGTTGGAATTCCCTCACCCCCAGTTCTTCACACATACTTCCAGCGATTAGACACTCTACAAATAGATCTGTTCACAACAGCTGACAATGCGAAAAGCGGAGACTTTGCTGCTAGATACCCACAGTCCATAGGTATTGCTCTATGGATCAACTGATCGAAGATATTTGCCCACACTTTTCAACCTGTTCTTTGCTAACATCTCATAGAAGTGGATAATGACTTTGTGATCCTACAAACAGTCAAATGGGAGATGAATGCCAAAGTACTTTAACAATACTTTTATTAATTTGGGATGCCTGCAGTTCTCTTTGCCACTGTAGAGAACGAATAATGTCCAAACTCCACCTTCAAGCACCCACACCTACAGTCCATGGGCAGTGCCCTATAGATGAACTGGTAATGGAAATTTTCCTATGCTTTTCCTCCACCTGATCTTGTATGTGGTGAGGAAATTGAAACGAGCGCCAATGAGGCTTAGTCTCATTGCACCAACTTGGGTGAGACAACCCCCATATGCCAAACTACTAGAAATAATTATCCACTTATGTTAACAAGCATTGAAAATGCAATAGGTCTCGCCTTTCATTAAGTTAAAGCCATTTGCTTTGCTATACAATGCCATTAGCAAAGCAAATGGCTTTAACTTAATCAAAGGCGAGACCTATTGCATTTTCAATGCTTGTTAGATTATACTGTTGTTGCAGCAGCAGCAGCACGCATTTTATACCTATTTATTTTTTTATTTTTTAACTATTTCTGCCTCGCCTTTACTATTTTTGCCTCCAATGCTTTTGAAGTACTTTTATCGTGTTTGCGATTACACTGTTGTTTCAGCAGCGCTTATTTAATGCATGTTTTGATTTCTTCCTCCGATGCCAACAGGACAAGCTTTTACAGTGCAGCCACAACACATAAATTCCATTTTGAAAAGGGCTTTTGGACCTAATCTGCGTTGTAATAGGGCCTAATAATTCCACAGTGTGTACACCAACGAACCGCTCGCTCTTCACAAGAGCTAGCGAGCAGCCCCATCCCCCTGCGCACATTGAAATGTATACTAATACACTACGTGTACACTGTAATGAGCCAGGTGCCTCAGCAGAGATACCCACTGCGTGAACAGCAACCCTCAAAACAAGTCGGGCGGCACTTGATGGTAAGCACAGATTTTTAGCTTAGGTGTTATAAAGGCACACCCTTCGGCCACTCCCCTTTGCGAGACCCCCTGGTTTTTTCATCCCACTTAAATCTCTGCTCTTAACACAAAGTAGATAGCTGGGGGTGATTGTTGGGTGAATACTGATTCCTCGAAAAAGGGGAACACGGGTTTCCATCAGCAGGCTTGCTTCTTCTTTTGATTATGAAATCCTTCAACAAACAAGCACCTCCCTTCTCCAGGCGGCCACGGTGTAACATTTTACAAGCGGACGGTGTTTTGAGTTACGCCTACACTAGTTGCTTGCTTTTTTCCCAACAGCACTTTGCATGTTGTTTTTTTAGCGAAAACTTACGATATTAATAATGAACTAAACTTCACAGAATGCAACATGTAGTTCATTTAAAACCGATGACTTGCGACAGGCTGAAAGTGCCACACACATGACTGGGTCACATCCACTCGGCAGTTAATCAAGCTTTTAGCTCACTTTGCTGTGTGTGGCGTTAGTCTGAGGGCCCTTTGCAGCTCGAGGAGACGCTAAGCCAATGCACCCCGTCCTTACGCAGTACTACAGCCCACATGTGTGCGAGTACGCGAGTCCTGAGCTGCAGAACCCCCCTCCTACTCCAGTACTGGGGACCCACAGACCTACAGCACAGCATGCTGTTCTGGGATCCCTCCGGCGGCTTTACCAGTGCACCGCAGTCCTCATCAGCAGCTCACGCTCATTCCAGTACTGTCACTCAAGCTCACTCTGCCAGTGCTCCTCGACTACAGCCCTTCCTTCTGTTCCAGTACTGGAACCCAAACAAAGCTCTGTCAGTGCACCCCAACATTGGCCCGCGCCTCTTTGCCTTTCCAGTAAGGAAATCCACACAGTGCTCGGACAGTGCAGCTCAATTTTGCCTATACTACCTCTTTCTGTCACTGCTCATTCCCCAAATCATCTCACGCCCATCCGAACAATATAAATATAAAATATGTCCACAGAGGCCCCTGGGCCAGAGCGAGTAAACCTCTGCCAAGTGATTCAGTAATCGTACGTCCTTTCTCATTCTTGGAAATTATTGATTGGACTTTGCTGTCAAATTACTTGCGTATCCATCACAATTTAAAGTATTCTACTGCACAAACCTGCTAGAAATCCAATTTAAGCGAGCATTATCCTGCCCGCAACTCAGGAGCCGTTATTTGAAGATTTTCCACCCCCGCCATTTTCTTATTTGTCTCCTGGACCTTCTATTTGTTTCTTATTCACAGGGGTGTTCTAAAACAACAGAAACTAGGTCTAATTTTAGCAAGGCCAATTCAGGATTCAACTCTTCTGCAGTTAGCAAATTGAGTACCAATAAAGTGTGCAATGGAAACACTCGTTACTTACAGTGCCTTGGAAAACGGGGACGCTTAAGATGAATCGGTTATTAAAAACAAGCGCTTGCCATTGCCTTGTCTTCCCCGTGAGCCTCTGAGCTCCGTGCCTGCTTCAAGGGAGAAAGTCTTAGTTTGCAGCAAATTGCTGTGTGTATTCCCCCTTGATGTTGCCAGGGCTGAAAAAGTCTGATGTATCTACTGCGCTCCTTTGCGGCACACCGAGTCGACAGGTGCAACAGTCAAGTCTTTGTGGAGCAGAAGGCGCGGCAGGTGGCCCTGTTTTGTTCCTGGCACAAACAAAATACAGACCAGATACAATACAGAAAAATACAGACAGAACCATGACAGAATCGGACAGTTTTGGCCTAGCCTTTTGCAAGTGCGCATTGGGCCGGCGCCCAGGGCGCCGACTTTCAGAGGTGCACTGGAGGGCCTGCAGCAGTGTTTATCTGACTTGCGTCCAAAGACAAGTGAATTTGAACCCTTGTCCAGAAGACTGTTGGTGCCTTGACTGCTTTTTGTTTGTTTTTCTTTTCATGACGCTCCTGAGTCTGACCCCAATTTCCTCCCACTCCTTCAAAATGTCAAACTATAGGCAATTAAAGAGGGCGAGTGTGGGATGCCAAACTAAGTTTTGCCCAGGGCGCTCTCTGACCAAAGGCCAGCTCTGAATATTGCTACAGATTTTTTCCCCCTCTAAGCGCTGTAAATAGCAGATGCTACAACGATGGAGCGTGGTACTGCTGGGCTGTTTGTCATCAGACAGCACAATGCACTGGGACTGTTCCAGTGTGACAACAGTGTGTGTTCATGACTGCTTCCGGTGAGAAGAGGCCGAGATCTCCAGCCTCGACATCAGCAGATACAGGCCGGCGCATACAGCGAGGTGGACAGTCGCGTCTCTTCGGGTTCCCTGGTAGAGGAGGCATAACATAGCTGCACTCTTTGTAATGATCCATTTGCGTGTTATTAGTTTGCCGGCGTTCCAAGGCAATGTCTGCATGTATTAATTCCATCTCTACATGTGGTTTTCATCACCCGCGCACAGCGCGCCCCAGGAAAATATATTTTGAGTCACTACAACATCCCCTAACTCACAGGAAAACTTTGAAATGTTTGCCCATAAATGACTGCCGGTAGCATCTGCCATAAAAGAAAAGCAGGAATAAGGGGGCTTAGGGTTTCAGATCCGTGCTCTACCACAAGTGACACACGGTGTGATCTTAGACACATTAGGAGATAGTGAGAGTCACCATAGCAGTTTGTTGTAAAAAATGAACAATGACCTGGAACGCTGCCAATTTGGGAAAACCGTGGTGCATAATGTTGCTTTAAATGACAACATAGAGGGACACATACGAAAAGAGGAAGACGCCACTGAATAAGAAGCAAGCAGCGCCTAGGAAAACGGGGACTCTTAAGATGAATCGGTTAATAAAAACAAGCGCTTGCCATTGCCTTGTCCTCCCCTTGACCCCTTGCGCCTCTGAGCACCGTGCCTGCTTCACAGCTGTCGTGAAGACTTTTCTTATCTGCTTGTTAAATAAACAATGAAAATGAGTGGCAGGCCTTCGAGTACCCTTCTAGTTTACCATAAGCTTCGAGGCGAGGAGCGCATGCGCGCTCCAACACCAGCCGAGACCTAAAAACTACCTCCATGTCCAGATCTACTGGCACGGAATCAAGCAGATGTGTCATCCTGATCTCGGAGCCTTGAACACAGAGGACGGATACGCTGTTCTTTCATGCTTCTGTACAATACTTCATTTGCTACTTACTGTTCCTCCAAAAGGCAGGCTTAGCCTACACATTGTTTAGGATTCACTTGGCTGCTATAACAGCATACATGCAGAATAGGCAACAGCAACCTATATTTAAATTTGAGGAAATGGAAGGTCTTAAAATAGTTTTCCCCTTGGTATTGTCACCATTTCCCTCATGCAATCTTAATGTTGTACTCTCTCTGATCAATAACTGCCTTTTGAGACCTATTTACTCATGTGCCTTACAATTTCTTTTATGGAAATTGACCTTCTGTGTTGCAACCACATCCTTACAGAGAGTCAGTGAGTTATAGGTCCTAACGGTGAAGGGAACCATACATTCAGGTTCACAAAGATTGGGTAATCCTTGGAACAAGCCATCTTTTTTTGTCTTATCTTATTTCTGTGTTCCATGTTAATAAAAACTATTGACTTTCTGCTTTCTTTCTAGAACTAGTCAGTTGCAGAAACAGCCTTACACATTTAAGATGTTAAGAGAGCACTCGTGTATTACATTGGCTGTACAAAAACACAATCAGGAAAACAAGCAAATATTCATATTTTTCCAAGCCCCACCTATTTAAGTCAATTTTCAAGCTGAACATTGCAAGCAGAACAGTAAGTGCATACAGGTCTGTTATGCAAAGCCAAAGCACACGTATACTGTACCAAGGGCACATTCTACTCATTAAAAGTAACCGCTACAGTCTTTCAAGGTAATGTTCCTCTTGTAGACATTTGTAAAGTTGTAAATGATCGACAACTCCTACTTTAACAAAGCATTACTGTGTGGACACTAATGTCCACCAGCAGGTACAAGTTAGGCAGGCTATCCGTAGAACCTTGTTTCAGCCATCTTTTATTAGGTCTCGGCCTGACATAAGCAGCGCATGCGCTGTTCTCGTCATACGAGGCTTCTTGGAATCGATACGATTCCAGAAGCCTCGTTCCAGCTCTGCCTTCAGCTTTGATTCGTGCACGTCGTTTGGCGTCACAAATTATGCCAAAGGCAGAGCAATGATTGCACTGAAGGCATGTAAATCGCTGCTTGTTGCCACCCTGTCTCCTTTGATCCACGGCCAGCGGGATTGGATCTCTTACTGGCGGCGGGAGACAATGTCTCCTAATTAGCCGCTACGCACTTTTTTGTTCGCATTCGTGTTTGGCAAAGGCAGCCGCGTGTTTATTTTTGCATCGCGCTTAAGTGAAAGCGCGATGCAATTATAAACAAGCGGCTACCTTTGCGAAAGCCAAGGGCTTTTTTTCTCTTTTCTTTGTGTCTTTGACGCTGCGCGCCTTCCAGGACGTGCCTAGAATGGGGCTTTTCGGCAGCAGTAAGGTACCATGAATGTGCCTCGTCGCCAGCGGTATGGCGCCTACAATAGGTCTTCTGGCTGCTGGGAAGGTACCGTGAAATCGCCTCATCGCAAGCGGTAATGCGCCTTCAATAGGACTTCTAGCCGCCGGGAAGGTACAGTGAATGTGCCTCGTCGCCAGCTGTAATGCACCTACAATAGGTAGTTTAACCAGAAGGTTCCGTGAATGTGCCTAGATTGGGTCTTCTCACCGCTGGGAAGGTACCGTGAATATGGCTAGAGTAGTAGGCCTTCCCGCCCGGGAAGGTACTTTCAGTGTGCCTAGAATTGGTATCACCCCCAGGCTCCTTCAACGTGCCTAGAATCCATCTCCTTGCCCCAGGTTGGTGCCTTCAATTAGTCTAGAACAGGACTTTGGCCCTGTGAAGGTGTCATGAGTGAGTCTTCTGGGAGGTAGGGGTGTGCCCCCTTGTGTAGCTTTTGGTCTTAGGAACCGCACAAAGTGGCCGAACAGGAGACTTAAAATGAGGACTGCGGCGGGCGCCTTTACCAGTGCAAGGGGGTTGTACGCGCAGCTCGTGTGCGTGGGCATGTATTCCCGCAGGAGAGCTCTCTGGCGCAGGGATGAAGGATCGTCATCCTACTGAAGTACCCGGGACACAGGCTTCTCGTCCGTAGGAAGCCTAGTTCCATGTAGGGGGGACCTGCCTACCACAGATAAACGCATGAGGCTCCAGGGTGCCTTGCACCAATGCCCTCACTCGCACTTAAATGCCGTGGTGCAAGAGGGAGGTTCGTCAGTGATGTCATTTGAGATGTCATCAGTGATGTCATGAGTGATGTCACTGACCATGTCATGAGTGATGTAATATGTGACGTCATCAGCAGTGCATTGCGGGCGCGCGAGTTATAGTTAGCTGAACTAACTATAACGGGGGAATTTCAATGGTTTTGTACGAGTAAAAAGTCCAGCTAACTATAACGCCCCTGAAACCTATGTTTTTTTCAGTCAATTTCTAAGGTTTTTTAAATGCTAATTCCTAACTATAACGTGCCTGAAACCTATGGTTTTTTCAGTGAATTTCAAAGGTTTTTTAAAGGCTAATTTCTAACTATGCCTACAGAGATAGGACATGTGAAGAAAGAAGAAAAAATGCACAGAAAGAAATAAAAGAAATGCAGAAAGAAGCAACAGAAGTCCTCAAAGACGAAGAAAAGTGCAGGAAGAAGGATAACGTGCAGAAAGAACAAACAGAAGAGCAGAAAGAAGCCTTGTTGCATAATCATCCTGTACCCTCAACTTTCTCAGACGGATACTGGTGGTAACTGAGTCTGACTAACGAGTCCTAGAGCCAGTGCTATGTTAAAAGACGCTCAGAATACAGTGAAAACACCTACATACACTAGGGAACACTATGCGTTGGGGTCCCCATTGATTAGCATGACCTCCTCTGTAAGCCCCTAGTATATAATAGGACAGGGTATTAAAACTACCTCTTAAAACGTGCCACAAGGCGTGTTTGCACATGTCACCTCAGGCCCCGTCCCCTCCCTTCCCCACTGTGTAAACACGCCCTATGGCCGTTTTAAGTTGGGAGATTAAGTTCATTTGAATCCTGAGGGTCCCTAGGGTCCAACTAGCCCACTAGGTACTTCCAGTAAGCGCCACAGAGCTGCGTTGCAGAGAGGTGTAAAAAGTGGCACGGCCTGGACCACCTCTCTGCAACGCAGCTCAGTGGCGCTTACTGGAAGCACCCGGTGGGCTAGTTAGCCCCCAGGGGCCCTCAGGATTGAAGGGGAATTATTTCCCCAACTTAAAACGCACCATAGGACGTGTTTGCACATGTCGCCTCAGGCCCCGTCCCCTCCCTTCCCCACTGTGTAAACACGCCCTGTGGCCGTTTTTTAAGTTGGGAGATTAAGTCCCCTTGAATCCTGAGGGTCCCTAGGGGCAAAATAGCCCACTAGGTACATCCAGTAAGCACCATTGCAGAGCGGTGTAAAAAGGGGCACGGCCTGCACCACCTCTCTGCAACGCAGAGCAGTGGCGCTTACTGGAAGCACCTGGTGGGCTAGTTGGCCCCCAGGGTCCCTCAGGATTGAAACGCGCCCTGTGGCCGTTCTAAGTTGAGAGATTATGTCCCCTTGAATCCTAAGGGTCCCTAGGGTCAAACTAGCCCACTAGGTACCTCCAGTAAGCGCCACAGAGCTGCGTTGCATAGAGGTGTAAAAAGGGGCGTGGCCTCAGAACACCTGTCTGCAACGCAGCTCCCTGGCGCATACTGGAGATACCTGTTGGGCTAGTTTGCCCTCAGTATTGAAGGGGAATTAATTCCCCAACTTACAACTGGCCAGGGGGCGCGTTTGCAGAGTGCTGCAAGGAGGGGGCGTGGCCTCCAGCACGATGCCGGTCTTTTATTTATTTTATTTTTTTAAGAAGGTGGGCTGTGTGGCCCCCCTTCTTTTTCTAATTTATTGGCCCTGGGGACCCCATCCCCCAGGGCCTGCACCCTAATTTTTTTAGTTGAAAAAAATTAATTTGGCCCTCCCAAGGCCATAATCGGCCCCGGGGACCCCAACCCCCGGGTCATGGCCTTTTTTTTTTTTATTCTTTAGGAGGGGGGCTGCGTTGCCCCCCTCCTCAGGCCACTTATGGCCCCGGGGACCCCATCACCCGGGGCCGGCCTTTGTTTTATATTATTTTAAAAAATATATATATTTATAGAAACACCTAGGACATGCTGGACAAACCATATGTACCTATCACCATGACGATTTGCGTGATATTCATTAAAAGGCGACTATGAATACAATGAATCCACGTGGAATGTATTTACACCGCTAGTGAAGCTCTGACGTGTCTGACGCCCTACCGTGCCTAATCCCGGAGCCCCCGCCGGTGGGTACTCTTCAAGTAGACACCCTTGTCGTTTATTTATACAAACATGGGTAGCTATTGACGGGCACATTTAATACACACGCACACCAAGCCATTCAAAGGGGATTCGACAAAAATTCGACCAAATTATGCAAGAAACCCCCCTCACGGTTAATAAAACACACATCCACCGCCGGATGTGTAATACTTTTAATTTTACTCTCTGGAAAGGAGACGAACCACACTTGAGAGTCACAGCGTGCTCCTGGCTGAGCGCAATGCTGTGTTAAAGCCACCAGTGCCCGCCGAGTGCCACACACCTCTGTGTTGTATTCCACCAGCTAGTGCGTATGCTATGACACTCTCTAGCCCATGTGCACTGTAACACCACCCCGTGAATATGTCATGCCACACTCGCCTTCGCACAGGTTATATTGCCCCATCTAACATGCCTTCCTCGATGCCTATGTTATAACGCACAGCGCTATGTCATACATATTACAATCTGGGATCCATATCTTTGTCACAGTGCATATGCAACGTTACACTCCCCAGCACATATTTTATATTACAACTTTAGAGACTAGTTAGGTTACACAACACTACCCTGTGCATATTACACTCCAAGGTGCATATCGCATAGCATGCGCTAGTGCCTGTGCTATCTCGCGCTCTCCAATGAATCTGTCATTGCGCACAATGTATTGCATATTATATTTCACGCCCCGGTTCAGCTTATATCACACTTTTTGGTGCATAGTTTATACCATACACTATATCTAGATTTCATTTTCAATCGTGCTCTCAGGACTATATTCTATATAACACTGGGATAACCTACCCTTTTCAAGGGCATTACATTTTGCGATGGGGGGTCGAGGGTCAGGGGGTGTTTCTGCCAAGTGAGCCCGGAGTCACAGTCACAAACGTCCTCTTCTTCCTGAATAAAAGTGAGATTATGCTGCATACTTGTTCATATTTTAAGTAGTTCGCACAGACACACATTTTAAAAACAATAAAGTTCCTAATACCCGCCTTCTCTGAACAGTTAGCTTGCTGCCCCATCCAACTCCTCCCTATCCTCTGTTGTCTGAATCCATGGACTAGCCTCCTCCCTCCTGCCATGCATGGTCTGATGTGCTGCCACTGCCCTCCATTTAGCATGATGTACCAGTCCACCACTCCTGCCCTCCATTGCCCAATTCTATGCCCCATCATTGACCTCCTGCTTAGCCTCTGTGCTTAGCTTGCTGCCCCTATTCTCCTTCCCCCTGCCCTCCGATGTCTTTGTGCATGCCCCTGCTCCATCCGTTTTGCCCACTATGTTTCATGGACCTGCCACTCCTATCTACTCTGAGTGTTCTGCCACTCCTCTCCCACCTGCCTAGCATTGTCAGATGACTGTAACCTGTCCCTGCCTCCTCCACCCTGCCTGTCCACATTCCATGCCCCTATCCCCTTCCTCCTGTCCTTCATGGTCCATTTTACTGCCACACCCTTCTGCCCTCCCTGGTCTGTTGTGCTGCAACTGCTCCTCCTGCCTGCCCCGCGTGGTCTGTTGTGAGGCCCCTTCTCCTGAACTCTCTTGTCTGGGCCCAGGTACTGACCCTCCCTTCTATCCTCCATGGTCCTTTGTGCATGACCCTGCACCCTCCTTCTTGCCCATCATAGCCATTGTGCTGCCACTAACCCTCCCACTTGCCATGCATGGTCTTCTGTGCTGCCACGGCCCCTCCCACCTTCCCTGTGTGGTCAGCTAGCTGCCCCTGACCCCCCTCCCACCTTCCCTCCATGGTCTGTGTGTATGCCATCATAGTCTCACTGTTGCTCTCCATGGTGTGTCTTGCTTCTAGTGCCCATCCTGCCTGACCTCCATGGTAATCTTGCTGCTCCTGCCCTGCCCCCTTGCCCCCAGCCCTCTGTTTCCATGTGCAGACCCCTATTCCTTCCCTCCTGGCTTGTCTGTTCCATTGTAATGCCCCTGATCCGTCCCTCCTGCCCTTTATGGTCTGTTATGCTGCAGCTTTCTCTCCTGTCTGTCCATTATGGTCTGCTAGCTACCATTGCCTCTTTCCCCTCTGTTCTCTGTTGTCCATGTGCATGGTCCTGTCCCCTCCCTATTGCTTTCTATGGATTGTTGTGCTGCACTCCCGTCCCGCATGCCCTGTGTGGTGTATTGTGCTGCTGCAAACCCTGATGCCTGCCCTGTAGGGTCAGTTTGGTGCACCTCTCCATGTCCCTACCCCAATTCCTCCTGCCTACCATGATCCAATGTACCATACTTGCGAACATTTTGAACTTGGTAAGAGGGAGATTTTGAGTTACATTGAAAAAGAGGAGATTGTAGACAGGAGACAGATCAAATAAAGCCCATTTGAGCTTAAAAACATTGGACGTTTCCTGGCTAAAACGGGTCTGTTGGCATGTATGGTTGTACTACCACTGCCTCTTCCTTCTGCCCATAATGGTCTATTATATTGCCACAGCCTCTCTTGCCAGTCCTGTATTGTAGGTTTGTTACCTCTGCCCCCCTTTTTTCCACTGCCATCCATAGTCTGTTGTGCTGCCACTGCCCTTCCTGCCTGCCCAGTGTGGTCAAATTGTTGCCTCTGCACTCTCCTACCTGCCTTCAATTTTCAGAGTACGTGCCCCTGGCCTCTGCCTCTCAACAGTATCCCAATGAACAACTAGATTGCTAACATTCTATATTTATTACAAAAGTCTGGAACGCCTGACGTCATCTTGATGTAATCAAAACTGTAATACCTAGAGCATTTCCTTTAGAAATTACATATATGAGAGGGTCTTATTTGCATCAAAATTATGGTTAGTGCTCTAAAAAACTAAAATGAGGACATATTTTCTGAGTTTTCAAATAGCGACAAAGAACTTTTAAATTATTTGTAATCTTTGTTTTTTTATCCAGTTGACCACTTGATTAAATGTTGCACCTAGGGGAGAGGATGTGGTGTTACTTCCAGAGCTGCAGACTTTGCAACTGGGGAACCAGGTTGGAGTTTCTGCTTCAGCTCAACATTCTGTGATTCTGGTCAAATCACTTAATCTCCCCATGTCTACAACCAAAATGAATTTGATCTTGTGTGATGTAACCAATGCTCATGTAAAGCACTCCAATACCTGACAAGTCTGCACTATATAAAACTGCAAATACACACAAAAAAAGTGTTTTGCACACTTCTGTCATTGGGCTACATGTGGGCTACATCTGGGTGACATTTGTGCTGCATTTGGGCTCTTTTGTCTCTGGTGGCCATCTTGGGTTATTTAGGTGTTATGAAGTTTCCTAATTTCCTCATTTACTGCAGTCTCCTCAGTAGGAATTGCTTTCAGTTTTTTACTTTGATTCCATCAAGAAGGTATTCAGATATGTCACACATTTGCCATAAATTCTGAATGTTAGCACTCTAGTTGCTCATTAGATCACTGTAGTAAAGCTACTGCTCACCACGGAAGTCTGCTGCTGGTATTAAAAGTGCATGTTTCAGTCTGCATATCAGAATTTTTTAATGAAATAGAAGAGTATTTGAGAAGTCACTCAAAATGTGGCCTAATTTTTCTTTCTTCAGCACTAATCATACTTTCTATGGCAAAATGAACCCCCTCATTGTGTTCCTTTTTAAATTAAATGTTTTAAGTATTACCAGTTTATTCCAATCAAGATGGCTTCAGGTGTGCCATACTTTTGTCATAAGTAAGACAGTAAGCGCTCTAGTTGTTCTTAAGAACACTCTGGGACATTCTGTCATTGGGCTATACTTGGGCTACATCTGGGTGATATTTTGGCTACATTTGGGCTCGTTTGTCTCTGGTGGCCATCTTGGGAGATTTATTTGTTATGAAGTTTCCTAATTTCCTCATTTACTGCAGTCTCCTCAGTCGGAAATACTTTGTTTTTTACTTTGGTTCCATCAAGAAGGCATTCAGATGTGTCACACATTTGCCATAAATTCTGAATGTTAGCACTCTAGTTGCTCATTAGATCACTGTAGTAAAGCTACTGCTCACCAGGGAAGTCTGCTGCTGGTATTCAAAGTGCATGTTTCAGTCTGCATGTCAGAATTTTTTTATGAAATAGAAGCGGATTTGAGAAGTCAAAATGTGCCCTAATTTTTCTTTCTGCAGCACTAATCATAATTTCTATGGCACAATGAACCCCCTCATTTTGTTCCTTTTTAAATTAAATGTTTTAAGAGTTACCACTTTATTCCAATCAAGATGGCTTCAGGTGTGCAATACGTTTGTCATAAGTAGAACTGTTAGCGCTCTAGTTGTTCTTTAGAACACTCTGGGAAGCTGCAGTAGAACACAAAGGAATCAACTGACAGTCTCTGCCCTTGTTGGATGTACATGTTTTACTGAGAATGTCAGACTTCATTCTCACATGACTGAGAAAGATAATGTGCATTTAGAGAAAATATGCTCTCAGTTTAGCTTATAGATCACCTTCCAAACCTCTGTGGGAAAAGCATGAGAAAATAGTTTTCTCTCAAACATGATTCATGATATTACAGCAGAAGGCTTTTTCATATGGTAAAATCACCTTAGAACACACCACAATTCCTAAAATGAGTATGGTACCGTCAACAAATGATTTATAATGTAACTAAAGTCTTAAAACCTTCTATTAACTGCAATGCTTTTTAATGAGGTGCTATCATGTATATTGGTCCCAAGATGGCTGCCAACACTTCTTGGATGAAGTGCTGACAGCCAATCAGATCTCACAATGAGATGTGTGGTTAGGCTCCGCCCAGATATATCTATCTTTTTAACTCTAATTTTCTCAGGAACTACTGAACGGATTTACACCATTTAAGCAAAAGGCACAAGTCTGAACTGAGGACTACCTCTTTGCCAAATTTGGTGTAATTCCGTTCAGCAGTTCAGGCTGTAGCTGCGTCAACAGGTCCTATGGGAAAACGCATGGGGAAAACGCGTTTTGGGACCCCCTTTTTCTCGGGCCCCGCTTGACGAATCACCGTGAAATTTTGAGGATAGGAGCGGACCGGAGCTGGCCAAAAGTTTGGAAAATTTCGCGAAGATTCGTCAATCGGCGCCAACGTTATTCCAAATAGAATGTTATGGATTTCCTATGGAAAATAGGTCCTAACTAGAACTACCTACTGGCGACTGCCAGTAGGTAATATATATATATATATATATATATATATATATATATATATATATATATATATATATAGAGAGAGATAGATAGATAGATAGATAGATAGATAGATAGATAGATAGATATATTCACTTAAAAAACCATAGGTTTCACACATGTTATGGTTAGCTGGACATTTCACTCGTGAAAAACAATTGAAATTCCCCTGTTATAGTTAGTGCAGGCAACTATAACTCACGTGACCGCAATCCTCTGCTGATGACGTCAGATATTACATCACTGTATTAAGACACTTATTTACCCATGTCTTCTTCCATTAATTTTTAGCTATACATATATTACAAATATTTTTTTTCCAGAAAGAGACACATGTCATCAGTGATGTAATATCTGACGTCATCAGCAGAGGATTGCGGTCGCGTGAGTTATAGTTGCCTGCACTAACTATAACAGGGGAATTTCAATTGTTTTTCACGAGTGAAATGTCCAGCTAACTATAACGTGTGTGAAACCTATGGTTTTTTTCAGTGAATTTGCACGGTTTTTTAAATGCTAAGTTATGTATTTTTTTTTTATTTTAAGGCTTTTCACCGTGCGCGTACCGTATGCGCACGGTGCATTTCGGGCACCGTGCGCGCGCTGTGGGCACGCGGTGTGCTTCGCGCACCGCGTGCCCACGTTACGCAGTTCGCGGAATTTTGCCTTTTCTACCGTACGCGCACGCTACGCGTACTCCACGATTTTTCGCAATAAAATTAAAGGAATTTTTGGGACCTTGGGGGTCCTTCTGGGACCCCCTGACAAAGGCTAGGGGGTCAGGAACTGTCCACCCTGCCCCCTTTTCACGTTCTCCACCTTTATTTTTCACCCCCTCAGACTGCGAGAGACAAAATGGCGGCCGACACTTCCTGGTTTCGACCGATTCGAATGTTTACTAAGATCTAACAACCAATCAGAATCGCGCTCGCGCACGGCAGCGTGCACGTACGGTAAGTTTTACCGTACGCGCACGGTGCGCGCTTATAGATATATATATGCTTTTAAATGCTATTTTCTCAGGAAATACTGAACAGATTCACACCAGACCTGCAAAAGGCACCTCCCCGACCTGAGGACTACCGCTCTGCCAAATTTCAAGTAATTCTGTTCAGCCGTTCGGGCTGTAGCTTGGACTAAAGGTCCTATGGAAAAATGCATGGGCAAAAACGCGTTTTGGGACCACCCCTTTTTCTCAGCCCCCGCTTGACGAATCCCCCCGAGACTTTCAGGGAAGGAGTGGAGCGGAGCGCCCCACGTATTTTGAAAATTTCACGAGGATTCGTCAATCGGCGCCAAAGTTATTCCAAATAGAATGTTGCGGATTTCCTATGGAAACACGATCCTAACTATAACTATCTACTGGCGACCGCCATATATATATATATATATATATAATGAAACTAATTTGTTTTTAAATCTTCTGAGTTGGAGAATGATATGGGGAGGTTCTGAACGACTATCGAAGGATATAGGTAGGCCCTTATTTATTAATATACTTATCTGTGATCCGTAAATGACTTCTATGAATTGAAATTGAAGCTTGTGATATGTTTAGTTTGCTCAGGGAACTACAAGTGTGTTTTTACAGTGGCAATTGTTTACAATTGTAGGCAACAGCGTTGGGTGGTGGCTGTTTTGTTCCCTTCTGATGCAACCCTTGTGATAATTTTGTCTCTCTTTTTCACTGTCTTAATCACTAATTGTTTGCGCAGGATATACCTCGCTGCCCGTCTTTTTCTTGTATATATATATATATATATATATATATATATATAATGAAACTAATTTGTTTTTAAATCTTCTGAGTTGGAGAATGATATGGGGAGGTTCTGAACGACTATCGAAGGATATAGGTATCCATAGGAGTGGGGGCATGAGTGTATTTTCTTTCTACGCCTGAGCGCAGCCCCTGTACTAATATGAGAATAGTTGCTCTTTCCACATCTCTCCGATTTAAACTTTACCACTAAAGTGGGCCTGCTTTAGACCCATGTCAAAGCAGACTAATACATCTAGAGTGCTTGTTTTTAGAGTTGAGATATTCTTGGTCTCAGATTTATATATGGCCAAGTAGCGCATTTAATGTTCAATTTAAAAAACAAAAAACTTTTCCCCCTCATTTTATTTAATAAATTAGCACGATAGGAGCATAGAGACGCCTGTGTTGTCACCCACCATGATTGATGATCTCTTATCAATTACAAAATACGTTTTTGGGTGTTGTGTGCTTTATACATTTTCAATAGTTTAAGAATTGCAGTATAAGGGGTGCTTTCAATTTGAAGCTGTGAATAGAAACATGGGTTAAAAATTCCGTATGTCTTATTTTGCGGCCTACCACCCGGATATCTTAGGTAAGGCTTTGTAGCAGCTGTAATATAAAGGCACCAAAGGTATGGCGACATGTTTCGGCACGTACGAATTTACTTTTGTTAGCATTTGTTGAAATTTAGATTATACAATTGTGGGGTTGTGTGTTTGGTTCCAGACTGTACTAAAAGCTTGTTTCTGGTTGTTGCTGACAGCCAGAGGCTGTTTAAGAATAGAGAGGGTTAGCCAGCACACAGGCCAGTTCCCTGCCCCAGGTCTCAGCCACGGACAACGCTCACAAATGTCGTCCATCAGAACAGGCACATTATTTCTTTTGATGCCAAATCCTGGGTTCCAGAGTAGCGCGCTGCTCGCCAATAAAGCGCCTCACTGCCTTGTCAAAGATCGTAAGCGCTATATGAATATATTTGCAATTTACAAAATAAAAAGAAGGTGCCTGGGGGTGGGGGGGGGGGGGGGGCAGAATGAAGGGAATCTGAATGTGGGAGTGCCCTGTTGGTATATTTACTACCCCAACACTGGTGTCTTCCTTTCCGGAAGCCCCCAAGGGCTGCGCTGGCGCAAAGCTTGGGTGGCAGACTCAGAAATGTAACTCTGTCCCAGAAAACATAATGGTAAGGAACCCACAGGTAATAAAACAGTCTGTGATTGTAAAAACATGAGCTATAAAAAGTCTAGCATTGTAGAAACTGTAATGCAGTTGCCGAGGGGCTGGCTTTACACAAATATGTTCAGTATGACACGCAAGCTGCAGAAATCCTTTGCCAGTGTACATGCATGCTGAGAAAAGTCTGGGCCTTAATGCACACATACTGCAGAAACCCTTGACTATAATATCCTGGTATAGGTGAATGCTCCAAAGGGTCCTTCCGTCAATACTTCACTCCGAAGACCATCATGTGAGGGTCGTGAAGTCTTTGATGACACACAAGTGCGGGCAGGCTTCCCTAAGTCAATAACTACTACTGTTATCCACATTTTAACTGCTATTCAACCTTTGACCCTATCCTGCTCTTGGAGAATGCTTTGAAGCAACCTGTAGGTTGCACAGGTGCTTTCGAGAGTGCTGTGGAAATCGCAGACCCAATCGCAAGTGTCCTGCGGAATCCTTTTGGCGTAATGCAAGTGTCCTGCGGAAACTGCCATCCGTAATACAAGTTTGCATATGAAACTTGATTCATCCAACCATTCATCCATCAATGTTTGCACTTGTTCACCCAATCCGCTCAATAATCCATACTTCCATCCAACCATGGGCTCACAATGGTACTCAGCCCGTGTGTGCGCGAGAGAAGCGGCAAGATTCAAATTGCAATAGGTCTTGCCTTTCATTAAGTTAAAGCCATTTGCTTTGCTATACAATACCATTAGCAAAGCAAATGGCTTTAACTTAATCAAAGGTGTGACCTATTGCATTTCCAATGCTTGTTATTACTTGCAAGCACGACTTTAGTGAGGACAGACCTGCTTTTCAGTCTGCAACACTTGATTTATAGCAGCACAGGTGGCAAATGGAAAACTTTACCTGTATTGATCAGTTTGCAGCTTGTTGTGTTGTAAATTCACATATCCTCGTCCATCTTCCCGGATCTGAGTTAAGTGCACTGTTTCGGATAATAATTCAAAGGTCCCATTTACGATGCACCAGTACACATACACTGTGCTATGTCTTCACATACTTTCCACACTTCACATATTTTTACTCATCCATGTGGCAAAAATATAAACTAGGATGGATTCTTTGTCTTGGAGATTTGTCTACACTAAGCACTAGATGGCAAGAACCTGAATCTACAGCCCTACAGGCTGCAAAGAGATTGTTACAGATAAGTACCGCTTTTATATGTATGTATGTTTATGTTACGTGTATTATGTGTCTGTCTTTACTAAGATGAATATGATGTTATATTAGTCATGCCGTTTCTAATCCATAGTTTCTGCAGTTTTTGTGAGTAGATAGATACCTTTGTTTTCTCTTATGGATACCTCATCTGAATGGCTTATGGCATATCGTTCATCGTCTGTGTGCACAACCTAAAAGCAGGTTTGGACTTTAGTCATACTTGATGTCATAAAGACATTCATGATATGCAGCTCATTTAGAATTGGACTCCGATATCCCCTCTTAGCTAAGGAAAGATGTTATTAAAAATATATATATATATATATATATATATATATATATATATATATATATATATATATATATATATATATATATATATATATATATATATATATATATATATATATATATATATATATATATATATATATATATATATATATATATATATATATATATATATATATATATATATATATATATATATATATATATATATATATATATATATATATATATATATATATATATATATATATATATATATATATATATATATATATATATATATATATATATATATATATATATATATATATTCCCCACTCCAAGCAGAAAGAAGAAGGGTCTGACACAGCCAGGACGTATAATGAGGATTTATTCCAAGGTAGGTTACAAAGCTGAATGTAACATTGGGCAGACGCGGTTCAGCTTTCATCAGTGCCTGTTACGATGTTTGGAGCCTCTCACCTGGTGGCCATTTAGATGTTCTCGTGGCCACTCCTACCATTTTGCTTGGGGCTCCTCCTTAGTTCTTAAAGGAATACTGCAGATCGCGTTGTAGATTCAGACAGGTGCATGCTGGTACTTGCAGTCCTTCTGTGGATCTTCCTTAAGTAAGTAGAGGATCCGCTCGCCCAGTGGCGTCCCAACGATGTGGCCTCCGGACTGCACCCAACCACAGCTGTCTGCGAAGTTGACAAACCTCACTGGAAACCCCTTAACGCTCCCTGCAGTCAATGCTGCTCCTCTCTCCCCACGCAGTGTTGCTTTCACCCTGTGGTGCTTCAGCCTGCGCGAGGGGGCGCCGCGTTTTGCATTAACATACACAAAGTCCATTCAAATTGCTGGCTAACGCGGTGCAGCCAGATCGAGAGGGCGTGTCAGAAGGCCGGTGCCTGCAATACCGGCCAAACATGAGGTCCAAATCCCCACTCCAAGCAGAAAAAAGAAGGGTCTGACACAGCCAGGACGTATAAAGAGGATTTATTCCAAGGTAGGTTACAACGCTGAATGTAACATTGGGCAGACGCGTTTCAGCGGTTCAGCTTTCATCAGTGCCTGTTACGATGTTTGGAGCCTCTCACCTGGTGGCCATTTAGATGTTCTCGTGGCCACTCCTACCATTTTGCTTGGGGCTCCTCCTTAGTTCTTAAAGGAATACTGCAGATCGCGTTGTAGATTCAGACAGGTGCATGCTGGTACTTGCAGTCCTTCTGTGGATCTTCCTTAAGTAAGTAGAGGATCCGCTCGCCCAGTGGCGTCCCAACGATGTGGCCTCCGGACTGCCCCCAACCACAGCTGTCTGCGAAGTTGACAAACCTCACTGGAAACCCCTTAACGCTCCCTGCAGTCAATGCTGCTCCTCTCTCCCCACGCAGTGTTGCTTGCAGGCACCGGCCTTCTGACACGCCCTCTCGATCTGGCTGCACCGCGTTAGCCAGCAATTTGAATGGACTTTGTGTATATATATATATATATATATATATATATATATATATATATATTTACACGAAGTAACCTTTTTCTTCCACGGTTCATTACCTTCAGAAACAGGAACGGAGTCCAGTTATTTTGTGCTGTATCTTTTATTATTTCATTTGCTTTGTGCGCTGTGCCGCCATGACGTGTTTTGGCCTGTGCAGGCCTTGATCATATATATATAATTTTTTCTGTTCCTCGGATTGAATTAGGACTAAATACGTGTGTTGGCTTTTGTTATCTGATTGTTTTTTTGCCACTAGTTTGATAGAACATTCATGTGTGTACTACTGGACACTAGAGTTCTTTTCTTTTTGAAATAAGATGAAACTATTCTGTGAATATATAATTTACGTAAATGGGTCGCGACACTGCTCGTCATGCTGCAAATAACCCCAAAGGATTCTGGATAGTGTAGTGGCTACGGTGAGTACGCCTACGCCACGAGTATATAGAAATATAATGCCATCCCTGGACACGTGTTTCGAGGTAATTGCCTCTCGTCATTTACCCCTTTGGGGTTATTTGCAGCATGACGAGCAGTGTCGCGACCCATTTACGTAAATTACTAATAGCTCATTCGAGCGACTTTGGCTGACGAGCCCGGTGTCTGCACCTGCGCGCCTTGGAAGGTATTTTACCTATATATATGGCAGTCATCGGCACCCCGCATACCTACCTGCTCCCTGCTGACGAGAGGCAATTACCTCGAAACACGTGTCCAGGGATGGCATTATATTTCTATATACTCGTGGCGTAGGCGTACTCACCGTAGCCACTACACTATCCAGAATCCTTTGGGGTTATTTGCAGCATGACGAGCAGTGTCGCGACCCATTTACGTAAATTACTAATAGCTCATTCGAGCGACTTTGGCTGACGAGCCCGGTGTCTGCACCTGCGCGCCTTGGAAGGTATTTTACCTATATATATGGCAGTCATCGGCACCCCGCATACCTACCTGCTCCCTGCTGACGAGAGGCAATTACCTCGAAACACGTGTCCAGGGATGGCATTATATTTCTATATACTCGTGGCGTAGGCGTACTCACCGTAGCCACTACACTATCCAGAATCCTTTGGGGTTATTTGCAGCATGACGAGCAGTGTCGCGACCCATTTACGTAAATTACTAATAGCTCATTCGAGCGACTTTGGCTGACGAGCCCGGTGTCTGCACCTGCGCGCCTTGGAAGGTATTTTACCTATATATATGGCAGTCATCGGCACCCCGCATACCTACCTGCTCCCTGCTGACGAGAGGCAATTACCTCGAAACACGTGTCCAGGGATGGCATTATATTTCTATATACTCGTGGCGTAGGCGTACTCACCGTAGCCACTACACTATCCAGAATCCTTTGGGGTTATTTGCAGCATGACGAGCAGTGTCGCGACCCATTTACGTAAATTACTAATAGCTCATTCGAGCGACTTTGGCTGACGAGCCCGGTGTCTGCACCTGCGCGCCTTGGAAGGTATTTTACCTATATATATGGCAGTCATCGGCACCCCGCATACCTACCTGCTCCCTGCTGACGAGAGGCAATTACCTCGAAACACGTGTCCAGGGATGGCATTATATTTCTATATACTCGTGGCGTAGGCGTACTCACCGTAGCCACTACACTATCCAGAATCCTTTGGGGTTATTTGCAGCATGACGAGCAGTGTCGCGACCCATTTACGTAAATTACTAATAGCTCATTCGAGCGACTTTGGCTGACGAGCCCGGTGTCTGCACCTGCGCGCCTTGGAAGGTATTTTACCTATATATATGGCAGTCATCGGCACCCCGCATACCTACCTGCTCCCTGCTGACGAGAGGCAATTACCTCGAAACACGTGTCCAGGGATGGCATTATATTTCTATATACTCGTGGCGTAGGCGTACTCACCGTAGCCACTACACTATCCAGAATCCTTTGGGGTTATTTGCAGCATGACGAGCAGTGTCGCGACCCATTTACGTAAATTACTAATAGCTCATTCGAGCGACTTTGGCTGACGAGCCCGGTGTCTGCACCTGCGCGCCTTGGAAGGTATTTTACCTATATATATGGCAGTCATCGGCACCCCGCATACCTACCTGCTCCCTGCTGACGAGAGGCAATTACCTCGAAACACGTGTCCAGGGATGGCATTATATTTCTATATACTCGTGGCGTAGGCGTACTCACCGTAGCCACTACACTATCCAGAATCCTTTGGGGTTATTTGCAGCATGACGAGCAGTGTCGCGACCCATTTACGTAAATTACTAATAGCTCATTCGAGCGACTTTGGCTGACGAGCCCGGTGTCTGCACCTGCGCGCCTTGGAAGGTATTTTACCTATATATATGGCAGTCATCGGCACCCCGCATACCTACCTGCTCCCTGCTGACGAGAGGCAATTACCTCGAAACACGTGTCCAGGGATGGCATTATATTTCTATATACTCGTGGCGTAGGCGTACTCACCGTAGCCACTACACTATCCAGAATCCTTTGGGGTTATTTGCAGCATGACGAGCAGTGTCGCGACCCATTTACGTAAATTACTAATAGCTCATTCGAGCGACTTTGGCTGACGAGCCCGGTGTCTGCACCTGCGCGCCTTGGAAGGTATTTTACCTATATATATGGCAGTCATCGGCACCCCGCATACCTACCTGCTCCCTGCTGACGAGAGGCAATTACCTCGAAACACGTGTCCAGGGATGGCATTATATTTCTATATACTCGTGGCGTAGGCGTACTCACCGTAGCCACTACACTATCCAGAATCCTTTGGGGTTATTTGCAGCATGACGAGCAGTGTCGCGACCCATTTACGTAAATTACTAATAGCTCATTCGAGCGACTTTGGCTGACGAGCCCGGTGTCTGCACCTGCGCGCCTTGGAAGGTATTTTACCTATATATATGGCAGTCATCGGCACCCCGCATACCTACCTGCTCCCTGCTGACGAGAGGCAATTACCTCGAAACACGTGTCCAGGGATGGCATTATATTTCTATATACTCGTGGCGTAGGCGTACTCACCGTAGCCACTACACTATCCAGAATCCTTTGGGGTTATTTGCAGCATGACGAGCAGTGTCGCGACCCATTTACGTAAATTACTAATAGCTCATTCGAGCGACTTTGGCTGACGAGCCCGGTGTCTGCACCTGCGCGCCTTGGAAGGTATTTTACCTATATATATGGCAGTCATCGGCACCCCGCATACCTACCTGCTCCCTGCTGACGAGAGGCAATTACCTCGAAACACGTGTCCAGGGATGGCATTATATTTCTATATACTCGTGGCGTAGGCGTACTCACCGTAGCCACTACACTATCCAGAATCCTTTGGGGTTATTTGCAGCATGACGAGCAGTGTCGCGACCCATTTACGTAAATTACTAATAGCTCATTCGAGCGACTTTGGCTGACGAGCCCGGTGTCTGCACCTGCGCGCCTTGGAAGGTATTTTACCTATATATATGGCAGTCATCGGCACCCCGCATACCTACCTGCTCCCTGCTGACGAGAGGCAATTACCTCGAAACACGTGTCCAGGGATGGCATTATATTTCTATATACTCGTGGCGTAGGCGTACTCACCGTAGCCACTACACTATCCAGAATCCTTTGGGGTTATTTGCAGCATGACGAGCAGTGTCGCGACCCATTTACGTAAATTACTAATAGCTCATTCGAGCGACTTTGGCTGACGAGCCCGGTGTCTGCACCTGCGCGCCTTGGAAGGTATTTTACCTATATATATGGCAGTCATCGGCACCCCGCATACCTACCTGCTCCCTGCTGACGAGAGGCAATTACCTCGAAACACGTGTCCAGGGATGGCATTATATTTCTATATACTCGTGGCGTAGGCGTACTCACCGTAGCCACTACACTATCCAGAATCCTTTGGGGTTATTTGCAGCATGACGAGCAGTGTCGCGACCCATTTACGTAAATTATTCTGTGAATATATAACACATCTGAATGCAATACATGTGTACGCTCACCTACCCAGCCGCCTTCCAGGTGGCCCATCCCAGAAGCCCCTGTTGACCTTGGAGAGGTGCGAGTAAAGACACTCCTGAACAGGCCACACCAGGCACATGTGAAGCAATATATGATTCCTGTCTCCCAAGACTTCGCTGGAGCATGTAGCAACACCGTCAGCTGTCAGAGAAAAAGTGTCACAGAAAGAGTAAAACTTTGATTTTTGGAATTGCCGAGGCATAGTGTACACCTATGAAGTGATTTCTTTGAGCCAATTTCTTGTAGAAGGGTAACATTCTCAACTTCACATTCAAAAGTCTCGTTTCGTGATTTTAAGGTGTCTATTTAAAAACCTGAAACACCCCATCGTGAGGAAGATAGTTACTGAAGTTTTTTTCCCCAAAAATTACTGCTGGTATGTTGTCTGCCCTAGAACAATGGTATGCCGTTATTTGCATAGCACGTTTTCACCTCTTGTGGCTTTGTCACTCATTTGAAGCTGGTACATTTTTTATGTGGCTGGTTTTAAGTAAGGACATCAGGTTGGGCAATCAGTTACGGAAGACCTTTGAGTACTAAAAGGAAGGTAAACAAAAGTGCACCTTGTTTCCCTCCCTTGTTTTGAGTAAAAAAAAAAAAAGAAACTGGCATTACTCCTAGCAAGTAGATGGTCAGAGGGCTGCTCATATGTTCTTACAAGATGGTCACCGTTTTTTTTTCTTTTTTTTTATTAATGGCTTACATCCTGTAAATAGTGCTCCACCCCCAGAGAGCTGGATTGGTTCTGTGAAGATGAGCATTTTCCACATTGTAAGAGTTTTGCAATACTGATTTTTTTTTTTTTAAGAAGCTTAAGGAACTTCCCCAAAGACAGAATCTTAGCTTGACTGAAGCCTGAAGACCAAAACATCCTTTAATTCTTAACCTCTAATTCCTCAGAGTAGCGCCATATGTTCTGTATAGGTACACTGAGAGTACAGTCTGTGGAGAAGAACAGATGCTGGCCCACCAAACGTTTACTTTGACATTGACTTGATAACTTGCAAATTGATATCTTGCATGCCTTCTCATACCGCTCATAAATCTGCATTACCATGACTGGCATGACATAGTTTAAATGTTGTCTACTTATCTCTGGTGAATTCAAGGACTAACTACTCAAGGCATATATTTACATTAATGTAAGGGTCTTGCAGAATGCCTGGGGCATATATTTTTGGGGGGATAAAATACTGAAAGGCGATTGCAATGTTTTCTTCAGTAATGTTTATGCAGCTGTTCAAGTATTCACTTTGGTTAAACTGGTGTACTCCTGGCCATGTTTTCCTTTTCCCCACCTCCCATAATCCCCATCCCCTCCCTTTTCAGCACATTTTCACTGGATTTGTTTTGTCCTGTAGAACAGATAGTTCAATAACAAATTTGTCTGGACTCTGAATTAATCATAGGTATGCCTTTGTGCCGCTCATCGATGAGGGGAGTGAGGAAGAGGAGGATGAGGAGCAAATGGCAAATGAAGGCATCGGTAAGTACAAAGTTGTGTGCTGACCTTGGCCCTAATGCAAGATACCCTTCTATTACAAGAAAATAGAAAAATACTGACTTGTGTCAACAGAACTAGAATAAATTGTAGTTGGATATATATAGCGCTTACGACCCCTGACGAGGTGTTGAAGCACTTTGCGGCGAGTAACCCGCAACTCCAGATCCCGTGGTTAGCCCAGTGGTTCTTGTGATTAGTCTAAACTACTGTTCTTTGAGGCAAATGTGAGCTTTGAAATACCTTATTTATGTGACTCTGCGGATAGCTGACCTCCTACAGCTTGTAGCATCTTGTAGACGGAAGGAATTATGGGGGACTGTCTGTATAAATGGTTTGATTGATTTACAGTTTGAAGCCATTGTATTTTATCTATAGGCCCCCTGATAGCATCAGTTCAGTTTAGTAGCAGCTGAGATCCAGATGTACATACAACTGGTGGCAAAATACTAGTTGCAATTTGCGACCAGTATATATGCAACCAGTGTGGTAATTTGCAAACTGACCTATGTACTAATAAGTCTGTTCGCAAATTACCTATTCGTAGTAGGTTGCAATTCGACCTACCTCCTGAATATTAATGAGGTAGGTCGCAAATTGAAACCCACTGTGAATCTCGGCTAACACTGGGATGGTGGCCTGCTGGGGTCGGCAGACCACCATGTCTGATTGCTTTTTGATAAATTAATTTTTTTTGTTTTATTAAATGCTGTCCATTTAAGAACTAACGTTTTATGGGTTTTCTTTTTATTTTATATTTTTTATTTTATAAGTCAACGCATTGGTCAATTTTTTAACATTCATAAAGGGAAAGGGATTTGTAGTTGGTAAAGTATTAATGTTTTGCTACCAGAATTCGTTCGCAAAATATTAATACATACCATTATAATTCGGTATGTGGTAAAGATGTCCTAAACACTCCTCTTCCAAATAATGAATCAGTATTTAGTTGCACCACCAAATTGCGATTCTGTGACGTGTTACTAAATTGCAGTTTGGATTTCATATATCCGAAAATGTTGTTTTGTGAAATCAGAAAGCTTATTACATCTGTCCCTTAGTCATTACTGTTTGTCAACTTGCACTGTGTGAATTGAAGCGGTTACCTGAAACTGCTTCGTTGTGAACTGGAATCACTGTGGGTAAAAGCTGGTGCCACAAGATTCACGCTGATCTTTGAGTAATGGTTGGAACTAGTGCTGCATTTGTTTGGCAGCACTGTGGACCAAAGAGAAAGCTTTTAACTACCAAGGGGGGGGTAGGGATGTATGAAAATAAGTGCCCAGGCCCAAAGTTTTGTTCAGAATACTGTAGCCGTATGTCGGTGATCCTGAGGACAAAGGCTGCATAATCTTGATTCCATCTCTCTCGTGTATCTTTCTTCCACCTACTGGCACTCCCTGCTCATTTAGCTCACTCTTTCAGGTTTTTTACATTCCTGCTTTTTTCTTTTTCTCTTTGCCTCCTTCTTTCCTCCTTTGTTTTTTCCGCTTACCTGCTCTGGGTCAAAATCTGATGAAAAAAACAAATAAGTGCTGATCCCCAAATATTAGTGCTGGTGCACCCTACCTGCAACCACTTGCTCAAATTCAGTTAGTGTGTGTGTGTACCTCAATGAACAAGCTTGGAATAGAACAGGAGCTAGGTTATCTGTAAATAATGAAACCACAGACCCACCGTGTGTAGCAGTAACCGCAACACCGGAGGTGTTGTACTAGGATGTGAAAAAGAAACTACGGCTTTTAATGTTCTTTCGTTTAAAATCCCCTCAGTTGGGATAATGTCTGACCTTTGTCTTGGCCATTCCGAAATCCTGGTTTTCCTTTTCAGCCATAGATGTTCTGTTAGGGTTTGGATCGTTGCCTTGTTGCTTGATCCATTTTGGCTGTTGGACAGATGGTGTCACATTTTCATTGAAAATGTGCTGGGGAAGAGAGAAATTCATGATAGACTTAATGATTGTGAGGCGTCCAGGTCCTGAGACTCCAAAACATGCCCATATCACCACCTCTCCTCACCAAGCTCGGTGGTTGTTATGAGGTCCAAAAGCTAACCCATAGTGTATAACTTCACCTGTCCTAAAGGGTTATGGTTTATGAACCTTAGCTAAGAAACCTCCACAAGATAAGTGGATTATGCAACTATGGGTATGGAGTCACTTTTGTGAAGTAGAATTCTGTGCTTGACAAAGTCATAAATGTAATCTTACTGGACAACAAATTAACCTGAATTAGTAGGCAACAATATATTTATTGATGACGGGGAGAGGAATATACCAATAGATAGTGTTGGACATCAATTCTCATATTAGTAGGAGGCTCAATTTAGTAACGAAAAGTTTAATTTTTAAAAAAAAAATTATAGTAATATTTTTTTTTTATTTTACAGAGTTTTATATAGCACGAACTTGACCCGAATAGGGTATCCGAGCGCTTTACATAGCACCAGTTGCATTACATGAGGACACATTCATTTTTGTTAGGCACAGGGAGATTAAGTGATTTGCCCAGAATCACAGGATGTTCAACATCATTGCCTAGACTCGAGCCTAGTTCCCCAGATTCGAGGTCGACTGCCCTAGCCGTTAGGCCAGCTCCTCTTTCCTAATAATAATAATTATTACTTATCAGCTTCAAGTTTAGTTTTTCATCCAACACAGGTTTAGCCGTATCAGGGCACGCCACCTAGGGCTTTCTCAAGGCTTTCCAGATACGATAATTTCAATAAGAAAGGTCACTTCTTTAAAACAGCACATCCAGGCAGTGGTGAGGAAACTATGATGGGTTTCTATATGATATTGAAATGGTTTTCTGTTGCTAAAAGAGAATTCCTGTGGTTCCTTGAAAGTGTCAAGCAGATCTTTATTTACAATTATAGGTTGCGGTAGTCCCATAGGCAATACAATTGAATACAGAGTGTGCATTTGACTTTGAGCAATAAAAGTCTGCACCAGTGCTTGATTTTTGCTATATGCTGATCTCCCAGAGTAGGGTCACCCCAGTGGATAGGGAGCCAACCGTGAAGAAATTAGTGGTGAGGGTGCGAGGTGAGTGTAGTAGCACAAGACAAATCACATCTAAGGACACTAAAGTGTGTAACATCACATTGTATTGTGTAGTGTATTTAGTAGAACTGTGTGATTTCTTTGACAAGATGAACTGGGCTGGACATTGATTTTTTTGTTGTGTCTGTGGTTAATTGATGAGTGCTGAGGTCAAGCACCTCGCATTACCTCCCTGAGAAGCCTGTAACTGCTCGCAGTTGCTCCCCTGAGTCAAGTGCCGAAAGGGGTTGTACTTGGCCCAGTTTACAGAACCATAGTAACAGGAGCCCCAGGCCACCACTGACAAACGATCCCAATCCCTACAGTTGGCACCCTGTAGCCCCATATTTCTGCCCTTTGTTCCCCACCTCCTCCACACGCTGTCTGGCAGTAACTATCCACAATATGCAGGGGCTTGACAGACAACCCATGCAAGCAATTGTAAACTATGAAAAACACGTTCAAGCCAAGGGATGAATGCAGCTGATCCCCTTGGAAATATTATTTCATTTTTTTACCAAATTGATGCAGGAGGTCTACTAGACAGCTGAAACTCTCTGTACCCAGATCTAAGACAAGAGCCCAGAACATTTTATAAGAATAACACCTGAACGGTTTTGGTATACTCTCACCACACTCTGTACAGTTCCACCAAGATCCCTCCCAGGGTCATCCATCCAGAAAACCCCAATAGTTAGAAATTTCACAACAAAAAGGAGAAGCACTCTAATATAAGTTTTAAAAACTCAACATATGGCCTCATATCTCAAAGAGAGTCAGGGAAGTTATATAGAAATTACAATCATTAACAGCAAACATTATGGAACATATCTATTTGGAGCGTTCATTCTTTATTTCTTTGCTTGCACTTAAAATAGAGAGAAGGACGCAGCCAAAGTGTTTCGGCCCTAGGCATGGTGACTTCTTCAGAGCTGGTAAAAAACATATAAGACAAAAGCTTAAAGCAAAACAGACAGTGCAAACACAAGTTGTAAATTATAAACTGATATGTGCACACAGATGTGACATTATACACAACACTTTAAAAACAACATTCAACAGACAACGCACAGATGCATCCGTTCTGATATTGGCACATGTAAAGCATATTAAACAGAAACATTATAGAGCACATAAATATCTTACATATTATGTAGGATGTAGTTGGAAGAAACACATACAACATAGTAGAAATTAAGTGTTAAATTTAAACAAAACTGCAATCATAAGCAGAATGCATTTATAGATATTACAGTTTAATAACTGAGCATCTCAGTTAAATAATCAAAGACCTGCCACTCTGAAATAGTCAAAACATTGCTTTAACCCCTTCGACGCGCATGACGGAGCGGTTCCGTCATGCACGTCAGTTGCGCTGTGCGCATGACGGAACCGCTCCGTCAAGGCCCCGCCCGCGCACAGAACCTTCAGCGTGGCGCGGAAATCCGCGCCGCGCTGAAGGGGTTAAGTTTTTAAACGTATCAGTTGTTAATAAACAAAAATTGTTTTTGGAAACCCACAAGGATTCCATTTCCACATTATGCAAAGATACCACTACTCCAACAGAGATAAAACCCCTAGAAAGTATAGAGCTAAGACTAAAGGCACCCACTAGACGATCAGTTAGTATATTTTGTTTACCACAAAGTTTAGAAGTATGTTGGAAACCATAAGATGATACCTGGCACAGAGTTGGTTTCAAATCCCTTCAATGTATATTCCTTGAACAAAAAAAGGGGATGTGTACTATATAAGCAAAAGTAGCCGGCTTAACTGATTGTATTTTAGTTGGACAGATTTTCATTTATACTACTTTTCGATTAGAACCAGTCAAATACTAGGAAAGGACAAGACGAATAATATATGCATAAAAGATGTGTACAATAGTAGAGTGTCCCACACAAGAGAAACCAAGTGATGCAGTAGAGAGGAGAAAACTGCTTACCATATAGCATTTGGGGTTTGGCCTAAAATTCAAGCCAAAGAGTTTCCAGAATTGAAAAAACGTAAGAAAACTCTCAAATCTCGAGTCCCTACGAAAAAACAACAATAAACAAATGTTTCACACTCGCTGTATTGTTTAGATAGCAACAAATTCAATTAAGGACAAGTAGTATGCTCTCCAAGTGAAACTGGTATATTCGAAGTTATTGTACACCAAAACTCAAAAGGTCTAGCTCAACAATATCAGGCATAGCTTTCATTGCCAGTCAAATGGTAAGGTGGATGCACTCTTGTCTATATATCATATGAGGCAATGCAGCATACAGAATGTATACAATCTTAAAGGGAAACGCGTGCAAGCTGCACAATCGGTCGGGTGTATTTTGCAATGCAGAGAAGCCCATACTGCATCATTACTTGGAAACGTTAATCATCCAACATTAGAAGATATGTTAATTGAATGTCACATTGTGTGCTCCTAAATACAAAAGCACAGGTACCCGAATTCCTGCAATAATTACAGAAATGCCACCGAAGCACGTACTCGCACTTGGCCTGTCAGGAACTACACAGGTCTCTAAGTTGTTATCGTTTAAATAAAAAAAAAAATTAAAAAAAAAGCCCTCCCGAAACTCAATATCGGTCATTTATGTTTTTGAGTGCAGACACGTTCATAGTGTCACAATCACATGTACTATCAATCATGCTGCTCTCAATAGAAAACAATAATAACTCCTTGTCACACTAGCTCTCTTTGTATACGGAGGCACAGGAAACAGAGTGTCTGCTATATTTACAGAGTACAAAAACCCCAGCCCGAAGCACCAACCAGGTGTGTACTTAAACATAAATTACTAACATACTAAATAAAGCATGACAGCTCCTACTCTAAATGCAATAGCTATTGAATTGCACTTGCACGAGTTGAAAGACCCAAAACTCATCAACTTTTGTCCATTTGGCTGTTATATAATATATTCACAACAAATAAAGTACAGAAGAAAACCATGAGTAAGTTAGAATGTCCTAGATTAAACCTTTTAGCCTCTTACCCGCTGTCCAATTCCAATCAACGGTCTAACCTTCTCCAAGATATGCACCACAAACATAACGTTTGCAATTTCCAGCCACCATTTAAATACCCGCTGTCCGTTACATTAAGACATTTCACCCGCACCACGGAAGACTTTTTTTGACTCCAAAAAGTACAGCGGCCATATTGTAAGGACACACAAATTAATCAAATATCTAAAGTTATATGGCTCTGGGTTTTTACAAATTATCTTTTATAGCAAACAATCATTAAAAAGCAGACGATATTACAAACAGTTCGTCATATATAAAGTGCCGGGCTTCAAACATATAATATAGACTAACCTTAGTATCCACAGGATGAGTAGGCGTGTTACCTGGATGAACGGCAGCCATTTTAGAATGTCAAATAACACTAGTTTTCTATACGTACAGCGAGTATCTCTAACACGCCCCAATAGCCATACTGTCTTTAGTGTGACTGCAGTTTACATGAGTAGTGGCCATCTTGAGACGATAAGTAACACAAATCTCTCACCCCAAGAACAAATTTGCAGAGCTTAATAGTCATGCAGGCCTCCAGGTGAATGGCAGCCATCTTAAAGTGGTACATTCTACTAGTGTCTTGTATAAAAGGCGAGTATCTCTGCCAAGCAACATTAGTCATATTGTCTAAAGCTTAGCCAAATGGCGGCCAACCAAAAACAGTACGAAGCACTAATCTTGCATGCAGTGAACAAAACCACAGAGCCGCATACTCATATATGCCTCCAACAGATTGCTAATTGTACTCTAAGAATATATTTCATCCAAGTCATAGGGCCCGATTACGATGCCGTAGAAAACGGCTCCGACCCTCGCTCGGAGCTGTTCCTACGGCATTGTAATTGGCTGTTCAGATTCCTTTCCTTTCTTCTCCTATGTGTCAGTTTGGCATTAAAAAAATCTACTTTCTAATACAACACAACATATAACTACAAAACTAGTACTTTTATCAACTGCTGGACAACATTAGTTGTGTATGCCATTATTTGTTCTTGTAGTAGAATATACATAGGAATTACCAGCAGGAAACTTAGATTTAGAATAGCGGAACGTGTTAGGTCAAGCCGCAAAAGAGATACTGCCTACCCTTTGTCCTCCCATGTATGTAATAGACAAGTAACATCCCTTTAAGTTTCATGGGATTGATGTTGTGACAGCTGATGCTCATGGTGGGGATAGAGAACGTTCCCTAAGACAATGTGAAGCAAAATGGATATCCTGTTACGAACGGTTGAATTTGGTTAGAATAGATAACATGAATTCCATCATTTCCTATGAACTTCCTTTTTTTTTGTTTTCAGATTCTCTTCAGATGTATAACATCTTACATGCAGGTTCTGGTAGAAGAATGTTCAGAATGACAAACAGATCCTGACACACAATTTGTCATTTTTCTGGATTTGTTGTCTGTACTTTCTGTGCGAATTGTTATGCTTGGTGTTGTGGGCTATCTTACCTTACAAGAGAATCAGCACAAGTTTGAACGTCAGGTTGGTCACTATCTGCTCAAATTCTAATCACACTTGCCTATCCTGGGAGTGCTGTTATGTTGGTTGCACCTTGATTGTTCTGGTTTGTTCCTTTTATAAGATAACTTGCCATTTTAAGATAGCTGCCATTTGTTGAAGCTGCTTACACACTTTTTCTTTGGCAACACCTAGACTTAGGTGCAAAATATTCTTAGAGTACGAACAGTCATCTTGTGGAGACATAGATGATTATGAGGCTCTGTGGTATTGTTCATTGCATGCAAGACTAGTGCTTCGTACCGTCTCTGGGATATGGGGCCCTATGTTGATTTCTTTTCATTTTTTTCAATTATATTAGAGTGCTCAATTTTGCTGTGAAAAGAACCCAGAATATAGCAACCCCTGTCCGTGCACCCAGATACATTGCCTAAAAACGTAATGTGTAACCTTTACTCCCCCAATTTCATACTCGGTGGTGTACGGTAGCTTTACATTTTCAAAGAGTGAGTGCTCTTTTCCATTTCCTAGCTCTTTTGGACTGAATGTTTTTCAGGCAATGGTGTGTTCATGGTTCCCACGTGCTCTGTGTACTCCAAACATATATACTTGCCTTAAGCACTTATGGTTCCTTTCAGAGACATTTCTCAGAAACTATTTTTTATTTTTAAAACATATCTTATCTTTAGGATAGTGTCCACTGCATTTTCGGGACAGTTCACAAATCAGTTTCTTACTGCAGTACTTGTGTGGTTGCAAGGACTGCAGGTTTTGGCTGGTACACATCCGGCAATAGATTCCACAAACTTCCAGCTTGTACTTTATTATCAAAAATGTTATACTTGGGGGTGTGGCTTAGGAGCCGACCAAGATGGCAGCTCACTAGCGGAGCTCCGAGTCAGGTTCACTAAATAACCCCATAATTTGTACAAATCTACGTTCCTGCTGATACCTTGACACAGACGAAAGGGTAAAGGCACCACGAGACAGCGACAGGACCCGGAACAGCGGTAAACAGAACATTCAGAGTTACTTCACGGGAGAGTCTGAGCCGCATCAGCTAACGGGACAGAGGCCGCAGGAAAGAAACGGCAACCCGCTGCAAAGAAAGAAAAACCACATCACCAGAATGAAGTAGTAAGAAGAGTGGTGAGCATCTGTAGCACCCCCCATTCTCCTATACCCATCCGGTAGCTGTCTGGTACCGCAAGGAATCAGTGGCGATTGAAACCCACTCTGGAGACAGAGACGGACCTCTGGGTGGTGACAGACCCCGTCCTAACCGGAGAAGGAGGCAGGCCCGATGCATCGAAAATCATGGAAATACATTGGGGCAGGCCGGGCCCAATGAGCGAGTGCAGTCGGTGAGCCGAGAGGCAGCCTACGCAGATACACAGGATCAGCAGAACGGAGCAGTAACGGCGACACAAACTGACGGAGGGGTGGAAGAGAAAGGTGCAGCCTCACAGAGAAACAATAGGAAAATATCTAACTACAGGAGGGCTAGAAGAAAGCTAGCTGCGCCGTTCGTCCAGACGTCTGTAAAATCGGACCTGCTTGACAAGGTCACTATGTCCTGAGACTGGTAATCAGAAGAGCCTAACCATGAGCCTAAAATAACGCTGGTAGTAAGAGGAAGGACCTGTGGTACAGTGAGCCTGGGAGGACTGGAGGCAGGGGATTGGCCCATACTCTGTCCTCCGCAAGTTCGTGGATCCCGATGCCCGGCAGAAGCAGGGGGCCCAGGACTGAACTGAGACAATATTGGAAGACCCACTTAGCCCCCACAGATCGCATGAGTAGCTGCAGGTGGCGACCAACTGGCACTACAATGACGAACAGAACCCCTAAGGAGACATAGGTAGGGGGCAGTGGGCCCTTTTCTATGTCTGAAGCTAGCACCCCCCTTGCTATTATGTCTGCCCTGTAAGTGAAGGGCGAAGAGAGGTACTGGAGGGACACCAACATATGAGGAGCGACAGAGGCAGGATTTCCTGATCTTGGGGTAGGGAATTACAGAGGCCCAGTGAGCTACCATTGATAGTAATTGTGTCTGAGACGCAAAGCTGCCGGATAAGGCCTGAAGGACAATCTGGGGCGCAGACCAACAAAATGGACAAATACGTGGTCCCCATGCAGACTATAGGGGCCTCAGGGCAACAGATAGAGGAGCCAGCAGAACCTTCATTAAGTGCGATAATGGCAGCAATTACAGACCTGAAAGGGGTGATCAAACCCAAACTAAATGCGGTGACACTAGACGTGAACCTACTTTGAGCAGACTTTCATAAAATCTCTTACAAAGTCACAGCAGCAGAGGCTAACGTGGTCCACCGACAGACTACTATGAAGCGCCTCGATGAGCAAGCGCAGAGCCTTACGAAGAAGTTATGGTGGCAAGATTGGAGGACCAGGAGGGAGGCACGCAGGAACAATTTTAGAGTGGTGGGGGTCCCTGAGGGAGCGGAAGTACCAAGTATCTACTTATTCCTGGAGGACCTGATTCTTTACTAGCCTTAAGCCGACGCGCCTCTCCAAATATTTTACGATTGAACATGCACACAGAACATCACTCCCTAAGCCAAAACCTGGACCACCACCCAGAACGATTACAGCCCAGATCTTAAACTACCGTAATAGAGACGCTATACTATAGGCAGCGTGATTGCATAAGGATCTTCAATATGAAAATACGGTTCTTCCTGGACTTTACACTACAGGTCAAGTGTCAGAGATGAACTTTTGAAGCAGTTAAGAGAGAACTACATAGCAAAGACATCAAATATATGATTATATTCACAGCACAATTGAGAACTTTGGCAGAAGGAAAAACCTGGCACTATAGCGCTCCAGAGGAGGTCTAGGAATGGCTGGAGGGTTGGCGTCTGGTGAGACATATGCCCCCGTGAGACAGGAGACGGGACCTCCAAAGGATCGGTAGGAAGAGACGATGGAGGGAACAGTGGATAATGTCTGATGGGAGAGGATTAGCAGGGGATGTCGGAGTGCAATGAGGCTGCACATACACACACCAAATGTTGGTGAACATTGTGGCTTCTGGCTCCCATGTACAATGACTGCAGAGACTTGGCCTATATCCTCTTTAAACAACTCTATGGGGTATGGGAGAAGAGGTCGGAGGTTGGGTGGTGTGCACGGGGGAGCGATTAACTACCAGACCAATACGTTATCAGCAGGAAAAGTATTAAGACCGATAGACTGGTAGATGAACAGGTGAACGATAATAGTTCCATGCCCTAATCGGCACTTGCCTACCCTGTTCTAATTACTAAGGTTAAAGGGGTGAAAGGAGCTCTGCAAGTTGGGGAGGTGGGTGGTTTATTAACCCGCCTGGCAGGGAGGGGGTGTTACACAGTTGAGGATTTCAGTATTGCTCCCAAGGTTACAGAACTGTTATTAGTTTACTATCGAAATGTCTTGTTGCAGAACAACATGAGTGTCCAATACAGGGGGAGGGTGGCTTTGGAGGGGTGACTCCTCCTACTGCTCAACAAGTGACAAATAGGTACGGCAGATAAAGGGCTAACAGAAGAGATATGGACTCCCAAGCAGATGTTAATAACCTGAGTAAACCGCGCCATGGGGAACACTAGCCTAAGAATCCTGTCTTAGAATGTAAATGGGTTAGGTAATCGAATTAAGCGGACAGTAGTGCTACAATATCTACGTGGACTTACCTCTGGCATTTGATTATTCCAGGAAACACTCCTGGAGGACAACAGATACACAGCGTTAAATAGGGATACAAACTTATAGTACATGCAGGGTTCACCACAGGATCGTGGGCTGGTGGGTAGACTATCTAGGGCCGCCCTCCCATTGGCAGTGGGACGGGTCTGAGATGAATTCCTCGGGAGATATGTGGCACTGATCGGGACTTGGAAAGGACTGGTCCTAAATATATTCTCGATATATATACCTCCAACTCTGCATACGGACACATTACCTGCATTGGGCACCCTACTGGTCGATCTTCCTTTAGGGATCCTCGTATTGGGGGGACACATTAATGCAACCATGGAACCAGAGAGGAATAGGGAGTCCAAACCGAATAAAGGAAGGGGGACAAAACCATTAAAGGCATTTGTGGAGCCCATGGAGATGACAGACCTATAGCGCCTACACAACCCCCAGGCAAGGCAATACTCATACTACTCGGCTGTACACAGCAGTTACTCCTGCCTGAACCACATTTTGATGCATGTGGAGAGCGCTAGGTTGTTCTGAAATGCAACGCAAAAAGCACGAGGTATATCGGATCATTCACCAGTGGAAGTGTTACTCCAAGGCCCAACGAGAACAAACGCACTGTCACCCAGAATAGATTCTTGGGTTTTTAAAGATAGAGAACTTGTAGGTCAGATTAGAGAAAGGACAGGACTGTACTTTCAAGATAATGAAGGGTCAGTAGACTCAGCATGCACCCCGTGGGAAGCATTCAAATCGGTGATACGAGGATATGTACGAGTGCTGTTAGGGGGCCACAGGAAGAAACAGAGACTCCGTTGTGATACTTTGGAGGGGGGAAATAGCTAAGTTGGAAGCACAGGCATTATCGGGGAAGGAATCTGCCCCACTGATTATGCATCGCATTGGTCTCAAGCAGCAGGAAATAAAAGAACTGGCAGAAAATGCATCTAGGACACTAGTTTTAGCATCACAAAGGCGGCTCTATGATTTGCCGAATAAAGGTAATATAATGATAGCCTGGTTAAAAGTGAGAGACGGGGAAAGGAGCTGGGTGGTAGAAATTCGAGACACTGGGGGAAAGGTATACACAGTGAGAGAAGAGATAGCGAAGGCCTTTGCAGACTATTATGAAGGAATATATTCCTCCAAGCCCATTAGGACGGAGGACGACTGCCAAGAACTATTCAAAGACGCCTGACTCCCTACTTTAACTAACAAAGACAGAGAAGATATGGTGAAGGACTTTACTGTTGGGAAGATAACAGGGGCTATAAGAGGACCTGCAGGCCGGAAAGGCTCCAGGGCCTAGCGGCCTACCAGTGGAGCTCTATAAGAGTACAGCATGCGTAGTGTCAACACCTACCAGAAGACCAACGAATAGCCACCGTAGTAGTGGTCCCTAAGGTGAACAAACACCCAGAAGAATGCAGCTCTTATCGACCTATCTCCTTGTTAGATACAGAGGCCAAAGTCTTAGCTAAGGTCCATGCAAATCGTCTCCAGGGAGTTGTTTCATCTTTAGTACACCCGGATCAGTTGGGATTTATGCCCCATCGGAGTTCCGGATTAAATCTGCGGCGCCTTTATGGGGTAATGCATTTGAGCAAGTCTCATTAGACGCATGCATGGAGTTTGATAGTATTGAATGGCAGTACTTATTTGCGGTTTTAGATAGGTATGGATTTGGCCCACGATATAAGGCATGGGTTAAACTACTCTATAGAAACCCTCTGGCTAGCGTACCAGTGAACGGCTCGGTCTCCTGTCCCCTTGTCCTACACACGGGGCGAGACAGGGATATCCACTATCGCCGATGCTGTTCGAGCTGGCTCTGGAACCATTGGCGGTTTGGATAAGAGGAGATCCTTTGGTGAAAGAGATAGCGAGCGATGGTAACTGAGAGAAGCGCATATCCCTATATTCAGATGATTTCTTATTATATGCTACTAGGCTACACTTCACAATAAAAAGGCTGCTGCAGATAATCCAATCGTTCGGCAGCTATTCAGGATATCAAATAAATTGGAATAAATCACTCCTGGTCGGTCTTATGGTCTGGGCCTTACCCTCACCAACTAGAGAGATTAAATTTCAAAATAAAGACAAGTTTAGATACTTGGGCATTATTATTATGTGGACAGAGTCAGAATTCCTAGAAGATAACTTGATGCCCCAGTTGGAGCGCCTGAAAAGAGATGTGGCACAGTGGAGGAGCCTGCCGATCACCTTGATGGGAAGAGCTGCGCTCTTTAAAATGAGGACACTACAGCGCACGCTATATGTCCTACAGGATACCGGACAGGTTTTTCATGGAAGTGGATAGTGAACTGCAGAGGCTCCTCTGGGATGGGGGCGGGGGGGCGGCTCCAGAATAGTGCTAAACAAACTCTATAGAAGTGTCTATGAAGGAGGTCTGGCCATACTAGACTTAAAAAATATTATTGGGCCTCACAGATGGTAGCAATCAATGGCTGGCTCTTTGCCAATAGAGATGAGCCGGCATATAGGGTAGATCACCTAGTGATGGGACAGAGGGGTTATCTGGCAGCGCTATACTGGAAAGCTGGAGAAAAACAGATGCCCCCACACAAGCAAGCAGTGGTACGAGCATGGCGAGGACGCACTAAATTCCTTGGGTGGGAAAATAAGTTAACAGAGCGGACCCCACTGTGGGACAGCAACATGCTGCAGGAGGTAGGGAAAGTACGGGGGTTTGGTAAGTGGAGATTATTGGACATAGGTCACCTGGTGGATGTACGGAGAGGTTTGGCAATAATTTCATTTGAAGACCTGCAGAAGGAATATCGGCTGGCTGACACTGAACGTTACCTATATATGCAATTATGGCATGCAGTCCATAGGCATATCCGTGAAGGGGAGCAGTTGCCAGAATGTACCCCTTTAGAAGATCGGCTATTAATTGACCTAAACTGTGACAAGGCCACATCCTTAATATATAGGAAAATATTAAATAATTTGCCTGACCCGCTGAGTCCCTTGCGGGAAGCAGATATTGGACTGTTAGAGGATGAAGACTGCACGGAAGCAATACTAAGCCCAAGAGAGGTGGCGATCCGGTCAAGATTCAAATTGTTGCAGCTCAGAATCTTCCATGGGTCCTACTCTGCTAGAGTGCTGATGTACAAGTTGAGACGTAGTCCTTCAGATCAGTGCACAAGGGGTTGCAAGGAGCCAGGTACCTTCTTCCATATCATTTGGGGATGCCCCGACATACAGAAATACTGGGGGCCGGGGGGGTGACCTGAATCATGTCTGAAGTCATAGGGCAATACCTCTGGAAGCCAGATGGCATATTCTATGTGTAACAGGTGATGAGACATGGTAGAAGTGGTGGCAGCTATGGTAGCTAAGAGAAATATTACCAGACTCATACTACAATGGCAAAGAGAAAACAAGTAGCAGAAGACAACTTTTGAAACTACCTCTATGGTGCAAAATGCTTTAACAAAAAGCTCAATGCGCATCAAAAAGCAGTTTTACCACTGGGACCCCTGGCTCAAAACGTTAGTTCAGCCTTATGACATGAGGTGATTCTGCTCAAAAAGTACCTATATGGGTTGGGTGCTGCATAGCCCAAGTCTGAGGTTATTTTCAAAGGTATTGTGTTCTGTGCTTCCAATAGTAGTGAAGGTGAAAGATTTTCCATGATTCAGAGGCTAAAGAAACACGCCCATCTCAGAACTTTACACATTATTTCCAGAAGAATAATGTGGAGTTTAGAATATACCAACATCAGTTTTTCATATCAGCCATGACATTATGCTACCTTTTTAGCCACTCAGACCATAGCTTCTAAGGTTTTGGGCACACTGTTTTTTGGGGTCAGAGGAGATGAATTACATTACCATTCTTCTAGACTGTATTCACTTGAGTTTTTTTATCCCTGAGGTATGCAGTCTTCCAGATTTGGTTGGATCTCCTCATACTTAGTGTGATTCACACATGCTGGCGGACTGGTGGGGGGCCGATGTGCGCACGTTGGGAGACCTCTACCGGGAGGGTGAGCTGGTACCATACGAGACCCTGGTATCGGAGGACGTGCTCCCGCCCGGGGGGTTCCTGCAACACCGCTCGCTGATGGCGGGCATGACTGCCCAGTGGGGAGATATGACCTCGGAACCCGCCCTGCATCTGACCATGCAATACCTGCATGTCATGGGGAGAGGAGGGCACTTGATACGCTGGTTCGCAGCCTCACTGAGGGAGCTGACGTCCGTCAGCCTGGACCGCCTCCGCGCTAAGTGGGATCTGGACCTGGGTAGACCGCTAGAGAACAAGGAGTGGGAAAGGATACTCAAGGGCCCAGTGCGTATACCCCGAAACTTGCGATTCCGCCAAATCCAGTTATTTATCGTGCACAGAGCTTACCTCACGCCGGAGTTAATCAATCGGTACTTTCACCGCACAGATGCGGTGTGCCCTAGGTGTGGAGAGCCGGGGGCGGGTTTCCTGCACATGCTGTGGAGCTGCACACGGTTGGGTGTCTACTGGAGATCGGTCAGTGGGCTGCTACTAGAGAGTGTGGGTCGTAGCATTCCATTTGACTGGCCCGAACACATATTGCACCACTTTAAGCGACCGCGCAAAGATAAGGTGGCGTCGCGGTTCATTGACCTGGGGCTGGTGGTGGCGGCGCGACTCATCACGAAACGGTGGAAAGCGCATGACCCGCCGCGCGTGCAGGCTTGGATCGCCTCGTTTCAGGCATGGGCCGGGGCTGAGGGGACCGCCATCCAGAGGGAGGAAACATTAGGCCTGCGGAGGGAACCCATGGCGGACCGCTGGAAGCAGCTGCTGGGGAAGCTCAGGCATCTGGGTGCGGAGGGCGATGCGGAGTCGCAGGGGGCGGCGGACGGCGCTGGCGCGGGTGGGGGTGGAACCGGGGATACCCCCCTGCAGTGCTGACATGCCCCGGCTACTTCCTGCCTCTCTTGGCGCCACGACACCCACATTTGCATAACGCCGATCGCAACCGGGGCGCACACACACACACGGGGGTTCCCAGGGGGGGGTGCGGAGGGGCGGGGGGACTAGACGACAACCGGGAGGGTTCTGGGCCTGTCTGTACAGTTTATGCTGCCATTGTTGAGGTTTTGTTTTGTATAATCTTTGGGCCTGGCGGGTATTTTGCCTGTTCTTCACTGTCTGAATGAGGCGGGTAGCGCCCACGCATAGTCACGGAACCCAGTTGAGGTACGGTTAATGCTGTTACTCCTATTGTGACCAATACGAGACTGTCAACGAGACTGTGGTTGGCTCCGCTGAGGGCGGCGCTTGCACGCAAGACTGATTGCAAGTCCTGGCGCAGGGGTTGGGGGTTCTATTGCGGGGAGCTCCCTTGCCTATGCTATCAACTCTCTGCTTGCCTATTGTGCCACATGCCAAAGAATGTTTTTTGTTTACTTTAAAACAATAAAAACAGATTTAAAAAAAAAAAAAATACTTAGTGTGATTCTAAAGTTTTAGTTCCCGGAAGTCTTCAGTTCACATACAACCAATTTAGGACAGCGTCCTTGACTTTCCGGAGCGCAGTACAGATTTTTATAATCGGCAGGGCAGCCTCATAAGAGAGCCTCATACATCTGAATGCACTTCTGTTTGCTCTTCTAGATATCACTTCTAGTGAAGGTCAGTCTGAGAGTCCATACCTTGTTTTCTGAATGCCTTTAGGCCCTATACTGCCTCCAATAATCCATAATTTGTTCCCTTTAAAATAATTTAACGTTTGCAATGAAAGGAGCTGGACAGAGGGAGAGGAAATCTTATTTGTACAGTAATACTTTGGCTATTTGTCATAAACTTTGATTTGTAACAATAGCCAACTTTTAACCCCACAGATGATAAATTCAAGAATATCACTTAATTGGCTAGTCTGTAGACTCAGAGGTTGACATTCAAAGGGTAGATAGGCATATTGTATTTATGCAGAGCTTCATACCCCCTGGTGAGGTGTCAAAGTGCATCAATGACAGGTCGCGCTACACACCATGCACAAATTCTTGGTTGAAAGTATGTTCAATTGCATTTGGGAAGCGGTGTGGTGTTTTGAATGAGTGGTCACAGCTGTACTTACTCTGATCTTGTTATTGCATCTATAATGGTACTAAGGAGTGAAAGCTAGAGGGCATGCACTTTGCATTAATTTTTTTTTTTTCTTGATGTTGTAGGTCTCTGTAGAGTCCAGTCAGGAGCGACAGTGGAGAAGTTCACTGAATACATTGTATATATGCAGCCATGTTAGAGGCTCCATATAATCTCCCTCGAGTGAGCCAAGAGCGACCCCCGTGGTGGTGGTGCACGTGTGCTCTCTGACCAGTTATCAGACATTGCAAAGCATGCCTTCACCATGCATGCCTTTACCACTAATATACCATACCACGCATGCCTTTGCAATTAAATGGTTAGTATTTATAGGGTAATAGAAACTCTACTTTTCATTTATAGCCCCCCCCCCTTTTTTGTAACCTTTCCACCCTATGCCCTTACCCACCCCTAAACCCTAAAAACACCCTTACCACCATATACCCCTACCCACCCTTAAAACCCTAAAAACACCCTTACCACCCTATATCCTTACCAACTCCTAAACCCTAAAAACAGTGTTACCACGCTATACCCTTACCCACCTTTAAACCCTAAAAACACCCAATTCCCTTATCCACCCCTAAAATCACCCTTACCACCCTATACCCTTGCCCAACCCTAAAAATACCCTTACCACCCTATGCCCTTGCCGAACCATAAAACACCAATCCCAACCAATGTCCTTAACACCTTTACCTCCCTATACTTTTACCCAATCCTAAACAAATCCTTAAAACCCTATATTTTAACCCACCACTAAAATTCCAGGTAACACCCTATACCCTTACACACCCCTAAACCCTAAAAACACCCTATGCCCTATCCACCCACAAAAGTGCCCTTACCACACTTTGCCCGTACCCACCCCTAACCCTAAAAACACCCTTACCAACCTATGCCCTTTCTGAACTCTAAAAACACCCTTACCACTCTATGCCCTTTCCCACCCCAAACCCTAAAACACCCATATCACCCAATTTCCTTGGCCTCCCCTAAACCCTGAAAACACCCTTATTACCCTACACTCTTACCCACTCCTGAACACTAAAATAAATCCCTAAAGTCCTATATTTTAACCACTCCTAAACCACTCTACGCCCTTTCCCACCCCAACCCCTAAAACACCCATATCACCCAATTTCCTTGGCCACCCCTAACCCCTGAAAACACCCTTACCACCCTATACCCTTACATACCCCTAAAACCTAAAAACACCCTTAACGCCCTATGCCCTTACCCACCCCTAATAACACCTTTCCAACCCTATGCCCTTGCCCACCCCAAAACCCATATCACCCAATTTCTTTAGCCCCCTCCCCCCCATCCTAATAACTCCCTTACCCACCCGATGGGAAAACAAAACGTTCTCGCTGCCTGCGCCAGCCCACAGGGATAATACTGTCAATTGCTCCCATTCCGCTGGAGCATAATAAAACCTGCTCTTGTGAGTTAAGAGCAATCCAGGATCCCACTGCAATCGCGATAGGTGAAAGCTTGGAAGCTGGCGGAGCTGCGGGTGCCCTTGTCTCTCCCCTACACCCCCCAAAGAGAGACCTGCTGTGCGGTGCCCTGGATGGGGAACCGGGCACCTCACTTTGAAATAAATAAAACAAGCATTGGCATAGCCAATAGGTCTCGCCTTTGGGACCTTATAAGTGTTTAGCCATGCAACACTTGATGTTGTTGCACCAAGGATATTGTGCTGCAAAACTAAACACGTATAAGGTCCCAAATGCGAGACCTATTGCCTATGCCAATGCTTAATCTGGTAGACCGCAGATTGCTAACCGATCCTCCCATCCTACCACTCTGACAACTGTGCTAGTCACCTAAAAGATCCTATTAGACACTGCACAGTGGTTAAACATTGTTTTTACATGGCTCTGCCTTTTTGTCAAAGTTGGCAGGCCCTTCAAGGAAAATACTTTTGATACCACGATTCATAATGTTTACCACGAAGTAATTCTGCATTGGAAAGAACTAATTATTGTTCAAAGTGTCCATAAGCATCTTTTTTGTTTTCTGGCAGTACTTGTAGCGTGAAAGAACTCTTTAACCCCTTCAGTGCCCATGACGAGCTGGACTCGTCATGGGCCGCGGTGGCGCTGTGCCCATGACGAGTCCAGCTCGTCATAGACCCCGCCCGCTAATGCAACGGCCGGCACTGGGCGGGGAAAGGGGCGGGCACTGAAGGGGTTAAAGCCCATGTTTCCTCGCAGTGTGTTTTCCCTGAAACATTTGTCACAGCCAATAGAACTCAAGTGTTATTTTTAGAGAGCAAGAAATACTTGGAAAGGTTCTCTGTCATGCATCGGTCTACCACACTTATTGAGTACACAGGGTAAAAGGGCCACATAAAACGTTAACAGAAGGATAACACACAACCGGTGCTAGTGTTCACACAATGTTGGTCAGAAGTGGAAGTAGGTTGCGACTGTAGCTCAGTACTCCCCACTGTAAGAGGCGTAAGTAAGTCCATTCGACTTGATAAGGACATTGAAGGTGATTACAAGCTTTTTTTTGGTTTGTTTTTTTAAATCAGTGGTAACGTCGGGGCAGAGGAAGAGGGAAGTGCCAGTATTCAGGAGGTGAAGGGGCATGTGCTGGAGACTCAGACTAAAAGCAAGACTAAGGAATAATCATAGGCTGCAAGTAAAGAGTTTGTAGTTGATGATTTACTCATTGCATGTTTGCTGGGACACAGAATAAAAGCAGAGCTGAAGTTCAATGTTCCTTTAAAGACTGAATGAGTTAAAACTGTAGACTCACTGTGGAAAGTATTCGACTCTCATGAGGGTGAAAAGGTGTCTGGAGTACCACAGGGGTGGCCTGCAAATGTTTAAGGATGGTTGGTGGCGGGGCTGCGGGGGATCTGGTGCTTTGAACAAGTAAATGGGAGGAGAGACATTACGAGGATAGCTCCGAGTTGGAGACAAACTCTGCCTTAAGTTGAATGTCGGGTGTAGCTGATGGCGTGAACGGTTGTCTTCTTCTTGTGAATGACTGTCAAAAACTGTAGTGAAAGGTATGACGTTTGGAGGAAGGGCTTGATTTGATCATTTTGTGATGTAATGTGGTTGTGTTTCAAGAACTGTCTTTGTGGGGTGTTCAGAGTGTCTGAAAGGGTGGGAGTCTACTATGGTATGCATATAGTGACTTTGATTATGTGAAAGATGTAATTGGGAACTGATGTTGTAAATGGAATGCATGGGGATGATTCTAGGAAAGACAGTGAGAATTAGTAGTAACATTCAGACATAAGCACGATCTGGAGCACACGGTCAATATGATGACGGTGGGGAGGGACGGTTCCCTCCCTCCTACCTTTAAGGGAAGAGGGTGTGCCTCAATTATTGATCACATTTTAGTCTCCAGGCTCCTAAAAAGCTGGGTTATGGCAGTGGATATCGAGTGGAGTCCATTCAGTGACCACAATCCCCTCATAATGGAGCTTTTTTATCAGATGGAAGGGAGAAAGAGTTACAAGGATGGCTTTGTCATGAGTGCGACTGACCAAGGTAGGCGCCTTAGGTGGTCAAAAATAGATGGCATAGATTTTTATAGGTCCCTAATGGTCCAGGGAAAACAACCGATTGAAGATTGTTTAGACTTGGACATTGAGGGCCCTCAACTAATGAAAGCATTTGGCCATCTAACAAACTTGGTAGATGGGTTACTGTCAACAAATGTGCCAAAAAAAAGGGGTAATCAGCCAAGATGGTTTAATACTGAGTGCTCACGAGCCCTTAGAGACCTCAAAGGCAGTCTGAAACTCAAGCCGAGGGACTCCGAGAAAATAAGGCAGTGTAGATTGGCATATAAGAATGAGGTCCAAAAGAGGAAACTCGCCCTGCAGGATGCAGCATGGGCAGACCTAAGGGAGGCGGCTGAAAAAAAGGATATCACTAAGTTTTGGAGTTTAATAAATAACCCATGCTTTCAAGATAACGCCCCTGAGATTGGTCCAAATATTTTGCCTGAACAGTGGCTGGCACACTTTCAGGGCCTTTATAATCACTGCAAGGACCCCATTATAGAGGAAGAGATGGGTGACCCCAGATATACAGATAGTGGATTTCACCTTAGCCGAAATCAGGGTGGGCATTGAGGGCCTGACTAGAAACAAAGCTCCGGGCCCAGATGGGATCCCCCCGGATCTATTCTTGAGTAATGTAGACCTATGGGCCCCAATTATTACAAGGGTTATAAACGCAGCAGTCACATGCGGTTTACCCCGGTTCTGGTCCACAGCAGCTATAGTCCCCATTTTTAAAAAGGGTAATAGGGATAACCCCCAATGTTATTGGCCAATTTCGCTGATCGATGTAACAGCCAAGATTTTAGGAAGGGCCATTTTGAACCGACTTATTGAATGGTCTGAAGATAATAATATTGTTTCAGACGCACAATATGGTTTTAGATCTGGTAGATCTACTAGTGATCAATGTCTTAACCTGTACTTGTTGGCCGCAAGTATACCAAAACAAGTAATGAAACTATTCATCTAGGGTTCATGGATCTGGTGGCAGCCTTTGACCATGTAAACAGGAGTAAACTCTGGACGATGTTGAGTAAGTGGGGAATAGACCCAGGGCTGATTAACATACTGAGAGAATTACACCGAGATACTACAGCCAGGGTACGTTACAACACTGAGGGGGGGCTAACAGAAGCCTTCGCATGTACTAGTGGAGTAAGGCAGGGGTGTATCCTTGCCCCTTTTTTATTCACCCTCTATATCAACAACCTAGAGCAGTGTTTAATTAACCTAAACACTGACTGCCCAAAAGTAGGATCGTGTCATATCCCGGTCCTATTATATGCCGATGACGCGGTGCTGCTAGCTCGCACCCCAAAAGGTCTGCAGACACTGATTGACGGCTTTGTCAAGTTTATGGAAGCCTTAGACCTGTCGGCCAATCTTGGTAAATCTTATGTGATGTCAGTAGGCAATAAATCTCGCCCCAACTTTGTGTACAGGATTGGGGGCCATATTCTAGAAAAAGTGAAGTACTTCACCTATTTGGGGCTACGATTTGACGAGTCATTAAAATTCTCCCCTTTAGTCGAGGAGCGATGCAGGAAATTAATTGCTTCAAATGGAGCCATAGCGAGTTATGGGAGGAGATTGGGCAGATGGTCCCCGGAACAAACCATGAATCTTTACAGTTCTATCTGCTGCTCAAAAGCCATGTATGGTACCGCATTTGACCGAGTAGACCGACCATCACTCTGGAAAAAACTGAGGAAGCTAAGAATCCCTGAACAATTATTACAAATTATAATTACACTGCACTCGCACACGTGGTGTCAAGTGCAAATGGGGAGTGAAAAGGGCCTGACCAACATAATTCCAACAGCAAATGGTCTTAAGCAGGGGTGTCTCCTAGCCCCCTTGTTATTCTCACTATATCTTAGTGATTTGCCTCAGCATCTGCAACAAACGCCAAGTCTGCCTCCTAAGATCGCAGCCCAGAATATTCACGCCCTCTTATATGCAGACGATATCGTAATGTTCGATCTTACGCCCTTTGGCCTGCAAAGTCTTTTAGTCACTCTGAACAAATATAGTCAGGAAAACTTCTTAATTCCGAATCTCACCAAGACAAAAATAGTCTCCTTCTCAGGAAGAAAAAGAAGCACCAAATTCTGTTGGAGACTCGGCGCTGGAACAATAGAAGAGCCAGAGGAATACACATACCTGGGCAGGATTTTCACTAAGACATTAAAAAACAATTTACAGGTTAATAACCTGACTAGGAAATCCGAGGTGCATGCCGGAGCCCTTCAAAGACTATACGCGGCTTCAGGCAACAGACATTTTTCATCCCTTCTCAAAGTATATAGTACAAAGATACCTCCAGTTTTATCATTTGCTTTGGAATATATTCCAATAAAACAGTGGTCATTCCTGGACCAAAAAGAAGGGAAGATACTGAGGAAAATGCTGAAGGTATCACACTCCACCCCGGTGCAAGCTCTTCGCCTCGAATTATCTATCACGAGCTCCTACTCAAGAGCTATCGCAAACGTCATCAGGTGGGCATATAATCTGCTGCACGCAAAGGCTGGAACTCTCCGTTCACTACTTAAAATCGAGACCTTTGACTGTGACGCTCCGAAACAAGTATTCTTCAGCAACATGTCCACTGCATTTAAACTAGCTGAGATCAATGCTAACCTGTTGCTCACGTGGACTCCGTCACAACTGAAACTTTTTTAAAAATGTTTCACCCCCAGACTCAGTTATGACCTTGATTTTTCACACTGTGCGAAATTGACTCTGTATAAAAGTTTCACGGAAACAATCGCACCTAAGCAAGTGCAACAATACATATACTTCAATCTCTCGCACGGAGCAAGGAGATCAATTACCCTGTTAAGGCTCGGCATCTTACCAGTGCTAACCATAACATCAAGATGGCACCCAAACGGATCCTCATTATGTAACTTCTGCCACGGAGGGGAGCAGGATGTAGAACATCTTTTATTCATATGCCCTAACCCAAAAGTAGTGGCAGCTAGGACAAAACATCTGTATCCTATATACATTAACTGCCGTATCACCACCGTAAAGGATCTGATCACAGTATGCAAATTTCCTCCGAACGAACTAGTTTGTTATAACTTTTATAAATTTTTAAAACCTTTTTTAGCTTTGTATTAATATGAAATTCTAAAAGTATATGATACTGAATTTTATCGTATAAAATTTGTGGTCCTCAGTAGAGTACCAAAACAAATAAAATAAACTTGAACTTGAACTTGGTGCGGAAGTGTGGGGATATGTAAATACGGATCAGCTGCAGCGTGAGGAAAATAAATTTTTCAGGTCAGTCTTAAAATTACCCCAGAGTATTCCAGCTGTTATCGCGCATAGAGAATTGGGGAGGCCCTATATTGAAGACCTGGTCAAGTTTAGACCCATTTTAACTTGGCTTAAAATCTGGACAAACCCAGAAGCCACGCTGAGCAGGCTCATTTTAAAAGACTGCCTGACAAGAGATAAAAGTATGAACATCCCCTGGCTAAAATATGTTGAGTCTAACCTGGATAGACTAGGCTGCAAAGACTTGTTCACAAACCCTGAAGCAATCACTAATCAAGATAAAATGACACTAAAGAGATCCTTCATGGCCCAAAGAGACACAAGAAGAACACTAGAGGAAGGGTCCAAAGGTATGGTGATTGCTCATAACATGGTTAAGACTACCGAGGGGATGGAACCCTACCTCTATCTCATGCATAACGCCCAAGAGAGGTTTTTAATGTGTCGTTTTAGGCTCAATCTTTTATCACATTTACTGGCAGACCCGCCAGGTTTTACTGTGTCAATTGAGCAGAAGGGTGCCTGCGGCTGCGACAATAGGTCTCCGCAGGACACCCTTCATTTTGTACTTTTTTGTCCTTTTTATTTAATGCCACGGCGGAAGTTTTTAAAATAAATTTTAAAAAGGGCTAAGCTGACACAAGCTAAATCTGCTTTGCTCTTTTTACAAAAAGCTCACGAGCCGCTGACATTATGCTGTATGATGAATTTTATGAAAGTTGCGCTGAGACTAAGAAAAACTAGAGGGGAGGTTTCAACGTTATCATTATGGTTATATGTGATCTGCTTTTTCCTGTGGCCCTAATGCAATATAATTATAGTTAATGGACCGAGGGTGAGTCAATTGTGTCTCCCCTTGATGATCTGTTATTTCAGTCAGGGTTCTTAAGATGATTTAATTGTGTTTTTAAGGATGAATTATATTGTGTGTATTTATATGACTTTTATGGTGTTTTTTAATCACCGAATAAAGAACTACTGACTGACTGACACTGCACAGTGGTTAAACATTGTTTTTACATGGCTCTGCCTTTTTGTCAAAGTTGTCAGGCCCTTCAAGGAAAATACTTTTGATACCACGATTCATAATGTTTACCACAAAGTAATTCTGCATTGGAAAGAACTAATTATTGTTCAAAGTGTCCATAAGCATCTTTTTTGTTTTCTGGCAGTACTTGTAGCGTGAAAGAACTCTTTAAAGCCCATGTTTCCTCGCAGTGTGTTTTCCCTGAAACATTTGTCACAGACAATAGAACTCAAATGTTATTTTTAGAGAGCAAGAAATACTTGGAAAGGTTCTCTGTCATGCATCGGTCTACCACACTTATTCAGTACACAGGGTAAAAGGGCCACATAAAACGTTAACAGAAGGATAACACACAACCGGTGCTAGTGTTCACACAATGTTGGTCAGAAGTGGAAGTAGATTGCGACTGTAGCTCAGTACTCCCCACTGTAAGAGGCGTAAGTAAGTCCATTCGACTTGATAAGGACATTGAAGGTGATTACAAGCTTTTTTTTGGTTTGGTTTTTTAAATCAGTGATAACGTCGGGGCAGAGGAAGAGGGAAGTGCCAGTATTCAGGAGGTGAAGGGGCATGTGCTGGAGACTCAGACTAAAATCAAGACTAAGGAATAATCATAGGCTGCAAGTAAAGAGTTGGTAGTTGGTGATTTACTCAGTGCATGTTTGCTGGGACACAGAATAAAAGCAGAGCTGAAGTTCAATGTTCCTTTAAAGACTGAATGAGTTAAAACTGTTTGTAGACTCACTGTGGAAAGTATTCGACTCTCATGAGGGTGAAAAGGTGTCTGGAGTACCACAGGGGTGGCCTGCAAATGTTTAAGGATGGTTGGTGGCGGGGCTGCGGGGGATCTGGTGCTTTGAACAAGTAAATGGGAGGAGAGACATTACGAGGAGAGCTCCGAGTTGGAGACAAACTCTGCCATAAGTTGAATGTCGGGTGTAGCTGATGGCGTGAACGGTTGTCTTCTTCTTGTGAATGACTGTCAAAAACTTTAGTGAAGGGTATGACGTTTGGAGGAAGGGCTTGATTTGATCATTTTGTGATGTAATGTGGATGTGTTTCAAGAACTGTCTTCGTGGGGTGTTCAGAGTGTCTGAAAGGGTGGGAGTCTACTATGGTATGCATATAGTGACTTTGATTATGTGAAAGATGTAATTGGGAACTGATGTTGTAAATGGAATGCATGGGGATGATTCTAGGAAAGACAGTGAGAATTAGTAGTAACATTCAGAGATGTTGAGGATTTCTATACATTACTTGAATAACGTATGCTGTTCCACCGTTTACTACCTCTTGTTTACAAGAAGTTGGCTAAAGAGTGAGAAGGAAGGGCGAGTGTAAGTCTAGAAGGAATGTGCCATTTAATTCAGGAAAAGATCTGGCATTTAATTAAACGAAGATTGGAAGGCTATAGCTGAAAGGTGAACTTCAAACCTAGGGACGGGGCGTTCGAGTGGAGAGCAGGGTTTGAGTTAAAGGGTAAGTTTGGGAGGCCTATGTAAATCCTAAGGAACAGCGTGAGTTTCAGGAGGGGAAGAGGCAGGAGCCGTAGCAAGGGTCGGTAAAGAGGGCTTGTTTGGCAACCCCACCGGGGCTTCATTTGAAGGGCTGCAGTCTCATTCCATGTCCTCAATCCGAGGGCAAAGGGCGAGAATCTGTGGGGTACGCTAAGGCCATACGTTTTAAATTAACACAAACAGTTTGCTAACTTTTTGTTAAAAGACAATGGTCTCGGCACGGTTAATTCAAAAAGTTGTAATACCCCAGCTGAAGTGAACCTCCTGTGCTGTGAAACCAGGGAGGGTCAGAGAGCTAACCAAGAAAGAAGCCTTTTCGACAGGGTGCCTACTGCTTGAAAGAAATGTAAATGTGTGAAAATGGTTAATCTGCAAATGTAAAGGCTGCCTGGAAGCATGTTTTGGCTTTAATTGATGGAGTCTCTTGAAGCTTTGTGATGCCAAAGATGTATTCTTTTTGAGAGGTACTGTAAATGTGTTACTATTGCGCTGTGAAGTGCTTGCTTTTCATGAATAGTTATAAAAAATGTTTGCACACGATGCAGTCTGCATATTATTAAAATCTACATTTTAAAAAAATAGCTTTTTTTTTTAATGGTAAAACTAAATATTTTGTGCATTGTGTGGCAGCCTACCTGATACTGTTTGTAATACAAGTTTGAAATAATGGCTCACATATTCATAATGCTTTCTGTCACAGGCAAGCACCTCGTACCACTAAAAATGCACAAGTGGCTATTTCCTACTCCAACCAGGATTCATTTCTGTGGGTCTCTGGTTACACAAACAGAAATCTGCAGTGAGCGCATTAACCCAGTGATTTAAATGGACATGAACTGTCCGGTACCAAAAACCTACACTTCTTTTATTTGAAAAGGAGAGTACCTGCACTTCTCAGCACTGCTGCCATTTTAAATGGAGAGTACCAGCACTTTTCAAGAGTAAACAGGTACTCTAAATAGTGAGTACCTGACCTGCGCTTCTGGATTTCCATGTAAAGCACTGCATGAACCAATATAGGCTTCATAATGTAAAATACTGCATTTCCCACTGAATAGCTTAGTTACCATTTATGTTTAATTTAAGGTATGTTATTCTATATGCAGTTACCTGAAGGCCCAAAAAAACCAGTAAGAAATATTCTGTTTATCCACTCCTTTAAACCCGCCCTCACTGACCCCACCTCAATTGCACTCAGCATCATAGTTCCCATACTTTTATTAATGCACTTCGATCACTGTCCTCAGCACATAACGTTTCCAGTCCTGCAGTTTTCAGTAACAAACGTCATCAGGGAATTAATTGGTCCAACTGTTCGAACGTAACCAGCCAAAACTATAAGTCAAAGAATGCATAGGGTAGTCAAACTGCACACCAAGCATGGAAATGTGGTGCTCAGGAACGCGATGTTAAGCCTATTTGGGTTGAGAATGTAACAGAGAACCTGAGTGGGGGTTTCTACTGAGAAAGCGGTTGAAGGAGAGCCCGGACAAGGTTGAATGTAGCAGGTAAACTGAACTGAAGCATGGGAAGGTCAAGAGACTGAACTGAAGGTCTGGCGCAGAGGACCAGAGTTTAAATGTAGTCTGTGGTTGGGGAATCAAGGAGAAAAGGCAGGTTAAACTAAAGACTGGGTGGATTAGAGTAAATTCCATTGAAGGCAGGTGAGGTTTAGCTGAAACGTAGAACCACTTTTACATTTTGATGTGGTTCAGCAGATGGTTGCGTTGGAGGGTGATTTGAAGATTTGTGCTGTTTCAGGGGTGACACTTTCGGTAAATCACATCACGCAAGCGCGTAGGAAAATTGGCAATTGACCGCTGGCGCCAACATCATTTTTTTTAGTTAAGACATACTACAAAGGTAATTTAGAAATTCTATTTCCAAGACTGACATTACAGTCATAGCATGAAGTTGATTCCTGTTTGAGATCGCAGGGTAGTGTTTCACAGATCTGCAGTGCGTTATTCGAACAACTCAGAGTATTCACCATACACCTCCAGCGCCTTCTTGTCCATGGCTCGAATCCCACGGCCAGTGCCCCGCTCCCCCTCAGGAATCCCGGCCAATCTCAGGACCACGCCACCGTCTGAGACAGCAGCGCCGCTACTGCTGCCATCTTAGGCCATACGGCTTCCGGATCCCAGACACCCACGCCTGTAAATCCCTCCCTCTCGAAACAGAAACATTCCCTTGTTGTGTACTGCCGGTGCCAAATGAGATTTAGAAATGGATGAAGGACCGCAACGAGGAACTCCCTGCAACTCACGTGAGAACGCGTGACCAGTTATGACTTTGGCTGGTCTCTTAATAAGAATAAAACAACAACTAGAACGCTAACAGAATGGACATTTGAATAGGGTGACCAGAAGCATTGGCCACGCGGCCGTGAAAGGGACGCGCAGCCAGCAAAAGTGATCGCGATTAAGAGAAGCAGGAGTTGTGTTGTGAAAGACAGATGGCGGCTGCGCGCGTGCATGCTCACGTACACGCAAGCTTTAGGCCACCAAAAGCCTGTGGCAGCACTTAGGAAACCAGTACACTAAATGTCTCGCAGAGCAGCGCATGCGCTGGCACAGCGAGAACTAAAAAATGACAATACCGGCTTCTGCATTAGACGGGGAGCCCTGGGGCTCCACCCGTGGCCTCTTAAAGAATAATGTTCTGGGGTGCCACTAGTGGGCACCGCGTAGATACAATAAAAAAATGCAGACTCCTGCGACCCCATAGGGCTGCTTGCAGAGGGCCGTGGGAGCCCTGTGACTTCATTAGCAAACCCCTGGGACCTGAACTCCCAGAAAAAATTAAATAGCCAATAAGTGAATAATAAATTAATGTTCCTATAACCTTTGTTTTTTAGTGAATTTCTAAGGTTTTTTAAATTCTATTTTCCTAACTATGACATCCCTTTAACCTTTGTTTTTTCCCACACAAGCGCACTTACCTTATATATATACTTACCATTTCATTGTAAAGATATGCATGTTAAAGGCATTGCCTGGTAAAGGATGTGTGGTAAAGGCACTGCTTTGTAGTGCCCGCGTTGTAAAGCAGGTCTCCCCTTTGACCTGCTATTACAGTGATTGCATGTTTCGGTACGTGGCTTAGTTATGGATAAGAATGGAGTAGACCTAGGTGAATAACTTTTCTGTCTTTCACAGCTGAAGGGATGAAGATGAGGGGATCGAAGAATGAGCCTAATGGGATCCTGAAAGGCAGAAGTGTGGTAAGAGGCTTTAAAGAAATTTTGAAAAAAGCTGTGAGCAGAACCTCATGAGTGATCACACAAATGCAGTGCGGCATCAGTGTTAGTCTTGATTGGGAAGCTGAGCGGGCTAGTTGTTAGCATGGCCAAGGCTATAATAGTAATATAGTATGAGACTTGTAAAGTGGGAAACTCATTATGTATGTATGTATTTATATAGCACAAACCTAGCTTTGAAGCAGTAGAGTGGTGTACATTCCATAAGGGTTTTGGAGATAGCCGTAGATAGTGTACATGAAGTGGGGTTACACAAATACATTTTACTCACATCTAGGCAGTCACAGAGAGATTGTGATTAGCCCAGAATTACATAACATTGGGTCTAGCGCCGAGGCAAGAATTCAAACCTGTGTCCCCAGGTTCAAAGGAAGCAGCTCGACCACTAGACCACATCTCTTCCCATAATGTGGTTATTTAGAAGCTCTGGTGCAGATTACTGCTGTTTAAAGTATCTGCCTCCAAGGAGCATGACTAAGTTGATGAACTTTTATCTTTTTTCAGCATCTCCCAGTCTACACCAAATGAAATAGTCTGGAGATGCTAATTTCTTTGATTTAATGCTTAAGCTCTATAAGGGTTCGCATGAATTATCATGTGAATAGAGAGTAATATATGTGTACTGCATATCATGTCTGCTCATCAAATGTTATTTTTTGTTTTTGGCACTTACACTAACAAGTCTGATCATCCTGGTATGTACTGTATATTTTCAGCAAAGGACATAAACATTGATATTCTTATTCCAAGTTTCTAAGAGTGCACACAGACCGCTGTGTTTCCCAAATACTACCGATAGTTGAGGGGTTCTGTTTTCAGTTTTAGTTGTCACTTAACCCTCTGTTTACATCCATGAAAGAGGAGTGTCCCATCTAACAGCAGATTGTCTTATTTCCTCCTTTATGTGCAGGATGAAGATTTGAAGTGGGTGGAGGAAAATATCCCGTCTTCTATGGCAGATGTGTACGTTTATCTTAAAGCCTTACGCATTCATTTCTTGCTAGAATAACAACGGGTCAAATACCGTGAGCGCTACTAGTGCGAAACTACAGCACACGATGCAGCAATGGTTCACTAGTGCCCAGTGGTGTTGCACGCCAGCCTGGAGCAGATTTGAGAGCCTGAGGAAAAGTCTAGTTTGCTGTGCTGCAGTGTAATATTTTCCATTGTATTGCTGGCAACTGTTGAAGGAAAAGGCCACCTCTAGTGGTGCCCAATATTATTAATGTTTAATGATTAGGATGCTCCCATCAACATTACGTAGGTGACAACTGCACCATGCTCTTTACTTAAATTAACGGAGAATCAGCCTTGCCCAACCTCGCCTTGCCCAAATCAGTGGTGTTATTTTTGTTTTGCTTCAAAACAAGTCTTTGGTTAAGGCCGAGAAGCTACCTGAAAGTGATTTGCCTCTGCCTATGACCATGTACAGCATCATATGGGATAATCATTTTGAAGAGCTCTGGAGTTTAAAACAAATGGGTGTAGGATTAACATAACTGGTGAGGGTGACCAGGTAGGAAATGGTGCAATTAAAAATGAAAATCTGAAGTGTCAGCATTTCAGGGATTATATATTGCGTATAGGACCCTCACACACAGTGCTGATCTGTGGGTTCATTATTATTGGAAGGAGGACACTTCCCCTACCTCTGACCTTGCTTCTCAGTGTGGATAGAATAGCACCTTCGATACTAGTGACCTCTGGGGTTCTTATTGAAATGAGTGAAACTTCCCTGAATTGAAATGATTTCATCTGATCTGGTATATCTGTTTTGTACAACCAGTATCTTAAATAATTCTGACCTTAGGGGGTAGAATTGGAATGAGCACTTCTCCTCTAGACCTGCCTCACGTAGTATTGTGTTGGCATGTAAGCCTTGCAAAACCTGTGTCGTCCCTTGGACCGATCCCTAGAGGTAATATTACAATGCCTGCATCTTCCGAAGTCTTGTCTTGCACTGCCAATAAGGAAACCTCGAAGCCATGAAGTTATGAGATTATCACTTCAGTTAATTTAACTAAAATAACTTTACTTTAATAAAACTGCTGTACAGAAATCAGTTCAAACCTTTATGAAGCAGGCGGGCTAATTTATGAACCCTGGTTTTATCACCTTTCCGTACACCAGGTTCAGGTAGTAAAATTTCCCTTAGTTCCAGCAAATATGTTCACACACATGATAATACATATATCTTACATTCAACTAATACATTTGGTATGCCCATACTTCTTACAATAGAATACTTCAGATCTCAGCATTCAACAGGAAATTCAAGAGCTTATGCAACTGAATACGTAAAGTAATACTGTTGAGAGACTGAGAATATCATGCTGTGATCCCTAAGATATTGGTATACCGGTGGTGTCTAATACATTCCATCAACAACAATAAAAATGTTAGCATGTTTATGTTACATAATCATTATAAATTACCTTCATGAGAATAAAACATATTAGTTAAAATAAAATAAAACTCTTAGGAATATCTAATTTGTGTTTAACAACAGAACTTTTGGAGCTGTTCTCAATACTTCAAAAAATAGTGTTTTCTTGAAACTGTCACATCTAGTAACACTAAGATAACCTTTCACAACTATTTACTGATCCATAGGAATGCTTGGCTCCTCACGTTCAATTATCCTTATGTATTTATGTTTTCTATTTATTTTGCAGGGTCCTACCTCCTCTGCTGGATTCTGATGAGGTACACCATTTTGCACAGCACTAATTTCTTTGTAATCTTTTTTGCACTAGATGTGTTATACTGACTTCTCCCTTTTCTTTGCATTTAGGAAATAGTGACGACGAAGTTTGAAATGTCAAAAATGGAATGAGGTTGATGATATTACCTTTGGAGTATTTTTGGATCAATGCATCTTACGCAGATGGATTTCAGATTGAAATGAATGCAGGGTGCATTTGTACATATTTGTATATGTTAAGAAGAATTATTTTATTACCTTGGCACTTAATCTGCTTTGCAGCACACCAAAAGATTCTGGTGAACCATTCATGACGGGAGCGTACAAGGAAGTGGCAGGAATTCCTTTTTGCTTTACAATTTGCTAAGAAACAAAGCCTGTTTAACCATGTTTTTATATGCGCAGAAGGATTACATTTTGAACTGTTACAAATTACTATTTAACGGTGAACTTTGTATTCGTCACAAAGTATATTTTACAGAGAAGATCTTTGAAGACAAATGTGAGACCAAAGTTGGACAAACGCACGTACACACTAGTGAGAAATTGAGTAGAGTACCCCATTAGAAAAGAGGTGTGTGGCCCATTACACACATTAAAACAAGATTGTGCCAAGCGCTGTTGAAGAGAGGGATCGCGATAGGCACTATTGACAGGATGATTCACTGTCACATTATGTGATTGTGTTGTGTATTTAGGGCAGACATCTTGCTAGTGCATTATTGGAAGTAATGGTATGTGTGGCACTGAAGACCTCTCCCAGTGACGTATTACATGAGGCAGCATAGACCATTGTCTTGGAGTGTGGTTAGGTGTTATTACAGGAACGTATTGATGAGATGTTAAAGTACAGTTCTGGTGAATGATAACATGTGACCAATTCATGTCTGCTGTGAGGTGGTAAGATGAGAGGAGCAGTGTTAGGAGGTGGTGTTATTATGGTGGAGGAAGCATTTGAGGTGCTAATAAGAGATGAACAGTATTGCAAAGCAAGGTGATAGTTTGTGAGTTTAGTGGGAATGAAGTGCCTTGCAAACTGCTATGCTCTGGGAAGAGTTTGGTATAGATGTGGAGCAGCTTATGGTTTTATGCATCACTTTCTTTAACCTCCATCGATAACTAATAGGAATTTTCTCAGTAACAATTCCAGTGGTTTTAAGTGTTCACTTTCAATATTGGGATCTTTAAGGATTGTTGTTTATTTCTTTGGCTTCAATTAATTGGGATATATAAGGCTTTGTTCCTTTTGGGCTTGGTTGGCATTCCCCTTGGCCCCCACCCCATTTATGATCAGAAATATGGGTTCATGTGTAACTTGATGTCCCAGTCCGGGCATGCTGTATTGCTCCACCAAGTATTATTCAACAACACGAGAAATATTTTGAGTAAAGGTTTGCATGTTTTTCCATTGCCATATTAATACAGGTAAAGTTGTGGAAATATGTCTTCATGCTGTATATCCCTTCATGTGCCATGGGAGGTTGTGATCACCTCAGGGGCCACTTAGAGCATTTTCTTTGCTTGCACCACTTGTACAACGGAGAGTGGACTTTGCATAACTTCTGTACACATCTCAAGTTCCATGCGAGAATGTATCCTTTTTGCCTCCACCTTATACCATGGAGATCTACATCCCATCTGCACATTCATCATGTGTACTTTTCCCTTGGAAGTCATTCATGGATTTTCAGATTTCCCCTCTTAAGTGGTCTTGATCTATTCAGACTCTGTGAAGTTGAATTTTTCTGTGGTAGGTCACATGCAACACACATTATTTCTCTTCACAGAGAAGACAAAGGCCTACAGAGATCTCAAGAGGGCTTGAACCTTAGTCACTGTGTCTGCCGTTATAATCTGTAGCTCAGACTACTTTCTGGCTACATTCATGAGCACTGCTAAAGGACAGTATGGCAAGCCGGTGATTGATTAAATATACAATAGTACTCAGATATCCCAGTTTTTCATATGTCCAACTCAGCCTGAGCAATGAAGAGGTCAGCCCGAGCAATGAAGAGGTCAGCCAGTGGCACAGTTCTAACTTTATAAAAATGCCTGAGAGACCCAACGTTGGCTTTTTCGCAGATTTATGCAAACCTTTTATGGTGGGCTAGCAGTGAAGGACAGCAGCTCTTGTGTCTACTTGACTATGCACACTGGTTACAATGTCTACATCGCGCAATGACGTAAAGTATATATTTTTTTTGTATTAAATTCCATCATGTGAAACTTGCTGTGGTCTTTCTTTAGTGTCCTGGTGTTTGATTGTAGATAACAATGACTTGTCAATAGCTCAAGGAAAATGCAGTGTCTTTTTAGATACATTGTGTGGTTCTGACACCTTGAATGTTTCAAAGTGAGAATGGTTTAGTTGAGTTGGATAGAAAGGCACAAACGAAGTAAAAGAACAAATAACTGAGAATCTTTCATGGTAAATTGACAGTTGAAAAAAGACTAAGAAAGAAAAACTAGACTCTAAATGGAAGTGCACTTGAGGTAAAACAGGCTTTACCGAGAACCGTTTCAGTGTTTTAGCAACAGTTAACATGGATTAGTAGTATGCTTAGGATCGGGGAGGGAAACTTGCATAGTAGAAAAGCCTAGGTCCTCATATGTGCTGTTCTAAAATACAGATAACCATAGTGTGTGTTCTCGTCTTGGATAAAACCGGCTCCAAAGAGATCCTGATTGGCCTGAGTACTGTCTGAAATGACCAATATAAAACAAACTTAGCACCTGGAGCCTTGTCGGAGACTGCGGTGGGGTTCTCTATGTTGGAAGCATGTGTTGGCTGCAGATACACATGCTATGCACACTTCTGCCATCTAGTGTGGGGCCCGGACTCTGCAAGTTGTTTTTATCGAGGAAGTTTTATGGTCTGCGTTGTGCGTCCTTTCTCCTCCCCCTCTGGGTATTGCGCACGTTGAACAGCTCCAGGTTCCGACTCCTACGCAGCCTACGGAGTTGAAAAACATGACCGAAACAATCCAGAATCGACATCTAACGGATCCGATATGTTGGTGATCGATTATCCTGCGACTGACACTCACACCTGTCGAATTCCTGTCTCCGGGGGATAGAGAGAAAGCCTCTTTCAAAGGTGCCTTCAGTGTAGTGCCAAGTAAGCACATTCAGACACTCACCTGTTTCCTGTGTTTATCTCCTGAGCACAAGGAGGAAGATTGTGCAGCGTGCGGCGTATTTAAAAACAAGAAAATACTTCTGACCAGCAGAGATCGACGCTTGGCACACACCACGGCGCTAGCAGCGGAGGCCGAGTTCACACACGATAGCAAAGATGATAGAGACTGGTGCACAAAGAGTAAGTGGGGTAGTCATCACCAGGCCACACTATGTCGCCTCCAATGCGTCCTCAAGGGATGAAGACACTCCAGTGCAAGTCGAAGACCTCACGCCGAAGACTCCGGTACCTGTGTCGGGACCGAAGTCCAAGACCACGCCAGGCACCGTGAGGACTGTTGGTCCACCTCGTGACAAGACAATCTTGCACACATCTCCCCTACCACACCAGTGTGCGTCACAGCACTTGAGCTCAGGTTGACACCGCAAGCTTGCCTCAGAGCCGAGAAGGGATGAGAATGTTCTTGATTGGGCAACAAGGCCAAAACAAGGGGACGGCTCCAGCACCACACTCGCACTGAATTGCAATCTGGCACCAAGGGATACTTAGGCACTGAAGAATTCCAAACAAGCTTCAACCCAGGAAAAACTGTTGGGTCCGTAGAAATGCTCGGGATCGACCATCTCTGAATCCAAGCAGGCCTCGACACCAAGAAAGGAGAAAGAACATGGACATGCTACTGGACAGAAGAAAAGTCATGCTTCAGGGGTAGTAAAGCCACACACAGTTTCAACTACCATTCCACCGTCTCCAACGAAACATAAGATACAGACTCAAATGCCACCTGAGGAAGAGGGCAATATCTGTGAGGGACTGCACAAATACATGCAGAAAAAACACAAAGACTCTGCCAAAAGACAGGCACAAGACCAGGATACGCCACAGCCTCCACCAAAAACAGTTGCAGTTGAGCACAGGGCCACAAGCCCAATGACTTCTAGTCTGCCTGACTCCCCAGAAACACACTTACCCTCAACACCACAGGAGCAGGAAGAGGGAAATATAGCTATCCAAGATGATGAGTCAGAGGAGGCACATGAAGACACCCACTACAGCCCTGACCCATGGGATGACTACGATGTGGTTTTGCGAGACGTTGTAATGGAGCTACTAGTGCTGACAAAGGCATCACCACCAAATGACACCTTGTCATATCACAGTGTGATCCAAAGAGCAGCAGAGTAACACAAACTTCCAATGCATACCACACAGGAAGAGATTGATTTCCTGGTAGAGACACTATTGTGCAACAAATGCACTGTGCAATACCTCTCTGTGACCTGCTCATTCTTAAATATCTCCAAAGACATAGTCAAGGACCCAGTAAAGTCCAGGGTGCTGACACCTCTAATTGAGTGAAAATTTAGGCCTACACCAGCTCACTCCTTAGTTGTCACCACTGCCAGAAAGAGAGCGGCATTACAAGGCACTGGAGAGGCACTTCCTCCTAACATGGAGAGCAGGCAGGGTGATACTGCAGGCATAAGGGTGGCAACAGGGCACGCCAACCACTGGAAAATTGCCAACTCAGTGAGACTGCGCTCTAGATACAACAGAGCAACCTGGGATGAAATATGGGACCTCATGCAACATCACCCAGAGGAGTATAAAAAAACTAGGAGAAGAGTTGGACAATGAAGGAAGACAGATATCAAATGCTACAATCAAATGTGCACTAGATGGTGCCGAAACTGCTGCTAGAGGCATCAATAGCTTCATCATGCTACTTAGACGCACATGGTTATGTATCTCTGGGTTCGAGCCGTAAGCGCAGCAACCCATTCAGAACGTTCCCTTTGATGGGGAACACCTCTTTGGCCCAGCTGTAGATACGCAGCTAGAGAGAATAAAGAAATACACAGACTCTTCCAAATCCATGGGTGCCTTACAGACACCACCTCAGAAGCAGCAGCCTTTTCAGCGTTACCGAGGTAGAGGGGCCGCCAAATCTTCTACTAGTGACAGTACCTCATACCAACACCAACAACAGCAGTACCATCGGCAAAACCATGGGTACTTCAGAGGCTGAAACAAAAATAGAGCACAAAGTAGGGAAAACCCAATAAGGGTGTTATTTTGGTCTTGGAGAAGAGTATATTGGTATTGACACCGTAGAATTAGGTGTTCTTTGTGAAAGGAGGGAGGGAAAAAAAGAGAGATCAAGCTCATCAATACAATTGTTGGACTCTTGAGTGAGGCACTCCCTTTTGTGTGTTTTTGTCTGTTTAATTGTATTTATGGTTGTTGAGTAGTTTGAACATTAGAGGGTGAGTGCCTACAGCTATTACCTTACAGGACTAGCATTGGTGTGGCCATTCATAGCCATAACTACTCTTGCTTTGGGATTATTTCCAATAAGGGAGCCCCTACACCCAAACAATGGCTTACCCAAACTTCCCCCTGATTACAAGTCACCAGTCGGGGGAAGACTGCAACAATTTTACCAGTTGTGGCCAGCCGTAATAACAGACCAATGGGTACTGCAAATCGTCAGGCATGACTATTACTTAGAACACACATAACAACCACCATATTTGTCCCCATGAAAACATATCCACAATATCTACCTCTGCTGAAGGAAGAAGTAAAAGCATTACTACTATAAGGGGCCATATAGCTTGTCCGAAACAAACATCGCAACAAGGGAGTATACTCCCTTTACTTTCTAATACCAAAAAAGGATGGCTCACTACATCCAAATTGGACTTACATCCACTCATTCAATACATACGATCAGAACACTTCCATATGTTGGCGTTACAGGGCGTAATACCATTGCTACAAAAGGGTGAATTTATGACTGCGTTAAATCTGAAAGACGCGTAGTTCCACATCCCACTCCACCCTGAGCATCGCAAGTATCTACGGTTTGTGGTAAGTAGACGTCACTATCAATTTTAAGTGCTGCCATTTAGGATAACAACAGCCCCAAGAGTGTTCACAAAATGCTTAGCAGTAGTATCAGCAAAGTTATCTAGACGCTTAGCTGATGAAGAGTCCAACCAAAGCCAAATGTCTACATGAGACTCAAAACACTATCAACCTGTTACACAAATTGTGATTTACAATCAATGCCACAATATCCCATCTACAACCACTCCAAATACAACCCTATCTCTGAGCCATACTCAATTCAGTCTTGAGGACACCAATACACAAATGATTCACAATCCCCAGAACAAACTGGATCTTTTTCAGCTGCTTCATTGCCTACCAGTCAAAACAGTGATGTGCCTTTTAGGGATGATGGCTTTTTGCATAGCAATAGTTCCTCATGCATGACTACAAATGAGACCCCTCCAAGAGTGCTTAGCGTCACGATGGTCACAAGCATGGGGTGACATGGAGGATCTAGTGTTGATTTCACCCAAAGTCCATCAGTCACTACAAGGGTGGAACACCAGGAACACGCTAAAATGAAGAGCCTTCAAGGATCCAATCTTGCATGTGACAATCACACCGATGCATCACTCATGGGTTAGGGTGCTCATATGGAAGACATTGTGGATTTGATAGAGACTATTCATTGTAGATTCCTACCCTTAGAATTTCTCCCTGGTGTCAGTCTGGATCAGGTGATGTTTCAACAGCAGTACCGCTGCATGTCGGTAGGTGGCATCGATCAGCTCTGCGTCCGTCGGCATCAGGATGAAGTTGCTGGACCTATATAGACGCGCCCATGCGCGCGGACGTCAGTTCTTTCTTTTTCTGGGCAGCCATAGCGCAGATCTGGAGAGAGCTACCCTTAGCCATTTTTTGGCTAGCCCTTTTTTTACTTTTGTTGACTTCTTTTGCTAGTCTTGGACTCGTGGTGCATTGAGGATGTCCCAGTGTAGGACCGGCTTCAAGCCCTGCGGTTCATGCCACCGGATGATGTCCGTGACGGATACGCACCTCGTGTGCCTCTGGTGCCTGGGCCATGAATCCGAAGGCTTTGTGGGAGCGGTCACAAAAGCTGTTGTAGATCTGGCGCTCCGCTCTGCATCACTCCCATTCTCGTTTGAGAGGAACATCCCAAGAACGGTCGCAGAGCCCACACTCCTCGTCGCATTCCAAGTCGTCAGGGAGGTCAGGTAACCACAAGAAGAAGTCGAAGAAGCACAGGCGTTCTTCGACTTCACCCCATCCGTCAGCCAATGCAACGTGGGACTTCTGAGACAACTCTGCACCTCCCTGCTTTTCCAGGAGTAGGAGCATCTCTTACCCAGATGTTTTATAATGCCCTCTACCTCATTTTTGGACAGCCTGGCTCCGCTGGTGCGCCTTCAGACCCCACAGAGTTGGTTGTAGGCCCTAGGCCTTAGACACTGGCAGCTTCAGCCCGACTCCTATGAGCCCCCATAGATCCGTTCTTGGATTTGGACTGATGCCGATTGATCTTACTCGACCTTCCCTGACATCGGCCCGGTGATGACGCGCCCTCCTCCTGAGCAGCGAGTCCGGGATATTCAGGCTAGGATACCGATATTTCAGCCTCTATCCTAGATTTCAGTGAGAATGACTCTGAGGCTGCTGGGCCTCATGAGCTCCTGCATCCTGCTGGTGGATCATGCCAGGTGGCACATGCAGGCTCTGCAGTGGGACCTGAAGTTCCAGTGGGAGCAGCATCAGATCCAGATCTTAGAGGGAACTGCACAACAACTGCAGTGCTGGATAAAAAAACAAGATTGGGTCAGAGGCAGATCCTTCTCCCTTCCCCAACCTGATCTAACATTGGTGACAGATGTGTTGCTTCTGGGACGGGGCGGCCACCTGGGAGAGACAAAATTAGAGACGTCTGCTCTCCTGTGGAGTCCGGTCTTCATATCAACATTCTGGAGCTCTGGGTGATTAGACTGGCACTGAAGGCATTCCTTCCCTCTCTCAAATGGAAAGTGGTGCAGGTGTTCATGAACAACACCACCGCCATGTGGTACTTCAACAAACAGGGCGGGTAGGGTTGTTGACCCTTTGTCAGGAGGCTCTCTGACTCTGGACACGGCTGGAACATCCCGGCATAACCCTGGTGGTTCAACACCTGGCCAATTCTCTGAACACCAGAGCAGACAAACTCAGCCATCAGTGCCTGGTCGATCACGAATGGCGTCTCCATCCAAAGGTGGTGCAAGGTCTCTTTCAGCAGTGGGGTGAGCCTTGGTTAGATCTGTTCGCCTCCGAAGAGAACGCGTAATGTCACAGTGTTGGAGTTTCCAAGGTGGCGCTCGCTCAGCAATGCTTTTCGTAGTGGAGCTTTGGCCTCCTCTATGCTTTTACACCTTCTGCCCAGAGTGCTCAAGAAGATCAAGCACGACTGGGCTCAAGTCATTCTTGTGGCTCCGGGTTGGGCACAAGAGTCTGGTGTTCTGACCCTCTGAGCATGGCCATCGATCCTCCAATCAGACTACCACTTTGGGAGTACCTTCTGTCGCAGCAGCAGGGGATGGTTCTTCACCTGAACCTGTCCAGGCTCCACTTCCTTGCTTGGAGGTAAGCGGTTGCAGTTGACAGCTTTCGACCTTCCACCCGAAGTCTGTGATGCCATCTTGGCAGCCAGGCATCCCTCCACTAAATGGGTATACACCTGTAGATGGAAAAGGTTTGTGGCATGGTGCACAGCAAAGGCTGTGGATCCCCTTTCTGCCCCTCTTTCAAAGGTTCTCTTGTACATACTTTCTTTGGCCCAGCAGGGCTCTGCTTTGGGCATCCTTAAGGGTTATCTTGCAGCTATAATCTGACTTTGAGACTTCCCAATCAGCCTTCCTTGTTCAAGTCTCCCATTGTAAATAGGTTCCTTAAGGGCCATACTCATTTGTTTCCTCCGTCCCCTTTCATAATGCCCCTGTGGGATTTGAATTAGTCTTGAATTTTCTAATGCGCCGCTTCATAATTGCCCTCTTAGGCTTCGAACTCTTAAAACTGCTTTCCTTATTGCCATCACCTTTGCTCGTAGAGTTAACAAGCTTCAGGCTCTATCTTTCAAACCTTAAGTCTTTCCATCCAGATAAAGTGGTGCTTTGAACAAAAGCTTAGTTCCTCCCTGAAGTGGTGACGCCCTTTCATGTGGGACAATCCATCACTCTGCCCACCTTTTACTCGCCCTCTCATGGAGGAGAGACTCCACCGCCTGGATCCAAAACCTGTTTTGTGTCTCTATCTTGACCGTACCATAGACTTCCGGGTAGATGATCAACTCTTCATTGGCTATGTGGGCGCCAAAAAATGTCTGGCTGTGCAGAAACGGACTATCTCTCGATGGGTTGTCCTGTGAATTAAAAAATGCTATGCTTTGGCAAAGAAGAAACTTCCTGTGGGGTTGCATGCTCACTCCACTAGATCAACAGCGGCAACCACTGCGTTAGCATGCGGAGTCCCAGTCCTTAATATCTGTCAGGCAGCGACGTGGGCATCCCTGCACACGTTTACCAGACACTACGGCCTGGACAGCTAAGTCCGGAGGGACCCGTACTTTTCCCGTTCAGTCCTCCAGGACATCCTAGTGTGATCTTGGTTTGCAGACCCTACTCCGTGGTTGGTATTGCTGGGCTATCTATTCTAAGGTAAGGAATCCTCAACTAATAGTCTCTATTAGATGAACGAGTTACTTACCTTCGGTAACAAGGTTTTTGGTGGAGACATATATTAGTTGCAGATTCCTTACCGCCCCACCCATCCTCCCCGCTCTGCAAACTGATTTCTAGGGATAGGGACTTCCCTAAAGGGCCCTAGTTTTGATACACCAGTGGTCAGTGTCTTTCATGACTCAACACTTCTGGCATGGAAAGTCTTGTTAAGAACTGACATCGGCGTGCATGGGCGGCATCTATATAGGCCCCGCAATGTCATCCCAATGCCGACGAAGGACGCGGAGCCGACCGACAAGCAGGGGTACTTTTGTTGAAAAATCTCCGGATCCAGATTGCTGCCTGGGGGAAATTCTAAGGTAAGGAACCTATAACTAATATATGTCTCCACCAGATATATTGTTACCGAAGGTAAGTAACTTGTTCTTTAGGGACAATAGTCCACACAACAACAGACATTGCACATCAAGATGTTGGAACTCTTAGCCATCCACATGGCTTTCTAAGCATTCCTACTCAACATAGCTGCAAAAAATGTCATTCTACGAATGGACAACATGACAGCAATGTACTGCATTCAAAAACAAGGAGGGAACCACTCCATACAACTTTCACAGACCATATGAAAGTGGGCAAACCATCACAAAATGCACCTCCTAGCACAATACATACTAGGGAAGGACAACTCCATAGAGGACCTATTGAGCAGGACACAACAACAAGTCCACGAGTGGGAAATCCACACTCAGTTACTACAACAAAACTTCCAAAGGTGGGAAACCCAAACAATAGATTTATTCACCACCATCAAACTCAAAATGCCAAAACTTCGATCCAGGCACCCACAACCCAAGGGGAATGCATTATATATATGTTTTTCCGCCTCTCCCACTCATTTCTTACATGGTCAGGAAACTCGAACAAACATCCTTATCCATGATACTCATATCTCCCACGTGGGCTTGACAACCATGGTACATGACACTACTAGATCTATTCCTAGTACCTCACAAGAAACTACCCAACTATCCAAACCTTTTCACTCACAGCGGGGGCAGTCAGATACCCCGGAGCCCAACAACTCAATCTAGTGATACAGCTCCTGAAATCATAGTTTAGATACCTAAATGTACCTCCTGAACGCATGGCTATTTTAATTTATGACTATTTTATTTTAGTCCAGGAGACCAACAGCAAGGGCATGCTATGCCGCTAAAGGGAAACGTTTTGTGCACTATTGTGCTTTTAATATTATTCCATCTGCTCAAACAGAACAACTAGTTTGTTACTTATTGTATCTGCAAAAAGCACATTTAGCGTATACTTCCATACGTCTACATTTAGCAGCCATTGCAGCATATCTACAAAACAGGAAGCATCAATCCCTTTTCCGCATACCTGTCATTAAATGAAATGAAATGGAAAAAACATTTATAGATCGCATAGCTACCCTAAAGCATCCCAGCGCTGTTCCCAGACGTGGACCAAGGCAACACCTTACTGAGCAGTGACTTTGAAAAGCCATATTTTAAGTAATTTCCGGAAGGACAGATGGTTGGGTTCCTGACGTATGTGGGTGGGAAGGACATTCTACAGCCTGGCCGCATTATAGGAGAAAGAGCGGCCACCACTTCTTGCTCTCTATTTTTGGTACTGTGGCGAGCAACATGTTCGCCGAGCAGAGGCTTCTGTTAGGGTGGTAAGGGATGATATTCGATTTGTTGATCGCTGGTCCCTTTCCGCAAAAGGACTTATGGGTGATACAGAGTGCTTTGAATTTGATTCTCTTCAATATTGGCAGCCAGTGTAGGGCTTTCGATGCAGGTTTGGCCGATTGCCGATAAGGGAAATCTAGGAGCAAACGGGCTGCACAATTATGAATAATCTGAAGTCTGGTTGTAGTGGTTCTAGGAGCTCCTAGGTAAAGCGCATTTCCGTAGTCCATGCATGAGAGAATCAGCGCCTGGACCATTATCCTTCTTGCCAGGAACAGGAGGAGAGGAAGAACTTTCCGAAGCATCCTCATGATGCCGTAGCATGTTGCAGACAGTTTCGCTGTTTGGTGCCCAAAAGTCAGGGAGCGATCCAGGCACATGCCAAGACTTTTAATTTGATTCTTTGGTGGTGGGGCAGGGCCAAAACAAATTAGCCACTGTAACTCTATATTAGACGATGGGGAGTTTCCTAGTCCGTCTTGTCTCTGTTCAATTTTAAGCAGGAGGGCTCCATCCATTTGGCAACCTCCTCTAAGCAAGGGCGTAAGCTTGCAGATTAATTGTCTGGGCGATTTAAGGCCATGACAAGTTGTGTATCATAGGCGTATGTAACGATTTTTATGCCAAATGGCTGGACTATCGCGGCCTCATGTATATATTAAATACCGTGGGACTCGGGGAGGATCCCTGAGGCACACCGCAGCTGAGGGCCATGCGCTTAGACACAACTTCTCCCTCGAAGACCTGAAAGTATCTATCTTCTAAGAAGGATTGTATCCACACCCCTTGACATTCCTAATTTCCTCAGTCTGAGAGTCGAGATATTATGGTTGAAGGTGTCAAATGCAGCGCTGAGATCCAGGAGATAATAGCCGCTACGCCACCCTGATCCAAAATCCTCCTGGACTCTTCAGCCACCGCTAGGAGTGCTGTCTCAGTCCCATGTAGGGGCCGGAAGCCCGTCTGTGACGAGTGACGCAAGCTATTTGATTCAAGAAACCCAGATAATACTGAGTTGACATGCTTCTTCAAAATGTTGCTGATTCCTGGGAGGAGGGTGATAGGCCGAAAATCCCCCAGAGTCCCTGGATCCAAATTGTTTTTTTTTTTTAGTAATGCTTTTACCATGGCACATTTCCATGGTGGAGGGACCACTCCTGAAGAGATGGAGTTATTGATCAAGTCTCGATTTACTGGGAGGATTGTGGCCGTTGCTAATTTTATAACGTGGGGGGCTGGATCCCTAGGTGATCCTGATTTAACCTGGCCAGAATGGCTTCTACAGAGTTAAGATCAAGTAAAGGAATATGATCCAGCATTGGTTTAGTACCCGAGGGGTACCTATACATTGAGAACAGATCCTTGTGAGTGATTGTGCGAGGAAATGTAAGATTTATATCATGGATCTTCTTGTAGAAGAATTCTGCCAGGTTATTGCAACGTGTGAGAGTGCCATCTGTGGTAGCTTGTGGTGTGGGGGGTTTAAGGAGAGTTTTGGAGATAAGGGAAATTTCCCGCTGCGCATTAGAGGCAAGAACGATTTTTTCCCCATAATACGTGGCTTGTGCCCTTTTAATTTCAGCTTGATAAATTTTAATAGCTTCCCTGTGTTTTGGTTTACTGGGGGCTGCATAGTCCCTTCTCCATTTCCTTTCCAATTTTTTACAGGTTTAAGTTAGCGGCACTTCGGAGAGTACCATGGCGAAACCTTAGACCTGACTTTTTTAGGGTATGATTGTTTAGGGAGAGCCTGACCTAGCAAAAGCTTGATCCATGTGTTAAACATATTATTGGCCACAGTTGGGTTTGATTCATTAGAAGGTGTGGTAGCGTCCAGAGCTGAGATCTACTGTTCGAGGGGAAGTTTGGACCATGACCGTTCCTGACTAATAATCTTATTGAATGAGGTTGGTGGCCCGTAATGGCTCATGACAGGGAGATCAAAAAGTGATCTGGCCATGGAAGTTGCGTTGGTGCCCCTCCTGAGAGTTCCTCATTGTTAGTGAAGATAGGGTCCAGAAGATGGCCTTTAATATGAGTGCCTTCCAATACTTTTTGATTGAACTGGTGCACAAGACGGTTTTCGACTAACTCGGAGATGATAGAATTATTGGGGTCGTCTAAGTGCAGATTGGATGGAGAACTAGCTAAGTTGGCAACAGTTTTGCTAAAAGATTTATGAAATTGACCCGGTTTCCAGGGGGATGGTAGATCAGTAATCCTGAAAATGTATGAGTAAGTGAAAAACTGATTGAGAATGTCAAGCTCTCACAGTTAGCTAGCGGGTCGGTTCTAATGCGGCAGTTGAACCCGATCTTTATATATAATAGCGATCCCTCCTCCTTTACTACTTTTGCGGTCTAATCTTTGAATGAGGTAGCCAGAAGGAAGAATCTGAAAGACACGTTAGTGATAGATTCCTTACCTTAGAATATCCCCAGGCATCAGACTGGATCCGGAAAGTTTTTCGTCAGCAGTACCCCTGCGCGTTGGAAGGTGGCGTCATGCGGCTCCGCGTCCATCGCTGGCATCAGATACGCCGAGATGACGTCACAGAGACTACTGAGGCGCCACCCATGCGTGCTGACATCAGTTCTTTCTTTTTCCACGCCAGCAAGCGCAGATCCGGTTAGAGCTTTTTGACTAACTTTTTTGAGACTTTTTGTCTCCACTATTTTGAGTCTTTGACTCCTGTTGCCACGTAGGGATGCCTGGGTTTAAAACCTGTGGGGCCTGTCGCCGTACGATGTCGGTGGCCGACCCCCATGGCTTCTGTCTCTTCTGTTTGGAGCGCGACATGACTCCCGGTCATGTTACGACTGTCTGGCCATGGCTCCGAAGGCCCTACGGGAGCGGTCCCATAAGCTGTTGGAGGCCCGGCAGTCATCGCTCCTCGGGGTCGGAGTCTTCACACTCGGAATCGGGTAAGAGACGTCATAAGAAGAAGTCGAAGAAGCGTTTGTGCGCTCCAACTTTACCCCGTCGTTCCAGACGCGGGGGGCCGGGGGTACCTCCTCTGCGGCTCCGTTGGAGCCTGTGAGTCCCTCGACCTACTCACCTTATCTGGGTCCGTCTGCGACTCCTGCCCAGGTGCAGGATTTTCTTGCCGCCATAGACCGCCTTTTCAGGCCTAGGGCTCCCGCTGGTGCGCCTTCGGGCCCTGCGGTCCCACCTGAGAGGCCTCCCTTGCCGGCGGCTCCGGCCCCGGCACCGCAAGGTCCAATGCCGGTGGCTCCGGCCCTGGCGCCGCAGGGTCCGTCGCCGGTGGCTCCGGCCCCGGTGGCTCAGTTCCCGGTGCCGCAATGGGTTCCGTTTGTGCCACCTCCGCCCTTGCCTGGGTTTGTGGACAATTTTGCTCCGGGTTGGGACTCTAACTGGGATATGGAGCCAGATCGGCGCCGTTCATGGCGCCGTTGGACCATTTATATCCCCCTGTCCCTCCCTTGCTGCCGCAACCTGTGCCTCGGGCAGTGGAGGGGTCTGAGGACCCTCTTTCACGGCAGTGCGAGTAGGAGCAGGAGTGGGCAGACGAGTCCGAGGATGCAGGTGGCCTTGACCTCTCGTCTGAGCCTGGTTTCCTTTCTCCTCCTGCTGTGGCCATGGAGGAGGGCGCCACATACGCTGAGGCCCTTGACCTGCCTACGGTAACTCTAAATACTAACCTCACTGAAGTCCTTCAGCTGGCGGCAAGCTCTGCTACCGTTCAATGAGGCGTTAACGGGTTTGTTAATGGGCACCTGGTCTAGGCCAGCCACGGGAGTCCCTGTGGATAAGAACGTGGCCAGGCGTCATCGCCCGGCCCCGGGTGACCCTGCCTTTTTAACGACTCACCCAACTCCGGAGAGCCTGGCCATCCAGGCCTCCACCTCCCAAAGCGCATTCCCTACTGCCCCGCCGGATAAGGAATCTAAGAAGCTGGAACAGTTAGGCAAGAACACCGCATGCCTCTTAGGCCGCTACTCTCACGCTGTGTGGGACACGGTTGCGCAGACGCTGCCTCAGTGTCCGGAAGAAGTTCGGACGGTGCTCTCCCAAGCTGTGGCTGAGGGGAAGATGCTGCAAAGTTCGCCATCCGGTATGGACTAGACACCGCAGACTCTCATTGGTTAGGGCGATTTCCACCACTGTGGCCCTCCGTCGTCACGCCTGGTTACGGTCCACTGGGTTTTCAAGATTCCGGATTCCCGACTCCATATCAATCTTTTGGAGCTTCGGGCGATCCGACTTGCACTGAAGGCATTCCTTCCCTCTGTCCGGGAAAGTGTGGTGCAGGTGTTCACGGACAACACCACCGCCATGTGGTATTGCAACAAACAGGGCAGGGTGGGGTCATGGACCCTATGTCAGGAGGCTCTGCGCTTCTGGACATGGCTGGAACATCAAGGCATTACCTTGGTGGTTCAACATCTGGCAGGTTATCTGAACGCCAGGGCGGACAAACTCAGCCGCCGGTGCATGATGGATCACGAATGGCGTCTGAACTCGGACGTGGCGCAAGGTCTCTTTCTGCAGTGGGGAGAGCCTTGGTTAGATCTATTTGCCACAGAAGAGAACGTGCAATGTCATCAGTTCTACTTGTTGGAATTTCCAAGGCGGCACTCGCTCTGCAACGCTTGTCATCGCGAGTGGAGCTGCGGTCTATTGTACGCCTTTCCGCCTATACCACTTCTGCCAAGAGTGCTGAAGAAGATTCGGTGCGACCAGGCCCAAGTCATCCTTGTGGCTCCGGATTGGGCACGAAGATAATGGTATCCCGAGCTACTCAGCATGGCAATCGATCCCCCGACCTGACTGCCTCTTCGGGAGGATCTTCTGTCGCAGCAGCAGGGGACGGTCCTCCACGCGAACCTGTCCAGCCTCCACCTCCATGCGTGGAGATTGAGCGGCGACAGTTGACAGCTTTCGACCTTCCTCCCGAGGTCTGTGATGTCATTCTGGCAGCCAGGCGTCCCTCCACTAAAACGGTATACGCCTGCAGGTGGAATAGATTTGTGGCATGGTGCACAGCAAAGGCTATGCATCCCCTTTCTGCCCCTCTTTCCGAGGTCCTTCTGTTCCTTCTCTCCTTGTCCCAGAAGGGCTCTGCTCTGGGCACTATCAAAGGTTATCTTTCGGCCATCTCCGCCTTTCTACGGCTTTCAGCCCAGCCTTTTCTTTTTAAGTCCCCAGTTGTTAATTGCTTCCTCAAAGGCATTACACACACGTTTCCCCCCGTGCCTTTCATAATGCCTCAATGGGACTTAAATCTTGTCCTGACATATCTGATGTGCGCTCCCTTTGAGCCCCTTCATAACTGTCCCTTACGTCTTCTCACTTTAAAGACGGCTTTCCTGGTAGCTATCACCTCTGCCAAAAGAGTGAGTGAGCTCCAGGCTCTTTCTTCTAAACCTCCTTTTCTTTCTGTTCATCCGGACAAGGTGGTTTTAAGGACTCGTCCTTCGTTCTTGCCAAAGGTTGTCATACCCTTCCACATCGGGCAGACCATCACTTTGCCCACCTTCTTTCTGCCTCCGCATCCTTCAAAAGAGGAAGAGAGGCTCCACCGTCTGGACACAAAACATGCGCTCTCGTTCTATCTAAAGCGCACACAACAGTTCCAGGTGGATGACCAACTTTTTGTTGGCTATGTTGGCGCCAAAAAAGGTTGGACTGTGCACAAACGGACCATCTATCGGTGGGTCGTTCTGTGCATCAAAGCATGTTACTCGTTGGCTAAGAAGGAGCCTCCTGTGGGGCTGCGTGCCCATTCTACCAGGGCAGGCAACTGCAGCCACTACTGCCTTGGGACGCGGCGTTCCCTTGCAGGACATTTGTCAGGCAGCTATGTGGGCCTCGCTGCACACGTTTACCAAGCATTACTGTCTTGACAGTCAAGTCCGGAGAGACAGCTTCTTTGGCCGTTTGGTTCTCCGTGACTTTCTGGTGTAATCCTGTTCGCAGACCCACCACCGGGGTTGGTATTGTTGGGGTATCTATTCTAAGGTAAGGAATCTGTCACTAACGTGTCTGTTTCAGTTGCATAAGTTACTACTTGTGAAACGATATATCTGTAAGACGTTAGTTAGTGATAGATTCCTTACCGCCCCACCCATCCTCCCCGTTCTGCAAACTGTTTTCTAGGGTCAAGGTCATCCCTTTCAGGGCCCTAGTTTCTTAGCACCAGTGGTCAGTTTCTTGCATGGCTCTGCATTCCTGGCGCAGAAAGTCGTGTACAGAACTGACTACAGCGCGCATGGGTGGCGCCTAAGAAGTCTCTGTGACGTCATCTCGGTGCATACGACGCCAGCGACGGACGTGGAGCCGCACGACGCCAGCTTCCGACACGCAGGGGTACTGCTGACGAAAAACTTTCCGGATCCAGCCTGATGCCTGGGGATATTCTAAGGTAAGGAATCTATCACGAACTAATGTCTCTTACAGATATATCGTTACACAAGTAGTAACTTGTGCTTTTGTGCAAAAACTGAGTCGGACTCGCTAGTGAGCCAGGTTTCGGTTAAAATAAGGTGTCAGGGAGCTCATCCTCTAAGGGCATGGAAATTTCTGTTGCATGTTTTGGTAAAGATCTACAGTTCAGGAGGAACATTCTATAAGGTACGCGTTCCCTTTTACAACTTGTGCTTTAAGAAATGGTGTAAATGTAAAAGAGCAGTGTGGGCAGGTATTAGTGATCTTGGGTGGGCCTATATAATTAAAGCAATTTTCACGTACAGCACCTCTGAGAGAATTAAGATACTCAGGGGCATATACCCGTTTTCCTTTAGACAAATGGGCAGGGTCTGTGGCCCCTAGTCCCGTCTGGGCGCAGACAGGCTTGCCTTTGGCGCGTCGCGGCTGTCATTGCCTTATGAATGTTTCAGCAGCTAGGCTGCTAACCATGGGCTCTGCCTCCGGCCCGGAAGTGCTGTTCCTAATTGCCACCTGCTCCCTCCATGTAAACAGGACAACCTGCGGTGGAACGGGGAGCGGGGCAGTAGGAAACTGGATGTGGTCATAAAAGGTGAGAGAGAGTGCTGGTACGAGTATGCTCAGATCGCCGAAAATTCAATTTAAAATATTCTATTTCTAACAATAAAAGCGTCTAAAAGCGCTTACAAGAGGTTAGAGTTACCTTGCTTGATCACGCGTCCGCTTTCAGGGAAGGTTTAAAAAGAGTCATTGCAACGCATACCCACCTCTCACACTACATGGAATTTAAACATTGTGTTAACAAGACTCATGGGCCACTATTTGAACCATTACGCAAATGTAAAATACAATTTTAACACGGAGGGTTGCATTCCTTGTAGCGTTAACTTCCCTTTGAAAGGTCAGTGAAATATTCACCATTGATAAAACATATTTTCAGGTGTTCCAAGACAAAATGCATTAATGCACAAATCCTAAGTTTCTACCAAAGGTCATATCGCCTTTCCATTTAAATCAAATTTTGTATTCACCATTTTTTTTTCCAAAACCAGAAACAGTAGCAGAACGAGCATTACACACACTTTATAGCAAAAGCACTCTTTTTATGTACTATTTGGAACGAACAATACCCTTCCGAAAAAAACACAACTGTTGGTATCTTTCGCAAATCCACGCAAAGGTAATGCTATTTCTAAATCGGGAATAGCTCGATGTATAGTCAAGTGTATACAAATTTGCTTCACCAAAGCAAAACGAACACTAACAACTATGCCTAGAGCTCACTCAACAAGGAAAAAAGAAGCAACAATGGCCTTCTTAGGGAGTTTTCCTCTGATTGACATTTGCAAAGCAGCAACATGGATAAACCCAAACACTTTTTCAAAACTATTTGTGTAGAGGTGCAAGCCAGACAACAGGCTCAAGTCGAGCAACAGTCCTACGTACATTATTTCAAACAAATTCACCATCTCATGCCTAAAGCCACCGCCGGAGGGGTACTGCTTTACAGTCTATGCAAAGCTTGCGTATCTGCAGCCAATCCATGCTACGAATGGAGTATGTTTCTTACCCTGAAAGTATCTATTCTTAGCGTGTAGTGCTGCAGATTCACATGCACCCTCCCAGAAGGTATTAAATGGTGACACATATACATACCCAAATACAGCATGTTCAACAGCGAAGCTAACTTAGCAGACTATATCATCACATGACAGGGGGAAAAACACTATCTTGCAAAGGAGCAGTTGAACATGCACAATACCTCAAGGGGGAGGAGAGAAGACGCACAATGCCAACCATAAAATGTTCTTGAGAAAAACAACTTGCAGAGTCCGGCCCCAACACTAGATGGCAGGAGTGTGCAAAGCATGTGAATCTGCAGCACTACACTCTACAAATAGATACTTACAGGGTAAGTGAAATACTCCTTTCCCTTGATGTGTCCCACGCTCAACCAATTAAGTGGAGGGTGCCTTTTACTTAAATGTAGGTATTCCTATAATGCCCAGGGGTTGAATGAATGAATGTTGTATTTATAAAGCTCACAGGTGCTCAAAAACTGAACGTTATTGCGTTAAGACTTTAACTAACTAGATGAACTGAAAAAGGGCTGTCACACAATGGAAAAGTGCCTGATTTTTAAAAGTAATAGTTTGCAGAAAGAGGCTTCAGGTGTAGTGGAATGAATGTGCAATTGTAAGATTTTTCCAAAATGTAGCAGCCCCATATGCGACAGAATGATCACTGGTGCGGAAAGTGTTAATCTAAGGATAGTGGGAGGTCTCCGCCCAGAAGATCTCAAAGGCTGAGCAGGTATGTACCATGAAATCAGTCAGTCAAAATAACTTTAATCGATTCATTAGAATCATAAAAGTTTACATGTATACTTAATAAAAACAATTAAAACATTTTAAAAAGTTGGCAGATAAATCTTGGTTTACCGACAAAATTAGACGACTTTAAAAATCATCATACCCTTCCCCAGCACAGTTTATGCAAATGACTAGATCTTTCACAGTTCCTCACGTTTTTTAATTGAAAATGCAATTTTAAATATAACTGAGCACTGCGCTTGAGATTGCAGCCGTAGATAGTGCCCTCAAATAGTCAAAACCCTCCTGATAAGAACAGGGCCGTATAGCTTTTAGTATGGGTTAATAAAGCGTGCTCTAGGATCTGAATAAAATAAACAAAACAACATAAAATGCATTGTGGTTTGTTTGGCCAGGTTATTACAGGGACAGGGGGCTAGTCTCTCACACCAGCCTGCCTGTTTCGGATAAGCCACTAAAAAATGCAGCGTACCCAACCGGAATCTGGTCAGGAGAAAACGCAATTGTACATGCGTAGTAAAAGAAAGATAAGGTTGCTGCAATCTTAGCGCCCCGCGACGTTCCCCAATTCTCATTAGACATGCTTAACTCGATACGATATGCATTTTATATAATCATTTCCATGTTGGGTTGAATAGTTTCTAGTTTATTATAATATTCTTCTAAACCTATTTTATAAAAAGTATCCCTAACATAGCACAACCAGGGGAGTGACATTGCTTTGTCCAGAGATATACAGTCTTTAAGGATACTCCTTGAGAAAGACAAATCTTCTGAGGATCAGATTTTCCCCCATAAAATAAGTGGTGCAATATTTATCTTGTCTTTCACATATTCCAGGCCCACCTCAGAATGACAAAATGCTGTTGAAGAGCAGCCGGGTATCATTAATAATCTTTTTTAAAACTTGTTCTCTAAAACCTGATTCCGGTTCCTCTTATGATAACCCCAGACTCCAACCCCTTAGGTAGCCACAGATAGACATTTTGACTTGTATAAAATTATCATTTCGGCTACCGGCTTGTGTCCTAGTTTACAAGCAAAGCGGAACAGCCCCTCTTATTCTGCAGGTCTGTTGAACCCTTATCAAAACCAGATTGTCCCACTTCAGTTTACTATTAAAAACATTACCTAGATAGGTAAAATTGGGCACCTTCTCAATAGTTTTAAAAAACTTGTTCTCTAAAACCTGAATCTGGTTGCTCTTAGGATGCAACCCTGGCGTACCCCCTCCATGGAGGCAATAGGCCTAGTCTTCTCCCCTCCTGGGCCAAAGCGAACAACTTCAGTGGTACATTCATGCAATCTACGTAGCAGGGTGATGAGGGGTTCTTCAAATCCCATTTCCCCCATCATTGTCCATAGCTTTCCCCTACACACAGTATCAAAAGCACTGGACAAGTCCATGAAGGCCAGGTGGATCGAGACCTCCCTGGCCTCCATGTACTTGCCCATAATCAGGGATAAGTTAAGACACTGCTCATTTGTTCCCATCCCCTTTCTAGAACCATATTGAGTGTCCGCCATTAAATCTGATGCATTTGCCCATTAATCTAACCTGGCTAAAATCACCCTCCCATGACCTTGCATGTAGTGTCTATTAAATGAGATTGGCCTGAAGCAGGTAGGGTTGTTTCTGTTACCTTTTTTAAAAATTGGTACCACCACTGCTTCCTTCCATGAGGATGGAATGCAACCAGCTTTTACCGACTTAAAAACGTTAAGCAGTAGAGGGGCCCATAGTTGGAAATTGCTTTTAAGCAAGTCTAAGGGAACACCATCTGGGCCAGGCGCTTTTAGGGGTATACCCTTAGCTATTGCTTCTTTGACCTCACTCACGGAAATTGTGTTACTCAGTTCATGTGCAGTTTGTAAATTAATGACTGTCTCAACCCTTATCTCTTGTGTTGATATGCCCCGTGAATTAAATATTTTTTAAAAGTGGGCTTCCCAGATGTCACCTGTTATGGTCGAGTCCATGCTCCTGGCATCATTAGAGAAAAGGGGCGATTTATAATCTCCCAAAAACTCTTAGAGTCCTTAAGAGAGCTAGCTTTCTCTAAGTCCTCCCAGGCTATTCTTCCCAGTTCATTTTCCCTACAGTTGATAGCTTTTTTGTAAGTCTGTCTCGCTATCTTTATCAGGGCCATATTCTGCGGGGTCGTTTGCAGTGCTTTCTTTAGTTCTCTTTGCGCCCTAGAGCACTCAGCATTGAACTACCTAGTTTCAGGTAGATCCCGTTCCTTAATTGGTTTAATTTGTTTTTTAGCCACATCTGCACAAATTAGCTCAAAAGACTGTATGACTATGTCTGGGGGGAATCAAAATTTAGGCAACTCATACATTTTTTTGATTTTCTTTAAGAATAGCCTCCTCAAATAGCTTAGAATCTATTAAATTCCATTTGAGTCTCACCCCTTGGTTGCGATTATACTTTAGAGGGTGCTCATTTCCCCGGGCTTTCTGTGCTGTGACACACAAAGCCAGAATAAGGGGATTTTGGTCACTGACAGGATGTGATTCAACGGCAACACTATCTATAAACCAGGTGTATTTGCTGATGATTAGCATAAAATCAATTGTACTCCCACTACCTCCTCCCTGGTAGGTTGGAAACTGCACGGAGAGATTACTATCCTGCGGTTTCAGCATGCAGAAGTCGTTTACCATGAAATCCATTAGGATATTTAGTGCTATGCTTATAGCTTTTCCATGTCCACTAAGAGGGATGTTTCTGTGAAATCTGACAGAATCATCCTGTAGGGAGTTGGTCCTAGAGAACTGTTTTTTTCTTATTTTTTTCAATCTGAAAGAGACAATTAGTTATGGATACCTCACCTTAGAATTACACCCAGGCGTCCGACTGGATCCAGATAATTTTTTCCTCAGCAGTACCCCTGCACGTGGATAGGTGGTGTCGGTCGACTCTGCGTTCGTCGTTGCCGTCGTAGTCGCTGGAATGACGTTGCAGTATCTACTTAGACATCGCCCTCGCACGCTGACTTCAGTTCTTTCTTTTTCCGCTCCAGCCAGCGCAGATCCGGAGAGAGCAGTACCTCGAGTCACTTTTTTACTCCACTTTTTGCGACTTTTGTCGACAACTTTTTTGAGTTGATCGACTGCTGGTGCACGGAGGAATGTCACGTCGAAATGGCTTCAAGGCTTGCGACTCCTGTCGTAAATTGATGTCGGCAACGGACCCGCATCTCGTGTGCCTTTGGTGCCTGGAGCGCAACCACGCCAAGTCGTGCTCCGACTGCTGGGCCATGAACCAGAAATGTTTTGCGGGAGTGGTCCCAAAAGCTTCTCGAGTCCCGGCGCTCCGCTCCGTTCGAGGTCCCGGTCGAGAGGGAGGTCGCAGAGCCACCGCCACCACTCCTTGTCAAAGTCTTCGTCTTCGGGTAAGTTGCAGCACAAGATGAAGGCGAAGCAACGTCGTCGGTCTTCGCGTTCTCCCCATCCGTCAGCCAACGGGATGCGGGAAGTAGAGGGTACTCGTCCGGCTCCGCCCGTGGAGCCTGTTGGGTCGACACTGGCCTTCCCTCTCTTTCCCGGACCCGGAGTGACCCCTGCCCAGCTTCGAAGCTTTTGCGAAGCCTTACACTCCATCTTCAGGCAGCCTGACACCGCTGGTGGGCCTTCGGGCCCTGCGGACCCAGTGGGGGAGTCTAGGCCTTTGATGTTGGCGGCTTTGGCTCTGATGCCACAGGCCCCCCCCAAGGATCCAGGCCTGGATTCGGATCGGCGCCGGTCGACCTTGTGATACCTCCGGTGCCGAATCCAGTGATGACACCGGTTGTGTCCCCAACTGGCGTCGAACCCGGCCTCCCCCTCGATGAGAACACGGACCCGGACCGACATAGCCCAATGTCGGAACCGGCGCAGACCGGTACTTTTGTACCACTGTTCTCTCCTGATGTTTCCTACCATCCTGAGTGGCTAACATGAGAGGGTGAGGAGGACTGGGAGGGGTCTCTGGACTCTCTTGCAGAACAGTTGGAGGTCTCGGACTGGAGAGAGGAGTTGGGTGAGGCCAGTGATCTGGATACCTCCCCAGACCTTGGCATGCTATCTCCCCCAACCGTGGCTACGGAGGAGGGTGCATCTTACACAGTGGTGTTGCGTAGGGCAGTCGAGGCCCTAAACCTCAAGCTTCCTACGGTGGCGGTCAGGACTAACCTCTTGACAGAGGTGTGCCAACCAGCAGCAGCCTCTTCGGAGCCCCTGCTGCCGTGTAAGGAGGCCCTTACGGGCATCCTTTTGGGTACTTGGTCCAAGCCCAACACAGAAGCTCCTGTGGACAGGATGATTGCCCTAAGCCACCACCCGGCCCCGGGCAACCCAATTTTCCTCTCTTTCCCATCCTACTCCTGAGAGCTTGGTAGTCCAAGCCTCAACGTCCAAAGGCGCATTCCCTAATGCTCCACCTGATTGGGAATCCAAGAAGCTGGACCACCTTTGGAAGAAGATGTTTTCTTCCTCCAGCTTGGGACTGCGGTCGGTGAACACCGCACGTCTATTGGGCCGTTACTCTCACTCGGTGTGGGATACGGTTGTGCAGGTGCTGCCACAGTGCCCGGAGGAGGCCCGGGCCGTGCTCTCCTGTTCTGTTGCTGAACGGAGAGACGCAGCGAAGTTCACCATCTGGTGTGGGCTGGACACCGCTGACTCACTGGGCAGGACGATTTCCACGTCAGTAGCACTGCAATGCTACGCCTTGTTGAGGTCCACTGGCTTTTCGGGTGATGTCCAAGCAACACTTTTGGATATGCCCTTTGATGGCCGTTGCCTGTTTGGCGACAAGGCAGACAGCGCTTGAGAGCTCTAAGGATCCCAGGGCTACGGCGAGATCCTTAGGCCTCGCTTCCACCTCCAGCCGAGTGCAGTCTGCTTTTTGCCTCTTTTGTGGCTACGGAAAGGGTGCCCCGTCACGTTCTGCCCAGAGCCACAGGCCTGCGCAAGCTGTTCTGCCTCTGCACAGCCGGGGATGTGGTTCCCACCGCTGTGGGTCAGGGGGCCAGCGGGCAGGCCAGTCCAGTCCACCAGCACCCTCTCTGCAGCAGCCTCTAAACCCTCCTAGTCCGGTCTTTCAGGCCCATCAATCGCCAGTGGGTGTCGGGATTCGCCATCACCTCCCCCACTGGCTCAACATCACGTCGGACAGGTGGGTTTTACAGATAGTCCTTTGGGACTACTCCCTACCCTTGCATTTCATGTGGTAGGATCATCTGGCCCTTCTCCAGGAGGAAGTTTCGGCTCTCTTGGCCAAGGGAGCCATCAAGCGAGTTCCTGTCCCAGAAGTAGGTCGTGGTTGCTATTCCCACTACTTTCTAAGGCCCAAGAAGGACACAGGCCTGCGTCCTACCTTGGATCTCAGGAACGTCAACCGCTTCCTCTGGAAGGAGAAGTTCATGATGTTGACACTGGCTCAGGTCCTGTCTGCCCTCGACCAGGGAGACTGGTTGGTAGCGTTGGACTTGTAGGACGCTTATTTTCACATCCCTGTTCTTCCAGCCCACCGGCATTACCTGCGGTTCACGGTAGGCCACAAGCACTTTAGGTTTGCCATGCTCCCCTTTGGCCTTACCGGCACCCCTCGGTGTTCACAAAAGTAATGGCGGTGGTCGCAGCTCATCTGCGCAAATCAGGGGTTCCAGTCTTCCCCCATCTCGATGACTGGCTGTTGAAGGCAGGCTCGCCCCAGGCAGTCGTCTCCCACCTCCAGACTACTGTGGACCTCCTGCATTCACTGGGGTTCACTATCAACATGCTGAAGTCACACCTGACTCCCTCTCAGAAGCTCCTTTTTATCCTCCCGAGCAGCGAGTCTGGGATATTTGGGCTATGATTCCGATCTTTCAGCCTCTATACCGGGTTTCGGTCAGACTGGTTCTTAGGTTGCTGGGCCCCATGGCCTCCTGCATCCTGCTGGTGGATCATGCCAGATGGCATATGCGGGCTCTGCAGTGGGACCTGAAGTTCCAGTGGGCACAGCATCAGGGGAATCTGTCAGATTGCATCCAGATCTCGGAGGGTGCTGCTCGACAAATGCAGTGGTGGCTCACGAACCAGGATTGGGTTAATGGCAGATCCCTCTCCCTTCCCCAACCAGAGTTTACAATGGTGACCGATGTATCCCTTCTGGGGTGCGGCGGCCACATGGGAGAGGCGGAGTCCGGGCTCCACATCAACCTTCTGGAGCTTCGGGCAATTCGTCTTGCACTGAAGGCATTCCTTCCCTATGTCCGGGGAAGAGTAGTGCAGGTGTTCACGGACAACACCACCGCCACGTGGTACTGCAACAATCTGGGCGGGGTGGGGTCGTGGACCCTATGCTCTCCGCCTTCGGACATGGCTGGAACATCAGGGCATACCCCTGGTGGTTCAACACCTGGCAGGTTCTCTGAACGCCAGGGCGGACGAACTCAGCCGCAGGTGCATGATGGATCACGAATGGTGTCTTCACTCAGAGAGATGGTGCAAGTTCTCTTTCAGCAGTCAGGAGAGCCTTGGTTAGATCTATTTGCCACCAAAGAGAACGCGCAATGTCAGCAGTTCTGTGCTTAGGAATTTCCAAGGCGGTACTCGCTAGGCGATGCTTTTCGTCACAAGTAGAGTTACGGTCTTCTATACGTCTTTCCGCCTATACCACTTCTGGCCAGAGTGCTGAAGATCAAGCGCGACTGGGCCCAAGTTATTCCTGTGGCTCTGGATTGGGCACGAAGAGTCTGGTATCCCGAGCTGTTACACATGGCCATCGATCCTCCGATCAGACTGCCTCTTCGGGAGGATCCTCTGTCGCAGCAGCAGGGGACGGTCCTCCACCCGAACCTGACCAGCCTACACCTACTTGCTTGGAGATTGAGCGGGGGCAGTTGACGGCTTTCGACCTTCCTCCCGAAGTCTGTAACGTTATCTTGGCAGCCAGGCGTCCCTCCACTAAAACGGTATACCCATGCAGATTGAACAAATTTGTGGCATGGTGCACAGCAAAGGCTGTGGATCTCCTTTCCACCCCTCTTTCTGAGGTTCTCTTGTTCCTCCTTTCTTTGGCTCAGCAGGGCTCTGCTCTGGGCACTCGTAAGGGCTATCTCTCTGCCATTTCAGCCTTTTTTTAGGCTTCCTGCTCAACCTTCTCTTTTCAAGTGCCCTATTGTAAATAGATTCCTTAAGGGCATTACTCATCTCTTCCCACATATTCCTTTCATAATGCCTCAGTGGTACTTGGAACTTGGTTCTGACTTATCTTATGTGCGCTCCCTTTAAGCCGCTACATAATTGTCTCAAACTTTTAACTTTCAAAACTGCCTTCTTGGTTACCATCACCTCTGCTCGCAGGGTGAGTGAGCTTCAAGCCCTTTCTTCTAAACCTCCTTTCCTGGCTGTTCATCCGGGCAAGGTTGTCCTTTGCACTAGGCCTTCTTTCCTTCCCAAAGTGGTTGCCTCTTTCCACATAGGACAGACCATCACTTTGCCCACATTCTTTCCGCCTCCGCATTCTTCTAAAGAGGAAGAGCGGCTGGATCCAAAACGTGCGCTTTCCTTCTATCTGGATTGCACAAGACAATTCCGGGTGAATGACCCACTCTTTGTTGGCTACGTGGGTGCCAAGAAAGGTTGGGCCGTACAAATACGGACTGTCTCTCAATGGGTCGATCTTTTTATGAAAAATCTGCTATTCCTTGGCGAAATCGGAACCTCCAGTAGGGTTGCATGCCCATTCCACCAGGGCAACGGCAGCTACTACTGCTTTTGGACGTGGAGTCCCTCTTCATGACATCTGCCAGGCAGTTACGTGGGCTTCACTACACACGTTTACCAAACACTGCTGCCTGGACAGCCAAGTCCGGAGAGACGGCTTCTTCAGCCGTTTGGTTCTCCAGGACACTCTGGTGTGAACCTGTTTCGCAGACCCACCACCGGGGTTGGTATTGCTGGGGTATCTATTCTAAGGTGAGAAATCCATACCTAATTGTATCTTTCAGATGAACAAGTTACTTTACCTTCGGTAACGATATATCTGTAAGAGACATAGATTAGTTATGGATTCCTCACCGCCCCACCCATCCTCCCCATTCTGCGAACTGACTTCTAGGGTAAGGGACTCCCTTTCAGGGCCCTAGTTTTCGTGCACCAGTGGTCAGTGTCTTGCATGGCACTGCGCTTCTGGTGTGGAATGTTGTGTAAAGAACTGACGTCGGCGTGCGAGGACGGCATCTAAGTAGATACCGCAACGTCATTCTGGCGACCACGATGCCAACGACGAACGCAGAGTCGACCGACGCCACCTATTGACGCGCAGGGATACTGCTGAGGAAAGAATTCTCTGGATCCAGTCTGACGCCTGGGGGTAATTCTAAAGTGAAGAATCCATAACTAATCAATGTCTGTTACAGATATATCTTTACCGAAGGTAAGTAACTTGTTCTTTGGAGGGAGTAATGGAATTGGTCTGTAGTTAGATTAGCCGGATCCACTGAAGGCTTCTTTAAAAGCAGGTTTGCAAAACCCAATTTCCATACAGAGGGAACCATTGACAGTATGATTGAGTGGTTAAGCAGTTATCTGAAAATTGGGCCTTTAACTATTAGTCCATTGGAAAAGGTCTGTGCATGGGCATGGATCCGTAGGGTAGCCTGGCTTGCAGTTACAGATCGTAACAGCCATATATTCTTCTGACAGCAAATTGAAATTAGGAAAAGAGACATATCCAGGACCCTTTGAGGGTCTCAAGAGTATATTGATCATGTTCTTCTGAAAAACCTTTATAGTAATGTAAGAATTTTGGTCCTGATAGAATTTGGGCAAGTTGTCACATAGTTTTTTTTTATGAGGATATCGTCTGACTACAAGTGGTGGATTGAAGGAAATATTTCTCTACAGCAAAGATTTCTCTAGCTGAATTGTTAGCTGAGCAGATAAAATTGACATATGTCTGGACATGTTTTACAGGCTAGTTTATAGTATGATTTCAGTAACTTCTTATATGTGTCTTTGGCTGTACAGGCACGGCTGCGACGCTAAAGGAGTTCAACATGTTTACATTTGCTTTTGGCCCTTTATACTATATCACACTAAGAGAGCAGTGTTTAGACTTCCGCTTCCTTATTCAGGATATTTTGTCCTAGGCTTGTGAAATCCAAGCAATGAAATTGATGACATCTGTGATTATAACCCTGGTAGCAGAAACCAATGGGTCAGGCAAAGAGCTATTAAGACTTTCAGCTGTGACTTTACTCGACATGCTCAAATGTTTGGTTGGGGCAGTGGTGGGAATGGGGGATGCACACGTAGATTGAAAAGGGAAGGACATTTCTCCATGATCAGCCCAAATAAGAGCGGAGAGCCAAACATCCATTGATTACTGCAGAGTTTGAGAAAAAGAGATCAAGGGTCGGACCTGCTAATTGTGTCGACAAGGTAATTATTTGGACATGGTTTAAAGCCATCCAGGCTTCAGTAAAGAGCATGCAGAATTTAGTGTGTCAGATTGCCTGGGTCAAGGGGATATCAGCAGGCCATAGGACTAGAAGAACAATAAATGAAAGCCCTCAGTAAACAGAAAGATGGATTAGCTTGAATACAGAATTTATTTTTGCTTCCTGAAACCGGGATTGATTTCAGATGGGGCAGATAAACTGGGAGCAGTAAATTATGGTATTACCACCTCCATTAGGAAATTGGCAGTCATGAAGAAAGATGTTGCAACTATCTGATATAGCAAGTGAGCTATAGAGGTGGGAACTGTTTTAGAAATAATATATCTGGTTTTTTTGTCAGAATGAAATTGTGTAATTGAACTCAGCATTTAGGGAGTGATCTCACATCCATAAAATATCACAATAATAAATTAGTTGTAGCAGTAGTGGCAGGAACTGGCTAAGAGTTAGAATTTTGTTTGTAGCCTATGCTTGATAAGGGGGCTTCAGGTGATAACAAGTGTGTCATTTGGTGGCACGTACCTTTGCCATATAGCTTGTGAAGAGTTTAGGTAGAATAGGTAAGGCACCCCTGGAAAGCAGGGTCCAGAGGACTAAGGTTTCAGGTGCAAGGAACAGAGAGGGGGCACAAATGTATTTGCCTTTGACTTGCCTACTGCATGGATGCACAGTAGCATCTTTAATGAAGGTCACCATGAGAGGGTGAGGGCGTTTCATAGACCCACTAGAGGACGTAGCACTCACTGCGTTACAATGGCGTTCTGCAGATAAAACCTGGGGAACAAAACTGGAGCCGGCCGGGCAGCTCCTGTGCCTCCAGCTCTGTCTGATGTACTACAAGGTATTAAAACATAATCGTGACGAAATAGAGTGAATAAGCATAATAGAAAGTATTTTGAGAGTCTTAAAAGTAGAGCCGTGCACCGCCCAGAAAAGCCTACGAGGAAATGACAATGGCAAAGTGCAAATAAGATTAAATGTGGTAGTCCAATATCCAGTGAAAGAGGGCAACACCACCTGCATGGTCTGGCGGTAGGACATGTGTAGCATATTTTTTGAAGCTCGCCTGAGTGGTTGGACAAGATGTAAGAGAAACACTGGATCAGTGGTTCTTAACCTGTGGTCCGTGGACCTGTGGCTGTCTGCAAAGCCTATACAGGAGATCCACGACTGCTCAGAATATTAAATCATATTAACAGATTATTAAAGTGTATATAAATAAAGAAGCAAACTTTAAAGATGAAAATTTTAAAATGTTCTTTGAACTGGAAGGAATTTGAAATTGAAGGCTACAAAGTTAATATTCTCAGACTGATTCATAGGAGAATTGCAAGTTCATCAAACATATATTAGTGTGGACAATGAGTGGCCTAAATTGAATTTAGATATGTTCCAATCTTCTGATTCAAATTGTGATTTTTTTTTTAATGTTCGTTTGTGAATGAAATAAAACATTTCACCGTTTGTGTATTTGTTTGACTAATGATTGTTTCTGTAATTTGATATATTATTTTGTGACTCATATGGCAAATGCTTATGCCCTGTGTTGGGACAGAAAAGTCTCCCTCATGGTGATGGACATGCACCCCTGCCCTAAGTACCCCAGCTGCAATGATGTCTGAATCCCCGGTGCTAATTTTTGTTGTCACCAAACAAGGATAATGCATGTGCACCATGCCATAGGCTTATCTCACAGATTGCTCTCTTGTTGGGCCAGGAGGGGCACCCAAGCCCTACTGTCATAGTTGTGAAAGGCTCCTGCCTTTGCCAGGAGGCAAGTAGCATGAGCGCGGTGGTGGCAGCATACTGTGAATTGATTAGAAGAGAACAGGCATTTTTACCTGTGTCACTGATATGAGTCCATAGGCTCACTCATGTAAAGTTCCACCGCTGTGTGCCTAACCCACCCTTGTCCTACATCAAATTAGTATATAGTACTGTGCAGCACAAGTGTGGTTGTGGTTGCCTGTGAATAGTACAATTCATTAAAGACTTTGAGTGCCATTTTGGGATACCTAGAGCTGACTGGAGGAACATAAGGAGGTTGAAGAATCCCCCCAGACAGATTTGTGGATTGCTGTATTTCTGTGAGCTGGGTGGTACACACACTGGAGGAAGGCGAGACAGGCCCTTCAGTACACTTCAAAGGGTGCCCTTTGATTTAGGGAGTGGTCACATCTTAGGAAGGAGATGGGGCTGATAAGAGAATTTTAAGGAGTAGTGCTTGGGCCCTGGGATGACCTTTTTATATAACCTTCTGATGCATATATCACTGTAACTAACATTGAGGTGTGAACCTCTAGTCACTCCCATGGCCTGTGCTGTGGGGCTATCTGATTTGGAATAATTCCTGCTGTGACAGATTGCTTTCTGGAGAAAGAGCAGGACAGAGGATTGGGTGCTTCAAAAGGAATCAGACATCCAACACAAACGTTAAAGGCTCGGCTCCTAAATCATATTTGGTGTCTAGAAATGGACTATAAGAACAGGAGCTCAAGGCCCCCCAAAATTGTCAGTCGGGCTGTATGTGAGGTGGAGAAGCTGTGCGAGACTTCTGCCTGTGACCAGGACTGTGGGCTAAGGTCTACCAATCTTCCTGCTGAGTGAAGGAATAGCTCCCAAGAAAATCTAAGACCAGCTGTCTCTGGAGCACCAGTGCCTGCATTCCAATACCAGTGTGCCCTTTGAGGAAGAGGAGAGCGCTTGCAGGGAGCAAGGTCCAGTGGGGGTATCCTGGCGAGTAAATCCCCTTAGTGAGGTGTGAGGAGACTGCTGCACTGACCGGGCAATCCACCATGTGCAGATTCAAGTTGGTGACCCCGTATGACAGAAGGGGCTACGTGAAGTTAGCCATAGTTGCACTGATCAGGTCTTCGTCTGTGTGCAAAGTGAAGTCAGCTACTCTGTATGCTAGTGGGAGTCGCCGTTAATATTGCATGACTGCCATTGTAATTGGGCCATAACCCATGTGCAGATTGAAGCTGGCCACCCCGTATGCCAGAAGCAGCTGCTGTGAAGAAGAAATTACTGCCATGCTGATCGGGCCGTTGCCAACGTGCAGAGTAAGAGCAGTGACCCCGTATGCCAGATGGGGGCCACCATGCAGAACAAGGAATGTTTCCTGGCAAGTATTTTACTGGACCATCATTTATTTCTGCTATTGAGAGTATTTTGAGTTGTGAAACTGTTCACCCCCTGAATTTACCCCCCACTGAGATGACTTGGACTGCTCTACCCGCGGTACTGTTGAATCAAGTGCTGGAGGGGTACTTGGCCCAGTTGCTCAGGACCCATAGTGAGTCATCTCTCGGAAATCGGGAGTAAAAGGCCTCTACTCCCACAGTTTGGCTCAGTAGCTCCTACTTGCCCCTTGGCCTTCTGAAAGGACTTCTGACACCAGGGTTCCTGACTTCCAGTAATAACTCCATATGGGTCCCCAGATCCCGAGTTCCTGTAATGATTAAGTGGAGGTCCACAGAAGTCAAAAGGTTAAGAACCACGGCGCTAGAGTCCGCAGTGCTCATCGCACCACAATAGCGTTGTGCAAATAAAACCAAGGTGGACAAAATAAAATATAAACTGTAGCCCAGCGGCTCAGTAAGGCTAAGAGTTATGCACATCTGGCTGGTAGAGGGTCTATCTGGAATGAGTTAGGAGTTAACAGTGTCCGCGTTAGCACTATTGGGGCCGTTTGTTGAGGACCAAGGGCTGTCCTGGGTGTGCACAGCTGACGCTTCAGAGGTAGAGCAAAGACCAAGGCCGCAGTTATTCTTGCCTGATTATTTCTTGTCCGGTTTTTTCCCAGGTGTACCATTATCATTCATTGACTCGCTCTCTATTACTGTGGCGAGCGAGTCCTGTATAGCAAACCTAAATATTAGTTACCAGATCAACACTTAGATCGTCCATCCTGAAAGTTAACACTTAACTGTTAACAGTTAATGGTTTACAGGACACCTATAGCTTATTACATCTCCGCATGATGGGCCTGCAGTTTTTCATTCCCGCATTTCCAAAGTGATTTCCTCTTATCATATTGTCGTTTTTTCAAGCTTTTAAGTTTAAGCATATACCATATTTGTGTGTGTGGGTGGGTGGGTATGGAAAAGTTACTTATGTTTGATGGGACCAACATTTATTTTCATAAACTCCGAATATCTCCACCCATGCGAGGGAGCCTGGTTCCCTTTTAAAATGGAGAGATGAGCACTTAAAGCGAGGTCTTTGTAAGTTAACATTTTATTTTTATTTTCTATGTTTTAATTCAGATATGTAAGGGAAGTGGTAGGTTTATTTTCAGACATATATGTTATGTGCACTTAGTATAGCTCAGCAAATCACCCCTGGAGGGGTATTTCGGCACTGGAGCGCAAATATAGGCAGAAGAGGAGAGTCAGATAATTAAAAAAACAGGTCTTAAGAAGCTGTTTGAAGTCGTCAAAATCTGAGCCGGCCCTAGTGTACAAAGGTAGTCTGTTCCAGTGAGAGGGGCCAAGATAGGAGAAAGATCGGGGCCATATTTGGCCGATGAAGAGATTTTAGGGTGAGCCCTGAAGGAGAGCAGGGAGAAAGTTTACAGACCAGACGTGCAGCAATGTTCTGAACCACTTGAGGCTCAGATATTAGCGATTCATTTGCTGCTACCAAAAGGGCATTGCCATAGTCAAGTGGCTTACAACTAGTGCCTAAGTAAGAGTTCTTCTAGTGAGTAATGGTAACCACTAAAAAGACTTTGAGCATGCGCCGCAGGTGGAGCCTACCTACTCACAATCTAGATGCCAAGATTTTTTACTACCTTTTTAGGGTGAGGGTTGCGCCCAGTTCAGATGGCCACCAATCATCCGACCAGACCAGTGCGAGTAGGCCTTCCCAAACAGCAGGATCTCCATTTTATTGCATTTCAGCTGAAGGTAATTCAGGGACATTCAGGAAGGACATTTCCTCATACATTACCCAAATTAAATTTTTGTGGTTTCTCGTATACAACCCATGGAGATGATCAATTGTGTGTCATCTGCTTATGAGATGACTTCAAAGCTGCATGATCTTACCACTTGAGCTAAAGGGGCTACATAGATATTGAATAGCGTGATGCTTAATAGCAGTATGACTACCTAAAACCTTTTCCCATTTTTAAAACAAAAAAATGAAAGTGAAATGTTCCCATAGGCATCCAGTGTCACAGAGAGGAAAAGCTATGCAATGACTTAAAGGTTGCCCATGGAGGCCCATAATGCCAAACTCTACCTCAGTGACCACTCATCAGCTCTATATTCTGGCTCTCTGGACACATCGGTCATATAATGTTAGTTGTAATGGATACATGTACCTACAGGCTCCTAACCTTTTGAAAATCCCCAGGCACAAGACTGGAGTTGGAAACTTTGCAGTGATTTTCCTACACGAGGAGGTGGTGCAGGCGTCTGTTGCCGCACGGATGTGACATCGCTAGAGACATATCATGCTATCCTGGCGCCCTCATGTCAGTTAGATATAATCTGAACCCTTAGCTGCAGTTTCAATGTTGCTCTCCATTAATTATTTCCCTAACAATATTGACTTTTTGCAATCATTAGGGAGATCTCTCCCAGATAAATCAGATTTTAAGCCCTGCATCACTTGTCATGGAGAGATATCCAGTTATACAGATATCAAGTTCAGTCTTTGGTGCTTGAGGCCGAAGCATGAGTCAATTGACAATTGAAGCCTCAAGTGAACTATTTATGTTAAGGAGTGGGAAGCAGAACCTTTTATGGTCCATGATGAGTGCTGGGCTCAGAGTCCATCGGACTCCAGGTCAGAGACAAAGTTTAATTTTTCTCCTTCCTTAAATCCTTCAAAGGAGAAAAAAGGAATCACAAAAAGAGAAGACATGATTCCTCACCCAGATATCGGCCCTGCTGAAGGAGTAGGTCCCCTTCACGCTCTTCACCTCTGGTGGAGTCCTCCTAGGAGCTAGTGGATATTGCTCCAGTAGAAGAGTCCCTCCTCTCGAAGGATCATCATCTTGAAGTGGTTGTGGGGCATGTCTCAGTGACGAGGAGAGTTATGCTGGTGGGACCTTAGTCTGCTGGCAGAGTCGTACAAGCCGAACAGGTCAAAAAGTAGTGACTAGATGAAGCAAGATCCCCTGGTTCTCCAGGTTGGCAGTTGGGCACAAGGCTAACAACCATGTCCCATAATAAAAAAAAAGCATGTGTTACGGAAACAGCAGCAAGAACATCTAAATCGTCTGGGCAAGAGAGACTTCCAGTCTCTACAAGAGACATGCATGATGTACAGTAGTAAAAGCTGCAAGGAAATCACTGAAAGGATGACGGAAGTTCAGAGTTAAAAGTGCAAGACCAGAATTGGATTCTGTAACATACGGACTATGTATGACATAGGAAATCTGGTTCAAGTAACATCTCAGATGAGGTACTACAACCTACACATCCTTCGCGTCAGCAAAAATAGGTAGACCGCACCTATCAGACTGAAAACCACCACAGGAGAGACGGTACTGTTTTCAAGAAGGGACGATGACCAACATCACAAAGGAGTAGCCGTCATCCTAAGCAAGGAGACAGAGAAAAGCCTAATTGAGTGGAAGCCAGTCAACAGCAGACTCATGACAGCCAGCATAAAAGGCCGACACATAAACACCACCACCATTCTCCAGTGCTATACTCCAACAAATCACACAGAGGAAAAAGTCAAGAACATATTCTACAAACAGATGAAAATTGAGCTTGAACCAGTGCCGAGGCAGTTCCTGAAGATTGTAATGCAGACTGAAATGCTAAAGTGGAAAATGACAACACGAACCATGACAGAGCCATAGGAAAGGAAGGTTGTGGAACATTGAACGGCCATGGAGAGAGACTGTTGAAAGTTTGCACCACAAATGATCCAGTCATAGGAGGAACTCTCTTCCCCCACCGAGATAGTCACAAAATTACTTCTTGCTCACCCAGTGGCAGCAACAGAAAGCAGTGACAACCTAATAATAAACTGCACCTGGAGATGCTCACTGCAAGAAGAGCGGCGTAGATATCAGCAGTGATCACCTTCTAGCAGCTATTCTTGTGAAGCTGAAGCTTCACAAGTAACTACCATATGACAGGAACCAAGTGTGAGAAAGTGGCTCTGTATATACTGTTCCCAAATAGGTACAGTGTGTACAGAGTCCACAGTCCCCAGACGTTTGGCAGAGGTTAAAGTTAGATATAACCTTACTCTCTAAAGTGGTAGCTTGGTCGAGCAGTAAGGCAGTATCAGAGGACAGTGTAAAGCATTTGTTGTACACACTCAAGTCAGCAAATGGTCTCACACACTCAAGAACTGAACTCTAGGCCAATGGTTTATATAAAAAATATATGGTTGTTTTATTTTAGAACCAACAATAGGTATCAAAATATACTTTCTCAGAACGAGAGGCTTTAGTTAAATACTTTTGCATTATGCAATTGGCTTTTGTAGCTAATAATACATTGAGCTCAATGTGAGTTTTAAGTTATTTGCAATAGATTACTTTCAGGATTACTTCTCTAATTTCAGGACTGGAGCCTAGATTCAGTCCTGGGACAGTGAGTAAATTCGTTTTAGTTACTGTTGTGATTTTTAGGCAATATTTTGCTATTTTAAAAGTTGACAGTAGAAATTTCATAGAAAACAGTCAATGATTCCCTATGGGAGAAAATTCAAGTTACAGGTAAAGTATGTTCTTGTTACTTTGTAATCCAGGGCTGGGCTCCTAGGCTCAGTACTGGGACCTCTATCTCTACAGGTAAGTAATTAAGTTTTTACAGTTGGTACGATTTGTAAAGAATATTTGTAATTTGCAAAAAATCGACAAGAAATTTCACAGAAAAACAGTCAATGGTTTCCTATGGAAGAATATTGGGTTACTGGTAAGTACATTTGTGAGTACTTTTCAGGGTCATTGCTGGACACCAAGATCCAGCACTGGGATCTCTCCTAATAGCAGGTGAGTATTTCCGTTTTCGTTACTCAGTTGATTTTAGGTGAATATTTTAAGTTTTAGAAATTCCACACTTAGAATGAATTTCAGAAGAAATCAGTCAATGTTACCCTATGGAAGAAAATTGGGTTATCTGCTTTTGGGTAAGTACTCGTCTGGTAGAGTTAAGGTTCTGGGCACAGACTCAGGGGTCTCCCAGGGTCAGGTTGGTACAGTTGTTACACCCTCAGCCCGGTGCAGAGTGAGTTAGGCCCAATGTTATCCTATGGGAGGCAGGGGGGCCTTGGTTGGTGGCTGCTGACTAGCAGGCCATGCGGCTGTGGGAGCTGGGCTCCTGGTCACTTGCTCTGGGCAAATGGAGAAGTAGGTAGGAGTAGAAGTTACACTGCCAGGGCCACTCGGGCTGCTGGTTGCAGGGTGCTTTTGAGCCTTCGGGCGCTCAATGGATTTCAGTGGGAAAGCTCCAGGACGAACAAAGGCTGCAAGCTCGGGGACAAAGATGCTTCAGGTGCTACCACCACTTCGAGAAATAAGTTGGGTAGTTGGAGGATAGGTAGGTACCCAGGAGTCGGGCACAGGGTGCTTCAGGGCGCCGGGTGCAGGGGTGCCTTTTGGTGTCGGAAAATCTTACCCTCTGTTGATCGTGGTTGGGGGGGCCCCTGGTTCTGGGGCTGCAGGCGTCGTCAGGAACGTCGAGGTGAGTCCTTGGGTGCCGGATTCGGGGTCACAGTCACCGGGGGGACGTCCTCGGGGTCTTTGTCCACTCCGGCACAGGCCAGACTTGGCGGGTGCAGAGTGTGCAGGGTTCGCGGTTCCGGGCTGATGCCAGGGGTTAGAAACTTGCTTTGAGCAGAGCCACTGCTCATGGGAGTCCCAGAGTCACAAGGTAGCCAGGTCCTCCGGGGTTTGTGAGGTTGCTGGCCACAAGTGGTGCTGGAATTGAACAGGAGAAGGTTCGAGGGTCAACAGACTGGTAGGGCTGGGGCCGAAGCAGGTGGTGTCTTCCTCTTCTTAGCAGCTGCACGGCGGGTCTTCTTTCTTCTTGCTCTTCTTTGCCTTTTCGGAATCTGGAATCTAAAGAAGGAAGGTTCAGGGTGCTCCTAAATACTAGATTTAGGGTCGTTACAGGTAGGTAAAGGGCACGGACCAATGGGTCCCTGCCCTGGGATGGGTACCCCGCCACTCTCCTGGGGGAGGGGGGCAGTAGACTAGTCCTGATTGGTCAGGGCTTCCCATCTTCAAGATGGCGAGTGCCCGGAGATGTGCTTCACCTTGCCTCCCCCACCTGAGGGGTGGGGTTGGCAGGCTGGCACATCCCCTGTCCTTACTTGGGGTTTCCGGACAGTCTTCCCGCCAGAGTAGGGGTCAGAACCGGTGGGGGCCAGTTTGCTGGGTACAGCAAGTGGCCTGGAGAAGCTCACAAAGGCGGCATGACTTTGAAGCTTCCCCCTGCCCATCCTGTGGGAGGAGACCTAGCACCTCGCCCAGGATGTGCATTGTTGCAGGCCCAGGAGAGCGGGGTCTCTTCACCCAGGGTTCCAGCAACATGTCTGCTGTGTGGCAGCCTAGGGAGCCTCCCAGACCAGATGTGGATTGTAGGTTAGGTTTCAAGGGGCATCTCTAAAATGCCCTCTGTAGTGCTTTGTACATTAAATCCCACACTGGCATCAATGCGGGTTTAATGTGCTGAGAAGTTTGATACCAAACTTCTCAGTATTCAGTGTTGCCATTATGGTGCTGTGGAGTTCGTGTTTGACGAGCTCTCAGCACTATATACTCTTAAATGGCAGCACTGCACTTACAGTGCCCAGGAATGGACCTGGGTACTGTAGGGGCACAGGGCTCATGCTCTCGTACCCACACCACTGGCATAGGGCACCCAGCTAGAGGGGTGGCTGATGTATGCCAGGGCAGTGTAGGTTGTGGGCATGGCACACAGGGATGTTTGCCATGTCGACTATTTGTTTTGCCTTGTACCCAGACACTCAGCCTGCAAGGGCAGTGTGGTTGTGTTAGGGTACAGGGCCTCTAAGGGTGGCACAATAAGTGCTGCAGCCCTTAGAGGCCTTTCCTTGTCACAGGTCCCTGGGTACCATTTACCAGGGGCTGACATGTGGCCAGGGTTTGCCAATTTGGGATTCTAGGTTTTTAGGGAAGGAACATAGGCCCTGGGCACCTGATTGGCAGGAGTCCAGAGCACACTCAGTCAAAGTACATTCAGCAATTCAGCAAAAAGTGGGGGCATACCATGCAAGAAAGATGGCACTTTCTCACACCACATCTTTCTTCTGAGGGGACGACGACGGCTCATAGAGACTATTCTGATGGCAGAAGAAGTTTGAACAGGATCCGAAGGGGCGGTCGCGGCTACACCCGGCGCCCGCTCTGCCTGCGGGGATCGAGCCGGAGGAGAGTGCCGCCTCTCGACGAGAGACTTCACGTGAGGTTGCGGCTGCGGCCTGGATTGAGACTGGATCTGCAGGTGGGGGCTGGTGGCGCTGCCATCCCCGGAGGTAAACTGAGCGAGCGCCAGCCGGTTCCCTGTTCTACGTGGGTGTATCGCGGCACGGGTGGGGCCCTGGCGTGCATCGAGGCGACCCCCGCACTGAAGCCGTTGCCTGCATTGTGTCGGGGGCCCTAACATAGAGGCTGGCTTCACCCGGACCTTTTCCCCCCGCTGCTGATCTTTCCTGACGTGCCCGCCTAGTGGTGCAGGCAGAACAGAGGGCCTGAGTGACGGCTGCTGGCCGACCCGAGTGACTCCCGGGGAGATGGGCGGACCTGAAGGGGGACGTGAGAGAAGCTGAGATACACGGAGGCCTCGAGGGGGTCGAGTGCTCCGATTGGTGGCCCGGGCTGTTCTAACCCTTCCTGTGAATGCTGGACAGGGAGACCAGAGAGACTTGGGGCCCATTACTACCCACTGGTGGAAATAGACTAGAGCGGCCATTACCGGCCCACGGGGAGGGGAGACTTTGCAGTGGGCCCCGCAAAGAGTATTGAACTGCTGTGGCTCCTCTTAACAGCATCACGGACTGCCTCCCTTGCCTGTCCCGGGGCTGTTCCGGTCAGTGGCCTTCACCGTACCTGACAGGAGGCGAATATATCCGGCCCTGGACATACAGCCCCGTACTGGGTCCCCCTGAACTCGCCTGGTGAGTGTTCTGGGCCCCTCGCACCTCCTTTGAACGCCACCGGGAGTGGTATTGATTGAACGGCTGGGGTTGCACCTGCCAAACCCAACAGGCCGGGTGGGGGAATTCACCGCAGTCGATGGTGAGTAGCGGGTGCAGCTGGATCCCCCCCACCCCGTTGCCCCCTGAGGGAGAAGGCATGGCGACGTGCCGCAGCGGTCGCGTGACGACACAGGCCAAGCTGGACAAGTTTGCTTGGCAGAAATAGCAGGGTGAGGTCCACGGCCCAAAGTGACACATCGGAGCCCACGAATAAAGACCTCCTTGCAGCGATCACCGCAGTGCGTACCTCCCTAGAAACTCGGATTGACACAGTCCCTATGGAGGTGACCCTGATAAGGGAGGACATGCGGCGGATCGTGTAAGTACTGTCGAGGCCACTATGGCTGAACTGGGGACTGACACCACCCTCCTTAAAAAACAGGTTTCCGAACTGCGCACCTCTCATGAAGCACTGGCTCTACAACTGGATGACTACGAAGGTAGGATGAGGCGCAATAACGTCCGCATTCTTGATATTCCGGAGCGAGCGAAAGAGCAAGCAGCAGATCTTTTCATGGAAGACCTCATCTTGAAACATCTTCAGCTGCGTGGCCTGTCTAAGTGCTTTTCAATTGAACGGGCCCATCGTGTACCTAGGGGAAGGCCGAAACCGGGTGCTCCCCCCGACCGCTCCTCGGCCGCGTCTTCAATTTTTGTGACCGAGACGTAAACCTCCACATCGCTCGAGCGGCCCCCCGTTGACAATCAAAACAGCCGGGTCACATTCTTTCCGGACTTCACCTTGAGGGTCTGGAAGCAAAGATGTAGTTTCTTGGAAGTGAAACTGGCCCTCAGGGATCAGGAGATCAAGTACGCCATGATGTTCCCAGCAAAACTCCAAGTTGAATATGATGGGAAACTGTGGTTCTTCACAAGGCCGGAGGACGCTTGGGACTGGCTCGATGGCTGGTGGCCCATTGGCAAGAAACAGCTTAAGTCTGTGTCTGCAACGACTGGCCATGACAACTGGCGGCAACAGAGGCGCTCCCCTCCACACTCTGATTCTGACTCTCAAGGTCCCACTGGGTGACTATGAACACTGATCTGCGATGATAGATTGATTGGTGGCCCGTTGTTTTTTCCTGTATATTGGTGTATTATTGTTGCTTCGAATGTATTAAGTTCCACACTTGTATCTGTCTGGTACCTCTGCCGTCCTCACGGTTTATGAGCTGTAGGTAACACAGCCTATCTATGATTTTTCCTTAACATTTGCAAGGTGTGCCCTATAACATTGTGTTATTAAGTTTTGCCCTAAGGGCCTAATGGCCGAGGCGGATTCTGGGTGTTAAGCACAGTGGTTCAAGGGAGTGGGATTGCTCATGTTCCCGATGTTGGCAAGGGTGGGCGACAGGCACTCTGCAAGTTGGGGGAGGGCGGGCGGTTTTAGGCTCGCTGTGTAGGGAGGCAGGGTGGGGTTTCAGTTTGGATGGGGAGGGGGGTTTGTTCAACATGTTTCTTTTGTTTTTTGTATTGGTGCATCATAACGCTTGTCATTCTAATACCGCACATGTTCCTACATTCAGCTCTACCTGTGGACATTATTGGAGCTGTCATTGGCAAATACATGTTCTTGCAGTCTTCTATACATGTGGAAAGTATTGGTGCTGCCTTTGGTAAATTATTAATCCCGATCGTGCCTGGTGGGGGGATCCATGCTATCCTTCCTGGGTGGGCCCATCCGAGATATGATCTCTTCAACGCCAGGGTTTGATGGCACCCGAAAAAGGACTTCGAGTGGCCACTTGAAATGTGAATGGACTGGGGGACAAGATCAAGCGGGGTATTGTCCTACGCTATGTTAAAAGGCAAGAACTTGATGTGGTAATGTTGCAAGAGACTCATTTGGTTGGAAACTCATGCCAGGCCCTGAATAGGAAGGGGTACACTATGGTGGTACATTCGGGGTTCTCAACGGGATCCAGAGGGGTGGGGGTTCTTCTCCAGAAAGGTTGCCCATATATTATACATAACACATGGACTGACACTCTGGGCAGATACTCAGCCGCTACGGGCACTTGGGAGGGACGCACCCTGAATATAGTCTGTCTATGCCCCCCTGGACTACAGCAATTGACACTACGTGATGTTGGGACGTTGTTAATGGAACTACCCCTGAGGACAGTGATTCTGGGAGGTGACTTCTATCTAACAATGGACAGCTCTAGGGATCGTCTCCCACCCCGAGTGGACCCGGCATGAGGCTTGCAACTCCAGGAGTTTGCCAACGCCCTGGGTATGGTGGACATATGGAGGTGGCTGAATCCCATACACACATACTACACCTTTCAATCGGGAGTGCACGGAAGTCAATCCCGCATTGATTACATGTTCACCCACGCCCAGGACATACATACTTTCAACGAGGCCCACTGTCTAGCACGTGGCATCTCTGATCACTTTTGGAACGACTTTTGGAATTTCCCAGGCCAGGCAACCTGGCTCAATTAGGATACAGCCGTGGGCGCTTAAGGTACCTCACATTAGAGAAACTCTCTTGCAGGAAACTGTCTATTATTTTGAGGAAAACGTAGGGTCGGTGACCTTGGCAGTGACGCTCTGGGGGGCGCTTGGTGCAGTAATAAAGGGCAGGGCACTATCTCTGATGGTGGGGCATCGTACTGAACGCTCCTGACGGGTGGTTGAAATAGAAACAGATATACTAGCTCTGGAGGCAACCCTCTCACAAGCACCTGATCCCACTGTACAACACACTTTTAAAATCAAATGGCAAGATTATAGACAGGCATCTGATCTATGAGCAGGGCGAGCGTACAGGCAAGCTCCTGGCTTGGCTGGAGCGGAAAGAGCAGGCATCACGCTGGGTCGTGCGATAATTGGCTCCGACAATGCGCTCCTTACCGATTCTCAGGAAATCGCGAATACATTTGCCTCTTATTTTGAAGACGTTTATAGGGTCCCCGATGCTTCTCAGGCCCCACTATCTGCTGATCTCCTTGCCACAGTCAATATGGTGTGTATTTCCCCACAGGATAGGGACGCATTAGAGGCAGCCATTACCGTGCTGGAGATTCAAAAAGCCATAATGGAGGTCCGCTCCGGCAAAGCGATGGGCCCTAATGGACTTCCCATTGAACTCTTCAAACCCATGTCTGCAAAACTAGCAACCCATCTTTTGAGCCTTTATAACGAATGCTATCAATCCGGGCTACTTCCTGCTGATAGCCGTACTGCAGCTATAGTGGTTGTGCACAAGCTCAACAAACCTGCGGAAGAATGCAAATCGTACCGTCCAATATCCCTACTCACAGTAGAAGCTAAAATCCTCGCCAAGCTCCTGGCTAATCGACTCCTCCCTTACATCACCGATTTAATTTACCCAGATCAATTCGGCTTTATGCCGGGTAGGAATACGGCCAGAAATCTGCGACGGGTGCATGGGGCCCTGGGTAGACTCGGTACCATTGAGGAGGAAGCAATCCTATTATCCCTGGATGCCACCATGGCATTTGATACCATTGAATGGGACGTCCTCTTTGCAGTGTTGAGTCGCGTAGGATTCGGTCCCCAGCTGATTGGCTGGATCAAGTTATTATACACACAACCCACTGCATATGTCACTGTCAATAACCATCGTTCTGCCACTTTTTCCCTCCACCGGGGCACAAGACAAGGATGCCAGTTATCCCGCTCCTTTTTGCCCTAGTATTAGAGCCCCTCACGGTTTTTGATCAGGGGAGACCCAGACGTGTGGGGCCTCAAATGGACAAACAACCATGAAGATCGTATTTCCCTATACGCGGACGATATCCTCCTCTACCTAGCTTCTCCCACACGTTCGCTGCGGAGGGTACTCCATATATTTCATATATTCGGAGCACATTCTGGATATCGGATAAACTGGTCCAAATCCCAGATGTACATATTGTGGGGTGAACCCCCACCTAACCCGAGGGGATACGAGATACCGGTTGCCACTCAAGGCTTTCAATATCTGGGAGTGTTTGTAACCGCAGATATTAATACTTTTTTCGAGCAGAATCTATTGGAGCCTCTCCAGCATCTCAAATCGGACGCCCGACATTGGCGTTCTCTCCCTCGGACACCCTTCTGGGATGTGAATCTTTGTTTAAGATGCTTGCGCACCCGCGCTTTCTTTATGCACTCCAAAATGCTTCTTACCCCATCCCAGACTCATATTTTGCCCAGATTGACACTGTGGTGCGGGGATTACTCTGGGAGGACCGCCCACCTCTGGTCGATATGAACAAACTCACCATGGCTTGGTACGACGGGGGGATAGAATTGCCTGATATATGTCTTTACTACCAGGCATCCCAACTGACGGCGATTAATAGTTGGGTGTTCGGCCCACAAGACGATCCCAATTTCCGCACCGACCACTGGCTCATAGGACGAGGTGGCTATACTAGGGCGTTATATACCAACCCCCGTAGACTTAACTTGACAGGTTCCACTGCCCGCACAGTTGAAATATGGCACGGCACTACGAGAAGACTGGGTTGGCACAACCGCCTATGAAAGCAACTCCGCTATGGGAACCGGATATCCTGGGTCGTCTCAGTAAGTGCCCCGGGTTTGATAAGTGGGACACTATCGGGAACTCTACTGTAGGGGACATGTGGGTGAAGGGGAAACTGGCCACATTCTCTGACCTCCAGACTAAATACCACCCCGCGCCTTTGGAGGCATTTAGATATCTCCAGATCAGGCACGCTATCTCCACTGCCCTACCTAGGGGAGCCCCTCTCCCTGACTCTTCTCCACTTGAGGATCGGTTGCTATTGGACCCAATGGAGCACAAGGTTATTTCCCTAATGTATAAAAAATTGGTAAATATTAGCACTGATCCTATGCAGAAATGATGTATGCACTGGGAGTCTGATTTGGGAGCTAACATATTTTGATGCTAAGCTGCTATTTCGACGGAGGAGGCGACCAGATTTGCTCTGTCTGCGACATTGCAACCAGGTCGGCACTTTTACACATATCCTATGGAAATGTCCGCACATACAAACCTATTGGGAAAGGGTGACACGCCAAATGGCTAGGACATGCGACAAGCCCTTGCGTCCCTCTCCCAAACTTTGTCTCCTTAACATATGGGAGGCTACCGACCTTTCCCAGATGGAGCAGGAGTGGGCCGCCATGGTTTACTCAAACAATTTGGTTTTCCAAGCAAATGCCTTTTTTTTACCAAAGGTTGTGACTCCATTCCATGTAGACTAGAACATCACCCTGCCTGCATTCTTTGCTTCACCTCATCCCTCAAGAGAAGAGGCAAGACCCCACCACCTGGACCCAAAAATCACGTTGTCGTTCTACCTTGACTGCACAGGAGAGTTCCGAGTAGACGAACGACTCTTGGTGGGCTATGTGGGAGCAAAAAAAAGGGAAAGTTGTACAGAAGAGAAGCATCTCACAATAGATTGTCAAGTGCATTAAGATCTGCTAAGCATTGGCCTGGAAACAGCCACCTGAGGGCTTGTGGGCACACTAAAAGAGCCAAGGCTGTGACTACTGTGTTATCGTGTGACGTTAGCACCACTGTACACATACACAAAACATTACTGCCTGGACAGTCAGGTCTGTCATGGTGGCACTTTGCCCGTTCGGCCCTGCAGGACTTTTTGGTTTAATCAGGTTTGCAGATTCACCTTTAGGGAGGTATTGCTTGAGCATCTATTCAAACGTAAGGAATCTGCAGCTAGAAGTCTTTATCAGATGAACAAGTTACTTACCTTTGGTAATGCATTATCTAGTAGAGACTCTGTTTAGCTGCAGATGCCTTACCGACCCTCAAATCCTTCCCGCTCTGCAAACCCGTTCATGTGTAAGGGACAACGTTTTCAGGGCCTTAGTCTTTTCCACATCAGTGATCAGTTCTCATTGTGGCTCCTCGCTCCTGGCATATAAAGTCGCAAGAGTAACTGACGTCAGCGCGCCGAGGTGGCGCCGGCACAGATGATGCTGATGCGTAGCCAAACTATGGCACCTACCAGCGCACATGGATACTGCTTGAAAATCTACCAGATCCAGTCTGATGCCGGGGTATATTCAAAGGTAAGGAATTGGGGGTTAGATAGAGTGTCTACCAGATAAGGCATTACCAAAGGTAAGTAACTTGTTCTTCAAGGACCTTTAGTGGAGTTATATGGCTCAAGTCACATCACATCTGTGCTGCAACTGACACCGAAATGGAGCTGGGACCACCTACTTGCACAATAGAGCAATTGCAAAGTTTCCAGATCCATTCTGATGCCTGGGGATGTTACTGAGGTAAGGAATCTGCAAGTAGATAGACTATACACCAGATGAAAGATCATCACTCAAAGGGAAATTCCTTTTTCTCTCATCGTTTAGGTCCCCCTTTTCCTGCAAAAGGAATTTCTGAGGCTTTGTTTTGTGGATGGTCTTTTTCATTTGGTTCCTTGCTGATTTTTTCTAACATGAGTTTTTCTCCAAGTGGTGCATTGTGTGAATGAAGGAATGTATGCAGGCATTGCACGGCTTAATTCCCCTGAACATTTGAAATGTATTTCCAGGCTGTGGAGTAGAACAGCGAAGGAGGCAGGAAGGAATCGGACCTTTACTTTTACCAATTTGCTGCCTTCTTTGAGTTCCGAGAAAATGAAACTTAGTCATTTTCTACATTTCCTTTATGCCCCTTGACATGGAGAAACTGTTCAGTACTGATCTCTTCTACACTTGAATGATGTGTGCATTTTTCTGCAATATAGTGGTTGGGAAAGTTCCCTATTTCTATTTTTTGCTCTTTTGTAGGCACTGACCACAGGAGTTGTCATAATATATGTTGTAGTATCCTGCATATGTATTGTAATGTATTTTCCACCGCCTGCTCAGCCAGTGCCTGTGCTCTGAACTCAATAGAATGTTGGAGTCTGGATGAGCCTCGGAATGTTGGGACACAGAGAGGTGAAGTGACAGTTGGGAATGTGCTGAGCAGCATACAGGCTGCTCCTGGTGGGGCTCTCCTTCAGAACTTAACTAATTGTTGTCTAGAACTATACTACTTGTTACCTGCATGGATAAATCATCTTTAATTACAACGTACCTGCGTGGACCTCTTTACTACTTATGTCTTATGTTGAGTATAAACCACAATGCCCCAGCAAGTGTTTGCCATCTTGAGATTATGTTTTTTCCACCTATGGGTTCAGGAGAATTGACGAGGGTGCTGGGTCAATGAACTTTGAAAGCAGAAAGGAAGAATAGTGACAAACGTTGTAGAAGAGACTGTGAACCATAGCTTTATGGCAAGGCAATGACATGCATAGAAGCCCCAAGACAATGAAAGACTAGCATCAACAGTTTTTTTTCCTAACTAGACTTCGACTACAAGAGCCTCAGGAAGTGTACAGTTCGGGATCAGTGACGATCTCAGTGTCTCTTCAATGTTTTGGAAACAAAAAGAATGGAACATTCTTTGCCCCACCACCATAAGCTACTCTTAAGGGTTCATTGACAAATTTGTGACATGCAAATGCCCTGTTCAATGGCCTTGATAGAGATCTTACTTGAAGTAGCCTTAGGTACATTTCTAATTTCATCCTGGTGAGCTGAGTTGAAATCCAGAACCCAATGCAGTTGGAGGACCCCATTACACTTTGAGTATGTGGTGCATCCACAGGTGTCCTAATGCTATTCCACAAAAACTGCGCCTATTGAGGGGCTTGCTGCCAAACTATGCGGTCACAAATCATGGCTTTGTCTCGAGCCGGTGACTCCACATGGTTTTCATTCATCCAGAATTAAACATCACAGGAATGTCAGACAAACAGATGTTTGCATGCGTAATAACAAGGATTGTGGTACTCGTGTAGCCATGCCAGAGAGCCTGTGACAATGTAAAATTAAGCTCAATGTTAATCTAATACTACAGAAGACTATGCTTCAAGACGGCCACAGCTTCTGAGAGTGATCCTACTTCATTGCGCTGTCTGTGGTTCTCTGATGATCGCTACATCACTCAGCTATGCCTTCTGAGGTCAGCTGCTCCTTTGGATTCAAGTTTTCTTTGAGATCCAGGAATATGGTATCGCCTCTTGATGTGTTTGACCTCCGGGTTTAGTTTGCAGCTTGTGTTGTAGTAGATCATACACTGTCCTGCTGTCTCGGTGTTGAACATGAAATCATATACATTGTTTACTTCAAAATGTAAGTTTCAAGAATGACTTGGGATCACATAGCCTAACCGCGCAAAGCATTAGTAAGCAAACTAAGATATTTTTTTTTCTGTTTGTTGGTTTCAGAGCTGAAGTTGTGTTGTCCATCTTTGAGACTGTGTTGATTGGAAAAACTGAAATATGTTTAGCACCAAAGAACAGACTGTACCGAACCACATTGAGACCATTGAGTCCCACACCATAACCTTCCTGGTCATAGGAGAATGACTCCATAGGTGTACTGGGTGGATGGCAAATGTGCCATTCGATTATGTTTAGGGTGCAATAAGTAGATGGCCCTATCCAGTCTTCACCAGGCCTGTAATATGAGTCTACCTTGAGATCACGATGAATAACGTGTGCCAGGATACCAAGTGTAAATGGACTATCCATAATGGTTGTGTTCATGGGTGGGGGCTTATTACGCCGCCATGGACTTGAAAGAACCAGCTAATGTTACTTCAGCCAGCTAGTAGTTTACACATAAGAAGGGCAGTAGTAAAGTCTGGGGAAGGTAAGAGATTGGCCCTTTCGCTGTCATCCTCATCAAGATCTTAATCTACCAGAGTTGGGAAGACAAATGTACCTGAAGCTGACCCAGAGATACCATGCAGGCATTGAAATACCTCTGGTTCATGTAGAGATGGATTAGATAGCAGTCTTAGTTCCTACAGCCTATACAGTAGGCTGTCTTTGTCTTATTATGCAAAAACGAGACTTCTGACAAATATGTTGAATTACAAGCTTAAGGTCTGACTTCCAAGGAAGCTTTAGAACAGATGTTGAAGGGATTACAAACATGGGTGTTGAAGGGTTCTAAGAAAAGACCAAAGTTGTTGCCAATGGTCACAGTCGGTGGAACTGAAACATGTAGAGACCTCGATGGCCTAGGCAGGTTCACTAAGGGATGGCACAGCAAACCTGGCCAACAAAGGCCCTCATTACAAGTAGACACTTATTCACAGTGAGTCCTGTGACGTCACTTACTTGCCCCACTGGAGTTATGACTTTCATGCTAACACCCCTGAACTGTTTAATTTCATGTGCACATTTCTCAAATTGAAAGTCTGTGGCAAAATGTGGAATTACTGGGGAAATTGAATCCAGAATTACTGATTCGACAAGCTGTTCCTCATTTCTTAGTGAACCTTCAAAGTCCAACTCCTAACGGACTGCATTTTCTCTGTCCCGGGAGATACATTCTATCAGTAACTCTAGAGGTGGGGAAATACTAGCACATTTCCCTTACCCCTTTCAATGAAGGCCACAGCCTGCTACAAGGCTTCTATTACAGGGACATACACCGCAGGTTTTGCAAAACTCACCTTGTACGATATACCCTATAACAGAGGGATTGTTTACAATGAAAGAAATGAACGTTTCCTTGCACTTGCATTTTTTCCATAGTGAGATCAATCAACCAAACAACATTTGTGGAGCGCACTACACACCCGTGAGGGTCTCAAGGCGCTGGGGGGACGGGGGAGCGGGGGGGGGGGGGAGGCGTCGCTACTGATCGAACAGCCAGGTCTTGAGTAGCCTCCTGAAGGTCTGCAGGTCTTGGGTCTGTCGTAGGCTCAGTGGGAGGGAGGACCTCCCGTCGGTGGTTGTTCTACGGATGCGCGGGACGGTGGCAAGTGCGAGGTCGGCGGAGCGGGGCTGGCGGTTGGGGGTGTAGAAGGAAAGTCGTTTGTTGAGGTAGGTTGGGCCGGTATTATGGAGTGCCTTGTGTGCATGGATGAGGAGCTTGTTGATGGGCAGCCAGTGCAGGTTTCTCAGGTGGGGGGTGATGTGGCCCTGGCATGGTACGTCGAGGATCAATCGTGCCGAGATAGCAGACAATTCTATTTTTTATGCTTCTCGAGCCACTTCTACGAAGAGCAACTCCTGCAATGGGCCAGGAGGCAAATCTTCTACCTCAATATTGTTCATGGCACCTCCATCATCCAAAGCACTTTAGGAGGCAGCTGCTGACAAGCGTTCACGTACAGAATCTAGGAGAATATGTGACCAATAAAGTTATTATTTAAATGATTAGCTAGATCTGTAAGGGGCAGCCAAATATCCAAGAAGGATAGAACATTTATTGGAAGCTAGCTCTTGGTGGCAATGTGAGCATCCTCTGATATAGTAAATCTTAAAAAAGAGCTCAAGCTTGACATAGATTTCACTGTGCAATTTTTCATGACTCATTCATACATGTAAACGACTTGGGACTGTCCGGCTTTTAGCCTTTTTTACCATGCATGGCTTTATCTGGAATTTTTCCCATCCGAACTCAGGTGATTTTAGACAAATGGATATTGTTGTTGTTAGCACAGCTAGGAAAACATGCCCCTACCTGCCTCCACAAGAGCTGTAGGCCATACAGTACCTTCGTTTCTGGAGGAGAGAGTAGTGACCTTCAAAGTTCAACACCTGTTTTTCAGGTTCATGTTCTGCTTAAGTTGTCTCTATCATTGGCTTTATAAAGATCCCTCAAGTACACATAAGGATACATAAGTAGGGAGCCTGAAGTCCTGATGAAGTTGTTACCTTGTTTATTAAAAGATTAAACATATTGACCCTATCTAATAATCGATGAGTAAACATTGAATTTGCTTTAATTTTGTAGGCGGTGTGTAACTTCAGAAACAAAAAAATGTGAGAAGGTCCTCAAGTGATTTAAAACCAACCATGACATGGCTCATTTGGTGCCTTGAGGTTTGATGGTAATGGACATTTGGTCATTTTTTGGAGTAAACTATAAATATGAGTACAATCCACCATTTTAAGAATAGACTGGGGTGAAAATGAAGGTGGTGGAATATGAACTATATTTACTGTTTCATCTGGAAACTGGAAGATTTTCAGTTATTGTCAAACTCTAAATATGGCCCATGGCGCTTCTAAAAGCGTCCATATCACATGAAATATTATCAACTTCAATGCCACGCAGTGTCCTTTCTGTTGTTCCTTACCCTAAACGTACAATCATTTTTTAATCACTAGGTAATCTAGTTTTGTCACTGTTTTCTGAGGGTGACGCTTGTTATATGCCCTTGCAGTCCCCTTTTTTAATTACTATGCGCCGTGGTAACCCCCTGCACTGATCACAATAAAGCAAAAACTAACGTCTTGGGGTACTGGTATAACCAACAGGGATGTGGAATTCTTATAGCCCGACTCCCGAGACATATTGTTTGGGGTCAAGGGCAACAAGTTTTCATGTGCATTTTGTCCTTGGGACATGCAGGCCCAACCCCCTTCAGCACAAACCCCTTGGCTGCCAGTTTACAGTACTACATTATGAATCAGGGAAGGGCATTGCCTGCAGTTAAGGTAATATTTGTGTCCATGTGTCAGTGCTATTCAAACTTGTATTTATGGTTCACTAATGCAAAAAAAATATTATTAGGTTAAGCGCTCTAAGTAAATGTAAACTCAGACTGCACTACTGACAGTGGTTCCAGTATAAAAACATGTACACATGTTTTCAATGTTTAGCAATATGAGGCTATGTATAATGCTCCCAGAATGCTCTCTGATTAGATGCCAATATTTGCAGAAGCTTGAATGCAAGATTGATGATTCTTTGCTTTCAAAATAAAATGTTCATGAAAAAATGCAAAAACATTTAGCTAAACTACGGTAACATTTTAGGGACCATTTCTTTGCAGCATCATTTAGTAAAATGTGTTGATGTATGCTAGTATTTCCCAAAAATATTCCTAATGGAAAATCAGTGTAACCAGTTTTAATAAGATTATGGGAAACAGAAAAATAAATAAGCATTGGTAAAGCCAGTAGGTCTGAAAATGTTGGTCAGCCTTTTGGTTTTGTCAACTCGTGACTTGTTTTGGCATGGCTTTTGTAAAACCTTATTGGTGTGGGAGTTCCTGGGCCCTCACCATTATAAACAAACTTTGGCAAAAGCACAAATAGTTTTTGGACTCAAAAAGCACACATTGCCACATTAGTTCCTGGCACTGAACAAAACGACTGTGTTGATATGCTCCTTGTGAGAGAATAGAACGCTGTCACTCGCAGTTAAGGTAGCCGATAGACAGAAAGACAGAATTGTAATAAACACAAAAGGTCATGGTTAACACTAGACCTAATTAGGGGTCCAATTATGAAATAAAGTCTCAAACGTGCACCAATGTCCTTGCATTAAGTGCAGATATACAGTTTTTGTGAATTCACAAGACTTTACAGACGTAGGCCAAGAAATGGTACTCCTCGAAAATATTTGTGAACTGCCCTTAATTATGAGCAAATATGCAGGTGTAGATTTGCTCGTGAAAATCTGAGTGTTTGCTAGTTCACTTTCCCTCCAACCCCTTTTTTCCCAACCCTGGAAGAAGTTTTATGTCTGCCATTGTCAGGAGTAAATTTCCCACCTTTCTCAGTATGGAAAAAGATTAGAGTTGGTGGAAACCCTTAAAACATGCAAGTTAGTAGGTTTGCACAGACTCAAAAAGGGCATAACATCCCTGGAACTATTGCTTAACATTACTTTCAGCCCCAGTATGTAGATTTGCGGAAACATGGCAACATAAGGGAATTTCTAGTATTCGTCCCCTACTTTGGAAGGAGCCCTGACATAACCAGAGAGACTATTTCAGAGCTCTTATATAATGAGATTGCTGCCATAATTTGTCACCGCATTACATGGCACAAAAGGGACAAGTGGATTTTGTTACAGGACAAGTACATTTATCAAGCAACCTACCCCATGGACAAGTAGATATTTTATTAAATTCCACACCCCTGAACCATAACTTTCTTCCTTGGCACGAAGTATGTAAAGCTGAGTGCAACTATGAATTAGGGTGTGCGTGAATGTGTGGCCAAGTGACAGACACACTAAATTTGTGGACCCGGGATTAATTCAATAAATAATTGCACAAATGTTTGTGTGTTTCTTAGTGCAGGTATTGTTGGATAAAAAATGTCACTCTGGGGTCGTACTTAGTACGTTTCTTCCTACTCCTTTAAATGTTCATTGCACGACACTATGGCTTTAGCTTTGTGATTGGATGGGTTTGTTAACTTTTTCCGACTACTCTTTCCTTTTACAGTGAAGTTCCATCCAGGTGACATTAGTGATATAATCTGTAAAATTTAGTATGTTATGTACGAAGTTATGCATGAAACTATTAATAGTGCCTGGTGGGGATTCGTTTTAAGGTTTTGTTAGTACCCTAAATGGTTAATTTTAAGCCTTTTAAAAAAATCTTTTGTCAATATAGTCAGAATGCCAACGTGCCACTCGTCAATCTTACCTAAAGTTTCAGTGAATTCTAGGATGGTCAAATGAGTGGAGGAATTCACATATGACATCGCCAGTGAAATCATTGGTGAGATCACTTAAGTTGTGGTGAAAGGGCCTCCGTCCAGTCATTGTGCTCAAGCCCCCTCTTGAAAGGGTTTCAGCAAATGCTATTGGCCAGTGGGCCCAATATGGTTTCCATACATGTCATTTGCTTAGTTCTCATGCACACAAACACACTTGGTCCAGCCTTTGGCCAAGTGCAGGGCCACTGTGAAATATCTTGAATCCAACCCTGATGCCACCTAACCCACTGCTCAGAAGCTTAGGATGGGAGACTGAGAGAGGGGAGGAGATTGAGGGGGTCTATTGTGGACTTTCAGCTCCATGTCACTGTCACTGGTTGGAGAGCGTGAGTGCGAGGCCCCTCCCTAACCATTGGGAAAGAGTGGAGGAGGCTCACTAGGCAATGCATTTCCCTCCCTGACCCTTGGGCAAGGCTGGTGAACGGATACAACTACTTCTGACCGTCTGTATGGTTGGGGGAAAAGGTTGGCATGTTTTCCACCCTAGCCCATCAGCAAGGTCAGGCAGTGGGAAGGCCGGGGAAGAGTAGACTTCCACCCCGACCAATAGGAAAGACCTGGCTGCATCGGTGATCTCCCAGGCCGCCCTGGGCAGGAGCAGGGACTGTAGCCAAGCCCTCTTTTTTGGAAGAATTCTCCCAAGCGGCCATGACAGGTCATGGATAGAATTAGCAGCACCCCTCCTATCACCCCCTTCTGTTGTGCAGCAGTTTTCTTAATTGCTTATAACGTTCAGGAATGTAAGGAGTTTTGTGTGCAAATAAGGTGTTTCCCCCGAAAAAAATGAAAATGCTACATCATGGCGAACATTAATAATAGATGTTGTGTTCCTTTTTAAATAGATAAACAGCACATTTATTCTGTTTTACCTCCTTTGGTACTAAACATCTTGATAACCGCAATTATATGAGAAGGAAACCAGATGGCTGTCCCCGTGAAAATTTGTCAGATGGATTTCTGTTTGAAAATGTTTGGAAATAAAAGCCATCAGGCAGCTTCTTTGCATGTTTGAATTATCGTGAAATGAAGGAGGGGACCAATAGATATATTCAGAGCTCATGCGCAGGGCACAATTACATTTTTGGAGTTTTTTCAAACATGGATGAACTGAATTTCACCAAACCTGAAAAAGGCTTAATAGGAACAAGCCACGCGCACCCTCTAAATTCAGTTGATTGTCGTTTACCCCCTTTCGAGTTTTTGAAAGAGAAAGTTTCAGATTGTAATTCTCATTCAGACCACTTACTGATTACCGAGGCCTCCATTATTGGGTCACAGCCTACAGTTTGCTAAAGACTTTTTGCGGACATGCAGAAAGTTGACCTAGGAATGCATTTCACCCACTGTTTACCATTTCCCTTTGTGGTTTGTAACTCACAATTTCTGGCTTTCTATTTGCTGGCTTTATTTGCTTTAGGTAGTCCCTCTCGAGTTTGTCCCTCCCGTTGTCCAAACCTTGTTTACTGTATTCTTCCACAAATTTGCTTTCTGTAAACAGGCTTTTAAATCTTGTTCTTGTCACATTTGCTGTGCTTTCAAAGACAGAGGTTAAATGTCAGGCTGTATCTTCCAAGGAGCGTGGTATTTATTTTTCTTTCTTTGACTTCAAAGTGAGAGGATTAATGTGACAATCATGCTGACTAGTGGGGATCTGCTTGAGGAAGGCTGTACAGAGTTATTTTTAAGGTTTAGCCTTGGCAGCGCATGCGCTGCTCTGCGAGGCATGCTGTAATCAGGTATGGACTTGAAGCTCAATCCACTCTCCACCCATCTTTTCAAGTGGCTCCTGTTACTGTCCTTTCTAATTGGTTGCTTTTGATTCATGAATAGGCTTAGTAGTCCCTCCTTTGTACCGCCTTTTCTACATTTGTAACCTCCCATGAGGACTGGCCCATTTACTGGTGTTGTTACACAGTATGTGTTATTTACAGTCTGTGAGCACTATTTTCTTTAATGATTTTCTCCTATTGCAGGCAATACATGCATTCCTGCAAGGGTGCCTGCTTTGCCACCGGGTGCCGTGTTTTAGGTTTCAGCACGGCCCCAACCTTTACGTTTATATTATCAATGGCTTTAAAATTTCACCTTTTTAGGTCTCGCCTGAGCCAGCGCATGCGCTGGTCTGGCGAGACATTTGGTGAGTGGGAGCTTTAGAAATGTGACCACAAGCTTTTGCTTGTGGCCGAAGGCTTGCTGTTACGCGCACGTGCACGCGCACAGCCGCCATCTGGCTTTTCTCACGATGAGGCGTCATCTGGCTTTCCTCTCGCTTGCTCTTCAGAACAGCGCATGCCCCTCCCCCACCACAGAGGGCATCTCGTGGCCGCAGGGTCAGCACGTTTTTCGCAATGTTTTTCGCAATGTTTTTCGCTTCATCAGGGCCATGTAGTGTATGCAAATAATTCACTTTTAATTTTCAAAGACCGAGCACCTCGGGATTACCTGAGTACTTCCACGCAGACCGCCGCCGGGTGACCGGCTCCAGCGCAGTGGTCTGTTTGAATCGGTTGTGTCGTTTCCAGTGTCGGAGCACGTCAGGCCGTGGTGTCACAGGGAACCTGGGAGATGGAGTCCCATCTTGGCGCTTCATCTTGTAGCATTTTGCAATCATTGCCAAATCTTTCGCATTTGCGGTCTGCAGAACTAGATAGGCCATTCTCTGTGGTGTTATCAATATCTTAAATTGTTTTTTTGCCCCAAGAGTCGGATATCTTGCATCCACCAGGGGGCATTTGCCGCCATTGTCATAGAAACCCTTCAAACGACGTGTTCAAACTTTCCCCTTTGTACATTTTCAGTAAGTTTCTTGTGCGCTCGAATGGGCCCCATCAAGAGTGCTCACTCGTCGTCCCATAATATTCACTCCTCTCACATGCATACTGGACTCACTTCTTCAAAGACCAAGCACCTCGGGATTACTTGAGTGCATTCCACGCAGACCGGCGCTGGGTAACCGGCTCCAGCGCGGTGGTCTATTTGAATCGGTTGTGTCGTTTCTAGTGTCGGAGCACATCAGGCCGTGGTGTCACAGGGAAACTGGGAGATGGAGTCTCACTACCTCAATAACTATCGCACTATCTTGCTCACTCAATAACTACATCACTAATTCTATCTTCATCTATATAAAACAAAAAACAAAATACATCTCTCTAACTTACTCTCAAATACTACCTAAATAAATATCACACTCTATCACTAACTAACTAGATCTCTCAATAACTATATTCCATCTCTAGCTAACTCAGCGCCACCACAGCATCACTCAACACCACAACACCATCACTCAGTGCCACCACCCACTCTCTCTCACTGACTAACTAACTGACTCACTTACTCTCATTAACAAACTCTCACTGACAGACTCTCTCACTAACTGATTTACTCACTCACTCTCACTTACTGACTGACTCACTAACTGACTCACACACTCACTCACTCACTGACTCGCTCTCACTAACTCACTCTAATTAACTCACTCTCACTTACTCTCTCTCACTAACAAACTCTCACTAACAGTCTCACTCTCTCTCACTAACTAACTGACTCACTCTCACTAACTGACTCACACACTCACTCTCACTAACTCACTGACTCGCTCTCCCTGACTCACTCTAATTAACTCACTCTCACTTACTCTCTCTCACTAACAAACTCTCACTAACAGACTCACTCTCTCTCACTAACTAACTGACTCACCCACTCTCTATCACTTACTAAATCTCTCACTAACTAACTATACCACTCTCTCACTAACTGACTGACTGACTCACTCTCACTGACAAACTGTCTCACTCTCACTAACTATCTAACTCTACAACTCTCGCTTACTAACTCTCCCGCTCTGTCTCACTAACTAACTCTCTCACACTCACTATCTAACTCTACAACTCTCTCTTACTAACTCTCCCACTCTATCTAACTGACTAACTCTCCCACTCTGTCTCAGTCACTAACTCTACCACTCTCTATCACTAACTGGCTCACTCTCTCTCACTAACTAAATAACTAACTAACTAACTATTCCACTCTCTCTCAATAACTAACTCACTCTCCCACTCTCTTTGACTGACTGACTGACTCTCCCACTCTCTCTCACAAACTAACTCTCTGTCACTAACTGACTCTTGCAGAAAAAAATACTAATTCTCGCTAAAAAACAAAATCACTCTCGCTGAAGAACTAACTCACTCTCACTAAACACTTATTCACTCTCACTAACTTACTATCCCACTAACTCACTCTCTTTCACTCAATAAGTAACTAACTCACTCTCTCACTCTCATTCACTCTCACTAACTGACTCTCACTCTCACTGTCACTAACTGACTCTCACTAACTAACTCTCACTAACTAAATGCCTCTCTCACTAACTAACTCTATCACTCTCTCAGTGACTCTCACTTTCTCACTTACTCACTAACTCTCACTCTCTCACTAACTAACTTACTCTCTCACTCTCACTAAAACACTAACTAACTCTCTCACTAACTCTCGCTCACTTACTGACTCTCTCACTCATTCTAACTAACTAACTAACTAACCTTCACCGTCCTGTTATTTATGTCCCCCCCCCCCATAAAAAAACATTGGCATAGCCAATAGGTCTCGCCTTGGGGACCTTATAAATGTTTAGCCATTCAATGATTAATGTTGTTGCACAAAGGATATTGTGCTACATAACTAAATACTTATAAGGTCCAGAAAGCGAGACCTATTGGCTATGCCAATGCTTGTTATCTATGTAATGTTTAGTATGCTTGGAGTGAGGTCTCGCATTTACGAGAGTTTGAGGTATTAGCATTGTAAATAACAATGGGCACCATGCATCAACGAAAAAAACGGTCGCAAACGGGCAGATTCTCAGAATCTGACCCTTTGTGACTGGTATTTTTGCATTTGGGATGCATCATCCCAAATGCAAAAATCACAATTTAAGTAATAGCAAAATTTGCGATTACTTGAATTGTGATTGCATTTAAGGAATCGTAAATTGCGATTCCTTAATTGCAATGCATTACCTTTAAAATTTTGCGATTTCAACCCGGTAGGCCACCGGATCAGCACGCATCATACAGACCCATTTCCCTTTTGAACGTGGAGGCCAAAATCTTGGCGAAGGCCCTGGCAAATCGCCTGTTACCACATATTGCAACTCTGGTCCACCCGGACCAGGCGGGTTTTATGCCTCAGAGGGCGACTAGACACAACATTAGGCGGGCAAATATAGCAGTGGCGGCAATCCAACGACTGGGTGCACCGGCGGCGCTGTTGCTAAGATACATGGATAGGGTGTTCGACTCCCTTAACTGGGTATACCTCTTTGCACTATTACGCAGGCTGAATTTCGGACCACGGTTTATATCCTATTTGACTCTACTGTATACTGACCTCACTGCTTCGGTGCGGGTGGCTGGCGCAGTCTCCTCTGTATTCTCTATAGGTCGGGGAACAAGACAGGGTTGCCCCCTATCCCCATATTTATTTGTCCTCACAATGGAGCCGCAGGCCGCGTGGGTGCGAATAGACACGCAGGTTCAGGGCTTTCAATGGGCTCAGGGGTTGTCGGATAGGATCGCATTGTACGCGGATGACGTCCTCTTCTTCCTTACAAATGTGGATAGAACGGGACCAAGGCTCCTGCGCATAATGCAGATTTTTGGGGAGACCTCTGGATTATATATGAATCCCCGCAAATCTATGCTGTGGTTGCTCGGAGGTCAGGGAGAACTGGGCGCCTGGGCATCGTCGATCCAGCTGGCGACGGGAGGACTGAAATATTTGGGTGTATTAATAACACATGTGCCCGCAGTCGCCAGGGAGCGTAATCTAGTACCGGTGTGCGAGCGAGGGTCTGAAGATATTAAGACCTGGTTCCGTATGCCACTGACTATCTATGGCAGATCAGCCATATTTAAGATGGTCGCACTTCCCCGTCTTCTTTATCAGTTGCAGAACCACCCATATCCGATCCCCCCCGTTGGTTCCGGCAAGTAAATGCGGCCCTTGGGCAGTTCTTGTGGGAAGGGGGCAAGGTGCGTGTGGCCCTGCGGACGTGCTTTTTTTCTACCTACTGTGGGGGGACTAGCATCGTCAGACATCCTGTCATATTATCAAGCATCTCACCTACTTGTATTGAATGAATGGTGGTATGGCAATTGGTAGGACCAGGCATACGCGGTAGAACGGCGGCTTATAGGAGATCATTCGCTACATACGGTATTATACTCGGCACCACTGCGGGGATCATTGCCTTGGGCAACAAAGGTCGTGTTCCAGGTCTGGAGGCAGGCATTGCGTAGAATAGGGTGGTGGAACAAGCTGACGAAGGAGACTCCCCTTTGGGAAAATGGGTGCTTGCCGCAACTAGCTGCCTTGCAGGGATTCAGAGGCTGGGATCATATAGGGATATCGGTCTTGGGGGATTTCATGAGCGGTCCAGTACTGAAATCATTCCAGGACCTTCAGACGGAATTCCATATGCCAAAGTCCCAATTCTTCAAGTATCTTCAATTCCGGCACGCCCTGTTACCCAGTCTGGTAGGATTGGAGTCTGTAGCTGAGTTCAGCCCCCTGGAGGCCAAAGTCTTTATGGGAGAACTCCAGGACCTTAAGAATTCCAGGATATATCAAACCCTAGTTATCCACTGCACCTCCACACTACAGAAACTCTGGGAGGATTGGGAGGGGGATTTAGGACCCTTGGCAGAAGAGGACTGGGTGGATGCCCTAGCTGCTCCTCGCGGGCGGCCATTGCGGTGCGTCTGTGCCTGGTCCAGTTTAAATACCTACATAGGGCCTATTACACACGAATGCGGTTGTGGAAGGCGGGTTTGATTGCCTCCCCTGTGTGCCTCAGATGCTACCGGGAGGACGGTACGTTGATGCACACGGTCTGGCAGTGTCTCTCACTGGATCGTTTTTGGAGGGGGGTTTACACTTGCTTATCGGAGGCTCTGGGCTGGGACCTTCCCCGCTCGCTGAAACTTGCTCTGCTGCACGTCCTGGAGGGGATAGGTGGCAATGTTTATAAACGCCATTTATTATTATTGGGTCTTATCTTAGCAAAAAGAGACATAGCGAGGGCGTGGAAAGCTCTGAGGCCCCCTGCAGTGGCCGCATGAAAGAATGGCTTGGACTTTTGCATGGGACTAGAGAAACCCATCTTCATTTCCAGGGGTGCCCCCTAAAACATTTTAAAATATGGAAAAGGGGGGCAGACTATCCGGGATTGCTCCTAGACCCGGTTCCAGTGGATCGGGACCCGCGTTTATAAGATTTGGGCTCGTTGGGGAGGATCCAGGGAGCAGGGTGGGTGGTGGAACCCCGGTGGGTAGCTCTACTGTAAATATTCGAATGGTTCTGTCTAGAGTGGATGTATAGTGCAATCGGGGGAGGAGGAGGGACAGTTAGATTTTTGTTGTATTACCTTTAATGTTTCTTGGGTATCATTATGAAAAATGTCAAAGTCAATATTACATGCTCTGATTGTGCATACGCCTCTGGGTTACAGGGCCCTGCTGTATATGTGCCGCTTGACAAATAAAAGTTGATGGTAATTTGCGATTTCTTTGAAAAATGCACTAAAGTGCATTTTTCAAAGTCCCATGTTACACACACACACACATATCCTTGTGGCATGTGTGTGCGCAACATGTGGATAAATTGTAATTTCAGGGGCGCAACAGGGTGTCCTTTTGGCACCCTTGCAATTGCATGCGCAATTTGAGAGTACCTCCTATGGGCCTCTAGGCCCCTAGGAATGAATGGGAATCAGTTCCTTAATTGCGACTCGCAATTTGCGAGTCGCAATTAAGGAATGTGTAGGAATCGCAATTTTGTTTTGCGATCCCTACATGCATAGGCAATAGCGATTCCTTAAAAATCGCAATTAAAGAATCACTATTGTCTATTTTGATGCATGTGCACCAATGCCTTTTACTTATGTGTTGGTTTTCAAAAGAGATAAATAAAAGGCATTGTCATTCACAATGCCAATAACTTAAACTCTTGCAAATGCGAGACCTATTGCATTGCAAATGCTTGTTTTTCTATCACTCAACCAAATGTAAATGTCTGTAAATAAACTGTGGTGACGAGCAAATCAATACATTAGGTGATACATGTGAGTGCAAATATAATAGTTATTTCAATTCAAGATGTGTTGTCTATAATGGTAGTACCTCTACCATACTATGCATACTCCATGTTACCCCACTCCAGTCTTCTCTGCACCACTTCATGCCACTGCACTCTACTGTACACCATCCACTACGCCACTTCACTGCACTCTTCTCTGAAACAGTCCCCTACTCTCTACTCTGCACCGCTCCACTCTATTCCACCCTACTCTGCAACACTGTGCCACTGCATTAACGCCAATGCACTCTACACCACTTTACTCAAACCAAATGTACTCTTCAACAATCTAATCTGCACCAAATCACTCTACGCCTCAGCACTCTATGCCATTCGATTCCACGTCACTGCACTCTATGCCACTCTATTCTACTCTGCGCCTCTGCTCTCTACGCCACTGTACTCTGCGCCTCTGCACTTTACACTCTAATCTAAACTCTATGACACTGTACTCTATACCACTGCACTCTATGCCTCTTACCTCTACTCTGAAACACTCTACTCTGCCACTGCAGTCTACGCCACTCTATTGCACTCCGAGCAACTCCACACTACCCCACTGCACTCTACTCCACTGCACTTTACACCACTTTACTCAAAACCAATACACTCTATGCCACTACACTCTATGCCAATCTACCCTGCACCACTGCACTCTATGCTACTCTACTCTATGCTACTGTACACCATTGCACGCTGTCACTTCATTCTGCACTACTGTACGCCACTGCACTCTACGCCACCCTACTCTACACCACCCTACTCTACACCACTGCATCTTACGATATTCTTCGCTGCAGCACTGCACTCTCTGCCACTCTACTCTGCACCACTTTATTCTATACCTCTGCACTCTACTCTGCTCCATTCTACGCCACTCTTCTGCACTCTATGCAAATGCACCCTATGCCACTCTAATTTACTGTGCACCACTGCACTCCACTATGCCACTTCACAGCACTCTACTCCACTCTGCCATTCTACGACACTACTGTGGTCTACGCAACTCCCTCCATGCCACTTTACTCCACTCCACTTTATTCCATGACACACTACTCCACGCCACTCCACTTATGACAATCAACTCCGCTGTATGCCACTCTACTCCACAGCTCTCTACTCCCCTTTATAAAAAACCCTCTATGTCACTCCCCTCTGCTCTACACCACTTCACAACACACTATGCCACTCCACGACACTCAACTCTGGCTCTATGCTCCACTCTGTGCCACACAACTCCATGCCCTTCTACTCTACGACACTCTACTCCCTCCATGACACTCCACAACCCTGTTCACTACTTCACTCTACTCCACTTCACTCCTATCCATAACACTCAACTCTACTATACTCCACTCTACTCCACTTTACGACACTCCACGTCACTCTCCTTTACCCTACTAACTTTTAGCCATGCTGAACAGCAGCCACTCTGGTGTACAACATTGCTAAAACATAGTGGCAAAGCCAATAGCTCTTGCGTAGGTGAGACAAATTGGCTTTGCTAGTGCTTATTTTGTGTACCAACACCCTCAACTTCCACCCCTCTCACCTTCCCATGTCGTGATTCATGAACAGGAAACATGCCTTGGATTATTAATGTGCCCGTAGGTTTTTTTGGCAAAGTTTGTGGCAGCCTCATCAACAGAATGGTTTGTGAGCATGGCTTAATTTGAGCAGGTGGTTGCAGGTATTCAGCGCCAATATTCCTTTTTGGCCACGACGATTACTTTTCATCTTCAGACTTTGATCCAGAGCAAAACAGAAAAGGGAGAAAGAGGCCAAAAGAGAACGATAGGGAAAAAATTACAAAGTGAGAAAGCAGAGATGAAAAACAATATATAAAAGCAAGATAAAGAGAGAGAAGTATATGGTGGTGGAGGAAAAATGCATGAAATGAACTCAAGACAAAGCAGTCTTCGTAATTAGCAACGACGGGGGAGGTTCCTATGAAAAACGTTGGGCCCTTGAGCTTACCTTTTCTTACTAATTAAGCATTGTTTGACGGGCAAAGTTACTATTCAAAAACATATTTTCCTATAACACGCACGCTCTCTCCGTCACGTAATTTCATTCTCACGGGTTTCCAAGGAAGCTATTTTGTTTGCAGAGTCCAAAGGACAGATGGACCGGCTCCAGAGTATGCACCAGGAGGCTGCCGCAACCGCATGTTCTATGCTAATTTGAGCCCTGGGCCACGTCACTCAGTGATATTGTTGCTTGCACCCCGGGGTGAAAAATCTCTCTTTTACACATCTAAATATAAAAATATATATAGTTTACTTAGAATAACTCCCATGCAAGCTTATTCAGACCCTTTATTTTTTATCCAGCTACTTTCATTTGTTCTGCAAAATACCTTCCTCATTTTTCCTCCTGCTGACATGTCATCTTTTTTACCAGTTGCCTTTTCTTCTAGCGCCTTCCCAGTACTCATGTCTGAAATGGGTAAAATATTTTAGACCATAGAGTTAGTGTTCTGTCTTCCCCATCCGCGCATTATTTTCTACACAAATACTGCGCGTTGTTGGCACAACCGCAAGGGTTACTCTTTAACCAGGGAAGATATAAAAACCTCATAGAACAGCTGTTCCTCTGTACAGTTTATTATATTTTTTTCGTTGTGAGCCCCAGTGCCAAGAGCATTCCTGTTAACAGCACTTCCTCGGAAAACTAAGCCAGGTGTGAGGAAGTAGGTGCAGGTGGACACTACAGGATTCATCAAAAGTGCTAAAAGAATGTAATAGGGATAGGATGTGGTCTCTCGGCTAAACTGCGAGCCTGAGCTGGGAAACCAAGGTTCGAGCCTCAGGGTCGACTCGACATCCTGTGATTCTGGGCAAATCACTTAATCTCCCCGTGCCTACCCAAAAAAAGCATTTGCAATGCAATAGGTCTCGCAGTTGCAAGAGTTTAAGCTACTGACATTGAAAAAGACAATGCATTTTATTTATGTGTTTAAAAAACCTGCAAGCGGTACGTGAACACGTACTTATAGTCGTTGCTTACGCGAAGCAAGGCTGGCAATAACTATGCCTCTTTTACTGCCAGCCTTGTTTCTCGTAAGCAAGGACTATTAGTACAATGGATATGAAGAGACAGGGTTCATCACTTCATGTAGCTGCATGGGGAACAGTGTCATAAAGAAATACTGCCTAGTTAATAAAACTTGAGTTTTGCCACTTTGGACTCACAAATGACAGATGTGCCTCAGAGAGTAGTCAGGACTATGATAAAAAACGGTGCATCAAAGCAAACAGCACAATGCATGACAAGGAAGGGAATACAGGACTGGCAGAACATTAACTGGAAAGCATCAATCCACCACCACAATACAGTGTTTATGACCAAACCCGATAAACACTAAGCAAACTCATCAATTAGTCGGAGTTATGCAAATAAATGTCTGAAATGCCTATTGTGGCAATCAATCGCATGCATTTGTGTCCTGTAAACATAGCTGGGGTTGAGGTTTCATGCACATTTAAACTTCCATCAAGTGTAGATGGAGTAAAGAAATTACTTACAAATATGTCAATATTACAAAAAGTATGTTAATGTAAAAACATTCTTGCACAAGGCACATACATGTTATTTCAGATGTCAATGTTTCATAAATCAATTGATGACCTTGCAGCTGCTCGGAATGTGCTGGCAGCCACATGTGAATTTGTAGAAATTAATCAGAAACAAGTGCAATGTGATTGGATCCTTATGCACACCAAAAAGTAAGAAAAACAGGAACGGCCTTAGAATGGAAAAAGTCCCAGTCTCCAGGACAAACTAGCAATAATGAGAACATTGAGCAATCTTAGGAATGTGCATATGTGTTACATGCGAAGGGCAATGGGGAGGTCTGGTTCATCAATAGTAACAGGGAAAGATGCTTCATATGCAGGAAGGAGGGATATCTTGGAATCTTAAAGTATGACTTGCTTGGATCAGGATGTATAGGGTGTAGGTTAAAGAGCATTGAATGCAGAGACATCGACAGCAATTTTGCAATGGGGTTTCTATTGAAGAAAGGTGGGTGGCATTGTTGCGTCGTGACACATGTGCACAGTGACGCACAGCTTTCTAATATGGTGGAGGGACAAGTGAGAATGACATATTAACAGTAATAACGAAAAAATTAAGTGTGCACAAGTGCAAAAAAAGAAGCAAGTGGACTGGTGGGAAAATGCAGCTGCCTATCTCTCTCTCAAAAGAATATATAAATATATTGAAATCCGGAAGTGAGAAGGAGAGCGGGACAGGGAGCCTGAAAGAACAGGGGAATGAAATGGGAAAAAAGAAGTGCATGGGTTAGGGAGCCCTTGATCAAACGAGGGAGAACAAGGACCTGCAAACACACCCATGGGCACTAACTGCTAATTAAGAGTTCCACTAGGTGAGCAGTGAAAGGATACAAATCATGGAATCAGAGCACTGAGACTGAAATGCTCCAGGGCAGCACAAGAATAGGGAGGAAAGCCACTGCATTAAAGGCAGACACCTGGGATGACAACAAGGTCATCAAATCATGAAGATGGGACTGACCCACCGCCTACTCTAAGTATATGTTATGCTTTGGAAACTATAAGTCTGTCAATAAACAGCTAAAGCTGCCTGGGTTAAAACCTAAAAAAAACCTCAACAGTGAGATAAAGACAGCAAGTGTAGGGTATTCAAAAAAAGATGTCTGAGGGGGTTATAAAGGTCAGGCAGCCTTGGCATTTGGAAACCCCAACAGTAGGAAGTGGGCTCCTCAGAATATCTTTGGGTCAATGCACTTACATATTTTTTTTCACACATTACGCTCTGGATTTAGATAACCATCCAGGGGCTAATGGCGACATAGCAAAACACTGGATAGATATGCACCGGTTAGCAAGGAGAACAAAGGCAAAGTTATTCACATCAGAGAGAGTTGGAGGGAAAAATAGTCAGACTGGTTAGCATGTAGGTAAAACAAGCTCTACAAATAAGACTTGATTAATGGTTTCAGAAAAGAACTTTAGCTGCAGCAGACAGAGCAATCTCACTTCTGCATTTGAACCTCAGCAGCACAAATAAATGTACCCAGGCGCCTTCCAGCGGTGACCCCTGAGTGCCTCGTGGTGGCTGTGTGGTATGAAGGTGATGGGCATTGTCACAACATGAGCAGGTGATTGCAATTAGCAGGGCCTCTTGAAATGCCTGAAATAATGGTTGTGGCACCGACATATCTGACGGACACTTCTCTGCTTTCAGTTGTCTCCCTGGGTGGCAGCTCTCGGGCAGATAATGAGCGCATTAAAAGGGAGAGCGTTCTTTCCGGTTTCAGCACTGTGCCGGACACGCCTCGACGCTCTACCAGCCTGGCTGGGTGCCAGGGCGATAGCGCGCCACTGAAACCTGAGCTCGGGAGCAGTCCTCGGTGCAGCAGGCAGGGCGGGGAGGTGCAGGTGTAACCAGACCCGCGCTGCAGCGGGGACGGATTTCCACCGAGGCCTGAGTGACTGAAGGAGCGGATAGATCTCCAGGGGAAATCTACCGGAGAGATCTCGGGGGGGAAATCTGCAGGATCTCGGGCACGGATATTCAGGGGAAATCTTTCTGAGCAGAGAATTGCACAGCCTTCGAGGCGATCCCAGCGGCATGAGACACATCCGCTATTCGTCATATTAATTATATAATATTAAGAAGCATCGGCAAGGCAGTCTCACAGTGGCAGGTTGCGCTTGTTACAGAAGCTTGTGCAGGTAGCTCATTCCTAGTAGTTAAATACAATGTCATATATGGCATATTTACAATTAATAACAAGAAGCACACAAGATGTCAGCGGTTCTTTCATGTAGTTGCTTCCGTGAAATGGATCCAAAAAGAGAACAATCCCGCGAGTGGTGCGTGCGCGCGCGCGCCACAGCGAGACATGTGCTTTCAATTATCGCGCCCGTGTCTGGGCACGATAATTGAAACCACATGGCCTTTGGTGCACGTAATAGACACCAATAGGCCATGGGCGGAGCAATGCGCCCGCCTTTGGCCTCTTGCGTGCCATCTTTGTGAAAAACACGCACGCAAAGGCCAATCGCGGAAGCCAAAAGGAATCGCACGAGCGTGTGCGATTCCTAGGGCGATTTTAAAACCCCATACAAGAGGTCTCTCGTGCACGAGCAGTTCTGCGCACTGCAACGCTAGGCGTGAGACCTAAAAATTAATATGTTCTTGCATAATCTAACTGGTGCTCATGTAAAGCGCTCCAATACCTTTGGTACGAGTTCGCCCTATATAAATCTGCGCGCAAAAAAAAAAGTACAGGCTATGGCGTGGCTTACTTACAAAAGTATCATGGCCCAGTAGAAGTGGATGGGTTGCTGTTTACTACAGACGGTGAGAAAAATAAAAGTGGGTAGTCAAGATAGCACAAAAATGTGCTGATATATAGTTCGTTATGCCCTCCAAGTGTTTGCAAAGGAATATTGATAATAGGATATTCTTCATGTTTAGCATCAGTAGCTGAAGGCCTCTCAACACAATTTAATTGCATTCACACGTTTAAGACTCGTATCTACCTTAAGTCTTTCAGGGACTGCAAGCTCATATTTGCCACAGGAAACTGAATAGCCTGACCCATGTAAAGAGAGATGCTGCCTGCGAGATCCGACCCCATTCTGCATTTTTTGCAAGATAATGCTGAGTAATCTAGCAGAATAGAGACATAACATTGTCAAAGAGTTATGTTTAATTTCACAGTGTTGTTTAGTGCAAAAACCTGCCAGACATGGTGCTCTAGCGGCTGAACGCTCTCAATATGCAGCTAGTACCCAAGGCCCAGTTAAGGACAGATACATTTAATACCGGAAGCCCTGTTGATGGGAGAAGAGGAGCATGGCCGGGCAGAGCCTGGGGGTGATGCCATCCAGTTAAGATACCTCTGCAGCATGAAAGGACTCAGGGTGAGTTACATGCTCGGAATTCGCCTTCTGAACAGTGTCTCTGGGCTTGGCATACAGGAAAAATGCTTTGCAGGCTGGAGACTAAGACACTTGGAAATCCCTGTTCCAGTCCTGTCCCTGCTGCAGCTCGGCAAGGTGCCCAGTTGCTGCCTGGATAGCGGTCTGCACGATCTCCGCAGCAGTTTCATGGAGTAACCTTTTCTCACGCTCTTGTGAGTCCACGCTGAGATCGCTCCCCTCATTGGCGATGGGACTGGTCTGCCTACTAGCATTTTGTGGACCTCCGCCAGACTGCAAGTTCTTTTCCAGACTGGTCACATCCACAGCTCCGGCCATTATATTTCCCACACTTTTCATTCTAGCCGGGCTTCTGTCTTTTTCCTCTGGCCTGAAGTTTGGGTATGTCGTAGAGCCCTCAAACTTGCCATCTTCATCCTGATTTGTTTTGTTGGAGGGGTAGCTCGTAGGGGAATCCTGTATGATTTTGTGGAAATTCCCTGTGTGCGCCTTGTCATCGCCAGACGAGATCTTTCTGTTATCCTTCGGCATGTCCTCTCCATAGGCAGACTCAATGTGTTGTCTTGTGCTTTTCTCTGATAATATCTGCACAGAACTGTATCCAAAATAAGTGTCTGACAGGACATGCGCTAAAGGGATCTCTAGGTCGTTACTTTCACAGCACCCCAAGATCTCAGCAAAGTCTTTGTGTGTGGTTTCTTGGGATGAGGGATGCACACATGACGGAAGCGGAGCATCCCACTCATTCTGATTCTCCGATTCGTTACCACCATTAAATTCTGGGCAAGACTCCAGGGATATTGCAGTGATATGAGTGATATTGACATTAACCTCTTGCATGAGTTTATCTGTTGGCAAGTGTGATAGATCTTGAACCCTCTTCTTGACCCTTGCACTCTTATCCTGGAGGTGCAGATCAGCCAACAGTCCGCAGGATGTGCTGGCCTTTGCATCTCCTTGAACTGATTCTTTTTGTGAGTCTTCTTTGCCGGTCTCATTTGCCTTATCTCTGCCAGCATGAGTGACCCTGGCAGGTGCTTCAGTGTTCACCAAGTTTTTACACTCATGGTGGTCTCCGGAGTCACTGTGGGCTGTGACCAATGGGTTCTTCATATCATTGGCATCTCTGTACATTGCCAGCATCTTGCAATTGCTTTCAGGTTCGTTGATGTCACATGCTTCTATGAATATTTCTGTGACAAAATTGTTTTTCTCCTCTCTTTTAGTTTCTAGTGAATACCGCGTCGAATCACAAGCCAAACTGTGGCTTGGTGATACCTGGGCCTGCTTTCCACGGGATATGTGCTTCCTACCTGAAATTACTTGGGACCCATCTGAGGTTTCATTACCAGAGTCTACATCTTTAACTGATTCTACTTCACTATCTAGAGGGAATAGTGCCTGTTCCAAAGTGATGTTCCGGGATTCTGTGGGCTCTGATACCTTTGTCACAGTAAATTTTTTCTGAGATACCAGGGAACCAGTTACTTTTGCGTTAATAGCATCCTCCTGACTTAGCGGAGGAACGTCCACATGGGAAGTAATGGGGGATTCTGTCTTTTTTTCAATAACCATGCGGTGCGATATAACTGGGCCTGATACCTTTGCTGCTGTGCCATCCTCTCGAGTGATTAAAGATCCTGATAACTCTTTTGGAATGCCGTTCTCCTCTGATGCTGCGAGTAATCCTGTCCTTGAGGCAGTTTCATCCTTCTGCGCTAAAAAGAGGTGTTCCGGTTTCTCTGTATCAACATTCCCTGGAAGTACCATGACACCTGCTGATTGTGGTACCGTATCAACCTCCGGTTCGGCCATGGGCTCTGCTACAGTAACACTGCTTTGAGATTCCATGGTGCCCATTAAATGCGGTGCACTAACATGAGCTTGTGAAATCATATCACACGCTCCAGTAATTTCCTTATGGCAAACAACGTGGGCTGCAAGGTCTGAAACCTCCTGATCTACTGTTAGCCCAACTACAATAACATCCTCACAAAGCTTAGGTCCTTCTGCCTCTGCAGTAGTGTCATCCTTCTGAGATACCATGGGGTTTGCTGTGGAGAGGTCTGCTAATGTTGCAGCAGTGTCTCTGGTAGTGGGTGCAGTGCGCTCTGCTATACGTGTTGCAAGACTGTCATTTGGAGAGATCATGAACTTAGAGGCTACCTCTACTCCAGATACCCTCTCACTGGAGGCATCATTAGAAGCATGTTTGTCCTCATAAACAGACTCGCGTTCAGTGTTGGCATTTAAGACCTCGGTCGTCTTATGCAGCCGATTATATTGCCTTATCTTTCTGAAAAAAGATAACTTTGAGTATGGTTTGGAAACTTGAGCTCTCCCATCAAGATCATCAGAACATTCTGATATTGGTGTAGAATTAAGGACTGTGGATTCAGAATCTCCTTCACTGGGGGCTTCATTTTGTCTGCATTGTGACTCGGAATTGGTCATAAAAGGGACTGTCCTCCACGACTTCATTTTCATATAGTTTCTGGATTTTAAAACCCCTTCAGACCCTGCTGCGCCCTGTTTCGTGTGAGCTAGCACCGCCAGCTCCTCTTTATTCCTTTCAGTTGTGCTGGTAACCATTGAGTTCTCTAGGGAGATGTCAAGGGTTCTTTCTTTTTGTTCCCATTGGTTCGGGGTATTACAATGGTGTTTTCTTTCACCACGAATTCTCTGTAATCCTTCACCTGTGTTTTCTGACCTCGTAAAGTCTTGTTTGTGTGTTGATTGACATATGGTAGGTGATTTCTTTAGGCTTGGTATCGCAGGGTTGCCTTCCTTTCTTTTGCTTTTGTTACCAGACCTCCCTTTCCTCCATCCTGTTAAAGTGGTACCTTTACTTTCCTTGACTAGCTCTGCAGGTGTGAACTGTCTATTGTCCCTGGATTTCTCCTGTGGTGTTTTCAGGCACAGTAGTATGTTTAAAGAAAAACAAGGCGCTCTACCTTTCTTTTCTGACTCAGAACCTGCGTCTGATTTTGAGCTGACAGAACATAATTTCTCCTCATCAACACTTTTCTCCACTTTTCTTGTCCTGGAATCTTTAGCTTCTGATGCCATACCGTTTCCTTCACCTGACTGTTTAGCTTCACTTTCCTTACACCCACAGGGCGATTTTCGTTGAAAGAAGAGTAGGAATTTTCTGTGATGGGAGCCTCTTTTAAGCATATGCCCTCTAGTTTGAATTTCATTTTCACAAGTGGATTTGAAACAGTTTTTTTCTTTGTCGTCAACATTTTTTACATGGAACAAATGTAATTCTTGACAATCAGCCTGGTCATGAAACTCTGTCTTTCCTAATGAATGTGGCCTCAAAGCAGCTACTTTTCCTAACTTGGCCAGACTTGAAGTCAGTCCTGCAGTAGTCTCATCACTTGCCATGGAGGCTGACTAGGATGGGCTAGTATTTATATTCTCGGAAACTTTAATGATCTCAACTTAGGTTAGACTCATGTGGTTTATGGCAACTGTTCTCGTGAATTATGGTAGTTACTCCTTTCCAGAGGATCATGGGAGCAGTACATTCTTGTGTCTTCCTTGTGTCACTAGAATGCTCAAGTCCTCCAGTAATGCTGTGCTCTATTTTTCATTCTTCTTGACTTGCTTTCTCCTTTTAAACTTGCCGCACCAAGGATTGTCGAGGTGCAGAGACAACCTTTGTTAATTCCACAGATTGAGAAATTGCCATCTACAGGGGGTTGTAAGGCCAACTTTAAAAGATGCAATCAGAAAGCACTCCCTCTTCCGTGTCCTTTTACAGCAGAGAATGGGTGTCCTCTTTAGAGGCTGCAAAGCTTGAAATGAACTTCTGGTCCGTGCCACTGGAGAACTATTGGAAGGAGCTGTAGAAAATCTTCTGGTCATTCCAAACAAACTTACTCAGGCTTTAAATATGCTTGAAGCTTAACCTGAAGATAAAGAGTAAACAGAATTACTTTCAGTAAAAAGATTCCACACTCAATTACACTCAACATGAATAGGTCCGTGTACATTGCAATGTATTTCCCTCTGAAATGTTCTTGTATTGCATTATACATTTTAATAAACACTTACTTAAATGTTTTTGTTTCATTTGACGTTCTGTAAAGTTGGATACAGAAAAGTGGTTTGGGTTACAACACTTGCTACACGTACACTCTCCTCTCAAGAATGATGTATTGTAATTCATAAAATAAAAATCTGCAGAATTTTAGAAGCGAGTTGTCAGTTTTAAAAGCTTAATTTCTGCCACTTGCGCAGATTCTGCAGTCATAAGTGAAACCCAGGGCCTGACTTACTATTTTTCAAGCAACGCATCGCAGTGCAGCACAGCAATCACATTTGCTGTGCTAAGTTGGGCAAGTGCGAAGACACAGCCAGAGCCATATCCGTTAAGATTTACATGCTGCTGTAGTCATCCCCTCATCTGGTGCACATAAGGCCAGCCTTGCGCCAGCCTTGCAACAGCCTTGCACCATGATGCAGAGGTAAGTATGCACTGTCGAGCAGCGAATATGTACTGCAAGCTCCTTGTTCTAGTACAAATGCCTATCCCTATACAAACATAGGATTCATGCATTGGATGTGTGCTTTGCACTGCAGCATACTTGCGATGCATGGGTATTTTGAGAAATAAACCGTTTACCCTTGTTATTGCCTCCTTCAAGGAGTCGTAGGCTTTTGAGGCAAAAGCCCAGTCTGGCTCTCTTAGTAGACTGGGCTTTGCATTCAAACCTATGTGTATTTGTGCTGCTCTGCCTGAGTTACACCCTCTTGACGCAAAGCAAGGCAAAGGAACTTTACACTGAGAAAAAGCCACCTTTCTGGCACAAGACTTCTTTTGGACTGGATAGTAAATAGCCTGGCAAGACTGCATTGATTAGCATTGCTTTGCATCCGCCCGCACAAATCTTTCGTAAATCTGGGCCCAAGTGAGGAAACAAATCCTTGCAAATATGGCAAACCAACCAAAAAGTTGTAACCCTGTTGGTATTTCAAAACATTTACAATTCTGTTCCAAATCTTATCTATACTTCTAGACTTGCGCCAAAATGAACCAGCAATAAGTGTTACGCAAGCTTAACCCCACGCACTCATCCATGCACTAGGGTGCAAGGTTGTGTGTGGTGGTGCATGGCACCCTAAAGGGCGCCAGCGCAGGGACAGAGGAAAACAGCAGCATATCTTAGTTGATATAGTGTTGTTCTGCTCTCTCCCTTTCACGCAAAGCAACGCAATGACTTTGGGGCTGGCACTCCGTTACATGAAAAGTTAGCAAATCTGCCCCATAATATTGTTAAATAAAAGTAAGGGGGATGGTTTCCTTCGAGGATATCCTCCAGTACAGCGCATAGTTATTTGGCCACACATATACACAAATCAGAGCCAGTTTAATTTCTGTGTTTGCAATACATTTAATCCTCACCTCTAGCCATAGTTGACATAAAGGTGTTGCACGCAAAAATGTTCTCACTAATTGCAAAAAGAATTGACAATTTATAACTTCAGATTTCTGCACCGAACTAACAGCTTTTGCTTGATAGACCTTTACCGTCAGATCCATTGATTGGGACCCAAGTTTAGCTTTAAATCTGGTCAGAGGATTAATTACTTTCTGATCAGGCCAATGCAGCCTAGCTTGGATACTGATTTCACATTAATCAACGGCTTCAGCGTTTTCTAGTTCATTACCATTTATCTGTGAGTTAGGTGTCAAGAGTCAGCAGGTACTGAGGTCTAGACTTATCAAACCTCTGCACTGTCCTTGTGTCACGCAAGGCGGAAAAAGGACAACACAAAGGCTCCGGTATTAATTACAAAGCCACTCGAGGTGCGATTTGCACTGTATTGCTTGACCTTGTAAAGAAACTACCTACACTGTGTTGTGTTATATTTCAAACTGGGGGGCCTTCCCAGGGTGGAACATGGCCTTCCCTTGCAGGAAATGGGTCAAAATTACACACATTCCCTAGTGAGGTGTAACAAGGAGAAATATCCTTATTTCTCCTTGTTACTTCCTCTTTACATGTGTTCTGTGTTCTGCAGCATTCTTAGAAAGAGGAAAATGCCTCTAAGGATTGTTCTTTCTTGTGCAGGAAGTTATCCATTACTGCACAAAAACAACCTTGCCTGTAATGCAGGTACCCTTGTACTATGGTGCAAAGGTGTCTACATTGGTGCTAGGCAGCACACATGCACCAGTGCAAGGAACAAGCAGAAATTAACCATATCTTCATAAATTTGGAGCATTTCTGCTTTCGCTGTTTCATGCAACATACTGCAGCAACTTTGTTTGCTTCCCTGTGTTGCGTGAAAGATTAGTAAATATGCCATGAGTCTTTCCATCTTGGCCTTAATTTCACTAATGACTAAAACCTTGTTTTGCACGGATCTCTGAGTATTGTTAACCTAAGATACAAAGACATTTTAGCCAAGGAATTAATTAGGCCTCATCTTCCAATAATAACATATTTATTAGGATGCGCATTCATTTTTAGGTTTAAATCGATTCAAACATCAAAGTATATTTCCAAATCGTTTCAAAAGATTCTGAACAGTGCAGGGGTTTATGGAGAGGCTCGCATAAAACCTGAAGGAATTCGAAATTCGTGGCTGCATTCACAGTTTAACTTATTAAGCATATCGTCATTGCTGAATGACTTGCATAAGTAATTCCTATCCTCTGGGCCAAACACACTTTTCACGCCAATAAAGTTTATGCACAGAAGCAACCCTAATCCCTAAATATTTAAAACAAATCAAGTATGGTGTAAAATATTGGTCAATTTTGCTTGTGAAACACCTGAAGCCAGCTTCTGTGTATGAGAGACTTTTTCCCTCATCTAGTGAATTTTGTATGTAGAGCGGTAATACTTTGCCAAATCTCGTTCCAGATGTATCCGTGAGGGAAATCAACCCATAATTTAAAAGATCACTTCTGTTACTCTTTGTATGCTTTCGAATAATGACATCTGCCTCATTAAGGGCGAAGCTTAAATGGAGTTTTTGCAGCACGTAGCTCAGTAGTCCAGCATGTAACATAGGGGAGCAGATGTCAATATCAGTTAAGAATACGGTGCTAGACACAGGGGAGCAGATTAATAATAATTTCATGCAGTGTAGAACAGCAACCAAATTTGCTGCTCTGCACTTAAGCAAACACAGCACAGCGACATATTTACTAAGATATGTTACTGCTGCCTTGTTTGTCACACAGCATCGCAGAGGTCAGTATCTTGTGACTCGCACAGGATTTGTACTGAAAGAATACTGTTGCATTCAATAAAATAAAGATGAAAGACTCCTCGTTGTAATGTTCAAGTAGTGTATTTATTATTGAGATTAGGTGGTCAGGTACAGCATTCAAGTAGGAATGTAATCTGGTAAGAAACCCCACCGGGAGCAGATAACCTCCTGCTCAGCCTCCAGGAAACTGATAAAATCCCTTGAACAGCAACAGGTAGAATCATGGATGACATCACAGAGACATGACATAGACAAGCAGACACTAACACTGAGGAGGGACAAAGAGGGAGGAAGAGCAGGATGTAACACACCTCCCCCCTTTAACTGAAAAGATGAAGAAGATAACACGGAAGATGGCAAAAACAGAAAGGCAGAAGAAAGAAAGAACATAAACGCACAAGAAATAAACACCCTCTTCAACATGGTGGAAAGAAGAGGTCACACCAAAGGGCGCAGGTACAAAGGTTGTTCAAGCACTGTGCGCTAACAAAAGAATGTAAGCATAAGTAAATGTGGTAAAGACCATAAGATGACAAATCCACAAAATGAAAACTGAACATCTCAAAACCAAATGAGCAAAAGTAAAGTATGGCTAAGTATTGTAGATAGAAAATGAAATTTCAACTCCTCAAATTCGAATATTTTCGATTCCTCTAAAAATAAATCACAATAAAATTGAGCCCAACTCTTCACAGTAAATACATGAACACCTCTAAAAATAGAGCACAATAAAAGTGGTTCATGACAATAAAACGGCTCTTCACAGAAAATGCACGACTTCTCTAACAATAGAATAAAACTGAGCCCTTGGGGCTCCTCACAGTAAGTAACAGAAAAATCACCAATAAAACTGAGCCCATGCGGCTCTTCACAGAAAATACATGAACTCCTCTACCCATAGAGCACTATAAGTGGTTCATCTGAAATGACAATAAAATTGAGCCCCTATGGCTCCTAATAGCAAGCACATGCAACACCTCTAACAATAGAGCACTATAAAGTGGGTCATAACAGAAATAAACACCAAAACTTGAGCATCACTCTAGCTCATCATCACTAAGCATTAAAACAAATTGGAGCACCTCAACATAGTTGAGCACATAAATGACCCCAATAAGCATAACGCCTGCAAATCATTACCAAAATGAAAGCAAATGAGCACCTCAACGAAGGTTGAGCACAAACGTGGCTCTAGTAAAGTAGGCAATAATAGAATACATTATTTCCAAACGCACCACTTGCAAATCCACACAGAAAAGAACATGGAACAGCATACATATATAACCTAGAACCAGAATTATAAGCATTTAGTATATAAATCGATATTTAGCACACCACAGTACTTAAAAGAAACGTCATGGCTGACACACACACTGTAAATTAAAACAATAATAATAAGGCAGGCAAATCCTTCACGCAAAGTACTTGAATAATGCACACAAGGGTAAATTACAGCACAAACAACACATTGCATAATTTAGGAAATATGCAAAATTGTTCACAACATCTTAAATATAACAAATCAAAATAATAGAAGTAGTCAACGTTGTCTTCGCAGTTGAAAGTTGTACGAACTAAAATCCCAATCAGTTAAAAAAAAATTGAAACTGCTCTGTAGGACGGATTACGTCAAAATCCATAAGGTGGCAGTACTGTCAAAAGTTTGATATTGAACTGTCTCTCGCAACCAAGTTAAGTATTCTGCGATCTCGAAGGCAAAACAAAGGTTGACAGAAGCACTTTGTATAGTCACTCCCCTCATGTCAAGAAGATTCAATCTCTCAGAGAAAATTATTGCAGTACAGTATTTAAACATGAGAGGAAGCAGCATGCTGGTAACATTAGAAACATTCCATGTGAAGCTTCTTGAAAGTGACAAAAACACAAAAATTTGCAACACAAGAGGCTTTACTGAGTCAGTGGGAGTGCTGGATGAGCACACTAATCTAATCTTCCTCCGGAAATAATCAGGTCCATATTATCCAGGCTTGTACCACGATGTAGCTTTTGGACTTTTTAGCCGTGCAGTCCTTGAGGAAATATGACAACATGAGGAATGTATGTATTCCGCAAAAATGGCGGCACGTTGACGACACATGGCGGGATGGTTCACGGAGTGTCAGTGCAGCTGGGCGTAATACAACCAGGCAGATCATAAGTCCAAGACGTCACACAAGACAGAGAAGCACGAGAGCAGGTAAGGTGCACGAGCTCAATGTGTGATTTAAATGTAATTCAACGGCTTCATAACAGTAGTGTAAATTCGTAGGCAAGCCAAATAACACAGTAGAATAGTACTTGCGTTGCCCAAAACACCTCAGAGCACACAGAAATCACCAATTTACATGAATTGAAATGGGCTGACGTTTCCAAACCCAGAAAGTTTGAAATAGTTCATCCTCATAAACGTGAAAGCCGTCTCTTCACACAAACCAGTGCACAACCTCCAAGGTACCGAAACACGCAGATTGATGCAGGCACACTTTAATTTTAATTGCAGGTACTAACGGTCCAAGTAGCGCTTTTGTAAACAGGAGACCTTTAAATAGCAGGTTGGCACAAACAGCGCAGTCACACCGAGAATAAATCAATTTCAGCATTCAGTTTAAAACGCTGTCGCCGATTACTGGCACACATCGCTGGTCCCTCTAGACAGCTTCAATTCAAAACGAGAACCAGATGTTATGCCCAACACTTACTTCTTTAGGCTGTCTGATGTTACAGACACCGGTGGGGCATCCAAGTCGTTAGGCATTTAGTTCAGTTTCTTCTCTTTAGTATTGGTACGCGTGGTTTCTTTTCACCAATAGTCGCCAGTGTTGCATTCAATAAAATTAGGATGAAAGACTCCTCGTTGTAATGTTCAAGTAGTGTATTTATTCTTGAGATTAGGTGGTCAGGTACAGCATTCAAGTAGGAATGCAATCTGGTAAGAAACCCCACCGGGTGCCGATAACCTCCTGCTCAGCCTCCAGGTAACTGATAAAATCCCTTAAACAGTAACAGGTAGAATCATGGATGACATCACAGAGACATGACATAGACAAGCAGACACTAACACTAAGGAGGGACAAAGAGGGAGGAAGAGCAGGATGTAACAAATACCCTTCAGTGCAAATTTCTATGCTAGACAAACAATGAAGAATCCCACCCACTAGATGTGTGCTGTGCACTTCAGCATACATTAAATGCATGGGTCATTTTTAGGACGAAGCCTACCAGACAGCTGCTTGCTAAAGACATCTTGGGGATATTCAGAGCGCTTCCCTGAGAATGCATTTCGCCCACACTACCCCTCCTTGTATTCTTCCACAGGTGCTCTTTTCTGTAAACAGGCCTGTAAACCTTGTTCTTATCTTGTCACATTTGCTGAGCATTTAAAGACAGAGGTCAAATTTCAGGTTCTGTCTTCCAGGGCAGTTTGATATTTATTTTTCTTTCTCTGACTTCAAAGTGAGAGGATTTATGTGACAATCTTGCTGTATACTGAGTGTAGGAAAGGTTTTTTTTTATCTAGCACACATCAACATTTAAGTTAACTATGCAAGTATTACAGAATATATCAGAATTTGGAAAGCACAATGGAAGCAATTTTTTTGTTAATTCTGAAGGGTGTTGGAAACAAATACTTTTATATGATCAAAACAAATCAATACACTAGGTGATGCCATTTCCACACATTATTGTTTGTGCACTGTATAGTTTTATTAGTAAAACTGTATGTATGTGCAAATGTAATGGTCATTTCAATAAAAATGTGTTGTCTGTAATAGCAGTGTGCTGCTACACCATGCATACTCCACGCCATGCCACTTCACTCTACTCTGCATCACTCCAGGTCACTGCACTGTACTTTGCACCACTCCACTTTACACCACTCCACACCATTGTACTCTGCACCACTCTACTCTACACCACTTTACTCTATGCCTCTCTAATCCACACCACTCTACTCTGACAATGCACTCTACACCACCCTACTCTACACCACTGCACTCTTCACCACTGCATACTACACCACTCCAGTCCAGGCAACTCCACTCTACTCTGTACAACCCCACTCCGTGCCACTCTGCAACACTGCATTCTACACTACTGCACTTTATTCCAATGCACTCTACTCTGTACCACTTAATTATGTGCCCCTGCACTCTATGCCAATCTACTGGATGCCACTCTAATCTACTTTGCACCACTGCACTCTATGCCACTGCACTCTACACCACTCTGCTCTATGCCACTACACTCTACCTTGCATCACTCCACTCTACACCACTGCACTCTACTCTTAAACAATCTACTCTATGCCACTGCACCCTAAGCCACTCTGCTCCACTCTATGCCAAGAAAGACACACAAAAGATGGACGGAATGCGGAACAAATCAAACATTCACCCCAGTCAAAAGATCTGGGTTAAATCTATTGCTCTTTTGCTCACTATGCCCCCCCCCCCATTCACCCCAAATTTAGACCCGCCAATATGCACATCATTCTTGACCCTGCTCCTCATTGGAAGAGTCTAGCTTGTTTCCGGTCCAGGAAGGACCTGGCCTGGCAGTTCTGGCTGGACTGTTCCCATGGGGGCATGGTCAAGACTGATTTGTTTATTGCTGGGTCTAAACCTGAATGGCGTGGTGAGCAAAAAAACTATGGATTTAGGCCCAGATCTCTGTACTGGGAGTGAATGTTTGACATTGCTCAGCATTCCATCCATCAATTGTTCTTTTTGAATATTCCACTGCAGTCTATGCCACACTACTCTAAAACACTGCACTCTACAACACTGCACTCTATGCCAATGCACTCTACGTCACTGCACTCTACACCACTACACTCTACTCTGCACTACTGTACTCTACACCACTGCTCCCTACTCCATTCTACACCACTGCAATCTACAACACTCTACTTTGCACTACTACACTCTATGCCACTGTACTCTGCATCACTCCACTGTACTCTACACCACTCCTCACTGCACCATTCTACGCCACTCGACTGTACTCAGCACTACTGCAACCTATGCCACTCCACTTTGCACCACTCCACTCTGCACCACTCCACTCTGCACTGCTGCACTCTACGCCACTGCACTGTACCATGCACCACTCTATTCTACGCCACTGCATTCTATGACGCATTGTACGCTGCTGAATTCTATGCTGCTGAACTCTATGCCACTGCACTCTTTCCCACAATACTCTGCAAAACTCTACACCAGTTAACTCTACACCCGTCCACTCAACTCCACTCCACACCACTTATGCCACTCTAAGTCACTGAGTCACAGAGTAGAGTGCACTGTACTAAGCACCACTGCACTCCACTCTGCCAACACTTCACTCTACACCACTTTACTCTGCACTGCTGCATTCTATGCCAATGCACTCTACACCACTGTACTCTGCATCACTCCACTCTACGCCACTGCATTATGAAGCACTACACTCTACCCACAACACTCTGTGCCACTGCACTCGGCACAATACTCTACACCACTCTACACCACTGTATTCTTCAGCACTCTATACCACTCTACTCTACACCACTGCACTCTATGCCGCTGTACTCTGCAACACTCTATGGCAATGCACTTGACACTAGTCCACTCCACTCCACTCTATCTTCGCCACTCCACTGTATACCTCTCTACGTGACTCCACTCTATGCCACTCCAATATACAACACTCTTTGCCACTCCACGCTACAACACTCTACTCCACTCTTCGCCGTTCCACTCGATGACACTCCATGCCACTCTCCTCTACGCTACTAACTTTTAGCCATGCTGAACAGCAGCCACACTGGTGTACAACATGGTTAAAACACATTGGTAAAACCAATAGCTCTTGCATAAGTGAGACCTATTGACTTTGCTAATGTTTGAGTGAGAAATTAAATACATTTTCCTTAATTGTCTGGCTTTTTTAGTAGATTCGACTTTGCATCAAAAACTATGGGTGCTTGTACTATAATATCCCTGGTCGGAAAGCGATATTTGAGCTGAGGGAAGCAATATGTTTTTGCTGGAAATCAAATACCCTTGCAAGAGCAAAGCCTTAGTAAATCTGGGCCAGAGTCTGAGATTGAAACAAACTTTTACACTCCAAAGGTACCCTTGACTTCAGATAAGGTGCCTAATGGCATTGTTAAGTGGAGTCCATGGCCATATGAATAGGACTAAATTAAGCATGTGTCCCCTTCTAATGGGATTAGCTCCCACACATTCAATACATGAACCCCTTCCCAGGTATTAGACTGGAGTCGGAATTGTTTTCTCGCAGTTCAGAAGTACTCGCATCAGGTTTTGCGGCATGGCACTAGCAAGGGCACCTCTCTCTATTTGCATAAGTGACACAATGCTCTTTGCAGCATGTCACAGCTCCAATATGAAGACTTTAAGACCTGTTTCAACTGTTGCTGACACATGTTGGTAACAGACTATCATGTTTCATGCAACCTCTATCAATGAATGCACTCTAATACCTTGTATGAGATGGACGCAAAGTTATTCATGGCTTCATGAAAAATAAAAATTGTATGTTAGTCTAATAATCACATTTACATCGCACTACCTCCACTTCACCTGCACTACATGGCGTAGAACTATGTTTTTGAGGTGATTATCACATTATATTTGCCACTTATATTACTATATCAACCCTGTGTGAGTGAAGGGACACAACAAACTTCCAGATGTCTCACCTGCAACTGCCCTGCTGACCAGCACTAAATGGACCTGCCTGAGCCCTGCTGCTGGCGTGAGTCCTGATCCCCGGGAGGTGCCCTAGTGTGTCCTGGACCCTTAGCTGGCAACAGAGTGTACTCCTCCTACCAAACTGCAAGTACTGAGCTACACATGAAAATCCAGATGTTTTGGTCTCTTAATAACTAAGAGTGGGCTCTTCACATCAGCAATGACCGCCACCTCTCCGACCAATTTGGGTTTCCGATGGCCAGCCGCTCTTTGCGCCAACAGTGACCACCTGTGTCTCCTGCCAATGTGAAGCTCTAGCAGTGAGCTGTCCTTCAAGCTGACAACAATCTACTTGTGCCACCGACCAAAGCAAAGCTCCGGCTGAGGCTCCTTGGAATGTGAGAAGGGAAACTCTTCACAGGGACAAATTTGTTCCCTGTATCCGACATGCACTCCATTGTGGTCGACTGGAACTTGTGGCTTTGGCCCAGTCCAGTACGACCAGATACCCAAGAGTGGTGCTTTGTACTTTTTGCCACTAATTTCACCTGAAACTTAAAAAAAATATCATAACTCTGTTTCTAATTATTTGATTGTTTTGTTTTTGCGTCATTGCATTTATTAAAATGTACTCTATTTTCTAAATTGGTTTGCGATTTTTCTTGTGTTGTGTTTTCACTTTATTACTGTTTGAGTGGTACAAAACACTTTACACATTGCCTCTAAGTTAAGCCTGACTGCTGTTCTGCCAAGCTATCAGAGGGTTAAGCACAAGTTTATTTAATTACTTCTAATGGTTCACCCAGACAAAGATTGTAGTTATTGCCTGAGTGGGGTTCTCACCCCTGTGTTTTTTGGTGGAAGGAGTTGTGGCCTGGAGGCCCTAACACGCACATATCCTGGCATAAGCTTATTTGCATACCTATCACCCTTCCTCTTTCCATGCCAGCCTGGTCTTTGGCTGCCTTTAGGGCTTCTACAGACTCTGTGAATCTTCAATTTCAGGAAAGTGGGGTCTGGAAATTGTAAAAAGGTGATACAAAACTGTATGAGACCAGTGCATTGATTAACGGCAACTGCAGATCCATGTTGTCCTTTAGGATATCAGGGTCTTCTTCTTCAGGGAATTCAAGAGCTACCATAAAAGGTGACCACTGTCCCAGTTCCAGAGACAGAGAGGGTATCCATAAGAATGCTGACCGGTTCAGGACTTGAAAGAAGTGACTTCCTTTCTCCCCTGCCAGCCATGATGATAACAGCACTTTTATCCATTCTTCAACTGGTAGCTTCAGGGGGCTTACTGGCTTCAATGACTCCAATAGATACTTATCTCCATGGTACCGTCCAACCACCTTCACAGAAGTACCTAAAGTTCTTTGTAATGGATCAGCACCATCAAGTTTGCATTCTACCTTTTGGACTAGCTTTGGCTCCAAGAGGGTTCACCATATTTTGGCTTGTACAGTGGGAATCTTACATCCCAGAATCTTTTTAATCTTTCCCTATCTTGATCATTGGTCAACTTGTGTCTCTTCTTCCTCTCAGGGATCCAATGTAGTTTAACAGGTATGCAAACTTCTCCAATCTCATGGCTTCATTCTGAAAGTTAGCAAATCTCATCTGACTTTATCTCAGAACTTGTAGTTTATAGGTGCAATCTTCAGGATGGATTAGGGGTGATTGTTCCTTCCTCTGTCTCGTCAAAAAAAGCTGCCTTCTCACTTAACGTGTCTACAATCTAAACCTTGGGCTTTGGCCTTTCGTGTGACTGTCAGTCCAAGAAAACATGGCAGTCAACCTCCAGCTTGTTCCTTGGTTTCTGCTTCCCTTTCAACCATCATCTACTACAGTACTTAAATTCATCCTCTGTGGAATGCAATGTTCAGATTAGATGACTGCCTAGATATGTTAAGACCTGGATTGGTAATAGGTCTCTGCTCACCTGCTGAAAGGTGTTCCTCTAACACCTCCACCTCCAGTGGTTTTAACAACAGATCCCAGCAAAGTGGGTTGGGGGCAATGTTGAAAGACAAGTGCATTTAAGGTTTTTATTCTGTGGAGGAAGCAATGGTTTTCTCCAATTCGAGAGAGTTAGAAGCAATTCATGGAGCCCTGCTCTTTGATTCTCTCCTGAAGCATAAGGCAGTAGATGTCCAGATGGACAATTGGGTGGCTTGAGCTTACATAAATCACAAAAGGTCAGATTCCATCACCACCCTGAAAGCCAACACTAAGACTTTGCAGTTTTAAGTTAAAGAGTTAAGTGCAATCTCCCAGATCCTAGAGGCCAAGTTGGAAGATTTCAAGGGGTGATCCAGGAGGAATAATGTTCGACTAATAGAGGTGCTAGAGTGCTCCGAGGGAATGGCAGAGGATCTATTTGTCGAGGACCTTATACTCAAACACCTGCAACCTTGTAGTCTCTCTAAATACTTTTCGGTTGTACAAGCCCACAGAGTCCCAGGTACCCCTCCAAACTGGGCACACCACAACGCCCCATTCCTGCTCGCATTTTCAACAACTTGGACATCCTTCTTTAGGTTAACCCGATCTGCACCACCGGTCAAATGCAATAATGTTATGATCACCTTTTTCCCAGACTTTACTATCCGAGTGCAAAGTCTATGCCACTCCTTTCTTGAACTTAAAAAGAGAACTGAGAGAATGTGACATCAAGTACTCCATAATATTTCCAGCGAAACTAAGAGTTGCGGCGAATGGTAAGATCTGGTTGGTACTTTACCACCTCAGAGGAGGTCTGGGAATGGCTTGAGGGCTGGAGAGTGGTGGGAAAAGTAGGACGCAGACCCCGATCAAAGTGACAACAAGAGGGCAGAAAGACCGCGCATAAGCCGGGTACTGAAGCCAGTTAGAAGCATCACACTGATCTGTTGGAGAATTAACTTTATCTGGGGTTTTTTTCCCCAAGAGATCTGGCTGCACATTGACTCACAGTGGTAACTTGGCACCTACCGCTAATAATTGTCTCCGCACAGGAGGAATTAATACTCCTTGCATTGGTTCAATAACTGTGGTAACATTAACCTTTTCTTCACTATGGGTGGCGAGGTGACCTTCAGGTGGTACCAGCAGCCTCCTTTGGTTTGTATCATGTTTTGGGGTGACTGGAGCTCTGCACAGTTGGGGGGCTGGCAGTTTTAGGTCTGCCATGCAGGGAGGCAGGGTAGGGGTATGATATTGGGGTTTGTGTTAACAGGTTTGTTTTCACAGTGTTTTCTCAGTCTTATGGTGACAGCATTATAATGTTGCAGCACAAAGTGGTTGATCCCGTCTCCTTTCCCCCTATTGTTCACCCCAGTCAGAAGACCCACTGTAGGCCCACACATTCTGCTCCTGACGCCCCATAGAAAATTGCTGTGGTCCATGCTGCGACATGCCCCGGACCTTGATTGGGGTTGTCGGCTGCGGGGACTCCCCACTTTTTGCCACCAGTGGTTCTCCATGGCATCCACCATAAGTACTCCTAGTTTTAAGATCCTCTCCTGGACAGTCAACAGACTGGGAGATAAAATCAAGTGAGGAATGGTCTTGCAATACCTCAAACAACACTTGCATGAAGTAGTCCTATTGCAGGAAAGGTATCTTCAAGGCAACACCTGCCGTGCCCTAGATAGGTGGAAATCCAATATTTTTCACCCATAGGGGATTTATGAAGGGGTCCATAGGGGTTGGAATACTTTTGCATATACAGCTCTCCTTTATTGTGCAGAATACTTGGCCTGACCCACACAGGAGATAAGTTGGGCTGACAGGACAATTGTAGGGTACAATCCTCAACATCATTTCACTCTATATTCCTCCCAGACTTCATGATGCAGCTTTTGCAGACCTAGGCATGCTCCTCCTTAAACTCCCTGAAGATTGCTTATTGTTAGGGGAGACTTTAACGACACTATTTGTGAGGCCAGGGATCGATGGCCCCCTCGTCACCCAAAGATGCGGCGTCGCCCACTAGCTGACTTTTTGTCAGTGATTGGCCTGGTTGACACGTGGTGTACCCTCCATCCCGCAGTATGACAATACATGTACCATTTGGATGCACGTGGGAGCTTATAGCATATTGATTGCATTCATACCCTGGCTAGAGACCTTTCCTGCTTTCGGTGAGGCCCTCCACCTCGCCAGCGGCATCTCTGATCACCCACATGTGTGCGTCACTAATGGCCTCCCAGACCTTGGTGGCAGGTGAAGGGTGGCACTTAATCCCTGGTACCCTAAGATACCCTACATTCGCAAAGGCATCCAAGAAGCCACAGAACACTACTTTCAAGAAAACGAGGGCTCAGTAGAATCTGAACAGACGCTGTGGGAAGCTTACAAGGCTGTCATTAGAGGTCAGGGTATAGCGCTGATAGTGGGCCATAAAAACTCAAAAAGAGCCCAACTGGAGCGTGACATCCAGAGGTTGTAATCCCAACATCTAGCAGACAACCAGGGCCATTTACATCAAGCACTATCCCTAAAAGAGAAGGAATACCGAGATGTCCTGACATAAGCTGCTAGAAATCATTACTGAGCCACTCAACACCGCCTATATGAAGTGGCGGGCAGGGATGGTAGATTACTGACTTGACTGGATAGGACAGGACAGGCGGTGTCTTGATGGGCTCTTGAGATCTAGAATGACAGAGACACATGGACTAGGAATAGACAGGGCAGAGGTGACACATTTGCAAATTAATACACTCACCTCTATTATTCAACACAGACAGACGCAATTGAAGAATCTCATGAGGAGCTTGCTGATATTCAGATTCCGGAACTCTCACAAACCGATAGATAAGCCCCAGCGAAAGATCTGACAGAAAGCGAGGTTATGCAGGCTATCTGTGACTTAGCGTCTGGAAAGGTGAAGGGCCCCCAATAATTACTAAGCTGAAGCATGCCACCTCTGGTGGGTGAGGGAAACTGTCCGTTAAGGGGACGCCTTTTCAGTCTTGGTGTTGATTCTGTTAGACTTACTTCTTTATATAGACCCGAAGGCTGTTGTGTGTTTGATTAATTGAGTAAAGGAAGTATACCCTTGCTGGTCTATATACCTCCTCCAGCCCCCATTTTTGCATATTTCCTTTTTGTGAAACAAACCTTGCCTTTATGGATTGCCTCTGGTTTACGTTGGGATTGATGGTGGCCAAACGTAACATTACTAGGCTTTGTTAAGCTGATACAGCACCGCAATTAAGTGACTGGAAGAGAGACATGGACTGGTGTATGCAAGCGAAGAGAATGGTCTATGAAAGTAAGGGTTGTCAGAACAAATGGACCACAGTATGAGGAAATGGAATGTCTATTGAGGGAACCTGTACTCCTGTTGTATGCGCCACTCTAAATGCTTAAGTTTGGGAGCGGATGGACATCTTTCCTACCTAGAAGGTTGTGGGGGTGGGACGGGGGATATTGAGACTCTACCACAATGTGCCAATGTACATTCTATATAATGCGTGTACCAGAATGTCACCATGTTTCTTTTTGGTTTGTATGCAAATAAAAATAATTTTTAAAAATCAGAGACAAAGGTATCTGCACAGTTTAATCAGGGCAATCAGAAGCCTGTAGCTAATAGTAGTGGCTTGTAGTCTTAGAGATATTACTTTCGGCAGCGAAGGGTAACTTCCAATGTTAGCCGACATTTAGCTGCCCCAGAGCCTTGAATTGATGTTTGTCAAGATCTTTTAGTTTGATCTCACCGTTTATGCTGGCCTTGGAGTTTGGAATCATGGCTTGACCGTCTGTGCAACGTCTATAGTAGCCAACTGCCCATGCTAGGGAGCAGAGGGAAAGGGGAGAGTTCCAGCAGTGTTAGTGAAGCTGCAGGTCATGATCCTCCAACTCCTTGTGAGGTGGTTGCTGAGCATCTCGTCAAACACCTCCAGGGAGGCCAGTTGGACCGAATATACCACACCCCTACTTAGGACTGAAGGGAGCACCCAAGTCAAGTCTTATTGTCAAGCCTCTGACAAGAGTAATACAAGAATTTGATGGGTTCTTGCTGCTTTCACACTAAAATATCCACTAGGAGTACCAATGATGACAGATACGATGAGGGTAATCAGGAAAATGGAAACTTGGTCTAGGTAGCAATTGTCAGTGACACTGCACGTCAATCAGTCAATATTCAAGCCCCATGGCCACAAGCAATAGGTCAGAGAGGGCCAAGGATTAGAGAAAGCCGCCATCTGCTCTATTCTGAAAAGGGTTCTGTGTGCCAGATCAGTCACCCACAAAGATAGGCCTCTGGTCTACTCAGAGACATGTTCGGGAGCACACTAACAAAGGGCAAACCGGGGGTGTGAAGGAACGACGACAACAATAACTGCTCACTACAGCTCCTGTCAAAGTGGTGCCTACGCAACCTCTCACTCGGTGCATCACACTTGTGTCTACAGTCATTCTAGCAAAGTTTATTATTGCTCCAATAAAGGGGATGCAGCTCATTCTTCAGCCAGCTTCTCAATATAGAGATACCTCCTCCGAAGCAGCCCCGTGGGATAGTCACGAAAGGCACCAGCTATGGAACTCAGAAATCTTTCCGTGCACACTGGTGTGTGCCACCTGAACATCGGTCAGTGGAAGACCCTGGCACACTGACTTGGGGACTCTACCCCATATTTATACCTCGCTATCAGACAGGTCTGTTATGGGTAAAGTCTGATTTTAGGGAGTCTGGTTTTAGGGTAGGTGATTTATGTTCACTCTATCTGCTCTGTCATATCTCTCTGTTCTGTAGACCTGGCAGGATGGGGCTGGAGGTGGGTGTTCCCTGGGAGGAGCTTGTGAAATAATGACACAAAAGGAGCAGTACCTTCCTGGCTTGGCTATTACAAAAAGCAATCTACAGCACACCTTTGGGAAAGAATGTGATGGAAAGGGGCAGAAACTGCCCCTACACTTCAAAAGAGTCACCTGTCCTTCTCTTCATATGAGTGGTCCATTTCAAAGAACTTCAGAAATGTTTTGGACTTTGCTAGAGTTCACATTCTCTCTCGATTTTTGTTCTTGTGAACCACACGATCACATGAGACCCAAAATTGATTACTCTCTCCCTGCAGCCAACCACAGTACAGGCACTCCAACATGCCACACATTACCACCCTTTAAATCAGTGTAACAAAATCCTACATGCTCATGTAAAACTCTCTGTATTTTAAGAAATTGCTTTGCCATGTGACCAGTCAGCACATGGTCGACTTCTGTTTGGTGGTTTCATACCCACCCACCTACAGAGCTCTGAAACCCTGCCCAGTGAGTTTGCACTATTTAAATCAAAACATAAAAAGTAAATAAATCCATGTCCCACATGGATTGAGCAAAGGACTCCATTAAATAGAATTGGCAGGCCTTTTAAAACAGAAAATGCCAGTAGGTAGCTCTGCCACTGAAGCCAACCAGTTAAAAGGCCTACTTTGGATAGAGTCATTTGCTACCCTGCTTACCCAATGTGTGTCAAGGTCGGAGGCCAGACCAAGGCCTGTTGGTGCCCCTACCACTGGTTGATGCGTTGAGGTATTTGCCCACCCTAGGGAATACCAAGTCTTCCCCTGGTAGTTTGTGAAGTAAATCTTCCTTAAGAAGGTGTATGATTCTAAATAACTGCATTATAGTCTTGGTAGCTATGGATCTCCAACCCAGTCTCATGATAGATTAGTGGATTTCATTGTCCTCCTTAATCATGTAACATTGACAGAAGTATAGAAGCCTTTCTAGTTAATAGGAGGAACATCTAATAGAAGATTGATGGGGATATTCTCAAGAACATGTGATAACCACCACAAGTTTAGCCTAATGCAACTTTGCATATCGCAGTCTATCGCGGGAAAACAACATCGCGTTAACGTAGTATTCCCAACCTTGCGGCACCGTGCGATAGTCCCACGATAACACGTCAAATGACTGTGTTAAAATCAACGCGACGCCGCAAAAATGCAAAACACGAACGCGAATAAAATTGCGATGAGGTCAACCGCGATACAAAAATCAGCGATAACCAGCGACAGGCCTGCAATTCCCACGCGTCATGCGGGAAAATGCACTATAAAAGCTGAACAAGAAAAACACACTATAAACAAAATAAACTGCGTAGCAACATGGATGCACCAGGAACGAGTGCCTAGGTCAACGCGATCCCCACTAGCCCCACAGACCACCAGCAAGGAACCTCGGGGTCGGGGAAGGTGAAGGAGAAGAGGAATAGGAAGACGGGGTACAGTCCGCAGGAAAATAGGATTGTCGTCACGGAGGTGACAGAGCACTAACAACAACTGTCCGTCACCTCCACCCTGTCATTGGCAACACAGACGGAAAAATGGCATTCCATTGTGAATGCAGCCAGAGTGCCGAGGAGGCCAAGATGTGCTGGCACGATGTGAAAAGCCAAACCCAGCAGAAACCCGCTGCCAACAAGACGGCATCAACGGCGAATGCAGGTGGAAGTTCTGCGCCACAAGAGGAACTGGAGCTAATGGTGGCCACAGTTATCAGTGTGGAGACGGTGTAAGGAGTTAGGAGTCTGGCTACTGCTCGATATGACCTGACACAACATCAACAGGGTGAGTAACGAACAGGGACTGGGGGGACGGGGAGACGGGCACAAAGGCACGCATGCACAACGATGTGTAGCACACCGCACACTCACAATGACCCTGGGTCATGTCCCTGATCACCGTGGCACACTGCAGCACACATACAAACATCAAGTAGGCCCCCATCCTCCATGTGCCCAAAGGGGTCACAGCACACACATCCCCAATTCCACAACACACACATGCACCCGTGCGAAACACAGCAAAGATGTGGATGTGAGAGCCACACTGACAATGCAAGTGACACCACATGACGAGCAGCATGGCTGGAGTCCAATCATCATGACATTGTGCACGCCATGACACTGAGGTGGCCGAGTGTGGACCACATCCGGAAAGGAGCAGGTCACACTCTGACACATCCACGGGCACAAACAACCGCTGACGTCAACAATACATCTGCAGACAAATAATGCACAAGAGTACAAAAACCGTCCAAGAGCACAAATGACCCAAATCGCCAACATCACAGCACCTTAAAAGCACAAAAGCCAATGGCACACCTCCTCCAAGGGATAAGGGGCAGCAAAATCACAGCTGCAGGTGTGACTCTCCCACAATGCAGCACACACACATAGCAATGACAGCACAGCCACATGGATGACAATGTGGAACACAGTGGAACACTTACACTGCAGAACAGAGGACAGAACTGAGTCCGCCTGTGTGTAGAAAGTGGCCAATCATATCTGACATAGCAGGAAACTGTGAGATGAAAATGTACGTGTACAACCTCACCTACGTCATGTAGTATACATGTACACTGTCCCGCATCAAATAGTCCGCCCCTCCCAAACAGTCACAATGTACATTGTCATGCAGTCTGTATGTAAACTTGAACAATGCGTCAACATACATGCCAACACAATGTCAACAAGCATCTCCCCTTCACATTGCAGAGGGACAAACAACACCTCCAGCAGAGCAGACCAGACAACTCTACAGTGATGCTGAAGAGGACCTCCACTCTTTCGACACCGATGCCCTACAACAGCTCATGGACATCTTAGGCAATCGACCTCCAGGAGCAGGGCAGCACCACTGCATCGTGGATACCCCACCCCCTGCACAGACAACACAGCTGGACGCACCCACCACCCCGTCTGGCTCCCAGCAGCCCACCGATGCACACATCGCATTCCAAGGCCAGGTGTCAGACTGCCAGAAGGGTGTGGCTGAACATGTGCGGGTGGGGTACTACCTCAAGGAAGCCGAACCAGATCACATACATGGCTTTCTAAGGCCCATCAGGGACAACCTACACTACCCAAGGGAGACCCACACTGCGACAGAGACACATGCCGCTGCACATTTCCAGTACTGAACCACATCCAGAGCCACAGGATAATCACCCACACCCCACGCTGGACTGGCATACGCTGGCCCAGTTCACTCCTCTTACGTATTGAGGGGGGGACGACAAAGCTACATGTGCAATGTCTCACCTGCTGCCTGCGGTGACATGGCTGCGTCCTATGTAAACGGCACAATGTAATGTTGTAGGGCCCAGGTCCCTAGTGCAGACATCATGAGTACACAGACACACTCAGATAGTTCGATGAACTGGCTACGGGCACGTGCGCTCAACAGCTTTATTGGCATGATGTACAGTGACGCATGTGCTGGATGTGTGTGGGGTGAGTGTAAGCCAGCCCTCATGGAGACATTGGTGCTGGCAACAACTTGAACAGTGATCACAATTAAAGCGGAAACAGAAAACACCAGCATAACAGAAACAACTGTGAAGCATCATGGTGGTAGCCGGAGAAAGTACAGTGTTCACCCAACATGTAAGCCAAATGGTTCATGATTTGTTGTGTACTGAGTTAGTGGCACCTAAAGAGCTGAGCAGGGTATCAAGCGGATGATGCCACCCACGACAGGTGTGAGCAACTCTGATAGCCTGGCAGTATGACACTTCCGACTCTGGCACCTGTTGTTTGGAGTTGGTCCTGGCAGTGGTGGCGTGTGCATCCTGTGGTGATGCGACATCCGGGCAGGTCAGAGCACGATTTGATGTGTTAGCCCAGGTAGAGCGCAGTTGGGGCCAGAGGCAGCGGACAGTGCAGGGACACAGACACATGGCCTTGATGACCCCTAGTCCATCGACCCAGAGGCCATCCAATATGCTATCAGACAGGGGCCATGACTTGAGCTGCACAGAGTTAGTGGCCCCAGATGCACTGCGGCCGGCACAGGCACACCGCCACGGGACGGTGACTTGCGGTGCAGTGAGATAGGGCCATGCGAGCAGAGCGGGTCCTCGTCGATGTCAAAGGTGAACGTAGTGGAGGTTTGAAGGGGACAGTGGAAGGTGTCCTCCAGGGCATGATGCAGAGGGCAGAAGCCAGACGGAAGCGGCAAATGGAGGAGTGGAATGCTACAGCCACGTTTTTGCCAGTATCTCCGATATGATGATGAAGACAACACCCAGTACATAGACTCAGTCGCCACCGAAGTTCGACCAGAAAAGTGTCCATGGATGTCGGGGAACAGACTTAGTGGCACCGGAGCTGAAAGGGGATGCAGATTGCGATGAGGCAAGTACAATGATATCAAGTCTGCCATAAATAAATCAAGACTGAGTTCCCAATGTGTGACCTACTCGACCGCAGTGTAGGCCGGAGGCAGCAGTAGAGTACGTCAATGGGAAAGGAGTAAAGCGGGCCTGTGTCGCGGAGGCCTGGATGGTCTGAGGAGGCTGCCTAGGTCGTGGGCCTCGGGCTTGGAGCTTGCGGCGGCACGTGGTGGGCCCTCTTTGACACACGCCGGTGTCGGCAGGTGAGCAGTGAGGCCTGGCTGCGCAGGGGAGGGCAGGACGGGTTCGCACACCAGCGGTCCGGGGTGCAGCAGGCGCACAGGATCGCAGGCCACACCGCTCACGGCGACGGCCTCGTGGCGGGGTGGGAGGCGCCGCCCTGGCAGACACGTTGGGCATTCCATAAGAGAACCACGCCCAGGGCTACATGCTTTTTATTCACACCCCTACGCTGGCCTGACGTATGCCGGGCCAGCTCATTCTGCATACACTTACAGGGGGGGGACGTCACAGGCTCACTTCCGCGATCCTCCCCACTGGCTGGGGTGACATGGTTGCGTCCACTGTCCACTGCACTCCAATCACCAGCAGTGCATGTAGACATGGATATGTCTGTGGTCTGCATAATGCAGTCTGTCCAGCACATCTCTGCCACACTTGGCATTGTGTACATTCTCATTCATGGGTCACTTGCCTCCTTCGCACATGCCTGGTTCCCACCTCTCCCCACATTCCACTATTGTGTGGCTGAGGTGCCATGCCGTTGATGGCTCATGTACATGGCTAGCCCAGGTTGCCACAGTAAGTTGTGCTGTCGTGTCTGGTGGGTGGGTATGTTGTTTGGCATGTTGTATGTGATTTTGTGATGTGTGCATTGCCAGAGTTGTGAGTTGAATGATTGTGGAGTTAAGGTGTGTGGTGTGTTCATTTGGTACTTGCCAACGAGCAGTGCATTCCCATAGGTGCCATCCTGGAAGCGCTGGTTGATGTTGGACTGTCAGAAGATGTTTGAATCATGCACACTGCCTGGGTAGTTGGCGACGACATTGGTGAAGAGTCCCCGGTGGTCCACTTTTGCCTGCACATTGATGTTATGCGTGTGCTTTCTGTTGCGGTAATTGTGTGCAGTGTTGGCAGGGGGCACAAGTAGGACATGTGTGCAGTCGATTCCCCCCAATACGTGCGGGAATCCAGCTATGGCGTATAGTCCTTGCTTTGTCTCCAGCTGTTCCTGTGCATTGTGGGGGAAGTATAGGTACTGGGGTACCTAGCTGATGATGACATCCAGGACAGGTGTGTGGAACTTGGATGGGGCTGGCTGTGAGACTCCTCCGACTCTGGCAGTTGTTGGTTGTGAGGTCCCAGTGGCCAACAGGTACAGCACAGCCAGCAGCTTTGTCTGCGGAGGGATGTTGGTTGTCCGCTTTGTTCGTACTGTCAGCCTGTGGGCAATGATGTTCAGGCTGCAGAGGATGGTTTTCCTTTTGAGCCTGTAGTGGGCATTGACATTGTCTGATGTTGGGTCTGTGATGCTGGTGCATTTCCAGATGGTCCGCTGTCTTTGTCTGCGCTGCCTCTGTGGTGGTCCGGGGGTGCGGGGGGTTCCAGGGGGGGGCGGTCCTGGGGGTGGTGGCGGTGGGTGTTGTTGCCCTCTCGGGGCTCCGGGATGCATGGTCAGTGGCTCCATGGCATCTGTTCTTCTTCATGTATGGCTCTGAGCTGGGCTCCCTTTGCTGGTGCAGGTTGTCGCCCGACTTTACACCAGGTCAGAGCAGGTGTTAATTTCCTGCTGCTAACGCGCCTTATCACCTGTTTTGGGATCTTATCGTCAATGTGGCTGGTCGTTGAGAATGTTCCGGAGTGGTGTTGTCGTGGATTTTTGCTCGGGAACGCCTACTCTGTATCTCATTAGCGATAGTTGCTGGGGTCATCTGTGGCAATGTTTTTTGCAGGTGCTATCGCAGGTAAACTGGTGGTGTCGGCTGTTAGCACCAGCTTGTGAATAGGGCGATAAATTTATCGCGACTTTGGCTGCAATAAAGGGCCGATAACTCAACGATAGCTCCTTGAGAATATGCACCTGAGAGTAATAATGTACACCATATCTGGGGAAAGAAACAATTAGGTGATACACTCCCACAGGTTTAGAGTCATCCCTATTCAAGATTCTTGTACTTCTGCTGTGAGAAAGCTTATAAAATAAGAAGGGGCTGAAACGTGCCACAACTTTTTAGAGGCTAAAACTCAAAAGAAGGAAGTTGAAAAAGTATGAGATGACTTAAACAAGAGAGTGTAAAAGAAAAAAACTCTATCAATGTAACCAAGCATTCAGTATATAATGGAATGGTATGGTGCTTATAGAACGGACTGCAAGGACTTTTTTGATGATCTTTTTAATGCTTTTGTACTTATTTTGCGATTTTTACAAAATGACAAAATGTATGACAATGGAAAAAATAAATCATATTGAAATAAATTTGCTTCGATATGTATATGACATACCTGCCTTACTGAAATGTAATACAAAGGTTCTCTGGTTTAAAAAGTGCTGTATAAAATAAGTTGAAATAATAAGTGCATTCTATTTATGAAAACACAGGACCCATGATAAAGTGACGTATGGTTCCTATTTTTTCAACTAAGACTAAATGTATCCCTAAATGATAACTTTATTTACATTATTGTGTCCATTCTAAAGCTGAGATATAGCATTGTCAGTGCATTTGCCCTCCCTCCTCCCAGGCGACTAATATATTTTGGTTGTGGTGATCATGTCACCAGGTACCAAAAGGTAGTCCCCTGAAGATCACCACTACCAGGGTATTAAGTAGGTCTCACCTTGAAATCTTCTCCAGGGTTGAATTTCCCAGGACTGTGGTTTCAGGATGAGGAATCTCCTTAATCATGAAAGAGATGTGTGATCTAGCTGGTATGCTACTCAGGATAACAGAGCTTTGCTCTGGGTCTCAATTCATATCCTGCAAACCCTGAGCTTGCATGCATGATTGGCATGCACGCTAAGACAGACAATTAGAAATACACAGAGACATGCTATCACGGAGCTCAGGGCAGTTGTTTGAGCTCCACTGAGCCATGCAGAGGACATTCCCATCCCAGCACATGGCTGTTCCCATTCTACGTCATGGGTCTTCAAGTCGAAGAACTGTCCAGATTTTTCAGCACCATGGCATCGTACAGTGATGTAATCTCACTCGTGTTGAGGACTTCATCAGCAAGACCATCTTGAACATCGACATTTTCACTATCAATAACCTTGATGCCAATTTCACTTTTCTGGCACCAAGAGACCACTGTCGGGGTTTTGGCATCAGAGGTGATGAGGACAAGTACACCCCCTCTGGGTGACTGAGACCATCCTTTAGATCTCAAATCTTCATTCGAAAACTGGCTACTCAAAGAAAGAGGATCTATTTGGTTAGTCTCCTAAAGCCCCCATTGATTCTAACAGAAAACAAGAGGTTGTCTGAAGCCGAAGGCAAGAGCTACCCCAGTTTGAAAACACTTTCTGCCATTAACAGATCCACATGTTCTCTTTGAAGAGTTCCAGTATATCAAGAGTTAGACTATTTGAAGCATTTGAACTGGCATGCTTCAGCTGATTCAAATATCAGTTTATAAAGTAGGCCACCACATCAAGGACAGTGGTAGTGTTTTGACGTAAACAGCTCCACTGTAAAAGTGTGGTTCTGCAGCTTTTTCCACTTAAATATGATTTTGCATTTGCCATTTTCAGATTTTGATAAAAGTAATAGTGTCGAGCTAAAAAGGATAAAAATCATTAAGTTATCTTCACAAAGTGTACTGTGCAGCACTTGACACTCTGCACAAGTTGAATAGTCAAGCTGAAGCTGTTGATTGATATATTCAAGTCAAGTTTAACTTTATTGAGTTTATGCCAGTAAACAATAAAAGCATCACATCAATACAAGTAAGATTTAAAAGAAGGAAAATTAATAAATAAGCATCCAAATGCACGAAGTAAAACGAAATAAAATAAAACATTAAAAATGCCAAATCCACAAGTTAAAATACAATTGCTGAAATTTTAACTTTTGGAGCTCCTTTTCCTTTCAATGTGTTCCAAATGCCTTCTCTCAGCAGACAAAGAAACAGGTTAGGTGCATTTTGAGTACTTATTGCACAGGGCACATAGTCTAAGTAAATTACATTTCCAGGGCATTCAATTAGTCCCTATCGTGAAGTACCTGAGATAAAAACATAGCAATCCGATGGCAAGCTATCATGTCTTTCAGGTCGTACAAATACTGGAAGGCCTCGTGAGGTTAAAAAAAACTTTTTTTAAAGTGTTCTAAGATGAAATTTCCTATGTGCCAAATAAAACCTACAAAAAGGTACTATGTGCTTGGCAGACTGCTCCGACTTAATATCACATTGGCATTTCCGGTGAGGGAACCCCACCCTTCCCTCCTAGGAAATGAGACCATACCATGGAAGATAAGAAGACAAAGGCGAGTCAGGGGGTATCTGTGATGATTATTATTTGTTAGCAAACGGTGCGAGTTACAATCGGGTTACTCGTTCAGTGCTGTGCATCTGAACACAGAAACCTTACAAATAAGTGCGGGCCTTATTCTCATAGCAGGCTTAGAGTATGTATTCCCTTAGGTCATTTTTGGAGTAGACCGTATGCCCCGGAATCCCTTTTTATCTGACGTAGGCCCCTCAAACTATGTTTAACATGTTGTAGCCAGGATATTTTAGTGGGGTGATCGAGACCCTATGCAAGCCTTGATAATTTGTCTGGTGAAATGTGTTTCTTCCTTAGACCAAAAAGATCACCATAGTAAGATGGGATTAAATTCCAGAGTATCTATCAGAAAGTCGGTTCCCAGTTCCCAGTGAATAATGGAGTCTGGTGTTGACTGGGGTAGAGCTAGGAGTCTCCTTAAAAACGTGTCTTGCTTCTGCATAATTTAATTATCTCCCACACCCCAAATTCCTGCTCCATAAGTAGCTGAAGAGATGGTTTTGGCGTTAAATAGAGTTAGCAGCTCTTTAATTGGTTTTGTGCCTAACTTAAAGCAAACCTAAATAGGGCGTTGTTATTTCTGTTTGAGGATAGCTAGTTTCCTAGATATTTAAAGGTTTTGGTGGTTTGTATCTTACACCCCTTATTATAGAAAATATTCAGCCCGTCCCTTTTTTAGCCACAGCTCATAGTAAAGGTTTTTGCTATATTGATTTTCATATCTCTTTCTTCCATGAAGTCAGAGAAGCAATTAATCAAAATCTGTAGGCTTTTTGAGGTTAGGGCCATAATAGCTGCATCATCAGCATAAAGAAGTATAGGAAATTGCCACCACCCAACATTTGGGGTGTCTGCACCTGCTGCCTATAATGTCTTGACTCCGTTTATATTTAGGAAGAAGAGGAAGGGGGCCGAACCCCTCTCCCTATATCAAACGGTTGGGTCAGCTCTTCTTTTGTCCCATAGCAGACTTTGGCTGTAAGATTGGCAAACACGTGCGCCAGGAGCGAGATTATCTCTTTTGGGGCCCCCATTTTGTCCATACAGACCTAAGGGTTCCTATGGCAGACCAACTTAGGTCATTAAAGCATAAGTGTAGTGAACCTGTTTTTGTTAGGGTGTACTTCCCCATCAAAAGGTCAACTCATCCGTCCCAAGCCCTTTTCTGAACCCATATTGGAAGTCTGTTAAGATTGCATTCTCCTCTGTCCAGGATTCTAATCTCTGTAACAGGACCGTCCCAAACGTTTGGCATAGGAGTCGAGTAGAGAGACTGGGAAAAAAACATTTTGGGTCATTCCTTGATCCCTTTTTAAAAAATGGGAATGATCAGTGAATGCGACCAGGATGGGGGTACGTATACTGCTACAGACGCATTTAGGGCCTTAGTCATCAGTGGAACCTATAGAGCCGGCTCTAATTTATAGGTGTCCAATGGAACCATGTCTTAGCCTGGGGCTTTTCACCCTAGGTCTTTTGTTTATTGCCCTTAAAATCTCTTCAAATGTAAAGACAATATCTGTTCTTGAGAGAGACACTCTAGACTGTTGAGTTCAGTCATCATCTCTTGAACAGGAAAATATCAAACCAAAATGGGCCTCCCATTGGGCAGGGGTGATTGAGGAATTCAGATCGGGGCCCATCCCCATGGCGAACAATGGGGCATTGATTGCATACTGTCCTTGGTTTCTGCGGCCTTCAATAAGTTCCCCCTGGCTTCCCCTTGCAGTTCTTTCTTTCTGTTTTTAATAGCGGTTTTGTAATTCGATCTGGCTTCCAGTACCGCTGTGGGATCCCTTGGGCGCTGATGTATATTCGGGCATTTAAAGAGGTGACAGTTTTGCCCGAACAGTATAAACATCCACAATTGACTAACTGATGGAAGGGCATTTCTCAGCAGCATTAACTAAAATCATAAGTACTTAAATGCAATTCAAACATGATGGAAAGAATCGTGACATCCTTCCCATGGAAGGTTCTCTTTCACTACCCATGCACATTAATGTTCACATTACAGCTACTGCTCTCAAAGACGGGACTCTGACCTTAGAAGAGAACCAAACATGCTGCATATGTTTGTAAGGTATTTTGATGTCTTGAATTTTAAAGTATTTGCTAGTGAGAGACACATAAAGTACATACAAAGGATACCATTGTTCCTCTGCAAGGCTATTTCCCAATTAAAAGAGGCGCTTTGAGAGGCTGTACAGTATGAACACTGAGCAAACCTGAAACTGAGGGCAAGTCTTAGAACCTAAATTGCTTTGAAATAGGAGCTAAAATGTTAGTTATCCCATTCATTACTAAACAACCCCAATTCTACTCTCTGGCCTTCTTCCTTTCACATTGCTCCACACACGCCAACTTTTGGCACAAATATTTAATGAAACAGTGGACTTTCAACTCATCTTTAATCTGTATGGGATCTGAGGCAATTTTAAGAAAGCGGAAATTTAAATTATATAATACATGGGATTCTGTAATCCCTTTATAAATGACAGTCACTTGATTTCTTTATAACCAGTGACGCACCAAGTTACCATATGTAAGGAAAAGACATCAGAACTCGACTATTATAAAGTAATTACAGTCGAGTTTTTACGTCACAATGCCTGCGAGTCAGCAACGGAGGTAAAAGGCAGGTCACAGAACATAAATGGTGCAGCTGTTTTAAGCAACGAAAACGGAACATTGCTTTTGTTTCTTCTGCTCTATTTCAATAGCTTACAATGCCAAGCAGAGGGAATATGTTTATTTTTTGCACTCTTTAGATAGGGAAAAAATATACAATTGTTCTGCATCTTTTTTGCACATTCTGAGCTACTGCAGCTTTTGGGTTGTGTGTTTGTCAAACTGACTTTATTGAAAGTTTTAATACCTATTTGCAACAAATATATAACGTTTTTGATGTTTTTAGTTTTGCATTAGAGGTTTTATTTGTATTCCTCATGTTTGCAAACATGCTCGCTCTTTTATATGAAAGAGCTATGCACCAATGTTTTAAGTGGTTTGTGGGAAAGGTGATGGTGTGACCATGTATTATATGGGTATAAACTATCCCCTAGCATACCTGATAAGGACGTTGCAAGTCACCTTGGACTTCCATACCCTTTTAAAGGAACTTGCCCTTAGGCTTTGTTTCTCTATATGGTTACTTGCAATTTCTGTATAATGTATGGCAGGGGCTACTTTATCCCTTGTATAATCTTTATCTAGGAACATCTGGAGTTTCCCACCTCAATCAAGAGAGATGGCACGCATGATGCTGATTCTGGCAATAGGCATTGTGATGTTACAACTCAACCATAAAAACTTATTAGAGTAGAGTATTTATTGGCGCCTCATACAAGAAGAATCCCATTGGCGGAACCTCTTTATCTATACAGGCAACAAAACTATGGAACTTCTTTCGCAAAAGACAAGAAACATCCAAAACCACAAGCAATTTAGGAAGATACTAAAGACCTAGGCACAGATTTACTAAGATTTTGCGGCTGGGTTGCATAACTGTTTTGGCGCAGCTCCGATGAAAAATCTCATTTGAGATTTACAACGCCACTCCTAGCCCATTTTGCATGACTGTTAAAAAAAAAAGTAACACAAGGCAGTGCATAGCGCACAGTGGCGTAGCTAGGCCTCAGACCACTTGTGGCGGTCCTAGCCTTTGCTGCCCCGCAGCGGCTGTAAGAGCAGGAGGGGGGTCGGGGGTGCTGGCGAACGAATCCTTTGTTTGCCGCCTCACTCGGCCACAGGTAACAGCGGGGGAGGGCCAACGCCCCAAAACTCATGCCGCCCGGGACAGGCCGCCCCGCCAACCCACACCTCCTCCCTTGCTATGCCACTGATGGCGCAGTCTTGCATCAGGCAGTCATTACACGGGAGGAGCACGAGCATTCCTGTGCACCCACCCATGTAATTTCACACAACCCTCATTTACAAAGAGTTGTAAACATAGGCTTAAGTCAAAATAGTGTGCCTACCCAAGGCTGGTGTAACAGGAAGAAACAACTTCAGTCCTCCTTTTTACTTCCTCTTTATGTGTGACAAAGATGAAAGCAAGCTTCCAAGGATAGTTTTTGTGCAGAAAGGTACCCCTTCCTGCAGAAAAGTTATCCTGACCTTAACGCAGGTGTCCTTGCGACATGCCTGAAGGGTGTCTGTGTTGGTGCTAGGCCGCCACAAATGCACCAACACTAGGTGAGAGCAGCACTGTGCCATACCTTTGAAAATATGGCACAGTTTTGCTCTCTCCCTTTCACGTAACGTAGTTCAGCAACTTCACTTGCTGCGATGCGTTGCTTGAAATTTTAGTAAATATGCCCAGCCCCCATGGTTCTTTCCCAACCACCAATGAAAAATTCGACCAACCAGTAGAAAGAACTCTTTGCCATCACAATAAAGTCATAGACACCACAGAACTCAGGATCATATCACACTAGATCTAGAGCTTTTCACCTTTAAGGATGGTGGCAGGGGTGCAGGCTTCACTCCATCCACCTGTTACAGGCTTGGATTGACACGGTAGGAGCAACCTCTTCCAGTCGCGCGCAACACCAACACATTCCCACATGTGCTAAACTGCGTTCCATGAGAATTCATCCCACACTATCAATGACATCACTCTCCAGTATCCCAGCTCTCACTCGTTTTCACTCCCCTACACGCGAATGGCACAGTAACATATGGCACAATAAAAACACAATTCTGGCCATTATGTATGATATAGGCCGCTTTATAAACCAACACCATGCCAATCAAGCATGCCCCACCATTCCACTTCCCCACCTTATCAGGGTATGAGGTTCTATATAACTGCAAATATAATAGAATATAATTTTCACATTACAGGTGGCTTGTGATTTCACAGGTAGACTGTAATAATAAGATTAGGGCCTGGTTTATATACAAGCATTGCCGGCTGCAATAACATACTTATCATCCATTTCATGTTCACAAAACTCTTTATTTGAAACTGTACGAAGTGGCAAGAACTGGAGGTGGGGCAGGCCGGTTGAACCAACAAAAAGGGTGACGTATTACAGTGCAGACGTTGATTAAACGGAGGCCTTTTGAGAATTCCGGGGTGAATGTGCCGGTGAGTTTGGGAGTGAGGGTGTACGGAGAGAAGTGTAGATTATACGGAAAATTCCCAGCTCTAAACTGTGGACCAGATGTGACGCGCACGGGGTGCTGCTGCGAAAGGAACCTGGTAGGGAGGACAGGGCCTGCATTTCCATCCCCTTCCCTCTCCTCTCATGAGCCACCGAGGAGCCAGAGGATAGTAACAACATCACTTTCAGCGGCGGTTGCTGCTGCGAGGAAGGGGTAATATCGGAGGCATTCATGGCTGGGTCCGAATGAAGCCGAGAACACCACCTCATTTATCCCAGCAATCTTTACCTAGGCATTTCGGCTCCTCCTCTTTCTAACATCTGCTTTTCAATATTTTACCTAGCTGTGTCTATTTTACCCTTCGTGGCCGGCTATGGCTATGCCATATGCCAAACAGCCCCTACCGGAGTTTCCCCTGAGGTAATCTTAGAGTGCGTACGTACCTTACCCAGCTGTTGGCGGGAAACGGACACGGGCTAACGACGCGCGTCTTCTCTGTTGTCTCCACCGCGCGCCTCCTCTAACTACAACAGCCAGCTGCGGATCAGGCTGCTGAGCGCGCGGACAGGGGAGGGGTGTGAGGAGGGGATGGAGGTGAGGAGAGCAAAGGCGAGTGGGGAGGGAGGCGGAAGGGATATAGAGTGCGTATTTGATAGTGAGCGTGTGTGTGTGTTGTTGCAGAGGGTAGTGGATGGTGGGTAGGCGAAGATGAAGAAACAAGAGGTGGCTTGTGAGGTGATGAGGGTAGAGGAAGAAGAGGCTGATTATTTGTAAAGGGAATGCGGAAGAACAAAGAGTCCAAGGAAAACGCAGGACCATTTAAGAAGGACGCGCTTGTACAAAAAAGGGACAGTGCACAGAGAGGATGTGTCAGTGAAATGAAAGGTGGGATAAGATGTGATAAATAAATGAGTGTGCGAGTTTATTGAGGATTCACCTGCAGCTAGCCAACAGAAAGAAAAAAAGCTCTAGAAAATGGCGTGAGTAGTAAGAATTAAGGGGAGTCAGACTGAAGGAAGCCGAAGGGAGTGTGAGTTTGAAGGAGTTGCCTGTGAATAGAAAGGGTTAGTGAGGAGAAAGAAAAACGTATGGCCAAGGTTTTGTAACAAGAAACGTGTGAAAACACATAGGGGTGAAGGGAAATATAGCCCTTGACTTCCTTTGCACTACTTGTAACCAAACCACCCACCTGCCTTTTATTTTTAGATTTGTCAGCATTCTTTGATGCCTTGACCATTCAATTTTTGTTCAACCGTTTCAAAGATGTCTGCCTCACTGACATGCTCTATCTTAGTTTACGACCTTCCTTTCAGGCTATCAATTTGATTTCCCCCCACATTTGTGTTTGAAAGATTTGGAATTGAAACTTGGATTTCCTCAAGTGTCTGCACTGTTATCTATTGCAGCAGTTCTCAACCTTTTGTCTTCTGTGGACTGGCCCCACTGAATCACTATAGGAAGTTGTGGTTCCACACCGTAAATATTTCTATGATTTGAACTCTAAAACAATATACAAAAGAAGGAAGCATATATCAAACAAGTACGCATATTATGAAATATTTTATTTAATGCACAGACAAAAATATGCAAACATCAGACTTTATGTTTTTGAACAGCTTCATTTATTTAAGATTCACTATACAATAGTATCATTAGCCTGGAGTGGATGTAACCCTAACTTCCACTTGGTAAAGGGGTATAAGCCATACATATCTGTCATTTCTGCAAAATAGCTAGTAGAGGATAAACAATAACAAACAGTCTATGCCCATTGACTGCAGTTCATGGTAACATTAGCCACCTTCTATAACCACATGAGATATATACAACTCATGTATTTCAATCTGAGGTATCCGATACTGAAGAATTTGTTCTCGCCACTCTCACTAGTTCAGGCAGACCCGGTAATCTTGTTGTTACCTCAGTTCTTTTGACGTATGTTACAAATGGAGTCCATATCTTTTTGAAGGAAGTTATCCGATCTCTAAGCAACACAGTTAATTTCTCCAGTCAAACTTTAATTTTAATTGGAGGGTTGGAGCTGTTCAAAACTTTGTTTTATTTCTAATAGACGATTAAATGTGCTAGACTCCAGCATATCAGTTAGTCTTTTTTGCATGCTCTCATTTTGTCTGAGGGTACCAAAGCTTCAATTGAGACCCCAATTGACCACACTGGATTCTGTTTATTGTAATTGCGCTGCTTCGTCTCATCATGTTAAGGATAACAGCTTCTTTTATAGCCTTTTTGGCTTTTAAAATTTCTTCACATTTAAAAAGAATTTTAAACGTTGCTTTTTAGGTCCGCCCAGACAGCGCGTGCCTGTCTCTTTGAAACCAGTTGTATATACTTTGTGAGCTAACAGCCAGCCCATTGTTTTTCAATTGTTTCTTTGAGTGTCCTTTAAAAAGCCTTGCTTCCACGTGGTTAATCTTTCCTATTTGTCCCTCTTTTCATGGGATGTTTACTCCTACGGAGCAACGTCCCATTACTTGTAGCCTTACTCTTGTCCCACATTAGCAACTGCTTTAGGAACTTCTTTTTTCTTTGTCTAAGAGCACTTCACATGAGCGCTCCAGTTTTCACTTGCTCCGAGTTTTTCTGTGAACAGAGCTGTAACTCTTGTTCTTATCTTGTCACATTTGCTGTTCATTCAAAGTCCAAGCTCAAATGTCATACGCTGTTTCCCCTAGAGCACCTGTTTAATTTTCTTTGTCTGACTTCAAAGTGAGAGCACTCATCCCTCCACCCCCTCACTCATCGCTGCTTGCCCCCTCCTTGCTTGCCCCCTTTGTCCCTCATTGCCTGTTTTTGAATGCCTTCTCTTAAATGCATCACGATTCGATAAGCTGTCCATCCTTGCTAATTTTTAGTCAAAATTGTTGGAGACGATCCATAATGTAGGTAACTTCTCCACTCATCAGCAGTCTACTAAGCAGAAGATAATTTGGCCAAGCATTGATACACAAGTGCTTCCAAATAACCATTTTGCTTTCTGACGATTCTCCTGTGATATGTCCTTTCTCTCTTCTTAGTTGTTTGTTTGAGTACATTACTATCGACAGTCAGCTAAAGTCACAACCTTCCTAGACTAGCATGGACCGGCTCTTTGCTTTTCCCCAGGACATAAGTAAGGTCTTTGGCCCATCATGTCGCTAAATGCTAGGAGCTCACTGGGCAGGAATTTGTTGGACTAAAACAGAGCAATGTTTTTGATAAGGATTGTTGTTGAAAAACAGTTTGTAATGTCGTTTTGGAGAAGGGGCATGCCGAGACATAAGAAAAACCAAGAAACGCTATGTATTTTAACCGCATGAAATACTTATAAATTTATCACTTAGAAGAAGAAAGAATATACTACGCCAAATCTTTTAACACAATGAAGATTTAAGTGGAACACATAGGCTTGTTCTCTCTGGTTTGTGGCAGCTGTCGAACGACATAAACACTGTGGAATTTTGGAGGAGAAATTGCTATAATGAGTATAAATGTTGAGCAAAAGTGGCCCAAGCCAAAGGCACCGTGAGGCAAGCTCAGCATAAGTTGAATTTGATGTGCTAATTGTCTCTATTCTCCGTAATAGCATGTGATTCATTATAGGGGTGTCAAGCCACACCAGGAACACTTTATTGGTTTCCTTTCCTGTCCTGCTGACCTGTATGAGAAGTCACAGTGGCCGTGATCTGAGATGAGTGGTCCTAGAGGCCTTATGAGACAAAACAAGCACATCTGACCTAAGTCCTACACAAAAAGGCGCAAGGATGGGTGTACAGACTACAAGCCCACAAGTTTGGTTTGAATGATGACATCCCTTGGTTCCAACTGGGCCATTAACTTTTCATTTGTAATTGTCCAACAAAACTATTATGCAAAATAACAATCTTACCATTTTTGATCAGTGTACGTGATGACCTCCATGGTACTGTTCATTAACTTGACCCATTTGATAGAGAATACCTTTCACCTATTTATGTGATGTAGCCAATGTTTCCTTCATTGGAAAATCCCTTTGGATGGATATCTGACTGCACTGATGCAGCATATCTACCTGTAGAATAATTATTGAAAGAGAATGAGCAATATTCAGTGTGTGCTTTCCGAACACATGGAGATTGTCATTTCATTTCATTTCATTTATTAGTCTTTATTTCGATCAAATTGATCATAAAAGACACAAATATTTACAACATCACAAGATAAAATCCGTTATTCCTTAGGTACTTTTACAAAAATGTAATAACACATATATTAAAAACATATTAAAACCCGTGCCAAAGGGAGCTTTTCTTGAAGTAAAAAATACCAAGATGCCCCTGTGCAATTATACAAATATAAACCATTTATGAATATATATAATCACAGTTTTAACAATACCAGGTGAAGGAAACTAAGCAGAAGACAGAACGCTAGGGTTTACTGTCGCAGTCTGCTTGTTTTTTTCCAGCTGTTGTCTTATTCTCCATGCCCATCCCAGAAATTTCGCTATGGCTATTACAATTAACTCTTGGGTACTAGACTTTAGTATTCTTAGGGCAGTCGTACTAGACATGGTACCAAGCTTCTGACAGACTGGTTTTAGCCATGTCCTTCTAGGAGAACAATATGCTGGGCACACAAAAAGTATGTGGGAAATAGTTTCATCCGTGTTTTTACAAAATAAACATTTACTGTCTAGGGTTGAGTACCATGATTTTGTAAAAGCTTTGGTGGGTAATGATCATACCCTAAACTGGAAATAGCATTTCCTATCCAGTGGCTTAGCTAGAATATCCCAGAATTCTTCGTAATGTGGATCCAGCTTATGTTCCAGGAAGGCACTGGTCAATGATATAGCCCCAGAATGTCTCAGTATACCTGTTCTAATCATAGACCAGTACGCATCCTTCTATTCATTTTTTGACGGAAATAGATTGCGGGCCGGATCATCCCATAGCTGTCTCATACCCATGTCCACTAGGGATCTTTTAACCTGCTGTAACCAGCTAATCTTATGGGAATTATCATTACCTTTTATGTCCAAAAGGGCTGTAGCATAATGGGCTAGTTACGGAGTGGACCATAGCCTTCTCCAGTAAGCCAATGGTTTAAATCTTGCAATCTCTGTGAGCTGGTGGCACCCCAAATCAGAGTATAAGGGAATTAGGGGGGTACTCTGAGGGAGGCCTGTCAGACCCCTCAAAAAATTCTTTTGGGCCTGGGCTAATACAGGCAAGTTTTCAAACCCCCACAATTCTGCCCCATATAAGATAGATGCCATGGCTTTGGCCTGATAGATCTGAAGTGCGGGGCCTATTGGCTTTGTTTGGGAAAGCCTATGTTCTTTCAAAATCACCCCTGCTATTTGTGAGTGTTTGAGTGCCAATAGTTTTATTTGAGGCTTCCAATCCATTTTTCGATTAATGGTTACTCCTAAGTACGTGAATATGTCAGTTTGTTCGAGGGGCTCATTATTCATTAAAACTCTTGACTTTATAACTTTATGGTTATGGAGCACCATAAATTTGGTCTTGTCCACGTTCACCATTAGTTCATGTTCAGAACAAAACACCTCAAAACGTACCAGGGCTTTTTGCAACCCGGCTTGGGTCTTAGATAAGATGAGGGTATCGTCCGCGAACATGAGAATTGGAACTTTGATACCTGCTACAGAAGGAGCATCAGTAGGGTGATCAAGGAAATACCTAACCACTCCATTTATAAATAATGAAAACAAGGTTGGGGCCAAGACACATCCTTGTCGTACCCCTTTGGAAATTGGAAATTTATTTGTGGTATTCCCTTGACCGCCCCATCGAACCTGAGCATAGGTTGATTCGTGCATTTTAATCACCAACTGCAGTAGATCTAGTGGAATTCCTAGGTCTCTCAACACAGACCAAAGTTTATTCCTTGGTACAGTGTCGAAAGCTGCTTTGAGATCCACGAAAGTGGCGTAGATGGTACCCCCGCCAACTGTACAACACGCCAGTAGATTAATAAAAAATAAAATACTTGGTCTATCGTACTCACGTAAGCCCTGAAACCAGCTTGAAAGGGGATAATATATTGTTCTTCGTGATCCATGATTGAATTCTATTCAAGACCAATCTGGCCATGATCTTTTGCGTAGAGTCAATCAAACTGATAGGCCTATAATTATTGGGACTCGAACGATCCCCCTTCTTGTATATGGGGAGGATTTCCACCCCACGCTAGGAGTCGGGGATGGATGCTCCACTGGCGATAGCATTTGCCAGAAACAGTATATACCTTAACCAGAGTTCTTTGTCTGACATGGAGATTGATAATCCCTCTTCGCAGCTTTCAGTTATAATCTCTCAAAGTGTGAAACAATTATCCTGATTTTTTTGTTCCAAAAGTCGACTTTGTTTGTGCCACAGGAATGTGTTCACATCCCAACCACAATGAAATATTATTATTTCCAGTAAAAAAGTGCAATTTCTAAGCGTTCGTCCTCAAAATGACTTAACGGTTAGTTATAAATGCGCAATATGAGGGGGAATAGAGCTCTTTATTGTGCTTAGCCAAGGTGACTTAAATGTACACACCCGAATTGCATGATGAGTTGGGATTGATCTGACCAGGAGGCACAACTCTGGCGTCACAGGCGGACCGAACACGGTCTATAAAACACATGCTACCGAAGAACTCACTCGTGTTCAAGAAGTGAAGACTCCCCTATAGGTGTCCTGCCGAGTTTATTGGATAGGATGTTCTATAGGTATAGTATAATGAGTGCAATACGGTTGCAGTGTGCTTTTCATTATTTTAAAATGTTCACAGACACTTTAGTTTCGTTTGCTAGAGTAATAATGTTATCCAATCTATTGTATTGAGTGCTTAAAGGATAAAACACAATGGCTAACAATGATTTTTGCTGTGTGCATGTTATTGCATCTTCAGAGAATAGTTTGTGAGGTTAAAGGTTTAGTATGCTCTTTTTTTACACAATAAATGTTTTGCATCCACTTACAGCTTAGCTTAATGCAGGAAGGAAGGGCAAGGGTATTCTGTGGTCCTGATAAATGCCATTGAACTTATTTTGTGAGCACACAGGAATGGCAGAAAAATGTTGACCAGTGACATGAGGATTAATAGTTACCCTTGATGTCTCAATACACTTTGATTTTAACCTTATCATAGGTAGCAATGATAAATAACATATTTTATCCACAAGCAATTTTATAAATTTACGGTTCCACTTAGTAGCAGCATACAAAATCTGGTATGACACTCTACGCCACCTCACTCTATGCCTCTCTACTCTATGCCAGTGCATTCTACCCCATTCTACTATGTACTAAGGCACTCTTTGCCACAGTACTATACATCATTCCAGTCTAGGCCACTCCGCTCTAGTCTGCACCACTCCACTCTACAGCACTCTACTCTGTGCCACTCTACTCTGTGCCATTGCACTTTACGCCACTACTCTATGCTACTCCACTCTACACTGCACTACTCCACTCACCCTCCACCACTCTACAGTACTCTACTTCACTCTACTCTGAAACAATCTACTCTGTTCCACTGCACTTCACGCCACTCCACTCTGTGCTACTTCATTCTACACTGCGCTTCTCTGCTCTAAACCACTCTACTGTATGCCAATGCACTCAACCCCACTTTAGACAAAACCAATGCAATCTACGCCAACTATTCTGCACCACTGCACTTTACGCCACTATATTTTACAACACTCTACACCACTGCATGCTGCTAAACTTTATTCTACTCTTCACCCCAAGCTACGTCACTCTACACGTTGCACTCTGTCCATGCACTCTATGCTATTATGTGCCACTGCTTCTGTGCCCCACTACTCTTCAAGACTGCACTATCCACCACTGAACTTAACACCACTCTCCTATGCACCACTGCACGCTATGCCACTCTACACCATTATGCTCTACGTCACAACACTTTATGCCACTCTGTTTTACACCACACCACTGTAATCTATGCCACTGCTCTCTGCACCACTCTACTCTGCACAACTCTACTCTGTGCCACTGCACGTCTATTGCACTCCACACTGTTGTGGGGATTCTGCACCTACACAGAACTATGCGCAGGAAAACAGGACCTCAGTGTATAGGGGTGTAACAACCTATCACCTTAGTACCCAAAATCCCCAAACCAACTAGCTATAGTGTCTCATTCGTTCTCCTCCAAAAATCACGAAGCTACGTATGATTAGACATCCCAGAACACAACACTCCCGACTCTCTCAGGAATCGTGGTAGCAAGACATACTTTTACGCTCACTCACTCGTACTTGTCCACAATAAGAATAGGCAGAGTCCCTGTAATAGTTCAAAATGTTTATTTTAGCTATCATGCTCTACAATACAGTATACGAGTCACTACCAGCAGCAAAATGCATAAACTCAGAATGATTAGCATTGTTACAATTCCATAGAATACAAAGGGGGAAGTCATTTTTATAAAGACAGTGGAATAAGGACTGTAAGGCCTAACCACCCTACCCTTGACTAGAAGAAGCTTATTTATATAAAAGAAGATCTCCGGGCTTTGACAGCAGACCCCATACCTTAAAGCCTGGATGTAAGATTTACATCATAGGAACAGCATAGCTCTTCTCCATGTAAAGGCTTTCTCCAAGTGTGTGTTTAAACAACATGCATCCCCGTAATATCAAAGCACGAGTCTCCAGTATTGCAGCTGTGTTTAGCATGTTATGTCTAGGTACTAGGGACTGACCAGAACAGAATAATAAGGGGCATAGTTTATCAACCTTGTACAACGTGTTCAGACTAAACTCAAATAACGCAGCAGAGAACGTGAAAAGCAGACGATTCTCATGTGAAAGGCATAAATAAAGTCATGTAGTAACGTGTGCAAAAGCAGCATCATGACAGCAAAGCTCATGCTAACTTAGCAATGTTGATAATGTACCTAAGGGCCATATAACGCCCTCCCCCTGGTAAGGTCATAGTTCATAGACAAAGGACTAAAACAGAGTTCAAAATCTAAGGAGCTCAATGCGCTGTTAAAAAAAAACAAATTGGGGAAAAAAAAAATATATATAAAAAAATGTCAAAATGTTCGTTGAGGGGGGCGTGGCCGGCAGCCGATCTAGATGGCCGCCGCCTAAGTGAGCTCCGTACCTCCAGCGGCTCCACCAGCTATCTGGACAGCCATCCGTACTCCAAACCACGCATAAACGACAGGGGGAGGTGTCGTAGCCCCCGGGGATCCAGTCATGCTGCCCGCAACGCCACGACTCGGAGACCCGGCGGTGTTTGGCCAACTGTAGTAGGTGCGGCCTAAGACCCACGCTGCGACCGGGGCCTCAATTGCTACGGGCACCCGGCGGGTGGGAATCGACATCGGCTGCTCTGAGGCGCAGGTAGACGGTGCACGCCCCGGCCCAGATCGGACTTTTGGGCCCCTCAAAAGAGGCTCTGCCAGTGACGCGCCAGCCTTTAGCCCACGGAAACGACCTGCCAGGAGCTCCGTAGAGCAAATCCGACAGGCTTTGGAGGCACTCGCGCTCGGATCAGCACGAGAGAGTGGATGGCACCGGGTGACGCTGGAGGAGTTTTCCAATCATTGATTGTGACGGGCACCGCGGTGGAGGCACCGGTAATGCCCTACAGCCCAGTTAGCGCGCCAGAGATGGGCGGAGGGCCCGCTACAGGTGTGCATGTGTCCAACTTGTGAAGCGCCAGAACTAACATACCCCAGCTACTAAGACATTGGAGTGAGATATACTTGGCTGGGGGCCCGCCCGGCGGCGCAGAGTTGCAAACAACAGGGCCTGGTGCCCAGAAAGCGCACAACATGACTGCTCCGCGGTGCCTGTAGACCCGGCCTGGTTGGACCGTTGCTACCCCTGGAATACACCGCCCACGATGCTGAGATGGGGTAAGACTCCATATCACAGACCGCATTGTCTCCACTACCTTGATGCCAGCAGGGCCGCTGGTTGGTAGGAAACCCGACAGGCCGCAGTCTTCGCAGGATTGCACTGGCAGGCGGCGGTGATTACTACTGACTAGCGAGTAAGTACTGAACTCTGGAACCACGGACCACAGCGCAATGGGAGGCCGCGGCCAACGAGTGCCTCAGCAGAATAAGCTTTAAAAATACGCATACTCTAAAACCACTCCAGACCCGCAGGAACACACTCCTACTGAAGTGGCCGGGTAGGGACCCGAGACAGGAAGGGACGTTACACTGCAGGACATTATGGCTACACTCAATAAAGTGCATACCTCTCTGGAGTCCCGCATCGATACAATCGCTACTGAACTCACATTAATCCGCGCAGATTTCAGAAACCTTAGTTCGTGAGTAACTGACGTAGAAATGTCGACGACTGTGCTGAGTGTGGACACCACCTCCCTGAAGAAACAAATGAAGCACCTGGAAATGGAAAATAGATCCATGGTGGCTAAGCTGGATGACTATGAGGGCAGCTCCCGTCGTAATAACGTGTGTATTGTGGGAGTGCCCGAGGGAACGGGAGGCCCCGCAGTGGCCCTCTTTGTGGAAGACCTAATTAAGACTCACCTGCAGCCTAAAGGCCTCTCCAACTATTTCTCGGTAGAACTGGCCCACCGTGTTCACGGGGGCAGACCCAGGCCGGGTGCGCCCCCTCGGCCTATATGGGCACGCATCTTTAACTTCCGCGACCGAGACCTGATTCTGCAGACAGCGAAAGTGGCCGCTTCGCTACAGTATCAGCAAAGTACGATCTCCTTCTTTCCGGACTACACGGCTACGGAGGCCAAACAACGGCGAAGCTTCATTGCCATCAAACAGGAACTCAGGAATCGTGAACTTAAATACTCTATGCTCTTCCCCGTGAAGTTGAGAGTAGAGGCGGACGGGAAGATGTGGTTCTTCTCAACTCCAGAGGAAGCACAGGACTGGCTTGAGGGATGGCGTAAACCGGGAAGACACACCAACCGCAACATGGCGGGACTGACCTCCTCACAACTGAACTGGAAGAAACGTCGGCTGCGACCACGAGCCAGGAAAATCAGCTCTAAACAAAATCATGTTTTTGTTCCCCATCAAGACAACGTGAACGGTGGCTCCCTTCACAGCCTTGGAAAAGAACTGCGAACTTACACTGCTGATCCCTACTTCCGCTGAAGGCATGGTGGCCTTCTCTGAGCCACAAACGGACACCCACTGCAGCACCGCTGCCTCTGGAACGGAATGGACACAATCTCCTGACCACTATTCGTCATTGACTGGAGGCGATAAAGCCTTTTAGAAGTGAGTTTTCCGGTGATTCTGAAGTGGTATATTGTTTATAAGGTGGCCCTAGAGGGACAACGAAGGAGCTCTCTCCCCCTTACGAAGGTACCGGGTAATGGGGAAGAGGCACTCTGCAAAGTTGAGGAGGTGGGTAGTTCTTGAACCGTCTTGCAGGGAGGTAGGGAGGGGGGTGGGAACGAGGGTTTATTGGAAAAGTTTGGTTTCAAATGGTTTCATTGTTTTCCAATGTTATATGGCACTCTATACACTTGTACATACTGCTCAGGCATTACCACAAAAGCAACCAGAACGTGTAACACACATCACCGATACGATCCATAATGACGTCACCTGACCCGGCAGATCCAGTAATAAAAAACCCACAGCACCTACCCATCATATCCTGGAATGTCAATGGGCTTCGAGATAAACTCAAGCGGGGAGTGGTCCTACAGCATCTGAAGCGTAAAGCACCGGCAATCGCTCTGATACAAGATACCCACCTAACAGGAACAACATGTAAAGCACTTGACAGTTGGGGCTTTAAGCTAGCGGTACACTCGGAATTTACAACCGGCTCCCGAGGGGTAGGGATCCTCATTAAAAAACAACACCCTATTATAATAAAACATACATATACAGACAATCAAGGCCGATTCACGGCACTATTGTGCCAATGGGAGGGACGGGTGATTAATATAATTTCGGTTTATATCCCCCTGCGCTTCACTCATTGGCGTTACCGGCGTTCAGTGCATTCCTACTCCAGCTCCCGCAGGGTAACTTAATTATAGGGGGTGATTTCAACGCCATGCTGGATGATACCTTAGACCGGACACCCCCTAGACAACAACATCAGACGCACACCAACTTTGCAGATTTCCTTGACACCATGGGTTTGATGGACACCTGGTGACTCCGCTTCCCACAGGCGCGACAATATACATACTATTTAGGTGCACACAATAGTCTATCAAGAATAGATCACATACTGGCACTGGCAGGTGAGATCGGGAACTTCCTGGATATTACACACCTACCGAAGGGTATCTCGGATCGCTCCCCGGTCAGCATTCTCTACACGTGGCACGTCACAACACAGCGTCCCATATTCCCCATATACTCCGGATATCTAAAAAATTTGGCAATTTGGAAGGGGCTGAATGATACCACCACACACTATTTTCATGAGAACAAGCCCTCATTCTCCTCCCCGCTCGTCCTGTGGGAAGCATATAAGGCGGTGCTCCATGGACAGGCGATCTCTCTTATAACAAATCACAAAAGAGAGAAAGTCCAGACTGTGGCAACCCTTGAGCGGGAGGTGGGTGACCTCGAGAGGGCCGAGGACCAGGACCCCTTTGACGCAACTGCCCATCGGTTACTCCTAAAAAAACAGGAGTACAAAGACTATTTATGGGAGGAAGCAAAAACGCGACTCTCTGCCACTCAACATACAGTATATGAATTTGGTGATAAAGTCAGCAAGCTCCGGGCCTGGCTCGACAAGTGAGAGAAGGCAGACAGGTGGATTGTGGAGCTTGAGACCCCCACGGGTGATATTACATCAAACCCCCAAGACATAGTAGACATTCTAGCACAACACTATGAGCAGGTTTACACCTCAACGCTTACAATAACGGAAAAAGAGGCGGAGGACTTCCTATGTGATATCCGACTTCCCAAGCTCACAGAAGAAGAATCCCAATTATTGGAGGTGGAACTCTCTGCAGAAGAAATAGCGATAGCGATCGGTAAACTCCAGTCAGGAAAGGCGCTACGTCCCAATGGTATCCCAATAGAACGGTACAAGCAAAATACAACAACACTTACACCCCACCTAGCGGCGATGTATGAGGCCAGCTTGGATAGGGGGGAACTCCCACAAGACCAACAGACGGCGACAATAGTTGACATTCACAAACCAGATAAACCTGTCCGGGAATGTACCTCCTACAGGCCAATATCTCTGATCAACGGCGTGGCCAAAATGCTGGCTAAAACCCTGGCCATCAGACTGACACCGCATCTAGCTACATTAATACACCCAGACCAATCAGGGTGTATGCCGGGATGAAATACAGCTTTAAATCTGAGGCGCCTTAATGGCTTGCTGGGATGTAAACATACTATACAAGAGGACACGATTGTTCTGTGCCTGGACGTGCAAATGGCCTTCGATACGGTCGAATGGCCTTTCCTCTTTGCCGTCCTCACAAAGATGGGTTTCGGACCTAAATTCTGTTCCTGGGTTAGGCTGTTATATACCACTCCCATGACGCATGTAGTGGCCAATGGGCATATCTCCAGAGAGTTCCCACTGGACCGAGGCACGAGCAGGGCTGCTTGTCACCGCTCCTCTTTGCCCTTATACTAGAGCCCCTGGCGGCCAGGGTAAGACAAGACCCGGTCATTGTTGGACTTCGCTGGATGGAAAGCTGCGAGGATCGAATATTCCTATATGCAGACGATGTTCTCCTCTATATGGCCTCTCCCAGGCATTCCCTCTCACGTCTATTAGATATATGTAGCTCCTATGGAAGACACACAGGATATACGATCAAGTGGGCTAAATCGGCCCTATATCAGACCCCCCAGGATATAGCGGAATGAATTAGCAAATTTAGAGGCACAAATATGGAAATTTAGCAGCGCAAATATGGAAATTTAGCGGCAATTTGGCGGCATTTTATTTGGCAGTTTTTCCTACAACAAACACAGATATCTTCGTTTTTTGAGTTATTTAACAACATGAAGCAATGTATATTTGGTTTATTTACAATGTAGACACTTTGTTTGGCTTCAAGGCTGCATATAGGACATAAACATGTTAATGAATAAATGCCCACAGAACCTTTATGCTTGTCGTGTTAATCTTGCAGTTCTTCTGAGCTGTCCAAATCTAGCCCAATATTATGCTGCTGATTATAATGCAAAAACAATAATGCACGGGTGGATTGCTCTGAGAGGGACCGTCGTCTGGCTGACAAAATAATTTTGTAGATGCTGTTGCTCCTTTCAGCATCTGCAGAACTGGTCACACAGTCCTTGTACACAGCTGCAAGCTGTGAAAGGACTGGTATGCAGTCAGCCATCCCACGCCAAAAGAGGTCAGTGTCAATCACCCCAGAAACAGATGCCTGTACTGCTTCTGGGCCTACATGTTCAAAGTAGAGACAAAGCTCATGATCGGGAACTTCGCTGAAACCAAGGACGGCAGAATATGCACTCTTGTCCTTAGGCAGGATGCTGAGTCGTGCAGGATTGAAAAGGCGCACTTGCTTCAAGAACCCAATGCCTGGTTGGGCCTCCCCCATGTATTTGCCCGCCTTTTCCAGAGAATTTTCAAAAGCTTCATTAAGCTGGGCTGTTATCTTTTTTTTCTGTGTGAGAGTTAATTTAGCCCCTGCAGTGGTCTGTAAAATGGTTTTAGTGACTCCAGAGTGAGGACTGAATTGTTTGTTAGGTCCATGTGAAGGTCCTCCAAATAATCATACACCTTCATTGTCACTGGTGTCTGACTCTGGAATAAGTCCATCAGATGTAAAATGTTTTGGCATTTTTCGGCCACAATGTCCAATTGCACTTTAAGGCAGTTTCTTTGGTCGCTGTTCAAAATCCTTTGCAGATTTTCAAGGGAATCTGGGGGAGACTTGCTGAGTTGCATCTCAGAATCAACAAACCCAGCATAGGCCTCAAAATGCTTGCAATGGTACTGAACAGCAGCAAACCAAGAATTCCACCGGGTACTGCAAGGGTCAGGTGCCATCCGTGGTTTCATCCCATGGTTCTCAGCAAGATGGTGCAGGTACCTTCTCTTTCTGCTACCGGCCATGTAAAAGATGCGCGAGAAGTACAGAAGGAAAGCATTTAGCTCCACAAAAGGCTTCCTAAATGACTCTCCAATAAGGTTCATTATGTGTGCCAAGCAGGTGATATGTATGGAGTTTGTGTACAGATTTCTCAAAACAGTGTTGTATGCCTTGAGCATGTATGCCGCATTGTCAGTGTTAAAGGAAATAGCGTACTGAAAGGCTATGCTGTAGTCTGTGAGCACCTTCACAACTGCTTGCGCTACAGTGCCATGGTTGCACTGTGAGAGGAACACTGTGTCTGCTAGGTGGGTGTGGATCTGACGGCCACCCTGCGCAGAGACCACTGCAAATAACACATTCAATACACAACTCCCTTCGACATCAGGTGTTTCATCAAATATAACACTGATCTTCTGATCTTGCAAGTGTTCTTTCAGCTCGTTCTTTGCTACTATATATCTCTATGGGAGATAACGTTCTTGAAGCTGATGACTTCCAGGTATCGCTCCACCATTTCGTACTCGCTCATGGAGAAACTTGCGCAACACAGGGTGGTCGGTTTTGCTCAGCTGAATGTTCAGCGCTGTGCCGACATTGACCCACTCACTTATAATTTCCTGGTTTGAGGCATCTGCAGCTGTACTCTTTGTAAAAAGTGAGTTCACAGTCATCTGACGGGCACGTTTTGGCGAAGAGTGAGGGTCTGGCTCATCTGAACAGCGTGTCAAGTGTTTTTGGGACCGCACATGCATATCCACTGTGTGTTTCCGGATGTGGTCCACCGCCACATTGCACACACTGCAAAACAGCACGCCACCATCAGCATGCATCACGGCGCTGTACTCTTTGGCCGATCTGCTGCGGTTATATGGATAGGTAGGTGTGACCGGTGCTTCACAGCCTTCACAGGCTGCAGAAACTTCTCCATCCTGCTTTTGTTGTGGTGGCTTGTTGCTCCTTTGGAATCCAAAAGATCTTGGGGTTGTTGCGCAGTCATGTAACTCACCTGCAAATGTATTTTGTGTTACTAGATGTATTTCAGAGGGGGAAAACGGATTGCAATTGTTGAATGGAAAGTTAAAAAAGCGTAGGGAAGCAATGATGAAAAATGCATGTAACTCGGAAGCACCAGCAAATGGCAAAAAAAAATGGAAAAATTGTTCAGACAGATTCACGATGGGGAACCAGGGGTGAGAGGTAAACATAAAAAACATAAGGCAAGTGTTTCCCCCAAAAATACAACCCTGCCCCAAAGTGACTGCAAATAAAAAATAACATGAAAAAGGTTGCATGGGTGGAGAACAAACAAAAAAAAGGGAAGGATGAGCCACCTGAAAAAACAATTATGAAAGCTACATGATCACACAGAATTCCATCGCCAAACCATGCACAGCCCGCCCACCCATCGCAAGTAGGACTTCACAAATATGGTTGGCGACCTCAAGGTTCAGCACGTTAGCATATGTAGAGAACCCAAAACGTACCCGTGCTGTGCAGCAGCAAGCATATATTAGTTGCCAGATGGCGCAATGGCTCTTGAACCAGCAGATTCTTTCCTCCAAGACTCGACAATGTAGACTACAAAAGAAGAAAAAAGCGTTAGAGCAGGCTCGGCTAGCCCTTCCCATGTCACCTGTCCCACAGCACTGCCACTTACCCCACTACGCCTCTTTAATAAAAACCACAGCCCACCCATATGTCCCCTGGGCCCCCCAACAAACATTTTTTTTAAATAAATGGCAGCCGGGGCCCGCCTTGCCCTGTGTGCGGCGAACCCCAAAAGAAATAACACCCGAGGGCCCGCCGCACACTGGGCACGCGGCGGGCCCTCCAACAAACATTTTTTTTTTTTTAAATGGCAGCCGAGCCCGCCGCGTGCCCTGTGTGCAGAGGGCTCCAAAAGAAATGCCACCGAGGGCCCACCGAACACTGGGCACGCGGCGGGCCCCCCAACAAACTTTAAAAAAAAGAAAAAATGGCAGCCGGGGCCCGCCGCGTGCCCTTAGTGCGGCGGGCCCCAAAAGAAATGCCACCCGAGGGCGCGCCGCGTGCCCTGTGTGCGGCGGGTCCCCCAACAAACATTTTTTTTACGAAAAATGGCAGCCGGGGCCCGCCGTGTGACCTGTGTGCGGCAGGCCCCAAAAGAAATAACACCCGAGGGCCCGCCGCACACTGGGCACACGGCAGGCCCCCCAACAATTTTTTTTTTTAAATGGCAGCCGGGGCCTGCTGCGTGCCCTGTGTGTGGCGGGCCAGAAAAGAAATGCCACCCGAGGGCCCACCGCACACTGGGCATACGACGGGCTCCTCAACAAACTTTTTTTTTTTCAAAATGGCAGCCGGGGCCCGCCGCGTGCCTCAAAAGAAATGCCTCCTCAGGGCCCGCCGCACACTGGGCACGCGGCGGGCCCCCCAACAAACTTTTTTAAACAAAAAATAGCAGCCAGGACCCGGCGCGAGCCCTGTGTGCGCCGGGCCCCAAAAGAAATGCCACCCGAGGGCCCGCCGCGTGCCCTGTGTGTGGTGGGCCCCCCAACAAACTTTTTTTAAACAAAAAAATGGCAGCCGGGGCCCGCCGCTTGCCCTGTGTGCGGCGGACCCCGGCAGAAATGCCACCCAAGGGCCCGCCGCCGCACACTGGGCACGCGGCGGACACCAATTGCAAACTTCCAAACAGCAGCAAGCAGCAGCTTACCTGGGCTACCGCACCGACGATCCGCCGACGATTCCGAGGATGCTCCAGCCAGATGAGTCAGTCAGCCTCAGAAGAATGTAAAGAACAGCACAGCAGGGCAGGTGAGGAGTGTAGATAAACATCACCTCGCCTGCCTGCTGTGAGGACCCCCCTTCTATTGGCCCGTGGCAAGAGCCACGGGGCCAATAGAAGGGCGGGTCTGGATGCCTGGATTTCGTGGGCACTTTTGTAAAAATCGCGGCATTTTTACAAAAGTGACGATTTCGTGATTTTTTTGCAAATCACGAAATCCTGGAGGGTCTGCTATATGTACTGCACGGGCCTCCACCAACACTACCAACGGGCTGTGATGTAACAATAGTGAAGAATACTTTCAAATACTTGGGAATTCATATCACCCATGATCTGGAGGTCTGCATGACTCTGAACCTCCAAGCTCCCCTGCAACGACTGCAAAGGGACACGAAACACTGGCAATCGCTGCCTCTAACGATCTTGGGGAGGGCAGCACTCTTTAAGATGATGGCGCTCCTGAGGTTTCTGTACGCCTTGCAAAACATGCCTTTCCTAGTCCCCCAGTCATACTTCCGAGCCATAGAAGCGGAAGTCACCAAACTCCTCTGGGATAATAAACCAGATCGAATAGCTATGACGAAACTGTTCCGGACATGGTACGATGGTGGCATCGCGCTCTCCAGTATACAGACGTACTATTGGGCGTCCCAATTAACCGTAATCAATCAATGGCTACATATTCCCCATACGGACCTGGCCTATGGCCCTGATAGACTTGAGTTGGGTGAGGAGGGACTATTTAGAGTACTCTACAACAAGACCCGGGCCCAGTGCTTAATTTGTGCCGGTGCTTTCCGGTGCTTAGCACCGGCCCTTAGTTATCAGGGCCGGGTCTACTTGTCTGCTGAACCACCCACATAACATTACGAATATTCACAATCTATTGATTACCTCCCACTGACTAAGCACAGTGTGTTCTCAAGGTCTCCCACAGACAGTTGCGGCTGGCTGTGCGAGCCTGAGGCAAGATTGAAGTTTCAGATATTATGGCAACGCATTGGCGCCTTTGGCGGTCCGTTGCTGGTGCGTGCAGTGGTGGGTGGGACACTGTCTGATCATTGGGCTGGATTTGGGCTGGAGGATGTGGTTCTGCAGGGGCAGGGGCTGTGCAGCAGCGCGCAGACTTCACTCAGATTGCCACGCCCCGGCACACCCGCAAGGCAGCCCAACGACTACGTTGAGGGCAGGCAGCAGCACCAGGCCAAGTTTATTTCTTGGTAGAAGTTAAAGGCAGAGTGTGCCCACAACATAACTGACCGCAAGTAAGTCCTAAATGGCGGTAGCCATTAACTGGTCATTACTGTCCGCCCCCTCCCCCCAGCCTGTGGCGTAGCTTGCTTGGGCCACCAAACTAGGCTCTTTGGTGTGGCACTGCACCAGTGTCTCTTTTTAAATAAAGATTTTCTTGACTGCGGCCCGGTGCACAAACATTAATTGCTGGTGCTAGTTCATGTACTGCAGGCTGTGTTTGGTGCGTGCACACATCTTGTACCACCTTATGGAAAGAAGATTCTGGACGTATTGTGTGTAATGTGTCGCACATTTGTTATGCTGATAATGGTTTCCGTGTTATTGTGCTACAGTGTCTGCATTGCAAACTATTAGATGGGGCAGAAAAGGTGCTGGTCAGTTTGCCTTTCATTTAGTTTTGTCACGCACATTTAGGTTTAGCTGTCATGGGGACTATTCCATTTTTTTTTATCCTTGTACTACTTCAGTACAAGTGCATCACCAGGGCTGAGCTCGGCGAACTGGGACGTGAAGGGAAGCTGCGTGCTCGCGAGCCTGGCCACCTGAACCTGCATTGTGCACTGTAGTGGGGTTTGAGCAGCAGCTTTTGCCAATTCTGTGCACGTTGGGCCCCAGGGACTCTGAACTTTGTTGGAAGTATGGGGAGTGCGCAGCTCCATTACGTGTTTTACTGCCATGTGGGACCTCTGGACTGTGGGGGTGGCCACCTGAATCTGTACCTACTACTCGCTGGGGTTGCTGAGATCATAAAAGCTGATGCAGGGCCTAGCGACTGCTCATTGCTACACTAGTCGTTTTGGGCCCCGGGAGACTCCGTCGTTGATGATTGAAGCGATAAGCATGCTTGATGACTTCTAAACTACTGAGCCTGACTGATTTATTATACTACCCTGTTGAGGGGCTTGGAGCTACAGACAGGACCCTCGATGCATAAACATTGACATTGACGGCTGTGGGGCTGCCTGGGTGAGCAGGTGGGGCGGCTGAAGGGCCTGCGAGGCTGAGGGGCTCTGTTCTCTTGCCTCCTTAATACACTCTATCTTTTTTAACATTGGTGTCTTAAGGGAAGAGCTGTGACTGCTCGAGCTCCCCCATGCCAGATAGTACGGCGGGGTCACTGTCCCTTTATGTCACTCAAACCAACTATTCAGCAGGGACTCTTAACCTTCTTTTGCTGAGGGAACTTTGCAAAGCTTCAGCAAGACCGCCAGCCTGCACACCATGCAACTACTTGTTGTATTGTAGATTTTTCGCATTAAAGGGGTGATACTGTGATAGCCTGGAAGCCCTAGCCTGCCTGGGATCACGCCTTGTCCTGCACTATTACCCCATGCTTGCTTGCCTTGGGCTTCCGGGTTACTCACCTACTGCACCTCTTCTCCTTGGTGGAGTCGTAAGGCTCATGTTCCACCCATTCACTCCACAAAGCGCTGGAAGGCCAGGGAGATGAGCCCATGCATGACGCACATCCTGGGCCCCGGCCAAGAGGAGGATTGTGAATCTCTACCTTTGGCAGTCTCTTTCCTACTGCTCATGAGGGTGCGCACAAGTATCCTACGCCAGTGCATAACTCAAAATAATGCCCCCCCTTCCCCTTGCGGAATGGGATAAGGTCAGGAGCCCATATATCTCCCATATCTGAGAAATATTCGTTGATTTTGTGCTGACTGGTGCTAAAGCCGGGCCTGCCCAAGAGTTTCCTTGACAGTTAAGCACAGAATCTGCTTGAAAGGGCCTTATTTAGATGGTTCTGGAGCAGGGCGGACACACATTTCTCAGTGATTCGATCATGAAGGTGATGCGGAAGATGCGCTGTAGTTTGAGTAGCCAGAGGGGGCAGCGTGGCCTGACTAGGGGCAGAATAGCACTGTTACAGGTTGCGACTCTGGTACATTGTCAGAAACATGTCTGGGTTTACAATCGTCAAATAATAAAAGGCGGTGTGGATGAAAAAGAAAATGTTAGCCTGTCTGTGTGGCGTTCGAAACCCTTGAAGGCCAGGCCTGGGGTGCAAGTGTAGAGATGTGTTGGTGTCGAAGTACGGGGACAGGCTTGTATTGGAAAGTAACGGCATGGTATTATGTGGATCCCACTAAAGAAATGGCAGAGGCATTGCTGCTCTAGAACAGAACAGAACTGAGGTGCACTAGCAGCGCTTTTCAATGCCCCAGGACTGGCAGCGCTCACTGTGCTGTAGGGCAGGGTTGGGATGAACTGTTATAAATGCGTGATACTGCATAATTACTGAGGCTGCGTTTGGTGCGTGCGCACATCTTGTACCTCCTTCTTATGTAAACAAGATTCCGGACGCAGTGTGTGTAATGTGTCGCACATTTGTTGTGCTGACGAGGGCTTCTGTTTTATTGTGCTACAGTGTCTGCTTTATTGCAGTGTGATCTGTGTTACAGGGGTGCGATGGAGACCTCTGGCTCTGCAGCTACTACGGTGCATGGGGCCCCACCATGACCTAAAGTATGTGAATCGCATTGCAATGCAAGCTATGAGATGGGGCACAAAAGGTGCTGCGCAGTTTGCCTTCCATGTAGTTTTGTCATACGGTGAGTTAGGATTAGCTGTCATGGGGAAGGGTTAGGGAAGGCTGTCTGGGATCCCTGACGAATCCCAAAGATTATCTTGTCAGTCAAGCAGTGTTTGCTCAGTGAAGAGCACATTTCTGTGGCTCTCAAAGTAGATTAAAGAACGGTCGAGCCACTTACATTACCAACAAGTTATCCTAACTCCAGCCAACCATAAACCATGATGTATTGCTGTAATATTCCAGTTAAGTTTTCCGAATTACTTTCAGTTTCAAATTAATAAATTAAATAGGAACAGAATTTCGTTTTTAAAAAGCACACATGTATTATACATGACTGTTTCACACACCGTGTTTACATTGCTGATCACGTGTTTACTATTTTTGTCCTTAGTGTGATGTTTGGATTTTTCACAATCTTGTAACTTTTTCAGTGATGTAACATTGAGGGCAACACCAACACTCTGAAAATTGCTCCAGCGCCACTGGCTTTGGTGCCTTTGTGTGACGTTTCCATGCTTTCTGGCCTGTGTGGCTTTGTGTGACGTTTCCATGCTTCCTGGTCTGAGTACAGTGTGAGATTTTCAAGCTTTCTGGCCAGGATGCCTTTGTGTGACATTTCCATGCTTTCTGGCCTGGGTGCCTTTGTGTGAAATTTCCATGCTTTCTGGCCTGGGTGCTTATGTGTGACATTTCCATGCTCACATCATGCTTACATCTAACTGTTAGCAGTGCCAGTTGAGGATGTGGGTGGAGCTAATAGAGTAAGTGGGTGGAGCCAGTGGGGAAGTGGGTGGAGCCATAGAAAAGTAGGTGTGGCCTCCGACAAACATTTGAGCACCTGCACTTCATATTTTACAAATTAAGCACTGCCCGGGCCCGACAGGCCCAACTAACCACACACTCCAGATATGGAACTTAGCGCGCAAAAAGCTGGGATGGCATAATAAGATCACACTAGCAACGCCCCTCTGGGTTACAGATAAATTGGGCTGGTTGGGGAAAAGCAAAGGCTTCAAGCGCTGGGACGATATAGGAATATCTAGGGTGGGAGATCTCTGGGCACGGGGAAAGGTGATCCCCTTCATACCGCTCCAGGAGCAGTATGAGATGGCACCCACGGAGCAATTCCTCTATCACCAGATCAGACATGCCCTGAAGGCAGCAATTCCCCCTGACACTACCCCACCTGAGGCTTCACCATTAGAGGACAGATTGCTAACATATCATATGCACACCAGAGCAATCTCACTGACATATCAAAAGATATTCAATAACATGACTGACCCCATGCAAAGGCTACAAGAGAAATGGGGGGAGGAGGTAGGCAACCTAGACGATACTGATTGGCAAGAAGCATTAGCATCACCCAGAGAGGTAGCGATTACATCAAAGCTACGCCTAGTGCAGCTCAAAATCCCCTATAGAATTTATTACACTAGAACCACTCTCTATAAGATAGGCAAAGCTGATACCCAACTCTGTCTATGACAATGTGGGGCGATTGGTTCCTTCTTCCACACACTCTGGGCCTACCCCGCCATAATGCAATACTGGAAATCTGTCCTGGACTACATTACGAGAGTCAGTGGGAACCCTGTCCCTCCGGAACCCAAACGGTGCGTGTTAAACATCTGGGAAGTAACAGATCTTACCGCCATGGTGCAGACATGGGCGACACTAGGAAGAATGCTGGCAAAAAGGAACATAGCCAAACACTGAGGAGTAGCTGCCACCCCCACACACACGGAACGGTGCAAAGATATGCATATGGCCATGGTGGCGGAAAAGAAAGTATATGTACGTAGAGGGTGTCCAAAAAAGTGGATAAAACTGTGGGGAGGCTGGAACAACTACAGGGGAGGAATATGTGAACTGCCAACAGTGACTAATGACCTAGAAATGTATTAAGGTGAAAGAAACCAATACATGAACAGATACGTGTATGTGAAGCCCAATGCAAGTAATGTCTTAACAACAAATGCGAACGATGAATACTATATAAGAACGTAAATGTACAATATTTGCTGTATAACTGAATGACTTAACATTGCCATTTATTCTCAAATAAAAAGAAAAGAAAAAAAAATGTTCATTGAGACTATTGGTAAATCGTGGTCTCCGGGATAATGTTATTATGGAGGAGGTGGTTAATCCATGAAAGTATGTGAAGTCAAGAATGCAATTCCCTCCAAAAGATCATTCCTGTCGATAGTAGAAAAATGGGATGCCATCCAATCAAGAAGGTCGAAGGAACACATGTGCTCCTCGTAATCTGACGCTTCCAAAAGCATAACTCAACAACTTGCGTAATATTGGATGAAAATCTGATGCAGGAAGTCCTGGCAGCCACACAGATATCCCATTCAGCCGATATTCCATGTGCTGCAGCAAGCGCCATAAGGCCATTCCCAGAACAAGCCTGGTCATGAGCCTCGAAGGGACCCATTAACTGGATAAAATCCGGGACTGAACATGACGTATTGGAGAGGCAAAAATCCATAGCCCAATAGAAGGGGCACCGCCAACAGTAGAACACTGGTTGCACGCAAATAAAGTATGCAAAGCGAAAAGTTAATCCATAACTCACGGCAAACGTTGCTAATGGCAAGCATCCAAAAACTTGTTGCATTTGATCACGGTACAGCTGTAATTGACCTGGTCTGTGCAGTACTACAAGATGAGCAGCCATTGCGCAGCAGGAACAGAAGAAGCAGGATTCCACCAGCTAACGCCAGTATTAAAGGGAATCCTCTGAAGACGCTGGAAAGAAAAGAATGAATAAAAGCCGGAATTACTCCAAATATAGTTTTAAAGAAAGTCACAAGGCTGGATCTCACACGTTAAAAAAAATGTGCAAGGACTTTAGTGTCAGATGCATTAAATATTTGATGTATAAGCTCTCCAAAATGAAGTGGGAGGTTAGTGTTCAGAAGGGACTGTATCTCGCTAGATGTCCTAGCCACCTGTAATTCGAAGGTCTCTTGAGCCGAAGTGAGAGCCACCTCTTGTTGTAATAATAGCGCTTTCAGCCTGCTCAATTTGTTGAAATCTGTTTTCAAAGTGGGAATGGAAGGCCAAATTAAACTATCTATACTGACATGCGGGGGCGCAAAAAGCACATTGCTACAACAAGTTATGCGCTGAGAAACTGTTAATAAAGACGGGATTCCTGCCCGTAAACCACAGCAGTCTTGTTTGTTCAAAATAAGATAGCTGCCGTTAGTAAGTAAAGTAAAAGCGGGAATTATTGATGGCACTAGGTTTCCTTTAAAAAAACAAGCGACGTTAGGTGCTGATACCTTACACGTGCCGTGCAATTTAACGTGTTTACAAACCAGGGAATGTCCTACTGTGGAATATCAGTCATCCCCTGTTAGAAAAACTTCCTTATCCTCCCGCTGACATCTGTAAGTGAAAGGCAGGGACCATAGTTCGTGAAGAAATGCACTACCCAGTGGTTCAAAGCAGCCAATTGGAAAATGTTGTATGCATGACTTAAATTGAAACAGTGAAAAAGGGAGAGATATAACCCCATGAATTAACCACACAGCAGAGTCTGTTTCCCCTACAGAGAACGGTAAAGGCTCCAATTGTTCAAAATGCAACAGTGTGTACACAGCAACTTTCATGGACAAACGAGGATTCAGTCTAGTCTCTATGAAGCCATGTGTTACATTATAAAAACACAATTGACACGCATTTGAATTTGTTTGCCACACCAACCACCCAGATTAATCAATTTCAGAAACATTGAAAGTGTCATTTCTAAACAATGTCTGTAAAGCATTGATAGTATAGTTCGTCTGAGCACGCCACTTTTCGTAGTCCGCTAAGGACGGAATGGATGAGATATTTAAATTCTTTACAGTGGTCAAGCAAAAACAAGTAGTTTGGTACACTGTATCATTTCAAAATAAAATTTGAGTTGGGATCAGGCAGGCACAATATAATGCTTCAGTTCCCTGAACCTGCCAATGTTTAGTGCCCCAAATTGACTTTAACTCGATGGTCTCTTTCCAGTGATCATAACCCTGTGTTGAGAGTTGAAGTTTGAATTAACAAGGCGGCCCCCTAAAAAAGTTTATTTAACAGGTCAGGGAACAGGGGGAAAGACAATCAAAACTACAAAAGTGATACTCCCTCTAGACCTGAATTTCTTTAATTTGCGGCTTCTCAAAGCTCTAAATAAGGGCATAAAGAACATTATCCTCCACACAAAATACTTAGTTCTTATTACAAATTTTATTTCATTTTTTTCTTTTTTTGATATTTCACAATATAAAACAAATTATATATATTTTCAGTTATTATCACAATGTTTTACAAAAATGTGACTGTCATGATTGTTCAGGTGATGATGTACATATAATACAGTTGATTTCAACACCTGTAAGGTCACAGTTGACTGAATAATATCAATATAATTCAACACACCCCCACACACACACTCACACCTCTCTCCACTCTACAACCATATCCCTTGCACACAGTACACTCACACTCTACATTCCAGAACAACACTGCATGCACAGAAGGAAAGATCCGGGTGATAAAATCAACCCTCTGTTGCTGTGCTGGTAGCTGGGGTGTCGCACTCTCTTTTCTGGTCGAGGTACGTTTCAATGGAAAGATTAATTGTAAACCATCTTCTTCAGGAACTGTTATTTTATACTTTATAACGGGTGGAAGGAGGGGGGGAATAAATCTGTAATTGTAACGGAGAGAATAATTAGTCTTTGCTTATTTTACAGAAGCCCAAGGAGATATCTTACATTTCTCCTAATATATATCTATGTAACAAGCGAATGTGCCACTCCAAAGCATTTTCATGGAGAATGACCTCCATTATGTGAGGTTAGTGGAGTTCATGCTCAAACTAAAGTGAAAATAAAAATAGAATAGGAAGGATTTAAACACCTTGGAAAGGAAATAAAATAGAGTAGAGCAATTATAAATTCTCTATTGAAAACTGTACACATTGGTATGTTCATATTAGTAAGTATCCCCTTGAAAATGTAGGCCTCATGCAATATGCTCAGTTTGGCCAAAACAATGTTCAGAAACAAAGAGCTCAGAATATTTTCATACATCATATTATATAGTAATAGATATTTTAGAATTTTTATTTTAAAAAAAAGTTAGCAGGCAAAAGCAGACAAGAAAAGTTATATTAGATTATGCATCTATTGTGTGTTCTCCTTTACCTTAATCTAGGGCATACTTCTGACAATCTGAAATAAGAGTAATGCTAATTACCTGTGACTGCTGTATAAGTCGATTTCTATGAGAACACTAGTACACTGAGCAGGCAATTGATTGTGTCTATACATGTACTGAACTTGGCTTCACGGAGTAGAGTCTTGCAATTATCTACAGGTGATATAAAACAACAAAGACAGGTCTATCTGTTATATCATAGTCATGATACTCATATGTCTAATGCTCTAGTATTATCGCCTCTATAAGTTAATTCACATTCGTTACCTTTTTTCCTTGGTCTCCTGATACACATTTGGGGTCCTAGTGGAAATCGACGCAACTGTTTAGTTTGTGATACTTAATATTCTCAACAAGATGCTGTGGGTGTTCTCGCACGGACAACCTATACATCTGGAGTGATAGGATCGGATTCTTGCCTACCTAGTTATCTCCAAGAATCCTCTCTGGTTGCCAGGATCTTTTTATCTGCCAAATAGTGTAGAGGGGACGAACACAATTATCAAAATATATCTACCAAAATTAGATTTCATTTGGAAAGGACCACTGACTCTGAATCTAAAATTTGTAAGATTTTATTATAATCAAAAACAGCTGAACATACAAACACCTCAGTACAAGGTGTAAAAGGTAAATAGGCACTAACACAAAAGCAAGCCTACGCAAAATTCTCATTCGACTTAAGACAAAGAGAATCATTGATTCCAAAAGCATCAAGAAAATAATTGTTAGGCTAATATCTATTTTAGGAATCATTAGTCAAAAGAAAAACATTTCTGTCTCTACACTGCCTCTAAGGTGACATCTCTACATAGCATTCCCATCCCAGGTAAGAGATCAAGAAAAAGGTGTCAGAAGTGAAGACTTCCTAAGAAGTACGTTCACTTAGTCATAGCTCGATCTAGGATGCTCCTTCTAGCTTCCCACCTAAACCTCTTCTGCTCAACCCACGGGGCACTGTCCCTAATACAAAACCCCAAAATCATAGAACACGCCCTTCGGCACACCTCTTCGGCCAGGTCTTCTTTCGGTAGTTTTCCATCAGAAATTGTCTGTCCTCCAACGTCCGTTAGCTTGACCTTGGGTCCCAGGCACCTTCCTCGCTGAAAGTAACTTCTCCACATTCCAATGCACTTCCCTGTTGGCTTCTCACAGCATCCTAACTCCTAAAACAAAGACCTATTCTCGCTAACGAGCTAAATGTCCTTGCACCTGCAACAGAAACATGGGAACGAGAAAACCAGCTCACATCTTTAAGATTTTACATTTCCCTGAAACCCAAAGCCTTTGCCAAGGGAACCATTTTCGGACTACAACATTAGCTAACATAAGAAATGAACAGGCCTTCTCTTCTAACGTATATGCAGTCAGGCCTTTACAAAATTAAACACTCTATTAAATCACACTCTAAGCATTAGTTTATCATTCTCATATGTGTGAATAAGCAATCTACACGTATAACTGTAGCATAGCACAAGTTTAACCTAATACATTGCATTGTACGAAAACTAATCATTGTGCATTTTACTAAATACATTCAAGATAGCTTGCAACGTTGATCCTCACAAGAGCGTTATTACATTTCCAATCACCTCTATGTTAAACGATTACAGCAATACATTTCTATGGCACTTCTAAACATACATTGATTAATATGCGGGTGCTGACTAATGGTGAATATGATGCACCCCTACAAATTTCAAAATCTCATAACGCTCTATCAGTTGAAAGCAATGTAATGATTAGGGTAGCCTGGTCTACCTATTATCCCTATTTATTGACACTGAAGTAGTTTGCCTCTATGCGGCGTACAGCGTCGGGAGCAACATGGGTAAATCGCATACCTCTTAGTTAACTTCTCCTTGTCAAGGGTAATTGTCCTCGCTGTCTATGCAACGTCCATATTACTTATGTGGCTTCCGGAGTGTTGCCTCCAGAATTTCTTCTCTTTATACATATCGTTCCTAGTGCGAGCTACAATGCGTGCGGAGAGGAATAAAAGTAAATAAAGTATTGTTCAAATTGCACTTGCCACAATGTGTGCTGAGAGTAATAAAAGTAAATAAAATGTTGTTCAAATTGCACTTGGGGCACTATTTGATTATACGTCTTCTGTTGTCCACCTAATGAAGTACGGATATTTTGAAAATCAAGCTCCCTGATAACGCAAACGGCTACTTTTGTATGCCAACAGTATTATGCTTTTTTAAAAAAGTTGTACATCCTCTAATAACCTACTACTGACCTATGGGTACTTTTAAAACAAAAAAAAGACTCCCCTTGTCGACGTCAATGACTGCTTGTATATGTGGACCCAGTGACAAATATACAAGTCGATATTGTGCTCTTAATGCCAGATTGCAGCAGCTGCTGGTTGATTTAAATTATACTAGCCATATCTAAATCTTGGGGAGATTTTTGCTAGTCTCGTACTCCCATCTATTAATTTGAGCGACAATCATGTTACCCGGCCCACTGTCGTGTTGCCAGCGTTAGAGGCGTTAAGAGTTCTGGGTTCAGCCTCAGTGCTTACCTCTCATTTGACGATCGCTCGCGGCGTTTCCTTCTTCTCTGGGCAGCTATCAGAAGAATGTTCTCCTCACGCATCTGTTTGATACCCCATGTGCAATCAATGCGTGGCTCCCAGTCGTGTGTGGCTGCTAATTAAGTTGACATCATTTCCGGGTCAAACGAAACTAATCGTAAAGAATACTACTATATCTCTTAGAAAAACGCGCCATGTTGGACTAGTGTTTTATGTATTAATCAATAACATAATTTTCCCGGTCGCTCGAAGCAGATCGCAAGGTGTAGTTCTGTATCTGTTAAAGAAACGCGCCATATTGGACTGATATTTTAAGTATCAGTAGATATTTGAGAATCGCAGTACTTCTATCGATTTATTTTAATTTTTACAGCTTGTCATTCATAACAAAAAAGAGGCTTTTGCCCTTTGTACATCTGAAAACCTTATATACGGTATTAGGTTATAACGCTTATTTGCCAGCACGACATATTGGACTATTGTTTAAAAAAGCGGTCGACATATAAGGTTCACATTGCTTTTCTGGTCTTATCAATGTGATGTTGTTTGGCAGCCGATAGTTCAAGACTATGGTATATACATCTGTATACTGCCATAGGTTAGAAGTGTGGGTCACTACTAAAGCAAAAAGGAACCGGTACGGGAACTATGTACGGTGCGTTATGGCAGCCATCTTGAAATAAATAGTATTGGAGATAAGCCCTTTATTTCCTCTTAATACGATACTCCATGAACAGCTGATAAGACGCCCCTAACTATTTACATCACTAACATAGTGAATAAATAGGTGGATACGCAGAACACTCTCTTTAAGTACTAATAAGAGGGATCATCGAGTGCACAAATGCTGAATAAGCTGCAGATTTCTAATACCTCTGGTCTAGAAGCTATTAAAAATAAGGATATATATATGTTGGCTCTCTTGATGTCAAAGAAGTTCATAGACATTATAAGATCTTGTGTATTATAGATATCATCCATACCCCTCATCATAATACCTTGAACTCCTTGGTCTCAATATGAGATCATTATTGCTCATCATATCAAAATCGTCAAGTTACCTGCCAGACTATCTCCTCATTCAGACCCTCTTTGACTGAGTTGAGGGTATAAATCCAAAAGGTTTCTTGACATTTCTGTACTTCATCGATGTTTTTTCCAGGGATGCCTTTTATTTTTTCCAAAATAAGCCATCTGAGCTCGTTTTCATTATGATTTAGGTGGATACAGTGTTGAACCATAGGGGACAAAACTTTCCGAGTTATAATAGCTGATCTATGTTCACTGTACCTGATTCTGAACTCACGGCTTGTTTCTCCTACATACCCTTTGTGACAAGGGCAGAGGATAAGGTACACCAAATTGTGGCTTCTACAATTTGTGAAGTCTCTTAGTTTTCCCTTCTTGCATTGGCATTCCCAAAATTGGGTAACAACTGCAGTGTCACATGCCACACACGTGCCACATTTGTGATTTCCCAAGATGGGGGGACCTGTGATAGTTGTTTGTCTCTCTTGTGGGGTCTGTCTTTCCCTCGTGTACATCAAGTTGTCCTTGAGATTTCTGTTTCTCTGGTAGGCTACAATGGGTTTCTGTATGATTTCCTGGTCCTCTTTGGTATTTAAAATGTGCCAATTTTTATTCAACACATTTTTGACTTTGAAGTTCAAAGGTGAATGGTATGACACAAACCAAGTTGTCATTTTTGGGGCGGATGTTACCTGCCAGGAGAGCCTAACGGTTGTAGTAGCGCACCCTTTTATAGGCTGTCCTGATAAGACGTTTAGGGTATCCCCTCTGTAGTACTCTTTGCTTCAGTTCTTCTCCATTTTTATCATAGTCTTCAATGTTTGAACAATTATGTCTAATCCTTAAAAATTCTCCAAAAGGAATTGAGTCTTTTTGACAATTAGGGTGTTAGCTATCATCTGTTAAGATCGTATTCTTGGCTGTAGGCTTGCGGAAAAAATTCACCTGGATTTCTTCCGCTTCGCCATTGATGACTATATCCAAGAATTCCACTGACCTTGTACTTTGATGGCATGTAAATCTCAGGTTATCATCGCTAGCATTAAGCCATTCAATGAACATTAGAAGGTTAGTTTAATCTCCTCGCCAGATGAACAAAAATATCATCACTAAACCTATGCCACCTATGGACATTCTCATAAAATGGGGCCATTTCGTTGAAGACATGTTTCAGTTCATGTTCTCCCATATATATATTAGTCACACTAGGGGCGCAAGATGCCCCCATACTGGTCCCCTTGATTTGGTGATACAACTTGCCAAGTCAAGTCAAAAGATACTTTATTCGACAAATCAATGCCATAAAAGCGAACATATAGGAGGAAACATTTCATCAATAAAAAGACATTGCTTTACAAATGACATTTAAAATTTTAAGTTTTGTAAACCAGAAGATAAAGTTAAAATTATTGGATAGAGCAGAGGGTTTCATACAAAGTGCATAGTGCCAAATTCATATTACTATATACAAGAAACAAGTTCAAATTCCTAACTGGGGCAGATGATAAAGTATAAAATATCGAATACTAACTGGTGGAGTACAAAATACTACATTCACATTATCATAAACAATTGGACAAATATTAATATTTAAGAAGTTAATTTTAGTACTCACAGAATAGTAGACACTACAATTAAAAATTACTAAATAGAACAGGGGGTATCCAGTGACGCGCAAAATGCTGTAATATAAAGTGCAACATGCTAAATTTACAATTTAAATAACAGTAAACATTCAAGTAATCATGATTACATAAACAAAAAAGATGATTTGATAGAAATTGTTAAAATGACAACTTTTTTCTACATCTAATGGCTCCTGATAAAAAACTTGCAACCCCAAAACAGACCATAGGTGAAGATAGCACTTGGAGGTATAGCAAAGCGGGCCTAACTTGAAGAAAATGGCAATCTTTAAGAAGGGGAAGTATAAATCTTTTACGCAGCTGAGCATAAAAATCACAGAAAAAGATAAAATGTAAGGTATCTTGTTCTGAAAAATCATCACAAGGACAAGGTTTACGAGTACCTTGTTTCGAAAAACCTTGTGGGACAGCTAAAAACCAAGGGATCAAGTGTAATCGAAATCTTGTTAACAGAAAACGATGAAAAACATTATTTACAATAAGTAAATATGGTTGGACTTGATTATGCAAAGGTAATGTGATATATCTTCTAACCGTTGGTTTTATTAGCTCCTTTTCCTCCCTTTGGCCCTGTTGCTTCTCCAAAAATTGTGATTTAATGGCTCTAATTTTAGATTTGCTCATCCGTTTCGGCCTGTTATATAAATCTGGGCAACCTAGCCATTTAGTTAGGTCCATTATATACTTCAGCCATGGAATATCCAAGGCTCTATCCAAGGCTATACAATCCATGATTACCAATTGGTTTAGTTTTGTGCTGGGGCTAGCCCAAACTCTGAGCCAACGTAGCAAAGGGGCTATCGCTATCTCATCCTCAATATACCCCACCCCAGCCTCTTCATGTAAAATAAACGCTGGGGTGGTGGAAGGTACTGCCAAAAGTTTACGTAAAAACTTATCTTCGGCTCTTTGAATCTCTTTACCTTCCTTATAGCCCCAAATATCACAACCATAGGACGCCATGGGGATACACTTTTCTTTATACATTTTCAACAGGGCGGGTAAAGGTTTGGTTCCTAGCTTCTTTGCAAAATTTAGGGTAGCCCCCGTTGCTCTGGTCAAGGTATTCTTTTTTTGTATAATTTGTGCTCCCCACGACCCACGGTCATCAAAGAGTACCCCCAAATATGAAAATGTTGGGACTTTTGTTAGTTCGACCCCCTTGTAATGAAATTTGAACTTCGGGGGTTTTCGGGAGCCAATAGACATTATATGTGACTTCTTAAAATGTATTGATAGATCTAAAGAGCCCATAAAAACTATAAAACCATCTAGTAATCTTTGGAGCCCCACAGCTGTTCTTGCAAGTAAAACCGTATCATCTGCATATAACAATGCGGGTATTTTCTTGTCACCAACCCTAGGGATAGCTATACAGCTAGTTGTTAAAAAATCCCCCAGCTTATTTATATACAGAGAAAAAAGGAGGGGGGCCAGTATACATCCCTGACGTACTCCCCTCTTTACATCCCAAGGCCTTGTCAAGTCACCATTTTTATTATATCTAACTGCGGCCGTGTTTTTTTCATGAATCGTGAATAAAAAAGCCACTAACTGTGGTTCAAGGCCCATATCCCTTAAAATTAGCCATAGTTTGGACCTATTTACGCAATCAAACGCTTGTGTCAGATCCATAAAAGCCAAATGTAGTACTCCCTTTTTGGCAATCGCATACTTTCCTATGACTAGATGTAAGTTAAGACATTGGTCCAGAGTCCCTTTGCCTGAACTAAAACCATATTGTAGATCAGAAATAACGTTTAACGGTCTAGCCAAGCCGTCAGGCGCTCTAGAATGACTTTGCCCATAATTTTAACAGCAGAGTCTAAAAGAGAGATCGGCCTATAAATTATAGGGTCGTCTCGTGCACCTTTTTTAAAAATAGGGACAATGACTGTCTTTCCCCAGGATGACGGGAGACTTTGTGAACACGCCGCGTTAAAAACATGTGCTAAAATTCTCGACCAAACACTAGCGTCAGCCTTAAACAGGTCTGCTGGGACCCCATCGGGGCCCGGAGCCTTTCCCCCCGCTGTGGATAAAATTGTGTTATAAACGTCCTCTACGCTAAAAATAAGTTCTGCACTAATATGCTCAACCTCCACGGGCTCTGTAATCTCCTCTATACTGGCATTATTAAAAATACGGCTAAAGTGCGAAACCCATTGGTCATCTGAAATTAAACACTCTTTATTTAAATTTCTGAAATCAGAGAGGAAAGGTCTATTGACTACTGACCAGAAATTTGCGCTATCTTTTAATACGCATGCTTCGCTCAGGGCTTCCCACACCTGCTCTTTTAACTGGTTCTTTCTGTTTTGAATAGCCAATTTGTAGGCCGTCCTTTTAGCTCTAATTTCTATTGTATCTCTGGGGATACGTTTGATGGCCTGTAAAAGCTTCCTATGAGTTTTAGAACAAGAGCTAGCAAACCATCTTTCGGCCTTCGAACAGCTGACCTTGCTCACAACAGTAAGGTCTTTGGTGATACAATTTGCCTTTAAAATCAAAGTAATTATTCTTTAACACAATTTCTAAGCATTCCAGTATGAATGCATCAGGCCTATCACCAGGCGTTCTGCCTAGGAGGGTAGCTACAGCCTCTATGGCCTGTTGTTGAGGTATGTTTGTATACAATACTTTGATGTCTAATGTCACCAAAATTTCATGGTCAGGGTCGTACATTGCATGTTCTAATTTGCTAATGATGTCCCCTGTGTCTCTGATATATGACTGATATTTAGTGGTGAGCGGGCACATGAATGTATGTAATGCCCTGATTTAGAGCTTTGAGAAGCTGCAAAAGAAAGAAATTCAGGTCTAGGGGGAGTGTCACTTTTGTAGTTCTAAAAGAGTAGAAGTAAATTAATTTAGTGTGGGTCAATATAAATTTAGATTGAGATGACAATTGTAGTTTAAAAAAATAAGGATTCCGGATTAGATGTGTCATAATCAGTAAAATATGTGAATTTATCCCTAAGAGTTTTAGAACTCCCCTGTACAGGAGTAGGACAATGTTCCCATTGAGTGTAATTAAAAACTGGTCTTAACGTGTTTGTTTTATGCAAAAAATAATGCCCATGATGTTGATAACAAAAGAGATTAGCATAATTGGCAGAATTTAAATACAAGTCTTCAGCATCAAAAGCAGCATAATATTTTAAATCGGAAAACAATGCATGTACTGCTTGCACACCCCAATCGTCAGAATGTATATCCTGTGTTACCACATCTCTTAATGAGATGCAAAATACATATGGCCCCGTTAGCACCTCAGTCAGACCGTGAATTTCGAAAGCTACATTGTCCCAAACGATGCCTTCTGCAACTGGGAATGCTGAAATGTTCACAAGTGTTTGAGCACGTTTCATGATATGGGACAATGTGTGAGGGGCCAGAATTCCATCGACCAAGTTCACAGCAGAGCGTTCAGGCAAATAATGACCATTGATGAGTAAAAAGAACACTGTCACAAATCCAATTGACATGAAGAAGAAAATCATGATAAGGACCAACCAAATGTAGGCCCATGGAGGGACCAAGTAAGTCTTTTTGAACCAAGAGAAGAAAATACTTAATTTAGTTGGCGGGACTGCCAAACTCGATGTCGAGGAGGATGAGTCAGAGGAGAAGCTGGAATGAGCTTCAAAATAACCACTTGTCATTCTATTAATTAGAGGTGGCAGTACCGGGTCCGCCTGATGTTGTCGAGGACTCGTCGGCACTTCAATCGTGGACTCATCTGTGGAATATGTGTACTCGACGTCCGTATTGGAAGATGGAGGCAGGACGGGTGAAAGGACAATTACAGTGTCCATCACTTCCTTAGCCACACAAGCACCAGTGGAAGAGGATGAAGCCAGAGGATTCAACGAAATTGCGTTGCACAAAAACAGCCGGCGTGACACTATTCAGAATCGGCCACACAGTGTACCTTGACATTATCCACTGAGATGTATGTGTTGTCTTTGCGACCAGGTAAAGGGAGTAATATGACTGTACGAATACCCTTCAGTCCGAGCACTGGAACCAGTGCACGATAAGAAGGAGCAAATTCTTTTTTGTTCTCCAGCTTTTCTCGTACCAGATCTCTGATTTTGGGAAGCCAGCCGGCAACTGGAATCAGCAGTGCAGCAGTGGAAGAGGGTAAATGTTCAGTTACATAGCTGTCACGGGTCATTTGTAGATCCTGTAACACAGTAGAATGATTATCTACGTCAAAGGTTGCAGCAGCCGCCACAACGTCTAGACCATCAAGGTCTTGCACAAACATTTTAATGCCAAAGAGCATTTCGTATGGGGTCCGCCCACCCAGAGATCTTTTAGGGAGATTATTGAGTGCATGTTGAACCCCATACAAGTGGGCCAGCCAGTTCCTGCCAGTAACTAAGATTCCAGCTGTCAAGGATTGCTTTAAGTCACGTTCATTCGCTCCACAATTGAATTGCCCTCAGGCCTGTATGGAGACGAAAACTGCACCAGCACCCCCATTGACTTCATCGCATCCTTGTATGCCTGAGAGGCGAACGCTGGACCTTGGTCAGAATGGAAGGTACCACAGGCAAACATTCCGACAAAAACAGGCAAATCCCTGATGACATTTCGAGCGTCAGCACTGCTTTGTGGCCAAACCCAAAGGAATCTAGTGCACAAATCAACTGCAACAAGTATATATTTATACGCAGTATCAGAAGAAAATGGATCGCAGTGATCAAGATATACACAGCCAAATGGTTGATTAGAGATACATAACTGTGTTTGAGGTGGGCGTGTGACCGGAGACGGCTTAATTTGTTGACAAATGGCACAAGAAAGTACAAAATTACAGGCCTGGTTATATAAACCACGCCACCAGTAACGTCGCTGTAAAATAGAGACCGTCGCTGACACCCCGGCATGTGCAGAAGCCATGCCTTTGTATGCGGCTTTGCTCAAAGTAGGTCTGCGGTCCAAGTTGGGATTCAGCCGATCACCAACCAAAGGAATCTTAGTATAAGGAACCTGTTCAGGAGTTATATGATAAGAGTATTTAGAGGGGAAACCCTGAGGATAAACAGTTCCCTCCCTCGTTGCAGATACCGCTGCCAAAATATACTTATCTCCTTTAGTCATGGATCTTGTAACTGCTGCTACGGAACACGTGGCTACTGCAGACTTGGCCGCTTCATCAGCCAAAGAATTCCCAAGAGCATATGCTCCCACACGCTGATGGCCAAGAGTATGGATAACCTGTGTGAGGGGCAGACGTTGTTTAAGGTCTGCCACTCAAACCCAAAGCGTCTTATGCTTATTTGCACTGCCTTTAGAGTCTCTATAGTCATTTTGAGACCAAAAGAATAAGTTGTCATTGTAAGATTAAACACAGTAATAAGAATTGCATACAATAAGAGTATTCACATTAGGATCAGCAAACTCGAGATCAAGAACAAGAGCATGCAGCTCCACCAATTGTGCCGTACAGTCTCCAAGTGCCTGAGTATGCACTATGGAAGACTTAAACTCTCCATTTACAATTGAGCTAGCGACAATTGTGCAAGCCGCTGAATAAGCGTCTTTCGAGCCGGTGGCCGGTTGAGCTGAGCCATAGGTATAAATTATACATTCAAACTCATGTAAAGGAAGCAACGACAATGGAGGAGGATGAACATGATCATAGTCTAAAAACTCCTGATAAACGTGACATCTGAGGATATCAAAGACGTAGCCTATTGTATCCAACGGGGAGGTAGTGCCTTCAAGTTAGGTACACTTGCTTAAGTCACGGCCTCTAAAGCAGGGAAGGGCGTGACCATAAAAATGCATTTACCTTGCGCCAGTGAGCGTTCTTTCAGAACCGCCATCTGCAACGCCGTCAAAAATGTTTCAACAGTGGAAAAACGCCTTTCAGCTGCAGTGTATAAATGTGATTTATATGCAATAGGTACTGTGTCTCCCTCATTGAATGTCAAGTAAGTGAAACCCACTGTCCCTGGAACTATACGTATCACCGGGTTCGTGGTGTTATCACGCGTCAACAAGTAATTAGTTGCAAGCATGTCAGATTGCAAAGAATGTAAGATAGTAGTATGTTCTGGATGACAGCTGGCAGAATAATATGTAGGTTGCATCAATGCATAAAGAGGTTTGATAGCATAATCGGGAATGTATGTCCTCCCGAAATTCAAGAATCCCAGCAAGGACTAAAGTTTCTTCAGTGTAGACGGGGTTGCAATTGTGCACATTTCTCCAAGAAGTGGGGTGCGAGTCCCTATCCTTGATTATTGAGCTCATAGCCTAATAAGAGTACCATCAAATGGGCGGTGTGCGATTTTGCAAAATTAAACTCGATCCATAGTCGGCAAAGGACAAAATAATATTGTCGACTCGGACTAGATGCGGCATAAGCTCGTCGTCCGTCAGGTAAATGTCATCAACGTACAAGAACGCATCTCGGTCTATGTCGTGTAACAGAGACACAACACGTTTTATAATATTCTTTTTTTTTGCAAAAACAATTTTTATTGCATAATTCAAGTACCATAGCCATCTGCAATAACCAGCATATCATTGGTCTTCTCCTAGTAACATACTCCAGTGCATAGTACAGTGCAGACCACTTCCAACTATCAACGCATTATCCCCCAACACTCCCCCAATACTAATACTCCCTCCCCCCACCCGCATGTCAGTGCACGTTTTATAATATTCTTATACCCCATAGGCAAACACGTAAATTCAGATGGCGGTAAATGGTGTCAAGTCACGACTCCAAGGTGCGAGATTATGACTGTAGAAACCATTGGAAACATCCAGTCTAGTTTTGTATTTTTTACGGGCAAGATTGTTCACCAGCGTAGAGCTGTGAGTGTTTTGCACTGCAAATGTGCGACAATGACTATTCAAATTTCGGTAATCCAATACAATCCGATATGAACCGTCAGGTTTTGATACCGTAGAGAGAAGATTATTCATTGGTGATGTACATGGTTGAATCACTCCTTGATACTCCAACTGTGTTAAAATGTCACAAACGTGAGCCTTAGCTTCACGGTTGATTGGGTATTGCGGTTGTGGCTGCGGCATGGATCCTAAATGTATCTCATGAGCCGGGGAATCGACATCCCAGCCCACCTGATTATGATATACCGCCGGGGCAAGAGTCACAGCCCACCCTGCTGCGAAAGCCTTGGCATGCTCCTCAGGGACGTAACGCGAAAAACTCAGAAGTATCATGTCCTCCCCTCTAGAAGCGGCCAACACAAAGGGTGGAGGCCAGTCTGCTTCCACTAACAAAATATCATACGAGGAGGTTAAACTCTCCCAGAAAAACCGCCTTGATTGGACGCAGTATATAACCTTCAATTTGGAAAATAATGTCATAGAGTCTATCCGGGGGGGGGGGGGGGGGGGGGGGGCGGGGGCAACCCGGGTATCTGCTGTTTCCACTGTAATAAATGTATCAGTTGCTGTCACTTTCAGACAGGGAAACAGTGCCTCTCGCACTATGGTAACCTCCGCTGGGCTGTCGAACAGAGTCACTGCCCATGTCCAGTCCTGGAGTCGCGTACTCACCGTCTGAGGCATATCTCGCTGTCAAAGCGGCAAACTTTTTCTTCTGATACGGGGGTCAGAAACGCGGCAGTTCCTCCTGTTTGGCTTTAACGTCAAACTGCCGAGGTTGATCTCGTCCCTGTTGAGGGCTCGGACCTTTGCCACGATCCTGGCGCTCCCTTCCACCGACTTGAGAGTCCGATGTGTCCTGTAAAGAACGAGGAGAGCGCTGATCAGGGACCTGAAAACTATCAGGAGTCTTAATTTACGCGCAGTCGCACAAGTCATAAGTATGCTCAGAAGACTCGGGTGTCGGTGAACCCACACGCGAACCCTGCTTCTGCTGTTGCTGCCCCTGTTTTTTATGTTTTGCGTTTGAGTAAAAGGCTTAACTCCCAGACTATTGCGGCCAATGGTTTTATAAGCCTTTGCAATAATCGTTGGCAATTCGCGTGGCTTGTCTGCATCTGGTACAGCCTCCAAGCGGTTTGCCACTTGAAAGCTCACAGGATCACTCTTGACATTGGCAAGGATCATATCAGCAACCACGTCGAACACCCCCACCAATCTCATTGCCAACTCTACTGCCGCTTCGGTACTGTGTTCCTATTGAACACGTTTTATCACAGAAGGGAGTACAGTCATGGAGGAAGTGCCCAAACACTTCGAATATACCGCCGTAAACACCTTGCCCCAGGTGTTACAATCAGCTAATTCGGGAATTAAGTCTTTAGGCAAACTTATAGTAAGAATCCTTTGTTTCTCCACAGGAGTGGTATTTGGAAAAACAGCCTCTAGGTGTCCAAATTTCTCAGCAAACCAATAAGGTAACTCATTCTTATTCTGTGGACGCATCACTGCATTAACCATAAGCTGGTTGATGGTCACAGCACCAGGACCCGCAGGTTGCGCTGCAACGCCAGGTGGCCCCACCTGAAAGTTGCGTGACATGAACTGAATGACAGCTCTATGCACACGTATCAAGGAAGTATGCAATACGCAGAGTTCTCCAAGCATTGCAATTGTCAGATAATGTGGGTGTGGGGTATACCCAGCCAAAACGGGCCATGTGGCCCCATCTATTGATAAAGGGCCTAAACGGACCGGCGTTATTGGGTGAACAAAGGTGCCATTAAACCATATTTGGTGTTGTCAAGCCGTGAGCGGAACTTCGAGAGCCCTATAAGGCTGATAAACTCAAGGAAGGGCCGTGGCAGTATATTCGTGAAACCAATTATCTGTTCCATCCACAGCCAGAAAGGTGAACCAAGAATAAAACACCTTGAAGTGGTAAGCTGCATCCGCTTCTACTATAAAAATGAGCGCAACAGCAGTATCAGGGACTCCATACTGAGTCAAATAAGCTGTGACTGCCACTCGATTAGGCGGTGTAATATCAACCGCCATAACGAATAACAAAGAACAACAACCTAAAGGGTGGCAGCGCAATAACAGGTGAAGAATAAAGAGAAGGAACCTTTTAAAACTTCAAGCTTGAAAGAACCTATAAAACATCAATATAGGAGGTTGCACTGTCACAGCTGTCTCTGGAAACAGAAGTGAGGGGATTGTGGACAAGCACAAGCACTACTCAAGAGTCTCGCAGATAACAATTAGACCAAACGTTGGCGGCGCCATGTTGCGGGTATTCTGTACCTACACAGAACTATGCGCAGGAAAACAGGACCTCAGTGTATAGAGGAGTACCAACCTATCACCTAAGTACCGAAAATCCCCAAACCAAGTGTGTGTTAAAACAACATGCATCCCCGTAATATCAAAGCACGAGTCTCCAGCATTGCAGCTGTGTTTCGCATGTTATATCTAGGTACTAGGGACTGACCAGAATAGAATAACAAGGGGCATTGTTTATCGACCTTGTTCAACGTGTTCAGACTAAACTCCAATAACGCAGCAGAGAACGTGGAAAACAGACAGTTCTCATGTGAATAGCAAAAACAGAGTCTTGCAAAATAAAGTAATGTAATAACGTGCGCAAAAGCAGCATCATGGCAGCAAAGCTCATGCTAACTTAGCAATGTCGACAATGTCCCTGAGGGCCATATAACAACACCACTACGCTCTATACCACTGCAATATACAATACTCTACACCTCTGCACTCTACCCTGCACCACTCCATTCTACATTCTACACCACTTCACTTCACTCTGAAACAGTCTACTGTGTGCCACTGCACTATACGCCACTGCACTCTACTCTGCACTACTTTACTGCACTCTAAACCACTGTACTTTACGCCACTGCACTCTATGCCACTCTACTCTGCTTCACTGCACTCTACGTTAATGCACTCTGTACCACTTTACTCAAAACCAATGCATTCTACACCACTGCACTCTACACCAATCTACTCTGCACCACTGTACTTTATGCCACTTAAGTCTAGGCAGTTCTACTCCACTCTACAATACTCTCCACCATTCTACAACACTACTACACTCTACAATGTTCTAAGCAACTCCCGGTATGCCATTCCATGCCACTTTACTCCATGCTGACACACTACTCCAGTCTACGCCACTCCACTCTTCGCTACTCGACTCTACAACACTCTACTCAACTCTGTGCCTTTCCACTCTTCTACACTACTCAACTCTGTGCCACTCCACTCTACGACAATCTACTCTGCTCTATACCATTCTGCTCTACAACACTATACTCCACTCTAAACAACATTCTCTGCACCACGCCACTCTGTTCTACACCATTCCACAACACTCTATGCCACTCCATGACACTCTGCGCCACTCAGCTCTACTCCACTCTGCCTTTCCAGGCTATGACACTCTATTCCCTCCACGCCACTCCATGAGGCTCCATGACACTCCGCTTCACTTCACTCCACGCCACTCAACTCTACGCCACTCCATAAGACTCCACTCTACTCTACGAGTTTATAAATATAATTCATTACTCTGCTTATATTGTTCAATTTTTCAAACTGTCACAGACCCCCTGAGTAGGTGTTGCAGACTCCCAAGGGTTAATTGATTACAAGTTATGATTCGCTGATCTATGCTTTTCAACACATATGTCCAGCCGCTAGGTAAGCTGATCCGGCACTTCAGATTTCAGGTGATGTCATATGCCGATGACATCCAAAACTCCATTCATTTTAACAACATGGTTTCTGATTCAGTGTTACCTTTCAAAGAATGTACGTTCGCAATGCAGGGCTGAATGGTTGTCACTTCCTTAAGTTGAATGGCAACAACATAGAAATCTTCATTACGATATGAGGCTCTGTCCAGCGGTCCAGGTTTCAATTGCCATCATCTCTGGAAGCCTTTCCCTCCACAGTCAAGGAAAAGAAAAAAAATGGGCTTTTGATTAGATAATTATCTATCTCATAAAGCACAGATCCAGAAAATCTTAAGGAAGATTCTTCCATTCTTTCAGTGGAACAACTAAGCTAGAGGGATCAGCGCATTTAATCTCTCTTATCTGGACTATGGGAATGCTTAATATCTTGTTATATCAGAGCATCAATCATCAAAATCAGAGACTTTAAAACATGTTATTATGTCTTGCAACAGGTCTGAGGAAATGTGACCATGTCTCTGAGGCATAACAGGCTCTCCACTGGCTTCCTGTCACGAAGTGGATTCAGTTCAAAGCCGTGTTACCAGTCCATAAATGTTATCCTCCTTGATCACTAACTACACTCTACCCAGACCTCTTGTGGCTGGTTCTTTGTCATTTTTCCAGAACACTGTTGTCCATAAGCAGGAGGTAGCTCTTTCAGCTTGCTTGGTCACAGAATTTGGAGCAACCTGACATTGGAGCATTGCCGGACTACCTTGCACCACGTTTTCACAAGCTTCAGAAACATTCCCCTTTCGTTAACCTAAGTTATTTTAGTCTGGTTTCCTTTGCTCCTTATTTATTATGCTGTCGCATTAGGTTCTAGGCCTTAGATAACTTCAGGCAATAGCATCATTTTACAAATGAATAAATAATAAAGGACATTGTGGGGAGAATGAAGAAAAGAAGGAAAGCAATGGAAAGAGAAATGGAAAGGGGGATTGAGGAACATGGGGTGATTGGGCATGGGAAGTGCGAGTAAGTAGGGTGAAAGGAGGACAGACCTTACCCTTTACTCATGCTTTCTTTGTTGCTTCAGCCCCTCCCTCACATTAAACTCGCTTTGAGAAGAATGGGTGGGTGAAGCGACATAAATGTAGTGTGAGAAGAACTGTGGTGTGTTATGGAAAGATTGAAAAAGGATGGAACTGTAATTGGAAAATGGGGTCCTGTCTTCTACTGAGAAAGGTGAATGTAAATGAACATAAGAATAAGAAGAAAGGAAGCAGTGTGTGGAGGAAGCGTCTTTATTATGTAGTGACAAAGTTGAATATAAGGTTAGTGAAGGAGAGTTTGTGTAAGGCGAAATATTGTGAGGGTAAAGAGGAGTATTAGGCAAAAGAGAAAGACCACAGCCCTCCATCGTAAGGTGAACTTTATAAAAATGGACAAATTATGGATGTTATTTGTAGGGGCAAGTTTAACCTAATTTCAGCCGAAACGTTTTGAATCCTGCAACTACTGTATTGGTATGGTATGGTATGGTATGGAAGAGGTTAGGAAGGGAGCAATCAAAAATAAGACACAGATTGTACATGACTCTCATTATACAACAAGTCAAAATGGGTATTTTTATATTTTATTCTTTAATATAAATAGATCCAAACCATCACAAACATGCCTATATGTTGCACTGTGAATAAGAATTAAATTGTGAAATTACTTAAGAGGTTTGGTCTACAAAATGGATGAGAGTGATAAAGGCCTCCATGTGTTTCCAATATAAAGAAAGCATCTATATAATAATTACTCTATGGTATTTGACCCTCGTTCACCTGAAGGCAATGTTCAATACTTCAAATTTGTTCTGGAAAGGTTTTACTGCAATTGGCATAGTGTTGTATATGTGGTGGTCCTGCTCCGCTTCCCCCCGCCCCCCAAATAGTGTCATGCTGGAAAGAGATTCTATTGCATGTAAATGTCATTACAAATATCGAATTAGAAATGAATCCCTTGGTACTCTCCCTGGGTGACACTGATGAAGAAGGGACCTGCCGTCTAATGGCAATTACAGGATGTCAATTGTCTTTTCCATACTTGAAGCTCCTTGACCCATGCACGGTTGCTCTATGGTGTTTGAGATTATATAGACAAAGACCAAAAAGATGGCTTTATTTTGTACTTATGCTAAAAGGGATAGGAGTGCAATAAGCAATGGAAAGTATATGTCCATGAGAATTTGTCAATCATGTGTAGAATTACCTTTTCCTCAAGTTCTGCTGGTGTACACAAATCTAATTGAATGGCTATAATATGTTAAAATTACTGAAGTTATACAATCATATGCTCTGTATGACATGCATAGGGTTTATTCTTTGTGTGCTTTAACATTGTGCCTGCCTCTACCATAATTGTTAGCTCCAAGGAACATTACACTGTACGTCAACTTATGTTTTATGCACCTACTTAATGTCTGTATTCAGATCTTAAATACAGTTGTTAAAAAAAAGATGGAAAAGACAAGAATAGGACTTGTCAGAGGACAGAAATTAAGTTAATTTGCAAAAAAATGAAATACATTAAAACAGCCCAAAAGACACTGATAAAAATATGTTCTCACATCACTTTACCTTGAAATAAATCTTTAAGTTAGAGTTAGTTGATGGGTTTTTCATCAAATTCATTTGAACAGCTTGACGTTCTCATTTTGGGTAATAACTTTAAAATGCATTTTAAATCAGCCCCACAGGATTAGAATTATGAACTGTGAGGGGTTTACTTAAAAAAAAAAAATAGTTAGAAAATTAGTTACAAAACACATTCATTTTTGAATCACAATAAATACAATATATTAAAAAGATTTTTTAATTGAAAATATTTCCATACATTAAGAAATTTTACATAATTATTAATTCTCAATGCACATTACACCAGCATAGGTTTCTGCATTTTTTCCTGACAATCTTTAAAAATCGGTCATTGTGTCTACTTCCAGTGTTGCATATTTAAGGAATGCGCAATTGGCATAACAATAAATATATTTTTTTTTTTTGAGAAATGGAACCAGTTTGAGTGTATCTTGCAGCCTAATAATATTATAAACAGATTTGATTTAATATATTGCAGCTTAAAACTGATACATTTGAAAATGTCACCAGAGATTGACTAAGACAAGGAGAGCCCCCAATCATTTGTCACCAGTCATCTAGCACATTTTCTGTCACCTAAAACAAAATGGTGAAGGACCGGTGTGATGCTTATTGAAGAGTGCAATTGCTTCCATCTAGAATAAATGTTCATTTGTCTTAAGTTAGGAGTGAAATAACTATTTACTAAAATAAAAAAAAATCAATCCATCCTTTCATTGGGATTTTATCCTGATCTCTTTTACCCATTTATTAAAGTCAATAATGTTTATGGATATCATGTTTAAGGAGTCTAAACCAGCTCCCTAAACCCTTTGTTAAGGTCACGAATAATGATTTAACTATATAATGTAAAAAGATTTTATTATGTACTACTAGGGGTGTTAAAATTATATAATCTGGTGAAACGTGACCCAATACCAAGATTGATTGTTAGTGCTATTCTGAATCTGTTCCAAGATTTCAATACTGGACTTGGTACAAAACCTGTGATTACCTTAAAGCCTATTTGTTCATATTTCTTAAGAGCACCTATCTCAAGACTGAGGCTCAGTTGTTTTAGGGTTTTTAGCATAGTGTACTCGCATGTCTCTTGAATGTGAATACAAATTAAAAGTTCCCCTTATGTGAGAGCCAGAGTTTGTGTAGATATCTGGTCTTTTTGGGCATCTCTTGATTTTACAAACACCGGTAAGTCAATTAACAGCTAATTAATCATTACATTCAAGATTGAATTATCATAATCAGTAAAACATACAGTACCATTATGAAGAGAAAAAATAATATAGTTTGAACCTGGGCAATGAAAATCTTCCTTATTCTTTATAAATTGCAGGCGTAATAATTTTAGACAGGGATGGTGGCCCCTTTAAATAAACATGTGATCTATTTGCATAAAAAAATCAGTTATAAACAGACAAAATATAAAGAAGAGACATCTTACTTAATGCCACACAATCCACAATGGAAATTGTCATCTCTGCATGAGATTCATAACTTTGTTGAGCAATCAAAGATGATTTAGCTTGAAAACATCTTTATAGTTATCTGTAATGTAAATTCCAAGATACCTAGCAAATATTTAGATTATATCTGCTACTTAAACTGACAGGTAAATTACCATTGGAGTTGTTAAAAAGAATTGTCTCAGTTTTATTATGCTCTACTCAACTTCCAAGTTTGGTACATTTTTAGATATTATTGAATGTGTGGGATATATTATTTATTCAGAATTTAAATAGAGGATCATATCATCAGCTTATCATTTTAATTTATCCACTCACTGGGTGGTTGAGTCCTATCATCTACATGAATTGAGATTTTCAAGGGTTCTATAAAAAGAGTGAAAGCAATGGTGACATAGGGCACCCTTGATGGGTGCCCTGAGTAACGTAATCATGCCCACCTGTTCTGAATTGATTATGATAGCAATACAAGTTTTGCAATACAAATTTTTAGTACATGAAGAAACTGAAATGGGAAATCAAATATTTGCAAAATCAGAAAAAAGTGCCTTGCAATTAACTAAATGGAACACGTTTTCGGCATTTCCCAAAATAATGGCAGTTTCCTGAGTATTTGGAGAAAAATAATCAATATCCTCGTACGTAATTCGTATTGCTGATATCTGCCTCCCAAGTAAAAAACATTGTGACCTGTTGTATTAACTGTTGCATTACTTCAATAATTCGATTTGCTATAATTTTTGCTAATAATTTATTGTCACAGTTTAAAAGACTAATTGGTCTATATGAATTAGGATCTACTTTTTGCTATAAAAACAAAAGTAAAAAAAAGTACAGCTGTGGCTTCCAAAAAGGAATCTGGAATAGATCCCTCCATCAGGGCTCCATCATATATCTTTTTCAGAACATCCTTTAGTTCTGGAAAAATATTTTGAAAAATTATGACGGTACACCATCATTACCGCAAGCTTTAAAATTTGCTAAGCTATCTAAAGTAAGTTTCAATTCCACATCAGATATAGGTCGAATGATTTCTTGAACCTTTTCATGTGTTATTGTTTGAATATGGATTGTATTGTCGGCAGCTACAGAGATGAATTTATAATGCTGAAGAAATATTTCTCTGAATCCTTGGTCTTGTTTTATTAGTTTCTTGGACACTGGGTCCAAAATCTCTCCAATTCTGTTCATATTAGATTTAGCTTTTGCCATCGAGGCCAACATATTCCTTGTATGTTCACTTTCCTCTTATGAACATTGTGCAATAGCTTTCGCATTAACTGATTGTTCATTCAGAAAAACATCTTTTAATGTTTTCCAGTTGTTTTACTGTCTATGGAACTTGTACGCAACATGTGTAAGACAGCATTCTCTATATTTTTTTAATTTCCATGATCCATGAGTGTTTTAACTTTTTTGCTATTGAAACATGAGCATTAACTTGTCCCCTAAATTCGGACTTAAATGTATCCTATATAACAGAAAGCCTTGCTGTACTCATGCTCATGGCAGAAAATTAATTAATAAAAATATTCACATAGCACAGCTGATCCACATCCTGGAGTAATTTCTTAGAAAAAGACCATCTGGCAATAGGGAGAATGAAGTTGTTTCAAAACTACTTCTAGTTGTATGACATAATGCTCAGATAAACTATTCACAATGATTTCAGATTTTTTCCTAATAATTTGATGTACAATTTAAGAAAAATATGTAAGGGCTGGCAAGTAAACATTTTTGGAGGAGCATAGATATTGCTTCAAATCGCCTACAGTTAAAATCGTATCCCATTACCAGATAGTCATAGCATTTCAATATGAAGCATCTGTAGTGATTTAACATCATCCTTTATTGGACCGCAGTAACTAACATTGTCATGAAGAGAAACTGTGACCATAAGCCATCCCCTATCTTTATCCAAAATAGACTGCATTATTTTGCAATTTGACTTTCGCACAAAATAGATGGTACCCCTTCCCCCATGGGCTGAGGAGGTGCTTGAGGAACACGTGGGATATCCGTCTGGACCCAATATTCTAGGTTGACTACTTTTGAAATGAGTTTCCTTCTGATAAATTACATCAGGATTATATTCTTTTAGCCATCTCATCAATGGACTATACTTGTGCTTATTATTCAGTCCAAACGCATTACAGGATACTATCTTAATCACAGGCATTGATCATTTCAAAAGAAGTTTTTCTGAGAAAACAAACAACTTTGCCAAAATACTAGCTAATTTTCATACTTTTTTTGCAAACACCAAATTGTGTACCGCTGCCTGCCTAATCCCCTTAACACCCTCCCACCACTCTTCTACCAAGTGATTCCCTGTGCGGCTGCCTGCCTTCCTGGGAGCCTGGCCCACAGAGACCCTCTAGCTGCTGGTCCTGTCGACTCCAAGTAAGAATGTGCAGTTCTGCGCCTTGTATTGTATGTAGCTACTTATCCTCTGTACTAACACCTTAAATAAAGTTGCTAAGAAAAGTGATGGAAGAAGACACGATTAGAAGCGCTGAAGGTTGGAGAGGAGAAAACTTAGTTTAGATGCCAAAAAGGAAATCTATTCAAACTGCCAAAAAGACAATGACAAAAATATGTTCTCAGATAATTTTACCTTGAAATAACACCTCAAATTAGAGTTGGCTAGTGGACTTTTCAGTTTATTTGGGGTGGTTGAGATTCTCATTTTGATTGATAACTTCAAAATACATTTAAGTTAGCCCCAAAGGGTAAAAATTACGAACTATGATAGCTTATTCACAGATCTCAGCAGGTGGAAATAGCACTATTGCATGATACTGATTGGCTCCTCGTAAAAGGGATCTGTTTAGGAGTTAAAATAAAGCAGGATGCTGAGGGTGAGGGTGAGAACAGCTGGCTTGATGCACTGAAAGATTTATATAGTAGCAGAAGTTACACTGCACCAGATTACTACTAAATTTAGACTGAGATTAATTGACCAAGAAGTGCAAAGGACTTTTTATTGGAAGAGGCTATTAGATGGGAGCAATTGGTGGACTGTGACTACATGGAGGATCCGAACTATACAAATGCAGGTAAGTATTATAATTAAAACTATTTTTGATGTAGTCCATTTTTTTGAGCTGGTATGTGCTATTACACAAAGGGACCAACCATATGTAAACCAGCCTGGCTTGGCCTAAAAAGAAGGGTCAGCCTGACCTGCCAGGCAGTGTCTCCTCTGAATAAGAACACAAGAAACTTCAGCCAGGTTTTGACATTGCACCTCATCAGTGATGTAAAGCTGGAGCCAAATGGAACAGCAAGATCAAGATCCCTGTCTAGGAACAGACTCCTGTTAAGAGAGTTCTATTTACACAGTTTACAAACAATGGTTGGAATGGCTGAATTAATCTTATCCAGTGGTAATACCCTAAACTGCACTCATCACATTGTTTTTTTTAAAAACTTGTATGTGCCATTACCAACGGGAAACAACCATATGCAAATCAGTCTTGGCCCTGACTGCAAAGAGAGTGTGCAGCCTGTACTGCCAGTTCCCACTACCTCTGAACCGGAACATAAGCAGCCACAAACCTGTTTCGACATCTTTGGGCCTCATCAGTGAAAGCAGCCTTTTTCCTATGGCACAACAAGTTCACGACCAACATCTGGGCATGTCCCTCCTACTTATGGGGACTTAATCAAACAGTACTAAAATTATGGTTTGAACATTTTACGTAATCTCAGCCACTAGAAGTCACTCCAGTCTACATTGCAGTCAATTGTTCATCAGCACATCTATGCCTTGGAGGATAAGGACCTCCATATGCAAATGAGTCTTGGCATACCGCAAAAGGAACACTTCTTTCCAAAATTCCATGCTTTGGCCACTGCCCGCGCTCCTCTAAATGGGAACACAAAAGACTCCAGGTTAATTTTGGCCTTATTGAGCTTCATCAGCGAGGTGTAGCTAAAGTTCGATGGCACAACAAACTCTGGAATCATGTCTGGGTGCACAAAAGAGTAAGATGGTTGGTGTGATTGAATTAGCTACTGGTCAACACCCTGAGCTGCATTCCAGTCCATAATTCTTAGCTCATTGTTGACAGTGCAACAGGGGCCAACCATGGGCAAATATGTCTTATATAAGTCACAAACTAATAGCCTGAACTGCCAGGTTATGTTGTCTTCCCCAAGAGGGAGGGCATTTGCTCTTTTTGACCCCTAGCCTTTTCTAAAGTCATGGAGGTATCTGTTTTTTACCCTAAAGGCCTTGCCCACAGTGGTGGCTCCCCCACAATGGTGTAGGAGCATCGCCCCACTGCCTGCTCTTGCATCGTTTTATTTAGCATTTTCTGGCTCTTAGCCAGCACTGTTGTGCGGGGCTGAGGCATGGGAGGGGGGAGGAGTAGTGCTATGTGGTGCACACTCCACTCCCTAAGTGCTTATATGTGTTTGGCCGGCCGTCTCAGGCCAACCAAAACACACATGTGCACTTAGGTTTCTCCAACAGAGTGGGCACTTTTTATTTGTATTTTTATAACACCCCTAACTTGTTAAAGGTCAAGCATTTTTATTTAATATCAGCCAATGTTCACTGACATCATTTGTACTCCCAAATATTGTGTGCAAGGCTTTAATTTTTACTCCCCTCTCCCAACTTGCATAGTGGCGGGGGCATTAGGTTCTTTTTCAACCCCACTCCACACTTGCTCAATGGTTAGGCTTTTGCATTTTTAAACTTTACGGCTTTGTCCAAGGGCAAAGCAGAGTAATTTGTATTAAACCCCAGCCAATGGGGAGCGTTCCTCCCCTTAACAGTCTGAGCCATCTTTCTGCCCCTCTGATGGGTATATTTGGGTGTTCCCTCCACAATCTGCCTCTCCGGGGTTTGGGCGGAAAGCCCACTACACCCTAGGGAAAATTATTCCAAAACAACGAAAGGCTGGGGCAGCTCGCCATCATATCTGGCCTTGGCCATACAACCCATAATGGGTCCAACAGTCTTTCTGCCCCCAGCAGGTGGACTGTTCCTGCCCTGGGAGGTAGGCTGGAGGCTTACTCTCAAACTGCCCCTTTGCGGAGGCCGAAACCAGTAGAAACCAGGGATATTGTTTTTTAAAAAAATAGAAGGGCTGGGGCAACTTACCTAGGCATCAACCGGTGCCCCCACCCAATAACGACCACCAACAGTCTTTCTGCCCCGTGGAGCAGTTTAGAGTGGCATATTCTGCTCCTCATGGGGGTAGGGGGGCAAAAAGTCCACTAGACACCAGAGAAAATGTGTCTAAAAAAGGAGTGGGATGGTCTGCCCAGGTTATACCACCACCCATAAAGCCCAATCAGTCTTTCTGTCCTTCACCTCAGAGGAATAAAGTAGGATTTACCCCCAATATGCCCCTGGGCAGAAATCTCACTGGATGTCAGGGATTTTCATTTTTTAAATGGTGGGTGGTGGCTGGCCTTTCCTGACATCAGGCCTCATCCCCATCCATAATTCTCCAACAGTTTTTCTGCCCATGGGACCTAGAGGATCCTCAACTCCATGACAAATGAGATGAATTTTGGATTCTTTGGGGCAGATTTACAAGCCACTTGCGCCACTTTTGCGTCACTTTTAACATGGGAAAAGTGACGCAAAAGTGGCGCAAGGGGCTTGTTAATCTGCCCCTTTGTATTTAGTTTTGACATAAGGGCCAACAGGGTAAATCCCAATTTCTTCACATTTACGATGGAAATTGATCGCATTATGAAAGCTGTGGGGCATCCAGCATCCAGTGAACCCTACAAACACTGTGCTTTTCTGAAACTTAGAGACCCAGGTGAAACTAGGATAGTGTGCTTGAGTGGATTTCACTGCGTTGTCTTACTGGAAGGAAGGTACTTGCACACCCTTGCTGTGAACTGAACTTGAACAATTGAATATATGTTCTGAGTGCGACGTTGTCTTACACAGAATTTCCTGTAAACTTAAAAAACTTTGGCTAGAATAACACATTTTTGTCAGATTTCTATTGAGGACAATTCAGGAATCTGCATTAATGGCAAAAACTCCTACCGCTACATGTTCCCAGACTTCTCCCAAATAAAACAGTACCCCACTAGTGTAGCTGAGCCTCTTACCTCAGACAAGAACAGACTAACCGATGGACCATGCAAAGACCATATTCATCGTAATTGGCTTCATATGGTCACAGTTTTTATCTGATCCTGTTGTGGGCGATAGGCTGACCACACAAGTGGTTCTATCAGGATATCCTCCCATTACAATATACTATGCTTAGATATAGTTTAAAACGTATCTAAAACATTTTATGTGTGGTGTACATTACAACACACATGCAAAGTTATTAACATTTTGTGAAAAGAAAATATTTCTAGAATGTTATGTTTGCCTAAAGGAGATATACCATTTCGGCACAAAGATCTGTCTGCTTTGTGTGAAAAACTATGGGTGGTTGCATGGGTACAGTCATGTACCACCCATTGGACGTCATATTGAAGCAAGGTCCTGCAAAGTAGCATTACTTTAGGGCTCCTTTGTAGGGCAAACCAAGATGTGACCTGGAAAAGAAATGGCAATTCAAGAATTTGAGTCAGTTCGTGTAATATTTTGTGACACTGCACCAGCGCAAAGCCTTAATAAATCTGGCCCTTCATTACTGTTCTCACTGATCACCACAACCTCTAGCCTAAAAACCTGACTGTTGAAGGGGGTTTCTTCTTTGCTAAATCAACGTTAAATGTACATATTAACTTTGTTCTTAGAAGTCAAAGTTTAGCTTCTTGTTCAGAAACATACACAGGGTACCAATATGCAAAAGGTGATGCAGAACCAAAGGGTGCCTTCATGAAGATATCAGGTGTATGGGCCTCATCTCATATATGATAACCTGAAGAAGAAATTATATACTGCGCTTTATTAAGCCGTGTGACATATTGGTGACAAAAAGATCCAGAGAATTAGCATAAAGCAAGGCTTTGCATATTATTCAGAGCCGAGAGTCTCAAAAGAAAACCATAAGTGCTTAATCAACCTTTGCTCACCCAACCATACACAGTTCGTAAAATGGCCAAGGCTTTGACAGGGTAATTGTGATAATAGATTTAATGACAAATATTTAGTTATTGTGTATCTTCAAAAGGATCACTGTTAGCCAACACTCTGTCACAGGTGTTTCTCCTACATGTGATTCACATCCATGTAATACTGAGTATACAAATATAGGATTGTGAACCTCAATTTAGGTCGCGCTTCTGTATTTTCTAAAGAACATGGAAACAGATTCCAATCTTGTTACTTTCTGGAGACTGACCGGTCAAGCCAAATAGGTGACTTAAGCTATGGTGCAATGCTTACAATGACAGCTCAAACAGTAGAAATAAACCTTGCTAATGTATAACTTAGTTTGCATATAGGAATATGATTGCATGTAATAAAGGTGCATGTTAAAATGTTGACTACATTAAAGTTCAGTTTGAAATTGTTGAGGTACTAATGTGATGGCCTTCATTATTACCTATGACAATTCCAAAAATGTTGACTTTTAAAAAGTTGTTTTTATTATGTGCATTCTTTAATTAATCTAACTATAACCTAATAAGCCCTTTGTACCCTTAAGGCTAATTTTCCCTGAGCCCTCAAAAACCCTTATTAACGCCTATTACTACCTCTCCCTGTACCCTGAAAACTCTTACTGCCCTTAAACGCTACCTTTTACTCCCCTTAATGCAACCCTTCCTTAAACCCGGTAAACACTTACTGCCCCTTAATGCTGCCCTTCTGTGAACCAAAAAAAAATACTATTCCTTAACGCTATCCTTTCCTCAAAACTCCTTGCTCCTCCTTATTGCTACCCATCCCTCAACCTTAAAACCGCTTACTACCATGTTAGCTTCCCATCCCTGAACCCTAAAAAGTCCAATTTATCCCTTAATGCTACTGTTCCCCAAACCCTAAAAATCCCTTGCTATCTCGTAACTCTACCCTTCCCTAAACCTAAAAAAATCCTTAGTTACTCTTATTGCTACCCTTACCAAGCCTCTAAATACCTCTCAACTATACCAATCCCTTTATACTACAAACCCTTACCTACCCTGTAATGCCGGACTTCACAGAGTCCTAAAAAAAACCTTGCTAGTCCCCCTTACCTTCTACACCTCACTGTAAATCAGAGGTCTTCAAACTTTTTTATGCCGAGACCCCCTTGTCAAACTTTTTTTTAGGCGTAAGGACCTCCTCCTGACAAATATTTCTAGAACCTGGTACTCTTCATCATTTACAACCATAAAGGCCTCTAATTCCCACAGCAAATCATTTTTATGGTTGGGAAATAATATTAAACAGTGTTTAGCCAACCAAAGGTCTGTCAGATTGGGGGCGTGGTCAGAGGTGTAGCTAAAAACAAAGGGCCTCATTTATGAAGAATTGGCGGAGGGCAGTGCTGCAAGTTTTCTTTCTGCACGGCCCTACGCCACTGTGAAAGGGCAGGAATGCACCATATTCATGAAATGCAGTGCATTCCTGTCCTTTCCGCTTGCGTTGGCGCACAAATTGCTGCCTATCACCAACATTAGGCAGGATTGTTTTTGTGCAGGAAGGGGCACCTCCCTTCACAAAAACAATCCCAAGAGGCATTTTCCAGAATGGAGAAATTAAAACATTTCTCCTTGTTACGCCTCCGCTGGGGAGGTGTACGTTTTTGGCGCTGCCCCAGGTTTACATGATTTTGTAAATTTGGGACAGCATCAAAATCCATGGGTGTAGCGTGGGAAGCCCCATGCAACGCCTAAGGAACACCTCCTTGATGCAGAGTAAGGCAACGCAGTGACTTGCGCTGCTTTGTCTTACTCCATATCTATGAGGCCATGCAAAGCCATGCAGGGTGACTTTGCGCTGCCTCATAGGTATGGTTGAGACACTTGTGCTGCCGGAGTGTCACAAAAGTGATGCTCTGTCTGGTGGCGCAAGCTTCTCATAAATAAGTTCCATAATATTCTGTATGTTTTTTAGGTCTTTCACCCTGAAGTACCTACATATAAAATAATCGGCAGCGTAAATGAAAATTAAATTTTAAAAAGTTTTCACTCAGTGGGAAATGCACTGTAGTACATTATGAAACCTCTATTAGTTAATGTACTGCAAAGGTCTGTATGTAATCAGGGAGCCACACAATTAAATCTTGGTTGGTGCAGTGGAGAATAGTCACTTGTGTATTTTTAGTGCTATGAGGTCACAGCCTGTGACAGAAAGCACTGTGAATATGTAAGTCATTATTTCATACTTGTATTCCATTAAATATAGTATAAGATAGACTGATAAAAGTGTGTAAATAGATTTACGATACAATGGTGCTTCCAAAATGTAGATTTTAGTACTACCAGGGTGTATGTAATGCAATTTTCTTTTTTTTTTACATAACTGTCCCTTCAACACCTCCTTAGGGGTACTAAGGGCAGTGTAAATACAGTTAGGATTAAAAGGAAACACTTCACAGCCCAGTTGTTATCTCTTTGCACTACTACTAGAAAAAAAACAAATCTTTGTCATCACAAAGGTTGGAGTGATTCATGCGGTCCCAATCACCCTTTGCACTTGCAGATTAACTAATAGGGCACATTTGCATTTCTTTCAGGCGACCAGGCACTCTGGCCCGTAACCTTTACCCAGCACAGGATACTCATATGAAGTAATTTAACATGCAAAATTAGCCATCCCAAGAAGGCTGTCTTTTTCCAAAACGAACACAAATGTTTTAGAATTGAGGCACAAGTAGGGTGACCAACTGGCATGGGTGCAAATTCTGGACGGTGGGTGTAAAAATTCAGGACAAAGGGTCAAAATTCAGGACGTAAATTCAGGACTGAAGGTCAAAATTCAGGACAAAACTTCTGGGCAAAAGTTACGTTTTCCAGACACATCAGTGCCATTGTGGATGTTAAGCGGCTCTGTATAGGATATAGCTAATTGGGACCTGCAGTGCTGGACTAGAGTGCAGTCCTCCGAGTGGCCAGCTTTATGTGTCAGATCGCTCCAGGTATTCCAAGTCTGTCCAGCTGGTGATGCCTGGTTTAGGAGCTGATCCAGTACTGAGTAAGGGCTAAGACCCATAGCGGACAGGTTTTGTGTGAGGGTAAGAGCATTAAGCAGGAAAAGGGAGTTATTAACCAGCCTGCATGAGATATAATTGGCTGCCCACTGCTGAGTGTTATGGTATAATTATGGGGGAAACAGCATTTACAACGCTGTTTCCACCATGCATGGCTTTACAACGCGGTCGTTACAACAACTGCATTGTTACCACGCGTGCCATTACATCGCAAGTCGTATCAACGACTTGCTGTAGGGGGCGTGCAACACAAGGGAATGTGTTGGATTTTATATCCAACACCTTCACTGCAGTTGCACAAACTGGAGTAGTAATAGTAATTAATACTATTTCTAAGTCCGGCGCGCCCCCTACAGCAAGTCGTTGATACGACTTGCGATGTAATGGCATGCGTGGTAACAACGATGTCGTTGTAACCACCGCGTTGTAAAGCCATGCGTCGTGAAAGTATGCGTGGAAGCGTCATACATTCAATTGAGGGTCAGAGTGGTTCGATAGGAGTTGAAATTACTATATAATGACCTGGCTAGTGGCACCATATATCAGCCCTCCTTATTTTACCTGTATATTGGACATAGTATGCTGCTTGGGCTGTTTCATTTCTGTGAGCTGTAAACTGCAGATTCTCATTGATGCTACAGACTAGAAAATGTATACGCTGTTGAGGCAGAAATTGTAGAGCAGAAGGAGGCACTGTCTTTTACATACAGAACATTTTCTATTGAATGGAGGCAAAATGCCAACATGCAGTTTTACTGATAAAACTATATAGAACACAAAAGCTAATGTGTGGAAATGTGGTTTTGGCAAATATGTATCATTTGATCATCACCAAGTAAAGTGTCTTGATTGTTTTGATCCTGCTTAGACTCTGTTTCCAGCACACTTCTGAATTACAAACAAGTGGCCCATTTGTGGTTTCCTAACTGCTGAAATGTTTTGAAACATTTGCACAGTTCATTTGCAGATATTTAAAAGTTGTGTGTTGGGGGGCGGAGTCAAGATGGCGGCGGAGTAGGAAGTTCACCTCGGTCCCTCCGGCGCCTGATCTGCAAAGCATTGATTTAGCGGCCTCCCGAGGACTCCTAGGACCTGCCTGGTGTAGCGCTCGGTGCCCTGCAGCAGCGGAGGAGCTGTGGGGTCTCCGGCGGGCCCTCCCGAGGTGCTGGCTGTCCCGTCCTGGTTGCGGCCTGTGGCGCGGCTGGCGGAGGAGCCGGGACCTCGCCTGCGAATCGGGGCTGACGCTGTGGAGCCCGGCTTCCCATCGGGGGCGGAGCTGCATGCCGGAGGTGGCGACGTGGTGCTGTCGTCCGGCGTGCGGAGATGCGCGGCCTGTCCAGCGGGTGAACTCAGCAGTGGGGGCACGGATTCCCACCCCGGCACTGGGGGCGAAGCCTGCGGGGGTCCCCAGAGGGAAGCGCTGCAGCGCCGGAGCTTAAGCGGACCGGCCCGCCCCGGTGATGCGGTGTGTGGGATGGCGCCCGGACCCCTCCGGGTTCCCGTGAGGCAGTGAGCAGTGGGGATAGTGACGGTGCTGCGGCCATTGGAGGGCACGAATTGACGGCGTCTGTGGGGACCTGGGGTGTGGGAGCCTGGAGTGTGCTCCGCCCGTAGTGGCGCTGGAGGGCCTGTGACCTAGCCGAGCGTGTGGGGTCTGCTTCGGCCGCTAGGACTGTTGGGGGTGACAAGGATTGGAAGGCCCCCCCCCCTTGACGTAGGCGACTCCAGTGTGGGCCCAGTAGGCTCAGTGGGGGCCCGAGGTGGGGTTGATCCCCCTGGGGGACTCTCGCTGGCGAGCGTTTGGAAAAACATAGCCCCACTACTCTCCCTGTTGGCTGTGTGTCCCTTGAGGTGGAGAGTGGACGGGTGTCTGAGGAAGCGGGGGCGTTCGTGGAGTCGCCCGGTGGCCGGGTGCGCGGCGGCCCCATAGCTGGACTATCCGAACTGCTATACGCCGGCCTGTGTCTGCCTATCCCCCACGCTTGGCACGAACTGAGTGGCTTTACCCAGAGACTGGCTTCCCCCGTTTGCAGGGTCACGTAGTGGTGCAGCGCCAAGAGTGGTGACGCGCAGCCTGGCAGTGGGTGGCAGCGAGTTGCCCCTCAATAGGGCACGATGTCTGGCAAGGCCCGGGGAGGCAGATCCGGGCGGGACGGTCCGCAGCGGGGTGCCACCCCTTCGTCGCCGTCTGGCGCTGGTGCCTCTTCTAAGCCGCCTGATGATGATGCGCCTGTCACCAAGGCATTTATGCTGGACTTGTTCAACGCCATCAAGGAGGACATCACCAGCCTCCGCTCCCAGCTGGCTTCTGACCTCCGGGAGGTGCGTCGGGATGTGGATGGTATTGGGGAGAGGGTGGCGACCCTGGAAGAGCACGACTTGGGGCTCGCCGGCGACGTCCATCAGCTCCAGCAAGATGTTCTTCGGCTCACAGAACAGAACTTGGATCTCCAGGCCCATGCGGAGGACTTAGAAAATCGGTCCCGACGGAACAATATCCGCATTCGTGCGGTGCCGTGGGATGGAGAGGCTGGGGACCTGCGGGGCTACGTGGAGGGCCTGTTTCTGCAGATTTTGGGAGAGGACGACGTCCGCGAAGTCCGGATGGACAGGGTGCATCGCGTGGGGTTGCCGAGAGGGACGAGGGCTCCTCCCCCCGACATCCTGGTTTGCGTCCACGATTACCAACTTAAAGAGCGTATACTTCGGAAGGTGAGAGGGATTCCGTCGCTGCTGTACCGGGACCACCGTCCCCAGTTGTTTCAAGATCTGGCAGCGTCGGCGCTGCAGAAGCGCCGTGACTTTCGCCCCGTGACGTCCTTCTTGCGGGACCAGAACATTTCCTACTCATGGGGCCACCCGTTCCGGCTGATCTTCCGGTGGCGGAACAGACTGGTTGAGGTCCGCTCTCTGCAGGTTGCCAAAGACATCCTTGGTTTGGACGACGGGTCTCCCCGCTGGGGGCTGGGGACTCGCCGGTGAGGCGACGTCGACGCTCCTTCCCTTGGCAGCGAGTGGGGCGCCCTGCCGCTCCTGTTCGGCCAGGCCCTGTGACCAGCGTACAGGAGCGAGATGCCGCGGTTGCCTCGGTGGTGACTGTGACGGAGGCAGCCTTGCAGGACTCTTCTTCGGCTGCCTAACTACTCGGGAGGCCTCTGCTTGCTCGACGCCGGAGGGCCACCCTCCTTTCAGGTACCACTGGGTATTGATGTACTTTGCGAGGAGACACCCTGGGCCTGTTCATTGGAGGGGTGGGGGCGGAGACCCCGCCTTACAGACTTGGGGGATAACTACAGTGGTCCCGGCTTTGGGGTTGTTGGGTTTTCTTTTGTTTCAATTTATTTCTTGGTGGGATCCTGGTTGGGGGGTCCCCGGAGAGGGTGGGGGGGGGGGGGTGGGGGGGTTGGTTGGGATTGGGGACGGGAGGGTCCGGTGGTGGCGGCCGGGGGTGGCGTGTGCGGGATATGTGGGAGATGTTGGTTGTGTGGGGGATGGAGGGAGGTCCTGGAGTGAGTGGTAGTACGCGACTTGGCTACGGGCGGGGGAGTGGGGGGCGGCATTGGCTAGGGTCCTTGGTCTACTTGACATGGCAGGGTATGAGGCGACAACTGGCTGCTGGGTCCGATGAGACGCATGACAACTTAGGATGTGACCTGGAGTCTCCCTGGGCTGGGATCCGAGAGCGAGGGATCTGGGGGACGCTGCCGGTCCTAGTTTGGAGAGGGTGTTTTGAGTACGCTGGCAGATGGGTGACGGTGCTGTGGTGTGAGGGGGGAGATCTGGCGGAGCAGGGAGAGGGGTGTAATGTAGGATGCCTGTTACATTAGGTAATTGGAATGTGAAGTGGCTGAACTCTCCCCAGAAACGCCAGAAGGTCTGGAAATACATTCTGGATCATCACCTGGATGTGGTGGGACTCCAGGAGACGCACCTGGCCCGGAGAGACGAGTCCCGTCTCAAGCATAGGCAATTCCCTCTTATCTACAGGTCTTCAGCGGCGTCGAAGCACAGGGGAGTGGCCCTGTTGTTTCGTTCGACCCTTCAGTTTCAACCTCTGGGAGTGCGTGGCGATAAGGAGGGCAGATGGCTCATTGTTAAGGGAGTGCTCCTCGGCAGGACTTGCACGTTCCTAGTGGTATATGCTCCCAATGCCGGGCAAAACCGGTTCCTCCTGGAGCTGTTGCGCTCGGTGGAAGACTTTGTGGAGGGCGGCCTCTTTTTAATGGGCGACTTCAATTTGGTCTGGGACAGGGACTTGGACTGTTCTCACCAGCAGAGAGCCGAGGCCGGCCTCTTTTCTGAGGAGACACGTCAGCGGTTTGAGGAGCTTGGTCTGCTGGACGGGTGGCGCTCTCTGCACCCCCTCTCTCATGATTACACCCTCTTTTCCCATGTGCACAACTCTTACTCCCGCCTTGACCATGTTTTCTATAGCCAGTCCCTCCAGGGGTCTCTGAGGGAAGCGAAGATTTTTCCTCTCTCCGTCTCTGATCATAGCCTCCTGGCGCTGGGCCTTCAGTGGGATCCGGAGGGGACTGCGCCGCGAAGGTGGTTTTTCCCGGCATCACTGGTGCGGGACGAGTCTTCTTGCAACGACCTTCGCAAGGCGATTCGGGAATTCTTTCAGCTCAACCCGGTACGGGACACCTCGATCTTCACTACCTGGGACGCCTTCAAGGCGTCAATCCGGGGTAGCTGCTTGGCCCTCAATGCGGCGCTCAATCGGCTGCGGAGGGTGGAGCGGGAGGCGCTGGAGAGGGAGCTCTCCACACTGGAGCAGGCGCACAAAGCCAACCCGACCAGGCAGACGTTGCGCTCCCTTACGGCTATCAAGGGCAAACTTCGAGCCCACTATAACAACAGGGCTGAGTTCACTCTTCTGAAGCTCCGTCATCTCTCTTACTCCCAGGGGTTGAAGGTGGGGAGGCACTTGGCCCGTCAGCTTCACCACCAGCGGGAGAGGAAGTACATAGGGGGCATAAGGGATGCCGCCGGCTCGCTTCAGCACAACGGCGCGACCAAGGCGGAACTTTTCGGGGACTTTTATGCGGCATTGTACTCAGGGGACGCCCTGGACCCCACTGCCCAGGAGGACTATTTGCGCACTCTTCCGCTCCCTCGCGTATCTCCCGAATGGAATGACCTGCTCTCTGCCCCTATCATTAGGGAGGAAGTGTTGGGCGCCATTAAATCTCTGAAGCCCCGCAAGGCGCCTGGCGCGGACGGGTTCACGGCCCTTTTCTACCAGACATTTGCGGTGGAGGTCTGTGGATTTCTGGTTCGCCTTTTTAATGAAATGGCTCGCTCGGGGGTGTCCTCCGTCTCCATGGCGGAGGCGGTCATCTCGGTGATCCCCAAACCTGGCAAGGACCCCTCTGTTTGTTCATCATTCCGGCCGATAGCGCTTCTCAACCTAGATGCTAAACTCTACTCTTCTATTCTGGCGTCGCGCTTACAGGATTTGATGCCGGTATTGATTCACCCTGACCAATCGGGTTTCATTAAGGGGCGGCAGACCCATGATAACACCAGACGGGTGGTCCACCTTATTGAGAAGGCCAACCGGTTTCATATTCCGACGGTGTTGATCGGATTGGATGCCGAGAAGGCGTTTGATCGGGTGGACTGGCAGTTCCTGTTCCGCACTCTTCAGGCCTTTGGCTTCTCAGACGGGTTTGTGACCATGCTTAAAGCCAACTATAGCGGCCCCCGATCTAGAGTCGCGGTGAACGGGTACCTGTCCCCCTTCTTCTCGCATTCGCGGGGTACGCGACAGGGTTGCCCTCTCTCCCCTCTGCTGTTTGCCCTGAGCATCGAGCCTCTCGCAATGGCAATCCGGGAACACCCGGACATTCGGGGACTGCCCTTCACGGGGGAGCAACATAAGATTTCTCTGTTCGCGGACGATGTCCTTCTCTCCCTTGCGGATCCGGCGCACTCCCTCCCCCATGTGCAGAAGGCCCTGGCGCACTTTGAGGAGGTTGCGGGGTTTCGGGTCAATTATAGAAAATCTTACATCCTCAATCTCACGCTCTCAGCGGCGGAGGTGGACCGGCTTCGCCCGCTCTTGCCCCTACCGTGGTCTCACTCCTCCCTCTTGTATCTGGGGGTCCGCTTGACCCCCACGGTGGGCAAGCTGTACTCGGCCAATTTCCCTCCGCTCTTGGCGTCTAGCCAGACTGAGTTGCAGCGTTAGAAGCCGCTGTTTATCTCCTGGCTAGGCAGGATCCATGCGCTCAAGATGACGCTCCTTCCGAAGCTTTTATATCTATTCCAGGCCCTTCCTATTGCTCTGGACGGGGACTTTTTTCACCGCATAAAGACTCTCATGCTACGATTCGTCTGGCAGGGGGGGAGGGCTCGCTTTTCTTTTACCACTCTTCGGCGGTCGCGGGCGGAGGGAGGGGTGGGCCTCCCTGATATGCATCTCTACTATAAGGCAGCGCAATTGAGGGTCTTGGTTGAGTGGACCCAGCCCCTTTCGGAGAAGCACTGGCTCCACATGGATAGGATTGTGGCGGGTCGCACGATCTGGGACCTGGTGTGGAAGCCTAAGGGGGATAGGCCCAAGAATGCTTATCTTAGCACCCCTACCTGCACCACCCTTAAGGTTTGGGATTCAGTCTCCGGAGACGAGCGATGGACTATTTTTCCGTCGCCCTTCACCCCCATACATTTCAATCCGGCCTTTCCGCCTGCGCTCCGGGAGGGCCCCTTTGACGCCTAGCCCTCACGCATTTGTTCCACGGCTCTGCCCCGCTGACTTTCCAGAACTGTGGGCGGAACTATGGGATGGCTGAGAGGGAACGGTTTCGTCACGGCCAGTTGCTACACTGGGCTCTATCTCCGTCGGTTCGGGAGGCGGCGACTAGGCCGCCTACCCCCTTTGAAGCCTTTCTTTCCCGCACCTTGACCATGCGTGGGGCTATCTCTTTCATCTATAGCCACCTCCTGACCACAGCTGTCTCGCCTCGGCCACGATATATGGGTCAATGGGAGGACCTTGTTGGGCGAGACATCACGGATGAGGAGTGGTCCCAATTATGGCGGGACATGGCCAGACATAATCATTCGATGGAACTTCGGGAGGCGCATACTAAAACTATGATGGATTGGTATCTCCCCCCTGCCAAACTTCATCACATTTTTCCTAACTCCTCCGACAGATGTTGGAGGGGCTGTGGTTTGTTGGGGGACTTCCGCCATATCTGGTGGGACTGCCCGGTTATCCGCCCCTATTGGGAAGAGATTTTGTCACATATCAAAGACATCCTGGGGTATCCTATCAAGGATTCACTGGAGCATGTGTTGGTGGGTCTTAGGGACCCACTTTTAGAACATCAGACACGTGCGGACAAAAAAATCCTTTGGCTTTGCATCGGAGCGGCTAAAATCACTTTGGCAGCGGCCTGGAAAAAGAGGGAGGCCCCAGCGATTTCTCTATGGCATGCGCGGATGTGGAAGTTGTTGAGCATGGAGCGAAAGGCGGACATCTTTCTGGGGGACTTCAAAAATGTTGCTTTCCGCTGGGGCCCTTTGGTGCTCTTCCTTTCTCGGGGGCTACCAGCCGCGGTGTGCCCGCCGTCGATTCAAGCCCTCCATTTGTTTCAAGTGAGAATAGCGTTGGAAGCTTGCTGTAGTGTGACTGCATGCTGCCACCACTGGAGGGTTGGGGGAGGGAGGTGGGTGGTTGTTGGGGGTGGGGGGGAGTTTTCCCGGTTTTATTTTTTTTTTCGTTATGGAAGATTATCGTGTCAGTCCTCAACGGCGAGAGGGGAGGGCCTGTGGCCATGGGTTTGGCTGGTCCAGCCCTGGTGGCTTGCCTGTTGGTGTTCATTCTAGAAGGGCGGACTTTGAACGATTGTATGGCGCCCGTACTGGCGGCCTGGACTTGGTCCCCTTTCATCTCCTTTAGAATTGATGCCCTGCTGGGCCGGACAACAGGACTCTTGCTAGTCATAGTGGCCCCCCCTTCACCTTGTGCATCTCCCCTGCGTGGGAATTGTGGCGAGATTGCCGCGTGTTTTCCTTTTTCTCCTTGGTTTTTACCTTCGTAAAATAAAAAAACAACTTTGAAAAAAAAAAGTTGTGTGTTACAAACAAACTGACAGCTTACAGCCATTTGTTTTCACACCCCCATGAAAATTTGGGGAAACATTTTGCATTCTAAAACACATTTGTCATTATATATCAATTGTATTAGCTTCTAAATCATAGTAAATGATGACTTTACTGTGCACCAGGATACGACAATCTCTAACAGGGTTCTTCAAGTATTCCCTCACTATCACCAACAGTGCCTCTCTCTCACATGTATTTCATTTGTTAGTGGGTTACCTGACTGGTATTCTGCTACTTCTGTTATTGCATCCAGAAATATGATACATTACACCTACAACAAGCCGGGACTATTGGCTTTGTCAATGGGTGTTGCATAAAATAAAAAAGAAGCAACTATGGTTTCCTTGTATATAATATTGAAAATGCGTCAGTTCTAAAATGATGAGACTATGAAAGAACTTATAACCCCTTCTTTTTAACTTCTTTCGCTGGCTTCTTTTCATGAACTGGATTCTGTAGATTTCTTCCATCTGGTGAGGTGCAACATTTTTCTTTATATACTGTTAAAACAGAATGCCCTGCCCCAGACCGAGGCAGGAGGAGGCCCACCTCATGCTTTAACAGCCCAGACTGGCCCATTGTCATTCTGTATGTGGTAATCAGCTGGCATACAGAATGACAAAGGGCGAGGTGGAGCTGCTCTTGTGCTCAGAGGATGAGTGCGAGGTGGTCCCATCAGGAAGCTGAGGCTTCTCGCAAGGGAACAGTGCTGCTCCCTTTAAACCCCAAAATTACAGACAAAAGGCGACTGTAAAAGCAATTATCATGGAGAACGGATGTGAGATCCAAATCACGAACAGTCCGTGAAATTTACAGACGGTTGATCACCCCAGGCACAAGTGAGGCTGAGGAATGAGCAACCCCCTTCCCAGGACACCATGGCTTCCCTTGGGGTCGCACCCCACACATTTAGGACCTCTGCTGTAAATGCTCCTCTCTACTTTTGGAGGAAGATGCCCTGTAGCCCCTGCACCAACTTACATTTGTCCTATTAGGCACACTATTTTTGATTTTTTTGTAGCCACAACTTTTTTCAGGTTTTTTTGCAGTAGACAACATTTTTGACACAACTACTTTTTCAGTCTTTTTACCTCCCAATATTTTTTACTGCAAACCAGTAAAACCGGGAAGCTAGGAAAGCAAAGGCCATGTACCTCAATGCTTTATATGAAGGCTTGGGGGTGATTAGGAAGTACTAGGAACCTCACATAGACTGTGAATACTTGCATAAGTGCCAGAATTGGCATGGCCAGGGATTGACAGGTCAAGAACTACTTTGAAAATCAGAAAGAAACATCTATAGAGGGCATTGTTGTATGCTAACCTTTATAGAGGACATTGCCTTATGTTGACAGCCAAGAGTGTCTGAGAGCAAAAATAGGAGGTGAAGGTGGGCTGCAAAGGTTCACGAGGTGAATTTGGTAAAGATGAAGACTTTATCTAAAGGGTGCAGGAACAATGAGGGAGGCTAAATATGAGGCTATTACAGTAATCAAAATTTCTCAGGTCCACAGTTTTCTTCAGAGTCTTAGCCAAGTGGGTGAAGAGGTACATCAGATACTGCAGATGCTGAGAAACTGGAAGTGAGACAATGCGTTCAAGCAGGTGATGCAGGCAGACAGCTCCATGCTGCTGTTGACATTAAATAGATTATTTATATATTTACAGACAAGATAAGTCTTGTTTGGAATGGTTGTCAGGCAGTCTATGATTTTGACTGGTGGTGTGGATTAAAGGAAGAAAGCAAAAAGTAGATTTGAGTATCAAAAAGGAGCCACAAAAATTTAAGAGGGGGAATATTAGCTCTTGTGTGGAGTCCACTGTGCATTTAAGCTACACAAGGAAGAAGGCAGTCATGGGGGGCAGAATCTGGTGAGCTTGGATGCAGATAGACATGTAGATGAAGAGGTGGTTAGAATCAGTGTAGAGTTCAGACATACATGCTACTTCTACAATATGTAATACTGCCTCATTTGCTGCTCCAAATGTTCTTGTTTGTATTTTGAAATTAGCTATGTGTTGGGGTTGCACTACCTCGATCTGGATCCAGTAAGAGCAATCATAGTATCCACACTTCCTTGAACCCACTGGCACCCCTACAAAGCATATTGACACCAGTCAGCAGTGGCCCCAGGAATTGTAGAACTGAACAAGAAAGAAAGAAAGACAATGAAAATCTACACTCTGCCTTTTCTTACTGTTGGGCTCAACCAGCACTGCAAAGGTAGGTGTCTACAAATGAAATATTTCTTTTAGTATTTTGTCTATTATGCTACAAATTACTATTTCAACTATGACATATATACCATGTGACAATTAGTGTATAACCCACTCTCTATGGTTGGTAAAAACTCTATGACTTAGTAGGGTGTTGAAAACTAGAATAAACGTTTGTGATAGATAAATGAAATAGCCCAAAATATAACACACATTTATCCAGTATTGGGGTATCTTTCCTTTTTTTTTTTAGTTTCATGTTGCGCGAACTAGACTCGAAGGTATCAGAGAAATTTACATGAACACCAGTTACGTTACAAACAGACACATTCATTTTTTTTGTTAGGCACGGGGAGATTAAGTGATTAGCCCAGAATCACAGAATGTTGAGCGTCCCTGCCGAGACTCAAACACGGTTCCCCAGCTCCAAGAGTGACAGCCCTAGCCGTTAGGCCACATTCTCTCCCCAAATAGATTCACATGCTTGAATCATTCCCCGTCGTTGAAGTGGGGTCCCACGGTATCATAATCAAGCTGTAATTATCACCTGAGGTTTCCGCAGGAGTGATGTGCAAGTCACGAAGCAAGGTCTCAACTTTCCTCACCCACCATTATGCCCAACTCTGTCAAAGCAAAAAATGGTGAGATGGGGGAAGAGGGGAAACAAAGGAAGAGAAAAACACAAGTTCCACAGAGTATTCAGGGATGAAGGTAAAGCTCAGAACATTTCTATGTGATTCCTGCATGTAAAGAAAAGAATATGAATGTTAGTATATGTATAGGGTTTTTAATCTAATATAACATACTCTTATTCTAAAAGTATCCACAGCTCACTGCAGTAGCTACCTGTTTAATTCCCCTCTTCCACTTATGATAGAGTGGTTGCAGATACAGTATCAGATCACAATCTATGTAAGTAAGAGAGGTAAAATTAGGTGTTTATAGCAATCAGAAAAGAGGACATATAAAGGAAGTGAGAAACAGCATATGAACACACCTAAAACATGGTATAGTAGGGAATCAATGACAGCCCTAAAACATATTTTCAAAAAAGGGAAGGAAGATATATTCTAAACTTGAATTGTTCCTCTAATCCAAACCAACGAAAAATCACACAAAAATGTGCAGGGCTATATATACTGCATATCTCCTTACCTTCAGCAATTAATGCTTCCTTTGTTTGTATATATATCTTCAACAAGAATGAACAATAAAAAATGGAATCTTCAACCGCCGTGGGGTTCATAATCAGATAAGTAGCAAAATGCTTTGTTAGCGCAGAGCACGTTACCACCTTAATTGTAAATGTTGATGCTTTATTGGCCCTTTGTATTTCATTTCCAGGTTTCAAAAACTAGCCAAACGTAGCAGAAGCAGCGCGGAGATCTGAATCAGGATTTGTGAGGGAAGGAGAACCGCCACACTGCCGCCAGATGAAACTGCCACCCGCGACGTGTGGTGACCACGGAAGGGATAGGTAAATGAAGGGCAGGACGAAAGAAACATGCGCGTCAACTAGAACGTGAAACGCTCTTCTGCCCATGCCAGCCAATTATATGCCTGCACTGCTCCGCCCGCACTACATACTAGGCTGGGTGCAGAGTAGGCATGACACACGCAATAATAAAAACCTATTGAGAACCTTCCCAAGAGAGACTGAGTCCCTCAGATTTTCACTGAACGTCATGTGTGGAGGGAGTCTCCCTGAGCTCTGGACAGTATTCTCATTTAAAAAAGCATTATTCAACTTGGATATGTCTGACAGTAAAGGGCTTTTCTGACTCTGCAGCACATGTGGGAAGAAGAGAGTTCATGCAGATGACCCACATAAGGATTGCCTTTACTGCCTCCATCCCAAGCATGAGGAAAGAAAGTGCAAGATTTGCCACACTAATTCCTCAAAAACTTTGAGGGGAAGGGAGGCTACTCCTAGGGCTTCAGAAGACCAAGACTCAGAAAACATCTTCAAGGAGGAAAGTAATTCCTCTGGCAGGTCTCACAAGAGCGCTAGATATCTTGAAGGAGCTTCAGAGAAGTCCTCCCTCATTGGCAAGCCATTACCTTGGACAGATGGGTATTGGACCTTGTCATCTATGGCCAAACCCTTGAGTTTCCAGAAAGACCACCAACTACCTTGTCAAAGGGAGCCTCTTCCCCATTTCTTTTCTTATTGCAGAAAGAAGCTCTCTTAATGCTCTGAAAAGGGGTGATAGAGAAGGTCCCAACAGCACACAGGCTGAAAGGATTCTACTCCAGTTTTTTCCTCATTCGTAAGAAATCAGGGGAGTGGAGACCGATCCTAGATCTCAGGAAACTCAACAGATTCCTCCGAAAGCAATCATTCCTGATGGTAACTCTCTGCGACATTCTTCTTCGCCTTAACAGCAGAGACTTCATGACTTCTCTAGATCTGGAAGATGCTTTCTTCCGTATCCCCAATCCATCCCAAACACCACAAATATCTTCCTTTCTCAGTATCTTGTACCCATAACCAATTCAAGGTCCTCTCCTATGGGCTCAAGTCTGCAACTTGGATATTCACCAAATGCCTTGCCGCAGACGCAGGAGCACCCAGGAAGCAAGGTCATCTGGTATTCCTTCACCTAGGCGACTTGCTGTTAAAAGCCCCAATGCCAGAACAAGCTGCCAAAGCTACAGAAAACTGTCTCTCGATGTTTTGCAAGTTGGGCCTAACTCCCAATTGGCAAAAGTCCTCCACTACTTCCAGTCAAACCATGACATTCCTTGGAGCTGATCCTGATACTATAAAGAACAAAGCCTTCCTCTCCCAAGGAAGGCAAACAAGGCTGGCACAGTTAGCTCAAAGCATTGCCAGAAAACAGTGCATTTCTGCGAGACTGTTCAAGTCGCTCCCTGGCATGATCTCCTCTGCAATAAGCTTGGTCCCTTTGGCACGCCTCATGATGAGACTGTTATAAAAGGAGTCCAGTTCCAGTGGATCTAGTCAGAAGGGTCCTTCGAGGACTTGATCTCTATCCTCAGATGTTACCCACGCTGGCATGGTGGTCTCACATACCACATCTCTTTGAAGGCCTTACATATCTATCGCCAGTGCTGGATTTTATCATGAATACGTACACCTCCATGGAGGGCTGGGGGGGCCACATGCAAGACCTCCAAATCCAGGGAAAGTGGTTGACACGTCAAAAGTCTCTACACATCAACAGCTTGGAGCTCAAAGCCATTTTCTCACCCTGCAAACCTTCCTCCTAAGGATCGCAATCTCCTCTGTGCTGGTTCGTACTGACAACACGACCAGCATGTATTATATCAACAATCAGGGAGAAACTCGATCTCTCATGCTATCTCAGGAAGCCCAAAAACTTTCGGATTGGTTCACAGCTGACAAGATATCCTTAATGGCCGAGTATCTGTCCGGATTCCAAAGACGGCTGCCACCAGTGGGAACTCGACCAGCAGCAGCTGAACAGGATATTTTCATTGTGGGGGAAACCAGCACTGGATGTCTTCGCGATGGGAACCAATAAAAAATGGCAGTTCTTCACTAGTTGATTTCCTCTCCCAAGGTCATGGGGAAATGCCCTTTCAATGCTCTGGTCGGAGATTTATGTGTGCACTTTCCCCCAATCCTACTGATTCCCAGAGTCCTCACCAAGATGAAGGCAGAATACTGTTATCTCCTGTTGATTGCTCCCAAGTGGCCCAGACAACACTGGTTCTTGGAGCCTATTCACCTTCTACCGACACCATCTCTCCAGACTTGGAACGAAGGTCAGATATGTCATCCAGAACCAGCATCTCTCGACTTGCATGCATGGCTCCTGAGTACTATGAATTTCGGATTCTGAGAATCATGCAAGAACGCAGGGATAGTCTATCCAAATCCAGAGCGGAAGGCAACGACAAGACTTATAGGTCAAAGTGGAGTAAATTCTGTCAGTGGCGTCAGCAAAATAACTTACAGCTGTCCCACGCGTCTGCTGACCAGATCTTACCTTACCTTCTCTCTCTGGCCAAGTCAGGCCTGGTATATGTATTGGTGAAAGTTCACCTTGCGTCAATCTCAAGTTACAGGCAATCCTCACAGACATTATCTCTGTTTCACAAGGCTCGTAAAACAATTCATGAAAGGATTCTTCAGAACTTTCCCTCTGGTGCAATCTCCTGCAAATAAATTCATGCCTATTCACAAATGATGAGGCAGCATTTCAAACTTATTTATCAGGCTGAATTAAAGTTTCTCACGTGGAAAGTAGCATTTCTCCTTGCACTCACATCTACCAGAAGGGTCAGTAGCTACAGGCCTTTACCACTCAGCAACCCTTTCTTCATTTCACAAATGAGTTTGTGTGTCTTAGAACAAACCCGGAATTCATCCTAAAGGTTCCTTCTCAATTTCACCTCAACGAGCCTGTCATTCTTCAGGAATTTTTCCCTAACCCAGCCACACCGGCTGAACAGGCTCTTCAAACTTTGGACATTAAACAATGCCTCAAATTTTATTTGCCGAGAACTAAGACAATTTGCAAAACTGACCAGTTGTATGTAGCTTATGGTCAAGGTTTTCAAGGCTCAGCTGTGACAAAACCCACCATTGCAAGCTGGACATCAGCGGTAATTCAATTTTGCCATACCAAGGAAGGCAAGCCTTTGGCGAAAAAAGCTAGAGCTCATTCAACGAGAGCAGTCTCCACTTCGGCTGCTCTGTTTGCAGACATTCCAATGGAAAAGATTTGATGTGCTGCCACATGAAGGATTAACCACACATTCATACAGCACTACTGCTTGGAATCACTGCAGCGTAGGTTTAACATTCTTAATGTTGTTATATGACTAGTTGGCCTTTCTCTCAATTTCGCTTATTTTCAAAACAATTAGTTAAATGCTTTTCATCTCAATGTACATAATGAAGATGTTTGCATGCTTACATATGTAGAGGAATGGTTTTCTATCTTTACGCTCTTTTAATACATTACTTGCAAATGTATATTAATATTATCCACCATCTACTAATGGTACTTGCATTTATCTTGATACTGCTTGCTATTCTGATTCAAGCATGTTAATCTATGAAAGATACCACAATACTGGATAAGAAAACAAGTTACTTACCTGTAACTGCAGTTATCCAGTATTGGTATCTTTCATAGATTCACATGCGACCCACCCTCCTCTCCGGAGAGGCTCCCCTTATGCCTTGGGTATTGCTCCCACTTTTGCTGGGAAATCTGAAGGAGTCTGCCTCTCTTGGGAAGGTTCTAGAGGGTGCTTGCAGCTGATATGTTATTGTTGAAGTTTGATCCTTTTTTAAAAAGGACACAAATAGGCTAGTAAACTCATGGCCTGCAGCTATTATAGCCTATGATAGTTTTGTTATTACTGCTTGATTATGATACCGTGGGACCCCCACTTCAATGAGGGGGAATGATTTAGGCATGTGAATCTATGGCAGATACCTATACTGGATAACTGCATTTACACGTAAATAACTTATTTTCTCATGTATAGATAACTACCTTTAAGGTAATTCTTCTGTGAACAAAGTGCAAAAGAGGTTATAATATTTGGAATGATGACTTATGTACTAATGTGCAGCTCAAAGTCTAAATCCATGATATCATGTGTTATCCAGGTACTTCTCGGAATCCAACAAACTTTGATAGCTCCTGATAAAAGCACAATAATTTCAATAAATCCATGATATCATGTGTTATCCAGGTACTTCTCGGAATCCAACAAACTTTGATAGCTCCTGATAAAAGCACAATAATTTCCAGTTTCCTGGCAACAAGCTTTCGGCTGAAGCAACTAAGAATCTCATTACCTAACAAGGAACACTCTAAAATACGAGGAACTTGTTCTTTATCGATCTAAGATGGTCACCACCATTGCAAGTCTTGTGAGAGTCCTGTGGCACTCTGCAGCATGTCCTATGTCTTGGCATCACTTGCGTATTTCGCAAAGTGCAAGTCTCACAGCCATTAAGGCTCACACCAAGTGATCTCCTCTGCAGTGGAAGCCTCAAGCCCCTCTGAAGTTTAAACAAATGCATTCTGCATACCTTCCTGGCATACATAGGTGAGTGTGGGCCACGGATCGTGACAGTACGGCTTTAAGCATGATTCAGTGAGTCTTTCGGCACTGACTTTCAACATAACCTGTTGTAATAAGGCTCAAATAGCCGCTATTGGACCCAACCACCGCCATAAGAGTAAAGCTTTTTTCTTTGGCAATATATGTGCTTTGTCGTCCATTTTCAAAGATTACTCTGCTCAGTTATGAATGTGTATTAATCAGCGAGATGGTTTATTTGTACTTGAGGGGGCCTGACATATGGGTGGATATAAGACTAAAGGCATTGAGTGCAGAGAATGATGACCTCACATCTTTTAAGATGCCATGCAACTGTTTGAAGTCTTGATGCCTTTTTGGTGGCCGTGCACTCTATAGATAAATACACTTAATAATACAACTAGGTGCAGAGATATCCCAGAGGGAGGTCAACAGGAAATGGTATAAAGAACTTGGAATCCACAAGTGGTTAACTCATCTTAAGTTACATTTTCAGCAAAATTCTACTCAGAGTTTGGAATATTTTCTTTAAAGATATTGTACAGAGATTTTTAAAGGTCACTGTATTCTAATTTCTGCACCAATCAATGATCTCTCATTGGACTATCTGCCGTCCACACACCTCATATCCGCCAGCTGTGTTTTACAAAAACTCTAAGTAAATAAAGATATATATAATCTATTTCATCTTTCTGAGTATGAGCCCTTCGGAAGTGACCTCATGCTCCAGATGAGACGTTACCGTTGATTGATAAAGTGATCTCACAACGTCTCGTTTTCGCTTGGTCTCAGCATAGGCCTGAAAACAATCATCCTTTTCTTCGTTTGGCCTGCATCTTCGTTCAAACACACTGAAAAGAACCTCTAAAACAGATCCATGGTGATGAGTGCGTTTATTTCTTGCTGGACTCTGACCGAGCAAAGGGTAGAACCTCATATCTTGACATTATCTGTAATATTCCAATGACATCACACATTCCCATTTTTCTTTAGGCTTAAACTTATATGAGCCATAACTTTATAGGGTGGGGGGGCGCTAGGTGGCGCTAAACCAAGATGGCCGCACTGTAGTGAGGCTCCTGCCCGACCGGGCACTCTCACCATCCTTCACGCTATCCTGACCAGACTGTTCCACCTACAACCCTCACCGCTGTGTGTGTGAGAGCCTGCGGAGTCCAGCGGTGTCACAAATGGAGCGCCCGCACCCTGGCGAGCCGAGATAGCTGCGGTTGTTCTGGAGAGCGGGGAACGGCCCCAACGTGTAACCTGACCTAATCGGCAGCTGCCCGCTGAGAGATCCCGGGGATCGGGGGCCTGCTTCGGGCTGCGGAGGCGGAGGCCCGCTTGGGGCACTGAGTCACGGAGGAGGGGGCACTGGGCTGCCTGCGGCGCTGACGCCCGACTACTGCCGAGGTGAGAGGAACGGAGGCGGAGAACGTATAGTTGATCCTTACCGGCCGCTGGCTTTTGCACCGGACCGCTAGTGGAGGTCCCCCCCTCCCGGAGGTATTTTCTCGAGCCACGAGACATCACACCCCGCTGCGCTGACCCCATACATGCCGAGCGGGCTCATCTGCTGTCGGTCACCCTGCGGACCGGGGAGGGGGGCCTCGGATCTTTTGCGGCCTGCCACTGACTGGTGGGGGCGGCGCTGCCGCTGGACTTAGGAGCTGGGAGGCGCGGTAGACCCGCGAACTGCGGACACGTCCTCGCCGCCATCTTGGATATCGACCTGCTGCATCGCGGTGCCCTGCCGCCCTCCTCCTGAGGGGCCTCTGGCGTCGCCCCCCGGACTGGCTGGAACCTCGTGGCCCCCACCGCAATACACAAGTTGAAACCTTTGACGCTTCCGTGGCCTGGGTTATTCCCCCCCCAAAGCATGGAGGGTGCTTCCCCCTTCGCTACAGCCTAACGGAACATAGCCCTTATCTGAGTGGAAGCCCCTGCAGAGCGGCCACGTCGCGGGGACTGCTGTGGTGTCCGGTCGCCTGGGATTGCTGAATGGGTCCCCTTCTGGGCTCGGACCCTTCCTCCCGCTGAGCCTGAGACCTGCGTTGCTGACGATTGTGCCCCCGACTGGAGTGCGGCGGGAGCGGGAAACGACCGCTGTCTGTCCCTGGGCCACTTGAACAATACACCCGGTTTGGGCCCTGTCTGCGCTGCGGACCCCCGGCTGGGCCCGCGACGACTCCTGCTGTCCTATCCCCATCGCCCTCATTGCGTGGCTGCCATTGACCCTACCGGGAGTCTGACTGATCCTGGGTGGTTTTGGTCCCCTGTCGCCTGCCAGTCGCTTTGGGGCCGGGCTTGATCGACGTCTGGACGGCTGTGGACGGTGGGCTCCTACCGTCGGGTTCCGGCCGACCCCCCCCCCTGGTGGGATAGAGGGATTAGCGGGGGGGGGGTCGACTCCTCACCGCGCCATGGGCCGCAGCGAGACGCGCCAGTCCAAACTGCCCTATGAGACCAAGAGAAACCCCCCTCCGTCGGCTTGGGCGGAGGGGGGGCCTCCGCTTACCGAGGCCCCGGACGAGGACTGGAAGTCCCTCTTACTGGGCATGAAACAAAGCCTATCCTCCATCGACTCCAAAATTGACACCATGAATGCCCGACTGGATGGAGTCGTGGCTAAACTGGATCAACATGACGCCCGCATCCAAGAGACTGAGGAACGAATCTCTTCCCTTGAGGACGGCGCTGCCTCCTCGGGCAAACAGCTGACACAAATGGACCGGCTCCTCAAAATTATCGCGGACAAGAATGAGGACCTGGAGGCCCGGTCCCGCCGCAATAACGTTCGCATTCTGGGCCTTGCGGAGTCCACCAATACTGGGAAGGTGGAGACCTTCGTTGAAAACCTGGTGATTGAACTCTTTGGAAGGGACTCCTTTTCCCCGCACCTTATCGCGGAGAGGGCACACAGATCCTTGGCCGCCCGCCCTCCACCTGGATCCCTCCCGAGGCCCATCATCGCTCGATTCCTGAACTACAGGGACAGAGACGCCGTGCTCCGCCGGGCGCGGGAAATGGGCACCGTGCGCTACGGCAATGAAACATTATCCTTCTTCCCCGATTTTACCGCCACTGTCCAGGAGTCCCGACGCAAATTTGCTGCTGTCAAGAAGAAATTGCAAGCACAGGAGATACCTTACGCCATGCTGTATCCAGCGAAATTGAAAATAACACACCAAGGTAAACAACTCTTCTTTCAGCAGCCTCAGCAGGTGGAAGACTTTCTTAAACGCCACAAGAGGGACAATGCTCGAGACAGAGATGGACAACACCGCTCTAGATCGCCCTCTCCGATGGTACAGCAGGATTGACTCCTCTCGCTGTAGTGACACTGACATTCCTATGTGCCACTGCTGCATATATCTGCTCGAGCTGCTGCACACCCCGGTGAGGTAACCCTCTACTGGTATCAATGTTCGGTCTGGTCACTGTTGATGTATGTGCCCGGTTACCCATCTCCGTCCCACATTGAGAGGCTGGACTAGCTGTCTAGTTCTCGTGGGTGTAAGTAGGGAGATGGGAGGCTGGTTTGGCGCCCCCTGGGCATTATCCCCCGATGGGTGAACCCCACTGCACCCCCCCCCCATGCGGGGTAGGGGTTGCTGCTCCACAGTTTTTTCTAGTTGGGGTGGTATTGTTTGGGACGGGGTGGGCAGGGTGGGGTCCTTATTCCCGGCCAGTTGGGGTTGCCGGCGTGGGTGGGCATGAGTTCCGTTTTCGTTTTCCTACCACTGACTCCCTAGTTACGAAGGGGTGGGGTTGGGTATTTGAAGTTGTCCCCAGGAATGTCCTCTCAGATCGTTACCACGCATGCTATGATTTGTCCCATGCTATGTCTACCGGTCATGTGTTATTGAGCCTGGATCCATGGGGAGCGTAGAGAACACTGAGCCAGTGCAGCAGATTCAGATAGTCTCCTGGAACGTGCGCGGGCTGAATGACCTGAGAAAGCGTCGCCAGGTCCTGGGATACCTAGATAGGCAAAACGTATCTGTTGCCATGCTTCAAGAGACGCACTTGTGGCCGGGTGGGAGCCCCCCCTTCGCATCGCGGTGGGCTGCATGCAGGGTCTTTTCATCTTATTCGACTTATGCGAGGGGTGTGACCATATTGGTCCGGCGTGGGATGGGGTTTATACCAGCGGGTACTGAGGTGGGGCCCTGTGGCAGATATTGCATGATCTGGGGGACACTGCATTCACACACAATACTGTTCGCATGTTACTACGGCCCCAACGTAGACGACCCGGCAACGCTTCTGAACCCGTGGGGTAAGATACACACGTTAGGTATCTCTCATGTCATCCTGGGGGGAGACTTCAACACCGCACTCAGACCCGCAATGGACAGATCGACCCACAGCCGTCACACTACTCGCGCACCCAGCGCAATTTGGTACACTTAACGGATGAGCATCAGCTGGTTGATGCGTGGCGACATCTTCACCCGACACTTCGACAAGGCACACATCATTCCGCTGTACACTCTACATGGGCTCGCCTCGACTATATCTTTCTCTCAGAGGGCCTTGCCCCGTGGTTGCTCGGGGCGCGTCACCTGGCCCGGACTTTCTCCGATCACTCCCCTGTCTTACTGTCGCTCCGCATTCCCCTTGATACCTCCCCATACCTGAACTGGCGTCTCAACCCCGCGCACCTCACGGATTCTGCCTTTATGGCGGAACTGGAGGACGACATGACAGACTTCTTTGACCGTAATACTGCCTCAGTCTCCCAATTCACTACGGTATGGGAGGCTTTCAAGGTTACCGTGCGGGGATGGTGCATGGCGAGGGGCGGGGGGGTTCTTAAGGTTCTGCGCGGGGATGTGCGCAAACGTGAGGCTGAGCTGCTCCTCTTAGAACAAGAAATGGCACGGGACCCACATGATCGCGCAGTCGCGGCGCGTCTCAGGGAAAAAGTGACCGAATACACTGACGCTGCAGCCAAAGAGTGTGAGTTTCTAGGAAAGCCTTATGTTGCGCGGCTGCATGGGGAGGGAGACAGACCCGGTAGAGCATTGGCCGTTGCGGTACGTCCCCCTAGGTACCGAAATTACGTATCCACCCTTCTGGATGACCAGGGTGTCCCACAGAGGGACCTTTCGGCCCAGCTTCAAGTCCTTACCGAACATTACGTAGGCTTATACACCTCTCGCAGGACTACTCCGATAGCTCTGCAGGAGTACCTGGAGGACACCTCGATAGCGTGGCTGGGCCCATCCCAGCAGAAATTCCTGCACCATGAACTAGAACTTGATGAGATAAAGGAGGCGATAATGTCCATGAAGTCTGGCAAGGCGCCTGGATCGGACGGCTTGCCGATAGACTTTTATAAGGCCTTCATTCATGTCCTTGCCCCTATACTGAAGCGGTTGTATTACTCCGCCCTTGAAGAGGGCATCCTGCCGGGGACGATGCGTGAAGCCCTCATAACATCCCTGTTGAAACCGGGCAAGCCCCCGGAGCACTGCGACTCTTATCGGCCCCTCTCCTTATTGAACACGGATAGCAAGATCCTAGCGAAAGTGCTCGCTACGCGCCTTAATCTTCTGATGGAGCGTCTGGTCCTTCCCGATCAGGCCGGGTTCGTCCCCAACCGGGCGACATCCCACAATCTGCGCACCCTGCAAGCGGTGATGCAGGATATTGATCCCAATTGTGAAGCCGCGGCAGTTTTCCTGGATGCCACCAAGGCGTTCGACACCCTGGAGTGGGACTATCTTCTGGCCTTGTTGGAGCGGATGGGAGTGCCCTTCAATTTCCTAGACTGGATCCGGTTGTTATACCGACATCCTCAGGACACAGTCCTGCTGAATGGGTCCCGCTCTGCTCCCTTCACTATCCACAGAGGCACCCGGCAGGGATGCCCCCTCTCTCCCGTCTTATTTGCCATTGCTATAGAGCCGCTGGCGGCCAAGCTACGGCAACACCACAAACACCGCTCTCTTATTTATCCGGAACGCCAACTCCTTATCGCGTTATATGCGGACGACATGACCCTGTTCGTCCACAGGCCGCGAGAAAATCTTAACCCGTTATTGCGTGAGGTAACTAAATTCGGAGCCATAGCGGGCATGCAAATTAACTGGGCGAAGTCTGCTTTGTTCCCCCTGACTGACAGTACTACGCGGTTCCCGTTGGATTATCCCTTGGTGTGGGAGGCGGACGAGCTCACTTATCTGGGGGTTCGGGTAACCAGGAACAAGGAAGCCATGATCAGAGCTAACTACGGGACTGTCCTGGACAAACTCACGGATCAAATCACACAATGGATCCACCTCCCTCTGTCCATGGCGGGACGCATCTCCCTGATCAAGATGGTGGTGCTTCCCAAATTGTTATACCTATTTACCAACATACCCTATAGCCCGGGGGCATACTTTTTCAAGACCCTGAACTCCCAGATCTCTCGGCTAATCTGGGGTGGGAAACAGGCCCGGATCGGACTACGCACACTTATGTTGCCCTATCATCAGGGAGGGCTCGATGTCCCGAATTTTCAGAAATATTATGACTGCGCCCAAGGCCACTTTGCGGTTTACTGGCTCCACCCCCCCCCCCCCCTTTATGGCCCACCTTGCAGTTGAAGATGGGTTCATGAGGCCTGCGCAACCATCGGGGTATCTATACACAGAGGTTCAACCGGGGGCTCGCGACCCCACTACGGTCGATTGCACAGTGCAGGCCTGGAGGCGCTTGGCGGATTACATGGATGTCAAATTTCTATATTCTCCCCGCATGGTCCTGGCGCATGATCCCAGACTGAGCGTCACTCGCGAGGAGCTTGGACGCCGGATGCTTACGCGGCTGGCGATTCACACGTGGGGAGATCTATACCATCAGGGGAGCTTTCGAGCGGCAGCACACTTTTTTGGAGACGCTACTCCATCTGCAATGGACACGTTTCTCTACATTCGCCTTCGGCAAAATATCAGGGCTGTTACGCCACACTTCCCGGCTGAGCCGGAAACTGTGGCACCATTGCACGCTCTGCTCCAGACGCCCGCCCCGACACATGTGGTCTCGCTGTTATACACACATGTGCAGGCGGCTCCCACCCCCCCCCCTCGCTCAGGGCGCGGAGGGACTGGGACGGCGATCTGGTTGATCCCATGTCAGATGACCAATGGGAGGAAAGTTGCTCCCACATTACTGCAGTGACGTGTAATGCACGCCTCCGCTTTGTGCATTATAAATTTTTGCATCGCCTTTATTACACTCCTGCCAAATTGTACCGCTTTGGACTCCGGGTAACGATCATTGTCAGCGATGCCGGGAGCCGGGTGCAGATTTCATACACCTGGCGTGGTCCTGCCGTGCAGTGGCTACGTATTGGGCTGAGGTGTTCGCTGCCCTCTCCGTGATGGTCGGGATGGATATAGCGCCCTGCCCTACTATTGCCCTCCTGGGCCGCTCCTGCCCCGCGATAAAGGCACATCGGAGATTTCTCGCGCTGGGTCTTTTGCTGGCCAAGCGCCATGTGGCGTGCAGATGGGGGCGAGGGCGAGCGCCCAAATTTGAGACTTGGCTGGCGACGATGTCAACCTGGCAGGAACAACTTCACAATTACGCGGCCCTGTTGCCTTGCAAGTCCCGTCCCAAAGACTTATGGGGGCCCCTCAAGGCATATCTCCTACGCTCTCAAGACGCGATCGAAGCGGGGGAACCTGCGCGGGGATTCGGGGGGGATTGCCCGCCCGCTACGAGCTGACCTGCGCCTACCCCCAATGGCGTTCCTCGCTGCTGCATCTCCTCACCCCGCTTGCCCCCCTTCCTCCCGGTACACACCTAACACGGCGCTTCTTGACGCATCCGGATCGGCTACATGCTCTCCAAGGTACTCACATATCGCATGCCTGAGGCTCGGGGGTGATGGGCGGGGGCTCTGCGATTCCCCTGGCTCCGAGGTCCTGGGACCCTGGTTCCCTACTGGTGTATATGGCATGGCATCTTAGATGGTAACACCACTTTCTTAGTTTCCTGATTGGTTCATACCGACCCCCCTCCCAGATCAGCAGTTTTGCGAGCCGGGGCTGCGCTGCACCACTTCATGCTCCTACTTTGTTCTGCGGTGCGCTGCGCGGTGCCGCAGCCCCGCGCTGTCAGATACGGTATTCCACATACTGTGTATGGTGGACACACCCTGGGAGGGTGCTGATGTTGTGTTTTCTTTGAGTTAGTTAATACAGATAAACGAAACCTCGACTACTCCCTGTTTGACCTCTTATTGCTTTACGACTATGCATTCGCTTCCCACATAAGTAGCTTGTTGTTCCTATTCTGCTGCCGGCCCTTGAGGGTTGTAGGCATATGAGCTGTGTTAATTGGTCGGTTTTTGCCCTGCAATGCTTATCACTCACGATATTGAGTTGTCGCTACCGGCCTGTTTCAATGCAGGATGTAGGTAACAAGCTGTGTAAAATTTGACTTTGACAATAAAGGTTTTCGAAAAAAAAACAAAAAAACTTTATAGGGTGAACAGTCTTAATATCGAAAAAAAAATATCAAATGGACATAATATCGAGTCTAAAATATAGAATGGACAGAATATCGAATGGACATAATATAGTTAAAAATATCGAATTGCAGGTAAGTAATATCGAAGTACATAATATAGGCATTAAAAAATATCGAATTTTTATTAATATTAATTTTTTTAAAGTGTTTTGCATGTTAGTATATGTGTTAAAAGTGTATATTAGTTTTTGTAACGTATGTTTAATTTTTTTAAAGTAATGAATTTTATGTTATTACATTTTTGCGTAATTTAATTCCGTAGCGGGTTGTGGGTTTATAGGGGAATAGGGTGGGAAGTAATTTAATAGTAATTAAGTAAATATTTATTTTAATTTATTGGTATTGATAATTAATGTATGGGTGGATATAAGACTAAAGGCATTGAGTGCAGAGAATGATGACCTCACATCTTTTAAGATGCCATGCAACTGTTTGAAGTCTTGATGCCTTTTTGGTGGCCGTGCACTCTATAGATAAATACACTTAATAATACAACTAGGTGCAGAGATATCCCAGAGGGAGGTCAACAGGAAATGGTATAAAGAACTTGGAATCCACAAGTGGTTAACTCATCTTAAGTTAAATTTTCAGCAAAATTCTACTCAGAGTTTGGAATATTTTCTTTAGAGATATTGTACAGAGATTTTTAAAGGTCACTGTATTCTAATTTCTGCACCAATCAATGATCTCTCATTGGACTATCTGTCGTCCACACACCTCATATCCGCCAGCTGTGTTTTACAAAAACTCTAAGTAAATAAAGATATATATAATCTATTTCATCTTTCTGAGTATGAGCCCTTCGGAAGTGACCTCATGCTCCAGATGAGACGTTACCGTTGATTGATAAAGTGATCTCACAACGTCTCGTTTTCGCTTGGTCTCAGCATGGGCCTGAAAACAATCATCCTTTTCTTCGTTTGGCCTGCATCTTCGTTCAAACACACTTAAAAGTACCTCTAAAACAGATCCATGGTGATGAGTGCGTTTATTTCTTGCTGGACTCTGACCGAGCAAAGGGTAGAACCGCATATCTTGACATTATCTGTAATATTCCAATGACATCACATATTCCCATTTTTCTTTAGGCTTAAACTTATATGAGCCATAACTTTATAGGGTGAACAGTCTTAATATCGAAAAAAAAATATCGAATGGACATAATATCGAGTCTAAAATATAGAATGGACAGAATATCGAATGGACATAATATAGTTAAAAATATCGAATTGCAGGTAAGTAATATCGAAGTACATAATATAGGCATTAAAAAATATCGAATTTTTATTAATATTAATTTTTTTAAAGTGTTTTGCATGTTAGTATATGTGTTAAAAGTGTATATTAGTTTTTGTAACGTATGTTTCATTTTTTTAAAGTAATGAATTTTATGTTATTACATTTTTGCGTAATTTAATTCCGTAGCGGGTTGTGGGTTTATAGGGGAATAGGGTGGGAAGTAATTTAATAGTAATTAAGTAAATATTTATTTTAATTTATTGGTATTGATAATTAATGTATTAATTAATTATTAATTGGTAATTAAATGTTATTAATTTATTAATTGATAATTATGCTAATTGTATTAATTTATAATTTGTAGTGGGTTGTAGGTTTATTGGGGAATATGGTGGGAAGTAATTTATTTGTAATTAATTATTGAAAATATTTTTGTGGATTGATAATTAATTTACTGTTAATTAATTATTAATTGGTATTTCTTATTATTTATCAATTTTTGTTATTGAAAATTAGTTGGTTGTTGATTAATTATTAATTGGTAATTAATTTGTATTAATTGGTAATTAATTTTTATTAATTGTTTAATTGATAATTATGCTAATTGTTTTAATTTATTATTTGTAGTGGGTTGTGGGTTTATAGGGGAATATGGTGGGAAGTAATTTAATTGTAAATAATTAATTATTGAAATTATTTTTGTATATTGATAATTAATTTACTATTAATTAATTATTAATTGGTATTATTTGAATGTACTCATTTTTGGTATTGAAAATTAATTGGTTGTTAATTAATTATTAATAGGTAATTAATTAAAAAAACAATATGTATTGGTATTTATAATTAATTGATTATTAAATATTTTGTGGTTGGGAATTAATTTTAATAATTTTTGTATTGGTATTAATAATTACATTATTTTTACAAAAATGTTTTTTTTATTATTTTCCCTACTACTGCACTCATTGGAGTGGGAATAGTACTTTTTACCCCTACTCTATCCAACGCTTTCCCTACTGTTGCACTCTTTGGAGTGGGAATAGTAATTTTTACCCCTACGCTATCCAACGCTTTCCCTACTGTTGCACTCTCTGGAGTGGGAATAGTAATTTTTACCCCTATGCTATCCAACGCTTTCCCTACTGTTGCACTCTTTGGAGTGGGAATAGTAATTTTTACCCCTACGCTATCTGACGTTTTCCCTACTGTTGCACTCTTTGGAGTGGGAATAGTAATTTTTACCCCTACGCTATCCAACGCTATCTTTGCTGTTGCACTCTTTGGAGTGGGAATAGTAATTTTTACCCATATGCTATCCAACGCTTTCCCTATTGTTGCGCTCACTGGAGTGGGAATAGTAATTTTTACCCCTACTCTATGCAACGCTTTCCCTACTGTTGCACTCTTTGGAGTGAGAATAGTAATTTTTACCCCTACGCTATCCAGCGTTTTCTTTATTATTGCACTCACTGGAGTGGGAATAGTAAATTTTACCCTCCCGCTATCCAACGTTTTCCCTACTGTTGCACTCTTTGGAGTGGGAATAGTAATTTTTACCCCTACGCTATCCAACGCTATCCTTACTGTTGCACTCTTTGGAATGAGAATAGTAATTTTTACCCATACGCTATCCAACGCTTTCCCTATTGTTGCACTCACTGGAGTGGGAATAGTAAATTTTACCCTCCCGCTATTCAACGCTTTCCCTACTGTTGCACTCTTTGGAGTGGAAATAGTAATTTTTACCCCTACGCTATCCAACGTTTTCCCTACTGTTGCACTCTTTGGAGTGGGAATAGTAATTTATACCCCTACGCTATCTGACGTTTTCCCTACTGTTGCACTCATTGGAGTGGGAATGGTAAATTTTACCCTCCCGCTATCCAACGCTTTCCCTACTGTTGCACTCTCTGGAGTGGGAATAGTAATTTTTACCCCTACGCTATCCAACGCTTTCCCTACTGTTGTACTCTTTGGAGTGGGAATAGTCATTTTTACCCCTACGCTATCTGGCGCTTTCCCTACTGTTGCACTCACTGGAGTGGTAATGGTACATTTTACCCTGCCGCTATCCTTCGGTAAAAATATTGATTATTTTTTATTAATATTACGTTAATATATATCTATTAAAAAATAAAAATATAAGTTTATTTTTTTTAACTTACATTAATTATTTATTATTTTTAAGGTTATTTAAGTATAGAGTGCAGTCCTCCGAGTGGCCAGCTTTATGTGTCAGATCGCTCCAGGTATTCCAAGTCTGTCCAGCTGGTGATGACTGGTTTAGGGGCTGATCCAGTACTGAGTAAGGGCTAAGACCCATAGCGGACAGGTTTTGTGTGAGGATAAGAGCATTAAGCAGGAAAAGGGAGTTATTAACCAGCCTGCATGAGCTATAATTGGCTGCCCACTGCAGAGTGTTATGGTATAATTATGGGGGAAACAACGTTTACAACGCTGTTTCCACCACGCATGGCTTTACAACGTGGTCGTTACAACAACTGCATTGTTACCACGCGTGCTATTACATCGCAAGTCGTATCAACGACTTGCTGTAGGGGGCGTGCAACACCAGGGACTGTGTTGTGTTTTATATCCAACACCTTCCCGGCAGTTGCACAAACTGGAGTAGGAATAGTAATTAATACTATTTCTAAGTCCAGAGCGCCCCCTACAGCAAGTCGTTGATATGACTTGCGATGTAATGGCATGCGTGGTAACAACGATGTCGTTGTAACCACCGCGTTGTAAAGCCATGCGTCGTGAAAGTATGCGTGGAAACGTCATACATTCAATTGAGGGTCAGAGTGGTTCGATATGAGTTGAAATTGCTATATAATGACCTGGCTAGTGGCACCATATATCAGCCCTCCTTATTTTACCTGTATATTGGACATAGTATACTGCTTGGGCTGTTTCATTTCTGTGAGCTGTAAACTGCAGATTCTCATTGATGCTACAGACTAGAAAATGTATACGCTGTTGAGGCAGAATTGTAGAGCAGAAGGAGGCACTGGTGCCGATCACGATCCGGTAAAAACCGGGTACGAACCGTCGGACGGAGCATATTCTCCGTCCGACGCGTACCCGGTCGTCAAAATTTACAAACAAGGAATTACGATTCGCACGGGAACACCATTTCCGTACGATTCGTAAAAAAGCCCGACCGAACAAAATAAACCTACAAATGCGATCCGGGAAAGCGCCGACCTGACGTCGGGACGCTCGCAGCCTGCCATTCACGAACCAGGAATTACGATTCGCACCGACGTCATCCCGCACGGTGAATATTTTCTGGCAGCCAAAAACTGCCGGGAAATCAGGACGAGGCGAACAAGGACCACCAGTACGCGACGGACACACAGGACGACGCCAACAAGGAGGACCAGTACGCGACAGGACGACGCGATCAAGGAGTACCAGTACGCGACGGACAGACAGGACGACGAGATCAAGGAGGACCAGTACGCGACGGACAGACAGGACGACGCGAACAAGGAGGACCCGTACGCGACGGACAGACATGGACCCGAACCTACGTGTCATCCCGGCCCTCATAGCAGTCGACCTCCTCTACAGGTTCGGACGCAGACGCCGCAGAAGGTCAGAATAACTAAGGGAGGGGGGAAAGTGGGGTGGGGTGGGGGTGGCAGGACCAGGGCAGGCCACAAAACCCCCACCAAAGTCACACAGCACACATGCCCAGGACATACCTGACTCCCATGCCCTGGTCACTACGAGGGGGTGGGGGCGTGTCCAGCTAAGCCAGCGACCGCCACAACGGAAGTCCGTCACCACGCGAACCTGCAACACAACCAGACCGGTACGTCCCGTACCCACACCTGAAGAGCGTGGGTACGAGACGTACCACGCCCACACCCACGTCACCCCAACAATGGCGGGACGGATCGTACCCACGTGGCAAAGGCCTGGGTACGGCCTGCACAAGCATCACATAGCGTGGGGACGGATATGTACGGACCCTACCCCCACCCGCGTACGTATGGAGCGTACCCCCACCCCACCAGTGTAAGTACGACTCGTACCCTCACCTGCGGACGTACGGACCGTACCCCCACCCCCGTAGGCATGGAGCCCACCCCCACCCCACCAGTGTAAGTACGACTCGTACCCTCACCCGCGGACGTACGGACCGTACCCCCACCCCCGTATGCATGGAGCTCACCCCCACCCCACCAGTGTAAGTACGACTTGTACCCTCACCCGCGGACGTATGGAGCGTACCCCCCACCCCAACAGTGTAAGTACGACACGTACCCTCACCTCGTATTCATGGAGCGTACCCCCCACCCCAACAGTGTAAGTACGACCCGTACCCTCACCTCGTATTCATGGAGCGTACCCCCACCCCAACAGTGTAAGTACGACACGTACCCTCACCTCGTATTCATGGAGCGTACCCCCCACCCCAACAGTGTAAGTACGACCCGTACCCTCACCTCGTATTCATGGAGCGTACCCCCACCCCAACAGTGTAAGTACGACCCGTACCCTCACCTCGTATTCATGGAGCGTACCCCCACCCCAACAGTGTAAGTACGACCCGTACCCTCACCTCGAATGCATGGAGCGTACCCCCACCCCAACAGTGTAAGTACGACCCGTACCCTCACCTCGAATGCATGGAGCGTACCCCCACCCCACCAGTGTAAGTACGACTCGTATCCTCACCCGCGGACATACGGACCGTACCCCCACCCCCACCAGTGTAAGTACGACACGTACCCCCACCCCCGTAGGCATGGAGCCCACCCCCACCCCACCAGTGTAAGTACGACTCGTACCCTCACCCCGTATGCATGGAGCGTACCCCCACCTCACCAGTGTAAGTACGACTCGTACCCTCACCTCGAATGCATGGAGCGTACCCCCACCGTGTATGTTCCAAGCGTACATATCCAGAAATAGGAGGTGTGTGTGTAGAGTCCTCCCAGCAGTGCCCTGAGACAGGAGGGGTGGGTGCAGAGTCCTCCCAGCAGTGCCCAGAAACAGGAGGGGTGGGTGCAGAGTCCTCCCAGCAGTGCCCAGACACAGGAGGGGTGGGTGCAGAGTCCTCCCAGCAGTGCCCAGAAACAGGAGGGGTGGGTGCAGAGTCCTCCCAGCAGTGCCCTGAGACAGGAGGGGTGGGTGCAGAGTCCTCCCAGCAGTGCCCAGAAACAGGAGGGGTGGGTGCAGAGTCCTCCCAGCAGTGCCCAGACACAGGAGGGGTGGGTGCAGAGTCCTCCCAGCAGTGCCCAGAAACAGGAGGGGTGGGTGCAGAGTCCTCCCAGCAGTGCCCAGACACAGGAGGGGTGGGTGCAGAGTCCTCCCAGCAGTGCCCAGAAACAGGAGGGGTGGGTGCAGAGTCCTCCCAGCAGTGCCCTGAGACAGGAGGGGTGGGTGCAGAGTCCTCCCAGCAGTGCCCAGAAACAGGAGGGGTGGGTGCAGAGTCCTCCCAGCAGTGCCCAGACACAGGAGGGGTGGGTGCAGAGTCCTCCCAGCAGTGCCCAGAAACAGGAGGGGTGGGTGCAGAGTCCTCCCAGCAGTGCCCAGACACAGGAGGGGTGGGTGCAGAGTCCTCCCAGCAGTGCCCAGAAACCGGAGGGGTGGGTGCAGAGTCCTCCCAGCAGTGCCCTGAGACAGGAGGGGTGGGTGCAGAGTCCTCCCAGCAGTGCCCAGAAACAGGAGGGGTGGGTGCAGAGTCCTCCCAGCAGTGCCCAGACATAGGAGGGGTGGGTGCAGAGTCCTCCCAGCAGTGCCCAGAAACAGGAGGGGTGGGTGCAGAGTCCTCCCAGCAGTGCCCAGACACAGGAGGGGTGGGTGCAGAGTCCTCCCAGCAGTGCCCAGAAACAGGAGGGGTGGGTGCAGAGTCCTCCCAGCAGTGCCCTGAGACAGGAGGGGTGGGTGCAGAGTCCTCCCAGCAGTGCCCAGAAACAGGAGGGGTGGGTGCAGAGTCCTCCCAGCAGTGCCCAGACACAGGAGGGGTGGGTGCAGAGTCCTCCCAGCAGTGCCCAGAAACAGGAGGGGTGGGTGCAGAGTCCTCCCAGCAGTGCCCAGACACAGGAGGGGTGGGTGCAGAGTCCTCCCAGCAGTGCCCAGAAACAGGAGGGGTGGGTGCAGAGTCCTCCCAGCAGTGCCCTGAGACAGGAGGGGTGGGTGCAGAGTCCTCCCAGCAGTGCCCAGAAACAGGAGGGGTGGGTGCAGAGTCCTCCCAGCAGTGCCCAGACACAGGAGGGGTGGGTGCAGAGTCCTCCCAACAGTGCCCAGAAACAGGAGGGGTGGGTGCAGAGTCCTCCCAGCAGTGCCCTGAGACAGGAGGGGTGGGTGCAGAGTCCTCCCAGCAGTGCCCAGAAACAGGAGGGGTGGGTGCAGAGTCCTCCCAGCAGTGCCCAGACACAAGAGGGGTGGGTGCAGAGTCCTCCCAGCAGTGCCCTGAGACAGGAGGGGTGTAACACATGTGTGTGAGGCTGGAAGTACACACATGCATACTGCCTACAAGGGAACATGTCCCCATGAACTCATGTCAACAGACTCCATACACATGTACAGTGATCACCAAGGATGCCACGAATGTTGCAGGTGGAGACATGGCCCTGCATGCATGGCCAAAGTAGAAGGGCTCCGTCACACACACAGCTCATGTAGACACAGCTCTGCGCTAAATATTGGGAACACCCTGCAGGGAAGATATCAGGGTACACAGAGGGAGGAATACACCCTGGGACAATTGCACCATTCAGTAACTGCTTACATGAACAAAGAAAGTTAGCTAACACCTTGTGATGGCACACAGATCCCAGGGTCCCCCCAATGAGCAGCCCACTACTACATTTCCCACACACCCAACACATAAACACCACCCAAAACCATGTAGCAGCCCCACCAACACCAATACCAGCATAGCAGTAGTGTCAGAATGAAAAAAAAGTAAAGCTTTATTCAGCATGATCACAGTGTCCGTGGATCGCAGGCAGTTAAATATTCACAAAGCCCATAGGGCAGTCAATAAGTCTCAGCTGGATGGGGGACACAGTGGGATGCGTGTCCCCTAGCTTGCCTGCACAGTTACATGCCGTCGTCTTCCACAGGGGTGAGGGCATCAGGGGGGGGGAAGCACCAGGCACCGCAGGGACATCAGGGCAAAGGGTAGGCGTTGTGGGTGCAGGGATGGAGGACTCCACCACAGGGGGTGGGGCAGGGCCAAAGGCGGAGGCCAGGATGGCACTACACACCTTTGCAAGGTCCTCCAGGGATTCCCCTGCACCCGAAGGATCCACAGGCCCCAAGGAGGGGGGGGGGTCAGAGGGATGGGTCGCAGCGCCACTGTGGGAGGGTGTAGACAGGGGGGGGGAATCAAGCACCCTGACCGGGGACCTCCTTGACCGCTTGCGGGGTGGTGTCACTGTGGGGCTCAGGGACAGAGCGGCCATGAAGGAGTCTTTGGGGGAGAGGTAGCCAGGAGAGCTGAGGGGAGGGGATTTGGAGGGAGTGGACTGGGTGGAATGCGGACTCCCACTCTGGCTGCGTGTCACACGTTTGCCCCCCGACCCAGTGGGTGTGCCTACCTCACCCTGTGTGTGCGTGTCAGGAGGAGTGCGGTGGACCTTCCCTGCTGGTGTGGTGCCTGTGTCTGTTGATGTGGGTGCATGCCGACGTCTGGGTGTACGTGGGACAGGCATGGGAGTGGGAAGTGTGGATGGGGCAGGGGTAGGTGGTGGGAGGTCGCGCTGCAGGAGACCCACTGCTGCAGTCAGTGTCGAGTCTATCGACCGAAGCAAGCTGCGTTGGTCAGCCTGCGATGAATGAATGCCCTCCAAGTATGCCTCGATGTTGTTGAGGGTCTGGCCGTGGGCATGGAGGACATTAAGGATCGCAGCCTGACCAACCTGCAGCTGCCGCTGGATGTCCACAGACTCGGCATAGGCGGCAGCAGTGGAGACAGGGGCAGGGGGTGCGGTGCCTGGCATGAAGGAGACATGCGGTGACCGGGCACGCTGGGAAGGGACACGAGCAAGTGGGAGGCGGCTGATGGGAACGGAGGGGGCGGTGCGAGGTGTTGTTCCGCTGTCAGCTGCTGGTGCAGCCTCCGCCCACTCGGAGACATCCTCCTCGGACCTGTCAGCTTCGTATTCTGACGTGCCAGTCGACAGGTCCTCGCCCACACTCTCCTCCGCCTCTGTCCCACTCGATGTGCCAGCCACGATGTCACGGCTGGCACTGGTGCTCGGTCCCTCTGCCTGGTCTGTGTCCATGTCTCCCTCTGTGTCCCCCGACGATGCTGTGGGCAGGGTGGAGAGACAGAAATTAATCAGACACCTGTACACATCTGTCACATGAGTCAAATCTACATAGGTTACATTGCATAGCCTGAAAAGGAAGATCCCTAACATCTACTAAACAAGGTACCGATGTAGGGCATGAAACACACAGTTGGTTGAGCCACCATGCCACTGAAATACCATGGAGAGCATGAGACAATAGCAAATGACAGGAAACGGAGTCTGACATAGCACCCAGGCCCTGGGGACAATCCAGCACTGCATCTGCACCACACAGCGTTGGCGAAAATTGGGATGACCTGGGACCATATCCATGAACTTGAGACACATGCTGCATAGGTAATGCTGAAAACATGCCCAACATGACTGGGTCACTGCACCTTGAGTGTATGTCCAGACAAACATCACACACTGCCCAGACCCAGCAAGTAGAAATCAGGATTTGACATATAGGCTTTGCCCGCCCCAACCACCCCCTACACGAGGCAAATTGTTGAGACACAGGTGGCACCAACATCTCATAGTCTGGGTGATAAACACAGGGGCAGGCAAAATGCAAGATTGGACGCCAGACACCCAAGGTGCGCCTGCACAAATAATGAGGTACCAGTGCCCATCCTCAGATGAGTATAACAAGACACACAGGCACTGGCAACTGTGAGTATGAAGAAGGACATTCAGGTCAGGCTGCACAGTGGACACCTGTACTAAATTTCACGTCTATGTACATGGTGCCAGGGGACAATGGCACAGAGCACAACCTACGCTGTAGACACTGAGAGTGTCCACGTTTTGGGATGACACATACAACACCGAGGAAAAGGTGCCCCAGGGGACAGTAGTGGCCACACAACTCCATGCTCCTGAATGGTAATGACTGCAACACACGCCACCATCCCTGCACTATGCGTATCGCACACTCATGCACCGCATGTCACAGGCCACTACATAGGACATGCGCGCAGTAAGGCATGACACTTGAGAGACTAACTCCCATGTCTGGACTCAGCATCAGTGCCAACTGACATGGAACCCACATGCAGTGAACTGGACAGGGCACAGGCAAGGTCCCAAAACCAGTTACACACCACCCCCACACATGATGCTACAGGCATAGTTCTCGTGGACAAAGCGCCAGCCTACATTACCTTGTGAAGGAGTGACTACACACAGACCAGGGAACACATTGCAAGGAGGGGAAGAGTGGCAGGAGCGCAGCGCTATACTGGGGCAAACTGGATCTGCACAGCACCTTTAAACCCTGGCAGTGAATTCATGCTACTGTGCCCTTACAAATGCCGGTGACACACAACAAACACACATGTACCTACCCCATTCCGGCTGCTGCATCTCCTGTAAGCGCCTCTCCAAGTCTGGAAAGACCACCGGCAGCACACGCCTGTGGAGGTGGCTCAGACGGCGGCGCCCGCGGTTCTTGTGGCTCACAGGTGAGTCCCCCAGCAGGACCCGTGCGATCCTCCGCGTCCAGCACCGGATATCCTGCCAGCGTTTCCTCACCTGGGACAGGCTCCGCCTCCGACCATCCACACCCCTCACGGCACTGACGGCGGTCAGCCAGATCTGCTCCTTGGCAGTGGCGCCTACCTGTGAGGAAGAACAAGTGACACCACATCAATACACCAGCCACATGTCACAGAGAGACATATGAGAAAAAATTAGCTGGTTACAACAAGGCATGTCATGCAGCCAACGCATTGCACCTTTGTCATAGGGACATGATCCTCTGGGGAGGGAAGAAGCAGTACGTGCCATTGTAGGTACACAGGTGGAATGATGGCAATGTCACAATCAATGATCAAGGCTCACACTGTGCATCACACCCACCCCTCCTGGCTCAGGGCACTGCTGGGTGGACTCTGCACACACCCCTCCTGTCTCAGGGCACTGCTGGGAGGACTCTGCACCCACCCCTCCTGTCTCAGGGCACTGCTGGGAGTGATAGGCCCCCACCCCTCCTGTCTCTGGGCACTGCTGGGAGGACTCTGCACACACACCTCCTGTCTCAGGGCACTGCTGGGAGGACTCTGCACCCACCCCTCCTGTCTCAGGGCACTGCTGGGAGGACTCTGCACCCACCCCTCCTGTCTCAGGGCACTGCTGGGAGGACTCTGCACACACACCTCCTGTCTCAGGGCACTGCTGGGAGGACTCTGCACACACACCACCTGTCTCAGGGCACTGCTGGGAGGACTCTGCACACACACCTCCTGTCTCAGGGCACTGCTGGGAGGACTCTGCACACACACCTCCTGTCTCAGGGCACTGCTGGGAGGACTCTGCACCCACCCCTCCTGTCTCAGGGCACTGCTGGGAGTGTTAGGCACCCACCCCTCCTGTCTCAGGGCACTGCTGGGAGTGATAGGCCCCCACCCCTCCTGTCTCAGGGCACTGCTGGGAGTGATAGGCCCCCACCCCTCCTGTCTCAGGACACTGCTGGGAGGACTCTGCACACACACCTCCTGTGTCTGGCCAGCACCTCAAAGCAGTCACATGCCACAGGCCACTGACGCCACCTCAGCAGAGTACACAGACACAGGACATTCACCTGCCATTGCCAAATGCAGATACAAACCTCACTGCACATGTGCCACTAGATCGGGGGGGCTCACAGGTGTGGGGCTGGCTCTGCACGTCAGACACACAGCACTGCTCCCTGCTCACATGAGATGTGCAGGGCATATCCAGGCCACATGCATCTGGGGTGGTCCACTACACATATGCACCCACACAAATGACATTGGACTTACACACACAGATGTCCAGGGGACGAACACATCATGTGGACACTCTCAGCATAGGTACAGTGGACAAACACACATCTGTAGGTACAGTCACCTGTCACACTGGGGTAACCACAGAATCACAGGAGGACTGTAGTAGCTCCATACCCTGGAGGATTAGACAGGCACAATGTGTAATGCCACATGCAGTGAATGTCACAGTAAACACAATGCAAGTGAGGAGAGCAGACATGCACCACAGCATGCTCTGGCTGGGAGACATCAGGCATCCCCCCCTGGGACCCCCCCTACAGTACATAGCATGTGTATCACACCAGGACACAATGCCAGAAGTCACAGTCACAACAAAGGGACAGTCTGTGCCAGTGGCCTATGCACTCACCTGATACCCTGGTCGCCCATACAGAAGGGGGTACTGTGGGAGGATCACATCCAGCAATGCCAGGTTCTCCTCCAGGGTGAATGGCTGTGACCTCTCCACAGCCCTTGACATGGTTCCAGGGAATCAGTAGCAGCAGCTGGGTCGACGAATTCAAAGATGTGCAGGCAAGTGCTCCCTCATGGGACCTGGCTGCCTTATATCTGCCTTTCTGCCCTGTCTCATGCACAGGAGTACAGAGTGATTGGTCACTCACATTTGCATCCTATGTTTCCACCAATCCCTTCAAACCTAGCAGTCTGTGTGTACTCTATCGGTTTCATTCTCCTGCATGATGTCAGCCCCCCAAACACATTGCAACAAAGTAGATTAATTCCAACTGACTTCTGCTGTGCACCTTCCAGAACAAATTCAAATTTTGAACTTGGTCTCCATGACAACCAGCATGCATGTAGGCCTTAATACTTGTCCCTCATGTGTCCCCTATGTAATTTGGAGCTTCACACACAGGTACGGTGCGTTCCGGGGCCCTAGGGCACCCCAAATGCATTGCAAGGGCCCGTACACGCGTGCCTACGTTCACTATCACTATGGGTGTCCTCGCGTATGCGTACACGTTGTGATAGTGAGCGTACAGGCGTGTGTATGGCCCGTACCACTACGAGTACGCATACGCGAGGCCACCCAAAGTGATAGGGAGCGTACAGGCGTGTGTACGGGCCGTACCACTACGAGTACGCATACGCGAGGCCACCCATAGTGATAGGGAGCGTACAGGCGTGTGTACGGCCCTACCACTATGGGTGTTCTTGCGTATGCGTACTCGTAGTGGTACGGGCCGTACACACGCCTGTACGCTCACTATCACTATGGGTGGCCTCGCGTATGCGTACACGTTGTGATAGTGAGCGTACAGGCGTGTGTACGGGCCGTACCACTACGAGTACGCATACGCGAGGCCACCCATAGTGATAGGGAGCGTACAGGCGTGTGTACGGGCCGTACCACTACGAGTACGCATACGCAAGGCCACCCAAAGTGATAGGGAGCGTACAGGCGTGTGTACGGGCCGTACCACTACGAGTACGCATACGCGAGGCCACCCATAGTGATAGGGAGCGTACAGGCGTGTGTACGGCCCTACCACTATGGGTGGCCTCGCGTATGCGTACTCGTAGTGGTACGGCCCGTACACACGCCTGTACGCTCCCTACCACTATGGGTGGCCTCGCGTATGCGTACTCGTAGTGGTACGGCCCGTACACACGCCTGTACGCTCACTATCACTATGGGTGGCCTCGCGTATGCGTACTCGTAGTGGTACGGGCCGTACACATGCCTGTACGCTCGCCATCACGATGGGTACACATACGGCAGCACTCCCATAGTGAAATGGTTACGTACACAGGCCCTCTTCGCAGCAGTACAGTGGTTTTCACACATCACAGTGGTGACAGGCGGCACACAGGTAGGGATAGGGCGGACATACTTGTCCATGGATGGACATACTTGTCCATGGATGGACATACTTGTCCATGGATGGACTTCCTTGTCCATGGATGGACATCCTTGTCCATGGATGGACATACTTGTCCATGAATGGACATACTTGTCCATTAATTGACATCGAGGCATCGTCTGTGCATTACTACATGTGTGGGGCACAGGTGTGACGGCCTGTGATGTGGAACATGACCCCTGAGTGGAGAAGGCACCAGATGTATGATGAGATGTCTACAGATGTACTGTGTGAAGGTGCAATGTGTGCCAGGCATGCCCTTGACTCCTTTGACATGTGTGCATGTCGTACTGCACACTTGGGGTGAGCGTCACTGGCATGGCACGGACACCAACACACGGAAGTGTCCCCTGATGCCCGGTACAGGGGTTACCACACCTGACTTGTCACTACCCACGGTGCACAATGTGACTATGTCATGTATGTGTGGGGGCTTCCCATCAGGTTGATGTTGGAGCACCCTCAAAAGCTGCAGCCGTTGCAGCAACCAACATGTGTCTGTGTGTAGATTGACATTGCACACTGTTCCGCACACCATGCCACATGTGGTATCGGATGTGAGGTGCACATGTATGCATGGGACACGGAGTAGCGTGACAAGGACATGTCTGCATCCTCACAATGAATGTGTGGTGAGTCATGACATGTGCACCTTCATGGCAAGGTGTGTGGGCTGTCCTAGTGTGATGTCATGTGACCTGTGGCTCTAGTGTTCCGCTACCAGTCTCTGCAATCGGCATCCTACTTCTGCTGATGTGTGGGCGTATGTCACTCCTGTCTTGCGTCTGGCTGTTCACTTGCACTGGGACACAGCTATTCCCATGGCGTGGCATGGGGAGGTTCTCAATATCCGTGTGTAGCTGGGTCTTGGTAGGAGTGTCACCTTGCATCCATACGTGTCCTGGGCATGTAGCACATACCTGACTCCCTATGTAGCATATGTGTATTGACAGATTAACATGTGCTCAGTACATATGATTTGTTGTCGTAGTGCACTCACTCTTCCTTGTCACTTCCAAATTACTGCAGAGCGCCGCCTCTTGCCCGACCAATTCCGGACTTGGCTGCCATGCAGGAGAATGACAGCATCCAGCTCTACCGCTTCACCCAACCGTTGATTCTGGAGTTGACGGCGAGACTGGCAGCACACCTGCAACCGCAGCACAGGTATCCTACGGCACTGACACCCCAGCTGAAGGTAATGGCTGCCCTAGATTTTCTTGCCACGGGTACCTTTCAATATACCATATCTAATGTTGGTGGCATGTCCCAGAGCATGTTCTGCCGTGTGCTGCATGATTTCTTAGAGGCCATGTTGATTCACCTGGATGACTTCATCAAGTTCCCAACCCCTGAACAGATGACTGCGGTCAAGCGTGGATTCTATGCCCTGGGAGGGATGCCCCATGTCATTGGGTCCATAGATGGGACACATGTAGCTTTGGTACCACCACACGCACGGGAGGTGGCGTACCGCAATCGAAAGCACTACCACTCCATTAATGCCCTTGTGGTGTGTCAGGCCAACATGGTGATTTCACATGTCTGTGCTCGTTTTCCAGGATCAGCACACGATGCCTACATCATGAGGCGTAGTAGGATGCCTGAAATGATGATGCAGCTGCGCAACGAACGGGCATGTGTTGTTGGTGGGTACAGTCTGTCTGTCCTGTAATTTTGCATAACCTACCAGCACGACCGCTTCACCAGTTCTAACGATGTCCATGTGCTTCCCATGTAGGGGACGCTGGCTATCCCAACATGCCTTGGCTGCTCACACCTCTCCGCAACCCCATCACGCCGGCCCAGCTCCGCTACAACACCGCACATGGTCGGACAAGGCGAGTGATCGAGAGGACGTTTGGCCTGCTGAAGAGCCGTTTCAGGTGCCTCCACAAGACAGGCGGCGCACTCCCATATGCCCCGGCGAAGGTCTGCAAGATCTTCATGGTCTGCTGCATGCTGCACAACATGGCAGTTGAAAGAGCTGTGCCACTCATCCTGAATCAACATGACGAGGACCATCCACCCGTGGAGGACGAAGGGCTTGGCAATGGGGCTAGTGATGTGGAGGATGTGGAGCCGCAAGAGGACATCCGGACTCGGCTCATACGCGACTTCTTTGCTTAGTGGTGAGTACCAGTGTCTGAGTGTGCACGCATTGGTCCCCGTGTGGCATGTGTTGTGATGTGTGTGTCCACCTGCATGTATGGCACGTGAGTCAGAGGTGTGTGTGGGTTTGTCACTGGAGTGATGGTGCCAGTGATGGTTGTATTTCCCCAGTCATAATTGTGACCTAGCATGTTGTCATCCATACATGTGTCGAGTAAATGCACATGCAAGTGGCTGTGCTTTTTGTGGCTGACTACTTGTGTGTCTCTCTTCCCCAGGTACTTGCGCATGCCGTCTGCTGCTTGCATTGTTGTGGCACTGCTATTCCTCATGGACATGACATCGTGGGCTGACTCAGCGTTACAGGCACGGACACGTTTGGAAGTCTCCATAGGGTAAGGGATGCATCTGGGGTGTATTGGGTGTGGCAGTTGTTCACGATGTATGCACACTGCCCCTGTCGATGTTAGGTTCCTCTGCAGCCATGTAGCCTCACCATGGGACACGACATGCAGCTGTGTACACCTGAATAGATGGTCTGCCTGGTTGACAGTCATCAGTGATGGGATAGGGGATTGTGATGATGGCATCAATGTGTGTGACACTGCCCTCGGACACATACGGTTAGCATTGGCTTGACATGGTGTGGGACTTCCACATCAGCGGATCTATGGTGTATGGCAGGCTCTCCGTGAGCAGCTGTGGGTGTTTAGCTGTTAGCCGACGCTTGTGTGCCAGTTCCATGGCGAACACGCTTTTGTGCTGCAGAAGGGGGGTGCCAGTGTTGGTCCCACATGTTACTCCACATGATGTGTTCATGTGTACTTCAAGTTGCCTCTGCAATCCCGAAAACATGACTAATAAAGGTGTCCCTATGCCTCCAAGGTGCCTCTTCTCAGTCAATGCTGGTGTGTTGCCACGGTGCATCCAGCATGTCTGGCATGGTATTCCCTGATTGTGGCTATGTGTCAATGTGTCGAGTAGCAAGATGCAAGCTGTGTGTGTGGGCTGAGACTGTGTATTGGGCATGATGTACATGACTGTGTGGGTATTGTGACATGTGCCATCCCCATGCATCCAACGTTGTCCAGGACCCCATTCTCTGCATCCACCGGACTCAAGCTTGCAGGACATGGTTCTGCCACCTGTCTACACATACCTGGATGCCCCCCAGGACACTGGACTGGATCCCTGACCTCTGCGCATGACTGTTGCTGTACTCAATGTGTCTGTCTGCACGGTTGTTCGGCCACCCCCTAAGCTGGTTGGGCCCATCACGGGTGTGTATGGTGCTCCATGTCTGTCTTGCCTAATACACTGTGACCCATGTGTCCTGTGCCAGACTCAGGCCCCAGGGTGTGGATGGTTGAAGACAAAAGATGACTCAGGCATGTTTAGACTTTACAAGACACATGTTAGGTAATAATGCAACCAGCAGGCTTCTACTCTTCATAGTGTGATTTATTATTGGGGGGGGGGGGGGGGACAAAGTGAGGGGCTTTCCGGGAGTTTGGAATCCAAAGTTCAGTAGGGGAGTTGGTGTCCTTGCCATTTGAAATCCTCAGAGTCCATGCCACAGTCTTTGTCAACATTGGTCAGCCAGTGACCAGCAGGGCCATGTGGCAGAGAATGTCTCTTGATGCTGTGATGCTGTTGCTCCAGTGGGCCAGGTGCCAGGCCAGGTGTCCTGGGAGATGGTGATGTTGCGCAGACCCTCACGGTCCTTTCCGTGGACGACCCGGCCTCCTGCGGGGACCCTCAGCAGCAGGCCATGACGACGTCTGGGATGCTCCATCGGATGTTTCCTCCTCCTCCTCCTGATCCCTACCTGTGGGTGATGATGTTCTCCGCCTTCTGGCACAGGGAGGGTCGGCCATGTTGTCGGCCATCCGACGGAGTGTATCGTGAATCCCCTGGAACGCCGTCACTTGCTCAGCCTGTCTGTCCTCCATCCTCCGTTGGTGTCGCAGTAGACAGGCATGTTGCTCCGCATGTTGCTGGGCCTGCTGGGTCTTTATCTCATCGAGGGTCCCCTTGATCTCATTGAGGGTGGACACAACCTGGGCCATGCCTGTGGTGTCCTGCCGGTATGTGTCCATGATGTTTCGGACATGTGCAAATACCGGTTCCCCAGCCAACTGGTCAGGCTCGCGCCTCCGCCGTCCTCCACTCCCACCACCCCTGCCCACTTGCACCTGGCCTGCCCTTGTGGGTACATCGGGTCTCCGGGACCCCTGAGGGGTGGCATTGGCGTTGTCGCCTGCCTCCTCCTGGGTGCCCGGGACACCGTGTCCCTCCTGGCCAGGCTGGCTGCTTTGTGGTGGTGGGGCAGGGATCCTGGGTGTCTCCTGGGATGTGGCAGGAGTGGGGGTGGTGGTTGGCACAGTTGTACCTGACGCAGGTGCTGCAGGTGGTTGGACACCAGAGGGGCCAGGTCGGTCGGGGTCCTCCACAGAGTGGTGAGAGTGGTCGCTGCCGGTGGGATCGGGCTCCCGCAGATCCGGGTCCTGTGAGTCTTCCCCCCCAGTGTTGGGGGGTGAACCACGACGTTGACCTGTGTGTGAGAGAGACAATGTTAATTTTGGTCCATGCAACATCCATCTTTCATCTGTTTCAAAGTTGGGACATTTCCTCTTGGAATTTGGATCTGTCTTGCATTCCACTCACAGTGCACTTGTGCATGGGTGTGTCCCTTGGGCACCACATTGGCCCCTTTAACTATGTGTGGCACGGTCTTACTTGCTGCGTCAAGTGTGACTGCAGTCAGCAGTGGAGTGGGCAGGTGTGGCGAGCCATGCATTGGCGCCTTCCGTGTAGCACTGTACATGTGCACATGGAGTGGATCCACACACTTATATGATCCAGGTAGCTGTCGTTGTGCTCGTGAACAGGTTGTGACATGGCCCTGTGTCTTGCCATGGTGAAGAGGGGGGGTTCTGGGACTGGCCACCCTTGTCTACATGCACGCAGTCTACCTGCTGACGAGCAGACATTCGCACACGCCACACGGCTGATTTGCTCTCCCTGTGTCTCGCTCCCTCTCTCTGTCCCCCTCTCCCTCCCTCTCTGTCCCCCTCTCCCTCCCTCTCTCTGTCCCCCTCTCCCTCCCTCTCTGTCCCCCTCTCCCTCCCTCCCTGTGTCTCCCTCCCTCTCTGTCCCCCTCTCCCTCCCTCTGTGTGTCACCCTCTGTCACCTCAGCCCAGCTTCCTGGGCACACACTGTTAGCAGATCTTTGAGTGGCCCTTGGCTTGTTGATGTGAGTTTGTTTCTGATCTCCAGGCACCCATTGGGTGTGATGTGTGTCTGTGCGCTGCTGCTGTGGTGGTGTGTGCTGCCACTCTTTCACAATGTTGGATGTTCATTAGCTGCTGTCATGTGCAAAACAGTGCCTTCACCCCCATGTGTTAATGCAAGGCGTCCGCCATTTGCTGGCGAGTCTTTCCTGTGTTGGGACACACTGTTTGTCTGGCTGTGACCTAGGCCATATGGGCAGAGGGCATTATTGTCTGCTTCGGAGGTGCACTATGTGATTTTTGGGGCCCACCCTCCCGCCATCCGGGTTACCGTGTCAGGTGTTGGTGTCTTCTGTGGCCTGTGACTTGACATTGTCCAGCTGGGTGCATGGGGCATGGTGGCAGCAGTGGCATGTGCGTGCTCATGGAGTGTGGTTGAGTCATGCGATGGCTTGGGGTGGTTGCGTGCCTGTTAGTGATTTTTGTTGTGGATGCCGTTCCCCCCATGTGAGGTGCGTTGTTTGTGTACTCACCCGGGTCTCGGAGTCCTTCTAATCCTTCGACTGCCTCCACCGGCAGTATGGCCATCACCCTCTCCTCCCAGGGCTGGTAGTGTACGGGTCTGCGGGAGGGCCCTCCTCCGGTGGCGTTGGCCTGGTCGTGTTCCTCCTGCCTCTTGGCTCGGACCCTCCTCCGCAGATCGTACCACCTGTTCTGGCATTCCTGCCTGGTCCTTCTGGTGTCCGCAACAGCATTCACAGCATCGACGATGGTCTGCCACATGGCTGTTTTAGCTGCCATGCTGGTGTTTCTGACCAATGTTCCAAAGAGCTGTGGCTCGACTCTGAGGATTTCATCGACAAGAACCTCCAACTCTCGGTTACTGAACTTTGGATTCTTGTTAGTGGGCATGGTGAGGGGTGTGGATGGTGGGGGGTGTGTGTGGATGGTTGTGGGTGTGTGGGTGTGGTTGTGCAGGTGTGTGTGTGTGTGAATGTGATGAGGGGGTGTTTGTGAAGGTGGTTGTGTGAAGGTGTGCAAGTGTAAGGTGTGGTGAAGCTTGTAGTAAGGTGCTGTAAGTTGTCTGTGGTGTCTGGCAGCAGTGAGTCTGTTGCAAAGGCTCATGGTTTGTGTGTGTGGGCCCTTTTTATTGGTCCATTGGTGGGTGTGGCTGTGTTTGAAGTTTGGGTGGGTGTCTTATAAGGAGTGGTGGTGTTTAGGGCCTCTGTTTGTTTTTGGCAGTTGCAGGTCAGTGAATGTGTGTTTTATGAGTGTTTGTTGGCCATGTTTAGTGGCTTTGTGCCATTCGAATAGTGTATTCTTGTGTTGTATTGTTTTGTCCTGGTTGTGTACGTGCGTTTTGAGCGTGTGTACGGTGTGTAGATGGTCCATTTGGTTGTACGGTTCTGTCCTTGTGTGTGGCTTGGCACGACTCGTACATGCGGTTGTGATGTTGGGGCATGGGGTGCGCTCCGTACTTAGGAGGTTGCGGTGGGGGTGCGACTGGAACGTACTGGGGTGTACTTAGACGTTGGTACGACACGTACAGGGGTGGGGGTACGACTGGAACGTACTGGGGTGTGGGTACACGGGGGTACGACACGTACAGGGGTGGGGGTACGACTGGAACGTACTGGGGTGTACTTAGACGGTGGTACGACACGTACAGGGGTGGGGGTACGACTGGAACGTACTGGGGTGTGGGTACACGGGGGTACGACACGTACAGGGGTGGGGGTACGACTCGAACGTACTGGGGTGTACTTAGACGGTGGTACGACGCGTACAAGGGTGGGGGTACGACTGGAACGTACTGGGGTGTGGGTACACGGGGGTGTGACACGTACAGGGGTGGGGGTAGGACACGAACGTACTGGGGTGTGGGTACACGGGGGTGTGACACGTACAGGGGTGGGGGTACGACTGGAACGTACTGGGGTGTGGGTACACGGGGGTACGACACGTACAGGGGTGGGGGTACGACTGGAACGTACTGGGGTGTGGGTACATGGGGGTGTGACACGTACAGGGGTGGGGGTACGACTGGAACGTACTGGGGTGTGGGTACACAGGGGTGTGACACGTACAGGGGTGGGGGTACGACTGGAACGTACTGGGGTGTGGGTACACGGGGGTACGACACGTACAGGGGTGGGGGTACGACTGGAACGTACTGGGGTGTACTTAGACGGTGGTACAACGCGTACAAGGGTGGGGGTACGACTGGAACGTACTGGGGTGTGGGTACACGGGGGTGTGACACGTACAGGGGTGGGGGTAGGACTCTAACGTACTGGGGTGTGGGTACACGGGGGTGTGACACGTACAAGGGTGGGGGTACGACTGGAACGTACTGGGGTGTGGGTACACGGGGGTGTGACACGTACAGGGGTGGGGGTACGACTCGAACGTACTGGGGTGTGGGTACACAGGGGTGTGACACGTACAGGGGTGGGGGTACGACTCGACCGTACTGGGGTGTACTTAGACGGTGGTACGACACGTACAAGGGTGGGGGTACGACTGGAACGTACTGGGGTGTACTTAGACGGTGGTACGACACGTACAGGGGTGGGGGTACGACTCAAACGTACTGGGGTGTACTTAGACGGTGGTACGACACGTACAGGGGTGGGGGTACGACTGGAACGTACTGGGGTGTGGGTACACGGGGGTACGACACGTACAGGGGTGGGGGTACGACTGGAACGTACTGGGGTGTGGGTACACGGGGGTGTGACACGTACAGGGGTGGGGGTACGACTGGAACGTACTGGGGTGTGGGTACACGGGGGTGTGACACGTACAGGGGTGGGGGTACGACTGGAACGTACTGGGGTGTGGGTACACGGGGGTACGACACGTACAGGGGTGGGGGTACGACTGGAACGTACTGGGGTGTGGGTACACGGGGGTGTGACACGTACAGGGGTGGGGGTACGACTCGAACGTACTGGGGTGTACATACACGGGTGGGGGTTCGACACGTACACGGGTGTACATACGGGGGGTGTACATTAACGGGGTGTACGACTCGAACGTAAGGGTGCTGGGGGGAGTGTTTGGCGCGTATGCGGGCACATATCTCCATGGTTGCAATGGGAGTTCGGTGCGGACGGTGTTTTTACCATACGGTTGTGAGTTCGGACGCACGGGTAGGATCGTGATTCCTCGGTCGGACTTGACTTTTCACATTTGTACGGTAAATCGTCCGAGGACGTGTCGGACACATTTTCCGACCCGAGGACGTGTGGGGATTTATTCCCGAGGCGGTTCGTATGGACTTTTTACCATGCGAATCGTGATTGCCAGTTTGTACGGCACTTGTCCGATTCGTACGGTAAAAAGACCGGATACGAGTCGGACGGGCCTTTTTTTTACCGGATCGTGATCGGCACCACTGTCTTTTACATACAGAACATTTTCTATTGAATGGAGGCAAAATGCCAACATGCAGTTTTTCTGATAAAACTATATAGCACACAAATACTAATGTGTGGAAATGTGTTTTTGGCAAATATGTATCATTTGATCATCACTAAGTAAAGTGTCTTGATTGTTTTGATCCTGCTTAGACTCTGTTTCCAGCACACTTCTGAATTACACACAAGTGGCTCATTTGTGGTTTCCTAACTGCTGAAATGTTTTAAAACATTTGCACAGTTCATTTGCAGATATGTAAAAGTTGTGTGTTACAAACAAACTGACAGCTTAGAGCCATTTGTTTTCACACCCCCATGAAAATTTGGGGAAACATTTTGCATTCCACAACACATTTGTCATTATATATCAATTGCATTAACTTCTAAAGCATAGTAAATGATGACTTTACTGTGCACCAGGATACGACAATCTTTAACGGGGTTCTTCAAGTATTCCCTCACTATCACCAACAGTGCCTCTCTCTCACATGTATTTCATTTGTTTTATAGCACCTCTCACACCAGTGAGGGGGCCAGAGCACTTTACATCAAACACATGCAGAGACAATGAATCATACATTTGTGTAAATCAGTGTATAGAAAATGTTAACTAAGTCATTGGGGACTATAAGGTGTAGGATGCATAGCACCCCTGCACATAGGCAATCTGAAAACTTCGAAGTCATGAGTCATGCACAGTGCCAGGACATGAGGTGACTATGACATGGTGTTGTTTTCAGGGCTTTAAGTGAGTTAAAAAAACGTGGAGGTCTTTCCAAAGGGGATGGCCGATGTAATTAAGGGTGTGGCATAAAACACATAAGCTAAAAATCTGTGCTTAGCATAGTGGGTTACCTGACTGGTATTCTGCTACTTCTGTTATTGCATCCAGATATATGATACATTACACCTATAACAAGCCGGGACTATTGGCTTTGTCAATGGGTGTTAGTTGCATAAAATAAAACAGCAGCAACTATGGCTTCCTTGTATATAATATTGAAAATGCGTCAGTTCTAAAATGATAAGACTATGAAAGAACTTATAACCCCTTCTTTTTAACTTCTTTCGCTGGCTTCTTTTCATGAACTGGATTCTGTAGATTTTTTCCATCTGGTGCGGTGCAACATTTTTCTTTATATACTGTTAAAACAGAATGCCCTGCCCCAGGCCGAGGCAGGAGGAGGCCCACCTCATGCTTTAACAGCCCAGACTGGCCCATTGTAAGAGTGACAGCCCTAGCCGTTAGGCCACATTCTCTCCCCAAATAGATTCACATGCTTGAATCATTCCTCGTCGTTGAAGTGGGGTCCCACGGTATCATAATCGAGCTGTAATTCTCACCTGAGGTTTCCGCAGGAGTGATGTGCAAGTCACGAAGCAAGGCCCCAACTTCCCTCACCCACCATTATGCCCAACTATGTCAAAGCAAAAAATGGTGAGATGGGGGAAGAGGGGAAACAAAGGAAGAGAAAAACACAAGTTCCACAGAGTATTCAGGGATGAAGGTAAAGCTCAGAATATTTCTATGTGATTCCTGCATGTATAGAAAAGAATATGAATGTTAGTGTATGTATAGGCTTTTTAATCTAAAATAACATACTCTTATTCTAAAAGTATCCACAGCTCACTGCAGTAGCTACCTGTTTAATTCCCCTCTTCCACTTATAATAGAGTGGTTGCAGATACAGGATCAGATCACAATTTATGTAAGTAAGAGAGAGAAAATTAGGTGTTTATAGCAATCAGAAAAGAGGACATGTAAAGGAAGTGAGAAACAGCATATGAACCCACCTAAAACGTGGTATAGTAGGGAATCAATGACAGCCCTAAAACATATTTTCAAAAAAGGGAAGGAAGATATATTCTAAACTTGAATTGTTCTTCTAATCCAAACCAACGGAAAATCACACAAAAATGTGCAGGGCTATATATACTGCATATCTCCTTAACTTAAGCAATTAACGCATCCTTTGTTTGTATATATATCTTCAACAAGAATGAACAATAAAAAATGGAATCTTCAACCGCCGTGGGGTTCATAATCAGATAAGTAGCAAGATGCTTTGTTAGCGCAGAGCACGTTACCACCTTAATTGTAAATGTGGATACTTTATTGGCCCTTTGTATTTCTTTTCCAGGTTAAAAAAAATAGCCAAATGTAGCAGAAGCAGTGCAGAGATCTGAATCAGGATTTGTGAGGGAAGTAGAGCTGCCACACTGCCGCCAGATGAAAATGCCAACCGCAACGTGTGGTGACCACGGAAGCGATAGGTAAATGAAGGGCAGGACGAAAGAAACATGCGCGTCAACTAGAACGTGAAACGCTCTTCTGCCCATGCCAGCCAATTATATGCCTACACTGCTCCGCCCGCACTACATACTAGGCTGGGTGCAGGGCAGGCATGACACTTTCAATAATAAAAAACTATTGAGAACCTTCCCAAGAGAGACTGAGTCCCTCAGAGTTTCACTGAACGTCATGTGTGGAGGGAGTCTCCCTGAGCTCTGGACAGTATTCTCATTTAAAAAAGCATTATTCAACTTGGATATTTCCAATATGTCTGACAGTAAAGGGCTTTTCCGACTCTGCAGCACAGGTGGGAAGAAGAAAGCTCATGCAGATGACCCACATAAGGATTGACTTTACTGCCTCCATCCCAAGCATGAGGAAAGAAAGTGCAAGATTTGCCACACTCGCTCCTCAAAAACTTTGAGGGACAGGGAAGGGAGGCTACTTCTAGGGCTTCAGAAGACTAAGACTCAGAAAACATCTTCAAGGAGGAAAGTCTTCTTCGCCTTAACAGCAGAGACTTCATGACTTCTCTAGATCTGGAAGATGCTTTCTTCCGTATCCCCAATCCATCCCAAATACAGCAAATATCTTCCTTTCTCAGTATCTTGTACCCAAAACCAATTCAAGGTCCTCTCCTATGGGCTCAAGTCCGCACCTTGGATATTCACCAAATCCCTGGCCTCAGACGCAGGAGCACTCAGGAAGCAAGGTCATCTGGTATTCCTTCACCTAGACGACTTGCTGTTATAAGCCCCAATGCTAGAACAAGCTGCCAAAGCTACAGAAAACTGTCTCTCGATGTTTTGCAAGTTGGGCCTCACTCCCAATTGGCAAAAGTCCTCCACCACTCCCAGTCAAACCATGACATTCCTTGGAGCTGATCCTGATACTATAAAGAACAAAGCCTTCCTCTCCCAAGAAAGGCAAACAAGCCTGGCACATTTAGCTCAAAGCATTGCCAGAAAACAGTGCATTTCTGGAAGCCTGTTCAATTCGCTCCTAGGCATGATCTCCTCTGCAATAAGCTTGGTCCCTTTGGCACGCCTCAAGATGAGACTGTTACAAAATTAGTCCAGTTCCAGTGGATCTAGTCAGGAGGGTCTTTCGAGGACTTGATCTCTATCCTCCAATGTTACCCACGCTGGCATGGTGGTCTCACATACCACATCTCTTTGAAGGCCTTACATATCTATTGCCAGTGTTGGATTTTATCATGAATACGTACAGGGGCCACATGCAAGACCTCCAAATCCAGGGAAAGTGGTGGACACGTCAAAAGTCTCTACACATCAACAGCTTGGAGCTCAAAGCCATTTTCTCACCCTGCAAGCCTTCCTCCTAAGGATCGCAAACTCCTCTGTGCTTGTTCGTACTGACAACACGACCAGCATGTATTATATCAACAATCAGGGAGGAACCCGATCTCTCATGCTATCTCAGGAAGCCCAAGAACTTTGGTATTGGCTCACAGCTCACAAGATATCAATCTGTCCAGATTCCAAAGATGGCTGCCACCAGTGGGAACTCGACCAGCAGCAGATGAACAGGATATTTTCATTGTGGGGGAAACCAGCACTGGATCACTTCGCGATGGGAACCAATAAAAAATGCCAGTTCTACACTAGTCGATTTCCTCTCCCAGGGTCATGGGGAAATGCCCTTTCAATGCTCTGGTCGGAGATTTATGCGTGCACTTTCCCCCAATCCTACTGATTCCCAGAGTCCTCACCAAGATGAAGGCAGAATACTGTTATCTCCTGTTGATTGCTCCCAAGTGGCCCAGACAACACTGGTTCTTGGAGCCTATTCACCTTCTACCAACACCATCTCTCCAGACTTGGAACGAAGGTCAGATATGTCATCCAGAACCAGCATCTCTCGACTTGCATGCATGGCTCCTGAGTACTATGAATTTCGGAATCTGAGAATCATGCAAGAACGCAGGGATAGTCTATCCAAATCCAGAGCGGAAGGCAACGACAAGACTTATAGGTCAAAGTGGAGTAAATTCTGTCAGTGGCGTCAGCAAAATAACTTACAGCTGTCCCACGCATCTGCTGACCAGATCTTACCTTACCTTCTCTCTCTGGCCAAGTCAGGCCTGGTATATGTATTGGTGAAAGTTCACCTTGCGTCAATCTCAAGTTACAGGCAAGCCTCACAGACATTATCTCTGTTTCACAAGGCTCGTAAAACAATTCATGAAAGGATTCTTCAGAACTTTCCCTCTGGTGCAATCTCCTGCAAATAAATTCATGCCTATTCACAAATGATGAGGCAGCATTTCAAACTTATTTATCAGGCTGAATTAAAGTTTCTCACGTGGGAAGTAGCATTTCTCCTTGCACTCACATCTACCAGAAGGGTCAGTAGCTACAGGCCTTTACCACTCAGCAACCCTTTCTTCATTTCACAAATGAGTTTGTGTGTCTTAGAACGAACCCGGAATTCATCCTAAAGGTTCCTTCTCAATTTCACCTCAACGAGCCTGTCATTCTTCAGGAATTTTTCCCTAACCCAGCCACACCGGCTGAACAGGCTCTTCAAACTTTGGACATTAAACAATGCCTCAAATTTTATTTGCCGAGAACTAAGACAATTTGAAAAACTGACCAGTTGTATGTAGCTTATGGTCAAGGTTTTCAAGGCTCAGCTGTGACAAAACCCACCATCGCAAGCTGGACATCAGCGGTAATTCATTTTTGCCATACCAAGGAAGGCAAGCCTTTGGCGAAGAAAGCTAGAGCTCATTCAACGAGAGCAGTCTCCACTTCGGCTGCTCTGTTTGCAGACATTCCAATGGAAAAGATTTGATGTGCTGCCACATGAAGGATTAACCACACATTCATACAGCACTACTGCTTGGAATCACTGCAGCGTAGGTTTAACATTCTTAATGTTGTTATATGACTAGTTGGCCTTTCTCTCAATTTCGCTTATTTTCAAAACAATTAGTTAAATGCTTTTCATCTCAATGTACATAATGAAGATGTTTGCATGCTTACATATGTAGAGGAATGGTTTTCTATCTTTACGCTCTTTTAATACATTACTTGCAAATGTATATTAATATTACCCACCATCTACTAATGGTACTTGCATTTATCTTGATACTGCTTGCTATTCTGATTCAAGCATGTTAATCTATGAAAGATACCACAATACTGGATAAGAAAACAAGTTACTTACCTGTAACTGCAGTTATCCAGTATTGGTATCTTTCATAGATTCACATGCGACCCACCCTCCTCTCCGGAGAGGCTCCCCTTATGCCTTGGGTATTGCTCCCACTTTTGCTGGGAAATCTGAAGGAGTCTGCCTCTCTTGGGAAGGTTCTAGAGGGTGCTTGCAGCTGATATGTTATTGTTGAAGTTTGATCCTTTTTTAAAAAGGACACAAATAGGCTAGTAAACTCATGGCCTGCAGCTATTATAGCCTATGATAGTTTTGTTATTACTGCTTGATTATGATACCGTGGGACCCCCACTTCAATGACGGGGAATGATTTAGGCATGTGAATCTATGGCAGATACCTATACTGGATAACTGCATTTACAGGTAAATAACTTATTTTCTCATGTATAGATAACTACCTTTAAGGTAATTCTTCTGTGAACAAAGTGCAAAAGAGGTTATAATATTTGGAATGATGACTTATGTACTAATGTGCAGCTCAAAGTCTAAATCCATGATATCATGTGTTATCCAGGTACTTCTCAGAATCCAACAAACTTTGATAGCTCCTGATAAAAGCACAATAATTTCCATAAATCCATGATATCATGTGTTATCCAGGTACTTCTCGGAATCCAACAAACTTTGATAGCTCCTGATAAAAGCACAATAATTTCCAGTTTCCTGGCAAAAAGCTTTCGGCTGAAGCAACTAAGAATCTCATTACCTAACAAGGAACACTCTGAAATACGAGGAACTTGTTCTTTATAGATCTAAGATGGTCACCACCATTGCAAGTCTTGTGAGAGTCCTGTGGCACTCTGCAGCATGTCCTATGTCTTGGCATCACTTGCGTATTTCGCAAAGTGCAAGTCTCACAGCCATTAAGGCTCACACCAAGTGATCTCCTCTGCAGTGGAAGCCTCAAGCCCCTCTGAAGTTTAAACAAATGCATTCTGCATACCTTCCTGGCATACATAGGTGAGTGTGGGCCACGGATCGTGACAGTACGGCTTTAAGCATGATTCAGTGAGTCTTTCGGCACTGACTTTCAACATAACCTGTTGTAATAAGGCTCAAATAGCCGGTATTGGACCCAAGCACCGCCATAAGAGTAAAGCTTTTTTCTTTGGCAATATATGTGCTTTGTCGTCCATTTCCAAAGATTACTCTGCTCAGTTATGAATGTGTATTAATCAGCGAGATGGTTTATTTGTTCTTGAGGCGGCCTGACATATGGGTGGATATAAGACTAAAGGCATTGAGTGCAGAGAATAATGACCTCACATCTTTTAAGATGCCATGCAACTGTTTGAAGTCTTGATGCCTTTTTGGTGGCCGTGCACTCTATAGATAAATACACTTAATAATACAACTAGGTGAAGAGATATCCCAGAGGGAGGTCAACAGGAAATGGTATAAAGAACTTGGAATCCACAAGTGGTTAACTCATCTTAAGTTAAATTTTCAGCAAAATTCTACTCAGAGTTTGGAATATTTTCTTTAGAGATATTGTACAGAGATTTTTAAAGGTCACTGTATTCTAATTTCTGCACCAATCAATGATCTCTCATTGGACTATCTGCCGTCCACACACCTCATATCCGCCAGCTGTGTTTTACAAAAACTCTAAGTAAATAAAGATATATATAATCTATTTCATCTTTCTGAGTATGAGCCCTTCGGAAGTGACCTCATGCTCCAGATGAGACGTTACCGTTGATTGATAAAGTGATCTCACAACGTCTCGTTTTCGCTTGGTCTCAGCATGGGCCTGAAAACAATCATCCTTTTCTTCGTTTGGCCTGCATCTTCGTTCAAACACACTTAAAAGTACCTCTAAAACAGATCCATGGTGATGAGTGCGTTTATTTCTTGCTGGACTCTGACCGAGCAAAGGGTAGAACCGCATATCTTGACATTATCTGTAATATTCCAATGACATCACATATTCCCATTTTTCTTTAGGCTTAAACTTATATGAGCCATAACTTTATAGGGTGAACAGTCTTAATATCGAAAAAAAAATATCGAATGGACATAATATCGAGTCTAAAATATAGAATGGACAGAATATCGAATGGACATAATATAGTTGTTAAAAACATCGAATTGCAGGTAAGTAATATCGAAGTACATAATATAGGCATTAAAAAATATCGAATTTTTATTAATATCGATTTTTTTAAAGTGTTTTGCATGTTAGTATATGTGTTAAAAGTGTATATTCGTTTTTGTAATGTATGTTTAATTTTTTTAAAGTAATGAATTTTATGTTATTACATTTTTGCGTAATTTAATTCCGTAGCGGGTTGTGGGTTTATAGGGGAATAGGGTGGGAAGTAATTTAATAGTAATTAAGTAAATATTTATTTTAATTTATTGGTATTGATAATTAATGTATTAATTAATTAATAATTGGTAATTAAATGTTATTAATTTATTAATTGGTAATTATGCTAATTGTATTAATTTATAATTTGTAGTGGGTTGTAGGTTTATTGGAGAATATGGTGGGAAGTAATTTATTTGTAATTAATTAATTATTGAAAATATTTTTGTGGATTGATAATTAATTTACTGTTAATTAATTATTAATTGGTATTTCTTATTATTTATCAATTTTTGTTATTGAAAATTAGTTGGTTGTTGATTAATTATTAATTGGTAATTAATTTGTATTAATTGGTAATTAATTTTTATTAATTGTTTAATTGATAATTATGTTAATTGTTTAAATTTATTATTTGTAGTGGGTTGTGGGTTTATAGGGGAATATGGTGGGAAGTAATTTAATTGTAAATAATTAATTATTGAAATTATTTTTGTATATTGATAATTAATTTACTATTAATTAATAATTAATTGGTATTATTTGAATGTACTCATTTTTGTTATTGAAAATTAATTGGTTGTTAATTAATTATTAATAGGTAATTAATTAAAAAAACAATATGTATTGGTATTTATAATTAATTGATTATTAAATATTTTGTGGTTGGGAATTAATTTTAATAATTTTTGTATTGGTATTAATAATTACATTATTTTTACAAAAAAAAAAAATTATTATTTTCCCTACTACTGCACTCATTGGAGTGGGAATAGTACTTTTTACCCCTACTCTATCCAACGCTTTCCCTACTGTTGCACTCTTTGGAGTGGGAATAGTAATTTTTACCCCTACGCTATCCAACGCTTTCCCTACTGTTGCACTCTCTGGAGTGGGAATAGTAATTTTTACCCCTATGCTATCCAACGCTTTCCCTATTTGTTGCACTCTTTGGAGTGGGAATAGTAATTTTTACCCATATGCTATCCAACGCTTTCCCTATTGTTGCGCTCACTGGAGTGGGAATAGTCATTTTTACCCCTACTCTATGCAACGCTTTCCCTACTGTTGCACTCTTTGGAGTGAGAATAGTAATTTTTACCCCTACGCTATCCAGCGTTTTCTTTATTATTGCACTCACTGGAGTGGGAATAGTAAATTTTACCCTCCCGCTATCCAACGTTTTCCCTACTGTTGCACTCTTAGGAGTGGGAATAGTAATTTTTACCCCTACGCTATCCAACGCTATCCTTACTGTTGCACTCTTTGGAGTGAGAATAGTAATTTTTACCCATACGCTATCCAACGCTTTCCCTATTGTTGCACTCACTGGAGTGGGAATAGTTCATTTTACCCTCCCGCTATCCAACGCTTTCCCTACTGTTGCACTCTTTCGAGTGGGAATAGTAATTTTTACCCCTACGCTATCCAACGTTTTCCCTACTGTTGCACTCTTTGGAGTGGGAATAGTAATTTATACCCCTACGCTATCTGACGTTTTCCCTACTGTTGCACTCATTGGAATGGGAATAGTAAATTTTACCCTCCCGCTATCCAACGCTTTCCCTACTGTTGCACTCTCTGGAGTGGGAATAGTAATTTTTACCCCTACGCTATCCAACGCTTTCCCTACTGTTGTACTCTTTGGAGTGGGAATAGTCATTTTTACCCCTACGCTATCTGACGCTTTCCCTATTACCACTCACTGGAGTGGTAATGGTACATTTTACCCTGCCGCTATCCTACGGTAAAAATATTGATTATTTTTTATTAATATTACGTTAATATCTATTAAAAAATAAAAATATAAGTTTATTTTTTTTAACTTACATTAATTATTTATTATTTTTAAGGTTATTTAAGTATTTTTAAATATGTTTTAGTTAATTATATTTATTATTTTATTATTTTTACATTACTTTTAAGACATTTAAAAAAAATCGATATTTTGACTAACTATATTTTTTACAACGATATTTTTGATTCGATATTTTTGTACTTACCTGTTTGTAGATAGGAATCCGATATTTTTGCATTCTATATTTTGTCATCGATATTTTGGTAGGTCTATATTTTGGTAGTCGATATTATGTCAGTGATCCCTTTATAGATAGAGTCCTGTTGCTTTTAATTAAAACTCATATCACTGAGTAAGTATTTGCTATAAGATTTGAGGATGTCTTTTTGCGATGAAAAGACAATCCCACACCAGGATAAATTTAGGTGAGCCCTAGCAGGCTCTGGTGAACATTTGTAAAGGAGATTTCCCCACCATTTTATCCTATAGCCAGAGGCAGTATAAACTCCTATGCTGTGCAGCGCAGCAACAACGCCTCAGCTACTTTTAGAGGCACCTCGATGTTTAGAGGACTCCAACATTCTCTTAGGCTCTCGATTCACTCCGAGCATCATCAGATAGGGGTGAGGTTGCTTGGAAAAGGATCTAATCGCTTGTGGCATGCAGTGTTGCTGGTGATGAAGTAAAGTGGAAAGTTGAGGAGATTTATGTGGGCTAAAGTGTAGAGTGTGAAATCTGGAGTGATGGAAGTTTGGATTGGTGGTCTTTAACAGATGCCCTCGTTTGTTTATGGACCTGCTCAGGATGCTTCTTGAGTTGTTCACGTCTTCCATTAAAAAGAAGACTTTCACCTCTTGGGCTTGCATCTTTATTTCCGTGACCACCACTATGTAACACATCTGACTGCCTTCAGATAGGAAGAAACCTGATAGGAAGGCAAAGTACAATAAATTGAAGTGCACCAGGATAGGTTTCCATGCAAACCACTCTTCTAATCAGTTTAGTCCAGTTTTCCTTCATCCTCCTTAACCCATCTTCTGTTAATTCACTCGCTATAGAGCTCCATCACTACATTTCAATGCATCCCACAGTAATTCGACATTTAGCATATATATTAGGGGCAGTGCCTAAAAATAAGTCCACGGCTCTCACCAGGAGGCCACTGCAGCTTGCACCGCATATTGCCCCTGCTATGCTGCATATGATAGTAACAACACAACTACTGACCATCACACTCCTATAAGTGTGACAATTTGGACTATTTCAAGCCACCAAAGCCATAAGAATAGCTTGACTGGTAGGCGATAGTCATTTTCATGTATATTGAAATAATAATTAACTGTTGTGGTCATCTCTAAATTAGCCAGACACTGCTACCTTGTGGCAGACTGTCACAACTGCCGGCGTTAACAATTGCGCGCCAGTGTCGAGCACCGGAAACCACTGGCTCAAATTAAGCACTCATTAGGGGGCAGATTTATCAATATTTAACGCAGCGCAGAGCAGCAAGCCACCTTGCTGCACTACGTGAAAGAGAAAGGGCAGGAATGCACTGTATTTACCATCATACAGCTCATCGCTGTCCTTTCGTTGTGCTGGTGCACAATGTGCTGCCTAGCGCCAATGCAGGCACCCTTGCTCTGTGGTGCAAGGGTGTCTGTGTTCCAGACAGGGTTGTTTTTGTGCAGTAAGGGACACATTCCTGCACAAAAACATTCCTTTGAGGCATTTTCCTTTTTCTATGTGCGCTGCAGAATACAGCACACATAAAATGCGAAAAAATGAGGATAAATATAACTATTTCTCCTCGTTACGCGTCACCTGGGAAGGCGCAGCATTTTGACGCGTTCCCAGGTCTACCACTAACAGTAAATCTGCAAATGCACAAAAATCCATTGGTAGATGCATGGGAACATCCACGCTGCACTCATGGAACGCCTCACTGGGGCAGAATAACGTAATGCAGCAATTTCTACTGCATTCAATTACTATAGATTTTTCGAGCCATGCAGGGCCATGCAAGATGGCCTTGCTTGGCTTGATAAACCTGACTTTGTGGTTGCATCGCCCTTGCTCCCCTATGTGTGGCACAAGGGCAACGCAACTCATTGATAAATCACAGGATGATATATTTTTTGTTGTTTTTCCTAGCAGATTTTAATAATGTTGCTCATAAGCCCTCAACTGTAAATCCAGTGTATTGCCCTAGCTCAACAGAGCGAAGCCGTGTTCTAGTTTACTGACACTTTAGCGTCTGAAATGGCGGCATAGCAACAAAACCTTTCATGTGCCGACCATAAACCTGGGGCACACGCGGTTACAGATCACTTAGTCTATGGCATTTAATTATTGCTTGAACTGTTCCAGTGTTTATGCTATAGGTGTAATATTTTCCCTTCCATCATCCCTTTTTGTACTGTATAATAGATATTGAGTTGCTAAGTAATACAGTCCCAGATCCCTTGGGTTTTGGCAGCAAGGCAAGTTTTATTGCTTTCGTCTGTCAAAATCTAATAGTCCTGGTACAGCATAACCCTGCTCTCTGTTTTGTTGAACACTTTTAAAAGCAAGATTTAAAATCTTAAATGGGAATTGAGTGCAATGCAGAAAGGGAACTCATTGTAAGGATCTCATCGGTCCCTGTGTGAACCCCCAAACATTTTTCTTCTTCTGCACCTAACTTTTGAATGACAGCGTGGTCTGAAGACTTTAAACCCACCTCAGACCCCAAGAACTTCTTTCCAAATGGGCTAAAATTTCAAATCACACTGTAATATGAATGCAGTGTGGTGCTAGTCAGGCATTTTCCCGTGTAAAGAAACACACATTGCTTTGTATTAAGTACACATAATAAATATAACTGGTGCATGTGGACCAGACATAACATTGTACTAATTATTAACTAGACTGGAGAGTAATATTTATTTATCTCCATGTGCCTTTTTTCAATCATTGTGCTTCGTCCTTTCCAAGTCAGAAACCAAATCTGCCTGTGGGCCACTGTATGAAATGTTCACTAACACTGAATTCAATTATAAATTTTTCTGGTGTTGGCAGTTACCTATACAACAAAAGAAAGGTTATCTGTTACATTGTGTGATGCTCATTGATCTGTAAGCAGTTTGATTACATTTTGTTGCAAATCCTATTTTAATAAGAGATTGCAAAATGTTAATTTAATAAAGTCAGCTAGCTCCGGGACAATAAACAAACCCTTGGATTGGTTTGAATAGTTGTTACAAATGGTAATGAGCCTGCCCTGTAAAGATTTGGCAGCAGTGTCACAACGCCTTTCTAATTAGGAAAGGAATGGTCCACACCTTCATCTGTCTCATCAGTGTCCTCTAATGCACGAGGGAAAGGATGGAAAACACCCCTACACTCTTGATTTTAGCACAAAATTGGAATATAAGGCTTGGGCAGCTCCCAAACATATCATTCTGGATTTGGCTATGTCACATTGTGGTAAACGTGGGTATGGGGAAGCTAAGGAGAATTAGTGAGGTAGCTTAGAGTCAAAAACTACCAGGGTCATACAAAATGTGATACTAATATGGCACTTGGCACAGAGGTAGTCATATGAACATTGATCTCTGATATAGACCCCAAAAATCTGCCACCTCCCCCCCCCCCTTTTTTTTAGGAGTGTGATGTCATAATACAAATTGGCAGCCACCAGGGCCAGTAAATTATCGTAAATGTAATAGGATTTAAAAATGTTTGCAATGTAATTGACTCATAGTACACTATGATAAGTATGTAGATATATCATAGATATGCAGGTTATTCCACATAACTTGCTTACCCCTCTTAACTTTTTGAACGGCTAAAGATAGAAATTTTAAACAAAAATCATGGTTCATCAAAAGATTTTGTTTATATTGTTACTATTTTAGGGGTACTTGGGCCCCACATACAGAGTGTACAAAAAGTCTATTACAAAATCTTTATTGAAACCCTTCATAATTTAGCTATATTTCTTGTTATAACATAAAACGGATTTTTTAACATTTAAACATTAAAACATTTTTTTTTTAAAGAATGAAGATACAAATGATATTGTTATTAATTTTTAAAGGTTACAATTTGGTCAGTCATCTAAAACATGTCCTCCTGATTGCATTGTCTATCACAAACACAAAGACTAGTACATGGAAGAGACAATTGTTTACATTTACAAGCATGGGTACACAGTGATTTACATCCACACTAAGCAAGTTCTTTGCAGTATTTTGAAGCATCAGGCAAAAGTGACCACAGAGGTTCATATCTAGAATATTTTCTCTCGCATCCCCACTGAGCTGGATCATGTATATCAGGATACACATTCAACCACTGAGACCACACATAACCCGCTTGGAAAATAGCTCTCTTGCTGTGCTGTAAAAAAGCAGCCTCGCTTGGTGGCACATTTTCTAGAGAGCGATCAAGTTTGTTCACCATCATTCTTTGATAGTCGTTAACAGAATCTGTTTTAATGTTCTTATTGTATATTTTAAGTACACATTTCTGAAGCTGACTGAAACTGTTATTTGAACTATCTGGTGGGCAAAGCGAGAGCTCAATAAATGTTTCCGTGACAGGCTTAAAATGTTGCCACATTTCCCAACCTGTTTTCTTGCCACGATCTTGAAATGCAGCTACAGTGTTGCAACTGGCAAATGCATGGAAAAATAAAATACCATCACAAACACTTTTGCCAAGTTTATTAGCATACTCATGGATAGGCAGTAGCCTTTGATGTTTCCCAATACCAAATTCAATATACAAATTTGAAAGATTTAAACTGCTATATTCAAAAAGAGTGGTGTCAGGTTTAAGGCCTCATTTAGATTTTGGACAATAGTGTTCTGGAACTCTCTAATTAGGGCCAACTGTTTGGCATATGCCCCTTTCCACCAATCTCTAAAGTAAAGTCCTTAATGCTTAACAATAGCACCAAGAGTAGATGCTCTTCCCCTATGTAGAGTAAAGCTTGGGCGCAATTACTTTTCTGCTATTTTTGATCTCCAATCGTTTCCTGACTTCCTGGATGAACAAGAAGAATACTTCATCCTTGTCGGTCTGCCTGGATTTAACTACTGGGGTTGGGGAATTACCTTTGCGTTCCACTTTTTGTTAAAAGCATGGATGCCTGCCGTCCAGACACCGGTATAGTCTGGTTGTTGAATATTAAGAATGAACAGAAAAGTCAGAGACCTCCAAATGACACCCTTAAAAGTTGAGATCCTCTTTGAAATAAGTCCTGTGCCTGGCTAAATGCTTAAAGGGTGAGTATGTTCTTGTATGAAAAGCTGTGACTGATTTGTAAAAATAAAATAAACGAAATTCTGCAAAATCTCAACTCCAGAATTCATGAAAACACTTTCAGTCACTGTCATGGTGTACACAGGCCACCATCGGCTCTGGAAGTAGGAGTGCAGGGAAGACAGATAACCTTATAATTCAGATAAAGAGAGAGCAATAAAAAGGCCCTTGAAGTCTGTTACTTCCAGAAGCATTGGCTGTGCTTTCAAAGGCAGACTACCAAACATTATTCAACTTCTTTTGATAAACTGCTGGTAACTATTTTAGCACAATTAATGAAATTTCAACTTAAAATTAGTGACAATCTACCTGGAAGACAGAAGTGTGTGAAAAATGGTTTAACATGCATAAAAAGTTAGTTTGCTTTACAAGGTAGATGTTATTCTGTTTTTAAAATCCTAGCAGCCCGCACATTATACATGGGGCATATTTACTCTTAATTCTGTAGTTTGTTGGATACAAGGAATTTAGTGGGATCAAACAACTGAAAATACATGAAGTTTGCTTCATTTGATTCATTGAAGAAGGTAAAAAATACTCTTCTGAATAATTTCTTATGGTCACATTAGGTACACTTCTTTATGACATGAGCAGACAGATTCTTCATAACCCTAATCCTTTCATTATGTGACTTAAAGGAAACAGCAACCTCATTCTTTTTTTAGGTTTCACCTAGACAGAGCATGCGCTGTCTCTTCAACACCTTTTATTTTCTGTCAATGGGCTTAGACACCTCCCATTGCTTACTATTGGTTTGCTTCATTGTCACTCTTATTTGCTTGCTTCTTGTTGATCAGCTGCTCCGGTCTTCATTCGTTTTTGTGTGTTTGCCCTTTGCTTGGAGCATGGACGCATTACTTGTGTCTTTCCACTACTCATTTTGTAGGTGCTACTTTTTTCTTTGTGTTTAAGCACTCTACCAGAGTGTGTTTTTTTCAGCTGGCTCCCTCGTGTACTTTTCCCTTTCAGAGTTCAGCCCTTGTCCATTTTAACGTGCCACCTTCCCTTGTACTGATGTCCCTTCTGGGCCCACTCTGGTTCTCCCTTAGTTTAACTTATTAGACGTTTTAGGCTGCTTCTGCTTTTGTTTTTGTCACATTATTTTAGAAATATGATGTAGATGTTGTTTTGTTATTCAGTGCTTCCTCTTGGGATTCCATCTGCACATTTCATAAAAGGATGTTTAGAATACATAACACCATGTTGTACTGTTTTCTGCTTGATCAGCAACAGCTCCAAACATTTTTTAAATAACATGGTAGTCCAGCCGCAGCTTTCAAACACAGTAGTTTAGTCATATAAACCACGTTTGTTCCTTGGTGGGCAGAGAGGAGAATTCTGGCAGAGAGACCTGTCCTGGAACAAGTGCACGGCAGGTATGGGGTCCTTTGCTAATCCCAGAGATCACTGATATATCCCTTTACTTACACAGTAAGAATAGGCCTAGACAGATAGATAATCTGCCATGGTTGGACTGTTCATTGTATACAGTCTGCTAGTAATTTTGATTACTTTGCTTAGTTGTATTTGCCTATTATTCACAGTACATCTGCTTTATAATAGACTACAGTAGTTTCAATAAATGTACTGTAAATATTCATCGTGTATTTCTTTTGTTTACTGAAGACATGCATGAGTGAGATTCAAAAGGTGATGATCTGTTTCCACAGTTCCATTGAGAACTAGAGATTCATGTTCTAGGTTTGCCAAAATAACATGTTACTCTGGAAAGGTTAGGAGTTCAGGTGAGGCACTGTGAACTGGCCTAGATTTGGACTGCCAGGTACTGATGTGGTAGAGAGAGAGAGAGACAGTCCCTACATTCTGACATCCTGTCATCCCAAGGCACAGTTCTGATTACTAGCAGAATCCCTGTGACATGGCGCCACCAACGACTGGTCAGGTACTTATTTAATGGGTCTCCTGAATAGTACTTGTGCATGCCCAAGGATGCTTACACCTCCTCTGGAGACGCCCGTGGTGTTGGAGTTTAATTTTCCAGAATATTTTAGGAAGCACCCAAGTACTGTTGTTGGTTGTTCAAGCTTGAACCTTTAAAAGGATTACCCATATTAGTGTTTGCATTTTGTTTTCAATACTGTTTTCTTAATGGCACAGCCACAGCCTATTCCAATCACTGACAATTGCAGACCTGCTTTGTATCCACATTTAACTTTACATGACCTTGGCAATGTAGGCAGTAACATTGCTAACACAGGACCATTTCATGAATACACTAACGCTGCACTCCAGCAAGCATACAGAGCATATCAGCTCTTAGAAATGTCACTGGTTCCGAGGTGCCCTAATACATGCAATTGCTCCCGTACGCATGGGTTTCCTTGGTAATGAAGGGGTCACCAGCCCATCGTTGGCTGGTTATACACCGTCCCTAACCTACAGGGTCTCAATGTTAATGACACATACACTTGTCTGGTTAGACTATAGGGACGCTTAACTCAGTATGTTTTGCTCACCTTGATGGCTGTACCAGCAAGGGCAGGCCTAACAGGGCAACCGCAGTTGCCTGCAGTACCTACCGGTAATTATTCATTCAATTATGGGTAAAATTCCCGCAAACCGTGAGGAAATTCCTTTTTGAATAGCTCAAAAATAGATCACATTTATGCTATGTTTCCACTTATGGGACAACAAGACAAGCACAGGATATTGACTATGTGCTTATCCCATGAGATGATTCCACAATAGGTGACTGTAATACTTCAGGCACAGTCTTTGCTGCAGTCTCTACCATCACACATGGCACTCCGTCCATGTCAGTCTTGCCGGAGGTGTTAAAACAAATACAGAAGGAACACGAGGCAGCTTCTGCCTTGGATCTGGGGATGAAGTTAAGGAGAAACTTACTTGTTGTCTCCTCAATGATTCTGTCAAACATTAAAGGCAAAGCAGCTTCTCTGGCTATACGCCAGCGGCTGTTGCAGGTTGCACCAGTCAAACAGGAACGTGAGCTACCTATATTTATTGCTGAAGTATATACTTTTATAAGTTGCAATTATTTAGGAGCCAGACCCAGTAAACCACAGCTTGTCAAACCTAGTTCCAGCAAGGACACCGCCAAGCAGAATCCAGAGTTTGTTAAAAACAATGGGACAAACCCAAACCTAAAAAAGAGGCTAGGTCTAGAGGAGGTTCTCTGCCACTTCTGTCATTACTTTACATTATTCACATTATTTCAAAAATATGCTGTACATATTGTTTTGTTATTCAGTGCTTCTTCTTGGGATTTAGTCTGCACATTACCTACAAGGACGATTAGGACACATAACACCATGATGTACTGTTTTCTGCTCGGTCCACAACAGCTCCTAAAGATTTAGACATACCATGGTGGCCCTGCTGCAGTTTTCAAACACATTAGTTTTATCATATAAACTGTGTTGTGTTCCTTTGTGGGCACAGAGGAGAATTCCGGCAGAGAGACCTGTCCTGGAACAAGCCCACAGCAGGTATGGGGTCCCTTACTAATCCCAGAGATCACTAATATATCCCTTTGCTTCTACAGTAAAAATAGGCCTAAACAGAGAGGTAATCTGTCATGGTTGGGTTGATCATTGTATACAGTTTGCTAGTAATGTTGCTTATTTTGCTTAGTTGTATTTGTCTTGTAATCACAGCACATTTGCGACATAATAGACTACAATCGTTTCAATAAATGTTTTGTAAAGTTATTTTGTGTCTTTCCTTTGTTTACTGAAGGCCATGCAAGTGTGAGATATGAAAAGGTGCTGATCTGTTTCCACTGTTCCCTTGGGGACTAGAGGTACATGCTCTAGGTTTATCAAAATCAACTGTTACTCTGGGTCGGTTAAAAGTTTTGGTGAGGCATTGTGAGCTAGCCTGGATGTGGGCTGCTAGGTACTGACATGGTAGAGAGACACAGTCTCTACATTCTGACGTCCTGTCATCCCAAGGCACAGTTCTGCTTACCAGCAAAATCCCTGTAACACCCTCCCTCCTCCTATAGTCAATGTTGCCTTTCCTCCTTGTTTTTTCCTCTTTTTATGTGTGCTGTATTCTGAAGCATGCATTGAAGGAGGAAAACACCATCAATGATTGTTTCGTGCGCAGGAAGGTGTCCCTTTCTTCACAAAAACAATCATCCCTGCAATGCAGGCACCCTTACATCATGGTGCAAGGGTGCCTGTGTTGGTGCTAGGCAGCCTATTATGCGCCAGCACAGAGAAAAGCACAGGGATGAATCGTATTGTTGTAAATACGATGCATCCCTGCACTTTCCTAATGACGCAGCTCGGTGCAGCAAAATGGCTTGCAGCGCTACGCTGCTTCATTAAAAAAATGGCCCTAGTGTGTACATTCGCCTATCCTTGCTTCGCCTCTTACTGTCATTTCCTGCACTATTTGTTTAAATGGGCATAATCTCCATAACTGCATATAATTTGCAAATGGTGGACGCTGAAGAACTTTCTTAATTGTTCTTTCCCATATCTTTCCCATTTGTCTTAAAATGTAAGGGAGTTGTGCCGTTATGTTTTTTCATCATTAGAAATCTTTAAGCAGTATAGTCTCATGTGTTCCATACAGCAAGGTTTACTCACAGTTGTGTTCTTTGTCTAGCCAATGTCCAGCAGGTAACAACTATAATGCCATATAGTACACTTTCATATCCTGTATCTCAAATTTTTTGTTTCCCCATTCCAATTTGAGAGTCAAATCTTATGCTCCCTCTTGTACTGGCCCATGAAAGCAGGTTCAGCAATTGAAAATATGCTGTGGGACTGCATATATGTTCCTCTGAAGTGATGCAAGCATCTAGACAACAGCACTATTGTAGTGAGCAAAACTCTACCCATAACTGATAATGGCAAAGTGTTCCTTATTGATATAAGTGATCTCAACCCATTCAATATTTAGCCATATTTAATGCATGCCCAATTCAGCATTATGTGATATCTGTATAACCAAATACTGAAAGTGCTTTTCGACGCATGGCAACCCACGTCTGGTTAGTCGCATCAGATTATAAACCTAAGCCTCACTTTCGGAACAGCTTTCTTTTATCTAGGTTGCTACGCAATCAAGAGAGTTCCCACAATTGTGTTAGCTCTTGTATTAGTGCCGGAACAGAGTTTATAGGATCTCTAAGATAAAGCGATGCATCATATACATAAAATGATATAGAGTGTGTGAGAATTTGGGTACATTATGTGGTAAGGCTGTGCGGCCTAACCGTATAATACACCCGCAAAAACTGTATTGAGTCCTGTCAGGCTCATTCGTAAAACCTTAAGTTCAACCCTGGGTAGCTATTGCTTTGAGTAGCAAGAATTAAACAAAGGAACCAGTGTTAAGCATTTAACAGTACCAAACAAGAAAATAAGAAAGCCACATGACACGAAAGAAATCTGACACCAATGTATAAAATTAGATTACATTTTTATGATTTTTTTAGAGTCCAGGAAGAGCAAAATCAACTGGAGGGTTCCAGAGATGCAGTTTTGCAAAGAAGACTTTAATCTCAGGTTAACCGCATTCAAGCATTGTTAATCGTAAAATTTGTAAACTTTTGAAAAGTTTGTAAGATTTGAGTTTGACTACTTCAGTCCGACTTGTACAACCAAATCCAACTGGGAAAAGGTCTGGGGGGCTAATTGGGAGTATTTGGACAGTTCCCTGGCCACTAAAGTTTTTTCCAGTCCAGTTCCAAACTTTACAGCATGACCGCCATAGACTTCATGGAGTGGTCCTGATGCTGTGGATAGAGAGGATGGAAGATGATCAAGGATGCGCTGGGTGCTGTGCGGCTGATGGGGGTGCTTTTGCAGTTATTCTTCGATCCACAGGTGAGTTTGGGCAACTTGGACCCCAGAGGTCGGGGTTCCTCAAAGTCCTCTTTGAGACAGTAGAAGGCCAGCTGTGGCTTGGTTACTGGTCTCCGTCCACAGCAGTACCAGCGATCTCTCTTTGTGGCAGCTGGTGTCCCTCTTGCACGACAAATCTGGACTCAGATGACACTTTCGGATCTGGCTGACTCTTGAGCAACAGTTGCTCACCGACGATTGGTCTCTTGGGGCGCCCAGCAGCAGTCAGTGGAGATTCCTCTGGAGTGGCTACTGACTTGAGGAGTTAGGTTACTTCAGCTTTGTTGGCCCTGGTGCTTGTTCCAGAGGGTCAGCTGACTGACCCTTGGAGTCACATTTTTGGTCTGGAGAGCTACTTTTTCTAAAGTCAGGAGCCACAGGCACAGTCCTCTCTTTGCTAACTAGAGGTGTTGCAGGTGCCGTGCAGCAGACGGTGGGGCCTCTCTTTGCCAAATCCAGGGGTCAGCAGGCAGTCCTTCTTCAGCCTTTGTCCCATTCCAGCGTAATGTTAGGTTCATGGTGCCAGTGGTGCCATACTGATTCCCAGAAAGTGGCCTGGGGAGATGAGACGATCATTAGACAATTGGCTACCAGGTCCCCTCCCTCTAGGTGATGACTTTCTGGCTATGTGTGGTATCTAGCAATCCCAGAGTGCACTATTCTGCCCACTCTCAAGACGTCAGAACCCTTCCTCGAATGTTAAGAGCTTGGTAGCCCACCCTAGAGGTTTGGCTACCTGTGGGCTACACACCCTGGGGAAAACCGGTTTGGTTACTGGTCTTCCCTCTCTCCTCTCGCCACCGGCCCATCAACCTGAACAAAGGGCAGCCACTCAAGAGTGTTATCGCCATTTCCCCTCCAAAGGCTGCTTCACATTTGAAGGTCACCTTTTGGGCCAACATTCTGAGTGTTGGTAACACCTTGCCCTGTAGCAGGCTGCTATTGTTCCTAAGCCTGGGAGCTGTTCACGCTACTCCCCAGGAGGGAAGAAAACTGTCTGGTGGCCAGTGACCATGTGAGGCCACTGGACAAACTAGGTCACAGAGCGGCAACTTTCTAAAAGTTGCATTTATTTTATAGTGACATTAAATTCAACTTTAGCATCAAGTCAAGTTTAATGGCACAATTAATTTGATACCTTACATTACCCATCTAAATAGTCCCATTTAGAAGTTAGCCAGGCTGACTGTATTAGCCAATGAGGCTACTAACTGTCTCGCAGCAAAACGATGATTAGGAAGTGTTGCTGTTAGGACATATATATAAAAATACATGCCTTACTTATTAATACAGAGCTTAGAGCTTGATAGGCGTTCCTTAAGGGAGACTTATATACATTGTTAGGGGAAGTAGGGGCCCTGCCATTGGTTTGAATGGCAAAATCAAACTAGCAGTGTTGCGACTGCCCGTCCAGTTGGCAGTGGAAAGTTGGGAGACATTTTGTACATTGCCACACACAGGGCGCCACAATTAGTGCTGCAGCCCTAGGTGGACACTCTGCCTTACATGCCCTGAGTACCATATACTAGGAACTTAAACGGAAATCAGCCTCTGCCAATTGGCGGTAGCCAATTTGACATACACTTTGTAAGCTGCTAGAACACTGGCTCTGAGGTCTGATTGAAAAACCTGCAATATCAGCTCGAAAATGTAGGTGCCCTCATCTTTACAGTCTCCCTGACTCTACATTTTCTCCCCTGAACAGTATCCTACATGCAACAGAAAGTCTCAAAATGGCCTAGAGAAGTTTGAGCTTATCACTCTACTCCTGATGATACTACAGTGGCTACCCCTCCGAGTCCGCATCATCTTCAAGATAACTCTCCATACCTGGCAAAGAAATTAAACACCTCAGCTGAACCTCAGAACACAAGTAGCCAGGGCATTACTGGAATAGTAACTGAAAAACTACAAAAAGGTGAAAACTAAAAGACAAGCTTTCACCGTCTATGCTTGCAGGATCTGAATTAACATTCCCACCAACAGCCACCTGCTCCTAACCTTCTGCAACTCAGAAAAAAGCAGAAGATTCACCTTGTCAGGGAACACTTTATCGTGACACAATAGAATTTACTACCAAGGAACATCCAGCATCATTGGAAAATGGCACTCATTAACTTGGTGGTGCGTTGCTTGCGGCAGGGCCAAGCCGTGTAGACATCACAGAGAACCTCTCTTCACCGAGAAAGGAGTGAGCCGCACACAATGCGATGAATTAAGCAGCTTTTATTGCTTTTTCAAACAGCGCTGGCGTTTCAATTTCTCTGATGCATTTCGGTCACATTGACCTTTTTCAAAGGGGGAAAGCCAGATGCATCTCGAGGCTGAAAAACGAACCAACCTAATTGCTCCTTTTCGGTGAAGAGAGGTTCTCTGTGATGTTTACACGGCTTGGTCCTGCCGCGAGCAATGCACCACCAAGTTAATGAGCGCCATTACTGCCTGAAAACGGACCCTGTTGGTGAATGTTTGTGGAAGCAACAAAGGCAGTGGCAGCCGCCAGGGACTGGACCTTGGATTTGGGCCCCAGCAACTCGAAAGTTAGTATGCACGGGGAATGCAGTGAAAATGTAAATAAGCAACAATGTCAATGCATCGCCCACTGAAGGGAAGTAATTGTGGGACTGGGAGCAAACTACCATAACCAGAATGCTCAAAGAACTCAGCCTATCGTGGCGCCCACCAGGGGGCAAACATTACAAAAGGAGCAATTAGGTTGGTTCGTTTTTCAGCCTCGAGATGCATCTGGCTTTCCCCCTTTGAAAAAGGTCAATGTGACCGAAATGCATCAGGGAAATTGAAACGCCAGCGCTGTTTGACAAAGCAATAAAAGCTACTTATTTCATCGCATTGTGTGCGGCTCACTCCTTTCTCGGTGAAGAGAGGTTCTCTGTCTACAGAAGTTGCTACCATAGTTCTGTGGGCCGTTCATCATATACTTGAGTTAGAAAGATCAACCTTACATCCCACTTACCTTGAAAGTGATTTTCTTGTAGAGTTTAGATCAAAACACTCTCTATTCAAGTGTTAAAATACAAGTAGATTCCACTCAACAAGTAATAACGCTTTGCAACAGAGTCTACATATCTTTGCACCACTTCCCCGGTTAAAGGCTATTTGAACCCTAAGCCAAAAGACCCAAGCCTGAAGATCAAATTCCAACCGAATGAATTGAATGATTGTGTTAGGTGAAGTCTAAATGACTTTCAATAAAATAGTTTCCAATTAGTCCATATTTGCTGCAGCATTAAAGTGCAATAAATCTCTTTCATAAAGAGCAATCAGCATCACTGATGTTAAGAATCATTTTAAATATAGGCCTATCAAAGGCCTTACAAAAAGACTATTCAACTTATGAAGGCCACCCAAACTAAACAAACCAAGGTTGCCTCACAATGGTCCTTCCAGGTTAGCTTAGAGCCGAAATAAAAAGGATTTCTAAGTATCTATAATGAGATACTTAATCTAATTTTTCCACCTTAGAGATAAAAGGCATTATTGTAAAAAAAAATGATAAGGTCACCAGCTAGAATAAACATAATATATGCTGTGAACCAACTTTAGGAGAAAAGGAGGTTGACTTTTCCAAAGCATATTGAAGGTTGCCCAGAAACTGATCAAATAGGGGAGGGGCCAGGTGACAGCCCTGATTGAGCTGATTGTTCACACTTACGAGCATATTTACAAGGGATTGGCATAGGGCAGCATCGCAAATAATTTTGCTGTGTTGTTCTACACCAACCTGCAAGGACATGAATGCACTGCGTTTACAAGATACGGTGTATTCCTGTCCTTTCAGCCCGCGCATATTTTATGGCCTTCTGCTAATGCAGGCACTCTTGCACCATGGTCCAAAGGTGTCTGTGTTGTTGGCACAATTGTTTTTGAGCAGAAACGCATACCTTCCTGCACAAAAACAATCACAAGAGGAGCTTTCCTCTTTCTGTGTGTACTGCAGAATGCTGCACACGTGGAAAGAGGAGAAAATGAGGAGAAATGTATGCATTTCTCCTCGTTATGCCTGCTCTAGGGAGGTGCAAGGTCTTGGCGCTGCCCTAGGTTTACCTGATGTTGTAAATATGGGGCAGCTTCAAATTCCATGTGTTTGAGTGGGAACTCCAACACCAACAGAATGCCTCTTTTCATAGGGTAAGGCAAGGCAGCAACTTGTGCTGCCTCACCTTACTCCATATCTACAAGGTTATGAAAAGCGACGCAGGTTGGCTTTATGTGGCCTAGTAGATATGGCTAAGCCCTGTGCTACACTTGAAGTTACACAGGGCTTGTAAATAGGCCTCTTAGTTTTTAGACCACTTCTAATTTGACATGTATCTAATTCCCTGTCCTGTGTACAACATTTGAATAATACACATGTTAGGTCATCTGGGATTTTCTAGTTTGTAAGCTTCGTCCATAGAACTTCACTATCAATCTTATCAAAGGCTATCTGGAAGTTGACGGAGTAGTTATTCTGTTACTTCAGTTGATCTCAAGGCACTCACCATCTGCCAACCACCCGTTCATGCTGAAACCCTTCTTGCTTATACAGAATAATCCGTCTTTCCAACATCCCTCAATTAAGTTGCATTCAAACTATTATTTAAATATAATTTAGATATTGCATCAGACAAGGGAATGAGAATATCGTTACCAGGTAACTCATGTAAACCTTTCTGATAAAGAGGTTTTATCATAGCTCTCCACTACGAATTTACCAGTAAGGGTCACCCATTAAAAGATTGATATTACATTGCAAGCCCACCATTCAGCATTAATTTAGAGTAATGACCCAGGCAAAATATTGCGCTGGAGACGCTTCAGCAGTTAAAATCGAATATTGGTTTCTTTATGTTGAAATGGGACTTCAAGAAATTCCATTCTTCATTCACCAGGAGTGAAAATTTAGCCGAGTCAGCACAGCGAAAAAAAACCTGGAAAATTTCAGGATCACTTGTTCCACACCGGGTGCATTGTTGATCAAAGATTAACCAAACCATTTGCCCATTGCCACTTGCTGTCACAACATTCATATTCTCCCAATTTGAGGCAATAAAAACAACTTTACCCTCTTCAATAAGGTACTGTAATCAAAGAAAACATTAAAATTATTAATCTTTTCATAAAATCCAAGGCCCTCATTTACAACATTTTGGCTTGGGGCAGCCACACAAGGCTTCTTGATCCGCTGCCCTGCGTAAAACAAAAGGGCAGGAATGCACCGTATCTATGAGATACATCTCATTCTTGTCCACTTTCACTGCACTGGTGCACAAACTGATGCCTTTTGCCAATGCAGGCACCCTTGCACTATGGTGCAAGGGTGTCTGCGTTGTAGGAATGATTGTTTTTGTGCAGGAAGAGGAAGGGACTCCTTCCTGAACAAAAACAATCAATGGAGGCATTTTCCTCTTTCAATGTGTGCTGCAGAATGGAATGGAATGGAATGCAGCGTTGTGATTGGTCTGAGCACCGTGGTTCGGCACTCAGACAGGGGCTGGGGCCCTGGGCATGTTCTCCACCCAGGCTGTAATGCAGCGTGTGTGGAGGACATGCAAAGTGCCCATGACACTTTGGCTGGCCGAGACGTTCTGCCAAAGCGTCATTCACACTTTAGAGTGCAGCAACCACTCCTCCTCCTCGACGTCACTGGAGCTAGGCCCGCCCTGCCCGTGACGATACTAAAAATAAAATGATAACTTCAGTTATTATAATTTCATTTTTCCTTTTACACTGCTCCTTGAGCAGTAGGGCATTGCCACTGCCAAGAGTGGAACAAATAATTAGTCTCTAGCTGAGTCATTTCTTCTCAAACCAAGAGGTAGATCTTATACTATACAAACTACACTTACACAATTTCAGAGGTCTAACATTTTTCAGCAGGCTATTCTTTATTAATAGGGCCTTCTTAGGGACTGAGGAAAAATGTAATCAATATGAATGTAAGCATGCCAATAAAATGTTCTACAAGCAGAGATTTCTAAAGCAAGACGACTGTTAAGACGTGACAGTTCTTAAATTAAAATTGCACCTGACATTTTAGCATTTGTATACTGAATTCACTCGAGATGCTTCAAGGAAACCTACATTTGGTTCCTAGATATAAGGTGGTAGATTCCTTCTTCACAAATTAATCAGAAAGGCTACTGGAGATTTCAATGTGACAGTCAGTCAGTCAAAAGTAACTTTATTTGGTTTTCACAAACCGTAAAGCATATAAAACACATTTTCAGTTCATAAAATTCTACTTAGTTCCTTTGTGGCACCAAGCCTTCAGACTTTGCCCACTATTGTGAGTAAGCTTTCTACCGCTATCATAAATTTTGTCCCCCTGCATATTATAATGTTTGATGCGGCACCCATCCAACTTGTCGCCGCCTGTCTGCAGGTGCGGATATTTAAATCTTTAAAAACTGTTCTCAGCATCTTCCTTCTTTCTGATTTTACTGTTTCACAGACACACAGTAAATGGCTCAGAGATTCAATATGATAACCACATAAACGACATGCCTTTGTTTGATCCTTATTTTTCCAGGAGGGCACCAAGTCTAATGAACAATGATCTCCAAATCTGTATGCCATAAACCTCCTTTTTAAGGACAATCGGAAATGAGCTGCTAGGTAGGGTTGTGGTCTTAGCCGTGTGTAAGAATTTATTATGACCCATGCGTGGCGGCGTCTTGATAATCCCCTCTTGTCCTCCACGAAGGATAATGCTTTTGCTTTGTTATTGCAAGCTTTTTTAAATGAGGCCTTTTCCAACTTGCAGTTCCAAAGCCCATAGAGCTCTAATTCTTCCAGGGCTATCCTCAGTTGGCCCCCCCACGAGTTTGGGATTCTTTGCTCTAGTTGTTGTTTTATTTCCAACCAGCATAAGTTGTTCAAAGTTCCCAATCCTGCTGCTCTAAGTTTCCAGCATAGATTTACCATGGTTGCCTTCCTTTGGAATACTTGGTTCTGTAGTCCGAATTCCAAACGAATTTGTGCTGGCGAGGAGCCTTTAAAGAGGTTGAATACCGTTTTATAAACCTTGGTTTGTAATTTATTTAAGATGTTACTTTCTTGGCCATGCTAGGTTTCCAGACCGTAGGACAGGGTCGGTAGCAATTGGGCTGCCATGATTTTTAAAAGATGCCCGTGTGAAGGGCTTTCCAGTTTCTTGTATAGTTGTTTGTAGGCAAATATTAAGGATTGAGCTTTTGCTGTGATCTCCTTTTTCTGCTCCACCATTAACAGATTTCTTGCCATTTTAATGCCCAAGTATTTATAAACTCTCATTTCCTCTATTTAAGAGTTCTTTGCATACCATTTGTAGTTTCCTTGTCTTGGGCCCGCTAATCTTACCACCTTGGTTTTGGATTTATTCAATTCTAAACCTGGGGCGTCCATGTATTCTATAAGTTTGTTTATTGTCCTTTGTAGCCCTATCGGAGTTTGACTTACCAGGACAATATCATCTGCATACTGTAAGTATTGAGCCGGCTCATTTGCCAAATTTGGTGGGTGTCCATTTATTTGTTCTAAGTGGCTGTTCAAATCTGCAAGGTATAAATTAAATAAGCCTGGAGAAAGGACACAGCCCTGTTTTGATCCGTTTGTTATGTTTATTTTTGAAGACACTCTTTGTCCATCCCCTAGTTTTACAGTAGCCCATGTTTCGCTGTATAGTGCTTGTATTGCGTTTATCAGTGGCTGTGGCAGTACCCTTGCTTTCAGTTTCTTCCACAAGCGGTCCCGCGGCACTCTATCGAAAGCCGCTTTTAGGTCTATATAGCAAGCCACTAATACTCCCCTTTTTCTTTCAGCTTTTTCCGTAAGAATTGTCAAGGCTGTTAGATTTGTAATGGTGCCCATTCCCCGTCTGAAGCCTGTTTGGAATTTTGGGATAATGTTGTTTTCCTCTGTCCACTCTTGTAGATGTTCCAAGATGCATGAAGCATAGAGTTTGGCCTCTACGTCGATCAGGGCGATCAACCTGTAATTCTGTTCTAATGCCGCTCTTGTAAATTGGGTGGAACAGATTACCACTCCAGGATTGTGGGATCTTGTTGTCACGGAACACATGGTTAAAAAGAGGTGTTAGATAATTTGCCCAAACTTCCGGGTCTCGTTTGAACAGGGCATTTGGTAGCCCGTTTGGGCCTGCTGCTCCTTCCGTTTTCAAATTTTTTATCAGTGTTTTTATGCGTTTAACAGTTGTCAGGGTTTGGTCGTCTACTTCCCAGCTAAACTGATTTTTTCCACTTTCAATATTATTGCTGGTTACCTCGGAGTAAGGTTCTTTTTCCTTTACGTTCGGTGACCTTACTGCTTCCACCTTTTCTAATCCTAGTTTGGGGTTATACAATTTATCAATGTGTTCTAGCCAAGTGTTTTCGCTTATTCCGATGGTATTTTGCTTTCCGTGTCCTTTCATTAATTTGTTGATTATACCCCAAAATTCTTTACTATTTGGTAGTTTGCTTGCCCACAGCAGATCTTCCCATAACTTTTCTCTGTATTTTCTTTTTTCCACTCTGCATTCCACCTTGTAGTCTTTTCTCAATTTTTGGATCTTTCCGCTGTCTATTTTTTTCCCCATTTTAATTGCTTGCCCGTTTTGTCTTACCTCTTTGGCGATGTTTCTTTTTTTGTTTCTCATCTGTATTGTGTAACATGGAATGGAATGGAATGAGGATTTGTAAAGCGCGTTGGCTACCAGGGGCGTCCCAGCGCTGTAAAGAGCTTGAGCTGAGCTGGAGAGGCTGGAATAAGGGGGGCTTGGTGAAGTTTTAAACCGAAGTTTTGCTGAATAGCCAGGTTTTAAGAATCTTCCAGAAGGTGAGAAGGTTGGGTTCAGACCTGATATGGCTAGGTTGTAGGAGAGCGAGCGGCCTCCGCATTTGGCCTTCCTGATGCGTGGTACTGAGGCGAGGTGGGAGGTCGCAGATCTGAGGGAACGGGTGGGCTGGTAGGCTTTCACAAGGGGGGAGTTGATGGAGGGACCTGTTCCCCAGTAAGAGCGGTGTGCGATGCACATGCTCTTAAATTCAATTCCGGATCACACCGGGAGCCAGTGAAGATCTCTCAGTCTGGCTCTTACTGAGGTTCGGCGGGGAATATCCAGGAGAATTCTTTCCGCACAGTTCTGAATGACCTGGAGTTTGTTGAGTGTGGATTGAGGTGCTCCAAGATATAAGGCGTTTCCACAGTCGAGGCGGGAGAGGATCAATCCTTGAACCATAATTCGTCTCGAGTGGAATGGAAGGAGAGGAAGGATTTTACGAAGCAGTCTCATCAGCCCGAAACAGGTGGCAGCGAGCTTGGTGGCCTGATGGTTAAAGGAAAGAGTGTGGTCAAGCCAGATGCCTAGGCTCTTGATTTGCTCCTTGGGTTGCGGTGGACTCCCTAAACAGAGAGGCCAGATATGGTCAATGGTTTTTGCGATGTTATTTCCAAGGAGCATTATCTCTGTTTTGTCCCTGTTAAGTTTAAGACAAGAGCCAGACATCCAGGTAGCAACTGCTTCCAAGCATTTGTGTAAACTGTGATAAGAGTTAAGGGGGGGGTCCAGCGCTACCACTAGCTGCGTGTCGTCCGCGTAAGTAACGATCTTCACCCCAAATGGGCGGACGACATCAGCTAGGGGGCGTAGATAGACATTAAAAAGGGTAGGGCTCAGGGAGGAGCCCTAAGGCACTCCACAATTAAGAGGTCTACTAGCAGAAGTGAAATCCCTCTCAAAAACCCTGAAGGATCTATCTGTCAGAAAAGATCTCATCCATCTGAGTGCAGTCCCTGACAATCCTATTCCTTCTAACCGATGGAGAAGGATATTATGATTAACAGTGTCGAAGGCGGCACTTAGGTCGAGTAGGACGATGGCCGTGGACCCGCCATCATCCAAGATCCTTCTTGTCTCCTCCGTCACTGCAATCAATGCCGTCTCCGTTCCGTGACGGGGCCTGAAGCCAGTCTGGGAGAGATCTAGTCTGTTATTGGCTTCCAGGAAGTCAGTGAGAACGGAGTTGACATGCTTCTCGAGAAGCTTACTGAGCCATGGTAGAAGGGAGATGGGTCGGGAGTTGGCAGGGTTAGATTGGTCGAGACTAGGTTTTTTTAATAGAGCTTTGACCATTGCTCTTTTCCATAGAGGAGGGACAGTACCAGTATGGAGTGAGGAGTTGAGCAGGTCTAGAACAGTGGGCGAGATCTGATGTGTGATCTGGGTGAGAGTACTGGGAGGAGCTGGGTCGGTGGGTGATCCAGATTTAACCTGTCCCATAAGTTTTTCCAGTTTAGTAGGTTCTAAGGGAGGAAAGTTATTGAGAGCGTGAGGAGGAACTGTCGTACAGCCTGAGTTGACAGAATCTGTGGGCAAAGTGACAGGGTGGGGGAAAGAAGAGTTGATGGTTTCTATTTTCTGGTAAAAAAACTCAGCTATTTCCTCACAATGGGTCTGAGTATTGTTATGATGCTTTGGTGCCTCCGGTAGTGGCAAAAGGGTCTTGGCTATTCGATAGATCTCCTTGGGTTTGGACGCGGCATTCTCAATCTTGAGTTCGAAATATTTAGCCTGAGCTAGGTGAATGTCCGCTTTGTAGTTTTTAATTGCTGTTCTATAGCTCAATTTATCTGATGGGAGGTAGCTGAGGCGCCATTTCCTCTCCAGTCGTTTACATACACGTTTGGCCTCTCGTAGTTCATTCGTGTACCACGGGGATGTAGGATTGCCCCGCTTAGGATGGGAGTTTTTTAGTGGTAATACTGTATCTAGGGAGCTGGTGATCCACGTGTTATAGTTATCATTATCTTGAGTGGGGGTAGATGTGTGAGTGGGTTTGGTACCTTGTAGGAGATCCTCCCATTCAGGTAGGTGGAGTTTAGACCAATTGCGTGATCGTTGAGTCATCGGGGGTTTGGGGGGGAGATGAGAAGGCAGGGTCCAAGTGAGCGGGATAAGGAAGTGATCAGACCAGGGAAGGGGAGAAGGTTTTCCAATGTGAAGGTTTTTACAGTTACTAAAGACGGGATCTAAGAGGTGTCCTTTTAAGTGAGTGGGACCAGTGACACGTTGGTGCAGTTCGAGGGCGCTTAAGCTTGAGGATAGTTCTCTTGCTATAGAATCATTTGGGTCATCCAGGTGGATGTTAAGGTCACCGAGAATAGTGAAATTGGCAGCGCTAACTGCAAGACTTGCTGCTATCGAGGCAAGGTCTGAAAGAAACTGCCTTTGTGGTCCAGGCGGGCGGTATATAAGCATACCCGAGAAGGTATGTGTGGCGCTGAATTTTATAAAAAAAGGAAGACATTCACAGTCAGGGAATTTTACAGGGGTACTGGTGACAACGTAATCTGATTTGTAGATTATAGCTAGACCACCGCCAATGCCTTTTTTTCGGTCAAGGCGGAGTATTTGATAGCCAGGAGGAAGTGCTTGCACTATATCAGGTTCAGAGTGTTCCTGTAACCATGTCTCTGTGGCGAAAAAGACGTCTGGGTATATCTCCTCCAACAGTAGAGAGATTTCCGTAGAATGTTTAGGAAGCGAACGGCAGTTAAACAACAGCATAGAGAATGATGTCGCTTTCTTTACGCCATGAGAGAGGTGGAAGCCACACTGATTACAAGCGGAATGTTGGGTAGAGGGATCCCAAGTGTGTAAACAGGATGGGCCAACTGTCTGGTTTAGTTGGCGAAGGAGCTGCGGGTGGTAGGTAATGGTATGGCATAATGATTGAGCAGGGGGGGTGGCCCCTGGCCCCGGTCGGTCGTGGACGGGCGCAGACGGGCTTGCCTTAGGCGCGCCTTCGGCGCGCAAACGTCGCGCCCGCTGTGCTCGCCCGCTACGCGACCGGAATATGCACATTGTTTATACCACTCCGGGGTTGTGGCCCAGGGGGCGTGGCCTAAAAAGGGGCATGGCCTCTGCTTGTGGTGCGAAGGAGAGATTGCAATGGGCGTGTAGCGTCAGCGCTGGCTCTGCTGCGACTGGCAACTAGTTTCCCCAAAGTAAGTGGCTTTTAAAAACACAAGTTATTCTGTGACAAGTTTAAAAACACAAGTACATCTGTGATGAAGAGTTTTGGGAAATGTGGTTCCTCGCTCCCGGCTTCCGCCTCTGGAGCTTGACTCTAAGCTTTTACCTGGTGCCCTGAATCGGCGTCTTTAGTAGGAGTCGGCGTGGGGGCGTGGCCTAAAAAAGGGGCGTGGCCTCTGCTCGTGGCGCGAAGGAGAGATTGCAATGGGCGTGTAGCGTCAGCGCTGGCTCTGCTGTGACTGGCAACTAGTTTCCCCAAAGTAAGTGGCTTTTAAAAACACAAGTTATTCTGTGACAAGTTTAAAAACACAAGTACATCTGTGATGAAGAGTTTTGGGAAATGTGGTTCCTCGCTCCCGGCTTCCGCCTTCCGCCTCAGGAGCTTGACTCTAAGCTTTTGGCTCTTTAATAAACCCGTGATTCCCTTTGCTTACTGTTTTTGCTGGCAATTTGTCCAGGAGTGATTCACATAGTTCCTCCCAGTTACTTAATGATTGTACTGCTGACTCCTCAGCATTCTTTATGTGTTCATTCACCATGTCCATTATCTCTTCCATGATGGCTCCTCTCCATTTAAGCTTCCGTAAGTTATATATTTCGAGCCATGCAACTAATGATGCTACACACTCCTTTTGCTTGATGTTTAAGTCTAGGACTGTCTCCTGAGGGAAATGATCGCTCTCAGGTCGTGTTGAGATGCGGAAATTGTCTACCCGGGGCGTTAGCTCTTTACTGATTATCGTGTAATCAATAATTGATTGTTTTTTTCCAAAGGAAAAGGTGATACCTGCCGGTTGATCTCCCTTCGTATTTCCATTTAGGATGACCTAAAACTCAATATGACATACATTAAATAACATCTTATCTTAATAACTAACATCAAATGAAGAAGGTTGGCTGAAACCAAAGTTAGAGGCCCTAGAGAGGTTACCACATTTTATATTAGTTGTTTTTTTGTCTCTCAAACATTGAGGAGCAGTTGTTCTTGGGATTTAGCCCTCTTTGGCCTGTCTAACTTTGGTTTACGGATTTTCTGTGTTTATCAGAATAAACCAGAAGTACCACTATGGGGTGGGGGCGGGGCTGCTTGCAATGCCGTCAGAGTTCACAGCAGTCACTGCCAGGCTCAGGTTCACTCTGAGTTCTGCTCATTCAAGCTTCTGCACACACTTGTCACTTACTTGCACTCAGTTACACTTCTGCAAGATAGACGAGTCACTCTGTGCTCAGCTCACTCACATTTGTTCTCAGAGCCACCCTGTTTTCACTAGTGCTCAGACCAGTGACTGACATGCTGTTTGTGTCTGCCCTGTGTTTGCTTGAATGCCTTGTTGGCTCTTTTAGTTCAGCTCATGCTTACCATGGGTTGTTCTTGGCGTGGGTCACATTTGGCCATGATTATAGTGTAATTGCGGATGGGGAGAATATCAGCCCCATAAGATGGTGGCTACCATTTTAGGGGCATATTATCAATGGCCTCACTGGCCGTGCTTAGCGATAAATTTCTCATCGCAGGCTATCGCTGGAATTTATCGCCCTGGCAGCACGTTATTAACAACGCATTTCTCCAGGGCGATAAAAATTCCAGAGATAGCGAGGTTATCGCCGTTTTGCAGGGAACATCGTTGGTTTTCCAGCGATGTTCCCTGCAAAACAGCAATAACCTTGCTGATATGACCCTGTGGTCGTATCATCATAATCCACCCCCTATGTCAAACATAGGTAAGTCAGGATTTTAGCAGACGTTAGATTTTGGTGAAAACTGCAGTTTTTGCCAAAATCTAAAGTCTGCTAAAGTCCTGTGGGCTGCCTTGTAAATATCGCGATGTGAACATCAGCGATATTTGCAAGGTAGTCCATCCGGGGTACGCCCAGTGACGCCCACTTTGCATCTCATTAGAGATGCAAAGGGAGGCGCTGGGAAAAAGGGTGCTAACATGCGTTTATGCATGTTTGCACCCTCTTGTAAGATACAGCCCTTGTAAATATGCCCCTTAGTTTCTAAAATGCAGTTGCCTGTTCTTACACTTGGACTGTGATCAGTTTATCATGATTGCTTCAAAAACCTGTCTCTTGCGAACACGCACTTTCTGTTCTAGTAGCGCATAAACACTTTTTTATCAGTTCTTCATCCAACATCTTCCCTGGATCCATTTTTGTGTTGTCTTATCAATCTACCTCTCAAGCTCCACTCCTGCAAGTTTAGTATTGATGTTACAAAAAATATACGAGCTCCAGTTCTGTTGACTGCATTCCAAAAGCTCAATTTCTGCACACTACAGCTTCGCAACATCTAATGGAGTAACTTCATCTCAACAACTCTGCCACTGAATGTAAAGCTATAAATGATGGTGCTGCAATCAGGCTCTATTAACCAGAAGGTGGGTTTCCAAGGGCCTTTGCCCTTTGCCTTCTAGCGGATTTGCTCTATTTTACTTTCAGAAGCCATTTTTCTATAACTCATATTGCTGTCAGTGTAAATGCTGTTGTTTCTGTCAAGGTCAGATGGACTGCACATCATACAGAACTGGAAGTAGTTATCACAGAAGGTAGGACTCAGTTGGGCACAGCCATGGATCATATTTTCCTTAACCTGCTTGTAGTGCTGTAAAAGGTGTCCTCATGATACCAGGGCCTAAGGGTAGAAGGTAACCAGGCTGAGGACAACCAAGGGCATAAGAATGCAAGGACCGACAAGTAGCCTCTGCTTGTATGCATCTCATAGATTTTCTGTTTTGTGTGAGACTTCTTTTAGAAGTTTGGAAGCTTGCAGCTTTCACAGTATCTCAATGGAGCCATCTTTGATGGCATAAAAACCCCACTGTAAATTTCAAATGCTGCTTGACATTGTGGGCCATATTTATGACCCGGTTTGGTTCACTCTTGCACCACGCAACGTGGTGCAAGAGTGACACAAACCTTGAGTCATATTTTTGAAGCCACGCAAAGCCACTTTGCATTGCTTTGAGTGACTCCAAAAATATGGAGTAACACAATGCATCGCAAATCGCTGCATTGCATTGCTCTGCCCTGGGTAGGTGGTCCATGGACAACTCCTATGTTTTTTGATGCATTCCCAGATTTACAAGACTTTGTAAACCTGGGAATACACCAAAAACATACACCTCCACAGGGTAGGTGTAACGGGGAGAAATAAATTCACTTCGCCTAGTTTTTTCCTCTTTCTATGTGTGCTGCATTATGCAGCACACATAGAAAGAGGAAAAAGCCTCTCAGGATTGTTTTTTGTGCAGGAAGGTGTTCCTTCCTGCACAAAAACAATCCTGCCTGCAACACAGGCACACTCGTTGGCGCTAGACTGGCAAAATGGTGCCACAGAAAGGGGAAAGCACAAGAATGCACCGTATTGGATAAATACTGTGCATTGCTGCCCTTTCTTGGGACACAAGGCAGCACAGCAAGGTGACTTGCTGCGTTGGCCTGCACCACCAATGTTGTAAATATGGCCTGAAGTGTCAGAGTGGGAACAACAGTCTAGCAGTCTTCTTCATTTACATTTCCCTTCAGGCCGACATGAACATGACTTCAACCTCCAGGCAACAGGAGCATCAAGCTGAAAGCACAAACTCCAAGCAGTAGGTCCAAGTCAATATTGCAAACTCGAAACAATGCATATTCTTTATTAATAGTAATGCACAACAGCCATGAGAACAGTAGCGGCTCCTGGAGGGAGTGCTGCGGGGCGGTGAGGCGGGGCGGGGGGTAGTAAACTCCGGCATACGGCCGAACCGAGGTAAGTACATAAATAAATAATTTTTAAAAATTACATTGCGCACGCTGCAACGCCAAATGGCGATGCAGCGTGGGCAATGTAATTTGTTTCATTTATTTATTTATTTATGTACTTAGCTCGGTTCGGCCGAATGCTGGAGATTACTAGCCCCCACCCTGCCCCTCCTCCGCCCCACTGCCGCGCAGCACTCCCTCCAGGAGCCGCTACTGCATGAGAAACTTTGCTGAAGGCACTCATGCAGCACAGTGCATGCACGACTGTGTGATTCAAAACTAACACTTTTGGCTGTAGTATGTGACTAAAGTAACAGCTTGAAATCAACACTTATGATTGAGACCCAAGTAACATTTTTGACTTATACATTCAATTGATACCCAAGTGACAATTGTAATAACACATGTGAGTGAACATGGGGTGATAACATAACATGCGTGTGCACGAAAATGTGCCAGAAGGGCAGAAATCAGCCAATATTACCTGTGTTGCTGGAACCAGTTAATTGAATGTTGTCCTTAATTAGTGTACATTACAGTTTAATATGTTTAAAATGTAATTTATTTTTTAATAAGTCAACTATTAATCTTTAAAATAACTAAATCTTTAATTGTTAATTGTGCCTACACACACACACACAGACACACACACAGATATATATATATATATATATACACATTTAAAAGTCCAATTAATTAAATTATTTTAGCATTATTTCTTATGGGGTTTTATATTAAGCCCCTGCCTCTTTTAAATTTCTTTGGACGTGTGTAGCAATACTTGAGAATGACCTATAGGGCTGTAGTAACTTTAGAGTGCAGATAGTGAATAACCATGGTCTTACTCTTCTGTGGATGGGTCTTTGTGCCAGCATGTTCTTACCTTATCCCTACTTACCCCTTTTTACATTTCCCTAAACCCACCAATTTAATAGTAGGTATTCTCCATTATCCAGCCACTCCAGGTAGTGCCGCCCACATTCACTACAAAAAATACTTATGTGTGATATCTTTGTACAGAAAAGATAGGAGTGGTAGAAGTGGAGGTCTCTGCACATTGTTTTGTGAATAGCATTTGTAGTATGTGAGTAGTACTACTGTAGTACTACTTTATATACTACAAAATGCAGTTTGTTGGTAGGCACCTCTGAGTAAGACATTGCTCAGTATTCACTATTGTGATTGCTGCCTTGTAGATATTTTAACCTAACATTCAGACATATGTTGTATGTTTCTGATTCTTGGGACATATATATCATGCATGTTACCCATCGCAAATGGCCGATTTGCAGAATCGGGCTGTTTGCAACTGGCAAAATGCATTTTGGTATGTATGAATTCCAATTTGCGATTCAGAAACATGTAACCGAATCGCAATTTGGAATTGCGAATACATACTGATTGCGTATCAGGAAGGGGCATGTTTATGGCGTCCCTTCCTAACACCGAATTACACCAGTATGAAAGAATGTTTTACGACTGAAAAGCAATAACAAAACATTCACATTTTACCACCTACTTCAACTTGGTGGTAACCCATTCACAATTGGGAAGAGGTCCCCAAGGGAATGGTAGCAAAAATGTTTTTTCATGGCACTGCGTGCTCTTAAAAAATGAAAAGAAAGCTTTTCATTCTTTTTTTACACGTAACATGTTTTCCTTTAAGGAAAACAGGCTGCATTAAAAAAAAGAAGATTGCTTTATTTTAAAGCAATCACGGACATTGTGGTCTGCTGACCCCCAGCAGGCCACCAGCTCCATGATTTTAATAATTTCTTATGGGTGGCAATTTGCGACTTACCTCATTAATATTCATGAGGTAGGTCGATTTGGGACCCACTAGGAATCGCTAAATGAAACTATGAGTTTCATACTTCAGGAATAACGATTACCTAATTGCGATTCGCAGTGAATCGCAATTTGGCAATCGCTGTTCTCAATATTGATACATCTGGCCCCTTGTCTTTAAACTAATTTTCGGACGCTTTTAACTCTAGTTCTTACAGAGTTTTCTTGCATGTATCTCCGTTGCTTCTGCAAGGTCATCTTAAACTCTTCATGCTCTCAACCATGTTCATTACCATCTTTGCTGAGTCACTGTCTGTATTCAGTGATAATCTCTCCATTAGTAATCAAAAATGTTTGAAACACACAAACAAATAAGTACTATGGGCCAGATCTACTTACAATTTGTGCCGTGTTTGAATCATAAAGGTGACACTAACCAGCGCAACTTAATGTGTTGGGATTCACTTTCCAGCTCTAAGCTTTGTTTGCGCTTGAAAGTAGTCCTAAATTAACATTAGTGTGCCTTTGTATTGCTGTGCATCAAGGATGTGTTTCATGGGTTTTGCCATGTGCTTTCTCATGGGTCTTGATGCTAAGCTCTGTCTACTAACAATGGTAGACATGGCTTTGCAGGTGTTAAAAAGGAGAAATGCTGTAATTTCTCCTAAGATGTCCAACATTGCATGTGTACTTCACTGAACAGTACACGTCCAATGTTGGAAAGGTTTTATACTATGTCTAAAGTATAGCTTTTTGTACTGTAAAGGTACTCTTACAGTACAAACCTTATGTTAGACATCACCTAGAGACCTTTGACTAAGGTGCAAGTGTGTGTGTGGCGGTAGGCAGGCTTGTAGTGCACCGGCCGACACATGGGGGGAAAGTAACAGCATTACATCTTAGTAGGTATTGCCCTACATCACTCTCCCGTTCACGCAACGCACCACAGCAACTTTGGTTCCTTGGATGCAGTGCATAAAATGTTAATACATCAACAGGAAAATAGATAAGGATAGCTAACCGTTGTTCCAGAGATTTGATGATCTTGATAATTGAGATAGCTAAAGAATTAGTCTCCACGTTGAAAACGGAAATCTCAGAATTGGAAGACAAAATCAATCAATCAATCAATCCAATGTACTTTATTCGGTTCCTGTATAAAACCATAAAAGTATTCTAAAACTGTACATAGTGTTGAATATAATCTGGATCAAATTATACATGCAAAAATCAATGGAATAGCAAATCTAGCTTCAAAACCACCTACAATACATAAAAATATGTTATAGGATGCATATACAAGAAACATTAAAACAGGGAGGCAGAAAATAAACACAGGATCCCTGACTAAACTGGTTGTATCACCAACATGCCTAATAAGGCACTATACCATCGTTTAAAAACCACTATCAGTTAGTCACAACAGCCTCTAAGCCTCACCGATTATTTAAAAAAGTTAAGAGCAAAAAAAGACAGTATCACCAGACAACAGTTGTAAATAGATGAAGGCTGGTCTCACCCGCTTAAACTCCAAACTTTTTAAAATAGGAGTAATAAAGGTTTTCCGGGGAGTTGCATAATACTTACAGAACATTAAAAATTGAAGCATGTCCTGTGGAAGCTTACCGTCGCAGCCACAGGACTCTAAAATCTGACCCCTACTACACCCGCGTGGCTGTGCCGACAAGAGATGGTAGAGATCAAAGCGAAACCTTGTCAGTAAAAAACGCTCATAGGTACTGAGAGGCCCTAAAAGGTATGACTCCGTCGATTGTGCAATTTTCAAAATAATACATTTACAGACACTGGGTTTCCTCAGTTCACACTTTTTCCTGCCTAGTTTCCTCTGTTAATAAAGTCTCCCGCACCCAACCCAGGTCTTTCTTGGTCACTGTGTCTGGGTTAGTAAATAGTCTTTCAAAACCTCTCTTTATATAGTTAAGCCACATAATGAGGTGAACATGGTCAGGAGCCATGCAGTCCTTCAAGATCAGTTTGCTTAAAGACGGACCGTCATTCAACCAGATCTTCATCCATAATGTTAAGGGTCGGAGAGCCGACAAGTCAGAAAGGTAAGGCACCCCCAGTTCTTCATGTACCACCATGTTAGATGTTCCCTGGGGCACGGATAAAAGGTGTTTCAAAAAAGTATTCTCAGCCACTTGTAGCTCATCCATAGCAACATAACCCCATATTTCACTACCATAGGAAGCTTTAGGGACACATTTAGCCTGATATAACTGTAGGAGTGCAGCAACCGGTCTCCTACTTAACTGTGAAGCAAATTTAAAAATAGCCGTATTAGCACACACTAAGTCTCCCCTGTTTCTATGTTTAAGTGGACCCCATTTCATCTTTTCGTCTATCAGCACCCCAAGATACGAGAAAACATCTGTACGGGGAACTTGGGCAGATCCAACCGTAAACCAATAAAGCTTTCTGGAGCAATGTCCCACCTGCATCACATAAGATTTAGAACCGTTTATTGACAGGTCCAGATCCACAATAAATTAGGAAAAAGAGTTGAGCAGTACTTGTAGCCCTCTTGCGGTCCGAGACATAAGGACCACATTGTCTGCGTATAATAAAACCGGTAGGCTGCACCAACCCACCTGAGGGTAATCTACCTTTGTCTCTAATAAAGCTGATACCAGTTTGTTGATATACAAATTGAACAAAAAGGGAGCTAGGATACACCATTGGAGTACTCCTCTTTTTACTGAGATCATACGGGAAACCATAATATCTAACCTCAGTCTTAGTATCTCTGTGAAGGTCCACCAGAAAATGAACAATATCCCCTTCCACCCCAATGGCCAACATGGTCTGCCAGAGCTTAACTCTGTCCACACGATCAAATACGGACGACAGATCCATGAAGGGTAGATAGATAGTAACGGTGCGGGCGACCATATATTAATTAAGGATCATAAATAGGTTAAGACACTGGGCTATGGTAGACCTCCCAGTATGCAACCCCTACTGGACATCGGTCAAAATATAATTTTCTTCTGCCCAGCTTTTTAATCTATCTGGGTCCTAGGAGAACTTGACCCACCACCTTAACCACAGAGTCCAGCAAGGATATTGGTCTGTAGCAATGAGTGTCATCTCGGTTACCCTTTTTGAATACCGGCACTATGGTGGAGATGGCCCAGGATTCAGGGGGGCCAGATTTTACTGCTTCATTAATAACTGCTGTAAGGACGGGGGCACAGAAGTTTGAGTCAGATTTATAAAGATCCGACGAAATGCCTTCCAGGCCCGGTGTTTTGTTATTCGACAACCCGACAATACCTTTCTTGACCTCTTCTACTATAAAACCCAATGCTGAGTTCCCTTCCTCCCTTCCATGGAGACGAGAGAATCTGGGGGACACTGAAACATGGCTTCAAAGTGGAGCACCCAGTCTTCCTCTGTGATATGTGCGCCCACCGCATCATCTGCATCCTCCTTCAAAAAGGGGCTGTTTATTATACTTCAAAACTTAGAGCTATTCAAGTACTAACCTCAATTAGCTCTTTCCATATTTCTACCTTTAACGTTGCCCTACGTCTGGTTAATTATGTCTTATACTCCCTTCGACGAGTTCTAACTAGAGTGGCATCTCTTGGGTTCCTACTTAGAGCTTCCTTTAATTTCCTAGCAGCACAGGAACACTCAGAATCGAACCATCTAGGAACCTGAGTAGCAGGTTGCCAGGCAGGAGCACTGAGAAGGTCTCTTATATTAGCAGAGATTATATTAAAGGCTTTCATAACCTCATCCGAGGAAGCTAATTCATAAACACACGAGGTGGTTAGAGATTCATAGAGTGACTCTTGGGTTATCTGGTCCCATTTTAACCTTCTGCCTCCGTCCGTCGTTTTCAATACCCCTCTCTGCCCAACCCCCCCCACCCCCACCCCCCCTGTGAGCTAGTAAAGGCCCACTAATGTGGACACATAAAGGGTTATGGTCGCTGTGTATACTGGCCTGGATGGTAAATCCCGAAATTTGTTCAAGGAGGGCCGTTGATACCAAAATGTGATCCATAAAAGTACCACCACCCCGCCCATCAAATGACGGAGTGATGGCCTTACTGCCGGAGCCTATTGTGGCCATCGTAGAGGATGAATCGAATTCATCTGAAACCTCATTTACTAAATCACCCAGTGCAGTGTGTTCAAAGTGAATCCCCCTTACACGCAAACAACCCAAATCTATCAGGCTAGTGACAATTGGGTCCCCACATATATAAATATTAAAGTCCCCGGCAATCACAAGATTTTTTGACACTGCTGAGCTGGTTCCTTAAGAAGGAGCCCAACAGGAAAATATTACACATGCACACAGGACAAGCTATTGCATTATAAAAATTCAGGAGCCCCAGTTTACGGGATCCCTTGCACAGCAACAACGACTGTAAACACAAGCTCTCCGTGGGCAACACTGATATCTTACAATCAATTGCTAAAGAAACATAAATTGCGAGCCCCCCCCTGGATCTTCCTGAGGTCGAGGGAGTAGCCGGAACAAAAAACGGACTTGTAACCCTCCAGGGGGAAACTATACACAGTCACCCAAGTTTCTTGCAAACAGATTAAACTGAACTTTTTTATAAATAGGATCCATGAGGGGTCAAGCAACTTATTAGCTAAACCAGCAGTATTCCAAGAGACAAAATTACAGGTCATTCCACCCAAGGTGCTGTAGCCTTGTCAACAGTTATCCAGTTGTGTATACATTTCCACACGAGCAGTCCACTGAGGCAATCGCAGATGTCCAGCGCACCCAGGGGTGAGAAACGATTTGAAAGCTCCATAAAAGGTGGTGCAACTTGCTGTCAGCCATGTGGTGTCCATTGAGTATGGTACGAGTTCAGATTTATAAGCGTGGAGGGCAGAAGAGAGGGCATCTGCCTTCCAGACGAAGCCCTACTATTATGGATCCTATTGTTCCAACCTGAGCAATCACGTTTCTAAAAGAATCCAAGAGGAAGGGCCACAATGGATGTCTGGGAGCCGAGAGAGGGTCAATCGGGGCTGAGGCCAAACTCCTTTTAGTCACGTGCAACCTGTTAAAACTGATTAGAACGCAGTCTCCTTTATAAGTCTTACAGGAGCTTCCTACCCAATTGACCCTGCGCACCATGCTGATGTTTTTTCCCACCCTTATACCCAAGGCAGTGTTATGGAACAGCCAGTGTAGCACTTTGTTCTTCAATTGAGAATAATCTTCCTTAACACCCGGGGGAAGAGATGGCACATTTCCCAGGATCACAACGTATAGTGTTGATTCCGGCGGAATATGTACATCAACTAAATTCCAATCAGGGCCTCCCTCTTTACAATGGAGTGTTTCCCCTGCTCCGTCGTTCTTGCTGTTAGATGGGTCCGTGGTGGGCGCCCTTCCCCTTCCCCTGGACTTAAACCTAACCTTGGTCCCACTTGGTTCTGTAACAAAGGCGGGGACCATAAATTCTGTAGATGATTAACAGCAATCTCCGTTGGTCGCTTTAGAGGAGGGGGTGAGTGCTTCCTAGTGTTAATATTAGGATGTGGAGCAACTGTATTAGGTCCCTAAGTTATCTGGTGGCCCATCGGAGTTCTTGTTTCCATACTTAAGGCCTCCATCCTCGAAGAGATACAGTGTTTGAGATGTTATGTTATGTTAATGGTTTTTATGTTATGTTAATGGTTTTTATACCGCGCACAGCTGCCCCAGCAAAGGGGCGTCCTGGCGCCAAGAAAGGTAAACACAACATCACAAAATGCAACAGAGTCAGTTGATTTTATTAAAAAGAAAAGTTTTGATGACACGTCTGAACCTGGTTAAATCTTCCAAAGCACGGATGTCATTAGGGAGAGCGTTCCAAAGCTTAGCGGCTACTACTCGGAAGGAGCGGCCTCCAATCCTGCTCAGCAAAAAGCGAGGAACAACAGCCAAATTCTGGCCCATCGATCTCAAAGAGCGAGAGGGGACATATGGAGTCAGAAGGTTCATGAGAATAGGTGGAGCCATGCCTTTCAAAATTTTAAAGGCCAGGCAGAGCACCTTAAACTCAATCCGCCGAGCAACAGGCAACCAATGGAGTGTTTGCAATGCTCTGGACACTGAGCAACGTTTGGGCAGCCCAAATATCGCTCTTGCGGCGGCATTCTGCACTCGTTGTAGCCGCAGAAGTTCAGCCTTGTTCGTGCCTGCTAGCAGAGCACTGGCATAATCTATCCTGGATAGTACCGAGGCCTGGACCACAAGCTGTCTAGTGGGGGCATCGAAGAATTTAAGCACCGGCCTGATGCCCCTAATAATGCCAAAACAAGAGGCAGCCACCCTCTTAGTCTGGCAAGTGAAGCTAAGTAAAGGGTCCAGCCAGACCCCGAGGTTTTTTAACTCCATAGCAGGAGAGGGGATCATTCCTAACTCGGGGGGCCACCAGCTGTCATTCCAACATCCAGGTTGCTTCCCAAACACCATCACCTCTGTCTTCTTTGTGTTCAATTGGAGACAATTCTGGTTCATCCAATTGGCCACCGAGCGTAGCCCCTCACAGAAGTTGAGGGCGTCCATGGCTGAGTCCCCACTTAGTGTGACCGCCAGCTGCGTATCATCCGCATAGGACACCATTGTCATGCCCCAGCCTTTGACTACCGCAGCCAGCGGCCTCACATAAAGATTGAAGAGAGTGGGGCTCAGAGATGATCCCTGTGGGACCCCCAAGGTGAGCGGGTGAGAGGTGGATTTACCGGGTGGTATCGCAACCTGAAAAGATCTATTGGAAAGGAAGGAGCGGAACCAGCCTAGTGCCAGCCCCCTAACCCCAGCTTCCTCTAACCGCCGCAACAGGATTTCGTGGGACACCGTATCAAAGGCGGCGCTCAGATCTAACAACAGGAGTGCCGCTGTTTGTCCGGTGTCCAGCACGGAGCGCAGATGTTCAACCATGTATAACAAGGCAGTCTCCGTGCTGTGGCCTGTACGAAAACCATTTTGCGTGGGATCCAAGATGTTAGCTTTGGCAAGATGGTCGGCCAGGATCCCATTCACGTGGGCTTCGGTGACTTTAGCAGCCCACGGCAGCAGAGAGATGGGGCGATAGTTCTCAGGTTTTATAGGGTCTAGGGTAGGCTTTTTTAGGATGGGGGTAACTACCGCTTGCTTCCACTTGGTGGGTACAATCCCTGAACCCAGTGACATATTAATAAGGGCAAGCAAAGGTGCGCGACATGTGGCCTGCATGTTTTTAAATAGGGCCGGTTTGAGGGGGTCTGCAGGGGAGCCAGATTTAATTTTTTGGCTCAGTAAATCAAAACCCTCCTCAGATAGGGGGGCCAAAAAATCCAGGATCCTATCATTGATCTTAGGACAATCAGATGAATCCGAGCGGTGCACAATAGTTGGAAAGGTGTGGTAGATTACTTGCACCTTTTGAACAAAGAACAAGGCCAGACTCTCGCAGTGAGAGTCAGTGCAGATTTCTGCCGCGGAGGCCCTCTTAGTTGTAAGGTCCTTTAGGACCTTAAAGATTAGTTTGGAGGGATTAGGGCTGTTCCGGAACTCCTGCGCATAAAATGCGGCACGTGTTCGACACACCGCTCTGTGATATGCCTTGGATAGAGTAAGGTAGCAGGTTTTGAGCGCGGGATCATAGGCTTTCCTCCATCGCCTTTCTGCTTGCCTACACTCTCTCTTGAGAGACGACAAGGTCTCATCATACCATGGACTATGGGCCTTGGTCCGGCACTTGGAACGTACAAGGGGAATAAGAGAGTCCAAGGCCGTGCCAATCCAAGTACAGAATGAATCATACCCACAGTCAGCATCGGAGAGAAGAGGTAGGGGTGTTTTTCCTAATAAAAGGTAGAAGTCTTCAAGTTTTAATTTACTCCACTGGCGGGAGAGAGATGTTTTATTCTGTGCCACAAAAAGAGAATCTACCACAGGGATAACTGCCTTCACCAGCATATGGTCTGTCCATGACAACTGAACAGGTTGGCATAAAGTAATGTCCTCTAAGGAGGTAAAGAACGGGTCCAGTATGTGTCTGCCAGAGTGGGAGGGGGACATCACTCTCTGTAGGAGCTGCAAGGCTTCTAGATCTGCTAGGCAGCTCTTAATGGAGGATTGAGATGGACAGTCAAAGTGCAGGTTGAGGTCACCTACCACATTGAAATTTGCACAACCAAGAGCTTCTATGCTAATGACGTCCGGGAGAGCGGCCCTAAAGGCAGCATCGCAGCCCGGAGGCCGATATATTAGAAGACCTGAAAAGCTATAGCAATGGGACAGAGAGACTCTAAAGCGAGCACATTCGCAACCTGGAAGTTTTAGTTCTTTCCATTCACAAGGAAAGCGGCGTTTCACCGCCATTGCAATTCCACCACCTCTCGAACCGCGGTTGAGAGTTGCCACGGTATAGTCAGGGGGGAAGGCAAGGTTTAAAATCGCAGTGTCAGCATCTTGTAGCCATGTCTCGGTCATAAAAAACACATCAGGGGAGTCATTGGTGACAATATCAAAGATCTCCGCCTGATGTTTGACCAGAGATCTGACATTTAGGCTATATATACTGGCAGTATTCACCCCCGACACGTTAATCTGCCGGGATGAAATTTGCAAGGAGCGGACGCGAGAAGGGGGAGGCAGGCGCCAACAGCAACAGGTGCACCAATAAGGGCCCCTTAGCGGTGCTACAGGCGGAAGTGGACAGATAGTAAAATGTTCACGTAAGGCCAATAAGTCTGCTCTACCATACCTGAGGATGGAAGCAGCCATAATGAAGATGAAAAGGTCTGCCGCACCCCGCACTTCCTTAGCGCTGACGGGCGCAGACGGGCAGACTCTGGCTTGACTCAGGCGAGAGTCAGGCGCTACCGCTGCGCGTCACCGCTGCGCGGCCCATGTGAGCATTAAATACCGGCTCACCTGGAGTCCTGGCAAGCGCTAGAGCGCTCGAGCAGATGGCACAGTTAACAAAACACCACCCCCAAGATGGCGGCCAAGCGCCACGCGAAGGAGCACAAGGGCTTCCAGCAAGGACAACAGACTCCGCAAAATGCGGTGAGGGCACAATTTATAGTGCAAGAATGTGGGCGATATTATAACAATATTAAAACCAAAAAAACGATTTACAGCATAGAGATGAAAAACGCTATCTAAAATAGGAATTGTAAGCGCTCCACGCTTAACTAGCTAGCAGCACATAGCGCAAGCATGCACCTTTCGTCAAGATGAAAGAAGCCATTGAAGAAAAGGTGAGACGTTGAAGAAAAGAATCAAATTTTGAATCCAATATAACCCTTAGTGAGCCCTGAAGAGATTCCAATATAATCGCCATCTCTGCCTTTGTAATTACTTGGTCATTGGGTTCTTTCTGACATGACCCCTCAGCCCTTGGTCTTTTGGCCTTCCCCTCAGGCGTTTGGCCCTTTTTTTCGTACCCAATCCTAAGCTGGCCATCTCTCTTCCGCCTATTCTCCCTTGCACAAGAGGTGCAATGTTTGTTGGTTGTTCATCAATACTACTGGCCACTTGCTTCTGGATTGGGGGTACTACAGCCCCCCTTTGGTTGAGTAACCTTGATGGAGGGCGAGAGAGGTATATGCGGGCCAGCCATACAGCCGACTAGGCCCTCTACTTCTTGTGCTACACTATATTTGGTGGACTGCTGACATTGTCCAGAGTCCCGAGCATCTCAGGAGCATTAAGGAGAGAAAGGATAGTAGGGGACCGAGAGAGACGCCTGGTTACCAGCTCTATCTCTATGTTGAGTACTCCAGCCGCCCTCTGTAGAAAACAGTTCATAGTCACTACTGTACCCCATGTAGCCCTTCCTTGTTCCGTGACGACTTTACATTTCCCCATGGCACATCCGGACAAATATCCGGTCTGTACTTTCTCAACTGTAGGCGTACAATCAGCTGTATCCGTGCGCGAGCAATAAAATGAGACACGGGCGTCCAGGGAGGGACTGCAACACATGATAAGAAGCCTGAGGCAAGCCGTGCAATCTGTTCAGAGAGTCCACAAATCTTGTGGACACTATAACACTATGGCCAGCAGCAATAAAATATTTAGAGTTACTAAAAACAAAACTCGAGGGGGCGCTGTCCTCCCTACCTGCTCCTCAGACGTCACCCCTGATGATGAGGACAGTGATCCAGTCACAGCTTCCACTATGCTCGATACTGATCCCCACCTCTCTCAATCAGCCAGGTGGTGCGTTGTAACCATGAGATGTTGAAATGTTGGGAAAGTAAGGAGACCAAGAGGGTGCTTCCTCAGTCTGTGACTGGCGCGGACAGGCCCGCCCTTGGCCCGCGCCATGGGAGCCAGACTTCGCTTTTCAGCATGGCGTGGGCATCCCACTGTGCCCCTCCTCCTCTGTAACAGGTGTTTTGGGACACCGAATCCCCCACAGAGCAGCAGAGTCCAAATCAGGCAAAGACAAAATCAAAAAATACAATGCCTTAGAATAGGCAAAAAAAAATTAGAAGAGGCCGATAGAGAACTAGCCTCCCTTACTATCTAGTCAAACTTAAAACTTAAAACTGACAAACTTAATAAAGATATTTGTTATAATTCTAAAAAAAAACATATCCTTACCTGTCTTAGAATTACTATAATCAAGGCCAATATCAAATTGAAGATAATTTCAGAAATCAGAAAGTTTTAACTTTCTCTGACACCTTGGATTCAGAGGCAGAAGGGAGTACCCACCATTTCGATCAATCAGGGCGACTTACCCCTTTTGGTTCTAACCAGAGCAGGATGCAACCTTTTTTAGCCCAATGTGGCACAAGCAGAGGCAGACAGAAAGCTCGCTTTCAGTCCAACTTCAGGGGCAACTTTCAGACTCAATAATATCCACCCAATAATTAACATATGTGACCGAAAAGAAATGGTCAGTATTGGAGACAGGGAATTTGAAACCCATCTTTCATTTATCTTCTGCATCGCTTGACTCTTTGTGTATTACCTTATTGTCAAACTGACTCTCTTTTGTACCCCATATCTCTGTTAATGTGTTTGAACTTTATCAAGACATCTTAGCATTCTTTCGCAAAGTATGACCTAAAAAATTCTTTGCCAGTACTGAGACATCACTTTCCATTTCTTCGAACTTATCTGGACTTTCCAAACCATCTACATTTACTCCAACTTTAGACCAAGTTGGTCTTGAAGTGGCTGTGTCCGAAGATTCGGGACTCAATTGTCTCAATAGAGCTACAAAGTACATCCCTAAACCCTGCTACAATCTTAATAAAGACAACAATTATCACATGACAAATCCCTTATTGTCATGAACTGTGACAAAGGAGGCGGGATTGTTGTACTGGATACCCTACAATATGAACAAAAAATGAATACTTTAATAATCGATTCAAGTTTTTACATGAAAATCACTGCAGATCCTACGATGAAAAAAGTATCTAGAATCCAATGTTTAACCAATGAGGCCTTACGAGCAGGTGACATCTGTGAGAAAAAGTTTGAATTCTTGAACATCACTGATCCTAAAATGCCATTTATTTATGGTATTCCGAAAATCCATAAACATTTGACAGATCCACCATGTTGTCCCATTATTATGACAATTGGATCAGTCACTGAACTGTTGTCAAAATACATAGACAATTGTTTGCGACCCAGTATACCCACTATTCCTTCTCACATTAAAGAGTCATGGGATATCATCAATAAGGTTGAAAACCTACCATTTCAATCTCAAGGTCACACTGTGGTAAATAAAATACCGGACTGAATTTCATACGGAATCTTAAAATAAAGTAAAATAGCTCAAAATAACAAGAGGCAGAATCCGTGGTATAAGAGGGTTTCTAAATGGGCTTTATTCCATTCAAAATGGCCGACTCGAGTCGCGGCCTTCAGGTTCCGTCACCACGAGGGTTCAGGAAGTGAAGTACAATACTTTATTGACAGACATGTATTTTTATAATAAGTGCATTACAATGAAACGAATGTAGAAGGCGTAACATTTGATAAGAAAAGTGACAAAATAGGTACGTAATCGAAACTAGGCGTAATAAGGAATAAAAGAAACATGATTGGTTAGGATTATCAGACATAGGTGGATCTATAAGATAATACTTGGCATAGATGCGCGCGCAGCAGCATGACGTGTAATTGACGTGCAACTAGGGGGTGAAGGGGACTTGACATTTAGCTCTACATGTGGAGACGAGAAGTCTGGGGGGTCAAGTCAACCTAATCCCAAATCATATCTACCATCCTATGTTTGGAGAACTATGTTATCCACAAGGAAGGACTCTCGGACAGAATCTATTCTATACTAACTGTGTGTGCGTGTACAAGCGTCTAAGTGTCTATATGAGATGCGAGGGGCAGAAAACTTTCCATGGCAGCAGGGCTATGAATCACTTGCAGGAGGACGGAAAGGCTGAGTCCTTTGCTTGTGAGCTAAAGGAAATGTTTACCTAAATCACTAGACAGGAATGCATCGGCTGAAGAGCAAAATAGATAATTCGAAGGTGAAATACAGCTTCTTGGCAGGCATGCGAAAACTGGCCGAGGCAGGCACCGTTAGCTGCACAGGGAGTAAGACAAAGTTCATGGATACAGATGCGAGCTCAAGTTGAAGCTGTCAGAGACAGAGAGCAGGGAAAGGCTTTGAGGACAGAATCGGGCCTACTTGCCTGAACTGTAAAAATGTAGTAACTTAGCCATATAAAGTCGGTGGCCTTTCATACCTAGGAATCGAATATCCAGCCCATCGATGGCGGATCTGACAGAGAACATGTCGACGGTAGACACACATATGTTTGCGTCTTAGAAACTGGAACTGGAGGGAACATACATGTACTTGTAACATGCATATAGAACCGTTGGGGTCCAAGATAGGGGACATAACTGATCAGGAAAATCCACATTTCCACATTCCCTCCTTGTCCCCTTCTTGCCCTTCAAGAGACATCAATCTTCATTATTCCATCGATTTGCTCATGGAGCATCATTTCTTCTTCCTTCTTCTTCCGGCATTCTGAACGAGAACTGTGATATGGAATGCATGATGTGGCGCACAGACCACAAATCGCTGGTCCACATTGCAGACATAAACAACAACTGAAGAGCATAAGAAGGCCAATACCTAGGAAGGATAGAACTCTCCATCCCCAGGCTGATATCACACTCCAAAACCACCCGGACCACGTCCAAGTGCCTGGATCCTCGTGTATCTGGCTTACAATCTTATGAAGGCGTGTTATAGCTTTATATACAGATGGCGAATTTTCTGGTATGAATATGCAGCAGCTGGATCCGATGATCCTGCAAGCTCCGCCCCTATCGGCCAGGATGACGTCAAGGACAAGACGATTCTGGAGAACAACAATTCTCATCACTGATTGTTCCTCTGTCAGATTGCCTAGGGCGGCTATAGTCTCGTTTACTACAGCTTCAAGAGTCTTGGTTAGTCTACGTATCAGCTTACTATTTGATATTGTACCTATATAGGGAAAGATACCTTTATTGAAATCTACATACTTGTCCCATGCCGTTTCAGTATAATCGACAACCGGGAGATCTCTACGCTCTCTTTTGTGTACTATATGAACATTTCGATAATAATCAGGGGGGGCTAGGAAAACAGGTGGCAGAAGGAATGCTATGTAACAGGTACCATCCCAATCTAGAGGCAGACGCATATATGCCGTCTGACCACATATAAAGTAAGAATGGCGAGAAACTCTAAATGAAGATTTGCCTTGATCACTATATTCTACTGTAGTAACGCATTGGCTATGGCCCATATGTATGGAACCAACTTTTCTTACACATAATTCACCCTTAACTGGAAATACTGACATAGTGGGCAGAATTAGTTCAACTTCGGATTTGACATTCAAAATCATAAGATTAGGCGTAAAATTACCTAATTTATACACTTCATTTTCTAAATCAGTTCCTGTTCTACTGGGGTGACCCTCCTTATTGGGGTGACAGACTTTGAATAAAACTAGATTCAGATTTCCCCATATCCAATGTTGTTGATAAACTGCTGTGTCTGGGTCTATGGAATTTAATAAACTAAACCATGCTCCACAGGAGCCATTGTGTGTGAACGGATGTGGAAAGAAAGGCAGAACTCCTTTGGTATTCTGATAGGGAGGGAGTCGGCCACACACCCAACAATTGGTGGCATTACTAGTCTGATGGGAATGATGTAACATACTAATGAATGTGTTATTGCGCAGCGCAAGTCTATAGGACAACTCATGTGGGGGTAGGTCACTAAAAGAATGTTCATCAGTTATATTGAAAGCACGTTTAGAAACAGGATAATACATATGCAACAATATACTTGCAGTAACTATTAAAAAACTCAAGGAAAACAAAATTAATAAAGTCACAATACAGTGGTTACGCAGTAATTTACAATAAGCATGTCGTTTCATTATGATTCTGGACTCTACATCATTCAGACCTAAGGGATACATGTCGGGACAGATTCAACCGCTTCACCTTGGAGAGGACTTAAACAATCAAATCGTCCGACAGTTTAGATCTGAACCTGAGTTTCTGCTTATAGAGTTCGGTGCTACTGGCCTCAGCCAAAGGTAGCTTTGAGTCAATGGGGGAAGACACACGGGAAGTACTGTTTGTGTCAGGAGGAAGTCCATGAAATTTCTTTATATGGCTGGAATGCACCCATCCTTTTCTTCCTTCGATCTTCACAGCTGTTCTGGTCGTCAGCAGGACCAACTTAGGAAGCCTCCACCTTGGCTCCAGTTGGGTTTTCCGATCAAAATTTCTGATGAGAACATAATCACCGGGAATTACGTCATGAGGTTTCACCTCGGTGTTGTCGGGAAAAGCTGCGACTACCTGTGAACGACAAGATTGTAGTGCAGACATCAAAGAAGCCAGGTAATCTGTCAGCATATTACAGTCAACATCAGTTATTTTACGGGGTATAGGCGTCCCCCACATATTCGGTGGTCTACCAAAGATCACTTCATAAGGGGATAGCCCTGTTCGAGAGTGTGCTACCATTCTCATGTAGAATAGCGCAACTGGTAAGGCTACTATCCAGTCCACACCTTTTTCCTGACATATTTTAGACAATCTGATTTTTAAAAGCTGATTGTGTCGTTCCACGAGACCTGCTGCCTCGGGGTGTCGGACACAGTGGAATTTCCACTGATATCCCAACAAAAGTGAGACATGTTTCATTAATTCGGATGAGAAAGGCTGGCCGTTATCTGAATATACAACACGTGGTAACCCGTACCGTGGGAAGAATTCTCGAACTAGCTGCTTGGCAGTAGTCGGGGCAGTGTAATCTGATACGGGATACGCCTCTGTCCAACGGGAGAGAGCGCAGACAACTACGAGAACATATTTGAATCCTCGACAACGTTCCATCTGAATATAATCCATCTGGAGGACTTCAAAAGGATGGTCAGGAGGCTGAAATCCACCCTGCTCTACGGGAACACTCTTTCCTGGATTAAACTGACAACATATCATACAGGTACGAACTTTTTGTTTAGCTGCTGCTCGTAAATGTTTGTTGAACCAAATGTGCTGAATGCTGTCTAGCATAGCCTTCTCTCCTAAATGTGCTGGACTGTGAACTGTAGCTATAATGGCTTGAACCATGGAATCAGGGAGAAACCATACAGATTTCTCCTTCGTCATCCATCCTTGATCTGTCTGGATCCCTCCTAGTTCAGTCCACTTCTTCATTTCTTCTGCTGTGGCATGTGTCTGTATGTCAATTACGTCAAGTGCGGGATCCTTAATTGTCATACACTGTGTTGGTGTCTGAACTATTGGCTTTGTCATGTCTAATGTGCGATTCTGAGCAGTCTGTTTAGCTGTTCTGTCAGCTAAATCATTGCCTTGAGAAATGGTATCAGTAACCTTCGTGTGTGCTTTACATTTCATAATCGATATAGCAGTGGGTAGATGTATTGCGTCTAACAAAGCATGAATGAGGGGTCCATGCTGAATGTGGGCACCATGGGAGGTTAAATAACCTCTCTCTCGCCACAGCACGCCGAAGTCGTGTACAACTCCGAATGCATAACGTGAGTCAGTGTATACATTAACTTTCTTATTTGTGGCTTGAATACAGGCTTGTGTTAGAGCAATAAGTTCTGCTGCTTGGGCTGACAAAGTATCTATACAATTTGTCTCAATAACTTCAGTGTCTGTTGTGACTGCATACGCGGCCACTAAATCTCCTGTACTTGTTCTCATGCACGATCCGTCTACATACAACGTCAGGTCTGGATCTAACAATGGAACGTCTGTCAAGTCTTGTCTAGGTTTCGTCTTTATTTCAATGATTTCAACACAATCATGAGCTAGTGGGTCTGTTCCAATTACAGGTAATAGTGTAGCAGGATTCAATGTATTACACCGTCGGATCTCTATGTGTGGTTGAAACAATGTCAGTTCATAACCGGTAAGTCTTGCTATGGTCAAGTGTTGTGTTTGTGTTCGGTTCACAAGAACCTCTACTGCGTGTGGTACTTGAACTGTCAATGGGTGTCCTAATACTATGGCATCGCTTTGTCTGATTGCTAAAGCTGTCGCTGCCACTGATTTCAGACATGCAGGCAAAGCCTGAGCTACGGGATCTAATGTACTGGAAAAATAAGCACATGGCTTGCGTGATCCTGCTTGGTCCTGAGTGAGTACTGACAAGGCAGTACCTTCACGTTCTGTAACAAAGAGTGTAAAATGTTTGCTATAACATGGTGTTGCTAAAACAGGTGCTTGACATAAAGCTTCCTTTAGGCTTTCAAAAGCTTGTGTATGTTCCTGAGTCCAAGGGAGAACAGTCGATGTGGCTGCCTCCTGTGTGGTTAACTGAATGAGTGGTTTTGCTAGAAATGCGTACTGAGGGATCCACTGCCTACAATATGAAGTGAGGCCTATGAAAGCTCGCACCTCCTTTTGTGTCTGGGGTATTGACATGTTAGCAATTAACTGGATGCGATCTGGTGTAAGCTGCCTTCCCTCCTTGGACAGCGAGTGACCAAGATAAATAACTCGCTGAACACAGAATTGCAGCTTAGAAGGGGACACCTTGTGCCCCTTGTCGGCTAGGAAATGTAAAACTGTCAGAGAAGCCTTTTCACATTCTGGCTCGCTTCTCGCTGTGGTCAGCAGATCATCGACATATTGAAGCAGTGCAGTATTGACTGGCATGTGGATACTGTCAAGTTCTCGTTTCAGTGCTTGGCTGTAGATGCTGGGGCTTTCTGTGAATCCTTGGGGAGCGCGTGAGAATTTAAAGCTGCGCCCATTTAAACTGAATCCGAACAAGTATTGGCTTTCCGGATCTATTGGGACGCTGAAAAAGGCATTCTTGAGATCGATTACAGTAAAGAATGTTGCTTCGGAATCAATTGCTGTCAACAATGATGATATATCAGGGACCACAGGGAATTGTGGTACAATACACTTGTTTAGTTCACGCAAATCAATAACCAATCGGTACACTGGTGGGGCAGTAGGATCAGTTCGTTTAAGAATCGGAATTATCGGTGAATTACATATATTGGAGTCTGTTTCTATAACTACTCCCTGGGCAATCAGCTCATCAATGATTTTCAGCAAAGCCACTACAGCATCATGCGGTAACTTGTATTGTCGCATTCGTGGTAGTACCACTCCTGCTTTCAAGGTGACTCGATAGGGTGTAATGTTCATGCAGCCAACATCCGTAGGGCCTTGTGCCCATAGATGTACTGGTAAAGTCTGTAGTCGGGGATCCATATCTCTAGACACATAGTGACCTTTAAAATCACGCAAAAACAACCTTACTCCTTCCGGAGAACAACATATTATGGCTCCTAGTGCTTTCAGAGTTTTAATTCCTAACAGATTTTCTGGGCATGATTTAGTAAGCAATAAATCTGTAGTTCGTGTCAAAGGTCCTATCGTAAGTGGTAGAGGCTGTGATACTTCATTAACAATAGGTTTTCCCGAAAAACCAAGGGAAACATTTTGAGAGCCTGAGAGGGGTGCCCCTGGAACTTCACTACGTTTTATTGTTGTTCGACTTGCCCCTGTATCGAGTAAGAATTTTCTATTTTGACCTAATAATTCACTATGTACATAAGGTCCTTCTTGATCTACAGGAATCTCGATGAGCGGTAAGTCAACTTCCCTCTCTAGGCTGGTTCATGCGTAATGCTGATATTCAGGGTATTCATACTGTGCAGTCTGATACATTTGTCGTGTTGTGGTTTGTGTGGCAGTAGCAGGCAACGGTGGTGCAGCTGGCACAAACTGTATGGGTTGCTGTGAGGCTGGCATGGACTGTTGCTGAACTGGCATGGACTGTCCATGCTGCATAGCTCCTTGTTCATTCTGATCTTGTCTAACTAATCGTGGTCTCTCTTTTGCAATACCTGTAGCTATATTACGTTTCAGGACTGGACAATCATGTAAACGGCTGATCTGGCTAATTCTTGCTCATCCATGGAATCGAGGAGGTGGTAACCCCTTCGTTCTCGTAGTATCTTATCTGCGGCTTGAAACGAATGTTCAGGAGATTTCAGATTTATTACAGGCGTCGGATACGTTCTGCTATTATTTGGACATACAGAGTGTATGGGATCAGAAAAACATCTAGCATTATCACAGGATCTTCCTCTGCCTACATAGGCTATGGTCTCTGACTGTCTTGCAGAGTTCCCTGATTCGGACACTTCATCTTGCTCAAACTCGTCTGTTCCCAATCTTTCTTCATGAATACGCTCTATTTCTTTACGGATTTTTCGGCACATGGCTATTATACAATTTTGTTTATCGTGTCTCCCTTCTGATATATTCTGACTCCATCTTGTAAGAATAAGCATTGCATTCGGGTCTACCCCCGGACGATCTTGATTTCTGATTACACAGTTTATGAGGAAACGTAACAGTTCCCCCTGTATTTCTACTTTCTGGAATTCCATAGCTCTGTTAATACATCCTGGATCTCGTCCTGTTTGAACAAAATGATATATGTTATCTAGATGCGTAGTCATTCCAGGACCATTTCGTCCTCTTTACCAACCACCGGGTCATATCTACAATTAACAAGGAGTTCCTTAAGCGTACGTTCACTTACGAATTTTGGTGTACGTGAATGTGCTGACTCTTGAAAGACAAGTTTATTTATTCTAGGTGGTGTAAAGGTACTGCTAGCACCTCCCGTGGCCCCCTCTGGGGCGTCGGGTGTGAATGGGTTCGTTGAACGTGACACAGCAACTATTGGTGTCGATACCTCTGTAGAGTCGACTGCGGAGACAGATGCAGAAACAGATGTGCTTGCCGAAGCTTGTGTCGGGACTTGCTGTTGCACGGGAACAGATACCTGATCCTGACGTTGAACCCTTCCGCCAGACGGTCTATGTGGTGCGGCGTTAGCATACTCGGGAGCTGCGTCGTCTAGATATGAGGAGAGAAAAACATCTTCTGCGGTTCTGGGATGCCCTTTTGGATGTACCTTAATTGGAAATAATGGGGGTGGCAAGTCTTTTGGCATCTCTGGAGCAGCCTTAGGTAGTCCTTCGGCTAGAAGGGGATACATACCATTCATAAGAGCATTTCTTTGTCTATTTATTTGTTCTGATTTCACTCGGATACCTTCCTCAATTAATAGATTTTCTTGAACTTTATTTGAACTTTCTTTACTCCTCTCTTCTTGTCTACGTGCTTTTTCTGTTCGTCTATGAGATTCTTTACGCCATAACTCAACAGCGTCTTTCTGTGACTGTCTGACCTTTCTTTTCCATAACTCTTCCTCCACTTTCATGATGCACTCTGCATCCCAGGTTCCCGCTGCGGGCCACCTTTGACTTTCCGGTAATCCCTTGGTATAATCTACCCATAGATCAAGAAACAATATGGCATCTAAGCCATGGTTATGGTACATAAAATGTCCTGGAGTGTCCCTAGGAGGAATAGGAACTGCTTCTTCAAGCACCCCTTTTCTGGTAGTAATCTGTCTTAACTTCGAGAAGAGCGGCATATTGCCAACTGATCTGATACTTACTCTTGAACTTACTTAATACGAAAAAAACACAATAATGAACAGTGAACAATGAACAATCATTCATACCACAATATGCAAGACATTTCTGAATACTTTAAACATTAAACATTAAACATTTTAACAATGACCGACAATGATGATAGTCTGCCTAACTAATCACCACGCTGAATTCTTGACAATAACTGAATACTTCGGAATACTTGATATACTGCTAAACAGTACATATACACTGCTAAACAGTGCAGACCGGATTTGTGTACCCAAATCCGTCTTGACCGGCACAACCTATGTGCGCGTCAACACGCCTCCCCGGCGATGGTACTCACCGAGTAGCTCCTTGAAACGGAAGGCCTCAGAGAATGGACAGGACTCGATGACTGCGGACATCGGACCCTCTGGACATCGGGATTTCGAAAACCTGGTGGGCCTCTGTATACCTCGGATCTTGCTCTCTCAGCTAGGCTCTGGTCGGGATACTTCGCACTTCTCACCGCCTCGTCTGGGTTGATCGCAGCCTCAGTCGCCCCCGCTTGACCGGAAGGAGCTTACAGGAAATCCTGCTGGTACGCGTTTATGGTCCGTCCAGCTGTGGCAGGAGACCGGGCCTGCAACGCACCGCCGGCGCGTGAGATGAGAAAGTGTCCCTATTCGGGCGCCATTATGTGGTAAATAAAATACCGGACTGAATTTCATACGGAATCTTAAAATAAAGTAAAATAGCTCAAAATAACAAGAGGCAGAATCCGTGGTATAAGAGGGTTTCTAAATGGGCTTTATTCCATTCAAAATGGCCGACTCGAGTCGCGGCCTTCAGGTTCCGTCACCACGAGGGTTCAGGAAGTGAAGTACAATACTTTATTGACAGACATGTATTTTTATAATAAGTGCATTACAATGAAACGAATGTAGAAGGCGTAACATTTGATAAGAAAAGTGACAAAATAGGTACGTAATCGAAACTAGGCGTAATAAGGAATAAAAGAAACATGATTGGTTAGGATTATCAGACATAGGTGGATCTATAAGATAATACTTGGCATAGATGCGCGCGCAGCAGCATGACGTGTAATTGACGTGCAACTAGGGGGTGAAGGGGACTTGACATTTAGCTCTACATGTGGAGACGAGAAGTCTGGGGGGTCAAGTCAACCTAATCCCAAATCATATCTACCATCCTATGTTTGGAGAACTATGTTATCCACAAGGAAGGACTCTCGGACAGAATCTATTCTATACTAACTGTGTGTGCGTGTACAAGCGTCTAAGTGTCTATATGAGATGCGAGGGGCAGAAAACTTTCCATGGCAGCAGGGCTATGAATCACTTGCAGGAGGACGGAAAGGCTGAGTCCTTTGCTTGTGAGCTAAAGGAAATGTTTACCTAAATCACTAGACAGGAATGCATCGGCTGAAGAGCAAAATAGATAATTCGAAGGTGAAATACAGCTTCTTGGCAGGCATGCGAAAACTGGCCGAGGCAGGCACCGTTAGCTGCACAGGGAGTAAGACAAAGTTCATGGATACAGATGCGAGCTCAAGTTGAAGCTGTCAGAGACAGAGAGCAGGGAAAGGCTTTGAGGACAGAATCGGGCCTACTTGCCTGAACTGTAAAAATGTAGTAACTTAGCCATATAAAGTCGGTGGCCTTTCATACCTAGGAATCGAATATCCAGCCCATCGATGGCGGATCTGACAGAGAACATGTCGACGGTAGACACACATATGTTTGCGTCTTAGAAACTGGAACTGGAGGGAACATACATGTACTTGTAACATGCATATAGAACCGTTGGGGTCCAAGATAGGGGACATAACTGATCAGGAAAATCCACATTTCCACAACACATTGGTCACATTAGACATAGAGTCTTTATACAGTAACATCCCCCATTTGGAGGCTCAGGAAGCAGTGATTTGGTTCATAGACACCCAGAAAATCAATTACCCCAGAAATGTTCTACTGGAATGCCTCAAGATTGTATTATCAGAAAACACCTTTGAATTTGGTAACGTCTTATGTAAGCAAATCAAAGGTGTTAGTATGGGAGCATCCGTAGCGCTATCGGTGGCTAACATTTACATGGCATTGTTTGGAAAGAGATTTATTCATAATGAGATTGCAGTTTTATGAATCCGTGACATACTGGTCACGCTATATTGATGATATATTTTTCATCTGGACCGACACAATGGACTCATTAATAGAATTTCTGGAATGGCTAAATCTTTGCAATACTATTCTGAAATGTACTGCACATACTAGCCACTCTCAAGTCGAATTTCTTCATATCTTGATTTGCGATGATAACGGTAATCTTGAAGTAAACCTTTTCGTTAAACCCACAGCAAGAAACACTTTGCTGCATTATGACAGTTACCATCCACGGATGCAAAAACAGAGCATTACTTTTGTACAGTTTCTGCAACTTCATCATAACTGTTCCAATTTACAGGATTTTGATCTTCAAACTACTGCCATGAAGAAAAAAAATTCTCACCAGCGAATATCCCAAACGCCGCATACGTGAATCTTACAAACGAGCCAGATTCTATTTTAGACACGTTCTTTTAAGATCACAATCTCGTCCGCCAGTAACCCAGCTGGTATGTGTCACAAAACATTAGATGATGAATGAAACAGTTAGATAAACTGAAAACTCAGGTGACACAAACACCCAACTTACCTAAACCTTTATTCGCTCATCGCCGTAACAAGAACATTAAAGACATCATTCTACATTCCGGTTTTGCTAAAGGTTCCTCTTTTATCCCAAAAACTATTGACAGCACTGTGCCTTTCAAAGGAACCTTTAAATCTACTCAATGCAAAGCATCTGCGACTGTACTTGAAGGCGATATTTTTACCTACAACGGGTATACCATACACGCTAATAAATTCACCAACTTCAAAACCAAAAATCTAATCCACCTGTTGTTATGTCCTTGCAATTTAGGCTATGTAAGCGAAATGGCACGTTCACTGTCCACGCAACTAACTGAACATTGATCTGCGATTCGAACGTTAAAATTGACAGCTCCTCTAGTTAAACATTATCTTGAAAAAGAAAATACAGCTAATGACATCAGATGGCACATATTAGAAAAAAATAGAAATATCTCAAGAAATCAAAAGCAACGAAGTTCACAAAATATCCTTCGTAGATAACGCACCCGGTAATTGAATTTCCAGTTCATTCTCAACATTGTGCCGCAGGCTGTGGGCCTAGTTGATATGAGTACTCAGTATTTTGCCTGTTCTCCCGCATTATCTTGACCGCATGGTTCACAGCGTCTCTCGCTTGATGACCGATCCAAAAAGCTTTTTTTTCCCTCTTGTGTGTCGTATTGTTCGATCTGATTTCTCTTATTCATCGTGTTTCCTTTTACAGCTGAAGCTCTCAGCCCGTGGGTATTTTCAAATGCTGGCATCAAATGAGGACTATCAGCGTCTTCATCATTAGGGATTCACTCATTATTGCATAGGGATGCTCTTCTCTGACTCCTTGTCCTATATGTCAGTTACTTACAAAAAAGGTACATTTTGAGATTTCTTTCTTCCGGTTTGAAAAGAGCTAGAAGACTATGTGGCTATAATGTGCTAATCTAGCATTTTATTTATGTCTGTAGATTCTGCCTTACCCACTGTTGTTCCTTTACCGAATGGATATACATCAAAACCTTACTTAAAGGTTTATCATCATATTGAGAAGGTACAGCTAGTTATTATGGCTATTTATGCTTTGACCATAGTGTCCTTTTTTTCTTATTCCATCTTTTGCTAAACTGACTACCCTGTTTTTATTTTCTCAAGTCATCCTACCGCCTCTTATAGTTGTGTATATTCCTCGGATCCGCTTTGATGTGTTTTTGACTGACTTTAACTTGATGGTCCTGATAAGCAACTTGAATATCCCTGTTTCACTATTCATTCCTACTCCATTTGTGAGATTGCACTCAGGGTCAATTCTTGGTACTCTTTCTCAATGTTATTTTACTTTATCTTAAGTTTATTCACAGGAGCACTATTATTACTTTATTTGCACATTTCTTCGTTTATTTATTTGCTTCATCTTGTCTCACTGTTGGTGCTAGAGGGATTTGAAGTATTTACTAGTTAGTTGGTTTTATTGAGACTCCATGTACTTTTCACTTTCAAGCATTATTTTGCATGTGGCTTTCCTGAGGAAGGCGCCTTGTTCGCCGAAACTCACGTAGATACATTGAAGAACCATCATTGAATGATTTTATAAGCCACCATTTTGTATTGTCTTACCCTGTTTATATTTCACTGTCTTTATTTTTTTGTGTGTATTGTTTGTATACATTGTGATGCTATTTACTTTCTGTGTGATTAGTCAGACTTCTACATGTTAAATAATTTTATGGGTACATTCAGTTGTGCCGGCTGTATGCGACATTGTAAACATACATCCCAGGTCTGAAATTGATGTGTTTTGTTTTGTCTCCTGTCTTGTTCCTGTATTTAATATGTCTTTCTGTAGAGAAATCTAGAGACCATGTGTGTTGCAGTAATTTAAAAAAATATTTTGTATTAATAAAATGAATTTTCTATTGTCACTAGTGGTACATTGACTCTATTGCTATCACCTTAGAGCTATGGTCTGATATTCTCTTGAGAGCAACCAGTTGCCTTGGGATTCTTTTCATGAACGATTGCATTATCCCTGTCCTAGGAACTATTAGCAGCAGCAGAGGGTCCTTATATTGTGGGATACATCAACCCCAGTCTTTTTGTAACATCAGCACAAATATCTTCTTTTCTACCTGTTACTATACATCAAAGAAAAAGCTGATTTTCAGTTCAACAACTGATTTCAAACTCTGAAATCACAAGCTCTTATTTAAGAGTAATTCAGCATCAACTATTTATAAAAAAAAGTTTACACCATTGTACACTACTTTGTTCAAAGCCATTTGAAATGTTTATTGAAAAATCTTTTTGCAAAAAGTTTAAAAACATTCAATTACATAATATACAAACAAGTGCAAACAGAAAAAATGTCTGGGCTGTGTTTAGGAGTTGCTTTGTGTGCAGAGCAAAGTGCATAGTTGTCCAGCTTCCAGAGTGCACCATTTATCATCATGCAATGACAATTTTTTACATATAGCCTGTTAAAGTTTGTATTACGTTGGGTAGGACATTGGAGACAGCAGTTAAATAATAGGGATTAAGAACAACAAATAGATATTATTAATGTCTGATACGAGGAGTCTTGGTCAACACTGGACTAATAGTCTAAGTAACAACAGGGCTGTGTTTATGAGGGTGTTCAGGACATTATTACTTATAGACAAGTTCATGAATGAATAACAAAGAACATAAAGAGCAAAGTTGTATTGAATATCCAGAAAACCACCACTCACCTGCAGAATGTGCAAGCGGGCACTTAGGATTCCAAGAGACAACATGCAGTTGTTACCTCATACATCAGTGAAAGGTATCAATCATTGCACTCACTCACAGACACTTCATGGCGATCAGGCAATCATGCACTAAAAAACATATTGAAACAAGTGTAGGGGACATTCACTTTTAACATAAAAAATAACACCATAAAAATGCCACACTATACGGTAAAGTACGTAGAATAACAGAGTAGATGTCCTGTTCTCTTCTGCATTACCATCTCATGGCATAGAATGCTTAAATGCAAATGATGCAAAGCTTTAATATGCTTAGAAAAGGCAACATAAACCATCATGCTAAGTGTTACATGGCATCTTGTTTGCGTACTAAAGAGTACATGGCAGTGCTTAATTTGTAAAAGAATGAGTGGTCGTGCCCTATGCTCCTCTCAGAAGCTTGTGGCCAGTGCTATTAGATGTCTGAATATGAAGATTGCATATTTTGTGCAACTTTACTCCTCTACCAGACACTCCTTGCCCCTTTATCTCACTCTTGCAAGTCCCTGCTTTCTCCCTTTGCAGTGGTTTTCGTATTTTTCTCTTCCTCCTCCTTTTCCCTTGTTGTGTTTTTACTTCTTTTGCTCTCTGTAAATGTCTGACCAGGAAGAAGTGCCAGTCCCCAAAAATGTGTGCTAGAGGACCCCACTGGCACCCACCGGCTTAAATTAAGCACCGGTACATGAACTGTAATGCTTGGGAGGCTTAGAGCTGTCCAGAGCATGTCACTTTTGCTATGTGAAAAAAAATTGGGATCCGCCATTTGAGAAATGTTATCACCAATTAAAAGCACACACTACTTGTGCAGCATAAGGGATATGACTTATAATAGAGAGAATGTGTTTGCTTTACCATGATATACTCACATTCACGAGATTGTAGCGGTTGATATTCTGAATACAATAATATAGCAGGACGATATTTTGCAATTTGATATAGTAACACTAATTTCCTTGCTTGAAACTACACTCAGCCTGTGTGTAGCTGGGACAGAGTGCGTGGTTCTAAACCTTCAACCTATGCATCCTAAGAGCACAAGAGCAGAGGCAATAATACCCACCCAATCACTCGCAGGGTGAAAACTAATGTTGTAGGTCTCTCCCAAATGGCTTGTGGACCACCCTTTCTGCCATAATAATCCACGCACCCTCATAATTTTAAACGATAAAGCAGTGTGGGTAGGCGGCATAGAGGATGCAATCATTAAACGTGTATTTGGTAGGCGGGTAATTAATTTGATTTATAAATGTTGACCTAATTCTGCATCTCTAACCTTTCACTTCCATAGACGTGATTCAGTGATGTACTTAGACATCTGCAAGAAAGTTCAAAATCGGAGGTCCAGGTGTTAGAAAAGAGTTTGTTGAGACTTTGTTGCTGGGACAATTTGCCAAATATCTTGTTAATGCAGTAGGAAAATTCTGCGGTAAATGGTGGTGAGGGAAAGGGACTGGTGTGCCCCTCTCACTCTAAGCCATCATGGGCACCAAGTTTCCAGTGCTGGAAAGTTCACTTAAAGATCTTTGCTACTAAATGTGTTAGTGTAATCTGTGCAGTGCAAGAAAATGATGCATACAACATCTACACTGCATTGCTTTGCCACATGAAAACCCAGCATTGGAAACACGAGGACATGGACTGAGTGGTCTACACTATGGATACTTCTGGAACATCATGTTTCTGAATGTGGTGAGTGGCATGACATGGAGCACTGTGAGCGGTGTGGGTGTGAGTGCCATGGAAAGGATTATCTGCTGGACACATGGATAAATGACTGAGATTCAAATGTTTGACACGCTTTGGTCCGTCTGTATACACTGTGAGGACTTTCATAACATTTAGAAGCTAGTGATGACCCGAGGGACAGGGTCCTGGAGTCAGAGTGTCACAACAGACTGATCCATTGTTTTGGCATGCATAAATGTGTATATTGTTGTGCATTTTCCAACATTCTTTTTGAAGATCAATTCTCTGATCTGTTTCCAAGACCACCATAGCTGCGGGGTTGCTATGGGCTCCGTGGCAATGGGATGGTACCTTGAACAGGTTAGACTTGTGTTGATAAAAGCACTCTATGACTGAATATTGTATTAATGGCATACATAAACGCTGGGTTCTTTTGTATCAGAAAAAACATTTTTTTACATTTCAGTTGCACCGATCGAACATGCTTTAGAGATCCCGAAGCCTTAGACTTTGCGTTTTTCGCTGAACTGTAATGAGCTTATAAACGTTCTCACAATGTTCACATTGATTTGGGTCTTGCACATACGTTGTTCTATGTAACCAATTGCTGCTGTTCTGAAATACTTTATGAGTCCATGCTGTTGTCCTCCAATTGCGTCTTCTACTTTGGGCCTCCATGCTTCCGTTGGCAAATGTATACATTGTGATGTCCTCAGTGCTTTAAAATCTGTTTCAGGGTGAAATTTCAAAACATATTGCATGGTCCTAGCTCCAGAGGGCCGCCGCCTCTATCTAGGAAAGTATGCTATACAGTTTTTTTCTACATTACTCATATGTACAATATGCAATTACATATATTTACAATTTGTAAGGCAGGAAAATAAAGATTTATGCCCACACATTCTCTGGTTAATTTCCAAAGCTGGGATTAGAACACAAGTTTCTAGATCCCAAAAGTGCAAAGAAGCGATGATACCACCTGACAGGGACTAAGTGGGGGGCGGGCCATTCACATACTGCAGCATAAAATGGCGAGACCAGGCCCTGCGGTTAGCCAGAGGGCAGGTAGTATCCAGAATATACAACACAAAAATCCCAGTTAGGAATAGCAGTGCTAGCAAAATGGACATCAGTACCAGCATCTTGAGCCAGGTAAGGAAAGACCGCTTCTTGAATGGCGGGTGCATCTCAGGGTAAGCAGGAGGCAGCAGGAGTTCATCCCTATAGAGGAAGAAAGTACAAGGGAGGACAATGAATGTCTGTTACTGTTCATTATCAATAAGATCAATAATATAAACCTACAATAAGGTACCAATCCATAAAACAACATTTTTCTGGGTTTGAAAGTGTAAATCAATTATAATAACTTGAAAAGGTGCCCCTCCTTACCTATCACTAAGCTCAATGTACACTAATAGTCTCTGAGTTTACATTTTCCCAAAAGCTCATAGAAAAGCCACAATCCAGTCAAAGTGAAGAATCTGAAAGTGTTATGACTTTAAGAGTGGCCTCTGTTTTCCTACCCATGCACCAACCATTATTTTTCAGGGGGTCGTAATTAAGTTATACGACTTTTATCTCACCTGATAATTACTGGGTGCAATAAAGTTTGCATAGTCTGTTAAATTTCGACTGGTCACATCTGTCAGATTTTAACTTGGGGGTAAAAACATGGCAGTTACCAGGAGATGCGGATATTGATGCTGAAAGGACCAAAAGCCACTGCCTGCTCTTAAAAAAGGTTTTTGCATACATTCACAAAGGGGAGGGGATCCCTTGGGGACCCCTTCCCTTTTGCGAATGGGTTACCATCAACTTGAAGTTGGTGGCAAATTGCAAATGTTTTGCGACCACTTTCATGGTCACAAAACATTCATACTTACCGTTAAGGTCTCTTATTTGGAAGGGACGCCCTAAACATGCCCCTTCCAAATACAGAATCGCAATCCCATTTTGCAATTCGGTAACAGGTTACCTATTCGCAAAAAATGGTATGATAAATGAAAACAGCCTTTTTTGCGTTCCAAACGGGCCAATTAAAATTGGTTGATTCAAGTGGCCCTCTATCTGTCAGGAACCTGGTGGTGAATGGCTTGATTACGAGTCAGTTCCACTTTCCCTTAAACTCTGAGACAACAGCGAGAGGGTGTGGCTTAACAGCTCGAGCAGCCGACTTTGAAGCTGGGGAACCAGGTTCAAGTCTGGCGGGAGGCTCAAGCATCCTGTGATTCTGGGCAAATCACTTAATATCCCAGCGCCTAAAAACTAAAAATAAAATTAATGTGTCTGTCTGTAATGCAGCTGGTGCTCATATAAACTACATAAAAACAAAAAATAATGGAAGGTACAGTTCCAGGACCCCAGGGAATGGAGTAGGAGGGAAAGAAAAACACTGGTCCAGAGTTGGAGGGTGGTAATTCTCGGGAACCCACTTGTCTTGGGCTAACATTCCTCTTAGACACAGAAAGCATCTCTTTAGAGGGAGAAGAACATACAATAAATATAAGAAATGAAATATAACAAAAAATTACAGAAAAGTCTAATTTGAACTCCCAGTGCATTTTCAACCCGGCTTTTCACGTTTGTAAGCCATGGTGAGCCCCAGGAAGGCCCGGAGGAGACAAGTCTGCAGTGAGGCACTGTCCGGACAAAAAATTTAACAAGGTGTTGTTCCATAAAGGCACCCAAGGGATGAAGAAAAACAAATTGGAGGAAGGGCAAAGGCCTGGTGTGAAGTGACAAACAGAAAAGTGAATGCAAGGACGAGAAGTTTCCGGGCACTCACCCATGGGACTTTTAAATATTGTCACCTCATGACCCAGAAATGACCTAACAAAATAAAAGTGAAAAAAAAAAAAGTAGGAGTAAGGGTACAAGTCCCGCCCTTGGTTTACAGCCTACCAGATGCAAAATCCCAGGCTCCCAAATTCGCCACGGAACTTTTCCTTGTAGCAAACTTTGCTAGGCACTTGTTCGACAAGGTGTTATCACTGATATGCAAGGCCTATTCCTTCAAGTACTTAAGAGGTATTTGTTGCCCTTCCCCCTCTCATTGATCCCCTGTAGAGTGAAAACAAAATCGCACCTTTTTTCCATCGTAACCTTAACTTCTTGTGAACTGCGCTGTCTTTGCTTCATCAACGGCTTCTGCAAATATGAATTCAGATGAACAGTAAAATACTGAAGCTGATTTGGAAAATATGATTTTGTTTTACCAAATTCCAATGTCAAAGTAGTAACCAAAAGCTGTGTATGTTTGTGGCACTCACCTGTACGAGCCTGGTTGTGGATTTTGGTTGCTGAAAATGGTGAATTGTACCCTGTTGCATAGGACAGCAATTTTTGTTTGTCTCATATTCCGTTGGAACACACCGCTGTTCTGAGGTGGAGGGTGTTGAACAAAGTGTCCCACGCTTTTCTGGTACTTCCCAAAGTGTCTTTGTGTGTGTCTGTCCAAGCCAAGTTTCAATTTGCTCTGGGTTAAATGTAGGGCGTTCTGGCTGGAAGCAAACGCCATTCATAATAATTTCTTGTTTTTTGACTCTCTGTGGTTGTTCATTCCGTTCAGTCGGTTTGGGAACTAAAGAGATGACAAACAACCAAGAAAGACTCAATTCAGTCATACTGCCTCTCTATCAATCTATCAAAAATACTTTATTTCTAAGAAATAAATTCTTATAGAAACATTATACACATTTCCCAATTCATAAAAATAGACAATTTTCAATGACCTAAAACAGCAGTACACATTCTTATAATGTATACAACAGACATATAAACATTAACATTTCTCAATACCAAGATTAAATACACTCCACAACCACAAATCTCGCATAAATTTAAAACATTTTAGAAAAATAATCAAATTTAGCTAATAGCAAACCCTTAATTTTGCCCCAACAGACATTTATAGCATACAATGCGAATAACAGCTTATCTGCAATACAGTCCACTGCCCCAAATCTAACATATTCTAAAACAATTTAGAATAATATTACGAATTTAACTTATAGCAAACCATTCATTCTACCCCAGTAGGCATTATTAAAGTGAAATGTGCATAACAGCTTATTGCAACCTCTGGAATCTCTCTTAATCATACTTCTATTACGGACATATTTCCCGTCTTCATAAAAGAACAAAAGAATTATTCCCATAGGGAGATCCTCTCATTGGGCTTAACATCTCCTTACTGAGTAAAAACACACCCAGTAAAGAAGTTACTGCCTGTCTAAAATAATATTAGAGTTACAACGGCATGCACGATCTGATTTTTATTACTTTGTACTATCTTTTTGAAAACAATTAAATACACGTTGAAGAAAAATATACAGAAAATAACCGTCAAGTTTAAACTAAAATTAGTAAAGCTGTACAGTGTAGTTCACATAGCTAGACTACAGTATGCAACGGTAATAAAGGCAACTATAGGATACAGCAAAGCTTATTTCATGTACATTCTTATATGTTAAAGTCTGTTATTAGCTAATACCAACAAACTAGGTAGAAGACAAATGTCAATGAGCACCAAAGGTAAATAGAAAGGACAACAGAAGAAAAGGAGGTGTGGGAGTTGACAAAATCAAACCACTGCTGGCATTGTATAATGCTTTAGAGAGTGTAATTCACTATATAAACTGTTTCCATATGTTCTCAAGTATGTAGCCTGTTCCATATTTATATGTAAAAGCTTCTCAAGTAATGCTTGGTCATTAATCCATTAATTATTGTCAGGAAGCATGTTCAAGTATCATCTTAGAAATCAATGCTTTATATAGGAATTATTTGTCACTTCTTTGTTAGCTACATTTGATTATCATAACCCAGAGTCATCAATGTTTTGATACTATTACATGTACTCCCAGAACTAATAACATCTTGTCAATATTGGTTTATTCATTTACATGCAAATCTTATTTAGTAGACCACTCCCTAGGCCATTGGCCATTACATGCCCAACACCTGTACTTATTAAACACCACTAATCATAAAGGTTTCAATGGTGACAATAGTTTCTGAGATGTATTAATTATTTCGGTGGATATTACATTTTCATGTTCTTGAGTTACAGTCGCAAACTTTGCTTCTTCAAGAAAACCATCAATCTCAAATTCATCAGTTGCAGTTTACTCTGGATATAGTAGTTTAGAGTGTTCTACAAACACACGAGGCATTCACAAAGGTAACTTGCACTAGTGAGTAATTTTCACATGCAATTTACTCTTACACTTTTGAGGAACTGTAGTATTTTTGGCTATTCACAAAATCGGAGTGTAAAGTTACTCAAAAGTGTAGACTTGTAGACTAGCACATCTGCATCCCATGAAAAAAGGGGTATTGCCAAAATTATGAGTGTAAGTTACTACTCGCTATAGGAAATAATGTTAGATCAAAGTAAATTATTTTAAATTGTTAAAAATATAAATAAATATAATTTAGTGTTAAACGAAATTGAAAAATATAACATATTTATTATTTAATCATAAAATATTTTAACCTTCTTTAATTTATAAATTATTGTAATATTAAGTTTTACTAAAATATAATTACATTCTTTTTAGTTAATTCTTTGCATCACTTTATTAATGTATAATTAAAAATGTATTTGTTTTACATTATGTGGGAATTTATTTTTTAATTTAAACTTTGAAAAAATCATTTTCATTTAATTTACTATATTTAAACTAATTAAAGATTTACTGCAAAATTAAGTTACTTGGGCTGTAGCATTTTTATTAATTTGTTCTACATTTAAAATAAATATATGAAATGTATTCACAATAGTATTTAACATGAAAATGTTTTTACTATTTTTTTCTAGTTACAGAAACATTTTCACTTTTCCCTAAACTTCATCATAGGGAGACTCTACAGTTAGGGTGGAGATCTCCATATGAGAAAGCACAGGGGAAATGTATTTTCTATGGGAAGGTGTTGCAGTACCAGGGATTGGCGATGTGCAGTGATGTTTCTTTTTGGCAGTAACAACTTGCTCGTGTAAATTTGGCTTTACCTCCTTTTTCAGGGGAGGCAGTTTATAATTCTATAGTTTTTAGTAACTTTACACTCAGATTTTGTGAATAGAAAAAAGTGGTAAAGTTGCTTAAAATGTAAAAAGTAAATTGCACATGTAAATTAGTCACAAGTTTAATTACCGCTGCGAATAGCCCTGGTAGTATTGGGCTAGGAGTAGCACAAAAAGGAGGGTTTGTTCAATAAATGGAAATACTCAGATGAAGGGTTAACTAATGTAACCTGTCACAGACATATTTTCTTTGCAATCCTGGGCCTGTGGACAAATGCAGAATATTTACTAAGATATGGCGCACTTCTGCTCTCTCATAGCGCTGGTGCACGCCAAGCAGCAAGCGCCAACAAAGGCATCCTTGTACCATGGTGAAAGGGTGCCTGCATTACGAGCAGGATTGTTTTTGTGCAGGAAGGGATACCTTCCTGCATAAAAACAATTCTTGGTGCCATTTTCCTCTTTCTATGTGTGCTGCAGCACACATAGAAATAGGAAGTAAGAAGGAGAATTTAAGATATTTATCCCCTTACACCAGCATCGGGTAGGCATACCATTTTAGTGCAAACCTAGGTTAATGCCTTTAGTAAATCTGGTTTTACGTCAAATTCCATGGGAGGATACATCAGAACTCTCATGCTCCACCCATGGAATGCCTCCCTGATGCAAAGCCTTGCATTACTTTTTTTTACTAGGCCATGCAAAGCCCCGCAAATCGTGCTTTGCGTCACTTAGTAAATCCTGAAATACTTTTTATGTTGGGCTGCGTCACTTTTTAACCTAGCTCCAATGTAAAGTGTTAGTAAATCTGAGCCTTCGTGCTTACCAAATCAAATTCAGCATGCTTTGGAATTTACCACACAAATGTCCAACTTTACCACACAAATTTCCCCTACAACTATTAGCAAGTTTAGCTGAAGTGCAAACATCTGTTTGCACAGGGATCTGATTGGTGCATAAGTCTCTTTTTTTTTTTTGTAAACAAATTTTATTCGTCAAATACACATGTCGCGATGCTCTGTAACCCAGAGATTTCCATAGCATCAAGAAACAACATATCGGCTTTGACAATTTTCTCATGAGATACCTAATGGAAATTACAGAAGAGACGTGCATAACAAAAACCGTCCCCCCAATGAAGTGAACATTGAACAATCCCTCCCCCCACTCCCCCACCCATCGCACCGCCAATCCAGTCAAGGCAGCAAATCTGTTTGCGGCTACAATTCTGTCATCACTACAAGTCATGTCCAATACAACACAGCTGCGCCCAATATACACATGTTGCACGTCCCCCAAAAGCAAAGAATTGAGCGCCGGCCACCCAGGCAATCATCCCACTGGAATGGGTTCCAATTCTAATCCCCTGTAATCCGCCCACCGCTTCCAAATTTTATAGTGTTTTCGCGGGCAGCCCCGCGCCACATAAATGGGGGCCTCTAGCCCCATACAGAAATCCAGCCCAGCCTTCCAAGCTGATATTGGGGGGGCGACCCATAAGTCTCTTTTTATTATTTTTCCTACCAAATGTTACCTTTTGTGGAAATACTTTGTTTGAAATGGTCTCTTCTGCAAATAAATAAATAAGCAACATACAATCATGAACAGGACTGACATACATGTTGGCCAGAGAGCTACATGCTGGCCAGAGAGCTGGTGATTCCCAAAGCTGCTTTGAAAGTTCTCCGAAACTTAGATGTAAACACTTTATTACTCCTCTAAGTAGGAGGCACCATCCTTTCTTAACAGCTAGCTCTCACATCCACATCCCTCAGCTCAGGTAACATAATTCCTCCTGTTTTGCAACAGTTACAGAACCGGGAGGGGGAGGTTTAACCAGATAGCTCTGGTCCCCTGCTTGGTAATGGAGAAGGCTTAAGACGTGGGGCATGAATTAGAGTTGGGTCGTTGACAAAACTAAAGAAACACTCACCAGGGCTGCAGTGTAGGTTATTTAAGTTGCTGTTAGGGACTGCTATGGAGTTTATGATGCCATTGCTTCTTTTCGCACCACCAGGCAGATCCTAAAAAGACCAGAAGCACAAACTTGTAAAGTAAAGACAAAAATCCGGGAAGACAACTCATTTTTACTCTGTCCTTTACTACACGCATGCAGGCATTAACATTTTGGAAAATTAAGAAAGATTGGGCCGCACAAGATATTTATTTCTTTATGTGTTTAATAGGTTTATATTGCACAGATATGACGTGGACATGTTAGAGTGATTTATAGCTTCAAGAATAGAGCTAAAAGCGTGCAATTAAATAGCAAAACCAAGTATCAGCACATTTAACGGTTTGTGGGAATTACAAACAGAAAATCTGAACAAAGACAGGTTACAAACAGACAAAATCTAAACAATTCTTTAAGTATATTTACAAAGGAACATAGTGGGAACTTTCTCAGGAGTCCCTGGTAATCAGGAGTTACTGGGCTCAGATTGTGTCAACCAGAGCAGTGTACCACTGTTGTCCATGGCCTAACCCTACAATTAGACCTAAAACTGATCACAAGAGCAACCTTTAGTTCTTTTTCCACAAGTTAGAGGAGTTGAGCATTCCAGTGCTTACTCAGGCCGGTGGTGTGCGGTTAGAATTTCCAGTCTCAACAAGCCACACATATAGGCCAATAATGGAAATGGAATACTCAGTTTGTGCTTATTGATTTAAAAACTATAACTTTACTATTAATCAAATAAAACACAATCCCGTACATAAACGCTTTCAGAAGGAATTTACAGTAAGGGAATTATCATAATTCCAGAAAAATCAGTTCCTAGGGAGAGCAGTGTGTACCACCTTCGTGGCGGGCAACTTTGCCAGGAGCTCTTGTACTACTGTCTCTCTTATTCCCATGAACCATGTGAGGGAGCTCAGGGTGTGCCCCAGTTCCCCTCCCCAATGCCCACAATGCATATGCTGTGTATACCTCCCTACTCGTGGGTTGCGCATTGTATGGTAGTATCGGGATGCTGTTGTGTCTCAAGCTCTTTCAGCTGATGTGTGACAGGATCTGCATCTCGTACGGCTCAAGGGTGAGAGGACACAGTGTCCGCACCAATCAGGGAGGTGATGTGGAGAGCACTGTGCTTGTCTCTCTTTTATGATCCCACACTTGTACGTTTTTCCTCGTGCTACGCCTAAAACCACCACCGAAATTGTGAGTTGCCCACTCCAGACTAGTTACTAGCTGCTGGTGCTGATCTCTCTGTCACATTAATTTGGGTTCTTGGTAATGCTGACCACAGATGACAGACTGACCGGTTGTAGGGTGCCACAGCCTTGTGGCACTTAGGTGATTCCTTGATGCTCCTCACAACTTTGTGGCACTGACGTGTGGAGCTTAGACAGACTTACATTCCTCAACCATTGAGGTATACAATTCAGTCGCACAGTTGTTACTCCTTATACATATCCAGATTGTATCCTCATCATAAGGCACACATCTCAACTTGGCACACAAGCTATTTCTCAGGCGTGTTATGCCTTGGCTACTTTACAGCCTCACTTTCCTGGAGTTTCATCTTGTTCATGCAAGGCCAACACCTAAGTCCTTCCTAAGCAGTTGGTCAGCTGTGCTTCTCCATAGAGTCCAGGCACCATCTCCAGAAGGTTCAAACAAACGTTCCAGGAGTTTTGGTCACTAACCAAAGCAGGGAGTTGGAAAAGGATAACCCAACCCTAAAGCTCAAAGAACTTCTTTATTCCACTTATGTGGCAACCTCGGCTTCAGAAAAGAAATCTTAGCACACTGACTGGAATTTTCTGCCCCATCTTTATACACAAATCTCAGATAGACTCTGTATTCCAGCAGTTTAGTTCTGTGTCTGGTTCTAAGATCTGCAATTTTGGTATTTCCGTGCAGACTGGTCGGGTTATGGTATTTGTCCAGAGTGTGGTATGGAAGGTAGGGTGTAGTTGGGAGTTTCTTGTCATGAAAAGCCCAAAACAAAGACAGAAAAGATGTGCAGGCTGTCCCCTGCAGCTACCCACGAATCTGGAGTCCAGCCATAATATTTGCCCAGATTGTGATGCTGTGTCCTCCTGTCCACAAAGACAAGCTCTGGGTCTCATTCCATATCACAAGAAGGCCTCATGCAAATGTATGATCGTTTTATGTGTGGTGAGGTAGGGGTCGAAGAATGATACAGCTTGCTAGGGGGGACTCAAGACAGGGGTGCACACACTCCTGATCCTTAAAGGAGACCTTTCTTCATTCCAACAAATATCTTAGCAAACCGTACTATACAATCAGCTGAATACTTACATCCACATTAATAAGCTTAATGAGTCAAGATTATATGGGTGAAATAAGGGAGAAGAGAAGGCGAAGGATAAAATTGTGAAAATGAGAATGTGATGGTATTTAAAGGCATAAACAGATTGAGAAAGTTGTGAATAATATTGAGAGTTGAGAGATTAAATCAAGTATTAAATACCCTGACAGTCTGACTCTAGAATGAGAGGGTAGAACGGGCATCCATAAAAAGAGTCATGGTTGGAAGTGTCATTCTTATCGAAGTCATGGACAGCTCCGCTCTCTGCACAAACAGAGGCTTGCAAGGAGTCAGTTTTATCCAGCCCACTTGTAACCAGGGTATTAGCTTTTACTGTTCTCTTTCCATGGGTGCCCTGTTCCCAACTCAGAATAATGATATGTCTTGGTGTTTTTAATCTTATTTGAAGGAACACTCATTCACAATCCCGTGGAGAATTACAAGATCAAAAAGTAGCAAAGATGTGAACCATAAGAAGGCCACTTCTAAAGAATAACCATAGGTAGATGCATGGGCACGGTACTACAGAGCATTCTTGTGCAATGCAGCTACACACTTCTAGCTCGAAAGGACACTTCTGGCGCTTTGCTACCTTCTGCATATATGACTATAATAGCTGTGTTGTTTGTTGTTCTCCTTAACCCTCTAGCCCTCCACACACCCACCTTGGATTTAATTTGGTTTTGCTTTGCCGGGTATTAGTGCACACAACAATGAAGCACACTAAACCAGTTTCTCTGGCTCAGGCGTGTCCAACAAGTAGCACATGAGCTGCTGGTAGCCCTTCAGCTACCTGTAAGCAGCCCAGCCTACTAAATTAGAAGCTTTTGCTTGGTTGAATTGCATGTTTATATCTGAGATAAAAATGTGTTTCTTTTCAGAACTCATGAGCTATTTAAAGGAAAATGGCAAATTTAAAAAATATATGTAAAGCTGATATTTAAGTGATAAATCATGGGGCATTGGAGAGACTTTTTACAAATGTTATTACCTTGGTACCAAAAGATTGTACTACTAGATATCGACACCAACAATATTGTGGCATACTAATATTGAGGATAGAATACCGAGGGACTACATATTAAAGGATTACTGCATATAGGAAAGTATAGATTTACTGTCCCTAACTTCACATCTACATACCTTGAAGATATATGTTCTACATAGGTACATATAATTGGGGAGTTAGGTATGGAAAATCTAGACTTACTTACCTGTCAATATTTTATTTTATATATCCTGTCTCATCAGTATTGTTGATTCGTTATTCAGAGGGTTCACCACACCAGAGGCATTGCAGCTATGGCTGTTATGTATTACTCATATAGATGCATTACTTATTGACAAGATATTTTTTACATTATTGCTTGCAGCCATACCTGATGCACTGGGGTGATCACTGGAAGTAATCTTGCATATTTTGCCCACTAATGGAATCTTGTCTTTTGTAATCACTATTACAACACTAGTAATATTGGTGGCTCTTGATCAGTTTCATTTAACACAATTACCTCTTATTACAGAAATGGTTGGAGACCCCTGCTCTTGCCACAATACCTCAATTGCCGTTTTTAAAAAAACAATTCAGCCACATAATAAAACCTTTTAATCTTCCCAAGCCCAGTCTGTGACACTGCGTTTTGCATTTCTGGTCCTCCAGGCTACTGTGTCAAAGATATGTGTTTACTAACATATTCCAATATTTTTGTATCCATGTGGTTGTGTATAGTGTATATGCAGATGTGCAGAGGTAAATTAATTACCATTGCTCAGTGAGAAGACCGATCATGACACATGAGGTCATGATACTACTCCCCTCACTCAACAATGGTAATAAATAGCATGTTACACCAACCAAAGTGAAGCCTCCTTGAGCGCCATCCTGTTGGAATATGACCTGTGAAAGTCACAGACTTTTGTATGAAGCAGGCTGTAGGAAAGGATCAAAATGTGGCATATCTGAGGTCTGTTGTTTCAGTAGAGATAGTGAAAGTGTTAGTGGCGGCTGATGATCTTTGAAAGTGGTGAGGCGTAATACCTTTCCCACTATACGTACACACATCACACACACACGCATCAACAGAGACATGCAAACCAACACACCAATACACACAACTTCCCACACCTCCCCTCCTTCTGATTCTTCGTCTCTGAAGTGTTTTAGTGAAAAATTAAATTCACAAACTTACATGATTAATACACTAATCATATTGCAATTTGTAATACTAAACACTGTGACAACAGACCAGAAATGGGACATAACTAACTCATAGCAGGGATGAGGGTGTATCCTGCCACAGCCTTGAAATGTGTAATTTTATTTTCATTACTTTACCTTTGTTGTCTTGGTATAATATTGCACTTTATTTATTTTTCTATTTCCTGCCCTGTTTAAGTTCTTTATTTTTCTTTCTCTAGTTTAATTTCCCTCTTTTTTTTATATATATATCCAGAGATGTATCTCCTTCCCTTCCTCTGTCAATTAATCTGTTCTTTATTGGTTGTCTTTTCTTTGTATTTTGTTTTCCTACTTTCGTTCTTTCAATTTTTTCTTTTCTTCCTTTCAGATTTTTCTTTCTTTTTCCTTCCTAATGGTCCTTTCTTTCTCTTCCTTTTCAGTAAAATAGCTCAGTGAGGTAAACGCTCGCCGCTTGGACTGTTTCGCTGCAGGGCACGAGTTCTACTACTGGCGTGACCAGCTCAGCTTTTCATCCTTCTGTCGTCGGTAAACTGAGTACCGTTAAACTATAACTCCACTAGTTACAGTGCTAAGTGATGGCAGAATTGGGTATGAAGTGAAGTGTAAAATGCGAGTCATTATTAGAATTGTTACTTTGCATCTGTACATTGTTTTTGTGTCTACTTTTCTTTCACTTTCTTTCATTCTCTTTCTTTCTTTCTTTGTTTCTTCTTTACATTTTTTCCATTCTCTTCTTTGTTTTCTTTTTGTTTTTCTTTCCTGTGTTCCTTTTTACATTCTTTCATTCTTGTTTCCTTTTTTTTGTCTTGTTTCTTTCGTCTCTGGATTCCTTTTCTTTGGCTCCCTTTCTGTTCCCTGCTTCTACCCCCCCATACGCCCTTTTCTCCGATTATAAACACGTAAATATCTAAACAACGTTTTCCTTTTGGAAATGAGCCCCACTAGATCCTCCGTAGCTATGCTGTTACTGAATCTACAATAAAGCCATCATTTGGTTTTGTAATCATTTTACGACGCTGTAAGACAATATAAAAAGAACTGCCTGCCGTAGTCAGCCCCATCTGTGCCCCCACCCGCTCAAGTGGCCATCGAGTAGGGTAATCATTGCCCTAATCAGAAATCAAAACGTCCTGAGTGATTAATTTGCCATATCAGCACAAATTGCAATCAAAAACTAAAACGATTTATCTAGGGAGATGCGTCACGTTGTAAAGCCCGGCGTCACATTATACCTGCGTCAGGTATAATACATGCAGGGTGGGCGTTCCAATGCAAAAAAGCCTCGTAGAAGTGACGCATTGAAATCTAAAAGATTTCACTGCGCCACTTCTAGGATGCCACTGCTTGGAGCAGGCGTAAGGAGTGACGCAGCACAATGAGGATATGCCTCCCCATGCATTGCTGGAGTTGCGTCGTGCTTGCGACATGACTCCAGCAATGTGTGACTTTTGCGTCAACAGATGCGTCAGAATTTCTGACGCATCTGTCAATCCTTGTGCCATGGTGCGCCGTATTGTAAATACAGCGCATCTATGGTGGCGCAAGGGTTTCTCAGGGTGGGGCAAGGAAAGTGACGCATCTCTGCAGATGTGTCACTTTCTTGTAAATCTGCCCCACAGTTCCGGTGAAGCCAGGGCTCCTATGTGGCTCACAATCCCCATCAAGTTGCAGGTCTCATGGATACAGAAATGCCACATCCTCGCAATGGCGGCTCCTCCGCTAAGGCAAAGGAGCATCGCACCACTGCTTTAAAGCAGTGCTGAAGAAAAAATAAAATGATAATAATGGAATGTTGTTATCATTGTATATTTTTTATTGGAGTTGCCGCCAGGTTAGGGTGAGGCGGGGCTGAGCTCCCCACGTCACAGGGAGGAGTAGTGGCTGATGCTGCACCTAAAGTGCACATCACTGTTTGGAGGGCTGCCTCGGGCCGGCCAAACGGTCATGCGCACTTTGTATGTTCTCCACTCAGGCTGCATTACAGCCTGCGTGGAGACCATACCCCGGCTTCTACTGCCTCTCTGAGTGTAGAACCACGGCGCTCAGACCAATCACAACGCTGCAATCAGCAGCATCGTGATGGGTCGGGGGAGTGTGGAAGTCTGGGTGCTTCCTATTCCTGATTCAGGAGAGGCAGTGGCTGGCGACGGCGACCAGTAGGTAAGTTTTATTTTTTATTTATATCCTAAACCCCCCACCTTACCTCGCCCCCCGCCACCATCCCCTACCAGCTGCCACTGCATCCTGGCCGGTATGATGCTGTACCAGTTTCCTGGTGTTCACTGACACCCATGAACTCACATTAACCTTACTCTTTGTGGATACTTACATGTGGTATGTATTTATACAACATATCATGTACTCGCGCATCTGAGGTATTCACAGTTCTCATTTCGTTACATGCCTCACCTGCTCACCATGTACTAACATATCTCAGATGGTTACAAGCACCATGTTTTACAGCTTCCACATGCATTTCTCAAGTGAAAATAATTTGTAGGACCCGTCCAGCTTTCTGCTATGATCTTTCAGGGTGTTCATTTAGCCCAATGAATTTCAAACGAAAGTTCAAGTCAAACAGACACTGCTTGGGACGGCAGCCCGGGATCAAAGATGCACTGTCCCTTCGGATAAAGGCGGAGCAGTCATTGGCATGAATTACCTGCCATATTCTCCTTTTTTCCACAGATAAAGGCGCCTGCATGTTTTAAAACACAAAGTGTCCAACCACGGGGGCAAAAGCCTAATGGTGTGTCCTGTGCCAATCCAGACACTGCTCCTTTGCTGTTATGTTACAGTATGAGAGCAGTGCCAAGATTGGCCTGGGCAGGCAAACCTAATGCTCATTAGGAGTCCGTGAGGCTGCAGTTGTAATGTCCCGGCTCACTTACTGACCAGATGTGGAGACTCATTAGGGCCCAATTACAAGCTTGGCAGTGCGACACCTAGTCCGCAACCCCGCCACACCGCTGCACCGCCAAACACGTGGTCAAGCCGCCCGCCAGATTATGAGTGTTCACAGAGCGCACTGAGACACCGGCCCTTTGGCCAATGCCCGACTGCCTGTGGTGCCAATCCGTCCCTGGGATGAGGCGATGGAGGTGGCCTAGGCGGCATCCCTGGTGCCAAGGTGAGGTGAGCGGCAGTCTACTGACCTTCCCATCAGGGGCCAGTGTTGTTCTGCTCCTGACCTCTACCCTGCTGGACACTGCACAGAACCACGACCCTGCAGTGCTCACAGTCTGCCACTGCAAGCTTACCGGCAGTGGGGTCTTATGCCGAGGGGAGAGGAGGGAGAATGGGGTGAGAGAAGGTGGAGAGTGAGGGGGTAGAGGTAGAAGGAGAAGTGGATGGGTTAAAGGGGAAAAAGAGAGACAGAGGGAGTAAGCGCAGATGGAGATGGGGAAGCTATCGTGGCAGCTATGGAAAGAGTAAGAAAGGCACGGAGGCAGCAGATTAGAAATACAAAGAGTGATGGTAGAGTATGATAGGATACAATTGGGGTAAAGAGAGTTGGACAGAATTAGATACAAATGGGAGAGAAGTGAGTGGGGGAGGGATCAAGAGGTTAGAGATGTGAAGACTGTTTGCTTGTTTGTGTGTACATTTGTATGTGAGAGAGAAATGAAATCAGAGAGGAAGAGAATCGGAACACTCAGGAAGAATTTGAAAATAAATGCTTGTTTCTGTGTGTATGTGTGTGCACTCTAGAATATGTAGGAATTGTGCCAACTGCAAGTAGGAATCATATGACATTAAGAAGCTGCAAATATTACAATGCAAGGAAACATTAACATATGGTGTTTGACATTCATTTTCTGATACGAGTTAACACATTTTGTTTATATTGATACGTTTCTCACATATTTTGGTATGCCCTGCGACTGGTGTAAATGCCAGTCTCTCTTGTCCTGGGGCACATTGATAATTAGCCGCAAGTGCTAATAGTACTGTTGATGGCTCGGCTCATTCAGGGTATAGCAGCTTCTTCCATTGTTCCCAGCAGGTCCTCACACCACCTTGTATTAGCATATGTAGCTGTTATTCTGCACATATGGAAAGTTTGAGACAATGGTCAAGGGCAATGCAAGGGCAAAATGAATACTCAGCAGAAGTGTTTTCGTATCATCATGTCTAACCCCGCGATCTACCTCGCCCCTAGCTCAATTTAATGAGTACCTGCACTTATTTTTTTCCATTTAAAGCACTGGGTCAAATCAATTTGTCATGTCCATATTTTGGATGGATACACATTACTGTGGAGTGCTGAGTGAACCAACAGCAGAACATTCCAGAATGTGTTTGTCTTCCATGGCTTTAACATAGCAATTTTGTTCTAGTTTGAAAACGCTGTAAGCCGGCTTCACACTGTATGCCAGTTCTCAGTTCACCTTATTTATAATCACAGTCACATAAAAAATCTATGCCAGCAGAGGGAAACATTTCTAAACAAATTAGAAACTCAATAAGAAATATTTTAAAGCTGCAATCTCTTGCTATATGTGATAATTTTTAAGTAATCCAATTTGTAAAAATTTAGGCAAAATGTTTACAACTAACCTACTCAGGCATGCAGAATATTTTCAGTCACTGTTAAGAGCTATATTCACCTAGAATGTCGACCTCTTGCAGAGGGGAAGGATTAATTTAGCTATTTTAGCGAAGTGCTGGAAATCATTGAGCTGTGTTAGTTTTCTAGGTCTCTATCTAGTTCATTATTCTCTAAACTAGTTTCCCACTCATAATGTCATGGGTATTCAAAATGGTAGGCAGTCTCTGCACTACATAACAGAGTTTATAGGATTTGCAGACTGAGGAGATCATTTTCTCTCCTTATCAGCTCCTGTTTCGGCTACAAACTGTTTGTTGAATCCAAATCAGGATTAGGACAGGTGCGCTAATAGCAAACAGTGCCTATATAAATCTAGCACATGTCATGCAGGTAAACCAAATACAACACATTGTGAGGGAAATTTCCATAGATAGAAAGAAAGACTTTTGCAACAACTAACATTGCTATTTTACTTCCAACTCAACTCCGACAAAACTGAAGTACTGATCTTCGGTAAGAACACCTTCGCATGGTACCACAACTGGTGGCCTGCAGAACTCGGACCTACACCCAAACTTACTGACCATGTACGCAACCTCGGCATCATCCTTGACAGACAACTGACCATGAAACAACAGGTCAATGCAGTCGCTTCCTCCTGCTTCCAATCACTTTGCATGCTCCGCAGGATCTTCAGAAGGATACCAACCAACACCAGAAAGACCGTCACTCAGGCCCACATCATCAGCAGCCTCTGCTACGGTAACGCCCTCTACGCTGGCATCTCCATTCAGCTCTTCAGAAGACTCCAGATCATACAGAAACCCGCAGCCAGAATCATCCTGGACCTCCCCAAACAAACCCACAGTGCCCCCCACCTGATAGACCTCCAATGGCTCCCTATCCAGAAGAGATGCTAGTTCAAGATCCTCACACACGCCTACAAAGCCTTCCATGACCTAGGACCTGCCTGCATCAACCATCGACTGAAATTTCACTAACCCTCTAGACACCTGGGCTCCTCTTCACTCGCCCTTGCACACACCCCACATCCATCGCATTGTCATAGTGGTGGTCGCTCTTTCTCCTACATTACTGCCAAGACCTAGAACGACCTTCCATTCCAGCGCCGTACAGCTGCCTTGCTGGCAGACTTCAGAAAGAAACTCAAGACCTGGCTCTTCGACGGCGACACAGAGCCCAGATAGCCCTAGGGGTGACAGTGTTGCACTTAATAAATGCTGTTGATTGATTGATCATTAAACTATTTAATGAAAGATCTGCCCTACAAGAACCACACCTACCTTGAGTGCAAATATAGTCTTGAAACAATGACAGACTCACCAGTGAACCCAATGACACACATCCTGTCATTATGATGACTTTCAAATGAATGTCAACTACATAAGTTTGAAAAGTAAATGATTAAGGCATTTTGATCAGATTTGTTATATTGAGTTTTTCTTTAAGACCAAAGGGTCTCGCTGACCCCAAAATAGTCTTACTTCCATTAAAACAGGTCTCTGTTCATATCAATTAGTGAGGCTAGGCTTTCCACTACAATTGGGTTAAGTAAACTTGAGTATTGCAACTGCATACTGGATGGTGTCCATCTCCACACCTGCATCGCACGGGTCAAAGCCTTAAACTTTGCAGATAACCATGTACAAACCCTTGTGCCTCTTCTTTTGCCACTAGGCTGGGAGCTGCGAGCAAAAAATTAGGGTTTTTTACAAAGTATTGATCTTACTTTTTAAAACAGCTAATGGTATTATTTGAAATTACCTCACCCAAACTCTCATCTCCTATGTCCTATGCTCAGCTAGTTAAAACCTCCTAACTACTTAAAAACATCGATCTTCAGTTTGTACTCCTCATTTCACTTGTATCAAACTACCCTTCAGGCTCACCTTGCAAGATAACTCTTTGCGACTCCTTTCATTCTCCAGCCCATCAGCTACTGTAAATTTGTATAATATATTCAAAATATTATGGTTTTTTTTTTGCCTCTGTCTTCACTCACGAACTGTCAAACTAACTACTCTCTATATATCTGTAACTATTGACTAAGACATTGTCTTACACACTTACGTACTTAAGGGCCAATTTATGGGGAAATCACGCAGCGCAGCGCAGCAAGTCACCTTGTTGCGCTGCACTGAGTGACGGGGAAAGGGCAGGAATGCACTGTATTTAAGGCAATACGGAGCTTTCCTTACCCTTCACCTGCACTGGTGCCCTTTTGGCTACCTAGCACCAATGCAGGGCCTCTTGCACCATGGTGCAAGGGTGCCTGCGTTGCATGCAGGATTGTTTTGTGGCACCTTCCTGCACAAAAACAATCCTGGGAGACATATTCCTCTTTATATGTGTGATGCAGAGAAATAAAGATATTTCTCCTTGTAACGGCTCCCCTGGGAAGATGTAAGATTTTGGCACATTCGCAGGTTTACAAGTTCTTGTAAATTTAGGAATGTATCAAAAACCATGAAAGTTGCATGTGAACACCCATGCAATGCCCATGGAACACCTTCCCAGGGCAAAGCAACGCAACGCAGTGATTTGCGCTGTAGTACTTTACTTCATATTTTTTAAGTCACTCAGAGCCACACAAAGTGGATTTGATTGGCTTCAAAAATCTTTCTTACGGTTTGCGTCACTCTTGCAGGGGTACAAGAACGACGCAAACACCCTCATAAATAGGCCCCTCCATTAGATTGATGTGTCAGGCATTTCCTGCAGAAATTCACCTGCTGCGTGGAGAAGTGTGGCTCACTGGTTAGAGGCGGCAGACCCGTAAGCAGAGGACGGCCTGGGACCAGGGTTCAATTCCTGACGCGGCAGGGTCTTGGACCAGGGTCAGCGGACTCGATAATTCTCGCTTCGGTGCCTTCCTTAGTCAGGGACCACACTCGGCAACTCTGGGCATTAGCTTGCCTCATCTTCACAACGGCCCCCCCAGACCGCCAGGGATGCTTGGTCGCACCTTGGAGATACCCATTAGGGACCATCTCTCAGGGTGAGCCAGGACGGGTTCCCCAGCGGTCGAAGCGCAGAGATACTCCTCCGTGAGTCGATTCTAGCGCTATATAAACCCACAATTAAATTAAAATAAATTAAATATGTACAATATACATGAAATCACGACTACCTCCAAGCTTCTGACGTGCTTTAAGTTTATATTAAGAATTAAAAAATAGGTTCTCGTGTTGATGATTTCAAGGTTTTGGTGGCAAGCCAAAAGTCCTTAGCAATGCTACAGTTTTAGGTGGATTACCCAACGCATCAGACGTGTCTACAAACAAAAGAATGAGTTTGTGCCTCAAGGCCTCTCAGCATATTGTACAGAGCAAAAGTGGCTTTTCTGTCTTTAGTATGATCAAGCTTCTACTGGAGACCTGCAAGGCTGCCACTTGAGCATCTTTAAGCGACTGCGTCAAACAAGATTCGTGCGACGTGGCGCCAAGGCTGAAATCAGATTTCACAGATTATTCTTGAAAGAAAAAAAAGTTTTCACTTCCAATTATCACATTCAAATGTTCACTGGCCTGACATCTGAGGGCGGGTGCGGCTTGGTTACTGGATTCACTAAAGTGACTAGGACTGAAGAAGATGACAAAATAAAAATTACATTGTAAATACAGGGCACTGCTTTTGCTATTATGAGTAGAATCCCCAAAAGAAGCAGTTTAAGTTAGCACTCCAGTAGTTACATCTCGGGAAAAATGACAAACAAAAAGCAACTATCATAAAATAAAAAATACTGAAACAAATCTTGAGGATGTTCATTCATTGGGTGTATTTTAGTTAAACTGTCCTTAAGAGGTTCATCATTAAAGTTTACTGGGTTAATGATGGTTGACTACAGATAATTACTGAAATGTAATTGGAACTAATTCAAGGACACCCATTGCTGAGTCCTGCCAGAGAGACCCAACAGGAAGAGCGTGTAGCTACCGTCTTCAAGGCAACACACTTATAAATATGTTTTTAATGAGTGCCTTTCACCCAGCATTTCCAAAATGATAATTGAGGTACAGTTAATCCGAACCATTTGGAAACCAACGCCTTTCTACTTCTTATTATTAAAATATGATTAAAACTTCCACGAACTTTAAACATGGAGGCTTGAGGAACTGAGCTATCTACGCAGGCTACACCTTTGCCATATTAGAAGTTACTTATAATTTTTTCAGGTCTAAAAATGATGGGGAAAAAACAAACTCTCAGTGCTGCATTGCATCAAGCATTGTTCTGGGGTATACTTGGCTGACGACCAAATGCCCGAAGAGCCCACAGTCAAAGGCTTCCAGTAGAGGGAACACTGACTCTAAATAGTTGATGGATTGAACATTCGTTACTTTTTAGACAGAGTGCCTGTGAGAAGTTGGCCTGGCATATGCTGGTCACTAGTTACAGTGACCACCTTGCACCAGTCCAATTCGACTCCTATGGTAGATAGGTTTAAGACAACCTTTTAAAGAAAGCTATCCTAGTGGTAGCTGTGGAGAGCAGCCTTCAGGCTAAGTCTCAGAGGAATGTAAAGCAGCTTGTTTACCTTATAATCTCTTGAATTACCAAATGAAACGACACCACACAGGTATATATATCAAATATATATGTATTTATTTCTAGACACACTCTACTAATCTCTTTATGAGATTAGAAGTCACGAACACATTCAAATATCAACGTTTCACAATAAGTTAAGCACAAATATGGCTGGGGCCCTAGGGGCGTACCAGACCATATACTAAAAAAGAGGTTTAGGAAAGTCAACTTGCAAGGGGACAAGGCCTAGGGCCTGTAGAATTGCTGGGGCTTCACTAATGCAGCAAAAGCAGGTAAGTAACAGACCCACGGGAGGCGCGTGCAGTGTGAGAACACAGCCGCAGGTTCCCTATTGATTTCAATGGAGCAAGTCGCGGTTGGATTTTTAAAGTTTAAGGGTACTTCGAGGAACTCTACAAGCAAGCCACTTACAAGGTAAGTAATTCGAGGGCCAACACACACTAGGGCACCGGAGTGCACGAGTTACCTCACCCAGGGAAGCCGTGTGCATAGGTGTCTTTTGGGGTCGGGTTGCGTCGCGTCGCTGTTTTCTATGGAAGCCAAAGAAGATTTGCTGCTTGCGAAGACTGAAGAAGTATCCGGTGGAATCCAAGGCTGGATTCAAGATGAAGATGACCTGAAAGCAGAAGGGACAGTGTTCACAGTCACTTGCCAGTGACCCGGGGCCAGGAAGATGGATGCCCACGGATGTCAGGTGATTTCAGGCGATCAAGGGTGTTTTGATTCTTCGCTCATGAGGACCAGGAGGGATTGACGATGACCAGCAGCTGGATTCGGAGTGTCCCACAACGTCTGCAGCTGACTGCGGTGTCGGCAACCGGATTGGAGCCAACAAGCCTTGGCAACAGCAAGTCTCGTGGAAAGTGAATTTAGTCAATGGTGCAGACCAACAAGGTCTGAGTGACTCACCCAGTGAGGGTAAGTGAGGGCAGGCCTGGAGCAGCCAGGGGAGCACTTTGGTTTGATAAGAAAGTCTTCAGGGGACCCACAAGCCAACAGGCAAGGGATCGCAAAGACGCCTTGTGAGGAAATGCTTCACAGGAGCCCACGGTCACTCGGGACGGGGTAGGCCACTGATTTTCGGTGCACAACCTGCTGGAGGCTTTGGCCACAAATGGTCCAAAGCACAAGTTCGTAGAATGTCGTGAAGGGGTTGCACTTGATAATAGTGCACGGTACGCAGGTATTGTGGTTCCTCGTCACTCGTGGGGTCCATCCGCCTCAGCTCTGCTGGGGACTCACAATGGTTGTCGAGAAGTCAGGAAATCCACTTCTGGGGCTGCAGGGACTTCGGACTCCGGCGGGAGTGGGAAAGGTTGTGACCGTTGATTCAAGTTTTTGGTGCCTGCCAAGCAGGGGAGTCACTCCTTGACTCCAAGGGAGATTCTTCCGTCTTCCAAAGGTAGTGGAATGTCGAAGGGCCAGGATTCTTCTTGTAATGCGTTGTCCATGGATATCTAACTTGCAATGGCAAGGGTTCCCTATCTTATACTAAAATACAGGGAGGGACTAGCTCTATGACCACTCCTCTGGGAGGGTCAGGGTAGGGGGTGGTTACACCCACTTCCCTTTGTCCAGTTTCGCGCCAGAGCAGGGACAGGTAGCCCCTGAACCGGTTTGAGCTGGCATATGCACAGAGGAGCCTACTGCTCCCCCAGTGCAGGACTTCAAAGCACTCTAGGAGTGCACCCACCCAGCCCCAATACACTAAATCCTGTCTGGAGGGTGGTGACATCTCCCTGTGACAGGATGCCTATTGTTGGGCCTCCTCCACTGCGAGTTTCAGTCAGCAGCAGGAGGACAGCCCAGTGTCTGTGCTGGTGGCATCCATTTTGTGATGCCAGGGCTCTTTCAGATTTCTAGCGTGTTACCACAGTAGGTACATGTCGTCCCCTCTAGAAGGGTGGGATCATACTCCCACACCAGTTACTGGTGTGGGGGTATGATTCCAAGTTGTTTGACACCAAACACAACATGTTTTGATGCAGTCATTCCAAAGTTAGCATTTACCGGGAGGTTATAATGCACTTAAGAGTATATGGTTTAACTGCATCCACAAACAGCCACAGGGAATAGACCCTGCCAGCTGCAGAGGGGCCCTGCTCAGGCAGAGACACCCCCTCACATTGTAAACCAAGCACCCTGCCCTCAGGATTGATAGGGCCTGCCTTAGGGGTGACTGATAGGTTTATATGTGTGTGTATGGTGAGATATAGGAACCTATACCTCAGTGAGGAGTGCTAACACTACCTCACCCAGGCTGCAGTAGCAGGTCTGTGGTGTCAGATTTAGTCTGCTTCCCAGGGGTGGCATAATACATGCTTCAGCCCCTGGTAGGCCTGTGAAGTACCTATGCCCTTGGTACCTAGGGTACCATATCCTAGGGGCTCATAAGGTACCACAGTATCCAATCACTAGTGCATCTAATATGCACTCCAAATTGTTTACAGAGAACAGAGAGACTGGGGCCCTGATTAGCAGGGACCCAGCCAGACTATAGCCAGAAACCAGTGTTAACATCAGAAAAAAAGTGGGGGCAACATAAATGCAGATCCTACTCTCCAACAGTGCCCCACCCGCCACAGTCTAAATAAGGCACAGTGTGGCATTTTAAGAGAAACTTCTTAACACAGGCATTTCGGTCTTTTTTTGAAGCAATACCTTGTTTAATATTTAAGGTGTTTACCCCTTGAAACATCAATATGAATTCTTGAGTTATTCAATTAAGATAAACACAGTTTTATGACAGTCAGACCCCAGTTCAGTGGCCACAAGTCAAGCAGGGGCTACTAGGCCTCAACTGTGGGAGCTGAGGTCTTGTGCCTCTCATGGCCCAGGGTCTGTCCTGCTATAGCTCTACAAACTGGGCAAAGTACAACACTGTCCTCTCCTGACTGTTTGAGGTAGCGATGGCGAGCAGTTACAGGCTTCTCAAGAAGGTAGCAGCGGAGTGCTGGAGCTCAGAGCTCAAAAATCACCCAACTACCCCATAAGAGAATATCCACCCCAGTTCTTATCTTTTCAAGAAAGAAAGCTCTTTGTTTCACAATAGAACATAATACTAGACACTATTAATATCAGAAAACAAATTAGTGGTACTCGCACTCTGTGGGTCAGTGATACGACTCCTACTCTCACACCCTCACCCTCCAGTCCTGGCTCTCTCTTTCCCAGTTCTGGGTGGTCTCCCCTTCCCCACAGGGCCAACAGTAGTAGTGTGAATGTGTGTCATGTACTGTCACAATCACCACCAAGTAGGGTGTGCACACAGTCTCAACAAGTCCCTTACCGCTTGAACTATTCCTCTCTGGTATGCTTCAACAGCTTGGACCGTTGAGCATATCCGCACACTTCAACTCAGTGGTGCACTGGCTAGCTGTTCTTCACATTTCCAACCTCAGGTGTTGGAGCCGTGCATGATGGTGCGCCCACTACAGATCTTTTTAGTGAGCAAGGGAAGGAAGAGACAGTCCTGATGGGGCACGGTCCTGACCAGACCATCAGTGAGTACCTTAGAAATTGGGATTTTGGCAATAGGCCCCTACTGGGGCTGGCTGGTCCTCGATGAGGCCCCAATTGTGCAGATGGAGGCCCATCAGGCTGTTCATGAGTTTGGTAGTTGTCGCCCTATACAGGCCATAATTTGCAGACCTTGCATACCTCTCACACCTTGACAGTTGTGGCCACATATGGTCAATCAGCTCTTGAGCAGGTGTGCCCATGCGCAGGCCAATCTTCAGCTGGGCAGCTGTAGTCACACACACAAGCCGATCACAACGTGCAATCACAGTCTCAACTCTGCCTCTGAAATTGTGGTTGGAGTTGTGTCACCTGCCAAGAATTGGGTAGCAGAGTCTATCCAATAGATTGCTCTCCAACAGTCTACTCTTCTGTGTGCCCTACAGTCACTGGTAACATTATTCACCGAACTCATGCCAGGACAAACACTCCTTCTGCAGGGTTTGGAGGCTTCTTACCTCTAAGCAGAAAGTCAGTCATCAGGATAGGTGTACAGCTCCTCTAGCAAGATATTCAAGCGTCGGGTGATTTCTCCTCACCTTTGGGCAACTGACTGTCGGGCAGACCCCAGCTCTGGTTTCACACCAGTCCTCTGACTACTCCGCAGTGCACTCCCTTCCTTGGCCATAGAGAACTTGGAACTGGAAAAACAAGTGTGGTAATGGGGTACCACTCTCATACACAACTAGCAGAAACATGTATATCCACTGTAGAAAACTTACAGCAGTTTAGGACGGTTCTCCTTTTGAGGGACCTTATCAGGCTAGACTGTGGCCACAGCCTTTGTGTAGAGTGATGCTTCTTACAGTAGTGCGGTCTCCAAACTGGGGTACCCACAGCAGAGGCAAAAAGAGATGTAAGGTTTCTGCACTTGACTGTCAACAGCCAAATTAAGGAATAATTAGAGACAGACAAGGCCAGGCCTTACCTATATATTTTGAACCTTGTAGCTGGGGGGGTCTACCACTACAATCAACTAAATGGCAGTATTAAGTAAGTTTAATCAGCAGCTCGTTGAAAAACAAAAGGCCGAATTGAATACCAAAAGAAGCCCTGTCTCCATTCACCTCACTGCAGGGTCTATTTCTCCTACCTTCAGGTACAGGAACGTGAAAAATACACTTCCACTCTCTGGGAATACAACCCTCACCTTCCTCTTGTACAAAGCCAGGACTGGATTTCCAAAATAGTTCACAGTGGCCCCAATTTCCCTGGTTCATTCACATACACCATGCAGACTACACATATCAACATTTCTAACATGCTCTCTGGATGTTAGCTCAAGGAACTGGATAGGCACATAGAAGCAGAACTTTACATGAGCTAGTAGGAATCCACTCCAGTGAGTCAGATAAAAAGTTCTGATCGCACCATGAATTCTCAAAACACATATGCCGCTACCACAACTCTGTGGCCCGTTTACAAGTTGCATGGAGCGCTATCCCTAGGGGGAATACAGCTTCGATCAGCTACAAGTTTTGCGTTGTCCGTACCCGTAATAATTAGGTCCTCAAATCTCCTAAGACACCAAACCCATACACATCAGAGGAACTGTGGAGGCTGTATGCAGCTGCTGTGCCTGACCACCACCCAACTGCATAGTTCAGTACAGGGGAGCAGAAGAAGCTCGCTGAGATGAAGAAAGATAATACATCCCTTCCCACCGTTCCACAGCCCACTTCCGCCTGCCCACATGCACGAGAAAAAGCCCATAGAGCATTTGTCACCTACTCCAAGTAGGAGATGTGGATCAATTGAATTTCCCCTCAAAGATATTTCATAGTCCCCATGTTATTCCCCACTCTGGGGGAAAACTTGCAATCCCTGTTATTGCATGAGGAGATACTATCCAGTATCTTAAATGTTAGCCCCAGTATCTTCCCATTGAGACCTTGTGATAAAGGGGGAACTAATGATGGGGTGCTAAATCTGTGACGGGGAAAAAGGTACACTGTGAGTAAATTAAGGCACCAGACGCACACAGTCGAGCACTCAGGATAGGGAAACATGTCTGTACACTATGCATGGCACATTCCTGATCAGATAATAACAATATAATTTTAAGTGGAAAACCTATGTTAAGTGACATCATGGTTAAGCCATTAAACTAAAAAGCTCTGAAACTGACAAGTAACGGTAAAAAAGGAACCCACCATAACATCACACTTTTTGGTTGTTTTTCAGTATAGAATCACTGTGCATGATTCTTTACTGAGAAACAATGAAAAAGTGTGATGTTATGGTTGTTTTCTTTTTTACCGCTACGTATCAGTTACAGAGCTTTTGTTAACATTATGAACATTACTACATGAAAACAAAAACACTCCACTGTGCAACACTGTATTTTTTACCTATGTTTGGCTAATTAGGCACCAACTAGGCCTCGCTTCCGTCTTGTTTTCTGTCACAGCCATGATGTTTGTTTTCATTTCTCCTCTCACCGCACAGTCATAATGTGCACTGTTAAAATGTTCTATATTGACCACCACTGAAAAAGCCTTTCACAAAATTAAAGGCTCTTCCTGAAGGCCTCCATTTGTGTTACATTTGGGTAACTGGAAGTGTACTGCCATACCCAATGACATTAGGTTAGAGTAAGGCACATTAATATTCAATTAGGGGATAGTGCCAGGATGGTAGCAATAGATGACAATGTATAATTCGGTGTATGGATTCTAATAGCTTTGCTCACCATGTGCGATTTCCATTGGCTTATATTGTGAATTTCTCTATAAAATGGTACATTTGGGATGTGAGTCAGTCTTCTAATTCCCCTGCTCTAGAGACAGAAACCTTGTCGGTTTATCTAAAACATCAGCCTTAAAAAAAATTCCCTCTGAATCTTGACGTCAGGTCATGCTCTCTCCTTCATTTGATTGAGCCTTACACTGATTCCCGATATTGAATTGATATGCATTTTTGTAATTTACCTTGAATTATTTAAATAAACCTTTATGGTTTACAATTTACTTCCGACACCAGAGAGGCTATTTCCTTGTAATGTTAATTATTTCATATGTGTTTGGGTGCCCTTTAGGGACAAATTGCCTAATGGATGTTTAAGGCTCAACACATTCCTCGATCCTGCGTAGGTGTTTTATCTTGTTATGAACAAGAATCGACACTTCTGGTTGCCAACTGTAGCAAAGACTGCCAGAATAAAAATCATCTTTCTTTGAGACAGCAACTGAACGTCAGGAGGTTTGGATCCGAGAGCAATGAGATCAAATTAAAGTATTGTTCCAGAAATCTATGATTGTTTATTTATATTCCAAACAGTACTGCAGAGAGATACACCAAACAACAGAAGGATTCCAAGTTAGACCAGACAACATCCTCCTGCAATTTTAGGTTAAAACATCTATTTAGAAGTTTTTGTATTACACTTGAGCAAATATCCCTATGGAAATTTCTGTTTCAGCTAGATCACATTAACTTTGTGCCTCTACTTGATAAATGTGCACAAAACGGGCAATCATATCTCTCACCCACGGGTGTGGCAAGCTTCATCATCGGGTATTTGCTCCTCATCCAGGACATGAATTGTGCCAGAGGTGGGCTCGCTTCTGTTCGATGTTCTTTTTCTCAAATCTCTTTCTTGGTTGTGCTGTTATTTTAGGACCACGTGTAAATAGTATTATTTTGTTGTTTTGGTGATTGATTTTACCATTTTTTGCAAGGGACCTGAATAATTAAAATTAAACTAAGGTCAATTAATACCCTACTTTTATTTCTGCCATCCTTCAGCCACTAAAAAGTAAGACAGTTCTTTATGGCCCTTGATGTCTTATGTGTCGACATGTTCTTGCCTCGTCTCAGGTGCCTACCTGGGTCAGGGGCAATTCTTCAGTACAAGAGGTTGGTTTAGCCCCTACTTTATTTTGCCTTTTTATCAACGGTCTTATTGACCACCTTAAAACAATTGAGGACAATGATGCCCCCTAGCTAGTTCGGGGAGGGTCCCTGCGCTGATGTTCACAGATGATACCCTGCTACTCTCAAAAACACCAATGGGTATCCAGCGCACTTTAGATGGCTTTGCCAACTTCTGCAAATTACGAGGGCTAGAGAACAACCTAACAAAAACCAAATACATGGTCTTTAACCCCCCTCACACGACCCGTCCAAACCCTTCTTTACATGGTATTCCACTGGAAAGAGTGAAGATATTTGATTATCTGGGAGTTACCCTGTCAGAGCATTTTGAATGGGGTCCACAATTGGACAAAGCAAGACTAAGGCTAATCCAGACAGTGGGCGGTATAATGAAATTGTAGAGAACCTCAGTTTTTAAACCAGACGCCCCTGTGGTGGAGATTTACAAAGCGCAAGCAAGGGGTGCCATATTATACGGGGTGGAGTTGTGGGGGCACTGCCCTACCACTAATCTGATGAAGGTGGAGAACAACTTTATGCATCAGCTCATAGGCCTACCCCGTAGCACCCCCCTCATTCCCCTTTGCATGGACTTGGGCATTAGGCCCCTTGATGAAGAAATTGCCCTGAGACCTCTAACTTTCTGGCGGAGGATATGGGTGACCCCAGAGCTATCCGCCTATAGGGCGAGCTAACTGAGCTCTTATCCATTTGTACTGTCAAGAAAATTCCATGGCTGTGGCACATAAGGGAGCTTGCCTTTAAGCTAGGCAAGCCGGATCTCTGAAAAACACCCGAGACATCATGTGCCACGCTTTCTAGGCTGGAACTAGTTAACTGCTATAGATTAGCCAAACTAGTGTCTATCCAAGAAAGTGCCTGTTGTGGTCGTTTGACAGCAGAATTTTTGCATGTAAAAGATGTATTCAGCAAAGAAAACTTTCTGGATTTTATTCAACCTCCACTGGCCAGGAAATTGTATGTGCAACTTAGACTAGGGACTCTCCCATTATTAGCGCACACCAGCAAATGGGTGAAAGATCAAACGGGTGACTGTCCTGAATGTAAATATAAGGAGGAATCTGAACTGCATGTCCTGCTCCTCTGTCCTGCTTATCGGCTGCCGCGCACGCGTTGGATAATCCAACTATGCAAGAATTTGGGATTTGTGCGCAACATCGAGGCCTACAGAGTTTTAAAGTATGCCACCCACCCACCTATTGTTTTTGCTGTATCTCGATTCCTAAACTGCCAGTGACACATTAAACGGGCCTGTTTAAAGTAGCTTCTACGGGGAATACCAACTGTATTGAACTCGCATAGGTCGAGCAATTCTGTCCCCATGCTCTGGGCTCTGCACCTTAGTCCTACAGTTTTATCTTTTGCAAAATTTTAGACTGCAGCTTATCCCTCGATGGTTGTTTTTCTTCTGTTTTTAATAGGTTGATGATAGTATTATGTATAATTTCACATCCCTGCTGCACTTTTACGTACTGTGTGTTTTGTCCTTTTCATTTTCGGGATGATCACTGCATTAGAAGATGATAGTGTGTTATCCTAATTTTTAACCACAAGTGTATATCATTTGCTTTTATTTGTTTGTACTTTTATGGCCCTAGAGGCCGAAACAAAGTTAATAAATGGAATGGAATTAACTTTGTGCCTCTAACTTGATAAATGTGCACAAAACGGGCAATCATATCTCTCACCCACGGGTGTGGCAAGCTTCATCATCGGGTATTTGCTGCTCATCCAGGACATGAATTGTGCCAGAGGTGGGCTCGCTTCTGTTCCATTTTCTTTTTCTCCAATATCTTTCTTGGTTGTGCTGTTATTTTAGGACCACGTGTAAATAGTATTATTTTGTTGTTTTGGTGATTTATTTTACCTTTTTTTGGAAGGGACCTGAATAATTAAAATTAAACTAAGGTCAATTAATACCCTACTTTTATTTGTGCCTTCCTTCAGCCACAAAAAAAGTAAGACTGTTCTTTATGGCCCTTGATGTCTTATGTGTCGACATGTTCTTGCCTCTCAGGTGCCTACCTGGGTCAGGGGCAATTCTTCAGTGCAAGAGGTCCCTAGTGCCTAAACTCTCATAAAAACCCATAAACACTTTTCTCCACATTTTCCTGGAGGTCGATCAAAAGAGGACTCAGTTATTATCTATGAAAAATGCTTTCCCTACTATTCAAAACTTAAGCATAATCACAGAAGAGTTATTGCTCTTTTTTAATTATACATGCCATAATATCTACTAAATGTCAGTTGTCCAGTGAAATGTTTTATTAAGCATCAGAGCAATAATTAGCTAATAGTCTTATGTAATACCAAAATACATCACACAACCTCTTAAATATGTCCCAGTCGAGGTTTTCATCAAACTAAAGGCCATGTTATTTCACTAACAGAAACTTTTACCTCTATGTCCCAGTCATTAATAGTGAGACATGAAATCTCCAGGAAGATGCTAAAATGCAGTCTCAACTAACCCTTGAGGGTTGCTCTAAATGATCAAGTATTCTCAGCATTCTCTTGTTTTTTCTGTCTGTGACTGAGACAAGGAACTTTGGAATATCTGCTGGTACGGAGTCTCGAACTCTGGTGACGGGTGTTCTTCCTGTGCTGAACTCAGGGTCACCTAGTCATTCTCAAGTACGTACCTGCACTCATATATGGCCGCTCCTGGTCCATGCTAACCAGTTGAAGGGGGACATGTTTGGCTCTAATGCTGGTCTAGCTTCTGCTTCACTCACCTGTGGCCTCCAAGTAGTCCAAGTGCTTTTTTTTATAAAGTACACTTCTCTGCCTTGGATTCTGACACATTCCTATCCCTTGGATCTATTCTAGATTGGGCAGAACGTAGCCTTCATCTATGGCCATCACGCCTTATTGCAGATTGTGGCTGTTGGCATGGTTCTCCTGTTTGAGTGGGGTACTGGCTTTAAACCATGATCTAATGTTTCCAAGAGTTACAGGGTGCTAGTAGATTCTTATCTCCTTGTCACAGGTCATTAACTGGAAGCAGGCCATTTCTTTCTGGTTGCAGGTGTTGGTACTCTCTATCTCCCCATATTCTCCCCGTATTCTGGCGATTATGACACCAGTCATTATAGTAGTTGCCTCTATTCTTCCTGTTGACCCATAGGCAGGGGGACCTATTCACAATGGCAAATTTACACAGGTAAATCTACACATGTAAGTTTACTCACACACTTTTGAGTAACTTTACTACTTAGGACTATTGACCATTTCCGACTGTGAAGTTACTCAAAAATGTAGACTTATATCTCTAAACTCCCTGAAATAGGGGGTGGAGTTAGTAACAACTTCAATATAACTGTAACGTTACTTCAAGTAGTGACTTTGAGACTGAATTTGATGCAATGCTGAGGATGCCGAAGCCCATTCTGTGCATTGTATGGATCTCTGTCCTGTTTGATCATTCGAGATGGTCTCTGTTGCCTTCTTTGGCAAGCATGGAATGCCTGACTCCATGTCCATGGGTTTAGTTGTGCTATTGCTGGATTCTTAATCATGCCAACAGTTTTCTATTTTGTTTTCCTCCTCTGCAAGAGTTTCTTTATCTAGTTGAGCAGGCTGTGCTAAGTCTTCCACTCCTCCTTGAATGCCTTCCCATGTCCTACTGTCACCAGATCTGTATGCTGTTGAGTTGGATCCATGTTTCTGGGCTCCAATTATCCTAGAGACTCTTTTGCATCTGCCTCTGGTTTGGTGCTCCCTTACTTTGTCTCACTCATGTCTGGGGACTTGTGAGATGACTGTATCAGACATGGATTTTCATCACACCTTCAGGTTGCCCTTTTCACAATTTCCCATGTTTCAGGTACTTCAGTTGTTTTCAGGGAATTAAAGTATTTTTGGTGGTTCCCTCAGGCCTGCTACTCTCCTTTTCCTTCCCAAGGTTCCAACATCAGTCTTGGTGGCTGCTCCTGCTACCTTCAACTTTCCTATTTCCTTTTCAGTTTGGCAGTAGGACATTGTAGTTGCTGAAACAGCTGGGGTTTTCTGCTTTGTTGACCTTCTGCTCACATTTAGGAGGGTTTGTCTATTATGTTACCAGGACATTTCTGTTTCTCCTTGGTTCCTTCAGGCAATGTTCTGAGCCTCTCAGATTCCTTGTTGCTACTGGAGCAATGTGCACCTTTTTTGTCTTTTGTAGTCTTTCTTCTTAACCTCAACTAGTACATCACCTTTTTTCCTACCTGGGACTTTCTGTGGTCTTCTTCACATCCTCAACCATTATAGATCTGCATTCTGACATTGGTGATAGTCTTTGGTTGCTGTCTCATCAACTGGCTGGGTTGGTGAGCTTCAGGCGGTTTTGTCAGGCCCCATTATCTGCAAGTTCTTTTTTGGTTCTGCTTCATTGGTACCTTTCCTCTAACTGTGGGGTTTCAGGTTCCCCCTCCTCCCCTCAGAGTGCACACTTATTTTCCTTTGTTGTTTGCAGGACTTTCATTATGAATTCAACTCCTCTCAGTCTTTCCAAATTTGAACATTTCATTGCTAGTAAATGGCAGAGCTAGATTGTCTCACTAATTCTTATCTATCTTTTGCTTATTTGTTTCACCTCCATGGCTTTGGTCTTGCTCCCATCATGGCTTCAGGGTTGGCCTGCAGGTGTTGGAAACTTCCTGGCCTGAGGTAGAGTGTATTCCTCTGTCTGGGTTTTATGATGGAGCCACTCAGTCTTCCTTTGCTGGTTTCTGTTTGACTAGGTAAACAAGGCATTAACACCTTAGGAATGTTCCTATCATATTGCCTTATGTTTACAGTAGCTGTCCCTTAAAAGAAGAAATATGAAACACATTTTTCTAAATATTGCCATATTTTCCTTTGGGTGATTAACTTCTCTTTTCTTCTGCTGGAAGCACTGCATTGAGGAGGGTTGTGTGTGAAGTTATTGTCACTTACACAACCTTTCCCTTTTTCTCTACTTTAGCAGATCATCTTGCTTCTGTAATTAAAATAAACACTTCCAGTTCACTCACAACACTCACATCCACCCTAACATATGCCTCTTCACACTCACTCACTCACTTTCTTTTTTTTTTTTAAATATATTTTTATTTTTGTTGTGCGAAAACAAGAACCAAAAGAAAGCATAATAAAATCAGGTACAGTCGTACAATGCCATTCATATACCGTCCAGATTCTCCAAGTCCCACCCAATCACCCAACTTTGTGGTAATATCTCATGCTTCTTCCCCTTCTGGGCTGTCAGGAAACAAGAGAACCAGTACTCATTGTTAGGGATGAAGGAGGAACTCCCAAAAGGCCCGTTAACCATCACCCAACCCCCCATCGAACCCATAGTATGTCCTCCATTTGCCCCATACCCTGCGGAACTTCTTTGGGCAGCCTCATGCCTTGTCGGTGACTCTTTCTGCTGCCATATACATGTTCATTCCCCCCTTCCACTCTCGGAGCTGGGGTGCCAGTGCCGCTCCCCATGTTCGTGCTACATCCCGTTTCGCCACCACCAGAGCTAGCATAGCGATTCACACTCACTTTCTTGACCCATAACATTCTCCTCCTCTTCCTAGGTTAACCTAGACATCCAATCAGCATGAGTGCTTTTCCTTCCTGGAATGCATTCCAATTTATATTGGTAAGCCTGTAATTTAGCAGCTTACCCAAACCAATCTCTCGTTTAACACGCGGAAATCACCTGGAGACAGCATGTTCACCAAAGACTTGTGGTTTATCCTTACAGCGACCTTTGTCCCCCACAAAAAACATTTTAAATGTTCAGCACCCTAAACACAATAAAGCTCTCTTTCAAGTATGGAACAATTACGTTATGAACTGTACGATACAATCCCCTCCGTTCCTCAGTCATATTGCGTGAATATCGCTCTTACACCACAATTACTTCCATCCACGCTTAATGGCGCACTCTTTCCCAATAGAACATGGTTTCATAGATGGCACCTGAGAAATTTCTTTCTTAAGTACTATAAAAGTAAAATCTTTGCCCTTGCTCCAACAAAACTTTGCATTTGTAACAGGCTTTTAAAGGCTCAACATTATCAGCAAAGGTCCCAACAAATTTAGTGTAGAATTCAGTTAATGCCAATGGTTATTATTCTTTCTTTTCTTTACTCTAGGTCACTGATGCTTCCACAGCAGCAACAGCATGAGTCATCCTCAGTTTAATGCTATGGCTGATTATGCAGTGTCCAAGGTACCCCACTCCCTTTCTTCTGGATTTTTTGGATACCTCCAAAATCAAACACATCTTATCCAGAATGGTAAAGACATTCTCCAGATCAGTCATGTTCTTCCTGGTCTTTGCTGTGGACCTGAAGGCAGTCCTGAAAAACCACACCTCTGTCCACTCCATCTAATTTCTCCTTCATGAGACGTTGAGCAATGAGGCAGTGATAGCCAACCCAAAAGTCATGCTACAGTACTGCCACATTCCTTTAACTGTGACAAAAAGCTGTAATGTGCTTTGGTTCTTTTGCTAAAAGAGCACTATTGAGGTCTAGCATGGAAAAGATATTTCTTCCCACCAGACCTGACACACTATCTCCTGTTAATTGAGCAAGGGGTAAGAATCAACCTAGATGGACTCAGTTATCAAATGTAGATATATGCATAACCTTCATTCCTGAATGCTTTAAAGAAATCCCTACTGTAGAAATCCACTGTGAAAACTCATTTTGCTCAATAATCTTGTTATCAAAGAAATTGTTCAATATTTCTTTCGGCGTTCCTTTTACACAGATGCGCCAGGTTTAAAATGCTATTTACTGTGATTGTTTAGTGACCACCCAAGAACACCAGTGTACACATATCTGAAAACAGGGAACAACACAATCCATAGAGAAGCAACAATCATAACAAATCCTGTCAACAAGTCACAGGCAGTAGGTGCTAAAGGACTTCTTATATATATATATACCTAAAACCCCCACAAAAATCCACAAAAAAGTGTATGGTTATCCATATCAAAAATATCCAGCAACATTCATAAAGGAGGGCATCTAGCATCACTCAGCTTTGAAATGTGTACCCTTCAATCCTCTAATGAACTCTATCAATCACATGTTATCTTGTGAACATAACCCAGAAGTGGTGTGACCCCACTCGCTAAGTCTCAACTTACATATGTATCTTGACAAAGGTGATTAAAATATTTCATCATAAAATAATAGTTATATTTAATTATATAATTATTATCTTTAAATTAAATGTACATATTTTTTTTAAAAAGTTTAAATGAATTAATTTATTTTAACATTATTTCCTATGGGGTTCTATGTCACTGCTTTCATTCTTTTCAATGGGAAGGTGTTGCAGTACTAGTGTTGCATTATCAGTGGATGGTAGGTGTGATGCTGGACTTACTCCGGCTCTTTAGTTCGGGTACGTTTACTACTGTTTTGGGTCCTTGTCGACTGTTGTAAATTTAGAAAGGCAGTTTGGGCAATAAGCAATCGGTTTACTCCTTTGTGGGTGTGTGTCTGTCCCTCGTTAAACCCTAATTCTGTCCCTCCCTAAACCCTAATTAGCCCTCCTTAAATCCCTCTTTACTCCTACCTAACTCCTTCCTAAGTCTTCCCTAAACCCCTACCATTTCGCAGTAGTTATGCACTAGTATCCAGTCACTCCCCCTGTTCCCTCCCTCATTTACTACTCAGTAGTAAATTTACATGTGTGAAGATCTCCCAACAGAAAATATAGCACCCGTGGAGGTGGTGATTTCAAGCTGTAGGTTTGTGAATTTCATTTAGGAGTAAGTAAGTAGTACAACTGTAGTACTGCCTTATTTACCACAAAATGCAGTTTGTGACTGAGGCCCTATGTTTTTGTTGGTATTCATAGCTGTATGAGAGTGATGTATTAACTGGGGTGAATGTAAATCCACCACAAGTATAAAAATCACATTAGGTCCAGTCAAATGTTTCAGTAATTGAAACATTAGATCAACCACTGGTAGCTATGGCAAAGAGCAGACAGAGAGAATATAAGTAAGTACTAAAACAATTTTTAAAGTCAAAGACACAACACATTGAAAATCCCACTCCAATTTCTAAAAACAGAGAAACATTTAATAAGAAAAATGACACCAAATCAACAAAAATCCAATGAGGGGAACCGGAGATATGTTTTTTAAAAGGATTACGTTGGAAAAAGAATCAAGAAAAATAAAGTACCCAATGTAAATTAGTGGACGCAGGAGACCAGGACCAAGATGTAATTTCAGGATGATCACGAAGGAGCCCGGGTTGGATACACCAAGTGGATTGGTCATGATGAAAGTCTGGAAGTCTAAATGTTTAAAAGGTTTCTAAGTGCAGTTCAGAGAGGGACTTTGTATTTTTTTTAAGAAAACTGTTGGAATTTCTCCTAAGTCCCAACACAGAAAGAGACTTAATCACTTTTTGAGTAGAAAAATCATCTCTGGGCTGGTCGTCGCTAAAACTGTAGCCACCACTGTGGAACTGAAGGTTGGTTACCTGAAGCAGGTTGGTCCCACTGGAGTGCTGGTGCTTTAGAGATTTGTCACTAAAAAATTTCAAGTCGTAGTCCAGAATAGGACCTAGTGCCTGAATATGAGTTTGGCGGTCTGACCGCCGCAGCGGCAGTCTCCTGCCTGCTGTATTACGAGATTCCCGATGGGCCGGTGGTGTTGTTTCTGACAACTGTGTCTATTTATTCATATGTGTCGATGCAGGTGTGTTTTTTTTTACTGCAGTGTACACATATGTAAGACACATGTGGAAAAATACCTACTACCAGTACTTTACTATCGCTGGAGTCTGGACAATTTGTGCCCAGTCCAGTCAATGGGTAAATAGCACAAAACATACTTACCTATATTTCGGCACCACCAGGGTCATTTTCTTTCGGGTCAGGATGCTGCTGTGAAGGGGGTCTCGGGGAAGGTATCCACGTCAGTGACTGAATGGAGGAAACGGAAATGGGTGAGTATGCACCTCAAATCCTTCGATTCGGCCGACGTGAAGTAGGCGGTCCCTCCACCATGGTCAGCTCGTTGGAAGGCCAACTCGTAATTTTGATGGAGGTGAACACCTCTGTACCATCCTATGACAGTTGCTTTTCTCCAATGGCTGGCAGTGCCAGTGGTCTCTTTTTCAGAAAACTGCTAAACTCCTAATACGGCAGTCGTGCCGCATAGTCAGCGGCGGTTAATCCGACACCACCACAACGGCGGTCTTGGGACCCCCAAGCTCGTAATTAGGTCTTAGTCGTATTTTCAGAGGTGCAGGGACATTTGAGCAAGATTAAGCTGAAATCCAATTAGAAGCCGTGGATCTGCTGATCAGGTACTTATTCTTGGGGGATCTGTGAAGCTCTGGTACTCTGGAGGAAAAGTTTTTAAAAGTTTCCAACCATTCTTCTGGTGCCCAAACAACCCCAGGAGTACACTTCTAAATCTCCCATGACATCAGGGGGAACACTTAGAGACTTTCAAGATTTCAGGCAGAGGTCAACAGCAGGATCCAGTCCAGGTTCAGTTCCAGTTGACACTGGTCAGCTTGGCACTTTAGGGAAAATGCTTCCTGCAGCTTGTTGTGTCCCTGTACCCACACAGGTCAGTCAACTGACCCTTGGAGTCCACTTCTTTGTCCTGGGTACAAGTGGGAGTAGGTCCAGCCCTTCAGGTCCCCTCACAGAGCTCAAAGAGCAGGTGGAGTCCTTCTTCTGTTCTTCCACTGGTCCAGAGAGCATTCTAAGGGTGGTGCATTGGGGTACCATGTTTATGGTGGCACTAGCCAGTAGGTGGGAGTGACTCCTAAGCACTCACTAACCAATGCAGGAAAAGTTCCAGGGGACAACCTTACCCACTTCTTCAGTAGTTCCTGCTTGCCTTACTGCAAACAGGCCCAAAATGCCATGTGCCAGAGCAAAGCCAAGATATCAAAAATCTTCAGCCACATGAAACTTGGCTCTGAGAGTGGCAGGTGTGTATGGGATGGCACTATGGAAATCACCAGTATCCTCCCACATCTAACTCTAAAATCCCCTGGGAGACAAACGTCTTGTGGGACACAAGCAGTACTTCGGCAACCCGACAGGAGATACACAGGAATTGTGTTCTGGTCCCAGTCAAGGGCACAAACGTTTTACATGTGCCGCATGTAGACATGCCAGGTAGAATTTGAAGCGGGTGTGCTAACAGGAGAGGCAGAAGACCCCACCCCTAAGTTCCAACTGCTCTTAGATGAGTAATTCCTTCCCATTCAAGACAACCTGTCAATCAAAGTGGTCGATTGTCTATTTCTTGGGAGGCATTTCACACCTCATTAAGGTTACACACTTGATTGACAGTTGCTGGTATATATGAGCCTCCAGGCGCTTCAGGCAGGGAAAAAGTAACTTTCTACAAGTTACATTTCCTAAATATTCATTGAACATCCAAGTTCTCCACTGAATTGGATCTTTAATAAATATTAAAAAAGAGTGGTTGAATGTGTTTTCTAGCTGGTTTCAAACTTGAGATAGCAGAATTAATATTTTACTCTGTACTCAAGGTTTTTCATAGGAAAGCCAGGACATTTCACAGTGAAAATAACTTTTGGAGGATTGTAACTGCAGGGGCATATCAACATTATATTTCGACATGTTCCATTTTTAAATACCGTCCATCCTACCTTATGGGCTACAAGGCCAACCTTGAGAATGACTTTTTAATATTAAAAGGACATGTGTTACCCTCTGAAAAAGGTTATTTTGGCAGGTTTAAACTGCAGCAGTCAGGTTACACTGGGAGGCCAGAAGCCATGTTTTCCTTGACATGCTAGTGGATGGCACAATAAGTGCTACAGTCTGCAAATGACATTTAACCCTCCATGCCATGGATGTAGTTACTACACCATATACAGGAGACCGATGGCCTTACAGGAGACTTAACTATGCCAATCAGGAATTAGATGATTTTGATATGCTTTAGAGGTCAGAGCACATACACTGAGCACTGGAAAGCAGTTCCCCAGTGTTTAGAGTCTAATAGTCAGCAATAGAATCCAGGAAAAAATGTGTCTGACCATGCAAAAGGGCCATTTTCTCACAGTAGCTAAAACTCTGAAACGAGGCTTGGAGCACATATATCTACAGCCTTTAATCCATTTCAATACCAAAAGGTAAACCCAGTGGATCTCAAGACTAGATGTGCAAGGTAATCGACATGCCTCATCTCTACCCAAGCATTATGACACTGCCCTCTGCCTGGCAAGCATTTCAACACTCCGTTTACATCCAAATGTATTGCATGGGGAGCAGGAGCCAAGTTAGCTACTGGAGCATGTATGTATGTATAACATATTTGTAAAGCGCTCCAATCACCCAACGGGCATCCTGGCGCTATAATCCAACTAAACCTGTATAAACAGCGACAGGCTACTCTATCCTAGGAAACAGATGAGTTTTTAATTGTTTTTTGAAAGGTAGAAAGTCCCCAGCACATCTAAGCGACAGTGGGAGATTGTTCCACAGCTTAGATGCCATGTAGACAAACGAGCGTCCCCCCATCCGCTTCCTCCGGATTTTGGGGACCGTTACCAAGCTGGCTGACGCAGAGCGAAGAAGTCTGGCAGGGCTGTACCAAATGAACAACTCCTGTAAGGGGAGTGGTCCCAAACCATGTAAGGCCCGGAAGACCAAACACAGAGCTTTATATTCGACCCGCTGAGCAATAGGCAGCCAATGCAAATCTTTGAGGGCTGCAGATGATGAGTCAAACCGTCGGCGAGAGAGCGCTAGCTTGGCGGCAAAATTCTGGACCCGTTGCAGTTTGCCCAGTGCCGTGATGGGAGCCCCCAGAAGTAGTGCATTGCAGTAATCAAGTCTACTAAGAATGATACTACGCACTACTTCTGGTCTGGCATGGGCAGGGAGCAGAGGAAGAATCTTCCGTAGGGTACGTAGAAGCCCCATACAGGAAGACACTGTTTTGTCAATGAAACCCTCAAGTTGAAGGTTGGGTTCCATGGTCACACCCAGATTGCGAACCGAGCTTGCTGCTGCTACTGTGCCTTGAACAGAAGGGGGCCAAAAGTCTTGCGGTAGAGGACGTGAAACACGATCCGCTGAGCAATGCAACACCTCCGTCTTGGAGCTGTTAAATTGCAACGAGTTGTTACTTAGCCATGTTGCCGTGGAGACCATACAATGATGGAAGGCCTCCAATGACACCGCTTTCTCCCCCTCAAAGGAGAAGACGAGTTGGGTGTCATCAGCATAATTGGTAACCGTTATGCCAAAAGATTTGATTAATTGGACCAGGGGGCGGAGGTAAAGATTAAAAAGAATAGGGCTGATGGCTGAACCCTGGGGTACGCCCTGCCCAACCCTTCTGATGGTAGACTTGAAGGGAGGGAGGGCAATCACCTGATGTCTATTGGTCAAGTATGAAACAAGCCAATCTCGGGCCAGGCCCAACACCCCAGCCTCCTCTAACCTCCTGGTCAAGATGGCATGATTGACCGTATCGAACGCTGCCGACATGTCAAGCAGCACTAAAAAGGCTGCCTGACCATGATCGGCACACGAACGAAGGTCGCTCAAGACGGATACCAAAGCTGATTCGGTTCCATGGGCTGGTCTGAACCCAAACTGCGCTGCATCTAGATAATCATTAGCTTCCAGGAAATTGGATAGATGTCTTGTGACCAATTTCTCCAAGATCTTAATCGGGAACGGGAGCAATGAGATCGGTCTATAATTAGCAGGAGATAAGGGGTCCAGTGATTCCTTCTTCAACAGCGGAGAGACTACCGCAAGCTTCCAGCTGTCCGGGACCTGGGCAGAGCCTAAAGATTGACAGCAGATTGCATGGAGAGGAGGAAACAACTCCCGCCCAAACACCTTCCAGAACTTGTGCGATAGAACGTCTAGAGGTGAGCCTGAAGACACACTATTAGCTAAAGCCACAAATTCCGTAAAGGAAGGGGCGGGAAAACTATCCAGCCTTGCTCTTCCATCCTCCGCCTCCAGTGTAGACAAGGGAGTAATCACCGAGATGTTAGGATTCATTTTACTCAGGATGGTCGCAATCTTGTCTTCGAAGGCCGCAGCCAACGAATCACAAAGTGACTGAGAGGCAGGAATGGCGGTCGACGCACTAGCCGGTCGAGAAAGCTCATTAACCATTTTAAATAGGGCCTGAGCTTTATTAGAGGCTGACAACAAAGTCTCCTCAAGGAACCTTGCTTTTGCGCCTTTAATCTGGGTCTTATATGCTGCCAACTCACGCCTAAAGAGTAGCAGATCCGATGCCAAATAATGTTTCCGCCACTTTCTCTCTGCCCGTTTGCACTGGAGTTTTAGTTGGAGAAGCTCTCTCGAAAACCAAGGCATAGCAACCCTTTTCCTGTCTCGTCTTTTTCTTAATGGGGCCAACTTATCTAATGACGCCGTAATACGCTGAATGAAGATCTCATAGCTTTGCTCCACATTCTCATCCAGGTGGAAGGTATTCAGGAGCAGACTAGGAAGAGGTTCACTCCTCAGGAGCCTAGACCATTGTCTACCGATCTTGACATTTCCCCGGCTACAATACTTTGGGTGATTTTCCGGAAGGTCGGCCAAGAACAGAACTAAGGCATGGTCCGACCAACATTGTGGTAGGATATTTTCCACCCTTACCTGACCATGATTGGCATAGATCAGGTCCAGGGCATGGCCCTTCTGATGGGTTTTTGAGGCCACCAACTGCTCCAGGTTGATGTTACTACATGCCTGAGTGAGGCAAGAGTAAGCTGAGTCTGTTGGACCGCCTGGCCATAGATTAAAATCCCCCAGCACTATGAGTCTGGCGTGTGAATTAGATAGATCATAAATCAGGTCTGTAAGTTCGGACACAGCCGACATAGCACCGGCAGGGGGTCTATAGCACACAAGTACCGTAAAGAGTACACCCCCCTGTCCTTTCAATGAACAGCCCATCAGTTCGAGGTCCCTGATTTTCTTGATTTCTAACGGAGAGAAATCCAATGACTCTCTGTAAATAAGCCCTACACCTCCTCCTCTGGCCCCAATACGTGGGTTATGCCTAATCTTGTATCCTGGGGGACAGGCCTGCCCCAGTTCAACCCCACTATCTAGCCGTGTCCATGTTTCAGTCATGAACAAGGCGTCTAGGTCGTATTGTTCTATTAGGAGCGCAATCTCTACATGATGCCTACCTAAAGATCTCACGTTCAACAGACCACAAGTCAAAGACTGAGGTCTGTTGGTGGCAGTGAAGTGCTGACATTGTGCCAAATCAACAGGATTCAAAGCACACAGATCCTCTTTTGTATATATTATGCGCTTAGGTGGGGGTGACTCCACTGTCTCAGCCGCCAGCGCGCCCGGTGCGCGAACGGGCGCAAACGGGCTTACCTCTGGCGCACCTCCGGCGCGCCCACGGCGCGACCGCTGCGCGCCAACGCTGCGCGCTAGATCCTCCATTCCTCTTTATCACCGTGGAGCGCGGGAAGCCGCCTAAGTGAAAGTCTGGTACGCCAACCAAGATGGCGCCTAGTCCCCGGCCCGTTGGTCAGCCACTCACCTAAGATGGCGCCTAACGCCGCGATGTGTACCTCCCCGGAAGCCCTACACACTAAGTCCCACAAATGTGGGTGAAGTTCCAATTTATCGTGCAGGTAAGTCTCCCTAAACACCCTCCTACGCGGCTGCACCAATTAATATACTAGCGCAAACACATGCGCGAGTAAGTTAAAAAACGATAATTTAAAAGCTAAGTAGCAAAATAGCAAATAGCGCTGTGGCGTAAGTGCAGGTTCAAAAGGATCTACCTGCTTGTGGGAGAGATCGCCTTAAATACCCGAGCAGAGCAGGCAAGATGCGAAGCAGTGCGCGGGAAGCCGCCTAAGTGAAAGTCTGGTACGCCAACCAAGATGGCGCCTAGTCCCCGGCCCGTTGGTCAGCCACTCACCTAAGATGGCGCCTAACGCCGTGATGTGTACCTCCCCGGAAGCCCTACACACTAAGTCCCACAAATGTGGGTGAAGTTCCAATTTATCGTGCAGGTAAGTCTCCCTAAACACCCTCCTACGCGGCTGCACCAATTAATATACTAGCGCAAACACATGCATGTAGGCTATATTAATCATGCAATGCTAGCAGTGTACACAGCTTAACAGAAACTCATACAAGCCACAAGAGCATATCAACTTGACAACACACACATAAAAGCCCATTATGTATGAAAGCTAACACCTATGCAAAAGAGCTGACTGATGCAGCAGGCCTTGGCGCAGGAAACACAAATGTGAGCATGTGCAGTTTGAGAACAACATTGATCTTAGCAAAACCAAACCCCACATAGTTCCATTGCCTACAAGTTGTCAGGGTGGGTACTAAAAGGTAAAGAAAGCTCTAATAGGAGCAAGCTCTTTAAATTTTCTGGTTGATGTGGCCAGCAAAATGTCGTCAAAGGCCTGCTGAAGGTCAAGGATTTCTTTGCCTTGCCACAGCACCATTGCAGGTGACACTACAGTTCCAAGGTGACATACGCTGGCTGATCTAGGTCTTGCTTTGCAGAACTGCTTACTGTGAACATGCCGCCCCTGTCCAGTGGGCTTTTTACTATTTCAGCAGACAAATGCAGTCCACTGTCCCAGTCTAGGTTCGGAGAGTCTAAGATTCCAGCAGTTGAGGCACCTGTCCAGCCTATTTTGTCCCTTGTATACCAACCTTGCTTTCTGCCTACCCATATGCATGTGTGAAGTTTGCACTGCAGCTGCCTACCCGCACTGAACCTATTCAGTTATCCAAGGGAAGCTTGCACTGTCAATGCCCATGTGATACCTGGCATGCATGGGTGTGTGCTTACCTGTTGTGTTTCTTCTACTTGTGCTATACCCTTTTTGGGGATTGTAGCTTGCATTCTGCTCATTTATCTTATATTTTATCTAATTTTACACAAGTTAATTGTTCAGATAGTTTTATTACAAGTGTAAGACCCCTTTCAGGGGTTGTCATTGAGCAAGCAGGGGCTACTGTACCTTAACTGTGGGGGTTCAGGTTGTTTGTCTCAGATGCCCCTACTATGGTTATGCAAACTAGGCCAAGTACAGCCCTTCCCACACTTAACTCTCAGGTTAGCAAGGGCGAGCATTCACTGGATTGTCAAGGAGGCAGTGTGGGGCACAGAACTCAGAAATCAATCAACAACCCAATAAACTGAATGCCCATCCCAATACTTGTCTTTTAGAAAAGAAAGTACTTTATTACTCAAAGATACTGAATACTTCACACTAATAGCAGATGAAACAATTTAGTGTCTCTGCACTATCTTGGCAGGTCTCATGCCCACCCTGCTCCCTCACTGTCCCCACTTTTCACAGGTTCTTTACCCCGTTCTGAGTGGTTCCCTATAAATCTAGGGGATAACAATATGAATCAGGCAATAGTGCAGTTTAAATCACACCAAAACAGTATGTGTATGCAGTCTTGTTAGCCTAGTACCCGCTCACGAAAAGTGGGAGGCAGCAGTCCTGATGTGCCGTGGTCTGGCCTGGACCAACAGTAAGTGTTCTGGGCCTGGCGAGGGGTCCACACTTGGGCAGCAGGTTCATGACAAAGTCCTTGACACAGCCTGGCAACGCATGGCAGAAGCATTGCATTTGTGGGTTAATCACGAATTTAGGTGATGCACCCTACATGGGCTAGTCACTCCTTCAGTAGTTGTAGCTCTCCATGAACCAGTCACAACTTCAACAGCTGCAGCCCCAGACCAACTGATCACAACTTTGGCAGTTACAGCCCCATGTTGGCTAATCACAACACACAATTCTTAGTGGCCTCAGCAATTATACTATAGTGAAGTTGCAGTTCCCACCTGGACCAGAAAGGAAAAAGTGTGGAGGCCCCTCTGTACCAGGTTCCTCCTGGATCTCTCTACAGCCCTTTGCTCCTCTGGGCAACCCACACTAAAAGGTGATGTGCTTGCATCTTGCTACTTCCTGGACAGTCCGTCCTTCTGCAGGGTAAGCAGTCTCCTTCCTTCTCCCAGCAAGAAGCAGCCTTCTAGATGCTTCAGGACAGATATATAGCTTCCAGCAAGACATACAGCTTTCAGGTGATGGCCCCTTCCTATGGAAGACTGGCTGTCAGGCAGACACCAGCCCTGGGTACACAGCAGCCCTCTGAGTAGTCAGGGCTGGAACACTCCTCTCCTTGGCCATTGAGACTCAGAACTAGAATAATAAGTGAGAGTACTTGGGTGCCACTTTTATACACAACTTGAAGACAGAAGATGTGGTTCCATTGTCTGAAACAGTAAAACCAGGGTGGTTCTCCTTTCAAGTGCCATCTCCAGGCTGTTCTGCAGACACATTCTTTGCATGCTATGGTACTCCTTACAGCAGGGTCGCATCCATCCTGGAGCTTCCCTAACAGAGGCAGAAAGAGGTCTGTGTTTTCTGCATGTGGTTAGTATCAGCAAAACTGAAAGTGTATTCAGGAAAGGCCAAAAGGGCAGTCCTCACCTCAACGTTTCCTCATGTTTCACAACAGAGTCTGCAGTCTGCATTCAAATGGCAGTGTTCAGAAAGACAAATTAGCAACTCCATTCTAAAAACACGCCTTGTTGGCTACTTAAAGGACCCCCTCTCCTCTCCCCTGACTTTGGTGTTCAAGTTTCCTCCCTCCAGTAACAGGAATGTAAGCAATACACTTCTACTGTATGGGAGCACAGTTCTCAACTTCATCATATGCAAGGCAAAGCCAAAGGAATAAAACAAATGGATCCCACGGACCTCTATTACTCTGACTCACTCACATACACCATGCATGTACTAGGCAGGCTACAAACATCACCACCCTCAGCCTGCCCTCAGAATGCTAGAGGTATTTCAGTGGGCTTCCACTCCAGTGACTCAGATAAAAGGATCCAGTCACTCTAAATATTCTCAATACATTGTATGCTCTCACTACCTCTCTAAATGCTAAACCCATAACAGGGACAGTAGTCTACTGTTAGTTAATGAACAAGTGTGGTGCTCCCCTTCAGACAGGACAGGTCCAGGGCCTACTCATAGTCAGGGACATCTAAACACAGGCGAGATGAGCGTGACCCCAGGGCAAAAAATAAAAAAATCTGACTCCACCTAGTGGGGCACTTAGGCAGGGGAGCATGCACATTTACCATATAGGGACAGCCTTGTCTCAACAGATGCCCCTCCTATATCTGAGTTCCCAGATTCCTATTCGTCATTGGAGAAGTCTGGTAGTGAGATCACCAAAACAGATGCAAAAGTCCATTCGCATCTCCTTGATTCATTTACGTTTTATAGTTCACTGTGAAATCTAGAACTTGTAATAGACCATCTCAGCAATTTAGGAACCCCACCCCTTTTTGCCATCAACCATTGGAGTTGCTTTTGATCTATTTGTACCTCAAACTCAGTCCCAAATAGATACACCCAGAACCTTCTCAAAGCTCAGATTATGGCAAAGCATTCCTTTTGATGGGAATCCCAGTTCTGTTTCCAATGAAATTTCCTACCAATGAGAAGGGCCACCAGATGCACACTACCTTGGCCATCAAGTTGAGTCATTACTGGTCTGACTCCTTAATCTGAAGCATCTGTTGGTACAATGAAGGGTTGACAATGATGTGTAGAGGTGCATTGCATAGTGCTCTCTTCAGGATCTCAAAAGCTTTCTGACACTCCTCAGTTCATATCAATTTCTTGGGCTGTTACTTGGATGTCAAAGCTGTCAGTAGGGCAACTAAGCTCCCATAGTTGGCCACAACGTTTCTGTAGTGTCCAGTGAGTCCTAAAAAGGCTCTCATCTGTGTCTGGGTGGTGGGCACTTCCCAGACACTGAATCTTGGTATCTAGTGGGCAGATCTTCCTATCACCTACATAATGTCCAAAGCAGGTGAGAGTGGACTATTCACTCTGGAACTTGGTTGGCTTGATGGTCAGTTTCACCCACTTTATCCATAACAGCAACTTTTTAAGGTGCTTCAGGTTATCCCCAAAGATTGCAACACATTGCAATGTCATCAGGTAGGCCATGCAGAAATCTTCTAACATTGATAGAACATAGTTTATCAGGTGCTGGAAAGAGGCAGGAGCATTCTTAAGATCAAAAGACCTGACCTGTCACGCTGCGCACGTCTACAGCATCATCATGGTCGGGGGACGTGACGTGACGTGACGTGACTCTGAGGCGAGGTCGACTCGAGACAGGCATTCAGAGGCCAGAGGGAGACAGTCAGGAACAGGGAAAGAGAAGGGCACCCTGTGATTTAATTCCCCCAGCCTGCAGGACGCTACGCTGATTGTGGGGCCCTTGAATCGCCTGAAACTACGGGACTGCGAGGACCGGGGAGCATTGCGCTCCGTTAATCTGGCTCACCTGCTCCTCTTCCCGCTGGTCACCTCACCGACGCCACGCCTCGCGGCCCCCGCTGCGCGGGAGCCGCTCGCAGGCTCCACCACCATCACTTAAGAACTCGGCTGGTGCATCGAAGGTTGGGTTTCCCTTTTGCTCCCTGTGCCCAGGACGCTACGCTGATTGTGGGGCCCTTGAATCGCCTGAAACTACGGGACTGCGAGGACCGGGGAGCATTGCGCTCCGTTAATCTGGCTCACCTGCTCCTCTTCCCGCTGGTCACCTCACCGACGCCACGCCTCGCGGCCCCCGCTGCGCGGGAGCCGCTCGCAGGCTCCACCACCATCACTTAAGAACTCGGCTGGTGCATCGAAGGTTGGGTTTCCCTTTTGCTCCCTGTGCCCAGGACGCTACGCTGATTGTGGGGCCCTTGAATCGCCTGAAACTACGGGACTGCGAGGACCGGGGAGCATTGCGCTCCGTTAATCTGGCTCACCTGCTCCCCTTGCTGAAGCCCCGCCCACTTCATTACTTAGTTCCGTCCACGTGAATCCGCAGCGCGGATCGCAGCGCGGGCAAAGCCCGGGCCAAGGGCGGGCCCGTTGTAGCCCGTTTGAGACCGAGAGAGACCGGACCGGGCCACCTCTCTTTCACCCACGGACCATTCCGTACGTGCTCATTTTACTGTACTCTTATTGCACTTGGTTATAACTATTTTTATACTGACCTGTGGAGGGTACATTGTTGCTTATAATTTTATCTGCTTATTGTGTTACATTTTAATCGAGCATGGCAGCTAAAGAGGGTAGAAACCATGCGACTAAAGGCAACCTCACCGGTACACTAGATCAATTTATAGTAAGAGCTAATTCGGTGATTGATCAGGGTATTGTCCTCATGGAGCGCAGAGTGTCGCAGGATTTGGCCCAAGCAAGAAGGTCTTCTTTGGGCCTCCTTGCATCTGCACGCACCCCAAATGGCACTGGTGCGAGCAGTAATGTCCTCCCTCTGACCCAATTTGTTGATGACACCTCAATTAGTGATCTTTCGAGTGACAATGATCCTACGATCAACTTAAAAATTACACCCCCCCCCCGTGACTAGGTTGGGACCGATTCTGCGGAAAAAAAGGGTTACCAAGGAAGGGCCGATTTCAAAAACCAAGCCAAAAGCAATTAGGCAAGTTAAATCAAAATCAGGGGGAGCTAAATCCGCACAACAAGGCGCAGCCTTGGTTACCGATTCGGTGGCCAGAGAGGGACAGGGCAGTCGTACCCTTCCTTCAGCTTCGACTTTTTCCAACTCCCCTGGGGAGCACCCTGCTCAGGTACCAGTCTCTCCCACATTTATGCCGCAGTCACTCGGGGACCCATTGGCTCCGCAGAAATTAGATCTTCTGCTGCGTACGTTATTGGTACCCCTGGAATCTAGGTTGGAGGGAATAGTGACCCTTCTTACTAAGCTAGAACACCAAATTAAGGGTCTAACTGAGGGTGCCATCAATAGTAAAGTACTCCCCACATGCTCCTGTAATTGTCATGGTACCACTATAGCTGGGGTTTTACCAGTCCCTATGGCCCAATGTATAGCCTCACGGCCACTATCCGTCCCAACAGCCACAGCATTGGCACCTCCAGCCACTCTTAACACTCCCTCACTAGTACAACATGAAGTTAGGTCCCCCACTGACCATCACATAGATAGTAACATCTCGGGAGAGGCCCCCCTGATTAATAATAGTGACAACGTGAGGACAGCGAGAAAGCGAATCCAGGATGAGGCTTCCAGGCCTATTTCTAGAATAGACTTGCCCCCGGAAGCTAGTCCCTACCTGGTTGTCCTTACAGGGGTCCCCGAAATCAATGATCACAGCATTGAGGAGTTCTCCAACCTGAAAAACAAGGCAATCCATTGGCTTTCTAATTTTAGGCCCTTGCCACCGCAGGTTAGTTGTGAGATCATTATGGTCAGAAGGGTGGGGTGGGTAGGGCACACCCCTAAAAATTTAACCGGCGATTGTGTCATAGTTAACTTTCGGGACGCCAGGACAGCAGATTATATCTGCAATTGGGTAAAACCCCGTCTAGACACCAAAATCGGGGTGCGTTCCCTTTCCTACTTTTACCCAAATGATCACCTGAAGATAGATGAAAGCGGCTGGACCCTTATCCCGCATTTGCTAAGGAGAGGTGGTGGGAAAGCAAGACATATCCCTTCTGGTGCACATTGGGCCTATCCTGTCTGTTCAAACAGGTTCAGCTGTCTCGACCAGGTTGATTGACTGGCTAAGTCAAACTATGTTGCTCAGGGGTCCATGGGGGGTAGTACCTTAGGTTTAGAGCCCATTGAGTTGCCTAAGGAAGGGAATCTGACTCCTGTTACCAAGGGGTACACCTCTAGTACAGTGGGGACTAGTAATAGCAATATTATTGGTACTACCCAAGTGTATTCTATGCAGCCTTCTGCTACCCTCCCAATGCCAGCCACTTTCCAGAGTGCTAGTCCCACCCCTACTGGGGAAATTGATCCCCTTCAGCAGAGTAGTACTCCTTCTTTACCAGATCCCTCATCTCATTGTACGCTTCGTCCCCAATGCATGAACCTTCTATCATGGAATGTGGCAGGCCTAAAGAATAAGCTAGCATGTCCTGCATGGGGTTCCTTTGTGGACACTGCTGATGTGATTTTATTGCAGGAGACCTGGGCTAGGGAGGAGGTTCATAGAGCCGGGTTTGCGTCCTTTAACATCGCAGCACGGTGGGGAGGCAAGGGCCGCCCTTCTGGGGGTCTGACAACATGGATAGGCGTACATCTGGGCTGCAGGGTGGATTTGATTCAGACTAATTCGGATGATATCCTATGTGTCCAACTGTCCTGGCCTAACTTATACAAACTGGCAGTTGTGAATGTTTACTCACGTCCCACTGCTATGGCTAAGGAATCTAACACCGTAGGTGAATTATCAGCCCTTCTTGAATCCTTGGACCATGATATTCACTGTGTAATTGCAGGAGACCTCAATTGCCACTTCGAGCCCCTCCAAGGGTTGGGTGAGGGGGCACTGCAGGATGAAGATGAGTTTTGGGGCATCCCGCAGTGTAGGACCACCTATGCAAAGGCATGGACCCCATTGGCTATGCAGATTATGACTTTAACCCTGCAATTCTCAGTTAGGGCGGTCAATGGTCGGATGCCCTCGGACATTCCCTCCAAATGTACCTATAACAAAAAAGATCAAGAATCCCACCTGGACTACTTCATGGTTCAGACCAGGATGTGGTCCAAAATTGTGGACTTGGAGGTTGTGAATAGATCGGACAGCGATCATAACGCCCTGCTGTTGAAAATGGAATTGCCAAAATCTGCTAACACCCACACGGAACCAACCGTCGACCTAGGATTGGTTCTTACAAACAACAGGAGGAGGATTAAGTGGGAAACCCTGTGCGAAAGGCGGGATGCATTGCCAAGATTATACTCTTCTATCCTTCCCCTGCTCAAAATGGCAAGTGATATCTGGGCCCAAGAGCGGTCTAAGGACAACTCTGCACGTCTTCTCAATGTCCATCGGGATCTAATTGATACCCTTGCAGACTTTTTAAACCCTATCGCCCCCACCAGGCATCCCAGGACCGCCACCTCATCCTGGTACAATGCCACATGTAGGAGTGCCAAATCTGCTTTGATTAATGCCATCAAAACCGGCAGTGACAGGCTAACAATCTGTTCACTCAGGACTGCCCATAAACAAGTTCTAAAACAGGCAAAGATAGATTGGGATTGGGACAGATGGGAAAATTTATCATCTGCTCTTGCTAACAAGGAATCGAGTAGATTTTGGGCCATTGTGAATTCAGGGTGTGCGGAACCCCGCAATGCAATCGAAGTTAATCTTGATCCGGGGGTGTGGGAATCCCACTTCAAAAACCTTTACGCCGCCACCTCTGATTTAGATCTTTTGCCCTTTCAGCCATCCTCTGCGGGGGACGCCGAAGTTTTGGAATTCTCCGTAGAGGATGTTAGGAGTGCCATAGGAAAACTGGCAACGGGAAAAGCACCTGGTATAGACAAGATACCCGGGGATATGTTTAAAGATCAGCCTAAGATATGGGCACCGTATCTATGTGCACTCTATAACTCAATCTTGCACGGCATAGAGGTTCCGGGCTCTTGGCTGGGAGCGGAAATTATACCTATATATAAAAAGGGTTCTCCTCTGCTCCCCGTTAATTACAGGCCCATTAGTCTCATTGACGTCCCACAAAAAATAATGGCAAGACTTATTTTAGATCGCTTGCTGGACTGGATCAATGAGAATGAAATCCTCTCTCCCTATCAGGCTGGTTTTAGAAGTAAAACATCTACCATGGACCAGATCTTCCGTTTAGTAATGTTGTACTGGAAGACTGTGGTATTGGAGGGTGGCAGCCTCCACATGGTATTTGTCGACTTACGCTCTGCGTTTGATACAGTTCCTAGGGGTAAACTTTGGGCTGTTTTGCGTGATCTGGGCGTACCCAATTCCTTATTAGGTATATTGGTGAGGCTGCATACTGAGAATTTTGCCCAGGTCAGGTGTGCAAGAGGAGGTGTATTGTCCGCTAGGTTCGCTGTCAACAAGGGAGTTAGGCAAGGGTGTGTCTTGGCCCCTACTCTGTTTTGTATATATGTGAATGGACTGATAGCCAGTCTGGATGCAGTCCCCAACAATGATGCACCCAGGTTGGCAGGCAGGAAAGTAGCAGCTATAATGTTTGCTGATGACACCTTGCTCCTTTCCAAGACATCAATGGGTATTCAACGTACATTGGAGGGATTTAACAACTTCTGTAGAGAGCATGGACTACAGATTAATGTTGATAAGACCAAATACATGATTTTTAATCCCCCGTTATACACTAGGCCACCACCTACCCTTGATTCGGTCGCACTTGAGAGAGTTCACACCTTTCAATACCTTGGTGTCACACTAAGCGAAAAACTCTCCTGGGGCCCACACCTTGCTAAATCTCAACTCAAACTGACTCAAATAGCTGGGGGAATTTTAAAAATGACAAACGCCTCCACTTATAAACCCATTAGCCCTAGCCTTGAAATCTATAAAATGAGGGCTAGAGCGGCTGCATTATACGGAGGGGAACTCTGGGGGCACGTCAATAGACCAGGATTGATCAAAGCTGAGAACAATTTCCTGAGACAGCTGCTCTCGCTCCCCAAAGCACACCTTTATTACCGCTGAGGCTCGACTTGGGTTTACTTCCCATCCAGGAGGAATTAGCCATTAAACCTCTCAGGTTCTGGAGGAGGATCTGGCTGACCCCCGAGCTAGAGCAGTATAAATTCGAGCTCCAAGAAATACTGAGATCAGGCAGGGCAGCACATATCCCTTGGCTTTCGTACATCAAAGCCAAATTTACGAATTTGGGTCTTGCAGATATGTGGGCCAATCCAGTAGTAGCGTGTAGGGAGATCTCAGGGAACACATTCACTGAGTTGTACAGATCTCGATGCTCCAACGCATGGCTCCATGACTCAAAGAATGGTACCTTGGTAAAAGCATTTATAGAGATTAAATCTGTCTACTCATTCGAAGCATTTCTGGATGTAATTTTCCCTGTTTTGGCTAGGAAGCTATACATACAATGGAGGTTTGGGGCACTCCCCCTAGCGTGTCTAATAAGTAAATGGACCCCGACTAGGTCCTCACATTGTCCTGGCTGTGGTATGATCAAAGAGGACGAAAGTCATATTCTTTTTTTCTGTCCTCTATACAGTAGAGCAAGGCGGAACTGGATCGTACCTATCTGTAGGAACCTTGGATTTAGGAAGTGCTCAGACGCACTAAGGGTCCTTAAGACTGAAACTGCAGGACACATTGTATTTGCTCTAGCTAAGTATCTGCATGCTTTCTGGATTAAAAGGAGTTTTATACTATCAAATACTGCCTAGCAGCCGGGCTTATATTTTGCTTGTGTAATTTCAGCTACTGCTATAATGGTGTATCCTATCAATGACCTCAATTCCTGATCTGTATTTGCCAAAGTTATTTTAGATGCTGTTTTAACATCGTAATTTTAATGTGTATAATACTTTATGTACTCTTTTATGGCTGAAATATTACCGAAATAAAGATTGAAAGAAGAAGAAGAAAAGACATCATGATAAACTGGAAAAATCCCTCTGGCATGCAGAATGCAGTCTTCACCCTGGCACTTGTCACTAAATCTATTTACCGACAGCTGTTGGTCAAATCAAAGGTGCTCTGATTCTTGGCAACTTTTACCCAGTTCACTAATTCATCAGCTCTGGCGATCGGGTGTGTGTCTGTTTTTTTTACTTCATTGAGAGCCACGCAGTCCACAAAAAGAAAGCACACGTCTGCAGAACCCTGCTTGGGCTTAAACACCACTGGGCTGGAACAAGGACTACAGGATCACTTAACCACTCCCAAGTCTAGCACCTCTCTGCCTTTATGTGTTCTTGCACCCGGTCAGACATCCAGTAGGTCTTGCTCTTCACTGGCAGATAATATCCTGTATTAATGTCACTGACACAGACACATGTCAACCCACAAGTCAGTGAGAAAAGGTGAATAAATCAACATGTTATTTTCTAGCCCATCCACAGGTCCATCCTGTACTTCATTATGCCGCAGATCAGGAAATCTTACTGGGGCATATTTACAATGAACTGGTGGAGCGCAGTGTTATTCCAAAATAGGTAACACCACACTCCAACAGTGTTAAAATGTAGGGATGCACCGTATTTACCAAAATACAGGCACCATAGCGCCATTTTGCCAGGGTGCCTGCACACGTGGAACGAGCAATATATGAGGAGAAATAAAACATTTCTCTTTGTATCGCCTATTTAAGACCAGGTATTTCTTGGTCTTATTTTTGGTGCTGCTCCATACCTTGTAAATATGGGGCAGCGTTAAAAAGCAATGGATGTTGAGTCGAACGACCACTGCAACACCCATGCATGTCCCTTTTATGCTGAGTGCTGCGTGAAGAGAGGCATTATTTATAAGGCAGCATTAAGCCACAAAAAGTGCCTTAACACTACCTTGTAAATAAGGCGAAGGAGTTAACACCACCAGAATTTCAAAATAAGTGACGTTCTGGTGGCGTTAACTCTTTGTACATATGCTCCACTGTCTTCCTCAGCCATCTCTACATTAGCCATGAGGTTCACTGTGCAAAGACTCCAGAGGTGAAGCTTAAGCAGGTTCACATGGAACATCTTCCTGGTTTCACTGGTGGCACCTCTACCCTCCAAGCAGTATAATTCAGAAACCTTCCTCACTGCCTTGCATGGCCCACACCTCTTATCCTACAACCCTCTGTGACTAATGGTCTTCATCTTCAACACCTGCTAACACTCTTGGTACCGAGTCAGTGTTGCTTTCTAGTCATACAATTCCTTCATTAGCTATTTGCTTGCCTGAAGATTTTTGCTCACCTTACCTATGTATTGCTGCATCAGATTCCTCACGTCAAGCTCCTAGTCCACCACATCCTTTTCAAGTGACTCAGAAGTTCCTTTGCACCCTTCTTTGATCAAAGTGAGTGAACAACGCACTGTGTGCTCAGACAAATGTTCAAAGAGACTAAAAACTACCCCTTTCTGTGTAATTTATCAGTAGGCAAATAAAAGATATGGTAGGACAAGATCCTACTTCCTCCTCAAGTAGATTTCCCGTCATGCTCGTAAGGGTCTTATTGAATGTTTTCACCAATCCATTTCTTTGGGGGTAGCATGCCACACCAGCTTGATCCCACATGTCTCTCATGTATGAGAAGATAAAAATGGGTTCTTGGTCAACAATAAAGGTATTTTGGAAATTCAACCGTAGAAAAGATATATAGGCATGCACAAGTTACTACCTTTACAGGCGTGCTCCTTAGAGGTACTGTCTTGGGGTACTGGTGGCATGATCCACCACAACCAAGATGTACTTGTTGCCTGGAGCCAAGGGGGTCGGTCAATTAGACCAACAACATAAATTCCCACCATTTGAAATGGAACTCCTACGACCAGCAGAGGCACCAATGCTATGCTTAACCTCCTGACTTTCCACTCACGTGGCGAGTGTGACAGGTTCTACAGAACCTCTCTGTGTCCTGTGCACTCCTGGCCCAACATATCCTGGTTCTTTGTGATGCCCAAAATACCATGTCACATAATTTTCACATAAGTTTACTATTTTATTTGAACCAACAGAACAAAGAACAGAATGCCTTTTTACATAATCCAAGTCCTTACCCTCCCGTCAAACAGACCACCAAGGTGTTGGAATATTTCATGAGTATGCTTTTTAAGTGGATGGCCTTTTTAGCAAATTTAAATGGAAACAGGGTGGTTAATGAACTAATTTTCCCATTTGTTTCACACTTATTTTTGGGGTGTGGAAGATACCCCCAAACTCCCCCTATGCAAGGTGAGCTTGCTGACATTGGCTTGTCTAGGTAGGCAGTGGCGGGTAAGCAGAGAACTGTCAGAGGAAGACGTGGGCCGCACCAGTGTGGTAAGTGGAAAGAAGCCTCTTAAGAAAACTTTTGCAAACCTGCAATTTTGTTACAAATGAAGCACAGGGAACAGGTATATAATATAATGCACAACTAACAACATGCATATTTTCATAAGGTCACTAAACATTGTCAGATTATTTAACACAATATGTAAGAAATTCCCTTACGTTAATCTTGGAGCTGGTTTCTCTTCTTGGTCTGGCCCGTCCTCTGTGCCTCTGCCTTGGTTTTTCCAATGGGAATATTCCTGAAATAAACAAACGATCATAGGTAACAATGGATACCCAAGTTGCTTGCAGACTTTTACTTAATTTCTCATTTTAAACACATGATGTATGTAGACGATGAGTACGATAGAGTAGTGTTTTTGACTTTTTTAAAAATAAATATTGCAGTCCTGATTAAATGACTGATGCTGCAGCTCGTACATTACTGACTCTAGTAATCCTATGTCTCCCTCTAGTATTCAATTCTGTGGCTTCCATTCTCATAAACTTGTAGGGGACTGATATACAACACTTTCTAATGGTGGCAAACCCTCCCATTTGCTAAATCAGAGCATTTGCGTCCATTGGAAACTCATTTTTGAATTTATTGAGTATATTTGCCAATTCGGAAAAGTGTTTCCGAATTGGTAAATGAGTTTAGATCTGGTTTGTAAATTGCTATTTGGAAGGTATATGCAGTGTGTGTCCCTTCCAAACAGTGATTTGTATCCTGAGTTTCATTGTTTTGCAATTTTAAATCTGGTCGCAAACCATTGATCAGTTATTAACTCCCAATCAAGGAAATAACTGATGCGCAAAGGGAAAGTGGTTCTCTTAAGACCCCCTTCATGAATGTTGGAAAAAAAGTTTCAGGGAGACTAGGCATTGGTACAAAGGATCACTGAAAGTTGAAAGCCTTTCTGTTCTGAACTATTCACTCTCAGGCACATGCATCAAGCACAAAACCGGTCGCAAACGGGCAGATTCTCAGAATCTGCCCCTTTGCGACCGGTATTTTTGCATTTGGGATGCATCATCCCAAATGCAAAAATCGCTATTTAAGGAATCTCAAAATTGGGATTCCTTAAATAGCGATTGCATTTAAGGAATCCCTAATTGAGATTCCTTAAATGCAATGCATTACAGTTTAAAAATAGCGATTTCGCTATTAGCGTGAGCAAATTACCATGAGGCTGGACCTCATGGTAATTTGCGAAAACTTAGAAAAATGCACTTATTTGCATTTTTCTAAGTTTCATGTTGCCCACACACATGCCCTTAGAGCATGTGTGTATGCAACATTTGTGCAGAGTGAACATACATGGGTGCAATAGGGTGTCATTTTGACACCCTTGCACCATCGAAATTGCGGGAGCAATTTGCGAGTACCTACTGGTACTCGCAAATTGCTCCCGCAATCTCTAATTCATTCCTATGGGCATGGAGGCCCATAGGAATGAATGGGAAGACATTCCTTAATTGCGACTCGCAATTTGCTAGTCGCAATTAAGGAATTTGTGGGAATCGCTATTTCTTTAGCGATTCCTACATGCATAGGGTTTTGCTATTCCTTAATTGCGATTCCTTAATAATCGCTATTAAGGAATCGCAAAACCCTATGATGATGCATGTGCCTGTCTGTTCCTTCTGCTTCCCCCTGCCCAGGATGTTAGTCTATCAGGCAGCGCCGAGATGCCCTAGGGTGAGTTGAGCGCTTTACAAACTTTTTAGCATACCATAACATAACACTGACAACTCTCGGTGAAACCTTTAAAAAAAATAACGTTTTTGTTTTAAACACTGTCCAGTTCCCTTTGAGGAAAGTGGTCTGCATTTACAAAAAAGGTTTTTATTTAAACACTGTGACACACAGTCTGCTGATCTTGCAGGCCCTCTGCCCTGTGATTGCGTCTAATGTCAGGGGCCGCAAATTGCAACCTGCCCAATAAATATTAATTAGGTAGGTTGTTCCTCCACCTACAGTGATTCTGTGCTTTTTTAACTGACCTATCTGTACATAAGTCAGTTTGCAAAATCTTATTCCATTCGCAAAAAGTTGGTGAGCAATCTTCCCAGACATTTTGCAAATGGAATAACAGTACATTAGGCCCTTACTTTCTAACAGAAGTAGAAAGCCAGACTGTTGCCCATCACGTTGGGGGCGTTTGTCTGGTTTATCAAAAACACAGGGTTAAATCAGGAAGTAATTCATGCAAGGTTTGCAAGAATGTGCTTCCTATTAGGAAGTTCACCGGGCAAAGTGAGGTATCCCTAATCTTTGGCAACTGGCTATTTGTGTTAGTCAAAGGGCATTCCAGTATTTCAGAGACAGGGACGGACTGGGACAAAAAATAGGTCCGGGTAGGGAAAAATAAAAGTGGCACCCATTAGCAAACCAGACAGCTAAAAAAGTGGCCCAAATTTGCAAATCAGGCCAGTTTAAAACTTGTAAAGGTACGGAATATGGTTATTTTGCAAGGAATTAGAGATTGCATGCATTTGTGCTTGTTGCAGGCAATGTTTATGATAATATCAGGGAAATCAACAGTAACAACCGGCCCACCACACCATAAAACAGCCCCACAAGCTGCTAACAAACCAGCCCATACACTGATCTGTCAGTTCAGCACTGCCTGATTGCCCTATATGCCAGTCTGATCCTGTACAGAGAGCATGGAAAAAGGTTACAACTGAAAGTAAAAGTGTATTTGGTAGAAAATGCATAAAAAATAAGACATACTAAGGGCCTGATTACGAGTACGTCAGGCACAACGCCAGCCAGTGGCGGCGGTCGAGGGAATGCCACCAAGCTAGCGCCATCCTGACCACCACATCTCGAGTTTACTGCGGGGCTGACGGTGTGCCGGCAGCGCAGCCACAACGACGGCATGCTTCGACTCTAAGAGAGAACCTGAAGGCAATGCCGGCCACACTGCTGCACCTACAGGCACACTGTTGCCATGCACCATGTCATGCATGGCAAACAGTGCATGTACCAATATGTGTCCCCTGCCACAATCCCAATGGGCTAAATTGCCCTGGGGTCCTTTTGTGGCCCTTTAGCTGCCTTTTTGCCGACCTTTTCATGACAGGGTTCCTACCATGAAAAGGTCAGCGGAAAGGCAGGCCATAATTCCCATGGCTGTGGTGACCGCCGCTGTCCACACTGCCGCCACCACCAGGGCTCCTATCTTAGTGGTGGAGGCAGTCCAACTGAACACATCATATTCGGGCAGTCGTACTGTCGAGGAAGCAGCGGTCACACTGCCACAAACGGTACAGCGGTCCCAAGACCACCAAAGCCATTATCAGCCCCTAAATTCAGAATTCCAACTTTATTCATCCAGGAAAACATGCATCAACTCTCTGCTTCCATGCAAAGATGAGGACAATGTCATTCTGCTGAAGGAATATGTAGTGCAACCGCCAAATATTTTGCTTACCCTTTTAAAGGATCTTGTATAGTTTCACAAGATTGAACTATTTCTCTGGTCAAGCTTGGAAACCGATGTAGTGAATGTCAAACAGCAGTGTTATCAGACACTCATTTAGCATTTCACTATATGCAGCCACACTACCTCATTGTATGACCCACATTTTAGGCAATTTGATGGGGAGGCAGTTTGCTATACAGCCCCTGGAGGCATCCATAGAGGAAAGTGAATCCTCTAAAGCTGAAGATGGTTTTTTCAGGCACAAGAAACAGCTAAGACTTTATATATGAGTCTAACATCTGTCTTGGAGTGTGTTACTCTGTTCTTTTTTTCTTTCTAGTTGCAGGACGTGATGGGTTTCATCTGTCTCATCTTTCTTTGCCATTCCAGTCCCAAGAAGGTTTATGACTCCCTTTAGTTTAAAGGTTAGAACCTCATCATGATTAAGATGCCATAAAAATCAAAAGATATCTTCAAGTACCTGCAAACCGGTGGGAGATACATGGTTTTTGCTGAGGACCTGCAAATGCAGTGGATTAATAAACTGCATCAGCTGTAAATCTTATCAACAAAATGCCTTAAAGATACAGAAAAAAAAGTTGTTGTTCTCCCTCCAAGTGAAGAATCAGTGGTGGTGAGTCATGATCCTCCTCTACTTCTGATGAAGAGCACAGAGAAGAGGAAGCAAAGGGATCCTAACCTCGCTGATGAAAAAAGGGCAAACGCTTTCTTTGTAGACGGTTTGCCCTGTTCGACCACTAGACCCTCTGTTGCTGTCTCCAGGGTGTAGGTTTTCCACCAAAAGCACAATCAAAGCTTTTGCCATCTAAACAAAGGATGTCTTCTTCATCATCTATGAGCGTCATACACTTGATGACCTTTTCAATGAAGAAATCAATTTCTGGAACATATACACACATACAGCTGCTAGTCACACCATTAATCATATCCTCATCAATGGTAATTCTGTCCAACACTCATACATTGTCAACGACAATCCCACCAACCATCTCATTATTGACTTTCATGCTACCTTCCTCATCAGCGAAACACTTGTTGATGAGAGATGCTACTTCAACTATGCTCCTGTTGACAATACTGTTGAGTACATTCTCGTTGAAAACAACTGTGAATTCACATGCATTGAAGGATTAACTTATTGCATTGATCATGCTTTTCAATCACCTACCATAAAGGTGTTCCACTGAAGATTACTATTATATTGGGAAATAGAATCCCTACCTGGCTATGAAATATACAATTTATGTTGCTGCTAAGAAGGCTTGTATTTACCCTTCCAGCCCTTATGTAATTGCTTTAAACAGGACTTGGCAATAATGACCTAAGCAAGAAAATATTGGCATGCCACAAGTGTGTGATAGTAAACAGGTAACTCAAGCCGCTTTTCCAATTTTAGGGCACTCTGCAAATCAAATCTGCTCGGCCCTCCTCACAATGTGAAATGCCCATTTTTGCCAAACACAAAGTGGCATGACATGATAACATTCTGGATTCCCTGGAATAGGATTTTCTTTCCGCCGAGCATCTTCCTTCCTTTCTTCATCTTCAAGAGGAAAACAGATTTGATCACCTGCATCAGTTACTAACCAGAGAGCATCATGATCCCACATCACTTAACTTGACTGCATGGCTGCTGAGAGCTTAGCATTTGTTTTTCATTTTAAAATTCTTTTTGTTTACAATTTAGACAGATTATCCGGTGATGATAGCCGAGGTCACATTACTTATATGTGTGTTTATTCAAGAGCACATTCTGGTGAAAACAATGCAATTTACAGGTCTATTTCAGGACACCTGAGACCTACCTCCTATTAAGCAGCCATAACTCAAGGGTTTCCCCACACTGAGGTTTCTAAGGTGAAGTATCATCTACTCCCACACTTTTTAATACAGAATAACTTGTCCATGGCCGGCATCTTGATAAAGTTTTGTGATCATAATCAAGTTTGATAAATCACCCTCTGCTTCCCAATGTACTGGTCCATATCAGAGCACTATCTCTCCTCTTTAGCCATTAAGGATTGCCCCATATGTAAGCAATGTTTCTGTTTGCTATCATGATTCCTAAGGAGCACATATTAAGCCCTTTTCAAGTGAGGCCAATGTAATATGCATCACCTAGTAGAGTCATTTGTGTAGTTAGTTGTATTAAAGTGCCAAATACGTCCAATAGCTCAGTTGCTTGGCCTTAGAACTTGTACCTTTAGATAGACCTAAGAATTAGAGGCACATTTTGAAAGCAGCCAGAACATAACCTGCATGTAACTCTTAAGCAGTCAATGGAAGTGCTTCTGCCTATGCACATGTTGAATCCCTTGAACCACTATCTACCAGTTCACAGGAAATTCCACACAATCTGTTCCAAATAGCAGAATTAGAATCGAAATACTCATCAATCAGGGTCAATTCAGTAAATATTTCCTGATAAAGTAACTGTGAAGCAAATAGGAGACAGTGAAACAAACAGTCTACCTTCTAAGGAATTCATCTCAGATGTATTTATTTACCTCTCCCCCACTAAAATTGGTCCTTCCCAGAAGTAAAAAAATATTTTAGGGCCACTGAGATCTCCATTCAAGCCAGTTACAGGACTTCTCTGCAAACCACGTTTAGAATTCAGCGCTCCTGCAGATAGTAACATTATTGATGCATGGAGAGCTTCAAAGCTTTATAATTAGAGACTTGTAGCGTATATTCTGTAAGGTTATCCATAAAGCAAATATGTGCTTCATCCCAAAAATACCTGCATCATTTCACCTAAACCAGCAGGTGGTTTACCTATGATTTTTCCGCAACCAACACCTACCGCTTAAAGATGGCTTTGCATTCTTCACATGAAGAGAAGTCTAATTTAATTTGACAAAACAAAGAAGTTTAAAAACTCAAATCAGTTATTTGCATCTTTTGGAAATCCAGACATAGTTCAAACTTTGTGAAGACAAGGAATTGCCTGCAGAAGAGCAGCATGTACTACTCTTTGTCACTAAGACGCTGTCAACACCTATTTGTAGGAAGATATGAACTCATTCATCCACAAAAGAACCACTTACTTTGCTCGTAAACTGCTCACTGACATATGGAAGGCCACAACTGCTTGGATGTGAAAGCAGGATCCAGTGGCGTAGCTAGCCCTTTGCCCGCCCGTGGTGGTCCCTTTGTCTTCCGCCCCGCTGCAGCCTCATTGAAGAGCGGGGGGGGTTGCTGGCAAGATTCCTCAGATGGCTGCCCCGTGACGGCTGAAGAGTGGGGGGTGATGGCGATTGCCACCCCGAGATGCCAGGTAAGAGCGGGGAAGGCTGCTACTCCCAAAACTCGTGCCGCCCGGGGTGGACTGCCCCCCCAACCCCTTGCTATGTGACAGTTATGCGATATGGAGTACTGCAAAATCTATACAGATAAGATGAGTTTCATTCAAGCCTTAAGCTCTGAATCATAATTTTAGTTGCAATTTAGTACCTGAGAAAAAATATGAAATACCAGTAAATACAGCACAATAGCAGTTGTGTTTTACACTAGCTTAGAATATCTGATGTATGGAGGCCTGTGGTGGGAAAGGAGCTTATGTCTCTCCACTTCACTGGCGAAAGGTTTGTTCATGCAGCCAAGGTGTAAAGGCTTCACAGAGTGCAATGTTAAATGAGTGCTAAGTACCACTGTTGTTTAACACTGCCAGACAACCCCAATCTGACAACGAGGAATAATTTAAGTATGTGCATGTATGAAAGAAAACAACACTGGTGAACTGTAATTAAATGTTCTTCATATTTTTCTTATGGGTAGCAGAGTGTGCCCCACGTCTGTACGTATCCAGTGTTAGAAAAGCCTAATGTGGTCCTTCAAGTATAGCTGAACTCTGCCACATTTGTAGGTCTCGGCTAGACAGTGCACGCACTGTCTCAAAGAGATGTCTTGTGTTCTATCTGTGGGTTTACAGGCCGCCCATCTCCTTCCACTGGTAAACACTGGCTTGCTCTCATTGTCTTTGATGCTATTCACAATGGCATGCGGGTGTTATGCCTTCTTCTTGTGTTTGGACCTCCCATAGCGCATGGACCAAGTACATGTCTCCTTACACTGCTCCCGGTTTGCGGAGCTATTTTTTCCTTGGTTTTCAAGCACTCCATAAGAGTACTTGTGTTTTCAGCCCGTCTCTCTTATACACTAACAAACTTACAACTATAATGCATGCGCATGTACATATGCAAATGGATTTCATAAAAAGCTGTAAACACACAAATAGCACTTTTTTTGCACGATCTGATAGTATTTGAGCTCTTGCCTCGTCCTCCATCTTGCCATAGCGCAAACACCAGCTCATGGTATTGGAGCGCTTTAAGTTCTCACCAGTTACATTACACATTGACACATTGATTTTTGTCGCTAATCCTGCTTCAATGAAGGTCTTTTTTCCCCTTCATTTTTGCTTCCCTTACCCTCTCCCGTCGTTGCTTGCCCATCTCCCCATCCCCTCCTGCTTCGCTGCTTGACTCGTCCCCCATACTTCCCTCGTCACTGCTGTTTTTATTTTTTAATTTTTTAGTATTATCCAATGGTATTGGAGCGCTTGCTCCATCCTCCATCTTACCATAGTCTCTCTTGTACACATACACATACCACTGAAGTGCATGTATGTGTGCATTTCTTTAAATGTTGTTAAAACACAAACAACACCTGTTTTATATATTATTTTTGCACGATCCAATGGTATAGGAGGGCTTGTTCCGTCCTCCATCTTGCCATAGTGCTAACACCAGCCAATGGTATTGGAGCGCATTGAGTGCTCACTTGTTACATTACACAATGATGCACTCATTGTCGTTTGCAGGAAGAAGCGTAAATGATTTGCGTAGAATCACAAATTGTTACGCCAACTCTGAGATTTAAAGCTCGTTCTCAGTTCCCCTGTCGCCAGCTCTGGCCGTTATGCAACATCCTTGCTTCACTTTAAAGCTCACCACCTGTTTCTCAGTATAATTTTCACATTTGTCAGCAAGACCCCGTCACCACAGAACAAGCATTGGCAAAGCCAATAGAGCTTGGGAATGCCTGAGCTATTGGCCTTGTCAATCTGAATGTTTTTTAGCCATGTTGTCTACTAGCACATCTGCTGTTCGGCATGACTGAAAATCATTTTAAAAAGTGCTGTGATGTGACCAGCGCAGGACACGTCATTGCGCCTTTTTAGTGTATGAGAGGCAGGACAATAAACTCAACATGGGGGGCGAAGAGACTCGGCATCGGCTCAACATCCTGTCATTCTGGGCTTTGAGTAACTTTCAGCCATGCGGACCAGCAGATGTGCTGCTAGACAACATGACTAAAAGACATTAACATTGACAAGGCCAAATGCTGGTGCATTGATGAGACCTATCGGCTTTGCCAAGGCTTGTTTCAAAAGGCTGTGGCTGAAAAAGAAAAAAACAGAAGTTCCAGCAGCATCTGTTTAACTGGAAGCACAACCAGTACACTAAAGGTGTTGGACACTGAAATATCCTTAACATATTTTGACAGTGATCCACAGATCAGATGGGAGGGTGTGCAAGAGAAGCACCAGTGATCACCAGCTGTTACTATTTAATATCGGTCAGTCTGGTGTGTGTGATAGATTGAGCATGCATAGGTATGCAACTCAATTAGAATCAAACTGCATTTGAAGGAAGCTTAGAAGTAAGTTGCTATCAGGTACTATGTAGACACTCTCTCACAATTAACAAGTTTTCTTGATAAGCAAAATATGTCCCTCTTGTCTCCCCAGATGTATACGATAGCACATTTCAAATGTTGCCCACAGGCATCCAGCATCTACGCCCTTTGTACACAGGGAGGTAACAGCAACCGAGTGAGTTCAGAAGCAAACCAGAAGAAAGAGGATATTGCCAAACAAATAGAAGAGGAAAGAGACAGGAGGCACATAAAAGCCTAGGCAACTGGAAGTCACGGAAGACAGACTGTATTTCGGTTCCTAAGGGAGAGTTAGAGTAGAAAGGAATGTGAGCCTTAGATTACTAGACGTGGTGAAAGAATGAGATAACAAATATTCAGGAATAACAGACCCGTAAAGGCACTGTGGAAAGAATCATCTTCATCATGGGAAGTGGATCCTCCAACGTCAACTGAGGGATCCCACTCCAGGTCCAGACTACCTCTGGTTGAATCGTTGCAGCGATGGACGTGGTTCTGAGTAGGGGGAAGCTCATAGCTTTCACTTGTGTCCGTGTCAAGGAATACGCAATTATCCCTTTTCTCAGGCTCTTCACTTTCTTCCGATGATATGTCAGAGAAGCGATCAGATTCCTGATTTGTTTCTTTGTCTGATTGAAACTCTTCTTCAAACACCTACCAGACAATTAACAGAAGGAATGTTAATAGAAAAGGATAATTATACGAACCACTATAATTTTTAAGAGATTCATCACAGTTTATGTAACATGAGCCCACTTTGCTCTGAAGAGCTACCAAACTTGTTTAACCAATAACAGGAAAACTTTGAAGATCAGTGTTAAGGTTGTTTTGGGAATTTAGAGGAAAAAACCATCCTCCTGCTCCCTAAGGTTTTCTTCAAATCTGGCAGCCTGCATGAGAGTGCACTCAGAGTCAAGCTGCCCCGGTTGTCTCCTAGTGTTTGGGAGGTGGCCGTGATTAAGAAGACTGCAAACTCTACTCAATGTTTGTATGGTAAGACTGAAAGCCAACACCATGTAGCAAGTTTAGGTTATACATGGCAGGTGTTCTGCATCCTCCAGGTATGTAGTACGGGTCTTAGAAATACACTCTGGGACATATTTACAATAAAGTGGCAGAGTGCGGGTTAGATCCAAAATAGCTAACGCTGCGCTCCGTCACTTTAGAAATGCAGGAACGCACCTTATTTACAATAATACGGTGCACCCCTGCATTTCTCCCTGCTCTGTCGCTAAATTGAGCTGGCTAGCACCAGCGCAGGCACCCTTGCATCATAGTGCAAGGGTGCCAGCTTTGAGGGAGTGGTTGTTTATGTGCAGTAAGGTGTCCCTTCCTGCACATAAACAATCACAAATGGCGATTTGTAACTTCTATGTGCGCGGCATTGTGCAGCACACGTAGCAGGGTTTTTTAATGATTGTTTATGTGCAGGAAGGGACACCATTAAACCATGTTAAGTGGCTTAAAGCCGCCTTGTAAATAAGGCGAAGCCTCTATCGCCAAAGGAACGTCTTTAAAAGTGACTTTCCTGTGGCGATAGGTGCTTGTAAATATACCCCTCTATATTTTCAGAATAGCTACCAGCTTTACTCTAATCCGTTTGGGGCATGTCATGGGTTTCAAGAACTGCAAATCTTAAACATGCTCCCCTGTGTCTGGTTAGGAACCCTGGGATGAACATGAGAGGAGTCTCTGATGTGGCCTTTTTGGTGTTTGGAATAAAACGCTCCATCACCAGTAACACATGCAGCTCTGATGAAAGTGGGCATCCAATTCTCCTTGGAAGACTGATTGCTGATTATAACATCCTTCAAACTAGTAGAAAAAAAAACCACTGGGCAAAAAGAATCACAAAACAGTGCATTTTCTTGAGGGATTAGTAAGAAACTACATTACATGTTAAAAGGGAGGTGGCAACTGGCAAAAGAACTGAATAAAGCTTGTGATGTCTGGTAAGGGATGGGCTGTCTCCATACCAGCCTCATGCTGACAAGCCTGCGGCGGAAACGGAAAACACGGCTGAAGACTTCTTGGCAGTAGCAGCTTAGCAATTGCAGCTCCTCCTCCAGGTACTCTGCATCCAGCGGCTCGCTCCGCTGTATCAGTTGTTCTCCAAACACCAGGAGCCCATCGACTCGGTCAGCGTTCACCTGTACATCCTGCTGTAAGGGCTGATACAAAGAACACCAGGGAGGGACTTTACCATGAGCTAATTAGAGTTTTGCAACACCTTGTACAAGACCAACCAGTACAATTTCTCAAGAACATTGTATACACTAAATCACACATGCCCCACCCTCACGTTTTGCCTCCTTTGATCTCTTGACTTCAAAGAGAAAAGCAAGCACCTTGGTTTACACAAGGCCTCTCTTGTTTCTGTTTGGTATGCCTCTTTCTTCCTCGTCTGCCCACTTATTTGCTCTAAAATAACTCTAGTGGTAGATTTATGTCTTGCCTAAAATTCAGTGTGTGTTATTTCCCAAGACAATGCTTATAGCCAATAGAATCACTGATGCCATGAAACAGAGAACTAATTTTAGAGCTAATTATTAAACAGGATATTTTACTGGACCAGTAAACACATGTGTGAATGAGGCTTCCATACAAATTTCTGTGTTGGGCCATGTACATAAATCCTCAATTTAGTAAGTTGGAAATCTACTCCAGTAAGTTTCTTACTACATGCATGAGAGATGTTAAACATTTTGGTGACTCAAAAACATCCTCATGTGTAGCCTGCAAGCAGAAATGACCGAGAAGATAGCTTAATTTTTAGTGAAAATGTTGTAATCCATGAGGTTTGCAAAGAACATCAAGCAGGATTCGTAAAGAGATTAGAAAATCTACATTTGTTTAGTTTGCATTTTTACATTTATGAAACTTTCAGAGGCTCCAGAAATTCCGAGGAAACTTTGACAAAATCTAATTGTTGCTAATGCTAAGGCATTTCTATATATGGAATAACACATAGTTAACTATCATTCATGCAGAAATGGCTGTCATAATTGCAAAGTCACTTTGAAACTTTTTTTTCCCTTCTTTCTTTAAAAAGAATATTTTCTCCCATGGTGAAGCACCTTCTTCTAAATCCCCTCATGCACATTCCAGATAGAGTAAATAGTGCCACAGTTGTAATCAGTCCACAAGCCTACAGCTAGTTCAAGGCTGGAAACAGGGCATGAAAAAAAATGAACACCCACAAACATACGTAGGTGTGCGCAAACTTTCCATGGCATTCTTGCCCTGGAGCCCTCTCACTCAGCCATTGACGGCAGATTAACTCCCACGTAATCATACGTCATACTGAGGTAATACTATCTGTTAGAAAATGAATTCCTGAGAGAAATGTAAACTTTTTTTCAAGTGCAAAAGTGGATTTGCAACCATAAATTATGTCATTTGCAAACCTAAGATTATAGTCTTTGCGAATCGAACCTATCAATTATAAAATGGTGGGAAAGTGGCTTAAGAAATACCAGAATGTGATTGGTACACTTACCACATCTGGGCTAGAGCCCAATAATTGATCGTAACTACATATCAGTGACCCTTTGGCCGTGGTGGAACATTAGATTAACTAAGGCGAAGCAACATGTAAATATGTTTTTTTCCACCAATAAAAGTAGCGATAACAGGATGAGGTGCAGGGTGCATCTAGGTCATAAGTCACTTGTATTTACCTGGGAGCCTGCCATTAGATTATGTACACCTTATAAACATATTTTAAGATTACAGTGCAAGGGTTGCAACGTGTCTTTTCCCCGTGGCTTAGAAAGACCTAGTAGACTCGGGTAAAGTGAGACAGATATCATGGGTTGGCTGCTACACCATGAAATACGGTTCACCGTGGCCATGCAACGAACAGTAAGGATTTGAAACTTTTTTGTGTGGGCAAGCATTGTCTCTACCAAGAGGGGCTGTTAAATAGTCATTTGGTTGTAAAGCGTTTAAATCCTTGCAGTGAAACAAAATCTCACTGCATCAGTGTGCCTGAAGGCCCCTTATAATATGACTTGTAGATAGCAGCCATTTGCTCTCCTACACAAAGCTCCCATCTACAAAATGTCCCAGAATGCAAGCAGAGACTGACCAAAGACACCATCCGGCAAGAGTTCCATGTGTACATTTTATATGAGGCAACTGGCATACGGCTTTACCTGAGAAATTTACTATAGGTCAGAAGCAAGGCTTTGTAACATACCCCCACAATCCTAGGCCTTCATACTTTAGTTGCTACACTACTTGTAGTCACCTGAAGCTGTTTTATCTTCTCCAGAGTGTTGCCACTCGAAAAATGTTCAACGTCAGTCAGTTTGAGGTCCAGCTCGATCAGCCACACTTCGATGATCTCCCGCTCGCTCTCAAACTCTTCTCGTTTGCTCACAAAGTACTAAAGAAAAAAATGTAAAAACACCTCAGAAGCCAAGCTCATGACTACTGTCTGGTTATTCCCCATTCCTAAAAGCACAACTTGAAATGGTGATGTAAACCTCTAGGTGAATACCACACTCAAAGGTACCTGTATTTACCTGGCACCGTATTCCGCACTCAAAGGGCCTTTCAGATGTGATTGACGCTGCCAACTGAGACAAAGTTAATACTCTCACAGTTACATTGTGCACAGTCTGTGTCACATGCCTTGATGAATGCACCTGCTGTGGAATTCTAACTTCACTAAAATCAATAAAATTGATTTATAAAAAAAGGACCTTTCAGATTGAGAACCTCTGTCTTGTCTTAAATGGGAATAAAGCACAATAGTGATGGAATAGCCTAGGTGAACTAAATATACAATAGCATTTCAGTGGATTTGGTATCACAAATATTATTATATGGTTATTTTAACTGTGGGGGAAAGTTGCGCCCAGATGTGTAATCTATTTGATTTTCTAACAAAACATTTTTCTGGATTTGCTCCTTTTGGAGCTTTTCATGTAAAAAAACATACCAGTGAACCTTGGATTTTTTTTATCATTTCACAGGCAAATGTACAGAACAAGGATAGGTCCACATCACCTAAACTGATTTGGGCCAATGTTATTGTAATTTGTCAGCAATGTAGCCAGACACAAAAACAGATTTGTATTTTAATATTTACAATTTGTCAGCTGTGTTTGAAGCTGTTAGCATCACTGTTTCATATTAGACCCATATTGCCCTATGCAATTTCAACAGGACTGACCAAATTGTTTAAGTGATCACCTCTCCAGCCTGTAACTAACCCACTGAAAGAGGCGCCTGGGACAACCTTATTTCTCCTGCAATAGCACATCAGTGTCCTAGCAGTGATTAAGAACAACATACAACTCCCATGATCCTTTTCAAAGAGTAGTCTATGGATTTATTTTCAAGAAATCTCTTGAACTCACTATGCGCCATGTCACACCACATCACCTACCATCATATGATCAAACCACCCCGTCAGGAAGCCATCACCCACTGCTTGCCACCACAATAAACAGGCAAAAACCAAATGGCCACCGCTCTAATCCTTAAGCATCCTGTCCTCAGAAATCCTGGAAATACCCCTCTGAATAACAGAAAGCTAACCTTCATCTAGGTAAAGAATCAACATTGTGTTTTCATATCATTGATTCACCTCGAATTAATACAGCAATGGTAATAACTTTGGGCCACATGCATCAAAAGAAAAAACGGTCGCAAACGGGCAGATTCTCAGAATCTGCCCCTTTGCGATCGGTATTTTTGCATTTGGGATGATGCATCCCAAATGCAAAATCGCAATTTAAGTAATCTCTAAATTGGAATTACTTAAATTGCGATTGCATTTAAGGAATCGTAAATTGAGATTCCTTAAATGGAATGCATTAAAGTAAAAAAATTAGCGATTTCGCTAATAGGAGTCGCAAATTACCATGTGTGTGTGCAACATGTACTCATATGCAGATTTCAGGGGTGCAACAGGGTATCCTTTTGGAACCCTTGCACCCTTGAAATTGCATGCGCAATTTGCGAGTACCTATTGGGTACTCGCAAATTGCGAATGCAATTCCCATTCATTCCTATGGGCCTCTAGGCCCATAGGAATGAATGGGAAGACATTCCTTAATTACGCCTCGCAATTTGCGAGTCGTAATTAAGGAATGTTTAGAAATCACTATTTTTTTAGCCATTTCTACATGCGTAGGCTTTTGCGATTCCTTAATTGCGATTTCTTAATAATCGCAATTAAGGAATCTCAAAAGCATACCTTGATGCATGTACCCCGTTATTCTTAAAAGGGGCTGCTGGTGCAGAACGTGTCCTTATGCCCATACCAAGTGTTACTATCATCACACAATTCAGTACTTAAAGAGAAGATCTGCCGTCAGCCACTCTAGCACTTAAACCTGTGACCTTCAAGTTAACTAAAAACCTATGGCATGGATGATTTAACAATCTGGACTATCGTGTTTTCCAATACTTACAGTAAGACTTTTAAAGATAGAAGCTTTGTTCTTTTCCTTACTTGTCTATAGGCTGGGTGCATTGTTAAATTGAAGCCATTGTACAAGTGTTCAGTGAAAGAGAGTCAACAGCATTCAAAGGCTTCACATAACACAGGTAATCGTGACCTTCATGGAAGGAAACAAGCTCACAAATCAATGTCCTCTTTGTAGTTTCTAGTTATTTCATGTTATGTTTTTTGCACTCACTCAACCTTAAAGTAGCTTCCAATTGTTGGCAATAGGTTTTACAAGAGTCTCCAGGAGTAAAGCAGCTTCATTGTTGTGTTGAGTTTGAGGTTCCCAGACTTGGCACTGAAGTGCTTCACGGTGAGTTTGGAAGCAGGGACATTAGTTTAGGCAATAAGGTATTGCGTGGTTACAAACAGGGTGGAGATTTGGCAGCGCTAAATAAATTACTGCCAAAGCTCAGTGCTGGCACTGACGAACAGCGGGGATGCCAAGTGACCCTGTTGCCAAATACCTAGACTGCCTAGTCTTGATTCCACCTTATGCCTACTTCTTTCTGCAGCCTACACTTCATGCCACCTTATCTCATTCTTGCAGGGTCTCTTTCATCCATGAATTCTCCCTTTGTCACTGTTTTTATGTTGCTCTCTTCTTCCTTGTATCTCCCTTTGCTGTATTCGTCTTGCTTTCTTTGGGTTCAGGACCGATGATGAAAAATAAGTCCCTGCAACCAAAATGTGTGATGGTGCCCACTACCTGCATCCACGGGCAAAACTGCTGATCCAAGCAGGTTTCCAGACTTCACACAAGTTGATTCCTTTGTAAAGATGGCGAAGAAATGTTTTGCAAGTGAGACCGTCCCAGATTTATAAATGACACATATGGTCTTGTTAATCTGCATATATTCTCAACTTTAATTTTTCCCTCCACCTCTTTGTGTACACCCTCATTAATACCTTGTGTAGAGCCCTACACAAAACCCTTTTAGCTGTACCAGTTAATAGCATCCCCCATTTCCAAAGGTGTCAGACCACTTAACTTGGACAGGGTCTATTACCTCACAAGAGGGTGGAAATGGGAGAACTACAGTAGCCATCAATAATGGACACCCCCTTAAGCGAATTACATTCTTCTTCATGGGGGAATGTTTTGTGTAAATGTGCCAGTGATTCAAGCTCCTCACAATGGCTGGCATGAGGAAACCCATAGGGCTCAGGACTTCCTTGAGTACTCTTTAACATTTAATTGAAGGCTTCAGCGCAACACATCATTCGTATAGGTGTCAGTTTGTCTATTAGACAATGACACACACATTATCTGGTAGAAAAAGGCATTTGGAAATGATCAGAAGAATCTTATCCATGCCATTTCTTTCGTAATGGTAAAAACTTTGAGGGTAAACAATTTCTAAAGTCAAACTTATTGAAGGCAGAAATCATGATTGTAAGAGCACAACTAGAAACAATAAGGCACAATTGGCAGCATTAACAAGGAAATTGTCCACCATCTTTGGAAATCGAAAGCAGTGGTTTTATTTAACACGTTTGTTTGTAGGTCCATAGATAGTTCACATTTTGAAGAGGGTTCTTGCATAAGCACTATAAAAATCTTTCCCTACCTAGACATAACACACAGAATACAAGCTATATAGGATTGCTTGTATTTGTAAATCAGATGGCAGTACACTCACAGAATGCTGCATTTTGATTGGTTCTTAGCTGCTCAACCTCTGCCCAGGACATTAATAGTCAGTCCCTGTGCTGAATAAAACATGTGACATCATCTGTGTCTGTTGTGAAGTGATGTTTTATCCTTGGGCGAGGTTCGCCCTTTGTAAAACTGCCAGAAATAAAATGTTGATTCTGCCTGTCACCCAAGCTCTAATCTCATCCTTCAGGTAAAAGCATTAATGAACCTTTGATTTCAGAAAGAGATAACCATCTAGTGGCTGAATTGCAAATTGCAGAACTGGAAAATCTGAACTCAATCCCTGCTTTCCTGTTTGACCATGTAGTGGCATAACACACAGAGTCATGTTTGTTAGAGATAGCGGGACCCCTCTGGACCCTGACGGACACCGTAGAATAGATAGGTGAGTGATTGGGTGTGGTTGAGAAAATTAATTACATAGTACGTTCAGTCAACGGTCACACTCTGAAGAATAAAGACTTATATTACTGAGCTCCCTGTGTGGCGTGATTATTTACATGTACCCGGGCTGGGGAGGATGCTACAACTGGTGGCAAGATAGGGGATTCCAAAAAACCTGCAACCCGAAGAACCAAGGGCGCTCTCACAGAGAGTTTGTCGTGGTCCAGCAAACTGCTTGTGTGCGCCATGTGTACCTCAGTCGAAGTGAAAAAAGTGACAGTTGGCGTATGTGGATTCAAATTGCCACCCAAGCCAGTGCAAGGCCAGAGATGAAAGTAAAGGCTTTACAAAACGTTTGTTTGTCGTCAACTAGAATTTGTTGGTAAAGTCGAGAAAAGAGTTCCTGCGCCACACAGAGCCATCATTCACACAGTTCGACAACACTAAAGGCAGCGACAACCAGGCACAGAGAAGCGCTAAAGGCTTTGATAGCCGAGTGCAAGGAAGCGCTAAAGCGGAAACATTTTTGATGCAAAGAAACGCTAAAGGCAGTAGAAACCAGGTACAGTGAAAAGAGGTGAGAGTGGGGACCATTCTGTGCAAGAAACAAAGCTGCTAATCATCGCCAAAGAAGAAGACGGTGGCTCACAACCAGAGAGCAGGCACGACAACCCAAATGTTATTACATGGCTAGTGCTTAATGAAGGAGCCGGTCTGTGTGGGCAGCAGGTGCTCCAGACAGCAGAATGTTTCACAGGTTATGATGCCTCCACATTCCTAAAACCACGTCTCCCTTTGATACTGCCAAAAAGTAGAATATTGGTGACAGATGGATCGAATCCTTCAATGATTTCATTGATGCGCTGGAAGAAGCAAATGACAAAAAGATAATTAAATATTCAAAGAATTTGGTGGGGGAAAGAGTAAAAGAAGTGATAAAGAAAATACCACACGGTGATGAAATGACGTACCGTCAAATCAAAGAGGCGTTAAACACCAAATTTAATCCAATGCCAAATGTCAACTGTGAAAGGTACATTTTCAGTCAAGAAAGACAGAAAGCTGGTGAAATGATGGATGAATTTATAGAAAGACTTGATTCGCTCATCAAGCATTCCAAGTTCAATGAGTTCAACGATGAAGAGGCCATGTGTCTCAGGGTAATAGATGGCTGTCTCTCCGATTCCTTCAGATGACGAATGTTGAAGCTTGGAGTGAGTGCTCATGGCTTCTAGAGCGGAAGAAAGAGCTGACACACAAGCGCCCAACACGAAGGCTGGAACAGCCAAAAATGAATCGGCGCTGAGTGTGAAAAGTAAGCCGAAATACAAGGTAGATGGCCACAAAGTAATGTCTGCTAAGCAAAAGAAGTTGTGTTTTCAATGTGCATTTTCCTTTCCACATGAAGGTAAATGTCCCGCCATTGACTGATATGCAAAGTCTGCGGGAAAGAGAACCATTCTGTAATGGTTTGCAAAGGACAGATCAAGTGCATCACATTGAGAAAACAAAATAGATGCCAGATAGTTCCAGAGACGTTCCCACCACACCCACAAGGCCAAGCGGCAACATCAGCTGATTGTCATAAAATTCCTCGTATATAAGTTCATCACCATCATTGTCAAGCAACAGTGAGGAAGATGGGTCTTGTCAACATTGACCACTGGCCAGGGTGAACATGTACGATTAGATTCCTGCAAGGAAGAATGTTGGTTGAAGCGAGATTCTTCTGGACCCTGCCCCAAATTCACACTGAAGGTGAATGGGTGCTCCATACCTTTTATCATAGACAGTGGCGCGTTGATAAACATTATGTCTGCGGAAAAGTACAATGAACTGTCTACAGTGCCCCGTTTAACTCTGTCGAAAACCAAAGAGTATACGTGGCCTGCTTTGATACCATGGCAAAGCAAAGGTTAATTTATAGCAACTGTGAAGCATAAAAAGATGAAATTCCAAGCACCAATTCATGTCTTGTCAAGCACTTCATCGAAATCATGTTTACTCACTTTCAGCACTGCTGCTGACACCGGGCTGATTACTGTAAACTACAACGTCAGTGCCTATCATGGGAAAGTGAATCAGTTTCCATCCTTGTTTCATGAACTAGGGAGACTTAAGACAATGAAAGTGCAACTTCAAATAAATGAGGACATCTGTCCTGTTACTTATCGACATCGCCAAATTGCGTTTCATTTACAAGAGGCCGTTGAGAAAGAACTTGAGATGCTATTAAAGCATGACATAATGGTGCAATCCACTGGTCCGACGCCATGGGTGTCCCCCATGGTGGTAGTGTCTTAGAAGGATAGTGGAGGATCAGGAAGGATCTGCATTGATATGCGTCAAGCTAACAAGGTGATTGAAAGAGAATGACATCCGGGTCCGCATAATGCTGACATGATTACGCAACTGAATGGAGCCAAAGATATTGCCTGGCTTGATTTGAACAAAGGGTATCACTATTTCGAACGGAAAGAAAATTGCAGGTACATTACCACCTTTTCAACTCATATTGGTTTATTAAGATATAAAAGACTATGTTTCGGAGTGCAGCTGCAGAACTCTTTCAGGATGTCATTCGTTGCATAATACAGCCATTCACAAATACTTTCAATTACAGTGATGACATATTGGATTTTGGGGCCACACGAAAGGAACATGATATAGCTCTGACACAAGTGTGTCGTGCACTTGTTGCTACAGGTCTCACTTGAAATGCAGCAAAGTGTGAGTTTCATAAAATAAAGCTCAAGTTCTTGGGTCATATCTTTACTGATGGGGGAATGACTCCAGATCTAAATAAAGTACACACTTTGTCATCTACTTCTTCCCAACAAGTTGTATCTATGCTATGATTCTTCCTTTGTATGGCCAGTTACTGTTCAAGGTACATATGTGACTTTGCCACTGAAAGTGCCCATTGAGTGACTTAACAAAACCAAATATTTCATTATGATAATCTTGTGAATGTGAACAAAGCTTCAAGAAAATCAAACATGAGATTGACAATGCCACTAAAATGGCATACTTTGATTTAAAACTGCAAACGAAGTTTGATGTTGATGCCAGCCAAGTGGGGTTAGGTGCCATGCTTGCCCAGCACTCTGGACATCAGTGGCGGCCGCCATAAACAAAGGGTGGTAGACAGGTGGAGGGTACGTGAAAGGGGTCGCATGCAGGGCAGTTAGAAATACTTTTTTTTTTTTTTACTTACCTTTAGCTGCCAGCCACCTCCAGTGTCACGTCGTGCCGCCTCTCCGCTTCCTGCCTGGTCCCAGCAGCCCCTGGGATAGACTCCCATCCAATCCCCAGGCTGCAGAGCTGCACATGGATTGGCCTGAGTGGGCTAGAAAGACTCTCCGCTCAGGCCAGGGAATCTGTGGGGTTTCTCCAGCCCAGCTGCTCAATGCAGCTGGGCTGGAGAAAACTTAAGTGAACATGTGTGTTTTGGTCGGCCTGAGAAGCCGGCCAAACACATATGAGCAATTAGGGAGTAGAGTGCGCTTAGCACTCCTCCTCTCCCTCCCATGCCTCAGCCCGCCCCTCCCAACAGCACTGGCTAACAGATGGCAAATGCAAAATAAAACAATGCAAGAACATCGTTTTATTTTACATTTGGTGGCTCTGAGCCAGGCAGTGGGGCGATGCTCCTCCGCCATTGCAGAGGAGTGACGTAAGTGATTAGGTGTGGTAAAGAAAATTCATGACATAGTACGTTCAGTTAACAGTTACACTCTGAAGAATATAGATGTGTAATTCCGAGCTATGAGTGTGGCGTGATCATATGCGTGTACCCAGGCTGAGGAGGACACTACAGACCAAATTGTGTGATCTAAGGCAATTAACTTATTTAACTGATCCTCTATTTTTGTTCACTATCACACTTGAGAGCATCTTGAAATATGTGCATTCAGGATGTATGTTGTGCAAAAATCCATAGGGTTTGGTTTAATAGCCTATAATGTTTCTCCATCTATGCAATGCTTCAAGTGGGATGAAAAAAGTGTAGGGAGGTCTCTAAATGGGACATGGCCTATTTAATTAAGGGTGTGGCCTAAAAACGTAAACTACATTTCTGTGATTTGAATAGCATGCCGCCTGACCTTTATTTTGGTGCTCCTCTGATCTTTTTGTTATTGCACCCTGATATATAACACAACAACTGACACACGTCCAAAAGCAGCAAGGTTTTGCCAGAGTTGTTAGTTGTTTAAGATAAATGAGTAAAAACAATGACTTTGTTGTAAATAGTTAATATTGAAAATGTTTTAATTCTGAAATTAGGAGACTGTAAAGTAAGTATAAGTGAGGTCTGTGGAAAGGGCAGTGGTCTTCAGAGAGTCTCAAACATTCGTGTTATTTTCACTTGGTTAGACACGCACACCCTTTTTCTATTCACATCCTCTCAATCTGCATATCTTTTACCTCTTTACTCTTTAGCAAACTCTTTTCACTCTCTCCTGAATACACCTCCTTGCATCTCCTTCACTTCACCACCCCCAATCACCCAACACACTCACTCACCTATAAGACCTGCATTTTCTTTTACTTTCACATTGTTAATGTGTTAACAATTGTGTTCAGCCTTCACACATAGTGCTTAATTTGAACCGGTGGTCGCTGGTGGGGGCCACTGGTACTCATTTTTGGGGACTGGCACTTATTTTTCTGCATCGGACATTTATGAGAGCAAGGCAGGGAAAAACAAACAAAACAGAAAGATGACGGAATAGAAAAACGGAAAATCCGTCACAAAGAGAGAAAGCAGGAACCTGCAGGAGTGAGAACAAGCATTGGCATAGCCAATAGGTCTCGCCTTTGGGACCTTATAAGTGTTTAGCCATGCAACAGTTGCATAACTAAATACTTATAAGGTCCCAAAAGCGAGACCTATTGGCTATGCCAAGCGGGCATGCGGCCGCGAAAGTGAAAGTGATCGCGATCAAAGTGGCCGTGGGGCCACGAAAGTAATCGCGGTAAAGTGCGGCTTGTGCGCCCGCGCACATGCACTGTAGCCCCAGGCTGGCCTGGTAGCACTTTTTGGAGCCCTCTCAATAAGTCTCGCCAGACCAGCGCATGCGCTGGGTCAGGCGAGACCTAAAAATGTCTAATAGTGACTAGGACTCCAGATATACAACTCAGCTGCCAGGCATTTTAGTGTTAAAGCCCAAATGGGCCAGCCAATCCCGAGTTCATCACAGGTCTCTCGGTCTCTGAATGCCTAAGAAAATATACATCCTATTGGTGTACTTTTGCATATTTAAAACATGTAACTTGATTCATGAACTACATTTAGCCTTTTAAAGAACTGGATGCCTGGTGCAGTGGAGCGCTTTATAGGCAAGGAAAATAAAACTTGCAATTGGCATTTAATTAAATCTCCAAAGCACGTGCTCCATACATGAAATTGTCAACAATGTTTTTGCACCAGTTTTTATTCTCAGCCTGCTGCTGTCACTGGCTGTCTATTAATTGAGCTCTCAGTCCAGCAGTTGGCTATCTGACTGCAGCCTTCACTTGTCTACCATAGCTGTGATGGTAAACAGCCTCCCTGGTTTGTCACAGAGTTTAATATGCACCCTACATAATTATGCAGGATTCACTGTGCTATCAAACTGCAATTCAAATCAGTTCAGGATTAAAGGCACAGAGCAGTACTGCTTCCTTAATTGCACTGTACTGTGCTGATCACATTCAAATACCCATTACTCGTTCCCTCTGTGGAGCAATAAGTCAGGGGGATTCATATTCAGGCAGGTGACAGGGCCAAGCCATTAAAAGTCAGTTATGCAGAAAGCATGGCTGGTTTTATTCACGTTAATGAAATCAGTGAAATGAAACTGTAATAGATTTATCAAAGCTCAGATGGATTGGCTGTAAATCAGTTTGATTCAGGCAATCAAACTGGACAATAGAGATGGGTTCCAGCCCTAGCCGTGGATGTCAGACAGCAGCATGTGAGAAGTGCTGATATTCCTCGTGTATGGGTCTCCTGCACATGGGGCCTATTCCCAAGGCGCTGCATTTTATTTGGTGCCTTAAGTATGTGACAGAAGTGGATAAAACCTACAGCCGAATCATTGCACAAATTGTTTTATGCCTCTTTTCAACTCGGACAGTAATAGCTTTTTTTCCTAGGGTTGCCATTTTTTTTTTTTTAAAGTTGTCAACATTTGAGATGCTTAAATTTCTGCGTCAATAACAGGTCACCTTGTAGCTCCTGCACGTGTCCAGTCGTTATTTAATAATACATTTTTTTAAAAAGGTTCATTCTTCGCCGTTGCTGTAGGAAACCAAAATTCAAATATGTCCAGAAAAGGTGCCAAATGCACCGGAGTCTGTGAAAGTGACGAAACTGCGAGTGATCGATGTGCACAGACACAATAAGTTATCCATAAGAGGGCATTATAAGAGCATAAACTAAGGACTGTGAAAAGGCATCCTTTGAAAACAACAGTGTGGCACCTTTCTTTAAATACATCTGCAGATTGCGAAACACTTAATGCCAGACGCATTGATGAATAAAACGCCCAAAAAAGCGAGCACATGAACTATATGACAACGACGACCTCAGTTCGTCAGCAAGTATCTACCAACTAAAGTTGAATCCAGGAGATTTAAAAACAAATTATAAAAACGTGCAAAACTAACCAATGACAGCAAGAGACTAAACACAGGGTGCACTTAGCTGTTTGCAAACCTCAGCACGACCTCTGCAGATTAGAACTCGGATGATTTGCATAAAACCATGAATGCAAAACGAAAAAGTTTTTTGTGATGGGAACTGTACAGTTATTCTCCGTAAAATGCCCGATTATGTGACTGTTGGGAAGCAGCAAAGAAAAGAGCGCTCCGAGACATAAGTCAGCCGGCCCATTTCAGCTGTACATGTTCTAATCAATGCATACAGCCCCGCACACTTCACCCTTGTTGGGGAGTGAAAGCTGAAATCTTAGCGAGCGAGCAGCCGGAGACGCGATATGTGGTGGGGGAGGGGGAGTAGCGGGAGTTGTGTGTGCGCGTGCGTCATCGCGATCGCTCTGAAAGCGAAAGTGATCGCGATGACGCACGAGTTTTCAAAGCACTGCTGAAGGCTAGCGCGCGTGCACGTTCGCGTGAACGCAAGCGCTAGGCCAGCCAGCAGCGCTTTGAAAACTCACATACAAAATGTCTCTCGCGAGACCTAAAAAGGTGTAAGGAATGTCTGGTGGTGGATTAAAGGGGGCCTGAGGTGGATTTAGGACTAAGCAGCCTTGGTATTCAGTGCACCGGCATTCAATTGCACTGGCCACAGGCTACTAAGTAGAACCCTGGGCACCAGCACTCATTCTTTTACAAGTTAATCGCCGTTCATGTACATTTGCACAGAACCACAATTGCAACTGGAAGAAGTGACCATTGCTCTGTGTCCTCAAAAGAGAGGCCAATGCTTGGATTGCCATGCATTCTGAATACCTTCCTGACCCCCTTACACTGTGTGAAACTCACAGTGCCTTACACCTCCACTCCACAGCCCTCAATCGTTGCTGTTATATACTCTTGGCAGTGATTCAGTTGAAAGTAAGCATTATACAACAGTAATATGGTACAAGAAAAACAATACAGAACAACAACATACTGGAAATAGCAAGCACTTTTAGGGAATGCAAGATTAAGTAAAATATGTAAAATATAAACAGGAACTAAATTGCTGACATGGATTAATTTAACGGTTTTGCACCCTCATTGGTCAGAAATCAATAGTTGATTTTGCCAGTAATGTTAATGAATATAGGGCCTGATGGGTACCCGTTTCAATGTCTGTGTTTTATTAGTACAATGTCTGAGACCCAGAAGGACCCAGCCCACTTAAAGATCTGGAATTTTAAACATGACAAGTGACTTACACCTCTGATTTCTTAGTTTGCTTATAATTTTATCAGGGTGTGGAAATAATTTTTCTCAGTTCATGTTTAAAAACTCTTACGAGTTCTCTTTTGATAAATATTCATCGAATAATCTGATGTACTAAGGTAAAACCCGTAAAGCCAGTGTTCCAAAAAACATTTTTTTTTAAAAGCTGAAGTCACCTTATCGTTTTCTAACATGTTTGTTGCAAGATTAACATGTCGAGCCTTGGCTCGTTGGTTCGGCTTTCCCTGTTAACTTGTTGGCTCCCTCACCTAAATTAGAAGTGTTCCCCATTTCTGGATAATAAGAGTGGGTGAAGATCGGTAAAAAGAGACTTTGGGACTTTCTTTATCCTGGCCTATGGAATATTCAAGATCCCATACCATCCTTCAAATACCATAAGTGCTAAATCTTTCTAAAATACAAACTGGTATTTCATAGTCGAGGATACATTAGAGGAGGGTTAGGATGACAGCTTAGCATGAGTTGACAGTGACTAGCACTCTGTACCTACCATAAGATAATATAGCTCCTGTTAGTGGAATTCCAACGCCAGACAGAGCTAATTTTGTAAAATGAGTTAAGTAGTGACTGATCAGGAGTTAGAGGGGAGGGTTGGGTTGGGGGCGTGGGGGTACCTCAATTCACACAATTTGCGACTTTGTGAACCTTTAGGAAGTCAGATAGTTATCTTGGTTGATTAATGCGTCTTTTCCTCAGGTTTTTGTAACCCCAAGGATTTAAATTCTGTCAGGGTTGGCTCAACCCTTCTTTTGCTTGTGGTAAAAAGGTTAGCAGTTTAAGTTCTAAGGACACATTTTATAGCAACGCTTAGAAACCCAAAGGAATATTCCACTGTGAGCTCAGGCCCAGTTTACTTCTGTTTTTTGTATACGAGAGAAATGAATAACACCAAAAGTAGAACTGAGCTTTTGACAATGAATTGAGGACATTGTTTCTTGCACACAAGTTTAGTGTAACACTTGTTGCTCCAGTGAAAGCAGGAATTACTTGTTGAAAAATGTGGACAACTGTGGGTCATGTTTTCAAGTTGGAGTGGAGATTGATAGCTCATGAGAGGGTTGACAGCTGCAATGTAGATTGTTAACTGTAGGACAAGTTGGCATATTTAAAAAAGGGTGGAACCAGAGGGCTTCTTTGAATATGCAGTGGCTCTGCCAAGGTTAGAAGCTGTAGGGCAGATTGACAATTATAAACAGGTTAATGATAGGGTGGAAGATGAGGGAGAAGTAGCCAAGCGTGACAAGTTTTTAAACATAGGATAGAATACTGATAACCTGAGATAAGGTGGTAAGTTGTCTTACAAGTTGGCATCTGTGAGACATTAAGCAGCTCTTATTGTTTTGGAAGATTAACTATACCTTCAGTCGCTTGTGGATGGCCTGGGCCTGCTTCTGCAGCCGATCCCATCGCTGGTTACACTCCTGGACCATGGGTCTCAGTCTAGTTTGGAGACCAATTCCATTGATCTGCGTGAGTTGCCGATACTGTCTGTTCAAGGACTCCAGCTGCCCCAACCTCTCACGAACCTGCCTTAGCAGAACCTAAACGAAAGACGAATTCACTGTGAGGGCCAACAAAAGTCTTGCATTTATACTGACCAAGAGTCCATGGGCCATATCAGAAAGGTATAAGTTACCCACAAACGAACAACTGCCACCAACACACGAGTATCTTACAGATAAGTATAAGACACTGGGGGGCATATTTACTAATCTTTCACTCAGCACAGTGCAGCAAGCAAAGTTGGAGCAGAAATCATCTATATTTACAAAGATATGGAGCATTTCTCTTTTCTCCGTGCGCTGGCACACTGTGTGCTGCCTAGCGCCAAAGCAGGCACACTTGCACATAGTGCAAGGGTGTCTGTGTTGTAGGCAGGATTGTTTTCTGCAGGAAGTAATACCCTCCTGCACAAAACAATCTTTGGAGTAATTTCCCTCTTACTATGTGTAATTCGGAATGCAGCACACATGAAAGGAGGAAGTAACAAGGAGAAATAAAGATATTTTTCCCTGTTAGGCCTCACTGGGAAAAGTGTAGCATTTTGATGCTTTTACAGGTTTACTAGGTTTAGTAAATCTGGGAATGTGCCTTAATCCATGGGTAGATGCATTGGAATACCAATGCTTCAGCCATGGAACGCCTCCCAGCTTGAAATGTAACGTAACGCTGCGCTGGCAGCTGCGTGATGTTACATTTGTTTACAAAGCCACGCAAGGTAGAGCAAATCACCCCTTGTGTGACTTTGTAAATATTTTAATGTAGCCTTTGCCTTGTCCTTGCGTCGCCTTGTGCAATGGAAGGACTATGCAAAGGCATGATAAAACTGGTACTTAATTCTTGTGTATAATGTACACTATACATGCATGCATTGTTTCTCAAGTCATGACTTCAAGCAGAGAGCTAAAACGTATTTTACCGTCACAGGGGCAGATTTACAAGCCCCGTGTGCTGCCAGTCCATCACTTTTTGTGATGCACTGGCAGCGCATTTCCCTGCCCCATATTTACAAGAACAGGAAAAGCCACCCTGCCTGGCTTTTCCTGTCCTTGTAAATTTGGCTCTTTTACACGCAGCTCTTTGCGTGAAAGGGGCGTTCCATGGGTGTTTCTATGGGTGTTCCCACTCATGGAACGAGACACATTTCCAGATTTACGAGGAATCGTAAATCTGGAAATGCGTGTGAATGCTACGCCTCCCCAGGGGAGGCGTAGGGAGGCGCAACGAAGAGAAATGTATTCATGTCTCCTCGTTTTTGTTTCCTGTTTCTATGCATGCTGCATGCTGCAGCACACATAGAAAGAGGAAATCACCTCTAATGTTTGTTTTTGTTCAGGAAAGGTTCCCTTCCTGCACATAAACAATCATTGAAAAAATGCTGTTTTTCAACTTCTATGTGTGCTAATGCAGCAAACATATAAGTTGAAAAACTGCATTTCTGATTGTTTTTGTGCAGGAAGGGTACCCTTCCTGGACAAAAACAATCTCCCCACAACACAGGCATCCTTGCACCATGGTGCAAGGGTGCCTGCATCCGCGCGTGGCATCAGTTTGTGCGTCAACGCAGGGGGAAGCGCAGAGATGCCACATATTGTAAATATGTCGTAAGTCTGTGCTTTCCAAACTAACGCAGCATGGCGCAGCAAAATGACTTGCTGCGTTAGTTTATTGTAAATCTGCCCCATAGTATCTACTTCTTTATTCGTACCCTAATACACAGATTATAGAACTCTGAAACAAGCTGATCCTACACTTTTAACATTCCAGTTTGCAGCTGGCGAGCTATCTTGCAGAGTGTTACCTTTAAAATATCCATTTTGGAGCAATGTAACTCATAAATGTTTTACTGAAAAAAATGGAACATCGGCATGCTGACTACAGAAGAAGATACATATCCTGTTACTGGTAAGTAATGTTTTTGTCTCCAGCATGAGATCTTCTTTTCTTAGTTACACATAAAATATAGAAGGAAGTATGAGAACAAATACCCAAAAACTATCTGTAGAGGTTTTTTGTAACCTCCTCAATGATCTGCAAATCTATCTAAAAAACGGTGTCAAGACAGTGGTAACTATCGAAAGAGCGTGCAATGAGAACAGCTGAGGACTGTACAGATAAGAGCGGTGGGCCCCAGGGCCGGAGTGGCCGTATCGGGCACCAGGCATTCCACCAGTGGGCCGGAGGGGTGGGTGCCGGTTTTGTGCCTGTTGGGCCAGGTTTGTCTCTGGGGGCCGGTTTTGCAGCAGTGCTGCAGTATCGGCACCCTGTAACATAAGGTGGAGCGGTGCTTCTTGCTAGCACCCCCCTGACTCCCCCACTCCCAGGGCCGGTCAAGCAGCAGTCTTCCAGGGCCGGTTACTGGTCCCATTCCGGCCCTGGTGGGGCCCGGTGGGGGGTGGATTTTGACGGATGATGATGAGGGGAAATGTATTATTTATGTAATTTTCCCTCATCATCGTCCATCGAAATCCCCCCCCCCCTTACTGGGACCCACCGCCCCACCGCTCCTACCTCCACGGGTTGCGGCTGGATGAGAATTAGGTTGCAAGCAGAAATTCAGGCCCTATAGGATCTAACTGTCCTTCAACGGCTGACTCTCCGTACAGTTCCCAGATTGGATAAGATCACCTGAGACCTTTACAAAGCATGTTCTGATATTGTAGAACCATTCTTATGTGAACCCTTTCATTTCCATATGGATAATGCTAAAAACTCTCATATGATACAGGGAGCATTAAACAAAAAGACATATAGTTCATAAGCAGGATAATACTAAGCCCGGGCGGAGCAGACGTAGTCGCACTACGCGGACCTCCACGGAGTTGGGCAAAAACTCTATGTAGATCCGCTCTGCTCCGTGCCTCCACCCCACCCATAAGTAAATAATATATATATATTTTTTAATTTGATAAAAACACACTTACGTTTATCGCAGTGTCTCCAGGCTGCCCTCCTTCTCCTCGTCATGGTCTCTTCTGCAAACAGAAACCCCTATGTCAGACATACATCGTGGTAGGACTACGCGTGCATGCACAGTCCTACCATGACATACGTCTGATGTAAGGGTCTCTGCAGGAGAGACCACGGTGAGGAGGAGGAGGGCAGCTCAGCGATGCCGCGATAAAGGTAAGTGTGTTGTTTTTTAATCTTTAGTAGGTTTTTAAATATATTTATTGGGGGTGGGTGGAGAGTCGGAGTTTTTCATAAATTACGCATTCTCAGCGGAACGCGGAGTATGCAAAAATACGCAAGCTCCGCCAGCGAAGCAGAGCTCTCTGCCCACACTTAGATAATACACTCAAGAGAGATTATGCTAGACATGGAGGCTAGTCTTACAAGCCACTTGTTAAGACATGCCCAGTTAAATTAAGGCTGGTATTTGCATTTAGAGCACCAGTATGGCTTCTATACCTTCATAGTTCAATAGATGCAGTAGAGTGTCCAGTTGTCAGAGGAACAACTATCATAGGGTCAATATGTAAAGGGTTGGGTTTGATATCAAGCTGGAGTGTTTCTCTATATTTATTGCTGGAAAAGGTAATTAAACTAATGTGGTCTCCAAAGATTTCATACCCAGGTTATTTTGCAAGAATTTTCTAAATAGCATTAATAAGGTACAGGAAGCATCCTCTCATATTGGATGAAATGGGCTAATGTTTTTTAAACTTTCAGAAGTTAATATTTCGCAAGTAGATGTCACTGGCTGCATAAGAAATAAATTAAGTATATATTAGGAGTATTTACTAGAAGGGTGAACCTTACTACCCTTGTTCGATAAAATGCCTGTTACATAAAAAGCACCACTCAAATGATTGCCACCCAGCAAATTTGGATTTTATTACCAATTTGGTACAGTGGCAACAGTATGCCAGAATACTCTTCTGTCATCTGAGTGTTTCAGAGTCTAGGGCAGGCATGCAATATATGTATTGAATGTTACACCTCTTATGGTTTGTGAGGGTGACTGTTTTGAGTTATTACCCCAAATTCTATAGCATTGAGCAAGACCCAATATAGTTTGTCAAGTACAAATTGATCAATACTGGAGTCTACAATATTAGTTGTGTTTTGAATGCATTAAAATGATTGCATTATGATCATTATACATGTATTAAAGAAGCACATATCTTTTGTAATGTATTTAATTGACCACAGTTTATGTATCATAAATGGTTTCTGATGAAATTGGAAAATTGAGATGGATTCTGGTAAAGGACTCTGGATTTTAAGTGTGCAAGAATTACAGTAATAAGATATTTTGATCTTGTTGTGTAAAAGACTATGTGGTTGTCGTAAAATATGCATACTATTCATATGCTTTATTTAAACCTATTGAAAATAATTAAATGAAATAAATTGAATACCAAAACCTGAAAGGTAGCATTTAAAATGTGAGAATTATCAATTGATTTATTTACCGACTCTCAACATTACGTTCTTGGTTTTGGTAATAACAACTAAAGCAAACACATTTATGCCCAAATAATTATTCATCCCTCTCAATTTCGTTTTATTGCTTTGAGGCATAGTATGAAAAATTGTAGGACATTGATTGGCTTGCTAAAAATCAAAAGGAATAGTTAGTGAAGAGCCTTTTGCATAAATATTGATCCTGAGAAGGCACTCGATTATGTAAGCAGGAGGTATTTCAAGTTCAATGTGGGAACGTTAGAGTTTGGCAGGAGCTTCTTCGACACTTTTGTGAGAATTTTCATTAATGGCTTTATGTTGAATAGGGTTTATCATTTAAGGTGTATGAGCTGTAGAACAACTCAGAGGTGAAGTAAGACAGAATAAGGACATTACTTAAATTGCATTTTGGGAAATGCCAATCGGGTTTTAGGAAGGGTTGCAGCACAAAAACATCTAATCTGACTATAGCAGATGACATACACAAATCCCTTGATACTAATAAATGCTGGCTACTCATTCGCCTAGATTTGTCAGAGGCCTTTGACACGGTCGACCACAAGTTGCTTCTAAAATCTCTACATAAACAGATTGGAGCTGACGGCTTGACTTTGAAATGGTTCGCCTCTTACCTATATAACCGCTTCCAAAAATTAAAATTATATATCGCAATTTCAGAGATCTCCGGCATAACCACGGGTGTCCACCAAGACTCAGTGCTCTCACCTACGCTCTTCAGTATTTACAAGAAACTCCTCACCATCATGATTAAACAAGCTAACATTTCATAGCACCTTTATGCTAATGACACCCACCTCTACTTAGAAATATCCTCACCAGGGGACTTAAGACAACTAAATACTACACACCACTCCGGACTCTCGGCGGGTAGGTCGGCAGTGCCATGCACACCGACTACAAGAATCGGTCGTGACACCACAGTACTTCCCTGGACTACGGAGCAGTCTGCCACCCTGATCGCCCACATGGGTCTCCTTTGATGAGGATCCTACTTATCGAGGATGCACTGACTACCGATGGTGTATTTAAAAAGGAAGGGTGGATGCACTCTATTATTTAGATGTGTACTAATTTCCTTCCTCCTTGTTTTTGGAGTAGTTAATAGTTGTTTTAGATCCTGAAGAAATCTTCACGATCAATCTTGACAACTTAAGGCATGAAACATTTCAACCACCACTTACACTTAAATACTTGACAAGACTATTAACGTCTGTTTTCCAAGTATTAACCATCTTTTAATCATGACGTGAAACCCACTAATTAAAGTTAGTTCAGTGGGGTCTCCATAGTTGTTTTTAACCCACATTCTTTCACACTCCACTCACCACCTTAATACACTATATCCACCCAACACACACCCACTTCATCTACAGCCAAGACTACGGTCTATAAAGATCTCCTGCAAAGAGCCCCTTTGCAGGGCCCGTTGGGCATTGCAGCGCCGGCTCAATGAGTAGCTGCCCTATGATAATGCATGCAAAAACAACAGTTGATGGACAGAATGCAGAACAATGTCATACATTCACCCCAGTACAGAGATCTGGGCCTAAATCCATCGTTTTTTTGCTTGACACCCCTTGGGGTGTGTGAGGGCCCTTGCTCCTTAGCGGAGCTATTCCTCCTTCTCTTCCTTCGTTTCACCCTTAGGAACAGCATACCTCTTGATTTACTGTGCACATGTTAGGGCATGTATGCTGGACCTTAATTGCCCTAGGTCCCCCTTTTGATTTAGGACTAAATACTACACTCATTAAAGTCCAAACCTAACCTGTTACAGGCAACAGGGATGGCTCAAAGATGTAACGGAATGGGCAGTGGCTGAAGAGGTGTGGTTCCGTCAGTGTAGGAGGGATGACTACGTAGAAGAGCATTTGCAAACATGGTTGGGGATCCTTACTTGATTTGGGGAGGTCGAGGAAGGTTCTGCAGATGTCAGGTAGGCAGGGATCGGAGGGTTAAGCTCTAAGGGCAAATGTGGGAAAGGTGGCAAATGTCTGGGAGCGAAGGATTATCAGGTGATTTTTCCTACTGTGATGTTCTGTACAAAATAGTCCCTCTAAGTGTTTATTTGACATATATGGGATGGTGGCTTAATTGTTCGAATTCATTATTGATAAAATGTTTGTTATGTACTGACTGATTTAATAAAAAAAATGAATACTTTCATAAAAAAAGAATAAAGTCCAAAACTGGTTAACACACAACCACCTGAAAGTCAACCGAGATAAGACAGAAATCCTCCTTCTAATAAACAAGGGACCGACGACCCAAGTCCGAGAATGGAATAATACCATTGATGCTCTAAATTGGAAACTGACTCCGGCTGATTCTGTCAAATCCCTAAGGATCACCTTGGACCGAAGTCTGAGCATGAACCGGCAGATAAAGAATACAGTGAAGAATGCATTCTACAACCTAAAACTCCAACATAAAATCAAGCCTTTCCTCCCCCAGAATGATCTAATAACTGCCACACAAACTTTGATTCTTTCCCGACTGGACTATGGAAATGTTACCCTCACTTACACCGCGAAATCGCACCTACCTCTTTTAAGAGCCACACTTAATGCAGCAGCAAGGGTGGTCACTGGAATCAAATATCACGATCACATCTACCCCTCCCTGAAAAATCTAAGGTGGCTAACGATTGAAGCCCATTGCTGCTACAAAACTGACTGTCTCATTCACAAAGCCCTTCACACAGGGAAACCATCCCAACTTGCTTCCAAACTCACAAAGGCAGGAATAATGAAAAACTTAAAGCGCTCCAACACTATGCTTCTTATCCCTCCCCCAAAAAACACAGACAAAAAGCCCTAACACTCTCTTTCTCTGGGAATGCCTCCAAAATCTGGAACTCCCTCCCAGTAAATATCATCCTCGACTCAACGCTCTCAATGACCAAGCAAGTCAACGCCGTCTCCTCCTCCTGCTTCAACACCCTCCGCATGCTCCGCAAGATCTACAGATGGATCCCGACAGATACAAGAAAGGCAGTCACTCAGGCCCTCGTCAGCAGCAGACTCGACTACGGAAACGCCCTCTACGCAGGAGCCCCGACCAAGCTCCTCAAATGACTACAACGCATCCAAAATGCCTCAGTGCGACTGATCCTCGACGTACCACGACATGGCCACATCACCCCCCACTTGTGAAACCTGCACTGGCTCCCAGTCAACAAGAGGATATCCTTCAAGCTCCTCATCCACGCACATAAAGCACTCCACAAGACCGGCCCAGCCTACCTCAACAGACGGCTCTCCTTCTACATCCCTCACCGCCAGCTACGCTCCGCCGACCTCTCACTCGCCACTGTCCCGCGCATCCGAAGAACAACCACCAGCGGGAGATCCTTCTCCCACCTCGCCGCCAAGACATGGAACACCCTCCCACTGAGCCGACGACAGACCCAAGACATGCTGACCTTCAGGAGGATACTCAAGACCTGGCTGTTCGATCAGTAGCGGCCTCCCCCCCACGCCTTGAGACCCTCGCAGGTATGTAGTGCGCTTTACAAATTATTGATTGATTGATTGAATATCAGGAAGAACCCCTCCTTCATGAGCTTCAAAAGACTATTAAAAATTCATCTCCTCAATCAGCACCTCAACCTCTAAAGATACATCATACAACCTGAATCCCAACTGAAACCTCCTCCTTGAGTTTCACTTTATTGTTTATCCCTCTCCAGGAATTGCTGTGATCTGACTTTATACAGACTCTATTATTCACGGGTCGGAGGTTCACATACAAGCTTGTGCAGTGTGGATATATATATATATATATATTCGTATACCTTTTCCCAAAAACAGGAATGCCGCGCACTCGCAGCATATGCGTCCTGTGTTTTATTGTTTTATGTGTAGCCAACCATCACCACAAACTGACAGAAGCGTTTCAGCCTCACGCCTTTTGTCAATGTCAATTACACTACTAAACCTAACGTGTTAAATACATAAAATTCTATTGGTAGGCGGCATATGTTACAGACACAAATAATGGATTTATGCTATAGATTGGCTGGATTCCTCTTTACACTGCAGTTCTGATACTATTGGAACTATGTTTATAATCCGGCTTTTTATATTACCAATTACACTCATTCCATTTCTGTTGGTACATATTTTCATAGTGCTGTCTCTTGAATTAAGAACACGCATAAATAAATTGATATTCAATAAATAGGTGAATAAATAAATAAATACAGTAATTTGCCAGATTATCCATACTGTCACAGTCAATCGATCAGATGTGCGCTACACTTTTTAAAAGCATGTAAAAAGTTAATTTTGCCTGCAAAGTCAAGATGGTAAATTCAAATGGATTTCCTTCTATGTGTCTACCTCCCATTGTTCCAACGTCAGTTTAACCCATGATTGATCTTTTAAAGCTCCACTTCTTCCCTCTTTTTAATTTGACCCGCCTTGAATAGATCTCAAATATCCCTGGATGGGCTATAATTTTATACTCACAGCCAATATACAAAAAAGTGCCAGTGCTTCACTAAAGTGATTATGTGCACAAAACTATATATCCCTTAATTCATAAAGTGCCAGAAGGATGCCAGTACTACTGATTAGAGACATTTCTTCCCCCAATGTGGGTCCACAGTTCTTCATCACTGTTTAGACCCCATGGGGCACGGGTTCGCAATTCAATTATATATTGTTATTCAAGCCTTTTCAAAATGCACACTCTGTCTCCTCCTCTCTCTTTGTGTGGTACCTGGTCCAAACAGAAGAAGTGCAGGAGACTGCTATCACTTCTGTGTTCTGTGGCAAAATGGCTCGCCATAGGGTAAGATTAATCTTTCTTGGTTATTGCCGTTGTGTGCTTCAGTATTCTTTTATTGGCCGGATGTATTGTGCTCCCTATGTACTGCTTCTTACAAGGGCACACCAGGCAATATACCACAAAGCTAGAATTACAATTTAACAATTTTGTGATATGTTTCCTTTTCAAGGTTCTGCCCTTAGCCCTTGTCTCCAATAGCATACTCACCTATATAATTTCTTCCTTTGGTCCATACTATTGCTTCTATAGAGCTGGCATCCAGAAATTTGTCCCATGCTCTTCATTCAACTCTGACCTACACAATACTATTTTTTTTATATATACCCTACTTTCATTGATTTTTTAATGTACTTTCCTTTGCAAGTGTCCTAAAAGCTCTGCATTATGGTAACGTCAGCTAAGATTACAAAACAGGTTCTGATGAATCATTCTGCTAGGTTGAGTCCTAATTTTTTTCTTCTGAACTGTAGTATCCACCTCTTGGGATTCATCCTTGTTTATGTGGACCATAAAGGCTGCATAACTGTTTTGGCAACAACTTCTTACACCAATTCTCCTAGTAAGGCTTTTATAGCAACACTGGTTTTTCAAGTTCTCAGTATATGGTCAGCTCTGAAATAAGACACACAATCTACAAGTGATCAGTAAAATGTGCTACATTGGCTGAGCTTTGACACAGGTAAAAAAATCACTGACCCTGTTATTTTGACTCACATAGCTCTCTGTTGAAATGTTTTACTTAATAAGATGTTCCTGAAAAAACATCAACATCCAAAAATGGAAATGGTTTAAACTGGCCCGTAATTCAACATATATGTAATATTGCACCACATCAGTCCTTTCATTACAGTGTTAATTATTTTAGTTCTAAGCGTTGCTGTTTGAAGTATGCTAGAAAGTTCCACCAGTCAAGACTTTTATGTTGGCACACTTTTGATTTTGTAGCCCAGCATAAAGCTAGTCTCACTAAACAGCAGGTAGCAGTAAAAGGTTTTGGCAGGTGCACAGATAGCTGCCAAGTTGAGTTCTTCATACTACTTACAGGCAGTGCTAGATCACAATTGTGGTTTTCACCTTATTATGTTCTAAAAGCTCAAATATGTTCTCTCAGAATTCAGACAATTGCGGACATAAAACATTGGAGTATGCCCATCAGCAGCAAAATCACATCTCTGACATATCACATCTTGCTCCTGCTATATTTTACTAAGCCTGGCCAGTGTGAAATGACGTTTTTGGAGCAGGACAGAGTTGGGTTCAAAATATGAATGCTTTCTTTCAATTTAGCTTTGATTGGTTGTTTCCAAGCAAGTTTACAAGAAAATGAGTGTAGGTTTATAACACAAGATATATATATAGTGAGTTCTGTTTTATACATTATTGCCATTTTATTTAAGGGTTGTTTATTTCTTTAATGATATGTGTTTGGGTTAATCTTGTACACCAAATGAAGTATCACAAATAAGGGAATGTCTATTAAGATTCTAAAATAACCATCTCTCTAGAAAAGGTCTTGAGTTCTATAGCATGAATACATTATGTCTGCCTTCCTATATTCAGCAACTATTCTAAATTTCGGATTTAGCCAGTCATTTTCTATTAACAGTGGAACATGTAATCAATTTCCATATGTCCCTCTGTGTGTGGCATTTGTATTTAATAATCATTTCTCTCAACTCTGCACTTATGTTCAAAATATGGACAAAACAAGGACCTGAGAAGGTGCCTACTTATTACCTACTGTTTTAACTATTGTGAGTTTTACTCCTTGTAATCGCCTATACCTGATAATTAATCGAATATGTACAATGACTCTTGTTGTTTTAGTTTTAGTTAAAACTAATAAAAAACTACTTGAAGTAAAAAAACATTATTTATCCTTATAATTTTAAAGTGACTTAGGAGAGCCATAATGGCCCAGAAAGTCTATCGGATTACAGGGGTGTATTAGGTCTATTAGGCAGTTAAAATAGACTTACCGCAACATTTTTTGTCTAAATAAAAGTTGACTGCTGTGCAGCAATGACCCTATTAATTGATGTGAAAGCTAGGTTTAGCCAGCCTTGTTTACAGACTGCCCTGCATATCCTGTAATGTGAAATCCATCTGGATGTGCTGCTCTAAATATATTTGTATTGGTGCAATTCAATCTTCCTATAGGATGTTTGGGACTATAAATAGGAATATGCTGATAAAAATGTTGGGCCCCATGCATCAAACTAAAAACCGGTTGCAAACGGGCAGATTCGCAGAATCTGCCCCTTTGCGACCGATATTTTTGCATTTGGGATGCATCATCCCAAATGCAAAAATCGCAACTTAAGGAATCGCTAAAATTTCGATTACTTAAATTGCGATTGCGATTCCTTAAATGCAATGCATTAAGCAAAAAATTGTTGCGATTTCGCTATTAGGAATCACAAATTACCATCAAACTAAAGTTGATGGTAATTTGCGATTGCTTTGATAAATGCACTAAAGTGCATTTTACAAAAAGTCACATTTTACACACACACATGCCCCAAGGGCATGTGTGTGCTCAACATGTGGAGAAAGGGCAATTTGAGGGGTGCAACAGGGTATCCTTTTGGAACCCTTGCACCTTTGAAATTGCATGCACAATTTGCTAGTAGCTATGGAGTACTCGCAAACTGCGCATGCAATTCCCATTGATTCCTATGGGCCTCTAGGCCCATAGGAATGAATGGGAATCAATTCCTTAATTGTGACTTGCAATTTGCGAGTCGCAAATAAGGAATTTTAAGGAATCGCATTGTTTTTGCGATTCCTATATGCATTGCATTTTGCGATTTCTAAATAGCGAATCACCAGTAAAATTCGCTATTTAGAAATCGCAAAATGCTGCTTTGATGCATGTGCCCCTTTGTAATATAAGCTGAATTTTAATCTTAAAATAGTTTAGTCTGCAAATTAGATATGTTGAGAGAACCTGTCATTTATTATGTAAGGAATGTTTCTCTTGCCATTTATGAGTAAAATGCAAATGTGCTAGTGATGGAGCAAGTACTCGTAGAAAAAAGACTTGCTTGGAAGTAATCCTCTCATTTAACTTTCTAACATGAAATTAATTACGTATTGTGTAAAACTAATAAGCACCACATCAAAATGAGGGTTAGAGAATCTTGCCTATGTGTTTACTAACATGAGTAACTCGAACGAATTTCTAAAATGGCTGCAAACGGGAAATCTTTATTGCGCATGCGTCAACTGCATCTACGCAGTATGACGAGCTGTCGCTTGGAGGGAAATTCTTGCGCATGAGCAGAAGATACTAATATGGAGTCTTGAAGACTCGCATGCATAGCACCTGCTTAGCTGGAACTAAAATCCAGCTATTTTACTAATGCGGGGAAAGTATTAATAAATAACTCCTTAACCGCGGCGTGAATTCCGCCACGGTGCGGGAGTTTTATTAAGTGGGTGGGGCCGTGTCGGCCAACGGACATGCGCAGCACTACCGAGGTAGTGCTCATGATGGCCGTTGGCTGAAGCGCGCATGCAACGGGTTAAAGAGGGTTAGAGTAGAGATGGGTGGTTTACAGTGAAACCATTTATTTTTTAAAGTATCATCTGTCTTTCTGACTTTATTACTAGTGCGGATTTGGGCCTCTTGGGTATGTCTGAAGGGAGCCGAGAGATGTAGGTTTTGCGGATGACAGCTGAGAGATAGCCCGGAAGAATGACGAGTAGGTTAAGAAGAGGACAAGGTCACAGTCTGCCTGAAGCCTGGGAACCCGCAATGAAGAACCTGAATGAATAAGAGCATATGTTCTAAGAAATACATTTGTTACGGATGTAATGTGAATGCGGGTGGGAAAATAAAATATGAATAAAAATTAAGGGGAAGGGTTTGTTAATAAAGAGCTAACTGAGAAGAGTGATATGTAAGCATGGTGTGATGATCTTCCCCCCTTGCCTGACCAATCAGAATTAGTATTTTTACGATATTGAAACTTTAATGGGTGGTACATGAATTATGAAGGATATAATTGAGATAGTCTTAGATAGGTAGTCAGACGGAGATTTGCTGAATGATGCAGAGCTCGGGATGCTGTCAGAGTAACGAGAGATGCTGATGAAGAATCAAATGCAGAACCATCTATCTTAACATAATTGAATTAGAAAGAAGATCGCTGAAGAATCTCGAGGAGGAAGAGAGTGTCAGAGAGGGGTGCGACGCAAGCATCGGTGCTAGAGAGGTCATCTATCCTGTCCTGAAACCTGTCCTGAAGCCTTTCTCGCCTGATCTATCCCAGGGGACCCTTACCAGCCCTTTGGCCAGGAGGTTGGTCTTCACACCATCCTAGGTAATTATAACTTCATGAATTTGCAGATGTACTTTTCTCTCTCTGTCCTCTCCTTTCTGAGCGAAAGTCATTGCAAAGTACAAAGTATGTGTTAGATGATTGATTAATTGAGTGTTCCTTCCTGTGAGTGATGGTTACTGTACTGTACTTTGAAAGTGGTTCACCTAAAATTAATTTAGATAAAGTTTTCAAAAATCTTCCAGAGTCTGTGGTCATTTCATCTTAATATAAGAAGATTAATTTATGTAATTTCACCATCAACTAGTTCAACTAATGGTCCATTGACCAGAGGAAAGAGCTTTTTGATCCGTTAAAGGTTAGTTAGGAATAAGAGGTAACTCATCTTGAATTTGGAATACATAAAACTGTAACTCCAGCAGTATTACCCAACTTTGTGTGCGTGTGTTTTTATGGGCCCAGGTGAGTATAGTAATCAAGAATAAGTTTATGCTGTTCCTTGTAAAGAAGAAGTTATAGAGTCACGGAAGACAGTGGTCCCATGGGCCCCATGTAAAGGGAATATTAATGGGAGTCCATAATTTGGATAGTAATGCCCTCACACACCTTTGCAGGTGTCATGCTTCATCATCTGGGCTGCTCCTCGTCGGGTCGGCGGTGCAATACCCGACGGGCTCCCTAAAATTAGGGGCTCTTTAACGGAGATCTTTTAATCCAATGCCGTATGGTGAAGTGCGGGTGTGGGGCCAATGTTGTGTAGATGGGGTGAGTTAAAATAGAGCTGGGAGTACCGAGGTAAATACGTTTTTTATTCTGGGGGTCTCCTACTCTAGTTAAAAATGGAGAGCAAGGTACTAGATTGAGTGCAATGTCTCATATAGTGTATCCTTGGTCTGTTAAGTGTAGGTCAACATGTTTCTCGCTGTTGGACAAATATCCATGCGATTCTTCAGGACCAAAAAAGGAAAAAATAACTATCTACACATGAGCTGTGTGGTATTACTCACAGTAGTGGTGCTTATTGGTTAGAATGTCTGGATCTACCTATTCAGGGAGACAGAAGAATGCATGGATTTCTTTCAGAATGAGAGACAATACATAATCATTCTAGACGCAGTCTCAAAGTGACTCTGGCTTCTAATCTTTAGCACACGTGTAGTGAACATAACTACATATAGAGAAAAACATTAAAATGAACACACTTGGTGGTGGATCTCCACAGTGAGCTAATGTGATTCTAAACCCCTGTAGGATACCATGGTGTAGCAGCAGAAATGGTTTGGGTACTCACCCTATTTAGTATAATCCCCAAGCATCAACAGTACCCGGTGGAGTAAGCATAACAAATTGCTCCTACAATGTTAGGACTAAACAGAGAAACAGTTATGCAAATGGCTGTTTTTAAAATGATATAACATTGAGCAAAGACCTAGCTAGTCTAGAGTAGTTGATCATTCGAAATAGTGGGGAATCTCCAGTATTCTAACGTGCCCCGTGTTGTCATTTCCTTTTGTTTAGAAGGCATTAGGGGAAAGTAAGAAGTTATCTATATCGCTCCGTAAAATATAGAGTTTTAAGTTAAATGCTTGACCCTCTTAAGACCCCTCCGTAAGAATGCAGTCTAGCTGAGTCCCTGGGTATTGAGTCCCTTGTATCTAGGAACCCGTCGTTCTAAAGTTCAGAAGGGGAACGTTAGGTAGTATGCAAACGGGTCAGTGTCATTGAATGGCTTATCTGGTGAGGAATTTGCAAAGTGAACAACAGACAATTCAACACGCCGAGTACGGAAAAACTCGGAGAAATGTCAAAAGTGGTTTAAGGAAGAGATAGCACCTGCCGGTCTTACTCACAGTTTACGTTCGTTATGCACATCAATCGACCTGCCCTGTCCACCGAGTCCGGGAGATGATGAAGTCAATCCCCCCTTCGTTTTTAATCATTAGAGTGTACCACGTGTCCCCGGGTGTGATTTGGGAGAGGGGTTGTTCCTCATCTCGTAGCCACGTAAAACGTGGCGGCCATATTGTAATGGTGACGGGAATACGAAAAAGTGGATAGGAAGACAAATATCATTTATATTATGTAGAAGGACGTGTGGTTTATAAATAAGGTCCTGCTTCTTTTGTTGATGTGGTAGTGACGCAAAAGGATATAGTACAACAATTAGCTGTCAGTTTTAATTTAGGCCGTTGTTTAAAATTGTAATGCAACATAGTGTAGAATCGGGATAAGGTACTCGGTTAAAACAACAATAGCTAGAGATGGAAGTAAAAAACATATTGGTTAGTGGAAAAAACTTTCCTCCAAGGCCCGTTCTAAAACATAAAGTGTGCACTGGGATGTAGTGATTGTGTCAGCAGCCTTCTGCATGTGGTGATAAGTACTCGCCTATGTCGGGGTTTCAGACATATCAGTAACAATAAGGTGTTATATTTAACTAGGGTACAATAACCACCACAGCTTGTATGGTATGCCGAAGGTCTAGATTCGAATGGAGCTCCAAGGAATATCATCATTGAGCCCTTTGTCATGTGAAGATAAACAGTGTATCCATCTTTGTTCTTTAATGAACAGATTGGTTTTAGAAGGGTTCTGCGAGGCTTCCAGAACCACCCATTTTAGGGAGTCTGGAGAATGCTCTTTTTCCAAAAAGTGGACGCACATTTTAGTATTGTTTTTTCTACATCGGAAAGTACTGCGATGTTCTGAAATGCGCACTTTAATGGGGAGGGTAGTCATACCCACATAGTAAAGGTCACAGGGGCAAGTCAGTAGATAAATACAATTAGCTGTGTTGCAGTTTGTATGAGTTCTCATTTCCCAAGTGAATGTCTCATTCAATGTGATGGTCTTGTGTACAGAGGTAAAGGCACAAGCTGCACAATTACCACAAGGGTAATGGCCAACAACAGCTGGTAGTTGCCAAAGGGTCCCCTGTCTGTTAGTGACTTTTTTCTTGGGTCTGGTGTTAATAAGTATATCTTTTAGATTCTTGATCGCTTGAACGCGAATCGCGGTGGCTCCAGATGTAAGGACCCAGTATTCAATATACTCCAGTGTTTTCTTAACACCTTGGTAAGTCTATTTGAAGTAGGTGTAAAGGTTGTGACGCAAGTGAGTGTCTCCTGCAAGGCCATCTCTTTGTCTCTGGGTTCTAAAGGAGCTTCTCTGTTATTATTACGTGCTCGCTTTCTAGCAAGTGCAATGCTCCTTGGTGGGTAATCTCTCGCTGTCAGGTTACTGATCAGAATTTCTGATTCATCCTTATATTCGTTAACTGTGCTACAATTCCTTCTTATCCTTAGAAATTGGCCAAAGGGTACGTTTTCTTTCAGTGATTTAGGGTGGTAGCTATTAAAGCTGAGAAGGCTATTCCGATCGGTACTCTTCCTGTACATGGTGGTAGCTAGGTGGCCTCCCTCAATTTTGATTGTGAGGTCCAAAAAAGATATGGCTGTGGGTGAAGTGGTAATGGTAAAATTCAAATAGGGATTGAGATTGTTAATCCAGTTAAAAAATGCTCTGTAAGTCTCGGAAGTACCCTTCCAAAAAATTAGGATGTCATCGATGAAGCGTTTCCATACCAAGATGTTGTCATGGTATGGGTTAGAATCATGATGAATATGTTGTCTCTCAAAAGCTGCCATGTAGAGGAATGCCACTCTAGGAGCAAAGGTACTTCCCATGGAAGTACCTTGTGTCTGATGGTAGAGCTGTCCCTTGAATTCAAAGAAATTCTCTTTTAGAGCCAGTGTGGCGCACTCCATGATGAAGCATGGTGGTGTCAACGACTCCCATATAGTCGTGTTCAGATCATCCTCAATCACCTCAAGAGTGGCCCTCTGGGGGATGTTCGTGCAGAGGGCCTCTACGTCGAGGGTGATGAGGAAGTGAATCTCCTGTGCCCGTGGAAACTGATCAAGTAAACGTAAAACGTCTGTAGTGTCCTGTAAATATGAGGGCACGAGTTTGACCAAAGGTTGTAAAAAATGATCACAGAACTGTGATAGTGGTTCTAAGACCGAGTCAATACCGGATACAATAGGTCTCCCTGGTACTGGGGTTATCCCTTTGTGAATTTTTGGGAGGATGTAAAAGTAAGGATCCTTTTTGATAAGGAATATTGCCTCCCTCTTACTCAGCCATCCCTGGTTTTCGGCTGAGTCTACAATACTTGTGATGACACTCGTGAGACGTTTAGTGGGGTTGCTAGTCAAGGGAGTATAGTAGTTCCTATTGCTCAGTTGTCTCAGGCACTCAGTGTCATAGTCATAGGTGGCCATTATCACTGTAGCTCCACCCTTATCAGCTTGTTTGATTGTGATAGTAGGGTCACTGGCTGGGGATTCTATGGCCTGTAACTCTTTTTTAGGCATATTGTTGAAAGGTCTTGAAATGGTGAGGGCTTTTACCTCTTTGAGGACAGCTTGTTCGTAGGTGATCACTTCATTGGGTATCATACCGTTACTAGGAGTAAAAGTAGATGGATTATGTAACCCAGAATCATCACTCGGTTGGTATTCTTTACCGTCAAAGAAAGCTTTTAAGCGTAGTTTACGAAAGAATCGATGTAATTCACATGACTGTTTAAAGAGATCAACTCGTGGTGTGGGCACAAAGCCTAGACCTTTTTCCAGTGCTTCTCCTTCGATTGTGTTGAGTACTCTGGGTGACAAATTGACCACTAGGGTCTTCTTTTGTTGTTCGTGTGGCTCCGGGTTTCGTATACCCGCTGCTGTGGCTCCTCCCACTGGACCCGTTTTTCTTGCTGATTCCCTCTTCTTCACCCTCGCCCTCTGCCCCAACCTCTGCCTAAAAAAGGCTGGCTCATGCCTGGGGGTGCAAATTGAGGTGGGCCTTGCGGAAAAAGGGGATATTGCCATAATGCGGGTCCCTGATATTGAGGTGGTGGTGGTACATGTTATACCCTTGTCTCCCTCCTCTCTTGAATTGGTTAAGTTGCCAATTATCTCCACTAGAGTCGCTGTTACTTGAAGACCCTCTTCGGGTCGAATTGGAGCTGTTGTCTGAAAGGTAACCTGTTCCAGAAGGTTTGAAATCCGCTTTAAGATAAGGGTATACTTTTTCCTTGTCAAAGCGTTTAATGTCTTTTTGAAGTTTAGTAATTTTCTGCTTCAAAAGATATTCTTTATGTTCTGTGATTTTATTGTTCAGTTCCGCTAGTTTGGTCTTGAAGCTAGGGACTGGTGCAATGTTCTTGAGGCTGCTTTCAGCTAATTGAATGCGGGTCAGTAGGTCGTCAGCCAGTCTCTTGGCCGTGTTGATAATCAAGATCAGCAGATCCCTGGTACATTTCCAAGAGATCTGTGACCACTCAATCTTAAAATGACCATCTTCCCAGAAAATCCTAGGAAAGTTTTTCACTATAAGGCCATTAGGTGAGATGTTTGCCCTCAGATATTCCGTCATTAAGGCGCCATGTAAAGTGATTTTGACCCATTCCCTTTTCATAGCAGTTAGGGATTGCCAGTCTTCTGATTGGCTTGCTGTTGCACCATCATTGTTGGTCGTAAGAATAGAAGGTGTCCGCTGCGTGTTCCTCTCCAAAACTCAGGCCCTGGCCCTCCATGGCTAGGTGGGCAGGGAAATAGTATGGGAGCTTAAAAGTTAGACTTAGTTCAAAGAAACCACTCAAATGTAGTGGAAATGGATAAAGAGAGCAAGAGGGGGATTGAACAATTTTCACCCACCGAGATACGGGTTGTAACCGTGCAAGGAACTGAGACCAAAAAAGACAGAGGGACACAAGGGGCTTTTTGCTGCTTACTTGGGAGCAGGAGGTCCAGCATAAATGAGAGCCCACACGAACATTGTAATCAAGAATAAGTTTATGCTGTTCCTTGTAAAGAAGAAGCTATAGAGTCACGGAAGACAGTGGTCCCATGGGCCCCATGTAAAGGGAATATTAATGGGAGTCCATAATTTGGATAGTAATGCCCTCACACTCCTTTGCAGGTGTCATGCTTCATCATCTGGGCTGCTCCTCGTCGGGTCGGCGGTGCAATACCCGACGGGCTCCCTAAAATTAGGGGCTCTTTAACGGAGATCTTTTTATTCAATGCCGTATGGTGAAGTGCGGGTGTGGGGCCAATGTTGTGTAGATGGGGTGAGTTAAAATACAGCTGGGAGTACCGAGGTAAATACGTTTTTTATTCTGGGGGTCTCCTACTCTAGTTAAAAATGGAGTGCAAGGTACTAGATTGAGTATAATGTCTCATATAGTGTATCCTTGGTCTGTTAAGTGTAGGTCAACATGTTTCTCGCTGTTGGACAAATATCAATGCGATACTTCAGGACCAAAAAAGGAAAAAATAACTATCTACACATGAGCTGTGTGGTATTACTCACAGTAGTGGTGCTTATTGGTTAGAATGTCTGGATCTACCTATTCAGGGAGACAGAAGAATGTATGGATTTCTTTCTGAATGAGAGACAATACATAATCATTCTAGACGCAGTCTCAAAGTGACTCTGGCTTCTAATCTTTAGCACACGTGTAGTGAACATAACTACATATAGAGAAAAACATTAAAATGAACACACTTGGTGGTGGATCTCCACAGTGAGCTAATGTGATTCTAAACCCCTGTAGGATACCATGGTGTAGCAGCAGAAATGGTTTGGGTACTCACCCTATTTAGTATAATCCCCAAGCATCAACAGTACCCGGTGGAGTAAGCATAACAAATTGCTCCTACAATGTTAGGACTAAACAGAGAAAAAGTTATGTAAATGGCTGTATTTAAAATGACATAACATTGCGCAAAGACCTAGCTAGTCTACAGTAGTTGATCATTCAAAATAGTGGGGAATCTCCAGTATTCTAACGTGCCCCGTGTTGTCATTTCCTTTTGTTTAGAAGGCATTAGGGAAAAGTCAGAAGTTATCTATATCGCTCCGTAAAATATAGAGTTTTAAGTTAAATGCTTGACCCTCTTAAGACCCCTCCGTAAGAATGCAGTCTAGCTGAGTCCCCGGGTATTGAGTCCCTTGTATCTAGGAACCCGTCGTTGCTGGTACGCCGCTAGATCACTAGGCTCAAAGGAATGATAACTTTAAATATGTTACTCTCTTCACTAGTTGCAGAGCACAAATTCCTTAAACTTGTTAGCTGTTTAATTCAGATTTGAATGTATTGTGTAATCATCATATTTCCAGATGTTTTATATGGTTTCAAGAACTATTGAAATGACTTCAAACGTGCTAGTCATCATCAATAGGTTGTCTTCATATAATCTGATTTGATGCTGCACTATTTCAAAATGGATACTTGAGTTCTTTGTTCTTGATGTTTTTTGTACTAGTGGATCGAGGTAGAACTGCAGGGAACAGAGGTGCCCTGTCTTGCCCAGCTCGTCCCATAAAAAATACAACATATATTTGGTGGTTGCCATTTAACAAGGAATAGGGCAGTTGACATTTCTAATAGCTTTCTCCAAACTTATAGGTGCAGCTTCATGTTCTTATACGAGTTAATGCTCTATCCATAGCCCTTTGAAAACCATGAACAGTTTTGGGATAAAGCCTACCTGAGCCTACATTGACGTTTTATTGTCTATTGAATCCTATACTTCTGCTTTACGGATCAGTATGTTAAGAATACTCATGCTGAAAGATTTGAGGTAGTTTGGGATCTTGTTAAAAAAGAGTTCAAATGATTAATAAACACTAGTTTGTAACTTATTTAAACTGACCCCTTTAAAATGCTGAGGGGCACATTCTCAAGGATCTATCACTGAGTTGTCGGCACTTTATCACAGCCAAAGTCGCGATAAATCCATCGCCCCATTCACAAGCTGGTGCAAACAGCCGATACCACCAGTTTACCTGCGATAGCATCCGCAAAAAACATCGCCACAGATGACCCGGCAACTATTGCTAATGAGATGCAGAGTAGGCGTTCCCGAGCAAAAAGCTGCGACAGCGACCAGCCAGATCGGCGATAAGACCACAAAACAGGCAATAAGGCGCGTTAGCAGCAGGAAATTAACACCTGCTCTGACCTGGTGCAAAGTCGACGACAACCGGCACCAGAAAAGGAAGCCCAGCCCACATCCACACCAGAAGGCCAACAGATGCCATGGAGCCACTGATCATGCAGCTCGGAGCCCCAACAGGGCTACAACACCCACTGCCACCACCCCCAGGACCGCCACCCCCCACCCGGACCACCACAGAGGCAGCGCGGACAAAGACAGAGGACCCTCAGGAAACGCACCAGCCTCACAGACCTAACACCAGATAATGTCATTGCCCACTACAGGCTCAAAAGGACAACCCTCCTACGCATCCTGACCATCATTGCCCACAGGCTGACGGTACCAACACAGCGGACAACCAATATCCCACCTCAGACAAAGCTGCTGGATGTGCTGCACATGTTGGCCTCTGGTACCTCCCAACCAACAATCGCCAGAGTCGGATGAGTCTCACAGCCAGCCCCATCCAAGTTCCCTACACCTGTCCTGGATGTCATCATCAGTTTGGTACCCCAGTACCTATACGTCCCCCACAATGCGCAGGAGTAGCTGGAGACCAAGCAAGGACTATACGCCATAGCTGGATTCCTGCATGTGTTGGGGGCAATCAACAGCACACATGTCCTACTTGTGCCCCCTGCCCACAATGCACACAACCACCACAACAGAAAGCACACGCATTCCATCAATGTGCAGGCAATAGCGGACAAACGGGGACTCTTCACCCATGTTGTCGCCAACTAGCCAGGCAATGTGCATGATTCCCTCATCTCCCGACAGTCCATCATCAACCAGCGCTTCCAGGATGGCACCTATGGAAATGCACTGTTCGTTGGGAAGTACCAAATGAACACACCACACACCTCAACTCCACAATCATGCAACTCACAACTCTGGCAATGCACATGTTACAAAATCACATACAACATGCCAAACAACATGCCCACCCACCAGACATGACAACATAACTTACTGTGGCAACCTGGGCTAGCCTAGTACATTAGCCTTCAACGGCATGGCACCTCAGCCACACAATAGTGGAATGTGGGGAGAGGTGGGAACCAGGCATGTGCGAAGGAGGCAAGTGACCCATGAATGAGAATGTACACAATGCCAAGTGTGGTGGAGATGTGCTAGACAGACTGCAGTATGCATACCACAGACATATCCATGTCTAAATGCACTGCTGGTGTTTGGAGTGTAGTGGACAGTGGACGCAACCATGTCACCCGAGCCAGTGGGAAGATGCCAGAAATGTAGCTTGCGGCTCCCCCCCTGTAAGAGTGTGCGGAGTGGGCTGGCCCGGCGTACGCCAGGCCAGCGTAGGGGTGTGAATAAAAAGCACGTAGCTCTGGGCATGGTTCTCTTCCGGAATGCCCAACGTGTCTGCCAGGGCAGCGCCTCCCACCCCGCCATGAGGCCGACGCCGTGAGCAGTGTTGCATGAGAACCTGTGCGCCTGCTGCACCCCGTGCCGCTGGTTCCCGAATCCGTCTTGCCCGCCCCTGTACAGCCAGGCCTCACTGCTCACCTGCTGACACCGGCGTGTGTCAAAGAGGGCCCAACACGTGCCAGCGCAAGCTCCAAGCCCGAGGCCCGCGACCTTGGCAGCCTTCTCAGACCATCACGGCCTCCGCGACACAGCCCCACTGTACTACTTTCTCGTTGACGTACTCTACCGCTGCCTCCGGCCTACACTACGGTCAAGTAGGTCACACATTTGGAGTCTTGATTGTTCAATGTCCGAGTACACATATCAATGCAGAGTTTAAATCACTATACTCCCTTCGATGTGGTGACACCAAGTCTGTGCATAGCATCCCAACCACACGTGTCTGTGGGCCCTTGATGACTACGCCTTCGGCCTACATTACGGTCCAGCAGGCCTCACACTAATCCAATCCATTACGTACCAGGCAGGACACGGCATCATCGCTGGCTGAAACCCATTCAGCTCTGGTGCTTCTACCTCCGTCAACCACAAGTCATCCCCACATGCCATTTCAACGTTGTGTGTCAGAGTTCCAGGAGGAGCTTGCTGAACAGCGGTTGGCCCGCGCTGACCGCTGCCTCCGGCCTACACAGCGGTCAAGTAGGTTACACATGTGGAACTGAGTCTTGATTTGTGTATGGCAGAGTTCATATCATTGCACGCAAGGAGAGGTGTAAGTGGAAGACGCGTTTGGTTCTGGAGGAAAAAAGGATCATCGTTACGGAGGTGATTGAACACTGCCAACAACTGCTGTGGTGTCACTAACTCTGTGCATCGCGAGCCAACGACACGTGTCTGTGGGCCCCTGCTGACCGCTGCCTCGGGCCTACACTGCGGTCGAGTAGGTCACACATTGGGAACTCAGTCTTGATTTATTTATGACAGATTTTATATCATTTTACAGGCCTCATCGCAGACTGCATCCCCTTTCAGCTCCGGTGCCACAAAGTCTGTTCCCGACATCCATGGACACTTTCTAATTGAACTTTGGTGACGACTGAGTCTATGGACTGGGGGTTGTCTTCATCATCATGTCGGTGATACTGACTTTGTGGCAAAAATGAGGCTGTAACATTCCACTCATCCACTTGCCGCTTCCAGCTGGCTTCTGCCCTCTGCATCATGCCCTGGAGGACACCTTCCACTGCCCCCCGCAACCCTCCGCTACAGTCACCTTCGACATCGACGAGGACCCGCTCAGCTCACGTGGCCCTATCTCACTGCACCGCAAGTCACCGTCCCGTGGCGGTGTGCCTGTGCCGGCCGCAGTGCATCCGGGGCCACTAACTCTGTGCAGCTCAAGTCATGGACCTTTTCTAAATGAATTATGGATGGCCACTGTGTCGATGGCCTGGGGCTCATCAATGCCATGTGTCTGTGGCCCTGCGCTGTCCGCTGCCTCCGGCCTCAACTGCGGTCCACCTGGGCTCACACATCAAATCACGTCGCATCACCGCAGGATGCACACGATACCTACCGCCGCCAGGGCCAACTCCAAACAACAGGTGCCAGAGTCGGAAGTGTCTAACTGCCAGACTATCAGAGTTTGTCACACCTGTCGTGGGTGCCATCATCAGCTTGATACCCTCCTCAGCTCTTCAGGTGCCACTAACTTAGTGCACCACAACTCATGGACCATTCTGGTTGCATATTGGGTGAACACTGTACTTTCTCTGGCTACCACCATGATGCTTCACAGTTGTTTATGTTTTGCTGGTGTTTTCTGTTTCCACTTTAATTGTGATCACTGTTCAAGTTGTTGCCAGCACCAACGACTCCATGAGGGCTGGCTTACACTCACCCCACACACATCCAACACAAGCGGCACTGTACATGTGACCCTGGCAATAAAGGTGTTGAGCGCAAGTGCCCGTAGCCAGTTCAACTAACTATCTGAGTGTGTCCGTGTGCTCATGATGTATGCATTACGGCCCCGGGCCCTACAACATTACCTTGTGACGTGTACAGTGGATGCAGCCATGTCACCGCAGGCAGCGGGTGAGACCTTGCACATGAAGCTTTGTCGTCCCCCACTCAATACGTAAGAGAAGTGAACTGGGCTGGCATACGCCAGTCCAGCGTGGGGGTGTGGATGATTATTCCGTGGCTCGGGTGTGGTTCAGTACTGGAAATGTGCAAAGGCATGTGTCTCTGTCGCAGTATGGCCTCCGTTGGGAGTGTAGGTGGTACCTGATGGGACTTGGACATCCACGTATGTGATCTAGTTTGGCTTCCATGAGGTAGAACCCCACCTGCACCTGTTCGGCCACCCCTTCTGGCAGTCTGACACCCGGCCTTGGAATGCGATGTGTGCTTCAATGGGCTGCTGGGAGCCAGCCGTGGTGGTGGGTGCATCCAGCTGTGTGGTCTGTGCAAGGGGTGGGGTATCCTCGATACAACTGGGCTGCCCTGCTCCTGGAGGTCGATTGCCTAAGATGTCCATGAACTGTTGTAGGGCGTCGATCTCGAAAGTATGGAGGTCCTCTTCAGCATCACTGTAGAGTTTGGTCTGCCCTGATGGAGGTGTTGTTTGTCCCTCTGCAATGTGAAGGGGAGATGCTTGTTGACATTGTGTTGGCATGTATGTTGACGCATTGTTCAAGTTTACATACAGACTGCATGACAATGTACATTGTGACTGTTTGGGAGGAGCAGACTATTTGATGCGGGACAGTGGACATTTGGACTACATGACGTAGGTGAGGTTGTACACGTACCTTTTCATCTCACAGTTTCCTGCTATGTAAGATGTGATTGGCCATTTTCTACGCACAAGCGGACCCAGTTGTGTCCTCTGTTCTGCAGTGTAAGTGGTACACTGTGTACCACATTGTCGCCCACATGGATGTGCTGTCATTGCTATGTGTGTGTGCTGCATTGTGGGTGAGTCGCCCCTGCAGCTGTGATTTTGCTGCCCCTTACCCTTTGTGGGAGGTGTGCCTTTGACTTTTGTGCTTTTAAGGTGCTGTGATGTTGGCGACTTGGGTCATTTGTGCTCTTGGGCGGTTTTTGTACTCTTGTGCATTGTTTGTCTGCAGATGTATTGTTGACGTCAGTGGTTGTTTGTGCACGTGGATGTGTCAGAGTGTGACCTGCTCCTTTAAGGATGTGGTCCACACTCAGCCACCTCAGTGTCATGGCGTGCACAATGTCATGGCGATTGTACTCCAGCCATGCTCCTCGTCATGTGGTGTTACTTGCATTGTCAGTGTGGCTCACAAATCCGCACCTTAGCTGTGTTTCGCACGGGTGCATGTGTGTGTTGTGGAATTGGTGATGTGTGGGGTGGGACCCCTTTGGGCACATGGTGGACGGGTGCCTACTTGATGTTTGTATGTGTGCTGCAGTGTGCCACAGGGATCAGGGACATGACCCAGGGTCATTGTGGGTGTGCGGTGTGCTATACGTCATTGTGCATGTGTGACATTGTGCCCGTCACCCCCCGTACTCCCAGTCCCTGTTCGTTACTCACACTGTTGATGTTGTGTCAGGTCATGTCGAGCAGTGTCCGGACTCCCGACACCTTGCACCGTCTCCACACTGATGACTGTGGCCACCATTTGCTCCAGCTCCTCCTGTGGCGCAGGACTCCCACCTCGATTCGCCATTGATGCCTTCCTGTTGGCAGCGGGTTTCTGCTTGGTTTGGCTTTTCACATCATGCCAGCGCATCTTGGCCTCCTCGACACTCTGACTGCATTCATGATGGAATGCCATTTTTCCGTCTGTGTTGCCAATGAGACGGTGGAGGTGACGGACATTTGTTGTTGGTGTTCTGTCACCTTCGTGACGACGATCTGGTTGACATGCAGATTGAACCGCGTCTTCCTCTTCCTTTTCTCCTTGGCCTACCCCGACCCCGAGGTTCCTTGCTGGTGGTCTGTGGGGCTTATGGGGTTCGCGTTGACTTGGGCACTCGGTCCGGGTGCATCCATGTTGCTATGCAGTTGATTTTGTTTTTGGCGTGTTTTTCTTGTTCTGCTTTTATAGTGCATTTTCCCGCATGATGCGTGGAAATTGCAGGCCTGTCGCTGGTTATCGCTGATTTTTGTATCGCGATTGGCCTCATCGCAACTTTTTTTTGCATTCGTGTTTCGCATTTTTGCTGTGTCGCGTTGATTTTAACGCGTCATTTGACACGTTATCGTGTGACTATCACATGGTGCCGCCGGTTTGAGAATACTACGTTAACACAGTGTTGTTTTCCCGCAATAGACTGCGATGTGGAGAGTTGCGTTAAGTTAATTTTGCGATAATTATCACACGTTCTTGAGAATATGCCCCTGAGAGTTTTCTCAAAGCAAGTCTCTTTTTGGCACTTTCCACCCTAAATTCATAGCACATTTTCTAGCTAGAGGTTTTTTTTGCAATTGCAGTTGGCAGGTAGATTTTTCAAAATTCATTTTTCATCAATTTCATCTACAGCACTTTTGTTTTTCCAGGCCACGTTTGACATTTCATTCTTTCAGATGGCCTATTTCAAGTGGCTGATGCATGTATTCCATATTGTCTGATTCTACCTCCTCAATAACCATCAATTGGGATATTTGGTATTTCTATAATGCAAATCTAGCCAAAGGGCAGTGGACCGCTGTACAGAGTCAAGGACAAGTCTAAAGGAAGCGCGTCATAGGAGAGTTAGCTTGGTTGTGTATTTCGTAATAATATTTATTTTACACTTTATCCTTTTTCAGAATAGAGGCAATGTATATTATGGTAGCTAATGAAAAATTTCCTAGCTATCATAACGGAAAGTTTCAATTCTATTGAGGACTCGGAGGCAAGGATTATGTTATACTTTCTTCATTTTATTCATACAGTAGCCACATCAACATGTTAACAGAAACTTCATTTCCCATAACCCCCCAGGGAAAAATAAAGTTGCAAAGAAGCAAGTCCATAATCAATCAGCTGCAGCGAGTATCTCTAAAAGGTGCTTCTGTTGCCCTCTTTCTTTCTGAAACCAAGCCGACATTGGACTCTATTCCTGTAATTTAGAGAGCACTGGTTAACCTCTGGATATAGTTCATCAGAGAACTAGAGACAGCATAACCTAGCATAAGCAAATCATTAACTCTTTCCAGCACAATGAACCCTACTTTAATATTATTACCAACTGAAATGGAAAAAACATTACTTACATCTATAAGCAGATACTATAACCCTGGTGGGTCATGATTAGGGCTCCCTGTTTTCCGTTTTTACTGATTTTTAGAGATAAATACAGACAGAAAACCATTTATTTTCCTGTCTGTATTTATTTTTAAATGTGGATAAAAACGGAAATTGGTTTTTTTTTTGGGGTGATTCTAAATGATGTCAATCATGACTCCCAGGCCAATAGCTCTGTCGATCGAAAGGTAAGGGGGTCAAAAATATAAAGGAATTTTAGTAAAGAGCCTTAGACAGCAATAGATATGCACAACCTTGATATTAAAATGTGCATGTTTTCTTAGAGAGCATATTTTATCATCTGAGTGTGTTTATATCCGTGAAACCTGTCAGTAGTTCAGACATGAGTGTCTATTTATCGGTCAAATAAATTCAGAAATATACTAATTTCAGATTAATTTTTTCACAAAACCCAAAATAAATATGGATATATACAGATAAAATAAGCAAAAAATAAATATGGATAAATACAGACGGAAATGTCCCTAGTCATGATTCATCAGAGGTTGGGCTCATATTCGCCTCCGAGTCCTTAATAGAATTGAAACTTTCAGTTACGATAGCTACGAAAATGTTCATTTCATGGCAGGAACCGGAGGCGAGGATTATGCTAGTTTAAAGCCTCTCCACCACCATAGCTGCAATGGAGGAGAAAGGCTTGAAATAAAACATCGTAACGGTCGAATCTGGGGACCAGTCCACTGCGTTCAAAACCTGCTTTGAGCTCCAAGAGCAAAGGCTTTTGAGGGCATTGCTCCTCGTGTACAGTACGCCCCAAAAACCGTGCTATCAATACCTGCTACTTGCATTATCCACTGCACCCATCTTGCGATGGTCGTTGATGATATAGCCTTGAAAGGCATCCTTAGAGCAATCAATAGTTGCTTCTACCCATGTTAATGAAGCTCCTCAGTCATGGTCTCATAGGCATTGATGCATCGAAAAAATGCACAACTTGGATGAGTCTGGAAAGGCTGGATATGAAATCAAGTGGGAATGACATTTAGTCTGTCGAGTGAAATGAAATGTGACACCGTCCTGTGTAAAGGTCCTTCCCATGATGTCCAGCGCTCTGACGTCTGATACCCTCCTGCATGAGATCAAGCACAAAAGAATGATTCGCTTGTCCGACATCTGTTTGCGTGAGAAGTACCTGTTACTTGGCCATGAGGAAAGAAGGTTTAAGACCTTTAACACATCCCAAAGGACTGAATACCTTGGTTCCAGTGTAAGAGACAATCTAATGCCCCACAGCAATTTCTTAACCAGGGGATGCTCTTCGACAGACAGAACCACAATCACAGTGTGGCCAGCAGAGATTGCTGATCTAAATGTATTGATCGATCTATAAACCATTCCAGCTGAAGCCAAGAAGGCTAGGAAATTCAGGACGTGGGCAACATCCACCCCCATGGGATCCAAACAACATTGCAGACACCAAACCATCTATCAAGACTAGGCCGCTCGATACCTCCAGACAGTACATTCCGCCCATGGTCATGAGACGAGATACGGTGCATCTCTCAAAGGCCAAGGACTTCATCAAGACCTGTAATCCTCCACACTATAAGCTGGAAGCTGCCAGTTGTCACCAGATGATGGAGATTTCAGGAGGGATCGTCAGGAGATGTGGATTTTGGGGTAGAGAGATTGGAGAAGCCCAGGGAAGTTCCATCAGAACTTGAAACCATACTTGCGACTTCCACACAAGGGTGATTACTACCAGGTCTGCCGTCTGCCTGTGCACCTGATCTGTCAACCACATAATCATGGCAAAGGGAGAAAGGCATAGCCCTCTTCCGTCAACGAATCCTGGAGGAAGGCATCAGTTGCTACTGCTCCCGGGTTCGGGCTCCAACTCAAGTACTGGGGAAGTTGATGGTCGATGCTGGATGCAAATAAGTTGATCGTGAATGGGCCCAAAGGGTGGAAAGGTCTTGAAACATTGACAGAAGTAGTCACCATAGACCCGAATCTCAGAGATGTTGAGATTGCCAATCGGCAACTTGTCTGTCTAACTCTGGTAGATGCTCCGCCATCACCCAAAAGTAGTATTCCAGGCAGTTTTTGGCCAGATCCGAGAGGGCTATGGACCACGTACCCCGCAGGTGGCTGATATAGCAGACCACTGCCACATTTTCCATCTTCAGAAGGACACAAGATTGTACTTGGTCTCTGGTCCAACATTTGACTGCAAAGGAGTTCCAAGAGGTTGATATGTAGGGACTGGGAGCTCCCCAACCTGAACCGCTGACATTGGACTCAATCACTACATCCAGTTCTGAGCCGAAAATGGCACGACCATTCCAAGTCTCCATTTGGGAGAGCCATCACTCAAGTTCCTTTTTAGTCTCTTTTGATAGGGGGAGGTACAGGGAGTAGGTGAGACAGCGTCAAAGGTGAGATGCTTTCAACCGATGAAGGGCCCAAAAAGGAAGCCGTCCTGGGAAAATGTCCGAGGTCTACCATAGGTCTACCATCCTGGCAATCTGAGGGAGGTCTGTGGTTTCACCAGCGTTTTCCTCACCTTGTGTTGTATTTTGGCCATCTTCCTGGAGGGAAGGCTCAGTATTGTCTCTACTGAATTGATTACGAACCCCAGGAATGCTATGGAGCGAGAAGGGGAGAGACTTGACTTCTCTCAGTTGATAACAAACCCCAGTGACTGAAGAAGATTCCCCACCATCCCCAGATGTACTGACAGAGCATGCAGACACTGATCCATGAGAAGCCTGTCGTCCAAATACACTATCATGCACCCTCAAGTGTTCGATCACCGGCTTGATAACCTTAGTGAAACACCAGGCAGCTGAAGAGAGGCTGAAAGGTAGAGAGATGAATTCAAAGGTTTGTCCCTGCCACTGGAACTGAAGAAACCAGCAATGCAGTGGAAAGATCGGGACTGTAAGACAAGCATCTTTGAGGTCCAGTTGGACAATCCAATCGTTGGGGTGGAGGAGGTCGCAAAGGAGGTGGATGCCCTCCATCTTAAAGTGGCAGTAAACCAATCACTAGTTGAATTCTCGGAGATTGATCACAAGGCACTGACCCAGTCCTGCTTCTAAACCAGAAACAGGTTGCTTAGAAACCCAAAGGGGTGAGGGTTGCAAGGGGGAATTGCCCCTTTGTCCAGGAGTTCTTGTGAAGAAAAAATGGAGAAGGCGGGGAGGTAAAGGCTGGAAAGGGGACCCATAGAATTCTATGTGGAACCCTTGCACCATTTGGAGCACCCAGGCGTCGGACTTCTAGGGGGTAGAATCCCTAGAAATGTGAAGAGACCTTCCATTGTCCTTGTTGGGATGGCTGGCTCCTACTGGAGGCTAAATAGTGGGATCAGCCGGACAAGCGCCCCCTACTGAGGCAGGCCCACATGCATTGAAAATGCGCTTGACGGTTGACTGGGCCTTGTCGAGAGAGATAAAAGTCGACACAAATTTGCCAAGTTCCTTGCCGAACGGGCCACTAAAGATCCCTCCTTGTGCCACTTGCCCTGCTTCTGATGTCACCAATTCCCATAACTTGGGGTCAATCTTTATCAGCAAATGGCCTGTGCCTCTCTGTAGAGATGGCGCAGTTGGCGTTGCTAAGGAATATTATTGCCCACTGGGTCTAATTGGAAAGAACCTCTGGGGAGATCAGGGACCCGGACGCCTTGGCGTCCTCTGCCATGTCAAAAATGTTCATTAACCGGCCAGTTATGTCCAGGAGCATGTGATGGCATGACCGCAAGGAGCGGTTGATACCCTTTCTTTGGGTCCTTCATATATTTGGCAAGAAAAGTGGGCATGCGAGCATCAAATTTTAATGTGACAGCCACTTTCTTGTCCACCAAAGATGGTTTCTTACTCCTTGGTCAAGGGGCTTGCGGAGTCTGCTAGCCACATACTTGGCTACTTTGTCGCCTGGAGCCCACTCGGATGAGTGGGATGCATACGTTCCTCAGGCTCTAACAAATCTGAAAGTGAGCCGCCAGGCTCCTCCGCAGTGGGACCTGCCCCGGCAGGGGGTTGGATACAGGTCTCCAGGACCGGTCGTGGTCGGAATCACCATTCGATCATATGTGGAAACCCTCTGAGGTCGAGGGGGGGGGGGAATTTTGCACAGTCTTGCTCGGGTTCAAGGAGACTCGTAGGGGTGCTGGCGCCTAAGAACACCTCCTTCAACCTCGCAAATGCGTCCACCCCTGAGGATTTTGGGTACCCGCGAGGGTTCTCGGGGGGGGAGGCAAAGCCCAACCCTGAGGTTCTTGGGCCGAAGGCCCAGGAAGTTCTTTCCTCAACACAAGGGGATGTAGGCACCGTTGTGCCAACTCCATCAATCTCTTCTCCAGGGAGGCCATTGAGTCTAAGATTGCTTTAACTATGGGGACGTCCACCGCATCACAGAACTCGTCTGTGACCGGAAAGTATGAGACTTCTTCCTCCTCCGCATAATAGTCTCCATAATCCTCCATGAGGCCGGTGAGGTCAGTACACTCAGCCGTGTACGAATCTGTATATATTGTAAGGTGGCCACCCACCAGGTAAAAAGGAATTAGGGACTGTGGGGGTTAGGCACCAGGATTATAGTGTATTAGGTTACAGACCTTATCAGGCCTACAATAATGTTGAGGAACGGTGCAGCAAGCCACAGGTCTTGTAGGGCCTTGTATGAAAGGCCACAGGCCTTGCATGGCCTAAAATAGTGAATAGCGATGATGCAGACAACTCGCCCTCAGTATCTCATGGACACTTTTCTGCCCTTATGTAGGAGTCACTGCTCCTTGAAATTTCTACCCCGCAGGGTGTTCTAAGCTCCAGGCTTATAGGGGGCCACCCAGCTGGCTGCTACCTAGGACAGAGGTGCTCAGCAATGTAGGGAAACTGACGCGCTCTCTGCGGTAGAAATGAGAATGAGCATCTAAAGACACATGTGAGGTGTGCACCCCGTGCCGCGCTCGGGCCCCAAAGCCCTCAAGGATGAGAGAAATTAATTTGGTGAGCGGCCCCAAAGGAGCAACAAGGCGTTCCAGCGGCCGCTTATTTACATGAGGCCTAAGTGCCTCAATTCGAAGACATTAAAGCAGAATAGCAAACCACAGTAAAAAACATCAAATGGGACCTGAGTCCCGACATTTAACTGACACGGACTGGGAGCAGTGAAGAAAGAGGGCAATAGAAGAGGGACAGCACCTTTTAGAGAGACTCGCTGTGGCTGATTGGTTATGGGCTTGTTTCTTTGCAACTTCACTTTTTCCCTGGGGGTTATGGGAAATTAAGTTTCTGTTAACATGTTGATGGGGCTGCTGAAAGAAAGTAAAACAAAGAAAGTATAGCATAATCCTCACCTCCGGTTGCTGCCATAGAATTGGGTATTCAATTGCCTTATTTCATCTTACAATACAGTGTTAAACTTACATCCCAATCTTTCCAATGAATCTAAAATAATGCATCATATTTGAAGGAATGACGACTAAGGGGTCTATTAGGATGGCGGACGGATGGCCGCCGCCGGTCCGGCGGTGCAACCGCCGGACCAGCAGCAGCCATCCGCCCGCTATCGAAATCCGGAAAACCGCCGGTCCGATTAGCATCACGGTCATGACCGCCACGGTGTGATTTTCCGCCCGCCACTTTTCTGCCGGTTGCAGTCCGCCCGCTTGCCTGGCAGGTGGAGCTGGACCGCTACAATTGTTGCAGATTAGGGGCATGCACCGCCGGCACGATTATGATGCCGGCGGTAGCCAGCCTTTCCGCTGCGGTGGGATCACCATGGAAAAGCATGCAGAGACATGTTCCGGGGGCCCATTGCAGGCCCCCAATGTGTTGGGGGGATGTGGGTGCACATGTCCCTGTACCAGGTGGCAGGCACTGTGCAGTGCCTGCCACGCAGTCCAGGGCTTTCCAGGACATGCTCTTTTTGACATCGCGGCGGTGCTGCTGGTAGCAGCGACCGCCGGAATGTTAATCGCCAGAACCCGACCGCTGCGGTCGGATTTCGACTGCGGAGCATCCTAATTGGACCGGCGGTTATGCCGCGGTCCTTGCGGGTGGTCTTTTCCCGCTACCATGGCGGTTGGGGAGATTTTCCGACTGCCATCCTAATGGGCCCCTAAGTTTCTATTTATCAACTGCACATTCTAAGGCATGTGTGAAATTGTTTTGAGAAAAGGCGCTGTTAAAATCAAGGCTGCTTTTGGTGAGTGCATGATGACAACGCATACTAAATATTAGTTTTGTTCTTTATTAATCATATATTGTTATTTATGAATCCCATCTAATCCTATCCATGCTTGCGTCATCTGTTTCCACCCGGATGTAAATATGTTTATTTGCAAGTGAGGTATACCTTCCCTGGGAGGACACGCTGAATTAACCTCTTCAGGTGATTTTAGTTGAATAAAAATATTTTGGGGATTTTGTAAGAATGTGATTATTATGATGCTTTATTTTATTTTATGCTTTTATTTTATTATATATGTTTTTCTAAAATAAGTTTTTGTAAATAATATTAATATAATGTAGATTTTTGGGGGTTGAGTTGTTGGGCTTATGAAGGGGGTGGGTGGCGAGTGATTTTTTAAATTATATATTAATTTTCTATTATTTAATTTGTTAAATATGCTATATCTTTAAGTTGTTATTTACTTTCTTTAAAATATGTTTAAGATTTTATATTATTGGGGAATGGGAGACTAGACTTTTTGAATAATTATATATTAATTAGGTAAATTGGTTAATTTTTTTATTGCGTTATATATTGTAATTCATTTTGTTTAATTGTTTAATCATTTTTTCATTTAGATTTTATATTCTCAATTTTGGGTTGTGGGGTTTATTGGTGCATTTGATGGGTAGTTTTTTTTTACACATATACATTAATGTTAATAGATTAATATGTTCACTTTGCATTTGTAAAATTGATTTTTTGCAATTTATTTGTTTAAATGTTTCACAGTTTGTGGAGTTATATATTGAGCTATATATTTTTTTTTAAATACAATATTTAAAAAACAATTACTTGATGAATGTATAAATTATGTTATTTTTCAGATTTACAATTAGTTAATTGTATTTTTATTATTGATGAAAGAAAACATGTTTATCTATTTTATATATTATTTTTCAAAGGTTCTTGTGTAATTTGTTTTGGTTTGAGTTGTTAAACCAATATAGATTTGGTATTTAATTAAACGTTTATATTTATAAGGTAAATAAAGATATTTGGCTCAGAGGAGGAACCCGCAACACACCCAGTACTCCAGTACTTTGCATGAAAGGGGCGTGACATGGGTGTTGCTGGGGGTGTTCCCAGGCAACACCCATATATTCTGCCGCATTTCCAGATTTACGAGAAGTCGTAACCCTGGAAATGCGTCAGAATGCTACGCCACCCCAGGGGAGGTGTAGCGAGGCACAACGAGGAGAAATGTTTACATTTCTCCTTGCTTTTGGATCTTTCTAGGGGTGCTGCATTCTGCAGCACACATAGGAAGAGGAAAACGCCTCTTTTAATTTTTTTGTTATTGTTTTTGTGCAGGAAGGTACCCTTTCTGCACAGAAAAACAATCTCCCCACAACGCAGGCACCATTGCACATAGTGCAATTGTAACGCACGGCAGCCGATTGTGCACCAGTGCAGGGGAATGCACAGGGATGCGTCATATTGTTGTAAATATGACGCATCCCTGTGCTTTGAAAGTGGCGCAGCGTGGCGCAGCCAAAGGGCTTGCAGTGCCGCGCTGTGGCACCTTCTTGTAAATAAGGCCACAAGTAACTTGCACTGAGAACATTTCCACAACTCGGGTTTGCAAGCAACTTCCTATCCAGTTTAAAGGTCTGTTTGCTGATCTGGCCTTTCAGTTGTTTTTAATTCTGGATTTTGACAGTGCAGCTCAAACAGACCTATTTCTAAAATTGAGAAGCTTTTGGGTCTAGTCCTTTCAACCACTGGCTTTCCTCAACCAGCCTCTTTTGCTATTGGCATAAGCCTTTGACAAATAAGTCTTGGCTCAGTCCAGTGGACTATTCATGCTTCACCTAAAGATAATGGCGTTTTGAAGTTTCCTTCCACTTGAATGCCTTCATTGAACTGCATGTCTAACTACTTTCCAACTATAGCTCTCTGTGTCTGCTCTTGCTGAGTCCATTTTGGGGGTCTCATTCTGATGTGCTAGCACTGCATGCGTTAGTATATGAATCAAAGACAAACTGTCTTTGCCAATGCTTGTTTTAAAATTGTGTTTTGGGTCAGAATATAACTCGCTAAAAGCTTGATGCTAAATGTATCCTAGAATTTCAAAATATGGGCTAATACACCATATTTAAATGGCACTGTCACCTCTTTACTCACTATAAAGAAAACCTGCTAATAATGCAGCACCAGCGAGCTTCACTCTTACCCAATACAAAGCTGGCCTCTTTGCCACTACTAAACATACTCAGTGGCGGATGGTGACATTTGCAAGTGGTGAGGTGTAAAACAATTGTCAGATTTAGGCCTGGGCGAAGCACTACGCTACGCTCGCGTAGTTTGCGAAGTTCGCGCTACTTCGCACTACGCGAACTGCACGTAGCACAGTGCGAACACGCGTAGCGTAGTGTTGCGTAGTGCTGCGGTCATTTTTTGCTTGCTCGCGGTCCTCAACGTCAAGTTGCCGACCGCGAGCAAGCAAAATGACATCCCGGCGAGACTTTTTCCTTGTTCGCGATCAGCAACTGCAAGTTGGCGATCGCGAGCATGGAAAATAAACCTCCCGGCGAGATTCCCAACGCGAGGAGGTCAGGTTTCTCATTGCGCGTGGTCGCGTATACTCGCGACCGCTCGCGATGAGAAACTACCAGTTCGCGTTGAGAAAGCTGAAGCTCGAGTAAAAATCTACTCGAGCAGCAGAAAACTACAGCTCGCACTGTGCAAGATGCCATTTTCAATGATTGCACAGTGCCGGTTGCTTGTCCGCACTGTGCAATCATTGAAAACAACATCTTGCACAGTGCGAACATGTTACTACGCAGTTCGCGAAGTGCTACGCGTAGCTCGCGTAGTGCGAACTTCACTTTGCGTAGCTTCGCGAAGTGCTACTTCGCGAACTACGCCCACCCCGATTGCACTTTGGCGAGCGAGTGTAGCGAGCGAGCCCGAACCACATATGGGGTGCTTTGAAAAAAGAGTGGGCAAATGGTGCCTTTTCAAGCAAATTTGAGAAAGCAGGAAGGAGCAGGAAGGTGTCAATCACTCTGAGGTCTGATGACCTCGTCCAGTCCCCGGCCCGGCCCCTCCACACCCCGCACCCCGCGGGTCCTACTAAGGTCACCCCTGTGATCTCTATTGCATTACACAAATCAAACGTGGGTATATTAAGAGGCAGGTAATAACCTCTCTGATCTTGTCCCTGCAGGATACATCCCCACATGTCTGCTCAGGGCGGGCTTTCACCATAAACGGAGGCTTCACTGCCTAGCTTAGCATTGAAATCCCCAGCCAAAATCACGTTCAGCCCACACCACTGTGATTGCAACTCCCCTATAGAGCGGTCAAAAAAAAATAAAAAGCAGGGCTAATTTGGGGTTGGAAAATGAAATACATGTGAAATTGTTATTATAAAAATGTATAACACACAGATTAAAACCATCATCCCATACCAAGTGGAAAGCCTGTGATAAATCTGAATCGGTGTTTAGTGCAGCAGTGCTACATCCCAGAGATGTTTTGAGCCATGTAGCTAGCCCTGCCCGTGCGTTACCAACCAGCGAGAGAGTAGCATAGCTGAGTAACTGTAACCCGCGCAAAAAAACTCATTTGTCGAGGTCAAGGACTTAAGTGAAGACCAGTTCCATCACCAATAACGAGAATCATCTCCATCAGTCAACAAAACCCCACAAAGAAACCAAGAAACCAGTCAGAAAACACATGTTTGTACAAATACTTCGGTGTCATGATGCGCCAGGCGCCTGTCACCACAGTACGCTCACAGGGTTCAGAAAGTGAACCACGACGGTGTGGTCGTGGACGCCAGGACGGACTCACACATGTGCGTGTGCCATGTGAAGGGACTGCCTGTGTGGGCGGCAGAGTGCAGGAATGTGCAACAGATTGCATTACAAGCCCCTGTTGCCCAGCAGTGTCCTGTCAACCGACACCACGCACTGCCTGTCGCCAAAGGCCCGACACTGCCTCGCTGCTCCCCAGCGCTGTCTGTGAACCCAACAATCAAAACTGCCCTATGACCCTCACCTCTACCCTGTCACCATAATGCCAGGACGTCCCTGTTCCACCAGCACTCTCCTGTTACCCCGATCCCAACACTGCCCTGTCACCCTACACTCAGAGATGCCTGTGAACCCAACACCAAGACCTGCCCGGTCACCCCCAACATAACACCGATTGCCTAATCCCAGAACTGCCATGATGTCGCCCTAAATCCATCACATCACCTCCAGTATTGCACTGTCACTTCACTCCCAGCACCCCCTTCTCCACCCGGACACTGCTTGATGGTCTAATCCTGCTGCTGCCCTGTGTCCACAGACTGCCCTTTCACACCGATCCGGGTACTGTCCAATGTACCTGTCACTTCCCTTTGACCCCAACACTGCCCTGTCACCCCCAGCACCGCACTGTCACCTGAGCTCAGCCCTCCGCTGTCCACAGAGCCCCTGCCTGTCACTCTAATCCCGGAAGTGCGCTGTGGCACAGGCACTGCCCTAACATTCAAGTCTGCGTACTGTCGCGTAACCCTTTCGCTTCCGTGTTATCCCCAGACTGCCCAGTTACCTCAGCACAGCCCTGTCTCCCTAATGTAATTACTGTCTATTGCCCCCCCTTAGACCAGTGCCAGTCCAGTGTCAGGCCACCTTAGCCATTGCCCTGCCACCAGTGGTTGAAGTGGGGGGGAACGGCAGGGCACGGCGTGCCCCTACTTCTTCATTTCCAGCGATTCCGTTCCCCTACTTTTTTATTTTCAAAATGCGTCCCGGGACGCAAGAAATCACCATCGCCTATAAAGCTCGACGTTCGAGCATGGGCGGAGTAGGAAGTGTGGGGGACGCGGGGGACAAGGGTGGGGGGGGGGGCGAGGGGACAAAGGAATTTCCCCTCTCCCTTCTGTTATCGCAGGGCCATTAGCACGCGAATGCGCTACCTAATGGCCCTGCACTTGACCTGCCTGGAGTCAGAGGCCACCCGCCCTCCGCCTTTTGTTCTGCTGCAGGAAGGCTCAGCCGTTCTGGGAAGGGCAGAGAACGGAGAAAAAATAAACGCTGTCTCTTTTCCTTCAAGGACCGTGTCCACTACTCCTGACCTGCCTCTGGCGGCTGCCCTCCTCTCTTTATTCCTCCATCTCTTTCTGTCTCTGTCTCGCTCCTGCTTACGTGCTGATTTCAAGAGGCAGCTCTTAAGGTACTCTCTCTTGCCTCTCCTTTTCTTTATTTGTTCCCCTGTGAAATTGATCCAAAAAAGGCTGAACACTTTGGCTGTAAATGTCCTCATTTTCTGACCGTTTTCTATTGAAAAGAAAAACCTCGGAATGGAGAGAAAAAATAGTTAAATACCTAAATAAAGCAATACAGAGTGGACAGCAGACAGGCCAGACTGTTATTCACACCCACACACATTAGCGCCACTTTACAGAGTTTGCCAGTGAAAGCGCTACTTTCTTTTTATCTTCATTCTTTGAACAACATTGTTTTCCCAGGGTGGGTAAGTGCGCCATTCCTAAAGGGACTGCAATACCCTGTTGATGGATAGAGTGGAAACGTTTAATATGATCGTTTTCAACTTTTTAATTATTTTAGCTTATAAAATGCGGCTCTGTGTTTGGGGATGTGGTCTTTTTTAAACCAAACTGCATACATTTTGAAAGGATATAAGCAATGGACATTGAAAGGGGTCCCTTCCTGGTCCTGTAGCCATGTCTTGAACTTTTCAGGCAAAATCACTTACTGATTTCTGAATAATGAGTTTAACCCCTTGCATGCCCGCCCCTTTCCCCGCCCAGTGCCGCGCCTTCCATTAGCGGGCGGAGTTCATGACGAGCTGGACTCGTCATGGGCACAGCGCCACCGCAGCCCATGACGAGTCCAGCTCGTCATGGGCACTGAAGGGGTTAAAACCGTTAAGGTAACCATGTTTTTTTCTGATTACAGTTCACATGTTTTGCTTATTCTTGCATTCCCTATGAGTGTTTGCTTTTTCCAGGGTGGTATTCATTTTTTTTCAGGCAGCATTTTACTGTTGTCTAGTGCATAATTTGAATTTAGTCGCAGCACAATTGAGTTGTGCTGAAGGCAGTGCGAGTTTCTCTCAGTGGGGCAGTATGGAGTTCAGTGTGGGAGAGAATGTGGCACTCTGGCCAGAGCTGCTGAATTTGGAACTGGAGAACCATGTTCAGACCTTCATGACCAGTTCACCATACCACACTCCTGACGGAACTTATTCCGATGCTACACCTTAGAAGGCCCGATAGACCTTAGAAGCCCAGGTGTCTTAGCACCCGCAGGTGGACCTGTCCACCACAATCCATACTGCAGTTCACTTCCAGTCTTACGGGCAGGCATATGAAGAAGCACATCCTAGATCGACAGTGAATCTGTCACTGAGGTCACAAGACCCTTGAGGCCAGTCCAACTCACCCATTGGTACCTCCATTGGCCTTTTTCCAGCACTAGTAGTGCAACTTGCCAGGGGTTGGCAATGTAGGATTTGCATGCACACCAAACTTAGGGGGTGATTATAACGGCAGTGGGACCACGTCGGTGGCGGTCCCACCGCCATTGGTGACTGCATCACAGCCCGCCATATTACAATGGCGGGTGGTTACCTGGCGGTCGGAAAGACCAACCACCACGCACCCGACGGGCTTCTTGAGCCCGCCGGTGTGGTGGAGGGGCTCGTGGTTCCTACAATGCTGGTGGTGCCTACCATGCACCGCAGCAGGGATTACGATGTCCCTTACCCACCAGCTTATCAATGGCGGTTCACCTGCCATGGAAATGCTGGCGAATGGGACATTGGGGGCCCGTAGCAGGCCCCTTTACCCCTGGCCCCCAGACATGGGTCCTGGGGGGCATCTATGATGCCCCACAACATATCACTGCACCATGTGGCAGGCACCGATATATTTAACATGTTCCTTTTTTTTTACTTTGCAGCGGATGATGCAGCCAGCAGCACCTGCTGCAATGTAAAAGATAGGCACTGCGAACACCGTAGTGGCAGTCGCATTGTAATGCCTATCGTGGGGCCTCCACCTTGAAGACCAGCGGTCCCATTCCCCGATTCGATGGCGGTGGTACTGAAGTCCGCCTGCCTTCGTAGTCAGCCCCTAAGTTTGCATTTTATGAATATGATTCAGCGGGAAATAAATTGATGTTTGCAATTTAATTGACTTTGGTTGGCCTCTTATCTATGAGATTTCCCTGTTGAATGTGCCCTTAAATTATACATTTTCGGTTGTATGAATTGATTGCATACTACACTCTCCTACAGGTATTAACTTGAGTGTCATTAGGAGTGTCTGGGACCATTTGTTTTCTTAGGAATTGTTTTCTTTACTAACCATTGCAAAGGGCCCTAAACTTCACAGCAACACAAGTCACATTTCTTTTAGTAATTTGGGAACCGTTTGAGCTACAAAATTGTTTTGGAGGAAATCGTTAGATTATGCAGCAGATGATGTATTATGTGGCAAATATGATACAGCCTTAGTTAAGTGGAAAATATTTTTCCACTTAATTTTGCCCCAACATTGTCGTTGATCAATTTGTAAGTTCCCCAAACCCTCAGGCTTCAGCAGTGCACACATGCAAGCACAGAAAGGGCTGCTGGCCTCTAAACTGCCATGCCTTATTATATTCTAGGGACTTAAAAGTAGTTCTAATCCCCCTGCCCTATTATGTACTAGGGCCTTATAGGAGAGGTCATGCCAATCATAGGGGTACCCTAACCCATAGTGCACCCTAGTGTATGTAGGTGTTTTCACTGTATTTTTAAGTGCCTCTTTCAGAATAGCACTGGCTGTTTAGGCAGAGGCCAGGGTCAGTCAGTCAGGTACCACCAGTACCAGTCAGCAAAAAGTTGGGGAGTGCCCAGGGCGGCTTCGCAACACTAGAGAAACACAAACTCAGAATGTAAAACAAAACACCATGGTTGGGGGCTTCGCTTCAATAATCAGAATTGATTTCTATCCTAATTAACCCATTTTCCAACATTAGGATAGGGAAAGACTGGGGAAAAATCATAACGTTCTAATCTATACATTGAAGTTTTTATACAGCTCTTTGATGACGGTTAATAGCTCACTGTTCAATGTTAGGATTTTAACTTATAAACTTCAAATACCAAAAGAATATCTCAGACAAAAGCAGTAACTCACTGACCTTTTGAATTAAAACTTTCACTAGACAAGCCTTCGATCTCTCTCAAAAAAAGAACATTAATCACCAAAGTTATCTTCACATTTTTATTGTTGCCTGAAAATTGCTGGAGACCAGGAATGCAGCAGCAGGTACTTTTCAAACCATAATGCACTTGCAAACACGACGCCCCCACCCTAAGTCAGCGGCCTTTGTTTGCTTTGTGCATTAAGATGCAAGATTCATATATATGTTTTTTTTTTAAACATTTGGTCTCATTACTATATGAATGTAAATAACAATAAAGCATACATGCAAACTGTGACTACATGCCTGCTTTTCTCAATATTTCACTTCGAAAGTATGCAATTGTATTTGTGTAACGGGCGGTGATTTGTATAGGGTCACTGGAAAGTGCACAAGGTTGACCCTGTCCCCCCCAGAATTTTAGTGTCTCCTACGCCCCTGCGTTCGAGGATGGGCGGCAGAGAAGTAACAGGACTCTGTCTTTTTCTTCTTACCCAGAGAAGCAAAATACAGTGTCCGCTTCTGTTCTGTAGCTTCAGCTGCCTTCCCCCCTCCCCCCAACTCTTTCCCTCTTCCCTCTCTTTCTGTCTAGCAGTTCTTCTCTTACAGAAAACCGAGATTTCAAGACAGGGTTTTCACTCTCTTTCCTCTCCTTTCTTTTATTTCCTTACCTGTGAAATGGATCCAAAAAAGAAAATAATTTTTGCTGGAAATGTCCAGCATCTGGAATAAAAGGTTAAAAATAGGAAAAATAACTAAGTAAAGTAAGACAGACTGGTAGCCAGAGGCGCTACTAGAGCCACATTTCGGGGGGGGGGGGGGGCTTAATCTTTAAGCAATAGGCAGAGTGGAGCTGCAGGGGCTCCTGGAGGGGTGAAACAACAGCAAGGCCTCATTAACATGCAAATGGTCTTTAAAAGACCTGTGAAGTGCTCGGGTGCGGCTGTGTGTGTGCCAATGGGCTGCTGGTAGCAATCAGGTAAGCCTAATTAGAGGTAAAGTTGCCTTCACAGGGACCCACCAGTCGACGGACTAGGGATCGCGAAGGGACCTCGAGAGAAAACACAAAGGGCCAGCTCACGGAACACTCATGGAGTGTAGGCGGGCAATCTTCAGTGCAAATGTTGCTCGGGGTCAGCGCTATAAGTAATCCAAAGCTTAGCTGCAGGAGTTGTTGGAAAGCTGATGCTTCTGCAAAGTGACGTGGTGTCCAGGGGTTCGGTTTGCACAGTCGCCACGAGGGATACGGGCCTCAGACTTGCTGTGGGCACTGTTCGAACTCTAAGACCACGGAAACCCACCTCCTATGTTACAAAATTCTTCGGAGTCTGGCGGGAGCTTCGGAGCTGCAAACCGTTCAGATCTGTCTTTGGTGCCTGCCTTGCAGGGGAGTAACTCCTTTACTCCAAGGGAGATTCTTTACTTATCTAGTTCAATGTAGATCGTTGAAGTTCCAGGATTCAGTATCAGAGTTTCGTCCAGGTGTAATCTAAAGTCCTGGAGCCAGGGGTTCCTTTCTTATACCCAAGGAAGGGGTGGGCCAAACTCTAGGGAGCCACCTATGGGAGGGTCAGGAAAGAGGGGTGGCTACACCCATTTCCTTTGTCCAGTTTCGCGCCATTGCAGGGGCTGGACTATGTACAGGGACACCAAATGTGCCCCCAGTGCTGAACTTCAAAGCACTCTTGGAGTGCACCCACCCAGCCCCAATACACTAAAGTCTTTCTGGGAGGTGGTGACACCTCCCTGTGACAGGAAACCTATTGTCCAGGCCTCCCCTGCCGGAGTTTCGTCCAGCAACAGGAGGGCAGACTCTTGTCTGTGGCTGGCAGCATCCATTTTGTGATGCCAGGGCTCTGTTAGCTGGTGCCGGGTATACCGGTGCTGTCATGTCTCTCCCTCTAGAAGGGTGGGATCATACTCTCACACCAGTTACTGGTGTGGGGGTATGATTCCAAAGTGTTTGACACCAAATACCACATGTTTCCGTGCAGCCATTCCAAAGTTAGCATTTACCGTTTGGTTATAATGCACTTAAGAGTGTATGGTTTGGCAGCATCACAAACAACCCCAGAATAAAGGTTCTGAAGGCTGCTGAGGGGCTCTGCTCATGCATGGGCACCCTCTCACATAAAACCCAGCACCCTGCCTTCAGGATTGGTAATGCCTGCCATAGGGGTGACTGATAGGTTTGTATGTGCAGTGATATGGAGAGATATAGTGAACCTATATCTCAGTAAGGGGTGCATGCACCACCTTACCCAGGCTGCAGTAGCAGACCTGTGATGTCATTTTGGAAGGCTTCCCAGGGGTGACACAATACATGCTGCAGCCCCTGGTAGGCCTATGGGGGTACCTATGCCCTTGGTACATAGTATACCATATACTAGGGACTTATAAGGGTACCCCAGAATCCAATCTGGAGTGTACCTATAGTACTTGTAATCAATTTAAGGGAGAAAGCAGATAGGCTGGGGTCCTGAATAGCAGGATCCCAGGCAGACTAAGTAAAAAACCAGCAAAACACCAGGAAAAAAGTGGGGCAACCATGTAGTCAGATTCCACCTTCCTACACAGATCACAAAGTGCACATAATGTAAATAGGTCAGTGGGCTACTGCTTTTGTCAGAGAGCTCCTTTTGTTACTTGCAGTTTAGAAGTTAAAATCCTAACATACAACAGTGAGCTATTAACTTTCACCTAAGAGCTGCATACAACCTGCAAGGTATAAATTAGAGTGTTATGTTTCCCCCCCAGTCTTTGATTATCCTAAGGTTGCAAAAAGTGTTCTTTTGGACAGAAATCAATTCTGATTATTAAAGAGTACCCCCAACCATGGTATTAAGTTTTAAAATTCTGATTTTATGTTTCTCCAGACCAATCACTATTAAACTATAGCGCCTAGTAGTATGGTTGTCATGTGACTCCTACACCTTGTAGTCCTTAGTCTTATGTAACATTTTCTATACAGTGATTTACACACATATTGATTGTCTCTGAGTAATGTGTGTGATGTAAAGTGCTCTGACACCCTACACTGGTATGAGTGGCGCTGTAAATCAAATTAAATGCATCTGAGAGAGAGTGTTGTTATGGAGACTTGAGGGGCACTGTTAAAGGGTGGTAGTGAGGGAATCCATGACAGAGGTGGCCATTAGAGGGTAATAACAAACATTAATGCACAGGGCACCGCCAGTGCCCTTGAGGCCAGTCTGCCTCACCCATAGTTAGCTCCATTGGCCTTGTTTCAGAAGTAGTAGCTGCAACTCACCAGGGATTGGCAATGCAGAATTTGGCACGCACACCAAACTAAGTTCGCAAACTTCACAGTCTCTCTGCTTCATTCACAAGCACTTTAAACATGTGCTGCTTGCTGTGGGGCCACTGGAATTAAATATGCAGCAAAGGAGGACACAATTATGCCACAGTGTTGACTAAATTATGCATTTAAAAAAAGGCTGCAGCGTAATGCAGTATATTTTCTGATATTTTATTATTTTGACGTGTACACATGCTAACAGTCTTTGGAAAGATTTTGCCTTATTAGCACCAGTGTAACATACAAATGCAACAGTGAGAAAGATGATCAGTCAACCTTTGCAATAAGCCATCCACTCCGCAGCAAAACAAGTCACAATTTTTGTTAACTTTTGATACATTTGAGCTATAAACAATTTATTAGTTTAAATGATCAGATCATGCAGCAGATCTTGCATTAGGAGGCAAATATGGCAGAGCCAGAGTTATATAGAAAACATTTGCAAACTAGGATATTTTGCCATTCATGTTTGAACTGCTGTTGTGGAAAAAGGGAAAAGTGCTGATGATAAACACCATGGCTCTGCGAAAAACTGCTTGTGCTTTCACATTTTATTGTATTTGGGACATTCTGTGATTAGAAGCATATCCCACTTTGTGAATGTGTTTTACTGTCAATAACTCATTATAACCTTATATAATCATGTGTATCCATTGGTTGATTAAACTGGGCAGTGAAATGCCAAACAAATACTAAAAATTGGGATATTTGCGCATTCTGGCCACACCTCTGGCTCCGCCCACTGAGCCAATCCTTGGGTTATTCCCGCCCTCTGATTCTCCGCCCACAGTTCCCCTACTTTTTTTCCCCCACTTCGACCACTGCCTGCCACCCCCACCAGTGCCTTTCCACCCTCACCAGTAAACACTACCAAGAGCAATGCAACAACCTCAGCGCGTGCTCAAGTCTCACAAACACCAGTTGCATTCACGCTGCCGCCATTTACTTTTACCGTCAATCTAGTGACGTACATGTGCGAATGTGTATACTGCTAACACAGGCACGCCACAAATTGAAATATACTCACACCCTGAAAAAATGTCTGTTTTACATATTACAGAACTGCTGCTTCACTATAAAACTTATGTGTCTTAACATTCGAACATATCCACATTACTAATAACCAGTTGCGGCCGGCAAAACGGAGGGTGGGTTCGCGTGGGGCGATTAATCAATATAAAAAAATAAACGTACCTTCCTCCGCAACCGCATTACGCGCCGCCGCCTCAGCTTCTGCTGCTCTTGGCACGTTTTAGGGAGCCTCCCTCCTCCTGCTCCCCTAAGCCACTCACAACGCTGCAATGGCCGCGTTGCGATTGGTGTGGGGCAGAGGAGAGCGCCCCAGTCGGGCGCCAGTAGGAAGGCCATTTTCTCTACATAGGCTGCATAGAGAAAATGGAGAGTGCGCATGACTGCCAGGGCCGAACAAACAGTCAGGGCCCATAACATTGGGCAAGCCACCTCCCCCTGCCCTCGAGCAGGACCACCCACAGCCCGCCACCAACCAGGCACTTCTGCTTTCTTGCAGTGCGAGAAGCAGAAACACAAAATGGTAGTTTCACCATTTTATGTTTCTGCTTCTTGCACTGCAAGAAATCAGTGAGGCGACGCCCCCACGCCCCAATGGAGGAGCCGCCAATGGACATACTGCGCTAGCGCCAAGCTTCAGCCCCAGTATTGTAGGGTTGATTTGTGCATATTTAGCAGACGTTTCATCCCATTATATGCAATCAGGTTTAACTAATCATTGCCAGTGCCCATATATGGGATAATGATGTGAAGTTTAAATCTCACTGTAAAGAACGTTGGAGAATCGCCCCTAAATAATTGGGAAACCTGTTCTATTATAGCTCCTTTGAGGTTCCAAGTAAACATTTATAACTTTTACTTTTCATTGTGGAGCACACTAAGGCCCTTGGATCTCTTTGTGCTACTCAAAACTATAATTAAATAAATAATAAGACAACATTCTGGCAGCTGATGTCCTAGACCTTTTGTGCCTTCATCTTTGAGAAGATAGATGTTTCATACAGGATTTAGCCTAAGGTTTGCACACAATTGGGAACAACTGTATACCTGTTATCTAGTCATATTTATCCTTTATTGTTTTACTAGCAGCTCAACTTTACTGATTGATATATCTGACCAAGTCTGGCCTACAAACTTCCTTTTTGATGGGTTTGTTTTATATAAAATTCTATAAGACAAGGTAAGACCCTTTATTCATATATTTCTTGGAAAGTTTCAAGAAGAGATGAACATCACCATAGTTATTATTCTTATCGTTCTCTGTGTCTTGTGGCTCTGTGGATTTATGTGCTCTCTCCTGAAATCTGTGTGTTGACATGATTGTCACAGACTCGAATCCTGGCAGGTCTCCTCTCATTTTCATCCTTGCTAGGTAAAATGAGCACCATTGAGTTTGGTAGCAATAAACCCCAACTATTCATTGCCAAAATGCCCCAAAGGGCCAATGTGTGCTATTCGGGTACATATGTTATGTAATTATTATTATTACTCCAAATGTTGTTGATATATATTTCTTTATTAGCTTTGTTCATAAACAATAATGAATACAGGGTTCCATTATTATTCACCCTTTCCAGCCATCACATTGGCAAAACTACTCCAACTTTTATGCTACTAGACAATGCATTATATTTTAAAAGTTCAGCGTGCACACAATTGAGTAGATTTTGTAACTGCTGAGAAGAATATTTAATTGTAGCCTAAATATCCCTGAGGAGGTTACTGCAGATTTCCAGAGTAAAGCTTATTTCATATTTTAAGTATAAGAATCTCTCTAGATGTTTTCTTTGCAATTCCTTGAGCTCCTGCAAAATTCTTCCTCTTGATCGTGAATGACAAAAGGTCTCGCGAGGATTAGACTGATATAACTAAACACTTCATAGGACAGCTTTGATGGTTTATCGTTAGAGGAAAGGCTTTCCCTAAGCAAGGGATAGGTTGGTGGATTGCTGTGCGACAATGTAGCCCATTATTGTTATGCTTCCTTTGAGCAGAATGAGAGTCGCAGGGCAGGGTAGAGTTCACCACCCCCTGAGGAAGGAATACATAATGAGCACAAATACAGTGTCGCGTAGCCTGAATGACATGCATTTGTTAAAATAGTATCTAAACTTAATTTTCTATTGTCTCCAGACAAACCCTTTGGGCCCGATGGAGAGTTTGGCGGTGCGGGAACAGACCGCCAAGCCGGCAGCCCGCTCCTGCACCACCAAACTCGTGGTCGGGCCGTCCCCCAGATTACCAGTTTCCTCGTGTCTGGCGGGCTGTTTTTGACATGCATCTGTAAATGACCATTGCAATGGGAATGCCAAAAACAGTTCCTGCACGAAATAGACTGTAAAGTCCATGCTGTGCAGAAACTGGGGTGCATGCACACAGGGGGGCACATGTTGCGCCCCTTCATGCATCCCCATGCAAATGGGCAACAGGGGGCCCTGTAGGGCTCCATTTGTTTCAGAACTGCCAGCCTGTTCGTGGGGGAAAGATCTCCATGACACAAATGGCGGTTCTGAAACTCCTAATATGCTTGGCGGTGCCGCAGCGGCACCACCAGTATATTACTCACGCCCTGACCCCCGCGTCACCACCAGGGAATAACGGCGGAGCAATGGAAATCCAACCGCCCAACTTATAATGGGGCGATCAGATCGCCGTTGCGGCGTGGCTGGACCGTCACTGCTACGCCATCATGAGTCTGGCGGTCCGTGAACTGCCAGACTCATAATCAGGCGCTTTGTGTCACATGAAGTAGATATAAAACAAACTGCATTAAAGGAAACAATTTTACAGTGAATTGCACCCTGATTTATATATTGGCATCAGAAAGCCAATGTGTCTACATTAAAGATTTGTAGAGAAGCTACTTGGAAATCTAGCCACACTTTGTTATGCAAGTTCTGTTATTGTCTAGTCATTGCACTCCATTTGCAATCAAGTCTTGAAAATGTAAATGTACAACCATTAATCTTCAACAGATCCAGTGGGTAATTGAAAGAAAAACAAAAGACACGGAGAAAAGATGAATCATAAACATAAAATTATGACTGAGGCACATTGGTTTCTGACCTCACATTTTTTCAGCTCTTCCTTGGCATCGGCATACAAAACTTGTGAAGACTTTGTAAAGGTAAGTACAGCTTCTGCGCCTTGTAACCAGTCTTGGTATCTTGAAAAGCAATCTACAAATTTTGCCCACAGCTGCCAGGCATACTCCATCCTGAGAGACAGAACAGGAGAACAGTGTTAGCCTGTTACGGGAATGGTGACAGAATGGAAGGCAGATAGGCAGATAAATGACTGGGGAAGAGAATACATTTAATTTATACTTCCTTAGCTGTAGGTGTGCATCTGCACTATTGCCTTCCAGAGATACTGACCCATCTATGGACTCTTATATTTGGGTTATTTTTTGTTTTGGGATTTACGCTTGCGAGGGGAACAATTTGTCCAATCTACCAACAGGAAGGGCCACCATCAGTCGTATCCACCCTCCAAAGAGTACACGCCTTATCATAAGCCGCTCCATTCACTCTTAAGAATGGGCTATTGTAGCAGTTACCTTAGCAGGAGGACACCATCTGTCCTATCTAACCTTGGGTAGGTCACCAGCGCCCTCCCCACCTATATGAGTGGACATACTCTGTACTATACAACTCCAGGAGAGGTTACCATCTACTAAATTCAGAAGGAAACTACTGTTTTTCCTTTCCACTCTCGGGAAGCATCCATCCTCAATCTTTTTCATTCTCATGAGGATCAATACCTCTTTAGAGGGGTAGTCAAATTAATTTACTTTGATGAGTGAGGGCACCATCTATCTAACAAAATCCAAAAATTCAGATCCATCTGCCTACTGTCAGAAGGGGGCATAATTTACTGGATGCCTTTGGGCAACATTTGTTCACCCTGTGCTAGCATGAAACCCAGGAGAAAGCGTATTTTTTTTAATGGGAATGGGATAAACCTTTTACATGAACCACAGATACAATTGTGTAGGTGCCATGTGTGACTATGCTATCCTGGAAATCTTTGGGTGCTTCACATTGCCAGAACACTCCTTGAAATTATGGCGTAGAGTGGAGTGAGGTAGAGTGTTGTAGAGTGGAGTGGCGTAGAACGGTGTGAAGTGGCATAGAGGGGAGTGGAGTTGAGTAGAGTGTCGTAGAGTGGAGTGACGTAGAGTGGAGTCGAATGTCATACAGTGGAGCGCTTAGAGTGAGGTACAATTTGGAAACTTATTTTTTTAATAGGATTAAAGAAGATAGCATTTGCCTGATTATAAAAGTGACTCAAATCAACAGCATTTGTAAAGCGCAACACTGTCACCCATAGGGGTATCTGGGCGCTGTACCTCTGTTGAAGAGCCAGGTATTGAGTCTCTTTCTGAAGTCTGGCAGCGATGGGACTGTACATAGCTGGAGGGGAAGGTCGTCCTTTTTCTTGGCAGTGATGTAGAAGAAGAAGCGGCCACCACTGTGGCTGCAACGGATGCAGGGAGTGTGTGCTAGGGCAAGTAAAGAGGAGCACAGGTGTCTGGGGGATTGGTGAAAGTTCAGTTGGTGGTTGATTTAAGCAGATCCTAGGTCATGGAGGGCTTTGTAGGCATGCGTGAGGATCTTGAACTGGTATCTCTTCTGGATGGCGAGTCAGTGGAGGTCTCTCAGGTGGAGAGTGATCTGGTTACATTTGAGGAGGTCCAGGATGAGTCTGGCTGCAGCGTTCTGTATGGCTTGGAGTCTTCTGAGAAGCCGGGTGGAGATGCCGGAATAGAGGGCATTGCCATAGTCGAGGCAGCTGGTGAGGAGGGCCTCTGTGAAGGTCTTTCTGGTTTTGGTTGGGATCCATCTGAAGATCCTGCAGAGGATGCAGAGTATGTGGAAGCAGAAGGAGTCAATTGCGTTGACTTGTCATTTCATGGTCAGTTAGTTGTCGAGGATGATGCAGAGGTTGTGTGCATAGTCGGTTGGTGTGGGTGTAGGTTTGAGTTCTGCAGGCCACCAGCTGAGGTCCCAAGCGGAGAGGTTTTTCCCAAAGATCAGAACTTCAGTTTTGTCGGAGTAGAGGTGGAGACAGTTGTATCTCATCCACTTGGCTAAGTTGGTTATGGTGTTGCAGAAGTTGTTTTTGGCGTTGGAGGGGTCCTCTGTGAGTGAGAGGATCAGATGAGTGTTGTCTACTTAGGTGATTATGTTGAGTCTGTGAGATCTGACGACGTCTGCGAGAAGGGTCATATAGATGTTTAATAGGGTGGGGCTGAGGGATGATCCATTTGGTATGCCCCATATGATGTCTTTAGGTGAGGAGGTAACGGGAGGCAGTCAGATGCTCTGTGTGCATCCTGTAAGGAAGGAGGTGATCCACTTTAGGGTGTCTTGCTGTATGCCTATATTGCAGAGTCTGTTGATGAGGGTGTTGTGGGAGATGGTGCTGGACGCCGCAGAGAGGTCGAGGATGATCAGGGCCACAGTTTCTTCACGGTTGAGGAGACTTTTTATGTCGTCTGTGGCAGCAATCAGAATGATCTCAGTGCTGTGGTTGGCACGGAATCCTGATTGTAACTCGTCCAGTAGATGGTTTTGATCCAGGAATTCGGTGAGCTGCTGGTTGATGGCTTTCTCGACTACTTTGGCCGAGTAGTGGAGCAGGGAGATCGTCCGTTCATTTTTGAGATTGCTGGGGTCGGCGGAGGCTTTCCTTAGGATAAAGAGAAATAAACATTCCCACAGCTTGAAGTCCACTGGTGTTAATGATGTGTTCTGCTAGAGCTGCTCTGGACTATGTGTTACCTAACTTCGTAGAGAGCAGATGTAATCTGTGGAATAATGGTTTAACTTTCCAATTTAGAGGCAGTGAATTTGCCAGACAGTGTGTTCTATAAAACATGTTTCATTCTTGGACCTCAGTTATAATTGAAATTTGAGCATGCTTAGAAGTGTGATGGTCAGTAACTTTGCAATGTTACTATGAGCATTCGCTAATTATGTCAAACTCATCAAATCACAAATAAAAACTCATTGCAGAAAAACGAAAAAGGAATACAGTTATAGAATATGGGAGTTCGCCTTGTACTTACTTGATATGCTTTTCTATAGATGCTGTGCAGATGTTGCACCCCGAAAACTCCAAAACCTTCTTAGATGGAACTTCATGTTCAGTGGGTTCCTGACCAGCGTTGGCCAAATAATCATGAGAGGCTACCATAGTGAAGTAATCTGTCGGCATGTCCTGTTCTTGGAACTGTTTCTGTGACCAGCAAAAATTAAGAGAGAAAGAGAGACAGGGAGAGAGAGAAAGAGAAAGAACGAGAGGGAGAAAGAAAGTGAATGATAAATGTTTGGATCTCACTAACGACTTTATTGCACAGTTATTTGCATTGTATTCATGATAAGCTTAAAACACATGGAGCCATGTTCATTGACACTAGATATATCTGCAAGTTACCAGGACTCCACAAATGATTATGTTGTGATCATGTCTTCCTAAAAGGAATGAAAGGAGAGTAGAAGTAAAGTCCCACTTGGCCAAGAATCTTCCTCTCTGTCTTTGAAATATTCCCTCTCAACTTGGATGTGATTACTAAGGGCCTCATTTATGAAAAGTGACGCATCGCTGCGTGAAAACAGCGATGCGTCACTTTTTATTGCACCCTCCTTGCGACATGCTGGATGCGTCATATTTACAGTGTGACGCATCATGTCGCAAGGAGTTACAGATACGTCAGTATTTCTGATGTATCAGTAGGTGCAAAAATGACGCATTGCTGGAGTGTGTCACAAAAGTGACGCAAGTTCAGATAAGGGTCATTTCACATGGGCAAGTCCCATTTCAAATGTGCCTGCGTCAGTCTTACGCCTGCAGTGAGGCAGGCGTAAAATATTGACGCATTTGCGCCCTAGAAGTGGCGAAGTGAAATCTCATAGATTTCACTGCGTCACTTCTACAAGGCTTGGTTGCGTCGGAACGCCCATCCTGCATACATTATACCTGGCGCAGGTATAATGTGGCGCAGGGGTTTACAAAGTGACGCATCTACCTAGTTGCATCACTTTGTAAATATGACGCAACATGGTGCATTTCTTACGCCGCTGGTGCGTCACAAAATGTGATGCATCGGCGGTGCAAAAGTGACGCAAGGGCTCATAAAAAAGCCCCCAAGTCCTTTTTTCAACCATCCATCAATGGGTAAGATGTTCTTTTATGACTGCATCTGTATGGCAAACCTAGGATTCCCTTATTCTCCATCAGAGATCATTGTAAAACAACGGAGGCAAAGGAGCACAAAGTAGGAAAGCCATTCTCTCTATGCTTACACTACTGGATGTTTCAATTGCTTAAAAGGTATTTCTGGAAGGAGGTAGATACAAAAAGAATTTCCCATATGCTCCAGATGGCTTTACACCCGGAGATCTGTGAAGATTAAGCAGAACATGGCTAGGGAGAGAGATCCTGGAGCAACAGTATCAAATCAGGAGCAGAAATCCCAACCTGCTGAATGATTTCCCCATATACTAATTCACCACTAATCCTTTATGGGTTCCGGAATAGCGTGCTACTCGCCGAAAAAGCGCTTTGGCGTCTCGTCAGGGGTAGTAAGCGCTATATAAATGCAATTACAATACAATACAATGGTACACGCCTTTGGCTGTTCTGTCTGATGAGTACCCCCGAAGGGATCCCGAGGGGGGGGGGGGGTTTAAAGAGAAGACAGGATACTGGGCATCTTTGGTGGTGCCCTCTAGCTAAGAATTGGAGGACTAGTCATTGGTGAAATAAATCGGTGCATTTTGTGACAGCATTTATTATATTCAATTCAAGTCGCTATTACTGAGAATAGTCCCAAAACGCACTGGATTGGAGGGGCAATCAACTAGTATTCATTTATGCAAACTTATTTTCGTTATTTTTTCAGATGCTTTATTGCTCAGTATAATTCATTCTGTATTCCTAAAAGTGAATTGTTCGGTACATATTTCATATTCTTCATCATAGGGACTTAAAGGCTACTTTTGTGTAGTACAAATTCCAATGCATTTCTGACAACTATCCTTCATCGGTGGAAATGTCGTTTTATATTTACAATGTAAAGTATAACTATTCTTAACTTGAGGAAGCTAAAAAACTTAATAATGAAATAACATGTTACCATACCAAAGATTGCATGTGAGACCCCATGCTTTTATTGTGACTGTGACGTAATGCTCACTTTATCAATATTGGGGCTTATTTACAAGCCCCTTGAGCCGCCGGTGCATCACTTTTTGTGATGCACTGGCGGCCCATTTTGCTGGCCCATATTTACAAGGACACGAAAGGCCACCCTGCATGGCTTTTCCTGTCCTTGTAAATACAGCCCTTTTACACACAGCACTTTGCGTTAAAGGGGCGTTCAATGGGTGTTGCTGTGGGTGTTCCCACGCAACACCCATGGAACCTGACACATTTCCAGATTTATGAGAAATCGTAAACTTGCCAATGTGTCTGAATACTACGCCTCCCAGTCGAACATAGAACGAGGAAATCACCTCTTGTGATTGTTTATGTGCAGGAAGGTGTCCCTTCCTGCACATAAACTATAATAAACTATAATTGAAAAAAATGCATTAAGCAGCACACATAGGGGCCGATTCCGATCCGGGTCGGAAGGCAACCGAACGCAATCCGGCCGGAAAATCTACGAGCCGTACGCGTGTTTTCCGCCCGACTCGAACAGCTGTACGAGCGAGCAAATACGATGCGAGCTACGTGAAATTCACCGACCGAGTCGTTTCCGGGTCCATACCGTTCCGTACATCTCGGTCGTAAGCTAACCGTGGCATTCAATGGATGATATTTACGACTGAGTCAGTATAATGCACGCGTCGGACAGCCTGTGCGAGCCGGAGTGTCCGGCTCGCAAAATGTCCGGGTGGTTGCTTTTTGGGGTCCGCGTCGGACACCCTGTCACCCGCAGCACTACGACTCGGACACGGGGGAGATCCAAGGGTCCCCCCAACACAGGCATGTACGGTGCGGATGGCACCGACACGTACCCACTGTAGGGGGGGGCGCCCTTGCGTGAGACGTACCCATTCAGTCAATGGGAGCCGATGTACGCGTCGTACGACCGGCTCCCATTGACTTCAATGGAAGTCCGACCGAACCGAGTCCGACAGCATACGGCCGCATCGTACTCGCTCGGTCGGACTGCAGGACTCCGGCTCGGTCAGAAAACAATCCGGATCTGGCTCGGTCGGAGTACTTTCCGACCCGGATCGGAATCGGCCCCATAGAAGTTTAAAAACGTAATTCCAGAGTGTTTCTGTGCAGGAAGGGACACTTTCTTGCACATAAACAATCATCCTTTGATGCAGGCATCCCTGCACCATGGTTCAAGGGTGCCTGCGTTGGCAAATGGCAGCTAATTATGCGCCAGCGCAGGGGAGAGCAAAGGTATCGATCATATCATTGTAGATATGACGCATCCCTGTGCTTCGGAATTAACGCAGGGCAGCGCAGCCAAATGGCTTGAGCCACCGAGCTGTGTTAATTCTTTGTAAATGAGACCCATAGTGTATTAAGAGAAAGGCACTGGAATTTCAGTGTGTATGAATTAAAAGACTGAAATAAGAAGAATCATAAAATGTATGATTAGGGCTCCCGATTGTATGGCATTTATGCTTTTTAACATTGCCATCTGTATTTGTCCATATTTATTTTGTGTTTCGAGAATAAATGAAGTTGTAAATGGGATGTTTCCGCATTTATTTAACTCTTAGACGTGCACTCATACTTGGACGCCTTTTTAGCCAATTAAACAGCCACATATAACAAAACACTATGCCCACTGGTGCATATGAGTGTTATACTACAAATATATGTTTACATATGCCTGTATCTAAGGAAATCTCACATGCTGTCTATCTGCTCGTCTTTTGCCTGAAGTTCATGAAACACAACATGGAGATTCCCTCACAAGAACCACAATTTTCAGTATTTTTCAACTTTAAAAATAATTAGAGATAGGAAAAACATTGTTTTCTGTCCGTACAAATCAGTAGAAAAGGAAAACTGGGAGCTTTAAGTATGATCATCAGCGTCTATGTTAATTTACCAAACACGTGCATTGACTCACACATGCTTAATGTCCGCATGTTTGTGCATGTACAGAGTGTGTCTGTAAACATAGCTGTCAGTGAATTCAGCCGACATAATTATTTTTCCAACATTCACTGTATTAGTGACAGGATGCTGTTGGTTGATGAGCTCAACATGCTGTGCTTGCCAAACATTCTTGCATGTGTTATGTTGATAAAGTGAGCATTCGGTCACAGTCACGAATGTTGTACAGCAGCACGGCTGCTGTGCAGCATGGCTAAAGCTATTTTCTTTTTAATGGTATGATATGGCCAGAGCATTCTTTTTTCATTTGTAGCCATATGCTTCCCTTAAGCAACACAGAGAGAGGGAGGGGTAGGAGATAAGGATGTTGGTAGGGAGAGGACAAGTAAGAGTGATTGAGCAAGAAAACAGAAAATGGAGGGTGGGCCGGAGTACCTAGGGCAAGAAAACGGACAACAGGGGTGGGTGGCAGGGGCTGGGGCATGTGCAAGGACAATGGAGGGTGGACAGGAATGGCTGGGGCAAGCACACGGACAAAGAAGGGTTGGGTGGGGCGGCTGGGGCAAGCACACAGACAACAGAGGGAGGGTGTGCAATAGGGCCTGGGCAAGGAACACCGAGGGGGAAAAGTACACGCAGGAGACAGTTGAGAAACACATGCACTCTCATAGAGTGCTCAAACAAAAATGAAAAAAGTAGCACATGAAAAATGGGCAGTGGAAGAACACATGTAATGTGTCTATGGTCCAAGGGTGGGACAACCACATGAAGAGAAAGGAAGCCTAGAGAGACTGGCAAATCTTTTTTTTAACTCTTTTTATTAAACCCATGCTCATCATACAACATACACAGTCAAGTTATGTCATATATTATATTACATACATGGCATTTTTTAGAACAATGACAGCTGAACCAGGACATATATCCTAAGTAAGAATGGCGTTTTTACAACCTATCATCCTTTACATCACAGGCTACCAGCCCTCAACTGGTATATGGTTTCAATCTAATCCAATCCAATCCAATCTAAAATACTAAATTCGGATAACAACGTATCCATAAAAGTAAAACATGTACAAGATAAAAACACATTAGAAAAATAAATAAATAGCAATGTCCAATCCATGATGTAACAAAACAACAGCAGCATAGGTAAAGTGCATATTATGAATAGCAAAATACGAATGACTTCATAGATCACACATAGATTTCCGTGCACCCGTAGCTACTCTCAAAAAGGTGCCAATGCGCAAGATCAATTCAACATTGTCCAATTTGAGTATACAGTCAAGAGCGTCTGTTGAATTAATAGGTGACAATTTTTTAATATGGAATTAAAAGCCATTTTGCACATTTCATATAATATTTACAAAAGAATAAAAAATGTAAAAGTGTTTTGCCGCTATGACCATCACATGGACATGGCAGGGAGTCAAGTTTTGTGTTATACACTTAGGGAAAAACAAAGCAAATATCTTACTGTCCTGGCTCTTAACCGGAAGAGGAGGCCTCTCTCCCATTGGGACATCGATAGTACGATATAACTTGGTAGACAATGCTCAGGGTATTCAATGGGTATACATTTTGCAACAGTTTGTTTCTTCAATTCCCTTTCTAGTCTTTCCACGCTATAAAGTGCGTACAGTGCTGTCTTTAAATCTTTTTTGTCCATTGTTACAGCTGTGTTAAAATTGGCAAACAGTCTACCGAAATTGACGCTCTCCAGACTCTTGACTACCCCAGCAAGCCATGGAATGTCCATTCCTTTCTCACAACAAAGACAATCATCTATTATGTCCCTTGTGAGAGAAGCCTCTGGATTCTTCATTACGGCTAGCCAAAATAGTGCAGGACGGGCCCTTATGATGTCTTCAATATATCCTAATTTCAGTTCGTTGTGACATATAAACAGAGGGGTGGAGATTGGAACACCCAAGAGTTTTCTGCAAAATCTATTTTCCTCTGATTGGACGCAGGAGCATTTAGCAACACCCCATACCTCTGCCCCATAGGTAGCTATTGGTACACACGGAGTCTTAAAAATCCTTAAAATAGCTGGAATTGTCCCCGATATTTTAGGGCGGGGGAGACTGAGGATTGAATTAAAAGCCCTCGAGAACTTACTTTTACAGTATGCCATGTGTTCACACCAAGTACTGTTCGCAGCGAAGACCATCCCGAAATAAGGAAAAGTAGCAGTGATAGTTAATTTTTGGTCGCCCACAGAGATACAATTAAAAGGACATTTCCTTGGCCCACAAGACATTATAAAAGATTCCTTAAAATTTGTACATAAATCTAGGCCGGACATAACATCTGTGAAACCTCGGACTAAAGTGCGTAGTGTGTTTGGTGTACGACCAATTAAAACCGCATCATCTGCGAATAAAAGCACTGGGAGAGATTTACCTTCAATTCTAGGAACGTTATTAGTTAATGTAATCAGTGATTTATGTAAATTGTTTATATATATGATTAATAGGAGGGGGGCCAGAACACACCCCTGTCTGACCCCTCTGCCATCACTGATGTTATTGGAAACTTCTCCCCCACCACCAATCCTGACCCGCGCTTTCAGGTCTGTATGGAGATAAGCCAAAAAATGAACAAGGGCCTCATCCAGTCCATAGTCTAAAAGAATGGACCATAGACAGGACCTGTTGACAAAATCGAAAGCTGAGGGCAGGTCCATAAAAGCTAAGTAAAGTGGCGAGTGCTGTGCAATAGTGTACTTCCCTATGATCAAATTAAGATTAAGACATTGCTCATTCGTGCAAACTTTACCCCTGAAACCTAGCTGACATTGTTCTAAAATCCGATTCTCTTCTGTCCAGGTAAAAAAAATTGTATATAAAACTCTGCTAAAATGTTAAGGGTGTTATCTATGAGAGAGATCGGTCTGTATCAAATAGGTTGTGTACAATCGCCCTTTTTAAAAATGGGAGCAATCGTGCTAGTAGACCAGGTCTTTGGCAGAGGGGCATTGGTTAGATTATTAAAAATATTTAACAACAGTGGGGCCCAAAAATCTGGTTTTTATTTGATAAGTTCGATGGGCAGCCCATCAGGGCCTGGGGCTTTGTTGCCTGCACTCTGACACATAGCCTCTTCAACCTCATTTATTGATATCGAGACACCTCGTGGCGCCCTATTAATAAAGGGGTCAAATTCAAAAGCAGGCGCTTGCTAAATAATGAAGAAGTGACTCTCCCAGCTTTTGCTCATTATGTGGCAGCTGATGGGAGTTAAAGGTTGTCCCATTGATCTTAACTCTTTAATGGTGGTCCAAAATATATTCCCATTATTTAAGCTGGCAGCATTGATGAGCGCATCCCAGTGATCAATTAATAACTGTTCCTTCCTATTAGCAATAGCCCGCTTATATATCAGCCTTAAGGACTTGACCAGATCATTACACCTAGGGTTTTGAGATAAGGCCTTGCAGAGCTTCCTATTGGCAATTGAGCACTCCTGGTTAAACCATCTAGGTTTGCACTCTAGTGTAGAAATGGGTTTAGAAAGCGAGGATTTAATGGCTCCACAGAGTTTGGTAAAGGCACTGATAGCCTCAGGGTGCAGATCCAGGGCCTCTAGACAGATGTTAATAAGATTCATGTTTTCCTTAACCATAGAACTGAATAGGTCGGCGTTATTAACGCCTCGCCAGACCAGTCTAAGGTTATCTGTAGATGGTAATAGGTCCCTAGCACCACATTCTGTCTGAGGCATTAAAATTGGGGACATTCGTAACATTATTTGTATTGGGTTATTGTCCCCAAAGGTTGTGGCCATAATTTCGGCTTTGAGCAAGCTTGTTTCTAAAATGGGGGAAATAAAAACATAATCGATTGTAGATAAACACCCCCTCCCTCAAAATGTGGGTTCGAGGGGGCATTATCTTTTGTAATTGCAGCAATTTCCATAACATTAATTAAGTTGTGGGTGTTTAGGTGGTCCATTAACTCTCTACCCCTATTGCATATTTGTCTGCTGCTACGTGAATATTCACTTAACCCTGAGTGAGATAGTTTAGCATAAAAATCACCCCCAGACAGATTCTTATTGACTTAAAAGAGTCTTTGGATTTTCCAATGGATGCAATGAAATGAAACAAATTATTAAATGCATGTTTGGAACGGAAAGAAAATCATTGTTATAAAAATTAATTATCCAAAGGGAAATTTTCCTATTAAATAATATGCCCTGAAAGTTGTTGTTGTCTGTATGTACAGTTTTTATACATCCCCCTGACTTGATATGGACCCAGATTGATAAGCCCCCAGATGGTCCACCCTGCTTGGGGGTTGTTACTAAGATATTATGGCATTCAAACCCCTCAATATGCAAATCTTGGGTGGCTCATGTTTCTTGAAATAAAAGGATATCTTGGTCTTTGATTCGTTGTACCCAATCTGGCTGATAAAGTTTAGAGTACAACCCTGCAACATTCCAGCTTAAAATACGGAGGTCTGAGCGAGCTGGGGCCTTTGTTTGCATAGGCAGGATAAGCGGATTGTGGGGGAATAGTACACTTAGTTACTGGCAGGACATGGGGTGACCTAGTAGCGGAATCAGTATTTTCCCCAAAAGTTGATGGTCAGTCTTGGGTATCTAACCCAGACAGGGCCTGGAACCTATTAGATGTAGTGATTAAAGAGGACTTCTTGGTGAAAGAGGCATAACTTGGTTTATAAAAATAGCCAAGGGGTAGTGTGCATATGTTAGTGCTGTTAGGTGTAATGAATTTGCAATCCCTTAGTAGGTGTCTCACCAATGAAGGTCTGCGAAAGTTAATTACAATACAGTCCCCTTCAATATTTTTTGTAGATGCACCGACCCATCCAACCCTGCGTGCCATAATGATATCCTTTATTTCGGATACGTGGAACCTTCTATGCCTTGATAGCCAATCCGCACATTTATTGCGTAGCTGATCCCATGGTTCATGCTGATCCCTCTTTAAAGTAGGTACTCCTGCCAGTACCAAAACATAGGGGCTAGAAGCGGGCGGCAGACCCAGGACATCCTGATTACCCATCGGGCAATTTATAACGGGGGGGCAGGAGCACTAATACTTGAGGTACTAAACTGTCTATTCTAATTCGAGCCGCTAGGCCTGTTTAACCTGTGGCACTATTTTTATCTATAAGCAATTGAGGACAGCCCCTGGGTTGATCGTATATCGAGCGAGGGGTGATTGCGGGTGCAGTAGCTCTGTCAGTTTGCGACACAGTTTCGGGATCTAAGATACTCTTTCCTAAGCCTACGCTATCAATCGCCCTGTTTCCCATCGACCTTGTTAGCAACCATCGTTTGTACATTTCCCTTCAGTTGAACGTCCCCTCCTATGAGTGTAGCCAAATTATCTAGACGGCTCTGTAACAAGACAAACTTTTTATCAATAAGTTCAGTAATTTGTTTGGTCACCAACGCCGCAACAATATTGGCAACAATATCCCCATAGTTCTGAAGGCTACATATAGCTTCAGTCTGTGTACTAATAGAACAACTCAATTTCAGTCTGTATGGACACAGGGGGATCAGGGGCTTCAACTGTGCCAATACCTCAGGGGCTTCAACTGTGCCAATACCTAGTGATGGCTGTATCCAGGTAGAGAGGCGTGTTTGACTACGGGCCGGGGCACTGCGAATAGGCTGCTTCCTTTTGCTACCAATTGATTTCCCAGGCACAGACTTTCTTTTCCGTTTGACAGCAGGAATTCCCACCAATGTGACAATATTGGTATCAGATTGTGGGACTGCTTCCTCAGTTATATCTTGCCCACTTGTGCTTCCACAAACAGTTGGCGAGTGATGAATTGCGGGACCCTCCAGCTGCGGTTGGGGCAAGTCTCCAGTATGCTCTGATAATGTACCTCTGAAAATTGTAAGGTCTTTCCGCCCCTCAATACCCATAGACAGACGCCGCTCCGTAAACTCAATTTCACTTGAGACAATACTAACGGCCCTTTGAAGCATACTGTCAATACTGGCAGTTATAGGTCGTGCTGGTTGTGGTGTTGTACGTTTCCCCATGGTGATAGTAACAGCTTGACGGCAACAACTGTAACAACGCCGGGTCAAAGCAACCTTTGTCAGGGGTGATAGAGCACTTGCACTGCACCCCTCACTCATACTATAAGCTCATCATTTGTGGATTTAGTCTATCCTCTAGATTATCTCAAAACATCCCTGAGCTCCTCCCTCTCAGAGAGGAGGTTGTAGCCCCCAGAGGAACTAGGTTTTTCCTCTGGGAGGAGAATCCCAAATGATGAAGCATGTCACCTATGGTGAGTGAGGGATTACGTCCTATAAAGGGATTGCCCTTAGCAATAATCTAATGGGCGTAGTCTGTTTCTATACTTCACTTCATGATTTAATTATTTGCATTTGTAGACCTCAGGGTTTCGTATTGTGTTTTGTGATAGAGCACTCACCATGTTTTTCCACCGTTTCCCAATACTTTTCTAAAAGGGGGGTGGCCCAGCCCAGCCTCGTCCAGTCACAGACGGGCACAGACAGGCCTGCCCGTGGCCCGGGCTGCGGCCAGGGCACGCCCGCGCTTGTCCCGCGGGAGCCCTGCGTGTCTTTTAAAGAGCCTCCTGGCATGTCATTCACTCTCTCGCGGCATCCCTGCCGCTAAGCACGCTGGGAGAGGTAGTTTCCTACCTCCCAGCAACGATAATGGTGAATGGCAAGAGCTGCAGCTGTGGGCTGTGGCTGCCGCGATTACGGTGACAGGCGCGCTGGCTCTCTGTGCTCCCAGGCAAATGCTCACCTTGAGAGGACTCACGCACAGCGGGAGCCCTGCGTATCTTTTAAAGCGCCTCCTGGTGCGTCCTTCACTCTCTCGCGGCGTCCCTGCCGCTAAGCACGCTGGAAGGTGTAATTTCCTACCTCCCAGCAACGATAATGGTGAATGGCAAGAGCTGCGGCTGTGGGCTGTGGCGATTATGATGGCAGGCACGCTGGCTCTCTGCGCTCCCCAGGCAAATGCTCAACTTGAGAGGACTCTCCTATATGTTTCATTCATCTCTTGGAACATGTTCTCAACACGTCAGTACCCCCTAGTTGTCTGCCTGGACCCCATACATCCTCCTATTTCTTAGGATAGCCCGACTCTGATACACCACCTTTCCAGCCCTCTGACAGCAGTCTGAATTCGGACTCCCAATCTGAGAGTCTTGGTGGGTCAGCACTCCCCATGCTCTTGCAATATTTTACTCGGCCACTCCCGCAGCTAGTCTCAGCCATATTATCTGAAATTTCATCCAAGACTCATCTACCGACATCGATAAGAGGAGCTATTTTACATCCAGTGCGATCTCAACAGACAAAACCCAGGACATAACCCCAGTGACCCCCTTCCAGTAGTCTTGTATCACTTGGCATTCCCACAGGGTATGAAAGAAAGTGCCTTCCTGTCCACACCCCCGGAGACATGTCGATGTGGGTGCCCTCCCCATCCTAGCCAATTTGGTCCTTGAATAATAGGATCTACGTAATATCCTGAGCTGGACTAGTCGAAACCCAGCCCGTATTGCTATCTCACGTGGACTCTGAATTGCTTCCACCCTGTCCTCATCTTCAAAGTCATCCACATCCCCAACCCAGGCTTCCCTCAATGCAACCAATGGATCAGTCGAATTATTGACTAGCTTTCGATAAATAATGGTAATCACCTTGTCTGGGCTGTGCTCTGGTAGGAGACAATCCTCCAGAGGTGACGCCTCCAGGAGCTGCTCTCCTTCTAGTATGTGTCTCCTCGGGTATGCCCCAGCTGTAGATATTTATAGCGTTCTGAGTCTGCAAGCTCAGGGCCTCTAATGTAATAAAAGCCTGGGATCCCCCGGTGTTCAATATCTATTAGTTCCCAGCTAACAAAACCCTTTGATCCCCCAACCTCATGGAGTTGGTCGCTGATCCACGGTGGAGTCATGTTGGTGAGTTGCTGCTCCAGCTTGAAAACCTTGTAGCCTACCTCCATACTAGGACAACTGTTTGAGTGTGGTTCGGCAGTCCTCACTCCCTTCCCCTTCAGTAGAGGATTGCTTTAAGACCACTTCGACCCATCGCACCTCTATCCACTCTATACAAACAGTTCCTGGCTATTTGTGAAAACCCAGTCGGTAACCACCACTAGATAGGTTGCTCAATAGTACTTGATTAGATCTGGAACTACCAGCCCCCCATCGTGCACCCCCCTCTGTAGTTTGGAGAGTGTGATGCGTGGTGATCCCCACTTCCACAGCAGTGAGCGGACTTCATGGTCAACTTCTTGGAGAAAATTGTGTGGGACCCTATGATGGGTGTTCTGGAGCACATATAAAAGGCGTGGGAGTGTCACCATCTTATATAACATGGCTCTGCCCACCAGGGACACTGGAAGCATGTCCCAGTGAGAAACATCCCCCTCAGCCTTTACAATTGTGGGAGAAGTTTCCAACGTATGAAACCCTGTGAGTCTCGAGTAATATATATCCCAAGGTAATAAAGCTCCTCCCTCATCAGAGGCACAGTGCAGTCTCGGGGGAGTTGTGGGTTGTCATCTGACAGGGGGAAAACCAGCAATGTGGTCCAGTTAATTTGATAGCCCGAATGGCTGCTGAAAAGGTCGAATATACGCAGGATTCTGCTCACGGAGAGGGTTGCATTTTTTTTTTTGCAGAGTTTTATATAGCGCGAACTTGACCCGAATCCAATCAGGTATCAGAGCGCTTTACATAGCACCAGTTACGTTACATGAGGACACACATTCATTTTTTGTTAGGCAAGGGGAGATTAAGTGATTTGCCCAGAATCACAGGATGTTCAGCGTCGTTACCGAGACTCGAACCCAGTTCCCCAGGTCTGAGGTCGAGCGCCCAAGCCGTTAGGCCAAGTCCTCTCCCCAGTAAGCTGTCATCAGCGTAGAGTGATGTACGCTCCTTCCAACCCCCACCACATCTCACCCCGCACCAGCGTTCCTGCCATATCCAGGTCGCAATTGGTTCAAGGGCCAGCCCTGTCTTGTGCCCTTCTGTAGGGCATAAACTCAGGATGCTGCACCATTAACACAAACCCTGGCCAAAGGCTCCTGATAAAGGAGCCAGACCCATCTACAAAATTTGTGACCTTGCCCTTAGACGTGCCAATGTAGCAAACATATAATTCCGCTCCATGCTGTTGAACGGTATTTTAGCATCTAGAGACATTACTATTGTCTGGTCTGCCCTCAGCTATGAAGTTTCATTGAGTACTCCAAATAAAAGTTGAGTGTTTCTATGTGGCATAAAGCCCGACTGGTCAGGATGTATGATAGACGTAATGACAGCACGAAATCTATTTGCCAATATTTTGGCCAACACCTTAGCCTCTACATTGAGCAAGGATATAAGTCTACACAAACCACAGTTCGTTGGTGACTTGCCATTTTTTTGTATGACTACTATTGTGGCAATTTGTTGGTCTTTCGGCAAACAACCTCTTTCGCTCACCTCCTGGAACTTGGCTAACATATGTGGAGCCACCTAGTCTAGTAACCCTTTATATAGCTCTTCTGGTAGGCCATTGGGCCCGGCCGCCTTCCCAGACTGCAAATCTCGCACTGCTACCAAGAGTACCACAAGTTCCTCTTCAGTCAAGTCAGCCTCAAATGCATCCCTCTCCTCATTTTTAAGTGTGTCGTGAGTAATCTCTCCCAGAAAATCCCCACAGTCAGCAGTAGTTCTAGAAGTCTTGGATGCATAGAGATCCTCATAATAGTCAGCAAATGCATCCAGTGGCGGCGGCCATGTACCGAGGGCGGTGGGGAGGGAGGGCAGGGGGGACGCAAAAAATAAATGAAAATAAAAAACTCACCTTGAGGCGGGATGTCCTCCTCCACCAGTGGCCTCTCTTCCCCAGGACCCAGCCAACTACCCTAGCCCATCCTGGTGCCGCTCTCACCAGCATGACAGCAGCGCCAGGGCTGGTTAGAGCGGCCTCACTCATCGCTCTCAAGAGTACTGCAGGCCTGCACTCTCTCTAATCTAGACAGCTACGTTAGAGAACTTTAAAATGTGCCTGTCCGGCTGGCTGTCACAAGACTGATGGCCAAAGAGACATGCACATTTTAAAATGCACAGCTCCCTGCTGCCGCTCGGCAGCACTGGCTTTGTCCCATCCTGTCACTTGGTTTAGGATCGGACGGTTGCTACAAAAATAAAATGGCAATAAATGAACTTTATTAACATTTTAATTTTCAGCTGTGACCTGTGGGGTGACGCTCTTCAGCTAAAATGGAGGAGCCGCCCCATAATGCCTCTGCTATGGCTGCTCTAGTTGTTCTGGGAGTGGTTTTACTATCTATCACCTCCAGTACCCAGGATCAGTGCCTATCTCTTTTTTCAAGCCAGGCCAATAGCTTATTAGCTTTGTCTCCAACATCATATAGTCAGCGCTATTCTACACCAATACACTGAGGTCTTGTTGCAGGAGACACAGCTGGTGTCTAAGTTCAGCCGTGCCCTCAGTCAGGCCTCTAGTTTCTATTGTTACAATATCATTTTCAATGCTGGAGCATCTAAGTCTTTGTTCTTTCTTTGTACCACCTATTAGTGCCTGAGCATGGCCTCTCAAAACAGCCTTGAAAGCCTCCCATAGGACACAGACAGAAGTCACAGACCCTTGGTTTTCAGCAAAGTATGTCTCCACTCCCTCCTTCAGCTTCTCCTCAAGGCCCCTATCTTTCAAATACCAGGGATCTATTTTCTAGGGCAGCACAAACTCTCTTTCTGGTCCTTTTAGTAATACTCCCACAGGAGAGTGGTCCGAGATGCCCCTGGCATAGTGTGTCGCTGCCCAGAATCTGCCCACGTCCATATTGTAGGTAAAATTGTAATGCAGATGGGAGAAACTACTGTGTGGTGCAGAATAATATGTATACTGACTCTGTTTCGAGTGATGTGACCTCCAAAGATCTACCATACCCATAGCCTCCACGAAGGGTTGCAGGGTCCCCTCTCACTTAACACGGTAGCCCCAGTCTCTCTATCAACCCCAGACTCTACCACATAATTCATGTTTCCCCCCAAAACTAGGGTTCCCACAGGCCTATCAAATAATAAGGCACTTACATCTTGCAGGGTCACTGCGTGTAAGTGTGGAGGAACATACATAGAACATATATTTAGTGTTTTGCCTTCCCATACTCCAGATATTGCCACATATCTACCCTGGGGATCATGCCACGTGTTCCACAGTATGAATGGTAGTGACTTCTTGAGTGGGATTCCCACCACTCTGGAGTCTGTGGTGTAGCCCGCATGTGCCACCAATGAGTAGCAAACCTGTCCAGGGCCTTATAATGGTTCCCTTTAAGATGTGTCTCCTTGAGAAGTACGAGGTCTGGGGCATGCTGACATAAATGCTGAAGCACCAATGTAAGCTTAATCTTATTGTCCAACTCATTTACATTCCAGGTCCAAATATTCCGCTCCTTCTGGGATCAATCCCCCAATGTAGTGTCAAATTAGTCTCTTCTAAGCTCTGCTCATATGGAACCTACTTTATGTGGATTAATCCGTATCCTGTCACTCGCTGTACCCCCTTTATCCTTGACTGTGGTGTTCGTGAGCAATTAGTCGAACCAACAAAAGCAACAATTAACATCAATCTTGTATGTACCCCTTTAACTCCCCCACCCCACTACCCTGCTACAGGCATCAAAAACCACCCACTTCCCCAACTTGCAGAGTGCCTTTCACCCAAAAAGAAGCATCTTATGATGGGGAAGGCTAGCTCTGCCACTATGAAATCTGATATGGATACTCAGACGGAGTTTGTTATTCCCACAAGGCTAGTGGCTAAAGAACCAGTGCCTCATTTAATATCATGCATCTTCTTCCGTGATACCCCAGTCCTCGCACAGCCCAACCGACCCGACTCTTCCCGCTGCCCCCCCACCCAGAGACAGTACCAATCATCAGCCCTCAACCCCCACAAAGCTATCATGTGTCCTTTGATGAATCTCTGGTCCGTAGATGTTCCGGCGAGGCAAAGCGCCGTATCTCCCTCTCATTCTCCCATCACTTGTCCCTCTGGTTTTTGGCACCTTTTTTACCTGACACACGTCAACCCTTGATCCAGCTCCACGCTTCCTCTGGGGAGGTGAAATGCCACAACTTGCCACACTCCACCATTCGCAGTCTAGCCATATAAAGCATCATGTACTGTATTCCTTTGGCCCACAGGTCCCTCTTGACCTCCTCAAAGCTTCGTCTTTGTTTTTGCACCTGGAGGGTAAAGTCTGGGAAGAAGCTAACTATTGCATTTTCGACCTGTAGTTCCATATGCTTGTGGGCTGCCTGTAGGATAGCATCTCTATAGTTCTATATCCTGTCAATTATGGTTCTGGGAGGGGCCCCTGGCCTCGGCCGTGGCCCCAGCGTCCTGTGGGCCCTCTCCACTGAGAAAAGGTTGGATAGCCTTTTAGGCCAACAGGTATTTAGGATAAGATCTTCAAGGAAGAGGTTAACACGTGGGCCCTCAGAGCCCTCCGAGACTCCCATGATCCAAATATTATTGCGCCGGGCTCTTCCTTCCTGGCCTTCCAGCCTGGCGTTAATGACTTCATTGGGTTTTGTTAGGGCCTGGACCTGCTCCTCCAGCCGTTTCCTCATAGATTGAAGGCCATTTATTTGCGCCACTGTCACCTTCTTTGAAATTTTCCCAAAATCTGCTCGTAACAGATTGACGTCTATCGTGACGGCATCAAATTTGGGCTCAATTGTGCCTTTAAGATCTTGGATTGCTGACATTATTTCTCGCAGCGAGGGTTCAGCCACGCATACCATCGTCAGGCCTCCATCTCCCCAATGACATCACTGGATCCTCCACCTGGTGTTGCCATGGCTACCGTGTATTGGTCCAATATATTGGATTGGGTCAGTTTAGAGCCACAATTTCTGATCTTGACCCCAGGGCTGCTACCTATGAACTCCCCTGCATGCCCGCCTGAAATCAACTTGTAATCTGTATCAGTCGACCAAGAGCAGTGCACTCCACCACAGAGGGCAACCCTCCACTGAGGTTGTCCCCCCCCCACATTCGTATGGCCAGGGTCTCCGCCTCTGCACAATTCACCGTCAGTATCGGGTGAACTTGATCCACTCACTCCACTCCTGACCAAGACAGTCTCACCCAAAGCTGAGTCCCTGCTGCAAAGTTGGCCTGCCCCTAAGGTGTAGCAGCTTGTTGCCGCCCACGCCATGTCAGTGGAATATATAATGAGCAGCATAGCACCGGGCGAAATTCAGGTATTAGGCATCAAAAAGGCAGACACAAAATCTTCATCCAGAGATGGCCGTAGGATCAATGGAGGGCATCAAGGCAGCAGGTCACTCAAGGAGAAGTGTCTTCCCAACACACTGGAACCACTACAGCAGGCTGTGGTCGATCGTCTGCACCCACAGCATTTTCAGAGTCTATGAGAAAGGCAACGTCTATGAGAAGGGCACAAGGGGAGGGGTGGATATCCTCAAAATTTCCTTTGTGGCTGACCGACGATATGGAGACGGGTCCCCTGCACAGTCCAACCCCTCTTATCTCAAATATGCCCAGCGAGGCAGGATAAGTCCCCTGGCTGCTCGTAACAAGTTACAATTTCAGGGCCCCTGTGTCCGCCCCAAGTCTGGGGCCCGGTGAACCAGGACCTCCTCTTGGCAGATGTGAAACTCAGCTTCCCCTGCCAGTATGTGAGCGACACTCCTCTCTGCACAACTTCAGGCGCTCAGGGTGGATTACAGGCCTCCTTCAATGTGAAGCCCCAGCGTAGGTCCTAGCCTCACTCCAGCTGCCCAGCCGATCAGGGCCACTCTCGACCCCTGCCAGCCCCAGCATACGGGGGGGACATGAAGAACAATGCCACCTCAATATCGGCGCGGCAGCCAGGTATGTTCAACCCCCAGTGTCTCCGCCGCAATGCGCCATCCAGGGGCGTCACAGCCCTCAAGGCAGCCTATATGCCCAATCCAGTCTTTAGGGCCAGCGATCTGGTCCCACGTGCACCCACGAGCGCCTCCGGGTTTAGCTGCACATCCCGGCTCCCACTCCCCCATCAGGAATTGTTGGGGGGAGTCTATACCGGGCACTACATCGCTTCGATGTGGGAGCAGCAGCCAGGCACATCCCTCTCAGCCCCTACGTCCACATTGTCAGCTCTAGGGCTTCGCAGTCACACCAGCGGCCAGGCCCCAGTCTTGTTTCACGGGTCAGCAGCCACTCAATCCTGGCACCCATAGACACCTCTCTACACCACCAACTCGCCCCCATCTCATGTGCCTGAGGGGAATGGCGCTCCTATTTGTAGGCTGCGAGGTTCACCACTGTAGGCCCTCACTCCTCTGGATCCATCGCACCGCCTTAGGTTTGTCTTGATGCATCATTTGCACCACCTGACAATTCTTCCAGGGCCCAGAATTACGGCAAGAAGGGGATATAATGGCCCTCAAAGTCTTGGGGTATCACTGTCTTCGTCGATTGTAGGTCACAGGATGGATGTTTGCTGGATTGCACGGGATACGTTACCGGCGGCTAGGAAGCTGACTCAATGTGCATCCATTTTCATCAGTGGCTAGCCATGCCCAAACCCATCAAATATTAAGTAAACATATGAGAGTGACAATAAAGGCAATGAATGATAAGCAATGGTTTGCCTCTAAACAACCGGAAAGATAACAAAAGTCATGCAAGAGACAGCGCATGCGGGGGCATATTCACAAGGATCTATCGCCGAGTTAACGGCACTTTATCACAGCCAAAGTTGCGATAAATATATCACCCCATTTACAAGCTGCTGCTAACAGCCCATAGCACCAGGCTTACCTGCGATAGCAGCCGCAAAAAACATCGCCACAGATGACCCCGGCAACTATCGCTAATGAGATGCAGAGTAGGCATTCCCGAGCAAAAAGCCGCGACAACATCACTCCACAACATTCTCAACGACCAGCCAGATCAGCGATAAGATCACAAAACATGCGATAATGCGCGTTAGCAGCAGGAAATTAAAACCTGCTCAGACCTGGTGCAACGTAGGCCCACAACCTGCACCAGACAAGGGAGCACAGCCCATAGCCACACAAGAAGAACAACAGATGCCCCAGAGCAACTGAACATGCTGCACCCAAGAGGGCCACAACACCCACCGACACCACACCCAGGCCCGCAACACCCGCCCCCCCCCCCCCCGGCCCACCCCCTACCACAGACAAAGAAACTGCACACCAACACCACGAATCCCAAAACAAATATTTTGCCTGATGTCACACAAGCAGGAAAATCAACATACATTCGTGGCCAGAAAATGGAGAATCAGTCATACAGCAATGCAATCACCAACACAAAACACCATTCAAACAAAAGCCTAATCAACCATTCGGATGAGTCCTAGTGGGTCCTCACTGGACAATCCGTAGGACACAGCCTGGAAGACAAAATCCAAGAGAAGAAGGTGTTCCATGCGCCCAACAAAGGAAAGAGAGGGAGAGAGCGAGGAAGAGAGACGGAGTGAGATTGCACAAGCAGCACAAGCCCTCTCGGGCACCTGGCTCCACATGCCAACATGTGTGTGTGTATTGCCATCCGTACAGCATGAGCCCAAGGCTGTGTCCCAATCCAGCACCAAAGCCACATCACATTCCGAAAACGTAAGTAGTAGTCAGACAAACATCAGGGATGAAAGCTCCATTGTCCCAATGCAGAAGGCGGGAGGACACCTGCACCCCTGACCTTGGTCCAGAACGCGGCTGGAACACCCTGAGAGAGATGCCATTGCAGATGGGGACGACTCCCACACAACGCATTGCACAAATAAACTATCCAACTTATCCATACCCCACACACAGATGCCCTTGCCTGAGGTACCCCCGTATGGGATGCCCTTGACACTCATGGAAACAGCAACCCATTCTCCCCAACGTCCCAGAATAGGTCCCAAATTCTAACCCATGGATAAATCAAAACCCTTCCTTTGGAAAGTAGCATTGTTAAAATACATTACGTCTGCTTGCAGTATGAGTAAAGGTCAGCCTATCTCAATAGATGAGTCATAGACAATATTTCAAAGGTAGAATATTATGTGTCATACTCATCAAACATTTTTAACCAAAGTTACTTCTGACTTTCATGTGGCTAAATCTGGTATCCATCCAGTTTGCTTTGCAAACCACCTTCAGTGGCTTGGCAATCACTCCTTGTTCTTGATATACAGCACACTTTGAAGTAATATCTTAATTGGCGTGTGGCCGCTCCATTGTTTCTAATACTTGTATAAATGAAGCCAGCACCGCTTTACAACTGCTCCCTTCACTGATACTTTAAAAAGGATTTGCATGAGGAGAGAAGAAGTGGTATGAGGAGCCTTCATTAAAATTCTCTGGCAGGAGAAAAGGAGGTAGGCTGCAGAATGGAAGCTAGCTTTAGTGCCAGTTCCACATTTGTTCCAGATCACTGCCCAGCTCCAAAACTGTTTGCCCAGCGTCTATTTTCCCTGTCAGATTCAGACAGAAAAATAAATTATGCACTGCTGTGGTGAACCACAAAGGACTTCCATCACAGTTATCGAGCATCAGAGTGAGAGAAGCCTTTATAAACAAAAAAAGCAAAGCGATTGGAAGGCCGCCTGTGCTATGAGTGTGATGGTGAACGCCTTGCAGTGAAATCTCCTTAAACCATCGATAAAACTACAAGAGTGAGAGCTTCTAGATATGTATTAGTAACATGAAGTAGTTCAGGTTTTGTGCATCAGTATCTAAACGGGGAAACTTATTGCTTCCTGAAAGAGATTTTGTTAGTAGAACTCAAAGTGTGCACTGTCAGAGATCTCGAAGGCTCATTCCACAGGTTGGTACTAATAAATATCTCTCTCTGAGGGCCCAATTACGAGTCTGGCGGTCCGATGACCGCCAGACTCGTGGCTGCACAGCAGTAGCGATCCATCCACCGCCGCACTGGTTGTCCGCCCACCCCATTATGACTTGGGCGGTCGGACCGCCATGGGACCGCCGAAGCTGGCAGGGAACCTCCATTCCCTGGAGGTGGTGCAGCGGACCTGAGGCCGCAATTTGCTTAGCAGGACGCTATGGTCCCGCCAAGCATATTACGAGTTTCCTCTCCACCATGATTTTCATGTCGATTCCACTGCATGTGGTTGAACACTGGGGGGTATACCATGTACCAGCTTGAGTGCCTGCACACCAGTTCCTGCATGTCATGGACATTCGAGTCCATGCTATGCAGGAACCTTGCATGGAGTAACGATTGCAGTGCCTATTCCAAAGGCACCGCCGCCTTTAAAGAAGGCACCGCAGTGGCAACCGCCACACGCCCATCCGCCAGGCCATTTTTAAGTTGTAATCTGGGGTGCAGGCAGCTGCGATTCTAGGCAGTGCAGTGGCGCAATGCAGCGTGCCACCCGCCCCTGCACCGCCAAAGGTCTTAATCGGGCCCTTAGATGTTTGCTGTACAGCAACTAAAAGATTTGCTCCTTTGGCAGCATATTTACGAGGAAGTGGCGGAGCGCGCCGTCAGGCACCTTGGCTTAACGCAGTGCTCCACCCTTTCCAAAACGCAGGGCTGCACTGTATTTACAAGGATATGGTGCAGCCCTACGTTTCCGTCTGCGCAGGTGCTAATTTTAGCTGCCTAGCACCAATGCAGACTATAGTGCAAGGGTGCTTACGTTGTAGGGGAAGATTGTTTATGTGCAGGAAGGTGTCCTTTGCGGCACATAAACAATCTGAGATGGCATTTTGAAACTTCTATGTGTGCTGCTTAATGCAAAGAAGTTGCAAAACGTCATTTTTTAATTAATTGTTAATGTGCAGGAAGGGTCACCTTCCTGCACATAAATAATCAATGGCCTTTTGCTGTTTCTATGTGTGCTGCACAATGCAGCACACATAGAAACAGCAAAAACAAGGAGAAATGAAACATTTTGCCTTGTTGCGCCTGTTTAAGACCAGGTTTTACTGGTCTTAATTTTGGCGCTGCACTTGTAAATATGGGGCAGCGTCAAAATAAATGGGTGTTGTGGCAGAACGCCCACTGCAACACCCATTGCCCACCCCTTTGACGCTGAGTATAGTGTGAAAGGGGGCCTTATTCACAAGGCGGTGTTAAGCCATGTTAAGTGGCTTAACGCTGCCTTGTGAATAAGACAAAGCCCCTATCGCCACCACAACATCAGAAAAAGTGACGTTCTGGTGACGATAGGGGCTTGTAAATATGCCCCTTGGTTTGGAAACATTACTCTTTTGGCGCCGGTGACCACCTCACTCAAGAGTACTATGTTATGTAATGTTAAAAATTCTTGTAATGCGCACGCACACCATACGGTTTCATGGTGCTGGAGCCCAAGGACACTGTCTGCAGTCCCAAGTTCCTCACCTACAAATCATTGATTTCATTTATGTTCATTTTGTTAATTGGTGGGTGGGAGATTCTTGCGATTTCTTTTGTTCATGCAAGAATGCACTGTTCATGATGAAACTTGTCGGATATAATATTAGTATTATTGTGAAAATCAATAAAAATATGTTTACATTTTTAGTTTTACAAAAATGTTAATTTAGTTAATTTAGTTAATGTAATCTAAGGAAAAGAAGACTACAACATCTAGAATACATTATGCTATAACACAAAGGTCCAGGACTGGACAGAGTGTGCTTAGTGACATAGCGGGAGGTGGCCATCCCATTGCTCACACTTATTCCAAAGCATACTCATGAGAGAAACAAATCTGACTAATAATTCGGTTCCATTAAAGGCACATTTGTTCTACCTTTCTATATATTGCTGACAATAGATTGGATTGCTGCTTGTGACTGCTGGACAGGTGATGAATAAAGATAAAGATCTGAAGATCCTGTGATGGCTTTCAATCATGGGAATCTTCATGATGTTCATAATGGGACCATGCTTGCTCCTTTCCATGTAAGAGAACCCTACAATATGATTGATTGCACTCAAAATGCCCTATGTTTACAACAAGACAGCCCTCATGCAATATTTGTCCTCCATGTCTAAAAGACTGAAAAGCCTGAATGGACAGAATCTATCCTTGCCTTAACCAAAAAGGACTGTGATTCGGGTTCTAGGAACAAGAAATCTTACAAAAATCCCTTTTAATTGGATGATACATTTAGAGCCTCCTAATGCTCTTACTAAAATTGCAGATAACCTTAGAGTGAATGACTCTGAGTTCTCATTTACCCCACAATTAAAAGTGGTGACAAAAAACGCTCACTGCCAATTATAAAACCCACTCAAAATATTCCCAATACCAGGCATCTTCCGCAAGGTTATATTCACCCAAGCTATACCATCCATAGCACTATACTGTTACACAGTTTATCGCAATACATTCCAGCCCCTTATATCAAAACTGCAGGCTATTTAAAACAAAGTTATCAGAATCATCATCGGACTGAAAAAACATGCGCTTCTCTCCAGGTCGCACCTTACATAGAACTAGCTTCTTACTGAATCATATATCAAGATGGACACCAAAAAATCAATTGGAAATCAATCCCCCACCAAACACCAAAATACCCCATCAAAGTCTTTCTATTTTCTATTTCTCAGAAACTTACAATCTTCTCTTGAGTCAAAAAGTTCCATCAGCAAATAGTATTGGCAAAGACTTGCCAGAAAAAGTTTGACCAAGGCTGGAGCCACTCTATTAAATGTAATATCCAGGTCCATTTGAGACTCTACCAAAAGTAATAACTTCAAGACTGTGGTAAAAAGAGTTTTCTCATTCAACCAACATACCATGGCTAGTCTTTTTCCAAATACATCATACACCATTAACACCTCCTAAATCCTATATACCATACACCATTAACACCTTCTAAAGCATCATCCCACCCCACACTGTTACAATAGGTTATATAGATGATGAAGATTCCCAAGGTGGAGAACACGATTGTAAATATGTAACTTTTCTTTTTGCGAAATAAATGACTAATTGGATAACATACTACATCGCTAAATGAAATCCGGGGACCTTCTAGTTCAAAAGGCATTAATGCACACTGTGCCAGAGCTAGGGCGGTTTCCATGCCTTTCCTGCGAAATGTGTTAGTCACATCGGAAGGCGGTCCCAGTGACTTCACATAACCTCTGTAAGCATTATGCTCAGAGCACTTTACGGAAAATGCTGTGCTTGGAAAAGCTGTTCTTTCGCAATATATTACGTTAAAGATTAGCTTGTGTGTATTCTAAACCCTTCCAAAATTCCTTGCTTTTAAGTCTTACTCCTCAGGTTTGTCAGTAAAAGCTGATTTAAGATTGAGGAAAATTGACCTTTATGGTGACTTTGTTGCTTTTAGTTAATAGGATTTTTCCAAATACACCATACACCATTAACACATCCTAAAGCCTCTATATCATACACCATTAACACTTTCTAAAGCCTATATATTATACACCATTAACAGCGTCTAAAGCCTATTCCTTCTCAGTACTTGGTAAAGCCTTCTTTGTAGCCAGCTTCGAGCTATCGGAACTGTAGTGGGTGCTCTGGGATGTAAAAACTGGAGAGGTAATGATGGCTGCTACATGGCAGTTGTGCATACATGCTACTAACAATGTGTGATGTTTATTGCTTTCAGATAGAGCTAACACCGCCTTGTGAAAGTGCTATACGATGGCACGCTATCTAATACAGAAAAATGAATACACAATTGAGGTCAAGAGAGCCAGATCTAGATATTTCAGACTCAATGTTAGACACAACATGTGGGTTTTCAATCATTTTATGAATTTCATGAAGTCCTTTTCTATGTGCCAGTGGAGAATTTTTCAAAGCGTGGAACCCAGTGTGTGAGAGATCCACCACCCAAGAAATGTATACCTTGCAGGTTGAGTAGACAGTGTATCATGCAAGGTTGAAGAAGGGATCCTGTGGCTAGTTTGCGCAGAACACTCTTAAGTTGTAAACATGGTGGATCCTGTAGTTGCTTGAGCATCATGCCCAAGACTTTAAAGTTGAGGAGATGCTAAACAGGCATCAAATGTTTCAATCTGGAAATCAACTGGGTTATACTGTCCTTAATTCTTTGCCGTCAGAGCAGCGATATGCCTTTCTTAAATATTACAGCATATACGAGGAGCTCCTGGTCCCACCATTAATTGTTACAGATGCAACATACTGGTACTGGCAATGAGCCCTAGTACTGACAAGTACTTTGTGTCACCTTAAAGTGTCATGCATGAGAGAACTCTGCTTCCTAACTCTTACTTTCTTTACCTCGATTGCAGCCAGCATTGGTGCGTAGTCTCAAAAATAGGGACAATACTTCCCAACTCCACCTCCTCTTTGTCCCAGTCAGCTAGCCTTAACAAAAAGACAAGTCCTCCTCAGATCTACTTGAATTACTACACCCGGACAGAAGGACTCTGTTAAAATGACCACCTTCAGGAGATTCCAAAGAAAAACATAGACAAGGGGTAAACGGAAGAGATGGTGTTAGTCAGTAAAAAGAAAGGATGAACCAAGACCCCTGTGCACTGAATTGTTTATGCCGCTTCCCGCTAAAAACCAAGATGTGTCTTAAAATAAAGACTAATCAGAGTATGCCGGAATGCATTTTGAGTTTTGTTCGGAACCGTGCACTGAACCAGTAAATGGTTGCTCCTGGGCATGTCCATACCATGTAGGTTGGAATGCAAAGAAAGGTAAACAGTTGGAGGACAGAAAGAAAAGACTGGAACTAGGATGAAGGAACCAAGGAGTGAAGTGACAAAGGCGTAAAGATGTACGCCACCATAGGGTATGAAGAGGGAAAACCTGAGTTCCTTGACCAATAGTAGGTGCCATGGTAGCTTATTGGCACTCTTCGCTGGGTTGTGGTATCCCATAATAGGGCGTGGAAGCAAAAAGAGTCAATAGGCTCAGAGATCCTCACCTAGAAGTATAAATTTGGCTGCCGTTGTGTTGGATTCTGCAGCACAAGAGGAAGTTTTTTTGGGTGGGCTAAAGGCCAAATTAGTTTCAGGGTGAACAAATTTATCAAAGACGTTGGACACTAGTCTTTGTCCTGAAATAATCAAAAGAGCATTACAGCCCAGTGCCAGCGGGTAGAGACAGAGCAGTCTGCGGTTAGATGTTCTTAGGAGCAGATCAGGTTTACCAAGGGTGTGAACATACATCACCTGAGCAAAGTCTTTGGCACGAGAGGCAGAAGGAGAACAATGGGCGGCTTCTGCTGTGTGTTTCACTTCGAGGGATATTGAAATGCACACCCCTCTGCACAACTTCCTCCAAACTGACTGTACTAGGGAGTAGGAGGAGCTTACAAGAAAACCTAAGTCTGATGCCTGTTTTACCCCCAGTTTAAAAAGGTCCTTATTTCTGTACTGTCCTTGCCTGGTTTTTAAAATCCCATCCCAATGAATAAGGTATTTCCAATCCATTAGTAGAGCAGATCTAGAATCGCCAGGAAGCATTGGAACATGTCAATGTAACTCAGGAATGGATTACGGTATCCCGCTCACGCCTGGATAACTTTACTACTATATTGTTTTCACTCTGACCTGGTGGCAAATAGAAGAGACGATATGCTGGTGAGGAATGGTTTTTCCAAAAAGTAGCCCAACATTTGGGTTTAAAACATGACATTCCACCACTTTTTCTATACTTCAAAATAGATTTCTGTTCTCTTGGTAAGATAAGCTTGTAAAGCTGGGTCTCCCTTCAAAACACTATTTCCGCACAGCACTGGAATAACCTCATCTCCCCAAACCAAAGTCTAATCCTGTACGGTCAGTTGCATCTTAGTGACCCCACCCTTGAGTTCTGATCAATCTCGTCAATCAATGACAAGCACACCTGCATCCATTTTCTTCCAGATAAGTAAATATTCACAAGAGGGATATATTTTTATATCAGGAATATATTATGCCATTGTGCTCTACATTGGAACCTCTCTGTGTCTAATGCTCAGAAAACAATGAATTCAGAAAACCCCTGCCAAAAATACACCTAAATCCGCTGCGAAAGCCTCCACTTCACCGCGGCCCTCCCTGCCTTGCACTGGCTTTCAGCTGCAGGACGTATCTCTTCTAGGCACTCTGCATTGCTCAGTGGGTGGTGCATAGTGCACGCTCGATTGCCTTTCATTCAGAACTGTGGGTCTTATTTACAACAAAGTGACTCAGCACGGTGCCACAAGCCATTTTGCTGCGCCGCACTGAGTCACTTACAAAGCACAGGTTTATGATTTCTTGTAAATCTGGAAATGGGGCAGAACCATGGGTGTTGGATGGGAACGCCCCTAGCAACACCCATGGCACGCCCCTTTTACGCAACGTGTTGCATGTAAAGGGGCTGTATTTTCAAGGACACGAAAAGCCACGCCGGGTGGCCTTATGTGTCCTCGTAAATACGGGGCAGCAAAATGCGCCACTGGTGCCTCACAAATAGTGTAGTGTGACTCTACCGCTAAAAGAGTAAGCTCACGCGGAGTACTCTGCTCTCGGGGATACCCACCTTAAAAAATCACATGCGTAGGAGCTCTTACTCTATAAAGAGACGCTCCCTAAAAATATGAATCGCAAATCGCAGATTATAAGATGTACCGGCAAACAGCAACCTGATCTCTCACATTCTCAATTCATGCTGATGCACTGATAAAAGTCACCGCCAAACCTCCGAACCTCACGCATGCACCAAACAGCACACGCGGGCTGAACCTTATAACAACAACGCAGAGCAGAGACGATACCTAGTCAACCCCCAAGGAGGGCATTGAGCCATCTCTAGGAAAGCGCTACACAACTGCCACAATGAAGCAACGTATTTCACAAACTAAAGTAAACTGGAAATTCTGGTGCAGGCAAACTGGTATGCATTGCAGACCTACTGAGTGCGCACTGGTGAAGAAGATAAAGGAAACCCCCAGGGACTCCAGCTTCTTGCTCAAGTTGTTATTTCAAAATAAACTGAATTGTCATAACTAGTCCTCCAATGCGCATTTGTTTTTAAATAAGCAAGCCTTAAAATGTAAGTAGTTCGCTTGTATAAACATCCAAGGTAACATCTGGTATCTGCCAGAAAAAAACTTATTAAAAACAAATAAACCTTACTTATCAATGAAACGTTATCTGTATGAAATGCATCTATATAAATTAATGAAGCTGTAAACTCTGACTTTCCGGCAACTGGTGTCATCTTTGGTGGAAGAAAGCGCTACACAAATGGTACGAAAGTAAAATATTTCACAGACTAAGGTAGCAGCACATTTTGGGTAGAGATATATTTATTCTGAGTCGAAGGCATGCAAGACTTTTTGAGGGGGATGGAAAATGGAAGAGTGGCCTTGCGCTCTAATTTTGGAACATCGATCATCAAGCCACGTCTCAAGAAAAAGAAAAGACAGACTTAATCGGTCTGTACTGTCTCTGACGCGCCCAGAAAGGTGGGCTCGTGGCCAGGTTACTGCAGTGCTCGAAGCAGGTCGCCTCTCCCTGACTGACTCCTCATAACCCTGCCACGCGGTGAAGTCAGTCTGTGTGCTGACGCAGCAAGCAGCCTGTTGTAACGGCTACAACAGTCTCCGAGCAAACCGGTTTTATTTTGATCATGATATCGCCTGGCAAAAGTTCAGAGATTACAATGTTTGCAGTTCTTTTTTATTACTGCCGTGCAAATAAAGCCAGCGATGTTTGCCTTTTGCAAGTTACAATGAAAAGGATGGTACAGCCAGCTGGTAGAGCATTTTGCCTGCCGCTTCCACTTGCCAGATGGTAGGATGCAATATGGGCGACAGAAGAAGCCCAAACGTGAGCATGAGTTCTCCTTTAATGAAAATTAAGATTGGTTTACTCAAGCAGGCGTATAACAGAAAACACGAGCTAAAGCTCAAAGTTCTTTGCCACCTTTGCACGCCACTGATATGACAGTCAGCCACCCTAAGAAACGGAGACCCTTTATAGTATCCTTTTTCATGAGCTGATGAAAAAAAATTGTGGGGCATATTTATCATTATTTCACGCAGCGCAACGGGCAAGCCACCTAGCTGCGCTGCGTGAAAGGGCAGGGATGGGTCGTATTTAACATTATATGGAGCATTCCTGTCCTTTTCTTGCGCTGGTGCACTTTTGGCTGCCAAGCGCCAAAGCATGGTGCAAGGGTGCCTGGGTTGCAGGCAGGATTGTTTTTGCGCAGGAAGGGATACTTTTGTGCACCAAAACAATCTTCTGAGGCATTTTCCTTTCTCTCTGGGAGAAGTGGCAAAACAAGGAGATATAAAGATATTTCTACTCATTGGGCCCGGCATAGGGAGGTGTAGCATTTTGACGCATTCCCAGGTCTACCAGTAATAGTAAATCTGGGAATGTGTCAAAGGTCCATGGGTGGATGCGTGAGAACATACACTCTCCACCCACGCTCTACCCATGAAACACCTCTCTTAGGAAAAGAGTAACGCAACGCAGTGAATTGCGCTGCGTTGCGTTACTCTAGATTTATCAAGCCGCTCAGGGCCATGCAAGGTGGCTGTATGTGAGTTGATAAATTTGACTTTAGTGTTGTGTCGCCCTTGCGCCCCGTTGCGTGGCGCAAGGGTGACGCAACACTAGGATAAATTTGATCCTGCATTTGTGCCCCTTTCAACACTGATTCATTTTAGAAAGACAGCACAAATTGCACTTCGTCTATGTTTGCACGGGCAGTCACCACCGGCCTTTACCTGGTGTTAATTACGGGTGCAAACCTGTGTGCAAAATGTAACAGCATGCGCAAAACGCTATGGCGGCTGGTAGGGAACGGTGGCGGGGCAGGGGGAGGTAGAAAATAAACAAAAAAGATAGAAAACGTACCTGATGGTCACGTCGCCAGCCGCCCGCTCTCCACCACCTCTCCTCCGTCGCAGGAAGCACCTGGACTCCAAGGCTCCCTAAGCCAATGACAACACTGCAATGCAGTGTTGAGATTGATCTGAGCACAGTGGTTCGGTGCCCCAATGGGGACAGGGTGCATGTTCCCCACCAGGCTGTGTAATGCAGCCTGGTCGGGAACATGGAAAGTACGCATGATTGTTTGGACGGCCCAAGACGGCCGGCCAAACAGTCATGGGCACTTTGAGTGTGCTCACCACTCCTCCCCCTGGCCCCTGCTCTGGCAAACCCTGCCCAGTCACCGCACCTAGGAAAGGAAAAAGGAAATGATAATAACGTTGCGTTATTATCATTTTATTTTTCCTCTGCACTGCTCTTAAAGCAGTGGGGTGACGCTCCTCCGCCTTAGCGGAAGAGCCGCCGCTGGCAAAACGATTGCAATTAACATACGCTAGTCTCTTTTTACTAGCTCACAGGTGCTAGTCGGATTCAAAAACAAACCAGAGTCCCGCCATAAATGTACTTAGTGCTGGACATTTTTTCGACCCACTACTACAAGGGTAAAATTACCCTGAATGAATTTCCACCCTCTATCACTAAGGTTTATTATGAGTCTAGAGCACAAGACAACCTTCTAAAGTGCTACTGCCATCTCCATAAACCTTTTAGCAGGATTCAGGAACTTTCATGAGGTCAGTAGCAGATGTGAGCCCACAGACAGAATTGCGCCATACATTGATAGACTCTCAGCCCACCCCTTAACGACAGAAACATGGCCCAGATTTACAAGGACTTTGCAACAGGTTTGGGTTCATTTCTTAAAGCAAACCAGATGCACAATGGGGTGCTGGTATTTACAATCTAACTCTAACAAAGTGAGTTGGATTGTAACCAGAAGTAAGGTAAAGCTGTCATGTGCTGCTTTGAATTACTTTGCGTCACAGGGGTGTTGCATGGATGGGTGTTCCCATGCAATCACCTTTAGGTTTGACACAAATCCCTGTCTACAAATAATTGTAGACAGGGATTTGTGTAAAAATCCTGCACCTTCCTGAGGCAGGTGTAATGAAGAGAAATATTTTAATTTCTCCTTGCTTTTCGCTCTTTGCACACGTGCTGCATTGTACCGCATACATACAAAGAGGGAAATGCCTTAAAGCAGTGGTTCTTAACCTTTTGACATCTGTGGACCAACACTTAATCATTAATGGAACCTGGGGACCCCAGTGAATCATTATTGTGATCTACGGACCCCCATTGTGTCATTATTGAAAGCCGTGCAACATCTCTGCAGCTGTGTGGCTGAGCATTTCTACCAGTTATACTCAAGAGATCTAGCCCAGGTACCATTCTGGGCTTTGCCCCATACCTAGGAGACCCAGCAGGGGATTAGTACATCTGCTGGTGTGGCTTTGGATGAGACATCTATTGAAACAGTGTCAAAGTGGGCCCATTCAATAACTAACATAGAGCTCTTCAAAGCACGGGATACGATCATACCTAACAAGTCTGCAGGCCTGGACAAATGCCTGGTGATCTCTTTAAGTCTTAAGAGACATATGGAGCCAATATTTTGTCCTGTTTTTTAACGCTATTTTGACTGGTACTCCTTTGTTGCCTACTTGGGCCAGGGCGGAGATCACTCCAAATTTTAAGAAGGGATGGAGATCCCTACCTTCCAACTACAGACTAACCAGCCTGATGGACAGCTCGCAAAAAATGTTCAGTCGGATACTTTTGAATAGGCTGAGTGAGTGGATGACTGATTTGAGCATTTTGATTCCACTTCAAGCTGGTTTTAGGGACGGTGTTGCAACAATTGATCAGGGTTTTCTCCTGCAGTTGTTGTACAGAAAACATGTTGCCCTGGGGGAGGTAGATGTATGTGATCTTTGTGGACCTCTGGTCTGCATTCGACGACTTCGTCCCTCAAGAGTCTCTTTGGAAGGTTCTGGTTGAGTTGAGGGTTCCTGCTTATCTTTTAAAAGTCTTAGTCAGATCACATCCTAACAACTATGTCCAAGTTATGCAGGTCCCAGGGCAAGCAACAGGTCAAATTCCTGTAAATTGGGAGTGAGGCAGGGGTGTGTGCTGGCCCCTTTCTGTTTCTCATTTATATTAATGATTTGGTATCTCAACTTGAGAAATGTGAGGGTGATGCTTCGTGTCTTGCTGGGGTTAAGATTCCAGCCTCACTGTTTGCGGACAACATCTTTTTGTTATCCAAATCCCCTATCGGGATTCAGAAACTCCTGGACTGTTTTGGGTCCATTTGCAGACAGCGGGGCTGGAGTTCAATCTCGGCAAAACCAAATACCTGGGGGCTTTTTTACAAGCCCCTGGCGCCGCCGGTACATCACTTCTTCTCATATTAAAAGTGACACACCAGTGGCAAAAGGGGCTTGTAAATAAGCCCACGTTTTTATCCTATGTTCAACTTCCCATGCTAATCCAACTTTTAACAGGTTAGCCCTGGAGCGTGACCAGGTGTTTGACTATCTAGGGGTCACGCTTCCAGATTGTTTTGACTGGTCATCCCATGTCCAAAAGTGCAGGCTCAAACTTGAGAAATATTGAGGAGGCATTCTGCGGGCCCACTGTAGCTCCTCCTTTCACCGAGTCACACCAGCTATTGAGATCTACAAATGTCAAGCCCTAGGGGCAGCATTGTATGGTGGAGAACTGTGGGACTTTTTAGACAGTAGAACCCTCCAGTCAATTGAGAATTGATTTATGAGACGCTTAAGTAACCTCCCTTCCAGTACCCCACTGAGGATAGATCATGGCCACAGACGAATCAACTATATAGTGGGTTTATAACTGTTGTTGTTCTGGTGGAGGCTATGGTCAGTTAATGAGTTTATTCCTTTTCGTAGGGGTCTTGAAGATGTATTGGGGCAGCTTGTGACCCGTAAGATCCCCTGACTTTTTGTTATAAAAGATCTATTGAGGCAGATTGGGTTTGAGAATATTTGGTGTACCCCATAAGAAGCCATCTCAGTCTACAAGTCTGAATTAAAAGGGGCCTATTGGCGCCATACTGACCATTTAGACCTACACTCTCACAGGGGTGTATCCCTTACTGGTCCCTTCTTTGAGTTTAAGGCTGATTACCATCTGGAGGCGTTTTTAGATGAGATTGAACCTCCCCTTGTGAAGTCCTTATATATTAAATTTCGCCTTGGGATCCTGTCCATTCGTTCCTTCACAGCCTCTTGGAAATGTGAGGACTCCGACTCCAGCAGGTTCTACCCATTTTACCCCCGGGTGGTGGAAACGCTTGAGCATGTTGTACTCTTCTGACCAGCTTGCCACGGTTTTAGAAGGACGTGGATTCTACCAGTCTGTTGTAATTTGGGGCTTAGGAATTATAGGACTGTGTTTAGATTATTTAGGAGTGATACAAGACAATGTGTCATTTTCGTTGTTTCTTGGTATTTGATGCACATGTGGAGGCTTCGGCAGACGAGGCTGTTCACCTGATGGATTGGGTTTTATTCTTGCTCTTTTTATTTTTTTTATTTTAAACTGTATTTTATCTTGCCCTGTTTTACCTGCACCAATTGGATCATCTTGACATGTATCATTACAGATTTGAATAGAAGGCCATATGATTTGGAAAATGGTCGTAAATGCTTTTATTGTTTTATTTATCTTATGTATTGTATTTTAACTTCCTTTTTTATAACCAGTGAGCCAAAATAAAGGTTTTGATGATGATGAGGAAAGCCGAGCACTCAGTCATAAGCATTTCTGATGATTTCAACCAAAAACAATAAACAGAAAATACAGAAACAAACATTCATTAAACAAATACAGAAATAATAAAAAATGTAACTCACAACTAAATGTAAAAAAATCTAACTTTTTATGGGAAGAAGGGAGCTTCAATAAATTCGATTGAGGCCACTCATCGTCCATGATCTATTCTGTCTGATACATAAGCACTACTCGCACAAATCAACCTGAGGATACTAACTTAATATTTAGCCCCCATGTTCAAAGTTTTTCATATTTACAGAATTTTTTTTGAACTTCATCTTTAGATTTTGCTTTTTTATTGAGATACACTTCATTAATCTGTTAATATTATTAATTTTCTAAGCAGTTGTGGATCCCTTGAATAGGCTTCGCAGACCCCAGACCACAGGTTAAGAATCACTGCCGTAAGACCCAGTTTTTGCAAAGGAAGAGAAACCTTCCTGCACAAAAACTTTGCTTACCACAACACAGACACCCTTGTACAATGGCGCAAGAGTGTCTGCGTTAATAGTGCAAGGGTGTCTGCGTTGGTACATGGCTGGGCAGCCACTCAAGTGCCAAGGATAAGATGATCTCATTCTCAGCACAGTCAGCACCAGTGGAGCGGAGGACGAGACCATCTCATCCTTAGAATTCAAAGGTTTAAAGTGTGACATCACAGGGAAAGAGCAAACAGCACCACATCTTAGTAGATATAACACTGTTCTGCTTTCTCCCATTCACACAACATAGCACAGCAACTTTACTTGCTGCTCTGCTTTGAGTTATTTATTTGCAAATCTGGGCCAGTGTTTGCAAGGGCTCAGTGTTGGGCCAGGCTGAGGGGAGCATGTAATGGCTAGAATGGCTTCAACAGTTTTTTTCTTTTTTTAGAATCACGATACATAATTTTACACTCACCTGAGCAAGTTTCTGGTCCCTCTGTAGACAATCTGAGGTGGCTTGTACTGCCACAGAAGATGTTTACCTCCCGAATCCTTGCATAAGCATTAACCAGCACAGCCCATTGAAGAGCCACCCTTATAAATAGCATTACTTTCATGTATGCAGAGGTCAAGGTGGCTCTGGTGGCAGTCACAGAGGAGGCAAGGCGGATCCTAGATCGGGGGGGATCAGTGGCAGTGATCCTCCTTGATCTGAGCGCCGCCTTTGATACGGTGAACCACAAAATCCTCCTCCACCGCCTTCTAAGCCTGGGAATATCAGGAGAAGCCCTAACCTGGCTAGAGTCCTTCCTTAAAGATCGCACTTTCCGAGTCTTCGAAGGAGCCTCAGTCTCCTCAAGCAAGCCTCTGGGATGTGGGGTGCCACAGGGCTCTTCACTTAGTCCCACGCTTTTTAACGCATAGATGAGACCACTGGCAGAGATTGTTCATCCGCATGGCATTAAGATCGTCACTTATGCGGACGACACTCAGCTAGTGGTCTCTCTTGCGCATGGGAACAGTCAGCATTCACCGACCAACTTGATTCCCTGTCTGGAGCAGGTGAAGAGCTGGATGACAAAGTCATGCTTAAAGCTCAATGGGGATAAAACCGAGCTAATGTTTCTCGGCCCCTCAGCCCCTTCCACCTTAGAGCTTCTGTGGCCCCCCAACTTAGGCGCCCCCCCTGCTCCCAGAGACAACATAAAAAGCCTTGGAGTATGGCTAGATAAATCCCTGACATTTAACACGCAAGTCACCAAACTGTCAGCTACATGCTTTGGTCTGATTAGGCTGATGAAAAAAATTCCCTCACTTCTCCCCTTCGTGGCAAAACAGGTAGTCATCCAGGGCCTAATTCAGTCCCGCATTGACTACAGCAATGCTCTATATTTAGGGGCCCCTGAATACTGCCTGAATAAACTCCAGGGGATCCAGAATTGCGCAGCCCGCACTCTCCTTGGAATCCCCCGCAGAAATTCCATAGGTCCTGGTCTAAAAACTCTGCATTGGCTCCCTATTTGGGAGAGAATTAAGTTCAAGGCCATGTGCATTACCCATCAAGCCTTCTGGAAATCCGGGCCTGCAATCAACCACTCCCTGATTACCCCCTACTACCCCAGGAAAGAGCTTCGCTCCTCCAAAGCCTTTCTAGCCGTTGTCCCACAAATACGAAGATCCAGATCAGGAGGCCGTTCCTTCTCCTACAACTCATCCAAACTGTGGAACTCTCTCCCCTTTCATTTAAGGTCCAACTCCAACTTACTAACTTTCCGTAAGCAATTGAAAACCTTCCTCTTCGACTAAAATAAATTAATAATAACCTACCCCCTTAGCTATCCACCTCAGCAGAAGGTTCATCTATTCACTAGCGCCTGGACGCCTCAGCGTTACAACAAACAAATGATGGACGGAATGCTGACAATGCAGACATTCTCCCCCAGTCAAGAGATCTGGGTTAAATCCATCGTTCTTTTGCCCACTACACCACCCCAGTTTAGACATGGCCATATGCAAATCAGTCTTGACCCTGTGCCTCATGGGAACAGTCCAGCCCGAACTGCCAAGCCATGTCTTCCCTGGACCGGAATCAAGCATCCTAGGACCGGTTTCTGGCTATCAACCGTCATCAGCCAGGATAGCTTGACTCCAGTGGCGTAGTGAGCACGGGTCCCACGTCTGGGAATACCCATCCCACTTAGGGCGAAAAGCGTTACAACAAACAAATGATGGACGGAATGCTGACAATGCAGACATTCTCCCCCAGTCAAGAGATCTGGGTTAAATCCATCGTTCTTTTGCCCACTACACCACCCCAGTTTAGACATGGCCATATGCAAATCAGTCTTGACCCTGTGCCTCATGGGAACAGTCCAGCCCGAACTGCCAAGCCATGTCTTCCCTGGACCGGAATCAAGCATCCTAGGACCGGTTTCTGGCTATCAGCCGTCATCAGCCAGGATAGCTTGACTCCAGTGGCGTAGTGAGCACGGGTCCCACGCCTCAGGGCAGCTGTTCGCGCTATATAAAAATTCTTTTCATTTCATTCAAGGTGGACGGGCTCTGTGAGGCGCAATGTGCCCATGCTTTTTTAGTTTAACAAAAACAGTTCCCCTACTTTTTGTTAAAGGACAACCATCCTGGGACAGTTAATTTCAATAGCCGAGATGCCCCAGCTTAAATGGAAGGAAGGGAGTCACCAGCTCAGTGAAGCCGAGGGAGGGACAGACCACTTATCAAGAAACAAGCCTTCTTGGCAGAGTGCCTTCTGTCTCAAAGAAATGTAAATGCATGCAATTGGTTAATCTGCAGATGTAAAGCCTGCATGGAAGCTGGTATTGGCATTAATAAATGGAGGCACTTAAAGTTTCCTGATGACAAAGATTTATCACTAAGCAGTAGAGCGCATGCTTTTAATTGACATTTACAAAAAATGTTTGCATTAGATACAGTCTGATTATGTTTTACTAAAATATATATTTTGAAAGCATTTTTTTATTCTAAGCCTACGTTTTTCTGCACATTTTGTGACCGCCTGTCCTGTGCATAATGCAAGTTTAAAATGATGACTTACATATTCATAGTGTTTTCAGTCACAGTCTGGGACCCTGTAGCACTAAAAATACACAAGTCACTCTTCCCCACTGTACCAAATAGGATTCAATTCTATGGCTCCCTAGTTACACACACAGACATCTGCAGTGATCACATTAACCAACAGAGGGCCCAGATTGTAACATAATGCATTTCCCACTTATTAGTTTAACTTTCACTTATTTTTCATTTGAGGTGTGTGCTATTTTATATGCAGGTACCCGAAGGTGCAAAATCAACAACATTGTTACATAATATGTTGTTCTTTTTAGCACACCATAGACCCGGCCCCTATGCTTACTGACCCCCTCCATTGTACTCCGGATCATAGTTCCCAAGTTTTACTAATGGACTTTGACTGCTGCATTTGTGTTGCCTTCAGTTAGTCCTGCCTGTCTAACCAGCTGCATGATGCAGTCTACATCTTGTAGATTCGCATTAACATTGCAAGTAAAGTGCAGCTACTATGTGTTATTGGATACAAAGTGCGAAGTGACTCAAGGTGTTGTACTTGACATGAGGCCACTTGACTATGCTCCTTCACAGCTATAAATCTACTTCTCACATTACACTTTTGCACTATTAACCCCTTGTGGGCCAGGGCGTAGAGGTGTATACCTCTATACCTGATCTCCACAGGCAAAGCCTGATGAACCTTAATCCTTAAACTTGAAAAAACAAAACAAGTCCTGGTGCATAAAAAATGAGTGCTACTCTGCTCACCACCCGCAGCCAGTGGCACAAAGTAGGCAAGGGGTACAGTCTCCAAGGTCCTGAGAGAACCCAGAAAGAGATCTAATTGCTTACAAAGAAGACTGTGGTCTCTTGCTCCAGGGAGGCCGAGTGGCATACCTATTGCCTTTCTGTGTAATTTATGTATAATTTATCATTTTTTATTCACCATACAATAGAGCTCATACTTGGCTAGAGGAAATCTTTGATTCTCAAGAATGCCATCTGAAGAGGTGATCGCCATTACCTAAGTGGAATGTGGTTGTCAGGAGGAGCTTTAAATTCCCACCATAGAATTTTCTTGTCTATAGTCTTCCGCATATCAGGGCTTGGAGGGGGTCATATGAATTTTTTTTTTAGGCGGTGGGGTAGAGGGACAGGTAAACCTTATTTTTTTCTTCTAACTCCCATAGATTGTTTGGGAACAGCTACTGACAAGGTTGTGTGGTATACACAAAGGCTTGCAATGCAGATTTAACACTAATCTCCACTTTCAAACTTGCACGCCTCACTGGATCAGACACAGGTGCTACAGTAAGTATAAGGAAGTGCCCACAACATAATATTCTTCCGCAAAGATAGATAATATATATGTGTGTAATTTCACCATAACCATATCCCCAAGCTAGGTGGTCTTCTGCAAGGCCTACAATCGATTCTATAGGGTCACAACAAACATGTGTATGCCATGGAAACTTCTTCTTTTTCCAAACACGTATGTCTGGTCTTTACACATGCTTCTGGGGAATGCCCACATTTATTAAGAATCCGATCCAAATTGTTTACACCTTCATCCACTTAAAGGAAGTTGAATAATGTTTTGTCACCTCATTTAACTATAGTTGATGTGGGCCATTGTTAGGGATATGCAATATTAATTTGCTAGTAACGTTTTGTAAGGTTGGAACACTTGGGAACTTTACAAAGTTTCAACATTTGTCAACTTTGAGAAACTTCACAAGTTCGTGAATGTTCTCATAAATTCTAACAAAAATGGTTTTGGTGAGCAATTTCCCCCACAAAAACGTGTTTTAAGAGGGAACAAGGGTTTTTATTGAAAACAACTTTGCTACCTTGAGGGGTTAACAATGTTTTAAAGTTTTAAAAAGAATCATTAATGACGTTAGTTAGTCAAGTCCAATTAGCAATTTTCTTACCCCACCTTCACTGTGTGCCATCATTACCTGTCATACTTGTTTCATATAATTATCCGGTTCTTTAAATTGTCTCCTACTCAAGTGCTTAGACCATGATACATGAGGGAGAGAGCAATTTTACCCTTAGGAAGTGCTTAAAGTACATTTGTGCATTTTATTTTGCATTTTATTTTATTTTGCAATTTATTTTATTTTGCTATTTTATTGATAAACACTCATTTGAATTTATTATTATGCTCCATAAGAAAAAAAAGAAAAAAAGCCTAGTCTGCAGAGAAAGCTAATGTACAATATGTGTACAATTGTATTCATCTGCAGAAAAGCAATTGGCAATTCAAAGGTTGTATAGTGATGGAACCTTGAACCTATTTCGGTAAAAGTGTAAAACAGTTCCAAGTAGCATAGAAAAAGCCATAAGGTTGAAAACAGACTGTATACAAACGTAGCATAATCAATAACATAATATACATTTTATTATTGCCCTGATCACAATAGATGATGTCTTCTTGACGCATTAGAAAAAAAATTCATAACATTTTCTCTTAAATTTGACCAGAACTCTGAATACTCAATAATAATCCTATTATTATTGTGTCTGGAGGGCCTTTTTACGAACTGTATTTATGCTACTAAAGGTCAACAAATGGCACATTTCATTACATCCTTACATCTAACAGTGATTTTGACATCAAATAACTCAATTTAATGCCTAACTGAAAGAGCAGGGGCACCGCTTTGGGCCACTCACCTACCCCGGTGCACATTTCCAGGGGAATGGATATAGGTGAGCGGATAGGTGTATCTGCATGTGGCCAGTGGCGTAACAAAACTTGAGGGCCCCCCCCCCGGCAAGGTACAGGGAGGGCTGGAGTCCCCCCCTCTAGACTAAATCAGAAGCTCTCAGGCCAGGGTAATGTGCTGAGGGGGGCCCCTGCAGCTTGGGCCCCCGCGTACCGTAGGGGCTGCGGGGGCCTATGGTACGCCACTTCATGTGGCGCTCCTGTGAGTCGTGTCATTCTAAAAATTGGTTTGTGGTTCTAAAATGTTTGGGAAGCCCTGACCTAGCCACAATTCTTTGTGGTGCTACAGACGCACAGAAATACATTATTGCACCCTTGATATTATTCAAAGTGTTAGTGAGCACTATTTGCACACACTTCCAATATATTTGCCTTCAGTTCCCCTTTTCTCTCAAATAACATTTATAGGCTTCAGGCTTTTCCCAATGGAAACAAACAGAAACCACATACAAACAGTTCAAAGTCCTATATAGATAAACCTATCAGGCAACAACTCATCAAGTAGATCTATTTAATCACTTTCCCAGACAGGGAGCAGGAAAAATAGAATATTATCTCCATTCGTGGAGAGGTGTATGTACCTATATTTTTTTTATGTTGGAAAGCAATGGAGCAGACCATATTCAAGAAACTAGAGTAAGCTCTAGTATGCCTATACATCATCCTCTGGGAAGGGTAGATAGAAGCAACACCATTCTGAGGTATTATAGATTCTGAACTAGAAACTCCACTCAGCAGACTATCTCAACCCGTTGCTATTACACTATTTTAGTACTTTGCAAAAAGAAAACTTTATTGTGTGTCCTTTTAAGGTCTCTAGTTTTAATTACTGTGCCAGCTGTGGCAAGGTGCACATAGTGATGGGATGGAGTGCTTGGCTCTAGAGCTCAAAGAGTTCCACTGTTGCACTTGCTGTATACTGTATGCATTCTTTGAAGATTTACCAGATTTGGCAGAGAAAACTTGCCTTCACTTACTTCTGCGCTCAAAGTTTGTGGCTTCATAACCTCTGAGACAGGCTGGAGTAAGTTAACTTCCTCTCGGTGTTTCAAAATTTAGAACAAGGTCAGCTCTTCGTACTACAAGGAAACAAAATTCCTAGTAGCCAGAATTCAACTCTATAAGACAATGGGTTCTCTGACAAGAGAGGGGGAATAAAAGGAAGCATACATTCTGATCATTCTGATTCAGTAGCCAGAGCAAATGTTCATTATTTAGGAGAGTGTACCTATGTATGGACAATAGCAGTAGGGACGAGCATAGTTTTTACTTTTTTATTTTGAATTGAATGCAAGTTTAACATTGGTTTATACAAAAAGCTATAAAAAGGTAAGAACATAATTCATAATAGTTTGCTCTAGTAAATTAGAATTTAACATGACTTTAAAATGACTGCTGTATGGAGGTCCTGCCACAAGTAAAGGAACTCCGCTGTGACTGCGAGGCCTCCGCCGCGACTGTGGAGGCCATTTGTAAATCAGGCCCTCAGTTTTTAAGATGTTACCAAAATTAAAATACTAATTACATTTGTGTGCTTACTAGGCTAAACAATTATTCTTTAAATGTAAATGCTTGTGATACTGAGCTAATAGGTGTTCAGTTGATTCAAATTCTTTTTTGTTGGCATCTGCATATACATCGTACCCTATTTTCCTCCATGTACCTGTAACGGTGAAGACTGGAATGTGATTAAAACCTAATACACATGTGTTTTTGAGCTTCTGATGACATTGTAAATATTCATGTTGTCTCAAATTGTGCCTGTACATAGGTCCAAATAACCTTTGTTAATTTTATTCCTACTTACTGCCCATAGATCAGCTTTACATGAAAGCTTAATGGTGTGCTATTGCAATCCGCTTTTCTGTTTCGCTGCATTAATAGGTGGAATGTGGAACACAATATTTAAACTGAGTGTTTCTAGCTAAAATCACAGAAGTGAGAAAGGCCCATCTTTAGCAGTAAGGATGTGTGAAGTTGTGATGTTTTTCTCTTGCAAACTTCCGATAATTCTCAAGAACTCCACAATTATTACCCATAAGTCGAGAAGGTTTCAACTGTTGATTTTCATATTAAAATCTTGATTTTCATGCCACTTTTAAGCATTAAAGTTGGTTTTAAAAGGGTGGTAATTTTAACTCGGGAGAATACTAAGATAACAATTTGTTTTCAAGGAAAAAGTACATGAGTGCATAGGTATAGGAAGACTGGATTACAGGTAGGCAAATAATCATAAACTATGCATAGATAGATACAGGTGTGTGTGTGTGTGTGTATTTATATATATGTATAGATAGATAGATAGATAGATAGATAGATAGATAGATAGATAGATAGATAGATAGATAGATAGATAGATAGATAGATAGATAGATAGATAGATAGATAGATAGATAGATAGATAGATAGATATTACCTACTGGCGGTCACCAGTAGGTAGCTATAGTTAGGACCATGTTTCCATAGGAAAAACGTTTTTTGACTTGCCTATATCTTTGACATCGGTTGACGAATCTTTAGTCACTCACATAGCCTGATCATACAACCACTCACACTCACTCACACACCCACACAACCACTTACATACCCATTCAAACATCCATGCAACCACTCACACAACCACTCACTCACCCTTACAGGCAATCCCACACTCATTCTTCCATACATCCACTCACACAACAAATCACTTAACCAAATACTCACTCAAACAGTCACTTACACACCCCATCACTCACTAGTACAGCCATTCAGACACCCCTTTACTCACCCATACAATCACTGACACACCCACTCACCCACCCACAAAGCCACACACTCACTCATCGATATAGCCACTGACACACCCACTCACTCACCAATACAGCCACTCACACAGCCACTACTCACCCACTCAGCAGCTCAGACACACACTTATACACTCATACAGACACTCAAACACCTGTACAGTCACTCAGACACACACTCACACAAGGATACACACAGTCGCACAGCGACTCACATAAACTATGTTAACAAAAGGTGCCTTAGTATATAAGTTTAACACACAAAAACATTTAGAAAACACTCACAATCACTGGATTATGTCATCAGTGATGTCATTTGAGATGTCATCAGAGATGTCATGAGTGATGTCACTGATCATGTCATGAGTGATGTAATATGTGAAGTCAAAAGCAGTGCATTGCGGGAGCGTAAATTATAGTTAGCTCAAGGAACTATAACTGCTGAATTTCACTGGTTTTGTATGAGTAAAATCTGAGCCTAACTATAACGTGACAGTAACCTTTTTTTTCAGTGAATACATATATGTATACACATGAAATCAAAATCCTAATATACCTACCTGCCATTTTTTTAGGGATCCCAATAAATGGTAATCCGAAATTGTTGTGAATCCAAAGCATTGGATCCAAAATTGTGGATCCAAAATTGTGGTGGTACACTGCTGAAAATTATTTTGCCGGGAGTAGGTATGAAATCTTTCCTGGTCCACTGCTTATGCGAGCAAGCTCCCCGACTCAGAAGGGGTGTATTTAGGTGGTAGCCTTAAAGAAAATCCCAAAGGTAACTGAGGTCTTGGGTCATTTAGCTATTTTTCGAATACTACAACTTTTTGCCCCACTGTTGGACTACTTTTGGGTCACCTTGTGGTGTGCTGAAAGTTACAGTTGAAATTTCTGCTCTCTGAGGATGGAGAAGTGTGCAGCCTATAATATCCTAGGCCCAGAGCTAGTTGCTTACAGGAACTTTGTTTTCCTTCGAGCCCAGCCCTCAGTTTAGATGGTTGATAAGGCAAATTTTTGAGTTTAATGTACAATATAGCACTGTGTTGCCTTCTGTTGTTCCCCTGTTCATTGTATGAAAGGCTGGACATGTCAGGAGTGTAGTAACACTTTACTTACTCTTCTTCGTTTTAAACATGGTGATATATGGTTATTGAAGATTAAACATTTGTATATTTTTCTCAGGTGGGAGCCATGAAGAATCAACACTCCTTTCTTAGACACACGAGGCTCTTGCCCATGACTTGTGGGCCATGGGATGGGGATGGTCTTGGACAGGATGTATTGGACAACTGCCTGGTATAGTATGTGACTGGACACATCAGTGATGAAATATGATGGTCTGAAGTAGGATTTATATTGATTTTATTTTCAGTTTTAAAGCCCATGACTGCATATATCAATCGGAGCTCTTGAGCAAATGGAACAAATTCCTCACTAAAGTACACTGCCACACATTACATAAGGACATTCCGTACCAGAGAGTACACTAAATGAATAATAAATAACATCAATAAAGAAGTATTGCATATAATATTAACTTCCCCATTATGAAACTAAAGAAACAGTGCATGTGGTTAAAAGGTGACATAATATTTACATTTGACAGGTAATACAGTAGCACAGCCACTCCTTGTTCTTAGTTCAGTCGTCACCAGATCTGATTGATCAGACCCCACTAAAATACAATCACCCATGTAGCTCTGAGAAGAAGAATCAGAAACAACATGTTCAGAGTTTAATAATGCAGATCTCATACCAGGATTTCCCTTCTATTTCCCACATTGCTTTTCTTGACTTACAGTTTTGGTGTCACTAATTTAAATGTTAACCCAAGTAGCACAATCAGAATTGTTATTCAAATCACAATGTCCATTATTTATCATACGTTGAGCTTGCTCAAAAGTTATCTGGACAACTGCATTAATATTCCATCACCATTTCTCTTTAAAAAATGGTACACCTAGTCATCTTGACAACTTTAACTGGATATTTAGATTCACCTTTAACAACCTTGACATCATTTTGATAAGTAGCCAGTCCCTTTGTTTCAACTCAACACTCCTAACATTTTTCCTTACATCTAAATATTTTGTAATATTATCCTGTCATTCTTCCACTTTGATGTCATCAGTGATGTCATTTGAGATGTCATCAGTGATGTCACTGACCATGTCATGAGTGATGTAATATGTGAGGTCATAAGCAGTGCATTGTGGGGGCATAAGTCATAGTTAGCTCAGGTAACTATAACTGCTGAAGTTCTATGGTTTTGTGTGTGTAAAATCTAAGCCTAACTATAACATCCCTGTAACCATTGGTATTTGTAGTGAATTTATAAGGTTTTTTCAATTCTATTTCCTAATTATAACGACCCTGTAACCTTTGGTTATTTGAGTAAATTTCCAAGGTTTTTAAATTTGTTTTTCCTAACTGGAATGTCCCTGTAACATTTATTTTTTTTAGTGAATTTCTAAGGTTGTTTAAATTCTGTTTCCTAACTATAAAGTCCCTGTAACCTTTGTTTTTTTCAGTGAATGTCAAAGACTTTTCAAATTTCTTTTTCCTAACCATAAAGTCCCTGTAAGCTTTGTTTTTTTAGTGAATTTCTAATGTTTTTTTTAATTCCATTTCCTAACTATAATGTCAATGTAACCTTTTTTTGTGTGATTTTCAATGTTTTTTTATGCTATTTCCTAACTATAATGTCCCTGGAACCTTTTGTTTTTTTAAGTGAATTTCTATATTTTGTTAATATAAATTCCTTACTATAAGGTTCCTGTAACCTTTGTTTTTTTAACTGAATTTTGAAGGTTTTTAAAATTTTGTTTCCTAACTGTAACATCTAGCCTTTGTGAGTGGGTGAGTGATTGGCTGTATGGGTGTGTGAGTGGGTGTCTGAGTGGCTGTATGGGTCTGTGAGTGGGCGTGTGAGTGGCCGTATAGATCTGTAAATGGGTGTATTAGTAGCTGTATGGATGTGTGAGTAGTTTTCTGGGTGTGTGAGTGGTTATGTGGGTGTGTGAGTGGCTTCATGGGTGTGTGAGTGGGTGTGTGATTGACTGTGTGGGTCTGTGAGTGTATGTGAGAAAGGCTGACTGGTATGTCAGTGGGTGTCTGAGTGTCGATGTGGGGGTGTCAGTAGCTCTGTGAGTGACCGGTCCAGAATGCAACCTCACATGCCCCTTTATTGAACAAGAGTCCACAGTTTTGCAGAAAAAGTCAACTGAACAGGAGTACTTTCTACTAGTTAATTAGTATGTGCTACCTACTTGGGTAGATTGCTAGGGTGTATTCTACACTACAGGTATGTAATGGGGCAGGAGGAAATGTCTCCAGTGACCTTGTGTGCGTTTCAGCAATGTGATTGTTTCACTTGCGTCTTCGTCCAGAAATCTGTGATAACATGAATCCTCCTATAGAAAAGACAACAAGACTACAAAGGGGTGAATCTTCACCAAACAAGGGTACTTCCTCTTAACTGTATGAAGCAAGTGCTTCTTTTTTTGGTGGAGATGTCCTCATTTTCTACGGTATCAAGAACACGTCCCCAAAATCACCGGGAAACACACTGGGGTCTTTTTGGTAAGCTGGCTATCATCCTGACAAAAGGCAAGAAGACCATTGGATACTACTAAGGTGAAAGGGGCGGGGACAAATGGGTGCAGATTCATGTTATTTTTTACACTTGAAAACTCATAGTCATTGATAGGAAGAACAATAGACTCTGCTCTCACCAGGAGAGGCCAAAAAATAACCCACTCGTCACAGTAACTACAGATTGTGATCCGATAGATTAACAATGCATTCACCTTCACCAAGGATTTCAGATCATTTTTCAATGTGGAATTGCAGAGAATGCACACTTGCTTTGCCTTCACTAAGCCCAGGAAGTTGAGATAATTTGTTCTTTACATGAGTGGAGCTTCTGGAGCACCTGCTATGTGTATATTTGTAAGTGCCTCCACTTGCAGTTTAATTTTTTTTTTACGAGCATCAGGGCTAGAACGGCCCAGGCAAAACTTAATGGGGAAGGGGGCCACACAGCCCCCCTCCACGGGCCAATTTTGACCCTGGGTCCCATCCCCTGGACACGCCTCCTGATCCTGGGTGCCCTGGAGCCCACCCAGGGCACCCAGTATGCAAGGTTGGGGACTGTGGGGCCCTCAATGCCCCTGTGGTCCATTGCATTGCTCCTGCAGCTCCCTGTGTGCGGGAGCAGTCATTTCACCTGTTACCCTTCCCCCTTAACAGCGGGCAGGGAAACAGATAATAAATCAGCTACCACCTGGAGGGAGCAGTTTTTCTGCCCCTGCCAGGTGGGAGCGGACTTACTATTTGCTCTCGCTTGGCAGGGGCTGTCAAAGATCCCGCCAAGAGAAGGCAAATACCGATGTCCCAGGGTGTACACCTCCCGGATTATAGGGTGCAGGCACTGGGGGTGGCAGTCCCCAGATCCATTAATGGCTCCAGGAGGGGAGGGGCACCTTTCAATTTGCAGGGTCTATCACGGGGAGGCAGTGGTCCCCAGTGCCGAGAACAGCCTCCCTCCTTCTAAATATTTAACAAACCCCAGGGGAGGCGGGGGTCCCTGGGGCCATAAATGTCCAGGGTTGGGGCTGTCGGGCCCTCCTTCTCCATTAAATGTAATTTGCGGTCCCGGGGAGGTAGTGGTCTCCGGGCCCTTAAAGGTAACAGAAAGGGGTCCCTGCGGCCCTCTACAATTTCTTTTAATTAACCCCCGGGGAGGTTGGTGGTTCCCAGGGCTCTTTAAAGCCTCAGGAGGGGGCTGCAGGGCTTCCCTCCATCACAAAACACACTTTCACAATCACTCACTCACACGTACAGTCACTTATATACTCTAATACTCACCTATACTGCTTTTCACATATGCAGTTACTCACCCATATACCACTGACAAATCCATTCACTCACTGACCAAGCCATACGCACACTCACTCACCCATACAGCCCCTCACAGATGCACTCAAGAACCCATACATCCACTGACTCACCCACTCACTAATCCATGCAGGCAGTCACACACACCCTCATCCACCCACACAGACACTCATACACCCCTACAGGTACTCGGACAAGCAATCAATAACCCATACAGACACTCATGTACCTACTCACTAACCCATAAAGCCACTTACACACCAACTGACAGACTGATACAGACATTCACACGACCTAGTCACTCACCCATACATTCACTGAGACACGTATAATCACCCACTTATATAGTCCATCACACACTCACTAAATCATCCATACAGGCACCCACTGATTCATCAATACACCTTGGTGTATATATATTTAACACTCATAAACTTTTTAGAAATACTCACAGTCACCGGATGATGTCATCAGTGATGTCAATGACTATGTCATGAGTGATGTAATATGTGAGGACATAAGCAGTGCATTGCGGGGGCGTGAGTTATAGCTAGCTCAGCTAACAATAACTGCTGCATTTCTCTGGTTTCAACGAATGAAATGTCAGCCTAACTATAACGTCCCTGTAACCTTTGATTTTTTCAGTGAATTTCTATGGTTTATAGAGTAGGAGTCATGTTTGCAGAGTAGGGGAGAAATTGGGCAGGGCCTCTGACCAGCTCTCTGGAATTCCACTGTGTAGGATTTACAGGAGGTACCAGGTGGGCTTCTTAGCCCCCAAGGTCCCTCTGGAGCCCAGGGGACTTCATCCCCGAACTAGTAGTGAACCGGGAGGCATGTTTTGGGGGGACTAGGAGAAGCTGTGTCAAGATGGCTGCCAACACTTTCCAGTTGAAGTGTTGGCAGTCAATCAGAGCAGTGCATTTCCCTGCACGAGCTCGACTTTGTTTGCATAGACTTCGTGACCACAGATATCACTATAATTTGTTACTTAATTTTCTCAACAACTATTAAATGCATTTACACCAAATCAGCAAAAGGTACTTCCTTGAGCCAACATCTACCTCCCTGCCAAATTGGTGTAAGTCTGTTCCGCAGTTCAGGCTGTAGGTGTGGCTAAAGGTTCCTATGGGAATTAACATTACAAAGGCACCCTTATTTCGCACCCCAAATTCTCGGTCCCCACTGCACAGATCCCCCCAAACTTTCCATGACAGCCAGAACCTACCTTGACACTTTTTTGGGATAATTTCATTAAGATTGGTCAAACAACGTCAAACAAGGTCCTAATTATAACTACCTACTAGCAACCACCAGTAAGTAATATATATATATATTATCTACTGGCGGTCGCCAGTAGATAGTTATAGTTAGGACCGTGTTTCCATAGGAAATCTCAAAATTCTATTTTGAATAACTTTGGCACCGTTTGACGAATCTTCGCGAAATTTTCAAAACTAATGGGGCGCTCCGCTCCGCTCCTACCCTGAAAGTCTCGGGGTGATTCGTCAAGCGGGGGCCGAGAAAAAGGGGGGGTCCCAAAACACGTTTTCCCCATGCATTTTTCCATAGGGACTTTAGTCGCAGCTACAGCCCGAACGGCTGAACAGAATTACGTGAAATTTGGCAGAGAGGTAGCCATAAGGTCCGTTTGGTGCCTTTTGCAGGTTTGGTGTAAATCTGTTTAGTATTTTCTGAGAAAATAGCATTTAAATCAATATATATATCTATACGCGCGCAGCATGCGCGCTGGGTGCGCGCACTCGGCAGTCCGCGAGCGCACTTCTGATTGGTTGTTACATCTTAGTAAACATTCGAATCGGTCGAAACCAGGAAGTGTCGGCCGCCATTTTGTCTCTCGCATTGAGAGGGGGGTGAAACACAAAGGAGAAAAACATGTAAAAGGGGCAGGCTGGACAGTTCCTGACCCCCTAGCAGGGGTCAACAGGTCCCCTGAGGTCCCCCAAGAGTAATGAAATTTTTTTTATTTTTTTTGTAAAATCGCCGAGTGCGCGTAGGCTGCGCGCACTATTGAAATTAAAAAAATATCCATATAGTTTGCGCAGCGTGCGCGCACGCTATAAATACAAAACAAAAAATTGCAATATCAATTACCCCGTGTGCGCAAGCTGTGCGCAGCGAAGTTTTTGTGCATGGCATATTGAAATCATACCAATTTAAGCCAAAACCCTTAAAAACAATGCGCATTATGTGTCCTCCGTGTGTGGACGGTGCGCGAAGCGCACCGTGCGTACATGGGCCATAACGTGTAACGTGGGCGCGCGGTGCGCATAGCGCACCGCGTGCCCACCGTGCGTGCATGGTGTGCAAAGTGCACCGTGCGTGCACGGCACTAACTGCGTGAAGTGGGCGCGCGGTGCGCGAAGCGCACCGCGTGCACACCGTGCGTGCACGGCACGAACGGCGTAAAGTAACTTAGCATTAAAAAAACTGTACAAATTCACTGAAAAAACCATAGGTTTCACACACGTTATAGTTAGGAATTAGCATTTAAAAAACCTTGCAAATTCACTTAAAAAACCATAGGTTTCACACATGTTATAGTTAGCTGGGCATTTTCCTCGTAAAAAACCAATGAAATTCCCCTGTTATAGTTAGTGCAGGCAACTATAACTCACGCGACCGTAATCCGCTGATGATGACGTCAGATATTACATCACTGATGACATATGTGTCTTTCTGAAAAAAAAAAAAAAAAATATGTATAGCTAAATAAAAAAGGAAGAAGACATGGCTATATAAATGTGTAAATACAGTGATGTAATATCTGACGTCATCATCAGCGGATTACGGTCGCGTGAGTTATAGTTGCCTGCACTAACTATAACAGGGGAATTTCATTGGTTTTTTTATGAGGAAAATGCCCAGCTAACTATAACATGTGTGAAACCTATGGTTTTTTAAGTGAATTTGCAAGGTTTTTTAAATGCTAATTCCTAACTATAACGTGTGTGAAACCTATGGTTTTTTCAGTGAATATATATATATACACACACACATACTTATATGTATATATATATATTTTTTTTATAAATATATATATATATATATATGCAAACACGCATCCTGAATGAGTTACATTGTTACATTAAATGAAGAGGGAAATTTCCATAAACCAATGCTTATATAGTGAATAAGTCCCAAGCAGAAGGAGGGAGCCGATCGAAAATATAATGCTTAACTTCTAAACATTTATGAATGTGCTTCACACAGTCTAATATTTCAGCAATTGATGCTCTGCATCTACGATACATATTTATCTTAAACATGGCCACCAAACCGCATTACACACAGAGTTGTGACATCCAAACTACATAAACATGCTCACATGATTAGCATAGGTGCGTCATTGAATTCTGCTGAGCAACATTGTTTGCCGAAAAGAGCGCTGAAATGGTAAGTGCGATGACTCACAGGCTTTTTCTTCAAGGCAATGTTTTTAAATACAAACACTGCTCAACAGTTGCCTGAAACCTTAATAATACTCTTTACGGCCAAAGTGAAAATCCAAGACCTTTTCACTCAATACCATTTAATTGTCCCAAAGATTTTCTAAACGTACTTTCAGATTTTTTTCATTAGCTGAATGACAGTTCTTTAACTATTTTACTTGCTGATGCGCAGAGCTGTTGATGATTGTTAGCAAGATGGTAGGCATACCAACTCCTGTGGTCCTCATCACCAATATGTAGTGTGTGATTGCACACAGCGAAGCCTAAACAAGCATTGGTAAAGCCAGTAGGTCGTGGCAATGTCTTTACAACAGAGCATCTGTTTATCGCGAGAGCAGCACATGTCATGGTCCCCTTGATAAGCTGAAATGCAATGCTGCTTGACCTTAGCCGAGGCCCGAGTAATGGAAAGGAAAGTAGGACTCAACTTGCACTCTGAAGAGGACACGCGGGACATCAGGCAGCTTGCAAGTGACTGCCTCATTTTCACATGTAAACAAAACAGATATTTACATATGTCAGCACAACTAAGTGAAATTAAAAACAGAACAATCATTCCAAAATACGGAGGGAATATATAGTCTGAATACTGCTTACCATACATTAACATGCACAGTATATTTGTCATAAGTCTATTAAATCAAATTCACATACATGAGCCTCCTTTATACTATTTTTCAGAAAGTTTGCCTTACTTCGTACAAAGTCAATGTTCCTGGGGAAATATTCAAAAGTTGCTGTTGTGTCCATGTATCTTTCTGAAAATAACATGAATCAGCACTAATCAAGAATGGCCGCCAAGATTCACATATGATACTATCCCTGGTTTGGATGTCAGCGTCGAAATATGCAGTTGTGAGATTCTGCTGTGGGTGTCTTTTAGGTAACCCGCTGCCTAGATTTTGATCTGAACTAAAGTGCAACTTAGATTGGGTGGTGGGGGACAGTACACGATGCAGGCAGCGCAACAGGTAGTTTGCTCCATGTGGGGCAGAGTGGACTCCTTGGTGGCAGCTCTGCTGCTGATGCGTAGAGGTAAGAACCCTAATTCTTGAATGCAGGAAGAGAAACCCCAGTATTATAGTTAGGGGATGGTATCTGGTATTAAGAGACTAAATCTAATTTTGACGAGATAAGAACAAGATTTTTAGCCAGTTTACAAACTGAGCTTAGAGTGAGCAAAAACACGAACGCTTGTCTTTACAAACGGAGCACGGAGTGATTGAAAACACGTACCCTCATGTGAAGTGCTCATAAACAAATAAAAAAGTAGTTCCTAAAACAGTGGCTAAAATGAAAGCAGTGGATGGATAGTAGTAATTGGCCCATGCTCTCGGGGAAGGCTAAACACAGGAGGAGGCATGACACATGCAAGCCATGGACAAATGGGGAGAATAAATATGAGAGCAACATTGGAGCCGGTAAATGGGAAGCCTAAGGGTGGGCTGACTCCCACAAAGTATATACCAAATGTCTCTTCGAGCATGCACTGTCTCAAACCAAGACCTAAAAAATATGTATGGAGGCTTTATTTCCAGGCATGACTGCATAAAGCGCAGCTCTCAAATGAATGGAACAAATTCATCACTGAAGAACACTGCTACACATAACATAAGAGCATTCCATACCAGACCCACTACAGCAAGTGATACAGAAAGGATAACTAAAGAACTTTCACAACATGAAAAATAAATACCATCAATATAGCATATATAACACCCAGGTTCGTTCCCCGAAATTGGTCCGTAGGTCACAAATGTTCTTATGCAGTTGTTATTTTCAATATTGTTAACCTCAAAAAAAGAAAAAAATGGCTCTCAGGATATCAAAATGTATTTATGTGCAAGTGTGGTGATGCACAAGTGCATATACATCGTCCTGTTGGAAAAAATCATTGGCAAAGCCAAATGGGTAGATTTATTGTCCTTGACAATACTCCTCAGGTTAGAAAGCAAAGGGTAGCAACAGAAACATGTGAAGGAGGTGGCTGATGAACAGGGGCCTTGGCTATCCATGTTACAGCCGGTACAGTTGCATCAGGGCTAGAGGTGAAAGGAGCTCACTGGATAAGCCACTTAGTGCAGCTGCTGCTAAACTTTCCATCTCATATCCAGCCTTTATTCCCACAATGAATGTGGATTGTACTACCCAGCCCCTCCCAAAATGTAACTGAGGGTCGGGTCTGGGCCTCGGGGGCAGGCTTTAGAATTTCCCTGATGCTCCGAATCGGTATAGTTAGAGTAGCTGGCCTGCATGACAGTCAGCTAATTATAAAGCAGCTTACTGTTGCATCAAGCGTCCCATTCCTGTGTGTAGAAATAGATCCCTGTGGCCTGTCTAGTGATGGCCCCGGTGCTTTGCGGGCACTCTCTCCCAACACACTCATCAGATTGCCTTATGGTCTCCATTACCTAAGGGGGCCAGTCTTGAATACCCCGGCGATCTGCTGTGCTGCCTTTTCTTGTCTGAATGTATCTGCCACGAGAGGCCTCTTAATTCTGATGATGCTGCTAATTATGAAATCCATGAGAACACCAAGAATATCTTTATATTCACCCAGAGACTTTGGCTGGTGAAAACAGACAAAATATCTATGTAAAAGTATGGGGTTAATGAGCAATTAACATGGGAATCAGCCTGGGAAATACCAATTCCACACTTCTAATGAGCTTGATTTTCCCCACTCTGTGTTACCGGTACCCCCAAAATCAGTAACTCTGTGGTTGTAATATCCAGCCCATTTAACAGGCTACTCATAATGAGGGCCTTATAGAGGAGCTGACGGATTGCTAAATCAGTCGCTTCCTTCACAGTGTCTCTCATGTCCATGCTTGGACTACCGACAGATATTGTGAATCTGCACAGTGAGCAGAGCATGCACATTTACGAATGTGGAAGTAAAAAACTAAAAGAAGCTGAGGATGAAAGATGGGGAATATGAGCATGGTATAGGGAAAGAATCACATGGAAATGAACAAGAGACACAAAACAGAAGTGCAAATATTATGAAAACATTTAAAGGTAATAGGTGAAAGAAATTAGAAGAGTGAGAAAAGAAGGGGAAAAGATATGGGAATTGTGGAAAGGAGTAAGGGAAAGGAAAAGAAGACAAAAAAAGGGGAAGCAGAAAAAGGAAAGACTAGGTGAGAGAAAGAGGAAGATGAAAAGTAAAAAATTGAAGGAAAGAGGTATGAAGACATAAAAAAAAGAAAAATGGTGGACAACACAGAGTGAGACATTGGGTACAAATACTCACACAAAGTTAAACAAGCATTGACAAAACCAATAAGTCTCTTCTTTGAGACCTATTGGCTTTGCCGTTGGTTTATAGCCATGCTGTGCAGCATCCCAAAGGGCACGGGTGATACAAAGCAACACAGGGGGTAAAGGTGGCTTGAAGCAACATGGAGAACTGGGGGCAGGAGGAGTCAAAAGCAACAGGTAAGGGTAAGTGGGAGAAGAAGCACATGGAAAAACATGAGGGTGAGAAAGCAACATGAGAGTGAGCACAACATGGGGGGAAGGGGAGAAGAACAGAACACAGGTGACATGAAGCAACACAGCGTGTGGCCAGCAAAGAGAAGTACACAAGGGAGGCAGCTGAAAAATACATGCTCTAGCATGGAATGCTTAAGACAATAGAAAAAAATAGTGCTTGAAAATCAAGCAGAGAAAGGACACATGGAATGCTTCCATACTCCAGGGAAGGGTCAAACACATGAAGAGGAAGGAAAGTCAAAAAAGGGTAATGAATAGAAAGCAAGAGAATGATAGACAGTAAAACCAACCAATGGTAAGCAAACGGCGAGCTTTATGCCCACAGTAAGCTGACAATAGGTCTTTTCAGGAATAGGCAGCTTGCATTGCCTGGTAGGAGAGACCTAAAATGTGAAAGGATGGATTAAAACATAGCAGAGGGGTGCATGGTAAACTCCACGACACGTTACATGAGTTTTTTCCTGCTTATCTCATAATCTACAGTCATAACAGTCTATCAGAATGAGCGCATTTCATATATTGTGAAGCATGACGGAGAATGGAGCATATGTGAGTGAAAGGAGATGAAAACTGAGAAACAGTGGAATGAAAATCTGGAATGTAAGGGAAGACAGAAAGATGAAAAGGCCCAGGCTGGTGCTACCGGGCACTAGGCGTTTTCCTGGTGGGTTTACAGGATGGGGACAGTTTTATTGCTAGAGGGGGCCGGTTTTGTTGCTGCAGACTGGCTAAATGCGTTTCCTGCCTGCAGTGTTTATAAATAAGCAATGCAAAAGAAATGGTTTTAAAGCGTGCTTCAAAACCATTTGATTTTGCATTTGGGTGGTTCCTGTATCCTGCAGGGTTGCCACAAACAGCAATAACCTTCAGGGCTTTAGGGGGTAGGGTTGTGAGGTGCTTGCTGTTGCTTGGCTCAGGGAGTCCAGTAAATATATGGTAAAGACTCTTCAAAATTCAAAACAGTGGTTAATATCCGTGAATACGATGTTGTTACACACCATGTTATATGCAGGCCTGACCACAGCAATACCAGTAAATGCAATGTTGATGTACGTCATAAAATTTGCTCCCATAACAATGTTGATGCCAGTTGAAACAATGCCAATGTATACCATAAAAAATGCATGCATAACAAAGTCGATACCAATTGTGAACAATGCCAATGAATGCCATAATCTATGCACGCATAACAATGTCATTATCATTACAGACAATATCGATGTACGGTATGACAATTGTACACACAATACTGAGGATGTCAGTAAAAATGATATCAATGACCGCCATGTTAACTGTACCCAATTTAGTAAACTCATATAATTTCTGTTGGATTCACCCATGGTGACCTCCCCATCAACCCAGAGTCAGAGATACGTGGTCAGACAGGCCCTGTGACCCAAACCCAAGACTACCGATTGACAGGTCACAGGTGGGATTACAATTAGCCCAAACACAAACGCGCACCCAGGGAAAACCCTGATGTATCCCACAGATAGGCAGCTGTACCACAAACAGGTCTGAGGAAATTGGCCCCAATAAAACATGTTTGACTAAAGGCACACGTTCCCAGAATACCGCAAAGATAGAGGCCACATGCATTTAGGAACACTCAGCCAAACAGGACAAAGCATACACACCACATGTAGTGATCACACGCTCCCCAAGTTGGACATCTAGACACATACACACTGGCCCACACTAGCTCTCCCCAAGGTCGAAAGCCACCTGTGTCCCGCTATCAGAAAGTTGTACTTGTTGTTTATGACTTGGCCAAGAATGCCGGATCAATTTTTTGTACCTCATGAACGGTATAAATGGTCAAAGAAAAACTTCCGTACAACGAGAGACTTTCTTCAGAAGCTACTTTGTCGATACACTCCTGGCTGGTGCGTTTAATTAAACCAACTTGTTTCTGTTTTGCAAAACACTGCTTGTCTTTTCATTTGTTGAGGTATATTCATATACGAGCAACACAGTGTACTTCTTTATAATATATTTTCAAGCATTTCAGTGCAGTACATTAGATTATACTTTTACTTGAATGGCACTTGATAGAAATGACAGTTTCCCCTGGCACCACCCCGACAACTATGCTATAAATGAACCAAGAGAAAAGTTGGAAGGTCCTCTCATTTGATGATGAAGGAATAGGAGGAACTGTGAAAAAAGGGGGTGCTCTGAGAAACGTAATTGCCTAAGATCACACAATGTGCTCAAGTGGAAGCCGGGATTGTTGCAAAGTTTTAGTGTAAATCAATCACAACATTTTTATCACTTTCTCTCTACTGTTTTAGTTCAAAGCTTAATGCTTTGTGTTTAATTCATTGAGGTGCTAAATCAGTACACTGTGTTAAAAACATTCAGTCTATGCATGTTTCATAAGGATTGGTGGAAGCAATGTTTCTGAAGGGTTATGTTTTAATGTGCGAGCACAAATAACAACCACAGCACCCACCCTTTGTCAGTGCATTGAGATAATTTGCTCCACGTAGCTAAACATCTTTATTCATTGCCATCCATTCTTGAATGAAGTTATCCACCCACTCATCACCATCCAACTTTTCATTCACAGAGTCATGCAGCCATGCATCCAGTTTCCACCCATCCACTGACGATTCAACAAGGTTGGATAGTGAAAACTGCTGTAAAATGCACCATATTTGCAATTTTTTCTAAAGTTTCTAGCAGGGAGAACGCCTCAAAACCATCCTTAGAGAGGTCAGGCTCGAGTGCTATGCTCGCTCCTTACCTGTAGTATGGGGACTGGCCTGACAAAATTTGCCAGGGCTGCTTTTGGCTCACAGTCCTGACCTGAAGACGACAACAGTAGGATGATTAGATTAGATTAGCAGCACAGAGTGACAGAAATAGAAACTTAGGAGTTTCAAAAGAAACTAAAAAATACAGGGGTAAGAGGGACAATGGTGTAAAATTGCAAAAAAAAGGTTGAAGCGAAATAAAATGAAATATGGAAGTGAAAAAATGGAATGTGAGAGAATAAAAAATAGGACGAGGTTTGGATAGGGATTGAGGTGATGGTGGCCTGCTGAGGTAAGTAGACCACCATGTCTGTGATTGCTTTTAAATAAAGCAATCTTTTTTTTTAAACACAGCAGTTTTCCTTAAAGGAAACTGGGATGCATTTAAATTGAAAAAATTGAAACTTGGAAGTTTCATTTTTTAAGACAAGGCAGTGGCACGTGGGACCATTGCCTGTTGATAAAAAAAATAATATTTCAACCATTCTCAAAGGTAGAGGTTCCCTCAATTAGTGGTAAATTGCAAATGATTTGCTACCGCATTTCTTTCGCAAAACATTTGTACATACCATTCCAATTTGGTATTAGTAAGGCATGCCCTCAACAGGCCCCTTCTTAATACTGAATCTTAAAACCCAAATTGTGATTTGATAAAAAAGTTACTGAATCGCAATTTGGGCTTTGTACATTCCAAACAGCATTTTTGCAGTCGAAAACAGTTTGCAACCTCAGAAATACTCTGTACATGTAGCCCTTAGTGAGAGAGAGCTAAGAAGAGAAAAACTTCTCTAGGGGACAAACAGCCATGTAACTATGACCTGAGAATATGTGAACATACATCTTTTTTTTTATAGTGGCACACATTTTTCACCCTCATCTGGATTCCGCAGAATCTAAGTGAAACAATCAAATATCGTAAGAAGGTGTGGAAGTACAGTGAATTCAGTGCTTTAAGGCACATAGCATCAAAGGGCATGAAATACATATGAGAACAGATCACTGTCCCACATCTGTCAACTTACCGTCGTTTGGCAGGGGTCACGCACTTTTCAAGGACATTCACCCTCCTAAAAAACAGCATGCCTAAATAGACTTCAATGAGGTCCCCCTTCACCTTCCAGTAAATGTCCTTTTCTTCATTCACTTAAATAGGATCATCTTAGGAATCTGCCTCACCATCACTTTAGAACCAATAGGTTGACAAGCTTGCGGTCCTTCAGCTGCAATTTCCCATAAACATCATCTTTCTTATTGAAGGAGTCATCGTCGAAAAACTTAAGTATCACCAAATAAAATAGCGACTGTTCAACAGAGTAGTATTGGTGATCAAGGAATCATCACAAGTGGCCTAGTTAATTGCCAAATGTGCGGTCACACCAATTAAGGCAAATATCTCATTTATGAGTTTTGTGATAAAAATCGGCCGATTTTTATGAAGAAAAAAATGCCCAATATTTACCGTATTTACCAGAACATGTAGATTTTGGTGCCGTAAATACCAAAATATGCATGTTATTTCCTGAAAACTTGTAGTTCTGTGGCATTTATCTCACCCAACCAATTGTGACTGCGCAGAGTCAGATTTTATCAAGTACCATACATTTTCAGAAATGCTAACCCTCCTGATTCAGGTGGGAGACTACTGATTTCAAGGCTAGTTTCCCGCCTCCCGATTCCTGCATGCAAAAACCCGATTCCTGCTCAGGCTTCTGCAGGCAGGGACTGGTCTGTGTGACTCAGAGTATGCACTGACAGTAAGCAGTAAACTTGTGCCCCCCCCCCCCCCCCTGCAAAGTACAAGGAGGGGGCCCCCCTTGCTCTGGACCCAGTCAGGAGCTTTCAGGACTAAAGGGGCCCCTGGAGCTTGGGCCCCCCCGATATTTTTACACCACTGCGTGCACATTATTTTTGTAACGCTTTCTCTGCCTGCCATCCAGGCTCCTTACAGGTATGGTAAAAACAAACTATATTTTCGATTATTCCCAGTGAATGAAAATAGGCCTGATTTAGGCCTCAATAGAAGTCAACGGGAGAAATACAGTCTGTCGATTATTTCTAAAAAATCTCCCACTTTTCACTTCTAAAATGTTGACATGTATGTAAAAATCACACCAATTATTGGGCACTCGTAATGATAAGTGGTAAAATGGCAGGTGCTAGTTGTGCCAGTGAGAATGGGGAGCAGCAAATAACTAGAAAATAAGGGGCAACAACCCTACGACAGGGCCCATTTTCCTTGCAGGGATTAGGGCCCTGGCAAGCTTGCTTTGGCACTGCAGCTGAAACACCTAATAAGGCATCATATGTGGTATGCTAAATTATAGGGTTTCACCAGTGTTGGACTAGCCTTTTGGGCTTTCTGAAAGCACCAGATGGGCCAGCTTGGGATGGCTAGTCTTTGATACTTTTTTTTTGTCGTGTGCAGCGTGACAGGACCAAAAGATCAGCCCGCTGGCCATTTCAAGCTGACCCATTTGACAGTGCCAGACTGCCCGAAAAACGTGGCAAACACTGGCTAAAACCCTGATGCGGAAATTACATCTCACTTAAGGATTTGCAGGCAGAACGCAGTAAATGAGGAATAATTGTGGGGCTTATTCATCTGAATGTTTTTTCTGCAATTTCTTTGCACATTTTCCCAACTTTTGTGACTGTAACAGCTCACAGCTTTTACGTTTTCAGCTTTTTTCTATTAGCTGAAGCATCTTTCAGTTTGGTATTCTCTCACAGTTCTTTACAAGATGCACCGTTACCCAGGTAGTTAATGCAGTTAGGTCTGACGCACCCACCTCAAAGTGTTCCACCTCTGCAAATCCTGACATGCCACAATCTTGTCGCTGATGCAAAGTCCATTTTGGTGTAAGCAGTAGGGCACACCGTAGATTGGAACCATGCCACCTTTATTTTGTTTGGTTTCAAAATAAATGAACCAAGCATTGGCAAAGCCAACAGGTCTCACCTTTGGGATCTATTGGCTTTGAGAATGGTTTTGAGTCATGCTGCACAGTTCAGGGATGATATGCTTCCTCTGTAAATAACAAAAAACAGAACCATTTTATGCGGCTACTCACATTATTTTGAAGGGATGTGCAGCATGCATGTATGCTACTACAAAATGATGCACGCACGTTTTTCTTCAGTTTAGTTATTGATATGCGATGGATTGGTAACAAAAAAGAAACAAGCATTGGCATAGCCAATAGGTCTCGCCTATTGGTACCTTATAAGTGTTTAGCCATGCAACAGTTGCATAACTAAATACTTATAAGGTCCCAAAAGCGAACCCTATTAGCTATGCCAAGCGGCATGTGAAAGTGATCGCGTTCGCGATCAAACATCAAAGCGGCCGCGAAAGTGAAAGTAATCGTGGTAAAGCGCGGCTTGCGCATCCGCGCACATGCACTGTAGCTCTAGACTGGCCTGGTAGCACTTTTTGGAGCCCTCTCAATAAGTCTCGCCAGACCAGCGCATGCGCTGGGTCAGGCGAGACCTAAAAAAACATTTTTAAAAAGTGGGTGGGGAGAAAGCAACCTGGGGGGGTGTAGAGGGGTGAAAGCAACAAAGAGGTGGCTCAAGAGCTGAGGAGAAGCAACAGGTGAGAGAGCAAAATGGAGCAGGTGGGGGGAAGCACGCATGCAAGCAATGGAGGAGTACAGGGGTGGGGAGGAGAAGCAACAAGCGATAGAGGTGGGCGCGGGTGGTGGAAGCAACAGGGAGTGCGGGAGTAGGAAGAAGAAGCAACAGGTGACAGAGCAACGTGGCGTGGGCAGAAAAGAAGCATACGGGGACAAAGCAATGGGGAACTACTTGAGGGCAAGCTCAACATGGATGGGGGCAGGAAGAAGCACATAGATGACAAACAGCAATGTGGAGTGCAGGGGTAGAGAAGCACTGGAGGCGAATATTTGGAAAAAATATATAAACTCTCGTGGAGTGCTTAAATGAAAAGAAAAAAGTAGTACTTAAAAACAAGGACGGGAAGCATAGACGCCAGCCAATCAAAAGTATTGGTAATCTATGTTGAGCAATATGTGGAGTCTAAGCCCCTGTATGATCTTGGTAAGTGCACACGTTTGGCTCATATGAGACAGCACACACACTGTGTAGTAGGCAAGACCTAAAAATAGTCATTTCTGAAACAAATCAGTTCGCCCTAATTAAGTATTTTTGGTGCAAAGGGTGATTTCAAATGCATGTGGCATACTCTGCTCAAGAAAAGGCCCTCTGGACAGCTGCAAATGAGATACATTTGGGGTAGTCTGATAATTGCATTCGACCAGGTTAAAGTGGTATGACAGCGTTACAGACGCCGTAATACCACAGAGGGTGGGAAAAGTTACCCTGTCACTACCAGTTTTTTTCCTCTGGCAAACTCGCCCAGTGACTGCCGAAAAGTGTGATGGAAACTGTATTATCTCAAGTTATCCACTCAAGCATAGAAATTGCAACCATCCTGCGTGCCTCGAAAGGGGTACTCGTTTCTGCACCAGCAGTGCTAGCACGGAATATGAGGGCCTCCGTAAAGATAGAGCCTTTCTTTTCTGGAGAAATCGAATCTCATTTAAATCTAGGTTTAGTCAACAACAGGTGAAAATTATAACCCATGGCCCAGGGGGCAATTACCCAAGATGGTGATGTCACTCACGCGGAAAAATCCTTTTTCTCTAAACGTGAGATCTGGACAGGGCACTTTAAAATGGCTGCTCTCAGATAATGTAAATTCCCATCTGATACGAGCATTAATTGTGAAGTCAAAGAGAAGCTGCGGAAGCCCCATTGACTTTTCCACCGATGGTATCAGTGCGAGGGGCAGGACAGAGGACGTCTCCGGGCGACGCATCGAAGGGGGGAGGGGCGGGGAGGATTAGTTACCATAACGGCGGGTAAATTGTGCCAGCCAGGTTGCGGAAGAGTCGAGGGGGCATTGATGTCACTCTCAATGCCCGCGTTCTCTGATGTGACCTGATACTGACTGGATTGTACTTGAACCAAGCACTTAATTCGGAAGCTCTGGTTGCCAAGGAAACCTCATACCTTTTTACTGTGCTGTACTTCAGAAGGGAAGCTGCAAAGAGCTAAGTGCATTTCACATTAGAATCTCCCAGGCACTCTCTATGGCTTCTCTCTGTCCATCAACCAAACACCAGACTGTCCTTTTCCTGACTGGGACACCCAACAACTTACCCAGAGAGCCCTAACTTATCACCTCAGACTTTAACTTTTTTTATGATCAAGGGTCTCGAGTCACACAAAGACAGCAGGTGTAACAGAAGAGATAATACACACAGTTTGACACCCCCTAGTCACATCACAAGGTCTCCCCCTTGACCCAGCCATGACCCCTCAACCTCCTCCTATTAGCTGCTGCGGAATGATTAGGGGAAGGGCAAGAAGCAGAAACTCCAGGAAGTAAATAGGACTTTCAGGCTCATGTTTACTTTTTCTACGTTAACTTGAGACCAAGGGGTAACTGTACCAAGGATGCCAGAGGGCAAGCAGGTGTAGCAATTTCTATCCCCGAATACCTGTAACTGACATCAGTTGCAATGGTTCTACGGTTCATTTTTAGGCCTGCCCTTTGAGACAGCTTTAACTGTCTCACCAGACAATTGTTTAATAAAAAATAAAAAAAAATCAATCATACACAACATACATAAAAAGAGTAGGCCTGGCTGAAATGTTAATGATACCACAGTAATTTTGCGTTAATCTTGTGATGTGAAATTACAGAAAAATATGCAATTAAGCCAGTTTGTGTAATTTGGACTAATTAAAGGCAAAAATGCTTGCCCAAGAGCACGGGAACAGAGCACGAGCAGCTACTGATTTGTTGCATTTAGCACTATTTTCTTAGTGCAAAATACGTTCCCAGCTCCATTTTGGACGCACGGGTCGTAGAAAAATAAGAGTATCACCAAATAATGTTTCTCCTTCAGTGGACTGACATCTGTGCGATCACTAGAGTTGCTAAATGTGATTTTGGGTTGCTCAGCAGCAGAGCATAAGTCTGTGCTCTACTGGAGTTGCAACCAAAGTGTACCCATGTCCTCCCTCGCCCTATTAACCCCTTCCATGCTCATGACGAGCCCAGCTCGTCATGAGTCACAGTGGAGCTGTGCTCATGACGAGCTGTGCTCGTCATAACGGCCGCGAGTTGGGCTCGTCACGAGCACTGCGGCGCCGCCGCCCCCCCCACCCCTCCGCACAGTGGGGGAATTACCCCCGCGGCAAAGGGGTTAATAGAAGTGAGTGGTGTTTGCCACATTGTCAGGGTATGGGTAGTATAAACCTTTAAAACACATTGCTTTATTTTATTGTAACTGTAGCTTGTTACAGCCATATTTTATTCTTCATGCTAACTTTGCCTACCGGATGTGCTTATCTCTGAAACTAGATGCTCTGCACCTTAGAAATTTCCAAACCTGCTTGCTCATCTGAAACTTTTTTTAGGCTAAGAAAATAGAGCTAAATGCAGCGTTGCACTCCTCACAAAATTTCACACAATTTGGCTAACATTTTGTGTAATTACACTCCAGTAAATTATGGGATTTATGCCCACCCCTAATAAAGAGAGACTTTTGGTCAACGTCTGCTAAACTTTCATTCACATTTTGCTTCCACCCACCACAGCATACAGCATGGGGCAGTTGGTCAGCCCACTTTACCCATTGGCTCCCTTTAGTGACTGCATAAAGACTTTGTGCATTGTTCACATCCATCTAAAAAGCATTCTTCTCTCTTCACTGACAAAGTGGGTTCAAAATGGACTTTATTTCTGTATGTATTCTCTTATATTAGTTTTAAGCTATTTTTGGCTGCTCGTTGAGGACCCTGTTAGATAGTCATTTATTTTTTCTACTTCTTCAAGTTGCTTTTATAACATGTTTAGTTGCCATTATAACACCAATGCTACCTGCGAATTGAGTGCTAGGTTATGTGGTGATTTCTTCTTGTATTCTTCACAATAATAGTAATAAAATGCATGGCACAACTGAAAGGCTTGTTGTTTAAAAACCATCCCTAGTTAAACAGCTGCTCGATACATGTTTTTTAAATTATTTATGGCAAGCATTTGGCTGCCACTTGTAAGTGAAATGTTTTAATATTGTTTCTTGTTATTATTGTGACAAGTTGCAATAAAAATACAATTTTTACCCTCAGAGCATATTGTCAAGTTCAGACACAGTTGTGTTGCCAATGTTTGTTCCATTGTGTCTCTATAGCTTGCAGGGAAGGGATCCCCGTGTAACCCGCTTTGTCTCTGGGTTACTGTGTTACTATTAAATTGTGCGATGACGAACACCTCAATTCCTACTCTTTCCATGTGGGTGTCACTCTAAAAAGCATGGGCTCACTCTTTACAAAGTTCTCAATGGCCCCAATGACATTCAGAGAGTTTCAGGTCTACCGATGGTCATTTTCCTGTTGAAATGCTACCTTTCAGTTCCAAACATACAAATCTCACTTCTGTAGATTCTTGAACTTCGAACTCAGAACCTTATCATATGCTATGCCAATCTCACTCATCCCATCTTTTTCTTTGACCTGTCACTGTGGTACTGTGACAGGCCTCAAGCACTGATCTCTCCAGTACATGTACGACTTGATTTATTGTTACTGTAAGATTTGCAAAAAAGGGATTACTTTGCAGTCACATATGATAATGGGCAGTAGACGCGCATTCAGACTGATCTGTTATATCTGTTGGCTTCAATGCCATACCTATTGCAGATGTTTGCTGTAAGCAAAATAACAATATCAATTACAATAGAATGTGTTTGTGTTTGATGTTCTTTGTTACCCCATGCCCAAAGAACAAATATCTAATTTAAATGACTTTAAAAGGTTAGTGTGGACAGCAGAGGAGAAGCAAGTAAGTGAATGGTGTTTTTTAGGAGAGTGAATGGAATATGGGGCATTAAAGAGGGGTTTAAAGTAACAAACATAAACAGAATGGCCCTGTTCACAATAAAATTTTGTAGTACATAATGTAGCACGCTTGTAGTTTTCTTACATGTTTTTGTGAACAGGCTGAAAAAGAACTAAAATGGGAATACTTATGGAATATTCACATACAGTTAGTACAAATAGAAAGGATTGTGCCCTCTTTGCACTTTTACTGATAGGAAGTTGGACATTTCAGAGTCAATTCACAAAGGAGTATGTACAAGAGCACTACTGTAGTACTACTAACATTACTCATAAACATTTTTGTGAATCAGCCCTCACATCTGTACAATCAGCTATCAAGGATCGTTCTGATGCAGGCTCTAAGTTAGGGGAGAGGAAGTTACGAAGGCAAGCGAGAGTAAAGAAGCTGAGGGGTCTAGGGAGCCGAACCTATTAAAAGAAACATTTTAAATATTGTATGGTCATCTGCTGACATTTTATACATAACAAACATGAACATGTGCATTTGTCAGAACATAATTTGTGACTGAAATGAGGGAGTATAATTGTATGCCATTGACAGGTCCGTTCTAGGGAGGTGAAAGTGAGGTGATCAGCAAATCTAGGGTAGAGTGAATGTTAATTTCATGCCATGTAGTCCATCATTCAGTTTACTTAATATAAGCATTTACTGCTTGTGGCAGAGGAATATAACGGTGTACAAAGACCTACATCCAGAGTGGCTCTGAGTACTACATTTAAATTGATTTTCAATTCTATTTTATAAATTTAGACCACAGTAGCACATTGAACCCCAGGATATGCACTCTTTTCCCCACTCACAAAATGGCAAAATGTTGTTAAAACAGATGGTCTCTACATGCTTTTAAGGCAATATTTAAATTGATTTTCAATTCTATTTTATAAATTTAGACCACAGTAGCACATTGAACCCCAGGATATGCACTCTTTTCCCCACTCACAAAATGGCAAAATGTTGTTAAAACAGATGGTCTCTACATGCGTTTAAGGCAATATTTAAATTGATTTTCAATTCTATTTTATAAATTTAGACCACAGTAGCACATTGAACCCCAGGATATGCACTCTTTTCCCCACTCACAAAATGGCAAAATGTTGTTAAAACAGATGGTCTCTACATGCTTTTAAGGCAATATTTGCAGAGGTGTCCAATGAGATAATGTCTTTAATCAGTTAGCCTACTGCACAAATAACTGGATTAAACAGAGGGCATTTTGCCAGAGTTATCCGGGAAGAGAAAACAATTATCTTGTAGGTTTCAGCAGCTGCTCAGAAATGTCATCCATCTCTAATCCTGCGACTGATTACTACAGAGGAAGCTTTTGGAGAATCACTAAGGTGGATTTAGTATTTTATCCCAAGAATCCCTGACACATGTTACAAGAACAAGACATTCGTTACTAAGAGATTTGACACATCGTGCACCTCAATTTTGGCACCCTTCGATTGTCTAAAAACCGCCCCTGAGAACATTGGTTTCCCACCTTATCTCAGTTGGATAGAGCACCGTGTAGGCCCAAGCTGCGAGATTCAGGGGGCACCTTTTAGAATGGCAGTGACCTCCATTATAATTCACTTTCTGGATAACCAAAATGATGTCCATTTCCATTCGCTAGACATTGAAGAAATATAAACACCGTAATTTGACAGACAAACAAAGTGACGAAAGGATATCAATTGGACGAAAATGAATGTGCCACCACGTTGTGTTTTAGGTGATACATTCTTCCTGGAATTATTTTGAATTAGAGTCTTGAACTTGTGTTTTCTACCTCTTGCCATTGCGCTAGGTCTCTACATACAAGAATATCAAATTTAGTATGCATTTCCTGGTTTAAGAGCGCTCACAAAAGCAAATGTGATCCTCATAATCCTTTAGATTTGTACTTGAGAACACAATATGCAGAGAGGGTTTTCAGGAATTCACCTGCACACCACGTTCAGACGTTTGTTGTTATTACTGTTGCTATGTTGACTGTGCCCTCAAAGCTCCTCTGAGATCATTCGTATGGCAACGAAGACACTGGAAAAATCAACGGTGGGCCGAAGGAAAGTGGCTTTTTCAGAGCTGAATCGGTTGAGTTGCCTTCAGCTTATCCAAATCTGACTGCAGTGCCATGGAAGGGACACAACTTTCATATTTGCATATATATATATATATATAATGTGTTGCTGTGGATAGGTAACTCTCCTGGGTGCCGTGCCAGGTGGTGATGTATTTGAATATTTTATCAGCTCATCTGGGATTGGTATTAACCCATTTCCAATTTCTGCTTTTAGTTTCTATTCCAGTCCTGCCACAGGCTATTAGAATTTCCTTAGGCAAAACAAGAGGCCATCTATGCATGGGCAGGATTAACAGATAAAAAGATAGATGAACCCAGGATTGGAACTTCAACATAAGGGAGTGATTCTCAAAAACAGTTGTTAATTGTGACAATTTATCAATGTATGAATCTTTGGATATTCATGGACACTGCCCTCAGACACATAAACAAATTATACAAGTCATGATTTGAGTGTGAAAGTGCATGCTATTCAAAAACATACATGATTTGTGTGCATTTTATTTTCCTAACCCTATGTGTGAAGACTGTTTACCAAAGGCACTTTTTAGGGGTAGAACAATTAACAAATGTATGCATTTTCTATTAATATGTTTTTCGTCAAAAGTAGGTCATATACACATTCATGGCACCCCTTTCCTATTCATAAAATACTTAGCTATTATTATTCATATGTCAATATCTGGTAAGGTGCAACCATTTCCATGGATAGCATACAGAGCATTTTAAAAGAGGGTGATCTTCACTATTTGACCAGTTCACAAATGTACATGAAGTAGTAATCTAGAAGGAATACTTCACACGCTACTAAATAAAAATCACCAAGGTGTGTGTGGAGACTGCCACCTGCGGTTCTCCAATACCATTGACCCCATTCACAAAGGGCCCAATTCAGAAAAATTTAGGGCCTGATTTTGATTCTGGTGGACGGGTTACTCCATCACAACAGTGACGTATATCCAGTTTGCCGAAATGTAAATCCCATAGGATATAATGGGATTTATATTTCGGCGGATGGGATATCCATCACCGTTGTAACAGTGTAACCCGTCCACCAAGATTATCATCAGTCCCTTCCTCTTGTAGTACTCCTGAATTCTACGAGTAAGCCATACATTAGACAGTTGTACTTCTGGCCTACTCCAGAAGGAGTCACTTCACAAACGCATTTTAGTGAGTGTAGTACTCCTCCTGTAGTACTACTACGGAATACAATTCACTAAAGTGTGGGTGGAGACTTCCACCTATGGCTGTCCTATCTCCTGTGCCTACTTCAGAAAGATTTACTCTGCTAGTTCTCCTTATTTCCAGGAGTAAGCCAGGAGTACTATAAAAAGTAAATCAGTTGAAATTCACTAAATTTACACCCACATCTGCTCCAATAGTGCTACAGCCAAAACAGGTTCAAATCTGTTCCAGGCAAGTGTTGGAGTTAGTCATACACCACACATGGCCACTCACAGGTGCAGCATGGGAGCCACATACAAATCAAATCAATAGAAGCATGGAATAACACTACCAGAACAAAGTCCATAATATAAAAACTAAAACAAGTAAAAGAAAAAAAAGGGCATATTACTTTACACCTTGCAGACAACCATGTACTCCACATCGCACAAATGTAAAAACATTATCAAATAAAATAAATGAAATGAAAACATATTTTGAAGATAGTCATATAAATGTAATTGTTTACACCCACGTACATGACATTCACAAATATTAAAAAATACCAAAACAATTAATATAAAAATGTACAAAATAGTCATATAAATGTAAACATTGCATACACCTAATTACATTATAAAAATATTTAAAAATAAAATAACAAAGATGTAAAAAAAGAGTTAACAACATGCAAATATTGCAGAAACATAATACAAATGTAACTATAAAAGATCCACATACATAGAAAATTACAAATATAGAGTAACCTTTGTGGATTGAATCAAGTGCTAGATACACCTACCCATTGCAAAATATTTATGAGCTGGGCTCACTAAGTTAATGTCTACAAAATGTTCTAAGTTTACATTTTACTCTGACTTCAGGCCCTTCATACTAGAACAGCTTGAAGCACTTTACTGAACGGCACCATGTACACTTAATTAGATTTATTGTAAGTTAGGTGCTCAAGTAAGTTTAGGAAATTAGGAAATTCACATTTGACGTTTTATGTGCACCCTCCGAGTTCTACCTTGTGGGTGTTAAACTAATATGTATTTGATGTGCAGGGCATTCCTCTTAGAACACCCACTTTCACACATTTATTTCGAACATAGCAGTGCATAATGTGCACATATTTTCTATACATTGTGCATGTGTATTTACCACCACACCTTGCAATTGCAAGAAATGTTGACATGCTTTAATTGATTACTGTTTCCAGATGTAAGCCACATTTAACATAGAATATAGCTTCCTGAATTGGACCTTTAGGGGCTTATTTACAAGCCCCATGCGCTGCCCGTGCATCACTTTTTGTGACACACTGGCGGCGCGGTGTGCACCCCATAGTTACAAGGTCACGCAAAGCCAACCTGCATGACTTTTCATGTCCTTGGAAATATGGCCCCTTTTCACGCATCACTTTGTGTGAAAGGGGCCTGCAATGGGTATTGTTGTGGGTGTTCCCACGCAACACCCATGGATTCTGCAACATTTCCAGATTTACAACATTCCGTAAACCTGGGAATGCGTCAGAATCCTACGCCTCTCTAGGGGGGGCATAAGGAGGCGCAACGAGGAGAAATACTTTTATTTCTACTTGTGTTTTCCTCTTTCAATGCAAGAGGAAAAAGCTGCTTGTGGTAGTTTTTGTGCAGAAAGGTGTCCCTTCCTGAACAAAAGCAATCATCCCCACAACGCAGGCACCCTTGCACCATGGTGCAAGGGTGCCTGCATTGGCGCATGGCAGTCAATTGTGCGCCAGCGCAGGGGAAAACACAGGGATGCGTCATATTGTTGTGAATATGATGCATCTCTGTGGTTTTAAAATGACACAGCTCGGCACAGCAAAATGCCTTGCGGCGCCACGCTGCGTAAATTTGTTGTAAATAAGGGCCTTATTCTGAAGTGTTGCATAGGGATGAAGAGACTGGATGTGTCAGCCAATCAGCATCTATGCATGTTGGTTGTCACTCACATAAGGCGAAATCGCAGAAATGTGAGTGTAGATATTATGGCCTGATTGCCAAATATGTTTTGTAACTGTAAGTTAAGTTTATATCTAAAAATCACATTTTACTGTGAAAGCACATTTCTCTGCAAATTTACGCTAACTTTGGGGGTAAATGTAAACATTTTGGGAATTACAATTTTTGGGAATGCACAATATTTCCAAGCTGCACAGTCGCTGCTTTCCATGAGTACTGCTAGAAACCACTGTGAGTTCCCAATTACTGTCACTCAAAGGCATTTACACATTCCTTATTGTACACAGTGCAGAGAGAAGTGCATGTGGAAAACTCCTTTGGATACGGCCATTGCACTTTATTTTTTCTTCTTTGTTTTCTTGGCATGATTTTTTTCCCTTTGAAAAATACTCCCTAGTTGAGAACCCCATCCACTATTCTCCACTATTTCGAGGGTGCCCCGCCAGCCAATCCCCCTGGAAAGTAATTTGTCCATGTCCTTGGCAGGAGTAATTCTCCAATCATTTCCAGGGTGAGAATGGGTTAAGAAAAAGCTTGTGAATACCCACAAACAAGTACTTCAGTGGGTTTTCCCAAACTTTCAGAGCATCCTGCCCTCCTCTGCACCTTCTACTCACCTGAAAACCTATGTGTGAGCAAATCTTTTTACACATGTAAAAAACATGAGAAAGTCAAAAGCAGTTTTACTCTACTTAGGCCCTCAATATGAGTGGCCCAGTATATTGGTGGATTTTCCCCACCCCTGAAGTTACTGGGTGTTGGTAAGTCAGGGAGTGGGGGACATTCGTCCCATTACAAATTGGGGCATGCGGTCCACTAAGAAATGAAGAATTACCAGGGGAGTTTGTAATTCATGAACGATTCACCAGGTAATTCTTCATAATCCCCTGGAATTTCAGATAGAGATTTCAGCTTTTTTCAGCAGCCAAAATCTCCATGAGAAAGTAAAGAGATCCGCGGTGTTATCGCGGATCACATAATTCAGCTGGGGCCTGTAGCTGTTGTGAACTGTCCCATCCGAATTAATGAGGGTCTAAAAAGGTAATTAGCCTGTGTAAACTGAAATTATAGGTGTAATAGCTTTGAGAATTTGGCGCATTGTTATATTCCGTTTTTAAGATTTAAAGAAGACTGTGTTGACTAGACGACTAGACTGCATGAGAATTGTTTAAAAAACAAAAAGGTAAATATATACTTCCCAGATCTTGTGAGCTCACCTACTGACGTATTGTTTCGAATGAGCAACCTTAGACTTGTTATTTGTAGAACATGTATGAGCTATTAGCTGCAGGCGCATTTCCTTCTCCTGTTCCTTTGAGATTACATGCGGATAGAAACACTCTGGGCTTTTATGTTAAACTTGTTACACCAGGGGGTGACAGGCGACAGCAGGATTTGGTTTACAGAGCAAGATAGTGTTTCAGTGTTAATTTATTATTTATTATAAAAGTTACAATGCATGCCACCTACAAGCCAGTCCTAACAGCGCCACCCACCCTAAGTCCCCCAGTGAAACCTGTTAAAAACATGAATGGCTGCAATGTTCAATTACACTTTTTTTTTAATTTAATGGGGCAGATTTACAAGCCCCTTGCGCCTCATTTGTGCCGCTGTTGCGTCACTTCTGTGACGCAGCGGCGGCGTAAACCTTGCGCCACGTTGCGCCCTATTTACAACATGAAGCATCTAGGGAGGTGCATCACGTTGTAAAGCCCTGCGCCACATGAAACCTGCGTCAGGTTTCATGTGGGCGTTACAGCGCAGGGAGGACGTTCCCTCGCAGGTACGCCTCGTAAACGTGAAGCAGTGAAATCTACAAGATTTCACTGAGTCACTTTTAGGGCCATGCTGCGTCAAAACCCTGCGCCTGCTTGAAGCAGGCGCAAGGAGTGACGCAGCATGTTAGGCATAGGGCGCCCCCGAGTCTTGCTGGAGCAGTGTCGCGCTTGCGATGCGACTCCAGCAATGCGCCGCCTTTACGACGGGGGAAGCGAAACGCATCTGCCCATCTGGGCGCCACGGCGCGCCGCATTATAAATGCGGCGCATCAGTGGTGGCGCACAGGTGGTTTTGCCTGTCGCAAGTGTTCCGGGGCATCTTTGCTGATTTGCAGAGATGCGCCAGACCTTGTAAATATGCCCCAATGTCTTTACTTTTTGCTCAAGCTCTCGTTGGGGGGCATGCAGCGAGTAGCCTGCACACTTAAGGCCTCATTTACTATACTTTGACGTAGGGCAAGACCGGAAGCCTTCCTGCTGCGCTGCCCTGCGTTGAAGAAGAGGGCAGGAATGCGCTGTATTGAGATACAGCACATTCCTCTCCTCTTCCACAGTGTTGGAGTACAAATGGCTGCCATGCGCCGACGCAGGCACCCTTGGGTCTGTTTTGAAATCAGGTTGTTTCTGTGGGGGAGGGGACGCCTTCTCTCACGAAAACAACACTTACGCCACACCCGGGGAGGCATAGGCTTTTGACACATTCTCAGGTTATAGTGTGGGAATGTGTCAAATGCCATGGGTGTTAGGTGAGAACACTCACCAGAACACCCAAGGCACGACTACCCATCGCACTGTGAGGCTTTCTGCCCGACATCATAATGAGGCCCTAAGTATTTGGTACACTTTTTTGAGTTTTGTTGAATCCAATTTGCCTCAATCATTTCCTTTCCTAACATTTTAGCATTTTAATGTTCCAGTTGTCAGCAATGTCCAGTCTGCTTGTTGTCAGTAATATTTCCTCCCTTTTCCAAAATTACTAATGTGCACTTTTTTGCCATGTGTACACTAAAGAATCACAGGTTTGAGCGGAGAATGAAAAGGGATAGGACTAAATGAGACATATTGAAGCGGTAGGACTGAGTGCAACAACCCGGTGTGTGCATGTCGAAATATAAAAGCATTGTGATGGCCTATGGCCACTGCTCATAAGAAACTGGAACAAATGCTGAATCAAATGAATTTCAAGGGCTGCAAAAGCATCACATAAAGAGATTACTACATAATCCCTTATCACAAGAGCTGCGGCATCCCGAAATACAGCTTCAGCTGTCACTTTAGGTAAAGGTGAATGTAATGAAAATGAGCATTACTCAGAGAATAAATTATGTAAGGTCAGTGATCCCTCTGCCAATCAACCATCCACACTTAATGACTAAGGCAGGACCAACCCTTGTTTCAAACCACATCAGATTACAAACAGCTATTCGGATGAATAAACAGAAGCTGGATACTTGTGCTGAAGTGCTACCAATAATATTTGCCATATAATTGTTGAAAACAATATATAAGCTCTTTTACGAAGATAAAACAATGATGAAGATACCATTCTCCACCTCATGCTTGAACAAATACTGATAAACCTCATTTGTCCCTCATTCGCTGCCAGCCTCTAGGCTTTGTCATTGATTGTTTTGGTTGGTCGTGGTTTCAAACAACATATGCATTACCACAGTATTCCCCAACACTGAAGAGAACTACTTTGTGCAGGTATGCTCCTTGTTAAAAGGGAGAATGCCCTATAATAAGGAATTGAATGTGCTTTATTGCAATGAAGATTTGTAAATATTTTGATGAACGCATTAATGTATGTTGAATTGACTTTATTGAAATTCACCTGAATAAATCGTAGTAATTGATTGATTGAGTTTAAGAGGGTTTTGTGGAATAATAAGGGGGTATAATGCGGTTCACTCCCCTCATACCAGCAAGTAAATCCAAATCTGGTACATCTGATAAAAATAATTTTGATTGGAAACACTATTTTTGAGAAAAAGGTAGAGGCATACGCCATGCAACAGAGTGGAAAAATACCAGGCCAGGTCCCAAAGCGAGGACTCCTGGAGGGCCATCAAGGTACTGTAGAATGTAATATGGTTCGTGGTATCACAAAGAACTACAACAAGCATTGGCATAGCCAATAGGTCTCGCCTTTGGGACCTTATAAGTGTTTAGCCATGCAACAGTTGCGTAACTAAATACTTATAAGGTCCCAAAAGCAAGACCTATTGGCTATGCAAAGAGGCCGTTCGGCCGAAAGTGAAAGTAATCGCGGTAAAACGCGGCGCGCGCGCCCGCGCACATGCACTGTAGCTCTAGGCTGGCCTGGTAGCACTTTTTGGAGCCCTTTCAATAAGTCTCGCCAGACCAGCGCATGCGCTGGGTCAGGCGAGACCTAAAAAGGAGACATTTCTGCTGTTCCTCTAATAAAGAGAAGGAAGAGTCACGAAAGAAGGATGGATCCAACTAAGTCCACCATGTGTCTATAGTTGGTAATCCATTTGTTGGATAATAATGCCCTCACACACCCTTCAGGTGTCATGCTTCATCATATGGGCTGCTCTTCGTCGGGCCGGTGGTACAATGCCTAACGGGCTCCCTTTAAAAGGGGCTCTTTGGCGGAGATCTTCTATCCAACTGCCGTATGGTGAAGTGCGGGTGTGGGGGCCTAAATGGTGTAGATGTGAAAAAGTGATGTAAAACCGGACTCGGTGGAGAGGGTAGGTCACATAGAACAGCGTGAGGTATGAAAACTCCTACTTACTGAGGAACTTTGCTCATGTTCAATCCACCGAGCACTGTTGTGGTCTGGACCTTTACTGAATAGGGTAGCTCCAGACAATAACAGGTATTTTAGTCAAGAGACACTGACTTGCTATATACTTTATAACCAAGAAGATTTTAGTTATAGCTTTCTTTTTGTAGATAGTTTTTTCTCCTAGGTCCTGAAGAATCGCGAGTGTACTAACTCTATGCGAGAAACATGTTGACCATTAATTATTAATACAGGCCACTCTTACATGAAACATTATACTCTGTTCAGTGCTATACACACACGTTTTTAATCAGGGAAGGAGGCCCTTAGAATAAAATTGATTCCTATTAGGCACTTCCAACCCTGTTTTACATCACTTTTTCACATCTACACCATTTAGGCCCCCACACCCGCACTTCACCATACGGCAGTTGGATAGAAGATATCCGCCAAAGAGCCCCTTTTAAAGGGAGCCCGTTAGGCATTGCACTGCCGGCCCGACGAGGAGCAGCCCATATGATGAAGCATGACACCTGAAAGGTGTGTGAGGGCATTATTATCCAACAAATGGATTACCAATCATAGACAAATGGTGGACTTAGTTGGATCCATCCTTCTTTCGTGACTCTTCCTTCTCTTTATTAGAGGAACAGCAGAAATTTCTCCTTTTTGTAATTCCTATCATTGGGGCACTTTTTCTTGCTGGACCTCCCACTCCTCCGTGAGTGGAAAAAGCCCCTTCTGTCCCTCCCTTTGTAGTTCATCACAAAGAACTAAACACGATATTCGTTATTCATCTTTGAGAATGTCACTTTGTAATGCATTGTTCGTGCTGTAATAAAAACGAAAGTGTAAAAGTAGACGAGCAACTATTGTATTTATTTCCTTGTAACAAACCTCTTCGAGGCTGAGTCAGCCCTAAGTCTGGAAAGAATTCAGAGAGACATTTCCTGCTGATAGGCAGAGCCAACCAGACTCTTCTGGGAGGGTTTAAATATATTGTCGGCCACAGTCCTGAACACTGAGGGCATGCAGAGGAGTGAAGCCTTTTCTGCTCATGAGCAAGAAAGTCAGAAAGATTGAAGGATTTTGCCCTGCTAGAGAGGAAAGCTGCTGAATGCCCTTCCTGGAGATATCCCAGTCGAGGAGGAGCGCCATACTTCCAGAAGGAACAGTTTAGGAGAACCCTCAGGGTACCTGTCATTTGGGGATTACATTATTCTTCTGTATTACACCTGGGTTCCTATCTCAGTCATCACATGTCTCCGGTACACCAGTGGGATGCACAGTGTTTGCTAAATTAAAGCAACATAGAAAACCATGCGAAGACAACATAGAACGTGTTTTTGATGCAAAGACCTTTTTTTCTACTAAGGATGTGGAAATAACTAAGCCATCTCCCCTGGCCATGGCCAAGGGAACCACCAAGCCATATGAAGTGGACTTGTGAGTACTGTCACCATGGGGCACATTTGCGAGAGAAGTGGCAGAGCGCGGCGTTAGCCTCCGTGGCTTAACACCACGCTCCGCCACTTCTAAAACACAGGGTTCATCGTATTTGCAACAATATGGTGCCGCCCTGCGTTTCCCCCTGCGCTGGTGCTGATTTCGCTGCCTAGCCCCAACGCAGGCACCCGTGCATCATAGTGCAAAGTTGTCTGCGTTGCAGGGGAATGATTGTCTATTTTTTGACGACCAACTATCCATGAAAAATCATGTGGTTAAGACCTCTTCCACTTGTATCACTATCATTAAGTGGTTGCGTAAGATCATTTGGATGCTCCCTCAGGATACTCAGAAAACCGTGGTCCAGGCCTTAATCACCTCCAGACTGGACTACGGGAACATTCTTCTCCTGGGAGCTTGTAAAGAGGTGACTCGTAAATTACAAACAGTCCAGAACATGGCAGCGCGTCTGCTCTGTAAACTACCCAATACATCCTCTACTTCCAACTCTTTACGCACTCTGCACTGGCTCCGTATCGAAAGCCGGACTAAATTCAAGGCCCTCTGCTTCATGCATAGAATAAATGCTGGTTCTGCCCCGTCCTATCTTAACTCCTTGGTACAGCACTACTGCCCCCCCCGTACTCTGCGATCATCTAATCAGCATTTGTTTTCGGTCCCTAGAATCAAAAGATCCAGAGTGGGTGGCCGTTCCTTCGCTTGGTTGGCCCCTTCACTCTGGAACTCTCTTCCTTTCCGGTTGCGTACTGAACCCTGCTACCTTAAGTTTCGTAGACAGGTAAAAAACTGGCTATTCAATATGTAACAGCTTCCTCCTGACTTTTCCCTTTTCAGTTGGTCTCTAGCGCCGGGAAACCTATGGGTAGCTGAGCGCTTTACAAACTTAAATATAATAATATAATAATAATAATAATATGTGCAGGAAGGTGTCTCTTCCTGCATATAAACAATCAGTAATGGCGCTTTTTAACTTCTGTGTATGCTACTTAATGCGGCACACATAGAAGCTGGCAAAATGTAATTTTTTTCAGTGATTGTTTATGTTTAGGAAGGGTCACCTTCCTGCACATAAACAATCAATGGCGTTTTGCTGTTTCTATGTGTGCTGCACAATGCAGCACACATGGAAACAGCAAAAATGAGGAGAAATAAAGCCTCTTATTTACGCCACCCTTGTAAATAGGGGGCAGCGTCAAAATCAATGGGTGTTGTGGTGGAACGCCCACCGCAATACCCATTGCCCTCCCCTTTCACGCTAACTATAATGTGAAATGGTGCCTTATTTACAAGGCAGCGTTAGGCCACGTTAAGTGGCTTAACGCTACCTTGTGAATAAAGCAAGCCCCTGTCGCCACCACAACATCTGAAAAAGTGAGGTTGTGGTGGCGATAGGGGCTTGTAAATATGCCCCCAGTTACTTTGTGGCACATGTTGGGGCAGCCACTGGTGTTTAGTGCGTCCCTCAGCCAATATAATTAAACAGAGGCTAAATTAGCTAAATTCAATGTTTGTGGGTCTCTCTAATCCCATGCAGTCCATGATCAGCACTGGATGCTGCTACAATCTGATGTTCATTAGGCAAAAATTGTAGTAATAAGTCTTTGCAGAGTGCACTTCAGAAAAATGTGACCCAACCACAAAATATCAAGACTTCGAACAGAGATAGGGGAGTTCTTTTGCTTGTTATATGCACTCTCACACAGCGAAGAAACACATCTTCCTTCTGACAATTTATGTTTGTCCTAAAGATGAAATATCAGGAAATTAACTCACAACAGAAGGTTCGATCCTCTAGGCATATCCCTAAATCCTTATCCTCTCTACTGGTCACTGTAGCTCAGATTTATCTGACTGGGCAGGGGTAGTGCACGCACCCAATTTGGACCGCTTACCTATAGGAGCTCTGGGGGTGCCAATATAGCCGTAGAGCCCGCCGTAGCAGGCTCTACCGGCCATTAAAGGCCCGCTCCAGCATTAAAGGCTCGAGGCGAAGGCTATTAGAACATTCCTCCCCTAGAGGGCAGAATGTTCTAATTTGTAAAAACAAATGCCTCTTGGAGCCCTAGGGTATTTAAATCCCCTTGGGCTCCGAGAGGGCTTTGTTCACAGCAACAGTTGTGAACAAAGTCAAACATTGGAATGTTGGAGCTCCGGGCTCCTACCAGCCATTAGAAGCCAGGAGCACTCCATTGTTTTCAATGGAGCCCTCAACATTCCAATGTTCTAATAAATCATCAATGACTACTTTGGGCTTAGGGCACCAAAACCTCTTGGCGTCAATGGCCCTAGAGAGGATGACAAGTAAGAGTTCTGCTTCTGAGCCACAAGAAACCCAAAGAGGAAAGTCACAGCTATAGTGGGATGGCGTGGCTGAACCTCCACCCGTGCAATCTTCTTGTGTAGATCCTTGGTTCACTTGGCTTCTCCCTGTCTTTTAGAGTCTATGCAGTGTCCATGGCTCTCTCCCGGGGTATTGTTTAAAAGACATTCAAAACGTCTCCATGTGTCTCTCTTTCTGGCACTCTATTCTTAGATACAGGGTCTTGGGCACTTGTGGTGTTGGGCGAGGGGTTGGGTTCTAGCAGCTTTCTTGCACTCTTTGGGTGCTTCATGTAAGGGCTGAAGGATGCAACAGACACTAGTCCCCAACAAAGAGGTGGGGGTGTTGTTGTCCCCCAGATAAAAACATGAAGTTAGGGAACAGAGCACTTATGGAGCTGTACAACTCCTATTTCCAGTTTTGTGAGACTAAAGCTTCTCTCAGTTAGTTGCATGTAGTCAGCGAGTTGTAGGTTTACTTACTGTGAAAGTCCCTGTATCTTTCACTGGTGCAGTGGGTATGAATGCCTTGCTACAGTGAGAGATAGTCTGATAACTGATGAACACCATCAGGTGTTTCTCAAGGAGAAGCCCTGAGTTTTCTGGCCTTCACGGCTTTCCAAGGAGCATAAGATAGATGATAGGATTGGGCGGTGTTCTCTTGGGGAGATAGGGAGTGTCCTGCTAAGTATGTCTTCAATTTTTCCCTGTATCCTTGTTTTTCTTTAAAATGCTATTGACTAGTGAGCTTGAAAAAGGCTGACAGGATGCAGGGGACCTTGTTTAGAGTATGATAACCAGCCAGTCGAACGAGGTTGTGGCCTCTGCCGCCCTGGCAGAAGATTGCAGCCATCTTGAGAGATCCCGGCCAAGGAATAGGGATCTCCGTGCCTTTAGCAGTTGCTGCAGCTAGGCTGAAAGTACTGAAGCTTTGCTAAGCGGGTGCCATGTGGCTTTGCCATATTGAAAGCAGCTATTCTGCAAAGTTGTGGGTGAACAGGAAACCCAAGCTGCACCAGTAAACACTAGATCTCCATGCCCGGCTCTTGGTGTAGACCTTACTGAAGCAGCTACTGGCTCTGTCTTGTCTAAATAGTGCACGAGTGCTAGAAAAAGACATATCATTTTAGAGTTCTGTTGCAGTTGTGCTGTTGTGTAGTTATAGCCTTGCTGTAGAAGTGCAGAGTTGGAGGTAAAGTGCTGTAGTGTACTTTAATGTGTTGTATTATTTTGTGGTGATGGGTGCATCTAAAGGTGTTGTGTATGCTACGGTTGTACGACGCGACAATGCAGGTAAAGACATTGTCTGCCATTACCACGCATGTTTTTACCACAAACATACCTTTACAATGCATGCCATTACCACGCATTGTTTTTATATATAAAACCAATGTATTTGTAGGGGGAGACCCCCCCAACTTACCTTAACTGTGTGGTAAAGGCATGCGTTGTAAAGGCATGCATGTGGTAAAAATATGTGTGCTATAAAATGCATGGTAAAGACACAGCGAGGTAAAAAAAAACTCGTTGTAAAGGCCGTTTCCCGTATGCTACTGACAGGTACAGTGGCAGCAGGGCCCGGGCGCTTCAGGTCTCTCCCTTAAGAGTAATGCCCACCTGCACTTTGTAATGGTACAGCTGATGCGCAGAGGCACACAGAGCAGGCAACGAGCAGGGGTGCTCTGTTTTTCTTTGGTAGCTGCCATGGACAGCTCTTGGCTTTCTTGGCCTCTTATATACTCACAAATGCAATAGTACTGGTTATAACTTAACAAGGTCAAACCTCGAAGCTGCTTAAAGTATTACATTACAGATGTTACATGTAAAAAAAAGGTTGACTACAGGATGAAAGGGTGATGCACTTTTTTGCTGAACTTGCACTAATGTTCTTGCTTAGGCATAGTTGAGGGTGACAGGGTGCCAAAGTCCAGCAGGAAAAAATAGATTAGGAGCAGTTTAGCAGTTGATGGAAAACTGAAATAAGAGTCAGTTGGTGAACCTGAAGATAAAGTAATGAATGCACTTTGCATGGGGACGGGAGGGAATCCTTTTCTGTTACCATCAGTAAATGACTGACTTGTGACAGTTCCAAGAAAGAACCTCCCAGTGGAACCAGTTGACTGCTGCATTCAGCGGCACTGAACCTAAGGGCCTGATTACAAGTGGGTCAGTTAATTCCGAACCGTGCCTAAACGTGTGATTACGCATACGACAGAATTACAAGTATGAAGGTATTTAACGCATCCAATAATTATCGGATGTGTAGGAATTACAAATTTGAAGGTATTTAACGCATCTAATAATTATCAGTTGTGTTAAATAATTCAACCTTTGTTGAATTTTGGCAGGTCAAACCTACTGAAATTTAATGGGGGAAAAGCATATGGTATTTACTGTATCATGTGAATTTTGATGCGTTAAACACCAAAATCCTCGTTATTCCCCACATACTCGCAATAGGTGCTACTTAATGTACCCGATAAATAAAGTACCCGTGGTATGGTTATTTATCAGGTAAGATAAATAGCACCTACACTCGTAATCAGGCCCTTAGTTTATAGGTTTTGGTTTCTAGACCCTAAATGATTCTATGCTTTGAACTTATTGGCATTCACTTTAAAGGAGATGTGCTGTGTGACTAGTGAGTGGTATTGCTCTTTTGTGTCAGACTACAGTTCTGTGATCAGTGTGCACCTGTTTCTATTCTCTGAATACATTTATGTGGACAAGTCTCTTTGGGTTCTGTTACAAAAACTGGCCCATGAATATTAGAATGGCATCCGGACAGTGCAAACATATTTGGTGCCCTGTGCCAAGCAAAATTTCGAAGCTCCACTTCCCTGACAATGGGGCCATAGTTCATGCTTCTTGGGTCAGTAGCGGCCACACCTTGCTGGTGACACCATAAGAGGCCTACATAGAGCCGAGCCAAGATGCACAAGGCAGCGTCTGTGACTTCTGTTGAACCAGGATGCAAGTTCCTCCTTCCAGCATATCCAGAGTTCACCTTTTCGACATCCCCCGCCACAGTCACATCACTGCCCACCTGAGAGACCTGCACTGGCTCCCCGTCAACAAGAGGATCACCGTCAAGCTCCTCACCCACACTCACAAAGCACTCCATGACACCGGACCAACATACCTCAACAAACGACTCACCTTCTGCACTCCCAACCGCCAGCTTCGCTCCGCTGACCTTGCCTTCGCCACCGTTCCACGAATCCACCGAACGACCACCGGCGGCAGATCCTTCTCCAACCTTGCCGCCAAGACATGGAACACCCTCCCCATCCACCTGCGACAGACCCAGGACCTGCTGACCTTCAGGAGACTTCTCAAGACCTGGCTGTTCGAGCAGTAGCAGCTCCCCACCCCTTAGCGCCTTGAGACCCTCATGGGTGAGTAGTGCGCTCTACAAATGCTTGATTGATTGAGTATGTTCTGCACACCAGTTGAAAGGAAGATGACCAGAGGAAGAATCAGTGGCTCTCCCCCTTTTATGGGGAAGGACTTTTCTCCTGCTGATGGTAAGAATGTCTGCTGCTAAAGGACCATGGTGGCAGCCTGCCTAGTGTGGAGAGAACCTTCTTCTGCAGCCAGAAGGCAAGTTCAGATGAATCTCTTTTGACAAGCGTGGAGAAGTCAAGATGGAGACCTTCCAACTGCTACTTCTCTGACCTGCCTGCATCTTTGAAGCTGTCGAGATTCAGCATGTTTCATGCACAACGATCGCGGGAGGCAGGTACACTTGAAGCCACTATCACTAAATCCTGTTTTGTGGTTTATCGTCAGAAGACATAACCCTGAATTCAGTGGCACTGCAAGGGTGCCATGGACCCTGGTTCAGGCAATGAGAATATCCCCTTTGACTGCTGTTGGTGTAGTAAAATCAGCAATTGTCAGGGTTCAATGAGCCCTTTAGAGCTCTGAGGCCGGGTACCACTGTATTTTCTGCACCAATGGTAGCGACGCCCCTGCCTGAACTGTCAAATCCTATTCGGGGCAAAGCAATCTTGAATCGCCCAATCCTGTTTTCTGCCCGATGATTGTGAGAAAGCAAAAGACACACAATGGCCAGGTTTAAACTGGGGTGGCATGGTGAGCAAAAGAATGATGGATTTAACCCAGATCTCTTGACTGGGGGTGAATGTATTGATTGGTTCTGCATTCCGTCCATCAATTGTGTGTCTTTTGCTTTCTCGCCCTAAGTGCGCCGGGTATGCCCAGACGTGGGTCCCGGGCTCAACTGTGCTACTGGATTCAAGCTATCCTGGATGAAGAGGGGTGAAACCCCGAAACCGGTCCTAGGATGCTTGTTTCCGGTCCAGGGAGGACCTGGCTTGGCAGTTTGGGATGGACTGTTCCCATGAGGCGCAGGGCCAAGACTGATTTGCATATGGATAGGTCTAAACTGGGGTGGCATGGTGAGCAAAAGAATGATGGGTTTAACCCAGATCTCTTGACTGGGGGTGAATGTATTGATTGGTTCTGCATTCCATCCATCAATTGTGTGTCTTTTGATGATTGTGAGAGGCTTGAACCCTGAATCGCCCAATCCTGTCCTGTGCCTGATGATCATGAGAGGCCTTAACCCTGAATCACCCAATCCTGGTCTATGCCTGATGATCTCAAGAGGCCTTAATCCTTATTCACCCAATCCTAGTCTATGTCCGATGATCGTGGGAGGTCTTAATCTTCAATTTCCCAATCCTGGTCTATGTCTGATGATCATGAGAGGTTTTAACCCAGAATCACCCAATCCTGGTTTATACCCGATGATCCCGAGAGGCCTTAACCCAGAATCGCCCGATCCTGTTCCTAGGCCAATGATCCTGAGAGTCCCTTGTGACATGTGTTAAAATAGGTACATTCCTGTGCTCAGAAGCAGTCTAGCATGTTTCTGAGATGAGCATGAGGCGCCCTTCCTGTTTTCAGAGTATTGCCTCGTCAGAAGGAGGCAGAGTGTAAAAATGATTTATACACAGAGGTTTGTTTCCTAATACTCTTTGAGACGTCACTCTCTGACTGACGTCTGGAGTGGAGCCTCACTAAACCAACAATCTTGGTTTCTCAGACATGTAGGGCGGGTTGTGCCCAAGAAACATCAATATTTAGTCAGATAGAATGCCACGCCCACTGACCAACGAAACAAACATATTTAGAAGGCATGTGAGGTGTGCTCTGCTGGTTAAGCTAGGAAGGGAAATGCGCTCTGCGCCCATCCAGAGGTGGCATGGAATAGCTGCTTGGACTGGATTGTTACTATTGGAGGAGGACAAAGACTGACTTGGCACAGGAAGAGGTCTGGATTTAGGCCCGAAGGATTACCAGGGGCTGAGATCAACTCCAGCATCCCACCCATCACTTTTTTATTTTTTCTAGATATAAACAAGACTAGGCAGCTTTGGGATTCGGCATTTCCGGCATTGGGTAGCACAGAGGGCTTTTAAGGAGAAACTGGGGGACTTATTTTCTTATAAATTATGTACTGAGGCTCTCGCCGCTAGACCCTGAAGGGTTTGAATAGTACATCAGGTGACATAATTATGGAAATTACCTCTGTAGAACAGCCAGTGTGATTCCACCTGTGTCTGTTTACATCGGCCAAACACAGATGAGTCACGTTAACGTGGCTGCGTGTACACGTGAAGTTAATGAGGTATTGGGAACGCGCGCGTGCCCTATTCAAAACGCGCCGCCTATGCCCCGAGAACTTGTTTGCATCTTCCCACCACCTCCAGGACTCTTCCAGAGCAGGCGGCATGTTTGTGTTGCGAAACGAGTCTTGTGTGTTTTTATTATGTTGTTATGCTGCAGTAAAAACAGTTGTCGCTCGCGCCAACACCCACCCGGGAAAGGCGCCCGGGTGGTGTTACCTGGAAGAGGGTAGAACGTTTTCAAATTGCAAACCAGGCCTCCTAGCGCCACTTAAGCTCTGCTCTCTGCTCTGAGACTCGTTTCACCACAAGTGCACAATTCGAAGCGCACTGTGACTAAAACAATGTAGACATTTTTAGGGCACTATCTTAGTTGAGTTGAAATTAGTTGTATTTTATTTGGCACTAATAAGTGTTCCATATTACGTAAACGAGAACGCCCCCCCCCCCCACACACACACACACACTCCCCCCCCCCCCTCCTCCTCTCAACCATCCCAAAACACGCCTCTCCACATTATCGGACCCTAGGGAGCCCGCTACACTGTGGGTATGGCGCTTGGTTGGACGGGTGTTGCACTTGCTGTGAACATTTGTGGGAGGCGTTGTGGTGTCGCGCGTGACTGACCATAGGTGTGCTTTTATTGTGTCTTTGGACACAGCACTTAGCGCTGCGAAAAGTGATGCCATAATTGAGAGATGGTGCGAATTCAATCGGCTTTATTTATTTATTCAGCCGGTCCTATATGCCGAGTTTATTCTGATTCAGTTTCATAGTGCAGTGTTTCAGGGCTCACTTTATTTCTGGCAAGGACACGGCACGTTAATGCAGAGCCGCCGACAGGGTGTGAAGAGACTGAAATATATCTGTAAATCCGCCCAGAAGCTTCTAATGCATACTCATAGCAGCAACACTGCAAACCACTCCGCTAGTACAGCGTCCGTGAGAGTTTCATAGTACAGTGTCTCAGTGCCCCCTCAGAAACTCGTCACGCGGTATCCCAGTTCACTCCTAAATCAACGTCATGGCACAACATACCAGGAGCTTCCTTGCACAATACAGTATCTCAGTTCGCCCCATAGCAGCGTGAAGACTGCAATTTACCAATGAGCCCGTCAGAAGCTTCATGTCTCAATATATCAGTGCAGTGCTCCCTCAAAGTATCATTCATAACAGCACAGTATATCGCGTGCCCTCAGGGCCGCACAACAGTACCCTCCTCCCTCAGTGAACCATTATTTCATGACTACTACATGCTCCCAGAGCTACAGTACAGCACCATAAAAGCACACTGCCTCAGTGCATCTTCATAGCATCATAACAGTACAGTATCTGAGTGCAGCCTCGTGGCACCACACAGCACACTCATAGCATCATAACAGCACTCTATCTCCCTGCACCCTTATTGCATCTTAACAGCACAGCTTCCGAGTGCAGCCTCGTGGCAGCACACTACCACACAGCACACTCATAGCGTCATAACAGCACACCACACCATCCCAGTGCACTCCTGTGACACGACCGACAACAGCACGCTGCCTCAGTGCACCGTGATAGCATCATAACAGCACTCTGTCTGCTTCTTAACTGCACAATATATCAGTGCAGCATAACATCACACTATATCAGTGCACCCTTATAGCATATGAACTGCACAATATATCCGTGCACCCCCATGGCAGAATAACAACACATTATATCAGTGCCCCCTGATACCATCTGAACTGCACAATATATCAGTGCACTGTTTGAGCATCTTGACAGCACACTACCTCACTGCACCCTCACAGCATATTACCTGCACAATATATCCGTGTACCCCATGGCAGAATAACAGCACATTATATCAGTGCTCTCTGATAGCATCTGAACTGCACAATATATCAGTGCACTCTTTGAGCATCTTGACAGCACACTACCTCACTGCACCCTCACAGCATATTACCTGCACAATATATCAGTGCGCCCTCATGGCAGCATAACATCACACTATATACCAGTGCACCCTCTTAGAGCATCATTACAGAGACTGTCTCAGAGCACGCTCATGGTAGCACACTGTCTGCCTAAGTTGGTGATGATTCTTTGAGATCCATCATATTTTAAGGTACCTGAAGAACATAGACCCTCTTGCACGCGCTTCATCATATTGTCACAATTGTGGTAGTCATCCGCGTTGTTTAGGTTCTCTGTATTATTTCCTATAATTCAAGTAATTGACGATAAAGAAGGTGTTTCCCGATTTTTATACACTTGGAGATGTGAATGTTGTGGATGTTGGTTTAATCTGGAGGAACCAACTCATAAGAATGTTTGACTGGAATGTGAAGTTAAGTTGTACGCATATTGATTGCCACATTTTTTGTGGGTGGAAGGTAAAGATTTAACCGTCTTCTTAGTTTTCACTTTTGGCAAAAACATGTTTTTTTTATTTATTGTGATTAGATTGGATATGATGGTTTTTTAAAGAGCTTTGCTATACTAATAGATTAGGATTTAAATTAAATGTAAATTTGTAATTTACATTTGGTTGTTTAGCTTTAATCTCTCTCCCATTTCTGTAATATTGTTTTTTTATATGAAGTACATTTTGGGATGTTTCAGTAATAAACTGTGAATGATTTTTTTAGGAATGTATTGGTTCAATGTATCTGTTATGCTGTATTTCCAAACATTGCAACTATCGCATTATGATGTATCATGTCTGTGATGATTATTACAGACATTGTATTGTTTTTATTTATGATAATGTTGTTTTACGTTCTATCTTTTTACAGCCTTGAAAAAGCAACAGGAGTGACGAAACACGTGTTTGCTATTTTGGCGCAAGAAACTGATGCTAATTTCATTGAATTGTTTTGCTATATTGCTAACAACTGTTATACGTGAATTGGACTTTGCTATCCGTACAAATTAGTAAAAATTAGTTCATACTGTAAGTTATGGTTGAGAGAAATAAGGATATTCTCAATAAATAATTATTTGCTTATGCTAAGGTTACTGTATCTTTGAATTCATTTTAGGTGCCTCTTTTTATCTACTGATTTCCGACCTTAAAAGCTTCGTAGCAGGGCACTATCTCAGTGCACTCTCATATATATTAACTGTACTGTTTATCAGTGCACCCTCTGGATAGTAAATCTGTCCCACAGTGTGCCTACACGGTGTCGTCGTAACATTAGACTATCTCAACGCACTCTTTTAGCATCATCACTGCACAATATATCAGTCACAGCATCATAACAGCACCGAATATCAGGGCACCCTCTTTGCCTAACAATAGCATAATATATCCGCGTCCTCTCATGCCATCATAATGGCACAGCACATAGCTCAGTCCTCATGGCATCATAATGGCACATAGCTCAGTCCTCTCATGGCATCATAATGGCACAGCACATAGCTCAGTCCTCTCATGGCATCATAAAGGCACATAGCTCGGTCCACTCATGGTGTCATAACGGCACATAGCTCAGTCCTCTCATGGCAACATAACGGCACATAGCTCAGTCCTCTCATGGCATCATAATGGCACATAGCTCGGTCCTCTCATGGCATCATAATGGCACATAGCTCAGTCCTCTCATGGCATCATAATGGCACAGCACATAGCTCAGTCCTCTCATGGCATCATATTGGTACATAGCTCAGTCCTCTCATTGCATCATAATGGCACAGCACATAGCTCAGTCCTCTCATGGCATCATAATGGCACAGCACATAGCTCAGTCCTCTCATGGCATCATAATGGCACAGCACATAGCTCAGTCCTCTCATTGCATCATAATGGTACATAGCTCAGTCCTCTCATGGCATCATAACGGCACATAGCTCAGTCCTCTCATGGCATCATAATGGCACAGCACATAGCTCAGTCCTCTCAAGGCATCATAACGGCACATAGCTCGGTCCTCTCATGGCATCATAATGGCACATAGCTCAGTCCTCTCATGGCATCATAATGGCACAGCACATAGCTCAGTCCTCTCATGGCATCATAATAGCAAATAGCTCAGTCCTCTCATGGCATCATAATGGCACATAGCTCAGTCCTCTCATGGCATCATAATGGCACAGCACATAGCTCAGTCCTCTCATGGCATCATATTGGTACATAGCTCAGTCCTCTCATTGCATCATAATGGCACAGCACATAGCTCAGTCCTCTCATGGCATCATAATGGCACAGCACATAGCTCAGTCCTCTCATGGCATCATAATGGCACATAGCTCAGTCCTCTCATGGCATCATAATGGCACAGCACATAGCTCAGTCCTCTCATGGCATCATAATGGCACAGCACATAGCTCAGTTCTCTCATGGCATCATAACGGCACATAGCTCAGTCCTCTCATGGCATCATAATGGCACAGCACATAGCTCAGTCCTCTCATGGCATCATAACGGCACATAGCTCAGTCCTCTCATGGCATCATAATGGCACATAGCTCAGTCCTCTCATGGCATCATAACGGCACATAGCTCAGTCCTCTCACGGCATCATAATGGAACATAGCTCAGTCCTCTCATGGCATCATAATGGCACAGCACATAGCTCAGTCCTCTCATGGCATCATAACGGCACATAGCTCAGTCCTCTCATGGCATCATAATGGCACAGCACATAGCTCAGTCCTCTCATGGTGTCATAATGGCACATAGCTCAGTCCTCTCATGGCATCATAACGGCACAGAGCTCAGTCCTCTCATGGCATCATAATAGCACAGCACATAGCTCAGTCCTCTCATCGCATCATAATGGCACATAGCTCAGTCCTCTAATGGCATCATAATGGCACATAGCTCAGTCCTCTCATGGCATCATAATGGCACAGCACATAGCTCAGTCCTCTCATGGTGTCATAATGGCACATAGCTCAGTCCTCTCATGGCATCATAATGGCACATAGCTCAGTCCTCTCATGGCATCATAATGGCACAGCACATAGCTCAGTCCTCTCATGGTGTCATAATGGCACATAGCTCAGTCCTCTCATGGCATCATAATGGCACAGCACATAGCTCAGTCCTCTCATGGTGTCATAATGGCACATAGCTCAGTCCTCTCATGGCATCATAATGGCACATAGCTCAGTCCTCTCATGGCATCATAATGGCTCATAGCTCAGCGTACCGTGGTTGCCTAATATCAGCACAACACCTCAGTGCACACCATAGCCGAATCATGAATGTAATTTATGTCAAATTGTCAGTACACTTTTCTATCATCATAATTGAACAATACAACGGAGGAAGGTCGAGGCGCACTATTTCGGTGTAACCACACAATACCACCATCGCATCTAAGTGCATCCTTACACAATCAAAACCCCACACTTTCTCATTGTGCTCTCACTGAAGCATCAAAGTACAATACCTGGATGTCTCCTCGTAGGATCGTGCTTCTTTCCAGGTGCCCTGGTCCAAATATCTGCGCAAGGCCTGGTCAGTTTCCAGGTCTCCCTGTCACAGCTCCCATGTGCCGAGGATCACATCACTCCGAAGGAGGCAGGCCACTGTGCGTCTGAAGACGTGTAATCATTAACCAGTAACCGAGAAACAACTGCCGAGGAGGATGGCTTCACACTGCCCTTGCTGCTCCGTAACTTTGCCTCGAACCTACCGCAACGTGGAAGCGGCGACGGGGGCAGGGACCCCCGTTTTTGGGACGCGTAGACCCCGCACGTCCCCCACGCAGCAGGTGCTGGGACACCCGGGCAGAGGCGATCACTGCACACACACCGAGGAGGATGTGCGGCTTGGCAGGTAACCCGAGTGCAGGTAAGAGAAGCCGTGGCCCCGCCCACTGCCCTGCCAGAGAGTCTCTCATCCCCATCGAATGTTGAATTTTAACCACTTCCAGCCCGCGCCTCGAAGCAGTGCAAGGGGAGAGCTGCTACAAACTCCAGGGGCCGCTTCACATACACACTGCGCAGGTCACAGAATATGCACCGGTTACCAGAAAGTTTGTCACCAACGTTTTCACAGACTGACCCGTACAAAAGGGCCCCCTTGCTCTGTTTGGGCAGTGCAAAGTCTGCGCTGGTCACTCAGTGTAAACGCAGATGCAAGTCTGCTCGGATATTGGCGATTAATAGCTCTGTCACTGGTCAATATTTTGCCACCAAATATTTAACTAGTCCTATACTCAGTGCTTCTCGCAGCTTGGCTTAAGAGCGAGAATGTTTTACGGCATGGGCAAAGTAAGCAATTGCCCAAAGCCCCCACTTCTTTCATGTGACCCCCTAAAAAGGAGACCTTTCTCTCTATTTACCCCTGTCTTTTCTATTTGTATACATTACATTCTCTCTCTCTGTGCTTACCTTTACCTCTGACTAATAATGTCTCTATCCAGTGTCATCTTAAGGATTTTTTGGATCCCTGGACAAGACATATTTTTCAACTAGTTTTGTGTTATTCCTTTTCTGAAAGTTTAACATATAATTCCATAAAGTTTGGCATCATGCGTGTTTGGATTAGTGGGAAATGCGTACTAAAATTCGAAGTTGTTCTGAACAGTGGGGCCCAAAATATGTCTTGCCCAGGAGCTCAAAAATCCTTAAAATGACACTACTTGGGGAGAAGGATTTAAAAAGAAAACCAATGCCAAGATATTGAGAAGTCAGTCTCTTACTGCAACTTTAATTGCTTCTAAACCTTTACATTTTGGGAGTAGAATCAACCCCCATGGCAAACATGAACTAGATTTTTTTATACAGCACCTCATTTCTACTTCTGGTGTTTCAAAGAAGTATAAATACTGGCAAATAGCCTTTCCTACGCAGCCAGAACTACTCAGTACCATTACAACGTGGGCAATACAATGAACGCGCTGTTACCACGTGTTCCATAACCATGCGTTCCATTACCATGCAAGTCGTTACAACGACTTGCAGTAGGGAACGTGTTGTTGGATTTTAAATACAGCACCTTCCCTACTGATGCACAGATTGGAGTGGTAATATATATGATTCCAAAGTCCAGCGCTTCCCTAAGGCAAGTCATTGTAACAACTTGTGTGGTAATGGAACACATGATACAACGCGTTCAGTGTATTGCCAGCGTTGTAATGGCATGCATTGTAAAAGCATGAGGAATTTAGCACTTAGAGACCTGAAGGTGACAATGCACTTTATAAATGGCAATTACAATTGTGTCATGCATCCATATATAACAAGTTCCCCTATCTACCAAATTTCCCTACCTCGGATGGAGGCCAGGTTTCTCTTGCCAAGATTCAACGTTGTGACCTGCTGATCACACAAGGATCCCGGTGTATTATCAATGAGACAAGGGAGTTCTGCATGAAAAATTATAGTGATCGGTGGTGCTTGTGGAGCGAATGGCTGCTCTGTGTGGTGATCAGCCTTGCGCTTTGAAGCGCAGGTGACTCATCAGTGTCTAGCGTTGGATTTGTTATTGAGTTACACCCTCCAATAAAATTGCTATACTTAGACAGTCGCACAGGTGTCAGATGTGTAAGATGTGTGCTTTCGTGCAAAGCAAGCGTTACATGTACTTATATTCGTCAATGTACTGCACAACTTCTTACCTGTGCTCAGTTTCACTAGCCGTTAGGTTATCACTCGAACCCAGATCAGCTACTTCAGTAGATCTCACATTTTGTGACAAAACATATTGCAGCATATTTACCAAAAACATGTCGCTCTGACATTTCTAAAACTCAAGGATGCACCATATTCACAAGAATACGGTGCACCACTGAGTTTGCCCTAGCGCTGGTGCAAAAAAAGCTGCCTAGCGCCAGTGCAGGCACCCTGTCACCATGTTGCAAGGGTGCCTGCGCTGCAGGAGTGATTGTTTATGTGCAGGAAGGGACACCTTCCTGCACATAAACAATCATTCACGGTGATTTGCTCTTTCTATGTGTGCTGAAGAATGTAGCACACATAGAAAGAGAAAACAAGCATTGACATAGTCAATAGGTCTCGCCTTGGGGACCTTATAAGTGTTTAGAAATGCAGGTCATTATGCCCCACTGGCTGGGAACATCGACAAAGTGAACTGATCGATGAGCTCTGCGAGAAATGGCATGGATGAGAGCGATGTGTTCGCGGGGAAATATTAAGACGAGGAAGGCCCTGGGCTCAGCGTGAAAGGATGAGAGCGGTGTGTTGTCAGTGACATTTCAGGATGCGCAGAGCAGTGGAATCAGCGTGAAAGGAAAGGTGACCGGGTGAGAGGGATTGGCTTTTGTGTGAAAAGTGAGAGGAAAGAGAAGCTGCTAGGTGAAGCGGAGACCCGTGGGATCTGGGTGAACGGGCAATGGAGAGCGACAGGCTCTTGGTGACAATTGAAAGGAGAGTGGATGGGGAGGGTGAAGGGCTGTGGGTGAAAGGACAGAGGAGCAATGTAAGTATGGAGGAAAGATCATTTGAGGAGTGCTATGGATTTGGTGAAAGGACGGACAAGGACGTGGAGTTGGTTCAGTATGAGGTGAGTGCGGGGTTGGGCTGTGCGAGTGAAAGGGGCTTTGCTTGCCTGTGCTGCTTGTGTTAGGGGCTGAAGGCAGTGACGATGCTCCTCGCGAGGACAGGACTGCCGAAGGACAGCGAACCATGAAATGGGCAGTGTGCAAGGGAGGGTGTGGAGGATGGAGAGCACCCGGAAGAGAGAGTGAAAGGGCCTTTGCTGGCCTGTGCTGCTTGTGTTAGGGGCTGTTCGCGAGTGAAGGGCTGCTAAAGGACACCCGGCCGTGAGGTGGGCATTGTGCAGAGGGATGGATGATGGGGATTACTCGATGTGTGAAGAGGAAGGTTAAGGCAGTGAAAGGGAATGATGGGCTTGCTTGCGTTCTGTGGGGCTGATATGCCTGTGGTGTGGGGAGCTGATGATGGCACCCTGGGCGGGGCTCTGCTGGCACATCATCTATCCAACAAAAGGGTATTTCTAATCGGGGGGGCTAGGATAGCCTGCACATTGTCGTGAGAGGAGGGGTGGATGGTGCCCGTGTCCGGGAACGGCAGTGAGATGAGGATGCGCGCACTCTTGGGGGAGGAAGTGCTTGTAGGTGGGAGGGTAGCATGCGTACTCAGGCAGTGTGAGGGGAGTAGAGCACACCACATACGAAGACCGAGGCGCTGGAAGGTGCGTGCGCATGTTGTGCAAGGGTATGTGTTGAGGAAGGTGAGATTTGAGCATGGGGAGGACAGCGATATCTACATAGTAGTGTCAGGTTCAGGGTATGGAAGGGTGTAGGGGCCCACATCGTGCAAGGTGAACGCGCGGGAGGGGCAAGCTCGCAGATAGATGGCATAGGAGTATTATGAGGAACAGGGCAGACTGAGGGCACTGGTGTGCACATGGCATGGAACAGTGGAATTGTCTTGGTGCCCACATGCATCGTGAGAGGTGGGGGTCACAGGAGGGGGGCAGTGCAGGTTAAGGGCGCTGATATGCACATGACATGCTCATGATGTAGATTTGTCGGGTGGAGATGACCTCATTGTGCACGAGGGGAGGCTGGTCGGACTTGCATGACAAGGGGGAGCCTGACATTCAGAAAACACTTCTCTCCCTAATAATGGGACACGGGGCTCCCAGACCCTCACTTTATAAACAAGCGTAGCATCAATCGTTGCTGGAGTCATCTATGAGAATTTTCAGGAAACGCGCGGCCGCAAAAGTGAACGTGGCCGCCAATTAACGCGAACGCAAGACAGGCAAATGGAAACAAGTGCGTGCGCGATAATTCGAAACAGATGGTGGGACATGCACCCGCCTTTGCCCAATTGCGCCCTGTCTTTTTACAAAGACGCATGCAAAGCCCAATAGAAAAAATGCTAAAAAGAAAACACACACACGAGCATGTGAAAAGTCCAGAGTGATTCCAAGAGGTCGTTTTCCTAGGGCAGCACATGCGCGCAGCGCTAGGCTCGAGCTAAAACATGGAGAAATCAATGATTTTTCCTTGTATCGTCATTCTAACGCCTGGTAAACCATGGCGTTAGAATGGCGCTGTTTTTGGCGCTGCCTCAGCCTTGTAAATCTGGGGTAGGGTCAAAAAGCAATGGGTGTTAAGGTTGAACGCCCACAGCAACACCCATTGTATGCCCCTTAGCCACAGAAGACTGCGGTGGAAAGGGACATATTTACAAGGTGGCGTTAAGCCACGTTAAGTGGCTTAGCGGCACCTTGTAAATATGGGAAACGGTGCTACGCCACCAGAGCGTAAAAAAAAAGTGAAGCTGTGGTGGCGAGAGGGGCTTGTACATATGCCCCATTGTTTTTGCGCTGATCCCACTCGACAAGTCCCCTTGAATAGGTTGACAGTTTTGTACTGCATGAGGGTCAACCTTTGGTGTAAAAAACATTTTTGAGCTAGAATGCTGATCACCGCTGCCATTGGTGCCGCTTTGTACCCTTCAGTTAATCTGGGCCCAGGTGGCAGCAGCGAGTGTTACCTCCCTGAGCCTGCTTGGTGGAAGTCAGGGTTAATCTGAAGATCCAGAGAGAACATCTCTGTTGTGCCATAATGGCAATAAAAGGGCTTGGTTTGGCGGCATGATGGTCTGCTAGCTATTAATATATCAAAACAATTTACAAACCGTCCATTAGCTAAACATTATAGCACACAATCTTTAAATATACCACAGATGCCATCCCAGCAAAGTGTTACATGACACAAAAATGTTTGTTTAACTCTCCACAGCTGGTAGGAATATGTTAAGCAAATCGTAATCTATGAGACTATTTCTTTATATGTATTTATTAGCATTTTTCATATTATACTATAACACGTACACATTCTCAAACAGAACACCCACTGTGACATTATCAGATTGCTAAAGTACAGTCTCTTACTCAACACACTCAGAAATATTAAATATATCTGATCTAAGCCAGCAGCCTGTAGTTTTCCCATAACATGCCTGTGTATGTTTGCCGCACAGTAGAGGTGGGCAAGACACAGTAGCCTGGTTCCTGATCAGCTCCAGGTCCTCGCAACCTTGAGCTCAAAACTAAGCAAGCGTTCATGGAGGCAATGTGGCTAAGTGTCTACAGGTTTCGATGATTTGCAGACATTTCGCAATGGGGCAAACATCGACACACTCTCCATACCCATTTTTGCCCTGCAGTGATCGCATTTCCCGAAGTAATCACATGCATGAAATTTATATACATGGAATTTACACCAAGTGGAGCATTTTATACATAACCAGGGTCAAAAGATAGGAGCCAAATATTGCAATAAACAACGCTTAAAAGGGAGGAAAAAGCACAGTTGTGAATAATACCATCGATATTGAATCCCATCAGCCACTATGAATAGCGCATATCATCATATGGGATTCAACCATACACACAACTCTAGTGCTAGAGACACGTGTGGTGTATGGAACCAGGGGAAGGCAATCAGGTTCACAGAATTCACAAGCCCTGGTATGGTATGATGTCGCTAACATATGATTGAAAGTGGCAAATGGTCTTGAAGCAGTGCAAAAAAACAAACAAAGTGAGTGCAAATGTTAAAAACAACTACTAGGTCAGTCCCACAATTTATTCATGACTGACCAAGTGATGTAGTTAAAAACAGTGCAGGAAGCAGTTTGAAATAATAACTGCTATTGTCCCAAAGATGGTCTACATGTTTCAGCCATAATGATTGAATAGCAATCAGGCTTTCGTCAGAACCAGATCTACAAGCTACTGCTAATTGGTGTAATAATCCAAACAAAAAAAGAAGAAAGATATGACCTACTTGAATAGAAGTATTGAAACACTCCCGAATGTACGTGGAGTGATTAGTAAATCCTAAAACAGAAAAAAATTGTAAATGACAGAGATTGTGATGGAGAACAACAACGTGGTTCACAAGCTTTTTCTCAATAATCATGTGAAAATACTTATAACGTTTAAAAAGCTCTCATTGTTAGTTTAACTAACTAACTTGTGTCAAAAATTATAACAAATCAGTTTAAATACCCAACTTGATATCACCAACAAGAAAAACTTAATTGGAAAAATGCTTACCCCTCAATGTAGGGGGTCACGCCTCACCCCACCTGGCATCCGCTCAGATGAAAGATGCCCCGCTCTGTATCAGAATAAACGGGTGTAATGATGTACATACCAAGCAAAAATTGCTGGTCAGATAAAATAAAATCTCTACGCTATTGTCCTAACGATAGGAACATGGCTAAGAACAAACAAATGACTTATTAGTAAAAACATTTTTTTATAGTCTTGGCTATAGATGTAATAAGCCAAATTACGAAAGCGCTCGTATTATTATTACAAACACAGAAGCGCCGCTAAATGTGCCTCAAAGCCAAATTCAGAAACAAAGTCAGAACTCACTGTGGTATTGAAATTGGGCAACAGGAGTGGCTATCGCGGAACTAGTGTTTCGTTGATAATGTATACTCACTCTAAGACTCGACTACTGGAGTGTCAAGCAAAGGTATAGAAACAAACAAACACGCCGCATCTACTCAGCGCTTACCTATCCGTCGGTACCTCCGTCTGGAATGAGCTGGATGGGGAGGCACCGGCGCTGGTGTCTAGCGCACGTAAATAGACGCGCGTCTCGATGACGCGAACATCAGCGTCTGTAGGGGCTTCTGGTACTAGAAGTTTTACAATAACGTTCAAACTCGTATAAATACGAGAATGGGCACAGAAATGTGTCGGCAATAACTTCTGATACTCAAAGTTTAGCTTCTAACATTGGAACCACTGAACCTCAGAGATCTCATATCCATGCAGATTTTTTCTCTTGAGAAAACGGAAGAGCTCAATACCAGGAAACTAGTAATCCTGCGGGAATGACCACAAGAGTGTATGTAGTGTATAACTCTCTAGAACAGAGGGACAGAATATGTAGACCTGTGAGGCCATGCACCATTGAACTCAGGAAGTAGATTATGTTCAATCGCGGAGTGGCTCATGAATGTAAAGCAATCTACTCAAAACTGCAAGAAAATATTAAACTACAATGCGGTACAATCCCTGGCATTGCCAACAGGTCACGAAATGGAAGAATGTCCCCCCACGAGTTTTTACAGGCTAGTCCACGGTATATCATCGTTTAGCCCTTGTGTGTCACTGTGGAGTGAATAAATCCATTTCTGTTCTTTTCTGAAAAGAAATCGGGTAATGTCGCTGACATGTGGAGGAATAAACGGCTGCTCTAACACCGTCCATTGAAGTTCCTCTGCTTTATGTTGGAAAGTGAGGAAGTGTTGAGTCAATTTGGTCGCTTGTTTTTTGCACCGGATAGTGCTCTTGTGTTCATTGATGCGAAGCTTTATTTTACGAGTCGTCATTCCGACGTACCTCAATGAACAGGGGCAAGTGATAAGATATATAACTCGTTCAGAGTTACAATTACTATGTTTTGTTAAAGCCCAAGGTCTCTGTGTCCCAATATCAATCTCTTTGGTTGGTGCAGTCTGTGGACAAGCGGTGCATGTACCACAGGGAAAATGTCCTTGCACCTTCGGTAAATCCCATAATGTATTGGTTCTGACAGATGGGATGATTTTGGGTCGAGTGTGCACGAGAGTATCTCGTAAATTAGTGCCTCTTTTGTAAGAAAAAAGGGGACTAGGAAGAGTACCTTTGCCGATGTTGAGAATTGACCAATGTCTGCGTATGCTTCTTTGAATCTTGTTCGTCTGAGTACAGAAAGTATGTACAAACGTAAGCCTCGACAAAGGTGTCTTAGTGACAGGAGGCTCCAACAAGGCATCTCGATTATTATTCAGTGCTCTCATCATTGCCTTCTTCACTAAATGTGAGGGATATTGGCGTTGTTGTAGCTGGACCGAAAGATTGTGGGCATGTTTGCGAAAATTTTGCGTATCCAAACAATTTCTGCGGAGCCGCAGAAACTGTCCTACCGGTAAATTCTCTCGTAATGCTCTAGGATGGAAACTTTGATAAGTGAGTAATGAGTTTCTGGCCATAGGTTTTTTGTATAGCTCGCAACCTAATCCACCATCTATAGGATAGATGCAAATATCCAAAAAAGATAATTTTTCTTTACTGTATTCTATGGTGAACTTAAGAAATGAATTTCGATTGTTCAACCAGTCATAGAATTCTGAGACCTGTAGGGTGGTACCTCAAAAGATGACAAAGATGTCATCAATATAACGTTTCCACACTCTAATTCGGTCTCGGAAGGGATTGTCAGAATTGAGTATGTGATTCTCTTCGAACACGTGAACATACAGATTGGCTAACGAAGGGGCAAAAATACTGCCCATCGAAGTTCCTGACACCTGAAGGTATAGTTTGTCTTCGAACTTGAAAAAGTTTTCAGTCATTGCCAATCTTGCACATTCCATGACGAAAGGTGTAGGTGTAATAGTTTCTGAATCCTGGATACTAGTTTCCAGTAGTTCACGTACAACCTCGAGGGTCTCAAGTTGTGGAATGGCTGTGTAAAGTGATTCAATGTCAAAAGACACAAGATAATCCTGGTCTACATCAAATGTTGTTACTGACAATAGTCTCAGGACATCCTTCGTGTCTTGAAGATAAGTGGGCATCTTCTTGACTAGAGGTTTTAAGAAAAAGTCGACAAAAGTAGACAAAGGTTCCAACAGGGAGCCTATTCCTGATATAATAGGACGACCTGGTGGGGGTCTTTGTGTTTTGTGAATTTTTGGCAAGGTGTAGAAATAGGGCACAATGGGATATTTCGTGGTCAGAAAATCTGCTTCATTAGAAGTGATCCAACCTTCAGCTTTCGCCTCTTCAACCAATTGTCGGATTTCATTAGTTAATCTCATAGTAGGATCAAGAGAAAGAAGACGATAAGCCGTGGTATTGTTTAATTGTCTTAAACATTCTTCACGGTAGGCTGTTGTGTCTTGAATAACAATGGCACCGCCTTTATCGGCGGGTTTTATCGTGATGGTAGTGTCATTGGCTAGAGTGGAAAGAGCTTTCTTCTCACTTGAAGGTAGGTTCTGATAAGGTTTAGAGTAGCAATCTTCTAGACTGTTGATGTCTTCTAGGACAGCTTTCTCAAACGTCAGAACTTGATCTGGTACTTGATGTAGAGGAGGATTGAAACTCGAAGGTGGCTTCAAACCAGTGTTATTCATCAGTGAATCAATTGGATCCACACTTTTATCTTTAAAGAAAAAATGTAGTCGGATTTTTCTGAAAAAAAGTGCCAATTCACATCTGATTGCAAAAGGATCTCCTGTGTTGGTTGGTACAAAGCCAAGTCCTCGGTTGAGAACTGTAAGTTCATCTTTGTTGAGAGAACGTACACTCAAATTGACCACTAGGTCATCTGGTTGGTGCTGGTACTTGGTTGTGCTAGACCTGTTCTGCTCCTGGTGTTCGGTGGATGTGGGGGGTCTTGTTCCCAATGTACCTGTGCCCGGCCTTTTCTCCTGTCTCGATTTCTCCCACGACTTTGTCCTAAAAAAGTCTGGTCAAAAATTGAGGCTGGGGTTGGAATTGTGGCATAGGATGCGAATATTGTGGAAATGGATATTGCCATGGGGCTGGTGGCCACCAAGGTCCTGGAAATTGAGAGGGACCAAATCTACCACGCCTGCGATTTCTTCTGAAAGAGGTGGATGTGCCTCGACCCTGTTGGGTATCAAATGAAGATGTCTCAGAATCATTAGAATATGTATCTGAGCCTGAAGAAGAAGAATTTGAGTCCGTGCGTTTGCCCTTCCTATTGAATTCAGGGAGTGTGTACCCTTCTTTGGTGTAAGGGTATACGTTTTCATGGGAAAAGTGTGCAAGGTCTTTTTTGAATTTTTCTATCTTGGTCAATAAGATTGAGTCTTTGTACTCCTTATTGGACTTATTAGTCTCTTCTAAGTTCTTTTTGAAGAGGGTGTTAGTGATTGTCGTTTTAATTTGCCCTTCTAGGACCTGAATCTCAATCAGGATAGCATCTGCTATCCTCTTGGCTGTGTTGATGATCAATATTAACCAGTCTCGCGTGCATCGCCACGTGATCAATGACCAGTCTTTCATGAAGGGCTTGTCTGTGAGGAACAGGCGTGGTGCATTTGTCACTAGTAGACCAGTGGGGGCACAATTCTCACGTAAATACTCAGTCATGATGGCCCCATGAATGGATGTGCGAGAATGTGTGCGTTTTAAATTAAGTAAAGTAGGCCAATCACTTGGAGTGTTAGATGTTATATCTGAAATGGTGTTCAATATGCTAGGGTTCTCTGTGAGGATGGTCTGTAGAACACTATCATCAAAAGAAAGTCCAGTTTGTTCAGCCATGTTCAACTAAAGTCAGAGACAAATTATGTCGCGTAGAGATGGAAGTAATCAATCGGTAATGAAGAGATAGAGGAAAAAAGAGCCCGCAGCCGTAGCTGCTCAATATTATACCAACAATAAATTTTGAGAGAGGGCCAAAGGGAATTATATTTACTGACCCAATGGTTACTAATCCCTTAACCTTACATGTAATAACAACCAGAAATAACCAGGGTCAAAAGATAGGAGCCAAATATTGCAATAAACAACGCTTAAAAGGGAGGAAAAAGCACAGTTGTGAATAATACCATCGATATTGAATCCCATCAGCCACTATGAATAGCGCATATCATCATATGGGATTCAACCATACACACAACTCTAGTGCTAGAGACACGTGTGGTGTATGGAACCAGGGGAAGGCAATCAGGTTCACAGAATTCACAAGCCTGGTATGGTATGATGTCGCTAACATATGATTGAAAGTGGCAAATGGTCTTGAAGCAGTGCAAAAAAACAAACAAAGTGAGTGCAAATGTTAAAAACAACTACTAGGTCAGTCCCACAATTTATTCATGACTGACCAAGTGATGTAGTTAAAAACAGTGCAGGAAGCAGTTTGAAATAATAACTGCTATTGTCCCAAAGATGGTCTACATGTTTCAGCCATAATGATTGAATAGCAATCAGGCTTTCGTCAGGACCAGATCTACAAGCTACTGCTAATTGGTGTAATAATCCAAACAAAAAAAGAAGAAAGATACGACCTACTTGAATGGAAGTATTGAAACACTCCCGAATGTACGTGGAGTAATTAGTAAATCCTAAAACAGAAAAAAATTGTAAATGACAGAGATTGTGATGGAGAACAACAACGTGGTTCACAAGCTTTTTCTCAATAATCATGTGAAAATACTTATAGCGTTTAAAAAGCTCTCATTGTTAGTTTAACTAACTAACTTGTGTCAAAAATTATAACAAATCAGTTTAAATACCCAACTTGATATCACCAACAAGAAAAACTTAATTGGAAAAATGCTTACCCCTCAATGTAGGGGGTCACGCCTCACCCCACCTGGCATCCGCTCAGATGAAAGAGGCCCCGCTCTGTATCAGAATAAACGGGTGTAATGATGTACATACCAAGCAAAAATTGCTGGTCAGATAAAATAAAATCTCTACGCTATTGTCCTAACGATAGGAACATGGCTAAGAACAAACAAATTACTTATTAGTAAAAACATTTTTTTATAGTCTTGGCTATAGATGTAATAAGCCAAATTACGAAAGCGCTCGTATTATTATTACAAACACAGAAGCGCCGCTAAATGTGCCTCAAAGTCAAATTCAGAAACAAAGTCAGAACTCACTGTGGTATTGAAATTGGGCAACAGGAGTGGCTATCGCGGAACTAGTGTTTTGTTGATAATTGGTTGAAGAGGCGAAAGCTGAAGGTTGGATCACTTCTAATGAAGCAGATTTTCTGACCACGAAATATCCCATTGTGCCCTATTTCTACACCTTGCCAAAAATTCACAAAACACAAAGACCCCCACCAGGTCGTCCTATTATATCAGGAATAGGCTCCCTGTTGGAACCTTTGTCTACTTTTGTCGACTTTTTCTTAAAACCTCTAGTCAAGAAGATGCCCACTTATCTTCAAGACACGAAGGATGTCCTGAGACTATTGTCAGTAACAACATTTGATGTAGACCAGGATTATCTTGTGTCTTTTGACATTGAATCACTTTACACAGCCATTCCACAACTTGAGACCCTCGAGGTTGTACGTGAACTACTGGAAACTAGTATCCAGGATTCAGAAACTATTACACCTACACCTTTCGTCATGGAATGTGCAAGATTGGCAATGACTGAAAACTTTTTCAAGTTCGAAGACAAACTATACCTTCAGGTGTCAGGAACTTCGATGGGGAGTATTTTTGCCCCTTCGTTAGCCAATCTGTATGTTCACGTGTTCGAAGAGAATCACATACTCAATTCTGACAATCCCTTCCGAGACCGAATTAGAGTGTGGAAACGTTATATTGATGACATCTTTGTCATCTTTAGAGGTACCACCCTACAGGTCTCAGAATTCTATGACTGGTTGAACAATCGAAATTCATTTCTTAAGTTCACCATAGAATACAGTAAAGAAAAATTATCTTTTTTGGATATTTGCATCTATCCTATAGATGGTGGATTAGGTTGCGAGCTGTACAAAAAACCTATGGCCAGAAACTCATTACTCACTTATCAAAGTTTCCATCCTAGAGCATTACGAGAGAATTTACCGGTAGGACAGTTTCTGCGGCTCCGCAGAAATTGTTCGGATACGCAAAATTTTCGCAAACATGCCCACAATCTTTCGGTCCAGCTACAACAACGCCAATATCCCTCACATTTAGTGAAGAAGGCAATGAAGAGAGCACTGAATAATAATCGAGATGCCTTGTTGGAGCCTCCTGTCACTAAGACACCTTTGTCGAGGCTTACGTTTGTACATACTTTCTGTACTCAGACGAACAAGATTCAAAGAAGCATACGCAGACATTGGTCGATTCTCAACATCGGCAAAGGTACTCTTCCTAGTCCCCTTTTTTCTTACAAAAGAGGCACTAATTTACGAGATACTCTCGTGCACACTCGACCCAAAATCATCCCATCTGTCAGAACCAATACATTATGGGATTTACCGAAGGTGCAAGGACATTTTCCCTGTGGTACATGCACCGCTTGTCCACAGACTGCACCAACCAAAGAGATTGATATTGGGACACAGAGACCTTGGGCTTTAACAAAACATAGTAATTGTAACTCTGAACGAGTTATATATCTTATCACTTGCCCCTGTTCATTGAGGTACGTCGGAATGACGACTCGTAAAATAAAGCTTCGCATCAATGAACACAAGAGCACTATCCGGTGCAAAAAACAAGCAACCAAATTGACTCAACACTTCCTCACTTTCCAACATAAAGCAGAGGAACTTCAATGGACGGTGTTAGAGCAGCCGTTTATTCCTCCACATGTCAGCGACATTACCCGATTTCTTTTCAGAAAAGAACAGAAATGGATTTATTCACTCCACAGTGACACACAAGGGCTAAACGATGATATACCGTGGACTAGCCTGTAAAAACTCGTGGGGGGACATTCTTCCATTTCGTGACCTGTTGGCAATGCCAGGGATTGTACCGCATTGTAGTTTAATATTTTCTTGCAGTTTTGAGTAGATTGCTTTACATTCATGAGCCACTCCGCGATTGAACATAATCTACTTCCTGAGTTCAATGGTGCATGGCCTCACAGGTCTACATATTCTGTCCCTCTGTTCTAGAGAGTTATACACTACATACACTCTTGTGGTCATTCCCGCAGGATTACTAGTTTCCTGGTATTGAGCTCTTCCGTTTTCTCAAGAGAAAAAATCTGCATGGATATGAGATCTCTGAGGTTCAGTGGTTCCAATGTTAGAAGCTAAACTTTGAGTATCAGAAGGTATTGCCGACACATTTCTGTGCCCATTCTCGTATTTATATGAGTTTGAACGTTATTGTAAAACTTCTAGTACCAGAAGGCCCTACAGACGCTGATGTTCGCGTCATCGAGACGCGCGTCTATTTACATGCGCTAGACACCAGCGCCGGTGCATCCCCGTCCAGCTCATTCCAGACGGAGGTACCGACGGATGGGTAAGCGCTGAGTAGATGCGGCGTGTTTGTTTGTTTCTATACCTTTGCTTGACACTCCAGTAGTCGAGTCTTAGAGTGAGTATACATTATCAACGAAACACTAGTTCCGCGATAGCCACTCCTGTTGCCCAATTTCAATACCACAGTGAGTTCTGACTTTGTTTCTGAATTTGACTTTGAGGCACATTTAGCGGCGCTTCTGTGTTTGTAACAATAATACGAGCGCTTTCGTAATTTGGCTTATTACATCTATAGCCAAGACTATAAAAAAATGTTTTTACTAATAAGTCATTTGTTTGTTCTTAGCCATGTTCCTATCGTTAGGACAATAGCGTAGAGATTTTATTTTATCTGACCAGCAATTTTTGCTTGGTATGTACAACATTACACCCGTTTATTCTGATACAGAGCGGGGCCTCTTTCATCTGAGCGGATGCCAGGTGGGGTGAGGCGTGACCCCCTACATTGAGGGGTAAGCATTTTTCCAATTAAGTTTTTCTTGTTGGTGATATCAAGTTGGGTATTTAAACTGATTTGTTATAATTTTTGACACAAGTTAGTTAGTTAAACTAACAATGAGAGCTTTTTAAACGCTATAAGTATTTTCACATGATTATTGAGAAAAAGCTTGTGAACCACGTTGTTGTTCTCCATCACAATCTCTGTAATTTACAATTGTTTTCTGTTTTAGGATTTACTAATTACTCCACGTACATTCGGGAGTGTTTCAATACTTCCATTCAAGTAGGTCGTATCTTTCTTCTTTTTTTGTTTGGATTATTACACCAATTAGCAGTAGCTTGTAGATCTGGTCCTGACGAAAGCCTGATTGCTATTCAATCATTATGGCTGAAACATGTAGACCATCTTTGGGACAATAGCAGTTATTATTTCAAACTGCTTCCTGCACTGTTTTTAACTACATCACTTGGTCAGTCATGAATAAATTGTGGGACTGACCTAGTAGTTGTTTTTAACATTTGCACTCACTTTGTTTGTTTTTTTGCACTGCTTCAAGACCATTTGCCACTTTCAATCATATGTTAGCGACATCATACCATACCAGGGCTTGTGAATTCTGTGAACCTGATTGCCTTCCCCTGGTTCCATACACCACACGTGTCTCTAGCACTAGAGTTGTGTGTATGGTTGAATCCCATATGATGATATGCGCTATTCATAGTGGCTGATGGGATTCAATATCGATGGTATTATTCACAACTGTGCTTTTTCCTCCCTTTTAAGCGTTGTTTATTGCAATATTTGGATCCTATCTTTTGACCCTGGTTATTTTTTGGTTGTTATTACATGTAAGGTTAAGGGATTAGTAACCATTGGGTCAGTAAATGTAATTCCCTTTGGCCCTCTCTCAAAATTTATTGTTGGTATAGCATTTTATACATATACATTTAAAGCACATTACATTTAACATTTGTTTCTCTATAGAAAAACAAATATTCCTTACTAAGGAGACTTTGATCCAAGTAGTCATAGCTCTAGTTTTGTCTAGATTAGATTACGCAAACTCAATTTACTTGGGCCTTCCTAAAATCCTCCTGCGCAGGCTCCAGCTAATTCAAAACCAGGCTGCTCAGCTGATATACACCTTGCCCAAACATTGCCACATCTCCAGGCAACGATGGACCTTCATTGGCCGCCAGTTGCACAGAGATCCATGTTTAAAGCATGCTGTATGGCTTTTAAGTCCCTCTACCTGAATTACTCTACTTTCCTAAAGTCTAGGATCACAAAATACCGCCCAACCAGAGCTTTAAGAGATAGCAACTTGCACCTCTTGACAACTCCGCCTTTTGAAAAACACAAAGGATCGGAGGGTGTAGGTTCGCCGTTATTGCCCCTCGTGTATGGAATAGCCTGCCTTTGGACCTAAGGTTCTCCTTGGATCTTGCTACATTCAGGAAACTCGTGAAAACACTGCTTTTTAGACAGGCTTACCGCTAAGGGAGGTTGAAGTTGACTTGCTACCTAGCGCCAAGAGACCATCTGGTGGATGTGCGCTTTATAAATGGACAGTAACATAACATAACATAACATTGTTCCTCTTAGAGAAATACCTTTCTTTACACAAGTGTTTCCCAAACTGTGGGTCCCGAGCTGATTTTTGGTGTGTCACGAAAGTCCAAGATATAAATAAAGACGCCTTTGACAAAGTGCTGCCATGGCGATTGGTGTTCACAAACTCGTCTCACCATGCAGTCTGAGAAATAAAAGTAAAGTGAATTATGTGACAATCTTGCTATGGTACAGAGTGTGAATGGAAAGGCTGTAGGATGTCGTTTTTGTAACAAACAGCAAAATGTAAACACCTGTAAACAAACTGTGCACATTTAGCAGATAGGAAAGCAAAAATTAAAAACATTTTTTGTAATTCTGAAGCAAAGAATTTAATATGATCAAAACAAATCAAGACACTTTACTTGGTGATGCAGAAAATTATTCACTGAAACCCAGTTCCATACATTAACTTTTGTGTGCAATATAGCTTTATCAGTAAAACTGTATGTTTGTGCAAATTTAGTGACCATTCCAATCGAAAATATTCTGTCTGTAAAATACAGTGCGCTTCCATATGATGCTTTAGTTAAATTTAAAAAAGCGTCTGCCTCATGGCCAATAAAGCTAGGTGGATTGCGAAAGTTTGTCATGCTCAAAAGTTTGGGAAGCACTACTCTACACACTTGTTAATGTTCTCTCACTATTCTGTTTCATGTACGCAATTGAACAGGAGAATACATGTTTGTGTTTCAATGGTAAGAAATAACCTGTATGGGTTATTTAAGTTTCCAGAAGCATATTATTTTGTATGTGCTCGCTAACCCTTTCCTGGAACCTCTCTCCAAAATGCCATAATTCCTGCCCCTTCTTCTGGGTGCAGCTGATCCATCCAACTAGCAGGTTTTCCATGTTTTCACGTGACTTCTGCAAAAGTACAATTCACGAACCAGAACTGTCATTTTGCATTTATCAAGTGACTTCTTATTCATCTAAGGGCCTTATTACGACAAAGGCCATCCATTGGACCGCCGTGGTGGTGGTGGTGGTGGTCTGTGGACCGCCACGCTGGCGTTCCACCTGTCATATCCTGACTATGGCGGTCGGACCACCACTGCTAACGCTGGGGATCCGCGATGCCTCGGCGGCGGCGCAGTGTTGTGAGGCCGCAATATGACTCCGTTAAGCATATTACGAGCTTCCTCACCTCCACAGTTTTCATGAAATCTTTTGGGATAAGGAAACTAAGGAGGCCCTACAGGGACCCCTGTTGCCTCTGTGCCAGGGGATGCATGCAAGAGGGCATATGGTGTGCGTGTGCCCCCTTGCTTGCATGAAACCCCAGTTCCTGCACGGCATGGACTTCACAGTCCATGCCGTGCAGGAACGTGCAATGGTGTTTTCATTACTGTGCCTTGCTAAGGCTCACATATATGAACATTAGACAGGCACCTCGTGGGCCAGCCGCAGCAGGACTACCCGACCTAGATTCCAGTTGGAATCCAGCAGGCAGTCTCCTTATTGGTTTGGAGGTCTTGGAGCAAGACGCTGGCATGGCGGCCTGCTCCAAGACTACCAAACACATAATAAGGCTTAAGTCAAAATGGGTCCGCTATACCTTTGGAAATCCGGCCCATTGTGTTCACTTTACGACCCATTGACCCCAACATCTTGGTGAACACTGATTTTCACCTTAGCATGGTCAACTATAACTCTTTCAGATGATAGAGTGTGTGGTGTATTCAGACATTTCCACAGCAAAGCAATTTTCCATATTGCCAGTAGGAAAGGTAGCTCTACCAATGGGCCCAAATAGCCTATTGTTTCATCTATGGACTGAGAGATCCAATAATGCTTTTTGCTGATGCTAGCACAATGTGAAGCAGTGCAGCTAGGCAGCAGTGATGTATCTTCAACAGCAAAAGGTGTCCTGAACAGGAAAGGTGACTTTTCACATTGCCAATTTTACTTTGCATTAATTTGTATCAAAGGGGTGTTTCCTGGGCAGATCTGCGCAACTCCCAAAGGTTTTGAAATAAATCCCGATCTCCTAAGATAACCTGTCCAGACTTTCCATCAAAATTTGATGTTTGGTGGAAAGAGGCAGAAACAATAGGGAATGCATTGACTTTCCCCAGAAACTGATGCACTAAATGTGTGCAGCAGTGCAGAGCACGTATTCAGCACGCCTGACCTTCTGCGGTTGTCTATGCATTGGAATTGGTACTGGAAGAGTACGCTTCCAGAATAAATCCTGTGCTGGACGAGCCTTAGTGTGAAGATGGATGTCACAAAAGGAAGCCTGTTGGTGCTTCCACGTAGAGGATGACACCAGCAGGAGGCAAATCTTAGCTCCTGATTTAGATTTTAGCGGTAATGGCTCAGCAGTCATGTTTTCAACGGATACCCCGTCCAACTACTAGGCGGTCTGCCCGCTCTATTTCGATGCTGGTGGTTCGACGTACGAAAGACCATCCGAGTGCCCCTGACTCCGTCAGGTATGTTCACCTGCATCAACGGCGCCATGGACAAAAGCGGCTGTCGGGCTGGTCACGATGTGCCTTCCCCCCGACGTGACCGTGGCGGTAAAACCTCCACACTTGATTTGGCAGTTTGGAAGGGAAATAAGGCAGAAACTCACCTTTTCTCACTTTCACACTTCCTTTTCCGCCATCGACCCGATCTTCCAAGTCCTGCCTCTGCTGCTTGATGCTGAACAAAATCAACAGTCGTGGACTGAATCGACGGTAAGCTCCACTTATACTTGTTACTTTTTGAGTAGTCTGTTAACATTTGCACTGGACTCGTGCATTTTTAAATCTCTCTTGCAAGCATTAGCATACCAATGTGCAATGCATATGTCTGTAATGTTGACGTTTAAGAAATTTAAGGAAACACATCTGTATGATCACATTATATGTATGAATGTGGTGCAAGCTGCCTTAAAAAATGGACACTTGATTTTTGTACCGTACTATGCTATACTAAAACATGCAATAAAAAGAGTTTTTTTAAAAATGGACACTTGCAGAAAAAAGGGTATCAATCAAAAAGTGACCATAAATGTGTTTTTAAATACATTAAAAAAATTGTCAAATTAAAAACAGATGGATTACACATCCTTGGGATAAGTGCAATGTAGCAAGAATTTGCACTAGACTAGGTGTAATCTTTATCTTTACCTTATTAATTACCAGTAAAATCAATGTCTGTCCTAAATTTGAATAATTGAACATATTCATCCATGTACGTTTTCCCCTTGTCTAGTGCAAGTCCTGTTTTATATCCAATTTCAATTCTCCCATTATTTTATAAGGTGTAATCTATATGTGTTCATTCCTATCAGTAATCAAGGTGAAACAAACACACCTGTAGTTGCACTTCAAAAAATAAATGTAGATTTCTATTTGTTGGTGCAAGTGTCCATTATCATGATGTATGCCTTCACCTATTTAAATGACCATCACATACTATTTTAACCAGTGTATGCACTTAACAATGCAGACATTAAAAACATATGTTGTATTTTCTGCCATAATGGTAAATAAAAATATGTACTTCACATTTTAGTCAAAACATTTCTAGGAATCAAACAATTGCAAATGAAAATGAATGGCAGGATAAACTTGGTGAAAAGAAAATTAGAGACTTATTCAAACAATGAGATACAGCTCTCAAAATAAATCCAAACCAAATGCCTGTCCATGACAATATAAAAAAGTCCACAGCACTGTTGTGGCACTGTTATGTTATGTTATGTTAAAGAGCATTTTTACAGCGCAGGTACACCATCAGGTCTCTTGGCGCTGGATTACGAAGTCACTGGTTGAGAAAGTCCATGTCTAACTGTAAAAAGCCAAGTTTTCAGCTTTTACCTAAAACTCATGTGGTCAGTTTCTTGTCTCATAGTGGTAGGCAGAGAGTTCCAGTATTGGGGTCCCTGTATTGAGAAACACGACCCTCTGTCCATTTGCGTGTGAATCTAGGGACCACCAATAGATTCATATGCATAGATCTTAGGGTGTGCTGTGGGGAATATCTGTGAATACTAGAGGATATGTACTTGGGAATTTGTTCATCTTAGTTTTATCAGAACAACCGTCCGTACAAAGGTATGTGTCATTTCAACAGAAATTGCAGATGAGCCAAGCTCACCCGCCTTATCGCCCTGCAACTTGGCGGGTTGCGTAAGTCTGTCAGTAAAAAAATGTGGGTTGGGGTTCCAAAGTTTTTGAGAAACACTGGGTTACAGCACAGACGCTACATTCATGGGACATCCTGCATTCTCACAATTTAAGCAAAGTGGTAGGGGCCTGGGGGGAAGGTACAACAACTTTGGAACACAAGGTCCAAACCTTTGTCGTGTGGACCAAGGACCAGGGCAAGAGTAATTTCTGGGTCCCATGCCACATGGCTGCAGTGAGTCATTGCGCCAGGCTCATGGGCCAGCAGGATCCTACTAAGTCATTCACCATCAGGGCAGCGCTGAAGGAATGGGCAAGAGGGCAAACACGAATTCCAGACTCCAGGTCACCCATCGAATTCAGAACATTACACGACATGAATGAAGTAGTACACAGGGCCACCCTTTCTCCTTTTGAAGCCATCCTCATCTCAGCGGCTTTCAGTTGGGCATTCTTTGGGGCCTTGAGAATAAGTGAATTAGTGGCCAGGTCGAAGAAGGATGGGTCTGGGGATGCCATAGGGGAACAGGATACCATGCTCACAGGAGAATCCCATTGAATTCATGTGAAGAGGTTCAAAAACGGAACTGGCTCGGCGGGAAAAGGTGATCTGGCTACATTTACTGGGAGATAAAAGGTACTGCCCTGTTGGCTTGGTCGCTGATTACCCAGTCCTTCGTCTCGCCGCAAGTGGCTACTTGTTCATTCATGCTGACCGAACGCCCCTTACCAAGTTTCAGGTGGAACAAGTCATGAAGTCTTGCTTGGTATTGTCAGGTAATGCTGGGCCTGGTAAGCGCTTTTGCAGCCATTCCTTTAGGATAGGAGTGGCTACCTCAGCATTCAAGGTTGGCCTGGCGTCAAACCGCATCAAGCCGGGGGGCGGTGGGAGTCTCAGTGATACAAACGCTTCATCCGCCCGGGAATTCAGACAAGGGCGGGTGCCTCTGAGCAGCAGGAGCCTGGCAGTTATGTTCTATGTGTTTGCAGTGTGGTTTTAGAGCATATCATTTTCAGTTATGCTTAGTAATTGTTTGCCAATTGTGTGCTGTGTTTTTCAATAAAAGGTGTTTGCAACTCTGCATTTCTTTATTTTGCCAGGATCAAAGGTGTGGGTGTTCGGCCACTCAGGCATCGCTAGGGTGGCGCAACGGGCAGAAAGCAGGAGTTGTAAGCATGGGTTTCCCCGCTCTAAGATAGTCTTGTTGGGGTTTCCAGGCATGCGATGGCACAGCTTGCTTAAGAACCTGCGGCACATACTAGCAGGAGACAGATTCCCTCCCAACATTTTGGTCATCCACCAGGGAAGCAATGACCTGACTTTCATGGGTAGAAAGGCTCTGCTTCAGGCTATGAAAGCCACTATGAGTGAGTTAAGTAATCAGTTAGGCCCATGCGAGTTATGGTGGTCTGAGATCATTCTACGACTGGTCTGGCACAGGGCCAGGTCAGGAGAGGCCGTTGTAATTTCACGCAGGAGAGTAAACAGCGCCATGCGTAAATTCACTGATCAGAGGGGTTTTGGCTTTATCAGACAGGGACACTGACATGCCAAGACCACAGGGTGTTTTGATGAGGATGGGGTTCACCAGTCTAGAGTGAGCATGGACCTGTTCCGGATGGGCCTGGGCTACGCCCTAGAGTCAGCAGGGTGTAAGTAAGAAAGGTGCCTGCCTTGGTGGGGGGCCCTGGATGTGACCGGTGCCACACCCAGAGCTATGGCGGAGTTGCAGGGTGATCCAGAGGCTGAATGGTACTTAGGCGTACCTTCTTCAGAAGCACAAGAAGGGTGCAAATGTCAAACAACCCCAGGAGTACTTACGGCAGGACCCTGGAGGAACGAGGCACCCCGCTAGTCCTTCGGGCGGTTGTAAACCTGAGCAACCCGGGCTTGCCTGGACACGCTCTGCCCCTAAAAGGGCGTGAGTAAAAGGGTGGACTGGTGGTCCATGGTATGTAAGGGGGTTAGTCCCCAAAATGGTTAGCACCGATTGGTTTGGCCACGGTGCAGTGACTCATCAGGTGGGCAGGGCAGCTTAGGGGAGTCACTGCTGCCTGACCTTGGATCGCCCGTTAGTTGACCCACCATGTTAGCATATTTCTTGTATGAAATAAACCTGCAGCAATATTTTCTCCAACTATTTCTGCATCTTGTGTGTTTCTTTATTATGAGATTGCTATGTTGTGCGGGTTGGGTGAGTTGGCAATATTGGCACTAAGGCCTATGCAGCCATTTCCCTTTTCGGGGGTGGAAGGCTTGTACGTCCCCGCCCAAAACTCCCCAATCTACAAACAGAAGTTAAAAAGGAACAGAAACATAGTAAACAAGTCCTCATTGGAGACCATGTGGGGCTTGGTACCGGTACTACCCATGGTCCATGAAGGCTGGGGCCAGTCATCAGGACATAGTGACTTCCCCACTGTCACCATCCCACATGACAAGCAAGCATTTTAGTGAGACAGTTCACCTCAGTCATTTAAATACTGTGAGCAACATACAATAGGAGCTATACCAAGTCATCTGCATTTTCGCAGGTGTGTCTGCCACAGCAGATCTCAGGCCTGACTCCTCAGCAGTCGAGTCAACGTTTTCAGGGCCCTAGATATCCCCATCATGCTCCCTGTGGCTGGAAAGTAGCAAGGAGGCCTGACAGGTGGAGGGCGAGTAGCGGTCAGTAGTGAAGGTGTTCAGTGCAGCTAATGCCACTGATGGGACCCACACTCGGACTAAGCACCAATCAGCAGTCCTGCCAAGCAGCAGTAAAAGACCTGTGCTCAGGTATCAGTGGGGACAGTCCCAGATTAGTGTCCATGTGTGTCGCACTGCGCAGAAGCCCCACCATCAGGAGCACCAGCAGGACTCACGGCACCCTCACGTGACCTCAGGAGGCAAGAGGAGTCCCTTGGTTCCATCTGTTGGCTGTTACATGTAAATCAGTGGGGCCCGGTAGCACAGTCCAACAATTGCTCAAGAGAAGGTGGTATGATCCCCCGCAGTCCCAAGGCTGCTGCATCTCAGCATCCATAAAGGAAGGAGTACATCAGGTAACTGATACTCATCCACATCCAGGCGAGGCACCAGTAGGGTCATCTGCGCCATAGCGTACAGAAGACAATTGGGGGCCCGCTCTAGGTGCATCACAGAGCTTCCATCACTGGTGCGAGCCTCTCCACAAACCCACTTCCCGGCGCGATACCTCTGGCGAACATACCCCGCCTCATAATAGGAACAGCACCAACCCAGTATGGCCTCACTTCCACGGCCTCAGAAGGCCCAGCACGATGGTCCTGCCACCGATCTCAGCCCAATGTTGTTAAGTGTGCACTGGCTGTATAAGTGTCGTGTCACACAGGCTGATTCCTTGCTGCAGGCGGGGAAGCGCTTTATATGGATATAAATCAAGTGACCAGTGTCCCATGCGGGCACCGTCTGTGCTCCTAAATCACCCAGCGCAATCTTGCTGGGGAGCCAATTGGCAGCTTTGGAGCACAGTGAAGTGCAGTCTTGCAGTGAGGAAGGAGGCAGGGTTGAAGCTGGCCTCAAATGCGTTTGGCATCGTGAAGTGCGGACGCCACTCTGACGTGCTTGTGATCTCCGAGCTATGAGTCGCAGAGGGGGTAGTCAGCCCCAGCGGACCACGGTGGCCCTGCTCCTTCTCAGTCAGGACGGGGGGCTGAACGCAGGCGGCCGTCGGCAACGGGGCCATCCAACACGTGGAGTTGAGCCCTCCAGCAGCACTCAAGCACCTCACCCCTTCTGGGTAGATGTCTGCCAATAACGGAGGCAGTCATCAGACTGTTGGACCTCGTTGGGCCAGAATAATAGCATAGCCCAAATGGAGCTCATTGAAAGAGCGTCTGATGCGGTCTCCAACTTGGCCACCCTTCCATGAAATGAAATGTTAAACCAACTTTTAATGAAATGAGGACGAAAGTCTGTGCAGGACATTTTTTTAGAAAGGCCAAGTACAGTGACAACCGGAGCAAAGATGTTTGCTGATCAAAGTTTTGACACATTGACTACTGTGTTCATTAGCATTATACATCTTTGATTGTTCTTAGAAAACAATTCCTCAAATATATTCATCTGTAGGGTCTCTATTTTGTAAGGCCATTTAATGAACCTTTTTGTTTTGATCTGTTTTAGGACCCTTCACCATATCATCTTCATTTGGACATTTCAAAGTTGTTACATTTGTAGTTATATGCTGCTGTTGCAAAATGCAAAAGGAATTTGGATTCCCTGTGGAAGACACACATAGACGGTATGTGTACTTATCTTGTACTGAGACAACTTGCACAGTGATTTAATGGAAGTATTCAAGATTGCACTTGACTTTTTTACTGTTGAATTTTGGTACCAAGCAAAAATGTGCTGCTTGATTTGTCCTAACCACATGTGTTAATGAACCAAAAGCAAAGTCATCTCCCTTCACATTGGCAAAATGCTCATTTTGTGTTAAGTGTATGAACACGTTGATGTGTCTCATCATTGTAGAAAGAACGTCTTGTAGCACACCACTTAAAGTTGGTTGTGACATTTCCCCAAATACTGCAACAGTGTATTGGAATGAACGTGTGTCCACAAGATTGAGTACTGCCAGGATTTTGGACTATTGGTGTTATTGTTGTGCTACAGTGTTGTGAAGCAGATCTGGCTCCAGCTGATTATATAATTGAATAATAGTTTGCCTACTGAATCTGATTGTTTTGATGATATCCCCTTCTTCTATGGAGGCAAGGTGTGGAACTGGAAATGTAAAACATGGCACTGAGTATTAGCGTTATGTATGGTGTTAGAAATGGGGTTTCTGGTTGGCTAGGGTATCTTATATATTCATGACCAAACAACAAAATCAAATTAATATCATGAGTTATTCACTTGCTATAAAGAGAGAGTACTTTAACATTCAGTTAGGTGCAGATTATGGGGATCTAGCAGCCAGTGCACTTTTATGGAGGTAATTATGGTGATATGGTAGGTCACTGCAAGAAGCGCAATGTAGCACATTGGAAACCCTTCGGTTCGAAGTGAGAGAACGAAAAGTTTTTCCTGAAGTATAGTAGTGCTACTGGGTCAGGAAGTGTTTCTAAAAAGCAGGCAATGGCTTATCCAACAGATTGTGTCAGTCAGCAAATTGCGGGGGGCTCCCTTTAAGGGAGTTATGGTGCTGTCTCTTCGCTTCCACAACAGTGCTGTCTCTGCTGCGGGGTGGCATTGACGCGGCCTCATGGGGACCGGAATGACCCAGGAAGTTCCGGCAATACTGCCACGGGCAGGGCTAGCACTTGGGGAACACTTGAGACTCATCTGCCCTGTGGTCTTCTTGACCGGTCGAGGAGTCCTCCAGCTGGTACCCTTACCCAGGCAGGCAGAACACCATGTGGTGTCTCAATGAACCTTCTCACCAAGCTGACCAAACCACAGATTGCGCAGATGCTACCATGCGGGGCAGTGCAACTGCAGTGAGCCTTGTGGGTGACAGTTCCTTTTACTTTTGTTGGGGACACTGGCCAGTCGCAGATGTGGGGCACTCCCTGGGAGAAATCACAATACTCTGCGGACTGTGCCCACATTGATCATTGGCATCTCACGGGGTCAAGATCACAGGCGCAGGTGGGGCTGGAGGTGGGACTCGGCTCTCACAGGGTCAGCGGGACCTGCAGAGAAAGTAGAGATTGCAGGAATCCTGCCGCAGCGTGGCGTATAGATGAAGGCGAGAGCCAGCAGCCCTCAGCGCTTCTCGCTGATGGCGATAGGAACAGGAGCGCTTAGGACCCCCAGCGAGGCAATCCCAATGCAGTGAGTGTGGTGCAGGGCTCAATGAAGCACTGCATTTGAGTCCTTTAAAGATGACCACGCATGCTCCTGTGATTTGGAGCACACAAAAAAGCAGCAGTAAAACACGAGGTCCTTGATGTCCAGGGGACCTCTGAGACAAACCAGAACAAGCCTGACAAGCCCTAGGAGTTCTTGGGGTGTTTGGATGAAGACAGCAGGATCCTTCCGCCCTCACTGCAGAGGCAGCAAGCAGCAGGCCAACACAGCAGACCCCAGTGCAAAGTAGCAGTCCCTCCTGACAACACAGCAATCAGCTTGTGGCAAGCCAACACAGCAGAGCAGTGGCAAAGCAGCAAGCCCTCCTGGCAGCATAGCTCCTCTTAGTTGCAGTCTCCTCAGGACCCCAATGTGAACTTGTTGGGGGTCATGGGGTGCTCAGAGATTCAGTACATATACCAAAATGTGTCTTTGAAGTGGGGGAGACAACAAATGAGGCCTTTGATCCTCACAAGGTCCCTGCCCTTCCTTCTCTGGCTCCAGACGAACTACAGGGGAGGATGCAGCTCTTTGTGTGGGGGGCAGGCACAGACCCCTTCAGGGGCAGGTGTCAGCCCCTTCCTCCTAATCTACCACAGGAAAGCCCATCAGCCCTGGCGATGAGCCATCAGGATGCAAATGTCACACAAAAACAGTACAAAATCCTTGGGTCTATACAAAAAAACAATATAAATGTGTGGCAAGCCACTACCAGAAATTTACAGAACTATCAACACAGAACCACTGGCTATACCCCACAGCAATAATTGTGGTCACTTCCCTCACTCACCAAAGGTGACATGCTTCATCATATGGGATTCTCCTCTCAAAGGAAAAACCTAGTTTCTTTGAGGGCTACAACCCCCTCTCTGAGAGGGAGGAGCTCAGGGATGTTTTCAGATATTAGTAGGATGTTCTAAATCCACATATGAAGAGAAAACCGTGTGAGTGAGGGCGCAGCGCAAAGCAAAAACAAGTGTGAAGGAAGTGAAACTAAAACTGGCAAGGGAGCGTAAAAAGGTATTCTTTATTCCAATACACCCACTGCCAGGATTAAAAGACCAGCGGTATGGATTTAAACCGCATTGGTGGGATGGAAAATAGTGGTCAATGCAAATGTCACACCCCAGCTCCCTTTATGTGACTGTCTAGCTGGAATGCACAAAGCCCAGCTATCACCCTAACCCAGATGTGTATTCAGAGACAGGCAGAGGTACAGAAAGATTAAAGCAAGAAAATGCCAACTTTCTAAAAAGTGACATTTTCAGACCTGCAATTTAAAAAACAACTTTACTAAAAGATGTGTTTTGAAATTGTGAGTCCAGAGACACCAAACTCCAATTTTCTATCTGCTCACAATGGAAAGTTACACTTTGAAGAAGTTTTAAAGCAATCCCCATGTTAACCTATAGGAGAGATAGGCCTTGCAGTAGTGAAAACAAATTTAGCAGTTTTTCACTACCAGGACATGTAAAACTCAAAAGTATCTGCCCTACCTTTAAAAAACACTGTACCCTGCCCATGGGGTTGCCTTGGGCCTACCTTATGGGTGACTTATATGTAATAAAAGGGAAGGTTTCAGCCTGGCAAGTAGCTTAACTTGCCAGGTCGAAATGGCAGTTTAAAACTGCACAAACATGCCCTGCAGTGGCAGGCTTGAGCCATGTTTAAAGGGCTACTGAGTGGGTGGCACAATCAGTGGTGCAGGCCCACTAGTAGCATTTAATGTACAGGCCCTGGGCAACTATAGTGCACTTTACTAGGGATTTACAATTAAATTAAATATGCCAATTGTGGTTAGGCCAATGTTACAATGTTTAAACTACAGAGCATATGTACTTTAGCACTGGCTACAATTCTGTTGTCATAGTAGACATTTGTTAGAAACATTATCTACTTGCAATCATTCATAAAAAAATAACCTTTTGTTTACATTTTAAAATGTATGTTGGAAGGCAAAACAATTGAATCAACACAGGAAATAACTTCAGCACCAGCCTTTAACTTAGTTATTTATTAAATAAAGCCAAATAAACTAAAACTGGACCAAAAAGAAAACTCAAAAAAGGAAAAATCAATCATGGTGAATGAAACCTTAATTGTTGAGCCAAAATTGTGTGTAATCCAGTGCCCAAAATACAAAAGGGAAATGTGTCCAGAAAATGGTCAACAGAGTGAATGGCAGTTACACACTGGAGGAAATTATGTTATGTGTCTCTTGGTGGTGGTGGGATGGTAGTCTTGCCATCCTCTCCACGTGGTCTGGTTGAACATGTGCTCCTGCGGGGGGCTGGTGGATTCACAGTTGCAGGGACTGTGGTGGGTGTAGGTGTTGCCTCTTGTGGCAAGGCCTCCCTTTCTGAGGTAGTTGGGCCAGATGTAGTAGGACCTCAGAAAGGGGAAGATGGTGCTGGGAAAGCCCTGCACATATGAGTGCACATGTCCTGCAGCACCCGAGACAGGGATCCCAAATTGGAGTTTAGATTCTACATCTGTACATTTTGCTCCCTCTGCAACTGCTTCATGTCCCGGAGCTCTGTAAGGACCTGGCCCATGATGTCTTGGGACTGATGAAATGATTCCAAGACTTGGTCGATGGTGACCAGGGTGACAGTGAACTCATTGGCGTCACTATGCTGGCCCACATATTCCCTCCAACTAACCCTCCCCCACTACTGTGTGCCCTTGCCTAGTGTGCCCCATCCCACTGATTCCTGGATGAACTGGAGGTGGTGGTGGTGTTGTCTCAACAGCAACGAGGACTGGGGGGCACAAGATCGGTGTGCTGTTGCTTTTGGACACAGGAAGTGGAGGTATACGTAGGCTGAGCTGTTGTAACAGCTGGGGTGGGAGTAATAGGTGTGGGCCAAGTGAGACTCCCTGGACCTGTCTACCCAGGCAGACCAGATTTACCAGGCTGATCCTCTTCATCCAGACATTCAGGAGTGGAGTTCTCATTGGAGGCTTGATCCTGGGCAGGAGTGGAGGTATCCTGGGTGACTGATGTTTGGACACATGCTCCGACTGTTGGACCTATTATGAATGGAAAAAAATAATATTTGGTAGAAGTGTGGATTACACATACAATGAATTCTAAGCAAACGAAAGTAGCAACCTAAAGGGAAAAGGAATGGAATATCATGATTAGACCTTTCAGTGGAAATGTAATTAATTACTCAAACAGTTTATAATTCATACAAAATGACTTCAAATAAACAGATAAGAAGATGTCCTGGAATGTGAGATTAACCATTCCAAGGCCTAGCAGGCTAAAGAAATAAACATTTACACAACTTAGAGGGCTGTTCAGCATTTGTTATCATATGAACAGTGTTGAGTTAAGTTTTCACATATGCCACTTATATTCAGCATACACATTTATGTGGTTCAACAAACTTTGATTTGTGAAACTAATGACATCAATTCAATTACATGACAAAAATTTGACAACATACACAATTCTACACAAACAATTTCCGAAGAGAACATTTAATAGAGATTAGTCAATGACTTACACTTTACCATAAGTCAACATATGATAGAAAAGGGAGAATGAGCAAAATTTAATGACAATATTATTTTCACAAAAACTGAGAAAGTAGTTGTAGTAATTTTGATGAAACATTCACTACACTTGCAAAATTGTAACTTGAACATACTTTGTGAAAATCTGCTGTAAGGAGAGAACATACATTTACTAGGTGGAACATATATTTGTTATTTGGAGTGCAAACACTTACACGCACCATAACATCATGTGAAATGTGAAGGCTAATCAAACCAGTTATCTTAAATACAACTCAATACATTCAAACAAACAAGCCAAACAAGATGTTACTATATTACAACTCAATACATTCAAACATACAAACAAGCCAAACAAGATGTTACTATATATTTAGGTTTGTATGTAAAAATAAATTGTGTAGCAAACAGGACATTTAGGTAAAGTGACATATAGAAATTATAACTTACCAGTCTCCACTCTACCCGGGATTCCTGTCAAGCCTTCAGGATGTTGGATCTGCAAGGGCTTCTCTTCCCAGGCAAAGAGTTGTAAGGGGGGGCCTAGGAGAACCACCAGCAGTCCGCTGGGCCTCCAGGTGAATGCTTGGAGGCCAGGGAATGCACTCTCCTCCGTAGGTTGTTCCACCTCTTCCTGATTTCCTTCTGTGTGCACAGGTTGTTTGCTACAGCATTCACTCTGTCAACTATTCTGGCCCACATTTGCCTTTTCTGAGATAGGGGTGTATTTTGGGGTTCAGTTCCAAACAATTGTGGCTCTACTGTTATGATTTCATCCACCATGACTGACAGTTCTCCCTCAGTAAAACGTGGGTCTCTCCCTGGCATTATGAAATAATATACATAAATGTTGGGTCTCTCCCTGGCATTATGAAATAATATACATAAATGATTGTAATAACAAAAAATAATAAATAAAAAAAGGAACAAAATTAACAAGTTACAGGGAAACAAAAAAAAACAGACGAGTGAGAAATCGCCGTGGGACAATTTTGTGCTGCTGTGGAATGGTGGAGGATCATGGTCTGAAATGGAGTGAGTGTTTTATAGTGTGGTATGGTGGTGCAAACAATTAGCCAAAACGCGTCGGTTGTGTGATGCCAGCATCCAGCCTACAGCCACAGGAATAGTCCAAAGTTGACCATGTACCAAAACGGATTCACTTTAAGCAGGCTTGGTGCAACCCACCGCCCTGACGGCAGAGAAGTACTACTCGCCAGCAGTGTAGTCCTCCGTCTTGGCAACAGTGAGCTGCGTATGCAGCACTAAAGACTCTGCCGACGCAGACAGAGATTCAGCCTGCACACATCTAAATTCTTTCAGCTTGGCAGAGTACCTGGAAATGCCGCCAAGGCTGGACAACGGTAGTCCCGCCAAGATCTAAATCAGGCCCCTAGTCCCTATATCTGTGCACTATTTGCCCCCTTCATGCAATGCAGCACAGCGTAGCAGCAAGTTTGGATGCTGTGCTGCACTACTTAAAATCTAAGTAAATATGGATCCATGCCTCCGAATTGTATTTATTAGGATTTTTTTTTAGCACTGCACATCCTCATTCATTCACTTCCAGAGCCCCGTGGTTAAGTCAGAGTCTATATTTTGAGGGGAGTGAAGTTAGAATTCTGTTGGGCGAGGAAGACCTGGGTGATACCCTTCAATTCCTACTCCTGTTTTCATAAAAATAAACTGCAGAGGAACAAGAACAATTCTGTTTAAGGATCTTTCAGAAGAGACTGTAGTTTGCTTTAGCTCTCAACTTAATGTCCCGGGGCACTCCACATTCTGGGCCATGAATTTCCAGTGCTCTATTGTAGGATAAACGGTTTGGAGTTGATAAGAGGGCTGTGTTGGGTGCATTGTGGAGTGATAGATGAGGTATTTCACGTTTGGTTCCCAGAAGTTCATATTTACAGTGAAGTGGGCTTTAACTTGATTTTTGCATCCACTGGGAGCCAGTGAAGCACTTTTAGGGATCATTTTATGTGGACACCATTTCTCAGGTTCAACCATATTCAGGTGGCCTTTTTTTGGATGCTTTGCAACATATCATTGATTTACAATAGGAAACCAACAATGTAGAGAAAGCCTATATATAATAGCAAATGGCATATCATTTTGCCTTCCCACACATCTCCTGATTAAAATAGTACTTTGTAAGTGAGGGTGAGCCTATTATCCATGACAGGACAGGAAAGGACTAAAAATGCAACCAAGAAAGAAGCTTGGAATAAGGTTGAATTTTGCAATGTTGATAGCTATTTGAACCTGGGGTCGGCTCATACCTAGGACCTCTTTGAAAAGCACACACTAGATGGTGTGGCTTCTTTAGTTGCCTCCCTATTTAGTTAATTTGCTCTGCAAAAATCAAACTTTGGTTAAAAAAACTGAATTTGCTCACATTTATGTGATGGGAAGTTGTGGACTTTGTGATGAATGGCTAGCAAACACATTTCAAGCTTATTGTATTCTACTGGCCAGTCAAACACCCAGTAAAAGAAACTTAGGATGTACAAATGTATGGTTGTACTATGTTTCCATACAGCCTAGGTGTGAAAGTTGCATACAAACGGTAAGCCCCATGAGCTAACATTTCTCTTTCAATTGCTTTCCAATGTTCCCTGATGCACTGCACCCAGTCTATCACCTGTGGGCACCCCAAACTAATAGAAAAACCATAAATGGCTGATATCCCCTCAATCCTCGGGAGACCAGAGGAACACAAATTGGTGTCACTCCTTGTCAGGGATATTTTTTTGCTTTAGAGAGAGTGGAGGGAACTTATAGGTTTTGGAAAAAAAAATGTAAAATCTGACAAACCTCCTCTTCAGTAAGCCAGTCAATTAGGGAGGAAGCGGGCTGGCACACGCTAGAAACCATTTAATTTGTACATGTTAAAAATAAATATTTGTGGTAACTGTTCATAAAGCTCAGGCACAATACATGTGAACAAGAACAGGTACCCTAAGCTGGCATTTTGCTTTCATTTGCTTTATTAATTTGTCAAAATCACTGTTTACAGTTAATCAGGGAATATAGAAGAACTCAGATGTGGGTCAAGCCTTGGCAGTCATATGGTCCTGCATGAGGGAGACTGAAGAGAATTACAATGTTGTTGAAGAATGTGTTCAGAGTGTTCTACAAGCCAATCAGGGCAAGGGATGTCTGGCCTCCCCCAGCATATTCCTTAGGTTATACAGAATCAGAAAATATGTTTTCTGTATACTTTCCATATAGTCCTGAGTTTGATGTCTATCATCAAATGAACCGTGATTCTGGCACAGTGATCTGTGATGATAATGCAGCAGGCATTTTCCAGAAAACAGACACATATTTGGAATTGCCTGACTCCAGACATTCAGGGCAACATTTTCTTGGTTACCATTTCACAATCCAGATCACCCTGCAGCAATGATATTGCTACCTTACACATAATAGACGATGCCCTGTTGACCACAGAAAAGATGGCCCCTGCATCTTGATATTGCTAACCCTCTACGTTGCCTTCTACACAGCTGAACATTCAACTATCATATGTATCCTGGAGTCTAGAATTTGATTCACTGGTAATGTCCTTCACTGGCTCTCCTCCTAGGTTAGCACCGTACACCAATTTGTTCAAATGGGCACCTCTAGGGCTGAAAAGATCTCTAGCAGGAGTGGAGTTCCCAGGGTTCCATAGTTGTTCCTGTCATCTTCAGCCTCTGTATAGAGCTTCACATGCTCTAATCACAGATAACAGCATCTGAATTCACCAATATATTGATGATACACAACTTGACGGTCTTCTCTGTTTCAGACATTCTATGCAACAAATATTGCCTGAACATCATGTAGACCTGGATGTCCAGTGCCTATCTGAAACTCAATGAAATCAAGAAAGAGTTCTTGTTCTTTGCCTAGGAAAACAAACAAGAAACAGTACCAACCTGGATCAATGCCAAGTACCTTGCCAGCTTTGAACCTCAATTCTTACTAAAAGCTAGGTGCCCGGATGTCACCTGGACACCAACTTCACTCTCAAGGAACACAGTCCTGAAAACACCTAGATGGCTTGTTATCAGCTCTCTCTTCTAAAGCAACAAACAGTTTTTATCAGGAAGGGTTGTAAGTCCTGCTATTCAAGCCCTCGTACTTTTGCATCTGAATGATGGTACTAACCTGCCCCACAGCCTCTTAGACTTCACAATGGCACCCATTATGAGCACACAATATGCTGCAGCATGTCACATCCACGGCTTGAAGAAATATGATCACATCACCCCTATCTTGATGTAACACCATTGGTTCCCCTTGCTAGCCCAAACCATCTTCAAAACCAGATGCATCATTTACCAAGCTATCACAGCCAGCACTCCCACATATCTTGTAGACAAGCTCACCATTGCACCCAGAATCTGGAACAACATCCCTGTATCCATCAGGACTGCTCCATCACAGCTGTAATTTAGGAAAGAGTTGAAAATGCACCTCTTTAAAGAACACAGCTTCACAATGCTTTAGCAGTTTACAAACTAGACATCTCTCTTAACACTATTAGAATGTATGCTTGTCCTTGACCCTGTACATCGCTCCACTGTCTTATGGCTAAGTTTGCACTTTAGAAAATCCGCATACAGACATTTGTACATTTATGCTTGGTCATTTGAGAAATGTAACACAATATTGAACATATCTGTTAAAAAAATCACAATTTTGTTGATTATATCTTCAAGCTGCAATGAAATATAGAGGTGAGGGTTTCACCTATAGGAACCCCTGAATATACTGAAAAGGCATAATTTGCATGGGTACACAAAGAGATCAAAGAGGTACATGTGCTTAAACAACCTAATGCCGATTTTCTAGAAAAATACTCCAGCACAGAGATGCGAAAACACCCCAGCAATTAAAGAGTTAATGAAGATGGCAAGGGTTGCTTTCAATTAAAAATCTATAACTAACTTTAGCTGAAGCAGTATTGAGGGAGGGGCCTATGGCCTTATGCCATCTGTCAAACCATGACAGCCCTGCATATAGAATTGAAGATATCTACACAGAACGCAGCACCCGCCCCCTTCATCCGCTCACCGTCAATCCACAGAATCAAAACAGAAATGCTATACATGGACAAGCTCCAGGTGTGTAACACCATAAGCAAAACTGTGTAAGCACACTTTAAAATTCCACAGCCAGCTGCCTTTAGTGCATCTTGCAGCCACATGCCATACATTTAATAGCATGCTATTATTTAAGGCATGTTTGTTTATTGTTTTCTCATTTTAGACGACAGCCTCTCACAGTATGAGTTATGTGTGTCCCTGGCACATTCATTTGAATGCTTGTTTTTTATGGGCTTTGACTGAATGGCTTATTTTATTGCCCCAGGCCATTGCTTTTGTTTTTGAACCCACTCATGTCTCAGACAAAGTGTTGTTCTCACAATTTTTAGTCTTTTTTTGGAAGAGGGGGGTGGTAACGCTTTATTTTGTGTGGTTTTCATTGTCTTCTTTTGGCTTAGACGTTATGTCCCCTCTCACCACAGCCCCAGGAGTTTGGGCTGCCTCTTTTGGCAGGCGTGCCCCATCTCGAACTTGACTTTCTCCTGTTCCCTCTCTGTTAGGATGAAAATGAAAGATTAGTATATTGTAAGCACTTGAAGGCACACAATGGTTTTCTAAAAAAAATGTAGTTCTGAATAAAGTTAGAAGCATTGCTTCTCGAAAACATTGTGCATGATCTATTCCAAGCTATTAGATAATCCACCCCATGGTGCTGCTACGTCATCAATCCCATCCTCTCCAGCATGGTGTGTCACTCTCCAGTTTTTCATATCTAATGTAAGCACTTTCAAATCATTGAAGTGAAACGCCTATTTCTAACAGAGTTCGTCCTCTCCACAGTCATCTTTAGCTAAAAGGACAGCCCCCTTTTTAAAATTAGAGCCAATTTCCGAAATTGTGTCACTGTTTGTGTTAGGCGTGGCATCCTTGGCGTGGTTTCCCCTGACTTTTTGCCTTTGACCTATTGTTTTACTAACTTCATTTTTGCTGGCTTTAGGACTCTGGGCACTTTACCACTGTTAACCAGTGCTAAAGGGCATGTGCTCTCTGCTTTAAACATAGTAACACTGTCTTATCCACAATAGGCATATTTAATTTACTCATAAGTCCCTAGTAAAGTGCACTACATGTGATCAGGTCCTGTGAATTAAATGCTGCTAGTGGGCCTTCAGCACCGATTGTGCCACCCACTTAAGCAGCCCTGCCAACATGTCTCAGGCCTGCCATTGCAGAGCTTGCGTGTGCAGTTTAAACTGTCATGTCGACCTGGCAAGTGACACCTCTTGCCAGGCCCAAACCTTTCTTTTTAATACATATAAGCGCTGGTGGGGAATGTGGGTGGCGGGGTGGGGTGGGGTAGGGGCAACGGGGGTTTAAAAAACCACTTACCTTTTCCACCGCTTCTCCTCCGTCTTCGCTTCTCTTCTTGACTCCAGTCCGGAAGAAGCTGCAGGAGGCATCCGGGCACATAGGCTCCCATGAGCCAAACACAACGATGCAATGCAGCGTTGTGATTGGTCTGAGCACCGTGGATAGGTGCTCAGATGGGGACTGGGAGCCTGTGCATATTCCCCACCAGCCTGTGCATTACAGCCTGGTGGGGAATATGGAAAGTGTGCATGACTGTTTGTCCGGGCCAAGAGAGCCGACCACCAAGCAGTCATTCCCACTTCAGTGTGCACAAACCACTCCTCCTCCCTGAGCAGGATAACACAGCCCCACATTAACAAAAAATAAAATGATAAGAACCTTATTATCATTTTTTTTTCTCTTTTCACTGCTCTAAGAGCAGTGGGGCGACGCTCCTCCACCTTAGCGGAGGATCCGCCACTGCATATAAGTCACCCCTAAGGCAGGCCCTGTTCAGCCCAAGGGTAGGGTGCAGAGTATTTAAAAGAAGGACATGTATTTTTAGGTTTTACATGTTCTGGTAGTGAAAAACTCTTAATTCGTTTTTCACTACTGCAGAGTCCTACCTCTCACATAGGATAACATTGGGATTACCCTATTACATCTTATAAGTGTAATTTCCAATTGGGAAGAGATGGGACCCCAAGTTTCGTGTTTCTGGAATCACAATTTAAAATCCCAACTTATGGTGAAGTTAGATTTTAAATTAAAATTCTGAAAATGTCATTTTAAGAAAGTTGTCATTTTCTTACTTTGGTGCCTCTGCCTGCCTCCAAATACACGTCTGGGGTAGGTGACAGCTGGGCGTTGTGCATTCCCTCTATACCGCCACACACAAAGGGAGCTTAGGTGTGACTGATGGCTATCCACATCCTAATTAGTCCATTTTGGGCAGGATCAGAGGTAGAATCTGACACTTACCCCTTAATAGGTTGTGTATTGTCCCCCCAAAAGAAGGCAGCATACTCCCCTATAGTGAGTCTGGAGCCAGGGCAGGAAGGGCAGGGACTCTGTGCACTTCAAAGGCCTCTCTTTGAAGTTTCCTCCACATTTAAGGCAGAACTAGTTATAAGTACTGGACCCCATATCACCACCAACTCAGTAAACGTCTGGACCTATGGATACTCTGCCAGGAAAAAGGACAGCTGTGCTGCTCAAAGGACTGTCACTCTGCTGAACTACTGCTCTGCAATGCTGATCTGCTGCCTGATGCCTTGGTTTGGGAAGGACTGAACCTGCCTCTCTCCAAGCCAGAAGTAGACTTCCATCCTCTCATCTACAGCACCTGGACTCTGCCACCTGAGAGTCTTTCCCTGCCCAGAGGTGCTAATCGAGTCCTGGGCCCTTGGAAGTAAGCATAAAGTGCTGCAACTGCCAAAATCCATGCATCGCCATCATTGCGTAGCTCAGAAACGTCTCATCCCTCTCGATGGCAATGCATTGCCGCTGCTGCTAGGACCAAAGACATCGCATTGCCTAATGTGCGGCACATTGCATACAGTTTGTGACATATCTTTGACTTGTGCGGCTCAACAACAACACATCACCTACAACTAGGGGTTTGACAACGACACATCTCCAATTTGCATGGCTCGGACAATGCGGCAAAATTCTAATGATCTACTCCGACCCATCAAGGCTGGCCCCTGTATCCGACTCGCACTCCATCGCAGTCGGCTTGAACTTTAGCATGACCAGCTAGCCCTGGATGGCGATTTATTTTTTTAAGCAGTATAATACAAGATATTCTTTAAAAATTCATACTTATTATTTCTATGTCATTTTGGTCTTATTTTGTTCATTAAATTAAGCACTGTGTTCCTAACCAGGTGTGGTATCTATTTGTATGTTGTTGTCGCTGTTTTACTGTTTGAAGTGTTGCACAAATACTTTACACATTGCCTCTTACCTTAAGCCTGACAGTTCTGTGCCAACCTACTAGACAGGCACAGGTTAATTTAGGGTGTGTATCTGACTTACCCTGACTAGGATTGTGTTTCCTGCTTGGACAGGGTGCATACCTCTGCCAACCAGAAACCCAATTTCTAACATTGCTGATCAGACGTGAGGATAGGACTTGTGTTTGTGCAGTGCCATACAGTAATTTGGTTCACACTATCAATCCATCCCACAGACTAATTCGAGTCAATTCTCCCTGATTGGCTTTTTTTAAATTTTATTTCCCTAAAATCATGTCTCTGATTGGAGGTTCTACATCTGCACCTGCATCTGCTAAAATGGACACTGAGCTGTACAACCTGGAGGCTTATACTGTGGCCCAGCCCAGGGATATCTGCAAGGGAGTTGGGATTACTGCGAAGAGCTCAACCAGGAAGATGAAGCTGCAACAGGTGCTAAGGGCCTTGGCAGAAGCTCATGCTGATTTGAATGCAACCCCAGAGGAGGATGAGGAGCTGGATGGGGAGGTGGATTTGGACCAGGACTTACAGTAGAGTCTGGGACTGGTACCTGTGGAGGAGGGGGGAACATCATGCCGGGATTAGTGATTCCACCCAACCAGGGAGCAGTGTGTGTCATCTAGAGGCCTGTCCTCACAGAAAGGAGGAGAGGAAATTAAAATTAGAACTGGCCAAGTTGAAATTGGAGAAGGAGAAAGCCTTAGATGAGAAAAGGCTGGCTACGGAAACAGAGCAAAATAAACTGGCCATAGAAACAGAGCAAAATAAACTGGCCATGGAGGAGAGAATTGCTCTGGAGCGTTTGGCTCATGAGAGGATCTTTAAGGAACTGGACATAAAAGCTATGCAAGTGGAGTCCAGTGGTGGCAGCAATTCTTCTGAGACAAGAGGGTCCAAATTCCCAAGTGTCTAGTGGTTGACTTTGTGGTGGGAGATGACATAGACAGATAGTTTGAGGCCCATGAGATTGACCTGCAGATGCACAAGATCTCTGAGGGTGATTGGGGGGCTAGTCTGTGGAGGCATATCCCTAGTGAGGGGAGGGACACCCTACTGGCCCTAGATGTGGGTGACAGGATGGATATCCTCCCCATGAGGAAGTTTGGTTTGACCCCAGAAAAATACAGGCAGATGTTCAGGGACAGTCAGAAACTATCCAACAGAACTGGGTAGATTGTGTTGATTCCTTTTGCAAGGCACTGGATGATCGAGTGAAGGGCAGTGAGGTAAAGGATTATCAGGGGCCATATACCTTGTTTCGTAAAGAGCACATGTTCAGTCTTTGTTTTACAGATCTGCAGCAACACCTTGCTGACAGTAAGCTCTCTGACTCCATGGAGCTTGCTAAGGAAGCTGACCGCTGGATCAGCACAAGGGTCCACAGGAAGGTGTTTGGGAGAGATCACCACAAGGGTGGGTAGAGTCCTCACCAGAAGAAAGGGGTGGAGGCAAAAACAAAAGCAAGGATTTGTCTAAAGGGCCCAAAAATAGTTTTTTGACTCCCATCCCGCTATTGAGAAGAAAAATAAATGATTCCCTGGCAGTAGGTCTGCAGGGAAGGCACCCCTGAAGTGCTTTGAGTGCCAGCAGGAAGGGCACTTCAAGGGAGATGCCAAGTATCCCAAGCAGGCACAGTCCCCCACCGGTCTGCAGTCACTGGGGCTGGCCAGTGTATAGCTTGGGGAGGAGAATGTCCTAAATAGTTTGGGGGACAGAGTAGATATTACCCAAGTGTCCCTGGGTGACAGAGGGATGGTGCAGATAACCCACATGCCCAGCAATACTAGGAAGTACAGGCAGAGGGTCACCATCAATGGGCAGAGGGTGGAGACTCTGCGAGACACTGAAGCCAGCATGACAACCATCTGGTGTGATCTGGCATCTTCAGAGCAGTTAGTCCCTAATGTGTTCCAACAAGATGTTGCAGCTGACAACTGTGAGAGCCACTATCCAGTGGTTCTGGTTCCCTTTGAAAGGGGGTGGGGGGGGGGGTCTCAGGTTCCTTGAAGGTAGCTGTGAGTCCATTCATGCCTGTGAAATGTCAGGTTAGCAATTATCTGGTGCATACCGCTTGGAAGAAGTTGGAGCTCGGGTCTCACTTGGTGCCTTAAATATTTTTCAGTGGTTGGTGTCTGTATTGAGAGAAATGAGAACATAGTGATGGGACATGGTCCCATACTCTGAAGAAATATTACTCACTCGGTTGAAAACCCAGTCCATGACACACAGCAGACTTACAAAGGATGAACAAAGCAAACACAAGGAGATGATGGACGGAGCGCTGAAACTTTTCAGACACTCACCCCCAGTCACAGATCTGGGTTGAATCCATCACCGTTCTTTAGCTCACTTTGCCACCTCAGTTCAGACCCAGCAATATGCAAATCAGTCTTGACCCTGTGCCTCATGGGTAGGGCTCCTGGTTTTATGGTATTTATTTTTTTGACATTTCCGTATTTATCCATATTTATTTTTTGCCAATTTTATCTGTATTTATCCATATCTATTTTGGGTTTTGTGGAAAAATGAAGCTGAAATTAGTATATTTCCACATTTATTTAACGGGTAATTATGCACTCATGCATGAATACCTACTAGGTTTAAATGTTGTAAATCCCCACTGAAGATAAATCAATGCACTGATAAGAAAATTTGCATATTTCAGTATCAATTTTGTGCATATCTACTGCTGTTAAAACCTCTTTACTAAAATTCCTTACTTTTTTAGCCCCCTTACCTATCAATCCACACAGAAATTGGCCTGGCAGTCATGGCAGACAGTATTCAGAATTGCTAAAAAAGCAACCCAATTTCCGCTTTTTTCCACATTTAAAAATAAATACAGCCAAGAAAATAAATGTTTTCTGTCTGTATTTATCTGTAAAAATCAGTAAAAACGGAAAACAGGGAGCCTTACTGATGGGAACAGTCCAGCCCAAACTGCCAAGCCAGGTCTTCCCTGAATCAGAAACAAGCATCCTGGGACCGGTTTCGGGCTACCAGCCCTCATCAGCCAGGCTAGCTTGAATCCAGTGGCAAAGTGAGCAAGGGACCCACGTCTGGGCATACCCTGCCAACTTAAGGTGAACAAACCAAACACAAGGAGATGATGGACGGAGTGCTGAAACTTTTCAGACACTCACCCCCAGTCACAGATCTGGGTTGACTCCATCATCAAGGATGAGCAGCAGATCCTCGCTGCCGAAAATATCATTCTTAAGGTATGCTAAAATTTGAACCTGTCTGTAAATTTGATCCTGTAAATGAGGACTCCAGTGGAGATGAAGTTGAACATGATTGTCTAGATGTCATGGATCTATGCACTAAGCCATGGCCAGACATAAAAGACGAACTTTTGATTGAGCCTAATTATGTAATCTTTGTAGATGGTTCATGTCTGAGTAATAATGAAGGCACCTTGAGAGGAGCTTACGCTGTCTGTACAATTCAAGATGTTGTGGAAACTTCATGGCTTTGAGGTTTTACCGCAGCAGAAGTTTCAGAATGAATTGCCCTTACAAGAGCTTGCAGTCTAACAGCCCAATTAAAAATGGCTATATTTACAGATAGTCAATATGGCTTTGGTGTGGTCCATGAGTTTGGACATCTATAGTCACAAAGAGGTTTCATGGCCTTTTCTGGTACACCCATCAGAAATAGGGAACATGTAATGAAACTGCTTGAGGCATTACAAATGCCTACAGAAGTTGCAGTTGTTAAATGTGCAGTTTACAGAAGTGGCAATGGATATGTTACCACTGGGAACAGATTTGTGGATGAAGTTGCACGGGATTGTGCACTTGTAGCCTACACATATAATGGGGCTAACAAAAATGAATTTGAAGAGGACACCGCATCTTCGATGCTGTTGCCAGTAGCGGACTCATGGGAAGAGCTCAAGTGATTGCAGGAAAATGTTTCAGAAGTAGAACAGAAGGGTTGGATCAGAGCAGGATGTGGGAAACAGCAGACGGAAGACCAGTGTTGCCTGACACTTTATTGTTTCCTATGACATAACATTTCCATGGCCCAGCACATGTAGGAAAATATGCTATGGTGAGATCATTTTAACAGAATTGGTTTAATCCTAGATTTAGCATGCATGCAGAAGAACTGTGACATTGTTGTGTGACTTATCAGCAGACCAACATAGGGAAAAGAACACCAGCAACATTGAGTCACATAGAGAGATCAGGTGGTCCCTTCAACAGAATGCAGATAGACTTTATCAAGACACCTATCTGTAAAGGGCTGATATATGTCCTGGTTATAGTGTGCACTTTTTCTCGATGATGGAAGTGTACTCAATACGGAGAAAGAACAGTCTCACTGTAGAAAAATTGCTATTGCGAGAGTTGATACTCAGGTATGGATTACCGTTTCTCTGGAGTCAGATAATGGGGCTCATTTCAACAATATGTTCCTAAGGATGCTTTGCACAGCATTACAAATCGAACAGAGATTACACTGTATTATCGACCAGAAGCTTCTGGAATTGTTGAACAGGTTAAAAGAACCATAAAGTTCCGGTTGGCAAAAGTTTGTGCCTCCACAACACTGAAATGGCCAGATGCTTTGCATTTGATGTTGATGAGTCTCCAAAGTATTCTTGACAAGAAGACATGGTTTTACCCACTTGAGATATTTATGTGGCTTGCAATGAGACTGCCTGGTTTACCTGCATATGTACTTTTGAACATCACAGATGACATGATATTCGATTACTGCAAGAAATTGGCTGATGTATCGCATTATGTTTCTCACCAAGTTGAAGCTGCTATCTTAAATAGGCATCAGGAACAGTGCCACAACCTCAGTCTTGGTAACTGGATGTTGATCAAAAAGCACGTGTGAAAATCTTGCTTGGAACTGAGATGGAAAGGCCACATCCAGGTGATTCTCATCACACATACTGCTGTTAAGTGTGCCGGAGTACCAAACAGGGTGCATGCATCACACACTCATAGAATAAGAAGTCTATAAGAAGAAATAGTGTCCTTTGAACCAGAACCAAGAGCACTGGTGACAGAATCACTGCAAGATGGACAATTGCAAGAATCAATACCACAAGAGACACAATAGCAAGAAGGAGAAAGAGGTGAAGATCTACAAAAAGTCGCATCAATCCAGATTCTTGTGATTTCACAAAGTGGCTTTGAAGTTTCTGAAGAAGAAGAGCCCAGATCTCAACTTGAGAAAACAGTTGAGAAAACACCAGAACAGATAGATGATCCGGGTGACTGGACAAGTATTGGATCAAGAAGAGTCACGGAGAATGCTGAATAGCCACATAATTATGGTAAAAGGAAATTGAGATCAAATGTATTAGTTGATCGCATACCTTAGAGTATTGCTGAAGAAACAGAGTCAAGTGTTCTAAGTGACACAGAAGAAGATCAACAGCCACTAACAAGATCAAAGAGAGCCTTGTTGAAGGTATTCTGCACATGAATGGACATATTACGCGAATCAAATGTTGAATGTATCAGTGGAGGATTTGAGTGACCTGAGATCTGAACTGTTTGAGCCCCCATGACATCACACTAAAACAAATTTGGATAGAGTAATTGGAAAAAGTTTTCTGAAAGACATTAATAAATAACAGAGTGCAAAAGACGGATTTGTTTTTTTAAAGAATTAAGAAGATTCCCTAGGCCCAAGGCTGCTGTGGAAGAGTAGGGGTAACACATTTTGAAGAAGACGGAGTTGGGTTATGGCTGACTAAACAAAGATCACTGTAAATAAAGTTGAAACAACTCACTGCAAAAGAAAAACACAAGAAGCTGCCTTAAAAACAATCTGATCTGAACTTTGAATTATAGCTGCTATATTTTTGCTGACTACAGACAAACGTGTTTCCTAAACAGGGCTAGATGCAAGATCATTATGGGTAGTATATTTTTAGTAGCCGTGTTAGTGATCATAATAATCTGATAGGGTTTTATCTCACATCAGAGAAAGAGAAAATTAAGTCTACACTTGCCCCTATAACATCTACACACACAACAGATGAGGAAAAATTGAAGGAATCATTTGTGAACTACATGAAAGAAGATTACTCAACAAAATGTTTATTCTAGGTTAGTTTAGCAATACATTCAGGCATTAGATGCAAAGGATTGCTGCATCTGTACACACTTACCTTCAGCAACTGCAGAGGAAGTGACATACCATCACATACCTTTGCATTACACAATTACAAGTAGTATTGTGCTTCGCATAGTATATAGCAAGAACACATTGAACATTATTACTCAAACTATGACATGATTCTTTCAAAAGTTTCATTAGAGAAGAACATGAATCTACACCCATAGGCAAAAGAAATGGACACAGCTTGGTATTATTTTAGGCCACTGTAGACACTGTTAAGGCATACAAAAAACATTTTAACTTGCTTAGTGAGAACTTTAGAGAAAAGTCTTAATTATGACATTAGAGGGAAGGAGAACAAACATATCATATAGTAGAAACAGAGAGGAAGACATTTTGAAAAAACGTTTGGAAGCAAGAAGAAGGCAAAAAAACCAAAGATCTATCTAAAATTAAAATTAGAGAGGAGAGAAAAGGGAAACATATGTGTTTACAAAAGAAGAAACCAATTTAGAAATAGACCAGTGGGGATTAATATTTGCAAACACACCTTTGAAATTATGGGGGGTACATGGCAAATGTTCCAAGGAGCAGAAACAGTCATTCCAGGAGTTTATTTCACTTGTGGACAGGATGCTTATTTTCAATTGCCAGATGATTGGGAGGGTATTTGCTATTTAGCTTTGCTATTTCCTAAGATTTATCATGTATATAGTATAGATGCTTTAGCGATGACATAATCACACAGACATACACATAGCATATGTGATGGAACCCAACTAGTTGGAGATATTTTGGGAGCAATCATTGAATATTGAATGACGAGAAGATTAGAAAACTTTCAACAGTGGTGGACAAGTTGGCAATCAGTACTTCTGGAGCTTTATTAGTTGTTAATACGGAATTAGTGGCTATTAGATCCATGATTTAACAAAGGGGCCTACCATTAGACATTTTGCTCGTAGAAAAATGGGGAGTCTGCAAGATGCTGAAAGTTCAGCATTTCTGCTCATATATACCGGATGAGAGTGAGAGTATTCTTGAATTCACGAAGAACATTTCGGATCTGAAACCTGAATTAGAATCATTAGAAACTCTTGGGAATTTAGAAATTTAGGTAAAGGAGTTTCTGCTATTGGCAACTGGTTTGCTGCTGCTTGGGGGGGGGCTCTTAGGGGGGTATTTGTGCCGGTAATAATAAGAGGGTTTTGCTTACTAACCTTGCTTGCTTTTTTATAAAAATTGCAGATATTATTTTAATAAAAGAAAGAACAGAGAGAGAAACAAACAGATAAAGAGGGAATTAGAATTAAGTGAGCACATCAATCAAGAATCCAAGAGGCTAAATGAGTCTGAGAATATGAAAAGAAAGAGAAATGGCTCAACTGTGGGTGAGAGCAAACTCGAAAGATTCACTTGTGAAGAAAATGTGATGGTTGGATAATCAATAGAGGTGGGAATTGAAGAAGCGTTTTAAAATTATTGAGAAGAAATATTAATTACTGTGCAAATCTACTGAGATTCATAACACAAATAATGCAATCATTTCACTAGACAAACATACTTAAATGCTAGGCCTGATATGATGAGACACTGCCACATTGATCTTGACCTTTTTTATTTGTTTCCAATGAATGGCTGCTGTGCAAAATGTTTTCTTTTTGTTATATAGCTGTTTCATCTTCTACATAGACCATTGTTAGCTAATGAATAAACTTGCTTTATTAGAAGGTTAGACATATAGTTTGTATGTGGGAATGAAGACTTGAATGGGAAAATGACTCGTGTGAAACTTAGAAATGCTAAAACGTAGCTGCAAGCTTAGAAATTGCTGTCTAAAGAATACTGTGTTCCTATCAGAAGACTCAGGAGTGAACACATTCCCATGAGAGCATCAAAAGCTGATGGTTAGACAGAAGAGAGAAGAAGCAAAATGAAGATTGCAACAATATTTTTGTTTGTCTATAATAGTGTGTGTTTCTAGAATAGGCCCGACTTGCCAGTAGGACATTTTGCTCCATGCTTCTAACTTACCCCATTCCATGCTGCTTTGAAAGTCTACTGAGTTTCTTTAACATCTCTTTATGAGAAGTTCTGCTTTGGTCGATTCTTGATTTATTGAACTGCTTTTTTTTTAGTGTTATGGTTGTACTATCACTCTCTCTAACTAGAACTCTTTATGGGATCTGACTGACACTGTTTCGCCTCATTTCTAGAATAGGGATTATTTTCTTTATGGAACACACTTAATGCATTTTATCATGATTGACTAATATTGATTAATGATTTCTGTCCATATTTGATGATTGAGATTAATACAAATTAACTTGTAACCTTGAATAAAGATTACGTACTAGAAATTTCAATATTAAAACCCTTTAACTCATAACAAACTCTCATTATTGATTAAAAGAAATAGATTAGTAAATTGTGTTTAAAATTTCATGGGGTGTACAGGCCCTGAATAATCTCACTCAATGTCAAAAGTCCATTCACCCATAAATAGCGGAGATTAGCTCTGAAGATTGTAGACTAAAATTTTGATTGAAACCAATTCTCTCACTCCCGCAGGGCCAAGTGCAAATAATTTAGGTACCTAAAGGCTGTGATGAAGAAGGCCCAGTCTCCAGCTGTTGAACATTAACAGGGTAATGGGCAGATTTATGAAGACTTAGCACCTATTCAATGGCAGGAAAAGAGATGCAAACCTGTGCAAAATCTTGATAAACCATTTACTTTGCAGGGCAAAACTTTTTTTCGTACTGAAAAATTGCATCAAAAATAACACAAATAGCGGATTGTGCTGCTTTGCGTTACTTTGCAAGACTTTGCATCAAGAGGCGTCCCATGGGTAGTACATGGACATTCTCACATTAACATCCGTGGTTTTTGATGCAAAAGTCATATCCACTAAAACTGAAAGATCTTGCTTTGCAGTGGTGCAAAGTTTGGAGAAATCTACCTCACGGTGTATTTGACTCAGGCCAGCAAGTTCTCACATTGAAGTGTGAGGAAGTGGAATGTTCACTGTACAGGAAAAGGTGTGGCTTTATGCTGAAAGAGGATCCTCTAATCGACATAACAGTTGCTGTAACACGTTTCTTTAGAGGGAACTGGAAAGTCTCCTGATGGTTGCTATCGTAGATGATGTCTGATAAAATCGTGTTATTTGTTGGGCACATAAACTTTTCATGTTTAACACTGTGGAAGACTAAGGGCCGAATTACAACTACCGCGGTCCATGGGACCGCGGTAGTCGTGGTGGCGGTCCAACCACTGACCCACTTCAGGCCCGCTGCAATATTAGAAGTGTGGTGGTCGGACCACCACTGAACCGCTGCTATCTCAGCGGATCAAGGATTCTGCGGCGGTCTGGCAGTGGTTCTAGGCCAAAATATGCTGGCAGTGCCGCAGCGGCACCACAAAGCATATTTTGAGTTGCCTCACCGCCACCCTTTTCATGGGTCAACAAAGGGGACTCTACAGGTCCCACTTGTGCATCTGTGCACAGGGGTGGATGCAGGGGGGCACATGCTGTACCCCCTGTTGTTTTGCACCCCCCGTTCCTGCGTGAGAAGGAATGCATGACATGGTGCATTCCATCTGTTTTTCTTTTTTCGGTCAGAGGATTAGCTTGGTGTATCCTGGAAGTCTTCTTCAGGATTGATAAGGACATATTTAAAGTGTACTCTAAGCTGTGGAATGCTGTGAGCTAAAAGCCAATAAGAGAACCCATCAGAATGTCCATGAAACTGATTTATCATCAGGACAGGAAAAGTATGGTCAAATCAAATAATAAATGTATCTCCTACAAACGTTCAATGGATTCCAAAAAAACTATCCCACTGAATTGATTAAAACATTTGGAACGCTCTCCAGAGACCAAAACTGGGACATTTATGTGAGGAGAAAAGGTGACATTGGGGCATCCCCATTTCCATGAAAAAGGAAAACCTCTGGTGGTTTTTTTCAGAAAGATAATAGTTTTTATTCTAACCCCGCCTCAGTAAGGAGTTGCTTTCAGCATAGGGAGGCTTTCACTTGGAAACTCACCTTCCCAAAATTAGCAAATGTGAAACGTGGGTCCACCAGAAGATGTTGGTTATGGAACTGCAGTGATCTGTTGGGGACAGAGAAAAGGGAATAGTACTCGTTACAACGCAAACGCATGCCTTTACAACGTAGTTTTTACATCGCAACATCCATTACAACGCATGATTTTACGTCGCATGCAATCACAATGCATTTTTAGAAACTACATCTACAACGCATTCCATTACATCGCATTATACCATTACAACACATACCATTACAATGCATACCATTACATTGCAGGTAAGGTAAGTGTTGGATAGTGTAGGGGTAAAAATTACTATTCCCACTCCAGTGAGTGCAACAGTAGGGTAAGTGTTGGATAGTGTAGGGGTAAAAATTTGTATTCCCACTCCAGTGAGTGCAACGGTAGGGTAAGTGTTGGATAGTGTAAGGGTAAAAACTATGTGTTGTAATGGTATGCGTTGTAGTGACATGCGTTGTAATAACATGCATTGTAGTGACATGCGTTGTAGTGACATGCAATGTAATGGCTGCTTTGTAATGGCATGCAATGTAAAGGGTGTTGCGTTGTAATGACTGTGTTGTAAAGGTAGTAATGACTGCGTTGTAAAAGTTGTTTCCCAAGAAAAGGATACGTTTTAATGATATATTTTATACAGCACCTACAAACAAAGAAATGGCAACATTCAAATTGTTATGTATGGTTAGAAGATTACACTGTATGTTACTATATTTTCAAGTATGATTGTGAAAAAGTTAACTCTCATGTCATTCATCTAGGTTTAAAATCATGTATCACCTCTCTTGTGTTAAACTGTCCACCACCATTCTCAAATCATCCCACCCTGCATATATTAGAGCATTGCTTAGTTCTTGAACAAGAGTTCCACTTTCCCCAAATAAGCCTGTCCTCTAAATACCATATCTTTTCTTACCTGTTGAACAAGAGTTACACTTATAAGCTAATAATCCATTTTCATTAATCATTTGATATAAAAATGGATCTTCAGAACCACTCTTCAGAACACTCCTGGACGTGTGAAAGATTCAGTAGGACTGCCCTGCTGCCATAAGGAATGCAATGCCGCTGGAAAGACTGATCTGCTGTCTGAAGAAAGAAGATTGGACTTGCGTGCCTTGATCCCAGGCAACCCAGAGTGACTCCAAGGGTCAGTTGGCTGACCTCCTGTGTGAGCTACAAGGACAGAACAAGCTGCCAGAGGCCTTCCTGCAACTGCCCTGCTGATCAGCACCAACCGAGCTTGCCTGGACCTGCCTGAACCCTGCTGCTGGCCTCTGCGGGAGTGAGCCCTGATCTCCAAGAGGTGCACCCCAGGTCTTGGTACCTTGGTTGGCATCATTGTGAACTCCTCCTCAAGAAAAGAAAAGATGAAAAATCCCGATGTTTGGGCTCCTCATGACCTCAAAGTTACCTCTTTGCACCAATAATTGACTACCAAAGACGACCGCCTACGTAAAGCTCTTACGGGACCTGCTCTTTGCACCGACAGCAATTGTCTATGATGGCCAGCAATTTAAGGCTTGCACTTCAGGCCAGTAGCAACAGCCCGCAACAATCAACCAATGTGAAGCTCCAGTGACAACTTGCTGCTTGTGCTGAAAGCCTCCTCCTTGCGTCCTCCTCCAACACGAATGCACCTCTTTGCATGGGACTTGAGAAGGTAACTCTTCAGCAGAACTAACCTTGTCCCTGTCTCTGACCTTCGCTCCATTTAGGTTGGCCTGAGCTTATGACTTTTCCCCGGTCTAGCATGACCAGATATCCACAAGTAGTGCTTTGTGCTTCTTGCCACTATTTTCACCTAAAACGTTTAAAAATTAATATCTACGGTTCTACCAATTGGATTTTGTTTGTTTTGGTGTTATTTTATTTATTATAATTTACTCAATTATTCTAAATTAGTTTGGGATTTTTCTTGTGCTGTGTTTTCACTTTATTACTGTTTGTGTGCTGCAAGCATACTTTACACAATGCCTCTGTTTTTTTGCCAAGCTACCACAGCGTTAAGCACAGGTTAATTTAGTGACTTTTTGTGGTTCACCCCGACAAGGATTGTGGTTGTAGCTTGAGTGAGGTTTCCACCCCTCTCAACCAACAGCCCAATTTCTCAAAGTACACTAACCCCATATTCTTATTCTACGTCTGCAATAGGGTTACAGTAAAGAAACATTGACCACAGAGGCATAACTAGTCATGGAACAAAATCTAGTACAGTTCCAGAGAGCATGTTTTCAATTTTAAGAAATCTATTTGGCAGGCTGATGTGGAATTGTGGCCACTGACTTCACACCATGGTATTGCAAAGCATTCACAACTCATCTGGCCACGGAAACTGCGTTGTCGTAATTCATGTAATGTGCGAGTGGTGAAGCAAAATGGCGTGATCTGTTCGAGATTGACTGAGGAAATGCTCTGAATGCCCTGCAGGTCCTGGGATTTGGAAGTGTTAGCTGTGAGTGACTGGACACCGGCGTCTGGTGGGGCATGCGTGTACTTTTTCCTGTAACCTATGATGAATAAACCAACGGTAATTTATACGTCCGGCGTTCAAGTCATGTTTATATTGGTGACGATTAGTAACTGAAAGTGACACTGCACTCACTGCCAACTAGAAACATTTGTCAAGCTACCAGAGAGACAAGGGGCAACAACACTTCCTGCAACAAGGTTGATTAGGGTGGCAAGACAATCCATGGAAAAGCCTTTCTTCCAGAGATGCTTATGCAGTGAAGCACTCACACACAACACATAAGTTACCTCCAAATGCCACTAACATGAGGATAGGTAAAGGACCCTAATTTTAGGGGACTTTAACAAGGGGAGCTGATATGTAATCTTCTCTCATGTTTGCTGATAAAGTGGTCAGTGCCAATAAAGAGGAATCACTGCCAGAACAGCAAGTCACCTCATAACCTGGGAAGAGGGGACATAGCCTCCCTCGCTATGTTTGGGGGTGCACTTTGGTTGGACCCCCTTGGTGGAGCTTCTTTAGTGGGCTTGCAGATTGTTGAGTCCACAGGAGGAAAAACATAAGGTAGAGCAGGGATGGCAGAGCTCTACAAAGTGACACAGTTGACCCCAACATTGGCACCTTCAATTGTGGGTCACTGTTTCCACTTGGCCGGTTCTCAAGCCCATGTGTTTCCCGAAGTCGGGGATGTGGGCTGGGACCCCTGCAGGAAGAAGTTCTATTGCATCCGCTCACCTCTCTGCACACTTGTGCTGCAGCGCCTCATGTCTAACCAGTTTGACAGGACTCACCTGCATAAATAGCCCCCAAAGCGATGCATGAGTTCTTGTAAAGATATTCATGGCACATACATAGACAATCTTGTGATGCATTGCCATTCCCAAGCACATGACTCACGGATTGACTCCTTCAGACAGTTTATAGGATAAACAAGCTTTAATACGGGGCAGTGGAAGTACAAGTGTGGATCCCAGAGAGAGAAGAAGACAATGGGACAATTGGGGAGGGGGTGGGGGCAAAGGGAGGAGTGATCTGTTAGGAGAGGAGTTTCAAAACTGCCCATATGGACTCTGTCCTTTTCTGATCAAGGTGCTGGTGATACCAGCTGTTAAAGGCCACAAACAGAAGGACACTGAAAAGAAGGTGCCACACAAAGGTGCCCGATTGACCCTCTGAGGGTCAAAGCAGTTTATGTTTATGTTTGTTTATTTATATAGCGCATGTATACCAACAGGTCTCTTAGCGCTTGACAGAAGGAGATTGCATCAAAGTAGGTACAGACAGTCCTTGTGGCGAACAAAGTTAAAGAGTGTCTTCGAATAGCAGAGTTTTTAACAGCTTCCGGAAAGGAAACAAACCCGGTTCCTTACGCAAAGAATCAGGTAGTTGGTTCCAGAGTCGTGGCAAAACAACTGAGAAGGCTCGGCCACCCTTGGTGGCCAGATTACTCCGAGGGCAGACTAGCTGGAAGGCATCTGTAGAGCGAAGTACGCGCCTTGGCACGTACTAAGCTAAGCGATCCCGTATGTAGCCAGGGGCATGGCCGTAGAGAGTTTTATGAGCTCCATTTATTACTTTTACCTGTCTTGCTGCAAATAGTGCTCGCCACAACCTCGTCTCTTGACCAATCTTTTGCTTCAATTTGGACCAAATAAGTGAGGGTTGATGCAACATCAGACATTATTTAAACCTTGTAAAGCTCGCCTGGAATAAAAATACAAAGCTTTAGATGCGGATGAAATTCCCCTTAATTGTCATCCCTCGTTGAACTCTGACGCTGCCTTGGTAGAATGAATGTATGAAGAGAATTATGCAGGTTATTTAGCACAAACCTACCTACAAAGCAGTGTGAATGAATGAGAATGTTACAGTGGGTAGTGGAGATGAGCAGGGAAGAGAGGAAATGGAAAGTTACCACAATTAGGGAGGGGTTCACAATAGTGGCGAAGGTAATACACTTCATGTCCAATCAGCATCACAAGGGAGCTCAAACTTTGATACCACAAGACCTATTGCTACCACTGAGGTGAGCTTAACACAAGCAGATGGATAGGAAAGAAGTAGGGTGGGAGCTCTTCTGAGGAGTTCAGGTTATAGATTTTATTGGAAGAGATGGACATTGCATGTCTGGATGTACCTCTTATCCTTTCTGTCTTTCCTGATTTTCACTTGAGCACTGCTACTGCTTGTCATGCCTTCTCCACTGTAGGTCCTGGTCATCAGGCCCAATGGCATGTGAGAACCAACTACTTTCTAGATGTTGTAGAAGGTCTTCAATGTGATGCAGCAGCCTCCAACAACTGCAACGGATGAATGGGCCTCTTAGCCCGGGCCGAAAGCATGCGGTGCTCTCTCCCTGCCACCCGACTTCTTCCTCATGTTCTGGTCCTGCCCTGTCATCACGCAAGATCTCTGAGGTGCTGGGCAGCTGCATTGACTTAGGTCCCCAAAAGGCTCTGCAGGATCTTTTGGCGGAAGCTAGGGGGCCACTATCCAAAAGGACCTTCAAAGAGATGACCTCCTTAGTGGCCAAGCGAGAAATCGCCCGAACTTGGACGAGGCCAGACCCCCCTTCTCTGGTAGTCTGGAGGAGGAGAGTTGACTGGTGTGCATGCCAGGAAAATCCAAAATATGAGGTGAGGGATTTCCCCCATAAACATGATAAGATATGGGATGGGTGGTGAGTGTTTCATGGGCTACCATTAACATAGCGATGTTGTTAACTATGGCTATGTTCTAACATGAAAAGAGATGATGTTATTTGATCATTGGTAGATGCTTCTCTGTCATATTAAACCTAATAAAATTTGGTTATTAAAAAAAATGTGATGCAGCAGGGTAGTAGGAAAAATGTAGGTCCTGAGCGTTGTTTGATCCTTCATACCGGAGAACTCCTTTGATGAGGAAGGCAGTTAAAGAAGGCGCTTCAACATAGTAAGCTGGATCGCAGACATACTGATCAGTAAAGCACTGCCTCTGTCAGGAAGAGAAAGGACCAAGGCTTGGACACTGGTTCTGAATTCAACTTTTGGAGAAAAAAAAATCTTCACTCTTTGAAGCTAGCCCAGGTGATGCGTGGATATCTTCGTCTTAAACCCAAGGTGAGCTCTAAAGCTTATTTTCGTGTAAATGCACAATCCCAAGGACGTGGTACTGTTGACAAGTCAAGGACTATAGCTGTCAAGACTCACCTCAAAGAACCAGCAGTGTCTTGCGCAAACATTATGACTCAATTCAGTTTGGGTTCATCTAGACACAGATCATTACAAAGTTGTGCGTCCATGATTTATGTCTGCAGATGAGAATTTCACATAGAGTTGCATGTCATATATGTCCTGGTGGATTCTGATATCCTCATTAGCAAGCAGGAGTACCTGGGCCTCCTTGTACAGGTTGAAAAACACTTTAGAGAGAGTTGAGCCTTGGGAGATGCCGCGTGTGATGGAAATGTACCTGGATTATGATGAGCACATATGAACCAGCTGGACTATGTTCACCAGTTATGGTTTAAAACACTGCAGGACAGTCACAGAATTCTTTTTAGGGCAGGATGGTGTTAAGCAGTGCTCAATGATCCAATACGCTGAAAGCTTCAGGGATGTTAATGAGACATTATGTTAAAACGTTAAGGGCTTCACCCAAGATTTCATTCTATTGATGGGAGGGAATTGTCCCACTAGAATAGGGCATTCCCTCTGCACCTTGCAGAACTTCTACCTAATGGGACCCCCTTCCTGCTGCCAGTTGGACAGCTAAGCAGGTTCCACAGTTTGGCCACATCCTCCCCTGTAGGTTACATGGGCATCCCCCTCAGGTTCAGCCTCCTCCCGGACCGTGGGAGTTTCAGGAGTGGGTTTCCCATTCCCTGTGCCCTCCATGTTTTTGGCAGGCAGCTGGACCATTCTTCCAGGCTCCACGTCCTCCTGACTACTCTCCCATGCTGCCATGTACCGTGTGGTCATGGACACACCCACCCAGGCAACCCTAACATCTCCAAGTAGGACCAGAGCTCCACCTCCATTCAGGCGGTATGCTCCAGATCATTACCAAGCAGACAATCCACAGGTATGGACAGACTCACAGCTACCCTCAAGGAACCTGAGACCCCCCCCCCATTCAAAGGTAACCAGAGCCACTGGGTAGCAGCACTCATGATTGTCAGCTGCCACAACTTGGTGGAACACATTAGGTGCTACATGCTGTGAAGACACCAGATGACACCTGATGGTTGTCATGCTAGCTCCTGTGTCTCTTAGAGCCTCCACCCTCTGCCCATTGATAGTGACCCACTGACTTACTTCCTAGTATTGTCAGGCATGTGGGTTCTCTGCACCATCTCTCTGTCACCCAGGTACACTATGGTAACTTCTACCCTCTCCCCAATCTGTCTGGGGCAATCTCCTTCCTAAACGCTACACAAGCCAACACCAGTGACTGCCGACCACTGGGGGTCGGTGCCCGCTTGGGGCACTTGGCATCCCCTTGAAGTGCCCTTCCTGCTGACAATCAAAACACTTTAGGGGTGCCTTCCCAGCAGATCTACTGTCAGGGAACCATTTCTTTTTCTTATCACTAGGGGGATGGGGGTCCTGACCTGAAGATTGATTTGGGGCCCTTTTGAAAACTCCTTGCTCTTGTTTTTGTCCCCCCGCCCACCTCCTTCTTCTGGTGAGGACCCAGTCACCCTTGTGGTAATCCCCACGGTCCTTGTTGTGGACCCTGGTGCTGGCCCAGCGGTCCACCTCATTAGTAAGCTCCCTGGGGTCAGAGAGCATGCTGTCAAAAAGGTGTTGGCGAATATCTGGAATACAAAGACTGAACATTTGCTCTTTTGCAAACAAATTATACAGCCCCTGGTAAACCTTTACCTCACTGGCCTTCACCCAACCATACAGTGCCTTGCTAAGAGAATCACCACAATCCACCCACGTCTGTTGGGGAAACTTCTGGATGTCCCTGAACTTCTGTCTGAGACATCATTTTAGAAAAAAGCAAAAATGTCAATCAGGGAGAATAGAAAAATTAAAACTGCCAATCAGGGAGAATTGATTCAAATTGGTTTTCGGTATTGATTGGTAGTATACACTAAATTACTTTGAGGCACTGCACAAACACAAGTCCTATAGACACTGCTGATTACCAATGTCAGAAATTGGGTTTCTGGTTGGCAGAGGTATGCACCCTGTCCAAGCAAAAAACACAAACCTAGTCATGGTAAATCAGATAGACAACCTAAATTCACCTGTGCTCATCATCTGGTATCTTCTCACAGTCAGGCTTAACTTAAGAGGTAAGGTGTAAAGTATTTGTGCAGCACGTAATACAGTAAAACAGTGAAAACACCACAAACAAATAATACACAACAGATCAGACAAATAGAGCTTAATTTAATGAACAAAACAACAAAAATCTAATAAATAGGACATGAGTTATCAATTTTTAAAGATTTTCTGCAAATATAGTGCTTAAAAGCATACAGTGCCAACAGGGGCTATCTGGTCACGCTTGACTTGAGTAAATCCAAATGTTCAGGTCAACCGTGATGGAGCACGGGTTGGATACAGCGACTAACCTTGCCCTGCTGAAAAAGTACCCTGTTGCACCGTCGATAGGCCCGATGCATGGAGCAGAGGAGGCTATGCGTTGTCTCGATCCAGCTGGATGTAGGCGATGCGTCGGTTCCGAGCCGCACAATCCAAGATGTGTAGGCTTTATAGCAATGAACGCAATGCATCGTCGTTGAGCTGCGCAGTTGGCTATGAGATATCTTTATCCTCAGTGGCGATGCGTCGAGGGAAGATGCATCGGTTCCGACCCGCGCAACAGTGATGCGCAGATTGTGCAGAAAAACAGCTAGAAAATCCACTTTCATGGGCCCTGGACTGAATTGGCATCACTTGGCAGGGCAGGGCTCAAGGAAGGCAGAGTCTAGAGGTTGTAGAAGGGTTGTTGGATGTCTTCGATGTCCCTGAGACTTCTGAGCAGGAGGTAAGCCAGCAAGCCCTTGGAGTCACTTTGGTTCTCGGGATGTAGAGAAACAGATTCAGTCCTTATCACTCCCAGGCAAGGAGGGCATCAGGCAGCAGGGCAGGGTCAGCAAAGCAAGAGTCCAGCAAAGTCCAGCAGAGTGACAGTCCTTTCAGCAGCACAACAGTCCTCCTTCCTGCCAGAATGTCCTCAGATCCAGAAGTGTACTGAGTTGGTGGTGTCAGGGGTCCAGTACTTATACCCAGTTGTGCCTTTGAAGTGAGGGAGACTTCAGAGAGGCCTTTGAAGTACACAAAGCTCTGTGTGCACTGCACAGCCCAAGTAACAGCTTCTGTCCCTCTACCAGCCCAGCAGACAGTGCACAGTCACAGGCAGGACAGGGCTCCACCATGTGCTGCTGCTTTCAATACACCTGCAGTCACCAGCGTTTCAGAGTTGTCACCCCCGCAGCTTATGCCCTCTGTGCCACAGCAGCCACTATCACCCATACGATCTGTAGACTGCACCAGGTACCATGCCGGGAACGGGCAGCGAGCCTGAAAAAGGAATCAGTGGCCCTTGAGATAGCTGAGTGAACAAAGGTCAACTCCTGCTCTGCAAGACGTCCTGTACACAAAAACAAACCCTTTCTCCTGAGAGGTGAGTAAAACAAAAAATTAACAAAGAGTGCCTGGGCAGAGGCCAGCAAAGAATCTGGCTTCATTTTAAAGAGTCCTTGCAGCTGAAAAGCCATTAAAATATTTGGCATGCAAATCATGCAGCACACATCATGTAAAGAAAAAATCTCCTCAGATTCAAAAATGTGTATTAAAAATTCGCAAACTAGAAGTGTTTTACCTGAAAATATAAGATTATATCACTGCTTTAAGTGGAATTTATATTGAAACTGAGTTTTTAAACAAACTTAGGAACATTTCTGCACATCTTTGCCCCACCCAGTTAACAGTGCCATTAATGAAAACTAAGAGGCAAGTCAATTGTCATGTGTACCCTATATGTAATGTAGCCAGCAACATTATAGCCTATTAAATCAAAACACCAGAGGTTTTGCTTTTGTACAGTGCACATCCTAAACCCACATATTAGAAGGTGTTATCATGTGCAATAATCAAGAAAACAACGGCATGGTGAAATACAACATCTGAGAAGGCTCTCACAATTTGGTCAGATATTGAAGCTGGGATTCATCCCATGTTTTATAGTTTCACAATTTAACCACTAGGTCAGAATCTCTCCAGTTTGTTTGTGGTGAGCCATTTCAAGACCTTGTTGAGCATCTTGTGAGTGTGGAAGCAGGAGATGAAGTCTGCATTCACTTGGCTGGTCATGGCGAGTTGGCTTGTCTGTGTTGAGCTTGGGCCAGTTTGTTTTCATCCTAGTGGAAAGTTCAGTATCTTGCCGCAGAGGGAGAGGTGGAGCTGGATGTCCTTGGCAAATGATATGATGCTAATTCCATGGCGCGGATGTTACTGACATATGGAGTCAGGTAGGCGTTGAGCAGAGTGGGGTTGAACGAGAATCCTTGTGGATTTTCACAGATGAGGTTGACGGGGTCCAAGGTGAAGGGGGTTAGGCTGACTGGCTAGGTTGACCTGTCAGCAAGGAGCAAATCCAGCGAAGTGTTGGACCTTAGGTGCTGGCTTCATGCAGTTGTTGGATAAGGATGGGGGGAGTGACAATATCCAAGGCTGCAAAAAGATCCAGTAGAATAAGGACCACGGTGTCACCTCTGTCCATGATCATCCAGATGTCACCCGTGGTGGTGGTGAAGGCAGTCTCTGTACTGTGGTTGTGCCTGAATCCGGATTGAGTGGTGTTGTTGAGGTGGTTGGATAGGCTTTTTTTAATCATCTTTTCCATACATTTGCAGGGTAGGGTAGCAGGGAGGTAGGCAAGTTGTTGGCTAGCATCTTCAGGTCTGCTAAGGGTTTCTTGATGAAGGGGAGTACCATGGTGTGTTTCCAGGTGTCTGGGTGTGTTGCTGTGATGATTGAGTCATTCACAATCAGGGTGATGGCTGCGATGATAGGGTCCAGACTTTTGATGAAGAAATGGTGAATACAGTAGTCCATCAGTGCTCCGGAGGGCATGGATTACATGGTCATTGTGGTTTCTTGAGTGTTGATGGTAGGCCATGCAGTCAGGTTGGTCCTCTGGGTGTTTGTAGATATAGAAAGGAGGGCTACCAGATGCAAAGGTCCAGTTGGGAGTTGATGTTTTCATAGACAATAGTGATCTTGTTGCTGAAGAATAGGGACAGCTGGGTGGCACACGTCCTGAGAGGGGGTTACGCTGGTGGAGCTTGCTGCCGGTGGGGTGAAGTATTTTACTATGGCAAAGATCTTCTTAATGCTTTTGGTGCTACTTTCAATACGGTCTATGAGCGCATATCATTTGTTGCCCCTGATTTGCTGATAGTAGCATCTGAGGATTTATAGGTGCTCTTGTCGGTTTCCTTCTGACTTTCTCTCAATCTTTCTCATCACTATAACCAGAAGTGGTAGGTAGTGTCACAGAGTTAGTTATCCCACTATAGCTTATTCTTCTGTTTGTTGCTAGCACCATCCTCAAAGTGCTCAGAAGCTATTATGTGGTGTGCACAGCTATAAAGGTTTATCAACAAACAGTTTATTTAGTAGGTGAGGGAGAAGTTGATTCAGAATTGGGAGTTTGCCTGCCAGTTGAAGCCTGCATTTTAGTTATGCTAACAGTAGGGTAACCAGGTTTTCCAAATGAGAAACATTACATTTTGGGGCATGTAGTACTGGCTTCATAATGGGGTAAGCAAGACTAGAAGTTGCAGAATGCAAGGGGAAACAAACCTAGATTGGAGCAGCTAGTCAAACTTAAACCTGGTAAACTTTGCAGGTTTGTGGTAAAAGGTTAATTGTCCTTGTATCATGCTGAACATGAGTTTGGGACCAATAGAGGTATGAGGATGATCAATATTTTACACATCATGCTTGTGCTTATCTGACCACATAAAACCGCAACAGGTATTTAATTTAATGAAAAATGTCAGGACAACTGGACATAGGTAATAAAAAGAGGACTATCCAAACAAATCAAATCAAGGATATCTGATCACTCTGTGAGGCAACGCTATCTCATTTGTGGCCCATGATCTATTACAGGTGGCTGTGCACAATCCACCTACACGCCACCCGCCATTAAAAAACCCCCATTTAACATTCATTCACCATCCTCAAACCGTTCCCAACCATTTATATTCACTAACCATCCATTTGTTGCCACAGGCACCATTGCAGGCCATTGAAACCAGACTTCAGATGATCCACAAACACAAGTTAGGTGACCTCTAGGAATTGACAAAAAGTCAATTTGTGCACCCACACTGTGACTATTCAGCAGCCTTCGACAGAGTAAATCGAAGTAAGCTATGGCACAAACTGACTAGCAGGAAGATCCCAGGTAAAATATTGAAGGAAATTATGTCAATGTATAGCAACACCTGGGTGAGAATCAAAGTGGCAGGGGACACAGTTACACACAAACTGCCCACTGATTGTGGTCTAAAACAGGGTTGTGTCTCAGCACCAACACTCTTCAAACAAACGATCTGGGGAAAGCCCTACAAGTCGCAACCTTGTTAACCCCAAAAATCAGACAGCAACGACTACATGTGCTCCGGTATGCCGACGATCTGGGGATCTTCGATCACACCAGAGTAGGTTTGCAAATGTGGCGGCTGGGCAGCAACAACATAGCAACAGAAAGAGCGTACCACTATCTAGGAGCATGGTTAAAGGACAAAGGAAAGCAATCACGCACCAGGCTAAGACGCAAGCCACCATCTTCGCATTGTGCAAACTACAGAGCAAATTTTACAACCCAACCACGGAACCTACAAGGAGAGTGACAAAATCTAAACTGCGCGCAGTTGCTTCGTACACATCACAAGCATTGTCAGGGAAGATGGAAAAGATCATGGAAAAAGCCCAGTGCTATTAAAGGCTTTTCAGACTTCCCAAATACACACAAAATGCCTTGATCTGCCCAGAGTTTGGCCTGGTACAACAAAAATACGAATGTATGAGTACCCTGGTAAAATTCTGGTTTATGACACTAAAAGCTCAGAAAGGATCCTTAAAGGAGGTACTGAAAACAATATTTGAAGGGGGACCGAATCCATGGCAGTAGTATTGTCTCGAGGCAGTGGCAGAGTTGGGTCTAGCCACAGCGTGCTGGCCCCAAGAGGAAGTGAAATATGCACCAAACAAGAAGGTGTTAAACAACCAAATCATCCAGCTATCAAGGAAGGACGACACAGTCAGATTCAAGGACATCGGAGTGTTGGCGAGCCTAATGAAATCATATGAGACAAACAACATCCAACCATACATGAATAGCGCCCTAGGAAAGAAGTGATTGAAAGAGATTCAATAGGCGTGTTTAGTGCCGTTGCCAATAAAGGAATTGAATCCTGGCTGGAAATCCCTGACGAAAATAACCAGATGTAGGTTGTGTAACCACAGTGCAGAATTGTTCGCACACCTAATATGTTGCTGCCCCGCCCTACTCCAAAACCGCGGCAAGATGCTAAAACCAATGATTTTAAGCCATGGGGTCAGAAAATGCGCTGCTGCAGTTGCCTTGCTCATGTCCTGCACAGTGCCTTCGGGTCAGACCACATTTGGCAAATTCATGAGTATGGCTCAAAGGGAATTAACCCCTTCAGTGCCCATGACGAGCTGGACTCGTCATGGGCTGCGGTGGCGCTGTGCCCATGACGAGTCCAGCTCGTCATGAACTCCGCCCGCTAATGGAAGGCGCGGCACTGGGCGGGGAAAGGGGCGGGCATGCAAGGGGTTAAATGAAAATAAGCCAGACGCACATTGTGCGGCCGAAACTGTTGAGATTCAGAACTCATTACGCGGGACATGCTCGGAAAAGCCGGGTCAGTAAGAGGTCTGGAGGACGCAGAACACAATCTGGCAACTGTAGGCTGGAAAACACCAGCGTGGAATATTGCTGGCAGTGAGGGGCATGAACAGCGAGATTCTCCCCCCAGAAGTTGGAGCACGGGGGCCTAGGACACATCGTGATGTATCAAGTAGACTCTCTGCTCACAATCATTGATTATAAAAGGGGCGCGGACAATTTTAATTGTAATTTTAAGCCACGTATTTTAGGGCAACAATTCCTGTTTACAAAAGGTGTGAGACCTGTTTTAATTGATACTGTGACACAATTTGCAATGATTTTAAGTAATTATGCAATAAAAAATAATTAATTCATCCACCCATACTTTGAAACAACACTCCAGATAAGTACTTCAAAAACAAACAGGTGGTCTGATCTCCAGACTTAAATACAAAATGCTACAGGTGACCTCTAAGCACTGGACAAATACTCGCCTGATTGGGCTTAATGCACTTGAGACTGAATCCAGACTGCGCTTCACGCAGGAGATGAGACTGGAGGGAGATTGTTTCAAACATCGGAGACCATCACCTTCTCACTGCACCTCTTTTCCCTAGCAGTACGACTAGATCAAGACTACAGTCCTCGCTGGTGTGGAGTCAGAGATCTTATTGTGCCCAGAACGTAGTCCCTGGAGCAGTTGGTGACTTACAGAAATACAGAGCAAAGGCAGTAAAAAGAGAGGCAAGTGGGAAAGAGTAGGGGAAACACAGAGGGACATATCGGGTCATAAATGAGAGTCATAAGGAGTTTCAATGGGACTCTAGGGCACAAGGATGTGCACACTAAGACACAATACAAGTTCACGGCATGGGGACACTGACTGGCATGACGAGACATTAGAGAACTGACATGTATCCACTGACAGGCGGCACTAACAAAAATCCTCTAACATGGAGAAAATGACACTAGGATATTGCCACTGGGACATGGATATTAGAAAACTGACACGGAGACACCAACACTGACAGGGGGATTTTGACGTGGGACAGTGAAACTGGAACAATGACTCAAGTCACAAACAAAAAAAACAAAAAAATAATTGACACAAAGACAGAGTTAGTGGCATCAACAATGACACTGAGAACCACTGCCATAGGGACCACTGATCACACTGCAACATTCATACAAGGATACAGTCAATGGAATGCAGACACAGGATGTGACACTGGAACGCTGACGGGACACAGACATCAACATTGGGACATTGGCAGGGGCCGACCAGTGAGACTGTGAGATTGAAAAGGACATGTTAGGATATCACACTAAAATACTGATGCTAAAACACAACACCAGTACACTCACTGCGGGGGGGGGGGCGGGGATATTGGGGTACTGATCTGTGGTTGCTGACATGGGTCACTGACACTGACACAAGAACACTGACATGGAGACAGTAAAGTAGGGTCACAGGAATTGATACTGACACTGGGCACTGCAACACTGCCAAGGGTTACTGCCACAGTGAAATGACCAAAAGAACTGGTATTTGGACATTGATTGTGGGGCACTGGCACTAGGTAGAGAGAAAAACAGGGGCATTGACTATGACACTGGAACACTGAAGGGACGCTGGCTCTTATGTACCAACATTGACATTGGGTCACTTACCGAGGAACACTGAGAAGTCCACAAATTCAAACATTTTCTCCCCCCCCCCCCCCATTCCATTCTATATTTCCTGAAACTGGGAGTCGTAACCAGGAAGGTATTTTGTGACCTGTGAGAGTGAGATGGTACCAGGGGGCATATGTATCAACATCACCATTTGCGATTCTCAAATAGCGATTTTTAAAGAATCGCTATTTGAGAATTGCAAAACGGGATGTATTTAAAAAATCGCAAACTTTTTGCGATTTCTTAAAATTCCTTAATTGCGATTAGCAAATTGCGAAATCGCAATTAAGGAATACCTGCCCATTCATTTCTATGGGCCAGGAGACCCATAGGAATGAATGGGAAGTAATTCTCAAATAGCGAATTCGCAATTTGCTAATCGCTATTTGAGAATAATTTCAAAGGTGCAAGGGTGTCATGATGACACCCTGATGCACCCCTGAAATGAGCATGTGTGTGCATATGGCGCACATACATGCCCTAAGGGCATGTATGAGCGTCACGTGGCACTTTGCAAAATTAAAAATAGTGCATTTTGAAAGGAAATCGCAAATTACCACCAACTGGAAGTTGGTGGTAATTTGCGATTTCTTAAGGATAATTCGCACAACTTGGGTGCTTTTTACATTTCATTTAAGAAATCGCAATTTGCGATTTCTTAAATGCTTACGCAAAATTAAGAAATCGCTAAATTAGCAATTCCTTAATTTTGCGATGGGATTTTGCCTAATACATCCCGTTTTGCGAATTTTTAATCGCAAACGCTGTATTTTGCGAATCGCAGCGTTTGCGATTAAAAATTTGCTTGATACATATGCCCCCAGGTGAAGAGAGAAGACATTTGTATGAGCTTTGTTCTACATTGCACATGGATTTGTGGTATAAACATAAGGCCTTGAACATACAGCTTTCAGTTTGGTTGGGGCTGAATGAAAGCGTAGACCTCTGTTAGGCCAGTACCTTGTACTTGAGTGAATTTGCAACATGTATATATGTAACTCTAACTGGTAGGATCTGTAGTAGACATATGTACGTACAACCATTCTCATGTGAGTTTATTTGTTTCGTATATTTATGTTATTCATGTACTCTGGAGTCCTTATGTATTGTAACTGGTCCTATTGTAAAGTGCTCTGACACCAATATAAAAAAACGCATAAATGAAAAATACACCTTTTCTGAACTGGAAGTCAATCAAGTGTTTTTAGCTTGCGTAAAATAGGTAGAGATTTCTCGTGTACCGGATTAATTGGGATGCTGTGTTTTGTAAGATCTGGACTTTATGTAACAGGTGTTTTGGTAATCCCACTAACAGTATACACTAATCCATCCTTGTGAAAATAAAGGCCTGTATAAGATACTTCCTTGCTAATGTCAGAATAAAAGGAAGGACTTTTATAACTATTAAAAGGCAGAAACCTGTGGAACATATCTTGGAAACAGAGAGGGAAAAAGTTCATTCTGAATTGACAATCACTCCCAAGTTACATGCAGAGAGAGAGAGGAATGGACCAGTTTTGAGAAAAGCTCTTTTTAGTACAAAAGATCACTGATTCAATCTTGTTGCAATTTAATACAAGGGAGTTTGTGCTCATCTGCTTGTAATGCAAAGGGGAGAGTTCTTTAAATGATGTACAGTTTCATCAGGGTTTTCTTGTAGTTTGAGAATAAACTATAAATGAGCAGCATAAGTATGGATGAAAACTCCAAAAGATTCCATGAAATTAGCCAGATGAGCCATGTACATGTTAAAGAGTTTGGGGCTTAGCACAGAGCACTGGGGAGCACCAAACACTATTGGGGAGGATTTACAGTAGTCGAGTATCACTGATTGAGTCTGACCATGTAAAAAGGATGTAGGCCAGGACTGTACCCAAGATTCTGGCTGCCTCAAGTCTTTGGAGTAACATGGAGTGGGAGATAGTAACAAGGCTGCAGATAGAGCCAGTAAAATGATGGCCTCCACTCCATTTTCCATCCAATGTGTGTCTGATGTCTTCAGTGGCTTTGGCAAGGACTGTCCTTTGCCAAAACTTGATTGCGCTTTGTACAATAACCTGTAGGATTTCAAATGGCTAATAAGCTAGTTACGTACCTCTATCTCAGTCATTTTAGCAAACAAGGCAGAAGTGAGACCTGCTGATAGTTGGTTAAGATTTCAGGCTCAAAAAGGCCTCTTTAAAAGAGGTGAACAATTTCTGTCTTCCATTTGTCTGGTACTATACCAGAGAGTAACAAATAATTGCAGGTTTGCGTAAGATATGGCAGGATGATAGAGCTAGCTGACTTTCTTAAGTTGTTGTACTGGACAAGCTTTCATAACCGAGGAAGAGACAATTTTGTTTCTGATTCATCAATGTGGTTAAAAGTGTCTCAGAGAAGCTCATGTGCTGTGTAGGGGTTTTAACGCCAACAGACCGTATCTCTAGAACCTGAGGGATAATCTCCACCAGGTCAAGAATTTAAAACTTAAATAGTATGGGAGATTTTCTATCTGCTTTAGGGAAGGGTGAGATTGGTAAAAAGTTTAAAACTTCCCTTGTGAGATTTTTAGATTCTAAGATCTTTTTTTGAAAGAAGACTTTGATTTCCTGATATTTTTAGATTAGGGATGTAAATGGGCAGGGTGTATTTCTTTCAAATATGGTTCGTAGCCTTTCTGCTATAATATTTCAAGTTTTTTGCAGTCTTGATTTGTGTTTTCAGTTCTTCAGTGTAACAGAGAGGCTGACGGTTTAGCCTGTCTGGGATTGAATGTTTTAATTGGTATCTTGGTCCAGCGAGGATGATCTCAAGTTCTCTTTGGTATCAGAGTTGTGTGTGTGTGGGGTAATGGTTGTCCTCAGCCATTTTGACAATGATGTGGGGACACAGATGTGGGGAGCTTGTGACTGAAAGCGACATTGGGAGTCACACAACGACTTTGACATTGGGACATGGGAATAAAGACACACGGTGCCACTGAAAAGGGCATTAGAAAATACACAAGGTCAATGGCACTTCGACATGAGGACACAGAGACATTAATGCATGAACACATAGACGAGGCCCGTGAGATAAACTAGAAGACCATGGACACTTAGAAGAAGGGCATAAAACAAACAAATCTATGGTCCCATCTAAATAACAGGGCATATTTACAAGGAGATTGCGCCACCGGAACATCACTTTTTTTGATGTTCCGGTGGCGCAATGCCATGCACCAAATTTACAAAGTGGCGTTAAGCCACTTTGCATGACTTAACGCCGCTTTGGAAATATGTTACCATTTCACTCAGTTTTCTGCGTGAAAGTGGTGTGCAATGATTGTTGCTGTGGGCGTTCCACCGCAACACCTGTTGTTTTTTTACGCTGCCCCAGATTTACAAGGATGTGTAAATCTGAGGCAGCGCTAAAAACTAATGCCATGCAAAAGCAGGCGTTAGATTGGCACAACGAGGAGAAATACTTTTATTTCTCCTCGTGTTTGCTCTTTCTACGCGTGCTGAAGAATGTAGCACACATAGAAAGAGCAAATCGCCTTTAAAGATTTTTTATGTACACTCAATGGGAGCTGTGGTGGAGCAGTCAACGCTCTCTTGGGGGGTTGTAGATATAGATGGGTAAACACGACTCACAACTCAAAATGCAAACCGCCAAATAATAAGTTAATGTCAGGCCAAATGCTTGCTTTTATAATAAAAAGTTGAATTTTATTTCTAACTTTACACATGCAACATTCAAATGCAACAATATAGTCCCCCTTGAGGTCGGGGCTCTAGTGGTTATTGTCCTTCATGTAACGTGTTCATGGCTATTCCCCATTCACTGGTGGCCACATCTGGGAAGGCAAATTATTAGGCCATACTCAAAAGTTACATTTTAACGCTTAATGATAGCAGTAAAAACGTATCTATGGTGCAGCAGCACCTTTAGCAGTGAATTCCCTGGGGCCTCAAAGGCCCTAGTTCAAGCCACACCCGCTCCTGCAGCAGGGAAGCCTTTGGGGTTACAGCAGGTGCCCTCAGCGTGGGCACTCGAGAGATCCGATACTGCTGAGAAGTCAGGCTGCCTGCGGTACACACGACAGAGTCAGGCGGGCACATGTTCTCTCTTCGGAGTGGGGCAACCTCTCTCCCCAGAGATTGAAGCTGATTCCAGAGCACATCACTGCGGTAAGTTAGGTTATCTCCGGCGGGGGATTTCAGTCCTTCGGCTCTCAACTGGTGTCCCGCGAGGGTGCGTTGTTATCCTCTGCTTCCTCCTGATCCATGGGGGTAAGTCAAGGCAGTTCCTTCGGTGTGGCTAGTCCTGCAGGTTACAGTCTCACTTCAGTCCCAGGCAACAGCCCGAAGTCTTTCATGATTTGGTCCCGGCAGCCCCCCTCGCCATATGGGGTGGCCGCAGGACCTTTTAGACACTAAGTAGGCTCCTCAGATTCAATCGCCCTCATCGCAGTGGCCCCTCCTGACGTGGGGTCAATGCTCAGGCATTCATGAGCCCTGGCATGCTGGCCCCACAACTTTTTAACCGGTGGCCCCCTCGGGCATACGGGGTCACAGAAACGAGGCAGTGTGGGCTTGGTGTCCTCCACACAGCGCTCGATATTTGGCACAGTATACAGCAGCCCTCTCCTGGCATATGGGGGGTCACAGAAAACAGTTTTGTCTTGCACATGGGCTATGGCTTGAATGGTGCACAGTCAAATTCTCACACCTCGTACAGGGAGTCCTCACGGTAGGGCTTCCCACTGGACCACGCTCCCTCCTACACTCTCCTCTTCCTCACAGGGTACACTGATCTTGTCAAGCAGGCAGGCATTAGTGCTCCATGCTCCAGGGCAGGTGCCTTGGTTTCCCTGGGTGATGTCCTTTCACCCAGCCTGGAGTCTAACAAGCCTTGGCCCCCAGTCCTGGTCACAACCAGAAGTCTTGCAAAACGTCAGCTTCTCACACAGCCGTTCTGGCTGCTTGGCAGATGGTACATTTTTGGGGACTCAAACTCCCCTTCTTATAGTCCTTTTTAAGACACCAAATGTGATTTAGGGTCTGGGTCTTTGAAGTTTTATGTGGAGTTCTGCTTCTTTTGAAGTGGTCACGTCTCCTTTTCATCTTCCTTCATGAAAGAGATCTGCCACAGCAGGCATGACTCCGAAGCTGATTGTCTTGCACAACATTCATGGGAGTGACCAGAGTTCACAACTGATGTCAGCCACAGTGATATGTGCATTAAAAGGTTAATCGCAGAGCCCCAGCCTTACTCTTTGTGAATCTCTTATCAGATCCATTTTCCTTCCTGAGATGTGTCCAGGTTCCTTCCTTGTGATCTATCACTGAATCAAACTGCAGTCTTTGGAAATGTAAGGGGAGTCTCGTCTTTTTCCCACCAGTGTGACTCTCCCCAGCTCATAGGAATGCAGCAATACACAAATCTGTCTGGTGGGGATTCCTCTCCTCCTCATGTCTTTACCAGGCAGGTCTGGTCTTCCTAAAATGAAACCCAGGGTCCACCATACAATGTTCAATTGTAGGCACTCCCACTCAATGAACATTCATAGAACACTTTCTGTTCAGCACTAATACTTTCATGCACTATACCATCACAGGTGCACATGCATTCAGCAGACACTGCACTGTTCAGCACTGATGCTATTTTATCTTTAGCCAGGGGTGTGTCGTTTCAAAACACATGCACTGCCAGCACACAAACACTAAACAACTTCACACTTAGGGCCATATGTAGGAAGCCAAATACCGGTCGGTAACGGCCGATTTTCGGTAAATAACCCGTTACCGACCGGTATTTTGGCTTTTGCTATGTAGGGGGATCATTTCAGGATTCGGTAATTTACCGAATCGGTAAAATTACCGAATCTGTAATTTTACCGATTCGGTAAATACCGAATCCTGAAATGAGATGTAGGGGGAGTGTGTCGTGGGTGTGGGGATTCGTTATTTACCACCAACTAAAAGTTGGTGGTAAATGACGAATAGGTGAAGAAAAGCATTTTTGTGCACGTTTAAGTGTGCAATGTGGCAGACATACATGCCCTTAGGGCATGTATGTGCGCCACATGTGCACACATGGACGAATCAGGGGTGCAACAGGGTGTCAATGTGACACCCTGCCACCCATGATGATGCCTCCCCCATTACCGATTCAGTATTTACCGATTCGGTAATGGCAACTGGCTTCCCATTCATTCCTATGGGCCTCCAGGCCCATAGGAATCAATGGGAAGCTAGTTGCCATTACCGAATCGGTAAATACCGATTCTAAAATACCGACACTTACCGATTCGGTATTTTTTTACCTACATTACATTTACCGATTCATAAATACCGAATCGGTAAAATTCGGTATTTAAGAACCGGTAAATGTAATTTACCTACATATGGCCCTTAATGTATTTTACTTCATACAAGCACCCATACACCCAGCACATGCTGTCCCTGTGCAAGCACTGCACAGCACTACACCTCTCATGTAATATATTCCTCTAAGGCAGTCATACACCCAGTCCATGTACTAACCATACATGTACTGCACAGTATTCCTTTATCCTTGTACTGTACTCTTCCCAGACACACATACAACTAACACAGAGTCACTACTCCTGTGTTATACAGCACTCCACAGCTATTTGATCTAGGTCAAGGGTAAGTTAAGCATGCAGCAGCGGAACATTTAAAAAGCTGAGTGAGTCTGTAGGCCTCAATCCAGAGACACAGGGTAAGAAGGTCCTGTTCACTACTACTGATCACTACATTGTATGCTGCCACCACAGCATCCGGGTTGCTTAACGCCTGGCAAAGGCGGTAGCACTATGAGGGCGCCCCTCCTGGTCCAACAAGACCGCAATCCATGCGACAGGCCTATGTCCTGGTGCACACGCTAGATCCTTGTTTGCCTATGTCAAAAAATCAGCATTAGGGATCCAGACAATAGTACAGTTGGGCACCCAGGGCAGGGGTACACGTCTCTTACCATGCAGAAGACTTTTACGTCACAATACCTTAGCACAAAGAGGGCATAACATTGGTAATCTGTGTTCATCAGCAATACTTCCTAAGTTTTATTCTTGAGACAATAAAGCAGTCTATCATCGTCCAAACCAAATAATTCCTCAGCTCTGCCAAAATTACTCAGAAGTCTGTCTCAGCCAATGTACATTCCCAGAATGCAGCTTTACAGTGCTGCAAGGATATCATATGCATTCTGATGTCACAGTAGAGAAAAAGGGGGCTTCAATCAAGCTAGGCCTGCTGCATTTGAAGGAGAAGACAGGCTCTTCCTTTTATATTGTTTGAGTCTTCATCATCATTAAAATTGCACAGCCTGCCACCTGGCTAGTCAATGTAGAAGCTCTCTGCAGGCAGCCAGATAAAGAAAGAGACCAGAACAGTGAGGGTCTGCCCCCAAAGTGTATTGCTGGCACTCCCTGCTAATAGTTTGGAATTCGAGATGTGCTTATCTTGTAAAGATATTAGTAGAGGGGATGAAGGTGTTTCTTAGGAGGCCTTGATAGCCTTTTTCTGAATACTCTCCGGCCGAATACCAAGGCTGCCTAATTTTGATTTCACCTTGTCACTCTCTGTTCTGCTACCGTACATTTACTGTTTCATTTGTTTTATTTACTCTTATAAGTTATTTTTCATCCATGTTACACCCTTTTGTCACTGTTTCCCTATACTTCTCTTCCACCTTTGGTATCCCTTTTAGTTTTTAGGTCTCGCGAGCCAAAGGCTCGAAGAGACATTTTATATGTGGGATTTTCAAAGTGCTACCCACAGTTTTGGCTGGCCTAAACCTTGAGTGCACGTTGGCGTGCACATGCACAGCTGCTGCTCACACTCCCTCCTCCCTTCTCCCCTTCCCTTTTCCTCAGCTTTGATCAGGCTCCTCTGTTGCTGGCATTCCCCCCTCCCTTCTCGCCCAGCCCTTCTTGTCACCTCGGCTTGTTTAACACAGCTGCTGCTCGCACTCCCTCCTCCCTTCTCCCCCTCCCTTTTCTTCAGCTTTGATCAGGCTCTTTCTTTCCGTTTGTTTTCTTTCCTTTACCTTCTTGTTTGTTTGCATCCTTCTATTCACGTTAACTCTTTACTATTGCATGCGTTTTAACTTTTGTTTACATTTTTTGTTCACATTTTGAGGCACGTAGGTTTTGTGGTGAATTTTAAATTTTTACAAGGTTGCATGTGTAGGCTTGCGTTTTTGTATCGTGTACGTTAAGGCGCATCGGTCGTGTGGCGTTTTTTTTTTTGTTTGCTTGTTTTTTTTGCATCACACTTTCACTTTAAAGCACGATGCAAAAATAAACACGCTGCTGTTTTCGTAATGGTAAAACTGTATTGCGCATAATACCCTGGTGCTTTGTTTTCTTGGTAGCAGTGATGGGACCGTCTCGGGCAGGGGGCGCGTGGACGTCCCTGAGGTAGCAGTGATGGTACAGTCTCGGGCCGTCCCTCCACCGAGGTAGCAGTGAACATAGTATCGGTGGCCAGGGCCCTGCGTGCTAACACCGGGGCACACAGGGTTAGGAGACGAGAGAGAAACTCTTGCTTGTTAACTCTCGGGCATGTCCCGGCTGCTAGTGGGAGCTGGGATTGTAGTTGGGCGTGGTGGACACTTCCAGTGACCTGGGAGCCCCTCCAACCACGGCTGTTTATTACAGTGCTAGTTCGATGGCGTCCACGAGGTACTGGACTGGAGAATGTGCCTCTAACTGGCCCGGGGCATGACAGGCCACAGTAAACATTTCAGATTGCGCTGTTGCCCGGCACGAGCGTTCAGTGCGGGTTATTCGATGCACTTGATGATCCTATACAAACGATCCGCACGTTCACATTAAACTACGCACCCTTAGCACCAGTTACATGTAAAGTAAATACAGGTGGGGTTCGTAAGTGTGTAAATGAGCTGGTACGAACAAAAAGGCACACTATTTCATTTGCATGGAAGTGTATACGTAACGCAACCCTTCAGCTAGAGAAGCCCTCGCCTCGGACTGGTGCGTAGAGAAATAAACCTCTTTTCTGACTCAGTCTCGGGCGCGTCCAATAAAGTTATGTTTTGATGCTATAGACTTGACCCACTGAGCTTTGTGTTTCCTAGGTGAATGTAGTGAAAGGAAAATGCCTTCAAAAATAGGGCCCTGCCTTTCTGGCCAGCGTCTCAGTGCAACACCTCAAACTGTCGGACTTAATACAGCACGTCCACCGTTTCTAAGCGCTGAAAATACGAGATGCCATATTACACAGTTTAACAATACCCATTTTATTTGGTGGGAAGCTGTGTAGGCCTTGTCTGAATTGAAGTAGGGGAGCTCATTGAAGGCTCTGCCCACCTTGCAAGGCTCGCAGCAGCTGCACCCCGCGGACTCCTTCACTGGATACACCTCGGACCAGGCGCGCAACACCCATTGGACTCACAGGGCTTCAGCCCCCCCCCACCCGTCGTGTGTGGCCCCCGGGATGAGACCGCTTCCCGGGCAGACACAAAGCCGTGCCCGAGCACTTCACATGTCTTTAAAAAGACCATTTGCATGTTAATGAGGCTTCGCTGTTGTTTCACCCCTTCTAAGAGCCCCTGCAGCTCCACTCTGCCTAGATTCAGCCCACCCACCCCCGAAATCAGCGCCACTCTGCCTACTGTTTAAAGATTCAGCCCCCCCTCGAAATTTTTGCTTTAGCCCCCTCCCGAAATCTGGCTCTAGTTGCGCCTCTGCCTCGGACCTCATCACACTAGCAGCTGCTGCGCTCCATTCAACAGCTTCCTACACGTTTTACACAGTTCCTGTTTTATTTAAACAGATTCAAGTTGCTTGCGCGGTTAAAAGCTGCCCTTTATTTGGTCTATTGTCACTTTCGTTCAACAGAAGAGTGAAACACGTAAATAACCCCCTCTCCCCCCCAAAAAACTTACTGTTGGGATTGTTGTACTTGAGCCGCTTTTCGTTCTAGGAGGGGCTGGGTCCTTACATCTTCACCACGTACTTTTCAAGCGCAGTTTGTGTAGTCTTCCATAATTCCCGAGTTTCCATTTCTGAGCGTCCGATTCATTCTCGAACATTGCTGTTTGAAAATAGTGCACTGTGGTGTAAATGGAGTAAAGGTATCCTTAAAACGTCCGGGACTGCCCAACATTATTATAGGTACAACACTGTTTAAAATTACTTTTTCTGTTAAGATTTCGTGTGGCAAGACGAAGAATCTCGTAAAAACGAATATTTTTCTAAGTGTAGAATTAATCAGAGCTGAGCCTCACCGCTGGCGTCGGCTATAAGAGTTCGGATCCCCCAAGGTAAACTCAGCGTTCCATGCTTAGGAGGTTGTTAAATCCAGTACCTTTAAATTGGAGCTAATAGTAACAAATGCTCTTTAGCGCTTAGAAAAGGCAAAATCGGTGTTAAACGCTATGTAAATATCACACCATTGTTCTGTGAAGGTTATTTGTCTGCAAATATTAACATATCGCGGATTCCTTGTGCTCTTTAAGATGCCAGGGCTAACAAGCATTTGCAATGCAATAGGTCTTGCATTTTCGCGAATTTAAGCTATTGCCATTGTAATTGACAAAGCCTTCTATTTATATTTTAAAAACTAAAACAAAAATAAAAGGCAGTTATTTGCAATGTCAATAGCACAAAGTAGCGTAAATTTTGAAAACCAACACATAGATAAAAGGTTTGTCATTTACAATGCCAATAGCTCAAACTTTTGCGAATGCGAGACCTATTGCATTGCAAATGCTTGTTTAGTATGGGTCAAAGTCTGATGGTGAAAACTAAGTCTGGGGCCCCAAACAATAGAGTGGGTGCCCACCACCTTGAATCATCCACACAAATAAAAGCACTGGCCCAATGATCTGGAAACATGGATGAGCAGTTGCCTGGCTAGTTCTAGCTCCTTTTGACTAGTGGAAGTGGGCACATTGCCACACTTGCTTGCTGAGCTGTGCCCATGTTCCCTCAACAACCCACGCATATTGTGTCTTTCTGTTCTGCTCACTGCTTCATTGAGGCCCCTTCTACAGAAGTCAGACAGAGTTACCACAGAGCTGACTAACAGGATCACATTATTGTATGCACTGTGTCTATGTACTCACACATGTGATGATGTATTTAGAACTGCTTTTAAATCCCATACAGTTAATATCAATGATTGTTATTAAAATCATGCGTTTCCCCAAAGGTGCCTTGATGGAATATACACAGCCCCATGTATAATTGCATTGATATTCTATTCGGTTTTTAATTGCATTGCCTAGAAATGCTTTCGAAACACCATTTACACACATTTCCTGAAAGGCTCCCACCATTCCTTTCTCACTGTGCATTAAGGGCATAATTTCCTATACTTATAGCTGTCGAGGAAGAATACTTTAAAAACTACTGTCAATGTATTGCATTCTTTAATACCCCAGTATATTGTGGTTTAAACAGAGAAATGTTTTGTGAAGATGTGTCCAACAGCACCAAAGTTATTAACAAACCATAAAAGGCATTTCCTATTGGGATTGCTGACCTAACTATAACTACCTAGCGGTGACGGCCCCTCGGGATGTATATAAAGGGAGGCTATCTGCCTGCAGGGGTTTGGCTGAAGGGCCTGTCCCCAGACCTGGTCCTGTGGACAACCCCCAGCTGCGCACGTCCTTTGTCCGTGCAGGGTGGTGGGGTTGCCTTTAAGTATGGTAGTGCATCAATATTGTACATTTAAAAAATCCCTAAAAATTCCCTGAAAAAAACAAAGGTTAAAGTGATGGTATAGTACACAGAAATTTCAGTGACATTATACATTTCTAAAATTTAAAAAACACGGAAATTCTCGAGTTAAAGTTATTTCTAGTAATTATAACTAGTGCCCTAAGGTAACTATAAATTGTGCCCTTGCCATGCACTGCTAATTTCCCCACATATTACAACACTCATGACATATTCTTTGACATTATTGATAACTTCACTGCAACATGTGAAATGACATAATTGATGACAAGACTGTGTCGGGGGCACGAGTTATAGTTACATTAGGGCACAAGTTATAGTACCTAGAGATAACTATAACTGGAGAATTTCAGTGTTTATTTTAGTTTAAAGCGTTAAGTTGCCACTGAAATTTTCACCAAACTATAAAGTCACTTTAATCTTTGTTTTTTCAGTGAATACATATACATATAATTTTTAATAAAATCAATAGTTCTACACCTAAAAAAGGAAATACCAAAGATGATAAACTGGCTTTCATCTACCTCAAATGTGCTAACACAAACTTGTGCCCAAGAAGTATCAATATTTGGTGGTGGGTAACTGTCACCACAAGATTCAAACCCTTCCGTTCAATCTGGACTCTGTGCTGTGAGTGGTCACAGGCTCAGGCAGCGGCGACTACTTATCTACACACAGACCGTAATCAGAATTCTTCCTATTGAGACTGCTGGCTCATTGCAATCACATCAACAGAATGGGTCATGGGTAGGGAGGAGCAACATTTATGAAATTTCCCTTTGTGTAATTACCTGCTGTGAGAAAGTGCCATCTTTCTTGCATGGTATGCCCCCACTTTTTGCTAAATTGCTGAATGTACTTCGATTGAGTGTACCCTGGGTTCCTGCCAATCAGGTGCCCAGGGCCTATGTTCCTTCCTTAAACCACACAAACTCCAAATTGGCAAACCCTAGCCACACGTCAGCCCCTAGTAAATGGTACCCTAGGTACCCAGGGCCTTGTGACCAGGGAAGGCCTCTAAGGGCTGCAGCACTCATTGTGCCACCCTCAGAAGCCCTGTACCCTTACACACACACACTGCCCTTGCAGGCTGAGTGTCTGGGTGCAGGACAAACCAAAGAGTCGACATGGCACACATCACTGTGTACCATGCCCATCACCTACACTGCCAAGGCATATGTCAGCCACCCCTCTAGCTGGGTGCATTACGCCAATGGTGTGGGCACAGGAGCAGGAGCCCTGTGCCCCTACAGTACCCGGGTCCATTCCTGGGCACTGTAAGTGCAGTGCTGTCATTTAAGAATACATGGTGCTGAGAGCTTGTCAAACACGAGCTCCACAGCACCATATTGGCAACACTGAAGCCTGGGAAGTTTGGTATCAAACTTCTCAGCACATTGAACCCACACTGATGCCAGTGTAGGATTTAATGTACTAAGCACCCCAGAGGGCATCTTAGAAGATGCCCCCTTACAGCTAACTTACAATCCACGTCTGCTCTGAGGCTGCCCAGGCTGCCACACAGCAGACACGTTGCTGGACCCCTGGGTGGGAGAGCCCCTGCTCTCCCGGGCCTGCAACAATGCACATCCTGGGTGAGGTGAGAAATCTCCTCCCCCAGGATGAGCAAAGGGAAGCTTCAAAGGCATGCCGCCAGTTGGAGTTTCCCCAGGCCACTGCAACCCCCCACTCTGGCGGGAAGCTTGGCCGGAAACCCCATACAAGGACAGGGGATGTGCCAGCCTGCCCACCCCACCCCTCAGGTGGGGGAGGCGAGGTGAAGCACATCTCCGGGCTCTCGCCATCTTGAAGATGGGAGGCCCTACCCTATCAGGATTAGGCTACTGCCCCCCTCCCACAGGAGAGAGGCAGGATAGGGGGTGTACCCACCCCAGGACAAGGACCCATTGGTCCCTGGCCTTCACCTACCTGTAACGCCCCTAAATCTAGTATTTAGGGGCCCCCTGAACCTTCCTTCCTTAGATTCCAGATAGAAAACGACAAGAAGAGCAAGAAGAACAAAGACCTGCCCTGCAGCTGCTAAAAAGAGAAGAAGACACCAACTGCTTTGGCCCCAGCCCTACCGGCCTGTCGACTCTCGAACCTGCACCAGCGCGGCATCCCTCGTGGCCAGCAACCTCACCAACCCCGGAGGACCTGGCTACCTTTTAGCTCTAAGCCCCTGGGACTCCCACGAGTAGAGGCTCTACTCAAGAAACCTATTTGCTATCCCTGGCACCAGCCCGGGACCGCGGACCCAACACACTCTGCACCAGCCAAGCCTGGCCAGTGCCGGAGTGGACAAAGACCCAGAGGACGACCCCATGGCGACTGTGACCCAGAGTCCGGCACCCAAGGACCCCCCTCGACATCCCGGAAGAAGCCTGCAGCCTCAGAACCAAGTGCCACCCCAGCCGCGATCAACCAGAGGGTAAGATTCCCGACGTCAAAAGGCACCCCTGCACCCGGCGCCCTGCGACCCCCTGTGCCCAATCCCGGGGTACCCACCTAACCTACAACTACCCAACTTACCTCTCGAAGTGGTGGTGGCACCTGAAACATCCTCGTCCCCGAGCCTGCAGCCTCTTTCCAACCGGAACATTCCCATTGATTTCCATTGAGCGCCCTAAGGCTCAAAAGCACCCTGCACCCAGCCGCCCGAGTGGCCCTGGCAGTGCCCTCTCTACACTAACCTACCTCCCCACTTGCCCTGAGTAAGTGACCAGGAGCCCAGCTCCCACAGCCGCGTGGCTTGCCAGACAGCAGCCACCAACAAAGGCCCCCCTATCCCTCATAGGATAACATTGGGCCCAACTCTCTCTGCACCCGGCCGTCCTGAAACCGCTGAGGGTGAACCAACTGTACCTACCTGACACTGGGGGACCCCTGAGTCCATGCCCGGAATTTCAACACTACCAGTCGAGTACTTACCCTTAAACCGCTAACTTCATTTTCCTCATAGGGTAACATTGACTGGCTTTTTCTTCAAAAATCTTCTAAGTGTGAACTTTTCAAAACTGCAAAAATTCACCAAAAATCAGCCAAGTGACAAAAACGAATTTACTCACCTGTTCCTAGGTGAGCTCCCAGTGCTGGATCTTGGTGCCCAGCCCTGACTCTGAAAAGTGTTCACAACTATACTTACCTCTAACTCATTTTTCTCCCATAGGAAACCATAGTCTGCTTTTCTGTGAAATTTCTTCTAAGTGTCTACTTTTGCAAATTTGAAATATTCTTCTAAAATCGTACCATTTCTGCAAACGAAATTACTTACCTACTTTTGATAAGGACCCCAGTCCTGGGTCTAGGCACCCAGTCCTGGATTACTAAAGTAACGATAAAGTACTCTACCTGCAATTTGAATTTCTTGCCATAGAGATCCATTGAATGTTTTCTGTGAAATATTTTCTAAGTGCTAACTTTTGAAATAGCTAAATATTATTTAAAACTCACTACAGTTATTAAGTCGACTTTCATCACTTGATTCTGCATACTGACCCCAGGCTGGTTCTAGGAGCCAGACCTGGAATTCCAAAAGTAATCTGAAAAGTAATTTATTACAAATAACCTGAATTTACCATTGAGCTCAATGCATTGTTATGTTTAGGAAATAGGATTGTTTATTACAACCAACTGTGACTGTTTACCCAAATTCATTGCTTAAAACAAAAGTATTTATATTCAACCTCTCATTCTGAGAAAGTATATTTTTACCCCCTTTGTGGTTCTAAAAATAAAACAAACATATATTTTATATATACAAATCATTGGCCTAGAGTTCAGTTATTGAGTGTGTGAAACCATTTGCTGACTGAGTGTGTACAATAAATGCTTTACACTGTCCTCTGGTACTGCCTTACTGCTCGACCAAGCTACCACTTTTGAGAGTAAGGTCATACCTAACTTTGACCTCTATCAGCCTCTGGGGGACTGTGGACTCTGTACACCCTGTACCTATTAGGGAACAGTATATACAGAGCCACTTTCTCACATTGGTGGATCAGCGGTGGGATACAAACTTGCATTTGTTGGACTACTTGGTTACCATCTGATCACACGACAGAACTCTTAAAAATTGCCTTTAGAATTCTGATTGGTTTTTCCAAAATTACTAAAAGTCTTGCTAGGGCCTTGCTTAAGTCCCATTAGAATTTTAGAAAAATAAAAGTCACTATAGTCAGGGTAGAGGGTTAGAACTGTCAGGTTAGAATGTCTCAAACAAACCCAGCTATTAGTGATAATAATAACATGGACCTGGTGGAGGAGCTCGACCTCACACCTTACTTACACTTGTCTTTCAAGGAATTGAGGTCCTTATGTAAACTCAAAAATTTACAAATGGGTCAGCATCCAACCAAACAAGGGCTCCAGGAGCTCCTGGCTGAGTATGCTAAAGACCACCCATCTGAACATGGTGATGGCCAGTCAGATGAGGAAAGGGAATCAGGGGAGGAGGACAGCAACCTCCCCATACTATTCCCTAGGGAGGAGATGGCACCCATACCCTCCAACTCAAGACATAGCATCTGGGCACCTAGAGACCACACAGGTGGCTCTGGTCCCAGAGACAACACTGGGGGACCCCCCAGTGAAGAGGACAGCCTTGTGAGGCTGGCCAAAAGAATAGATCTAGAGTCCAGGCTCCTGGCTCTAGAAAAGGAAAGGAGAGAGATGGGTTTAGCACCCATCAATGGTGGCAGCAATAATAAAAACAAGGATAGGGAGGAAACTTCTGACCTTAAAATCCCCAAAGGGATTGTCCCTAAATTTGAGGAAGGTGATGATATCACCAAATGGTTCACAGCCTTTGAGAGGGCTTGTGATATCAGGAAAGTAAAGAAACCTCTCTGGGGGGCACTCCTGTGGGAACTGTTCTCTGGTAACTGCAGGGACAGGCTTCTGACTCTCTCTGGGCCAGAAGCAGGATCCTATGACCTCATGAAGAAAGCTCTGATTGAGGGATTTGGATTCACCACTGAGGAGTATAGAATTAGATTCAGGGGGGCTCACAAAACCCAGACCCAGTCCTGGATTGATTTTGTAGATTTCTCAGTGAAGACACTGGATGGTTGGTTAGCTGGACATGGTGTGCAGGATTTTACTGGATTGTACAATTTATTCATGAAGGAACATATTTTGAGTAACTGCACAAATGAAAAGTTGCATCAGCATTTGGTAGACCTAGGTCTAATTTCTCCCCAAGAATTGGGAAAGAAGGCAGACCACTGGGTCAAGACTAGGGTGACCAAGACAACCACTGGGGGTGACCAAAAGAAGGTGGTCACAAAACCTCCCCAGGGGAAAGGTGGTGAGAATCCCCAAGATAAAAAGTCTGAGTCTTCCAAAGGGCCCCAAAAACCTGTTCAGGTGGGTGGGACCCAAACTACTCCCTATGTGCCCCAACCATATAGGGGGAAGAACTTTGATCCCTTAAAGGCCTGGTGTAATACCTGTAAGAAGCAGGGGCACATAACTGTATCTTGCCCCCAAAACAAAGCCCCTAAGGCACCCAGTACAGCCACTCCTGGGGCAGCAAGTATACAAATGGGATCAGAGGTGTACCCTGAGCAAATCTGGGAACACACTGAAGCAAGTTTAGTCTCCTTGGGAGAAGTGGAGTTTGCCACTGTGGCTGTGTGGCCCCCCAACTTAAAGAAATACTTACAGTACCCCTGGGTAAATAGAACTAGGGTAGAAGCTCTGAGGGATACAGGTGCCAGTGTCACTATGGTGAAAGACACACTGGTTTCCCCTGAGCAATACTTGATTGGGAAGTCTTACCCAGTCACCAACGCTGACAGTGTCACCACTAGTCATCCCATGGCCATGGTAACATTAGGCTGGGGGGGGGGGGTTACTGGCCTGAAACAGGTAGTGGTCTCTCCAAAGTTGCCAGCTGCATGCCTGCTTGGAAATGATCTGGAAACCTCAGCCTGGGCTGAAGTTGAGTTAAAGGCCCATGCAGCCATGCTGGGCATCCCTGAATTGGTGTGTGTGCAAACCAGAGCACAGAGCAAGAGGAAGGGTGAAAAAGTAGGTTTGGAGCCTGGAATAATGGCCCAACCAACCAAGAGGAAGGGCAAGGAGACTGGGGGACCAGCTTCTGTACAGCCAAACACTCAGAACCCCTCTCCCCTGGAGAGGATGTAGATACCCCTGAGGGAACTGAGTCCATGGAGCTTGACCCTTACCAGGTTGAACTCTTGGGCCCAGGGGGACCCTCTAGGGAAGAGCTGTGCCAGGGCCAGCGAGACTGTCCCACTCCTGAAAGCCTGAGACAACAAGCTGCTTCAGAAGCCAGGGGAGATGTCAGTGGTACCCACAGAGCTTATTGGGAAGAGGGATTACTGTATGCTGAGGCAAGAGACCCCACTCCTGGAGCCACCAGGAGGGTGGTAGTGCCACAGAAGTACAGGGAGTTCCTCCTAACTTTGGCTCATGACATCCCCCTAGCTGGACATCTGGGGCAATCCAAAACTTGGGAAAGGTTAGTGAGTCACTTTTACTGGCCCCAGATGCACCAAAAGGTGAAGGAGTTTGTCAGCTCCTGTGTTACCTGTCAGGCCAGTGGCAAGACAGGTGGCCACCCAAAGGCCCCCTCATTCCACTACCAGTGGTGGGGGTCCCCTTTGAAAGGGTAGGTGTGGACATTGTGGGTCCACTTGAACCTCCCACAGCCTCAGGGAACAAATTCATTCTAGTAGTAGTGGATCATGCTACTAGGTACCCTGAAGCAATTCCACTTAGGACTACTACAGCTCCTGCAGTAGCCAAGGCCCTCCTGGGTGTCTTCACCAGGGTGGGTTTTCCTAAGGAGGTGGTTTCAGACAGAGGTTCCAACTTCATGTCTGCTTACCTAACACACATGTGGAAAGAGTGTGGAGTGCAGTACAAGTTTACTACACCCTACCACCCACAAACCAATGGCCTTGTTGAGAGGTTCAACAAGACATTGAAAGGTATGATCATGGGACTCCCTGAGAAACTCAAAAGGAGGTGGGATGTCCTGTTACCATGCTTGCTTTTCGCTTACAGGGAAGTGCCACAGAAGGGAGTAGGTTTCTCACCCTTTGAACTTCTGTTTGGTCATCCTGTAAGGGGACCACTATGTCTTGTAAAAGAGGGCTGGGAGAGGCCTCTTCAGGAACCCAAACAAGACATAGTGGACTATGTGCTTGGCCTAAGGTCCAGAATGGCTGAGTATATGGAAAAGGCATCCAAGAACCTTGAGGCCAGCCAGGAGCTCCAGAAGCACTGGTATGACCAAAAAGCTGCACTGGTTGAATTTCAACCAGGGCAACAGGTGTGGGTTTTGGAGCCAGTGGCACCAAGGGCTCTCCAAGACAAATGGAGTGGCCCTTACCCTATCCTAGAGAGAAAGAGTGAGGTCACCTATCTAGTTGACCTGGGCACTAGCAGGACACCCAAAAGGGTCATCCATGTGAACCGCCTTAAACTCTACAATGATAGGGCTGACATCACCATGCTGATGGTGACTGATGAAGAACAGGAAGCAGAGAGTGAGCCACTCCCTGACCTCCTATCCTACAGCCCAAAAGATGGGTCAGTGGATGGTGTGATTTTCTCAGACACCCTCTCTGCCCAACAGCAGACTGACTGCAAGCAAGTCTTGCAACAATATGCTAGCCTCTTTTCCCTGACCCCTGGTCTGACAAGCTGGTGTACCCATGATGTGGACACTGGTGACAGTGCACCTGTCAAGAACAAAATCTATCGACAGTCAGATCAAGTCAAGGAAAGCATCAAAGCTGAGGTCAGCAAGATGCTGGAGTTAGGGGTCATTGAGCCTTCAGAGAGCCCCTGGGCTAGCCCAGTGGTTCTGGTCCCCAAACCTCATCAACAGGGTGAAAGGAGAGAGATGAAGTTCTGTGTGGACTATAGAGGGCTCAACTCTGTCACCAAGACAGATGCTCACCCTATCCCAAGAGCAGATGAACTGATAGACAAATTGGGGGCTGCCAAATTTCTCAGTACCTTTGACTTAACTGCAGGGTACTGGCAGATTGGCATGGCCCCAGGAGCAAAAGAAAAGACAGCATTCTCCACCCCTGATGGACATTATCAGTTTACTGTGATGCCCTTTGGGTTAAAGAATGCCCCTGCCACCTTCCAGAGGTTGGTGAACCATGTCCTGGCTGGGTTGGAGTCCTTTAGTGCAGCTTATCTCGATGATATTGCTGTCTTTAGCTCCACCTGGCAGGATCACCTGATCCACCTTGGGAAGGTTTTAGAGGCTCTGCAGAGTGCAGGTCTCACTATCAAGGCATCCAAATGCCAGATGGGGCAGGGCACTGTGGTGTACTTGGGCCACCTTGTAGGTGGAGGCCAGGTACAGCCCTTACAACCCAAAATCCAGGCCATCATGGACTGGATAGCTCCAACAACCCAGACCCAAGTCAGGGCATTCCTTGGCTTGACTGGGTACTACAGGAGGTTTGTGAAGGGGTATGGGTCCATTGTGACCCCCCTCACAGAACTCACCTCCAAGAAAATGCCCAAGAAAGTTAACTGGACAGTTAGTTGTCAAAAGGCTTTTGACACCCTAAAAGAAGCAATGTGCTCAGCACCAATTCTAAAAGCTCCAGATTATGCCAAGCAGTTCATAGTGCAGACTGATGCCTCTGAGCTAGGGATAGGAGCGGTCCTATCCCAGACCAATGATGAAGGCCAAGACCAACCTGTTGCTTTTATAAGCAGAAGACTACTCCCTAGAGAGCAGCATTGGAGTGCCATTGAGAGGGAGGCCTTTGCTGTGGTTTGGTCCCTGAAGAAGCTGAGGCCATACTTGTTTGGCACTCACTTCCTAGTTCAAACTGACCACAGACCTCTCAGATGGCTAATGCAGATGAAAGGGGAAAATCCAAAACTACTGAGGTGGTCCATTTCCCTACAGGGAATGGACTTTGAAGTGGAACACAGACCAGGGACTGCCCATGCCAATGCAGATGGACTTTCCAGGTTCTTCCACTTAGACAATGAAGACTCCATAGGACAAGGTTAGTCTCATCACCTTTCGTTTGGGGGGGGGTTGTGTGAGAAAGTGCCATCTTTCTTGCATGGTATGCCCCCACTTTTTGCTAAATTGCTGAATGTACTTCGATTGAGTGTACCCTGGGTTCCTGCCAATCAGGTGCCCAGGGCCTATGTTCCTTCCTTAAACCACACAAACTCCAAATTGGCAAACCCTAGCCACACGTCAGCCCCTAGTAAATGGTACCCTAGGTACCCAGGGCCTTGTGACCAGGGAAGGCCTCTAAGGGCTGCAGCACTCATTGTGCCACCCTCAGAGGCCCTGTACCCTTACACACACACACTGCCCTTGCAGGCTGAGTGTCTGGGTGCAGGACAAAACAAAGAGTCGACATGGCACACATCACTGTGTACCATGCCCATCACCTACACTGCCAAGGCATATGTCAGCCACCCCTCTAGCTGGGTGCATTACGCCTATGGTGTGGGCACAGGAGCAGGAGCCCTGTGCCCCTACAGTACCCGGGTCCATTCCTGGGCACTGTAAGTGCAGTGCTGTCATTTAAGAATACATGGTGCTGAGAGCTTGTCAAACACGAGCTCCACAGCACCATATTGGCAACACTGAAGCCTGGGAAGTTTGGTATCAAACTTCTCAGCACATTGAACCCACACTGATGCCAGTGTAGGATTTAATGTACTAAGCACCCCAGAGGGCATCTTAGAAGATGCCCCCTTACAGCTAACTTACAATCCACGTCTGCTCTGAGGCTGCCCAGGCTGCCACACAGCAGACACGTTGCTGGACCCCTGGGTGGGAGAGCCCCTGCTCTCCCGGGCCTGCAACAATGCACATCCTGGGTGAGGTGAGAAATCTCCTCCCCCAGGATGAGCAAAGGGAAGCTTCAAAGGCATGCCGCCAGTTGGAGTTTCCCCAGGCCACTGCAACCCCCCACTCTGGCGGGAAGCTTGGCCGGAAACCCCATACAAGGACAGGGGATGTGCCAGCCTGCCCACCCCACCCCTCAGGTGGGGGAGGCGAGGTGAAGCACATCTCCGGGCTCTCGCCATCTTGAAGATGGGAGGCCCTACCCTATCAGGATTAGGCTACTGCCCCCCTCCCACAGGAGAGAGGCAGGATAGGGGGTGTACCCACCCCAGGACAAGGACCCATTGGTCCCTGGCCTTCACCTACCTGTAACGCCCCTAAATCTAGTATTTAGGGGCCCCCTGAACCTTCCTTCCTTAGATTCCAGATAGAAAACGACAAGAAGAGCAAGAAGAACAAAGACCTGCCCTGCAGCTGCTAAAAAGAGAAGAAGACACCAACTGCTTTGGCCCCAGCCCTACCGGCCTGTCGACTCTCGAACCTGCACCAGCGCGGCATCCCTCGTGGCCAGCAACCTCACCAACCCCGGAGGACCTGGCTACCTTTTAGCTCTAAGCCCCTGGGACTCCCACGAGTAGAGGCTCTACTCAAGAAACCTATTTGCTATCCCTGGCACCAGCCCGGGACCGCGGACCCAACACACTCTGCACCAGCCAAGCCTGGCCAGTGCCGGAGTGGACAAAGACCCAGAGGACGACCCCACGGCGACTGTGACCCAGAGTCCGGCACCCAAGGACCCCCCTCGACATCCCGGAAGAAGCCTGCAGCCTCAGAACCAAGTGCCACCCCAGCCGCGATCAACCAGAGGGTAAGATTCCCGACGTCAAAAGGCACCCCTGCACCCGGCGCCCTGCGACCCCCTGTGCCCAATCCCGGGGTACCCACCTAACCTACAACTACCCAACTTACCTCTCGAAGTGGTGGTGGCACCTGAAACATCCTCGTCCCCGAGCCTGCAGCCTCTTTCCAACCGGAACATTCCCATTGATTTCCATTGAGCGCCCTAAGGCTCAAAAGCACCCTGCACCCAGCCGCCCGAGTGGCCCTGGCAGTGCCCTCTCTACACTAACCTACCTCCCCACTTGCCCTGAGTAAGTGACCAGGAGCCCAGCTCCCACAGCCGCGTGGCTTGCCAGACAGCAGCCACCAACAAAGGCCCCCCTATCCCTCATAGGATAACATTGGGCCCAACTCTCTCTGCACCCGGCCGTCCTGAAACCGCTGAGGGTGAACCAACTGTACCTACCTGACACTGGGGGACCCCTGAGTCCATGCCCGGAATTTCAACACTACCAGTCGAGTACTTACCCTTAAACCGCTAACTTCATTTTCCTCATAGGGTAACATTGACTGGCTTTTTCTTCAAAAATCTTCTAAGTGTGAACTTTTCAAAACTGCAAAAATTCACCAAAAATCAGCCAAGTGACAAAAACGAATTTACTCACCTGTTCCTAGGTGAGCTCCCAGTGCTGGATCTTGGTGCCCAGCCCTGACTCTGAAAAGTGTTCACAACTATACTTACCTCTAACTCATTTTTCTCCCATAGGAAACCATAGTCTGCTTTTCTGTGAAATTTCTTCTAAGTGTCTACTTTTGCAAATTTGAAATATTCTTCTAAAATCGTACCATTTCTGCAAACGAAATTACTTACCTACTTTTGATAAGGACCCCAGTCCTGGGTCTAGGCACCCAGTCCTGGATTACTAAAGTAACGATAAAGTACTCTACCTGCAATTTGAATTTCTTGCCATAGAGATCCATTGAATGTTTTCTGTGAAATATTTTCTAAGTGCTAACTTTTGAAATAGCTAAATATTATTTAAAACTCACTACAGTTATTAAGTCGACTTTCATCACTTGATTCTGCATACTGACCCCAGGCTGGTTCTAGGAGCCAGGCCTGGAATTCCAAAAGTAATCTGAAAAGTAATTTATTACAAATAACCTGAATTTACCATTGAGCTCAATGCATTGTTATGTTTAGGAAATAGGATTGTTTATTACAACCAACTGTGACTGTTTACCCAAATTTATTGCTTAAAACAAAAGTATTTATATTCAACCTCTCATTCTGAGAAAGTATATTTTTACCCCCTTTGTGGTTCTAAAAATAAAACAAACATATATTTTATATATACAAATCATTGGCCTAGAGTTCAGTTATTGAGTGTGTGAAACCATTTGCTGACTGAGTGTGTACAATAAATGCTTTACACTGTCCTCTGGTACTGCCTTACTGCTCGACCAAGCTACCACTTTTGAGAGTAAGGTCATACCTAACTTTGACCTCTATCAGCCTCTGGGGGACTGTGGACTCTGTACACCCTGTACCTATTAGGGAACAGTATATACAGAGCCACTTTCTCACATTGGTGGATCAGCGGTGGGATACAAACTTGCATTTGTTGGACTACTTGGTTACCATCTGATCACACGACAGAACTCTTAAAAATTGCCTTTAGAATTCTGATTGGTTTTTCCAAAATTACTAAAAGTCTTGCTAGGGCCTTGCTTAAGTCCCATTAGAATTTTAGAAAAATAAAAGTCACTATAGTCAGGGTAGAGGGTTAGAACTGTCAGGTTAGAATGTCTCAAACAAACCCAGCTATTAGTGATAATAATAACATGGACCTGGTGGAGGAGCTCGACCTCACACCTTACTTACACTTGTCTTTCAAGGAATTGAGGTCCTTATGTAAACTCAAAAATTTACAAATGGGTCAGCATCCAACCAAACAAGGGCTCCAGGAGCTCCTGGCTGAGTATGCTAAAGACCACCCATCTGAACATGGTGATGGCCAGTCAGATGAGGAAAGGGAATCAGGGGAGGAGGACAGCAACCTCCCCATACTATTCCCTAGGGAGGAGATGGCACCCATACCCTCCAACTCAAGACATAGCATCTGGGCACCTAGAGACCACACAGGTGGCTCTGGTCCCAGAGACAACACTGGGGGACCCCCCAGTGAAGAGGACAGCCTTGTGAGGCTGGCCAAAAGAATAGATCTAGAGTCCAGGCTCCTGGCTCTAGAAAAGGAAAGGAGAGAGATGGGTTTAGCACCCATCAATGGTGGCAGCAATAATAAAAACAAGGATAGGGAGGAAACTTCTGACCTTAAAATCCCCAAAGGGATTGTCCCTAAATTTGAGGAAGGTGATGATATCACCAAATGGTTCACAGCCTTTGAGAGGGCTTGTGATATCAGGAAAGTAAAGAAACCTCTCTGGGGGGCACTCCTGTGGGAACTGTTCTCTGGTAACTGCAGGGACAGGCTTCTGACTCTCTCTGGGCCAGAAGCAGGATCCTATGACCTCATGAAGAAAGCTCTGATTGAGGGATTTGGATTCACCACTGAGGAGTATAGAATTAGATTCAGGGGGGCTCACAAAACCCAGACCCAGTCCTGGATTGATTTTGTAGATTTCTCAGTGAAGACACTGGATGGTTGGTTAGCTGGACATGGTGTGCAGGATTTTACTGGATTGTACAATTTATTCATGAAGGAACATATTTTGAGTAACTGCACAAATGAAAAGTTGCATCAGCATTTGGTAGACCTAGGTCTAATTTCTCCCCAAGAATTGGGAAAGAAGGCAGACCACTGGGTCAAGACTAGGGTGACCAAGACAACCACTGGGGGTGACCAAAAGAAGGTGGTCACAAAACCTCCCCAGGGGAAAGGTGGTGAGAATCCCCAAGATAAAAAGTCTGAGTCTTCCAAAGGGCCCCAAAAACCTGTTCAGGTGGGTGGGACCCAAACTACTCCCTATGTGCCCCAACCATATAGGGGGAAGAACTTTGATCCCTTAAAGGCCTGGTGTAATACCTGTAAGAAGCAGGGGCACATAACTGTATCTTGCCCCCAAAACAAAGCCCCTAAGGCACCCAGTACAGCCACTCCTGGGGCAGCAAGTATACAAATGGGATCAGAGGTGTACCCTGAGCAAATCTGGGAACACACTGAAGCAAGTTTAGTCTCCTTGGGAGAAGTGGAGTTTGCCACTGTGGCTGTGTGGCCCCCCAACTTAAAGAAATACTTACAGTACCCCTGGGTAAATAGAACTAGGGTAGAAGCTCTGAGGGATACAGGTGCCAGTGTCACTATGGTGAAAGACACACTGGTTTCCCCTGAGCAATACTTGATTGGGAAGTCTTACCCAGTCACCAACGCTGACAGTGTCACCACTAGTCATCCCATGGCCATGGTAACATTAGGCTGGGGGGGGGGGGTTACTGGCCTGAAACAGGTAGTGGTCTCTCCAAAGTTGCCAGCTGCATGCCTGCTTGGAAATGATCTGGAAACCTCAGCCTGGGCTGAAGTTGAGTTAAAGGCCCATGCAGCCATGCTGGGCATCCCTGAATTGGTGTGTGTGCAAACCAGAGCACAGAGCAAGAGGAAGGGTGAAAAAGTAGGTTTGGAGCCTGGAATAATGGCCCAACCAACCAAGAGGAAGGGCAAGGAGACTGGGGGACCAGCTTCTGTACAGCCAAACACTCAGAACCCCTCTCCCCTGGAGAGGATGTAGATACCCCTGAGGGAACTGAGTCCATGGAGCTTGACCCTTACCAGGTTGAACTCTTGGGCCCAGGGGGACCCTCTAGGGAAGAGCTGTGCCAGGGCCAGCGAGACTGTCCCACTCCTGAAAGCCTGAGACAACAAGCTGCTTCAGAAGCCAGGGGAGATGTCAGTGGTACCCACAGAGCTTATTGGGAAGAGGGATTACTGTATGCTGAGGCAAGAGACCCCACTCCTGGAGCCACCAGGAGGGTGGTAGTGCCACAGAAGTACAGGGAGTTCCTCCTAACTTTGGCTCATGACATCCCCCTAGCTGGACATCTGGGGCAATCCAAAACTTGGGAAAGGTTAGTGAGTCACTTTTACTGGCCCCAGATGCACCAAAAGGTGAAGGAGTTTGTCAGCTCCTGTGTTACCTGTCAGGCCAGTGGCAAGACAGGTGGCCACCCAAAGGCCCCCTCATTCCACTACCAGTGGTGGGGGTCCCCTTTGAAAGGGTAGGTGTGGACATTGTGGGTCCACTTGAACCTCCCACAGCCTCAGGGAACAAATTCATTCTAGTAGTAGTGGATCATGCTACTAGGTACCCTGAAGCAATTCCACTTAGGACTACTACAGCTCCTGCAGTAGCCAAGGCCCTCCTGGGTGTCTTCACCAGGGTGGGTTTTCCTAAGGAGGTGGTTTCAGACAGAGGTTCCAACTTCATGTCTGCTTACCTAACACACATGTGGAAAGAGTGTGGAGTGCAGTACAAGTTTACTACACCCTACCACCCACAAACCAATGGCCTTGTTGAGAGGTTCAACAAGACATTGAAAGGTATGATCATGGGACTCCCTGAGAAACTCAAAAGGAGGTGGGATGTCCTGTTACCATGCTTGCTTTTCGCTTACAGGGAAGTGCCACAGAAGGGAGTAGGTTTCTCACCCTTTGAACTTCTGTTTGGTCATCCTGTAAGGGGACCACTATGTCTTGTAAAAGAGGGCTGGGAGAGGCCTCTTCAGGAACCCAAACAAGACATAGTGGACTATGTGCTTGGCCTAAGGTCCAGAATGGCTGAGTATATGGAAAAGGCATCCAAGAACCTTGAGGCCAGCCAGGAGCTCCAGAAGCACTGGTATGACCAAAAAGCTGCACTGGTTGAATTTCAACCAGGGCAACAGGTGTGGGTTTTGGAGCCAGTGGCACCAAGGGCTCTCCAAGACAAATGGAGTGGCCCTTACCCTATCCTAGAGAGAAAGAGTGAGGTCACCTATCTAGTTGACCTGGGCACTAGCAGGACACCCAAAAGGGTCATCCATGTGAACCGCCTTAAACTCTACAATGATAGGGCTGACATCACCATGCTGATGGTGACTGATGAAGAACAGGAAGCAGAGAGTGAGCCACTCCCTGACCTCCTATCCTACAGCCCAAAAGATGGGTCAGTGGATGGTGTGATTTTCTCAGACACCCTCTCTGCCCAACAGCAGACTGACTGCAAGCAAGTCTTGCAACAATATGCTAGCCTCTTTTCCCTGACCCCTGGTCTGACAAGCTGGTGTACCCATGATGTGGACACTGGTGACAGTGCACCTGTCAAGAACAAAATCTATCGACAGTCAGATCAAGTCAAGGAAAGCATCAAAGCTGAGGTCAGCAAGATGCTGGAGTTAGGGGTCATTGAGCCTTCAGAGAGCCCCTGGGCTAGCCCAGTGGTTCTGGTCCCCAAACCTCATCAACAGGGTGAAAGGAGAGAGATGAAGTTCTGTGTGGACTATAGAGGGCTCAACTCTGTCACCAAGACAGATGCTCACCCTATCCCAAGAGCAGATGAACTGATAGACAAATTGGGGGCTGCCAAATTTCTCAGTACCTTTGACTTAACTGCAGGGTACTGGCAGATTGGCATGGCCCCAGGAGCAAAAGAAAAGACAGCATTCTCCACCCCTGATGGGCATTATCAGTTTACTGTGATGCCCTTTGGGTTAAAGAATGCCCCTGCCACCTTCCAGAGGTTGGTGAACCATGTCCTGGCTGGGTTGGAGTCCTTTAGTGCAGCTTATCTCGATGATATTGCTGTCTTTAGCTCCACCTGGCAGGATCACCTGATCCACCTTGGGAAGGTTTTAGAGGCTCTGCAGAGTGCAGGTCTCACTATCAAGGCATCCAAATGCCAGATGGGGCAGGGCACTGTGGTGTACTTGGGCCACCTTGTAGGTGGAGGCCAGGTACAGCCCTTACAACCCAAAATCCAGGCCATCATGGACTGGATAGCTCCAACAACCCAGACCCAAGTCAGGGCATTCCTTGGCTTGACTGGGTACTACAGGAGGTTTGTGAAGGGGTATGGGTCCATTGTGACCCCCCTCACAGAACTCACCTCCAAGAAAATGCCCAAGAAAGTTAACTGGACAGTTAGTTGTCAAAAGGCTTTTGACACCCTAAAAGAAGCAATGTGCTCAGCACCAATTCTAAAAGCTCCAGATTATGCCAAGCAGTTCATAGTGCAGACTGATGCCTCTGAGCTAGGGATAGGAGCGGTCCTATCCCAGACCAATGATGAAGGCCAAGACCAACCTGTTGCTTTTATAAGCAGAAGACTACTCCCTAGAGAGCAGCATTGGAGTGCCATTGAGAGGGAGGCCTTTGCTGTGGTTTGGTCCCTGAAGAAGCTGAGGCCATACTTGTTTGGCACTCACTTCCTAGTTCAAACTGACCACAGACCTCTCAGATGGCTAATGCAGATGAAAGGGGAAAATCCAAAACTACTGAGGTGGTCCATTTCCCTACAGGGAATGGACTTTGAAGTGGAACACAGACCAGGGACTGCCCATGCCAATGCAGATGGACTTTCCAGGTTCTTCCACTTAGACAATGAAGACTCCATAGGACAAGGTTAGTCTCATCACCTTTCGTTTGGGGGGGGGTTGTGTGAGAAAGTGCCATCTTTCTTGCATGGTATGCCCCCACTTTTTGCTAAATTGCTGAATGTACTTCGATTGAGTGTACCCTGGGTTCCTGCCAATCAGGTGCCCAGGGCCTATGTTCCTTCCTTAAACCACACAAACTCCAAATTGGCAAACCCTAGCCACACGTCAGCCCCTAGTAAATGGTACCCTAGGTACCCAGGGCCTTGTGACCAGGGAAGGCCTCTAAGGGCTGCAGCACTCATTGTGCCACCCTCAGAGGCCCTGTACCCTTACACACACACACTGCCCTTGCAGGCTGAGTGTCTGGGTGCAGGACAAAACAAAGAGTCGACATGGCACACATCACTGTGTACCATGCCCATCACCTACACTGCCAAGGCATATGTCAGCCACCCCTCTAGCTGGGTGCATTACGCCTATGGTGTGGGCACAGGAGCAGGAGCCCTGTGCCCCTACAGTACCCGGGTCCATTCCTGGGCACTGTAAGTGCAGTGCTGTCATTTAAGAATACATGGTGCTGAGAGCTTGTCAAACACGAGCTCCACAGCACCATATTGGCAACACTGAAGCCTGGGAAGTTTGGTATCAAACTTCTCAGCACATTGAACCCACACTGATGCCAGTGTAGGATTTAATGTACTAAGCACCCCAGAGGGCATCTTAGAAGATGCCCCCTTACAGCTAACTTACAATCCACGTCTGCTCTGAGGCTGCCCAGGCTGCCACACAGCAGACACGTTGCTGGACCCCTGGGTGGGAGAGCCCCTGCTCTCCCGGGCCTGCAACAATGCACATCCTGGGTGAGGTGAGAAATCTCCTCCCCCAGGATGAGCAAAGGGAAGCTTCAAAGGCATGCCGCCAGTTGGAGTTTCCCCAGGCCACTGCAACCCCCCACTCTGGCGGGAAGCTTGGCCGGAAACCCCATACAAGGACAGGGGATGTGCCAGCCTGCCCACCCCACCCCTCAGGTGGGGGAGGCGAGGTGAAGCACATCTCCGGGCTCTCGCCATCTTGAAGATGGGAGGCCCTACCCTATCAGGATTAGGCTACTGCCCCCCTCCCACAGGAGAGAGGCAGGATAGGGGGTGTACCCACCCCAGGACAAGGACCCATTGGTCCCTGGCCTTCACCTACCTGTAACGCCCCTAAATCTAGTATTTAGGGGCCCCCTGAACCTTCCTTCCTTAGATTCCAGATAGAAAACGACAAGAAGAGCAAGAAGAACAAAGACCTGCCCTGCAGCTGCTAAAAAGAGAAGAAGACACCAACTGCTTTGGCCCCAGCCCTACCGGCCTGTCGACTCTCGAACCTGCACCAGCGCGGCATCCCTCGTGGCCAGCAACCTCACCAACCCCGGAGGACCTGGCTACCTTTTAGCTCTAAGCCCCTGGGACTCCCACGAGTAGAGGCTCTACTCAAGAAACCTATTTGCTATCCCTGGCACCAGCCCGGGACCGCGGACCCAACACACTCTGCACCAGCCAAGCCTGGCCAGTGCCGGAGTGGACAAAGACCCAGAGGACGACCCCACGGCGACTGTGACCCAGAGTCCGGCACCCAAGGACCCCCCTCGACATCCCGGAAGAAGCCTGCAGCCTCAGAACCAAGTGCCACCCCAGCCGCGATCAACCAGAGGGTAAGATTCCCGACGTCAAAAGGCACCCCTGCACCCGGCGCCCTGCGACCCCCTGTGCCCAATCCCGGGGTACCCACCTAACCTACAACTACCCAACTTACCTCTCGAAGTGGTGGTGGCACCTGAAACATCCTCGTCCCCGAGCCTGCAGCCTCTTTCCAACCGGAACATTCCCATTGATTTCCATTGAGCGCCCTAAGGCTCAAAAGCACCCTGCACCCAGCCGCCCGAGTGGCCCTGGCAGTGCCCTCTCTACACTAACCTACCTCCCCACTTGCCCTGAGTAAGTGACCAGGAGCCCAGCTCCCACAGCCGCGTGGCTTGCCAGACAGCAGCCACCAACAAAGGCCCCCCTATCCCTCATAGGATAACATTGGGCCCAACTCTCTCTGCACCCGGCCGTCCTGAAACCGCTGAGGGTGAACCAACTGTACCTACCTGACACTGGGGGACCCCTGAGTCCATGCCCGGAATTTCAACACTACCAGTCGAGTACTTACCCTTAAACCGCTAACTTCATTTTCCTCATAGGGTAACATTGACTGGCTTTTTCTTCAAAAATCTTCTAAGTGTGAACTTTTCAAAACTGCAAAAATTCACCAAAAATCAGCCAAGTGACAAAAACGAATTTACTCACCTGTTCCTAGGTGAGCTCCCAGTGCTGGATCTTGGTGCCCAGCCCTGACTCTGAAAAGTGTTCACAACTATACTTACCTCTAACTCATTTTTCTCCCATAGGAAACCATAGTCTGCTTTTCTGTGAAATTTCTTCTAAGTGTCTACTTTTGCAAATTTGAAATATTCTTCTAAAATCGTACCATTTCTGCAAACGAAATTACTTACCTACTTTTGATAAGGACCCCAGTCCTGGGTCTAGGCACCCAGTCCTGGATTACTAAAGTAACGATAAAGTACTCTACCTGCAATTTGAATTTCTTGCCATAGAGATCCATTGAATGTTTTCTGTGAAATATTTTCTAAGTGCTAACTTTTGAAATAGCTAAATATTATTTAAAACTCACTACAGTTATTAAGTCGACTTTCATCACTTGATTCTGCATACTGACCCCAGGCTGGTTCTAGGAGCCAGGCCTGGAATTCCAAAAGTAATCTGAAAAGTAATTTATTACAAATAACCTGAATTTACCATTGAGCTCAATGCATTGTTATGTTTAGGAAATAGGATTGTTTATTACAACCAACTGTGACTGTTTACCCAAATTTATTGCTTAAAACAAAAGTATTTATATTCAACCTCTCATTCTGAGAAAGTATATTTTTACCCCCTTTGTGGTTCTAAAAATAAAACAAACATATATTTTATATATACAAATCATTGGCCTAGAGTTCAGTTATTGAGTGTGTGAAACCATTTGCTGACTGAGTGTGTACAATAAATGCTTTACACTGTCCTCTGGTACTGCCTTACTGCTCGACCAAGCTACCACTTTTGAGAGTAAGGTCATACCTAACTTTGACCTCTATCAGCCTCTGGGGGACTGTGGACTCTGTACACCCTGTACCTATTAGGGAACAGTATATACAGAGCCACTTTCTCACATTGGTGGATCAGCGGTGGGATACAAACTTGCATTTGTTGGACTACTTGGTTACCATCTGATCACACGACAGAACTCTTAAAAATTGCCTTTAGAATTCTGATTGGTTTTTCCAAAATTACTAAAAGTCTTGCTAGGGCCTTGCTTAAGTCCCATTAGAATTTTAGAAAAATAAAAGTCACTATAGTCAGGGTAGAGGGTTAGAACTGTCAGGTTAGAATGTCTCAAACAAACCCAGCTATTAGTGATAATAATAACATGGACCTGGTGGAGGAGCTCGACCTCACACCTTACTTACACTTGTCTTTCAAGGAATTGAGGTCCTTATGTAAACTCAAAAATTTACAAATGGGTCAGCATCCAACCAAACAAGGGCTCCAGGAGCTCCTGGCTGAGTATGCTAAAGACCACCCATCTGAACATGGTGATGGCCAGTCAGATGAGGAAAGGGAATCAGGGGAGGAGGACAGCAACCTCCCCATACTATTCCCTAGGGAGGAGATGGCACCCATACCCTCCAACTCAAGACATAGCATCTGGGCACCTAGAGACCACACAGGTGGCTCTGGTCCCAGAGACAACACTGGGGGACCCCCCAGTGAAGAGGACAGCCTTGTGAGGCTGGCCAAAAGAATAGATCTAGAGTCCAGGCTCCTGGCTCTAGAAAAGGAAAGGAGAGAGATGGGTTTAGCACCCATCAATGGTGGCAGCAATAATAAAAACAAGGATAGGGAGGAAACTTCTGACCTTAAAATCCCCAAAGGGATTGTCCCTAAATTTGAGGAAGGTGATGATATCACCAAATGGTTCACAGCCTTTGAGAGGGCTTGTGATATCAGGAAAGTAAAGAAACCTCTCTGGGGGGCACTCCTGTGGGAACTGTTCTCTGGTAACTGCAGGGACAGGCTTCTGACTCTCTCTGGGCCAGAAGCAGGATCCTATGACCTCATGAAGAAAGCTCTGATTGAGGGATTTGGATTCACCACTGAGGAGTATAGAATTAGATTCAGGGGGGCTCACAAAACCCAGACCCAGTCCTGGATTGATTTTGTAGATTTCTCAGTGAAGACACTGGATGGTTGGTTAGCTGGACATGGTGTGCAGGATTTTACTGGATTGTACAATTTATTCATGAAGGAACATATTTTGAGTAACTGCACAAATGAAAAGTTGCATCAGCATTTGGTAGACCTAGGTCTAATTTCTCCCCAAGAATTGGGAAAGAAGGCAGACCACTGGGTCAAGACTAGGGTGACCAAGACAACCACTGGGGGTGACCAAAAGAAGGTGGTCACAAAACCTCCCCAGGGGAAAGGTGGTGAGAATCCCCAAGATAAAAAGTCTGAGTCTTCCAAAGGGCCCCAAAAACCTGTTCAGGTGGGTGGGACCCAAACTACTCCCTATGTGCCCCAACCATATAGGGGGAAGAACTTTGATCCCTTAAAGGCCTGGTGTAATACCTGTAAGAAGCAGGGGCACATAACTGTATCTTGCCCCCAAAACAAAGCCCCTAAGGCACCCAGTACAGCCACTCCTGGGGCAGCAAGTATACAAATGGGATCAGAGGTGTACCCTGAGCAAATCTGGGAACACACTGAAGCAAGTTTAGTCTCCTTGGGAGAAGTGGAGTTTGCCACTGTGGCTGTGTGGCCCCCCAACTTAAAGAAATACTTACAGTACCCCTGGGTAAATAGAACTAGGGTAGAAGCTCTGAGGGATACAGGTGCCAGTGTCACTATGGTGAAAGACACACTGGTTTCCCCTGAGCAATACTTGATTGGGAAGTCTTACCCAGTCACCAACGCTGACAGTGTCACCACTAGTCATCCCATGGCCATGGTAACATTAGGCTGGGGGGGGGGGGGTTACTGGCCTGAAACAGGTAGTGGTCTCTCCAAAGTTGCCAGCTGCATGCCTGCTTGGAAATGATCTGGAAACCTCAGCCTGGGCTGAAGTTGAGTTAAAGGCCCATGCAGCCATGCTGGGCATCCCTGAATTGGTGTGTGTGCAAACCAGAGCACAGAGCAAGAGGAAGGGTGAAAAAGTAGGTTTGGAGCCTGGAATAATGGCCCAACCAACCAAGAGGAAGGGCAAGGAGACTGGGGGACCAGCTTCTGTACAGCCAAACACTCAGAACCCCTCTCCCCTGGAGAGGATGTAGATACCCCTGAGGGAACTGAGTCCATGGAGCTTGACCCTTACCAGGTTGAACTCTTGGGCCCAGGGGGACCCTCTAGGGAAGAGCTGTGCCAGGGCCAGCGAGACTGTCCCACTCCTGAAAGCCTGAGACAACAAGCTGCTTCAGAAGCCAGGGGAGATGTCAGTGGTACCCACAGAGCTTATTGGGAAGAGGGATTACTGTATGCTGAGGCAAGAGACCCCACTCCTGGAGCCACCAGGAGGGTGGTAGTGCCACAGAAGTACAGGGAGTTCCTCCTAACTTTGGCTCATGACATCCCCCTAGCTGGACATCTGGGGCAATCCAAAACTTGGGAAAGGTTAGTGAGTCACTTTTACTGGCCCCAGATGCACCAAAAGGTGAAGGAGTTTGTCAGCTCCTGTGTTACCTGTCAGGCCAGTGGCAAGACAGGTGGCCACCCAAAGGCCCCCTCATTCCACTACCAGTGGTGGGGGTCCCCTTTGAAAGGGTAGGTGTGGACATTGTGGGTCCACTTGAACCTCCCACAGCCTCAGGGAACAAATTCATTCTAGTAGTAGTGGATCATGCTACTAGGTACCCTGAAGCAATTCCACTTAGGACTACTACAGCTCCTGCAGTAGCCAAGGCCCTCCTGGGTGTCTTCACCAGGGTGGGTTTTCCTAAGGAGGTGGTTTCAGACAGAGGTTCCAACTTCATGTCTGCTTACCTAACACACATGTGGAAAGAGTGTGGAGTGCAGTACAAGTTTACTACACCCTACCACCCACAAACCAATGGCCTTGTTGAGAGGTTCAACAAGACATTGAAAGGTATGATCATGGGACTCCCTGAGAAACTCAAAAGGAGGTGGGATGTCCTGTTACCATGCTTGCTTTTCGCTTACAGGGAAGTGCCACAGAAGGGAGTAGGTTTCTCACCCTTTGAACTTCTGTTTGGTCATCCTGTAAGGGGACCACTATGTCTTGTAAAAGAGGGCTGGGAGAGGCCTCTTCAGGAACCCAAACAAGACATAGTGGACTATGTGCTTGGCCTAAGGTCCAGAATGGCTGAGTATATGGAAAAGGCATCCAAGAACCTTGAGGCCAGCCAGGAGCTCCAGAAGCACTGGTATGACCAAAAAGCTGCACTGGTTGAATTTCAACCAGGGCAACAGGTGTGGGTTTTGGAGCCAGTGGCACCAAGGGCTCTCCAAGACAAATGGAGTGGCCCTTACCCTATCCTAGAGAGGAAAGAGTGAGGTCACCTATCTAGTTGACCTGGGCACTAGCAGGACACCCAAAAGGGTCATCCATGTGAACCGCCTTAAACTCTACAATGATAGGGCTGACATCACCATGCTGATGGTGACTGATGAAGAACAGGAAGCAGAGAGTGAGCCACTCCCTGACCTCCTATCCTACAGCCCAAAAGATGGGTCAGTGGATGGTGTGATTTTCTCAGACACCCTCTCTGCCCAACAGCAGACTGACTGCAAGCAAGTCTTGCAACAATATGCTAGCCTCTTTTCCCTGACCCCTGGTCTGACAAGCTGTGTACCCATGATGTGGACACTGGTTGACAGTGCACCTGTCAAGAACAAAATCTATCGACAGTCAGATCAAGTCAAGGAAAGCATCAAAGCTGAGGTCAGCAAGATGCTGGAGTTAGGGGTCATTGAGCCTTCAGAGAGCCCCTGGGCTAGCCCAGTGGTTCTGGTCCCCAAACCTCATCAACAGGGTGAAAGGAGAGAGATGAAGTTCTGTGTGGACTATAGAGGGCTCAACTCTGTCACCAAGACAGATGCTCACCCTATCCCAAGAGCAGATGAACTGATAGACAAATTGGGGGCTGCCAAATTTCTCAGTACCTTTGACTTAACTGCAGGGTACTGGCAGATTGGCATGGCCCCAGGAGCAAAAGAAAAGACAGCATTCTCCACCCCTGATGGGCATTATCAGTTTACTGTGATGCCCTTTGGGTTAAAGAATGCCCCTGCCACCTTCCAGAGGTTGGTGAACCATGTCCTGGCTGGGTTGGAGTCCTTTAGTGCAGCTTATCTCGATGATATTGCTGTCTTTAGCTCCACCTGGCAGGATCACCTGATCCACCTTGGGAAGGTTTTAGAGGCTCTGCAGAGTGCAGGTCTCACTATCAAGGCATCCAAATGCCAGATGGGGCAGGGCACTGTGGTGTACTTGGGCCACCTTGTAGGTGGAGGCCAGGTACAGCCCTTACAACCCAAAATCCAGGCCATCATGGACTGGATAGCTCCAACAACCCAGACCCAAGTCAGGGCATTCCTTGGCTTGACTGGGTACTACAGGAGGTTTGTGAAGGGGTATGGGTCCATTGTGACCCCCCTCACAGAACTCACCTCCAAGAAAATGCCCAAGAAAGTTAACTGGACAGTTAGTTGTCAAAAGGCTTTTGACACCCTAAAAGAAGCAATGTGCTCAGCACCAATTCTAAAAGCTCCAGATTATGCCAAGCAGTTCATAGTGCAGACTGATGCCTCTGAGCTAGGGATAGGAGCGGTCCTATCCCAGACCAATGATGAAGGCCAAGACCAACCTGTTGCTTTTATAAGCAGAAGACTACTCCCTAGAGAGCAGCATTGGAGTGCCATTGAGAGGGAGGCCTTTGCTGTGGTTTGGTCCCTGAAGAAGCTGAGGCCATACTTGTTTGGCACTCACTTCCTAGTTCAAACTGACCACAGACCTCTCAGATGGCTAATGCAGATGAAAGGGGAAAATCCAAAACTACTGAGGTGGTCCATTTCCCTACAGGGAATGGACTTTGAAGTGGAACACAGACCAGGGACTGCCCATGCCAATGCAGATGGACTTTCCAGGTTCTTCCACTTAGACAATGAAGACTCCATAGGACAAGGTTAGTCTCATCACCTTTCGTTTGGGGGGGGGTTGTGTGAGAAAGTGCCATCTTTCTTGCATGGTATGCCCCCACTTTTTGCTAAATTGCTGAATGTACTTCGATTGAGTGTACCCTGGGTTCCTGCCAATCAGGTGCCCAGGGCCTATGTTCCTTCCTTAAACCACACAAACTCCAAATTGGCAAACCCTAGCCACACGTCAGCCCCTAGTAAATGGTACCCTAGGTACCCAGGGCCTTGTGACCAGGGAAGGCCTCTAAGGGCTGCAGCACTCATTGTGCCACCCTCAGAGGCCCTGTACCCTTACACACACACACTGCCCTTGCAGGCTGAGTGTCTGGGTGCAGGACAAAACAAAGAGTCGACATGGCACACATCACTGTGTACCATGCCCATCACCTACACTGCCAAGGCATATGTCAGCCACCCCTCTAGCTGGGTGCATTACGCCTATGGTGTGGGCACAGGAGCAGGAGCCCTGTGCCCCTACAGTACCCGGGTCCATTCCTGGGCACTGTAAGTGCAGTGCTGTCATTTAAGAATACATGGTGCTGAGAGCTTGTCAAACACGAGCTCCACAGCACCATATTGGCAACACTGAAGCCTGGGAAGTTTGGTATCAAACTTCTCAGCACATTGAACCCACACTGATGCCAGTGTAGGATTTAATGTACTAAGCACCCCAGAGGGCATCTTAGAAGATGCCCCCTTACAGCTAACTTACAATCCACGTCTGCTCTGAGGCTGCCCAGGCTGCCACACAGCAGACACGTTGCTGGACCCCTGGGTGGGAGAGCCCCTGCTCTCCCGGGCCTGCAACAATGCACATCCTGGGTGAGGTGAGAAATCTCCTCCCCCAGGATGAGCAAAGGGAAGCTTCAAAGGCATGCCGCCAGTTGGAGTTTCCCCAGGCCACTGCAACCCCCCACTCTGGCGGGAAGCTTGGCCGGAAACCCCATACAAGGACAGGGGATGTGCCAGCCTGCCCACCCCACCCCTCAGGTGGGGGAGGCGAGGTGAAGCACATCTCCGGGCTCTCGCCATCTTGAAGATGGGAGGCCCTACCCTATCAGGATTAGGCTACTGCCCCCCTCCCACAGGAGAGAGGCAGGATAGGGGGTGTACCCACCCCAGGACAAGGACCCATTGGTCCCTGGCCTTCACCTACCTGTAACGCCCCTAAATCTAGTATTTAGGGGCCCCCTGAACCTTCCTTCCTTAGATTCCAGATAGAAAACGACAAGAAGAGCAAGAAGAACAAAGACCTGCCCTGCAGCTGCTAAAAAGAGAAGAAGACACCAACTGCTTTGGCCCCAGCCCTACCGGCCTGTCGACTCTCGAACCTGCACCAGCGCGGCATCCCTCGTGGCCAGCAACCTCACCAACCCCGGAGGACCTGGCTACCTTTTAGCTCTAAGCCCCTGGGACTCCCACGAGTAGAGGCTCTACTCAAGAAACCTATTTGCTATCCCTGGCACCAGCCCGGGACCGCGGACCCAACACACTCTGCACCAGCCAAGCCTGGCCAGTGCCGGAGTGGACAAAGACCCAGAGGACGACCCCACGGCGACTGTGACCCAGAGTCCGGCACCCAAGGACCCCCCTCGACATCCCGGAAGAAGCCTGCAGCCTCAGAACCAAGTGCCACCCCAGCCGCGATCAACCAGAGGGTAAGATTCCCGACGTCAAAAGGCACCCCTGCACCCGGCGCCCTGCGACCCCCTGTGCCCAATCCCGGGGTACCCACCTAACCTACAACTACCCAACTTACCTCTCGAAGTGGTGGTGGCACCTGAAACATCCTCGTCCCCGAGCCTGCAGCCTCTTTCCAACCGGAACATTCCCATTGATTTCCATTGAGCGCCCTAAGGCTCAAAAGCACCCTGCACCCAGCCGCCCGAGTGGCCCTGGCAGTGCCCTCTCTACACTAACCTACCTCCCCACTTGCCCTGAGTAAGTGACCAGGAGCCTAGCTCCCACAGCCGCGTGGCTTGCCAGACAGCAGCCACCAACAAAGGCCCCCCTATCCCTCATAGGATAACATTGGGCCCAACTCTCTCTGCACCCGGCCGTCCTGAAACCGCTGAGGGTGAACCAACTGTACCTACCTGACACTGGGGGACCCCTGAGTCCATGCCCGGAATTTCAACACTACCAGTCGAGTACTTACCCTTAAACCGCTAACTTCATTTTCCTCATAGGGTAACATTGACTGGCTTTTTCTTCAAAAATCTTCTAAGTGTGAACTTTTCAAAACTGCAAAAATTCACCAAAAATCAGCCAAGTGACAAAAACGAATTTACTCACCTGTTCCTAGGTGAGCTCCCAGTGCTGGATCTTGGTGCCCAGCCCTGACTCTGAAAAGTGTTCACAACTATACTTACCTCTAACTCATTTTTCTCCCATAGGAAACCATAGTCTGCTTTTCTGTGAAATTTCTTCTAAGTGTCTACTTTTGCAAATTTGAAATATTCTTCTAAAATCGTACCATTTCTGCAAACGAAATTACTTACCTACTTTTGATAAGGACCCCAGTCCTGGGTCTAGGCACCCAGTCCTGGATTACTAAAGTAACGATAAAGTACTCTACCTGCAATTTGAATTTCTTGCCATAGAGATCCATTGAATGTTTTCTGTGAAATATTTTCTAAGTGCTAACTTTTGAAATAGCTAAATATTATTTAAAACTCACTACAGTTATTAAGTCGACTTTCATCACTTGATTCTGCATACTGACCCCAGGCTGGTTCTAGGAGCCAGGCCTGGAATTCCAAAAGTAATCTGAAAAGTAATTTATTACAAATAACCTGAATTTACCATTGAGCTCAATGCATTGTTATGTTTAGGAAATAGGATTGTTTATTACAACCAACTGTGACTGTTTACCCAAATTTATTGCTTAAAACAAAAGTATTTATATTCAACCTCTCATTCTGAGAAAGTATATTTTTACCCCCTTTGTGGTTCTAAAAATAAAACAAACATATATTTTATATATACAAATCATTGGCCTAGAGTTCAGTTATTGAGTGTGTGAAACCATTTGCTGACTGAGTGTGTACAATAAATGCTTTACACTGTCCTCTGGTACTGCCTTACTGCTCGACCAAGCTACCACTTTTGAGAGTAAGGTCATACCTAACTTTGACCTCTATCAGCCTCTGGGGGACTGTGGACTCTGTACACCCTGTACCTATTAGGGAACAGTATATACAGAGCCACTTTCTCACACCTGCTGTTTTGGAAACAATTACGCGAAAAAACTCGAACCTCAAACTTGGTGCATGCACTATCTCTTAGTATGAAATACGTCATTAAGTCTATTTTGGATGCAAGGATGCATTTTGCGCTAAAAAAAAATAGGGCTACATCAAAGATGATGCGAACTGCAGCCACTCAATTTCTATTCATTCGCATTGTTCCTGTGCTCCTGCAACAGGATGTTTCCCTGAACAGAAGGGAAAATTATGCTACATGACCAAATGGCATAATTTGCCGACATTTCACGTAAAACGCATAGAGTGAAACGCTGGAAATTATGCAAGATTATGTGGGTGTAACACAAATTTCCCATGGACCCAGTTATGGATGCTTTCTTCTCCATCAACAGGGTTTTGCCATGAACAAGGAAAAGAAGAATTTATCCATTAGACAATTATTCTCCTTCACTGCTGAAAAGAATAGCTTTATTTTCTGTAGAAATGCTTTTGTCTGAAAGGACGGTAGCATCTATTCTGGTTTTTATTCATTTTCTTTGTTCTTCGTATCCTACTTTACATGTGTCCTGTGCAGAAATACCTGGCCAGCTAATGGCTACTGTGAACAGATTAGAAAGACCTAACAATAAGATCCTACACAGAAGCCTACATGCCTATAAACCTTCACCAGATATGATTCTTCATTGTATAGCGTGTTTTTCTTTTTTGTATAAACTGTACAACACCCTGAGATTTTTCCCCACTGTAGTTCAACCACAGTATGAAGATTCAAAACGCAGTTTAGTCAGGTAAAACATGATTTTCCTAAACGAACTGTATTTAAGCTTGCAACAAATAACACAAATCCAGATCAAAGGAGCCAAACATAAAGTGAACGGCCACCAACTAGTTACTCCCTGAAGTCAGAAGCCAGGATAAGAGCCTGGTAGGAAGCAGTGGCGGCTCCTCAGCTAAGGCAGAGGTGCGTCGCCCCACTGCTTTTTAGCAGTGAAATAAAGAGAAAATAAAATTATAATAACTCACGTTATTATCATTTTATTTTCTCCTACTTCCGCAGCTTTGCGTGAGGGGGCGGGCGCAGGGAAGGAGTGGTAGCATCCTCCTAAGTCCGCAATGACTGCTTGGCCGGCCCTCTGGGGCCACCCAAAAAAGTCTTGCACACTGAGCATGTTCTCCATCTCCCAGTCGGCGTCTGAACGCCGAAACACAGCGCTCAACCCAATCACAACACTGCTAAGGCAGCGTTGTGATTGGCTGACTGGGAGCCTTAGTGTGCTTCCTGTTTAGGTCAGTGAGGGGGGACTACGGAAGAGAGACGCGGCGAGAAGTACGTTTTTTATTTTTTATTTTTTGCTGCCTGCTTCCCCCTCATCCCCCCCTTCTCTGCCCCGCACCCCTACCTCCGATCCATGCTGGCCGCTGCTAGTAGGAAGAACATATGGCTGGTGTCTGTTGGTAATGAATGAGGGAAAAGACCCCTATGCTGCCCAAGGAACTATAGAGATAGCTTTATGCTGTCGGAATGGAAACCAATGCAGAGGTGAGGCAACGATGACTCAAAATGTCTGCTATCAGAATTGTTCTGGATGCAGCATTGTGAATCACAAATGTAGTCACTGCTCCATTGAGGGACTTTGCATCAGCAACCTAGATACCAGTAAGCACTACGGGCCAGATTTACTAACAAGTGGAGCAACACGCAATGTTATAAAATGCAGCACATGCAAAGAGGAAATAAAGAGTAGAAATAAAGATATTTCTCCTCATTTTACCAGCCTCACGAGGGTGTGGGATTCTGGCGCACATCCTTGTGTACAAGTTTTTTATAGATATGGGTTTGTGTCAAAACCCATGGGTGGATCAGAGGAAAATCCATACACCACCCACGGAATGCCTCTGTGACAAAAAGTAACGCAAGGCAGCAAAATGTGCTGAGTTACTTTTTTTCACAAAACAAAGCTAATAGCCAAAAAGGATTGTATGCCTGGTCTGCGTTCACAAAATAACACAAACCTTTGTAAATGTTGGCCTAAATCTGCAGAGAAAGTTTGCCTTCTTGAGCTATGAAGTGAAGTATTTCAAGTAGAACGTGAAATAGGTGAAAATAAGAGGCAACAACAAGAGGGGAGAAATTTAAAACACAGTTTATGAGTGGAGGTCATAGTTGCATTGCCACCAGCGACTTCCATCCATAAATCTGGTTTTTAATTCTCTTCCTGCAAGGAATCAGAGTACCAGAGGTCAGGGCTGCCTTCCAGCAACAACATTTCTGTTTTTGCCGAATTCACCATCAGCCAATCCGTTCGTGAGTTTTAGGTCGGTCATTTTACAAACGTGCAGTACACCTTTTAATCTGAGTCGGCTCTAGCTCCTTTCCACATGTATATAAAGTCAAAGCTGTGACAGTGTATGAGGTCACATCCAGAGCCCTATACCTTAAAAACAGGCGGGCGATAAAGAAGACCCATGGGGAACTCTACAATCAATGCTTCTGCAGAGTTTCTTTTTGTTTAAATCTTTTTATTAACATTTTGCACATTTTACAGCATATAACCATAGCAATGCCTATGCACCATGATCAGTTAACTGCAAGCGTTACATTATCCAGTACCCCTCCGTAGAGAAGGGGGGACAGATAGGTGGTGTAACAGAGGTTAAAAGTAGACTTCCGCCAGTGCCTGTACAAAAGGCGCAGCAGTGTTTAAAAATCTTACTTCTGGCTGGCTCGTGAAGATTTCAGACGCGGTGCAACTTGGGCCAAACTGTGGACATAGGGTACAACAAAAGGAGGACAACTGAAACAAGGAGGAATGAGGGAGTCGCAAGAGACCTGTTGCCATGCCTAGTATGACCGAGAATGCCAGCTCCATCCGGGCCTAAGGACAACAGAATGTTGCAAGGAGAGGGCCATATCGCTTCGGAGGTCGGGGCTACACATCACCTCTGCCAAAGGGTAGGGTGCTAGTCTTGAATATCACCCTACGGTTCCCCGGTGTTAGTGACCAATTCCCACAGCTTTGACACCATGGTGTCCCATTGAGATGCCTGGGGTAACTTTCGGATACCAAGCAGGTCTTCCCTGTGCAGCGTCACTCCCTCCGCCTCAGCCCAGTTAAGTAACGAAGGCTTCTGCATAGTTAGACATTCAGTTATAACCAGGTAAAACAGTTTAAACAATTTAAGACCCACGTTTAGCTTTCACGGCTTTTTAGGTCAAGCCTAGCGGCAGCGCCCATGCATTGCTTGCTTTGCAAAGGCATGCAGTAGTAGAGTATGCTGTGGAAGCCTCGCCTACTCTCCTCCCATATTTTTCATTGGCTGGTGTCATTGTCCTTGGTAAATGCTAGCTTCCGATTGATAATGAGGCTTGTTAACCCCTCCTTGTTACCGCCCTGTCCCCATTTGTTACCTCCCATGAGGACTGGATCTTTTACGTGTGGCTTTACACGGTCTCCTTCATAAGTCGGTAAGCACTATTTTTTTTAATTTGCAGCACGGTCTGGTTTCACTTTAGCCGCCGCACCTGTTTATTTAATTAATTTGCCGAGCGGGCCGAAAGGGAGCGTTTCTACTCACTAATCCAACAAGCATTTGCAATGCAATAGGTCTCGCATTTACGCGAGTTTGAGCTATTGACATTGCAAACAATGCCTTTTGTTTTTATTTACGTTTTTAAAACATAAATAAAAGGCATTGCCAATAACAATGCCACTAGCTTAAATTTGCGTAAATGCGAGATCTATTGCATTGCAAATGCTTGTTAATTAAAATATTTTAGGAATTATAAAGAGTTTAAATATATTTAAGTAGTTGCAAGTTAGAACGTTTAAACCCCCATAAAAGACAAATCAAGAAATCCATGATTATATAACGTGGTTTCATTCGTAGCTTGGTACCGGATACGATTTCTCAAACCGAACAGTTCACTTTTGTTTGTTTACTACGCAATTGCGCCATCTGCTGGCCATCGCAAGTAACACGACTTGCCTCACGTTTGCATGTCTATTTCAGGCTTAGGAGGGAGGAGCGTACAGTGAAGAGGAGGTTACACTGAAGAAAGGACCAGTAGATCCACCTTGTCAGTTGGTTTAGTTTGTCCGTTATTTTGCTGCGGAACCCGAAAGCTACTCTCCAGCTGTACTTGACCGGTCCCCCCAACTCGTACTGTCACCACAACAAACTTTCTAACTCATTCTGAACCCCTGGACACCAAATGGCTTCCCTTGATTTGTGTTTTGTTAGTCACAGGAAAGCCACAAACACCACCAACCCTTTTCACAGCACAAAATGTAGTATTCCTACTGATTTCTTCTTTAAAATTTTGATACAATTAAACATTCTGCTCAGTCATAATTCGATTTCAGCGTCTAACCACAGATTTTAGCATTCGTCCACAGTAACAAGGTTCATACTACTGACCCACAGTATGTCGCGGATATGCACATTGTTTAATTGACACCATTATGTCGCAGGTGAGGCAGACAGCCCACCTATCTTCTTCATTATTTGCATGTATGAGACTGACGCTACCATGTGTCTAGTTGCTGCATATTAATGTGAATGTGCGAGCATGCGATTGATTATATGTCGCGCTCGTGCCTCTAACAAATAATCCAAATTCTGTGGGTAGCGCGTGAGCGTAGTGTTGCATTTACACGTGTGTTTTCTCCTTCAAACGCAGCACACTGGTACAAATTAAGCTGCCCAGAATTATCTCCCGGTAACATGTTATCACATAATGCATGTTTGCAAACTGTAATATCAAATGATGCTTCCTTGTAAAACAGTACGACTCACTTATCGTTGTTGTGTGAGGGAGTGGGAGTGGGAGCATGGAATGCAGGGAGGCGATAAAAGAGTGTGGGGGAAGGATCGATGAGATTCATTGACTGGATCGGAATTGTACATGAAGGACTGTGTTGCATATTAAACTCCTTTGCTCCAGAAGTTCCTTGGCTCAGTGGAGTCATTGATTTTAGTGACATTATCAGCATATCTTACACTGGCGACGAGAGGGCATGGATTGAATGTGTCCTTGTGTAACGTAACTGGTGCTCATGTAAAGCGCTCCAATACCTTCGGGTCGAGTTTGCGCTCTATAAATCTGAAAAAATAAAAAATAAATAGTAAGATGGTGCTGGTGGCCAGGCATAGATAGCTTTGTATACCCCCAAGGAAGGATATTTGGTGATTGTGCTTCAAGCGATAAATCCGCCAGAGCATTGACTTAGGACTCCCACTCGGTTAAGTTGCCAGTGGGACTATGGAGGAAACTAGGGTTGTATATAATTAGTCCATTTGGGCTGTTACGGAGGCAGGAAGAATTTGGCATTGTTATGGTAGACTACTTTTTTAAATGGTCGAAAATTAAGATGGTAAAGGAGGTTACATCAAAAGTGTCGAGGAGTTTTTTGACCAAGTTTTTTTGCAGGGAAGGTATTCCCCAAGAGGTGGTGATAGATAACAACCCTGTTGTCAGCAATTATACTTAAAGGGACTTGAAAAGATTAGGTATTTTGCACAAAAAAATCTTAGCTTTTTATCCCAAATCAAATAGTCAAGTGGAGAGGTTCGACAGAGTAGTAAAAGAAGCGATTTGATTGTCAGTAAGGGGAGGGTTGAACTGGAGGAAGGCATTGAATCTATGTTGCTTGCTTATAGAACTTCCCCTCATTCTGTGACCTGTGTGAGTCCATTTGAGTTATTGTGGGGGAAGAAGCCGAGCACAAAGTTGGTCCTGTGGTGGTTAAGGAATAAGAAGAAAGGAAGAACTGAGGGGGCTGATTTTGATTTCAAGGAAATCAGGCGTACGATGGAAGAATACAAGTCGAAAATGAGACACATTGAGGAAAAGAAAAGGGGATCTTAGCAGATGGAGTGTTCATGTTGGGGATATGGTTCACCTCAAAAAGGGGAGAAATGTGAGTAAAGGATTAGCTACCTGGTCAGACCGTATTCGTGTTATTGAAGTGTTCAAGTATGCGGTTCGTATGGACGGCGGAAGTGTATGGAATCTTAACCAGTTCTCTCATTGTTCAAAGGTGGAATTACCAAATGGGGCTCTGGGAGCAACAGTGGGAAAGTGTTTTTAATTGGAGAAGAAAGTGCCTGAGGGGAGAGATTCTATTGTGAATGGAGTTCCTGCCACTGGTGATGGTGTTGACACTAACAATACATATAGGAGTAATAGGACACGCAAAATGCCCACCAGGCTCCAAGATTATGTGTTGCAGTGAATGCACATATATGAGTACTTTCTGGGAAAACAAAATAAAAGGGGTGGAGAGATGTTTTGGATATTAATGTGAATGCGCGAGCATGACATTGATTATATGTCACGCTTGTGACACTTACAAATAAAGCAAGTTCTGTGGGTAGCGCATGAGCGTAGTGCTGGGCTCGTTTTGTTATCACATAATGCATGTTTGCAAACTGTAATATCAAATGGTGCTTCCTTGTTAAATGGTACAACGCACATATCATTTCTGTGTTGCTGTTTGAGGGAGCAGGAGTGTGCCATGGAATGAAGGGAGGGGAAAAATGTGTGGAGAATGAACGTCCCAGAAGTTCCTTGGCTCTGTGGAATCATTTATTTCAGTGACATTATCGGCATATCTTACACTATTTTACAGGTTATAGGCAAGTCAGACAGAGAAATCTACAATGTCACCCTGAAAATCTGCTAAGTCTCCCATAACTGATCTTTCTTGCTACTTTCCACGGCCAAAATAATTGATATACATATGGCTGTGTAAATCTGGGCTTTCATGGAATTGTGATTTCAATACAATTAGCAGCTGGGGCTTTCATCCTAACTAAAAACCTAAGGCTCTAATTTAGATTTAATTTCCTTTGACAGAGTGGGAGTACTGCTGTAAACTGGAAGTGCTCTCACCCCACCAAACTTGTGGTTTCCCCTCACTATTAGAGTCAGAAAAAGCGCCTGGTTTACACCAGCAGATTCTCCACAGGTATAAGGGCCGACTGAGGGCCCGTCTGCTACAGAGCCTTTCATAGTGACCACTGCCTTACCAGTGGCGGCTCGTGAACTTTAAAAATGGTTGGCGGCTCGTGAACTTTAAAAATGGTGAGGCGAAAGACAAGACCATGTATTTGTCTGAGCAACCAAGCTCCAGGCGCAAGCACAACTGTCCAACATGAAGTGGTGTTCAGAAGAAAATTTCTACTCTAAGATAACATTTTAAAAAATGGGTAAAATAGTGCATTTTCCACCACAATTTCTGTAATAAATCAACGAAAAAGCAAGAGCTTTCAGAGCATTTCTAGTCGAGGTACCAAGGGGTGTGTTTAAAGATAATTAAGAAAGCTCAGTGAATCAATGCACTCATTTAAAAAATGTTTTTGCATCTCTAGGGCACGATATATTAGAATGACGGAAGGGATGACTCAGCCTTTTAGCATTTTGCTAAAATAAATACTGTTGGGTTAGAGCCTATTCTAACATCTGAGAACAATGGAGGATGGAGAGGATAGTTAAGGTAAAAAAAATCAGGTGATTTATGTACTCTTTAATTTACATTAGACTGTGGGGCTTGTAGGAGGCAGTGTGTTACTAACATCTCCACAATCTGACTCAGACCCACATGAAAACACTACATCCGTGGGCTACCAAAACCCCCGCTGATTGTACACAAATGGCAAATTGTGCAGTGTTCTATGGTCAAAAACTAAACATGAAAAACATTATCAGTTGGCGGGTAAATCATGAGTCTTGGTGTTGGACTTGGCCCTTTTTCCCTGATTTTTTTCGTTTTTGTAGTGTTAAGGTGCAGGTGCTTACTTCGCCCAAGATGGCTGCCACAGACCCCTGCTACTGAAGGGTGGTCGTTTTTCATAGTAGCACCCTAGCTGCCAGGAGCTGGCTGGGACCCACAACAATGTTGCGATACCAGCCCGCCTTGTTGTCCCATAGTTAGAGTGGGGAAGCTCCTGGAAGAAGCTGGAACCTTCTAGAAGGGAGGTGGGGTTTTACTTTTGCCGCCTTGGCTAAAGGTCACCTGACCTAGGGCTACTTAAGAGTGGGAGGGAAACTTTTGTGGTGAGTTGGCCATTGGGGTGAAGCGGAGCTGGAAGAATCCACCAGGAGTGTAGGCGGTAGGGCCTAGCCAGGGACTTATGCCTCTGAGAGTGACAGGATTTAGGTACTGCCTCTTAAGTGAGTGAGGTGCCCTGTGAATCCCACTGATCTTGCCCAGTAGTAGGAGGACCCAGAGACTCTCTGCCAGCCTGACTAGGAAGGACCTAGTCGCCATCTCCATCCCTACCACTGTAACAGAACCCCTTAAGGGCGCCAGATACATCTGCGCCAAAAGACTTCATCTGTCAACTGAGAACTGAAACCTAACTTTAAGAACTGAGACTGCATGACAAGAGCGAGCTGTAAGCCTTGAATGCCAGAGCTGAGACTGCGTGTCCAAGCTACCCTAGTGAACAAAATACTAAGCCGATTGCCAAGTCACCGGGGATCGACCAGGTACTAGCGCTGTGACCCCCGCGCTCCCTGTCCTGGTCTGGAACCCCCGGCAGCGTGCTCCGCTGAGCACTTTACCCCCATCCTTAATTTGAGCACCCCCTGCGACGACGAAGCCAGCGCGCTCACCGCCGCGGCCTGGAGGCCTGGAGGAGTGCCCTGCTGTGTCGCGAGGCCCAGGCGAAGCCCGGGGCCCCGTCGCTGCCGTCGCAGCCGTGTGAGGAGGTGCGCAAGGTCGGGGCCGAGTTCCCCCAACGTCGTGAGGACGGACACCTGCTGACGCCGAGACGGAGGTAAGCCCGGAGGCCGAGATCCCCCCTGGTGCGCCCCCTGCTAGTCTGGAAACCACACCGCACTTGGCCCGGGTTGTCCCCTCCGTGGGAGTCCCCTCCCCTGCCTGCGCGACGGAGAGATCCCGCCGAGGGATCCTGTCCGTGTCCCCCCTTTGGTAATACTGAGCGCGGTGCTCTGTGAACTGCACCGGAGCATAGGGACCCGCTCCTCAAGTCCGGTCACCCTCCCCGCTGGAAGCCGCCCAAAGAACAGACTGACATTACCCTCGAGTGGCGCTTCACGCCACTCGAGGGTGCTTCCCCAACCGGAGAGACCGGGACTGCGAGTAGCCCACTGTGTTATATGCTCTGCTCGAAAGTAGATTACATGCCAAGGAATGCGAGTAGCGCACTGTGTTATATGCTCTGCTCGAAAGTAGATTACATGCCAAGGAATGCGAGTAGCGCACAGTGTTATATGCTCTGCTCGAAAGTAAATTACATGCCAAGGAATGCGAGTAGCGCACTGTGTTATATGCTCTGCTCGAAAGTAAATTGCATGCCAAGGAATGCGAGTAGCGCACTGTGTTATATGCTCTGCTCGAAATTAATGATATGCAACTGATTACGAGTAACGCGTTGTGATAACTGTTCTACGCGAACGTTTCCATATGCAACTGATTGCGCGTAGCGCTGTGTTTTATATGCCTTGCTTCACAGTACTAGGGGCCAGTGGTCACGAGGAGCGCTCAGTTCGACGGGCGCCATGTTGATGACCCCAATGTTCCCCCTTACAAGTAGTGCGCTGTGTTAGACGGCCTGTTCAGGGAAAGACTTAATTTGAGCCCCCCCCTGCGACGACGAAGCCAGCGCGCTCACCGCCGCGGCCTGGAGGCCAGGAGGAGTGCCCTGCTGTGTCGCGAGGCCCAGGCGAAGCCCGGGGCCCCGTCGCTGCCGTCGCAGCCGTGTGAGGAGGTGCGCAAGGTCGGGGCCGAGTTCCCCCAACGTCGTGAGGACGGACGCCTGCTGACGCCGAGACGGAGGTAAGCCCGGAGGCCGAGATCCCCCCTGGTGCGCCCCTGCTGGTCTGGAAACCACACCGCACTTGGCCCGGGTTGTCCCCTCCGTGGGAGTCCCCTCTCCTGCCTGCGCGACGGAGAGACCCCGCCGAGGGATCCTGTCCGTGTCCCCCCTTTGGTAATACTGAGCGCGGTGCTCTGTGAACTGCACCGGAGCATAGGGACCCGCTCCTCAAGTCCGGTCACCCTCCCCGCTGGAAGCCGCCCTAAGAACTGACTGACATTACCCTCGAGTGGCGCTTCACGCCACCGACCCTGCTTCCCCAGCCGGAGAGACCAGGACTGCGAGTAGCCCACTGTGTTATATGCTCTGCTCGAAAGTAGATTACATGCCAAGGAATGCGAGTAGCGCACTGTGTTATATGCTCTGCTCGAAAGTAGATTACATGCCAAGGAATGCGAGTAGCGCACTGTGTTATATGCTCTGCTCGAAAGTAAATTACATGCCAAGGAATGCGAGTAGCGCACTGTGTTATATGCTCTGCTCGAAAGTAAATTGCATGCCAAGGAATGCGAGTAGCGCACTGTGTTATATGCTCTGCTCGAAATTAATGATATGCAACTGATTACGAGTAACGCGTTGTGATAACTGTTCTACGCGAACGTTTCCATATGCAACTGATTGCGCGTAGCGCTGTGTTTTATATGCCTTGCTTCACAGTACTAGGGGCCAGTGGTCACGAGGAGCGCTCAGTTCGACGGGCGCCATGTTGATGACCCCAATGTTCCCCCTTACAAGTAGTGCGCTGTGTTAGACGGCCTGTTCAGGGAAAGACTTTACATAAGCGCGCACAGCGCTAGAATCTCCCGCATTTAACCAGCGGGCGTGGGTACATGAACGAGGTTAGGCACTGCATAGATATCACCAAGAGTGTCGCATGTACTGAACGATGGTATTATGATTCATGTATTACCTTGTTATTTCCTGAACTGCAACTGACCAGCTATACTTGGATAAACTTGAAGTATTTGCATAATTTAAACGGTGTGGTGTCCCTTATTGTGTGTGACTCTAGTCCATGAGAAGCGTGTGGTGTATGGTTGCTTAACACATAGCCCTCTGATTGCCTGACCGGCTCGCGCCACGTTACCGCCCTTAGGGCCTGGTGAACCCAGGTTCCTACATTGTTGGCCAGCGGTGGGATCCTTGGGACTTGTGACCATACAGCACCCTTCCGTGAGGCGAAGGGCGCCACAATTAAACGCCTGTTGTGTTCCAAAGCTCTAAAAACATTGATTGCTGCATTGTTAGTTCCACTGTCCAGGTTGAGAGTGCAAGAGGCCTGGTGAGCCGGGAACTGTTGCCTATACCCTAGGAATTTTCTCCTTAGTGTCTAGGTCCCCACCTGCCAGAATGGAATCCCGGTTAGCTGACCTCGAGGGGTACACAGTAAAGCAACTAAGGGAGTTCGCGCAGGAGTTGGGGGTGCCCGGGATGCGGAAGGCTAAAGCGCCGGAACTCCGTACCGCCATTAGGGCATGGGTAGAAGCCCACCCAGAAGGGAGACGGGATGAGGGACAGGGGGCGCCAGATGCACCTCAGGAGGAGAGCGCCCAAGAAGTCCTAGACATTGTAAACATAGAGGAGTCTGAAAATGTGCCCCCAGGGAGACGTTCTGGGGCCAGTAGTAGGACAGGGTCTAGTAGGAGCGCGTCTCCAAAGGAGTATGAGGACAGAAGGGAAAAGAGGCAATTAAGATGGGAACTAGCCAAGTTGGAGCATGAAAAAGAAAGGGAAAGAGAGAATAAGAAATGGGCAATGGAGGAGAGGAGGATGGCGCACGAGCTTCGGATGAAGGAGTTGGAGCTGCGTGCCCTCCAGATGAGTGTGTCCAGTGAGGACACTGGTGGCAGCATACCGGAAGCTCCACAGGAGCTAGGATTTTATTTACCCCAGGATGACATCACTAGGGTGTCTGAGGAGGCATTGGGGTGTGAACCTGAAGGGGGTGGTGCAGGGATCTCCCAACCCAGCGAGGTGGGAGAAGTGGTAGATAGCCCAGCTAGGTCCCAGGGAGAGAGGGTTGTAGGGCCTCACGACCTATCTGTAGGAAGGCGTGAGACGGGGAGGTGTCCCGAGGTGCCCCAACCGAAGTCTCAGGGCCTGGAGAGTTCCGCAAGGGAGCCCCAGGTTGGGAGCCTAGGCTGTCCCGATGTGCCATCCAGTGCAGGGGAGCCCCTAGTGTCAGGAGGACCCAGGGCGACTGTAACCAGCGCGCCTGAGGTTCTGGGGTTGGCCCAGTTTCAGGGTTTAGATCCTGTGCTGGGGTGCCAGGCTCAGGGGTTGCCTGACCTGGCGGGTGGGACATCTATCAGCAGTGTCCCCCCAGGATTGACTTCCAGGGGTACCTTTCCCGGTGGGAGGGTGCGGAACTCTGGGAGGGGGTGCAGAGGGAGGAAGGTCTCGCCTCGGGCACCGACTCAGCCTAAGGGTTTAGACCCTAGGTTGAGGAATCAGTTGAAGGGTCAAGGCCCTAGACTGAGGAGGAAGTGGTGGTCGGAGGGTGCCTCGCAGGGTAGGGTGAGGAACCCCAGAAGGAGAGTTAGGGGGAGGAGAGCCTCGCCCCGGAAGGCTGGTCAGCCTAAGGGTGTGAACCCCAGGAGGAAGGACCAGAGGCAGTTTAGGACTGCAAGGAGGAGGACTGGAGTGGTCAACAGGCACTACAGGCCTGGGGCTACTGCCCCCCACTCCGCGAGATCACCCGGGCCAGAGACATCTGGACGGCCCAGGGGCCGGTCCTGGCCACAACTAGCTAGGGAGCCCCAGTGGGGTGGTTTCGTTGGTCCAGGGAGGTTTGTTAGGGAACCCTCGGGTTCCAGAGTGAAGAAGAATCTGCCGTTGCGGGCCTGCGTCCACCTTTTCTCGCCCCAAGCAGGGAAGACCATCAAGGCATTGATCGGTCTACCCTGGCTTTTGGCTGGAAGGGGGTTATGTTGGACTTGGCCCTTTTTCCCTGATTTTTTTCGTTTTTGTAGTGTTAAGGTGCAGGTGCTTACTTCGCCCAAGATGGCTGCCACAGACCCCTGCTACTGAAGGGTGGTCGTTTTTCATAGTAGCACCCTAGCTGCCAGGAGCTGGCTGGGACCCACAACAATGTTGCGATACCAGCCCGCCTTGTTGTCCCATAGTTAGAGTGGGGAAGCTCCTGGAAGAAGCTGGAACCTTCTAGAAGGGAGGTGGGGTTTTACTTTTGCCGCCTTGGCTAAAGGTCACCTGACCTAGGGCTACTTAAGAGTGGGAGGGAAACTTTTGTGGTGAGTTGGCCATTGGGGTGAAGCGGAGCTGGAAGAATCCACCAGGAGTGTAGGCGGTAGGGCCTAGCCAGGGACTTATGCCTCTGAGAGTGACAGGATTTAGGTACTGCCTCTTAAGTGAGTGAGGTGCCCTGTGAATCCCACTGATCTTGCCCAGTAGTAGGAGGACCCAGAGACTCTCTGCCAGCCTGACTAGGAAGGACCTAGTCGCCATCTCCATCCCTACCACTGTAACAGAACCCCTTAAGGGCGCCAGATACATCTGCGCCAAAAGACTTCATCTGTCAACTGAGAACTGAAACCTAACTTTAAGAACTGAGACTGCATGACAAGAGCGAGCTGTAAGCCTTGAATGCCAGAGCTGAGACTGCGTGTCCAAGCTACCCTAGTGAACAAAATACTAAGCCGATTGCCAAGTCACCGGGGATCGACCAGGTACTAGCGCTGTGACCCCCGCGCTCCCTGCCCTGGTCTGGAACCCCCGGCAGCGTGCTCCGCTGAGCACTTTACCCCCATCCTTAATTTGAGCCCCCCCCTGCGACGACGAAGCCAGCGCACTCACCGCCGCGGCCTGGAGGCCTGGAGGAGTGCCCTGCTGTGTCGCGAGGCCCAGGCGAAGCCCGGGGCCCCGTCGCTGCCGTCGCAGCCGTGTGAGGAGGTGCGCAAGGTCGGGGCCGAGTTCCCCCAACGTCGTGAGGACGGACGCCTGCTGACGCCGAGACGGAGGTAAGCCCGGAGGCCGAGATCCCCCCTGGTGCGCCCCCTGCTGGTCTGGAAACCACACCGCACTTGGCCCGGGTTGTCCCCTCCGTGGGAGTCCCCTCCCCTGCCTGCGCGACGGAGAGATCCCGCCGAGGGATACTGTCCGTGTCCCCCCTTTGGTAATACTGAGCGCGGTGCTCTGTGAACTGCACCGGAGCATAGGGACCCGCTCCTCAAGTCCGGTCACCCTCCCCGCTGGAAGCCGCCCAAAGAACTGACTGACATTACCCTCGTGTGGCGCTTCACGCCACCGACCCTGCTTCCCCAGCCGGAGAGACCGGGACTGCGAGTAGCCCACTGTGTTATATGCTCTGCTCGAAAGTAGATTACATGCCAAGGAATGCGAGTAGCGCACTGTGTTATATGCTCTGCTCGAAAGTAGATTACATGCCAAGGAATGCGAGTAGCGCACTGTGTTATATGCTCTGCTCGAAAGTAAATTACATGCCAAGGAATGCGAGTAGCGCACTGTGTTATATGCTCTGCTCGAAAGTAAATTGCATGCCAAGGAATGCGAGTAGCGCACTGTGTTATATGCTCTGCTCGAAATTAATGATATGCAACTGATTACGAGTAACGCGTTGTGATAACTGTTCTACGCGAACGTTTCCATATGCAACTGATTGCGCGTAGCGCTGTGTTTTATATGCCTTGCTTCACAGTACTAGGGGCCAGTGGTCACGAGGAGCGCTCAGTTCGACGGGCGCCATGTTGATGACCCCAATGTTCCCCCTTACAAGTAGTGCGCTGTGTTAGACGGCCTGTTCAGGGAAAGACTTTACATAAGTGCGCGCAGCGCTAGAATCTCCCGCATTTAACCAGCGGGCGTGGGTACATGAACGAGGTTAGGCACTGCATAGATATCACCAAGAGTGTCGCATGTACTGAACGATGGTATTATGATTCATGTATTACCTTGTTATTTCCTGAACTGCAACTGACCAGCTGTACTTGGATAAACTTGAAGTATTTGCATAATTTAAACGGTGTGATGTCCCTTATTGTGTGTGACTCTAGTCCATGAGAAGCGTGTGGTGTATGGTTGCTTAACACATAGCCCTCTGATTGCCTGACCGGCTCGCGCCACGTTACCGCCCTTAGGGCCTGGTGAACCCAGGTTCCTACACTTGGTATAATGCAGGAGGGGTGCCATGCACGTGACAGGAATCAAGTGCTCAGACTGAGTGCCCCAAGGCCACTTAACTGAGTAAACAAGAGACATTATGAGCCAGCTGGTCAACAGAAAACGCTCGCTCTGTAAACAAACTTACCTTGGCCAAATCCAAAGTCGCCATCTTGAATAATCATTTCTCTCACTGTTTCCACAGTGAGTCGCTCATGGCAATAAAAGTGTAAGTGACGTAATAGCAAACATTTCAAGAAATATATTAATGTACAGAGTTTTATTGATGGAGATAGACCTAGCATTGTTTTTTTCCTTTTGTCAGTAATACGAGGATGAGACTGCATAGCTCAGTGTCCAGTATGTTGTTGGCTGCGACATGACGGCTGAAAAGAAGTGACTACAGTATCTACCAGAAAAAATAAAACTTGAACATTGCCAGCATAGCTCATGACCACTGCGCACCAGAATAAAGTATCTAGCAGTTGTGTACCCTAGACCTGGGAAGAGGTGTGGAGCAGTGGCCTAGGCCAGATTCTGGAGGAATGCTGGCCAGCGGAACATAACAATCCTCTTACTGGTTGCGCCACAGCCCAGCCCTGCCCGAGTGTCGCCCACACACAGCTGTGATGCACGCATCGCACCTGTCTGCTGCACGTGCCGATGACTGTCTTTGTAGTGTCCCAGACGCTTTACATGCAGAAGAGAGGATGTGGCGTAACGGTCAGAGCTGCCAACTTTGTAAGTGGAGAACCAGGTTCGAAGCAGGAGAAGCAGAGAAATGAGCAGTAAGTGGGGAGACATTTATTGAGGGAGGAAATAGAGAGGGAGAAAAACAGAAAGGGCAAGATGTTAAGACTTTCAGGGTCTGCAGAGGGTAGAGAGAGGAGGGAGTAAAAGAAAGAGCATAGACTGACAATGGGAACAGGCGAGACCAAATGAGAGAGGGGAAAGGTGACACTCTATGAAGACAAAGAGAGCTGATTCTAGACACTTGAGGAAACAAACAAGAAAGTAGGGTGTGGGAGCGGAAATTAATACAGTTTAGACAGCGAAGACAATAGTGTGAGTATATAGAACTAAAACAGATTTGATCGAAGGCAACCTGCATAAAGCTATCCGGTCCCTAAGGGCACAAATTGCGTTCTGGACTTCACTCCCTTTGTCAGTAGCGGGACGGTTGGCAATTTCCAAAATGGTCATGCTCCCGCTGCTTCTGTATTAATTTGTTACTCTCCCAGTGGTTATTCACAACCTTAAACACACTTCTGATCTCCTTAATCTGGGGCTCAGGCCGAAGGCGCCTGAGCCTAGCAAAGCTGCTACTTCCATCTGACGCTGGGGGTATGGGAGCCCTTGATTTCTATACATATTGCTTAGCTTCTCAGCTACAATGGCTCTTATTCTGGATAGCTGGTCGTAATTTACAGGAAGTAGCATATTCAGAACGAATGCTAGCTCAAGGTACATTACACAGACTGCTCTCTCTGAGCGGCATATTGCCTCACACAGCTGGAACTCTTCTTAGAACTGCCATTACCTACTGGAAACAGGCATTGAAATACACAAATATTCTCCCCGCATATGCGTCGAATATTCCCTTACTAGGCATTCCAACTACCTTAGGACCACTTACCACTTGTAGATTGGATCCATGGACACAGGCTAGAGTGACAACGACAGTGGACCTATTTGGCGATAGAACGTTACTCACGCATACTGATTACATAAACGAGAGAGGTGTCACAGAATCACTGTTTATGACCCATGCAAGTTTGACACGCTATGTAAAAAAATATTGGGCACCCCATGGTACAGAACCCGATACTCATGAGCTGGTTCATATAATGTACCTTATGGGGACTGGCAGCCACCTAACGAGGTGGTTCTACAGGGGTATACATGCTCACGTCCTAACCCTCTCGTCGCCACACGTACCAAATGGGAACAGGATATTGCAGGATATTGATTGGCCATTATCTGACAAGGAGTGGGCAACAGTACTGGAATACCCAAAACTAACCTCCTGTAACGCTTGTTTTAAATTCATTCAATACATGATCACACAAAGCGCATACTTGACCCCCCATCGTCTACATGCCATTTTCCCTACTCTCGTACCACATTGTCCTAGATGCCCGAGCAAGACGCTAATTTGTTACATACGATATGGGACTGTCCTGCCTTGGAAGCATATTGGGGGGGAAAATCACTATCTTACGGGAAGTAATGGGGAACATGGGATGGCATAAATTAGAAGTATACTAGGTCTATACAAAAGGCGTAAAGAACTTAAGGTACAAACCAGGTTTGCAGACTTAGCTTTAAAACTTGCTAAACGTGGTATCACAAAGAGGTGGAAATCTCCAAAGTCTCCCACAATACCCAGCTGGAAAGATGAAGTGGAGCGAAGGGGTTTGGCAGAGAGTGTGGCGATCCGTAGGGAGGAGCAAAGAGGCCTAAGGAAGGAACCTATTGCTATGAGCTGGGATCAACTGTTGGAAACTTTCAAAGCATTTGATATTGTGAAGTTATAGACGTTATACTCGGGGGCCTTACCTTTTTTGCTGATTAATTTATGTACATGGGTACTTCCCTTATTTAATTTCGATTCGAACCTGATAAGTGTGCTAACTCTAGATACCAGGCAACTGTTGATTGAACTGGGAATGATGTGGGGATGTATGAGCCCGTCAGCAGGGGTGGTTGGTGGGGAGTTAATAAAACGTATGTAACTTAATTTATTTACCCAGGTACTAAGGTAATTGCTACACAACATGGCATGAAGTAAGGATCCGTTTAAAGGATGACTGCTCAACTGAATACCGGAATAAGTGAGACCACGTTTGTATTATATAGACACGTAATGTTATACCCTTTCTTGAGCGCTATCATACTACACATGTTTATGGTTATGTTATGATAAAAATGAATTTTTCCCCTTTTCTACCTGTATTGTAACTATGAAAATTAATAAAGTCTGAAGAAAAAAAAAAGACAAGAGTGTGAGAAAAGCAGAGAAAGTATTAGGGGGAAAAGAGAAGTAAACAAGCATTGGCAAAGCCAATAGGTTTTACCTTTGGAACCTATTTGCGGATGGACATGCGAGACTGCAAAATGATGAAGCCGCATTTTCTTTTCTTTTTAGTTACCGATCCAAGAACCCAAACTTTTTATTTTAAATCAGTGGGGGCAGAGGGATGAGCAACATTCTGGCTGAAGTAACGCTGTGGAGGGAAGCAACACGGGGAGTGGACGGGGTGTGGGGGGTGAAGCAACACACGGGCATGGCAATAGCAAAATGGGGGGACGTGTAAGAAGAAACAACGAGGGGGTGCGGGGATCAAGAGAAAGACAGCAACAAGAAGCTGGCAAGGAGAAAGTACACAGATGAGAAGGCAACACTGCAGAAAAGCACACAATCGAAAGAGAGGAACACGGAGTGCAGCAAGGGGGTAAGAAGCACACAGGGGCGAAAGTTAGTAATCACATGCACTCTCTTAGAGTGCTTAAACAAAATGGAAAAAGTAGAGCCTGAAAAGGCGAACAGTAGGACACAGTAATGCGTCCATGCTCCAGGGGAGGCACAAACACAAGAAGGAAAGCCTAAACACACTAACAAACAAGGAGCCAGAAAATAAGAGCGACACTGAAGTCAACCAATGGAAAGCAATGGGCAAGCTCAAACTCCACTGTAAGCTAACAGTATACGAGAGAGACTACTTTCTGGAAGGGGCAGCACTGCGCTACACATCTACATACAGAGGGACAGATCCTAAGAGGGAATAAGGGAGAACTTAGCAGTAACAAAGCCAATGAGATACAGTCTAAGATAGAAGGTGGTGCCTCCCAAGCTTTCACTGTAAAGAGTCACTGCAGGTGCGGTGTCATTGGCAGAGAGGTGAGAGGAGAACCCCACCTCCAAACGTGGGTCCCTCTAAGGCTTTTTCTACCATTTTTTCGGGTGTGAGTTAATAAAAAGTACACCAAAACCAGAGCCGCAGATGTGAAAGCGGTGAGAAAATACTGAATGAAAACTGTTATGCTGCAGCTGTGCTAATGGAATGCCTGAAGGTGTGTCATCTTTCCTTAGCAAGAGAGGTCACATTACTCTACGAAAGCAGGAGTACGGGCACTCCAGGAGTTTCATTTCAGGACAAAGAGGAAAACAGCATTTTATTTCTATTTTTGCATTGTCTTCAACAGAACGCTTGCTTTGCACTGTGTTATTCAGGGTGTAGTGAGGGGTCACATGAATTTTGACACGTTTACTGTTCACTGTTACCTTAAAAACATAATTAATGTGATACAGTCATAATGGATAAATATAGTGGTCAATAATAACACTGGAATGGAGCCGTCCGGCAAGCTAAAAGTACCTTTTTGACAAATGGAGTAGGTACACAGGTGGCTTGGAATCTGTGGTGTTTGTTTGGTAGGGGTTCAAACTGAGGCCTGATGTCCGCGTCTCTGGCTGGCAATGTGGAAAGGCAACTGTAATGTGTCGTGTCCCTGCATATTCATAATTGTGCCCACTATTTTCTCAGCTGACAGATACCTCCCAAGGAATTTAATCAAAACCATTTCCTATTTGTCAAGCAAGTGCCTGCTACTTGAGATTACTCCATGTTGCAGATCTGTACAAAACCCCTGCTTCAATTATCGAACATAGAGGGATGCTTGTTATCAGCATAAAAGAATAAAGGACTAAGCCAGTGCAGTCAAAATTCAGCTCTGGCCTGCATTTTCAAGCATATCTCTGTAGGCAGGAGCTCAACCCACCTAGCTACATTCAAGGAGTACTACATTCTTTGTGTGCCCCACAGACTTCCAGTTGTCCTCGATGTTGGTGCAGCATCTGACTCAAGCGTCTGTTACAAGTGGCCTGGATGCTAAGGGGTTAACACATGAGCAAGCGAGGCATCGGAGGACTACATGTGCCAAGAACCGTGCTTTAAATGGGCCGGTACTGTCCGGTACGGAGTACCTGCACTTTTTTATTTTGAGAGGGAAAGTACCGGCACTTCTCAAAACAGAGATAATACTTTTAATTGGAGAGTACTGACACTTCACAAAACAGAGATAATACTTTTAATTGGAGAGTACTGGCACTTCTCAAAACAGAGAGAATACTTTTAATTGGAGAGTACTGGCACTTCTCAAAACAGAGATAATACTTTTAATTGGAGAATACCGGCACTTCTCAGGAACAAGCAGGTACTCTGGTACAGAGTACCAGCACTTCTATTTTCCCATTTCAAGCACTGGCCAAGATTACTCACTTTGTTCATTACCTCTTAAGTTTGACCACCCCTTTCCCTGCCTGCCTTGGGTCTGCCTGTCAACCCCCACGAAAAAGTAAACTGTAAACCCGAAGCCAAGCCCCAGGCATTAACTCACAGAAAGAGATATCTGATCAGGACACTCGTATAATATCTGCAGCTGCTGCAGGGCAGGCTGACCCTCTCCTTCCACAAGCCCCGGTGACACTGCGCCACTGATAGCTAGGTTGTTTTGTCTCATGAGACAGGAGAACAAGCGATCCAAGGCACTGGACAGCTGTGCGTGAGCCCCACTCCTTTCTTAGCGCATCAAAGGTTGACGTGTGGTTAATAATTCCTGCTGAGCCCACAGCACCCTGTGGCGATGTGGGAAAGGAGCACCCACACAGGTTGGTATCAGCCTCGGGCAGCACAGGGCTCAAAGCGCCCAGGCTGCGTTCAATCAGCGAGGGGCCCTGAGTCGCAGCAGGGTGTGGCCCTCCAGCCTGACAGGCAACAGAAACCAGGGATGGAACTTGAAAGCAGGTAGGCCCTAGAAAACCTGTGGCGTGGCACATGTGAACCAGTGCATGTGCCTATCGAAAATGCTCTGACTGTCAGAGTGATGGTCATGATGGTAAGGACAGTACAGTATGGAACTGAAAAGAGTACGAGGTGAAGAAGGGAGGGGTCGGAGTCCCAAAGCCCATATTAATGATCCATAACTGCTCCTCACCCTACTTGGGCAGGACAATTATGTCTAGATTTCCATGCTCACGACTGCCTTGTGAGGCCCGGTGCAGGCCCAGGCAGGGACCAGTAAGTGGCTTTCCTGGAAGACGACACGTAATCATTCCTTGTAAAACCAAAGGCTAGTCAAAGCCTTGAATTCGGGGATATCTGGCACACAGACAAGGCTTAGTTCAGTTTAGTTCAAATCATTTTTTTTCAGCCACCAGAGCCATAAAAATACAAACATCATAAATACATAAAATGAATAACACATGCTTTAAAAAAATGTTGCTCAGCCAAACAGAGAATGCATTTTTGGGCTAGACCTAGAAAAAGAGCATTGCTGTGATCCACCCAAGAAGTAACCACTGTCACGATTAAGATAGCTCTAAAGCAGAGGTCTTCAAACTTTTTGATGCCGAGACCCCCCTATCAAAACATTTTAAGTGTAAGGACCCCCTCCTGACAAAAAATTCTAGAACTTGGTCCTCCTCATCATTGCCAACTATCGACAACCATAAACACCCCAATTCCCACAGCAGATAATTTTTACATCAGGGCAAAATATTAAACAGTGTTTAGGAAACCAAAGGTCAGTAAGAGAGCTTGGGGGCGCGGTCAAAGGTGTGGCTAAAACAAAGAGCCTTATTTATGAGGCATTGACGTTGGGCAGCGCCGCAGGTTTTCTTGCTGCTCTGCCCTATGCCAATGTGAAAGTGCAGGAATGCACTTTATTTATGAAATATGGTGCATTCCTGTCCTTTCCCCCTGCATTGGCACACAAATTGCTGCCTAACGCCAACATAGGCAGGATTGTTTGTGTGCAGGAAGGGGCACCTTCCTGCTAAAAAAGAATCCTGAGAGGGGTTTTCCTCTTTCTGTGTGGTGCAGAATGCAGCACACACAGAAAGAGGAACACACATTCTGCAGCACACATAGAAAGAGGAACACACATAGAAGCAGGGAAAAACAAGGAGAAATCAAAACATTTTTCCTTGTTACGCCTGCTTTGGGGAGGCATAAGGTTTTGGCACTGCCCCAGGTTTACATGGTTTGACAAATCTGGGGCAGCGTCAAAATCCATGGGTGTTTCGTGAGAACACCCACTGAAATGCCTATGGGACGCCTACTTGATATAGGGTAAGGCAACGCAGCAACTTGCGCTGCTTTGTCTTACTCCATATCTATGAGGCCATGCAAAGCCACGCTGGGTGACTTTGCGTCGCCTCATAGATATGATTGAGATGCCTGTATCACCAAAGCTTAAAAAAAGTGACGCTCCGGCAGCGCAAGCCTCTCATAAACCACCCCTAAAATATTTTGTTAGTTTTTTAGGTCTTTCACCCTCAGGTAGCTACATATAAAATGAAATCTGTAGCTTAAATGAAAAATAAATTTACTAAATGGAAAATGCACTGCAGTACATTATGAAACCTCTATTATTTAATGCACTTCAGAGGTCTGTGTATAACCAGATAGACACAGAATTAAATTTGGCTGACTCAGTGGAGAATAGTGACTTGTGTATTTTTAATGCTATGAGGCCACAGCCCGTGACAGAAAGCACAGTGAATGTGTAAGTCGTTATTTTATACTTGCATTACACACATAATATAGACTGCTACAAACTGTGCAAATAGTTTTAAAATAAAATGGAGCATCCAAAATGTAGATTTGAGTAAGACCATAAGTAATGTTTTTTGTTGTTGTTTTTTTTTGCATACCTGTCTCTTCAACACCTCCCCAGGGGTACTAAGCACTGTGTAAATGCAGTTATGGTTAAAAGCATGCACTTCACAGCCTAGTTGTTAACTCTTTGCACCACCATGCAAAAAAACCCCACATCTTTGCCATCACAATGCTTGGAGTGATTCAAGCAATAAAAGCCAGAACCACTCCCAAGCCCCCTTTACATTTGCAGAATAACTCCTAGAGCACATTTGCATGTTATTCAGGCAGCAGGCACCCTGGCATGAAGGGTCGTTTTACCAGGCCTCTTCGTTTTACAGCACATAAGTGAATTAGCTTCAGCTAATCATTTTAATGATCGGAATGAAGGGTCCAAGCCGTTGTCTTTGTCCAAAAGGTAAAGCACATTTTGCATTCCAGGCAGAAGATAGGCCTGGAAATGCGCGACCCCTTCCCAGGACTCCACGCCCCCCTGGGGGTCACGCCCCACAGATTGAATACTGCTGCTCTAAAGGAAGAATAAAATTAACAATTTGTTTACAAACACGTGGAATATGACGTTCTTGGTAGTATGCTTCACCTGGCCTTCACAGAAAATAGGCATCTAAGAGAGCACTTAGAACCTTAACTCTCTACTTAGGTGGAATGTTCTCATTGGAGTTTGGCTTCACCAAATTGACTGTGTTAATGTTATAGAGTCTGACATTGATAACAAATACAAGGGCTTTGGTTTTGCTCCAATTTAGATTAAGTTAAGTGTGGCTCATTCACTGTTTGATATCATCGAGGCACAAAAGAAGAGCAGGAGAACGGGGCTCACATCCACATAGAATTGAAATCTTAACTTACAGGTTTAGATGATATTCATCAGAAGAACAAGGTAAATATTTAACAAGCATTGGAAAAGTGTAGATCCTTGTAGGACCAGCAGATGATCAAAATGACACAAACTGGACCCATTAACCTCTCTATTAAAGAAATGATGAGAACAACTGGATGACCTGAGTGGGTTTGAGCATATGCCATAAAGCTACCCTATATTAAGGGCCCCCTAAGTATTTATCCAGCGAACTCTAGATAATCCAAAATTTGGAAGATCGCTCACTACTTGTGTGGAGATTGTAAGACTGGTTGAGTGTTACAGGTGCTTAAAAGCCTCCACTGACTTTCTGTGGCCTCACAACCCAGATTCAAGCTACTGTCAATCAATCAATCAATCAATACATTTATAAAACGCGCAACTCACCCGTGAGGGTCTCAAGGCGCTGAAGGGAGGGGGGGCCGCTACTGCTCGAATAGCCAGGTCTTGAGGTGTTTCCTGAAGGTGAGATGGTCCTGTGTCAGTCGTAGGTGTGCGGGGAGGGAGTTCCATGTCTTGGCGGCCAGGTAGGAGAATGATCTTCCTCCTGTGGTGGTTCTGCGAATCCGTGGGACGGTGGCGATGGCAAGGCTGGCGGAGCGGAGCTGGCGGGTAGGAGTGTAGAACGAGAGGCGGTTGTTGAGGTATTCGGGGCCCATGTCGTGGAGTGCTTTGTGTGCTTCGGTGAGGAGCCTGAACGTGATCCTCTTGCTGACGGGGAGTCAGAGCAGGTTTCTCAGGTGGACAGATATGTGGCTGTGGAGAGGGATGTCGAAGATGAGTCGTGCGGAGGCGTTCTGTATGCGCTGAAGACGTTTCTGAAGATTGGCTGTGGTTCCTGCGTAAAGGGCGTTCCCGTAGTCCAGTCGGCTGGTGACGAGGGCCTGGGTGACCGTCTTTCTGGTTTTGGTGGGGATCCACCGGAAGATCTTTCGGAGCAGGCGCAAGGTGTTGAAGCATGAGGATGAGATGGCGTTGACTTGTTTGGTCATCGTGAGGGAGGAGTCCAGGATGAATCCCAGGTTGCGTGCGTGGTCCGTGGGTGTCGGTGCGGTGCCCAGCGCTGTAGGCCACCAGGAGTCGTCCCAGGCGGATGGGGTTTGTCCGAGGATGAGGACCTCCGTCTTGTCTGAGTTCAGTTTCAGCCGACTGAGCTTCATCCATTCTGCGACGTCTTTCATTCCTTCCTGGAGGTTGGTTTTGGCGGTGGCTGGGTCTTTGGTGAGGGAGAGTATCAGCTGGGTGTCGTCGGCGTAGGAGATGATGTTGAGGTTGTGTTTGCGTGCGATGGCGGCGAGGGGGCTCATGTAGATATTGAAGAGGGTTGGGCTGAGCGAGGAGCCTTGGGGTACGCCGCAGATGATCTTGGTGGCCGCAGAGCGGAACGGCGGGAGGCGGACTCTCTGGGTTCTGTTGGAGAGGAACGAGGTGATCCAGTCCAGGGCTTTTCCTTGGATCCCAGTGTTGTAGAGACGGGTTATTAGGGTGCGGTGGCAGACGGTATCAAAGGCGGCTGAGAGGTCTAGGAGGATGAGGGCGGTTGTCTCCCCGTTGTCCATCAGGGTCCTGATGTCGTCGGTGGCTGCGATGAGGGCGGTCTCGGTGCTGTGGTTGGCTCGAAATTCGGACTGGGATGGGTCGAGCGAGTTGTTTGCCTCGAGGAATGCAGTCAGCTGTTTATTGACGGTCTTCTCAATGACTTTTGCCGGGAAGGGAAGAAGAGAGATGGGGCGGAAGTTCTTGAGGTCTTTAGGGTCTGCTGTGGGTTTTTTCAGAAGGGCGTTGATCTCTGCGTGCTTCCAGCTCTCTGGGAAGGTGGCTGACGCGAAGGAGTTGTTTATGACGTTCCGGAGGTGGGGGCAATGATGGTGTCGGCTTTGTTGTAGATGTGATGGGGGCATGGGTCAGAGGGAGAGCCAGAGTGGATGGGGTTCATGACGTGGGTGGTGTCTTCTGTGCTGATGGGGGTCCAGGCGCTGAGGGTGGTGGTGGGGGTCGTTGGTTTGGTGGCTGGAGGCGGAGTCTGGGCGTCAAAGCTGTTGTGTATATTTGCGATCTTGCGGTAGAAGAACGTGGCGAGGGAGTTGCAGAGGTCTTGCGATGGTGTGATGTCGTTGTTGCTGGCGCTGGGGTTGGAGAGCTCTTTTACGATGTTGAAGAGTTCCTTGCTGTTGTGGGTGTTGATGTCCAGCCGCTCTTTGAACGATGTCCTTTTGGTGGTGCGGATCAGCTGGTGGTGTTCGTGAGTGGCGTTCTTGAGGGCTGTCATGTTTTCTGTCGTCCGTTCGTGGCGCCAGGTTTTTTCGAGAGTACGGCAGGATTTCTTTGAGGGCGTCGGTGAACCATGTGGTTTTCCTGTTGCTGGTCTTGCGTGGGGGGTTCTTCAGTGGAGCAAGGCTGTCGGCGCAGTTGGTGATCCACTGTGCGAGATTGTGTATGGTATACTGCAGTATCTGTTGGAAAGCTCCAGAATTTCTATAGCCGAACTGGTTAGTTAAACTCTTTGCTTACTGACCACAGCAGTTTGCTTGTTCCGCCACTTAAGAAACAGAGCACAGAAGGTTGCTCAATTTCTGGGATGGCCTCTAGGTTCTGGAGCTGACTTGTATCAAGCTTTGACAAATTGACCATGTTTTTGAATTTTGGAAAAGACTGAAGAGACATTAACTTAAAATTAAGGTCTGAGTTACCGTTCATGCTGGGCACTAAGGCATGCTGAGCAAAGAAGACTTAGAATGCATGTTACTTGTAGGAATAGCACATCAGACTGCACAATAACGTTCCAATTGCTATTAAGTCTGATAATCATCTATCTACATAAAAGTTATCTGGGCCAATCTATTTGCATATATAGTGATCCTATTCACATTTGATCAATGCTGAATAAAATCAAGATATTCTGCCAGCATGCTATTCAAGAAAAAAGGAGTAAGATGGCTGTCTTTGGTGCATCTGTACGTGCAGTTTAGAGGTAACTTGGGGAGTTTAGGGTTGATACAAGGTATTTTTTTGCACTTTTGGTCCCATTAGTATACTATGTTGAAGCTCACCAGTTGGATTAAATAAAAAATAGACATCAGCACATAGTTTCCATCCTCCATGAAATAGATTACAATCTGTGGCCTAAAGGGTGTGGGTTGGTAGCCAATGAAAATGACAGTGTTCTTTCAGTTCCCTTGTCAAGGTGGCTTTTTGCCTCAAACTTCAGTACTTTTCAAGAGAACCTGGGCTACAGACCCTGAGGCCATTAATGGGTTACTCCACAGAACATTCTACTGCAGATCCCAACATTTTGGCAATATGCAGGAGTGGCTGGATGAGGGTGCCTGGCTTCCCCTCTTCCATACCAACAAAGGCCTAATGCAGTGGGAAATGAAGGACCCATTTACCCCTCACAATACACTGCTGCATTTACCTCTGGGTGACCTATAGAAAGAACCAATAGCACTACTGGTAAAACATACTTTTATCTTCTATCCACTTATGTAGTAAAGTTTAATGAGTTCTTAATATAATTACCTCCCTTGACAACCAGCTACGCATCTCTATTTCAAACTACACAGAACTCCTACTACAATTACACATTAAGCAGAAAGTGCGTGAGTAAAATATTTATGAGCATATTGTTACCTGGAAGTATCAAGGTGTTAAAAATGGAAAAGAGAAGTAAATGAGACAAGAGGAAGAACACTGGTGATAAGAAACTAATGCATACAAAGCCTCTATACATAGGCTTAGGCTAGACCAAGAAGGTGGACATAATGGCAGAGCCTGGTCTGAAAGTACATAGGCCCTGTGCCAAAAGAGGCCCGATTGGCAACACATAGACCTTCAAACTGAACACATTCTGAGAATATAAGCCAATCGACAGGATGTGATTCGGAGACATGCAACTTCTGCAAATCAAATCAAGCAGAAGCCTGGAATACCTATTCTGCTATCAGTGGAGTTTCTTAATGATATCACGTGTCAGCCTAAGGACGCAGTCATTGGAATATTCGAGTATGGATAGAGTACTGGATTCTACCACAGGGGCCTACAATACCTGTGGTCGCATGTTTGGCTCCTGGCTGCCTGACCTGAAAATGAACAGTGTCTGTCAGGCTGACCTTTGTTCAGCCTGATAGACACTGTTTGTGAGGGGCAAAAGGTGAGGGGGTGGACCCTCAGCCCCAGTGGACCGGCCGCAACTGGAGTCACCACCTTCATCAGGGGGGCGCAAAGAGAGAGCTTTATCATGAAGTAAACCCAGGCTCTCATTCGTGGACACCACAGAGGATGCCAGAACCATATGCATAGGCCACAGCACGTCACACCCGAAAAGCATGGTCCCACCCTTACTACTGGTGTTTCAACAAAATATCATGGAAAGAATATTGTGAGACACATATATCGTTATTGAAATAATGTGATATCACAAAACCTGTGGGGTAGAATATCACAGATAAGATTGATGTTATAAAAAAATATTTCTATATTGTTGTTAAAAATATTGTTTTGTGTTAGATCATTGCAATTTATAAGTTTTAAGTTTATTTTTGCATTCATATATTGATTTGTTTTTAAATTTGTTTTGTATAGTAACTTTTGGAGCAGGATGTTTGGTTTATAGGGATATAGGGGGACAGGTACATTTAACGTTTTGAATCTAAATGTTTATAATGTTTAAAATAGAAAGAATAATATATCATTGTTTTATGAAATTTGATTTTTTTTTTTATAATTTAGAATTATGTAAAAAAAAATATTTTTATGTGTATGTTTTTAACAGATTAATTTTATTGTTATATTTTTGAACATTTTTATGTTTAAAACGTTTTTATTGAAACAAAACAAACCATGGGGGAGGGGGATAGGAGGTTAGGGTACATTTAATACAATCAAAGAAAAAAGGTGCAACTCAAGAGGGCTGTCGATGGATAGCTCGATGGGCCAGGGGAAAAGCACAGTAAATGAAAGGCTAGAAATGCAAACTGTGGAATCCCTGCGTGCATATCCAACACCCCAAATCTGAGCAATGAAAGCCAGCAGCAACTTGACAAAGCACAATCCACCCCCCCCCCCATCCCCCAAACCCCCAGTAAAGAAAGGGGAAGGAAAAAAAAAACAATACCCCACCCCCCCCGTCCTATGGTCCCGCGTCAGATTAGTCCTCACCAAGACGCCCCGCACCCCCCCCCCCCCGGAGGCCTCTGTCTCACATGTGATCTAGTCCGCCGGGATCACCGGCGGCGTCAGCCTGAGAAGCCTAAGATACCTCGGACAGGTGAGCTCCCGGAATTCGGTGGACAGCAGCGCTAGAAAGGGTTGCCACAGCTCTTCAAATTGGTCTATTTCCCCCGCCACCGTGAGCGACAGCTTCTCCATTCCCAGCACATGCCAAAGCCTATGCAACCAACCCGTGATGGAGGGGACAGTGTTGGTGCGCCAGTGGATAAGGATGTTCTGGACCGCAGACCCCAGCGCAATCGCGATCTGCCTGCCCCTGCGGGACTTCAGTGGGTACATTAGGTCATTGGGGAGGCCCAGCAGGACATACGCCGGGAAGCGCGGCAGCTCTATCCCAAAGTGCTTATCCACCTCATCCAAAACTTCCTTCCAGTAAGCGGTCAGCACGGGGCAATCCCAAAGAATGTGTGAGAGGGTACCCTCCTGCCCGCAGCCCCGCCAGCACCCCTTGTCAGTGTGTTTATGCATTTCATACAGTCGCTCCGGGGTGTAATACCAATAAGTGGACACCTTAGTGAAGGTCTCCGTAAGGCCCGTGTGATATGCAGAGTGCCGCGCCCGATACGCAATTTTGTCCCATTCCTTGTGGCTAAGTGTCCTACCCAATTCCCTGTGCCAGCGCTCCCTCCCCGGATTGTAATAGTGAAACGGCGGGGGTTGTAGGTACTTGTACAGATCGGTAATTAGCTTAGCGTCAGAGGTCCGGGTAGCCAGCCACCTCTCATACGGTGTAATTTGACGAGCCGCGGTGTCACGCACCTGGGGCTGGAGGGCCCAATGCCGAACCTGCATGTAGCGCAATCTGTCCAGCTCCGTCAGGCCGAACTCCTGGCGGAGTTGCTGAAACGGAATCACTCCCTCCGGGCCATAGATCTGGAAGAGCACCCTGCAGCCCGCCTGCACCCAATGGGAGAAAACTCCCGGCTCCATCCCTGGGGAGAAGTCCGGGTTGCCCACTATGGGTGTGAACGGCGAAGGGAAGGTGGTGAGGCTCCGAGCCTCACAGACTGCGTCCCACACCCGCAGGGGGACCCGCGTAATAAAAGAAGCGTAAAGGTTAGGGGGGCGGTGCGCGCGGCGCAAGAATGGAACCTCTTGTAAAGTGCGGCCCGCCACTGCCTGGTCTTGAAAGAGCCAGTGTTTGTCGGACTCCCACCTGCTCCACTCCACCAAATATCGCAGCTGTGCCGCCTGAAAGTACTTACGGAGGTCTGGAATACCGAGGCCCCCCGCCTCCGGAGCAAGCGTGGAGAGGACCCTCTTCATTCGTGGCTTGCGGCCCTGCCAGACAAAGCGGGAGATGTCAGCCTGCATTTGTCGTATCCAGTCCACCGGGGGCTGGAGAGGGAGGGCCCGGAAAAGATACAGTATCTGGGGCAACACCGTCATCTTAACCGCCGCAATTCGCCCCAACCAGGACAGTAGGCCTTTGCTCCAGCGACCAAGCTCCTCCTTGATCTTCCTGCTGAGGAAGGCATAGTTAGCCGTAACCATCTCCGGTAATGTGGGCGCCAGCAGAATCCCCAAGTATGGCACCGTGGAGGAGGACCACTGCATGGGGAAGAGTCGCTGAAGGTCCCTCCTGGTGTCCGCAGCCAGGGACACGTCTAACGCCACCGACTTGCTCATATTCATTTTGAAGCCGGCCACACAGGCAAAGGCGTCTAGTTCCTGGAGGCAAGCAGGCAGCGACCTCCTAGGGTCGTCCAAGGTCAACAGGACGTCGTCCGCGTAGAGACTGACAGTGTGGACATACTGGCCCATCCGGACCCCAACCGCATCCGGGTTATCGCGAATCCTCTGAGCAAACGGCTCCATGTAGAGGGCAAACAAGAGCGGCGAGAGGGGGCAGCCCTGCCTCGTGCCGCGTTCGATGGCAAATCCACCGGAGCTGCACCCGTTGACCCGCACCGACGCTGAAGGATGCTTATAACAGTTGAATACCATGGTGCGGAACTTATCCCCGATTCCCAATTTCTTGAGAACCAGCTCGAGATACGGCCAGTGAACTCTGTCGAAGGCCTTCTCCGCGTCGACGGACAGCAACATCCGCTCCCCCGGGATCCGCGAGGCCTTCTCCAGAACATGCGCCACCCGCTTGGTATTGTCAACCGTCTGTCTGCCGGGTACAAAGCCAGCCTGGTCCGCCTCCACCAATCCGGGGAGGTGTGGACCCAGCCTGGACGCTAGAATCCCTGTATACAACTTGAGGTCGACATTTAAGAGCGAGATGGGTCGATACGAACCGCAAAGGGCCCGGTCCTTCCCAGGTTTCGGAATTACCGCGACCGTCGCCCTCAGGAGATCCGATGGGATGGCTCCCGGTTCGGAAAAGGAATTAAATAGCCGAGTAAGGACAGGGGCCACAGCCGTGCAAAAAGTCTTATAAAACAAAGACGTGTACCCGTCCGGGCCCGGGGCCTTACCATGCTTCAGCCGCGCGATAGCGGAAATCACCTCCTCAACATGGATATCCCGCTCCAGGTGGACCGCCTGAGCCGGATCCAGCACCGGAAGGGTCACCGACTCCAAATAGCCTTCGGCGTCCCGTGGCGAGGAGGGCTCCTCCGCATACAGCGCCTCGTAGAAGCCGCGGAAAGATTCCGCTACCGCTGCGTCCCCGGAGACTACCACCCCGTCCGTGCCCACCAGTTCCCTCACGACGCCACGCTGCTGCGTGACCCGGAGCCGGTGTGCTAGAAGCTTGCCACATTTGTCCCCCCCAGTGTAGAAGGCGTGTTTCAAGCGCAAGGCAGCATACTCCGCCCTATCAAGATCCAATGCCGACAGGAGCTTCCTCGCAGCCTTCAACTGCCTCCACACCCTTGGCGCCCCCGTGCGTCGGTGGACCTGCTCAAGCTCCCGGACCTGAACGGTCAGCTCGTCCCTCTTCCGTTGCCGCTCCCTATTTTCGGCTGCGGAGATAGAGATAAATTCCCCCCGGAGGACTGCCTTCAATGCCGCCCACTGTGTCTCCTGCGAAGTGTCGGTGTTGCTATTGTGAGTTAGGTAGTCCTGTATGACCTCCCCAATACGCTGCACTACAGACTTTTTGTGTAAAAGGGTATCCCGGAGGCGCCACACCCCCCGAGAGGGGGAGGCCGCCGGCCACTGGAAAACGCCGGTGACTGGTGAATGGTCAGACAAGGTCAGGACCCCGATGTCCGCCGCCGTGGCAGCGGCATGCATCGGTCCACTCACCAGAAGGTAGTCCAGCCGTGAGTAGGTTCGATGTGCGTGTGAAAAGTAAGAGTAGTCCCTATCCGTGGGGTGCATGGAGCGCCAAAGGTCGTGTAAGTCCATTTCCGCAATCCGGGCCTTCACAGCCTGGGACAGTTCACCCGTCTGCGGGAAGCGCTGCGCCGATCTGTCCATCACAGAATCGAAGACAATATTAAGGTCTCCCCCCCACAATGACATGGCGGTCGGGGGAAGCAGTGACATCCACCAACACGGAGTCTAGGAAACGCTCTTGGTGGTCGTTTGGGCTATAAACGGAGCCGACCGTAAACGCTATGCCCCCTAAGCGCATGCGATACGCAAGAAGCCTCCCCTTCTGTTCAGCACACTTATACAAAACCTCCCCCCTAAAGGAGCTCGCTAGAAGAATGGCTACCCCCGCCGTCTTGTTCGCTGCCGAGGAGAAGAACTGGGTAGGGAACTTAGCAGAGCGCAGCCTATGGCAATCCCGGGACAATAAGTGGGTCTCCTGTAAAAGGCAAATGTCCGCCTGCGTCCCCTCCAGCAAAGATAAGATCGCTCTGCGCTTCACGGGGTTATTCAGACCCTGAACATTAAGGGTCACTACCTTTAGGGCCGACATTCCTCTCGGGGATCGGGAGCGCCGTGCAATGGGCAGGGGATCAGCGGGTGGGGCGCGCGGGGCAGCCGCACAGGACAAGCCATAACATACCAAGCGTGGGCATGGACAACATCGGACGGGACCTCCCCAACCCCAGAACAACCCCTACACCCCCCAAAACACAACCCTGGCAACTAGCCAAACGCAAACTCAAACCCCCCATTGTCCCAGTCAAGCCCCAAAACGGGCAAGTCCGTAGAAAAGAACGAAGTGGACGTCCAGCCACTCACCTCCAGCCGCTCCCCCCGACCCCCCCGCCCCGCACCCAGCATTTAAAGAAGCTAAAGGCATCTCCCCCCGGAGTGTGTATTAGGCCGTCAAGGCCACGCCGGTGGAGCCGGCCGAGTCCCTGGCCGCCGCCCTCAAAGCGTCGGCCATGTCCGCCCTGATGGTAGGGGAATCAGGACGCCCTGCGCTGGCCGCTGATCGTCGCCTCGCCGACCACCGCCGGCTCCGTCTCTCCGAGGCCCTCCACGACGGTGTAGCTCCTTCCTCCTCCGCCGCCGTAAGCCCCAAGACTCCACAAATGTCCTGCAAGGAGCGTAGCTGGTGTAGCACCCCGTTCCATCGAAAGATCAGGCGGAAGGGATGACCCCAAGAGTACGGCGTCTCGTGTTCGCGCAAAAAGTCAGTGGCAATCCTGAAGGACCTGCGTTTCTGCAGCGTGATGGCGGAGAGGTCCTGGTAAAGCGCCACCGGCCGTTCCCGGAAAGTCAGGGGCTGTTTCCTGCGGGCCTCAGTCATGATGCGTTCCTTCAGCGGGAAATCGGGCAGGAAGGCCAGAATGTCCGGTGGAGGTGCCGATGATTGGCGCTGCCGGCCAACCCTATGTGCCCTATCAATGCTAATGGGGAAGTCCGCAGCTTCCCCCAGGATCTCTCGGAACAGGTCCCGCAGGTAGCTCCCCAGATCGGACCCCTCGTCTGCAGTCGGCACACCACGCACTCGAATGTTGTTCCTCCGCGATCTGTTCTCAAGGTCCTCAGAGTGGGCCTGGAGCTCAACACACTGCTCCCGGAGGCGGAGAACGTCCTGTTGAAGATGGACTATCTCCTCCTCCCGGCGTTGGGCCTCCGTCTCCACCGTTTCAACGCGCTCGCCAAGGCCCTCCACTTCCCTGCGCACTTCCCGGACCTCGCTGGCCACCTCCCGCTTCAGTGTCTGGAAGTCCTCCCTGAGGGAGCTAAACAGCTCCTCCATAAAGGTCCTCGTGACGGGTGGCTCCCCCCCAGTCACGTCCGCCGAGGCCTGGGAGGTCCCCGGCGAAGGCTGTGTTCTGTCCCGCAGTTGCTGGGCCCTGCCAAGCATGTCCGGCAGGGTGCGGTCCCCCTTCTTCGAGCCTCCTCTTCCAGACATCGCAAGCACTACGGTCGGGCACTGGTCCAGCTGCCCCAGGGATGCCTAGCTGCTGGCAAGCACTCGACGTGGGTGTCCCCCCACAAGCAGGGTCGCTGCGTCACAGGTGACAAAATGGCGGTCCAGCCCGGTCACCGCCAGCCGCGGGTGCCCATCCGAGACAGGAATGGAGGCTACAGTGGGGGGTTCCTCATCAGCACAGCCCCCAAAAAGTCAGCCCGGCAGCAGCGGCGGTCACATACATCCGCCAGCAAGGGCTCCGGCGAAGGCCAACACCACTGATCCCACGGGGACAAGATGGCGGCAGGGCGAGGCAGGGCAGAGCGACCAGGCCCGGCGACACCACCGGGGCCCCCAAAACGCACAGCAATCAAATAGGTTCCACCGCCGGTTTCAGTCTGTCACACGCAGGGGCCCAGATGGTCCGACCCCAACAGAGAGTCCACCGTACTTCGGCCAAGGGACAGGGGCCTACACAGTGCGAAGTGTCGCCGACACCGGTCTGAGTGCCAAAGCACCCGTCCTAAGTCTTCTGCACCGTCGGGTCCCCTCCCGCAGGGCTCCTTCACCCTCCGTCGAGCGACGGGCCAGATTCCCTCCAGATCGCAACTTTCAGCACCAGGCCCAGCCGAGGCGCCCGGACAGCACTCCGATGCGCTCCGCCTCTCAGGCCCTCCTTCGCTCCTCTAGCTCGATCGGACTTTTTGGGGGCTTCCCCCGAGGCGATCAGAACCAAAACGGCAACAACGTGCGCACCAGGTGCTCCGCCACGCTCCTCTTCCACGCTGAGCCTCAGCGGGGGGAGAAAAGCATAAGAAAAGGGCTCAAGCTTGGCCGGGCCGGAGGAGCTACGGGAGGAAGCGTCCGCTCACCCCGCCATCTTGGCCACGCCCCCTTTTTGAACATTTTTATGTATGTTTTTCTGGAAAAAAGTTTCTAAAAATTGTTTCTTGAAATGGATTTTTTTTAAATTTATTTTTAAAATTAAATTAAAGGGATTTCATTAATCTTACTATATTTCTTGTTTTTAAATGTGTTTTAGTAATTTATTTTATTTCATTGGGATGTTTAAATTCTATGGAATTAAAATTAAAAATGCTGTTAACCTTTTTAATAATACAAATATTTTAATTATTTATATTTCTCAATTTTCATGGTACAGTAATATTGTTGTTAGAAGTTTAGGTGGTTGTCCCAATCTACCTTATTTATATCATGTGGTGTACTTTTGGGATAATTTAAATGGTTTTCTATAATGTATTACTTTTAGTGTAATGGCCACTATAACTATGTGGGAGTAGTTAGTTTTGTAAACTAAAAGTACAGCACTTGCCCCAATGTGGTGACAGTGGAAGTGGGATTAGTAAATTTGACCCTCCCTCAAAAGTCCAACACTTTCTAAAATGTGGTCAAGTGTGCTGTGACAATTGTAAATCTGACCTCCAGCCCCACCCAAAACTTCACCACTTTCCATTATGTGGTTTAGTTTGGAGGTGGAATTGTAAATTTGAACCGGAAAAGGTCAGCACTTTCGCCGAGGTGGTGATGTTTGGAGCTGGAATAGTAAATCTGACAATCCCAATCTTAAATCAAACCCACACTCTAACTCCTACACTTTCCACAATTTGGTTAAGTTTGGAGTTTGAATAGTAAATATGAACCCCTCAAACTCTCCCTCCCCCCCAGTCTCACATGTTTCCCAACATGGGTAAGTTAGGCGTGAGAATAGTAAATCAGACCTGTTTTAACTGTTAGTTTTGTGCTTTGGTTACAACACTTCCTTTTAAGGAGGTCTTTTTTGTATTTCAAGTAATTCGTTGTCTGTATCTTTATTTTCAGTTCATTTGAATGTCTTTTCCTTTTTGTATTGTTTTCTCATGTAACTTGGAGATGTAAACATGAAGCATAGTTTTAATTGTTTGCTATCTTAATATAGTTTTAGTGAATAATTACATTTGTTAGTTTTCATTTATTGTCAAACTTACTTTTTTGTAGTATTTAGTTGTTGGTTTAAGGGTTGAAGTCTTTTTCTATTGGTTTCCAATAGGGCTTAGTAACACTGCTGTAATTCTTTTTCAGGAAGAATGTTTTATGCATTTTTGTGGCCTATTTCCACTGTTCCTTTAGTTGGAAAGAGATACTACTTGTTAGGGGTTATTCAAATTTAATTTTCTTGGTTGGTTGGAGACTAGTTTGCTGCATTTATGGTAAACGTTATGTGTTTTTGTAATACATTTAATGTATATTAATTTTATTTTAACTTATTTTTATATGTGTAATATAATATTGTTTATTATAGTTAGAATTATATTGATTTTTGATTTTCCGGTGTTCGATATTTTGTTTTTCTTGATTGTTGTTATGTTCCTTACGTTTTAATGTGTAAGCAATAATAGTTTTTTCTTTATTTTGTTTGATATATTGTTATATTTTAGATATTTTTTCTGCAATACTTTTGTCATCAATATCTGTGCCTTTATTGTTAAGTATAGTGTTGAGATATTTTTTTTTAATTCAAGTAACTCAGGATGGTGAGTCAATGGGCTAGATATTTTGCTCAGATCTTGGATACTGCAGGAAGGGCCATAATGGGTTGATAATTGGCCTCAATGGAAGAGGAGCTAATATTAGTGATACCAACATAGTCTTTATTTCAGATTCCATGACTTATAAAATAAGACCCAGGCTAGCAACAGCTCAATCTCACTGTGGTTTTGTCAGGGACTGGCAGAACTGGTGTACTCGAGAAAGCTTCTTATAAAATTTGAACACGCCTCCCCTCAATTTTGTTTCAGAGTGATAGCTCACCACCGTGACCCCTCCAGATGCAGGTGAGAGTAAGGGATTTGAGACACAAATCAAAACACTGCTGCTGCACCTCTACTAGACTCAATATAGAGTTTAACAGTTGAAAAACATTCGATCAAAAGAGTCACTGTATAGTTATGGTAGCTTTAAGGAAATCATTACTATATACAAGTAAGTCTTGATATCAGTCAAATTAGTGTGTTTGTATGCTCAACCCAATGCTCTAGAGATCCAGAGAATGGGTGGAATACAAAACTTGGGACAGCATCAGGCGACCCTCTGGAGGTTCGGGAGCACAGGAATCAGCTGAGTGATGGCAAAGATGAAACTGCCAGGAAACTTTTACAAACTGAACAAATGGCAGAAAGTCTTACAAAGAAAACACAAGGCAGGAAAAGGAAACAAAAAATATGCAGGAACCACTAAACAGATGGCAAATTAAGCGAAAGTGGGAACCTTACCACAAAGTAAGTTGTGAGGCAAAGACTGATTCCTGCTGCCTCTACTGAAAGTTACCCAAAAATAACCACCCTACCCTGTTTATTCCAGATAGCAGGGATTTGGTCTGCCCAATCTACACCACTATTATGAAGTCACACAGGAATGTTACATGATTGAGTAGCTTTGGGGCTTCATAGACCAAAAGTTAACAGCCCGCCCACTGGGAGATGCCCTGTGGGTACCGAAGAAGCAAAGATGTCAGAATCTACACACATATTAACAGAGTATCACTGGGATTGTTTCTTTAGTCCGAAACCTACGCCTTACCTCATACCACTCTCCATGACCCCTGTCTTGGACAACTCTGACTTTTCCCCCTGATATGATAGGACTGTCCTTCAAGACATTGAAAACACAGGGATGCTTCTGTCTCTGCGACTTCTACCAGAATTTGGGAAATTGTTGTATTGACAACATCAAAACTAAATGTCAGATCCCTGAGGAAGAGAGGTTCCAGTTACCTGCAACTCAGGCTCTGTGTCACACAACCCTGCATAGAGGAGGGAGCCACATGGCCACTTACAACTTTTGAAAGATGTCTGCAAACCCTCACAACAACACGGTACTTCTAGAGTCTATGCTATACTCCATGCTCAACCCCTTCAGTTAAGCTTTGCCTATCAGATGCAATGAGGCAAAGACGTTAATCTCATACTAGACTACAAACATTGGGACACCATTTATATATGAGAGAATAACTTCACACGTCACACAAAAGGGAAAGAAATGCTTTACAAAAGCTTAAACGTTGATATGATACTCCAGCACGACAACATACTATACAAAATATACGCCCTACATTCTGCTGGATTTTATGTGGAGAACTGGGTACAATCATGCACATTTTATGGACATCCCCTAAACTCAAGGACTTCTTAGGGGATTTGCTGAATAATGTATCCTGAATTGAGGGTACAAAGGCAGACAGAAACTCTGTGCCAATCATTTTAGGGGCCGCAGTAGCCAAAATATACCTACTACACTTGTTTAAAGGGAAAATAATTTCCCACCTATTAAGAGCAGCCTAACAAAAAAGTTTGGGACTGTGAGCTAACGCACTGGCACAGACTCTTGAACTGTGGCTCCACAAGCTCTAGTGATTACCTGTAAATGAGAAAATAGCTTAAGATTTGAAAGGGGAGGCTCAGAAGTTTAACAGAATTTGGGGCCCTGTCCTGACATCACTGAATGACGACAACAGATGCTTGACATGTCCTGGCTCTGGGTCTGCTGAACAATGAGAAGTACATACTAGCAGGGTGCCGGACACGGTGAACAGTGAGGGGAGAAGGGTGGACTACATGCTCTGGGTCAGTATTACGGTAGGGAAGTTACAAAGTGTGAGAGGGGAGAATGTTTGCTTTTAGTTCACAGTGGGAATCCCCACCTTAAGTTCTGTTTGACAAAACAACTATTAAAACCAACATTGAAACCTAGAGTACCACTAGGGTGTGGATGTTATTGCTATTGTGTTACACCAATAATTCAAGGAAGGCAACAGGGTTGTACAAGGGCAGTTAAAATCTCGTCTCCATGTCTACAGAAATAAAAGCAGATGGAATTATACATAAGAAATCAATATTGTTCTCTCCCGACAGCCTGGTAAGAAGTTCCTTCAATTAGCAGTTGAGCACACTTTGGTGGACCTATTCCCCTCTAGTAGAGCCTGGAGCTCTGATGGGGAGCAAACAAAAACAATGTGCAGCACTTCCAGGGGGCTGGCAGATGACAGTTCAATCAGAAGGAAACATACAGGGTCAGCCTGAAAGAAAAGAGAGCAGCAATATGGTACAGCTCTTTGATCCCTAAATAATCCATAACTAGGCTGCCTGTTAGATCTCAGTTCTGTGGTGCAGTGAGGTACAGGCATTCTGCAGGGATTCATACAGGGACATCAGGAAGGCAGCAGAGCAGAAAGAACACATACAAGAACCCAGTCATACTCAAAACCAAAAATTGCATAATTGCCACAGAATCCCAGTCCCAATGCCAAACCACCCCTGAATAGTTTCTGCTCTCAGTCCCCAGGGCTTTCCTAGAACCTCAGTGGAAGCCGCAATCCAGAAATCTTCCCTCTCCACTGTAAAGTTCTGCTCTTAATATAGTATCTCTCTCCCTCTGCAAGCACTATTTACAATAAAATCTGAGAGAGCTATCTGGGTATTTGTTCCTCTTGGCAATTATGTTATCGTTTTCAATGATATCTTATCTAACGCCGCTCATATTCTGTCTTTATTCAGCATATTTACATTTCAACATACTGTGCAAAAACCAGAACTCTCCAAACTGTTCGTTTTTTCAAGTAATAACTGCTGGCTTTCTCCATAGGTTTTGTGTCACTATAAGGAGATTCGATTGAGTTCAAATGGGAAGTCCCAAAGGCCTCCTACTCACCGCAGTGACAGTTTGTAAGGCCCTCACCCACTCCAAGACACTGTAATGCTCCATGGTTTCCTTCTAAGTGGTGAGATGCAGTGCGCTGTGCCGTAGGTGACTCAAAAACTCTGGTGAAATGTGCAATGGCAAGTATGGTGTGTTTTTTTTTTACCTGGAGCATAGCTGGTTGATCTAGGATCCACTCCAAGAAGATTCAGATTGTCACAGCCAATGTGTATCTAGAATTCTCCTAGCTTCAACTTGAATGCAGTAGTATAATCTCATCTCTTTCAGGACCTAAATGAATCAGGTTACTGCATGTCCAATGTATCCTGATGCTGACAGCCCAGTTGTATGGCTTCTTTCTCCTCACTGAGTCCAACAAGGGGACAGCTCAGACTCCTAGTCACATTTCATTGGCGCAATGTGTTACTCTCTACGGCTGTGAATCAAGTTGAAGTCCATTTTGCAGATCAAAGTCATATACTATGATACCATGTTCATCTATGTAAAGAAAGCTTGCTGTCTGGTCAAGAAGGCAGCATATAGTCTCACTCCACTGCAGGACTCACTGATAGTGCCCAGATCAAGAGGCACCATAGTGGCTTATGAGTTCTCTGTGTTTGGATCTGGCAGGACCTTGAACCAGTTAGGATTGCAGTGTGAAGTACTGACGAGTTTTCAAAACTATTAAAGAAAACCCAACTGCTTCAGATTCTAAGGTGAAAAGGCATACTTCTCTTCTCATTTTCTTCTTCCTAAGATGATAGTTGTCTTTAACACCTTTGGGACGTGGCGGATAGTAAGGGACACCCGGGTTCCTCTGTTTAGCATCTCTCCTGGTTTGGCGCTGCAGCAGGCCACATTAGCTACTTTCTCTGTGATGACATCGGAAGAAACGTTCTTGATCCCATGGAGATATTTCACATACATATCATCCCTTAGAACAAGGAGGCTCCACGGCTCCACAAGCAGAGACAGGGAATGACGTTCCTCCTCCGTCTGGGGCTTGATGACCTGCACAAAAAGTCAACATAGCACAATGCAAGTGATGTTAGAGAGACTAAACAAACATATACTGGTAAAGTTCACAGTGTTAATAATGTACTATAGGGCGCAGATAGTTGACGGCTTTTAGTTTTGCTGACTTGTGGCTGATCACTAACCCCTTGACCTCAACTCAGTATGGAAATTCAGAAAATGAACCTCCTATACCAGACCTTCCTTAGGAATCTGCAAATATGTGCATTAGGCTGAAAATACATTGAAAGGCTCTGTGTAGAATGAGAAATGTTGCATAGGTTTTGAGGAAACCAGGATTGGACAAAAGCCTTTACACCCGCCTTGTTTTGTGATGGAGATGTGGATTGAATTTCTTCTTCTAGCAGCTAATAGGACAAAGTTTAGCCAAAAAATTCAGAGAATTAGATCACTATATTTATGATTATCTAGCTGAAGCCAAATAGTCCCAGGATGCTTGCTTCCGATCCAGGGAAGACCTGGCTTGGCAGTTCAGGCTGGACTGTTCCCATGAGGCACAGGGTCAAGACTGATCTGCATTTGCTGGGTCTGAACTGGGTGACAAAGTGAGCTAAAGGTTATCAAAATAAGGGGGGGAAAAAGAGGTTGATGGTTAGGTTCACCCTCCAGCAGTATATGTATCAAAGAACAACCTGAACTAGTCAAGTAAAAGAACCTAACCTTAGGGGGAAGGAAGGTATCAGAAGACAAATTGGTTCTGAAATACCAAATATAGAAAAAGGAAAAGATTGTCCTTTTCTTGAGTCCCCTCACTCACCAGGGTTTCCCCACGGTGACAAGCTTCATCATTGGGGTCCTCCCAGTCCTCTACGGACTGAGGCGTGCTGCGACTTGCGAATTACGTAGGAGCACTAAAAAATCAGACTATGTGTAGTGCAAGGGAAAAAGTGGAGTGGAATTTAAAATTAAAATTAATCAGCTAGTGGGCCAAATAGACTTTATTAATGCTCTAAGCTGAAAAAATTAAAAATGGGGTGATATACTGAGGTCCCTAGTTATAATGAATAGGTGTACCTAGCATATTGTCTGGTCAACTAGTTTCGAGCTTCCCCAGCTCTTCGTCAGGACAACACTGGGACCAGCCCAGTGAGACAGTGCCACTCCTAGTTAACCTTAATAAGGTGCAAAATGTAAAACGCTGCAACTGTGAGGCATGCGTAACTTATAATACATACGTAATGTACGTCAGGCGAAATCTGTGGGATATAATAAGACACATATTATTTCGAAAAAAAGTAGTTTGTAAGTACTATTATCCTTAGAAATTGTGAGCACACTACACCCAAGTGGTCAATCACTTCAGTCTATGACGTGCCTCGTGGTCGTTTCTTTATAAAAAGAAGGAAACAGAAGAAAGTTAAATCGCTATCTCCATGCCGGCGTTTTTGTGCTGAAAAGTGATTTGTGATTTGACATACTTAACCAACATGTCTGACATAACACGAAACACATACACAAAACATATAGATGACAAAAATAGGCGTTTACATACTTTTTAAAAGACATTAATATGCCTCATGGTCAACGGAGGGGCAATGGCGGTCTAATACATCTAAAGGAAAAATGTAAAGATTGCCGTTAAAGCTGTTGAGTGCTTCGTGGTCAAAGCTCACCCTATTCTGGAGAGAAAAACGGAAAAGATCGATGTTCTCCGTGAAGTGGGCGGGATGAAATGGACAAACTATCCCAGAGCGCTCACTTACTTGTACAAGGACAGCCACGCTTCGGAACACCTACTTGGGCCAACACCTACCGGACCGCATTCTGGCGTGTCTCCGGTGTGGTGTTGTTTATGTAGATCTGACGGAGTAGAAACTGAAAAGGGGGCCTCGTACTCGGAGAGGCCTCCGGGGGCGGCCATCTTGGATCGGGACCGTTTTACCAGGATCTTAGAGTTGATACCAAGACGTTTTTTTCGCAAGCCACTTAGAGTTCGGCAAGGTTAATTTTAAATGTTGATGAACAAGAGGAAAGACTTGTAAAAGAGCGGAAAAATCTTAACAAGTCAAAAGGGGATGTTTAAAGAGGTATAGGAAAACTATGTTACAGTTACACTCCTTATCTTGTTCATTTTGAAAAAAATGGTTGCTAGATAATTACAATCAGGATATTGCTGTCAAGAGGAATCCCATGGGGGTTTGATGTTTCAAGAAATCAAAAATTGTTCGGATCACAAGTAGTGGGAACAAAAGGAAGAACATGACAGTCCAGGTGATACAGTATAGGACTTTCGCAGTGGGTGTCACTATCATGTGAATTGTCCCCAGGGAATATCATCGTTCAAACCATGGCTATCAGAACGTAGCTTAAAAACCCATCGCTGTTCTTTTTCATGTAGTTTCTTCTCAATGTTTAACTGGTTGCTTACGTGTTCCAGAATGACCCAATTAAGGTCGTTAGGTGTGTGCTGTTTTTCCAAAAAATGGGTAGTCATTTTGGTGTTATTGCGTTTGCACCTAAAATTGCTCCGATGTTCAATTATCCTGGTATTTACCTTCCTTGTGGTCATCCCCACATAGTGAAGGTTGCAGATGCAGGTAATCAGGTATACCACTCCTGTCGTATTGCAGTTGGTGAAGGATCGGAGGTCCCATGTCATTCCATTGTTACAGTTTACTGTTTTTGTCACTTTGGTTAAATGACATACACTGCAGTTGCTGCATGGGTAATGGCCCTGAGGTAGTGGATGTAACAAACGTAAAGGGCCCGTGGTATTTGTGGGGTTAGGGCGAGTGTGGACTAAAAAGTCCCTCAAGTTCTTAGCTTTCCGATGGCTGAACATGGGTTTCTGTAAGTCTAAACCTCCACTGTTTAGGGTTCGCCAATGTTTTTTTATTATTTTGGTTACTTGATTCGATGCAATATTGAAGGTGGTAATACAAATTTGTCGTTTTTGATCTGGTTGCATGTTCTCAGGTTTGTCTTCCAGTAGTGCCTCTCTGTTGTTGTTTAGAGCTCTTTTTTGTGCTCTGGATACAAGATGTTGTGGATATTGCCTACGTAACAGTTTTTGAGACAAGTCATTGGCTTGAATGTTATAGTCTTGACGTGTGGTGCAGTTGCGTCGCAGGCGCAAAAATTGTCCGAAAGGAAGGTTATCTTTTAGACTTCTGGGATGAAAACTGTCATAGACTAGTAAGCAATTCCTTGCTGTGGGTTTGAAATGTGTAGTGGTAATTATACGTCCTTCATGTGCTGTTATGTTTAAATCAAGAAAGACCACACTGGACTTACTCATAGTGAAAGTGAATTTCAAAAAAGGATCTTGTTGGTTTAACCAGATCAGGAAGAACTCTGCTTCTTCCTCATTCCCCTCCCAAATCAAAAGCACATCATCTATGTACCTTTTCCATAATTTAATATGGTTGATGTGTGGATTGTGCTGATGGAGAATCTTTTGTTTCTCTAGATGGTATACGTATAGTCCTGCTATGCTCGGCGCAAATGTACTTCCCATGCTGGTACCGTGGGTTTGTTTGTACAAAGTGTCATTGAATTGGAAAAAGTTTTCAGTTAAAGCAAGGCGACAACATTCCAGAACCACATGTCTGGGTGTATTGTAGTCCCAGGTGCTTAGAAAAAGTACTTCCTCCAGGATGTCCAAGGTGTCTTGGTGTGGGAGGCTGGTGTAGAGGCTCTCCACGTCTAAGCTAATCAGTATACTGGTTGAAGGATTGAACTCTAGGTCCTTAATTAAATTGAGGACTGCCTTAGTGTCCTGTAAGTATGTTTCGGTCGCTTGGACCAAAGGTCTTAAGAATGCATCTGCAAACTTAGATAAAGGTTCCAAAATAGAACCTATGCCAGATACTATTGGTCTACCAGGTGGCGCCTCCATTGACTTGTGTATTTTGGGACTTGTGTAAAAGTAAGGGATTATGGGTTTTCTGTTTTCCAAAAAATCTGCTTCTTTTTTACTGATCCACTGATTTGCCAAGGATTCCTCCACCAAACTGGAAATCTCAATCCGTAGACGTTCTGTGGGGTCTTGGTGTATTGCCAGATAGTTGCGCTCATCTGCCAACAATCGTAAGCATTCTTTTTGATAGTCAGGGGTGTTTTGTAGAACTATTGCCCCACCCTTGTCAGCTGGTTTTATAGTTAGTTCCTTGTTGTTTGAAAGTTGGTTTATAGCCTCTTGCTCGGCTTTACTAGTATTATGAAATACTTTGATTGATCTCGGGTCTAATTCCGTTACCTCCTTCAACACCGCTTTTTCGAATGCTAGTAATTCGATAGGAAGGTTGTGTGCTGGGGGAGTGAAATTGGATTTTTTATGTAGTCCTGTATCCGTGGGGATACTGGTATTAGGTTCCTTGTCTCTAAAGTAGATTTCCAGTTTGATCTTGCGAATAAACTCTTTTAATTCGCAGACAAGTCTGAATTTATCCAGTGATGCTGTAGGTACAAAACCTAATCCTTTTTCCAAAACAGTTTTCTGAATAGTAGTGAGATTTATTTGAGACAAGTTCACTACTAGGCTGGGTTGTTGCTCGTCGAGGGCATGTTCGGTGGTCCCATGCTCCGTGTGTGGCTCCTCTCTGTCTCCAGAGGCTGGGCCCATTGTACTTGTTGGCCTCTTCTGTTTTTTCCTCTTAGAGGAGTCTTGCCTCTCCCTAAAAAAGACTGGCTCTGGTCTTGGTTCTGTGGTCCATCCCAGAATGGGTAGGGTTGTTGTGGGTAAGATGGGTGAAATGGGGGAGGGCCATAGAAGAAATGTGGTGGTGGGGGGGCGTATGGTGGTATGTTTTGATATGAAGGCCAACCAAATCTTGGTCCGCCTCTATTTCTTTGACGTCCTCCTCTTGATCGTCTGTTTCTGTTGGTAAGGTTGTAGTTCCTGCCAGAGTCTGAAATATCAGAACCTGTATCAGAGCCATCGCTGTCCGTGTTGTAGCCTGGATTGCGATTGGTGGGGACGTAATCATCTCTGGTGTAAGGATACACTTTCTCTAAAGAGAAATTCTTCTGATCTTTTTGTAATTTGACATATTTGGTGTCTTTGAGGCTTATTTCAAACTCCGTCATGGTCTTGTTAAGTTCCTCAAGTCGTTTTTTTAGTTCCGCTGTGCTTTGGAATGTTTTTAGACGGACCTCCAAGTTGTGGATGCCAATTTTCATTTCCTCAGAGAGGCGTGCTGCAGTCTTTATAATTAGCACAAGCCAGTCTCTGGTGCAATGCCAGGATATTAGTGACCAATCCTTCTTAAAGAGTTTGTCATTTTGGAAAATAAAGGGTTCATTCCTGACAATCAAGCCACGTGGGGCAATGTTGGCTCTTACATATTCCGTCATCATAATTCCATGAATCAATGTTTTGATTTGTTCTCGTTTTAATTCTGTCAATTCATCCAAGCATTGACTGGCTTCGTTCGTGTCCCTGGTACTGGTCCCAGCCAGGGGAAGCATGGATGCTATGATTCTATCAACCTCATCTTGTGAGTAGGTGAGGCCTGTTCTTTCTGTCATATTGACTAATGTTGGAAAAGTATGTGTGAAGGGAAAGTCAGACAGTGGTTGGTTTTGAAATTAAGGGGGGCGGGGGTTTCCCACAGCTGCACGCTGTAAATAATGGTTATCAAAATAAGGGGGGGAAAAAGAGGTTGATGGTTAGGTTCACCCTCCAGCAGTATATGTATCAAAGAACAACCTGAACTAGTCAAGTAAAAGAACCTAACCTTAGGGGGAAGGAAGGTATCAGAAGACAAATTGGTTCTGAAATACCAAATATAGAAAAAGGAAAAGATTGTCTTTTTCTTGAGTCCCCTCACTCACCAGGGTTTCCCCACGGTGACATGCTTCATCATTGGGGTCCTCCCAGTCCTCTACGGACTGAGGCGTGCTGCGACTTGCGAATTACGTAGGAGCACTAAAAAATCAGACTATGTGTAGTGCAAGTGAAAAAGTGGAGTGGAATTTAAAATTAAAATTAATCAGCTAGTGGGCCAAATAGACTTTATTAATGCTCTAAGCTGAAAAAATTAAAAATGGGGTGATATACTGAGGTCCCTAGTTATAATGAATAGGTGTACCTAGCATATTGTCTGGTCAACTAGTTTCGAGCTTCCCCAGCTTCGACCGAAACATACTTACAGGACACTAAGGCAGTCCTCAATTTAATTAAGGACCTAGAGTTCAATCCTTCAACCAGTATACTGATTAGCTTAGACGTGGAGAGCCTCTACACCAGCCTCCCACACCAAGACACCTTGGACATCCTGGAGGAAGTACTTTTTCTAAGCACCTGGGACTACAATACACCCAGACATGTGGTTCTGGAATGTTGTCGCCTTGCTTTAACTGAAAACTTTTTTCCAATTCAATGACACTTTGTACAAACAAACCCACGGTACCAGCATGGGAAGTACATTTGCGCCGAGCATAGCAGGACTATACGTATACCATCTAGAGAAACAAAAGATTCTCCATCAGCACAATCCACACATCAACCATATTAAATTATGGAAAAGGTACATAGATGATGTGCTTTTGATTTGGGAGGGGAATGAGGAAGAAGCAGAGTTCTTCCTGATTTGGTTAAACCAACAAGATCCTTTTTTGAAATTCACTTTCACTATGAGTAAGTCCAGTCTGGTCTTTCTTGATTTAAACATAACAGCACATGAAGGACGTATAATTACCACTACACATTTCAAACCCACAGCAAGGAATTGCTTACTAGTCTATGACAGTTTTCATCCCAGAAGTCTAAAAGATAACCTTCCTTTCGGACAATTTTTCCGCCTGCGACGCAACTGCACCACACGTCAAGACTATAACATTCAAGCCAATGACTTGTCTCAAAAACTGTTACGTAGGCAATATCCACAACATCTTGTATCCAGAGCACAAAAAAGAGCTCTAAACAACAACAGAGAGGCACTACTGGAAGACAAACCTGAGAACATGCAACCAGATCAAAAACGACAAATTTGTATTACCACCTTCAATATTGCATCGAATCAAGTAACCAAAATAATAAAAAAACATTGGCGAACCCTAAACAGTGGAGGTTTAGACTTACAGAAACCCATGTTCAGCCATCGGAAAGCTAAGAACTTGAGGGACTTTTTAGTCCACACTCGCCCTAACCCCACAAATACCACGGGCCCTTTACGTTTGTTACATCCACTACCTCAGGGCCATTACCCATGCAGCAACTGCAGTGTATGTCATTTAACCAAAGTGACAAAAACAGTAAACTGTAACAATGGAATGACATGGGACCTCCGATCCTTCACCAACTGCAATACGACAGGAGTGGTATACCTGATTACCTGCATCTGCAACCTTCACTATGTGGGGATGACCACAAGGAAGGTAAATACCAGGATAATTGAACATCGGAGCAATTTTAGGTGCAAACGCAATAACACCAAAATGACTACCCATTTCTTGGAAAAACAGCACACACCTAACGACCTTAATTGGGTCATTCTGGAACACGTAAGCAACCAGTTAAACATTGAGAAGAAACTACATGAAAAAGAACAGCGATGGGTTTTCAAGCTACGTTCTGATAGCTATGGTTTGAACGATGATATTCCCTGGGGACAATTCACATGATAGTGACACCCACTGCGAAAGTCCTATACTGTATCACCTGGACTGTCATGTTCTTCCTTTTGTTCCCACTACTTGTGATCCGAACAATTTTTGATTTCTTGAAACATCAAACCCCCATGGGATTCCTCTTGACAGCAATATCCTGATTGTAATTATCTAGCAACCATTTTTTTCAAAATGAACAAGATAAGGGGTGTAACTGTAACATAGTTTTCCTATACCTCTTTAAACATCCCCTTTTGACTTGTTAAGATTTTTCCGCTCTTTTACAAGTCTTTCGTCTTGTTCATCAACATTTAAAATTAACCTCGCCGAACTCTAAGTGGCTTGCGAAAAAAACGTCTTGGTATCAACTCTAAGATCCTGGTAAAACGGTCCCGATCCAAGATGGCCGCCCCCGGAGGCCTCTCCGAGTACGAGGCCCCCTTTTCAGTTTCTACTCCGTCAGATCTACATAAACACCACCACACCGGAGACACGCCAGAATGCGGTCCGGTAGGTGTTGGCCCAAGTAGGTGTTCCGAAGCGTGGCTGTCCTTGTACAAGTAAGTGAGCGCTCTGGGACAGTTTGTCCATTTCATCCCGCCCACTTCACGGAGAACATCGATCTTTTCCGTTTTTCTCTCCAGAATAGGGCGAGCTTTGATCACGAAGCACTCAACAGCTTTAACGGCAATCTTTACATTTTTCCTTTAGATGTATTAGACCGCCATTGCCCCTCCGTTGACCATGAGGCATATTAATGTCTTTTAAAAAGTATGTAAACGCCTATTTTTGTCATCTATATGTTTTGTGTATGTGTGTTTCGTGTTATGTCAGACATGTTGGTTAAGTATGTCAAATCACAAATCACTTTTCAGCACAAAAACGCCGGCATGGAGATAGCGATTTAACTTTCTTCTGTTTCCTTCTTTTTATAAAGAAACGACCACGAGGCACGTCATAGACTGAAGTGATTGACCACTTGGGTCTAGTGTGCTCACAATTTCTAAGGATAATAGTACTTACAAACTACTTTTTTTCGAAATAATATGTGTCTTATTATATCCCACAGATTTCGCCTGACGTACCTTACGTATGTATTATAAGTTACGCATGCCTCACAGTTGCAGCGTTTTACATTTTGCACCTTATTAAGGTTAACTAGGAGTGGCACTGTCTCACTGGGCTGGTCCCAGTGTTGTCCTGACGAAGAGCTGGGGAAGCTCGAAACTAGTTGACCAGACAATATGCTAGGTACACCTATTCATTATAACTAGGGACCTCAGTATATCACCCCATTTTTAATTTTTTCAGCTTAGAGCATTAATAAAGTCTATTTGGCCCACTAGCTGATTAATTTTAATTTTAAATTCCACTCCACTTTTTCACTTGCACTACACATAGTCTGATTTTTTAGTGCTCCTACGTAATTCGCAAGTCGCAGCACGCCTCAGTCCGTAGAGGACTGGGAGGACCCCAATGATGAAGCATGTCACCGTGGGGAAACCCTGGTGAGTGAGGGGACTCAAGAAAAGGACAATCTTTTCCTTTTTCTATATTTGGTATTTCAGAACCAATTTGTCTTCTGATACCTTCCTTCCCCCCAAGGTTAGGTTCTTTTACTTGACTAGTTCAGGTTGTTCTTTGATACAAAGTGAGCTAAAGAACATGATGGATTCAGCCCAAATCTGTGACTGGGGGGTGGGTGTCTGAAAAGTTTCAGCACTATGTCCATCATCTTCTTGTGTTTGCTTTGTTCGCCCTAAGTTGGCAGAGTATACCCAGACGTGGGTCCCTTGCTCAGTTTGCCACTGGATTCAAGGTAGCCTGGCTGATGAGGGGTGTTACCCCAAAACCGATCCCAAGATGCTTCTTTCCAGTCCAGGGAAGGCTTGGCTTGGCAGTTCGGGCTGGGCTGTTCCCATGAGGCACAGGGTCAAGACTGATTTGCATATAGCTGGGTCTGAACTGGGGTGGCGAAGTGAGCTAAAGAACGATGATGGATTCAACCCAGATCTGTGACTGGGGGTGAGTTTCTGAAACATTTCAGCGCTCCGTCCATCATCTCCTTGTGTTTGCTTTGTTCGCAAAAATGGTTAAAGCCAGAATATTCCAAATCTAAAAAGGACTTCATTTTTTTAATATCACAATGAGCTCAATCCACTGTCTACTGTTATTTTCGTATACCATGGCTTTAATTACTTAGATTAAGCTAATAAATATAATTGGAATACATGAACCATACCACAAATTGCCAAGCCCATTTTTCTCACTTATTTATTAAGTTTGGAACAATAGTTATGAAAAACCAACTTTTTTCGCTCTGTTGTTGGTAGAATACGTGGCCAGCCATTTGATTATAAACTCAAGACACTACTTCTAAGAGGCTTTCAAAGAAGTGGCTAGATAGGGAAGTATATAAATGACATTGTAGCAACTCAGAGCTAGCGACAATACCTGCTCACTGTCCCCTTCCTGCTCCTTGCTGACGGGGCGGTAAAAGTCCAGCATGGTGTGTGACCCCAGGCTGATGGTAGTCACTGTTGGAAAGTAGAGAGGGCCATCCTCATGGGGCTGAAACAGAATTAATCAAATTACAAAATATATTGGCAGCTTGAGTTCAAAGAAAATTGCCTATGTAATTTTGAGAACCGATTCTTATATAATCTGCAATATTGCAGAGAAGTGATTCTAAACTATATTTTGCTACTTCTATAATTGGTAGTGCTTTCTGCACTTCTAATATTCACCTATGCCTTCCTTCTGAAAAAATATTGTTTGCCCCTCATGGTTTTCCAAAATATTTTATTTGTAGAGCTTCTTTTTTCTTTTCGGGTGGTTAAATTGTTTTGAAGGTTTTGCTGCTCTGCAATTAGCTTCCCATATTTTCAAATATGTTTACCAAATTGCAATGTTGATCTATTGACTTTAGCAGCATGGTTCATTGGAAAGTTCTCAGGGAGGCTTCCTTCAAGCACTGACACTGAAGAGAAGATGGCGCTCTGGCGACGGAATACTGTGCCCGAAACTGAATCACTGTTCAAATCACCTTGTTGAGGATGCTCAAACATTGTATTTAAGCCCTCATGAACCATCTCACCTTTCAATGCCTGAGGGAAGGGTAGTCTCTTTTATGTGCAGCTTCGAAGATGAAGCCATTCATAGGTCTCTAATAATAATAGGTAAAACTTCCAATTGTGATGCCCTTTACTGGAGTAAATAGGTTATGGGGCAACCACAGAGTTATTGTCATTTACCAATGGTATCCTGGGGCCACAATACTGTTGTACTCAAACTGCATGACCATGTTCTACTCCTTTTCATGGCTTGATTTCCTCAGGGTAAAGGGGTTGAGCAGTCAAGCTTAAAGGAGATGGAGTGGGGTTAGAAACTCAGAGGCATTTCAAAGGACACAACAGTACTTTAATGTCCAGACAATCCTTCACTTTCCCAAAGAAAATTGCTTTATTACAGGTGTTGGGGTGGAAATGTTATCTGCATGGTAAACGCTGCATGTAATTCTGCCCTGAATGCCTAATCGCAAGTGAAAATGGTATCCTGGCGATTGTTCTGGCCCTGCCTTCATACTAATTTAGCATATGCTCAGAGACCTAGGCCCGTTTATGACAATGTAAGGTCCTGGACCTGTCCCATGACGTAGAGGTGCGCACCTAGGGTTTGCTAATCGTAGGGAAGGCACTACTATCTATGCACTGCGTGTATCACATGAAGCGGTGGTAGAAAAAACATACAGTGTTTTAAATCTTTAGTGCGAACATACTGTTTTCCTATGTCAGTGTGAGTGCAGTCTACTGACCGAAATTATGTAAGGTCCCACTGTAATGTGAAAACCAGAAGCTTGTGCTGGCAATCTGTATACCTAGCAAGTGCACGTATGTGCAGTGAGTGGGTAGCACATGTATGGTAGTAGGACTCTGTGTCTTATGTGAGTCTGAGTACTGGGACCAGTGGGATCATTTCGGAAAGCCCTGGTTTTGGCTGACATAAGATGATGGAGGAGGACAGCCTTCCCAGAGAGTGGAAATGCCTGCATTTTTGTGGCTGGAGGGTGGAGACAGACATTGAAGTGAGGAGGATGGAGACAAGGCTAACTTTAGAAACTTCATGAAGACTTTGTTAACAAGGGGGCAGATTAGTTCCTCCTGAGCACTGCAATCTGGTGGATGGAATGGGTGTGAGGTGGGACTGCAGCTTCTGTTGTTCAAAGTGAGTACTTTTTAAAACTAGACTCCCCCCTTTATTTGTCTCTGATTATTGTTTCAGGAAGGCTGGTGACAGCCAGGTGCAGAGAGCTCACAAAGTTTTGTGTACAGCCTGCTTGGAGCCAGGCCTCGTGCTCCCTCGGGCTAGAGAACCAACACTGAACAAAGGCTGGGTCTGGAGAGATTCCCTTTCTTTTGAATGTCATCAGACAGTGCATTCATATCTCCAGACTAGAAACTAAAAATAATACTTCAAAAAGGGCTACTACCCTACTTCATTCCAGTCCCAAGTTCTTCTTGACTAACGAAGGGGGTTCTCCAGAGTACTCGAATAGCTGCTGTGCAAGCAGGTTGGTCTCTGATAGCCTGTCTCCCAGAGTTATGGGGAAATCGCCTGCAGTCAACTTTTTTAGCTACAGGTACTGAGGATCCATCTAAAGAGACTGGAAGCGTGTTTGCCTGATGAGAAAGGAAGGGACTGTGACTGGCCCTGAAGAAGTAGAAAATGAACAGGAGGAGAAGCCCAAAGTATTCAAGGAAGCCAACAACCCAAGACAGCAATCCAGGAGTGATCTGTACTATAAAGGATTCCCCGGTCTCTCAGTCCAGTTCACAAGTGAAATCTCTCAAGACTGTAGAAGAGTGTATATTCCCTTGAAACCTGTCAGTCTACTGCAGGCTGAAAGACTGGTGCTACCGTTGCGTCGAGGAACGGACAACTGTGTCACTGCCAAAAGCTGAGAACCGTGATCAGTCCAGGAGTTGCAACTGCAATCGACATCTTCACTAAAGGGACCTTGGCCAGGAGGTGAATGCCACTGCTGAATGCCTGACTACAGCTGATCAGGAGAAATGCTGCTGCTAGGGTCAGGTGCTGCCACAGACCAGCCTCCCAGAAACAGTCCTGCAAAACTTGTCTGAGCATGGCTGCTACTGCAGTTCTCCCAAGAAAAAATAAAACATCAGTCAAACAACAGGGGACAAGATGTTGAGGTGTTTGGGTGAGCACGGCTCAAATACTTGAGACTATTCCCTAAAGAAATGAAAAGATAGAACTGAGCTACTCATCGAGCCTGTGCGAGTTTTCTTGAGCCATCGGCACCTGAGCCTAATCCTGTGTGAGCCCACAGTGTGTTGTGGATGGCACCAGCGGGATCTCGACCACAACAGGTCGAGCAGATCGATTATCGGGAAGGGTGTAGCGCTTCACTGTCAGAAAACGGGTTAGCCCAACCAGTTTAGATTGTGTAGTATTAAGTACTGCTGTGATATTAAAGCACTTTCTTTTTCCAGAAGACATAAGCACTGGACTGGACAGTTAGTTTGTCAGTAGCTTGACTGTTAAGCTCTGAGCTCTTGCCTCTCATATTCCATCCCTGAGAAGCCCATGACTGCTCATCGTCGCTACCCTGACAGTCCAGTGTGGAAAGCACTGTACTTGGCCCAGTTTGCAGAGCCCTAGTAAGATGGATCACAGGACACCACTGGCAAACAACCTCAACCTACACCGTTGGAGCCCAGTAGCCCCGGTCTGTCCTGTGGTTCCCCCAAATGGGGTCTGACAACAGGTCTAAAATAATGTACACTTTAATCAAAGATTCACCAAGCAAATTCTCGAACACTTTATGAGCTAAATGCAAAATGTTTATTTAATACTGTGCTCTATGACCAGTACTATTCTACAAGAGCCTCTTAATGTTGACTTGGGTCTCTTCAGAAGCATTTGCATTAATGACTCACAAAGTCACAGATACAGGATCCATCTGATTATTCCTTCACTTTTGGTATTTTAGTGAGTTTAGCTACATGAATGTACTCACAAATGCACACACATGAAATCCTGAAATAGCCCACTGTCGAAAGATTACGTGTCCACTCTGCGCAATACTTTTTAGTTGTTTCATGGGTTCATCCTAGGAGTGTCCAAGAATCTCTATGTCTTTGTTCACTGGTCTGTGGTTAGGGAACACAAGTATAATAGAATGGTGTTCAAAGGTCCTATAGCCACTCAGCTATGGAGGGAACAGTGCCTGGAGAGGGTGCCAGTTTACCCGAGGTGGAAGTGGTTTTGCATTTCAGGAACCACCAGTCGAGGTCAATAACTTCTGTTGCCAGGGGCACCCACAATGAAAAATCCAGTGGCAAAGGGATCATGACCAGGGCTTCAAATTACATTATCTCCAGAAGCTAGACAAATGAGTCGAACATTTCCATAATCACTGTAACGTGATGCAGATGATGAATAAAGATGCCAGGCCAGCTTTTAAGTCCCCCAGAAACAACAGAAGAGGTGAGTAAATGCAACTCTCAGGCACAGGGATGGTTGGGGATGATGCAGGCTCACGCTTCTTAATCGTGAACACGTTGGAGTAGGACCTTGGGATGGAATGGTACACTTAATTCTGGCCGGAGCATTCCGCCTCCTCATGCAGACAGGTATTGTTTTCTGTCTCTGCACAGGTCTAACAGCCACACAGATCCACAGACTTCCCAACATAGGCCCAGTCTGAAGGTTGAGTGGTGGCTCCACAGAACTCCCACTCTTTTGTTCTTTAGTATCTGCTCTCCTGCAGTGGTGTACATGACCTCCTTGTTGATGAGTCAATACTGAACACAGTACTGTCTGAAGAGGCCTTTTCTGGTGGACAGGCAGTGACAATCAGAAATGTTGCACCCTTTAAATTCAGGAGTGCTCTTCCAATGCGGAAGGCTCATACTTCTGAACTACACTGCCTCTGGCTAGGCAGGCAAACCAGGCAATACCACTTGGGACTGGTGTGGAATGGTCTAGGAGGATGTGAAATGGCTCCAGAGACGGAGGCCATTCCACAACGTGATATTGATTACAAACATGAAAAGGGATGGTGGCTTTACTCTAGCATGGTCAATGTAGCTACATAAAAGAGATCTGGATGGCTAGCTCCAGTCAACCAACAGGCACAACTGTTTCAGGAAGGGGGATAGATGAAGAATATATGCAAGTCTCTGTGTCTGAGATGGACACTGACTGAGACGGGCACACAGCGACAAAAACACAGAGCGATACAAATACGCACACCCACACGGCCTGAATATATATATCATGACGGCAAAAGATCCCCCTAGAACTATTTCATAGGGAGCCAGAAGGCAATCCAGAAAGGGGGTACAGTTAAAATGTTTGTGGCCCCTGCAAGAATTTTCGGTTGACAACACTATCTGGAGAGCAGTCATCCTCGCGAAGGGACAGATACTAAACATTGGACCTCAACTGTACCTCCACTAGTCTCACATGAGTGCAGAGCTCAATGAGGGGAAAACAGACCAAGTCACGCAGAGGACTTTTGGCCCAAACAATGTACATACAGGTTGAAATATTAACACCCACATTCTGAGCTGTGTGGAAAGTGAAAAATCGAGAACATATTTTTCCATGTGGGTTTCGCACTTTACAGCCATTAGACATTGAGCCCTCATATCATTCACTCCCATTTACAGAGGGTACCACTTACGCCAGGTTCTACCGCGAGGAAATTGAGTGGCCAAGAGTGTATGGTATCAGTAATATTGCATTTTAAATCAATGCAAAAGTGCTTTCACGACTATTCACCATTATTTACTGCAGGAACTGTAGACACGCAAAAACAAACCTGATACCATTTACAAACAGCAATCTATACCAAGGTCTTATATTGGCCATTATTAAATTGCCACTTGGAATGTATTTGTTTTTTGTTATTTTCACACTTTATATAGCTTGAAAAAACCCAAGCAGGATGACTGTGCGCTTTACAAGTACAACAACCTTGGAGAATGGAAATGTCCTGGACAGTGAAAAGGAAGAAAAATAATGAACATTAAATGTCAAAATAAACCAGTTGCCCAGAAAGGACACATTTAGCAGCTCATTTATTAAAAGAAAGATGTGTAAGAAAAGTAGACTTGGGAGGCGAAGTAGGGTGAGAGGAACGGATAAGAACAGACGATAGAAGGCGTATAGCGAGGTATATCATGGGACAAGGTTAGGGAAGTGGTTTGTGAGGAGTGACGGAGCAAATAGGGAAGAAAACCAATCAGGAAGAATGAGGTTGCTAGTGGTATATATTTCGTTTGAAATGGTTACCTATTTTAAACATAGTTTGACAACAATTTGCTAAAAAAGGTTTGAGGGAAAATTTTGAAACTTTTTTTTTATATACAAAACTCTCGACCTTGCTTCTGCCCATTGTCTTGCTGTTAATTCACCAAAGAAGATTTACTGGCACGTTATGGATTAGTAGTGAGAGTGTGAATTTAAAACAGGCTGACCTGCTTGGGTTTTGTGATTGCATACATGTATATTGTTAATGGGGAAAGCTATCAGGGTCATGAAGACTTGTTTGACACTTGTGTGGTGTTTCTTCTAACATTAATGCAGTGGACTTCAACAGTAAACATGACTTAAGATTCTAAAGAACTGCTTTACATGCAATATAGCGTACTTTTCATCAACCCCCTGTCACAGGGAGAGACCTTTAAAGTATGCTCAGTCCATGCTCCTATTCTGCTGAATCCACTGCAGGACAATATTAAGTGGGTGTCTAAGAGAAAGGGGGTATGTGGTGACCTAGCTAACTTCATCAAATACCACTGTGAGAGAAACTAGACCATGGGACTGAAAGAGTCAACACCTAACAACAGCAGATGAAGGTATTATGCCATCTTTGCTAAGTACAGGGCGCTTGCCTACATTTATGATTCTTGAGCACCCTCAGGAATGTTTACATCCTCTAAAACCTGAAGCCCTAAAATAAACAGTACCTTGCATAAACCTGTTTCAACAATGAGTCTGACCAACCACAAAACATTTGGATAAAACGGACATTAGGCATTGTGTAATATACCATCAGATCTGCTGTCACAGCTCCACTTTTCAAAGAAACACATATTTCTAAGGTTGTTGCATGCTACTTCTTGGCTCTTTTTTCCTGCTACAGTAGCAGCCGCATGAAAGGAATGAATATAAAACACAGAAATCCCTGAAGTTACCATAATCCCCTCGCCAGGGCGATACTCATTCACCAGCACATGGTTCGCCACTTTTCCATCAAACAAGCCAAAGGAGGAGATCTTCTCTGCGTACTTCTGTAGCCAATCGGGCAGGCTTTCAGCCAGCATCCCTCTAGGGTGTGGCAAACCACCTATGAGAAGTAGATAAAGGAGGAGTGAGAGAAAATGATGGAGCATCACATTGGTAAAAATAAAGGTTTATGACCAAACATTTCAAAGGCCGGAAGCGTTTAAGTTGTTGTCTGAAATGAGTTACTTAGATGTAATTGTAGTTGCATTTATGTAATGCTTACTACCCCTGACAAGGCGATGAGCCGTCAAAGCGCTTTTTTCGGCAAGTAGCGCGCTACTCCGGAACCCATAAAGGATTAGTGTTGACTTTGTAGAGGGAAATATGAAAGTAATTTGAGTGGTGGATATGTTAGTCAGTTATTTGGATTCGGAAGGATAGTAGAAGGATAGAAGAGGGAAAAAGGTTTGCATTTATATAGCGCTTGTTACCCCTAATGGGGTGTTAAAGCGCTTTTTCGGCGAGTAGCAAGCTACTCCGGAACCCATGAAGGATTAGTGGTGAATTAGTATAGTGAAATATGAAAGCAATTTGAGTGGTGGATATGTTAGTCAGTTATTTGGATTGAGAAGGATAGCAGAGGGATAGAAGAGGGAAAAAGGTTTGCCTTTGTATAGCGCTTGCTACCCCTGATGGGGCTTTGAAACGTTTTTATCGGCGAGTAGCACGCTACTCTGGAACCCATAAAGGATTAGTGGTGAATTAGTATAGTGAAATATGAAAGCAATTTGAGTGGTGGATATGTTAGTCAGGTATTCGGATTGCGAAGGATAGCGGAGAGATAGAACAGGGGAAAAGGTTTGCATTTATATAGCGCTTGCTACTCCGGATGAGGTGTTGAAGCGCCTTTTTGGCGAGTATCCCGCTACTCCGGAACCCATAAGGATTAGTGGTGAATTAGTATAGTGAAATATGAAATTAGTTGGAATTGCACATTTTATATTAGCTGTCAAACTACATTTTTGGGGATGTGATGCTGTGGGGAATTTGGGGTGCTAAATGTTTTTATATTGTATAGTTGCTCCACTGTTTTGGTATATTTTTAATGGACAATCGTCCCAATATACTTGTTTAACCTCTTTCTTTCTAAAGGTTAATGAGGGAAGAGCAAAAAAGGAGGATGTCGTAAGCGCTATTTCTCACTACTAATGCTTCAAAAACCACAGCTGCCAGGCACACAACATCTCTTACCCTTGTTCAAAACTTCAGACCATCTCATGAGCACAGGAAGAAAACCACAACATAATATCTATTGGACACTCCGCATCTCGTGGCTACATTCAAAGTACTACACAGCTCCTTATTTTCAATTACCTTCTAAGATTGCTGCTTCTGTTACTGACTCTTTCAAGGTGATGATCGTTTTAAATAACTCTTAAGATCAGAACATAGTGCGCTCCACGCTAGCCCGGTGCATCAGAGGGGCCGGTCCTGGCCTACTCGGGCTGAGTTCCCGCCTAGGAGTGCCGTTGGCGGCGCGGTCCGCGCGGCCAAGCTGCTGAGCAGAGGAGCTTGGACCTCTATTTGACGACGCACTCCTAAAGGGGGCTGATCTGTAAACACCCAGGACCGTCACCGACGGTGGGAGGCGCCCTGTTGGTCGGTGAAGTGACCACCCAATATTCACGGTAGGAGGACTCGGGGGGCCTCAGCTGGACCCCGGCTGGACTGCGACCTTCGAGACGGCCCTCGGTTGCCCTAGTGCCTGGAGTGCAGAGCTCTGGGGGACACTTACCCAGATAATACTCAGCCGACTGGTAGACTAAGGTGCAGTGAGGGAACCACACACACGCCTCCTGGGCCCGAGTTGCCCCGTGACAGTTTTTCTGGGCCTGGGTTTGCGGAGTGGAGGGCCCCGGGGACGACCTTGACAAGTCCGCACTGGAAATGGGAGAGATAGGCCCCTTAGAGGAGCACAAGCGAACAAAATTATGCAATATACAGTACCGGGCCCAACGTCGGCCAAGCTCACCAGACCGAACCCTGAGCAGGGACCGCCGCAGGAATCGGCGGCCCAAGATAAGGCAGACATCCTAGAGGCCATTAGAGACTCACGGGCGGCATTAGAATCCAAGATGGATGGTATGGCCATGGACATAAATCATCTGCGCCTGGACCTACAGAAGGTGGCGGATCGGGTCACTACTACGGAGGGGGACTTGGCCTCCTTGCAAGCAGAGGTCCAACACTTGCAAGCGACGGTGTCTGCGTTGAAGGAGCACACCTCTCATCTTGAAGACAGGGCGGAAGACGCTGAGGGGCGCTCGAGGAGAAACAACCTCCGTTTTTTGGGCTTTCCGGAAAGGGTGGAGGGGCCGGCAGCGGACCTATTCCTGGAGGAGTGGATCGGATCCGCCCTCCCGGGTCTTCGACTATCCAAGATGTTTGCGGTGGAAAGAGACCACCGCTCCCTTAGCCCCCCACCCCCCTCCCCGAAACCGTGGTCCCCGCCTAGAACTCTGATCACTCGCTTGTTCAATTTTAGAGACCGGGACACGATCCTGAGGTTCATCCGCAAGAATGGCCCCCCGGTTTGAGAACCATGAGATCCATATCTACCCGGACTACACGAAAAAGGTGCAAAACTTGCGGAACGATTTCCTGAGGGACAAGAGGAGGTTGAGAGATCTCAATATAAAATACAGCCTAATGTTTTCCGGCCCAGCTCAGAGTACAATATGCAGACAGGGTCCACTTCTTTACTGGTCGACAGCGGAATCAGCCTGGTCGCACTGGAGGACAACGGTCCGCGCCACAGGGGACACCAGACGGAGGTCGCATCATGGTGGGGCCGGATGGCACCCTGAGAGAAGAGCTGGGGGGCATACCGACGCAAGACCAGTTTGCCCCATTGTGCCTCGTCCAAGAAACTCAATCGGAACCGGAAGGCACTGCTGACCCACTAGCTGGGACAGCAGTATTTGCAAGTATGGGAACTGCCAATTGGGGGATGGTGGTCGGCGGGGCTGCACTAGACGCTGTAAGTACGGACCTCACCGATACTGTAACCTGAATCTACTGTGGAGCGCCTGTGGGGGGGGTCCTCAATTTCAGGGACTATAAGGGGGGGTGGGAGCGTAGCTGTTGGGGTGGGGCGCTGTTCCACCACACTGCAATCTAGGTATCCCAACTGTGGTGTGCGGTATCAGCCCGGCTAGCCCGTTGGTTGGGCGGGGCTGTGCAGAACCGGGCAGTTTGGTTGTACAACAAGGACTGGGGTTCTTCCTTCTGCAGACTGTCACTGTTGTTTACACTGTTGCAGGGGGGTTTTCAGGGGAGGGTGGCGGCTATGGGGCGGAGTCCTGAGTTCTCAGACCTAGGTTGGGCTGTGCGAATGAGGTTCTACTGCCTGTGGGTGGGGGAGGGGGAAGGTTCACATTGTTTTGTTTAACTGTTCTATGAGGGGAATGTTTTATGCCGGGTCACCAGAGGTCATGAGAGCGTTTGGAGGGGTTCCCATCACTACACATGATGGTCCCTACCACTTCTGCATCAGTTATTGCGGTCAACCGGAATTCTCTACTTATGGCAGGTGATCAGCAGACCTATAAACTTATAAGGTGGAATGTTAGGGGCTCAGCAACAGGGTCAAACTGATTCGGGTAGCAACATACCTTAGGCGATATAAGATAAGTGTGGTCTTTCTACAAGAGACGCACCTCTGGGGAGATTGCCTGACGTATGTCCAACGGCGGTGGAGGGGCCAGTTTTTCGCGACCTCCTACTCGGGGTTAGCCAGGGGGGCACTTATATGGGTGGCGCCTGGAGTCCCCTTTAAGGTTTTAAAATGTAGTCCTGACTCAGATGGGAGATACATGGTGGTGGAAGGGACACTGGATGGGAGACACATGTGTTTAGTGAACGTTTATGCTCCAAACACCGACAATGGGGAATTTTTGGCTAAGGTCCTGGGGAAATTAGACCGGACACCTGACGTGGAACTCATTATAGCAGGAGACTTTAATTGTGCTTTAGATGGGGAACGGGATAGTTACCCCCCCAAAGGTGGATGCTAAACCCAAGGCACGGGAATCCCAATGCCAGATGATTAACAACTATCACCTACTAGATATATGGTGGCACCGTAATCCTGGTAGTCAGGTATACTCTTGTTATACTCCGGCAGCTAATACGCATAGCAGGCTGGACTATTGTTTTGTACAGGAAACGGCGGCCGGTCGGATTCTAGAGACACAGTACCTGGCCCGATATCTGTCCGATCTGTCCCCCTTGCTGGTGGCCTACGCTTTGGGCCACCCGCGCTCCAAAATACCGTTGTGGAGACTTAACACCGAGGCCTTGACGGACCCGGTTTATAAGGAGGCGATTGCGACAGGGTTGGAAGGCTATTTCGAGGTGAACTGGAACACGGCTTGCTCAAGGGCGTTCAAATGGGACACCATGAAAGTGGTGTTGAGGGGGATATGTATGTCCACGGAGGTGGGGGAGAGGAGAGTGTTAGAGCGGGACCTAAAACAACAGAAGGAACGCTTAAAGACCCTAGAGGTAGAACTTCCCACAGACCCAGAGGCGCCGGCCAAATGGACGGAGCAGCGGCAAACGATAGGGGATCTATGGGAGTCACTGGGCAAGTACAATAGGACCACGAGTATGCGTTGGTGGTACACTGAGGGTGATTAAGCCGGGCGCCTATTGGCGCGCTTCATTAGGGTGGAGACTCAGCCTCTCCTGATACTGGCCCTTAAAGCCGGTCACGGCCGAATGGTTTATACCCAGCATTAGATTAACGCAGTATTCACCTCACACCTCCAAAAAATATATTCCCAGCCCAAGTCCAATGTCACCCCACAGGCTCTGGAAGCCTACCTTGCTGAGATGGATCTGGTGTGTTAACAAAAGTGATTTAAAGACTTCCTTTAAATCACTTTTGTTAACACACCACACGGGTTGAGAGAAGTGGGACTTTTATTTGGTCTTGGTTCCCCTCTCAAAGCAGCACTTCCGTGCATCTCCATCCCCGAGAATGTTTTAGCTTGGACCAGGGACCTCTTGATTAAAATACTCAAGGTCCTTGTTTCATTTTTAAACCTGCACTCACTAGCACACACCTACCCACACACCCTCACTCACAAATGCGGCAACTCCATAAAAGAACTCCACCAGAGAGCCCCCAACCAAGGGCCCGTGAGGGACTGCAGCGCCACCCCCACGAGGAGCAACCGTGCCCAATGATGATGCTATACATCCGCGAGGGTGTGTGCGGGCACTCAGTACCACCACAGGAGTACTCTCTCCTCACTCTGCACACTCACCCTACCTTTGGAGACATTCCTTACTATTTGCAGCTTACCTGCTGGCTGTAACTCACCTCGTATATTATAGGAACTGCAACCATCCATTGGAACAATGTAAAATATTACTGTCTCAACATGTGAAGTGAACCTTAAAACCGCAATAAAGAAATATTTAAAAAAAAAAAAAAAAACTCTTAAGGTCAGAACATCAACATTTTGACTGTGGGTTATCATTCCACCTTTGCCTCCTTCCATTTTCCTTGGTCTCTTGATCCATAACATCTGAGAACCACAGTATTTTAATTTGAGCTTTAAAGCTTCTGTTACTGCTATTACAAATGTGATACATTTGAACACAGTGGCGTCACCATAAACTTTTACGTAGCATATTTCTTGCATTTGTGATAATACCATACCGAGACCTATTAAAGTTTACCCCCCCCCCCCCCCCCCACTGAGAGGTGGGAATTTTGCTTCTGTATTCAAACAGTAAAGCTAACAGCATTCTAGCGTTACAGAATATAACAATTCTCAGGCAGTATTTATTACAATTAATAAATACGACATTAAAAAACTTTCACAGCACTGTTGCATATCATTTACAATATGTACATCACTTCACTGGTGATAACTAATACATGAAACTCCTAACAATAGCTGTCAAATGAGTCATGGTTGACCACCCCCAAGGCACCTATGGCATCAACTATTCCAATTGACTCAGGGGCCGTGATCCCCCGCCAACAAGTTACACATCACAAGGCAAACTTACCTGCCCCTTCAAGATAGAGGGAGCGTGGGCCAGCATGAAATCTGGACCGCCAAAACAACTATGCTAGAGCCAATCCAAAGAAGGGATACCCCTGGCACCCAATGGGAGATGGGCTAGTGCCACCGGGCCATACCTTGGTCCCCTGGTGCAGTCGCCATCCCCCGACATCCACAGGGCCATGTCATGGAGTACCTTGGAAGGACATGGACAATAACTGTAGTGGGTGTCCTGAGTCCTTCTTTATATGATGCCTTACCCCAGCCCCGGTTTGAGCCAAAGGCGTCTAATTCCATCTTGAAATCGTCTATACTTCTATTCCTGATGCCAAGGTTGTCCACCTGCTTTATGTCCAAATGTGACTTCTTCCCTGCCACAGGACTGGGCGGTTACCCGACCAACCAGCCCTGGCCCCAAAAATTGACATACCTAGTGTTGAGAAAAATACTGTAACGCAAAGGCCACTAAACAGTCCATGACCACTATCCCACAGGTGGACCCCATCCTTGCGGAATAGTGACTCCCCACGGAGGCACCCATTGGGGATAGTCTTTAAACCTGCCATATGGAGTAGCTGCTTCATTTAGCTATTCAGACGTCTGGCTGACTCACTAGTCCCCTATCAGACCGGCCTGACTTTCATACTAAACTAGGTATGATGTGGGAGCATGCAATGACAGAACCATAGCACCTTTTGGCTAACCCAAGGCCACATGCACATAGGTATTTTCAGGTAACACACGGCCCGATTCATAGAATTGGACCGTTTGCGAAAGGAAAAATGTATTTTGCTATGTACCAAACCCATTTTAACCTATTACCAAATCACAAAGGGGCACATGCATCAAGGTAGGCTTTTGCGATTCCTTAATTGCGATTATTAAGGAATCGCAAAAGCCTATGCATGTAGGAATCACACAAAAAATAAATTGTGACTTGCAATTTGCAAGTACCTGTTTGGTACTCGCAAATCGCGCATGCAATACTCATTCATTCCTATGGACCCACAGGCCCATAGGAATGAATGGGTATTGCATGTGCGATTTGCGAGTACCAAATAGGTACTCGCAAATTGCGCATGCAATTTCAAGGGTGCAAGGGTTCCAAAAGGACAACCTGTTGCACCCCTGAAATTGTAATGTGCACCCAAGGGCATGTGTGTATGTAACATGTAACTTTGAAAAATGCACTTTAGTGCATTTTTCAAAGTTTTTGCAAATTACCGACTAGTTTTATTTTTAGGTAATATGCGACCTCTAATAGCGAAATCGCTATTTTAAATTGCTTCTAGCATTGCATTCAAGGAATCGTAATTTGCAATTCCTTAAATGCAATCGCAATTTGCGATTTTTGCATTTGGGATGATGCATCCCAAATGCAAAAATACAGGTCGCAAAGGGGCAGATTCCGAGAATCTGCATGTTTGCGACACGTTTTTAGTTTGATGCATGGGGCCCCAGATGGGTTAGCGATTCGATATTAGGAAGAAGCTTGTTAAGGGTGTCCCTTCCTAAGGAGACCACTTCCCCTATGTGAATGCATGCAAAATCATTTTTAAGAGCGGGCAGTGATCCCACGGACACTGCCTACTCTTAAAAAATTAAACAGAAAAGTTTCAGTTTTCTTTTTGAAACGCATCCCTTTTTTAATTTTTTTTTAAAAAAAGGGTGCTTTATTTAAAAGCAAACACAGACATGGTGTTCTGCTGTCCCCAGCAGGCCATCATCCCTGTGTTTTTAGCGATTCCCGATGGATCGCAAATTGAAACCTATCTCATGAATATTAATGAGGTACGTCAATTGTGACCCCATTAGAAATTGCTAAATGTGTCAAAGACACATTAGTACATAGGTGTTTGTGATTTCCTAACAGCGAATCGCAAAATTTCACTATTAGGAAATCGCAATCGGAAATGTTAGTGCATGTGGCCCCAAGAGATTTCCACCATTAAATTTTAGAAATGGCTCTTCTGCCCATTGATGCCAAGTAATTCCCCCATATGTGTAAAATGATAAGCGCAGGCGGTGGAAGCCGTTGACGCAAAACATCCTTGACGAGCTGATAAAGACCATCCAGGTGCACAGGGTGGGGCGCATGCAGCCTTCCTGACCTTTATGTGCTGCCCCCTGGTCAACAGCAGCACTGGTCTGCTGTTTACTCAACATAGCACTAACATTAAAAATATTTTCAATTAATTGGGAAGCATTTATTTAAAGGTTAATTGCTCTTACAAAGAGGAAGTAACAAGGGTGTCCTGCACTGCTTAACTTTAGGAACACTTTAACCCCTTGCATGCCCGCCCCTTTCCCCGCCCAGTGCCGCGCTTTGTATTAGCGGGCGGAGTTCATGACGAGCTGGACTCGTCATGGGCACAGCGCCACCGCAGCCCATGACGAGTCCAGCTCGTCATGGGTACTGAAGGGGTTAATTTATAAAGATATTAGTGCATTGAGAAGTATCTTTCTGTAAAAGTGATAGTTTTCAAACATGATTCTAGAAACATTCATGCTTCCCCCCAACCTAACAACAATGCAAATAATGAACTAAGAGGCAAGTCAGTTAAGTGCACCATTGAGTGATAAGGGTTGCTGATATAAATGAAGAATATTATAGTTTATTAAATCAAACACAGGAGAAGGTTTTGTATGGCACACATCCAGAAGTCATGTATTTCAAAACCTCTTATATGTGATAATGAAGGGAAAGTAAAATAAAACAATTGCCTACGATCACACAGTTTGGTCAAGTGGGGAAGCGAGGATTAAGCCTAGGTTTTCTGGTTCCACACTGTGTAATTCAATTCAGACAGTAGCTGTATATGTGTTGCATCACCTACACTAAACTTAATCCCATCCACGACCACCCCCTACTGGTATCAGTATGGCCCTGCGTCACACCATCGACCAATCCTTTTGGCCCCGGGGAAAATGTTTGCCAATACCCTTGGTACAGAGTATAGTGGCGCACGGTGCACTGGTGCAGAGTAGATTGGCATAAAGTGCTGTGGTGTTCAGTGTATTGATTTTGAGTAAAGTGGTGTAGAGTGAATTGGAGCACAGTGTAGTGGCATAGAGTGCATTAGAGTGGAGTGGTGTAAAGTGGGATAGAGTGGCACAGACTGCAGTGGCATAGAGTAGATTGTTTCAGAGTACAGTGAAGTTTAATAGAGTGCAGTGGTATATAGTAGAGTGTCAGAGTGCAGTGGTGAAGAGTACATTGGTGTAGAGTGCAGTGGCGTAGAGTGGAGTGATGCAGAGTTCAGTGGTCTGGAGTTCAGTGGCACAGAATGGCATAAAGTAGAGTGGCATAAAGTAGAGTGTCAGAGTATAGTGTCAGAGTATAGTGTCAGAGTGTAGAAGTGTATAGCAGAGTGGCGTGGAGTGCATTGGCGTAGAGTGCAGTGGCGTAGAGCTGCAAAGAGTGCAGTGACAGAGTACAATGGCATAAAGTGTAGTGGCATAGAGTATACTGGCGCAGAGTGCAGTGGTAAAGAGTAGATTGGCATAGAGTGCCTTGGTTTTGAGTAAAGTGGTGTAGAGTGCATTGGCATAGAGTGCAGTGGCACAGAGTGATGCAGAGTGGAGTGGCACTGAGTGCAGTGGCCTAGAGCAGATTGTTTCAGCGTAGAGTGCAGTGGTGCAGAGTAGAGTTGCATAGAGGGGATTGGCATTGAGTGCACTGGCGTACAGTGAGTTGTACAGAATAGAGTTCATTGGTGTAGAGTGCAGTGTTGCACAGTAGGGTAGCATAGAGTGCAGTGGCGCAGAATGTTGTAGAGTACAGCGGCGCAGAATGTTGTAGAGTACAGCGGCTCAGAATGTTGTAGAGTACAGCGGCTAAGAGTACAGAGGTGCATAGTAGAGTAGCGTGGGGTAGAGTGCATTGGCATAGAGTAAAGAAGTGTGGTGTAGAATAGATAGGAGTGGATTGGTGCAGAGATGAAGTGTGAAGTGGAGTGGCATAGTGTGGAATGGAGTGGTGAAAAGTAGAGTTCAATGGAGTTGAGTTGAGTGGTGCAGAGTAGAGTAGAGTGGGGTAACGTGGAGTAGGGAACGTACGGTAGCCCACTGCCATTACAGACAACACATCTTCAATTGAAATCATTTGCACTCACATACGGTTTTACTGATAAAATGTATACAGCACACAAACAATGTGTGGAAATGTCATCACCAAGTGTAATGATGAGGTCGTCTGTGCAGTTAATTTACAGACATTTAAATGTTGATATGGATGTAAAGCCTTCCTCGTGCACTTCTCCAGAGCCAGCATGATTGTCACATAAACTCTCTCCCTTTAAAGTTGGAGAAAGAAAAATAAACACCAACTCCCTGGAAGACTCAACTTGACATTTGACCTCTGTCTTTTAATGCACAGATAAGAACACGATTTAAAGGCCTTTTTACAGAGAATGCAATGGAAGAATACAGTAAACACGGTTTAGGCAACAGGAGGAACAAACTGAACCTGGAGAGCCTAAAGCAAATATACCCAGCGATAGAAAACCAGAAAATGTGTTACAAATCACAAAGCCAATGCTAATTAACAGGCGGCATGCATTCCTAGGTCAACTTTCTGAAAGTCCCCAAGATGTCTTTAGCAAATTTGACAGCTGTGCTGTCTGGTAGGCTCCGACCTACAAACTATCAAGAAAGTAGAGGGATTTCAACAAGTATTGAAACAATGTTAATGATAATGTGGACATTTGTATACTCCTATGGGATCACTTAGGTAGTTGAATAAAATGCCACAAATGTGCAGAAACTACTTCTACTTACTCAGCAAGGGTACAATAAGAATCACTTTTTCTCTTAATCAAAATATGTAGGATAGTGCCCTAACAACTAAAGACATATTTCATGTTACCAATCATATAATGTATTTCCATGTATACATGCTTCTTTGATTTGGGATACCAAGGCATGGTGACTCTAAATTCTGAAACACTAATGTGCCAGCACCTTGATCTGTCCATGTATCTCCGTTGGTACAAAATGTAAGTTGTGCGTTCAAACTACTTCTGAAATACTGTTTCTCTGCAATTCCCAACAGAGAAACTGTCTGTAACTGCCATCAGTCAAAAAAGTGTGTAGGTATATGTACAGGTAGAAATGTGCGTTACACCCATTTGTGCAGTAAAAGCCAAGCGCAATAAAATAATTCAGCAGCTGATTTTGCAATGTGCTTTGAGCGAGCACCATGGTGCATTGGAGTGTAATGGTGCACATGAAAAAGAACTGCAGAATCTGTGCTAGTCATAACTGATCCCTGGGACATTTTCTTGGGAGATGGTTCTATGTCTTGTGGCACTGTCATTAAGAAATATGCAAGCCGCAAGAAAGGTCCATTCTGTGAGGACATTTTAATGCACTCTTGTTTGATAAAGAGTTTTATGAAGTTAGTCCGAAATCTAAATATAAATTTATTTTGTATTCCGAATATGATCTGGGATGAATTAATGAAACCCCATAAGTACTAATAGGGGTGTACTGATGCTAAGACTGCCCTGCATGGGAGAAAGTAAATTAAAGTATAGAAGTGAATAAAGTGTTTGTAGAGCCAGGGTTATAATAGTTTGTGGAAAGTAACAATTATTCTGAGAATGGGGCAGGATCTAAAGGGATTTGAAGAAGAATTGAATCTTGGTCAGATGCAGCGCTATTGCATAAATCAAGACTTTTGAAAACAGAACGTTTGGCATAGATTATCAATGATGATTTTTTAGATTATTAAAAATGGAGGAGTGGAAGGGGAGCCCAAGAACTAGGCAGGCAGTTTCTTTCTGGATGATCTGAAGCCTTGTAATCCACCATCTTGTGCAGGCCAGCCATTTGGAGAGAATCTGTATCAGCACTGAGTTAGAATAAGCAGTTAGTAATTACTTTATTGACTGGGAGATTAGAGAGGAATTTGTCAGAAATTAATCCCAGGTGGAGAACCAAACTCACTTGACTGATGGGAGATCCTAACGCAGGGAAACTCTCCTGAGACTAGATGGTAGGGGTGGGGTGGGAGTCCTCTAACCACAGCAGCTCACTTTCATTCAAATTGTATTTTATTCACTAGCAACAGGAACACACTGTAGTTCTGACTCACACTCACCCCAGTTCTGAAGCTTCCTTCCGGACAGGTGAACCCATTTGGGTTTAGGGGCACTGTACACCTGTGGGAAGTAAAGAACGGGAGAGGTATTCATTTTGGTAATATTCTTTGCACAACTTCATTACCTGATACAAAGATAAAAACGAAAAGACAAAACAGAAAGATGAGTTCTTGGGAAACTTTACATTATGGAGCCTTTATGGAAAAGTGAACAAGCAAACACAACAAATGGGTGAGCGCAAAGGAAGCTGGGAGAGGTATGAAGGCGACATCTGCAAATGTTAAATTAAATGATTTTATTATTTAATTATTTCATGATGCCAATTTTATGTTGTGTTATAGGTTTTTGGTGTCGCCCCATGCTTGGTAAATGCTTTGCCTCTTGTGTTTTCGGTTCTTGAAGGCAGATGCCTGCAATTCTGAATTACCTGACAGACGGTCTCAGTTAGCTCATCGCACCTGCCTGAGCAAATGTGGGTTATGTGGTTTGTGGGGTGAAAATCTTCCCCACTGATGTGTTCTATAAGAGAGACACATTTTTTGACCTTCTGAACAATGGCGTGGATTCTCCCTGCATGGTGATTCGGATGAGCAGTTCAAGTCTTATGGCCCGCCACCTAACGCTTATCAGCATGGCAGTATTGCATGTCTTTTTCTGGGTCTTAAGGGATCTCTTTACTAATAGATCCTGTGACTTTCCAGTCAGAGTGTTTGTAGATCCAAGTTTGTGAATCTGTTTTATGGTCTGTGGTGTACTGTTCCTGACATCGCTTCTACTGGACTCAATGCTGTCTCAACTACTTGTTACTCAGTCTCCCTTTAGTTGGGATGGGTTTGTCTTCTTCTTGACCTGATTCTTTTTGTAGTAGACTTTAACACTGAATACAATGAGGTACTTTGGAAGCCTGACAACAGCAGAATCAAGCGATATAGCACAGCAATACATAGGCCCCAAAAATCATGGAAAGAGGAATACTGGTGTTTATTCAGGAACATAGTTGGTCCTTGGAATAAGCTGTGAAAAATACAAATTTCGGTCTTGTGGAGGAAAACAAGTCTTGACACAACAGCAGCTATTGACAGGAAGGCAACTGCATGCCGATGTACATCATGGAAGGTGTTTGATGAAATCAATAACTTTCTTAAAGGAAAGATGAGGTCCAGTCCTGGCTCTTACGCTCCAGGTTGGTGCCTCAATACCAGTGGAAGATTTGCCATCTTAGTGATTCAGCATTGTCTGAAGTCTAATTGGCAGTTTCCAGGAGAATATCATTATTGCTAGGTTTCCAAAAGTTGTGATACAGCGGATTTCTCTATGGTCAATTTTGTGCCCACTCTACTAGTGGTTGTGAGTCCATGGAGCACAGTGTTGTCATCATGGAGATGCAAGACTGTGAAGGCTAGAATGACAGTTCTGAAGTCACTTTCAGGGAGGAACCATTTGACTTTCTTTAGCAGACAGAATTGGCCGCGGGCTGCCTTGGCTTTTTTCATGCAATGCTTCTTTGAGGGTGCACAAGGTCAATATATAGGGTGAATCCGAATGACTCTGCATTGGGTGAAAATTGAGGTTCGAAATGGTACAGCCTAAGTTTTGTTGAGCCAAGTTTGAGTAATGCGGCAATGAGGAGGCATCTAATTCACACCTTCTCTCGCCTCCTGATCTTTAGAAGGCAAAAATTAAACCTCTTATGTCAATCCATTTTATGTCAAAACTTACAGAGATATTGTTACTATAAGAGACACATCTGTTCCACTGAAAGATTCTTTTTCTAGGTCAACTGGGAAAGAGTACTCCTAATCCTCTTACTTCTTTGGGTTCTCCTCAGAGTCAGACCTGATTAAGATATAAAGTGTGAGATTGTACATTGAGGGTCTAGTCGAAGATAAACACAACAAAGAGATCAAAGTAAATGATAAGGCGATTTCAGGTATTTTTGTAAAATCGGAATTCATAATCTTCTATAGCAGGGAAGAAAGATTTGATTCAACAAAAATGATGCTGACGCATGGAAATGATCTCATTCAAACCTCCACTTTCTTGGGTTCCTGGCATTAAATAAAGAACTCCTACGCATAAACCCCTCCACTGCCATTTCTGCTACCATTGGTAAGCGTAAAGGTCATGCCCTCCTGCATCCTTAGTAATGGAGAAGGAATCAAAGACTTGGGTGTCTAAAAGAAAAAAGCAAATGGTATTGGACGAATATAAATGCAGTCTGTGGTATGCTGATCAGAGACAAATGTTACATTGGAGATGAAATAGATAAATGTTCTGATTTTCTCTCCCCAGAATTACAGAAACAGTTCAGTTTATGTTATGAGATTAGGCACATTCCCAGCTGCTTCATATAAGCAAGGGGAATATCTCTGCTACTTCCACTGACTTCAATGTCAACTTGGAAACTCCAGTTCCATCTGGTACTGCTGGCCCCACTACCACACTCTGTTCAAGCTCCTGGGAAGGCACAGTTGAAAATAGTACAGTGGTTGAGCTGACCTAGTGGTTGCTGTGGAACAACCAGACCCTTAATTGAAACACATGACTGAAAATTACTGGCTCCTGCAAGGAATTCTGAGGAGGACCTAATCTGACTGATCAGTGGGCAACGGTAAAAGTAAGCAAGCTATAGAAGAGCACACGTTTGAAGAAACGTGGCACTAAATTGATAGAGTTCAAGTAATTGAAAAATGTATGAGGCTGATGGAGCGGAGTAAGTGTTTCTAAAGGGAACTGGGGATGAGTCTAATAGGCTTGATTCTTGGGTGCTGCTTGCTGGATAGCATCTCTCGTAACTCCCCTGCACCCTGTTTCTTTTGGGTGCTGCTACACGCAGTGATATACTATTATAAGTATGAGGAGTGGGCGGTGGTGTTTCTGCAACTGTCTGCCACTGTTGCTGCCATAAAAAGCAGGTGAATTAGAACTAAAACATGTTTAGCAGGACAGTGCTGGAACGTGATTAACCATAGGAATTAATATGCTTTAATTAGCATTTTTTCAACAATTAGGAAAGGATACTCCTGGCACAGTTGCTACATCAATGGTGGACATTGTATCCCTGAGCAGGAAAGCTTGTCTTAGATCAACTACAATTGTTCAAAATGTTCAAGACAATGACCGTGAGGGTGGCAGTCCTTTTCTCCTTGGTGGTGGGGGGGCTTGTAACACTTGTGTGTTGGACGAAGTGGTGTCTTGCGGACATGGTCCATAGCGAAGGGAGAATTGTAGCTCTGAATGTAATTGCTGTTATTGCTGGATTGGCAGTGCGAGGGGTGGGGGGGTGTGCTATGTTGGGTTGTTTAGAGGGGTCGCATTTTTTTTATGCATGTCCCTTATGTAATCCTCTTTTGGTATTTCATGCCGAAAATGTCAAAGCCAAGATATTGTTCATTGATGCTACGGAAGCCTCTGGATCGCAGAGCTCCGCTAATTGCGTATTTGACTAATAAAATTTGTTTACAAAAAAAAAAATGTTCAAGACAAAAGAAGGAATCTCACTTTTGATGGCAAAACTCTTTTTGTGACGCAAGACAGGAGTTTTGACAGCAGGGTCTCTTAGTGCTATCACTGCTACCTGTGTTTGTTCCTCTTCCGTTTTAGGTCCTCCCTGGAATCGAAAGCCTTCAAGACATAAGGTAAGTAATCACTGGTCAAACACCAGGAAGAAAAACGTATTTTTCCCCAATCAGCTAATACTTCTCCAAGAAATAGCCTTTTGTGAGAGATGATACTTCAAAGATTTTTCTGAAGCAGCACCCCTCTCCTCTATATAGATGGCCAGGGTTTGCACTCTCGATATTCGACCACTTCTAGGAAACTTAGCTTCATCTCTCTTATTCTGGATTTTTACTATCTAAAAAATATTATAATTTCTTGAATCTTTCTATGATTACTTTCACTTGGGTCTTGATAAAAAAATAAAACAGCCAGGAATGGTCACATAATCAGATTTGACAAGGCAGAAGAGGGTAGCAATCCGGAATTGTTAGTAGCCAAAAACTGCATTACTGTAGGCTGCAGACCTTCGAATATTTAGCAATCCCTGCGGCTCAAGTATTATCTAAAAGATACGTATTTCACATGCCACATAATTCTGGTCCTAATTCCACTCTGGTATTTCATCACTGCCCTGTTAGTGTCTGGATTTAATATCTTTGCACGAATCAGTACCGGAGATGTATCTCGAACACACTTTGTCAACTGTCTCAGACATGTGGGATAATTCTCAACCCCTCGTTTCTGTTGATAAACTAGAAAGTGTGCATCCGGCATGAATGGCTTAGGCTCATAATAATCTTTATAATGCCTATCCAAGAGCATGCACGCTGCTAGCAAAGACTCCATGAGCAATCAATATTAGAATAAAATGAATGTGGCTCGGCCAATGAGTTAAGAGAAAAACTACTAAATCCCTTTCAAGTAAACATTGTTGAGGTCTTTTCTTTAACCTCCTGCATAGCGAGCTCTAACTTTAAAACTAAGCATATCATAATATCTTTAATAAAGACCAGAAAATGCTTCCCACCATACATTCCTTTAATTTCCTCGGATTTTCTCATAATTACCTTAAGTCATAAGGATTTATTGAGCGCACATATCACCCGGGGGTCTAAGAGTTCTAGAGAACTCCAGTAAAAGGCAAAAAAGATGGCTGACAGAAGCAACGAGGTCAAAAAAGCCAGGCAAGAAGTTCTCCTTCCAGTGGTTTAATCTAGACCTCTAATACTTCCTCCCACGGAGGCTTTACGTAATTTTGAGATTGTTAATTTATTTGTGAGTATTATGTAAGTCCAAACTTGACCCGAAGGTATCAAAGCGCTTTACAGAGCAGACACACACAGTAATAACAAACAATAATAACATGCAGTACATAACACCAATAATAACATGAGGTTCATAAATGCATATATATAGTAATGGTAAAACAATGCACATGGTATACAATGGGATACGGAACAAAATAGTAGCACATACCGGGTTACACAAAGTGCCACTCAAAATAAAAAGCAACAACTGTATAAAGAAGGAGTCCGAAGAACAGTAGGATACAAGGCACCAAAAGTCCTGAGGGAGATATGAAAGGGAGCTGCCATGGAAGTGAGAGCAGATGAATAAATTCGTCCAAGGTAGTGAAGGTACAAGGCATCTTAGGACTCATGTTCAGGGCAACTTGGCGCTATACAAAGTAGGGAGGATATCAGTAACATGAGTTACAAAGAGAGAAATATTTAAATATATAGTACACCAGGAATAGTGGGATATATAATCAGAATAGCAGCGGTACCCGAGCTACGTAAAAGTGTAAATAGCCGTGCAGATAGTAAAACAAGGAAGAGTACGATCAACAGTGTACATAAAAGTACTGAGGTAGCTAAGGAGTGAGCAAGCCGGGTGAGGGGACCAGTGGCACAGTTATCCACGAGATAGTGAGGTGTAAAATAATTTTTTTTCACTTCTTTCTTGAAGAGAGATGAGGATGGGTTACATCAAATCTCAGTGAGGAGAAAATTCCAGATATTAGGGGTCATTCTGGAGAAGGAATGGTAAAAGGTTTTCTTCTTCTTGAATTTTTGTGGTTTGAGCAGTAAGGAGCTGGTACTTCTGGAGGATCTGTTATCGCCCAAAATGGTCAGTTTCTGGGACAGGAAGGAAGGGGTATTGTGGTGCAACTCTTTATGGGTCATGCAGGTAATTTTGCGATGCATCCTGGCCTCAAGTGTAAGCCAATTCATAGCACGTAGGTCAGGAGTGATGTGATCGCCTTTTTTGGATCCTGTGATGAGCCTGGCTGCAGAATTAAGGGTGGCTTTAAGAGGAGCAAGTGAGGTTTTACGGAGGCCCACCAGATTAGCGCTACCATAGTCCAGTTTTGGAAGCACAAGTGCCTGAGTCGCAGTTATGAGGTCACCGCCGGGAGGAAAGGTTCTTAGTTTTCCCAGGATATGCAACTGATGGTTGGCTCCTCTGGTGATGACACTGATGTGTTTATGCATGGAGAGGTCATAACTATCAAGTTATATTTGGAGAGGCCCTCAAGACAACAATTAACAGATTGATACTTTAATGTATTATCAAATTAAGGTGCTCAATTACCTGAGAAACTAAACAACAACATTACAACAAAGTTAAGGCTACATTGCTGGTCTAAAAGAAGCATAGAAAGGACTGCCATGCGGTTCCCTCCCAATGCGTCTGTAGCCGTTACTCCCGGAATACTTCCTTTGGTCAGGCTATTTTGTGTAGACAATTATAATGCATCTGCTCAAATTTTATATTTGAAAAAATATGTCCCAAATATGTGTGGATGGAGGAAGAGCGAGATATAAAAGATACTTCAATGGTAATCTCAGGTTCTTTCAGTCCTTGCTCCCTGGCCTCCACAATAACACTTAGCCTTTCATGCAGCATACATGTGGTAGCTTTATTTCTAGGCATATATGCCTATTGGTTCAGTCAAGGGATATCGACACATCCTATATCTTGACAAAGGAGACGTTAGTATTTTGTCACATACCTGCTGCAAGAGCAATGTTTCCTCTGATTCTGTGATGAAATTTGGGACATAATACACGGTAGGCGGTGCCTGAAATAAAAGAGAAGCAGCATTATGAGTTATTTGGCATTAAATCATTTGGCTATTCAAGCGAGCTATCCACCAATGCACTGTGCTAAAAGAGGACTGACATATTCCAGCAGTCTCTGTCTCTTTAATTAGTACTGGATTTCATGGAATTGGAAAAAGTTAACTTTTCTTGCTGGGGTGGTACATAAAATCTATCCCTCAGCCTACTGTCGGAATGACACAAGAAAAACACATTTTTAAAACTCAGAAAGAGAGTAGAAACACAAAGTTTGAATAACTCTTTCCTGTGTTATCAGCGACCTCTTAAGGCCAGCACCTGCAGTTATTATGATTTCAAGGGAGATCACTGTGCTAATCTTTTGCCAAGCTATGGGTGTTTTCTATGGAAGGCCCTCAGTCATAACCTATTTAGGCCACGCATAGTTCTGGATCATACATTGGCAGACCACACATAGAGTGCTCAATATCATTTGCAACACAGAGCCGAGGAACAAACAGAGTGCCAGATCACGCAAAGCTCCCCCTCAAGGGGTGAATTGTACCATATGCAGCTCTGAATTACTGTTTGCATCACATTCGGGTGACTTACCCTGCTGCACAGACCTGCAAATCCAAACATTAATCAATAGTCACACAAGCCATGTGCACACCTTGTAAATCCATGCAGTGTTCTAGGAACTGAAATGGGAAGAACGTTGCCTAGCTAAAGTTTATGAGCTGCTCAAGACAGTGCTAGACTGTGTCAAGAGAAAAGCCATCATCAGGATTACCATATCAAGCATAAGGGCAGGAGGCTCAGAGGTCCCTGCTTAGACGTGCCTCAGACCATATAAAGCTCTGCATTAAAAAGGGCCGCAGAATATGTAACAGTCTAACCCATGAAGAGGACCCTCACCCTATGCAGAGATCCACCTTGTCTGGTGTTTTGCAAAAACAAGGGTGTGAGACTTCATATCAAGAAGTGTGTGAGACTATGCTGACCTCTGTATTTAGAAAAGTGGCAGATCGTGAGGAGCTACATATCAGAAACCTGGCCATGAAGATTCCCATATCAATAAGTCAGTCAGATGATTCAGTGCTCTATATGAAGAAGTGTACAAAACCAAGTCACAACCTCTATCAGACGGTGCATCAGAAACAAACCTGTTAGGTATGTTTATTTTCTCTATCTCCCTCTTCAATCACACTGCCCCCCCCCCGCATTAATTTGTAGTGTGCTATGCATAAATACACAATGATGCTTGCTATTGTCTTGTTTAAATTGGTTTTGTACAACAAGTAAAAAAGTACATTTTTAAACAAGTACATTAAACTAGGTAGAACTCTATATACAAAAGAGTGTCAGTGTATGTGGACGACCATATTAAGTGTGTTTCACCATGCAGAGATCCGTACTACAAAGTGTGTCAGGCTATGCAGAGTTCTATTACACAAAAAGTGTCAGCCCATAGAAAGTGCCATATTAAGCGTGTCTGACCATGCAGAGATTAGTGCCACAAGGTATTGGGCCTTGCAGAGCTCTATTACATGAATAGAGTGTCAAGCCATTCAGCACTCTATATTATGAAGTGCTTGAAAAATGCTAAACTCTGTATCAAAAGGTGTGTCATCCGAGGAGGAGCCTAGCGCGCAACCAAGATGGCCGCGTAGGTGCGAAGCTCCCGAGGACCTCCGCGACCTCCCGAATTAATCCTGATTATATCCTGTCGTTGATGAGGGGACTGTGTCTGTGTACCCGAGCTGAGGCGGCACCCGTTTTCCGTTTTCGAATCGGACCCCAGACACTGGTGGGAGCACCGATCGAAGATTGCGGCCTTCTCCGCGCCGGCCCCCCGGATTGGAGTTGTGGGGCGATCCGGGGACAAAGCGAACAACAGCGGCGGGCAGGGCTGGGCGACTCGCGTTCCCCGCGCTTTCACTTTCGCTTTTGCGCCCTCCTTGCCCTCAAGCGAGGTAGGGTTGCGGAGCGGGGTGCGGTGGTGTGGCCTTGTCCCGGTGCCCGGCTGACCCGCCGGCTGTGAGTTGTCCTGCGGTCCAGTGGTCACCCCCCCCGGAACCCGTGAACTGGTTTATCGGCCCTTTCGAGGAGATTGGCACGATCTTGGGAGTGCGACATGTCCACAAAGCAAGATGGCGACCGGGCAAAGGTGAAATCGACCCGCCGTGGCCCGGCACATCAGTCAAACAGTATGGACCGCTACACCCTCCAGAAGGGATCCCCAGAGGCACAGCGTACATCCCCCGTGGGCCCGGCCGAGGCGTCTGCTCAGCCTGCGGATCTGACCCTCCGGGACGTCATGGGCGCCATTGCTGAGATGAAGGCCTCGGTGGACCAGCGCTTTGATACTCTGGCGCAGAAGATAGACTCGGCCCTGGTGGAAGTGGGCCTGGTGAGGGCCGACTTGTCTAAAACGAATGACCGGGTCGATTCCCTGGCCCACACCACCTCGAGTCTCACTACAGACGTGGCGGCCCTTCAAAAGGAGGTGCACCGGCTTGGACAGGCGAGCGCCCTGATGGACCGTCGATTGGAGGACGCCGAGGGTCGGGCCCGGAGGAACAACGTTCGTATTGTCGGGGTGCCGGAGGGACGGGAGGAGGAGGCGGCAGATTTGTTTGTGGAAGACCTGATCCTCACCCATCTCCAGCCCCGGGGGTTGAGTAAACTTTTTGCGGTGGAACGTGCTCACAGGGTCCCCGGAGGAAGACCTAAGGTCGGAGCCCCGCCGCGGCCTCTCATTGCCCGGATTTTTAACTTTCGGGACAGAGACGCTATCCTGCAGACTTCCAGGCTACAGGGACCGGTCAAGCTCGATAATATGGACGTGAATTTCTACCCTGACTTTACTCCGACGGTCCAAAAGCAGAGACTGAGTTTTCTCGGAGTTAAACGTCGCCTACGGGACCTGAACCTTAAGTACTCAATGCTTTTTCCAGCTAAGCTAAGGGTGGAGGTGGACGGTCGCACGCACTTTTTTGATCGTCCCGAGGCGGCTGGGGACTGGTTGGATACTCTGCCTGGGGATCGGGGCCGGGGGGGTGGGGGGGGTGCGGTTGGCGGGGAGGGCTCGCCGGATCAGAACTGAGGGGTGAATAGTAGGCCTTGCTCTGGACAACATTTCGGTTACCATTTACTGATCGTGTATGTTCCCCTCCTATTGAGGTCGTACGGGGTCCATTGGGGGCTTTCCCTCCTCCTCTGGGGGACTAGTTAGTTTTTCGTCTATGGGGCGACAGGCACACTGCACTTTGGGGGGGCTGTCTGGGCTCATGCAGGGGTGCAGGGAGGGGGGAGTTCTGTTGGGATGGGTGGGTGGGGGTGGAGTGTTGTTTGTTTGCACCGCAAGGCGAACCCTTTACTGTATTGTTGTTTTTGAGATGCTCTTTGGGGGACGATTGATGGCTTCCATGTATGATGGGGGGTAGGGATCTGACTGTGTTATCATGGAACGTTAACGGACTGGGGGATAGGATTAAGCGTGGTGTGGTCCTGCAGTATCTGAAACGAATTTCGCCAGATGTGGTCTTCCTGCAGGAGACACACCTTATAGGTAATTCCTTTCATGCCATGAATCGGAGAGGCTATCGCTTGGTGGCCCATTCGGGCTTCACCTCGGGCTCGCGGGGGGTGGGCATCATGATTAAGAACTCGCTCCCATTGGAGATTGATGAGGTGCGCCATGATGAGAGGGGACGTTACACTGTCTTGGTGGGTAGACTGGAGGGCAGAGTGGTCGTTTTTGTATCAGTGTACGTTCCGCCGGGGTTGCAATCTACCACGTTTGCGGACCTGGGGCGCCTCCTCCTTGACCTCCCGGGTGGGCTTCTGGTAGTTGGGGGGGACTTCAATGCGGTGGCCTCTGGGTCTATGGATCGTCATCCCCCCAGGGACCTCCCCCGGGCACAGGCGTGGCTGTCCGGCCTTTTAGATACACTAGGATTGGTGGATTGCTGGCGACTAAAGCATCCCGCGCAGCTGCAATACACTTTCCACTCGGGTGCCCATGGTAGCCTCTCGCGGCTTGATTATGTTCTTGTTCCTGCGGCCTACGCTGGGAGAGTGGGAGAGGTGCGCCATTTGGCGCGGGGTATTTCAGATCACTCCCCACTACTGTTGCACTTGGATGTCTTCCCGAGGGGGGAGGGCAGGGTAGCCTCAATCAATGCCTGGTACCTGCGCGACCCCACTATTCGAGCCGAATTGATCAAATCCTTGCAGCGGTACTTTGAGGAGAATGTGGGGTCTGTCCCTTCGGCTATCTCCCTTTGGGAGGCTTTTAAGGCAGTTCTCAGGGGGGAGGCCCTCTCCTTTATCTCCCATGCCCGGAGGCGCGAGCGGGAGGAGGTAACCCGGGTGGAGGCCGAAATCACTGAACTAGAGGGTGACCTGGGGAGCGGGGTGACGGATGCCACATTACATGTTCTACACCTCAAGCAGGAGGCCTATAGGGCCCTCGTCACGGAGGCGGCCAGGGGCCTCAGTAGAGAGCAACAGGGGCGACTGTATGATGTGGGTGATAAGGCTGGTAAATTGATAGCGTGGTTGGATAAGAAGGAGAGAGCGAGTCGTGTGGTTCCGTTGATCGAGAGGATGGATGGTGTGTGTGTCACCGAGCCGGCCGCCATTGTCTCCTGCTTCGCGGATTATTTCCGCGAGGTGTATTCCCCGGTTTCTCCCTGCTCGGAGGAGGATTCCCATGCCCTGCTTCGGGACATCGCGTTGCCCTCCCTTTCGGTGGAGGACAGGGATTCGCTGGACGCTCCTCCCACCTCGGACGAAATTGCCCTTGCTATCCGCTCGGTCGCATCTGGCAAGGCCATGGGCCCCAATGGCATCCCTATCGAGCTGTACAAGCTGCGACCGGATGTGCTGGCGCCCCACCTGCGCGCGATGTTCCTGGCGGCCCGCTCGCGGGGTTCCCTTCCGCCGGACCAGCGTCTGGCCACGATCGTGGTGATCCACAAGGAGGGGAGACCCCGTGAGCGGGTCACATCCTATAGGCCTATCTCGCTCTTGAACGCGGAGCCCAAGATCCTCGCCAAGGTGCTGGCCAACCGGCTGGTCGGCGTGGTGGGCGACTTGGTCCACCAAGACCAGTCCGGCTTCATACCCCACCGTAACACGGCCCTTAATCTGCGACGCTTGCACGGGGTGCTCGCGCGTGTCCCGTTTGTGCGGGAACCGGCCATCTTGGCGTCCTTGGACGCCACCATGGCGTTTGATACGCTCGAGTGGCCATACATTTGGGCGATGCTGGCGAAGTTTGGCTTCGGACCGGGCTTCATCAGCTGGGTCAAGTTGTTGTATTCCGGCCCATTGGCGCAGGTGGTGGTGAATGGACGAGTTTCGGCCCCATTCGCACTGGGACGGGGCACGCGACAGGGTTGCCCCCTGTCACCTCTCCTGTTTGCACTGGCCCTGGAGCCCCTGGCGGAGTGGCTGCGGTGGCACCCTTCCATCCGTGGTCTCCGCTGGACCCCCGAGCATGAGGACCGTGTGTCCCTCTACGCTGATGATATCCTTCTGTATCTCGCCTCCCCGCGTAAATCACTGATCGTCCTAGTTGATGTTTTGCGCTCATTCGGTCGCAACTCAGGTCTCGTCATCAACTGGGCGAAATCCTGTGTCTATGTGCTTGCCGGGGAGGCTCCGGTCCTACCACGGGACTGTCCGATCCAGATTGCCTCCCAGGGGTTTCGGTACCTGGGTATATATATTACTCTGGACCCGGAGGCCCGCTATGAGCGGAATTTGCTGCCCCCCCTCCAGCGCTTGAGGGAGGACGTGGTGCGTTGGCGGCGTCTGCCGCTTTCGCCGCTCGGCCGAGCGGCCTTGTTTAAGATGATGTCCTTGCCGCGCTTTCTGTACGCTCTCCAGAACACTATGGATTTGGTCCCGGCGCGCTACTTCCGGGAGGTGGAGAGTTTGCAGCGTCGCCTGTTCTGGGACGGGAGGCCACGTATTGCCTTGGCTAAATTGACGCTCCCGTGGTACGATGGGGGGGGTCGCCCTCCCGGATATTAAACGGTATTACTGGGCCTCCCAGCTAGCTGCGATTAATCATGGCCTTTACGGGCCCGCCCTGAACCCGGCATTTGAAATGGACAAGATGCTCCTGCCCGGTGGCGACTACAATCGAGCGCTTTACTCTGGCGCGCCGGACCCTCGCCTGACGGGACCGACGCGTGTCATGGTGCGTGTATGGCACGCGGCTAACGCAGCTATGGGGTGGAAGGACCGTTTGACCCGGGCGTCACCGCTATATGCGTCGGCGAGGTTGGGCTCCCTGTGGACCTCGAAGGGCTTCGAGAAGTGGGACACGATCGGCATCAGCACAGTGGGAGATCTCTGGACGAGGGGGGGATTCAAAACTTTCGAGATGTTGCAGACGGAGTTTCAGTTGCAAGGCAGTGAGTACTTCCGGTACTTACAAGTCCGCCACGCGCTGGGCTCTGTCTTCCCGGATGTCGCGTCCATTCCGGAGTCTTCCCCCCTGGAGGACAGAGTGCTGGATGGCCATGTCCCAGACAGCACGATCTCCCTTATATATAAAAAACTGATCAACGACCGATCGGGCCTGCTGGCTGGCCTCCGCGAGGCCTGGGTTGCCGATGGGCTGGAGTTGGACGACGAGGACTGGATGTCCGCGGTGGCCTCTCCGAAGGAGGTGGCCATCCCGGCTCGCCTTCGCCTCGTCCAGCTTAAGATCCTCCACCGGGTTTACGTGACGGGGCCAAGGCTTCTACGTATGGGCTTTGCTGAGGATGGACTGTGTAAGCGTGGCTGTGGTGCTTTGGCAACTTTCTTGCATATTCTGTGGGAATGCCCAAAGGTGGAGCGATTCTGGCGTGGTGTGCACGAGGTCCTGCGAGTGGTTACGCGTGTCGTGCTGTTGCCTGAAGCGAGGAGATGCTTGCTGAATGTGTGGGAGCCCACTGACTACTCGGTTCCGCAGACGCGGTGGGTGACCCTGGGATACATGATAGCTAAGCGTGACATTGCTCAATTGTGGGGATCCCGGAGGCCTCCGGCAGTGTCGGCCTGGAAAGAACACATGGACTGGTGTATGTTTCGTGAAAAGGTGGTGTATGTTGCGAGGGGTAAGCCTGGGGCGTGGGTGAAAATCTGGGGCCCCTGGAACGCCTATCGCGGGGGTATTTGCGAGCCGCCGCTGCTGCCGGCTGCCTCACCAGCCCCGTCCCCCTAGCCGGCCCCCTCCCCCAGCCATGGGCACGTGGTTCCCCAGTCCCTGATCTGTTCTCATTCCCCTCTTCAGAGTTTGGTGACTGGTTGGGGTCCCCCACTTAAGGAGCGCGTGCTGTCACTTGGGATTGCGGGTTGCCTTGCGGGTGTGGTTGTTTTTGTGTTGTTGTGTTTCGACAAAAGGAAACCGTATTGTGGGTTTGGAGTTATGTGGCCTGCACTACTGATATCTCCTGATTTACCCTTTTTGCACCGCCAAGAGATTTTTCTGTATGTACGTCGTATGCTTCTGCCACTCTAGCGGCCGGCCAGATGGTTGTAGGCCCATACTTGTAATTATTTGAGATTGTAATAAACGGTTTCAAAAAAAAAAAAAAAGGTGTGTCATGCTAGGCAGTCCTCCATCGCAATTAAAGGTACCAGGCCAAGCAAAGCTCCGCATTAAGAATGTGTCATGCTAGGTTTGGGTTTTGTCAGACAAAAAGGATAGCATGTAACAACCTAACTGGGATAAGTCAGACACTCTGGTACAATAGTGTCTGGTGCGGAGTTCATGAAGGAACAACTCAGTGTGCAGAAGTAAGAAAAATAGTAGGTAACCCTGGACCCCAAGCCCACCCAACCCACAAGGATCTAGCACATGTAAAGTCAATGGTATTGTTTCAGGGTGCCAAGAATGTCAGGCCCTGATTAGGAGTGAGCCATTAAAGGTTGAAATAGTAACCAATTGGTTCTCTTATTTTAATCTGTTTATACAGCTCATTTCCGCCGAAAGATTTCAATTCGAAAGACTGAAAGCTAGGGTAGAAAGGGAAACGAGGCAAACTTCTCATCTCAAGCCTTTATTCTGGACTTCCTGTACTGGTACACCTCACTAGACCTTGCCCTCCTTTAAGAAGGCTTAACTCTCTCTCAGACTGTCCCTAGGTCAAACATGGGTCAAAAGTAAATTACAGCTTTTTCCTATAAGTAATTGCTCTACAAAATTGCAAAGATCTCCATGACTCTAGCAGCTTACGTCCCCTTTTGCACTCTTTACATGAGTGGTTTCTGAGGGTCTCACTCTGCCCGTTCTCGTTCCTCTTTTCCACTGTGTGTAGTTCTGTGAGGTGCATCATTGGTCCACCTCAAAGCGACTACTTTCCATCCCAGTTGTCACTGCTGTTAAGTCCTAAGGCGGCTCCCATTCCGCTAATCTGCCAGAGTACCACAGGGAAACCATCCGTATTTAAGACACAGCATGAGTTCTGTAGTTGACCCATGCTTCTTGGCACCCAAATCCTCGATGCAATCACTTTCTCTGATTAGAGATCCTGCCGTCTGAAGTTCTATTAAGTCACTAGCTCGAGAGATTGACTTTAAAGTTCAGTTCAGCGCTTCATAGATTGTTCGCTGCAGGCTCATCATTGCGGAATCCTTTTTGGTTTTTTTTAACCGCTTTTAAATAGTGGCTAGTGGAGAATCTGATCCAAGACACACTCACTACAGGGCTCTTGGTTAAAATATGCCATTGGGGATCCTTGGGATCTCCTTCAGTTATGCAGTGATTATCGTAATACAGAGGCCAAGCAGTTTCCAGGGCTCCTGGCATCACAGCTGCCCGTGTGGATAACTCAGCCGCTACAGTCAGAAGTGCCGAAACAGCGTACCTGTCTCTCTGCTGCACTCTGTAAGTAGGAGTCTCGCGAGTATCCTCTTACTATCTATATTTAGTTAGGGGAGTCTCACCAGTCTTCAACATCTCTGGCCGAGCAAACATTACCATTCTGTGTTATCAAAGCTTCTGAGAAAGGTAGGCTCTTCAATGAAGGATTGTTCTTCCTCTTCCCCGTCAGTTCGCTTAAGCATTATTTGGATACCCACAAATACACAATCGGATTGGCAGATCCACTCATGATGAATGTGTTGGAGCATCAGGAAGGCATGACCTCCTTAATGCCTAGCTAGCTCAACCAAGGAGTGAAGTCCTTGATGCCTAGCTAGCTCCACCATGGAGTGAACTCATTGATGCCTAGCTAGCTCAACCATGGAGTGAACTCCTTGATGCCTAGCTAGCTCCACCATGCAGTGAAGTCTTTGATGCCTAGCTAAATCAACCATGGAGTGATGTCCTTGATGCCTTGCTAGTTACAACATGGAGTGAAGTCCTTGATGCATAGCTAGCTCCACCATGGAGTGAAGTCCTTGGTGGCTAGCTAGATGCCTACCTAGCTCAACCATGAAGTGAAGTCCTTGATGCCTTGCTAGTTCCAACATGGAGTGAAGTCCTTGGTGGCTAGCTAGATGCCTAGCTAGCTCCACCATGGAGTGAAATCTTTGACGCCTACCTAGCTCCACCATGGAGTAAAGTCCTTGATGCCTAGATAGCTTCACCATGGAGTAAAGTCCTTGATGCCTAGCTAGCTCCACCCTGGAGTAAAGTTGAAATGTATGAATTTAGAGGAAACACAGCACATCTGCATTTATGGATAATTACTTTGTAATGCTTTTTTTATAACCAAATGTATTGTTTTAGGTAACACACCATAATACCACAGCTTCACATTGCACCAATTACAATGATCAACTGCCCCAGTGCGGGTCACTGTACAGTTACCATCACCTACTGAAATGATCATTAAGTATCCCGGAGTAGCCCCACCAGCATCCCCATATTTTGGAATGTTTACGGGGCTCTGTATATGGGTTCTTCAACCTTAGCACACCTGTCTTATTGCGGCAATCCACATTGAGATGTTGGAGGCCACCCTAGTGTTCCAGTGGCGGGCTATGCCCCTTTTGGCCAAGAGTGTAGCAATGCCCAACAACAAGAGCTAACCCTGGTTGCCCCCAGGTCTTCCAGGATGCCCAGTAGTGCTACTCTTGCGGAGAGCTCCATGGGCCTCTATAGGACATCAGTCTGTGTTGTCTAGCAAGGTCTTCTAGTATTTCACTATCACTGGGCACCGAGGTAGAAGTCGGCATCCGGAAAGGAACAGCTGGGGCATTTTGACATGGTTGATTTTCCCGCTCTCCACATCAGCATGGATGTGAGATAGGGTGTGTGTAGGTAATTACGCTGGACAAGCCGTAAGTAGGCAGAAATGGCCAGGGTACGGTGGCCCATTCATGCGTCCCTCCAGTATGCCTCCCCCAGATCCAGGTTTCCCACTTCTGCTTAAGGGGGTCAAAAGTGTTTGGAGGTTAAGTATAAGTGATTTATATATTTGATAGATCCCCACTTTCCCTAGTGTGCCTTGAAGGATTTTCCCCCGATAACATGAGAGTGCATGCCTCAGCTGCAGGCATTTGTTCAATTGGATGGAGAGGTTGAATTGAGACTGGAGATCTTGAAATTATTTCATGGATGGCTCTTGCCAAACGTCACCCAGGAATGTTAGCTCTATTTTGTCCCATTTAGCAAACCCCTCCAGTCGTGAGGCTTGGCCGAGCCAGCAACCCTTCCAAAGTGGGGTTTGTTGTATGTGTCTCTTATCCCAGTCCATCATCTGCAGTGTGGCAGGCCACACCTGGACTACAACTCTGGTGGGCTCTGGAAGCTGTTAGGAGAGAGTGGCCCATTATAGGACATGCAAGACATTGCCCAGACCCAGCTGAGACAGTTTCAAGTCTATATGTCAGGTCCCTGAGCCCACGTTGAGCCAGTCATCGATTACTAGGAATTTAGAGGCCCAGTATTAGAGACGGATATTGATCATGCCTATGCAACCATCATAGATCACTTGACAACAGTTGTGCCCAAGTGTGGAAGTTATATTTCATAAGAATTAGCAGAGGGGACAAGTTGAGGGAGCAGGTCAGCTTAAGGATCACCGAAATGTGTATGCCTAAGTATTGGAAGCTGAGCCTTTGGGTGAAGATCTAAGATTGCCATGCAGTGACATCTGAGTCTTCTGTAAGGGGAACTAGAAGAGATTTAGGCCAGTTGGTGCTTAGACCAGAAACGAGACAGGATCTGCAGGATCCAGGGGCACCGAGTCGTGGGGGGGTTTTAGCTGTAGAGGAGTACATTGTTGGCATACAATGAGATCCTGTGCTCTTCATCCTCTACCTAGCGCCAACCCTGCGCATCACCCCAAATGAATTTCACCAGGGGATCGATCACAAAGGCGAAGGGAGAGGTGATAGGGGACAGCACTGCCTCGTGCCTCTGCAGATTGGGCAAGGGTCTGAAAGTGACCCATTGATGCACACCTGTGCTTCCAGCGAGGAGAACTGGAGCCTTATGTATCAATGAAATCTTGGTTCCAACTCCATGAGCTGCAGAACCTCCTCCAGAAAGGACCAATCAATGGAATCAAATGTTTTTTCAAAATCAACAAGGAGTAGAACACACAGGTGTCGGATCTCCGATCGCCAAGCAAGTGCCAGGTATACTTGCCTGATACAGTGTTGTGTGCTACTTTCCGGAGTAATGACACACTGATTGGGATGGAGAAGTTCCAGGAGCATCTGAATGAGCCTTCGGGCAAGTGACTTGGCAAAGATTTTGATTTTGGGATTCATTAAGGAGGTGGGTCTGTAGGTAGAGCAGCGCTCAGGAGGGTGTCCAGATTTGTAGAAGACAACTATGGTTGCGAGGTCTAATCCCTTGGGAATGCTCCATTAACTTCAGCCTCTACATAAAGGTAAAGCAGTCGGGTGAGAGTATCTCACAAAATTTCAGATACTATTTGATGGGATAGCCATCGGGCCGATATCTGTACTTTAACATCCTTAATCTCTTACTTCATTTAACATCTTGTGATGTATATCCTAAATATACACAACCTTGAAGAACTGATTTGGTAAAGAATGCACATCAATGGAAGTTCTAACTTCAGAAAGGTTTAACAGTTCTGTCATTAAATTTTTGCTACAAAAACTCTGTGGGAATACAAACTTTACTTGTATTTCTCCTCATCCCTAGGTACTCTGATATGTTACACCCGTAAAGGCTTTATTCTTCAGAGTCAATTTGTAGGAAATCCACCTTTTCTGCCTGGTCACCCAGGATTTTTTGCATTTTGCTGGACTCTATATTTCTATAGCTTTAGAACTTTGTACACTTTACCACTTCTAACCAGTAGTAAGGTGCCTGCGCGCCCCTTTTTGTTTGAAATCTGTTTATTGTGTACGCCCCTTTTTAACATGGTCAATGTGGCATACTCCTAATTGGTATATTTAACTTGCCTATAAGTCCCTAGTATATGGTACAAAGTGTACCCAGGGCCTTGAGGAAATATGCAACTAATGGACTGGAAAACCTAATGTGCCATCCACTACAGAAGCAGTGCAAACATGGCTTCAGTCCTACCCTTTTAGCTAGACTGAAGCTGACCGCATTTCAACTTGTCAAAATAAACCCTTTGACAGGTCCCAATATTAATAAGTTACCCCCATGTAAGCCTTGTTACCCACAAGGCAGGGGGGCATGGTATTAAAATATAATGCTGAAGACTTGGCTCTTCACCCAAGCGTATTGCTAGACCTGGACCTTCTAACTAGTGACCCCAAATGGAAAAATTCCAGCGCCAAGAAACCTGTTGGTGAACGAGTGCTCTATAAGTTCTGATTAACACAAAATAACATAAGACATGTAGAAATGTAATGTTAATATGTCCTTACAGTGACTAGCACCCAAAACCTGTTTTCACTGTGGCAGGCCTATGTAGAACACCAGAGTACAGGTTAAAATCCTAATACTGTATCTTGGGAATTGAACTAGCTAGACGCATCATTAAACAACTATTTTACTAGTTATTAAAATTCCAATTCATTGGCGAAGTCAGATTTTTAATAAATATTAAGAAAAATTAACTTCTAGGAACTTACCTTTTCCCTGCCTAAAGTTCCAGGAGGTTAAATTTGCATTTACTCTTCCACTTCCTACAGCAAGTAATACGCATTTGCATAGGCGCAAAAAAGGTGTGAAATTACTCTCAAACAACAGGATGACTTCTGAGCCTCCCAAAATATGCAGGATCGGGGCTATGAGCATCCTTTTTGTCTTTACAGAGTCAAATCCTGCTCGAGCGTCAAAGCCTGCTTGACAGATCTGCCTTTTTTTTTTACATATAACACTTAGGGACACACTTGCCTTGTTGCTGAAGGACCTGCTTTATTCCACCGAGCTTCCGTCTCTGGGTTTACAATGGACACTTGGAGCGCACTTGAAAGGAAGGGAAACTGGATGCCAAAACAATTCTTGTGTATCCACGGTCTGGTCACTGGGAAACCCTACTTTTGACCCATCAGACTTCTGTCTGATAGGTCAGCCCTCAGAGCCCAAGTTGAGTGTGTCTGAATACTTGCACCATCTTGAAAATGCTTAAAGTAGGCAGGGTTGGTCCCAGGAACTTTTACCCCATTGGTTAAGGCGTATCCAGGAGTTATTCCATCCACTAACTTGTGCCAGACATAAATTTGACATCTCCAGGCACCCACTTGAGAAAACTCTCTGGACCTGAGGAAGAACAGAAGAGGACTGGACCTGCTGCCTGGGACCTGAGAGGACTCCCTCTTGTACCCAGGGCAAAGAAGTGGACTCCAAAGGTCATAAAGCTGACCACCAGTTCAAGCTACTGTGATACAACAAGCTACAAGAGGCCTTTTTGGCAACTACCCAGCAGGAAAATTGCAACTGGCTTGTATTGGATCCTGCTGTTGGCCTCTGCCTGACACCCTATGATCTCTAAGTGCTTCCCATAAGGGCCCCAGAAGCTTTAGAGGTGTACTTCTGTGGTGGATTTGCACTTAAAGAACTAAAGTCAGAAGGTAAAATCTTTGACCAAGAAGAACCTGGTTGGTATAGCCAACCCATGCCCCATCATGGGCAGTATCAAACTGCACCTAGTTCCCAGTCTCCCATCACCATTGACTACCATTGGCAATTTGTGCTTCTTGGTGCTATTCTTACTTAAAAATGTGAAAATCCATATCTCTGTTTCTCCTTATTGGATTTTTGTCATTTTGGTGTCATTTTGTTTATTGAATTTTACTCTACTTCTCTAATTCGGTTTCGGGTTTTTTTTGTTTTGTATTTTTAATCTATCACTGTTTTAGTCCTGCATAAATAATGCCTGTCTGCTCTGTGCCATAGCTACTGGTGTTGAGCTCAGGGTAATTTAGTAACTTTGAGGATTCAGCATGGCAAAGGTTGTGATTGTTCCTTGAGGTGGGTAGTTACTCATCCCAAATGATAATCCAATTTCTTACACAATCTTACCTAAAAAAAACTTATTTCCCTTATTTAACAAAAGATTCACACAACCTTATCCAAAAACTGCATTCTGAATGCTTTGTTGGCAGATGGTACAAGGAACAGACCTCCCAGTGATTCAGATATGTTCAGCATAACTTGAAGTGACATTCTGACATTCTCTTACCATGTAGAATTGAAATTTACCTGTGTTATACGAAAAGGCTCTAATACATCAAATCCAGTTGGCCTGTCCTCCATCTCCAGAAGGTTTTATTACACCTGAATACTCCGTCCCTGTGGTCCCAATTCTAATAAATGGCATCAACATATGCATCCAGAACTGCTCACTGTTAAGAAATGGACAAAAAGTAAAGTTAGAAGTTAAATGCTCAGTAAGCGAATAGGCCTTCTTATCCCGCATTTTTTTTTCCGCATGGAATCACAACGCGGTCGTTACAATGACCGCGTTGTGATTCCGCATACCATTACTCCACAAGTCGAAACAACGACTTGCGGAGGGGGGGGAGCTGGATGTTGGAATAGTATAATTTACTATTCCAACTCCAGTCTGTGTGGACACTAGGGAAGGTGTTAGATTTTAAATCCAACACTTTCCCCCCCTCCGCAAGTCGTCGTTCCGACTTGCGGAGTAATGGTATGCGGAATCACAACGCGGTCGTTGTAACGACCGCGTTGTGATTCCCTGCGGAAAACAACTTTCGTTATAAACGTTGTTTACCTCAGTAAGCAGGATCACAGAATCATGTGTTCTGTACTGGTTGGGTCGGTGGACTTTATGCAGAGGATTTCTAGTTTTAATATGTAGCTCTCTATTAAACAGTGTCTGTCAGAATATCAGCAGTTCATTGGGCTTCCAAATGTTCTTTCTGGAAGTGCAAACAGCCAGAAATGTTGTTAAGTCAAAAACTGTCGATCAAACAGTAAACTGTGGAATGCTCTCCCAGAAAACACCAAATTGTCCCTTTCCCTGCTCCTTCAGAAGGGCTCTAAAACCCCGCGTGTCCAAAGCATATTTGCTGAAACACACTGTGGGCCTCAATATGATGTCAGGTGGTCGCCACCGACAGACCGTCATGGTGCCCGACACATGGTGCATGGATGTTTACAAAATGCCTTTTTCTACTAAGGCATGTGCTGTGGACCTTTTCCTAGGCAGCAGCACCAGCCGCTGCAGAAAAAGGCACTTTCTGCCCGACAGCACGGCGGTCCCTACCTAATTTGGCAGATGGGACTGCCGATTCATTGCAGAAAGAACCAATTTTGGTTGGCAGCCCAGCCGACCACCATCGTAATAAGGGCCTTTATTATATCTGTGCACTGCTGCCATGCTTATCTCTCACTTAACTATAATGTTGATTTGCTTGATTTTGTGTGATATGTATTTCCAAGTTACTTGAACAGTGCTTGAATACTAGTTGATAGACACTAAATACCAGAACAATGGTGCCTCTGGTCTCCAACTACGCTTTCTCCTACCACCGATACTCACATTTATGATTCAGTTAATATTGAATGCCCAATTAGGATTCCAATATTCCCCTCATGGGCTATCATCTTCTATAATGTGAAATTCCCCCAAAAAACTATGAAACGGACCCTGTTCCTGATAGCTCAAATACTCAAAAATGTATTTATTGGAAATAAATTAATGGAAATAAAGTCTGAGCAAAACAAACAGACCAAAACACAATAAATGAAATAGCTATACATTATTTACTAAGAAAAACTTATTGCAAGAGAAAAATGTGTAACGCAAACCGAGTCCTGTTTAAGGAACACTGTTTTAACATTAAAGCAGATAACAAGAGGTAAAGAGAAAAAGGTGACGAAAGGGGAAAGAGTTAGTAAGAGGAATCAGGGTACAAAACGGTGACCTGTACAAAAAGTGGAGTGAGGAAAAAAATGTTTTAACTGAATAAAAGACAAGGATTGGGTGAAGTGGGAGGTAGAAGAGGAGGGAGGGAAAAGGAAATTGGGAGTGAAAAAGCAATGTAAAAAGGAAATGTAAGTAATTTCCCAGTACGGAAATGAAGCGACAGGACGTGCAAAGAGGAGAATGAGGGTGAAGAGAAAACATATTTATCGCAATATTTTAGAATAACCAACAGAGAGAAGCCATTTTCAAATGCACTGGCATCCACACCTTTAAACAAGCTTTGGCAAAGCAAATAGGTCTCTGCAATTCGAGAGCTATAGGAGTTTGCAATGTTAATGCATTTGTGTTTAGCGCTGGGGATGGTTTTATTGACATAGGGGTTCTCGGCAGAAGAATATTTCCGTAGCTGGTGTTGGCCGTTATGTCACCACTGAGCGCTGGGGGAGCTTGGTTTTGTGCATTAAAATTGAGATCCCATACCGCCTTCCTCAACTGGGTGAGTTATTAACAATTTGGCCATTTGCAGGTTGTTCCTCGGCAGCCATGGCCCATATTTTGAATTCTGCAATTACGTTATTACTTTGTCAAATGGAGACAGCTGGAAATTGTGCCATCGCTCTGTATTCTAAATCTAGTCCAATTATTAAAACAACAGATAATAGTTATTTTTGCTGTTTACATTATTGCGCTGTTCCAGTTACACGTCAGACAAAGAGACTGGCTGAAGCATGTCTACTGGTATGTAAGGACATCCCTCGGCGTAATACAACCATCACGGCAACATGATTGGCATTTGGCAGCAATCATTAAATAGTATCTGTGTATTTCTGCAGCACCCACATATCACACAACAGACGAGATGAAGCCAGTCAACTGTGTTCAAAATACACAAGATGATGGACGGAATGTTGCACATTGGCAAAACATTCACCCCCAGTCACAGATCTGGGTTTAATCCATCGTTATTTTGCTCACCACACCACCCCAGTTCAGACATGGTTGTGATTCTGGGCTCAAATCAAAACCTTTGGAACCCAAGACACTGGCCATCCGAAATGGGCTCCCTACCCACTCCTTCACAAAAAGTTCGCAATCTAGGCATAATCATTGACAATGGCCTAACCATGGAGCCCCAGGTTATTAACCTAACATCCACCTGTTTTACTATCCTCAGCTGGCTCAGGAAAATCATCTGGATGCTACCTGACGACACCCAAAAGTCTGTGGTCAATGCACTAATCACCTCCCGTTTAGACTACGGAAACGTTCTTTACCTGGGGTCTTCACAGGCAATCATGCGTCGCCTACAATTGGCGCAGAATGCTGCAGCAAGATTGCTCTGCAAATGCAACAGAAGGGAACATATGTCCGGTCATCTCAAGGCACTCCATTGGCTACCGATCGTAAATAGGGTCAAATTTAAATCACTCAGCCTTATGCACAGAATCAAATGGGGCAATGCCCCCAGTTATCTGCAAGTCCTTGTGCGAACTTACACTCCGGCTCGCTGTCTGAGATCTTCATATCAAGGTCTTTTCTGTGTACCTAAAGTTCGCTTAGCAAGGATGGGGGGAAGATCTTTTTCCCTACTGGGTCCTAAGCTCTGGAATTCCCTTCCTCAGCACTTACGTTTGGAAACCAGCTATACTCGCTTTCGCAAAGCCATCAAGACCTGGCTCTTCTGCCAGTAATTTGCTTCAGCCTCTCCTCTAAGTTTCTAGTTCTCCTAAGTGGTCAATATCTCTTAGCGCCGGGAAACCCTTTTGGGTAGCTGTCGCGCTTTATAAACCTAATAAATAAAATAAATAAATATGCAAATCAGTCTTGACCCTGTGCCTCATGGGAACAGTCCAGCCCGAACTGCCAAGCCATGTCTTCCCTGGACCGGAATCAGGCATCCTAGGACCAGTTTCGGGGTTTCACCCCTCTTCAGCCAGGATAGCTTGACTCCAGTGGTGTAGTGAGCACGGGACCCACGTCTGGGCATACCCTTCCCACATAGGGCGAATAGCAAAAAACACAAGATGATGGACGGAATGTTGCACATTGGCAAAACATTCACCCCCAGTCACAGATCTGGGTTTAATCCATCGTTATTTTGCTCACCACACCACCAAAACACCGAAACCAGTCCTAGGATGCTTGGTTCCAGTCCAGGGAGGACCTGGCTTGGCAGTTCGGGCTGGACTGTTCCCATGAGGCACAGGGTCAAGACTGATTTGCATATGGCTGGGTTCAAACTGGAATGGCATGGTGAGCAAAAAAACGATGGATTTAGGCCCAGATCTCTGTACTGGGGTGAATGTATGATATTGTTCTGCATTCTGTCCATCAACTGTTGTTTTTGCAACTGTGTTCATCAATAGGAGAGGGAGAGGATGTGGCATAACGGCCAGAGCCGAGCCTACTTTGTAACTAGCAAATCAGACTCTTGTTGAAGTATCTGCTCAACATCCTGGGATTCTAGACTCCGTCATGCCTAACAAAAACAAGACTACTGCTTGAGTAAAGCATGCACTCCCTCCTCTAGAAATTAATACACTACAGATAGCGGTCGCGACGAGAGGGCTGCTTGTGTTAAGTGCTGAAAACAAAGTAAAAAATGCGCACAAGAGCACGCTGCTGAAAACACAAGTGCTCGTGTTAAGTGGTGAAAACAAATAAAAACAAGCACTCGTGTAAGTGGTGAACACAAAAAATGTGCGCTGTAGCACAGTGCTGCTCAAAACAAGTTAGTGATCGAAACAAAATAAGCACTCGTGTTAAGTGCTGAAAACAAACAAAAGAATATGCATCAGAGCGCGGTGCGGCTCAAAACACAAACGCTTGTTTTAAGTGTTGAAAACAAACCAAAAACGTAGTCCCTAAACACGATTCTAAAATAGGTGGAGTGTATGAATGGTAGTAATTGGTCCCTGCTCTCGGGAGGGGGGTAAAGACAAGAAAAGGCATGAAGCATGCATGCCATTAAAAAAGAGGAGAAAATTTAGGAGAGTGATGACGGAGCCAGCAAATAAGAAAGTTAAGGGCGGGCCCATGCCCCTAAATTATATACAACATGTCTCTCTTCAAGACAGCGCATGTGCTCTGTTTGAAGCCGAGACCTAAAAAGCACATAGAAGGAAATATTAAGAAAATACGTTTTATAAATTGGTTGCTATCAATCTGTAATAATATTTCATATTGAACATTCCCATTAAAATAATTTGCAGCAATGGTTTATCGGAATCAGTATTCTATAAATTTCTTTTTCTTCAACATCATAAAAAACCTGTATTCTTTGTGCAACTAATATAAAGCACCAAAAATGTATTCAGTGAGAATGGGATCATCCAATATGTGTCAATCATTTGTCAATCCTCACTACAATGCAAACCAAGGAAGAGGAAATCTGTAAATTCATGATTTTCACTATCTGATCTAACTGTACATCATTCCAACTAATGCTCCACACCTTCTTGAGGATTCATAGTGCACATATGGCTTTCGAAACTATACAGGGTATGAGTATCAGCGTTTGTTTTTTATTTTCCTGTTATGTCTATAGACTTCTTGATCATTACACACATCCTCCCTCAGTAGCTGTGATGAATACAGGCCCCAGCTAGGCCCGCAAAGCACAAGGGTTCGCTCTCCTGTAACAGAATCTATAAGGAAGTTGGCACGGAAACTGCAAAGTACAAAGACAACGTTTATTAACCCTTAAGGGTGGTCCTACAATCCACACAACACTCTTCAGTATTGCAAGGAGTAGCACAAAGAACTTGCGTACACAGTCCCCTTTTATACACAACAGAGGGGCTCATAGTGGGTGGATACAACGTGAGGTCGAAGAACATTACCGTTTATGGTCATTCTTGATACTGAATCAATACATGGGCGGAGCTAACACACTCTTTGAGCCCGCGAAAACACATGGTCAAGCAAAGCTAATTATAACAGATGTGGTCAAGTCTGGGCATGCGCCAGATGGACAAGAGAGCTATTTATAAACTGTTACTAGGCAGATTACAGGAGCAACTAACACAGAGGTCGGACTCTCCTCGTGACGAACACGTGGCAGCATGTCAATACAAAATGGAGTCCGGACTTCTGTCAACATAACGAGGAAAACACGATCTAAAGGGGAAGCATTAATGTTTTCAGTAAATGCTTAATCACATTCTGCTTTAATTTACAACAGACGACCCTTTCAGCATTTACTGAAGACATCCGGCTTCCAAGAATAATCATCATATATATCAATTATCATCATTCCCTTAACCTCTTTAGCTAGACCCTTCTGGCGAGCAACATTGGCAATAGCTTTCTTATCTGGAATGCAGAATGAAATGCATACGGAACAGCACAATGGTCCACATTGAATACACATACAGAAAAGGAACAGAACTGCTATAATAATGCAGAGACCAGTTAAGACCTTCCATCCCCAGGCAGTAACCAACGCCCAAAACCATCCAGAAAAGGACCAAGTGCCGTTTTCTGTGTGGATTTCAGCTGCTATTTTATGCAGCTTGTTAATGGCGTTATAAACGGATGGCGTATGATCAGGGATGAACACACAGCAGCTACTTCCAATAATTTTACAGGCTCCACCTCGATCAGCTAGCATTACATCCAATACCATACGATTCTGTAATGCAACAATCCTAGTTATTTGTAATTCTTCCGTAAGATTCCCAAGAGCGGCAGCAGTCTGATTTGTCACAGCTTCTACCACTCTTGTCAATCTTCGGATCTTCCTACTATTCAAAGCAGCTCCAACAAAGAAAAACAGTCCTAGGTTAAAATCAATATACTGTTGCAAGCTGGTATCGGTTTGATCCACATCATCAACGGATAGAGTACGTTTATATCTATTTACAGTCACATTATTCAACAGTTTCAAATCCTTATGATATGACGCAGGTGCTAAGAATACAGGAGGTAATAGGAATGATACATAGCATACCCCAGACCACCCAGCCGGCAAACGGTAATAACCTTTATTTCCACATACAAAATAGGTATTATGAGACGCTAGGAAGGTACTGTTGTTCAACCCGTCAATGTTCAATACGGTTATGCAATCACTGACACCAACAGGGATAAAACCCACACTCTGGACACACAGGTCCGCTTGGGCTTGGGCCACTTGGATCACAAATTTGTCCTTCCCCCCAGTGTCTCTGGTGTTCGTGAAGATATAGGGAATGGATTCATTATCTGGTCGGTACTCTTCCCATTCCCAAATTGTCCCATTTGCTTGTGGATATCCATTTTTGTCCTGATGACATTCTTTATTGAGTCTGAAAAGCAATCGTCCCACTGTCGGTTTCCGAGTGGCAAACAGCAAAGTGTACCATGCTCTACAAGAGCCATTATGAGAGAAAGGAAGTGGTATGAATGGCGTACCTCCTTTCTTCTGATGGGCTGGCATCATCCCACATATCCAACAGTTCGTAGCGTTCGTGGCAACGTGGGTGTGATGCAGCATCTGAATGAAAGTGTTATTCAAATAGGATTGTCGATGCTTCAACTCTTGATATGGCAATGTATAAAAGTAGTGCTCCGCAGGCACTGGAGTCGTCAACACAAGCGTCTTTCGAGCAGGAGTTGCCTCCTCCACAAACCATGTGGTTATACCAACGATAGCTACGGTTAGCATGAACCCCAACGCACAAAGAATTTTCTTCTTCTCCATGTCAAAGCAAACAATACCCTGATATCTTCCTGAAACTAAAAAGGTCTGCCAGAACTCTTCCCCTTGGGCAGCGGTTGATTTCTTCACCAGCGGGCCAAGACGGGTGTCACTACACTAATGCAGGGCTGATCCCCCCCCCTTGCCTCATCGGCTCTCCGTTTCACTAACCCAAGGGCCGTTCTGACAGTATGTCCCGGTACTGGAAACCTCACTTCCTTGGTCGCAGATGATATCGCCTTCCTCCAGAAGTCGCGTGGTCCGGAAAGAGCTCCTCAGTGTCGTTTGGCTCCGCAGCACGGCCTGTCTCTGCTGCTAGGATTTCTCGTTGATCGGTCAGCACGGCAGACTCCACCAACCCGGGCGGTACCTTTCGACAGTGTAAGGAATGGATCCAATTCTTCCTGTTCGAAACTCGCACTGCCGTCCTCGTTGCAAGGAGGACTTGCTCAGGTCCGACCCATCTCGGCTCCAAACTGTTCGTTCTGTCGAAGACCTTCACCATGACATGATCCCCAGGCCGGAGACCATGTCCTTCGCCGGTAGACCGATCAGGGAGCGCCTCTCGGACCTGTTGATGAATAGAAACCAAATTATCCGTTAACTGTGCCAGATAATCGCTCATCATTACACAAGGTACTTCATACACCGCCTTAGGCCTTGGTGGACCCCAAATATTCATTGGGCGTCCAAATACGATTTCATATGGCGTAAGGCCAGTTCGAGAGTGTGGCACCGACCTAATTGACAATAACGCCAGTGGCAGGGCGTCTGGCCAAGTCAAAGATGTTGAAGCTTGGATTTTGGCGATCTTAAGCTTCAGTGTACCATTATACTTCTCGACTAGTCCTGCAGACTGGGGGTGGAATACGGCGTGGAACTTCTGGGTGATGCCTAGGCCCTTCAAGACATATTTTATAACATCCGCTACAAAGTGAGGGCCATTATCACTCCACAGAAGTCTACAGACGCCGTATCGAGGAAAAAACTCTTTCAGCAATAGCTTCGCTGTAGTCATTGCAGTATTGTCTTTCGTAGGGTACGCCTCAACCCATTTACTAAAGGCGCAGACCACTACTAGAACATACTTCAAATTGTTACAGCGCTCAAGCTGGATATAGTCCATCTGCAGAACCTCAAAGGGTGCAGTGGGCGTCGCAAATCCTCCTGCTGGAGTTCGAGTGCCTTTCCCTGGGTTATACTTCAGACAGATCATACAGGTCTGCACCACCCTCTTTGCTGTGCTAGCAATCTCTGGATGCTCCCAGACTTGGGTAAGCAATTTCACAATTGCGGAAGCTCCAACATGTGCTAGCCCATGTGCCATTTGAACCATAGGTTGTACGAAAGCCGTGGGTAACTTCCATCTATCCATCTGCTTATTTCTCCAACAGCCCTCATCATCCAACTCTCCCTCGCTAGCCCATTGCTCCCGCTCTTTATCAGAAGCGGTCCTTTGCATTTCTCGCACTTCCTCCTTCGCATCACGCCATCTTTCCACCTGTGACTTTACTACATACATGGCAGTAGCGCCGGGCTGCATCGCAGTCTCCCGTGCTACCCGGTCTGCTAACGCATTCCCTTCTCCAACTTTATCAACTACTTTCCTATGGGCACTACACTTAACAATGGCAATTTTCTTCGGGTATGTCAATGCGGTTAAGAGATTGTGGACTAACTCCCCATGCATTATCTGTACCCCATGTGACGTTAAGAACCCTCTCTCCTTCCAGAGTAGGCCGAAATCGTGCGCTACTCCGAAGGCATAGCGGCTATCTGTGTAAACATTCACACACAATCCTGTACTGAGCTCACATGCTCGTGTTAAGGCTATCAGTTCCGCTGCTTGAGCTGATTTCTGCGGTATGCGTGCTGTCTCCACTATCGTCTGTAACGTGGTAATTGCATACGCTGCTGAAGTCGTACCATCTGGTAGCTTCAGGCATGATCCGTCTACCCACAACTCTCCATCTACCTCTGAAAAGGGCGTATCCTGGAGATCAATACGACCCTTTGTTTGTTCCTCAGTCACAAGAATACAATCATGCGCTTTCTGCGCCTCAGGCTGGGTCTCGGGGTATGGCAACAATGTGGCCGGGTTTAATGTCACGCACCTTTTTAACGTAATATGAGGAGCCAAAAGCGTCAACTCATATCCCGTTAAACGGGCACTGGTCAAATGCTGCGTCTTTGTTTGATTAAGCAGGGCATCAACAGCGTGGGGGACTAACACCAACAGCTTATGGGACAACACAATTCCTTCACTCTGCCGTATTGACACAGCTGTCGCCGCAACCGAGCGAAAACACCCTGGCAATGCTCGGGCGACAGGATCAAGTACAGCCGAAAAGTATGCACAAGGGCGTTGCTTATCGCCGTGCATCTGCACTAAGACTGATAATGCACATCCATCTTTCTCATGCACATACAACGAAAAGGGTTTTGTATAATCAGGGGTCCCTAACACTGGTGCTGAACAAAGGGCCTGTCTCAATTGCTGAAAAGCAGCGTCACACTCATCTGACCAGGGGATCGGGATGGGCGTGTCTTTTGTCAAGAGAGCTAGTAATGGCTTAGCTATGTGTGAAAACCCCAATATCCACTGTCTACAAAAAGAAACAAGACCCAAAAATGCACGCACATCCTTCTGCGTGGATGGTCTCGGTGTGTCCAAAATTACTTGGATACGATCTGGTGTGAGTGCACGCCCCTCCTTAGACAAAAGGTGACCCAAATAAGTCACCTTTGGTCTACAGAATTGCAATTTCTTCCTAGAGACCTTGTGATTGTGGGATGCTAAAAAGGAAAGTAAGGCTAGCGTGCTTTTCTCGCACAACTCCAGGGTGTCAGCCGCCAACAGGATGTCATCGACATATTGAATGAGGGCGACCCCCTCGAGTAAGGCAAAGGAGTCCAACTGTCGTTTCAAAGCCTGACTATAAATACTAGGGCTTTCTGTGTAGCCCTGGGGAATTCTACAAAAACGATAAGATCTATTGTTTAATGTGAACCCAAAAAGAAATCGGCTATCAGGGTGAATGGGAATAGAAAAGAAGGCATTTTTCAAATCAATCACTGAGAACATGGTCGCCGTAGGCGGGACCAAGGTAAGCAACGTCGTGATATCGGAGACCACCGGGTACTGAGGTATCACGATCTTATTAACCTCCCTCAAATCAATTATGAACCGATAGATCCTTGCATCTGTATCCTTTTTCAGAATAGGGAGAATCGGACTGTTACAGATATTATAGGGAACTTCTTCCACTACTCCTACTGCGATCAAATCTTGCACAATCTGTATGAGAGCTTCCTCGCCCTCCTGGGAAATACGATACTGCGGGAGGCGTGGTAGCACCGCCCCCTCCTGGACACTAATGTGGACCGGAGGAATCACCATTTGTCCCACATCTGTGTCCGAAGTCGCCCATAAAGCTCGGGGGAGGGTAGCCAACAATGCATCCTCTGATATCGTACACATCCGCCCAGACCTGGGATAGTTGTCATTTAAGATCACCCTCACACCCTCAGGGGAGCAGCGGATTGTAGCCCTAAAGTACTTTAACATATCAAGGCCCATAATGTTATCCGGTGTATACGGAGCAAGCAGAAACGGACAGGGCGCAGAAAAACAATCAACTTTAAATGCAAGGGGCTGTGAAAGAGGGCTTCGGGAGAGTGTACCGTCAAACCCTACCGATGTAACTATTGAGCCGGATGGGGGAGCCCCCGGAACCAAGTACCTAGACAATGCACTACGTGTCGCTCCTGTATCCACTAGGAACTGATCAGTAGAACCTAAAACCTCAGCCGATACATAAGGACCCGTCTGATCGACCGGCACCTCAACTGATTCGGACCCCCATCCAACGCATTCCTATGCATGCTGAGAATCATGATATCCCGATTGATCGATGTCCGATACATGATACTGGTGCTGGCGATCAAAAACATTTGAGCTATCTCGGTGCTGCCCGGCAGTATCGAAACGGACATTATCGTTAGAATTCCCTCTAAAGTTCGAGAAGCCCCCTCTACCTCTCGGGCCACCCGGAGTGTGCCCCTGACGCGAAGCACGCAACGCTGGGCAATCCCTGGCCCAATGGCCCAACTGCTTGCAGTACGCACACTGGTTCCTATTCAAATCAGATCGGCCCGAAGGGGGACCATAAGATCCGCCCCTTCCTCTATTATTATTACCCCGTCGGGGCGGGCCATATACTTGTGCTAACATCACCTTGGTTTTGAGATCTTTCGATTTCTTCTCCTCCTGGCCCTTCGCCTCGTGCTCCTGACGCTCATAATACTGAGCGATGGTCAGAAGGGCCGTCGGTGTCGCGGAGGACCAAGAACTCTCACTCGCTTTCAACCGGGCCGCCACTGCCGGCAGCAGATTAGCCACATATTTGTCCGCGAAAAGATGGCGGCCTGTGTCGTCAGTAAGCGACTGGCCACTAAAGTCATGAAACGTTTCTTCAAAGCGCGTGAAGAAATCTGCAACTGACTCGTCAACTTTCTGTTTACATGCTGCTAACATATTCCAGTCAATCTTTTTAGGGGGGATAATCGTCTTTAACTTAGTCACAATAGCAGCGGGGAGATCTAAAATACTCTGCGGCGGTTTCTGCGCGGGCTTCCTCTCCCTGTCTTCATCCTCAAGCTCAGACCACCGGGCCTTAAAGGCAACTATATCATCTACCTTTCGTACAGATCGCCACATATCCGGTGGTAGAATAAGGCCAAAGAACAGGTCTATATCCGCTAAAGTCATAATGCAAGAATTCAAGGCCCCCTCGACTTCCTCATAGAAGGCCGCTGGATTCTTGCGGGGGTCAGGCAACGCATTCTTCAATGCCATAACATCGGCTCTATGCCATGGAGTATAAACCCAATTATACACAAAATATCCCCTAGCATCGACAGAATTAATGTCCGGGCTAGTCCCCGCTCCTTTAGGAGGAACATACAAAGGCGCCGCCTCTCGCATTGGTTTAGCATGCACTACATCATCCTTATCTGACTGGGAGGTAGATGGGTAACCCCCTGCCGCAACCGAATCCGACTGCTTCTCCTCCTCCGCTTGTTGGCGTGCTTTCTCTCGAAGGGCCAGCACCTCGTCCCGCAAGGCGAACAGCCGCCGAGCCGCCTCAGGAGCCTTAGAGGGAGAAAAAGCACCGTTACGTATTGCTCTAGCGTCCGAAGACACTTCGTCAGGCTCAAGGACATGAGAATATTTTCGGAAAGCAGTAATCACTTCTTCCGCGAAATGACCCAGAAAATACACTTTATCTCTCTCCTGCCACGGCCCCCAAGTTTGAAATAAGTCCTCCATGGATACCTTGCCTTTAAGCGCACGGAAGGAAAGTGTCCGAAGCTCAGCCATTTGCTCGGCCGACAGCATGGACCGTGTGTCTACCTTACCCGAAACCGGGTCAGAATCTTGCGGCCGTGGAGCAGATGCGCCAACATAAGGGGGCGGAGAGCGATCTAGCAAATAAAAATCATCATCAGAATTATTAAGGACAGGATAAAGCGGCTGACGAACAACATATTGACCCGAAACTTGTAGCCTATGCTCTTTCTCTTGTCTGTCCGTTTGCTCTTTGTCCTCCCGACGCTTCGCTTCCTGCGCTCGCACATGATCATTCTTTCGTTGCTCCTTATCAAACAGCGCTTTCTCACGCTTCTCTCGCTCACGCACTTCCTTCACCCATAATCGCACACACTCAAACATATCCTGACAAGCACGTCGTTTACACATACACTGTTCCACATACTCAATCTTACGTATATCAAACGATCCATACAAAGGCCATCGCAACTCAGGATCCTTCTTCGTGTATCTCCTCCATAGCGTGCTGTACATTATGGAAGAGAGACCATGCTTCACGTACATATCCCTATTAGGAGTCCCCTCTGGGGGAGCTGGAGCAGATTCCTCGAGGTTCAACCGATTTCCAAAACAGCAGCACCACTTACGGAGTGCGCTAAAAGCAGGCATGCTAGGAATAATGCAAAATATGCAATATTATAAAGAAAATGGCACTTAATCGTTGCGCCGTTCAAAGTTTACACAGCTCCGGTGAAATTTCTCCACATTACCTGCCTATATGTGTTGCAACGCATATATTTTCACAAAGACAAATTCAAAATATGACTAGTCACCATCAATCAAACTCAAATAGCCATAGCAGGCTTCAAAACTCGGAGCAAGTACCGTACAACGGTTCTTACCAATCAAGAGTCCAGGTTCCAACTGCCAAGCTCCACAATCGCCCAAACGGCTCTCACGGCAGGACCGACAGAAGAGGTCTCAGTCGATGACCGGCGCCACCCAGACGGTCAGCTCGGAAGGGAAGGAAGAAAAACCTCGGGATGCCAGGGCTAAGACGCCGCTGGCAGTGATCACGTCCCCGGCCAAACTCCTCACCTTCGTCGCGACCAGTCCTTCGAGCATCCGAGTCGCCGATGAGCCCCACGTGACGGGCGCCAATTGATGAATACAGGCCCCAGCTAGGCCCGCAAAGCACAAGGGTTCGCTCTCCTGTAACAGAATCTATAAGGAAGTTGGCACGGAAACTGCAAAGTACAAAGACAACGTTTATTAACCCTTAAGGGTGGTCCTACAATCCACACAACACTCTTCAGTATTGCAAGGAGTAGCACAAAGAACTTGCGTACACAGTCCCCTTTTATACACAACAGAGGGGCTCATAGTGGGTGGATACAACGTGAGGTCGAAGAACATTACCGTTTATGGTCATTCTTGATACTGAATCAATACATGGGCGGAGCTAACACACTCTTTGAGCCCGCGAAAACACATGGTCAAGCAAAGCTAATTATAACAGATGTGGTCAAGTCTGGGCATGCGCCAGATGGACAAGAGAGCTATTTATAAACTGTTACTAGGCAGATTACAGGAGCAACTAACACAGAGGTCGGACTCTCCTCGTGACGAACACGTGGCAGCATGTCAATACAAAATGGAGTCCGGACTTCTGTCAACATAACGAGGAAAAACACGATCTAAAGGGGAAGCATTAATGTTTTCAGTAAATGCTTAATCACATTCTGCTTTAATTTACAACAGCTGTCTTCTTTCTAATTTCTCTTCCATTTCTTGACACTTTCTCTCCTCAGCAAACACCTACTTCTTCAGTGTGCCTAACTCCATACAACTATCCACCCTCATGGACTAGTAAAGGTTAGTCAAAGGGAGATCCAAAACCTTGTCTCATCCTAAATTATCTTAAACAGATAATGTTCACTGCAATGGGTAGACATGAAAAGTGGAACTTACGCAATCTCCTCAGCAGTGTTATGGTTTCCACCATACCACCCGAGCCAACAACAGAAACATTTGCTTTAATGAATAATTTTCTCTTTACCACCCTGTTTCCCTCCTCCTCATCCTTCAAGGGTTATGATGTATGTAGCTTTGGCAAAATGAACGTCGTTATCATGGATGTATGCCAGCACAGTTCTCTCACCTCATATGTATGTAAATACAACATTTGTCTTACATGTACATCACTCTGAGCGCTCCTAAGAACCTCCATCACATCAAACACTTCACACATCACTCTCTTCAATCATCCAGATTCTCAAACACATAAGCAGACTCCAGCCTGCAAACAATTCACACAAGGTAACAAAAAGCATTAGGAGATCAGACCAGTGGTTGAAGCATGCTACCCAAATGACAATAACAAATATTAAACGCAACCCGGGGAGGTCGGTCTCTGGCTGGTCTTGAAAGCGCACAGTATCCATGTTCTGCAAATCACATATATGTACAGAGAGTTACAGCAGTGTGCTGCCCAAGTCTGTCTGAGCTCAGCCACAGAAGTCGAGGGATCTACCCAACAACACGAAGAGACCACATAAGGTCTTTTGACAGAGTGCAAGAAAGGGTTCTAAGGACCCACAGCACCATCCTGCCTTGACAGTTTCAACCATATCTTGTGGTTCTTTTGAAACTACGCCTTGAACAAATGCACTTACCAAGACAGGATACACATAAACATGGAACAGGCAACCATGGTCTGAAATGGCAGGGTACAGATATATATGAAAACAAATACATTACAAACCAAAATACCTAGGATTTACTCAAAATATTAGATAACGAAGGGGCCCAATTTACTCTGGATTGCTCTTTTAATGCGAATGGTCTCATCTGCTCAGATCGAGGCACTCAATCATATAGGGTTTAGAGTGGCTGTCTTAGGAATTAATATTTTATTGTACATGATTAATTCATATGAACATTATATTATTAGAATTCCTTATAAATAATACAAAGTACACCACACACAATAAACTTGAGATTTTTTAAGTACAGTTATTGCGGTTCCTATTGTGATAGTCTTAAAATCAATTAATGCACAACTGTTAAAACAGAATGACTGTGCGCAGGCAGTCCAATACTGCCCCGTACATGTTCGATCTTTAGTTGATGCAACTTTATAAACCAAGTAATCTTCCAGCGTTATATATTTATGGTATAAGGAAAAAGGCTTTTTTGCAAGTTTGCCCACACTTTTTGACTACTGGATACTGGATCAGAGACACAGTTTAAAAAAGTTGCTGAACTTTTAAAATGTTTTTCTTAAAGCTCTGACAAAGTTCCAACAAGTTTCAAAAGTTTGATAAAAACGAACAATGCGGCTGACCAGTGTTCAGCACCTCAATGTCAAAGTAAATATAAAAGTCCTTAATCTGTGCACACAACGTCCAGAGCTCGCCGCACTTTCGCTCCACTGAAGATCAGATACGCAAATCTTTAAAGAAAAGGACGGTGCACCAGAGAGTAGAGTCAAAAAAGCTTCCAATTTATCCCAAAATATCCTTTATTCTTTTTTTTCTATCTTTAAAATTCAACCACAGCCAACTCGTTTCGTTCCATTGGAACTGCTTCAGGGCAAAATAATTACAAATTAAGTCCAAAGTTGTCATGAATCCGACAGTCCAAATTTTGTGGGGCCTCTCTAAATAACAGAAACTATAAAGTTGCAACAATAGACCCCCTGGACAAGAACGTATCCAATGGTCTCGGATACCAGCCCACAGACCTAATTATAAACAAAACAAAATCCCAAAAATCTCCGCAAACGATGAACAGTAATAAAGTCAACAATGTAGTTGTAATTCAATGAACTAGAGCATATGGAACCTGGTATCCATTCCTATAAAGTATCGGTCCACAATCCTCCGTATCCGAATAGTACGCTAACCGTGATAAGGAAGGACGGCCACGACATTGGCTTGTCAGTATACAGTTATATATTTTGTTGGGCCAATACTGTCAATCGAATACGGAGGATTGTGGGCCGATACTTTATAGAAATGGATACCATGTTGTTTGGATTTTGTTTTGTTTATAATTAGGTCTGTGGGCCGGTATCCGAGACCATTGGATACGTTCTTGTTCAGGGGGTCTATTGTTGCAACTTCATAGTTTCTGTTATTTAGAGAGGCCGCACAAAATTGAGACTGTCGGATTCAGGACCACTTTCGACTTAATTTGTGATTATTTTGCCCTGACGAAGTTCCAATGGAACAAAATGCGTTGGCTGTGGTTGAATTTTAAAGATTGAAAAAAAAGAATAAAGGATATTTTTGGATAAATTGGAAGGTTTTTTGACTCTACTCTCTGATGCACCGTCCTTTTCTTTAAAGTTTCAAATGTTTGACAAAGTATCAAAAGGTTGTTGAAAAGTTTGGGAAGTCACTTTAAGCAAGGGAAACATAGAGCTTAACATGGCCAGTCTGTCCAATCTCAAAAGGAGCGAGCTGGGGAAGTTGTGGTGGGACAGAAGAGTCAATGCGGAAAACATGGTCAATAAGGAGGACATGGTGAAGGCCCTCAAAGCTTGGGAAGAGGCCCACACAACTCCACATCAGTTGGAGAAGGAGATACCCCAAGGTAGTGCCCTCCACCCCTTCCAGTCCATAGGTGCCCTCCAGAGCAAGAAGTGTAAGGAGCCCCAGCACCAGCAGCGATTACCTTCAAGAGGAAGTGGTAGCGCTGGAGCTATAAGAGAGAGCCCAAGCCCTGGCAAAAAGGAAGCTGGCCCTTGCGAAAAGAAAAGTCAGGCTGGCAATGAGGCCCAGATAAGATGGTGGCAGCAACAAGGAGACTGAGGTATCTGACAAGGATGCCCAACAGTTCAGATTGCCCAAGGTGATTGTCCCTAGATATTGCCCAGGGGATGACATTGACAAGTGGCTGGACTCATAGGTGAGCGCTTTCAGGATGAAGAAGGTGTTCACACAACACTGGGGGACAATACTCTGGGAGTTAGTGACAGTAGTTGGTACGGATAGACTGCTTATACTTGAGGATGAGGTAGCAGATTCCTATCCACACATAAAGGCAGTACTTGTTGAGCTCTTTGGACTAACGCCTGAGGAGTACAGGCAGAAGCTTAGGACATCACACAAGGTGGCAACACAGACCTAGTGGACGTTGTAGATGCATCAGTAAAGGCACTGGATGGTAGATTAAAAAGTAACAGGGTGGACACTTATAAAGAGCTCTACAATTTGTTGGTTACGGAGCACATTTTGTCTAATTGTCCATCAGAGAAGTTACGCAAAGCTAACTTTTTGGGCAAGATAGCAGATGAGTGGGTTCAGACAAAAGTACCCAAGAAAACCCAATGAGGGGGGGTGATCCCAAAAAGGGGGGTTAGGCTCACGGGGAGGAAAGAGGGAGATAGTGAACATACTAAAGAGGTTCCTTCAGAACCCCAAAATCCTATGATGAGGGTCAAGACCCAGCCCACCTCTAGCAAGCAGAGTAGTGGGGACCCAGGGTTAAAGAAACTCTTACTCAAGTGGTTGTTTTGACTGTCAGCAGCCAAGACACCACAGAGGGTATGCAGCCTGCTCCAAGAGAAAGGTTACCACTGGGGTGACTAATGTAGCTTTTGAGGAGGACACCTCAGATGAGGAGGTCTTAGTAGCTTTTAACTGGGAGAAGGGTGCAGATGGTAAGCTGGTGATGCAGAGGGTGGTAGTAGGCCCTTCCACCAGGTCAAGGTAAATGGGATCTCAACCACTGCCCTGATGGACACAGGTACCAGCCACACCATAGTGTTGAACTGGTTAGTGTCCCCAGACCAATTGCTGCTAGGAGAGGTACAAAGGGTAAAGGCAGGCCCAAGGCAAGGCAGTCCCCCTGTGGCCTTAGTTTCCCTAGAAGTAGGGGTTACCCTTAGCTGGCATAGGGTGGTAGTCAGCCCTGACCTCCCCCTAGACTGCCTCCTAGGCAATGACCTATTAGAGATATATTTGGAACAAGAAGGGATGGCTGCCCAGGACGCTGGAGGTTCCTTCCCCCAAGGTTAGGAGTTGTAGGCCCCAGAGGAGAGGTAATGGTAGGAAGGGGAGATCATCCTTAGGTGGAGACGCGGGGAGTGCTGGGCAACCTACACAAGTAGGGGAGGGGCCCCAGACTGGCCCTGGCAGAGTCTCTCCTGGCCCCAAATAAGTACTGGAGTGTTAGGCACCTGCTCATATTCAGTGTATCCACCCTGAACTAACAGGAGGAGTGAAGAAGGGTGCCTGGCACCGGAGGTGGTGACCCCCCCCCCCCCCCCCCAGAAAAGCAAGGCCCCAAGAATCCGCAATTGCCACTCAAAAAACCCATCCACCTGTCAGGGAAGAGCTCATAGTGTGGTTCTTTGCACTGACAACTGTAAGTAGACTCTATCGGGTGCTTGCCTTTGTGGCAGCCCTAGTCTTTGCATGGGGATCAGACCCTCTGCTTTGGAGGCAAAGTAGGCGCCTGCCCTGTTGGTCATGGTGGGGTTACTCCAGTTTTGGGTAACCTCTGCAGGTAACCTAGATGCAGCCCTGGCTAAGGTGGGGCTAGGTGAGGGTGGCACCTCGCAGTCTCAAGTAAAAGGGTGAACAAAAAGTTGGCAGCGACACAGTCCTCGCTATGGGCCAATTTAGGATGAGGCCTGTCATAGTTGAGATAGGTAAGCTCCGAAGAGGGAATGACTCTAGCAGAAGAATGTGAGGTTAAATAGGCCCCGTAATTGTTAACCAGTTTCTTACAGCCTTCTGCGCTGAATAATCAAGGAGAACTACCCAAAGTCTGGTTAAGTTCTCCTGGATGTATTAGCTGGGACGGGAGGGGTTGCATAAGGAAAGAGACATTTTGCAGGTTTGCCCCCACTTTTTGCCCCCGTTTTGACTACTGGGTACTGGTGTAATGACTCTGAAAAGACCTGAGCCTTGCTAATCAGGACTCAGTGCATGTGCCCTGAGCCTTAAAATGGTGTATGTTTAACTGGCTTGTACCCAATTGGCATAGCCTAACTTACTTGTAAGTCCCTAATTTATGGTACCAGGGGTAATCAGGGACTGTAAGTTAGTGTCCCCTCAGGGACTTCAACACTTGTCGTGCCCCTCTGAGTGGGACATGGTAAAACATGGCTCCTATTCTGCCACCACCAACTGGAAGGGTAGTTATAAACTGCTAACCCGACTTTGCCATTACATTTAAAGTAATGGCAAAGCCAAGTCCTAGCTCTTTAATAATATATGTAAGCCACCCCTAAGGCAGGCCTAACGCGCCCTCCAGTAAGGTGCTGTATATTAAGAAATGGAACATGTGTTTTTACATGTTCCAACAGTGAAAACGCTATTTTTTTTGTTTTAATGTGCAAAGGCTAGCAGTCCCATTGGTAAGGACAGAGTTACAGGCTGATATCAGAGCCACCTTAATTTCTGATTCTGACTACTAAAACTGGTACTGTAAGGTATCAAAAACAATCAGTGTATTAATGCGGATGTAATGGTTAAATCAAACTTAATGTTATTGGTAGGCAATGAGCAATTTTTAAGTTGCCTCTTTTGTTGCCGAAGGTTTCAAGTGCCTGTTTACAGTTGTACATGGGGTCTGTCCTCCAGACAGCATTCTGCCCTTCTAGGGAGACAAATGTGTGACTCCCAGGAAAGGTAACAATAGAGGTTTGCCATTGGAGGAGGTGTTACCTCCTCCAGGCAGGAAGCCACATGGGGTGTTGGCCCAAAAGGCAAGCTTTAAAGGGGAAGCCACATTTGAAGGGCAAATGACTAACACTTTTTTATTGCAGATTTATATAGCGCAAACTCGACCCAAAGGTATTGGAGAGCTTTACATGAGCACCGGTTACTTACACATTCAGGCACGGGGAGATTAAGTGATTTGCCCAGAATCACAGGATGTGGACGCGAGCCCGAGGCTCGAACCCTGTGTTTCCAGCACCAAAGTCGGCAGTCTAGCCGACGGACCACATTCTCTCCCCACTAGGGAAAGTGGCTGCTCGGTTGTCTAGGTAGAGAGGCTGCAACTAGGGACAGAGAGGAAAAACCAGATGCCAGATCATTTTTTACATAGGTGTGTAGCCCTCAGGTAGCCACACTCCATGGAGAAGTCACCAGGTAGCCAAAACCAAGGGATGGGCTACTGAGCTCTAAAGACCGAGAGAGGGGTTCTGGCATCTTGAGAGTGGGCAGAAGAGTGCACTCTGGGATAGTACAGAGTTACAGGCTGACATCTGAGCCATTTTAACCTTTGATTGTGACTACTAAAACTGGTACTGTAAGGTATTGAAAGAATCAGTGTATATTAAATCCGATGTAATGGTTAAATCAAATTTAATGTCACTGGTAGTCAATATGTAAATTTTAAGTTGCCGATTTTGTTGCCCAAGGTTTACAGTGCCCGTTTACAGTTGTATATGGGGTCTGTCCTAAAACCCAGGGATGGGCTACTAAGCTCTAAAGACCGAGAGATGGGTTCTGACATCTTGAGAGTGGGGTGAATAGTGCACTCTGTGAAAACCAGATGTTACACTTCACAGGAAGTGGTTATCAGGAGGGAGGGAACCTTGTAGCTCATTGGATATCATACATGTCCTACCCTGAGCCATTTACTAAGCATAAAAAGTACACCCCTTTGACCCAGAACTCAGATCTCAACAAGACTGGAAGAAGAACTGAAGAAGGATGGACATACTGCACGCAAGTTTCCGGGCGAAGAGAGGCTGCACCGACAGAATGCACCTGCTGTACCTCGTGGCTAGCAAAGGAGAAGGGACTGTGCCTGCAATGTGTTGCTCAACGAGACGTTGTCTCCAGAGCTCAGCCAAAGATAGAGACTCCAAGGGTCAGTAGGCTGACCTCCTGTTCGCAGCTCAGGGACACAACAGCTGAGGCGAGTTGGCAGCCCAAATACTCAAGCCACCTTTTAGTGTTGCCGTGCAGCACCAGAGACCGGGACCCGATGCTCAAAGTTGCACCCGAGTCCGCTGGACCTGGGGGAGTCATTGGAGTGCAGCTTGGTCACCCAGAAGGCAAGTTACCACTCCAGAAAGGATTTCCCTGTGACCATGATACCAGGGGACAATTAGTCCTGTGGTAACTGGACTTCTGCCAGCCTCAAGAGGGCTTCGAGGGAAGTTGCCCCTGTGGACACAACAGCATCAGCAAGCCTGTGGACACGGCGGAGTAGCTGCAGGAAGACCCCCATCAACCAAATCGCATTCACAGCATCCTAAGAAGATCTTCAGCATTTTGTAACCTTGGCATCAGGATCACTTCCATAGGAGTGTATGGCAAGGAGATAAAGTACTTCAATGCTTAATTTATTAAAAACAATAAGTGCCATTGCCCTTTTCAGGAGGCCACTGCAGCATGAACCACCCATTGCCCCTGCCAGTGCTGCTAGAGACAGTAACAACACAACTACTAACCATCATATTGCTACGAGTGTGACAATTCAGACTATTCCAGGCAGCCAAAGATATGAGAATGTTTGGTTGGCTGATCTTAGTCATTTTTAATGTACATTGAATTAATAAACAACTGCTGTAGTGCTCCTCTCTAAGTTAGACAGCGTCACCCTGTGGCAGACTGTCATAAGTGTCAGTGTTGATAATTAAGTACCGGTGTCGAGCACCAGAAACCACAGGCTTAAATTAGGTACTGAAGTGTTTGGATCTGATTGGAGACTGCTTCTTCTCTGGAGGTAATGATTGCTGAGGGACTTGCTAGTTTCCGTGACTGGCTCCCTGCCCGAGGTGGTTTTCCAAAGTAACTCTAACCGACCCCAATACAACTAGCCAAAGTTTTTGCTCAAAAACTTTGTAACTATCAAATTTGTTTAATTTGCCAATGCCTGTTCACCTTTGAGTAAAAAGTGAATTTTTACTGTACCTTGCAAAATTTATATCGACAGAACCTTTCGGTGGATGTTTTTCATTGTGGTGTTTAAGAGTACATAAAATATTCTATTTTTATAAATTGGTGTTGGATTTTGTGAGTTTCTCAGGTATTTCTTCAATTGTTTTGGTGCTGTTTAAATGCTTTACACTTATTCCTTTGAATAACCCTTGCTCAGAGCCACAGCTACCCAGGGTTGAGCTAGAGAGTTTATCAGACGAAACCTGCTGGTCCTAAATGGGTTAGTAAGTGTGTTACACGTTGAGGTCACACCACCACACCATATAATACACCCCATTTCCTCATATAAGGTACTTAATAAAAACAGGTGACAGGGTCATTTAGTTTGAGTTAGTTCCAAAGTTTAAATCTATTCAACGTAATTTTAACAAATGTCCATATCGAGCAAACACCGTAATGTCAGGTAGTTAAAACAGAGTAATAATGCTTCCTTGCAGGTATGTGTTCCTTTCCGTAAGAGCATGGGTTTCAGCAGGGTGCGATGAGCGGTCCCAAATTCTGGGCAGCAAAAAATGTAGGTGCATCAAGGATAATTTTCTGAAATTACAAAACCTACATTTTGGAAGAGTGGTGGACCTGTTTCTCCAATTTGATTGAAGGCATTTGATTGGGAGTGACAGGAACCTGGCAAGCATAATGTTACTCCTATATTCCCGACTCAATAATTCTTTCAAGTAATATTGCAAGCGTGGAGTTTCAAATGATGGCAAAGTGGGTATGTACTGTTCATGTGGTTGCAAGGGATTAGATCTGCTTCTCTTGATGTTGCTGCACCTGTTTTTTCATAGTTTGCTACAAGGCCGAATAAGATAGAGTGTTTGATCTTAACATGTCTAAGTCAGAACTCACAGAGTTTAGGGGTCCGGTCCGTTTGTTATCTGGTCCATTAAAAAACTCTTGCAGTACTGTTTTAAGTCCCAATTTTAACATGGATTAGCTGATAGTAATTTTTAAGAAGTTGAAATTTACAAACTAGATCTTGCTTTGTTAGTCCAAATTTCAGTTGAATTTGGGTCCGTCAGGTGTACTCTGGTAGCTGTAATATATGTATGTAGGTGATGCATTGCAGCTTGTCTAGGATAGAATCCATTTTAGACGGTAAGGCTTGTTGACCATACGAGATTGCTGGGATTAGGACTCAGAGAATAACACCATTTCTGCCTTCAAAAGATTCCCTCAAAAAACATACAGTTGGAATGTAATGATATCAATTACTCTGGATTCCTGGGCCAGAAATCACCAACCTGCCCCTTCCTGGGCATCAAGGTAATCTCGCTTCCCCCCCTACTGGCCCTTAGTCGAAAGTGGGAAGCAGCGTTAGCTAGGGAACTGAACGACAGCGAATGGGCTTTGGCACTAGAACATGCTAAGCGGGTCTCCTGTAACTTCCGACTAAAAACAATACAGCTGTTGTTGGCAATACAGAAAATGTACCCTACTGCTTCCTCGGACTATCCGAGATGTTCTCGTCCGGATGCTGACTTTATTCACATGTTATGGGCTTGCCCCTCCTTGAGGGTTTTTGGTCTGAGGTTACCCGGGGTCTCGCCCAGCTTACCGAATGTTCCCCTTGGGCTACCATAGAGGCCTGTCTTTTGGGCCTCTTTCCTCTTCCAAGGAAGGCAGCCCTGCTGTGCCATTTTGCGGGACTAGCCCTGATGCTCGCTAAAAGACTAGTCACACAACGTTGGAAATCCCGCACCGTTCCGCGCAAGGGTAGGTGGAGGGAAGAAATACTTAAATGGGCCACAGCTGAAAGTGAGGCGCTACAGTGTGAGGAACACAGAGGACTGAGGAAAAAGCTGATCTCCTTGGACTGGGCCTAACTGATAGAACAGTTTAGATGACCCTACATGAAGTGCTTGATTCATAACCATACCACGGAGCGCAAATATGGGTCTGTTTTTCTCCCCTGCCATTCTTCCACTTTTCTTTCCACATTCCTCTCCCCTCCTCCAGGCCCACCCCCACCTCCTTGTTCTCCCCCCCCCCCCCCCCGTGTGTCAGGACTCTTGCCCCAGCTGGCAATATTGTAGGACAGGACAGATTAGTTTGCAGCTGCAAAGTTAAGGGAATGTTTTTGAGTGGGAAATATAGTGGGAGGGATCAAACATTTAAAAATGTATTGATGCCACTTGATTGGAAGGAAGTTTGTTTGTAAGTGCAAAAAAGTCATTGTATGTTAGATTACGTATATAGTCACAAAATGTTTTCAGATATTTACGTTACCATGTGAGAACAATTATCTAATGTATGTACAATGTCAACAGAAACCCTGATGCCTAATAAAATCTGTGTTCAAAAAAAGGTAATCTCGCTTCCTTTGACATGACCGCTTTAGTCAAATAAGTCAATATTGAACACACAGTCAAGCTTCACTTCGAAACATCTGGCAATGTTCCTGTGATAGGTATAAACTACTCACTATATGCATGTACGGGCCTAGATATTCCTGTGGCTAGATTAGTTATATCAAGATTTACAACTAGGTGAAAACCAGCCTATTTACAGTCGATAGTCACTTGAATCTAGTCCAGATCTTCACAGTGATGCCTTCCCCCACATCACCCTGAACCTTTACCAAGTACCATCTTCAGTAGTAAATTTTCTGCAGTTTTATAAAGCTCGAATTCCATCCAAAAGTGTTAACTTTCTGTGAACGCCAGTTACTTTACACAAGGCCATACTCATACTTTTTTGGACACGGGTAGATTAAGTGATTTGCCCAGAAACAGAGGATTTTGAGCCAACGCCGAGACTCGAACACAGTTCCCAAGTTCCAAAGTCAGCAGCCCAGGCCGCAACGCCATATTCCAACTGCAGTATCGCCCCAAAACGTGCAGTAATCTCATGAGCACAAACTCCCGATCAGGTATATTAATTCTTTATGAACGAATTCCCCTCTTGCAGTGATCCTTTCTTCATTACCTCACCTACTCTTAAAGGAAGTCTCCCAAACGACTTTACTGTTACAATGATCCTTTCTTCTTTAACGCACCTACTTTTGAAGTAATCCTCTCTTCTAACTATCTTCTACTTAACATTTCTGGCACCGAAAGTAAGGTGGGGCGTTAGTGAACAGAAGCTTGCTGAAGATTACTGCAAGAGTCATGTTTCCTTGTAGAGCGTCTGATACAACTCACCCTTAACAGTAATGTTTCTACTATGAATCCCACCACACTTCTATTAACAGTAACCCCCCTAAAACGATCTGATTCCCAAGTAATACGTGCTGGGAAGTACCTGATAACAATAGCAGCACATTCACGCCTGAAGAGGCGTGGCAAAAGGACAGCGCCAGCCAATCACGGCACGAGCTACAATACAATTAACAGAGAAAACGGACGAAAAGTGTCAGTGTTCCTTTGTCTTGTAACAGCTATCGCCATTTCCAAAAGACAGTATGTTGCATAGTGACTACTGACACCAAACGAATAAGATAAAGTGGCACCAATTATAGTGAACACAATTGCTAAATAATTTACATAATTCACTAAATTGAGTATTGTTAATATATCACTTAAATCGTACTCTTAAAAAAAAAGCTAAAAAAAAGAACAACTAGTTTCAAAAAGTGCCTCATGGCATATCGATATGTCTGTATGTTTCGAAATAGTGACTTGATTCCCTTAAGGTAAACTGACAAAAAAAAGCGAGCACTGGCGAATGTGACAGTGCTGAAGCTACAAATTTTAAGAAAGTAAGCGCAACTTCCTTATAAAATAAGACCCAGCGAGCCCAACTCTATTAAGAACAGAGAAGAATTACATAATATTAATTAGAAATGTGAAATAATAATTAAAAATTTGCGAACATACGTGACAAGAATTTTCAATTCTATTAAGGACACGGAGGCGAGGATTATGCTTCTCAATTTTCTTTACTGAAAATTCTCAGCAGCCAATCATATAACGTAAAACAAATAAATAAACTACAATACCCATAAACACCAGTGGGTATCACGTGATGACCATAGAGAGGTCCCCTATATAAGGCATACCAGAGAATACCATATCCTCTTTCTTTGTATGAAAAAATAAACAGTTTAAGTCCAAGAATAATCAAAACACATGTTGAAGTCCGGAAACAGTAGAAAAGGCAGAACCAAATATGGAAAGAAATCCAGCAGCCAACGGGCAGGAACGAGACTGGAAAGCAGCTTCAATGGACAGCTTCTCCTGAAGAGGCGCAAACAAATCCAATAGCGAGGATGAAAGCAACTCATTTGAGATCAGAACCTGAAAGGAAAGATAAGCCGTAATACCACACTCCCAGTAAGAGGGACATAATAACAAAGGGAAGGGTATCAAAAACAATAGGAGCATAGAATGCAATATATACAGCAAAAAGCAGAAATGTAATATAATACAGTACATAATAATATAATACAGTACAGTCAAGGGTGGGATAATCCTCGCCTCCGTGTCCTTAATAGAATTGAAAATTCTTGTCACGTATGTTCGCAAATTTTTAATTCTATGTCAGGACCGGAGGCTCCGATTATGCTTGTTCAAAGCTGAGCCACCACCACAGGAGCAATATTTACAATTGGTTTATAATAAAAGGTCTTAAATGTAGAATCAGATGACCAGTCTGCTGCCTTCATAATGTCCAACAGACTGACACCTACAGAAAAAGCTTTAGATGCCATAGCACCACGAGCCGAATGAGCACCAAATTTAGAAACATCAATACCAGCTTCACCCATGAGCCAACGCACCCATCTTGCAAGGGTAGCCGGGGTCACAGGGTGAAAAGGTGTCTGTAAAGCTATCAACAATTGACCCCCCACATCAGGACGAAAACCTGCAGTACTTACTTCATAATCCCGGATACATTGTACCACACAAAGTTTAGGATTAGCAGGAAAACTGGGATAGGTGACAGAAGAGGTGTTACATTTAGTGTGTCTGGTGATGGAGAAAGTAACACCCTCCGGAGAAAAACTACGACCCGCGAGGTCAAGCGCGCGGATATCGGAGACTCGCTTACAGGACACTAGAGAAAGTAACATTGTTGACTTAGCAGAAAGTTGTTTGCGAGAGAGAAACTGATTATCTGGCCAGGCATCCAAAAAACGTAAGACAGTGGAAACATCCCAAAGCTCCGAATATTTAGAGGAAGGTGGTTTCACTATTCGAATACCCCTGAGTAATTTACCCAATAAAGGGTGTTCACCAATCGGTTTGCCATCAATTGGTACATGGCCCGCAGAAATGGCGGACCGGAAATTATTGACTGTGCGATAGGCGAGGCCGGAAGCAGCAAGGGATGCCAGAAAATTCACTACGAGGGAGACATCCGCGAAAGCGGGATCCATCTCCCGTTGAGAGCACCAATCACACCATCGTTTCCAGGCGGAGGCATAACGCTTGTGTGTGTTGGGTGACCAAGCTTCATTGACAAATCGGGCAGCGTCTCGTGAAAGGCCTGGGACTTTCCAGCGATCCCCGAAATTTGCCATGCGACCAGCAAGAGTTGGCCGGATGTTATCAGAGGATGAGGGGACTGAAGGGGGTCCAACAACAGATTTCACCGATGGGGAAGGAGGGGAACCGCACACAACATTTCCAGAAGTACCGGGAACCACGGCTGAGCTCGCCAAAGGGGAGTGACTAGAATCAACTCCGACTGATAACACTTGGTTCGGGCCAAAACCCTGGGAATCATGACAAACGGAGGAAACGCATAACATAGAGACTGAGGCCACACCTGAAGAAAAGCATCCATCGCCAGAGCTTCCGGGTCGGGACGCCAACTGAAGAATGCTGGAAGCTGCGTGTTGAGTCGGAAGGCAAAAAGATCGATCTGACAAGGACCCCATGTGCGTATCAACAACCGAAAGACTCGAGGATGAAGCCTCCAATCGCTGAAATCCCTCAGATGTCGGGAATTCCAATCGGCAACTTGGTTGCTGCACCCGGGAAGATACTCCGCCACCACAAACAGTTTGTGTTGAAGGCAAAAGTGCCAAAAATCTTTGGCAATCTCGGCCAGAAGGCGGGACCGAGTCCTGCCCAACTTGTTCACATAACGAACCGCTGACACATTGTCCATGCGGAGAAGAATGCAACAATTCGTCTGACGAGGGGAAAGGCAGCGAATCGCAAAGGAACCCGCCAGGAGTTCCAGACAATTGATGTGGAGATTTAATTCCTCCGGAGACCACCGACCGCCCATTGACACCGGGCCGCAACGGGCTCCCCAACCCCACCGACTGGCATCGGATTCGATCACCACTTCCGGTGTTGTTTAAATAGGGCTCGACCGTTCCAAGACTCCATGTGCTCTAGTCACTAAACCATCTCCCACCTCGCTTCCTCCGTGAGAGGACTCTGATCGGAATACTTGAGGCCTTTCTGGAGATGACGGATCTTGAGTCGTTGGAGCGCTCGGTAATGAAGGGGACCCGGGAAGATCGCTTGGATAGAGGAAGCTAACAAGCCGACGATCCGGGCTATTGATCTCAAGGACACAATCTGCTTGCGCAAAATCAACCTCAATTCCCTATTGATTGATCTGATCTTCTGATTGGGCAAGAGGAGTTGACAAGTAAGGGAGTCTACAAGAAAACCGAGGAACTCGACAGACTGAGACGGAATCAACACCGGTTTTTGAGGATTGACCAAGAAGCCCAGATTCTGCAATAGATCCACCGTCCAAGCCAGATGTTCCATGACTAGGGGAGGAGTCCGACCCAGGATGAGAATATCGTCCAAATAAATGATGAGGCGAACCCCGCGGGCTCGAAGAAACTCGACTACAGGCCTCAGAAGTTTCGTGAAGCACCAGGGTGCTGACGAGAGGCCGAAAGGAAGGACCTTGTACTCGTACCAAGTTCCCTGCCATTGGAATTGAAGAAAGCGACGATGAGGACTGTAAATGGGCACTGACAGATAGGCATCTTTTAGATCCAGACGTACCATCCAGTCCCCGTCTTGAAGAAGATCGCGGAGAAGATGGATTCCCTCCATCTTGAAATGACGATATACAACCCATCCATTGAAATCCTTGAGATTTAAAACAAGCCTGGATCCACCCCCCTTCTTCTGAACGAGGAAGACGTTGCTGACAAAACCGTGAGGATGACGGACCGTCCGCTCTATAGCCCCTTTGTGAAGAAGAGAATTGATTTCGCTGGAAATGAAATCTTGATCTTGAAGGTAAAAAATCAGTGGACGAGGAGGGCGGGACTGAGAGGGGGGATGAAAGAACTCTATCTTGTAACCCTGCACTGATTCCAGTATCCACGCATCCTGCGAGATTTTTTGCCAATTGTGGAGAAAAAATTGAATCCTGCCCCCCAATTGAACATTGGAAAAAAGGAATTAAGCTCACTTGAGGTGGAGGCGTCACACTAACCTCCTTGGTTGCCTCCATAGCGACCTTTCCTGTTGTTATTTCTGGAACCACGCGTGGGGTAGAAATGTCGGGGAGTCTTGAAGTTTGCCACGGGCGTTATTATACCCCCGCTGGGCGCCTTGATGATTACCTCGGCCGAACGACCGCCCCCGATGTCGTCTGGCCCGGCCAAAAACCGGGCGAAAAGCCCGCCTCAGTGAACCCTGCGCTTTATCAAGGCCACTAAATGTAGCGACGAACTTTGTCAGTTCTTTTAAAAATGGTTGCCCAAAAAGGAGACCTTGTGCTAAAGGGCCAGCCTCAGATGTAGACAATTCCGCCAACTTTGGGTCAAGTTTCAATAAAATAGAGCGACGACGCTCACAGGACATGGCACAATTAGCATTGCCCAACTGACAAATGGCTCGTTGAGCCCAGCCGATCAGATCGTCAGGATCAATAATTTGCCCAGATGCCTTAGATTTAAATCCTAAATCTAAGATTTTTGTAAGAGGACCAGTTAAATCAAGTAGTTTGTCTTGACAGGAGCGCCAAGCCCGGTCGATTCCGTTTTTGGGATCCTTAGTATATTTCTTTAAATAGGTGAGCATAGAGGGGTCCACTTCCGGAGTGTCCGCGACCTTGTCCGCTAAATCAGGTCTGGGGCATTCGGAACGCAAACGTGCACGGACATCCTGTGGAAAAGCTTGACGCAGATGGGACTGCACATACTCAGCAACCTCCGTAGAGGGAAGCCAAGACGAGGAGTTGGGATGGATAATAGCCGTGGGCTCAAAGGTAAGTAACTGCGGATGGGTGGGAGCATCCACAAAATGCTCTTTGCGTGTCTTTTTAGCTGGTGGAGGAGAAGCCTCCGGATCAGAGGGAAAATCAGAGGAGGAATTGCCATCATCTCTGAGGGGCGAACTAGAAGAAGCGTCCTTTGAAGAACAACCATAGGAATGGTCAGAGGCAAGATTTTTAGCCAATTTGGCAAAGTCTGAAGAATGTGGATTCTTAGACGGTTTGCTTGTAGAATGAGTCGAAGAACCAGGTAGCCATCCTTGTTTTAGGGCATAATTACACAAATGGCGATTTAATGGCTCAATTGCCTTGATCATGGCCGTATTTTTTTTTTTTTTTTTTTTTTTTTTTTGAAACCGTTTATTGCAGTTTGAAAAAGTTACAGGTATGGGCCTACAACCACTCGGCCGGCCGCTAGAGTGACAAAAGCATATTGCATACAGACAGTAAGAGTCTCTTGGCAGTGCAGATTAGCAAAACAGGAGAAATCAATGTTGCAGGCCGCATAGCTCCATGCCCACAGTACGGTTCCCTTTTATCAAAACAAAACAACACAAAAAAAAAAAAAAACCACACCCGCAAGGCAACCCGCGATCCAAAGTGACAGCACGTGCTCCGTAAGTGGGGGATCCCAACCAGCAGCAGAACTCTGGAGAGGGGAATGGGAATAGATCAGGGACTGGGGGACCGCGTGCCCAAGGCCGAGGGAGGGGGGCCATCTAGGGAGACGGAGCAGGCGAGGCAGCCGGTAGCAGTGGCGGCTCACAAATACCCCCGCGGTAGGCGTTCCAGGGGCCCCAGATTTTCACCCGATCATGGCCTTATTGACAGAGTGCTGGACTCCCGCATCAAGAGCCTCTACGAGCTCATGCTCCAATGACCCCGAAGGGTCCTCCTCATAATATTCCTCCTCATAATAATAATCAGACATTGTCACTGGAGAAGCGACAGATATACCCACCGGAGGATAATGAAGGAGCAATAATCACTGTCTTGCGCAAAAACAGAGGAGCTTGAAACAACGAGGCGCAGTCAGTGAATAAATAAGGGGGAGTGGTAACCCAAAGCAAGCCACAGTAGTACAAAAATGTGTGAAACACTGTGTACAGTAATAAATTGAATGTGGAGGGAGGGCTTGCCTGATTATCCACTCTAGGCAGAGCCTATGCACAAGTTTACAGCCCAAGGCACAACACAATAAGCCTGAGCGTCAGTGGAGGTCTGGCAGCAATTGGTGGGTAAAGGGCAAAGAAAGCGCTGCCCCTGCGCTCTGAATGAATCCAAGAGGCTTGTGAGGCTAAAACCGGCAAAAATCGCCGTTTTCGGATTCAAAATGACTCCCGCGCATGCGCGGAACGGCCCGAGAATTGCACCAGAAAGAGGACTACGCGTCCTAAGGACGCGCGTCCTCCCCTCCGTCTCCCGCTCCACAAAAAGAGAAACGCGCTCCCAATGCTGCAAAAGTAACGATAAGAGCGCGTCAGGGAGAATGCACACAATGCGACTGAAACTAATGGCTAAACACCCTGAAATGAAATAGCGCGTGTGGCGCGTATGCAAGGCAAGCAAGCGAACACTAACAACCTGAAAGCATGCGCATACAAGAACAGAATAATATAGCGCAATAAACAGAGATAAACAAGTAATGCACTTAACTGGCTGCGGAGCAGCAAAGAAAGAGGATATGGTATTCTCTGGTATGCCTTATATAGGGGACCTCTCTATGGTCATCACGTGATACCCACTGGTGTTTATGGGTATTGTAGTTTATTTATTTGTTTTACGTTATATGATTGGCTGCTGAGAATTTTCAGTAAAGAAAATTGAGAAGCATAATCGCAGCCTCCGGTCCTGACATAGAAATAATATATTTGCTGCTGCTGCTGCTGTGGAACCTATATGGTCAATGCATGCAGCATAAAGGACTAGCAGACACATAGTTACCTGCCAACTGGAAGAACAATCTCATAGGATGCCTCATCAGGGGCAGGAAGCGCTATATAAATGCAATTCTATGTCAGAACCGGAAGCTCTGATTATGCTTCTCATTTTCTTTACTGAAACTTCTCAGCAGCCAATAAGATAAAAGTAAAACAAATAAACACTATAATACTCATGATCACTTACTGGGTATCACATGACAACCATAGAGTAATCCCTATATAAAGAGTACAAGAGAATACCATATTGTCTTTCTTTGCTGCTCCGCAGCCAGTTAAGTGTTTTTACCTCTTGCTTATTTGCATTGCCTCTGTTGGTACCATATTATTTCATAACGTGTTTCTAGTACTGTTGCGCTTGCCTTTGATCTGTGTTACATTGTATTGCTTTGCTCTGTGTCCGATTGTGTCATTTTTCCCCTCCGCGTTTCCTTGCAGCTTAGCGCAGCTGACGGGGCGTCCCTTTCAGCCTGCTCGGATCGTGTGTTGGATTCTCGGCGCACAACCGACAAACTGTTTCTGCCTACCTTTTTCTCATGTCCCTGTCGGTGCATGGTCTTACTGAGGCTGTCGCTTTCCCGCTGTGTCTTTGGGAGCGTTTTATCTTCCCCGGTTCAGGCGCTTGCCACCCGCGCTTTCCTTTTGTGGAGTGGGAGTGCAGGGGTGTGAGGACGTGCATCGCTTCGACACGCAGTCCTCTTTCTCGTTTCACAGGCGGCTCATATCGCGCATGCGCGGCAGCCATTTTCCCGTTTTTTTCTTTCTCAACCGGGTTTGAAGGAGTGCGGGAGCAGCGCTGAACTTGCTCTACACCCACTTGCCTGTGCCAGACCCCAGTGATGCCCGTTTTCATATTTAGGGAATTGGGCTGTATAACAATTGCATAGGCATTGCCTAGAATGGTCTTTCTTGGGAAACCCTCCCTCCACGCTTTATTTCATTGGCACGCGCTGTTAATCTTTCAGTGTCTCATGCATTGGCTTGTCTGGGGTTCGCCACTCCCCCTTACTGACTTGTTCTATTTCTGGTTGCACTTTCTATAGTGTTTCAGCGCACAAAATCTCCTCCAGTGGGTATAAGTATCACTTTATTGTGTCAACATGTCGGATTTTTATTTTGATGTGGAGTATCTTGATGAAGGACCCTCTGGGTCACTGGAGCAGGAGCTTGTTGAAGCTCTTGATGTGGGGGTTCAACAGTCCATTAACAAAGCCCTGGTCCGGGCTATTGAACCTTTGAAACTGATAGAGCGCTTTTAGCACTCTATTTTGTATGGGTGCGTTATAGTCATAATTGTCATGCACCTAGATATTCATATATAGTTTGCAGTGTTTTGTAATCATGAAGATGTATTCAATAGACTCATTTACACATTTACTGTAGCGCCACGTTATAAAATGACCATGTATGTATCATCATGCCTGCGTATACAAAAGGCAGGACAACTTATATCCATATAATGTAATCATTTTTGTTTAACTTGCCCGATTTCCTAGACCAAAGGCTGTACTTGTTTTGCACCTCCTTGGCCTCTCGAGAATTAAATGATGAAATGCATGTTGTTTTCAAGAAATAGCAGTGTGCTCATCCTACTGCAGGTATTGGAAAGCCAACTCATTATTTTCAGAAGGGAGAAGATACAAGGAATGCTTTGAAGACAGAAGGAAGCAAGAAGGGAGGATATCTTTCGAGTCTGACTGTCCTGAGAACCAAGGCCTCTGCACCACACAAAGCCTTCTTAATTAAAAGGCGTGAAAAAGTTGCAATGGAAATTGTGAGAACTAGGGGTCTCTAGTTGGCAGAGGTAGGTACCTCTGACCAAATAGGGACCCTTGCTTCTAAGTCAGGGAAAGGGGATTACACTACTGGATAACCCCTGCTCACCCCCTTGGTAGCTTGGCACAAGCAGACAGGCTTATCTCTGAGGCAGTGTGTTAAGCATTTGTGAACACATACAGTAATACAGTGAAAACACTACAGATGGACACCACACAGGTTTTATAAAAATAAGTATTCTTTATATAGACTTAACACAAGACCACAAGCGACAAAAATCCACAATACTGTACTCAAAATTGACTTAAAGATGGTAGAATTAGCTTAGTTCATGTTGTTGGTAAATGCGACACAGTTCTCACAAAAGTACCTGGATGCGTAATACAAAATAAACAAAAGGCTCGCAGCGTTGGAGATGCGTAGGTTCCTTGCTTCGGGGGAGACGATGCGTCGCGCCTCAATGCTTGCGCAGAGTAGGGGATGCGTCTTGATCCTTACTGGAAAGGAGGTGATGCGTAGGTTCTCGTGCTGCAGCCCGGTTGTGATGCGGCAAGATGGCGCCGCGATGCGATAATCCGGTGCGATGCGATAAGATGGCGCGCTTGATGCGACGACGTTGAGACGATGCGACACGCCCTGACAGCCTTGCGACAACTCTGTACTTTGGAGCCGTGACAGGACCTGCAACACGCTTCTCCCATGATGCGACAGCAACTCTCACTGTTGCAACGCGCTTCTCCGGTGATGCGACAGCAGACAGCTGCGACTAAGGCACGCTTCTGGGAGATGCGGCGGCGGCACGCTTCTCCGGCGATGCAATGACTACAGCTGCGGCGGCGACCCACTTCTTCTCGTTGCGTCGCGCTTCCAGCTCCCAGCGACACGCAGGCTTCTGCAGATAGAATTCCCAGCAAGGAAATTCAGAGGGGAGCTGGTGGTGAAGTCTGTTGTCCCTGAGACTTCAGCAGGAGGCAAGCACAAGTTCAAGCCCTTGGAGGAATATTCTGCAAGATGATGAAAGTTCTGTATAAGTTCCTTCTCCTCTCCTTGGCAATGAAGACACCACTGCAGGCTAACCCAACAACACAACACACTGGCAGGGGGGCAGTCCAACTCCTACAACTTCCTTTGGTTCTTCTACTTGGCAGAGGTTTCTTCTTGTTGTTCCAGAAGTGATCTAAAGTCTTGGGGTTTGGGTCCCCATATTTATACTACTTTCTTCTTTGTTCTCTGAAGGCAGAGATGCCTTTGCCTAGTCCAAACCAGTTCTGGTCAGTCCTGGAGCACTTTGTTTACCTGACTCCTTCTTTCCTTTCAGAGTGCAGGGCAGAGACATCACACACACCACAGGAGGTGCAGCCAGCATTGTGGAGGGAAGGCACAGCCCTATTCAGGTCCCAGGTGCAACTCCTCCCACCCATCTACATGCAGATCTTCCTATTCAGCCCTGTGCTGACTCACCCTATCCCCTGGAATCCCCAGCCCCTGTCACTCACAGAACCAGACACACAATACACAACCTAGCAGAGGCAGGCTTGGACAGTTAAGCAAGAAAATACCTACTTTCTAAAAGTGGTATTTTCAAACACAGAATGTTAAAACCAACTTTTCTAAAAGATGTATTTTATCATTCTGAGTTCATGCATATTAATTTCGAATTTCTACCATGTGCCCTGAGTTATGTTAGGATTATAAAATGTAATAATCAAACTGCCCATTCTAGCCTATGGGGAACAGGTAGCCTTGCAATATTGAAAAACGAAAATGGCTGTAATTCACTATTAGGACATGCCACACACACCAGGGCATGTTCTACCTTATACTTACAATGCACCCTGCCCTTGGGCCTACCATAGGGGTGTCTGATATGAAGATAAGGGAAGGTTTAAAGACTGGCAAGTGGGTGCACCTGGTCAGTCAGCATGGCAGTACCAGACTGCACATAGGCTCTGCAATGGCAGACCTGAGACACACTTTACAAGCTGCTTCTGTGGGTGGCACAACCAGTGCTGCAAGCTCACCAGCAGCATTTGATTTACAAGCCCTGGGCACACATGGTGCACTGTACTAGGGTCTGATAAGTAAATCAAATAACCCAATCATGGAGTCACTAATCAATACATCAATTTAACATAGGGAGCGCTTGCACTGTGCACTGAATAGCAGTGGCACAGTGCCCAAAACATCTAAACCAGCAAAACATATCAAAAACAGAGGAGGCAATCAGAAACTATCATTTGCAATGCAATAGGTCTCACATTTGCAAGAGTTTAAGCTATTGGCATTGTAAATGACAATGCCTTTTATTTATTTGATAATTAACACATAAATAAAAGGCATTGTCATTTACAATGCCAATAGCTCAAACTCTTGTAAATGCGAGACCTATTCAAAGAAGCGGCCGACATTGTCCCGGCTGCTCGGAAAATAGGTACGGTAGCTGTCTATACAATCAGTGGGTCTAGGTCCATACTCCACTGTAAAATGGCCGACTCCTTTCCACACCACAGAGGGTGGTTGCGGTAGTCCCTTGTCTCTTTTTTGAGCGTTTGTTTAATAGGGTTCCGGATACACTCTGTGTACACGGAGCTGAGGCAGGACAGCTCAGTTGGAAGGACGACACTCGGTCCGGAGTTTAACAGAATAACCTAGAAGGTAAGATTAGCAAGGATTTGTAGGCGCGCGTGGCCCGCACTTTGGTTAAGACTTCCTCTCGTTTTCCCGCGCTGTCCTTGTTTTTTAGTTTGCACACCACGAGGGATGCAACGCCACATTATTGACCAGTTTGGAGCTTATTGATTTGTACTCCTCGTATTGCAGCAGTGCACCCTATCTTTGGAGATACGGTAGTTACCGTTTAGGATTAAAGATGTAACGCAGAAGGTAAGATCAGCTGTCACGTAGACACGTGTTAATAAGACTCAGTACTGATTCCGTATTTATTGTTGAGCTATGGGTAGTCAGTTGTATACTTCTTCTCACCATAGCGGCCACACCGAGATTGATGCTCCGCCCTTCTTGTAGACTTGACGTTAGCAGAGTCCTTACCTCTTCTAGCCCTGGCAGATCAGTGTGACCCTTATGGGCGGTAAGGTATAATTTTTGGATTTCCTTCCTCCTCCGTTACAAGTGAGACACATGCGAGCCTGAGTGATTTGATTTCAAGATAGTTTTCCTCCGTCATAATCTTGCATCGCACAGCATGGAGGTTTATTTTCACAATATGTTTGCTGAGATGGATACCATAAAAAGGTCGTTTCTGCTCCTATTCACGAGTATAACGCGCTCCTGACCGATTTAAAACAGCTACATAGAGATGGCGTTGGGCATCATAGACAGGGATGCATAATGTGTGATATGGGCACACTTATATGCACGTAGAAATTGAGATCATTTTATTCCTACGTTTCTAGAAATGTGCACCACTCTCTCGGTGACTTTTTGTGGTGGTGGACCTATCTATATGTTTCACAGGGAAAGAGACCTGTATATAAACCGGCAAGGATAATTATGTAGTCATTTTTCGGTTTGTATATGTTATTGGAGCTCATTTTTTGTTTTTTGTAGAATGCTGCTGTTGCTTTTGTCCTGAAGAAGCCGTAAGAAATATACCGGCTGAAACGCGACCGCGTCGACAGTTGTTTTATAGAAGGATCACAAATTTATTGAATTGCTTATGGATGTTACAATCTTACATTGCCCCCCCATGAATAATTTGGAAAATGATGTTCCTATATGCAATGTTCGAATCTTCTAGGTAGTTCACACTATTTAAAGGTGGCTCCACAATAAGAAAAATTTCCCGGTGAACAGTAGCCTTAGTTTGTGTTTTTTAGCCGTCGAGGTGTTAAGTGTAAATATATGTTTTTTGCATATGCTCAATGACAAAATGTTCAAATAACGAAAATGCGAATTTTGACGCAGATGACAGGATAATTAAAGGTATCCGTGTCCAAAAATATTTGTGTATCTTTTCCTCCTTACCAATTGTTTAAATATTGTGTTTCAGATACCCAGGTAAAAGGGAGGGTGATTGATGGGTATACCCCTAACCAATATAACTGCATTTTTACACTTTTTCAAGTGTGAGGGCTTTAGTTTAAATGCAGTGAATATACTTGGTGCAAAAATACAAGTAATGAATGAGCAATATATAATTACATATATGGTATAAAGTTTTGTGAGTTTTGTGTATTCTTTTGATTTTGTGATTGCACATTAAAGGGTTGGCTATTGAGATCCCCCTTGGGGTTATGGCACTTCCCCACATGGTGAGTTTCTCAGATGATGAGATTAACAAATTGATAGAGATTCCCTCGTTATTAGGAGGACAGATAAGTGACTCCACAAATATCACTACCGACAAAGGAGAAAAATTAATACAACTCAGAAAGAAAAACACCAGGACACAACTTCATGCACAGGTCCTACTTGAATATCTCAAATCTAACACCATTCCAGTAGGCCTGCAGGTTAAAAATATCCCAATTATTTTTGTAAATGATAAAACCTATCTCTTGGATTTCAGTGGAGTCGGCACTAAGTGTTCCAGAGATTGGCTGGTTTTATCTATTCACACAGCACTAAGAATTAGCGAAGAAGAACTAAAAGAAATTCGTAAGTTAGAGGAAGAAATCAGTGGTGACAGTACGATTCAGGACGCCAAGGTACTCCTGGAGTCTATTGAAAAAACACTTGTGGACTTTAAAAATCAAACCACGAGTGCTAAAACCGCAAAAGTTACTAGAGATGTTAAAGGATTTGACAACCTTACAGTTTACCCTTACCTCAAAGAAGACTTCTACAAAAATAATAACCCCAGCACTCTGAATCTACAATACAGAACACGATCACGATCCAGATTCATCACTTTCTCCGACTCTTCCTCAGATTCAGATCAGGGAACCGGTCCGTACCCTCCCCCATATCTCCAACACAATCAATATCCACGTGCACCCCCTCCTTTTTTAGGCAGAGGCAGGGGGAGAGGATACAGAAGCAACTGGCGAGGCCAACAAATATGGCAACCCCCAGTTCCCCAACAAATTCAAGAACAGAATTACTTACGGACCAGACAAAGAGCCTATCGGAGATAGATTCTTCATTACCCACTACTCCTGGAACTATGCATGAAGCAATACCCATTTACAACCTGTCCAAACATCATTTACCGGAAACTGAGATTCAAATGCTCAACAAAGGGTTGTCATTTGTTCCACATACTATACAAAATCCAATCGACACCAAAAAAGAGGTCCTTCAGTTCCTCCGCAAAGTAAGACTAAGAGTCTTCTTCTCGGAGTTTAATGAAGTCTCCGAGAGGAATATTAGTGGTCTACGAAACAAATCGACTTTTTGCCCTGAAAATGCAGCCATGCCTGAACAAATTCTTATGTTCGAAAATCAAATACTTAGGGAGCTTGATGGTCTGCATTCTAAAAGAACTTTTTTTAAACCCAATTTCTCTAAAGATGAACGAAAAGCACTCACAGACTTGACTAATAATCCCCTTGTGGTTGTAAAACCCGCCGATAAAGGCGGGGGAATCGTCCTATGGGATGCAGGAAATTATGATGAGGAAATCATCAAACAACTAAGTAACCAATCACATTACCGGCCTTTGACAAACAATCCCACAGCAAGACTAAAGGCAGAAATATTACACTTAACTAATGCAGCACTTGAAAACGGGTTCCTTTGCAAAAAGGAATTCGAATTCCTAAATGTTACAACTCAAAAAGTTCCAACTCTATATGTCTTGCCCAAGATACATAAAGACGCCACTAAACCACCAGGGAGGCCAATTATTTCAGCCTGTGGGTCCATTTTGGAACCCTTGGCTAAACATGTGGATCATTTTTTGAAACCATGGTCCCGGAGACAAAAGCATACATACGTGACACAATGGACTTTATTGCCAAGATTGAGGGTTCGATGTTTGACGGTAACCATAACCTTCTGGTTACCTTCGACATCGAAAGCCTCTATACAAACATTCCTCAAGATGAGGCTCTCTTGATTATGACGGTGGTTTTAAACAACAGACCCAGACCACACCAAGTTCCGACTGATTTCTTAATTGCCTTAGCCAAAATATGTCTCAAAAATAACTTCTTCAATTTCAAAGAAGACCTATTCCTACAGGTAAAAGGTGTAGCAATGGGTTGTAGCTTCGCCCCTGAGATAGCGAATTTGGTTATGGATCACTTTGAGACCCGGTTTATCTTTGATGAATCTGGTCCATACTTCACCCACCTGGGAAGATGGGTGAGATTCATCGACGATATATTCTTGATATGGAATGGAGATGTAGAAGAGCTGGAAGCATTCCATAATTGGTTGAATACACGAACACAAGATCTTAAATTCACTAAAAATGTAAGTGACAACCAAGTCAACTTTCTGGACGTGTGGATAAGAAACAATGAAGGTGTTCTACAAGTGAGTCTTTTTACTAAACCTACCGATAGAAACACTCTATTGGCATACAACTCAGGACATCCTAGACACCTGAAGGACAATTTACCCTACGGGCAATTTCTTAGAATTCGCCGTAATTGTTCTAACAAAAATGATTTCTTTGACAATGCTGCAATCCTGAAGACTAAGCTTTGCAATAGGGGATACCCTAAGAAATTAGTCAGAAATTCCCTTAAACGAGCGTGGTTCACACCGCGAGAAACCTTACTGGTACCAAAAAACAAAGTCAAGGAAGATCTACTCACTTGTGTGCTAACATACAACCCGAAAGCCAACAAAGTGAGACAAATCATCCAGAGAAATTGGCGATTGGTTGAGCACCTTGATCTAGGTACACCTTTGTTCGCCTTTCAGAAAGGAAAGAATCTAAGGGAACACTTAGTCAAAGCATCTAGACCGTCATCATCTAAAGATGTAAGAGCTATGATGGGTCTACCACCAGTACAGGGACATTTTAGATGCCAGAGCTGCGTTGTATGCCCACAGACAAGTGACTCTAAATTCACAATCATTGGAGACAAAAAGCATGTGCAACAGAGTTTCTCAAATTGTAATTCAAAGAACGTGATTTATTCAATCGAATGCCATGTAAAAAAACTTACATTGGCCAAACAACTCAAGCAGTCAAATCCCGAATTCAGCAACATAAATCACGGATAAGGTGTAAAATTCTGGGTGCTCCTTTGGTCCAGCATTTCCTGGAACTGGGACACCAAGAAGATGAATTGAGGTGGATTGTCCTTACGGTCATGCGACCGATGAATAAAGTTTTATTACAGAATACACTCAACCGCCTTGAAGCACGTCTAATTGAGAAATATCGCACAGCTAGTGATGGGTTAAACGACAAAGACGAAATATGGGCATTGATACAATAATATCTAAACAATTAAAGAATTGTTCACTTTTAACCTGGTAGGGTGACCCGATTTAGTCAACCTATATATGTGCACTCTTTATGTAAATATGTAACTGTGTAATACTGATTTTTTTATATGCTCCTTTAAGAATGTAAGCCGCAATGTCTACCAGTTCTCTAACTCTGTTCCTCACACATATATGGTGTAATGGTGGTGGTTAATCGATCTGATTCATTTTCTTTTATTTATAATTCATTGACTTTATTCATAACATTCGTCTTCTTTTAGTATGTCTGCCAGCCCAACAAAAAACTCCACAAATTAACGATCGTTCTTTTGTGTGAAGTTTACTGTTATCTTTAAGCTTTTGAAGCCTTGATAAAAAATGTTTTCCCCCTGTTCTGTAGTGCAAGTCATTTATGATTAAAACGCACTATATATTGCCTGACCCCAACGAACACAGCCCCGGCCCATAGGTACGGTAGCTGTCTATACAATCAGTGGGTCTAGGTCCATACTCCACTGTAAAATGGCCGACTCCTTTCCACACCACAGAGGGTGGTTGCGGTAGTCCCTTGTCTCTTTTTTGAGCGTTTGTTTAATAGGGTTCCGGATACACTCTGTGTACACGGAGCTGAGGCAGGACAGCTCAGTTGGAAGGACGACACTCGGTCCGGAGTTTAACAGAATAACCTAGAAGGTAAGATTAGCAAGGATTTGTAGGCGCGCGTGGCCCGCACTTTGGTTAAGACTTCCTCTCGTTTTCCCGCGCTGTCCTTGTTTTTTAGTTTGCACACCACGAGGGATGCAACGCCACATTATTGACCAGTTTGGAGCTTATTGATTTGTACTCCTCGTATTGCAGCAGTACACCCTATCTTTAGAGATACGGTAGTTACCGTTTAGGATTAAAGATATAACGCAGAAGGTAAGATCAGCTGTCACGTAGACACGTGTTAATAAGACTTAAGACTGATTCCGTATTTATTGTTGAGCTATGGGTAGTCAGTTGTATACTTCTTCTCACCATAGCGGCCACACCGAGATTGATGCTCCGCCCTTCTTGTAGACTTGGCGTTAGCAGAGTCCTTACCTCTTCTAGCCCTGGCAGATCAGTGTGACCCTTATGGGCGGTAAGGTATAATTTTTGGATTTCCTTCCTCCTCCGTTACAAGTGAGACACATGCGAGCCTGAGTGATTTGATTTCAAGATAGTTTTCCTCCGTCATAATCTTGCATCGCACAGCATGGAGGTTTATTTTCACAATATGTTTGCTGAGATGGATACCATAAAAAGGTCGTTGCCGCTCCTATTCACGAGTATAACGCGCTCCTGACCGATTTAAAACAGCTACATAGAGATGGCGTTGGGCATCATAGACAGGGATGCAGAATGTGTGATATGGGCGCACTTATATGCACGTAGAAATTGAGATCATTTTATTCCTACGTTTCTAGAAATGTGCACCACTCTCTCGGTGACTTTTTGTGGTGGTGGACCTATCTATATGTTTCACAGGGAAAGAGACCTGTATATAAACCGGCAAGGATAATTATGTAGTTATTTTTCGGTTTGTATATGTTATTGGAGCTCATTTTTTGTTTTTTGTAGAATGCTGCTGTTGCTTTTGTCCTGAAGAAGCCGTAAGAAATATACCGGCTGAAACGCGACCGCGTCGACAGTTGTTTTATAGAAGGATCACAAATTTATTGAATTGCTTATGGATGTTACAATCTTACATTGCCCCCCCATGAATAATTTGGAAAATGATGTTCCTATATGCAATGTTCGAACCTTCTAGGTAGTTCACACTATTTAAAGGTGGCTCCACAATAAGAAAAATTTCCCGGTGAACAGTAGCCTTAGTTTGTTTTTTTAGCCGTCGAGGTGTTAAGTGTAAATATATGTTTTTTGTATATGCTCAATGACAAAATGTTCAAATAACGAAAATGCGAATTTTGACGCAGATGACAGGATAATTAAAGGTATCCGTATCCAAAAATATTTGTGTATCTTTTCCTCCTTACCAATTGTTTAAATATTGTGTTTCAGATACCCAGGTAAAAGGGAGGGTGATTGATGGGTATACCCCTAACCAATATAACTGCTCGGAAAATGAAAGCACGCATGGCGTGCCTGCAGTAGGAGAAACTCATTCAAGAAAATAGTGCTTACAGACAAAAAAAGACTCACTGTGTAACAACCGCAGCAAAAGGGTCAGTCCTCATGGGAGGGTACAAATGAAGACAAGGCTGTACTAAGGAGGGACTAACAAGCCTATTAACGAATCAGAAGCCTGTATTTACGAAGGGCAATGACACAAGCCAATGACAAATATGAGCGGAGAGTAGGCAGGGCTTCAATTCCATACTCCAATACATCGTCTCGTAGAGCGGCGCATGTGCGCTGACTCTAGGCTCGACCTAAAAATATATAGAGAACAATCTGCAAAGGTCCTTCCAGCGCAGTATGGATGCACAATAGGCAACATGTAGACATGTTCACAGCTGCTGCCTAGGGAGTGGCTCAGGGGGGCACTTTGGCTCATGGCTCCACATCCCTTCTCCTTGCATCTGTATGAAACCTACCAATAAAAGATTTCTGAACATTTTTTCCCGCAACTCTTTAAAAAAAAAAAAAAGCATTGGCAACACCAATAGGTTTGACTTGCACTCAGAATCCTGAGGAGAACATTTAAAAGCAGTCTACTGCAGTGGAAAACAAATGTAGGCAAAGCAAACAGGTTTCGCCTTTATAATGAGTGCGGATCTTTTGGCTGTCCCAATGTTTGACTGAAAAGTACTATTTAAAAAAAAAGGTAAATCCTGGAGAAAAAGCAAGCATATGTTATAGTATCTCAAAACTGTACATAGAATCCAATTTTAATAAGTGGCATGGTCTACTTTTCAAATACTTTTCACTCTGGAAACTCTAAACAGAATTGAAAAAAAAACAGGAAGCGTCAGATTGTATAGGGAAATGCTTGTCAAGGCCAATCTACTATTCACAGGATTCAACCAGTTGGTCCTCTGCAATAGCCCAGTGAACATATTTGTGGCCCTCCAGGAGAAGTGTCATGCTGAGTACACTTTCTTCAGGCAACAGCTGAGTGTGTGCAGTACATGGCCGGTTCTTCCCCCCAGCACCTTTAAAGCCTTTGTGTGCCAAAGCTTGTGTTTTCAAACAATGTGTGGAATGCAGGTAATAAAACAAACAACAAACTTTAAAGTCTGTTCTTGAGCCAGACAGCAGAAAGAATATCTCTGATGCTGTGCTTTCTAAGACAAGTTTGGAGGGGTGGGAAGCAAGACAGCACGGGGAGAGGTGTGGATTTGAGGGAGGTGGTTCAGCACACGATGGAGAGAGCTTGAAAATGCATACACGCTTGTGAAGTGTTGACAAAAGACAAAAAATAGATACTGAGTCCTCTAAATGGAAGCGGTGGAAGGATGCCAAATGTAAACATCACCCGAAGCTAGGTACACTGCAGGGGGAGTCAGCATTCTAGCATATTGGCGACTGGGCTTTCATGGTGGGGGCAGGGACAGGAAGTAAGGGCACAGAAGTACGGCTGAGGACTTCGACCCACATGTCGGATGATAGCTTTAGTAGGAGCAGGCCCTATGCCTGGATTTACTAGGGTTTGCAGGAAAAAAAGTAACCTACTCAAGCACCGGCTCCTGTCAGTCACTGTGCACCCGCTCAATCCCCAGGGCTGGCGGGAACATATCACAAGTCAGCTAACTAAATGGACCACAAAGAGGCTCTGGGAAGGTACACACAGAAACAGAGGAAGGCAAACCATCAAACAGCAAGCAGTCTCTCAACCAGACAGCTTGCGCTATCTGGGAGGAGAGAAATACAAGCAATTACAGTAATTATACAACTGATGTATTTCGAGAGAAATAATTTAAACGTGCTATGAATCAGTGTACTTTTGAGATGTAAAAAAGTCTCATGCTCTGCAAAGTAGCCACTTATATGAGGATGAAAGAAGCTTTAAACAACCAATAGGATTGAGTGATCGAGTAATACTACTCTCGATAGGGCAAACCTCACTCTATTTTACAGACGTGGTAACACTGCATGGTTACAAAATTAAATCACCAGGTAATTGAAAACTCCCATCGGCCAGAAAGAGAGACCCAGGAAACAGCCAAAAACACAGACTACAAATACACAGGGGACGTCCCCAGCACCCATGAGAAATCCCCATCCACTGTAATGGAGATCCTCAGCAACACCCCTCCCCCCACCCCCTCGCATTAACCACACTGCCAGTAGGAGACCACTACCTTCTGCAAAATCCTTTCCCCCAACACACTCCAGAACCCCAACTCAAGAAACCCCCCCACAACCCTGTGGGAAGTTCCATCACTGTTGAAAGGGTGAACCCAACTGACCCTCTAAATCCACTGACCCCTACCAACCATACCTATGAGACCCCAGAGTCCAGCTGAAGGAAGACCACCATCAGCCCACAGGGGCAATCTATTAGCTGAATTGCCACCCAGGAAACCCACGAGCGTCCACGGTAGCTCCTCCGTCCTGTGCTCACACACAGGAAGATGCACTATTGTACCCTGGGGGGCAAAGGGGGGTATCTAACGCAACCCCTGGAAGCCTGTGCTGCATTACTAACCGGTATCAACTTAAAGCTAAGGAAAATGGAATGCTGCACTGCTCTCTCCAGCGCCAACAGCCACCACACTGTGCCCACTGCACCAACAGGTAAACCCCCCACAGCGAGACACTACCCACAGAACAATCCTTAAAGAAATGTTATCGCGCAACAGGTTACAGCAAGGGAAGCTGTGCGGGCACTGCATTAACCTCACCCGCCTGCTTCCAGACCAATCAGTGGTGATACAACATCCCCGGTCCCAATGTGGTGCCTCTGGGTACCTAAGAAGCGGCTCTGCCGCGCAGCATACCTCGCCTACCCCTGTGCTGTCTCATCCGGACCCGCCCTTCACAAGTTTGCTCGGTCCGTCGTAACACCGCTGCCTCCAGCACTCGAACCGCATGCTCTGCCAGTCCCTCAGCCCGTGCACGACGCCGCTCACCGACTGCTGTGCGCAGGCGCACACGGAGGACATCCAGCGCGTGCCTGCTGCCCGTGGTCCTCCACGCAGTGAAAACACAAATTCCAATCCCTGGGAGTGTGCGTCCTTTCCACCGCCGTCTGCCCCGGGGATCGCGCGCTGTAACCACGCCCCTGCCCTTAGACCACAGCTACGAGAGGCGGGACAACGAGGGGAGTAGACGAGCAGTGTAGATCGCTGTACCCGCTCGTTGGCTGCTAAACAGAGAGGTGGCTATTTCAGAGAAGTGGTATGCTGGGAATCCCTCTTGGTGACAAACGAAACAAGCAGTACAGGAAGTCTGGTGGGAGCCCACCCTGCCTTCGTGAATGCCGCATGGTGCGGCCAAAGCAGGATTTCAGGTGAGGCTCCTGTGAGCAAGACAGCTGAAGACGCGAGACCAGCCAGGGAGCAGCGCAGAGTCCCCACAAGAGCCGGTGAGTGGGGTGAGGCATGCTGGACATGGTAAGCACGCCGCGCCTGGACAGGAGATGTGCACGCATATGGTGCGAGCAGGAGTTATAACGCTGCGACCCGTACGCGTGCACATCTCCTGTCTGTTAAGCTTCGGCACAGACAGTCGATGTGCACGCGTACGGCTTGCGGCGTTATTACAACTCCTGCTCGCACCATACGCGTGCACATCTCCTGTCCAGGACTTGCCGTACGCGTGCACCTGTCCTGTCCCGCATCACAAAGAAAGTCGGCAACAATAGATCTCGCCTACGCGAGCAGCGCATGGCGCTGCAGCACTAGGCGAGACCTAAAAAAGGAAGGGAGACTCATGCCAATAGTACCAGGTCTAACATGTGTCCCCTCCAGCTGAAATGTGGGCAGAACTACCCTTCCCCTTGAGAGTTCTGTTCACTAAGGCCGAAAAATTTGGACAGACCATCAGCATTGGCGTGTTCTGTATCAGAGCGGTGTTCTACCGTAAAGTCCATCCCCTGTAGGGAAATAGACCACCTCAACAACTTCGGGTTCTCACCCCTCATCTGCATCAACCATCTGAGGGGCCTGTGGTCTGCCTGAACCCTTAAGTGAGTCCCAAACAGGTATGGTCTCAACTTTTTCTGTGCCCAGACCACAGCAAATGCCAAACGCTCAATTGCACTCCACCTCTGTTCCTGTGGAAGTAGCCTCCTACTGATGAAGGCTACAGGTTGGTCTAGGCCCTCCTCATTAATCTGTGATGGAACAGCACCCACACCATGCTCTGAAGCGTCTGTTTGAACAATGAATTCTTTTGAGAAGTTGGGCGACTGAAGCACGGGTGCTGTTCACATGGCAGTCTTCAGGGCGTCAAAAGCCTTCTGACAGGTGTCAGTCCAGTTCACTTTCTTGGGCTGCTTCCTGGAAGTCAACTCAGTCAAGGGTGCAACAATGATGCCATACTCCTTGACAAACCTCCTGTATATTACCCCGTGAGTCCTAAAAAGGCTCTCACCAGTGTCTGAGTCCTTGGGGGTTCCAATGCCAGGATGGTATCAATCTTGGGTTGCAGGGGTGCCACCTGGCCGCTCCCTACCTAGTGCCCCAAGTACACCACGGAACCCAGCCCGATCTGGTACTTACTCGCCTTGATCGCAAGGCCTGCCTTGCGCAGTACCATCAACACTTCTCAGAGGTGGCGCAGGTGTTCTTCCCAACTGGTGCTGAACACTGCAATGTCATCCAGGTAGGCGGCACTGAAATCTTCCAGCCCAGCCAACACCTGGTTCACCAACCTCTGAAAGGTGGCAGGGGCATTCTTCATCCCAAAGGGCATAACCCGCAATTGGTAGTGCCCATCTGGTGTGGAGAATGCTGACCTCTCTTTGGCCCCATCTGCCAGTACCCAGACGTCAAATCTAACGTGCTGAGGTACCGTGCACCCCCTAACCGATCAATGAGCTTATCAGCTCTGGGGATGGGGTGCGCATCAGTCCTGGTGACTGAACGGAGTCCTCGGTAGTCCACACAGAACCGGAGTTCCGGTGTGGCACCAGGCGAGGCAGCCTTTGGGACCAAGACCACTGGGCTGGCCCAAGGACTGTTGGAGGACTCAATCACCCCTAAGGCGAACATCTTGGAGAATTCCTCCTTGATGTAAGTCCTGACCTTGTCAGTCACTCTGTAAGCCTTGTGTTTCACAGGAGGACTGTCCCCAGTGTCCACATTATGGACGCACCACTCAGTGACACCAGTAACCAAGGAAAACAAATCAGAGAATTGTCCCAACAGTTGGCGACAATCTTGCTGCTGATCAGGGGTCAGTGTGGCAGAGAGGCTGACACCATCCACCGACCCATCTTGCTCTGTTGCAGACAGGCGGTCAGGAAGAGGCTCTGTCTCCTCCTCCATTCCATCATCCGTTGCTAGGAGCATGCCCACTTCGGACCTTTCTAAGTGGGGCTTCAGGCGGTTAACATGTAGGACCTGCAAAGGGTTCCTTGGAGACCGCAAGTTCACCAGATATGAGACATCACTCTTGCGCTCCACCACCTCAAATGGACCGGTCCACCTGTCCTGGAGCACACAAGGCTCTACTGGGGCCATGATCCAAACTTTCTGTCCAGGTTGAAGCTCAATCAGAGTGGCATTCTGATCGTACCTCCGCTTCATCTCTTCCTGGCTGGCTTCCAGATTCTCCTGAGCGAGCTCTCTGAATCGCAGAGTCTGGTTCCTGAAGGCCAGCATGTAACTATATACATCCTGGGGAGGTTTCCTGGGAGATTGCTCCCAGCCTTCCTTGACCAGACTCAAAGGTCCTCTTACCGGGTGTCCATACAACAGTTCAAAGGGACTGAACCCTAGGGACTTTTGTGGCACCTCACGGTAAGCAAACAGAAGGCATGGCAAGAGGACGTCCCACTCACGCCTCGTTGGTTCTTCAAGACCCATGATCATGCCGGTTGAATCTTTCAACCAGCCCATTACCTTGGGGGTGGTAAGGAGTGGTGAACTTGTAGGTAACACCACACTCCTCCCACAGGGACTTCATATAACTGGATATGAAATTGATATCACGGTCTGACACCACCTCTCTGGGGAACCCCACACGGGAGAAAATCCCCATCAGTGTACGTCCCACCACGGGGGCCGTCACTGTCCTCGAGCGGGATGGCTTCCAGGTACCGGGTAGCATGGTCCACCAAGACCAGGATAAACCTGTTGCCCATGGCTGTCTTGGGGGCCAGCGGCCCCACAATGTCAAATCCCACCCGTTCAAAGGGGGTACTGACTACAGGGAAAGGTTGGAGAGGAGCCTTGTGCTTCCTTCCACTTTTCCCACTTGCCTGGCAAGTTTGACAGGTCCTACAATGAGTATATGAACTCTTCTGCATCTGGGGCCAATAAAAGTGGGTGACAAGCCTTTCAAAGGTCTTGTCCTGCCCCAGATGTCCAGCTAAAGGTACATCATGAGCCAACCCCAGTAGGAAGGCTCTGAAGCGCTGGGGTACCACCAGCACACGGGCTGACCCAGGCTCCGCAACCTTAGGCTCTGTATACAGGAGGTCGTTCTCCCAGTAGATCCAATGTGATCCAGACTGATCACCTGCAGCCTGGTCTGTGGCCTGTTGCCGCAAACCCACTGGAGAAGGGCACTTCTTCTGTTCTGCACAAAATTCCTCCCTGGAGGGTCCTCCTTCTTGCTGCCAATGGGTCAGCTCAGGTAGGCCCCCCCAGTTCAGCAACCTGTTCCCCTGTAGGTTCCAGGGCATCCCCCTCAAGGTCTGCCTCCTCCTAGACCGTGGGAACAATGGGGGCTGGTTTCCCACGCCCCCTACCTCTTCTCTTTAAGCTAGGTCCCTGGGCCATACTTTCAGGCTCCAGGACCTCTTCAACACCCTTACTGGCTGCCATAGACCGAGTGGTAACACACGCCCACTCAGGCAGACCCAACATCTCCAAATGAGCCTTCTTCTCCACCTTAGCCCAAGGGGAGCTCTCCAAATCATTGCCCAACAGACAATCCACAGGCATGGCTGGCCTCACAGCTACCTGAAGAGTACCAAAGACCCCACCCCACTCAAAGGGAACCTGAGCCACCTTGCACTGGCTCTCTGTGTTGTCAGTAGCAACAACTGGGTAAAAGGCATTGGGGACAACCTGCTCTTGAGACACCAGATGACACTTGACAGCTGTCACACTGGCTCCTGTGTCTCTAAGAGCCTCCACTCTATGGCCATTGATGGTCACCCACAGCTTGTATTTCTTAGTGTTATGAGGCAGCGGAGCTTGAAGGACCATCTCAAAGTCTCCTAATGAGACAAGGGACATTTCTGCGGGACCCCACCAAACTTGGGCACACTTCTCTTCCACTTCCAGGGCTACACTGGCCATCTGACGGGGGGGGGGTGCACGGGGTGGCACATACTGACCCTTTTTGGGACACTGGGGATCATACCAATGGTGTCCCACTTGCTTACACTGAAAGCTGGTAACTGGCCCCCTATGAACAGGTTTACCTGTCGGGGGTCTGACTTCTTCTCAGGGGGAGACTGGGAACCTTTATGGAACTCCTTCTGTTTACCCTTGTCCCCCCCACTCTTCTGTTGGGGACCCTACCCGCCTTTGGCAGAATCTCCCACATGACCCTTGTGGACCCTGGTACTGACCCAGCGGTCCGCCTCCTCAGCAAGCTTCCTAGGGTTAGTTACCTTGTTATCAATAAGGTGCTGGTGTAGCTCTGGACAACAATTAGCAGATAAATGCTCCCTGGCAAATAAATCATAGAGATCTTCAAAAGTATCCACTTTGCTACCCTTCACCCAACCATCCATAGCTCTGCAAAATAAAGACACATATTCTACCCAAGTGGTTCCCTCCAGTTTCTTACAATTTCTGAATCTCTGTCTATAGTAGAGTTCTGGGGCCAAACCATACCTTGTCATCAGGGCTTCCTTCATGTGGGCATAAGACATCCTATGTTCACTGGGCAGGTCTAACAAAGTATCCCTCCCCTCACTCACAAAGCGGCCCCACAACCCAGTTCCCCAATCCTTCTCAGGCACCCAGTGGGCCAACATTGCTATCTCATAGGCTGCAAACCACTGCCCAATATCCTCATGCTTGTGGAAATCTTTGATGACATCATTGGGAATATACACTCTGCTTTCTAAAGACACAGATGGTGCGCTGCCAAGAGAGGGATTGATCTCTAAGCCCTTTGCCTTGATCTCTAACTCCCTCAACATCCTCTCATGCTCCATTCTCATTCTCTCTCTCTCCAAGGACAACTTGTTATTCTCCATTTCCCTCTGACCCTCCATCTTAAGCTTAGCCATCTCCAGCTTGTGTGCCCTATTTCTCTCCCTGTCTTCCAACTCTCTGGGGGACAGGTCTTTGGAAGAGACACTACTGCCAGGTGGGGACGTCACCCCTTCCCTGGCTGGAAACACTGGCCTATCCAGTTGCCCATCTGCATCGCCCTGGCAGCCTTGCGATGACTCTGTACTTTGGAGCCGCGACAGGACCTGCGACACACTTCTCTGATGATGCGACGGCGACCCTCACGGTTGCGACATGCTTCTCTGGTGATGCGACAGCAGACAGCTGCGACTAAGGCACGCTTCTGGGAGATGCAGCGGCGGCACGGTTCTCCGGCGATGCGATGACTACAGCTGTGGCAGCAACCCACTTCTTCTCGTTGCGCCCTGCTTCCAGCTCCCAGCGACACGCAGGTTTCTGCAGATAGAACTCCCAGCACGGAAATTCAGAGGGGAGCTGGTGGTGAAGTCTGTTGTCCCAGAGACTTCAGCAGGAGGCAAGCACAAGTTCAAGCCCTTGGAGGAATATTCTGCAAGATGATGAAAGTTCTGTAAAAGTTACTTCTCCTCTCCTTGGCAATGAAGACACCACTGCAGGCCAACCCAACAACACAGCACACTGGCAGGGGGGCAGTCCAACTCCTACAGCTTCATTTGGTTCCTCTGCTCGGCAGAGGTTTCTTCTTACTGTTCCAGAAGTGATCTAAAGTTTTGGGGTTTGCATCCCCATATTTATACTACTTTTCTCTTTGTTCTCTGAAGGCAGAGAGGCTTTTGCCTAGTCCAAATCAGTTCTGGTCAGTCCTGGAGCACTTTGTTTACCTGACTCCTTTTTTCCTTTCAGAGTGCAGGGCAGAGACATCAGACACACCACAGGAGGTGCAGCCAGCATTGTGGAGGGAAGGCACAGCCCTATTCAGGTCCCAGGTGCAACTCCTCCCACCCATCTACATGCAGATCTTCCTATTCAGCTCTGTGCTGAATCACCCTCTCCCCTGGAATCCCCAGCCCCTGTCACTCACAGAACCAGACAAACAATACACCACCCAGCAGAGGCAGGCTTGGACAGTTAAGCAAGAAAATACCTACTTTCTAAAAGTGCTATTTTCAAACACCGAATGTTAAAACCAACTTTACTAAAAGATGTATTTTATCATTCTGAGTTCAGGCATATTAAATTCGAATTTCTACCATGTTCCCTGAGTCAGTTAGGATTATAAGATGTAATAAACTGCCGATTCTAGCCTATGGGGAAGTGGTAGCCTTGCAATAGTGAAAAACGAAAATGGCTGTAATTCACTATTAGGACATGCCACACACACCAGGGCATGTCCTACCTTATACTTACAATGCACCCTGCCCTTGGGCCTACCATAGGGGTGTCTGATATGAAGATAAGGGAAGGTTTAGGGACTGGCAAGTGGGTGCACTTGGTCAGTCAGCATGGCAGTACCAGACTGCACATAGGCTCTGTAATGGCAGACCTGAGACACACTTTACAAGCTGCTTCTGTGGGTGGCACATCCAGTGCTGCAGGCCCACCAGCAGCATTTGATTTACAAGCCCTGGGCCCACATGGTGCACTGTACTAGGGTCTGACAAGTAAATCAAATAACCCAATCATGGAGTCACTAATCAATCCATCAATTTAACATAGGGAGCACTTGCACTGTGCACTGAATAGGAGTGGCACAGTGCCCAAAGCATCTAAATCAGCAAAACATATCAAAAACAGAGGAGGCAATGCGCAGGGTAGCTGGGAGGGTGGTGGTAGGTGTTGGGGGAGGGAGGGGGCTTTGTTGGGGTTTGTTTGTTCGACGACATTGACGGAGACAGCTCTTGGTGACAGACACACACTTACAGTAACTCATGGCTACACAGTGGGATAAAGGTTTTACCCTGATGAGCTGGAATGTCAATGGGCTGGGCGACAGGATGAAGCATACATTGGTTCTCTAATACCTTAAACAACACTTCCCTGATGTAGTTTTCCTACAAGAGACGCACCTGGTGGGTAATTCATGTAGAGCGTTAAACAGGTGGGGGTACAAACTGATAGCCCACGCTGGTTTCAGCTCCGCATCCAGAGGGGTTGGAATCCAGGTCAAAAACGCTTTCCCCTTCCATACACAGGTGACACACACCGATGGACTTGGCAGATTCGCTACAGTGACAGGTCGATGGGAGGGAGGTACGCTCACCTTAACCTCTGTATACGTGCCGCCAGGCGAAGACATTTGCTGCTGACCTAGGGACCCACCTGCTTTCCCTGCCTGATGGTTTGCTCCTCCTGGGAGGGGACTTTAACGTGGTTGGCTCTGGTTTACTTGATCGTTGCCCCCCCCGTGACGTCGGCCCAGCGCAAAACTGGCTCCCTGATTTTTTAGACTCCTTTGGTCTGACGGATGCCTGGCGGGCGCATCACCCTGGCGACACTGAAAACACATAATTTTCGGGTGCCCACAGCAGATTTTCTCGCATTGACTACCTCCTGACCCATTCAGCCCACACTCCACACATCCGGGAGATCCGACACCTCGCGCGGGGAATCTCCGATCACTCGCCACTATGGTCCAGACTGGTCATTGGGGACACCAGAGTGGGCATGCTTGCGCCCATCAGTCCCTGGTACCTCCGCAATCCAGCAGTTCGCAAAGCTCTCCTATCGGCGATTGACCATTATTTTCTGGAGAATCAGGGATCCGTGGACTCCCCTCTGACTCTTTGGGAGGTGTTCAAATCCGTACTCAGGGGTCAGGCCCTCTCCCTCATTGCTGGAGTTAAAAAGGAAAAGCAGAAAGACCTGGAACGCATTGAGGCGGAGATCATATCCCTTGAAAACAGTGCATCCAGGGACCTCGACCCAGACACAATCCACCTCCTACGGCTTAAGAGGGATGAATACAGAAGCAGTGTTACAGACAGGGCCAAGAGTTGGGGGAGTGAGAGGGATGGGAGGGTATACGAGTGGGGCGATAAAGCAGGGAAACTCCTCGCTTGGCTGGACAGAAAGGAGAGGGCCAACAAGATGGTCCTCGAACTGGTCGACGACCGGGGTGGGGTCCACTCCGACCCTGGGGCCATAGTCGGCGAATTTGCATCCCATTATGGTAACATTTACCAGTCCACATCTCATTTTCGTGAGGAGGACTCTTTCGACCTCCTTCGCGATATCCGCTTGCTCACACTCTCTGAGGAAGATGCTAAATTCCTAGACAGTACCATAACCAATGATGAAATAGCCCAAGCTATTCGGAGTCTTCGACCGGGTAAGGGACTCTGGCCTAACGGCCTACCCATCGAACTTTACAAACTGCGTCCCAATGGCCTAGCCCCGTATCTCCGCTCCATGTTTGAAGAGAGCAGGAGGGTTGGCGTCCTTCCCCCTGACCAGAGGCTGGCATCCCTGGTCGTTATCCCCAAGGAGGGGAAACCCAGAAATAAATGCACTTCCTATAGACCGATCTCCCTCCTAAACACGGAACCTAAGATACTTGCCAAACTCCTAGCCACACGACTCACACGGGTGATCACGTCTCTGGTGCACCAGGATCAGTCGGGCTTTGTGCCCCACCGTAACACCGCCCTCAATCTGCATAGGGTCCACGGGGTACTGGGCAGAGCTGCCACTGTGGATGAGCCCGCGGTAATAGTGTCCCTCGACGCCTCCATGGCGTTTGTCACCATGGAGAGGCCCTACCTCTTAGCGGTCCTTGCTAAGTTGGGGTTTTGGCCGGTTTTCATATCATGGGTAAGACTCCTTTATTCGGCACCAATGGCCCAGGTGATAGTCAACAATAAACGGTCTGACCCTTTTCAGCTGTACCGCGGGACCAGACAAGGGTGCCCATTGTCCCCCCTGCTCTTCGCTCTCGCTCTTGAGCCATTGGCGGCCTGGATCCGCGCTGACCCGATGATCCGTGGGATGCGATGGGTCGGCCGGCTGGGATGACCGAATCTCACTTTACGCAGATGACGTCCTTCTGTATCTAACCTCACCCAAAAAATCCCTTATTTGTGTTCTGGATATTTTTAATACATTTGGCAAATACTCAGGATATTCCATTAACTGGGGCAAGTCACTCATATATGTACTGGGAGGCTCTGCTTCCCCCTTGCCTAAGAACTGCCCAATGCAGACAGTGAGAAGCGGCTTCCGTTATCTAGGGGTTTTTGTTACCACAGATCTTAAACTTCGGTACGAACGCAACCTTGTCCCACCCCTGCAGTGCCTGAGGAGAGATGTAACCTGTTGGAAAGCCTTGCCGCTTTCGCTTTTGGGGAGAGCGGCACTATTTAAAATGATGTTGTTGCCGAGGCTTCTTTATACCCTGCATAATTACCCAGATCCAGTCCCGGCACGCTACTTCAGGGAAATAGAGGGGTTGCAGAGAGAGCTGCTATGGGAAGGGAGGCTGAGGATAGCACTTAATAAGCTGGTCTTGAACTTTTACGACAGAGGCATTAGTCTCCCGGACATCCGTAAGTATTATTGGGCGGCCCAACTAGTGCCAATTAATGAAAGCACATATCATCACCCAGATGACCCTGCGTTTAGGATGGATAAGTGGCTGCTTCCCGGAGGGACTTTTATCAGATCCCTGTATTCCAGCTCCCGGAAACTGCCCCTCACGGGCCCCACCAGACACTCTGTTACCGTTTGGCACTCCGTGAATAGGAGTCTCGGTTGGGACCGTAGGCTTACCCTGGCCACGCCATTGTGGGACTCAGAACTGTTGGGGAGCCTCTGGTCCACTAAGGGGTTCGATAAGTGGGACCCGATTGGCATATCTTGATTAGGTGACCTCTGGAACAGGGGCACGGTGGTTCCCTTTGCCACTCTCCAGCAGCAGTATGAACTCTCCATCACAGAACAGTTCCGGTACACGCAGGTTCGTCACGCCATAACCACCGTCCTGCGGTCGGGCACGGACCCCCCAGAGTCTTCGCCACTTGAGGACCGCCTGCTTGACGGATACCTTCCACAAATAGCAATCTCCCTAACTTACATGAAATTAATCAACAACACCCCAGATCCGTTGGGGCGGCTTCGCGAGGGCTGGGAGAGGGATGGCTTAGAATTTGACGACGAGGAATGGCGGGAGGCGGTGGCCTCGCCCAGGGAGGTTGCCATCTCGGCGCGCTTGCGACTGATCCAACTCAAAATTCTTCATCGTACCTACTTCACGGGACCACAACTAGTCCACATGGGGAGGGGGAATGGGGGCGACTGCAGGCGACGATGTGGGCACATGGGTACCTTCATTCACATACTTTGGGAATGCGACCAGATACAACGGTACTGGCGGGAGATACACGATGTAATGCAGGAAGTGTTGCACAAAGACATTCGTCCGGAGGCAAAGCGATGCCTCTTGAACATGTGGGGTCCCACTGATCTGACAGGCGGGGAGAGGGTGTGGGCCACACTGGGGGCCATGGTGGCCAAGCGGGAGATAGCCCGTCTATGGGGAGCGCAGTCACCACCCACCCTGGCCGCTTGGGAAAAGAGTCTTGACTGGTGCATGTTTAGAGAAAAGACTGAATACATAGCATGTGGGTGCCCCAAAAAGTGCTCAGCGGTGTGCTCCGGGTGGAATGCTTATAGAGGAGGGATCTGTGTGGCACCTGTACACACCCCTGAGGAAGAGGCGTTGTCCCCTTGACCCAGCTTAGGGTTACACGATCGTTAATTCTGTAATGTGTATTCATTTGGTGAATGTCGCCACTGTGTTTATTGCATCTGATTTGTCTTGTCTGTTCAACATCTCTCAAACTGGTCGAACTGTTTAATTTGTTTTTTCGTTCTGTCTTAAATAATAAAAAAATATAAAAAAAAAAAATAAAAACAGAGGAGGCAATCAGAAAAAATGGAAGGGAGACTCACGCCAATGGTACCAGGTCTAACAAATTTTTTACCAGGATGTAACTGAGAATCGAATTCTATATTATATGTTACGCAGGGACAAAGACCCCAGACTTCTGCTAACTTTCGGAGAGAAAGGAGCATCTTAGATCTCGCTCCTAGCCTTAAGCACTCTAACTCGTTTGACGTGAGTACTTCTCTGGTAGTCAACACGTGCTGACACCTTTGGGATCTGATAGAAAGGCATTAGATGGGAACCCTTTTATAATATTGTAGGGACAGATTTGATTTATTTTCTCATGAAAAGAGAATTGGACTCCGTTTCTATTTTAAGTTGTATCCTTCTCTTGGAGTTCACCATTTTATTTCTATTGTGCCAAATCACTTATATTCATCTGCTCTGTATGGAAACTGGAATGGCATGGTGAGCAACAAAACGATGGATTTAGGCCCAGATCTCTGTACTGTGGTGAATGTATGACATTGTTCTGTATTCTGTCCATCAATAGTTCTTATTGCATTAGTCACCCCGAGTGGGACGGGTATGCTCAGACGTGCGTCCCGTGCTCTCCATGCCAGTGGAATCAAGCTATCCTGGCTGAAGAGGGGCGAAACCCCGAAACCGGTCTTAGGATGCTTGTTTCCAGTCAAGGGAGGACCTGGCCTGGCAGTTCGGGCTGGACTGTTCCCATTGGGCACAGGGTCAAGACTGATTTGCGTATGGCTGGGTCCAAACTGGAATGGCATGGTGAGCAAAAAAACAATGGATTTAGGCCCAGATCTCTGTACTGGGGTGAATGTATGACATTATTCTGCATTCTGTCCATCAATAGTTCTTTTTGTGGTAATCACTGGAGGAGTAGAAGCTGGGATAGAGAAGATCGTTCTACAGCAAAGGGGGTAGAAGGAGCCATACCGAGAAGAACACAGAGTTGTGACAGAGAAGATGTAGAAAGGGAAAGAAATCAGAAAGTGTTGCAGAGTGCAATAAAAGCGCCAATGTTGGATGTAGTTCGATTGAAGGTGGAAATAGATGAAGTGGTAGAAGGGAATTTGCCTCTGGAACGAATTGAGACATATGACCCGAATGAATTGTTGTTTGTAGCCAAGGCTATTACAAGAAAGGCAAAGAGGGCTTATGATGCCCTATGGCAGTTAGCACGGAAGTATGATGTTGATTTGACAAAGACTAAGATGATGCGGGGTTCTTGCAGATTAAATTACACAGACAAGGAGTTGGAAGAAAAGCGAAGTGTTGGGTTGACAGCTCAGATTAGAGAACTGGTAATAGGCATGCGAGCTTGGAAAGCATTAGACAGATGGGAAGAGAGGTGAGCCAAAAAGAAAAGCGCTAAGACTGGAATAGGTACCTCCTCATCTCAGGGGGGAGGGACGGAAGCAACTGGAAATTTCTCTTTGAGAGAAGTGCAGAATGGAGGATATGTACATGTGCCATGGAGTATAGGTGATTTGGCTGCGTTTACGAATGATTTTCCTCGGCTGAGGGAAAAACCTGCGGAATGGTATAAGCAGATAGACCGGTTTGTCAAGATCTCGAAGGTGTTGTGGATTGATTTGAACACTCTCTTTGATATAGTGGTTCCGGCAGATTTGTGGGCTGCATTCAAAATTGCTAATGAATGGCCAACAGCAGAACCACCCAGAGACTCCGTAACGCATGGTCCTTCACCTGATGTAATGAGGAAATATGACCAAGTAATTACTTGGTTGCAGTCTAAGGTAGCGCCGCAGATTGTTGATTGGCTTAAAATTGATCGTACTACGCAAGAGCCTAAGGAATCAGTGCATGATTATTATGAACAATTGTTATTGGCTTTCAAACAGCATAGTGGATTGGATACTATTGATCAGAAGGATATGGGACAGTTTGTCTCTAAGTTTGTGTTGGGTTTGAGATCCGATATTAGTCTGATGATACAGCACCACCTGATATGTGGGCAGAATAAGTCGGTGGACGAAATACTGCGTTATGCTAAATATTGTAGTGACCAAGTAGAATCAGCACAAAAGAAATTGAAAGACAAGGTGATGTTGGCTCAGTTGAGAAGTGCAGACTACATGCAGGGGGTTGAAGGAGGTATAGGTCGAGGCAGAGGAAGCGGCCGAGGTATGGGTCAGCAAATGGCAACCCAACCAGGTCAGGGACAAGGAAGAGGTACAGAAATGAGTACAAGTGAGTGGGTGGCACAACAGAAAAAGGTGTACGGAGGTTGTGAGTCACAAGTGCAGGTGTCACAGCCTCCCTGAATACCCACGTACAATCAGACTTTTCAACAGATGCTGTATTTTGAAATACGAGATAGATACGATCAATCGCAGGGCCCTCTAGAATATCAGAGGGGGGTGCAGGAAGAATGCCCTCTCGATACCATCTTGGAGGTAGATCAGAGTGGGCCATTTGTAGATGCAGATGTGAATGGATATCCTGTTACCTTTTTATTAGATACTGGAGCTGCGCGTTCCACAGTAAGAACAGATGTGGTCCCCAATCCATCTCTTTCAGGTCAATCGATTCAAGTAGTAGGTGTCAGCAATCAGGGAATGACCAACCCATTGACGAATGCATTACCTGTCCGGATAGGGCTGTTCAAAGATAAGCACCAGTTTGTGGTATGCAATACAAGTCCGGTCTGTCTCTTGGGCCGTGATTTGTTGTGCAAATTAAATTGTAACATCTCATGCACTCCGAGAGGTGTGGAGTTGCAGACCTTCGATGACGATGCTGATTTCAAAATGGCTAATATGAGCATGTGTGCAGAACTGTTTGTGGTTCTTACCAAGGCTGAATTGCCACATGATGTGAGAGACTCAATTGATCCGCAAGTGTGGGATTTCACAGGTGAAGAGATAGGGTTAATCCGAGGTGTGAAACCCGTGAAGATACAGGTGCGATCGAATGCCGAATTTCCAAGAACCCCGCAATACAAACTGTCTGTAGAAACAGTGCCTTGAATAACTCCTGTCATTGAGTCAATGATTGCCCAAGGCATTCTAAAAGAGATACGAGGAAGTCCCTGTAATTCACCGATTATGGGACTACAGAAGCCTAGCGGCAAGTACAGGATAGTACATGATTTGCGCAGGATTAATGAAATTGTGATTCCCTGTTGTCCTGTGATACCAAATCCAGCCGTGATTCTCTTTCAAATACCATGTGAAGCGGAATGGTTTACCGTCATAGATTTGTGTCAGGCATTCTTTTCCATACCTTTGCACGAAGACAGCCAGTATTTATTAGCATTTCGGATGGGCAACCGTGTCTTAACAGGGTGTAGAATCCCACAAGGGTATAAAGAAAGCCCCTCCATCTTTAGCCAGTGCTTGAAAAAGAATCTCGAAGGACTGGTGATGCCCCAGAAATCAGTTCTGGTTCAATATATAGACGACCTTTTGGTCGCCTCGGAAAATGAGGATGCGTGCAAGATCGATACAGTGGCTTTGTTACACCATTTGGCAGAGAATGGACACAAGGTATCTCCAAACAAATTACAATACTGTCTACCTGAAGTACAGTATCTAGGACATCGCATTGAGAAAGGAAAACAAAGAGTGTGACCAGAGCTTGCAAATGGGAACTCCGAAAACTCAAAAAGAAGTCCGTATGTTTTTGGGTATGGTCGGCTATTGTCGACAGTGGATTCCAAACTTCTCCTTACAAGCAAAGCCTCTGTTAAGATTGACACATAAAGACATCAGTGATCCGGTACCATGGGATGAAGAATTCTTGAGAGCCTTCCATGAGTTGTGAGAAAGCATATGTCATGCCCCAGCTCTTGGAATGCCAGACAATAAAGCGTTTTCGCTCTTCTGCTGTGAGAAGGAGGGATGTGCATTAGCGGTCCTTGTACAGACACATGGTGGTGCCCGTAGACCAGTGGCCTATTTTGTAGCTACCTTAGATCCAGTAGCTTCTGAGTTGCCCGGATGTCTGAAATCCGTTGCTGCATTGAAAGATGCAAGAGCATCGTGATGGGTCATCCGTTAATTGTCTATGTGCCCCAGTCTGTGGAATTATTCATGACCCGTACAAAAACGCAACACCTCACAAACAATAGATTAACTAAGTATGAGCAAGTCATTTTAGCATCTGAAAATGTTACGTTGAAACATTGCACTACCCTGAACCCCGCAACCTTGTTGCCTGTTCCCCAAGACGATGGAGATGACAATTGTGAAGAACATGACTGTTTGGATGTCACTGAACTATCTACCAAACCCAGACCTGACATTGTCGATGCACTGTTACCTGACTCTGATTTGATCCTTTTTGTTGATGGTTCATGTCTAAGAGACAATGAAGGGTACTTAAGAGCAGCATTTGCTGTATGCACTATCACCGGAGTTGTAGAAGCTGCCTGTTTGACTGGAGAAGTTTCTGCTCAGGTAGCAGAATTCATTGCATTGACACGTGCCTGAACTATTTCACATGGAGTCCGAGTGATGATTTATACGGACAGCCAATACGGGTTTGGTGTAGTTCATGATTTTGGACAGCTGTGGTCTCACAGGGGGTTTTTAACATCCTCAGGGTCTCCGATCCGAAATGGTGAATATGTGCGCCAATTATTGGACGCTTTGCAAAAGCCCAAGGCCATAGCAGTTGTAAAATGCGCTGCTCACAGAAAGGGAGAATACTTTGTCACAAAGGGCAATACTTATGCAGATGAAGTAGCTCATTTTTGTGCCATACATGCATGTGTTTTTAATGGGCAATATACAGGAGAAAGCACAGAAGAGAGCAAGCTCAGCATGATGTTAGCTGTAGCTGATACATGGGATGAGGTGAAACGGTTACAAGATGAAGTCTCAGAGGAAGAAGCTGCTTCATGGGTCAGAGCGGGTTGTACAAAGAGAGATGATGGCATTTGGGTGTCAACTGATGGCAATACTTCCTAATTGTTTGTTGAGCCCAATGGCAATGCAGATTCATGGAGCAGTTCATCTGGGACGAGATGCCGTGGTGCGAGTGTTCAGGCAGACATGGTTTAATCCATGCTTTTGTGTGATTGCTGAAGAAGTATGTCATAGATGTGTTACATGTCAGCAAATGAATGCAGGGAAAAGAACTGTGGTTACAATGAGTCACATTGGAAGATCAGGAGGTCCCTTTAACAGAATACAATTCGATTTTATTGAGATGCCAAGAGGCAATAGGCTGAGATATGTTTTGGTGGTGGTGTGTATCTTTTCACGTTGGGTTGAGGCATATCCAACTCGACGATGTGATAGTCTCACTGTGGCAAAGCTACTGTTGCGAGAACTTATACCGAGATACGGATTTCCGACCTGAGTGGAAACAGATAGAGGAACTCATTTCCACAGTGAACTTATGAAACTGTTGTGTGCTGCTTTAAATATATTCAATAGGGAACATTCAAAATGTGCTTCGAACTTTCACCAGAACATCTGTCCTGCGTAATCATTGTTGATCTTCCAGAAGGGTTGTTGTCACTAACAATCTTTCAGTGGTTGCAGTGGTGTCATTCTCTCCTCGGTCATACATCAACAAGGCGGGGTCAAACTGAGAAGAAAAGTGGTGGCGTTGCTATAGATGCATAAAAAGTGGCGAAGGGACTACTCAAGGTCCCATTTTGTTCTACCCCATTTCTGATCATTTTTTTGAGAGTTCACAAGAATCTTTCTCTGTTGGCTTTTGATGTCTGGGGTCATTTTGTTGTGTAGGATATTCAGATTGCGTAGATATTCAGCAAAATCAGTGCCTCAAAAAGATGGGCTATTTTCTATTTTTGCTTCTTGAGGCAACTCATGCATGACTTAGATTTCCTCCAACGTATGTTCTATCAAAAATCTTGTAAGTCAAGATTTCAACGACAGATTAGAGACTATTAGCAGTAGCCTACGACCATCCAAGGTGATGCAGAAATCCATGATAACTTTGCTCCATGGTATATTGCACTCTTCCTATGTGATGGCTGGTGCAGGGGCAATTGATGCGGCTTAGAAGTGAATGCAGCCCCATACTGTTTCTCCCCTATTCGCTCTATTTCTGGGAATGGTGCCTTTTCTCACTGGTGGGCTTGCATGCACAGCACCCATTGGCGACTCTGATGGGCTAACTTAATGGTTCTTAAGATGAGAGATGAAAGAATAACAATGCAATGCCCCTCAGCACAATGCCAATTATATATGGACGCATTTCATGACATACCCTCCTAAGGGAGTGGAGAGTAATTTGGGGCTTATTTACAAGCCCTTTGTGCCACCAGTGCATCACTTTTAACATGGGAAAAATGACGTACCAGCAGAGCAAGGGGCTTGTAAATAAGCCCCCTTGTGTCTGTGAGCCAAATTGTCACTGAACTTCAAGAATCAATTTCAAAGAGTTGTCATGCACTTCCTGTTTGTGAACTGTAGGCATTCGTCAGCTTCTGTGCCTCTGTAAAGTTCTGGAGAAGAAAGGTGCTGAATTAAGACCCTGATGTTGTGAAGTATACATGTTCTTCATTTCTCTTCACCTGGATGCACTCTGCAGAGTGACAGGACACAAATAGCATGATATATGGCCACCCTAGTTGTTGGCATCTGTTTGTAATAATACTTGGCAGACATATTTGCAGTTGCAGCACCAATTTTTCAATTCTGTGCAACAGGGGAAAAGGGGGTAACATTGAGCAGGCTCATAAGTGATTTGTGATCTGTGGCAACACAAAATTGGTGACTGTACAGGTAGAGATGTAAATATTTGACAGCCCCAGTTGATTGCCATAGAGTCATAGTCGATTTGCGAATATCTCAGCTCCGTTCCAGTTAGTGTATGACTGGCAAACACAACTGGGAGCCAGGCACAAGAGCCTTATCTTGCAGCAGTACATCCAGAGGCAACAATTCAGAGCTTCATTTATGAGGTTTTGGCACATGGAAGTGCCGCAAGGACTCTTACTAAGCTGCCGTGCGTCAAAAGAAAAGGCCAGGAATGGGCCTTATCTGTGAGATATATGCAAAAGAAACAATTGATGGACGGAATGCTGGACAATGCAAACATTCACCCCCAGTCACAAGGATCTGGGTTTAATCCATCATTCTTTTGCTCACCACACCACCCCAGTTTGGACTCAGCCATATTCAAATCAGTCTTGACCCTGTTCCTTGTGGGAACAGTCCAGCCCGAACTGCCAGGCCAGGTCCTCTCTGGACCGGAAACAAGCATCCTGGTACCGGTTTCAGGGCATCACCCTTCATCAGTCAGGATAGCTTGAATCCAGTGGTGTAATGAGCATGGGACCCACGTCTGGGCATCCCCTTCCCACATAGGGCGACATATGCAAAAGAAACAATTGATGGACGGAATGCTAGATAATGCAAACATTCACCCCCAGTCACAAGGATCTGGGTTTAATCCATCATTCTTTTGCTCACCACACCACCCCAGTTTGGACCCAGCCATATGCAAATGAGTCTTGACCCTGTTCCTTGTGGGAACAGTCCAGCCCGAACTGCCAGGTCAGGTCCTCTCTGGACCGGAAACAAGCATCCTGGGACCGGTTTCAGGGCATCACCCTTCATCAGCCAGGCTAACTTGAATCCAGTGGTGTAATGAGCATGGGACCCACGTCTGGGCATCCCCTTCCCACATAGGGCGACATATGCAAAAGAAACAATTGATGGACGGAATGCTAGATAATGCAAACATTCACCCCCAGTCACAAGGATCTGGGTTTAATCCATCAATCTTTTGCTCACCACACCACCCCAGTTTGGACCCAGCCATATGCAAATGAGTCTTGACCCTGTTCCTTGTGGGAACAGTCCAGCCCAAAATGCCAGGCCAGGTCCTCTCTGGACCGGAAACAAGCATCCTGGGACCGGTTTCAGGGCATCACCCATCATCAGCCAGGCTAACTTGAATCCAGTGGTGTAGTGAGCTCGGGACCCATGTCTGGGCATACCCTTCCCACTTAGGGCGACATATGCAAAAGAAACAATCGACGGACGGAATGCTGGACAATGCAAACATTCACCCCCAGTCACAAGGATCTGGGTTTAATCCATCATTCTTTGATCACCACACCACCCCAGTTTGGACCCAGCCATATGCAAATCAGTCTTGACCCTGTTCCTTGTGGAAACAGTCCAGCCCAAAATGCCAGGCCAGGTCCTCGCTGTGAGATATGGCACATTCCTGCCCTTTTCCCCTGTGCTTGCACACAATGGGCTGCCACGCGCCAATTCAGGCACCCTTGTGCCATGGTGCAAGGGTGTCTGTGTTGTAGAGTTCTTTGTTTTTGGGCAGGCAGGGCCACCTTCCTGCACAAAATCAATCACGAGAAGTGTTTACCTCTTCGTATGTCTGCTGCAGAATGAAGCACACATAGAAAGAAGAAACAACAAGGAGAAATAAGGATATCTCTCCTTGTTGCGCCTTCCTAATGCCACCCCTGGGGTGGCGTTAGAATCAGATGCATTTCCAGGTTTACAATTTCTCATAAATCTGAGAATGCGTCAGATTCCATTGGTGTGGCGTGGGAACACCCACAGCAACACCCATTGAGTGTCGCTTTCATGCAGTGTTCTGCATGAAAGGAGCACATATTTACAAGGCCATGAAAAGCCACACAAAGTGGGTTTGCATGACCTTGTACATATGCTGTGGCATATTGCGCCACCGGAACGTCAAAAAAGTGACACTCCGGCTTCAAAAAAGTGCCACTAGAGCCTTATAAATGAGACCCTCACTTGTTATATCGAGGTCGAAGTATTTCAATTTGGTACCATGGAGCAGAGCATTTTTCACTACATTGAAAGCTGCTTCATGAGGCAGTAGCCATTCCATTGTGTCTTGGTTTTGGTCAGATTCATCAAGGGCCCAGAGAGACCAGACAGGTTGTAAATAAACATCCGGCAGTAGCAGCCACAGCCCGTGGAGGGAGTTCCGTGGGGCGGAAAGGCGGGGCGGGGGAGGGGCAGGGTGGGGGGTTCTAAAAACCGGAATATGGATAATTGCAGGTAAGTAAACAATTAAATAAATAAAACGAATTTCGTTGCGCGCCCTGCATCGCAAAATGTGATGCAGCGCACTACGAAATTAGTTTTATTTATTTAATTGTTTACTTACCTGCAATTATCCATATTCCGGTTTTTAGAACCCCCCACCCCGCCTTTCCGCCCCACGGAACTCCCTCCATGGGCCGCGGCTGGGCAGTAGGTGGCTCTTCTCTGAAATCTGGACACCACTTTGATGTTCTCAGGGATTTTCACCATATTGATATCTTGAGTCTTCTTTTGCTTTAAACAAACCACGGTACCTCAAAATATGCAGCCAAAAATTTCAAATAAGTCGATGTGGAATTCACACTTGCCACGGTGCAGGGTGAGCTCATGATTAGAGATACGCAGTAGAATTGCTTTGAGGCAAAAGGCACTCTTCCAGTACAAAATACTATGCTTAGACATGGTTTAAAACTTTTCCAAGTTGGAATATATGCTGCAAAGGAGAGTACAAATTCAAAGTTGGAATAGTGGGAAAAAAAATAAAAAAGTTTCTCCAACATTACGCCTACCTCATGGAGGCGTTAATGATTAGTACATAGGGTTTGCGTCAAAGTGCATTGGTGGTTGCATGGGAACGCCATTGAACCACTATAGTATGACCTTTTTACACAAATTAGCACAAAGAAGTACAAAGTAATGCATAGCGCGAATTTGTGTTACTTTAGGGCCACATTCCAGCATGAAAGAAGTTTACCGCTGGAACGGAAATCCCAATTCTTCTGAGCCGGTTTTCATTACTTTTGTGAAGCAAACCTGGTAAAAAAGTGTTAATAAATCTTCCACACAATGTACAATCCATAGGTCCTTAAACTGCTCTCCTGGTTCTAACGACAGCCAGTGTAATGAGTAGGGCGTTGGAAACATGTTTTAAGTTGCATAGCTTGCACACAAACAGACTGCAAAATTTAGAATTTTTTTTCAGTTTGTTCAGTAGGAATCTTAAGAACTCCGCATAAAGACTGTCTTAAGAGCAGCACCACTATTGGTTGTTTTTCTTGGTGTACATTTTGTAGAATCTTTCTGAGTTCAAAACAAAGGTAGAGACAGCTGAATTAACCTCTGAGGAGAGGGAGAAGTCAGCATCAATGGTGACACCCAGTACTTAAGCTTTGGGTGCGGCCAATGGGAGGCCAAAGTATGTTATTCCATCGAATATGACTCTTTCCCATAAGCAGAAGTTCAGTTTTGCCTGCATGGAGTCTTCGCAGGTTGGAGTTCATCCATTTTTGTATTGCGATTGGACCATCTTTCAATCTGATTGCCTAGTTTGGTGTGACCTTGTCTAGTGATAATTTGGGTGTTGTCAGTGATGGAGCATGGTTTTTGCGAAGTAAAACCTGCTCGGATTGAACCTCTCATTTAGTGAAATAATCGTCTAAAAATGTTAACTGCATGTTATTAATTGCGTTTGAATTAGACTGCGCATGCACATGAGAAAAGGGGAGACGTGTTTGGGGTTGGCCGCAAGTCTGTGCATGACTAATGCAGAAACTAATGACTAAAAGACTGCAACTTATTGCTTAATCGGCTCTTCATGTGTCTCCAGTGATGGCCAAGGTTATGCAGAGGAATACAATGAATACATTTGCAGTAGAGTTCCTCTGGAAGCGGATATGTGGATATAATTGTTACACTGGATTATGAGCATGCTGCGGAAGAAGGAGATACTGAGGCCTGCAAGTGACGCAGCCCTTCATGAACAATAGTGTGTTTGAAAAATGGAACTTGTCCGGAGTGGTGTGACCGAGACACCCCTTGTTTTATCCAATTAGAATCTTTAGTTAGGTGGGATGGATAGAGTTGGGGTTGGACTTGTGAGAATTTAGGGTATAACTACACCTAGACAGTAGGTGGGGTTGCCGGCATTTTCCTAACTTTGCGAGAGGAGAGAGCTGTGACGCTGTCTCCTATTCTTGAGGGCTGGCTGATGATCTGCTGATCCTGACTCTTATATCTTTGCACTTTAAATCTTCTTGAAGTACCTTGCTTACTCTCATGGACGGAGGGTAGTGTTTCTATTTCTAGAATCTTGGGTGATAGGTAACTATACATGATTTCTGATTTGCATAATAATTTGCAAATGTTTTTCTTCTTTTGTCTATCTATCTATCCACTCCTTCAATGCGCTAATCTTGAGATATAAACTGATTATTGAATGTTTTCTGTATGAATAACTTGTATTTGAGCTGTATTTGTATTTCCTTGAGCATTTTCATTATTTAGATAAAGACCATTAACTCTAACAAAAGGTGTCTGTTGTTATTATGGTATTGTATTAATTCAGTTCAGTTCAATAAGCTATTATTCGGTTTGCATAACACAACCATGTAAGCTGTACAATTTATTCTACATTTATCAAATCCCCCTCATATATAATTAACAAACACAATATAATCAGTACTCCTCCTTCTGGATAATTACTATAATACATGTTCTCAATAAAACATCAAAATGTGCAAAATCGCTAAAGAGTGACCTATGCTAAATGTGCAAAATTGCAATATCAACTAATTTTTACAGTACATGAAACTGTGCAAATTCGCAATAGAAGAACATCTCATAAAAATTTATAAAGTGCAAATTTACATTTTCTAACCATCTGTTGCAGTACATAAATTTGTGCACATCCGCTTTAAAGTGCCATATGTTTATGTGCAAATTGCAATAGTAACACATTTTTAAAATATTATAGACTTTCTAGCAGCTCTACATTTCAAGATAAAACTAGCCACATAAAAACAGATATCTGAACTCTTCAGTTTGCATAGTAGTCTCATGGAATTTGCGGTTAAACGAATATTATATTTTAAAAGGATTGGTTTTAAATAGTTTTTCCTAAGAGATACATAAAATTTGCAAAAAAGTAAAAAATGGCAGCAACTCTGACTAGAAATATTGTCACATGGACATTTAACTTTGGAACGTTTACCCATATCCGGAAAGGCTACAAGATGGTGGACAATACCCAACCTGAGACGGGATAATACAAATCGATGTGAAGAATTTGTCACATCTTCCAAATACTGTTGGAATCCACTTTTAAGATCAAGTTACTTGTAAAGCACAAGTGTTTTTTGGGTCTCTAGTAATTTATTCTCTCGTTCCCCCCTCTTAAAGGACAAAAAGCAATCTTTCATCTCTTTTTTGGATAGTGTTATAACATGTTCGGACTCATCAAGGATGTTAAAATCAAATAAAAATTTGTACCAGTGATTAATATAACTTATCCAAGGTATTCGAGTACAAAAATCCAACTTTAAGCAGTCCCTAATTATGGATTGTGTAAACTCAGTTTCGCTCTTGGACCAGATAGAGCGCCATAAAAGCAAAGGTCGCAGGGCAGCCAAATCAGAAATATAATCAAGACCGGTTTCCATATGAATTAATTCATTAGAGGCTGAGACAGGTGCGCTCAACAATCGTTTTAAAAAATTGTTTTCATCTAATTGAAGTCGGTCAGCAGGGTAATGGCCCCAAATTCCAGCCCCATAAAGGGCTGAGGCGACACATCTTGCATTATATATATTTACCATGTCCTTTACCCTCCGGTCCCCTAGTTTGGCCGCAAACCTAAATATTCCATTCATGTTCCTAGTCATATTGTATCTGATATTTTCATGCTCCTTATTCCAATTACCACGTCCAGTAAAGGTAATACCTAAATAACTAAAGGAGGTAGCAGCTTGAATTTTAAAACCATCTAAAAAGAAAATCCTAGATGAGTTCGGCTTTTTGCCACATGTCATAGTATAAGTTTTGGTTTTATTTATTAGGAGTTTTCTGCCTTTAATAAAATCTATAAAACTGTTAATAAGTCGCTGAAGGCCTAGTGGGGTACGGGATAATAAAACGGCGTCATCAGCATATAATAATATTGGGACCACCTTTTTATCTATTATCGGTGCGTCTGCTGGAATTTGATTTAAAACCATAGCTATTTGATTGATGAATAGGGAGAATAAAAGCGGGGCCAAAACACACCCCTGCCTAATGCCTCTTCTGACATCAAAAAAGGGAGTTTGTTCACCAGTTGGCCCATATCGTACACTACAGGATAGTTTCTCATATACTCGTGCCAGAAAGAATATTATTTCTTTCGGGGCCCCAGATTCGAGCAGTGCAGACCACAAGAGAGAGTGGTCCACCAAGTCAAAGGCACTGCTTAAATCGGCAAAACATAAAAACAGATTACCACCCTTCACTAATGTGTATTTATTGATCAACAGATCCAGGTTCACGCATTGTTCAAGAGTGCCTAGTCCTTTCCTGAATCCATATTGGACTGGAGTTAAAATCTTGTGATCCGTTGCCCAGGTTTCCAATCTTTTTAGAAGGACCCTGCTCATAACCTTTATTGAGGAGTCCAATAAAGATATTGGGCGATAATTACAGGCTTCAGAACGGGAACCCTTTTTATATATTGGAATAATTAAAGATTGTCCCCAAGATTTGGGGAAATTCCCTACTGCCGCAATGTTAAAAACTCTTGTAAGAATCGGGGCCCATAGATCCATTTCTCTCTTATATAAATCAATCGGAACGCCGTCCGGACCTGGAGCTTTTCCCCCTTTACTGTTGATTAGCCCTTCCTGTACTTCATCCACTTCAATTAACATAGACAAGAAAGGCCAAAGAGGGTCATTATTTGATGTTATAGTTAAAAGGTTCTTATCTGGGTTAAAAATATTAGTAAAGTGGTTGATCCATTCAGTGCAATTTACTTGGGACGTCAGATCCGGTGTACATTTATCTCTCAAAAATAGACAATTTATAGTTTCCCAGAAGAGTTTACTATTATTAGTGTCTGCTGCCATATTTAATTTATCCTATGCCTCCGCTTGTAGCTTTTTTTTATGTGTCAATATAGCTTGCTTATATGCAACTCGCAGCTCGTGTATATACAATTGGTTTCGGGGAATTGTCCTCAATGCCAGTTTTAATTTTTGTAATACGAGTGTACATTTTGAATCAAACCACCTCGGTCCTGTTTTTTCCGAATTTTTAACACTTTTAGTTAGTAGAGTCTTTATTGATTTATTAATGTTCGAAAAGGCCTCTATCAGTGTATCAGGGAGAAACTCTTCACTAAGACAGTAATCAATTTCTTTCCTACAAATTGTAACCACCTCTTGTTGGACTTTTGGTGGGTCTACTCCAGTCCATTTAATTCTTGTGCCATTAGATCTAACAGGGAGGATATTTAAAATACAATCCTCAGTATTCACCAATTTATTACCCCAATCTAAAATTACAATGGAAATACTATTATGATCACTCACTACCTGTTCAGATATCCATAAATCAGTATAAAAGCTATTCTTTGAAATTAAGATGTGGTCGATATTACTGAAAGCATTTCGCCCCGTAAAAGTTGGACATTTAGTATGACCCTTACTAAATGTGCAGTCTAATAAATCAAGATCAAATTTTGCCATGATCATGTTTAAAATTGCACCATATCTGCAATGGGGGAAGTGTAACATATCATCATCATTCTTGTTATTATTACTATGAACTTTCATAAAGCCACAAGAATTAATTTGTGATGTGGGACATGTTCGTATATTAAAGTCTCCAACCCAAAGGATAATGGCGAGTTTACCAGAGAGTGCCAGTACCCTATCTATTTCCTTTTCTAATGCATCCAGCAGATCTCCCCTGTCGTTGGAAAAGATGGAATTATAATAGTTAATTAATATTAAATCCTTACCCTTTGGAAACTCAAATCTCAATACTTGGCTGTGATTACATACAGATGAGTAACTTACAACTTTACACCCAAGTATTTTGTTTGATATAAGCATCAGCAATCCTCCCTTCGCTCTTCCTGATGTGGACGGTAAAGCACTTAAACAATATGAGGAATATCCTTTGACCACAACAGGATTTATACACCAAGTTTCCTGTAAACAGATAAAATCATTGCTGCATGTAATAAAGTCCTGCCAAAAAGGGGTATCTAATTTTTTACCAAGGCCTGCAATATTCCAGGTTATAAATTTATAGACCCCATGTGTTATTGTTTGCATTCTTTGACTAGTGGAAGGAGTCATAGTGGTGATAGTGCCTGTTACGATTTTAACATTCCGTGACCCAACTTCTTGCTCATTAATATCATTTATAACAGGGACAGTATACACAATATTGTTGTTATCTAAGGCCGCCTGCTTAAGTTTTGTATCTTTATTAATTTAATTTCTACTAACAACTAGCCCATAATCTATCCCACTGTCTTTCCCATCAATTGATGTTACCATCTCGGGTCTCTCTTGTCAATCATTATCCACCAGTGTGCCCAAAGTTTGGAATCTGTTATACAACGGGATAGTAAAACATGTGGCACGGGGCGCTAATGGAGGCATTGAGTTAGTAATTGGATAATGGATTTTTTGGTATGCAACACAATCACGTGCAGGTAAGGATCTATAAAAGTAACCCAGCGGCAGTAATGTCGTGTTGAAATCCCAACAAGAAGGTGGAGGGGCATTGGTTATGGTTTTATAAGCCCAACCTGGTGACCTAAAATTAATTATTATACAGTCCCCAGCGAAGTTTTTGGATAATGGGCCTATCCATCCAACCCTTTGGGTAAGTATTATCTGGTTGGCCCTCATTGTGGGGAAACCACAGTATTTGGATAACCAATGCAGGGTTTTATTTTTTTAAATTTCGTTGTTTTCTAGTTGCCCTTCCCGTAATTTGGGTACGTTGGAAAGAACAGCCACGTATGCCTCACATTGTGGTGGTAAGTTGATAACCGCTGGTATGTGAGTGTTATTAAAATTTTCAGTATCACGTGGCTTTCTTACCTGCTCTAGGGTTTCATTCCTGTGGGTTCCTTTACCATTTGGTGGCATAATATTTTTAACTGGTGTTGAATTAATTAACTCCTGTAAATTATTCCTATTATCTAGGTTACTGTCGGTAGTTGGACCAATAGTAGGATCAACAGGTACTAAATTTAACGAATTACTAGTTACTAAACTCCTGGAGACATTATTTATCGTCGTGTTAATCTGGTCACAAGGATTAATTAAATGGACTTGCGGTCTATGGTTATCCAGATATCTACCAAGTCTATGAACCTCTCTAGTCAGGATATCTATTTTCTCGTGCAATGGTCGAATTATCTCGGTAATTTTCTCAGTAAGGACCTCCAAACTAATGGAACACATCGGTTCCCCATTGTTCAATGCTACTTTCTGTTTAGTCAACGTCCCACCTGTTGCTATATGCTTTCCTTTGGCTGTCTTACTAATACCCTGGCCTAAGTTTCTCCGTTTGCCCCCTTTATCTAAATTCTTAGGCTGTGGCGAAGAGGGTGGATTGGGTGAATCTGGTGTATTAGGGGTCCGGGAGCTATATGCATTCTCTAGTATCAGCCAAGGCTATAACAGAGATTATACCCGGTGTCCCATCTGCTATACTCAATCCGTCCTCCCTATGTGTATATACCTCTGCGGTCACATCAACTTGATCCCCGCCCCTTATGCCTGTTCCCATTGAAATCCGTCTCTCAGTTCGATCTATTTCCTCAGCCAGGGCACTGACTGCTTTAGTTAAATATGTATCTATAGTATTGGGTTTGTTATCTGCTGCAGGTTTTACTCAGCGTCTCGACATGATTGCTCGGTAAATTTAAGATAGCAGTGTTCTCAACCCACACGTTTAAACTACACCTATATACAAGCAAATGACGCGTAGAGAATTTACCTAATACACATACAATGTCACGCTCTTACTCGAATCGAATAGTGTCAATAAGGTGGTCCAGCCCGGCCTCCTTCGGCCCCTGACGGTCACAGACGGTCCCGCCCTTGTCCCGGGCTTCTCCCGGCGCGGCCCGCGCGCGTCCCGCGGGACGAGGATCCGCCTTGACCTTTGTGCGCCTCCTGGCGCCCGGTACCAGCGTCTGCGGTGACCTCGCTGGTAGCAGGGCTGCTGGGGGATGTAGTCCTGGTCACGTTGTGGAGGGGGGGGGGCAGCGGAGCTAAGCCCAGCCATGGGGAGAGTCAACGAAGGGGTGCGTGCGGCGGAGCAAAGCCCGGACGAAAATAAAAAATCACCAAACAAAGTTCCACAGATTCCTCGGCCCCGCCCTGACCTTTATGTGCCTCCTGGCGCCCGGTAGCAGCGTCTGCGGCGACCTCGCTGGTAGCAGGGCTGCTGGGGGATGTAGTCTTGGTCACGTTGTGGAGGGGGGGCAGCGGAGCAAAGCCCAGCCAAGGGGAGAGTCAACGAAGGGGTGCGTGCGGCGGAGCAAAGCCCGGCCGAAAATAAAAAATCACCAAACAAAGTTCCACAGATTCCTCGGCCCCGCCCTGACCTTTATGCGCCTCCTAGCGCCCGGTAGCAGCGTCTGCAGCGACCTCGCTGGTAGCAGGGCTGCTGGGGGATGTAGTCCTGGTCACGTTGTGGAGGGGGGGGCAGCGGAGCAAAGCCCAGCCAAGGGGAGAGTCAACGAAGGAGTGCGTGCGGCAGAGCAAAGCCCGGCCGAAAATAAAAAATCACCAAACAAAGTTCCACAGATTCCTCGGCCCCGCCCTGACCTTTATGCGCCTCCTGGCGTCGGTAGCAGCGTCTGCGGCGACCTCGCTGGGAGCAGGGCTGCTGGGGGATGTAGTCCTGGTCATGTTGTGGAGGGGGGGGCAGCGGAGCAAAGCCCAGCCAAGGGGAGAGTCAACGAAGGGATGCGTGCGGCGGAGCAAAGCCCGGCCGAAAATAAAATATCACCAAACAAAGTTCCACAGATTCCTCGGCCTCGCCCTGACCTTTATGTGCCTCCTGGCGCCCGGTAGCAGCGTCTGTGGCGATCTCGCTGGTAGCAGGGCTGCTGGGGGATGTAGTCCTGGTCACATTGTGGAGGGGGGGGCAGCGGAGCAAAGCCCGGCCAAGGGGAGAGTCAACGAAGGGGTGCGTGCGGCGGAGCAAAGCCCGTCCGAAAATAAAAAATCACCAAACAAAGTTCCATTAATTCATGGTATATTAATAATAACCAATCCCTGCCCTCTTACAAAGATCCATTAGTCAGTAGAGATAAACCATTGGTAAGTTGTAATAACTCATGCAGTGTGGAGGAAACTAATTATGATTTGGGTCCAGTTTATAAAAGTATATCATTAGGCTCACGAAAACCCTGTATCATCAGCATGCTACAAAGCTTTTAGTCACTTCGGGGCCTATTAGCATGGCGGGCGGATCGCCACCGCCTGACCAGCGGTGGCGATCCGCCAGCCAAAACTCCCCACCGGACGGCTATTTACCCCCTGCCACATTAGCATGGCGGGGGTACCGCGGCAGACGGAAAGACCGTCTGCCGCTTTTCCGCCAGTAGGCAATCGTCACGATTGCCTGCCGGGAGGAAAAGGCCCATAATATGGCGGCGGTGCCTTGCAGGCACCGTCATTCATATTATGATGATGGCGGTGGAATGCCTTTCCATGGCGGAGACTCCGCCATGGCAAGGCATGTGGTTTTTACTTTGGGGGCCCGTTGCGGGCCCCTGGGGAGATGGGGTGCTGCACTTGGGGGTACCCTGGTACCCCTCCAACATTGGCATTTACAAGGTGGCAGGCACCGCGCGGTGCCAGTCACGTTGTGCATGCCAATGCACAACATGCATGCTCAACATTCTGTCGGGTACTGCTTACAGCACCGCCCGCCACAATGTTGAATATGCGGGATAAGACCGCCAGGGTGGCGGTCGCATCCTAATTGGCAGTGCGGGACCGCAGCACCACTGGCGGCCGGTCCCAGCACCGCTATAGTGGCGGGCGGACTGGAGTCCGCCCGCCATCCTAATGGGGGCCAATGGATCTAATCAAATGTGATAGAGGGTGGACAAAGATGTTAAAAAGTGTTGGAGACAATGAAAGCAAATGTGTGCTTTCTCTGAGACATATGGTGCAAGAGAGTGTACACGAGGATGGTTTGACCAGAAACATTGAAACCAAGCTAAAACCATACCCTGCAACTCAGTTTCCCTAACACGGCCAATAGAACCGGCTCTCACCTTCTTATAGGGTATGTGTTTCTTTCCCTGTGGCTGCCTCAAGAACACAAGTGAAATGGTACTCGTCTCTATGAGAGGTGAATGTCTTGCTTCTGGCAGTACACGTCCCAGTGGCATGTGCCTTAAATCCACAATTATCATATGTACGTTTTCATGCTGCTTCATTGTCAAATCAGTGATGTCTGTGGAGCCAAGGCACATGGGCCTCTCTATGTATTCTACCATGGCAATGTCATTTTCATCTAGCCCTTTCTTGCTGGGTATGTGCGCGAGAGAGGATTCTTTCCTTAAATCTGTGGTATTTGATACCTTGTGGGAGCGACTCTAGGTGGTGATTGCTCGAGGCTTACTCTGACTTGCTGGATAACCTGTTCCAGTACAGATGATTCACAGTCCTGTGGTGTTTGGACTCTGACTTCCTTGTTTTGATCATTGACTTTGGAGATCACACACTTTGCCTCAAAACTAGGGGTGGGCGTAACTTGTGTAACTCAATGTAGCGTTGGAATTACCAAAGAATTCTGCCAGATTACACTTGAATTACATGATAAGTGTAATTCTGTGTTTAGCGCTATTTCAAAATGGATTCATGGATGCATTTTGAGCTAAGAAATACTGCAAAATGCAACATGCAACAGCTGTTCGCTCCTGTTAAATGTGCTCTTGGGGTAGATTTTTGTTTGCAATTTACTACCGCCATTGAGTGCTATTTTGTTAGCGCAAAATTGACGTGAGGATGCATTTTGTACTAAGAAAAACCAGCACTCAATGCAGCATAACATGAATAGCGGTGCTCTTGCTGTATAATGCCCCCCCAAACAAATACTCTTAATTACGCGGGTAATTAATGCAGAATTACCAAAATTACTCTGATTACTCCAGCGTAATCGAAATTCTGCCAAGGCCTACTCAAAATAAGATTCTCATGGTCTAGTTCATTTATTGGTTGAAGTGGGTAATCCGCGCAGGCAGCACTTTGTCATAATTATTGTCATCTACCATGTTGGGACAGAAGTGAAAGAGTCTACGAATTTCCTGCCCTACCTGGGAGAGGAGTTTTACCCTGACATCAGTCTCTCTTATTGCCATGAAAAGGTTGTTCAGTCTGTCATATTTTTTTATTACATTGCCTAGGTCAAGCCTGGCTGGAGAAGTGGTGACGAAGGCGAACTGCTGACGTCAGGCGAAGTGGCTTAATGTAAAATGATGAGATCCCCCCTGCAGAATGTGAAGAGTGGCCTTGAGTCTCCCATATCTCACAGATATACATTGGTCATGACCCAAGGAAGCTATAACCTGCTGTCATTAGCTCTTTGTGTTACAGAACTCCACGCCATTTTGGTAGTCAGCATTTCCTGCATTACATTTCTCACAGTTGGACATATACTTACAATTAGTAAAGTGAGACAAGCATCTGAACTGCTGGACAGTCCTGCAAAAAGTGGAAAGATTGGAACGGTTGGCCATTCTACTTTTGTGCCAGATGGTGGGTCTAGTAGCGTTTGCTTTTACCTACTTTCATAGAAACCTTAGACTGACGCATGTGAATACACATGAAATGATAACATGAAATAATAACAGGTATATTTACCACCTAACACAAAAACACAAACTCGGCATATTTTCTTGAAATAGCGGTAAAAGATCGGTTAAAATGACCGAGGGTACAAAGCTGTCCATTTGCAAACCTTCTAAATTACACTCCTTTGATTCAGTTTAAACAATCCGGGTGGTGCTCATTAAGGGAAGAATGATTTTTGATTTTGGCTGTCCCACCCCCATGGAGGATGTTCCAGAAAGTCATGGTCGCATTCATAGAGCATGGATGGCTCACCCCAAGAAGAGGTGCAGGACCTGGTGGTGTACAGCAAAAATAGGTTGTTAGACACTGTTAGGCAAATTCCCCAAAGCTAGAAAAAAGCTGAGGATGAAGATTCTTGCAAGGAATGCCTGACTAGAGGACTCTTAGGCAGTAGTAAGTGGGCAGCGCACTACCAGCCACAACTTTAGGGCTACCAAACTGATTGGATTGGCATAAAAATAGGGCTCTTGGTTTCATGGTATTTATGTTTTTTGACATTGCCGCCCAAATTTATTTTTGGTTTTATGGAAAAATGAAGCTGAAATGAGCATATGTCCATATTTATTTAACCTGTAAATAGGCACTCATGCTTGAATACCTACCAGGTCTCAATGCTGCACAGAAGATAAATCAATGCTCTTATAAGAAAATATGCAATTTTCAGAATCAACCTTGTGCATATGTACTGCTATTTAAGGCTCTTTACTAAAATTCCTTTCCTTTTTAGCCCCCTTACCTATCAATCCACACAGCTAATGACCTGGCAGTCATGGCAGACAGTATTTAGAATTACTAAAAAATCAACCCAATTTCCATTTCTATCCATATTTAAAATAAATAAAGACAAGAAAATAAATGTTTTCTGTCTGTATTTATCTGTAAAAACCTGTAAAAACGGAAAACAGGTAGCATTACTTATAAAGCAGAGCAGGACAAGTGTTTAGTCGACTGCTCTCTGAACAACAAAAGCCACCAGGCTTGTCTTTTACACATCATATGAAACAGAACAGAACAAACTGCGCATGAGCATACTTTCTAATTTTCCACTAAAAATGTCACAAAAAAGAGTTATCTGACTTATGTGAGGCAGAGTGCAAGGCATTTTGTTTGCTTGCACTCTTGTGCTGTCTGTTGCTTTTTAAGATGGGAGCTGCAGCAGTGCAAATAGAGGGGTTTGGAAGAAAAGCGGAGATAAGGCAGCCCAAGGATGCAGTCCACGAATGTTGTTTTACAGGAAGGGGAAGATTAAGAAGTGAAGTGAGACAATGGTGCCTGAAGCCTCTCAGCACAGAAGAGGGTCCTTGTTCAGGAACAGTCTGTGAAAACACTTTCCAGAGCTGATGGGATGGGCACAAGTGAGTTGTGCCTTCTTTCTGCAGCAAGGAGATAGACCATACATTATTTTAGTTCAAAGATTACGTAATAGAAATCAAAACTCTGGTGAATCATTATGTAGATAGAAAAAGTACAACTGAGTACAAAAATATGATGTAAAAATAACAGAAAACCTTCAGCTCATCATCTGGCTGAATGTCAGATGCAGCACTGTGTCAAATTTGTCTAAGCCAGGCCTGGGAGTTTATGGATAGTCACCGGTTAAAAATTAACGAAGACAAGAATGATGTCCTGTGATGACATTTCTAAGTGTTGCGTAGTGGCAAGGTGGATAGGGTATCTCTATAGTGACAGTCCAAGGAGTGGGTGGGTTATTTATGACAGAAGCACAAAAACATTTGGAGATTTCCTTCCTCTTCATGGATTGGTTGGTGTTAAAACTGGGTGTCTCTAGTTGGCAATGGTTTGCACCTTTGTCCAAATAGGGACCCTTGCTTCTAGTCAAGGTAAGGGGGCTACACTCCTAAAATAACTCCTGCTCAACCCTGTGGTAGCTTGGCACAAGCAGGAAGGCTTATCTCAGAGGCAGTGTCTAAAGCATTTGTGAACACATATAGTAATACAGTGAAAACCCTACAGATGGACACCACACAGGTTTTATAAAAATAAGTATTCTTTATATAGACTTAACACAAGACCCAAACGACAAAAATCCACAATACAGTATTAAGAAAATGACTTTTAGATGGTAGAAATAGTTTAGTTCAAAGATGATGGTAAATGCGACACGTTTCTTACAAAGTACCTTTGGATGCGACACGCAAGATAAACAAAAGGTTTGCAGGGAGAACGATGCGTCGGTTCCTTGCTTCGGGGAGGTGATGCGTCTGTTCCTCAGTGCTTGCGTAAAGTAGGCGATGCGTCTGTTCCTTACCGGAGAGGAGGTGATGCGACGATCTCGTGTTGCGTTCCGGTTGCAATGCGACAAGATGGCGCCACGATGTGACGATCCAGTGCGATGCGACAAGATGGTGTCTTTGATGCGATGCGACGATGTGAAGGCGATGTGTGCACGCCTGATGGCCGTACCGCAAATCTGGAACTTCTGAGCCACGACAGGCCCTACGACATGATTCTCCGGTGATGCGACGGCGACCTTTGCAGTGGCGACACGCTTCTCGGGTGATGCGAGGGCAACAGCTGCAGATGCAACACGCTTCTTCTTTTGAGTCGCGCTTCCAGCTCCCAACAATACGCAGGCTTCTGCAGACAGAATTCCAGGCAAGGAAATTCAGGGGGGAGCTGGTGGTGAAGTCTTGTATCCCTGAGACTTCAGCAGGAGGCAAGCACAGTTCAAGCCCTTGGAGAGTCTTCTTCAAGATGATGAAAGTTCAATAAAAGTTCCTTCTCCTTTCCTTGGCAATAAAGAAACCACTGCAGGCCAACCCCAGAAAATAGCACACTGGCACAGGGGCAGCCAACTCCTTCAGCTTCTCTGGTTCTTCTCCTTGGCAAAGGTCCGTCTTGATTCCCAGAAGTGATCTAAAGTCTTGGGGTCTGGACCCCAATATTTATACTAGTAAATCCTTTGTCCTCTGAAGGCAGAGGGGGCTGTACCTAGCCAAAACCAGTTCTGTGCAGCTTCCTGGCAGGAGGTGCAGACAGTATTGTTTAAAGCAGACCTGGCCCAGGTAGCTGAAAGGAATTCTCCTCCTACCCCTACTCTCTTTACTATGAGGGCTGGGGGCACTGAAAGGAAATCTCCTCCACCCCACTCTCTATGCAGCCAAGGTCCTATTTAGCCCAGCCCTGACTCATCGGACTGCTGGAGCCCAAGCCCTCCTGTCACTCACAAACCAGACATGCAATACACAACCTAGCAGAGGGAGGCTGGATGATTAGGTCAGAAAATACCTACTTTCTAAAAGTGGCATTTTCAAACACAGAATGTTAAAACCAACTTCACTAGAAGATGTATTTTATCATTCTGAGTTCAGGCATACTAAATTCGTTTTCTACGAATGTTCACCGGGTCAGTTAGGATTATAAGATGTTATAACCAAACTGCCCATTCTGTCCTATGGGGACAGCTAGCCTTGCAATAGTGAAAAACGAAATTGGCTGTAATTCACTATCAGGACATGCCACACACATCAGGGCATGTCCTACCTTATACTTACAATGCACCCTGCCCTTGGGCCTAACTTAGGGGGTGGCTAACATGTAGAAAAGGGAAGGTTTAGGGACTGGTAAGTGGGTGCACTCACCAAGTCAACATGGCAGTACTGGACTGCACACAGGCTCTGCAATGGCAGGCCTGAGACACACTTTACAAGATGCTTCTGTGGGTGGCACAACCAGTGATGCAAGCCCACTAGCAGCATTGATTTACAGGCCCTGGGCACACATGGTGCACTGTACTAGGGTCTGACAGGTAAATCAAATAAGCCAATCATGGAGTCACTAATCCATTACAATAATTTGCAATAAGGAGCACTTGCCTCCTTACATAACTGAAGGCTCCTCTGAGCTAACCTTGTTAGGGATAGAACCTACTGCTGGTCTGCTTTGCAATGATGAGATTGTTGTCACTCTGCTAGAGAGGGCCTGAGGAGAGAATGGCTCATCCTCAGCCTGCAGTGAGACATCTGCCAAAGCTCTCCTTCTCCATCAAAAGAGGACATCCGTCAGCATCTTGAACACAGCCTGCATTCCCAGTGCCTGCTCATCTTGACGTCCAGCCAACCTTCAGGCCACTGATACTTCTGTAAAGAGGCTGTAAGTCTGTCTATTCTTTTTTAGCATCTTCAGTTGGCAGACTCTCCTGGCTGTCGAGATTCATCAGGAGGTGAGGGATCCTTCGGGATGGGGTAGGGTGTGGTTCATGTCAAGTGGGGTGAGGGTCATGTCAAGTATTCACCTGGAGGGAGATGGGATGCTAAGGAGAAGCACCTAGCACCTACACTTACAGTTTGTTGTCATTGCCCCCGTCATTTCCTGGGGTTTTTGAGGATCATTCCTGTCAGGGAGATGCTCTTTTTGGATATGGCTATTTCTCTTAACCAAACAAGCCTCCACTATTGATAGATGTCTGGCAAAACTGCCATATCCCCAGGAAGGCTATCCTTTCTGTGGGACTCACAGACTGTATTGGCCTCCTGCATCATAGGGTGTTGCCTCCATTTCATCAGCCTTTCCCCAAATGCTTCCATCAACTTCATCCAAAGGGGTAGTGGGTGGTGAGGACGAGTATTGTTTTGTAGCCAACACAATGGTCAACAGATTGAACTGTGAACGGATCTCATCTGCCTGTAAACCCATTGAGGGCAAAGCACCAGCATCTTCCATTCCTGGGGAGGGCAGGTGTCCATCAGCTCTGCACACCTTGCACTTATGGTGGAATTTCAGCTGCAGAATAAGGTACAAAAAGCACATTCCACTAGCAGTCAGCCCAATGGGCTCTCTCACAGAGTTCTTTTCTAGTGTGCAATCTGGGGTGACAGGGGAGGGATCTGTGCAACTTTCCTATAGATGCTAGTTTACCATGCTTGGGAATGTATTTATTTACTTTATGTACAAAGTATAGCCATTATCTGGCCTAGTAGATATCTTACCTAACCTTTTTTCTTCCCCATCGTCGCTTTCATAAATTGTTTTTTGTTGTTTATACACTGCAGGGAGGGGCATTTTATACAGGGGATGTGGTGACCATACTTTCTTGCATTGCTAATGCCGTGTGTTGTGCTAGGATCAGGTGTAATCATTTTTTTTGGAGGTCACAGCCACAAAATGTTGCCCACGTGCCTTGCCCTCTTACTTTCAGATCTACCTACGTCTACCACTGGCATGAAGAGCCTTAGCCATTCAAACTCTCCAATAATCCCTTTGTTGCCACTATAACATTCCAGCAACATACTTTAGGATGCACACCCCTGTAATGGGCAACCATGCCAAGCGGGAGCCAGTCACGGGGCTAGGGTAGTTTTCTAACTAGGCATTTAACAGTGCAAACAACAGGCAACCCACACCTCTTCTGGCGATTACCATTGCCGATAAACTCACTGCCAGTCTTCACCTACATTTACCCAGCATGCTTTAGGGCCCACATCGGGGAATATATGAGCGTCACATACGGGCTCCTGTGCCTTGTGAACTTGTGCCTTGTGAACTCTAAACATCTGCGCATCACAAGCGCTCCGACGCACGCTCCAGTGGCGTAACAAAACATGAGGGCCCCCCTGCAAAGTACTTCGAGCTTCCCCCCCGCACTCTCTAGACCCACTTAGAAGCTCCTAGCCGCCACCCGTGCACAGTGCCGGAGGGGGGTGCCTGATGCTCGCAACCCCGCCCCCATTGCTGGGGCTACGGGGACTTTTGTAACACCAGGGGCACGCTCGATGTAGCACTCACTGCCTACATCCTGGACGTGCATCGCCTCACTTGATTAACCACCATACGTTCCTTCTCATGCAATAATGATGTATATCTGGCAAATATTAATACTGAAATGTCAACCCTTTACTATGTTTATGTAATTTTTCCGAAAACCAATAATAAGATTAAAAAAAAAAAAACAGAAAACCTGTATCTCGTTCCAATCTACACTGCACAAAACATAAATCAACGAATAAACACATGCAGCTCGGTGGTCGCATTGAGAAGCATGGGTATGTGCTGGGAATTTTGCATTGGAATATTTTTAAGAATGAAAGAGATAAGGCTTTAGAGTAGTTGAATTTTGGCTTCGTGCTGGTTGGTAGAACTTGGTGAATGCACTGCTGTGCAGCATGAAATGAGATTTGAGAAGCAGTTGGGCAGTGCTTAGTTTGTAAATAAATGAGTGCCGGTGCCCAAAGTTTTTCCCCGAAGCCCGGCTGAAAAATGTACGGATTTCTGAATACCAAGGCTGAGTAGTCATGTTTCTATCTCGTGCTTCTTTCCTACAGCACCAGACACTCCCTGCCCTTTTATTTCACTCTTAAGGGTTCTTCGTCATCCTTCATTTTAGCTTTTGTCATTTTTTTCTGTCTTTCTCATCCTCCTTTTGTGTTTCTCTCACTTTTTCTGAGGAAGTCTGATGAGGAAAAGTAAGTGCCTAAAAATGAATGCCACTAGGCCCCACCTGCAACCAGCAGCTCATATTAAGTACTGCAGTTAGGTGATGTGTCATGAGTAGATTTAAGCACCATGGGTCTGATTCACAAAAATAACCTTAAAAGTATGCCAGAAGATTTAAATCTCTGCTTGAATATACTTTATTTTCCAATTCGCAAATCTTTCTCAGAAAATGCCTAAAATTCTACATCAGTTACTGGTTTCCAGACTGAATTCCAGGAATTATCCAGTGACTTTTTCAGGCATTAGTATTTTCTTAGAATGAACATATTCTTGCAGTACAACACTCTGTTCCCCTTAGGGTAAGACAGGCGAAATTGCACATTTTGAGTCATATTTACAAGGATTAACGCCACCATAGCGTCATTTTTTTTAACGTTACAGCAGCTTTTTTTATCCCCATATTTACAAGTTGCTGTTAGCTCCAGTCATCTGCATTTTTCATGCATAAACGTGATTTTTGAATAGCGCCACTCCTATTAGCATGACCTACCGAAAATGAGATGCAAGGTAGGCGTTCGCGCGTAAAAACTCCCACAAAAAACACAACGCAATATTTACAAGGATACCCTTGTACGTCACAAAATATAAAAAAATGCTTCAAAGTCCAATTTGTGACAGTTTTCTAACGTCAATACTTACTTGAACTTAAAAATGGTGCAAACACACCTGTATGTAAGGAAGACAATCCCAGTTCATCATTGGCACCCCAACCTCAACAACGCCATAGAGCTTCTGCTACTGCAACTTGGAGCACCAAGAGGATCACCACCACCACAGAGGCAGCGCCGCCGAAGAGAGCGGATCTGCTGCCAGAGGATCACCCTCATACATAGTTATGTATGTTCACCCCCACCACTATAAGCACTGATCGAACCCAACGAGACTGTAGACCTACCAGCATGACACCATCGGGTCGAGCCCGCGCTGTATACAATAAGCTCAAATATTGGCACCGCCCCGCACCCTTAAACTATCTACAATAGCAAGTAGAACCAACGTGCATGCAAGAGAGAAAAAACATAGCTCTTTTGAGACAGGTAGAACTCTTTGACTAAACAAGATCCAATTGTCATCCCCCGCACGTAACTTCTAGGAAAAAGACAAAGAGAAGAAAAGAAATGCATTTAAGGCACCAAGCCGTCATCAGCCATCACGAATAGATCCCCATCCGAGTTGGGCATCGAACATAATTTGTGAAACACTAAGACAAAAGACCGGTATGTACTTAGTGTAGGAACAGTAACATCACTTATACAGTTCCCTGTAGTAGCTTCCCCAATTAACACTTCCTTGTCCCTTACATGTATTTTCAGTGTCCAACAAGAACCTATCCCGCCCTGAGGAAGACCTTCAACCCAAACTTCACCCAGGTCCACCCCCGAAGGTCAAAACCTGTCGACACATCGTTCAAGCCGAGGCCAAGAGTTATTATGACTAGTTGTTGGAAAAAGTACCAACATTTCTATGCATAATTAAGATAGCTTAGCCAAGAATTACCACACTAATACTCTGACCTCCACTGGACCTTTCATTACCTTAAAAGTGGTCGAGGATGCAAGGGCAACAGGTCCCAAAGCTAAATTCCAGTAGGGCATACAAGGATGCAAAAATTATATAAGATTCACAATGCCTATGTTAAATAGGTAAAAAATAGGCAGGCATAGTTCTGTATTAATGTAATGTCTAATATGATTACTTGTAAAATGTACTGACATTTTCTGTTCCATTTTTTGATTTGTGTATCATCTCACATAACGTAATGTTATTGCCCTAAGTGCAAATATGTATGTTACTGTCACTATTTACTGTTACCTTGAAAGATAAATATTTAATACTAGGTAACAACTTGTCACATGAGTACTTATTTGATGCAACCAATTTGGTTGTACACTCTAAATAAAACCAGGGAAACTTTATTATTTTCTTTAAATTTAATAAAGCAAGGAGCGTTCCAAAATTGAACCAAAGTAGAGAGACCCTTTGAGCTCTCTACTTACGAAATAATATATGATCTATGGTCTGGGAGGCATTGTTTTTCAGTAAGTTCAATAGTGAACATGACACATGTGCCACCTCATGACTGATAAATACTCCTTTTTCTTGTGTCACAGCCGGACGACCATTATTCACTCAAGGTGACATTGATGCCTTCAGGGATCCACATGCCAATGGTGAGTGCCTTAGTCCATGTATGTTACTTTCCAAAAAAGATTGTTTGTGATGACTGGTCCGGTATGATGTTGCACACACTCTGGGTGTGCAAGACATGGATATCACCTCTACCACGATGAGGCAGCATCATGAGAAGATTTTGGGTCATAATTACAATAAAGTGATGGGACGCAGCATTAGCCTTCTTGGCTGAACGGGATGCATCTCCAGTTCCGGAATATAGCCCTGGACTGTACTCACAATAATACGGCTCAATCCAGCATTTTGCCCTGCGCTGGTGCAAAATTAGCTGCCTCCCGACAATGTAGGCACTCTTGCTCCATTGTGTAAGGGTGCCTGCGTTGTTGCTAGGCAGCACAAGATGGCACTGTTGTCTTTGAAAACTGCTGAGTGCCCCTTAATATGGCACATTCCTTGCTTCCATGTATTTTCTACATGTTGGAGCAGATTGTCAACCAATTTTAAATTACACCACCCTACACCAGTCTTTTCAAAGAGTACCCCCATACATTCTTTTCATTTGATGATCCATACTATGGTACCCATTGGGTCCATCCTTCAAATTTGTAATTGATGCTGTGACCTGTTGGTGCTTCTACAGACCATAATACTGTGTGAAGTTGTTACACCATGTACCTGCAATGGGCGTAGCGTTGTGAAGTCAACTGCAACTTATTTTTCATCTCCCTAAGGGAATATGCCTTCTTGGTAGACTAGCATGTGTACATGGCAGCATTAGTATGCGTTGTATGGCTACAGAAAAAAATACACATGGTGTGGGCTGTAGTGACTCTGTGAGTATGTGAATCTTGTGAAGTTCCTGTAGCACTTTCACCGTGTCCATATTTGCAAATTGTGCATGTTACTTTAGCCAATGCACCTGTGTTTCACAGTGTACATACAGATAACAATATGTTGGGGGGATGTTGGTGATGTGCATGACCAGACATGGAATCCATGTACACACTGGTATGATGTAGCAATCACTGAGGATCAGAGCATTGGAGCGACACTTGTCAGTGACAAGTATCATTACAATGTGGCAGTCTCATACACAAGATGGGGATCTGGTGTACATGACAATGTTGGATGAGTGGTGTAACCCAGATCTACAGCTGGCTAGAATAAGCAAATACAAGGTTGAGACATTGTGATATGCCCAACAAGACTTTCAACCATTGTTGCCTGTCTTACTTTCAATGTGCAAATTATATGACATGTTGTGGTTCAAATAGCTGTCTTGTGACATACAAATACTCAGATACTTCAAGTTGATGTATACAGCATGAATCCTGGGTGTGTAGCTGTAGAGACACATCCAACTATGTAGTGGTTGGAGGATTTGTGATTTGGGTGACTGTTGTATAAGAGTAGCACTTTGGTGCTTAGTTGTCTGCCACTCTTACAACATCCTATGTCTTTGGGTAAATGTCATGCCCTGGGCCTACAAAGGGCCTGTAACTCAGTCTCCTTGGGTACATTCCCCTGGTAGACTCTGTCTGAGTTTGTGTCAACATCATCATTCAACTTAGCTAACCTTCCACTGTTGTTCCTGGACTCTGCAATTGCTATATCTCATGCCGTACATGACCATGATGGTATCGATGTCAAGTTGTGAAAAGAGTTTTGCTTCACATGTAACTTGCCAGATCATGTTTGAAGTAGCAAACAGTTGATAAGAGTGGAACGTTCTCGTTGTTGTACATTTCAGTGTGGAAAATACTTGCAGGACCTTGTTCTTTGTCTTGTTTATTACATCTTGTCATGTGTGTCTTTCATTACAGACAAAATGTCACCTGAGGCAGACAAAATATTTAAGCAGACCAAGGACAGATACAGGCATATCCATGAAGTTGCCAAGGGGTACCATGCAATGGAGAAGAGGTACAATGAGGAGAGGGTGGTAGGATGGTGGAAGGCCATTCCCCAGGGTGCCTCAAAACCCTCCAGTCAGAGTGATGTGCTGCCTGCCACTTCCAGGCACCAGAGTGACAGTGAGAACCTTCCTAGCACTTTGGTTGTGCAACGTGTAACCCCGGAATCAGTGCCATAAGCAGGTCTACAACATGCGGCACCTGCCGCACAAACGGGAGCTGCTCAACCGGCTGCATCAGCACCACCTGTCCCACCAACTACAGCTGCTCAACTGGTTGCACCAGACCACCTGCCCCACCAACGTCAGCTGTCCAACTGGCTGCACCAGCACCACCGGCCATACAGAAACAGTCTATCCCTTACACCTTGGATGACCGTGGGTTATTGTTGGACCAAAATGTTAGGGTGGCGTCAGTTGAAAGAGATATGATGGAGGTGTTAACCCATCTTCAGGACATTAAGGGTGCCCTTTTTCCCATCATTGAATGGAAGGGTACGCCAAACCAAGAACACCGTAAATTACATACTATGATAGAATGTGCATGAAAGGGATATATACACTCTAAGATGGCGGCCAATGTAATCAGGAAGGACTGTGATGACAGTGCAGTCCTTCTTTGCTGAACGCTGTGCAGGAGGAGCCTAATGAGGTTTTTAAATACATCAGAATACCTGTATCCACCTTGCTCACCGAAAAGCATTTGAGAAAGTCGAGAGACGAAACGCGTAATGGTGGGTGAAATAAAGGATTCTCAAACCCGAGAGTGCTCCGTGTGTGTTCCTGGAAGTAGGGACCTCTTTTGTTGATTCATATTAAACGTGCACGCCACTTGCACGAAGGAAGCACCCGTCAAGCAAAGAGTTCGGCAAGTTTGTGTGGCAATTTGTTGGGACCTCATATATATATATATATATATATATATATATATATATATATATATATATATATATTACCTACTGGCGGTCGCCAGTAGGTAGTTATAGTTAGGACCCCTTTTCCATAGGAAATCCGCAACATTCTATTTTGAATAACTTTGGCGCCGGTCGACGAATCCTCGCGAATTTCTCAAAATAGGTGGGGCGCTACGCTCCGCTCCTACCCTGAAAGTCTCGGGAGGATTCGTCAAGCGGGGGCTGAGATAAAAGGGGGTCCCAAAACGCGTTTTTCCCATGCATTTTTCCATAGGACCTTTAGACAGGGCTACAGCCCGAACGGCTGAACAGAATTACTTGAAATTTGGCAGAGAGGTAGTCCTCAGGTCAAGGAAGTGCCTTTTGTAGGTTTGGTGTAAATCTGTTCAGTAGATTCTGAGAAAATAGCCTTTAAATCAATATATATATCTGAGCCAGCTTACGGTACGCTTACCGTAAGCTTACCGTACGCGTACGGTGGCGTGCGCGAGCGCGATTCTGATTGGCTCTTAGATCTTAGTAAACATTCGAATCGGCCGAAACCAGGAAGCGGCGGCCGCCATTTTCTCTCTCACACTGAGAGTTAGGATGTAAAAAAAAACCAATACACATGTAAAGGAGCTGTTTTGACAGCTCACACACACATAGCCATGATGAGGGAGTCCCCCAAGACCCCCCAAGGCCAAAAACGCCATTTTTATTTTTTCGCTAATTTCGCCGATTACGCTTACCGTACGCGTACGGTAAAAAATGTAAAAAAAAAACACTATCCACACTCTCCCCACCTCCTGTGCTTTTGGTGGCCGCAGGCCACCAAATGTGCAGTGCTTATCAGTAGTGAGAAAAACCACAATATTTTTAACTAAAATAATCAAAGAAAAAATTATCCACACTCTCTCCACCCCGTGTGCAAATGGTGCCCGAAGGGCACCATTTGTGCATGGCTTATAAGCACAGTAAGCACAGTAAGCACCGCGTGCTTACTGTGCGCGCACGGTGCGCGAAGCGCACCGTGCGCGCACGGAACGAACTGCGTTAAGTGGGCGCGCACGCCACGAATGGCGTAAAGTAACTTAGCATTTAAAAAAACGTACAAATTCACTGAAAAAACCATAGGTTTCACACACGTTATAGTTAGGAATTAGCATTTAAAAAACCTTGCAAATTCACTGAAAAAACCATAGGTTTCACACATGTTATAGTTAGCGGAAATTTTACTGATAAAAAACCAGTGAAATTCCCCCATTATAGTTAGTGCAGGCAACTATAACTCACGCGACCGCAATCTTCTGCTGATGACATATGTGTCTTTATGAAAAAAAAATATTTGTAATATATGTATAGCTAAAAATGTATGGAAGAAGACATGGGCAAATAAGTGTCTAAATACAGTATTAGCATCAGCAGAGGATTGCGGTCGCGTGAGTTATAGTTGCCTGCACTAACTATAACGGGGGAATTTCACTGGTTTTTTATCAGTAAAATTTCCGCTAACTATAACGTGTGAAACCTATGTTTTTTTCAGTGAATATATATATATATATATATATATATATATATATATATATATATATATATATATATATTCACTTAAAAAACCATAGGTTTCACACATGTTATAGTTAGGTGGACATTTCACTCGTAAAAAACCAATGAAATTCCCCCGTTATAGTTAGTTCAGATAACTATAACTCGCGCGACCGCAATCCACTGCTGATGACGTCACATATTACATCACTCATGACATGGTCAGTGGCATCACTCATGACATCAATGATGACATCATCCTTTTGATAGAGTGGCGGTCGCGCGAGTTATAGTTATCTGAACTAACTATAACGGGGGAATTTCATTGTTTTTTTACGAGTGAAATGTCCACCTAACTATAACATGTGTGAAACCTATGGTTTTTTAAGTGAATTTGCAAGGTTTTTTAAATGCTAATTCCTAACTATAACGTGTGTGAAACCTATGGTTTTTTCAGTGAATTTGTACGTTTTTTTAAATGCTAAGTTATGTATTTATTATTATATTTTTTATATATTTATTTTACAATAAACTACGTATTAAAAAATCTTTTGGGTTTTTCACCGTGCGTGCACGGTGCGCGCAACCCCCCGATATTTTTGGAAAAAAAATTTAAATGTTTTTTTCTGCCTTCGGGGTCCTTCAGGGACCCCCTGACAAAGGCTAGGGGGTCAGGAACTCTCTACCCTGCCCCCTTTTCAAGTTCGCCACCTTCCTTTTTCACTCTTGCACTCAAAACAAACGAAATGGCGGCCGACACTTCCTGATTTCGACCGATTCGAACGTTGACTGACATGTAACCACCAATCAGAATTACGCTCGCGCACGTTAGGGTGCGCGCACGGTGCGCGCACGGTGCGCGGCTATAGATATTTATGTACTTTAACTGCAATTTTCTCAGGAACTACTGAACAGATTGACTCCATATATGCAAAAGGCACATCCCTGACCTGAGGACTACCTCTTTGCCAAATTTCAAGTAATTTTGTTCAGCCGTTCGGGCTGTACCTTCGACTAAAGGTCCTATGGGAAAATGTATAGGGAAAGCGCATTTTGGGACCCCCTTTTTTCTCGGCCCCCGCTTGATGAATCCCCCCGAGACTTTCAGGGTAGGAGCTGAGCGGAGCGCCCCATTAGTTTTGAAAATTTCGCGAGGATTCGTCAACCGGTGCCAAAGTTATTCAATATAGAATTTTGAGATTTCCTATGGAAACAGGGTCCTAACTATAACTACCTACTGGCGACCGCCAGTAGATAATATATATATATATATATATTCAAACTCAAATCCTTCTGACAGGAAGAAATAACGGGCCGCACTCCCGAAGTACTATTGACACTTTTTATTATTTATTTTTCTCCTTCATTAGTAAGGGCATTTAAAGCAGGATAGATCAACGCATTTCGATGTCTCCTAACACCTTGCTCACGTGAGCAAGGTGTTAGGAGACATCGAAACGCGTTGATCTATCCTGCTTTAAATGCCCTTACTAATGAAGGAGAAAAATAAATAATAAAAAGTGTCAATAGTACTTCGGGAGTGCGGCCCGTTATTTCTTCCTGTCAGGAGGATTTCAGTTTGAATAAGTAGCGGCGAGGTTCGGCCGCAGGAGATCGCACCCACATGGAGCGCTGCGAAACCGGCTTTCAGGAACCGAATTGGATGCAATATATATATATATATATATATTCACTGAAAAAACCATAGGTTTCACACACGTTATAGTTAGCTGGACATTTTACTCATAAAAAACCAATGAAATTCCCCCGTTATAGTTAGTGCAGGCAACTATAACTCACGCGACCGCAATCCTCTGCTGATGCTAATACTGTATTTAGACACTTATTTGCCCATGTCTTCTTCCATTAAATTTTAGCTATACATATATTACAAATATTTTTTTTTCATAAAGACACATATGTCATCAGCAGAGGATTGCGGTCGCGTGAGTTATAGTTGCCTGCACTAACTATAACGGGGGAATTTCATTGGTTTTTTATGAGTAAAATGTCCAGCTAACTATAACATGTGTGAAACCTATGGTTTTTTCAGTGAATTTGCAAGGTTTTTTAAATGCTAATTCCTAACTATAACGTGTGTGAAACCTATGGTTTTTTCAGTGAATTTGTACGTTTTTTTAAATGCTAAGTTACTTTATGCCGTTCGTGGCGTGCGCGCCCACTTAACGCAGTTCGTTCCGTGCGCGCACGGTGTGCTTCGCGCACCGTGCGCGCACAGTGAGCACGCGGTGCGCTTCGCGCACCGCGCGCCCACTTTACGCAGTTAGTGCCGTGCACGCACGGTGGGCACGCGCACCGCGTGCCCACGTTACGCTGGATGGGCCATGTACGCACGATGCGCTTCGCGCACCGTCCGCTCACGGAGGACATATTATGCGCTTTGTTGTGAAAGGTAATCTGTTAATTGTTCAATTCCCTTATATGCCATGCATAAAAGGTGCCCTGCGGGCACCTTTGGCACACGGGGGTGGGAAAGTGTGGATAATTTTTTTTTTATAATTAATTTTTACCATACGCGTACGGTAAGCGTAATCGGCGTTTTTTCGAAAAAAAATAAAATTGAATTTTTGGCCTTGGGGGTTCTTTGGGGACACCTTGAACAAGGCTAGGTGGTTGGGAGCTGTCTAACCTGCCCCTTTACATGTTTTCACCCTTTGTTTTTCCTCCCCCCTCAGAGTGCGAGAGAGAAAATGGCGGCCGCCGCTTCCTGGTTTCGACCGATTCGAATGTTTACTAAGATCTAACAGCCAATCAGAATCGCGCTCGCGCACGGAACCGTACGCGTACGGTAAGCTTACCGTAAGCGCACGGTAAGCGCACCGTAAGCTGACACAGATATATATATTGATTTAAATGCTATTTTCTCAGGAACTACTGAACAGATTTACACCTGACCTACAAAAGGCACTTCCTTGACCTGTAGACTACATCTCTGCCAAAGTTCAAGTAACTCTGTTCAGCCGTTCGGGCTGTAGCTGTGTCTAAAGGTCCTATGGAAAAATGCATGGGAAAAACGCGTTTTGGGACCCCCCTTTTTTCTCAGTTATTCCAAATAGAATGTTGCGGTTTTCCTATGGAAACAGGGTCCTAACTATAACTACCTACTGGCGACCGCCAGTAGGTAATATATATATATATATATTACCTACTGGCGGTCGCCAGTAGGTAGTTATAGTTAGGACCAAGTTTCCATAGGAAGAGCATTTTTTGTTTTGCTTATAACTTTGGCGTCATTTGATGAATCTTCATGAAATTTTACAAACTAATTCTTTGTTCATATCAGCTCTTATGTTAAAAGTTTGGGGGTGATTCATCAAGGGGGGCGATAAAAAAGGGGGGTCCCAAAACGTGTTTTCACCATGCAATTTCCATAGGAAACTTTAGACAAGGCTACAGGTCGAACGGGTGAACGGTATTACCCCAAATTTGGCAGGGAGAAGGGTCTTGGTCTAGAAAGCACGCTTTTGTTTATTTGGTGTAAATCCGTTCAGTAGTTTTGGAGAAATATCGAAATTTGCAGATATCGATATTTGGGAATTCTGCCATCTGATTGGCTGATGCGTTGCGAGCACGAGCTTGCTGCTTATTGGCTGCGAGCTGTTGCAACTAGGTAGTGTTGGCAGCCATTTTGTGATTCCGTTGAAATGAATAAGGGTAAAAAAGGGCGAAAAGAGTAGGAAACAGGAGGATAGGAGCACTGTAACCTCTGTGGGGGAGTGCGAAGCGAAGTAGTCACTCCTACCGATCTGAAAGTGTGGTGTTGCTTAGAGGGACATGGTGCTGAGATGAGATGCTGCTACACTGGGGTATGAAACTGAGAGCCTAAACCGTGAGCTCATTGCTGTAAAGTGATGTGCTCTGGTCTTTGTAGCATACCTGTGCAAGTAGTGTTAGTAGGCTTTTATTCCATACAGGGAGTGGGAAGCGAACTACTGACCTCTACTGTGCATTTATACTATACCGGAAGTGGAAAGCGAAGTACTCACGCCTACCGGTGTGAAGACTCGGGGATCAAACCGAGCTGATTGCTGTAAAGTGATGGGCTCTGGGCGCTGTAGCATACTGGCCGCTGTAGTATAACTGTGTAAGTAGCGTTACTATGCGTTTATACTATACAGGGAGTGGGAAGTGAACTACTCACCCCTACTGGTCTGAAGACTCTGGGATTAAACCGTGAGCTCATTGCTATAAAGTGATGTGCTCTGGGCGCTGTAGCATACCTGCGGAAGTAGTGTTAGTTTGCGTTTATACAATACAGGGAGTGGGAAGCGAACTACTCACCCCTACCGGTCTCAAGACTTGTGGATGAAACCATGAGCTCATTGTTTTAAAGTCATGTGCTCTGTGTAGTATTCTAATGTAAGTCATAGTAGAATGTTAGTATGTAATGCTACTAGAATGCAAGTATGTAAGGTTAGAATGTAGGGCTGTCATGAGGGAATCTTGGGGAGTTTGTACACGGTGCTGGAGAAGACGGTTGCCTTGCTGTCTGCTCCTGTTGGTGGCTGTTTAAGCTGTCTTCTTTTCCTGGAATAAATCTACTTATCGGATCCACTGCTGTCTTCCTCTTCACTACATAAATTTGGCGACGAGCAGGAGAAGGTAAAAAGAAGGCAGCACTCACCAATGATTTGAGCTTCCTTGCGTTCTGCTGAAGACCCGTTTTCTTGGTGAAGCTGTTTCTACTCATCCCAGGGTCGTCGGCTCATCGAGCTATGTCATCCGACCTCTGGTAGGATTTACATTTTTGGATTTTGGGCTTCCTCTGCCTCTTCACTACACTCTGGTCACTGTATAACACGTGTGCAAGTAGTGTTAGTATGCGTTTATACTAATTCTGTAGTTATGCAGTAACCAATGCATCATGGCCCTATGAAGCGCCACCTCCCAGGCTATGTCCCGGGGTGTGCATCCGCGGGACATTTATGTTTGCTATTACAGGGCGGGAGCATGGCTTCCACCCTGTGATAGCAAATCCTTGTTTGCCTCGTTGAAGCGAGAGGAGGAAAACCTCGTATCGCTTCAATAAAGCGGATCCGAATGGTAAAAATGGAGAAAAAAAAATGAAGCAGGGTCTCACCCGTTCATTTAAATCAGCCCCCTGGTGGGTAATGTTCCGGGGCCTATCCTATTATTATATTGCTGGGTCTCTGCAGCACTGGGGTTCTTAATCTCACATGTAAATTAGGCGCCGGAGGGCACAGAGACGTTTCGCAGCCTAGGGGATCGCCACCTCCCCTGGGATTATTTAGTAATTGTTCGGGGGGCTTCGAGGCCAACTCAAGACCGGGGTTCGCCACCCTCCGGGACTTCACTTAAATATGCAGGGTGGGCGTCCAAAGTCCCTGAAGCCTCGGTGGCCCTAGGCAGTGCCTTATTGGTTCTGTAATCACACGGGCAGTACTCATGGTGTTATAAAGTGATACACTCATAGAACCCTTGTAGTTGTAGAATTACCTAGGCTTCATTTATGTAATAGTCTGTTGGCTTATATTTGGTAGGTGCACCGCAAAATTAAAAATGTTTTCCCTCATAACCTCCTATCAACCGCCGATTTTCACAATAAACTACAGACAAGTGTTGTCAGAAAAAGAAGACCCATACACTCACTTATTTATTGGTAAAAAAAATAACTTTTAAGAAAACAACACAAATAAATGGAAACGCAACAAACAACAGTAAAACATGAAATAAGTGGGTGGGACTCCTCAGGAAGCAGCATACAAAACCTGTAAGACAAAAAAGAAACATAAGTATGTGTGCCATGTCCAAGAGAAAGAGAAAGGTAGTCAGAATGAAAGGAAGAAAGTGAAAATGGGACAGAGAGCAAGTGGGTGGAAGGGAGAAGGGGAGTAGAGTCAAAAGAACAGAGGGAGGAGGAGACAGAGCGTCGGCCTACTGCACCCAGCCTTCACTGTTCACCTCCTGTCACTCTTGTGTCTGAGACGCTGGGGTACGCGAGAAAGAGTGCGGTCCAGCAAGTCTTTAAAATGAAACAGAGATATGAATGAGGCCAGAGATTACATTATTATCTACGGCAACATCGTTTGCTAGCACCTGTGCACCTAGGCTGCTGCACCCCAGCCCCTTCCCCCGCACTGTGCTCAATTGCAGCTCCTACGCACCGAGGTTTCACTGCTCACCTGCCACAACTGGAGCTCCAACTCCGGGGTGCCGCTCTCAGGGTGGCACAGCAGGTCTCCGGTCAGGGATGGTGTCTTGATACCATGATGGAAGGCGTTAGAATGCCCAGGGCCTCATCACGGGCTGAGCATCCGCTCCGCCGATTATGGTGCCACTAACTCGGTGTCTGAAAAGGGACAAATAATATAATGCTGGAAACGTCTTGAGGTAAATGAAGGTTTATTTCAAGCTTAATAGAGAATACCAGTTGAATGCATCCTTCCTTCTTGAAGTACGATCTACCAACTGTTAGTGGTAATCATGGTTCAAAGAGGAGTTGGAGTGCACGAGAATACACAAGGTTAAATAATAATATGTTATGCCAACTGTTAGACTTGGGGGTCTCTAGTTGGCACAGGTATGCACTTGTGAAAAATAGGGACCCTCGCCTCTAGTCAGGGTAAGGGGGTACACTCCTAAAATAACCCCTGCTCACCCCCTTGGTAGCTTGGCACGAGCAGACAGGCTTATCTCAGAGGCAGTGTGTAAAGCATTTGTGAATACATACAGTAATCAAGTGACAACACTACAGATGGACACCACACAGGTTTTATATCAAAAATAAGTATTCTTTATATAGATTTACCACAAGACCATAAACGACAAAAATACACAATACTGTTACTTAGAATTTTAGCTTAGTTCTCCTAAGTTCTTAGATGCGACACTTTAAGTCAATGTACCTGTTAGATGCGACACGCAGGGCAACGAAAGTGTTGCAGCGTTGTTGATGCGATGAAGTTTTTGGTGCAAAGAAATAAAGACGTGAAGATCTTCCAGATGCGGCACGCTTCTCCGATGTTGCGAGAAGACTTGACTCGATGCGTCAGCTACAGCCGCGACATCCCTTTACGCGATGCGACGACAGCGGCCTTGGTGGTGACACTCTTCTCCGACGTTGCGAGACGCTTCCGCTCGATGCGATGTTGCAGCGGCGACACCCCTTTACGTGATGTGACGACAGCAGCTCTGACGGTGGCATGCTTCTCCGTGGATGCGAGGCGCTTTTCTTGATGCGGTGCAATGCGACAACTACAATGGCTGCGATGGCGACACGCTTCTTCGGCGTTGTGAGACACTTCCTGGATGATGTGAGACGTTTCCGCTCGATGCGATGCTGCAGTGACGACACACTTTACGCGATGCGACGACAACAGTTCCGACGGCTTCTCCTTCTTGAGTCGCGCTTCCAGCTCCTTGCGACACGCAGTCCCACAGAAGGCCCAACAACAGCAGCAGGTCCTTTCAAATAACTCTGGGGAGCTGGGGGTTGAAGTCTGTTGGTCCTGAGACTTCAGCAGGAGGCAAGCTCTTTTCCAAGCCCTTGGAGATCCTTCACAAGTTGAGCAAAAGTACACACAAAGTTCCTTTCTCCTCTCTTTGGCAGTAGGCAACCCCTGCAGGCCAATCCCCCAGTTTCAGGGATAGTCTCTCCTCAGTTTGTTCTTGGTTCCTCTCCTCAGCAGAGTTTCTTCTTGTTTCCCAAAGTGATCTAAATTCTTGGGAACAGGGTCCCAATACCTATACCCCAAAATCCTTTGTCCTCTGAAGGCAGAGGGGCCTTTGCCTTGTTCAAACCAGTTCTGGTCAGTCCTGGAGCACTTTGTTTACCTGACTCCTTCTTTCCTTTCAGAGTGCAGGGCAGAGACATCAGACGCACCACAGGAGGTGAAGCCAGCATTGTGGAGGAAAGGCACAGCGCTATTCAGGTCCCAGGTGCAACTCCTCCCACCCATCTAGATGCAGATCTCTCTATTCACCACTGGAACACCTTACCCTGTCTCCTGGAATTCCCCAGCCATGTCACTCAAAACTCCAGACAGGGAATACACAGCCTAGCAGAGGCAGGTTTGAATGGTTAGACAAGAAAATGCCTACTTTCTAAAAGTGGCATTTTCAAACGCAGAATGGTAAAAACAACTTCACTAAAATATGTATTTTTTCATTCTGAGTTCAGGCATACTAAATTCGAATTTCTACCATGTTCCCTGAGTCAGTTAGGATTATAAGATGTAATAACCAAACTGCCCATTCTGGCCTATGGAAAACAGGTAGCCTTGCAATAGTGAAAAACGAAAATGGCTGTAATTCACTATTAGAACATGCCACACACACCAGGGCATGTCCTACCTTATCTTTACAAGGCACCCTGCCCTTGGGTCTACCATAGGGGTGTCTGATATGAAGAAAAGGGAAGGTTTAGGGACTGGTAAGTGGGTGCACTTGCCCAGTCAGCATGACAGTACCAGACTGCATGCAGACTCTGCAATAGCAGACCTTAGACACACTTTTACAGGCTGCTTCTGTGGGTGGCACAACCAGTGCTGCAAGCCCACCAGCAGTATTTGGATTACAAGCCCTGGGCACTCCTAGTGCACTGTACTAGGGTCTGACAAGTAAACCAAACCAACCAATCAGGAAATCACAAATAATACATTAATTTACAAGAGCATATGCACTTTAGCACTGATCATCAGTGGTAAAGTGCCCAGAGTCATAAAATAGCCAACAATAGGTCAGAAAAAATATAGGAGGAAGGCAAAAAGTTCAGGGATGACCCTGCAAAAAGGGCCAGGTCCAACACCAACGTTCACAAACAAAGGAACAGAGCGCATGCTAGAAGTATAATGTGCGTGTGCAATTCAGTGACGGAAGCCTGTGTGCATGTACACTTAGTAATCAGCTCACTACAGTGTCCCAAAAGCCAACGCCACGTGTCTGTAGGGCAGCGCTGCCCGCTGGCTCAGGCCTACAGTACATGTCCAGCAGGTCCTTAAAATGAGACAGAGATGTGACTGAATGAGGTCAGAGATCACATCATTAGGCACGGCAACATCTCTTGTTTGCACCTGCGCACCCAGGCTGATGCACCCCACCCCTCCTGCCGCACTGCACTCAATTGCAGCCCCTGTGCGCCCAGGTCCTACTGCTCACCAGCTGTCATTGGTGTGTGTCCAAACACGACGGCCAGCAGGGTTCACAATTCAGATCTAGTTTTGATTGCCAGGATGGTGTACACCTCATGGATCCCTTTTTTTTTTTATTGCGCATTGTGATATGCGAGGTGGATGCGGCCATATCATCTGAGGCAGTGTGGAAGAACTGGGACATGTGGCATAGTCGTTATCCTATTTATATATACGCAAAGTGGGCTGAGCTTGCGTACGCTAGGCCAGCGTAGGGGTGTGAATAATTATTCCGGGGACCTGGGCGTTGTTCAATTCCTGCCTGGGCAGGAAGTGTACTTATGTGTGTGTCCCTGTTGCAGTTTTGACGTCGCACAATCCGCAATTTACATTAATGTAGTATGTACCAGGAGGGCGGCAACTATCGCTAATGAGATACTGTCCGAAAACATTGAATGGACAACATCACATGTCACTGTCAAGCCTGTGGATATGCACAGACATGCATGTCAATGGTGTGCGGTATTATTGAAAGTGTTGCTTTCGCGAAGCGCACACATGTGAATGTGCTCGGATGGAGGGAGGATCAGCAGTGAGGCTACGTCATACACAGCCACTGGATTCAAGCTAGCCTGGCTGATGAGGGGGTCACCCAGAAACCAGTCCCAGGATGCTTGTTTCCGGTCCAGTGAGGACCTGGGTTGGCAGTTCGGGCTGGACTTTCCCCATGAGGCACAGGGTCAAGACTGATTTGCATATGGCTGGGTTTGAACTGGGGTGGTGAAGTGAGCGAAAGAATGATGATGGACTCAACCCAGATCTGTGACAGGGGTGAGTGTCTGAAAAGTTTCAGCACTCTGTCCATCATTTGTGTTTGCACTGTGAGATGTAAAGCAGCTCACATAGGATGTAGCTAAATGGGTCCTGTACTGCTAGACTAGAGTGCAATCCTCCGAGTGGCCAGCTTTGTGTCAGATGAATATATTATACATATAATTTTAGCAAAATCAAAAGGTCTTTGCTAATGTGATAAATTGTGCCAACATCCATGGGCAAGTACATTTGCTGTTAATGATGATGACATTGCACCCCAGTCTGAAAGATGAAAATTACACCAAGTCACTGAACTGCTGTTGTTCGCATATACAGCAGAAGAGAGCACAAGGATAGTACCACATCTCTCCTGCCCCGTGTGTTCCTATTTCCAGAGCGCTGGAAGTATGCTTTCTCTTAAATCCATACATTGTGCATGAGAAAATGAGAGCAGACTCTGGGAAAAATGAAACCCGCACATTCTCTTCGTAAAATGTCTAGCCTAGCAGTTTATTTTCTTTTTTCCAGTTGTGCAGACTCCACTCAAACCGGCTTGAGGGATCTGTAAAATGAATATGGAAGGGTAGGGGGAGCACATGATGAAACTGTTACAGCGCACTACACAATAGATTTCACAATACCAGGAGTGCAGAGAAACAATTTAAGGAGCGCTGTATAAAGTGTTGTCATAACAGGAGTAAACATATAGAGGGAAAACGGTAGAAACGGTAATTATTGTTTTATGCATAAAGAATACCGACATGTCAATCCACCAGAGGCCGCATGTCATAAAGGTTTTTTAAGAGTGGGGAAAGAGTTTCTGAATTGTGAAAGGGGTTTTGCAACACCTTCCAAATTGTAAACATGAGACTGCATGAAAGAGCTATTCGCATCCTCTTTGTGAGTCGCAATGTAATGTGATGTAACAGTGGTTTCTGACCTCAGTTGTAGTTGCAAAGCACACACTTCACAGCTCAGCTAGGAACACCTTAACAATACCATGGAAAAAGAAGATATCTTTCACCTCAGGCAGCTTAGGTCAATTAACACCTATTTATTTCTCATTCAAGCAGCCTTTACATCCCCAGATTAACCAATCCCCACATTTACATTTCTTTGAAGCAGCCCAGCACCCTGGCTGCCCCTCCCTCTGAATCACTGCATGGAAGTCCCCCATTCTGGCTGAGCTGAGCCATCTGAACTGCTGAACATTTGTCCTTTGCTCCCAAGGCTAAAATTACGGACAAATGCCGTCCGTGGAAACTTCCTTCATGGACAACGGACACAACAGTAAATTCACGGACTGTCCGTGAAAATTACGGACGGTTGGTCACCCTAGCGGCAAGAACATTACTCCCCCTCATACCCCACATGACCCTGCTTGTTACTCACCCTGTAGCTGATGTAGCTGGTCATAGTCAGCACTATCCTCTTCTTCTACTCCCACCACCAACTCCTCACAGATAATTGCGGACACCTGTTCCTCCAAGGCATCAAGCTCCTCCTGTGGCGCTGGACTCCCACCTCTGGTCTGCAGTGCTGCCTGTCGATTGCTGCCCAGTTTCTGCTTAGTCTAGTGCTTGGCATAATGCCAGCACTTTTTACAATCGGTCACTGTCCTCTCGACTTCTGCTACAGAGTTCACCTTGCTGACAATGGACTGCCAAATGGCATTTTTGGTCCCCAATGACACCTTGGAGCTGACGAAGGGCTGGTGTTGATTCTCTGTCACCTTCGCAATCAGGATCTCATTTTCATCCTGAATTAATCTGGTTTTCCTCTTCCCCTGAGGCTCTGGCTGGTCATCCTGGCTGTTAGGGGGGTTACGGAGGTTGTTGTCAACTGCTGAACTGGGTCCAGGCTGCTCCATTTTGCTTTCAGGTGTATTTTTAGTTTTCCAGCGTTTTTGTGGGGGTTTCTCCCTACTAAACGCAAGAAAGTGATGTCTGGCTGCTTAACATGAGTTTTCTTGCCGCTAATTGGCCAGCCGGCACTTTTTTCATGCTAGTGTCAAGATTTTTATTGACGTGACATTAGAGTTAGCGGCAATTTTCACCACCACGAGCTGACCCTAACGTCATGTAACAACGTATTGTAAGTACGTCGCAATCATTGCGATGGATTTCGGAGATGGACAGCGGTAAATAAATTGCCGCTAAGCAGCATGAAAACTGCCCCCTTTGTTCCTTTACTTGGGAAAACGTTTTCTGTGTAGAAAAACATTGCAAAAGTGTAATTGTAAGCAGTGGAGATATGCAACAACACATGTTTAAAATGTTTACACCTGCTACATTCCCTTTTGTGACTATTAGCCTGTTTTCAACTGTTATCATAGGTTGAGACCATAAATGCATTTGAGAATTAGAAAGGGTATCAGGGTATCGGATGGGAAGCAAGTGAAGCATTCAAGGGACAATGATGACAGGAAAGTAAATATTTCTTAACTTGGACAAGTTGAGCACCTTACGACACTGAGACTTACTCTGAAACAGGGTAGTACTATTTGAAAAGAGTGTTTCTCTCATTTAATTTTGTAATATGTGCTGTTCATGTCACATTTTTTAATAGAATCTTAAAGTTATTTGTTTGTGTTGAATTAAGACCTTATATTAAGTAATGAAAGCAACAGACAATCGAGGAACATTTATACCAGATGAAAACAAATTTCCCTTAACCTATGTGTGTCCAAGATGGGGTCATGAGAGCTAGATTATCATCAGATGTTTAAGATAACCACTGACTATATAAAGGATTGCCACCTCGATTCATTATATGTACGTTTATTCCATAGTATCTCCTTAAAATATGGTATTTATACTTCCCCAGTGACTATACAAGGGATTCCGATTTAGATTAAATATATGTGTCTTGAACCCTTGGGATATCCTTAAAATATGACAAATATCCTTCCCAGTGTTGGCCAAGCTGACCAGAAAGAAGCATTAAGGAATCTCATAAATGAAAACTGCACACATCAGTACACAGTTGTCCAAATTGAATGTACCATTTATTTATGTGCACATTGCATAAAATATTACATCTGAATTACAGATTGGATGAAACGTTAGTGATTCCATATATATTTACAGTCCATACAGTCTAAAACATCCAAACTCTACATGTCAGCAAAACTGAGTTAATCCCATATTTCTACTCAATTAAAGAGACAGTTAAGACAAAATTCTGTACGGGTAGTCACGGTATAGAGATCGAGCGATCATAGCGTTGTTGATGGAATAGTGTAGACCACACTTTGGTTAAAAAGCCAATGGTTTGTGAAATTTGGTCAGAATGCAGAGAGAGACTGCTCATCTGTCCCCCATTATTAATCTTATGGTAATGTAATAATAAGGTGTTATGAAATGTAGACAGCGCAAGGAACCCAAGGACAATGCACAGAGCTACACAGTTTACTAATTACAGTTTAGCAACAGCATTACTGTACCAAGGTCCTCATGCAACATGGTGCACGATATAAGATTTAGGAGGCATGCAGTTGATATATACAGATCAAAAGCAGAGGAAGGCCTTGTACAGCTAAGAGAGCTTCTAAAACAAGGAGTGACAAGGAGAACTTGGTTATTTCAATCTGTATCTACCTGTTTTTTTTACCTTCTTCAGGAAAAATAACCTACAATTCGTCGGCATCAATTTGTGGTCTTCCAGTTATTAAAGCTTTCTCTTTCTCTGGGGCTGTCCAAGCACAACATGAATGCCTTGACAGTAACTGCCAAAGCAGGACATAAGGATTCTGTAACATGGCCAATAAGTTCCTGGCAAATGCCCCCTTTAGAACTGCATGAAATCCCAAATGTTGTGGGGGATTGTGTTTAGACCAACAACTCACCAAGATCACTAAAATGACTTTTTAAGAAGTAGGGGTTGGCAAAATTTGGTATTTGGGTCATTTAGATGCTTCCATAAAATAATATTCTTTAGGACTTTGTCTGTGGGAAGTTAAAAGGAGTAGTGGACTCTATTTCCAAAAGTGTCTTCAACTGGTGGGTTCAGCAAAAAGAGCATCTGTAGAAATTTGAAAAAATAAAATCTCAGTTGATAATGAAATTCATGCTAGTTAATGACATAGCTCCAGGTTCCAATGTTAGCCACATTCACAAAGGCAAGCAACCATCCACTTTGTACTGGTTAAAGAATATTCTTGCTTAGTTTTAACAATTTCCAAATACATACAGCCCTTGAAAAAGATAAACATTTTGTCAAAACCCTGTGTCAACTGCTGGTGCTAAGCTAGTAACCAGTGTTTGTAAATGTAAATTGAATCAAATGTTGCTGAGTGAACCTATTAAAGGTTCCGTAAAAACTTTCTTTGAAAGTATTAGAACAAAGAATTCCTAATTTAGTCAATACAAGATGGCAAATTTCCAAAGCAGTGATCAAGAATGTGCTGAAGACACTAGGTAAGCATGAGTGATTAACAAAACAAATTAATTTGAAATTGTGAAGGACTCACTAATACCAAGGAGCTGCTCATCGCATTTTGTGTGTAATCCCTACTCATCATGATCACTCCCTTAGAAAATATTTGATTGTTGCATTTCATAGACAAGGAGGTTTTGAACCTTGTCCACAAGTCCATTAAAAGCCATTTTAGCTCAATCAGGCAACCCAATTGAGCTGATATTGTCTTGTTATGATAAGGAACTGATCTGAAAGTGGTGAAGTGTATCTAGAAAATTATCATTATCTTCCTGTATAGCAAGTCAAAAGGCATTGAAGCTGTTTCCATCTTCCCTTCGATCTGAACTAGGTCTTGTTACACAAGAAGAGGTATGTTTTGAAGAACAATTACAATTTACCAAAGCAGGGAGGTGGAAAGCTCCAGAGAGTTGGAAATGCACAAGCAATACTTCTGGTTTCATTCCAGAGAAGCGTGAAAGAGGCAAAATGTTTGTATAATGCTGACATTACAAATTAGCAATGTATCGTGTCTTTCGGACAGCATAACAATTCCCAGAAGAATTTGGCTGAATTCCAGAAGCCAATAGGGGCATTTCTTCTAAGGTTGGAATAATCACAGGTTTCCTTAAATACAGCACCCGCTTCCCAGACGAGAGTAGAAGACTTGGAAAAAATAGAGTTCAGAGATCTGAAGAAAATAGAAAATTGTGGGGGGGGTCTTCAAGATATCCAGGAAAAAACCCTTAAAATGAATAATATCCAGGGATATATCATGCTCATTATGAAAAGAGTTGTGGGGTCGAGTCAAGTGATTATAGCAGTATTTATATAGATTAAGCGACTGAAACAAATTATAATAATTACAAAAAGCCAGTACATCAGATATCTTTACAAATATTGACATAATATATATTGAAATAAAAAACTAACACGCTCATCAAGGCAAAATACTCCCATGAACATTTTACTAATTTTTTAAGATTCTCTCCACATATTTGTTATTTTCTACTGCAGAATTTCCCAAAGGTTGAAACATTTGGCAGGAAATGGAATTTATATAATTGTAATAGATGTGAGGTAATATTTAGCAAATGCAATGGAACTAGCATGATACATTTCCCAATGTGCATTTACTCAGAATTACAAGATAGAGGATAAATTGTAGGCCATTGTAATTCCACTTCTTTCCTCAGATGAATTTACCTGTGATTATGCTGTCTTTTTCGGTACGTTAAGAATGCCCACTGTAACATCTACAAAAGTATTTTTCTTTACTAATGTGTAATGATCTAATGCCTGAAAGAAACAATTAGTTTCATCTGTCTTAAAATATGGAAACTGAATTAGTGGTGTTTTTGGATCTCCCAGTTATGCTGCTAATTTTTATCACCTAGCATACTGAAATCTGGGATTAGGTTTATTAATAAAATGCATTATTACCAACAAGTCCTTGCCATGAAATCTGAACATGAGTAAGGTAGGAATAGACGCAAACCTCCTCTAGTTCTTGTTGTCATAAACAGAGAAGAGGGAAGAAAACAGGAACAAAATAAATGCATCATTCATATACAGTACATTATTCGTGCCTGGCCAACAAGAAGGATTGTCACTTCCAATGGGAGACGCTGGATCCAAGGACGTTTTTCTGAACATACAATGGCCAGGACTCTCTGGGACATTTAAAAACTGAAGTTCAGTAACAGCCAGCCAGGGCAAGAGAAGCCTTGGTGCAGCCATCTTGGGGCGGAAGTCACCACCATGCCCCAATGAACAATCGAGCACAACCTTCCTCGCAGACGGTGGGAGACACTCAACCAAGAACAAGGCACTGGGGGTCACGAGGACGGCAGAGTGGGTAGAGGCATGGGTAGGCCGTCTTCAATTCTTTTTTTTTTTTTTTTGCTTCCGGGATGAGCGGAGAGGAAGAGGTCTGGAGGCAGGGTGAATGGCTCGGACTCATTAGGGCTGCATCTCTGCACGAAGCATCCAGGGAAACCAGCAGCAGAAGAGTAACCTGCGACAGAAACAGAACACCGCATCATCACATTACTTGTTATTAGTATATGTGTGCTGCAGTCTACCATTAGTACGGCCACTTGGCACTGAGGGCTTAATGAATTGTGTAGGGTTACACAGGACTGGGTTGCTTGGTGTGTGTGATCCTTCTTGGCACTGGACTATCTGGATTGTGTGTTGCTACTTTGTACTGAGCTGTCTGGAATGTGTGTTGCTACACTGCATATGACTGTCTGGAAAGTGTCACTTTGGGAGGGGTGTGAGTATGTCTGTTTGTGCGTGTGCCTGTGTTTGATTTGCCAAGGGTTGGTGTAGTGTGTGGTAGTGTGTGCATTCGCGTTTAACATTTTACTGTAATTGTGTTGTATTTATATAGGGTTCATACCTATGATGAAGCCCTGATGTGCACTAGCAGACAGGTAGCTTGCTAGTGAAGTGGAATGTTTGGTTGGAAGAATGTTGAATTTCAGTGTGGCCTATGTGGAACATGTTTTAGTGTTGCAAATGAATTGTGCTCTTATTCTCAAGTTGATTGCTGTGCCTTAGGGAGTAGTAGACACAAAGGAGTGAGGGCTAGAACACAAGGGTTTTACATCAATTTGCTGTAACTGGTTGGAGGGCTGTGGTTAATGAGTGTGGCTTATGTGGGAACTGTTGTGATGGTATGCATGGTGAGCAGTTGAGTGCATTCGTTATGTCATTGGAATGGAGTGGAATGGCGTCATCCGCAACTGAGCCTGTGAGAGAGGGACCACTTTCTTCCAGAGAGCACACAAACTCCACTGGCTGGACTTTGTGAAAGGCTCTTGTGGTGCATGGAACTCTGAATGTCAATGGTATAGCTTTATTTAGGTCCGGCCAAGAAAACCTAATCAAGTAGTGATCCATCCAAACTTGAGGAATGGGGTCTCCTATTCAAGTGACATTGGAAAACACTTGGTCAAGCACATGACCCACTTGAAGTATGGGGCTAAACACATGTTGTGTAAGCTCCAGGGATGCCACAGTATCCAGTAGTGCCTCTACCTCACTATCATCCACTTTGTCTGTGTATAGATTGAGATCCCCCAATATTTAAAAACATGAACGTATCTAAGTGCCAGATGCACAAGGGCATTGTCCAGTGATTTAAGGAAAGGACCTGCTGGGCTCGGGTCTATATATTAGTACCCTGGCCAATGACTGTTGAGGAGACAGGGTAAGGCAGAAGCCCATCTCCTCTGCTCCTTCAAGGCCATTGGCAGAGATTGTCTAGCAGTCATGCTCTTATTTATAAAACAAGGCAACCCCCCCCCCCTTCCATTCAGGCAGTCTTTTTTATGTATTTTGTATCCTTTAGGGATGGAAGTGGCAATTGTAGGGTGACCTCACCGAAAGCCACGTTTCTGTCACAATCAGCATGACTGGGATTTCCTCACTCAGAAAGTCAAGATTTCGACAGCCTGCTTCTGCAGTGATCCGACATTATTCAAGGCTGCAAAAAACTATGTATTACTATCCTTAATCATGCGAGTGAAGGTGATGCCCATGTCCTGTAGTAGAGATTTTACTTGGAAACCACAGTGGGAACAGAAATACCCATCCTTAGGTGAAAGTGATGGGACCTGTACAGTACATTTTTCCACAGGGGCACGACTAAACTAGATGTCCCTACTGTAGCAGATTGACACTTTACCTTATGATGAGCCACGGGCAGATTGGCTGGCCGCTTTGGGGACGCTGACTGGTGCAGACAGGTTTGTCTTTGTAGCACTGCACGCCGGTACACCCGCGCAGCATCGCCCCGTTACAAGCATATGGCCCTAAACAACTAGAGCATGAACTTCCAAAATATGGCACCTGTAGTTGTCCCCGAGTGGGAAAAATGACCGATTTTAAAGGGGAAGTGAAATTATAGCTGCTCCCAACCTCCTGTCAAAGTAAACACTGCCCTCTAATTTGAAAACTTAACGCAAGTCTAACAGTTCCCATTCAAGTATTATAGGCTTTAGAAACTGTTAAAATAAGCTTTTCAGTTAATTAAAACAGAGCGCCGATCTTGTGCAATAGAGCAAAATGACCTTAGAGCTGCTGCGTCCGCGCAGCCTCGCTCTTTTTAAGCATGTGGCCTTGAACAACTAGAGCCCACAATGCTTAAATATGGTGCCTCTAGTTTTCCCAGAGTGGGAAAAATTACTGATTTTAAAGGAGATGTGAAACTATAAAGGAGAAGTGAAACTATAGCTGCTCCCAACCTCCTGTCAAAGTAACCACAGCCATGGTGTCTGTGAAGCCTAGGGTTGGTTGCTCTGTTGGGAGTTTATCTAATATTCTGACTAATATGTTCTGTTGGAAATTGCGCTTATTTAGTTTTGTTGGTATTGTGAGCTCAGTATTACCCAACTATATGCAATACCTGAGCTGTGTAGTGTGAGGGCTAAACATTCTATCTCCCTCCAGTCGCACCATAACCTGGTGGTATGTGGTGGCAGTAGTTGCCATTAACGAGGACTGGAGTAAACTGTGGGTGTATTGCATAACTTTGGTGTCTTTCCACATCCCCTGGTACTTCTACTTCATAACTTTGTGGGTTTTCGACCTTACTAGTTTAGTAAGAGCCTAGTAATTAAGCTCCCTTTACCCAGAACACATTGTTGGCAGACACACTTTTCCAGGTCCAATCAACACTGAGTACTAATTTCCTAAATTAACAAACTGATCAAAATCTCTGCATGCAATCAGCAAGAGGCTTACTGCTCAAATGAATGCCAATCACAGATGCTAGCACCTAATTTTACTGTGGTGGGTTTATCACTGATTTGCCCCCACTCCAACACAGAGTGTGATTCTTAACTACCACTTTTGTGAGCTGAAGTCTGGTAACTGAGGAACTGCCACCCAAGCACATTCTTGGCAGCAAAACTCTGGCTGCATCATATCAACAATTCAGACTAACCTCCACATCAGCTCAGGACCTGACTCAAACTATTTATAATAAAGATAGGAGCTTTCAACAGTCATGAAGGGACAAAGGCAAAGGCAGAGAGGGTACTCCGTCGCAAAATACTCATCTGGACCTAAACACTGCCTACTCTAAGCATGACAACAATGCCTACTTGACAGATAACCTACAATAGCAAAAAATTTACTCCCGAAAAACACTACAGATCTTCCCGGCTACATTACCATATTCAAGAAAGATACCCTAACTCTCCTTTGACTTTCAGTTTAACTCACCCCCTCCATTTCATCCTCCCTATCCGAAATATCTCCTTTACTCAACCCATCCCTCCTTCCATCTCCCCTTCTCATCACACTTTGTTTCAAATTCTTTTTATTAGAATTTTCTTTGAGAGTGAAACATAAGCTTGACATATGCAACATCAGTCAATTAAAAAACCAGAAAGAAAAAACAAGCTGCTCAGAGTTACAGATTTCACATGTCGGTTACAGCTTCTGCACTAGGTCTGTGGCAAACAAGCTTTTAAGCTCAGCACAATCACTACATGTTGCAAACAGACTATTTCTTGTGAATGTTCGTCAACCCTCATAAGAGAGTAACCTGAAAAGGAAACTTACACATACTTAAGAAAAAAAGAAAGAAAAATGAACAAAACTATGATGTCATGGTGCAAATCATAAGACTGTGGTCAGGGGGATGGGAATGCTGTGACCATCGCATGGGTGGCTTTAGCACTGCCTAGTGCTCCTATAACTGCAGAGTGGTTAGATATGGAATAAGTTGAGGGCCATAAGCGTGGGGCACAGGCCGTCAGTGGGAACCTCTCCGAAAGGTAGCTCACCATAGCCGCGCATGCCATTGGGTAAGAGATGGTGCGTCTTATTTTTTCCATGCAGCCGCCACTTCCATTTTTGCTGCCCCCAGACAGAGCCACATGATGGATCTATCACTCTGTGTTTGGTGTTTCAAGGAAGGAGCTTGTAACCCCAACAACGTGTGTTCCAGAGAGCTGGGAATTGGATAACCCAGGATAAGTTTAATTTGAGATAGGATTTCCTTCCAGAAAGGCTGTATAGAGGGACAATCCCACCAGATGTGCTGGAAGTCGACTAGCATGCAGCAACCCCGCCAGCACCTGTCTGAAGCGGTAGGAAAAATCTTGTGGAGTTTCTGAGGGTAGAGATACCAATCGTACATAAGCTTATAATGCGCTTCCCGTAGGAACATTGAACAATTGTATTTCACTTTATCCCTGCTGACATGTTCCCATTGTTTGTCGCCTAAGGGGGAATCCAAACGTGCCTCCCAGAAGCGCTTAAAGTGCGGGGTCAATCTAGGGCTCAGGGTTTGTATAAGAGCATATAAGAAGGAAATACATCCCTTAGAGGTGGACCCAGACTGGGCGAATTTCTCAATGGGGAGCAGAGCCCTGGTAGCAGCCAGCCGCATCAGGGGTTGCTGAACCCAATGTTTCAGCTGCAAGTAATGATATTCTTCTTTGGCGGACAGTGCGAATTGTGTCTTACATTCTTGGAAGGTAAGGAGTTTCCCTTTGTCAAATAGATGAGAAATCATGTGGCACAATCTAAGCCTAAAAAGGTTCCTCCTTAAGTGCAGGGGGAACGCAGCATTAAAATGGATAGGTGTGTAGGGGGAGGGGAAGGTGGAAAGGTGTAACTTCTTAGTAAGGACATCCCAAACCCTTAAAGTGGTAGAAGTGGGGTGCTGATGTAGGCATTGAGTAGTCTATCCTGCCTCAGTTTCCATAAGAGATCCCAGATGGTGTGCCCCGCTACCTGTGTATCTATATGAAGCCAATGCTTCTCAGAGGCCCGCAATGACCATTCCGTGATTACTCGCATTTGGGGCGCCCGATAGTATGCCTGAAAGTCCGGCAAAGCCAGGGCCCCCTCTTTACGCGGTCTCGTGAGCAAGCCATAGGGTAAGCGTGCCCTCTTCCCTTGCCAGATAAATTTAGTAATCATGTGTCAGAGCTCTCTGAAGAGACAGTCCTCCTCTGGGATAGGCAATCCTTGAAAGAGGTAAAGCAAGCGGGGGAGAGCATTCTGTTTGATGGCATTAATCCTACCCAGCCAGGTGATATATGCCACACTCCACTTGCCTAGATCAGATTTTAGCTGACGAAGGAGGGGGGGAAGTTAGCTTTATAAAGATCTCGTATGCAAAGGGTGAGCTTAACTCCTAGGTAGGAGATCTCCTTCGTGGTGCAGCCAAAAGCCGACTTCTCTGTCACCCTTCTCCACTCTTCTTTGGGGAGGTTCAAATTCAGTAAGAAGGTCTTAGTTAAATTGATCTTAAATCCTGCAATCCGCTCGAACCTCACCAGCTCGTCTTGAATAGCCGGCAGGGAGATCAGGGGTGCTGAGACTGGGAGAAGCACGTCATCGGCAAAAAGCAAGATTTTATGATCGTCTGTGCCAAAATGTATCCCTCTTACATCCAGGTTCCCCCTAATCCTGTGGGCCAGAGGTTCTATGCTCAGAGCGAAAAGGAGTGGGGATAGTGGGCAACCCTGCCTCGTCCCGCGGGCCAGGTTGAAAGGAAGGGAAGCAACTCCATTGACCAGGACACAGGAGCAAGGAAAGTGATAATTGTTTTAAATCATCCCTATAAAGGCATCGTTAAAGCCAAAGCACTGAAGTACTTGAAACAGAAATGACCACTCCACGCGATCGAAAGCTTTCTCCGCGTCTAGCGAGAGAAGCGCTGCTGGAATGTTTTTATTTTGGGCCTTTTCAATTAAGTGGATAATTCGACGCAAATTATCATGGGTCTGTCGACCCTTCTCATCAAGCTTTGTCATGCCACCCTTAACGGCAACCCTCTGATACAACACTCCCTACTATCCTGCCCCTTAAAAGTGTATAATTCGTCATCTATCTCTAAGTCCACACACATTTTTATATCCCTTCTCAACAATCACATGCCTGTCTTATGTTCAATCTCCTACTACAAATCTCCGAAGCACAGAAACAATAATTATACCCTGCTTACTAATGCCCATAATTGATCATACATCAGAAAAGATGTAGACCTGGACCTCAAAATAAAATAACGAACTGCTCAACCTTTAAATCTCTCAAAGATGTTCATCCTACTTGTACTTCTACTCTTCCCATTCACAAATCTGCTGACCAACACCTTCACACTTAACTTGAACCACTACCCTACCTTTTAGTCATCCTTATATACAGTTTCCTTCAAACATTTTGAATACTTATACCTCTTTCATTCAAACCAGCCCAGTAAGGTCAATTCTCATCATACTAAAGCAAGTTGATAAATCTACCACTAGTTCCTGCCCATCACTTGAGGTATTCAAGTTATTATGGTATGATAGCGCAGTATATCTAATGACGGTATGCTTAGCCATGGTACATTCGAAGGATCGAAATTCCCTTTTCGTTCAGCCTGACAAAAGGGCCGAGAACCAAACTGCCTCCATCTTGGATTGCGGCTCTTTCTCTTAGGAGTCACGTGGCCCTCTTACACACCATCTGCCTTTCCTTTTCACGGTAATTATTAGGAGACAGACAGAGTTGCTGAGAAGCAAGGTCACATCTGCGAAAAGGGAGTATCAAGCGAATTCCTCCAGACCTGGGACGAGAAGGGAGTCACCCTTCCGACCTTCCCTGTAAAGATAGTAACCCTTTGTATGTGTAACCGAAACTAGAAATAGGCATGAGCTCATTAGGGGCGCGAGGGCTAACTGGTACTTTTCCACATATAAGGTTTTGTATGCTGTGCTGATAATGTATAAAAGTGTGTTGCTGTCAAGGAGTCTTCAGTCTTCCTCGGCGCACCTGATGGGTGAGGATCGACGAGGCTCCTCTATATAGAGATCTATGGTGATTAATAAACGTTTGAACCTTCCACGTTGCCAACTGCTCCTTATTTAATGGATATTGCGGGCCAATGGTAAGTGTGGCCCTTGGAATAATTATTTTTGACACAACAGTTGGCGACCACGAAGGGACCCCGTGACAGGGTCAAACCCCCCCCGTATTCGGGTGGTGGGATTGGGGGCGTCCTGACCGGTCGACGGGAGAAGGAGCCTGGAGAGTTCTCCCACCCTGCGTGACTTTTCGGTACGTCCCCTGCTGCTAGTGACCCTTCACCGGGGTCCTACGGGCTTGACCCAGAGAATGGACTAAGTTGGTCAGGAGGAGTTGGCAGCGGAGAACGAACATTCGTATCTGGGTGCACCCGGTGAGTATAGATTGATTTGATTTGATTTAACGCACGCGTTGTAAACGGTGCATTATGTTTTGTTGAAGCACGCGTCGAGGACGGTGTGCTAATTGATTGATTTGAAAGCATTCGTTGAGAACGATGCATTCGTCTTGACTTGAGCACTGGTTGCATTTATTTGAAGCTCGCGCTGGACAGCGGTTCATTGATTCGAAGACACGCACCGGAGAGTGGTGTCTTGTTTGATTAGGTTTGCATTACAGTGGTTTGACTCGAAGTACGTACAGATGATATTGGTCTGATTAGAAATAGCGCGCCGGAGTAATATAGGCGGATTGCACAAGGAAGGACCTGTGACCTGGACTGGGTAACCACAGGCCATACTCCCGACGAGGCAAGTCCTTGTTGGAGGAGGGGTTGGTCTTAGTGGTGAGCCAGGAGGGTAACCGGAATCCCTGTGTGCAGTTTGAAGCCTGGACCCTGAACCAGAGTCGACGGGCTTGGTTCTCTGATATTGATTGTATGTTGTGTTTGATTGTTGTTTTATATGTACATGTCTAAAAACTAACCAAAATGTCTTGTTTCAGTAAATTGAATTGTTTTGGCTGCTGCTGCCGCACAAGTGACTCTAGATTAGCTGAGAGCCAACCCGCCCCACCGGAGGGCAGTCCGAGCCATTTTATGTATGTCAAGCATGGAATCTCTCCTTTACTGTTTTGCACTCTATGGCATAAGTATACTAAGGGTAATGAAGAATTACGGTGGCCCAAGACTGGTTCATTTGATGAAAAGAAAATTGCGTTCCTACAAGAACAATTGTTCTCTAGGCGAAGTAGGCAAGCCATGTTCGATGCTCTAATTGCATGGCAGAAGGAGGCCAAACAACGGCGAATAAAAGAAGAGAAAGTGGATAGAGCTAAGGCAGGACAGAATGTTACTCAGAAGGCTATGGCCTATGACCGAGAAAGAGTAGAGAAAGGATTGGATTGCATGAATCGCGATTTTAGACTAAAAATTGATAAAAGTTATGTGACCCGCCCAAATTGCTGTCGATGAAATAGAAGATCTGTTGGATACCAGGCCACCGCCCCCTTATGTGCCCCAGAAACTATACCCCGAGGTGTCAAGGGCCACAGCCCCGACACCCGATACGTCCCTGGGAGCCTCGGCTCCGGCTCCCCCGGCCAATACTGCCTCTCCCTCCCTGCCTAACCTCTCCCAGTTGTCGGCATCTGTGTCCGACGTTATAGCCCTGTTACCTAATTTATTTTCGACAGCTGCTGCCGGGACCCCTCAGCTGCCGACGGGGTCAATGTCTTCCCCTTCTGTTCTACCCTCCTCCTCCGCTAGCACAACACCAGTAGCAGCTGTAACCACTCCGGTACATCCGGCCAGTCTAACAGAGGGAAGGAGATTGTTCACTCGTTCTGCTTTGGGAACGGAAGAAAGGGCAGCTATTGCCACACAAGCATCCCAGTGGATGCGACATTCTATTTATACTCTTGCTGATATCTGGAGTACCATGAGGGACTACGAGCCGGTAATGCAGCAGCATGCCCTGGAGCATATGGCCAACCGTCTCATCTCTATATGGGAACAGGTACACCAGGAGGGGAGAGCTCCGGCCATATTATATGATATTCTTGATCATGGCTCACAGATCCAGATTGACACCTGAAGACGTGTATGGTAAGGTGCAGACTTTGGTCTCTTATAGAACTCGTCTGGAGTCCGCCCTTCCCGCCGGATCATCCCAATTCCCTATGCGGGAGGTACACCCTATCTTCCATCCGGAAGTTGCCGCGGTGGTGGATGGTAACGGTGTCGTTACCCGTCCGGGAATAGACGCCCGGTTCCAGGAACAATGGGTCTATACCCCTTGGAAGCGGAGTGAGGTATTATCCTTGAAAAGCCAGTTGCCCGACCCTCGAAAGAACCCCACTGCCTATTATAAGGAACTGACCGAAGCCGCCTCGTCAGCAGTGATGACGTTGGCAGATATCGAATTATTTTTCGCCCTACTAGTACCGGTGGATATTTGGCGCCAAGTACATGACCAGGACCATGTCACGGAATTTGGGGGGACATGGGACCAACTGAGAAACTGGGATAGAGATCGCAAACCAAGGAATAAGCCCCGAGCTGAGATATTGGCTCTACCCGAGAGAATAATAACATATATGCATTCATTGATACCGCCCAGAAAGGTAGATTGGGACAAGTTGACGGCCTGTAAACAAAAGAAGGATGAGAGTGTATCTGATTTCTTCACAAGGTTTGAGGGAGTATTCATTGATTTCAGCGGGCAGGACCTGGCTACGGAGCGAGGTGTACGTTTATTTGTTAATAGATTTGTGACAAATTTGCTACCCGAGGTATCGGCTCGGCTACAGGCAGCCGAGAGTACCTGGACGACCACCACGCCTTCCACGATATTAAGCATGGCCCAGTATTATGAGCATCGGGAAAATGAGAGCAAGGATAAGACAGAAAGAAAATCGAAGGATTTGAAGACACGAGTATTGTTACAGCAAGTGGAGAGGGGTAGAGGAAGAGGGAGAGGGTTGCAGAATTTCGTTCCGAGAGGGGCGGGGCCCGTGCACTCGACTGGACGAACGGATCTTGGCATAAATCAATGTGCTTTCTGCAAGGAGGAGGGGCATTGGAGAGCTCAATGCCCGTTATTGCATGAGCAGAACGCTGCTTCTAGGGGACGTGGAAGGGGTAGAGTAAGTGGACATCGAGGTGGATACACGAGGCAAGAACAGGCGGTCAGAGGTGAGAACAGTCAAAATTATTTCGATCAGAGTCAGGGTAAACAATACTACCATGACGGACGTGTGACGGATGAGGATATTGGGTACACTCAAGCATAGGATAGCCAAGGGCAGAGTAAGGGGCATGTGTCAATTCCGATAGATCAGGCTGGACCTTATGTCAATGCACAATTGCTGGAGGCATCAGGTAAGTTTTTGGTTGACACAGGGGCTATGAACAGTTCTGTTTCACGTGCCTTGGTCCCGGGGGCTGCTCTGTCTGGCCAGACTAATGTGTCCGTGGGGTTCTCTGGAACTCCGGTGGTAAGCCCCATTTCGAAACCACTTTCCCTTACTGTGGGACCAGTAACAATTGAATCACCCTTTCTCCTCACCTCTCAGTGTGGGGAAAATCTCCTGGGTATGGATATACTAAAAAGATTGCATGCACGCATCTTTTGCTCCCCCGATGGAGTTTACCTAACTATTAGGAATAACTCTGTCCCCTCCATCCAATGTTTTGCTAAAACCGATTCCTTACCCCCTGAGCTCGCGACACTCCCGAAAGATCTTTGGGCCCTGGGGGACACTGATGTGGGGTACTTACCAATCCCACCGGTGTCCATCACCTTAAAACAGAATGCTCAACTGCCAAGGATTCCGCAATACAAAATAGCCCCCGAAGGTGAACGTGCCTTACTGGCCATTATTTCCGACTTAATTAAAACAGGGGTGGTGGAAGAAACGGCGTCCAATACCTGTAACAGTCCGATTCTCCCGATTCTTAAACGAGCCCCTGTACCCCAGTCCCCTGATTATGCTAATACCTATCGATTTGTGATTGACCTACGAGAAATCAATAAAATTGTGGTACCCCAGTATCCTGTGGTGCCGGACATCAATTCTATCTTAACAATGATTCCTCCCACTGCCACATTTTTTTCGGTGATTGATTTAAAGAATGCGTTCTTTAGTATTCCCATTCATCCGGATAGTAGACATTTGTTCGGTTTCTCATTAGGAGGCCGCAGTTTCAGATTCTGTCGCGCTCCCCAGGGGTACACTGAAAGTCCTAGTATTTATAGCCAAGCCCTGAAGAGGGTATTGGACTCTTTGCAATTGCCCCCAGGTAATGTCCTGCTGCAGTATGTGGATGACCTTCTTGTGGCTTCTGATACAGAACAGGGTTGCCGCGATGCCACGGTTACCCTGCTACGACATCTGGCCACTCACGGTAACAAGGTGTCGCTCTCTAAATTTCAATTTTGTCGACCGGAGGTGACCTATCTCGGTCATCTCCTGTCGAAGGAGGGACGACGGTTAACTGCTGAACGTATTGCAACCATAACTAACATGCCTGTTCCTCGCACGCAACGTGATGTCCGCGCTTTGCTTGGCATAACCTCCTACTGTCGCCAATGGATTGCTAACTATTCTCTCTTGACTAAACCTTTCCTGTATTTAACTACGAAGGATGTGCATGAACCTTTACCTTGGACTGACGAATGCCAGACCGCTTTTTCCGCTCTGAAAACTGCTCTTTGCTCTGCTCCTGTGCTTGGCACCCCTGACTACCGGAAACCTTTTGTGCTCTATGTGCATGAGGTGGACGGTTGTTCTCTTTCAGTGTTGACACAAGACTTTGGTGGTAAGCAAAGGCCTTGTGCATATTTCTCGGCGGTTTTGGACAACGTCGCCAGAGCGCTTCCCAGTTGCCTGAGGGCTGTAGCGGCAGTTGCCATAGCCATCAGACAATCGGAAGGGCTAGTCCTGAATACGGATCTGACAGTGATGGTGCCTCATGCTGTGGACGTATTACTAAACAGGACACAGACGCAGCACTTAACTAGTGCGCGTCTTACGGGGTACGAATTGACCCTGTTTTCACCTCACATAACGATCAAAAGATGTGTTTATTTGAACCCTGCCACGTTGTTACCCCTCCCTTCGGGGGGCGGTGGACAAGACATGCATGATTGTATCTTTCGAACTGAAGAAGAAACCAAGGGTCGGATAGACCTAACTGACACCCCACTCTCTGATGCCCAAGGGGAATTATATGTAGATGGGTCATGTTTCAGATTACCGGATGGTAAGACAGCTGCGGCCTATGCGATCACTACTCTACAAACGGTAGTCGAGGCAGCGAAGATACCATACCGGTCAGCCCAGGCAGCCGAATTGGTTGCATTATTCAGGGCTTGCGAGCTAGGAAAAGGCATCAAGCTGAACGTCTACACCGACAGCCAGTATGCGTTCGGTGTAGCGCACAGCTTCGGCAGGTTGTGGGCAGAAAGAGGATTCTTGACATCTCACGGTGAGAGAATAAAGAATGGGCCACTAGTTGAGCGGTTATTAGCCGCGTTAACATTGCCCAAGACCCTGGCTATAGTCAAATGCAGTGCACACAAAACTATAACTGATGATGTGGGGAGGGGAAATGCCTTTGCAGACCAGATCGCAAAAGAAACAGCCCGGTCTGACACCACTTCCATGCTTGTAGTGACAAAAATGATAGAAGCAGAGGTTTTTTATAACACCATAAATAGTGTGAAAGAGCTACGGAAAGAGGCGACCTCGGAAGAACTGATATACTGGCGAGAGCAAGTGGGGAGGCTTGATGAGAATGGGTGTTGGACCGACCTGTCAGAAAGGTGTAGATGGTTGCTACCGAACGCCTTTGTAAATGCAGTGGTAACCATGGCACACGGACCTTCGCATGTAGGAGTTCAGGCCATCTGTGCCATATTGGATTCTGTTTGGTATAATGTCAATATCCCCAAGACAGCTAGGAACTTGGTCCAACATTGTATAATTTGTCTCCAGCATAATCCTGGGGTTAGTATCCCCGTCCTAGCAGGTAGTTTTGCACCACCCACCTTGCCTTTCGAAGTACTCCAAATGGATTACATACAGCTAGAACGAGTTAACAATCTGAAATATGTGCTGGTGGTGATTTGTACCTTTAGCAAATGGGTAGAAGCGTATCCCACGAAGGAGAACACTGCATTGGCAACGGCGAAAGCCCTGGTAAAAGAGTTCTTTCCTCGATATGGGTTGCCAAGGGTGATTTGGAGTGACAATGGGACCCATTTTAATGCTAACTTAGTTAAGTATGTATGCAAGGGCCTGTACATCCGGCAGAAGTTTCATGCCGCTCGACATCCCCAGTCAGCGGGTCTAGTTGAAAAATATAACGGAATCTTAAAACTGCGATTGGCTAAGCTCCAGGATACGACGGGATTAAAATGGCCCGATCTCCTCCCCCTGGCCCTGTTGTCCGTAAGAACTACTCCCCATTCCCGGAGTGGTATCTCCCCTTACGAAGTCATTTTTGGCAGACCCGCCAACGTATGGGGAGTACCCCGGCCCAAGTCTTTCAGGGACATTGAATATCCTATGTTGACTGATTACTTGTATGCTCTGACTAAAGATCTTCGTTCCATTCATCAACAGATATCTGCCACACTGCAGCCCCTGCCGGAGGGTCCTGGACACGGCGTAGAACCAGGACAGTGGGTCCTGGTCCGAAACTACCAACGGAAATCGAGTTTGGATCCGCGCTGGTCCCGGCCTTATCAGGTGCTCCTGGCCACGCGAACAGCGGTGAAAGTCGAAGGGAAGCAGCACTGGATCCATATCTCCCATCTTAAGCGAGTTCCTCTCCCATTGCCAAGGGAGCAACTGGACCAGGAGGAAGGTCAGCCGACTCAGGGTGAGCCCAGCGCAGAAGAGTCACTTTCCCCGGACACCCGCAGAGAGGTTGACGGGCGAGGGGAGAGTGCTGAGGGCATTGAAACCCCTTTTTGTCGCCACCCAATCGTCCAAAGTGAAGAATCTGGTTGGGAGCCCAGCTCCTCATCTGACCCCACTGTGCCCACCTTGTTCACGAATCCTGAAACCCCTGGTCGGGATCGATATCACCTGCGGCCCCGAAAATAAACGAGTCCCAGGTCTAGCCCCGGCAAGTGCAGCTGGAGGCCGCTGCAGAGACCTGAGGATTGTCGGAACACTGGACTGAACTCGTTGAGAGCATGGAACTTTAAGTAAAGCTCTGTTCAGAACGAAGATAGAGACATTGATGAGACGAACGGGGGGCCCAGGTGGAGATCTCTTTTCAACACGAGTTGCGTCAAGTGTGACTCCAACGCGAGAAGTTTTTGCCTTTTCTTTTTTTTGTTTTTCTGAACAATAGGAGTCTGCCTGTGAGGCTCTGAACGGACACAGGAAAGAAGCACCCTCCGGCAGGTCGGACTGCTTGTAGACCCCCTTGTTGCCCGAGATTATATTGGACTTTTAGTGAGGAAAATGTACCCTTTTGCTCGTTTTGTCCCTGAAGACGGGCGTCCCCTAGCACCCCGTGCTGTTCCCCCGCATTTGCCAATGTTCTCTTCATGGAGCTTGCGTGTCAAAGTTGTTTTCATTTTTATACTGATGGTATCATTTGTACTATGCTTAGGTTTGTTCATATATTTGGAACTTCGTCATCCTGTGCACACCCTGATAATGTCTACTCCTGCCCCTAAAGAACATCATTTCCAGACTTTCGCTCCTCATAAAGAAAGACATCGACAGACATATGTCCATAATGCCTTTATCGAAATGCTGCACCAGACTCATAGTTCTACAAATGTTACTGATTGTTGGGTCTGTGGGCTTCTCCCGTCAGTAATGCATAAGCAAGACTTGTTTATATCAGTGCCTTTTTCTTACCTAGGTAGTTGTGAAGCCTGGTTTAAAATGTTATCCATGTTGTACGAACACTATGCTATAGATGAACATCGATTCTCAGAGAAGGATTATGCCTTGATTTTAGCATACATAGAGACACACCAAGGTTTCACCCCTAATGCTGAGGGAACGGATGGTACCCTTGACCCCACCGCCTGTATGAACGTGTATACTGATCATGAAAATGATACCTGGTTGAGGGATGAAATACTGGATTTCATGACTTTTAACTTTACTGAATATTTCAAATACTTCCAAGAGCGAAATGTCTCAAATGAAAAAATCATTCCGGTCCCGGTGTTGAATACATCCTCCTCTTTCTGTGTGCAGGGGATGGGGCATTTGTTCGTAGGATATAGCAGAAGTAATTACACTTATAAACTACAGACATACAGTAGCCCCCCTACACTCACCCCTCCCAATGTTTATTTTGTATGTGGTGAAAACGCCTATACCTGGTTGCCCAGAGGGTGGATGGGTAGGTGTTACTTGTCTTTCCTTTACCCCCCGGTGTACATAGCTCCTTCTGACTATCATAAGTCTCATACTTTAAATCGACGAAGCCTAACAGCTGTAGGCGCCAGTAATGATGCCACTGACCAAACCGACACTCCAGCGCAACATTTTGTTGATATTATAAAAGGAGCGTTGCCCATATGGGGACCCATCCTAAATAGTAAGGAGGTTAGGAGGTTATCCAGAGTGGTGGAGGGGGTGATTAACACAACGGCAGGGATATTGACTAATATCACAGTGGAGCTCCAGGCGACCCGGCTCGTGACCCTTCAAAATCGTCTTGTTTTAGACGTTATCCTAGCTGATCGAGGTGGAGCTTGTAGGGTCATCGGCAGTTCCTGTTGTGTATATATACCTGACTCCGCCCCTTCCGTTCATCTAGCTATCCAGAAACTGCATCGACTAGCCTCTGAAATTCACACCGACACTGGTACTTGGTCATTGTCCGGGTGGTTCTGGGGTTTGGTGACCACCTGGGGATGGAAGTTATTTATGATTCTCCTGGGGGCGGTAGGATTCCTTTTTACCTGTTGCATTTGCCTGCAATGCGGGCCGGCCTGTTGTGCATATTGTGCTACTCAGGTTCGCCGATCCATTCCTAAGCCCACGTCCAACCAAACCAGAATCGATGCTCAACGGACCCAGAAGGAGACGCATGATTTAATGCAGATTGATGAGGGTATTTTCGAAGACTGACTTCGTTATTAGCTATGCTGCGCTAAAGGGCCGTTCTGAGGTATTCAAGTTATTATGGTATGATAGCGCAGTATATCTAATGACGGTATGCTTAGCCATGGTACATTCGAAGGATCGAAATTCCCTTTTCGTTCAGCCTGACAAAAGGGCCGAGAACCAAACTGCCTCCATCTTGGATTGCGGCTCTTTCTCTTAGGAGTCACGTGGCCCTCTTACACACCATCTGCCTTTCCTTTTCACGGTAATTATTAGGAGACAGACAGAGTTGCTGAGAAGCAAGGTCACATCTGCGAAAAGGGAGTATCAAGCGAATTCCTCCAGACCTGGGACGAGAAGGGAGTCACCCTTCCGACCTTCCCTGTAAAGATAGTAACCCTTTGTATGTGTAACCGAAACTAGAAATAGGCATGAGCTCATTAGGGGCGCCAGGGCTAACTGGTACTTTTCCACATATAAGGTTTTGTATGCTGTGCTGATAATGTATAAAAGTGTGTTGCTGTCAAGGAGTCTTCAGTCTTCCTCGGCGCACCTGATGGGTGAGGATCGACGAGGCTCCTCTATATAGAGATCTATGGTGATTAATAAACGTTTGAACCTTCCACGTTGCCAACTGCTCCTTATTTAATGGATATTGCGGGCCAATGGTAAGTGTGGCCCTTGGAATAATTATTTTTGACACAACACACTGCTGCTGCTGCATAGTCTGGAGCTGCTACCTAGCTAATGTTCAGAACACCCTACGGAATCTCTCAACACATCCTGCTTGTCTAAAGATTAGCTTTACCCACAGAATCATGAATCATAGGAATGTAGAATAGACCATACTACAACTTCACCCAAATGTACTGTTCTACAAATCCCAATAATTTAAGTTAATACTACCATGCAGTCTAATTTCTTACACCCTCACTATTCAACCAAATCCAAAAGAAACACCTCCAAGCATAATGGAGCAATCCAACAAATTTTCCGCTATACCTTGTTCGCTACCTCGTCTGCCACTCGGGCCGAAGCTGTAACCAGACAATACCCGGCCCTGAAGCAGCATCAGCTATACAAATCTACAGAAGAACATCCTATGGACCCATCCATGTTCACTGTTCCCCAAGTCTCTGATAATACCTTACAACCTACCAGTCACAAGGGGTGAAGTAGCAGAAAGTGCACCTAAAATCATATAACTTAGGACAATCTCTCCAAACTCCACAAGTGACTTCTACCCAGCAGAAAGACCGATAATTAGTAAGACACAACCAACCATATTTCTCATCCCTATTTGACCAAAACATCAAGCAGTTGTCACATATGGTAATCAATTCTAGCTCACTAAGTAAAAACAGACATCAAATCTATGACCTAATAACTGGCTACAAACCACCCCTCCATTTCATTACAGAAACATGTTTAAGATAAAATTCTACATCAATGGGGAAAAATGGTTCTCAAAACTTGATTTGAATTCAGGGAACCATCAACTAGTACTAAACCTGGACAGTCGCTACATTATTACGACTTTTTCAACGCACTTGAGGCTCAGACGATACAAGAGACTTAACTTTGTGATATTCTCAGATGTTGAAGTGTTTCAGAACGCAACCAGAAAGACACTATCAACACTTGAATGGGTCCTAAACATTAGTAATGATATTTTGATATACTCAACCACCCTGGCAGATCATCACACATTACTCAAGGCCACCTTCCAGAGGCTGAAAGAGACTGGTCTGACCCTACATTAGGACTAGTGCTCGTTCTTCGAGTCCAGAATCAAGGTTTATGGATTCACATTTTCCAAGGAAGTATTACAGATCGACCCCAGAAAATCAGCAGCAATCAAAGAAGCACCTCTGCCTAAGAATGCAACAGGCGTCCGTAGCTTTCTGGGTATGGCGACCCACCATGGCACCAGACAGGGTGCTGAAGGAGAACAATGATGAACTGGAAACCCATGATGTGATAATACCTGAGGGTGCGAATGGAGCGACAAAAGCTGACCAACGGGAGGCCCTGACACTACAGAATCCAGGTGAACAATCAACCTTCACAGGCTAGGTCAGGTCAGGGACCGACAGTGGAGGAGGCCACAGCCTTGGGAGAGGCCACTGATACAAACTGAGACCTAATCAATCCAGGGACTTTGTGATTTTGTGTGTACCAAAGTAGGGGTAGCCCCAGATATCTAACATTGGATAGGGTTTTATTGAGCCACCTGAGCTCAACGTACTAACAGTGACGCAGGCACGCAACACTTCAGCCAGGTGCGGCCGAGGTGATAAATAAAAGGGGACAAGCCACTCATGGCTCAGTCTCCACTATGTGTAGCGGTGTGTCCGTGTGACTTCTGGGGACAGTTGGGGGCCCAGCGATATCAGGGTGCAGGAGCAGCCCAGTCTCTCCCGCACCGCAACGGGGTAAAAGGGATCTCTCATCTCCTTACTCTGAGATGAAAATGGCCAATCATACAATTAACACTTTGAAGCCACCAGTAATGGACAATAATTTCCAGGTATTACAAGCATCAGTGATCAAAACACCAATGGTGAAACAGACGACCATTATCGCCAAAGGAAGAAAATCGATTCAACTGATAAAAACGAGATGGTTTCAAAGTGCACCTGAAATATTACCAGGAGCTTAGATGCACTATAAAGGGAGTTGAGGCAAGCTTCTATGCTTTCAGATTACAAATTGAAATAGTAAAGCTCCTTGCCGATGTCAACAACTATCACTTCCGTTTTTACTGTCTGGCTTTAACCCATTGTTCTGCTTGTTCTTACAGATAGCCTACAGGAAAGATCACAACATTACAGTGAAAACACAAGAGTAAGGAAGATCTGGACCCTGGGTGACTTGTACAGATTTAAATTATTTGTGCTACTACGACATATTGGTCAAGAAACTTGCAAGAGCAAATGCTGAAAAATTCACCTACTTTGCTGGATGCTTAGGACCCAATGAAGGATTCTTTGGCCATGGTGCAATCAAAGAATGTTCTACTTCTAAGTGAGCTACTCTGGTGTGCAAGGAGGAGTTAGTCACAGCTCAGAGACCAGGGAATAGTTGTGTATTCATTATGAAGTAATGAGTGTGGCTGAGGGTTACGAGGAGAACTGGGAGATGCAAGATCGCCATTACATTTTGATGTAATAGCTGGAACATCAGCTTAATTATAGTCAGGAGATCTCAGGGAAAATATGCTGAAAGTTCAGGAGAAGTGTACAGGATCATCTTACATTATGATAGGGCACGGTCCCAATCTGAACCTTATTACTTAAAGATGCTCTTTCTCCAGAGCAGGTGGAAACTTGCACCTTCACTGAAGATAGCACAGCCTTAAACGATGGAGCACCAGTTTCAAACTGCTTCAGTGCATAAGGACCAGTGAGCTTTAGAAGAAGGAGGTGGGGGCCCCCCACACCTAGGTGCAGTGTTAACTGCAGCCACTTGTATGGTATGCCTGGATCGGTTCTTGGGATCTCCATGGCACCTCCCAAATGTCACCCTGTGTGCGGTGGTGGGCGGGGCACATGAACAGAGGTATTCCTAAATCTCCATGGACTCCTGGCCTAATGCAAATGACGTAACACCATCTTGAAATACTGCACAATTGGAATTACCAAAGGGCCCACAGAGGCAAGTGCAGTCCCTTCTTAGTGCAGAAATGCCCTAGGGGTTACAAAAGAAACGACTGCAGATGTCCATTGCATCCCCACTGCATTCCTGTAATAGAACCCTGGTGAAAAATGTTTGACAGTGAAAGAAGGAAATTTCGCCAAGAAAATCAGTGGGGCTAGAGCTATCCAGGCACTTGGAACTGGCTAACTGAAAAATGCAAACACTTGTTTATTCAGAGTTTCCTGTTGAACACACATGATAAAAGTGAAAGCGCTTAGTGTGTGTTCACATGAAGCTTTCTATGTGCTTATAAGGATATGTAATATATGTGCACACACATTTCCTCTGCTCCTAAACAACAGCTACATTTAGGAAAATCATTGTCCCAAACTACTGTGTGTCCTGCAACACGCATTTGCTTCAAAATCCTAACTATGTTAACTGTTGTATGATTAAAAAAAATCTATTTTTTTTGCTTTAATTGGAAAAAAAGGATCAAAACACTCAAAATTGTGTTTTTGGTTTACCTCCAATAATCTTGGCATTGCACCTATAAATGGCCTTCATCGCTTTCAAAATGCCCTTCAACCCATCTTAGGCAATTACCTGGACTATTCTATGTTTCCCCACCAGCCACCCCTTTCGTTTTACCTGGAGAGGGAGTTTTCTGAAGTGATGTCTTTCGGGGTCCGGACAGCTGTGAAGTTACGCTTTGGCTGTGATACTGAAACAAGAAGAAACATTTGCTTTTTTGAAGAGTCACATCTGTAAAACATGCCATCAAAGAAACAATCCCCAATTTCATGGACCATCAAAAAACTATAGTGAATGCTGTATAGTCGGTGCGGAAAGTGGAAAATGTATGTTAATATACATGCAGAAGGAAAATACAGCTACCAGTAACGATGTTTATAGCAAATAGCTCCTCCTAGTTCTCAAGATTTATATGTGAAATATTTTGCATTATCAAGCACTATTCAGATCATCTGAATCTCAGTATAAGGAGTCCGCTTTCATCTCCACAGTATATCTACAAATACCATACTACAATGCAGGGGCGGCTACTCCGTAATGGCGGCGCAGCGTCGCCCCACTGGTCAAAGTCAGACACAGAACAATAAAATTATAATAAAGCAATAATTTCATTTCATTTTCCTGTGACTGACTGGGCCGATGCCAGTGGAGGTTGGGGCGGGCTGGGCCGTAGCAGGGGGAGGAGCGATGGGCACTCTAAAGAGTGCGGGAAACATCGGTTACATCGCGGTCTTCACAAACGCAATACCTTTACCACGCGGGCATTACTACGCAAATCATTACAATGACTTGCGCTGGATGGTGCTCTAAGCTAAGGAATAGTTTGATTTACTAATCCAACACCTTCCCTACTGTAACGTAGGCTAGAGTTGGAATAGTGAATCATACTATTCCTAAGGCCAGCGCCCTCCAGCGCAAGTCTTTGTAAGGACTTGCGTTGTAATGCCTGTGTTGTAAAGGTTTCGCGGTGTGAAGACCGCGATGTAACATCACATATTCAAAGAGTGCATGTCATTTGGCCGGCTGTCTTATGCCGGCCAATCAAACATGTGCACTTCTATTTCTCCAACCCAGCTGTGTTGCACAGCCAGGTTGGAGAAACAGCACAAACTCCCATGCAGCTGCGGCGCGCAGTGGGGCCGGGTGGAGGGGGGGATTTCGACGCACGATGACGAGGGAACATTAAATAAATAATGAATTTCCCCTTCTCATCGTCTGTTAAAAATCACTATCACCCGGTCCCACTGCTCTTACCTGCACGGGCCGCGGCTGCTCCCATGCACTATCTGAGTGGCATACCAGGCAACTCAGACCAATCCTGGTGCCACTCTCATGCTAGTTAAAGCATGAGGGCAGCGTCTTGATTGGGCAGGCAGCCTGTGCTTTCGCAGTGACCACCAAGAGCAGAGATACACAGAGACGTCTGTTGGCGTCAGCGACAGCTAACATTTTTTTAATTATTCTTATTCCCTGTCTTACACCCAGCCCTCCACTGGTGTCAATACAGCAGTGGCGGAAGCCGCCACTGCTGTTTTGACACCTTCTTCTATATGTTTGTCAAAATTACTCATAAGAGATATACTATAAACAAGCATTGGCAACACTTTAAGGTCTGGCCAGCTTGCAATTTGTTTTTTACATTTTTGCTTTGCTTACATATGCAATATGCTAAATAAATTTGGCAAACGTATAAAAATCATAAAAAGTAAAGAAATGCCCAGCAGCCCAGGCAGCCCAGGAAGACCCGCACTGGCAATGAAGTTGGGTTCTTATCAGGCAGCTGGACACATGTGATCAGGCAAAATGTCCTCACTCAAAGTGCCAGGCAGCCAATAGATTGAGAGATCTGACCTATAGACCCATGCAGTAGGCTGCTGAGGGTGAAAGCAAAATTAATTTATGAATTTCTTGGAAAGCATCAGGCTAGCTGGCTTCCTAACCTCAGTGCTCTAGTTTTTCATAGGGATTTAAACCCAGGGGCAGAGCTTAAAAGGATACAAATTCTATTTGCTCCCGTTTTAGTACAAACTCAAGCTGGGCATCAAGTGCACTTTTTATGTACAATCAGAGTCACCCCCAGATTTCAACAGATGGAAAATGCCTGTGCAAAGTTGTGTACAAAGGGTAATAATACCACGACGCATATTAATCGCTTTCTATTTTATAAATGCAGTTATTTAGTTATTGGTAATTTGTAAGGTGCTCTATGTACCACTAAAAGCAGCTTCAGAGTGTCAGGAACAGGGGACATGAAGTAGGAGCAGTGGCGGCTGGCTTTGATGGTACTAGTGTGGTGGGCGGGGGAGGTTGTAGAAAAATAAAAATAAAAACTTACCTCATAACAGCATCTCTACTTGCCGTCTCTCCTGCATCTGGAGTCCAGCCGGAACGGAAGCAGGAAACGCACAGGCTCCCCTAGGCCAATCACGAAACTGATGTCACCATCATCGTGATTGGTCTCAGCGCCATGGTTCGGTGCTCAGACAGGGACTATGAGCACACATGGATCAGCAAAAATGCGACAAATAAAGCAGTTCTCCTTGTTTCACCAGGTTAAGACCAGATTTTCCCTGGTCTTAATTTTGGCCCTGCCTCCTATGTATGCCACCCTTTTACATTGGTGGCAGCATCAAAAACAATGAGTGTTGCGGTGGAATGCCCAATGCAACACCGATTGCCAATCCCTTTCATAATAAATACAGCATGAAAGGGTGTCTTATTTACAAGGTGGTGTTAAGCCACCTTAAGTGGCTTAATGCTGACTTGTGAATAAGGCAAAGTTCCTATCGCCATCACAACATCACTAAATGTGTGGCGGAAATAAGGGCTTGTAAATATACACCAAAGGGTTATTAAAGTATTTACTTTCCAGAGCAAGACCTTTTGTGCGCTGAAACTGTGCCCTTGAAGTAGCGCAAATGGCATTCTGGCTGCATTGCACTGCACTAAGTCAAGAGGGTGTTCCAAATGTGATACTTGGGCCCTACCATCCATGGTTTTGACAGCAAGCCAGATCTACAAAGATTGTCAGACATGGCCTTGCATAAAAAATAATGCCTGCAATGAAAAGGCGTCCCTTGACACAAAGGCCTGGATTAATAAACATTTTATGCTGGGTTTCTGCCACAAAAGTGGAGCAAACCTGCGCAAATTGTTCTTTTTAATTTACTTTCCATCCCAAAACTTGTTTTGTGCTGGACCGTTGTCTGAATGTAACACAAAGCAGTGTAAATCACTGCTTCGCATTACCCTGTGATGGGCGTTCCCATGCAACTACCCATGTTTTTTGACACACCTACTAACAATAGTAGACATGGTTTTGTGCACAAAAAATAACACCACTTTAACGTAGGTGTTAAAAAGGATACAAGTTTTTTATTTTCCCTAACTTTTCCAACTTTGCATGTGTGCTGCACTGTACAGCACACATCCAAAGTAGGAAAAGTTTTAAAGTTAGTCAAAGAATAGTATTTTATATTGGAAGGATATCCTTCCACTACAAAACCCATGCTAGACTCACGCAGACACCTTTGCATGGGAAACATCCATTACAACGCAGTCATTAAATCGCACTGCTTTTACAACGCAGTTGTTGCAACGCAACTATCTTTACATTGCATGCCATTACAACACATGCTATTACAATGCATGTCACTACAACGCATGCCATTACAAAGCAAGTTTTAGGGTGGGTATGGGCTTTGCGGTAGATGGGAATAGTAATTTTTACCCCTACACTATCCAACACTTACCCTACTGTTGCACTCACTGGAGTGGGAACAGTATTTTTTTACCCCTACACTATCCAACACTTACCCTAATGTTGCCCTAAAAGTATTATGCGTTGTAATGGTATGCGTTGTAAGGGGATACGTTGTAATGGAATGCGTTGTAATGGTAGTTTTTAAAAATGCGTTTTAATGGCATGTGTTGTAAAATTATGCAATGTAATGGTAGTTGCGATGTAAAAAACGTGTTGTAAAAGCATGCGTTGTAATTGTTTGCGTCGTAACATCATATTTTCCCTTTGCACTATGCCGCACAGGTATGCATGGCATTCAGCAGCCTAATTGTGCGCCAGGGCTAGGGAGAGAGCAGGATAATTCTAGATGTTTGTAGATATGGCGCTTTCCTGCACCCTTCTTCTAATGTCACATTGCAACGTTTGGTGTTGTGCCTTGTTGTGTGAAAGTTTTGAGCCAGAGCAGAGCAAAGCGCTATTTACGCTACCTTAAGGACAACATTTTTTGCACTGGAAAGTAAATACTGTTCAATGGCATGTATGGCTGTAGATACACATGCTCTGGAAACTCCTGCCATCTAGTTTGGGTCCATAGCTGTGCAAGTTGTTTTTCTTCAAAGAAATCTTTCGAGTCACAAGACTGAGGGACTCCTCCTGTCAGTGATATTGCTCATGGGCGTCGACACCTTTGTTTGACAGTATTATCTTCGATCGCGCTTTTCAACTTATGCACTGCACTTGAATTTTGTTGGTTCCGAATTTGACTGACTGGCCTTTGGGGTGCCGCCCATCTCAGGCCTATCTTCCGGCATGTCACCGCCTCCATCGAAGATGTGCTTCTAATGGAACATACGGTGTGCATACCACCACCATGTTGAATTTTCTAATGGAACATACATTTTGATTCTGCCCGCGTTGCCACGCAAAATATCCGCACACCGATCAACACCTTATGTGCAATCTGTGCCTTTCACCCGACCATAAGGAAGCCAACTGCGATACGTGTAAGTCGTTCTGGTCCAAAAAGACCCTTTGGGATCCAAAGGCCCGTTGGTTAAAAATGTTTTGGAGGAGCGGGGATGACACTCCCAACCATTTCTCCCAACTATTTCGGTGGAAAACATGCACATGAATAGCCAACCGTGGAAGAAGAGGAGGCTTTCTCTATCGTGCTTTGTTATTAATATCAGTGTGCATCTTAGAGGACACGCATGGCTTAGTTGTTCAGGATTCAAGCCAGAGGTCCAGCAGGCAATCTTGAATGTGCCTTTTGATAAAGAGCACCTTTTTGGGCCGCATGTAGATACTACCCTTGATAAAATGACAAAGGTACACCGAAAGAGCTGAAGTCACAAACTCCCACTCCTAGAGGCTCCTTTCGTCGCTCTGGCTATTAAGGTGGATATAAATCCACCTCCACAGACACAGGCACTTCCCAACAAAACAAAACCTAATCCAACTACAGTAAGGGTTATTTTAGAGGTAACTTATAGAACGGAACAAAAAGGGAAGGGGCAGGGGTGCTTCCTCGTGTGGAGAAGGACCCACTGCAAAGCAGTGACTACCCAAAATTTCCCCTTAACCACACAATACCTGTCAGGGGAAGACTTCAGTTCTTCTACCCACTCTGGGATTCTATCACCACAGACAAATGGGTCCTAGCCATCATCCAACAAGACTATTGTCTGGCGCTCATTTCCACACTACCCATATTCCACCCCATTCTCACCCGTTGCCACAGGAACATCTGACGCTTCTCAAACAACAGGTCCTAGGCCTTCTTCTTCAGGGGGGCATAGAACCTGTCCCACTTCAACAACAAGGCTCAAAGGTATACTGTCTATACTTTCTGATCCCCAAAAAGGATGGGTCATCAAGACGAATCCTAGATCTCAGACCTCTGAACCACTACACCCTATCAGAGCACTTCCATATGGTCACTCCACAGGATGGTATTCCACTTCTCCTGAGACCTAAAGGACGCCTACTTTCACATACTAATATATCCTGCTCACAGCAAATATCTCAGATTTATAGTAGCAGGCAAGCACTATCAATTCAAAGTACTTTCATTCGGGGTCACTACTGCACCTTGGGTATTCACCAAATGCTTGGCAGTGGTCGCAACACATCTGCGAAGACAAAATAGTCACATATATCCAAAGCTGGATGATTGGCTCATCAAAGCTAGCTCTTACAAACAATACTAACAGCACACTCAGGTGACAGTGGATCTGCTTCACAAGCTAGGGTTTACTACCAATATCCCCAAGCCTCATCTTAAACCTCTGCAAGTTCAGCCTTACTTGGAAGCAATCTTAAACACACAGTTAGGATTAGTCTACCCCAATCCCGCTCATATTCAGAACTTTCAGGTAACTATATCACAGTTCCAGCCAAACAAAACACTCACCATAAGGACTGTCATGCATCTGCTAAGAATGATGGCTACTTGTATTGCCATAATTCCCAACGTAAGGTTACAGATGCACCCTCTACAGCATTGTCTAGCTCAACAGTGGTCTCAGTCACAGAGTCACCTCCAAGATCTAGTGTTGATAAACCGCCAAACTCCTGTTCTCTGCAATGATGGAACACTAACAATCTGTTAAAATGGCGGCCTAGACCCTGTTCCTCACATCACTCTCACTATGGACGCACCAAACACTGGTTGAGGTGCTCACTTACAAGACTTGACAGTACAAGGTCTGTGGAATGTCAAACATCAATCTCTACACATCAACCACCTGGAGCTTCTGGCAGTATTTGTAGCACTGAAAGCTTTCCTTCCTTACTTGTCAAACAAGTTTTCCTCATCCGAATGGACAATATGACAGTCATGTATTACGTAAAAAAAACAGAGGCGGACAAAGTCTTCACAACTATGACACCTGTCTCAGACCATATGAAATTGGGCTTTTCAACACAACATTCACCTGCTTGCGGAATATCTCCTGGTCTGATTTTGCAGACCTGCTCAGCAGGATGCAGCAACAGACACACAAGTGGGAAGTCCACCCACAAGTCCTCCTTCCCTACGTTCAAAGGTGGGGTGCCCTTAGATTGACCTTTACGCCACAACAGAAAACCCAAAATGCCCAAACTTTGCCTCCAGAAACCCACACCCAATATCCAAGGGCAGCGCACTATGGATGAGTTGGTCAGGGATATTTGCCTAGGCTTTTCCACCTCTCCCTCTCATTCCATTTCTGGTTTGGATATTCAGGCAATCCTCTTGAACCATGATCCTTTTAGCTCCCACATGGGAGTGTCAGCCCTGGTTCATAAAACTGTTAGTACTCTCATTAACTCCACACGGAAATTTCCCCAACAGGAAAGACCTTCTCACTCAAAATCAAGGACAAATCAGACACCCAGACCCCAAAACACTTCTAGCAATTTGTCTCCTGAGGTAATAGAGTTTGGCTACTTCAATGTACTACCAGAATGTATGAACATTCTCAAAGAGGCATGTAGATCCACAATGAGAGCCTGTTATGCTGAAAAATGGAAATGTTTTGTTTGTTACTGCCAGTCAAATCAAATTGACCCTATTAAAGATACAGTAGAAGACAATATCTACTACCTACTTCAGTTGCAGAAAGCAAATTTAGCCTACACTTCCATAAGGTTATGCCATTCAACAATGGCTTCCTCTCTCCAAAATAGACAGCATCACTCATTATTCAAAATCCTAGTCATCAAAGTATTCATGGAAGGACTCAAACGAGTTATTCCACATAAGGTTCTTCCAGCACCCTCTTGGAACCTTAACTTTGTTTTCAACAACTCATCCTTTTTTGGTGACTCATGGGTCCCCCTTTTTGAGCCTCTCCACTCATGCCCCCTGCAATTTCTTTCCTGGAAAGTGATATTTTTAATTGCCATTACCTCACTTAGACGTATTAGTGAGCTCCAGGCTTTAACCTTCGAAGAACCATTCTTCAAAATACATAGAGACAAATTTGTTATTCGTACCAATCCAAAATTCCTATCTAAGGTAGTCTCACAATTTCACCTCAATCAAACCATTGAACTCCCAGTTTTATTTCCTCTCTCTGACTGTTGCAGAAAGAGCTCTTTATACTCTAGATGTAAAAAGAGCACGCATGATCTACATAGATAGAACTAAAACTTTCAGTAAAATAAAGCAACTCTTTATAACCTTTTCTCCACCTCATAAAGGCAATCCAATATTCAAACCAGGCATAGCCAGATGGATAGTCAAATGTATTCAAACTCACAACATTTAGGCCAAAACACATTTACCTGTTACTCCCAGAGCACATTCCACTAGTGAAAGGGAGCCACTATGGCGTCTCTGGGAAATATTCCCATAGCAGACATTTGTAAGGCAGGTACAACACACACATTCACCAAACACTACTGTGTTAATATTTTAGCACACCAACGAGCCAGTGTAGGCCAGGCAGTGCTATGTACTCTGCAACTTCCACAGGCTAGCCACTGTTTCTAGGAGGAAGTGCTCTACAGTCTATACAGAACGTGTGTATCTACAGTCACACATGCCATTGAACAGATTATGTTACTTACCCTGTAAGCATCTGTTCGTGGCATGTAGTGCTGTAGATTCACTTGCACCCCTCTTCTACGGATGCCTGTTGCCGTTGTAGTTACATTTTATGTTTATCCAGTATACTTACTTTTAGCATAGACATCGCTTTTCTTACACTTACCTTACACTCCTTTCTCACCGTCTACGGGAAAACAATCTAACAAATGAGTTGATGGCCATGCGCAAGATCACCAAGAAGAGTCTCTTAGGGCCAGATGTAGGTGATCCACAAATACCGAATTCTTAATACCGCATTTTACCGATTCAGTATTAATAAATCGGTATGTCTTATGTAGGTAATGAATCGGCAAAAAATACAGATTCCTTAATATTCCTTATTACCGAATCGGTAATACCGATTCGGTAATAAGGACTACCTACCCATTCATTCCTTTGGGCTTGGAGGCCCATAGGAATGAATCTAAAGCCATTCTGTATTAGCGATTCGGTATTACCGAATCAGCAATACCGGAAGGTATTTCAAGGGTGCCAGGGTGTCCAAAGGACACCCTGTTGCACCCCTGAAATGGGCCTGAATGAATGAATGAATGCAATAAATTTATATTGCGCAACTAAAACCCGAAGGCATCAAGGCGCCTACAAAACAGATCCAAATGAGAAAACAGAACACCACTACAGGTATGACTTTGCGAAAAGATGAGTTTTCAAGGCAACTCTGAAAAGCTGTAATGTGGGAAGAGACCTAAGTTCTAGTGGGAGATCATTCCACCACTTAGGTGCCAGAAAAGAGAAGGCTTTGCCTCCCCATCTAGCTTTACGAATACGGGGGACTAGAAAGAGAAGTCTGTTGGAGGAGCGCAAGTTCCTGGAGGGGCTATAATGAAACAGAATAGAACCCATTCCAGAAGAGCTACCATTAGCTAGAGCCCTATAGGTCATACACATGGTTTTAAAGAGTATCCGGTCCTCTATAGGAAGCCAATGTAACAATTTTCTGGCAGAGGAAGCCGAGGCATGCCTGGGCAGATCAAGGACAAACCTAGCTGCTGCGTTCTGGGCTACTTGCAAGCGCTACAGCAGACTTCTATTAAGTCCCGCATATAGCGCATTGCAATAGTCCAGCCGGGAACCGATGAGAGCAACAGCAACTTGTTTCCTTGCCTGCTGTGAGAGATAGTGTCTAATTTTTCCCAGTGTGTATATAATGCCCCAGCAGGTAGAGACCATTCTGTTAACTTGTTGACACATGTTAAGGGTGGGATCGATCAAAACTCCTAGGTTTTTGGCCGACGAGGCGGGATCAGGACACATTCCCAATGAGTCCGGCCACCAATCATGAGACCAAACCTCTTCCTTTCCTCCAAACACCATCACCTCCGTCTTCTCCCCATTCAGTTTCAATGAGTTGTGAATCATCCATTGTCCTACTGCCTCCATACAAGATCTAAAATTGGAGGCAGTCGACTTAACTGATTGGGAGAGAGAGACGAGGATCTGTGTGTCATCTGCATAGGAGACTACCTCCCTCCCAAAAGATCTAATAAGTCTGGCAAGGGGGGTCACATATATGTTAAAAAGGGTCGGACTTAATGCCGACCCCTGAGGGACCCCACATTGCACAGACATGGATGGAGATAGAAACTCCCCCAACTTCACTCTTTGCTCTCTTTGACCAAGAAAAGAGGTCAATAGGCACAGGGCTGCTCCCTCAACCCCAATCTCCCTCAGACGAGATGATAGGACTGAGGGAGAGAGGGTATCAAAGGCTGCCGTGAGGTCCAGCAGGATAAGGAGGGCGGTCTGGCCCCCATCCACACGAGTGCGGATATTATCCAGCACTATGGTGAGGGCCGACTCAGTGCTATGTTCCCTCCTAAAACCATGCTGGGAATGATCAAGGCAGCCTGAGCTTTCTACAAAAGCTGCGAGATGTTTATTGAGGTGGGTTTCTAACATCTTCGCAGGGGCAGGGAGCAGTGAAATGGGGCGGAAGTTTTTTAAAACCCCAGGATCAAGAGATGGTTTCTTTAGTAAAGGCTTCACTACTGCCCTTTTCCATTGAGGGGGGAAGATACCATCCCTTATGGCCCTATTCATGATGTCAACAAGGGGAGGCAGGAAGGTTTCCCTGCATTGCTTGAGGATCTTAAGGGGACAGATATCTAGAGGTGAGCCTGACTTGGTGTTATTCAGGAGGATCTCTAAATCCTGCAAGGAGAGGAGAGGGAAGGACTCCAAACGTCCCCGAGAGGAATTCCCCATGAGAGCAATGGGAACATGAGCCACATCCCCAAATACCGGGGGCTCAGTAGTCAGGGTCCTCTGCAGCTCTAAGGTGGAATAAATATCAGAGATCTTCATCTGAAAAAAGACAGCTATGCTGTCACAGAGCTGCTGCGAAGCAATAACAGGGTCCGGGGTTTGAAGGGACATAAGGGAGTCCACTATCCTAAAGAGCTCCTTAGGGGAGGAGAGAGAGGAGGAGAGGGCCGTGAAGTATTCCTGTTTAGCCCTTATCACTTCCCGCTTATACTTCCTCATCAAGAGTTTGTGGGCCTCTTTTTTCATCCAATCCCAACTAGAATGCCAAAGCCGCTCCCGTCTCCTAACTTCCTGTCTAAGAGATCTTAGATGCTCCGAAAACCAGGGGGCAGAGGGCTTTTTTCTCGCTGAGTAACGCACCCGGATAGGCGCCAACTCATCCAGTGCGTCAGTAACAGCCTTTTCAAATAGCGTAACCGCCACCTGAACATTCTCCTTTTGAGGAACGGCCAGGCTGGGAGCCCAAGGAGCAAAGGAGCTGTCAGTGATTTTCTTAAAGTCCCTAAGGAGTTCCGTTATACTCGGGGCTTTATCGTGCCTGACCATGATCGGGCAAGACACCTCAAACGGAACAGCCAGATGATCGGACCATGAGAGGAAGAAGGGGTCCCTTACCACCAACCTCTCATCATTCGAAAAAATCCCGTCAAGCGTATGACCCGCTCGATGGGTAATACCTCTGACCAATTGAGTCAATCCACAGGCTGACATAACTTCCAGCAGGGAGAGAGTATCAGTAGGCTCCAGTAATTCTAAAGGATAATTTAGGTCTCCCAGAACCGTTAAATTTTTACGACCAAAATAGGGTTCTAAGATATGAAGTAGCTGATGTCCAAAGTCCCCTCTGGGACCGGGGGACGATAAATCAGAATCCCATTGAAAGTGGACTCATGAGCACCTTTTAAAGAAAAGTACATGGCCTGAAAATTATCTTTAGGGTCTGATAGAGATAGGGTATGGCAATAGAAAGTGTCTTTGTACAAAATTGCTAAACCTCCTCCTACACGACCAATTCTATCCTGCCGAGACAGGCAATAGCCCATGGGGACCGCTTCCACCAAGTCTGGACCGGAGGAGTCCCTTGCCCATGTCTCCGTGACAAAAACCCATGAGGGTTTCCTGTCCAGTACAAGCTCCTTAAAAGACGTATTGTTTTTTATCAATGAGCGAGCATTAATAAGGATACAGTCTTCCCTCGCCGTACTGATTCCAATATAGGTATTATGTGTTAACGGATGGGAAGATGAGGGGAGGATCGAATCCCCAGAACTTACCAATGAGCATCCACAGCCTAAAGGAAGTAGGAAATCATCCGGAGCGTTCCTATGGGAACATGGGAGTCTGGAAGGTTTCAACCTGAGTAGGTCATTCAAAGAGTACGAACGGGATATAAGACTTTCCCTTTACCGGCCTGAGGTCCAGCCGGCCAGCCCGTCCTCAGCGCGGACGGGCGCAGACGGGCTGGACTCTGGCGTGACTCCGGCGTCACTGTGGCGCTCACGCTGCGCGCAAACGCTGCGCGTCATAATGTCCGGTAAAAATAGGGCTCTGCCCTAACCACCTGACTGCTAGAGCGCCGGGGGAGGAGAGAGCTTCCCTGAGACCAATCCAAGATGGCGCCCAGTACGAGCAGAACGCGAGGGCCAGAGCCGCCAAAAAAGCGGTGAGGGACACAATTAGAGTGCGGCAGTGCGGAGGATGCCCTAAGGGCATGGATGTGTGCCACATGGCACTTAAAAAAACATTCTAAAGTGAATTTTTAAAGGAATTAGTTAACTACCACCAACTTGAAGTTGGTGGTAATTAAAAAATTCTTAAAGCACATAAGCACTCTTTTATGTGCTTTCTACATTGCATTTACCGAATCGGTAAATACCGATTCGGTAAATACCGAATCATCACCTACATTAAGAATGGCTAAATACCGGTCAGTAACCCTGAAATTTACAGAATTTCGGGTTACCAACCGGTATTTAGCCACCTACATCTGGCCTTTTGTCTTTTGATTCAAAAGACTTCTTCGAAGAAAAACAGCTTGCACAACTCCAGACCCAACACTAGATGGCAGTAGTATGCAGAGCATGTGAATCTACAGCGCTACACGCCATGAAAAGATGCTTACACGGTAAGTAACATAATCCTTATCAAGATTTTGCGCCACCATGTCTAACTTGCCAGCGCTACAAAGTTATAATAAATCTGCTCCGATATGATGCTCTGAGGAATTCCTGCGTATATGGTAGTACCACAGATTTAGCACTAAAAGAAGGCATACCTGTTTTCACATTCTGTCCTACAAATGCATCACTGGACTAAAAACAGGTGTAATCCTAATAAAAATGTTCAACCCTTAAACAATTTAGTGAAGAGCTTGATGACTTGGATTGGTATTGTCTAAGTATTTACCATTTCCTTTAATTGAATCTTTTTTACTAATCATACACAATTTCACTGCATTTGATGAACTTACTTTGCTAATCATATTGAAGTTTATATTGCTACCACTTTCTCCATGTTCTTGTGCATAGTGTGCGATGAACCGCGGTCGGATAGTTCAATCACTGTCCCAAAACGTCAATACCTTATAACGCTTTATTAATTATTGTATGATTCAATCACTACTTAATTTGAGCTGTTGGTTCCAGTGCTGGGCACCAACACTTAATTGTCACCACCGGCACTTGTAACGGTCTGCTACATGGTTAATCCATTTGTCTAATTTAGAAATGATCACAACAAAAGTAGTTTTTTTATCCAAAATGCATATAAAATTACTAATGCCTGCCACCAAAGGCATTTTTATAGCTATAGGGCTTGAAATAGTTTGAATTGTAACACTTGTAGGAGAGCGATGGTTAGAAGTTGCGTTGGTAGTGTGATTGGCAGTACAGGCAGGGGCAATGGGGGGTGTAAACTAAGGTTCTCCTGAAGAGGGCCCAGTCACTTATTTTTTTACAAATTAAGCACTGATGGTTCGGGTTATGTATTTAAGAGTGCAAAACAAACACTCCAATCTGTAGACAATAAGCCAAATTAACAAACATTTTGCGCTGGTTTTGTATCACAAAAGTGACGCAAAACTGCTCTAAATTATTATTTTGGATTTACTTTCCAGTGCAAAACTTGTTTTGCACGGAAATGTTGCCTAAAAGTAATGCAAAGCAGCACTAAGAGCTGCTTCGGCTTACGCTGCATCAAGGGGGCCTTCCATGGATGGTACATGGTAAGGCTGGACCAGGCATCGGGCACCAGGATGGAAGGGTGGGGGACTGTTTTTTTTTTACTAGGGGACCGGTGTTGCAACAATGCTGCAATATCGACCCCAGTAACAAAAACAGCAGGCCGGCATTATCCACTCAGCACTCACTTTTGTTTCCAGTTTCCCTGTGCTCTGAAATATGTTATGGTTTAAAAGCACCTGCTCCCTGCCTACCCCATCCTCAGATGGTGATCAAATGAATACATTGGACACAATACACGATCACATCACTCACAACACTGGATAGCATCTTGTTCCAGGGGGGAGGGGGAGTTTGTGGGAATGTTACTAGTTTCCTTATGTACTGCATAATATAATAAAGTTAAGTTAGCTTTTGATGATGCTTTGTTATATTGCTATGTACAAGGATCTTAAACCTAATACAAAGATATAAACGATAAAAGCACACGCTGCAGAGTTCCTTGTGTAGCCAGCAGTTTTCAAGCAACAATAAATGTGTCAAGATGTCTCTGGTGATTAACATTCCTGCTTGAGAGAGACCGGAGTTTTGTCTAGTGGCAGTTTTGACTCATATTTGGTTGATGTAATGTAATGTAAGTATGTCTTTTTCTTACTTCATGATATTTATAGAAGTGAAAGACTTCATGGTTAATAGCATTGGACTTTTCCTGGGATCCTTTTGACTACCACTTGGGTCTTATTCAAGAAATGTGTTTATTTGAGTAGTCTAAATCTCAACTTCTATTGTTTGGTGAATAAAGTGTGCAGGTCCTCTAAGTAGAACTTATGTATTGTGACCAAAGAAGGAATTCCATCTTGAAATTTTTTGTTCTATTATTAAGCATCCCAATCCCAGGTTTCAGTTGCAAATTCTCCATTAAGAATGCTCTGTATTGCTCAACAGAAAGGTTCTTTTTAATTGGAAGCCTGCAACAAGGCACTCTACTCAATGACAGAAGACACATGAAGTTGACATCCCTGTAATCCGCTAAAGCTTTGCGACTGGTAACATAAGAATAAGAAATATACAACAATTTCTTTAGGACAGAATGAAATGAAAGTGGAAATCCAGCAAACACATTATACCTACTAGTAACTTGGTGAACCTTCTTCGCTAAATTACTGTCACTTTGTGAGTCTTTGCCTGCTCCAATTCTGCAACAATAAAATGGATGTTTTACCACAAGAGCTATTACACTACTGTAAATATTCCAAGCTCTAACTTACTTTATTATTAATTTATGCTACGTAATCTTCAAGTTTGCATTGAATCGTGCGTTTAATGTGTTTTTCTTTATTGTATATCAGCTTGTAAGCTTATCTGTGAGGTGCTATAGCCTAGCTCTGTTGTATACTTCCTAGGGCTTGGGGGACTTCATTTCAGTGCACCTATCCACTTCTTCAGAATATTCACTTAATTTAATGACACCAAAACGTTTTTTAGGAACCACAGAGTGAGCTGAATGTTCTCAATGCAGATCTGAACATTCATGTCTACTCATATTTCACAGATTTAAGGGGCAGGATCAGACTTTGTTATCCCTCTGTGCAGTCATTATCATCCTACTCACTAAGGTAGTATGGAGGGTATTTCTCTATAAGTGCATTTGGTTGCATGTCAGTATTAAACATTAAACCAAATCAGAGACAATCTCACCAACTTAACCATAACATTTTGTTCATGTCCTGTGCCATACAACTAATTGTTTTAAAATGGTTTGCCTCCTAAATTTTGAGAGAGAGAGAGATATTCCAAACCAAATTTCATTACATCAAGAAAACTCCGGGACACCTCAGGATGGTTGATTAGTTTATTTGCAGAAAATGCTCTCTACCAACACATTTCAACTTTCGGCTTGATCACGGTATGGCTTGAGTCCCCATACATCCTTTTACATACACATAAAAATTGACAGTGAAAGAGGACGAGCGCACTATACAAGTTCAGTATGACCAAAATCTGTAAGCGCCATTTTGGAATGTCTTTCAAAACGAATACGTCAGTTTATCAACTGGCATACAGGAAATGTTATTCCTTCATTATTTACATAAAGATGCATTGAAACCGCCAGGAAGGCCTATAGTCTCCTCCATGGGTTCACAACTGGAAATGACTTCCAAGTATATCGATCATTACTTAAGACCCTTTGTAACAGCCTTACCCGCCTACTTAAAAGATACTACACACTTTTTAATGATGATTGATGGATTAACATGGGAAGAAGACTACATGTTGATTACATTAGATGTGACCAGTCTTTATACTTGTATTAGACATGACCTGGGGAGCCAGGCCATTAGACACTTTCTACGTGCAAGGCCAGTGTCATTGTTATTGCACACAGAGATGTTGATTGAAATGGTGTGGTCCTGATTAATGACTGACGTTTACTTCTTTGATCAAAGAATATACAAGCAGATAAAAGGCACGCAATGGGCACCTGCTTCGCCCCCAGCTATGCGAATCTTTTCATGGGCTGGTGGGAGTAGCAGTTGTCCAGTTGCTGGGAGACTGGTGTACAGTTGCTAGGAGACTCAAGGTGAACAAATTGTGATGTGGACGAGATTCACTGATGATACTTTTTTAATTTGGAAGGGCGTTGAGGAATCAGCAGCAGCCTTTATGTCATCATTGAATGAAAACAATATGAATCTACATTTCACATCAGCTATGAGTACGAAAAATATTATATTTTTGGATGTGGAAATTGCAGTACAGGGCAACCAACTGGGGACTAAGTTACAGAGAAAGGAGACTGGTGGGAATAGCCTCCTTAATGCTACCAGTGCACACCCATACAGTCTAATCCAGAGTATCCCCTATGGGGAGCTAATTAGGGCCAAAACAAATTGTAGCACAGAAAAAGAATATGTAGAGGAAAAGCTGGTGATGAGTAAGAGATTTGAAGAACGGGGCTATAGCAAGAAGACAGTCAGGCAAGCTATAGAAAAGACTGATACGCTGCAAAGATATAATCTCTTGCATCCTAATCCAACAGAGATTGCAGGAACTGACAGCCAGGTGAGATTTATAACGACATTCTCAAACAAGGCATACAGAATTAGAAAAATGTTCAATCAAAATTGCCATATTTTGAAGACTGGTTCCATTATCAAAAAATACGTACATGATTCCCACCTAAATCACTTTTAGAAAATGCAGGTCCTTAAAGGACGAGTTGAGCTGCAATCTAGTATCCTCACGGGTTGTGGGGGTGGATTGGAAGAGCGGGTGGCTTTCCATGTTGTATGCATTCAGAAGCATGTGCCAACAGTACTAATTGCACCAATCATGGTCCCAAACAGTGGGAGAGAATTTATGATCAAAGGGAGCTTTGATTGCAATACCGAGTACTGCATATATTGCCTAATCTGTACCTGTGGTAAATATTACATAGGGAGCACCATACATAAAGCCAAAAAGAGGGTGATAGAACATCAACAAGCTATAAGGCATAATGATGAACAAAACTGCATGGTCAAAATGAGAAGTTACTGACTTATGTGGTTCTAGATGCGGTTAGACCACAGGAAAGAGAAGGCGATAGAGAACGTCAATTGAGAATTATGGAATCTAAATATATAATTGATTTTGAGACTCTGACACCTGTTGGCCTTAATTCCAGCAAAGAGTTGGTTATACATTTAGGACAGGGAGATCCATTTCGTATATTGGGAGTATAGCCAACTATGCTTATTTGATTAACTGTGGTTTAACCTGGAATGCACCCCCATCTGTGGAGTGATTAGGAGAATTGAATTTAGGTCTTCTCCTGGACTTTAACAAATGGAGTTTTGTAAAACATGAGCGTGTATTTCTTCTCTTTTTTGCAAAGAGTTTTGTATTATGGCTTTTTAATGTATAAATATAGTTTTTTACATTTCTTTTTCTTTGTTTGTTCCGTGTTTGCACACAGGGAGAAAGCGCGCAATTGAAAGAATAGAGAGCGGAGTATCATAACTATTGCAATAAGAACATGAATTAAGAAAAGATTAGAATAAGTTTCATCATGCAAAAAATAATTTGGAGATGACGAACATTGCACAAGCATTATGCGTAGAACAGTGATTATGAATTCACCATTGCCCACATGGGCATGTTTGTTTAATCATAAGTGATTATTAGTGAACATGATTTTGAAACATGAGGCATCTGTTTAGTAGGGGCCAATATTGGCTGAAGGTCAATGTATATACATTAAGGTTTTATGCTATAATGTACATGAACAATATGTATAGAACATATGCCCACTAGGGCGGGACTACCTGATTAAATACACTAGGAGGTACTGTTATTGAGCTACATAGCCTTCTTACACATGTGCCTTTCAAACGATGTCGAATTGAAAAATATAGGCTTGGGATAAACATGGCATTATAAATATACATATATTGCATGTTGTCTCCTATCTAAATAATGAAGGAATAACATTTTCTGTATGCCGATTGATGAACTGACGTATTCGTTTTGAAAGACATTCCAAAATGGCACTCACAGATTTTGGTCATTCTGAACTTGTATAGCGCGCTTGTCCTCTTTCACTGTCAATTTGGGTATGTAACCAGAAGTTTGGGGACTCAAGCCATACCGTGATCAAGCCGAAAGGTGAAACACGTTGGTAAAGAGCATTTTTTGCAAATAAACTAGTCAAGCCTACTGGGGTGTCCTCGAGTTTTCTTGATGAAATGAAATTTGGTTTGGAATTTAGTGGATTACCAGAATCCGTCCAGGACCGCCGCAATGACAAGCCCTAAACTTCCGGACTTTTGTGTGGTAATATACATACACACACACACACATATAGATATAAATATTCTCAAGTTACGTAGGTACGGAGTCGAGAACTATACTTTCCCTATTTGCATTTGCCTTTCAATATTTTGTCCCTCAACATCTTTTCTAAGATGTTCTACCACAATATTCCTATGCTCTATATTTCGTGCAGGGATAATTCACTCAAAAACCACTTCAGTATTTTCTCCTTTTCATATTAATAGAGTAACGTAATTGGCAATAAAATTAAGACTTGGTATTAACACCCACCTTTGTACTCTGGAGGGTGGAGCAAAAACTCCGTATTTTGGAGGGCAGGTAAAGTAGCGGACCCCGAACACAGAGCCGTCATGTTTCCCGGTGGGTTTATCCAGCTCGACCCCAAACCAGTAGCCTGAGGAAGAGAACAAATGAACAGATGCTGTCAGCCTTGTCTTCATGGACTACCTTCAGTGCTTATTCTCAGACATGCTCTGCATTAGCCAGCATGGCGCTTCCTCGTGTGGGTGGAGAAGATCGTGAACATGACAGTGCAAATAGAGTGTATCACAGAGGTAGGGAAAATTTGGCAGCTGGAAAATGAATAATTCAAATAAAAGCAGTAAACTGGGAAGAAACGAGAGACCCACAAAATCCCATCCCAGAAATCAAGCACTGAAAAGGTGAAAGACTCTTAATTTTGGTCATTGACATGAATTAAGAGTGGCCACGGGTTGCAGCTTCTATCACGGTGCTTGACCTTTAGTACTCCTGGAAGTGTCTTTGCTTACAGCTTTAATATAGAGAACTGAAAGTAATCAGGTCTATAAACCCTCTTTATTTTTAGTTGTTTCTTCTCCTTCCCTTTTACATAACTCCTCAGCAGCAAACAGGAAGCTTGTGAGAGGCTAAGGTTGGGATAAGTCGTCAACCCTGTGCCGTCAACGGAGGGTAAAAGGCATATGATGTCACATCTACTCCCACTGACTTATGGTGATTGGACATTGATGAGATGATGTTTTTGCTGACTTCGTAGCCTTATAAAACTACATGCAGTTGCAGTTTGATGCTGTAATTCTTCAAAATCTATCAATAGCATTGGGATACTTCTTGCATTTGTAATACAGGCATTCTTTTAAATGCAATTTTTTGTGGTTTCAGAAACACCGTTTTGGAGAGAGAACAAACCCAGCTTCACTGTTACTTGCCTGGAGCAAAGTCTGTCTTTCCGTAGAACTGCACGATTCCCTGCTTCTGTCCGGCCACCAGCACCTGATCACCAACTTCGACCTTGAGTCCCTCTCTGTCCAGACTTGCTACAGATGGTGACTTCTTTCGAATAGCTAAGGGTGATAAAGACACATCATGTCAAGGCACATTCAATTTACAATACCTGTGGTTATATGTGTGGCTTCTGGCCAATCAAGAGCTCCCCAACATGGATTGCCAAATTTTAAAAACCCAGAGGGACAGTTGGTAATCCCCACCATTATATTTGGCCTTTCTTTGTACCTGGATGTATATTTAAGAACAGAGGTCGTCTTATGTTGGTCTTACATTGGGCTACATATGTGACTTATTTTCTGGCTGTCTACGCGAGATAAATTTGCATACAATTAACCTGAAGTAAGATCATGACATTTTGAGTTGCCCTGAAATTATGGTACAGCTCCACTTCTCAATAATAAATGTTGGACACACCTGCCTTAAGAGGTTTATTTTATATGATTTTGGGAACAAATGTTTACAGCAGATACTACAAGACACTTGAAAACCAATCTAGGGAGGGGTTGGCATCCAACACACCTGAATACGAACAGAAAAAAACGCCTTTGGACGTATGATATGAAATAGTCCCTGAAGAGGATGGATGTTTGCAATATAGATGTATAGATGTGTGCAGATATGCTCTGTAGATAACAACTCCAACAAATAGGTTTCACATTCATTGACAAACCTTCAAATGTAAACCTTCAGAAAGTTTTGTAAAATATTTTAAAGCATACTGTGCTTTAAAAGTAAATAAAAAAAATTAATTTTACAGTTTGTTTCTCAAGAAAATATGCATTCTTTGTAGTTCTAAAATTACATCCTATGTGCAGTGTTTCAAATACAACATTAAAAGACATCTGCTGTAATGAAATATTACTGAGGTGCTGTTTTGTAATCCTTAATTATGGACTCTAGTCTGCTATACTTATCCCACAATACGAAGGCCCACAATGTAACACCAGTGAGCACCAGTATGAAACCATAAGAGTAAGTTGGTATCGTAGAATGATAGCACCCACTTTTATTTTGTTGCTGCCCTTAGACGAGGAACAGTAAACAGAATGGCTATCATTCTCGTAATGAGACAGTGCAAATGGTTTCTTCTTAACTATTAGCCATCATACACAATATGTAAAGGATGGAATAGGCCTCTATTCACTATCAAACTGCACTCTGATTCTTAAACACTGCTCACATCCTATATTTCCCCCGCTATGTTGCAGGAATTGTTCATCCCACCTTATAGGTCTTGTCACCTGGAAGAAGATTTCAATAGAGCCCAGAAAGCATGCCATCTGTCTAGTTTTCATGAAAACACTTAAAAATAACTTGCTTTATTACCTATCAGTATGCAACGTTGGGCCATGAAAAATAGTGTTCTGTCAAATGCTCAGGATAACTCCAGTGTAGATAATTATTTTCTAGATTAATTGTATGAAAATGTATGTGATGTGGCTGAACCTAAAATCTGAAAAAAGCTAACCTTTGTGGACTTCCTCTGGATGTCCTTTGTGGGCATGGCAGTAGCAACCACCTAGCAATGCTTATGTCTTTCAATGAGGTTTTAGTGCTAATTCATTCAACATAATATTACTAGAAGTGAAATAAAATGACCTTAAATACTTTTCCTGGACAACAAAAGGTTCTTATAAGCAGCACAATCCCTGGGTCTGAATGATGGACACTTTTAGTAGAAAATGGCCTTCTTAAGATGCTGATCAACTGATGTTGGGGGATGCACTCTTTGTAACTGGAATACACCAGGCTCCTACATAAGCCAACTCAAAAGAACTTACGTTTGAATGTTGTACACTTACAACCATGCCTACCTTTTTCTTTCTTCTCCTTTCTGCCTTTGCCTGTCATGCGGGAAAAGTCCATGCGTGGGGTTTTTGGTGTAGAAGTGACCGAAGATGGTGTTTGTTCCAGAGGGGCTTTAGTGATTTTTGATACAGAAGCAAATACCCCTGAAGAGGAAAGAAGAGTCGGATTGAACAAGCACATTTATCATGACTCCATTTAAGTCTACTCTACACTCACCATTTTATGCAGGTCCACCTTTATAGTTGTCAAGAGTAATGCATGAATCCCAAACCAAAACTTTGTGTGGGCATACCTGGCTTAAATCATCTCTAAGAATACTTTCTATTATGTTGTTGTTCATACAGCTTGCAACCTATAAGGCCTCTTAATCCATCTAATAAATTTCAGGCCAAAATTTAGATCTACAAGTATGTTGCAAGCCACACCCACTGTATTGAATCTGGGGCCTTTTTGTGAGAGCCTATGGACACAACTACAATTTCCTCCTCCCAATCCTGGAGTTCTTCCAATACATAGAAAATTCTCCACAAGTTGTGAGTTTCACTTCTAGCTGGTATACTCTGCTTGGTCTTTTTTCTTCTAATCATATGATCTGTTTCATACTACCCATTATAACCTTATTTCAGTGACACATTTAGCATTGATAGTGATCTATGGGACTTAGAATAACAGGGATTCATATAAGGTTTCGGTAATACTACTACATTTGTGTGAATTATTCGTTGCAGGGTTTTTATGAACTTTGCCCTCTCAAAAACCGTTAAGAGATGGGGCACTGGCTATTTTTTGTAGATATTAAAACTTCAATGTGATTCCATTGCTACCTGTGGTCCATTATATAATTTATTAATTCATCTTATACCCTAATAAACTCTTTGAGAGTGTCTATTTCCTACCTCATTTTTTAAATGTTGTTATCCTTTTCTATATTGTGTGGATCTGATTAAGTAAGTTGAATGTACAATTTTCCATTTTACTGGAGGAACAACATGTTAATTTTAAACTGTGTGTTCACTTTGTTTACCATACTTTAAGTATATGTGTGTGATATCCATTAAGGCACCCTTCCCATTTACTAGTGTACCTAGTCATCTACCTCCGAAGGCCGGTCACTTTGCTTCATAATGCAGTATTCGAAATATTCATATATTCCTAACTCATTAAGGCCTTTTCACATTCCTTATTAAAGACCTCCAAAGCGTGTTTACTTTTCAACTTTGTGCTCTTGTTATTGTAAAGCCAATATTTCACTTGCATTACCATTTTCACGCCTATTCTGAAGGTAAAACAAACACTCCTCATTAACACTTTGAATGCTTCCCAACTCTTTTCCTCCTTATGTAATTTTCTCCCTTATCCTGTAAACAGTGTACAACGCAATGGCTAATGGTCTGACAATGTTCTTCTCAAAGTTTCTGCCATTAACATCACATAACAGCTTATATTCTGGTGATAAAGTGGCTAATTCTCATGTGTTGTTTATGCATGAATAAATAGAAGAAAACAAAATTCTTTGTAGTCCATGCTTTCACCTTCAAAATCCTAACATGTGCCAGTCCTCCATCTCTTTCACCAGGTATTAGCCAATGGCCTTGTAAATAATGTTGACCAATATTGTACTTTATCTAGCGCACAATATCCCCACTCCATATTACCAGTCTGTGCCTGTATTGTCCCCTTTTAGCCATAACTGTTGAGGAGAATGTTGTGTTGTCAATGTTGTATGCATGTGAGTTTACCATGAACAGATTTTTGACATTTAACTAACCCACCACTGTTGTTTATCGGACAATGGTACCCAAGAGAGTTTCATCAGTTTCAAACAGCGGACCTTCACCATCCACATTGCTACTCCCTAAGCATATCTACAATCAGATGATTCCGTTATCTGCCCCTTCCACTCCTGGTCATCTTGAAAAGCTTTTTCTTTATCAGATTTGTTTCATGGAGAAAGGTATTTATATTTGTCTATCTTTGAAGTTGAATTGTGCCCTGTATATTTGTAAGTGTCATTTCATTTATTTAATGAGCAATATGGTGTTAAATTAAACAATGAGGTTCTAGTTTTAACACTTCCTAACTTATAGATGTCTTCTTTTGAGCCTTTTGCCTCTTTTTTTCTCTGCACTATCTCCAGTCCTAGTATATTTGTGGATTATCAATGTCTTTGGTCTACCTCCTTGTCCTTTCACCAACCTTCTCATAAAGTGAAAGCAACCTAACACCACCCTTGTCGATCCTCCTAGGACAACTTTGGGATTTGATATCCTAAGGTATTCCCTCCCTTTCACCATTGGAATGACCAGCTTGTACCCTGTTTGCTTGCCCAGCCCAAGGAGCTCTTGTTTTTCTTTTTTTTTTGCATGATGTAATGTTGCTCGAACATCAATTTCTGGGTTCATGGCACAGTTACCTCTGGTGTGGTACATCAATTTCATCCACAGAGTAAGCCTCAGATAACAACCTATATCTATCTCACACTTTCTTCATTATATTTGCCTAAACTATGTGACCTCATCCATGTTAAAAATATATATACCATCACACTTCTGAGTACTTTTTTAGGCAGTACTAGTAGTGGGCAGTGATAATACTTATATCATATGTAATCAAGCCTAGTAGTGCAAACCTCTTAATTTCATGTCTCTTTAGTTTAGCGGATATCTATTATGGGTGATTTCTCACTCCCTTCTTCTTTTGTTGCAGTTTTAGCCATTTCTTGTTGATCCTTCTGGTATCATCTGGTTTTGTCCCTATATTGTCTATCTATTTCAGATATTTTATGTCCCCTTTGTGTACTTCTTTCCAACTTCCATTTACAACTTCCTCTATCATTTCATTCATTGAGTTTGTTTCCTGCTTCACTACCACTTCCCCAGCATATCCCAGGCTTCCATGGGGAGCTCCAATGCACCCCTTTAGTCGTTGCAGCTCATTTTTGAGATTTTAAGTTAATATTACTTCCTTTGTTGGGTCAGATCAGGACCGCCACTTTCAGAGGTAGCTGGGGAACAGCCAGGCCTTCAAGCTACCCCTCACATTTAACATAGACCACTATGTTAACATGCTTTGGACAGATATATTTTGTAGCCTTCATTGAACTTTCTCGAATAATAACTTTTTAAATTCTGCTGGTGCATAATTTGGTAGATCATCTGCAAATCTCAACGATGAGAATTCATTGTTTTTTATGGTGACGTAGACCTGCTTTTCTGGATTCCTGCAATATGACATCCTTGTTGTTCATGAGTTTTACTATAGTTAGTCATGGTGCACCCTTGGATGATTGAATTTCCCTGGAATTCTACGTGCCTGTGTATTATCAAGTAAAATAGTTTACCCATTCCCACCATCTCCTTCTGGCAAATTTGTTTATGCATATGAGATCTTCCAATAGCTCTTTCATTGTTTTAACTCATTCCCTATCTCTGTCTTTTGTTATTGCTGACTCTTTATCTAGGTCTTTTGGTAGAGTAACCTCTATTGCCAGTGTTTCAAACATTTGTTCTAGAACTTTTTGAAGTCATTTTTTTTTTATTGTGTAGTTAATTAAAACCATAACAATATAAAACATTTCGGAGACCTTGCCATGCCCTAAAACGTGACCAACATATAGTACCTAGGGGTAGAACCCACGGTCTGAAATCAACTTTGTTTAATTTTTTTTTTTTTGTGTGCAATTTAACTGTTTAAAACCCGTATAAAAGATATATAAAAAGCAGTGAATCATAATAGGGCTATCTAACACAAACATGCTTGTAATTTCCAAAGAATAAAATCCTCTACATTTGCTTTGAATACGTAGTGGCTATTAAAAATCAATTACAAGAGAGTCAGAGTGTGAGATGCCTAAAGTTCGTGGTACAGAAGGTAAAAAGTCGTCAAAGGAAGACATCTCCTGACTTTGTTGTGTGTTTTTTTAGGAGGTCCTGCACTGCTTTAAAAAATTTACCAATTCTTGCCAGATCAGCGGGAATGATGGTGCTAAAAATAAAATTCATTGCATTGTTACATGTTCTAATGCCATGGGTTAAAAAGAGTGGCTTTAATAGTATTCTCCGGAGGTGTAGCAGCGACTGACAACAGAAGAGCAGATGTGTAAATGTTTCAAATTTATAGCCGCATAGTCTGCACTTAACAATATTAGATGGCAGTGGCCAGTTTAAAATCTTTAATTAGTAAAGCCATAATTTGGGTTAAGCAGGCTTTCCCAATTGTACAATTGAGGTAAGATTGGGCATTGGGGCCAACATGTCGCTCATTATTATACGAGGCTGTCAGGGTCCTTATTAGCGGCGGTGTAGACTTGATATTTTCCATGTCCGCGGTGTTCAAAATGAGTTTTATCTGTTTTTTCAGAATGCTTTTTACTGCAGTGTGCATAAGTGATTATTCTAGAACTTCTCTGATGTCCAGGTTCACTTTCAAGACATCATATATTGATGCTTCACTTGTCAGGTCAGTTGTTGATCGTGAAGTACCTGCCATCAAATCATCATCTGCTCCTCCTTTCGTTTGCTCTTCCTTGTGTCTGTCAATCCTCGATTGCTCTGATCCTTATATCTAAAGAATGTCTTTTAATGGATGATACTTGTTTTTATTTCTGTAACGGCCTATGGTGGGTGATGACACTTAGACATCTTACTGTGTCAAGTTGTCCTCTTGACTCGTATACTACTTTTGCACAAAAAGCTCTCCCTGTTGGTATCTAATATTAGTTTCCTGTACCCTCATTGTCAGGTATCAGTGTTAAGATTTAAAAGTCTTGTGCTGCCTCTATTTTGGTTAGCCATCTGTCTGCTTCTTTTAAATAAGCAGCCAGGGCACACAATGTAGATGGTTAATTTCCACCACTCACCTAATTATCAGCAGTCCATTATGTGGTCACAGGTCTAAACAGTTTGCAGAAAGGCCCAAGCCATCTCTCTATGTAACTTGAATATTTCAACTACCTGGTGTAACCTCAATGTCTTCACACTGGTGTGGCTCATATGCCTGCTGCTTTGTGCTGTATTCTTAATTATTTCCCTAATCACCTGGTAGATCCAATTTCCTTGGTGTGGCCCACTCACCTTCAGGTCCTTTGAGCAATTCTCTTCCTTGTTCTCAGTGAGGGATTTTTCCTAGCATGAGTTTTCACAGCTTACATGTGTACTCTTTTGTGGTGGTTATCAACTGCTTCCCAAAAGGTATGACTAACTGTCTTCCTGTCCCACATAAGTGCTGCCTGCTGCACTTATGTCCTGCTTGATTCGGCTACCATCTGTAAAATAAAGGGATAGTGGGGACCGGTGCCCCTCAGAGCTCGTTCCTCGCCCCTCAAGTGGCTGCCTCCTCCTTTGCAGGGTCCAAATGTGGCCCAGGCGATGTAAGATCATTACTGCACCCAGAGCTGTCTTACACAACCATATGAGCTGTTTGCTAATGGCTTTCTGGCTTACACTCTCCACTTCCTCATCAAACGTTCACTCTGCTGTAACACAGGGAGAGCTCAGTATGCTGGCGTTATCTCAACGCAACACAACCCACACTATGCCAGCCTAATGGTACGTCAAAGAATGCTGCAGTTCCATTGGTTGCTTCCAATCACTGTCTGAAGCAAGCTGTAGCATTCAGGAAATAACCTTTAAAAGTATGTGTTGAATGCAATTAATGATATGTGAGTCTTCTCTAAATATATCAGTGAACATACATCATATTAAAGATTCCAGAAAAAGCCATTATGCATCCGTTTTAAAGGCAATAAATCATAATCAACATTTTTGTCCAGTTTTTCAAAGCATTTTGATGGTAAAATAATTTCTTTTTATTATTTATTTAAAGAGTTTTATATAGCGTGAACAAGACCACAGGGGGCATCAGAGCGCTTTACAGATTGGTAGTTACGAAGGTACAAGAAATAACAACAAGGGGACAGACTGGACCCGAAAAGGACAAAATCGATCAGAACAATCATAACATTTCATTAAAGGCAAGAGTAAGAAAGCGAGTCCTATGGTGAAACTAGAGATCTAGCCAGAAGTTTCTTCATCAGAGTCTCTTTAACTTTCTTATGAAGGAAGCCGTAGTTAATAGCACAATCAAACAGGACAAGGACATAACAGATAGTAACAATCATAGCAGTTCACTATAGACAAGAGTAATGATTTGGAGTCCTAGGGTGGGAGGGTGAGCTAGTACTTTAATACTTTGTATTGCCATACAACTGTACACTTAAAAAAACATTATTTGAGTGATGTACATGAATAGTTTAGATTTCATATATTGCTTTGACTGATAAATTACTAACCTACTTTCAATGCTTTATGGTACATATTCACATTTAGAATTATTCACAGAATACGATAAATTCTGATACATTATCTGGATGTTTTAGTTTGTACTACAAAATTATTTAAGTCTAAATGCTATTGCTAAGGAGTACAACGTATGACTTGTTTTTAGGTTTTCCATTACAATGCAGCCAGTCAGGCTCTAAAAAGAGATTTATGTATTAAGAGACATTGTTGCTATACAGTAGAGCAAGGCTAGAATTGTTGTGAACTAACATCCCTCTAACTTGACTTGATACCAGACAGAACCATGAATTACAGAATTTCTTGATTCTCACAATAGGCTCAACTTTTTAACATCAGTCGCGGCCTACCACCGTAGAAAACAAAGAACTGCACATGCACACTGCTATGTCCAGTGGCCCACAGGACATAGCAGGAGCTTTGAACAATGCCTCCTCTTTCTATTCTTGCTACCGTCCTGCTCACTTCTTATAGACCCTCATTTATTTCCTTACCCCTACTACTCAGTTATCTAAAAGTGGCAGGTGGTGCCTAACAAATGATCAATTTAAATAAATAATTAAATAAACTCTATATATTTTTCAAAGTGACTCCCAAGTCAAAATGGGGGATTATATCATGTAAGAATTCAGTGTGTATCCTGAGATTATTGCATATACTCTGGCAAGGTAATTCCCTTGCTGCAACAGTACATGAATAAAGTTTATAAGGCGCATTTAAGGGCTGCTCTAACGTGTGTTTTGTCTGCACTTATTCCATTTAAATGCTCATGGGCTTTTTTTGTAGCTCCCTTTTTGTCTGACTGTGCTTTCCTGTCTGCTCATTCTTTCCTCAGACTAGTTGAGCTACTCAAAAGCAGTATTCTTTTGCCGAGCACAGTAATAGACCTAACCTATGTGCCCCATGGTGCAGGAAAATGACCGCGGCTGCTGCCTAAACTAGAAACCACATTTATTAAATAAGTTCACAAACGGGTTCAATACAAATTATCATGTCATTTGGCCATTCTGACATAATAAACCCTGTCATGTCTGACATAATAAACCCTGTAAGGATTATTCATACAACTGTACGCGAGTCACAAAGTTAGTCCAATGTCAAATTGATGATAGTGATGCAAATAGTCAACAAAGTCATGTAGTTTTGTGAAGTAATTTTCCTTGTTATCTTCTATTATATTATAATGACATATTGTTATTCAAGTGATGAAATGCAGATAATTGTAGCAAGCTAGCGCCTTCCTGCTTTGCAGCAATACTTTACATAGCACAGGTTGTCTGATAATACAGATCATATCATATTGACCCATTTATCTTCAATTTTAGGATATTTTTCCTCGGAAACATGATAGAGTCTGTTTCTCTGTTTTTTGGTTTTTTTTAAAGTGAAGGAAATTAAGAAAGTGGGTAAGCTGCACAGTGCCAGTGCTTACCATGTTTTGGAGGGCAGATAAAATATCGAATCCCTCCAACGCTGCCATCATTTTTACCCTCTGGTTCATCAAGCTCCACACCAACCCACTGTCCACTGGCAAATTCGGTAGTGCCACAGAATCGCAGCGTCCCGGCCTGAAAAGGGATGGACAGGGTGTTAAAGTGATGCAGGTTGCTTCTTTCCTTGGTACATCTTGTGTTCGTCTCTTCCCTCAGCTCATCATCCTTTAAATACTTGCACTTCTAGTCATACAGTCTTTCATTGGGACACAGGTATATGCATCAAGGACAACTAAACACTGTTATACCTGGTGCTCAGTCAGTGTGTTTGGGTGCATGGAATGTTGGTGTGTGGAATGTTCGATGAGTATGGTGTCAGTTGGAGGATGGGCTGAGCAGCAGGAAGGCTGCTCCTGGTGAGGCTCTTTATAACATCTTACATGCATCCATGTTAGAAACATACACATACACTCTATACCACTGATCCTAGACACACAAACACCTCTAATAGACCTGACTCAAGCATAAACATTCCAGACACACAGACAGACACCAGAGACTATCCGTCGTAAGAGAATGAGAGTGCTGAAAGATTCTGTGGCAAGTCTTGATTCATAAAGTCCCCCAAATCAGGCTTTCCACATCACACAAAATAGGAAATATGACTTATTAATAGCATTCGATCTGATCAGATTAACTCTTGCAGGTGCCTTATCATATTTCTCAGGAGAGACTCGAGCATCAGTCTAAAGTCGTTCAAAACTGTGAAAATATTATGATCGAAAATCACAATGAACAAATAACAAAATACAAGAATTTATTAAAGTACCTGGAACAACAAAATACATTAACCAGTATTAAAGAAACATAACTGGATAAAAGGTGGCGAACATAATTAAAGTAAAAAATGTTACATAAAGTGGTGAGGTAACCTTTTTACCGGATTAAAAAAGTTAACCAGAACAAACCACTAGGATGAATCTGGCACAAACGGTAGACGTCATTGACTTCAGCCTACTGAACATAATGGAGGGACTACAGGTGGTGGTGTAGAACCCAGTGCTTCGAGCTTTGCATAAACTACAAGTAGGTGAGTTACGAAGAGAAAGGTTGCCATGCTGAACTCAGTGACAAAGGAATTTATTAAGTTATTAATGTTTGAGAACCAAGCAAAAATAATTTCTGGCTAGGCAGCATGTCCATCTGCAGGATGGGGATTCATCTCACTTGACAATGGTTAGTGGAAGACCCTTTGTCTCAGGATTTCAATGGGGAGTTTATTGTTGGGCTTCTAATCTGCTGCAACTATGTCTTTTCACATATGCTAAATTCTTTTTTCTCCAACAATGCTGGAGCACCGGAAGATCGTTGATAGCCTATCTGGTGCAGTTGAACTTTAGGTGGATTACCAGAATGGCTCTTCCGTGGTAGCCCTCGCTACAAAACCAACTTGTAGAGCAGATACGTCCTGCATGACCTTGGTAGGTTCAAGTAACAGATAATGATCAGGACTTTAAATATGTTTCAAAAGGATTCCTCTGGTGTGCATTTAGTTAATTGACACAAAGCCTTAGTGGCTGCTTAATGGGCCTTGAAACATGTCCCAAGATTCACACAAAGTGAACAGGTTATTACCTGTCTTCATCATGAGTTTCTCTCCACTTCAGACAGCAAGTTTGCTTCCAAACCTGCCAGTGTAGATGGGCAAGTAACCAGCTTGTCTTTCTTCTGCAGGTTACTGCAATGTGACTAAATATTCCATGCAGGGCAATCTGGAGGAAAGACATGATCTTTCATCTGCATCTCACTGGCTGAGGTCCTTTACATATATTTTTCAGGTCCTCTACCAAGATGGAGAACTCCAAGCAGAATTCAGGTAGCCTTCAATAACCAGCATCTTATCGGGAAACAGGATAGTGAGATAAGTGCATCCCGCACGTCCTGCAAGGAACCATCTAGATGTTTACCTCAACCTAGAAATTGAGCAGATCAAGGAGGAAGGGGACATTTGTAAGGTTTACTAACAAATGAACTCTCAGACGTCAAAAGTCCTGTCCTCAAATTGACTTGAATGGATTAAGAAAGCAGCTTCGCCGATTTGTAACCCGACCAGGAGTGAAATTACAAGTCCCAGGGTGCGTGTGCCAGAGCCCACACTTGAGCCTGCTTCATCGGCGCCAACATTGTTATTATAAAACGCCCTACAAGATCTGCTGCGCGGACGTGCTCAGACGTGCACCGGTCGAATCCCGGGCCAAGGGCGGGCCCGTGTAAGCCCGTTGGAGCCCGGGGGAGACCGGACCGGGCTCCCGTCTAACATTTAATCCATTGAAGGTTGGCTTACTGTCCTGTAAGTACTCATTGAGTGTCAACAGTTTATTGTTTGCATTTTGTCCTCATAATGGCTGGGCGCGATGGAAGGGGGAAGAAAGCGACGACGGGTGGCTACGTAGCTGGGTCACTAGACCAATTTATTACGAGGGCCACGTCTGTTTTGGCTCATGAGATAGCCATAACAGAGCGTCGGCTCTCTCAGGACCCAGTCTTTACGAAAAGATCCTCGCTAGGGGCCCTGTCAAAGGCTCGTACACCTGAGCAGCGTCAGCAACGGGCTGCTGTTGCTGGACCCCCGAACCGGACTAATAGTCAGTCATCACAAGATTTGGGCAATATCTCTTTGACCGGAGAGCTGTTTCACTCGGCGGCAATGATCGATAAATTATTGACAAATCCCAATTGCAAGACGGAAGCCCCTAGTACCTCTTTACAGCCACAAGGGCACCCCCAGGGGGTGGTTCTCAAGAGGAAGTGGGGAGGAGCTGTCCAGCGGGGAAGAAAGCCCAAGATTTCAAAATTTAATAATAATAATGACTTCGTTGTTTTGAAATTGAAATTGAATTGAAAAACAAATCTCTTCATTGGTTGAACAATAATAGGCCTCTTCCGATAAATGTTTAATGTCAAACTCTATTTGTCAGAAAAGTGAGATGGGTAGGACGCAGACCCAAAGATATAGAGGGGGATTGTATTGTCATTAATTTAAAGGACAGTAGGGTGGTGGAACATGTTTGTATGGGTTTTCTTAAAAACTTTAGATCTATAATCCAGACTTTGGATCTAAGTTATTTCTATCCTCCCCCAAATCATAGTGCTAACCCAGGTTATTATGGAAGAAACAGGGGATGGCGATGCCAACATGTTAGGCAGGGTCATAGAGAAGAGGTGGGTAGCAATTTGTATCCAACAGGTGTCCCAGTAAGTAATAGATTCAGTGTACTAAATCTTGTGGATTGACTACCATTCACTGTTCCTCCCACAGAGATAACGTCCAAGAGGACGAGGGATATCATCAGTGGAAAGGTGGACGGTGGATAAACCGAGCCCCCTTGATTAGTGAAGCAATAGGGCCCATTTTGATAGTGAAAGAGCACCCACAGTTGATTCTGAGGCAGAGGATGAGAATTTTGTTTTTCCAACGGATATATATATCCCACCCAGTGAAGTTAGATCATACCCCGAAGCAGTAGTCCCCCCCTTTCCTGTGTCGAGTTCCCTGGATTGTCGGATACCGAAGGGTTGAAGGTAAATGTAGAGAGTGGTCTGGAATTGCAATCTGGTGGCCCTAGAATATTGTCATGGAATATTGCGGGCCTCGCGGCCAAACTTGATTTGCCGAATTGGGGAGATTATATTGACTCTCATGAGATCTGCCTTTTCCAAGAAACTTGGGCCCTAAGCCCCCTCTGTAGAGTAGGGTTTGTGGCGTATTGTGAGCCAGCTGTTAAGGGCCCCAGAGGTAGACCATCGGAGGGTCTGTGTACATGGGTGGGAACTCACCTCGGATGTGTGGGAAAAAGAGTTGATACCCACTCTCCAGATATTATTTACATCCTCCTGACCCACAGAAATCTACCAAAACTGGCTATTATTAATGTTTATTTTCGGCCAGTTCAGTACGGTGGGATATCCTCGACTCTAGACTTTTTGGTTAATCTTCTTAATTCCCTCTCGGGTAATGTGTTCTTTTTGATTGGTGGGGATTTTAATTGCCACTATGAACCCCTCAATGGTCTTATGAAACCTATTACCAGCGATGAGGATGCAATTTGGTCAATTCCAGCGCCTAATACATACCCGATAAGGGGGTGGACCTCACTAGTCCTTCAAATGACCTCTCTTACCCTTACCTTTTCTTTGAGGGCTTGTAATGGACGATTTCCGAGAGATAATCCAGGGCATTCTACCTTTTAGAGATCAGGCCAGGCATCAGTAATTGATTACTTTTTATCTAGTGTTGAAATTTGGCATAAAGTGGCAGATTTTAGCGTTGATTCGCGTATTGAAAGTGACCATAATCCCCTGGTCATATTGCTAGATTTTTTTATGATTGAAACAGATCAAGGTTTTTTAAACCCCCCTAGAATGATCTCACAGTGGTTGATGGAGGGAGACGTATTCGCTGGGCCACAATAAACCAATCCCCAGAAATAATGTCAAAAATGTATAATAGTATTATCCCCCTTCTAGAAAAGGCAAGCTTTGCATCCGGTAATCCTGTTAATCCAGGACACGCTGATGACCTGGGGAAAATTCACCAGGTAATGGTTACAACCTTGGCGGACTTCTTTTATAGTAGTAGGCCTTCCAAGTGTAAACACCGTGGTGATAAAAACCCCTAGTTTAGCAGGGGGTGTAGGGTGGCAAAGCGAACCCTGTTAGCATCTCTTAAGGGGGGCGACAACCTGTGTATCAGGGAAGCTAGGGCTGCTTTTAAGAAAATTCTTTTTAAAGCAAAAACAGAATGGGAACTAGATAGATGGCAGGCTATTAAGATTGCCCTAGACTCAAAAGACGCGAGAGCTTTTTGGAACTTGATCCACACTGGAAAAATAGAGGGCAAGACTAATATTGAACCAAATATTAGGTGAGGAAGCCTGGCGTCTATACTTTAAGGAGTTATACTCAACTTTGCCAATTGAATCGAGTGAGCCACCGGTCTGTTGTCTTACCCCTGATACTTCATGGAATATACCATCCTGTACCTTGGTTGAGGTATTATCAGCCTTAGCCAAGCTACAACTGAACAAAGCTCCAGGATGAGACAGAATCCCCGGGGACCTGTACAGAAAAAACAGGTAGTGTGGGCTCCTTATCTTCAATCACTTTTTAACGCAATTCTTCATGGTCTCCCAGCTCCCCCCACGTGGGCTGGGGCAGAGATTATCCCTATCTATAAAAAAGGGTCCCCCATCGAACCGGCCAATTATAGGCCAATTAGCCTCATCGATGTATCACAAATAATCTTTGCAAGGGTGCTATTGGAAAGACTGCAGGAATGGATTCAAGACTATGACATCCTGGCCCCGTTGCAAGCAGGTTTTAGAGCCAAAACTTCCACTGTAGACCAGTTGTTCAGGCTCCAGTTAATTTACTGGAAGCATGTAGTTCTGGAAGGTGGGAGCCTGTACCTAACCTTCGTGGATTTGAATCAGCATTTGATATGGTGGACCGTAACCAGCTGTGGAGTATTTTGCTGGCCATGGGAGTTCCACCATATCTTTGCTTTCAGTTTAAATGCCTCCACAAAGGTACATTTGCTAGAGTAAGGTATGGCAAGAACGGGCAACTGACGGCACCGTTTCACGTAGGCAAGGGGGTGAGGCAGGGCTGTGTGCTTGTGCCAACCCTTTTCTCCCTCTTTCTCAACGGGCTAATTGAAGATCTACTTGCCATCAAGGATATAGACTCCCCGAAACTGGCACTCCGTAAATTTCCCGCATTAATGTTCGCGGATGATACCCTGCTGCTTTCGAAGTCAGCTATGGGACTACAGTGTGTGCTAAAGGAATGTAGCCAGTTCTGCAAAAAGAGGATCCTTGTGGTTAACATCAACAAAACCAAATATATGGTCTTTAATGCCATTTCCACCAACTGCCCGCACCCAATGATGGATGACAGACCCCTCGAGAGGGTCCCTATATTTGATTATTTGGGCCTCTCCTTGAACGACAAAATGGGGTGGGGTCCTCAAATCAACAAGGCTAATTTCAAGCTAACCCAGGACGCCGGGGGAATTTTAAAAGTTCAGAAGAGTTGTGTTTTAAAGATTATAAGCCCACCGCTTGAAATTTACAAAGTTCAAGCTAGGTCAGCATCCCTATACGGGGCGGAACGTTGGGGGCACAGTCCATCTAATGCTCTCACACTAACTAAAAATAATTTTATTAGACAAATTCTGACCCTACCAAAAAATACACCACTTGTACCGCTAAGGATGGATTTGAATATCCTCCCAATAGCGGATCTTATCTCGTCACGTCCGTTGATTTATTGGCGGCGGCTGTGGAGCACTCCCGAGTTGGGCTATTACAGGGACGAACTAAAAGCGGTAATTATATCATTGGGGGCTGGCAGTATACCCTGGCTATCATTTGTAAGGCACTCTTTCCCGTGCAATTGGAAGGGAAAACCTATGGATTAACCCAGAAAAAACCTGCCCAGCCATTTCTAAAAAAATCTTGACAACTGCACTGAAAGAGTATAAACTGACTAAAATTTTGCAGTCAGTTAATCCTATGAGTTTAATTTATGGGTTCCTGGATTTTAAGTGTCACTATGAATTTGAGCGGGTGCTGGACTCTATACAACCGTTACTAGCTAAGAAGTTGCTTTTGCAATTTAGATATGGGACACTACCGCTATAGGCGATAACAAATAAGTGGGCGGGAGTATCCCATCGCCTTTGTCCTGGTTGCCACGTGGAGGAAGAAACAACAGTTCATGCAATGCTCTTCTGCGTGGCATACAAACAGGCTAGGGTGAAATGGATTATCCAACTTTGTAGAAACCTGGGCATTAGGAACTATCGTGAATCTTTTAGGATCCTAAAATCTGACACCGACCCGGTTCATGTGGTTGCAATTTCGAAATTCCTTTTTTCTATGTGGTCAATATGAAGGAACTTCTTAGCCCTTTTTTTGCACCCGCCACATTGACTTATCCTGTGATTTTTATGGTTAGTAGGATGTTACTGGAAGTATACTCAAGAGAGTGGTAGAAGTATATACCAGCAGGCTGGAAGTCGACCCTGGGCTTTTTAGATTTTTATGAATTTTTTTCACCTAAATTATATTCCTATTGTATGTTTTAACTTATGAAATTCCCATAATGATGATTTTCTGTTTTCCATTACCGTAGTGGTATTATTATTCATATATGTTTACATTTTAATGTATCTTATGATCTGTATTCTTTATCTAGCATGGATTCCAAATTGGTGTACATTTTTTTTTTTTTTTTTTTGAAACCGTTTATTGCAATCTCAAGAATATACAAGTATGGGCCTACAACCTTCCGGCCGGCCGCTAGAATGACAGGAGCATCTGACATACGTACAAAAACACTTGGCGTTGCAGAGAAGCAAAATCAGGAGGTATCAGCGTCGTGGGACACATCACTCTGACCCCACAATACGGTTTCATTTTATACAAACAACACAAAAACCACACCCGCAAGGCAACCCGCAATCGAAAGTAACAGCACGTGCTCCCCGAATAGGGGACCCCAGCCATCCACAGGAGTCTAAAGAGGGGAAGGGGAACAGATCGAGGACTGGGGGAACTCCGTGCTCGGGGCTAGGGAAAGGAGTCAACTAAGGGGACGGGGCTGGTGAGGCCGCAGGCAGCAGTGGTGGCGCGCAGATACCCCCGCGGTAGGCGTTCCAGGGGCCCCATACTTTCACCCATGCCCCAGGCTTACCCCTCGCCACATACACCACCTTTTCTCGGAACATGCACCAATCCATGTGTTCTTTCCAGGCCGACACCGCCGGGGGCCTCTGGGATCCCCACAGTTGAGCAATGTCACGCTTAGCTATCATATATCCCAGAGTCACCCATCGCGTCTGCGGAACCGAGTAGTCAGTTGGTTCCCACACATTCAGCAGGCATCTCCTCGCTTCAGGTAGCAGCGCGACATGCGTAACCACTCGCAGGACCTCATGCACACCACGCCAGAATCGCTCCACCTTCGGGCATTCCCACAAAATATGCAAAAAAGTCGCCAAAGCACCACACCCACGCTTACACAACCCATCCTCAGCATAGCGCATACGCAGAAGCCTTGGCCCCGTCATGTAAACCCGATGAAGTATCTTAAGCTGGACGAAGCGAAGGCGAGCCGGTATGGCCACCTCCTTCGGAGAGGCCACCGCGGAAATCCAGTCTTCGTCGTCCAACTCCAGCCCGTCGGCAACCCAAGCCTCGCGGAGGCCAGTCAGCAAGCCCGAGCGGTCATTAATCAATTTTTTGTAAATAAGGGAGATCGTGCTGTCCGGAACGTGGCCATCCAGCACTCTATCCTCCAGGGGGGAAGACTCCGGGATGGAGGCGACGTCTGGGAAGACTGAGCCCAGCGCGTGACGGACCTGCAAGTACCGAAAGTATTCACTGCCCTGCAGCTGAAACTCCGTCTGCAGCGTCTCGAATGTTTTAAATCCCCCCCTCGTCCAGAGGTCCCCCACTTTACTGATGCCGATCGTGTCCCACTTCTCGAAGCCCTTCGAGGTCCACAGGGAGCCCAATCTCTCAGACGCATACAACGGTGATGCCCGGGTCAAACGGTCCTTCCACCCCATAGCTGCGTTAGCCGCGTGCCATACGCGTACCATGACACGCGTAGGTCCCGTCAGGCGGGGTCCGGGCGCGCCAGAGTAGAGCGCTCGATTATAGTCGCCACCAGGCAGGAGCATCTTGTCCATTTCAAATGCCGGGTTTAAGGCGGGCCCGTAAAGGCCATGATTAATTGCAGCTAGCTGGGAGGCCCAGTAATACCGTTTAATATCCGGGAGGGCAATCCCCCCGTCGTACCATGGGAGCGTCAACTTCGCCAGGGCAATACGCGGCCTCCCGTCCCAGAACAGGCGGCGCTGTAGACTCTCCACCTCACGGAAGTAGCGCGCCGGGACTAAATCCATAGTATTCTGGAGAGCGTACAGGAAGCGTGGCAACGACATCATCTTAAACAATGCCGCCCGGCCGAGCGGCGAAAGCGGCAGGCGCCGCCAGCGCGCGACGTCCTCCTTCAAGCGCTGGAGGGGGGGAAGCAAATTCCGCTCGTAGCGGGCCTCCGGGTCCAGAGTAATGTAAACCCCCAGGTACCGAAACCCCTGTGAGGCAATCTGGATCGGACAGCCCCGGGGGAGGACGGGAGCCTCCCCGGAAAGCACATACACACATGATTTAGCCCAGTTGATGACAAGGCCTGAGTTGCGGCCGAAGGAGCGCAAAACATCAACCAGGACAATCAGTGATTTACGCGGGGAGGCTAGGTACAAAAGGATATCGTCAGCGTATAGGGACACGCGGTCCTCATACTCGGGGGTCCAACGGAGACCACGGATGGAAGGGTGCCACCGCAGCCACTCCGCCAGGGGTTCCAAGGCCAGCGCGAACAGGAGCGGCGACAAGGGACAGCCCTGTCGCGTGCCCCGTCCCAGCTCGAATGGGACCGATACTCTTCCATTCACCACCACCTGCGCCAATGGGCCCGAATACAACAATTTGACCCAGCTGATGAACCCCGGGCCAAATCCAAACTTCGCCAGCATAGCCCAGATGTATGGCCACTCGAGCGTGTCAAACGCCATGGTGGCGTCTAAGGACGCCAATATGGCCGGCTCCCGCACAAACGGGACACGCGCGAGCACCCCGTGCAAGCGCCGCAGATTAAGGGCCGTATTGCGATGGGGAATAAAGCCGGACTGGTCTTGGTGGACCAAATCGCCCACCACGCCGACCAGCCGGTTGGCTAGCACCTTGGCGAGGATTTTGGGCTCCGCATTCAAGAGCGAGATAGGCCGGTAGGATGTAACCCGGTCTCGAGGTCTCCCTTCCTTGTGGATCACCACGATTGTAGCCAGACGTTGGTCCGGCGGGAGGGAGCCCAGCGAGTGGGCCGCCAGGAACATCGCACGGAGGTGGGGTGCCAGTACATCCGGTCGCAGCTTATACAACTCGACAGGGATACCGTTCGGGCCCATGGCCTTGCCGGATGCGACCGAGCGTATGGCGAGGGCAATTTCGTCGGAGGTAGGAGCGGCATCTAACGACACCCTGTCTTCCACCGAAAGGGAAGGCAGCGCGATATCCCTAAGCAGGGCATGGGAATCCTCCTCCGAGCAGGGAGAAACCGGGGAATACACCTCGCGGAAATAATCCGCGAAACAAGAGACAATATCTTCTGGCTCGGTGACACGCACACCATCCATCCTCTCAATCAGCGGGACCACACGACTCGCTCTCTCCTTTTTATCCAACCATGCAAGCAGTTTACCAGCCTTATCACCCACATCATACAGTCGCCCCTGTTGCTCTCTATAGAGGCCCCTGGCCGCCTCCGTGACGAGGGCCCTGTAGGCCGCCTGCTTAAGTTGTAGGACATGTAGTGCAGCATCTGTCACCCCACCCTCTAGATCACCCTCCAATTCAGCGATTTCGGCCTCCACCCGGGTCACCTCCTCCTGCTCGCGCCTCCAGGCATGGGAAATAAAGGAGAGGGCCTCCCCTCTAAGAACTGTTTTGAAGGCTTCCCACAGGGAGATAGCCGAAGGGACGGACCCCACATTCTCATCGAAATACCGCTGCAAGGATTTAATCAAATCAGCGCGAATAGTGGGGTCGCGCAGGTACCAGGCATTGATTGGAGCTACCCTGCCCTCCCCCCTCGGGAAGACATCAACGTGCAACAGGAGCGGGGAGTGATCTGAAATACCCCGCGCCAAATGGCGCACCTCTCCTACCCTCCCAACATAGGCCGCAGGGACAAGGACATAATCAAGCCGTGAGAGGCTACCATGGGCACCCGAGTGGAAAGTGTACTGCAGCTGCGTGGGATGTTTTAAGCGCCAGCAGTCCACCAATCCCAGTGTATCTAAGAAGCCGGACAGCCACGCCTGCGCCCGGGGGAGGTCCCTAGGGGGGTGACGATCCACGGTCCCAGAAACCACCGCATTGAAGTCCCCCCCAACCACCAGAAGCCCCCCCGGAAGGTCAAGGAGGAGGCGCCCTAGGTCTGCAAAAGTCGTAGACTGTAACCCCGGTGGGACGTACACTGATACAAAGACAACTACTTTACCCTCCATTCTCCCCACTAAGACAGTGTAGCGTCCCCTCTCATCATGGCGCACTTCGTCTATTTCCAACGGGAGCGAGTTCTTCACCATGATGCCCACCCCCCGTGAGCCCGACGTGAAGCCCGAGTGGGCCACCAAGCGATAGCCACGCCGATTCATGGCACAATAGGAATTACCAATAAGGTGTGTCTCCTGCAGAAAGACCACATCCGGCGAAAGTCGTTTCAAATACTGCAGGACCACACCTCGCTTAATCCTATCCCCCAGTCCGTTAACGTTCCAGGACAATAAAGTCAGGTCCCTACCCCCCATCACATACAGAAGCCATCATTCGTCCCCCCGAGAGCACCTTAAAAACACCAATACAATAAAGGGTTTGCCTTGCGGTAAAAACGAACAACACCCCACCCCAACCCACCCATCCCAACAGAACTCCCCCCTCCCTGCACCCCTGCATGAGCCCAAACAGCCCCCCCAAAGTGCAGTGTGCCTGTCGCCCCATGAATGATTACACTAACTAGTCCCCCAGAGGAGGAGGGAGAGCCCCCAAGAGACCCCGTACCACCTCCACAGGAGGGAGACTTAACGAACAGTCAAAAATGACGACAATGTTGTCCAGAGCGAGGCCTACTATTAGTCCCTCAGTCCTGATCCGGCGAGCCCTCCCCTCCAACCGCGCCCCCCCCACCCCCCCGGCCCCGATCCCTGGGCAAGGAGTCCAACCAGTCCCCGGCCGCCTCGGGACGATCAAAAAAGTGCGTGCGGCCATCCACTTCCACCCGCAACTTAGCTGGAAAAAGCATCGCATACTTGAGGTTCAAGTCCCGTAGACGACGTTTGACTCCGAGAAAGCTCAGCCTCTGCTTCTGGACCGCTGGGGTGAAATCAGGATAGAAGTTTACGTCCATATTGTCAAGTCTGACCGGTCCTTGTTGCCTAGAAGTCTGAAGGATAGCGTCTCTGTCCCGAAAGTTGAAAATCCGGGCAATGAGAGGCCTCGGAGGGGCTCCGGCCTTAGGTCTTCCTCCGGGAACCCTGTGGGCACGTTCCACCGCAAAGAATTTACTCAGCCCCCGGGGCTGGAGATGGGTGAGAATCAGGTCCTCCACAAACAGGTCCGCCGCCGCCTCCTCACGTCCCTCCGGCACCCCGACAATGCGGAGATTGTTCCTCCGGGCCCTACCCTCGGAATCCTCCAGTCGACGATCCATCAGGGCGCTCGCCTGGCCAAGCCGGCGCACCTCCTTTTGGAGGGCCGCCACGTCCGCTGTAAGGCCCGAGGTGGTGTGGGCCAAAGAATCGACCCGGTCATTGGTCTTGGATAAATCAGCCCTCACCAGGCCAACATCCACGTGGACCGAGTCAATCTTTTGCGCCAGTGTGTCAAAGCGCTGGTCCACCGAGGCCTTCATCTCGGCGATAGCGCCCATGACATCTCGCAGGGTCAGATCCGCGGGCAGCGCAGGAGCATCAGTCGGGCCCTCAGGGGACCCACGCGGCACCTCGGGAGATCCCTTCTGGAGGGTGTAGCGGTCCATGCTGTTGGACTGATGGGCTGCGCCACGGCGGGTCGATTTCACCTTTGCCCGGTCGCCATCTTGCTTTGTGGACATGGTTTCAGTCCCCAAATCGTGCCAATCACCTCGGAAAAAGCCGACAAACCAGTTCACGGGCTCCGGGGGGGGGCAACCACAGGTCCGCAGGACGGATCACAGCCGGCGGGCCAGCAGGGCACCCCAACGAGGCCACACCACCGCACACCGCCCCGCAACCCAACCTCGCCTACACAGCAAGGAGGGTGCAAAAGCGAAAGTGAAAGTGCGGGGTACGCGAGTCGCCCAGCCCTGCCCGCCGCTGTTGATCACTTTGTCTCCGGATCGCCCCGCAACTCCAATCAGGGGGGCCGGCGTGGAGAAGGCCGCAAACCTCAATCGGTGCTCCCGCCGGTGTCCGAGGTCCAATTTGGAAGCGGAAAACGGGTGACACCTCAGCTCGGGCTCACCAACACTGTCCCCTCATCTAGAACAGGATATTTTCAGGATTTATGTAGGAGGTCACGGAGGTCCTCGGGAGCCTCGCACCTACGCGGCCATCTTGGTTGCGCGCTAGGCTCCTCCTCCTGATGTACATTTTTAATGTGCTTTTATGGCTGTAATAGCCGCAATAAAGTTTTCATGAATGAATGATTGATTAAGAAAACCGGAAATGAGGAAAGGTCACCCTGAAAATATATTTCCTCTGTTTTCTATTAGGCCTCTAGATATAGAAGCTGGAACAGCAAAGAGTGCATATGGGACAAAGGAAGATTCAGATTTCAGAGAATTGTGTCCTTCTTACATACACTTTTGATCACACAAAGATCAGAGTTTTCGACCAAAACAAGTAAACTTTAGAAAACACCAGGTAGCTAATGAAAGTGATGACAATGTACCTAATCTAGCATGTACGTACCCTGGAGTTCCTATTACCCATGGCTGAAAATTACTGCAGCTTTGTCTCACTTGGGCGAAAAATCACAAACCAAGTGTGGAAATATTCAAAGTGGTACAGGGCTTGATGGATTTTTTGACAAGATAAGTGCTTTTGAGCGTGGGAGACAGAAATGCACTGCGTACACACGGATAGACAGACATATATCCTAGGAGACTGACACAGGCATATACATACACCCACACCTACTGCCTTTAAATTTGTTGTAGGGGAATATTTGGCACACATAAAAATATACATTGCCTCCAGCTGTGACACCAGTAACCACAGTGCAGAGACAAATTGTCACACATACTGCCAGGGAATGTGACACAGGCTTATACATCATATACACACAAAGGTCCTTATTAAAAGTGGCCTGGTTTGATGGGCAATAATTATTGCACATGACAAAAAATGGCGCTAATCTGTGCCCAGATTCATTGTTTGCAATGATTATCACCTGTTACAAGATTTGCCCCAGAAATGGAGCATAGAATGCGGTTTATGGTGTTTATGCACCGAAATCTGTATGTTTAGGTATTTAGCGGGTATTTTTGCCCCTCAAAGTGTGATACTTTATAGGCACATGTGCACAAATTCCCTCTGAGTTTCACACTATTATAGCCTCATATAAAAAGTCATATTATTACATGTAAACACATTACACAAAACAAACACACAAGAACACTGCCTCTGTGTGTGACAAAGGTGTTAATATTGCCTCGCACACTCATACATACACTCCTCTTACCTTCTCACTATCCACGAGGACACGGTCCCCAAGCTTGAGTCCAATGGAGATCAGCATGAGATTGCCAGGGATGTTGTCGTAGTTGGGTAGGGTGATTTTAGGTAGGTTGCAGCTCAGAGGCACTGAGTCAAGGAGCAGCTGCTTCAGCTCCTTGGCCACCATGGCAGACTCAGCCTTGTCCAGGGTCATGTCCATTGGGTCAGGCACCACATCAGCCGGGTTCTGCCCTTTGCTATTCTGAAAAGGCAGAGAGTGAGGTTTTGTAAATGAGCCGATCATTACATTTTTAGCATTGTCCCTATGATTTCACCACACACCTAGGAACTATGCCATTTCCTTTTGAGGAAATTAGATGTATTTGTGTTGTACAGGGTAACATGATTTATATGAGGAGGCGTAGTTTCTCTATAAGTAAGATCAATAAAGAATTTAAATAGTTCTGCTCTTGGTGAGTGTATAGAGGACAGTAGACAAAGCCCTATGATAGTTCTGGTCTTGTTGTGCATCCCCTAGGTTTAAGAATTGGAAAAATTGAGAATCATCTCCCTGTCATCATCCACAGACTTCAGACTACAATAGCCCTGCTGTCAGAAAGTGCCTCTTTGGTGTCATAGTCATTTCACTTTATTCGGTGTCATGACCAAAAACATCCATAAAAGCAGTCACACAATTTAAAACATCTCTCGAAAACATTTCATTTCAGACATTAAGAACATGATCCAATACATTTAAATCCGTCACTTCAAGTTACAAAAATGATCTGCCAGCAAAATGTTCCTATTTGTTGAATATGCAATATGGTCCATAATCTTATGTATAAAAGTATACAATATTTTCCCTCTTAAGTTCCAAAGTATAGTTATTCTCAAGGTGTTTGGTAGCCATGCCCCTAAATTGTGTATTACAGTTGACTTGTTCTAGATATTAGTTAAATATCATACTTTTTCTAACATAGAAAGCGGCCCATAGAAATGAGGACATTCTACAGAAAATTTCAAGGGAGGGCAAAGATTGTAAATACAAATAAGAGGGACAGCACTGTGTGAAGTCTAATTGTTTTATGATAGGTAAAATGTACCGCTTCTTTTGTAGTGAATAAAATTTACATAAAAGAACCAAGTGCATGGTATTTTGGGCATCCTACTGTCACAAGGACAATTTGACAATTTTATGGTCCAATCGTGCATAATGGGAAAAGAGGATAGTCGATGGAATATATCTAATCTTAGGCGTGTGAGGACAAATCTATGCCGTGAATTTAAAACAGGTTTAACATATGGCTGCATGTTAAAAGTTGTTAAAATCAATTGGTTGTTTAAAACGGAAGGTTTTGGGAGTTTGGATATCAAGTCAAGGTTCTCCAAGTGTGACATCGCTTCCCTTTTCAACAGTTTCCTGCTTATTGTCACCAGTGCCTCTGGGTTCTCAAAATATTCTAAGTGATCCATGTCACAGAGAAACCGTTGTACATACGCCATCCATGGGATGGACAAATGTGAGGATAATTTAAGACAATCAGCTATCAGCGATCTGTTAAGAGCTGTATACTCTGTTGTCCAAATTTTGCACCAGAGTAAAATAGGTTTAACTTTGATTATGTTTGTAAGTAGGGGTACACCAAGTTCAGAGTGTAATACATGTACTGGTGTACTTTTTGGAGTTGCCAGAAGGTATATAAGGAATTCATTTTCTACTGCTTGCAACTCTGCACATGTCTTGTGTCCCCATATGCCGGCCCCCTAAAGTGCTGTACTAGTGCATTTTGCTTCATAGATCTTCATCATCAAGTCAGGAGGGGTTGTTCCCAAACGTCTTGCAAAACATCTCACAGCCCAGCAGGCCTTGGTAAAAAAGGTCTTTCTGTTTCCAATGGTCTTCCTCCACAGCCCCTCCTTATCAAACAGGACTCCAAGATAAGAGAAGGTCTCCATGAACCCTATTTTAATTCTGTTTATTACTATGGATCTGCATTTGTTACTGTTTTTTCCACACATCATAATAAATGTCTTGGCCTCTTTGGTGTCATTCTCAAAACTATATGGGCAATATGGGTCAATTGGGTCTGAGAACCCCAAAACGTCTTCTCTAAAGTATGCCCAGTAAACCGCACTCCAGTTTAACGTGAACTCTGAGGTGCAAACTGTAACCTTCAGGATCCTAACCTACTACCAAGATGGCTTTAATAATGGAGCAAAGTACAAACAACAGTGATCCTCAAATAGTTGGGATAGTGATTAGATAAATATAGTTCTGAATCGATACTATATTCTGGAAGTCCAGCCGGACAACCGATTTAATTATTCCAATTTTTAGATTTTCATACATATAACAAATTACATGTGGGACACAGTCCTGTGTCCAAATAGAACAATGACATTAACAAAACAAAACAGGGCATTTCAGGCAAGACAAAATTTGAAGCTTTTTCGATTATCCAGTGTTATAAGCTTTTTACAAAACAGCTATTGCACTTTTTCAACACAATGGACTAACGTGCATGCTATTTTAGAGGGGGTCGACGACGTTTCGATCCTTTTAAAGGAATACCAGGATCATCATCAGGACTTTGATGTGTACAAGCCTGATAGTGAACGAAATTGCCTGCGGGGAAACAAAAAAAGGGGGGTGGATGTAGAAAAGGAAAATAAAGGAAAAATAAAGAGATTTTTCAGGCGGTCCGCTCGTGGTCTGTTGAACATGGTGAATTCACACAGGGGATGCAAGTGTCGTTCCAGGAGTGCATGCGGATGTGTAGGCATGCGTAGGGTACATGGGTAAGTGAACGGATGGCCTATCGAGGTGGAAGAATGAGAAGAAGTCAAGGCGGTTGATGTGAGAACATATATCGGAGGAGCATGCGAATGAAGGGCATGCATAAGGAATAGAACTTAGATCCACTAAGTAACGGGCGCGAGTAAGCTATATGTGGGGGTAGCTAGGAAGGATAACCGGTATTGGTGATGACTTGACTAATAAGAGCAATTAAAGGAGCCGCCGGTTGGACGTGTGCTGAGTGTGAGATGATAAACTCATGCGACTAAGCAGGGTGGGGGGGCAGGAGTTAAATTGCATATAGAGTAACCGTAAGTTGGATGGACGCGAAGTACGTGATGAGGACTCATGCGTCTAGGCAGGGTAGAATGACCATGGGTGCCGGTGGTGCTATGTAGCGACCAGGTGGGGGGCTGAACCGTTAGAGGAAGTGAAACTCACCTGTTCTCGTAAGAGAGCAAAAGGACGTTGAGCAACTATGGTGAGAGCTCAACGGTGAGAGCTGGAGGGCAATGGCGCGGAAGTGCCGGAGCCACGGGAACAATTATTCACCGATTTAAGGCAGACAGGATTACTAAAAATGGAGTGGGCTCTCTCCTTGTTCTTCCTCTCTAAACTCTACCCCTTGTTATGTCTGACCATGCACCTCTATATTCCGATGATTACATCAAAAAAATTTGTGAGGGCCCTTCGCTTTTCTCAGACTCTGTAGATGGCCCTTCCTCCACAAACATATCATCCGCTGACCAATTAGAAAAGTGCAAAAAGAAACAAGTACGCCTCCAACTAATGACCCGTATGCTCACAGAATATCTTAAAGCAGAAACAATCCCCACTGGATTACAAGTACGTAACATTCCTGGAATCTTCACCGATAACCCTAAGTATATCAACAGCTTCAGCTACATTGGCACTACCTGCTCTAGACACTGGTTGGTACTAGATATCGACACCGCCACAGAAGCCCTTAAAAAATTAGCAGAAGAAATCAAGGAGATTGAAAAACAAATTAAGGAAACGTGCCCAATCGCTGAGAGTAAGAAATTACTAGAACAAATACAAAAGACAGTCGATGAGTTCTACAGAATAGAGCAAAACAAAAAAGCAGTCAAAGTAAGAAAAGACATCAGATCATACAATACTGAACGCACTTATCCATATTTGCAAAAAGATTTCTATACAAATAGGTCGTACTCCAACCCACAAAACAGTAGACCTTGGGGCCGTTTCAATAGACGCAACACTCTGGTCGGCTTTTCAGACACATCAGCTGAATCCTCAGATAACTCCGACGTAGGTGAAGGTACCAGCACTTCAAACCGTACCCCTGGCCCCAACTTCCCAGCCCCAAGCAGTAATTTTTTAGGACGCGGCCAGAACGGACCGCCCAGGCGCGGCCGTGTCAAACAGGCCCAGAGATGGTACAACCCACCGGGGGAGCGCCAAACGCGTCACAAATTTTACCAATGGTAACTGATGACAATTTGCAACGCATACCCATTTTCAATCTCTCACATCACAAACTTTCAGACCCTGAGTTATCATTACTTAGCAAAGGCTTATCGTTTGTCCCCACCACCCATCCCAATTTTTGGGAACTTCATACGGAACTACTCAGATTTTTTAGACGTCTTCGTCTACATACATTTTTTCTTTTAAATCCTTCCCCTTCTTCAATCTCTAACACTCCCTTCAGACCTCCATCCACCTTCTCCCCCTCCACCAACATGATTCCCAGTGAAATAGCCACTTTTGAAAAACTGATTCTGAACGATTTATCCATCCTGGAATCCAAAAAACGTTTCATTCCCTACAATATCTCTCTTGCGGAAAAGAAAGCCATCACCTCCCTGAAAATGAATGATTCCCTAGTCATTAAATCAGCCGACAAGGGCGGAGGCATTGTACTTCAAGAAAGAGTAACGTACATAGGAGAAATCCAACGCCAATTATCAAACACAGATCATTACTGCAGACTTCCCACGAACCCAACCAAAGAGCTACAGACACTTATCTTACAAATCACTACAGAAGCAAAATTGGAGGGCTTTCTGAGCCAGAAAGAATTCCTATTCCTCAATGTGAAATCCCCACGCACACCAGTCATTTACACCTTACCAAAGGTCCACAAAAATCAGACCAACCCCCCCGGACGACCCATAGTTTCTGGTTGCGGGTCCATTCTAGAGCCCTTAGGTCAATATATTGACCACTTTATCAAAGATTTCGTACCACATACTCAGTGCTATATTAGAGATAGTATGGCGATGATAAATCTTATCGAGCATCACCCCTTTGATCCCACCCTTGATATCCTCTGTACCATGGATGTAGAATCACTCTACACTAATATTCCACAAATCCCAGCACTTCTCGTGATCCAGGGGATCTTGGACTCGAGGCCGCGCCCCCACCCTGTCCCGACACTTTTCATTATCCAGCTGCTTGAACTATGCCTGACCCGTAACTTTTTTACCTTCGAGAATGATTACTACCAGCAAGTAAAAGGTACGTCGATGGGCGCAGTTTTTGCGCCTAACCTAGCGATCCTCTACATGGATCATCTAGAAATGACTACCATCCTTGATGCCACTAACCCATTCCTTCCAGGCATCATTATATGGCGTCGCTATATAGATGACATTTTCCTGATATGGCATCAAAACGAGGACACACTTTCCCAATTTAATCACTGGCTCAATAATAATTGTTCTGGTCTCAACTTCACCAATACACATGACAGATCACAAATCCCATTTCTTGACCTAACCATATATCATTCTGAAGGTGAACTATTAACCAAACTGTACAGAAAAACCACAGAGAGAAACACATTACTTAGGTATGAAAGCCACCACCCCCGAGCACTCAGAGACTCTTTACCATATTCCCAATTTCTCCGCATTAGACGTAACTGTTTTTCAAAGGATGACTATTTTTCTGAAGCTCTCGTTCTCACCAACAAACTGAGAGCCCGTGGTTACCCCAAAAGATTGGTAAGAAATGCACAAAACCGAGCTTGGTACTGTCCAAGAGAAATCCTACTGTCACCAAAAGTCAAAACCAATGCCAACCGCCTAGTCTGTGTCACCACCTTTTCCCCAGCATCCAACCAAATTCGAAAATCCATTTTGCAACACTGGCCGGTGATCAATGCAGGTAATTTCTCAATAGAGCGCCCTATTTTTGCGTTCCGTAAGAACCGGAACCTAAAGGACCATTTGGTAAGAGCAGCTTTACCTTCCCCCCGTCCGATGGTCACTCTTGATGCACTTTGGGGGTTAGACCCTCTAGTTGGACATGCCAAATGCGGCAACTTTAATGTTTGTAGCACTACCATGGAAGGTAAAGACTTTGTATTTAAAAATGTGCCCATCACTCTTAATTCCTTCTCGAACTGTAATACGAGTAATGTTATTTATCTCATCTCTTGCCCATGCAACAAGATCTACATTGGGCAGACAACACAGAAGGTGAAATTGCGGATTGGCCAACACAGAAGCAGAGTGCGCTGCAAAACCCCAAATGCCCCCCTTGTTGAACATTTCATTGAAATGGGGCACAACGATGTTGATATTAAATGGACAGTGCTTAAATGCATCAAACAGCCGCCAAGAGGAGGAGACATTGCGAAAATCTTGAATAAAGAAGAACTCAGAATGATCATCCTCACTGACAGCATCAGGCAGGGCCTGAATCGCAGTGAGGATTGGACTAACCTCCTTTGACATTATGAACCCTCTTGTTTTTTGAAATTCCGTACTGTTTTCTGACACATTGTACTCTCATGCTCATGTCAATTCTGCCTTGGTCCTGTAACAATTTGTCCTATATCGGTTGTTTGCCATCCTTAGATCGCGCTGCCTCCTCTCCCCTTGTAACTCTTAGAGGTCCTCCTCCTTTGGTTAACTATGTGGTTTAACACGATTATGGCACAGTTTAGACCGTAATGTAATGAGTTGTAATTCCTTCGCATTTTATACACCACAGGTCCATTGACAGCATATTCTCTCCTACTTCAGATTCCTTGGTCAACTTTTCAATTTAATACCCTCATAATTATGAACTGCCGCAATTGCGTTTTTGTGTAAAATATAACAATTGATCTGCTTGGTCTGTCTTCACTTCCCTTGCATTCTAAGGAACTTCCTTAGTCTATCTTCCCTGGCTATCTTTCTTCCCCAAGACGGCGCCGCTCTCACCCGCTCTAGTCCCCCAAGCACACCTCTTCAGTATTTATGGACACTCCACGCTCCTCACCCCGTCACTCGGTTCACTGTAAGCCGCAGTACCTGGCAGAATCCCGGTAAGCACTTGAATCCTTTTTGTCCCTGTCTCGTGTTAGGCACCAACACCGCGCTTATACCTTGATTTTCTCCGCAGTGCATCGTTTGGACCTCGCATAATTGTGGAATTACTTTCTCACCCAGGTAACTATTATTCCACCACTTCCTGGTTGTTCGCCACAAATCACTACTCGTTTTAAACGCACCAATTTTAACGCACCATTTTCCGTTTTTAGTAATCCTGTCTGCCTTAAATCGGTGAATAATTGTTCCCGTGGCTCCGGCACTTCCGCGCCATTGCCCTCCAGCTCTCACCGTTGAGCTCTCACCATAGTTGCTGAACGGCCTTTTGCTCTCTTACGAGAACAGGTGAGTTTCACTTCCTCTAACGGTTCAGCCCCCCACCTGGTCGCTACATAGCACCACCGGCACCCACGGTCATTCCACCCTGCCTAGACGCATGAGTCCTCATCACGTACTTCGCGTCCATTCAACTTACGGTTACTCTATATGCAATTTAACTCCTGCCCCCCACCCTGCTTAGTCGCATGAGTTTATCATCTCACACTCAGCACACGTCCAACCGGCGGCTCCTTTAATTGCTCTTATTAGTCAATTCATCACCAATACCGGTTATCCTTCCTAGCTACCCCCACATATAGCTTACTCGCGCCCGTTACTTAGTGGATCTAAGTTCTATTCCTTATGCATGCCCTTCATTCGCATGCTCCTCCGATATATGTTCTCACATCAACCGCCTTGACTTCTTCTCATTCTTCCACCTCGATAGGCCATCCGTTCACTTACCCATGTACCCTACGCATGCCTACACATCCGCATGCACTCCTGGAACGACACTTGCGTCCCCTGTGTGAATTCACCATGTTCAACAGACCACGAGCGGACCGCCTGAAAAATCTCTTTATTTTTCCTTTATTTTCCTTTTCTACATCCACCCCCCTTTTTTTGTTTCCCCGCAGGCAATTTCGTTCACTATCAGGCTTGTACACATCAAAGTCCTGATGATGATCCTGGTATTCCTCTAAAAGGATCGAAACGTCGTCGACCCCCTCTAAAATAGCATGCACGTTACTCCATTGTGTTGAAAAAGTGCAATAGCTGTTTTGTAAAAAGCTTATAACACTGGATAATCGAAAAAGCTTCAAATTGTGTCTTGCCTGAAATGCCCTGTTTTGTTTTGTTAATGTCATTGTTCTATTTGGACACAGGACTGTGTCCCACATGTAATTTGTTATATGTATGAAAATCTAAAAATTGGAATAATTAAATCGGTTGTCCGGCTGGACTTCCAGAATATAGTATCGATTCATAACTATATTTATCTAATCACTATCCCAACTATTTGATGATCACTGTTGTTTGTACTTAACGATTACCCAAGGTCCTCAATTACCTTTCTGGGTTCCCTTGTTTCTGATAAATATATTTAATAATGGAGCAGCCATGTGTGTATGTGTCACTGATTTATTTTTACATAGCATGTTGCAATTATTTAATCTTAAGAATATTTTAAGGGGCAACTGTTTTTAAGCAAATGATAATGTAATTTTATATTAAATTGTATTAACTGTGATACTGATGTTAGTGTGATTGTTTTCTAACATCTGAAATGCTTTGTATTTGATGATGATTATGGTGTCACTGATTTATTCAGCCAGGTTGTTGGTTAGTTTGGAGATAGAGAGATCTTAAGTCAGAGGTTAAGCTAGGAACAGCTTAAGCTCTGAAATCCAGTGAAATGCATGCAAACCTAAAGAAGAAAACGGAAGCTCGGAATTCAAGTGTGAAACATGTACACCAAGTGAAGCTCTGTACTAATTCTTATGCACATGGGAGCAAGAAAGAGTTTTGATTGGTTCATTGATTCAATCAGATTTCTAAATCAAGCTGTCTTGGTGAAAAATGTACCACATGTACCCTGCACTGCGTGCTGTGCACATCACCTAACCCTCACCTAATACAATGTACTGCATTCTACGGTCTCTAACTTGCAACTCTGCACTGCATCCTAAACACTAATGATGCACAAAAGAACTGCATTACAGGAAAACCAACCTACCACAACACACAGGGACACTAACCAAGTACATTACATTACATACCAAGATCACTCATCCATAATAGTGTATTATAAAAACAGCAAATCATACTAGACAACACATCCTAGTGACAGTACACACCACTTGCCCATGGAACACAATCCAATCACACTCACTGCACCCTATGTGCCCTAACCCACCATCTTGCTCTTGTCTATACTGCCAGATAGTCTTTGGGCATAAGTGCTCTAAACACAATTAACAACATAGCATAACTTAGAGCTACGTCATGGGGATAATAACCCACTACATTGCACAGGAGCCTACATACACTGAGCACTGCACTTTAGGAGGGCTAACCCCATACACAGACATACACGTACATTTATTCAAACAAACAGCATTATTAGCTAAGGAGACTAACCCAGAGGCCGGACCTGCATTCTAGGGACACTACCTAGGCACAATACATTGTATCCTAGGGACACCAACCCACTATAATGCAAGCTCTGGAGAACAATACTGCTTCCTAGTGACACTGTACTGCATCCTATGGGTACCAGCCTATCACACGGAACCCATGGATGCTAGCACATCACAGTAATACACTGTAAGAACACAAATCTCAACTGTACCCTATTGATGCTAATTCACCGCACTGCACTGCATGCATCCTTATGACACTAGTTAATTACCCTACACTTCCACTATAAATGCTAAACAATCTCATCTTAGAGTATCCTATCCAAACCTCCATACCAGACTGCTCTAAATGCTGAAGCGCACACCAATCACAGGCACTCAATCATAGGGACACATACCACTCTGCTGTAATCTAGAGGCACTAATCCACAAAGCTCCACCTATGAGACCCTAACACACCACAGTGCAGTGCATTCTCATGGATAACTTAATAGACTGCACAATATTCAAGGGGTTGTATCCCACCACTTTTTATTGCATCTTAATTTTAACTAAAAAGTACTCTGCACAGCAACAAAGTGATGCTGGCCCAATACATTGAAATACATCACAGGGACACTAAACAACTGCATTGTACTGTAATACTGATACTCTAACACACCACAACCTCAGTGGTTCCTAGAGACAAATCATTTTAATCTCTGGTCTCTTCTTCAAGAAGAGGCCACGAAACATACAAACCGGCAGCCCTTAAGAACTCACAAACCATGTAATCTGCCCCTTTCCTGTGTAATCATGGTCCTGGATTGTACTGTTGTTTAATTAGTGTTTGCATTTAGTGTCCCCTTATCGCTCATTTAAAAGATTGTCCCCTTTCCACATAGAATTTCAATGTAGATGGCCCAGAAAGAGGAGTTGTGGATTGTGTTTCAAGACTCTGAAACACACACAATTTTGGAAAATGCGGAAATAATTGGGAAAGGGTATCAGAAACTTGAAGACTTTTCTCCAGATCACTTAAAATTCTTACCAGCCATACTCTTTTTATTTTTTAAAGAATGCAAAACCTTCAGTGGAACAGTCAAGAAAAAGGATGCCTAATAGAAAAGAGATCATTTAACAATTTTGAATAAACTATTTCTCATGCAATGGCAAGAATTTTTTTTAAAAACCTTAACGCTCCTTGTCTTATGACTGGTTTTGCTTTTTATTCCACATGATCGTCAACCCCTTTGCCCAAATTAAATCATATTTTTCAATTATCAATTATCCATCTAGATGCTCAGGAGTCTATTCACAAACTGCACCTTGTAGTGTGTGAAGTAGTACTGCAGTAGTGTTATTTAAGTACTACAAAATACTATTCACAAAACTAACTGTGGACACCTCTGCCCCTCCCTATGTTTTCTGTGTGGAGATCTCCACTAACGTGGCAGTGGTCTCTGCACATGGAGGTATACGTTTTTGTAATATATGTGGGAGGGACCAGGTTGAGTGGCTGGAAAATGGAAATACTACTAAATGTGAGGGTTTTAGGAAAATTTAAGGAGCTGTTTAGGGAAGGATAAGGAGGATTTTAATGCGGGACATGCTAATACAAAAATACAAAATACAAAAGTGAGTCTAGTATTTCACATGGCAACTCGAAGGTATGGCAACACACTACCAAATGTATATATATATATATATTACACTATATGTATGTTTGCTCCAATCCAACAGGGGTGTTTTCTCACTGGCGGTGCCAGCGCTTGGCAGTGGGTATCGGACCCCACTAACCAATGAGATCCACAGTTCTTCTCTCCTACAAAAATAGCACCAGCAATCCAGAGGGATTTCAGATCAAGTTGTTTATTCCTTCACGCAGTCAGTGACCCGTTTTGGCAAAACCTGCTTTCATCAAAAATATATGTATATATAATTCAGTGTAGTCTTAAAAACTATACAAAATGAAAAACGAAATATTTTATTATTTAGAAAATTAATACTTAACATTTTTAAAAATAATATATATTAAGTTAACACAAGTTTTAATTACATTTACCAAATATCGATTAACAAAGATAAGGCCTCATTTAGGAGGTTTTTCAATAGGACAGCGCCGCAGTACTTCCTGTGGCGCTGCCCTGCGGCAAAAGAAAAGATCAGGAATGCCCCGTATCATTGTGATACGGTGCATTCCTGTCCTTTTCCCCTGCGCCGGCGCACAATGCAGGCACCTTCGGACCATGGTGCAAGGGTACCTGCGTTGCAGGGATGATTATTTTTGTGCAGGAAGGGAAACCCTCTTGCACAAAAATAATCTCAGAGGCTTTTTCCTCTTTCTATGTGTGCTGCAGAATGCAGCACATTGAGAAAAAGGAAAAACGAGGAGAAATAAAGCTATTTCTCCGCGTTGTGCCTCCCTTACGCCTCCTCCTGTACTGAGATAGAGGTGACAGGTAAAGTCTGTAGCTGGAAATGTTGAATGGCAAAAAAGTGTAGACTTACATCCTGTGCGTGAGTAGAAATATGAGTGAGTAAATTTACATGTGTACATTTATCTTTGTGAATATGGTCCAATTATAGACTCTCAATAACATGGTCCTTTAAGTTCATTCCACCATTCTTTGAGATTTAGTGCATTTAGGGCTAGATGTAAGAAAATAGGAATCACGATTACCTAATTGCGATTTTTTTGTGAATCCCAATTAGGAAATCACTATTTCTTTTCTATGAAACTGCTGTGTTTGTTTGTGGCTATTAACTCCATTGATTATGACATCTTAATCAATATCCTCTTGCATGATATTCCAGTGCAAGTACACCTATATTGTCCTTACCCTTACGTTGGGGTTGGCGCCATGCTCCAACAGACACTTCACAGCTCCGAGGCACAGATTGGATGCAGCAATATGCAGCGCAGTTCCGTGGTTGAAGTCACTGCACGTTGTATTCACCACTACAACAAACAAGGATCAAACACAAGGTCTATCATAAAAGATAATGATTACCAACCTGTCCTTATGTGACAGACACCATAGAAGCCCCCTAAAATCCATTGATAATTGAGTTATGTGACTGACAATAGCATAGCTTTTACTTTTCCTCATCTTTATCCGCGCCTCATTGCTCAAGTGGAAACTCGCAGTATGATCAGATTTAGCTAGCTTGTATTGCACACTACGGATTAGCCACAGGGTTGACCTGTAAAGCCACCACTTTTATGGTGTAAAAGAGCTTTAGAAGCAGCAATTTAGTCGAGTTCTGAGTCATGCTCTGTAATCAACTAGATCACAACTGCTACTTTCATGTAATTTAACGGGTGAAAGTTATATATGCACTCGTTAGCAGCAGAAAATCACTTAATTCCCACAAATAAGTGAAAGGAGTTGTTTCTTGACTTACACCAGAAAATATGTCTGGTGAGCCATGGTGTTTTCCACATTTAGGGCTAAGAATTGGTTTGATATCATTTTTACCTAACACTTGAACTTGAGAGGAGGTAATCTCACTGGCCACAGGATTTGGGAGAAAGATATTAGTACCTGACGTGTCATATCATAAAATATCATCTACTACATCACTACCACTACATCAAGCTATCGCATTATAAGAGCCACTACATCGCACTTAATACATACATGGTCAAAGTACTGCAGGTACTTTCACCATGTATGTATTAAATTAAATTAAATTACCTACTGCATAGATTTTACTACATCACGAGTACATCTACACCACATTTAGCCTTTAACTTAACTCTAACACTCCACCTTATCCCAATCTTGGCCCTAACACAAACTCTAGCCCCCCCCCCAACCTCAACACTAATTTTATTCTTAATACTCACCCTCACCCTATAAATTCAGCATAAGCTTGAATCTTACCCCATGAGCAATCCTAACCATACACCAAAGGGTAAATCTCCCCTTGCCCTTATCCTAACACTAACCCTCCCTCTTCCTTTAAAGCTTACCCTTGAATGGAAGGTCAATGCTGATTCATTGTGATAGTTTTATATGCTATTTGAAGGAACTAAGGGCCTCAATTATAAGTTGGCGGGCAGCCCATTATTATGCCAGGGGGATGGAGTAAATTGCTTCATCCCCCTGGCTGAGGGACCGCCCGCCACAATTATAAATGACCACCAAGCAGGCGGTCGTTTATAATGCATCAGCAGTGGCGTAGCTAGACCTACTGCCACCCGCGGTGGCCCCTAAGTGGGGGTAAGAGCGGGGGGGTGCCGGCCGAAGGACGACTTGTTCAGGGAGGGGGTGGGGGGTTGGCGGCCGACAAACGGCTTGTTCTTGAAGGGGGGCCGGGGATGATGATAGTCGACAGACACGACTTGCTCACCTCAGCCGCCCCAAAAAAGAGTGCTGCCCAGGGCGGACCGCCCACCCCCTGCCCCTTCTAGCTACACCACTGATTGTCAGGGACCACTGTCACAGCGGTTCCTGCCAACACATTTTGCTGTGTGGTGCAGGGCTGCATCAGCATGACGCAGCCGTGCACGAAATAGTTTTCTTATTTTATTTTCAAGATGAAAATCCCAAAATGTGATTTTCTTTTTGAAAGTAAACAATGTAATGTTCCCCTCACCATAGGAGTCATCTCCCATGGTGATGGAGGCATTATTAGCATTGTACTGTGTCCCACAGCAAAGATTTGCCTGGCAGTTACAGAAAGTTTAAGAAATGGCTTTATGTCTGCACATCCTGATTGGGTTAGCCAAACCTATGATCCACCTGCATCTACATCGTGGTAGTATTAATCTCCTTTGTTCTAGTTTTGATTTAGGGCTGTCACTGTAACTGTACATTGATGTAGTACATTTGATGTCATGGAAGTCCACTTATGACTTGTATTCTCGGAACACCCACACCTCTTCCAAATATCTCAAATCAATGAATCTTATAATGTATGCCATTCATACATGTCTGACTGCATCCTATGCTTTATCGCACCATCTTTGAGGGCGAGCAGAGTCTCTCACTTTGTCACAGCAGTCTTGCTTCATTGAAAATAACTCAGGAGCAAGGAACTGGCCCCCTCTGAAACCCTCCCCTAAAAGTGAAAAGTCTATGCTGTACTCTCCCTCATAATGAGTTGTGCTATTTCACCTGAAGCGATAACTCCAGGTGAAATTCTGCAACTCTGGGGTCAATAATACCAGACCTATAGACACTGGGCCTGTCTGTATTGCTGCCGGCCTTGGCCCATTCAGATAAGAGCGGTTAGGTGGTTGGGGGGTCTGTCGAAGTACCCCCAACCCTGCCTCACCGCTCTTATTGCATGGGCCGCTACTGATTGCTGCAAGGGCAGAAGCAGTGGGCAGCATGACAGCCTAGCACCCATCCAAACCCTGCAGTAATATAGGGGGAGCAAACAATGCTTCCTTCCAGGCTGACACAAGCCTGTCTTGCACCCCTTTCCCCCACTAAGCGCCCTGACCCTTCACCGGCCCTCCAGCTGACACTTTCTTCCTGCCCAGAGTAGGTGGAAAATGTCAGCATTTTATTATGCCAGAATCAAGAAAAAGTGCCCTGAAAAATTTGCAGTATTACTAGGTCTGAGCAGTAATTTTAGATTCCTGGGAAACGCTAGTAATCGTTGGAACCTGTGGTGGGGATACCGGTCAGAATGTTAGATTCCCTCCTCCAGTATCCTGACACCAAATTCCACAATACTCATAATGAGGACCTAGGAAGTGGTGCCAGAACTTCCTAATGTGACATATACACAGCCTTTCCTCTCTTAGCCTACAACCTGACCAGCATCAGGGTTCATGAAGTGCGCCATAGCCCCCTCCTTTGTAATGTACCTTTGGGTTTAGAAGACTTGAGCAGGATACGGATCAGTTCAGGGACATCAAAATAGGCTGCATAGTGCAGTGCGTTCATGTTCGTCCATCGGCTGCGCAATGTCACATCTGCCCCCAGGAGGAGGAGCTGGTTGGACAGTCGTACGGCAGCAGCTGGATCACCTGCAACAGGTAAGTTTGGAGGTTATCTCTGTTTTACAACAATTTCCAAATTAAAGGCTAGTTAGGAGTGAGGCTAGAGCTTGAATTACATGGGAGTATTGACAACAGCACAGTTTGGTAATACTTTAGACTAATGTTACAGTGTCATACTCTTAATGCTATAGTCAGAAAATCCACACATAGCCAATGAAGCCACCACTGGGTATTGCTAAGGTTTCACCCACAGTATAAAACCCACTGACAGTAAAGATCTAGTTTGAAGCATCAAGTCACAAGTAAATGCAGCTGAGGAACTAGCAAATTGTTGCCTGATGCAGGTGAGTGTGATACCACATCACACTTGACTACATCTGACATTACACAGAAGAGGTAATCTGTGTATCCATACCCCTGTGGAATTGCACATTTGTTTCTTGCATCTATATATCAGAAAAACACTGAGCCTCCCTCTGGCCCATCAAACAGTTGCATCAAATGTCTGCTTAGGGGGACAGCAGCTGGTGTTGTGCTTCCTTACCCACACCATGAGCACCGGCCTTGCACGCGTAGTGAAGGAGAGTCATATCGGTCAGCCCATCACGATCATTCACATGGCCACCACGCTTCAGTATCTGCAATCAAGGTAAGGAAAAGCAATTCAGATGGATGCAAACAAGAAAGTTTAGCGGCAGAAATAGAGGCACTGAAAGGTGAGTTAGCAAGTGAGATGTTCCTCGTGCAAAAGGTTTACGTTATAACGGTCCTGGGAATAATTTGTCTATTTAAATTTGCAGGACTAAGTTGCTAAACTGATGAAGGTACTGTGAGACACCGCAGGAGTTGCAAGGTTTTGTAGAGCACTGGGCAAGCCACATGCTTGAAAAGTCAAACACTGCACCGCCTTAAAAAACAGAAAGATGATGCAAGCCTTTATTTTGGACATATATTGTTGGGATTCTGATTGGTTCTCCTTGCAGGGGCAACAATGTATGTGAAGTCTCTAATTTTCCAGAAAACTCAACTGTAGTTAGAACTGGTTGATAGCAGTATGTAAACTTATGGGAGTGAAGCATTATTGGGAAGCTGCAAGGCTATTGAAAAGTGACCCAAGAGAATAAATAGTTTTTGCTGTATCTCACTATCCACATAGTGCTTGGAACCAAAGGAAGAAGGCCCTAGGTAATTGCAAATTTTAAAATGTTGAATATCAAACATTTAGAAAAGCCTTTGCAAGATTTCTTGGTTGCTTTTTACTCTTATAGGGTTCTTACTGTCTAAACCATTTTGTTATGACTTACTTTTTAAATATATAAATGTTTTTGTAGATTGCTATTTGCACCTGAGGTTTAATCTATTTCAATATAATATAATATAAAGTTGTATATAGTATCGACATGAACAGTTATTGGAATTATTTTTAAATGTATAAATGTTTTTATGGATTGCTATTTCCACCTGAGGTTTAATATATTTCAATATGTCATAAAGCTGTATATAGTACCAACATGAACAGTCACTGGACTAACTATCTTCCAATTTTATGTAAAGTTTTTATTTCGTGTAAATAGGAGGATTGTATGAAATATTGATTATATCCCTTTTTATGTGTTTGCAAACTTTTTATGGCTTGGTAGTCGAAATAAAAGTTATCGATTGATTGATTGAACTGATCTCAACACAGGTTCTTGTGCGCGAACACTGCTCATGGGACAATGCTTCCAGGTTTTTACCCTGCCAACCTTAGTAGCAGGAAGACAGTTATCGCTTCTTCAGGAGGAACCTTGAGGATGGGCAATACTCTTTAGGTACCTTGGGGAAGGCAAGTCTTGAAACTAAACCTAGTCAAGTGACTGACAAGCAGGTTCCCACAGGCTGTTCATAGCATCTGGCTGGTCTTGCGAGATACAACTGAGGTGCAGAGGATGGAGAGGAGTCACTGCAGCCAAACCTGTGGCTCCTCATATTGCCAGTAGATGTGGGATGTTTAAAGAGTCACCTCCATGCCCAGCAATCAAGGTATGCATTTTTAGAGGGAACAGTTGGATTCTTGCCTAACACACTAGGGGCGGACCTTTGGCCCTAAGTCACGGCTACATCTCACGCTCTGCAGACAGAAACTCTAGGAGTAGTCAAACACTTAAGTGGACTCTTGGCAGAGGAATAGACCTCACACCTACTTGCACACATTTACTGATGTCTGACCAATTACTGCGCAGTCACCCCAGAGCAGGTGTAGGTAATGTTTGGTAGATGCTGCCAGGGAGGGCGGAATAGCCCCTGGCTTCGATGGATACAAAAATTAACACTATTTCACGATTGTGTGTGGACCACAAAGGTCTGGTGGAGGGCGGGGGCATATGGCTATGGTTCTGCATTCTTAGGTTCTGCCATGTTGCAAAAGGAGTGTTGTGTAAATAAAGCTATGGGGTATGGGATCTAGACAGTTGAATATGCACATTTTCTTCTGAGCGAGGCTCACAAGCAGAGTTCCTGTGATTTTCCCGCTGAGATGGATTTACCACGGATAGTTTGCAGGAGAGTAGCGTACATCCCTATAGTAGACAGGCACACTTAAGCATGCTCTTGCACAGGTAGTGCTCAGCTAACCCACAGACAGAGGTATGTAACACAAGGGTGAAAGAGAGTACCTTAATGGGCAGCAATACACTGCCATAACTTTCATTAGAATAACATTAAGAACACAAAAAAGCAATAATGGATTTGAATGGTACAAGAGTACAATTAGCAATGAAAAGACACAGACTCTGGTTTCATGGTTCCCTCAGGTACTTCTCACTGGAGAAGAAGAACTTGTGCAATTCTAGGCACACATAAGCTGTCAGACTGCCTTTGGCAAACATCCAGGAATACACACCGCAGACTAAATCACTGTGTGTGTGAACCACACAAATTGCATGTTCCATTAAACTTTGGTGGGTACTACTTATAGCAAAAGAAACTAGGAATTATGGCTTCATTTAGAGCTTGGTGGGCAGGGTATTCAGTCACAAACTGGGCAGGTGTCCTATCCGCTGTATTATAAGTGCACTATTGTCAACAGCGCTTGTAATAGGGCAGACAGTCCCTGTCTGTCAATCTCTAAATAAGGCCCTTAGACTTTCCAAATATCGTATTATATAGCATCTACTTCACAACATTGTGTCGGTGTTAAAAAGATGCTTTAAAAAAGTTATTTGAGGAGGAGCCTAGCGCGCAACCAAGATGGCCGCGTAGGTGCGAGGCTCCCGAGGACCTCCGCGACCTCCTGCATAAATCCTGACAGAATCCTGTCCCAGATGAGGGGACTGTATTTGTGAGCCCGAGCAGAGGTGACGCCCGTTTTCCGTTTTTAAATCGGACCTCGGACACCGGCAGGAGCATCGATTGAGGTTTGCGGCCTTCTCCACACCGGCCCCCCGTACTGGAGTTGTGGGGCGATCCGGACACAAAGTGAACAACAGCGGCGGGCAAGGCTGGGTGACTCGCGTACCCCGCACTTTCACTTTCGCTTTTGCGCCCTCCTTGCTGCCAGGCGAGGTTGGGTTGCGGGGCGGTGTGCGGTGGTGTGGTCTCGCTGGGGTGCCCTGCCGGTCCGCCAGCTGCGGTCCGTCCTGCGGAGCGGTGGTCGCTCCCCCCTGGACCCCTTGAACTGGATTGTCGGCCCCCCCCTTTCTTGAGGAGACTGACTCGTCTTGGGGATTGAAACCATGTCCACAAAACAAGATGGCGATCGGGCTAAGATAAAATCGACCCGCCGTGGCGCGGCCCAGCAATCCAACAGTATGGACCGCTACACACTCCAGAAGGGATCCCCAGAGGCGCCGCGTAGGTCCCCTACGGGCCCGACTGATGCTTCCGCTCTGCCCACGGACCTGACCCTCCGAGACGTCATGGGCGCCATCGCCGAGATGAAGGCCTCGGTGGACCAGCGCTTCGACACTCTGGCGCAGAAGATTGACTCGGTCCTCGTGGACGTGGGCCTCGTGAGGGCTGATTTGTCTAAAACCAACGACCGGGTCGACTCTTTGGCCCACTCTACCACGGGCCTCACAACGGACGTGGCGGCCCTCCAACAGGAGGTGCGCAGGCTTGGCCAGGCGAGCGCCCTGATGAATCGTCGGCTGGAGGATTCCGAGGGTCGGGCCCGGAGGAACAACGTCCGCATTCTCGGGGTGCCGGAGGGATGCGAGGCGGAGGCGGCGGATCTATTTGTTGAGGACCTGGTTCTCACCCATCTCCAGCCTCGGGGGCTGAGTAAATTCTTTGCGGTGGAGCGTGCCCACAGGGTCCCCGGGGGTAGGCCTAAGGTTGGAGCCCCTCCGAGGCCTCTCATCGCCCGGATCTTCAATTTTCGGGACAGAGACGCTATCCTACAGACTTCCAGGCTACAAGGGCCGGTCAAACTTGACAATATGGACATCAATTTCTATCCTGACTTCACTCCGGCAGTCCAAAAGCAGAGATTGAGCTTTCTTGGAGTTAAACGTCGCCTAAGGGACCTGAATCTCAAATATGCGATGCTTTTTCCAGCTAAGCTGAGAGTGGAGGTGGATGGCCACACGCACTTTTTTGATCGACCCGAGGTGGCCGGGGACTGGCTAGACACTTTGCCCGGAGATCGGGGCCGGGGGGGTGGGGGGGGTGCGGTTGGTGGGGAGGGCCCGCCGGATCAGGACTGAGGGACTAATGGTAGGCCTTGCTCTGGACTGCGTTGTTGTCACTATTGACTGTTAGGGTAAGTTCCCCTCCTGTGGAGGTCGTGTGGGGTCTCTTGGGGGATCTCCCTCCTCCTCTGGGGGACTAGTTAGTTTTCTTATCTATGGGGCGACAGGCACACTGCACTTTGGGGGGGCTGTTTGGGCTCATGCAGGGGTGCAGGGTGGGGGGAGTTCTGTTGGGTTGGGTGGGTTGGGGTGGGGTGTGGTTCGTTTCTACCGCAAGGCAAACCCGTTATTGTATTGTTGTTTTTGAGATGCTCTGGGGGGGACAAATGATGGCTTCGTTATGTGATGGGGGGTAGGGATTTGACTTTGTTGTCCTGGAACGTTAACGGACTGGGGGATAGGATCAAGCGGGGTGTGGTCCTGCAGTATCTGAAACGGATTTCGCCTGATGTGGTCTTTCTGCAGGAGACACACCTTATTGGTAACTCCTTTTGTGCCATGAATCGCCGTGGCTTTCGCTTGGTGGCCCACTCGGGCTTCACATCAGGCTCGCGGGGGGTGGGCATCATGGTCAAGACCTCGCTCCCGCTAGAAATAGACGAGGTGCGCCATGATGAGAGGGGACGCTACACTGTCTTGGTGGGGAGGATGGAGGGCAAGGTAGTTGTCTTTGTCTCTGTGTACGTCCCACCGGGGCTACAGTCCACCACCTTTGCAGATCTGGGACGCCTCCTCCTTGACCTCCCGGGGGGGCTTCTGGTGGTTGGGGGGGATTTCAATGCGGTGGCTTCTGGGACTATGGATCGTCATCCCCCTAGGGACCTCCCCCGGGCACAGGCGTGGTTAGCGGGCCTTTTGGACACACTGGGATTGGTGGACTGCTGGCGTTTAAAGCATCCCACCCAGCTGCAGTACACATTCGGGTGCCCATGGTAGCCTCTCGCGGCTTGATTATGTCCTTGTCCCTGCGGCCTATGCTGGGAGGGTGGGAGAGGTGCGCCATCTGGCGCGGGGTATTTCAGATCATTCCCCGCTCCTGTTGCACTTGGGTGTCTTCCCGAGGGGAGGGGGCAGGGTAGCCCCAATCAATGCTTGGTACCTGCGTGACCCCACTATTCGTGCTGACCTGATTAAATCATTGCAACGGTATTTTGAGGAGAATGTGGGGTCCGTCCCGTCGGCTATCTCCCTGTGGGAAGCCTTCAAAACAGTTCTCAGAGGGGAGGCCCTCTCCTTTATCTCCCATGCCCGCAGACGCGCACAGGAGGAGGTGACCCGGGTGGAGGCCGAAATTACTGAATTGGAGGGTGGTCTGGGGAGTGGGGTGACTGACGCGGCGCTGCATGTCCTACACCTTAAGCAGGCGGCCTATAGGGCCCTCGTCACGGAGGCGGCCAGGGGCCTTAGCAGAGAGCAACAGGGGCGACTGTACGATGTGGGTGATAAGGCTGGCAAACTGATTGCGTGGTTGGATAAGAAGGAGAGAGCTAGTCGTGTGGTCCCGCTGATTGAGAGGATGGATGGTGTACGAATTACTGAGCCGGAAGGCATTGTTTCTTGCTTCGCGGATTATTTCCGCGAGGTATATTCTCCGGTCTCTCCCTGCTCGGAGGAGGATTCCCATGCCCTGCTGCGGGACATCGCGCTGCCCTCGCTTTCAGTGGAGGACAGGGATTCGTTGGATGCCGCTCCCACCTCGGATGAAATCGCCCTCGCCATACGCTCGGTCGCCTCGGGCAAGGCCATGGGCCCGAATGGCCTTCCTATCGAATTGTATAAGCTGTGACCGGATGTACTGGCGCCTCACCTCCGCGCGATGTTCCTTGCGGCCCAATCGCGGGGCTCCCTCCCGCCGGACCAGCGTCTAGCTACCATCGTGGTTATCCACAAGGAGGGGAGACCGCGAGACCGGGTTACATCCTATCGGCCGATCTCGCTCTTAAATGCGGAGCCTAAAATCCTCGCCAAGGTGCTTGCCAACCGGCTGGTCGGCGTGGTGGGCGATCTGGTCCACCAAGACCAGTCCGGCTTTATTCCCCATCGCAACACGGCCCTTAACCTGCGGCGCTTGCACGGGGTGCTCGCGCGTGTTCCATTCGTGCGGGAGCCGGCCATCTTGGCGTCCTTGGACGCCACCATGGAGTTTGACACGCTCGAGTGGCCGTACATCTGGGCGATGTTGGCGAAATTTGGATTTGGCCCGGGATTCATCAGCTGGGTCAAATTGCTGTACTCTGACCCATTGGCGCAGGTGGTGGTGAATGGTCGAGTCTCGGCCCCATTCGTGCTGGGACGGGGCACGCGACAGGGTTGCCCCCTGTCGCCGCTCCTGTTTGCACTGGCCTTGGAACCCCTGGCGGAGTGGCTGCGGTGGCACCCTTCTATCCGTGGTCTCCGTTGGACCCCTGAGTATGAGGACCGCGTGTCCCTCTACGCCGACGACATCCTGTTGTACTTAGCCTCCCCGCGTAAATCACTGATTGTCCTGGTTGATGTTCTGCGCTCCTTCGGCCGTAACTCAGGTCTTGTCATCAACTGGGCTAAATCCTGTGTCTATGTGCTTTCCGGGGAGGCTCCTGTTCTCCCGCGGTGCTGCTCGATCCAGATTGCCTCGCAGGGGTTTCGTTACCTGGGCGTCTATATTACGCTGGACCCGGTGGCCCGCTACGAGCGGAATTTGCTTCCCCCCCTCCAGCGCTTGAAGGAGGACGTCGCGCGCTGGCGGCGCTTGCCGCTTTCGCCGCTCGGCCGGGCGGCATTGTTCAAGATGATGTCATTACCGCGCTTTCTGTACGCTCTCCAGAACTCGATGGACCTGGTCCCGGCGCGCTACTTCCGTGAGGTGGAGAGTTTGCAGCGCCGCCTGTTCTGGGACGGGAGGCCGCGTATAGCCCTGGCAAAGTTGACGCTCCCGTGGTATGACGGAGGGATTGCCCTCCCGGATATTAAGCGGTATTACTGGGCCTCCCAATTAGCTGCAATTAATCACGGCCTTTACGGGCCCGCCTTAAACCCGGCATTTGAAATGGACAAGACGCTCCTGCCCGGTGGCGATTACAATCGAGCGCTCTACACTAGCGTGCCCGATTCCCGCCTGACGGGACCCACGCGTGTCATGGTGCGAGTATGGCACGCGGCCAATGCAGCTATGGGATGGAAGGACCGTTTGACCCGGGCGTCACCGTTGTATGCGTCTGAGAGGTTGGGCTCCCTATGGACCTCGAAGGGCTTCGATAGGTGGGACACGATAGGCATTAGTACAGTGGGGGATCTCTGGACGAGGGGAGGATTCAAAACATTCGAGACACTGCAGGCGGAGTTTCAGCTGCAGGGCAGTGAATACTTTCGATACCTGCAGGTCCGTCACACACTGGGTTCTGTCTTCCCAGACGTGGCCGCCATCCCGGAGTCCTCCCCACTGGAGGATAGAGTGCTAGATGGCCACGTTCCGGACAGCACGATCTCCCTCATCTACAAGAAGTTGATTAATGACCGCTCGGGCTTACTGACTGGGCTCCGCGAGGCTTGGGTTGCCGATGGGTTGGAGCTGGACGACGAGGACTGGATTTCTGCGGTGGCCTCCCCGAAGGAGGTGGCCATCCCGGCTCGCCTTCGCTTCGTCCAGCTTAAGATACTTCACCGGGTGTACATGACGGGGCCAGGGCTTCTGCGTATGGGCTATGCCGAGGATGGACTGTGTAGGCGTGGGTGCGGTGCATTGGCGACTTTTTTACATATTCTGTGGGAATGTCCGAGGGTGGAGCGATTCTGGCGTGGTGTGCATGAGGTCCTGCGAGCGGTTACGCATGTCGTGCTGGTGCCTGAAGCGAGGAGATGCCTGTTGAATGTGTGGGAACCGACCGACTACTCGGTTCCGCAGACGCGATGGGTGACGCTGGGTTATATGATTGCTAAACGTGACATCGCTCAACTGTGGGGATCCCAGAGGCCCCCGGCAGTGTCGGCCTGGAAAGAACACATGGATTGGTGCATGTTCCGAGAGAAGGTGGTGTATGTGGCGCGGGGTAAGCCTGGGGCGTGGCTGAAGGTGTGGGGCCCCTGGAACGCCTACCGTGGGGGTATTTGCGAGCCGCCATTGTTGCCTCCCGCTTCACCAGCTCCGTCCCCCTAGATGACCCCCTCCCTCAATCCCGGGCACAGTGTTTTCCCAGTCCCGGACCTATTCCCCTTCCCCTCCTTCGATTTTAGTGTATGGTTGGGGTCCCCCCATTTGAGGAGCATATGTTGTCACTTTCGCGCTCGGGTTGCCTTGCGGGTGTGGTTTTATGTTGTTGTGTTGTATAAAACGAAACCGTATTGTGGGCTCAGAGTCATGTGGCCCACGTTGTTGATACCTCCTGCTTTAGCGTCTCTGTAACGCCAAGTGCCTTATTGTATATATGTCAGTTATTTCTGTCACTTTAGCGGCCGGCCGGAAGGTTGTAGGCCCATACCTGTATATATTTGAGATTGTAATAAACGGTTTCAAAAAAAAAAAAAAAAAAAAAAGTTATTTGAAGGAATACAATAGTCCAATAACCACAAAACTCACCGAAAATAATGTGATTTGGAGCATGCTTACTGTCTTAATGTATCAACCCAGCTATCAGGCAGGAGCAAACCACAAGCGTCTCTACGGCAGGATATCTGTGGTTTGCCCTTCGACCATCCAGAGAGTCTTGGATTAAACTCAGCATATGCCACTTGTCCATAAACATCAAATGAGACTGTTCAGGTTCTAGATTAATTGCAAAAACTACGCCTGCATTTGATGTTGATTATTTGCCCTTATCATCTCGAAGATACTTATCGGTGTACGCGCCAACTAGCATATCAAACATAGAGAGATCTTGGTCTTGTCTCCAAAGTTCTCTAAACCATCACATTTGTGATATGTTATTTTCCATCTTCTCAGAGTTCAGAAACACAAGAGAGAAAAAACGTTCAGGCATGAGATGGTGCAGTCTGGAAATATTAAATCTCAAATCTCGACGGGACAGAATATCGTTACTACAATAACGAGGGATAAAATATTGGCAGGTTTGTTTCAATACTTCTTCTACACCTAACTCCACCTTGGTGATATATCTATCTTCAAGGTACGAAGACGTGGAGATAACGATAGTAAATCGTTACCTCCCTCTGTGCATATACCTTTGATAATCGAAGAAGTCGAGAACACGATAAAAACTATCAAAAGCGGATCTCCTAGGGACCCCGCACCGCTACGGATCCTCAAGGAAGTAGCTCCCATCATTATCCCCCCCCTCACCCATCTGATTAACGCGTCTTTTCAACAGGGAACCGTCCCCCTTAGTTGGAAAGCGGCAGTTGTTAAAGCGCTCTTAAAGAAACCCTCCTTTGATCCAGCGGAATTAGCTAATTATAGACCAATATCCCTCCTCCCTGGGAGTAGCAAGATCGCCGAGAAACTGGTGAATAAGAAACTTTCCCAGTTTCTTGAATCTAATAATCTGCTAAAAAACTCGCAGACAGGTTTTCGCCCAGGACAGGGCACTGACATCGCCCTCCTGGCGGCGGTGGAGGAGGCCAGAGCACTCTTAGACGAAGGAGGATCAGTGGCAGTGATCCTCCTCGACTTGAGCGCGGCCTTCGACACCGTCAACCACCAACTCCTGATCAAACGGCTCAAGAAGGTAGGAGTAGAAGGTACTGCTCTATCCTGGCTTTCCTCCTTTCTGGCCCAACGTTCCTTTCAGATCTGGGAGAATAACACCTGCTCCTCCGAAATTCCCCTCCAATGTGGGGTGCCTCAGGGCTCCTCCCTGAGCCCCACACTGTTTAACATATACATGGCCCCATTGGAGGAGGTTGTCACCCCGTTCGGAGTGAGCATCGTCAGCTATGCGGACGACACACAATTAGTCGTCTCCCTATCCCACCCCAGTCAACAACCTGCGGATTTATTCAACTGCTTGACGCAGATACAAGGGTGGATGAACAACTCAGCTTTAAAGCTGAATGGATCAAAGACGGACATCCTCCTTCTGGGTCCGAAAGGTCTTACTTTTCCCTTGAACATCTGGCCACCCCTGACAAGGAGCGTTTGCAGCAGGAGCGTTACGGCGCTGCCGCGCAAATTTTAAAATTTCACCTGATTATTTTTTCTTTTAGGTTTTCGGACTTGCGCTTCATTTCCCCCTCACTTGCACCGTAATTCGTGCCCCTCACCACCGTTTGCCGGGCTGGTTCCGGGGTGGCAGACATCTTGGGTTGGGGTGTGAGGATCGGGCTGACAGCGCTTACTGCGCATGCGCCAGCGGGGGAACGTGCATTTAAGGCGAGTCCCCGCCTTCCCTCCCCCCTGACAAGGAGCGTTTGCAGCAGGAGCGTTACGGCGCTGCCGCGCAAATTTTAAAATTTCACCTGATTATTTTTTCTTTTAGGTTTTCGGACTTGCGCTTCATTTCCCCCTCACTTGCACTGTAATTCGTGCCCCTCACCGCCGTTTGGCGGGCTGGTTCCGGGGTGGCAGACATCTTGGGTTGGGGTGTGAGGATCGGGCTGACAGCGCTTACTGCGCATGCGCCAGCGGGGGAACGTGCATTTAATGCTCCTCCCCTAGCGCAGCGGGATCGCGCAGCGGGCGTGTCCTCGCGTGGCCGGAGTCGTGCCAGAGTCCTGCCCGTCTGCACCCGTCTGCGCCCGTCTGCGCCCGTCTGCGCTAAGGCCGTGCGGGTCGTGGCGGACTCTGGCTCGGGTGCGTGAGAGTTGAACATCGTGTCTGCTGCCATGCTGACATACACCAGGGAAAGTTTGATGTTTATCAATCAGGTGAGTCGCTGCTGTGCGCACCCGCCTATCCATCCTCTCCGTGGCCCATACCATTGCCCATGTAACGGCCTGATACTTGGCCCCCCAAAGCCGCTTCTTCGGAAATTTCACTCGGTTGTCCAACGTAGCAGGGTGTCTTCTCCCGCTTTGCGGATTATGAACTTGAATGTGAGGTCGATCCTGAAACATCAACAAAATCTGTATGATCTCATTGAGGGTGAAGCTCCGGACATTATGGCTTTAACTGAAACATGGCTTCAGGAAGCTGATACTGCCATTCTCAATCTGGCATGCCCCTCTGGCTATTCGATGTGCACCTTGAATAGAGCTTCTAGAGAAGGGGGAATAGCGCTGATAGTTAGGTCTTGTTTTCCCTGTGTGTGGAATAGCATTAAGATCGCTGGCTGTGAAAGTGCCTCGTTCAAAGTTTCTGTCAACCCTGAGTTTACACTGTCTGGGATGGTGGTATATCGTCCGCCTGGCAGTGATGTGTCGTTTAGAAATGCTTTTGTGGATACTGTCGGCACTCTGACCACTGACTGCGCCAATTTTTCTATACTGGGCGATTTAAATCTGCACTTCGACACACTGTCCAGTTTGACAGCTCGTGCCATCTCTTTGGATCTAGAGGCTTTTCAACTATTCCAGCTGGTCTCACAGCCTACGCATATCGGGGGACATACTTTGGACCCTTTCTTTACCAACTTGACTGAGGCCAAAGTTAATGCAGTTACACCAGTAGAATGGTCTGACCATTTTCTGGTGTCTATTCAGTGTCCCGTATCAGTGACCTTTCCCATTTCTTCAGCCAGACGGGTACTTAGGAGATCTTGGAACAAACTCAGGCTGGAAGACTTTCACCATTTTCTGTTGGTGGAACCCTTGGGCACATCGGACAATGTGGATGAAGGGTACGATCTCTTTTGCTCTTGGCTTACTAGGGCGCTGGACGCTCTGATACCTATTGTATCAATTAAAATCAACCCCCGTGAGTCTAGTCCCTGGTATGGCGGGGCCTTACGCGCTTTGAAGGGGGCCTGTAGACGGGCGGAGAGGGCATGGCGGAAGACCTATGGGGCTGTCTTAAAAGCCGCATATGCTGCTTCGGTTAAGCTCTATCACCGGGCCATATGTCGGGCTCGTGCGGCCTTCTATGCTGAAGAATTTCGGAACAGCACCAACCCGTCGAAGGCCATCTTCAAAGCAGTTAAAGATCTTATGGCCAAACAAACTATCCCTTTAGCCGAGAGCTCGGTCTCCCATTGTGAAGCCCTAGCCTCTTATTTTCTGGGAAAGGTCCAAGCAATCTATCGGACCTTCCCTAGTATTGGGGCTCCGCTGGAAATTTCCATCGAGACATTACGTCAGTTCACCCTGCCCTCATTTCCCCCCCTCACCTCTGATGGGTTTGACAAACTTGCTTTGCAAGTTAAATCAGGATCTCCATCTGATCCGGTAAAGCCTGCTCTCTTTCGAGACCAGACCTTTCTGGGGCGCCCTGCGGTGCGCTCCCTTGTCAACCTCTCCCTGGAGTCGGGGGTAGTTCCAACTAAATGGAAGCAGGCGGTAGTGTCTCCGATTATTAAAAAACCCTCCCTAGACCCGTCTAAGCCTGAAAGTTTTCGCCCCATCTCGCTGCTACCGTGGCCGGCAAAGTTGACAGAGGCCCATGTCAATCTGGCCCTGTCGGAACATCTAGCCCGGACCAATGCCCTTGATCCCACACAGAACGGTTTTCGTGCTGGTCACAGCACGGAGACCGCTCTCCTCACAATGGTGGAACATCTGCGTGCTAGGTTGGATGCGGGTCAGACGGCGGCGCTGATATTGTTAGATCTTAGCGCCGCCTTCGACACTGTATCTCATGGCATCCTCCTGCATCGGCTAGAGGAGATTGGTGTCCGGGGTCTGGCGTTGCAGTGGTTCCGCTCCTTCCTGGACAATCGTTCCTTCTGTGTGGCCATTCCTCCCTTCTCGTCCAGTTTTCAGCCTCTGGCCATGGGGGTTCCGCAAGGGTCTTCGCTAAGTCCCACGTTGTTCAACCTTTACGTGAGACCGCTGGCTGATGTCGCGAGGCAGTGGGGCCTTACTTTGGTCTCATATGCCGATGACACTCAGCTGGCGGTTACTCTTAGCGGAGATGTCCAGCTAGACGCCCCTAGGTTTCAGTCCGGACTGAAGGCGGTGGCTTGCTGGTTGACAGAAAACTGTCTCCAGCTTAATGCCACAAAAACAGAGGTGATGGTTGTTGGGAAGGGAGTGGAGCTTTGGGGTGATCAGTGGTGGCATTCTGAGCTGGGCCCCACTCCGACCCCTGTGTCGGAGGTGAAAAATCTGGGGGTCTGGTTGGACGCTGGCCTTACTTTCACAGGACATACTAAAAAAACGGCAGCCTGTTGTTTTGGCCTATTAAGAGGTCTTAGACCAGTCCTCAAATACTTTGATGCCCCTACCAGACAGCTTGTAGTCCAGGCTACTATCATCTCTCGCCTGGACTACGCTAGCTCTCTTCTGGTTGGGGCGAATCAGGCTGAGTTAACTCGCCTACAGCGGGTTCAAAATGCTGCGGCTAGAGCCATTGTCGGCCTGCCCAGATTTTGCCCGGTGGCGAATGTCCTTCGTTCCTTGCATTGGCTCCCTGTAAGGAAGCGTATTCTTTTCAAGGTCCTCTGCTTGGCTTTTAAGATACTAAGAGGTATTGGCCCTGAAATCTTGTCCAATCTTATCTCCTTCTATGTTCCCACTCGTAGCCTCCGATCTCAGGGCCAGGCCCTTGTTGTGGTCCCCAGATTTAGACTCTGTCGGATGGGGGGTCGTTCCTTCAGCGTGAAAGCTGCTCTAATTTGGAACACCCTCCCAGTTGAAATCCGACAGTTAGACGATCTGCTTTCTTTCCGTAGAGCGATTAAGACTTTTTTGTTTTAGCTGTCTATCTTGGGCGTCTTTGTTTTGCTGTGTTGTGTTCCTCCTTGTCTTTGCGCCGGGACGCTCCTTGGCTGGAGTAGCTGTGCGCATAATAAATCAACTTAACATAACATAACATAACCCTGTCTGGGTCCCCCCCCAGACCCAAAACAGGAAGTAAAAAGCCTGGGAGTATGGATCGAAGCTGATCTCTCGTTCACCACGCAGGCCAAAAAAGTAGCCGGTACCTGCTTCGGACTACTGAAATCTATGAGAAAGATCCTGCCCCTACTTCCACCCACATCCCAAAGACTTCTCATCCAAGACCTCATACTCTCTAGGCTCGACTATAGTAACGCAATCTACCTGGGTACACCTGAAGCAACTCTAAATAAACTTCAGAAAATCCAAAATGCGGCGGCCCGGATCCTCACTAACACCCCGGCCAGAGCTTCAGCCAAACCTGCCCTGAAGCTCCTTCACTGGCTCCCAGTGAGGGAACGAGTGATTTTCAAAGTCCTATGCCTGGCGCATAAGCTACTGCAGAATCAAGGCCCTCCGATTCTTAGAAAATTCATAAAATCTTACAAAGCACCAAGATCCCTTCGATCGGATAAGGAGTCCCTTATCATCATGCCTAGATTCAAGAAAGCCCGCTCGGGTGGAAGACGCTTCTTGGTCCACACTGCTCGCCTCTGGAACGCTCTCCCCCGAGACCTGAGAAAAGAACCCAACTACCTACGTTTCAGGAAACGGCTCAAAGCTCACCTGTTCCCTTAATTTTAATTTTCCTCCTTCTGATACCTGCCGTCCCCCCCTCTCAGCCGCCCAACCCACAGAGGTAGGGATCTCTAGCGCTGGGATACCTCAGGGTGACTACGCGCTCTATAAAATGTTTTAATAATAATAATAATAATAATTGGGGGGATATTTACAGCAAAATCTCGGAAGCGCGGTGTTTCACCAAAATGGGTAACGCTGCACCTTCACATTTTTAAAACAGAAGGATGGGCCCTATTTACACAAAAATATGGCACACCCCTGTGTTTCCCGTATCGCTGCTGCTAATAAAGCTGCCTCGCGCCAGCGCAGACACCCTTGCACCATGTTGCAAGGGTTCCTACGCTGCAGGGGTGATTGTTTATGTGGAGGAAAGCACACCTTTCTGCACATAAACAATCTTGAAAGGCGATTTGCTTTTCTATGTGTGCCGCAGAATGTAGCACATTTGGAAAAAGCAAAAAACGAGGATAAAGCAATAATTTCTCCTCGTATCGCCAGTCTAAGACCAGGTATTCCCTGGTCTTAGTTTTTAGTGCTGGCCCAGCCTTGTAAACAGGGGGCAGCGTCAAAAAGCAATGGGCAAGAGGCCTTATTTACAAGGCGGCATTAAGCCCCTTTGTAAATAGGGAGAAGGGGATATCACCATCAGAACGTCGCTAAAAGTGACATTCTGGTGACGATATCCCCTTGTAAATATGCCACTTGGTCCCATGATATTGTGGTAACATATTCTGTCCTGTCAATATTTGGGATCTGATAATCCCTAGTACAATCCAACAGACGTCATGGACTGATTCTTATTCAACACATTGTAGAGCACTTTGCCTTTGTTGTAGACTGATCAAGGAACATTTCATAAAACAAAAAAAAACATCATGACGAATTTTCAAGAAAGAGCAGCCTTTCCACTCACTTCATTTCCAATGATATCGATTTTATGCTGCACTTGCGGGACCCATTGGCGGATGATGGCGAAGAGCTCTGGGACCGTGGTCTTGGGGTCATACAAAATTTCTTGGCAGGCAGGGTCGTTTGGGTCGAAGAATGTGAATGCTGAAAATATGGAACAGCATGACATCATCAGTGGGGACACGTATGGAATTATTAAGAAACATACCTGAGAAAGCAAAGGCAATTTAAGGACTTGACCACCAAGAGAAAGGTGTTCCACCACTGCATTCCTGCCTGGTTTTATCCATGAGATTGACGTACGTGAGACTTATGTATGTCTGACTGAAGTATGTCAGAGAGGAGTCTGATCAAAACAAGGTCCAATGCAATTACATTTGCAGCTGCTCCGGATTCCCTTATGTTTGCATGCCATGCCTACAATCTTGTGAAAATGGTATTAAATCTCTTTGTTTTTGCTGGACTGAAAGGGTGTAGGGGCTAGCAAGAAGAAAGAGCAAGGCACATGGCATTATGTTCCTCTATCAAGAGCTTATATGAATTTATCATTTTAAAATTTGAAAATTGTATCTGCATTATGAAACACCCATTGGGCTGAAAGGGCTTTAACTGTTGTGTATCTTAGCCAGTAGCTTCCAAGACGCACACTATTCTTCAGCTAATGAAAACTGGGCTCTGGTGGAGAACAAAGTGTTTCCTAGATTATCCAGCAGTTGAGGTGCATAAAAAAATACTCGAACTCTGATCCTGAATACAATGTAGGTGATGTGGCTAAAAAAGAACAAAATATTCTGCAACTTTTTTGCTGTCTTTCACTCTTTCACCTTCAGGTAAATATAAAATAAACGCACACAGCTTAAATGAAAAAAAAAGTTAAAATAATCGGTGGAAAATATCTTCTTTTATGTTGTTTGTGAAAGCTCAGTTGGTTATTGTTGTGTGTGTGTGCACGCATATGTGCGTGTGTGTGTGCATGAGCGCGTGTGTGTGTGTGAGAGAGAGAGAGAGAGACCAGTCACACAAATGAATCCTGGATGGCGTAGTGGTAGACTATTGCCGTGAGTTTTCCCCCATCAGCACAGGAAGTGACATCACGGGATCTCCCATTATCCACCTACACAGGAAGTGACATCACTGAATTTCCAATCATCCACCTGGACAGCAAGTGGCCTTACTGGTTTTCCCACCAAAACCGTCTTTAAGAGAAGAAGCCAAGCAAGAGAACTTCATTTCCAATCACCCATTAGCACAGGAAATTACATCACAATACCCTGCACTCCTCTCTCCTCGCAGGACCTACTTATTGACAGCTGCAACATGGACGTGCAGCGGAAACACGCAGCAGTCACGTCACTGGTGCACCTAAGGCGCGCCAAAGGCGAGCCCCTCAATGCCCATCCAAGCCTGGCCCGCAAGCAGCACCAGAAGCCCTGGTCCATTCACCACCCAAAAAAACTCTGCAGCACTCCTTAGGACGCTGTACCCCATAAGCAATTCCCCCAAATGCTGTTGTGCCACGCCTCACACCACGGTAGGAACTTTCACCTACATCCATTGCTAGTTTTCCAACAGCCACTCAACCCCACCCCCAAACAGACACTAACAACGCACTCAACACCCCTTCTCAACACACAAGCACAAACAATGCCTACATCCTCACCCTACAACTCAGGCTACAGCAAACCCACACGTCAAGACCCACTCGCATGCATACGATGACCCAGCAAACACACAACCGAAATATGGGGCTTGCTGAGTAGTGACGCTCCTGACATCTTCTTCATCACAGAGATCTGACTCAACCCCTCATTGGCTCTCGACATCGCCACAGCAATCCCAGAAGGCTACACAATTGATCAACAGGACAACCTACCCAAGCCAGGAAGAGAACTGGCTGTCATCTACAAGGAATCCACCATCAAATGCACGACATCCACAGAGAACGCCACTTCATTGATAAAAAATACCTTCACTTCAAGCTGAGAATCTCTGAAAATGTCACCCTGAAAAAATCACTTGCCTACTGACCACCCAGACAACGAGCCACCTTTATCAAACTCATCACCAACTTTGTTGCTCCACTCATCATTGACCCCAGAGCCTACATTCTACTCAGTGACCCCTACTTTCACCTGGAAGACCAAAATGACCCCTGCTCCACAGCACTCCTCAAAAGCTTGAGCAACATCAGACTCGCCCAACTCGTCCCAGAACCAACACACACCACAGGACATATACTGGACTCCATATTCACTACAAATGACAGCATCAAATACAACTCAACCACACCACTCACATGGATCCACAACTCGATCATCCACTTTCCAATCATCACACCTCAAGTCAACACCCTGCCCAGGTTAGGCATTCCAATTCGCAGCTGCACCAAAATCACAGAAGACGACTGGCTCAGTGCTCTCAGCACTGATCAACCTAGCCCCAAAGACAACCTCAACAAGGACATCAACACTGGGTCAAGAACTGTGCAGACTCACTTGCACCCATTAAATGTAACAAGCATATCACAACAAACAAGCAACCAGCTGGCACACAAAAGACCTCAGAGACAGCAAATGACGCTGTAAACAGCAAGAAAAGAAATGGAGAGAAAACCACAACACCACAGACAGAACTGCCTACAAGCCTGCACTCAGACACTATCACCCGCAAATATGAGACACCAAGAACAAATCACTAGTGAACTGCATCGAAGGAAGCTCCGACAGATGCAAGGAGATTTTCTCAATCGTTAAGGATTTCACCTCATCCTTAGCCACTGTCAATAACATCAGTACCTCACAACACCTCTGTGACAACCTATCTAACACCTTTCACAGCAAAATCGCAAACAACTACAGCAAAATCGCAAAAATGTACAGCAAAATCGCAAACATCTACAGCAACTCCGCAAACCAACCCAACCCCAGAGAACTCATTGCTAACCTACCCACCACCAACCAAGACAGCCACCTGACTGGACGGACAACCCTCACTAGAAACGACACAGCGACAATCATCCGGACCATCCACTCAGGGAGCCCAGCGAACCCATGCCCCCACTACATTTACAACCTGGAACATCACCATCAGCACCAACCTGACCCACATCAATACCTCCATCATGTCTGCCACTTTTCCGGATGAATGGAAACTTGCAGAAATCAACACCCTCCACAAGAAGCCCACAGCTGATCTGAATCAACTGAGCAACTTCTGACTCATCTCCCAAATCCCCTATTTAGCCAACGTGATTAAGAAGGCCATCAACAAGCAACTCACAACCCACCTCGAACTTCACCATCTTCTAGACAACACTCAATCAGGATTCAGAAAGAACCACAGCACCAAAACATCACTTACTCCGGCCCCCAAGGACATTCGAAACTTCCTGGGCTGAGGTGAAACACGATCCTCATCATGCTCAACCTCTCTGTGGCCTTCGACACTGTCTCCCATAACACCCTCATCAGAAGCAGGGCCGGACTGGGAACCAAAACCCGCCCTGACAAAGTGCTCGGCCGGACCCCCGGGGGGTTGGGGGTGCGGCCGAGCTCTTTGCCAGGGCCGGTTTTCAGCCAATTTTGTTACAGGGCCGATTTTGCAGTTATGCTGCATAAACGACCCTGTAACAAACACGGGCCCCAGGGGCCCAAAATCGCCCCCAACCCATGCAGCACACCAGGGGATTGCCCGGTGCCCGCTACGGCCAGTCCGGTGCTGATCAGAAGACTCCATTAAATTGGCATGGAAGGATCTGCTTTCAGATGGATCTGTTCCTTACTCACAGGAAGTACCCAAAGGGTGAGACTGACACTCTTCACATCAGAGACCAAGAGATTGAATGAATGAACTGTCATATATAGTGCAACAGCTGCTCCAGCAAGAGCTTCCCTGTGCTAGGTCATAGAGAGAGAGCAAGAGAGACCAATAACAGTGACTTAGACCATTAAGCCAGAGCAATGCTCTTAAAGATCGATATGTGAGTTCACACAGGGATCGTCCCTCAGCCCTACCATTTCAACATGTACTGACACCAACATCATCCGATCACAGGACATCACCGTCATCTCCTTCATCGATGACATCCAACTCATCCTCTCCCTGACGGACAAGACAACCATCATCAGGACCAACCTCACCAACTGCATGACCATGGTAGCAGACTGGATACGAACCAACGGCCTGCAGCTTAACTCTGACAAGATGGAAGCACTGGTCTTTGGCAACAAGACCTCCCCATGGGACTCCACCCGGTGGCCGTCAGAGCTAGCACCAACAGCCACACCCTCAGACTATGCAAGAAATGTAGGAATCATCCTAGGTGACAAGCTCAGCATGACGGCTCAAGTCAACCCAGTGTGCACCTCCTGCTTCCACATCCTATGTATGCTACAAAAGGTCTCCAAATGGTTGCCTCAGAACATCAGATGGACCGTCACGCAAGCATTCATCACCAGCAAGCTGGACTACTACAACACTCTCTATGCTGGAATCTCCAAACCTGGACTGGCAGTAGGAAGCACTGGGCGTTTTCCCAGTGGGCCAGAAGGGTGGGGGCAGTTTTTTGACTGGTGGGGGCCGGTTTTGCAACTCCAACACAGATTCCAAACCATTCAGAGCACCACTGCAAGACTCAATCCTCCCACAATGCACCCACACCACACCGTAACAAACTTTACTGGCTCCCAAATAACAAGCGAAGCCAATTCAAACTTCTCACACACATACATATTAAGCCCTACACACCACAGGGCCAGAATACCTGAGCAGATACATACACTTTTATCAACTCACCAGATACCTATGCTCTGCCTCACACTTACTCGCACACATTCCCAGCATCCACAAAAACAAAATTGGAGGTCACTCATTCTCCTACATCGCAGCCAGGACATGGAACCAACTCCCTCAACCCATCAGAGCCTCCTCCTCACTTCTTGAGTTACGCAAGAAGCTGAAGACCTGTCTCTCCGCATAGACACCTTGGGGACCGCACACCTACACACCTGCCCAAGTGCCTGGATATCTCCTTGGGCGATTACTGCACTATACAAATCAATATAACATAACATGTATTTATAGTGCTTTGAGGTCCAAGTCTGTGACTGAAAGCACTGTAAATATTTTAAAACAGATTTACACACAGAATAAGAAAGTGTGGTGCAAAATATGCACGGTAGCATTTAACGCATTGCAGTGCAGCAGCTAAAGTTGCTCTGTTGCATGGAAGACAGAGAACAGAACACCACCATATCTACAAAACAAATGGTGCTGTTTTCTTTTCTGCCTGTGCTGGCTCCCATTAGGCTGTAATGCACCAATGCAACCTCCTGCATCAAACAGCAAGGGCATGCGTGTGCTGTCAAGCATAGGTTTTGTACTGAAAGGGTATTCTTGCAGTAAAAAATACTATGCTTAGTCATGGTTTAACACTTTTCCCACTTTGCATGTTTGCTGTACAGTGCACCACACATGCAAAGTTGGAAATGTTTGGACAAATAAAAACATTTCTCCAAGTTATAGCCAGCCAAGTCTGCAGTTTGCGCAGGTTGGCATCACTTTTGTTACCAGGCAGAGATTATAAGTAAATCAGTCCCTGCATGTGTTAAAGATATATTTGTAGTAATACACAAGTAGAGCGCAAACCTTTTTTTACATGTTTCCACTGATAGGGCGTTCTCCTGAACACAGATAATAACACCATTACAGTACCTCTCAAAATGAATAAACCTTTGTCATCATGACGCCTCAAGTTACTAAATTAATTAAAGCCAAATACGGACTCCTACGCAGCCTTTAGATTTACTGATTAACTAATTGCCTACATTTATATTTCTTTCAGGTAGCAGCCACCATAGCGAGAAGCCTTGCTTCTTCTTTCGCTATCTGCCTCTCCCTTGGCTTCACCGAATAGGTGACCTCTTTCCTCCCTTTCAGTCAGAAGAACCAGAAGGTCCCCATTATTCATTCTGGAGTGGTAGTTGTTTTTTTGGGGGGGTGGAAATGGGGTTGAAAAAATGTTTGGGAAGGGTTTTCGCGATTGATCCCGCCCTCTCTAACCACTAAGGTCATCCTAAAGCCATCTATTGTTATGGGAAAAGGCTACATTGTAGCCTGAACCACTTTCATGACCCCTACCTAAATATCCGAGAATGCACAGTGGAGCATTATTTGCTCCCACTTCCAGCTAACATTCTCCACTCCTTCCTTCACTCTCACTGGACCCTAATCTTACAACAGCCCCTGTACACTTTTACCATGGACCCTTTTACACTGTCATCACCTGCTTAAGGCAGGTAGTAAATGTGAGCGTTAAACCCCACAGAAAAAGGAATACCATGTGGAACACCACCAAGTAAATCTGGGACGGAACAGTACTTTCCCATCCCGTTGAGTTTAACTCGTAATCGTGCAGTACTGGTGGATTGTTACCTCATTGTACTGGTAGTTACTGATAGGGAGTTTGCACCTCATCAGTACTGTGCAATTTGTAATGAGGGTCATTTAACGCGCCTGGGGATAGATCAACAGGGATGAAAGACATAGGGCCATATCAACAACAACCGGCGATAATTATCGCTAAGCGCACTTAGCGCTAGGATAATTATCGCCGGCTAGCGTTGATTTTTATCGCTGAGATAGCGTGCTATTAGCAACGCTTATCTCAATAGCGATAAAAATCCTCACGCTAAGTGGCTAATGTGAGATTATCGCTGGAAACCCAGCGATAATCTCACGTTAGCTTGTTGATAGGGACAGACAAACTTAGCCATGGTATCCTCCTTCCATAGGATATCGTGGCTAAGTCAGAAAAATACCAGACGTAAAAAAGCAGCGTTAACCGCGGTTAGCGCTGCTTTTTTTGTCTCTAACAGGGTTAGCGATATTCTTGATAATAGGAGAAATGTCGCTTAGCGACATTTCTCCTATTATTTTACTCTGGAACGCCCCCTTTGCATCTCATTAGAGATGCAAGGGGAAGCGTAGAGTAAAAGGGTGCTAACATGCAAATTTGCATGTTAGCACCCTGTTGTTGATAGGGTGCTAGTTTTATCTCTGCTTTTTTGGCTTTTAAAGACAAAAAAGCAGAGATAAAGCCCTTGTTGATATGCCCCAGAGTTACCATATTGCACCAATTTACAAATACACAGGAAGGTACTTCACAACACTTGAATTTCATTAAAAGACATAAAGAACAAAATGTCATCGAATGGATCTTAAATAAAAACCTTCCTGTGATTCTGGGCTGCTGAAAGCTTGTGTTGTTAAAGCTGCTATCATGATCAGTTCTAGAGTGAACTACTAGTGCTTGCTACGATGGTCTTCCTAAGTCAGCTATTTACTAGCTTCAAGGCTTTTAGAATATTGCAGCATAACTTGTCATGAATATTATTTCCGAGGCTTGCCATAACCTGCATTGGTTGGCAGTTTCTAGAAGGATCCTTTAAGTTTAAGTCATCCCTTCATTTTGGCTCTTCCCTCCCGCTATCGGCCCCCTGGTGGGTAGATGGGGATGTTCCTTCTCTTTTGTTGCTTCCTTTATTTGGAATGCACTCAGTATCAGCCTGCACAAAATAGATGACCCTTCTATGTTTAGGAAGGCTCTTAAAAGTAATCTATTCTATTGATTATCTTTGTATCTTTTCTGATGTTGTTAGTTTATCGCCAAGATGCCTTACGGCGTTTGCTGCATTTTATAAGTAACAACTCAGCTCAGCTCATATCTTGCATGTATAGATTTTCAATATATTTAGAGGGTGTCATCAGACATTAAACGCAGGACTGGGGGATGTTTTTAGAAGGAATAGAGCAGAAATAGTAGGTTGTGGCTCTTGTTCTTTGAAGATGTAGCATGTAAACTGAGGGATAGCTTAGGTGACTGATGCCTGATATACGGGTAGTCTGAGAGACAGCTCAGCTATGTGAAGCCTGAACATATAATTTATGTCTAACCACAGGTATATCTCTACTACCTAAAGCTCACACCTATATGATCAGTTTCTCATAGTGCATTGTAAGGCAGATATAGAATTGGTTTTAATGTATGTATTGTGGTTTTCTTCATGATGTTGTTTATGCAGAGGAAGTACACCAGCATTTCCCTTGTGTAGGCGTTTCATCGCTGTGTTTTGCCTGTTCAAACTAGCATGATACGGCAGAAAAATGCTTATGAAATCTAAGCCTGTGTCTGTCAAAAACATCATAACTCTGATAATGGGTATAATAGGTTACCAATGCAAAAGCAGTGCACAATGAAAACACTACTTTGTACACTACTTATTCCAGTGTTACAATGACAAACTAGTTACCATGTTGTGGTCAATAAAAGGTTGTCCCTTCCACTACCCAGGCCCTGTTAATTGCTATAATTAGTATAGACATTTAGGAACAACCATTGTAGAGAATATAGTCATTCTTTTCAAATGAAGTTTGGAGAAATGAGTAACAAATGTTGCATTTTATAATGCACTTTGCCCCTGTAGTATTTAAAATCAACATTGATATTTTACTGGATTTCACACGCTATGTGCTGGGGCTTCAGAACAAAATTGAAAGAATGGTTGTTGCAGCATATGCTATTAAGTGGCACTATGGAGTGGATTCTTTGCAGGATCTTTTACACCAGCCACACATTCAATGTGCTATGGAGCTTGAAGGAATATTTCTGCCTTTTGCATGCTAGACTGCTATTTGTTGAAAAGGTATTTCAAGGCAAACTACATTTTTTTCCAGTTCTTTAGTCCTGGTGGTTTCCTCCATGGAAGTAGCTCAGTCATCTCATATGAGAACTACTCAATCTGTATTGCTAACAACAACAATTCTGTTTTGATTTAGAATATTGCAGATTGCTGGTCGAGTAATGAACAGGTGGTAATGGAATGGCACTCAATTAGTCAATATGAGGTGGAACAGAAGATGCATTAGGAATCAAACCTGAGACTTGCCAGTTACAAATCCCAAAAAAGCGTGTTAACCCACTAAGCTCTATATTCTGATGCCTGTGCAAGTGTGCGGTTTCAATAAAGCTTATGCACCTATTAGCAGTTAGCAGTCAGGCCTCATCGTCTTTCTGAAGATGGAATTAAAAAGATTTCATGAGTGTGTTATTTAACAGAAGAAATGTTTTGAAGAATTAGCAAGAAAGGGTAGTCATCTTAAAAATAACTTTGCAAAAACTGGTTCCAAATTGCCTTGGATGGAAATCTGAGAAGCTGATTTTTGGTTGTTAAATAACTTATTCCTCTTATTAAAGATTTGTATCAGTAGCCTATAAACATTCTCAAATCCACCAAAACCTGTCAGACTCATATGCGGGTTGACCAATATGTTTCATATGCAAAATGTATCATTCTATTTTCTTGTACTGGCTCCAAGAATGGCTGTGCCCCATTGTTTGAGGTCTTAGCCCTGCCTTCACATTGGTAGACCTGTTAGCCCCCCCCAGCCCCTGAAGTTCAGGTCTAGTTCCACTCCTAATTTATTTCTATTCTATTACATTACATTATATTTGCAAATGGAAACGGTAGTCGCTCAAGTAGAAGTGAGCAATGGCTCATGTGGTTAGGAAGTGCTCTGATGTGCAGATACCCTTCAATATGAGTATGACACACCCACCATTCACCAACTACAAAGAACACTTGCAGCCCCTTCTGTGGGCCGCCACTTATTTCAACAAAACTTTACCAGCCATTTTCAAAACATCTCAACTCATTGTCATCAAAACTCATATATATTCTATGGTTATAGTTAGGTCATAAAAAATGCCTTTTTTGTTCTGCTAATAAATTTGGTGGGATGTATGACGTTACAACGCACACTATTACAACGCATGCACTTACAACGCATTTTTTACAACGCATAATCCATTACAACGCATGACATTACAACGCATGACACTACAACGCATTTTTAAAAAATACCTTTACAACGCACTACCATTACAACGCATACTACCTTTACAACGCATACCATTACAACGCATAATATTAAATTACATTTAAGGTAAGTATTAGATAGTATAGGGGTAAAAATTACTATTCTAACTCCAGGGGGTGCAACAGTAGGGTAAATGTTGGATAGTGTAGGGGTAAAAATTACTATTCTAACTCCAGGGGGTGCAACAGTAGGGTAAGTGTTGGATAGTGTAGGGGTAAAAATTACTATTCTAACTCCAGGGGGTGCAACAGTAGGGTAAGTGTTGGATAGTGTAGGGGTAAAAATTACTATTCTAACTCCAGGGGGTGCAACAGTAGGGAAAGTGTTGGATAGTATAGGGGTAAAAATTACTATTCTAACTCCAGGGGGTGCAACAGTAGGGTAAGTGTTGGATAGTATAGGGGTAAAAATTACTATTCTAACTCCAGGGGGTGCAACAGTATGGTAAGTGTTGGATAGTATAGGGGTAAAAATTACTATTCTAACTCCAGGGGGTGCATCAGTAGGGTAAGTGTTGGATAGTATAGGGGTAAAAATTACTATTCTAACTCCAGGGGGTGCATCAGTAGGGTAAGTGTTGGATAGTATAGGGGTAAAAATTACTATTCTAACTCCAGGGGGTGCATCAGTAGGGTAAGTGTTGGATAGTATAGGGGTAAAAATTACTATTTTAACTCCAGGGGGTGCATCAGTAGGGTAAGTGTTGGATAGTATAGGGGTAAAAATTACTATTCTAACTCCAGGGGGTGCATCAGTAGGGTAAGTGTTGGATAGTATAGGGGTAAAAATTACTATTCTAACTCCAGGGGGTGCATCCGTAGGGTAAGTGTTGGATAGTATAGGGGTAAAAATTACTATTCTAACTCCAGGGGGTGCATCAGTAGGGTAAGTGTTGGATAGTATAGGGGTAAAAATTACTATTCTAACTCCAGGGGGTGCATCAGTAGGGTAAGTGTTGGATAGTATAGGGGTAAAAATTACTATTCTAACTCCAGGGGGTGCATCAGTAGGGTAAGTGTTGGATAGTATAGGGGTAAAAATTACTATTCTAACTCCAGGGGGTGCATCAGTAGGGTAAGTGTTGGATAGTATAGGGGTAAAAATTACTATTCTAACTCCAGGGGGTGCATCAGTAGGGTAAGTGTTGGATAGTATAGTGTAATATTATGCGTTGTAATGGTATGCGTTGTAATGGTAGTATGCGTTGTAATGGAATGCGTTGTAAAGGTAGTTTTTAAAAATGCGTTGTAGTGTCATACGTTGTAATATCATGCGTTGTAATGGATTATGCGTTGTAAAAAATGCGTTGTAATGGTAGTGCGTTGTAAAAGTTGCGTTGTAAAGGTTGTTCCCCAATTTGGTGCCATTTGACAAACCTTCATGAAACTTTCCCAAAAGATGCTTTTTTTTGCCTAGTTTGTGCATGGAAAGGTTGAGGGTGATCCGTCAAGTGGGGCCCAGAAAAAGGGGGGGGTCCCAAAACGCAAAATCCCCATACATTTTCCATAGACGTATTTGGGAAGCGTTATGCAAAAACTGTTGAACGGAATTACATCCAATTTGTCAGGAAGCTATATCTTGGTCCAGAAAGTGTGATTGTTGTGATTTGGGATAAATCCATTCTGCAGCTTTTGAGATATTTGGTCTAAAAAATATCTGTAAATCTGGACAGGTGGGTCCGTGGGACTCTTGCAAGAGTCCCTCATACCCAATTTTAAAAATATAGTGTTCTGATTGGCCCAGGGGGGTTTTTTACCCTTGGGCCAATTCGCTCCTATAGGAGACAAGCTCCAGAGGGAGGGAGTGCTCTGATCTGCTGCCTGCAACATGAAGAAAAATGTTGCAGGCATCTATTATAGGACTCTGGGACCGGGGCTCTTTTTATTTTGATTATTTGGGAGGAGGCAAGAGTTGGGCCCTCAGTGGCTCGGGGAGGGTTGAAACTGAAGTTTTAAGGGGAAGGGTGCATGGCCCTCCCCAGAGCCTCTTTTGGGCCTCAGGACCCCATCCCCCGAGGCAAAAATGCTAATAAAAGGGGAGGGTGGCCGCATGCCTCTCTCCCCATGACAATATCAACCGTGAGATCCCCATCCCCCCTGGGCATTATACTCTACAGTGTACCGGGGAGCCCACCCCTGGACACTGTGGTTCCCTTCCAGCACTTTCCTCGGCAGGCAACTCGACTTTACTCCCACCTGGCAGGAGCAGTTAAAAACAGCTTCTCTCATGGGGGGGACAAAGACAGAGAGCCGGCTCGCACCAGCGGCTAGTGTGGGGCTGACTCAGGAGCCAGCTTGGGCCTTGTGGGCCTTGGTGCTCCCCATCGAGGCCCCTAACATAGTGTTTGATGGGAGCCCCAGGTGGAAACAGGGCACACGAGGCACCCCTTGAAAGCAGAACAGGCCCGAGGGAGGGGGTCCCCTGGGCCACCAAAGGCTCGAGGGGCCGTGCACTGCCCCCCTTTTTAAAAAATTAAGTCCCCCGGCGGATTGTGAGACCAGGGCCCATAGGAGTATGGGAACGGGGCATACGAGCCCCTCTTCCCTTTATAATAAAAGATGGCCACAGGGATGGGGTCCTTGGGGCTCCTAGGGGCTTCGGAAAAAGTCTGCGTGCCCCCCTCCCCTTTATAATAAAAGAACGCCCAGGGAGATGGGGTCCACGTCTTCCAAAGTAGCTTGGAAAGGGGGCCACATGTCCCCTCATCTTAATAATGAAAGAAGACCCCAAAGGATGGGGTCTACGGGCCCATAGTGGCATAGGGAGGGGGTAGCGCACATTTTAAACAAACAACACAAATCACCGAAATTCACCAGCTATAGTTATCTCTTATAACTGTGACTCTCTACTTCCCAAGCTCCCTGGTACACAAGAAGAGAGCTGGCCCCAGGTGTTAAGGTCCCTGGGGCTTTCAGAGTCTTGAGGAAGGGCCACGCACCCACCTCCCTTTTTTTGTAAATATTGTCCCTACGAGATGGAGTCACCAGTGTCTGTAAAAGCTCAGGGAGGGGGGCACACCTCCCTCCTTTTTAAAATTAACATGGGGATGGAGTTCCTGGGACCGTCAAAGGCTCAGGGAGGAAAGCTGCATCCCCTCCCTCATTTTTGTATTTCAGAAACATGGGATCGGTCCCTTTCTTTTTCACAGCGAGCCCAAGGCGGTGGGGTCCCAGGGGCTGACATTGGCTCAGAGAGAGGAGCCCCTCACATGTCACCTCCCCAAATAATGTATTAAATTGACCCGCGGTATCTAGCCCACACCGGAGATCATTTGAAAGTAAAAACAATGTCAGTTGCCGTTCTTTTTTTACCGCAATCCATCCATTGCTCCTAGTACAAATTTATAGCCCTACATACCAGTACTGCATACAGCTACAGAAAAAAAACTATTTTGCGATTGCTTATAACTTTGGCCCAGTGTGACAAATCTCCACCAAAATTTCCAAAAACAAAATATATCCACTTTAGGCTAATCTTGGAACAGTCTGTGCTGAGTGGTCAGGAGACTGAGGAAATTATATGTGGGGGTTGTAATAGTTGTTTTGTTTTTGGAATTCCTATAGGGAGCCCAAAGAAAGTAAGAATGGAAATCTTGCTCCAGTAAATCTCTAATGCACCACCTGACACACAGTGACTATGATTGTGTAAAGTGTACTGAGTGTATTGAAGTACCACCATATTCCTTAGTTGTTGCACATCTATTTCAAGATGGCTCAAAAGGAGTGGTTCTTTCATTTTGTATAATACTAATATGAGAATAGTGTTACCATAATCCTTGGGCAGTGGAGCGGGTGCGGCCGGATGAACCATTGGTTTCTTTCTCCTCTCAAGGAGAGCGCTCTGGAACTCTAGAGGCCTGTGTTCATCCTCCGACGGAGGATCAAGCACATCTTCTTTCGTCATGGCTCCAGGAGTCTCCTTCCTACCAGAAATAAAGAATGGAGTGTCAGGCCAAGGATTTGACGTATTAGGAATCAAACAATGCGTGTCCTCCAAGAAAGAAGGTCGTCCATGTATTGTACATGACTGTTCAGAAAAGAATACATTACATATATAATGTCATAGATCATAAACAATTAACTAAACAATTTATGATAACTGCACTAATTCTAACATAGCATGACATAAATCATAAATTTGATGGCTACGAGGAACATGAGGGTATAGCAACAGGAGTAACTCCTAACACCAAACTCATTCACTTTTGAGAGCTAAAATGTGGAAAAAGATCATGCAAAGTAGATGTGCATATGTGTTAGGGTGTCCCTAATTTTCTGGGCCAGTTCCCTTTGGTACCTCGTTATGTGTTTTTTCCAAAATGGTGAACGCAGTCAATTAAAATCCAATATTTGAAAGATTATCTTTGTCATTTTATTGACCCGTAAATCCTATTTCTATACACCAGAAGACATCTTTCAGGGTGTTCACTGTAAATTTAAAATCGCATGTATCACAATTACATGGAATAAGTGTCATAAATATGTTGATTCAATCTTATTCACACCAATCTCTAATATAATAAGTGCATAATTACTTATTGCATGGAAAAATCATATTTGTCATGCCTGATTAATTACAGATCTCTAGAAAATGCTGTGGGTGAAATGTCTGCTCTGGTCATACTGACCAATCAGATTTCATTATTTATTCAGTGTAATAATACACAAACAAAATTCATCCATACCAATTTTCGTCTCACCGGGGAAGTAGTGTTAATGTTTCGGGCTCTCTCCAAGTTATGAGTCGCCTTCATCAGGACCATGCATTATTAAAGTACTCTTATTCAATATGTTGATGCGCCAATAACCATAAGAATTGTCAACAAAACATCTACTCAAGTTCCCAATTATAAACAGCCTTTATACATCTCAACTTCTGTGATTCGAATCATATATATGAATTAGTTAATCAAACAGGCATCCACGCAGGTTCCCACGACCAGATCCAATTATCTACCTCCCTCTTTTGAAAGTGTGATCCCTTCTCAAACTATTGTCGCTATCACCTCATTTATCATGTGTACATACCTAAAGTCTCCTGCTTGACTAACTAGCCAATGGAGGAACAGAGGCACATAGGATCCCCTGTTCAACCCGTCATTTAATGGAAGCCATGAAAAGAGAAAAGGATCATCTGTGGCTAACAGAGAGAGAAGATTACTAGAATGTGAATGCACCAGTGGATGAGGAGAAGAGACTAGGGGGCTTATTTATGAGCCCCTTGGGCCGCTGGTGCGTCACGTTGCGTGACGCACCGGCGGCGCAACCTGCTGCATGAAATTTAGAAGCACACGTAAAGCCACTCTTCGAGGCTTTACAATGTCCTCGTAAATATTGCCCAATTTCACGCAACACGTTGTGTGTTAGGGGTGTGACATGAGTGTTGCTGTGGGTGTTCCCACGCAACACCCATGTCCGCTGATGCATTTCCAGATTTACGAGAATTCGTGAATCTGGAAATGTGTCAGAATGCTACGCCACCCCCAGGGGTGGTGTAGCAAGGCGCAACGAGGAGCAATGTTTTCATTTCTCCTCGTTTTTTCCTCTTTGAATGCATGCTGCATTCTACAGCATGCATTGGAAGAGGAAATCACCTCAAGTGATTGTTTTTGAGCAGGAAGGTGCCCCTTCCTGCAAAAAAACAATCTCCCCACGACGCAGGCATCCTTGGACCATGGTGCAAGGGTGCCTGCGCCGGCGCATGGCAGCAGTTTGTGCGCCATGAGATTCGACATGCTGCTGTAAATATGTCGCATCCCTGTGGCTCGAAACTAACGCAGTGAGATGCAGCAAAATTACCTGCTGCACCGTGCTGCATTAATTTCTCATAAATAAGCCCCTAGAAGTGAGCAAGATAGAGATGCAAAGAGGAGAAATGAAAATGAAATGGAACGATGGGGGAATAGAGCAATACAAAATGGAACAACAATTGATAATAGTTGTAGACGATGGAAGAAAGCTAAAAAGCAGGTTACATAAATTGGCCTAAGTGCAGCAGAGAAAGAAGCTAAGTCAAGAAGAAGCGGGAATAAAATCCAGGAGCAAGAGCAATGCAAGAACCATCCAGAGTCACGAGAGACAGTACTAAATGGAATAAATGAGAGGAACCAAAAACAGTGGAAGATGGAATAACTGTAAAAAGGGGTAGAACCCCCAATCCTCCCCAGGTTTTGTAGCCACTCTACTGAACACCCGAATGCAGCTCTAACTTAAGTCCTCACAGTGATCAGTTCTTATCTGTACTGAGTTCCATTGAATACTGCTGCACCCATGTGGCCACTTTTGGCTGACAAACTGATAAGCTCATTCCTCACAGTAGCATGCCTGGAAGTTGCTTACTGAGCTGCTTATCAGCGCCACAGTTATCACACTACAGGGACAGCTCTGTCTGATTTCCTAAGCCTTTTAGCACAAGTGGTAAATACCATAGAGCCCTGTGAGACACAAGGGCCCTGGTTCAGATTATCACTTCAGTTCTGACCATTTTTAAGGCCCTGAAAAGGCATCTTGCACTTCTGCACTAATTGTATTCCTACTTGCCATGGATAGCAATAGTGTTCGGCGTATTTGGCCCATAATCCTAAATCCTAACTCATGTGTTACAATGGGTTTATGTTCTTCTAGAGAAAAGTGGTTTCCATCAAATACTTATGTATATTCAGCCTTATGTGTATTTCACCCAATTTGGAATCAACGTTTTGGAAACAATCTAGAACCTCCAAACTAGTCATAAATATCGAGCCATGGTTTATGCAGCAAATATTTAATGTGAGAGAAATAAATCAATTTGGTGCAACTCCAAAAATGTAAATAACTTTCAGTCAATGAAGCATTTAGACTAATAATAGACAAATAAGCACCTCAAGACACATGTGTAAACATGAAGTAGATATCAAGGGGCATATTTACAATGAAATGACGCAGAGCTGTGCTCCATGCGATTTTGCTGCGCTGAGCTGCGTAGTTTAAAGAATGCAGGGATGCACGTATTTACAAGAATATGGCGCACCCCTGTGCTCTCCTCTGTGCCGGCGCACAAACAGCAGCCGTGCACCAATACAGGCACCCTTGCACCATGGTGGAAGAGGGCCTGCGTTGCAGGGATGATTGTGTTTGTGCAGGAAGGGACATAAACAATCATTAATGGTGTTATGCTCCTTTTATGTGTGCTTCGAATGCAGCACACATAGATCGAGCAAAAAACGAGGAGAAATAAAAGTATTTCTCCTTGTTGCGCCCTTTTACCACCTCCCCTGGAACGGCGTTAGTTTTTGGCACTGCCTCAGATTTACGAATCCTTGTAAATCTGGGGCAGTGTTAAAAAGCCATGGGTGTTACATGGGAAAACCCACAGCAACACCTCTGACACGCCCCTTTGACGCAGAGTGCTGCATGAAAGAGGGCCATATTTACAAGGCAGTGTAAAGCCATGCAAAGTGGCTTTGTGTGATTTTGAAAATGTGGGCCAGCACACAGCGCCACCGGATCATCATAAAAAGTGCGCTCCGGTGGCGCTAGGGGCTTGTAAATATGCCCCCAAGTTTCTGAGCTCTTGTTGGGTGAACATTTACCATTGAAACATGTTATAGCGATAAAAAACACACAGCAGAGTGTGGCAGCCAACGTGAAGTAAACAAAGTTTTCAGAAAAATAATTTTTACAGTTCTCTGGGGACCTACTGTTATTGTGCCACTGTTAACCCCTTCAGCGCGGCGCGGATTACCGCGCCGTGCTGAAGGTTCGTTGCGCGGGCGGGGCCGTGACGGAGCGGTTCCGTTATGCGCACAGCACGACCGACGCGCATGACGGAACCGCTCCGTCACAAGCAGCGATGAGGTTAATGTACCACTGTGAAATTACAGTGGTCTGCAAAACATAATATCTACCGGGAAGCACTTGGCACTTGCAAAAGAAATAGAACTCTCAGTCCTTGTAGCTATTGTTCAGTGAATTTTTAAGGGGTTCCACTTGGTACATTGTATGCCGAAGGCCGTGAGTTAGCAGTAGTAACTCTTTGGGTGAAAGGTGGGAAATATGGACAGGAGAGTTGACTTAGCTGTATATTTATGAGCCCCTCGGGCCGTCGTAGCATTACTATTTGTGACGCTCCGGCGGCGCAAACCACAAAATCATATTAATGAGGCCACGCTGAGCCACTTTGCATGGCTTTGAATGGCCTCATAGATATGGGATAAGGCAAGGCAGACCAAATCGCTGTGTTGCCTTACCCTGAGCTAGAGAGGCGTTCCATGGGCTTTGCCGTGGGTGTTCCCATGCAACACCCATGGATTTTGATGCTTCCCCAGATTTACAAGACCATGTAAACCTGAGGACGCGCAAACACCTTACGCCTCCTCAGGAGAGGTGCAACGAGGAGAAATAACTTTATTTCTCCTCGTTGTTTCCTCTTTCTATGTTTACTGCATTTTACAGTCCACATAAAAAGAGGGAAAAGTCTCCTAGGATTGTTTTTGTGCAGGAAAGTGCCCCTTCTTGAACAAAAACAATCCTGCCGACAACACAGGCATCCTTGCACCATTGTGCAAGGGTGTCTGTATTGGCGCTAGGCTGCTGAAACGGCACCAGCGCAAAGTGAAAGGGCATTTAGCTCCAACACATGCACCCTTGCACAGTACGTCTAGGATTTATGGATAATAAAATGTGGGCGGCTGGGTCCTGAGTCAGTCTTCTCTTATATGAATGTGGCTGTTAACTGTCCATTACCACATATATGGTTGGATGAAGATGTTTGAAGGATAAACAAGTAATCCGCTGGCATTGGATAATGGATGTTGAAAAATAATTGGATTTGTTACGCCGTGTTAAGAAGAGAGTTAATTCAATTTGTAGAAACATGAGAGAGGCTTTGCAGCAAGCTTGGATTCTCAGTACAGTGGTTCGGTGGTTGCACAGATGGCTGTTATTTGTATGGCTACTGATCATCCATGAGTTTTACTTTCTTTTCATTGCTTTAGCTATTTATTTTTATATGAGGAACTGGAGAAAGGTGGGCTGGCGCTCCCTAATCTCAGGGATTACTACTTCGCTTGCTTTGCTCAGTATATGTCTAGGTTTCAAGCAAAGCCCCACACAGGAATATTTAATCACTTTATGCAGTTGATTTGTCTGGAATATCAGATAGGCAATGTGTCAAAAATTGTGAAATCTGCCAAAAAAGCCCACTATATGTGCATGCTGTGTCTTACAAAAATGCAGGGATTTTTTTTAGAAGATATGCTATTCCTTATATCCATGCTGCAATACCCCTCTCAGAAGTCGCTATAGAATCAGGTATGAAATTGTCATCAGAAATAGTTCAAAGGACGGCAAAAGCAGGGTTCCCAAAAATATCAGACTTTATTTCGAAGAAAAGGTGGCTCACAACTTCCGAAAATCCACAAGCTATGCCCAAACGATTTTTTCCTTTTGGGCTCGCATAGAATAATATATAAGGTCTTAGGTAAATTGGAATTAGGCCTTATAAACCATAGTAAAAAGATTGTTTTTGTATTATTCGAGGACAATAAAGATAAAAATTCTGGGGAGTGGGAAAAACTGCTGGCCCCTATTAAAAGCCCGAATCTTACCCAGAAGGTAATAAAAAAATAGGGGAAATATGAAGGTCTAGAATTAACAGCTAAGATGTGGGATGAAGTTAATAAACTTAACCTTGGTGTGTTAAGAGGGGCCAATTGGCACTGAATGCTATTTTTCAGTAAATGGCTATTATACAGAACCCCCCAATTTCTCTCACAAGTTAACCCTAACTTGCCGAGCATCTGTTTCTGCTGCCTAACCGGTCGGCAGCCCACTGAACTCATATGTTATCGGTCAGTGCCCTCTTGTGCAGGGGTTTTGGAATGAAATATTCATATTCTTGGAGTCTGAATGGCAAGTTAGGCTGGTTCCAAGCATTTGGTTGAAGGCTTGGGATATGACCCGTCTTTCAGCCTAAGCAATAAATGGGTAAAATTTGTTTATATCGCAATGGCGGTGGCCAGATCCTTCATGCTCCAAAAATGGCGATCACACCAGATTCCAACATACATAGGAAACCATTATACACAAACCAGTATTCAATTCCTAAGAGACCCAGATTAGATATTGGAATGGCAGATGACTAATCAAAGTATTCCGCACATTCCATCCCTTGCCCAGAGATTAGGGGGATCCATTGAAATGATGGGCAGTACTGTGCATATCCAACTTCTCTCTGGATTCCGTATAGACACGCAAAAGACAGTATATCTCTGCAGTGCTTGGCTCTGACTCATGTCACCTCAAGACCAACAACTACTCCCAGTTTTCGCATCGATAGCATATATCCTGGCCTTTGGGGAGGGATGGCAAGAAAGGCCAAAGGAAGTGATAGAGCGTCATGTGATTCTGAAATTTGTAGGGGTGCATCATATTCACCGTTAGTCAGCACCCGCATATTAATCGATGTGTGCTAAGAACGCCATAGAAATGTATCATTAGAATCGTTTTAATATAGAGGTGATTAGTTTTCATGTAATGCAATGTGTTAGGATAAACGTGTGCTATGTTAGAGGTACATGTGCAAGTTGCTTGCTCACGTATATGAGACTAATGAACTAATGCTTAGAGTGTGATTTAGTAATGTGTTTAAGTGTAAGGGCCTGATCGCATATACGTAAAGAGAAAGGCCTGTTATTTTTCTTATGTTAGCTAAACGTTGTAGGCCGAAAATGATTTCCCTTGGTAAAGGCTTTGGGTTGCAGGGAGATATAAAATCTTGGAGACGGGAGATGTTTTTCGTTTCCATGTTTCTGTTGCAGGTGCAAGGACATTTAGCTCGTTAGTGAGACTAGGTCTTTGTTTTAGGAGTTAGGATGCTGCGAGAAGCCAACAGGGGAGTACATTGGAATGTGAGGATGATACTTTCAGTGGAAAAGGTGCCTGGGACCTAAGGTCAAGTTAACCGTCGTTGGACGCCATACAAGTTTGTAGGAAAAGTACTGGAAGAAGACCTGGCTGAAGAGGTGTGCCGAAGGGCGTGTCCTATGTTTTTGGGGTTTTGTATTAGGGACAGTGCCCCGTGGGTTGAGCAGTTGAGGTTTAGACGGGAAGCTAGAAAGAGCATCTTAGATCGACCTCTGACTAAGTGAATTTGCTTCTTAGGAAGTCTTCACTTCTGACACCTTTATTCTCCTTGCCTGGGAAGGGAATGTTAAGTAGGGATGTCACCTTAGAGATAGAGTAGGGATAGACTAACGTTTTTCTTTTCTTTCTAGACTAATGACTCCTAATTTGGATATTGGCTTAACCATTGCTTTCTTGATGATCTTAGAATCAGTGATTCTTTTTGTTTTGAGTCGGATGAGAATCTTACGTAGGCTTGCATTTGTATTAGTGCCCATTTACCTTCTCCACCTTGTATTGAGGTGTCTATATGTTCAGTTATTTTTGGTTGTAAAAAAGTCTTATAAATGTTAGATTTGGAGTCAGTGGTCCTTTCCCGATGAAAACTAATTTTGGCGATTATGTGTTGAAAATTGTTTTTCCTCCCCTCTACACTATTTAGCAGATAAAAAGATCCTGGCGACCTGAGAGGATTCTTGAAAATAATCAGGTAGTCAAGAATCCGGCCCCATCAGTAGAATAAATGTGGGAGGGCTTCAATTATTTATTTTATGGTCTGGCTTGACAGCACAGCTGTCACCAGACAATTATGTCTGAATCACCAAGAGAGGGGCTTGGCTCCACTTACATGTTGGGGGCCAGCCGTACATGTTCTGATTGGGCCAGGGGCAACTCCTCCGATATGGCAGAGGAGCAGCGCCCCACTGCTGGAATCAACAGACGCATATAAATTGAAATGATAATAAAGCAGTCAATAAAACTGCTTTGTTATTATTTTATTTTGCTTCAGACCCGCCGCAGAGTCTTGAGGGTGGGTCCATTAGGAGAAGGAGGAGTGGTGGGCTCATGGCACTGCCAATGCACATGTAGGTTTGGCTGGCCTGTTTTAGGAAGGCCAAACTGACATGTGCATTTGGATATCTCCAGGCCATTGCTTGGAGATATCGGCAGGCTCAACAGCACAGGCTTCCAGTCCCTGCTGGAGCGTGGGACCAGCCCACTCTGCCCAATCCCTTCACTTCTCTCATGCTGGGTAATACCAACATGAGAGTAGCGTTTGGATTGGCGCTGGGGACTCTGAGAGCCTGTGTGGACAGTGGCGGATCCTCCGATAAGGCGGAGGAGCATTGCCCCACTGCGCAAAAAGGAAAAATAGAATGACAATAACATATCATTATTGTCATTTTATTTTTCGTATTGCATGCAGCCTGCGTGCAGTTTGGGGGGGGGGTTACTGGCAAGAGCAGGGGAGGAGTGGTTTGCACTTCCAAAGTGCGCATGAACTGTTTGGCCGGCCATCTTGGGCCGACCAAACAGTTCATGCGCACTTTGCATGTTCCTACCAGGCTGCATTACACAGCCTGATGAGGCACATGCACAGACTCCCTGTTCGAGTCTGAACGCTGATCCACGGCGCTCAGACCAATCACAACGCTGAATTGTAGCGTTGTGATTGGCTATGGGGAGCCTGTGTGCCAGGTGCTTCCTGCAGGAAGAAGGAAGACGCAGGGGAGACAGCGGTTGGCGGGCCGTTCTAAGGTAAGTTTTTTTGTTTGTTAATTAATCTCCCCCACCTCACCACCCCCGTCCGGAAGCAGCTGCTACTGTGTGTGGACATCATCTGAAGAGGCAGCTAGGCGGCAGTCGTCAGGCTGCAGGTAAGCTTCTATTTTCCCGCGTCCCCTCCCCACTCCCACCCCCTGCACTGCCCCGCCAATTTCCCCAGCTATTGCCTGCCACTGGTTTGGGCAGAATTTGTGTGCTTCTACAAAAACAGTGCTTGCCTTCCACATAGCTGTAATCATTTTGTTCATTTATCCAGATGCCTAAGCTTCAATTTTCAGAGGTGCACACATGCCACTGTAATCCTATTAAAGTATCTTAAGATAACTAGATAATGTATGGTGTGTTTGTCTGGCAGCAGCACAGACAGAAGGAGGGTAGCCATTAACCTACATGGATTTTCAGGCTTGACTTGACAGTGCAACTGTCACCTAACCTTTTAAGCTGCACAAAAATTATTCTACAGTTCTTTGCTTCCTCACCAATGCATATCCATTGCCCTGCTATCTACTTCTAAAGCTTCACATTACCATACATTCCTTTAAATCCAGACTTACCGGCATTGCCAATGCTTGTTTAAATAAGGGAGAAGGAATCTGATGTAAATTAAGAAATATATATTGTGAGCAATTCCTCATGACTCCTATCCCCCTGCCGAGGTCATCACTGGGAAAGCATAAAGAAGGGAGGTTTCTCATGTGGGGAACATGTACAGCATCAAATGTTAGGTGGTTTCCACTTCTGTGTTTGAGGTGGAATTACAAACAATTCATGCTTGGCTCTCGCTGACCGGACATTAATTTGTGAAAAAATAAGTGCAGGGACCAGAAATGCTTCTTGAGAGCACAATGCGAGCACTGCTGAATGGCGGGTTTGCCAAACATCAACTCTGTTTACTTTTGATTCCACCTCATGCCTTTTACTTGCACCACCCTACACTTCAGTCCTTTTGTCCCACTCTTGTAGGTTATTTTGTATCTCTGCTTTCGCCCTTTGTCACTGTTTTTCTGTCTTTCTCTTCTTCCTTCTTTCTCCCTTTTCTACGTTCCTGTCTTGGTCTCGATCAAAGCCTGATGATGAAAAATGAGTCTTGACCCCAAAACTGACTACTGGTGCCCATCACCTTCAATTACCTGCACAAATTAAACACTTGTGTCCATGAAAAACAGTGACATCTTAGGGAAATGTTAAGTGTAAACAAGCAAGCCTCAAAACGTCTTCAACTGTGGGACTTTAAATTACCATAACATATACAAATTTTAATACTGGTTCACCCCTCTGATGCAGGCTAAACAACACAGCTGGGGGACAGTCCAACCAAGTCACTTTCATTAACGTGATCTTTATTTCTTTCTTTAATTTCTCCTTGGTGAAGATACATAACCATTGCAGGTTTGAGGGCATCCTTTAAACTGACTATATCTGCAACCAATTGAAGGATTTTTGTCTCCTACTTCACGCGGTTATCGCGTGGTTGAACACGTATTGCATTTTGTAAATTTAATCCACTCCTCACTGTGTCTCCATGGGGAGTGCTCATGGCAGCATGCCTATGGGTGCGCTGTGTCCTTAACTTAACCCACAGCAGTGTTTTATTGATTGACTGACAATTCTCAGATCAATAAAGGCCGGCTATAGTGCACTCTACCTGATTTGCACATATTTCTCTGTCTGGTTCTTCAGACACAAATATAGATTATTGCTCAATGCCCTTTTCAAAAGCCTGCTGTGAACAGTTTGTTTCCTTAACCCAATCTGCCAGAACAGACTTAAGAAATTGTGCAAATAGCATATTTTGAGTGTTGCACCACATAGTTATGGACCATATATCAATCAATCAAAGCCATTTATGAGTGCGCAGATGCCTTCATTGAGGCGTCCCGGAGCTAAAAGCGAGACTGAAGAAAAGACCGACCAGCTAATCTACGCCTGACTGACACATTGAAAGAGGAAAATGCCTGTAGTGATTGGTTTCAGAATCACCCCATGACGCAGGCATGCTTGCACCATGGTGCAGGAGTGCCTGCATCGGCGCATGACAGCTGTTTGTGCGCCAGCGCAGGGAGAGCACAGTAATAGGCCATATAATTGTAAATATGTTGCATTCCTGTGCTCTGAAAGTGACTCAGGGCTGCGCAGCCAAATGGCTTGCGGAATGCACTGAGTCACTTTCTCGTAAATCTTCCTCCAAGTTTCTTCATTTCCTGGCTTAACCATACCTTTGATCCATTGTTTCTCTAGATACTCTCTCTCGTTCTCTGCTTTCTGCTTCACTGCTTTTCTTGTTGTGCCCCAACCTCCTGGTACACTCATTATCTTCCAATTTATGGAATTTAGTTCCACTTTCTATCAGGTTAGCCCTTTCACTTGCCAGCTTCAAAAATATAAAGGATCACAATGTGTCACCAGGCAATCAGGCATTGGCGGCTCGCACAGGTAACGCTGTGGGGCGGTGAGGCAGGGCGGGGGCAGGGCTGGGTGGGGGGTAGCGGAGTGTGACATACGACAGGAAAGTCGAGAGTAGGAAAAAATAAATAAAAGCACTTACTTTGCGCTCGCAGCATCGCCGACTCTGTGATGCTGCGAGCGTAAAGTAAGTGCTTTTATTTATTTATTTCCTTACTCTCCACTTTCCCATTGTATGTCTCACTCCACTACCCCTCAACTAGCCCCGCCCCCGCCCCACAGCGTTATCTGTGCGAGCCGCCAATGCAATCAGGACTTGGCTTTTATCAAAGTTGGGTGCCATGGGGCAGATTTATCAATAAGTTGCGATGCCCTTGCGCCACACAAGGAAGAGCAAGGGCAAAACAACTACTAAGTTAGACGTTTCAAGCCATGTAAGGCCACTTTGCATGGCCCTGTGTGGCTTGGTAAATGTAGGTTATCACAACGAAGCACAAATCACTGTGTTTCGTTACTCTGTCCCAGAGAGGCGTTTCATGGGTGGAGCATGGGTGTTCCCAAGCATCCATCCAAAGATGTTGGCACATTCCCAGATTTACCCTTACTGGTAGACCTAAGAATGCGTCAGAATGCTACCCCTCCCCAGGTGAGGCGTAGTTTGAAGAAATATCTTTATTTCCCTTCATTCTTTAACTCTTCCTATGTGTGCTGCCTTCTGCAGCACACATAGAAAGAGCACAATGCCTCAAAGGATTGTTTTTGTGCAGGAATGTGCCCCTTCCTCCACACAAAAACATGGCTGTCTGCAACGCAGGCACCCTTGCACAAGGGTGCATGCGTTGGCGCTAGGCAGCACATTGTCGACAGTGCAAAGAAAGGTCAGAAATGCACCATATGATGTCAAATACAGTGTTTTCCTGCTCTTTCACAGGACGCAGCAAGGTGGCTGGCTGCGCTACATTGTGTTACGTGAAATATTGATGAATCTGTTTCCTAGTGTGTTGTGGACTGTCATGCATGTTTTGTTAAGCACTTTGACTAACAAAGCGCAATAGGTAATCAATGCATAAATGAATAAATAAAGTACGAAGATGTATGTTTGTTATATGTCAGACTCAGGTACTGTGCTTTCTCAACTACCTGAATGCTTATTTGAAGTGACCAATTGGATGTATAAGAGTTAAATCAATTTAAACTTTGACATGATTGATGACAAGATTGTAACTGAGATTATAAGTGACAAAGGGAAAGATAGGAGTTCCTTTGTTTAATGGGGTGGGTCATCCCCATTTGCCGGGGTCCTTAATCTTGAAATCCTATTCTGCTCTAGGATCAACATGGTCTACAAGGTAAATTAGTTCTATAGTCAAAACTAGGTTTAATGAACTAATTATATAGTTGGCGGCATCTCCCAACACCTGACCTTTGTTTGCTTGTCTAAAGCATTCATCGCGACAAGTTGTACATAAAAAAGAGATCAATTTCACATAGTAACAACAGGCTAGGCAACAAATAAGTAATTTAACCCCATCAGCAGTTAAATGCTTTTGGCAAGAGTACAGGCCATATCCCTTACAGTCCAGAACACCTTGATCTATTATCAACAAACAACAACAGAACCACAAAGATACCACTGATGTTAAAGGTCACAAAGCCCAACAGACTCTGGTCAGCGTGAGAGAAGATACAGGATCCAGAATGCATAGTACATAAACATTTCTTACATAATACATTACATAGAGTTTACATATTATGATTTTCAATGTATAAACAATGATCCTAATGTCAATAGTTTGAAATAAAAGCCTCTGGAGGCACATCTGTGTGTGAGCAGATAGTTGAGCATGTGGTTGAGGAGACATGCATAGTGCACCAGTAGAAACTGAATCCATCATTACCAAAATGAGTTAATATCGGGAGGAGCGCACTTTAAACCACAATATGCTCAGAACAGACAGCATAATTAAATGAAGTCTCACTTTGTGAGTAAGAAGATGTGTTTTTTTCATTTTCACATGGTGGTGAGGTGATTTGCATGACAGCATGCAAAGACTTGAGTGCCTTCCATGGTCTGAGTTCCTGAAATGCATAGTGGGACCTGACCTAGAAGTCACAGGCGTCATCTGGAAATGTGAAGTAGAGTCAGATTCGGTGAACAGGGTTTTGAAATGTGGGTTCTTCCTTAAGGGCAAATAGCAACTTGTGAGTGAGGCGTAGGTTGTTGAAGACAAGTAGGGTGCTGATGGAGTGTCCTCAGGACATTCCATGTTACATCCCTTCATACTAGTTTGGTTGAAGAAGGACTGGACAACTTGGAAGCAGATATTAAATGTTTGTGACTTTGGCAACTGTATCCATGGAAACTGAGAGTGCATCCAAACATCTTAAAATAGACGTTCATCAAATCAAATCTTCTAATCTGCTCCTTCTGGCTCAACTTTTGGAAAACACTGGCAATGCAGGTGCACGCCTTTGTTAAGTATGATGGACTGATTATGTACCTTTTTACAGGTAGGTTCTCTCCCCATTGGGACAGTCAGTCATAGACAAAGAGTACTGTTCCAAATTAGGAGGCTGATTATGATGTTGGTTAACCCGCCACCGACAGGCTGTCATTGGAGGGTTCACTGCCATTGTGAGGCCATTTCCTGCCCGCCATATTATAATAGCAGGCGGTACCGTAACGGTCGGAAACTCCGATGGGCTCCTTGAGACCTCCGGTATTGTGGAGGCCTCCCAAACCCTGAAATGGCGGCGGTGCCAACCAGGCACCGCCATAGGGATTACAATGGTCCATTCCCGCCAGTCTTTCCATGGCGCTTCACCCGCCAGGCCCTTTCGTTTGTGGGTGGGGGCACCATCCCCCCAACATCTCCATGCACCATGTGGCAGCAGTGGCGGACGGTGACATTTGAAAGTGGTGTGGCGTAAAATGTTTTGCATACTTCAGCATAGCGAGCGAGCGTAGCGAGCGACCCCGAACAACCTAAGGGGGGTACGGGGGGTTCTCCCCTGAGAAAATTTTGAAAAAAGAGTGGAAAAATGGTGCATTTGCAAGCAAATTTGAGAAAGCAGAAAGGTTAATAAAGCAATGAAGAAAGTGCAGTTATGACAGTAATAAAGAGATCATGTCATATAACATAGGTAGCTGCTTATTCAGTATAACCACAGAGCTTCATAACAGACTTTGAGATATAATGCATTTCTGAGTACCTCACAGGTGTTTTTTATTTAACAAACAACTAAACAGGTGGTCGGAAACTAGCAGCATTGAACATACATATGTTTACTTTTTGTATCTAAACTCAGCACGTCTGTCTTTAAGAGCAGCAAACTTTTCAATTACTTGAACGTTAAAATCAGAGATAGTTTGAACTAACTTGCTCTCTATAGAGAGCATTGCCAAAGCATTCAGTCTTTCCTGACGCATGGTGTTTCTTAGGAATGTCTTAATCCTCTTTAAGGCGGAAAAAGATCGTTCTGCCTCTGCTGTTGTCATAGGAGTGGTTATGACAATTTTAAGTAAAGTCACTGTCTCTGTAAATGTCTTTTCCATATTAAGTTTATGAATTAAAGTCAGCAAAGCCCTGGCATCTCTGGCATTTCGGTACACAGGCATTGAGTACAGTACAGTCAGCTCACTTTTGAGGTCCTCTTGGTTGAGCATGGGATAAGCTTCCACAGCCTCATGCAGAGCATGCTCAGGGAAGGATTCACCATATTTTGCAAAGTTTTGACTTTCCAATAATGCGGCACTCACCAAATGTTTTGTGAAAGCAAAACGTTCTTGTGCATGCACAATTACAATGTCACATATCTCCTTTGCATTTCGGACCAGAGTGGTGACGTTTTTTCTGTGGTTTCCAAAAAGTGTAGCCTCTGGCAGTTTGCTGTCTAAATTGTCAACCTCATTTCTCACTATGCTTATGCGCTCGACAAACATAGCGGTATTTCTTTTCACAGAGACAGTATCGTGCTTGTAACTGATTGTATAAATTTTCGACAGCTGACATTATGTCTTGAAATAAAAACAGAAAGAACTGAAACTCTCTATCTTCTAGTGTTCTAGCAAAGCCACGGGCTTCACTTTGAGTTTTGAAATCAAAGGTTTCATTGACTTCTATATTATGAAAACATTTCACAAGGTCCTCCCTATATTGATATATTAGTTGGACTGTACGTATGTTAAAGTTCCAACGAGTTGAGGATCCCCTTGGAACCCTTTTGTCCACAATCACCTGAAGTGCTTCCGTTCTTTTTGGGGAACGTGAGAAGAATGCTGCCTTGCCTCCTACATCCAGAAAGAAAATTCGTGTCTCGGAGATCTTTGATACTGCCTGCTGCATAATAAGATTAAGTTGGTGGGCGTAACAGTGCACGTAATGAGCATAAGGGTACACATCTCTAATTCTTTTCTGTACTCCACCAAGGCTTCCACTCATTACGGACGCACCATCATAGCTTAGTGCAATAAGTTTTTTTTTTGGTGCACCTCTGGAAAAATGAAGTTCAGTTGACGCAGTATAGCTGCAGTAATGGTTTCTGCAGTTGAGTCTCTTAAATGAGTGAAACCATAGAACCTCTCCACAACATTATTGTCATTGTCCAGGTACCGAAAGACTAATACGGACTGTGTTTGTGTGGCCACATCAGTGGTGTCATCAGCCTGAATAGCCACATAGTCTGTGTTTTGCAACTCTTGGACAATATGGCTTCTCAGAATTTCGAGCATACACTCAAGGAGTTCATTTTGTATAGTTTTAGAGGTGCCCTTAAAGACTGTAGCAGTTGCTAAATGTACTTCCATTTCTTTGTCTATGCTTGCTATTAAATCCACAAGGCCTTTGAATATTCCTGGATTTGTGGAATCTTCTGATTCATCATGGCCTCGCAATGCCAGTTCGAAAGCACCACAGAAACGAATGCAATCAATTATTTTTGATAGTATGTGCCTATTCCTATCAACTGTTTCATTGTGTTTCTGTATTGTTTGGTGGTATGCACTGTTTATGTGCTGCTCAATCGGTGTGTCTCCCAACATTCCCAGTCTTGTCACGTTTTCCATATGCTTTCTTGTGTGTGCATGCTTCTTGATTTTTTCAGACAGATGCTTCAAGTCTATCACTCCTTCTCTTGTCCATGGAAAATCACCATTAAACAGCAAGCAGGGGAAGCAGAACAGTTTGTTTCTTGACGGACACCCTGTAAGCCATTCAGCTTTTGTGTACCAGGTGTTTGAGAATGTACGTGTGTAAGATTTTCCTCTGTCCTGGGTAACTTGTTGTAGTTGTAGGTCTGGCCGATCAGGTCCTAATCTCTTTATCTGTAGTTTCTCTTCTAGTTGCCGTGCATGGAATGACCGTGTAATTAATTGTTGTACCGTATTCATCATGTCGATGTTGTCCTTACCAATATGAAAGAAGCCTGTCAATAGTCAAAGTACAACGTATAAGATATGGTGCAATAATATCAAATTTCAGTATAAATACATCTATCTTGTGCATTTTCGCAATATATCTCCAACAGCTCCCCTTTGCGCAACAGGACTGCTAAAAATACAGCCTTACCGCTGCTCGCTGCCTCTGTGTGCCATAGTGGTTGCTGAAGGCACTGAAACAGACACTGTTTGAGGGCCTTGAAGAAGGCAAGGAATAGATAATGCCTTTCACAACCGTTATTGCCCAAACCACAGGGCTAAGGCTCAGTATTAGTAAATTCCATCCACTGAGGGTCCGGGAGGGTACAATGTACAGAATGTGCACCCACCCCAACCACCATGTAGAGTGACCACAAACATAGCCCTAACTCCAATCTAAATAAAAATATCATCAGTTTCCTTACCTTTAACACTGGTGTTTGCTGGGTCGTAGCTGGGATGAAAGAGCAGCAAAGGAGGTTGGGGCCTCTTGTTCTTTGTCCAAAAACTGCCCAAAAATTAGGTAAAGGTTCCAGTTGCAACTTGTCAGGCTTTACCAGGTGCTGAAAATAAAAATATAACAATTTATTTTTGAAAGATTAGGGTAATCAAACAAAGACTGGGGGAAAAAAACATAACGCTACAATTTTTACCTTGCAGTTTGCATGCAGCTCTTAGATGAGAGTTAATAGCTCACTGTTGTATGTTAGGAGTTTTACTTACACACTGCAATTAACAAAATGATCTCTCTGACAAATGCAGTGACTCACTGACCTCATGTGCATTTTGTGACCTGCATCAGGTACATGAACTCTCCTGAAGCCTAATGCTAACACTGGGGGTTTCCAGCTCAGAGGGTGATTAAAGCATTGGTTCGTTCTGTCCACAGGGGCAAAATGAAGTTTCCTGACCCCATTTAGGTGGTCAAACACAGTCGTAATTTCAATGACTATTTGATACAGGCTTATAGATCATCTACAGCTAATCAGACCCTCAATGCCCAATGGGGATTAGGACAGCACACATGTGGTAATTGTGCATCTTGTGACATTTAACAGCAAATTCATAAGTCATGGTTCTCAGTCATGAACGAATTAATTAATACATTGGCAAACATTTATGAATAACTTAATGGAAACGCTACGTGAATGGTTTAATGAACGAATGAGTTATTAAATAAACAGATGAACGAATGAAGTGGCACACATGCATTGAACCCCTCTACAAGGCAGGGCACCCTAATTCTGCTGTGTTGTTCACAACCCCTCTGGCATGTCAGAGCTAGACACTGGTCAGCGTGTTATTTATTTATTTTGCGGTTTTATAGATGGCGTGCTCGAGCCGGTGGGCGAAGCAAACAAGCAAAGAAAGGTGCTGGGTAAACAAGCACCGAGCTCGAGGCATCCTGCACGTGCGCCGCGAGATAAGAGGGCAATAAATCGGCAAAGTGGTGGACAAGGTGAGGCTGGCGCCTTCTACGTTTGAAGCAGCCTCGGCCGTGGTACCAGTAGCGCCTGGAAACGGCTTCAGTGGCACCATGTGAGCATGCCATCCATAAGATGACATTGCAGAGAGGAGAGTTTTCCGTGTATATTATCAGAGCCTCGTAGAAGAGGCGCTCTCAGCTCCCCCCATCCGGAAGCGAGACAGATAGGCAGCGAGGCAGCGACTGGATATTTATTTACCCAGCAGAAATGGCGGCCTTGGAGTTTATTAGTCGCTGCTGCTGCCCGGGGCCGGGCCATACTTTGAGAACCCCTGGACTTTAAGAAGTTTCATTCAAATGGGACATTTAGTTTTGTAAGATCATTGATTGTGATAATCAAGCAGCGGGAAGGAAGGCATTTTTCTGAAAATGGGGGGGCACCGCCGGGCCCTTATTAATGTGACAGAGGGAAGCTGGCCAAGCGAGCGTGGCACGAGGCTGCGGGACAAATAATGACGGCGGAGGAGTAGGCTGTTTCTTTAGTTTACGTGCGTGCATGTTGCAAAGTTGAAAGTGTAGATCTTGAAATACAGTGAATACACACTCGAATTTTCTCTATTAGTATTATTATCACGTTTTACATTGCAAATAATTTGCTTTTTGCCCACTGCATAACGCATCAAGGATTCAAGGCAGAATGGCATAAAAGCTGACCACCAGTATACTCTTATCGTCATGTCAATCAATCACAATAGGAAAAGCTCACGTACTATTGTCGTTCTAGGGCCCGAGTGAGTCAGGAGTCCGAGTCACAATGCAATATTGTAAATCTATGCACCCAGATCTTGCCAGATGCTAGCTTACGCCGTCGCCTAGTCCGCCTACACATAAGTTATCTGGATCAGCCATGATTGTGGACGCGAGTCACGCGACCTCGAGGCTCGAACTCTGGAAACTCAACTGGAAAGTGAAACAAACCGCACCAAAGTCAGCAGCGTAGCCGACGGACGGATCACCACATCCTCTCCCCAGTCCCCATTCACGGTCGTCCATGTGCTTAGTGGGGCAATGCCCCAACGCCCCCAATGGACGCACCGCCACTGTGTGGCAGGCACCAAATGTTGCCTGTCACGTAGTGCAGGCAAATGTGAAATGTGCCGTTTCTACCTTGCGACAGGTCAGTGGCGGTGAGTCCATTGGGGGCGTTGGGGCGTTGCCCCACTAAGCACATGGACGACCGTCACAGTCATGCTAACATTATGAAAAAAAATATTTTGAAAATCGATCGCACTGACTCGCACTCTACAGGTGTCAACGGCACGCTCTAGCTCCCGGGACAAGCCCGACTCAATCAGGACGGCGCTGAGGGTGTGGGGGCGGGGCTGCTGCAGTGAGTGACACAGCGCGAAAATAGCGCAGCAGGCCAGCAGCAGCAGTGTGCGCATGTCAATTTTTGGGCTAGTCATTTCTATGACTGGCCCGAACATGCGCACACGCACACAATACCTTGACCTTCCCTCCTCCCCTAGCCACTCAGACAGTGTGGCGAGGCGAGGGACCCTTCATACCGCAGCCCCCGGGTCTCATTATGGGCAGGGAGTAACCCTGCTCTTAGCCAATCCTGTTGCAGTGCGCTGCTAATGCAGCGCCAGGATTGGCTAAGACACCGCAGCCTGCATGGTGCCGCGCGTGGGTGGTGGCAACTGCCCAGTGCCGCACTTGTATGGCCAATCACAGTGTGGCTGGCTTATGTGAAGCCAAGCCATGCAGTAGTGATTGGCCATTGATTTCCCGACCTCTACGCTGATACGCTCGCTGTCGGCACGTGTCGCTCATCCCCGCGCCAGTGCTGCCACATGACTCGAGTCACTCACGGAGTCAGTCACTCACGAGTCGTCGTCGTCAGTCTATATTTGTCTAGTGCTGCACTGCTGCTGGCTGCTAGTGGTAAGTAAGTGGCCGAATGTGAATGAGGACTGGGGAGAGGATGTGGTCCGTCCGTTGGCTACGCTGCTGACTTTGGTGCGGTTTGTTTCACTTTCCATTTTCCAGAGTTCGAGCCTCGAGGTCACGTGACTCGCGTCCACAATCATGGCTGATCCAGTCCAGATAACTTGTTATGTGTAGGGTAGGCGGACTAGGCGACGGCGTAAGCTAGCATCTGGCAAGATGGGTGGCGGTGCATAGATTAAGATTTACAATATTGCATTGTGACCTGACTCACTCGGGCCCTAGAACGACAATAGTACGTGAGCTTTTCCTATTGTGATTGATTGATTGACGTGACGATAATGGTGGTCAGCTTTTTTGCCATTCTGCCTTGAATCCTTGATGCGTTATGCAATGGGCAAAATCGTCGTCGTACCACGGTAGACAGTGACACAGACCTCATGCTGCCGGTGTGTCAGTCTATATTTGAATGTCTAGTGCTGCTAGTGGTAAGAAGTGGCCGAATCATGTGAATGGGGACTGGGGAGAGGATGTGGTGGTCCGTCCGTCGGCTACGCTGCTGACTTTGGTGCGGTTTGTTTCACTTTCCAGTTGAGTTTCCAGAGTTCGAGCCTCGAGGTCGCGTGACTCGCGTCCACAATCATGGCTGATCCAGATAACTTATGTGTAGGCGGACTAGGCGACGGCGTAAGCTAGCATCTGGCAAGATCTGGGTGCATAGATTTACAATATTGCATTGTGACTCGGACTCCTGACTCACTCGGGCTCTAGAACGACAATAGTACGTGAGCTTTTCCTATTGTGATTGATTGACGTGACGATAATAGTATACTGGTGGTCAGCTTTTTTGCCATTCTGCCTTGAATCCTTGATGCGTTATGCAATGGGCAAAAAGCAAATTATTTGTAATGTAAAACATGATAATAATACTAATAGAGAAAATTCGAGTGTGTATTCACTGTATTTCAAGATCTCCACTTTCAACTTTGCAACACGCACGCACGTAAACTAAAGAAACAGCCTACTCCTCCGCCGTCATTAATTGCCCCCCGCAGCCTCGTGCCACGCTCGCTTGGCCAGCTTCCCTCTGTCACATTAATAAGGGCCCGGCGGTGCCCCCTCATTTTCAGAAAAATGCCTTCCTTCCCGCTGCTTGATTATCACAATCAATGATCTTACAAAACTAAATGTCCCATTTGAATGAAACTTCTTAAAGTCCAGGGGTTCTCAAAGTATGGCCCGGCCCCGGGCAGCAGCAGCGACTAATAAACTCCAAGGCCGCCATTTCTGCTGGGTAAATAAATATCCAGACGCTGCCTCGCTGCCTATCTGTCTCGCTTCCGGATGGGGGGACCTGAGAGCGCCTCTTCTACGAGGCTCTGATAATATACACGGAAAACTCTCCTCTCTGCAATGTCATCTTATGGATGGCATGCTCACATGGTGCCACTGAAGCCGTTTCCAGGCGGCGCTACTGGTACCACGGCCGAGGCTGCTTCAAACGTAGAAGGCGCCAGCCTCACCTTGTCCACCACTTTGCCGATTTATTGCCCTCTTATCTCGCGGCGCACGTGCAGGATGCCTCGAGCTCGGTGCTTGTTTACCCAGCACCTTTCTTTGCTTGTTTGCTTCGCCCACCGGCTCGAGCGCGCCATCTATAAAACCGCAAAATAAATAAATAACACGCTGACCAGTGTCTAGCTCTGACATGCCAGAGGCGTGGTGAACAACACAGCAGAATTAGGGTGCCCTGCCTTGTAGAGGGGTTCAATGCATGTGTGCCACTTCATTCGTTCATCTGTTTATTTAATAACTCATTCGTTCATTAAACCATTCACGTAGCGTTTTCCATTAAGTTATTCATAAATGTTTGCCAATGTATTAATTAATTCGTTCATGACTGAGAACCATGACTTATGAATTTGCTGTTAAATGTCACAAGATGCACAATTACCACATGTGTGCTGTCCTAATCCCCATTGGGCATTGAGGGTCTGATTAGCTGTAGATGGTCTATAAGCCTGTATCAAATAGTCATTGAAATTACGACTGTGTTTGACCACCTAAATGGGGTCAGGAAACTTCATTTTGCCCCTGTGGACAGAACAAACCAATGCTTTAATCACCCTCTGAGCTGGAAACCCCCAGTGTTAGCATTAGGCTTCAGGAGAGTTCATGTACCTGATGCAGGTCACAAAATGCACATGAGGTCAGTGAGTCACTGCATTTGTCAGAGAGATCATTTTGTTAATTGCAGTTTGTAAGTAAAACTCCTAACATACAACAGTGAGCTATTAACTCTCATCTAAGAGCTGCATGCAAACTGCAAGGTAAAAATTGTAGCGTTATATTTTTTTCCCCCAGTCTTTGTTTGATTACCCTAATCTTTCAAAAGTAAAGCCTGACAAGTTGCAACTGGAACCTTTACCTAATTTTGGACAAAGAACAAGAGGCCCCAACCTCCTTTGCTGCTCTTTCATTCCAGCTACGACCCAGCAAACACCAGTGTTAAAGGTAAGGAAACTGATGATATTTTTATGTAGATTGGAGTTAGGGCTATGTTTGTGGTCACTCTACATGGTGGTTGGGGTGGGTGCACATTCTGTACATTGTACCCTCCCGGACCCTCAGTGGATGGAATTTACTAATACTGAGCCTTAGCCCTGTGGTTTGGGCAATAACGGTTGTGAAAGGCATTATCTATTCCTTGCCTTCTTCAAGGCCCTCAAACAGTGTCTGTTTCAGTGCCTTCAGCAACCACTATGGCACACAGAGGCAGTGAGCAGCGGTAAGGCTGTATTTTTAGCAGTCCTGTTGCGCAAAGGGGAGCTGTTGGAGATATATTGCGAAAATGCACAAGATAGATGTATTTATACTGAAATTTGATATTATTGCACCAAATCTTATACGTTGTACTTTGACTATTGACAGGCTTCTTTCATATTGGTAAGGACAACATCGACATGATGAATACGGTAGAACAATTAATTACACGGTCATTCTATGCACGGCAACTAGAAGAGAAACTACAGATAAAGAGATTAGGACCTGATCGGCCAGACCTACAACTACAACAAGTTACCCAGGACAGAGGAAAATCTTACACACGTACATTCTCAAACACCTGGTACACAAAAGCTGAATGGCTTACAGGGTGTCCGTCAAGAAACAAACTGTTCTGCTTCCCCTGCTTGCTGTTTAATGGTGATTTTCCTTGGACAAGAGAAGGAGTGAAAGACTTGAAGCATCTGTCTGAAAAAATCAAGAAGCATGCACACACAAGAAAGCATATGGAAAACGTGACAAGACTGGGAATGTTGGGAGACACACCGATTGAGCAGCACATAAACAGTGCATACCACCAAACAATACAGAAACACAATGAAACAGTTGATAGGAATAGGCACATACTATCAAAAATAATTGATTGCATTCGTTTCTGTGGTGCTTTCGAACTGGCATTGCGAGGCCATGATGAATCAGAAGATTCCACAAATCCAGGAATATTCAAAGGCCTTGTGGATTTAATAGCAAGCATAGACAAAGAAATGGAAGTACATTTAACAACTGCTACAGTCTTTAAGGGCACCTCTAAAACTATACAAAATGAACTCCTTGAGTGTATGCTCGAAATTCTGAGAAGCCATATTGTCCAAGAGTTGCAAAACACAGACTTTGTGGCTATTCAGGCTGATGACACCACTGATGTGGCCACACAAACACAGTCCGTATTAGTCTTTCGGTACCTGGACAATGACAATAATGTTGTGGAGAGGTTCTATGGTTTCACTCATTTAAGAGACTCAACTGCAGAAACCATTACTGCAGCTATACTGCGTCAACTGAACTTCATTTTTCCAGAGGTGCACCAAAAAAAAAACTTATTGCACTAAGCTATGATGGTGCGTCCGTAATGAGTGGAAGCCTTGGTGGAGTACAGAAAAGAATTAGAGATGTGTACCCTTATGCTCATTACGTGCACTGTTACGCCCACCAACTTAATCTTATTATGCAGCAGGCAGTATCAAAGATCTCCGAGACACGAATTTTCTTTCTGGATGTAGGAGGCATGGCAGCATTCTTCTCACGTTCCCCAAAAAGAACGGAAGCACTTCAGGAGATTGTGGACAAAAGGGTTCCAAGGGGATCCTCAACTCGTTGGAACTTTAACATACGTACAGTCCAACTAATATATCAATATAGGGAGGACCTTGTGAAATGTTTTCATAATATAGAAGTCAATGAAACCTTTGATTTCAAAACTCAAAGTGAAGCCCGTGGCTTTGCTAGAACACTAGAAGATAGAGAGTTTCAGTTCTTTCTGTTTTTATTTCAAGACATAATGTCAGCTGTCGAAAATGTATACAATCAGTTACAAGCACGAGAGATCGATACTGTCTCTGTGAAAAGAAATACCGCTATGTTTGTCGAGCGCATAAGCATAGTGAGAAATGAGGTTGACAATTTAGACAGCAAACTGCCAGAGGCTTCAATTTTTGGAAACCACAGGAAAACCGTCACCACTCTGGTCCGAAATGCAAAGGAGATATGTGACATTGTAATTGTGCATGCACAAGAACGTTTTGCTTTCACAAAACATTTGGTGAGTGCCGCATTATTGGAAAGTCAAAACTTTGCAAAATATGGTGAATCCTTCCCTGAGCATGCTCTGCATGAGGCTGTGGAAGCTTATCCCATGCTCAACCAAGAGGACCTCAAAAGTGAGCTGACTGTACTGTACTCAATGCCTGTGTACCGAAATGCCAGAGATGCCAGGGCTTTGCTGACTTTAATTCATAAACTTAATATGGAAAAGACATTTACAGAGACAGTGACTTTACTTAAAATTGTCATAACCACTCCTATGACAACAGCAGAGGCAGAACGATCTTTTTCCGCCTTAAAGAGGATTAAGACATTCCTAAGAAACACCATGCTTCAGGAAAGACTGAATGCTTTGGCAATGCTCTCTATAGAGAGCAAGTTAGTTCAAAATATCTCTGATTTTAACGTTCAAGTAATTGAAAAGTTTGCTGCTCTTAAAGACAGACGTGCTGAGTTTAGATACAAAAAGGAAACATATGTATGTTCAATGCTGCTAGTTTCCGACCACCTGTTTAGTTGTTTGTTAAATAAAAAACACCTGTGAGGTACTCAGAAATGCATTATATCTCAAAGTCTGTTATGAAGCTCTGTGGTTATACTGAATAAGCAGCTACCTATGTTATATGACATGATCTCTTTATTACTGTAATAACGGCACTTTCTTCATTGCTTTATTAACCTTTCTGCTTTCTCAAATTTGCTTGCAAATGCACCATTTTTCCACTCTTTTTTCAAAATTTTCTCGGGGGGAGAGCCCCCCCGAACTCCCCTTAGGTTGTTCGGGCTCGCTCGCAGCGCTCGCTCGCTATGCTGAAGTATGCCAAACATTTTACGCCACACCACTTTCAAATGTCACCGTCCGCCACTGCGACAGGTGCTGTAAAATATGGGAAGGGCACCGTGGTGGCGGTCGCATTGTAATCAGCACTGAGGGATCGCCGCCTTGGAGGCGGGCGGTCTATCTTCCCGATACGATGGCGGATGGACAGAAGTCCATCAGCCATCGTAATCAGCCCCTAAAATCTTATGTGTGACTATCCTGATTCAAATTGCTTTTCACATGGTATGGTCGTGTTAGTTGGAATAAATACTTTATAAGCATTCACTGCACACCTCTGAGGTTTGCCTGCTGGGAAATTTTCCAAGACCTAAACCAGAAAAGAACTGATAAATAATGCATTTCTAGATGTGGCCTTGAAATTTGCAAAGAGGTGTGTAGCCATGTTCCGAAGGCCGCATCTTCCACCCCTGTTTGATAGTTGGCAAGCAGACATGAGACTATAGGTTATGTCTGAAAGTTGTATCGCATACCGGGGAGCTGAAGTCCCAAAAGCAACATCCTATTGCATCCCTTTGGGATGAAATAGTGTTTGCCTTTGATCATCCTGAAAAAGTTGCGAAGGAAGAACTTGTTGGCGATCAAAAGGGGGGCGCTTCAGACTAACTACCCCTTCCCGTTCTATTAATTGTATAGTATGGATTTGCAGAGAGATGTTTTTGTTTGTCTTTCTTTTTGTTAACTTTGTTTTCATTATTTTTTTTATTGCCGAACAGCATCTGAACCCATGGGTCGAATCATCCCTCTTATATGAGGTCTGTGGGTATCTATTTGCATAAAGTTCCGAACTAACTATTGGTGGTGACTTTACCCCAAAGATATTGATACGTTTATACAGACTTGGATAACTCTGGCATTTTTGCAGACTTTTTATGAGCGTGTAACAAGTCATTAAAGCTATGCACATGTATGTCTTTAATTAATGATACCCAACAGGTTTAAAAAATGCCTGCCAGTCTATAGACAGTGCTTGGCTACATCTTATTAAAGAATCAGAGCTGATCATATTACGATATTTGTATGCCCCGTGGATTCCCAGATTTTGGACACATTGGTTCCCGCCCTTCATCTATTTGGATAGCTCTGGGATTGCCATATTTCCATCAATTATGCATGTTTACTCACTCCTAATAGATCAGTGGGGACCAAGTTTCTGAGATCCTGGAATGGAATGCCTTGAATCCCACCTTGAGATCAAAACCAAACCATCTTTGCTCTGAAAAACACTTTACAATTGATTTATTTTTCAGGATGTCGCTTTTACAGACTGCACGGTTACCTCATGACAACATTTTGCATAGGGGCATCCATTTTGATGTCAATAATGGACTCTAAAGGCAATACAAATATATTTTATTTATGACAAGAGTTGCTATACAAAACTTCAAAATAAATAAAAACATCATTCCATTCTTTCTTTACTTAGAATCACTCATCCAAACTACTATCATATCCCCACTTCTGGACAAAGGCAATTGTCTTTCCTTGGAAATGTGAGGAATGCTAAATTTACCAAAGCAAAAAATGGTTCCACACAACCGCGGACACAGTGACCGCACTACCCTGTGTAGTTCCCTTGTTGATTTTGAAAAAAGTAGTCAATCTAGTTGAGTTTACACAAAAAAACCACTCCAGTACTCCCCGTCGTTGACTGCCAACTGCTATGCAGATAAATGAGAAAGTCTGAGTTGTGGAGTGGTGCACCACTCGATGTTTAAGACAAGCGGTAGTTAATTAGTCCATGAGTCTTGTGATTTAAAAGACTGGAATAATTCTTTATTTTTCAAAATGTCAGCCAACTCTTTACAAGCGGACAGCTCTACACTCAGCCTCATTACCAGACTTAGCGCACATCAGCCCTTATCAAGGTGGCCCGTGCAGCCCGGACTACCATCAGACACTATCGTTTTCCCCAACCAGGAGTTGATACGCATGCCCTGAAGAAGTTCATTCTGATGAACGAAACACGTTGGCTGACATTTTGAAAAATAAAGAATTATTCCAGTCTTTTAAATCACAAGACTCATGGCCTAATTAACTACCGCTTGTCTTAAACATCGAGTGGTGCACCACTCCACAAATCAGACTAAATTTACCAAAGCATTCACATTAGAAAGGCTGCTGCGTGCATGGTGTCAGTTGAAAGTAGACGAGAACATATAATCACCGTAGTACCTACTGTGCTACTATCCCCTTACCTTAGGATTGGGAACAAGGGGGCATATTTACAAACAAATCATGGCACTGTGCTGCGCTGTATGATAGGGAAAGGGCAGGAATGTGCTGTATTTAACATTATACAGTGCAGAGCAGGCACCCTTGAACCTTTCACCATGGTGCAAGGGGGCTTACTTTGTAAGCAGGATTGTATTTGTGCAGAAAGAGGCACCTACCTGCTCTAATGCAACCCTCAGAGGCATTTTCCTCTTTCTATGTGTGCTATGAATACATTCCTTGGGGGCGCAAACTTTTATGAAAAAGTATTGCGCCCTCTAACCCGTTGACCGTTCCCACTTCCTGAGCTAACGGCCCATGGGTTAGGGGGCGCAATACTTTCTTTTAAAATGTTATCCCGGACCCTGGAAACCCACGCTACGCGGCCGGCAGCATGTGTTACATTTTGTGTTGCAATGTTACATTAAGTTGTGCTATGTTACTTTATGTTTTGTTGCAGGTATTTGTAGCACTATGTTGATGAAATAGTGCTTCTCTGGACCATCACAGTCCCCAATGCAAAACAGAAAAAATGCAGTGTTGCTACGGTGTTAGGGTGAGTAAAAACTGTGTTGGCGGATGTCTGGTTTTGTGCATGATGGCCTGGACTGTACTGTTGTGTACCTTGGCGACATCTGTTACATGCATGTGTACCTGAGTAGGGTGTTTCTTTGCACAACATACATCTCATGAAAGAGTGGCAATGCAGTAATTACGTAGAGAGTTTCCAATGTCAAAAATGTTCACAGTCATGTAAACTTGTCAGCAATCTGTCATGGGCAGACTGTCCTTGTACCATATTGCTGCAGGAAATGTGCATCTATGTACAGGGCTGGCTTTAGGATGGTGTGACAGGTGCAGCAGCACTGGGCGCTGACCTGGAGGGGGGGTTGTTTGTTTAGCAATAACGTACGATTTAAAAGCACATGTTGCAGGGTCCAGCTTTTTCAGGCAGCAATAAAAATGTTAAGATCACTCTTGTGATTAATGTTCCTGCTAGAGAGAGAGAGATCAGAGTTTTGTCTAGTGGCAGTTTTGACTCACCATAAAGTAGCACAGGGGGTTAATTTCCCTGCTGCAAAGAACAGATCTGTATTTTATGTGGATAGCTTGTTAAATTACTAAAGCGGGCGTTTACCAGCTCTTTAAAAGCAAGGAAATGTATGTGAGAGAGGAGCTATGGAGAGATGAGCAAGGGGCTCTTTTGGGGGATGGTAGTGCAGTGATAGAGCTAGATTTCATCAAGATTAGGCATTGCTTTAATTTTTCTGCTTCAGACAGACTGCATTTAAAATGACGCAGATTTTGGCGCACGCAAAATGAAAACATGACATAAGGCCTGGTCAAATGTATTCTTTTTAAGTGGAAAATTTTGGTGCATGAAAAGTGAAAACATGAATCAGATGCTTTTAAAGGGTAACATTTTTGGTACCTACAAGTGAAAATATGAAATAAGACTTAGTCAGAATGTTTTCAGTTCAAGAGTGCTTTCATGTAAAAAAAAAAACATGCTAAACAGCCATGTTTAAATGTGATTAATCAATATATAATCTCACTATAGAATGCACATTAATTTAGAAAATATATTTGTACTTTCAAAATAGCATATAATTGTACTAAGTTAACATGTATTTTTGAAAGAGTAGAAATGTGTTTTTTTACTGTAGAAAACCACGTGATTTCAGTTGGCTTTAGTGGACTCAGCTTACTGCAGTTTTTTGCCCTTGAAGATTAGAATGGAATGTGCTTCTCTTCCCTACCAACTTTCAATGAAAGGGCTTTGTTAATAAATCACGCCCTCCTGTTTCCGTCTCTTCGACCGTCACTATGTTGAATATTTTTTATTTTTTTTGTAGCCTGTTTAAACAGTGGAGTGAAGATAAACTGCAGAGCACACATTTTTCTTATACAATGTATTTTTCTGTTTCCTCATAAATATTGTAATTGTTTTAAAGTGCAAAAGGAAGTGAAGTCATGTAATGTAGAACACGACTGATTGATGACGTATCCAGTCAGCCCATGGGGAGACGATGTGTCTTGAAGTTCTGTTAGGACCAGCTACGAGGACCAAGCACGTGGACTTTTGCTTGAAATATAGCTTACAAGTGGGAGGGGTGTTTTTTTTGCTCATTTTTTCCTGAGGGCCAGGCCCAGCTTCTGTGCTGCACACAGAGACGGGGAGGAGAGAGAAGGAGGGGCTGCATCTGTGGGGGCTTTTTTGCTGCTCCTGAGACAGAGAGGCAGACAGAGAGAGCTGAGAGGATCAGAACAGGTTTAGATTTTAGGTGCTAAGCTTTAAACTTCATGCTTTGACAAACTGCTTTTGAAAAGATGTATTTGTCCTATGCATTTATTTCTCTTTATGGAAGATTTTTGCCATTATTAATTATTGATTAGCCCTGCAAGACTCACTCTTTAAGAGTTTCTGACTGACAATTTTGCACCACATTTTCTTTTCTACATATGATGCTATTATGCAGACTGTAATATGTTCTGTATTAATGCTATTTTTCCAAATTTCCAAATTCTGTAACCTGATTGGTATTTGACTAAAGGAATAAAGGGTCAGAAAAACTTCACTTTTACATAGAAAATAAAACCCTTTAAAAATACTCACAACTTGGCTTAAATATTAAATGCATTTTTGATTTTTCATGTTTATGTAAAGTCTCCTGAAGGTAATTACAGTGGGAAGGGTCCAATACCTTTACAGCGGTAAATTGGAGGTAATGAGGTTTTGCATTCAGAAAGTACCGTGAAATTACAGCTGCATCAGTTTCTGGTAGCAAGAGGATGGTCATTATTGATTAGTTTGTTGATTAAGGATTATTATTATTTTTTTTAAACGTTATTTTTTATTTTTATACAATTCAATAACAATACTCCTGACAGATGGGATAAGAAGTCATCCGTACAAGGTGTATGATCAACCTTAGGCATGGAGGTACAGCACTGGTTGATGAATCTCGCAGCAGGGTTACTCAAGAGAAATCGTTCATATATATCAGCAGTGACAATCCGACTAATACATAGGACCATTCTGCCAAAAGGTCTATTCGCAAACACAGGGCGTGAAAGCGATTCTTATGAGCCAGAACCAGCCTTCACATGAGATAGTGTGAGGGCTCCCTGTTTCACATCTAAATCGAGCTTGTAGTACTTCAACCACGGGGACCAAATTTTCCTGAATTTACGTGGGCAGCCCCTCGCTTTATAAACCACTTTTTCCGCAGCGGTGATTAAGGATTATTGATATACCCATCAACTATTCAACTAATGGATCATTGACCTTAGGAGGGAAGTAAAATAATTGCCCAAGTTAGATAAATGTCCAAGTCCTGATTCCTGATTCCAATGCTCAGAACCTGAAGACTGGCAAAGCAGTACTGGAAAGTGATGCAAGAAGGCGATTGCTGGAGTGGTGTTAGTATCAATAGGGTTGTGAAATGTTGTTATTGTGCTTGGATGTATTTTGAAGTGTTGAAGATTGTAAGGGTTTTGACTGTTGGTGAAAATTGTGCTCATTTTTTAATTGGTTTTATTGATTATATTGGTAATTTCATAGGACAGGATTTATTGGTTATTGATTACATGTTTTAACTTTTCATGTTAAGCAAGTTAGTGTCTTGTTCTATGTTGTCTGGAAAAACAGGTATGTACACCTGTGGAATCCCGGGAAGGAATAGCGGATGGTAACTGGAAGCCACACTGCAGGAGGTTACTCGTCTGTTGGAAGTAATACTGAGAAGCTACGTAGGGCTGGCAGTGTTAAATTAGGGACTATTTTCTGTGTAAAAGTGAGAGTGATTGATAGCAAAGAGTTTGCCGGTGAAACTTTGGTGTTATATCACCTAGAAAGGGTAACACCAAAGGAGTAGCAGGCTCTTCTGAGCTTGAGTGAAGGGTAAGCGGAAGGGATTTACTTGCAGTGTTTGAAGAGTAAACGGAAGTTCTTACTTTGTGAAGGGTAAGCGGAATGTGTTACTCACAGTGAAAAGAAATCTATCCTTTGTTTAGTGGAACAGACAGAGTAGCGAATGTTTTTATGTCGTTAGTAACAGAATTTTGATTAAGAAAAACTCAGAAAATATTTCAGTGAGATTTTGTGGAGGGTCAGTGGTAGGAGTAAAACTGACTGAAATTAAAACTGACAGTATTAAAGAAAATAAATTGCATTCAACTATTGCAGAAATGAAAATGTTTGAAGGTTTAAAGAAACTGTTGGGAGGTAAAGTGAAAAATTAGTTTTTAATTGGTGATGCTCCTGAAGGAACACCCGTGCATTTTGTGTCTACCAATTTGGGACAAAATTCATGTGTGTGGGTTCACCAATGGTGCAAGATTACTGAAAAGGAGGGTCCTTTGAAGTTCCCAAAAGATGGTACTTTTGAATTGAAAGTTATTGACAAATTAAGGGAAGTGTTATGTGAAATAAAGACACCATCTAGAGCTGCACAATTTGAGGCCTTAAGCATGTGGGAAAAGACAGCAAGAGACAAAGCAAGTGAGGATAAAAAGGTAAAGCACCAGATGCAGGAGAAGGGAATTAATGATGATAAAAAGCTTCAAATAAATAATGATTCAGGGGATGAAATAATGGATGCATTGTTAACTGAGTGCCCGTCACTTTATGTGGTTCCCATTAAAAATACTGAAAATAGTGTACCAGTAAGTACTACAGTGGCTACTGCTTCTGTTGAACAGAGAGAAACACAGATTGAGAGAACTGTGCAGACATTTCAGATTGACCCCCTACCTGTTGATTCAGCACTGACAGTGATACCTCCAGGTGTTACTTCTTCAAATATGACTGATTCAGTCCAAATATCACAAACTGCAGATGCACAGGCCGTGCCTAGAAAAACTGTGACTGTCCCAATAAATATGGTACCTACTCAAAAGGTTCAAACAGCTGCAGAAGGAGTAATTATGTCAGGGTTTATTTCAGAAACTCAGAATTCACAGATTATTGAACAGAAATTACCCCAGACAGTCTAAGCACTGGAAGGTGGGGGAAAATGGTATTTACAACATCTGCAGCCCAGGATAAAATGAATATATTTGAATATGGGATTTGTCAAACCTGCTGTGAGGAAGCAGCACTGCTTAAAAAGATAGAGAGCATGGGGGACCAAATTAACCCAGAGCCTGGGAAAGAGAAACAGCTTAGTGTTTTAAATTCAACATTTGAACATGAAGAAATTAACAGTCCTTGCTATTTAAATCATGAAAATGTGAACCAGTGTCAGGAAAAATTATTTATTTCCCCGAGTAAGAAAACAGCTACATGTGCAGTAACTACAAATGATATACTGACTGATTTGGCTCAAAAATAGGAAATTGATGCTTCAGGAAGTTTTCCATTTCAGAAAAGTTTTAGGGTACATATGAATGATGAGGCAAATGAGACAATGTGTTCTTCAGGAATGCAATTGCACATTGCAGAAATTAAATATCTTTTTAAATGCAATGGGTTTGAGAAATTAGGAGACAAGTGGGCAAGAAAATATGAGAAGAAAAAGAAACCACCAGATCTAGTTGAGGAAAATAATAAGCAGAATGGGGGAGAAGCTTTTGCTTACTCATTCAGAGAAAAGGTGGGAGAAGTGCATGTTAATTTGCAACGGAACAAAGGTGAACTTGCAGCATTTCTGAACACATTCCCACAATTGAGAAACAAACTTATGCTGTGGTACCCACAAATTGATGGATTTGTTGAAATCTTAAAGGAGTAATGCATTAATTTGAAAATGTTCTTTGACATTGCCATGCAGACTGAATTGTGGTTTGAATCTAAAGTTGTTGTGCAAAGGCCAGGTGAGGAGACAATGACAAGAGTTTGCATGAATGCACCATCATTTTCTGTTGTTATGGAGAAAAACGTGCAGTGATTACTTTCCTGAAGGGTAGAGTGCCAGCAAAGGATGTTGATTGGGTAAAGATTAAAAGAACACAGGATGGAAGTAAAGTGTTTTGCTTTGTGCAAATTCGGGTATGGATGTTGCACTGCTGGAAAAAGTATTCTTTTGCCATCTTTATAACAGATTTGAGCATTGGAAGAAGAAATTTAAATTTAAACATGATGCAGAAGTTGGAAATGTGCAAGAATAGAGAGAAATGCAGGTGCAAAATGTGTCAGCCAAGCAAATGCATATGTCAGTTCAGAAACAGGTACCAATGGTAGGAGTTTTTCAAGCCCAAATGGTCCCACAAAATATGGAAAATGCTCAAATTAATTTAAATACGTTGTCCGGAGCAAATGTGGATTATTTCCAGAAACAAGGCCTTGCAGGAAAACAATTGTTTTGCAAATTAAACAGCACAGATTACTGCACACCAGATAATGTTAATTTTCAGATTCCTGATGACAATGTACATGTACATTTTAAAATGGCCCAAAAAGAGACTGCTGTAGCATTGTTTTCAGAAAAGACAGTTGAAAAATAACCTTCTGAATTGAAAGAAATAATAAACACAGAAGTAAGGGAGCTCACAGAGAAAGATGTCAGATTAATAAAATGTCCAGAGCATGTCTTATTCAAATTAGAATCAGATGACATGTATTCAAGGACAGCATCAATTGCAGAAATGTTACTCATAATTGGAGATAAACTGAGTAAAGTATTTTTGATGGAATTGATTAGGAGTTTATGTAACTTTCTGATCACAGGTTCACAGAAACTAAATGAAAAGAACAGATTAGTGCAGGAGATTAATAGCATAACATTGCCATGTTGTCCTGTGGTACCGAATCCAGCCAATATATTTTTTCACATTCCATGTGCTGAAGAATGGCTTACTGTTATTGATTTTTGTCAAGTTCATGTCACAGTGCCATTGCATGAGAAAAGTCAGGAGATCTGTCAAAAAGAAAATGAATGTCTGGGACACATAATTGGAACGGGAGCTAGAAAGGTGTCACCAGAGAGAGTGGAAATAATTCACCAGATAAATCCACCTCAAATTCAGAAAGAAGTCAGGATGTTTTTGGGAATGGTCGGTTGCTATAGTGAGTGGTTACCACACCTTTCCCTAGTGGCTAAGCCTTTACTGAGGCTGACACACAAGGATGTGTCTGATCCGCTTCCATTGGACAACAATGCACAAAAGCATTCATAGAGTTGAAAGAGAAAAGGTGTTGGGTCCCAGCACTAGGAATGAAAGTTTATTTAAAAGAAAATACACCAATTTGCAGTGAGAGGGAGGGCTGCGCTCTCTCATTGCCTGTTCAAAAACATGAATGTGTTCAAAGGTCTGTGACGTATTTCCCAATGACCCTTGACCCCAACATTACACAAATGCTCACCTGCCTTAATTTAGTAGCTGTGGTAGACTCAGTCATAAAAAGAGTGAGTTTCTAATAATGGAATTTCCAATTATTGTAATGGTTGCTTCCTTTGTGGAGTTATTTTGGGAAAATACTGTGACCAAGAAATGTCTAAATTCAAATGTATTTAGCTTACTGCCAGCAAATGAAATTGTTTGTGATCAAACTGAACCTAAATGTTTAAATGTCATGAATTTCTGCCTGAAACCAAAGTTAGACTTCAATGATGAATGTCTGATTCAGCCCAACCATTTTGTAGATGGCCCATATTTGAAAGGTAACAATGACACATTAAGAGCAGCACATGCTGTGCTTCCTCTACATTATGTTGTCAAGGATTCATGGCTTTCAGTAGTTACCTCAGCCCAAAATTCGAAATTGATTGCCCTTACCATAACATGCAGTATAGCTGCTCAAATGGGAGTCACTGTTGTCATGGGAGAGAGAAATGCTAATTCAGTTGCACAAAATTGTGTTCTGTTAGCATATACATGCAATTGAATCTTCACAGATGAATTAAAAGAGGCTCAAGAAGATGTTTTAGAAGCAGAACAACAGGGTTGTATCAGAATTGTTTTAGAGAAAAATGACAACTGCATAGTGGCAAATGTGTTATTGCAAAAACTGATACCCAGGTATAGATTGCCAGTTTCTCTGAAATCAGATCATAATGAGGTCTCAAGGATGATATGTGCACAACCACAGATAGAACAAGTATTGGATTGTAGCTATCTGCCTGAAGTTTCAAGCATAATAAAGCAACACAAAGACAATACAGAGTTGCACTTTGCAAAAGACTGTGTTTCAGCATCACCGAAGTGGCTTAATGATGGACATGCAAATGCACTTGTGAAAATCACAGATGAAAAGACTAGCCATTGCTGTGAAGGTCTGACTGATGGGGAGCATGCAGTTTCTCACCAGATTGCAGCTGCTACACAGGATCTACATAATGAATGGTGCCAAAACTTTGATCTGAGAGATGCTGTGAAATGGAAAGGCCTGTTCCAAAGGATCCTGGCAAAGTCCGTTGTGAAATGTGGTGGCCTTCCAAATTGGGTGCATGCCTCTCACACACGTATGGTCCTGTATCTCCCTGATAAAACAGGTCCTCTTCAAGAAGATATGCCAGGAGTGGTCAAAAGTCCACAGAAGAGGGTCAGTCAAGCTGTAAGGGAACACACAGAGTCTGAAGCAGCACTAGAGAAAACTGAGGTGGGACTGGAAAAGCAAAAAGTGGAAACTGACTCCGATGAAAGCAGTGTCCAAAGAGTGAAAGAGTCAGATGCAGCCTCTGAAGAAGAAATTAGTGCTGTGGGCCTACGAGTGGAGGTAGGAAAAAGCTGGCTGAAAGGGAATCCAAAAAGTTTGCAGTGGTCCCTTGAACAATCATTTGCACCCATAGCTGAAACATCTGAATGTGATCAAAGTGAAAATAAAAGTGAAAGGATTGGAAAAGTGCAAGGAATTGATGGTGCTCTGTCAGAGTGGTCAAATTGCATGGAAAAAGTACAGAATTCCACACTCTTTGAGCCACCCTGAAGGCAAGCTGGTGACAAAGAGAAAAAGAAAGGCTGAAACAATATCTGAGAATTGTCGAGAGCTGAAGAGAAAAAGAATCTTTGAATGATGAAAGAAAAAGAAGAAAAGAAAAGAGAAAAGAGAAAAGAGAACTGTTCTGTTGAATTTTCCTTTTATTATTTTAGTTACTTATTTTAGAAAAGACTAACAGTTCCAAGAAGCTACTTACAGAACTCTGCACTAAACTTGAGCTTGGCTATCTATGATCTGATTACAGACAAGATTTGTGTTTGCCTTAGTAATAGAAGTCAAATTGTTATATGCTCAGCTTTTGCAATAAAAATGTCACCTGTAAAATTAAATAAGTGTGATGATTTACAAATCATTTGAGGCATGATTTGATATCATCAAAAGGGAGGTCTGATAGAGCTAGATTTCATCAAGATTAGCATTGCTTTAATTTTTGTGCTTCAGACAGACTGTATTTAAAATGACGCAGATTTTGGCGCAAGCAAAATGAAAACATGACATAAGGCCTGGTCAAATCTATTCTTTTTAAGTGGCAGATTTTGGTGCATGAAAAGTGAAAACATGAATCAGATGCTTTTAAAGGGTAACATTTTTGGTACCTACAAGTGAAAATATGAAATAAGGCCTGGTCAGAATGCTTTCAGTTCAAGAGTGCTATCATGTAAAAAAAAAAACATGCTAAACAGCCATGTTTAAATGTGATTAATCAATATGCAATCTCACTATAGACTGCACATTAATTTAGAAAATACTTTCAAAATAGCATATAATTGTACTGAATTAACATGTATTTTTGCAAGAGTAGAAATGTGCAGAAATGTGTTTTTGCACTGCAGAAAACCACGTGATTTCAGTTGGCTTTAGTGGACTCAGCTTACTGCAGTTTTTTGCCCTTGAAGATTAGAATGGAATGTGCTCCTCTTTCCTACCAACTTTCAATGAAAGGGCTTTGTTAATAAATCACGCCCTCCTGTTTCCGTCTCTTCGACCTTCACTATGTTGCATTTTTCTTTTTGTTTTGCAGCCTGTTTAAACAGTGGAGTGAAGATAAACTGCAGAGCACACATTTTTCTTATAAAATGTATTTTTCTGTTTCCTCATAAATAATGTAATTGTTTTAAAATGCAAAAGGATGTGAAGTCATGTATTGAGGAACACGCCTGATTAATGACGTATCCAGTCAGCCCATAGGGAGACGATGTGTCTTGAAGTTCTGATTGGGCCAGCTACGAGGACCAAGCACGTGGACTTTTGCTTGAAATATGGCTTACAAGTGGGAGGGGTGGCTTTTTTGCTCATTTTTTCCTGAGGGCCAGGCCCAGCTTCTGTGCTGAACACAGAGACGGGGAGGAGAAAGAAGGAGGGGCTGCATCTGTGGGGGCTATTTTGCAGCTCCTGAGACAGAGAGGCAGAAAGAGAGAGCTGAGAGGATCAGAACAGGTTTAGATTTTAGGTGCTAAGCTTTAAACTTCATGCTTTGACAAACTGCTTTTGAAAAGATGTATTTGTCCTATGTATTTATTTAACTTTATGGGAGATTTTTGCCATATTAATTATTGATTAGCCTTGCAAGGCTCACTCTTTTCTTAGAAACTCTTTAAGAGTTCCTGACTGACAATTTTGCGCCACCTTTTCTTTTCTACATATGATGCTATTATGCAGACTGTAATATGTTCTGTATTAATGCTATTTTTCCTAATTTCCAAATTCTGTATCCTGATTGATATTTGACTAATGAATAAAGGGTCAGAAAAACGTCACTTTTAACTAAGAAAATAAAACCCTTTAAAAATACTCACAACTCTCTTTATTGGCTTAAATATTAAATGCATTTTTGATTTTTCATGTTTATGTAAAGTCTCCTGAAGGTAATATACAGTGGGAGGGGTCCAGTACCTTTACAGCGGTAAAATGGAGGTAATGAGGTTTTGCATTCAGAAATTACCGTGAAATTACCGCTGCATCAGCGGGAATCTGAGGAGGAGGTCATAAGGGGGTGGTGCTTAAAGGGAAAAAAAAGATTTTTGTACCGGGTGCCACCAGTGCTAAAGCCGGCCCTGACTATGTATCCAAGTCAAGAGTTGACAAAATCAATATCCCACTTGAAGTCGTAAGACTCCATCCTATATTCATGTTGTTAGCTCTTGTATCTCAAGCCTTACTGGACAAGTACAATATGCTACATATAATATTCACTAGTGCCTTACAGCGATGATCAACCTGGCCCACCGAGATTGAAGGCATTGGAAACATTGAATGTAGAGCATGGGGCGTGGGAGAGTCCTGTTTTACACCACCATGAAACGGATAAAGGAAATGATTTTCACCTGACACCTTGCCAAAAAAGTAGGCTAAATATTCTGGTGAAACTCTTGGGGGGGTGTTACCTTGAGGATATACCACGCAATCCCTGGTAATTACCTTTCACCCCAAACTTAATGATTGCCCGGTATCTGTAATTGTGTGGTGGATGTGGTTATACTGGGCCACATACAAGATCACTCCTAATGAGGTACAAAATGGTAGAAGAGGTAGGGTAGGCATATCAGGTAGGCTGAGTTTAACTGCAGCTGATTGAGTTCTTCCTACTCCTGCATTGTGCCTCCCTCCTTACTTTCATTTAGAGCCCTGGGAGCAAACTAGTCTAATCTTGGCAGAAGAAGCTGTCATTGTACACCGGGGAACGGGTGGTTCCATGCTGCCAAACTTTAAAAGCATGGATCACATGGTGTACCGATCACCAGACCGCTCTCTTGTACTGCCCTTCGCTGTGACTTCTGTTATGTACAGTAAGGAAAGAATAATCCCTCCACTCTCAAGAGATCTGAGGACCTCAAAGCAGTGGATCCCAGAGAGGATGGCGATAATGAGGATTCCAAAGATAAACCAATGCAACAAAAGCTACTGTCCCCTGGGAGTAAGAGATTTTAAATGGGCTGGTGTTCTTGAACTTAAGATGTGTGACATTATACAAGCACACAGGGACCCAGGGACAAGGTTCACTCCGTTTGTCACTTGTGTGCCACCATCTACCCTAAATTGGAGATGCTGATCCTACGATAAAAGATATCTACAAACTTACACCATAACACTGACAGTCAATGGCAACGATACAGGCCTGGTCTAACACATCAATCAGGTAGTTTATGAGAATGTCACACTCAAGAAATAAGACCAAGTCTTACAAAGCCAGTACACAATGGACAGGGAAGAGCAACCAAAGAAGTACAGAAAAACAGAACTACTATAGATCCATTCATAAATATTATAGCTGCTAACTGGCCCCCAGTTATGTGTGGTAACTTCAACCATCAAATTCTTGGACTTGAATCTCGGCAACCCATGAGGCACCTTCACCGTCAGAAATACAGCGCAAAGACTGCTACGGAGACAGTGACTAAAATCTGGAGAACAAAACAGGTCCACGCACATAAAAAGTAGAAAAGCGCAGAGTCTGAGAACCGCATCTAGTGTAAATAGGCCCAAGAGGAAAGTATTCATTTAGGGTGGAATAGAAACAAAGATGTACTTTCAACTACACTGACCAACATACAATAGTGTGAGAGGGACACACAGTTGTAGGGTCTCTGTTATGTTATGTTAGTAAGTCTTGTAGAGTGCACAAATGCCCAGAGGTGTCTTGGAGCTAGCTGAGCTGCATAGAAGGAACCCAGAAAGCTAAAAGGTGGAGAACGGCCAAGTTATCAGAGATTTCCTAAATGCCAAGAGGTTTGGCAGACCCTTAATGAAGAGAGAGAGGTCATTCCTCAGCTTTGCAGCATTGTACACAAAGCCTCTGCCGCCCCAGGTGGCCCGCTGGAAACTAGGCACCACCACACATAATGCAGAAGCCAAACGTAGAGATCTGGCAGGTGTCAGCAGTGTAAAGCTTTTTTAGGAAGAGGGGGACCTTGGTCATGCAAAGGTTTAAATACGATGCAAAGTGCCTTAAATCGCACCTTCTGCCTGATAGGCAGCCAGTGAAGCTTCCCAAGGGATTGGGAGACCGATTGATATTCAGGGATATTTAGTAGCAACCTTGCTGCCGCGTTTTGAAGAGTCTGAAGTTTATTTAGAACTTGTTGGTGGGCATTAAGATAAAGGCTGTTGCAGTAGTCGATCTTCAACAGTATCAGCAAAGTCACCACTGATTTTTGGCAGGCGGCAAGAATGAATGGTAGGATTTTTTAAATAAGCCAGAGGGTGTAGAAAGCGGCAGATGTAATCGTATTTACCTGACCGTGATAGGACAGTTTGTCATTTGTAATGACTCTAAGCTTTTTAATAGCCCTCACCGGTGTGGGATGGGTGCCTAGATCAGATGGCCATCAGGCAGAAGACGAGAAAGGTGGTGGTGGACCAAAAATCAAAACCTCTGTCTTATTTGAATTCAATTTCAGGCAATTTGAGGACATCCAAGAGCTGACTGCCTGCATGCTTTCCCGAAAAATAGATGCAGTCCCTGACTCATCCGAGTCAAACGCGAGGACGAGTTGGTGGTAAAAAAAACAGAAAGAGAAATGTTTTATTATAGGATAATTAAGAGAAAGATAGAGACACAGGAGAGTTGGGGACAAAAACGGAAATAGAGAAAAGAGAGAGAAGTTGAATGAGAGAAAAAGAGCAAGGTGAGAGAGAGAAAGACAGAAATTTAGAAACAGATACAGAAAAAGATGAAAGGAACTCCACTCTAGATAAAAATACATTCACAGTGAAGAGCTCAAAAGACAGAAAACCGATGAACAAGCATTGGGGCAGTGGCAAAAGCCTAGAGAGTGAAAGAAAAGTCATAGCCTGATCAGATGAGTGAACAATGGGATTTTGACCTGGTAGAAAACAAACTACATTTTTTCATTCACTATGTCAGGAAGTGTGTCAGGGACCTGGCTTACCGCTTATGGCTCAGGCGTGTAATACCACAAACCCATTCATACTGAGTTCATTACACAGAAGGAAAGGCTGGTAGTCCTCACAGAGTGCCAGTCTATCCGGTGTGAGGCTTTGCATGTGTGGAGAACGCACTACAGGGCAGCGCCCTGATGGCAGACTACATTTCCAAGCATACCCTGAGCTCTCGCATTGTTTGGAGATTGTGGTGGCCATCTTGGATTATCGGGTATAATGTCTCTTGAATTTCACAGGGTCCTTGTTACGCTATGGTGCTACAATGTTGGTGCATCTGGGACCTTGCTACTCGGATTCAGAACTGCCTCTTGCAAAGAACAACTGCTTCTTTGACAGTTTGTTGGAGAATATTTGTGAATACTGAGAAGTATTCTGAAATTCAAGACACTTTGAGAAAACAAACTTAGAACTATTTTGAACTTTTGATTTTAAATTTTGCTGAAAGACTCCGGATTGTTTCATTTAAACTTCTGGTTGATCCTGTGACTGAACAGGAGAAATTATCATACCCAAAATAATGCCACACATAATATATATATATGATTTTGCATAAGGTATTGAGAATTTTTTGCAAGTAATATTGCAAATGTGAGAAACCACACAATATTAATGCCTATTAATTCCTTATTGTGTGGCACAAAAAGTAATGCAGAAACTAAGCTCATATCCAGCAGAGAGCACATAATTAAGAAGCTTAAGATCCAACTGTTAGGAAGAAGGTTTTTAACCCCTTGGCTGCGGCAGGAATTCCGCCGCAGCGCTGGGGGGGGGTTTGGGGGCAGCGCGGTGGCGCTGTGCTCATGACGGAGCCACTCCGTCATGAGCCACGGTTGAGCTGTGCTCATGACAGAGTGGTTCCGTCATGACTCCGCCCACTGCGCTAATCACCCGCACAGGCGGGGAATCAGCGCAGCGTGGGAGGAGCGGCGACCAACGGCCGCAGCATGACGGAACCACTCCGTCATGAGCACACGGCACCCGTGGCTCATGACGGAGTGGTTCCGTCATGAGCGCTGAAGGGGTTAATAACATATATACAACACTCATATTTTGATACGCTTTAGAATTAAGGAATAGCAAGCATCATATCAGAGCTGTTAGGAAAGTGGAATATTTTGTGGTATGGGTGAGTACCCTTACCATGCAATATTATCACAATACCTCAAAGATGATCCTTGGATTCACAATAATAATCCTTAACTCAGTCCTGGTAGTGTGGTAGTGTGGCAAAGAGTAGTCAGGTATCATTACTGGAGGAACATGTGTTAAGTATTTTACAGTACAATTATGGTTCGTAAGTAATTGATAAGACTAGTGAAAAATCCAACACACATTTATAGAAATAGAGTATATCTTTATATAAATTTAGACAAAAAAAGGAACTTTTTAGCATACCTATAACCGGAGTATGGATTTTCAAAGTCTTAGAAAATAAATGCAATTAAAAGTACAGACATTTAAGATTGTGGTCAAAGGGAAAATCTGATAGTGGCAATCGGTCACTTAGGAGCCGAGTTACGTTTTACCTCACAGGGTAGATGTCCTTGTGGCCCCAGGACCAGGGCCCAACGGTCAGTTAATTTTTACCTGACCCATGGAGTTCGGGCAAATTGTTTGTATTGGTTGTCAGTGTTTTTTAAACGGGAGCCGCTCCCAAGCTGCTTTTACCATTGGGACGATGCCACCAAAAAGGGGATGCAAATACACCAGAGTGGGGTCATTCCTGACATCGGCAGCAGGTGTTGTAAAGTGCCCACTTGATGTAGCATCGAGTTAAGGAGTCAGTTACCTGAATGGTAACCAACAAGCCTTGGTTACGGTCAAAGTACGAAAAGGAACTTTGACAACTTGTGGTCTAGGAGAATTTGGTAGTGGCTTGTAACTTCGGTGAACGCCAGACAACAACTTCCAGAATGCACCTCACAATTTACTTTTGGGTGATTGAAATGGCCTGATGGTCAGCGATTCTTTAGATGCAGAGCACCGTTTTACCTGCACTTTGCAGGGGACTGGTCCCACCAATCCAGGGAAGTCTGAGGGTACTTATGACTTCCACAGGGGTCCCTCACTTCAAAAGTGTCGAGTTTTAGCCAAGGACGAGGGTCGTTCACTCAGTTCCAAGTCTGTTGCCTCAGGGACGCAATAACCCTCTTTTGCTTTGTGATGGTGGGCAAAGTCCTGTTGACGGTGGCACGGGTCTCCTCTTGGCCCTTCTCTGCATTCTCTTAAGTAGATGGTTCAGAGTTGAGGTTATGGTGTCGGGAGGTCCCTTAAATCCTAGATGTAGGGGAGTTAGGGCAGTGGGAGCTAGTAGCCAATGGGCAGCTAGTCCTTATTGCTAATTCGCCCCTGAAGCAATTACATCTGTGGTGTGGGTCACCTTTTCTACCCAGAGCCCACTATTTCTGCCGTCCTAAAAATGGCAGACATTAACTTGAGGTGTGTAAATCAGGCTGCTTTCTCTGGAGGTGTGGCCAGCCTTCCTGGACATGCACACCTCCTGCATACCTAATTTCCCCCCTTGCCAGTATCCAAGCACTCCTGGGGGCAAGGAGGAGGGCAGTGTCCTACTCAGTGGGACAACCCAAATGCATATCAGAGGCAGAGCAGCCTTTGAAGCTCACCGCCCAGACGTCTTATTTCACTTAGCCCACTTATAAGGGGGGTGGTGTACCCTCCTTCCAGCCCAAGCCTTTGTTCTGATTCCTGGGAGTGCTCACACTGCCTAGCAGGAGGTCAAAAATCTGTCCTGATGGCAGCCAGGGCAAGAAAAGCTGGTCTTACTAGCCAAAGCATGCCAGTTAGGGTAACAAGGTGGGCAACCACTAGGTAGCTTCCTGGGTACATGCCAGCCTTCCCTTGGCACCAAAGTCTTGTCAGGGGAGAGAAGGCATGTTGTTTAACACCAAACTCAACATATTTAGGTGGTACCATAATGGAGCTATCTTCCTGGGTGCACGTCCCATGCTGTCCTGGGGACCTTCTATCACTTGTAGTGTACTTCAATGGTATAGCCACTATAGAGACATATGAGCTTGCACTCACATGTCTACACTCTTAATATACTGCACCCTACCTCATGGGCATGGGAGACCTTCTCTAGAGGTGACTGACATGCAATGAAGAGCAGTGCTGTGACCCTGTCACACACGGTGAGGGCAAAGTCGAAATTGAGCAGTGAACACTGTTCCTGCAGTCTGCAATGGCAGGTCTACTGTCATCTGTCTACCTGGGCCACTCAGGATGGCACAATCAGTGCTGCAGGCCCTGAGTACCCCTTTACCACCCCTGCCCTGGGTATCACAGAACAACTTACTAGGGACTTGCAAGGGCCGGTATGGTCTCTGTCATTTGGGGATAGCAATTACACATGTCACTTTTAGGGAGAGAGCACTGGCACTGCAACCTGGTTGGCAAGCTTCAGTGCACTGTCAGAGTCAAAAACCAACATCTAGTAGTCCAAATGGGGGCAAAAAGTGCAGGTACATCGGCAAAAAGTCCTGTTTTCTTACAAGAACAAAGAGAGTTGGTTATACAAAGATGCTGATAAGATATATCCTTTCACTGCTACCATAAGATACAGAGAATTCAAGACAGATTAAAGATCTCTCCTATTGTTTTTAGATAGTCACTTGACAAGCGCACAAGTGCAGGTGCCCAGAAGAAGTGACACGTCAGAGCAGTTTCCAGTAGCTGTCTTTCACCATTGCCCTTTCCCGTTTCTTCTACTGGCCCTCATATTCTCTTTGTATGTGATCAATGGGGAATGTGGCAACAGACTTCAAGTGCATTGCTCCCGCTAGATCCATATTTAGTGTATTCTGATACACTGTCCCAAATAAGAAGAAACAAGGAACTTCTCCTGCAGGGATTTTGCGTTCAAGATCACAGACTTCACAGATTTTGAGCAAGACTTATAAATCTATATGAATCTGACAAGAAGGAAGGAGGGTAGTGGAGAGCCCAGCACTGGCAGAAAAAGGCAGCATAGAAATGTTCTGCATGTGACAGAACCAGAGACTCAAAATCCATTTTAAGGCAATTGCAACACCTGTGACCCCATAGAGTTTTAGAAACACTGGTAGCCCCACAAGTCATGTCAAGTATTACTAATTTAAAAAGAGAATAAAAGAATGAAAGTGAGCCAGAAGGAGAGAGCGGGAAAAGGATATAGTGTGTGCAAAACAGAAGTAATGAGAAATATAGAGCGAATGAACAAGATAAAATAAAAAGAACAAGAGAAGAAAACGATTACTAGGAAATAATGAAAATCCTACTGGCATGCTTCAATCATTATATTGTATGACCTTTCTAGCACTCTACAGCCTTTCTTTGAAGATCTTCTAAGTTATAAGCTACTGGTGGCAGGTCTCATACTGCTCAGGATGACCTTCTGACAATTAGTCAAATACAGTTTGCATTACACCAACATGAAAGACGGATCCGCAAAATTGACTCCCATCTAGAGATTTTGATTTGTAGATATCACCACTAACATATCAATAAGCCTGTGATGAATATGTGGGTGTAATTCAACACTGCGAACCAGTGGTGTTGGATCAATTTTCAGAGTGTGGGTGCTGCCATCAATGTTACGTCACTGAGGTCACAGAGTTTGTGAAAAATCAAATCGCTACATAAAAGGCAAGTATAGCAAATCATCCAAGCCCATTCAGCAGGAGAATGTTAGGGTAGTATGTGTGTTCAGAGGTGCATTTTGAAGCACATTGTCCCATACACATGAGTAAAGCGTGGACTGGAAGGGTACATCCATGTATAGAGAGTACATTTTCTATTGAAATGTCCTCTTAAAACATCCATTAACTTTGCATCAAGCATAGCTTTAATGCTAAATTTATATAGCGCACAAACTGTAAATTGTTACATTTGGCATCTGTGTTTATTTATCATACAAGTAAAGTGTCTTGGTTTGTTTTGATCCTATTAAATCTCTGTTTCAATCACACTCCAGAAATAGAGAAAACGATATGCCTTATTTGCTACTGATATAATTTTAAATATTCGTAAAGTTTATTTACAAGTTTTTAAATTTTGTGTGTTATAAAACATTACTGTAGCTTTCTCCTTTCACACTCTCTGCTACCCAGGAGAATTATAACTTGGCTGCAAAATTCACTCTCTTTACAGTAAGGGAAAAGAGAACATCAGTCTCTCCATGTTAAAAAAGAATAATCAGAAATTTGTCAGAAGACATCCCTTGACATTTGACCTCTGTTTTTGAATGCACAGAAAATTCTACAGGATAAAAACAAAATTGAAAAGCATCTTTTTTTTATCATTTTCTTCTGGAACTCCTACTTGGTTATTTTGGGGGTACTGCAGCAGCTCCCACACCCCTAGTTTCAGCTCCCCCGCCACTAACCTGAAGAAATGATCTTTAAATGCTGGATTTACCAATCTTACCAATGGGTTTCCACATTTCTCTCCAGAATAAGTAGATGAGTGACAAACATTGTAATTCGCTATTATGTATTAGAGTAGTGTCTTGATGAGTCTTGCGGTAAATCATAAACCTTTATCAGTGCTTAATTTGAGACGGTGGCTGCAGGTGGGCCCACCAGGACTCATTTTGGGGAACCTGCACTTACTCTTCCACTTTAGGCTTTGACCCAGAGCAAGAGAGAGAAAAACACACAAGGGGGAAAGATACTGTGACAGAAAGACTATAAAAATGTGACAAAGGAAGGGAGAAAGAAAGGATGATAGAGAACCTGCAAGAGTAAGATGAAAGAGAAGGAATTGTCTGGGGTGGATTAAAAAAGCATGCGGTAGACTCAAGATTATTCAGCCTTGGTATTCTACAAGATGACTTTCAATAGTGCCGGTTATGGGCGTTTAAGCAAAACTTTGGGTCCAGCACTTTTTCTTTTACAAACTAAGCACTGCCCTCTGTAGGTTAAATTAGCTCTTAATATTGATCTTGGGCCCACAATAGGCAGTGCATTAATGAACATTCTATGATTTTGATTTGATTTGATTTTTGAGTTTGGAAAGCGCCCGAATGCCCGGAGGCGTCTTGGCGCTGCTGCTGTCTAGTTGTTCAGAGAAAAAAAACGAGAGGGAAGACTGATTTGCTGATGCTACTAACGTGTGAATAGCCAGGTCTTTGTCAATTTCCAAAAGGCCAGGAAATCATAGCATTTCCTTTCAGCAATTGGTAGGCTATTCCATAGCGAGACAGCTCTAAACAGAAAGCTCCTGCCACCCCAGGTGGTACGCTTTGCTCTTGGGAGAGTTATTTGCATCAGATCTGAGGATCTAAGCCTTTTACCAGGAGAGTACCAGGCAACTTTCGAACGAAAATAACTCGGTCCTGTATTGTGCAGGGCTTTAAAGGTAATGCATAGTGCCTTATACTCCAGTCATTAGGCTATAGGTAGCCAATGCAGTTTGATCAAAGCTTGTGCTGCTGACTTGTGTTTGGGGATGCCAGTAAGGAGTCGAGCAGCAGCATGTTGTAGCATATGGAGTTTTTGTAAAGCCTTTTTCCAGATGCCGATAAAAAGGGCATTTCCATAATCTATCTTGGCCAGAACTAGAGTTGTGACGACTGTTTTTGAAGATCATGGGGGATGTAAGGGCAAATCTTCCTTATTATTTTCGGTGTGTAATACACAAAAGATGTGAGTGCCTTTACTTGATGATCAAAGTTAAGTTTATCATCGAAGATGATTCCCAGGTTTCTTACTTTCTGTACTGGCATTGGTACAGGTCCAATATTCTGGGGCCACCAGATTGGTGACCAGTGCAAATTCTCTTTCCCGAATAATAGGACCTCTGTTTTTCCAGCATTTAGTTTTAGGCAGTTTGCTTTCATCCAATGATCTATTTGGACCATGCAGGAATTGAACCTATGTCCACCTTCCTCATGATCATTGGAGTTTGACACCACGATTTGGGTGACTTCGGAGTAGGACACCACTGTAAAACTTAAGGTCTTTATGAGTTTGACCAAAGGGGCAACATACAAATTAAAAAGGGTAGGGCACCTCTTATTCCAAGCTCCTGTAGATGGTCAATCGGAATGATATGGTTGACCTTATCAAAGGCCGCCGAGAGATCGAGCAGTATCAATACGCCTTGACCTCCATTATCCATCTCAGTTCTTCTGAGGCAGTGAGTAGAGCTGTTTCTGTACTGAGTGCCTTCCTAAAACCATATTGGAAGGGATCTAGCACATTGTTGCTGTCAATGCATGACATGAGTTCATTGTTCAGGGCTTTTTCCAGCAGTTTAGCTGGGAAGGGAAGCCTGGAGATGTGCCTATAGCTCCTAGGTTCGTAAGGGTCGAGATTGCTTTTTTTCAGTAGAGGAAGGATTGAAGCCACCTTCCATTCAGAGGGAATGTGTCCTGTACTTATAACTTTATTTATGATTTTTGTCAATTGAGCACCAAAAATTCTAGGCGCTGAGTGTACGAAGTTTGGGGGGCAGAGATCTAATCGGGATCCTGATTTGACTTTATCAATTTCAGAACCTGCAGTTCGTTCAGAGCCATGAACCTATCCAGTATTGTATCTGATGGTGGTGAATTATTCCTTAGCGGTTTGGGTTCATCTTGGTGATTTAGGGTAAAGGAGACAAAGACCGCTGTTACTTTGTTTTGAAAAAAAATTGCAAGAGTATCACAGAAGGTACTGTTTTCAGTGATACCAGTTTTTATGACCATCTTTGATACTTTTTTTTACCGTACTAAAGAGTTCTTAGGCTGAGTTTTCTGCTTGCTGAATTTTATCAGTGAAATCTAGAGGGCCGTATCACTAGATGACAGCCGCATTTATAAGCTATGCATCATGAACTGAAGCGATGAAGCATAACTATACTAAAAGAAAGTTCTCTCATTGATACAATGATACAATGTTCATTTGTGCTATTACACCATTCTCTCTAAGAGTTGCAGGGGCTTAGACAACACCTGAGTTTTAACACTAAGGGCCAGATGTATGAACAAATTTTCCCATAGACACAGAATGGGTAAAACTGTTTGATACATCTGGCCCTAAGTTCCTGCATGAGCTATGTGTTTTTGCTTAATGTACTTGCACGGCAGCGTCGGTGGCAATCAGTACCTTGAGCAGCACTATGCAGCAGGAGAAAAAGCTGTGAAGGTAGCAGTTTGGTAGGTTGATGCAGAAGCAATAGACTTGGGGGCATATTTACTAGGAGCTTGCGCCGCCGTAACATAATTTTGGCGGCGCTTTCTTCGCTCCATATTTTCAAGGTGACGCATCTAGGCAGATGTGTCACTTTTTGTCGCCACACGTCGGTTTTTATCTTTGTCGGAATCGGCTGTGTTGCGTCCGTTTTAATATATGCAAGGTAGGTTTTCCCACCTAAAATCCCTGTAAAACGCATGCATTTTGCAAATGTGACACATGTTCAGGAAGTGGGTTGCTGAGCTTGAGATGCATCCAAATTGCTATGCCTCGAAAACCCAGGCATAGGAATGGCGCATTGGCTGTGGCATAACTATCTGACCAGCTGAAGTGATTTGAAACAGTGAAATCTGCAATCAAGTCACAACCCCTCAACAGGTAAGTGCACCCATAAAGGAGGTAACACAGTAAATATCACATTACACACCATCACAGACTTGTATGCACTCACATTGTACTGTCACATAAGTCACACACACGTAGGCATAGTGGCACACGTAAATACACTGTGCCCCCTTGTATGTGTGACATCCAGGACCAATGTAATAGAGTGCAAAGTGAGTTTTTCACCTTTTCACACTACTTCATTGGTCCCCACACATGAGGCTACTTTTGTCAGTCAAAACGGATACATCGTCTCTGATTTCTGACTCATTGCTGTAGTTGCATCAGTCTTATGACCAAGTACAGCAATATGCCACTTTTGGGCCGGATGGATTGCAGCATCCTACACATGGATGAGTCAGAATTTAGGATGCATCCTTGGGACCTTGCGCCATGAAGCCCCATATTGGAAATACAAGCGCATCCATGGCATCATAAGGTTTTTTTACGCAAGCTCACATTGCTTCCTTGGTGTAGAGATTCGTCATTTCTTGCAAATATGGCCCTTCGAGTGGTAGAAAGAAGGCCTTTACTGGCGAGTATGCCCTCTTTCTGAGTGAGCTAATTGGTCAGCACAACCTGACAAATTGCACAGTGCACAGTTTCCTTTCCTGTTATTTCAAAGCTCAGTACTGGGCTGGATTCCTGAAACAGGAGTGCTTTGACATTGTAGGTTATATCCCATTCTCTGACTCCCTGGTTGCCCATATGAATGGTTCCAAAGTTAAAATAAAGAGTGGTGGGTAAAATGATAGCATGATCATGTATATCTAAAGACTTATTTAGGTTCAGAAAAGGCACAGTTCAGAACCACATTAACTGAAAGAGATGTGTATAATGTTGCTATCATGTTAACAAAGGAATTAATGAAAAATGTCAAATACAAAAACATTTATGTTACCACTCAATTTGATTGAATGCCTTTTCAGCCCCTAGGAAATTGTTATCCACAACTGATTAAAACATACTGTCCAAACAGCAACATCTACACGGATCCTGATACCATGTGCTAGAATTCCCTCTTTTTTAGAAATTCTGTGCAATTAGGATGTATTACTTTTAGAATAACCGCCTTCAATGTTGTGACCAAAGTTACTGCAGAGTCTTTTGAATCACACTTGCTACTGAAAGTTATTATTTGTTTGTTTTTATTAAATATTCTTAAGGCACTTGGGCCTAGATTTACTATTTTAAGCGCTGTGCAGGACCACATTTGCTGCACTGTGTAGTGCAAGGGTGATGGGGGTGGTGTAACATAGAGCAGGGCCTGCTGTTACTGTCATCCCCTGCACCGGTGTTGTAAGATGGCTGCCTTGGCGCAGCTCATTTATCTCACATTATGGTGTAGAGGTAAGTGTGCGAAATCTCACCTAGTATCTGATCTGGAAGTATGCTCTTCCAGTACAAAGTCCTCAAGAAATGGTGAATGCTGTGCACTGCAGCACACACAAAATTAGCATTTCTTTTTTTAAGAAATTAACACATGTCCCCTTGTTTACACCTTTTTTTTTAAGTTCAAGAAAAGGTTTATTGAAAAAATTAATATGATCATAAAAACAATACTTCACATATGCAGTTATTTGTTGACACATAAATACATGAACCCCCTTGTTTACACCTGTTTGAAGTAGCTATTTGTTTTTGGTGCAAAGCCCAGTCCGTCTATCTTAGTAGATTGGGCTTTGTGACATAACCTACGGGTGTATGTGCGGATGTGCACCAGTTACACCCAAGGGAGCATAAAGTAACACACCAGGGTGAAGCTATTTTTTGTTGAGAAATGGATACCTTTCCAGCCTGAAACACCTTTTCCTATAGGTAGGATGGGTTTGCTCCAGCATATGGCCTTAGTAAATCTGGGCCCGGTAATGTAACAATATTGCACTGGTCTTTTTTTATATAAATGCTTTTATTAGGGTTTTTCACAATACAAAAACAAAGTCATGCAAAAGAATTCCCAAAGAACTGTGCTTAATTTGTAAAAAATAAGAAGTGCCAGGGCCCTCCTCCAGAGGCCACTGCAGCTTGCCCCACCCATTGCCCCTGCCAGCTCTGCAAATGTACAAACAGAACTGCTAACCATCACACTCCTACAAGAGCGACAATTCAGACTATTCCAGGCCCCCAAAGCTAGGAAGAGGGCTTGGGCAGCAGGTATTAGTCCTCTTAAATATTTATTTAATTAATAAACAACTGTTATGTGCTCATCTTTAATTTAAACAGATAATGCCACTATGTGGCAGACTGTCATGACTACCGGTGTTGACAATTAAGTGCCGGCGCCGAGCACCAGAAGCCACCGGCTCAAATTAAGCAATGACCGAAGTAGGCATAAAGAATGCAACACCTACATGTAGTTTATACATAGCGCATAATATCACAATGTTCTTAATCCATGTTATGGACCTAGGGGTTGCAGAATCTGTGTTGTGGCTGGAGGGATAGGTCAGTATTGTCTTGAAGGTTCATTAGAATTCTTTATTTAGCAATGTAAAAGGACACAGGGAGGTATTTTTTATTTTACAGTTTAGGGTGTAGAGTTTAGCACAAAATAGGGATTTATTCTCAGAAAAAATATTATTTTGCTGTATTTATTGGTAAGATGCAAGGCACAAACATAATTGCCTCTAGTGTCAAGCTCATAAGGAATAAGTGACCTTTCATGACATACTACAAAGATAGTACAATAAGAGACAAATCAGTTCATGAACATGAATGGTTGTAACTTCTTCTAAAGGCCAACAGAGTATTTTTTCCTTGAGATTTAAAGGTGGAGAGTTCCAGATCCCTGGGCCTATGATGGCAACTCTTCAGTCTCTTGCCATCATGAGGATATGCAGAAGGCATAAGCTCCTTGTCTAGAGATTGCAGGTGGGTATGTATCCGGCAATGTCCTCCTGCAAATAAACTAGAGCAAGTTGTATCGTACACTTGAACACCAAGCAGGAAAGCATGAAGGTGATCTCTTGATTACTGGTGGCCAAAACAGCTGTGACATGATTGCATTTTTCTAAATTAAGGCTTAGTCTTGCTTCCATGTTTTGCTCTATATGTGAGCACACTACAAAGTTGAGAGCCCACTCAATACAGCATTGGCATATTCCAGTTTTGAAGTAATTGATGAGCAAGTAATGGCTTTATGGTATTTTTCAATACATTGGTGGTGTCTATTTTAGCAGTCAAAGCTGGATAATGCTGATGCAACTATCGAGCCAATATGAGCCTCAAAACTGAGCTCAGCGCCCCATATGATTTCCAAACTCTTCGCTTGTTTAGCAATAGAGGTGAGATCCCAGATCACAGTGAATTGAGGGATTTTGCTGTATTTCGCACGTTTTGGCCTGAACTCACGAGCAGCACCTGGATTTTTGTTCCTTTAAGCTGGAGACACCGCACTTCATCTCAGTGGCCATTTCTTATAAGTCCTAAGTCATCTAATTAGACCTTTTAAATGCAGATAAGTCTGTGTATCATCTCCCTGTGAATGGTATCTCAGGGCTAATTTTTGACAGTAGATTGATGCACATACTTAAAGAAAATTGATGACAAGAGTGACCCTCATGGATCATGTAAGCTTCACCTCAGAAAACAGAAGGGTGCAGTGAGAGAATGTGGCCTAACGGCTAGGGCGGTTGACTTCGGAGCTGGGGAGCTAGATTCGAGTCTCGGCAGGAACGCTCAACATTCTGGGCAAATCACTTAATCTCCCCATGCCTAACAAAAATGAATGTGTCTGTCTGTAACATAACTAGTGCTCATGTAAAGCGCTCTGATACCTTCAGGTCTAGTTCGCGCTATATAAAACTCCACAAAAAAAAAACTGACAGATTCTGTCCTCCCCATAAGAAAAGAGTTCAACTATATAAAGGTTGCAACCCAAATGGTGGCATTCCTTCTACGATAAACAAGTAATAGATCATGCATAGATGACTGATATTGTGAGTGAGTCCCTGGCCCCTTCCATGGGATTATGAATTGGCTTGGTGGCTGAAAGGGCAAGTTTCAGGTATTCTTGAGTGAATGAGGGGGCGTGGTCAGATTTTTTGTGCAGGCCAAGGGAGTAAAAGCACTCACTCTGGGGTTGTAGTATGTAAAATATCGAGCTCAGTTATATAATGCAACAAAAAATTGTAGCCCGAATATTGACTAGAAAAACACTGCAAAGGAAAGTGTAAATAAGACTAATTACTATCGTTATCTCCTCATTTACGTAAATTGAAGATGTGTCTATCGACAATGTACATATATGTGGTAAAGTCACTTTAGTCAAAAAACAGGGCCTCCTTGTCATCAATACATGGCAATCAATACATCACAATCAAAATACTTTACACATTACCAAAGGTGAGGATGGACAGCACAAATGCGATCACAATAACTGGGAGAAAAAATATATATAAGTCATGAAAAATTTATTAACAATTTCATTAAGGAAATACATAAAAATTACAATGCTGTACTATATATTGTCATATAGCTAATTAAGAAGCAACAACAATTTAGACACAATAATACATAATAAAAAGCATCTTCAATAATAACAATACAATCAAAATATAAGATTTCGGGACACAATAAAAAAGGACAAAATGGTCCTATTGGCAGAGGAAAATCACCAAACCAAAAAACTCATTTGTTTCGACACTGGTTGATATTATTTTCTATTAAATGTGTCACAGAGAGCTGTAATCAAAGATTTTGTGTGATTCCCTCAATTAAGAGCATCGACGAGTTTCGGTGGGCAATAATTCTCGGCCAACACCTTCATCAGGAAAGATAAAAATAGAGTCCCAATAACCGATTACATTAAAACCAATGATCTCAATTATTTACGGAGCTGTATTCATACAGGTACCGCCACCAGATCTTTTTATCCTTGTCCGCGGCCCAGATAGGTCATTCACGGTGGGTATATGTACACCTTGATTATGTCCACATTGAGTCTAAAAAGACTTCACGGCACATGTGTTTCTCTAATTGGGTGTTATTATTATATCTCCCACGAGGACGATTTAGGCACCTTAGGCAACTTTTGTCTATAGAATCCTTGTTTCACCTTCAGATATAGATATAAAAAAGTGTTCGAATCAGGGTTTGGTGCCAATAAAGCACTCCGTTTTGCCTGTTGCGGTGCGTGTAGTGAAGCGTGTAGTGAAGCCTTCTGTATCGATATGTGGTAAAGTCATACTTAACGCAAAATGCAGCCGCGGCCCATGCAGATAAGAGCGGTAGAGTGGTGGGGCCAGGTGGGGGGGATTTCGACAGAGAACGACAAGGGAAAATGTATTATTTATTTAATTTTCCCTCGTGGTCGTCTGTCGAATTCCCACCAACCTGGGCCCCATCGCTGTTACTTGCACGGGCTGCGGCTGCCAATATGCTTACCTTCACTATACTGATTGTGTGAAAGGATCGACAGAATAGCAATCTGTAATGATGGCAGAATGTGTGTGATGGGCAGAAGGTATACCTGGAACCCTAAAGTGGGACAACTATGTGTGTGAAGGGCGGGGTGCAGCAGACACACAAACTCGGCAGACTGCATATAAAAGGCAGGTGAAATAGAAGACATTTGCACACTGGGCGTGTTTTTTCATGAGGACAGTAGGCACAGCTGCTTCCCTTCTCCCACAGGGCGTTAATATGAGGGTAATGCATCTCGCCGCTGCGGGGGGAGGAACAGCAAGTGCTGTGCCGAAAGGATTGCAGGGCACCATAGGTTTCCTTCCTTGGGAACATTCTTTGTCAGGACTGCACGTGGACAGCCTCATTTTTCCAGACCTCACAAAGGGCAAATTGTGAGGTGATGCAAGTGTGGCAGCCGGTGCCAGCATGGTCCACAATTAGAAAATTGTTGGTATGGATTACAGGGGGCTGCTGCTGGCTCCACAGATTTTTTAGGACAATGTCGTATCCATGTGAAACTAAGCAGGACAAATTGTGCACCGGGTAGCAGCAGAGTCATAGTGTTGTGGTGGGACAGGAGAAAGGTTTACGTGCCCATCATGGGAACAGACCTTGTCAAAGAAGTGGGCCCAAGTAGCTGCTTTCTGTTAGACCCTGTTCCCGTGATATCTGCAGCTACAAACAAGGGCTGGACCATCAGCCTGACATTTATGATTGGCACATGAAAAAACAGGAAGTGGAATGTGCTCGATTTCTGATCTTCCTGTTTTGGTTTCCGCTTATCTATACGCACCATCCAAACAGTCTCTTGTTTTGGAAAGTGCTGTCACACTATTATCTTACCAATACTTACACAGAAATAGCAATCTTGGTTATGTGTAATAAAATATTACTGACACAACACGTTTTACAATAATATAATATAGTAATATGATGAAATAATAAATACTGCAATTATAATAAAATTAACATATTACAACTACAATATGGAGAAGGTTTTTGGGCTGAAAGCCAGAATATTCAAGCACATAATTCAGGCTAATGTTTTTGTGAAGAGATTACATTGGTTTCTCAATTTTACAATCTGACTATCAATTGCCTCGCATCCAAAATTGCAATTCACATGAGTTTATTAGAATGTGTTCAGTGCACGTTTTGCCATTGGTATGCCCTCAAAGGATTCAATTTTCAGCATTCTATAGCTGACTTTCCAAATGGTTCTGATGTGCTCCTCTTAAACTAGAGTCCAAATTGAATAGTGCTGGTAACTTACGGATATTGTGTTCTGATATCATTTTGACGAAACGGTCTTATTCATTGAGCTTTTTGTGTATGATTTTGGTGGGTAAAGGTTGGATCAGAGGATTTTATCAATTACGTATGCATCATCTAGTTTAGTTGGACTGACTATTATACCCCGGCAGTGCTGGAATGAAGGGGATCCAGATGGACCCAGGAACCGGAGACTATTAGTGTAAGTAATAGTAAGTAAGATAAGAACATGTAGGCAACAGTAATGGCATGCCTCAGAGGAGGGATCGTCCAGCTGGCGTGTCGCTTCGTACAATTCATGGAAGCGGCTGGGGTGAAACTCGGCTGATAAACCACTGGTATCCTCCATAACAGCATCATTCTTCAGTTTTTGCTTTCATAGCAAACCACACACACTTAGATTGCCCCTCTTCCGGACAACAGATGCCCCAGTACTACTGTCAACTGCAACCTACCTCTACCGCAGTCAAAAAGCAACTGGTCTATTGTATAATTAATCCTCTAATCAAACTGGGCATGTGTTTTATTAAAATTTTAATCTGAGGAGGGTCTGCAGAGCTTGATAACAATTGGGAAATGAATGGATCATAGCGCTTTGATCACATTGTGTGGGTATTGACTTCAAATTGGAGATTCATGTAATGTGCCGACACTTTGTTTCTTTTTTGATAATAAAAATTGTTTACCAAAAAAAAAGTTTTTTAAATCTTTTAGAATCTTATTTCCCCCCTAAAAATGCTCAGGATCTGAAAACCCATCAAGATATAGAACGATTAAATCTCTTATCAATGTACTGTAATAGACACAATCACGGACATTTGCACTAAAGATGTAAATACAATGCACGGATATTTTATGAAATGATATTATTGAGAAGTTTTAAACCATGAACTTTGTTGCTGTAATTTTTGCCACTTTCATTTAAAGAGAAATTGTAAAGGTTTTAATTGACCGGACAATAAACTATTACTTATTACTTACTATTAGTGGGTTGGATCAGGGATCCATCTGTCCTCATTGTTTTAATCGAGTATGACCATAGCTGGGAGGTATTTGGAGCCTAACACCCAGATGCCAAAGCAATGGAGGGAAACAAAGGCGTACAGCTTGTTTTTTTTTTTACAATTACTTAAGACAAGCTACAATTTGGAGGCAAGCTTTAGACTTTGTTCAGTCCTTGTATAGAAGAGACATGCACGCACTGTAAGAATGTCAAATGTATTGGTCTGTACAAGTATTTTCATGAATAACAATTGAAATAGTATTTGATTTTTTTATAGTGATACTCATCCCAATATAGTTAGTCAAAGAGCTTTACCACACATTATACATTGACAATATATCATGCAGGTATGTAAATCAATGTAGAAGGTGTTACATAAGACAATAAGAGTTTCTAGGTGTAGGAGTAATACGTTGCCTTTACTGTAAGGAATTAGGTGTTAAAAGTGCATGGCCGGCAGAAACACAAAGTCAGGATTTAAAACGTAATGAGGTGCTTGGGGTTATCTGTACTAATAAGACTTTATTACTACCCAAAGAAATCCCTTTTAGCAGCCTTATAATACCAAAAGATTGAGGAAAAAACACAAAAGTTCTAAACCCATGTCTTGCAGTTTGCATGCACGTCCTTGATGGCGGTTCATAGCCCACTGTGCTATATTAGAAGGATTGAAATTTATGAACTGCAAGTAGTAAAAGGAATTCTATGTCAAAAGCAGTAACCCACTTACTTATCTATGTAAAATACAAATCTATTTTTTTTTAAACCTTTATTTTTGTATTTTAATCTCAAGCAATGAACATTACATTGTTATGGAAACGAGAAGAAAATTATGAAGACGTACCTCAAGGACCATAAACATTACATTTTGTAACAGATAGTGCATTCCCAACCAATAGCATGCGGAGAAACTTTCCAACATAGCAATCAGATGAACCCTTACGTGCATACCCCAATGTCAGGTGTCCACCGAACACGAGATGCGCAGGTCAGATAGAATCATGAGATATTATATATACATATATACAGGGGAATGAGACAATTTCATACATAAAGCGACAGGGCACAGCGCGGGTATGGCCTATAAAGGTTGACAAGGCAGAGAGAATCCACACACAAAGACACTGGGTCGGGGGGACAACCCCCATCCGCGCCAGCGAAGGAGAGCAGTACCTGCAGGTAATGCCAGCACAACACAGTTAAGCAGCAACTTCCAGAGCAGTAGTGTCCGATCTCTCTGCGCCTTCTAAAAGAAGGTAGCTTTGCAGTGGGCCCCAGATATCTCCAGGCCTAGAGGCGTGCGGCAAAGTCTCAGCGTAAATGTTAGATTGCTCCTGACAGTAAAGCAAGTCGCCTAACCAAGTCTTGAATTTCGGGGCCCTCCCCCTGCCCCATTGACAGGTGACCCTACGCTTTGCCAGTAGAAACGACAATGCCAGGAACTTACGTTGTGGCTTGGGTATCTTTGCAGTGTAACTTAAAAGCGCCACCCGGGGATCTCTCACTAGCGTGGGGCATTCCCACTCCAGATGAAGAAAGTCGGCTGCTGGCCTCCCACATCTTTCACAGCAATCATTGTCAGATAGTTTAAACCTGAATTTCTTGGCCGGGGTATAATATAGACGATGTAGGAATTTGCAGTGTATGACTCGATGTCTACAACTAGAGGAGATCTGTGAAGTCTGACGGCAGCAGTATTCCCATTGTTCATCTGAAACTTCCTCACCCAGTTCTACAGACCATCGCAGGCGCGCCGAGCTTGAAACAACTGCCCGCTGCATGCGGATACTGGTATACAACTTTGAAACCAAATGTTTACCATCTTTAGAACCAAGCAATAAATGCAGGGGTGCTAGAGTTGCTGGCTCCTGCGGGAAATCAGGGAGAACTGACCGCATAACTTGTCGTAGACGAACATATAAAACATATTCCAGAGGAGAGGGCCGTTCGTCATGAAAGAAATGATCTGCAGAGCGGAACGCGCCCTCATGAAATAAATCCCCCCATGTTGCAATATTAACCCACTCACATAACTTGTGAAACCCCTTTTCTTGCAGCAGCGGTATACTCGGATGATAGGTTAATGGTAACAACGGAGAGTATAGCAAGGGAGAATCTGATATATCTGTAATGCGATGCCAAGCATCCACCGTGCCAGTGACTGTAGTAGGTGGCGTCGTCGTGTCCTAGAGGGGGCATATATAAGACCAGACAGTGGAATAGGGTCCGCGAGCCAATCTTCCGTGGCAAATTGCGGCATGTACCTAGGGGGGTGTACCCAATAGTACGCATAGTGGGCCTGTGCACTAAGAAAATAAATCTCAAAGTCTGGTATGTCGAAACCCCCCCCTGTGCATAGGGCCTTGTCAATGTAGACCATTTGAGCCGTGGTTGCTTCCCTCCCCACAAAAGACGCAACAGTTCAGTACGCAGAGTTTAAAAAAATAAGAGCCAGGATGATAGGGAATATTCATGAATAAATACAGAAACTGCGGGAGGACAACCATTTTAATAAGAGAGGCCTGACCCGCAAGCGAAAGGGGGAGACAAATCCAGCGAGTGATATTGTCCGCCAGTTTTGTAATAGCTGTACCATAGTTGAGCCTTATGGTGGCTTCTCTATCTCCCGTCAGCTGAATACCTAGATAGCGCAGGTCAGTGCCGCACCACTCTAGGGGGAAATTCAGTGCGAATCGATCAACTGCAGGTGTTAGGGGAAAGAACTGGGATTTACTCCAATTAATATTAATCCCTGATAACCTGCCGAACACGAGGAATTCTCGCAGGATAGGGTTCACGTTTTGTTGGGGGTCTCTGATGTATAAGGTAATGTCATCCACATAAAGAGATATCAAAATTTGACGCATACTGCAGATAAACGCCCAGTCGCGATGATGCTGGCGAAGTTTAGATGCCAGTGGTTCGACCGCTATGGCAAATAAAAGCGGGGATAACGGGCACCCCTGCCGCTTGCCCCTCGTTATGTGAAAAGCCGGCGAGAGGTGGCCATTGATTAATACCTTAGCAGTGGGCTGCTGATATAGCAGCTTAATCCAAGAGATGAACAGTTTAGGAAAACCCATGCGTTGTAGAACTCCAATTAAATAATCCCACTCCACCGAGTCAAATGCCTTAGTGGCGTCTAAAAAAACTGCGGCCAGCGGCAAATCAGGCGCGACATTTTGTACTAGAGAAAAAAGAGTGCAGAGATTATGAGTTCTGGCCCTACCTGGGATGAATCCCGATTGATCGGGTAAAATGAGCTTATCCAACAGGAGAGTGAGCCTATTAGCCAAAAGTTTGGCCAGTATTTTTGTATCACAATTGATTAGGGACAGTGGCCTATAGGAATCGCAAAGCTCTGGGGCCTTTCCTGGTTTCAGCAAAGAAGTGATCAGCACTTCACACATCGAGGGGGGGAGTATTCCCCTTTCAAGGGATTCTTCATAGAGTTCCCTAAGGACTGGAGCCATGATATCTATGTACTGCTTATAGAATTCAGCGGGAATGCCATCCATGCCAGGCTCCTTCCCATTTTTAAGCTGCATAATCGCCTCTCTGACTTTATCCAGTTCGAAGGGGAGGCATAAAAACTCCCTTTGCATATCGCTTAACCAGCCAAGTGCAACGTCCCCCAGACAACTGTCCATATCAGGCGATCCGCTGCGTTGCGTGGTGTACAGCGCTGTATAGTGTGAAGTAAAGGTATGAAGTATGTCAGGTGTGTCGCGGTAAACTGTACCCTCTAACCCCTTAACTTCGAGGATATGAGTGGAGAAGCGCGGTTGTCTAATAACTTCAGCCAGAACCCTACCCGGCCTCTCGCCCTCTCCATACCTTCGGGCCACCCAATACCGCCCTCTAAACTTAGCCTCACGTGCTGCGGTTTCCTTGTAATCTGATAACACCGCAAGAAAATCAGTCTGTACCTTGCCCATTTCCCCAGACCCCATCTGTACCTCCAGCCCTCTCAGGTCCTGTTCCAACTTTTGAAGCCTTGCTTGGATATCCCTGAGTACGCCGAAGCTCTTTGCCATACAGTATCCCCGTATTGTGACCTTAAAGGCCTCCCAGATAATTTCTACATCTTCGACAGAGCCCTTATTTCTCAAGAAAAAATCTTGTATCTCTTCCCCCAGCTCAGTACGAAAGACCTCGTCCATTAGAGCGGTAGGCTGTAGCCGCCAACTAGTCCTAGGGGTGTCATACCCTGGAAGTGTAAGTACGAGCTTTACGGGACAATGATCAGAGAAGGTCCTGGCCAAGTGAAGTACTCTCTGAATGGCCTGGCCCAAACCCCTAGACAACAAACAATAGTCTAGTCGTGCCCACGTCCCAGCATGCGCCGTGAAGTGTGTGCCCTCCCTGACCTGTGGGTGGGTGTAACGCCAGCTATCTATTAATCCCCCCTCTGCCATTATGCCTTGTAGGGACGCCTGAGAGTTAGTGTAGTGATGCGGCGAGGCATTAGAGCGATCCAGGGCTGGATTGAGTGCAATGTTGAAATCCCCACCCCAAATTACATGTGTGGATCCTACACCCACGACCCTGCCCCAGATGACATTAAAGAAGTCAGGCGTGTCGACATTGGGGCCGTAGCAATTAACTATAGTTACGGAATCTCAACCCAAACTGCCCCATATTATCACATAACATCCCTGTGGATCGGTCAAGACACCTGCCAGTGCAAAGGGAGTTTGCTTCTTTTTCAGGATAACTGTGCCCCTGGCATATGATGAGTACGAAGAGAAGATCCTGCCATCCGCCCACTTGCTAGCGAATGTACCCGGGGAGTGTGGATCTATGTGGGTCTCCGGGAGCAACGCCGCACTTATCTGTTGCCGATCTAAATACGCTAATATCTGCCTACGCTTCCTCGGATCACCAAGAACCCTAACATTCCGCTCCATCCCCCATGCTTCGCCATTATGCAAGAACTGTTAGTACACCACATTACGTAGTACCACAACCGGACAACATGAGAAGCACCATAAAAGGAAATGAGCCCCGAAGTACGTCTACCATGAAGTACAATAATCCAAACCCATACCACCCCCACCCACTGAAGCACCCCAATCATGCCAGTACTTAACAACCCGCCCCCCTCCCGTATACCCAGTAAACATCTAGTGCTATAAACTGTGATGGTCAGCGACCGGGTCGCGTATGAGAGAAAAGGGGGATCACCCGCTGGGGGGGGGAAACAACTAGGTGGCCCACGGGTAACCCTTCGCCGTTCCAGAGGCGCCTGTGATTTAAAAGACGTCCCCTAGTAGGCTTCGGGGGTGCCTGGTCAGTTCAATCGTCACGCCCCCATGTAAAGAGTTCTTTGACCAATCCAGGAATTGCCCCGTCGTGTCATTGATCATATGGTAGAAGCACAGTCCAGTCAATCGTAGGACCACATCCGCGCCACCAAGCAAGTGACCTGCTGAATATCTAACAGTTGACGTAGTTGTCAGTCCGAGGAAGATGACTGTGATCTTGGCGAGCCCGCCTGTATGGAAGATGCAGCTGCCCGTTTTTTAATCTGATTAAGGAACTCCTCTACCTGCTGGGGGTTAACGTAGATCATTTGTTTACCCTGATATGTAATCCAAAGTTGTGCTGGATAGAGCAGGGCATAATCAATTTGAGCCTGCCGCAGTTTTTGTTTCACTTGGAGGAATTTGCGACGCTCCTCCTGGACATGTGTAGTGAAGTCCGGGTACATTGGGAAGGAAATTCCCTCAAAATGCAGCTGCTTCCGCTACCTTGCCACCTGCAGGGCACATCACGATCCCTATAATTCAACAATCACGCTATGATGGGGCGGGGAGTACCACCTGGGGGTGGTGTCGGCCCAAGGGAGCGATGGGCCCTTTCAACTATGAAGTGGGAAGATAACTGCTCCACCCCCACAACCTCCAGCAATAATTTTTCGATGTATTGTTCCAGCCTGCCCGTGTTGGTACTTTCCGGAATATCAATCACGCAAATGTTATTTCTCCGACTGCGCGCTTCGATATCCTCATTTTTCGTGCTATTATTTTGAGCAGCTTGTCCATCTGTGTGACCATGTTGCGGAGGTGGCTCGTGGTATCTTCAGTCTCCGATATGCGATGCTCAGCTTCTTTTATGCGCGTCTTTTGGCCCTCAAGCTTGTGGACCATCGCATCCATTCGCGTGACTAGAGTATCCATCTTATCAGCCATATTTGTAAACCCCTATCGCGCTTCCTGTAGGATGGCCTGCATGCCATCACCCTGCACGGGGTTAGAGTCCAGTGTGGAGCACTCTGCACCATTATCCACCTCTGTGTTCTGCTGCCGCGGGCCTTTTTCGCGTCACATGTGAGGCGCGGCTGGCGCGTGTCAGGCTTGCCCATAGCGCCTTGTTAATAGTCTATCCCAATGTATGCTGTAAGAGGGCCGTTAGTGGCAATGTCAGGGGGGGGTAATAGTCTGCGCGCACCCAACGCAGTCCCCAGAGTGCCACCCAAGAGGTGTAGTTGGGGTAGCCTGGTCCCTCCTGTCTTCACCTCTCTTGTACCCCAGTGCTAGTGCGCCCAATCATCAGAGAACACACAGGAGCAAAGGCAGCAGCAATGTGATCCCTCCTACTCGGGAAGCCACTCCGTCCTGTCTACTGCCTCAAATCCTCATCAGGATAAATACTCCTCGCTGTGTATTATTGCAGCGCTTCTTCCACATTCAATGCCTGCCACAGCGGGGAGCCTGCCGCATGTGTCTCTGTGGTACTTCCGTGCTCATCTCAGGCAGACAACAAGGGCACACAGAAGCTATGGCCGCCACCTATGGCCGATCCGCCACCCGTGTGGAACCCCCGGCCCGATACCTGCTGAGCCGCACCTACGTAGCCTGCCTCCTCGCTGTGCAAATACAGGGACCCTCCGTAGCACAGGCAGTCTGGGTTCGCGAGCCGTGCCACACAGGCACTCACCACAGCTGCATTACTTTGAAAGTAAAGGGATGCGTCACATTTAAAACAATATGACGTATCCCAAGCTCTCCCCTGCGCTGGTGCACAATTGGCTGCCATGAGCCAAGGCAGGCATCCTTGCAACATGGTGCAAGGGAGCCTGAGCTGCGGAGATGATTGTTTTTGTGCAGGAATGGAAACCTTCCTGCACAAAAACAATCACAAGAGGATTTTCCTCTTGCAGCACGCATAGAAAGAGAAAATAACGAAGAGAAATGAAAACATTGCTCCTCATTCAGCCCCCTTATGCCTCCCCTGGGGAGGTGTAGCATTCTGACGCATTCTCAGATTTATGAAAGGTTGTAAATATGGGAATGCGGCAGAAGCCATGGGTGTTGCGTGAGAACACCCACACCCATGGCACACCCCTTTCACACAAAGTGCTACGTGAAAAGGGGCCTTATTTATAAGGACACGAAAATCCACGCAGGGTGGCTTTATGTGTCCTTGTAAATATGGGGCAGCAAAATGCGCCGCCGGTGCGTCACAAAACGTGACGCACCGGATGCACAAGGACTTGTAAATATGCCCCTAGATGTATATTATTTCCATCCATTGGTGTAACTCAAAATGATGGGACCCCCTGTACAATGTGATTAGGGTCCCCTGAGTCTCCCGTGTCTGACAGATATTCATTGGCCTTTGGCTGAACTGGAGCCTGCTGAAGAATTGGGGGCTCCTTGAATAATTGTGGAACCCCGTGCACAGCAGGGGCTTTAAGGGCCTGTGCTGCACCCCTACTTCCATCTCTCTAGCTCTTCCAATGGAAGTCCATTCCTGTTATTCTTCCCCCTCACTCCTTCCTCCTGTGCTGCTAACGTCCTTGTACCTAGTGTCTCTCCTATGGCTCTCTCTATCGCCCTCTATCCAAAACTCCCTCTCCCCTATCAGATGTTGTCCTTTCTCTCGGTGTTGGCCTTTCTCCTCCCACTCTATCTCACCCTTTCTTGCCCCAGTGACTTCATACGTCTATCTAAGGCTCTAACCCTCCTTCCTTCGGTCTGCTCTGTCCATTTCTTTCTCTGTCTCTCTTCCCCAGTACTAAATTTGCAACAAAAATAAGTGTCAGAGCCAAAACATTTCCTTAGGTGCCCACTGCTATGAGGTTGCTGTATAAGAAGACTGCCTTTTTTATTCCACCTCAGGCCTCATTCTTCCTCCACCTCACACTTCATGTGCATTTTTATAACACTCTTGCGTTTTCCCTTGCCTGTTTTCTCCCTTTCGCAATTTTTCTGTCTTTCTCTTCCTTCTTCTTTCTCTTTTGTTTACCTTTCTCTTTTTTGCTGTGAACAGGCTTTGGCCTGTTGAAAAATAAGCCCCGCTCCACAAAAATGATCACTGGTGCCCACCACCTGCAACCACCGGCACAAATTAGGCCCTGTAACCTTCAATCCTCCGACTACTTTACTCTTTAACATTCTTTTTATTTCCATATCTGTCTCTCTTACCCCTCCGCAACCTAGTTCTTTTTTCCCTGGCCCTCCCTCCCTCCTCCAGCTTCTCTCTGCCTGGGCAGCCCAGAAACAAGTTTGGACTGAGGCCATTTACCGTCAATAACTGAATTCATGGTGCGAATGAAGTGAGCTGTGTCCTCGCAACAGTGGCCTTAGTGCAGCGGCCATCCGCATTCACTCCACTCCAAACTACCGCCTCCGCCCCACAGCTTTTCTATCCTCCCGCCAATACCAGCGCTTTCTATAGACAAAGACGAGACTTTGCTTGGTGTAACCAGAATTTTAGAACCAAAAATCTTGATGGGCACAGACATAGAAATAGGACAAAATGTTGCCACTGCCCATGTTCACTGACACTGAATTATGGGCTGTGCAGCCCCCATTTACCCCTCATTAAATCTTGCTGTATTTACTTGAATAAGACGAGGCACCACAGCATGCAACTGTGAGTTAAGCCATATTACTGGTGTCATGAGAGGATCGGTTGAAACGTGAGCCTATACAACACTGTGATTAATGTGCACGTTCAACCAACCCCTAAAAACCAAGGCATGTATTTCTATCAGCAGAAAGTGTTGGGACGCCGGGAGAGTCCATTAAAAAACTGTACTGTTTGAGCAAAACCAAGATGTCTGGTTATCTTAACTTTGCTGTAAAATTTACAAGCCCCTTGCGACACTTTTGTGCAGCTGTTGCGTCACTTTTTGTGATCCAGTGGCGGCTTAAAAAATGCGCCACATTGCAGCCAATTGACAACGTGATGCATCTATGGAGATGTGTCACCTTGTAAAGCCCTGCGCCACATTATACCTGCGTCAGGTATAATGTATGCAGGGTGGGCATTCCCACGCAAAAAGCCATGTAGAACTGACACAGTGAAATTTACAACATTTCACTCCTTCACTCTACAGCTTCACTGCGTCAAAATCCCTATGCCTGCTCAGACCAGGCGTAAGGAATGACGCTGGGCTTTTTGAATGGGACTCACCTATCTGTTGTGGTGCATTGCTGGAGTTGCATCACTTTCATGAGCAACTCCAGCAATGCGTCACTTTTGTGCCAACAGATGAATATTATAAATACGGGCATCCAGGATGGCACAAGGGTTTCGCAGACAGGCGTAGGGAAACTGACGCATCTATACAGATGCATCTGTTTCTAGTAAATCTGCCACTAAAAGCTCTTCTCTCCTGTCATAGAAGCAATGCTAGCTAAGGACAGGCTGCGCCCCCTGCTGGTGGCTCCCATGGCTTTAGTGACTAAGTAGACACATGGCCGTACAGCCCACTTTTCTAGAACACAGTCTTTCCACTTTACCTACACCAATCCTTCTCAGAAGTCACTACTGGGGTAACCCGCTAATAAAATGTAGTTGGGTGTACGATTGTCTCTTATTTGCAGTACTTAATTTGTAAAAAAAACATAAGTGCCAGGGCCCTCATCAGGAGGTCACTTCACTTCCAGCTGCACTGCCAATTGCCACTGTCAACACTTCCAACTACAGTGACAACACAACTACTAACCATCAGACTCCTAAAGTTATGACAATTCTGAGTATTACAGGCCCCCAAAGCTAAAAGAATGGCTTTGGCAACAAATATTAATCATTTGTAACGCATATTGAATTCATAAACAACTGTGTTTGTCTCTAAATTATACAAACAGTGCCATCATGTGGCAGACTCTCATAATTAATGGTGCGTATAATTGAGTGCCGGTGCCGAGCACTTGAAACCACCGAACAAATGAAGCACTGCTTATTTGGTGCCCATGTCATGCTTTTGTGCAACGTTGGGCCAAGCAGGACACATCGGCGAAGCATCAAGTGTGCCATGGATCACGCAAGCAAAATGTGATCACTCCCCGACTAATGAATGAATGAATGAAATTCACTTTTGTATAGCGCAACGTTCACTCCAAGGACTATCTTGGCGCTGTATGCGGAGGGAGAAGGCACAAAAAAGGTTATAATTGGCATGCTGTGGGGCACTCACAACCAGGGCCCGGTGCCCGTGCACCGACTGCATTAATGATAGCTATGGCGCTGTGCAAGGTACCCAGTCTTCTTTTATACTGAACCCTAACATGCCTCTCTTCAATCTGTCCCTATATGGATTTCCCTCATCTTCCACACACAGCAGGACTTTCAGACGCGCGCACAGTACACCTCCCCCTCCTGCCCCACAACTTTCCCTCTTTGGATCGGTCTGGAGTGCTGTCGATGCAGACCCAATCACCTAATTGGCCTGCCTGTTCCAGCCTCCTTTATCATATTAATGCTCCTGTCACGCTTGATATGGAGCCGCGAGGCCGCCGTCCCTCGGCGCGTCTGCTTTTAGACGTTCCAGAATGTTCTGGTTTTTAAACCCAGAGGGGATTCGCTCTTAGCATTTTACATGAAGGCAGCGCCTCCATCCATTTAGGAAAAAGTGGGGACGGTTGGGGCATTGTAAAGGCTGGAATGCATAGGTAAGAGTGAAAGAGAAGAGAGGCAGAACAGAGAAACGAGATGGCTGTGAGAGCCATGCAAAGAAATGGGGGCGAGGGGATGGCAAAGGAAACAGAGGTGGGCACAGGCAAAAGGAAAGGGATTGTTGAGGTCTGTCGGTATAAAACAAGCATTGACCAATGATTCTGGTTTTAGTGTTGCAAGGTATGCAAAAATAATGTTCCCATGGAATAGGACATTAAAAACCGACCTATTGGCTTTGATAATGCTTCGTAGTGGTAGTGGTGATAGCGTGATGTTGGTGGTATTGATACGTGTGGAGGTGGTATTAGTAATGGTGGTGTGGTATTGTTGGTTGTGGTGGTAGTGGTGGTAGTATTAGTGGTATTGTTTTTGGTATATATGGTGGTATTAGTGGTGCTGCAGGTACTGGTGGTATTGGTGTGGCATCGGTGATTGTAGTTGTAGCGGTGGTATTGGTGGTGGTGGTGGTGGTGATGATGGTACTGGTGGTGGAGGTACTGATGACAGTGTTAGTGGTACTTGTTGTTGCATTTGTGGTGGTGATGCTGCTGAGCGTGTTATTGATGATGAATGGGTACTGACAGTGGTGGTATTAACAGTGGTGTTTATGATTGTGATGTAGTATTGGTGGTGGTATTGTGATGGTGGTCTAGAGGCCTGTAGAGTGAAGAGAGAGATAGAGTCACAAAACTTGACAAGGGAACCACAGTAGGGACATGTACAGAACAGTAAGAAACTAACCAAGGTAGACAGTATAGGACCATTCACTGAAAAGACACAAAGAGATGGGCAGCAAAGAATGAAGGGGGATATAATTTGAAACGATGACAAAGAATCAATACATTCTGTGGTTAATAAAACCCAGGCTTACATTTAACCATCAAATTTGAGAAAATAAGTTAAAAGAACAAATGCAATCATGGCTGAAACATTTAATTATCTTACACTTTTCTTTTTTTTACAGAGTTTCATATAGCGTAAACTTGACCCAAATCGGGTATCAGAGCGCCTTACATAGCACCAGTTGCATTACACGAGGACACATTCATTTTCGTTAGACACGGGGAGATTAAGTGATTTGCCCAGAATCACAGGATATTCATTGCCGAGACTCGAACTAAGTTCCCCAGATTTGAAATCAACCGCCCTAGCCATTAGGCCAACTCCTCTCCCCCACTATTTGTAAAGGACACCTTTTTCTATAGAATGACCTTTTTGCAGCTAGATCTTGGTGGTATGGATTTAAACGTGTTAAAATTAATTTTCTGAATGTCATATTTTACTCCTTCTTACCTGTAAATGTACATTCCCATGTTGCTCATGAATAAGATATGCATGCCGTAATGTGTTTGCATAATCTCTGGGGTATTTATTTGCATTGAGGGTGTACGCTTACTATCCTAACCTCGTGTTTGCATATTATAAACAAATATGTAGCCAGACAAAATAAAGAATATGTCGCTTGTACTATTTTATGCAAATAGTAATTCTTATGACACACTTACCTACCTCCCTTCCCAGCATTCATGCTGTAAATAGTGTATGGATTGCTCCACTTTTATGTATGACATACACTGGGGTCATTTCAGCATATGTTTGTGCACAGGTAAGTGTACCAAGACTATTTGAGTACTGTGAGAAGTTGGCCTGAAATGTGCTGTCCACTAGTTATAGTGGGCACCTTGTATCAGTCCAAACAACCCCTTATTGGTTATAAGTTTAAGACAACCTTTTTTGAAAGCTATCGTAGTGGTAGCTATGGAGAGCAGCCTTCAGGCTAAGTCTTGAAGGAATGTAAAGCAGCTTGTATTACCAGTCTATAATCTCTTGAGTCACTAAATGAAAGATATCCACAACAGGTATATATACACAATATATGTATTTATTACTAAACACACCCTCCTAGTCTCTTTATGAGACTAGAGGTCAAACACATATGTTACACTTCAATAATCACAGTAACATAGCACAAATACACGTCAGGCCCTAGGGGAGAGCCAAACCATATACTAAAATAGTGGTATAGGAACAACGACTTAACTAGACACAAGGCCTAGAGCCTGTGGAATCGCTGGGACCCCAAGGAACCACCAATGGTAGTGACACAGGGGACCCACGGGGCCGTATGCAGTGTGTGAACACAGTCGCGAGCTCCCGTTAGCTTCTATGGGGAAAGTCGCGGTTAGATTTTTAAAGATTAGGGACACTTAGAAATGAGTCAGGACCAAACCCTTTTGGACTTAGGAAGTTCTAGGGCTAACACCCACTGGAGCACCGGAGTACTCGTGTTACCTCACCCAGGGAAGCCGGGTACATAGGTGTCTTTTGGTGTCGGGTCGCGTGGTTGATTTCAATGGGAGCTGGCGAAGAAGTGCTGCTGCCGTGAAGATGCGAAGTGTCTGAAGAGATCCAAGCATGGATCGAAGATGAGAAGAACCTGAAAGCAGAGGGGACAGAGTCTGGGTCACTAGCCAGTGACCAGGGAGGCTATTGACAGATGCCCACCGATGTCGGGTGATTTCAGGTGAAAGAGGTGAAGCTTGACTCTTCAGTCACGAGGACCAGGAGGTGTCGAGGACAACCAGGAGCTGGATTCAAGCTGTCCCACAAAGGATGTTGAGTGCTGCAGCATCGGTGCCCGGATTGAACACAACAAGCCTTGGCAACAGCAACCCATGCAGAAACGAGAAAGATGCTTCGGTGCAGACCAGCAAGGTCTGTGGGACTCACCACTTGGTATGGAGTCGGGGCACGTCTGGAGCAACCAGGGAAGCCCAAGCAAATTCAAAGTTACCCCCTCAGGGACCCACCAGTCAACGGACCAGGGATCGCGAAGGGACCTCAAGACAAAACACAAAATGGCGGCCCCACGGGTCTCTCGGAATGACCAGGCCAACAATATTCGGTGGATTCAGGGCTCGAGGTGCGGGCTACAAGTCAGCCCAAGCACAACTTCAGGCGACGTCGAGAAGTCAATGCACTTGCAAAAGTGCACAGTGACCAGGAGTTCCGGTTCCACGCTACTCACGAGGGCTGCGGGTCTCAGCTTTGCTGGGGACTCGGGTCGGCCTCTGAGATGTCTGGAAATCCTCTTCCTGGGCTGCAACTATTTTGGAGTCCGGCAGGAGCTTCGATAATGCAGACTGGCAAATTGCTTCATTGGTGCCTGCCAAGCAGGGGAGTCACTCCTTGACCCCAAGGGAGATTTCTTCAGTCCTCTGGTCTTTAGCAGAGCATTGAAGGTCCAGGATTCGGCTTCAGAGTTTCGTCCAGGGTAATCGAAAGTTCTGGTTACAGAGGTTCCTTACTTATACCTATGTAAGGGGTTGGACAAGCTCTGGGGACCCACCTATGGGAGGGTTTGGAAAGAGGGGTGGTTACACCCATTTCCTTTGTCCAGTTTCGCGCCAGAGCAGGGGCTGGAAGCCCCTGAACTGGTCTGAGCTGGACTATGCACAGGGACACCAAATGTGCCCCCAGTGCAGGACTTCAAAGCACTCAGAGAGTGCTCCCACCCAGCCCCAATACACATAATCCTGTCTGGGAGGTGGTTACACCTCCCTGTGACAGGAAACCTATAGTCCAGGCCTCACCTGCCGGAGTTTCAGTCAGCAGTAGGAGGTCAGACTTGTGTCTGCAGAATCCATTTTGTGATGCCAGGGCTCTATTAAGTTTCTACCGGGTATACCAGTGCTGCCATGTATCTCCCTCTAGAAGGGTGGGATCATACTCCCACACCAGTTACTGGTGTGGGGGTATGATTCCAAGGTGTTTGACACCAAACACGACATGTTTCCGTGCAGCCAGTCCAAAGTTAGCATTTACCGTTTGGTTATAATACAAGAGTATATAGTCAGGCTGCACTACTGACAACCCCGGAGAAGAGATTCCGAAGGCTGCAGAGGGGCTCAGCTCATGCCTGGGCACCCCCTCACATATAACCAAGCACCCTGTCTTCAGGGTTGATAAGGCCTGCCATAGGGGTGACTGATAGGTTTGTATGTGCAGTATATGGTGAGATATAGTGAACCTATTTCTCAGTAAGGAGTGCATGCACCCCCTTACCCAGGCTGCAGTAGCAGACCTGTGGTGTCATTTTGGGTGGCTTACCAGGGGTGGCATAATACATGCTTCAGCCCCTGGTAGGCCTCTAGGGTACCTATGCCCTGGGTACATAGTATACCATATACTAGGGACTTATAGGGGCACCTCAGCTCCAATCTGAACTGTACCTAAAGTACATGGAATCATTTTAGAGAGGAAGCAACTAGGCAGGGGCCCTGAATAGCAGGGTCTCAGCCAGACTAATGTTGAAAAACAGTGAAACACCAGCAAAAAGTGAGGGTAAACATGTGAAGCAGATCCTACTCTCCTACAAGTACCTTTGCGAGTTACAACTTTGCATGTGCTTGTTTGATTTGCATTGCAAGTCAATGTTCTCTCCTCTGACACTCCACTGGGAATGCCCAACCGGTTTCATACCATTGGTCAAAATGCTCACATGCAATGTATACATACATACATAAATATACTGAACTTGTGTATACAAATGTTACAACACTTCCCATATGTAATTCAAACTGATACCTAGAGAGTTTGCCAGTCCAACTGTAGAGCCTCTGAAAGCGAATTTTACCACCAAGATTTACTAATGTTTAGTGAAGGTGCTTGGCATCATTAAGTGATGGAAAGTGGTTCCTACAATAGCATCATTCAAAGAAACGTGGATACATAGATGGTGATTTGGAGGTGGGGTTGGGTGGTTTACAAATGGTTAGGCATTGTATATTTATACCAGCACTGTAGGGAACTTGGCTTTTGTTGCAGTTACCACACACACACACACTTTTTGCCCCCTTTTTAGCTACTATATGCTGGTTTTAGACTCTGACATTGCACTGAGGCCTGCTAACCAGACGTCAGTGCCAGTGATCCTTCCCTAAAAAAAGGTAAAGCACCCATGTAAGTCCCTAGTAAATAGTACTCCAGGTAACTAGGGCAGGGGTACTAAAGAGTGTCCCTAAGGGCTGCAGCTCACCTTATGCCACTCTAAGCAACTCGCATACAAATTCCACACAGACTGCCATTGCAGGCTGTGTGACATTGTGCAAACTAGGGGTGGGCGGAATTTGCATATTCGCGAACATGCGGAATTGCTTGTTCCGCCTGTTCGCGATGCTTTTTTCCTGTTCGCGAACGCCGTTTGCATGCTCGGGGGAAAATATCTCGCGAACAAGCATTTTGAAAGCGCGAACACGCAAAAAATTCCGCAAAGCCACGGATCGTGGAATTTTTGGCAATTGCAGTTCAATTCTCCACAGAACGCAAAATTACCCAATTTCCGCAAGCGGAACGGAATTTACCGCCCAGGCCTTGTGCAAACCATGAGTCAAAACATGACACACTCCTATGTGTAATGCCAAAATCGCAGGCCTTTGAGCCCTAAGGCATGGTGCATTATATTTTATGTGAGGACATATCTGCATGAGCAGATGTGCCCTTTTTATGTCTAGTTCTATTGCTAAATATTGCAAGTGAGCAGGGAAGTCATCTTAAGGTATGTACTGGGCACTGGTCAAAACGAGTTCCCCAGCAACATAATGACTTCACTGAAACGTATGGTGTTTGTTATCAAACACCTCGTATTAATAAACTCACACGGATTCCAGTGATAGATTTATTAACACATGCACCCATAGGGTACGTTAGAGGTACTCCTAAAACCTAACAGCCCTCTACTGTGCTAGCTGACTGGTTCAGTCCATCCTGCCTCCACAGATGAGTTTCTGACCCCCACAAAGCTGCAGCCCCATGGTACACAGAGAGCCTCAAGAAAGAAAAAGCTGCATGCAGAAATAGGGAGAGAAAATCAAAACTGGAGGGGGACAAACTAGCCTACAGAATAGCACATGGAGCATATCTAAATAGCTGCAATGTAGCCAGAAGAGCGCACCTAGGCACTAGAATCATCGAAGCAAAGAGCTCTTCTAAAGAGCTGTTTAAGATCCTTAAGGAGTTCACTAACCCTAGAGAAAACAATCCTTCCCTCCCGCCGACGCAAAAGCTATGCGATGATTTAGCAAATCATTTTAAACAAAAGGTCGATAAAATGTATAGTTTTTTGGGCACGGAAGAGGATCTCAGGGTGGTATCACATCTCCCGGAAGATCCCTTTTCTCCCTGCTTGGAGTCCTTCCCAGTCATCACCTCTGAGCAAGTACTGCCCCTATTAGGGCACACTAAATCAGGCTCCCCGTTAGACCTGGCCCCTCCCTTTATCATCCCAGATCTCGCACTGGACCTCACAGACTCGATTACGGAAGTGTGCAATATATCATTAGCTACGGCCACCTTCCCTCTTAAATGGAAGAAGGCGCAAATAAAGCCATTACTAAAAAAATCACTAGCCAATCCCTCAGATCTACAAAATTACAGACCTATCTCTCTTCTCCCATTTTGCTCTAAATTCATGGAGGCTCTGATTAATAAACAACTTACGGGATACCTGGAATAAAACAACCTACTTGATGCTTCTCAGTCAAGCTTCCATGCGCTTTATAGCACCGAATCCGGGTTGACTGAAGTAATAGACACGATAAGGATGGCTTTGGACAGGGGGACACCAACGATGCTAGTTCTCCTTGAGTTGCCGGCAGCTTTTGTCACCATCTCTCATAGAATTCTTCTGGATCAGCTACAAGAGATTGGTGTCAGAGGAATGGCCCTAAAATGGCTACAAAGCTTCCTGGCCGACAGAACACAATGTGTCCAATTGGACACGTTCAGATCACAGACCATGGTGGTGGACAAGGGGGTACCTCAGGGAGCCATCTTAAGTACCACCTTGTTCAACATCTCTGTGTCCTCTCTGGCCACTATCATTAGATCTTGTGAGTTCGATACGATCTCGTACGCGGACGATACTCAAGTGATAGTCACTATGGAGACGGATCCCGCGTCGACCACAGCAAAATTTAAAAACTGTATGCTAAAACTAGCCACATGGATGACTGTGTACTTTTTACAGCTTAACTCCAATAAAACAGAGATCCTGCTGTTCGGGAAAGCAGAGGAGCTATGGACCTCAGATTGGTGGCCAGTAGACCTCGGGGAATCTCCTACGCCAAAAAAGTGGGCGAAGAATCTGGGCGTCATAATTGATGACAGACTTTCCATGGAGGAGCATGTGAAAACCATCTCGGGCACCTGCTTTAGTGTGATGCAAATGCTGAGAAAAATCTTCCCTTGGATCCCCCTTTCGGCCAGAAAAGCCCTTATACAGGCACTTCTAGTCAGTAGACGAGATTATGGAAATTCTTTACTGGTAGGGAATAGGGAAGACTTACTGTCCAGGCTGAAAGTTGTCCGAATACAACCGCGCGTCTAGCCCTCAATCAACCTGTGCGAACTCCGTCAGGACCCCTTCTGAGACAACTGCACTGGCTGTCTTTCAGGAAAAGAGCAGTCTTCAAGCTCCTGTGCCTAGTGTTTAAAGCACTCCAGGGGATTGGTCCAGCCTATCTAATGAAGAAATTTAAACCATATATCCCCGCACGCCAACTGAGATTGAGCAACTGACAGCGGCTCTGTTCCCTGAGAATCAGGAAAGCCAGAGTGGGCGGCCGTGCTTTCTCACACCTTGTCCCAGTCCATTGGAACAGATTGCCAGATGACATCCGAGCCTGCTCCAATTTTAGACAGTTCCCATTAATGCCCCTAAATTGAGTATTTAGGGGACCCTTGATACCGAGACTTCAGATTTCATTGGACACAAAAGGAGTGGAAGACGAAGGCTGCTAACCCGAGAACCGGGGAGCACGACTGACATGGTACCAACCCTGCCAGCGAGCCTGCTGCACCAGACCCTCGTGGAGCATCTAACTCATCCTGCTGGTGTTCAGAGCTCAAGAAACCCAGAGGGCTGCCGGTGCTTCACAATTACCAAAGAATCTCCCTTGGAGTAGAAGAGATACTCCTCTGCAGCTGCAGGCACCAAAGACGCGAGGTGCAGTTCACCAGGTTGCCGCTCTCCAGCCAGCCGATGCAGCAGCTCCCCAGGAAGAGGACTCTGTGCTCCCGGAGGTCAGATCTGCCCTCCCACCGAGTGAGAGGACACCAGGACTACCCAGAGCAGCACAGGACTGATAGCCGGGGTATTGGACCCCTTGCAACAGCCAAGGTTTGTTGTGCCCAGTCAGGACACCAATGTTGAGCAAGACCGACCTGCACATTGAGGGACTTCAGGGACAGTGAGACCCACTTTGTGAGTGGCCCAGCAGTCCTCTTTGCCACTCTTCTACAAAACAAAGACCAAGACATGAGTCTGTGACTGCCGCTACCCAACTCCTTACAGGACCTATGCACCCGCACGCCACAGCCCGAGTTCAAGGGAGGGGACAGTGCCAACGGGGTCCCCAGATCCACAAGAGCTAAGCCCATGCTTGAGTTTCCCAGATTTGTCTTCCAGTCACCGCCTACAGCCTCTTGCTGCAGGCCCTCTTTAACCACAAGAGACTCCAATGTCAAAAGACACCACTGCACCCGAGCCCCACAGCCTGAGGAGAAGTGGACCAAAGGCGTCCCTATGTGCCTGAGGATCTCAAGGGCTGAGGCCCCGTTGGTTCCCACAGACTGGTCCCCAGTTCCTGCTTGCAGCCTCTTGGTACCATCTTAGGACCATTCTCCTATTGAAGTGAATGGGACACCCGAAGTCGTGACACACCTCAGCACCCGGATGCCCCAGAGCCTCCCAAGGTGACTTGGTGTGGCCTTGGACCTTGTCCCATACTCACCGTAAGTCCTGAAGTTTAGTCCTGTAGGTCTTTGTCAAGTGCCCAAATGCAATACATGTTTTTCCTCCATAGGATAACATAACCGATCTAGAAAATGCAGTGTCCATTTCTGAAAACTGTAGAAATTCATAACTCAAAAAGTACTTACCCGATTCAGATGATTTTGGTATCTAACTTTATATAAAAGTATGTGTTATTTTTATAAATTGGTGTCGGATTTCTTTATTGAGTGTGGTTTCACTTACTGCCTTTGTGTGTGTAATAAATGCTTAGCACTACCCTCTCATATGCCTAACTGCTCACCCACACAACACAAAAGAGAGCATTTGGGGTGTCATTTGGGCCTTTGTAATTCCTCTGCGGTTCGTCTGGACTCTCTACATGGTGTGTCTCTTTTTGGTCCACCATATAAAGAGCCAGCTTCGTACAAGCACTGTCCTCATTCTCAGAAAGCCTGTTGTCAAATCCTCTTCTTTCTTCAACTAACGCCGCAATCCCCCTTCCATTCTTCTCCAAAGTACCGACTCAGACAAGATCTAATACTTCTCTTCCAACAATCTCTACAGCAAACTTCAATCACATTCCATGGATCACACAACAAATTATCTCCAAGTTTATCACCACAACCATCAATCGTCCAGTCTCATCTTTCTCAATGGCACTGCCTCCTCTGACACAGTCAGCCGTAGCGCACTTATTAACTCATTGTCTACCGTTGGCAACTTAAAATGATGGCAGATCATGAACTGTCTTATGGTGTTCATTCTTCTATGGTCAACTCGTCTACCTATGAAGTCTCTTCACAGTCCCTTCTTCTGCTCGCTAAAAACAACCACTTTGACAGGTTTGACATACTTAATCAGCATCTGACATGGGATAGGTATAAAAAAGAATCTGCTTTATTTTTCTGTCAAAAATAAAACGTATTCTTGTCACACTCAATTTAAAACCCATTCAATCCCTATACAAAAGCGGGAGGAGGATGAGTGTATTCATCAGAGACCAATGGCTCTCACTATGGCCTTCTTTGTTTTACTCTTTCTGTGGTAACTTGTTACATGATAAACAGGCAATGGAATACAAATTTAGAAAACATATTTTTATATAATTTATTGTGATAATCTCTGTTTTCTGGTCTGAATTTTATTTCTATGTAACTCAGGATCCATGGGCCTCATCCTTTTGAAACAGTAGCATACTTTCTTTATCAGAGAAGTAGACACTTCTGTTTTAATTGTCATTATTATTATTGTTAACATTATTAATATTATTATTTGTCATTTATATAGGACATAGGGCCATATCTATCAAAAAGAGTTTTGCGATTCTCAAATTGCGACTTTTAGCGAACTGCAATTAGAGAATCGCAAAATAGAATTGCAAAACATTTTGCGAATCCTACATATTCCTTATTTGCGAATCGCAAATTGAGATTCGTCAATAAGGAATACCTTCCCATTCATTCCTTTGGGCTAGGAGGCCCATAGGAATGAATGGGAAGACATTCTCAATTTGCGATTACCAATTAGAGAATCGCAAATTGGAATGCAATTTCAAGGTTGCAAGGGTGCCAAAAGGACACCCTGTTGCACCCCTGAAATATGCATGTGTGCACATTGTGTGCACATACATGCCCTAAGGGCATGTATGTGTGACATATGGCACTTTTAAAAAATCAAAAAAGTGCTTTTTTAAAGAAAATCGCAAATTACCTCCAACCTGAAGTTGGTGGTAATTTGCAATTCCTTAAGGCCAAATAGCAAATTTCTGGTGCTTCCAGAATTGAATTTAAGGAATCACAATTTGCAATTTCTCAATTGCATTTGCAAAATAGAGAATCGCAAATTTTGCAATTCTCTATTTTGCGATGACCTTTTGAGAAGATACATCCCAAAAGGCTTTTTCCAATACGCAAACGGGCCGATTCTGAGAATCTGCCCATTTGCAAATGGGAAAAAGGCTTGATACAAATGGCCCATAGACATCTATTGAAATACTCAGTTGAACAATTTGTACAGGTCATTCCAAATTTAAATATACTTCATGGCCATTTACAGACACAAAAAACATAATGGTTGTTCCTAACCTACCAAAGATCCCTCCACACGTCCATGATTCTGGTCTTTAGATCTATTATCAGATTTTTCCAAATTTGTTCTACTGTGTGTAGATGCGCACTCTTTCCACCACCATCAGCCATCTACGATTTTAAACCCTGTTGCCAGCTCTTTTCATTATCAAGCAATGGTCCAGTGTTTCAGACCACAGAGCCCTGCAGTGCTTAGGATAAAGTTCATCAGGTGAAATGATCTTAACCTAATTTCTAAGCCATTAAAGGCCCGCTCCAGCATTAAAGGCAAAAGTCGAAGGCGAGGGCCCGCCTTTAATGGTCGCAAGAGCCCCCTACGGAGGGGTTTAAAGCTATTGGAACATTCCGCCCCTGAGGGCAGATTGTTCTAATTTGTAAAACAAAGGCCTCATGGAGCCCGAGAGGGTTGAAATCCCCTCGGCCTCCGTGAGGCCTTTGTTCACAGCTGTTGCTGTGAACATACATTGGAATGTTGATGCTCCGGGCTTCTATCGACCATTAGAAGCCTGGAGCACTCTATGTTTTTCAATGGCATGCTCAACATTCCAATGTTCTAATATGCAGTAAGCATAAGAGGACAAGGTGTTTGCTAGCTGCTTGTGCCTTGCTAAACCTTAGGACCTCTCAGAGATTTATACCAATCAACTGCAGAGTCCAAGAGGGATTGTGAATTCCAAGTCTGTTCTTAAGACAGTCTAGAGCAACCCCAAACAGGGACCAGTGGGTCAAGCAGAGCCTACCAAATTTCATTCTAACCTTAACAGGAATCTAGAACAATCTTCTAATAGTGGGGCAGGACTGGTCTTCCCTAAGGACATTGGCAACCATGCTAGCAGCTGAGTTTTGAAGAAATTGATGTTTTTGGATCTGTTTCTTAGAAATGTCAATAAGTAAGACACAGCAATCGTTAAGTTTCAAGCTAGTGATTGGGCTAGCAATTGTGTCTCTATGCTGCGCTAACAGGAAGCAGTGAGCCTCTATAACTGCTCAGTGTACTATAGCTTTAATATGATCCTATATGGAGAAATGACACAAAGCATTTTTAGCCTGTCCTGAGTGCAGAGTCAATAATTATCATGTGTTGCTTCTCTTGTTTAACTTCTTCCAGTTTTGCTGAGGAAGCTATCTGTAAAAACGTTATTGTAAACTTATTTAAGCTTGGCCAGCCATTCATCCTTTCCTGTGCAACAGAGAAGGTAGACTGAATAACATCTGGGTCCTATTCAGGGTTATCAGATCATCTGAAAATGATCTGAACATTGAATGCATACTTTTAGAATGACACACCTGATTAGGTAGGAGCTGGTAAAGGGACCCTACATAGAGATTAAAGGGTCAGGAGAGTGACAAGAGCCAAGCAAAATAGAATTAACAAACTGGATCTCAAATTTCAGGATGGTCCCACTCTTTGGCACCCTACCACTGTAAATTCCTCCCTTTGACCACAGGTAATAGGTCATCCTCTTCGTCATGAAACGCCACTTCTAAGTTGAACAACACCCTACCAGGCCCTCAACCCACTGAGACCTTTGTAAGGCCAGCCCACACTCTGAACACCCCGTGCTTTCATGGAACTATTAACCGGCATTCTGAGAGTGGCCATGAGTGGTTCTCTACACCACCACCAGTCCATGTTGTCACCTTCTGTCATGATCTCATGTATACCTGCTACTATCTGTGTACAGACAGATAATTCGGTTGTTGTGTATGTCTCTATAGTTAATTTCAATGTATAAATGTCATATCTCACTGCTATGACATTGGCAACAGTTGATAACAAAACTGGTTACCCATTGTTGTGATGTCCCAAAGGCCTTCCAGGCCATGCTGTCTGACCTCCCTTATAGCCTGTCTGCTTTAATTGAAAGCAGAAAGCCCACTGTAGCAGGAGGACGGAAAGCCGAGAAGGTGGTCAGGGTTGGTTAGAGATTGCAGATATGTTTTAAAAAATAATTTGGGACTGGGAGGAGAGGCTGAGTTAGTTCTGGCTCCACCATTACGCCACTGCGTAGCAGTTGAAAGCAGGAGAAGGTGATTTTGGAGCCATACATAGCATAAAATTATAGATGGGTAAAAAGTGAATTAAGGGGACGTTTTTCACCTCGAGGTTCTGAGTGACATCATAAACAACTTGAGCGTTGCTCTTGTTGTCTGTCTATTGACACTCAGAACAGCTCTGTGAAAAACATCTCCGTAATTCACTGTTACCCATCTATAATTCTATATGTGATATTTCTGAAAGAGCTATTTAGTACATTTTCTTTCTCAATGTAAGGGATTGTGGGAAAATCGGGGCCAAAAATTGGTTAAGCAGAATTTGTTATCACACTGAATTGAGTCCGTTTTTGCACCCAAGTCCAAGTTTCCCACCTCCTAATGGAGAATGAATGTGAGAAAGGTCTCTAACATCAGTTTTTACACATTATAATTCACTTAACTCACTGTTTCTTCTATGGAAATGTATCTGCGTATTTCAGGAAATGGCGGACACACAAAAAAGGGGACCGAACTCAATTTACCAAGAAAGCACCATTGTATATTTGATACAAATATGTATCAAGTTTAAAGCTACTGTACATCCTTCGAATGAGGTTGTGAATATATTTCCCCCACACACTGCTGCGCAGAAAGCTGAAAAAACAAAATGGTAATAAAACAATTTTATTACCATTTTATTTTTCCAGCTTTCTGCAGAACGGAGCATGTTGGTTTGTTCGGATACCTTGCTACGGCCAAACCGACATGCGCAATTCAACCTCTCCAACCCAGGGTTGGAGAACAGGCACAGGCGTTCCGTGCTCTTCGGAGCGCTGAGGAAGCCTGCTCCAGCCAATCCAGACGCTTCTCTCATGCGGCATGAGAGCAGTGTCTGGATTAGATAAGGACCTGTGGGAGCTGTGGGACCTTGTATTTGGAGGAGTCTGGAGCTAGGGGTTGGAGAATATCGAGGACGTACTGCAGGCTCAGGTAAGTGAAAAAAATGTTTTCCCATATTTTAATGTTTATTTGTATGTATATTTTTGAATTCTATTTATGTCGACCACCATTTTTGTGGGTCACCAACCGCCACTTCCATTGTGTTGATGTTTTTACCATTAAAAAGCAATTCGGGCACAAATCTTAGTACATTAGGGCAGTGAGCTTTACGTCTTCAGTGTTAGAGGATGCCCAAAACAAACATCGCTTTGATACCTTAACCCCTTCGATGCTGCGCAGATTCCGCCGCTGTGCTGACGGAATCTTGCGCGGGTGTGGTCATGACGGAATGGTTCCGTCATGAGCACAGCTCAACCGTGGGTCATGACGGAACCATTCCGTCATGAGCACCGAAGGGGTTAATATGCAGATGTAAAAACGAACAATAAACACATTGATAGAATCGGGCACATGGAGGACTGGAAGGAACCATGGCTCCCTCGACGGAGGGGGGTGTCTGACTGGTGGATATGCTAATACAATAAATGAGCACTACATGACAGAGAACAGATCCCAGCCTGCGTTGGGCGGATGTTGTTTATCTGCACAGACTCCCTCTCCACCCAGTACCGTTAGAGTATCCTCCGCCCCCAGCTTCACCCAGCATCCTCCCTCCCCTCTATTTTGCTCTCTTTACGCCTTCTATGTCTATCCCTCTTTCACTCTCCTTCGCATCACTCCCTCTTCTTCCCTTCATACCCCTTTCATGCCTTCTTCTCTCTAGATCCCGCTCGCAGCTCCATGCAGTCTCCCCCTTGACCGTTTCTTTCAGTCCCCTCCAATTCCCCAATCTGCCTCTCTCCCCACTTTCTCCTCGCGCCCCTCTTTCCTTTGCTCCTTCCATTTAATCTTCTGACCCCCTCTATTCGACCCATCCTCTTCTCGTCATTACCCTCTTTCTGCCTCAAGCTTCCTTTCCTTCTCGTCTCCATCCTTTGAAATCCTCAAATTAACCCTCTCGGGCGCATCTTCTTCTCTTCGACCTTTCTCCGACGTACCAATAGCTCCTCGGTTCTTCTAACCCCTCTCCCCCATACCGTTCCCTCCACTCTCCCTCTTTCTCATCTCCGTTTCTGCTTCTGTCCTCCACTCCCCTCCTCACCCTCTACTCGCTCTCCTCTGCTGTGTTTATTCTTTCATGTACCCTTTTATCCTCATCCCTACTGTCTATCCTCGTCCTCTCTTTCCTCCATCCTCTTCTCACGTTCCCTCTTCACATTCTCCTCGGGAGTCATATTCCGCTCTCTCCTTCATCACCTGAGATCCTCCCTCTACCACCCAGCCTTCTCTTTATCTGCGCTCTGCCCCATCCACCCTCTCTCTACCAACAGCGCCCCACTTCCATCCCACCTGTCTCCCTTCTGCCGACACCCCCTTCAAAAAACGTCGTCTGGTGGTCTGACCTGGGCTGGCGGGTCAAGGTCCGGCTTGGATGCTCCTGGCTGTGCTGCTGATGCTGCGGGTACCACAGCGCCTTCTCCCGTGATGCCGTGACGCACCAGTCTCCCTCCCCGCAAATGATGCTGTGACGCACTGACTCTCCTCCCCTCCAGTGATGATGTGTGACGCATCACCTCACCCCTCCTCTTTTTCATCAGTGATGCTGCTCTAGACAGGCAGCTCCAACCGGGAACCAATAACCGTCCCTCCCAGTGTTTGTAAACAGGCAGCTTGTGACGGCGGGACAAGGGAAGAGCGGCTGAGAGGTGGTACTGTACGAACGTAACACAAAACAGCCTACCAGAAACATCTCGACGGCAGGGCGGCGGTATATAGTATTGGTTGGAAACGATAAGGTGAAACAGGATTAAAATGATGGGAACAAATTGGAACGGCGATATTGGTCTTTTATATTTCTAAATACACAGAGTATAATATCCCGGGCCGCTGGAATTATGCAGCAGGTGACAGGTGTGAAGCAAGTTATGTAGCAGAGTTGACTAAATTATGCATCAAGAAAAGGCAAATTATGCAGCGTAACAGGGCACATTTTGTGACAGTATTACTTCAACAAATTGTCATTTTTAGGTGTTGCCTGAACAGCGCTTGTGCTGTGCTTGTGAAATCTTTTGTATTAAATACATCTTAAATGGGACTTACATTCCACCCCCAGGGTTTCTTTGCTTTTCATTGGTTCCTGTGCTTGCCACTTACTTTTCCTCTGTTTCTATTGGCTTAGCACATCCTATTTCCTCGTGTTGTTCCTCTTGTGTGCTTCTCTTAATGGTTTCCCGGTACCGAAGTACTGTTTCCATCTCGTTTCTGGAACTACTTTTTAAAGGTTTTTACCTGCACAGCAAGCATTTAGAGTGTCCATTTACAGCATCTGGCAGCACTCATTTCAAGCTCTCAACATGGCACCCTCTCATACGCATGATGTGCTTCATCAGTTTCATGCTGTCTCTCCCTTAGCATTAGCTTCCTCATGCTGACAGCCTGACTTTAACATGTCCGCCTCTCAGGACGTTGCCTTGTTACTTTGTTCCTAGACCTCTATCGGAGTGCACCTCTTTTCAGTCACTTCTCCTCTTAGCGTTGTTGTTTGCACTTTCCCCTTCTCGCCCTCCATTGTCTTGCTGCTCCCTCCCCTGTTGTGTGTTGTCCCATCCTTGCTTATTCTTCACAGTATCGGCCCTGTAGTTTTGTCTTTTTGACTTAAATAACAGGATACAAATCAGAACGCAGGCCTTGGTGAGCTGCCCGCACCTGACATGGGACAGACTGGTCCTCTGATCATTGCATGATGTGCTTGTTTTCTCATGAACTAATGCGCCCAAGCCCAGTGGATTCTTCCGGGCAGTCTCCCCACCTCCCGGCTGTCAGTGCTATCTTTCCCACCCCGCCCGCCCTTCCTCAGGTTATTTGTTGCAGCCAGCACTGTGGAAGTCAGTTTAATGACATGGTGAGCATAAAGTGCATTTTCAGCCATTCTTCGATTCAAAAATATTTCGGACACACCAAACGTTAAGTTGTTCCTACATTTACTGAAACACATTTCAAAGATGACACCATAAAGCAGTAGAAATTGCAAGGTCTCTTTTGGCAAAAAACCGAAGGAAAGTGCTCAAACTGGAGAGCGCTCGTTGTCCAAGTCAACTCAAGCCTCTTCTTACAGCTCAGGTGGCCACTTTGTGTTGGTCGTGAAGGTATTTCTGAATATACCCAGTTTCAGATGCATTTGCATTATTGCACAGCTACATGTTCAGCTACCTATTTATACTGTATTTTACATTTATTAGTGCATGGCCACAGAAATCCGGCCATGATTGCAGGGTGGGGTTGTTCATTCAGTGGTTGTGTGACAACCTAGGGTAATATCAAGGCAGACTAGCCTGCTAAAGAGTCTAGCAAGAGACTGGGCTTGTGAGAGGACACACAACAGTGGCAAAACGTAAAATAATGCCCCCCACTCTGAGGTCTCTGAGACTCCTGTATCGTACCAAGAGCTTCAGTGGACTGCATTAATTGAACTGGACAGCGAGGTTCGCTGCTTGCCAGTTGCGGTGCCAATGGGGAACGCTTGCCAAATCGACAGTCTATTACTTTGGATGAGATAGCTCAGTGGTCTCCGGGAACAAAGACTTCATGGAAACCCCACACCAAAGAAATATGTGTACATTTCTATTCTTTTATGATTCGGTCACTCTCACATACTGCAGCTAATTAGCACGTGAGTAACATTACTTTACTCCAGAACCAACCATAGGTTTCACGCCTGGAAGCAGAAGCATGTCACCTGGATCCCAACTTTCATGGGCAGCTCAAGGTGCGTATCACTCTCACATTGCAGGGGGCCGGAAACCTTTTGTGAAAGGCTGCAAAATGAATGAATGTGTCCTTGTGTAATGTAACTGGTGCTCATGTAAAGCATTCCAATACTTTCGGGTCAAGTTCGCGCCATATACAAACTACAAAAAAGCTATACTTCACATCCCATAAACAGTGCCCTGTCCTTTCTGAGGAACTCGCCCTCAATGTAGATCAGGCAGCAGGTTTGCAGATTTTCAATAAGGAGTACATTGCCAACAGTTATATATATCCATACTCCATCTTGGCGGCTTCAATCCGATTCAACATGCCGCTGGACTATGACCTATGTCACCTGACTGACCTTTATCCTGAGTTGACCCCCCCACCCCTGGGTCTCGTACACCCCTCAGATCTTGCCCAGTCACCGAGACACCGGATGTTATGTTTGATGATCTCCTAGCCGGTTTGTTTTGACTTTCACATTGACTTTTGGCTCCCCTGAAGTACTTTCCCCTTTACCGGTTCCACCTGGCCTGATCTACATCCCACCCCTTTTTACTTTTCCTCCTCTACCTTCTATTCCCCATATGATGCGTGTATATGGTATTCTATGCTATAGTAACTCTTGTTACTGTGTAACACAGTTTTTTTTCCCTATGTGAAACTAGGCTTCTGTAACTGATGCAATTTTGTATTTCGGTAATCCTCATGTAAAGTGCTCTGATACCCCTGGGTCTAGCCAGCGCTATATAAAACTCTGCAAATGAAAACAAAAATATATATATATATTTTATTCCACACCTGTCGAACTGGAATCCCAACACCCTGTTCTTTCTGATGCATTTTCAGTTAGTCTTGGTAGTTATTCTACATGTTCTAAGCTACTTTTTATATTGCACTTGCCAAAGCCTTTTCCATGCATGCCTCTTAATCATATACAAGTATCGTAGGTGAAACCTAATGCATTTACCAATGCTCGTTACCAATGTTAACACTGTCTTAGCAAAGGCTTCACCTCATTAGCACCACTTTAACATTCAAATACAGCAAAAAGCTACTGAAAAGTGACTAGTTAACCTTGGTCAAGGGCCTTCCACTGAGCGGCAACACGTGTTGGGCTAGAAACAAATTTTCTGTTAAAATCTGCTAATTATGCTGCAAATGATGGATTATGTGGCAATTGTGGCAAATCCATAACTAAATGAAAATTGCCATGGATGTAGAATCAAATAATTCCAGCGGCCCTGATAATATAACAACACTTTAGAAATAATGTTTATTTTGTTTAAAAAAAAGAAAAAGTTAAACTATTTTGCATGGCCAAAGAAGTGTACCTAAGAATCCTTACCAAGTGGAGTGGCCTAAGTAATTAAAGGTTGCACGAGGACCCGTGAACCAGAAGCAGAAGGAGAGCAGGCACGTGTGGTTGCAGTCATGAAGCGGGGGTCAGTCAAGGGTTGAGTGGAGGGTGAGCAGTTGGGCAGCCGGGCAAATTTCGGCAACTGGCAACTGCCAGAAAGCAACGGGTCAGGACTGGCGTTGATTCCACCAGCAACGGCTCTGAGGGCCCTTCCCCTGCCATATCCGGCATCCCAAATCTGGCTCGCAGACCTGCGGAGGTGTAGAGCCGTTGACCCCTGAGCCCTCTGTCCGTCTCTCAAAGCGATCCTCTTCCTCAGACTAGCCCTCAGGCTAGCCGTGCTCCAAGCTTTGCCCTAGTCTTGCTTTCCGCCCCAGCTCTCACCCCAGCCCTCTCTTCTCCTCCCATTATGCCCAGTTGCTGGATTCTTAGCGCCGGACTCACAGCACTGCAGCAACATAAGATAAACACAGGGCAAGGACTAGCACAGGATAAGGTTGTGAAAATGAAGGACTGGAGCGGGTGCAGCATAATCTCACCTAACTTGCTTGCCTGTCCGAACTACTGTCATGATATAAAGGAGAAATCTGAGCTCTTGGGAGACAGGAGACAGGCAGTGGTAAGCCCTTGGACTCATATAATAGCAGTGCACAAGGCTCCTTCGCGCAGCTGCTAACACCATGGACACGGGCACTTGGTGAGTCACAAAGGGGTGTTGCTTCTAAACACTGATAATATATTTTGGAATGTACTGGCCCAGGCCAACCTCAAAGCCAAGCGACAAGACCTAAATGGAGAAAAACAAGTCATGACACTGGAATTCTTTAGAAGGGGGGTCCTAAATGGAAGATTCCCAAATAACACGCCACCAAACTACACATACCACAACCCCAACTCACAATCTATCATTGACTATACAATAGTTTCTCTGCCGCTGATTCCATTGGTCAAGCATTTCTCAATAAAATGCACCACCTGCAGTGATCACACCTGTCAGTTCTTGTCGATAGGAATAGCTCCATGCACACACGTACAGATCTCAGTAGAAATCAGCGTGACCACTACTATAAATTTGAAGCGATTGCGATGGCTAAATGAAACCATAGCAAACCTCGGGTCACTGGTCAAAGAACTAATGATTTGCAGCATAACCACTGTGGTAAATATTTAATTACCGGTACTATTTTTTATGCGGTAAAGTCTATTAAGAATAACTCAGTAAATATAAGAGGCAGAATCCATGGTATTAGAGGTTTTAAAAGGCTTTATTCCTATACAAAGGAATACAATTCGAATTGTAGGCCTTCTATTCCATCACCACGAAAGTTCAGGAAGGAAGGGCATACATTATTGACAGATAAGCAGTTTTATAGAAAATACATTACAGTGAGACAGATGCAAGAGGCGTAACAGCTGATAGTACAGATAAAAGGTGCATACGTAACTAACAAAGGCGTATACATGGGTGTAACTAAAATACGTCATTAAACATGATGTCACAAGTGGGTGGATCCATAAAAGAATCCTGCAATGTCAGCAGAAATATCTGGCAGAGATGCGCGCGCAGCCGCATGACGTGTGATTGACGTGCAACGAGAGGGTGAAGGGGACTTGACATTTAGCTCTACATGTGGAGACAGAAGTCTGGGGTTATGTCAACCTAATCCCAAATCATATCTAATATCCTATGTTTAAAGAACTGTGTTATCCAAAAGGAAAGATCTCTAGGATAGAATCTATTCTATACTGACTGTTAGTGCGTGTACAAGCGTCTAAGTGTCTACATGAGATGCGAGGGGGTAGGAATATTCCATGGTAACGGAGCTATGAATTACTTGCATGAGGACAGCGAGGCCTGGCCCCTTTGCACGGTAGCTGAAGGAATGTTTACCTAAACTGCTAGACAGGAATGCATCGGATGAGGAGCGGAGTAGATAATCTTGAAGGTGAAATACAGTTTTTGGCAGGCAATATGCTGGATCAGGCACCGTTAGCCGCGCAGGGAGTAGGACAAAGTTCATGGATACAGATGCAGGCTCAGACTGGAGCTTTCAGAGGCAGAAGGCAGGAAAAGGCTTGATGACAGAATTCTGGGCCTACTCGCCTGAATCTGTAAAATGTGGAAAGTGAACCATATAAAGTCGGTGGCCTTTCATACTTAAGAATGGAATATCTGACTCATTCATGGCGAATCTGAAAGAGGACATGTTGACGGTGGACGCACATATATTTGCGTCTTCAAAACTGGAGCAGGAGGGAACATACATGTACTTATAGCATGCACATGGAGCCGTTGGGGTCTACGATAGGGGACATAACTGATCACAAAATTCATATTTCCTCATTCCCTCCTTGTCCCCTACGGACCCTCAGGAGATATCGATCTTCATCAATCCATCGATCTGTTCATATAGCATCATTTGTTCTTCTTTCTTCTTCCGGGATCTTGAACGAAAACTTGGATGTGGGATACACGATGTGGCACACAGACCACAAATCGCTGGCCCACATTGTAGACATAAACAGCAACTGAATAGTATGAGAAAGCCAATACCTAGGAAGGATAGGATTCTCCATCCCCAGGCTGACAACACGCCCCAGAACCAACCGGACCAAGTCCAGGTGCCTGGACTCTGGTGTATCTGGCTTATAATCTTATGAAGGCGGGTTATGGCTTTATATACTGACGGCGAATTTTCTGGTATGAAAATGCAGCAACTTGATCCGATGACCCTACAAGCTCCGCCCCTATCGGCCAAGATGACGTCAAGGACAAGACGATTTTGAAGCACAACAATCCGCATAGCAGACTGCTCTTCTGTTAAATTGCCTAAGGCGGAAATAGTTTCATTCACTACTGCTTCAAGGGTTCTGGTTAATCTACGTATTAGCTTACTATTAGTGACTGTACCTATATAGGGGAAGAAACCTTTATTGAAATCTGTGTATTTTTCCCATGCTGTTTCAGTGTAATCGACAATTGGGAGATCTCTCTGTTGTCTATTGTGTACTAAATGGGTATTTCTATGATAATCAGGAGGAGCTAGGAAAACAGGTGGCAGAAGGAAGGCTATGTAACAGGTACCATCCCAATCTAGAGGTAGACATATATATGCGGTCTGGCCACATATGAAGTAGGAATGATGGGAAGCTCTAAATGTAGACTTGCCTTGATCACTGAATTTTATTACAGTGGTGCATTTACTATGGCCCATATGTATGGAACCATTCTTTCTTATACATAATTCCCCTTTTACTGGGAATACTGACATGGCGGGCAAGATTGGTGTAGCTTCAGATTCAACGTTCAGGATCATGAGGTTAAGTGTAAAATTACCTAATCCATATACTTCATTTTCTAGATCAGTTCCTGTTCTTTTGGGAAGTCCCTCCTTGTTAGGGTAGCAGACTTTAAGCAGAACTAGGTTCAGGTTTCCCCATACCCAGTTGTCTTGATAAACTGCGGAATTTGAATCTAGGGAATTAATCAAACTAAACCATGCTCCACAGGAGCCATTGTGCGTGAACGGATAGGGAAAGAGGGGCAAAACTCCCTTATAATTCTGATAGGGAGGGAGTCGGCCACATATCCAACAATTTGTGGCATTGCTGGTCTGATGGGAATGATGTAACATACTAATGAATGTGTTGTTGCGCAGCGCAAATCTATAGGACAACTCATGCGGAGGTAATTCGCTAAAAGAATGTTCTGCAGTTATGTTGTAAGCACGCTTAAGAATAGGGTAATACATATGCAATAATATGCTGAAAATAATGATCAGAAGACTTAGAAAAAACAAAATTAATAATGTTACTGTGCAGTGACTACGAAGTGATTTACAATACGCATGTTTTTTCAGCTGCATCTGTTGATTTCTTTCTCTATTCCGGTCTAGAGGATACATGTCAGAGACTAATTCAACCGATTCACCTTGGAGAGGACTTAAACAATCAAATTGTCTGACTTGCTAGACCTCAATTTCAGTTTGTACAGTTCTGGTTTTGATTTCTCAACCAAGGGGAGCTTTGAGTCTGTCTGTGAGGGAATACAGGGTTGAGTATTCACACTGGATGGTAGTCCATAAAATTTCTTGATATGACTCGAGTGCAGCCACCCTTTGCGACCCTCAATCTTCACGGCAGTCCTTGTAGTCAGTAGAACCAACTTAGGCGACTTCCACCTAGGATCCAGTTGGGTCTTCCGGTCGAAATTCCTGACCAAAACCAGGTCACCAGGAACCACGTCATGGGGCTTCACCTCAGTATTATCGGGAAAAGCTGCGACTACCTGTGAACGACAAGATTGTAGTGCAGACATCAAGGAAGCCAGGTAATCTGTCAGCATATTACAGTCAACATCAGTTATTTTGCGAGGTATAGGCGTCCCCCACATATTTGGTGGTCTACCGAAGATCACCTCGTACGGGGATAGCCCTGTTCGAGAATGTGCTACCATTCTCATGTAAAAGAGTGCAACTGGTAAGGCTACTATCCAATCGACACCTTTTTCCCTACATATTTTGGACAATCTAATTTTCAGAGTTTGATTATGGCGTTCCACGAGACCTGCGGCCTCGGGATGCCGGACACAGTGGAATTTCCATTGGTAGCCTAACAAAAGGGAAACGTGTTTCATTAGTTCGGATGAGAACGGCTGGCCGTTATCTGAGTAGACAACACGTGGTAAACCGTACCGTGGGAAGAATTCTCGAACTAACTGTTTGGCAGTAGTCGGAGCAGTGTAATCTGAAACCGGGTATGCTTCTGTCCAACGGGAAAGAGCACAGACAACTACGAGAACATATTTGAATCCTCGACATCGTTCCATCTGGATATAATCCATCTGGAGGACTTCAAAAGCATGATCGGGAGGTTGAAATCCACCCTGCTCTACGGGGATGCTTTTACCTGGATTAAACTGACAACATATCATACAGGTACGAACTTTTTGTTTAGCTGCTGCTCGCAAGTGTTTGTTGAACCAAATGTGTTGAATGCTGTCTAGCATAGCTTTTTCTCCTAGGTGTGCTGGACTATGTATTGTGTTAATGATGACTTGAACCATAGAGTCGGGAAGAAACCATATAGATTTTTCCTTCGTCATCCATCCTTGATCCGTTTGGATCCCTCCTAATTCAGTCCATTTCTTTATTTCTTCTGATGTAGCATGTGTCTGTATGTCAATTACATCAAGGGCGGGATCCTTAACTGTCATGCAATGTGTTAGTGTCTGAACTATTGTCTTTGTCATGTCAGTTGTGAGAGTCTGATTCTGAGCAGTCTGTTTAGCTGTTCTGTCAGCTAGGTCATTACCCTGAGAAATGATATCGGTAACTTTTGTATGGGCTTTGCATTTCATAATCGATATTGCAGTAGGTAGATGAATCGCGTCTAATAGGGCTTGAATGAGGGGTCCGTGTTGGATGTGGGCACCGTGAGAAGTTAAATAACCTCTCTCTCGCCACAGTACGCCGAAGTCATGGACGACTCCGAATGCATAACGTGAATCTGTGTATATATTGACTTTCTTCTTTGTGGCTTGAATACAGGCTTGTGTCAGAGCGATGAGCTCTGCTGCTTGAGCTGACAAAGTGTTAATACGATTTGTTTCAATGACTTCAGTGTCTGTTGTGACTGCGTAAGCGGCCACTAACTCTCCTGTACTTGTTCTCATACATGACCCATCTACATACAATGTCAAGTCTGGATCTGACAAAGGGATATCTGTCAAGTCTTGTCTGGGTTTCGTCGTGATAGTAATGATTTCGACACAATCATGTGCCAATGGATCTGTTCCGCCCACTGGTAACAGTGTGGCAGGGTTTAACGTATTGCAACGTCTGATTTCTATGTGTGGCTGAAACAATGTCAGTTCGTAACCAGTGAGTCTCGCTACAGTCAAGTGTTGTGTTTGTGTGCGGTTCAGGAGAACCTCTACTGCATGTGGTACTTGTACTGTCAATTGATGTCCTAACACTATGGCATCGCTTTGTCTGATTGCTAAAGCTGTTGCTGCCACCGATTTCAGGCACGCAGGAAGAGCCTGAGCTACTGGATCTAATGTACTAGAGAAATAAGCACATGGTTTGTGTGATCCTGCTTGTTCCTGAGTGAGTACTGACAAGGCAGTACCTTCGCGTTCTGTAACAAAGAGTGTAAACTGTTTACTGTAACATGGTGTTGCTAAGACAGGTGCTTGGCATAAAGCTTTCTTTAAGCTTTCAAAGGCGTGTGTATGTTCTTGAGTCCAAGGGAGGACAGTTAATGTGGCTGCCTCCTGTGTTGTCAACTGGATGAGTGGTTTTACTAGAAATGCATATTGAGGGATCCACTGCCTACAGTATGAAGTGAGGCCTATGAAAGCCCGCACCTCCTTTTGTGTCTTGGGTGGTGGCATGTTAGCGATTAACTGGATGCGGTCGGATGTAAGCTGCCTTCCCTCCTTGGACAGCGAGTGCCCAAGGTAAACAACTCGCTGGACACAGAATTGCAGCTTAGAAGGGGACACCTTGTGCCCCTTGTCAGCCAAAAAATTTAAAACCGTCAGTGACGCTTTTTCACATTCATGTTCGCTTCGGGCGGTGATCAGCAGATCATCGACATATTGAAGCAAGGCAGTGTTAACTGGCATGTGGATACTGTCAAGTTCTCGTTTCAGTGCTTGGCTATAGATGCTGGGGCTTTCTGTAAATCCTTGAGGTGCGCGTGTGAATTTAAAACTTCGTCCATTTAAACTGAACCCGAACAAGTATTGACTTTCCGGATCGATTGGGACGCTAAAGAAAGCATTTTTGAGGTCAATTACAGTGAAGAACATTGCTTCTGAGTCAATAGCTGTTAGTAATGAAGAGATATCTGGGACCACAGGGTATTGTGGTACAATACATTTATTTAATTCGCGCATATCAATAACTAATCGATATACTGGTGGTGCTTTTGGATCCGTTCTTTTAAGAATCGGAATTATCGGGGAATTACATACATTGGAGTCGGTTTCGACAACCACTCCTTGTGCAATGAGCTCGTCAATGATTTGCAGCAAAGCCACAACAGCATCGGGTGGTAACTTGTATTGTCGCATTCGTGGTAGTATTACTCCTGTTTTTAGTGTGACACGATATGGTGTAATATTCATGCAACCAACATCAGTGGGGCCTTGTGCCCATAAATGTGTAGGTAAATTCTGCAGTCGGTGATCCATGTCTCTGGACACGTAGTGACCTTTGAAGTCACGTAGAAATAGTCGTACTCCTTCCGGAGAACAACATATTATAGCTCCTAGAGCTTTCAATGTTTTTATACCTAACAAGTTTTCTGGACATGATTTAGTAAGCAATAAATCTGTAGTACGTGTCAATGGACCAATCGTGAGTGGAAGAAGTTGTGTTACGTCATTTATTATAGGTTTTCCTGAGAATCCAAGGGAAATATTTTGTGAGCCTGAGAGGGGTGCCCCTGGAACTTCACTGCGTCGTATAGTCGTTCTGCTTGCCCCTGTATCAAGTAAAAACTTTCTGTCTTCCCCTACTAGTTCACTATGTACATAAGGTCCCTCTTGGTCTACAGGAACCTCAATAAGAGGTAAGCCAACTTCCCTCTCTAGGCTATGTCATGTATATCGTTGATAATCGGGATAATCTGCTTGTGCATACTGATACATCTGTTGTGTCGTTGCTTGTGTTGCAGCAATAGGCTGCGCTGGTGGTGGTGCTACGGTCGGTTGTGGAGCTCCCTGTTGCGGAGCTAGTTGTTGCGGAGCTAACCTAGGTTGTGCATGCTGAGGGATTTGTTGTTGATTCTGATCCTGTCTAGGTGGACGTGGTCTCTCCTGGGTTCTACCTGTAGCAATATTATGTTTCAGGACTGGACAATCGTGTATATAATGACCTTGTTGTTTACAATAGTTGCATGTCCCTTTCGTAGGACCTGCGGAATTACCCTTTTGATGACTATCGGCTGGAACTGACTGAGCAACAAGCATTTTCATTTTTGTATCTTTCATACGTCTTTGTTCGTGTTCTTGTTCTTCTCTAATTCTATTGTGGTGATATTGTAACATCTGTAACATCTGTGATGGGGTATTACCTTGCCAGGTACTTTCGAATTTCAATACTCTATTCTTAACTTGTAGCAGAGAATTTTCAACTAATTTTGTCACAAACAGATGTGGATATGACTCACTACTGGCTTTTATACCACTATTTATACCAAAACATTTTTCAAATCGGGAATAGAAATCACTAGTGTCTTCATCTGGTTTTTGTTTACAGGCTGATATTGCACCCCAGTCTTCCTTTTTCGTAGTTAATAAACGTGGCAGTACCTGCACTAGTAGTCCTGCTAGTGCTGTAGTCTTTTCCCAAGTCCTGCTCCTGCAGCTCGGGCCCTTTCTTCGTTTTCTAATGCTGTCCAATCTATCTTTTGGTCTCCCACCTCCCATTCCTTTTCTCTGAGTTTCTCATAAACACCGGCGGGTAATAGGACTTTTAATATTTTCATAATATCGGGGTAGGTATACTCTCCCATGAGTAACATGTCTTTTATCTCGCGGTGGAAACCTGCTGGGTCCTTGTCATGGCTGGGTACTACTTTCTTCATTTCTAATAATTCCAGTTTAGTTATAGGCGTGTACACAAACACGCGTGTAAAGTTATTACCGTCACCTCTGATTGGGTGTACTTCGCGTAACGGGTTCTGTCTATCTATGTGATACATTTTTCTTCCTATGATGGGAACTGGAACGTGTTCTGGGCATACGAAATTTAAATATTGGTTTCGGAATTCTAGAATTTCTTTGATCAAATCAGTACCTGACCCTCTCCATATATTCGTGAGCAGTTCTGTCAATATGTCAGGTAAGGGTCCTGGATCGGAGTGTTGGCTTTTATATAATATAAGGAGGTGTTGAATCATGTATATACTAGCTAAACGCTGTTCGTATGGGTCAAGATTCAGAAACGTGTGTGCAAGTACATCATCATTGTAGTCGCTGGGACTGTCAGCCCATTGTACTGCTGACCTGGCTAATTCTTGTTCGTCCATGGAATCGAGCATATGGTACCCCCTTCGATCTCGGAGTAATTTATCAACGGCTTGGAATAGGTGTTCGGGGGATTTTGTATTTAACATAGGGTTTGGGAAATGTCTATTATATTCTGGACGTATTGGTCGTATCGGGTCGTTAAAGCCTCTAGTATTATTATGGGGTCTTCCTCTACCTACATAAGCTATTGTTTCTAATTGTTCTGATTCTTGCTCCTCCTCCTCTTCTGATTCTACTCTGTCTGTTTCTCGTCTTTCTTTATGTATTCGTTCTACTTCCTTGCGGATCTTTCGACACATGGCGATTATACACGCCTGTCTATCATGTTTCTCTTCTGATATGTTCTGACCCCATTTGACAAGTCTTTGCATGGTATCGTGATCTGCCCCGGGCCTGTCTTGATTCCTAATTACACAATTTATGAAAAAACGTAGTAGTTGTCTTTGTACATCCACTTTCTGGTATTCCATAGCTTCGTTAATACTTTCTGGACCTCGCCCTGTTTGGACAAAGCGATATATTTCGTCTAGGTGTTCACCCATTCCTGGTATTGTCATTAAATATAATGTAGCTCGTCTTATACGTAGTGATGATATGAGCAATTTATCCTGTCTACCTGGTACTGGGTCGTATCTACAATCCACAAGCTGTTCTTTAAACATGTCGGATGTCGCTAGTTGGGGTGTACGTTGGAGTGCTAAATCTCTAAGGGTCTGTTTATTTCGCGGCGGGGTGGCAAACATATCTGTCGTACCTCCTGTAGCACCATCTGAGGTGCTAGGCACGAAAGGATTCGTTGGACGTAGGATAGAGATTGTAGATGCGGGAAAAACTGTAGAAACGGACGGACCTGTGGGAACTTGTGTAGGAGTTTGTAGTTGCGGGGATACAGACGGATGCTCTTGGTGTTGAACACCATCGGCAAGCGGTGCGTGCGGCATGGCATTAGCATACTCGGGAGCTACGTCATCTAAATAGGAGGAAAGGAAAACGTCCTTTGCTGTTTTGGGATGTGTTTTGGGATGTGCTTTTATCGGGAGCAATGGAGGAGTTAAGTCTTTTGGTATTTCCGGGATAGCCTTAGGTAACCCTTCGGCCAAAAGAGGATACATACCATTCATAAGAGTGTTTCTTTGTCTATCTATTTGTTCTGAGTTTACTCGGGTACTTTCCTCAAGTAATAGATTTTCTCGAGTTTTATTTGAATTCTCTCTACCTTTCTCTTCCTGTCTGAGTGCTTTTTCTGTACGTCTGTATGATTCTTTACGCCATAATTCAATGGCATCTTTCTGTGACTGTCTGGCTTTCTTTTTCCATAATTCTTCTTCTACTCTCATGATGCAATCTGCATCCCAGGTCCCCGCTGCGGGCCATCTCTGACTCTCTGGTAATTCTTTGGTGTAGTCCACCCATAAATCAAGAAATAATACGGCATCTAGGCCATGCTTATGATACATAAAGTATCCTGGAGTGTCCCTAGGTGGGATGGGAACAGCTTCTTCGAGTACACCTTTTCTAGTTTTGATCTGTCTTAGTTTCGAAAAGAGCGGCATTTTTAGACCTTATTACTAGAACACACTTTATACAATAACCACAATAATGAACAGTCATTCACACCACAATGTATAGAACGTATTAAAACATTTAACATTTAACAGTTTTAACGAACAATGATAACTAATAGAAAACTAGTTACTGACATAATACTGACACTAGATAATACTTATTTATATGCAAGACATACTATATATACTGCTAAACAGTACAGATACACTGCTGAAACAGTGCAGACCGGATTTGTGTACCCAAACCCGTCTTGACCGGCACAGACTATGTGCACGTTAAATGCCTCCCCGGTAATGGTACTCACCGGGTAGCTCGGAACGGAAGGCCTCGGAACGGAACTGAAACTGGACCGGACTGAACTCGACTCGACTGGACTCGGAACTTCGGAACCTGGTGGGCCTCTGTATACCTCGGATCTTGCTCTCTCAGCTAGGCTCTGGTCGGGATACTTCGCACTTCTCACCGCCTCGTCTGGGTGTTGATCGCAGCCTCAGTCGCCCCCGCTTGGCCGGAGGGAGATACAGGAAATCCTGCAGGTACGCGTTTTTTTTGTCCGTTCAGCTGTGGCAGGAGACCGGGCCTGCAACGCACCTCCGGCGCGTGAGATGAGAAAGTGTCCCTGTTCGGGCGCCAATTTATGTGGTAAATATTTAATTACCGGTACTATTTTTTATGCGGTAAAGTCTATTAAGAATAACTCAGTAAATATAAGAGGCAGAATCCGTGGTATTAGAGGTTTTAAAAGGCTTTATTCCTATACAAAGGAATACAATTCGAATTGTAGGCCTTCTATTCCATCACCACGAAAGTTCAGGAAGGAAGGGCATACATTATTGACAGATAAGCAGTTTTATAGAAAATACATTACAGTGAGACAGATGCAAGAGGCGTAACAGCTGATAGTACAGATAAAAGGTGCATACGTAACTAACAAAGGCGTATACATGGGTGTAACTAAAATACGTCATTAAACATGATGTCACAAGTGGGTGGATCCATAAAAGAATCCTGCAATGTCAGCAGAAATATCTGGCAGAGATGCGCGCGCAGCCGCATGACGTGTGATTGACGTGCAACGAGAGGGTGAAGGGGACTTGACATTTAGCTCTACATGTGGAGACAGAAGTCTGGGGTTATGTCAACCTAATCCCAAATCATATCTAATATCCTATGTTTAAAGAACTGTGTTATCCAAAAGGAAAGATCTCTAGGATAGAATCTATTCTATACTGACTGTTAGTGCGTGTACAAGCGTCTAAGTGTCTACATGAGATGCGAGGGGGTAGGAATATTCCATGGTAACGGAGCTATGAATTACTTGCATGAGGACAGCGAGGCCTGGCCCCTTTGCACGGTAGCTGAAGGAATGTTTACCTAAACTGCTAGACAGGAATGCATCGGATGAGGAGTGGAGTAGATAATCTTGAAGGTGAAATACAGTTTTTGGCAGGCAATATGCTGGATCAGGCACCGTTAGCCGCGCAGGGAGTAGGACAAAGTTCATGGATACAGATGCAGGCTCAGACTGGAGCTTTCAGAGGCAGAAGGCAGGAAAAGGCTTGATGACAGAATTCTGGGCCTACTCGCCTGAATCTGTAAAATGTGGAAAGTGAAACATATAAAGTCGGTGGCCTTTCATACTTAAGAATGGAATATCTGACTCATTCATGGCGAATCTGAAAGAGGACATGTTGACGGTGGACGCACATATATTTGCGTCTTCAAAACTGGAGCAGGAGGGAACATACATGTACTTATAGCATGCACATGGAGCCGTTGGGGTCTACGATAGGGGACATAACTGATCACAAAATTCATATTTCCTCACCACACCGGAAAATTGAATTGACGCTTGTTTATGCTTTGGAACAACTTTATTAGAATAAATTCCTCCTCCAACACAAAGAAAGTCCTCAGGTCCAAAAGACAGGACAAGAAGAAAACTTCCCCTCTCGAAGCACTGCATTGAGCTGAAAAGGGAGCAAAAGAAAGTCGCCAGGCAAATGAAAGCGCTTCCCTTAAACTCCCCATTATGGGCAAGACATGTTTCAAGAAAGAGTGCAAAACGTAGCTATGGGAAGAACAAGAAATCTGCGAAAGAACGCCTTCTAGGCTAAAATAATATTCAATGCCAGGCAGACTAGTTCAAGACAATTCTGGGAACCCCAAAAAAAACTCAACTCAAAAGGAAAAATAATAAAAATAATAAATAACTCAAACATCACAGAATTAACATGGGTGACCTAACTCCTCACTACTTGTTCAATAAATCAACAACCCCTTAGTGTTGAGCAATCCACACGCAATCAATAGGGAAGTCGATCAGCAATCACAGTTTCAGATCCAATTGGAGAAAAAATCACATACACCCCAGAACTAGTCCATACAACCCTCCGAAAGGTGCATTGAGAAGGAGCGCCAGATCCAAGTGGCCTACCACAGGCCGTCTTCAAAGAAGACTTAGAATTCTGACCAGGGGTGCTGGCCTTGCTATTCAAGGATGTTCAGATAAAAGGTGGCATTCCTGAAAGTTGGCGGGGCTCCATCACAAATCTAATATATAAAGTTGGGGACAGTGCAAACCCTGCCAACTACAGGCTTATTTCCCCCCTGGATTCAGAGGCCAAACACTATACATCCCTGCTACTTGCAGATTTAACAGCCTGGCCAAATAAAAATATCATTATTCCACAGAACCAGCTCAATTTCGGAAAAGGAGTGGGTACCACAATAAACATACTAGCTACCACAATCCTGGTAGATCAATGTAGACAGCTCAAGATTCTTTTTTATCTCGGCTTCATAGATTTTTAAAGCCGCCTTTGACAGCATTAAAAGAGAACTGCTGAGGAGCAAGCTGTACTCAGACCCCTGGATCCAAGCAAAAATTGGAGATGGCGTGAGTATATCCAGAAAGATTCCAAAATTTCAAGGACTAGAACAGGGGTGCATGTTAGTGCCTCACCTTTTTAATCTTTTTTATGGCAGACTTTCAGCCTCCCTGGATCAGGGAAATTCCCACCCTCCTCACCTGGGTCCTCTTCGCCTTACACACTTATCATATGCAGACAACATTGTGCTATTTAGCCAAACGAAAGTAGGCCTACAAAGATCATTCATTGAGTGTGCTTGCCCAAAATGCAAGAATCAACCACCCGGAGGTAAACATGGCCAAAAGTAAAATAATGTCTGTCTACAATCGACCTGGGAGACCACCTTAAAGGTTTTAAATAGTGTCCGGTTGGAGTCAGTAACAAACTAAATATATCTGAAGCTATACCTCAATTTGAGAGGAACCTTCATGCAGCAAAAAAATATATTGAGAAGGAAGGGTCTGCATTAATTCATGCCTTCATCACCCTGGCCAAATATTGGAACGGCTGTCTCGAACTCGAACACTCGAACAAAGCTTTATTTCGATTGTATTGTAACAATCATAAAAAGCACAAATAAAATACATCACAAATTTAAAAATAGATACACATTTTTGTCTGATAGGAAAAGTACATTTCATGTATATTTAAGTCACATAATCAAAAGTACGATAAAAAGAATAAAAACAATACATCTAAAATGAGCCGCCTCCTCATTCCTAGATTGCAAAACTCTTTCTTTGATGCAATATTTTTTTTTAAGAACATAGACATCCTCCAAGCTACATTCTCATTTTCTAAAAACTGAAGCTTAATGAACGCAGGGCGACATTGTCTCAAGCCAAAGTTCTGTAAAATTGGGGCTATCCAAGTCTTTCTTAACTCCTTATAGAATTTGCAGAATAAGACCAAATGTAGAGAGGATTGATTTGACAAACAGTCACATGGACATAGTTGTAACTCCCTGCCCAGTCGTTCATATTGGGGAAAGAGACTAGTCTGTGTATTGTCCCCAATCTAAATCTTATTAATAAAAACCTATCAAAAACACTGGGAACAAATACTAAATATGGCTGCAGATTAAAAGTTGTAAGTACCATCTGATGCTGTAGGACACTGGGCTTAATGATTTCCCCCGGCAGTCGTAGTGTGTCCAAGAAAGACAGGGTCTATTTTCTGAGGTCTTTCCTGGGTACCAAAGTGATAGTGCTAGGATTGGTAAAGTATTCGGGATTACCCATATCTTTAGTAAAATCTCAAATATACTTTACCCATGGTATACTTTGGGCACAGTCCAGCCTAAGACTATCTTGTAGTAAGTCCCTGTTACATTTAGTCTCTTCCTTGGACCAGATCCTGTGCCAAAGCAGAATTGGCTCAAGTTTTATGAGGTCGGATATATGCGGGAGACCCAGCTCCGTATGACAGACATAGGTGGATGTACTAATAGATGCTGACAGAACATATCTTAAAAAAGAGTTCTGAACCAGTTGAATTAAATTAGTGTCAGCAAAACCCCAAATCCCAGCACCATAAAGACCAGTTGAAACACATTTGGCTTTGTGAATCTTCTGAAGTTCCAGCGGTGGATTACGTCCCAATTTTCTTGCATAGCTAACAAGAGCAGTTGTTGTTCTGATTAATGCTAACTTTTTGGCTGTAACAGCTTTTGACCATGTGTCATTATGGCTAAACAAAATGCCTAAATATGACAAACTGTTGGTTGGAGCTTTTGGAATTCCCTCCACAAATATGTCCTTACGTTTCTAGATCCCATGACCGCATCTCATTATAAAAGTTTTTGAGATGTTAATTTTAAGATCCAAATCCTTCATAAAGACCAACATCATTTGGCGAGTGTTTAACCTACAACAGAATTCATCTCCAGCACAAATTTGCCTTAAGTTTGGCCCCATAAATCAAGGCCTGGCCAGAAGAGCAACAGCAATAAAAAACTGGTACATAATCAGCCACGTCCAAGACACCTTAAATAGTGCCTTATGGTCAGTCTCCAAAGCAACCAGCACTCGGAACACTACAAATACTTGTACACTTCTATCAATAAATTGAACCTAACAGAATTATGGGTGGCAAGTGTACCATATGATGCCATCAAAAAGGGAACCAACAGGGCCACAAAACTACAATTGTCCCTTGAAGACAAAATTAAATTCAGCGCCAGCTCGCACACATGGATGGAAATCAAGCATTATAGCACGCAGTCCCCTGCACTGTACTTGAGAATTAAATTTTCAGTTCATATTAAAGGCAGCCTCATGACCCTGTGCAACATACCATCCTAGCAAACAAACCAATATGGAAACATTCTGGTCCCATAGCATACAGGCACTGCAAAGAGGAAGACGAGGACCCATTCATTTGATTTGCATTTATCATCAGTTGTGCAAGCTCTGTCTGAAACTATTAAAGAGAAGCTTCGATGACAGAGCCATTCGTACACGCAGAGAAGCCATAATAGCGTGCCTTAATCCCAGCGACTCACAGTTAAACTGCAAATTTGTCAAATTTCTGGCACTGTCCCTCCGTAAAAAGCCTTGTGTGACCAAAACTTTATAAAACTGGTCCGGGCCATATCCGCAGCGAAAAGAAGTCCATATTGGTCCAACTTTTCTTCATATACTCAATGAGCAGCCTGCGGTTATTCAAATTTTATAAATCTGGTCTGAGATGTATCCATGATGAAAAGAAGTCACTAGCAGCCCAACTAACCCCATGCCTTCCTGGTCTACTAAAATTACCACAATGACTTACTCCCACGTAATGATTGCCCATGCCGGCACCTTGTTAATTCCATCTCAACCTCAATTTAGTCAGGCTTTGTGAACACATAAAATTTGTAGTCAATACATATTCCACCAGCTCCTGCTCCTACTTAATAATGCATTTAACAAGTTTCGTAAAAGGAAGTATTCATGCATTTGAATATGTTTAGCTATAGAAAGTATGCAAAGTTCCATCTTGCATGTCTGTCTGCATATCTCCGGTTTGTACTATTTTAATCTCTGCCTGCTTTGCACAAACACATACTAAATTTGTAAGCCTCTAACTCGTTCTAAGATGCATTTTAGAAGGAAGCAAACTGAATGACCTATTAACTTCCCTTTTAGCACTACTTTTTATGAGATCTATAAATTGTAATGAATTATAGTTTTAATTTTTTTTATATTTTTAATTAACTGAAACAATACAAATGACTTGGCATGACTTTGTAATTCAAGGTGTGACTTCAAACATATGAAATAAAATCCTGGGATCCATGCACCGGCCCCCTGACTAATAGCTGGCTTCCTCTAGGTGAGTTTTCTGTTATTGCATCCAGTCATGTTACACAGCGTCAGCAAGCCAGACCTATTGGCCTTGTCTGTGCTTGTTTTATAATTATTCACAAGACACCGCCGTTGTACTGATTTGTCAAATATCAGTAACAACAATGATGTTCTTTTGAATAATTTGAATTGAAAATGTTTAAATTCTGAACATATGAGATTGTGAATTAAACATTATTAATTTCTTTGGCAGGAATAGTGGTCTTTGCGGTGTCTCTGTAACTCCTAATCTCCCATTCACAACACTTTCTTCTGCAGTCTCTCACTCCGTTAGACATGCTCTTTTCTCCTTACATCTTTCTAAAATCTTCCATCTGCACCTCAGACGTAATCTCTTTCCTCTTCAATACAGTATTTTAACTCTCTCCCTCAATCTGAATGTATTTCCTTCCGTCACCACCACCCTTTTGCCATTCTCATTCTCTCTCTCTCTATCTCTCTTGAAAACTTATTTTTTTATTCCTTTGGCACTGTCAAAATTAGCACATATGTAACCATCGCCCTGTACACTCTACTGGGAGACCAAGAATAGAACGATCATATAGTGACCACTGTGACTTTTGTCACCACTGACAAGCACAATGAGGAACTCACACTGCTTTCAAACTCAACTCCAGAGCTCTCAGTATTTCCCGGACATAAACACCCATCCTCACCCAGACACAAAGAGGTGGCTCTGTTTACAGTATACACTATACAAGAGTCATATGTTGCATCAAAAACTACGGAAACACAAAATCTGGAAAAGAAAATACTTCTAGGGAATGCAAGATAAATTATATAACAAGTTAAATATAAACGTGGACTGCATCACTTTCATGATTTACCTTAGAGTTCTTTCTCAGTTATTGTGAAATCCATTTGTTTTTACCTCTAAACTTAAGGACATGAATATGCAGCCTGTGGGGAGCTCTTATATCTTTTCTAAGTGTCACATGAAGCAAAGAAGTACTGTAGGCTTCCTACAGTAGAAAGTAATGTCAATGACTCACATAGTACTTGTGTCTTGTCATATATGTTATATCCGACTTGGAGAACCGTTTGCTCGCCCTCATTTTAATAGTGTTTTTTTTTAAAATCCAGCCATAGACAATTTCCCATTCCTAGAAATGCAATCTCCTTAATTATAAAACTGAGTTTAGGAATAAGCCATGCAACAGTACAATAACAACACATATTCCCACTCCAGTGTAACCCGGTATTGTAGATTTAATAAGGCATACATTATCAATACAGTTACCGGAGCGATAGACAACTCTAAGGCAATTGCCTGAATCACGATGGGAGACCTTAGTTCAAGTGACAATTCTACATGAGGCCTGTGAGCTTGTCAAGGTAAATTCACCATGTGGGCTACTAAAACATGCTCAATGGCACAACACTGGCCAAATCACGGCTATGTAAACTAAGATTATAGTTTTCCAGACAAGACCAATCGATCACTGTATTTAGCATGGAATATGAAGAGTAATTCTGTTGATGCTCTAATTAACTAATTAAAAGGTTAGATGTGCAAGATCGGGACTGACAAAGTCTGTGTAAGACTTAGTGAGTCTTGGTAAGACTTAATCTAAGGCTAATAAAAAAAACAGCAGGGTTAAAACCTCATGGGTGTATTCAAAATATCACCATTATAGAAAGCAAAAAGTGATTATGTATTCAATTAAGGAATGTGCATGTTCAAAATAATCAAAGTATAATTCTGCAAGGGGACTAACATAACATCTGCTTTTGAAGGACACCAAAGGAAAGGCTAAGTAAAAATCAAATAGATTGACTAACATAGAGTCTGTTCAGTTAGAAAGGTAAAACGAGTCTGTCTCATCTCCAAAATATCACAGCTTTTATTATGTTTCAGGGTACAGAAGCCACACGCATTTTATGGTATGATGTGACTCTTGTACAAGTTTTATAGAATCTTGTACAAGTTTTATAGAATCTTGTACAAGTTTTATCATTTGTAAATATGGAGTTTTTTTATGATACTGTCCTGCTCTATTGAAAGTTTATATGCAACCTATTTTTCACTAATTTTCCCCAAACAGGATTGCTTTATAATCTATGTACGACATTTTCTATGTACGACATTTTTGATGTATATTTCTTGAATATTTTTTTGTAATGTGCTTTTATGACTATATGTCGAATAAAGCTTGTTTGGATTTTGGATTGGATTGGATTGGATTGGTATGATGTGACATAACATGGTTGGACTAGCAATGTTGAAAACATATAAACCAATCAATATTTTGGTAGACATGATACTCCTAGAGAGTTAATCTATGCACAACTAATTAAGGTAACAATTTGGCATTTTATGTAACAGCAATTAAATGACTTGTTCAGCTAATGAATGACATTCACAGGACATCAGCATGCAATTTCGGAAAGTTAGATAAGAAAGGAACATGCTGAGCATCTTCTTCAATACACAAATAATACAGACACCACAGTTGGGGCTTTAATTTAGATGATTTTCCTGTAATGGAAAAACACACAAGCACAGAGAGAGAAAGGCTCACTCTCATAACATAAAGGCGCACTAGTATTCTGCAAGTATGTATAGCTGTTAATGTTTGGTGACTGCAACCTAGTCATGCTAACTGAAACACGTTTAAATTAGGTATTATTTTCTAACATGTAAAAACTCACTTAAAATGTAATCATCATCACACTGTTGTTTTACCTGGAATTGTAATGAAATTTCCACCTCAAGCTATTGTCAATTAAGTGACCTAAATATGAGTATTTTTTCACGATTTCCAGGCTAGACCCCCAACAAGCCATGCTACTTTATTTGCAGAATTACCAGGAAATATAAAATAAAATTCTTGTTAGTTTAAAAGCAATGATAACAGTAGTAGCACATCACTTTTTCTGATGAGCTCATCTGTCCCAATGTGTCATCAGCATGAAACAATGAAGGCAAAGGAGGTAGTTACTAAACTTTGGTGGAAAGTTAAGATTATCTTGAAATTTTGCATAAACATCTTCCTGATAGACAGTAACTTCTTTGTGGAAGTGCACATAATTTGTCTTGCTTGTGTTGACAAATCCTCTGATACTCAGCCTTTATAATGATGGTCCACGGAATGCCAATTAGTTTCTAATTACCGTCTCTGAACTTGTACATTGTGCATTTATTGTATATGATAAGCATGCAATAACTAAACAGCATCAGGTCTCACTCAATTTTAGTGTTATGTCCTTGTTCTAAGTAGTGAACACAATATCGTGTATGTCATATGGAACCAGAACATAGTGTAGGTCATGTGGAATGTTAATGTTCAATCTCTTGGGCAGTTACTTGTAGCTTACTGGAGCTGTGGGTCATGCCTTTACTTGCTCCTCAACTCAATAAAGGAATTTACTTCAGTAATCTGATTCAGTGTTCCTTCTTAACACTGACGACCAGGAGTTGAGGAGCCATGAAGCTGGCAAAATGTCTGCTGCTCAGAAGAAAAGGCTGCTTTTACATTCATTGGGACCTGTAGGCTTAAAAGTATTTAATGAAATGATAAAACCTAATATTTCAGGTGATTTAAATGTGTATGCGCTAGCTCTTATTCACCTTGACAATTACTTTACACCCAAGGTTTGTATTAGAATAACAGGATTCAAATAATTTTCCAGGCTGCGGGATTGTGTGATGTGTGAGGTGTGTTCCATGCTTTGTCTTCCCATTGCCCCCCACTACCGCTTCCTGTCAAGAACTGCTTTGGACACTGTACGTTGTTCCCCGCCCTGGGAAGAGCACGCTGCTATTTCGGACTCTCATTGCCTTGAGTGTGTTTTATATTTAATAGAAAATGAAACTGGTTTTTCCGATTGCTCCTGGCCTATGGCCACGGCCTGTTGCATGTGCTCACGAACTGCCGGGAGCTTTGCTTCTGGTTCATTTGAATGTGTGGCGTTGCATTGCGGGCCCTCGGGCTTTCTAGCGGCCGGCCTTGGTGGTTGTAGGCCCTTCTATGTATTTTATCGTGTAATAAAGTTTTCTAATAAAAAAAAAAAAAAAATTCCAGGAAACATAACAAAACTGAAACGGTGGATCAGTATGTTTCTGATCCCAAAAGATTAGCATTGGATTGTAAATTTGGTGTCATACAAGACGATTAATTAGAGACCAGGTAGTAATGCACACTTGTAATCCTGTAATACAGGATAGACTCTGGGTTAATGGTGATGCACCTTTGGATGATAATCTTGCTATTGTGCGTAAAGCGGAAATTTCCAGTATGTGTGCTAATGTTCTCAAACAAGATCATAATGTCAGCGAAGTAGTAAGTAAGGTTGGGATTTACACGGAAAAAAAGAAACCCTTTACTATCTCAAAAGACAGTACTAATACCAAATTTCAACCCAAGTGTTACAGATGTGGCGGTTTAGAATACTTAGCCTATAGTGAAAATTGTCCTGCTATTAAATACAAGTGTAGTAATTGTGGCATCAAAGGCCATTTTGCTAAGGTCTGTAAGAAGAGAAGAAGCAATGTTAGGTTTGTGAACAGTACTGATGAAACCGCCAGAGACTTCATGGGCATTGAAGAGAGTGATGATAATGCAGGTGATGTTAACAGTTTAGTTATGAATGTTCATAACAACTTGGTTCTCAGTATTTGTGATGAGACATGCAAGAACAAACCTGTATGTTGGATGGAAATTGGGGGAGTGATGATAAAAATCTATGCTGTCTCCGGCTCTCCATATACTATTATTAATGAAGAGCTTTGGCAATCTTCTTTTGTACAAAAAGTAGTTAGCCAGTTATTGGAACCGAATATACACCCTGAAGGGTATGGAGGTGAGTCTATTGACCTTCTTGGTTATCGTTGGTTTTCCTTCAAGTTTAAGGGGCGTGAAAGCAGAGGCAAGTTATATATTGCTAAAACTGGTCCACCAGTGTTAGGGTGGTTCAACCAGAAACAACTACACATTGTCCTTGACCCCCAACAGCAAGGAACAGGTCTTAGTAGCGGATGAGTGTAGCACTGTTGGTGCCAATAGCCTTAAACAATTTCCCAAAGTTTTCAACAAGGAGTTAGGGAACCTTCAAGGGTTTGAACACACAATTATTCTCAAACAGGATGCTATCCCCAAGGTACACAAATGTCGTAACATTCCCATATTGGTGAGAGAAGAAGTGTCCAGTGAGCTAGATAAATTGGTTGCAGCACACATTATTGAGCCTATTGAGGCATCTGATTGGGGTCCTCCCATTGTAGTGGCCAGATGGAGCAACGGTAACATTAGGCTCTGTGTTGATTTGAGAGATTTAAACAGCAATATTGTGGTGGATATGTTCCCGTTACCGAAAATAAATTACATGGTAACATGTTTAAAGAATGCTAAATGATTTTCTACTGTGGACCATTCATCTGCTTATCCTCAGATCTCTTTGTCGCCAGAATCTATGAAACTCACCTCTTTCATCACCCATTCGGGTGTTTCCAATTTAAACGTATGCCGTTCGGGCTAGCTTCAGCTGCTTCTGTATTTCAACAGTTAATGTTTCAACTCTTTAGCAAGGAGCATGGTGTCACCTTCTTTCAAGATGACATTCTTGTTTTTTGGTGCTGATGAGGAGGAACATGACTTAAGACTAAGAAAGGTTTTCAGCATTTTGGAGAAAAAGGGACTTACTGTAGAGCATTCTAAATGCAAATTTCCACAAAGAAGCGTTACGTACCTGGGACATGTTATTGATTAATGTGGTGTTAAACCAAAACCTAACCTTGTATCGTCTATTTCTGAAGCTTTGGTTCCAACTTGCAAAGAAGACGTCCGATCATTTTTAGGGATGGCTGAATTTTGTTCAAAGTACGTACCTAACTTTGTTGAAAGAAACTTTAACATTTGCCAATTACTCATAAAGAATTGCACTTTTGTTTAGTCCTTGGCATGTAACAGTGATTTTAAAGACATCAAGCTGGCCATCACCAATGCTACTGCACTTTGCAGTTTCGATCCTGCTTTAAACAGTGTAATTACTACTGACGCCAGTAACAAGGGGTTAGGCGCTGTATTGTCGCAGATGGGCAGTCAATGGAAAGAGTATATAATTGCCTACACTTCAAGATCACTGTCTCCTTGTGAGGAGAAATACCCCATTTTTGAAAGGGAGGCTTTATCTTGTGCCTGGGCGTTAGAACATTTTAAATCTTTCATTTGGGGGAAAGCTTATACACTTTGTTGTGATCATAAGCCTTTTGTCAAAATTCTAACTACGGAAAGTGCCATTACTGCCTCTGCAAGGCTGGCTAGAATTTCGATAATTTATATGCCAGGTAGAAAAAATGTTGTAGCAGATTTTCTTTCTAGGATGCCTGTGATGCTTGAAAAGTGTGAAGATGCAGAATGGAATGAATTGCAAGTAGACCTTATCCACGATCATGGGTTATCTGCCATTGGCAAAGACGAGTGGACTGCTGAGTACACGAAGGATCCTATCCTTCAATCTGTAATTTCACATATTTTGCACAATTGGGCAAAAAATAAACTTTTGGATTCTTCTATTAGACCCTTTTGGGAAGTCAGATCAGAATTAACTGTGGTGGAGGGGACTCTATTGAGAGGTGAAAGAGTAATACCTCCTGAGAATTTGCGCAAATGGATTATTGAGTTATGTCACGAAGGCCATTCAGGCATCATCATAACCAAATCAATTATCAAAAGACTGTTCTGGTGGCCCGGAATGGACTCCCAAGTTGAAAAAATTGTACAGGATTGCATTACTTTTTCCACATGTGACAAGTCTTTACTAACCTTTTGCCCACCCATGAGTAATTGTTTGTTGCCTAAGAACCCCTAGGAGACTGTTGCTGTGGACATTATGGGTCCCATTGGTGAGTCTCATAACTATTTTTAGTTCTTATTGATTTGTTCTCTAGATGGCCGGTGATCAAAGTATTCAACAATGTGGATACTGATTCTGTTCTTGAATTTTTAGATGAGGCTTGTGTTTCAGAGGGCATACCTTCAACTATCATAAGTGACAATGGCGAACATTTTTTATCACTTAAAGCCAAGGCTTATTTTAAATAAATTAGGCATTATCCATAAAACTACTTCTCTTTACAATCCTAGCGGCAACAGAATGGTGGAGAGATTTAATAGAGTCCTTAATTAGCACTTAAAAGTAACCAAGATTGGTCCATTCAGGTTGGTAAAGCTGTTTGGGCTTACCGTGTCACATGCAATAATGCCACATGTTTTTCTCCTTTTGTGTTAATGAGAGGTAGGAAACCACGGTCCAAGTTTCCCCGACTTAGCTTTTTCCTTCCAGTACATAATTTTGGTCCTCTAGGGAGGTACGAAATTGCATGGAATTAGTGCACAACAAGAGCAAAATGAACTATAATGTTAAACATGGTGTTAAAAATCCAGAAATAAATATAGGTGACTGGGTGCAAATCAAAAACCTGGGTGGGTTCCTAAAGGGAAAAGTCAATATTTTGAACCAGAAGAAGTGGTTGAGATTCTTCCCAATGCAGGAAGGGTGAAAAGTGGCAAAGTATGGAATTCAAACAGAGTTGCTAAAAGCAAAGCTCCTATTACTGATCATATTGTTAGTTATGATTGGATGTCAGATGAACTCAGCAATTAAGTTATGGAAGGTGTGAATAGTTCTTCTGCCCCTTCAAGTTCAAATGAATGTAATGTGGATTCTGATCTGATTACTCCTTCTAACAGTGGAAATGGTGTTGAATCTCAAACCCCCCAAGAGCCTCCTTCCTGTGTTGAGGGTGAGATTAATTCTCATCATTCGGTAAGAAAAAGGATGGCTCCGGCGTGGTTGAAAGATAATATTGTCAGTAACATGTGATATCTTTTAACTTGCCTTTTTTTCAGTTGACTTTGATTTTTTGTTTTTTTGTGTTATCATTTCTTAGCCTATTCTCTTGCTTTAGAAGGAAGGGGGATGTGTTATGTCCTTTTTCTAAGTAGTGAACACGCCATGTTAGAATATAGTGTATGTCATATGGATCCAGAACATAGTGTTGATCATGTGGAATGTTTATGTTCAATCTCTTGGGCATTAACTTGTAGCTTACTGGAGCTGTGGGTCATGCTTTTACTTGCTCCTCAACTCAATAAAGGAATTTACTTCGTTAACCTGATTCAGTGTTCCATCTTAACACGTAGCTCAAACTTTTCTGGAGCTGTGTCTATCATTGTTACTTTCAAATGTAGGGGCCCCTCCATACAAAGAAAAGTCTCTGGTAAGTGCTGTGAGTTCAGGAAACACCCAGAGGAGCCCGGCCCACCAAATTATTGATGGGGTGCACATCATATGAGTAGCTCCTTCGAGGTGAGATGCTAAATATGCCCCATGTGATGCTCTGAGTTTTGTGATTGATGTTTCATGGAAAAACCTGAAAAGTAGTGAACACCAGTGGCTCTGCAGCCATGCACAAGTCTAACATACAAGATCTGTGAAAAAATTGGGTTGTTTTTTTGAGGAGGGTGAAATCCTACTCAAGCAATAGACACAATCCTTGTCAGGGTGAGCCACAATTCACAGAACTAACTTAAGACAAAATCCTAAACTTACTACCATTTTGGTATTCACAGAAGGCACTTACTCAGGTCGGTATTCACAGAAGTTAGGACTCCTAACTTTAGGACTCCTAAATGCCTTCTGTGAATACCGAAAGTCTTAAAGTTAGGATTTTTCTCAGTCTAGGAGTAGTAAAGTTAGGACTCCTAACTTTAGGACTCCTAAATGCCTCCTGTGAATACCAAAAGTATTAAAGTTAGGATTTTTGTCAGTTTAGGAGTAGTAAATTTAGGACTCCTAACTTTACTACTCCTAAACTGAGAAAAATCCTAACTTTAAGACTTTCGGTATGCACAGAAGGCATTTAGGAGTCCTAAAGTTAGGACACCTAACTTCTGTGAATACCGAAATGAGTAAGTGTCTTCTGTGAATACCAAAATGAGTAAGTGCCTTCTGTGAATACCAAAATGGTAGTAAGTTTAGGATTTTGTCTTAAGTTAGTTCTGTGAATCGGGCCCCTTGTATTTAGTTTTACCCCTTTGTGACTGCCTTGCGTGTTCCTGCTTGATCGCCAGAATCCGTGGGCACAGCTGACTACCTAGGTGGTGTTTCTTGTTCACTGTGAGTATTGTCTTTGAGTTACAGTTATAACATCACCATAGGTATAAGCTCCACAGACCCTGCCTTTGCATACATATCCTATATGTGGGTATTTCAGTCAGTATCTGTAACAGCAATTGTGGATGAGGAACTTACTGCGCTTCAGTCTTACCATGTGGAGCTCCTGAGTGCTTTACCCCACATCTCCTTTATTGTTAATGTTGTTTCATATATATGTCTTGCACATTCGTCCTGGTTGTAGTTTTTCTGAATGATGAATTACTTCATAAGTGCCTGTCCTTTCTGGGTCTTAGCCATCTTGTTCACTTGTACAGGCTTCCCCTTTGGATCCATTTTCCTCCTCTGACTTCCTGTGTGATCCTGGGCAACGCTGTACTCCTCCGTGTATATATTTTTTACCCCATTCCCAGTCCTTGCCCAAGTCCCTGACTGTGTTCCTGACATAGTCCCGGACAGCCCCTGACACCGCCTTGTATTGAGTCAGTGATGGCCCATTTTGCTAACGCCCCACCCCTCTATTGTGATGCTGTCTGAGAGAAATACATGAAGGCCAATTGTCAACTACACCTAGTCATGTGACCCAGGATCAGGCTGCAGGCACCAAATGATTACGACAAGAAAATGCCAACTTTCTAAAAGTCACATTTTCAGAATTGTGACTTAAAATCTGAGTTTACAACTATAGGGAGTTTTACATTATAATTTCTCAGATACCAAACATGACTTTCCTACCTGCTTCCAATCAAAATATATCACTTATTAAGGGGCCGATTCCGATGGCCAGTCGGACAGCTGTCCGTAGCCTTACCCTGCGACCGACACGTACCCGGAGCCGGTCCGTCCTGTATGGGAAGTACGATGCGCATAGCTGCCAAAAACACGACCGACACGTAGGCTCTGAATCAAGACCCATTCTCCGTCCGAGCCGTAACTCCCAAAGAGGAACCGTGTCGCCCGGAAGCAGTATCCATAGCAGTTTCCGGCATGACAAGTACAATGTGTACTTCCTACACGCCGGATGGGTCAGCTACGATTCGCGCCACAACTCAATACACGGCTATGAGACGTAACAGCTTGCAGTGGGTACGAGACGGAGCAACAAGCAGCGTGTACGACACGAACACATCATGAATCCCATCGCGCAGGTCATACCAGTACTCTACATCTATGACCGGATCAGGGACCGACGCCGACGGCGCAGACGGTAAGTCAGACACCTACCACATAAACAAACGACACGTACCCGCAAAATGGCACACACACACAGGGGATACATATCCTGGCCACTAACAACAGCCCATCATAGGGGTTGCATGGCCACCACCACTAACACCCCCACCCATAGGGGGCCTGTTGCCCATCACCCCTGCCACCCCCACTCACAGGGGACCTGTTGCCCATCACCCCTGCCACCCCCACTCACAGGGCTTATGTTGCCCATCACCCCTGCCACCCCCACTCATAGGGGACCTGTTGCCCATCACCCCTGCCACCACCACTCACAGGGCTTATGTTGCCCATCACCCCTGCCACCCCCACTCACAGGGCTTATGTTTCACACCACCTTTGCCACCCCCACTCACAGGGCTTATGTTGCCCATCACCACTGCCACCCCCACTCATAGGGGACCTGTTGCCCATCACCCCTGCCACCCCCAGCCATAGGGGACCTGTTGCCCCTCACCCCTGCCACCCCCACTCACAGGGCTTATGTTTCCCATCACCCCTGCAACCCCCACTCACAGGGCTTATGTTTCCCATCACCCCTGCCACCCCCACTCACAGGGCTTATGTTTCCCATCACCCCTGCCACCCCCACTCACAGGGCTTATGTTTCCCATCACCCCTGCCACCCGCACTCACAGGGCTTATGTTTCCCATCACCCCTGCCACCCCCACTCACAGGGCTTATGTTGCCCATCACCCCTGCCACCCCCACTCATAGGGGACCTGTTGCCAATCACCCCTGCCACCCCCGGCCACAGGGGACCTGTTGCCCATCACCCCTTACACCCCTACTCACAGGGCTTATGTTTCCCATCACCCCTGCCACCCCCACTCACAGGGCTTATGTTTCCCATCACCCCTGCCACCCCCACTCATAGGAGACCTGTTGCCCATCACCCCTGCCACCCCCACTCATAGGGGACCTGTTGCCCATCACCCCTGCCACCCCCACTCACAGGGCTTATGTTTCCCATCACCCCTGCCACCCCCACTCACAGGGCTTATGTTTCCCATCACCCCTGCCTCCCCCACTCACAGGGCTTATGTTTCCCATCACCCCTGCCACCCGCACTCACAGGGCTTATGTTTCCCTTCACCCCTGCCACCCCCACTCACAGGGCTTATGTTGTCCATCACCCCTGCCACCCCCACTCATAGGGGACATGTTGCCCATCACCCCTGCCACCCCCAGCCACAGGGGACCTGTTGCCCATCACCCCTTACACCCCTACTCACAGGGCTTATGTTTCCCATCACCCCTGCCACCCCCACTCACAGGGCTTATGTTTCCCATCACCCCTGCCACCCCCACTCACAGGGCTTATGTTGCCCATCACCCCTGCCACCCCCACTCACAGGGCTTATGTTTCCCATCACCCCTGCCACCCACAGCCGCAGGGGACCTGTTGCCCATCACCCCTGCCACCCCCAGCCATAGGGGACCTGTTGCCCATCACCCCTGCCACCCCCACTCACAGGGCTTATGTTTCCCATCACCCCTGCCACCCCCACTCACAGGGCTTATGTTGCCCATCACCCCTGCCACCCCCACTCACAGGGCTTATGTTTCCCATCACCCCTGCCACCCCCACTCACAGGGGACCTGTTGCCCATCACCCCTCACTGCCACTCCCACTCACAGGGCTTATGTTTCCCATCACCCCTGCCACCCCCACTCACAGGGGACCTGTTGCCCATCACCCCTGCCACCCCCAGCCATAGGGGACCTGTTGCCCATCACCCCTGCCACCCCCGCTCATAGGGGACCTGTTGCCCATCACCCCTGCCGCCCCCAGCCATAGGGGACCTGTTGCCCATCACCCCTGCCACCCCCAGCCATAGGATGGGTGATGCGCAACACATCCAGCATACGCAAACATCAGGTATGTCCGCAAAATACATCCCCCACGACATCATGACAACAGCGTGTAGTCTGTGACAAATACCCACAACAGTGAATATGGCTACGAGCATACAATGTAAGTAACAGCACATGTGTGATCAACACATGAGTGTGACATACACAAGGCAAGCATCACCATAGCACTGTGGCAATGTAAAAAGAACACCCCCTCACTGTGTAGAACAGAAGTCAAGTGGGGGCTCACAAAATGCAGCAGATGTGGAGCATTGTGGTGATGGGGACCAAACCCCCCTCAACACAGTGACCAAAAGGTAAGTGTCATCATGGTCAAAGCTGCAAATAACTAACAGCATGTATGATCCCTGCTCCCAACACATCAAACACTTCTGGGGGAAAATAGTGGTTGTGTCCCATACACACAGAGATGTGTTGAGGCAAACGGTGCTGTGAAAACCTAACACTCTCGGCCATGTGCAGACAACCACCACACATGGGGGCTGACAATGCACACAGCGTACAATGACACAACAGCAGAAGTGACCATCACCAAGCATGCACACATCTCGAAAACAGACACACCAACCAAAACAACATGTGTAGACTGTAGGTGTCAGCTCACTAACTCACATTCCATGCCAGCAATGGCACCCAACAACCAGGATGAATGTGCACAATGATGTGAAATGACTCACAGGGACAGCATGCAAAATCACAGAAACAGCATCCAGACAAAGACCCACAACAGCAATACCAATGCACTGGTGCAGATGCACAAACACAAACAGGCAAACTCACACTGCACATCGGACACAACATGTGTGTGTGTGTGTCACAGTATCCACAGGCAACTACACAACACATGAGAGGGGCTGAACCACAGTGACACAGATGTGGACACAGTGCCATACAAAAGTAAACCATCATTGGGACACCCTCAGTGGGCAATAAGGCGTTGGGAGATGAGAGGGAGCACAACAGACACATGTGACACTAGCTGGAATGAACACCAACTAACACAGCAAGAGACTGACACACAACAGCACAATCCCCAGGGACAAGACATTGGTGTGACACAAGCATGCATGGCACCTCCACTGTGATGACAAAGGCAGATGTCGTAGAAAACTGGGAAACCCAGACATGTGTCCTGTGCCACAAACGTACATCACACATACACAAACACAAATCACTCAGTATGGCCCCTCATCCATGGACAAACGGGAGCTAAGGGACCAATCATGCAAACATTCACATCAGTCCACCATCAACACCACACACCTGAACTGCAACAATGTGTATCTGTGAAGCCCACATGGACAGGTGACATTGCACATGCCCACATGACAAACACAGGAATGTTGGCAGGAACTAAGGTGCACACACACATCACACAAGGACTGTTTACAACCCTGGGGAATGACAGACACACTGCACAGTATGCGGTACATGGCCATGACCTCAAAGCTCATGTGACCTTCACAATCCCTACCACTGTCCCAGGACTATGCAGATGCCAAGGAGGAACACAAGGCACCCATGCTGACACCTGCCAGCATCGCTGCCGTGAACCCGACAAGTGGGAGCAGTCACACACACATACAAATGTCTCAAACACTGAAAACTACCACCTAGGGACAACTACATGATATTGCGAACAAAAAAGTGCCTTGAGGAACCCTCACTGTGTCCCATCTGTGTCTGACAACATCATCAACACTCAGAACTGACAAATCACAATGATGATACACCAATTAACAGGAGTGAGTCATGCACCCACACATCTGGTAGCCCATTGGGAAAGTAGTGGGATTAACCCAGTACTACTCAGCAAGCATCGACAACACAAACATATCAAGGGAACACTGTCTGTGTATGAACAGGGATGTGGACACACACACATGCACATACAATACACACCATGGGCCCAGGCCATGTCACTGAACAACACACTAACTTGAGGGGACACAATTCCTGTGGGAGCCCAGCTGTGCCAAACATAATCAGCGCAAGTCCCACTCATGTCTGCAGAACACTTGGTCAGTCAGCCATCAGTTACAGCACAATGAAGGCTCTGGTCACAACAGCATGGGTACGTGAGTCTCCCTTAAGTCATCTGCACATACTCAATACATATGTACAGCAAGTTGCACACAGGACCCAGTTGCTCCTATACCAATGATGCCCACACCTGTAGGGCCAGTAGTGATGAGCACGAAGTATGTGGAAGTGACAATTTGGACAATGGGAAGCACATCATATGTGCAGGGGTGCAAGCCACAGATGTGACCATATCAATTAAATGCTCACAGAGAGATGTACACAAATGGTTGATCCAGACACACCCAGGTAGCTGCAAAGGATGACATGGATACCCACCGGAATAGGATACATATCTCATGGACCACACGGAGTACCTCACATCAACACATCAGTATGCAACATTATAAACCAAGCATTACAGGTGCAAGGGCATCTAAAACAACCTCAACATGATGTACAGCTAAATCAAGTTCACAGGGACAAAGTAAAAAGCTTTATTCAGCATATGAAAAGTGAAACGTCTGTTCCAACAAAAGGCCAATGGCCAGTCCATGTCCAAAGGGCAAGGAGTGAACTAGAGTCACAAATTCAGTATATGAAATTCGAAACGTCTGTGCAACCAAAAGGCCAATGGCCAGTCCATGTCAAATTGCCAAGGAGTGAACTAGAGTGACAACTGTCACACCTTGCTTGCCTGCACTGCTACGGACCGGGGTCATCCCCTCGGAGGGGCATACATGGGGGCAGGCCAGGCACCGCAGGGACAGGATCAGGGCGCAGCAGAAGGAGGCAGTGAAGAGGTGGGGGATGCAGGCGAGACACTTGCAACTGCAGTGGAGATGGCTGAAGTGGTGGGTGCTGCCACAACTGTGGGGCACAAGTCAGATGGGGTGGGTGCCGGCACAACTCCAGTGGGCAGGTCAGATGGAGTGGATTGGCTCACCACTGCAGTGCCCAAGTCAGACAGGGTGGGCGTGGACTCCAAAGCAGTGCCTACATCCATGGGAGCGCAATGGGGGACAGGTGAGGTCTGCAGGGCAGGGGGTGGTGACACGGTCCCCACATCAGTGGCAGCAACTGTCTGACCAGGTGTGGAGGAGCAAGTGCTAGGGGGGATGGCCTTAGCATTTTGGGGATGGTGTATCTGTGTGTGGGGGAACCCGGGGCAGGGAGTGGCGAGGTAACCTCTGGAGTGGTAGCCTGGGGGATGGAGGCCGGAGACTTTGCCTTGGAGCTGCGTGCTGGCGGGGGGGGGTCTTGCTGTTCTTGCGCCGGGGGGACTTGCGGGTGGGCGTCTCGATCTAAGTGCGCCTGGGGGAGGGTGTCTGGGTGTGAGGGGCACTCCCTTCTGTGTGTGGGGACTTCCTCTTCCCCTTGTAATCAGGATCAGCTGGGTCGGTGGGGAAGAGGCCAAGGTCACAGAGGAAGAGCTTGTGGGGGGATGGAGTTGCAGGTGAGGCAAGGGAAGGGGGCTGGGAGGGAGAGGTCTCGGAGGACTGTGGAGTGGTTGTGGATGACTGTGTGTGTGTCAGCAAACCAGCCCCTGTGAGTGTGGAATCAGTCCCCTGCGCTTGCTTGTGTGCACGTCTAGACCTTGGTTTGGGGGTTTCGGGGCTTTGGACAGGTAGTGTGCTAGGAATTGTGGGTGCTGCAGGGGTAGGAGGGGTGTGGGACTGTTGGAGGAGGGACACTGCTGCCGTCAGGGAGGAGGCCACGGACTGGTTGGTCCTCTGTAGGGCAGACATGCCAGAGGAAATGCCCTCCATGAATGACACCAGTTGTGTCAACTGACCTGTGTGTGCATGGAGGACCTTCAGCATCGACGTCTGCCCCACATGCATCTGTCTAAGTAAGTCCACCGACTCCTCACTCAGGGCAGCAGGGGACACAGGGGCAGTGGGTGCGGTGCCTGGCACAAAGGAGGCATGCTCACGAACACGGGAGCCCACAGGGACCTCTGGGATGGGAGCCGATGGGAGGGGGGTGGTGGTGGTGGTGGTGGTGGCGGTGGCGGAGACTGCCTCACTAGCTGGGGTTTGGTGGCTGCTGACACCCGCCTCCACAGGGGAGTCATCCTCAGAGCTGCTGTGGCCTTCAGCTGGGGGGGATGGTGCTGACGACTCCTCTGTGTGGCTGAAATCGCCCTCCGTGCCACTGGGTCCACCTGACTCCTCTCCTTCTGTCCCTGTAAGGCTCTGTGGCTCCTCCTGTTCCGTGGAGCTGTCCCCTCCTGTGGCCGTGGATGTATCTGGATAGGAATAGGAAGTAACAGAACAACATCAGTCACCTGCACCAACTGCACACACCACAGTGAGTACATCACATCACAGGGCAAGCCTTGGCATCATCAGCTGAACACAGCTCAAAGTGCCAACACTGTTTAGAATAAGACAATTGTCATTTCCAACATCAATCATGGCACACATATCCCTCCTTGATTTGCACACATATGTCTGTTGCATGTTGGATGCTAACACCCCAAAGTGCCAACATGCACCACCCACACATTAGTTGTACATGCAAGTGAACATGTAGGAGTATGTCACTAGACCCACAGCACATCTCTTGCGACTGACTCAGCACAGGTGTCCCGATGAAGGGATGGGCAGAGACTCATTTCACATGCTTGGGATGCATGCCAGCAACACACACTATGATGTACTCATGTCCTGATGGGCAAGGCCACAATGGGGTGCATGGTGCACACTTGAACACAACGCAGGCTCACTCATAGCAAGTTCAATGCCATGGCACTGGGATGGCCTGTAGGTCAGTCAACACTGTCTCCTGTCACGGGGGCAGGGCATCCAGACAACAACAATATGCACTGACTCACAATCCTAGCTCAAGGGCAAATCTGACTCTGCAGATGACCGGCGCACTTGCCCATCCCATGCAAACAACATATCCAGGACCCAGACTGTGAGAAGTTGGCCTGGTATATGATGTTCACTAGTTAAAGTGACCACCTTGTACCATGCCAAGCAACCCTTATGGTGTGGTTGTAAGTCAACCTTTTCGGACTAGCTGCCCTAGTGGTAGCGTAGGCTAAGCAGTCTTTGAGGCTAAACTCGTTAAAGCGTGTTAAGCAGGCTGTTTCACCATATGCAACCCCCCTTTATACCAATGAAAGGACACCACACAGATATATATTCAAAATATATATGTATTTATTACTCAAAGTATCCCCTAGACTCTTTATGAGCACAGGAGCACAAATCGTTAAACAAGAAAGTATTACAATATACAGAAGTTGCACTTTATATGGATGGGCCCTGGTGGCCACTCAAACCATATACTAAAATACTGGTATAAGTACCACGAACAGGAAAGGGAAAAGGCCTAGGGCCTCTAGAATCGCTGGGCCTACAAGGAGCTAACTTCAGTTAGTGACCAGGAGGTCCACGGGTCGCGTGTGCAGTGAGGAAAGTTACACGCGGACTCCCATAGGTTTTCAATGGGTGCGTAAAAGTTCAAAAGTTACTGCTAGAAGGGTCTTCTGGATGGACTACGAACTTAAGACTTAAAACACAGACACTAGAGATGATTTTCTACACTTGGGCACCGGAGTGCCAGCTTTACCTCACCCACAGGAAGCGGGTGCATAGGTCTCGAAGTGCGTCGGGTTTCGTCTATCGATTCAATGGAGCCTGATGACAAAGATGCTGCAGGCGGTCGGTCCAGAAGAGATGCGGTGGATCCAAGAGTGGATCGGAGTTGTAGAAGACCTGAAAGCAGAGGGGACAGTGTTCACAGTCACTAGCCAGTGACCGGCGTGGCACCAGGTAGGTACTAGGCGATGTCGGGTGCAAACAGGTGATGAGGTGTAGCTTGTCTCCGCAGCCACGTGGTCCCTGAAGGTTGACGACGTCCAGGAGTTGGTTCACAAGCTGTCCCATGCAGGCTCTCACTGTCGGCAGTGTCGGCAACTCAAAAGAAGCAAACAAGCCTTGGCAAAGGCAGGAGTCATGGAAAGTAAAGAAAGCTGATTGTTCTGACCAGCAAGGTCAGAGGGGCTGCTCCTTTGGAGAGCAGCTGGGGCCAGTCTGGAGCAACCAGACCAGCATCGTAGATTTCAAGGTTCATTGCCAAAATGGCCACTAGCCAATGGGCCAGGGACCGGGCAGGCGCGTCGAGATGCAAAGTGCAGAGGGGCCCCACGCAGATCGTGGAGATGCTGGAGGGCTCACCTTTGGTGCAGATGCTGCTCGGATAGTGGGCTTCTCAGGACCCAAAGCACAACTTGGAGGGAGCCTCTGTTGTTGCGCTTGCAGCTTGTCGTCGGTCTTTCAAGATGGCTGGCTCCACGTGTCTCGGTGCCTCCACAGGTTCCTCCTTTGCAGGGACTGTGGATCGGGCTGTGAGAGGTCTGGAGGTCCAGGTCTTGTTGGGCTCTGGGCTCGGGCTCCGGCGGGAGGCGGCAGCAAAGCAGACGTCAAGTAGCTGGTTGGTGCTTGTGTTAGCAAGATGGTCACTCCCTGACCATAGGGGAGATTTCCTTCTGTCCTCTGTGCAGCAGAGCGTCGAAGTTCCCATCTTCTTCGTGTAGTTAAGTTGATTCCAGGATGTCTGAAGTCTTAGGACACAGCTCCTACCTTTAAGCGGATTCTAGGGGCCGGACTACCTGCTAGGTCCCTCCCTAAGGGTGGGACCAGGAAGGGGGGTGGTTACACCCCCAATCCTTTGTCCAGCTCGCCCCATGTCCGGGGCTGGTGTGCCCCAGGACTGGTTTGAACTGGCATATGCACCGAGGCTCCTTGTGAGCCTCAGGCATGTCTGATTCCATTCAAGCCCTACCTGACCAATACACAAAATCCTGTCTGGGGTGGTGCACGCACTTCCCCTGGCAGGAAACCCTTTGTCCACGTCTCCCCAGCTGGAAGGACTCCCAGCAGCAGGAGGGCAGACTTGTGTCTGTGGTGGCAGCATCCATTTTGTGGAGCTGAGCCTATGTCTGATTTTACCCGGGTTTCAGGTACTGTACATGTCGTGTCCCTCTAGAAGGGTGGAATGCTAACCCCGTCGCCAGAATTGGCGAGGGGTTAGTATTCCAATTCATATGACACCTTACTCGACATGTTTTGATAAAGCCAAACCAAAGATAGCATTTAACCGCGAGGTTCATAATGCACTTAAGAGTATATGGTATGACGATATCGGAAAACGGTAGAAGGAAGTTGTTCCGACCACTGCAGACAGGCTCAGCTCATGCCAGAGCACCATCTCACATGGAACCAAGCACTCTGCCTTCAGGATTGTTAAGGCCTGCCATAGGAGTGACTTATAGGTTAACATGTGTCCCATTTAAGGTTAGGTATAGGTATACTACACCTAAGTAAGAGGTGGTTACACCAACTTACCCCAGCTGAGTGATCAGCCAGTTGTGTCAAATTGCTAGGCCAGGCCAGGGGTGGCACAATACATGCTTCAGCCCCTGGTAGGCCTTAGATACACCAATGCCCTGGGTACCTAGTGTACACTGGTACAGGGGCTCACAGGGTGATCCAATTCCAATTGGGTATGCACCTAGGGTACATGGAGTCCATTTTAAAGAGAGAGCAGATGGGCTGAGATCTTGAATGGCAGGATCACAGGCCAACTAAGTCGAAAAACCAGCTAGACACTAGGCAAAAAATTGGGGGTAACCATAGTCAGATATCCACCTTCGTACACAACCCCCCCCCCCCCCAAACGAAGGGAGATAAGGCTGACCTTGACCAGGTAAGCCTATATTGCCTAAGTGGCCATATAAGGAAGAACCAGCACTGGCATGGTTACCCCCTGTCTCATGGTCCACTAAGCAATCCCTCACCCTAAGGGTATCAGAGGGTCTCCACCATAGGGAATCTCTACCTTTGGTGTGTCTTGGCAAAGTAAAAGGCTGGTGTTGAGATGGAGTACTGAAGTGAGTGTCCTCAAAGTGAGGCATCAGCTTCCTCCAATCATCCTCCACCATGGATGCCTTTCTTTCTTTCACTGAGTTGCAGTGCGCTCTCAGGGTCAGCCTCTGGCTACCTAAAGCTGGAGGCTGGGTCCCTTTTGTGGGCTTACTGGAGGGACAGGTCAGGTTTGGGGCCCTAAGGTCCCATGTTTGCCTGTGCCCAACAGAATCCCTCTGGGGGAGGTCCCTAACTACCTGTAAAGGGGATCCCTCAGGAATGTGTTTAACCATCACCTGGCTAGGGCTACTAGCCAGGCAATCCTCATTCTTTTGATGGGGGGGTTCTTGTGGACAGGGGCCCTCTTGGGGTCCACTGGCCTCCCTGACCTCTGCAGCCCTGGGCTGACTGAGGCAGGGTAGAGAGAGACAGGCTACCTGCGCCAGACTGGGTCCCACCTTGGAAAGGTCCACTGACATCAGAGGCTCTGTCAGGCTAGGCCTGGCTACCTCTGGGGCTGTTCCTTCACAAGGGGTGGGGTCAGATCCCTGGGGAGGCTGACCTTTTCATAATGTCTGGGGAGAGGGAGACTTTTCTTCCTCCCCACTACTCTCTGTTTGTGTGGAGTGATCCATAGTTTCAGGCTTCACTACACCTATGTCAGTCTGAGTATGGACTGAGATCATTACAGTCCTGCCAACCTTTTCAGGGGGGCACTCAGTTTGTGTTTGAGCTGTGACTGTCACAGCTCTGCTAGTCTCTACAGGGAAGTCTGTCTTTGCCTGGGCTGTGGCTACCACTGCCCTTCCAACCTTTTCAGGGAGGAAGTCTACTTGGACAGGGGTTGTGGCTGGCACAACCCCACTACCCTTTTTTGAAAGGCCTACCATTTTAGAATGGGTGTCTTGTTCAACTCCAGCCCAAGCTGAGAGTTCTAAGTCATTCCCCAGTAAGCAGTCTACAGGCAAGGTTGGGGACACTGCCACCCTTTTAGGGCCAGTGACACCTCCCCAGCTGAGACACACCTCTGCCATGGGATGACTGTTCTGTTTGCCATCAATGTTAGTCACCTGGTAGGAGCAACCAGGCAAAAGCTGCTCAGAGGGAACTAGCCAATAGGCCACCATAGTGATGCTAGCTCCAGTGTCTCTGTAGGCCTCAGCTTTTGTACCATTGATGTAGGGCTCCTGTCTGTACCTACCCAAAATGTTGGGACAGGCAGTGAAGTTGGCAAACCCCATGCCACCATCACAGACAAGAGTAGTTGCTGTAGGGGAATTGGCTAAGCCAGGGTCACCCTGTGTTCCCCAAGTAAACCCACCCAAATTTCTGGGGGCACTCCCACCACCTGGGGGATTACTGCTGACAGTAATAGGTGGTGTGACAGGAGTAATTGGAGGAACAGTTTTGTTTTTAGCCTTTGGGCAACTGCTGTCAGTTTTCCAATGCCCAGGAATTTTACATTCATGGCAGTAAGGCTTTTTACCTGTGGTAGAGGAGGGAGCTTGGGACCCACCACCCTGTGTGGAGTTTTGGGGCCCTGAGGAAGATTTCTCTTTTGTTTTATCCCCACCCTTCTCTTGAGGTTTGGTGGTATCTTTCTTTTGGTCACCACCCTGATTTTTAGGCCTGATCCTAGTCCTGACCCATTTATCTGCCCTCTTTCCCAATTCTTGGAGAGAGGTCAAATCTGAGTCTACCAGGTGTTGATGGAGGAGCTGGTTTTGACAGTTACTTAAAATCTGTTCTCTCATCATCAAATTGTACAATCCTGTATAATCTGAAACCTTACTTCCCAGCAACCAACCCTCCAAAGCCTTAGTGGCACATTCAACATATTCAGACCAGTCCTGAGTCTGTGCCTTCTAGGTATCTCTGAACATTAACCTGTACTGTTCGGTGGTTAAGCCTAACCCATCAACTAGGGCACTCTTCAGGGCTCTGTAGTTTCTGACATCCTCCTCCCTAACAGTGAGGAGTCTATCTCTGCCTCTTCCTTCAAAGGAGAGCCATAAGATTGCTGCCCACTGGTCTTCAGGAACCTGCTGCACTTTGCAGGCTCTCTCAAGAGCAGTCATCCACTTGTGGATACCATCCCCACTTTTGTAGGGGGGCACAACCTTGGACAGGTTCCTATTATCAAAGACCCTATCTTTGTCCACTACAAACGCTTGTACGCGGCTCAGGGGACGGGCTCTCGACACCTTCTTGGGGAGTTCCTCGCTTCCATTCGCCTCCCTGCGGCCACCAGGGAGCATAACGCGGCACTCGGTGGCCCCCTCTCCCTCGAGGAATTGGGGAGGCGATCCAATCATTGGCGACGGGCAAAACTCCGGGACCGGACGGATTGCCCACGGAGTACTACAAGGCTTATCGCGAGACCCTGGCACCGTTACTGCGCGAGCTTTACAGCAAAGCGTTGGAGGAGGGGTCGCTCCCACCCTCCATGCGTGAGGCGTTCCTGGTCTCTCTGCCGAAGCCGGACCGCGACCCCACGGCCCTGAGCTCCTACCGCCCCTTGGCGATGCTCAACGTCGACTACAAGATACTGGCGAAGGTCCTAGCGGACCGGTTAGCGACGGTGGTCCCGCACCTGGTGCACACTGACCAGAACGGGTTTGTCCCTGCGAGGTCCACGTCACTCAACCTCAGGCGATACTTTAGGGTGGCCGGCGAGGCAGTGCATAGATGGCCCGGAGCGGGGTGCCTTCTCCTAGACTTGGAGAAGGCGTTTGACTGCCTGGAGTGGGGCTATCTGTCCACGGTGTTGCTGCAGTACGGGCTGGATGGGGACTTCCTCCGGATGGTTGACCTACTCTACAGGAACCCCACGGTCCGTGTTAGGTTGGGCCCCCATGTCTCGGAGGTGGTGCCGGTGGGCCGGGACACCCGCCAGTGATGTCCCTTGTCCCCGTTGCTGTTCGCCCTGGCGATGGAGCCGCTGGCGGAGGCTCTGCGGACGACCCTGGGAGATGGTATACCACTGGGAGACGCGGTTCACCAGGTGTCGCTTTACGCGGATGACCTGCTGGTGTACGTTAGAGATGTAGGTAGTATGCCGGAGCGGCTGGCCCCGTTGCTGCGGTCCTTTGCCACTATCTCGGGGCTCCGCGTGAACGCGGGTAAATCTTGCCTGTACGCTTTCGGCGAGGAGACTGAGGACCCGGGCTACAGCCTGAATGGCACGCCGGTGCAGTGGAGGGGCGGCACCTTTCGATACCTGGGGATACACATCTACCGCTGCCCAGTCGACCTGTTTGATGGCAACCTGGGGAGGGCGGTCACGGCGCTCGGGTCGCAAGTGGCCTTTTGGAACACGCTCCCGCTGACGACCACGGGCAGGGTGGCACTCGCCAAAATGGTCATGCTACCTCGTCTCCTGTACTACTTTGTCAACCTGCCATTGTACGTCCCCCCCGCCTTTTTCGGCAGACTCAACCGGATGCTGCGGGATTTTGTCTGGGGCAACGCCAGGCAGAGGTTAGCGCTTGCAAAGCTCTTCCTCCCGACGGACAGGGGAGGTCTGGCGGCGCCCTGCTTTGAGCATTATTACCTGGCGGCCCAGCTGCAATGGATCGCCCGCTGGTTGGCAGACAGGGGCAGAGATGACACAGCCACGGTGGCTGCCCCCTACTCGCTGGAGCGTGTGACCGGGCTTTTCCACCCCTTGGCTGCGGTCCCGGGACCGCTGCCGCTCCTCCTGGCGGTGGCGCACAGGTGCTTCCGGAGGGCCTTATACCTCACACGCGCGGTGGTGCCATATGCACCGGCGATACCCCTAGAGGGCTCTCCTGGAGGTGGGGGGGTGCTCGCGGCCCCCGCGCCGACGGGCTGGTGGGCGGCGGACGTACACACGCTGGGGGACCTATACAGGGACGGTGAGCTGATACCGTACGAAACCTTGGTGTCGGAGGACGGGCTCCCACCCGGCGGGTTCCTCACACACCGCTCACTGCTGGCGAGCCTCACCGCCAAATGGGGAAGTATGGCCACAGACCCTGCCCAACACCTAACCATGCAATACCTGCATGTCATGGGGAGGGGCGGACACCTGGTTCGCTGGTTCGCCGCCTCGTTGCGAGAGCACACGGCGGTTGATCTGGGCCCACTCCGCGGCAAGTGGGAACTGGAACTAGGGAGGCCGCTGACAGACAGGGAGTGGGAGAGAGTCCTCAAGAGCCCAGCGCGTATCCCCCGCAATATGCGGTTCCGTCAAATCCAGCTGTTCATAGTTCACAGGGCCTACCTCACACACGCGCTGATTAATAGATACTTCCACCGTGCTGACGCGCACTGTCCTCGGTGCCGTGAGCTAGGGGCGGGGCTGCTGCACTTGCTGTGGGGCTGCCCAGAGTTGCACACCTATTGGAGGGCGGTTAGTGGGCAGTTGCGGGGGAGTACAGGGCGCAGCATTCCCTTCGGCTGGCCCGAGCACGTCTTGCACCAATTTACCAGGCCGCCCAAGGATAAGGTAGCGTCCCGATTCCTGGATCTGGGGCTTGTGGGGGCGAAGCGCCTCATCACCCGGAGATGGAAGGCACACGACCCGCCGCACGTGCGGGCCTGGAGTTTATCGTTCCATGCATGGGCCAGGTCGGAGGGGACGGCTATCCATAGGGAGGACACCCTGGGGCAGCGGAGGGAGCCCATGGCGGACCGCTGGGAACAGCTGCTTGTTGAGTTCCGGCGCTCGGAGGGGGAGGGTGCCACAGGCTGCACAGGCGAGGCCAGACAGGATGACACTGGCGCAGGCGGCGGCGTAGTGCAGGCAGACCCGCTGACGGGATAGCATGGCCCCCATTACCGCTGGCTCACGGATGGGGCGTATGGGGACGCGCGGGGACAACTGCGCCCATTGGGACTTTGAGGGGTACTCCTGGAGTTCGGGGGGGGGGGTTGGGGTGGGAAGGGGGTAGGAGCGCACCAAGCGAATCGTTGTCACCGCTGCCATTGTTATGGGTTCTTCCTTTTGTATTACATGTAACCTTCCCGACTTTACTGACGCCTCAGTTGTGTAGGCGAGATCAGTTGCCCTCGTACGGCTCAATGGCTGGTGGGTGGTGGTGCTGGCCCCCCCTGCATAGAGGACACCGGAATTGTTAAGGGTGGGGTGGCTGGCTCCCGGGGGGGGTGGTGGTGGGTGCGCGCGCAGACACCAGGCTGTTCCCCCCCCCCCCGTCCTGCCAGTCGGCATGTCCTATAAGTTTGTATAAGTTTATGTCTTACTGAATGTGAAACATGATGCCGTACATGGTCCTCCTGTACGAAAGTTTAAACTCAAACTCAATAAAAACAGATTTGCAAAAAAAAAAAAGACCCTATCTTTGTCCCTAGGGACAATGCTGCCACCAGTGGGTATAGACCCACTCTCTCTAGGTTGCCTAGCCTTGTTCAGTTTCTCTTCCATCAGGGCTACTTCTAGCTCCTGTCTCCTGATCCTCAGCTGAGCTTCCTTCATTCTGGCCTCATGTTCCCTCCTCTGAGGGCTGGTCATCCCCCTTCTGGAGCGACCTTGAGAGCCTCTAGAGGCATGAGAAGCATTAGAGTCACCTGAGTGATTCCTCTGCCTCCCAAACCCCTGGTTAAGTCCACTAGGGAGATCCAATGGGGTGATCCCATTGTCAGTCCCCAGTAGCCTTAAGTTAGCTGGGCCACGTATAACACTTGGCACTGGGCTAGTTCTCCCTTCATCCCCACTACCATCTGTATCAGTACCCTTATCACTTTCATCCTCTGTAGTATGATTCTCATCTAAGGGGTGACTATTGGAAAGGGGTACCTCAGTAGCATCTTCAGAAGGGGGGCCTCCTGTTCCAGTCCCTAAGGGGCCTAACTGGGAGGCTTTCTTGAGAGCTCTCTGATCTTCATCAGCCTGTAAGAGTTCTTTGAGTTCAGCAGAGGTAGGGTTCCTGGGCTGTTTAAGGCCCCTGATATTTGCCAACTGCCTGAGCTCATTTTGATTTAGGGTAGCAAAGATGGTTGGTGCCCTCTGGGGGTCACTCTCGACAGAGTTGGACCCCTCTGCCCCAGCCATTGCTCTTAAGTGTGGGTGGATGTGTTGCAACTACCTACACTTGGGTTTTCCTACTAAAACTATCTAGTAGTTGTAGTCAGGGTGTGCTACTCCCTTTTCTCTACAACAACTAAGTTCAGTAGAACTTAAGTATATCTAATCTTGTTTTATATGTACCTAAAGGTACCTGTATGATCTTTCAATTGGTAACAAAGAGATTACAGAGGTAAAACACAGCAAGCTCAAATCCAACAGCTGCTCACCAATGTGAGAAGTTGGCCTGGTATATGATGTTCACTAGTTAAAGTGACCACCTTTTACCATGCCAAGCAACCCTTATGGTGTGGTTGTAAGTCAACCTTTTCGGACTAGCTGCCCTAGTGGTAGCGTAGGCTAAGCAGTCTTTGAGGCTAAACTCTTTAAAGCGTGTTAAGCAGGCTGTTTCACCATATGCAACCCCCCTTTCTACCAATGAAAGGACACCACACAGATATATATTCAAAATATATATGTATTTATTACTCAAAGTATCCCCTAGACTCTTTATGAGCACAGGAGCACAAATCGTTAAACAAGAAAGTATTACAATATACAGAAGTTGCACTTTATATGGATGGGCCCTGGTGGCCACTCAAACCATATACTAAAATAGTGGTATAAGTACCACGAACAGGAAAGGAAAAGGCCTAGGGCCTCTAGAATCACTGGGCCTACAAGGAGCTAACTTCAGTTAGTGACCAGGAGGTCCACGGGTCGCGTGTGCAGTGAGGAAAGATACACGCGGGCTCCCATAGGTTTTCAATGGGTGCGTAAAAGTTCAAAAGTTACTGCTAGAAGGGTCCTCTGGATGGACTACGAACTTAAGACTTAAAACACAGACACTAGAGATGATTCTCTACACTTGGGCATCGGAGTACCAGCTTTACCTCACCCACAGGAAGCGGGTGCATAGGTCTCGAAGTGCGTCGGGTTTCGTCTATCGATTCAATGGAGCCTGATGACAAAGATGCTGCAGGCGGTCGGTCCAGAAGAGATGCGGTGGATCCAAGAGTGGATCGGAGTTGTAGAAGACCTGAAAGCAGAGGGGACAGTGTTCACAGTCACTAGCCAGTGACCGGCGTGGCACCAGGTAGGTACCAGGCGATGTCGGGTGCAAACAGGTGATGAGGTGTAGCTTGTCTCCGCAGCCACGTGGTCCCTGAAGGTCGACGACGTCCAGGAGTCGGTTATCGAGCTGTCCCACGCAGGCTCTCGCTGTCGGCGGTGTCGGCGACTCGAAAGAAGCAAACAAGCCTTGGCAAAGGCAGGAGTCGTGGAAAGTAAAGAAAGCTGATTGTCCTGACCAGCAAGGTCAGAGGGGCTGCTCCTTTGGAGAGCAGCTGGGGCCAGTCTGGTGCAACCAGACCAGCATTGTAGATTTCAAGGTTCGTCACCCAAAATGGCCACTAGCCAACAGGCCAGGGACCGGGCAGGCGTGTTGAGATGCAAAGTGCAGAGGGGCCCCACGCAGATCGTGGAGATGCTGGAGGGCTCACCTTTGGTGCAGATGCTGCTCGGATGGTGGGCTTCTGAGGACCCAAAGCACAACTTGGAGGGAGCCTCTGTTGTCGCGCTTGCAGCTTGTCGTCGGTCTTTCAAGATGGCTGGCTCCACGTGTCTCGGTGCCTCCACGGGTTCCTCCTTTGCAGAGACTGTGGATCGGGCTGTGAGAGATCTGGAGGTCCAGGTCTTGTCGGGCTCTGGGCTCGGGCTCCAGCGGGAGGCGGCGGCAAAGCAGACGTCGAGTAGCTGGTTGGTGCTTGCGTTAGCAAGATGGTCACTCCCTGACCATAGGGGAGATTTCCTTCTGTCCTCTGTGCAGCAGAGCATCGAAGTTCCCGTCTTCTTCTTGTAGTTAAGTTGATTCCAGGATGTCTGAAGTCTTAGGACACAGCTCCTACCTTTAAGCGGATTCTAGGGGCCGGACTACCTGCTAGGTCCCTCCCTAAGGGTGGGACCAGGAAGGGGGGTGGTTACACCCCCAATCCTTTGTCCAGCTCGCCCCATGTCCGGGGCTGGTGTGCCCCAGGACCGGTTTGAACTGGCATATGCACCGAGGCTCCTTGTGAGCCTCAGGCATGTCTGATTCCATTCAAGCCCTACCTGACCAATACACAAAATCCTGTCTGGGGTGGTGCACGCACCTCCCCTGGCAGGAAACCCTTTGTCCACGTCTCCCCAGCTGGAAGGACTCCCAGCAGCAGGAGGGCAGACTTGTGTCTGTGGTGGCAGCATCCATTTTGTGGAGCTGAGGCTATGTCTGATTTTACCCGGGTTTCAGGTACTGTACATGTCGTGTTCCTCTAGAAGGGTGGAATGCTAACCCCGTCGCCAGAATTGGCGAGGGGTTAGTATTCCAATTCGTATGACACCTTACTCGACATGTTTTGATAAAGCCAAACCAAAGATAGCATTTAACCGCGAGGTTCATAATGCACTTAAGAGTATATGGTATGACGATATCGGGAAACGGTAGAAGGAAGTTGTTCCGACCACTGCAGACAGGCTCAGCTCATGCCAGAGCACCATCTCACATGGAACCAAGCACTCTGCCTTCAGGATTGTTAAGGCCTGCCATAGGAGTGACTTATAGGTTAACATGTGTCCCATTTAAGGTTAGGTATAGGTATACTACACCTAAGTAAGAGGTGGTTACACCAACTTACCCCAGCTGAGTGATCAGCCAGTTGTGTCAAATTGCTAGGCCAGGCCAGGGGTGGCACAATACATGCTTCAGCCCCTGGTAGGCCTTAGATACACCAATGCCCTGGGTACCTAGTGTACACTGGTACAGGGGCTCACAGGGTGATCCAATTCCAATTGGGTATGCACTTAGGGTACTTGGAGTCCATTTTAAAGAGAGAGCAGATGGGCTGAGATCTTGAATGGCAGGATCTCAGGCCAACTAAGTCGAAAAACCAGCTAGACACTAGGCAAAAAATTGGGGGTAACCATAGTCAGATATCCACCTTCCTACACAGACACATCATGAAAATCAGACATATGAGTCTCAGCAAACACGACTCCATGTACATTAACACATCACAGTCTGCCATGCATATAACCCAGCTGCATGAGGGACAGAGTTGCATACACCATTGTGCGCTGTCAGATGCTCACACACCTATATGTCACACAGGTCTTGTCTCCCACAGTCACATTGCAGATGTCATGTTGACCCTCAGAATCATGGACACCCCAGTTGTACGTAGCCACAAGCCACACCCTAATGACACAGAGGCACACACCTGAGGGCACATGTCATGAAGCACAACCTGCAATTTCACACACAGGAGTGGGATTACAGAGTGTTTCTGAATGCCCTTGAGGGGGCAGGACGGGGCAGGACTAAGTGAAACAGTGTTTTGCCCCGGACAGTAGTCAGGTGGCTAAGCGATTGTGGCATACTTGCGCCATACCTACTCCTGATGCCCAAAAATTGGAGTACCTTGCTGCATGGTTTTGTATTGAATACCCCAGAAACATGTTGCGAGTCAGACCAGCAATTGGTACCCATCTCAAGGGCACACACAGTTCACATGTCAGATCTCAGGCATTGTGTAAACAATTGACCCACCCATGACACACACAACAGAGTCACGGGAACTGATGCTGACTGGTACCTGATACATAGCTGACTGCAGGGACACAGTGCCCTAGTGACACAATCCAAAGACTGTAGGGGCCACACCTGTGGAAGAGATGAGGAGAGTTCATCACACGGATGAGGGACCTGATTTGGGGACTACAAGACCTACATAATGTGAAAGTGTGACCCGGACAAAAGACTGCTATTTGCATGTCAGATATAGTACACAGATCAGGCATGGACTTACCCCCTTCCTGCTGCCGTCTGGCCAACAGCTGCATATCCAGGTCCGGGAAGACCACCGCCAGTATCCGGAGCATGTGGGGAGGCAGGGTCCGGTGTCCGCCCCTCCTGCGTGGAGGTGACAGCTTCAGCTGGACTCTAGCTATCCTCTGGGTCCAGCCACGAAGGTCCTGCCAGCTCTTCTGGCAGTTGCGGATGCGGTGCTTGTAGACCCCCACAGAACGAACAGCCCGGGCGATGGTCAGCCAGATCTCCTGCTTCTGGTGGGCATCAACCTGTGAGGAGGAAAAAGTGAAAAGTACATTAACACACATGCCCTAGATTTGTGCAGTACACAATTAGATATACATGTCATCATCACAAAGGGAAAATAATTACACAGATAGTGCAACCATGGGGAATGAAAACTCACATGCATGTCTGACATGTTAACAATGCATGGATAGTCTAAGCTGGCAAAAATGCACTTTAGCAGCAGGAAATATATTCAGTACATGTCCCTACACACTTTGGGGGATGAAAGTAGTCAGTGATAATGCTTGCCACTGCTGTACACACTGCTAGTACTGGTAGTCAAACAACATGCTTAATTAGGAAGGCAGTGGACAGCACACTCACCTGCTCCCCTGGTGTCCCATAGAGCATTCTGTACTCTGGAAGGAGCCCGTCCAGCAGGGCCTGGTTCTCCTCCTCAGTGAAGGCTGGGGCCCTCTCCAGTGTACGTGCCATAGCAGGAGCCAGAGGATGCAGAGACAGCTGCAGTGGTAGCAGGGATGTGGTCCAGTAGCATGTAGTGCAGGCAAGTGAGCTCCCTGGGGTCCAGCCAGCCTTATAGAGGAAGACTCTGTGCCATGTGTCCAAATTGATAGGTCCAACACGGTTGCATTCTATGAATCTGGCCAATCCATTTAAAAGTACGACTGGTACACGCCTTCCGCATCGTTCAAATCTTCACCTTCATGGAACACTTGAAATTACAACATTGTTGTAGGCATCCAACTGAATTTCCAGTGCACAACTCGTACAAGTTTTGAATCCGCATCCGTCTCCATGGCAGGCCTGAGCCAATGGGTGTGCCCGGCTCGTTCAACTGATTGTACAACGCGTATTTTGAATGTACATATGCACCCGTCTCCATATGATTCAATGGCCAAGGCGTACGCACGGCTCGGACATGACCCGTGCAATGCGTACGCGTTGTCACCCGGATGCAACACACATATACTGGCCATGGACACCTGCACACACCTGCCACACTATAGCATTGGCCACACAGTGTCCCATGGCATGTGAGGCTGCATTCCCTGGGTGTTTGAGGGGGCCACAGCAGTTTTTTTGTCTGGCACTTTGTGCAGCCACTCCCAGACTGTTATCTTGTACATGGGGGGAGAGTCCTTTGTGTGTTGTGCACATTTGCACTGTGATGTGCAATTGGACAGTAAATGGCATGAGTGAAGGCCACAGTGTCAGGTTGGATATGTTTGGGGCATGTCACATACACCCTGAGTCCTGGGGATGATGGCATGTACGTTACAGTGAGACCTGTAGCCCCAATACTGATGTGCACCCACAGTCTGTGTGCATGTTGTGTCTCAGATGTGTCTGATCCCATGTTACCAATGGTTGACAGTCTCCACATCCATGTGGTATGTGCATCAACCTTGATGGGGTGTGTGTCTAAGAGACGTACATGTAGGGCCGGCATGGACAACAGAGGCCACTATCTGTGGGACTTACGCTTGCCTTGTGGTGTGTACGTGCTACGCCATGTCCATTGCTGTGTTGATGTGGCAATACAGGGAGCCTGGGTTTCTGCATGACAAAGATCTGTGATGCCCGGGAGACATGAGTCCTCATTAGTCACTGGGGTGGGTGTTTTGAACGTTGCAGCAGCACATAGGTTGGGTGACACAGCCAGATGTTTAGCCCATTGCACTACATGGGACTCATGTGGACATGTGGAATTGAGATGTGAGGTGGTGGTCTTGTAGGTGACATATGTGTCCATAACCAACAGCACACACCTCAGTACATTGTGTAATGTCATGAACTAGCATGTGAGAGTGATCGTGGTCATGGCCACATGGGGGGATGTACTGACAATCTTCCTTTGTGCATCTCTGTACTGCAGGGCACCAGCTGTGCATCGTCCGTTCCCAGACCTTGCAACCATGCAGGAACGCGACAGCATCAGACGGTACCGCTTCACCAGGCCACTGATTGAGGAGTTGGCGGAGCAGTTGGCGCCACATCTGCTACCTGGCCGGACATACCCTACAGCACTGACCCCAGAGGTGAAGGTGATTGCAGCCGTGCACTTCTTTGCTACTGGTACCTTGCAGTACACTGTGGCTACTGCTGGTGGTATGTCGCAAACGATGCTTAGTCGGGTGCTACGCGATGCCTTGGAGGGGACGTTGCAATTCCTCGACCTGTATATCAAGCTCCCGAGCCAAGATGAACTCCCTGAAATTAAGGATGCCTTTTATACACTGGGGAGGATGCCAAACGTCATTGGATCCATTGACAGGACACATGTTGCCCTGATACCACAGGAGCCACATGAGCAGGCATACCGTAATAGGAAGCACTACCATTCGATCAATGCTCTGGTGGTCTGTCTTGCTGACATGTTGATCACACATGTGTGTGCACGGTTCCCTGGTTCGGCGCACGATGCCTACATAATGAGGAGTAGTCACATTGCAACGCTGATGTCACAGATGCCAGCTCAGCGTGCCTGGCTTGTCGGTGTGTACTGGCTGTTTCTCATTGTGTGCGTTTGTCATTGTTGTATTCCACACTCCTACCAAACTCATCTACTTGTTCATTTTTGTGTGTGTAGGTGACTCCGGATACCCCAACATGCCGTGGTTGCTGACACCCATCAGGAACCCTGTGACACCAGCCGAGCTGCGCCACAATGAGACACATGGTCGGAGCAGGAGGGTGATTGAGCAGACATTCGGCCTCCTGAAAAGCCGCTTTCGCTGCCTGGACAAGACCGGAGGAGCCCTCCCATATGAGCCTGCAAAGGTGTGCAAAATAATACTGGTCTGCTGCATGCTACACAACATGGCGGTGCGTAAGGAGGTGCCTCTCATCCTGGATGAGGATGACGACGACCAACGTCCGGCACCTGTGGAGGATCCCAGCCTGGGCCAGGATGCCAGTGATGATGAAGATGATGGTGACGTCCGCTCCCAGCTCATCAACAACTTCTTCACCTGAAAGTGAGTTTCCGGGAATGTGTTGAGCCAGCTCTGTTGCTGTCTGAGTGTGTCTGTGTGCCACTTGACTGGATGCGTGCTGTGATGTGTCCATTCAGGTGGTGTGTACTCCACAATAGGGTAGTACTGCTAACTAGTGTTTGTGTAGGTGTTTTGCGACATGTTTTGTGCATGTGTATTGCATTTCTCTCCTGTTCGTCTGTGCTTTTGACTGTATCTTGTCTGTCCTTCCCAGGGTCCTTTGCCTGTTGTGTGGTCAACACTGACCCCCAACACCCAGACGCCAACACCAGTGTGGAAGTTGAGAATTCCCATCAACTGATGTACCACACATCCCTGGACTTCCATTCTCCAAAACATTGTGAGCGTGTGTCCACTGTTACGTAGAATTACCGTGCAACTATTGTGGAATAAACGTGTTGCTGGTGTGCAATGAACCTGTGCTACACTTTGTTATGTGCGTTGTCTGTCTTCCCACATCTGAATGACATCTGCTTACCTCACCTGTGGACTTGTTACCACTGACTGTGCTTGGTGTTGTGTCTGTGCATGCCAATGTGTTTCAGGTCAACATCATTGTGTGTGATGAGTCACATGGCCATGGTGATTATGTTTTGTGTTGCCATAGTGGTGTGTCTCCCTCACATGTGTCACATCCCCATGACTGACCTTACGTTGGTCACATTGTTGCAGTATTTGGCATGCACTGTGTTGTGTAGCAGATCGACTTCGCCCTGAACATGACAAGTTTGAATCACAACAGAGGCAAGTATGGTGTACTGGTCAGTTTATTTACAAACATGTGTGAGTGAGGTGCACAGGATCTTCGGTGCTGTACAGTGGTTTAGGAATCCAAAGTTCACATTTGAGTTGGATGTGCTGGTAGATGAAATGTCCAGAGTAAAGTCCACAGTCATCTGATACATTGGCCCAACATGAACCCTCCATGTCATGTGGGCGAGTTCTGTGCGATTGGACAAGGTGAACGGGTTGCGCACAAAGAACATTGTCCAGAACAGGTTTAGAGGCCCTGGGGGATGTGCTGGGACATCTGCCTCTCACATGTCCTTCTTCGGACGACCCCTCTTCTTCCGGTGGGGGGGATCCTCATGTGCAGGCCTCTGCGGTGCAGGGGACTCTCCGCCAGAGTCCTCCTCCCTCCCTGTGGCGCTGGCAGATGGTGTTGCGACAGATGTTGTGGGCACACAGGGGGGTGGGGACAGGTTGGTGTTGATCTGGCGGAGGCATTGTAGTATGTCCCGATGCACCGCAGTAAGGGCATCCCACTTTGCCTCCATGCGGGCATGGTGCGCGACCTGCTCCTGTTGCATATCCTTGAGGATCCCCACTACCTGGCCGAATCCTCGGGTGCTATCCTGGTACGCATCTATGATGCGTGCCAGTTGGGGGTCATAATGCAGTCCAGACCCCTCTGCAAGGCGTGCCTTGTGCCTCCCACCCCTCCTAGCACCCCTCTCCACACAGGCAGGACCAGCGGCGGTACGCACAGGTGACCCTGGGACCCCTTGGGTGGTGTTGCTGGTGATGTTGGCTGTAGCTTCCGGGGGGTCCTGTGTCCCTGTGCTGTGGGTGTTGATTGTCCTTGGTCTGTCCGTGTTGGCGGGGGTGCCCTGTCGGTGTCCAGATGGTGGAGGCGTGGGTAAAGGGGGGGCAAATGTTGCTGTTGCTGGTGCTGCATGATGGCTCACACCGGAGGGGCCAGGTTGGTCGTCGTCATCTGAAGAGGACAGTGAGAGAGTCAGACCAGAGAGCTCAGTGTCCAACAGAGTCTGGGACTGGGTATCCTCGTCATTTGTCAGTGGGTGCCCAGTACGACCTGTGTTTGGAAGAGACACACAATGTGATTTATGTTTCTACTTGCATCGTTGGTTCACAAACATGACATTATCTACTTTTATAACAGATGCCTGCCTGTACACTGCTTTTTCCCAGCTTGTCACGGACAGAGTTTGATCTTGTTGTTGGCCATTTGCCAGCATGGCCTTGTGCTCCCCACAACAGAGCCCAGTGTCAGACATCTTGTCGGTCCCTTCCCACTCCCTGTGAGGCGAGTATGGTTCAGGTTGATCTTGCTGGGCCATGTGGGTGGGTGTCGGTTGGGTGTGACTGCGAGTCCCATCAAACTCTTGGCTACACCCCCCTACCCAGCATGCCCATGCTTCCTCCCTCTTGACTCTGCTTTCCTGTGAGGGGGTGTGACAGCAATGGCAAGATGGCTGACTGTGGAATCCTGGTGTTTGTTTGGCTAGCAGTCCCAGCATGGCCTTGTGCTCCCCACAACAGAGCCCAGTGTCAGACATCTTGTCGGTCCCTTCCCACTCCCTGTGAGGCGAGTATGATTCAGGTTGATCTTGCTGGGCCATGTGGGTGGGTGTAGGTTGGGTGTGACTGCGAGTCCCATCATATTCTTGGCTACACCTCCCTACCCAGCATGCCCATGCTTCCTCCCTCTTGACTCTGCTTCCCTGTGAGGGGGTGTGACAGCAATGGCAAGATGGCTGACTGTGAAATCCTGGTCTTTGTTTGGCTACAAGTCCCACGTGAGCCCCTGTGCTTCACACAGCAGCAGCCAGTACGGGGGATCTTTTGCTGATATTTCAATGACGTGTGTCAAAGCATTGTACCCGGTGAGTTGTGTGGAGTTTGTGTTGGGGGGGTGTCTCCCCATGCTGATTAGTATGGTCAGGGCTGTCAGTCTTCCTTCCTATCATGACACGTGCAAGTTGTCTTTCAGGATGTCAGTCAGTGGTGTCCTGCTTCTGATTTGCACACAACCCCTAGCAGGAGCCAGTGTCAGCCATCTTGTCAGTCATTTTCCACTCCCTGTGATGTGGGCATGTTTCAGAGAGGTCTTGATGGGCCAATGAGGAGGGGGAGCATTATCTGTGACTACAGGCCCCATCATGCTTTTGGCTACACTCACTTCACCTGCATCCCCACTATTCCTCCCTAACAGTCAGCTGCACTGTGAGGTGGTGTGTTTGTGGTGGCAAACTGTCTTGCTGGATGTATTTGGCTTAGTGCCAGTGGCTTTCTCTATTTGTTTGTAGGTTGGTGCATATCATGACAAAGTCTCCAGCCACTATGAGATGGCAGGTATTGTGTTTGTGAGACTGGCATACACATCTTGGGTTGATTATTTATTGGTTAGTGTAGGTTTGCTTGGGGTGCATGGTTTCACTGTCCCCTTGCCAAACAATCTTGGGTTTGTTGTTTGTGTACTCACCAGTCTCTGGGATGTCTGTTAGGCCATGGACGCTCTCTGGTGGTAGGATGTCCCGCACTTTCTCCTCCCAGGTCCTGAAGTAGACTGGTTTGGCAGGAGGGCCACCACCGGTGCGCTGACTCAAGGCGTGATCTTTCTCGATGAGTTTCTTGACCCTCCTGCGCACGTCATACCACCTGTTCTGGATATCGTCCTTTGTGGGCAAAGTTGGTGCTTGTGCGTTCACCTTGTCCACAATCCTCGCCCACATCTTTGTTTTCTGTAAGATGGGGGTCCTTTGAACCAATGTACCAAACAAATGTGGCTCTACTCTGATGATCTCGTCTACCAGCACTTCTAACTCACTATCTGTGAACTTTGGATTCTTCTTTGGGGGCATGGTGATGGGTGGTGGTGGTGAGGGATGTGTGTGTGAGGGTGCAAGTGATGTTGGTTTGGTGTTGGTTTTGCTGTGTGTATGCTTTTGTATGAGGTGCTGATGGTGTGTGAGTTGTGTGATGGGTGAGTTGTGAGTGTGTCTGTGGTTGCTGTGTACTGGTGTTTGCTGCTGGCTGTGTCTCCTGTTTGCAAGGGATGATGGTAGTGATTGTAGTCCTTTATATAGTTGTAGTTGTGGGTGTGTCTTTGTCCAATTAATTTGTGTTAGACATTTAATGGCTTAGTCATTGCTTGTTTGGTCCTTTTTTTGTGTTTTTTCCTTTGTGTTTTGTAGGCATGTAGGAGACGTTCATGTGACGGAAATAGACGCTGCTGTTGTCTCGTGCAGGCTTCTACGCCTCGTTCACGCTGCCTGTCTTCTGTGTTTGGTAGGCGTCGTTCGCGGCGGTCTCTATTGCTTGTGTGCCGGGTTGTCTGTGCGTGTCTGTTGTGCGGCTTGGTCTCCGTGCGAGTCGGTCTGGTTTTACACGCATTGCATCGTACTGCGCTAATCGTACATCGTGGGAACGGGTCGGTTGGGTTGATTCCGGGTTCGTGTCGGTCGGTGAATATCGCGTCGGTTTTCCGGCCGGATCACTATTTTCCCTCCGGCTCGGTTGTACGGCTTGTATTCCGTACGTGTCGGTTGTAATTCACTCGAGTTGCATCGTACTGCACGGGTCGTACGGCGCTGGTCCGTGTCGGTCGGTATTCGGTCCGGGTCCGTGTCAGTCGGTTCGTTTTGCGGCCGGAATCGGAATCGGCCCCTAAATGTAATAAGGTAACTCAACATTATCGTATGGGAGAAGTCTTGCAAATGTGAAAAATTAATTTGAGAGTTTTTTATTACCAGAACATGTAAAACTTAAAAGTACATGTCCAACTTTTTAAATACACTGCACCTTGCCATATAGGCTGTTTCGTCCCACCTTATGGATAACTTATATGAATTAAAAAGGAAGGTTTAGGCCTGGCAAAAGGTTTATTTATTCAGATTGAAACAACAGTGAATAACCGCACAGACATGCTGTAATGACAGGCCTGAGACATGTTTAGAAGGCTACTCAAGATGGTGGCACAATTAGTGTGGCAGGCCCATTAGTAGTGTTTAATGTTCCTTCCCTGGGCACATGTAGTACCACTTTACTAGGTACTCACAAGAACATAAAATGAGCCAATTGGGTGTAAGCCAATTTTACCGTGTTTAAAGGAGAGAGCACAAAAACATTTTAACTGGTTAGCAGTGGTACAGTGCACAGAGTTCTAAATGCCAACAAAAATGGGCTCGGAAAAAAGGAGGATGAAGGCAAAACATTTTGGGATGGCATGGCAGAAAGGGCCAAGTCCAACAACGTCCATTAAATTACACCATCATCCCCCTTCCATCAACCATCTTCCATCATATCTAATCCATCATCCCTTGTTCACCTATCGTCCCTCTTTCATAATCCACCACCCCTCATTCATAATCTACCACCCCTCATTCCTTATCCATCTGTCATTCTTTATCCTTCGTATATCATTCCATCATTCCTCATCATCATTCCTCATTCCGCATCCCTCATCCCACATCCCTTCCTCCTCTTTTGAATAGTGAGAAATTAAGCTGAAAAACTAAGATCCCCTAAAACAGACACATATTTTGCCACTGTTCATCTCTCATTCCTTATGCCTCACCCCACATAAGTAAAAGTGCTCATGGTTTGTTATGCCCACCCAAAACAAGCATTCTGTCCTGGAAATTCTATTTATAGTAATTGTATTTATATAGGACTTACTACCCCATTCGAGGCATTGAAGCGCTTTTCGGTGAGTAGCACACTACTCTGGAACCCAAAGTGGATTAGTGGTTGGTTAGTACAAGGAAATCTAAATTCTTAATTTGAGCAGTGGCTAAGTGAGTCTGTTAGTTGAACTGAATAAGATAAAGAAGGGATAGAGGAAGGAAGAGTCTAGAAAGTGTTATTTGGGAGATCATAGAGGTAAAATGAGGTTTGGGGTAAGTCAAAGGAGGGATAGAGGAGGGAAGAGTCTAGAAAGTGTTATTTGGGAGATCATAGTAGTAACACAAGGTTTGAGATGAGTCTAGAAAGGGTTATTAGGGAGACCATAGTAGTACAATGTGGTTTGGGACAAGCCAGAGAGTGGAGGTAGAGGATATATTGAAAGAGGTATAGGATGAGACATAGAAAAGTGAATTGAAGAGAGTTGAAGGTTTTTATTTCTTCTATAGTAAGAGTAATGTAATAAATATATAAATATGTAACTACATAGAAAGGTATACAAGTATATGTGGAAAAAAGAGATATAAAGTTGTATGTATATAAAGTCCAATATGTACATATATGGATAAATAGTTTGAAACTGACTTTTAAGTGTTGCTGCACATAAAGCTAAATTAATTTATATATTTTGAAAACTTTGAGGAGGATTTTTTTTATTGTAAGTCTCTTTTTTTTATTCGTTTATTTATATCTATCTATATATCTATATCTATATATTTCTATATATATATAAGGATGGGGCCTGCTATTGATTTCCATGCCAGCAATGGCATGCTCCAAAGTGGCTGATCATCCCTGAAAGTGCTTCTCCCCATTCTCTTTTTTATTATGTTTTCTAAGACATGATTTGTTGCAGGAAGCTAAAGATGTCTCTGAGCAGACCTAAAAAAAGCATAACCTGCCCATGTGACACACATTCAGAAAGAAGCAAGGTCGGTGATTAACAACACAGAGTATCAATTGTGGGTGCAGGAGAGCCGGTTCCATGCCAGATTTCCAGGATGGTCACATTAGGTAATTTAGGTACAGTGATTCTGAAAAGAGTTTATTTATGCACTCAGTAGTTATCATGAAAATCTTTGCCACACCAACAATATAGTAAGTTATGAACACTTTTAAGTAGTGTCTGTTTGGATACTCTAAGGCAATGCTTCCCAAGCCTTTTAGATGCATGACCCAATTTTAGAACGGCAGATTTTCGCAACCCACCTAGCTAGAACGAACATGAGCAGGCAATTTTTTTATGTAACCAAATTATTGTCTGGTAGCACATTCTCATTTACATACAACACATTTTCCATTAAAATGGACACTACATTTGCACAAATTTACAGTTTTACAGATAAAACTATATTGCACACAGATGATAATGTGTGGAAATCTGGTTTCAGTGAATATTTAACATTTATCATTATACGTTCAGAATTACAAAAAAAATGTGCGTCATTTTTGCTTCCCTAACAGCTGAAAATGTACAGTTTATTTACTGTTATTTACATTTATATGTATATGAACATGGAAGTGAAAGATCAGCTTTACATGATTTATTGGATTTTAGTTATTTCAACACTTACATTCAGGGTGCAGATGCAACATTCTTTTACAAATATTGTACCATCAATAGACTGAGCCACACACCTGGAGGGCATTTGATACACCCTTACCTGGGAATGGGATATTTGCAAAGCCAGAGCACTTTGCACTATATATCATTCCAGTTCCTATTCCCATATGAATAACTATGCACATCAATGTTGTGTTACTTCATACATATGCCACATTACTATCTTATAATGTTCAGAACACACATCAACCATCATTTGGAGTGCTAAGAATAGAGGGAGTGTTTAACTGATTGAGTGAATAGGGGAAATGTTTCCTACTTGGAAACAAAGGAAATAGAAGAGTTGTGAAACAGACAGGTTTGTATTAAACTAAATGTGATTTTCAGAATGTCAATTGATGCGCTTTTCATCTCTAAGCTACAATTCTTGGAAAGCTAGTTAGTGCCCAACTTGTCAATTACCTTGAAACGCACGATATTCTTCATCAATTTCGGTCTGGTTTTAGACCTCAGCATTCAACCGAAGCTGTGCTACTGGAAGTCTCTGAAATTATAAAATTTACATTAGATAGAGGCAATAATGAAGTATTAATGCTTTTAGATATGTTGATAGCATTCAACATGATCTCTCATGACATTCTACGGCAATTACTGGCCGATATCGGAATACAAAGACCTACTTGGGCTTGGTTTCAATCTTTCAGAGAAAATAGGAAATAGGCGGTGACTTTGGCACGTTTAGGTCTACCGAAAAAGTACTCACTCATGCTTTCCTTCAGGGCTTGTCCCTTAGCCCCATCCTGCTTAATACATATCTGTCTCCCATAATTGCGCTGATCAAGTCCTTAGGCATCTCAGTTATGTCTTATGCTGAAGATATACAAGTGATTTTGCCACTCGATAAGAGCTCTTCTAACTCTGAGTTAAATTTTAAAAACTGGCTCTCTCAAGAAACTTATTGGATGAATTGTAACTACTTAAAGTGCATTTCTGAGAAAACTGAAATCCTCCTTTTTGTAATTTCCAACCAATTCTCTGCCTTACACTGATGACCTAATGATACTGATATGCCTACTCTGCCCATGGAGTCAGCTAGGAATCCAGGAATTATATTCGACAATGACTTCTCTTTTTGTCATCAGGTGTTTATTGTCGAAGGGACTTGTTTCTCTTTGATCACGTCCCTGAAAAAGGTTTTGGACCTCCTCCCTCTTGCTGCAAGGAAAATGGTTGCTCATGTTTTGATCGCTTCAAGATTAGACTATTGTAACAGTCTCTATATAGCCATGTCCACATGCCTGATGAAGAGGCTTCAGATTGTCCAAAATGCAGCAGTTAGACTTGTGCTCAAGGTATCCAGATGTTGCTCCACCACCAACCGTCGGAGAGATGTTCACTGGCTTCCTGTAGAGAAACGCATTATGTTTTTATGTTTAAATCCTTAACTATAGTCTACAGGGCCTACCCCCAAAAGGGTCCCAGGTTTCATTCTAATTGCTTTGTTCCATACTCTCTGTCTAGAGTCTCAAGATCTTCTAAAAACAAACTTCTACAGATTCGTAAATTTAGGTTACACACTAGAGGTGCTAGGTCCATCACGGTATTGGGGGCCCGGCCTGGAATCGGTTTCCCCTTTCCATTTGGTTAGATGGAAGCAACATTACGTTTAGAAAGCTCCTTAAAACTTGGCTCTTCTCTTACTTTTAATTGGTCATCTTCTAAACATACTTCACCTTCAATCACTTGTTCAACTGGTTTTAAGTGCCAATGTTGCCCTGTTCCGGGGTGAGAGTCTGCTTCTTGTAAATTCCTCTTTTAATTTCTAATCATTTTAAACAGATGTTTGTGTTAAATTTGCTATTACAAGTCTGTCATAAAACCATTTGTAAATTATCAAAAAACAAAACGTAGATTATTCACTATGGTGTGCATGCAAATCTTTTCCATGATTGAATGCTTGTTTATCTTGTCTCAACTACTAATAACAACAGTTTCACGTATCACTTAAGGAGGAATCAAAATGAGAGTTGAGGGATGAGAAATTAAAGCGAAGCATGAAGAGTGAGGAATGTGATGAAGGTTGTGGAGTGAAAAGTGAGAGATTACGGACAAAGGATGATGAATGGTAGTTGAGTAATGATGGATAAGGGGTGATGGATGAGGAATAATTTATGATAGATGAGGAATGATGGATGAGAAATGAGGGATTATGGGTGGGTGATGGTGGATAATGGATGAGATATGAGGGATGAGAGATGAAGAACGATGGATGAGGGACGAAGAATCATGGATGAGAAATTAAGAATAATGGATCACAAATGAGATGAGGGATGATGGATGGGTAATGGTGGATGGGTGATGATGGATGATAGATTATGGATGAGGGGTGGGAATTGATGGTGAAATGAGAGATTATGGATGAGGAATGATAGATGTGATATAATGGATGAGCGATGAAGGATGATCGAGGGGTGATGATAGACAAGGTATGGTGGATGATAGATGAGGAATGCAAAGATGATAGAAGAACCATAGGAAATCATATATGATGGATGACAGATGTGGGATGATGGATGACAGATGAGGGATGAAGGGTGATGGAGGGGTGAGGAGGTATGGTGGATTATAAATGAGAAATGATGGTAGGGGGGTCATATTAATAATGTATGATGGATGACAGATGAGGGATGACGGATGTTGCACAAATATGTCCTAAAATGAATGCTGTACACATATATATTTATTTTGTTTAGCTCCAACTATCCATCACTGGACACCTATGCTATCCTCCAGTGAACCATGAAAGCTGAAACACGTCTTAGTGATATCGGGGAAATATTTAATAGAAACAATGTGCCTCAATGTGACCTCATCCTTGGTAGGGCTGTCACAATCTTCTCATAACACCCTCTGCGGTCATAGCTGAGTTAAAATCTTTGCAATGTATATTATAGATGCATGTAAATATATGATTTGCCATTTGTATTTTCATTATTTGTATCTACAAACCACATGCATGAATTGCAGAGGTTTATGATCCTGTTTTGTTTTTATGAGTGCGCTGAAGAAGTCACCTGAGTGTGTAAGCGCTGTCACAAACTGAAAGCTAAATATTATCCTAAAAGAACATTTAAAAAGAACATTTAACTGCTGTTTTACCTATTGTAAGTCTTATGCATATTTTCCAAAATAGGTCATCATATATAGGAGGCAAAATTACATTTTAAAATAAAGTAGATGCAAGGTTGCTTGGATCATGTTTAAAAAGCAGTTCTTCAAATACGTGAAACAAATATGCTGCATTGAATGTTATAAAGCTTAGTTATTTATGAAGCCCCATGCAGCACTTTTGCGCTGCCAGAAAGTCACTTTTTGACATTCCAGTGGTGCAATGTGCACCGGCATATTTACATGGCCACATAAAGCCACTTTACTTGGCTTTCCATGGCCTTGTAAATATGTGCCCCTTTCACGCAGAACACTGCTTGAAAGGGGCGTTCCATGGGTGCTGCTGTGGGTGTTCCAATGCAACACCCATGTAATCTGTAGCATTCCCAGATTTGCGAGAAATTGCAACGAGAAGAAATGTTTTCATTTCTCCTCATTTTTTCCTTTTTCTATGTGTGCGGCAGAGCTGCAGAAAGCCTAGAGATAGTATAAAATTATAGGATTCCCCTAGTGCATGAGAGTGGTTTGATAAATTGTGCTAGCGGGATGTGACTGCTAGTGTGCACAAAGCTGGAAGATGATTGGCCAGGAGAATAGAAAGGCATGCTTCGTGTGTGTAGTCACCCAATCCAGAGATCCAGAATGTTCATAGAGTTGGATGAGAGACTGTTGTGGTGGCTCCAGAGTAGCAAGTCTCCCAGGAGGCTGGTGCTTAGGGCTTTCTTTAGTGTCCTTGTTTGAAGAGGTCAGTCGAGGGCTTTAACAGGACTCAGTGTACAGTCCAAGAATAGGGCAGGTGGGCATTTGTCCCAGTAGGAGCTAGTAGTGGTGGTGCTGCCTAAAAATCTTGAAAGCAATACTTCTAAAAGATAACATTTCTCAATGATTAGTTCTGATTAAAAAAAGAATTGATAAAGGAACATATTCCAAAATGTTTGTTCCCAAAATGTATTGTAGTAAAGATAGTGTGGAAGGAATTGTGGGATTAAAGGTTTGGAGGTAAGGGTTAGGGATATGGAGATAGTAGTTTCAGAGAAAGGTTTGAGGATTTGGTTAGTTGTTTAAGGGCCTAATGTATATGTGTTGTGTATTAAGAGATTAGGGATTTAGGATTAGGTAAAGCATATAGAGGTTATGAATATGTGGTTAGAGATATACTATTAAAAGTATACATTTAAGGGTTTGGGGTAGATGTTTAAGGTCTTGGGTTACAGTGCAAATGATTAAGGGTTTGAGCTAAGGGTTGTTGGGCAAAAGGGACTGAGTATAAGGTATAATGGTCAAGTGTATGGAGTTAGCGTTTAACTATTAGAGGTATAACTTTAAGGGTATGTTATTAAGGATTATGGGGATTAGGGACCTGGGCCTATCACCCATGGCAGAAACAGATGAAAACTGTGAATATAAGAAGTTAATGTGCTCTTTGCATGGACCTGGTTTGCTCCATTCTTGTTTCAGGTAATTGGGCCATCACATAATTACTGGTGTCAAGAGGGGTTTCTGAGCTCCTTGTGTGGGTGCAGATTGAAGGTAAATGCCCGAGTCCTCCCCCCGAAAAGACTGTTGCTGTCATTTGGGGGGTTGGGGCATGGCCTGATGCCAAGGCAAGATACCTCTACCTCCTTTTTTAAATAAAATTCTCCTTGGCGCTAGTGGGCTTTCGGCATCCCCAGGGTAGCAGAAAGACTATTTGAATTCTGGAGCACATGCCCATAGCCAGGGAGGCCACTCCCCCTACGAACACATTCCCTGTTGTCTAGTGGGTGGATCTTAGCTTGGGGATCTCAGTTATAGGGCAATTCTCAAGCAGGGATCCACTTGGGAGAGATACTACTAGCAAGGGAGCATTGCCACTGGATGTAAACTAGCCTGGCTGATGAGGGATGTTAAACCGAAACCAGTCCCAGGATGCTTGTTTCCGGTCCAGGGAAGACCTGGCTTAGCAGTTCGGGCTGGACTGTTCCCATGAGGAACAGGGTCAAGACTGATTTGCATATGGTTGGGTCTGAACTTGGGTGGCAAAGTGAGCTAAAGAACAATGATGGATTCAACCCAGATCTGTGACTGGGGGTGAGTGTCTGAAAAGTTTCAACGCTCTGTCCATTATCTCCTTGTGTTTGCTTTGCTTGTGTTCCAGTTCAGGGAAGACCTGACTTGGCAGTTCGGGCTGGACTGTTCCCACTGGAGCATAGTCAAGACTGATTTGATATAGTTGGGTCCAAACTGAGGTGGCATGGTGTGCAAAATAATGATGGATTGGGATGCACCCGGAGTAATTACCAATGGCTGAGATTAATTCAAACATTCAATGTTTTGCTTTTTTAACATTTTTTTCAAAGGCAATACTGACTCATTTGAAAGACTGGATAAAAAATCACGCATTAGTGCCCATTGAACAAGGGGTTTTCAAAGAAGGGCATTCTACAATGGAACACTGCTTTAGTATGTGGGCCATGGCCCAAAAATAATCGAGACAAGAGGCAATCTCTTCTGCTGTTTGTGGATTTTCGGGCGGCCTTTGACCTAGCAGATCATACTATTCTTTGGGGGAAACTTAGTAAGATGAATATTCCTAGTACTCTGTTGGTGGTACTGAAAGCACTGCTTAATGAGAACTGTACTAGGGTAGTTCTGGACAAGAGTGGCACTCTGTCCCATACAATATCTATTAATATTGAGGCTCGACAAAGGTGTGTCCTCGTGCTGACATTGTTTGCATTGTAACTTACAGCTCTGACAGCAGTTTTACAATCAACCCATTCATTTTCCCCAGGCATGGTAGAGCAGCATACGTCTTGATTATTTTATACTGATGATCTGGTTATTTTAGATGTAACACCGGTGGGTTTGCAAAGAAAATTGGACACTTTTGATAAATACTGCCAGGAGAACAAACTCAGAATTAAGTTTGAAAAAACAAATACCCTTGTACTTGGGAAAAATGCAAGCTGTTTAATTGAAAATTAGGAGATATATCTGTGAAATTGCCCTTGTCCTACAAATATCTAGGAGAAACATTTACAAACAAATTACAGTGATTTACACATCTTGAAGCTTTGAAAACCCGAGCGTTGGCTAAGGTAGATGGGCTAAAGACAGTTCTAAGACATTTTGGAGGACCCTCACTTGAACATGTTAGTGCAGCTTATAAAACAATGGGACTCCACATCTCAATTGCTTTATGGAACAGAGATCCTTAGCCTTGGATGTAGGCACGATTCGGAGACATTGGAAGGAGCTTGTCTTAAAAAAACTCCTAGATATTCCCTCATGCTCCATGGTCCAGGCTGTTAGGTTGGAAGTTAAGTTGTATTCTTGGAATATCGCTGCTTCAACACTTGGCAGTTTTAGCATAAACTGATAACAGCAAGTAATATGGAAGTGTCCGTTCTCTGTACTAAAGAATTACACACTAGTGAGTTATATTGGGCGAGACTAATAAGAGATCAGTTGGTAAGGTTAGTTGTTTTTTTTTATTTAAAAAGTGTTAGAAAATTGATCTCCCTCTGCAGTTATCCAAAAGGGATTTAAAGGACAGAGGTGTATTGGAATCCATGAACAGACACTTGTAATATTTAAGGACTAAGAAGTCCACTGTTATTTTAAGAGACTCCTGGACTCATACGTCATCCTTCACCTACATACCTAGGCTACCCAACCTACAATGCATTCAGCAGTTTTAAGATTTTGGGTGGTACTGCCTGCAAACTATGCAATAGGGAAGAAGAAACACTGATTCAAATCACTTGTACCTGCCCTGCACTCCTAATGGAGCGAAGAGGGCTACTGTGCAACATCTTTAACAAACTTGGTGTTCGAACTTGAAGGCAAGCTGTAATTGTATCCTTGATCCCAAAAACACGTCTCTGAACATACAGATTGTCAGATATATGGCTTATTTAAAAAGAAAAGCTGGGCAGCAGCCTGATGGGAAATAGTAAGCATTTGTAACATGTTCTAACAATGCCAATACCATACCACGCTTAACCAGTACATTAACACTAATCCCACATTACCACGAACCAGTACCGCCACAATCAGTACTACCACTATCACAATACCACCACATTTAATATCACTACCACCAATTAAATCACTACCCCTATCACCAACCATTGCCAAGACCATTACTGTAACTGTAATGTTCTATTACATGAAAGCATCATCTCTGAATGCATGTAATAATAAGGCTATTTGTAAAGCACCTGCTTACGCCTAATGGCGAGTGTCAGCGCTTCGAGAGGGGGAGCAGAAAAAAAAGATATCATGCCATATGTCTATTTGCTTGACGGAACTGAGATTCATGACTGCGCTGGCATCTAGATGTAATAGCCATGTTTTTAGTCTCCTTCGGAACAGTAGCTCCGATGGTTCCATCCTCAGATGGAGGGATAGGGAATTCCATGCCTGAGCCACTAAAAAGGCAAAGGAGGAACCGCTCCATCTGGCTTTCCTTAACCGCGGAATAACTGCCTGGTTTGTTCCCAAGGATCTGAGATTACAGCTTGGTTTGTGGCATTTCACCAGAGAGGTGAGGTACTCTGGACCTCTGTCATTAAAGATTCGGTGACAGAAGCACATGTCTGTAAATAGGATTCTTTGATTTGGTGGCAGCCAGTGCAGGCTAGCCAGAGCAGGCCTGGAAGCAGCATGTCTCGGAAGATTTAGTACAAGGCGGGCCCCAGTATCGTGCACTCGCTGTAGTTTCTGTAATCTCATTTTAGTAGTTCCCAGGTAGCGTATATTGCAGTAGTCCAACTGGGAGGGAAACGTCCATTACAACGACCTACCTTTACAAAACAATTGTTAAAACACTACTGCCTTTACATCGCATGCCATTACAATGCATGCCATTACAACGCATGTTACTACAACGCATGCAGTACAACGCATACCATTACAATGCAACCCATTACAACGCATTATAAGGTAAGTAATGGAGATTTTTTTAGTATTAGGGTGGGTATGGGTTTTGGGGTACATGGGAATAGTCATATTTACCCCTAAACTATCCAACACTTTCACTACTGTTGCACTCACTGGAGTGGGAATAGAACTTTTTACCCCTACACTATCCAACACTTAGTCATTTTTACCCCTACACTATTCAACACTTACACTACTGTTGCACTCACTGGAGTGGGAATAGTAATTTTTACCCCTACAGTATCCAACACTTACCCTACTATTGCCCTAAAAGTATTATGCGTTGTAATGGTATGCGTTGTAATGGTATGCATTGTAATGAAATGCATTGTAATTGTAGATTTTAAAAATGCTTTGTAATGACATGCGTTGTAAAATCATGCGATGTAATGGTAGTTGCGATGTAAAGACTGCGTTGTAAAAGCATGCGTTATAATTGCAGGCGTTGTAACATCATATATTCAACTGGAAGAGGACTGATGCCTTTACGATGATTTTTCTTGCCGATAGTAGAAGGACGTCGAAAATCTTTTTTTAACATTTTAAGGATGTTAAAGCACTTTAACGCCACAACAGCTATCTGGTGTTCTAATGATAATACCAGATCTAACCACACTTCCAGATATTCTTCTTTTTTTTTTCTATGCATGTGTTTGCATGCAATGTCACATTAAACTCCGATCTACTGGCTTTGCCTGTGCTTTTCTATACAATTGGAGAGCAAAAGCATCAACTGTGCAAGCCACCCTTTTTGAGAATACAGGACACAGTTGATTGAAGGAAGGAGATTTATTGGAGTAACAGCGTAACGACCCCCAGAGGCCAACCTCTCAGCTCCTCAGTCAAGCTTCACTGCTGGACTCTTCAACCCAGATCCCAACAGTAGAACCTTGTTGCTAGGAGATGGTAAAATCACATACAAAGTGTAATTGAAAACATAACACACCTAGCAGACACTGAACAAACACAGCATAGAGAGTATTAATGCAGATATTCCTTCAAACACAGAAGATGCACAGCAGAACGTGGCAGCGGTGGGAGATTCTGCCGCACACAAAACAGGTACATCACAGACAGCAACAATGCAAGCTTGCATCACAGAATAGCTATACCATAGCCAATAGCTAAGCATGCAGGGACACGGCCAGGGATTTCTAACTGAATGTTACCAAAGTAGGGGGGCTTAACTGACTACTATGTAAAGCAATTTTACAGGGGTTTGGTGGGTTGTGGTTCTGCTCCAAATATTTTATTGAAAACATTAGTGGTTAATGGAGTATTTTAGAGAACATTAACCAACTGCCCACGGTTAAATAGGAAGGTGGTTTACAGATCCTTATTCACTAAATCTTTACTAAAAAAAATAACACTTACCCTCCCCTCACCTATCTCGCTAGGGTATTTTTGACAGATGTTCGTGGCAAATAGGTAATTTGTTAGCACTTTGGACCAGAACTGTTGCTCAAAATAGAATATAGTTTAAATAGGGTGTAAAGGCTGCATCAAATGCAGCAATGTAAAGCCCAGCTAAGTGATAGTGACCAAACTGGACAGAATTAAAAATAAATTTCACATGTGGATTGGGCATCTCCCACACATCCACTTAGTCGTCTCTCTCTGGCATCTCAAGTCCCTCAGCTAGCTAATGGTTGTCCCTAAGTCTGCACTGAGGCAATCCCAGTGGGCTAAGATATCACTTGGTTTGCTATTAAAGACACTCTACTGATTCTTTTTTAGTGTGGGGTTCTGGGATGAAGTGGTACTCACATTACTACAGCTCTGTGGCATCCTAGCTGGAATCGCAGTGTGAAATGTTGGACTGGATTGTACCCTGAAATTTCAGAAGCTGCCAGTTAGCCCAGGCTTCTCTCCTATGAAGATGCAATTTGATGCTATGGAAAAAACTTTCCCTAACTCAATCCTGAAGTATCATGGCTGTCATTAAAAAAAAAGGGCAAGATACTGGTGATGACCAGGTAATTCGGGTAGAAACCTAGAGCCCTGCTGTGATGTGACTCCATTGGTTTGGGCAATCCTTCAGATGTGGTGTGTTGAGGCCCTTTTAGATTTCGGCTGAGACATGACTCCTGGACACAGAAGGGTGTGGCGGTGGCAGAACTTCACCCAGAGCTAGAGAAGAAAATAGTTTTTTTGATTAACTAATTGCATTAATCAAGCGAGGTGAGGCATGCAAATGGAGTCGGCGTGAGACTCCCTTTGCGTCCTCGAGGAAAATGTGTTTTGAATCATCTACTGCCGCTAGTTACTCATAATGCTGCTTTTCATTTTATTCGTAGCCTGGCAAACGAGAGCGTATGCTATGCTGTGGTTTCTTATGTACAACTAGCGATTAAAAGAAGGAAGGCTAATTCACATCTTGAGGCCTTACTCTATGAAACTACATAGGCTATACATTCATGGGGTGATCCTTATGTTATGTCCTATACAGTGGTCGAAGTGGGGGAAAAAAAGTAGGGGAACTGTGGGAAGAGAATCGGGGGGCAGGAATAACCAGAGGATTGGATCAGTGGACGGAGTCAGAGGTGTGGCTAGAAAGAGCAAAACATACCAATTTTTAGTATGTTTGGTATTTCACTGACCAGTTACAGCTTATAATGTTATTTAATGCAACCAATAGATACACGTTTATTTAAGGTTTAATATATTAGTTATTCACATTAAAATACATTTACAATGTGGGATATGTTTTCAATCACAGAATGTCCCAAATACGCTTATAAGTGGAATCATAAGCCATTTGTCTCCGAGCCATGCAGTTTCATTCATCAGCACATCTCCTCCCTTTTTCAAACCATTTCTGAACATAAAATGTCGGTTTAAATTCTATGACAGGAGACCCCACGTTTTGGGGAGCACTATTGATTACATCATTCTGTGCCCCACAGTCAATGCAAAATTGTAGTCCTACATTTTTTATGTGCTTCACACACCATGTCATTAAGCCAGCATTAGATGCCTCATAGTTTCCTTTTATCGTATCTAGACATAGCACTCAAAAGTGAATATATACACCTAAAACAACCCAGACAAGTTGGATTTGCAGATGCTTTAAGCAGTATCAGATGAATGAGATACAACTATTATATTAGTAGTTTGTGTAATTACTACTCAAGGTAGTTAGCAATGAGAATTGCAAATGTATCCGCTATGGAATTATGAGTGTAGGAAGCTTGCTCTGTATATACTATACCAAAGTAAGGTATAGTGTACACAGAGTCCAGTGGATCCCCAAAGGCTTACAAAGGTAAAAGTCGATAATAACTTACTCTCGATTTGTGGTAGTGTGGGCGGGCAGTAATGCTTTATCAAAGGGTAGTGGTGAGTATTTATTGTACACACTCAGGCAAGAAATTATAGCACACACTCAAAGAATCAACTCAGACCAATTGTTTGTATAAAAACACTTCTTTAATTTTATTTTAAGAACCAATCAGGACTTGATAATGGTAAGTAAAATTGTAATTTCAGACAGGTTGATAAGAATATACAAGCTGAATGAATTTGACTTTGTTACAGGTAGGTACAATGCTTAAAAACAGTTGTAATTACTTTTGGATTACTTTGTGATTACTTTTTAAATTACTTTTTCTACTCAGTGTGATATGCCTAGATATCACACTGGGACCTTTCCTAGACAAAGGTAAGTAAAACACTTTTACATTAAAAACACAGTTACTTAGGTTTCCACACAAACACAACTCAATACAACTTTTTCAGAGAAAAACAGTCTATGCAATCCTATGGCGAAAAATGTGGTTATCGGTTTGCAGGTAAGTTATCGGTCTTGAGGGTTGAGTTTCAGGGGTTAGAACAAGGAATCCCCCAGGGTCAAGGATAAACTCAAAAAGCACCCTCAGCGGCACTAGGGCAGCCTGGTGCAAAGGAAACCGCCAAATGTTAGCCTATGGGGCTAGGCGGGCTTTCGGTTGGTGGCTGCTCACGGGCAGGCAACTCGGTCTTAGGAGCCAAGCTCCTAGGGTTAAGGTCTGGGCAAAGGGGATCCCAGGTCAGCACTAGGTCCACAACACGAGCGGTGACGGGGTGGCCGAGCGCAGATTGCTTAGGAGGAGTCGGGAGCCCAATGCAATCCTATGGAGATTGCCTGTTCTGCATTTCAGCTGCAGGCTCGGTCCAAGAAGTCTTCCAGGAGGAACCAATAGCTGGCAGGTAAGTTTGAGTGCTTGAAGATGTAGGTGCACCTCAGGTCCTCTTCTTCAGGGTGCAGCGTGGCCGGATGCAGGGGTGCCTTTTGGGGTTGTATTTCACCTTACCGGGCCACTCAAGGTTGGGGGGTCTCCGTACAGAGGCTGCAGGCGATGTCAGAGATTCCTGGAGGGGTCAACCCACAGAGGACTTGGGACTCTGGAGCGCTGGGGGACCTCACTGGGACTGGTGTGCCACTTGGACTCGAGCCGTAGGTGACGGGTGGAGTGGTGGCTCCAGGCATCGGGTTTCTTTGTCTTCAGCAGGCTCAGTCTTTCTTTGGAGATTCTTTTGAACAGAGTTGCTGTTCACAGGATATCCTTTGTTGACAGTAGTCAGTCCTCCCAGGGGTTCTGTAGCTCGCTGTCTGCAGGACAAGATGACTTCTGGCGCAGAACCTCTGGAAACTGCAGATGGGCTGGTAGAGCTGGGGACCAGTCAGTTCTCCTCTGCAGCCTCCTCTGCTGTGCATCTTCTTTCGTCATTCTTCTTCATAGGTTGTGGGAATCTCCCTTCTGGGTCCAGGGCAGCCCCCAAATCACAGTTTTCAGGAAGCGTTTTAGGGGTCTCAGATTAGTAACCAAAAATCTACTGACCTCAGGGTGACTGCACTCTTGGTGTGCTCACCCCACGTGGGTGAGTGAGCACAATCCCTAATCCTGATTGGACAGTGCCTGCCATCTGCAAGATGGCAGGCACTGAAGAGTGGGCTTCACCTCACTTCCCCACCTGAGGGGTGGGTATGACAGAGGCGGGCACACCTTCTAAGCTGTCCTATTTTTGCCCGCCTGTCTTTGTGCCGAAAAAGAGGTGAGGCTGGAAGGGGGCCTACTCCTGATAGCAGGAGAGGCTGGGATGGCTTTGCAAAGGCGGCAAGGCCTTTGAAGCTCTCCTGCTACAGATGGCTCTTCCTGATCTGGGGGAGGTGTGAAGGCTCCCACCCCAGGGGTCCAGAAACTTGTCTCGCGGTAGCAGGCTGGTGTCTACCAGTCAAGGAACCCACCAGACGCTGGTTGTTTTTCAGGTGGCATCTCTAAGATGCCGTCTGAGTGTAATCTAGAATAAATCCTACACTGGCATCAATGTACCCTTCTGCACAAAAACAATCCTGAGAGGCTTTTTTCTCTTTTTATGTGTGCTGCACATATAGAAAGAGGAAAAAACAGGGAGAAATAAAGATATTTCTCCTTGTTGTGCCTCCCTTGGGGAGGCGTAAGATTTTGATGCATTCCCAGGTTTACAAGTCCTTGTAAATATGGGAATGCGTCAAAAACCATGGAAGTTGAGTGGGAATACCCACTGCAATGCCTTCCTTGTACAGAGTAAGGAAAAGCAGCGATTTGCGCTGTGTTGCATTACTCCATATTTATGAAACCATTCAATGCCATGCAAAGTTTGCTTTGCGTGGCTTCATAAATATGACTTGGAGATTTGTGTCATGATTTACCACGTTCTGTGGTGCAAGCATGACGCAGGGCCCTCATAAATATGCCTATTAGTTTGGTGTGCGTGCAAATCATACATTGCTGATCCCTGGTGAGTTGCACTACTACTGCTGGAACAAGGCCAATGGAGGCACCAATGGGTGAGGCGGACTGGCCTCAAGGGTCCTGTAACCTCAATGACAACGTCTCTGTTGATTTAGGGTGTGCTCCTTTGTAGGCCTGTCTGCAAGACTGGAGGTGAACTTCAGTATGGATTGTGGTGGACAAGACTTAATGGTTAACCCACACTGGCCACTGGTAAGGTACACCTGTTGGTGCTAAGAGACTAGGGCTTCTATGGTCTAGTGGGGCCTTCTAAGGTCCAGTAGCAAAACGTGCTCCCTCAGGATAGTGGTCTTGTGGACTGGTCATGAAGCCCGATGCTGGTTTCCCAATTCCAAATTTGGTAACTTTGGCCACAGTGCCTCATCCTCTCCCCACTGAACACATTTCTGCCCCACTGAGAGAAACATGCACTGCCTTCAGCTACAACCTAATTGTGCCCTGTTATAACAGCCTGGATGTGACTCAATTCAAATTATGCACTACCTGGAAAAAATAAGAACATCCTGGATAAAGCAAACTCTCATAGGCAATGCAAGATTATGTAAAGCATGCAAAATATAAGCAGGAACAGCATGGTTACCTTAACGCTTTAACACTCACCATTCAGAAATCAATGAGTGTACAGGAGAAGCCCTGTATTCATGTCCTCAACGTTTGAGGCAAAAAACACAGGTGTGCCATTGTTACACTTGTGGACAACAAGGAATGGGTTAAGCATGGCTCAGAAGATAAAGACACTCTTCAGGAACATCTGATCTGACTCACGGACACCCACAAGGGCTTCTCCACATTCATGTCGGGCAGCTAGCTGCTCAAACATCGACATTATATATTCAAGTGTCCTGTAAAGGATACTTTCTGAACTGTCCAGCTTGGCTAACTCTACTACCCACAAAAAACTTGAGAGAGCTCTTGAGAATTAAAAGGCAAAAATTATATTTTCATTTGGGAAGTGAAGGATACATCCATCTTTATATGTGAGTGATGCTGAAAAGCATCGCTAAAAAAAATCACAAACCGAAGAGGTCCCAAAGGCAAGACCTATTGGCTTCACTAATGCTTGTTTAGATATCTCATTTGCTAAATGGGGCACTTTTAATTTGGTGCCAGACAGGGCTGAACTGGGAACCCAAACCAGTCCTAGCAAGGAGGTCCCAAAGACAAGACCTATTGGCTTTACCACTGCTTGTTTAGATATCTCATTTGCTAAATGGGGTACTTTGAATTTGGTACCAAACAAGGCTGAACTGGGAACCCAAAGCAGCCCCGGCACTTTGTCCATCCCTTTACATGTGTTGCAAGCAAACGCAGTAAGCGAGCCTGACCCCTACGAAGGGGGCATGAGAAGAGGATGTTCTCTTCCCAAGAAAATTTAGAACAAATTACATAAATTGTGCATTCTACAACATATGTTATTATATATTCAATTGTATGGGCATGTAGAGCACATTAATTGATGACCTTACAGTGCACCAGAATATGACAATCTTTTTGGGGCTCTTCAATGCTTCCCTCACTATCACCCTCCAACACTGCCCCTCATCTCTCCATAGCCTCTCTCACATGTATTTCATTTGGTTTATAGCGCCTCTCATACCAGTGTAGCATTGTGCGACAGGGAGGGAGCAGGATAGCGCCATATTTTCACTCCTCCCCTTTCCCTTGCGCCGGTGCTCATTACAGCTGCTGCACGACACACACACACACCTTAGTGCCATAGCGCTACGGTGTGTGTGAGTCCAGCATAGGTTTTGTACAGGAAGGGTACCCTTCCTGTACAAAATACGATGCCCAGGCACAGCCAACGTTTTTCCCACTTTGTATGCACGCTGCACAGTGCAGCACACATACAAAGTCGGAAAAGGAAGGAGAAATTAAATCATTTCTCCTTCTGTACGCCTACTTGAAAAAGGTGCAGTTTACTCACTCTAAACCCAATCTACTTCATTTAGTAAATTGGGTTTAGTGTGAGAAACCCTGGGTGGGTGCTAGGGAATACCCATGCTCCACCCTTGATACACCCCCATGGCGCTAAGTAATGCGAAGCAGCGCAGTGCTTTTCTGAAATAACGAAATACTTTTCCGTTATTTCCAGCGCTAAACAAGTTTAGCGCTACTAAGTAAATTGAGAAAAAATGATTTTGTGCTAATTTCCGTCCCTTTTGGGACGCCTACACGGTGCAAAATCTTAGTAAATCTCCCCCTTAGTGTGCTGGACAGCCCTGCTGGTTTTGTTACTGGGGGGCAGTTTTTCAGCCCACAGTAATAAAACCAGCCTCCCACTCCTCCAGCCTCCAGCCCGATGCCCATTACGCCAGTCCTGCCTTGGTCTATTTGTTTTCACATTCCGACCCTGGATGGGGTCCACAAGGGTCTTCGGTGCTCGGGCGTCACAGAACTGAACACCTCTGGCTGCTTTTATGCTATATCCTTAAAAGAGGTGTTAGACCTGTCAGCCCTTTGGGTGGTCCCTCCTCATCATTATTTATTTTGTCCCACTTTTGCCTCAAACCCTGTTAGTATTTTTCCTTTTTGGGAACCACCAGACTTTTTAGTGTTGATGCAGGGTCAGGGAGCCATTTTCCCTACCCCTGGAACTTCTGTCTGAGGGCCTGAAACACAAAATGGTGGCCACCCATTGTCACCTGTGACATCACTGGAACCTACTAGTACCTTCCAGAACATTCTAGAACCCTGTGACAGTGTGAGGCAGGTTTAGAATGTTGGGAAGCCAGCTCAGAGTTGGCAGTTGGAGTTGGCAGTTGGCACCTGACTGGTGAAGGGAGAGCAGCACAACACTGAAGGAGGAAGGAGTGAGGCAGCAGGGGTGGAAACTTGTGCCTGGAGTGGGGTCCAGAAACCCACCCTTGATACTAGTCCCTACTGACTGAGCCCAGCCTGGAGCCCTGTGTGGGATAAAGTCAAGAAGAACCAACTCAAGGACCTGAACAGCCGGAACAGGCCTTGGAAGTAAAGAACAGCAAGTTCCTGACCTGTCTATTGGTATCTTCCTGGAGTCCGACGCCGAGAAGCCTAGAGACCTGGGGCCGGAGGTGAAGAAGCGGCGCTGACTGGAAAGCAGACGTCGTACCCGGAGCCGCCAGAGGTCGAGAGAGGGCGCCGACGGAGGTCATGGAGACACCAGAGGTCGAGGAGGAAGTCACCTGAGGTCGAGTGTGCGGCGTCGACGGGGGAGTGAAGTCCACCCTCCGGAGTCGCCGGAGACCGAGGTGAATCGTGCCGGAGGTCGGGAGTGGAGATCGCACTCCGGAGTCGCCGGAACCTGAGGAAAGGAGCACCGGAGGTCGGGAGTGGACATCGCACTCCGGAGTCGCCGGAACCTGAAGGGAAGAGCACCGGAGGTCGGGAGTGGAGGTCGCACTCCGGAGACACCCGGAAGTAGGGAGATCGAGTCCCTGTGACGCCGGAGACCGACATCGAATCGAGGCTGCCCAGCGACATCGAGCCGAGGCCGCCCGCCGACATCGATCCGGAACCACCTCACGGCGTCGACAGGAACTGACATCGAGCCGAGGCCGTCCGCCGACATCGATCCGGAACCGCCTCACGGCGTCGACAAGAACTGACATCGAGCCGAGGCCGGCTAGCGACATCGGACCGGAACCGCCTCACGGCGTCGACACGACTCCGGCGGAGTCGGAAGTTCATAAAGAGGGCAGTAAGTGGAATAGAGGGCGCCTAAGGCCCTGTGGAGCCCTAAGAGACCATCCTAGGGGCTAGAGAGGTGTTAGGACCAGCCTGGGAGTGCCAGGGGTGGACTGAGACTGATACAGTGACCTGTGTGAGGGGTTGTGTAGTTTGGGAGAGCCAGATTCCTAGATTACCCTTGATCTACCTCAGTTTTAGCCTCAGCCTTATCCAAGCTAGGTGAGACACCCTCAGGCCATCCACATAACCACAAGCTGTGATTGGGCCAAATCAACCCTTAGTACCTCACAAATGTGACCTGATTTGAAAGTGTACTGATGGCTTATATTTATTGAGAGTATTGTATTCTTTGTATTTATCCTATTTATTGTCTCACAGTATTTATTGTCTCACAGTATTTATTGTCTCACAGTATTTATTCCCTCACAGTATTTATTTGCCTATGTATTCTATGCACATCTATTTATTCATTGATTATTTATGATCTGAGCTTATTTATTTGACCTACCCTTTTTACAGAAGAAGCTTTGTGTACTGTAAGTGTGTTATTATTTATTTAACCTGCAACTAAGAGAAAACAAGATAAACACAGAGATATTTTCATACATTTTTACGGTGTAGTGTCGTTTTTGGAACGGATGCACGCATGGTTATTGTGAGGGTGTGACGTACGCTTAACACGGTGCCTGACCCCCGACCGCTCGAGCCAAGCTACCCCTTGTGCTAGGAAACACCGGGTGACTGCTAAAACCCGGTTGCCCGGGGTTTTCTAACATAATTGGTGTTCAGCGGTGGGATAGAGCTGTGCTTGCGTCCACTCGACAATAACTGTGGGTAGTCCATAGGCCTACACCGGGAGTTTTCTCAAAGCGGACTTCCTAATTCTGAGTTTTGTTTTTTCCAAATTTACTCTGGTGGTGGGAGGAGGTATTACAAAAGGTACCCCCCTGCATAGCTTCTGTAAACACCTGTCTTCTATTCTGAGTGGGCAAAATGGAGTTTGTGTTGGAAGACCTGGAAACTTATACTGTGGCCCAACTCAGAGAGTTTTGTCAGAGAGAGGGGGTGTATTGTCCCCAAGGTGCCAAGAAGGGTGAACTCCAGACCAGCTTGAGGGCTTGGGGGGAGGCACGACGAGAGAGTAAGGCTGAGCAGGAGGACAGGGATGGAGAGCCTGTTAGCGAGGGGGCTGGGTTGTACCAACCTGAGGTGGGGAACCTGTTAGCGGGGCCCAGAACACTTTCCAGGAAGGGCAGCACTGTCTCTAGCGGTGGCTTATCAGAAGTAGAATTAACTGACCGGAGGGAGAAAAGACAGCTTACATGGAAGTTGGCGGAGCTGGAGAAAGAGAAGGAGGGACAGAGGATGGCTCACAAGTTGAGGCTGAGGGAAATAGATCTCCAGATCCTACGAGTCGGGGCACAAACTGTTCCTAATGGTGGCAGCAAAGACAAAGGAATCACCAGGGAACCCAAACCCTATCTGCCAAAAGACATAGTAGCTAGCTATAGTGCAGGGGATGATATTGCCAAGTGGCTAGCGGCCTATGAGGTCTCTTTAAGGGCCCATGGGGTGCCAGAGAAGTACTGGGGAGGGGGATTGTACAAATACATGCCTCCAGCTGGTAGGGATGCATTATTGGCCCTAGAGCAGGAGGAGCAGACCCACTACCCCACCATGAAAGTGGCGCTCGTAAGAAAGTTTGGACTAACACCCGAGAAGTACAGACAGAAGTTCTGGGGTAGCCACAAACTGGGCACACAGAATTGGGTGGATTTCCTGGACTATGCAAAGAAGGCATTAGAGGGTTGGATTCAGGGCAGTGAGGTGAGGGACTATGAGGGGTTGTTTGATTTAATGTTGAAGGAACACCTGCTCGAAAAAAATGTTTCCCTGAACTGCGTCAACACCTGGTGGATAGCAAGCTGACCAATCCCCGGAAGCTTGCTGAGGAGGCGGACATTTGGGCTAGTACCCGGGTGTCCACAAGGGGGACTGGAGGGGATACTCAAAAGGCCGGACAGGGCGCCCCCCAGAAGAAAGAGGGAGGGGAAAAGAAAAAGGAGTTCTCTAAAGGCCCCCAAAATAACTTCCAAGGAAAGGGAACAGGATTCACCCCTAGGGCTAACCCACCCAGAAACCCTAATCCTGGCCAGAGTCAGCAGCCAAGGGTTGTCCATTGCTTCGAGTGCGGTGGCGTCGGACACTATAAGGGAGATGCGAAGTGCCCGAAAAGACCACCCCCTCCCATTGGAGGAAAGGCCCCCGGAGTAGTTAGTGCAGTGCTCGGGGAGGAGATGCCCTTAACTAAGGGAAGGGAGTGGGCGGGTGTCACTTTAGTGTCCCTGGGAGAACGGGAGATGGTTCCTAAGATCCAGGTGCCCGCAAATACCATAAAGTATGGGCAGTGGGTCACCATTAATGGCCAAAGAGGGGAGGCTCTGAGAGACACAGGAGCCAGTATGACTATGGTACGTAGCCAACTGGTGTCTCCAGAGCAGGTAATTCTCGATGTACTCCACCCAGCCGCGATGGCTGACGGCAGAACTGGCCACTATCCGGTGGCCGAGGTCCCCTTTGAATGGGAGGGGGTTGCAGGTTCACTTCGAGTTGCCGTAAGCCCTGCCGTGCCGGTCGATTGTCTACTGGGGAATGACATGGAGCACAATGCTTGGAAGGAGGTGGAATACCGGACTCATGCTGAGATGCTGCGTACACCTGACTGGGCCTGTGTTAGCACAGGGTCCGCGACTACCCGGAGAGGGAGTTTGTTTCGACTGGAGCCTGGAACAAAGGCACAGCCGGCTGCCGACCAAGGGAAGAACCGAGGACAGGAGGAGCCTGCCTCGGCATCCGCGCCCCGTGTGACGGATAGGCCACCGGAGGTGGTGGACCAGGAGTCCGCGGTGGGGGATGTTACCAAACTGGAGGACCTACCCATCCCGGCCGAGTGGCACGTGGAGGGAGGGCCGACCAGGGAGGAATTCTGCAAGGGCCAGAGGGAGTGCCCTACCCTTGAGGGACTGGGGCGACAGGCCGAAGCCCAGGCAGCAGGGAACGTTGAGGGGAACTACAACCTTTACTGGGAGGATGGCCTCCTCTACAGTGAACCCAAGGCACCCCTACATGGATCGTCACGAGCCTTAGTAGTCCCTCAACGTTACCGAGCCTTCCTACTGGAATTGGCTCACGAGATCCCCTTGGCTGGACACCTGGGGCAAGACAAGACCTTCGCCCGTCTTGTCCAACACTTTTATTGGCCTCAAATGAAAGTGTCGTCCGACACCTACTGCCGGACATGTGTGTCTTGCCAAGCTAGTGGGAAAACAGGGGTGAAGCTGAAAGCTCCCCTGGAACCACTTCCTGTCGTTAGCACCCCCTTTGAAAGGGTGGGCATCGACATTGTGGGTCCATTAGATCCGCCTACTACAGCTGGTCACAGGTTTATCCTGGTTCTGGTGGATCATGCCACACGGTACCCAGAGGCTATACCTCTAAGGACCATTACAGCACCTGTTGTGGCTAGGGCCCTGATGGGAATCTTTACCCGAGTGGGTTTTCCCAAGGAAGTTGTGTCCGACAGGGGGACCAACTTCATGTCAGCATACATGCGGGCCATGTGGAAGGAGTGTGGAGTGACCTACCGGTTCACAACTCCTTACCACCCCCAGACCAATAGTCTGGTGGAGAGGTTTAACAAAACCTTGAAAGGCATGATTAGAAGTCTGCCTGAAAGCCTGCGGAGGAAATGGGACGTCCTCCTACCCTGTCTATTGTTTTCCTACAGGGAAGTGCCACAGAAGGGAGTGGGCTTCAGCCCCTTCGAACTTTTGTATGGGCACCCTGTGCGTGGACCTCACAGCCTGGTGAGAGACGGATGGGAAAGAACTCCCAGAAAGCTTCCCCAGGACGTGGTGAGCTACATGCTGGCCTTCCGAAGCCAAATGGCTAAGTTGTGGAAGCAAGCTTCTGACAACTTGGAGGCCAGCCAAGCAGTAATGAAGGCGTGGTATGACCACAACGCTCACCCGGTGGAATTGGAGCCTGGCCAGAAGGTGTGGGTGATCGAACCAGGAGAGCTTAGCGCCCTCCAGGATCGCTGGTCAGGACCCTTTGAGGTATTGGAGAAGAAGGGTAAGGCTACCTACTTGGTGGATCTTAAGACCCCTCGTCAGCCCCTACGGGTGCTGCATGCCAACCGCCTCAAACCCCACCACGAGAGGCCCAAAGTCATTTTGATGATGGTGACTGACGGAGCAGAGGACGTGGAAAGCGAGCCTCTCACCGATTTATTTGCGTCTCAAGAGAAGGATGGGTCGGTGGAGGGAGTGATTCTCTCCCCATCTCTAACTCCTGAACAGCAGGAGGACTGCCGCCAGGTCCTGGGACAGTACTCTTCGTTGTTCTCCCTTGTTCCGGGTAGGACTCACCTGTGCGTCCATGATGTGGACACAGGAGACAGCCCACCTGTGAAGTCCAAGATCTACCGGATGTCAGACAAGGTGAAGGCCAGCATTCACAGTGAAGTCACTAAGATGCTGGAGCTAGGAGTGATCGAACCTTCCAGCAGCCCCTGGTCCAGTCCGGTGGTGCTAGTACCAAAAGCAGCACCACCGGGTGCCGAACCGGAACTGAGGTTCTGTGTGGACTACCGGGGACTGAACTCAGTAACCAAGACTGATGCTCATCCGATCCCAAGGGCGGATGAATTGATTGACCGGCTGGGAGCTGCCCAATATCTAAGTACCTTTGACCTTACTTCTGGGTACTGGCAGATCTCTCTGACTGACGGAGCTAGGGAAAGGTCAGCCTTCTCCACGCCCAAAGGCCACTACCAGTTCTGTGTGATGCCCTTTGGGCTCAAGAACGCACCTGCCACGTTTCAGCGTCTGGTGAACCAGATCCTCACTGGAATGGAGAGTTTCTCTGCTGCTTATCTGGATGACATAGCCGTCTTCAGTAACAGCTGGGAGGATCACTTGCGTCACCTGCAAGCTGTTCTCCAGGCCCTGAGACAAGCTGGTTTAACGATCAAGGCCAGCAAGTGCCAGATCGGGCAGGGGTCGGTAGTGTACCTTGGACACTTGGTGGGTAGGGGAGCGGTGCAACCCCTCCAGGCGAAGATCGAGGCCATCATGGCCTGGGAACCCCCCAAGACTCAGACTGAGGTCCGAGCTTTTCTGGGCCTCACCGGATATTACCGCCACTTCGTGAAGGGATACGGTACCATTGTGGCCCCCCTCACGGAGCTTACGTCCAAGAAACAACCTCGACGGGTAGTCTGGACGGAGGCTTGTCAGCAGGCCTTTGTAAAACTGAAGCAAGCCATGTGCGAGGCCCCGGTCCTACGGGCCCCAGACTTTTCCAAGGAGTTCATTGTCCAGACGGATGCATCGGAACATGGCATTGGGGCAGTGTTATCGCAACTCAATGAAGAGGGTCTGGATCAACCCGTGGTCTTCCTATCCCGGAGACTACTTCCCAGGGAACAGAAGTGGAGTGCAATAGAGCGTGAAGCCTTTGCAGTGGTATGGGCTCTGAAGAAGCTGCGGCCATACCTGTTTGGCACGCACTTCCTAGTTCAGACCGACCACAGACCCCTTCGTTAGCTGATGCAGATGAAGGGGGAGAATCCCAAGTTGCTAAGGTAGTCTATCTCCCTACAGGGAATGGACTTTCAGGTGGAACATCGGCCTGGAGTGGACCACGCCAATGCAGACGGTCTCTCAAGGTATTTCCGCCTTAGTGATGAGAACTCCCAAGGGGTTGGGTAGCTCTCCCCACTTTCAGCTGGGGGGGACGCGTGTTAGACCTCTCAGCCCTTTGGGTGGTCCCTCCTCATCATTATTTATTTTGTCCCACTTTTGCCTCAAACCCTGTTAGTATTTTTCCTTTTTGGGAACCACCAGACTTTTTAGTGTTGATGCAGGGTCAGGGAGCCATTTTCCCTACCCCTGGAACTTCTGTCTGAGGGCCTGAAACACAAAATGGTGGCCACCCATTGTCACCTGTGACATCACTGGAACCTACTAGTACCTTCCAGAACATTCTAGAACCCTGTGACAGTGTGAGGCAGGTTTAGAATGTTGGGAAGCCAGCTCAGAGTTGGCAGTTGGAGTTGGCAGTTGGCACCTGACTGGTGAAGGGAGAGCAGCACAACACTGAAGGAGGAAGGAGTGAGGCAGCAGGGGTGGAAACTTGTGCCTGGAGTGGGGTCCAGAAACCCACCCTTGATACTAGTCCCTGCTGACTGAGCCCAGCCTGGAGCCCTGTGTGGGATAAAGTCAAGAAGAACCAACTCAAGGACCTGAACAGCCGGAACAGGCCTTGGAAGTAAAGAACAGCAAGTTCCTGACCTGTCTATTGGTATCTTCCTGGAGTCCGACGCCGAGAAGCCTAGAGACCTGGAGCCGGAGGTGAAGAAGCGGCGCTGACTGGAAAGCAGACGTCATACCCGGAGCCGCCAGAGGTCGAGAGAGGGCGCCGACGGAGGTCGTGGAGACACCAGAGGTCGAGGAGGAAGTCACCTGAGGTCGAGTGTGCGGCGTCGACGGGGGAGTGAAGTCCGCCCTCCGGAGTCGCCGGAGACCGAGGTGAATCGTGCCGGAGGTCGGGAGTGGAGATCGCACTCCGGAGTCGCCGGAACCTGAGGAAAGGAGCACCGGAGGTCGGGAGTGGAGATCGCACTCCGGAGTCGCCGGAACCTGAAGGGAAGAGCACCGGAGGTCGGGAGTGGAGGTCGCACTCCGGAGACACCCGGAAGTAGGGAGATTGAGTCCCTGTGACGCCGGAGACCGACATCGAATCGAGGCTGCCCAGCGACATCGAGCCGAGGCCGCCCGCCGACATCGATCCGGAACCACCTCACGGCGTCGACAGGAACTGACATCGAGCCGAGGCCGTCCGCCGACATCGATCCGGAACCGCCTCACGGCGTCGACAAGAACTGACATCGAGCCGAGGCCGGCTAGCGACATCGGACCGGAACCGCCTCACGGCGTCGACACGACTCCGGCGGAGTCGGAAGTTCATAAAGAGGGCAGTAAGTGGAATAGAGGGCGCCTAAGGCCCTGTGGAGCCCTAAGAGACCATCCTAGGGGCTAGAGAGGTGTTAGGACCAGCCTGGGAGTGCCAGGGGTGGACTGAGACTGATACAGTGACCTGTGTGAGGGGTTGTGTAGTTTGGGAGAGCCAGATTCCTTGATTACCCTTGATCTACCTCAGTTTTAGCCTCAGCCTTATCCAAGCTAGGTGAGACACCCTCAGGCCATCCACATAACCACAAGCTATGAGTGGGCCAAATCAACCCTTAGTACCTCACAAATGTGACCTGATTTGAAAGTGTACTGATGGCTTATATTTATTGAGAGTATTGTATTCTTTGTATTTATCCTATTTATTGACTCACAGTATTTATTGTCTCACAGTATTTATTGTCTCACAGTATTTATTCCCTCACAGTATTTATTTGCCTATGTATTCTATGCACATCTATTTATTCATTGATTATTTATGATCTGAGCTTATTTATTTGACCTACCCTTTTTACAGAAGAAGCTTTGTGTACTGTAAGTGTGTTATTATTTATTTAACCTGCAACTAAGAGAAAACAAGATAAACACAGAGCTATTTTCATACATTTTTACGGTGTAGTGTCGTTTTTGGAACGGATGCACGCATGGTTATTGTGAGGGTGTGACGTACGCTTAACACGGTGCCTGACCCCCGACCGCTCGAGCCAAGCTACCCCTTGTGCTAGGAAACACCGGGTGACTGCTAAAACCCGGTTGCCCGGGGTTTTCTAACAAGAGGTAACCAGTATTTTTAAAAGTACTGCATCTCTCCATGAACACTGAGCAGCAGTACACAATTTATAAAATAAAATGAGAAAATAAGGAAGATATTAAACGTTTTCAACAGCTTTTTTTTGTTGTTAAAAAGCGCCAAGGTTTGGGCACAGTTTGCCAAAGTCCACGCTGGAGTCTTCTTCCTTTTCTTGTGGCGTCGTCAGTCTGGGTGAGTCCGAAAATAAACGGCAGAGGAGGTCAAGGGCGGGGCGCCAATACATCCTGATGAGACAAATTGTATTAGTCACAGTAGGGGGCAGGCAGGTAGCATCATCAGTGAATGAGATGTAAATCATTCCAGCAGCCGGGCCATCATTGGAAGTCACTTTCTCACGCTGCTTAATTGTTCCTACAGTTCAAAACGGCCTTTACAGTGTTGCTGGGCAGGCCCCTTCCCACAGAAACAGAGGGGAAGGGGGAAGAGGTCCCACCACTGCAGAGGCCTTCCTCATTGTGCACCACACATGGCTCCTAATATTTTTTCAAGTTCGGACCATTCCTTCCGTCCTGGGACGCATTTTAGAAATAAAGAAGTAGGGGAACGGACTTAGTTAAATTTAAAAACTAGGGGCACCCCGTGCCCTTCCGTTCTCGCCCACTTCGACCACTGGTCCTATACCACTCTTGGACAGGTTTAAAAATATTACATGCGAGGGCGTGGCCAAGATGGTGACAGAGAAGGACGTGCCTACTTGTCGCTCCAATCCCTGGGCTAGGTCAACGACATACAACGGTGCAAAGCGGACCCCCTGACCTCGCCTTAGCTCTCACCTTGGTCCGGTGACAGCTACAGAGGCGTAATTATGGCAGCGGTGCGGCGCCAGCAACTACTTTGACGGCTGGCATCCCGCACAATGTCGAGTGAACTATGGCCTATCCAACGGCCAGGCGGAGAGGCGCCGCGGGTGGCGGTGCATACTTGTGAGAATCCTCCCAGGGGTCCCCAGTGAGCCTGCCGCGGGTGCCATGGCAGAGGGACGACGCCGCAATCCGCCACAGACCGGTACAGCAATCACACCAGTGTAGCGGCTCCGCCTGTGAGGCAAGAAAATGGCGGCTTGCGGTGGATGCCGCTGGCGGAGCTGATTTTGCCGCTCCCAGCAGGTGAGCCCGCACACAGCAACAGAAGACCCCATGGCACCTATTGAAGCTGCGATCTGCCCCCACTAGAGGACTTGGGAGCTGGGAGATCAGGCCTTGACCAACGGGCTGGACTCTTTGAGGGGCGCTCTCCCCCTTATTCTGGCCGGCGGGATGCCCTGGTTGCGGCCCTGTGGAGTGCTGGGCCGAAATCCACGTGGGAGCACAGCCCAACTCAGCGTGCGGGCCAGAGTGGGGGCCCTCTTGTGCATGGCGGGGTACGGAAGCTGAACGGACTGCGAGATGTCGTTGTGAGCTGTTCTAGCGCCGCAGTCACAACCGCAGGGCCCAGAATTTGAGTGGGTCAGCTCAGAGGCGTCTTTCAGTTTCTGAAGAGAGCGCCTGCTGGAGAGGCCCTGAGGAGTTGACACAGCATTGCCCATACGGGAGCTCTAGCCGAGGGGACGGTACGTAGGGAGCAGAGCGCAGGGGCTCAGTTACCCAGGACGCTTGAAACATCACAGGCGGAGGAGCCAGCGTAACACTTTGGGTGAAGGTCTGCCCATTCCCTGGCGCCTACGCCCTCACCTTGGTATAGATCGGTCTTCCCCTTGCAGGCACAGGGAGTTCGCTCCATCACGATGGCTACCACCAAATCCCAGAAGGACAGATCTGTGAAAGACCTCCTTCTCAAGGCTGGGTTTGGAGGAGCTGAGGCACCGGCGACACAAAGCGGCTCCCTGGCGCGACATGGCCTGGATGATCCAGAGGGTCCTGTCACAGGTAGTGTCCTGGAATCCCTCTTTGCAGACCTCACGAGGGAATTCCACTCCATGAAGAAAGACCTGACCATGGAGATCCGAGAGATGCGAAGGGACTTGGACTCGGTGGGTGAGAGAGTTGATGACTTGGAAAACCAAACAGCCACATGAGACGAGGAGATGTCTCAGCTTCAACAGGAGGTCTTGCGACTCCAAGACCAGCACTTGGATTTCCAATCCCACGCTGAGAACCTCGAGAATCGCTCCTGCCGGAATAACATCAGGATTCGGGTGGTTCCTCAAGGTTTGGAGGGGCAAGATATTGAGGCCTTTGTTGTAGAGCTATTTCATCATATCCTAGGGGATTCTCTGGAACCACGGATCAAGTTGGATCGCACACATCGCGTGGGGCCCAAGTGGCCTGCGATAGCCCCTCCTCCCGATATCTTGACCTGCGTACATGATTTTCAACTCAAAGAACGTATTCTGTGGGAGGCGCGGGCTAAGCATCCCATAGAGTTTTGCTCCTGCCGGCCCCTTCTTTTTCAGGATCTGGCGGCCTCGACTCTGCAGAAACGACTAGAGTTCCGGCCTGTGATGGCGTTCCTGCGCTCCAAGGACATCTCCTACTCATGGGGCCACCCATTTCGGCGTATCTTTAAATGGGAGGGCAGGCTTCATCAGCTCCGCTCTCTTGATGAGGCCTCGTCACTTCTTCATCTACCAGGAGAGGATTGCAGCACGCCAGAGAAAGATGCCCCTGATGGACGTCGCTCCAATTCAGCAAGATGGCAGTGCGTTGGGAACTCATCACAGTGGCTCCGTCCGGACCCGGAGACCATCGCTAAGGAACGTATGGCTGTGCTGCAATCTCTGTCAGAAGACTCGAATACTGCAGACTGAAATGCACCGACCTTGGTAACGTTTGCTATAATGTTCTGGGATCCATATTGATTTGACTGGCTGGGCTATGTGCGGGGTCGGCGCGGCAAGGAGCTCCTGCTTTCATCTCACGTCTCTCCACAGGGCTGTTTGAACGGGACATTTGTGAACTTCATCAATCATGTTTTCAGTTGTAAGTTTCTTGTTGTGGGTTTTAGGGTTCACTTCTCCTTCCCCCAGCCAAAATGGGTTGATGGGCTTTGCAATTGGCCCCTCATGCCCGCCTCTACAGATCCAGGGGCACCTTCTTGTAGCTTACTTCAGGATCTCCCCTTATGCCGACTGATATTAAGATCCTGTCCCTTAACGTTAAGGGGCTCAACAACCCCACCAAAAGGCGAGCAGTCTTTTCCTTTCTCGAAAACTCCGAAACCCACATCTGCATGCTTCAAGAAACACACCTTCTACAGACCGACAATCATTGGCTGAGGTCCAAGGCCTTTCCCTTTCAATTGTTCTCTTCTCATTCCTCTAAAACAGTGGTGGTGGCGATCCTGTTCTCAGCTCAGTTCCCGGGCCTGATAGGTTGCAAACGGGCCGAGATCAAGGGTAGATTTCAGGCCCACACCTTCACCCTGGGCACACACACTCTTGCGGTAGCGACTGTATACGTCCCCAACGGAGGCCAAGAAGGATTCATCTGGGATATAGTACGTGAGCTCACAGGCCTCCCTGACAAAACTGTGCTCTTAGGGGGGGGATTTTAACCTGGCCTTTGATGGCACATTGGACCGGTCGGGGCAGCGATGGGGGCAGACGGGGGCTCTTTCTGGGGATGGGAGACGTCTTCTGGCAGAGGCTGGTCTCAGACATTTGGCGGCTGCGCCACCCAGGGTCCAGGGAATACACTTTTTACTCCCACCCCCACAAGACATATGCCAGAATTGATTAAATGCTCACCTGACACATTGACCCTACAGACACGAGATGTTGAAATCCTTCCCTGTCCCTTATCAGACAACTCGGCGGTGCGGATTTCTCTATCCTTTCATCAACCCAGGTCCTCACGGCGCTTTTGGCGCATCCGTGAGACTATGCTTCAGCGCCCCTCAGTAGTACAGCAAATTCAATAGTGCATAACTGACTACCTAGATCTCAATGACTCCCCTTCCCTTTCTACAACGACTCTTTGGGAGGCCCTAAAGGCAGTAGTTAGAGGGGAATTCCTGGGTATAGCTGCAGCAGACAATAAGGATAGGAGAGAGAAACGGGAGCGCTAATCCAGGGAAGTAGCTGAACTAGAGCGCATCCACCAGTGGACGGGGGCTCCCTGAGTCTGGAAACAGCTTAAGACTGCTAGGATGCAGTTAGCGGGGCTGGATGTTGACCGGGCTGATTATGCAGCACTTCGCCTGAAACATGCCTTCTATGTGGGGGGGACAGGTGTGGGAGGCTTCTTGTCAATTGGTTGTGTGCGCAGCGACAGGTGTCCCATGTTACTATGATCCGAGACCACCAGGGGAGAGAGTGTACTACTGATCATGAAATTGTGGAGGGGTTTCGACACTTTTATGAGACCCTATACACGGCCCAGACTCTTCCTGATGAGGAGCCAGCCCGCTATCTGCAAGAGGTCGCTACCTCTAAACCTTTTACCAAGCCAAGCGGAGGAGCTCGCAGCTCCTATCCGCTTAGAGGAAGTCATTCCTGCCATCTCTCGTTTGAAACCGGGACCGGACGGCTTCTCCTCCTTTTTTTATAAAACGTTTTGCGCGCTGCTAGCCCCACTGCTGGTGCCGGTCTACAACTCGATCGGTACTGCTGACGCCACCTCTCTCCCGCCCTCCATGGACTGGAGGCATTGATCACGGTAATACCTAAACCAGGCAAAGACAGGCGCTTGTGTGGTTCCTTTCACCCCAGATCCCTCCGGAATGTGGATTTTAAGATTTTCACTGGGTTCTTGGCGTGTAGGCTCTCTCGTCATCTGCCCAGGTTAATAGACCCGGACGAATCCGGGTTAATTCCCGGCGGAACGCATGATTATCTCTGTCGACGCTGAGAAAGCGTTCATTGGCCGTATCTCAAGGCAACTCTGTCTCACTTTGGTCACCCATACCGCTTCATTGACTGGGTAGTTAGTAGCTACGCTAGCCCCACGGCCACAGTGCGGGTGGATGGGATCGCTTTGTCGGCCTTTCCCATATGCAGGGGGATGCGACAGAGTTGTCCCCTGTCACCGCTTCTGTTCGCCCTGTATATGGAACCTATGGCCCACCGGGTCCGAGATGACCCAAGCATCAGAGGGGCACGCTTCGGGGGGTCAGAGCACAAACTCTGTTTATACGCAGATGAAGTGGCAGCCACGCTGGAGCATCCCCGGGAATCTCTGCCCGCTTTCCTGGCTGAGCTAGACAGATTTGCCCTGGCCTCGGGGTTTAAGATCAATGTACATAAATCTCAGACCTTAGCTCTTTCCTTGCAGCCTGAGACGCTGGGGCTCCTACAGCGTTTGTACCCGGTCCAGTGGGCCCGCGACTCAATCCCTTACCTAGGATTGCAAGTCTCTGCTACTATACAAGCCACCAGAGTGACAAATCATGCGGCAATCTCCCAACAGGTCCGAGACTCCCTCTGCAAGTGGAGACCGCACTCGCTCTCCTGGCTGGGACGAATAGCTGCAGTGAAAATGGTGATATTGCCCCAGCTGCTTTATTTATTCCACACATTGCCACTTGTACCTCCACCAGGGGTCATACGCTCATTGCAACGGGACATAGAACATTTTGTCTGGCTCGACCAAAGGGCTTGGTTACGCCGGGTGCTCACTTACAGAGACCCTGTTGAGGGAGGCTTGGGGATCCCCGATCTCCATGCTTACTGGCGGGTGGCCCAAATGAGAGCTCTGGTGGATTGGTCTCGTCCGGTGTCCGAGAAACATTGGTTATTTATGGATCGGTCTCTTGCTGGCCAGCCCCTGTGGGGTGTCCCCTTCCTTACACAAATGGGTCGGCCCCAAAACCTATACCTCTCTGAGGTGACTAGACCTACTTTGTTGGCATGGGATAAGGTTGCTGTTCCTCGAGGGCTTACGACCTTCCCAAGACCAATTATGCCTATAGTCCTTAACTCCGACTTTACACCGGTACTTGATTCTGAGACTTTCTGACACTGGATTAAGGAATCCTGTCGCTCCATAGGGCATGTTTTCGATCTCTCTGGGCTCCGCTCCTTTACTGATCTTCTCAAGGAGCAGGCCCTACCAGAAACGGAGAGTTACCACCATTTGCAGGTACGCCATTGGGTGTTACATGGGGAGGTACGGGGGTGCGGAGAGACACCTCAATCCATTTGAGAAGTGGCTGCTGACACATCATAATGATGCACACCTGACCTCGGACTTATATAGGTTTGCTAGGTGTACCTCAGATTTCGTGAAGACTCCTGGCCAATTGCGGTGGGAGGGGGAGTTAGGTAGAGCCCTGTTGCAGAAAGAGTGGAATGACATCTATTTTAGGGCCCGCCGCACAGCTCGCAATGTGTCCTCCATTGAGAAAGCTACTAAAGTAGCCACCTATTGGTACCTTACTCCTGTACGACTTCATAGAGGTAACCCCACACGTAGCCCGCAATGTAGTCTGGGACATTGCATCGCCGCCATCTTGGGGGTAGTGTAGAGGACTCTGTAGAGGCGCCACTTCCGCGTGTGCTCTAGTTGGAGACACAGGAGGCGGGGCCCCTACTTAAAGCTGCCATGACAACGCGCAGCGGTGACGCGCAGCGGAAGCGCCGTCTCAGCGCCGGAGTCACGCCAGAGTCCAGCCCGTCTGTGCCCGTCCGGGCCCAGACGGGCGTAGGGCAGGATACTATGGCGAAACCTAGGTCCGCGATGCGTTCTTACGAGCGCAACGAACTTATGGCTCTTCGGCATGCACTACCTAACAGCGAGGATCTGTTTACGCGACGTCCTTCCCCCCCTTTCGTCAGAGAGGTAAGGAGGAATCCCTCGGCTACTAAAGATAAAAACAACCTGGCTATCGGTCTGCTGAATTGCAGATCCCTCCCTCGTCATGCGACAGAAGTCAATCTGCTCATTCAAGACTCTGCCCTAGACGTTTTGCTTCTAACGGAAACGTGGTTGACCCCCAGCTCCGATGCAGACATCGTGGAGGCCCTTCCGCCAGGCTACCTGATTTGTCATGTAGATAGACCAGAGGGGCGAGGGGGTGGCCTCGCCATTATTTACAGGAGCCTGTTCGTTTGCAGGGCACAGAACGGCCAACTCTCGGATTGTGAGAGCTGCCATTTCGCCCTCAGGATATCCACGACAGTGTCTATATCGGGCCTGCTGATTTACCGCCCCCCAGGTGTAGTGGGCAATTTTGTGAGTTCCCTTGTTGAATCAGTTACGACTCTGGCCACATCGACGGCTAATTTTATGGTGTTGGGTGACCTTAATCTTCACTTCAACGAGCCCACTGACCAAACGGCTCTGGATCTCCAGAGCGTTTTAAAAGAGTGTGACCTGAACCTAATTAATTCTGGGCCTACTCACGAAAAGGGACACCTACTCGACCCGATGTTCTCGAACATTCCTCGCCTTACAGCGAAGCCCGCCCTCTCTCTCCCATGGTCAGACCATTTCTTGGTCCCAGCTTGCTGGCAAATTGACCCACTACCTGTACGTACCAAACAGGCCTTCCTAGTGGATAGAGCCTGGTCCAGACTATCGGTTGAGAAGTGGACCTCGAAACTGGAAGACACGATCCCTCCCTGTGCGTCGGACCCAGTTACGGGCGACACCAACATTAACAACTGGCTATCCGCCTCCCTTGATACTCTGATTCCTAAAAAGAGAGTTCAAAAGAGGGAGAAACGAGTTGGATCAGCTCCGTGGTATTCGGTAGAACTACGCACCCTTAGGAAAGGATGTAAAAGGATGGAGAGGTTATGGAGGAAGAACTGGGAAGGTCATAGGAGAGAAGAATATCGTGCTGCAATGAGGGGCTATAAGTCAGCTGTACGACTTGCGAAAGCCCTATTCTTTGAAGACCGTATTAAATCTGCTTCTAGTTCTTCCAGGGAAAGTTTCAGAGTGCTTAGAGAACTGCTCAAAGTTCCGGAGCCGGTTGCCATGCATGATAAACAAAAAAGCACGGAACTAGCGGAGTTCTTCCACACGAAAATTGAGAAGATCTTAAACTCTCTTCCCCAGCCCAGGTTATCTCAGGACCACGGCAAGCAGATTGGGGGAACTCAGGCCAGAGAGAGCGCTCCCGGCCTTGACACCTTTGGCCCAGTGTCAGTGAGTGACGTCGCCAAAACTCTATCGTTGATTAAAAGCGGCTCCCCCATGGACCCGGTTCCCATGAAGTTCCTTAAGCAGGTAACAGCGGCCATTGCAGCCCCCGTGACTGATCTAATGAACGCCTCTTTCACCCAGGGTCTGGTTCCACCCACTTGGAAAATGGCAGTTGTTAGGGCTTTATTAAAAAAATCCAATCTGGATTCTACGGTCCTCTCGAACTTTAGACCCATCTCACTGCTGCCGGGCCTCGGCAAAGTTGCTGAGCGACTGGCCAACAAGCAGTTGTCTGCCTTTTTGGAGCTGAATGGTCTCCTTCGGCCATCTCAAACTGGATTTCGCCCGGGTCAGGGCACCGACACGGCTCTCGTGGCGGTCGTGGATGAGGCCAGACGGATCCTAGACTCAGGAGGATCAGTGGCAGTGATCCTCCTGGACCTCAGCGCGGCGTTTGACACCGTGAGCCATCAGTTGCTGATACAGCGGCTGGCTGAGGTCGGGGTGTCTGGGGTGGCTCTGCAGTGGTTGAGATCTTTTCTCTCGGATCGAACTTACCAGGTTTGGGATGGATCGGAGAGATCTAAATCAATCCCCCTCCAGTGTGGAGTGCCACAGGGCTCCTCGTTGAGCCCTACACTATTCAACGTTTATATGGCCCCGCTGGAGGATGTAGTCTCCCCTTATGACATCAAAATCGTCAGTTATGCTGACGATACGCAGCTAGTTGTTTCCCTATCCCATCTGGCCGACAACCCGGACATTTTGAACTCCTGTCTGGTGGATGTCCATACTTGGATGGGAGAATCCTCCCTCAAGCTAAACGGCTCAAAGACGGAATTACTGCTGCTGGGGAGTAAAGCTACCCTCCTTCCCCCACTCAGCTGGCCTGGTTGTATGGGTGAGCCTCCAGCCCCCAAGGAAGCAATTAAGAGCCTTGGAGTCTGGTTAGAACCGGACCTGTCACTTCGCACTCAAGCCAAGAAAACAGCAGGAGTGTGTTATGCCTTACTCAGGTCGGCTCGGAAAATCTTTCCTCTTCTTCCGTTAACATCGAGGAAGCTGTTGATTCAGGGTCTTATAACATCTAGACTAGATTATAGCAATGCTATTTTCTTGGGCGCCCCTGAATCTACTTTCAAGACCCTTCAACAGGTCCAAAACGCGGCGGCAAGGCTGCTCATGGACATTCCGAGGACGCAATCTGCGAAACCGGCACTGAAGGCATTGCATTGGCTCCCTGTGCGGGAGAGAATGACTTTTAAGGCACTTTGTATTGCCCATAAAATCCTCTTGGGGAAAGGCCCCCTCATGCTAAAAAACCTAGTTACGGCATACAAAGCAAGCAGAACGCTGCGATCAGAGAGGCAACACCTCTTGCTAGTTCCTAGAGTAAAAAAGGCCCGAACAGGCGGAAGAAGATTCTCATTTAACACGGCAAAGCTTTGGAACTCGCTTCCGCTTAAACTACGCGCTGAGCCTTGTACACTGCGCTTTCGCAAAGGTCTTAAAACCTTTTTGTTTCCCGGATAATGTGTCAACGCTGTCCTCCACCTTTCATCGGATGTTTTGTCTGGAAGCGCCGGGATGCCCAAGGGTAGCTGCGCGCTATATAAGATTTTAAATAATAAATAATAATAATGTTGGCGTGACTGTGGCCAGTTGGGTACCCTAACTCACTTACTGTGGGACTACCCTTCCATGGGGACATATTGGCAACAGATCCTTGATGATGTGGACTCCTATTTTGACACACAGATCCCTCGATTCCCAGTGTATATTCTTCTGGGCCTCCCTAATGCTATTACCTTTCCCCTCAAATCTCGAAGGGGCAAACAGATGGCACTTGCTCTGGGGGCAGCAGTTAAAACATCCTCACTCACTGGGGCACTAAGACAGTTCCAACCAGGCTGGGATGGCTTCATAGGATGTGGGGCATCTTGGGCATGGAAAAGATTTCACTTTCTCTAACTCATCCTGGGGCCTCCTTTCATGACTTATGGGAACCTTACCTCACACTACTAACGTCCGAGTTTACGGAGCTTACTCGTCCCAAATATTTGCGACTCCTGCGACTTGCAGACCCCCCCAGGTTGCCAGCCTCAAACATCTCTGCTACCTAGTGTACTTTTCCCTGCGGGTCTTCCCTAGTTTGACCTTATTGTTACCATTTCCTGGACGTATAGCTTATAACTGGAGGGAGGAGGGTGGGAGGAGTCGGGTGTTCTCTTTTTTTGCTATTTTTGTTATTTCCTTGGCCACACATGATAATGCACTTGCCGGGTTGCATCCTGATGACCATAGAGCACATTGGCTCGTTCGTTGCTTCCTTTGTCTAGGAAATTAATAAAAGAAATGTTAAACAAAAATAAATATTACATGCTACTATTTACATGCACCCTATCGTTTTCTTAGTCAAAATTCTGTTAGTAACATTACAAAACAATGCTACCTTGTCTGTTCCACTAATAAAGAGATAGTTTTCACTTTTCAAAGAGAAATTTCTTCACTACAAGTAAAACAACGACCTGAGCTATTTTACCTTTCAAACGAGCCACAGGTGGACTTAGTACTCCTCTAGGGATAAGGCCTAAGTTTTGCAAGAGGACTTTTTGATGTGAAAAGAGGTCTTGGTACTCCCCTAGGGATAAGGCCAGTGTTTCGGAAGCGGACCCTTCGCTATTTCAAGCACTCTACTTACTTACGAAATTGTCCCTGAATATAACACCTACGGCCCTTCCGTAGATTCGGTATTATTACAACAGACAAACAGGCACATGCATCAACCATTTTTGCAAGCGCAAATGGTGCGATTCGCAAAAATCAGCCGTTTGCGCCCGCAAAAATGGGCTTCTTCGATGCATCAACCTGTCACCCCCTCGCAATTTAAGAAATGGCTAATTATTGAGATTTCTTAAATTGCGATTGCATTTAAGGAATTGCAAATTGCAATTCCTTAAATGCAATGCATGATGGAATCGCAAATTGCGATTTTGCTAATAGTGAGCGCAAATTACCATCAATTTGTACTTGATGGTACTTTTCAAAAACTTTTAAAAATGCACTAAAGTGCATTTTTCCAAGTTGTAGGTTACACACACACATGCCCTTGGGGCATGTGTGTGCAACATGTGTGCACAGATCAATTTCAGGGGTGCAACAGGGTGTCCTTTTGACACCCTTTCACCCTTGAAATTGCATGCGCAATTTGCGAGTACCTATTGGTACTCGCAAATTGCACATGCAATCTCTCATTCATTCCTATGGGCCTGTAGGCCTATAGGAATGAATGGGAAGGCATTCCTTAATTAAGACTCGCAATTCGCGAGTCGCAATTAAGGAATGTTTGGGAATCGCTAATTTTATAGAGATTCCTACATGCATAGGCTTTTGCGATTCTTTAATTGCGATTCCTTAATAATCGCAATTAAGGAATCGCAAAAGCCTACATTGATGCATGTACCTGAAAGTACTTCTGCAGTGGGATTTCTTCATCCACACTCTTCTTCTGCCTATTTCAGGCTAAATTCATTCCTCAGGTAACTCCGTACCTGTACTTCTAGACAACATACAACAGGACACTAACTTTTCATGTTAAGAACATATAGTCAATAATCAATAATCATAACCAAACTAATCGATAATTAAACCGTCCTCTGCTACCAGAAAACTGATCCAGCATTTACACCTATTCAGGGATCAATACCCGAAAAACTCATACAAATGGCCAATACACCTTAACCTAAATCCCTGATGCCCTGGGGGTCAAGTTTTAATGATGTGAATATTTATTGACATCACTGGGTAATGTTTGCATTTCTAAATACATGACTAATACCATATATCAACTCTCTTTCCTCTCGGTCGATGGACCAATTAGTTGAGAAGTTGATGGTAATGATAGCACTTTATCTCACTAACTGTCTAGTTAGCTAAATAATCACAGACTCTTGGTAAAGTTAATAATGTTTTATCTCAAAATGTTTGATGCTCATTGCATACGGTCACAAATGCAAACAATGAAATTCACAAGAGAAAGAGAATAACATCAGCATATGCAATTAAGAGTCAATCTCATGATCAATATCAAGATGCGCATGAAGGAGTGGATAGATCAGGAGACATCAGTTTCAGAGACAAAAATACATTTGCAAATAATTATGCAGCGTATGAGTCAGAAGGATAATACAAACCCAAAGGATCTGTGAAATACCACGCCCTTGGACGAGGAGATGGGGGGGGTTCCCTGAAATAGAGTCGGGGAACAATGATTTAGGACCCAGGAGTGGGGCAGAGACAGGAACAGCTAGGCCCCTGCAAACCGACGAACAGAGACGCATCACCCCTCTCGAACAGCTAGGAACCAAGAGCGCGAACCTCCTCTCTCTCAAACCACACCCTGAAAGGCACCCCAGTTGCACCCTAAAACCTACATGTCCGTCCCAAATCAGTTGCAACATTTTACAGGATTCTACAGCTTATTGGTGGAACGAGGAGGTGGTCTGTCACACCACTGTGACTTTATTCATTATTTGCATATGTCTATTGTATGACCTCCCTTCCCATTACATCAATTTTGACTCGTTCTTTCATTATAATGTTCATACATTCACAAATATTCTCAGGCTGCTTCTTCTACTACTTCCGTGTAAGTGGTCTTGAATCCCACAACTAGTCACATTTCTTGGCAGGCAAACAATACACTTTGTGCAGTCCAACCTTGATTTATTAATAACTATTGGGCAAATCTTATGCAGGCAAACACGTTAAAAAACAGTAAGAACTTTTGGAAAGCAGTTAAGGATATGAAATCCATGGGCAATACTTCCTCACCAATTGCTTGTAACATCTTGAGCGAATCCTGGGAGGCCCATTTTAGTAAAATTTACGCTGCCCCAATCTCTAATGACCCTAAAAAAGAATATATATATACTGGTGGGATACAGATTGAATTATCTGAGGTTGAAGAAGCAATAACCCAAAGCCTGGGGGGTAAAGCCCCCGGACCAGACGGCCTTCCTATCGACCTCATTAAAAGTAAACCTGATTTTTGGGCGCCACTTCTTACGAATGTTTTTAACAATCTCACTAATTCATCTATTCCAGATACATGGTCACTTAGTACAATAGTCCCAATTTTTAAGAAGGGGGATCGATCTAATCCGAGTTGTTATAGGCCAATTTCACTGATTGACAATACCTTAAAAATTCTGGGCAGGGTGATATTTAATAGAATCAACCTGTGGGCCGAGGATAGTAAGGTCTTGCATTCGTCTCAACTGGGTTTTAGGAGTAAGGTTGGCACAGTGGAACAATGCCTGAATCTCCATTTGACTGTTAGTAAATATACCATAGCCAAGAAAACACCAATGTACTTGGCATTCATGGACCTTACGTCAGCCTTAGACTTTGTAAACAGATCACGGCTGTGGTAAACCCTTTTAAATTTTGGTCTTGACGACTCACTAGTCTCTTTCCTGGCATATTTGCACAGAGACTTGAGAGCCAGGGTGCGTATAGGTAGGAACGGTGAGATTTCTAAGCCTATTGAGATTGGAAGGGGGGTCAGACAGGGCTGTGTCTTGGCCCCCTCCTATTCATACTATATATCAATGACTTATCTAAATCTCTAATGTCATTAACTGAGGACGTCCCGAACATTGGTGGTAATAAGATCCCCTCGTTGCTTTACGCTGATGACGCCGTGTTAATGGGGCGTACTCCTAATGCCTTGCGCGCCCTGGTTCATGGCTTTGTGGAATTTATGGCAACATTGGATTTATGTACTAATTTTAAGAAATTATTTTTAATGTCATGTGGGTCCAAGAAGCATTTTAACCTTTCAATTGTATCCAATTCCACTTGATTGTCAAGCACTCGCACTTTCCCGTATCTTGGTCTGGTATTTGCATCCAACGGCATATGGAACGACCACATCGTCCACTGCAAAAGGAAATTTGTTAATTCTATTAACACAATTCTTAGGCTACCCAATCCTAAAAAAATAGAGGCAGTGCCTTCTATCATTAAAATGTATAGAACACAATGTATTCCAACTGTTACATACTGTGCAGAGGTATGGGGGAACATTACCAGCACACCCATTCAACAAGAAGAGAACAGGTTCTGTCGCAAAATTTTGGGTGCCCCATTTTTCTCCTCTACATATGCTTGTCATAGCGAGCTTCATGTATCTTATGTAGAGGATTTTATTAAGGCTCGCCCGATATTGTTTTGGCTAAGGATCTGGAAGAACTCGGCTGCGCAATTGACCAGGGAAATTATTCTGGATTGTTTAAAATGTGACAGAGGAATGGTTATACCATGGTTGGCTGGTGTCCACAAAAGTTTGAATAGCTTGAACCTGGAACATCTCTTTTCAAATCCTCTAGTTCCCAGCCCCATTAGTATTAAAACTCTGGAAAAATTACTCTATGCATCTTATAAAGAAACAAGGCTAGTAGCTGAACGTAATAAAACCTCAGTTGCTAGATACATGCAAATTGAGCATGCAACCCCAGTTATGCCCAAGTATCTTTTAAAACCTGTTGGCTGCTGGGAAAGGGGCTTATTTTTCAGGCTAAGGACAGACACTATGAAATATTTGTTGTCATTCCCGACTGGTTATTCTGTGAATCTTGATCTCACCCCCTGTCCATGTAATCACAACCTAAAACAATCAATGTTACATTTCTTATTTTTCTGCTCCTTCTATTTACCTCTCACAAAAAAAATTTTGATTCCGTATTTTAAATCTCGATGTGTTACCGACTACAAAATAGCTTACGAGTTGGTGCTAGCAATTGACAATGATGAATTATGCTTTCGAGTTGGATCCTTTTTAAAAATGGCTGTTCGTTTTCGTAATTCTATGCATTCGGATTAATCTTTTTTATGTGACATTTGTATATTTTTGTATTTTTTACTGCACTTTTATGGATATGCTGTTTTTATCCGAATAAAGTTCATATTGATATTGATTGATTGAGTCCAACCTTGAGCCTGTTCATTTTTTCTGCAGCGCTCAGCACTTGCGTCTGTTTAGGTCAAGTGTTCACTTTTCGTTCATCTTCCACCCCTCATTTATCCGACTTACTTTAGAATAATGGCAGCTCATTTTGACTCACTATGAAAAATGTAACATAAACATTCATTATTTACACAGAAATGTACTTTTCACTGTTATACCACCCACCTTAGCACTGTTCCCTGTTATTACTTTCCTAGTAGAAGCTTAAACAGAAAACGGCATTATTTATTATTTTTAAAGAAAGAAGCGTAAAGATGTAAATTGTGGCCTGTTCATGCATTATTTCTCGTGTCTTTCAAAGCACAACGTAAATACGATTTAGTTTTCATGCATTATTCTCACATTAGTGCATGCATGCGCAAAAGCAGTTCCCCCCGTGTTTATGTGATGTGTATATTAGTCTTTACCTTACACTGCTAGTATGTATTATGGGGGTGTTAATCCGAGCAGGTTTATTTTTTGCGAAAACCTGCTCCATCACCTCTGCGCCATGGGGTGCATGCAGGGGAGCACATGTCAAAGCCACCGCAGTGGGGACTCCAAAGAAAGGCCAGCCAGAGTAAAAATAAGTCATACTCTGGCAGGCGGTCTTTAATGGCATTGACAGTGTCAAGGCGGGGCGGCATCATGCCGGCCCCGCGCCGAGACTGCCAAAGTCATAATAAGGCTCTAGGCCACAATAGAACCCTTGTTGTGTAACAAAGGGGAATGTGTGGCTTTCTAGTTGGAATCTCAGTGTGGAATGTTGGATTGGAATGCACACTGGGATCACAGAGAGTGCGAGTTGGCCCTAGCTTCTCTCCTATGCAGATGCAATTTGATGATATGGAATAAACTTTCCTTACCTGAACTCTGAAGTGTCTCAGCTGTCATTGAAGAAGAAACAATACTTCCATAAACTGTTATATGACTTTCATAGAAACCCAGCCAACACTAAGAGAGCCAAAGCATGCCCTCACCCACCCTCAGAACCCTCTGGTAGATCACAGACACTTAACTAACCGATAATCATTTCTCAATTGACCCTAAGACTTACTCTGCCAGGTCTCAGAGCCACTCCACAGGTATTCAGAATCTGTCAGACTGTCTTTGAAGCCCCAAGGGCTTCCTAAAAACACCCTCAATCTGCTACAACCCCGTCTTACAGGATTCTTTGCTGGTCCTCCGAAGACGCAAGAGATCCTCACCTAACCCCATGGATCCTGGAATTATGCAACAGCAGCGGACCAAATTTAGAAAGGAGGACTAAATTATTCATCATGGAAAGACAACTTAATGAAGCAATTATGCAGCCCTTATAGGATATTTATTATGCATGTGTTTCACTAAATAGTGCTTTTGGATTGAAGACATGTAACCTTAATAAGAGAAGCAACTTATTAGTCAGTTTTGAGTACACTGGTGAAATAAATGCATCTTTGAAAAGACTATCAATAAAGAGCATATATGTATTTGTGTTATTAGTGAAATGGAAAGAAATGACGACATAGAACGAATCATTATGTCCTCCGTGTTTGAATTACATTTAAGTTTTTAACAACCCTTTACCCGGCCATCAGAAGGAGATGTTTACTCTATCAGTGCTACCCTGGCATACATTTAAATATATACAATTGCAGCAATAAACAGCTGAAGGAAACAATGAATATAATGTGCAGAACTGCCCAGCATGTACAAGAGTTTTAGTAACTTTTAAAAATGTATTGACTTTTCTTTAAAAAAAAAAAAAAAAAAAAAATAGAACATATAACATGTCGGTATAGAACAATATTGTTTGGAACTTTTATCCTATTGAACTAGAAAACCGTTGTTGTTGTAAATTATGCGGCAAATGCTGGATTATTTGTAGTGTGCCATACGTGTATTTAAGTGGGGTATGCCTCTACTATGTCTTTCAGTCGTTCTGCCTAGCCCTCAGAAGCCCCGAGCTGAACATTGCATATCAGTCCCTCCCTGCCAGCTCACAGACTCCCTGATACTGCCTCTTCTGGTTTTTAGAGGTCAGCCCTGAAGAGCACATTAGATGTTGTACCTGCTCTGCTGATGTCACTAAAGCACCACTGTTAGTCCTCAAAGCCTCATTCAATATCTCCTCGGCTCTCTGAACATTGTAAAGCGTACCCTCCCTTTTCTGGGTACTACCATATCCTGTATTTTTTTCTCAAATATGATATTGTTGTTATTATTGCTTTTTTTTTTGTTTGGTCTCTGCCCTCTGTATTTTGTAAAGCGCTCTGATACCCGCAGAGGTCATGTTCGTGCTATAAAAAACTATCAAAATAAATAAATAAATACACTTTTAATAAACCCCTAACCCTCCTATGTTACCCTCAGACCAGTTTTGACACCCTACACTAGGTTTCAGAGCCCCTCTTCTAGCCTTCCATCCCAGTGGACTTCCTGCCACTTGTCATCAGCACAGCACTTCACTAACTTGCATTTTACTGACTTTAACCCCAATTGACAGTTACATGTAGTGTCACCACAGTCTTGCACTGTAGTGGTAATGCTAACATATTTTCTGCACAGTATTGTCTGTTGTGTAAATTGTAATTATAAATGTAATCAATCAAACATTATTGTTTTGGTTAATTAAAACCGTAACAATGTTACTTATAACATTTACAGATAATCGATATACTAAATAAAAATGCATAAAATAATGAGCAAAGCTTTATAAAATGCAACAATTCCTCCAGTTCATTGACTTATGAAAAATCGGCAACAATTGAATTTCGCTAATAAAGAATATAGGGGCATATTCTCAAGCTCCTATCACCACGAGAACGTAACTTTTTTTTACGTTCCTGTGGCGATAGGGCAGCGTTAAGGCACTTAACGTGGCTTAAAGCCACGTTAAGTGCGTTAACGCTGCCTTGCGAATAGGGCTCCTTTAACGCTAAACTTAGCGTGAAAGGGGGTGTGCAGTGAGTGTTGCAACACCCATTGAGTTTGACGCTACCGTCTATTATCAAGGGCGGCAATAATAGGCGGCAGCGCCAACCTTAAGACCTAGAAAAATCAGGTCTTAATGTGGCTAAACAAGGTGAAACCCTTTATTTCTCCTCGTTTTGGCTTTTTCTATGTGTGCTGCAGGTAGCAGCACACATGGAAAAAGCAAACTGACATTTTCGGTTTGTTAATGTACAGGAAGGGACACCTTCCTGTGCATTAACAAACCTCCCTGCTCGCAGACACCCTTGCGCTCTGGTGCAAGGGTGCCTGTTCTGCCATTAAGTCGTGAGCTTAAGCGCCGTTGATGGGGTACACGCCAGGCTGCACCACTGATGCAGATTGGGGTGTACAAAATCTCCCTACTTCCACGGATAGAGTAATTTCACAGTTACACGCACATACACTCACCATACACTAGGGCCCATTTCACTAACATACACTCAAATACTCTACTAGCATTGAACCTGTGGAAAGAAAACTCCTAAACTCCTAAACCCCACACCTACACCGAGGTCGATAAGACCTAGCTATTGCAATTGTCATAATCTAAACAATCTATACATCAATAATCAAATAGAGTACTCAATAATTGACAAGAAATAATCACCAACACCGTATTAAAAATTATGATTCTTTATCTAAAATTAGTCAAAAGAAATTAATCAGAATAAATCATTTTCTCATAATTACCTATTCTAGCTAAATGTCAGAATGGGTCATCAGGACAAGTCTCTCGGTAACATCTCCCAAGTCACCGTCCTCACAGCATCGATCCTCACCAACACAGGTTTGGGAAGAAAGTAAAACCGCAATGGAATGGAACCCTCTCTGGTCTAACATTTTATAATAATTCAAACAAAGGAAAGAAACATTTAATTTCCTCTTCATCCGCCGAACCGCTGAGCAGAGCGAGAAGGAAAGGATGTAGCATCGCTACATTTTGAAAAATCTCCGCTCAGAAAAAGTCACAAAAATAAAAAGACAGAACAGGAACTAAGCCTACAAATGTTTCTTCTCGACTTCCACATATTTCCTCTGGTGAGCTCACAGCTTAGAGTCTTTCTTTAAAGCTCCTTTGTTTTCCAAGGCTGCCAAGGCTGCTGTCCAGTGCATCTGGAAACATGCCCAGATCTGCTGCTGTCCTCACGGAAAGTTTTAACCAGGCTAGGACTGTGGACAGATGACTCGCATCCATATTCAGCAAGGCCTTTTCCATCACAAATTCTCTCTCGTAACCAGGCTTCAAAAGTCAGCCATCTTTTAGTAGGCCACAATAGGCCACAATAGACCATCTTAATTAAAAGAGACAAAACAACGTTACCACAGCATAATGATTAAACAGTGTTAACCCCACTAATACCCTTATGTGTATGCAATTATCTAGCTTTAGCAACACAAAAAAGCATTAATTCAAAAGCGTTTCGTGCTTAAAAATAAACAGCACTCAGCTACGTTTATTTAATAAAACATGCACATTGTCAATAGCAACACGTAAGCATTTCCCTCGTGTCGGTTTTTCTCTTGTTAATACATACGTATTGATTAATAAAAAAAAACATTTACACAAAACAAATAATTAATGATTAAAAATTAGTAATTTTATTTTTACCACGTTTAGACAACTGAAGCTTCAAAACCCAATGAATTTTCAACAGAAAACTCTGCTCCAGCACCACATTCTTGTGAATAGCGTGCAGCCTGGTGTTTCCGAAGTGGCGGTGAGAGGCGTTAAGCCAAGGAAGCTAACGCACCTCACAGCCACTTCTTTGTGAATATCCCCCAAAGTCGGCTGATAAAGTGCAATAGTGCTAACGTCATACCACCATCTGATTAGTGCAAGGATCTGTCAAGGGGTTCCAACTAAGCGCAATTCCGTTCCCTTTTCGCCATCCGATCCATGGCAGTTGGCATTTGGGTTCATTCCAATTTCAATTGTACTGATTTTTCCATGTAACGACAGATATTTCATCGGCTTGCAGTTCAGTGCCCTTTTCATCACCTGATCCATGGCAGTTGAGTTAATTCCCATTTGAACTGTACTGCTTCTTCATGGAACAACAGATATTTAATCAGTTTGCAATTCAGTTGGGGGTCAGCAGGATCAAGACTTTTTATTATAGCAGCCCTACATGTTCGTACGCCTCCAGCGTGAAAGCTCTCCCCCCCCCCCCCCCCCCCCCACCCCCCCCCCCAGAGTGACACATGTCTTTTGTGGGAAAGGGCATATACTAATCAAATATATAAAGTCCTCCTTCTCGGATCCATAAAGTCTGCATGATGTAGGGCCACTATATTTCCAAGACGGTTGGTCCACCAGCAATGGTAATTGGCCAAATCGAATCACCATCAACCTTCTCTTTAAATGTGCCGAGAATGTAAGGCTTAATTAAGTATGGTGCTGGCTTCAGCCTGTAGTATTTATGCACCATCCAGGCGTGCCAGCGGCAGCTAAGGCTATTTTTGTTGTCCGGATAAAAGTGCACTTTTGTGGCTTTATTTACTACTTGCCTAAAAGTTGAAACTGCGGATTCTTATTCCAAAACTCAGCTATATTTGCTAGTTTTAAAGACGTATAGATATTTATGGTAAGTAGATTGAGGATTTTTTTCCAGGGCTGACCATAGAGTCCTTTATTTGAACTAATTGTAAACCAGCACTTTATGGTGGTGTACATTCTCCCCAGTACCTCATTTGTATGCTGAAGAGGAATTTTGAGGAAGCCTGAACACCTATTTAAATGCGCTCACCTGCAGTCTGTCTAAAAGGGGTGCATCTTTCCCCATGCAAAGCAACACTTGCACAAGGCACGGTCTATAGCAATTTGGCCGCTATTACTGACAGTAATGGTTTGAAAGAGGGGCCATCTAATTTCTTGGCAAGTGTGCAAAACACAAAGATCAGGGTGTTTCCTTTCCTTGTCATGTATTGTTTCTGCTCATGGTGATTTACTCTGTTGTCAATATATACTTCCAGATACTTATAACTGTTAACCTCCTCTAGCAACGTCTTGTCCAGCCAGATCTTGACCGGGGGCTCTGGTAAGTTCCTGATAGTCATTGCTTTAGTTTAGGTTGTACTCCTTTCAAGTTTGTTAGCAAAGACGTAGTTTTTCAGTTCAATGACTGATCTTTGGATTAAAACTTTTGTTAAACTAAGCAATACAACATCATCCGCATATTAGAGATGTGATAGACTTTAGGGACCCAGGCGCAGAGAATGTGAATGCGAGTTTACCTGGTCTAACTTGGGTACATCTGCTATGAATAGGTTGAAAAGATGTTGCACCAGCATGCACCTCTGCTTCAGGTCTTTTTCCATAGCGATCTTCCTCAAAATCCTTATGCCATCTCCCAATTTGACTAGAATCTAGGTTTGCGTGTACAATTGTTCAATGTCTTAGTTGAGATGTTCCAGTCCCTTAATTTTCTCCACAAGATGCCTCGATCTGCGCGGTCAATTTAATAATACATATACATGTCAAAAAGACACATTATATATTCTCCACACCAGTATTTAGGACAGAATGCACATCGGCTTCTACGCCCTAGTTTTTAGGTCTCGCCTACGCAGCGCACATGCGTAGCATAGGCAAAAAGACCTTTTGGAATGGCTTCAGCTTTTAAGCCAAAAACGTACACACGTTCCATTGCCTTCAATGGCAACGCGTGCACTTTGGCAATTTACTTGTGGGAGCAAGCGGCGCCATATGGTAGTAATTATCGCGCCTAGCGCCGCTCGCTCCCGCAAGGGAAACCTGCGCAGGCCGCCCTCCCCTCCCCCTGCAGGCCCCCCTCCCCTCCCCCTGCTGCGGCGCATGCTTGTTTACTTTTAATGTGAGGGGCGGCGCGCGCTTGTTCTCTCTCTCTCCTGCTACTGCTAGCTCGCTTCCTATTTGTCTCTGTCGCTTTCTAACATCTCCCTTTCTCTGTCCATCTTTTTTCCTGGGTTACTCAGAGTCTCACTTACTCTCTTATCTTCATCTCTCCATAGTCACCTCTTTCTTTTGAACCCTTTTCTTTCCATTCCCGTTTTCTAAGCCACCTCTTCTTCTCTCCCTTCCTCTCCTCTCTTCTCATCTCTCTTCCTCTTTCACTCGTTTCCCCTCTGACTTTATCTCTTTCCAGCTTTATCCATCTCTTACTTCTACCATCTGCCCCGCTTCTTTCTACATACCTCGCTACTTCTTTACCCTTCTCTCTCGTTTTCTCGCCCTCTTACCCATCCTCTAAGCTTCTCTTCCCAGCGGGGGCCCCTTCCCTAATCTCCTTGCGATTCATTCAGCACTCTCCCTTTCACCCCCTCCCGTCACCCTCTCCTAGCTCCCTTTGCCTCTCGCTTCTTTTATCCCCCACCATTTCTCTATGGGAACAGAAGGCAGTAAACAGGTGAGCTTTGCCTGCAGCTCACGCCCATCCATTACCGTCAGCTAGCGGGCCCCTGGTGTTGATGGAAGCTCCTGGAAGCTGCCGTTTGGCAGGCCTGCAGACTTTCTGCTCTCCTGTGCCAGACCATGAGCCGGGCACATAGTAGAAGGGGCTCAGAAGGAGACCGGGTTATCTGGAATTGGCCTGTAATTGGCAATACTTTCGCCTCCCCTCTCCCAGGCTTACTGGCCTTCAGGGACGAGCTGACATGCGAGAGGCGCCATTCTGCCTGCACTGTCAAATCTGAGGGACTCTTCAATTACGTTCACGCCCCCTAATTATATTGTGACCAGTTGCAGTAAAACTGTTTCAGATTTGTTGGCTCCAAGTGCAGGATTTGTTTGCAAAATTATCCTGTTCTTCTGGTCCTGGGTGCAAGGTCATTTCTATTGTCAGGTGTTGTGTACAACTAAATGTTCAGTTTATACCCTAGTTAAAAGGGAACATTCTGGAAGCGAAATCTGTTTTTTTACAGATTTTTTTATGGCACGAATTCCAACAGAAGGTATGCAGCGCTTTACGTGAGTACCAGTTACGTTCCAAAACTACATTTTAGTTGCAGGGAGAATAGGTCAATCTATATTGGTTCAGGTTCACAGCATATTGAGCGCCCGCTGAGACTCGAACCTGGGGCCAGATTTATAAAGGGCTTGCGTTGTCCTTGTTAGCGACGCAAGGGCAATGCAAACCCTTAAGTAAGATTTGCTATGCCACGTAGAGCCACATTACATGGCTCTGCGTGCATAGTAAATGTGGAGCAACGTAAGGCAGCGCAAGTCGCAGCCTTTTATTACTCTGGCCATTGAAGGCATTACACGGTGGAGCATGGGTGTTCCCATGCATCCAGCCATGGTTTTTTACGCAGTTCCAGATTTACTAACACTAGTAAACCTGGTAAGGCGTCAGAATGGTAAGCCTTCCCAGGTGAGGTGCAACAGGAAGGAATATGTTGATTTCTCCTCGTTTTTCATTTTTAGGTCTCGCTAGAGCCAGCGCAGGCGCTGCGCTGGCGAGAAATTTAGTAGCTGGTTTTAAAAGTGCTAATCACAGACTTTTGCCGGCCACCAGCTTGCTATTACGAACACAAGCGCGCACGACGTGCACAGCTGCCATCTGGCTTGCTGTAATGGCTCATTAAGCCTTACAGCGCCCACTGCCTCAGCATCGCTCGCCATTACTTTCACTTTTGCGGCTGTGTCACTTTCACAACGTTCTGCCCGCCAGTATGAAACAGGCACCACAGCTCCTCATTAAATAGTTACACCGAATCACCGCCTGTTCACGAGGGCTTAGCACACATCCCTCCAGAGACCTGCAGTCAGCAGATACTACACACATGTTTTCGTGGTCAGTATTCAGGGTGTGTGAGCAACTAATCTGCTTGAAAAGACGATCCTGTTACGATAATTACCAAAACAAAGCCCTCTGCTTGGGGTTTAAAAGCAGAGTTCCCATTAAACAGACTGAGCTCGTAAAAAAGGAATATTTGGGAAAAGTGAATTTGGAAATGAAACTACGTTACTTTCAGACTTCTCAAGGCCAGAAAGGCCTCGGTTGTTTGTGAAAACGCATGTGTCACTAGCAGTGAGAGACAGCGAGGCACCCTTTCACTGGTCACATCTGCCTCTGCTTGACCCCCATTCAGTCACATTTCACACAGGGAATCTTTGGAAGTGCAGCCGCACGTTGGGCAGTGGGCTTCCATTGGTCTAGGTGGGAAGCCTCATTAGCTACTTGAAATGCGGCGGCAGCTTATCTTGTGAGGGATTGTCTGACAAGGGCTGCCCCGGGGTCTGTTTGCAGTGGGCGCCCTTCCCGGCTCCCTTTACAGTTACCCCTTTTCACGGGCGCCTTCGGACACCTCTTTTGTCATGCAAAGCCTTTGTGTCCCCACAAAGGTCGCTTCGATGTGTCTATCCGATGTATTCAGCTGATAAGAAATCCTGGGAGAAGGGCATTCCACTTGCAAGAAACATCTTTTGGAAGTCTGTGTGTGTTCTTTGCTCTAGAAAAAAAAGTCTTCATAATGCATTTAATTTACGTGAAAAAAACGAACAAAACAACTCCCTTTGAGATAATCGTGAAGTACACTTTGTGTGCGTCTCTTCCAATTTCAGCACCTCGTCAGGGGTAGTAAGCGCTATATAAATACAATTACAATTTTGTGGGAAACGGAAGGGGAATCAATTATTTTTCTCTGTACGAAATTAAGACAGCCCCCTTCAAAGAGCGTGCATTTAAATGAGCCAATTACGCCTCAACCTATTAAAAAAAACCTGCAAGTCACAATCAGAATGCAACATTCGACTAATTAGAAAAAATATCAGTTTTTCTAAGGTCTGACTTTACTGGAAGAAAGATGAATTTTGGAAGATTACTTCTAAAGATATGATAGTGAGCAAAAAGAGTGGCAGGCCATAAATTACCACACGCCATCTGTCCCCTATTTTTATGGAAAGAAAGGCGATCAGTTTAATTTATTTTTCATTCATCCCTTTTCTCGCCCCTTACCTAAAGCACAAATATTTCAAGAATGAGATGTACAAACATATCTTCTATTCGGTTATTTTAATTATTTTTTTTTCTGCTGCACCTAGAAATTCAATGCTTAGGCTCCTGCCAATAAATTTGTCACTGCTAATACATCACATTTATAACTGTTTAGAATTTAATTTTCATTGGCAACATGCATGTGGGTAATAACATTCATGGCATCGGTGCATAAAAATTTGAATATTTATTGTCTATGGTGGGTTACTTATATAGCACTTCCGCCAAAGCATCATGGCGCTTAAATACGAAAATTAAACAATGAAGCAATATAATGAATGCATAAAACATACATTTCCAAGGCTTCCTCAAATGGAGTTAGATTTGATTTCTTACGAAGTGAAAGAGATGGGGTGTTTCAATTTTTAGCAGGGGCAACAGAGAAAGCCCTCTCACCCAATACACATGTCCTAGTTTTATGAACTGTTAGACTAAATGAATAGAACTCTGCTTGGGCTGTGAAAGGGATTTCTTTTTGCTCCAATTTCTATAATAGGTAGATAAACTGCTCTATATACTATTGCCATAGCTTTCAAGCGAATTCTACTTTTTACTGGCAGCAAATCCAAATGGTTCAAGGTTGGTGAGATGTGTATTCTTTTCTTAATCTGGGTATTATATTAGTCTTGCCGCACGTTTAGAACAAGCTTTAGCTGGCGTAATGAACTATTCGCACAGTCCATATAAAAGGCATTGCCATAATCCAGTCTAAACAGCACAAACACCTTTACAATTGTGACTTGGTGTTTTTCAATTCAATAACAGAAGCAACAATCTTGACTTGGTGTTTGAATTCGATAACTGGAAGCACCAATCTTAACAACTTTAACTGTCAGAAAAGCATCTTTGCTACATGACACACTTGTTGGTCCTATTGCAGTTTTGCAACAATCAGGACACCAAGTTTGCAAATATTTTTTGTTATCCGGAGGACTTCGGGCCCGTTCAGATCATAGAAAGGAGTTTGAGAGGGTGGATGAGCTGTCGGTCAAGGCAGAGGTTGGGTTTGTGAAGAGTTTAATCAATTGTGTGTCATCTGCATACACGGAAGAATATGTTGCCATGATAAACAAAAGTGTTGCCAGTGGCTGCATATAGATGTTACCCAATAAGCCTTGAGAAACACCACAACTGAAAGCTCTTGGTTTTGCGCAAACGATGGAATCGTGACCATTTGAGTGTGGCTTGCCAGAAAAAATGCCAAACAGTCAAGTACTTTGCCTGAGATTCCTATGTCAGTCAGCAAGATGTTAAGTGTAAGGTGTCAAAGGCTGCAGACAAATTGAGTAGCACCAACCCCTCCATTCTGTCTCTTTCTACCATTGGATGAAGATCACCTAGAGTTGAAACTACAACAAGTTCTGTACTCCTGCCTTGGTGAAACCAGTTTGGTGGGTACTGGCCTTGATTCCAGAGAAGTATTAAAAAGATGAGCAAACATAGCTGGACTGGTTAACATAAGCTGCCATAGCCATGATGCTGGAGCATTATCGCCTCAGGAGGCAGAGGCCCGCATCGTCCAGCTCCTGATTGGCCGAAATCTTACCAGTGTAGCTATGGTTGCCTCTTACATTGAACTTTGAGTGAGACAGGCAGGTTAAAAGAACAACTCCTTCCCAGTTTGTACTCTGATTTTCTGAATTTTATTACCAAAGAAAGAGGTACAACTTTCTCAGAATTTAACCAGTGGCCTTATAGAAGTTAGGCAAACAGCAGGTACATGCATTTCACTTAGAATACAAAAGAGATTTTTACACAAATTAGGTTCATTTAAACAGTCACTCTGAATAATATAAAGATTTTTTCTCTTTTTTCTGGGCTTGACAGATTTTAATTAAGAGGTCATATTCTGTGTTACACTTAGGATCATAATTTCTGCACCATTTTTGCTCAAGCTGTCTTCCTTGTAGCTTGATTTCACGTAATTTACAACAGGGCTGTTAATGTTTCATAATTTTTTAATGTTTGCTTTGTTGCAGGCATCTTCTCATCTAAAATTCAGGCCAGCAAATCATGCAAGCGACATCATTCCATCTGGAAGTGTATTTCTCACAGAATTCAACCAAGATAAAAATTTTGGAGACATATGATTTGATATTTGCTGTAGAGAGCACATTTTCTATTTGCATATGATTCTAGTTTCATGGACGTGCATTCGTGCTTTTGTTTGAAGTGTTCGGATAGTTAAAAGTGAAACAAGATTACTTCAATTTAGTTGGATGGGATATATTATATCAACAATATTGACTGATGTAATGATTGCATAAAGTAAATGTCCAGCTTTATGTGTCGATTGGTTGTTGGTCAAATTCAGATTAAAATATTGTGGCGAGCATCTAAATTTGTTTGGCTGGGCTAGCTTGAAAATCAAACCATAAATTAAAGTCACCTAGCAAGATGATCTTTTTAGGTCTCGCCTACGCAGCGCACATGTGTTGCATAGGAAACAGACCTTTAGTAATCGGCACAGCTTTCCCGTCAAAAACGTGCACGCGTTGCATTGCTTCCAATGGCAACGCGTGCACGTCTGGCGATTCACTTGCGGGAGCCAGCAGCTGGCGCCATATGTTATCAATTATAGTGCCTTGCTGCTCGCTACCGCAAGGGAATCGCGCAGGGCCCCTCCTCTCTGCCGCGCGCACTTGTTTTCTTAATAAACGTTCCATGTCTGTGATAACCCACATGCTTTCTAAGTAAGTTATCTAACTGGTGGATTAATTCTCCCAGGAGCATCTATTTTAAATGGTGGTAGGCTCCGCTTGCAATGCTTTATTGTAGTGCTAGAGATGATACTGCTTCGCCCCAAACACAATAGTGGTAGGTTACTAGCAGTGTTTTCAGTGCGTTTGATGCAGTGCTCTTGCCTAGTTCTCAAAGTACCACAGGTATTAAAATATTGTGATCATATTTGCACACTACATAGTGGCAGAGGGCCTAAATGTAAGACTGTAGAATTTGCAGTGAGATTAGATTAGATTAGTGGTAACTGTGTTTGTCTCGTAAGTGAGTGACCAAAGCTGTGCTCTCAGTGTGTCTTGGGTTGCTGCACTTGGCAGAGTGGTGGCAGAAGATGACGGAGAGAGCAAGCCCACGTTAAACTTACTAGCTGCTGTTACTTACTATGCAGGTCCCTTGCCTATTTAGAATTGGTTAATTAAAAGCTATCAGTCCACCTTTCTGCAATGAAATTCAACTTCACTGTCTGTTTGAAGCCTTGAGTTTTGTGGGAAAAGAATCCGTCAAAGGCATGTCCGAAATCTGCCCTTATGGTGTATAGCAGGCATTTCTGTTAATACTGTTTTACTGTGGCCGCATTTAATTTGGTGCAGACTACAGCCCAGATCTGTAATAATGAACCATCTATAAATTTCCAAAATACCATCTATATTTGGCATGCCTACATGCTTGGGATACCTGTCCTCCTTGGTAAGACTAGATTACATGGTATTTCTGAACGGTTATGAAAATGTTTAGCCAGGCAAGAATGTTTTACCAACCCCAGTGAGTATAGCTGCAATAAACGTGCCTTGATTACAAATGTCTCTAATAGTTTAATTATGATAATTCCTATGATGTATCTGCACACATTATTTGCCATCACTGACTGCAGTCGACAAGGGTATAGTTTTGAAGTGTTGATTTTAGCGCCACTTGCACCACACTGACATCTGGCTAGTTCTGATTCTAACATACAATGTGGTATCTGTACAATTCTGACTGCATGGAAGAGATTTGTATTTCTTTTTAAAGGACTCTTCCCCCACTGTTGCTTTTGTTAGTGACATGCTTCATCATTGAGTCCTCAGGTACAACTAAGTATCTGGGTGTACTAAACTGCAAAAGATTTGAGGGAACTCTTCATGGTAACTTTTGTTTTGGGATCTGTATGATTAAATTGTCTCGGGGTACTCGGACCAAAATCAATTTCAGTTTTATTAGTGATTTAGATAGCTGAAACCCTGGCAAGATTAAAAACAAGCATTGGCACAGCCAATAGGTCTCGCCTTTGGGACCTTATTAGTGTTTAGCCATGCAACAGTTGATGTTGTTGCACCAAGGATATTATGCTGCATAACTAAATACTTATAAGGTCCCAAAAGCGAGACCTATTGGCTATGCCAATGCTTGTTTCAGTTATCATTATACATTTTCTACAATTTGTCCTTGAAAATCCTATGACTTTGTAAGTCTAAACTTCAGACCGCTTCAGCGCTCAGTTTTCAAGACCTATTGTCTCCAATGCATTATATATACAAAGAGTCGAGCCCCTTGTTGGTAAGAGGATGGCTTTGTCTATCTCGCTTCCCTCCTCGTGGTTCAATGACATTCCTCCCTTTTCTTGCGTTTGTCCCACCGAGGAGAACTTTGGTCTCACAATGGGCCGCCCCCGGGATGATGTATCCTTTCCTTGCTGAGATCAGACCTTGCTTTGCAGTGCCTGGGAGAACTCTTCCCCACTTCTCCCCTACAAGCCCTTGTTTTTTTTTTTTTTAAACGCTTTTTTCACATTTATGGAGCCCACAGCACTGTGTTGTTGTTTTTTTACTATTTCAAGTAGGCTGTTGTTGTGTGCATGCACAGGAAGCACCTAAGATGGCTCTGTTTTAATCCTTAAAGAGGTGAAGCTCTTCCACCAAAGAGCAGAGACCTTTTTTGGCTATTTGGGGTAGTTCGTGCTTATGCCTTCATAACTTTTGCTCACATAAAGTATCCATGCCAAATATGGGTCCTTTTTTCCAAACATCCTGGGGTTTGTAAGGGTACTCAGGGTTTGTGCATTCACATGGTGGGACTGGGAAAATAGTCAAAATATAGCAAAAGTTTGGGTTGTTTAGAAAAAAAGTGCTGCATAAAAAACTCTCTGTTTTTCCATGTATATGACCTCAATGAAAGGTTTGCTGTGCTATAATCACCATCTTCCCAGCATTCAGGAACAAGCAGAGCTGAATCAAACAACATTTTTTAACCAAAGGTTTGATATATGTATATGAGGTACACCATTTTATTCCTACTTTTTGTGCTTTAAACCTACTTCCAGTTTGTAGTGAAAATAGGTACGAACCCCCTGAGTGACCCCAGAAAGCTATACATTTCTGAAAATTATACAAAATTCATCAACAGGTCATTTGTTTAGAACCCCCAAGGTATCCACAAAGAAACTAACTTTTGAAATAAAAACTATTGAAATTGAGTAAGAAAAATGTAATCTGTTACTTTTCCATCTGTAACTTCATGACATGATGGCAGATTTACAAAAGCAATATACTGTTACATTCGCTAGACCCTTCTGGTTGCGGGGATATATAGGGTTTGTAGAATCTCCAAGAATCATAAGTACCCAGAACCAACAACTGAACTGCACCTTACAAAGGTTTTTCATTTTATTCCGAGTATAGAGCCATTCATTTTGTAAATTATAAAGAAGGAAAAATAGATATGATGGAAGCCTATGTATTTCTGAAATGGACACCAGATCTTGAATTTAGAAGCAGTAGTTATTTGCACATTTCTGAATTTATGGATACCCATACTTGCATGTGATTCAGATGGCATTTTGCTAAATGTCTTCTTTCTTGCACATTGGTTACATTTGGAAGACAAAAGGGCTGAGAAATCCAATTTGGTTATAACAGATATTCTACTAATCTGTATTTCCACAGGTCTCCCAAACGAGTGATTTTGTTCCTCTCGGTTTGTTGAGTTAAAACAGTCATTGTGTTGCCCATATGTATCAGCACTGTCTGTCCCCTTACACATGCTTGGAAGGCTTTCAGTGCTAGGAAGACTCGGAAGTTTATGTGTTTCACTGCGCCTACTGGACTCATGCCCTCTGACCTCCAGGTTGTCCATGTGCACTCCCCAGAGCTTGTGGGATGCGTCCATTTTTATTGTCACTTTGGACGCTGGCAAGTTGAAGGGTCTCCCTATTCCCACATTCACTACGTTCTACCTCCTTTTGAACTTTTGCAGTGACAACCAGAAAATCCTCCTAGTTACCTATGGCTTGTGACCATTTGTTGCAGAACCTTTGCTGTATGGGTTTCATATGCAGTCTTACCTGCAGTATGAGGGGGATGTCTGATGCCATCGTGCCCATTACTTAATAATTTCAAGACAATCCTTACTGTTGAAGATTGACCCTACTGGTAGAGATGAGCTTGCTCAGTTACCGCTTTAGCCCTTTCGGGGACTGGGGATGCTGTCCTCTACTTCAGTGTTGCCATCGGGAATACTTTCACCAGTTCTAGGTGCAGCAACAATCTCTCATAGTTTATGGTAAAACCAAGCTGTTGTAAAGTAGCAATGACAATTTGTATCTTGTTGGCACCTTTGCCTTCACCAGCCACTTGTCCAGCTATAGGTAGACATGTACACCCCTGTTTTCTCAAGTGTGCAGCTACTGCTGCTAGGCATTTTGTGAACACCCTTACTGCTGATTTTATGCCTAAATAGAGCACTCTGAATTGGTAGTGTACATTGTCTAAGACAAATATGAGGTACCGTTTGTATCTTTAATTTATTGGTATGTGTAGGTAGACATACTTTAGGTCTAGGGTGGCCGTGTAATCTCCCTTCCTTAGGAAAGGGATTAGTTCTTGTAGAGTTGTCATCTTTAAGTGTTGTGATCGTATGTTCATATAGGTATCTAAAGTCTAGTACTGGTCCGAGTGTTAAGTCATGTTTTGGTTCTAGGAAGTATACATAGAGTAAATAAATCTTCCAGTCTCCCTTGGGTGGGCTCTTTCTATGGCTCATTTTTTAATAAGTTCTTTGACCTCCTGACACAATTGCACGAGTTCTTGTTCCCTTAATGGTCTTTTAGGGGGAGGGGGAGCCGAGTGGCAGTGTCTTAGTGAGATCTATGCAGGAACCGTGTTTTACTATGTTTAAAATCCAGTTGTCTGAGTGATTTGACCTCCACTTTCTTGATGAATCTTTCTCCTCGCCTTCCCCAACTGGTTTGGTGTGGCAGGGTTGTGACATAAGTCAATTTTTGCCTCTCCCTCCCTTCTTCTTGCGGGCTGGCCTGCACCTCTTCTCGATTTTGTGCAGAAAGGATTTCTCACCTTATGTTGCAACTGTTGTTGGGTGGGCTGGTGCGCGGTTGTTTGGGCGATGTCTTGCTGCTGTGAGGCTGGGGACAACCCTCCCATGCCAGCAGGCCTCCTGTTGCTCATTCCTCCTGTGAGAAACTGGGTTGTGGGTTGACTTGGGGGTGTGAGCCCTGGTCAAGCAACAGCCACAATTCCCTTTCAGGGTGAACCACAAAAAGTCACTACCTTCGAGGCAATGTGTAAAGTATTTATGCAGCACACAAACAATACTAAGGTGAAAACACAACACAAGAAAAATCCCAAAACAATTTAGAAAAAGAGTAAATTCTAATACATTATTTGACACCAGAACAACAAATATCCAATCAATAAAACCGGAATAATTAATTTTCAAAGTTTTTTGTTGAATCTAGTGCCTAAAAGATCAAAGCGCCTGTTAGACCTGGCATCTTTTGGCGTGGCTCCCAAGTCTTTTGGCTTCTGACCTCCTCTTTTTAACTGTGTGCTGAACTTCGTTTTTGCTGGTGTTAGGACTCTGGGCACTTAACCACTGCTCACCAGTGCCAAAGTACATGTGCTGGTTGTGTAATGGAACAACACATGCTTCAACAACGCATGCCTGAATCACGCGGTCTTACCCATGACCGCATCTTTACCACACAATTTCATGGTAAAGAATTGATTAGTAAAGGGACATGTGTGGTAAAGATCACACTACTGCACCTCGGTCCGGAGCTCTTAAATTCGACCCTCCTCCAGTCTATTCTACCCACCCTAGCCTTATAATCGACCCCAACCCCCTAGCCCCAAAAAACAACTCTGACCCTAGCGCCCCTTCCCAAACCCTAACACCAGCCCCCACCCCCTAAAACCTACCTCCACCTTCCCCCAGCCCAACTGTCCCCTCGGCCTGAAAACTGCCCCATACCTGTCCCCTGCCCGGAGCCCTAAATCCCAGCCCCTTAAAAACTACTCTGACCCCAACCCCCCTCCAAGAGCCCTCAAAACAGACCCATCCCCTTAAACTTACCCCCACCTCCCCCTGCCCAACTGCCCCCTTGGCATGAAAACTGCCCTGAGCCCTATAACTCTAGACCCCCCCAGCCCTGAAAACAACCCCCAACCCATACAAACAACCCCACCGCGTCCCGTTCTCTCCCGAACCTTCCTCTTCCTACTTCAGCCAGTTAGCCAGCAACTAGACCACACACATGCGTGGTTAAGGCATATACGTGGTTACGCTTGCAATATCGGAACACGCATGGCTGTGGTGTTCCGTCTGATTCCCACATGTGCTCTAGGTCTAAAATGTATTGGCATTTGGTTTCTCCAGGATTGGCATATTTGATTTACTAATACGTCTATAGTACAGTGTACTGTGTGTGCCCAGGACCTGTAAATCTAATGCTACTAGTGGGCCTGCAGCACTAATTGTGCCACCCACGAGTAGACCTTCAAACATGTCTCAGGCCTGCCATTGTAGAACCAGTATGTGCAGTTTTATACTGCTGTGTTGACCTGGAATGTTCACCTACTTGCCAGGCCCAAACATGCCCTTTTATTACATACACACCTAAGGTAGGCCCTAGGTAGCCCCAGGGGCCGGGTGCATTGTATTTGGAAAGTAGGACATGTGGTTTTAAGTGTTATATGTTCTGGTAGTAAAAAACTGCTAGTTTTGTTTTTCTCTACAGCCAAGGCCTATCTCTCCCATAGGTTAGCATTGGAATTGCCGTGCACCCTTTTCAGGTGTATCTTCCAATTGGGTACAGATATAAATTGGAGTTAGAGGTCTCTGGACTCACAATTAAAAAACGCATCTTTTAGTGATTTTTTAAAATTAAATTGCAGGACTGATAATGCCACTTTATAAAGTTGTATTTTCCTTACTTTAAACCATTCTCTCTCTCTGCCTATCCCTAGAATACACATTTGGGTCAGGGTGACAGCTGGGCTTTGTGAATGGACTCTAGACAGTCATACACAAAGGGAGTGGATGTGTGCCCTCCATATAGTGATTTCCCATCACAAGGCAGATGGGTCTTCCTGAGCTAGAGTGGTGGGAGGAGTTGGCACTTGCACCTGAATACGGCTGTACCTGTCCCCACACAAAGAGCTGCCTAACCCCCCCCCCCCCACCAGCCCTGCCTCCCCCCGGCAGCCCTCCCCCCCTCCAGCCTGCAGTGGGGCTGGAGTCAGGCTCAGTAAGTGCAGGGTCTTGTGCACTACAAAGACCTTTCTTTGAAGTCTCCCTACTTGAAAGGCTAAAATGGGTTTAAGTACTGGACCTCTGACACCATATACTCAGAACACTTCTGGACTGAGGACATTCTGCCAAGAAGAAGAGCTGTTGTACTGCCAGGAGAGACTGCTGCATTGCTGCTTGCTTTGCTGTGTGGCCTGACGTCTGCTGCTTCTTGCCTGTGAGTGTGAAGACTGGACTTTGTTCTCTGTATCATGCTTTCCAAAGTTTCTCCAAGGGCTTGAACTGAACTTGCCTCCTGTTGGAGGTCTGAAGGCCATCAAAGACTACACATGAATCTTGCTTCCCCGACCTGGGCTCCTCTGCTGTGAGTCCTGACTTGTCAAGTGGTGCCAAACCCAGTCCTGGGCCCTAGGTGGTGATTCTGGTGCTGTAACCAAGAAATCGATGCATCGCCTCCAAGCGTCACATCAGAACCAGCACATTTCTGCAAAATCGGTGCATCGCCGCTGCCAGCACCAAAGCCGTGGTCTGTGCTCGCTGAGTGCATGACGCAATGACTGACTTACAATGCAAGGCCCGGCTTTGCCGCAGTGCTTCCAACTACTGCTGATGCGTGAGTTTCGAGCAAAGCTTCACCGAAGACCATGATGCGCCGCTCTGATGCAGCACCAGTGGCCTGGTCATTTGACGTAGACACCATGGAAGACATGCACCCCGCTGTGACACCAACGCATCATGTACATGTTCAGGACCCAAGGTCTTCTACCTGCAACCAACGCATCCCCTCCTCTGCGCCTCACATCATACCTGGGTGTTAGGGACTCAACGACCCTGCACCGCCGCCAGGAACGGATAAATCACTTTGCAACAGTGACGTCTCACCTCCTTTGTGCAAAGCATCGTCCCAGAGCATCAACATGCCAGCGGCCTGCATAGCAGTACGGAACCGACGCATCACATGCCTTTGCAACACGTCACCTCCTCTGCGCATCAGTCTTTGACTTTTGACACATCCACAGTACTGTACTGGGGTCCGCGTGACTCCTGTAGCCCCTCCACTCCATCGTGGTTAGAGTGAACTTGTCCTGGTCAAGCACGACTGAATAGCCCCAGTTGGAGCCATTATTTTCTAAGCACTATGTTTTGACTTAATCTTTTAAAATTCATATCTTGACCTGTGTATGTTGGATTTTTGTTTTCATTTTGGTCTTGTTTCACTCAGATAAATAGCAGCTATTTTTCTAAACTGGTGTGGAATACTTCTGTTGTTTTTTCACTGCGCTACTGTGTGTGTGCGCACAATTACTTTACACATTGCCTCTTTAGTTTCGCTGGACTGCTCTGGGCCAAGCTACAAGAGGGTGAGCACAGGTAAACTTAGTGTGTACTACCCTAACCCTGACTAGAATGTGGGTCCCTACTTGGACAGGGTGCAAACCACTGCCAACCAGAGACCCCATTTCTAGCAGTGCCAACCGAGGACTTCTAGTCACATGCGACTGGGACAAAGTCGACATTAAGGCTAACCGCAATGGAGTGCAGTTTGGATGCAAAAAGGGATTTGGCCCGGTCAGAGCCTAGTGTCTGAGAAGGTAGAAGTTCAACAGGGCAAGGCTGCAGGAGTGTCCAAGGCGGAAACATCATCGTTGGATGGCCGTGGAGCAATACCGTGATTAAGATTTTGACCTTCGGACTTAGTCACTGAAATGGAAGTCAAAAATCTCCAGCGGGACGAGGTGCAAGATGCAGCCGGAGACAGTTCCACGAGGTCAAATACCCCTTTGGCGAACGCCAGCTGAAAAGGATTTGCTCTTGCGGAGAAGAATGTAGTGGGAAAAGCCGGGAAGTCCATTCAACTGGCGATGCACTTCGGGCGGATAGGCGAGCAGGTTGGACCTGGTCTTCACCAGGTTCTCAGTACACTTTTTGGCCAAATTTTGTCCAAGTCCTCAGTTGTGGAAATTGACCATCTGGTACCTTTAGCACCACAACCAAGGATCCAGGACTGGTGGGACACCTCTGGGTAGTTCAGGACTAACTAAAGCTGAGGCCAGGTGCTGGTTCAAGATGGTGGGAGCCTTTTATGTCCCTGTGGCTCTGAACAGGAGGCAAGCAAACTAGCTCTTCGCGTCACTTCCGGTAGTCTTGGGTGCAGGTGAAGATGCAGGGTTCAAAAGCAGGAAGCACAAATGATGGACGGAATGCAATTTTTTTTTTATCACTACGCCACCCCCAGTTTGGACACAGCCTTATGCAAATCAGTCTTGACCCCGCTTCCCATGGGAATAGTCCAGCCCAAACTTCTAGGCAAAAAGGTTGGGGGTGGACTTGTGATGGCGGTTGGGACAAAATTGAAATGGGGTGTTTTCCACGACACTACATTCTCCGACCAAATGGTACTCACCGGCAGGTCCCCAATCAGGGGTTGGGAAGGCTTCCCTTCTCTGGCCTTCGAGTGCTATTCTTCCTGGTGGGGATCGTTGTTTCTCGGTGAGAAAAAATCTCGATGTTAGAGCTCCTCCACCATGCTTTCAGACATAACAGCAGAAAAAAGAATATGAAGATGGTGCCCACTCACAGGAAATTTCAGGGCGCACGTCAGACATCACACAGGAGATGGACTTACCACCAAATGGTGGTCAATGACACCCACGGGGGAAAAAAAGAGAAGACAAGACTCTATTCCGGACCCAACCACAAGAGGGCAGAATGGATGCACAGCATGCGAGTCCAGCAAAGGATTCATGCTACAAAAATGAAAGTTATGTTCATTTGGACTGAAATGGTGGAAGTTGAGCTGCAAAGCAATGTTGTTCAAAACGGATAAGACTGAGAGGAGAATGGCAAAGTCGAGGTGAGAGCAGTTCCTCACGGGAGGCCTGGTATCCCGAAAGTGATACTGAGGTACTTAAAATGAATACCATGACACCTGTGATAAGTTTCAGAAACTACGCATGTTTGGTATTGCCAGACTCAGTATAGCATTATGTTAGTGTGTTCAGGAATTCAAATGTCTGGAAAACTCAAAGGTTTGAGCAATTTTATTAAAAATCCTTGCATTTCCATTTATATCTTCAAGTGCAGATATTGATGCTGGAATTTGATCAAGAAGTTTGTCTGGAATGCACTAGAAGTTAAATATAAATGGGTTTGAACTAACATCATACAAACACCTTTGGATCAAAAGGAATATTTCCTTAGCAATATTTGCAATTCATTTTATGGTCACTGATGTCGACTCGCTTGCCTATAGTGCCCAGTTTGTTATGTTTTCCGTTATGCTCTCACCTTTTTGCACGCACATCAGACCGTTTTCCATATTCTGGTTCCCTCTCTGTCCACAATGCTATGAATGGGTTTCCTAGTTGTGCTGCCATTACTTCTCTAGCTTGCTTTATACCCTTTGTTTGCCTTGCATTATTGACACCACTCTATGAATCAGCTCATTGAAGGGCTTCCTGCGTGTCTAGGCAATTCTATTAGAGATATAAAAAGATGTACAAGTGGTACAATCAAAAAGTTATATTAAATAATGCTATGTCGTCTAAAAAGGAATGAAGCAATTGGTCCCTTATTCTTTAATTAGAAAAATATTTATCTGTACCATTCTTTATTCAGTAAGCATCAAACAAAACAATGAAAAGAAGCAATGGTAAAGGCAAGAGGTTTGGTCTTGGCAAGCTGATGCAATGGTTATGTATTTTTTTTTTAAGCCTGTCTTCAGCCAAGACATTTTGATTTTAGTAAACATAAAACACAAGTAACTTTCTTGTGTAACGATATATCTGAAAGAGACATTAGTTAGTGATAGATTCCGTACCTTAGAATATACCAGGCGTCAGACTGGATCCGGAACGTTTTCGTCAGCAGTACCCCTGCGCGTTGGTAGGCGTCGTTGTGCGGCTCCGCGTACGTCGCTGGCGTCGTAGCCGCCGAGATGACGTTGTCGGAGCTACTTAGATGCGCTCACACGCGCTGTTAGTTCTGTACACAACTTTTCCGCGCTAGGAGCACAGAGCCATGCCAAAGACCGACTACTGGTGCAATAGAACTAGGGCCCTAAAAGGGATGACCTGAACCCTAGAGAACAGTTCGCAGAACAGGGAGGATGGGTGGGCGGTAAGGAATCTATCACTAAATAATGTCTCTTACAAATACATCGTTACACAAGTAACTTGTGCATCTGAAAGAGACACGTTAGTGATAGATTCCTTACCTTAGAATACATACCCAAGCAATACCAACCCCGGTGGTGGGTCTGCAAAGTGAGATAACACCAAAAGTCACGGAGAACCGAACGGCAAAAGAAGCTGTCTCTCCGGACCAGACTGTCAAGGCTATAGTGCTTTGTGAAAGTATACAACGAGGCCCAAGTGGCTGCCTGACAGATGTCTTGCAGGGGTACACCGCGTCCCAATGCTGTAGTAGCTGCTGTCGCCCTGGTAGAATGGGCGCGCAACCCAACCGGAGGTTCCTTTTTAGCCAGAGAGTAACAGGCTTTAATGCACAAGACAACCCATCCGGAGACAGTTCGCTTGTGCACAGCCCGGCCTTTCTTGGCGCCCACGTAGCCAACAAAGAGCTGGTCATCCAACCGGAACCGTTGCGTGCAGTTGAGATAGAACGAAAGCGCACGTTTTGGGTCCAGACGGTGGAGCCTCTCCTCTTCTCTTGAAGGGTGCGGAGGCGGAAAGAAAGTGGGCAGTGACAGTTTGCCCGAGATGAAAGGCAGAGACTACTTTTGGTACAAAGGAGGGACGCGGTCGAAGCACAACCAGGAAAGGAGGTTTACAGGAAAGAGCCTGGAGCTCATTCACGCGCCGAGCGGTGGTGATGGCCACCAGGAAGACAGTTTTCAAAGTTAATAACCGCAAAGGACAGTTATGAAGAGGCGCAAAGGGAGCGCACATCAAGTATGTGAGAACCAGGTTCAAGTCACATTGTGGCATCACAAAAGAAATAGGAGGGAAAAGGTGAGTAAGGCCTTTGAGAAATCTATTGACAACAGGGGACTTGAAAAGAGAGGGCTGATCAGGCAGCCTAAGAAAGGCTGAAAGAGCAGAAAGGTAGCCCTTGATAGTGCCCAGAGCAGAGCCCTGCTGGGCCAAAGAGAAAAGGAACAATAGGACCTCAGAAAGAGGGGCAGAAAGAGGATCTACAGCTTTCGCCGTGCATCATGTCACACATTTTTTCCACCGACAGGCGTATATCGTTTTAGTGGAGGGACGCCTGGCTGCCAGAATCACATTACAGACTTCAGGAGGCAAGTCAAATGGAATCAGCTGTCGCCGCTCAAGCTCCACGCAAGGAGGTGGAGGCTGGACAGGTTCGGGTGGAGGACCGTCCCCTGTTGCTGCAACAGGAGATCCTCCCGAAGAGGCAGTTGGATCGGGGGATCCACGCTCATACTGAGTAGCTCGGGATACCAAAATCTTCGAGCCCAGTCCGGTTCCACAAGAATGACTTAGGCCCGGTCGCGTCTGATCTTCAGCATTCAGCACTCTGGGCAGAAGTGGTATAGGCGGAAAGGCGCACAATAGACCGCAACTCCACTCACGACGAAAAGCGTCACCGAGCGAGTGCCGCCTTGGAAATTACAACGCGCAGAACAGCTGACATTGCGCGATCTCTTCGGTGGCGAATAGATCTAACCAAGGTTCTCCCCATTGCTGAAAGAGACCTTGTGCCACCTCTAAGTGAAGACGCCATTTGTGATCCAACATGCACCTGCGGCTGAGTTCGTCCGCCCTGGCGTTCAGGGTACCTTCCAGGTGTTGATCCAACAAGGAAATGCCTTGACGTCCAGAGAAGTAGAGCCTCCTGACATAGGGTCCACGACACCACCCCGCCCTGCTTGTTGCAGTAACACATGGCGGTGGTGTTGTTTGTGAACACCTGCTCTACTCTCCCCTTGAGAGAGGGAAGGAATGCTTGCAGTCGAAGTAGGATCACCCTGAGCTCCAAAAGGTTGATATGGTGCTTGGACTCCGCCGGAGACAAGAGGCCTCTGATCTCCGCCTCTCCCATGTGGCCGCCCCATCCCTGGAGGGACGCGTCAGTCACTACTGTGTGCTCCGGTTGGGGAAGGGAGAGGGATCTGCCGCTGACCCAACGCTGGTCCGTGAGCCACCATTGCAAGTCCTGTGCAGTGCCCTCTGAGATCTGGATGTAGTCGGACAGGATTCCCCGAAGCTGCGTCCACTGGAACTTCAGGTCCCACTACAGAGCCCGCATATGCCATCTGGCATGATAGATCAGCAGGATGTAGGAGGCCATGAGGCCCAGCAGCCTCAGGGTCTTCCTGACCGAAACCCAGGACCAGGGCCAAAAGATCGGAATAATAGCCCGAATGTCCCGGACTCGCTGTTCGTATCCAGAACTGCTCAGATGAAAAGGAGCTTCTGAGAGGGAGTCAGGTGCGACTTCGGCACATTGATGGAAAACCCCAGCAAACGCAGGAGGTCGGCCGTAGTCTGGAGGTGGGAGACGACTGCCTGGGGCAAGCCCAACTTCAACAGCCAGTCATTGAGATAGGGGAAGAGAAACCCCTGATCTGCGCAGATGAGCTGCGACCACTGCCATCACTTTCGTGAACACCCGAGGGGCGCTGGTAAGGCCGAAAGGGAGCACGGTGCTCTTGGCCCACCGAGAACCGTAGGTAACGCCGATGGGCTGGCAGGATGGGAATATAAAAATAAGCATCCTGCAAGTCCAACGCTACCACCCAGTCTGGGGCAGACAAGACCTGAGCAAGCATGAGCATCTTGAACTTCTCCTTTCGGAGGAAGCAATTGACGTTCCGGAGATCCAAGACAGTATACAGACCTTTGTCCTTCTTTGGAACCAAGAAGTAGTGGGAGTAACAACCACGACCTACTTCTGGCGTCGGAACGCGCTCGATGGCCCCCTTGGCCAAGAGGGCCGCAACTTCCTGCTGGAGAAGTGCCAAGTGATCCCCCGACATGCTGGCGGGGTAGACTCGAAGGGGAGGGAATAGCCCCTTCGGACTATCTGCAGAACCTACCTGTCCGAGTATTGGTGCGCCACTGGGGGAGGTGATGGTGAATCCTGCTGCCCACTGGTGTCTGGTGGGCCTGAAACACCGGACTAGGAAGGTTTTGAGGTAGTGGTGGCAGGGGCGGTGGTGGATTGACCCGCCCGCTGGCCTCGGGACCCACCACGGCAGGCCCCACGACCGCAGCTGAGCTGAGACTGCGCTGGCCAGCGGTTCTGAAAGGAACGCACTTGGGTGCCTCGACCCTGACCTCGAAAGGTTCGAAAAGCAGACCCCGAAGGAGTGCGCGTGGTGGCGAGACCTAAGGACTGGGCCATAGCCCAAGAGTCCTTAAAGCGTTCCAGGGTGCTATCCGCCTTATCAACAAACAGGCGTGTGCCATCAAAGGGCATGTCCAACAAAGTGTTCTGGACATCCCCGGAGAAGCCAAGCTTAACGGCGGAGCTCCACCGTTGTGGAAAGTGCCCTGCCGAGGGAATCGGCCGTGTCAAGTCCACAATAGATAGAGAATTTAGCAGCATCTCTCCCTTTTGTAATGGCCTGGGAGAGCACCACCAGAGCTTCCACAGGGCACTGAGGCAGCACCTGTGCCACAGTGTCCCACACAGAATGTGAATAGCGGCCCAACAGGCACGCAGTATTCACCGCCCGCAACCCGGAACTGGCAGAAGTAAAAATCTTTTTCCCAAACTGCTCCAGTTTCTTAGATTCCTTGTCCGGAGGAGCAGAAGGGAATTCGCTCGGCGAGGCAGAAGCCTGGACAACCAGACTCTGAGACGTCGGGTGTTGTGTGAGAAAGCTGGGGTCGCCGGGCGATGGCGGCACGCCACACCCTTATCCACGAGCCCCTGTGTTGGGTTTGTACCAGGTGGTCAACAGGACATCAGTAAGTGCGTCGTTGAAGGGCAGCAGCGGCTCCGCAGAGGAAGACGCTGGCTGCAAAACCTCAGTCAGGAGATTGGTCTTGATAGGCACAGAAGGGAGCTCGAGGTTAAGAGCCTCAGCCGCCCTACGCAACACCACAGAAAAATTCCCAACCTCCTCCGTAGCCACAGAAGAGGGGGACAGTGTACTAGGATGTGGAGAGAAATCCAGATCCACTGGACCTTCCATATCACCTTCCCATTCTGGCTCATCCTCGCATTGAGCTGCGAGTGGGTCTGCAGACCCCTCCCAGTACTCCCCTTCGTCCACCAGTTGTGGAAGAGGCCGGTAAGGACGAGGTGCCAGGGGAAATGGGAGGAACTCCCCACCAAGAAACGGAACCGGGGGGGGTAATAGACCAATCCCGGTACTGCGCCGTCAGGCGCCGAGGCCAGAGCTAGCAGCGCAGTAGGGTATCGTGCCGGCGTAGCCAGCACAAAGGCGGCGGCACGGGAACAGAACCACCCAACTGGTCCACGGGGCCCTTAGGCGCTCCGGAGGGACCCGATGGGCCACACAAACGGCTCATGGCCGACAGGAAAGCCACTTCGTCTGGAGTCGCGTGCGGGCCTGGAAAGGGCGGGTAAGCCGCAGGCAACAATGGAGGCTTCATCGGAGCCGCGGAGGAGTGACCGCCCCCCCCCCCCCACCACGTCCCATGACCAGTGAGGGGTAGACGAAGAGCGACGTCACTTCGACTTTTTATGGCACCGTGACTTACCTGTCCCCGAGTCCGATGAGCGATGGTGACGGCGCCACGACTGGTCCCTCGACCTCCCATGGGAGCAGGACCTAGACCGGCGTGGAACCGATTGCCGGACCTCCAACAACTTTCGGGAACGCTCCCGCAAAGCTTTTGGCGCCATGGCCCGACAATCAGGGCACGCCTCGGTGTCATGGGTGTGCCCCAAGCAGGAGAGAGACACATTGTGCGGGTCTGCTAGCGACATGTTCTGACGGCAGGCCCTACAGGACTTAAAACCGGGCATCCCTACTGCACCAGGACTTGAGTACTCGACAAAACCAGAGAAACAAGCTCTCAGAAAGCAAATTAAAACATTAACTAGGGGTACCGCTCTCTCTCTCGGATCTGTGCTTGCTGGCACGGAAAAAGAAAGAACTGACGTCAGCGCGCGTGGGCGCGTCTAAGTAGCTCCGACAACGTCATCTCGGCGGCTACGACGCCAGCGACGTACGCGGAGCCGCACAACAACGCCTACCGACGCACAGGGTTACTGCTGACGAAAACTTTCTGGATCCAGTCTGACGCCTGGGGATATTCTAAGGTAAGGAATCTATCACTAACGTGTCTCTTTCAGATCTTATAATATACTTACTTAAAGGGGAAATCAGTCAGCCCTCTCCGTCCTTTGGTCTGTGTTGAGTCATTCACATTTTTCTTCAACTCACTACAGCATGTATGATGGGGCAATGTGTCTGCCCACTTTACCACTGGCAAGTGACAGCATTCTGCTCTTTCACAAGAATCACTTTTGTGCAGTTTTTTTAATATATTATAGCACGAACTTGGCCCAAGGATGTTTGAGCACTTCAAATGAACACCAATTTACATTACACAAGGTCAAATTATTCTCTTTGTTAAGGTACAGGGAAATTAATGGATTTTCCCAGAATCAGAAGATGCAGAGTAAAGGAAGGGCTAAAACCTGGTTCCCAGTCCCAAAGTCAACATCTTCACTGAACAAGAAGTGCTTGATTTAAGAGTTTGGAGAAGAGGGTACTCAGAGTACCTTATCAGCTAAACTGAAGGTCTACCCAACTCGTTTAGAGTCGAGCAGACCATCAGTATGTTGATGGCAGAGACTACCCAGTCTCCAAAGCCAAAAAACACCTACAACGGCCCGACAGAGTAAGGGCTGTCGGAGGTTTTGCCATTTGTCCACCCGTCCTCTTTAGAGTGAGCAATCAAATGGTAAAATTTCACTGTCCATCATGTCAGGTTGACCGACAGGTAAGGGGCAGTGAAAACTGCTAAATGACCACCACACCATAAATAAAAATCAGATGGCTGTTTTTTTCTTACCCAAAACAAAAATTCCCCTCTGGGATTTTGTTTTGAAAATAAAAACAAAAAAAGCTTGCCGTACAGCTCAATCATGTTGACAGAACAGTGTCTCAAATTCAATGCCGTGACGGCGGTTCCTGTAAAAGAGAGGTCTGCAAGGCTGCTGGCATCTCTAAATTTGACAGAGTACCCTTGGCATGGTGATGATGAAGTACTCCACCATGCTGACAGTATATGCTCTGTCGCCAGTCTGTATATGAGGCCCAAAGTAGTTCCCTCAGTGCCATCGACTACTATGGAAATGTGTGCTTTTTAGGACCCAAACCATATTTGTGATTCTCTCCCTCCTCCCCCCCCCCCCCCCCCGCCCCAATACTGGCGAGGGTATGTCTACTTCCCCAATAATAACATGCTACACATCCATGGCAAAACAAGCATTGCCAAAGCCAAAAGGATGGCAGCCAAAGCCAGACCTACTGGCTTTGCCAATGCTTGTTTTTGTTGGAAGTATATGTCACAAAAATACAAAAGGCTGTGGTTAAAACTGTGCTCGCAATATACATTTTAAGTTTAAAAAAAAAATCTCAATTTTAATCGGTCAGTAGAAAACAAGTTACTTACCTGTAACTTTGGTTCCCCAGTATTGGTAACTTTCATAGATTCTCATGCTTTGTATCATTCCCCGTCGTCGGAATGGGAGCCTCGGTAAACAAAAAAAAAATATATATATATATATATATATATATATATCATAACCATAGAAAGAAAAGAGAAAAATAGGCCTAGGCCTCATCTCCTTTTGTAGTATATCACCCTCTTTGTGCAAAAGAGCCCAAACTTTTGCCAGGACCAATCAGCACAGCCTCACCCTCTGGAACCTTCCTGAGAGAGCTCAGAGCCTCAGATTTTCGTAGCCGTTGTGCCAACAGCCACTACCTCAGTAAACCGGCAGAGCTTTCCCAGGGGAGGTGGGTGGGCGCATGAGAATCTATGAAAGTTACCAATACTGGGGAACCAAAGTTACAGGTAAGTAACTTGTTTTCTTACCCCAGTATTGGAACTTTCATAGATTCTCATGCTTTGTATCAGAATAGTAAGCAGTACATCGGAAAAAAGCACATTTGGAAGACACATGGCGTTACCCAACCACCTCAGTGTACATGAAAAAACAATCATTACTGAAACCAGATGTGCTTACCAGGATGGCGGGATTGTAGGGAAAGCTCACCTCTCATTGAAATAGATTCCGGAGGACTGCTTGACCAACAGCAGCTTCATCTCGTCCCACCGATTCCAGGCAGTAGTGCTTCGTGAAGGTGTGTACACTGCTTCACGTTGCTGCCCTGCAAATGTCCTTGATCACCACTCCAGCAAAGAGAGCCACTGAAGACGCCATCGCTCTCGTAGAATAAGCCCGGGCCCTTTTATCCAAAGGTTTGCCCGCAGCCTGATGACAGTATTGAATTGCACTGGAGATCCAGCGGGAAATGCCACTCTTGGCGAGCGGCAACCCCTTCCGTGGTGCACTGTAGGCAATAAATAGCTGAGTAGACTTTCTGAACGAGCGTGTGCGCTCAAGATAGAATTTCAGACATCTCTGGACATCCAAAGAATGCAATGTTCGTTCCGCCTGGGGGGAAGGACGCGGAAAAAAGGAGTTCAAAATTAAGGGTTCATTCAGATGAAACTCCGAAGGCACCTTCGGGATGAATTTTGGGTTGGTTCTCAAAATCAGCACATCCCTCTTGAACTGCAGAAAAGGCTCCACTATAGAGAGAGCCTGGAGTTCACTAACCCTCCTAGCCGAAGTTAATGCCAAGAGAAGGGCTAGTTTCCACGACAGGAACTTCAAGTCCGCCCTGTGAATTGGCTCAAAGGGCGCTTTCATCAGTTGAGCCAGTACTAGGTTAAGCTGCCAGATAGGAGGGGGTGGTCGGACCGGAGGATACATCCGAAATAATCCCTTAAGGAACTGCTTAACAATCCTTGCGGACCATAGAGATGGCCCCGATGTCTTCCGTCGAAAACGGGATATGGCAGCCAGATGTACCTTGACCGAAGAGTGCGCCAGACCTGATTTAGCCAGAGACAGGATGTAAGGCAAAACCTGATGTGGCCGGGACTTATAAGGATGGAGTTTATTCCTGTTGCACCATAGACAAAATCACTTCCATTTTGCCCTATATGTCTTATTAGTGCTTGGCGCCCGCGAGCACTACTACCTGGCCGCACAATTACAATGGGTGGCCCGCTGGCTAGCTGATAGGGGCAGGGACGACACGGCCTCGGGGTTGGCGCCTTACTCACTGGAGCGAATAACCAGGTCCTTCCATCCTCTCCACAGGGTCGCGCGCCCGCTACCACTCCTTCTGGAAGTGGCGCATAGGTGTTTCCGGAGGGCCTTGTTCCTCACGCGTACTATTGTCCCGTATGCGCCGGCAATACCGCTGGAGGGCTCCCCTGGCGGAGGAGGGGTGCTCACGGCCCCTGTGCTGGCGGATTGGTGGGGAGCTGATGTGCGCACGTTGGGAGATCTGTACCGGGAGGGCGAGCTCATACCGTACGAGACCCTGGTATCGGAGGACGGGCTCCCGCCCGGTGGGTTCCTGACGCATCGCTCGCTGATAGCGAGCATGACCGCCCAATGGGGGGATATGGCCTCGGAACCCACCCTGCATCTGACCATGCAATACTTGCATGTCATGGGAAGGGGAGGGCACTCGATCCGCTGGTTTGCAGCTTCGCTGAGGGAGCTGTCGGCCATTAGCCTGGACCGCCTCCGCGCTAAGTGGGATCTGGACCTGGGAAGACCGCTGGAGGACAGGGAGTGGGAAAGGATACTCAAGGGCCCGGTGCGTATACCCCGAAACTTGCGGTTCCGCCAAATTCAGTTATTTATTGTGCACAGAGCTTACCTCACGCCGGAGTTAATTAACCGGTATTTCCACCGTACTGACGCAGTGTGCCCTAGATGCAGTGAGCCGGGGGCAGGTTTCCTGCATATGTTGTGGAGCTGTTCACGGTTGGGCGTCTACTGGAGAGCGGTCAGTGGGCTGCTGCTAGAGAGTGTGGGCCGCAACATCCCATTCGACTGGCCCGAACACATATTGCACCACTTTAAACGATCGCGTAAGGATAAGGTGACGTCTCGATTCCTAGACCTGGGGCTAGTGGTAGCGGCACGCCTCATTACGAAGCGGTGGAAAGCACATGAACCGCCGCGCGTGCAGGCTTGGAGTGCCTCATTTCAGGCATGGGCCGGGGCAGAGGGGACCGCCATCCAGAGGGAGGAAACACTGGGCCTGCGGAGGGAACGCATGGCAGATCGCTGGAGGCAGCTGTTGGGGAAGCTCAGACGCCTAGGCGCGGAGGGTTGCGCGGGGTCACAGGAGGTGGCCGACGGAGCTGGCGTGGGCGGGGGTGGATCGGGGGATGCCCCTCTGTCGAGATGATAGGACCCTGCCTGCTTTCTCCCTTAGCGCCGCGACACCCACACTTGCATAGCGACGTTCACAGCCGAGGCACACACATGGGGGATCCTCGGGGGGGTGTGGAGGGGCGGGGGGTTACTGACAGCTGGGGGGGTATTGAGCCTGTATGTACAGTCTATGCTGCCATTGTTAAGGTTTTGTTATGTATAATCTTTGGGACTTGCGGGTATTTTGCCTGTTCCTCACTACCTGAATGGGGCGGGAGGCACCCGCGCACAGACACGGAGCCTAGCCGGGGTACGGTTACTACCGTTACTTCCGATGTGACTGCACCGGGACTGCACCGGGACTGTCAAAGAGACTGTAGCTGGCTCCGCTGCGGACAGTGACCACAAATTAGTCTGAATGCATGTCATGAAGTAGTAGTTATTGATCCTGATGCGGGATGATCCCCCACATATGTTTACAACTTTCTGCTTACCTATTGTGTCAAATGCCAAGGAATGTTCTTGTTTAAAACAATAAAAAATAGATTTAAAAAAAAAAAAAAATTAGTGCTTGGCGCCCGCGCCCGAGATAAAACATCCCTGCACTCCCTGGAGAGATTCAGATGACGGAATTCTCTGTGTTCAGGAGCCACGCTGTCAAGTGAAGTGACTTCGGATCCGGATGGAGCACTTGCCCCTGATCTCGCGACAACAGAGATGGAATCAGTGGCAAGCGAATCGGGCGATCCTGCCGCGCCCATACTGGAGCAATGAGAATCATCTTGCATGGTTCCGCCCTGACCTTCCTGAGAACTCGAGGAATGAGGGGAATGGGAGGAAAGGCGTAGCAAAATGCGCCGAACCAAGCAATCGAAAGGGCATTCCCCAGAGACCCTTGATGGGGAACCTTGCTTGCGTAAAACCGGCACTTGGCGTTCTCCGAGGACGCAAAGAGGTCTATGGTCGGACTACCCCATCTCTTGAATACTGCCTCCAGCGTGGCTTGATGTAACTCCCACTCGTGAGTCACTTCCGTCTGTCGACTTAGAGCATCCGCTGTGATGTTGAGACACCCTGCTAGGTGCTCGGCTTGCAGAGTGATCTTGTGAGAGATCGCAAAATCCCAGATCGTCTGAGCTTCCTTGGACAGAGTCCGCGACCTTGTTCCCCCCTGCTTGTTGATATAGTGCATGGCCGTCGTGTTGTCTGTCCGGACCAGCACTGCACGATTCTTAAGTCTGGGAAGGAACGCCAGCAAGGCTAAGTGAATGGCCCTCAGCTCCAAGAGATTGATGTGGCGTAGTCTGTCTGCTGGACTCCAGTGACCGCTGACCTGAAGCTCCTGGAGAACAGCTCCCCATCCTTCTAAGGAAGCATCTGTGGTCACCACCATAGGAGAAGGAGGGATCTGAAACGTTAATCCTCCTGCGATGTTCTCCTTCACCAGCCACCATTCGCAGGCTTTGCGCATAGCAGGTGTTATCCACACCTTGTCGTTGAACGACCCTTCTGCCTGGCGCCATTGTTTGTCCAACTCCTCCTGCAGAGGACGCATATGAAGCCTGCAATGCGGTATTAAAGGTATGCAGGATGAGATCGATCCGAGTAAGGACTTGTACCGTCGAACCGATACATATCTCCTGTGCAGCATTTGACGAGCGGAGGCGGTCAGTTTGCCTTGACGCTCCTCCGATGGACAAGCCGTGCATAGGTCCGTGTCCAGAATAGCCCCAAGGAACTTTCGTGACCTGGAGGGTATCAGCACCGACTTGGACCTGTTGAGCTGAAGACCCAAATGGGCGAACAACCGTATGCAAGTTGACACGGCCCGAGACGTTGCCTTGAACGTCGGAGCCTTGACGAGCCAGTCGTCCAAGTATGGGAACACTTCCAAGGACTGCTTTCTTAGAAAAGCAGCGACTGGTGCCAGCATCTTTGTGAATATTCGAGGTGCCGACCGAAGGCCAAACGGAAGCACCTTGAACTGGAAATGGCTCTTGCCTACTGTGAAGCGTAGATATTGCCTGTGAGCTGGGTGGATCGGAACGTGGAAGTATGCATCCTCCAAATCCAGGGACGCCAAAAAATCTCCCGGATTCAGTAGTCGTAGAATATCTTGGAGAGTGACCATCCTGAAAGAGAGTTTGATGAGATAGGTGTTGAGCTCCCTTAGGTCTAGTATAGGACGCCATGCATCTTCCGTCTTCCGAACCAGGAAGAACCTGGAATAAAACCCGTTGCCCCTCTGCGAAAGAGGTACGGGCTCTATCGCCCCCTTGATGAAAAGTTGGTGGGCTTCGAGATGCAACAGTCGGAGATGTTTTGATGGACGGGCGTCCGGAGCTCTTGTTGGAGGAAGATCTTGGAACTCCAACGTATGGCCACTCTGAACAATATTTAAGACCCACCGGTCCGATGTTAAAAGAACCCAGCTGTCCAGACAAAAAGATCCTGCCCCCAACCGGTGTTCTTGGTAGGGGAGGAACAGTAGCCAGAGCCAGGAGGCCGCTATTGCCTCTTGGCGTTGTCTCGTCCCTGACGATTCTGACGTCCTCTCTGGGACTGACGAGAGAAAGACGCCAAATGACCTTGGCGTTGACTGGAGTATTGACCTTTATAGCACTGTCCTGATTGTGTGGAATATTGACGTTGGTTTCCTCTGTAATTAGAAAACCCCCGACCACGTGCTCCTCTGAATGGCACCTTGCGATGGTTCAAAGACCCCAAGGACTTAGCTGTGTCCGTGTCCTTCTTTATGCTTTGGAGGGCGTCATCCACATGCTTACCAAAAAGCATCTCACCGTCAAAGGGAGGGTCCAAGATCTTATTCTGGACCTCCTGGCGAAACCAGGTCGCCTTCAACCAGCCTTGACGGCGCAAGACCGCTGACCCTGCCAAAGCCCTGAAAGCAGTAGAGGCTATGTCCATCGCACAGTCAATGACTTCCGAAGAGCATCTTTCCCCTTCCATCAGAACCTGCTTGGCTTCCTCCTGACTCGACTCTGGTAGCTGGTCCATAAACGGCTCCATGTCGCACCATATCTGGCGGTCGTACCTGCCTAGAATAGCCAGAGAATTAGCCGCACGCACCAACAAGCTGGCCATGGTGGAGAATCTTTTTCCCACATTGTCCAGCCTCCTGCCTTCTTTATCCGGAGGCGTTGTTAAAGGAGTGGACGGATTCTTTGACTTGCTCTGTGCGGCCTGAGATATTACGGAATCCGGCTTAGGTTGTCCTAGGAGACATGCAGGACTGCCCTCAGGTGCCTTGTATTTCTTCTCCAGCCGGGGAAGAACCGGGATGACCGTCGCAGGATTCTGCATCGTTTTAATTCCCTCATCCCAGACATGTTCTATGATGGGAATTGATGTGACCGACTTCCTATATTGTGCTTTAAAGTCATAAAGGAAACAGTCGGACTGCTCCACTGTAAGGGGCAGACCAAACCTCTTGGCTGCCCGTTCCATCAAATTATGGAAACCACCAATATCTGCTGGAGGCGATATATTTGTCTCCCGGCCCACAGCATCCGGATCCTGCATACCAGTGTCATCAGGGTCCCCATCCGGATCCCCTGGATCAGTAAGGGGGATCACATGCACCTCATCGTCCTCCTCTGTATCCAAATCTTGTGTGTCCTGATTGGCAGGTTCCGAATATGAAGGCTGAGGAACCACTAACGGTACCACCGCAGAAGTGGTACGAGGTATGTCCTTAGGCAGAGGTGGCAAATCCATTGCCATGTCTCGTGGCACCACAGACGTAGAAGGACGCACCGGTGTGAGGTCTGGTAATGACGGAAAACGAGCTTTATAGTCTTGCAGCATCATTTGCAAATCCGTCACTAAAGCCACTGGCACGGCTATCATATCCTGCCTCAGAGAGCGGGGTTGTATTTCCTGTGAAAAGCTTTGTCGCCCCTCCTGCACTTCTGGACCATAAAAGTCCTCAGTATCTGTGTCCTGCTGTTTCACATTCAGGTCTGAAGGGCTGTAGGCGTCCCCATACTGCCCATCCTCTTCCTCCTCCGAGTCATCGAGAAGCATGGATGGTGGCAAGGCGTGACCCGCAAAGGGGAAGTCATGTCCGGCGTAATTTTTAACCTCTGGATGGCAAATCCCGAATTTTTCGTCGTCGACGGACCCGTCGACGGAGTCGTTGGCAAAGGGATTCCATGCGTCGACGAACTAGACGACGACATCGTCGACTGAAGGGTAATTGTCGTCGACGGGGCGAGAATTGTCGTCGACGATGAGGATGTCGACGATAATGGAATAGTCGTCGACGGTAAGGTCGTCGACGGAGCATGTTTCATCGTCGACGGGACAACCGTCGACGGTCTCGTCGACGAGCTCGTCGTCATCAACATAGACGAACTCGTCGTCGTCATCGTTGATGTGGTCTTCGTCGTCGACACCGCCATCGAAGACGAGAAAGAAGCCGTCGTAGACTATGAAGTAGATATCGTCGACGGGCCCCATGGAAACAGTCTTAACTATGGAGATCGTCGTCGACGTACCTGCTTTAGCCAGCGTCGACGGGCGCTGTTTCTTCACTGGAACGGTCTGAGGAGTTTCTGCAGCATGTTTCTTCACAGGTTTCTCCTTTTGGGACGGAGGAGAGGATGTTGTAACCTCCTTCTTGTCCTAAAGGGCTACGTCCACACCAGCAGCCCGTCCCTGCCTCTCCTTTACACTTCCGTGAGGAGATTTTATGGGACCAGCCTCCACAGACCTATCAGAGATCCCGTGAGGGGCTTTGAGAGGGGGTTCCGCAGAGGGAGATGACCTACCCCTCTTCCTAGATCTCCTGGAGGAGGTACCAGAGATTGAATCCTCCTCATCCGAAGAGAGAACCTCCGTCCTGGTCTTTAACTTCTGCAGCCACGTCAGCAACCAACCCTCTGTCTCTCAAGGTTTTGGTAGAGAAGGTCCGACAAATTTTACAGTCTGTGGCCTTGTGCTCCGGGTATAAGCAGTATATGCAGTTTTCATGCTTATCTTCCACAAACAGCCTCTTCTTCCCACAAGAAGCACAAGGTCTGAATAAGGCTTTCTTCTCCTTTTCTGACATTATGTCACAAAAGATAGCAAATAAAGATGTCCAATAGTAAAGTTCTGAGAAACTGAGCAGAGCTCAGTGGAGACTCCCTAGCACAACGTGCGGTAGAAAAATCTGAGGCTCTGAGCCCTCTCAGGAAGGTTCCAGAGGGTGAGGCTGTGCTGATTGGTCCTGGCAAAAGTTTGGGCTCTTTTGCACAAAGAGGGTGATATACTACAAAAGGAGATGAGGCCTAGGCCTATTTTTCTCTTTTGTTTCTATGGTTAGGATATATATGGAGTAGTTTCTTTTCTGTAACTCCAGTTCTGTAGTAGGGGTATCTCTGTTATAGTCATAATCTAGTGAATAGTCCCGCCCATGTGCGCGGACCCCGGAGCAATAAAAAATAATCTCTAAAAGGTGACAAATCATGCAGACCTGCATACACCTTTAAGAGAGAATTTAATTTAAAGACAGATAATGCAGCCTATACCCACAGGCTACACTGTCCAGTACTTCAACTAGAATTCCACCAAAATCCACAAACAGCACTGCCTGTCCAGTTTTTCTCCACATAGGAAAAAACCCTGCCTCTACCAGCAAAAGCCTCTGGAATGATAGAGAGGAAGGAGTGGACAGACAAGCCCCATAGGCTGCCATTATGTGGCTTGGAACAGGATACTGTGCCTTTAAGAAAACTTTCCAGTTTTCCAGAACTTTCCCCAGTATCCCAGAATGCCCAGCAGGTCCCATTTACTTTCAGTTCTTTTTGAAGGCGTAGCACGCCAGACCTGTAGCATTCTACATATGAATAAGTATCTCTCCACCGGGGAGGAGGGCGGGCGCTTATGACTATAACAGAGATACCCCTACTACAGAACTGGAGTTACAGAAAAGAAACTACTCCTTCTGTAGTAGGGGATCTCTGTGTATAGTCATAATCTAGTGAATAGAATGGCAAGCCCATCCCCACACAACAAAAGCGGTGGAGAACACATAAGACACTACCACTACTGTGCGAACAAATTTCGCAGCGAAGCCTGCCCAACCTGAGCATCTGCCCTGGCATCCGTGTCCAGACAGTAATGCGCAGCAAAGGTATGGACCGACTTCCAAGTGGCCGCCTTACAGATTTCCGCAATCGGAACATTACGCAGCAAAGCCGTCGTGGCAGCTTTGCCCCTGGTGGAATGAGCCTTAGGTTTACCCCCTAAGGTCTTATTAGCCTTTTGATAACACAACTGTATGCAGGACACAATCCACCGAGAGATGGACTGCTTAGAGGTCGCAAGACCAGTCCTGACTGAGCCATAATTAACAAACAATTGGTCAGACCTACGAATATCCTTGGTCTTATCCAGATAAAATTTCAACACCCTTCGGACATCCAGGGAATGGAGAGCCCTTTCCGCTGGTGAAGAGGGATTCTGAAAGAACGTAGGTAAAGTTATGGTCTGATTGACATGAAAGTCAGAGATAACCTTAGGAAGGAACTTAGGGCGAGTACGCATCACAACCTTAGAAGCATGAAACACAGTATAAGGTTCCTGACAACATAATGCCTGAAGTTCACTCACCCTGCGGGCCGATGTAATGGCCACTAGGAACGCCGCCTTCCAGGATAGGTGCTGCAATGAAGCCTTGTGAATAGGTTCAAAAGGCTCTCTCATCAGTCTGGACAGCACCACATTCAAGTCCCAAGAAGGCGAGGGAAGTCTGACAGGAGGGAACACCTTCTTCAAGCCTTCCAAAAAATCCTTGACCACAGGAATCTGAAAGAAGGACGTCTGTGAAGGGCACTTCCTGTAAGCAGTCAAAGCAGCCAGATGAACCTTAATGGAATGGAAATTAAGGCCAGACTGCGCCAGATGCAAAAGGTATGGAAGGATGACATCTTCCTTACAGGTTGTCGGATCAAAGTTCTTGGACTTACACCAGATACAGAACCTCTTCCACTTGTAAGCATAGGATGTCCTAGTGGAAGGTCGCTTAGACTCCTTCAGAATGTCCATACAATCGTCTGGTAGATTCAGATGACCATATTACACTATTTCAGGAGCCATGCCGCCAAACTCAAAGACGAGAGGTTGGGGTGCACCATCCGCCCCCCGAACTTCGTGAGAAGGTCCGGCCTGCACGGCAACCGCATGTGAGGAAGGAGAGACCGGTGAAGAAGGTCCGTGAACCACCACTGCCTGGGCCACTCCGGGGCGATCAGGATCATCCGCGCCCTGGACTGGGACAGCTTGATGAGCACCGCCGGAATCAGGGGAATGGGTGGAAAAGCGTACAGAAAGCTGTTCGACCAATCGATCCATAGCGCATTCCCCAGCGTCCCCCGCTGGTAGTACCTGGATGCGAAGTCTCGGCATTTGCTGTTTTCGGCGGTGGCGAACAGATCTACGTCTGGAGTCCCCCACCTTGCGAAGACTTCTCCTAGTACTTCGTCGTTTATGACCCATTCGTGGTTTTCCTGAATCAGCCTGCTCAAGGCGTCCGCCTGAGCATTCTGCACCCCTGGCAGATGCGTGGCCGTAATCGTCAGTCCTCGGGCCAGCAGCCAGCGCCAGATCGCCTGCGTATCCTGCGACAGAGTGCGCGATCTCGACCCCCCCTGCTTGTTGAGGTAATACATCGTGGTTGTATTGTCCGTCTGTATCAGCAGCGAGTTGGTGTGGAAGGACGGAAGGAAAGCCTTCAGTGCCAGGAAGACAGCTCTGAGTTCCAGGAAATTGATGTGGTACGTCGATTCCAAAGGAGACCACTTCCCTTGAATCTGCAGGTCCCCGGAATGCGCACCCCAGCCCTGGAGAGAAGCATCCGTCACCACATTCGTCGTGGGAATGTCCTTGTGGAAGGGAACCCCCTGGAGGAGGTTTTCCGCCGAACACCACCACTTCAGAGACTGACGAGCATGTAGAGACAGTCGGATCTTGTCGTCCCAAGAGCCTGTCTTCTGATCCCACTGATCCTCCAAGCACTCCTGCAGTGGTCGCATCTGTAGACGTGCGTGCGGAGTGAGGAAGATACAGGAGGCCATCGATCCCAGTAGAGACGACACCTTCCTCACAGTCGTCGATGGAGCAGTCCTGAGGTCCTGAGCCTTCCGAAGGAGTGATAACCGTCTCTCCTCCGAAGGAGACACGCTTGCTGACCGCGTATCTATGGAGGCCCCCAGGTACTGTATGCACTGTACCGGAGATGGGACCGATTTGGACATGTTGACGTGTAACCCCAGCTTGTTCAAGAGCTCGCACGTCCAACGGAAGTGTTCTTGCGCTTCCTCGAAGGATGACGCCTTGATCAGCCAATCGTCCAGATACGGGTAGACAAACACCTTGTTCCTCCGCAGGTGTGCCGCCACCACCGCCATGCACTTCGAAAAAGTCCTGGGAGCAGACTTTAGCCCGAATGGCAGTACTGTGTATTGATAGTGATTGGCGCCGACTTGGAATCGCAGGAACTTCCTGTGCTTCTGTGCTATGGGCACATGGAAGTACGCATCCTGTAGATCTATGGCACAGAGCCAGTCTCCCCGTTGCAGCTGAGGGTAAATCTGGTGCAACGATAGCATGCGAAACTTCTCTCTGCGAATCCACTTGTTTGCTTGTCGCAAATCCAGAATGGGCCTGAACTCGTTCTTGTCCTTCTTGCGAACGAGGAAGAACCGAGAGTACAGACCTCTTCCCCTTTGAGACAAAGGTACTTCTACCGCCTTTTTTCTCAACAAGATGTCTGCCTCCGCCTGGAGCTCCCTCAGCTGGAAGCGAGAGCTGACCGGCGGAATCGCTGGAGGCGGGCTGATGAACCGAAGACTGTATCCATTGCAAACAATATTCAGCACCCACTTGTCCTGAGTAATTTTTCTCCACTCTGCCGGAAAAAATCGAATGCTTCCCCCCACTGGAGTGGGTAACGGTTGAGGGGGAAGTAACAGCTCAGGGCCGAGACCCGGCCGGGCCCTTGTTTGTGGTAGTAGCCTGCTGGCCACCTCTACCCCTCTGGCGCTTCTGGAAGGGCTTGCGGAACTGCTGCTGTTGTGGCTGCTGCTGTCCCGAGCCCTGCCCACGCCCTCGGCCCGACGACCCGAACCTCCTCTGGAACGGTCGTTTCTTTTTCTCGGCCTTCTCTAACCCGACGGCCGTCAGGGTTTCCGCTTCAGCCTTCATGCGGGCCATTTCATCGTCCGCATGCTTCCCGAACAGGGTTTCCCCCGAGAAGGGCAGGTTGGCCACTCTCTGCTGCGCCTCCGGCTTGAGGGACGTCAGGCGCAACCAGGAATGGCGCCGCTGGTGGACGCCATGACAGTAGGCGTGGGCGGCCAATAGCGATATATCCGCTGCTGCGCTGATCGTTTGGTTAGAAACCAGCATGCCTTCGCGCACCGTCTCCAAGAAGTCCTCCTTTTTGTCTCGTGGCAGGAGGTCCGCATATTGCTGCAGGGATTCCCACAGGGCCCAGTCGTAACGGCCCAACAACGCCCCTGCACTCGCCGCCCTCATCGTGGTGGCGGCGGTACCACACACCTTCCTGCCCGCAGAGTCCAGCCAGCGGCTTTCCTTGTCCGGTGGCACCGTGGAGGCCGGGGCGGTCGCATGTTGTTTTCTCGCCGCCGTCACGATAACCGAATCCGGCTTCGGGTCCCCTCTCAAGAATGACGGATCCGACTCCGGGGCCCTATATTTCTTCATGAGCCTGGACGGAGCGGCCTTCGCTGTTGCGGGAGTGAGGAACAGTTCCAAGGCTGGTTCCACCAGTCCAGGCACGAGAGGCAGGAGGGGGCGAGACAAGTGTCTTTTATGAAGCGTCTCAAATATCACGGACGTCGTGGGTGTTGGAACCGTCACCGTGATATTCAGCTTCGCAGCCCCTCGCAACAGCACCTCCTGGAACGAGACCAAGTCGTCCACTGGCGACACCCTAGTCCCCGGGGAGTCCGACAGCGTCGGGGAAAGGTCCCTGTCCGAGGAGCGCGACCTGGACCTATACCTTCTGCGGCGTCGTCTAGAGTCTGACGAGGATCGCCCTCGGCTCCGCGATCGTCGCCTCCTGTGAGAGCGGGAGCGCGACCTCTTCGGCTTAGGCCTGTCCGCCGGTCTCGCTGGTCCAGGCGACCGTGGGCGTCGTGGCTTCGGGGTCCCCTGCGGCGGAGTCGGGTACCGTGCGGCGGTCCCGCAGGAGTGCTTGGCAGCAACAGAGGCCGGGGCGGCGGAGACAGAGTCCGCGGCCGCGGAGGAGGCGGTGGAGGAGGTGGAGACGGTGGTGGAGGAGGTGGCGGTGGTGGAGGAGGCGGTGGCAGAGGTGGGAGAGGAGGAGGCGACGGAGACCTCCGAGGCGGGGTATACACCACTGAGTACACCGATCCCGGCGACTCTCCCTTCCTCGACGTCGACCTGTGCCTCGACGGCGACCTTCGCCTCGACGGCGACCTTCGCCTCGACGGCGACCTTCGCCTCGACGGCGACCTCCGCCTCGACGGCGACCTCCGCCTCGACGGCGACCTCCGCCTCGACGGCGATCTCCGCCTCGACGTCGATCTCCGCCTCGACGTCGATCTCCTTCTCTTCATCGACGGCGAGCTGCGATCCCTCGACGCCGAACGCCGACGCCAGGCCTTCTCTCGACGTCGACCGCTGGACGCAGCCGAAGACGGCGTCGTCGCCGACGACGCCGATGTAGTCGACGGCGGCCTATTCAGGTCCCTCGACGGCGATCGTCGACGCCGCTTCTCCCCAGAGCCCTGGGGAGACGGCGAACAGACGGTGGTCATCCTCCTCGACGTCGCCGTCGACGCCCTCGACGTCGACGGGGAGCGGGAGCGCTTACTGGTCTTCCTGCCCCTGGGGAGCCCCCCAGAGGCCTCAGTATGGGCCAAATCAGCCCCTCCAGACCCACCTGGTGCCTTCAGTCTTCGCTCCTCCAGAGCTTGAAGCCTGCTCTTCATCCTGTCCCTCAGGGTTCTGGCTGAAAACGAGTCGCAGATGGTACAGCTTTCAGGCACGTGGGACTGGGGAAGGCAAGCTATGCACACCTCGTGTGGGTCAGTTTTAGCCTTCTTTCGACCACATTCCGGGCACTTGTCGAACAAGCCAGGCATGTTGACAGTACCAGCTACTAAACACAAGAAAAAGTGACAAAAATTGCCAAAATCTCAATGAAAACCTTGAAACAGGTAGAGCTCAATGCTCCAGGGTCCTGCTAGCAGGAGCCGGAAAAAAGAACTGAAAGTAAATGGGACCTGCTGGGCATTCTGGGATACTGGGGAAAGTTCTGGAAAACTGGAAAGTTTTCTTAAAGGCACAGTATCCTGTTCCAAGCCACATAATGGCAGCCTATGGGGCTTGTCTGTCCACTCCTTCCTCTCTATCATTCCAGAGGCTTTTGCTGGTAGAGGCAGGGTTTTTTCCTATGTGGAGAAAAACTAGACAGGCAGTGCTGTTTGTGGATTTTGGTGGAATTCTAGTTGAAGTACTGGACAGTGTAGCCTGTGGGTATAGGCTGCATTATCTGTCTTTAAATTAAATTCTCTCTTAAAGGTGTATGCAGGTCTGCATGATTTGTCACCTTTTAGAGATTATTTTTTATTGCTCCGGGGTCCGCGCACATGGGCGGGACTATTCACTAGATTATGACTATACACAGAGATCCCCTACTACAGAAATATTTTTTTTTTTTTGTTTACCGAGGCTCCCATTCCGACGACGGGGAATGATACAAAGCATGAGAATCTATGAAAGTTCCAATACTGGGGTAACAGGTGCTTCCTAGCATGCAGGTGTACTTACAATATGTATAGAAACTCCTTTGTAGGTTTAATGCACACACTTGGAAGTATGATTCTTACTGGCATAAAGAAAATATACTATTGGCTTTGAATTACTGTAGACTGAAGACAGTTTAAAAACATAAAAATACCTTTAAAAAGGATAAAGAACAGAAAGAAGAAAAAAAAAAGGTAACATACGTCGCTCAAATAGCAAAAGAGCCAATGGCTGAAGTGGACTACAAGCCATTCAATGTATGTATATTTTATTTACATTTTTTTTAATTAAATGAAGCCTCTACGGCCATCTTTACGCCAGACCTAAAAACAATATCCTCCATTCTCCCAGAGATCAACATGCAACTTCTAGCACTTCCATTCAGAGTTCCCTTTGGGTTTTTACATGAATTTCAATGTTTCTCACAAAACCTGTGGTCATTTTCATCCCCCGACACTTGTAGAATCAAGTCAACACTCGTGCCAAGGAACAGATAACAAATAGCAGGAAGAAACCTTGTTTAAATAGCTTTTATTGACTAGCTGGAGAGATGGTATAAAAAAAGTTGCTCGTTGGAACAAGATGCCTTCTTTTGGAATGATTCGTCACTGCGAGGAAGCCATGATACTGGATACACCTGAAAGAACCAAGAAAAAAAATGTAAACCAGTGTGCATGGTTTGGTCAGACCACCTCCTCACAAGACCAATTGTTGATATTGTGGGTGCACTTCTTTCCTCAGGGACCTGCAAATGTGTCGTACGGTTTATCGAAACTTGATTACTACATTCCGGGGTTGCCAGGAGGGCAGAGAGATGCAATGACATTGTATATAAGGAATATGCTACTTACCAGTATGAATCTGTTCTTGGCATGTAGAGCTGCAGAGTTGTACACTTTGCATAGATCGCCATCTGGTGTTGGGCCCGGATGTTTGCAGTTTATTTTTCCTCTTGGAAAGTCTCTGGAAGTCACGGGATCGGTGACTCGTCCCTTGGATCATACTGCGCATGGGCTTAGGCTCCATCCTCAGATTGTTTTTCGCCAGTAGGGAAAGATGGAGCTTAGTGACTATAGTGAAGAAACCCATGTATGTTGTATCTAAATAAGATATACCGGAACAGATACAGGTAGCCGGGGAGGCGGGTGGGCGTGTACAACTCTGCAGCTCTACATGCCAAGAACAGATGCATACTGGTAAGTAGCATATTCCGTTCGAGGCATATGAGCTGCAGATTGTACACTTTGCATAGATTATATAGCAGTTCCCAACCTTAGCGGCGACCACCAGTATCTGTTGCAGTGGTTTGAAATAATGTTTTTAGTACAGCTTGGCCCACACTAGCTTGTTGCTTGGATTGCACATCTACACAATAGTGTTTAGTGAAAGTGTGCGGTGTTGACCATGTAGCTGCTTTGCAGATATCATGTAGTGGAATATTGCCCAGAAATGCCATGGAAGCCCCTATCTTTCGTGTAGAGTGGGCTTTAGGTGGAACGGATAGCGTTCTCTTGGCTTTGTGGTAGCAAATCTGGATGCATCTTACAATCCACCTAGCTATCCCTGATTTTGGGATGGGGTTGCCTTTGTGTGGTGGAGAGAAGGAGACAAACAGTTGTTTGGTTTTCCTGAAAGGTTGTGTCCTTTGTATATAGTAAAGTAGAGCTCGTTTGACGTCTAGCGTGTGTAGAGCCCTTTCTGCAACGGTTTGAGGTTGCGAGAAAAAAACTGGTAACTCCACAGTTTGGTTTAAGTGAAAAGGGGAAGTGACTTTTGGAAGGAATTTTGGGTTGGTACGGAGAACAACTTTGTTGTGGTGCATTTGAAGAAAAGGTTCTTGTATGGTAAATGCTTGTATTTCACTGACCCTTCTAAGGGAAGTGATAGCTACAAGGAACACTGTTTTCCATGTGAGGAATTGCAGTTCGCATTTATGCAAAGGTTCGAAGGGAGGCCCCATGAGCCTTGTGAGAACAATATTTAGGTTCCATATAGGTGATGGTGGTACCCTGGGGGGAATAATTCTCTTTAGTCCTTCCATGAAGGCTTTAATGGCAGGTACCCTGAAAAGTGAGAGGTGCTGCCTATTTTGTAAGTAAGCAGCTATTGCTGCGAGGTGTAGCCGAATGGATGAATAGGCTAGGTTACACCTTTGTAGGTGGAGTAAGTAGCATATAATATGCTGTATAGACGCGTCTAGGGGATTGATAGTGTTGTTATGGTAGTAACCCACGAACCTTTTACACTTGGCAGCGTAGCAGGCTCTAGTGATAGGGTGTCTGGCCTCTCTGATGACATTCATACAGTCAGGGGGAAGGTTTAGGTACCCGAATTATATGATTTCAGGAGCCAGATCGCAAGGTTGAGTTGAGCTGGGTCAGGGTGTCTGATCTCTCCATGGTTCTGGGTTAGGAGGCATGGTGAGAGGTGTAATTTTTGGTGTGGCACTACTGAGAGTTCCAGCAGCGTGGTGTACCACGGTTGTCTGGCCCATGTTGGAGCTACTAGAATGAGTGTGAGGGAGTGCTGTTGTAGCTTTCGCACCACTAATGGAATTAGTGGGAGAGGTGGAAAGGCATATGCAAATTTGCCAGACCAGTTCATTCATATCGCATTGCCTTTGGACAATGGGTGTGGGTATCTGGCGGCGAAGCTTGGGCATTTTTTGTTTTCGTGGGTGGCGAATAGGTCCATTTGTGGATGCCCCCACATTTGAAAGAACAGGTGAAGAACTTGCGGGTAAAGTTCCCACTCGTGGATCTGTTGCGTCTGTCTGCTGAGCAGATCTGCCATGGTGTTCTAGACTCCTGGGACATGTTGGGCTAGGAGAAAGATTTTGTGTGGAATTGCCCATCTCCATATGCTCTGTGCTAGTTGGGAGAGCTGTGGAGAGTGTGTGCCGCCTTGTTTTTGGATGTAGTAAATGGCGGTCATGTTGTCCGTGCGATAAGGACTGCCTTGCCTAGAATCTGTGTGTGAAAGGATTTTAGGGCTAGAAAGATCGCCAGTAGCTCCAGATGATTGATGTGGAGTAACTTTTGTTGCGGCGTCCATGTACCCTGCACTGTGAGGTGTAGAATATGAGCTCCCCAGCAGGAGAACGATGCGTCTGTTGTCAGGATTATTTGTGGGACCGGGTCCAGGAACAGTCGACCTCTGGAAAGATTTGTGGTGTTCCACCACTGCAGAGAGCGATGGGTGCGACCGTCTACCAACACCAGATCTGTCAGTTGCCCCTGGGCCTGGTTCCATTGGCGCGCTAAGCACTCTTGGGAGTGGACGCATCTGGAGTCTTGCATGAGGTACTATAAAAATGCAAGAGGCCATCATCCCTATCAGTTGCATAAACACTCTTGCTGGGAGGGAGTGTTGAAGTATGAATTTTTGACGCAAAGCTTGAATGTTTGCGATCCTTGCCGGATTGGGGTAGGCAATGGCTTTTGAGGTGTCTATGGTGGCACCGAGGTATTGTTTTATGTGGGATGGCATTAACTGGGACTTTTGGTGGTTGACCGTGAAGCCTAGTTGGTGCAGTAGCTGGATTGTAGTGGCGGTGTGGTGTACACATTGGTTGTAGGACGCGGCTTTTATCAGCCAGTCGTCCAGATACGGGAAGACGTGAATGTGCTGTCTTCTGAGGTGTGCCGCCACTACCGCTAGGCACTTGGTAAATACCCTTGGTGCTGTTGTGACCCCGAATGGGAGCACCTTGAACTGGTAGTGTTGCCCGGCCACTATGAATCTGAGGTACTTTCTGTGGTGCATGGTGTATAGGAATGTGAAAGTACGCGTCTTTCAAGTCCAGTGTGGTGAGAAAGTCGTCCTGGGAGAGGAGTGGAAGTACCTGCTGGAGTGTTACCATGTGAAAATGGTCCGAATATATGTATGTGTTTAGAGGTCGGAGATCTAAGATAGGTCGTAGAGTCTCGTCTCTTTTCAGTATTAGAAAATATAGGGAGTAGACTCCTATATTTTGCGGATTGTGGGGGACCTGTTCTATTGCGTGTTTTTGTAGGAGGGAAATCACCTCCTGCTTTAGTAACGTGGAATGTTCTTGTGACATTGGTCGTTGCCTGGGTGGAATGTTGGGGGGGAAGATGTGAGTTCTAGGCAGTACCCTGAACGAATAATTTGGATCGCCCACTTGTCCGATGTGATGGACTCCCAGACGTGAAGGAAATTTTGTAGTCTGCCCCCGACCGGAGTGGGATGGTCTGGGGGGAGCAGGGGAAAGTCATTGGGTAGGCGGTGTGGCAGAGCGGGCAGTATTTGTTTTGCCTCTGCCTTTATTGTTATTTCCTCTATATCCGCCTCTTTGATAACCTTTTGTGAAGGTGGACTGAGGGGGGGGGATTTGTAGGACGTGGACGCGCTGAGGAGTAGCCTCTGCCCGTGCCACGAAAGGAAGAGCAGCGAAAGGAGCGTCTAGGAGGGTGTGACTGTAGGGCTCCCATAGATTTCGCCGTATCTGTATCTTTCTTCATCTTCTCGAGGGCCTCATCTATCTTTGGCCCGAATAAATGTTCCTGAGCGAACGGGTGGTTTAGTATAGAGGCTTGTACCTCGGAAGCCGGACACTCTTAGCCAAGCGTGTCGACGGAGTAGGACACTGGTGTTAATGGCCCTGGAAGCTGTGTCTGCTGCGTCTAAAGCACAGCATATAGAGGTATTGGTTATGGTTTTACCCTCTTGGATTAGTTCATTGGCCCTATTTTTATATTTTTATGGGAGATGGTACATGATGGTTTCTAGCTCATCATAATGCGCCCTGTCGTATCTGGCCAATAGCGCTTGAGTGTTGGCGATACGCCATATGTTAGCTGCCTGTGACGCAGTGCGTTTTCCTGATGCGTCCAGGAGCTTTGATTCCTTATCAGGTGGTGGTGCTTCGCCTGACGCCTGGGAATTTGACCTCTTTCTTGCGGTGGATACCACTAGGGAATCCAGTGGCGCAGGCCCTTTGATGTAGGTAGGATCTGTAGGGGCAGCCTTATACTTTTTTTCTATGCGTGGGTTTAGGACCCTAGCCCTGACTGGGTCTTTAAAAACCTCTGGCGCATGCTTTATTACCCCTTTGAGCATAGGTAGTATAGCAGTAGACCTATGTGCTGTATCAAAGGTGTCTAGGAGGAAATCTTCCTCTACTGGGTCAGTGTGTAGCTCTACCCCGTGATAATGTGCCGCCCTCTGAAGTAGGTGGTGAAAACCCAGTGAGTCTTCTGGTGGTGCTGGCCGGGATGGATATAGGTCATCTTGCGGGACATCTGGAATGTCTGGATTATTATAATCATCCCAGGGGTCTGGGGATCCTGTAGGGGTGGGGTCTTGTGGCACATCTGCTGGGTCGTAGTATGGGTCCCCTTGATCATCATGGTCTGGAGACAGGGTCGGAGAGCGATGAGGCAGGGGTGGAGAAGGTGGAGGGGGCGGAGGTGAAGAAGGTGGAGGAGGTGGAGGAGGCGGAGAAGGCACTCTGAAAGGGGAGGTAGCACAGTCCTTCCTCTTTGGAGGTGGAGCTGGTCTGTCCAAATGTCTCTTTTTTGAAGACAGTACCAAATGTCCAGTTTTTGTATCCTTGGTAAGTGTCTTTTGTAAAGGATCCGGTGTAAAAAGTTCTTGAGACACTGGTTCTTTGGTCGGCGCCGACGTTTTCGGGACCGACGGCTTCTTAGGCCAGTATGGGCCGTGCTTTTTGGGAACCTCCGATTTTTTGGTCGGTGCCGATACCGGCCTCGGTGCGGGAGTATCGGTGCCGGGGGCATTATGAAGTTTGGTCGGCACCGAGAGGCTGGGTTTCGACACCGAGGGCTTTGTTGTGGAGCTCGGTGTCGAGGTAGAGGCTGATCTTTTCTTCGGTGCCGAAGGGTGTTTTTCGGCACCGGTGGCAGGCTGGCTCGAGCCCGAGCCGCCGGAAGGCTTACTTGGCTTAGTTACCGGGCCCGAAGGTGGGGTGTTCGAAGCAGTGTCTTTGGTCTTGCCTAGGCCCGAAGGCGTGACCGAAGCCTTTTTGGGTGTCGGCGCGGGTGTGCGAGGGGGTATTTTACTCACGACCCTCTGCGCCGGGGTGATGTCCTCCACATCCGAGTCGTCGGCTTCGGAAGCACTGACGAGGTCCTCTTCGGTGTGCTGGTGTCCCAGAGGTTCGACGTCGTCCCCGAAGATGTCAACTGGAACGGAGGTCGAGGAGTGCGCCATTTTCCGTCTGGCCCTTCGATCTCGAATAGTCTTTTTTGATCTATAAGACTTGCAGGCGGGACAGTCTCGAGCCTCGTGTTCAGGGGAGAGGCAGAGGTTGCACACGTCATGAAGATCGGTGTGGGGGAATTTGGACCCACATCGAGGGCACTTCTTGAATGGAGTTCTTTCAATCAGCCGGGACCGGAGCCTGGAGAGGCCCGAAGGCCACCGTCGATGATTGGAATCGAAAGTGCGTCGAAGAAGAAGGTGATTGAGGAGATTAGTATCTAAACAATGCCGCGGAGAGCGAGGATTTGCTTCGATCGTCGAACTGGAATGTTCGGAGCCGGAGCACGAAGTATTACATCAGAGCCCGATGGCGGAAAAAAACAATCTGAGGATGGAGCCGAAGCCCATACGCAGTATGATCCAAGGGAGGAGTCACCGATCCCGTAATTTCCAGAGACTTTCCAAGAGGAAAAACAAACTGCAAACATCCGGGCCCAACACCAGATGGCGATCTATGCAAAGTGAACAATCTGCAGCTCATATGCCTCGAACACTACGTAATACCCTGCTTTGATGTCTGCTCTGCGAGGTGTATCGTTACCGACCTAATTCTTTATTCATGTACTCTGCCGAAACAAATATGTTTGTGTATATTATTGTTGTGCCCCCCAAAAAATGGTAACAGTGTGTACAAAGTTTAGGCATTGCAAAAAGGGCACCGATATAATAAGTATATTTTTACAAGTAGAAACTAGAACATGGCATGAAACGTCCCAAAGGTTAACACCACTTCAAACTAATTTAATCAATTACAAGTTTCGCTTTTATCTTGGTGCGAATTCCTAACCGATTAGGTCTATTGAGGGATTTATAGGTGTTAGCAATTAGAGGTGTCGAGGCTTAGCCATTCCACCTGGATTGCCCCTTTAGGGACCTGGCCAAGATTGATTTGCATATGGTTGGTCCCTGTCTGGAATGGCAATGACAAACTAAAAAAGCTTTTGGATGCCTTGAGTAATTAAGACTGAATAATTGATTGAAGCATTCCTATAGTCCATCACACTTTTGCCATCCATGATAACTATCATTCTACAGGCCTAACTGATAGGGGAAACATCCTTAACCACGAAGGCTTTTCTACGCGTAATGTTTACAACGGTACACTTACCACGTAAACGTCTTTACCACGAGTATGCCTTCCACGACCGTCTTTACCACGCAAGCTGGAGTGGAACGTCTTCATCTTCGTCCGGTTCAGTCCTTTAATGTCGGCGAAGACGTGTGTTAAAGGGTAACATTAGAAAAAGGGGGCTTGGGGGGCATCCCCCAAAAATAAAAAAATATGTGTGTGAAAAAAAGGGGGCTTGGGGGGTCCCCCCCCCACCCAAAAAAGAACCTGTTGAAACGTCGGGAAGTGGTAACAATCGGCATCGTTTTAGAGGAAACAATGACGCTTCCTCTTTACGATGTAAGACGTCAACAAGGAAGATCGAGGAAAGGACGTGAAGAGGTAAGGGGAATAAAAGTTTCAAAAAAAAATTTATATATATATATATATATATATATATATATATATATATATATAGATTGAGGGCAATGGGCAGGGGTAATTATAATAAGGATTGGGGGGTCACGTAAGGGTACAGGGGAGGGGTATAACCTTTACCAAGAGTATGCCATTACCATGCAAGTATGCGTGGTAAAGGAATATTCGTGGTAAAGGTTGTCCGTGGAAATAGCATTCCGTTGTAATGCATGAGTGGTAAAGGCATGCGTTGCAACGGAATGCGTTGTAACGACATACAACCAACTGATAGGTGGTTATGAGAAAGAAGCAATGTAGAAATTAGAAAACAGAATTACACCAACCGCTTTTGGCTATGGACTGCATGAAGTGGCCGGAATTTAGCGCTGCCAGTACAGCCACCATGTATGCGGAGATGAGTTGAGGGGGGTTGGGCGACAGGGGAGAGTGCAGAGAGGATTCCTGATTCAATGGAAGAAATCTTCAGATCAAAGGTCTTCCTAATCAGCAGTGAACAGAGCTCGCTGGCCCAGTTGTGAAGGTTGAATACCAGATCTCCCACATGGCCTGCCTCCTGCCTATGAGATCCTGAAATCAAACTCCTACTGAGATCAAACAATAAGCTGTGTCCACTGGCCTCCCATGGCAGCTCCTACTTAACAGGTGTGGTGGGGCAGGAGGGTGAAAAATAAAATACAACAGTAACTCACCTGCAGGCCGATCGCCGCCTCTCGGTCGACTCAAAAAGCAGGAGGCACACAGGCCCTCAGACTCCCCTTTGTCTGAGCACTGTGGTTCGGCGCTCAGACAGGGACTGGGAGCCTGTGCGTGATCTCCACCCAGGCTGTGCAATACAGTTGGTTGGAGAGCATGCTAACTGTGCATGACTGTTTGGCCGGCCAAACCGCCATGCGGACTTAAGCGAGTGCTCACCACTCCTCCTCCTGCTCCTGTGACGGCCCAGCCTTGCCCCACCCCTAAAATGTAAACCGGCTGAGCCAGGACAGAAAAAAAATGATAACATTGCATTATTATCATTTTATTTTTAGTTTTTGAACTGCTCACAGAGCAGTGGGACGCCGCTCCTCCGCCTTAGCGGAGGAGCCCCTGCTGGTGGCTTCTATATTAATCTTGTGGCTTTAAATTTGAGGATAATCTTCTGACCACCATGTCAATCGGAGCAGGGTTATAAAAAATTGAGCCTATAAATTAGTTTCCGATAAAAATTCACTTTAAAAAAAAAAAAAAATGAAATGTTTAGTCAACTTGAAGATACGGCAGAGCTCTTTCCACAGGATTTTTAAACCAACGCTAAAATAATTAATGTTTGAGACTGAAAAGCATGGCACTGCCAACATTGAACAGTATTATTATATGCCATGAAAGATGTGCCATTCACATGACACCGTTCAGGAAACAGCATGACACAGGAACAAAAAGTAGATTTATAGAGATATAATTATGTAGCTGAAAAAATAAAAGGCACATTTGTGCATATATGAAATAGCACGGCCTGGAGTACGAGTGAAAGGTGCATCGGGCTATAAAAAGAAGCATTTTGGGGAGCTATGATTGAACAGCTGGTTTAAACAGAATTACGTGAACCTGGAGCCTGAGTATACATCAGATCAGTAACGTCAGCGGCAGCAGGATAACAAATAACCAATAGCCTTCGGCAACGCAAACATCAGCCACACGGTGGCGCACAACATCCAGCACGGGTTATTTTAGCTCCCTAGTGATTCATTCTTTGGGGAATGACGCTTACTGGCTAATTTACATGTTCCCTTTCCGGGCATGTTCCTCTGTGCGAAGGAGGGGATGCTTCACAGCTCATTATCGTGGTATTGCCGGAACACCTTGACATAGCGCTATAGCCAGTACAACATGGCACCAACAGAATGAGGCTTCCCCTGTTCGTTGATTATAAATAGAACTTGTTTCATGCCGTTTTTCGTAGCCGTCGAAGATTAAGGTGAGAATTGATGGGGAAGTGGCGGAGTTCTGCTGCCTCGCAGTCGCCCTACTCACAGGCAGCGTGTGGAGGCAGTCAGATTTCGGCAGTCTGTCACTCTGCGGCGCTCTGTTGCCAAAGCACTTCAGGCGCAGAAACACACGGGGAAGGAGGGGGGCGGGGGTCACTGACCAAAGGAGAGTTAGTACAGAAAGACCAGACCGACAGGGAGGAGGTAGGGAAGGGGAAACGTGTCACGCAACAGGCAGGGGAAGGGGAAACGTGTCACGCAACAGGCAGAGAAGCAGCAAATTGATGAAAAGCTGATGAAAAACGAAATGGGTTTCGAAGGCAAACAGGTACACAGATGGTAAGAACTTCATGTGGGGTCATCAGAGGAGAAAGTAAGGAGAGTTCATGTTTCTCCAGGACCAGCAAAAACGCTTTAGAATGTGGCTTGAAGACAATACGATGACACATCGAGGCACCTACAGGAAATAAACTATAAAACTACAACTAGGATGCGACGTACACCAAACGTAAAACGACTGACACTACTATAGTACATATTTCGTCAAGCACACCGTTTCAAGAGCGTGTGCTTGTACTAAGACACTCACTGTCAAAATCGATCTTCTCCACAATGTTCTTGGGCTTGATGTTCTCCTCCTGGTTGCAAACAAAGATCTTGCCTGGCTCGCCTTCCGTCCAGCCATACTTGGTCATCCACCCTCGTAGCTGGGGCTCTGCAGGCATACATCATGAAGTGAGTAGGTTACTAGCAGACAAACAATGCACATATGAAACATTCTTTCCGCTACCATCCCTGGTCGTAAATCCTGGAGAACTTCGGGCGGTGAGGGCAATCGCTCACCCAATTAGAAGCCCTAAAAAATAAACGCTGTAATAAAAGAACTAAAATCTGATTAACTATTTAGTAATGTCATTAAAGTAGATATATAAACATTTAGTACTAAATCCCCTAAACTAGGATCTCTTCTAGAATACTCGACAAAGAGCACTGACCTACTGAAATACAAAAGAAGCAAAGGGGAGGATCATAATATTTTACATGAGGTGGCTCAATGTGCCTACTCATGTATTTGTCCAAGTCTCGATCACAGCAAGTTTTCTAAGCATTTCATCATTCCGAGGTGAATCTCATTAGTACAACTGAGATCCAGAACACCCATTAGAACATTGAGAGCTACATTGAAGACAATGGAGTATCTCCGGGCTTATAATTGTTGGTATAAGAATAGAGCTCCAACATTCCAATGTTTGTCTTCATGTTTCTCTCTTTGAAATTTAGAACTTCCTACCCTTAGTGGGTGGGATGCTCCAATAGCCTTATGGCCCTCCTTCCTCTGGCTATACCAGTTATTAAAGGCCCTCTCCCTCATTAAAGGCCTGAGCCGTGGGCCTATAACTCCGGTTCTGGGTCTTTAACAACCAATACAGCCCTCAGCAGAGGACTCTAAAGAGATATTATTAAAGTTCATGATTAGGGCTCCAGGTTTAATGGTATTTTTCTTTGTCATTTCCATCTAATTGTCCACACTTAATTTTCTGGTCATCCCATTATTAACTGGGCATATTTATTGTGTTCTCAGGGAAAAAACTTAAGTAGTGATTTATAAATGTCCACATTTATTAAACCGATAAACATACACTCACAAAGGCATACCCGGGTTTTTCTAGTGGTTCAAGCAGCCTGGTTTTATATCAATGTGGTGCACACATTTGCAAATCTGCAGCTATTTCATTTTCACTAGTATTTTTTTTATAACCAAAAAAAGCAATCACTAAACCTGCTCTCTCACTCTCAGTCTCTCTCTCTCTCAGTCTCTCTCTCTCTCACTCTCAGTCAGTCTCTCTCACTCTCACTCTCAGTCAGTCTCTCTCACTCTGTCAGTCTCTCTCACTCTCACTCTCTGTCAGTCTCTCTCACTCTCAGTCTCTCTCACTCTCACTCAGTCTCTCTCACTCTCTCAGTCTCTCTCTCTCTCAGTCAGTCTCTCTCTCTCTCAGTCAGTCTCTCTCTCTCAGTCAGTCTCTCTCTCTCAGTCAGTCTCTCTCAGTCAGTCAGTCTCAGTCTCTCTCTCTCTCTGTCAGTCTCAGTCTCTCTCTCTCTCAGTCAGTCAGTCTCAGTCAGTCAGTCTCAGTCTCTCTCTCTCTCTCAGTCAGTCAGTCTCAGTCAGTCAGTCTCAGTCTCTCTCTCTCTCTGTCAGTCTCAGTCAGTCTCAGTCTCTCTCTCAGTCTCTCTCAGTCTCTCTCAGTCTCTCTCAGTCTCTCTCAGTCTCAGTCTCTCTCTCTCTCTCTGTCTCTCTCAGTCTCTCTCAGTCTCAGTCTCTCTCTCTCTCAGTCTCTCTCAGTCTCTGTCAGTCTCTCTCAGTCAGTCAGTCTCAGTCTCTCTCTCTCTCTCAGTCAGTCAGTCAGTCTCAGTCAGTCAGTCTCAGTCTCTCTCTCTCTCTCTCAGTCAGTCTCAGTCTCTCTCTCTCTCTCTCAGTCAGTCAGTCTCAGTCTCTCTCAGTCAGTCAGTCTCAGTCTCTCTCAGTCTCAGTCTCTCTCTCTCTCTCAGTCAGTCAGTCTCAGTCTCTCTCAGTCAGTCAGTCTCAGTCTCTCTCAGTCTCAGTCTCTCTCTCAGTCAGTCAGTCTCAGTCAGTCAGTCTCAGTCTCTCTCTCTCTCTGTCAGTCTCAGTCAGTCTCAGTCTCTCTCTCTCTCAGTCTCTCTCAGTCTCTCTCAGTCTCAGTCTCTCTCTGTCTCTCTCAGTCTCTCTCAGTCTCAGTCTCTCTCTCTCTCAGTCTCTCTCAGTCTCTGTCAGTCTCTCTCAGTCAGTCAGTCTCAGTCTCTCTCTCTCTCTCAGTCAGTCAGTCAGTCTCAGTCAGTCAGTCTCAGTCTCTCTCTCTCTCAGTCAGTCTCAGTCTCTCTCTCTCTCTCTCTCTCAGTCAGTCAGTCTCAGTCTCTCTCAGTCAGTCTCAGTCTCTCTCAGTCTCAGTCTCTCTCTCTCTCTCAGTCAGTCAGTCTCAGTCTCTCTCAGTCAGTCAGTCTCAGTCTCTCTCAGTCTCTCTCTCAGTCAGTCAGTCAGTCTCAGTCAGTCAGTCTCAGTCAGTCTCAGTCTCTCTCTCTCAGTCAGTCAGTCTCAGTCAGTCAGTCTCAGTCTCTCTCTCTCAGTCAGTCAGTCTCAGTCAGTCAGTCTCAGTCTCTCTCTCTCTCTGTCAGTCTCAGTCTCTCTCTCTCAGTCTGTCTCTCTCTCTGTCTCTCTCTCTCTCAGTCAGTCAGTCTCAGTCTCTCTCTCTCTCTCAGTCAGTCAGTCTCAGTCAGTCAGTCTCAGTCTCTCTCTCTCTCTCAGTCAGTCAGTCTCAGTCTCTCTCTCTCAGTCAGTCTCAGTCAGTCTCAGTCTCTCTCTCTCTCTCAGTCAGTCAGTCTCAGTCAGTCTCAGTCAGTCTCAGTCTCAGTCAGTCTCAGTCTCAGTCAGTCTCTCTCTCTCAGTCAGTCAGTCTCAGTCAGTCTCAGTCTCAGTCAGTCTCAGTCTCTCTCTCTCTCTCAGTCAGTCAGTCTCAGTCAGTCTCAGTCTCTCTCTCTCTCTGTCAGTCAGTCTCAGTCTCAGTCAGTCTCAGTCTCAGTCAGTCTCAGTCTCAGTCAGTCTCAGTCTCAGTCAGTCTCAGTCTCAGTCAGTCTCAGTCTCTCTCTCTCTCAGTCAGTCAGTCTCAGTCTCAGTCAGTCTCAGTCTCAGTCAGTCTCAGTCTCAGTCAGTCTCAGTCTCTCTCTCTCTCAGTCAGTCAGTCTCAGTCAGTCAGTCTCAGTCAGTCAGTCTCAGTCAGTCAGTCAGTCAGTCAGTCTCAGTCAGTCAGTCTCAGTCTCTCTCTCTCAGTCAGTCAGTCTCAGTCAGTCAGTCTCAGTCTCTCTCTCTCTCTCAGTCAGTCAGTCTCAGTCAGTCAGTCTCAGTCAGTCAGTCTCAGTCAGTCAGTCTCAGTCAGTCAGTCTCAGTCTCTCTCTCTCAGTCAGTCTCAGTCAGTCAGTCTCAGTCAGTCAGTCTCTGTCAGTCAGTCTCTGTCAGTCAGTCTCAGTCAGTCAGTCTCAGTCAGTCAGTCTCAGTCAGTCAGTCTCAGTCAGTCAGTCTCAGTCAGTCAGTCTCAGTCAGTCAGTCTCAGTCAGTCAGTCTCAGTCAGTCAGTCTCAGTCAGTCAGTCTCAGTCAGTCAGTCTCAGTCTCTCTCTCTCTCAGTCAGTCAGTCTCAGTCAGTCAGTCTCAGTCTCTCTCTCTCTCTCAGTCAGTCAGTCTCAGTCAGTCAGTCTCAGTCTCTCTCTCTCTCTGTCAGTCTCAGTCAGTCTCAGTCAGTCTCAGTCTCTCTCTCAGTCTCTCTCAGTCTCTCTCAGTCTCTCTCAGTCTCTCTCAGTCTCAGTCTCTCTCTCTCTCTCTGTCTCTCTCAGTCTCTCTCAGTCTCAGTCTCTCTCTCTCTCAGTCTCTCTCAGTCTCTGTCAGTCTCTCTCAGTCAGTCAGTCTCTCTCAGTCAGTCAGTCTCAGTCTCTCTCTCTCAGTCAGTCAGTCAGTCTCAGTCAGTCAGTCTCAGTCTCTCTCTCTCTCTCTCAGTCAGTCTCAGTCTCTCTCTCTCTCTCTCAGTCAGTCAGTCTCAGTCTCTCTCAGTCAGTCAGTCTCAGTCTCTCTCAGTCTCAGTCTCTCTCTCTCTCTCAGTCAGTCAGTCTCAGTCTCTCTCAGTCAGTCAGTCTCAGTCTCTCTCAGTCTCAGTCTCTCTCTCAGTCAGTCAGTCTCAGTCAGTCTCAGTCTCTCTCTCTCTCTGTCAGTCTCAGTCAGTCTCAGTCTCTCTCTCTCTCAGTCTCTCTCAGTCTCTCTCAGTCTCAGTCTCTCTCTGTCTCTCTCAGTCTCTCTCAGTCTCAGTCTCTCTCTCTCTCAGTCTCTCTCAGTCTCTGTCAGTCTCTCTCAGTCAGTCAGTCTCAGTCTCTCTCTCTCTCTCAGTCAGTCAGTCAGTCTCAGTCAGTCAGTCTCAGTCTCTCTCTCTCTCAGTCAGTCTCAGTCTCTCTCTCTCTCTCTCTCAGTCAGTCAGTCTCAGTCTCTCTCAGTCAGTCTCAGTCTCTCTCAGTCTCAGTCTCTCTCTCTCTCTCAGTCAGTCAGTCTCAGTCTCTCTCAGTCAGTCTCAGTCTCTCTCAGTCTCTCTCTCAGTCAGTCAGTCAGTCTCAGTCAGTCAGTCTCAGTCAGTCAGTCTCAGTCAGTCTCAGTCTCTCTCTCTCAGTCAGTCAGTCTCAGTCAGTCAGTCTCAGTCTCTCTCTCTCAGTCAGTCAGTCTCAGTCAGTCAGTCTCAGTCTCTCTCTCTCTCTGTCAGTCTCAGTCTCTCTCTCTCTCTCAGTCAGTCAGTCTCAGTCAGTCAGTCTCAGTCTCTCTCTCTCTCTCAGTCAGTCAGTCTCAGTCAGTCAGTCTCAGTCTCTCTCTCTCTCTCAGTCAGTCAGTCTCAGTCTCTCTCTCTCAGTCAGTCTCAGTCAGTCTCAGTCTCTCTCTCTCTCTCAGTCAGTCAGTCTCAGTCAGTCTCAGTCAGTCTCAGTCTCAGTCAGTCTCAGTCTCAGTCAGTCTCTCTCTCTCAGTCAGTCAGTCTCAGTCTCAGTCAGTCTCAGTCTCTCTCTCTCTCTCAGTCAGTCAGTCTCAGTCTCTCTCAGTCTCAGTCTCTCTCTCTCTCAGTCTCTCTCAGTCTCTCTCAGTCTCAGTCTCTCTCTCTCTGTCTCTCTCAGTCTCTCTCAGTCTCAGTCTCTCTCTCTCTCAGTCTCTCTCAGTCTCTGTCAGTCTCTCTCAGTCAGTCAGTCTCAGTCTCTCTCTCTCTCTCAGTCAGTCAGTCTCAGTCAGTCTCAGTCTCTCTCTCTCTCTCAGTCAGTCAGTCTCAGTCAGTCTCAGTCTCTCTCTCTCTCTGTCAGTCAGTCTCAGTCTCAGTCAGTCTCAGTCTCAGTCAGTCTCAGTCTCAGTCTCAGTCAGTCTCAGTCTCTCTCTCTCTCAGTCAGTCAGTCTCAGTCTCAGTCAGTCTCAGTCTCTCTCTCTCTCAGTCAGTCAGTCTCAGTCTCTCTCTCTCTCAGTCAGTCAGTCTCAGTCAGTCAGTCTCAGTCAGTCAGTCTCAGTCAGTCAGTCAGTCAGTCTCAGTCAGTCAGTCTCAGTCTCTCTCTCTCAGTCAGTCAGTCTCAGTCAGTCAGTCTCAGTCTCTCTCTCTCTCTCAGTCAGTCAGTCTCAGTCAGTCAGTCTCAGTCAGTCAGTCTCAGTCAGTCAGTCTCAGTCAGTCAGTCTCAGTCTCTCTCTCTCAGTCAGTCTCAGTCAGTCAGTCTCAGTCAGTCAGTCTCAGTCAGTCAGTCTCTGTCAGTCAGTCTCTGTCAGTCAGTCTCAGTCAGTCAGTCTCAGTCAGTCAGTCTCAGTCAGTCAGTCTCAGTCAGTCAGTCTCAGTCAGTCAGTCTCAGTCAGTCAGTCTCAGTCAGTCAGTCTCAGTCAGTCAGTCTCAGTCAGTCAGTCTCAGTCAGTCAGTCTCAGTCAGTCAGTCTCAGTCAGTCAGTCTCAGTCAGTCAGTCTCAGTCAGTCAGTCTCAGTCAGTCAGTCTCAGTCAGTCAGTCTCAGTCTCTCTCTCTCTCAGTCAGTCAGTCAGTCTCAGTCTCTCTCTCTCTCTCTCTCAGTCAGTCAGTCTCAGTCTCTCTCTCAGTCAGTCAGTCTCAGTCAGTCAGTCTCAGTCTCTCTCTCTCTCTCAGTCAGTCAGTCTCAGTCTCTCTCTCTCAGTCAGTCAGTCTCAGTCAGTCAGTCAGTCTCAGTCAGTCAGTCTCACAGTCAGTCAGTATCTCTCTCTCTCTCTCTCTATATATATATATATATATATATATATATATATATATATATATATATATATATATATATATAATTCCAATCCTGGCAAACGAAGAGCAGACAGGCACAGACTCCGTGAAATAATGGCAAAAAGAAGTTTAATCCAACAACAGCAAGACGCGTTTCGACGGCGAACCGCCTTGTTCACTTGTCTGTTACACATACCAGTGACACTTACATAGGGTAATGTGCAGTTGTCATGGCAACCACCTCTGTCATCATAGACAAAGAATCATGACCATGCTGATCGGCATGACTTGACAAAAACACGAACCGGCTGATAAACGTGTTTAAATTGAATACATGTAAAAATAAAACACATACATATATTATTAAGCATATATATACGAAAATAACAATTAATCGAGCTTAACAAAAGTAGAAACAACAATGCCTCATATGTCTCTCTGTCCTGTGAACATATATGGACATAGAAGACATGAAAATGAGCCCACAGCGGAAAAATCAACTAAAATATTCTAAATACACACAAGGTATGCAAAATGCAGCTGTCAGGACAAATATCCAAATGGAATTACTTAATACATATTAAAATCCTAACGGAAGGCGCTTTCTGATTAACGTGTCTCACTCCGGTGTCCGTCAATTAGTGAAGAGTTCTAGTGAACATGCGTAACAGAGACAGGAGCTGCCGGGGAGGAAAAAGGATACCTAGGCAGAGTGTCCGCCTAATTTAAACAGAAAGAGTCTGTGATGGTCCTAATACAGCGAATAGTTTGCAGGAGAATAAGAAGGGTACATATACATACATACACACACACATTTTCACTTCAGGGCTCTCAGCTTCCGAGAACTTTCACTATCAGACCACACAGTCCACCCACTGATCATTAGTCAAATCTGCTTGATCCTTTCAGACCTAAGGCAGGGAAAGATTGTTAGAATAGTGCCAAAGTTCAAAGGGCAGCAATCAACACTTTTATTCTTCCAAGAGACACTTTAAAGGCCTTTACCTGCAGTTTGTTCAAGCATCCTGTTTGGATGCAGCTTTGCAGCCACTTCTTAGTACTCGACACACTGATAGGCATGTTACTCTGGGTGTGGATATATAGAGTATCCATCAAACATTACTCCTGCTTTCCTACTTTTCTCAGGTGCTGTATAAAGTTCTATTTTACAGGACCATTAAAGTACCAGGAGCTTCTGTTTGACTTGGCAGCTCTACAGGAGGAACCATATTCTCTGAAGGTAGTGTTGGTAGCAGTAATTTAAATACTACTTACTTACACCTACTACCCTTCCCGGGGTATAGGCCATCAACAAGTTACATATTAACATAATTTACACTATCAGTCAGTGAGAGAAATGGTTCAGTGTCTGCTACTGAGCTTCCAGTCTTGCACCCTGTGTTACCCCAGGCGAGTGATCATAGAATGTTTAAGCCAGAACCATGAAAGAAGAGGTAAACTCTGTATTCATCTCTGCATCTTAAATGAAACAATCGACACTTGCAATGGACAAAAATAAAGAAAGAATTTGCCTGTTTACGCACTGTCGGACGCTGGAGTGAGGTTACTGCTAGGAGGGTCTCCCAAACTACGCTGTAGTGGTGTGCAAGGGACAACCTTTTGGCAGCGCCAGGTCATGTGGATGACCCTTGCCTTACGAACGGAGAGCCGTATTCTTCGCAGCTAGGAATTCTTTAATTTAAATATTTCATTCTTGGTGGTTTCCTTCTCGTGTCTCACTATGTTCAATTTTTAATGACATAGTCAGAGATTAACCTGGCACTAGGCTTGCTGTCAAAGAAAAGAGAAGCCCTAAATCGACTCACTCAGTAATTGACAATAGACCAACCCTCCTACTTACTAAGGGCTGATTAAGAACCGTACACCTGCCTTGTACATGTTGCCTTACTGAGGCACAGGATCACAAGGCGCAAATTGGAAATTTGACGTGGGAGTGCATCTTCTAGTGTCAGATCCGAAAAACCAATCTGCTTTTGCGCTACACTACTTTCACCAAATGAACGAGCGGCACAGGCATTTTGGTAAATTGGCTCTGCCCATTATTGTGCCTGCCCAGCGGCAATGACCTGTGTGCAATCAGGACAGGTGCAACTACACCCACGATAATCAACTCTGCAATTTATACATCCAAATTAAACATTCTGAAATACTTGCATCACTATCAAGCTGTGGGACCGTGGTAGCAGTCCCGCAAGGACAGCTAATATTCCTGCCTTACCTGTTAGATCACCAAGCATTTCAACGAGCAGCCATCGGTCAATGTGCTGGTATGTGATTCCCACAACGTGGCAAATAACTACGAGACAAGGGATTGAGAGAAGGTGACAGATGAAACTGCAACTGTTTCACTTAAAAAATATAATAATTATTACATTTAAATAAAGCAGCATTACTGGCCAGTGAACACAGCACCTTACCTCACAACCAGGCTACGAAATAGGAAAGGCCATTAGTTACCTTATATGATCACTATTCTCGCTGGCACATACCGCTTATTATATTTCTATAGGAAGCACACCAAAGTGCTGTGATAAAGCAAACAGCCTGTATGGTACTTAACATGTAATAAAACGGCTGGGCCACTGGAATTATGCAGCAGGGGAAGACCAAATTATGCGGCAAGGAAAGGTAAATTATGCGGTGTAATGCGCCACATTTTGTGATAGTATTGCTGAATTATTTTGTCATTTTAACACATAGTAACACTGTCTAGCCACAATTTTCCCAATTAGTACCAGTTTAACAACTAAATTCAGAAATAACCACTTGAAAGATGACCAGTCAACGTTTGCGAAGGGCCTTCCACTGTGCCGGAACACGTTGTGGTTTTAGTAACTTTTGATCCATTTGAGCTAAATACAAATATTTTTGTTAAAACTTGTGGATTATGCAGCAGATCATGGATTGTGTGGCAAATGTGGTAAATCCATACTTATGTCGAAAAAACAGCTGCCACAGAGTCACATAATTCCAGTGGCCTCGATAATAAGGCTCAGGAAAAAGGGCAATTCAATTATGCAGGGCAGAGATTAAAAACTTTCTCTCTAGGGGGCGTGGCTTGCACGCCGCTGCGAGATGGCGGTTTGTGCTTGAGCTCTGCGCTGGAGCGAGAGCCGACGGAGGTTTGCTGTCGCCTCGGATTGCCCCGGTCATTTCTGAAGATGCTCTCCTGGATATGAAGCTGCCAAGCATGTAATGAGAGACGTTTCCTGATATTTGAGGCTGCCGGTGACCATATTTCGGGCGTTTTTAGGTGGCGCTCGGTATTTTCGCGAGCGGCCGCCATTTTGTCTCTCTCAAGAGTGGGATGTTTTCTCTCCTCAGCACGACGACGTCACTGTCACGGATTTGCCAGGAATAAGGACTGACAAGAACTGGTGAAGTTGCTCACTTTTCATACATTTATATTATTTTTTTATTATTTCCTCCTGCTGCTTTGCTGCCTGTTATGACCATACTGTTTGGTTTCCTACTGTCATATTTCTAGTCAGCGCACCGCCATCGCCCTCTTAGGAGGTCTCGTTGACTGATATTTCTATACTTCGTGGCTGTTTCTGGTTGTTGGAAGGTGCCGTTTTTGATATCTGTAGGGCATGATATTTTTGTGAGGTAGCTCCTTTCTCTGCCCTGATAGACGCCATTATTATCGCTCTCTTGATGTGAGCGCGCTCTCTATTTTTGCTTGGTACCTTTTTTGCTCCTGCTGAGCTGGTGTGCTCTATGGCTGCGAATATGGGCCCGTCACCAAATGCTAAGGACGCAAAAGACTCTAAAGCGTCTCTTAAAAGGTCCAAACAGTTATCCCCTACACCTGAATCTGCGCAAAAGGACCCTAGCGCCACTCTTGAGTCTATCCTGACGCGCCTCAATGAGGTCTATGAAATTGCGCAATCTACCAAGACTAACACAGATTTACTGCAAGTAGAGGTGCTAGCCATCAGGAATGACTTCAGGGCCCTCTCTCTTCGTGTTTCGGACACAGAAGCACGTATTAGTGGCGCAGAGGACTCCATGCAAAAGCAATCTAGATCTCTCTCACAGTTAGAGCGTTCAATGGCAGCATTGCGGAAAGACCTTACTGAGCAAGAAGATCGTAACCGCAGGTCTAATCTGCGCATTTTTGGTCTTCCGGAGGATGTTGAGAAAGATGCATCTTCTATGATTGATTTCCTTTATCAATGGATTCCTTCCACACTGCAAATTTCTTTCCAAAGGGAGTTTGAACTGGAACGTGCACACCGTGTTCCTACATTTCGTCCTAAGTCTGCTACGCAACCTAGAGCAATAATTTTCAAGCCACTGCGCCATCAACACACTGAGCAAATTCTGGCTCATATGCGGAAGGTTAGAGTTGTCTCTTGGAATGGCCATCGCATTTCAATTTCTCAAGACTTTGCCAGAGACACGGTCATTAGGAGAAAGGGGTTCTTAATCTCCGGAAGCGTTTAGCCGAGATGAATGTTCCCTTCTCTTTTGCTGGCCCCTCAAAATTCCGTATTACTTTCAAAGGGCGCTCCAGAATCTTTGATGAACCTGCTGATCTGGCCTCGTTTCTGGATAATCAGTTGGAATCGCAGATGGAACTTCAAATGGGGGCCTCGCTGGTTCCTGGCTCCTCTGGCACCTGATATGACTATACATAATGCAATGAGTTTTTTTTGTCTTTGCCAGGTCTATTAGGTTTACCCTCTTTTAGATCTGCGTGGTGGTCCTAATGTCCAATCTTCTGGACGTGCTGTTGTTGTCTTATGTTTTTCATTCCTATCGTTATAGTGTAGTGGCCTTTTATTGTCGTCAGTCCTACTGTATGATCTGTCCAATTTTTCGTGGTAGTGTTTCTTGATGGTTCTATTTTCACTTATGTTCACTTGTCGTCCTTAGCTGCTTTTAGATCTGCGCAGTGGTCTTTATGTCCATTGGTCTTGACGTATTTTTGTCGTCTCTTGGTGCTCCTTTAGTATCGTTATGGTGTATTGGTCTTTAGTGTTGTTAGTCTTATTGTATAAACCTTTTAATTTCTTGTGGTAACTTCTTTTGTTGGCGTGACTTCACTTTTGTCCGCGTAGCGTCCTGTCATTCATTGCCTCCCCAGTTTGTCTTTCGACGTATTAGGTCATGGTCCTTTTCCTTTTCAGTGGTATGTCTTCGGTATGTGCGTCGATTTTTGTGGTGAATCTGGTTTATCTTATTCTTTTGTGGTCGGTTCTTTTGCTTCATGTTTGTTTTTTGTTATTTCATATTTTTTGGAGTAGGTCATTGTTTGTCCCTTTGCTAGTTATACCTAGTTCACTGTTTTTTTTTCCATTGAGTGATTTGTTTACATTGTGTTATTTGTTTTTTTCAAGTAGGCTAGTTTGTTATAGATGCTTTGTACTTGGCAGACTTATGCCTCTCTTACGTACATGTTCACTTTGTTAGGCATGCATATTTATCTTGCCAGTTTGTGTGTATATGGCTTTATTTATTCATGGCCAGCTATCTTTAAGTTTGTATATAGTTTTTACATATTTATATATAGTATTGGGTCTCTTATCTAGCTGCTATAAGGGATTCTCTGACTGTTATATTGACAAGATGCTACGTACCGTTTTTTATTATGTTTCACCTATTTTTCCCATATTGTATCATTTAGATACCTACTTTATTGATTTTTTCATTGCGTGATTTGATTACATTGTGTCATTATTTATCTTTTTCGAGTAGGTTAGTTTTTTTAGAGATGCTTTGCTCTTGATACATTTATGCCCCTCTTATCTACATGTTCACTTTTTAGGCAAGCATATTTATTCTGCCAGTTTGCGTGTATATGGCTTTATTTATTCATGCCAAGTTATCTATAAGTTTGTATATAGATTTTACATATTTATATATAGTATTAGGTCTCTTATTTAGCTGCCATAGGGATTCACTGACTGTTATATCAATAAGATGTTATATACCGTTTTTCATTATATTTCACGTATCTTTCCCATATTGTATCATATAGTATGCTTTAGATTGTATTTCTTTTTTTTTTCTCTTCATTATGGTCCTTTTTCTCTTGATGGAGTCCGCTTTGGTCTGGTTCTACCTATTAGTAATGGTTTCTCTTAGTTCACTTTCCACCAGCTCTTAATGACTGATCGTGCTTTCTTTTTCTCTCTTTTCTGCTCTTACCGTTCTCTATGATTTATTTTAGTTGTTATCTATACATTAATTTGGTCAAACGTGTTGCCTTTACAGTTTCTCATTTCGCTTTGTCTTCTAATAAGTGATAATTATTTCCGGTTCTTGGCTTTTAGATAGTGTTCTCTTTTAAAATGTATAATCGGCTATGCACTGCTTTGGGGCTTTTTATGCTGTTGTTGTTATTTCTCCTGTTGGCCCCTCGCTCTTTTTTCCATGTCCCCCCTTGTATGAATTTGGTCTTTTTCAGACCTGCCGGATGGGCCCTTCTCTCTCTCTTTCTTTGTATTCTCCTGCTTTCTTTTTCCTCTTCTTTCCTTTCTTCTTTCCCTTCTTTCCTTTCTTCTTTTCGGATTTCCTCTTTGGTCTCACCCTGTTTTGTGTTGGCTGTTGATGTCTGCTGGTTAGCTCTCTTGGTTGTTGCGCTTAATTTGTCACATATGGAATATCTTTTTCTCCTGATATTGGTTCTATGTCTGGACTAAATATACTTTCCCTTAATGTTAAAGGGTTAAATCATCCAGTCAAAAGGTCGAAGATTTTGGACTACTGTAAATCTCTTTCTTCGGATCTCGTCCTTTTTCAGGAGACAAAGCTCTCTGCCAAGGAGGCGTTGTTTCTGAAGAAAGAGTGGGTCTTTGATGTTGCTTGTTCAGATGCTTGTGGTAAAAGGAATGGAGTAATTACCTTAGTTTCTAAACACTCTGGGCTATCTATCGTTTCCTCTGATCAGGATACGGAGGGGCGTTGGTTACTATCTAAGTTGTCCAATGGTAATGCTGACTTATTTGTCATGAATATTTATGCCCCCAACAAGGATGACCCGGCCTTTTGGAATGCGATTACCAAAAAGCTCGAGGATACTCCTCACTCTGGTAATCTTATTGTAGGTGGTGACTTTAACTTGCCAATGGACCCGATCTTGGATAGGAATTCTGCCTTTAACTTTCGTCCCCCTAAAGCACACAAACAAATGATTAATATGTGCTCTCTTACCCATCTTCAGGATGTGTGGCGTCTTCACAATCCCACTGGTAGTGACTTCTCCTTTTTTTCTTCCCCTCATTCGTCCTTTTCGCGCATTGATTATCTTTTGGTTCACTCTTCTCTGGTTCAATTTTCTTCTTCTCCGCTTATTCACCCTATTTTAGTTTCTGACCATGCCGCAGTCACATTTACTCTTACTTCCTTTGTCCCTAGGGCACGAGCTCGTTCGTGGAGACTAAACACAGAAATTTTACATGATGAGTCCTTGGTGCGAGAGTTTTCCAATGACATTGAGACTTTTTTTATTGAAAATGTTGGGTCAGTCAGTTCCCCGGTTCTTCTCTGGGACTCTTTTAAATGTACTTTCCGTGGTCAGATCATTAAATGTATGTCAAGGAGAAACGCAGCCATTAAAAAGGAACTCACGGACTTAGCAGACGAGATCAAACGTCAGGAATCCCTTTTTCGACATTCTCAGGATAAGACCTGCCTCCAGTCTATTAAAAATCTAAAGTATTCATACAATACTATAGTCACTAAGAGAGCTCATATTGGCCTGCAGGCTCAGAAATCTAAGAGACTGCTGTTAAAAAATCGTGCAGGCAAGATTCTTGCTGCCACTTTAAAGTTCCAGGAATCTTCTTGTAACACTTTTCAAATTCCTTCTATTACTGACCAGCTTGGTAGGAAAAAATTTCAAACTGCAGAAATCCTTGAGGTGTTCCGCGATTTTTATAACAATTTATATACCCCGTCGGCTCAAGCTTCTTTTGAACAATGTCAGGAGTTCTTGAAGTCGGTTCCTTTGAAAGTTGTTTCGGAGGAAGATAATCAATCATTAAATTGCCCGATTACTGCTGATGAAATCATTTCCGCGATTAAAGCTACTCGGTCTGGTAAAGCTCCTGGTCCTGATGGATATCCTATTGCGTTTTATAAGACCTTTATTCCCGTGATTGTCCCGAAACTCCAATCCGTTTTTGATGCTTTTATTAAGGATGGTTCGGTGTCTGGTTCTGCGGCGGATGCTACTATTGTAGTTATCCCCAAAGAAGGGAAGGATCACGCAGATCCCAAAAATTTTCGTCCCATATCCCTCCTTAACATGGAAGCCAAGATCTTTGCTAAAATTTTAGCTAAACGATTAGAGTCCTTTATTCCTCATTTGGTTCATCCCTCCCAAACAGGTTTTGTAAAGGGGCGTCTTGCACGGGATAATATTCGTACTTTTTGTCATATTCTCGGTGCCGCTAAACGATCTAATCTTCCGGCGGCAGCCTTGGCCCTTGACGCTGAAAAGGCCTTTGATAAGGTCTCTTGGCCTTTTCTACGAGCGGTTCTATGTGCACATAATCTTGGAGATTCCTTTATTCGTATGGTTATGTCTCTTTACTCCCGACCTAGAGCTAATATACGGGTGAACGGTGCTACGTCTTCCTTTTTTAACCTGTGTCAGGGCACTAGACAAGGTTGTCCTTTGTCCCCTCTCCTATTTTTGTTGTCCATTGATCCTCTCCTCAGAATGATTGACTCGCATCCAGATATTAAAGGGTTCTCTTTTGGGTCTCATCAGATAAAAACAGCGGCATATGCAGATGATGTTCTCATTTTCTCTGATGATATTGCATTGGCCATCCCTGCTATCTCGGATACGATTGCTCTTTTTTCAAAAGTTTCAGGATACACTCTGAACAAAGATAAGACAGAGATGTTTCCTTTAAATGCTTACTGCTTCTCCTCTCATATGGGTTCGGCGGGCTTTAAATGGCAATCCAAACACCTAAAGTATCTGGGTATCTATTTTTGTACCACCCTATATGCTACGGCTTCTTATAATGAATCCCAAACTATTCTTAAGGTGAGACGTCTTTTAGAAAATTGGTCTCCGAAGCATATTTCTTGGTGGGGCCGTATGCAGACTCTAAAAATGATGATCACTCCTATTATTAATTTTGTTTCCTCTATGCTTCCAGTAAGGCTTTCTGATTCCTTCTTCCATGAACTTGATCTGCTCACTTCTAAATTTTTATGGAATGATAGAAGGGCTAGGATTGCTTATAAATTTTTACGGAAATCTTATGATATGGGGGGCTGTAATTTTCCTGATTGGGGGAAATATCAAACTGCTTTTCTGGCGTCCCAGGGTGCCCTTTGGTTTTCTTCCCCATCTATTCATGCTCCAGCTTGGTTGACAATAGAACAGGAACTGGCCTCCCCTCTACCGACTGCATCTTTTTTAACCACAAACACCCTTTCTATTCCATTCTCTCGCTCTATTATTTTAGACACTATTGCAGCGGTTCGTAAGGTCGATAAGAGGGTAGCAGTTCCATTACATAAAACTAGATGGTCGTCTATTTGGCGCAATTCTAAAATCAAAATTAATATTGACCCTGAGTTGATGTCTTACTGGGCTGGGAAAGGTGTTTCACTTGTTAAACATCTCTATGATTCCAACAATGATCCTTCCCCTTTTTCATCCCTTGCTCAACATTTTTCTTTATCTAATTTAGATTTTTATACTTTTCTTAAGATTAAGGTTGCACTTGCTAAAGTACACCTTCATCCTTCTTCCCCGTTGATTACGCTTTTTCAGCTTTGGATCAGGACTGGCCATGTTGCGTCTCGGATTTATAAATTTTTATCGTCCTCTACACTCCCTTCCCATACTGTCACACAGCAAAAATGGTTACATCATTTTGATCATAGTGTTACTGCTCATATCTCTTCTGATACCTGGCAAGATATTGGTAAATTTTCTCTTCGTAACAAAATTGCCCCCTCTCTAACGCAGTCTAAGTTTTTCTCTATTAATCTTCTTCATTGGACTCCCATTCGTCTGTACTCACTTAATCTCAAAGAAGACAATTTATGTTGGAGCTGTGGGCTTCTACCAGGAGATTTTCAACATATGTTCCTTGATTGTTCCCTTCTCCAACCCTTTTGGGATTCAGTTCACAAACACCTTATGCTCATCTTTAACATCAAATTTCAACTGTCTTTTCCATTAATTCTTTTGGGTCCGTTGGCGGCCCCAGTCCCTCTGCCTTTACATCCCATGGAGCTCCAGTTGTTGGACCTCTTGTTAACTATTGCAGTCAAAGTAATTCTCATGGAGTGGAAATCCTTTTCGTCTGTCTCTTACCATACTTGGTGGGCCTGGGTTTCCTTTCTACGAAGTGCTCATACGTCAGTGGACCATGCTCATCTTTCTCCTTCTATTTCCTCTGGTGTATGGGAAGCCCTAGATTCATACATGAAGTTGGCCGCTGAAGGGTTGGTGGAGCAATATCCCTTTGATTTGCCTGGTTAGTGTTGTCTTGTATGTTGGGTGATTCCTCTGGAAATCCTCTCCTCTTCCTTTCCTTCTCTCTGTCTCTCTTTTTCTTTCCTCTTCTCTTTCCTATTCTTTCCGTCTTTTCTTTCTTCCTTTCTTCTCTTTCCTCTTCTCCCTAATTTGCCATCTGTGGGTGATACTTTTGATATATATCTTTGCCAGACATCATTTTGGGTCTTCCCTCCTTAAGTATTTATTTATCTGATGTCTGCAGATTAATGAATGACAATGAATTGCTCTCCTACCAATTAATTTTATATTAATGTATTTATTATCTTATTGCCCGATATCAATTGTATCACTTTGGTTTATATCCTATGTGTCATATTTGCGCGTTTAAAACAATAAATTCTTTTGAAATGAAAAAAACTTTCTCTCTAGAAAAAACGAGATTTCAGGGAGGACCAGGAAAAGTTCCAAAGAAGGAGGAGAATGTGCAGAAAGGTGGAAGGACTGTCAGGATGGAGAAGCAAGGCGGGAATAAGATTTAAATCAAGAAGGGGCATCAAACAGAGGGGGACGAGATGGAATTGGAGGCAAAAAACAAGAAAAATCGACCTATAAGAAGTAAGATTGCTGAAGATCATGGACACATTGAAAGACTATGCAAAATACAAAATTGAGACCGAAAGAAAAAGTCAATAATCAATGGGAAATTAGCTGAGGAGACAGCCCACCAGAGGGGTGAGAACAAGTTATAAGAAAAGACTGCCTACAGAGAGTTTTATGTTGTTTAAAAAACAAAAAACAAAAAAACAGCAAGTAGGAAGAGTAAATGACTTGAGAAGAAGAGTAGACAAGTAAGACAGAGTAAGGGTGTGAGAAGTTGGCCTGGTATAATGCTGTCCACTAGTTATAGTGGGCACCTTGCACCAGTCCAAACAACCCTTATTGACGATTAGGTTTAAGACAACCTTTATTGAAAGCTATCCTAGTGGTAGCTATGGAGAGCAGCCTTCAGGCTAAGTCTCGAAGGTGTGTAAAGCAGCTTGGTTTACCAGATTATAACCTCTTGAATAACTAAATGAAAGGAGAACCACACAAAGTATATATATAAAAAATATATGTATTTATTTCTAAACACTCTCTATTAACCTCTTTCTGAGATTAGAGAGCAAGGCACACAATAATACAGTTCTAAAACGACAGCAAATAGCACAATATACAATGGGCCCCAGGGGGAGACCAAACCATATATTAAGAAACTGAGATAAGAACCACGACTTGACTAGACACAGTGCCTAGAGCACGTAGAATCGCTGGGACCCCAAGGAACCACCCAAGGTAGTGACACAGGGGACCCACGGGGGACGCATGTAGTGTGAACACAGCCGCGAGATCTGTACAATCCTATGAGAACGTCGCGGTTGGAATTTTAGAGTTTAAGGACACTTAGGAGAGGACTTGGAGCAAACGCTTTCAGACTTAGAAGGTTCCAAGGCCAGCACCCATGTGAGCACCGGAGTCCTCGGGTTACCTAACCCAGGTAAGCCGGGTGCATAGGTGTCAAATGGTGTCTGGAATCTTCGATGTCGTCAATGGAGAGTTGCTGCAAAGTGCTTCTGCCGTGGAAAGGGAAAGTGTCCGGTGTGATCCAAGCCTGGATCAAAGATGTGAAGAACCTGAAAGCAGAGGGGACAGAGTCTGGGTCACTTGCCAGTGACCAGGGGCACGATAGACGAATGCCCACCGATGTTGGGTGTTTCAGGTGCGTGGAGGTGAAGCTTGACTCCATTGCCACGGAGACCAGGAAGCGTCGAGGACGACCACAGTCTGCAGGCGAGCTGTCCCATGAAGGATGTCGAGTGCTGGGGGGGTCGGTGTCCGGATTGGAGACCAACAAGCCTTGGCAATGGCAACCCACGCGTTGAGAGTAAAACTGCTTCGGTGTGGACCAGCAAGGTCCTGTGGACTCCCCAAGCGATGGAGAGACAGGGCACGTCTGGAGCAACCAGGTAAGCCAGTTGAAAGTCAAAGTACCCTTCTCAGGGACCCACAAATCGGCAGACAAGGGTGGCGAAGGGAACTCGAGAGGAATCACTAGATAGATACCAGCCCACGGGTCACTCGCAGAGTGTAGGCCAGCAATCTTCGGTGGAATCACTGCTCGGGGTCTGGACTACAAGTAGCCCAAAGCACAGCCTCAGGGATCGCCAAGAAGAATATGCTGCTGCGAATGTGCACGGTGTCCAGGGGTTCGGGTTGCACGGTACCCACGAGGGCTTTGGAAATCAGAGTTGCTGAGAGCACAGATTGGCCTCGCGGAAGCTTGGAAACCCACCTCCTGTGTTGCAAAGTCTTCAGAGTCCTTCAGGAGCTGCGTAGATGCAAACCGGACAGATGCGTCTTTGGTGCCTGCCTCTTTTATTCCAAGGGAGATGCTTCGGTCATCCAACGTCGTGTAGATGGTAGAAGTTTTGGGATTCTGTAGGAGAGTTTCATCCAGGTAAATCTAAAGTCCTGCAGTCAGGGGTTCCTACTTTATACCCAAGGAAGGGGTGGGACAAACTCTGGGGACCCACCTTTGGGAGGGTTAGGACAGAGGGGTGGCTACACCCATATCCTTTGTCCAGTTTAGCGCCAGAGCAGAGGCTGGTAGTCCCTGCAACCGGTTTGAGCTGGACTATGCACAGGGACACCAAATGTGCCCCCAGTGCAGACATCAAAGCACTCTTGGAGTGCACCCACACAGCCCCAATACACTAAAGCCTGTCTGGGATATGGTCACACCTCCCTGTGACAGGAAACCTACTGTCCAGGCCTCCCCTGCCGGAGTTTCATCCAGCAGCAGGAGGGCAGACTCGTGTCTGTGGCTGGCAGCATCCATTTTGTGATGCCAGGGTCTGTGAAGCTGGTACCGTGTGTACCGGTGAAGTCATGGTTCCCCCTCTAGTAGGGTGGAATCATACCTCACACACCAGTTACTGGTGTGGGAGGTATGATTCCAAGGTGTTTGACACCAAACACGACATGTTTACATGCAGCCATTCCAAAGTTAGCATTTACCACAAGGTGATAATGCACTTAAGAGTATATGGTTTGGCTGCATCATAAACAATCCCAGAATAAAGATTCCGAAGGCTGCAGAGGGGCTCTGCTCATGCATGGGCACCCTCCCACATACAACCCAGCACCCTGCCTTCAGGATTGATAAGGCCTGCCATAGGGGTGACTGATAGGTTTATATTTGCAGTGATATGGATAGATATAGGGAACCTATATCGGAGTAAGGGGTGCATACACCACCTTACACAGGCTGCTGTAGCAGACCTGTTGTGTCATTTTAAATGGCTTCCCAGGGGTGGCACAATACATGCTGCAGCCCCTGGTAGGCCTCTGGGGTATCTATGCCCTGGGTACATAGTATACCATATACTAGGGACTTATAAGGGTACCCCAGAATCCAATCTGTGGTGTACCTAAAGTACATGCAATCAATTTAGAGAGGAAGCAGCTAGGCTGCGGCCCTGAATAGCAGGGTCCCAGCCAGACTAAATTCGAAAAACAGTGAAACATCAGCAAAAAGTGGGGGTAACCATAAGAAGCGGATCCTCATCTCCTACAAAGGGTAAGACTTAATTTGGTGGTGTGGAATGCGATGAAAGGTCCAATCTTGCGAAGGCAATTAAGAAACCAGAAAGAACTGTTATAGGGTTTATATATTTTTTTTTTTTTTTTAATTTTTATTGAACAATAATTCGGTTACACGCACGGGCCTACAACCACCAGGGCCGGCCGCTAGGTACAGAATGAAATATACATTTATCATGGCTGCAGTCAAGTCCCGGGGCGCAGCCCCGTAGTGGCTCCGGATAGTTCTAAAGGAACAGGAGACTTAAGTCCAACAGACACAAAAACTAAAAGAAAAACAAAAGGCGAGGCATAAGGGCAAACAGTGCGGATCAGGCTTCCTCCGGGGAACTCCAGTGCAGACCATTAAGCAGCCGGCAAAAGGAAGGAGTACCGGGAGGCTGGGGACGGGGGGGGGGGGGGGGGTCAAGGGAGATGAACGTCCATATGTAGTTATTCCAAAAGGTGCCAGGAACCATCAGGGGTCAGGGGGACATGGCGATATCGGTGTCCACCAGGGGGGGCGTACAGATACCCCCGCGATACGCATTCCATTGCCCCCAGATTCTACCCCATGCCCCCGGCTTACCACGGGCCACATACACAGTCTTCTCCCTGAACATACACCAGTCCATATTCTCCTTCCATACTGACACGGTGGGCGGCCGTTGGGCGCCCCAAAGCTGCGCTATATCTCTCTTGGCAATCATGTTCCCTAGGGCCGCCCACCGAGTCTGAGCCGCGCTGTAATCATTGGGCTCCCACACATTCAGGACACAGCGACGCACCTCCGGCAGCAGCACAACCCCAGTGACCTGTCCCATAACCATATGGACCCGGCGCCAGTAGTCCGCCACCTCGCGGCACTCCCACAGGATATGGAGAAAGGTGGCGCTGAGCCCACAACCCCGCTTACAGAGCCCGTCGTCGGAAAATCCCATCGAGACCAAGCGAGGACCCGTCACATACACCCGGTGAAGAATCTTGAGCTGTACCAACCGGAGACGGGCCGGAATGGCGACCTCCTTGGGGGACGACAGTGCAGACTGCCAGTCCTCGTCATCCAATTCCACCCCGTCCCCCGTCCAAGCCTCCCGGAGGCGCACAAAGAGGTCAGCCCGATGATTAATCAGTTTTTTATAAGTTAAAGAAATAGTACTGTCAGGGACATGTCCGTCAAGTATGCGGTCCTCGAGGGGCGAGGAAACCGGGATCTTGGTCCCCTCCCCAAAGACCGAGAGCAGGGCGTGTCGAACCTGGGCATAGCGGAAGAACTCCCTGTCCGTAAGCTCGTATTCGGCCTGGAGCACCGCGAAAGTCTTAACCGTGCCCTTATGCCACAGGTCTCCCACTTTGCTGATACCAATCGTATCCCACTGGTCAAACCCCTTCGTAGTCCAGAGGCTGCCCAGGCGGTCGGAGGCAAACAAAGGAGTAGCACATGTTAGTCGCTCACTCCAGCCCGTGGCCGCAGTGGCAGCCCTCCAGGTCCGCACCGCAATCTTAGTAGGACCCGTAAGGGTCCGGCCAGCCGAGCGGGAGTAAAGTGCCCCGTTATAGTTCCCGCCGGGAAGCAGGAACTTGTCCATCTCATACGCCGGATTCAAGCCAGGCGCATACGTGGCATGGTTAATGGCCGCTAGCTGCGAGGCCCAATAGTACCTGCGAATGTCAGGAAGCGCGATGCCCCCGTCGTACCAGGGGAGAGTAAGCTTAGCAAGAGCAATACGCGCCCGCCCGTCCCACACCAGTCTCCTCTGCAGGCTCTCCACCTCCCGAAAGTAGGCCACTGGGATAACGTCGAAGGAGTTCTGGAGTGCATAGAGGAACCTGGGAAGGGACATCATTTTGAACAGCGCGGCCCGACCCAGCGGGGACAGGGGCAGCCTGCACCACCGGGCCGTGTCCTCCCGCAATCGCCGGAGTGGACGCAGGAGATTCTGCTCATAGCGAGCCACCGGGTCCAGCGAAACGTATATCCCCAGGTACTTAAAGCCGCTCAGAGATATTTGGATCGTAAGCCGAGGCGGCAGGAGAGGAGGACCACCAGAGATAGGATAGACGCAGGATTTAGACCAATTGATCGTGAGACCCGAATTGTACCCAAAGGAAGTCAGAACGTCAAAGAGGACGTTGAGCGACTGCCGCGGTGAGGTGAGATACAGGAGAATATCGTCCGCATACAGCGAGACCCGATCCTCGAAGCCCGGGGCCCACCGGATCCCTCTAAGCGAGGGCTCCCAGCGGAGCCAAGCAGCGAGTGGCTCCAGGGCGAGAGCAAAGAGCAAAGGGGACAACGGGCACCCCTGCCTCGTGCCCCTGCCGAGGGCAAAGGGCCGAGAGACCCGCCCATTCACCACCACCTGAGCCATGGGTCCCGTGTAAAGAAGCTTCACCCAGCCAATAAATCCTTCCCCAAAGCCAAATTTAGCCAAGACAGCCCAGAGGAATGGCCACTCGATGGTGTCAAAAGCCATCGTGGCATCCAAAGAAACCAGCACGGCCGGTTCGGAGAGGAGCTCCGCCCTGGCCAGGGCGCCGTGAAGACGCCGCAAGTTAAGAGCGGTGTTGCGATGCGGGATGAAGCCGCATTGGTCCGGATGAATAAGATCGCACACGACGCTCAACAAACGATTGGCAAGGACTTTCGCCAGAATTTTAGGCTCTGCATTTAGCAGTGAAATAGGCCGGTAAGAAGTACAACGGTCTCGCGGCTTGCCCTCCTTGGGGATCACGACTATCGTAGCCAAACGCTGGTCAGCCGGAAGGGAACCCGCCGCAAGAGACTCACGGAACATGCGACTGAGGAAGGGCGCAAGCTTATCAGGGCGCAATTTATATAGCTCAATGGGCAGACCGTTGGGACCCATAGCCTTGCCCGAGCGAAGGGAGCGGATCGCGGTCGCTATTTCATCCGCCGACAAGGGGGCGTCCAGCCGCTCACGGTCCTCAACGGACAGGCCGGGCAAGGCAATATCCCTCAGGAGAAGGCGAGAGTCGTCCTCATCTCTGTCAGTCACTGGGGAGTACACAGCCCGGAGGTGGTCGGCGAAACAGTCCACAATCTCATCCGGCTCAGTCACACACACACCATCCGCAGCACGCAACTCCGGGACCACACGATTCACTCTCTCCTTTTTGTCCAGCCACGCAATCAACTTTCCCGCCTTGTCCCCGGCGTCGTACAGTCGACCCTGCTGCTCCCTATACATAGTTTTGGCCGCGTCAGTGACCAGGGACCTATATTCAAACTGTTTCAGGCTAAGGGCATGGAGCCCGTCCGGAGTGACATTCGCCTCCAAGGCCGACTCCAGCCCCGAGATGTCAGTCTCCAGCCTCACCACTGCCTCACTCTTGACCTTCTTAGCCACCACTATCTGGGAGAGGGCGTGTCCGCGGATCACGGTTTTAAAGGCTTCCCACAGGGACATTGCAGACGACACCGACCCCTCGTTATCAAGGAAGTATTGGTCCATAGCCTTAACCAGGCTGTCGCGAGTCGTAGGGTCTCGCAGGTACCATGGGTTAATGGGAGCGATCCGCCCTGCAGACCGCGACCCGGTGTCAAAAAGAAGCCACAGCGGAGAATGGTCGGAGATACCCCTCGCCAGGTGCCTGACCTCTCTAATCCGACCAGTCTGCGCCGCGGGCATAAGGAAGTAGTCTAGCCTGGAGAGACTCCCATGCGCCCCCGAGTGAAAGGTGAACTGACATTGGGTCGGATGCATTAATCTCCAGCTATCCACCAGGCCGAAGGTCTCCAACATCCCACCCAGCCATGCCTGGGCAGCGGGGAGGGTCCTTGGTGGGTGACGATCTAATTCACCCGAAACCACAGAGTTAAAGTCCCCGCCCATGAGCAGGAGGCCGTCCGGAAGGTCAAGCAGCATTCGACCCAAGTCAGTGAAGGTGGAGTTCTGGAGGCCCGGGGGGACGTAAACTGAAACCAGGGTAAGGGGCTGCCCCTCCCACCTCCCAATCAAACACACATAGCGCCCTCTGTCATCCGAGACTATCTTAGTGATCTCCACCGGAAGGGAGGTTCGCAGGAGAATGCCCACCCCCCTGGAACCAGTTGTGAAACCAGAATGGGCTACGAGGCGATATCCCCCCCTGTTCATTGCATGACAAACATTGCCAACCAGATGCGTCTCCTGGAGAAACACCACATCAGGAGTCAAACGACGCAAATATTGCAGCACTACACCCCGCTTGATACGGTCCCCCAACCCATTGACGTTCCATGACATAAGCCTCAACCCGTCCCCCCCCATCCCCCCCAATAAATCAAGGGTCCCCCAGCCTGCAGCACAGTTCCCAGATGTGGACAAAAATCAATACCTCGCCCTGTAAACAAAAAACACACAACAAAACAACCCCTCCTCCCCCCCAACCCCACCCCAAGTCCAACTCCCCCCACCCTGCACCCCTGCGGGCCAAAAAACCCCCCCAACTTGCAGTGTGCCTGTCGCCCCACTAACCCCATTCTACGAAAAGACCCCGGAGGAGGAAAGGGACCCGTCCCCGCCCGCCCCCCTCACAGGTCCTAATGAAACACAGTGTACAAAAGAAGTAAGACCCAACTGAACAGTACAAAACGGCAAAATCAAGGACCAAAAGTCATTCTAAAGGGGACCCGTCACCTGCGGTGCCCGCAGAGGGTCCGGGACGGCCACCTCCGTCCGGCAGCGAGTCTAGCCAGTCACTTGCGGCCACAGGAGAGTCAAAAAAGGCTGTCCGATCCCCATGTTCCACTCGGAGTTTTGCAGGGTAGAGCATCGAATACTTTAGGCCCAGCTCGCGGAGACGACGCTTCACCCCTTGGAATCCCATCCGCTGTTTCTGGACCAGTTGCGTGAAGTCCGGGTAAAAATTGATGGTCGAGTTCTCATGACGAACCGGGCCGTGGGTCCGTGAGGCCTGCAGAATAGCGTCGCGGTCCCTGTAGTAGAATAGTTTGGCCACGATAGGCCTCGGGGGGGCCCCCGGCCGTGGCCGACCGCCCGGAACTCGATGGGCCCGCTCCACGGCAAAGAACTTACTTAGGCCAGCCGGGGACAACTGTTGCAGGATAAGTTCCTCGACCACGAGGTCAACCGGGCGGCCGTCGGAGGACTCCGGTACACCTATGACGCGGATGTTGTTGCGTCGGGCCCGTCCCTCGAAGTCCTCAAGCCGCCGGGCCATATGATCGTTGACCACCCCGATGTCTCCAAGCGCGGCCCGCAGATCCGACACCTCCGCACCGAGGGTGGAGGTCCGTGTATCGAGGGCCTGGACCCTCTCGTTTGTTTTGGAGAGGTCAGCCCGGATCAGGGTGACATCAACCGCGACGGTGTCGATCTTACGGGCCAGGGCCTCGTATTGCGTGGCGATGGTTTCCCTGATGCCAGCAATGGCGCCCATAATGTCCTGCAGGGAAAGTTCCGTAGAGACGTTCGTGCCTCCCCCTGCAGCGTCCGGGGGGAGGCCAGCAGCGCCAGGGGACCCTCTGCCCTGGGTGTAGCGGTCCATGTTGTTGCTCTGGACCGCTCCCCCGCGGAGGGAGGCCTTGGTCTTGCGCCCCTCGGGACCCCCTTTGCCCCCCATGTGAACACGGCCACTCAAGGGGACCTCCAACCAAGAGGTGTAAGGGCGCCAGCAAGAAGACCTCAAAATGTCTGTATAGGGGGTCCGAGGCTATAGGCACTCTAGTGGCAGGTGGAGGAAAACCTCGTGCAGAGGCCCAGGAAGCACCTCTCCACCCCGAGCGCACCCGCCAGCTGGTCTCCTGAAGTCCAAAACCGAAACCGAAAGTGGTGGATCGGAAACTGGTACCGCGCTGAAGCCGCTGTTGTTCAATTGCAGCCCGGCCCCATGGGTCACCTTCACCCCGGTCACCTCCGTCGGGTGGGTCCCAAAAGTTCCGACGACGACAACTCAGGATTCCCAGGTCCGAATTGATTTTTGAAAAGAGATCTGTGTTCAGCTGGTCTTCATCTCCCAGATTCCATAAACCACATCAGGATATTCTCAGGATAAATTCCGAGGAGCAGAAAGGGTCCGGGGAGCCCTGTGCTCACGCGACCATCTTGGATGCGCGCTAGGCTCCTCCCTAGGGTTTATATTTTGGTTTCATTTTAGTTTTCCTTTATAATTTAGCGAACACAACAAAATGGACAGTATGCGTTTTATCATAGTTAGACATTGTTTTTCTGTAGTCTGCACTGTTAGTATCAGGGACACATACTAAAATGAGATGTTCTTGCTTTATTTTGTGCTCTCAGGAGAGGACTCTTTTTGCCAGACTAAGTAAAGCTATTTTAATGCCTCTCGTGCAGAATGAGATATGGCCAGTGTTTTATTATTTAAACAGCACCCATTTTGAATTCAGGAGAGAGGCACATCACACCGGAGTTATTATGTAGGCTACGGAGAGCTGCATATGAAATGCCGCTCTGCAGGACCCGACATAGATTCCAAGTAGGACTTTAGAGGTGTGTAGGCCGGCACACAAACACGGAGTGCATTTGACAATGTGCTATGGCCAGCTTCCTGAGACAGCACACCAACGTCTGGGGTTAGATCACTACAACTGGGTCTGGCACATGATCTCTCTAATGTAGGGTTGTTATTGATAGATAGGAGTAATAATAGGAATAATCAACGTGGTTGAATTATTCATATTTTTCACCATACTAATAATGCTTATAACAATGATGCATCTCATCTGCCTAATAATCACGGTTCATGTTTTAATTACAAGGACTGTATCTTTTCAAAAAACACTTGAAAATGTATTATTGTCTCGTCTCTATGTGATTATTTTAACAACAAAGAACTGGCACACATAGGCACCCTTCACTTTGGTCAGGATTGGGAAGAGGAAAGATAATTTTATAAAAAAACCTTCATCACCTATGTAATATCTTGGTGTAACCCACTCCAGCGTGCCTAATACTCTAAAAAAATAAAGAAAACGGATAGAATCAAAGAGTGAACAGTCAGTACTTCAAGAAAGTTTGCTTAATTTACTTTACACATACCACCAACTTTCAATGTATATGTGTAAAAAATGTGTAGAAAAAGAGAAAGTATCTCACATGCACACCACCAGAGGAGCTACTGGCAGGTTCTCACCAGCTTGCCCACGTTTGTTTCATCATTGATAACTTTCTCACAACAGAGTGATGTGTCCAGTGAAGAAGAAAGTAAAGTTAAAAAAGAAAACTTGTGTCCCCCGTGAAAAACAAAGACCCAAGAGGACTCAAAATCAAAAAATAAAAAGTAAAAAGGAATAGACTCGCAGGTACTATCCTCCTTTATTCCAGATTGGGAGTCTATCCCACGTTTAAAAACACAGCATGTTGTATACCATTTTAATGACGGCCAACATGTTTCATTGCCAATTTATTTGTGGCAAATTCATCAGGGCTAACGAGGTCAACAATCACCTCCCTGGACAAACAACATTAAGAAGAGACTGACAGACACAAAGAAAACAAGGAAGTTTAGTTCAGAAAGGAAATGTCCACACACAGGCTCTCTTCAGTATAATTAGAATTCAATTCCTTAGAAAAGAACTCATCATTAATCCTATGATTTCATCATACAATATTTACCTAATGGGAGCTATGGGCTCACATACCAGCTCCCACCAAGTCGGAGGGACGTGTATCATATACAATTTTCGTCCCTTACAAAAGCACTGTTGTTGCTAATGCTTGCGTCTGTGGAAAAACCATAAAATATAATCAGCAGCCCGCCCCGTATTTAGCAGACTTCCTGGTATATTAATTCTCACATCACAAGGTGGACCTACAAACGGACCCCTCTTTAGTGTCCTAACTACTGCCCAAGTAATGCAGTGTCACAGGAGATCTCCACCTTCCCCAAACACATAAATGCATCAGAATAAAAACGCTACAGATCGGTTCCGTCCAAGCGCTAATGTAACTTAATCGCCACTCATTCCTATAGTGCTCATATCGTGCATCCGAGCACCCAACTGGTCTTCAACACAACCTAATGTACTGACCAAAAGTGTCTGCAGGGACAGTTCATCCCACATAAAAGCACACGCAACTCTTTTGCTGGCACCGCATCTCTAATATCAACAATTTGCTGATGTCAACTCTACACTCAATTATACATACGGAAAATCATGTTATGCATAGTTTCTCTGATTATTCTCCGTACGGTTAAGACGCTCTCACCACACATACTCTTACCGCACTCTTTCAAAACCGGGCGGTAACTCAACCCAGCAGCAATTCGAACCCTCGCCGCGCACCTACTTCAAGCATCAGAACTCTCGTCTCGCGAGGTTACGTGGCCAAAGAGAATACTATCATCTTGGGCAACCAAAGTGGGGGCTATCTTTGAATGGTACGCGAGTGCAACAAAAGCTGACTGCACAAGAAGTTTTTATTAACTGCAGTGCAGTTTTGTCAAAACCAATTTTTCATCGAGGCTCACAATACCACGCCAGGCAATCGCTCCTAATTAGGTCAATCATACAGACAATTTTTTTATACTAAAAAACAATTCCAGTTTTTGATGTGATGAGTACGTTTTCTATTTTCTTTTTCTCAAGCGAGCAACAAGGTACATATAGGCGCAAAAAATTAGGGAAAGGCGAATCTATGCCTCCTGTTCTCACTAGTGGATAATATTGGAAACCTCCATCAGTTATATCCGCATTTGGTCAGACTCTCAACATAATCGCAACTGAAACAGGTCACGCAGCCACCACATTTATTGTTCTCATTTCTCAAACGAGACAATAGATCTATTTAGACACAGAAATAGAAAAACGCATATCTGTGCCACATCCTGTCAATAATGAATAATGAAAAGGGCCCTCAGTCTTTCTAGTCCAGGTTCAGGATGCCATATACAGAGCTCATCAGTACAAAGTTTGGGGCCATGGGCACACAGCTACAGGCACCCCCCAATACTACTGGTCATACAAGGAAAAGGAAATCCCAGCTAACAATCTATGTCCGGGGGAACACAGCCAACATAACACTGTGCAGGCCCCGCCGGGCGCAATTAACCCCTTGCATGCCCGCCCCTTTCCCCGCCCAGTGCCGCGCCTTGCATTAGCGGGCGGAGTTCATGACGAGCTGGACTCGTCATGGGCACAGCGCCACCGCAGCCCATGACGAGTCCAGCTCGTCATGGGCACTGAAGGGGTTAAACCCTGTCAATAACCAATCACCTACTGACCCTGTTCCACTCAATCTGGTCATTAAGGCCAAGTGTATCCGCCTTTTCTAAATAAATCCAGCGTGCTTCCTTCACAGCAAGTCTCTTCTCCATGCTGCCTGCATCACCCACTACCTTTTCCACAACCCACCCATTTTAATGATTTATAATTATGTGGATGATCTCTGTAGTGTTGTACCAAGCGTGTTGTAAGCTTGCCTGCCCTAATTGTGCTAAGATGTTCTTGTATTCGCACTTTCACCTTCCTGGATGTCAAACCTATATAATGTTATCCACAGGGGCAGGTCAGTCTATAAATCACGCTTGATGTATTACAGTTACTGAACTGATGAAGAAACCATGTTCTCCCATTCAACAGCTGGATTTCAATCCTATCAGCAAAACACCTTCAATAACATGAGTAAAACTGATTGACACGCAGTCAAGTCTCTACAAGATAATGCAGCTATAACTATTAAGTCTGCCGATAAAGGTGGGGCTGTGGTGCTTATGAATACCTGTGATTATGAGGCTGAGGTCTTTAGGTTGCTACGAGAAAAGAAAAATTATCAACCACTCGCGAGGGACCCTACTGCGGAATTGCTTAGTACAATCACAACTATTGTTGCACAGGCACGAGAGAATAAGTGGATTACTGCCAAAGAGGCTGATTTTCTCATTAATGTAAAACCCAGAACACCGGCGTTTTACATTCTACCTAAAATTCATAAGGCCCAGCGGCCTCCGCCAGGGCGCCCGATAGTCTCGGGTATTTCATCTGTACTTGAACCTCTTTTGCAGTTTGCGGATTTTTTCTTGAGAGAATCAGTAATCAGTCAATTGTCGTATGTCCAAGATACTACAGATATTTTGAATATCATTAATGATATGGATTTTGACTCCTCCCAGCAGTATCTGGTGTCAATTGACATTGAGTCATTGTATACTAGTATACCCCAGGACGCGACGCTGGTGGCAGCAGCTCGTGCTCTTGGGGCTCAAGAATGGCATCAAAAACCAACTGACAAGAATTCCTTGCTACATTATCAATCATTCCACCCCAGGGCGTTGAGGGATAATCTTCCGGTGGGCCAATTCTTGAGGTACCGCAGGAATTGCTCTTCAACATCGGAGTACTTGTAACAATCTGAGGTCCTTAGTGAGAGACTGGCTCAGCGAGCTTATCCCAAGAAAATGGTCACCAGAGCACGCAAGAGGGCCCATAATACTCCCAGAGATGCACTCCTTGAAAGAAATTATAAGGAATCCAGGGATTGTTTGCCAGTGGTACTCACGTTTGATCCTTTATCTATTAAGATCCGGCAAGTAATAAGGAAGCATTGGTCACTGTTGTCTACTAGTGACTTTCAAATGCCGCAACCGAGATTCGCGTTCAAACGAACGCAGAATTTGAAGGACAGATTGGTCCATACTAGACCAGTACATAGCAATATGAATACAACTATCCCCCCGGGTCATTACCCGTGTGGTGGGTGCTCGGTCTGTGAATTAACAGAAAAGACAACTGAAATCCAGCTGTTGAATGGGAGAACATGGTTTCTTCATCAGTTCAGTAACTGTAATACATCAAGCGTGATTTATAGACTGACCTGCCCCTGTGGATTACATTATATAGGTTTGACATCCAGGAAGGTGAAAGTGCGAATACAAGAACATCTTAGCACAATTAGGGCAGGCAAGCTTACAACACGCTTGGTACAACACTACAGAGATCATCCACATAATTATAAATCATTAAAATGGGTGGGTTGTGGAAAAGGTAGTGGGTGATGCAGGCAGTATGGAGAAGAGACTTGCTGTGAAGGAAGCACGCTGGATTTATTTAGAAAAGGCGGATACACTTGGCCTTAATGACCAGATTGAGTGGAACAGGGTCAGTAGGTGATTGGTTATTGACAGGGTTTAATTGCGCCCGGCGGGGCCTGCACAGTGTTATGTTGGCTGTGTTCCCCCGGACATAGATTGTTAGCTGGGATTTCCTTTTCCTTGTATGACCAGTAGTATTGGGGGGTGCCTGTAGCTGTGTGCCCATGGCCCCAAACTTTGTACTGATGAGCTCTGTATATGGCATCCTGAACCTGGACTAGAAAGACTGAGGGCCCTTTTCATTATTCATTATTGACAGGATGTGGCACAGATATGCGTTTTTCTATTTCTGTGTCTAAATAGATCTATTGTCTCGTTTGAGAAATGAGAACAATAAATGTGGTGGGTGTGTGACCTGTTTCAGTTGCGATTATGTTGAGAGTCTGACCAAATGCGGATATAACTGATGGAGGGTTCCAATATTATCCACTAGTGAGAACAGGAGGCATAGATTCGCCTTTCCCTATTTTTTGCGCCTATATGTACCTTGTTGCTCGCTTGAGAAAAAGAAAATAGAAAACGTACTGATCACATCAAAAACTGGAATTGTTTTTTTAGTATAAAAAAATTGTGTCTGTAGGACTATGACCTAATTAGGAGCGATTGCCTGGCGTGGTATTGTGAGCCTCGATGAAAAATTGGTTTTGACAAAACTGCACTGCAGTTAATAAAAACTTCTTGTGCAGTCAGCTTTTGTTGCACTCGCGTACCATTCAAAGATGGCCCCCACTTTGGTTGCCCAAGATGATAGTATTCTCTTTGTTCACGTAACCTCGCGAGACGAGAGTTCTGATGCTTGAAGTAGGTGCGCGGCGAGGGTTCGAATTGCTGCTGGGTTGAGTTACCGCCCGGTTTTGAAAGAGTGCGGTAAGAGTATGTGTGGTGAGAGCGTCTTAACCGTAAGGAGAATAATCAGAGAAACTATGCATAACGTGATTTTCTGTATGTATAATTGAGTGTCGAGTTGACATCAGCAAATTGTTGATATTAGAGATGCGGTGCCAGCAAAAGAGTTGCGTGTGCTTTTATGTGGGATGAACTGTCCCTGCAGACACTTTTGGTCAGTACATTAGGTTGTGTTGAAGACCAGTTGGGTGCTCGGATGCACGATATGAGCACTATAGGAATGAGTGGCGATTAAGTTACATTAGCGCTTGGACGGAACCGATCTGTAGCGTTTTTATTCTGATGCATTTATGTGTTTGGGGAAGGTGGAGATCTCCTGTGACACTGTATTACTTGGGCAGTAGTTAGGACACTAAAGAGGGGTCCGTTTGTAGGTCCCCCTTGTGATGTGAGAATGAATATACCAGGAAGTCTGCTAAATACGGGGCGGGCTGCTGATTATATTTTATGGTTTTTCCACAGACGCAAGCATTAGCAACGACAGTGCTTTTGTAAGGGACGAAAATTGTATATGATACACGTCCCTCCGACTTGGTGGGAGCTGGTATGTGAGCCCATAGCTCCCATTAGGTAAATATTGTATGATGAAATCATAGGATTAATGATGAGTTCTTTTCTAAGGAATTGAATTCTAATTATACTGAAGAGAGCCTGTGTGTGGACATTTTCTTTCTGAACTAAACTTCCTGGTTTTCTTTGTGTCTGTCAGTCTCTTCTTGATGTTGTTTGTCCAGGGAGGTGATTGTTGACCTCGTTAGCCCTGATGAATTTGCCAAAAATAAATTGGCAATGAAACATGTTGGCCGTCATTAAAATGGTATACAACATGCTGTGTTTTTAAACGTTGGATAGACTCCCAATCTGGAATAAAAGAGGATAGTACCTGCGAGTCTATTCCTTTTTACTTTTTATTTTTTGATTTTGAGACCTCTTGGGTCTTTGTTTTTCACGGGGGACACAAGTTTTCTTTTTTAACTTTACTTTCTTCTTCACTGGACACATCACTCTGTTGTGAGAAAGTTATCAACGATGAAACAAACGTGGGCAAGCTGGTGAGAACCTGCCAGTAGCTCCTCTGGTGGTGCGCACGTGAGATACTTTCTCTTTTTCTACACATTTTTTACACGTATACATTGAAAGTTGGTGGTATGTGTAAAGTAAATTAAGCAAACTTTCTTTAAGTACTGACTGTTTGGCTCAATGATTAGAGCGGCAGACCCTGATGCAGAGGTCTAGCCCGGGACCAGGGTTCAATTCCCCGCCTCGGCGGGTCTTGGGCTCCAAAATTCCACGGACCTGATAATTCTCGCCTCGGTGCCTATTCCAATCATGGAGTCCCACTCTACAACTCTGGGCAATAGCTTGCTTAATCTCCAAACGGCCCCCACAACGCTAAGGATGCCTGGCCTCCACCCTGGGGGTGCCCAGGAGTGGACGCCTCACAGGGAAAGCCAGGATGGGTTCCACAGCGGTATTCGTACAAGCGCCTTGAGACCCTTGCGGGTGAGTAGTGCGCTATACAAGTATCAAATTTACATTTACTGTTCACTCTTTGATTCTATCTGTTTTCTTGATTTTTTTTAGAGTATGAGGCACGCTGGAGTGGGTTACACCAAGATATTATATAGGTGATGGAGGTTTTTTGATAAAATTATCTTTCCTCTCCCCAATCCTGACCAAAGTGAAGGGTGCCTATGTGTGCCAGTTCTTTGTTGTTAAAATAATTATTGAGTGGAGGGTGTTCTGGCATTCTTTCCCTCTTGAGCTCCTTTTTTGAATTACTCGTCTCTATGTGATACCATGGGCATACAAAAGTGATAAAACGAAAAGGTTAGATCTGTTTCTAAGAATTCCTTGGGAATAAGGTTGGTCATGTTCGAGGTTGTCGATAGCATCTATAACTCTGGAGGTTTAGGAGTTTATATGTAGTATTGTGAGCTAGCCGGTCCCACATTTACTGATGATATAAGAAGAATCAGCCCTATACGATTTTGTTGACTCAAGCCACAGTCCTACTACATTCGTAGGAACCATGTAACAGAGCGGGTAACATCAGAAATAAGTCAGGCAGAGGGAAAAAGAGAAATATGTGAAGTGCTGGAAAAGGCTAAGAAAGGAAATCAGACAAATGAAGGGAAGTTACAAGAAAGAAAAAAAAATCAGTTTAAGGTGGGCCAATGGTAAGTGCATGAGAAGACATCCTGCAGTTAGTTACAGATAAACAGGGAAAGATGGACTTGTGAAGGGTAGGAGCGAAAAGAAACGTGAAAGGCTTGGAGTAGTAGTCTGCACAAAGATGGTAAGACAGTTAGGAAGAAATGAGAATCACAGAAGCCAAAGTAGTAACAGGGAATGTAACATCATCCACCTTCACTATCACACTTACATTTTCTAACTGAATCTTCAAAGCCTGTTATCCCATCCAGCAGGTCCAGGTTCTCATCTAGGGCTTGCTGTGAAAATACGAAACATTTGTCAAAGACACTACGAAGGCTGCATCACATTAGCTGGGTAAAAGGTTAAAAGCTGATCCTGGCAAACATTACTATCAGTATTAAGATACCTAAAAATAAAGATCCAGTCAAGCTCAACCATTAAAGCATACTGCTAATAATATCTCATATGGTCAACTGTAGCCAGAGAGCAGGAATGTCAGAGCTTTATAACATGGCAGTAGCAGAGTTTTCAGATTTGATACCTGACGGAATGAAATACTTCCGTACCTGTAGGGGTAGTATTGCAGCTTTAATAATTTTCTAGATTCCCATGATGTGCATTAATTCTCTATCCAGTGGTTGAGTCCAGAATCATTGTTTCTGTAGTGGCTTTTTTTTTTTACCCCTCTGCCTGGGTGTTATCGAGCAACATTTAGAGGTATGTCCCGCCAAATGTGATGTCATCCGTTCCGAAGTCACTGCGCATAGCCACCATCTTCAGATTCTTTTTTTTCCCCCTTGCAAACCTATGAAGCCCTTTTTGATTCTGCTTTCCCTGTATTAAGTTCCTCCGTACTTTAAGCACCTCATTTCTGGGGAGGTGGGAGGGTCGAATGTGAATCCAGAAAAATCTTCAAGCTGCAAAACCACTCATATGTAAATAATAATTAAGTTTTGTAGCATGGATCTTTTCTGAAGTCAAATATCGTCCACTGATTTTGAAGCACCATTCTTTTTCCCTAGGAGGTCGGGTTGAAATGAGTTTGTGCTAGTAAACAGGTGTTTTAATAGCTTCTCCCACCTGTGCTTCTCTATTTACTTTAATATCCATACAATAGAGTTTGTTGAAGCAATGTATGGATGATCATGTAGGAGCCAAACATATGTCGTTAAATGAGACATTTGATAAAAAAGGCAAGAGTTACTCCATTTGTCCTCGTGGAGCGAACTCAGTTTCTCTTCTAATGTCACTTCTGCTTTTTTGTAGCATGTATGGAATGTCTTTACTATCAATCAAATCGTGCAGTGGTACTCCTAGACATAGCTGAGCCTCTGCTTGCTGGTGCAAAGGAAATAAAGAACTTCCTCCCCTTTCTGATCTGTCTTGTGCTTTGGAGGAAGGACATAACTGGTCTCTGTACATCTAACGTGTTCAATGCTCCTTGTGCATGGGTCTTTGGCTGCTGGAAGAAACCTGGCAGTTTGATAGCTTAACTAATGTGGATGTGCGAGATGACCATGGGAAGGAACTGTGTGTTTGGATCATTATGTCCTTGTGTATCTGTACATAGGGGTCCTTTAATGTGAGCAGTTGTAGCTTGCTGACCATGTGGAGTTAGGTGATGACTATCAAGAAGCCTGTTTTGAGCGTTAAATACTTGAGTTCTGCCTTATGCATTGGTTCAAAAGGCATCATTAGCTGTGCAAGCACCATGTTTAGGTGCCACACGGGTATCGGCGTGGACCTTGGTGGTACTATTCTCTTTGCTCCCTCTAGAAGTCTTTTGATGACTGGTTTAGTGAAGAAGCATCTATCTAGAAGTCTCCCTAGCTTATGCAAGTATGACTAGTGGATCTTGAGTGATGTGAAGTGGGGTCATCATTTAGCAGGTAATTCAGCTACCTAATGACCATGTCCAGTATTCTATTCTCCTTGACTGGTTACCTGTCCTACCAGTGACTATATCGGTTCCACTTTGCAGTACAGAAGTTTTGACTGCTTGGTCTTCTGCCTTCCCTTCGGACCTCCATGCTTCTCTCTGGGATACCCGGGCATCTGAGTCTAAGTCCTCATGAGCCAAGCTGCCAGGCTGAGGCTGGTTGGTCCCAGGTGGCAGATCCGTTTCTCCTGTACGGTCAGGAGGTCTAGTAAAAGTGATAGCTTCATTATTGCCCCCTGTGAAATTTCACTAGATCTGAGAACCATGTCCGTCTTGCGCATCGTTGTGCTATTAAGATTAGTGTCATAGACAATTGCTTGCCATGGTTTAGCACCAGTCGTGTTGGGTAAAAGTGAATACACATTTTCCTGATCAGTCTATCGATAAGGCATTCGCCAGGGACAAGTAGGAAATGCCAATACTTCACATTCAGGTACCCATACTGTTTTCTGGGAATGCAAACAGGTCTGTCTGGTGTGTCCCATTTGTGAAATACCCTTGGCAGTACTTCTTATTTCAGCTCCCGTTCATTCGTGGCACTTGTTTGCCAGCTTAGTCTGTACACCTCTACGTTTTGTACGTCTGGCAAATGTACTGCTATCAAGGTTGGGGCAGTGTGTGGCCATTTCCAGATGTCCAAGCCTAGCCTGGGAAGTGCCTACGTCCATGCCCCTCCATGCTTGTTGAGGTAGAACACTGTACTTGTGTTGTCCTACCAGATCTGTACTGTTTTTCCTTTTACCAGAGTTAGAAAACCTTTTAATGCCAGGAAGACGGTCTTGAGTTCCAACACACTTATGTGCTTTACAGCGTCTATTGGGTTCCACAGATTTGTGGTAATGGTCACTGAGGGAGATGATAATTTGAAGGATAGGCATACAGTAATATTTTTCATGTTCCACCACTGTATCCCCTAATGTAATCCCTGTGTAACACTAGATCCTACCAACGGCCTGTGACCATTTGTTCTTTAACCATTCCTGAATAGGGTGCATGTGTAATCTTGCATGTGAAATGAACGGTATACAGTACACCATCTAGCCCATCAATTTAATTACAGTCTCTTTTGGTAGATTAGAGTTTGCTCTCTCAGTGCTGGAGCTCTCTTGGGCAATGCAAAAGTCTTTTGAGTTTAGTGTTGTGCCTAGGAACACGTTCTTACTCCGGGACTGAGGATAACTGGTTAGGTCTCGCCTGGCGTTAGCAGCGCGCAAGCGCCGCATTCGCCATGCGAGGGCCTTTTGGAATCAATACGGATTCCAAAGCGTGCACGTGGACTGACAGAAGATGTGCACGTGAGGACTGGATGCATCACTGGCGGCTTGATACACAGGGGACACTTTCTTTTTGACTCGGCATGCGGCAACGGAATTTTGAGGACGAACGTGACATTCTAATTTTATTGACTTTCTCTTATTCAGCAGGTGACTGCTTATCAGCTCTCTGACGGCGGAATCGGCATAAAACGTACGTTTTTATGCATGAGAACTCAAAGGTTAGCTTTTTATTATATCTTCCGTGTGGGATGCTTTTTTCTTTTCTTTATTTGCCGCTACTTTGCTACTAACCGCTTGAGGCGGTTGATGTTTTCGTTATTATTATACGCTATTTTGTCATGCGAAGTCTGGGTTGTGTGTTTGCTCTGGCAGATATTGGGGATTTATAAATAGAGGGTGGTAAAATTACATAACACGCTGCCTTTTTGCAAACTGAACTGACCTTCGAATACTTTGTTAAAATATTCGCCCAGTGAGTCAGCCTTTCTGCTCTAAATGTGAAATCCTCGGGGGTTCACTGCAGCCAGTCGAATCTCGACCATTTTTAAATAAATCACACCTTGAGATTGGAAATCGTTTTTGTAGCTCAACACACACACATGGACACGCACACAATGGTGCAAACATGCACACAATAGCACACGCACTCACAAACGCGGGCACGTGCGAGCACACACACACACACATATTTTGTTTTGCAAAGACACTCCCACAGAAGATGATAACCACCCGCAGGCACCCATTCACACGGAAACAGTCGCCAACACACACACGCACCCACAGATTCCCACAAACACTTCAACAAACAGATGTCCCTTCAACCATTTTCTAACAAAGACTGACAGACACACAGACCTTCCCAGAAGAAATGCACATGAAAACAGACAGGCACGCACAGGGACACAACACACAGATTCACATTGTAAGGCGCACAAGTACACACACACACAAACACGCCCAGCTGCCTCACCCCGACTCTAGGAACAACTTATCCCTGGGTTTCATGTTTCCGAACCATCCTCTTGTTACTAGTAAGTGCATTTCTATATACAACACATCCTGAAAGGTCCCTGTGACATCATGCAACTGGTGTCACTGTTGTAAATCACACATTGAGATTGGAAACCGATTTTTTTTAGCTCAACACACACAAGCACGGACATGCACTTTTTACAAACCTGGAGAGGTTTTAAAAAAACACCACAAAGTTGGCGAAAACGAACTTCAAACATTACATACGCACCCAGCACAAAGAAACCTTTTTGGAGCGGTACGTAGTTAAAAAATAAATACATTTAAAAAAAAGGCAGGACCTTCTTCTAGCACAGGGTTCTCCAAAGTCGGTCCTGGAGGGCCGGATCCATGCCAGATTTTGAAGATAACTTAATTTATCTAAATGAGGATATGCTAAAAATCTGGCATGGATCTGGCCCTCCAGGACCGGCTTTGGAGAACCCTGTCCTACACTAATAATTCTAACCTAGGCCTCAGTGCAAGTGAAAGAGTTCTGGTACCCTGCATTGTTTCCTGTTTAGCATGATGCTTCCATGAGATGGACTAGTTACACAACATTGTGTGTGTGTGTGTATGTGTGTGTGAAGCTTGCACTACTGGGGGTGCAGCTTGCAGTGCTGTGTGTGTGTGTGTGTAAAGCTTGCACTGCTGCTGCCCATACTGCATTCAGCCAGTGTCTCTGCGAGGGCACCTGCATTGCGCTGCCTGTTGTGTGTGTGTGTGAGGAAAGCTTGCACTGCTGTGTGTGTGTGTGTGTGAAGCTTGCACTGCTGGGTGTGTGAAGCTTGCACTGCTGCTGCCCATACTGTATTCAGTCAGCGTCTCTGCGTACATAGCATACAGTGCTAATGCACTTTTTAAAAAAGTGCATTAGCCCTGGCTGCTTCATGTGTCCATAAATGTTTCCTGAAGCAAGCATGTATTCCCGAATCACACTGCATGACCCAGTGTGAAGTAATTGTATAGCTCTTCAATCCCTGGCAGCACAGCACCCAAGATAATGTGCTGCATGGCTAAAGGCTTAGAAGGTCCCAAAGGCGAGACCTACTGGCTATGCCAATGCTTGTCTTAATTTATGGTGAACATCAGTTTGTGGGGTGTTACCATCATTATGGATTTTCTTCTGGCTTCAGGCTTGCGAACTCGTCTTTACCATCCAGTTGTCCAGATATAGGTATATGTGTATCTACCAGCATCTGAAGTATGTAGCTACTACTATCAGACACTTTGTGAAGACCCTGGGCGCAGATTTTGTCCCAAAGGATAATACCTTGGACTAATCATGTACCTGGACTTTGATGAATCTGAGGAACGTATTGTGTCTGTGTTCATTGGTCTGTGCAAGTATGCATCCTTGAGTCTATGGTGGCCATGTAGTCCCCTTTCGCTACCAGAGCTATAACGGAGTACAGCGTGGTCATTATGAACTGCTGAGTTTTGAGGCATTTGTTTATTAGTCTGAGGTGTAATGTTGGTCACAAAGATGGATCTGGTTTTATTACAAGGAAGTGCGCTGAGAACACCCCCTGGTTTAGCTCTCATCTGTGGACCTTTTCTATGGTCTGCTTTAACAGAAGTCCTCTTACTTCTTGCTGCACGAGAGATAATCCTTTTAGGTGGGACTCTGCTTTTGGTGGCAATGTTGGTTGTTTCTTGAGCAATTTGATGTAATATCCATGTTCTATACTGTTCAGTATCTAGATGTTTGAGGTGATTGCCTCCCATTCATTGAGGAGTCCTAGTCTTCCCTCTACTGGTTTTGTGTGATGGGGACGTACTTCAAGGGAGTCACTTGGCTGCAGTTGAGGAATCTCTCTTCGGCATCAGACCCCTCAGCTGCACCAACGTTGTTTCCTCAATGGTTTCCTCCTTGTTGCTGGACAGGCCGATGTCCTTGGGAGAGGTCTGCACCTGCTGCAATCATCAAACAGCGCAATCATTTTTGTTTCGCTCTGACCTTCATGTTTTTTGCCTGGAACTAGGAACAGGCTTCATAACCCTCTGCACTATAGTCCTTGTATCAGCATAGACTGTAGACGTTGCAGGAATCCTTTTGTACAAACTTGTGAACGCACACTGGATAAAACCTAGAGGAAGTGTTTCCCAGTTCCACCCCGAGCGGCCCCAAGAACCTGAATGCACATTCTCCAACCATGTGGTGGTCTCTCTGGTGATGTTTTTTTAAAAGAGAAAAACAATCATGCTGGGGATGCCCAAGTCTTCAGTATGCCCTCTAAATTCTCTTAATTTTAGCTGGCTTTTCCAAACTTTCCCTCGACAATCCATCAATAAAACTCACTATCCAATCCTCCTGGAGCTCCTCCCCTTTTCTTCCAGGCCCAACGACAGAAAAAAAGAAAGTGAAAATGGTAACCACTCATGGAGGCTTCTGTGACGTATATTTGAAATTACAAGAGGAGGGGGTCTTAAATCAAGAAGGGGGTAGGGCTCGATGACGCCCACAAAGAGAAGAAGGAAGAAGAAGAAACACAGAAAAGATAGTTCTGGACCCAAATACTAGTTGGCGGAATATTTAACACCTTGTGATTCAAGAAAAGATTCACGCAACACAATTATTTGTATACCATTTATCAGCAGAAGGGATAGCTGTTTTTGGCTAGAACAAATGGTGGCGGAAACGACTTACAAGGTGTTGTACAAAACAAAGTTGCGAATGACACAGAAGACTATCCAAGAGTATGAGGACCGCATGCAAAGAGGGAAAGTTCAAATTACCTTACCTTTGTGGCCCCTGATTAAGTGCACCTTAGTGCAGACAAGCAACATTTAAAGTACTCCAGCCAAGTAACTGACACCTCCACACCTTCGAGAGATTGCTAACATAACTAAACTTAATATTTGAGCATACATTCCAATCTTTACATTAGGTGCCTTAATTTCTTAAAATATGCTGGTTTTAACAATTGGTCAATTGCTAATGCCTGCAGAAACATACACCATGTACAAGACAGATTATTGTTTTGCTAACTGCTTACTAAAGGGTTACCCACTACACCCACAAGGCAAATCTACAGGCAGCTGTAAAACAGTAGACACCGTGTGATGTTTTTCACATTGCTGTCCCAAAATACATGGATTTAAAATTCATACGCTCCTTAAGTTCCATTGGTAATATGCCAAATACCACTTACTGCAACAAAAGTAAATTTAACCTTCTGACAGAGGAAGGGTTACCCGAGACGGTTCTACCAGTAAACAACAAGTGGGATGCAACTTCTGCCTGCAAAATATAACTGACCTTTTCTCTGGTCAATAATCACCAAATGGAGCTGCTCTTTATAAAAAAAATGTTTTAAAAATCACAAACATCCTTTAGAAAACTTATCGCAAGAGGTCTATTCCTATAGCATTCTCATCAATTTAAGAGAGAGGGAAATAAAAAAACAAATCCTTCATAACAAAATATATAGATAAGATGAGCAGGGACAATCAGAAGAAGAGGAAGGCAAACCATTACTTACAAAACAAGCAAATGAAAGTAAAAATAAAGCTAACCAATTGTAAGCAACAGGCGGACTCTAAGCCTACTAAGTTTTTGGTAAGGTTCACAAGAGGCTTTTGCCTACAGACAGCTAAAAGCAGAAAGGTATGACCCACTGCATGACACTCTGCATATGCCTGGGGCGTGCTGCTCTGGATACGCCCAGGTACTCCCTTCCAAACACGGATGGCAGATCCGTATTTGTTGAAGGTCGGTTAGATGGTGAACCCTTCTTCCTTGGTTGTATTTATGCCCCGAACAACGAACAGATGACTTTTTGGGATACCTTATCAGCAGTCCTGGCTCAATGGCTCAGTATCCCTTGGGTACTAAGGGGTGATTAGAACAATGTACTAGACATCTCTTTTAACTGTTCTCACCCCCACTCCCTCATGCACCTGCTAACCAACATTCCCAGCAGAGGACCCATAACCAACATCTACGCCTATACTCTCACTACTCAATCCCACCCAACCTATACGTCCATTTCATGTGCACCCAAGACCTCATCCACGACTTCTCCATTCAGACGACTTGGCAAGATCCTAGCCGACCGAAGTCTAGGGATACTTCCTGCCCTCATTCACCACGACCAAAATCTAACATCAAACGTCTCTTCCATGTGATGAATCAGTCCTCAGAAAGATACCCGTAGGCCCATACCTCATCTTAGACCTCCAGAAGGCTTTTGATTCCTTTTTGTGGGAATATCTCCTTAAGGTTCTGCGAGTCGCAGGTCTGGGCCAACACCTACACAAAGCTACTGTGCATTAACCCAGGTCCGCATCAGTTGCTTGATCTGGCTTCCTTTCCCAATCAGCTGCAGCAACCATCAAAGTTGCCCTCTCTCCCCTATCCCATTAGCAATTGCTATGGAGCTGTTGGCCCATCGCCTTCGTTTAGAGGGCAGACAATGGGCAATTCCCCTTAGATGGAACCACACACGCCTTATCTTTCGCTGCAGATGATCTACTACTATACATCTGAGACGCCGCGGCAGAAAAGACCTCTATTTTGGCCACATTCAGGGACTTTGAACAAGCGGCAGGCCTCTAGGTGAATTGGACAAAATCTGGCATCTTTCCGTTTCATAACGATACCCCCCAATCCCCCAAAGGTAATCCAAAAGGTTGATGCTTCCATAACCTGGAGGACAGCTGCAGTCTGTTATCTAGGGGTTGGACTGCGTTACTCCCAACGAGACCTGTTTGAAGGCAACCTGAAACGTGCTTTTACAGCCCTTTGATCCAAAATCTGCTTTTGGCAGTGGTCCCCCTTGCCCGCACAGGTAAGATAGCACTCTAAAATGATTGTCCTCCCCCGCCTCCTCTACTACTTTTTCAATGTACCAGTGTTTCCCCACCGTCACTGCTTCCATGATCTAGGCCACTTGCTAGGGGACCTACTGTGGAATGACAGGCGATGACGCGTGGCACTTCAAAAGCTCCAGCTGCCAGTGGGCCAGGGAGGGCTCAGGGTGCCATCCTGTGAATCGTACTACATGGCATCGCAGCTACAATGCGTATCCTGATGGCGGGTTGGAACAAACCTATGAGACAAGTATAGACAGCCCTCTTGACTCAGGTCATACGTCAACTCCTACACCCCACTATCAAGACGCGTCGTGCTCGGTACCTACATAGGTGGAGCGCCCGCAAATGCCTAGCTAGAGTTTTTCAAATGACAAGAAAGATCACACCACACTCCCCAAAATATTTCCTCCAAGGGCTACCGGGACCTCAGTTGTCGCAGTGGCATGTACATTCCTAAGACATGGTACAAGACCTTTTTCCAAGATGCCCAGCTCTATACAATCGAACAAATACACCAGGACTACAATGCCCCCCTGGCCAGTTTCTGACACAAGGACAGCTGCAGGTGGGACTCCGCTCACTAGGGGGGCACTAGACAAGGAACCTAATACCCACACAGTGATACATACATTGCACCTCATGGGGGTGGTCGATACCTCATTTCAAGGCTATTCAAACCTATCAGGGAGCACATAGAAATTCCCCTGGTTCACCTGTGACACCTCTGGTAAAGGTACTTCGAAAGACCCCTTCACGACACCGAGTGGTTCAGAGCCTTCGAGTCTCCTAACACTGTTTCGAGGAACGCTCATTTCAAAACATCCAATACATGATCCTCAATAGGGCACCTTCCTGACTAAATGTTAAGTTCCCTATGGCCAATCTCACCTGCCCCAGAGGTCTCCTCTCAGCTGCTGACCTTCAACATCGGCTATGGTTTGGTACCAGCATAGCAAGCTTCTGGCACGCAGTGCATCCTTCATTAGCCACAATCACAGACCTTAACACACTAAATTCATGGGAAGCTACCTCTCTAGGCATTTTCCCCAGGCAGAAAAACCATAAAGTACAGGCACGCTTCACCAGCCTTGCCATCCTGTTGGCCAAGCATCTCCTAACCATGCACTGGAGAGGCCCACAACCTCCAGCTCTCTCCCAATGGCACAAAGCAGTACTCTGATGGGGGGGGGAGGCAGAAAGCTCGGCACTGCACTGGGAGGAAGCCTGTCGCATATGCCGATGCCCGATAGCTGATGCCTGGGACACCATTGGGACACCATGCTTAGCCAACGGGGACCATTCCCCCCCTCCAGATCGTCCCCAATCTAGAAGCCCTTGGCCCTGGCTTCTGTCGGTAGCCTATAGCAACAATAACCCACACTTCAGCACTGCTGCTCTTCGGCCCGCTAATTACCCTCTAATTCTGTCCTATATTATCAAAAGGGATTTTCGCTCATGCCCCTCCTGGTTTCTTTGTCCTAGTTCGACATCCCATCCCTATACTCCGACTTCCGCGCTAGATGGCGGAGGTCTTACACGTTACTATTTCTTAGGTTTCACTCACCCTTCGTAAACACAAAGACACGGAACCAGAATGACACCTTCTGCGACAACAAGTAACCCATGGATTATGATATTTACCCTTAATGTGAGCCAGTACCTTTCTTCCCTAGCTTCTTAACTGATTCACACAAGTTACAGTCAGAATGGGACACACTTCTTATGAGACATTTCCTAGCAAGTGAAGGAAAAGACAGCTCTCTCAACTGCAGTATAGCAAATCCATCTGCAAAACCCATGGAGCATCTGTCCCACGTTCAGAACCATCAGCCCTCTTCCGCATCAGATATACATCTTTTGTCAAGCAGGTATTATTTGGTAAAATCAAAGGCAAGAACAGAGGGGGCCCCCAGGACCTAATTGCTTGCCACAGGCCCTTTTAAAATTGAACACTCTATTCTGGGCCAGGTGGTTAACCAAACTCTTTGATTATTGCTTGCATAGCTCAACCATACCCGATTCATAGTGTGGGGCAATAATCTATCCCATCCACAAAGGGAGTATTCGGTCAGACCTCAGTAACTACAGGCTGATCGCGCTACTCGATAAGGATGCCAAGTACTATGCCAGCCTTCTCTTGGAGGACTTGAAACAGAGGGTGGAGCTGAACGGGCTTGCCCAAAAAACAAAATTTAAAGTGAAGTCTGGTACACTGACTAATCTCCTAGCTTTATAAATTCTGATGGACAAGGCAAATTTCTCATACTCACTGCTACATTGCTGCTTTCTTGACTTCAAGGTGGCATTTGATCGTCTACCGAGAGAAGTACACTGGGCCAAACAAAAAAAATTGGGCAATCTCTAGGACCCCATAATCAAGTGACATGCTAACACCTGGATCCGAGTCAAGCTAGGGGATGGCTCTTATATGTCCATGAAAATTCCAACATCACAGGGCGTTAAACAGAGATGTGTGCCAGCCCCCTTACATTTTAATCTGTTTATTGCGGATCTTTTGCAATTTCTTGACTCAGTTAATTGCCATCCTCCAAGGATTGGCGGAGCTCAGATCAGCAACCTCCTGTATGCAGACTACCTTGCTCTATTCAGCCTCACAAGAGCAGATTTGCAACGCCTGCTTAATCAGCTGCACAGCTACACAATCACCAATAATTTGGAGGATAATCTGAAGAAGACCAAGGTAGTCACATTTGGCAGAAAAAGGTACCAGGGGGGTGGCTGAACATACAATAGCCGCAAGATAGTGGCGGATCAATCATACAAGTATCTGGGGGTACACATCGAGGCCAAGGGTTCCTTCACAAGGCATTGGAAGGAAATTGCAGTAAAGGCAGTGGCCCATTAAGCGACCATCGAAACTCTCAAAATCATTACAAGGGCCAAGCCTTTCTCCAATGCTGGAAGTCATGCATGCAAATGTCAATTCCACATTATCTTATGATACAGAAATTATTTTGGGTAAAGACAGCAGTTTACTGAACAAAGTCATAACAAGGATTCACAAATTCGTTCTGCGGCTGGCCAAGTCTTCATACGCTGCTTAGATCAGGCTGGAACTTGGCCTTCTTGATCAACGAGCTGTGGGTTTTGGAACATTTCTTAACTTGTGCAACAAGCTTCGAGGGGCCAGAGCTGGTTCTCTTTAGACATCAGCACCAGCAGGCCTGGTGGATCACATCGCCAATTCTTAAAGGACTGTGAGCAGGTTCTGTCTGCGAATGAACTTTGGGACTTAAATTCAAGTCAATCGGCATTTAAACTGAGCATTAAAAGATATGTTAGTCTCTGGTCCTACCATGCAGACAGAGCAATTCTAGCCAAACGCAAGCATACATGGGTAGTTATCAACTCATATCAGCCTGCCTCCCCCTCCCCATGCCTAGCCTGTACGTATTCCAATCACCTGGAGCTAAGATTTATGGCTTTCAGGCTGGGAGAGTGGCTATTTTTGAAGCATCTAGCCCGCTGTCACTGTCCAATGGACGGGATCAAATGCAGGGGCTGTGGCCAGTGTGATGAATCCTTTAAGCAGGTCCTGTGCCTTTGCTCAGCCTTTTTGGATAAGTGTAAAACAAAACTCCGTTGGGAGTGGAAAAGTTTGGGAGTTCGAACTTGTCAGCAGGAGATTATAACAGCGCATAATCCAGATAACACCGCCTTAAACATCAGCCTGACTAAATTTGTCCTCCTTGCATACACAAGGTTTAGGGGCTTAGGTAGTCCACTACGTGGCTCTACAGTACCACCTATTATGCCTCCTGGATAATGAGCCTCTGCCCTGCCCATTTTTCATGCCCTGTACCATCCCCTTATAAGCCCCTCCCCATGGAAACAATGTCGAAAACAGTCATGCGTGTGCTTACTCATTACTATGAAGCGTGCCTGTGCGAAGGTGCCCGACATAACCAGTTTGCTGCTTTTTTGCAACCTGCAGCTTAATAAGGTTAACGTTACTTATTTTTTAAAGAACAATTAGCTGCTTCTCTTAAGCACCTGCACTTTCTTAAAGGCGCCAAACGTAATCAATTTGCTGCCAGCACTTGAAGGTACTTGTTTGATCACTCTATTTAGGTACTTATTATATTTTATCTGGCTCCTTCATAATGTCCTTGTATTGTGCTTTTTAAAAAAAAATAGTTTTTGTCAGTATTGTAAAGGTTTTAATTACCCATATACAATAAAGAGGTCTTCTTCACAACTGATGCACACATTGGAACCGAAGTTCTACTAATATTAACAGCTCCCTAGTACACTGATTGTGCAGATATTCTACCTTGATTCCTTAAGCTCCATGTACTGTATTTTGTAATGTGTCTGATTAATGCTACCTGTTTTTTGACCTAATCTGGCCATGCCAAGTGATGTCAAAAATTGATATAACCCAATAAAACATTTTTTTTTTTTTTAAAGAAATAAATGACAGGGTCTTTCAACCATTTCTGGCAGATGCGTGTATCCATCTCCTGATTTGTATGCAGGAAGAACTAATTGATCACCAGATTGACTGCACATGCAATTTAGCATACTTTAATTGGGAGAGTTTTAGCTAAGATATGTCTGCAGAACATTCAGCTTCGAGGGAAATTGTTGTCAAAACTCTTTTGCCTTTCAATAAGTAACAGACATTTGTATAGCTCAACCGTTCACCTTGAAGGTATCTTGGCGCTATAGCAACCTTGTTGGATCCTTTAACAGAATACAAACTTATTCCTGCACCATTTTTCCTATTCCATCTTGACTGTGGCCCATAGTCCTTTATTGGAAAGAGACAGGTTTTTAGATTTTTCGTAAAGCAGTTGACATTTTCACTGACTTTAAAGGAAGCTGGAAGCTTGTTCCACCATCAGGCTGCCTTTATCTGGAAAGTCCTTAAACCCGACCTCACTTTTCTGAATTTCGGGATACAGGCCAGATTAGCAGATGTGGAACGCAGGGTCCTCAGTGACTTATAGTGACTGAATTTTCTTTGCAGCAGCACAGGTCCTGCTCCATTTAAGGTCCTGTAGACCACACGCTCTCTTTTACTGGAAGACAGTGTAGCTCTCTAAAGGATCTCGAGAAGGAGTCATACCTCGATTTATTCCGTGCAAGTTTTGCTGTTGTTGTTTGTACCCTATATAGTCTAATTAAGGAGTGTGGTGCTCCCAGTAAAAGTGCATTACAATAGTAGATTCTACTCAAGACAGTACATTGAACTACTAACTTTCTAGCTCGCTGGGGCAATAGTGGAACCATTTTTGAAAGATTCCTCAGCTGACTTCAGTTTTGTTAATGCATGTTTCCATGGATAGTTTCTCATCTACGTATATGCCCAGGTTTCACATTACCTCCGATATCTTAAAATTATCTGTGCTGGTCCATGGCCAGAAATCAACCGGGAGTGAATAAGGCTCTTTGGAGGGAAAGCAACATAATAATTCAGTTTTTCGTCTATTAAACTTTAATGAATTCTTTCTCAGATAGCCTGCCATCTCTTAAGCACAAGTGAAGCTCCTCTACAGGGGTATGACTATTCTTGTCCAGAGACAGGATTAACTGTTTATCATCTGCACAGTTTTCAAATGAGATCCCATAAAATCTGCTGAGGCTCAACAATGTTTGTATATCTATTTTGAAGAGAATAGGGCTCAGTGCTGACCTCTAAGGTACCCTGTGTTCTAGGGAGTGAGATTGCTTGGGACCCGTTTGACAAACAAGATTCAATCCACGCCAATAATATTCCATCCAGCCCTTTCTCTTTCAGTCTGAGCATCAGAATTTGGTGGTTGGCAGTGTCAAACGCAGCTGACAAATCTAATAGTATCAGAACTGCTGCTTGACCCTGTCAACAGCCACCCTCTGTTCTTCCATGGCCAGAATTAACACTGATTCTGTGCCATGCGCTAGTCTTAAACCCATCTGTTCGTTCTCCAGGATATTGTGACTTTCCATATAGCTTGCTAGTTTCTTGCTAACAAATTTCTCCATTATTTTTACCGGAAAGTGGAGTCGAGAGATTGAACGGTAATCACTGGGATCATTTAAATGCAAGTCATATTTATATATTATTGGGAAATATTTATTTTAGCATGTCATATTTACGTGAGATGGAGTTCTAGGCACTTGCGGTATTGAAAGCTAAATACTGCTCAAGACTGGAAGTGGATCAAAACTCAGGATGGCAGTATCAAAAATCCATCCACAAATTCACCATCTCTGTGGTGAAAAATAGGAAAAACCCGTCACATTTGTTTTGAAAGTGTTTTTATCAATCTATGTGAAAATTAAATCACCATTGTAAATTGATTTGTGCAGACCTTTTCTTGGCGAGTTTTCATTTTACCTTTGTAATAGGCATCTGTCACCTGACAGGTGCTCCCAAACCTTCAGTTTACTAAACACTCTTAATTTGTATATTATTTGCCACATACAATCTGGACTCTGCAGGTGGGGATGGCTGTCGAAGATGCAGAGTACCAGCTTCCAGAAATGTTTGTCAGGTGGTGGTAAAGAGGTGTGGGTGGGTGGTTGGAAGTTTAGCAGGAGGGGCTCAGTCTAAAAAAGCTTGAAGACCTCTGCTCTAAAACAAATATTATGGTTTCAAGAAAGGGAAAACTCTCTCCTCCTACCCACTTAATATTCCTTATTTAGAACAGTGAATAAATAATTCAGATGGACCAAGAATATAGTTGGTTTCCTGAAAAATGAAAAGCGTAGCACTTCACCAGAATACTCCTGATCGCATATCCTTCTTAACATTAAAATGCTTGTCATTTCAGGTCTTATTGCGGTCTACAATCCAGAATAACGGAGGACACCACCTTCAACCAGCAAGCTGTTCCCTGTCAGACATGTCCAGAAGTGGATTCAACCAAAAAGTCTCGGATACTGGACACAGTTATAGCTGGATTTGTTTATAATTGCCTTCAGTCACTCTCGAAGGTCCAGCTCTTGGCCCCTAAAGTCCCCACATCAATATCAATTAGGGGCTACCAAATATGGCAACCCAGCTACACATTTGCAGAAGTTACTTAAACTTTGAGTTCTGTTTGATGCTGAACTATCTTTTAAACCCTAAGTGAATACAATGACAAAAGCATCTTCTAGCATCTGCACCTGCTGCAAGGTTTCTATGTTCTGCTGTTCCAGCTATACCTGAGGATCTCCTAGGCCTAGAAGTGGTGTTACCAGCTCGTAATATTGCCATTGCAATCAGGTTGGAGACTCTGCTGAGACAATGAGCAAAGTATACAAATCCTTAAATCTTACAGTGTCTCATTCTCCTTGAAACATTCCAATTTCACAACCCACCATAAAATATTTTCACCCACACATGAGCAAGCATTAAGGACACCAAAATCCTTTGCATTGCTCACAAAGTAACAATTCACGGTGTAGCCCATCATGGCATTCCTCTGAACAGTCAGTCAGTAAAAGTGTTCTAAAGCCATGGAGAGGTGGCAGGAGAGGACTTAGATAAATAAACGTTAACTCAAAACAAACAGGTGAAAAATGCCACAGCAAACATGAGTGTCACTGGATGTTACAGTGTAAACGATATAATGATGCAGACAATCACTCGAGGGCTACAAGTGTTCAGGGACTCGGTGCCAATTTATTTAATGAGGCACAACTGAAGACCGGTTTATTGGAGCACAGTAGCACTTCCCTGATTTCAACATGTGATACTGCAAGACACCAGCTTCTATGGAAAGAGGATATCTGTAATTGTCCTCTGTAGAGTACACCTGGAAGTGTAGGATATATAGGGGTTGTGGCAGGATTAGGACGAAATATTGTAAGATGTGAGGCTCACCCTTGTGCCAGGTTGGCATGCCTCATGGGTATCAATGTTACATGGACTTTCATTTACACTATTACATTAATCATTGATTGGGGTCTTGAAAGCTTGGGGTATGAAATGGAGACTAGGGTGAAGATGTAGACCTTCAAGGAAGGGAAGGCTTCAAGAAAAAGTAGCTCTTACTCGGCCTCAAACTAATGAGCAAATCAAACATTATAGGTAGCAGACCTGGCAAACAAAGGGTGCCTGCTAGCCATAGAACAAAAAGGAGCCACATTCAGGTGGAATGCAGAATCCCATATAAAGTTACTGATGAAAAGGTTAAGTTCAGTTTGCAATGAATACACACCCAAAACGATTGGAAATGACAGGTCTCCAGAAGGTCCCCAAGGTACAAGATCTGTCTGATTGGCCTTTCTTCTTGCTAAAATAAAGATTAAGTCAAGGGAAAAATAAAATAATATGTATCGCAGACAAACCAATCTCACTGAAAGAGGCTGCAACCCCCTGCCACCTCCACTCCCTGCCATACTTGTTTTTTCTTTTTTAGTAATCTCCAGCCTCCTACCCACCATCACCTGCCTTTTAAAAAATATTTTTTTATTTGCTAAATATTATTTTTCAAAGTTTTTTGAAGGTGAATTATCAGTCTGTCAATGAAGGGTTTTTGCAACTTTCCTCCTCCTTTAGCAGAATTGACTTGTTTCTTTTTGTGGGATATCTTAATCTTGGCCCCGTTATTAATTTCACCAACTTGGTGAAGTTGAAAAACAAATAAAATGGAAAAACAGCTGGAAGTTAAACTGCCCAACTTTGCATAGGGTGAAAAAAGTCTGTGTGCCAGCTCACTGAGCTATCTTCGGCTAGCCTAGATTTTACGCAGCTTAATACTCCTAGCATCCCACCAGTCTCCCAAGATCATTAAGCCACATACAGTGATCTGTTCAGTGGCGAATTCAGCAATAACGACAGACAGCAGATCATGCGCCAATGTTCTTTTGTGGGAAAGCATATTATTCATTAGTGTTCCACCATGACTAACAAAAGATAATGGAAGGATACATGTGCCTGATCGATCATACACTTGCAGAGCGTAAAGTCAGTGTGAGGGAGGTTTGTCAAGGCTTTCAACAGGATCTGAGCCGTTACAGCCGTCTGGAAGTAAGCAGGGTTGAACTGATACCTGGAAGTGATAAAGAGTAAAAGTAAGGCAACTGAACAAATATGGGGCATTGCTCAGATTTTGGATTGGATAACCTAGAGTTTGAGAATACCAGGACATCTAGTCTATAACACACTTATTACAAGGCAATGCACAAAATAGTGACCAGGTCATTAGGAGACAAAATACATTTGGTGCCCAACACCTGCTCAAAGATCCCTCATTTAACTGCATGAAGCAGAGAAAAAAGGCAGCCAAGCTGATTTCTACATTTCATATCGCGACATGCAGTGATAGATATGATCTAGCGAAAAATCATACATCTATCTTACTCATCTATGCTCCTCACTGCTACAATTGAGTACAGAATAGTATAACAACTCAGCATATTGTCACCTAAGAATACTTGCCCAACAGTCAAGCAGACTTTTCTTCAGGAGGGCATTGCTGTATATGTTTACAATCCAATAAAGAAAAGTGAATCTGCATTAAAGTGATCAGCACTCAAGTATGTTTTTTCATTAGACCAACCTCTCAACAGAAATCCAAACAATTTCTGACAGAGGATCCACGTGTCAAATGTATACAGCTGAAAAGCCACACCTCTGAAGCAAACTAGTATCGGTGTTCAGATCAGTTTATTAGAAAAATTATATTGGCCTTAACTTGGCCTCAAATTAGTATTTTATTTATCAACACAATCCTTATAAAAACAAACAAGAACCTACCGATAATATTCATAACATTAGATTTCTTATCAATAAGAATACAAAAATTTAGAATTTATGAAATACACTTAAAAAAAAGTAATGAAAAGTCACTGCCAGCTGCCAATTCCAGTACTAATTTCAGTGCTACCGGGGCAGATCTTACTCCAGCATTAGAGAACACTGTTTCCAATTATTTTATAAAGACTAGTCGTACAGCTGGACATACCAATAAAACATGTGGGATGATTAGGACAACTAGATTACAAAGCTTACAAACTCAATCACTATTTTCCATTCCTTGCCAAGCCCCTCTTACTATATCAAGCAGCAGACTGTCACTACAGAGATCAAAATAAAACAAACAATTTTAAGTGTGGTGTACACACTTGCATGCACAGAGTACTACACAATGCACCTTTTCAGACATAAAACATGCTGCTATAACAACTTACTCAAAAAACAATTTCAAGGTATTGAATAAATCGCAGCTTTTAAGCATTATCAATTGTAATTACAAAGTGTCTAGTGCGAATGTGAAGTGTTCATTTCAATATTTTTTATTGGTTGTTTTTAGACAAATCAAAACACACAATAAGTACATATGCAGGGACAAATGAAGAAAACAATAAAGACATAGTACAATGATGAATAAACAGGGGTGACAATATGGCAAGGCAGGAATTACGGTCGGGATAACATGACAGTCATTGGTTCGAATAGACGTATGATTGTGTAAGTCACCTTATATAACCCATGGCAAACGATAATATGCACAAACACGTTATAAAAAAATAAAAAAAGAATACATTATAACAGAGTATACATCCGATGATAAGTATCAAATGATCTATGGTATGCATTGACAGTTTTTATAGACTATTAGGGTACAATGAGCTAGCGTGAGGGCATCACAGTTAAGTGGTTAGTTGGGCAGACTGGGAAATGTGGTTCATGGCGGTTTGTGTGATTTGAAGTATCGATCGAGGCTATCCCACATGTGTCTGAGGGGGGTTTCCATGGCGAGTTCTGGAGAGCAATGTTGTCAGCACCCCTTAAGTTGGAGACCCAGTTCAACCAGCATTTGAAAGACGCTTTTCACGTGTCTTTCCAGTTATTTAGTATGATCTTAGTCGCTGCTGTCAGGAGTGGGTCTACAAGCGAGCTGCCTTTGTCATTCAGTGAATCTGCCCTGAGGAAGCTAAATGTCAACGTGGATAGTTCCCTTTTGAGGGTGCATGAGAAAAGATTGGAGATGAAGCCAAATACTCTATCCCAAAAGGGTTCCACACATTTGCAGAATAGTAATAGATGGGCTAGGTCTCCTATCTCTTCACTGCAGTTCCAGCAAGTAGGGTCTTCTCGAATCTTGCGTGAGTGTAAGCAGGATGGTGTCCAGTAGGCCTTATTTAGAAGCCAAAACTTTGTCTGGAAAAGGGTTGGAAAGATTTTATTCCTTGAGACCGAGCTCCAAGTTTTGGACTGGTCAGCCTCCGAGATCGGGAAGGAGGAGTGAGCTTCCCAGAAAGATATAATCTTCTTATTGAGGGCAGATTGTTGTGGACGGATTAATTTGTAGATCGCGAATGTGAAGTGTTGACAGGAAGACAGAAAGGTTAAGGACTGGCAGTATAATGAACTAAAAACGCCAATGTTTGTTGCACGTTACCATTTTTCAGATCCTCCCATCTCATAGGCCACAAAAACATGCTGCAGTTCAGGCATTGGTTACTCAAAGCAGAGAATACAATGCTTCTAATGGGGACATACGTTTCTTTTAGACTGCAGATTAAAATGCTTCTGGGTAATGCAGCAAAGTATGGAAGATTGGGTTATTACAAGAAATCCATAACTGAATGTCTTATGAAGACTTATTATTTAGCATATTTGTCAAAAGGTGGTTTCATGTACATACATTAGGTAACATTCTTTTTTTACTGTATAAGTGGCTAGAGCAGGACTGCCTGTGATCCTCCTTGTAGACAATAGACTTATTGCTGGCTATCATATCAGGCCCTTCCTTCAACCCCCTGCCCCCCAACCATTTGAAGGAACCTTTTGAAAAAACAATCTCTCATTCCACTATAAAGATGTCGTTCTTAGAATAAACAAGCGTAACAGCTCAGTCGGATAATGTGCCTGTTGCATGCATCATTGTGTAACCTGAAGTTAAGAAGTTTGAATTCTGGGAGACCAACTAAACCTTTCATTCTTCTGACTGCTTCTTGCATATCGTATCACAGAAGGCTGGTACAAATACTGGGTCTTAGGACTCTTCTATTCAATTGCAGAACACGATGCAAAATCAGTCTACTGAAAAGCAAATGAAGATCCCCAGCCACAAACCATTTCCATTCAGATACCCAATTTATACGGGCACATGGCTTCAATTTAGATCTGCTAGAATGCATCTTCCAGTTGTACACATTTAGTTTTCTGCAATATTATTCAATAAGCTTGTCAGGATACAGGGGAGTAAATCCCACAATAAGGGTAAGGAGAGAACGTTTCAAGATGTTGTTATCCTTGAACATTTTTTAATGCCACAAATATGTGAGGTTGTGGCCATTCATACATCCCTTTTCCATCCAGAGACGTGGGCATGTCAAGGGCACGAGTAAGCACCTTTCTAGGATGGGTAGGGGAACGGTACACCCTCATACAGGTTGTCAGCGAAGGGTATTTTTTCCCCGGAGCAGAAAAAAATGTGCCATGGCTCAGAAACTTTGGCATTCCACAATGCGGACTTGTAATATGGTGCACCATTTCACACTGGGAAATATCAACAGGAAGAAATGTTTACATTACTTTCCCAGAATTACGCCTGTAAACCACACTGCTTAAAATAAAAAATAAAACCTCTGGAAAGCATTTTAAATAGGAAAAAAGTTGAATGTCAGCACGAATCTAGAGGAGTAACTGCATGAAGATTTGCAAATCTTTTTGTGGATCAGGTCAGAGTTTCCAAGACAGTTACGACGCTATAAAAATATTCAACTGAACAAACATTATCGGTTTGAGTAGATAAGACTTACAGCTTGAGTACTGCTAGATTGGCTTCTAGATCATAGGCATTTTCTTTGGCCTGGGTATCCACATAACGCTCCAGAGTTGCCAGGTTTTCAGGATTATACCTAGCAAACAAAAAGAACCACAAACAAACATTTGTCCATGTGATGACCATGCTTAGTAAAGGTAAGATTTCGCATCTCTAATGTAATACTTGACTGTATAAAGGGAATCTGAATGTCAAAAAAAGTTGCAGAGAGCAACATCATTTTGATTCATTCACATTAATCCCAAACTGTATAAAGAGGAATAAAGAAAAGAGAAAGGCTAAAATTCAACGACACCATGCAACCCTTCACCCGCCACCCACCCCACGCAAACAGCAGTTACAATCCATCTTGTCTAACACTAAACACAGGACTCACTAGATAGTATTACCTATTCCTACAGAAACAGACAATGCATATACATTTTTTCTCTTCCCTCGCTGACACCACATATCTCTGTGTGCATTTATTTAGATTATGTATGTATACACCAATACATCTCTGCAAACACCCAGGCCATTCTGCAGCTATCCTTCGCAGAGAGGCAGTAGCCACTAGAGAAAGCTCATGACGTGTCCAGCTACCTACTATTTCACCGAAAATTAATACACCGTTCAAAATGTCTTAGTGCCTGGCCTTAATATTATGCGATGAGAACAAAAAGTAATCACCTTGTATAGAACCATGGTAAAAAGAAACTGAAAAACCGATGAAGAAGTCTCACTTTAACCTAAAAGCAAGATGAAAAGTGATGAAATATGCCCCCGTTGTTGAAACTGTAAGGTGCAAGAGATCTAGGTTAGGGGCCAGACGCATTTGGTGCAGAGACTTTCCGCAACTAGCAGATTAAAATCCCTGGGTGATAGAAGTGGATAGACTTACATTCTTTGTGCGCCAAATCCACCTGACTGGTCGTCATCCCACATTGCAACTACCATAGTTCCCTATGGGTATATCACAATTGTCCAATCAAATTAATCGGACCTCTTAGTAAAAAAGATGCTATTTTCTCCAATAATATTTCTTGAGCAGCAATTTCAAAAATTGCATATGTGGTATACTAACTCATAAGAAACTGCAGTAGCTCAGCATGGGATACCAACCAGTCTGGTTCTGTACACACATTTTCCATACAGTAAGGATTACAGAGATCAACCAATGAGTGCACACAAGCATCGAAAAATTGATTAAAAATTAAGATTTTTCTTACTTATTTTTTTACTTGAATGCACAGCAAGTTGACCCCGCCGCACAGCAAGAACGAGGCATTGAGCCAATAGGAATTGGGTAGAATGTGCCGGCATGCATGCTGACCTCCCTTGTTGCAGTACACTAGTATACATATTGGGGTGCGTGTTAAGTCTCGGCGAGCATGGTTTAATGTAACAGGAAATGTCACAGCATACATCGTCGCTACTCAGGGTCCGAGCATGAGGCAGATACTTGCACAATAGTATTTAACTAAACCTTTATGTCCTACCCAGAATGACTATGATGTATTGACCGTCCATCTAAAATGTGCATTACATATTTCTATGTAACTAGATATATGCGCATGTTTCATGGAAATGTTTGATAAACTGTGAAAATGCTAAATAAAGTTTAAAAAAAATGTTTTTTTAAAGAAATAAGGATTACTATTTAAAACGTCTTTTAATTAACAATTTAGATTTTTCATCACAATGCTTTACAGCAACTGTGGTTATTACACTATTGAAATGGCCAACAATGTTTAGTGCTGGAGTTGATGTTGGATAACACTTGTGTTTAGTTAAAATAACTAATAATCTGTAAATGAAATAAGGATGTTTTGGCAATTTTTGATACAGAAATTCTTGAAAACCCAAACAGGTCAATTAAAATACAAAAAATAAAAAACTAGATACAAATTACTACTTTCGGAGAAAAATAAACGATTAGGAAAAACATATACAGAATCCAGATGACACAAATGTATTTTGTGTTAATATTTAGAGATAATAAGCCCCTGGTCTCCATCCAGTATATTTAGCTTGGACCTTCAATTCTGCAGATGTGCACATGTATACATCAGAATGCTTATGTTTTCATAGGAGTGTATTGCATACAAGTGGTGCATGGTGTGCGCCTTTTTCAAAGCAGTAAAACCCATCAGCCATGCAAGTGGAGTGTGCCCTTATCTGTTAAATAAAGGCGGGAAAATATTAGTTCCAGCTTTACTTATTTACAAAACACAAAATAAGTAAGGATACAAACAAACAGAAAAGTTTAACGCATAAATGGCATAATAAGGAGAGCCGTAATCGCAACATCAGTACACTGCTTCATGCTTCTGGTAATGTGCATTGTGCAGGAGGGATTAATGTGGACTACAAAAAGAACAGGAAGGGTAGACAAAGGGAACGGGTAACAACTGTAAGACAAGAGGAAGACTTTGTGTAATGAAAATCATCTGTACACAATTCTGGCATTTTAACACTGTGTATAAGAGCTGCTGCATAGTATGCTGTGTGTTCCCATTCCCTATGTGTCTGAACTGGAATGCTGATAGTAAATGATGTAATAGAACATTGGTGTGTGGTGTGGAGCGGAAGCTAGGAAATGGCAACAGTTGGAAGGTGGATGGATCCCTGACGGACGTACCCACTGTTGCTGCCTAAGGGCCTAAGATGAAATCAAGAACTTACTCTCTACCCGAGTGGCTACAGACTCTTGTATGAAGCTGTTGTATCCTCAACACTTTGTCACCAAGGACGACTACCACTTCAGACCACACAATATATTCTCCTACATCACTCACTCTCAGCATTCCAAACACCCAATCAGACATACAGGGAATGGGAACACACAGGATACTACATGGTGGCTCGAAAGAATCGTCTAACTTCAACAATACCTTTTATGAAACTATGTTTGCTAATCCTCCAGAACAGATCCCCCAGGTTTATTTATATAACAGTGCTAATGTGTGGTCACACACTATCAGAACTGGTCAACAAAGCAAAAAAAAGGACAAAAAAACAGTAGGGGCTAAAAAAGAATCCCATCAATACATTTGAATTTATTTTTTTTAGATTGATGTTCTACAATGTCTCCCCAACTTAATAGGATAGGTTGGTATTTGCATTTACTATGTGAAAGGGTGGCCTGAAAGAAAACACCCTTTCTGGTGATGTGGTGTGAAGAGCTTATCTAGACTTGGTGCAGCCAAAAGATACTGTACAGTATTGTGGTGAGCAGGGTTATTTTCTCACCCCCCCCCCCCGCAATGCAGAGTATTGTCAACAATGACAGCATTTCAGATGTGATTAGGGATGTTATAAATATAGTCAATGAATAGGTCATGAATGATTTAATATGCAATGGTAAAGCAGTGCATGACAAGGGGGCAAGTTACAGTTACTTTAGAGTACAACTTATAGTTACTTCAGATAACTAAAACTGGCGAATTTCAGTGGTTTTCTTAGTTTCAAATAGTTGGTTTTACGCGACATTTTCACCCATTACATTCCTTTAACCTTTGCTTTTTTTTAGTGAATTTTAAAGTTTTTTTTTTAAACCTTTGCTTGTTTCAGTGAATTTCTAGGATTTTTTTTAAACGTAAAATAAGATGTTCATCATAATGCACGGTAGAGGCTGGACACATAGTCTACTCTGGCATTATCCACTGTGCTGCCCCCGGCCAAGCTTACTGCTCCTGCCCCCCTCCTCCAAGTACATACCCATTTCCCCATGTCAAACCCTGTGTGGCGGTTGTTCTGCCAATGTCCTTCCCGCCTGCCCAGTTAGCTTGCTGCCCCTCCCTACCTCCTCCCAGCCCTCTCTTGTCCCAAGTCCATGTGCCTGTCCCATCTCTCCTGCCCCGTTTGGTCCGATGTGCTGCCACTATCCGCCAGTTAGCTTGAAGTCCCTGCCCATTCCTCCTGGCCTCAATTTCGTGAGGCTATGCCCCCATCATGCCCTCCCTACTTAGCCTCCATGCTTAGCTTGCGGCCCCATCCTCCTTCCCCCTGCTCTCGGATGTCTGTGTGCATGCCCCTTCCCACTCCGTTTTGCCCACCATGTTCCATGGACCTGCCAATGCCCCTCATCTCTACTCTAAGTGTTCTGTTGAGCTGTCACTGCCCCTCCCGCCTCCCTATCATGGTCAAACGGCTGCCGCATGTCCCTGCCCTCTCCACCCTGCCTTCCATTGTCCGAGTTCCACACCCCTCTCCCCTTCCTCTTCCACGCCATGGTCCATTTTGCTGTCACTCCCTTATGCCCTCGAAGCTCCGTTGTGTTGCAACTGCTCCTCCAGCCCGCCCTGCGTGGTCTGTTGTAAAACTCCTGCCTCTTTCCCCTGTCTTCTCTTGTCTGTGTCCAGCCCCTACCCCTACCATCTGCCCTCGATGGTCCTTTGTGCATGCCCAGGCACCCCCCTCTTGCCTACCATGGATGTTGTGCTGCCACTAACCCTCCTGCTTGCCACACATATTTTGTGCTGCCACTGCCCCTCCCACCTGCCCTGTGTGGTCAGCTTGCTGCATTTGACCCCAAGCCACCTTTCCTCAGTTTTCTATATGCATGCCATTATAGTCTCCCTGTTGCCCTCCATGGTGTGTTTTGCTTCCAGTGCCCATCTTGTCTGCCCTTCATGGTCAGCTTGCTGCTACTGCCCTGTCCTCCGTTTTCCATGTGTGGGCCCCTCTCTCCCACCTTCTTTGGTCCGTTAGCATGCCCCTGCACCCTCCCATCTGCCCTTCAGGGTTCGCTGTGCTGCAACTGCCCCTCCTGTCCATCTTGTATGGTCAGCTTGCTATCCTTCCCCTTTCCCTTCTGCTCTCTATTGTCCATGAGCACAGCCCTGGCCCCTCCCTACTGCTTTCCATGGTCTTTTGTGCTGCACTGCCCTCGTGCTTGCCCTGTGTAGTGTATTGTGCTGCTATATCCCTTGGCGTCTGCCCTGTAAGGTCAGTTTGGTGCCCCTGCCCATCTTCCCCCTGCCCTCTCTTGTCCAAGTCCATGTCAACGAGGTTAGAGGGAGATTGTGAATAAAGAATCTGGACAATTTAGATTTTCCCAATTGACTTGCATTGAAAACAGCCTTTCGGCTTAAAAACATTGGGAGTCTCCTGCCTGAATCGTGTCAGTTGGCATGTATGGTTGTACTGCCAATACCTCTCCCTTCTGCCCTCAATGGTCTGTTGTATTACCACAGCCTCTCATGCCTATCCTGCATGGTTGGTTTTCTGCCCCTGCCCCCCTTTCCTTCATGGTCTGTTGTGCTGCCAACTGCCCCTCCCACCTGCCCAGTGTGGTCAACTTGCTGCCTCTGCCCACTCCTCTCTGCCCGCAATTGTCCAGGTCCAGGCTTCTGCCTACCCACAGTGTACTAATGAACAACTAGAATGCTAACATTCTATATCTATTACAAAAGTGTGGCAAGCCTGGTCATCTTGATGTAATGAAAACTGTAATACCTTTAGTATTTCCGTTAGAAAACATAAAAAATGAGGGGGACTTTTTACCCATAGAAATTATGGTTCGTGCTCAAAAATACAAACATTAGGACATATTATCCGAGTTATAGCTCAAATAGTGACAAAGTGCTTTTAAATTATTTGCTATATTTAGGTTTTGTTGTCCAGTTGATCACTTGATTATTTGTTGCACTTGGGAAGAGAATGTGGTGTTACGGCGAATGTTGCTGACTCAACTGGGGAACCAGGTTTAAGTTTTGGCGTCTGCTCAACGTCCTGTGATTCTTGCAAATCACTTACTCTCCCCATGCCTAAAATCAAAATGAATGCGTCCTTGTGTAATGTAACTGATGCTCACGTAAAGCTTTCCAATACCTGCGGGTCAAGTCAAGGCTATATAAAACTGCAAAACAAATGTTTTTTTAAATAAGCGTTTTGCACACTTCGGTCATTGGGCTATACTTGGGCTACATTTGGGTGATAGTTGTGATACATTTGGGCTCTTTTTTCTCTGGTGGCCATCTTGGAAAACGTTTCTATTATGAAGCTCCCCAATTTCCTCATTTACTGCAGTATCCTCAGTAGAAAATCCTTTCAGATTTCCACTTCAATTCCATTAAGATGGCATTCAGATGTGCCACACTTTTGACAAATTCCAAATGTTAGCACTGTAGTTGCTCATTAGAACACTGTGGTAAAGCTAATGATGGTAACGATGCTGATCACCAGGGAGTTAATTGGCAGTCTGCTGCTGGTGTTGAAAGTGCATGATTCAGTCTTACCAGTTTGATCCAATCAAGTGTAGTATCATCTCAGTTTGCAACGACTTAACCTTTGTGGCTCCTGATGGAATCTGTAGAACTGTGACGCAAGCACTGAAGCATAGTAAACTGAATGCAGGTTTAGAATGTGGAGTTCATGGTTACACGCAGAAGAATAAAGACACGTTATACTAAGCTCCATGTGTGGCGTAGTCATGAGCGAGTACACAGGCTGGGGAAGACGCTACAACTGGCGACGAGATATGGGACAAGTAACCCAAAGATCGACAGTGCTCTCCCAGAGAGTTTGCCGTGGTCCAGCAAACTGCTCATGCATGCCATGTGCCCCTCCATCAAAGTGCGGGATCGACGTTTGTGGAGTCAAAGTGTTGCCTCAGTTCCGTGTAAAGCATTTGAGGTTAATGAAAAGCAGTGAAAGCTTCACTGAAAAGTCTATACATCGGTAGCCGAGAACCTGCTTAAGGCTACAGAGGTACTGCGCTACTACACAACTCAAAGCCATACATTCATCAGGAATGAAGACGCTGCAAGGCAGAGATCAACTAGGTGTCAGACAGCACATAGAGTCGCTTGAAGGCAAAGTGAGAACAATAAACGACCACCTACTTACCAGGGCTCAGTAAAGAGTCTCAATCATGCCACAGCACTAGAGGGAGTGACCCCAGTGAAAGCGCATGAGGTTGTGCTTGCAGAGCCGTCCATATCCGAAGCGCCACCCCATCCAAACTGCAGAGTGGGGCTCACAACTCCTCCAAAGGTTTCCAAAGTGCAGAAATCACAGAATGGTGATCGGAATAGTGACAATTTGCTTCTCCAATGGAGACCAAGAAAGGGGTCCTGTTTCCTGTCATTATCAAAGATGATCCAGAGGCCACTACACCGCAAGGCCTCAGTGATGGTTTGCATAAAAAAGATCACCAAGCAGCATTGGAGAGAACTACACACTCCAAGTAAGTAAAGTCCACCAATGGTTACAGTGCAGTCACCTTCTTAAAACCACCACCACCATTCAAAACCATCAAAAAGCTGAATATTGGCTACAGACGGACTGCTTGGATAGACCTTTGATGATTTCATTGATGCGATTGAAGAAACAGATAAGAAGATTATCAAGTGTCTTAAGAATCTTGCCGGTCAATGTGTAAAATAGGGTTTAAAATAGGGTTCTCCACATTTTTCTGTAGTGAGATCTACTTCTGATAAGTGAATATCATTATTAGCTACTGAAGGATAAAGAACTAGCACATTGTTACCAGACAACCCCACACCCAGCTTCATTGACTTTAACCCCTTCCCCGCTCATGACGGAACCGCTCCGTCATGAGCCACGGTTGCCGTGTGCTCATGACGGAGCGGTTCCGTCATGCCACGACCGTTGGCGGCCGCTCCGCCCACGCGGCGCCGTTTCCCCGCCTTTGGGGGGGGGACAACGCAACTGGGCGGAGTCATGACGGAACCGCTCCGTCATGAGCACAGCTCAACCGTGGCTCATGACGGAGTGGCTCCGTCATGAGCACAGCGCCACCGCGCTGCCCCCCCCCCGCACCCCCCAGCGCTGCGGCGGAATTCCCGCCGCAGCGAAAGGGTTAAGCTTAATGTCCATAGAGCCAGATACTATGCTTTGAACAAAATACTTTGACATGGGGCACCATGACAGGGTTGCGATGTGCGTCAGTGAGAGCGTGGTCTTTTGGGGGTGTATGAACATGTGTGCTTATGAATGGGATATATCTGTATGAGTGACTGATGCCTGTGTCGTATAAACTTGCAGCACAGGACATACCTTTCCCCATATGTGCCACCTTTCCCCATATGTGCCACCGTTACATGTATAAAACAAACATACAATTATTTTTTTTGAATGGGAGAAATTTAAAGTGCAGAAAGTTTTTCTGCAAAAATGTTAATATGGAACATTTTTCTGCATTTTAAATTTCTCTCATTTTAAAACAAGCATTGGCATAGCCAATAGGTCTCGCCTTTGGGACCTTATAAGTGTTTAGCTATGCAACAGTTGATGTTGTTGCACCAAGGATATTGTGCTGGTTAACTAAACACTTATAAGGTCCCAAAGGCGAGACCTATTGGTTATGCCAATGCTGGTTTATTTAGGTTTTAAAAACAAACAAAAAAGGCATTGTTATTTGCAATGTCAATAGGTCAAACTTGCGTAAATGTGAGACCTATTGCATTGCAAATGCTTGTTTTGTAAAGAGTGTGATGAGGAAAGAAGGCTTAGCCAGCAAACAATGAGTGTGTCCTAATGGTGGTATTTTCAACTACGTGTTAACAATTGCCATATACGAGCACATACAAAGCGTGAGCACAAAGAGGTGGTTACAGATACGAAACAACTAGATTTTCTAGTATTTTAATTGCGCTGTGTAAATCCATCTGAAAATGCCGACAAAAACCAAGAGGCTGCATCGCAAATAAATAAAAATAGAGAACTTAAAGTGCTTGTTACCAGCTGGAGAAGGAATTTGAGCTTCCACCTCGTTGTAGATTTTGTCCGTCAGTTTCTCTTTCCAGCTTGTGAAAGGAGTCCTTGGCAGGTATATTCTAAAGGAATGTTGGCTCGAAAGGTGTTTTACAGTCTTGAAAACTGACACTTTTTTCCAACTATATTCACTGTTGTTTCCTGAAGGTTGCCCTTGAGTGAGTGAATCAGCTAGGAGCGACCAGAGACATGCGGCCGGTAGGTGGCGCTGTTATATACAACTTGAAATAGCCCACTAGGAATGCAACTTAAAACTTAGAAACAAAAACAAACAAAAAAACGCAACTGCAAAAGTGAAAGCCAAGCAACTGCGCAGTCATTAGTATCATGATCCAAGGGAAGAATGCAGCTAAGAAAAAATTTTGGGGGGGGCTAATTCTCCCAGCAATAGGCCGAATGGGGATGGAGGGGCTCTAGGAAGGCGTGAAAATCACAACAAAGCCTCATTAATAGGCAAATGGTCTGAAAGACCTGTGAAGTACTCGGGTGCGGCTGTGTGTGTGCCCGGGAAGCTGACTCAGCCCGGGCTGCCACACGACGGAAGGGGGTTGGGGGGCTGAAGCCCTTTGAGCCCAATGGGCGTTTACAAATAACCAGCGTACAAGCACACAAGATGTGTATGACGAGAGTATAGCAACACTTGCATAAGGCACCATTAGTCAAAAGCGTACCCAGAGGATACAAGGTAACCTTAAGGGACAGGTAGTTTGAAATTGTCTAAGGGCACTGTGCACCACCAACAGTCGGGTGTGAGGCGAATAATTGGATAAATCAATACAACATATTTTTCACTATAGAAAGTATTGAGCAGGACCAGCATCCTGGTGGACGGTCACAGTTTAGCTCTCAAGAAACCAAGCCCCTTGGCCCGAGGCTTCGATCTCCCATGAAGATTAGCGCCACTGAACGTGTCCCTTCCAATTTCCCAGTGCGCCTTCGGGAAGGCGAAGCCAGGCAAGCCCCAATTCAGAGTCAAAGTGATGATGATTATGGGTAAGTAGACAGACAGCTCTGACAGTGGAAGTAGTGACTCAAGATCAATTAAAGTGACAAGCCTATCTTAAAACAGCATCGCTTAATGTTGATACCGTGGCATTCTCTATAGAAATAAGAGTCTTAGCATGAAGCATATTCCGAGCCTCTGAACAGTAATCCAAAGCCATCAAAGGCCCGGGACAGAAGTCTGAGGTTGTTGTCGACACTAGCCCTGTTGGGTTGGGCACCATCCTAGCGCAGCACAGCGGACGCCCAAATGCTTGAAGACGTATTGTGGCGTATGCAAACTGAATGTGCTTCTTCACAAGCAGAAAAAGAAAGCTTAGCAATGCTGTGGGCTTGTGAACATTTTCACACATTCTTGTATGGGAAGCCCTTTACAACTGTGACCGACCGTCAGGCATGATTGACTATCTTTAGAAATCCAAAAGAAAAAATGCCTCATCCCACTAAACGCTGGCTGGGGTCTGCGATTGCAAGAATACAAAATACACAATCATGCATCATCCAGGGAAAAATCAGAAGGCTACCAATTACTTCTCAAAAGTGCCTCTACAATCCCCTTGCACCCATTCTTTTTTTTTTTTTTTTTTTTTGAAAAACCTTTATTTAAAAATCAGGACACGGCTATTCAGCCGACAACCCGGAGGTTCGGCAGCATCGATAATTAGAAACAGTGATGCGTCCCCAGTACAGTACAAAGAGAAGTGCAAAGGTTCAATTTTAAGTAAACACAAAAACTCACAACAAACCCCAGCAAGGCAAGAACACTAAAAGCCCATGGTGAGAGCCCCCAGGGGAGGCCGGACCCCACTCATCTACCAGTTACAAGATAGTGTAAGGAGGAAGAAGGGGGACAGCAGAGGCCCAAATAGTTCATAAACCAGACTGTGCTGGAAAGAAGGTCAGGGGGAAAGCTGTTCCTCGGGAGGTTCCAGATCAGGGGCAAGACATATTCCCCCCCTGTATTGATTCCATCGCCCCCAGATGGCGTGCCATTTCCGGGGGCGGCCTCTAGAGCAATAGACCGTCTTCTCCCTAAACATGCTCCAGTCCATGTTTTCTTTCCACGCAGTCAGTGTGGGGGGCCCCGAGGAGCCCCACAATCGCGCGATATCCCTCTTAGCGACCATGTTACCCAGAGTCACCCATTGGGTCCGCGCCTCATCAAGGTCAGTGGGCCCCCAGACATTCAGGAGACAACACCGCGCCTCCGGCTGCACAGCAATACCCGTCACCTCCCCCATAACTGCATGGACTCTCCTCCAGAATTCCACAATGACACCACACTCCCAAATGATGTGCAGGAAAGTACCCACCATACCACACCCCCTCCTGCACAGGCCGTCCTCCGAGAACCCCATGTGGACCAGCCTTGGCCCCGTCACATACACTCGGTGCAGTATTTTAAGCTGCACCAGCCTCAGACGCGACGGGATCGCAACCTCCTTAGGAGAAGAAACAGCTGACTGCCAGTCCTCATCATCCAACTCGAGGCCATCCCTAGTCCACTGGTCCCTCAGCCCCAGAAGCATGTCCGCCCGGACGTTTATCAGTTTCTTATATATGAGCGAGATCGTGCTCTCGGGCATATGGCCATCAAGGACCCGGTCCTCCAAAGGAGAGGACTCAGGCACCTTCTCACCCTCCACGAGGACTGATCGGAGGGCGTGGCGCATCTGAATATACCTGAAATACTCGGAGGGCCCCAGCTCATACTCAGTCTGCAACTCCTCAAAGGACTTCACCTTCCCCTTATGCAGCACATCACCCACCCTGGAGATGCCAATCAGGTCCCACTTATCAAAGCCTTTTGAATGCCAAAGCCTTCCCAATCTCTCCGATTCAAACAACGGGGTAGCGAGGGTGAGCCTATCCTTCCAGCCCAGCGAGTCAGTTGCCATCTTCCACACCCGTACTGCCACACCGGTGGGCCCCGTGAGGGACGAGTCTAGGGACCGCGAGTACAACGCCCTGTAGTAGTTACCACCACGCAGCAACCACCTGTCCATGGCATACCCAGGGCTGAGGGCAGGGCCATAAAACCCATGATTGATCGCGCTCAGCTGTGTGGCCCAATAGTACCGTCGGATGTCTGGGAGCGCAATGCCCCCATCGTACCATGGAAGCGTCAACTTTGCAATAGCAATTCGCGGCCGCCCATCCCACAGCAACGTCCTTTGGAGGCCTTCGACCTCCCGAAAGTATTTGGCCGGCACCCAATCCAAAGTATTCTGTAAGGCGTAGAGGAAGCGGGGAAGAGACATCATTTTGAACAGGGCCGCACGCCCAACGAGGGAGAGCGGCAGCCTCCGCCACCCTTCAACATCGCGCCTCAGGCGTGCCAGGGGGGGGGGGGGAGCAGATTCTTCTCATAGCGCACAGCAGAGTCCATGGAGATAAAGATCCCCAAATACACAAAACCCTGCTGGGCGACCTGTATCGAACATGTTCTTAGTGGCGAGGTTCCACCGATCCCTAGAACATACAAATACGATTTGCTCCAATTGATGACGAGACCCGAGTTCCTACCAAAAGATGTGAGTACGTCACAGACCACTATAAGTGACTTCTTAGGCGAGGCAAGATACAACAGGATATCATCGGCATAGAGCGAAATACGGTCCTCATGTTCAGGCGACCACCGAAGGCCCCGTATATCCGGGTGCCAACGTATCCACGCAGCCAGAGGCTCAAGGGCGAGGGCAAACAACAGAGGCGACAGGGGGCAACCCTGCCGAGTACCCCTCCCAAGCTGAAACGGAGTCGACGCCCGACCATTCACCACAACACTAGCTAGCGGCCCCTCGTACAGCAACCTCACCCAGCTCACAAAACCGCGTCCAAAGCCGAACTTGGCCAGCACGGCCCACAAGTATGCCCACTCCACCGTGTCAAAGGCCATCGTGGCATCAAGAGACGCCACAATAGCCGGTTCACGCAGCGTGCCCGCCCTGGCGATTACGCCATGAAGACGCCTAAGATTCAACGCTGTGTTTCGGTGCGGGATGAAGCCGGATTGATCCGGGTGGACCAATTCGCCAAGTACCCTAAGCAAACGGGTCGCCAGGAGTTTAGCCAGAATTTTCGGCTCCGCGTTAAGAAGTGAAATAGGCCGATATGAGGCGCACTTATCGCGGGGTTTACCCTCTTTGTGTATGACCACAATCGACGCCAGTCGCTGATCCAACGGGAGGGTCCCACCCCCCCGCGCCTCCAAAAACATGGCGCGCAGGTGAGGGGCGACCCCATCCGGGAACAGCTTGTACAGGTCGATCGGCAAGCCGTTCGGTCCCGAGGCCTTACCCGAGTTTAACGCGCGGATAGCCCCCGCCACCTCGTCGACCGTTATGTCACCATCTAAATCGTCCCGATCTATAGCAGAGAGGCAGGGCAACTCGATATCACGGAGGAGGTTACACGAGTCCTCGGGCGGCCTATCCGACGCAGAGGCATAAACCCTACAGAAATAATCCGAGAAACACTTTACAATCCCCTCAGGTTCCACAATCGCCTCTCCCGTCAACTCTGGCACCACTCTATTGACCCGTTCTTTTTTGTCCAGCCACGCCAGGAGTTTCCCTGCCTTATCACCAACATCATACAATCGGCCCTGCTGTTCCCTACTGAGGGTCTTAGCGGCGTTTGTCACCAGGTCTTTATACTCAGTTTGCTTCAAACAAAGCTCATGCAGTGAGGACTCTGTAACCTCCTCCTCCATCGCTCCCTCCAGAGCCGCGATCTCCTCCTCCACCTGCAGAACCTCGCCATCTCTCCGCCTCTTGGCAGCCACTACTAGGGAGAGGGCTTCCCCCCGAAGCACGGTCTTAAAAGCTTCCCACAGCGACACTGCCGAGTCCACGGTTCCCTGGTTGTCCTTGAAAAAATTATCTACCTTCTTTACCAGGGCGCTGCGCATCTTAGGGTCTCGGAAATACCACGGGTTGATAGGGGCCACCCTTCCTCCTCCCTCCCGACCTAGATCCAGCCGGATCCACACTGGCGAGTGGTCAGATATACCGCGCGCCATGTGCCTCGCCTACCAACGAGGCATGCGCGGCCAGAGTGAGCAGGTAATCAATCCTGGAAAGGCTACCATGTGCCCCGGAGTGGAACGTGTATTGGCTCTGCGTGGGGTGCCGGAGCCTCCAGCAGTCTATCAGGCCAAGCGTGTCTAGGAAGTCTGGAAGCCATTTCTGAGCCCCCCCTGTGTCTCTGGGCGGGTATCTATCCAGCAGGCCGGAGCCAACAGCGTTGAAATCCCCTCCCACCACAAGCATTCCCCCCGGGAGATCCAGCAGGGCCCTACTCAGATCTGCAAACGTGGAGGCCTGCAGGGCCGGCGGGACATAAACCGAAACTAAAACCAAAGTCCGTCCTTCCCACCGCCCCGCCACCGCCACAAACCTCCCCCTATCATCAACAATGGTGGAGTCCACCTCAAATGGCAACGAAGCTCTAACTAGGATGCCCACACCCCTGGACCCAGATGAGAATCCCGAATGTGCAATGAATTTATACCCCTTCCTATTCAGGGCATAGCACGTATTACCTATAAGATGCGTCTCCTGCAGCAGGGCAACATCCGGCATTGATCGTTTCAAGAGTTGCAAAACAATCCCCCGCTTAATGCGATCCCCCAAACCATTAACATTCCAGCTTATAACACTTAAGCCCCTACCCCCCATCCTCAAACGGAAAAAGGCCCACCCCACACCCGAGGAGCCACCATGGAACAGCCCTGGAAATAATCATCATGCCTTGCAGAAATAAACCCCCCAACAACAAACCCAAAATCCCTGAAACTCCCCCCACCCTGCACCCCTGCTGCAGCTTACAAAGCCCCCCCAACTTGCAGTGTGCCTGTCGCCCTACAAAACCAAAAGTCTACAAAAAGTACCCTAAGGGAGGAAAAGAGCACCCCTCGTCCTCCCGCAACCCTCCACAGTTACTGCACTCTATGCAAGGCTTCAAGTATAGTCAAATCAAGTCAGACCGGCTCCGAGATATCAGCCCTGTCCATCCCGGCCACTGTCTCCATCCTCGGCTATGTCGTCCCCCGTCCGTCGCCGGGGCAAAGCGTCCAGCCATTCGTCGGCCATAACAGGAGAGTCAAAAAAGAATGTCCGAGCGTCGTGCACCACCCGCAGTCTGGCAGGGAAGAGCATGGCATACTTCAGGTCTCTTTCCCGGAGCCGCCGCTTCACCCCCAGGAAGCCCTGTCTCTGCCTCTGCACCTGCTGGGTGAAGTCCGGATAGAAATTCACCGACGCGTTCTGGAAGGGGACCGGGCCCGTCACCCTCGATGCTTGCAGGATAGCGTCCCGATCTCGAAAATGAAAGAGCCGGGCGACGATCGGCCTCGGCGGGGCACCCGCATTGGGCCTCCCGCCCGGCACTCTATGGGCCCTTTCTACCGCAAAGAACTTCCCAAGGCCCTTAGGCTTCAGATGATTAAGGACCAAGTCCTCAACAAGCAGGTCAACCGAAGCCTCATCCGAGGACTCCGGGACCCCGATGACGCGCACATTGTTGCGCCTGGCCCGGATCTCAAAGTCCTCCAGCCGGCGGGCGACGAGATCACTCTCGGTCCTCAGCTTACGAACCTCGGTCTGCAGTTCCGTAACATCATCAGTGAGGCCCGTGGTCTTGAGGTCCAAGCTCTTAACACGTTCATTCGTTTTGCCCAAGTCCGCACGGATCAGGTTGACATCCACCAAGATGGCATCCACCTTATGCGCCAGGGCCTCAAACTGTCTCCCAATCGAAGTCTGCATCCCTTCGAGCGCACCCATGACATCCTGTAGGGAGAGCTCCGGGGCCACAGGCGAGTCCTCCTTCTGGGCATCCGGCGCCTGGCTCGATCCACTCGGTGATCCCTTCTGCAGAGCATATCGGTCCATGCTGTTGACTTGGGTATAAGTTCCCCGCCTGGTAGACTTAGCCTTCAGCCGATCCCCTTCTGCTTTGCCCGTCATGGTTGACTCCAAGCAGGTCGGTTCAGTTAAGGCAGGTCCCTCTCAAGGAAAGGAATAAGGAGTGATCAATTCTGCCGTGGGCCGCCAGAATAGCCTGCAGAGCGTCCTTGGGGTAATAAAGTCACCCAGAGCTCTCCAGTGGCAGGGCTGACAAAGGGAGCGAAATCGAAAGTGAAAGAGCGGGGACCTCCGTCCGACAGTTCACACCTCGCCTGGCCGTTGTTGTTCAACTAGGAGACGGGCATCCAGCCAACTCTAGCCCCTGGCTTCCCCGGGAGATAGGCCGCAGTCTTCCGCCAGGCGTAAGTCCGGTTCCCGGTGGGCGATCCGACCGCGGGTAGCATCAATCGCCTCCCTGACCAATCATCTACACGATGCCATGCATACCGACAGGATTAGAGACAGGATAGTCGACGGAGGGCGCGAGGGTCTCGGGAGCTCTGAGCTCACGCGGCCATCTTGGTCAAGCGCTAGGCTCCTCCCCGCACCCATTCTAAGAGTGCTCATTTCATAGTGAAATCAAGCACCCCAGGTGCCCGTTTGATGGAGTAAATTGTCACTGCTACAAGTCAAGATAGTGACTGAAAGACATGATTAGACATCAGTATTGGTACCAGCACCCTCGACCTCTTACCAGTGACCGTGAATATAAAAAATTTAAGAATGTCAAAGATGAACTGTCCATCAATCAGGAAGGTATTCTTCTAAGAGGTTCAAGAATTGTCATTCCAGTAATAGTTTGCGAAAACAGATAATTGAAGTGGCTAATGAAGGACATTGTGGAATTGTTGCCACCAAACGAACTCTTCGAGACAGAGTCTGGTTTCCACATCTCGACAAGAGAGTTGAAAGAGAATGTCGATTCTCAGAGGTTAACTGTATAAAGAATCGTGATTTTATGAAAGACAAGGAGGCTGGCATTATGCACAACCTTTTATTCGCCACTTCTGAGCAGCACTTAAAAACTACAAATAGAACAACGTGAAGTTATAAAACAGTAGAACCTTCACACGGTACATAAGACCCAAGCATTCCAATGTTATCCTCTTTTGTTTTGTTTCCTCATCCGAAAAACTCTTTTATCCATCTCCTTCTAACTCCTTTTCCAACCGTAACTCACTGAGACTCTGAAAATTTCAAAACACAGTTCTTTGAATACATTTTAAATACAAACAAATAAACAACCTTGTATTAATAAAAACAAAAAACGTACAATCTTTATCTGTTTACTCCCCTCCAACCCCCTACTTGGTTGAGGAGGGAGGGATAATGCTATCCTCCTTGAAATACAAAAATCATGATTCTCTATCCAGATAACTTCTGAGAATCAAAGTTTTTAGGGCTCGCGCCCTGCGTCGCACAGCGCAGCAGTGCTCGCGCAGGCGAGAGCCCTTTTGTTCGGGGTTCTGAAATGGACCCTGGAATTGTACACGCTTGTGCGTGTGTTTTTAGTTTTGTGGCCTGCTATTGGCCTTTGCCTGCGTGTTCGTTTTTAAAATGGCACACAATAGGCCAAAGGCGGGCGCATTGCTCCGTCCATGGCCTATTGGTGTCTATTACGCGCATTCCTGCCATATGGTTTCAATTATCGTGCCCAGACACGGACACGCGCACCACTCATGGCTTTGTTTTGATTGCTTCTGTCTACCAATTGCACTTCTTTCCATTCCCTGTTCATGCTCCCTACCACTTTTTCTGTACCTGTTTTTCTTTACCCCCCCACCACTGTGCACCCCTCTTGTCTTTCCCTTGTACCCCTTCCATGTTACCTCTCGCCTGTAATATATTTAATTTATTTACCTCCTTTTTATTTATTTCTTGAAACCCCTCCCTTTTAAATCTGCCAAGTATCGGCGTATCTCCTTTCCGTCTCTCGCCTGTGTCTCCATCTCCTTCCTAGTATATTCTTTTCCTCCACCTCTTCTTTCTCTCCCTGTGCACTCTCACCCCCTCCCCTCCTCTGCGCTGGTCGCAGGTTCGTTGCCCCTGTATACTTGCCATAGTTGTGCTCCCCTCCCACACTCTCTCCCTCTAGTTGAGAGGTACTCCCCTCCGGCACATGAAGGAATCTCTGTCGCAGGGACAGCATCCCTAACTCCGTTACCGTGGCAACCCCCGGGAGTGCAGTGCCTGCGCCTCCTCCCACCGAGGGTGAGTTTTGTGGAGCCCTCCTGGAGCTGCTGCCCGAGCCTGGGGCCCATCAGGGGGACACCCCTCCCTCCCCCCGGAGCCATTCTCCTCCGGACAGCCCTTCTCCGGGCAGCCCATCCCTCCTGGCCGAAAACCCAGGGACCGCTCCTGGCAGCACTTCCCCCTCCAGGCAGCCCGCCTCTGCCCACTGACCACGGCGACCCCTTGACCCCGCCGTGAAGTCCTTTCCCGCAGGAAGAAGACGGCGACCTCCCGGACGGGTAAGAGACAGGGACAGGTTCAGAGCAGGATGATGGGCTGAGAGGTGTGAAGAGCTCGCGACTATTAATAGAGCCTTCAGAAGGCGCGGAGCCCGCGCGATCTGCGACCGCTGAATACCTCTCACCATCTCCTGCCTCCCTGTCATTAACAGTCTTTATTATAATTTTGCAGCACTGCATTCCATCTTTCCTGCTCGGCTTCCTTTACTTACCTTTTTTCACCCTCTCTCTTCGTTTATCTCCTGTGCATTACGCCTCCTATGTATTTTCTCGCACTTAACTCATCTTCCACCCTCCACTCTTTCTCAGCCGTCCTCCTTATTTCTCTCCATATTCCTTTCTCTTCTGTTTCACTTGTTCTCATTTACCATCATGCTGGTTTTATCTCTCTCCTCCTTCTTCAATTCCCCACCCCTTCATTTATTCACCTTCCTTCCCCTTCTATTAATCCTTTTCATTCTCCCCCCTCAGTTTCTCACCCATCCTGTTTATTTATCCCATTTGCCCAATATTTTTCTAATTTTCTCCTCTTTCTCTCTTTAGCTCTCCCTTCATCCACCCACATTATTTCTCACACGTTCTCTTTACTCCCCACGCTCCCGTTTATCCTCGCCTCTCCCTGTCCTCACACCTCTTTTCTCCCCCACCGCTATCTGTTTATTTCTATTGCTCTGGGTTATTCGTATCCCGCACACCTGCCTTTCTGCCTGTGCCCATCCCTTGTGCTCGTTCCCCCGACTTTTCTTGTTGGCTCCCACTCACTTTGTCACGTGGTGCCTTTTACTAACTACCAATCCTTTTTATGCATTGCTCACCGCTTGCTCCGATCTCTCGCTCTCTTACTCCCCATCCCATTCACACGGCTTCTTTCCCTTTCCTCTCTCACTTGGCCTGTCAACCTCTCTCTCTTGCTTTCGTTCTCCCTTTCTGTTCACCATGGTGGTGCCCGCCTCTACCGCTTCCCAATGTGTTTAGAACAATTCTGGCTACAGGGAAGCATGGCACCAAACGGACAGTCTCTTGTCTCCTCTCTGACCTCAGTCCGTGGTTTTTCTGCTGGTTTATTTACCTGTGAGTTTAGGAACTCTGCACATGGCCTGCACCTGCCTACTGCTTACGTTTTATCGCCCCAGAGTGCAATCAGTAGTAATATCAGTAGAAGTAAGTCAGTCAGCCAGCCCCACGTGCCCTGTTGCCTCCCATGCGCCAGTCCTAACCAGGAGCTGCCCGAATGCTGTGCAGAGACCTGCGTGGTGTACTGCGGAGCGCGTGCTGCTCTCAGCAGCTCTTCTGATTGGCCAGGATCACCCTTGCGCATGGTACAGCAACAGCAGTTCTAATGTCATCTATTCTCTGACTGAACACACCTTAGAGCAGCTGTTCTTAACCCGGCTCCGCAGCATCCACACAGGTAGACAAACTCTGTAGAAATGTAAATACAATTATCCGATTCATATGGTGTATGTATACATAAACAAACATTTGCAATGTAATAGGTCTCGCATTTTTAAAAAACCTGTAATAATAAAAGATATTGTCATTTACAATACCAATAGATCAAAGTTTTGAAAATGTGAGACCTATTGCATTGTAAATGCTTGTTTGTCAAGACAGGAGGCTAGCATTATGCATGTTTAAAGTCCTTTAATACTCGATCTGCAAAATGCTCTACTGGTCTAAAATAGAAATTCTTAAAAACTCTATCGTAAGACCAATTTGCTGCTTTAAATATTGCACTTAAACTTCCACCTCCATGAAACACTTTCGATGCCATCGCTCCACAAATTGAAAGCACTTTGAATTTACTCAGATCCACTCCTGATTTATTCACAGTGCTTTTCACCCATATCTTGCTATTACAGCCCTAGAGCAGTAGTTCCCAAACTGTCCGCCGCGGCCTCTTGGGGCGTAGCCAGAGGGTGCCGTGGTCACTAAACTATCAATGCTGCACAACTTATTGTTCAGAAGTGAAGGTTTAGCAGATCGTTTAACCAAACTGCAGTTCTAACTATAGCCACTAGATGCCAGTATGAGCACACACCTAGGTTACAGAGCTTACATTTTATGCATTTTGCAACGAAAGGTCAGTAAAAATTACAAGTTTTTGCAATGCAATAGGTCTCGCATTTGCGAGAGTTTAAGCTATTGGCATTGTAAATGAAAATGCCTTTCATTTATTGGTTTTGATAATTAACATATAAAAGAAATTGTCATGTACAATGCCAATAGGTCAAACTCTTGTAAATGCGAGACCTATTCAAATAATTGGCCGCCATTGTCCCTGGCTGCTTAGAAAGTGAATGCGCACAATGCGCTGAATGCCACAGGAAAGCACGTCGGGCCTGCAGTAGGAGAAACTATTTAAAGAAAATAGTGCTTACAAACTAAAACTGACTCACCGAGTAACAACCGAAGTAAAATGGCCAGTCCTCATGGAAGGATACAAATGAAGACAAGGCGGTAGTAAGGAGGGACTAACAAGCCTATTAATGTAGCAGAAGCCAGCATTTACAAAGGGCAATGAAACCAGCCAGTGACAAATATGGGCGGAGAGTGGGCAGGGCTTCTATTTCATACTCCAATACAGCATGGTTCTCAGAGCAGTGCATGCGCTGCCCTGACTCTACCAAAGAGAAAGATTCAGGGTTTTCTAAGAATGTGATTAATGACTGTGGAATATATTTATGTTTTAATAAAGTATTGCAGAGAATATCACAATCCTCAAACATTGAAATAGGACAAAGCAGTTTAAGGTTGACTTGTTTATTATTTCCTTCTAGTATATTTCATATCTGTTTCACTGTGCAACCTATACAAACTCATTTGTATCTTTGATCTTAGTTCACACAGTTTCTCCGCTGCATTTTTTCAAACTCCACTGATAGCTTGCCCAAAATGTATTAATTTAATCTTAACTGTGTGTGGTTTATAATAGACTGTCAGGCAGTGGAAATGTATCAGAGTTGGGATTGTTTATTGAATTCAGTACTCATCCTTGAAATGTATGCTGACCTGAAAACAGGAGTGAGGGCTACATATTGAAAGAGAAGTGTAAATTGTATGAACTCTAAGTAGGCGGCCTGCACCCCTCTCCAATAGGACGAGCTACTAAATCAGACTAAGCTACGGCCTTGAAGAGATCTGTTGAGAAGACGTTCCAGCAGCAGTACTATGAGGGGGCACCAGGACAGTGTCAGATACATTGGCATTTAGTATGTGCATGAGTTGCATGAAGCTGAACATTGGGATTGCTTTGCAGAGAAAAGGGCTGCAGGCTCATGCAAATGCACCAACACTAGAGGGATCCTCTGCTGCCAGCCGAGAACAAAGGTTAAGTGAGTATTGAGATAGTTGATTTTATTGCAATTGGTTTAAAGAACTAAACTTGCACCAAGAAAGGTGCAGCAGTAATTAACAAAAACGACACCACTAATTTATGTGAGCTGGAGTGCATTTTCTTCAAGGATTGTGATAGACTAGTACCCCCTGACAAGAATGTGCACAATTATTCCACCTACCTATTCAGTGAGCTAGTGTTTAAAAAGTTTCTGTTGGACCTCTGTATTACATTTTTTTGTTTTTTTGTGGTACTACACACCCACCTGCCCTAATATAGCTCCATGGGAAGCATACACGGAATTAATTATAGGTCCTTCAGATTATTTGTGCAGTTATGCCATCAGGAGAGATCTGTGCATTTTATTGGGATTTAGGGTACCAGACTTCTTCCACATCATCTGTTCTCAAATGTTTTATGGATATAATCACATTTTTTTTTGTTAGCTAACAATGTCAATGTTGTAATCACCATTATTACCATTTCCAAGATACTACATTTTAAAACTGATTCCTCAGAACCCCCTGGTTGACTTAAGCATAGGCAACTGTCATCTTCCTCGAATATACCTACACAAGGGTCTGAGAACACTTCTTCATTGAGGATATAGTGAAAAGATGATAATCTGAGCTGAGGTGGTAATTTGCTGCAAGTAGTATGCGATGTATAAGAAAGGGAATAATCACTGGGCAGCTTTGCTTTAGGGGTAATGGGAGAATATCGGTGATGGACACTGGATGAGAAAGGTTTGTATTCTATTTTGAAATGTGATTTGGAGGAGGAGGAAGTGTGGTTTAAATTGGGCTAGGCTTTACCTCATTTGGGGAGTTTCAACACCAGATGCCTAGACCCACCTTGTGAAAGAATTTGCCAGTTATGAAGAATACAACCTACTCTTGATTAAATAACTGAAGATACAGAGGCGGCTGAGTGGTATCCCCATTAAAAAGATAAAGCCATTAACATGAAAAATTAAAGCGCCAAATCTGATACCATATTGGGATATGTGAACCAAATAAATCTGGCAAGTCTGACACCTGTTTTAAAAATCATATGCATTCATTTTTTTTATTTTCTTAAAAAGCAGTTTACATACCCAGAAATAATACTAGCAATCTGGGGCCATACGACGTAAAGTTTCACAGGTTTGCAAAGGGCAGCTGCACCCACTTTCAGTGCCCCAGAGGCACTCCGGTATAACAGAAGAGGATTTGGATGCTTACCCAACCCCTTCTGTACTACAGTTAGCAACGGCACACACAGTGTCGCGCTGTCCTAAAGTGGCACCATGCAAATGAGGGAAACACATTGCCTCTGTGTCATATTATAGGAGTGGGCGCAGAGGCAAAGAGGCCGCAGGAGTTGCACTGATTGTGCACCGCATAGAGGTGGTGCTGTCAGTTTGCCCCTGATGCCCGACAGCAGCACCTCTCAAGGGCTAAAAGGGGTTCCCATGGACCCTTCCCAGGTAGCCTCCCTTCTGGTAGGTGCAGTAACTCATATCACATCTTTCATCAAACACAGAAATGACCAATCTCCTCATATAGGAGGGGTTCATCATGAACTCAGATGGTTTCTTCTTCCACGTCATCCTCCACCAAATCCTTAGGATATCTTTATCCTTCAAGGTTCATAACAAGAAAAAAAGCACTAACAAATTGGTTACAGCCTACTTTACGGTACAAATACAGGCCTTTATCCTCGCTGTGAATTTCAAATCCACAGTCTGGCCCCACATCCTTTTGCACATCGACAAAGAAAATTGTCTACTTATTGACCTTCCTGATTCCTATTAAACACCAGTTCAGAGCTCTCCAAGCTGTGGTGCAATTAAAGAACCTTTGTGCAGATTTTCTCTACCTTGAAAGGTTATCAACTGCTCTGGCTCAATTCCATAACCCACTTTAGAATTTGTTTCATGATATAAAAAGAACGTAACCTTAGAAAAACATCACTAGCTGGCCTAAAGAACTCAAAGCTCCTGGTGAACCGCGCACTACACAAATTACCTTGTTTCTCAGAATGAAAACTCAAAAGGCATACAAAGAATGCACACACAAATGGTGTATATAATAGGACTATGGAACATGCATTGCTTCTTATCTCACAGACAAAGTGTAGTCTACCTACTCTCTTTCACATCACCACCTCACACGCACAACACTGTGGTATTCCTCAAGGATCCACAATTTCTCCTCTATTATTCAACATCTCCCCATCCCCCTTACCAAATCTGATTAAAATCATACAATGTCCCCAATTATAACTATGCAGAGGACACCCAAATCTTTTTTTAAATGGATAATCCAAGACACCTCTATATTTTAAAACTCAATGACTGCCTTCATGCCATAAACACATGGATGATGAATAACCATCTAAAGCTCAATAATGCAAAAACAGATTATGACAAGCAGATTATGGCAAAACTACCAGCCTACCGTCATATGGCCTAAGGATTTTGAAGCCCATCCAACAACATCAAGAGAAGTTCGAAACCAAAGAGTAACCATGGATTCTGGCCTATGCTTGATAGTGCATGCTAACAATGTCACAAGAAGTACCTTCTACACAGTGAAAACACTACGTCGCATCATACCAAAATAAACTGCCAGCCATGCTTGAATAAGACAACAGCCTATACCTTGATGCACCTGCATTCACTATTGACAAAGACAAAATAAACCTTTTCCAAAATGTTCCAGCAAGGCTTCTTCTCCACCTTCTCCCAAGAGAACGCATGACTCAGTCTTTCAGTCGATCCACTGGCTACCTAAAGCAAGAAGGGCAATGTTCAAGCCTCTCCGGTTGTCCATAGACTTACCCAAGGACTGCTATACCTACAAGTTAAATTTAAGCAACACAAACCAAACAGAACACTGCGCTTCAAGCTTGCTCCACTTATCATACCAGATGCACCTCTTTCTCAGTACAAGTCGCCAAGCTCTGGAACTACAAGCCAGCATTAGAAGCACCCATGAGCATATACCCTTCCAAAGACAGTTGAAACCACGGCTATTTTCTAGAGAACTGCACCACTCCCATCCCGGCAACAGAGCCCACAAAACAGTAGCAACCTCAAGCGCAATTCTCAGTTTAAGACTCACAAGTTGCAAACAACTCAACCAGAAAACTGCGTTTGTTATTCGAGCAAGCAAAAAAGGACTGGCTTATGGTTCGCGGTGGCATTTTAAAGTTATGTACAACAAATGGAGGTGCACTGAACATGAAATAGAGAGTCCGAAGTGTTTTTCTGTTTCTTTGTTTGACTTTTATTTCATAGCTGATAAAAACACAACAACAGCCAACGCGTTTCGTTCCTTTAAAGACAAATTTTAACGGAACTTCTTCAGGGCTCAAAATGACAGCAAGTCAAGTATAGGCTTTTTATTTGATGATTGGTAAATAAGAAATAGACAGCAAATCCCACATTAGGACATCCAAAATATCTAAATTAATCTTAGTCGGTCGCAGAAGGTATAAATGTGTCTAGAGAACCAGTGATTCAAATTAAAGATGAAGAGGTCCAATATAATGATGGCTATCAGATTTCTTAATAAAAATCTGTACGCTAGCTTCAAATGGTTGTGTAAGGCGGAAAGTCTTAATTTGCAAAAGTAGACGCTCAATTTTTGAACAGCGAAATATCGATCAAACACCTTGATACGTGATTCCTGCTCTCTCTCCGATTCATTTTAAAGTTATGTACTGCCATATACAAAAGTTACGGCCCACAATAATACTAAAACCAAAATACGTAGGATGAGCAAAAAAATTATACCTTATACCTCTTAAATTAACATAAAACATATCTGCAATGAGGGTTGTCCATCACCAGCACTGTACGGCCAAAAATAAAACCATTAATAAATGAACAGGCATGGAATTACTGAAGAGATCTGTCACACATTAAGGGACAATTTGGAGGACTTTAATATAGTTTTTTAACTGCAGCTCCTAAACATATTTCCAATCAATCAGACTGCTTTCTTACATCTCAAAAAGCACTCAGGTATTGGATAGTAATAAAAACATCAATCTCAACAGATCCCGCCACTTTCTTCTCCCTCCAACCATGTCAGCTCATGACCACAACTATATATAAAATCTTAGATTGGACAACTCAATGCAGTCATCAGCTAAGAAGACTACCATATGAAATATTATAAAGGGACCTACAGAGCTGTTCATAGCTATCAGCATGTTGAAAACCATAAAACTGCGTGTCTGTCTCTTACACTTCATCATCCAACACATTGCTACATGCTACGACCCATAACACAGTACTTGCTCCTCGGTGGTCATCATGCATGAGAAGGAATCACTTCCCAATTCAAAAACAACATCCTTCCAACCACACTCCCTACATGGTGTAGCATACTACTCATGTAGGCAAGGGATTCAGGCCCACACATAGGGTAGTAAGCAGTATAGAAAGGCTACAATAGAATACAATACCTCAGATTTTCTACCTTTCTAGTACGACTCAGGTAAGAACTGAAAACCTCCATCTTTGGATTTCTCAACATTCATCTCTGCATGAAGTGACATCACTGGGTTCCTACCAAAACCATATTTAAAAGAAGCTGTGCAAGAGGACAATATTTACCAGCAGCCACCTCAACCGGATGACATCACTGGATTCCCCTGCATCCATCTCTGTAGTAAGTAACATCACTAGTTTCCATAGGTCATTTCCTGCCTCCTCACCTCTTTAGTCAACTATCAAGAGCATCCCACTGCCTGTGTGCCCCCAGCTAAGGGTGGATACAGCCATGGGTATCACCTGTTGTGACCTGGAAGATAAAGAGACAGCCAAAGGGAAGAATCCCGGCTCCAGGTAAATTAACTTCATGTGTCTCGCAAACACACTTCACATCATTTCCACATTCACACCCAGATCATGCCAACACATTCACCCCAGCCATACATTTGACCTCTCTAATCTCATCCACATGCCACTCATTAGAAAACACTCCCTTCTCACAACACACTCAACTGTTGCGCATTAACTCATACTCTGCAGTCATACATTGCACAATCAGCACCAAACACAACCTTTATGCACTCTTCATCGCTAAAACCTGATGCACACCATCGTCCACATACATTCTGCGCATCCTCATATCCGGGGGTTACAGCATTAAACATAGGCCGCAAACTCAAAACAGGAGAGGGAACTCCTGATTATTGGCACATTCAGCATCACTACCACACACAATTCTTTTGAGCTCCTCCACTGCAACATCCCTCTCTCATCCTCCAAAACAGCCTCAGTTTCATCTGATCAAACAAGCAGTTTCTAGAAGAAATCTCAGACCGAATTAACTCTGGCTCCGTCCAACCCACATCCCTGGGGCACAAACCTCCATGGCAACTATGAAACAAAATGCATAAAGGAAGCCTTTGAAACACTTCTTAACAGGAAATCAAACAACTCATCAACTACCAAAACCACTCCAAAGGCAACGCACTGGACCCATCCTATTAGCCTCCCCTAATATCCACTGCCACCCACATGTAGCCCTGGATTGGGGACACCGCATTGCCATTCCCTTTACTTACCATTGCATATAATAGACCTACGCATCAACCACAACAAGCATTGGCATAGCCAATAGGTCTCGCCTTTGGGACCTTATATGTGTTTAGCCATGCAACAGTTGATGTTGTTGCACCAATTGTGCTGCATAGCTAAATACTTATAAGGTCCCAAAGGCGAGAACTATTGGCTATGCCAATGCTTTTTATTCTTTGATGCAGTTTTGTACAGCACGAACTCGACCTGAAGAAACTGGAGGCTCTCTACATGATCACCAGTTACATTCATTTTCTATTTAAGGCACGGGAAGATTACGTGATATGCCCAGAAACACCAGATAGTAAGCTGATGCAGAGACTAATAGCACCGATAGTGTTTTAAAGAGAGCAAGCATTGAAAAGCTGCGTTTGTTTATAAGCTAAGCCTGTTATCCTGAGGAGTTTTATCAGTATAAAACAAGCATGTAACAACACAACAGCACTTGATGTAATGGCGGCTTTGTGCAGTGTACTGTGGGTGAGAATTATGTAATCTTCGGAGTGTCCCACTTCTGCTCCTTTTTGTCGACGACCCTAACACAGATGTCCAGAGTAGAAATGGCAGTGGGGAGAAAAAGCCCTCGCACGCAGGTCCCACCATTAACAAGAACAAACAAAACCTTTGGTGCCTGTCACAGATTTGTATAGCGCAAATTTGACCTGAATGTATTGGAGCACTATACACGAGCGCCAGTTACATTACACATGGTCACATTTTTTTTTTTTTTTAAAGGCACAGGAAGATTAAGTGATGTGTCCAGAATCACAGGATCTCAAACTGACGCCGAGACTAATAGCACCAATAGCGTTTTAAAGAAAGCAATCATTGAAAAGCTGTGTTTGTTTATAAGCAAAGCCCTGTTGTCCTGAGGGGTCTTATCAGTAGAAACCAGAGGTGGAACAACACAACAGCGCTTGATGTAATTGCAGGCTTTGTGCAGCGTGTGTGAGTGAGAATTATGTAATCTTCGGAGTGTCCCGCTTCTGCTCCTTTGTGTTGACGACCAAAACACAGATGTCCAGATTAGAGATATCAGTGGGGAGAAAAAGTCCCAGCGCGCAGATTACACCATTAAGAAGATCAAACAAAACCTTTGGAGCCTTTCGCAGTTTTGTACAGCGCAAGCTCGACCTGAAGGAATTTGAGCGATATACATGAGCACCAGTTAGATTACACACGCCCACATTAATTTTCTTTTGAAGGCATGGGATGATTACGTGAAGTGTCCAGAATCACAGGATCTTAAGCTGACGCCGAGACTTATAGCATTGTTACTGCTTTAACGAGAGCAAGCCTTGAAACGCTCCATAGTCGCACAGTGCACCCCTCTCAAATACATTCGACTCACCCCCACCACTTTAAAGTTTATTGTGTTGCCGCTAACCCGCGCTGTGCATGTCTGGAGTAACGCAATCTCACAGGCGACGTGCCGAGCCAGGGAAATGCTTTTACCATTTAAATACAAGTGTGGGCTCCAGTGAGTTCCTGAGCAGGGGACAATGGCAGTGTGAGCAAAGTGTGCACCCTGCTGTGTCCGCCACAGCAGCCGCTGCTTGAGAAAAGGTGAAGCATGCACTAAGCATTAGCCATTTGAAGGCTGTAATTTATTTATGGCACAGACAAAACCAACAGACGCTTACATTGCCTAACTTGCATTGGCTGAATAAGAGACTCGCGGCAGCTCCGTGCACGTTGCTGTGGGAATGGAAGTTCAGGCAGGGTGTGGTGGGGGAGAGAATGGACAGGGAAGTGGAAACAATGATGTGTGAGAGAAGGCCAAGCAGTGGGATATGGAGGAACTGATGGCAGAAAACACACCAAGCGCGGCCGCGAAAGTGAAAGCGCCAGGATGTCGAGCCGGCAACAAAAGTGAAAGCAACCGCGAGCAGGCAAATGGAAACAAGCGCGCGCGGTCACGCTCACGCTAATTGAAAACAAATTGCCCCTGCACGCCGCTGCTCGCTCCCACAAGGTGGATGCCGCCAAGCACGAGTGTGAGGAAAAGATCTGACCTATTTCTAAAGGTCATCTCCTAGAGCACCGCATGCGCGCTGCCTAGGCGAGATCTAAAAAGGGAAAATGACCTTCCACTCCAAAGATATTCATCTGCAAAAAATGTGAGAAGAAATAAACAGCCTGCCACAAAACTCTGAACTCACCCCGTCAATATCCACCTTGACAAATACAACCCCATTATGAGAACTCCTGTCCAGTGCTATGCTTCACTGAAACCGGACACACAAGAGATTAGCAAAAATAGATGTTTTTACCATAGAAAATCAGAAGAAACGAAGAAGAATACTATTCTTCAACATCACATATAAGTCTCTTACTACAAGAGCAACATCAGTAAGACAACCAGCAGAATGTCCAGTTACAACTGCACAAATCCTCTCCTAGAACCTACAGCTCCTGCTTCAGATGACAAAAGTAACTCCATCAACCTCTTATTCAACAAAAAAAGAATACAATTGGGTGTAACACTCTACTACTTCCACGTCTTTCCAGATCCGCCCAATCGCCTCACCACAAAATTAACCTCCTTCAATTCAGTCCTGCACATGGATCTTTCCAATATCTTGAACTCTTTCAAGTCTGCAGCCTTTCTTCCACCATCTAATCGCTCCATGGAGAGGCCTTCAGACCCCTTCTCCACATAGTCAATGCCTCCCTAAGCCAAAGAGCATTTCCAGACATCCTCAAGACAATTAGATCCTTGACCTGCTAAAGAAACCGCTCATGGACCCAGTTTCACAAACTTCCGTCCATAGGGAAAATGGACGAGAGAGCAGCCCCAACCGAGCTATAGAAGTACATCATCAACCAGAATCTTCGACAGGACTACCTATCAGACCTCTGATCACGCTGCAGCCACTGAGACAGCCACACTCCAAATAGTTTACAATTCCTTCCTTCTCAAAATCAGGAACAACCATTGCCTCCTACTTGACCTCTATGAAGCCTTCGGCACAGCTGCCCATTCGCCTCTGATCAATATCCTGAAAGCATGCATGGAATTTTCAGGTTTTGTCTTAAACTAGTTCCCATCCTTCCTCACCAACTGGAGCCAACTTGTATACATAGGTTCCACAAGACAAAGGCGGCATCTTCTCCCTCATCATCTTCAAACTCTATAAGGAACCCCCTTGGATCCATTCTTAAAGATAGTAGCATCAAGATCGAGCAATACATAGATGTTAGCCAGCTCTACCGAAAAATGTCCTGAACCAACTTCACACATCCTACCTCAAACTCATCCAAACTGGAACGTTTACGAAATTCCTGATACTAAACTCCACAAACTTTGAATTCATATTGTTTATCGACAGCACCAAGCAACCCCAAATTCAAGTCTGACACTCTAACTTAAACATATCAGGCTTCAACCCGAGCTGACTAACTATGCATAATCTCTGGGATTCACCCTTAACACAGATCACTTATCTAAGCAACAGATCAAGAAGAAGACCAAGACTGTCTGGTTCCAACTTTCCTTCTAGAAGAAAGTGAAGCAGTTTCTCCTGGATGATGACTTCAGAACAACAGTACAAGTCTTAGCCCTTTCCCACCTAGACAGAGGCAACAAACCCCCTGCTCAGTGAACCCACCTATATAGCACCCCAGAACCCCTGAAAGGTATCCTAGACGCAGCAGCGTGGCTCATCAAGAGATGACGGAATTCAACCACATCACCCACAAGTTAAACGAACTACACTAGCTCCCCTTCCAGCCCGATCATCTTGAAACCAACGGCATCATTTATAAAGCCGTAACAAAAGAACCAACAGCTGACTTAGGTCAAGCACTTAATTTCCATGTATCGTCCGTATGGGTATATGAGTGCCACAACTTCCAGTATCCGCTGTCTAAAGATACTTGTAAATCAAACAGTCCACAAAAGAAGGAAGGTGCACTCTATCACGAGTAATGCAAAGACCAACACCTGTAGTAGCAAAAAATATCTTCTTTATTCGTAGTCTTGTTTAGAAGACAGGCACACAGCCAACGCGTTTCGTTCCCCTGTGCCTTGGGAACTTCGTCAGGGCTCACTACAAATTACTAGAGTATCCACTAGCGTGTCAAATGGTAATCACCAATCAAAACATAAACGTATAGGCACGACATCAGTGCGTACAGTTCTTGAAATATATCCAACCGAACTCCCGTAATTTATTGTTTAAATATAGCAGGAATCAGGTGACGAGAAAGTCCTCATGGTGTATCTAAGTTCGGCAGTCTGTCTGCATCACAGTTCGATGGCTGTTTGGTTCACGGGAGTTCGGTTGGATATATTTCAAGAACTGTACGCACTGATGTCGTGCCTATACGTTTATGTTTTGATTGGTGATTACCATTTGACACGCTAGTGGATACTCTAGTAATTTGTAGTGAGCCCTGACGAAGTTCCCAAGGCACAGGGGAACGAAACGCGTTGGCTGTGTGCCTGTCTTCTAAACAAGACTACGAATAAAGAAGATATTTTTTGCTACTACAGGTGTTGGTCTTTGCATTACTCGTGATAGAGTGCACCTTCCTTCTTTTGTGGACTGTATCATTTATAAAGCCCTTAATAACATGATAGCAGCTTACCTGCCAAACATATTCACGATCTACAAATACAAACATACACATTTACATTTTTCTTACCTTCCTAGACCGCATGGATTTCTCCTCCTCGTGTTTTTTTTTTTACTGCCCATTTGTTTTACACAATTTCCTATAGGAAAGCTCAACAGCAAGTCTTTTTCATGGGGGTACTTACACACAGTACTTCGCTGCTATTCAAGGCTATGTATGTGCTCTATAAATACCGCCAATAAAATAAAGAAACATACAAAGAGTATGTTCGCTCTCAATGGTGCACTTCTTTTATTTGGACTTCTTTAATTTGGAGAGGTACGATTACATACGTACGTACTACGAGGTTATATATAAATGTATATGCCAAAGAAACTTTATTCGGATTCTTAACAATCCATAAAAGCACAAAAAGACATACAATTATACAATAAAATGCTGTTTTATACATGAGTAGTCCATGTAAATTTTAACACATTGTTAACCGGGCATGAACCACAGTTTTTAAGAAAGAGCTCACACGGAACACGAGTTCATGGTCTTCCAGGGACAAAATCAATAAAAATGCAGCATCCAGGCTAATAGGTTTTAATTTTTTAAAATACGGAATTAAAAACCATTTAATATACTTCATATAAAATTTACAAAAAAATAAAAAATGTAAAATTGTTTGCCTACTCTGAAAGTCACAAGGGCATGGCTCAGCACATTGGTCATTAAAGTTCCATAAAGGGAAACTAAGTGCATATTTAATAGTGCCTGCCCTAAGACGGAATAAAAGGCCACGCTCCCAGTGACTCAATGGGAGAGTTAGATAACTGGGTGTGGGAAAAATTGAAAGATTACGGGCTAAGTATCTGGAAACGCTAGATTTCGAAGACTCCCTCGCTTCCCTTTCAGCATTAAATGACATATAAAAAAGCGCGCTACTGGTAGGTTTTAGGAAAATGTTTTCAAGGTTCACGCCGCGAAATACGCTCAGCACCCCTGATAACCAGGGGATAGCCGTGCCCCTGTCGCAGCGTAAACAGTCCTCAATGATGTCCCTAGTCAATTTGGCAGCAGGATTTTTCCAAATCGCCAGCCAAAAGAGGGCTGGACGAGCACGAATAAAATCCCCTATAAAATGCAGCCCCAATTCCCTATGACATATAAAATGTGGTGAAGTAATAGGAACACAGAGAAGCTTCCTACAAAATCTGTATTCCTCAGCAATTATATCAGAACATCTGGCAATACCCCAGACCTCGGCACCATATGTGGCAAACGGGACGCATTGAGTTTTGTATATTTTTAGAATAGCAGGCAATGCCCCGGTCAATTTTGGGCGGGGAAGGCTCAAAATGGAATTAATGGACTTTGAGAACTTACTCCTGGCGTGGGCAATATGCCCACTCCAGGAGTTATTCTCTGCAAAGACCACACCCAAATACGGGAAACTGGTAGTTGACCCCAGCCTCTCTGTCCCCACACCAATACTGCCAATACGGCGCCTCTTCGGGCCACAAGACATTACGAAAGATTTTTTAAAATTAGTCTTCAGGTCTAGGGAATCCATATGTGCAACAAAACCATTCACTAAAGTGCGTAGTGCATTTGGGGTGCGGCCCATGAGGACCGCATCATCTGCGTATAGCAGAGCGGGGAGATAATTACCTTTTATTGTCGGGACATCACCAGTTAGGGAAGTCAGATATTTATGTAGGCCGTTAATATAGATTATAAATAAAAGAGGGGCTAAGACACACCCCTGTCTAACCCCTCTATTAACTCTAACCAACTCTGAAACCTCGCCCCCAAGACCGATCCGGACGCAGGCCTTCAAATCTCTATGCAGATATGCCATAAAGTGAACCAAGGATTCGTCCAGACCATTTTCTTTCTAAAGTTTCTTTTGAAATGTATATGCATTTTACATTTAAGTGTATAATTAGAAGATGTTAAATGACTGTTAAGGCAATGAATTATGTCCGGCATAAGTCTCGCGAAATAATGACCAGGATAAAAAATAATGCTCTAGATAATTGCAAAACAAAGAGAAAATAAAGGTAAATCGAAACAACTACAGAGCGACTAGGCAGGACGTTACGGTATGTAGTGGTTGCACAGGGACAACAAGTTTCTCGGATTATACTACAGGCAGACCAGAATAAAAAAATAGAGATTGAAACGAGGGTCTCATCCCACCATGATCTAGGAGCTAATGAGGGAGTGGGATCAACAGCCGGTAATAGCAGTCTTAAGAAGGGGAGAGCTCTGATCACATCCCTTGAAGGAGCTCATAGAATAGCAGCACTACTCCCCGATTGGCTTCCCTTTCGTTCTTTTACCAGGAGCTCGCATAGTAGATGTATGCGTTACCTGTCGATGCCTTTTAGAAGTTTGCCCACATTGGCTCGAAGCTGTTCGAACGCAGACATGATTGCAGCGTGGGAGACCAGCACCGGAAGAAAGAAGCCGACGAACGCAGCAAAAGAAAACACTTCCTGCCTCCTATCGTTACATGTCCGGCTTACTTCCGGCATACTCTGGCGCTGAAACTACGAGAAACGTGCGCAATGCACTTCCAGTTCCAAGATGTCCCCGGCGTGCAAGGAGTAAACCGTTGTTTCCTGAGCTAAAATGGCAGCTACGCTTACGCACGCCAGCTTCGTTAGGGTGTACGGACTAGTATTCGGATGGTTGTAGAAAGAGGCTCTTTTTTGTTGCAGTTTTATATAACGCGAACTCTCGACCCGAAGATCGGCACTGGAGCGCCTTACAGGAGCACCAGTCCCATATTACACGTTCATTTTTTGGCACGGGGAATTTAAGTGAATTGCCCAGAATCACTGAATGTTGAACCGATACGGAGATTCGAACCTTTATCCGCAGCTCCAAAGTCGGCAGCTTTGGCTTTTAGCATTCTGGGACACGATGTACACCTGCGAAAGCATTTCACGCATGCAATGGATATTGACAAGGCTTGGCTGTCAAGTGTACATTGTGCATACATGCGACAACAATTCTAGGTTTGCTCTTTGCCTCAAATGCATTCTTTGTCTCTTGCGTGATTATTTGAGTGGCATCCTTTCGCGAGCAGTTGAAATAAGTGCTCTAATGCTGACATCTGGTGCATTTTTTGTTTTAATTTTTAACACATTTTACAGGCTGGATTAAAAAATAAGCACCGGCAAAGCCAATAGGTTGGCAATGGCAACCTGATGAACTTGATAATTTGTTAGTTTATTGGAAGCATATTGCACCAAAATTAATGCAACCACTGCCTAACTACCGCTTGCACTAACAATTTTAAATAAAAAAAAATAACTTTGAACACAATTATAATAGAACAATATGAGCGCTTACTAGAAGGCCGGTGTAGTTTGAATAGATATTGAAACCCATTTTAGCTTTAATGCACATCACATGAAAATAAATTCCCTTTGGCACAAAGAAAGGGTACTGTTGGCTTTGAATAGCATTAACCTGAAGACATAGCTTAAATACACAATGACCACTCAATAAAATAAAAAAGACTAAATAATGGAAAGAAAAAGAGTTGACAAGGTATGGTGGTCCTACCAGCCCAAGAACCGAAGCACAATTCTTTTAAAGAAATGTGCACCAGTGTTCCCGCTTATTATGTTTCTGTCTGTGCGCCATCATCAGGTTTGGTGTGCACAGTTTTTTTTAATTGCAAGCCAACTACATGACATAAAACAAACAATTTCCTAGCTTTCCATTGCTTTCAAAAATAGGTCTAAAAAGGAGTTCATGAAATAATCCAATACTTCAAGATCTGTGTATGGCCTCTTCTCACGAAGACGCAACAATAAAAAGGGTAGTGCCTCTCCCCAGACAAAAGAAGTAGGGCTCTGTTGGGAGTATTCTTGAGGGTCCCTTGACACAGGACGGTTGAGTTGAAGTCAAGCTTCAGTGGAAATGGGTCAGGACAGCTATATCAAATGTAAATGTATTTGTACTTATATAGCGCACTTCTACCCAGGGGTCTCGTAGCGCTGTATTCATACCGCTGTGGAACCCTTCCTGGTTTTCCTGTGAGATGTCCACTCCTGGGCACCCTCCAAGGTGAAGCCAGGCATCCTAGCGCTGTGGGGGCCGTTGTGGAGATTAAGCAAGCTATTGCCCAGAGTTGCACAGTGGGACCCATGATTATTGTAGTACTGGGCCTCAAATCATTACTCATGGGACTGAGCATGGCAGATGTTAAAGGGTCGGTTGAGGGAAGATCACACTCTTTCTCCCCCGACTATATTTGAGTGCAGTCATATAAGCCGCTCTGCTGATCCAGCAATCAGTGTACTAAGAGCAAGGTGCAAGGAATACCTTTGCTGCTGAAGCTTCATATCAATTCTACAGCCCTGAATGTAGTAAAATGAAACAAAAAGAAAATGTGTTTCCTTCTAAGCGTGGTGTAAGTTGAGGAAATGTGCATGTACAGTGCCTATACCGTGCTATTAAATGTTAATTTACCTGTAAAACCTCCACAGAAGCAGTCATATTGTGACAGTGTAAAGATCTCGTGCACAAACATTGAAACAAACCCAGTCTATTTATATTATTATGTCGCTATGATGCTTTGTGTGTTTGAGACTTATTTGGCTGGTGGGAACCAGACTCTTTGGCCCCGGCCCCTAACCAGCTAATGTGATGAAAAACCTGACTGGTAATGTTGATACAATGATTCAGATCGAATTTCACGTTGCCTCAATCACCACTTTGTCTGTTTTTCATATAAGGTGCTTCGCCCAGAACTACCCTTTTATCCTTTGAAAGTATGCAGGTCTCTTCTTGGCTTTAATTGGAGCTAGACTTGATTACCGCAACGGTCTTTATTTGGGTATTAAATATTCTTTAATTGGCCAACTTTAAATAGTTCAAAATCAGGTGGGATGTTTCATGGTAGGTAGTGTGCCTCATGGTGGGCAGGAGTGTAGCTTAGTCAATAATATTAGTGGGGTGTGAGTCCGAGATTTCCCATCAAGCAACACAGTGTACCCAGCTAAAAAGGACACGTGGGCTGGGGCATAGTTTGGGATTGGTGGTGTACGGGAAATTAGTTTGGACCATAGAAAATTAAGGAATATTCTTAGTAGCATTAATAGATAGAACTTTTCTCTGGCAAAACAACTTCACAAACCCCTAAGTAATAACATACAACCATAGTACAAATCCCAGTTGAATAATATTCAAATGGCACACAATGCAATAAACCAAGCACCTGACATGGTGCCGCGTTACAAAGTGGCACATTGCAGTGCCAAATTCACGTGGTCAAAGCTAACATCTCATGCAGATGTCCACACCAGCTCCAGCGCAGGAATTGGAACAAGATCTCCGATGACCAGTTCGCCGTCACCCTCAGCAGCTCCTCTCCCACCGCCACAGACGACCCTACCACTGCCGCCCACACTCTACACAACTGGATCATCGACTGCGCCAACACCGTCACCCCTCTCTAGAAAGCCTACAACCCTCACGCAAAGAAAGCCAGCTGGTTCTCCACCGAACTCCGGGACTCCACACCTGCAGATGCCTCAAAATGCTATGGAGGAACTCCAAAACCCCAGCAGACCTCAACAACTTCAAAACAGCCACCACGGCCCACCGCAAACTCATCAGATGCTCAAGGAAGAAAGCACTGTAGGACAGAATCCCCACCCATGCACACAATAGCAAGGAACTCTTCGGCATCAAAGAGTTCGCCCAACCCAACAGCGAGACTACAGAAACCCCCCCTCCCAGGACCTCTGCAACAGACTCTGCGCCTTCTTCCACCACAAAATCAAGACCATATATGACAACTTCGACAACAACAACCTCCACGAGGAACCCTCTCCCACCGGTCCCAGCACCACGCAGCCGACACTAGACAGCTGGACCTCCCTCAGCATCGAAGACACATTTTTGTGATTTGAACATTGGCTGGTAGTTTATTAGAGTCCTATTTCATCTGAGGTTGATGGTCAGTACATAAAAGAAGATCAGTCTCTGCAGGGAGCCTGGCCGTTTTCTTTGGAAGGCTGTATGCATGAAACATAAAAGACTGAATGTCATCCTTTATAATACAATGTTTGGAACTCGAGGCCAGTGGTTGGTAACAGTTGACTCAGACCGGGGGATTTCAGGATACCCTTCTGAATAGGATCAGTAGCTTCCAAGGCAGGACAACTTGGACTAACCAGAAGAGAATCTGACATCTCTTGTTCAGGGCTCACAAGGGGCAACTAGTGCTGGACTTTATACACTTCAAATGTCTTTACAAAATCCCAGGTACTTTCAGGCATTATCAGAGTCCACCAAGGGGAAGCTCTCAACCCCTCAGCATGATGGAGGCAGGTGAGAAGGCTGTGACGCAGGACAGGAATCTTGATAGGGAATGGAAGGACAAGGTTTCTTTTGTCGATGCACATAAATGCATGACTAGAAAGAGGAAAAGGCCTCAGATGTTTTTGTTAAAGGAAGGTGCTCCTTCCTGTGCAAAAAACAATCCGGCTGTAACTCAGGCACACTTGCACCATAGCGCCTGGGTGCCTGCATTAACGCTAGGCAGTACTGAGTAAGCCAACGCAGGGAGAGCACAGAAATGTGTCATATCTTAGAAGAAATGGCGCGTTCCTACTATCTCCCTGTCATATAGCACAACGCAGCAAGTTGTCTTCCTCCGTTGTGTCACTTTTTCTTAAATCTGCTCCCTTCGTGAGTAGCCTATGCAGGAGGAAAACTGTTCAGTTGTAATTTCTTAATTTGGCACACTGACAATAGTCTTTGCTAGATTCCAATATAGACGACAACTTTCAAGCCAAACAGCTACAGAATACATTTTCTGTAGGCAGATACAAGGGAGATACGATAAATCGGCACAATTACAAAATAATCCTACCTAGTGAGGGAAGGAGGGGTCACTTTTAATACTATCTCTCCACTTGAGTGTATGACTTATTCTCTTTACATACCTCAGTGCTAATTGATCAGCACACATTGAACCCAGTTCTGTAGCCAAGTCCACACTGTTGTTGGTGGTCGAAGTAGGAAGAACTTGGACCGTACCACTGTGTTCTCTCTTCAATTGGTGTGACACAGGGAATTCAGCCTGGTACGGATGCTCCAATGAGTACTGATTCTGTTGGCTCCCTTTATGTGGATTGTTGGTGCAAGATTGCAATATAAAGGTTATATATTCAACCTCAAAAAGACCAACATAGGGGGGCGTGTCCAAGATGGCCGAGGTGTAAGCCCGGCTACGGCGAAGGAGGCTCCCTGAAGGAGGTTGGCGAACAGGGAGACACCAGTGGGCCACGGCACCGGCAGAGCGGGGAAGAAAGCGGCCCCGGTGATCGGAGCCATAGCAGCCTGATGAGTGAGGTGGGCCCGGTGCTGACGCCACTCGCGAAGGTGTGCACTGTGGCTCAACCCACGGGACTGTAATCGCGGCTGGGTGGCCTGGCGGGACAGCGTCGGCCCCTCCTCTGAGGATATCTCAGGCAGTGAGTGCGACGCCGGAGTGTGGGAGCGGGGAAGCCACTTGCCGGGCTGAGCGACATGCGAGGAGCCGGGCCCCCTCTTTCTCTTGCCTGATAACTGCAGCTGTGTCGTCCCCGGGGGCGTGAGGAGGGCCTGGGGTGACGCTGTGCTGCTGGATTGGGCACCCCGCTCCACAGCAGGACGGCTTGAGGCTGCAGGGGCCTTGGGAGCGACCGCTGACTGCTGGAGCCAGGCCCCGAGCCGAGGGCATAGACATTGGGCCTACTGCAACCTGTCACTGCCGGCTGGCTCTCCTTGATTTATTGCGCGGCCGCATTGTTAAGAACTCTTCTTGGACACGTAGTAGAGTTGTAAGTAACTTGTTTATTTACTTCACCAACACGGGCTCAGCGAAGTGCAGACCACAAGGTACACAGCCGCTCCGTAGGTCACCAGCTGTCAACTGTCAACATTCCAAACGGACAGCTGGCGACAAGTATCTAACGGTACGGTGTCTGAGAGAGGACACAAGTGTGCAGATCACAACACATCTCCCTCCTGAGGGAAGGGAAAGCGAAAGTAAGAGAGAGAGAGAGAGAGAGAAAGAGAAAGAGATGCAATAAATTACATGAGTAAAGAACCCTGCGATATGCAAATTTTTTTTTTTTTTTTTTTAAAACCTTTATTACAATTTCGGAGAGATACAAGTATGGGCCTACAACCAACAGGCCCGCCACTAAACGCAGTGTAAACCTAGGCACAACTTAACATTCACATCAATGAAGCAACAAAAAAGTTACTGGAGTGCTAATCATCGCAGTCGGCCGCAGCCGCAGTCCATAAACAAACAAGAAAGGTTTCATATTTTTGAGAAACAAAAAACATCAAACACACAAGGCAGAGGAAGTTAATGGCAGTAACATGTGCTCCTCGTATCGAAGGAGTAAACCAACCCGGGTAGACAGAGGGGGGGAGGGGGGCAAGGCAGAATAAACAAATTCGCATGTCGCAGGAGCATACAGGAATGCGCGGGCTAGGGAGACAGAGCGGCATCCATCTCACGCGTCTGGGGCGGGGCGCAAATACCTCCACGATAGGAGTTCCAGGGACCCCACACCTTAATCCACTTCCCAGGCTTGCCTCTCGCCACATACACCGTTTTCTCTCTGAACATACACCAGTCCATGTGTTCCTTCCACTCGGAGACCGTTGGCGGCCTCTGGGAGCCCCACAATTGTGCAATGTCACGCTTCGCTACCATATAGCCTAGAGTCACCCATTGCGTCTGCGTCACATTGTAATCAGTCGGCTCCCAGACATTCAGCAAACATCTTCGTGCCTCCGGCAACAAGGCAGCGATATGCAAAATTAACTACTTACAAACGTTATCTGAGAGGTTGACTGTCGGTAACAACTTCCTACCTGCTCTGCTTGTGCTAAAGGCTGTGGAAGTATCCTGCATAGGGGTGGTGGGCAACCTTCTACCTACTCTACACGTGTCAGTCAGAAAAGGTCTTTCGTGCACGGGAGTGGTAGTGGGCCGCAACGGTGATGTGTGTGCAGCAGCATTTGAAGTGTGAGGCTCGAAGTCAGTCTAATCATCAGACCACTCTGTCATGCTTCTGCTATGTGCAGAAGTGCTTGGATTGTTGGCAATATCGTCTCCATGGGACGGAGTGCTGGGAATGGTGTTGGTTTGCTCCCCAAGTGTTTGTTTGCATAAGGAGAGAGCAGAGAAGTGCCACACCTTGCCATCGGTCAGGAGAGCTGAGTTGCAAAATACCTTGCATACGGATAGGGGTTGGCAGAACCTGTCTTTACCTTTGCTTATGTATCCACTTCTCTTGACCTTGACAGTGTCCCCCACGCTAAGCTTTACAGGTTTGCACCCATGCTTCTGTCATACCTGGCCTTACAGCTGGTTCGAGCCTGCACCAATTTACTTCTTACACGGTCTGCTGACCAGTGTACACATTGGGAGCTTTGACCCACCCCACATTGCCTTTGGACAAGGGAGTTCTGCCACGCATGAGTTCAAATGGGTTGTGGCCAGTGGTGTCGCATGGTGTGATGCGATAGACCCTTAGGCTTTGAAAAATTTCCTGTCTCCAACTCAGTTTGTTGATGTTGGCTAGTTGGATAATGCCCTTGATGACCCTATTAAAGCGCTCAATGGCACCATTACCAGGGGGATGGTAGACTGAAGAAGTTTTGTGAGTTATCTGGTTTCTCTGTATGTATGTTTTGAACGTGGTCCGTTATCACTAATTATCTGTTTGGGGAGACCCTCACGTGTGAGCACTTCATTTAAGAATCTGACAACACCCATTGAATCAGGTCTAGTGACAAACTTCAGCTCGGGCCATTTTGAGAAGTGGTCAACAATGACGATTACATACACCTGCTCTTTGTGTTCATAAACGGGACCCATGATGTCCACCCCTATTCTCTCCCATGGCATGGAGGGGCTGGTAATGGGATGCAGTGGTGGTCTGAAGGTGACTTGAGTTTTGTCTGAATTGAGGCATAATGTGCAGTCCCTGGCCACCCTTTCCACAGCTGTGCTGATGCCGGGCCACCCGTAACAATTTTTTACTGTTTTTTGTCTTGCTAATTCCTAGATGTGCTTTATGGCATAAATCTAGTATCTTCTTCCTTAGAATGCTCGGTGGAACTACTCTGCCTCCCGTCAACAGTAAACCATTTTTGTGTGACAACTCATCCTTGACCTCCCAAAAATGACGTAATGAGTCAACCAATTTACTCGTACATGTACATCCTTCGTTGATCATTCTTATCACTTGGCTTAAAACTGAGTAATTTGCTTGTTCTGTAACCCATTCCTAAAAAAATATGACATGTAATTCCTCATGAATACTTGCAACGCAGGACTCTTCATCATCTACTAGTTCCCTCGGGTCCAAAACTTCAACAGGCATTCTGCTCAAGAAGTCCGCCACTACATTTTTCACCCCAGGAACATACTGTATAATGTAATTGTAATCAAATAGGCGTACAGATAGCCGTGCTAACCTTGGGGAAGCTGCATACAGGCCCTTTGTGGTGAATACCTTGGTGAGTGGCTTGTGGTCAGTGCATAAGATGACCTTGTTACCCCAAACAAATTGTCAGAAATGTTCAAGGGCCCACACACATGCTAAAGCTTCTCTCTTAAGGACCAAGAAGTTTTCTTCGGTCAGGGTCAAGGATCAGGAAGCAAAAGCTATGGTATGTTCCACCCCTTTAGTGTCCTTTTGCGTGAGCACAGCACCCAAACCCTTGCTACTGGCATCTGTGGTAATAATATTCTCTAGTAGGGGGTTGAAACCTTGTAAGGGCACTGCAGAGCACATTTCTTTTTTCAATGAGCTGACAGTGAGTTGACACATATCATTTCACTCAAATTTGTTTTTCAACTTAAGTAATTGCCTTAGAACATATGTTTTGCACAAAAAGTTCTTGATGAATTTTGCATAAAATTCGACCAAACCTAAAAATGATCGTAACTCGTCCTTATTGTTAGGCACGGAAGCTTCTCTAATGGCATCTAATAGTTCTTTCTTTGGGCTAATTCCGTCACCAGTGATCCCATGACCCAGGTAGTTCACTTTATTGCACGCAAATGTGCATTTCTTGTGGTCGGCTGTTAAACCCTTGGCATCCAGGATTCCCAGCACTTGGTTGACTTTCAAGTTGTGTTCCTCCTTTGTTCTTCCCATGACAAGGATGTCATCCTGGAACATTAATAAGCCTGTGACCCCCTTGAAGATGTTCTGCATCAACCTCTGAAACATTGCGGCAGTGGAAGCCAACCCAAAAGGCACTATAGTGAACCGGTAACACCAGAAGGGGTTGATGAACGTGGTTAGCTTTTTGCTGTCACGATGTAGAGGGACCTGGTGGTAGGCGGATTTCAAGTCGATAGTTGAAAACCACTTCACTCCTTTGGTGCTTGCCAACATCTCGTTGATTTTTGGAAGAGGAAATTGCTCAATAACAATGATACTGTTCAATCAATCAATCAGTGACACTTATAAAGCGCGCTACATACCCGTAGGGTCTCAAGGCGCTGGGGGGGGGGGGTGCCGCTACTGCTCGAACAGCCAGGTCTTCAGCTTCTTCCTGAAGGAGAGGTGGTCTTGGGTCAGGCGCAGGTCGGACGGGAGGGAGTTCCAGGTCTTGGCGGCCAGGTAGGAGAAGGACCTTCCCCCTGTAGTCGTTCTTCGGATGCGGGGGACGGCGGCGAGGGCGTGGTTGGCTGATCGGAGGTGGCGTTTGGGAGCGTAGAAGTTGACTCGGCTGTTGAGGTAGCTCGGGCCTTGGTCGTGTAGGGCTTTGTGTGCGTGGGTGAGGAGGCGGAAGGTGATTCTCTTGTTGACGGGGAGCCAGTGAAGGTCTCTCAGATGTCCGGAGATGTGGCTGGATCGTGGGATGTCGAGGATGAGTCTGGCTGAGGCGTTTTGGATCCGCTGGAGTCTCTTCTGGAGCTTGACGGTGGTCCCGGCGTAGAGGGCGTTGCCGTAGTCCAGTCGGCTGGTGACGAGGGCCTGGGTGACGGTCTTCCTGGTCTCTGTGGGGATCCACCAGAAGATCTTCCGTAGCATGCGTAGGATGTTGAAGCACGTCGAGGAGACGCTGTTGACTTGTCTGGTCATGGAGAGGGAGGAGTCCAGGATGAAGCCCAGGTTTCGTGCATGGTCTGTCGGTTTGGGTGCGGTGCCCAGGACGGGAGGCCACCAGGAGTCGTCCCAGGCGGAGGGTGAGGAGCCCAGGATGAGGACCTCCGTCTTGTCCGAGTTCAGTTTCAGGCGGCTGGTCGTCATCCACTCGGCTACCTCTTTCATCCCTTCGTGCAGGTTGGCTCTGGCGGCGGCGGGGTCGTTGGTCAGGGAGAGGATCAGCTGGGTGTCGTCGGCGTAGGAGATTATGCTGAGGTGGTGTTTGCGTACGATGGCCGTGAGGGGGCTCATGTAGACGTTGAAGAGGGTGGGGCTCAGGGACGATCCTTGGGGGACGCCGCAGATGACTTCGGAGGCCTCTGACTTGTACGGTGGTAGGCGGACTCTCTGTGTTCTTCCGTCGAGGAAGGAGATGATCCATTCCAGCGCCTTGTCCTGGATTCCGATGTTGCTGAGGCGCCGTACTAGGGTGCGGTGGCAGACCGTGTCGAATGCCGCGGAGAGGTCTAGGAGGATGAGGGCCGCTGTTTCTCCATTGTCCATCAGGGCTCGGATGTCATCGGTGGCGGCGATGAGGGCGGTCTCGGTGCTGTGTTTGGCTCGGAAGCCGGACTGTGAGGGGTCGAGGGATCCGTTCGTCTCGAGGAAGGCGGCCATCTGCTTGTTGAGGTTGCACAAGTCTATACACAGTCTTAGGTTACTATTAGGTCGTTTGGCCACGACCAATGGTGCAACCGATTCAGAAGCTTCAACCTGTTCAATAATGCCATCTTGGAGAAGCTTGCCTAGCTGAGCTTTTACCTCATCCTTAACGGAAAAGGGTACATTTCTTGCTTTGTGTACCACTGGGATGGCTTTAGACTTGACTTGTATTCTGTGCTGGTACCCGTTCAATGCACCGATTTCACCACTGAATACCCTGGGGAACTTGTTCAACAAGGATTCGCTATAATCCTCATTTTGTTGAATGACTAAGACAGGGTCGGACTTGCTGGGGTCCAGTATTATCCCTAAATTACCTTGATCCATCCATCCCAAAACTGAGGGGCCTAAAGAGGACACATAAAGTTTGCCAAAGGATTCCCTCCCCTTGAATGCAAAATTTAGTTTCCTGAATGCGCATACTTCTATAGGCTCACCTGTAAATGATTTGATGGTGATATCTACTTTATCCAGCTGTCTTCCTATTTACGGCACGCATTTTTCTTCCCAGACCTTGCTGTTGACTATGGTGTACAGTGACCCAGAGTCTGCAACAATACTGATCTCAACCCCTCCAATGCTCATTTCACAGACTGGTTTCTTAGTTTTAGTGTTGTCGCCCTCACTGACTTTAGATACACATTCGTCCTCAATGTTTAGAACAAACATGTTGACATCATCATCATCTGACGTGTCACACTTAGATGCGTCATCCACTTCAACCAGTTTGACTGAGCGTGTAGTTTTCCTGTGACACACTTTCTGAAAGTGTCTGACAACACCACAAAATGAGCACTTTACATTTCGAGCAGGGCACTTCTTGTCATCAGCCATATGAGATGAGTTTCTGTAGCAACGTCTCTTGTTGTATTCCATTTTTTTAAAGGCTGGTTTGAAATTCCCGTTATTCTTGCTCTGTTTTGTAGTGCTTTTAGAATCTGTTAATTTACTCACAGAGTCTTCCTCTTTCTTTACTTTGTTCTCAGATAGAACAGCTTTTGCGCAGCGACCCGTGAGTTCTGCTTTCCTGGCAATGTCTATTATATTTTGGAGCGGCTATTCGCCTTTGGCCCATAGACTATCTTGGATATTAGAGTGGGACCCTTGCATGACGATCTGGTCTCTGGTAAACTCGTCGTGTAAATTTCCAAAGCGACAACTAATTGCTAAATCTTTTAGTGCTGACACTTAATCGTCAATAGATTCGTCCTTGCCCTGTTTCCTGTGGAAGAACGTGTATCTATCCACTCCCACACAGACGGTGGGTTTGTAGTAGGCATTAAGGTCCTCAATAGCATTTTGAAATACATCGCCTTCACCCTCTACTCTTACTTTCTTATTTATGCTATTATATACCTTAATACCTCCCGCACCCAGACAATGTAGCAACAATTTGTACTTCTTAGCTGTAAACTCCTTGACAAATGTCGATATGTAATTATCGAACCCCTCGCTGGTATAAATGCCTGCGGTGGAGCAAGGTTCCACAAGTACCCAGATGCCATGGCTGGGCATTGAGATGGTCCAATGAATTATTTAGGGATGCGGGTAAAGATTAGTTTTAATGTGATGAAGCAGTGAGTAAATAAATTAAGCTTTTATAAGGTACTCGTCGTGTGTGAGTTCATTAGTCCGAATAATAATGGTAATGCGACCTATTGGTAACACTTAAGCTGAGCCCCTAAGTGTCCTAGTGCACTGAGCTAAACATTATTCTTAGTATATGCAAATGTTCTTCTTTGATGGAAATATGCACTGTTGTAGAAACTGTTGTATTGTGCCCATCAGGGTAGATATGACAGAAATTAACACTGTTCCAAATGCCTTAGTTTTTCGGTTGATGAAGAGTGCACCGTTTGTTAATGGGCACGATAAGTCTTGAAACCGTACCTGTATTTTTCATTTGGACTGTTCTTCTAATAGCTTTGTACCCTTGCTTGTCAATTCTTTCAGCTGTTCCGAAGCATCAGCGTTGCTTCACATTCATTCGGAAGTTATTACGTGACCGTGCGTGCGTCTGATTCAGCTTCTGACGTGCGCTTCAACTGGGTAGTGACATAAGCTCTGAAGTTTCAGCTGTCCGTTGGCTGTAATCGTTGAAGATCCATTGAAGTGCCACTTGCCTTAAACGGTGAGGAAAGTCCGTTAAAATTGAAGTGTGGCAGGATTTACCTCAGGCTACTCTGTAAATCCTTCAAGATTGTTCATAGATTGTTGTCCTCTAAAGTTTCAGTAGACGTTCATGACAAAATCCAAATTGTCGATTTAGGCAGAGTTAACAGTCGACATTTTTTTCTTGAAGACACCACGCACTTTCTTTCTTATAAGCTGGTTCGTAGCCAAAACCAAATGTTTTCATTAATCTAGTTCTGTTTTTTTGTTCATTCTGCCGTGCACTTCATGTTTCTTTAATTATTCAGTTCATAGTAATTACCGCAGACTGACCTTGAAACAAGTTCCATTTTTCTTTTTAATCTTCTGCGTAATGTTTTTCTGATGATGGCAAAATCTTCAATAGCAAGATCTATTTCGTGATGCTCCTTACTTAAAGTTGTTTAAGGTATTTTCATGTCTTCTGCGCAGTATCTTGATTTCCACGTGGGTTCACATGTTGGTGCTCGTTGCCAAATTCTGTAAAGAACTCTTCTTGGACAAGTAGTAGAGTTGTAAGTAACTTGTTTATTTACTTCACCAACACGGGCTCCGCGAAGTGCGGAGGGCAACGTAGACAGCCGCTCCGTCAGTCACCAGCCGTCAACTGTCATCATTCCAAACTGACAGCTGGCAACAAGTATGCAGCGGTATGGTGTCTGAGAGAGGACACAAGTGTGCAGATCTCAACACGCGTGGCGCCCGGCCCCCTTCCCTTGCTAAGACTTGTTGCAGCATCCGGTGCAGTTTCCCTGACCGGTTCCCCCCCTTTGTTGTTTCCCGTAGGGGGAGAAGTATTGTCACCGCGTGGGGGCAGGGGGCCCTGGACCTTGAAGGGACACTGGGCAGAGCCAAGAGAGGACTACGCGGGGTGAGTGGTGCCACCACGTTACAACGTGCGGAGGATCACATTTGCGAGTCACCAGGCTTCAGCCATTGCCCTGCAGGCGACTGTTAGATAGACCCACCACTTCTCCAGGGGCTATACTGTTGGGGCTGGAGGCGAAGGCCCTGGGTTGCGGCCTTTTACGGCTCACATAAGTTGGGCAGGCCTACCTCTCCTGCTGGTGCCCTGGGGAGGGAGGCGGTGTCCCTGGGCTGAGTAGCCCTGCGGCCTCGGTGGCTGACCCGTCCCGTGACAGACCGCTTGGAGGAGCCTGTGGGAGGCGACTACACATAGAGTGGGCCAGTTGACTCACAGAGGGGGTACCGTATCAGCGTAGAGATGTCCACACACCGTCAACAGAAAAAAAGACCACTCAGTGGAGGACATGTTAGCCGTTCCAGCACGAAAAAGACCGATGCCTCACGGGACACAGAGGATCAAGGGAACCACCCTGGCAGGCCCAGTGGCGGGGATGGGGGTGGGGAGGGGTCCTCACTGATGCAGGCTTTCATGGAGCGCTTGTTCAGCATCCTTCGTGAGGACTTCGCAGAACTTAAGTGCAACATCGCCACAGACATCAAGGAACATAGATAAGAAGTTGCTGCCCTCGACCAGGGGCTGGACTCGGTGGAGCAGAACCACAACGCCTGTGAGGAGGAGTTGGAGGGTCACTGTTGGGAACTCCTGAAGCTACATGACCAGAACACAGAACTGTGGTACCTAATCGAGGACTTAGAGAACTGTTGTCAATGCTCTAATGACTGAATTAAGGGTGTGCCGGCCCGGGCCATATCGGGAGACCTGGAGGACTTTGTGATCCGGCTATATAAACACGTAGAACCCTCACTGCAGGATCAAGTAATATTGCTGGACCAGACTCATCGCACAGGGAGGCCGACGACCGTCCCGGGCCAACCTCAGGAAATACTCACCTGTCTACACTACTATAACCAGAAGGAAACAATAACATCCGCGACCAGAGACCTGAGAACCATCAACTTTGAAGGATATAAGATCGGGCTCTATCAGGACCTATCTCCAACAATGTTGCAATGCCGCAAGGCTCTCAAGCCACTAAACGACTTCCTTCGAGCCCAGGAGATCCGCTATAAGTGGGGCCACCCTTTTCACCTGCAGTTCACATGGAAAGAAGAAGTCTGGTTGGTCCGCACTCTAACAGCTGTACGCGCTACACTGGATATGCCGGACCTGCGGCAGACCTCCCCCTCCGGGTCGCTGACCTGCGTGCCATCCGATGAGGGGCGTTGAGTGCGGCACTCATCCAGACGGGGGAAGAAGAAGCTGAATAAGCCGACTGAAGCCGATAGCCGAGAGGAACGCACACAACTTCTCCAGCAGTTACAGCATGAAGGCGCAGCCAGCTCTACAACCAGTGACCATTGACAGACCAAGTCAACCAGTTTTCACTCTCCATTAGATGGCTGTTGCTCCTCGGCCTGCGAGGCGTTAGGCCTGGCTGGGGCTGGTGCCCAACGTCCCAACAATATAGCTTGCTGGCGGAGTCTTCTGAGATGACCTTTCCCAATCCATTGTGCTTACCCAGCAGCAACATGGACCCCAAATTTGTGTCCAGTTTGGCTCCTGGGTGGGAGCTATTGTTGGACCCACAGTTTATGTTGTATCCTGTTCTGTATTTTAATTTTAGTTTTTCCTTCCCCTCTCTCTCTCTATGATGTTTACCCCTGGTTTCCCCCGTGGGGGGTGCTGGCGGTGGGGTACCCGGAGTGGCAGGAAACAGGAGGTGATGACGTGAGAAATGGTGTCTATAATTAGCTTTAATGTTCAGGGTCTCAATTCCCCAGCAAAGTGGTTGGTGGTACTGTCATTCCTTAAAGATGCTAAGTGTGACATATGTATGTTGCAGGAGACCCATTTGGTCCAGCAGGACTGGCGAGGATGCGCTCCCGCTGGTTTGATCAGCAATATTTTTCTTCTGGACCTGGCAAGAAGGCAGGGGTGACCTTTCTGCTCGCCACCCATTTTGCAGGGAGGGTGGAGGGTGTCTTTGCGGATATCCTGAGCCTTCTGTCAGCACTGCATGTACAGATCCAGGGTACCAGGTACACAGTAGCCACTATCTATGCCCCAATGACAAGCAGGAATTGTTTATCAAGGACACCCTGGGTCGTCTGATCTCTACGCCGGACAGGGAGCTGGTGGTGGGGAGCGATTTTAACGACACAATGGACGTGCAACGCGACAGATCTCATCCCTAGGAGGGCCAAGCTGGGGGACTCACCCCAGGCACCAAAGGTTGGCTGACCAGAGCAGGGCTCACCGACATTTGGCGTCAAATGCATGCTACAGAGGTTGAGTACACATTTTTGTCCGCGTCGCATCAGACATACACACAAATCGACCATTTTCTCACCACACCAGGGATAACTAGGGCCACAACAACCGCAGATATTGGAGCCACCGCCCTCTCAGATCATTCCCCCATTATCCTTCAATTCCGCCCTACACCGCAAACACCAGTTTCCCAGCGCTGGAGCCTCAACGCAAAACTCATCACATAAGAGAAGGTTCCCCTGTCCACTCTAATGGCACTGTCCACCTTCCTGGAACACAACGGCACTGCTGAGACGCCTATAGCTACACTTTGGGAGACCCTAAAGGTGGTCTTACGGGGTCACCTTATAGGTGTCGCGGCGAAATACGATAGGGAGCTGCGGGACAAGCGAACCCAACTGGAGGGCCAGATCAAAGAATTAGGAGCAGCACATGCTCGTTCGGGCGCCGTTATGGTTAGACGACAACTGAAGACGGCACGTAAACAGATACGAGGAGAGCGGAGTATGCCTTACTCTGACTGCGCCAGAAATACAATGCTGGAGGTAACAAGGCGGGACGCATGCTGGGCATTGCCTTAGAGCACAGGTAGTTGACCGGCGGGTACCCGAGATCCGAGGAGCTGATGGCTCTGTTTCGGACACGGATGATGGTATTGGGGCATTTTATAGAGCGCTCTACTCAGCTGGGCCGTTACAAGAAATGGATGTTGAGGCTTACCTGTAACAGGTGTATCTGCCCGAGGTGGAGGTACCTGTATACAGCACTCTAGAGAAAGACATTACGGTACAGGAGGTCCTTACTGCTATTCATAGGTTGCAGCCGCACAAGGTAGCCGGCCCTGATGGCTCTGGCAGGGAGTTTTATAAAGCATTTGCATCCCATCTGGCCCCGATACTTACTTGCCTATATAACTCCATAAACACACAGGGAACACTCCTGGACTCCATGCGCAATGCCACTATCACAGTAATTCCCAAACCTGGTAAAGACCCCAAAAGTTGTGCCTCTTACCTTCCAATATCCCTATTGAATGAGGACGCAAACATTTTCACTTGTGTGTTGGCCAGAGATTGGCGCCATATGTTCAGGGAATTGTTGATCGAGACCAAGCGGGGTTTATCCCGGAGTGCGGGTGCAGCGATAATACGAAAAGATCTATGTCACCTCCTAGATAAAACTCAGCGCTCCCAGATACCGGCTCTTGATAGACGCTGAGAAAGCGTTCGACCGAGTACATTGGCCATACCTATACCGGGTGCTTGAGCGAGTGGGTTTTGGTACCCGACTTTGCGGGTGGGTACGAGCCTGCTATGCAGCCCCCCAGGCTAATATTTGTGTCAATGGCATTCAGTCCCCCACCTTCCCTATTGAGTGTGGAACCAGGCAGGGTTGCCCCCTGTCCCCCCTCCTCTTTGCGCTATACATAGATCCGCTGGCCGAATGCATAAGGGGCAACGTGGGGGTGGCCAGAATCCAGATGGGACAGAGGGAGCATAAGATCATGCTATATGCTGACGACTTCCTCTTGACCCTCACAAATCCATCCGCCTTTCTGACGGCGGCCATGGCAGAAATCTCAGACTTCGGGCCTGCGTCAGGTTTTAAAATTAATCCGCAAAAATCCATGGTCCTGGATCTGATGCTGCAGAAGCCCGAGAGCACACACTCACGCGAACAGTTCCCATTTCAGTGGGCAGAAAACGGGGTTCCGTGCCTGGGCCTCCAGATCTTCCCCACAATTAATGCCACTGCGGACTACAACTATGGCAATCTACATGGAAACTGCAGAACCTCTCCTGGCTGGGGCGCCTGGCTGCGGTCAAAATGACGCTACTTCCTAAATTGCTTTATGTGCTGCAAACCCAACCACTACAACCCTTGCCACGGGTTCTGAATAAGTTACAGGCTCTAATTTGGGATTTCATATGGGAGGGTAAAAAAGCGAGAATGTCCAGATCACGGGCTTACCTTGCGATAGTAGAGGGCGGTTTGGGGGTGCCGAACATATGCAAGTATTACCAGGCAGCCCAACTGCGCTACATGGTGGAATGGTCCTGCACACTTACCGAAAAGCACTTGTGCTTTATAGACAAGTCTATGTTATGTTATGTTAAAAATATTTCTAAAGCGCTCTGTTACCCGGAGGTGTCCTGGCGCTATGCAATTACCCTCCTGAGATCAGCCAGCCATTATGCTAAAAAAGAAGATTATATAAAAAGCCAGGTTTTTAGTTGTTTCCTAAAAGGAAGGAGCTCGGTGATATTTCTATAGCCAGGATACACACTTGAAAGGTGCTGTGGTTGCCTAAACCACATAGGCCTCTGAGCATATACGCCTCACCAGTCACAAGATCGACAGTGGGGGTTTGGGACAAGGTGCAGCGGAAACATAATCTCTCCACTCAGATATCCCTGCAGACCCCCTTAATAGGTAACCCAGACTTTCCTCCGGCGATGGATGGTGCGGGTTACAAAGCGTAGGAGGAAGCTAACTGTAAACGGGTGGGGGACATATTCGATTCTGAGGGTCTTATGGATTTTGCTACACTACAGATCTACTATCCGCTTCCGAACTCGGCAAAATGGCAATACCTGGCTGTAACGCACTGGGTCACTAGACAGTGGATTCAATCACACACAGGCAGACTACTGCTACCTTTTGAGAAGTGGCTTGTCACGCGGAGTTCCGAAAAGAAACTGCTGTCTGACGTCTATGCATTCTTGACACAACCTGCGCACCCCTAACATTCCCCTGCCAGGGCCAGATGTGAAAAAGAATGCAAATACTCCTTCTCTGACAAGGAATGGAGTGACATCCTCCACCGAGCATGTACATCCGCCCTCAACACTACCAGTAAGAAATGCTCCTCAAAATAGCACATTATTAGTACCTCACACCAGCAAGAGTAACCACTTGCGACCCTAGGGGGGATGGGATGTGCTGGCGAAAGTGCAGACAACAGGATACGCTTACCCATCTCCTGTGGCAGTGCCCCAAGATTGGCCCATACTGGTCGGAAGTATTAGATGCCGTTGACACTATGTTTAGTACGGACCTATCCAGACTCCCCACTTTTATATTGTTAGGCCTTCCTAATCCACTCACTTACCCACTGAAATCCCCCAGGGGCAAAGCTATTACTCTTACGATGGGGGCAGCAAAGCAACTCCTGCTGGCCGGTGGGGGCTGATAGGATTCCATTGCATCATTCCAACATCGAGATCCCCCTCATTTCTCAGAGCTGTGACCCTCTACCCCACACCATCACACACAACTCTGCCAACACACTTTAGCCCTGACCAGCAGCACGCTTCACTGTTCACAATTATTCTTTTCCTGAGTCAACCACACATCTCTGACAATCCACCTCTGTACTACCGCTGATCTCCATCAGCCACAGATCTCTCTCTGTCACACACTTCACACACACACAAACATGTACTTACTCTCCTAAATGATACAAACAGCTGCGGAAACCCCCTCACTTTCAGCACCTCGCACTACTCAGTCAAGTAGTACACATTTCTATTAGTGCAACCAAGTCCTGGACTGCAGCATTCCATATCACTTCAGGTCTGAGTGTAAAGTACACTGCTCTGATGTTACACTCACATTCACTCCCTATCCACGGCATGCTCAACTCGGTTTCTCTATATATATACACACACACGCACGCACACACACACACACGCAAATGCACGCACGCACACACGCACGCACACACGCACGCACACACACATATAACCCCCCCACCAGCTGATGCACTCATCCTTGACAACCAGCAGACCCTGCTATAGCACACCTGATGGAAGGACTGCTCCTCTAGTGCTTTTCAGTAATGACGTGCACTGCAGGTAGTAATCTGGAGTGTTCCAGTGTTGCTTCTAATGTAATTGGTCTACACACGCACACACACAATTGTTACCACTGCTATCCACATGTCCATGATTCCCAAGGAGCTTTGCCAACTGCCTCCTCATATGCATCTCCCTCTACTATTCTATTCCTCATTGACAAACTACAGAATACGTTAATTTAGCTACGTGAGACTGATAAAATTATAATTTTAGCACCGCTGCTTCAGCCATAACGACACACATAGACACACACACTTGTGTGCTCACATACAGGCACAAACTCTTGTTCACACACACCCGCATGTGCACATAACATAATATATATGCGTTTGTGAACATGCCTAATAACCCCTGTTTGTATCGTAGAGCTGGGTAACATATTTACCGTTACCCAGCTTAATGGTACTCATTTAATCAACCTCAGAAGGATGAAAGGCTGAGTACACCTACCAGGGGAACTGTCAGCAGATGAGCCGTCGACCAGCCACTCAGATGTACCATGTTAAGAGGATTGAGCAAAGGTCCTGGGATTCTAGGACTGGATATGTTTGCCTTTATTCAATAAGTGCTTCTTTGGAGGAGCTTTTGCTCGAGGCACTGGACCTTTCCAGCCTCGTATTCATAATTTTTTTGGGGGGTAATGAGCGTTTGCTCCTCTTTGCATAGTATAGAAGTTTTGAGCAACAATGAAACTAATGTTTCTTTGAGTTAGTATTATCCGAAGAAGGCAATTGTCCGGTGTTTGTCTTTCATAAAGTCTTTATTGATTACATAGTATGATCTTCATATGTAATTTTTCTATTGGTGCTCTGAAGGTGAGACAGTCCAACAGCTGACACGTGTTTCGCCCTCTGGTCAGTATGACCTGGGCTTTCTCAAGGCTTTCATAGTTGTACTTAGATTCAAAAAAGGTCTTGTATCATGCAGCATATAATTCTTCAGAGCATTAATGCAGGTAAATGTCATTTTTCAGGCAGCGAAAAAGTCCCGGGTCAATCCCTTACGAAAAAGTTTTCAAATGTGCTGGATGCAGAATGATATGCTGCATGATACAAGACCTGTTTTGAATCTAAGTACAACTATGAAAGCCTTGAGAAAGCCCAGGTCGTACTGACCAGAGGGCGAAACACATGTCGACTCAGCTGTATCATGTTGTCCGACCAACCATAAACAATAGAGAGGTGTTCCACCCCAAACACCCCTCCTGAAGATACGCACCTGGGTGACGAATAAGAAATGAACAAAAGGGAAATTGTGGAGCAAAAGGAAAGCAGTGCATACTGAGGGCCTCATTTATGAGGCTCCTTGCACCGCCGGAATGTCACTTTTTGTGACGTTCTGTGACGCAGGAGCCATGCACGATATTTACCAGGCAGCACTAAGCCACTTTTTTGGGCTTAATGCTGCCTGATAAATATTGTTCCCTTTAACACAGTTTTCTATGTTAAATGGGTGTGCAATGGATGTTGCTGGGGGCGTTCCCAGCAACATCCATGGCTATTTGACACTGCCCCAGATTTATGAGTAATCGTAAATCTGAGGCAGTGCCAAAAACGTACACCTCCCCAGGGGAGGCACAACGAGGAGAAATATCTTTATGTCTCCTTGTTTTACTGCAGCACACATAGAAAGAGGAGAAAGCCTCTTGTGATTGTTTTTGTGCAGGAAGGTTTCCCTTCCTGCACAAAAACAATCATCCCCTCAACTCAGGCACCCTTGCACCATGGTGCAAAAGTCCCTGCGTTGGCACACGGCAGCCCATTGTTCGCCGGCGCAGAGGAAAAGGACAGTTATGCGCCGTATCTGATAGATACCGCACATTCCTGCCCTTTTCTTTTGCCGTAGGGCAGCGTAGCAGGAGGGCCTGTGGCGCTGCTCTCAGCAAAAACAGATAAATGAGGCCATGAATTTCCTTCATGCACTTGCCGTGAGATTTTGTGAGCGAGCCTGTGGTAATGCTTGCTTTGCTAGTGACCTGTATGTGGGATGATAGGTGGTACTGGCAAACGGTAGAGCCTCTAATGGCTCAAGCCTGATAACTGACTCTGGCTCAGCTTGAGGTCCTCTTGGACCCTCGAGCGTTCATGTAGCTGCTGCCTGCCACCCTCGCTTAAACTTCATGTGCCGAGCATTAAAGACAAATCATGAATCGTTGATGGAAAGCAGGAAAGAGAAACCCATCCAGTAGCTGAATTGCCCAATCTGAAATCTGATGCCTGGGCTTTACTTCTTAATTAAACTGTGTGATCCTAGGTAAATATTATATTTCACATTGCCTCCTTTTTTTGCACCATTGCACATGAGAGCACCTTGGCATTTGGCAGTTCAGGGTGTGTTCTGTATAAACTCTACTCAGGACTCGAAGTAGAGGTGCAGGAGGTGCTACACTACCCCCCAAATAATCATGCTGGAGTTCAGAAGGTGAATCCGCATCAAAGATGCCTTTAAACATTGTTTTTCTTCTGTCACATTTGATTGCTGCTTATTCTTTTTTTAATAAATGTTTTTATTATTTTTGAAATAACAGCAGAATAATCAAAAGGTATGTCTCACATAACATCCATCAATTACAATAAGTAACAATCGTAATTGGTAGGGATACAGAGTGCACGCCATTGTACTTCATGACCTGCCAGCTCATGGCAGTAGCGGCTGGTATTTAACAGCAGTGGGGTGGAGAGCCACGGAGGGGAGGAGGGCCACGGAGGGGAGGAGGGCTGCAGGGGAGGTAATGAAAGAAAAATGTAAACACTTACCTGTGTGCCGCTGCTCAGTCCTCTTTGCCTGCTTCCAGGTCTCCAGAGCACGAAGCACCTGGCTCCTAGGCTCTCCATAGCCAATCGCAGCGCTGCAATGCAGCATTGTGATTGGTCTGAGCACCGTGGTTCGGATCAGCCAGGGAATGGGAGCCTGGGCGTGTTCTCCGCACAGGCTATAATGCAGCCTGGTTGGAGAACATGCAAAGTGCACATGACGGTTTGGCCCGGCCCGAGAAAGCCGGCCAAAGCATCAGGAGCACTTGTTCTGTGTGCAGAGCAGCCCTGCCCCGCTTCTACCCTGCTGAGCAAGGACGGCAAAATTAAATGATAATCAGAATGAGTTATTATCATTTTATTTTTACCCTTTTGACCTGCTCTGTGGGGTGACACTCCTCTGTCTTGGTGGAGGAGTCACCCCTGGGGTTTGGAGAGCACAATGACCCCAGTTCCACTAGCTACAGAAGACTCCCCTACTACTCCCTGGACAAAAGTAAATCTGGATTCTGAAAGCTTCCCAAATAGGTGGCTCACCCTGGTAATTGTGGGTGAACTGTTGAAATACCCAGTGGTGGAGCTAGTGGCGCCTACCGCATTTTCTCATGTGTGCCCTGTGCAGAAGAAAACAATGACAGCGTGTAGACTGACGGAAGTCATTAAAACTGACAATGCACCTCCATTTCAGGAGGCAGAAGTCCACAAGTACTTAGAGGGGCTGGGGATCCAGCATAAAAAATGGACTCTGTATTGACCCCAGGCTAATGGCACTGTGGAAAGGTTCATGAGAACTCTGAATAAAGTGCTCAGGATTGCAGTGGATCAACAAGAGGATCTGGAATGAAGTCTACATCATTTTCTGCAAATGTATTCCAATGCGCCTCATTGCACTACCCAGTCCCCCCCAATGCAGTTGCTATTTCAAAGACCAGTTAAAGACAGCATTCCCACTGAGCCAGGTGGACCCCAGTCCCAGTGTAATTAAATTGCACGGGCCTCGTTGCATGGAAGTTGGTGCTGTGACATACTGATATGCACCGTAGAGGGAAAGATAAGCAAAAGTGCACATGGACTGATGGTGTTGTAGATGCAGATAAAGGAGTGCTGCAGGGTGAAGGGGTGCCACAGAAAGACAGATGAATTGGTGGTCTTGTGTGTTGGGTGAGAGGAGAGATAACATCAATGCTGGGTCCGGGAGGACGCAGAGTAGTGGGCGTGGAGTGCAGGGGTGGAACAGTGCTACACTGGAGACGTGGGTGAGGCGTGATAGATAAGGAATGCTACTGAAGTATGGAACATGGGTGCTATAGAGGACAAGGGTGCTGTCGGTAAAAAGAATTAAAGTGATCAGGAGAAATAAAATAGGGGTGGGTTGTACGACGGAATCACGAGTTCCTCAATCCCGCATACCTAAACAACGCAGTCTGTATAACGACCGCGTCTTGACCACGCATTGCTTTACTACGCATGCCTTTACCACGATTTTTCATGGTAAAGTGTCAGGTGTGGCTAAGGTTACCACCCCCTCCCCCTGAGCCATAAAAACGACCTGCCCACCCCTATTCCCTAAAGACTACCCCATCCTCCTCCCTGAGCCCTAAAAACAACCCCTAAAAATTACCCCAAACCACCCTAAAAACTACCCCGGACCCCCCTCCACCCCTGAAAACAATCCTGAACCCCCATCACCTGAAACTACCCCGAACCACCCTCCATCCCCGAATACTACCCCGAACCCCCACCTAAAAACTACCCCGACGTCCCCACCCCAAAAAACTACCCTGACCCCCCACCCCTAAAAACTGCCCTGAAAACCCCACCCCTAAAACCTACTCCGAACCCCCACCACCCCTTAAAACTACCTGAGCCCACACAACCCCTGAAAACGACCCCTAAAAACTACCCTGAAACCCCCACCCCTAAAAACTACCCCAAACCCCCACCACCCCATAAAACTACCCGACCCCCCACCACCCCTGAACACTATCCCAAACCCCCAACACCCCTGAACACTACCTCGAGACCTCACCACCCCTGAAAACTACCCGAACCCCCACCACCCCTTAAAAATACCCCAAACCCACACCACCCCATGAAACTATCTTGAATCACCCATGCAAACTACCACAACCCCCCCAGACCCGGCCCTAGCCCCACTTACCTATCCGTATCCTCTTACCAACTCTCCTCTTTCCCCACTCATTCCAAACACTAGAACGCATTTGACAAGGCAAAGTTGTTGTTCAGGCAAGCATGGTTACGCTTGTGGGCTTTCTGAAACTCGTGGCTCTGGCCTCGTTGTTCCGGATGTTTCCCACAGGGTTGCCATGGAGTTAAGCGTTTGCCCTGGAGGGATTGAATAAAACTGTTAACTAGTTCTTGAATAAACACGTTCTTGAGAATAGAATAAAACTGCGGGTGGAATAGGGGTGCCTTGGAGATAGAGAATACTGATGACAGGCAAGAGTGGATTAAAGGTGCTGTGAAGGATAAGTGAAGGTGTTACAAAGGTGGCGGTCTTGTAAAGGGAGTAGTGACTACCTGTATAGGTGGGTAGAATACCAGGGACAGAGTTATTAAGGACTTGCGTTGCCCTTGTATGACGCAAGTCATCGCACGTTAACGCAAGTCTTTAGTTGGATTTACTAAGCTGCACAAAGCCACTTCGCATGACTCTGAATGTTTTCATAGATTCAAAGTTAAGCAAGGCCGGGCAGCGTTCCATGTGTGGAGTATGGACATTCTCATGCATCCACCCATGGATTTTGACACACTCCCAGATTTACAAAGGGCTGTAAACCTAGAAATGTGTCAAAATGGTACGCCTCCCAGAACCAGGAGTAACAAGGAGAAATATCTTTAATTCTCCTTGTTACTTCCTTTTTCTATGTGGGATGCACTCCGCATCTCACATAGGAAAAGGAAAATGCCTTTAAGGACTGGTTTTCTGCAGGAAGGTGTGCCTTCTTCCACAAAAATAATCCTGCCCACAGCTTTTTGCCCATATCCTGTCTCCTATGGCCATTAAACCTATACACTGCTAACTCCATACTATATATGGCGAGTAACCTAGCCCTCCAATTTATAAACGTGGGGGGATCCGGACTAATCCACTGCGATGTAATGTTGGCTCCTAAAATGGCCATTTCAAGGAAGACTAATCCTATTTCTGATCTGGTCCATCCCACCATGTCTTGAGACTGATCGATCCCCAGGATCACTAAGCCGGGAGTTATTGAGATAGTCTTACCTAGGGTCTGGCCCAAGAAAGACTCGATGTCTTTCAAATATTTAGCAAGCTTAGGGCACCCAAAAAATATAGGAATCGTGTCCGCGGCCAGTGTCCCGCACCTGCTGCATGAGTTCCCCCGTGACCCAGACCACTTAGCAATTTTACCCGGAGTATAATATAAATCGAAGACAGACATGTAATTTTGCGCTCTCATACTGCAAGTTATTAAGATCTGATTTGCCAATTCCAGGGAAGCCTCCAGGTCCGTGCCCTCCTGTGCGAGTTTCCTGTCCCAACTATCATTCTGAGAGGCTAGATCTTCAGGAAGAATAGGCAGCAGGGTTTGATAAATCATCCCTATGCTGGACCTAGCTGCTATGATGCCCACCAATGGTATCTTGCCAAAGTTGACCCTCCACTGTGCAGTTGTTTTTAACCAAAAAGCTCCTAATCTGTAAGAACTTTAAAAAATGTCTTGTAGGGAGACCGTATTTTACTTGTAGTCCAGAAAACGACATAATTTGACCCTCACAAAAAAATCTCCCAAAACATTGATTCCAAGAGCCCCCCAATTCGTGGTTAACTGATCCTGAAAGATTGGCGGTAGTAGCCCAAATGAAAACAGAGGGGTATAAGCATTTATATTCGAAATCCCAAGCCGACGCCGCATATTTTTCCAAATAGAGAACGCAGATTGAATAACTTTAAACTTTGTTTTCTTATAATAACTAGGTTTGATTACTCTAGTTAAACAATGTTGCGCATCCTCCACTAATAGCGTTTCATAAATAGTAGGTCTAACCAGTTCAGGGACTAGCGCCTTGCTCCCGACCAGCAATGTCCCCATTTGCTGTAATAATGTTACCCAGTGGTACAACCTTAAGGAAGGTAGTCCCCTGCCCCTCCTTGATCTCGGAAGGATTAACCAATTTGCTGCCCTTCTGGCTTTATGGTAGCCCCATAAAAATCTAGTACAAACTCCTTCTGCTCTTGAAATACAAGAAGCTGGAAATTCTAGGGGAATTGTCCTGAACAAATATACAAATTTTGGGAAAATAAACATTTTAATAACGTTACAACGTCCATGCATGAGAAATGAAAATGATCTAATCTTACAAGTGTCTGATCAAACTTTTTAAAATCGGCTGTATATTCATCTTGGGTATCTGCTCAACCGCCGCTGAAATTTTTATACCCAAATAAGTTGCTGCTGATACAGTCGCGATCTCCTGCGGTCTTAAAGTGTCTGAGTGTATGACCTGGGTTTTATCGGGATTTAATTTGTAACCGGAAACAGAGCCAAATTGTTTCGCAAGGTCATACACTGCCGGAAGCGCCCAGCTTATGTTAGTTGTAAAGATGGCGACGTCATCAGCATAGGCTAGTGTTTTGTACGAAACCCCATTAACCGTCACCACCACGATCCGTGGATTGGCATCTAACTTACAAAGTAAAGGATCAATATAAATTGAAAATAATAACGGCAAGCAAGGGCACCCTTGTCGGGTTCCTCTACTAATAGACAATGAACTGGATTCTTGCCCAGAAATCCGAACACTAGCCTCTGGTGAGATGTACAGAGCCTGTATAGCTGTAATGAAATCATGCTGAAACCCTTTAGTCTTCAGCATCAGCCAGGGAAACCCCCAGGAGACCCTGTCAAATGCTTTCTCTGCATCCAACAGGATCATCCCCAGGGGTGACTTGGAGGCCTGAGCCCAGTCAAACAAGGCTATTGCCCGTCTGACATGGTCAGATGTATCCCGACCCGGGATGAAACCGTGATGACGGATAGACACTAGGGGAGCAATAACCTTTCCAAGCCTCATTGTAACTATTTTTGAATAAATCTTGCTGTCTGCGCAGATTAAAGAGATAGGACGATAAGATGAAGGACTGAGTTCTGGCTTGTTCTTTTTTTTAAAGACTACAATAATTGTTTTATGCCATGATTCGGGAGTCTGGCCCTTCTGCGCTCTTAAAAATAAAGATTCAAGTTCGCAGTACAGAGTCTGTCTGAATGTGCGAAAAAATTCCAGGGGTATTGCATCAGGGCCTGCAGCCTTGCCTGCCACCAGGGAAGTGATGGCCAATTCAATTTCCTCTTGTGAGATCGGGGCAGACAGCATATCCCTCTGTTCTAAAGTATTCTGCGAAGTTACATAGTCACAGAGGAAGTCCTCTCCTGATGTTGCTGGGCCATCTTTTTCAGTGGAATAAAGCCCCTGATAGAATTCCTGAAAAACTTCCAAGGCCTTAACTGGGAGATCCTGAATCTGTCCCCTTTGATCTTTTATTCGACTGATTCTGTTCGAAACCGCTCTTAGCTGTATATGCTTGGCTAGCAATCTGCCGGTAAATTTGTAAATATCAGCCCGATGTTGCTGGTATTTAATAGCTAAGTCCTCCCCATAATATTGATGTATCTTAGTTCTTGCCACGGCAATCTTTCTTTGACAATCCTCACTTTTCTGCTGATCCCCAATTACCCAAATAAATTCTTCCTCCGCCTCCCGAAGCTGGTCTACCCAGTCATTAATCTTCTCTTTTATCTTCCTCTGTTGATATAGGGAAAAACTGAGGGTCTCCCCCCTCACTGCAGCCTTAAAGGTGTCCCAAACTATTAACTCGGATGCAGTGCCCTTATTCCTCCCAAAAAACTCCACAATCCAATTCACCATATATGTACAGTATTCTGGGTCGAGTAATAACTTCCCATAAAATGACCAAGTTGCCACTGTTTGAGGCGAGTTTCCAGTTGGGAGGTGGATTACTAGCGGATTGTGATCCGATATCAGTCTAGGGAAGAGCTCGCGCTTGATCGTTCCTGTTATTAAATTGGACAAAAAAAAAGAATCTAAGCCAACAAATGTTTTGTGGGGGGGCAGAAAAGTACGTATATCCTAACCCAGCTTGACTCTGATTTTGCCAGATGTCAACCAGCCCATGTTCCTGACACAACCCCTGTAAGGCCTTGAAGGACTTAACCTTCCTACCAGAGTAAGGAGTATTACTGGGGAGATTGAAGTTGGAGTCTAAGTGAATATTAAAATCCCCGCAGAAAACTATCATGGGAGGCCACAGAGCAAGTTCGATATTTAAAAGGTCAAAACTCGTAGGATCATCTAAATTAGACCCATAGAGAGAACATACAGTGTATGATGTCCCCCTTATCACTGCTTCTAAAATTACCCATCTGCCTAATTTGTCTTCCTTAACCCGATTACATGTTAAAATATCATGCCTTGCCATTATAGCTACGCCTCGGGTAGTAGTAGCTTGCCGGGTACATGCCAAGAGATCGAGACCCAGATCTTTTAACCACCTTTGATTATTCCAGCAGATGTGAGTTTCCTGAAGGCATAATACATCGATCCACATATATCTAATAAGTTTCGCAAGTATCCCCCTCTTTTTCCTGTCATTCAGGCCACAACAATTTAGTGAACAAACTCTAATAGATTTGTTCCTATCCACCATACCTACAGGCTCCTACTGACATCCCGAAATAACATAAGGGTTTTACCATCAGCTTTACTGAAAGAATTGCAGGAAGAAAAATCTTAACTAACAGTTGATTATTGTCAGAAGTGCTATGTTTGTCAAATATAGAAATTAATGAATACTTGTGTGCCCCCCACCCTCACCCCCCCCGTCCCTCCCACCCTGGATCCCCCCTCTGAAGGAGCCCTCCCCTCCAGCCCCACCCAACCCCCACCGCAAAAGGCTTGGGGACCAACTGTCCCTGGTGATGTTGAGCTAGCACACTCACCCCTCCGTGATGCTAGACCCTTAACCATAATCTGTATCATCAAAGCGATTGTGAACAACCAAAAGAAAAAAAACATTTTTTTTTTTTTTAGAATAGACCATATAGAGGAAAGAGGAAGAACCCTAACAAGTAGAGTCCTTAAAAATCGAGGCTCAGGAAAAACAATGCCATCTAGGCACAAAACAAAAATGCTCTAGCCAAAGAGGTATCAAGACGAGTTCAGTGACAATAGAAGTTCTTTGGCCTGGATTTCCGATTGAAAGTATTTGGTACGCCCTTGAAAGACCACCTTCAGTTTCGCAGGATTTAAGAGAAAGACTTGTGCCCCTTTTGCTTGGAATTCCGGAATTAGTTGACGAAGAAGCCAGCGCTTTTCCACTGTCTTTTGACAAAAATCAGGCCGGACAAAAAAAATCGCAACCCTTCCCTGCCCTTTTCCGGTCTGGTTTGGCAAGATAATATAGAGATTGCCTGGCCAAAAAGTTGTTTAGAGAAATTAGAATAGCACGTGGACGGTTACCAGATTATCCCCCTGCTCTCCGCTGATTAAAAGGGAAGCGGTGGGCCCGCTGAATCTGAGTCTTCCAGTCCCATTGAGGCAAGTCTGGGAAAGCCTCTCCAAAAATGTCGATCACAAACTGACGAATATCAGACCCTTCCTTTCCCTCCGGAATACCCAAAATTCGCAAATTGGTGTGCCTAGCGCGATTTTCAAGATCGGTCAATTTTAGCAAAGTATCATCTTTCAAGGCTTGCATTGATTCGGTCATCTTCTTCTGCGATCTTAGCTCATCTTCCAGTTGGGAGATCCAGGTTTTCTGCCTCCCCGATTCTCGTAGCAAAATCAGCACAAGTCTTAGCAACTCTACGAATGGAGTTTTGCAATTTTCTACAGGCGCCTTGTGTCCGGGAACTCTCTGCCCTCGTTTCCTCTCGATGAGCCGTAATCCCTTGATAAATCATAGAGAGCGTAATTTCTTCAGTGCAAACTGGCATGGTACCAGGCTCTGCCGATGACTCTCCCTTTCCCTCATTAGCTATCTCACCCAGGTTTGGCGAGTAAGAGTAATCCCAAATCATGCTGCCGGTGATCCCCTCGGCCCTATTAGCTGGAGTAGGGAGGACGGAAAGTTTCTTAGCCGTTCCGGGATTAAACAAAGATCTGTCACTCTCTTCCTCCCAATGTAGGCTGCTCGTATCAATCCCTTCACCTGCCCAGTCGTTATCCTGGCAATCATCTTCAGAGGAATTAGAATGATCTGATAGAGAAAAAAAACTTATCGGTGACATCCTCCTCCCTACAGATAGATTTGTTGCCTTCTCTCTGGATAGCCATTTTAATGTGTTAAGCTGTATTCACAGCCGTAGTTTCCGGGTCCTCAGATGGGTGGACTCAATTTCCCACAATGCATTGGGATTGCTGTGTTTGGATTGGGCAGTCTGTTATTGGCAATGGGTGAGGCATCTCAATAACACCAGTCTCAGCAAGATTATCTGTAACAGTATCTAGAGTGGCAGTGATCACAGAGGTAACTTTGGGGAGACCTTCAGCCTCTGACTCTGCCCTCTCCTGAATCGGGACCCCTCCAGTTGTTAGCCCCGCTCCGTCCACCCTGGCATCCTGAGTTAAGATCGCCTGAACAGCCGTTTCCCCCTGCACAGAAAGAACAAGAGTTTTTGCTTTCCCTATGGGAGATGACTCGATGCTGCCAGAGGGATTGCCAGACGCTTTACCTCCCCCAGACTGAGCCTTAAACATCGCGGGTACAGACAGCTTACCGCGTGTGGAAGCTCCGTTCTTGGCTCCATTCTTGGTCGGTTTCTGCTGTTCACCCAAGCCCAAGGCATCCATTCCAGACCGGCGGCTTGCGGCCGCAGAGCCTCCTCCATCCGGGGGGGCAAACAGGAGCCGACTTCCCAGCGCTGTCCGATCCTGTCTGCATGCCACGCCCCCTGACTCCCTTGCTGCCTGTTTTCGACGGCATTGCTGAAACTACCTCTGTGAGTTCAAACGAGGAAGGCAGAGCAGCCGATGGATGAAAGGGAACTCGAGACGCCAATCGACAGGGGAGCGGGACCCCCCACAGCCAAAGCCACTACCGCCAGAGCATCCACACGATACATTTATAGGGCCAGCACGAGATAAATGGGGTAAGTAATATTTAAGAACTGTCTATTCCATTAATCCAGTTACTTCATCAAATGCGGTGTCCAGAATCGCTATCAGAGCGGGTCCTAGCAGGAGAGAGTAGGTGGTCAGCTCACTCGACCGGTTGACCGGCCGCCATCTTGTCTCCCTGTTACTTCCCCGAAGGTTGTAGTTCAACATAAATACTTTCTAAAGGCCCACAATCAGCCCAGGTGGGATGTATAAGACTAGTTGCGGAAGAAGGGGTGTTTTGTGCTGTGGATGTGTTGTGCTGTAAAAGAAAGTGTGGATGGTGCTGTGGAGAGATGGGCTGTGCTGTGAAAGAATGGATGGTTGTGATGTGGAAGGATGGATGAGAGGTGCTGTAGAAGGACGGATTGAGGGTGCGATGGATGGATGGATTGTGCTGAAGAAGGACGGATAGTTGCTGCTGCAATGGGATTGAGTAGTGATGCTGTAGAAGGATGGAGGACTTTTTGTTGTAGAAGGATGCGCTGAGCTGTAGAGGAATGGATGGGTGGTGCTGTGGAAGAGTGTATGGCTGGTGCTGTATAATGTTAAAGCTGTGGTGCTGTAAAATTATTGAGTGGTGGTGCTGTAGAGTGATGGGCTGGGCTGTAGAAGATTGGATGAGTGGTGCTGTGGAATTATAGATTACTGAAGAATGGATGAATTCTATGTCAGGACCGGAGGCTCAGATTATGCTTCTCATTTCTTTACTGGTACACTTTTCAGCAGCCAATAACATTATAGAAAAAACAAATACTACAATACTCATGAACACACAGGGTATCACATGGTAGACCACCATAGAGAGTAACCAGTCTAAAAGCTGCAGATGAGAATACAACATCCTCCTTCTTTGCTGCTCGCAGCCAGTTAAGTGCCTTACTGTTTCTATATTCCATGGCTTTATTACATTGTAACAACCTTGATTGTTTATGTGTAGGGTGTTTTTGGTACTCGTACTCTGTTTTTAGGTCTCGCGAGCCAAAGGCTCGAAGAGACATTTTATATGTGGGATTTTCAAAGTGCTACCCACAGTTTTTTGGCTGGCCTAAACCTTGAGTGCACGATCATCACATGCACGTGCACAGCTGCTCCTCTGCTCATTGCATTCCCCCCTCCCTTCTCACCCAGCCCTTTGATGCTCTGCTCGATTACTTTCACTTTCGCCGCTTTGACCCTTGCATTCCCCCCTCCCTTCTCACCCAGCCCTTTGATGCTCTGCTCGCATCTCCCTCCTCCCTGGGCGTGAAGGGAGACAGAGCCATCCTGCTTGATTAATGGCTTTTTTTTTTTACTGCTTCAACAGAACCAGCAGGCCACTAGTCACCCACTTCAGCTCTGTCAGTGCCCCACGGACTTTCGGTTTATGCTGCTGAAAGAGCATACAGTGAAAAGACTATGTGCCAGCTGATACGTTAAGAGCGTCTCACTCTGGGGCTCTGTTCAGTAATGATGCAGCTTTAAATTAATGTCTGCCTCAATGAGTACTTAATAATGATGAAATACAAAAGGGGGATGGGAGCACACTGCTACCTCCCAGCACAGTTCGCCCCTTTGCATCCTGGTACATGCAGTTCAATTTAAATGCTTACTTGAAATTTTGCAGAGTTTCTCACCAAAGTTGGTGCAGGTTAGTGCTGCTAATCTCTAGACACATGTGTTTCTGGATGTCATCCTTCTTCGGTAGAGATAAAACGAAATTCTTCTGGGGTTTGCGGAGAAAGCTGCCACAATCCTCTCAGGTCTCTGTACCTCTCCCTGGCGCACAGGTGCCTCCCATGAGGTCGTCAGCCCAGTGGCTCAAGGGAGCCTTTTTGAAACAGAAGGGGGATGGGAGCACACTGCTACCTCCCAGCACAGTTCGCCCCTTTGCATCCTGGTACATGCAGTTCAATTTAAATGCTTACTTGAAATTTTGCAGAGTGTCTCACCAAAGTTGGTGCAGGTTAGTGCTGTTAATCTCTAGACACATGTGTTTCTGGATGTCATCCTTCTTCAGTAGAGATAAAACGAAATTCTTCTGGGGTTTGCTGAGAAAGCTGCCACAATCCTCTCAGGTCTCTGTACCTCTCCCTGGCGCACAGGTGCCTCCCATGAGCTCGTCAGCCCAGTGGCTCAAGGGAGCCTTTTTGAAACAGAAGGGGGATGGGAGCACACTGCTACCTCCCAGCACAGTTCGCCCCTTTGCATCCTGGTACATGCAGTTCAATTTAAATGCTTACTTGAAATTTTGCAGAGTGTCTCACCAAAGTTGGTGCAGGTTAGTGCTGTTAATCTCTAGACACATGTGTTTCTGGATGTCATCCTTCTTCAGTAGAGATAAAACGAAATTCTTCTGGGGTTTGCTGAGAAAGCTGCCACAATCCTCTCAGGTCTCTGTACCTCTCCCTGGCGCACAGGTGCCTCCCATGAGCTCGTCAGCCCAGTGGCTCAAGGGAGCCTTTTTGAAACAGAACTGTGCTGGGAGGTAGCAGTGTGCTCCCATCCCCCTTCTGTTTCAAAAAGGCTCCCTTGAGCCACTGGGCTGACGAGCTCATGGGAGGCACCTGTGCGCCAGGGAGAGGTACAGAGACCTGAGAGGATTGTGGCAGCTTTCTCAGCAAACCCCAGAAGAATTTCGTTTTATCTCTACTGAAGAAGGATGAAATCCAGAAACACATGTGTCTAGAGATTAACAGCACTAACCTGCACCAACTTTGGTGAGACACTGCAAAATTTAAAGTAAGCATTTAAATTGAACTGCATGTACCAGGATGCAAAGGGGCGAACTGTGCTGGGAGGTAGCAGTGTGCTCCCATCCCCCTTCTGTTTCAATGATGAAATACAAGTCAGATAAAAAAACTTCCGCATTTCGGTAGCAACATTATCTAAGAACACAGAAGATCGTATGGCCTGTGGAACAAAGAGTTGTTTTTGTGCGACTTCCTTGTTTAACGCACATAGTCATGGGCTCTCAATCACATGCATGATCAAACAGGGACATGCAGCTGAAATGTGATAAAAAGTTCCACACAAATTTCACAAAAGAAAACCACAAGGCTTGCGTGCAGATCAAAGACAGTTTATATGCAGCCAAAAAGGATAGTGCTGATCTCAGGGCATACGGTTATTTGGCCTGTGTGTGCTATACAAGGTCCTATCACCCCATGTCGCTGGGCTGAAGGCAACTCAAGATGCTGAAGTGCCACCACGAAGCCTGAACGTCAGTAAAAAGTGTATGCCTGTCAGAGTCATGATCCCATGTGCCTCATATGAATGTGACCACGGTAATCTTCTCAAAACAAGATTTAGTCGTACTTCGTATTAAGCTGTGTGTGTCAGTACAAGTACTCACCATGCGGCCTCGCTGGACATTAATCAATATAAAAATATGCAGAAGTTGTATGTCCATTTCTACACAAGCTTTCACAGCGCTCAGTTCCCAGGCACGCACATGCCAGTCCAAGGGCATACTCATGGGTTTGTCACCATTAATGTGAGATCCTGTTATACAGTCACTGAATTAGTATGTGCTCGTACCAGATTCTGCCAAGGAGTCTCTAAAGGCATGATGCACTGACACTGCAGGGTTGAAAGTCTTCACATGTTTGGGAAACTGTGTAACTCTCACCTGGTTTGACTATCTGTACGTCATGTTTTTTGCCTATATTCGAAAGTAGACTAACAGGCACTACTAGCAAACAAGTACTCAAAACTTACCACCCCTTCTGCTATGGCGATTTATAGATCAACGCAAACTACCTTTTTTACCCAAACCTTTGTTAGGTTACCAGTCCTATCACGGAAAATCTGGTTGGTTCCCTATTGGGGGGGGGTTTCTTGCTTTACATCAGCATGGGGCTGTACAAAAACTGTGATCCCACTGCAAGTATCTTAATTCTTGTTTGTGTGTGCAGAGTCTAAATGTTCCAGTTCCTAAGCCGTTCCTCGGCCAGGTACACTTGCATCCTTCAATCACCAGCACTAAGCGGGCATTAAAGAATCGCCACACGCATGGCAGGCACCCCAAATGTCTATGGTCACAAAGCAATATGTGCTGGCCCCGTGGCACTCTATGTAGAAACGGTTGATCACCAACAAGGCAGAAGCCCGTAAATTCTGCTCAGAAGCTTCGGATTCCATACTCTTGTGATCAATAGATTTCTTTATTTAACCACCCACGTTGCGGTTAGTTTAAAAAAAAAAATCTTTACTATGCTGTTCTTCCAAATTTCCATGAGCACATGAGGCAGTGTGCTTTTCTTATTTACTGCACACACCCACTTGTATAAACCCTCTGCCTTCACAGTCCTTTGTTGTTCTCCCCACCCCCTTCTGCTGCTCCCCACTCACCATTCCGTTGATTAAAGGGGGAAAAAAATGCCCTGGATTGATGGATCCTAAAGAAAGTTGGTGATGTCAATGCTAACACTGCACTGTTGGAGGGAGGACCACCGGGGAGTCAGGGGGCCCACTCCGGGGCACCTTCCTACCGCAAAGTTATAGCCGAGCGCCGCTGAGAAGCCTCCTAGGAGAGGTCTTTCTCCTATGATCGTGCTAGGCCCAGTAACACCACCACACAGGACTCCGTATCAGTTGCTTATCTAGGTACTTTATCAATAGTAGCACATTCGAAATATTTACAGGGGGATCGAGAGATCCAGAAAGAGTCTCAATGTATTTGTAGGGACAGGGTAGCGGAGCAGTCTTAGTACCAGCCTGGTACGGGGAAGCTCTGCGCCAGACCTTGCGTTAGGCCGAAGGTGGCTCCGGGGATCGGAGCGGCAGGTGCTGGTCTCAAAGCAGCTCGGACGTGGAGAGCCGCGACGGTGTCTGCAGGGCTCGGGTGGTAGTTCCGCTTGGGTCGAGCCGCGACACAGTCAGCAGGGCTCCGGTGGTAGGTCCGCTTCGGTCGAGCCGCGACGAGGTCAGCCGGGCTCTGATGGCAAGTTCAGCAAGGTCGGGCCGCGACAGCATCAGCAGGGCCCCAAAGGTTCGTGAAGGTCTTTAAGCACGGTGGAGCCGCGACGTAGTCAGCAGGGCTCAGAGCGTGGTTCCAGGATGAGCCTTTCTCCGTAGGGTCAGCCGCGATCAGATCAGCAGGGCTCTTGACTCCGGGATACAACTGCTGTCCTGTTGCAGGGTCGCCCCAGATATAGGTCTGGAGCCCTTTGATGTCCGGACCCTTGCGCCCGGGGGGGTGGAGAGGCCGGGTCGGGAGCGGCCAGATGCTCAGCAGGAGAGGCGCCAGGCCCAGGAGAGCTGTGGGGCGATCGCACCTAGGTGTGGGAGGACGGTTGGGGGTCCCATCGATACTGCCCTCCGCCGGGAGTGGGGAAGTGTTCACGTGATACCCCCTGGCCAGTTGTTGGTGCCTTGATGTCGGGGTTTGCTGGGGCCGAGGCCGGGTTGAGCGGGGTCACGTAGGCTGGTGCGCAGAGTCACGTACAATCCAAAATGGAGGAGCACCGAGGTGCAGGGGACCTCGTGCGGCTTGGCGAGGGGGAACAGGACCACGCCACGAGGCCGGCTCCAACAAGCGTCCCCCCCCAGCTGAAGGCAGGGAGAGTCACCCATCTCCTTGGGGGTTCTCCTCGCCGAGGCAGAAGAATCTGGATAGGCCGTCGGCATTGGCATGGTCGTTGCCGGGCCGGTGCTCTACGGTGAAGTCCATCCCTTGCAGCGAGATGGACCATCGCAACAATTTGGGGTTCTCGCCCCGCATCTGCATTAGCCACCGCAGGGGCCGGTGGTCAGTCTAGACTCGGAAGTGGGTGCCGAAAAGGTAGGGCCGGAGCTTTTTGAGAGCCCATACCACGGCGAAGGTCTCCCGCTCGATGGTGCTCCACCTCTGTTCTCGGGGCAGCAGTCGGCGGCTGATGAAGGCCACAGGTTTGTCGAGGCCCTCGGTGTCCATCTGGGAGAGGACCGCCCCAACCCCGTACTCCGAGGCATCTGTCTGAACCACGAATTCCTTGCCGTAGTCAGGGGCCTGTAGTACAGGGGCAGCGCACATTGCCGCCTTGAGGGTTTCAAAAGCGGTCTGACAGCGGGGTGTCCAGTGCACCGTCTTGGGCTGCTTTTTGGAAGTGAGCTCCGTGAGGGGGCCCACAATACTGCCATAGTCTTTGATAAATCGCCGGTAGTAGCCTGTGAGGCCTAAGAAGGTCCGGACAGCTGTTTGGGTGGCGGGGGGCTCCCACGCCTGGATGGCATCGACCTTCAACTGGAGGGGCGCCACCTGGCCACTCCCCACCTGATGGCCCAGATAGGTCACTGATCCTTGACCGATCTGGCACTTGCTGGCCTTAATCGTGAGCCCGGCCCTTTTGAGAGCGGCCAGGACTTCTCTGAGGTGTCCTAGGTGCGCGGCCCAGTGGTTGCTGAAGACTGCAATGTCGTCTAAGTAGGCCGCGCTGAAGGCTTCTAGTCCGGCCAGGACCTTGTTCACCAGTCTCTGGAAGGTCGCTGGGGCATTCTTCATACGGAAGGGCATCCCCCGAAAGTGGTAGTGCCCATTGGGGGGTAGAGAATGCGGATTGTTCCTGGGCGCCGGGGGTGAGCCCGATCTGCCAGTACCCAGCGGTGAGATCAAAAGTGCTTAGGTAGCGGGCGGCCCCTAAGCGGTCGATCAGCTCGTCTGCCCGTGGCAGGGGGTGGGCATCGGTCTTGGTGACTGTGTTTAGGCCCCTGTAGTCCACACAAAATCTGAGTTCCGGGGGGGTGCCGGGGGCGGTGGCCTTCGGCACCAAGACCACAGGGCTGGCCCACGGGCTGTCGGATGGCTCGATGACTCCGAGGGCGAGCATCTTGGAGACCTCCGTTTGTATGCAGGCTTGGACCCGGTCGGGCACTCTGTAGGTGTGGTGTCGCACAGGGGGGCTGTCCCTGGTATCCACGTCGTGGACGCACCAGGGGGTCAACCCGGGCGTGAGAGAGAAGAGGGCAGCGAAGGGTTGCAGCAGCTGCCGGCAGTCATGGCGCTGTTCTGGGGTCAGGGTGGTGGAGAGTTTGACGCCCTCCATGGAGCCGCCTTGGTCCGAGGACCCCAGGGGGTCGGGTAGGGGCTCGGAGTCGCTTTCGCCCCCATCGTCGGTAGCCAGCAGCAGGCTTAGTTCGGTTCGGGCAAAGTGGGGCTTGAGCCGGTTGGCGTGTAGGACCCGGAGGGGGTTCCTTGGGGACTCCATGTCGACCAAGTAGGTGATGGGGCTCTTCTTCTCAACCACCTTGAAGGGCCCGGTCCATTTGTCCTGAAGGGCGCAGGGGTCCACGGGCGACATGACCCAGACTTGCTGGCCCGGCTCGAACTCGATGGTCGAGGCATTTTCGTCATACCAGCGTTTCATGTCTTCTTGGCTGGCTTCGAGGTTGGCTTTTGCCAGGGCCCGGAACTTCTGAGTCTGGTTCCGCAGGGTCAAGAGGTACCTGTAGACGTCGGGGGGGGGCATCTTGGACGCTCGCCTCCCAGCCCTCTTTGACCAGGCTGAGGGGCCCTCGGACGGGGTACCCATACAACAGTTCGAAGGGGCTGAAGCCCAGGGATTTCTGTGGAACCTCTCGATAGGCGAACAGGAGGCATGGCAGCAGGACGTCCCATCTCCTCCTCAGGGGTTCTTCCAGGCCCTTGATCATTCCTTTCAAGGTTCTGTTGAACCGCTCGACCAGTCCGTTCCCCTGGGGGTGGTAAGGGGTGGTGAACTTGTAGGTGACCCCACATTGTTGCCAGAGGGATCTCATGTATTTCGAGATGAAGTTCGTACCCCTGTCGCTCACCACTTCTCGGGGGAACCCCACCCTGGAGAAGATGCCCATCAGGGCCCGGCCCACCACTGGAGCTGTCACAGTTCGGAGGGGGATGGCCTCTGGGTATCGGGTGGCGTGGTCGACCAGTACCAGGATGAAGCGGTGGCCCAGGGCGGTTCGGGGGTCGAGGGGCCCCACGATGTCGATCCCTACCCGTTCGAACGGGGTGTGGACGGCTGGAAATGGTTGGAGGGGGGCCTTGACTCGACCTCCAGTCTTCCCGCTGGCTTGGCAGGTCTGGCAGGACCGGCAGTGGTGGTCCACGTCTCTCCGCATTCGGGGCCAATAAAAATGGGTCACCAAGCGGCTGTAGGTCTTGTCTCACCCGAGGTGTCCGGCGAGGGGCACGTCATGCGCCAGGTTCAGGAGGAACTCTCGGAATCGGAGGGGAACCACCAACACACGGCCGGCTCCTAGTTCGGCGACTTTCTAATCGCTATATAACAAGTCATTGTCCCAATAGATCCAGTGGGTTCCCGTGGGGTCCCCCGTGGCCTGGGCGGCCGCTTGCTGTCGGGCCCCCTCGAGGGACGGGCAGGCCTTCTGTTCTTGTTGGAACTGTTGGTGGGGCCCCCGTCGTGGCGCCACTGGGCCAGCTCGGGGATCTCGCTGAGGGAGGCGGCCTCGTCGGGGGAAATTTCGGATGGCCCGGCCTCATCGTCAGGCTCCTCCGTGCCGGAGGTGGGTGGCAGTTCTGGACCCGCAGGCTCGACGGGGGCCGCTGCAGCGGCTGGTTGGGCGGTCATGGACCGGGTGGTGGCGCAGGCCCATTTGGGCAGCCCTAGCATCCCCAGATGCTCTCGGCGCTCCACCTGGGCCCAGGGGGAGCTCTCCAGGTCGTTCCCCAGGAGGCAGTCCACTGGAGCGTCGTCGCAGACAGTTACTTTCAGGGTGCCTGACACTCCTCCCCACTCGAAGGGGATCCGGGCCATCCGGCACATGCTTTCGGTGTTGTCCGCGGTCCGGACAGGGCATAGGACATGCGGCAGGATCTGTTCGGGGGTCACCAGGTGGCAGCGGACAGCGGTCACACTGGCCCCAGTGTCACGGAGGGCTTCGGCCCGTTGCCCATTGATGGTGACCCACTGCTGGTACTTCTGGGTGTTGCTCGGGATGGGGGCTCGGGGCACCATTTCTCGGGTGCCCAGGCATACGAGTGACATGGCAGCCGATTCCCACTCGGGGGACCCGACGTCGCGGTTTTCCTCCTCTTCTTCTCCTTCCCCCAGGGCTGCGGCGGCTATTTGTCGGGGAGGGGGCCCAGCGGTCCCGTTTCGTCGGTTCACGGGGCAGGCCGGGTCGCTCGCATAGTGGCCTGTCTGTTGGCAGCCGAAGCAGGTCACTGTTGGTCGGGGTCCAGGCCTGGCGATGGGGGTCCCCCTACGGACCAGGGTCGGGGACGTGTGGTTGGCGGCTTGGCCTCGTGGCGGGCTTCGGGGCGGCCCGGCCGGGAATTCTCGACTGCGGTGGGACCCTCCTCCTCCGCCCCGCTGGCGAGGAGGTCCCGTGGTACTCCGTTGGTAGTCCCCCACGGCGTTCCGGGGGACCCGGGTGTTGACCCATCGGTCGGCGAGCTTCCGGGGCTCGGTCAGTTTGCTGTCAAGGAGGTGTTGCCTTAGTTCGACAAAGCAGTTGTTGGCGAGGTGCTCCCAGACAATGAGGTCGAACAGTTCGTTGTACGAGGTGACCTTGCTCCCTCTTATCCACCCTTCAAAGGCTCTGCTGAAAAAGTCCACGTATTCGACCCATGTGGTACCGGGGAGCTTCTTGCAGTCCCGGAAGCGCTGCCGGTACATCTCGGCTGATAGTCCGTAGCGGGTGAGTAGGGCCTCTTTCATGTGGTCGTACGAGGTCATCACCGCATCAGGGAGTTGCAGCAGGGTATCCCGGCCCTCGCTGAGGAACCTCCCCCATAGGCCGGCACCCCAATCCTTCCGGGGTACCCGATGGGAGGTCATGGCTACCTCGTATGCTCTGAACCATTGCTGGATGTCGTCGTTTTTATAGTACTCCTTGACGACATCCTTGGGGATATGAACCTTTGGCTCGGTCAGTGGCAGAGCGTCCCGGGATCCGGGGGTGCTGGTCTCCCCCGTTTTGGATTTCAGTTCGAGTTCCTTGAGGCCCCTCTCGTGCTCGAGGGTTAGCCGTTTCTCTTCTAGATGCCGTTTCTTTTCTTCGATTTCCTCCTGCAGCCGTAGTTGCTCCAAGGCCAACTTTTTCTCCGCCAGCAGGAGTTCACCGTCCAGCCGGAGTCGTGCGAGTTCCAATTCGTGTGTCCGGACCCTCTCCCGTTCTCGCATTTCTTCGTGGGATAGGCCGGCTTCCGGGATGCTTCGTCCCCCATCTGCCGGGGTCATGGTCGGCGGCAGGTTTTCGTCCCGGGCCGAGGTCCCTTCGCCTTGGGGTGGAGTGGCCTCGGATTCTGCCCAGGCTTTCAGGGCTTTCTGCATTTCTTCCTTGGTGCCCAATCCTGTGGTTGGGATCCCTTTGTCCTTGCAGAATTGTTTCAATTCTTTGTGGGTGTATTCTTCCAACCTTTCTTGCTGGAAGGTTGCGGCCACGGTTGTTTCTTGGCTGCTCATGGTTCTCTTTCTTTTTCCGTCTGGTTAGGCAGCGGGTGCGTTACTTGCCTGTACGATTGCGTCTGGCTCGGATCCCGTCGCTGGCCACCAAATGTTGGAGGGAGGACCACCGGGGAGTCAGGGGGCCCACTCCGGGGCACCTTCCTACCGCAAAGTTATAGCCGAGCGCCGCTGAGAAGCCTCCTAGGAGAGGTCTTTCTCCTATGATCGTACTAGACCCAGTAACACCACCACACAGGACTCCGTATCAGTTGCTTATCTAGGTACTTTATCAATAGTAGCACATTCGAAATATTTACAGGGGGATCGAGAGATCCAGAAAGAGTCTCAAAGTCTTTGTAGGGACAGGGTAGCGGGACAGTCTTAGTACCAGCCTGGTACAGGGAAGCTCTGCGCCAGACCTTGCGTTAGGCCGAAGTTGGCTCCGGGGATCGGAGCGGCAGGTGCTGGTCTCAAAGCAGCTCGGACGTGGAGAGCCGCGACGGTGTCTGCAGGGCTCGGGTGGTAGTTCCGCTTGGGTCGAGCCGCGACACAGTCAGCAGGGCTCCGGGGGTAGGTCCGCTTCGGTCGAGCCGCGACGAGGTCAGCCGGGTTCTGATGGCAAGTTCAACAAGGTCGGGCCGCGACAGCGTCAGCAGGGCCCCAAAGGTTCGTGAAGGTCTTTAAGCACGGTGGAGCCACGACGTAGTCAGCAGGGCTCAGAGCGTGGTTCCAGGATGAGCCTTTCTCCGTAGGGTCAGCCGCGATCCGATCAGCAGGGCTCTTGACTCCGGGATACAACTGCTGTCCTGTTGCAGGGTCGCCCCAGATATAGGTCTGGAGCCCTTTGATGTCCGGACCCTTGCGCCCGGGGGGGCGGAGAGGCCGGGTCGGGAGCGGCCAGATGCTCAGCAGGAGAGGCGCCAGGCCCAGGAGAGCTGTGGGGCGATCGCACCTAGGTGTGGGAGGACGGTTGGGGGTCCCATCGATACTGCCCTCCGCCGGGAGTGGGGAAGTGTTCACGTGGTACTCCCTGGCCAGTTGTTGGTGCCTTGATGTCGGGGCTTGCTGGGGCCGAGGCCGGGTTGAGCGGGGTCACGTAGGCTGGTGCGCAGAGTCACGTACAATCCAAAATGGAGGAGCACCGAGGTGCAGGGGACCTCGTGCGGCTTGGCGAGGGGGAACAGGACCACGCCACGAGGCCGGCTCCAACATGCACGTTTTTTTTTATTTTAATTTTCCAGTGTTCTAGTAAAGTGAGTACACAGTCCTGGCTCTGCTCTGTAACCTGCACTTTGACATAAGCAGCTCCGACTGGAAGACATGCAGTGTAATGTATACTGCATATATTGTGATTAAAAATTAATTTATATAATCTATTCACATTAAGTGGCGATTAATGGTTACTTTAGTTACTCTTTTCCCTTGCTCCGTGCCATAAGCAGTGACTTCAAAAAAAGACCACTTATGCCATAGGTTGACTCACTCACACTGACTCACTCTCTCTCTCATGACTCACTCTCACTGACTCACTATCACTAATTGACTCACTCACTGAGTCACTCTCTCACTAATTGACTCACTCTCTCACTAATTGCCACACTCTCACAGACTCACTCTCACAGACTCACTCTCACTCACTCACTCACTCATTGAATCACTCTCACTGGCTCACTCTCACTGGCTCACTCTCACTGGCTCACTCTCACTGGCTCACTCTCACTGGCTCACTCTCACTGACTCACTAATTGACTCACTCTCACTGACTCACTCTCACTGACTCACTCTCACTGACTCACTCACTAATTGACTCACTCTCAATGACTCACTAATTGACTCACTCTCACTGACTCACTCTCTCTCACTAATTGACTCACTCTCACTGGCTCACTTGCTCACAAATTGACTCACTCTCACTGAGTCACTCTCTCACTAATTGACTCACTCTCACTGACTCACTCTCTCTCATGACTCACTCTCACTGACTCAATCTCACTAATTAACTCGCTCTCACTGACTCACTCACTAATTGACTCACTCTCAATGACTCACTAATTGACTCACTCTCACTGGCTCACTCTCACTGACTTACTCTCACGGACTCACTAATTGACTCACTCACTGAGACACTCTCTCACTAATTGACTCACTCTCTCACTAATTGACTCACTCTCACTAATTGACTCACTCTCTCACTAATTGACTCACTCTCTCACTAATTGACTCACTCTCACTGGCTCACTCTCACTGACTTACTCTCACGGACTCACTAATTGACTCACTCTCACTGACACATTCACTAATTGACTCACTCTCAATGACACTAATTGACTCACTCTCACTGACACACTCTCACTAATTGACTCACTCTCACTGACTCACTCTCACTAATTGACTCACTCACTAATTGACTCACACTCACTGACTCACTCTCTCTCTCTCACTAATTGACTCACTCTCACTGGCTCACTAATTTACTCACTCTCACTGAGTAACTCTCTCACTAATTGACTCACTCTCACTGACTCACTCTCTCTCTCATAACTCACTCTCACTGACTCACTCTCACTAATTTACTCACTCTCACTGACTCACTCGCTGATTGACTCACTCACTGAGTCACTCTCGCACTAATTGACTCACTCACACTGACTCACTCTCTCTCTCATGACTCACTCTCACTGACTCACTATCACTAATTGACTCACTCTCACTGACTCACTCACTAATTGACTCACTCACTGAGTCACTCTCTCACTAATTGACTCACTCTCTCACTAATTTCCACACTCTCACAGACTCACTCTCACAGACTCACTCTCACTCACTCATTGCCTCACTCTCACTGGCTCACTCTCACTGGCTTACTCTCCCTGACTCACTAATTGACTCACTCTCACTGGCTCACTCTCACTAATTGACTCAGTCTCACTGACTCACTCACTAATTGACTCACTCTCAATGACTCACTAATTGACTCACTGTCACTGAGTCACTCTCTCTCTTATGACTCACTCTCACTGACTCACTCTCACAAATTGACTTAGTCTCACTGACTCACTCACTAATTGACACACTGTCAATGACTCACTAATTGACTCACTGTCACTGAGTCACTCTCTCTCTTATGACTCACTCTCACTGACTCACTCTCACTAATTGACTCACTCTCACAGACTCACTTACTAATTGACTCACTCGCAATGACTCACTAATTGACTCACTCTCACTGAGTCACTCTCTCTCACTAATTGACTCACTCTCACTGGCTCACTTGCTCACTAATTAACTCACTCTCACTGAGTCACTCTCTCACTAATTGACTCACTCTCACTGGCTCACTCTCACTGGCTTACACTCACTGACTCACTAATTGGCTCACTCTCACTGACTCACTCTCACTCACTCATTGACTCACTCTCACTGGCTCACCATACCACAGGAATGTTCCACAGGCAAATATAAACTTTCTTTACAGTATCCTTGTTGCATCCTTTTGTAGTGTGATCGAAGTATACTACAGTTACACATATAAAGGAATCAAGGCCGAAAGCAAGTACATTAAAATGAAGTAAATATTGCCTAGTTGACACTAGAGATATGGGAAATAGTAACTGTGGTTAATTTATATAATCTATTCACATTAAGTGGCGATTAATGGTTACTTTAGTTACTCTTTTCCCTTGCTCCGTGCCATAAGCAGTGACTTGAAAAAAAGACCACTTATGCCATAGGTTGACTCACTCACACTGACTCACTCTCTCATGACTCACTATCACTGACTCACTATCACTAATTGACTCACTCTCACTGACTCACTCACTAATTGACTCACTCACTGAGTCACTCTCTCACTAATTGACTCACTCTCTCACTAATTGCCACACTCTCACTGACTCACTCTCACAGACTCACTCTCACTCACTCACTCACTCATTGAATCACTCTCACTGACTCACTCTCTCACTAATTGACTCACTCTCACTGGCTCACTCTCACTGACTTACTCTCACGGACTCACTAATTGACTCACTCTCACTGACACACTCTCACTAATTGACTCCCTGTTGGACCCGGCCTCGTGGCGTGGTCCGGACTTCCCTGGGGTTGGGCCCGTTCCCTGCGTTGGCCTCCACGGGCCACCCGTTCGAGCCGCACGAGGTCGCATACACCTCGGGGCTCCACCATTTTGTTGCCTGCCACGTGACCCTGCACACCAGTCCACCTGACTCCGCTCAACCCGGCCTCGGCCCCAGCGAGGCCCAGACATTGAGGCACCAAGAACTGGCCAGGGGGTATCACGTGAACACCTCATCGCCCTGGCGGAGGGCGGTATCGATGGGACTCCCAACCGTCCCCACACACCGAGGTGCGATCGGCCTCCATCTCTCCTGGGCCCGGCGCCTCTCCTGCTGGGCGTCTGGCCGCTCCCACCCCGGCCTCTCCGCCCCTCCGGGCGCAAGGGTCCGGACTTCAAAGGGCTCCAGGCCTATATCTGGGGCGACCCCGCAACAGACCGGCAGTTGTATCCCGGAGTCGAGAGCCCTGCTGATTGAATCGCGGCCGACCCTACGGAGAAGAACTCTTGCTTGGAACCACCACGAGCCCTGCAGACTGCGTCGCGGCTCCTTCTTGCTGAAACCTTGAAGCCCCCCGGAACATCGGGGCCCTGCTGACGCTGTCGCGGCCCAACCTCGCTGAAACCTCCCTCGGAGCCCTGCTGACGACGTCGCGGCTCGAGCTGAGCAGAAACCATCTTGAGAGCCCCGCTGACCTGGTCGCGGCTCTCCACGAACTGAACGCCAGAGCCCTGCTGACGCCGTCGCGGCTCGACCCCTCCGAGTTCCGGAGGCCCTCCAGCTTGAGGATAAGAACTGGGCCCCAGGTACCCTCGTACCAAGCTCCTGCCAAAGACTGTCCCGCTACCCCTTCCCTTCTAAAGAGACACTGAGACTTTTGTGGATCCCTTGATCCCTTTTCGTGTAAATATTGATCCCGTAACCTTTAAGTGCTGATAAAGAATTGCTCATCTTGAGACAACCTCCTTGAGTCCTGTGTGGTGGTGTTACTGTGCTAGTACATAATAGGAGAAGGATCTCTCAGGAGGCTTCTCTGCAGCGCTCGGCTACTTCGTACAGTGTGGGGGCCCCCCCCTGAGTGGTCTCGCCGACTTCTCGGGGTCCGCCTTCCAACACTCACTCTCACTGACACACTCACTAATTGACTCACTCTCAATGACTCACTAATTGCCTCACTCTCACTGACACACTCTCACCAATTGACTCACTCTCACTGACTCACTCTCACTAATTGACTCACTCACTAATTGACTCACTCACTTAGTCACTCTCTCACTAATTGACTCACTCTCTCACTAATTGCCACACTCTCACTAATTGCCACACTCTCACTAATTGCCACACTCTCACTAATTGCCACACTCTCACTAATTGCCACACTCTCACAGACTCACTCTCACAGACTCACTCTCACAGACTCACTCTCACAGACTCACTCACTCATTGACTCACTCTCACTGGCTCACTCTCACTGGCTCACTCTCACTGACTCACTCTCACTGACTTACTCTCACTGACTCACTAATTGACTCACTCACTGACTCACTCACTAATTGACTCACTCTCAATGACTCACTAATAGACCCACTCTCACTGACTCACTCTGCCTCTCATGACTCACTCTCACTGACTCACTCTCACTAATTGACTCACTCTCACAGACTCACTTACTAATTGACTAACTCTCAATGACTCACTAATTGTCTCACTGACTCACTCTCTCTCTCTCACTAATTGACTCACTCTCACTGGCTCACTCTCTCTCTCATGACTCACTCTCACTGACTCAATCTAACTAATTAACTCGCTCTCACTGACTCACTCACTAATTGACTCACTCTCAATGACTCACAAATTGACTCACTCTCACTGACACACTCACTCTCTCACTAATTGACTCACTCTCACTGGCTCACTCTCACTGACTTACTCTCACGGACTCACTAATTGACTCACTCTCACTGACACACTCTCACTAATTGACTCACTCTCACTGACACACTCACTAAGTGACTCACTCTCAATGACTCACTAATTGACTCACTCTCACTGACTCACTCTCTCTCATGACTCACTCTCACTGACTCACTATCACTAATTGACTCACTCTCACTGACTCACTCACTAATTGACTCACTCACTGAGTCACTCTCTCACTAATTGACTCACTCTCTCACTAATTGCCACTCTCACTGACTCACTCTCGCAGACTCACTCTCACAGACTCACTAATTGACTCACTCTCAATGACTCACTAATTGACTCACTCTCACTGACTCTCTCTCTCTCTCTCTCACATTGACTCACTCTCACTGACACACTCACTAATTGACTCATTCTCAATGACTCACTAATTGACTCACTCACTGACTCACTCTCTCTCTCATGACTCACTCTCACTGACTCAATCTCACTAATTGACTCGCTCTCACTGACTCACTCACTAATTGACTCACTCTCAATGACTCACTCTCACTGACTCACTCTCTCTCTCATGACTCACTCTCACTGACTCGCTCTCACTAATTGACTCACTCTCACTGACTCACACTAATTGACTCACTCTCAATGACTCACTAATTGACTCACTCTCAATGACTCACTAATTGACTCACTCTCACTAATTGACTCACTCTCACTGGCTCACTAATTTACTCACTCACTGAGTCACTCTCTCACTAATTGGCTCACTCTCACTGGCTCACTCTCACTGGCTTACTCTCACTGACTCACTAATTGACTCACTCTCACTGGCTCACTCTCACTAATTGACTCAGTCTCACTGACTCACTCACTAATTGACTCACTCAAAATGACTCACTAATTGACTCACTGTCACTGAGTCACTCTCTCTCTTATGACTCACTCTCACTGACTCACTCTCACTAATTGACTTAGTCTCACTGACTCACTCACTAATTGACTCACTGTCAATGACTCACTAATTGACTCACTAATTGACTCACTGTCACTGAGTCACTCTCTCTCTTATGACTCACTCTCACTGACTCACTCTCACTAATTGACTCACTCTCACAGACTCACTTACTAATTGACTCACTCTCAATGACTCACTAATTGACTCACTCTCACTGAGTCACTCTCTCTCACTAATTGACTCACTCTCACTGGCTCACTTGCTCACTAATTGACTCACTCTCACTGACTCACTCTCTCTCTCATGACTCACTCTCACTGACTCGCTCTCACTAATTGACTCACTCTCACTGACTCACACTAATTGACTCACTCTCAATGACTCACTAATTGACTCACTCTCAATGACTCACTAATTGACTCACTCTCACTAATTGACTCACTCTCACTGGCTCACTAATTTACTCACTCATTGAGTCACTCTCTCACTAATTGGCTCACTCTCACTGGCTCACTCTCACTGGCTTACTCTCACTGACTCACTAATTGACTCACTCTCACTGGCTCACTCTCACTAATTGACTCAGTCTCACTAAATAACAGCTCAATAGTAACTACGGTCACCGAAGTAACAGGAGTCACTGAAGTATTATCAAAAAGGGCGAGGAAAAGATTGAGAAAAACACATAACAAGGCAGTACGGGATAAAAAAATAACTAATGGGGTTGCAAACAATAGCGGCCCATTAAACTTGAATCCCGGTCCCGCAGCCCTCTTCCCAATTTTTACACCTTCGACTGCACTTCGAGCCAATAGAAAGGTTAAGCCATGCAGTAAAGCTGGAAGTGAAGGGATAAAGGAAGAGCCTATTTTAAATGTGGGGTCTAAAACCCAGACACTGTCAATCCGAGAGAACCAGGTAGGGCGAGATAAGCATATGCATGATTCACACTCTTATCAGGGTTCTCAAAACCTTTTCCAGAATGAGATCATCCCAGTTCAAGAATTAATAGGGTCTAACAATAATATACATACCTATCCAAAAGAAATAGAGTCCGTTTGGTCTAGAGATGAAGGAGTAGTCTCAAAAGGTGAGAAACATATGGCCATTGAAACAATTATAAACCTTTCCCTTACGGACCAGACTAGTCCGAGAATACAGCCATGTGTATATGACCAAAAGTTACCTTATGGAAAATTAATAAATCCTCATCCTTCGCATCCCAACAAGAATGAACAGGTTGAGGGTTCCAGTACTCTGGTTCAATCTAAGCCAGGGCAGCCTGATCGTTTAAATCGATCGGATAATCCCCTGTTGGTGACTGTTGGGAATATGGATCAATCGGATTCAAGGTTAAGGAGCAATACTGATCGATCCGGTCCAGGGTTTAGGAGGGATATTGAATCCCCCAAATTACAGGATAGTTCCCTATTGGTGTCTGCTGGGAATATGGGTAGATCGGATTCAGGGCTTAGGAGTAATATTGAATCACCCAAACTGCAAGCTGAAAATCGAAAAGTGGTGTTCTGCCCTCTATATTCGACTCGCGGTTCACATGATATTCTGAATAGAGGGAATATTCTGAAATTACTAAAAGCAACTTCTGATCTTAAGGATGTTGCAACCGAAGACCTGGATTCTGTAGAGTTTAAGATAGATGGTGGTAATAGGGAGATAACCGTCACGACTTGGCTAAAGGATGATATTGTAAAGAAAATATTAGCGAATTCTAAAAACTTTGAATGTTGGGGGATTAAAGTATGGAGACTACACGGTCTGCAATACCCGACCCCACTAATACCCATAGTGAAAAAGGAGGCCCCAAAACAAACTGCTGTTAACCAATTTAGAGTATTGAAAGGAGCTTCAGGTCCATCTTCAGCCCTAAATAGGCTAGGTGGCATTAAAATTAAAAGCTGTCAGCCAGGGTCACGTGTGTGTGAGGAATCAAAAGGGGTTCATGCGGCAGCTGATGACTGGAGTTGGCTTCCGGCTATTCTATCTGGAAAAAATTCAGCAAAGACTGATTGATGTTGGGGTACTTCATTCAATGCACCAACATCAGTCAGAATTTGTCGGGGTTCTTCATTCAATGCTCCAACAGCAGTCAGAATTTGCTCTTGGAACACAAACGGATTTAATACTCTTGTAGAAGATGTAAATGTTGTAAGTTTTTTAAATTTGTTTGATATGTTACTTCTGCAAGAAACGTGGAATTTGGCCAGCACACCGCTGATCGGCTATTACGAATATTTGAATGTAGCGTGTAGGGAAGCTGCTTATGGTCGACCAAGTGGGGGACTTTCAATATATGTTTCTTTAAATCTTAATGTTGAACACTATGAAATAGATCTTCAAGTTAAATGGATTCAATGTGTTAAATTAATAGCCAGTCAATCGTTGATCATTTTAAATGTTTATTTAAGTTCGAAAAAAAAGGTGCGATCACTTCAACTTATTGAGTTATGGGAGATGGTGAATGTGCTATATTATGATCATAGGGATGCCCAGATGATCATCTCGGGAGATTTTAATACTCACCTTTTATTGTATAAAAACCGGGAAACCCTCTCAGATCTTCTATCCCAATGGTCTAATTGTGAATTTATTAAATACAATTTAACGATGTTGTATGATAGGGAGCATCTTCCAACATTCAATAAAGCCGACTGTCTTTCCATAATTGACTATACGATATTGTCAGATAAACTCGCAGATCAAGTTCAAAGCTATGAGGTTGTGCCAAGGATTGAGAGCGACCACAATCCGCAAGTTTTTACGATCAATTTACCCTTCGAGTATTTACCAGAGACTAAAATATTAAGATCGGCCCCGGTCACTCTTAATTTAAAAAGGTTAATATGGAATGAGAAAACAGAGAAAGATATTATTGACTTTCTCTCTCTTCTAATCCTAAATGCACGGGTCGAATACTCTGATGGAATCTCGATGATTGCCCTTTGGCCAACCTTATGTGAATCTCTATTGAATAAATTCCCCAATAGGGGACGACCTGGGGGTGGAATTTTGAATCCTAGGAACCCGGGTTGGTTTTCCCATCGTTTATTATATCTGAAACGATCTCTTAATAAATCAATAAGATCGGTATATAGAAAAGCTAAGGGATCTTGTTACTTCATAACATCGCTTAAAATCAGAAATTTAAAGAGGGGTTACAAGAATGAAATCTGGAGGGCTAAACGATTGTATTATGAAGAGTCATGGGCTAAACTCCATTACGCATGTAAATCTAAGGACCTGAGAATGTTTTGGAGCATAATTAATAATTTAGAAAATGGAAATTTTAGAAATACAAGTGCCAATATAGATGAATTAAGCTGGATACATTTTTTTAATAATAAATTAACTTCCCGAAGCCAACTGATAAAGGAGTTTGAATGTCTTGATTATAAAGGTAAATTGGAGCCAGTTGAAGGGTGTGACCCTTTTGGTGTAAGGGACACACCAGGCTCTACGAATATTAAGTTATGGTCGGTAGATAAAGTTAAAAAGGTTTTACTTAAAATTAGATCAAATGGAGCCCCTGGACCTAATGGAATGCCGAACGCTATTTTTAAAGTCAAAATTGAGTATTGGCCAGAGTTATTAACGGTCCTCTTCAATGAAATTCGTAAGACAGGCTGTATTCCGGATTCATGGAGGGGAAGTATAATACAGCCGATCTACAAAAGTGGGCCCCAGGAGAATCCTGCAAACTATCGTTTAATTACCCTCACAGACGTAGATGCTAAAATATTCGCAAGTTGTCTGTTAGAGGAGTTGGAGTCTTGGGCGGAAAAAGAAGAATTGATTCCAATCTTTCAGACAGGATTTAGGAAGGGAGAATCGACTCTTACCAATTTGATTTTATTGTCTTTACTAGGAGAAAGAGCCATATGTAGGAAACAAAAATTGTACATTTGTTTTATTGACTTAAAAGCCGCGTTTGACTCTGTACCCAGAAATATTCTTTGGAAAAAGTTAATGAATTGGGGTATATCAGAAACTCTTTTAAAAATGATTAAATTATTGTACTCAAATACCTGGGTGCAGGTCAAAATCGGCAATGGTAGACATACTACCCGCCGCCTTGAGACAAATCTTGGGTTAAAACAAGGATGTGTGCTCGCTCCTTGTCTTTTTAATTTATTTATGTCTGATCTCCCAACCCATTTTAATGACGTAAATTCACATTCCCCTTCTGTAATGGGTAAAGAAATTAAATACTTACAGTATGCTGATGATACTATTTTACTTAGCCAAACTATGATAGGATTAAAAAGATTAATACATTCTTTTAATATATATGTAACCCAAAATGGATTAACAATTAATATAAAAAAAACAAAAATTATGTTATTAGGAAAAGGCAAACTTGGGGTAAAGGACTTGAGTATCAATGGTTTGTCTGTGGACTGTGTAAAAATTTATAAATATTTGGGAATTACATTTGATGATCGGCTATCATTCAGACAGCACTTCAATAACTTGGAGGCTAAAGGCTCCTCACTTGCCTTCGCATTTCGAAAGTTAAGAGATAAATTAGTATGCCCCAATTATGACCATCTACTTAAAGTTATGAAAGCAAAACTTATTCCCTCCCTGGATTATGGGTCTATTATTTTTAAGGGTAGAGACGTGAAAGTATTGGAGGCCATAGTTTCGAGGACATATAAATCAGTCTTTAGGATTCCTTGTCAGATTTCATGTGCCAATTTAAGACTGGAATTTGGCTTACGGAAACAGCTCTTAGTGCGTAAAGCATCATTTGTAAAAACACTATTGGCATTATCTCGAGCCAAGGAGGGCACGTTGGCCAATATGTGTTGGAGCGAGATTTCGACCAGTGAATACTCTAGAAGCTGGCAGGATTATTTAGCTGAGTGTCTCCTAAAATTCGAATGTCCCAAATTGGAAGACGAAACAAAGAGTAAAATGGATTATAAAAAAATAATTAATTCAACCGTCGCCTTGCTGTCAGAATTGTCGGATAAATATGAGCTGAGAAAAAAAAAACACTTTTGGTCTATTGCCAATTGTTTCGACAAAATGTTGGCCCAACCTTATTTACTTTTTCATCACCAAAAACCCTTAATTAAGAAGAAATTTATGTTATTAAGGTTTGGAATTTATCCAACCAAAGATGGAACCCCTAAATGGGAGTTCAAATGGGCATCAAATATTTGTCGGCTGTGTGGGCAGTATGACGAAACCTTGCTGCATATTGTAACACTATGCACAAAAATGATGAAGGAACGGAAAATAATTTTAAAACCTATTTTTAAAGAAATGGGACTTAGGACTTGTAGATCGGCATTAATATTTTGCCTAAGTGGTGTCAACGTCTATATTATACACCAATTTGTAAAATTTATACTTGCAGTGGAAAAGAAATTATGTAAGGTTGACACCCAAAGTATATGTTGAATTTGTTAAGGCTGTAAATGATGATGCTGCTGTTTTTAAGATGATGATGAATTATCTTTATGGCACTTTTTAATTGTTTGTTTTTATAGTACTACCTTTAGATAATGTACTAATTGTTTGTTTTAAAATACTACTTTTAGATAACTGTTCCATTTATATTGTTTATTATTTTTATAGAATGGCACATGTGCACTTTATTCTTGAAAACTGCCACGTCCTGTAAACTATTTTAAAAATGAAATAATAATGTTGAATTATCCCGAACTGGAAAAAGTTAATTGATTGTGGTCAACTTTATGCATTGTATCCTGGAATGTTCAATTAGGTAATGTGTTTGGTTTGTATTTATTTTTGTCCTCTTTTTGTAATGGTTTTAATTAATCAACAAATAAATAAATATTCATTCAAGACTCAGTCTCACTGACTCACTCACTAATTGACTCACTCAAAATGACTCACTAATTGACTCACTGTCACTGAGTCACTCTCTCTCTTATGACTCACTCTCACTGACTCACTCTCACTAATTGACTTAGTCTCACTGACTCACTCACTAATTGACTCACTGTCAATGACTCACTAATTGACTCACTAATTGACTCACTGTCACTGAGTCACTCTCTCTCTTATGACTCACTCTCACTGACTCACTCTCACTAATTGACTCACTCTCACAGACTCACTTACTAATTGACTCACTCTCAATGACTCACTAATTGACTCACTCTCACTGAGTCACTCTCTCTCACTAATTGACTCACTCTCACTGGCTCACTTGCTCACTAATTAACTCACTCTCACTGAGTCACTCTCTCACTAATTGACTCACTCTCACTGGCTCACTCTCACTGGCTTACTCTCACTGACTCACTAATTGGCTCACTCTCACTGGCTCACTCTCACTAGTTGACTCACTCTCACTAATTGACTCAGTCTCACTGACTCACTCACTAATTGACTCACTCTCAGTGACTCACTAATTGACTCACTGTCACTGAGTCACTCTCTCTCTTATGACTCACTCTCACTGACTCACTCTCACTAATTGACTTAGTCTCAGTGACTCACTCACTAATTGACTCACTGTCAATGACTCACTAATTGACTCACTAATTGACTCACTGTCACTGAGTCACCTCTCTCTTATGACTCACTCTCACTGACTCACTCTCACTAATTGACTCACTCTCACAGACTCACTTACTAATTGACTCACTCTCAATGGCTCACTAATTGATTCACTCTCACTGAGTCACTCTCTCTCACTAATTGACTCACTCTCACTGGCTCACTTGCTCACTAATTAACTCACTCTCACTGAGTCACTCTCTCACTAATTGACTCACTCTCACTGACTCACTCTCACTAATTGACTCACTCTTACTGATTGACTCACTCACTAATTGACTCACTCACTAATTGACTCACTCTCACTGACTCACTCTCTCACTCATTGACTCACTCTCACTGACTCACTCTCACTCACTCATTGACTCACTCTCACTGGCTCACCATACCACAGGAATGTTCCACAGGCAAATATAAACTTTCTTTACAGTATCCTTGTTGCATCCTTTTGTAGTGTGATCGAAGTATACTACAGTTACACATATAAAGGAATCAAAACCGAAAAAGTACATTAAAATGAAGTAAATATTGCCTACTTGACACTAGAGATATGGGAAATAGTAACTGTGGTTCAAGCATGCAGACAGCGGGCTTCTTTGCAATTACATTAGAAATGCTAAATTAACAAGTGTCAGCAGGAAACAGACCAGAGGCGCCACTAGGGCAGAAGCCACACAGAACCATCCTCCTTGATTGCTGTTTCCCCTCAGCGGAGTCCGTGCTGCATATACTTAAGGAGCCTGCGAGGTTAATAAGGTCACATTTAAAATTCTGCTTTGGCTTACAGCGCTTAATATTTCACTGCTCCCACTCGCAGGGTACCAGAAGAAACGGATATGGTGTGATACATAGAAGTAAGAGGGAACAACTGTCAAAATTGAAATTACAAAAAAAGGAGTTTTAATAAAGGCGCGTTGTTAGAAACCTGCATGCCACTGTACAACATAAACGTTACACAAATATACTAAGAAATATACAATTTTCTTTGTACAATATTTCTATAGTGGATTAAACACTTTAAAGTTTGGTGAATGGGAGCCCCACCATAAATCAGTGTGACTCTGGCCACACCTAACACATGGCTACCCTGCCTTGTCTAACATATAGGAAAACAACTACAAAAAATGCTTTCATTTATTCCAAATTATAAACACTTAATTCTGATAACAGAAATCTACACATTTTTTTCATACGGTACCATACGAAAATGCACCTCCTTATAAACCTTCCGTTTTCCTTCTACCTAAATGGAATTCTCTTTTCACTGCTCCTATGGGACAGCACAGCAACTTCTCAAGGAAATAGCAATCTTAAGTGCCAGGCCACATGTCTTTTATTATGCTGCCACAGTCTAAACAATTGGAACTTTTGACACCACGCCAGACTTCTTGGGGCAGGGAGGAACTGATAACAGTCAACAGTTGTACACTGGCTCAGTTACTGCTCACACATTAAGCCACGGGTCATGACAAAGGAACATGCAGCTTTGTTATACCCTACATCCTTATATCCCAACTTTTAAGTGTGCTGCCTCAGTCTCTAACAGAAGTACATTTAAGAAACAATTGCAACATTTCACACCACGCCACACTGCTTGGCACATCTTTCTTTCTTGAAGCACAAGGTGTGAATACATTTAAAACAGACTGAACTGATAGAATAGCCTAAAGGCAGCATTACGTTTTTAGCCAATTACAACGCAGCTTTCTAAAACAAGCATTTGCAAAGCAATATGTATCGCATTTGCGAGAGTTTAAGCTTTTAGCATTGTAAATGGCAATGCTTTTATTTATGTTTTAAATACCAAAAAATAAATAAGAGGCATTTTCATATACAATGCCAAGAGCTCAAACTTGCGTAAGTGCGAGACCTATTGCATTGCAAATGCTTGTTCTTACTACTTTGTAGCCACTGTTGTATAATTGATTGTTACATTGTTGCAAGTTTTTTGGCATTGGTAATTGCCGCTTTGTAGCGCTTCCATTTCGCTTTCACAGTTGCCTTCTATTTAGCGCGTGTGAGTTTCACTGCGAGGCGCGAGAAGCGGTTGATTTCATCTTTGCTTATTGACCAGTTTGTCTTCAGGAGCATTCTCCTCCCGGACCGGGCTCTTGCTGTGCCTGCGTCTTGTCCTCGTGGAGCAGGAGATTGTGGGAGCGGAGACGTGCGTCCTGCTGGACGCGTAGTCTTTTTTCTGGTTCTACGGGCGGCCCGTTCTGCGCATGCACAGCGGCCATTTTACCCCTTTTTTGTCACACATATTGGAATTGCAAGTTTAAACGAGCGCGGGAGCAGCACTTGAATTGCTCTATTCCCCTATTTGCTCATGCCAGGCGCCCAGCGACGCCCTGTTTATTTTGGTAGACTGGGGCTGATAATTTGTTGCATAGGCTTTGCCTAGAGTGGATTTTGGCAAGCGCTCTCTCCACATTTTATTCAATTTATGCAGTTTATTTCTCTATGTGCGTTGGCTTGCCTGGGGTTTTTATCTACTCCCCCTTATTTCCTTGCTTTTGCAAGTATTAGCAGTCATTGTCTGCACAATTTGGCCCTTCCTGTGTGTTATGGGTAGTCCTCCTGGGGAAAGTGTGTGTCAGTTTAGTGTGACAATATGTCTGACTTTTATTTTGAGGAGGACTACTTCGATGAAGAACCCTCGGGGTCCATGGAACAAGAGCTTGTTGAAGCTTTGGATGCTGGAGTACAACACTCCGTTAATAAGGCTCTGGTCAGGGCCATTGAGCCACTGAAGCGTCAACTTTGTTATTACGCCTCTCAGCAGGGTTGGCTTCCCGGTTCTGGCAGTCGTCTCTCAGTCACTGGAAAGGGTCGAAGAATCCGCATGCGGTGAATTTTGCCAGGCTGGCCACCGCCATGGCTAAAGACCATGATTATGCTACATCTTCTAAGAAAGCGACTATTTCAGAGTCACCTCAAGGAGAAGATGAAGATACTTCCCCAGAACCGAAATTCTGAACAGGAAGAGTCCCCTAAACCTGCTAAGAAAATGAGAAAAGAGCGTTATGTCGACGCGCCATCTCACCCTAAATTACTCACCTATGACCCAACTGAAATAGTTCACCCTAATTCTTCTGCTTGGCTTCCGCCCCCTGAGGTCGCTGACTATGTTCAATCCCACATTAGGCAGGCATTTGAAAAGGATGTTAGAGCGAGGCTTCGTTCTGAATTCCCTCGTCCAGACTTGGCGGATAAGGTGGCCGAAACGTCGGCGGTGGATCCCTCCATGCTCACCTATCTTAAGAAATATTCTAAAGACCCTAAAAAGGGTATAGATCGAGCATGGATGTCTTGTCAGGATAAACTTTTAGATTTAACGGGTCCCCTCACAAAGATACTAGAGCTGGGTTTTCGTGCCAAGGAATCTTTGATGGCAATTGACCCAGAAAAACTGATTGGATGGGCGCAAAGGGCCATCTGTCAGTTGGGGAACGCGAATTGCACTATGTTTAGCGAGCATCGTCTTTCTATTCTTCTGAAGCTCAACCCTAAGTTGGCAGAGTTTTCATCTTTAGAGTCCGGTCCTTTGGCTCAGGGTCTCCTCTTCAGTCAGCCGTTTCTTAAGGAGCTGACAAAATTTGTCGCCACCTTTAGTGGCCTGGACAAGGCGCAAGGGTTTCTCAAAAGAGCTTTCCGCCCGGTTTTTGGCAGTGCCGGACAATATCGTGGGCGGTCGTTTGGCCGTGGTTTCCATCAAGGCGCCCCACGTGGCCAATTCCAAACGCATCGTGGAGGATACCAGGAGTCCAGTTGTAACAATTCCTCCTCCTTCTATCCAACCAGTCGAGCCAAGAACAGGTTCAGGAAAGGCAGATATGGAGGTAACCAAGGAGGACAACAGGATGCCGCAACTTCAGGTGAGATTGATTCCGTATTCGGAAGTGATGTTGGGGGATAGGATACAGTTTTGTTTTACACATTTGGCAAAAGATCTCGCAAGATGCATGGATCTTGGACACAGTGCAGGGGTACAAGATCGAGTTTTACAATTCCCCCAATCAGGTTTTGTTTCCACATCCAATATATTTTTCCCATCAAGATCAGATCTTCATTTCCAACTAAATAGACTCTCTCCTTCAGAAAGGGGCCATATTGCTCTCGACTCGTCACCCCTGAGGCTTCAACAGCAGCATCTTCCTAGTACAGAAGAAGGGGGTGGATCCAGGCTAGTTTTAAATGTAAAGGATTTCAATGGATGGGTAGTATATCGGCACTTCAAGATAGAAGGGATTTATCTTCTATGCGACCTCCTTCAAGAAGGGGACTGGATGGTCCATCTGGACCGGAAAGATGCGTATCTGTCCGTGCCCATTTACGAACCTCATCGGCGCTTTCTCCAGTTCCAATGGCAGGGAGTTTGGTATGAGTACAGAGTCCTTCCCTTTGACCTCTGGTCAGAACCTTAGTGCTTCACGAAACTTCTGAGGCCCATAGTAGAATCATTGAGAGCACGGGGTGTTCGTCTGATTATTTACTTGGACGACATTCTCATCATGGCTCGTACCTTGTGGAGCCACGACCCTCCTGGGCCGTGGCCACTTTCAGCGTATTGCCGAGAAGGGTCCGGCTCCCCCTTTCCGTCACGGGCTGGAACTCTTCTTCCACGTCATGGTGGATCAGTGGTTCCCCGAGTCCCGCTGCAATGACAAAGATCTGGACGTCCTGCTCTCGTAGAGATTCCTCGGCGATTCCTCTCCAAAGTCCTTCAGGCGAGCACCCCGTTCCACCCGTCTCTTCCTTTTTGATCCTGACGAAATCATGTGACCACATCACGTGATTGGCAGAGGGAGCTGCAGGAAGCGAAGCCTTAAAGGGACAGTGTTCGGCATGATTAATAGCCAGGGCCTGAAAACAGAGGAGGGGACATCGAGACAGGTAAGGGGGTAAGTGTTCGTGCAATAGGTCCGAGGAGGCAGGATCATTAAGCAGCCCTTCGCCACACGGTCTTAGTTCCATCTCAATCAATCGAGTTCCTGGGCTTTCTGATCAACTCCCGAACTTGTCATCTCCTCTTGCCCAACCAGAAAATCAGGTCTATCAAGAGAGAGTTGAGGTTGATTTTGCCCAAGCAGATTGTGTCATTGAGATCTGTAGCACGGATAGTAGGACTGTTAGCTTCCTCTATCTAAGTGATTTTCCCGGGTCCCCTTCACTATCGGGCACTCCAACGGCTAAAGATTCGACATCTCCAGAAAGGCCTTGGTTACTCAGATTAGATTCCTCTTTCAGAGGAGGCGAGGTTGGAAATGTTGTGGTGGCTGGACCACATGGAGTCCTGGAATGGTCGAGCCCTCTTCGGATCTACTTTGGAAGTAGTGATAGAATCCGTTCCAGTCAGTGGGGTTGGGGAGTCCACTGTGGTCAGATATCCACAGGCGGCCGTTGGTCACAAGAGGAATTAAATTTACACATCAATTGCATGGAACTTCTGGCGGGCTCCTTGCCATTCACTGTCTCTCCCCCCGCAAGACAAACTGTTGCATTATGCTTCGCATGGACAATGTGTCAGCAGTATGCTATGTGAAAGAGTTTGGGGAGACAAAGTCCTGGATTCTAGCAGAAATTGGCAAGGAATTTTGGCACTATTGACTTCAGAACAAGATATCAGTGGTAGCAGAGTATCTTCTGGGCTGCAACAACGAGATTGCCAACTGGCACTCTCGTCACCTAAGGGATTTCAGCGATTGGAGACTCCATCAATGGGTTTTCGAAGTTGCTGAATCGTCTTTGGGGTCCCTGCCAGATAGACCTGTTTGCTTCACGCCTCAACAGGCAAATTCCAGTGTTTTACAGCTGGCGTCCGTATCCGGAGGCGTTTCTTCAGGATTGGCCGTCGGCTCTATGTTATGCCTTACTGCCGTTTGTGATGATTCCCAGTGTTCTGGCATGAACCAAACGTTATTAGTCAGAATTGATTCTGATCACTCCGCTATGGAAAGCACAGGCATGGTTCCCAGTACTTCTGGAGATGCTTTGTGCAGTGTCGCTTCTCCTTCCCCAGAGGTGTAATCTGTTGCTGGACCCTCTGAAATTCCCTCATCCTTTGATAGAATCAGGGCAACTCCTTCTGGTAGCTTGGCGGGTTTCAGGGACAGATGGGAGATCCCAGGTCTTTCGCGAGACGCTAACAAATTTATCAACAAAGCTTGGTCATCCAACACACACAAGCGATATTCTTCAGCTTGGAAAGGATGGTGTAGTTGGTGTGCTCAACGGGAAGTGGATCCCGCTATAGCAGATGTCTCCTTTATTGTAAACTTTCTTGCTTCCATCGCATCTTCCGGCCTTGCCTTGAATAATTTTCTATCTGCCATCTCAGCTGGTCACGTGTCAGTGGATGGCAAACCGGCTGGTGAGCATCCTCTGATATGCAAACTGCTCAGAGGTATTCAGTTGGTCAAACCCCCTTGTCCCAAATATTCAGAGTTATGGGATGTGTTATCTGTTTTGCGATTCTTGGAGGCCTGGCCCTCCAATAAGTATCTGTCATGGAAGCAGCTTTCTGCAAAACTGACTATGCTGCTCTGTCTAGTGTCCTGCAAACGGGTTTCAGATATCCGTGCGCTAGATCTAGCGGGTCGTAGGTTTTCACCAGAGGATGTTACTTTTGTAATTAGCAGACGTACTAAGTGTAATACCGCTACTATTGCTTACCCATCTTTTCTTAATAATCCAAAACTATGTGTTGTACAAGGTATCAAAGATTATGAGGTAAGTACAGCTGAATTTCGTTAAGATATGAGAGGTCAATTGTTAATCGCTTTATAGAAAACTTTTCACCCAGTGACCCCAGCTACCTTGTCCAGATGGGTGCCCTGGCTCATGGGCGAAGCAGGCATTGATGTTTCCAAATTTGGTGCACATTCAGCTCGTGGAGCTATGGCTTCTAAGGCTTTCTCTATGGGGGTCAGCTTAGCAGATATTATGAACACAGCTGATTGGTCATCTGACACAGTTTAAAGTCTTTTTACTATAAGCCTATTGTGGATGTGGCATCAGTAGTGGTGGCTCAGCTTTAAACAAGCATAATCGGAGCCTCCGGTCCTGACATAGAATTCAAAATTTGCGGACATACGTGACAAGAATTTTCAATTCTATTAAGGACACAGAGGCAAGGATTATCCCACCCAAGATTATATACTGCATATTGTGATTTGCATTGTCTGCCTTGTATATTTTTCATGCACCATATATGTTCCTATGTTTTTTCCCTCCCTTGCTGAAGTATTTAAATAATTTGAGGGAGTGCGATGTTACGGCCCTATTTTTTAATTTCAGGTTCTGATCTCAAGTAAAGCACGTTGATTATCGTTTGTGGAAAACCTTTGCGTTCTCACGCCAGTCACAGCAACACGTTGATTCAGGAATCAATTCTGCTTTTGGTGCTGTCGGACTGCAAGTTTTTCTCCACCAGAAGAGGTTCTTCTTGGTCTCCAATTGACTCTCAGATGTCCTTCTGTTTTTTCATGGACTTAACTGTTTATTTATTGTCAAAGAAAGAGGATGTTGTATTCTCATCTGCAGCCTATATACTGGTTACTCTCTATGGTCGACCATGTGATATCCTGTGTGTTCATGGGTATTGTAGTATTTGTTTTTTCTATAATGTTATTGTCTGCTGAAAAATTTACCAGTAAAGAAATAAGAAGCATAATCCTCGCCTCCATGTCCTTAATAGAATTGAAAATTCTTGTCACATATGTTTGCAAATTTTGAATTGTGCAGTGGAGTAATGGTTGGGTGGTGATGTGGAGGAATGGATGGGTGGTGATGTGGAGAATGAATGGGTGGCGATGTTAAGGAATGGATGGGTGATGATGTGGAGGAATGGATGGGTAAGGATGTGAAGGAATGGATGGGTGGTGGTGTGGAGGAATGGATGAGTGGTGATGAATGGGTGGGTGATGATGTGGAGGAATGGATGGGTGGTGATGTGGAGGAATGGATGGGTTGTCATGGGACAGCTAGATTTCAGGTGCTATAATGGAATGGGTAAGTACCCTGCAAATAAGCGAAAGAGTTGAGAAATGGATGAAGGGTGCTGTGAGAGATAATGGAGTGCTCTTAAAGGAGTGGTATATGCATGTCTCGCCTCATATTTGATGTAATGTTTCCTCCCCTCGGCGGAGATGTGTGCCAAAAGAACTTCATGCTGACCTCAGAACCGCTGCGTTCACCAAGTCATAGAGCTTTACACGGACCTGGAAAAGGGGCACACACTGGAGAGAGGGAGCAGGTCCCTGGTTCCTGCAAAGCTCTATGACCCGCTGACTCAGGCCAGACCACATCAGGAGCACCACGTCCAACCTCAGATGCCAGATCTCCAGAAGCATGAGAGTCAATTGAGGAAGCTACCAACACAACGCAGGGGTCGAGCTACGGGCTTCTGTAGGCGAGCGAGTCAAAGACTCATCCTTTATGTCACCTGGATGATAATCACAATTTGAAAATATATGTGTGCAAGAGCTATGCTCTACTGAGAGTTGAGCTTTTTGAAAGTCTGAGGGGAATTACTGGACACGGGGAAAGGAGTAAGTGAGATACGGAGATGGTGAGTTTATCCACTGTGAATCGTTTAAAATTTAAATTGAATACTCTTTGGGGTATATTCACAAGAACGAGTGATAACTACCGCAAGAGTAGCTTAACGCAACTCTCAATATCGCAGTCTATCGTGGGAAAACGACGCCGTGCCAACCAAGTATTCACAACGCGGTGGTAGCATGCGATAGTCACCAGATAACGCGGCAAATGGCCGCACAAAAATCAACGACACACCGCAAAAATGCGAAATGCGAACGCAAAAAATCATGCAATGAGGCCAATCACGGTACAAAAAGTAGCAAAAACCAGCCACAGGCTTGCAAATCCCATGCGTCTGGCGGGAGAATGCACCATATAAACTACAAAAACAACACACCAGAAACAAGCCAAAGCACATAGCAACATGGATGCACCCTGACCCAGCGCAGAGGCTAACGTGAACCCCACAACCCCCACAGACCACCAGCAAGGAACAACGGGGACGGGGACAGCCGAGGAGAAGAGGGAGAGGAAGACGGGGTGCAGTCCGCAGCAAAACCAGATCAGCGTCATGGAGGTGACAGAACACTACCAGCAACTGACCCACAAGTCGACCACCTGGAATGCAGTCGGAGTGCCGAGGAGGCCAATCGAGGAGGCCAAGAGGCGCTGGCATGATGTGACGACCTAAACCAGGCACAAACCTGCTGCCAATAGGAAGGCTGCAACGGCGACAGGAGGTGACAGTCCTGCGCCACAGGAGGAGCTGGAGGAAACCAAGGCCACAGTCATCAGTGTGGAGACGGTGTAAGGAGTAGAGAGTAAGGACACAGCTTGAGAGGCCCTGACATAACATCAACAGGGTGAGTAATGACCAGGGACTGGGGGGACGGGGGGAGATGAGCACAATGGCACACATGCACAACAAGGTGTAGCACACTGCACCCCACAATTACCCTGGATCATGTCCCTCATCCCCTTGGCACACTGCAGCACACACATATCGCAAGAACAGCACACCCACATTAATGACAACGTGGTACAATGCGCAAAGCCGACACTGCAGAACAGAGGACACAACTGGTTCCGCACATGCACAGAAACATGCCTACTACATCTGACAGAGCAGGAAACCGTGAAATGGAAATGTACGCGTACGACCTCACATCAATCATGTAGTCCAAATGTACACTGTCCCGCAGCAGTAGTCAGCACCTCCCAAACAGTCACAATGTACATTATCATACAGTCTGCATGTAACCCAGAACAATGCGCCAACATACATGTCAACACAATGTCAACATGCATCTCCCCTTCACATTGCAGAGGGGCACAGAACACCTCCAGCAGAGCACAGAAGACAACACATCTGTGATGCCGGAGAGGGCCACCACACCTTCGACACCGACGCCCTACAACAGCCCATGGACATCCCACACAACCCACCACCAGGACCAGGGCAGCCAAGCTACTTAGAGGAGAACACAGAGCCTGCAACAGACCACACAGCAGGAAGCACCCGCAAGCACAGCTGGCTCACGACACTTCACCCACCCACACATGGCACCCCAATGCCATGTGTCAGCACGCCAAAAGGAGGTGGCCGAACAGGTGTGGGTGGGGTCCCAACCCATGGAAGGTGAACTAGATCACATACGTCGGTGTCTATAACCCTTCAGGGACCACCCACATCCCACAAAGGAGACCCACACTGCCATAGGGACACATGCCGATGCACATTCACAGTACACAACCAGGCCCAGGGGCACGCACATATTAGTCACACACCCACGTTGGCCCTGCGTACGATGGCCCAAGCCACTCCCCTTATGAATTGAGTGGGTGACAACAAAGCTACATGTCCAAGCTCAAACCCGATGCCTGCGGTGACATGCCTGCATCCGATGTACACAGCACAAGGTAATGTTGCAAGGCCCTGGGCCCCGATGCATACAACAAGACCACAGGGACACACATAGACATGATGTTGAACTGGCTATGGGCACGTGCACCCGGCCCCTTTATTGGCAGTGCCACATGTACAGTGACGCCTGTGCTGGATGTGTGTGGGGTGGGTGCAAGCCAGCCCTCAGTGAGTTGTTGGTGCTGGCAACAAATACAACAGTTAACACAACGAATACAGAAACAGACAACACCAGCATCACAGTGACAACTGCAGGTCATCATGGAGGTAGCCTGAGCAAGTCCAGAGGGCAAACAATGAGCAAACAGAAGTGGCCGTGAGTTGCAGCGCACTGAGGTCTGGCCACTACAGCTGAGTGCGCCATGCCAAAAGTCTCGGATTGTGTCCCTTCGAGATATTCCTGATGCAGATGCAGTGGGGTGTGATACACCTGCATCATCTTCCTCATCAACGCCCCAGGACTCCCACACTGCTTGTGGTGACATCGCTGCACAACCTCTCCACAGCACAAAACTCAATCAAAAATCGGACAGTGGCACCTGGAGTATCAGTCTGATGATGGCATCCACAACAGGTGTGGACATCTCCGTAAGTCTGTCAGGACCACCGTTTCGACTCTGGCAGATGGTGGTTGGAGGTGGTCCTGCCGGTGGTGGCGTGTGCCTCCTGAGGTGATGCGACATCCGGACCGGTCAGGACTCGATACGGTGTGTGAGCCCTGGTGGACTGCAGTTGAGGCCGGAGGCAGCAGACAGCACAGGGCCACAGACACATGGCGTTGAGGACCCTAATGCCATTGCCTCAGAGGCCATCCAATATCTCAGAAGGAGGGGTCCCGGACCTGACCAGCACAGAGTTAGTGGCCCCGGATGTACAGCGGCCGGCACAGGCACCCTGCCACGGGACAGTGACTTCTGGTGCACTGAGGTAGGTCCACGCGCAGTGAGCTGGTCCTCATCGATGTCGAAGGTGAATGTGGTGGACTCTTGCAGTGGACAGAGGAAGGTGTCCTCCAGGGCATGATGCGGAAGGTCTGATGTTATCCGAAAGCAGCAAATGGTGGAGTGGAATGCGACAGCCTCATTTTCACCACCAATTCGGTATCAGCTACATGAGGATGAAAACTAGCCCCTAGTCCATAGACTGAGACGCCACAAATGTATGACCAGAGAGTGTCCATGAATGTCAGGGAACAGACTTAGTGGCACCGGTGCTGAGAGGAGATGCAGTCTGCGATGCTGCCGGTACACTGATATGAACTGAGCCATCACTAAATCAAGACTCTGTGACCTACTGGATTGCAGTGTAGGCCGGAGGCAGCGGTCAGCAGTGGCACACACCCACCGGTCGTTAGCTCACGATGCACAGAGTTAGTGACACCAGGGCAGTTGTCGGTAGTGTTCGATCACCTCCGTAACGATGATCCTATTCCCTCTGGACTGCAACACATCGTCCACTTACGCCTCGTTTTGCGTGCAATGATGTTTTCTGCCATTGAATAATCGATGTTCAGTTCCAATTCTGTGGCCTACTCTTGTGCAGCATTGGCCGAGGGCAGTAGTCCGCGTAGGCCCACAGACACGTGTGGTTGTAATGCTATGCACAGACTTGGTGGCACCACATCGAAGGGAGTATAGTGACATGAACTCTGCCTTAAATAATGTTCACTGCCATGGTGTGATCAAGACTCAGTTCCAAATGTTTGACCTACTTGACCGTAGTGTAGGCCAGAGGCGGCAGTAGAGTACGTCAACGAGAAAGATCTAAAGCGGGCCTGTGTCGTGGAGGCCGTGATGGTCTGAGAGGCTGCCAAGTTCGCGGGCCTCGGGCTTGGAGCTTGCCCAGGTGCGTGGTGGGTCCTCCTTGACACACGCCGGTGTCGGAAGGTGATCAGTGTGGCCTGGCTGCGCAGGAGCGGGCCTGACGGGTTCGGGGTCCAGTTGGCTGAGGTACGGCAGGCGCACAGGATCGCAGGCAACTCCGCTCATGGCGTCGGCGCTCGTGGTGTGGTGAGAGGCGCTGGCAGAGATGTTGGGCCGGAAGAGGACCACGCCCAGGGCTACGTGCTTTTTATTCACACCCCTACACTGGCCTGGCGTACGCCGGGCCATCCCACTCCGCTCACGCTTACGGGGGGGACGTAACAGGCAACATTTCCGCGAACTCCCCCACTGGCCAGGGTGACATGGTTGCGTCCACTGTCCACTACAATCCATACACCAGAGGTGTATGTCACCATGGATATGGGTGTGTTCGGCATACTGCGGTGTGTCCAGCACATGTCTGCCACTCTTGGCATTGTGTGCTTTCCCAGTCATGGTTCTCTCGCCTCCTTCACACATGCCTGGTTGCCACCTCTCCCCACATTGGTCTAGTGTGTGGCTGAGGTGCCATGCCGTTGAGGGCTCATGTTCATGGCTTGCCCAGGTTACCATTGTGAATTGTTCTGTCGTGTCTGGTGGGTGGGCATGTTGTTTAGCATGTTGGTTTTGATTTTGTGACATGTGCATTGCCAGAGTTGTGAGTTGCATGGTTGTGGAGTTGAGGTGAGTGGGGTGTTCATTTGGAACTTGCGAAGGGGCTGTGCATTTCCCTTGGTGCCATCCTGGGGACGCTGGTTGCTGCTAGACTGTCAGAGGATGGAGGAATAGTGCACAGTGGCTGGGTATTTGGAGGCGAGTTTGGTGAAGCTTCCACGGTGTTCAGTTGTTGCCTGCACATTGATGTGAGACGTGTGCTTTCTGTTGTGGTGATTCTGTGCTGTGTCGGCAGGGGGCACAGGTGTGACGTGTGCTGTGAATTGCCCCCGACAAGTGCGTGCATCCAGCTATGGCGTATGGGCCTTGCTTGGTGTCCAGCGGAACCTGCGCATTGTGTTGGACGTATAGGAACTGGGGTAACAGGCTGATGGTGATGTCCAGGTCAGGTGTGAGGGACTTGGATGTGGATGGCTGTGTGACTCCTCTGACTGTGGCGGGTGTTGGTTGTGGGGTACCAGGGGCCAACAGGTGCAGCACACGCAGCAGCTTTGTATGGGGTGGGATGTTGGTTGTCCGCTGTGTTAGTGCCGTCGGCCTGTTGGACGTTGTTGGTCAGAATGTGTACGATGGTTGTCCTTTTGAGCCAGTAGTGGGCAATGACATTGTCAGGTGTTGGGTCTGTGTGGCTGGTGCGTTTCCTGGGGGTCTGCTGTCTTTGTCTGCGCGGTGTTCCGTATGGGGGTTGGAGTCCTGGGGTAGTGGCGGTGGGTGTTGTGGCCCTCTTGGGTGTCCGGCCCGCATGACCAGTGGCTCCATGGCATCTGTTGCCCTTCCGATGTGTCTGTGGGCTGTGCTCCCTTTTGTGGTGCAGGCTGTGGTCCGACTTTGCACCGGGTTAGAGAAGGTGTTATTTTCCTGCTGCTAACGCGCCTTATCACCTATTTTGTGTTCTTATCGCAGTTTGGGGTGGTCGTTGTGAATGTTGTGGAGTGGTGTTGTCGCGGCTTTGGGCAGGGGAACGCCTACTCTGCATCTCATTAGCGATAGTTGTCGGGGTCTTCTGTGGTGGTGTTTTTTGCGGCTGCTTTCGCGGTTGAACTGGTGCTGTGGGCTGTTAACATCAGCTTGTGAATGGGGCGATAAATTTATCGCCCCATTGTGAATGGCTGCGATAAAGTGCCGTTAACTCGGCGATAGCTCCTTGTGAATGGCCCCCTTTGTGTAGACAGGTTGTGAAGAGCAATATGTTGAATATGTAATTTGTTTTAATCTGAGAAAAACGTACTTTCTAAAATTCATTTAAAATATGTCAACCTGTTTTCTTTCTTTATATGATCGAAATAAAAAACATTTAACAAATAAATTAACATTAATTTGAAAGCGTCAGCGCCTTCATAGCAACAACAGAAGCAGAAGAACCATAGGAACACAACACTTATGAGATCATAGGCCCTGCAGTGTGATGTCTCGAGACCGGGACCCACATAAGTGCAGAGGGGAGGTCTCTCTTCACTGCGTCAGAGTGAAAAGGAAAGCACTGTTGAGGGCGTTATGATGGGAAGCACGGGGTATTCTTTCAGGTTCACGGTAGGATATTTTTTTGTGAAATAGATGGATCTCGTCAAGAAATTGGATTTTGAACTTCCTTTGAGCTGATCCTATTGTTCACATAGAAAATGTGGTATCGCTCACAGTGATGAGGTCTGATGACATGTTGAAAGATCACCATTGTAATGTGCCCTGGTACAAAAAGCTGGTATCCAGGGACAAACAGCACTGTGCACAAGGACACCAGACTGTCAGGACCACTGCCGGTGACAGGAGACGAGGGCACTGAGAAGCCGGAATCTGCAAGAGGCAGAGCAGGCTCCAAAAAGGATGGGGACAGGGGATGGAGAAAAGGTAACAAGGTGAATAAATGAAAACTTAATTGAAAACCAAACTGAACTCGATACCAAACCAAAAACTGACTTAAAACAGACTTTAAATTCCTATTTACCTTAATTTCTTCACCCCTATTATTTCAACTTGCAACCCTTTCTATTAAATTCTTCATACTTCAGCCTAATATTTCTTCAACTCATTCCCTTCCTTTCTCTCCCGTCTTCTTTTTCCTTCTCTCCACACCCACACCCTCCCCCTCTCCTTCCCTCTCCAGCTCTATCCCTTTCCTGTTCTCCTCTTCCAGTCACATACCTTTGCTTCTCTTCCCTCCCAACCCCACACATCCATCTAACTTCCACCAACCTTTTTCTCTGATTTATTTCTCTTTCTCTTTCCCTATCCCAATCCTTAATTTCATGTTCCTTTCAATACATTCACAATCCACCCCTCCCACCCCTTCCTCTTCCTGTCCACTTCCCTCCCCCTCCCACCCCTCCTCGTCCACTTCCCTAACAGCCCCCTCCTCTCTTCTCCTCTCCTCTCTCCTACCCACTTCCCTTCCACTTGTCTCTTCTCCTACCCACTTCCCTCCCCTCCGCAAACCAACCTCTCCCCTCCTCTCTCCTCTTCCCTCCTCCCTCCTCTTCCCTTCCACTTACTTCCCCTCCCATCCCTTAGTCTCCCTTTCCAATTTCTCCCCACACCCTCCTCTCCCATCCCCCTTTCCCTTCCAATTCAACATCCCCTCCTCTCCCATCCTCTCTTCAGTTCACTTCCATCCCCTCCTGTACCATCCCATTCTCTCTCCTCACCTCTCCCATTCCCTCTTCCCTTCCACTTCCACTTACCTCCCCTCTCATTGCCTCAACTCTTCCCCTTCCCTCCCCTACGCCATCACATACCCTTTTCTTCCCACCCATCCCCTTCCCTCTCCTACCCTTCTATAAGCTCCTCCCCTTTTATTCCCTCCTCTCCCCTATCTTCCCACCCATCTGCATCTCTCCTCTCTCCTCCTCCTTTATACTTCCCTCCACTCCCCCTACCGTCACCTCTTTTCTCTTTCACTTCCCTTCCCTCTCATTTCCTTCCCTTGCCCCCACATCCTCTACTCTTTAAATGTTGTTCTCTCTACTCGCCCCTCCTTTCCGCATCCCCTCTCACATCCAATCCCATTCTCTCACCTCCTCCTCTATTTCCTCCTTTCTCAACTTCTTCCTCCTCATTCTTCCACTCTCCTCTTCCTCATTCCTCCTCTAACTCCCTAATTCCTCCTACTCCTCTCTCCCTTCCCCATCCCCTCCATTCCCCTCCCATATTTTTCTACCTCGCTCCCCTCCCCATTCTCTTCTCTTCTCTTCTCTTCTCTTCTCTTCTCTTCTCTTCTCTTCTCTTCTCTTCTCTTCTCTTCTCTTCTCTTCTCTTCTCTTCTCTTCTCTTCTCTTCTCTTCTCTTCTCGTCAATTCTCTTCTCCAATTTCACTTTCACCCCTTTCAACCCCCTTCCACTTCCCTCCTCCTCCCATTCCCCCCTTTCCTTTCCACTCCCCCTCATCCCACTTACCTTCCACTACTCTCCCTATTTCCATTCCACTTCCCTCTTCTCTCCTCCCTACTCTCCTCTTCCCTCCTCCACACACCCCTTTTCCCTCCTCCCAATCTCATTTTTCCTTTCATCCCCTCTTCTCTTCTCTTCCCTCCCCACTCCACTTCCCTTCTTCTGGCCCATCTGCCCACCCCCCTCTTTCCTCCTTCCCACTCCCCTCTTAACTTCCACTTCCTTCCTTCCTCCATGCTTCCCTTTTCCCTTCTTCTTTCCTCCTCCCCACTCCCCTCTCTTCCATCTCTCCATCTCTCCTATTCCCTTTCACTTTTCTCTTCCACGCTCCCCTCTCACCCCACTCTCTCCTTGTACTTCCCTCCTTCCTCTCCTCTATCTGATCCCCCACTCTCCTTTCCTCTTCCACTTCCCCCTCCCATTCCCTCACTCTGCCCCTTCGTGTCCACTTCCCTGCCCTCCCCTCCCACCCTCTCTTCCGATTCACTTTCCTCCCTCCATATTTTCTTTCATTTCTGTCCCCTTTGCATCCCTCCCCTCCCCATTCCTCTTACACTCCCCTCCCCTTCACATCCCCTCCTCTCCCACCCCCTCTTTCCCTCCACTAACTCCCATCCCATCCTCTCCCCTCTTCTCTTCCCTCACCCTTTCCATCCTCTCCTCTCCACTTCCACTGCCTCCCACCCCTCTCCTTCCACTTTCACTTTCACTTCCACTCCTTTCTACCTCTTCTCTCTTTTCGCTTCCATTTCCCACCCATGCCCTCCTTTCCCCTTCTCACTTCCTTCCACTCCCCTCCCATCCTTGTCTCTAACCTCCCATCCTGTTCTCTCCCCTCCCCTCCTCTCTCATCCCCTCCCCTCCCCTTTTGCCTTCTACATCCCTCACCTCTTTCCCCTCACATCCTGCCTTCTCTCCCATTTTCCCTTCAACTTACCTCCCCCTCCCATCCGCTGTTCTCCCCTCCCTTGCTTACCCCCTTTCCCCATCATCTCCTCTCCCCTCCACCCCTCCCCTCTTTTGCCCTCTTCCCTTCCAATTCCCTTCCATCTCCCCCTCCTCTCAACTCCCTTCCACTTCCCTCTCCTCCCACTACCATCCCTTCCTCTCCCATCCTCTTTCCCAGTCTTCCTTTCCACTTCCCTACGCCCTTCCACTTCTCCCCCTGCCCTCCCATCTCATTCTCTCTCTCCTCTCTCCTCTTCCCATCCCATCACCGTTTCTTCACTTTTACATTTCCTTGTCTCTCCTTCCCCCTTGCATGCTCCTTTCACATCCAATCCCATTCCATTCTCTTTCTTCCTCCTCCTCTTCCTGCTCATCCTTACGCCTCCCTCTTCTTACTCCTCCTACTCCCCACCCCTCTTCCCTTCCACTTCCATTCCATACTCCCTTCTTCCCATTCCCTTCTGTCCTTCTCCCACTGTCAGCTTTCCTTCCACTTCCCCCCTCTTCTCTCTTCTCCTACACTTCCCTCTTCCATTCCACTCCAATTCTCCACACTCTCTTCTCTCCCACCACCAACTCTTTCCTTCCACTTCCATCAATTCTTCCATCCTCCCGAATCCCCTCTTCCCTCCTACCCACACAATTCCTTCGTTCAACGTCCACCTCCCATCTCTCTTCTCTTCTCTCCCACATTCCCCTTTTCCATTCCACTTGACTCCTTTCCCACCCCTCACTGTTTCCTTCAACTTCCCTCCCCTCTCTCTTCTCTCTCATCCCCCCACTCCACTTCCCCACTCTTTCCTCACCTCTTCCCTCCTCCCCACACAATTCCTCAGTTTAACGTCCTCCTCCCATCTCTCTTCTCTCATCTCCCACATTCCCCTTTTCCATTCCGCTTCACTCCTTTATCATCCTGTTTCCTTCTACTTCCCTCCCTCTCTCTTCTCTCTCATCCCCCACTCGACTTCCCCACTCCCCCTTTTCACTTCCAATTCTCTTCTTCCCTCTTCCTTTCCACTTCTCTCCTCCACATTCCCCTTTTCCCTTTCCTCTTCCCTCTGCTCCTCCTCCCATACCTTTCTGTCCACTCCTGTCCCCTTCTCTCCCATCCCCTCCCCTTTCCTATGCCCTTCTACTTCACTCCCTGCTGTCATCCTCTTCGCTCCTCTTCCCTTCCACTTCCCTCCATGCCCCATCTACTTATCTCATCTCATCTCTTTTCTTCCCTTTCTCTCCTCTCCCCATCCCTTGTACGCTTGCCTTTCACATTCCTCTCTACCTGCTTCCCTTCCACTTCCCTTTCACCTTTCACCTTTCCCTCCCATCCTTCCTTCCCCCTCTTACTTTCCACTTTCCCTTCTCTCCACTCCAATCCTATTCTTTTCAAACTTTCCCCCTCCCATTCCCTCCTCTCCCCTCATCTCGTCCCATCCACTTCCCTCCCATCCCCTCCTCATGTCCTCCTCTCCCCTCTTCCTGTCCACTTCCTTCACCTCCCACCCACCTTCCATCCCTTCCTTTTTCCTACCCTCTTCCATCCCCTCCACGCCCTTTTTCTTTCCATTTCCTTCACATCCCCTCCTTTATTCTCCTCTCTTCCCTTGCACTTTCTTCCCCTCCCTCTCCCCTCTTGCCTCCCACCTCCCCTCCTCTCCTCTGCATTATTGCCTTATCATTCCTCTTCCCTCCACCCCGATGGCCTACTTGCATCCCTTCCAATTCCACCCCATCCTTTCTCCTCCTTCCTACTCTTCCTTTCTTTTCTTCTCCTCCCTCCCTGATTCCTCCTTCCTCCCCTCTCCCCTCCTCCCAGATGGCCTAAGCACATCCCATACAACCCTGTCCTGTCCCGTCCCATCCTTTCTCCTTTTTTGTGATCCTACTTTTTCCTCTCTCCTCCTCCTACCCTCATTCCTCCTCTTCCCTCTACTCTTCTTCTCCCATCTTCCCCAATCACCTCTTACCCTCTCCCCACTCCTCCTTTCTACTTCCCTCTTCCTTTCTTCCCTTCACCCCACTTTTCCTTCGTCCCCTCTTCCCTCCCACTTACCTCTCCACTCCCGTCTTCCATTCCACTTCCTACCTCCCCTCTCTCCTCTCTTATTTTTCCATCCTCTCTCTTTACCCCGTCCTCTCACTCACCTCTTCCCTTCCACTTCTGTCCTCCCTACTCCCATCTTGCCTTTGACTATCCTTCGCCCCATGTCGTTTTCTACTTCCCTCCTAACCTCTTTCTTTTTTCCCATCCCCCACTCCCCATTTCCCTCCCACTTCCATCCTCCTCAATCCTCTCTTCCATCCTCTCCACTCCCCGCTTTCTTCTTCCTCACTTTCATCTTCCCATCCACTACCCTCCTCCGCACTCCCTCTTCCCTTCCACTTTCTTCCTCCTCACTTCCCTCTTTACTTCCCTTTCCCAACTCCCTTCTCTTTTCTCCCATCCCCACTTCCCTCTTCCCTTTCACATCCCTCCTCCTAACTCCTATCTTCTCTCCCACCCCCACTCATCCCTTCCACTTTCCCTTCCCCACCCTTCTCTCGCATTCCCATGACCTTCTTCCCTCCCCAATAATCCCATCCTCTCCCCTCCTCTCTTCCCCTCCCCTCCTCTCTTCCCTTCCACTCTTCTCCTCTCCACTCCCCCTTTCCTTCCTATTCCCCACTCTTCTCTTCCCTTCCACTTCCTTTCCATTTCCCTCCTCCTCTCTCCCATCTTCCCTTCCACTTTCATCCTCTCCCCATCCCCATCCCCCTCCTCTTTTCTAGTTCACTTCCCTCCTCTGCCTTCCAATCTTATTCTCTTCTCTCCTCCTCATTCTCCTCTCTCCTTCACTCTTCACTTCCACTGCTGTCTCTCTCCCATCCCCTCCTTTTTTCCTTCCACATCCCTCTCAAACCCACCTTTCTTCCCTTCCACCTCCCTCCCTCTCCCATCACCTGTTATCCCTGCCCCTCTTTCCTGTCATCTCCCATCACCTTCTCTCCCTTTCCCTATTCCCTTCCACCTCTCTCCTCCCCCTCCTGTTACCCTCCCCCCACTGGTGTAACGAAAATTGAGGGGGCCTCCCTGCACGGTATGAAGAGGGGCCCCCTCCAGTCTCAATCACAAGCTCTCTGGCCAGAGTGCAGTGCCGAGGGGGCCCCCTGGAGCATGGGGCCCCCGCACCGCGGGGGCTGCGGGGGCCTGTGTTACGCCCCTGCCTCCCTCCTCTGATTCCCTCTTCTCCCCTGCTCTCCCTCTCCACTACCATACCCGCCTCTCATCTCCCCTCTTGCCTTCCAACTCCCTCTTAAATCCCCTCCTTTTCACTGCCCTCCTGTCCACTCCTATCTTCTCTAACATTTCTCTCTTCCCCACCTTCCCATCCACTCCCCTCTCTCCTGCCATCCCCTTCTCCCCACTGCCCACTCTCCTCTTCGCTTCCACTCCCCCTCCAACCCCATCACCTCAATTCCTTTCTTTCTTTCTACTTTCTTCCTCTCTCCTCCCCTCTTCCCTTCCACTTCACTCTCCTTCTTTTCCCCTCCCCTCTAGTCTTCTTTTTTTTTATTCTTTATTGACATTTCACGATTATTTCCATTTCAAAACAACATCAGAAAGAAGACACCAAATTTCACCCCCCCTCCGATTCCCCCCCCACCCCACCCACCCCTCCCATGGGCAGCTACATATATTCCATATGTCAAAAATTGTCATTGTTTTGTACTGGGAGAAATGAAAGAAAAAAGAAAAAAGAAAAAACACTCTAGAGCAAAAACATACAAGATAAGGAAAAAAAGAAAAACAGAGAAGATAAGGGAGTAAAAACAGAGCAGTATTCAATCTATTAGTACATGAAAGCATTATTATTCATTGTTATTCATTTAAAGTTATCCAATTATGTAAAGGAGCCCATATTGCTATACCTTTAGCTTTAATTTTACGGCCTTTCCTAGCGTAAACAGCTTTTTCAAACTTATAAATTGCCAGTAGTTTCTCTAACCAGTAAAGGCCAGACGGAGGAGTAGAGTCCAGCCAATGGGTGGCTACACATAGCCTGTAAACTGTAAAGGCAATAAATACAAAAGTACAACTTAAATTTGGAGAGAGAGGATCTCCTATCCCTAAAACAATCATCTGGGGGCTAAGTTCAATTTCATATCCAAGTAGGTTTGTAAGAAAACCCTTCACACTACCCTTCAGGGTATCCAGAATAGGACATGTCGCAAACATATGAATAATGTCTGCTGCTGGGTGCTGACAGTGAGGGCAGGTAGAACCTATTTCTCTCCCCCATTTTGCGATCTTAGCTGGTGTTATGTATAAGTTGAACCACGTTTTAAAACATTGGATCTGCAAATTAGTTGCCATAAAAGATGTCTGTGCCATGCATAATGAATCCTCGATAGCCCCAGCTTCAGCGGCCAACCAATTCTGCCATCGATCTATGTGTTTACTGAGATCATCCGGGGCTAAATCATTAAGAATTCCATACAGTCCACCCAGAGTGCTTGATTTTTTAAGTAGTTCTTCCATTAATTGCATCTTAGCGAATCCAGAAGACCCACCTGTTTTTTTACCCAAAAAATCTCTCATTTGAAGATATTTAAAAAATTGACGATTGTCTAGCCCAAATTTATCTCTCAAGATGTCAAATAATAACATATCGGAACCACTTGTAAGATCTCCAATAGTTTGTATACCTTTATCGTACCATTGTCTCATATATCCATCATTAAAAATATAAGGAAAAAGACTGTTTTTATATACCGGGGTATACACATTAAAGCGCCCAAGTCCAAGTTTTTTACGGACCGTAGACCACACCTTAAATGCACTTATGATAGTTTTAAATTTAACTCGTTTATAGTAATTGAAATCGACATGCCGTAAGAGACAACCCTTAGCTTCGTTTCCCAGAATTAATTCAAAAATAGGAGTGGAGGATTCATACCTCGAAACATCGTCTTTCTCATTAAGCAATAGTTTCATGTTCTGTAGCATCGCAGCCCAATGATATAATGGAAGATTGGGTACCGCCCACCCTCCTCTCTCTCTAGGCAGAGTTAATAGTCTGAAGGCTCGACGCGGTCGGCAGTTTGCCCAAATAAATTTAGTAAAAAGTTGGTTCATCGATGCTAACCATGTTTTATTAAGAAGAAAGGGTATAGCTCTTAAAAAATATAGAATCTTCGGGAAAAAGATCATTTTAATAATGTTGCATCTTCCTACCAACGTAAGTTTTCTAATCGTCGAAATTCAATCTTAAATTTAGCATTCAAGGGATTCAAGTTATTCTCCATAATTTTAGGCACATCAGCTGTAATTTCAACACCCAAATAAATTGCTTTTTGAACCACCCGAATATCATTAATTTGTAGCCTACTACTAGTCAATATTTGAGATTTAGTTTGATTTAAACGATAACCAGAATATTTCCCAAATAAATCTGCTTCTTTCCCAATTTCCCGTAGGGCAATCAAAGGGTCAGAAGTAATAATAGCAAGGTAATCAGCATAAGCCAATATTTTTGTATTTCCCCCGACATTTTGTACTCCAATGATCGAATTATTGGCTTCTATTTTCCTGACTAGAGGATCTATGTAGAGCGCAAATAATAGTGGTGAGCAGGGGCACCCCTGTCGGGTTCCCCTGCTAATTAAAACTGGATCCGGCATTTCGCCCATGATAGAAATGCGGGCCGTCGGATTACGATACGTAGATTTTAAAGCTGTAATATATTTATCCCCCAATCCTCTATCCCTTAAGGTTGCCCATAAGAAGGGCCAAGAGACCCTATTGAACGCCTTCTCTGCGTCAAGAAGGATAAGTCCGATAGGGTCCCCTGTGATGCCGGCAGCATCAAAAAGGGTGATAACCCGCTGGATGTGGTCAATTGTGCTACGTCCAGGCACAAACCCGTGCTGTACTGGCGAGACCAGTCCCTTAATTAAAGTTGCCAAACGAATAGCCAATATTTTTGCATATATTTTGTTATCGCTATTTATGAAAGCAATCGGTCGATATGAAGCCATTTCACTAGGTGGTTTTCCTTTTTTGGGGAACACCACAATATTGGCATTCTCCCAAGAATTTGGGACCGCCAGGCCATTCTGGGCATTTAAAAAGATATATTGCAATATTTCTAATAATGATGAAGAGAATTTTTTATAGAACTCCCCAGGGATAGCATCTGGTTCCGCAGCTGTACCACTGGCCAGCGAGCTAATAGCACTCTGAATTTCTTCAATTGTAATTGGAGATTCTAAACTGATTCGATCTTCTAGACTTAATTTTTCTGCTGCTATTTCGTGTAGAAATTTCAGCATTGCCTCTTCGTCATTGCTGCTATCGTCACAATAAAGTTCCTGGTAAAAGCCATCCCGAATTTCACTTGGTTCAGTGACCGTCCCTTTCCGCAGATCGTTTATTAATGGTATATTTCCATAAGGTGTTCGCTGTCTTGCCCGCATCGCCAAAACATGGCCTACCTTCTCCCCACATTCATATAGACTTGAGCGCCAAGCGGTATATTTTCCTGCTGCTTTAATTGCTGAAATTTCTACGATCTTAGATTTAATAGTAGCAACTACATTCAAAGCCTGATCTACTCCCTGTTTGTTAAGAGTGGCCTGAATCAGTTGTGTTTCAGCTATGGACAATTTTTGATATTGTTCACATAAAAACCTTTTTTCTTTTGATTGTGCAGCCCATCCATATCCAGTCGTCTCCCCCCTAATCCCAGCTTTCAGTGTATCCCAAATTATCTCCATAGATGCACTTCCTTTATTCTCTTCTATAAAACGAGGAATCCACTCTCCAATGTATTGTATATATTCATCTTCATATAGTAGGGCTCTATTGAACGTCCAGCGAGACATTGGAGATTTTCTAGTTTGTAACGGAATCTCTAAGACTAGCGGGTTATGATCTGACATCACCCGAGGATATTTCTGTATACTAGATTTAGCTAATATGGGGTGGGTTACAAAAAAAGAGTCAAGCCTAACATGAGTCTGATGAGGGGCAGAAAAGAACGTATAGCCCATATCATGTGGTTTAAGCTTAGGCCAAACATCAAAAAGACCATGACTATGACATAAATTGGACAAAGCTTTGAAAACTTTGGGTTTACGTCCTGAATAAAATCTTCCACCAATTATTCCATTTTTACTGGTCAAATTAATATTAACATCCCCACAAACAATGATAGGGAGAGGCCAGCCCACCAGTTCAATATTCGGCCAATTCAGTAAAGTCGGATCAACTAAAACCGAACCATACAAAGAGCATAGAGTAAAAGTATGACCCTCAGTACAGCATTGAGTAATAACCCATCTGCCGTATAAATCCGACTTAGAGCGAGGAAACCTTAAGCCTGAATTTTTCTTCCCCATAATGGCAACTCCCCGGGTGCGGGTCCCCTGCGTAGTAGCTGAAACTGAATTATAACCCGTTAATTCATTGATGTTTATTCTACTAGCTTCAATATGAGTCTCTTGAAGACAGATAATATCTGCCTTTAGATATTGTACTTCGATATCAATCCTACGCTTTTTCCGGGGGTTATTCAAGCCACAGATATTAATAAAAGCTATCCTTAAATTTTTTAATGCCATATAAAATGTATCATCATAACCATTCTGCTTACTGTTTTCTCCCTGTTTAACATCCATTCCCTAAAGATTACAGACTTTGACCTTTTTGATAAAACCAGTACCATAGCCGCGCCGTGCCCCCTCTCACCCCCAACCCCTGGCAAAAAAGGTCTCAACACCCTCATGATGCCCCCTGTGCAGAGTAGCTGCCCCCACCGCCCATCTGTCGCTCCCCAAAATCGAGAAAAAGAAAAAAACAAAAAGGAAACCCCCCCATCCGTACCTCCCCAGACTGTCGCCACTATAGTGCTAAACATTCAAAAATAAACATTTTTTAAAGCTTAAATAGCTTAGATAAAGGCCCAAATGCAAGCAGAGAAGAAGAAGATTTGTTGTTCGAGCCTTCCTCCATAACCCTCTCAGTCCCCCTTAATTTCTTTTAAATATTCTTGTGCTTGAATTTCTGAATTAAATATTCTGGTAGAGCCCTTATAAATAATCTTAAATTTAGCGGGAATTAGTAGGAAGGCCTCTGCTCCTATTTTTTGACAAGGAGAGATCAGTTGGCGTAGCCTTCATCTTCTCTCCACCGTAATATGACAGAAATCGGGTCTCACAAAAAAGGAAAGACCCTCTGCCGAACGTCGAGATTCAGGCCTAGCCTTATCGAACACCACTTGACGTAATAGAAAATTGACCCAAAAAATTAATATGGCCCTAGGCTTATCATTAGAGTCACTTTCCTTAAGCATGAGGGGGAAGTGATGCACCCTTTGGATTTCCTTCTCCCAGTCCCACTGTCCAAAGTCAGGAAAGCCTCCTTTCATCAAACGCAGCACAAAGCCACTGATATAATTCCCCTCAGCATTTTCAGGGATGCCTAGTAATCTTAGATTATTACGACGCTGGCGATTTTCAAAATCTTCGAGCTTCCACATAACGTCAGTCATACGAGCCTCATTTGTTGAACTTTGTTTAGCAATTGTCTCTGCACTTGTCTCTAGCGTTACCACTCGTGCTGCCAGCACAGTTGTCCTCTCTGCTATCTCAGTGTAAGATTTATTTACTTTGCGTATTGCGCCCTGAGGTTTTTTTGTTGCGAGGTGAGCTCGTTTATGTTCTATTCTTGCCTCTCCTTGCATCTGCTTCAAGGTATCATAAATCAGTGCCATAGACGGAGGTAAATCATTAACTGAGTTATCAGCTGGTTGAGCAGACTCAATGCCTATATCATCCTTATCCCCCAATAGCCGAGTAGTAGAGTAATCCCATCTAAGCTGGTCATGATCCGAGCCAGAGTGCCCTAATTCATAGGCGATTCCATTGTCCTTAACTTTCCTCCTTTGCTTAAGCAGAGAAGGGATTTTTTTCTGTGTGCTTGGATTGGAGACAGAGCTATCGGAGTCGGTTTCGGGGCTCTCCGATATGTCACTAGTATTAGACACCTCCGAATCTTCATTCAATGAAAATAATTTTTCCCCGTGCTCAGATACACGTGTACACTCCTCATTCAGCGTAGAATTAGGCAGTATTTTGGCAGAGGCAGTTAAAATCTCAATTTGGCCCATGTCTTTGACGCTAAGCACATTTCTGTCATTATCTTTATCCGTATTTATTGCAGTCACTCCATCATTGCCCGTACTCACAAAGCCTCCCGGGCTCACAGGGTCTGCCAGCAAAGAACCAGAGCCAGTCAGATTCATAGTTGCCGATTTATTAATAATATCAAATGTAGTACTCACAGTATCTCTGACAAAGACCTCCTCAGCTCTCTCAGTTATTTCATTTGTTCCATTTGTCTCCTTGGCTCCGCAATTAACTCCGCAATTGACTCCACCTTTCTCTAACTGTATTTCAAAAGAAGCAATTGGCATCTCCTTCCCAGTTTTCTTCGATTTTGTGAGGTGTCTGTCCAGCCCTGTAAAGATTCCTGGGATCACTCTCTGTGTTGCCACCTCCGTTGCGTCATTAAGGGATTGATCCCGTATTCTGGACTTAATCGTATCCCCCTGGTTTAAAGATGCAGCAACCGTGTCTCCGATTTTATCACCGCTGTTTGTGCTAATGGTCTTCCGTAGAACAAGCCGTCCCACTGCATTTTCAGCGCCGGGCTTATCTCCCTGCTTATCACTGCGGTCCCGCCTAGTCTGCTTTGGCGGCATGTCGAAGCCGCGCAGCGTCCTCCACACTACCGCCGCTACAAGCGCCTTCGGAGCTGCCCACAGCGAGCAGCCGACAAGCCAGGTGAGACCGTGTCTGGTTTTCTCGCGGAACAAATCGCGCTCCCACGTTACTGCCACAAGTACCCAGCTCCTGTAATCCATATGTCCATCGGGGAGGTTAGTGGCAAGAGGTTTATCAGGTCATTGGGAGCGTTTCAGATGTGCGGCGTCTCGTAGCACTCACACAGCCACCATCTTGCCAGACCGAAAAAGTTCTCCCCTCTTGTCTTCTGTTGTCTTGTCTCTTTTCTACTCATCTCATCTCACATCCTTTCCTCCCGTCCCATAACCTCCTTTCTCCTCCTCTCTCCACCATTACTCCCTTCCCTTACCATTCCCTCACCTTCCATCCCTTCTCTCTTACTTACTCCTCTCTCCTCTCTCCTCTTCCACTCCCCTCCTCCCCACTCCCCTTTTTCTTAACTCCCATCCCCACACTTCCCTCTTCCCCACTTCCCTCTACTTTCCTCCTCACACCCCTCTTCACTTTCACTACCCTCCTCCCCTCCTCATTTCCCTTCCATCTACCTCCACTTCATGCTTTCTCTCTTCTATTCCATCTTCCCACTCCCCTTTTCCCTTTCATTGCCCCTGCGTCTTCCCATCCAGTCTTCCCCCTCCCTGCTTTTCTTCCACTTTCCTCCCCTCCTCCATTTTCTCTGCCACCTGCACTCTTCCCTTCCACTGCCCTCCCCCTCGGGTCTCTTCAAACCTCCACTCCACTTTCCTCATTCCTTCCCTCTTCTCTCCCATTCCCCACTCTCCTTCTTTCTTCCACATACCCTTTTCCCTTCTCACACAAGCACTTCCTTTCACTTTCGCTTCCCTCATCCCTACTATCCCCTTTTCTTCTCTTCCCTTCCACTACCCTCTCATCCCTCCTTCTACTTTCTTCCCTTCTACCATACCCTCCTCTCCTCCCCATTTCCCTTCCGGTTCCCTCTTCCTTCCTCCTCACTCCTCTCTTCCCTCATCCTTACTCCCATCTTTCATCCTCCTCACACTCTTCCATACTTCTCTCCTCCCTACCTGTACCCCCCCTACCCACTCCCCTCTTTCCTTCCACTTCCCTCCCAACTTCCTACTTACCTTCCACTTCTCTCATCCCTACTCCCCTCTTCCCTCCTACTTCCCTCCTCTCTATTCCGCTCTCTATTTCCATTTTCCTCCTCAACACTCCCCTCTCTTTTCTCCCATTACCCACTCTGCTCTTCCCTTCCTATTCCTTCCTCTCCATTCCAATCATTCCTTCCACTCTCCTCTTTCCTTCCACTTCCCTCCTCCCCAGTCCCCTCTTCATTTCCATGTCCCTCCTCCCTCCTCCCCACTCCCCTCTCTCCTAACCCATCCCCACACTCTTCTCTTCTCTTCCACATCTTGCCTCCCCATTGCCCTATGTTCTCTCCTATCACCCACTCTTTGCTTCTACTCCCCTCTTCCCCTCCCCTGTCATTCTCACCCATCCCTCACTTCGCTGTTCCCTTCCCATTCCCTCCTCCCCTGCCATTCTCTCTTCTCTCACATCCCCTCACTACTTTCTTCCATATCACTTCCCTCCAATCTCCAATCTCATCCTCTCCCCTCTTCTCTTCCCTTCCCTTCCTATTCCTTCCCCCTCTCTTCTCGTCCTTTCTTCCCATCCACTTCCCTCCTTCTTCTTTCCTTCCACCTTCCCCCTTCCCCCTCTCATATCTTCATCTCCTCTTCCTTTTCAGTTGCCTCCCGTCTCCTCTCCCATCTGCTCCTTTCCCCTCCATTCCACCCTGTTGGACCCGGCCTCGTGGCATGGTCCTTACCCCCGTGGATTGTGGCCGTTCCCCGCCCCGGCCTTCACGGGCCACCCTTCTGAACTGCACCGAGGCCCTTCATCCTGGGCTGCACGAGGTCGCATACCCCTCGTGGCTCCGCCATCTTGTTGGCACCCACGTGACTCTGTGCACCAGCCAGCGCGACCCCGCTCAACCCGGCCTCGACCCCAGCGAAGCCCCGACATCGAGGCACCACAAACTGGCCAGGGGGTGCCACAGGAACCATTCATCGCCCCCGGCGGAGGACAGTATCGATGGGACCCCCAACTGTCCTCCCCTCTCGAGGTGTGATCGCCCTGCAACTCCCTTGGGCCTGGCGCCTCTCCTGCTGGGCGTCTGGCCACCTCCACCCGGCCTCTCCGCCCCCACCGGGCGCCTGGGTCCGGACATCAAAGGGCTCCAGACCTATATCTGGGGTGACCCCGCCACAGATCAGTAGTTGTATCCCGGAGTCGAGAGCCCTGCTGATTGAATCGCGGCTGACCCTACGGAGAAGAACTCTTGTCGGAACCATCACGAGCCCTGCTGACTGCGTCGCGGCTCCTTCTTGTGAACCCTTTGAAGCCACCTGGAACATCGGAGCCCTGATGACGCTGTCGCGGCCCAACCTCGCTGAAACCTCCCTCGGAGCCCTGCTGACGACGTCGCGGCTCGAGCTGAGCAGAAACCATCTTGAGAGCCCTACTGATTGGATTGCGGCTCTCCACGAACTGTACGCCAGAGCCCTGCTGACGCCGTCGCGGCTCGATCCCTCCGAGATCCAGAGGTCCTCCAGCTTGAGGATAAGAACTGGGCCCCAGGTACCCTCGTACCGCACCCCTGCCAAAGACTGTCCCGCTACCCCTACGCTCCCAAAGAGACACTGAGACTTTGGTGGATCCCGCGATCCCTTCGTGTAAATATTGACCTCGTAACCTTTTTATTGCTGATAAAGAATTGCTTGTCTTGAGACAACCTCCTTGAGTCCTGTGTGGTGGTGTTACTGTGCTAGTACGTGATAGGAGAAGGATCTCTCAGGAGACTTCTCGGCAGCGCTCGGCTACTTCGTACAGTGGGAGGGCCCCCCTTGGTGGTCTCGCCGACTCCTCGGGGTCCGCCTTCCAACACACCCTCTTCCCCGCTCCACTTCACTCTTCCCTTCCACTTCCCTCTTCCCCACTCCCTTCTTTCCTCCTCCCTACTCCTTCCTCCTTCACACTCGTCTCTTCTCTCCTCCCCATTTTCCTCTTCTCAACTCTCTTCACTCCTTCCAACTTCCCTTGTCCCTTCTACTCCCCTTTTTCCCAGTTCCCTCTACTCTCTTCCCCTCCACTTCTCTCCCCGACACCCCCTTCCCTTTCACTTCCCGCCTCAACTCCCCTTTCTTTTCTCTCATCTCCCACTCCCTTCTTCCCTTCCACTTCCATCCTCCCCACTCCTCTCTTCTCTTTCCTTCCAATTCCCTCTTCACTTCTACTTCCCCTTTCCTCTCTCTGCATTCTTCTCTCACAGCCACGCTCCCCCTTCCCTTCAATTTTTCTCCCCTTTCCATCTTATTCTCCCCTCCCCCTCCTCCCCTCTTCCCTTTAACTGCCCTCTCCCTTACACTCTCACCACTCCCCTCGTCCTCCAATTTCATCATCTACACTACCCTCTTCCATACTACTTTCTTACTCTCTACTCCCCTCTCCCCTGTCACTTCCCTCTCCTTCTCTCCTCTCCTTTTCCCCTTCCCTCTCACCTTCTTATGTCTCATCTTTTTTACACTCCTCTCATCTCACATGTTTCTTGCTCTCCCATCCCCTCCTCTCTCCACCCTTACTTTCTTCCCCTTTCTATCCTTCTTCCTCCCTTCTTCTCCCTTCCCCTCATCTTCTCCTCTCCTGCCTCCCTTTGTCTCTCAACCTTCCCTCCCCTCTCCCCTCCAAAATTCTCTTCTAGTCCCCTATAGTCTCCCCTCCCGCACCTCTACAAAGCCCTCCTCTATCCATGCTTCCCCTCCTCCCTTCCTCTCCACCTTCCCTTCCCTTTCCTTTCCTTCCCTCCACTTCTCCCCTCTCACCTCCCCTCAGCTTTATTCTCCTCTTCTCGCCTCCCCTTGTATTGTCTCCTCTCCATTTCCTTCTTACTCCTCTCATCTTGCGTCCTCTCTCCTTGCTACTCCCATCCCATCGTCTCCCCTCCCCTCTTCCCTTCTACTCCCCCCTCTTTTCCACTCTCCTGTCTCCCATATCTCTCCTTCTCTCTAGCCCACTACCCTCCTCTCCTATGCTCTTTTCTCCTCTCCTCTCTGCTTGCCTTGTCCCCTCCCCTCCCAAACCTTCCTCTCTTCCCCTACCTCCTCTCCTCTCGTCTCTCCCCCACTACTGTCTCCTTCCCCCTTCCTCCTCTTCCCTCTCTCCCAAACCCTCTTCTACAATTCCCACCTGCTATTGTCTCTCCTCCTCTCCTCTCCTTTCCACTCTTCTCTTTCCTCCTTTGTTCTTCTCACTGCTTGCCTACTCCTATCCCACCCTGTCCTGCCCTATTCTCTCCCTCTCCTCTCCCACCTCCCCTCTGCCCTCCTCTCTCACCTCTCCTTGTGTCTCCTCTCCTGCCATCCGCCTCCCATCCCATCCCCTCCTCCCCTCTTCCTTTTCTCTCTCCTAGTACTTTCTTTCATCTCCTGCTTCCATTTGTCTCTCTTCCTCTGGTCTCTTCTCATCTCCCCTTCTCTCCTCCTCGCTTCCACTTCCTTCCAGTCTTATCCACCCCACACTTTCCCTACTCTCCTCCTTTCCACTATCCTTTCCTTCGCACTCATGCGTCTTCTCATCTCTTGTTTCCAGCCCCCCCTCAAGTCTCCTCCTCTCCCCTCCCCTCTCTCTCCTCTATTCTCATCTTCTCTTGTCTCATCTCTTGTCCAATCATCTCCCCTACTTTCCTCCCTTCCATCCTCTTCTCTCCCCTACCTTCGTCCCTTCCCCTTTGTCCCTCCTTTTCTCCTCTTCTGTCTCCCTTCATCTCTTCTCCTCCCACCTCTCTTGCTTTCTGCTCATCGCCTCTCGTCTCCCCTCCCCTACACCCCTACACTTGTTTGCTCTACCCTTGCCTCCTCTAATCAGCTCTACTACCTTCTCAACTCCCTCTCTTCCTCTCATCTTCTCACCTCTCCCGCTTCCTCCCATTGAACCCTTTTCCGTCTCCTCTTTCAATCCCCTTCCTGTCCAATTCCCTCTTCACTATTTCCCCCTTTCCTTTCACTACCCTACCGTCTCCACCCATCTCCTCTTCTGTTCTCTCGTCTTCTACATCCCCTCTACTCTCCTTTCCATTCCCTTCCTGCACTCTCCCCTCTTCTTGTCCACTTGTCTCATCTCCCATTTATTTCCTTCCCTCATTCCTTCCTCTTCCCTTTCCCTTCCTTTGCCACTCCCCTCCTTTCTCCTCTCTCATCTCCTCCCTCTTTGCCTTTCCTCCTCTCCCTCTTCCTCTCCACCCCTACCCTCCACCCTTCCTGTGCCCTCATCTTCTCCCTTCCACTCGAACCCCCACCACCCTTCTCCACTCCCTCTCCCATCCCATCCCCACTCTATCTTTCCCTATTCACTTCCCCTCACTCCCTTCTCATCCCTCCCACCCCTCCTAATCTTTCATTCTCTCCCCCCTTTCTTCTCTTTCCCCTTTCCCACCTCTCGACTCCTGCCCCCTCATCTCACCTACTCTCCCATCATATCTAGTCTTGTCTCCTCCTGCCTCATCTGATCTCCCAACCTCCCCTTCCTTTCCCCTCACCTACTCCATTCCTTTCTTCTCCTCTCCTCCCATTCTTCTACTCTCTCCTCTCCTTTCTTACTCCCTCCCCTCTCATCTACTCCTTTTCCTATTCATCTTCCCTTTCTCTCTTCTCTTATCTTCCGATCACCTCCATTCCCCTCCCCTCTCCTTTCCTCTCCTTCTTCTTTCTCTTCTCTTCTCTCCAGCCTCCACACTCTTCTCTTCTCCTGTCCTCTCATCTCCCTCCTCCCTCCTCACCCCTTATCTCTTTTCCTCCCTTCCGCTTGTCTGCCCTCCCCATTTCCCTTTCCATTCCCTCTTCTCCCCTTCTGTCCTCTCCCCTCCACCTCCCTTCCTCTGCCTTTTCTATTTTCTCCTCTCTGCTCTCCCACCTCCCTGTACATCTTCTCCTCTCCTCTCCTCTCCTCTACCCTGCCCTTCTTTCCTCTCATCACCTCCCTTTCCTCCAAATCGCCTTCTCTCCTGCCCCCTTCACCTCCACTGATCTCCCCTCCCCTCCCCTCCCCTCAACCCCGATCCTCTCCTCTTTCCTCCTCGTCTCTTTTCTCCTACCTCCCCTCATATCCTCTCCTCTATTCCAATTCCCCTCAACTCACCTCCACTCCTGGCACTCCATTCCCTCCTCTTCTTCTCCTCTTTTCTTCTCAAATCTTATCTCACGCCTGCCTCCGTCCCTAGGGGTGGCCGGCATGGCTTGCGGGTGCGGGGGCCGCGGGGGTGTTGCATGGGGGTTGCGGGGGTGTTACGCAGTAGGGGTTGCGGGGGGGTTTCACGTGTGGGGGAGCTGGGTTTAGAAATTTTTAAAAAACGTACCTCGAGGCCGGGTCCAGTATCTTCTGTGCTCCTGCTCTCCCGAGTCTGCTTCCAGGAACAAGAAGCAGGCAGCCAGGCTCCCTCCCCTAAGCCAATCACCACGCTGCAGTGCAGCGTGGTGATTGGTCTGAGCCCCGTGACATGGTGCTCAGCCAGTGGTTGTAGGGGTGGGCATGTTCTCCATGCAGGCTGTAATGCAGCCTGCATGGAGAACAGGGAAGGGCGCATGACTGCTTTGGGCAGCCTGGGAGGGCCAACCAAACAGTCAGTGTGCACTTGAGTGGGCAATCCACTCCGCCCCTACCCTGCTCCGTGAGCAGAGCAGCCCCGGTCACCCTCCCACCCACAAGGGAAATATAACATGATAATATCATGTTATGTTTCCTCTTCTCGCAGTGATTGAAAGCAGTGGGGCGATGCTCCTCCGCCATAGCAGAGGAGCTCCATCCCTCCTACAGTCCTCTCATTTTGTTGCATCTTTTCTCCGCCGTTCCATTCCTCTGCCCACTCCTCTTCTTGTCACTCATCTCTTCTCTCCTTTCCCTCATCCCTCTCTCTCTGCCCTCTCTTCTCTCCCCATCCCATTCCAATCATTTTTATACACACCCTTTTCTATATATTCTCTTCTCCTGCCCTCTCTTCTACTCTCCCTTCATCTTCTCTCCCCTCCTCTCTTCTTCCCTCACCGCCTCCCTTTTACTCCACCTTTCTTTCCGCTCCTTCCCTCTTCTCTGCTTTCCTCTCCTATCCATTTTCCTCCCCAGCCTTTCACTCCCATTCCCTTCCCAACTCATGTTTCCTTCCTTGTTTTAAAATACGCATAGATCGGCCTGCAATGCATTATACGACCAAGACCAGCACTATTGCGACCCGGTTTTTAAAACATGAATATATTTAACAACAAACTTTTCCCTAGAACTCACACGGCCTGATTTTTGTGCCCTTTTCTCTTTCCCTTGCACAGAGTGAGACAACAGCCCACCCTCCCCCCGGTGGAACAACAATGCCCTACTAAGGTGTCGTATAAGTATGTGGATGCCAGAACAATTATTTCTTTTAAAACTTGAACTATTATAGTTCCTTAATATGGGATTTATTTTTAAAGCATGGTGTTTTGGCACAGTTGGTTATAGCTTCACTTTATCTAAACAGAACTGTACTAGAAGTGTTCACTAGAAGTGCTCACTTATTATTATATCTTACTGAACACGTTTACCCACATAATGTTGCAGCAAAGAATGTAGAGCTGATACTTACCTAATTCTCTCTCTTGTAGGTCCACAGAAAATAAAGAACACCAATTAGGTGGTATATGTATGTATTTTCACCAAGTGGCATAGCATGCAAGTAGCATGTTTCATGTGACTAATCATATAAGAGTGGTACCAAGGAATTAGAGTCCTTTGGTCCTGAAGAAGAGCCATAGGGGCACGGTTCGTAACATGTTGACCTATAGGATCGCATATACATTATCTACCTTGCGTTCCTAACCACCCCGTAATTTTTAATCATACCAACTAGAGGCAAGAATAACATAGATTTAACTACTAGCCAGGTATTTTTGATTTTCTCCACTCCCTCCTTTTCTAGATATATACATCTTCTTTATCAGTATATAAAGCCCAACAAGTGCTCCCACGTAGTCTGTTGGTCGTAGCACGCCCCGACCCGCAGCGGATCGGGTTGGACCCGATGATGAAGCACGCCACCAAGGGGTAACTCTGGTGGGTGAGGGCTTTACAAGAAAAACTGTGGGTTTTTTTACACAAGAGGTATCAAGTTTAAATTTACTGGGTTCTCTGTTTTTGATTTAATACGTTTGACTGAGGAGGACAAACCCAGCACAATCCTCTTTCTCCCCCTTTTTTGAGATACATGTCCACCAGAAAACACAAAAAGGTGAAGCGCAGAAGGCTGAAGCAGGTTGAAGAATGTAAGAGTGCAGGCTGACAGCCCTTGGAGGGCTGGCAATGAAGCGATAGCTACAGGAAAGATCTGGTGGAGGCTGGGTCTTTTTAAAACAAGTAAAATAGCAAGGAAATAGAAACAAACACTGGCAGATGGTGGGATATGCAGGAAATTCTCGGGTACATATAGGACAAAGTAGTGGATGGTAGAAAAACACAGGAACTCTTCCAGAATTTCTAAATACTGGCCTGCAGTTGTGAAGCAAAATATGGGTGGGCATCTTCCTTTTCTGGTAAACACTAGATTAAAAGTAGTGTCTCTGGCACAAAGCAAGCACATTGGTATAAGTTCCTCCGACGTGCCAGATAGACTTTACTCTAGTACCCATGCGCACTAATATAAATCAGTGTGCAAATTAGACAGTGTGTTTTCTTTACGGATGTCATGATCCATATAAAGAACAAGTATCCATACTTCAGTTGGGAGTACTTCCTCGCTGACCACACGTCAGCCTAGTAATGCAAACTAGGTATTAATGGCATACTTGCATCGCAGCTCAATTCAGGTAAGTTGTTTCTGCTGAGTCGCATTCATGACAGCGCCTACTCCCCTAGGGGGATAATGCATTGTTGGTGAGGGTTTCAGAGGAAATTGTTGACAGAAAGACCTGACAAGACCTGGAGCATGGACATCCAAGACATCTTCATAAGTTTGATTTTCTAGCCCATACCCTTTCAAACTGATTAGGTAGTGTTACTTCCTTTACTGTCTTCTCAAATCACATAGCTATTGTACTTCCAATTCTCCATGACCTTGGCAAAGTATTTTGAATGTTCTTAAGTACAAGTTTTAACAGAAACATAAAATAATGGATACATCTTCCAATGTACTGGAAAATCTACTTTCCTGGCAGATGGAGTAATGTCTTTATATATACTAAAAGAACCTGTATAAACTGGCTGCAACTTTCCTAGCTGCTTGGGGATAATGAGATTGCAAGTAGGTAACCAGATCAAGTCACAGACTTTAAACTGAGTTTCCTTTTAACAGTGTGAATTGGTCCTTTGAACATAATGATAAAGCTTGCTGAAGGTGTTTATATACCTATTGTGTATCTATTGTCTTTTGTATCTAGTATGAATTTAGAAACAGGTGGAGTTAAGCATCTTGGAAACTATTAGTAAAAATTGAAGATGATAGGCATAAGAACTAAACATGGCATTTTCCCAGTGTAGCATGTATGGAATTATTTTCAAATTCCACAAGAGGAAGAAATGTATTCCAGCCTTCATGTTGATCTTGAGCATATTAACAAAGATGTTGCTCTAATATTATATTCAACCTCTCGATTTGCCAATCAGTCTGGGGATGGTATACAGTAGAATATGCTGATTCAATCTGCAGTATTTGAGTTAGGGCCTGATTTAGAGTCTGGCGGACAGGTTACTCCATCACAAATGTAGTGGATATCTTCCCTGCCATATTACAAGTGCAAAGGATACAAGGTACTTACAATACAGCAGGCTGATATCCGCAACAATTGTGACAGAGTGACCCACCTGCCAAACAAAATGAGACACTTTGGTCCTTACAAAACATTGAGGTAAACTATGTTCCTTGATTAGTAAAGATTGTTGTTGTTAAACCATTCAATCTGAATACCTGATACAGAAGATGAGAAGAAAAATGCAGGCTAATTTCTTGGTGGTTGTTATTTTGTTGGAAGATATAAAATGTGCCATAGTATAATCCACAATTATGGTTATTGATTTCATTGTCTCTGAGATAAGTAAATTAGTAATGAATTAAATAGAGATCTGAGTCCAAGGTTAGGTTTGTGCCAGAATAGAAATCATTTGGTATGAAGTTGGGTATTTTTCTTAAAAACTGCACAGACAGGGCAAGTGTTTACATACTTGTAGGAAGGTGGAATATTATGCAGTGATGCTGATTAGGATGCACTATGTAGTACTCTCACAATACCCCAAATAGATCATTTGGATTCACACTAATAAAAGTTTTACTAAGTCCTGGTAGTGTGACACAGAGCAGTCAGGCTTTACTAGAGGAACGTGTGTTAAGCATTTCAGAGTACCAACGTGGACGATAAATAATTGACACGATTCAATAGAAATCTGACACCAATTTATAAAAAGAAAGCAGATTTTAATAATAATTTGGACACCAAATCAAAGACGATTGGATGAGTGGATTTCAGAAGCAAAAATATATCGGTGCAATTCAGTAATGCAAAACTTTAACATGCCATCAATGGTATAAAGCACTATGGACAATTGGTCACTTGCAGGCGAATTGCATGGAACCTACTGATGGTAAGATTATGCGGGTCCCAGGACCAGGCCGCGACAATCAGTTGAATTTTACCTGGCTCGTAGGGCCTGGTTGCAGAGTTTCTCTGGCTTTCCCTGGTGCTGAAGCAGAAGCCGTGGGATTGTTGGTTTTACCTTTAGGTGGTGGTGGTGAGGAAACGGATGCAAGGTGTCAACAACAGGGCCACTGAGGAGGTTTGTTGAAGGTGCTGTGGAGTTCCCTTGAGGTGCAGCGTTGAGTAAAGGTAATGGTAGCCCAACTGGCCACCAAGCCTTGGCAACTGTAAGGTCAACGTGAAGATATTTCGACGTCCTGAGGTCCGGGGGAAACTTGTTGGATATCAAGACAATGTTTCCCACAATGCACTAGACTTTTGGATGATCCCTCGGAGGGCCTGATGGCTAGCGATTCTTTGGTTCCAGGCGAGTATTTTTACCTGCATGCTGCAGTGGACTAGTCCAAGGGAGTCTGGAGTTGTCTTTGGCTCTCGAAGGGGTCCCTCTGTCCGGGACAAGTTGTGGTTGTGCAGTTGCAGGACAGGGGGTGCCACAGGTATAGAGTATCATGCCTTTCTTTTGTGCAGATCCTAAAGTTGCAGGCTCGGGATTTTTCTTTGCCCTTTGTTGCCATTTGAATTAGAACTGAGGTTCTGGTGCTGGGGGTGCCCCTTAAATCCTATATTTAGAGGAGTTAGTGGTGTGGGTGCAGGTAGCCAATGGGCTACTAGCCCCAGCGGCTAATCACCCCCTATGTTGACTTCCTCTGGGGGGGGGGTGCCACCTTTGCTACCCAGAACACTCTATTTTTCCACTTTTAAAAATGGCAGAAACCTTGCTTGGCTGTACAGACCAGGTAGCCCACCCTAGGAGTGTGGCTAGCCTTCTGGGGCTGTACACCTCCTTATTATGATATTTTCCTGCCTGCCAGGGTGCAAATGTGCCTGGGGGCGGGCTGTTTCCTCCTTTGGCAGGCAGCCTAGATGTATATCAGAGATGATGTAAGCTTTCAATCTCACCACTTTGATGTGCCACTTCACTAGCCATCCTGTCAGGGAGGGAGGTGCCTCCTTTCTAGGCAGGCCTTTGTTTCCGACTCCTAGGAGAGTTCACACCTCCTCTCCTGGCAGGGGGGTCATGCTCCTGTTTTGATGGCAGCAGCTGCATGCTGTCAGCCAGATCAAAGGACATGCTGGGGCATCCAGGAGGGCACCCTTTAAGGGAGCCACCTGGGAACATGTCACATCAACTCTGGCATGAGCATCATGTCAGAGGTTAAAACACAAGTTGCTTGCTACCAAACATGGCATATTTCAGTAGTACCATAATGGAGCTGTCAACCTTGGGGTGCCCAGGTGCCAGCCCATGTTAGCCTATGGCCCCCTGACCACTTACAGTAGCCCTTAATAGAAAACAGCTACTATAGGGACACTTAAGCTTTCACTTATATCTACCTTTAATATAATGCAGCCTACCTCCTGGGCTCAGGAGGCCTAACTTAGGGGTGACTGACGTATGTTAAAAATAGTGCTGTGACCTTGCCACTCATGGTGAGGGCAAAATCGCATTTTACACTGCTCAAACAGTCTGTAATGCCAGGCCTGTAGTCATCTGTTTACCTGGGTCACTCAGGGTGGTACAATCAGTGCTTCAGCCCTGGTGACCCCTTTAACTCCCATGTCCAGGGTACCACTGGTACCACTTACCTGGGACTTATAAGGGGGTTAAAGTCCTCGCCAATTGGGGTTACCACATTCATCCTATTGAAGGAGAGAGCTCTGGCACTGGGGCCTGGTTAGCCGGTTCCGTTGCACGTTCAGAGTCATAAACCATTAGCTAGTAGTCCAAAGATGGGCAAAAAGTGGAGGGAAACCTGTAAAAAGACTGTTTTCCTACAATACTACTATGTCTCAGTCTTTATGTCTGGCCACCTAAAATATTTTTTTACTAAATCTAGTGTTTGCTTTTAACAAAATGCCCCGTGCTGTGGGGATCATGACACCAGCTTTTTAATTTATTCTCTGATCTTTCTGTGTGGAATGACCAACATTTACTTGTGTGTCAAGAATCTAGAAGACTGTTTGAAGTAATGGAGATATCTTTGTTGCAACAGTTTTGCTGTTTCATCAGCTTGACGGATTTATATAAATATTGTATATTTTCCTCCTGAGTGGATCCAATTATTTGATATGGAGAAACATGGTTGGCGGTTTTGTATCAGAAGGATCTTCAAAACATCTTGAGAACATCATCATTTTGAATACTAGTTTCTGGAGTAAAGGAAATTTCAAAATCAAAATGAAAAAACAAGCTATGGGATGGGGTTTAGGAATGGGAGACAATAGAAGTGACAAAAATGGAAAGAGAAGGGTAGGAAAGAACTGGGGAGGGGATGGGAGGAGAGGAGAGAGGAGAGCGAGAGAGGGAGGGGGATAAGGAAAGGTAAAGCAGAAGAAATTTAGCAATGAAGAAAAGGAAAGAATAAGGGAAGGACAAGAGTAAATAAATGGTTAGGGTATGTATCAAAGGTTGTTCAGAAAGGAATGGCAGGGAAAAACTTGGAAGGATAAAGACAGAAGTAAATGGGCTAAGGTAGGAGTGAGGTAAACTGAAGAGAGGGGGTTAGGAAAGGGAAAGTGGTTTGGGCAAGGGAAATAAAGGGAGGGAAGAGAAGGGAGGTGAGGGAAAACTAAGGGAAGGAGGGGGAAAGAAGAAGATAAAGAAATGGAAGAGGTGGCATGTAGGATTGAATGGAAGGAAAAGCAGGGATAGTAAGGGAAGAATAGGGAAGTGAAGGGAAGGAAACCGGGATCTTAAGTGAAGGAGTTTGTGAAGAGGGGGAAGATCAGGAAAGAAAAAGAAAAAGAAAGGAGACCAGAGGGGATGAAAAGAGGGCTATGGGAAGGGAAAGTAAAAGAATGGGCAAGAAAGGAGAAAAGAAAAGAAAGTGGAAGAAAATAAATGAAAAGAAAAGAAAAGAAAAACAAAGAAAAAAGGACAATCGGAAGGGATGCATTAAGGTAGAAAGTGGTTTGGTAAGGAAAGTGAACAAAAGGGAATGGAAGGGTAGAAGTGAAGGGGAGGGGGAGGGGAGAGGAGAGAAGAGGAGAGGGAGTGGGAAAGGGAAGGACAATAAAAGGGTAGGAAAGTGCTGGAGAGGCAAAGAAGAAAAGGGAACCAAGGAGAAGAATTGGGGCCATATGTATCAAGCCTTTTTCCCGTTTGCAAACGGGCAGATTCTCAGAATCGACCCGTTTGCGAATTGGAAAAAGCCTTTTGGGATGTATCACCCCAAAAGGCCATCGCAAAATAGAGAATTGCAAAATTTGCGATTCTCTATTTTGCGAATGCAATTAAGGAATTGCAAATTGTGATTCCTTAAATGCAATTCTGGAAGTACCAGAAATTTGCTATTTGGCCTTAAGGATTTGCAATTTACCACCAACTTCAAGTTAAAAAAGCACTTTTTAGATTTTTTAAAAGTGCCAGATATGTCGCACATACATGACCTTAGGGCATGTATGTGCGCAAAATGTGCACACATGCATATTTCAGGGGTGCAACAGGGTGTCCTTTTGGCACCCTTGCAACCTTGAAATTGCATTCTCAATTTGCGATTCTGTAATTGGTAATCGCAAATTGAGAATGTCTTCACATTCATTCCTATGGGCCTCCTAGCCCATAGGAATGAATGGGAAGGCGTTCCTTATTTGCGAATCTCAATTTGCGATACGCAAATAAGGAATATGTAGGATTTGCAAAAATGTTAGCAAATCCTACATACATTGCATTTTGCGATTCTCTAATTGTGATTCGCTAAAAATCGCAATTTGAGAAACGCAAAACTCTTTTTTGAAACATATGGCCCTTGATGATGTAGAGAGGGTAGAATAGTGAATAGAAAGGAACTGGGTGGGAGAGGGCATCAGTGTGTGATACAGAGTGTAATGGGAGGGGAGGAATTGAGAGGTAGATGACAAAGAGGAAAATGAAGGTTAAAGGATCTGTTTGGAATAGGAGGTGGAAGGCCAAAGGATTAGTAGGCTAGGTAAAGCAGAGGAAGGGAAAGGGAATTGAAAGAATTTGTTCGTTAAGGAGATTTCAAGGGCATGGAGAAGGGCAGTGAAGGAACATGGAGCGATGGGAAGGAGTAGGGCTTGAAAGACAAAAAGGATAAGAGCAGAAATTAATGGAATAAGGGTATTGTAGAAGATGGGAGATGTGGGGATGAGTAGAGGGCACATGGGAAATTGAATGTATGAGGATAGGAATAGTAATGCTGAAGCGATGCTGTATGGTAAGGTGAGGATGGAGGAGAGGAGGTGAGAGAAAGGAATGAATGGGGCTAGGTAAGAAAGGGTAGAGAGGGGAGGGGAGGGAAAGGAAGGGGATTAACGACTATTGTGAACTGTTTTGTCATACCGCTGCTGCTCTATTTGTCACAATAAACACATAAAAACATTTATCAGACAAAATGAGAGGGATGAGGAAGGGGTTTGCTTATGGAAGGGATTACGAAGGAATGGGAATGAAAGGGTGGAAAGGGAATTGTACATTTTGGGAAGAAATGGATGAAGTAGGGTAGTTAAAGGAGTTGCCTAAATTGGTGCTAGATAAACAAGCAAAGGCATAGCCAATAAGTCTCGCTTTTGGGACCTTATAAGTGTTTAGCCATGCAACAGTTGCATAACTAAATACTTATAAGGTCCCAAAAGCGAGACCTATTGGCTATGCACAGTGGCCGTGCGGCCGCGAAAGTGAAAGTGATCGCGATCACGATCAAACATCAAAGCGGCCGCGAAAGTGAAAGTAATCGCGGTAAAGCGCGGCGCGGGCGCCCGCGCACATGCACTGTAGCTCTAGGCTGGCCTGGTAGCACTTTTTGGAGCCCTCTCAATAAGTCTCACCAGATCAGCGCATGCGCTGGGTCAGGCGAGACCTAAAAAACAAGCATTGGCATAGCCAATAGGTCTCGCCTTTGGGACCTTATAAGTGTTTAGCCATGCAACAGTTGCATAACTAAATACTTATAAGGTCCCAAAAGTGAGACCTATTGGCTATGCAAAGCAGCAGTGCGGCCGCGAAAGTGATCGCGATCACGACCAAACATCAATGCGGCCGCGAAAGTGAAACTAATCGGGGTAAAGCGCGCGCGCCCGCGCACATGCACTGTAGCTCTAGGCTGGCCTGGTAGCACTTTTTGGAGCCCTCTCAATAGGTCTCGCCACACCAGCGCATGCGCTGGGTCAGGCGAGACCTAAAAAACAAGCATTTGCAATGCAATAGGTCTCGCATTATTGAAGTTTGAGCTATTGGCATTGCTAAATAATGCAACACCAATAGCTCAAACTTTAATAATGCTTGAAAATGCACAATTTGTGCGCTACTTTTTTGCTCACTCGCCGCAGTGCAGTACGACAATTTTACGCCACCACTTTCAAATGTCACCACTGGCCACTTACCTGGGGATTCCTTACAGCAGGGTGCATATACCAACAGGGGGAGTAAGCAGAGCATGGCACTCGCAGCCCAGACTCTCCAGACGGAAGGGCATAAAATGGACTGACAAGGTAGTGAGTTGGGCCGAACAGTGATGAGTCTACCCCCAGCGCGATCAGACAAAAATCCGCAAGAAACTTTATGACCCCAAAATCGGCATGTATTATTGCCTCAACAACTAAAGGAGTCATAAATATGACAGGACTGGATTGATATATGGCAAAGGTGATTTATGACCTGTCATGCATATGGTCTGACATTGTCCGAAGTTATTTATGGCCTGCAAAATGATTTATGGGCCTGTCCTAATGATTTATGACTGGCCATTGTGAGTTATGAAGGCATGACGCAAAGTATATCATACATGTTAAATACAAACCCCGACTAAGATTTATCTCAAGAAAAACATACACACATCTGATTTAACTTTATTAAAAAAATTATGCAAGTTATGACATGCATGTACAGGTTGGAGTGGGCCTAATGCGGGGGATATAATGCAGACAGGCCTGGCCCTGGGCCCAGTTCGCCCATGCCTTGTCTACATTTTTTCCTAGAAACTATTATTTCTAATATATGTCCTTTACTAGTAATATTCTAATGTACTAAAAGTAAAATGATATATATTTTTTTTTTAAAGAGTTATCATATTTTTAGCCTTGCCGTTCTCGCACGATGCACATGCCAGGTAGTTGGATGGTACAGCCCGTTCTCAGGCTCTTAGAACAAAGAGACTCTTTGCTCTGCTGTGGCTCAGCACTGCCTGTTAACTTGCTGGCTTGCCCACCTCTAATATTTTCGGGTCCTGCGGCACTCCGGAGCGCATGAATGTCTCAATGTCAAGGTCCCACGGAGATCCCGCGTGGAGAATCAGCTCTCCAATTCTGGAGTTCAGGAAATACACTTTTCATTCATAATCTTTCTGACATGCTTGCCTTTGCAAGACACCGGATGCCAACGGCATCTGCTGTTTTACCCCTTGGAGCACGGACATCTGACTCTTTGGTAGTCCGATCATGTCGTTAATGAAAAATAAAAGGAAAACAAAATCCTTCTGTACAATGTTCGCAGTTTTTAAAGTTTTTTTTTTTTCAGTCTCATGAAATCATTAAGCCGAACAGAAGTATCCTGCAGACACCAATCAAACAGCATAGTACACAACGTTTATTTATGCGTATTTGTAGCCTTTTTCTGATTAAGCAGACACCTGCTGCCCCACGTGAATTCTCCTGAATAAAGACCAGTTTTGTATTATCACTATGGCGGAATTTCTTGTCGTTTTTTTCTGTAAAAAGCACCAGAGCCCGCATTACACATCTCCCACAGGAGTACCTGTTGGTGCTCACGTTGTAACTGGGGCAGCGGTGCATGTGATTCACGCGTGGGGGGAAAAAACACAAAAAAAACGTCATCGGGAAAGTGAATGCATCCGGAGGCTGGGCTTGCTCCAGAGCAGGGAGGTCTCCTCAAAGCGCGCGCTCCGATGACGTAGAAATAAAAAAAAAATGCGAGATATTGAGACTGGATGAAACCACATCCTGTGCAAAACATAAGAGTGATAATTGAATTTAACATTGAGCCTGCGAGTCCGGATTCCCCGGGGCTGTATTGACAGCAGGGATGAAAGGGCACAATTCACACCAAGTCTGATTGACTCAAGCACCAAAGTGCACTCGGCGGTGAAGATTGTCGCTTTGACTGGAAGACAAAAAAAAAAGCCATTAATCAAGCAGGATGGCTCTGTCTCCCTTCACGCCCAGGGAGGAGGGAGATGCGAGCAGAGCATCAAAGGGCTGGGTGAGAAGGGAGGGGGGAATGCAAGGGTCAAAGCAGCGAAAGTGAAAGTAATGGAGCAGAGCCTCAAAGGGCTGGGTGAGAAGGGAGGGGGAATGCAATGAGCAGAGGAGCAGCTGTGCACGTGCATGTGATCTCATGCACTCAAGGTTTAGGCCAGCCAAAAGACTGGGTAGCACTTTGAAAAACCCACATATAAAATGTCTCTTCGAGCCTTTGGCTCACGAGACCTAACAAGCATTGGCATAGCCAATAGGTCTCGCCTCTGGGACCTTATAAGTGTTTAGCCATGCAACAGTTGCATAACTAAATACTTATAAGGTCCCAAAAGCGAGACCTATTGGCCATGCAAAGGGGCCGTGAAAGTGAAAGTGATCGCGATCACGATCAAACATCAAAGCGGCCGTGCGGCCGAAATATCGAAAGTAATCGCGGTAACGTGCGGCGCGCGCGCCCGCGCAAATGGACTGTATCTCTAGGCTGGCCTGGTAGCACTTTTTAGAGCCTTCTCAATAAGTCTAGCCAGACCAACGTATGTGCTGGGTCATGGTGAGACCTAAAAATGAGCCAAGCCAGGAGTAAGGACTGGGAACAGGGTTCTGGAGAAAGATAAAATGGGAAGGGAGGAGAAGAAACAAAACAGAAAGGAAATAGAAGGGAAAAGGTGTAGGAAAGGTAAAGGGGAATTGAAGTGAGAAAGCGATGAAAGGGGTAGCAATGTTTCGAGTAGGGTAGGTAAGAGAAAGGATAGCGTAGGAAAGGAAAGGTAAGGAAGGGCACGGGAAGGGATGGAATAGTGATAGGGAGAGAATGAGGAAAAGAGGAAAGGAGCTAAGCTAGGGAAGGGAGGAAAGTGATGAGGAAAGTAGAGGCGGGTTCGTAGAGGAAGGGGATGCGAATAGGACGGAAAGGGAGAGTAGAGGTGGGGAGGGGGTGGGGAGGGAAGGGAGTAGGGTGGGAGAATAAGAAGTTAAAGAGAGAAAAGGGAAATTAATAGAAGGGATGCAATGGAATAGGTGGGTAGAGCGAGAAGGGAAGGTAGTGCGGGATCTGGAAAAGAAGGAGAAAGAAAGGTGGTATATTATGTTGATGAAAGAATGAAGGAAGCGGGTGAGACTCAAATGGAAGAGAAAGCATAGGGAAAATGAGTAGGGAGGGATAATAAGTGAAGGAGAGGAAAAGGATGGGGTTGGAAGAAGCAGAGGGCATGAAAGGAAGAGACTGTAAGGGAATTGAAATGGTGCGAAGGGATGCAGAATGAAGTGGAAAGGATAAGGAAGGTCAAGGAAAACAGTGCTGGTGGTAGGGTAGGTAAGGACAGGTCTGGATTCAGAAGCAAAGAGAAGTGAAATAAATGAATGGGGATTGAAAGGGGATGGAGAGTGGTTAGGCATGGAAGAGATGGGGAAGGAAACAGGAAAGGGCAGAGAAAAGGGTTAGAAGAAAGAGGATCAGAATGTGAAGTGAGAGTAGGGTAGGAAAAGGTGTGATGAAGGAAAGGTGGAGAAGGGAAAGGGCCAGGAATGGGAAGGTGAGGAGGAAGCGTGAAGGAAAGAACAGACGACTGAACTACAAGTAATAGGAGGGGAAGTTAAGGGAAGGGAAAGAACATGGAATGAAGGTAGGGGTGAAGAGAAAGTAGTGGAAGAAAGAGATGTGGTGGGGTGTTGAATAATGTGTTGGGTTGCAAGAGAAGGAAAGGGAGGGGACGGGAGGCCAGAGATCATGAAAGGGGTTAGACAACGAAATGAAGGAGAGAGGGAGTTGGTGAGGGAGGGAAGACGGGCCAGGAGAGAAAGTGAATGGAAAAGAGATTAATTAGTTTGAGAATGGAAGAAGTGGGTTTGAGAGGCTGTGAGTCGGAACAATGGTGGTGAAGGAATTAGGGATTAAGGTTAATAGGGGTTTAAAGTCCGTTTCAGTGTCGTTTGTTTTTAGTCCAGTTTTCAGTTCACTTGTCATTTTGTTCATTTACTCACCTTGTTCTCTAGCCCCCACCCCCTGTCCCCATCCCTTTTGGAGCCTGCTTAGCCCCTTGCAGCTTCCGGCATCTCGGTGCCCTCAGCTCCTGTCACCGGCAGGGTGTCGCAGTCCAACGTCCTCAGGGTCGCACGATGCTGTAAGGGGTCCACCTCCCGATAGCCCCTTGGTCTGGTATGTATATGACAGACACAAAAGGGTGATCAGGCGAGGGAAGGAAAGGAAGGGGACTGCGGGGAGGGAGATCTGAAAGAGAAATCACAAGGCAATATGGTTAGGACAACCCCTAGACTCCAGTACACAATGTTTCCCCTACTTCCCCTGCTGTACCTGTAAAAGAAAGAAAGCACTCCTGACTGGGAGACCTGGAGAGCCGAGGAACAAGGCAGTTCGTAACCTATAGAAAGGACATTGTTTAGCCGCAAGATACCCCTATTGACTTTTCCCCTCCTTCTACTCCACTCCCAGAACAAACGGACCTACCACAATTCCTGAATCTCGGGTATAACAGAGGGAGGGGAAGGACGTATGCCAGAAGTCACCTCTCCGCCCCTGTTGGAATACAAATAAACAATTGAGGTGCAGCGAAGCTTAACCCCTGTTCGGTGCCTGCAGCTCCGTCACCAGATTCTGCACAAACTTAGAGCGCTACTCCCATGCTTCTGGGATAGCGTGAACTAAAGAGAAAACCAGCGGGTAAGCCTACAACCGTTCCACAGGAAGGCTTCCCTCTGACCGTAGGAAATAGGAACGGCTCAGCTCCTTGGAGTCGCTGGTGTGCAATCTTAAAGAAACACAGTGCACTAGTCTCACCGCACGGGCGATTCCGCAATGCCTTGGAAAGGCGTCCAACGGAACCGCAGCGGTTCTGTTTCAAACACGGTCTTAGCACGGACTGGGGAAACCACACACAGCAGTGCGCAACAAAGTCAGCGAAAAGTCAAGGCTGGTGCGGAGCACCCCTACCAGAACGCCACTATCGTCCGCACTCGAACTCGTCCGTACTCGAACCAGGAAACCCAAAATAACCGGCACCCGCTCGATGCCGGATGTTCCTTTTCATCGTCTTCGCGCCGTGCGCGATGACGTCGGAGCGTCATCTCGCAAAGCGCGCTGGGATATGTAGTTCCTTCACGCCCGTCTCCTACGGGCATGTCGCCCCCGGGCTGTCAGTGCTCTACGGTGAGCCACAACAGTACATCCCTCCCCCGAAGAGCACTGACATAAGCACGCTTTCGTGGGATGTTTCTTGTGGAACAGGGCAACGAGTTTAGGGGCGTGGACCTGGGAGGCAGGTTCCCAAGAATTTTCCTCCTCCCCGTATCCCTCCCATGCAAGGAGATACCACAACCTGTTGCGGTAAATCTTGGAGTCCAGCACACCCCTCACCTCGTACTCTGCCTCGCTATGTACCACCACTGGTGCAGGCTTACGATTGGGCCCCACCCGAGCGGGCTTCACTAGGGATACATGAAACGCAGGATGGATTCGTAACGTTGAAGGCAGGGACAGCTTCACTACCACAGGGTTTACCAACTTAAGCACCCGGTATGGACCGATGAATTTGGGGTTAAAAACGCTGAAGCGTTTAAAACGTATGTGTCTTGTGGACAACCACACGTAGTCACCCACAGGCCCTGACCTTCTGTGCTTGTCCGCGGATGCCTTGTAGTTGCGCTTCGCGGCCCTCAGATTGCTCTTTGCTACGTGTAAGTTCGCCTGTATGCGTTCTATCCTACTCTGCGCCTCAGGGACTTTGGTAACCTGCGCTGGATTCAGGAAGGGGGAAAACCAAGGATGGAACCCATAAGAGCAATAAAAAGGTGTAAGTTTGGTGGACGTGTGCGTAGCGCTGTTATATGCTACCTCCGCCAACCATAGGAAATCCACCCACTCGTTATCAGAAGCGTTGGAGTAACACCTAAGGTATTGCTTAAGGGTTTGGTTAACCCGCTCTGTCTGTCCATCCGTCTGCGGGTGGAAGCTGGTGGATATGTTGGATTCGATTCCCAAGGCTGAACACCAGGCCTTCCAGAAATGGGCAGTGAACTGGCCGCCTCTATCGGAGATAATCTTTCTTGGCAATCCGTGTAAGCGTACCACGTTCTCCAAGAGCAAGTGCGCCAACTGACTTGACGAGGGCAGAGCTTTACAAGCGACGAAGTGCGCCATCTTCGTCAAATAATCCACCACCACCGTGATCACTGTGCATCCCTTATCACGAGGCATGCCCACAATAAAGTCTACCGAGATGTTCTCCCAAGGGAGGTCGGGTGTGGGAAGAGGTTGCAATAAACCTGCTTGTTTGGTATGGGATGCCTTCATTAGATTGCAAAGCCCGCATTCCTGGACCCATGTGACCACATCCTTCCGAACCGAAGGCCACCAGAACTGTCTCAGGATTCTGTCAAGTGTTTTTTCCCTGCCGTTGTGACCTGCACAGGGCAGTTGATGGCACCACTTGAATGCTTGTAGCCTTAATGATCTGATGGGCAGGAGCAGTTGTTTTCCTCGTATCGGTAGCCCCTGTACTAGTTTCCAATCAGGATTGTCTTTCAGCCAGGTCTTCCATTTTGGTGTCCGAACGTTCTGTGATACACTCCTTAAGAATGGATCCGTGCACGTCGCCCCTATTACGTGTGCTGGGCTGATTATGGCTCCTGTAGTACCAGCTGAGGTGATGTCCTGGGATGCTTGCCGGGATAACGCGTCTGCTTTCTTGTTATCCTTTCCGGGTCTGTAAGTGACAAGAAAGTTGTACCCTGCGAAAAAGAGTGTCCACCTCATTTGACGGGGTGTGAGGTGTCTGGCTGCCGTCATAAACTGTAAATTTCTATGGTCCGTGTAGACCGTAACCACATGTCTGGCGCCCATCAAGTGATGCCTCCATTCACTGAAGGCATTCTTGATGGCTAGCAGCTCCTTTTCTGCAATATTGTAGTTGCATTCAGCGGGGTTCAATTTTCTGGACATGTAAGCCACCGGATGTAAACGTCCTGTCTCGCAATGTCTTTGTGACAAGACTGCTCCCACTGCTGTGTCGGAAGCGTCTGCCTCCACGATGAAGGGGTATTCAGGGTGAGCATGGGCCAACACCGGGGCTGTCGAAAAGGCCTCCTTTAGCTCTTCGAATCCTTTTTGGGCTTTTTCAGTCCACGGAAACGTCGACTGCTTACGCAGCAGTTGCGTGAGAGGGCTTGCCACTTCCGAGAAGCGATCGATAAAACGACGATAAAAATTAGCAAACCCCAGGAAACACTGCACATCCCTAAGGTTACGTGGGGTTGGCCATTCCTTTACGGCCAATACCTTCCTTTCCGACATTTCCTGGCCCCACGGGGTGAGGTTTACTCCTAGGAACTCTACCGATGTTACCCCAAATTCACATTTACTGATCTTGCAGAATAAGTGATGTCGTCGCAGGGTATGAAGAATGGTCTTAACGTGTTGTGTATGATCTTTGGTGTCCGTAGAGTAGATCAAGATGTCGTCTATATATACTATGACGAAGCGGTCAAGGTATTCACGAAGGACATCATTTAAGAAGAACTGAAACGCCGCTGGGGCGTTACACAGCCCAAACGGCATAACCAAATATTCATAGAGACCGAAGCGCGTTTTAAACGCGGTCTTCCACTCGTCTCCTCTCCTCATACGGACCAAATGGTATGCACCCTTTAGGTCAAGGCGCGTGTATATCACTGCCTCTTTTACCTGCTCCAGCAAGACATTGATTAATGGAAGGGGATACCGGTTCTTCACCGTAACGGCGTTCAAGGCCCTGAAGTCCACACATGCGCGCAGCTCGCCGTTCGCCTTAGGGATAAAAAAGAGAGGCGATGCAGCGGGAGATTTCGACACTCGTATAAAGCCCAAGCTCAAGTATTTATCCAAATACTCCCTGAGGTGTTTATGTTCGGGCTCAGTTAGGGCATATACGCGTCCAGCTGGAATGACCGCTCCGGGGATCAGGTCGATTTGACAATCGTACGACCGATGCGGTGGTAAGACTTCTGCCATGTCCTCATTAAAGACGTCCTTGTATTCTTTGTATGCGTCTGGTAAGTTAACTGCGTGTTCTACTGATTCAGATTCAGATTTTAATGTCTTTATTTCGATAATAAAATCATAAAAGACAGCAGAATTTACACAAACACTTTGGTCCATGCTTTACAAACGCCATAAACTGTCCAGATTACAAATATTTATACACATGATAAAAACTATACATTAAAAATAATCCTTGTTAAACATCCCATTTATATTTAGACGATCCGTTTATGTATGCTTTTTAAAAACATAAAATCAATAAATAAAACCATCTTAAAATACTATACAATATCCATCTTTGGATAGGATGTTTTAAGTACGAATCGTATAAGCAATCATTTCTAACTATTTATGGGCTCTGATGATCCAAACCCAGCCAAGGAATTTCGCTGTGCTCACCACAAACAACTCTGAGGTATTGGTCTTCAATGCCCGAATGGCCTCCGCGGACCTACTACAAGTAAGGCGTTGAAACAGAGGTTTTATCCATTTTCTGCGAGGGTCGTGGTACATGGGGCAGGCAAATAAAAGGTGACCCTCTGTCTCCTTATGACCAGGACACCATTGACAGAATTCAGTTACTCCAGTACCCCAATTTTTAGTGAATGTATTCAAGGGCAAACAACCCACCCGAAACTGATGGTAGAGTTTCTTATCTAGCGGCCTGGTAATGATATCCCAGTAGTTCTCACGGGAGGGATCCAGCTTGTTAGCCAGAAACCTACCTGTTAGACTTGTGGAACTAGAAGCAGACACTAAGGTTTGTCGAACCGAGGCCCAGTACAATGCTTTAAATTCTTGTTTGGAGGGAAACACATTGGTTCCAGGAGACAACCACAGCTGTTCCAAACCCATTTCAACCAAGATGGTTCTAACCGTGCGTAGCCATGGAATTCTCCCGGATCCCTCTATGGACCTAACTTCGACAAGTTCATTAGCAAATAAGGCAAGGTCAGGAGAAGACCAAATCCGTCTCCAAAAGGCAACCAATCTGAACCTCGCCATCTCATTTATTGGATTACAACCTAAGTCCAAACACAGGGGTATAGATGGAGTTGATTGCGGAAGCCCCACTAGATTCCGCAAGAACTTACACTGTGCTTTAAACAGACTAGAAAGATCCATATACGCCCAAAGATCCGCTCCATATAGAATAGCAGCGTTAATCTTTGCGTCATAAATTTTTAGCGCTGGGTGCACACGTTTAGTGATGGATCTCTTTTGTTCCCTAAGGAGACAGCCAGTTAAGCGGGCCATTTTAAGCTGCTGTTCGACTACCTGCTCCTTCCATCGCAGGCGAAAGTCTAGTGTAACCCCTAGGTAGGACATATGATCTACTTGTTCCAAATTAACCCCACCCATCCTTACCGAGCTCCGAACCGAGATGTTCTTAGTAAAAACCATAAACTTAGTTTTGCCCACGTTTACCTTCAAATCATTGATGACACAAAACTCCTCAAAGCGGTTCAGAGCCCGCTGTAAACCGCTTCTGGTCTTAGAGAGGAGCAGAGTGTCATCAGCGAAGATAAGCATGGGGAACTTCTTCCCAGCCAGGGAGGGAGCGTCAGTTGGGAAGGTCTTGAAAAAGTTTACTACCTGGTCAATAAATAACAGGAAGAGTGTGGGCGCCAGGACACAACCCTGACGAACCCCGCGTGTTACTGGGAAGCTGTTCTACTGCAGTCGCCACTTGATAGCAGATAGCCAACGATGAGGCTGGGTTCTTGGGTGAGCCGATGCAATTAACCAAGCAGTAGCCTGAGGAATATAATATGGTCTTCTCCTGCCAATTGATGAGAGGGTTGTGGAGACGTAGCCACGGCAACCCCAGGATTAATCCATAATGGGGTGCCGGTATGACATTGAAGGAAAGAAGTTCCTGATGCTCAGTCCCCTGTCTCATCGTTAAGGGCTCAGTATGATATCTCACCGGACCGGAATCCAACATCTTCCCATCTACGGCGAACACCATCTCAGGCTTGTGTTTCTCTTGCAAGGTGATCCCTAGCCTTACCACCTGGGCTTGATCCATAAAACACCCCGTGGCCCCCGAATCCACCAATGCACTAACCGGAATCCACTCCTCGTCCACCAGGATGTGTACTTCGAAATAGAAGTGGTTTTTGTTGTGTAGTTGTAGGTCTTCCAAAGAAGGGATATACATTGCGCTCAAAGGACTCCCTTCCTCCTCCTTTAAGCCGAGTCGTTTCCCACAGTGGAGCCGTTTGTTCGGGTTACCGCGGCCTTTTGTTCTGGACGGGGGACCTTCGGCCGTAGGCTGCACTCTCGTATGAAATGTCCCTTTCGACCACAGTACAGGCACAGCCCTCGCTTTCTCCGGTAGTCTCTTTCTTCCGCTGAGAGCGGGGAACGAACGGCGCCTATTTCCATGGGCTCTGTCTTGTTCTGTACCACGGAGTTCGTAGATCGAGAGAAGTCCACACTTAGCACGGGTTTCTCCCTCCTTGGGTGCTCCCCTTTTCTTTCGCTCATGCGATGGTCCAGCCTGAGGACCAAACTAATGAGAGCTTCACAGGAGGTGGGTTGCGGGTCTATCTGAGCCAACACGTCTTTCATTTCTTCACTCAGACCCTGGTGGAAGATGGCCGCATGTTTCCCTTCAGGCCACTCGGTTTCCGTGATCAGTCTCCTAAAGTCGTTGAGATAGGAGATGACGTCCCTATTGCCCTGTCGCAACTCCAGGAGATCTCTGTCGGTCGAGAGCGTGGCCGCTCGTCGATTAAAGGTCTTCTCAAATTCTACCAAAAAGGCGTTCCAATCATACAAGATATGATCGTCTCTTCTCACCAATGGGACGGCCCATTGTGCAGCGTCCCCAGATAAATAGGAGAGCAAGAAGGCGACTTTCGAATGGTTGGTGTTAAAGGCCCTGGCCTTACAGGTGAAATGTAGCATTGCCTGTGTGAGAAATACCTGTAATTTCTCGCTATCCCCACTATACCTTTCGGGGGTGGCTAACGGAACAGGCGTGGGGATTTCTACCACCACAGGTGCAGCTGGGATAGCGCGGGGGTGCCAGCGTCAAAGGGGTTACGCTCCAAGCGGTCTACCTGCGCCTGTAGTGTGGCAGTTTCTGTTCTAGAAGCGACTACCTCGGCCTGTAACAGGGCCAAAGCAGCCAACACGTCCTCTAAGGTGGCCATCCCACCGTGCGACTGGGAGGACTGCTATTCGTGGGCCGGTTATTTTGTCGCAGTCCAACGTCCTCAGGGTCGCACGATGCTGTAAGGGGTCCACCTCCCGATAGCCCCTTGGTCTGGTATGTATATGACAGACACAAAAGGGTGATCAGGCGAGGGAAGGAAAGGAAGGGGACTGCGGGGAGGGAGATCTGAAAGAGAAATCACAAGGCAATATGGTTAGGACAACCCCTAGACTCCAGTACACAATGTTTCCCCTACTTCCCCTGCTGTACCTGTAAAAGAAAGAAAGCACTCCTGACTGGGAGACCTGGAGAGCCGAGGAACAAGGCAGTTCGTAACCTATAGAAAGGACATTGTTTAGCCGCAAGATACCCCTATTGACTTTTCCCCTCCTTCTACTCCACTCCCAGAACAAACGGACCTACCACAATTCCTGAATCTCGGGTATAACAGGGGGAGGGGAAGGACGTATGCCAGAAGTCACCTCTCCGCCCCTGTTGGAATACAAATAAACAATTGAGGTGCAGCGAAGCTTAACACCTGTTCGGTGCCTGCAGCTCCGTCACCAGATTCTGCACAAACTTAGAGCGCTACTCCCATGCTTCTGGGATAGTGTGAACTAAAGAGAAAACCAGCGGGTAAGCCTACAACCGTTCCACGGGAAGGCTTCCCTCTGACCGTAGGAAATAGGAACGGCTCAGCTCCTTGGAGTCGCTGGTGTGCAATCTTAAAGAAACACAGTGCACTAGTCTCACCGCACGGGCGATTCCGCAATGCCTTGGAAAGGCGTCCAATGGAACCGCAGCGGTTCTGTTTCAAACACGGTCTTAGCACGGACTGGGGAAACCACACACAGCAGTGCGCAACAAAGTCAGCGAAAAGTCAAGGCTGGTGCGGAGCACCCCTACCAGAACGCCACTATCGTCCGCACTCGAACTCGTCCGTACTCGAACCAGGAAACCCAAAATAACCGGCACCCGCTCGATGCCGGATGTTCCTTTTCATCGTCTTCGCGCCGTGCGCGATGACGTCGGAGCGTCATCTCGCAAAGCGCGCTGGGATATGTAGTTCCTTCACGCCCGTCTCCTACGGGCATGTCGCCCCCGGGCTGTCAGTGCTCTACGGTGAGCCACAACACAGGGGTCCTCCCGGTCTGGTGTCCTTGTGCTCACTGCTGCAGGTCCCTGGATACCAGCCTTTTATACCAGGGACACGTCACAGTGGAGACCTTTCAACATGTCATCAGACCTCATCACACTGTGGGCGATACCACGTTTTACATGTTACGGGAGGGGGGTCAGGACAAGACACTTTTACGATCCTATTTCTTGACAAGATCCAGCTCCTGTGTCTAACAAGCATTTACAATGCAACGGTCTCGGCATTCTTAAAGTTAGAGCTATTGGCATTGCTCATGACAATGCCGTTTCTTTAAATGTTTTAAAAACAAAAACATAGGGGGCGTGGCCAGGCGCCGACAGCGATGGCCGCCTAGTTCGTGAGCTCCGTTGAGCTACCTGTGCTGCCCGCTTAAATCCGCCCAACTATCCGATCTGCAGGCACCGGAGCAGCTGCGCCGCCTTCCAGAAGGGAGGCGCGCTCGGCAGAGGCCAGCAGGTGCACCCGGCGAAAGAGGGGGCGATCGGTGGCCGCATCGGTTGGTGCGGCGCCGGCATCCGAGATCGGCTGGAGCCTGAGGCGCGGGCCAGCCGCAACTAGAAGTCCCGGCTTGAGGCCTGTACCGCCTGCGAGGCTGCGGCGTGGTTGGCGATCGCGGGAGGCGGCCGGACTACTGGGGGCGAGAGTGAGGCTTGGAAACTGTTCTGCGGAAGGGCCGAGCCACGTAGGTCCGGAGGGGGCTGGTTACCGCCGCGGCGCTGAGCCCCGGACGCGGATCGAGGCACGTGGCAGGCCGGCATTGGTGGTGGGGCCTTGCGCCGGCGGAGTGCCGTGGCCCTGGTGCTCGGGCCCTGAAGTGCTCCGCAGAGCTCCGACACCGTGGAACAGGACTGTGAGGTGGAAATCGGAGACAGCGGGCTCGCTGCGGGGGTGAGGCCTGCATTGGACCCAACGAGTGGTGAGCCCCCACCCGAGAGGACGCAGTGCCGGGCGGGGTGGCGGAGACGAGAGTGAGTAGGCCCTGGTGCACGAACTCGGTGGGCCGCTGCGACCCTAGGAACAAGGCTGCCGGGGAGGAAACGATCGGCGGCGGTGGCCCGCTCTGGGGGGGACCTGCCCAGGGGCGAGGCGCGACCGTAACAGCCATCCCGCAATCCAGCGCCCAGCATTTGGGGGTCCCCGAGAGTGACCCGCGCCGACGGTTGGCGCACACGAGAGACAGGAGTGGCCACCGCTCGGAGCGGGAAAGCGACTGCTGATCGAGCCACGAGGGCGACGCCGGCCGTGGTGGAGGCGACGGTGCGCTTGCCCGGACGGCGAGGGGACACACCACGGAGCCCGGGGCCCTGGCGTGCGCCCGGACTGGGGCACATCCTTGACGGAGCGGCGGACCGCTGTTGCCATGCGCCCTAAGGGGGGGAAACCCTCGCAAACCAACAAGCTGGATAAGTATGCAGTGCCCACTGGTCCGGCGCTCCCCGGGGTAACGGCAGATGCCGCGGCGGAGAAGGCGGAACCCTCCCTGACCTCCATCATGGCCGCCATACAGACGCTGGGAACGAACCTGGAGACAAAAATGGACAAGATCTCGATCGAGGTCAACCTACTCCGTACGGATCTCGGAAGGACTACAGAGCGGTCGAAAGCCAACGAGACGGACATTAAGGCCCTGCAGGCATCAGAGAAGCGACTGGAGGGCCGCATCAATGAGCTAGTCTCTCAACACCGCCAAATGGCCCTGCGGCTTGAGGACCAAGAAGGGAGGGCGAGGCGAAGTAATATCCGCGTCGTGGGTGTACCGGAGGGAATGGAGGAGGGCAGTGTGGAGCTCTTCCTCGAGGACCTCATCCTCCACCACTTGAAGCCCGGAAGGCTTTCGAAGCTTTTCACGATTGAGCGGGCTCACCGGGCCCCGATCCCTAAGCCCCGGCCGGGGGCCCCGCCTAAGACAATCATCGCCAAGATCCTGAACTACCGGGACTGGGACACCATCCTGCAGGAGGCCAGACGGCAGGGGGATCTCCAACGTGAGGGGGCCACCATCAGATTCTTCCCAGACTTCACGCTCCGGGTACAGCAGGAGCGCCGCTCGTTTCTGGGCGTCAAGGCGGCGCTCAGGGAGCGAGGGATTAAATACATGATGTTCTTCCCCGCTAAACTGAAGATCATCGCAGAGGGCAAGTCGCACTTCTTCACCTCGCCGGAGGCGGTCCGGGAGTGGCTGGACGCGGTGCCGGCGGAGGGCCGCGGCGGGCGCGACCGTCTGCCCCGAGTGGTGGAGGCATCTCCTAGCTTAATAGAGGACGGAGTGGGGAGAGCGGACCAGAGCCAGGGGTCGTGGCGGTCCAGATCGAACAGTCCACGATGGGACTCTCCCCCGGACACGACGAAGCGCTGAACATCCTGTCCACGGCGGTAGGCCGCAACGAACAGTAAAGTATTTGACCACAACTGGTGACCTGGGGGGTGGCGGGGAGGTGGGATGGATGGGAAGTGCTTTTCCCCCCCTCTCTTTGCTGATTTCCAATGTCCCTGAGCTGGTCCCTAAATTGCCTTGCACATTGTATGGTGTAATACTGCGGGTGGCACAGTGTTGGCGGCGGCTGGAGTTGGCGCCGGCCTCAGTTTTTCCCTAACAGAGTTTTTCCGGGGAGGGTGGCTACTCTCTCCGGGTTGGGCTGGGCGACAGGCGCTCTGCTAATTGGGGTAGTGGGTAGTTTCAGTCCCGCTGAGCAGGGGGCAGGGAGGGGGGCGGGGGGCTTTGTTTGGGAGGAAGTTCCAGTGGCCGTAGGGGAGCTATGGCAAACGCCGGATGTTGGGCCACTTGAGTTGGCCTTAATTGAGATGTTTACAGCTGAGGGTTGCGGGGGGGGTGGGGGGGAAGGGGGGTCGTTTTATGGTTGTTTTGGTCACACACTGCTGGTTGCTGGGGGACGGCGGATAGCGCCGGGGCACGGGGACGGGCGGAGATTTACAGTAGGGACTATGGCTAGGAGCGGGAGGGAGGGCCTTAGGCTCCTTAGTTGGAATGTCAATGGCCTGGGAGATGGGCTTAAACGTACTATTGTCATGCAGTTCAACAAACGCCACCTCCCAGATGTGGTTCTTTTACAAGAAACGCACTTGATGGGGAACACGTGTCAAGCCCTCAATAGATTTGGATATACCCTAGCGGTGCACTCCGGCTTCACCTCTGGCTCGAGGGGAGTGGGGATCCTGCTGCGTCGTTCCCTCCCCTTACAAATTGACCGCACCGAAATAGACTCCCTGGGACGATTCGCGGGTCTGTCGGGGAGGTGGGCGGGTCGCCGGGTAAACTTCGTCTCCGCGTACATTCCCCCCGGCCTACAGACGCTGGCATACGCAGACCTGGGTAAGCTTCTGCTCTCCTTCCCCGACGGACAGGTTCTAGTTGGGGGGGACTTCAACGCGGTGGCCTCCGGCACACTGGACAGGCACCCGCCTAGGGTGACCCCCCCGGGGCAGAGGTGGTTGGCGGATTTCCTTGAAGCCTTTGGGCTTACGGACGCCTGGCGGCTGATGCATCCTGACAGTAGACACTTCACCTTCCACTCGGGTCCGCATCGTTCTTTCTCTCGGCTGGACTATGTCCTGACCTCCCTGCAGCCAGATATGCACATCCGAGAGGCCTCGCTACTGGCGCGGGGCATCTCTGACCATTCGCCAGTGTACGTGCGGGCGGAGCTGGAGGGTGGACGGGAGGGATGTATTTTCCCCATACCCGCTTGGCGCCTCCGGAACGAGGACACGCGAAGAGAGCTGACTAGCTCCATTGAGCGCTACTTTGAGTTCAACACAGGGTCGACGAACTCTGCGGTTACCCTATGGGAGGCCTTCAAGACGGTGCTGCGGGGGGAGGCCCGGTCGGCTATTGCCGGCGGCCGTAAGGAACGAGAGGCACAGGTCGCCTCGGCTGAGGCGGACCTGCGCGTGCTTGAGGAGGCCGCATGTGAGGAGGTGGAGCAGAGTGTACACCACCGGCTGCGACTTAAAACCGCAGAGTACAGGGAATTGGTAACGCACGAGGCCCAGGCTGCCATTCAGCACAAGGTGGGTAGGATATACGACCAGGGAGACAAGGCAGGCAAACTTATCGCGTGGTTGGAGAAAAAGCAGCGGGCCGCAACGGTGGTGCCGGAGATCAGGACGCGGGCGGGGGATACGGTAACGGAGCCCAGAAAGATTGTCGCGGAATTCGCGGAGCACTTCCGGCGGGTATACAGTAGGGGGTCGGACCGTCCGGAGGAAGACTCAGACGACTTGCTGGCGGATATTCGTATGCCCAGCCTGTCAGATGCCGACCGAAAGGCTCTGGAAGCCCCTCTCGCCGCGACCGAACTGGAGCGCTCGATTTTGGACCTGCGCCCGGGGAAGGCGCTGGGCCCCAACGGTTTGCCTATCGAGCTCTACAAGCTGTGGCCGGACGTCCTCGGCATGCATCTCCTATGAATGTTCGCGGAAAGTGCAGAGATGGGGATACTGCCGCGTGACCAGCGCGTGGCCACCATAGTGGCCATACCTAAGGAGGGGAGGCCCAGGGATGCCTGCTCCTCGTAAAGGCCGATCTCCCTGCTGAACGCAGAGCCGAAAATACTTGCCAAGACTCTCGCGAACAGGCTCCACTCAGTCCTCCCCACGCTGGTCCACCCGGACCAATCCGGCTTCATGCCCCACCCTAACACGGCGCTCAATCTCTGCACAGTGTACTGGGTAGGTGCCATACGATTCGGGAGGACGCGGTGGTTGTATCGCTTGATGCCACAATGGCATTCGACACACTCGAATGGCCCTATATGATGGCAGCACTCCGAAAGATGGGCTTTGGGCCGCGCTTCATGGCCTGGGTTCGCCTTCTATACACGGAGCCACTGGTGCAGGTAGTGGTTAACGGCAGGGTGTCTGAGGTGTTTGGTCTGGAGAGGGGCACCAGGCAGGGGTGCCCGCTCTCCCCTCTCCTCTTCACCCTTTCTCTCGAGCCGCTGGCGTCGTGGATCCGACAAGACAGATGCCTCACGGGGCTACGTGGGCGGACGGATGGGAAGACAGAATATCCCTCTATGCTGATGATATCCTCCTTTATCTTTCCCACCCGCGGAGATCTATACTGGCGGTGATGGATATCTTTGCAAGCTTCGGGAAGAATTCTGGGTTTTGCATCAATTGGGCGAAATCCGTCCTTTATGTTCTGCACGGTGACCCCCCAGGCTGCCTGACACCTGTCCGCTAGCAATCGCGGTGAAGGGCTTTAGATACCTCGGAGTGTTTGTCACGCTGGACACAGCCCTCCGGTTTGACAGGAACCTCATGCCGCCGCTGCAGCGGTTCCAGCGTGACTCAGCCTCGTGGCAACGGCTGCCGCTGTCGCTGCTGGGCCGCGCGGCCCTCTTTAAAATGATGGCCCTCCCTAGGTTTCTGTATGCGCTCCAAAACCATCCGGATCTGGTGCCTGCCTCATATTTTGCAGCGGTGGAGGCGGCGCAGAGGGCCCTCCTATGGTCGGGAGTACCCAGAATAGCGCTGCGGAAGCTCACCCTGGGGTGGTATGATGGGGGGATTGCTCTTCCGGATATCCGCAAGTATTACTGGGCCGCCCACCTATCGGCAATAAACCAGGGGACATACTGCGACGGCAACGACCCGGGTTACGGGATGGACAGATGGTTGCTCCCGGGGGGAAACTATGACGTTGCGCTATACTCTAGACCGGGCAAGCTCCACCTCACGGGGCCAACGAAGCATTCAGTCCAAATATGGCACACCGCGCACCTGGCGCTGGGGTGGGCTAACACACTTACACTGGCCACCCCCCTGTGGGCCTCAGAGAGATTAGGCAGTCTGAGGCATACGAAGGGGTTCCGTAACTGGGACCTCATTGGGATCTCCTGGGTGGGGGACCTTTGGGGGCCGGAAGGGGTCAGATCCTTTGCCTACCTCCAGGACACCTATGACATGGCGCGTACAGAATATTTCAGGTACCTACAGGTCCGCCACTCCCTTCGAGCTAACATCCCACCGGGGACCCGACTTCCGCAGGCCTCCCCGCTTGAGGATAGGCTGTTGGACGGCCCCATGCCGGAACATGCCATTTCCCTCACCTACAAAAAACTGATTAACAACCCCCCTGACCCTCTAGACTCCCTGAAAGCGAAATGGGTGGCAGACGGGCTGGAGATTGATGATGAGGAGTGGATTATCGCCCTGGGATCTCCTAGGGAAGTAGCGATATCAGCTAGATTCCGACTGGTGCAGCTAAAAATTTTGCATAGAGTGTATGTCTCCTGCACCAGGCTCCAGGTAATGGGTAGGGGAGGGGAGGGATTGTGCCGTCGGGGGTGTGGAGAGAGAGGGTCCTTCTTTCATATTTTATGGGAATGCCCAGGGATGCAGCGGTACTGGAGGCGGGTGGTGTCCTGTATGGGGGAGGTGTGGGAAACTGAGATACGCACGGAGGCTAAGAGATGTTTGCTGAACATTTGGGAACCCACGGACTTGTCCCAACGGGGGAGACTATGGGTCACACTGGGACAAATGGTTGCCAAAAGAAATATAGCCCGTCTATGGGGGGCATCGACCCCGCCGAAATTGAGGGACTGGCAGAACGATATGGACTGGTGTATGCTACAGGAAAAGACGGTATACATGGCACGAGGGTGTCCCAGGAAATGGAGGAGGTGTGGTCGCTTTGGAACGCATACCGAGGATATATAGTTGAGCCGCCGCGGGCCCGCCTATCCGGCCTGGACAGTGTGGACGTCACATAGGTTGTAGGCCGGCTCGGGCTACTAGCTTGGTCTCTGGGCTGTCTTCATAAGTTTCCGGTGCTGCGCCACCCTAGATGCACTGCATGAAGGAATCCTGTCTTGTGTGACCTGTTTATGTTTTGTTGTCTGAAAACAATAAAAAGATTTACAAAAAAAAAAAAACATAAACAAAAATAATGTCATGAGCAATGCCAATAGCTCTAACTTTACCAATGCCGAGACCATTGCATTGTAAATGCTTGTTACGGTTGCAAATGCTCCAATTCAGCATCTGCGACCTTTAAAATGATTTTTGTTATTGTACTAATCCCACTTTATGAGTCAGAAAGGTTTTTCTTGCTCCTAGAATGGTTTTCTGAATGGATACTGGAAAGGGGGTGTATTTGGAATACCAAATCAATAGCTTATGTATCAATGTTTTGACAACAGAATCTGGTCTAAAAACATTATTATTTTACCAGCACCTGAAAGGAGGTCGTAATGCATTTGAAAACGGCAAGGGGTCTCCTAGAAACACCTTCCCCTTTGTGAATGTAAACACAAAGTTTGTTGAAGAATAAGCAATGGTCAATGGGATCACTGCCAACTCTTACACAAACTAAAAAAAAGTACACTTTTATTTTTAAACGCAGCCCCGTTTCATTTAAGGAAAACAGGTTGCATTTGAAACAAAGTTTGCTTTATTAAACTACAATCAATGACATGGTAGTCTGCCTAACCACAGCAAGGCACCATCTCTCTGATGGTGCCCAACCGTAGTGAGTTACAATTTGCAACCTACCTCATTAGTATTCATGATTATTGATACTTTGATTGATTAACATTTATTAGTTGTATTAATTAATTAATTAAATTGATTAATATGTAATATTATTATTAAGATTTGATTGATGATTGATACTTAGATTCCACTCTACTACAATTTGGAACTATTAGTACAAAGGTTGGTTCTCCAAATTCTGTACTGCTGCAAAAATACTGGTCACACATTGCGACCAGTATTTTGGGAGCAGGAAATAGTACATCTGCCCCCTAGTTTGCAATTACATACAGAGGAAACCAAAAGTTCTCAAATTCCTCGAGGACAGGTCTGAGTAGTTTATTAAATCTTGCTTTTATCCTTCGAAAGCAGGGGATTGTGATTTTTCACAATTTACAGGAAACAAAACAGGGCACGATTGGCTATTCCCACTAGACATGGAACCGCTTCAGATTTCTGGAAAAACACGATAGAATTTTTGAAACATAGCATCAATGGTATGACACACACATCAACCAACCAACACCAGAGACACAGCTATCACTCCCAGTGCCCCAATAGCAGACATCACTCAAATATGAACTACATTTGCTGTCAAAGCAAGCCTGTCCAATAAAGAAATATGAAGGCAAAGCAATAAATACACAGGCCAGAAGCTAACCCAGCACTGACAGCAGGCTGAGCTGGCGCCACTCTCATCTCCCTGGATGCCATGGAAGAGAGGTCTCATGCCTGGACACTTACAGATGAACAAATACTGCGCACCAAGAACACCACAAAGACTGGACCCCTGTGTCAGAGGCAGAGTTAGAAATAATAATATGGACATTTTTACTGAGGAAACACAGGCATTTCCAGGAGCCTAAAGACTGCACTTTGCAGCAACGTTTGCACAGGATCTGCTTTAGGAAGCACATATTTACACATTGATTATTCGGACTACTGGTGGCTGCCCAAAACGCTCTTGGTCTCCCGCTGTTTTGCCCTGACACATGGACTGCACATAGCATCAAAGGGACCACAACCACCAGCAGCCCTAGCGCGGACGTGCTATAGGAATGAGGCGCTGGCCCGCAGCGCGGGGGCCAAGGGAAAGCCTGTCCACGCCGAGGAGGAGGAGGCTGGGCTGGCCCCCCCAATCCCCCCCTTGACATCGGATATCGTTACCCCACGCACAGGTACCGGCCCCTGTTCTGTATATTTTAACACTTTTGTATTTGTCTGTTTGCCGTATGCAGTTTGTTGTTTAACTTCTATAGTCCGTTTCAAGAGGAGTAAAATGATTAAGCGCAAGACCCCGAACGACCGCTTGGGAGGTAGAATTGTGGGAACCCTTGACTCTTTTTTAACCAGAGCCACAACAGTTTTGAACCATGAAATTGAACTGACACAACGCCGTTTATCTCTGGACCCTGTGCTGCAGACAGGTGTCGCTCTGGGGGTTGAAATCGTGCATACCGCTGAGACAAAATCTCTCTCATTAATTCAGGAAGCAGAAATTGAATTACGTACCGGAGGGGTATCAGAGCAGCGAGATCCCGCACCATTATCATGTCGCTCTGGGGGTTGAAATCGTGCATACCGCTGAGACAAAATCTCCCTCATTAATTCAGGAAGCAGAAATTGAATTACGTACCGGAGGGGTATCAGAGCAGCGAGATCCCGCACCATTATCAACAAGTAAAGAGGAACAAGCCGAGGGCACCGGAAGACACCACCGCCTTTCTCCGAGGCGAAGCAGAAATGCCTTGGAGAAACGCAGTGGCGATTTCGGAGTCGGGGGCGTGTTTTGCTTTTATCTCCTCCTGCCATTGTCTGGAGGAGATAATTAGACTTTCTGAAAAAAACACGCCCCCCGATCCGAAAAGAACGGGGCCTAATCGGAATGACGGACCTCTTCTCCAATGGCTGGCCAGCATTCAAGAGGCCAGCTAATGGAGAACAGGGGAGAAGAGGGGCGGGTTCAAGCCCCTCTTCTCCAAGTCATTAAATCTCGGATCGAGACTGCGCAAGCGCAGCCTTCGAGCCGAGACCTAAAAATGAACCTGAACGTAGACCCCATGCTACCCGACATAACGTCCCCAGCAGAGGTGTCTCATTTTCTCTCTGCCGCAGTGGAGGCCTCCTCTCTGCACATACCCAGGTCCTTGACTCCAGACATCACCTGTGATCTCATAAGTGTTCCATTCCCAGGGATCTGCTTCTGCTGTTTTTCTGAAGGCACGGATCCTTTCAGAATAAATTTAACCTGTACGTTTTTCACACTTTAAAATAAACTATATAAATTCAACATAATGCCTTCCTCTCAGTCTGTTGGCACAGAGCTCCTCCTCGGGTGTGTAAATCAAGGGATTCTCAATGGTCCACATCTCTGTATCCGACCTGCTCCTCATGTTCAGTAATACCCCCTCACTCCTTTAAAAATCTCATAGAAGCCTAAATCCTAAAAAAAAAGACACACACACTTCCTGTTTCCTGTGGAGGTGCCCTCCTGTGACCTGTCAGCCTCCGGCTGCCCCCTCTGTCTAGTGATGCTATTTGCACACAGACATCAGGGCCCATGTTTATCATAGTGTTGCATCGCCCATGCGCCACGCAAGGGGGCCCACGGGATACCCAACACCAAAGGCGGATTTATCATGCCACACACCTTGCTTGGCCCTGCCTGGCTTGATAAATCGCATTTAGGTTTTGTATTGTCCTTGCGCCCCATTGTGTGGCGCAAGGGCGACGCAAAACCTTGACATATATGCCCCTGATCTTTTTAGAAAATGTAAAGATGTTTCAAATCCTTGTTTAACAAAAGATTACGTTTATTTACCATATTTTTACAATGTTTCACTGTAGCGTTTTTAGTCATTTGACTCTAGTATTCTTCTAGGCGCCATTGAACTCACCTGCACAATGTAGTATCGTATTGTTAGGATGCTAGCAGGCAGAAGGATTGGTCACCTCTGCTCTCCGCTGCTTGTGGGGTCGATGATTAGAGTTCTGTGGTGGTTTGGCCACATGTTGGGATCCCTGCACAGGTGGGTTAAAACGTGTGGGGGTGACATTGTGTTACAGTGAATAGGTGTATTCACACACTAATCTTTGTGCTGCTTACCGTTCTGTTTAATAACTGGTATGTGTGCCAGTACTACCACCCACTCCAAAGATATATCAACTTTTTTTTTAAATTTCAGTGGTCTTTTTCAAAGTTATCTGTGCAAACATACAGCGGAGCAAAGAGAAGAGAGCGGAGCGACGTGGAGAAAACGTTGAGAAAGCAAAAGACACACAATTGATGGACGCAATGCAGAACAAATCAAAACATTCATCCCCAGTCAATAGATCTGTGTTAAATCCATAATTGTTTTGCTCAGCGACAGCACTCTCCCAGTGCTGGGGTAGACAGGCTTCTTTGCAACACAAAATGATGATGGACGGAATGTTGAACATTGTCAAACATGTAACCCAAGTTACAGATCTGGGTTTAATCCATAGTTATTTTGCTCGTCACGTGGGCTTTTTCCTGCCGCTGAGGCTCCAGCCCAGGTTAGTCGCTCACCGTCGACCATGGCCGGTGAAATCAACTCATCCACTTCACGGAAGGCGGAAGCGCTGAGCGCCCCAAGTTCCACAGCGTTTGTCCGTTTGAGGATGTCCAGCTGGGTGAGTGCAGCAGCGAATGGAAAATCTTAGCACCAAAGGAGGGTGGGAATAGGGTTGGTGCGAAGGCTTTTTCTGCTATTTGGAACCTCCAGCTAAACCAGTACAGATTATGTAGTGTGTTGTTGTAATCTTAGATTGGTTAGTTACATGTGTGGTGCTATGTTACTTTAAGTGTGGAATACTCATATCATTCCAATGTTGCTATGCTTAGTGTCAGAGCTGTGTTCTGGAGTGTAACCACTGTATGCTGATTTCTGGTGGGATTACCAACGCTTCTCTGTGCTCCTAATAAACTACTATTCTTGTCTATCTCTGGTGTGAGAATCTAACTACAACAAATGGCGACGATTTAGCTACACCTCGAACAAAGAAGAACCACGAAGATAGAGTAGAAAAGATTTGGTGAAGAGAAGAACGGAAAAAGTCAAGGGAGCACAGAGTGAACCTCCGGTTCAATTGGTAAAGAAGAATTCACATTTGCGCATATCAACGTGAGGAATGGAGTAAACATCGGTATAACCAAGATATTGATGGACATACTGAAATCCGTCAACATTGAAGAAAAGCCTATCGTAAGGAAAATCTAAATATGTAATGGACAAAAGGAAAAAAGAAAAACTTTGTGTATTTAACGCGTGAGATCGTTTTATTGAGGTTACCCATGCGGACTGAACTAAAAGAAATCAAGTAAGGTGAGCGTTTAAACTTCAAAAGGAAACACAGCGAACGTGCACTTTACCGTTGGGGCATACCACGCGAGGTCATCCTGACATCGAAGAGTGCGCGTGTTGTATTTTGAAAGACGCCATCTGTTCGTGAGACTGGTGGAACGTGACTGGTATCGACGTTCGTGTTGGTCGTTGTGCGTCAGCAAGGGATTTACATCATTACGCCTTCACGCCGCAACGTCATATAAATCATCATCATTACGCTCACTGGCGCAACGTGCCCTTTGTTGGTGTACGTGCTCTTCAGTTACCAAGGCAACGAACTGAGAGTCCAATATGGAAGCAATCACGGCGTGTGTTTCTCCACGAAGGGACTGAATACCAACGCGCTGAGAAGGGGGAATAAAGATACCGAAGAACATTGACGATACACGATTAAAAGAAAAGGGAAGGAACATTATCGTCAACTGAATATACTTTCAGTGAATAATTTTTTTTTTAAGGCTTGGCAAATTGTGGTGACACCAGTATACATATTAAGCATATAGAAGGAGTAGAAGTATAACATGTCTCTAGTTTGTACCTGGTTATAGAAATTGGTTGGTTTGGTGTTCACACTGCAGGTGTATTTGGGGTAATTATTAAAAAAAAAAAAAATCCCAAATAGGGAGTTGCATTCAAACAGTTGTCATAGACAATGGAGGGGAGTACTGTGGTACCACCGCCATTGTTCCTACAACAACCAGGTGATCCTCCCATAGAATGGGATGAATGGATCGATATTTTTGAAAATTATATAATAGCACTAGATGGGAAAGATTTTAATGCAGAAAGGAAAAAAGCATTGTTATTAAGCACTTTGGGGAAAGAAGGACAGCATGCCTTTAGATTTCTACCGGTGGGTACAGATGGTGAAGGTAGAGTGATTACAAATGTTTATAATGAAGCAAAAGAAAGATTAAGGAAACAGTATGCTAAAGAGGTGAACATTGTAATGTGTAGGCATAAGTTTTATACGCAACCCCAAAGATGCGATGAAACGATTGATCAGTTTGTCACACGCTTACGGGAATTATCCCTTAAGTGTCATTTTGGCGCAATGAGGGATGAAATGATCAGAGGCCAGCTTATTGTGCAATGTTGCAACAAAAAAATGCAAGAAAGATTGTGGGCAGCAAAAAATCCAACGTTAGGTAATGCTATTGATATAGCCAAGGTGGTGGAACAGTCAGAGACGTGTATGAAAGAAATGGAAAAGAAAGAGAGTACGACGAGTACGACGAATGTGATACAAGAGGATGTGGCTGCTGTAAGCAGCAACAAGAATAATGATTCTAGTGGGAGGATACCCTCTAAAAAATATGATAACAACTCTGAAGGGAATTCAGAGTACAACAAAACGCATGAGAAAATGTGTACAAGATGTGGAAGTACATACCACATGGCTGACTACAAGAGATGTTATGCTCTTGATAAAGTGTGTAAGAAGTGTGGACGTAAAGGTCATTTCTACAAAATGTGCAAAACAAACAGTAGACCAAAGGTAGCAATTGTACAAAATAATGATGATAAGGTAGTGACGACATGTGTAGAAAAAGGTCTAAATAAGATATTGTGTGTTGAAGAGGATGATTTGACTATGGCAGTGGGAAGAAGAATAAGACCCAAAGCGATATTTAAAATACAGGGAAAGGACACTGAGTTAATGGTGGATTCAGGGTCTTTCTGGACAATTATCCCTCGAGCAATTTATGAGGAAAACTGGCCAGATGTAGCGTTACTTCCTAAAGATATAAATCCAGGAGGATATCAAGGGGAAAGGATAGATATTGAGGGTTACATGCTCACTGACATTGTGTTTCAGGGAAGGTGCGTGAAAGGTAAAGTGTACGTGGCAAGCAGTGGACCACTGATTTTAGGTTGGGCACACCAGTATGATCTTCATATCATTCTAAATCCCAGGGCGGAACAACAAGTAATGGTGGTAGATGAGATCACGACGGAGAGCATTGTTGAAAGTATGACGAGCCTGTTTTCTGAGGGGATTGGGGAACTCAAAGGGTATGTTCATAAAATAATACTCAAGCCAGATGCGGTCCCTATGCAACACAGAGTGAGAAGGGTTCCAATCATTGCCAGACAGGAGGTTAAACGTATGCTTGACGAAATGAGTGAACAAGGTATTATTGAACAGATTGAAACATCCAGATGGGTTTCACCGGTTGTGATCACGAGCAAACCTGATGGTAGTTACAGGTTCTGTGTGGACTTGCGCACGTTAAACCAGAATATCAAAGTAGATACGTTTCCGCTGCCTAATATAAATGAATTGATTTTGTCATTAAAGGGTGGAAGGTATTTTTTTTAAATTGGATTTACGTAGTGCGTATCACCAAATCAAATTGCATGAGGAGTCCAAACCATTGACAGCATTCATAACAACTGAGGGAATATTCCAATTTACAAGGATGCCTTTTGGCTTGGCATCCGCGGCTGGAGTGTTTCAGAGGATGATGGGGTCAGTGCTGAAAGGTACAAAGAATGTAGTCTACTTCCAAGATGATGTGCTGTTGTTTGGAGACACAAAGGAGCATCATGATCTGGTACTTAAGGAAGTGTTAGAGAAAATGGATAATGCAGGTTTAACCTTAAAGAAAGAAAAATGCAAATTTGCGGTGGAGGAGGTAGAATATTTAGGGTACACATTATCAGCCAGTGGAATTAGGCCAAAGAGAGATTTGTTAGAGGCCATAAAGAAAGCTCCGGCTCCCTCAGACAAAGACCAGTTAAGATCATTCCTTGGTCTAATTGAATATTATGCAAAATTTGTGCATAATTTTGCGGGAAAAACAGAGGTTATTAAAGCTCTTTTGAGAAAAGGACATAAATATATATGGTCCAGTGATCAACAACTAGCTTTTGAAAATATTAAGAAAGAAATTTGTGATGCAAAGATTCTGACTCCGTTTGATACGAAATTGAGATCAATTTTGACTGTGGACGCTAGCGCGGTGGGGATTGGTGCGGTTCTAGCACAAGTTCATGGTTCAGAAAGGAAAACGGTTACTTTTGCCTCAAGGTCCCTTACAAGCTCAGAAAGAAATTACTCAGTGATAGAGAAAGAAGCTTTGGCTGCAGCGTGGGGTGCTGAGTATTTTAGAATGTATTTATGGGGTTTTCAATTCACATTGGAGACTGATCACAAACCACTTGTAAAAATTTTGTCTCCTGGAGGTGCAAATAAAGGTTCTGCAAGACTAGCTAGATTAGCTGCTCGTTTACAAGAGTACTTATACAGGATTGATTATGTTGCTGGATGGAGAAATTGCCAGGCAGATGGGTTATCAAGGTTACCTTTACCTTGGGAGGAAGTGGATAAATCAAACGTTGAGTCTTTTCAATGTGAGGGTGCTGTAGCTACAATGGTTGGAATGGTGAGCTGGACTAATGGTGCTGTTGGTGAGAAGGAATGGAATGCTAGTATGGACAAAGATGAAAGTTTAAAAGTAGTGAGAGATTTAATAGTGAAAGGGGGTAGAAGGGAGAGTACCCTCCCCATTGCAGTAAGACCGTTTTTAAAGGTTCTTGAGGACTTGTCTATTGTGGATGGTGAAACTAATATTATAATGAAGGAAGATAAAATTGTTCCTCCGTTAGACATGAGATTTGTGTTATTTAAACTCGCACATGAGGGTCACATGGGTCAATCTCTTACTAAGAAGAGGATAAGAGAACACTTTTGGTGGCCAGTTATGGACAGGGAAATTTCTGATTGGGTTGAGTCATGTGCAGAGTGTTTTGAGAGTGAGAAAAGGTTAAAAGTGGGTAACCAATTGAATTTGGGTAAAATTGTAGATCCTGAATTACCGTGGCACACAGTTTGTTTGGATTTCATAGGTCCATTTTCCAGCATGAGGTGCAATCTTAAGTTTGGGATAGTCATGGTGGATGTCACATCAAAGTGGCTGGTGGTAAGGTTTGTCAAAGAAATAACCACCAAAAGCACTATAAACATCTTATCTGAAGTTTTTAGGGAGGAGGGCTATCCTGTTAAATTGGTCACTGATAATGGTACTCAGCTAGTTTCAATTGAGATGACTTCATTTTTGGAGACCTGTGGGATTGTGCATGTTAAAACGTCTTTGTACAACCCACAGGGGAATGGCATGGTTGAAAGGGCTAATCGTATGATAAAAGGAGTGATACAATTGGCTGTGGCAAGCAGAGAGGATGTGGAAAAGTTGGTTAATGATTTGGTATGGGCGTATCGTACTACAGAAAATACAGTTTCAGGGAAAATTCCATTTGTAGTTATGAGGGGGCGTGCGGCTAGTACCAAATTAGTTCCTGCTTGGATGAAAGGGCGGTTGGGTTTAGCTAGCCTGGGTGTCGATATTAAAGGGGAAGACAAAAATTTGATGCTTAAGACAAACATAGAACCTAATGATTGGGTGAAAGTGAAACCGGGACGTATTTGTGCTGGATTTACCAAGTTTCGTGGACCGTATAAAGTGAAGAGTGTCCATAACAGACATGTTACGCTTTACAATGGGGAAAGTTGGAATTTGAGAAGGGTGGCACTTTATAAGAAGAAAAAACTAGGTGATGGGACTGATGGGATTGCTTGTGGTAATGGGGGTGCGAGTTTTAATCCCCATTTCCACATGAGTGATGGTGAGGCTAGTGGAAGGGTTACTGAAATTACACCCAGTGATTGTGGTGACAGTATCACCAATAGGGTTAGGCCTGAAAGGTTAAGATGTCCACCCAGATACTTACAAGATTATGTATGTGGGGATTCATAGTAAATGTGTTAAGATGAATGATTGAGGATAGTGATAGTTTGTGATCAAATGTTTTTGTGGTTACATTAATTTCTGATATGCTTTGATCTTATTTTTTAATGTGATATGCCTTGATCTTGTTTATTAATGTGTTTTTTTTCTTCTTCCTTTATGTAAGTAAGGGGGATGTGTTGTAATCTTAGATTGGCTAGTTACATGTGTGGTGCTATGTTACTTTAAGTGTGGAATACTCATATCATTCCAATGTTGCTATGCTTAGTGTCAGAGCTGTGTTCTGGAGTGTAACCACTGTATGCTGATTTCTGGTGGGATTACCAACGCTTCTCTGTGCTCCTAATAAACTACTATTCTTGTCTATCTCTGGTGTGAGAATCTAACTACAACATGTGTCGTAGGCAGTCGGATGAATAGCACTTCCGCTACAGGTTGAAGGGAAATAAAACAGTAATCGGCATGTGATTAGCACGGAGTACATTTTTTGAATAATAAGTAAGGCGGGGTCTCTCGGTCCCCAGTCTGAGCTCAGTAATAACAAGTTTCACTATTAACCATGTCAGTGGCCTTGGTGCCCAGCTTCATCGATCTCATGAGTAACCCAAGGCTGAATGAGCCCAACAGAAGATGTATGTATGTATATATATATTATTTATAAAGCACAACTATCACTCCAAGGGAGCATCATGGCGCTATGTTGGACCGTACATAAGGTTCAGAATGGTACTGCAGCGGTCAGATAAGTGAAAGACGCAGGGAGTCTGGGGTTCCAAAAATCCAGGTTTTCAAGGATTTCCTGAAGCTTAGTTCTGAGTGAATGAAAAGGAGATGGCCGGGAAGAAGATTCCAGGCTTTGGCCCGAGAACCGATACTGATTTGCGCCCCTCCCTTGTCCTTTGATTTACATCTGAAAGGTAGAGGCTTAAAAAGGTTCGCTGAGGAGGGGTGTTGTCACATAAGGCGTAAACCTAGCCATAAGGTATTTAGGTCCTGATGCTCTATAAGCTCTAAAAGGTCATTACCTAGATCTTAAATAGCACTCTTTTATGAATGGGTAGCCAGTGTAGCAATTGTAGGGCTGCTGAGGAGCCCGCTGAGCTATCATACCAGCCACAGCATGGCGATTAATGTGAAGAGTGATAGATGCATACTGACTTCTTAGTTTAACTTAATTCTCATATTTGCTCTTAGTATGGTGAAAATAAATACATTACCAGTCTGTGAAATACTTAATATACGCAGAAACCTCTAGGTTTTCAATTGAAGTAGACATGTTCGGACCAAAGATCACAGTCAAGTCTTTACATTTTAAAGAACAGAAACATTAGAAATAATGGTCTCCTCCAGCCTTGTCTACAAGCAGGTAATTTGTAACACAATATACAATTTTTCTTAAATATTCAAATATATGCATGATGTACAGCTGTAATGTTTGTTAGGCTCCCACAGTGGACTGTAGCAGTACTTACAAGAGAGCGTGATCGTATGTCTGATCAATTAATACAAATGGAAGCAACTGCTAATTAAACCAGTAATTAGGGTAGCACCACGAGATGTTTAACAGAGAGGTAATACTAGTGTTTACTTGTTTACAAATCCAGGTTTGTGATTTGCATATGCTCATTCACCAATATTCCCTCTGATGCATTCTGCGATCTGCCTTGGACAACCCTCAGCTGGGCCCTGTAAGTTTATGGTTCTTTAGTAAGGGCTGCAGAGGTGTAAATCTGCAGGTATCCAGGGCGCCCATAGGCGCTCTTCTCGAAACAGACCTCAGCGAGATCTGACAGGAGCACCCTGAAGATGCAGGGAGCCCGGCAAAGGTGCACAATCTTCGCATAAGTGAACATGTGCCAAGTGTGAGACTCATGGCACCTCTTAAAATGGCACAGGATAAATATTAGTGAATGTGCCCCAGTGAGGTTATTTAACAGGCTGCGCTTGGAGAAAGTCTGGCGTGTGGAGGTAGCACTGACACATGCAAATCTGGGGTGTAGGAAAGTAGGATCTGGTTACCCCCACATTTTGCTGGTGTCAGTAATGTTTTTATTTACTAGTCTGACTGGATCCTGATAATCAGGATCCCCGTCACTGTGCTTCCTCCCTAAATTGACATGGTAAGTACTTCTGTACCTCCACAATTGGTACTGGTGTATCCTTGTAAGTCCCTAATATATGGTACTAAGGTACCCAGGGCATAGGTACACCAGGGCTCTCCCATGGGTTGCAGCATGTATTATGCCACCCATGAGAGACCACTTAAACCGCCCTCCATGACAATTTGTCTTACTTACAGGTATTCTCCTGTTTTTATCAATATTCGGAAGAAGGTTCCATGCCTAGTTATATGTCAAGGAATCACCTAACAGCCCGTTAGGTATGTCTTAAAACTTCTATTCGGATTATGTGTTGCTCCAAAATACTTAGGACACTATGTTGTGGATTTAGGTTAATAGTTAATGTAGCAAACTCAATGTTGAGACAACGTATGTACTTTGTAGATTCTCATGTTTATGACAAATAGTGTAAATTTCTCTTTGATTGATTATGTCTAATAGTACACTTTTTTATTAATACTTTTTGAAATAAAATCTGTTAAAACTGGATACACACTTTCTTAAAATTTGTTACAACTTGATACAACAGTATGCATATAGATACATGCTAAGAGCTAACATATTGTTAAAATCGTTTCAGAAAACTCTGCCCTGATGAAGGTGTTTTAATCAAGTTACACCGAAACGCCGCGTCGACTTTCTAAGTGTAGTTTTCTTTATGATTTTATGTACTGTGTTTATCTTTGTATATTGTACTGATGTTCAGTTTTTACAAGAAAACTTTTCTAACAAATTGGAATACATTTGAAATTTGAATTTCATTGATTTTATTAGTGTTTTTGTTTAAAAATATTGAGTGTGTATGTATGTAAATTGTTAAATTGCTACAGTCCTTTGGCTCAACACATGGTCCAGATTTTTTGACTAGGGACTTATTGTTTCCTACAGGTCTGCCATTACAGCCTATGTGAGTTGGTGCTTGCACCTCTCACAACATATATACGCTTTCTTATATCTTTGGTCACTGCACTTAAAACCTATAAGTCACCCCTCTTGCAGGCCTTTCAATCCTGAAGGCAGGATGCTTATCAGTGTGAGGGTGTCCCTGTATGAGCAGGCCAGCCCTACAAACCCCGGAGTTGATTCTCCAGGCTTTGTAAGTGCTGTCAGTGATTTTAATACATATAGTGCACATCAGTCAATATGAGATGTCTAACTATAAAGTATCCCTCGTTGGAACCGCTGGGACCAAACCCCTGTGCACCTCATCGACTTGCTGTTGCCAAGGCTTGTTGGCTCTGCACTCCAGAGATCTTCAGGCTACAAGAAGCTCCAGTCTCCAGCATCTCTTCCTGCCAAGTACAGCATTTTCACTGCATCCTCTGCACTGTGGGCCTTCCTTCATGGTGAGCTGCTCGAGGTCCTCTTTTGACTCCTGTGCCTTCGGCCTGTGGGTCCTCTTGAGGGTCTTATGCTGCTCCAGTGGGCTCCCCTGCTGGCTTGCTCTGATTACCCTTCTTGTGGTGAGTCCCTTGGACCTTGCTTCTCCCAACGTTGCTCCCTCTTCGCTTTCCACGCATGTTGCAGCTGCCAAGGCTTGTTGGTTCTCCTGCCGGACACCGACCCCCTGGTCCTCGATTTCCGATGTGGGACAGCTCGTGCATGGCTCCTGGTCTTCCTCAGCGTCGCCTGATCCTCACAGCTGCAGAGACAAGGACACCGTCAACTCTTCGGAACCATCCCTCATCGGTGGACATTGCTCTTCTGTGCCTCCTGGCCACCTCCAAGTGGCATTGACACTGTCTCCTCTGCTTACAGGTTCCTCACTTCAATAATCCACTCTTGGATTCCACTGGACCCTTGCACAGCCTTCTCCAGCGGCATCTTTCATGAAGTCCTCCATTGTGGTTTACGGGGTTTCCAATGTCACTTCGCACCTATGCACCAGGCTTCTCTGGTGTAGATACAATGGTTCCTGGGGTATCCACAGGTGGGGTGACTCTCCAACCTTCTGTCTTCCTCAAGGTTTCTTCAGGATCAACTGGGAAGGGTCCTTCTGTTTCAAAACAGCAACTGCGACTTTCCCATTGACTTCTATTACAGTTGCGGCCAGCATTAATCGCGGGTGAGGGGGAAGGCGCGCGGGGAGGGGGGCTAGTAAAAGTAATGATACATTTTAAAAACGTGACTGTCCGCCGGCTGGTCAGGTCCTGTATTTTCTCGTCTCCGGCTCTGGAACAGGAAGCAGGCAGCCTCCCTCCCCTCCCTTAAGCCAGTCACAACGCTGCAATGGGTGTGTTGTGATTGGTCGGAACGGCGCCCAGCCAGGCGCCTATGGGGAGGCCAATTTGTCCATGTAGGCTGCATTGCAGCCTGCATGGAGAAAGGACAGAGTGCGCATGATTGGTTTGGACGTCCCCAGAGGGCCGATCAAACCAGTCATGCTCACTTAGGAGTGGATACACCGCTCTTCCCCTGCCCAGCCCTCCCCGTGGAGCAGCCCCATGCAACTAAACACTTTCTGCTTTCTCGCAGTGTGAGAAGCAGAAACATAAAATGGTAGTTTTACCATTTTATATTTCTGCTTCTCGCACTGCGAGAAAGCAGTGGGGCGACGCTCCTCCGCCCTAGTGGAGGAGCCGCCCCTGCTCTATTGGTCATGCAGCTGTGTTTCCACTCTGCACACAGCCTCCATGGGGTTCCTGGGTACTTACTTTGGGTGGTTCATTGTGTCCCCAGCTCCTCTGAGTTTCCTGGTCCAACTCCCGACTTCAGTCGCAGTTCGCATTCCACTTTCCTAGTATATGGTTTGGTCTCCCCCTGGAGACCACTGTATTTTGTGCTTACCTACCTATTGCAATTGAAGTATTGTGCATTTGTGTTTATATCTCCAGGTAGTAGATATACCAATGTGTTAGTGAGTGTTGTGTAATAAATAGACCTATTTTTATATATACACTGTGTGGTTATTTTTCGTTTACCCTACACTACATGATTAAAACTGGTAAAACAAGCTGCTAAACACTCCTTCAAGATAAGCCTGAATGCTGCTCTCCGCAGCTACCATTCTGAGAGCTTTCAAAGTGTATAAAAGACCACTAAAATCAACATAAAGGTTGTCTGGATTAGTGCAAGGTGCTTCAGTTAGATAAGTGTGCACCATATTCTAGGCCAGCCTTCTACATGGGGTCCCTGCTTATAACCATCCGGGTCTTTGCACTAGGGCCCATCTTTAGTCATTAGTGAATTCTATAATCATCTAATTAAAGAACTGCCAGTAAGAACATACTGGGGAAAATTTAGGAGCCCCTTTGCGTTGCTCCTCCACCATGCAACATGGTGCAAGAGCGGCGCAAATTAAAGAACAAGTTACTTACCTTCGGTAACAATATATCTGTAAAAGACATAGATTAGTTATAGATTCCTTACCTGTAAAATAACCCCCAGGCGTCAGACTGGATCCGGAGAATTATTTCGTCAGCAGTACCCCTGCGCGTCGAAAGGTAGCATTGGTCGACTCTGTGTTCGTCAATGGCGCCGTGGTCGCAGGAATGACGTAGCAGTATCTACTAGAAGCTGCCCTCGTGCGCTGACGTCAGTTCTTTTACACGACATTCCACGCCAGAAGCGCAGAGCCATGCAAGACACTGACCACGAGTGCACAAAACTAGGGCCCTGAAAGGAAGTCCTTAACCCTAGAAGTCAGTTCGCAGAACGGGGAGGATGGGTGGAGCGATAAGGAATCTAGAACTAATCTATGTCTCTTACAGATATATCGTTATCGAAGGTAAGTAACTTGTTCATCTGAAAGAGACAATTAGTTATAGATTCCTTACCTGTAGAATAGATACCCCAGCAATACCAACCCCGGAGGTGGGTCTGCGAACTAAGTTCACACCAGAAAGTCCTGAAGAACAGAACGGCCAAAGAAGCCTTCTCTCCGGACTATGCTGTCCAGGCAGTAATGTTTTGTGAACATGTGCAGAGATGCCCAAGTAGCTGCCTGACAGGGGGCGCCACGTCCCGAAGCAGTGGTAGCTGCAGTCGCCCTGGTGGAGTGGGTGCGCAGACCCACTGGAGGCTCCTTCTTTGCCAAAGAATAGCAAGCTTTTATGCACAAAACGACCCACCTAGAGATAGTCTGTTTGTGCACGGACCAACCTTTTTTGGCACCCACGTAGCCAACAAAGAGCTGGTCATCCACCCGGAGTTGCTTTGTGCAATCCAAATAAAAGGAAAGCGCACGTTTTGGATCCAGACGGTGGAGCCTCTCTTTCTCCTTAGAAGGATGCGGAGGCGGAAAGAAGGTGGGCAAAGTGATGGTTTGACCAATGTGGAATGAAGTAACTAGTTTGGGATGAAAAGAAGGTCAATTTCTAAGGACAACCTTGCTGTGATGAACAGCCAGAAAAGGAGGTTTTGAAGAAAGAGCTTGGAGCTCCCTCACCATGCGAGCAGAGGTGATGGCAACCAAAAAGGCAGTCTTTAAAGTGAAAAGTCTGAGAGGACAGTTATGTGGCTCAAAGGGAGCGCATATAAGATAAGTTAGAACTAAGTTCAAGTCCCACTGGGGCATTACAAAGGGAACAGGAGGAAAAAGATGAGTAATGCCCTTAAGGAAGCGATTTACAACAGGAAACTTGAAAAGAGAAGGCTGATCAGGAATCCTAAGAAAGGATGAAATGTCTGAGAGGTAGCCCTATAGAGTGCCCAGAGCAGAGCCCTGCTGGGACAAAGAAAGGAGGAACAAGAGAACCTCAGAAAGAGGGGCAGAAAGGGGATCCACAGCCTTTGCTGAGTACCATGCCACAAATTTTTTCCATCTGCAGGCATATACCGTCTTAGTTAAGGGACGCCTGGCTGCCAAGATGACATCACAGACTTCGGGAGGAAGGTTGAAAGCTGTCAACTGTCACCGCTCAATCTCCAAGCAAGGAGGAGGAGGCTGGACAGGTTCGGGTGGACCGTCCCCTGCTGCTGCGACAGAAGATCCTCCCGAAGAGGCAGTCTGATCGGAGGATCGATGGCCATGTGTAACAGCTCAGGATACAAGACTCTTCATGCCCAATCCGGAGCCACAAGAATGACATGAGCCCGGTCACGCTTGATCTTCTTCAGCACTCTGGGCAGAAGTGGTATAGGCGGAAAGGCGTATAGAAAACTGCAACTCCACTCGCAAAGAAAAGCGGCGCCGAGCGAGTGCCACCTTGCACATTCCAACGCCCAGAATTGCTGACATTCTCTTCGGTGGCGCATAGATCCAACCAAGGCTCTACCCACTGCTGAAAGAGACCTTGCACCACCTCCAAGTGAAGACGCCATTTGTGATCCATCATGCACCTGCAGCTAAGATTGCCCTGGCGTTCAAAGAACCTGCCAGGTGTTGAACCCCCAGGGATATGCCCTGATGTTCCAGCCATGTCCAGAGACGGAGAGCCTCTTGACATAGGGTCCACGACCCCACCCCGCCCTGTTTGTTGCAGTACCACATGGCTGTGGTGTTGTCCGTGAACACACACACTACTCTTCCCCGGACAGAAGGAAGGAATGCTTTTAGTGCAAGACGAATCGCCTGAAGTTCCAGAAGGTTGATGTGGAGACCGTACTCCGCCATGGAGTCCTTGGATCTCCACCTCTCCCATGTGGCTGCCCCACCCCAGAAGTGATGCATCCGTCACCACTGTGAACTCTGGTTGGGGAAGGGAGAGGGATCTCTTGTTGACCTAATCCTGGTTCGTCAGCCACCACTGCAATTGTCGTGCAGTGCCGTCCGAGATCTGAACGCAATCAGACAGATCCCCCTGATGCTGTGCCCACTGGAACTTCAGGGCCCACTGCAGAGCCCGCATATGCACCTGGCATGATCTACTAGCAGGATGCAGGAGGCAATGAGGCCCCGCAGCCTCAGAGTCATTCTGACCGAAACCCGGGATAGAGGCTGAAAGATCGGAATCATAGCCCGAATATCCCCAATTCACTGCTCAGAGGATAAGCCCAAAACTGCGTTGTGTCCAGAACCACTCCGATGAAAAGTAGCCTCTGAGAGGGAATCATGTGTGACTTCGGTACGTTTATAGTGAACCTCAGCGAGTGCATGAGGTCCGCCGTAGTCTGGAGGTGGCAGAAGACTGCTTGGGATGAGCCCGCCTTCAACAGCCAGTCGTCGAGATAGGGTAGACTGGAACCCCTGATCTGCGCAGATGAGCTGCGATCACCGCCATCACTTTCGTGAACACCCGAGGGGTGCTGGTAAGGCTAAAGGAGAGCACGGTAAACTGAAAGTGCTAGTGGCCTACCATGAACCGCAGGTAACGCCGATGGGCCGGCAGGATGGGATGTGAAAGTAAGTGTCCTGCAAGTCCAACGCTACCATCCAGTCTCCAGGGTCGAGGGCAGACAGGACCTGAGCTAGTGTCAACATTTTGAACTTCTCCTTCCGGAGGAAACGGTTGACGTTCCTGAGATCCAAGCTAGGACGCAGGCCTTTGTCCTTCTTGGGCGCCATAAAGTAGTGGGAATCGCAACCACTACCTACTTCTGGGACAGGAACTCGCTTGATGGCCAAGAGGGCCGTAAGAGGGCCGTAACGTCCTATTGGAGAAGGGCCAGATGATCCTCCGACATGCGATGGTACTAAGGTGGCATGGATGGAGTGGCAGTCTCGAAGGGGAGGGAGTAGCCCCTTCGGACTATCTGCAAAACCCACCTGTCCGACGTGATGGTGCGCCAGTGGGGGAGGTGATAATGAATCCTGCCGCCCACTGGTGATTGGTGGCCCTGAAAGGTCGGACTAGGAGGGTTTGAAGGCAGCTGCAGAGGGGGCACTGGTGGACTGGCCTGCTTGCTAGTCCCCAGACCCACAATGGTGAGTCCCACATCCCCGGCCGTGCAGGGGCTGGCCAGCTTGCGCCGGCCTGTGGCTCTGGGTGGAACGTGTCGGGGCACCGCTTCCGTAGCCACGAAAGGGGCGAAAAGCAAACTGCGCAGGGTGGGTGGTAGAGATGCCCAAAGATTTGGCCGTAGCCCGGGAGTCCTTGAAACGAACAGGCAACAGCCATCAAAAGGCATGTCCAGCAAGGTAGCCTGGACATGCCAGGAAAAACTAGCTGACCTCAGCCAGGCGTAGCGTCGAAGAGCTACCAACATTGAAATAGTCCTGGCTAGCGAGTCGGCGGTGTCCAGTCCACATCTATTGGTAAACTTTGCTGCGTCTCTCCCCTCGGCAACTGCACGGGAGAGCACAGCCTGGGCCTCCTCCGGGCAATGTGGCAGCACCTGCGCTACAGTATCCCACACAGAGTGGGTGTAATGGCCCAACAGACATGTGGTGATTACTGACCGCAGTCCCAAGCTGGAGGAAGAAAACATCTTCTTCCCAAGATGGTCCAGCATTTCGGATTCCCTATCAGGTGGTGCATTAGGGAATGCACCTTTGGACGTAGAGGCTTGGACCACCAAGCTCTCAGAGGTGGGGTGTTGGGAGAGGAAAGAGGGGTCACATGGAGCTGGGTGGTGGCGTTGGGCAATCATCCGATCCACAGGAGCCCCTGTGTTGGGCTTGGACCAGGTGCCTAAAAGGATGTCAGTAAGGGCTTCATTGAAAGGCAGCAGGGGCTCCGAAGAGGCCGCTGCCGGTTGAAGCACCTCCGTCAGGAGATTCGTCCTTACTGCCACCATAGGTAGCTCTACGTTGAGGGCCTCGGCCACCCTATGCAACACCACTGCATATGAAGCACTCTCCTCTGTAGCCACGGTAGGAAGAGACAGCATGCCAAGGTCTGGGGAGGTATCCAGACCACTGGCATCCCCCAACTCCTCTCTCCAGTCTGGTTCATCCAACTGGTCAGCTAAAGGGTCTACAGACCTCTTACAGTCCTCCTCACCCTCCTCTGGTTGCCAATTTGGCCAGTAGGAAACACTAGGGTAGAACAGAAGTACAAAAGTACAGCTCGGCGCCGGATCAGGCGTTGGTCGACGTCGGTCCAGCTCCGTGTCCAAGTCAGGGTGGAGGCCGGGGTAGACGCCACCTGGGGACACAACCGGTGTCGGGTGCGGATATGGTGCGGTATTATAAGGTCGAGCAGCGCCGATCCGGCTCCAGGTCTGGATCCAAGGGGACCCTGCAGTGCCGGGGCCGGAGCCGCCAGCGTCAAAGGCCCAGGGCCCCCAGCCAAGTCCGGCTGCCCAAAGATGGCATGCATCGCTTCGTAGAAACTACGAAGCTGAGCAGGGGTCGCTCCTGGTCCCGGAAAGGGAGGAAAATGCGGAGTCGACCCTTCAGGCCAGCATGCGGAGCCACGGGACGGGTACTGTCCACATTCCTCATCGCGAGTCGGCCAATGGACGTAGAGAAGTCGAAGAGTGACGATGCTTCTTCGACTTCTTCTTGTTCTTCGACTTACCTGAAAAGTGCGAGGACTTTGATGGCGAGTGGTGGTGACTCCGCGACCGGTCCCTCAACCTCCCACGCAACCGGGACCTCGAACGGCACGGAGCCGACTGCGGAGCCTTGAGAAGCTTTCGGGACCGCTCCCGCCAAGACTTCGGATTTATGGTCCGGCAGTCAGAGCACGACTTGGGATCATGGTCGCGCTCCAGGCACCAGAGGCACACGCGGTGCGGGTCAGTAACCAACATCAGCTTGCGACAGGTGTTGCAAGCCTTGAAGCCGGGCCGAGCACGACTGGACATCCCTGCGTGCACCAGGAGTCGATAGACTCAAAAAGGCTGTCAACAAAAATCGCAAAAAGTCAGTCAAAAACTGACTGGAGGTACCGCTCTCTCCGGATCTGCACTGGCTGGCGCGGAAAAGAAAGAACTGATGTCAGCATGCGAGGGCGGCGTCTAAGTAGATACCACGATGTAATTCCGGCGACCACGACACCAACAATGAATGTGGAGCTGACGGACGCCACCTTTCGACACGCAGGGGTACTGCTGATGAAAAAACTCTCCGGATCCAGCCTGACGCCTGGGGGTAATTCTACTGGTACGGAATCTATAATTAATTTACTCTTTCAGATAATGAGATTTAAGAAGCCACACATGGCCACCTTGCTTGGCCCTGAGGGGCTTCAAATCGCTGTGTTCCATTACTCTGCATCATTGCGTGGATCCATGGATTTTGACGCATTCCCAGATTTACTAGAAGTGGTATACCTGGGAATGCACCAAACCTACGCCTCCCCAGGTGAGGCATAAAGAGGAGAAATATGTTTATTTCTCTTCGTTTTTCCCTCTTACTATGTGTGCTGCATTCTACAGAACACATAGAAAGAGGAAAAGCCTCAGGATTGTTTTTGTGCCGGAAGGTGTCTTTTCTTGCACAAAAACAATCCTCTTTACAACACAGGCACCCTTGCACCATGGTGAAAGGGTGCCTGCGTTGGCACTAGGCAGCCAAAAGGGTGCCAGCGTAGGGGAAAAGGCAGGAATGTGCCATATTTTTTTTAATATGGTGCATTCCTGCCCTTTTCTTGCCACTCAGTGCAGCGCAGCAAGGCGACTTGCTGTGTTGCACTGCCTGGCTTGCCCATAAATATAGCCCACAGTGTATACCAAAGCCCTGTCAGAGAGATTTTTCGATCTCACTCCAGCTTCAAAAATTGGAATCATCATGCCAGGGAGATCACTGAAGTATGGAATATGGTGCATATTTATGAAAAAGTAATGCAGCACCAAAAGTCACCTTGCTGCGCTGCGTTACAGGTAAAGGGCAGGAATGCGATGTATTTATCAGAATACCCAAGCTCAAAGGAAATTGCGACAGGACAAATCCAAGGGCATATGCTGGAAAGTATTTCAACAAATGAGAATACAATTCAAAAAAAGAATATGGGAATTTAAAAAAGAGAAATCCGAGAGTTTCTGGTCTAAACTAATTTACAATTTAAGACACTCAAATCTTAACAAATTTTGGCAGACAATAAACAACTTCTCTAGACCTCGAAACATCTTAACGTCGCACATACAAGAGCAGCAGTGGGTTAACTTCCTCAGGGATAAATTTAAAGAAGAACAACTCCATGACATAGACAATTTTTAGTTATCGACCGTGAAACGGACTATCGAGAATGAATTGAAATCAATCAATGTACACAACAGAAGAAATAACAAACAAAATAAAGAAAGGCAGAAGCGACGGTCCTCCCGGCCTAGACGGCATTCCCCAGGCAACTTTTAAATACGATTCGGAGTATTGGAGCTCGATCCTTGGGAAACTCTACATTGATGTAGAACTTAACAATCAAATCCCAGAAAGTTGGCAGGGATCAATCATTACCCCTATTTACAAAGGAGGAGATAGATCGAATCCAAAAAATTATAGGCTAATTGCCTTACAGGATGTCGAAGCCAAATATTTTGCCTCATTAATCCTTAAAGACCTAGCGGATTGGTCTAGAGAACATAACCTAATACCAAAAAATCAAACCGGATTTAGGAAGGGTATTGGAACTATTACAAATATTCTGTCAATCTCAATGATGAAAGATGCAAAAATAGAAAACGAGATCTTCATCTGTGTTACATCGACTTAAAAGCTGCCTTTGACAGCGTAGATCGGAAACTCATGTGGTCTAAATTAAAATCCGAGGGTATACCAGATAGAATATTGAAGGGTCTACCACTGTTTTACACAGATACCTGGATACGCATGAAGCTTGGGAATGGAGCTAGAATATCCAGAAAAGTGTATACCAACAAGGGTCTGAAGCAGGGGTGCGTACTGGCCCCGCACCTTTTTAATTTATTCATCTCAGACCTTTCAAGTCAGCTAGATGAAATTAACTCACACTCACCGAAGCTGAGAAAACTACAATTATCGCATCTTGCATATGCAAATGATATCGTTCTTTTAAGCTTGACCAAGGTAGGCTTGACAAGACTACTAAACAAACTCTCCGAATTTCTGTCGGTAAATACGTTGGAATAACATTTTTCAAAAAACAAATCAATGCTTATTACAAATCGAACAGCCTCAACTCAACATATTAGATTAAAGGGCAATCCACTGGAGAAAGTATCGTGCTACAAATATTTGGAATTCTATATCGACGATAAATTATCGTTTCGCGATCAGAAAAAATATATGACACAGCGAGCAGGGGCACTAACATTCGCCCTTAAAACATTTGCAAAGAAACTGGAGGGACCGTCTTTGAAACTATTATTAACAATAATTGCAGCCAAAGCTCTGCCAACACTATCATACACCAGTGCTGCAATGCACGGGAAGGACTCAGAAACCCTAAACAAACTAATGGCGCGCATTTATAAAAAGGTTCTTCAACTCCCGAAAACTGCCTCACCAGCGCAGATGCGCCTGGAGTTTGGGCTCATGAACGAAACACTGGGCAGACTTTACACATACATTAAAGTATGGTACCAAATAAAACAAAACGTAGAGGAAAACAGTCTTAACGAATCTCTGTGGCAGGAAATGGAACAAGATAAACATTCACCAGCTGTTAGACCTGGCACCATTGGCGTGAGTCTCCCTTCCTTTTTTCGCTGTGTCTCCTCTGTTTTTGCTGGTTATAGATGCTCTGGGCGCTGTGCCGCTGCCATTCAGTGCCACAGCGCGAATGCTCCCTTTGTAAAGATGACATATGAATTGGTACATCCATGATTGGCTTATTCAGTTTAGCTGTTAGTTCCTAGTAGCGTGGCCGGTGTGTGCCCAGGGCTGGTAAACCGAATGCTGCTGGTGGGCCTGCAGCACTGGTTTGTGCCACCCACAGAAGCAGCTTGTAAAGTGTGTCTCAGACCTGCCACTGCAGTGTCTGCGTGCAGTCCAGAACTGCCATCTTGGCTGTGAAGTGCACCCGCTTCCCAGCCCCTAAAACCTTCCCTTGGCATCATGTAAGCCCCCCTTATGATAGGGTGCATTGTATGTGTAAGGTAGGACATGCCCTGTTGTATGTAGCATGTCCTAGTAGTGAATTACACCCAATTTCGTTTTTCACTACTGTAAGGCTACCTGTTCTCCATAGGCCAGAATGGGAGGTCTGGGCTATTACATCCTATAGTCCTAACTGACCCACAGAACATGGTAGAAAAACGAATCTAGTATGCCTGAGCTCAGAATATTAAAATACATCTTTTAGTGAAGGTTATTTTTATATTCTGTGTTTGAAACTACCACTTTTAGAGTATAGGTACTTTCTTGCCTAAGCCTTCCAGTTGCTCTGCTATTATGTGTATTGGCTGTCTGGTTTTGGAGGGACAGGGCAGGCTGAGTCAGACCTGGGTTGAATAGAGCGACCTGCCTAGGTGTGAGGGGAGGGGTAACTCCTGCACTTGAATAGGGCTGTGCCTGGCAAGGTGAAAGCTGGCTCCACCTCCCACTGTGCGTCTGAGGCAGACCCCCTCTTTCTGAAAGGAAGGATGCAGCCTGATCAACAAAGTGCTCCAGGGCTGGGCAAAACTGGTTCTGGCTGGGTTCAGAGGCTTGGGACCCCTAAGAACAAAGACTTTGGGGGTATAAATATTTGTGCACAAACCCCTACAATTGGTATTGCTCCTGGATAACAAGAAGAACCTCTGTCCGTGTGGCTACAGGAATCTGCAAGAGAAGGACTGTCCTTGTGCCTTGTGTGCTGTTTCTGGGACTGGCCTGCAGCTGTTACTACTGGACTTCAAGAAGAGGAAAGGAACTTTGATTGGACTTTTATTTCTTTTGCTACAGCAACTACCCAAGGGCTAGGAGAGAGCTAGCCTCCTGCTGGAGTCTCAGGCACATCAGACTCCACCATCAGCCTCCTGTTTCCTCCCAGCGAGGATTACTATCTGCAGGTGAGGCTCCTGTGTGTTCCAGGACCTCTATTTCTACTGTTGAGAAGAGAGCGCTGAAAATCGTCGCTAACCTCCGTTAGCGAGCCGCTGCAGCTGGTGAGCGTGAGAAAAATCGCCGCTCCGCTGTCGCCGAGCGCTCGCTAACCCCGAAGATCGTCGCAGCACCTGTCTGCGGGCCTGAAAACGCCCGCTATCTGAAATCATCGCAACAGGATCATCGCAGCGCGGACGCCGAGCGTTCGCCATTTTCCCCGCATCGAATCCGGATCGTCGCTCCCTCGCGGAGCGCCATCTTTGTCAACGCAGCAAGATCGCAAACGCAACAGGCTCGGTGCATCAACTTCCCTTCGCGGCAAGGATTTCATCGCATCACCGGCTTAGCGTGAGGAAGTTTGTCGCTTTGTCCTGCCCGCAACCCAGCGCATCATCCTCCCTCGCGGTAAGGATTCAACGCATCGCTGGTTAGCGTGAGGAAATTTCTCGCTACAACTCCTTAGCGACATTTTTGTTGCTTTGCTCCAGGAACCAGATACTTTGTGAGTAAAAGGGTCGCAGAGACCACTGCCTTGAACTAAACATCATTTTGTGCATCCTGAACTATTTTTCCTTGCAGCATTTCTAAAGTAATTATATTTTTATAGTATTGTGGATTTTTACTGTTATTGGTCTTGTGATTAAGTCTATATAAAAATACCTTTTTTTCATAACTACTTGAGTGGTGTCCATTTGTAGTGTTCCTCATTATATTACTGTGTATGGTCATAAATGCTTCACACACTGCCTCTGAGATAAGCCTAGCTGCTCGTGCTACGTTACCACAGGGTTGAGCAGGGGTTGTCAAAGGGTGTAGGCTGCTTACTCTGACTTAGGAAGAAGGGTCCCTACTTGGACAGTGGCCAGCCATTGCCAACTAGAGACCCCCATTTCTAACACCAGCATACACATTTTTTGAATATGCATGAAAGACTACCTGCACAAGTGAGCTGTGGAATAAACAAATGCGCTACCAAACATTCAAATTAACACTAAACAAGGCTGCAAAGTTCCACTCGCTACTGGTTGATAAAGACCTTTTTTCAACAAGAAGTCATTCATGGACAGTGATCAACACTTATAAAACACTGAAACAAGCGGCCTATTTGGACTCCACTTACTCCATTTATGTAAAGAGGAAATTAATAACATTAAGGTTTGGACAGTTCCCCACTCTTGCGGAAGTCCCTCATTGGAAATATAAGGAAAATGAAAATTGCCGGCATTGTGGCTATAAAAAGGAAGATCTGATTCATCTTGTATGTCATTGCAAGATGCTGCAACCAGCACGAACCACAATATTACGGCGAGCATTTCTGGATAGAGGCATAAAGTCGTGCAGAACAGCTATCATAAGAGGACTGGACTCCACTGACCCCCAAATGAACTGTAAACTGATTACATATTTACGTACTCACGAACAAGCACTAAAAGCTAAATATGAACAAAGATAAACATGAAGTATATTTTATAATTACATACATTTTAAGATGTTTTTAGGGATATGTAACTTTTATGTGATTTGCTCTTTTTTTTAGTGTTTGCAATATTGTTATGGTTTTAATTAACTGAACAATAAATAAAATAAAACAAATAAATCAAATCAAACCTTCCTGCACAAAACAATCCCCTGAGGCATTTTCATCTTTCTATGTATGCTGCCAAATGCAGCACACATAGAAAGGGGGATGAACAAGTAGAGATAAAAATATTTCTCCTTGTTACACCTCACCTGGGGAGGCATAGCAGTTTGATGCATTCCCAGGTCTACCACTATTAAAACAAATTTGGGAATGCACCACAATACATGGGTGGATGTGTGGGAACACCCACGCTCCACCCAATAAATGATTCCCTGCCGCTGAGAAATGCAAGGCAGCGATTTACACTGCTTTGCGTTACTTTACATATGCAGGGCCATGCAAGGTAAGTCATCCTTGCGTCCCCTTGCGTGGTGCAAGGGTGATGCAAAACCTTGATAAATCTGGCCCTGTATCTACCTGCAGATTCCTCGACGGTTGAATAATCCCCAGGCGCCAGGCTGGATCTGGAAACTTTCAGAGCAGTTCTCCTGCACATCACTAGACGGCATCGTGCAGCTCTGCGCCATTGTTGTTTCACTCCGGAAGTGACAAGCCAAGCCACATATGAGCACCCCCCCATGCACTTTGACGTCAGATGCTTTCTAGGCTGTCTGTACCCTCAGACGCAAAGTCTATTGGCACTACCAATGTGCTGATCTACAGATTTGGGGCCTTTTGAGACAGAAAAAGAGTCCAGTTCACAGAACGGGAAGGTGGGAGGGAATCTGCGGTTAGATAGAGTATCCACCAGAAAGATCATTACCAAACGTAAGGGACTTGTTATTCTGATGGATACTTCTAACAACAGAATCCTCATCTGAATAGATACCATAGCAGTACCTCCCAATGTGGTGGGTTTGTGAACTGGCTCATATTAAAAAGTCCTGCAGGCCTGGGTGGGCAAAATACTCCTCTAAACAGACCTGACGGTCGAGGTAGTAGTGCATTGTGAATGTGTGTATTGACACCCAGGTAGCTGCCTGACAGATGTCCAGGACAGGCACTTTGCGAGATAATCCAGTGGTAACAGCTTTGGCCTGGTGGAATACACCTGCAAGTTTTTTGAGGGCTGCTTCTTTGCCAGTGTATAGCCTATCTTTATGAAAAGAACAATCCCCTGAGATATGGCCCACTTTTGCACAGCCTTGCCCTTCTTTGCTCACGAATACCCTACAAAGAGCTGTTCGTTAACTCAACTGCCTGACCTTGGTACGATATAGAAATTCAATGCTTGCTCCTCAATCTCCAAGCATGGAGATGCAAAGTGTGCAGGCTCAGGTACAACACCCTGCTCTGCTGCTGTGACAAAAGGTCTTCCTGAAGCTGCAGTTGATCAGAAGACAGATGCTCATGCCCAGGAGTTCAGGGTACCACACTCTCTTGGCCCAATCCGGTGCCACTAGGATGACTTGGGCCCAGTAGTTTCTTATCTCCTTCAGAACTCAGGGCAGGAGAGGTAGTGGCATGTAGGAGTCCTGAGCTCCACTCTAGATGGAAGGCGCCTCAGAGTAAGAGCTGCTTTGGAAACTCCAGTGCACAGAATTGCTGACATTGTGTGTTCTCGTCTATGGTGAAAACTTCGAGGAAGGGTAGTCCCCACTGGTGGAAGATGGCCTGCACCACGACTGGATTCAACTGCCGTTCGTGGTCTGTGAAATGCTTGCGGTTGAGATCGCCCAAACTGGGGTTTAAAGATCCCGCCAAGTGGTTCCCCACCAGAGAAAGCCCCTGGCGGACCAGCCACTTCCAGAGCCACAAAGCCTTGCGCACAGGGCCCATGACCCCACCCTGCCTTGCCAATGGTGTTGTCCTAGAGCAGCTTCACCACACTTTCTTAGATGGTAGCCAAAAAGGCCTTTAACAAAAGTGGATCAAGCTCAACTCCAAGAAGTTGATATAGAGATGAGTCTCCACTAAAGACGAGAGGCCTCTGATCTCCACCTCTCCCAGACAGCCTCCCCTACCCAGCAGTGATGCATCTATGACCACTGTCACCTCTGGGTGGAGTAAGGAGATGGGCCTTCCACTGACCCGATCTTGGCCCAGCAGCCATCACTGCAGATCTTTTGCAGTCTCCTCTGAAATTTGGATATGATCCAAGAGATGCCCCTGATATTGTGCTGTAGAAAGCGGGCTTAGTATATGGTGTACACTTATTTAACTGAAGCACCTTGCACTAATCCAGACAACCCTTATGATGATTTTAGTGGTCTTTGATAACCATGGAAAGCTCTCAAAGTGGTAGCTATGGAGAGCAGACCTTCAGGCTTAGCTTGAATTAGTGTAAAGCAGCTTGTTTGACCAGTTTAATCTGTAGTGTAAGTTAAATGAAAAAGTACCACACAGTGTTCATATAAAAACACTTCTATTTATTACACAACACTCACTAACACATGGGTGTATCTCCTACCCGGAGATATCAACACAATACACAAGAATACTTTCACATGCAAGCACAAAATACAGTGGTCTCCAGAGGGAGAAAAAAACATATACTAAAAAAGAGGAATGCAACCTGAAAGGGAAAACGGGACTTGGACCAGAAGACCCAGAGGAGCCGGGGACACAGGGACCCACCCAAAGAAGTACCCAGGAACCCCATGTAGGCTGTGTGCAGAGTGGAAACACAGCTGTGCGCCCAATGGAACACATGGAGAAGTTAAGGTTTCAGTTCTGCAGAAGAAGGACCCTTCCCAGAGAACCCCGAAGAATTCCCTTGGAGGACGGAAGGTTCAAGAGCCACCCCAACCATAGATTCCCCAGGAACCAGGTTACCTACACCATAGACGCCAGGTGCATAGGGGTGAGAAATGTTGGAAATCTCCGTAGATTTAGAAGAAAATGCCTCTGGAGAAGATGGTGAAGAAGTCCGGTGGAATCCAAGGGTGAATTCTGGAAGTGAAGAACCTGCAAGCAGAGGGGACAAAGTTTATGCCACTCGGAAGGTAACCAGGAGGCACAAAGACACAATGCCCACCTATGTCGGGAGGTTCAGGAGAGTCGACGGTGACCTTGTCACTGCAGCTGTGAAGACCAGGTGATGCTGAGTAGGACCAGGTGAGGAGGTCACCAGCTCAGGTTAAACACACACACATACCTAATACTCACCTGGGCCCATAACATTCACCCAAATAAGCTAGTAAACCCCGCTGTCATCAATTGTGATCTTTACCTGTAATTTGAATTTCACCTTTACCAAGTCTTACCAATTTGATCTTCTTAATAATTCCTTTACTCGATGAATCAGGTTGCTGAGATAATTTAAGGTAGAAATGACATTTAACTTTAAATTTAAAATAACCACAAACTCAAAACGTTTTAAAATCTTTATCGAAATCAATAATTGTGTGAGTCAGAATCAATTACAGTTTAAACACATTCTTCCAAGAGGCAAAATAAAGTCAAATATAGCAAAGTCATAATAATGATCAATGGAACGGTACCTGTAAAAAGGAAAGTGAGAGAGAGAGAGCAGGTACAAAGACAGGTTTCGCAGAATTATATTTACCTAGAGTGATAGATGAACCCAACTCCCTGAAGATAGGCCAGATAGAATCTCCCGGGACAGGATGAATACAGAGGATTAGGCAGATTCAGATCTGGGAAGGTGACCTCTTCTAAAGTGCAAAGCCAACGTCACACCCTTCTCTGATACTACTCTCCTAGGGTGTCTCTCTTCCGAAATCCCCTTCTAGATGATTAGATTATCGATCAGTATCTCGTTTTCTCGAGCAGAGTTTCTGGCAGCAGCAGGGTCTGAGACAGCTTCTCGGACAGGATCTGTAGCAGCATACGTGTTGGGTCGGCGACGAGTCAGAATGACAGATCTGACAAGTCTGACAAAGTCTCTAGCAAACTTACCTCAATTATACTATTCTGTGTTTGTGTACCACCCCCAAAAGTTGCAATATTCGTGTTTTCCCCTATTCTCATTGGTCAGGGCGAGGAGGTGAGTTCATCACACCATATTAAAAGTAAGATTTTCTCTTTGGACTATTGGTCTAAGTTTCCGCCCCTTAATTTACTTTGCCATAGCTTTATTCCCACCCGCATTTCACATTATGATCAATACAAGTTACACATTTTATTCAAAATTGTTGCTTTCATCTGTTCATTAGTTGGCTTTCCCAGGCATCTTCGTCCAATGTGGCCTTGGCTGTATTTCAAGTGTTCCATCATAGTTTCCGGCAAGTTTCTATGCGCATGCGCGCGGATCATGTGGGGTAGGGATTTCATTCACCCTCCGAGGCCCAAATATGAACTAATAATAAAGTCAGAAAAAGACACGTTAGAATGTGACAATAAATGATTTCACTGTATACCACTTATCTCTACTCTATCCCCATTTACTTATTTTAATCTTTCGCATTAGTGCTTAGTAGAACTTATAGGTTTTAGTTTAAGCGACAGCATGTGCATTATCAAGTGAGTTTCAAGCGGCCATATTTAAAGCTATTGCGCAGCTGCAAAGTTTTCCCACCAAGCGAAAGAAGACGTCATACTATGTAGATGCAGTAGACACATGCGCAGAGACTTTCCCACGTTTTTGGCGGCCATTTTTAGACACTCTGGTTCCTTGTTAGTAATACACATAGGCAAGCATCCCCTGGATACAATATAATGAATGTAATGTAATATTAGTATTTACAAGACTTGCTGGTTACGTTGTTACATGCTATTTGAGAGGATTGCATACAAGCAAGTTTCTAGAATACGAAACCTTGCTCCGTCAATCCCCTCTCTGATGGCATTTAAAGCCATCACTAATTTCTACTAAATCAGATGCCAACTTTAGCACATCTCAATTTCTTCTTCAACCTTCTAATTTCTTTCTCCTTCTTACACTGTAATCCTCTCATTCTTTTGTAAAAGTCTCCTTTTAATTCTTCTAGTTGTATTGGTTTGAGTTTTCTTTTCTCACCTCTTTCATATTTCTTTCTCCCTTTGCAGCATTTGTGCCAAAACATTATTGCTAATACTAATAATGTTATTCCCATTATGGGCAGTATTATGTGACCTAGAATACCATTACCTATGTTGGAGAACCAACTACCTAAGTTAGAAATGATATTTGTCTACTTCTTCCATACACGTTCAACTTCCAGTGGTTTCAACTCTTCTTCTAATTTCATAATATTTTTTATGTATCTTCCAATTTCAACACTTATCTGGAATATACATGCAACAATGTTCAGTTTGCAATAATTTACAGACTCCACCCTCTTTTGCCAATAATATGTCAAGAGCAAGTCGATTTTGCATAACCATAGATCTGACCGCAACTAATTCAGTGTTGATCATTAAGAATCCTCCAGCAGTGTCAGTAGTTAACCGATCAACTACTGTGGACAACTGACAAATCTTCAGTGAATTTAGAAGAACTCCCACTGAAGGTATCAATGTACCAAAAATGTCATCTACAGTTTCTGAAAAACTAGCTCTTTTTATACGTGTTAGTTCATTATTGTCTTCATTGCTTCCAGTGATTCTCTTTACATGATAAACTTTAGGGAATACTATTTCAAAATAGCAACTCCCATACCAATGGTCAGGCAGCCTAAAATAGGCTTTATTGCCACACACATAATAGATTCCAGGAAATACTGGATCTGTTCCTCCTTTTAGCCCCCATCCCCCAATTACTAAGAAATTATGTTCACATTCACTGGAACCAATAAACACATAATAAATTCAGTCTTTAACCTATGAAGACAGATTTTTCACTTCTTTTCAAAATCCAAGGACATAGCAGCATGGGTCTTGCCATTTGCATAATGCTCTTCCTCCTCAGCCCATTTAGGTATCTGAGGTTTAGGTTCAGCAGCTCTCCTTTGAAAATCCTGTCTCCTCGTCTCAACTAAATTCAAAAATATTTTCTCTTCTTCATGCAATTTACAAGTTAAATTGTGCTTATGCGCTTCAGCTATATCTATTGCTTTTATTGTTAGAAAATATTCACCCATAAATTGTGAGTCTCTCGTACTAAGGACAGGGTTCATGCTCTTTCGCATAGGAACCTCGGAAAAGATCACATCTACATTAGAATAATAATACTGCAATTTCCCTGTTCTATAAAATAAGCTTGCTAAAAGACTACACAAAATACCATATGTCAATGGTAAATGAGGATATGTCACTCCCTCTGCTACAGATGCAGGTAATTTCATACACACATAGCAATCACTAACTTCCATGGTCTCTACATATTGTACTAACAGGTTTGTAAAAATATTTAAGTCTGTATCATTTTTATTCATAGTGTGATACAAATCTAACTCATCTGGTGCTTCTAATTCTACTTTGTCTCCTTTAATGGTATCTACCTTTCCATGTGTATTAGTGCTATTTTGTACATTTGTAAGCATCAAATAAGGAATGGCCACTGCTAGTACTAACCATATTATGAGAACTAAAAATATACTACCTATACATATTCTACAACATTTCTTTACACAATTCGGTCTTCCAGCAGCTCTATTGTCAGCCATTTTATCAAATGGGATAAGAAGATTTCTCTTCTTTACTTTAGTATTTTAACTTCGTGACTGAATATAAAGGGAAAATTCTTTTCAAGTTGGTCTCACTTCTTCATCAATTTGCTCTGCATTTAAGCTTTCATCATCTTCTCCAATTATTTCCAAATTCTCTAAATCTTCAAGAATAACGTACGTCCATTCGGGACCTTTGAATTTATTATTTATTAATCTCAGTCTTGGACTTCTTCTCTTTGGTATTTCAGTTGATGGTCCAGATCGACTGGATACTTCATCTACTTGCTCTGGTTCTTCTGTTATGGGTTTAAACCGGTATTTCACTCTTTTGATAACACTAGGCCAATTATCGCCTCTTCTAATTTTTTTAGCTTGCACTGCGCTTTCACTTTCTTCGAGTGTTCTTTTATTTTCACTAAGTTGTGGCACAACTTGATTATCTTCATTTTCCGAATTCCTCTCTACCTGACCTTGTCCAGGGCTTATTTTAATGTCACCTGCCTGAATGCGTTCTTCTTCCCTAATTTGACCCTGTTCCGGTTCAGTTTTAATTGGCTTTTCTTCTTCTTTTACCTGAACTTGTTTGACTTTTCCTGTCTGGTCCTGCTCAGGTCTTTCTGTTTCTTGATTTTCTTCTGCCTGAACTTGTTCTCCAGGACCTATCAGTCCCTCCTCAGACTCTGGGGCTGTGACTTCAACTTCGTCTGTCTGAGTAAATTGCTCTTTCCTTATCTGGTCCTACTCAGGTTCCCTAACAATCATGGTTTCACTTACCTGAGCGCGTTCTTCTGTTCCTACCTGGTCCTCATTCTTTTCCTGACTATCTAATCTAGTTTGGCTCCTTGTTCTTACAATTTCTTCAGGTATCTAAACTATTGGGATCCAATCATCCTGACTGGTGCTTGGTTGTTCTTGATCAGCTACTTCAGGATTTACTATTCGAGATCCTTCAGCTGTACTACCTTCAGCCCCTTCACCTGCATGAGTATGTTGAGGTTCTTCTTTGTCAGGTGCTGGTACTCTTTTAGTATGGCTTACATGAATCCAATTATGCAAACCTGTACATTTTACTGCTGTTGTTTTAACCAATATAACCTGATGTGGTTTATCCCACCTTGGTGCTAGACACGATTCTCAAGTATGATTCTTCATTACAGCCCAGCCACCGGGATTCAGATCATGCGCTTGGTGCGGCTGCCTGGGGACAGTGTCTTCCCCAACCTGGTGAGATATAGAACCCACTTGGTCAGCCAACTCTTTGCAATACTCCAGTACCAAATCATCAGTTATATTTAACAGCTTGTGTCCTGGTATACATGCCTGCCTCATTGTTCTTCCCATGATTATTTCATTATTAAAATGAGACCCTCGGTCTGATTCAATAGTTACTGGAAAACCGAACCGCGGTATAAGCTCTCTTAATGGGAGTTTGGCCACTGTCAAGCTGTCATTTCTCCTGGTGGGGTATGCCTCCACCCACTTTGAAAATAAACAAAGGATGACAAGTACATATGTCAATCCCCGACAAACAGGTAACTGAATTAAATCAATTTGAAGTCTTAAAAAAGGACCTTCAGCCTTTCCAATTTTTCCCGTACAGACTATTGTTTTCTTGCCGGGATTCATTTGTTGGCATGTCAAGCATCTTTAGCAATAACTCTCTGCAATGTTCCTGAACCTTGGATTAAACCAATATCGTCTGAAAAGTCTAATCATTGCATCCCTACCTATGTGGGTGTCTCCATGATGCATCTTAGCCATGGGTGCAAGCATACAGTCTGGTAATACAGGTCTGTCATCTAAGTAAACCCATACACCATCTTCTGCCCTTCTCTGACAGCCAATCGTCTCCCACTCTTCTCTTTCCTTTGCCTCTGCTTCATCTTGGAGTTCTCTTACTTCTCTCCATGTTTGTAATCCTGACAACAGCACAAGTTGGCAGCTGAGTCCACAATTTTCAACTTTCCTGTTTACTGCCATTTGAAATTTTGCGCAGTGTTTGGCAACCTGGTCAGCATATCGATTAACTGCGGTCACACGGTCATTTCCTGACTTATGTGCGGCACATTTGACCACTGCCACTTCTTTTGGTAATTGTATTGCTTCAAGCAACTCTTTTACAAAATTTCCGTTTTTAATGGGAGACCCTGAAGAAGTCAGGAAGTCCCGCTGCATCCAAAGCTGGCCAAAGTCATGCACAACCCCGCAACCATACTGACTATAAGTGTAAATGGTTACTCTCCAATTTTCCCACTTTTGCAAGCTTTAATTAAAGCTATCAATTCGGCTACTTGTGCAGACTTGACTCCTGGTACATAGGATACTTCGACTATTCCAGCCAATGTACACACAGCATAAGCAGCACTTAATCCTCCCTCCTCATGGCGCATACATGAGCTATCTACAAACAGCTTGTGCTCAGCATCTTTCAAAGGCTCATCCAGTATGTCTGGACGGGGTTTAGTACGGAGTTCTCTTACATCAAGACATTTGTGTTCAGCTTCATCCTTTACTTCCTCATTATATGGATCTGGCAACAAGGTTGCTGGGTTCAAAACAATACATCTAGCTATGGTCACATTTTCTGCTCCTAATATGATCCTTTCATATTTTGTTAATCTGCTCAGAGTGAGATACTGAGTTCGAGTTCTTGTTAAAAGAATCTCAACTGCATGAGGGACGTATACCTTAACAGGGTGTCCCATTACATTGCAGATGCTACATGATCTAAGGTAGCAGAAAAATATGCCACAGGACGTCGCATTAGACCATGCCTCTGTGTTAAGACTGAGAGGGCACAGTTATCTCTCTCACAACAGAATAATGTTAATTCTTTTGAATAATCTGGCATACCTAGAGCAGGTGCTTCACATAAACAATTTTGCAATTTTACAAAAGATTGCATGCTTTGATCATCCCACTCTACTGGGTCTGTTGCTCTTTTCTTTGTCATTTGTATCAAGGGTTTTGCCAGTAGAGAAAACCCCACAATCCATTGCCTGCAATATCCCACAACACCAAGAAACATTCTTATTTCTTTTTGTGACTGCTGTAGTTTCATTTGCTTTAATATTTTTATCCTCTCAGTGGTCACTCTTCTTAATCCTCATTCTATTTGGTGTCCTAAATATTTTACTTAGTTTCTGCAGAATTATAATTTTTCAGGGGACACTTTATGTCCACCTTTTGCTAGATGGTTTAATAAGGCAATGGAATCAGTTACACAATCACTTCTGGTTTTAGACGCGACCAATAGGTCATCAATATACTGCACCAGGACTGACTCTCGAGGCAGTACCAATGTCTCAGGGCATTTTTTCAAAATTTGGTTAAAGATCGGAGGACTTTCTGTGTACCCTTGAGGAACGCGATTCCAAACACAAATACGATCCTCAAATTTAAATGAAAATAAAAACTGACTATCAGGATGCAGTGGGATGGAGAAGAAAGCATGACATAAATCAATTATGGTAAACTATCTTGCATTCCATGGTATTTGGTAAAAAATTACTGCAGGGTTGGGCACTATAGGGCAACATGGCACAACAATCTTGTTCATCTTTCTTAAGTCTTGAACTACCCTATATTTTTCGTTTGGTTTCTTGAATACCAATTATAGGTGAATTAGAGGGACTACTCATGATTTCTTTTAAGATGCCCTGTTCGACCATTCGATCAATGTCTGCTGCAACACCAGCCTTAACTTCGGGACTCATTTTGTATTGTCGAGTATTTGGATAACCCGCACCATCTTTCACAGTCACTTTAACAGGGTCTACATCTGTCATCAACCCTACTTCATTTCCTGTAAAATCCCACACTTCAGGATTCACTGTTGTTTTGACCTCATCGGGTAAGTCATCTTTGGTCATCACTGATATAATTCATCTACTTCTGTTCCTTGTTTGGCTAACATGATTTTATATATTCCATCTTCAATAGGGGTCTGAATGGCAACACCATCCGGTGTGCAAAATATGGTGTAATTCATTTTGCACAACAAGTCCCTTCCCAATAAATTTACAGGACTAGAATCGCATACCACAAACTTGTGCATTTCTTTAAAATTTCCAATGCACACCTCCATTGGTTTTGTAATAGGGGTCCTAATCTGTTTATTAGAAACACCCACTACTTGGATCGCTTCTCCCAAGAGGGGTAGGTTTGGGATGTCTGCTGTTCTCACAGTAGAACGGGTAGCACCAGTGTCCAATAAAAAGGTAATGTCATTTCCTTCTACCTTTCCATTAATGTATGGACCTGACTGATCTACCGGTAAGGATGCGCCAATTACGCACTCATCTTCCTCCCCTCTCAGGCACCGTCATTGATCTTGATCTCCAAAATACATATCCTGGAAAAAAAAAACTGCGATATTACCTAATCTTTCTTACCACTTACTTCTTGGAATCCGGTGTCCGCACTGTACTTGGCTTGACTCACAAAATTTGGTAAAGGGGCAGGTGGCAATTGACTCTGTAGATTTACAACCTGCTGCGGTTGATTCATTAGCACCTCATTCTGCGTCTGTGGATTTAAATTTCGATTTGGGCCATTATTATGCTGTATGCTTTTACACTCATTTTTCCAATGCCCCAATTTTCCGCACCCATGACAAGTGAACTTTTTCTTGGCATCTTCTCTGCTCAAACGCCCTTTCGGTTTACCCCCATTATTTTCACCCTGACCTTGCTCCCTTCCTGTATTTCCTGCCTGATTCTGTAGCTGGAGTTCTTGCTATTCTGCTAATTTCACTTGAGCCCACATCACTTTTTCTTCTAAATTCTTTCGTCTATTGTCAATTTCTTCTCCACAATATTTTGCATATTTTAAAATCTCATCTGTTGGCTTTGCTTGCAAGCACAAATTATGCTGCTTAATCATTTTGGATATTTCTTTTCGTAACCCTGACACAAACCGATACACAAAATGAATCATGTCCTTATCCCCAATACTCTCAAATCCACTGTACTGTTTGAACACCTGTAGGAGGCGCTCATAGTATGCATGTACAGACTCATCTTTTTCCTGGGTTGTTCTGTCTATTTTTATCCAATCTGTATCTTTTGGGGGAATTTTCCCGTTTAAAAAAGTGATTACTTGGTTATATTTCTTCATAACTTCCTCTGATGAAGGTCCCGTTATCTCATCTCGGATACTCATTAGGCCAATCGACTATAATTTTACATTCAGTCCACAAATCAGCAGGCACCACTATGTCAAAAAGACCATCTAGATCCTTCAACAAAACTTTCGACACTTTCACAAACCTTTTAACTTGCCTGTACCATTCCACTGGTTTTTCTCTCAATTTAGGGAAATCATTTGTAAATGATAAAATATTCTGTCGGGTCCATGGGACATGTACATAACCCCCTCCTGGAACTTCTCTCATTGGGTACAACCTTTCTGTCTTCTCTGTTCTTTCATTAAATATTCAGATGTTACCCGATTTGCCTGGGCTTCCTCCTTTTTCTTTGACCACCGAACTTTCCACCTGTCTAAATCTCCCCATTTCTGCAATATCGTCATTAATACTTCAACCTGCAATTTTCTTCCTGACATGTTCATATTTTCCAAATCCTGATCAGAAAATTCTGCTCTATACGATTTTTGCAATACTTTGGATCGCCCTATTTCTATTCCTATTTCAGAGGCTAAATTTACCAATTTTTCATGAAAGGCTTTTGTGTTTCGGGTTATGCTTCTGCAAATAAACAGCAATTCTTCCTCATTATAGGTATTTAACCTATCTAATCCTACATTTCCAGCTATCATTTCTTCTAATTCAACTCTTAATTTGAATATGTCTAATAATTTCGGCGGTGAATTTGGTTTCTCTATTTCTTGTGCCCATCTTTCTATTTCTTCTGGGGTTACAATTGTAGCACTTTTCGATCTGGTGGCTGTCTCGATTCATACCTCTTTTGAGCAACCTGATGTGACTCTTCGTGGTGTGTCATTTATTTGCCCTCTTATTGGTAAGTCCATTAACTCGCAATTCCTAGCTTGGTCATCAACCACTAGCTTCTCTTTTCTTGGCTCATTAATGGGTGTAGTCATGACAGGTGTTTTAGGACAATGTGATTTATCCCTGTAACTTGGGACAACAGGACCTATAGTCACTGGTATAGTCAAAGCTTCGGGATGTGTGTTTAACTGTGTTAGCTTCTGTATTAATTTGTCTCTATTCTTATTTATTGCTTCTCTTGCTTTATCCTGTAGTACCCTTTCCATTGTTCTCTCATGTACTATTTGTGGCACTAAAGGTGTATCCAAAATCAGAGCACTCGGGGTAGTTCTATTAGGTCTTTCTTGATAAGGCGGAGGATTTTTCATTAATATATCTTCTAAATAATCATCTTCTGAATCTCCGCAACCCGTTAACGTTAAATGTCTTTTCTTTTCTGTACACTTTCCACCTGTCTGTTCCTCAGCCATCAACACAGAATATAACCCTTCAGTTAACATGGCCTGCCTCCACTGTTTCATCTGCTTATCTCGGGTTTCACATGGAAATTTTGGATAATATCTGCTCAAATTCCTGTCACTCCTGGGTCTATCTCGATCAAATGCCTCAGTCTCCCATTCTTCTAGTGCTTCATACTGAGTTAATCTGGGTCTTGGTTCAAATTCATTCATTCTAGTGCGTAAATTATGTAAATCTCTTCCATTAAATGTTCCGTACTCTGGGAACGCCAGTATTCCATCATCCTTTGTATATTCTACCCAATTCTCTAACCATACGCAAGTATGATAACCTCTTTCTATCATCATATAGGATGCAGAAGTTTTCGGAGGAGGAATGAGAATTCCTTCTCTAGTTTTAATGGGTTTATCCTTTTTAAAATAATTCTTAATTTTCTGCATAAATGACATTTTCCTTTTCTCTCCATACATTTTGCGTGATCGCCCTTTTATGTACTGTTCGTGGGCAAAGCCTAAATATCTTCTGTCTGGGCGAGTCCCTATTAAAGTAGGATCGTGTCTCCACGTGCAAGACCCACTGTCAATTATTATTATGGCTTCTATTTTTCACTAATCAAATGTTCGCTTTTACTTTAACAATTGACCAATACCAGCAGGGCTTCTTATTCTTCTCACCTATCAGATTCTGTTTTGCTATGCGTTTAACCAATACTAACGCGGCTCTTAGTGACGTCAGTATCACTCCTCACTACTGACCCCTCCTTTACAATTCTTCGCGTCAGTCACACACCCGCTGTTTCAACCAATCCCAGTGCGGCCCTCTGTGACGTCAGTGCAGCACTCGCAACCGACCCCTCATTTACAAGGTAATGCAAAAACTTACTTTCTACAATTTTACATGCAATTTTTATTAATCAACAACATAGAAACATTGGCTACTGTGTCTGATCCTCTTAATTCAAAGAATAGTCGACCATTTTTACTGTGAGCAAACCCTTTCCGCTTACTCCTCACACACTACGAGTAAAACCCTTCCGCTTACTCTTCACACACTACGAGTAAAACTTTTCCGCTTACTCTTCCCACAAGCATCAGAGAACCTGCTATTCCTTCAGTATTACCCTTTCTAGGTGACATAAGACCAAAGTTTCACCAGCGAACTCCTTCGCTACCAATTACTCTCACTTTTATTTCAACATGTTTTATTAAATTTTATACAAGAACACATTAGCACTTATGTTACAGGCAGTGCTTAATTTGAGCCGGTGCTTTCCGGTGCTCCGCACCGGCACCTTATTGTCAGCACCGGGGCTATGACAGTCTGCAACATGGTGGTGCAGTCTTGCAAACTTCGGTATGAACACAACCACAGCGGTTTATTGGTTCAATCTACATTAATAATGACTAATACCTGCCTCCCAAGCCACTCTTCTGGCTTTGGGGGCCTGGAATAGTCTGACTTGTCACACTTGTTGGGGTGTGAAGATTAGTAGCTGTGCATGTACTGTCATAGGCAGCGCTGGCATGCCTTATGTAAGGTGCAAGCTGCAGTGGCCTCCCTACGAACGAGAGCCCCGGCACATATCCTTTTACAAATTAAGCACTGGTTACAGGGTTTGCATCGATTACTCTGCTCGCTTTTTTGCTAAAAATAATACTTAGCAAGCCCTACATGTCATAACAGTGAAGAAGAGAGAAGGAAGAACAGAAAGAAGCAGGAGAGCAAGGGAAGAGATAGGGGACAGGCACCTGAGAGTTACATTTCTTAAAATCTGACATACAGTTGGGATGGAATTACACCTGATAACATCTCTGCCACTCCCAGGGGGCCACCCTGAATCCAGTTGGGCCCGTTTATGTTCCTTGACAGGGAGGGGCTTGTTGATCACGGGGGCTCAAAAGAGTCTAGGAATGTGTCCAGGGACAGCCACATGTTTCTGGAGGCCGGTTTCCAGGGCAAATTCTGTAGTGCCATGTTGTCCGCTCCTTTAAGATGCATGATCCAGTGGAACCATCCTTTGTACGAAGTCTTACTTGTGTCTTTCCAGTTAGTGAGGACCATTTTCAAAGCTGCTTTCAGTAGCAGGTCCAGAAGGTCCCTATCGTGTACTGATCCTAGCTCTGTGCTCATAAATGCCGTGGAGAGGGTGGAGAATCCTTTTGCTAGTGTACAGCCAAACATTTTATTTAAACACCTTAAGATTTCCTCCCAGAATGTTTTGAGTGCGGGGCAATAAAGGATAAGGTGTGCTAGATCCCCTTTAACTTTGTTACAGTTTCAGCATATGGCCTCCTCCCTGAGGCCTAATGAGTATAGTCGCGCAGGTGTCCAGAAGGTCTTGTGGAGCAGCCAAAATTTTGTTTGCGAGAGCACTGGGGAGATCTTATTGCGTGATGCCGATGCCTAAAGTGTATCCCATTCTCGATCGCTGAGTGGGGTGTGAGTTTGGTTATTCCAATAGGCTACTGTCTTGTCGTTAAGTTTAGAGGTGTTAATGCGGAGGAGTTTATAGAGGTGTGAGACCTGGTGTCCTAACTTATTTATGTTTGATACGTACCAGAAGATTGACAGTTGTGTGGTGGAAGATTTGGCTTTGGACACGGTCGATCTGATTTTCAGAAAGTTATAAAATTCTATATCATTTAGTTTATATCTTTCCTTGAGGGCGGTGAAGGTGATGGGGTAAGCATTGTTTTCTAATTGGTAAGTGTAGCAGATCCCTTTCTCGATCCACGATTCAAAGGCTAAACTTTTCCCTTTATAAAGAATCCTGCTATTGGCCCATAGTGATTCCATATTTTCTTACCTATCTTTAGTAGGGCGATTTTAGTGTTTTTAAAGATTGGCTTTCAGATCTGGGGATATCTGTTTGCTGTTAATAGAGCCAGAGGGCTTAGGTTGTTTAGGATGGCCATCTCAACCTGCAACCATGCCGGCGTGTACCCAGCTGGTGGCGCGACCCAGTATGATCCCTGTTTTGTCAGAAATGCTAGCTGGAAAGTTTTGAAATCTGCTAGGTTAACCCCCCTTGAATTTTCTCTAGTCTTAGTTTTTTTATGCTAATCCGCGCTTTCTTCCCACGCCAAAGGAATTTGGATATCAGGTTATCGACTTTGCAATGGAAATCGTCAGTGAGGAGGAGTGGGAGCATGCTGATCAGATAGTTAATCATTGGAGTGATCATCATTTTAATCGTTTCTATTCTCCCCCACCACGTTATGAACTTTGGTGACCAGGAGTCCAGGATTTCTTCATTTTCGCTAGCATTATTTTCTCGTTATGATGTAGTGTGTCAATTAGGTCATTACCAAATTTTATACCTAGGTATTTAATGTAACCCGCTTGCCAGGATAAGCCCGACCCCCACAGACTGTCCCTCGTGCAATGAATATTTAGTGGTTTGCATTCTGATTTGTCCCTATTTAACTTATACCCTGACAACCTGGAGTATTCTGCTATTGTATGCATCAGGGCCTCAATTGAGGTGCTCGGCTGTTCTGTTACTATTAGTATATCATCAGCATAGGCGGCTACTTTTATGTCAACGCCGTTGATTCCTACGCCTTTTATGTTCGTGTTTAGTTTGATGTCTTGGATGAGCGGTTCCAGTGCTAGTAGGAATAGCGCAGGGGACAGTGGGCAACCTTGTCTGGTAACCTGTTGCAGTGTGATTGGTTCGGAGTGACCCGTTGATTGCTATACGGGCAGATGGTTCCTCATAAAGGGCCATAACCTTCGGTATGTAGCCTTCTCCTAAATTGAAGGATTGCATGCAGCGCTCCAGAAAAGTCTAGGAGACTCTATCGAAGGCCTTCTCGGCGTCCAGTGTGATGGCCACTGCAGGCTCTGGTTTGGTGGATGCATGCTCCATGATATGGCAGAGAAGTCGTGTGTTGTCGTTAGACATTCGGGTGCGTAAAAATCCCACCTGGGAGTTGCTTATTAGTTTGGGAAGGGGCGGAATTTAGTCTGACTGACAGTATTTTTGCATTTATTTTGCAGTCCGCGTTAATCAGTGATATGGTCTGTAGTTTTTTGCCGATAGTTGGTCTTTACCCTCCTTTGGGATGACTATAATGTTAGCTTCTGACATGGATTGTGACACCATCCCTCTAGCTGTAGCATAGTTAAAGACCTGTTTCATAGTTGGTTTCAATTGATTTAAGAAAGCCTTGTAGAAGGCGGCTGTATACCCATCCGGCCCAGGGGCTTTATTGTCTTTCAGCGATTTGACAGCCATTTAGATTTCGGCCAAATTAATATCTTGACCTAGCCTAAGCATCTCTTCAGTGCTTAGCTGTGGGAGCCCTAGTCTATTGAGGTAACTAGAACAGTCCACTGTATTGAGACTCCGATCTTTCCTGTATAGTGCCGGATAGAACTCTTGGAAGGTCTTAAGGATGTCTTTGTGTTTTATGTGGGTCTTGTTATTTGAGTCTGTGATGGAGGAGATGGTAAATTGGTTACGTTTGTGCTTTAGGTAGGAGGCAAGTAGTTTCCCTGCTTTATTGGCCTCGCACAGGTTGAGGGCTTTACATATATTAATCCAAAGTCCCGCTCTCTCACTCAGTATTTTGTTGTATTTGTACTTCTTCTGTGTTAGTCTGGTTAGGAGTCCGCTATCCTGTACGGCCTTAGCATGGGCCAACTCCAGGCTTTTAACCTCCTTCTCGAGCTGGTCTAGTCTTAAATTTGTGCTTTTGTTTATTTTTGACTTAATCTCGATTATTATTCCTCTAACCGTTGCCTTCAGGGCATCCCATAGAGTGTTGGGGCTAGTGTCCGGGAGTCATTATATTTGAGATAATCCGTTATAGCCTCCTCAATCTTTTTTTTTGTTCGCAGGGTCTGACAGCACATCGCTGTTGAACCGACATCTTCGGGGAACGGCTTTGTTGTGATACCCGCTCAACTTAAGGCTGATACATGAGTGGTCTGATACTAGTCTTGGGGCTATGTCTGAGTTTTTTCGATTAGGTGTGTGTGGGTCCCCGATATTAATATGTAATCTAGCCTGGTGTAAGAGATGTGAGGGTTCGAGTAGAAAGTGTAGTCTCTTGTGTCCTGGGGCTGGAGACGTCATGCATCTTTTAGGTTATATTTGGTGCAGAAATTTTGGCGGGCCAGATGCAAGTTCGTGGGGTGATATTGACATGAGGATTGTCTATCAGTTATGTGGTCCATTGGGATGTTAAAATCCCCTGCCAACACCGTGAGTTCGTTTTGGGCGAAGCTCTCTAGCGTGCCTGCCACCTCCCCCCAGAATGTTGGGTCGTCTGCGTTGGGGCCGTATACATTTGCCACGTGGATTAGCTCCTCCCCCTTCTCAGGTGAGTCACCAGGAGCCTACCTCCGCTGTCGTGGGAATGTGATTCTATTGTTATGTCGGATCTTTTGGATACAAGTGTCGTCAACCCTCCCCTCTTTTTGTTGGTAAGTGAGCAAGCCGACTGAGAGATCCAATTACCTCTCACTAGTTTGGCATCCTCCTCGGATAGTTTGGTCTCTTATAGTAAGATTATATCGCCTTAGTCTACTATCTTCCGGCGCTTAATAAGGTGGTTTAGACCTTTCACATTGAGGGACACTATGTCGAGGTCCGTTGCTAAACTGAGTGTGCTGTTACAGGCCATCATCTATGGTGACGTGTGGTGTTTGCCTCCGTGTTATCTTCCTTTTCACCAGTTCCCCACATCCCCGGTAATGTGCATCCGCACTTCCCCAGTGCTCTGCACACAAAGTACCTAGTCTGTCTGGGTATGCATATATGTCAGGTCTCCCAAGATTGTTGGCTAGCAGGGCCTGCCAGGTTAAAGAGAAGAAAGAGGGGAAAAAGATAAGGAAAGCCGAGAATATAGAAAGCAAAGAACTGAGAAACCCTAGTGAGGATTCCTCTCCCCCCCGCACCCCCCTCCCTCCCTACTATACAATCTTGTGTGTCGGACGTACGACAACAGGATCATCGTCCCGTCTCTTGGAGATTAACTGTCGTGTGGATTATATAGCTGTAGTCCCAAGAGAGCCTATGAGTAAACACCAGTCTCTATAACTTGTGAACTCTCCCCAAATGCATTATAAAAAAACATTATAAAAAAAAAACCTGAGTAGCGTTCACTTCTGCAATTACACTGAAAAAGGATACTAGGATATGACTTTAGTCTGTGCATGAAATCCCATGTCGTTGTCTTGCCGTCGCCGTTGCTGGGTGCTTGCTGCGCCACTGAGAGTCTCGGGTATCTACTGAGGTAGATGTTTGTATAAAGTTGAGGTAGATCGTGTATATAATTGAGGTAGATAGTGGGTGGGTTTCTGTCGTTCCCCGCAGGGGAATGACCCCTTTTAGCCCCAGAAGGGTGGGCTAGTGAGGTAGCTGAGTTCATCCGGAGACCGTCTCTGGTGATGCTCTCCTTTTGCTGGATCCGGTTTGTGATGTCTCCATTTGTTGGGGTGTTGGGCTGTCCAGGGTCGTTGAAGTAGTGTTGTCTTCCGGAGTCATTTATCCCTGAATTTGGCTGAGGCTACGAATGAAAACTGTATGTTCTTAGCTCTTAATTTGTCGCGTAGGGCAAGGAATCCTTTCCTGGTGTCGACCGTGGGCTTTGAGTAGTCCTGCGTTAAAATGATCTTGTTGCCTTTCCATGTTATCTGTTGGTTTTTATGTGCAAAGTCAAAGATGGCCTCCGTGTGCTGTGCCCTTAGTGGTCTGCAGATGATTGGGCGGACCGCTTGCCTTGTTGAAGATCTAAAAGTGGGGACTCTGTGTGCTCTGTCCAGTTCAAATTGGCGTTCAAACTTTAGATTTGTGATTTTAGGGATCAGATCTTCAAGGAATGCTACACAAGAACCCGCTGGGTCTTCTGCTCCCTCGGGGAGGCCCAATATTTATACGAAAGAAAAATAGTTCCTAACATCAGTGCTTCTAGTCCTGCGTAACTTTTCAGCACTTTCCTGATCCAGACAAGTAACCTCACTGCAGTATGGCTTCCATTCGCCACCCGCTATTCAATATTCCCGGGAATTTCCAGACAACATAAAACAATACATAACAATTAACGAATAACCTAACCATGCCTCTGCTACCAAAGAAAAACTGATAGAGCGCGGGCCACCAGCTCAGGTTACACACACACATACCTAATACTCACCTGGGCCCATAACATTCATACAGATAAGCTAGTAAACCCCGCTGTCATCAATTTAGATTTTTACCTGTAATTTGAATTTCACCTTTACCAAGTCTTACCAATTTGATCTCCTTAATAATTCCTTTACTCGATGAATAAGGTTGCTGAGAAAGTTTAAGGTAGAAATGACATTTAACTTTAAATTTAAAATAACCACAAACTCAAAACGTTTTAAAATCTTTATCTAAATCAATAATTTTGTGAGTCAGAATCAATTACAGTTTAAACACATTCTTCCAAGAGGCAGAATAAAGTCAATTAAAGCAAAGTCATAATAATGATCAATGGAACGGTACCTGTAAAAAGGAAAGTGAGAGAGAGAGAGCAGGTACAAAGACAGGTTTCGCAGAATTATATTTACCTAGAGTGATAGATGAACCCAATTCCCTGAAGATAGAATCTCCCAGGACAGGATGAAGACAGAGGATTAGGCAGAATCAGATCTGGAAGCAGCATACGTGTTGGGTCAGTGACGAGTCGGAATGACGGATCTGACAAGTCTGACAAAGTCTCTAGCTAACTTACCTCAATTATACTATTCTGTATTCGTGTACCACCCCCAAAAGTTGCAATATTCGTGTTTTCCCCTATTCTCATTGGTCAGGGCGAGGAGGTGAGTTCATCACACCATATTAAAAGTAAGATTTTCTCTTTGGACTATTGTTCTAAGTTTCTGCCCCTTAATTTACTTTCCCATAGCTTTATTCCCACCCGCGTTTCACATTATGATCAATACAAGTTATACATTTTATTCAAAATTGTTGCTTTCGTCTGGTTCATTAGTTGGCTTTCCCAGGCGTCTTCGTCCAATGTGGCCTTGGCTGTATTTCAAGTGTGCCATCATAGTTTCCGGCAAGTTTCTATGCGCATGCACGCGGATCAGGTGGGGTAGGGATTTCAGTCACCCTCCGAGTACCAAATATGAACTAATAATAAAGTCAGAAAAAAACACATTAGAATGTGACAATAAATGATTTCACTGTATACCACTTATCTCTACTCTATCCCCATTTACTTATTTTAATCTTTCGCATTAGTGCTTAGTAGAACTTATAGGTTTTAGTTTAAGCGATAGCATGTGCATTATCATGTGAGTTTTAAGCGGCCATATTTAAAGCTATTGTGAAGCTGCAAAGTTTTCCCACCAAGCGAAAGAAGACGTCATACTACGTAGATGCAGTAGTCGCATGCGCAGAGACTTTCCCGCGTTTTTGGCGGCCATTTTAGACACTCGGTTACTTGTTAGTAATACACCTATGCAAGCATCCCCTGGATACAATATAATGAATGTAATGCAATATTAGTATTTACAAGACTTGTTGGTTACGTTGTTACGTTATTTGAGAGGATTGCATACAAGCAAGTTTCTAGAATATGAAATCTTGCTCCATCACAGGCATTGCTGAGGAAGTCCAGGAGCTGTGCACAAGCTGTCCCACGTCGGATGTCGATGACTAGGTGGCCGGCGGGAGCATCAACAAGCCTTGGTAGCCGCAACTAGTGTTGAAGACGACGAAGGAGCAACGTTGGGACCATCAAGATCCAAGGGATTTACCAACAGCAGGAGAGTCCGAGCAGGTCCTGAGCAAGCAGGGAAGCCAACTGAAGCAGCTGAAGTCCCTCAGAAGGACCCACAGGTCAAAGGCACAGGAGTCACAAGAGGACCTTGAGCAGCTTACCAAAGAAGAAGGCCACAGTTCAGAGGATGCCGTAAGGATGCTGATCTTGGAGGGAAGAGATACTGGAGGCTGGAGCTTCTTGTAGCCTGAAGATCTCTGAAGTGCAGAACCAACAAGCCTTGGCTACTGCAAGTCAACACAGTGCACAGGGGTTTGGTCCAATCAGTTCCGACGTGGGATATTGGCCTCAAAATTGCAGAGAGCACAGGTCAGGCCTTGAGGGAGCTGCAGAACTACCATCTGTGTTGCTGAGCCTCTGGAAGTCCCTAGGACGACAGGAGCAGCAGACCGGTCAGCTTCATTATGGTGCCTGCAGATGCAGGGGAGTAACTCTTTCACTCCAAGGGAGATCTCTTTGGTTGTCCTTGATGCCCACAGGTCTGTTGAAGAATCTGGTAGAAGCACAGACACAGAGAATGAAGAAGACTTGAAGAATAGCGAGACCAAGGACAGCAGGAGTCTTCCTGGGTGCAGTCTTGGTTCCAGTCAAAGTCCAAGTGTCAGATGGTCGAAGAGCGACGTAGTTTTAGGACTGAGCTGTTCCACGATGAATCTAAGGATTGGAACTACGCAGGTGGCCCTCCCAGAGGAGGGGCTGGACTGAAGGGAGGATACTCCCATGTCCATTGTCCAGTTTCACACTAGAGCTGGAGCAATGGGCTCCCTGAACTGGCTCAAACTGGAGTAAGGAAGGAGGGCACCAAATGTGCCCCATAAAGCAGTCTGGTGGCACTGGCAAGCACCCCCACCATAGCCCAATACACTAAGTCCTGTCTGGGAGGTGGTCACAATTCCCTGTGACAGGAAACCTATTGTTCTACCTTCCCCTGCTCGAGCTTGGCTCGGCAGCAGGATGGCAGAATTGTGTCCGTGGGTGGTAGCAGCACTAGCTAGCTGGCAGACCCTGAAAGGCTGGTACCGGAAGTCCAGGGGGTACCCAAAGGAGCCTCCCCCAGTACATGGGGTTATGCTTACAATACTGGAGTTTGTGTTTGGGTATGATTCCAACATATTTGATACAAAACATGACTGGGTTCTGTGCAGCCACTATGTAGTTAGACATGTTGTAGTGACTGATGTCTAACTTTATGTCTAAAATTGGCTGACCACACTTACAAAGCCTGGAGAATCGACTCCGGGATTTGAAGGGATGTCCTGCTCATGCAGGTGCACCCTCACACTAATAATCAAGCGCCTTGCCCTCAGGACTGAAGATCCTGCCATAGGGGTGACTTGTAGATTTTAAGTGCAGTAACCTCAGATATAAGGAAACTTATATCTGTTGTTAGAGGTGAAAGCACTGACTCACACAGGCTGCAATGGCAGGCCTGTAGTCACAGTTTAAGTGGACTCCCATGGGTGGCACAATACATGCTGTAGCCCATGGGAGACTTCTGGTGCACCTTTGCCCTGGGTACCTTAGTACCATATACTAGGGACTTACAAAGGTGCACCAGGAGCCAATTGTGGAGGTACCAAAGTATTTACATTGTCAATTTAGGAGAGAAAGCATAGTTGCTGGGGTCCTGATTAGCGGGATCCCAGTAGACTAGGTCAAAAGCACACTGACACCAAGCAAAAATTGGGGATACCTATGCTAGAAGGATCCTGCCCTCCTACATGTGCCCACTGAGATTTTAGGTCCTAATGCAGACCCCACATGGGACATCTGCCAAGCTTCACCAGCACGGTCGAGGAGGCCAACAATCCTAGCTGCCTCAGAATCATGTGCATTGAGATCCAGGGCAGAAGCTGAAAAATCAGGATCATAGCCCGAATGTCCTGGACTCTCCATTCTAGAGAAAAGGCATAAAAGCGTACCATATCCAAGACGGCTGAGACGAAAAGGAGCATCTGCAAAGGAGTAAGGTGTACCTTTGGCACATTGTTAGTGAACACCAATGATGTTAGCAGGTCTGACATTGTCTAAAGCTGGTTGATGACAGCCTGGGCCAAGCCTGCCTTTAACAGCCAGTCATCGTGGTAGAAGAAGACTTGTTTCATTTACTTCCACAGATAGGCAGCGACCACTGCCATCACTTTTGTGAACACCCGAGGGGCATCGGTGAGGCCAAAGGGGAGCACTACAAACAGAAAATATCCCTGTCCCGTCATGAACCGCAGGTAGCATCTGTGGGCCTGCAGGACAGGGATGTAAAAATAAGCATCATGCAGATTCAACGCTACCATCCCAAGTTATCTGTGGACTTATCAAGGCAATGCACCGGTGGGCTACACTGGTACCTATGGCCCATCTCAAGCAATCAGTAGGTCCATTCCTGATCATACCACAAATTTAGCTGCATGGCAGCTGTACTGAGCTGGTAAGGACACCGGAAGTTCACACGGACCAGCCAGTAAAACTTGAGCCACTGTGATCCAAAGGGCTTGGGAGTGACAGCTGCCATTTACTGATCTTAGATCAAGGCTGGTGGAGGAGAAAATTCTCTTGCAAAATATCTGTATTCGTTTGTACTCACAATTGGGGGAGTGGTATGAAATGCATTTGGGTTAATCCTGATGGTGGACACCTGCACCACCAGATTTTACGGAGTTGGATGCTGTGTTAGGAAGGTAGGAATGCCAGGTGCAGTTCGGGGAGGTGGGTGACATGCCTATGAATAAGGGACCCAGAACAGGGCTTAGCCCAGGTGCCCAAAAGGGTGTCAGTAGGGGGCTCGTTAAATGGAAAGAGAGGCTCAGTGGCAGGCTGTCCAGGTTGTAACAACTTAGTTAAGACATCAGACTTCACCTCTATGGTGGGAAATTGTAAGTCTAACAGCTCAGCCGCCCTTTGCATCACAGCAGCGAAATACACACTTTCCTCTGTGGAAGGTCCCGGAGGAGACACAAGGCCAGTATCAGGTGCAGTGTTAAGCCCACTAGCATCCTTAAGTTCCTCATACCAATTCTCCTCATCATACTGGGGAACTTAATCATCCTCTTTCATGTAGTTGTTGTCAGAATTCATACATAAATTATGTAGTCTGGACCCTACCTTGTAGTAAACGCAAGGTATCAGAGTCAGATGGGTTTCCAAGAGATAGCACACTGGTCGATGCAGTTTTGCCAGGTTCATATCACAGCCAGACAGCACAACAGGCTGTACACCTCATCCTGTATCGAACACATTGATGCTGGTGAGACAGGCGCAGAGGATGTAGCTGGAACCGAAGCAGGCACAGGAGTTAGTGCTAAATTCAAAACAGGTCCAAGGGATACAGAAGCTGCTAAGGGTGGACCCACCATTGGAAGTCTGATTGGAGGCCCCTGTAGATCCTTAGGGCATGAAGGTGCACCAGAAGGAGCTAGTAACGTTGGACCTGTCTGTGTCACTATGTACTACCCCCTCACTCTGTTGGAGGGACCCTGAGCCCCTCTCCTTGGGATCACTCCCCAATGCCATCCCAGAAACTCTGGTACTCACGAACAGGCCTTCCTCCTTTGCAAGCTCCCTGTGGTCAGAGAACCTACAATCCACCAGGTGTTGGCATAGCTCTGGAAAACAGTGATTAAACATATACTGTCTAGCAATAAAATTGTGCAGCCCCTCAAATGTGTTCACCATACACTACCACTCACCCAACCACCCACTGCCCTACAATAGTGACCCACAAAATATCCCCAGGACTGGTGAGACAGTCTCCTCCTGCCCCTGAATCTCAACCTGCACTCTTCTCGGGTGAAGACATATCTTTTGACATGGGTCTCCTTCATGGTGGAATACCTCAGCCAGTCTCTCCCATCTAGGGCCAGTAAGGCGTCCCTCCCATCACCATGTATATGCCTTCATAGGACAACCCCCCAATCCTCCTCATGGATCCTGTGCTCTACTAGAGTGACCTCATACACCTCAAACCACCTGTCGATGTCACCCCCCTTCCCTGAAGTCAGGCTCCAACTCTCTGGGTGTGTGGACCTTTGCTTCAGCACTGGACATGGTACTTTCTCTGCCATCACTGGATTCTACTTGCCTTGCGCTTAAGTCCAGTTACGTTAGACTAGTTCATGAGCCCACAAGATCTTTCTTTCTTCCTTGGCTTTCTCAGCCTCAGCTGCCTCCATGTCAAGTTTTACATTGGATAAAGACCTCTCAGCCTGAGCCCTCCTCATCTCGGTCTCAATGGTCAGCTTCTTCTCTCTGAGCTTATTTAGCATTTTCTTTCTCTCCTCTCTTCTGTCCATTAGTTCTTCTGGGGGCAGGCACTGCCTCCTGATCTGGGGGGCACCATCTCTCCTCGCATGCTGGCTACCTCCTGGCCCCCAGGTAGTCCCAGATTCTTCACTGAATCCTGCTCCCCCTCATCTATTATCACAGCCTCCTCCTCTGGGTCACATTAAATGCAGCATGGGCTTCTGAACAGGCCCTCAGTGTCTTTCGCACCCCTACCTTCCTGGTGGTGCTCTGTGCTGGAAGCCTGAAATCCATGCAGAAATCCTTGAGCTGGGCCACAGTGTAACTCTCTGGTTTGGCCAGCTCAAACTCCATTCTTGCAGGTGCAGATGCAGAACCTCCAATCAGAGACATGATTTTAGTAAAAAGCAAAAATGTCAATCAGGGAGAATTGAAACTTTTTAAATGCCAATTGAAGTCAGAGGGTAGACAAAATGCCAATGAGGATCAGAGACAATTGACTTGAATTGGTTTAGATGTGGATAGTAGTGCACATCAAATTACTGTAAGATACTGCATAAACACAAATTCTATCCCACCACTGCCACCAATATTAGAAATTGAGGTTTCTGGTTAGCAGAGAATACACCTTTTCCCAGCAGGAGCCACAATCCTAGTCAGGGTAAGTCAGATACACAACCTAAATTAACCTATGCTCACCCTCTGGTAGCTTGTCATAGAGCAGTCAGGCTTATTTCAAGAGGCTATGTGTAAAGTATTTGTGCAACATTTTAATTACAGTAAGACAATGAAAACATCACAAAAAGACTCCACACCAGTTCAGAAAAATAGAAAACATTTACCTGAGTAAAAGAAGACTAAAACAACAAAACTCCAATAAGTAGAAGTCGGGTTATGAATTTTAAATATTAAATCCAAAAACAGTTCTTAGAAATCAATAGCGCTAAAAGGTTACTTGAGGTTGCGCTAGACCGGGGTACATTCAAAGTTCAGGCGAACCGTGATGGAGGACAGGCCAACTAGAGGACCCATGCAGAAACAGCTGAAAAAAGTACCTTTGTATGGAGTAAACTGCGTTGTTGAACACTCGATGTGTCGGTTCCGATTCATGCAGTCGGGTCAATATGCCACAGTCGAGTCTCACAGCAGAGTGTCTGTATTGGCACTGCCTCATTGTAGAACCTCTCCGTTGGGTCGATGTTTCATCATCGAGCAGGAATGTCCCCGGATCTGCACTATGTCGCATCGGAGGGCACTGTGTTGGTTCTGATCGGCGCAGACATTGCGTCGATTTTTGCAGAAACTTATTCAGAAACCACTTCTGAAGCCCAGGACTGGAGGGGGCACCTCAGGCAAGGGTAGGACTCGCAGATGGCAGAGTCCAGCAGCACCAGCAGAATTGCAAGACATCTTTTGTGACCCTGAGACTTCTGAGAACAGAAGGCAAGCCAACAATCACTTGGAGAAACTTGGGTTCTAAGATGTAGAGGGCAGGTCTACTCCCTCTCACTCACAGGCAAGAAGCAGCAGGCAGCAGGTCAACCCAGCAGAGCAGGTAGCAACATGTCAGTCCCGCCTACAGCACAGCAATCAGCAGGCATCAGGTCAACACAGAAAAGCAGTTAGCAAAGTGGCAGTCCCTCCCAAAGCACACAGCATATCTTCTTTCTGCCAGAATGTCCTTGTTTCCAGCAAAGTTCTGATTGGTGGTGTCAGGAGTCCAATACTTATGCCCAAACGTGCCTTTGAAGTGAAGGAGACATCAAAGAGACATTTGAAGATCACAAGGTCCCTGCTTTTCCTGCCCTGGCTCCAGACTCACTAAAAGGGGGTATGCAGATACTTGTGTGGGGACAGACAGCTCGATTCAGGTGCAAGTGTCAGCTCCTCCCTCCCAATCGACCTCAGGAAGGCCCATCAGTCTGGTGATGGGCCATCAAGATGCAAATGTCATACCCCTTCTCCCTTTGTGTGACTGTGTAGAGCATGGTTCTCCAAAGTTGGTTTTGGAGGGCTGGATCCATGCCGGATTTTTAGCTATCTCCATTTTGATAAATGTAGTTATCTTAAATATCTGATTGGATCCAGCCCTCCAGGACTGACTTTGGAGAACACTGGTGTAGAGGGAATGCACAAAGCTCAGCTGTCACTCAACCCAGACGTGTATTAAAAGACAGGCATAGGCACAAAATGGTTAAAGTTAGAAAATGTCAACTTTCTAAAAGTGAAAGCAACAAAGCCCGGATATGTATCCAAGTCTACTGAGTATACTCCTACAAGTCACATGAAAAAGTGTACATAAACTCGGAACAACAGCTAAACTAATTATTTAAAAATGAAACAGTTCTTAAACCAAGTGAATCACAAATGAATCAATGTGTCCAAACTTTCAAACAGGTAATCAGACGTGAAGAATTGTTCAATCTGCTTTTATTTCCATAAGTTGCAGATGAAGTCAAATTCATAAGGAAAACTCAAAAGGCTTAATATCAGCGAGATGGTTGAAAATATGATTTCTCCCAATGCATTTCGGGCTTTTTCACTAGCCCCTCGTCAGGGGAATCTGAAAACATTGACATTATTAAATAGCGATAGCTACTGACAGATATTACAAATTCAGAAAAATATAAGAGAGGCTCAAAACGAGGGCAGGGCAAATGTGCGTAATGCTAACGTAGGGGGTGTCACTGGAAAATGGCCTCATGCAGTGACAAAGTAGATGAACCAAGGTGCTCAACGTGAAGAGTGCAAAAATCACTAACAGAATTCCTCACTTAATGGCTGGTGTGACTGCTGCATCAGGGTAAAACACTGTGCGTGCTGTTACATACTCAAAAAAATGCTCAACGCTTTAATACCTTAATAGCTGGTGTTACTTCGAAGTTAAAGGAGGAAAAACCATGCATGCCGTTACATGCTCACAAAAGTGCTACCCATATAAAGCTAAAGTGTCAAAAACAACTAAACATGCAATGGTATTAAGCTGAATAGACTCAAAGAGTGTACCTTTAATGATAAACACCAGACTAAAAGCACGGTGTCAGAGCCACAAGCTGAAAAGCGGAAAAATATTCGGAGCGGGAAATACAAATCGCCACGTCAAAAGAAATAAACATAAAAATAAAGGGCCACGACAAAAAAAAGTGTCTTACCAAGTCATGGATCGCGTAAAAATGACTCCAAATCTCCTAATAGCCCAAACGTGATACACACGACGAAGCAAGTGAATGCGAGTGCGTTACTTAGAGCTATTTCAGACGTACCCGGCTATGACATACCTAACATCCACAATGACGATAAAAATAGGACTGTGAGGGACTGTTCAGTCTCACTGTGTGCTGTGGGAAGCATACAAGGTGGTATCGAGAGACTTTGTGCAAGCAGAAGTGGGGGCAAGGCGCAAGGAAAAATGGGCGTAATGCGATAATCTGGAATGAGAGATATTGTTACTTGAGACGGCGCAGAGCACTTACCTGGGGGCCGAGGCAGGGGTTAAACACGCGATCCAGCTTAAACAGAAGGAGCTCAGGGATATCAGAGAAAATCTGGCACGTGCACATACGATAGCGACACAGAGGCATCTGTACGACCTGGGGGACAAAGCTAATAAGGTTATTGCATGGCTGGAGAGGAGGGATAGAAGTCGGAACTGGATCCCTGGCATACAACCCACGGAGGACACGCTACGACTGGTAGTAGCAGATATCGTGTAGGCTTTGTACAATATTATGAGGGGATATACCAGTCCCAGACTGGGAGAGGGGAAGAGGACTGTACTGAGTTCCTCAGGGATATAGCGCTGCCTACGCTTGGTCCGGAAGAACGAGAAACAGCAGACTATGACCTGACTGTGGAAGAAGTTGAAGGAGCCATGGGGGATATCAAGGCAGGGGAGGCGCCGGGCCCCAATGGATTCCCAGCAGAATCATTCAAATGTGTGGCGGGGACGGTCACCCCATATATGTTGGGTATGTTCAATGACACACAGGTAGGAAGCTAACTGCTGGAAGATCTTAGAACAGCAACCATAGTTGTGAATTATTAAAAGGACAACCCACAGAAACTTTGCAGCTCCTACCGGCCGATCTTGTTAATTAACTTCGAGGCCAAGATGCTAGCAAAGGTATTGGCAAATAGGTTAAGCCCGATCATTCAATCCCTGATCCACCCGGACCAGTCTGACTTCATGCCCCATAGGAGCACTAGACTCAATCTCCAGCGCCTCTATGGCATGATGCATGTAGTATCACAACTCCGGGAATTACCGGCCGCACTCCTTTCCCCTGACACCCATATGGTGTTCGATAGCATTGAATGGGCATACTTGTTCGCTGTTCTGACCAAACTGGGTTTTGGGCCGAAATTCTGGGCATGTGTTCGGCTCTTGTATACGGCACTTCTGGCGTGGGTCAGGGTGAATGGTACGGTGTCTAGGGTCTTCGAGCTACACAGGGGCACGCACAGGGCTGTCCACTTTCCCCGATTCATTTTGTGCTTGCGCTTGAACGACTGGCCTCGTGGGTGTGGGGCGAACTCCTGGTAAAAGGCATTGACACAGGGGGTGGTTGGGAGTGGCCCATTTCCCTCTATGCCAATGATGTCCTCCTTTATGCACAACGCCCCAGACAAACCTTCCATAGACTCATCCACATTTCAAGATCTTTCGGAGAGTACTCCGGGTATCGCATTAACTGGGACAAGTCCTTAGTGTTCTCGCTGGCCGGAGCACCTCCGGTGTTGACCTCTGCATGTAAGGATCTGCTACATAAGGAGACTTTTAAGTACCTGGGTATATGTATCACTAAATTCGAAATGGACTTTCTGCACCTGAATGTCTACGCACAACTGGATAGACTGAAGGGAGATGTGGCCCACTGGCGAAGTCTGCCGGTTTCGCTAATGGGACGCGCTGTCCTGTTCAAAATGATGTCCCTGCCGCGCCTACTATATGCATTACAGAATACTCCCTTTCTGGTCCCAGAGAGTTTCTTCCGTGCACTGGAGGCAAAGCAGCGCTCGTTGCTGTGGGGGGGGAGCCCCAGAATTGCCCTACGAATGCTCCAACTGGGGGTATACGAGGGAGGACTGGCAGTACCGGACCTCAGAAAGTATTATTGGGCGAAACAGCTTGTGAACATTAATGGGTGGGTTTTCTCCTCTACCGAGGAAACCAGCGTATCGAGTGGACCGTATGGCCCTGGGTAGGGGCAGCTATCTCTCGGCCCTCTACAAGAAACAAAGGGGCGGCTCAATCCTCCCACCTCACACGGAGGCAGTGGTCGCAGTGTGGCGGAAAGCAACCAAGATGATGGGGTGGGAAGCCAAACTCACGGAGCAAACCCCATTATGGGAAGGGGATTTTATGAAGGAAATTGCGCGCTTACGGGGCTTCCGAGGGTGGAGTAACATTGGTATAGATCTCCTGGGCGATGTTTGGAAAAAGGAGAAAATGCTAGACTTTGCCGCCATGCAATCAGAATATCGGATGGGGGAGGGGGAATTTTTGCGATACTTATAGCTGCGACATGCGCTACACTGCCATTTGAAGGAGGGGGACCAATTGCCAGAATATGCTCTGCTGGAAGATAGGCTTTTGCTTGACCCAATGATCAACAAGGCCATTTCACTCACGTATAAAAAACTGATAAATAACACACCCGATCCCCCGGGGCCATTACGAGAGGCATGGGAGTCAGATCTTGGCCTCCTCGAGAGTGACGACTGGGCAGAGGCTCCACAAAACCCTAGAGAAATAGCGATACGGGCACGATTTTGCTTAGTCCAGTTTCGAATTCTCCATCGGTCATATGTTCCTAGAACAGGGCAGTATCACATTGGTTATTGTGGGTCCGATAAATGTATGCGTAGCTGTGATGAGTCCGTAACATTCTTTCATATCCTGTGGGCATGCCCTAGGATACAAAGGTACTGGGAGACCATAGCCCAGGTGATATCTGAAGTGGTGGGCACCCTGACCTTCAGGGACCATTTTCATTGGGGGAACACGCCTGGTAGGTGTAGCAGTGTGCGACCAATCTGGTTTAACTTTATATTCAGGCTCCCTTGAGCCGGTGGAGTCGACGGACTCATGGTTACGCACCTGCGCGCTACGAGAGGTACTAGACCTGATAACGATTTTAGCAGCTTACACAGCAACCCCACACATTTTCCTACTCCCTGCTGACGAGAGGCAACTACCTCGAAACACGTGTCCAGGGATGGCACACGCCACGCATACTTGCATTCACACTCGAGCATAGGTGTATCCGCCGACGCTGACCTTCAGGGACCATTTTCATTGGGGGAACACGCCTGGTAGGTGTAGCAGTGTGCGACCAATCTGGTTTAGCATATCTTAGGAGTGACTGGAGATGTGGTATGGCCCAAATGGGCCACAGTTTGGCTCGCAGTAGCAGGTGCAGTGGCAAAACTTAATATTGCTCGACTATGGGGCGCTGGTGAGGTCCCATTGGATGGAGGGCTGGAAAAAGGATCTAGACTGGTGTCAAAGGGCAGAGCATGCTGTGTACCAGAGTAGAGGGTGCCTATGGAAATGGGAAAAGATCTGGGGGCCTGGATGGCTTACAGGGGGGATGTGTTGACCGATTGAGAAGCACCAACCAACAGAGTGCAAGTGATTACTGGCTCGAAAGAGATCGCCTTGGGGACAACAGTGAACTGCGGGGGCTGTACATGGTAAACGCTGCTATGGTTTTGTATGTGCTAATCCACTGCTGAGTATATTGTACCATCTTTATGGAAGATTTTGTGTTAGTTAATAAAAAGATGTTTTAAAAAAAAAAAATAGGACTTTGAGTGAAGTGTTGTACGTAATAGGTGCAGTTAAATAAAGTTAACACAACATAAACGACTAAACAACAAGATACGGTCAGTGAATCAAAAAAACGAAAACGGCAAAACATTGCAAAAATTTACGATCATGCTAAAGTGACAAAACGATGAAAGTGAACAAAAGAAAGACCTCATGCTCAGTGAAAGTAAGGAATCACAACCACTATAATACTCGTAAATAGCAATTGACAATTATGCTCATTCCCCAACCATATGACTCTTACAAAAAGTTGTTATACACCTATGCTAATACAGTGCCAGAACCTATCTAGTGAACAATAAATAATTCTGCAAATGAAACAAAAGCTTAACCAACAGCGATCCTATGCTGATTCAATATTAGAACCTTTCTGATGTTTGACAAGTGTAACACAGCAAGCTGATAAGAATCTATGCTAATACAATATAAGAGCCTATCTGATGTATGACAAGTGTGGCACAGGGAGCTGATAAGACATGTGAGAGTGAGTAACAAAAGATACATGAGCACCACCATCTGATGATGAACAAAGCAATACAGTAATTAGAATCCAGTAATAAGAATCACCCCAATTTAAGATCACAAAAAGAACGAAAGTTCGAATTTGTCATTAAGCCTGTGTGTCTCACGTTGAGATAACAATCTAGACATGTCTCTATCTGGTTGACCAAAACTAACGCACTGAATCTTAATTGTGCTATAGTATGGTGGTGTGACAGCCAGTGTTGCGATAATGGAGAGATCACAGTTTTGGTCCGGATTCTACGTTTGTGTTCGGTAATCTGAGTTCGTAAGGACCTCTCCGTTTTGCCAACGTAGTGTAAACCACATGGATACTTAATTACATATATGACATCATGACTACTGCAATTGGCTGTGAATTTAAGCATGATGTTTTTACCAGATCGCGAATGTGAAATGCTCTTTCCAGTGATAACATTGTTACGTTGAGAACAATTCAAACATTTTGTCATACCTTTGTGTGGGGCTAAAATGGTTACAGCAGGTTTGTTCAGGATCTCCTTAAGGTTGCTTGATCGTTTATAAGCAAATAAAGGGGGATTCGAAAACATGCCCTTAAAATCTGATTCTGATTGAAGCAGATCCCAACAATTTAGTACAATTTTCTTGATCATATGAGAGTGAGTTGAGTAAGTTGAAACAAAAATTAAAGCAGATTGAACAACTCTTCACGTCTGATTACCTGTTTGGGAGTTTGGACACATTGATTCATTTGTGATTCACTTGGTTTAAGAACTGTTTCATTTTTAAATAATTAGTTTAGCTGTTGTTCCGAGTTTATGTACACTTTTTCAAATGACTTGTAGTAGTGCACTCAGTAGTTTTGAATATATATCCGGGCTTCGTTGCTTTCAATTTGAAATGGGTGGCTGGCAGAGCCCCTTACTAGGTGCGCACTTTATTTTGATTAACTTTTGAAGAAATTATTATTATGTTTGATTGAGTTTAAACGAGTGCATTCCAGCTGTATATATATTATTCTAACTTTCTAAAAGTGGCATTTTCTGACTTACAATTGAAAATACAACATCACTATAAGTTGTGAGTTTAAATTGTGAGTCCAGAGACACCAAACTCCAAATCTCTATTTTTTCCCAATTGGAAATTACACTTAAAAGATGGTTTAAGGCAATCCCAATGTTAACCTATGGGAGAGATAAGCCTTGCAGTACTGAAAAACAAATTGATCAGTTTTTCAGAACCCGGACATGTAAAATTCAAAGGTACATGTCGCACCTTTTAAATACACTGTACCCTGCTCATTTGGCGGCCTTAAGGGGTGACTTTAATGTAATAAAAGGGAAAGTTTGGGTCTGGCAAGTAGGTTAACTTGCCAGGTCAAAATGACAGTTCAAACTGCACACACAGGCTCCGCAGTGGCAGGCCTGGGCCATGTTTGCAGGGGTACTGAAGTGGGAGGCACAATCAGTGCTGCAAGCCCACCAATAGCATTTAATTTACATGGCCTGGGTACAAACAGTGTACTTTACTAGAGACTTATAAGTAAAGAAGATATACCAATTATGGATAGGCCAATGTTACCATGTTTAGAGTACAGAGCACATGCAATTTAAGCACTGGTTAGCAGTGGTAAAGAGCCCAGAGTCCTAGAGCCAACAAAAATGGATAAAGCAAAAAGGGAAGGAGGAAGGCAAGATGCTTGGTGTATAGGAAGCTGGCTCTGTATATACTATACCAAAATAAGGTATAGTGTGCACAGAGTCAGTGGATCCCCAGAGACTTATAGAGGCTTAAGTAGGTAATACTTAAAGTTCTATTTATGGTAGTGTGATCGAGCAGTTAGGTTTATCAGAGGGCTGTGTTAAGCATTTATTGGACACACTCAGGCAAGAAATTATTGCACACACTCACAGACTGAATCCAAACCAATTGTTTTGTATGAAAAGTTATTATTTGGTTATTGTATTTCTAGAACCAAAAATTACTCAGTTGCAAGCAAGTACCAAAGTAGTAATACTTTTCAAAAAGCAGTAGAAATAGTTTTGCAAGGCAGTAGAAATGCTTTACAGTCTTAGAAATATTTTTGTGATCTCAGTTTAGGACAATCAAACTTTGCAATAGAAATAGATAGACTTTTGTGTGCAATGGAATGAAAAATGCAATGCAATTCTATGGGAGGAAAAAGGGATTATGCATTAATAGGTAAGTACATGACTGACTCTTCCAGTCTTTGAGGGTTTAGACCAACACTGGGTAGGGTTCAGTGTAAGGTAGAAATTGCACTACCAGCGGCACCAGGTAGGCCGAGTGCAGAGGTCACTGAGCCTAATATTAGTCAATAGAGACTGGGGGCACCTTAAGAGGAGCGGAATTCAGTACCTACGCGGCAGTGATCGATATCAGCAATGATAACGTGGAGCGCAATGGAGATGAATAGGATTCAGTAGACCGCCAACACCGTTACTGTCGCAGTCGTCGTCAGCAAGTTACTGTAGATCGAATTGAGGCACCACCAACCCAGCAGTCGCGGTCATTAGGATGGTGATACGCAGGGGATGTAGGAGTTCCAACAAACAAATGATGGACGGAATGCTGACAATGCAAACATTCTCCCCCAGTCAAGAGATCTGGGTTAAATCCATCGTTCTTTTGCCCACTACACCACCCCAGTTTAGACATGGCCATATGCAAATCAGTCTTGACCCTGTGCCTCATGGGAACAGTCCAGCCCGAACTGCCAAGCCATGTCTTCCCTGGACCGGAATCAAGCATCCTAGGACCGGTTTCTGGCTATCAGCCGTCATCAGCCAGGATAGCTTGACTCCAGTGGCGTAGTGAGCACGGGTCCCACGTCTGGGAATACCCATCCCACTTAGGGCGAAAAGCGTTACAACAAACAAATGATGGACGGAATGCTGACAATGCAAACATTCTCCCCCAGTCAAGAGATCTGGGTTAAATCCATCGTTCTTTTGCCCACTACACCACCCCAGTTTAGACATGGCCATATGCAAATCAGTCTTGACCCTGTGCCTCATGGGAACAGTCCAGCCCGAACTGCCAAGCCATGTCTTCCCTGGACCGGAATCAAGCATCCTAGGACCGGTTTCTGGCTATCAGCCGTCATCAGCCAGGATAGCTTGACTCCAGTGGCGTAGTGAGCACGGGTCCCACGTCTGGGAATACCCATCCCACTTAGGGCGAAAAGCGTTACAACAAACAAATGATGGACGGAATGCTGACAATGCAAACATTCTCCCCCAGTCAAGAGATCTGGGTTAAATCCATCGTTCTTTTGCCCACTACACCACCCCAGTTTAGACATGGCCATATGCAAATCAGTCTTGACCCTGTGCCTCATGGGAACAGTCCAGCCCGAACTGCCAAGCCATGTCTTCCCTGGACCGGAATCAAGCATCCTAGGACCGGTTTCTGGCTATCAGCCGTCATCAGCCAGGATAGCTTGACTCCAGTGGCGTAGTGAGCACGGGTCCCACGTCTGGGAATACCCATCCCACTTAGGGCGAAAAGCGTTACAACAAACAAATGATGGACGGAATGCTGACAATGCAAACATTCTCCCCCAGTCAAGAGATCTGGGTTAAATCCATCGTTCTTGGGATGTAGGAGTTCCGCCATTGTTGGACTGTCATGGAGGGGCAGCGGACATGCAGGCTGTGCAGGAGGAGGCCAATAGGGCCACTTGCAGGAGGGTATGGGCTCTCGGGAACGGAGCTGTGAACAAATTGGGTCGTTGAGTCAAGAGGATCCATCTAGGTCATGGAAGCCATCCAGCTGCGGTGCTTTCTTCTCGAAGGGCAGAGTCACGTTGGCAAAAATGGGGGTCCTCTACCACTGCGGTCTTGGGGTTCTTTTGCAGCAGTGAGTCACGTCAATACAAGAGTTGGTCCTCAAGTGCTGCAGTTCCTGTACCGGCGGATGCTAGGGCCTAGCTCTAGCCCAAAAGGAGGTTTTTGGTGATTTAGTGAAAGTTGAAAGGTCTCCGGGTTTCTTGGGGGCCTTGCAGGGTTTCTGGAGTGACAGCAGGTCCAGTTGTCGAACCGGTTACAGGTGGCAGGATTCTTGCCGAGTTCTGTTTGCAGTGGTTCAGCACCTAGTCCAGCAGCGGTCTTCTTCCGTCTTCTTCTTTGGTCTGTCGAATCTGAGGATCAAGGTTCAGGGGAGACCCTAAATTTTGAATTTAGGGGTGTTACAGGTACGGGCTGATGATAGCCAATGGGCTACTTGCCTATAGGGTGACTAGACCCTTGGAATGTCCCCTCCCTTTGATGAGGGGGCATGCCCCTAATCTGACTGGGTTGAATCCTTCCATTCAAGCTAGAGGATTTCCTAAGGAGGGGGTCACCTCAGTCTGGGGCACCTTAGGGGTGGTCCTGACAGAGAGGGGGCACACCTCTCCTGACTACTAATTATCCTGCCAACCTTACCGCCAAAAGTGGGGCTTGCTCGAGGGGTCGGGCATCTCCACTAGTTGGAGAGGCCCTTGCTAGCATATCAAAGGGAATGAAGTCTTTGAGGCTCACCACCCTGAATGCTATTCCTGCTCGGTGGTAGGTGTGAAGCACCTCCACCCCAAGCAGCCTTTGTCCTTGACCCACGAGAGCACAAGGGCTTCCACTTCAGGGGATCAGAAACATGTCTGTGTGTGGCAGGCTGGTGCAGACCAGTCAGCTGGACACGACGGAGTGGGTCGTTTTTCAGGGGGCATATCTAAGATGCCCTCTGAGCGCATTTTGTAATAAATCCACCACTGGCATCAGTGTCGGTTTATTATACTGAGGAGTTTGATACCAAACTCCATAGCATTCAGTAAAGCCATCATGGAGCTGTGGAAATCATAATAACAAACTTCCAGTCCATGTACTCAATATGGCTCCACTCCACTTACAATTCCTGTGAATGGCACAAACACTGCAGGGGTACATTGCTTGTGCATCTGTGCCTTCACCTGTGGTATAGTGCACCCTGCCTTAGGGCTGTAAGGCCTTGTAGAGGGGTGACTTACCTATGCCACCGGTAGTGGTTGGTGAGCATGGCACACAGGGATGTGCATCATGTCGACTCTTAAATTTGTCTGCACCAAAACACACAGTCTGCAATGGCAGTGTGTATGTGTTAGGTGAGGGGGCTCTGAGGGTAGCACAATACATGCTGCAGACCTTAGAGACCCTCTCTGGTCACAAGACCGTTGGTACCACTGGTACCTTTTACAAGGGACTTACATGGGAGCCAGAGGTGTGCCAATTGTAAGAACAAAGGTACAATTTTGGGAAAGAACACAGGCACTGGAACCTGTTTGGCAGGGACCCAGTGCACACTCAGTCAAAGTGCATCAGATATCAGGCAAAAGGTGGGGGGTAATCATGCAAAAAGGGGTACTTTCTTTCAGGGTGACCCTGCAGAAAGGGCCAGGTCCAACAGTGGGGTTGAAGTGGTTGTATTTGCAGTGATCAGTGTTTAGTTGCAACTTGGAATATGTCCTTCAGGGGGTTTATTGTAGACTGCAGGATGCAAGTGAGCAGGGAATTTCCCCCATTGATCTGCAAAAAGATGAGCAATTTTACTATGGACCTGAAATTTGGCTAGTGAGAAAGGGCTTGATGTGTTATAGCAGGCTTGGCTGATACCAAACTGTTTAGGCTTTCTTTTTGATGCACTCTTTGAACTAGAGTTAGGAGTCAAAGGAATTAAAGTAGATTCACCAGGACTTGACTTTGGTGAAGAGGATTGTAATGAATCCTGTGAGTTTCATATTGTTCGGTCAGTCTTTGCTCAAGAGCATGCCATCACTGAGTAGAATGATCTCTGTTTTAGAATGATTAAACTTCTGATTTACTGGAGGCATCCATCATTGGACAATGTTTAGGCAGTGTCTTAGGTTGTGTAGATCAAAGGCCAATGTCATGGTGCAGTATGATTATAAGAAGAACATCTTGTCCTGTTGAAGAAGACGGTTTTTCTGGAAGTGTTCTTTAAGTAAGAGGGACAGGTTGGTGAAGGAGCCGTAGGACATGGCTGTAGTACAAAGGTTTGCAGATAATCTTTTAGATCTATGTTGTTTAGCCAGTCTTCAATCAGAAGATGGAGGATGAAGCCACTGATAAGAATGCCTTGATTGGCTTAGGTTTGTGATATAGAGCAGGCATTCACAGCTGATTGATGCCCAGAAAATATCTTAGATGGTGTAGGTTAGTAGCCGACAACATCTTCCTAGAAACAGCAAGCATTGCCAAAGCCAATAGGTCTCACCATTGGGACTTAAAGGCTTTGCCAGTGGTTTTTGGCAATGCTGTACAGCATGGCAAGGCTGTAGAAAAAAAAGAAAAAAGAAAATAATATGAGTCATGCACTTGCCTACATAATTAAAAAGAAAGTCGCGTGGAAGCTGTTTATTTAAATCAAATCTTTAAATGGAGGAAGGGGACAAGGAAGCAGACTGGAAGGCATGCAATAGTCATGGGGGGGGGGCATACAACTCCAAAAGGGGTTAGACTGGCAAGCAAATCCGATGAAGGGTGGGCTGGCAAACCCCATTGGAATAATCAAGTGAGGGAGAATCACCACAGGGGGCAATGGGAGAAACACACAGGAAAAAAAGAGTGGAAGGCAGTAAAGCACATGGGTAAGACAGAGCAACATGAGCGCAGGCGAGGGGTGAGAAGCACGTCGGCGAGAAAGAGCAGCACAGAGAGCCAGGGGTCGGAGGTAGAGAAACACACAGGTGAGAGAGAGCAACATGAAAACGTGTGGGGGTACAGAAGCACATGGGCGAGAGAGAGAGCAATAGGGTGTGCATGGTAGGAGAGAAAAGCACACAGGGGAAAACACATGCATTCACATGGAGTGGTTTAGGTCAAAGAAAAAAAGAAAAACCAGCCAACAAGAGAGATGGTATGGAGGCTACGCTCCAGGGGAAGGACAAACACAAGACTGACAAGCTGCAAGATGGAACGTCATCAAATAAGAAGCAAGCAAATGAGAGTGACAATAAAGCCAGCCAATAGTAAGAAATGGGCAGGCTATAAGCTCACGTAAGCTCTTGGTAAGCCCACAATAGGTAGTCTGAGACCTAAAAAGTAATAGATGGCATGCTTGAATGGATAAATGCTAATGGCAAATACTATAAGCTTTATTCTAACTTATAGTTTTTGCTTGCTTTCCTACTACAGATAACTAATCATATGCAAATTAGATGTAGCCCTGTACCAAATGATTGACCCAGCTAGAACTGCTAAGCCATCGTCCAACTCTGCAGAAGCACAAGCAATTTGACGTTTTTCATTTGAGCATCATCAGTGAAGTGCATCTTGAGTTCAATGACAAAGCGAGCTACTGGGTCCACATCTGAGCATACCAGTACAACACAGTGATAGACACTGAGAAGAACAAAAAGTGATGCATTGAATGCTTGCAATAATCTCAGACACTGGTAATAACTCTACACAAAGTCCTTGTTTTGCTCTTGTGCCACTACAGACATGGACTAACAATATACAAATCAGTCTTGGCCTTGTGCCCAGTGGTATATCTCAACTCGAACTGGTTTGCCATTCCCCCTTTTTCTGGAACACAAGCATCTCCCAATATGCTTTGCTCTGGCAGGGCCTCATATGTGAGATGCACTTTGAGTTTGAGAGCACAATTAGCTACAGGAACTACGTCAGGCCATATCTGTCCCACTTTGGATTACTCACTGAGAAGAACAAAAACAATGAATGGAATGTTTTAATTAAGCTTTTCCTCTTATTATGTTTTTCCTCCTAACTGTGACTCTTTAAAGGAGACACGCAAACCAAACAGAGAAGTTATAGGCCATCTATCACTGCATAACTATTAATACTCAAATTTTCCTATTCAGCTCTGCGCCCAAAAAAGGACCAACTGCTCACAAGCCTTGTACTGTAAAAGAAAAATTGCAATAGGAAGCACTCAGTTGCGGCTCCTCCGCTAAGGCAAGGAGCGTCACCCCACTGAGCAATTAAAAACGGAAAAATAAAATGATAATAACGCAACGTTGGTTGGGTAGCAGGGCGGGGCTGGGCTGTTTAGAGCTGGCCAGCCCGACGCATGTTGCATGTTCTCCACCCAGGCTGCATTACAGTCTGTGTAGAGAACATGCACAGCCTGCCATCCCGCGTCTGAGCGCTGATCCACGGCACTCAAACCAATTACAACACTGCTGTAAGGCAGCATTGTGGTGGGTCAGGAGAATCTGGGAGGCTATATGCTTCCTGGTTCCTACTGCCCGGGAGAAGAGAAGAGGACGGAGGAGAGGCAGCGGCCAGCCAGCTGTATCCAGGTAAGTGGTTGATTTTTTTTAAGTCCCTTCGCTCCCGTCCCCGCGCCCCTTGCCCCCCCACCCCCATTTGGTAGCATTGCTACTGGGAGCGCTACAAAAATAATCACTGGGACGAAGACAGTTCAATCATAATACATAACAAAGTCCATCTAGATGGGTCAAATTATTCTTCCATTCGTCCATAAATGCACTAGAAGACGTAGAGGTGAGTCTTCAAAAAAATGTTTTATTCTTCACAAATTAGAAACATCCAACCCATCTGGATGGACTTTGTTATGATTGAACTGTCTTATTTTTCTTAATATGAATATTAATATAACGTCCCAGTGATTATTTTGGTAGCGCTCCCTATTGCAATTTTCCTATAAAAGAGACACCTGCATTCTTTCACGTATAATATTCTGTGCAAATTGGATCCAAGGCTACTGGGTGGAGTTCCACTTTCCTCAGGCAATCTCAAAGGGCACGCGACAGGCCTACTTGTCGTCCAGTCCTTGACTTGCCACCATGTACCATGATATGCTTATCTGCCTACATACACTGACATATGCAGACACTGACACATTCCCTCACACATGCACTTGCCTCACTAAAACCCTCAGTCAGTCACCTCGCATTCGCATATAAGGGTACCATAAGTGTATATAAATCGTTGAATACTGTGTTTGTACCATTGACACCACTTTCCTCACTCACTCAGGTCACATGCATATCTCACTCAATAGTGAGTTATTTTGTGTCAGTATATGAGTGGGTGAGTGAATAATGGTAACAAGGGTACCTTGTGCATTTAAGTATTAGTGTTGGCGTGCCTTATTGAAACTAGCAATACAAAAGGAGGGTGCGCACAAAGATGTCCTAAGTACAAGGGCAGCTCCTCCGTTTGAGCGGAGGAGCGTCGCCCCAATGAAATGCAGAGAGAAAAATAAAATGGTACTGAAGTTAATTCATTACCATTTTATTTTTCTTCACCCCGTCCTGAACGGAGCGTCAGGACAGAGGCAGGGCTGTTGCTGACTGGCAGCAGCAGAGAGAGCAGTGCACTTTCAGTTTGAAGTGTGCATGTCTTTTTGGCTGCCCATCTTGCGACAGCCAACCACACCTGCGTACTTTAAACCTCTCCAACCCAGCTGTCTTAAGACAGCTAGGTTAGAGAAAGCCAAAGCCTCCAGAGCACTGTGGAGCGTCGGGTGAGGCCGCTTCCACCAATCCTAGCACTGCTCTCATGCTGGTGAAAGCAGCACTAGCATTGGTGAAGGGAGTTTGGAGCCAGACTGCCTGCCTTGAGGAGAGAAGACCATTGAGGAGGACGTCGCACTCGCAGTTAAGTGCCTTTAATTAAAATAATATGTGTATGTCCCACCCGCCCTACCACCCTCGGGACATGCCAGCCGCCACTGCCTAAGTATGGGGCACAAGCAAACAGGAACAAAGAGTAGGCACACTCATTTCAAAACCCACATATTGATGGTAACGAACATATTTTTTGTAGTTGCATTCATTTGCATGTATCACATTGGTGTTTGAACAAAAATTAGAGCATTTCAAATCAAACACCAAAACTATAAGATGATGTTGAAAATGCAATGATGTTTGTGACTACCTACAACAGTTCTCATGAGAAAAAATGGACCTTTAAGACTCTCCTCCATAACTTTGCACCCACTATTCCAATCTTCACAAGGATTGCCAAAAATTAGAGAGGATCACATTTGTTGAGAGTAAACCCATTAAAGATTGATTAGTTAGAAGTGCTAAAGTTAGTGGCCATCCAAAAAAGCCCTTTTCACTTCTACCTACAGTAGTAACCTTAAGTAGTCGCAAATTAGGGATATCAGTAATTGATCAGAGCATCCCATTAATCCTGAACTGTAAACAACAGTTGCCAAAACTTTTGAAAGTCACAGGAAGTCAACATTCCAAAACAGCAACATAATTAAGTATCATCAAAGCCAATATCTCTGTAGTTGGCTATTAGTTCTTTGTCTTTGACAAAGCTTGTTTTATTTTGTCATTTGTTTACAAGAATATAGTTTTGGAAGTTCTCTGGCTCTAGTTGATCCAAAAAGAACAACATTCGCTAAATGCAAAAAAAAACAACATTGTCTTAAAAAGCACATAGTCACATAGGAGGCTCTAGCACTGAAGGGATCCACTTTGTGTGTGATGTGCTCCTTGTGAATGGGCAGAATGCTGTCACTCAGTGTCATTAGCCAATGGCTGAAGTAGGCTGACCCATTGTCCCACAATGCCAGCTGTAGTGTGAGACAGAAAAATGTGAATGACACAATGACAGACCAATTGATTAAGAGGGCTGGCTGAAAGCTCCTATAATATACGTAATTATAGTATACATATAGTTTTAGTAAAATGAAATGGTCTTGGCTAATGCCAGGTCTAAAACGAAAACATCCTTACTAACAGTAAAACACACTTATCTTATAAACCTTGTCGTAAAATAGCTATATATTTTCTATATTCTACTAATTATACTTGTTCAATAAGTATGTTCCCGTTTGATAAAAAGAGTTGTTATGCCTTACAGCGCAAACGATTCCACATTCCTGTGTACTACATACATACCTCTAATGCAACCTTGTGGGTCTGGAGACGTTGATGCACTATTTTCTTTTTGGGGTTGTGCTTTATTTGGTCTCCAAAAGCCAATAATATTATTGTAGGGTTGTGAATCCAGACAACCTCTGATCTACCCTTACAATACCACTACTAACCCAAACTACATGACAAACCCATTTCCTCCGGTGATATTAGGTTGGTTGAAGCTCCTTTTAATAAACAATACACACATGGGGGGAGCTCTGAAAGAGGCAAGTCTAGTTCCACTGACACTGGGCCCGGCTAGACTGGCAATTCTTCAATATGCACATGACACCGTAGTGATGGATCACACAAGGGTGGGCCTCCAAAGAGCATTAAAAGAGCTGGGGAAATATAATAAGTGATATTACCTGACAGTTAACCAAGGTAAAACAAAGATAATGATATTCGGCAGATACCCCCACAAAAAACAAGCAATGTCGAATTTGGGAGATCACCAAATTGGGACCACCACAGCCTATAATTATCTTGGGGTTTGGCTACACGAGAGGGCAACTCCGGCAACTCATATAAAACACTTAACTGCCAAAACCAACAGTGTAATTCTATCAATGAGACGCCTAAGTCAACGCTTGACCAGCCCTACAGCAGACCCCATGTTGAAGGTCCTTAGGGCAAAACTAGTTCCGGCCATCAACTACGGTCATTTGGCATTTCCAGGGGCCTTAGACAAACACATAGCAGCAGCGCAGGTCAAAGCCCACAAGATCGTGCTGCAAGTACCCAGGTATGCAAGGAATACCAGGTTACGGTTGGAACTAGGGCTCGGCAGACCTGAACTGGCCCTCCAGGGGGATCTAATTAAGTATTATATTAGAGTTCTTAAAGCACCGTATAACTCTCCCAAACATCACCTGTTAACAATCTTCAGAGAAGAGGACTCCCCCCTGGTACACCAAGCTGGGCAAAGCAATAGAGACCCTAAACATCGAACCTAATAGTCTGTCCCTAACAGACATCCCGCACAATGCCTGGTCAAACATCATGAGACGGCAGGTCCGCTCTATTTCGTATGAAAAGGATTTAACCGCACTTCCCCATATTAGCCTCACAAAGGTATTGGAGGAATCTTACACCATGGGAAAAGCTCAACCATACCTAAGGGAAGCATTAGGGGCCAAGGCCTGCAGGAAAATCCTTTTTATGAGGCTAACGGCCCTGAGAACTGCGGACTTTAATCCAGCATGGGCGCGAGCAGACAGAGCCGTCTCTTGCCGCCTATGCAACTATCAAAGGAAATCCTGGCTCCACTTATGTTGCTGGCCCAAATTGACCAGTTAACGACAAAGGCTGCTTCGTCCCATTTTAAGAGACCTTGGCATTAGAACATGCAAGGAGGCATCAGATTGGTGCTTCTCGGAAATAAAAACCCACAACCTCGCAAGAGCGGCAAAATTAATTCACCAGATCGGACAGGCTTTAGACGCAAGTGCATAAATGATTTTCCACAAGCTCTTCAAACTCAGAGACTGATTAACGGGCTAACAAGGTGCTTCCATGACATCGATGGGCAAAGAAGAGCTTGCCCGCCACTCCACGTGCTTTGACTGGAACATTGCCGCAACATAATTAAGCTCCCGGACTAATGGCAAAAGGGACCTTGCAATGCAAGATTGACTGTCGGAAACGGTGTTTTTAAAGTTCACAGGAGGGCTGGGGAGGGGGGTGGCACGGGTGGACGGGCAAGGGGGTGGGTTTCAATTTTAGCTTTTTTTACTGTAATGATTTTAAATAATCGAACAGTTAATAATAAATCAATCAATCAATGCTGCATACAGAACAAAAGAATTCTGTCAGACATTTGTGACTCAAATTTGCAATTAATCCTGGGGTGGTGTAATGATCAGAAGCGGAACTGCCGCTTATTTGCGTTTTTTGGTGCATAAACTCTGTGCGCTTCTGCATATGTTTGAGAGCGATGGAGAAATGGTCCGAATTGTGCGTGGCTCTGCGCAGGACAAACACTCTGCATTGCGCAGAGGCACGGGGTTCCCAGGAGTGCCAAGCTGTGTGGCAGGTCACGGCAGGTCTCCGCTGCTGCTGCTGCTGGACGCAGGGAGGAGCGCTACCGCTGACATCACTCCTCCTGCCCAGGCATCCCGGGCTATGTCTCCCCTCCCGCTTCCCTCGGCAGTGCGGACTTTTGAGAGGAGCCCTTGCCGGATGACTTCCAGAGGAAAGGTTAGCTGGTACATTCTGCTGCACAGTGCAGCAGCTGCGGCCAGGCGGGGACCTGCCATGCCAACAAAGGAGCCGTGAGTACTGGCATGGCATGGGGCCCCTTTCTTCGCGCCTGATGTTCTGCATGAGGGATTGCATGCTATTCCGGATCGACTGAGTGCTTCTGATTGGTCGACAGTGCCGCTTTGACAGATTTTCCACCGCAAACCTACTTGACATTTGTCTGTCTGTTGTTATCTGCGCATCACCCGCGTCAACACGCTTACGTCCCTGTGCTATCAATTAGCTGCGTAGTGCATTATGGTAGACGTGGTCGCGAGTTATAACTAGTGCTCCAAATATGTTTATTATATGGTGTCCCTAGTGACAGCAGGACAACACTATGTTTCATTTCTCCACACCCCAATAACAACAGTGCTTTGCGCCCGTTTGCTTTTAAAAGTCTTTATGCTTAATTTGGCAGCCCATCCCGTTCATTTAAAAATGGCAAAGACTATATCTTTGGAAGAAACCCACTTAACACGTCTAGAAATGTCCGGGCATATTGGCCGGGAGACAGGCACTCTGAATAAACACCGCGCACAGAGGCTGGTCGCTTCCATCCCCTGCCGCTAGGAGCGCAGCGCGTTACGCCTGGCGCTGGTCACTAAGCTGCAGACGCCTGGACACGAGACGTCAGTGGTTTATTCACGGTCAGGTCGATAAGTGGTGCGGCGGGCACTGGCTAGCTCGTGCACTACGGGTGAAATGTTGCCTCCAAATTCATGCTTGGTTTCATCCAAGCTTTTTTCTTGCAGAATGTCAGAATCCCCAAAAGCTAGGGTTAGTGCTCTTTGGTGCGCTTGGTCTAGGAGGCTTTCTACCCCCTCGCTGACGCTGCTGTCAAGTGGACTGAAGCCACGTCAGGGCTGCCAGCCTGAATTCGTCGGACAGTCGCCATGCTGGTACAGGGCGGTTTGATTCCCCAGGTAGAAGTAAGGGCCCGCAAGTCTCACAGTGCAAGGGGCCACTCACTGCAGGCGGCACGCATGGCTTGGAGCAACTTCCCACTTAACCGTGCCCCAGTGAACACTGACTGCACCACTCTGTCGGGTGTGCACTTCGGTGCTGCGCGGTCCAGTCCGAGTGATTATTATACCCCCTAATTCAGAGAACGCGGAAATTCCGTACCTGCTGAGTGCCCTCTCCTACCTCCAAGGGCGTTAAACCCGCATTTATCGCACCACCCGAATGAGGGCTTCGGTGATGGGATTTTGCCCCTGTCGCGCGCATATTATTGAGAACTGTTGTCCTTTAGGAGAGTCGGTCCGCAGTGCAGTCAGGGCGACAGAGTCAGGGCTCGTGCACGGTGGACGCTCTACGAGGCTTTCAGCCTTTTCCACCGCGTTCGCTCGTTGCAAGTTCAGGTTTGACCGCTCAGTGTTCTGTGTGGCGGGCCCGCTACACAATGTTGCTGGAACAATTTTCAGAGTGGGGCTGGTGCAATTGATGTTACATACCTGCAGGGCACAAGTCCTAAAACAAGAAGTGGGGGGACTAACCTAGTTAATCGGTATGCAAGTGGCATCACAGGAGCTGGCATCACAAGAAGTGACATCAGATCTTAAGCCCTCACATATATGTTTAGCAGGTGTATTAGGAGTACATTTGAGCACATTTCGAGTATACTTGCAAACCCTCCTGATTTAGGCAGAAGATTCACACTTTTGTATGCTACACATAAAACAATGTTACCTTTTGTCAGCGTTAAACTTTCTGTAGCCATAGTGCTTTAAAAGAAATGGTGATATTTAAATTATTACAACGCCTCCTCAGGGGTAGTAAGCGCTATATAAATGCTATTTATTTTGTGCAAATACTAGGAAAGATCAACACATCTGACGTTCTTACAGTGCATGCATATCTCCTAAACAGAGCCTGAACAAAGTGAAAAGCTGCCTCTTAACCCATTCCGTGCTCATGACGGAACCACTCCGTCATGAGCCACGGGTGCGCTGTGCTCATGACGGAGTGGTTCCGTCATGCTGCGGCCGTTGGCGGCCGCTCCGCCCACGTGGCGCTAATTCCCCACCTGTGCGGGCGATTAGCGCAGTGGGCGGAGACGTGACGGAACCACTCCGTCATGAGCACAGCTCACCCGTGCCTTGTGACGGAGTGGTTCCGTCACGAGCACAGCGCCACCGCAACTACCCCCAAACCCCCCCAGCGCCGCGGCGGAATTCCTGCCGCGGCGAAGGGGTTAAGTATGTGTGAAGTGCTAAGGTGTGAGCCTTTGTTTCCCCTCTGCTGCATTTGCATCAGGTGTGACGCTCCTGACTGCTGCCAGCCAGGAGACTCCAAAAGAAGGAGGCCTGATGACCCCTGAGATTCGGCCTTTGTTATGGGCCCAGCAGGAGTCCGAAATAAGAGAGCCCCATCCCCGCCTGCACGTTGTTGCAGATCAAAAGCAGATAACAACGTGCAGGCGCTGCTGAAAGTGTCCTGGTGTTTGTAAATTACACCAGGACGAATTCAGCATCTTTTTTTAGAGGGGCCCAACCTCTTGGCAGGGTGGACGGCGTCCACCCTGTGAAAAAAGTGGGGGGATGCCGTCCACCTGCGTGTACCCCCGACTCGTGCCCTGCATACCTGACTTCACAAAGATTGTGAAAAATCCAAGGTTTACACAATGAACAAGACAAGTGTAGCAATTGAGCCATGCCCATTCAGCAGGAGAGTGGTAAAGGTGTGGTATGTATCCAGGGGTGCATTTTGCAGCTTACTATTGCAAATATAGTACTAAAGCACAGAGTGGTAGCGCACTGTCATTTACAGAAATGTTGACAAAATTTGCCCTGACATACAGTTTTACTGGTAGCGCTATATAAGCCACTAACGACAATGAATGGAAATTAGGTTTCAGTGAATATCTATCATTTGTACTTCACCAAGTAAAGTTTCTTGATTTGTTTTGATCCTGTTAAAATCTTTTTCCATCACACTTCAGAATTACAAAAAATGAGCTTCATTTGTGCTTTCCTAGCGGATATATTTTAAATTTTGTTTTTAAAGTTAATTTATGGGTATTTAAATGTGTGTTACAAAAAAACCTGACATCCTACAGTTTTTCCTTCCACACTAGCAAGACTATCAGATGGTTCATTTACAAAGTTCCCAAACTTTGCAGTCAGATAAAGGAAAGTAAACAGCAATCTACATACATGTTAAAAGTATAAATAGCAATTTGAGATAAGACATAGCCTAACAACATTTATTGAAATGTTTTTTGCTCAACCGTCTTCTGAACTTCACCACGTGCAGCCCCCACAGCAACCCAGCACCCCTTCTTCCAGCGCCTATGCCGCTACAAGTGCAAGCTTACTGCCTGGGGCATTGCATGCTCAGGCAGTTTTGCACCACCGGAACCCACTTTTTTGATGTTTCGGTAACGCAATGTGCCACTGGCCTATTAATTAGGCCAAGTAAATGTCATGGCCTTATAAATATGTGCCCCTTTCACGCAGAAAACTGCATGAAAGGGACGCTCCATGGGTGTTGCTGGGGGCGTTCCCAGCAACATCCATGGCTTTTTGACACTGCCCCAGATTTACGAGAAATCATAAGTCTGAGGCAGCGCCAAAAACGTACGCCTCCCCAGCATACATAGAAAGAGGAAAAAGCCTCTTGTGATTGTTTTGTGCAGGAAGGTTTCCCTTCATGCACAAAAATAATCATCCCCGCAACGCAGTCACCCTTGCATCATGGTGCTAAGGTGCCTGCTTTGGTGCACGGCAGCCCATTGTGTGCCGGCGCAGGAGAAAAGGACAAGAATGCGCTGTACCTACAAGATACGGCACATTCCTGCCCATTTCTTTTGCCGTAGGGCAGCGTAGCAGGAGGGCCTGTTGTGCTGGCCTGTGGCAAAAAAAAAACATAAATGAGGCCCGCAGCTTTTTGAGATTTGGTGAACAGTAAGCGCTATGGAGTCACATCCACGGTGACCACTCTGTGTCCTTGTTCCTTTGTGCAAGATAGAATCAGTAACTTGGGATCCTGTGCACACTTAGGGCCCTATTTCGAGAAAATAACGCAGCACGGTGCCGCAATTCAATTTGCTGTGCCACGCTAGTTAGTTTGGAAGCACAGGGATGCGACATATTTCCAACAATATGTCGCATCTGTGTGCTTTTCCCTGCACTGGTGCAGGCACCCTTGCGCCATGCTGCAAGGATGCCTGCATCGTGGAGAGATTGTTTTTGTGCAGGAAGGGGCACCTTTCTGCACAATAACAATCAATTGAGGTGATTCCTCTTCCAATGCGTGCAGTAGAATGCAGGACGCATTGAAAGAGGAAAAAAATGAGGAGAAATGAAAACATTTCTCCTCGTTGCGCCTCGCTACGCCACACCTTGGGTGGCGTAGCATTCTGATGCATTTTCAGGTTTATGATTGCTCGTAAATCTGGAAATGCATCTGTGGACATGGTTGTTGCGTGGGACCACCTACAGCAACACCCATGTCACGCCCCTAACACACAAAGTGTTGCGTGAAAAGGGGCGATATTTACAAGCACACGTTAATCCACACAGGGTGGCTTTACGCTTGCTACAAGCACACGTAAAGCCATGCAGGATGGCTTTAAGCGCGCTTGTAAAGATCACGCAGCAGGTTGGGCTGCCAGTGCGTCACGCAACGTGACGCGTTGGCGGCTTAAGGGGCTTGTAATTAACCATCCCAATGTCGCGGAGACCTGTGCACGCGTAATATGGTAGGTCTCCTTTTGCAGCGAGGCCCTGTCATTAATGCACGCTCAGAGCCACGGGGTCTTGTGCACAGTGAACATTTGGGGTTTTGTGCACACTCAGTGCTCGTGTGGTCCTTTCCAAAATCCACGCTGAGAGCTGTGGGGCTCCCCTGCCCTTCGTGCCAGCTGAGCCTGATGGGATCCCGGCCACAGTGGCAGTGTGCCCCCTCAGTGACGAGTGAGTATGCCTGGCCCTAGCTCTCTCTTAGTGAGGAGAGCCTGTTCTTGCGGTCAAGGTGTTCGTTTAAAAGGTGAACCCTGAAAAACTGGGATAAGACCCGCCCGATGCGCGGATAGAAATATAGCCATTTTTGCATTTGCTGGTGGTAAAGGCAGGTTATCTTTTTTATCGAGTGATGTTGTATCCATATCACCGATGCACGAAAAGTGTGTAATATAAGCAGTTTAACAGCAGAAAGATTAAATATACCACACAGAAGATGTTGTGTGCAGAAACTAACTTTTCACAAATGGAAAGGACATCTCAGTGTCCTGAGTTCTGCCTATGGTCAGTCAGTGTCTCGGGGCCTAGCCTGAAAGTCCTCTGAGGCCGTGCCCGCTAAGTGGCCTTGGGCCCTGTAACTGGCAGAGGGGGAGACTTGCAGAAGGGTTTTATAACTTTAGCCGAGCCCTGCTACTATTAACCTAAAAGAGCTGCAAAGGGAGCAGCAGGGAAGAAGGCCTACCTGAAATGCACTTTCACTGGCCAATTGTAGTGCCGAGGTCAGAGACTTAACATTGCCAGAGCTACTGCACGGGGCAGAAGGTGTCAACTAGGAGATGTAGTGGTAGTGGTAGCATCTGCGATTTCTGGTTTGCCCTATAATACCCGGCTCTACCCTTGCTACCATTAGTCTCAGGGACAAGAAGGCAGTAAAAGAAGGGAAGAGCCGTGGACTTTTCTGAAGTATTCACTCCATAGCTTTCCAGTACCCACCGCACACCAGCAACCGATAAGTTGCTGGTGAAGGGCCAGGGGTGGGACAAGTGAAGAGATCATTGGGGTGTGAGGGGGGGGGGCACGGAAGAGTTTGCAGAAATTAATAAGGACAATTGGAGTCCAGTGAAAGCACTCATGACCATAACATGGTAACTTATAAAAAGGTAATTGAGAAAGGTATGGCAAAAACCTGAAAAGTTAAGTAAAAAGTAATATATAGTTCTCATCAGTTTCTCATGAAGTCAACAAAAGCCCATAAAAAGCTACAGCCTACGGTAGACCACTGGAGTACGCAGGTGAGATGCTGTTGACAAACACAACAAAATTCTAGGTGGTTTCTAGTTGATCGAACCATGCATGAAGGAAATGCAGATTTCAATCTTTGTCATTTTTTATGAGAAAGTGGTGGCAAGGAATGCACGCTTCTTGTGCTGGTGTAGGGGAGTCTCGTGAACGAACCATGGTTTGTGGGAACTCCTGCTGAAACAGACTTGATGAACTCAAAAAGCTGTTGGCGCGAAAAGGAACCACTAGTGCAGCCAATCTACGGTGGAAGGCAGCCCATCAGGTCTTTGCTGTGGCTTCTGCAGGCTCAGCCTTCAGGTATTCCGGCTGCAGCAGCAGGACAACAAGAGTCCCCATTGGTTTAGTAGCAGTACATGGCCAAGGAGGTCTGTGGGACAGCAAAATATCTGAGTGGGGTTGCAGTGGTGAGGAGGTTGGGGATGTTGTGTCTTTCCCAGATCGAGATTATTGTCTCCCCTTGGCCCCAGGATGAAGCTCAAACAGTAACAAAGTTTTCCGGAATGGAATTTTACCAAATAACAAATGGCGGCTGCACAGTCCTGGCTGTAAAAGGGTTGATTTTGTGTGGAACAATATGTCCCTGAGGCCCACTTGGGCACCTCAGCTGGAATTTTCTTCTGCAGTCCATTTCTTAGGCTGTCAGGTAGGAGAGAGTGTTGGGAAGATCTCCAAGCAGTAGACACTTGAAGAAAATGGGGGTTCCAACAGCCAGAGGGGCGCGCAGATCCTGTCTGCATGATACACCGTTTGTCCCAGCTCTCCCTTGCAAGGAGCCAGGCCTCGGAAGTAATACAAATTCCTGACCTGAATCTTGGCACCTTAGGGAGGCCTGTACTAGCTCTACATTGGGCAGGAAAAATTGGTGCAGAAAAAAACACTACTTAGTGAAGTTATTAGACATAAGAGGTCTCCGCTGGATCTGGTTTTTCTAGCTAGGCCTGAAATTTCTTTATAGGTAATTTCTGTTTTCTGTATTAATTTAAAACCATTAGCATTTCCCTTTCTCAAAATTAGTACAAATATAATGTACAGTATACAATGCAGTGGTATGGGCCCGAGTGAATCACTGGTTAGGGGGCCTGACAAATGACTGACTTTGCTCCTATCCTACCGGCCTTTCATAAAGGATGCTGGAGCGCGAATGATGATTCCTAAGTGCTGCTGGTGTATGAATGACACGTGACTTGTTATAGTGCAGACAGCGGACTGAACGAGGTATCCAGGCGCTAGATAAACGAAGGTGGTAAAGACGGTTGATTTAGCTCTTTTAGAAGTCGTAAGAGTAACTCAGGTCAGGTCTGCCTCTGAAGGACTGGCTGAACCTATGGACAGCTCACAGTCCCATCCGAGAGCCCGTCAGGGTGGGTTACAGCCACTCTTGTCAGGCCAGTGACCGAACGGCGGGAGAGCAGGGCATACTCGGTCAAATGTCAGAATCACTTCTAAAAGTTGGACAGGGCTGAGAGGCAGAGAGAGTCCTGACACGTGGCCTGACTCTCGGCCATTCCCGTTCACCTTTCAGAGGAGATCTCGACACATCTCTTCTGCTGCTCTATCGGCTTTTCATAGCGTGAAATGCAATTCGTTATGGCATGACAAGAGAAACCAGTAAATGGCTGTATTAAGTTCACGTAAGTTGATACAGAAAAAGCATTTTGGGGCAGTCTTTCCAGACTGCTTGAGTAAAGCGTACATGCAGAAGCTGCATTCAAGTAACTGACAACTGTCCTCTTCAGGCTTCCGTTTCCTTCTGCAGAATTTCCTGAAGTTCAAATGGAAACTCTCTCTTTCATGCTAATGACAACTGCTAATTAACAATATCTTACTTCTCATCTTCAAGCCCGGTGGCGGGCACTCTACTTGAGCCATTCGGGTGTTCTGGGCTTTGGCGAGCCATGGGCTACAATTGCAAGTCTCACTTTCCCATTGGTGCAACTTTCAAGCCTACAAGGGACCAATAATAAGTGACATGCGCTACATTTATTTATTTATTTGTGTGTTTTGTAAAGCGCACAGCTGCCCCAACGGGGCGTCCCGGCGCTGGTAAAACTTGGAGACAGTGAGGGTAGGAAAAAGAGGATAACCTTATGAGGAAAAAAGGTGGGTCTTTAGTGACCTTCGGAATGCCACTTCAGTTTGACATGCGCGTAGAGTAATCGGAAGCTTGTTCCAGCACTGAGTGGCACAGACCTCGAAGGTTTTCCCTCCAGTACGAGAACGTTTGAATCTTGGGGTTTCCAGGAGAAGAAGGGAGTTAGAACGTAATGTCCTGGCCTTGACGTACGGCTTCAGAGTGCTTTTCAAGTGGGCTGAGCCATTACCCTTGGAAGCACGAAAGGCCAGCGTCATGGCCTTGAATACACATCTCTTGGCTATCGGTAGCCAATGTAGTTTTCGGAGGAGGGGAGAGATGTGTTGTCTGGCTGGGATTCTCTCGACCAGCCGGGCGGCAGCATTTTGGACAGTCTGTAATTTGTGGCAAAGGCCTGCTGTGATACCAAGATATAGTGCGTTGGCGTAATCAAGGTGAGATGTTATAAGTGCATGTACCACAGTCTTACGGCAGCCTGCCGGCAGATAGTTGATAAGCCGGTTAATCGTCTTGATCTTTGCGAAACAGGATGCTGCTACTGTTTGGACCTGAGCGTTAAAACTAAGCTGATTGTCCCAGCGCACTCCCAAGTTTCTCACCGAGTCTTTGGGCGTGGGGGCTTGGCTCAGGTCAGCTGGCCACCACAGATTGGAATCCAAAGGGGATGGTGAGTTAAAAAACAGGATCTCTGTCTTTCCAGCATTGAGTCGGAGGGAATTAGAGTCCATCCAACTAGAGATGTCTCTGAGATAGGATTTCAGCGGATCAAAGGCAAAAGCGGAGGGAGTCTCAAAGGTAAAAAGTAACTGAATATCATCAGCATAGGAGGTGGATTTAATCCCAGTTCGCGCAATCAATTTAGCTAGGGGGGTAAAATAGACATTAAACAAAAGCGGGCTCAGGGATGAGCCCTGGGGGACTCCCCATTTGAGTGGTCTAGCTGAGGAGGTGTAAGGAGAGGTATATACCTGCTGTGTGCGGTCACATAGGTAAGAAGCGAGCCACTTAAGAACCGTTCCGCCAATGCCTAGGTCTCCCAGTCTTCTCAGCAGGATCTTATGAGAGACGGTGTCAAATGCCGCTGAAAGATCTAGCAGCACTAACACCGCCCTCGACCCCCGGTCCAGCGACCATCTCACCGAGTCAGCCATTTCAACAAGGGCTGACTCCGTGCTGTGGCCCGACCGAAAGCCGTGCTGAGAGTCATGTAGGAGACCATTGGTTTCGATGTAATTCGCCAGCTGGGAATGTACCAGTTTTTCTAGGATCTTAGCTGGGGCAGGCAGAAGAGAGATCGGCCTGTAGTTACTGGGGTTGTCAGGGTCCAAATTTGGTTTTTTCAAAATGAGAATTAGGGAGGCATGTTTCCATTTGGCGGGAAAGCAGCCCATTCTTAGGGATTCGTTCCAGATATGGTTCAAGTAGGGATTGAGCAGGGGGGCCAATTTCTTGTATTGTTTGGCTGGCCAAGGGTCATTGGGCGAGCCAGACTTACATTTGAGTAGTTCTGCCATAGAGTCGGCTTCGGAGATGACTGAAAAGTCAATCAGCGAGGGGGACTGGGGCATGTGAGAAGTGGATTCCTCTTTCGGGTCTTCACTGGTGGAAATTGGGAAAGTGGAATAGATGGTCTCTATTGTTTCCTCAAAGAATTGTGAAAGTTTATCGCACAAAGACTGGGAGGCAGGCTGAATCCGAGTCAGCGCGTTGGGGTCCGTAAAGGACCTAACTATGCTGAAGATCTCCCTGGCACCGTTATTAGCGTGTTTAATTCTGGAAGCCAGGTAGTCCCTTTTGTGCTCCACGATCATTCTGCGGTATTCTTTGAGGGCTGTCTTATAGATGGTTTTACCATCCAGGGAATAGTTCTGCCTCCATAAGCGTTCGAAAGATTTGCACGCGGCCTTTTTCTGACGAAGCTCGTTGGAGTACCATGGTGCAGAAGGTGTAGCCCTGTAGGTTTTAATAGATTTAAGTGGAGCCAGAGCCTCTAGGGCTTGACTAATCCAGGCATCTAGATGGTCAATACCAGAGTCTGGATCAGACGACGGGATAGGTTGGGAATTTTTTAAGTATTCCTGGAGCGTTTCAGAGGTGATACGACTCCAGTTTCTACCTGATGCTTTAGGGGGGATAGAGGGTCCAGTGGAACAAAAAATATCTATCTCAAAAGGGATGAGGAAATGATCCGACCAAACGACCGGGATGGGGGAGGCTGCCCGAATACTTGGAAGGTTGGAACAGATCATGTCTAGTGTATGTCCCGCTTTGTGCGTGGGTAAGGCTATTATTTGCACTAGATTACAGGCCGCCAGCGTAGAGATAAAATTTTGGCTGTGCAAGCAGGAATCCTCATTTGCGTGGAGATTGAAGTCCCCTAGAGCAGTGAAATTGGCATAGCGAGTGCTAAGCTGGATGATATAGTCTGCCAAGGCCGGCAGATGGGAGGTATTAGAATGGGGAGGGCGGTAGACAAGTATTCCCGAGCTGGAAGTGGACGGAGAGATTTGGACACTGAAAGGAAGGCCTTCTATACAATCGAGAGGGTCATATAGAGGGAAGGTAGCCGTCCATTTGGATTTATGGATTAATGCGACGCCACCTCCCTGTTTACCATTAGGTCTATTGGCACAGACAATGCAGTAACCCTCCGGAAGGGCGAGGGTGATGGTGGGATTCGTAGTGTCATTCAGCCAAGTTTCTGTTAAAAAAAGCAGATCCCAATTGTTGTCTCGAAGGGACTGCCAGATGTCGATGGCATGTTTACTCAATGATCTGCAGTTAATCAGCGCAGCTCTGAGAGTGAAAGAAGGGCAGGCTCCACGAGTAGGGGTGGAAATCAGAGCGCGAGCTGTACTGTATGTCTCATCGAGGGGAGGAAGGGAAAAGTGGCAGACTTTACAAACAAAGGCAGGGCTCCGAGCGTCAGGGATGGACCAGCGGCAGGTCAGACAAGGGGGAGGTCTCAGGGACATCAACTCAGTCCGAGTGTATGTTATGGTGATATCACTGGTGGATCGGGCAGGGGGAGCGGCCCCGGCCGCGTCGTGATCGCGGACGAGCGCAGACGAGCTTGCCTTAAGCGCGCCTTTGGCGCGCAATCGGCGCGCCCGCTGCGCTCGTCCGCTGCGCTTCCGGCACATACACATGTTTAAAGGGCAAGGGGGGGTACATTTGAGGCCTCTCTAACCTGCAGAGGTGGCTGGTGTAAGTTGCCACCACATGGGAAACATCCTGTCTTAGCTAAGATTACTGCTGAGAACCTCCATGACCCAGATGCTCCTCTCCTAGCAGAACAGCCTGGTACAATCAATGCAGCCTTTGTCTGAAAACCCTTCAGATCCCTGTGTGTATACTAGACCCTGCCTAGCAAGGACTGGTCACGTGCACTCCCTCCATTGCATCCCTTTCTAGGCGGATCTGCAACCTTCATTATCTCATACCTCGGAGAAGTTACCAGTTTAATTATCTCTAGGGTATGTGAAAATTGCAAATGGAGTTTTGTTTCCTTTGTCAAAATCTTCCTATGGTTTTCAAGTCTTCCTTTTTTGGCCACAGTCTCTGTTGTCAGATGTACAGGGATTAATAGGGATGCATGAGATGTAAGTGTGTAGGAAATGAGAAGGATTGGACACATTCTTTGAACATTGAACCTTATGATGCAGGAAGTGAAGATCTGCTTTTGGAGCATCCTTATTGGACTGTTTTATGCATTTTCCATATTTTGTATTTCTTACCGAGCATTCATCAGGCTGGGTGGGCGTTTGCAGCTGGATGCAACAAGCACTGAATGATACTATCTACAGCAGTCAAATTTGGGTGCGTTGGCAGATACAGACTCTTGATGATTTTTAGGTTCCTTTCGAAGAGATTAACTTTAACCATCCACAACTTTAACGAATAGTGAGGCAAGGATGTTAGAAGGTACAGCCAGACCTGGGACCAAAATTAAATACAGGGCCCTCTGGATTTTTCTTCAGTTTTGGCAGGATGTGATGAGCAGCATTTGTTTCTAAGTATTAAAAAATTTACTTTGGGTAGAGTGAAAACATGGCATCTGCTGCCATCTAGTAATCTGGCCACACAAGCTGTCTCATTATCTTTTATTTTACATTTTAAATATATTTTTAATTAAAGCTTTAGTACCATGTCTCAAATTAACCTCTTACAGTAAGTCACTGGTGGAGAACATAGATCAAAGTATATTAACCAATATACAATTGACAGTCGGTTAACACAAAACCTTGAGCAGTGTCATTATTATAGTTATATATCCCGCTATTCAATCAATCAATCAATCATGGCATTTGTAAAGCGCACTACATACCCGCGAGGGTCTCAAGGCGCTAGGGGGGGGGGAAGCTGCTACTGTTCGAAGAGCCAGGTCTTGAGAAGTCTTCTGAAGGTCAGAAGGTCTTCGGTCTTCCGTAGGCGGGGAGGGTGTTCCATGTTATGGCGGCGCGGTGGGAGAATGATCTGCCGCCAGCGGTCACTCTTCAGATGCGGGGGCGGAGGCGAGGGCGCGGTCTGCAGAGCAGAGCTGGCGGGTGGGGGTGTAGAGGTTGAGTTGGCTGTTGAGGTACGTTGGTCCGGTGTTGTGGAGTGCCTTGTGTGCGTGGGTGAGGAGTTTGAAGGTTATCCTCTTGTTGACAGGGAGCCAGTGCAGGTCTATCAGGTGGGGTGTGATGTGGCTGTGGCGAGGGATGTCGAGGATCAGGCGTGCGGAGGCGTTCTGGATGCATAGAAGCCGTTTCAGGAGTTTGGCCGGGGCTCCTGCGTAGAGTGCGTTTCCGTAGTCAAGTCTACTGCTGACGAGGGCCTGGGTGACCGTCCTTCTTGTTTCGGTGGGGATCCACTTGAAGATTCTGTGAAGCATGCGGTGGGTGTTGAAGCAGGAGGAGGAGACGGCGTTGACCTGCTTCGTCATGGAGAGGGTAGAGTCGAGGATGACCCCTAGGTTGTGTGCGTGGTCGGTGGGTGTTGGGGGTGTTCCTAGTGCAGTCGGCTACCAGTGGCCGTTCCAGGCTGAGGGGGTGGATCCGAGGATGAGGACCTCAATCTTGTCCGAGTTCAGCTTCAGTCGGCTGTTCCTCATCCAGTCGGCGACGGCCTTCATTCCTTCGTGAAGCTTGGTTTTGACGGTGTGGGGGTCATTGGTGAGGGAGAGGATCAGCGGGGTGTCATCGGCGTAGAAGAAGATGTTGAGGTCCTGCCGTCGTGCGATGTGGGCTGAGGGATGAGCCTTGGGGTACGCCGCAGATGATCTCGGTGGCTTCGGAGCGGAAGAGGGGGAGGCGGACGCTCTGTTTTCTGCCGGAGAGGAAGGAGGAGGTCCAGTCCAGGGCCTTCTCTTGGATTCCGGCATCGTAGAGGCGTGTTCGTAGTGTGCGGTGGCAGACCATGTTGAAGGCAGCTGACAGGTCCAGGAGGATGAGGGCTGGGGTTTCTCCGTTGTCTAGCAGGGTCCTGATGTCATCAGTGGCGGCGATGAGGGCAGTTTCGGTGCTGTGGTTGCTGCGGAACCTGGACTGGGACGGGTCCAGGATGCTCTTCTTCTCGAGGAAGCTGGTCAGTTGTTTGTTGACGGCCTTTTCGATGATCTTTGCCGGGAACGAGAGCAGGGAGATGGGTCGGAAGTTCTTGAGGTCCTTGGGGTCCGCCTTGGGTTTCTTGAGTAAGGCGTTGATCTCTGCGTGCTCCCAGCTCTCCGGGAAGGTCTCTGTCTCGAAGGAGATGTTGATGGTTTTCCAGAGATGGGGTGCAATGGCTTTGTTGAAGATGTGGTGTGGGCAGGGGTCTTCCGGGGATCCGGAGTGGACGGTGTTCATGATCTTGATGGTGTCGTCGTCGTTGATGTTGGTCCAGGCGATCAGGCGGTTGGTGCGGGTGGTGGTCGAGGGAGCGGGGGTCTAAGTGGCTGCCGGGGTGGTGACGACGTTGAAGCTGTCATGGATGTCTGTGATCTTGCGATGGAAGAAGGTGGCCAGCGAGTCGCACAGGTCTTGTGAAGGTGGGATGTCGTTGGTGTTGGAGCTGGGGCTGGAGAGTTCCTTCACGATGTTGAAGAGCTCTTTGCTGTTGTGTGCGTTGTTGTCTAGGCGGTCTTTGAAGGAGGTCCTTCTGGCGGATCTGATGAGGTGGTGGTGTCTGCGGGTGGCGTTCTTGTGGGCTGTGTAGCTTTCCGGTGTACGTTCGCGGATCCAGTTTTTTTCGAGTTTTCGGCAGGTTCGCTTGGAGGCCTGGAGGTCTTCGGTGAACCAGCTGGCTTTCTTGCTAGTGTGGGTGTTGGAGGGCTTCTTGAGCGGGGCAAGGGTGTTGGCGCAGTCGTTGATCCACTGTCTGAGGTTGCGAGCGGCGGTGTCGGGGTCGGTCTGATCTGCAAGTGGGCTCCGGGCGAGGGTGGTGGAAAGCTGGTCTTCGGTGACTTTGCTCCAGCAGGGGCGCGGCATCTGTTGGGTGCGGTGGTGCGTGGTGGGTTTCCAGAAGGTGAAGTGGATGCAGCAGTGATCGGTCCAGTGGAGGTCGGTGGTGTGGTTGAAGGAGACGTGGGAGCTTGCGGAGAAGATCGGGTCAAGCGTGTGGCCGGTGGAGTGGGTGGGAGTAGTGACGAGTTGTCTGAGTCCGAGGTTGACGAGATTGTCGACCAGGGTGGAGGAGTTGGTGTCATTGTTGCTCTCGAGGTGGAAGTTCAGGTCCCCGAGGAGGATGTAGTCCGTGGAGGCGAGGGCGTGTGTGCTGATGAGGTCGGTGATGGAGTCGCTGAACTGTGCTCGTGGTCCGAGAGGTCTGTAGATGAGGGTTCCTCTGAGGGTGGTGTTGGGATCGGTGTGGTTCTGGAAATGCAGGTGTTCGGCGGTGCTGAGGGTGTCGTCGGTGTTGGTTGAGACTTTGAGAGTGTTCCTGTAGACGATGGCGATTCCTCCTCCTACTCCATTGGTGCGGTCGCTGCGGGTGATCTGTTAGCCTTCCGGGATGGCTATGGCGATGTCGGGTGCCGAGGAGGGGTACAGCCAGGTCTCCGCCAGGAAGGTGACGTCTGGGGTGTTGGAGTCCAGTAGGTCCCAGAGTTCCACGGCGTGTTTGCGTGCGGAGCGGGTGTTGAGAAGGATGCATCTGAGGTGGTTGGGTTCTTTGGTAGGTGGGTTGGCGGGCCGGATGCTGGTGAAGCTGCAGTGCCGGCAGGAGAAGGGTCCTTGGGTGCGCTTCGGGGCGGCCAGGCAGCAGGTGTGTGATCGTCCGGCATTGAGTGCGTGGAGGGTGCGGGAGTCGTAGCAGAGGCGGGTGTCGTGATATTCGCTGGGGCCAGGGGTCCTGGCGCTGGGTACGGTCCAGGCACGGACGGGCGCAGACGGGCTTGCCTTAGGCGCGCGCGCCATATATGGGGAGGTGAGAGGGAGGAGCAGATAGGAGGATGGGCAGTCAGGGGGCGGGGCCACAGGGGACACAGCGGCAGGAACAGGAGCGGTGAACGGCAAGGAAGGCAAGGGCACAGAATCACGGGGGTCACAGAAGGAAAAACGGGCACAGAATCACGGGGGTCACAGAAGCAAAATGGGCACAGAAGGAAAACGGGCACAGAATCACGGGGGCACAGAAGGAAAAGCGGGCACAGATCACGAGGGTCACAGAAGGAAAAACGGGCACAGATCACGGGGGTCACAGAAGGAAAAACGGGCACAGAATCACGGGGGTCACAGAAGGAAAAATGGGCACAGAATCACGGGGGGCACAGAAGGAAAATGGGCACAGAATCACGGGGGTCACAGAAGGAAAACGGGCACAGAATCATGGGGGTCACAGAAGGAAAAACGGGCACAGAATCACGGGGGTGACGATGGGAACAGAAGGAAAGAAGGGTACAACAGAAAATACAGGCACAGGGGGAAGACAAACAACAGCAGTCACAGACAGCAAAAAAGAAAACGATAAGGGTAGTACAATGAACAATAGAACAGACCTAAGGCGTACCACTGGCCACCAGGGATGAGGCGCAGGTGGTAGCCTGCGGGTGGAGGAGGGCCTCAACTTTCCTCAGCAGCTGGGGCAGGGACAGGACGCACAGGCGTTGCTGTGCAGAGGGGGAGCGACCTACCTAACATATTGAGGTCTATGCCCATTATTAACGGCCCTGAACCCTAGCGGTAAGGGACTATAACAAGGGAAAGGGCCTTTAACAACTAATATAGCTTGAAACAGAAGGGCTAGAAGGCTATTAGAACATTCCACCAACTGAGGCTAGAATCTTCTAAGTTAAAAAGGGAGAAATAGAAAGTCAAACATTGGAATTTCGGCACCAAAGGCCTATAATGCTTATACCAGCCATTATAAGCTCTGAGACACTTCATAGTCTTCAATAGTGCTCCCAACATGTCAGTATTCTAATAATAAAGATAGCAAGCTTGCTTGCAATTAAACATGTATAAATAATGTTGCTGAATGAGAATGGGGCCCTTAAAAGTGCGGGGCCTGGGGCAAAATGCCTCCCCGTTTGCACCCTTGTGACTGCCCTGCAGACACAGGAAAAATCATACAAATGTTGCATCTATGTTCTGAGCTAATTATTTCAGATAACTTAGGCAAGTGCCCGATTGATCGAAAGTATGCAGTCACTCAGTGTAAGATCTCCAGTAATTGATACATGGAGTTTCTGCCTGCACCCATGACAAAGAGTTCATCTCTCCCTTCACAATGAGCAGCTTGCCCAAAGTTGGTTGCTTTAAACTTAAATAAATATGCTAAAGTCATAATTTCCTCTCTAGTTATGGTGCTCAGATGAGTCTAGTGAAGAAAGCCCCTCTTGTACATGACGACTGCATTTCGAGGTAGCAGTTTAGATGGTTGTATCAAACATTTGCTTCATGGTAATCAATGTTTTGCCTTTGCGAGTCATCTGAAAAGGAAAGCTCTCTATAGGTGGATTATTGTTGGAGATCTCTGAAAGCGCAGCTTTTCAAGCTGTACCCCCAGCGCAGGGATTCCCTTTTTGTTGTAAGAGACACAGCCAAGCAGAAAGAACCTCTCATTTTAATATGTAGTACAGAGCTGAAATGATTTTAATTTTGGCAAATTTTCTCACCGGTGTCAGATGCAAACAAATAGAAATTCTATTGATGGTAACTGGCTGAGAAATCCTTATCCTTTTAGGATCAGCAAAGATAAAAAGTACGTAAAACGGGACTGTCCCTGGAATGGAGAGCAGTCGGGGGTGGGCAGTACTTGTATTAGGCTACCCAGAGCAGGGATAGGTTTGCTTGTAATGGCCACGCTGGTGTAGCGGTCTCATTGATTGTGACTGACACAGCGAAGATGAGAATTATTGATTGTAGTGGTGTTGGCAGACAGAGATCCTATTGCTCACCACTGCTAATCCAATTAAAATGCTTGTGCTCCTAGGGTGTTGTTGGACTTGCATTGACTGGATGCCAATCTGTGCTTTCAAGATGGCCATAAAATGTTTAAATCTTTTTGCTTCTGCTTTTCGGCCTCTTTCTGGGGCTTTGTTTTGTTGTGTTGCTATGGCCTGTGTGGCTACTTACCAGTTTACACTATATTAGGTACTTTGGTGCTTTATGTCAGCCTTTTTGGAATTTTTGGTAGAGCGGATCAGGGATAATTATTTGTTACAAGTCAGAGGTTCTATTTTATATTGCCATTCGCTTTGCTATGGTCAGTAGAGTTGGGCACGTCCCGACCTAAATGTATTAATTGCTGGCTGCTTTTGGTTGACCGCTAATCTGCAGCATGGAACTGCGGATTCAAAATGCTTACTCGCCAAAGGGTGAGTGCCAGAGCCAGGTCATAAGCAATTGAAGAAGCCTAAAATTGGTTGATAGGCTGACTCTCCCCATTTCAAGGCAAGTCACTCAGAACGTGGGGTGTTGTGAGTATATATGCTGCCTGAGGTGAGGCCCTCCTGGAGCTCCTGCAAACAGAAATCCAGTAAATCGTGTCTCCATCTACTCCGGTCTATCATTCCATACCCTTTAAATGCGAGATTTATCCTCCGACACCCTTCAGTACTGCCTGAATCCCTTTTATGCCTCCTTTCCACTGCAAACACATTATATGTGGTCTTCAATTCACAATGGGGTAAATAATATTGCTATTGTTGCTTGACTTTAGGACTTCCAGTCTTTATTGGTGCAGCTGCCTTCTCCATTCCAATGTGATCCGAGTATCTCCCGCCACGCCATTTGCCATTTCTGCATTCACCTCAGATTATTAGTGTCCTCCAGTTTTGTGGCTAGACGGAAAGTAACTCAATTTTCTGCAGCATGAGTTTAGTATTCCGTAGGCCCAGCACCACCATATATCTATCCAACCTCATCTTGTTCGTAGGTTGACTCTAGAATTGAACAAGAGTTGTCTTTGTCCTGTATTGCCTCTCCTCTTGTCTATGTGCCTCAGCTCGTGTAGTGTCTCTCACTGGGTTCCTTTCACTTGGGGTGGCTCATTACTTCTCTCATTAATTCAATATTTTAGCCGATAAAAAAATGTGCTGTCTAGAGGATGGTTGTGTCTTTGATCTTTTGGACCCTTTTAGATGGACAATTTATCATCCGGCTATGCTCCGTTCTAAAGTGCAGCCGACATATCACCGCTCTACAATCACTTCTCGTGACAGGAGTTGCAAATTTCGCTGTTGCTTTGTAGCTAAGATCAGTGTGGAGGCGATATCACCCTTTTCCATCGCAGTCTTTCTGACTATCGGCTGTGGTGCCTGAAAAAGAAACCAAACTTTTGTTCCCCATTGCCTACTAAGCCTCGAGGGTGACTTTCAGAGCTTGAGGGTCTGTTTTCCAGGCTTTAGATGCTGGATAGTGGTTTCAGTGGTCAGAGTCCTGGAAGGCATGTCTGCCATATTGGTCTCCTGACTATGCCCCACACTTACCTGCATTTAAACATAAACGCTTTATGTACTGCGAGTGATGCAAACAGTTATTCAACCTTGCAAGTCATCAAAAATCTGCATATCATGTGTGTAGAGCTGAAATTGCAGAGGATTGATTGGCTGCAATTAACCATGCAAGGGAACGGTAGGACGAGAGGCCAGAGCCCTGGGGGCAATACAGGAAAGACTGCGAGGGGCAGACAAAGTTACAAAGTGCCTCAGCTAAACATATTCAGTAAAGCTTGTTACAATCTAACCAATCCAATGGTTTACTGTTATTGGGGAAAATAGGAAAATACAAAACGGGTTTTAAAAATCCTAAACACCTATAAATGTATAACATTTAAACAAAACGAAGCTGAAGTACCCATAAAAATATCCTTGATGTGCCTTTTAAAATCAGATTTTTCTGCTGAAAGTGTTATTTCTTTGACTCCTTCTCAGTGGCCTTCAGGGTGACCATGTTGTATTCGCTGAACAGCACCTTGATTTCGTCATGCACACATTATTTCATCTTGTTAGGAATCTTCTTGTCGCCCCTGCTAACTTTGCACTGTTTTTTTTTTCCATTCATTTTTTTCCACAGGAGCAACTAAATGGCGGACTCTAAGCGGGTATCCATGTTCTTGCAAAAGCCTTCCAAGAGTGCGCGGGATGCTACTGACCAGGTGACGGTGGAGGAGATGGCAGAGGAGCATGCGCTGAATATCCTTAGGCATCCATATCCGCAGACTGTGGAGGGTAAGCTACAGTACTCAAGTGTACCCCACGGAATGGGGGCGGTTTAATTTAGATTCCACCAATGCACTGTAAATGCTTGTCACACGCTGACCAACAAATGCAAACACAATCTGCCTGTAGGCCTCAAACACAACCATCTGTCCTTCCTGTGGGAGGCCTAGGCTATTGAATGATACATTGCATGCTTTACCCCTTATTATTGGTTGCGCTTGTCCTATTTCACCATAGTCCTGCCCACCCCTAACCTAATCTATCCATTTCTATGGTCAAGAGTCCAGTGACATCTGGGGTCAATTCTGAGTGTGCCACAAGACACCAATGGGTAATTATGGTTGGTACCGCACAGTCATGTTTATGACCATATCAGCCATTGCCTTCCAGCAATGTATATCCACCCTTCCCTCTCATTCCACACTCATCCAACAGACATCGGCTCAACAGATTCTCCTCCCACTCAACTTTGGGGGCTAAAAACCAGGGGCATTCTGAGCTTACCCATTAGAAAATGAGTTCAGAGAATTCTTAAATGGTTTTGTGTACAGCTGTCAGTCTTTTTGAGAGTTAGATCAGTAACCATGTTGAATATATTCAATAAATTTGCCTTACAAAGTACACCATTCACTCAATAGCCCTTTCAGGTTCTAAATAATAAATCTTTCAAGGAAATAGTTGGGTGAACCGAGTATGATTCGATCACTTTATTTTCAAAATGAGTGTAAAGTACACCGGCTAAAAAATGCATCTGTTGGAGGAGGAGCCAAGATGGCCGACGGGACGGACGCTTGAGCTCCCGGCTCCGTAGACCGTCTGGCTTCCTTTGTTAATCCTGATCAATTCTCCTGACCTGCGCCGCCCTACCGCCGCGGATTACCGGCACTGAAGTGACTGGCGTTCTCCTGACACCTTTGTCGGCGGGTTTGGCAGCGGACTCGGTGTTTACCGCGACCTTCGGTGTTCCCACTGGTCCCTGCGTAGATGGCCGCCGCTGGACGCCGAGGGATGTGGATGGGGTGCTGAGCTGGAAAACTGCGAGCGGCCGCGGGGGTGAAAACGCTGGCTGTGCGATTGGAGTCAGACCCTTACGTCCGGGTCGGACTCCCCCGCGCGCTGGCAGTGGTGTGGACGACGTTGGAGCCCCCTAATACTAGCTCTCCTCCGCCACCCTGAAGAAAAGCGAGCGGACTCCATTTTGAAGCGTCTCCCTGCGGCGAACGGCCGGTCCTCACGGTAACCGTGGGACGCTCTCGCCCGGTGCAGTTCCCGAGTGGAGCACAAAGCCTTTTCCGGTCTCTACATCCTCGGATCTCCGGTATACATAGTCATTTTTGTCCCGCCACTAATTGCCCGCAGTGGAGATGACAATGGCGCCTGCTCTTCTTGCTGAGACGCTGGCTGACCCTGGACTCGCAGTGTCGGCGCGCCCATGTGCCCCGGAGCTGATTGCCGCATCGGAGGAGCGGCGGGATAGTGCGGACCGATGCTTGGCACGGAGAGACCCGACCTGTGGGGATGTATTGGCCGCCCTCGTGGCGTTAGAGGTGGCAATGCAGAGTACTTGCCGGGCGCTGACCCGGAGAATCGATGAGGCACTGTTTGCAACGGGACGTTCCCGGCTGGAGGATCCCCCACCGCCCATGTTTTCTCCTGGAGGTGAAACAATGTTGCAGAGCGGAGGGACGGTGGCGCGGAGTCCTCCTGGCTACAATGTAACGCGTCAATCCATCGACGCGGAAACAGTTGCTGGGACACCCTTCATTTTGAACGCTGTGACTCTACCTACGAACTACCTGTTGAGACCTAGCCTTTCACTTCCCTTGCCAGATGTTACCCTGACTGCACCTATCGCCGGAGCTACTGTGGCATGTTACTGCTGCGTTTGGGACCCTGCGTTACGATACGTCTTCATTGTCCCCTTTCCTCGAGGGCGGCCATCTTGTCTCTTTGTCCTGGCTGAAGGTGACTCGCAGCAATGGACGGGCCTGAATCACATTTGCCGGTCCGGACAGGGGTGATGGCATGCTCGTTGTCGCTTTGGTTGGATTGGCAGACGGGGACCTCGACTGATACACGTTTTGCAATATTGGCTGAGTAGTTTTTAAGGACCTGTTTTTGTTACATGTCGCTGTGATTTCGCCTCCTGTTTCCTTCTTCTGCCGGGGGGAGGACTTGTGCAGTGCTGAAGTGCTGGGTGTTATCGATTCGGGACCATTGGGTTTACGTGGGTCTTTTGGTACTGTGCTGTACATGGCGCAGGATGTATGGGCGGCGCGGGGGTCCGGGAGTTCGGCAGTGGGGTGGGCTCCTCCCCGCTTTTCCTTTCCCTGGGAGTAGTAGGGTAGTGCACTCTTCTTTTTCTCCCTGGGTTCAACCGTGATTTTATGTTTTTTTTTTCCTTTCTTCATTTCTTACTTCTACATTTCGGGTTTCTATGGGGCGACAGACACGTAGCTCGGGGGGGGTAGGCCATAGCCTCGCCATGCGTGTAGGGTGGGGGGTTTTCTTCGATACGTTTTTTGTTTCTATGGCCCTTCTTTTCTTCTCTTTCTTCCGTCCTTTTCTTACGTCTTTTTCTAGGGTCAGTGGGGGGGACTGGTGTTAGGAGGGTAGCGGCGGGGAGGCACACTTCGCTGCATATCTATATCCTGGTATTTAGTTTCGTGCCGCCATTTTAGATGTGTTCACTGTTAGTTGACTCTCCTGGTGGCTGTTACCCATTTATCACATGATCGTTTTGTTCTGTACACTGATCCGTTCTAGCTCTGTATCTCCTTACATTTAAAAATTTTTAAAATTAACCTTACTGTCTCCTGCCACCCGGTGCATGTGGATTTTTGTAACATAGGTTGTATGCTTTTATGTGCTGCCGGGCCACCGGGTGGACGTATATTTTGCTATCAAGGTTCAGAAGTGTCGAGGCCGACCGGATGGTTGTAGGCCCGTATTTGTCTTGTACACAGAGATAAATAAAGGTTTTTAAAAAAAAAAAAAAAAAAAAAAAAAAAAGAAAATGTATTCTGAACTGGCTTTACTAAAGGCTGATGATATGGAAAAGCATGGCAAAAAATGGGGAGATAAACTTGGTACAAAACAGGAGGCTTTTGGGAGATCTTTAGAATTGGGGCAAACTGCCCTTTGCTTAGCAGGATTACAAGCTCAACATTATAAAACTATTTTTTCACTATATTATACGCCAGCAAAAATCACCCAATGGGGTGGGCAGGAGAGAACTACGTGCCCCAGATGTGAGAGCTACGATGCAGATTTGATTCACATGATGTCAACCTGTCCCAAGCTGCTGTGTTTAAAAGGAGAAATTGAGAATTTCTTTAAAACTTAATATTCATCTCACTTCAGTAGTAATTCTGTTGGGAATTAGGGAGGAAGATGAAGCACTAAAGACCTCAGAATATTTCATATTTCTTTCTATGGCGGTGCTTCGAATCTGTATCTGCACGGCGTGGCTAGACCTTAATCCACCAACTTTTCAGCAATGGATTGCCAGGCTTCTTTCGATTTATAACCTCGAAAGAGGAATTTATGATCGGAAGGGGAAGAGGGGGAAGATATTAGGGGAGCGTATATGGGGTCCAGTTCAGAGATGGAAGAAAGAGTTAGAAGGAAGAACCGTTTGTGATAATTAAGATACATATACATATATATATGAAATGCTCTGTGAGATATAGTACTCTCCCAAAGAAAAGGAATGTATTTAGTCTTTTTTTTCTGCGGTGTATCTCCAAACCTATGCTGTATTGTGACTCTACCCTTTATTTTCCTTTTTTCTTGATTTGGATGGTCTGTACCCAATGTACCCAATTTAAAAGGAATTGTATGATTAATTGCTGTGCTTTTTTTATAAAAAATTAAAATATAATTAAAAAAAAGAAAAAAAAAAAAAATGCATCTGTTGTTCACCATGGCACATACTTAATGTGAGGAGACAGAGGCACTGCATGGCATGCTAATATTACCGGCCTTCTCTGACTCAACACACAACCATTTCAGAAAAATGCTTTAAAAAATGTGCTAAATCTCATTCGAGGCGGTAAACTAGCTCAACAAGACATTCTAAAGTCACATGAGATACAAGTAAGTTTGATCTGAGGTTACAGGCTGGTATTACGAAATGCATCCGATTGCAGTTCGCTAGACCTTTTCACATGTTCATTTTTGAAAATGTGAAATTTAATTGAATAATAAAAATCCATATGCTAATCCAGTTTAACAGCTCGACGTTTTGCCGGATGTAGCTTGTTTTTCTCCTTTACAAAAACTGCATAAATAGGGAGAGAGAGGGAAGTCTATTGGCTCATCCAATTGCAATTGGACCACAGAGCCGGGCCAGGGTTAGACCATTGGCCGGAGTCAGACTAAAGTCCACCTATAGTAAGTATTACCAGTTTAGGTTTGGCGCGGATGAGCAGGCAAGGCGTGCTCTTGAACGGTGAAATATTGGTGTGAATATTGTTTTTAGCTCATGTTAATCACTAGTGAATCGCAGTATTTTTTAATAATATTTCTTGATTCCACAATAAAACATACTCCAGTATTGGAGGCGTGGCCAGCAAGATGGTTAACAGGTTGCTCCAAAGCGGAGCTCTGGCAACCACCAATTCATCCTTAAAGATTAGGAGTGAGATATCACAAGCAAAAGCAGGTAAATTTCATGGCCATATCCAAGGAACGGAATGGATATCGAAATGGGGACGGGGTCTCTTGGTACCAGAGTCCTGGCCTAGAAGTAGCATCAGAGCAGGTAAGGACCTTTCTCATCTCTCTGTTGTGGAGGTTTTCTGTACAAGGAATGTCGGTCCTGGCCGCAGACTGCAGTTGGAGCCTGCCACAAAAGAGATGAGGAGGCATTGCCTGGAGACCAGCTGTGAAGACTGAGAAGGCTCACAAGGATTCTGGGATTGGTAGAGTCATGGAGGTAAGTTGTCCCTGTACATTGAAGTTCTGATATTAGGAGGCCCCCTGGAAGATAGGGCCAAATGCTGTGGCTGCTGCTCGAAGGAGAAATAAGACCATGACAGGCCTGCGATGGCGGGGCAGGCGCCCAGATAAATATTCAAATATTCAGGCTAGAAGAAGCACAGGATGGAGGACAGGGCTACAGTGGGGTGGGAGGTCAGAAAACGGGCCAAACAGGGGATACATTTGGCTCTATTCCCCATACCTCATTTCCTCTGATGCTGTGTGGATATCTGGGTGCTGGGTGCTGGGCCCCCAAACCCTTGAAAGGGAACATCTTCCCAGGTCCTAAATTGGAAAAGAATGAACCACACTTGCCCTGGGAGACAGTGAAGAAGCAGCCCTGAGGCATTTCTGGCACAGGGTCCTGTAAACAATGCAAAAGGGTGTAAGTTCCTTAAGAGCACCACAACGTACCAGGAGTTATCTAGGTGTCTGAAAAATGTCCTTGGATCAGCATGGCCACTTGGTGAGTTGTGGCCGCTGATTGCCCGCCCAGTGATCTCAGGTTATTGGGGGTTGCACAGGACCATGAATGCATCCACTGCAATTGTCTCCCATTGGCACACCAAGACAGATCCAGCCTTCTGATAATCTAGGAGGGTCTGCTTCGGACCCACCAGGCTATGGGGCTGCCAGCCATAGCATATAGACTAATAGAAGCATGAAAACTAGTGAAAAATAGGTCACAATACTTAGAAGAGCCCTAGCTGTGCGCTACAACTGTAGGAAAGTGCCCTTTTTCTATTGTCACCCCCTACGTTTTGCTCCAAATGCTGATGGTTATGACTCTGAAAGAGTCAGCTCCCCAGACCCGAGTGCTTGTACTCTCTCTCTAAAACTGTCATATATAAATTGGCATCCCCAATTAATATGGACTTTGCCCCCTATAAGTCCCTAGCATATGGTACCAGTGGCACACAGGGCATGGGTAATAAAGGGGCCCCATAAAATCAGCTGATGTGCGAGATGCCCACAATTTCACGCAAGGGGCCCGTGAAATTTAAAGAAAATTTCTTCTTCTGTGTTGTTTTAGACAGAGGCTGTCTGTTGGTTCTGCATATTCTCTGCTGTAATGTAAAGACAGCAGAACCTCTTGCTGCCTGCCTGCCTGCCCGGAGACGTCTCTCTAAGCAATGCCACAATGTACCTGTTTAACATGGTTCTCCCATGGGACGCCCTACCCTTGGCCAGAACCTTCGGAATCTTCACCAGCCATGAGGGGAACGGCTTAGTGGCAGCGACAGCGGATCTGGTTTTCTTGTCGCGTTCCAGGGCACACACCGCCGTGAGGGGAACGGCCTACACTTCCCAGCATTCTTGGCGGCCGCGCACGCCAGTGACGCCACGCGGCAGCGCCGGATCACCTTAAAGCCTGCCAGGGGCCCCCGCAGCGCGGGACGCGCGCGGGCAGTGCCCGGGCGCAGCCCGGGCCAAGGGCGGGCCCATCCTTGCCCGTCCCCGACCAGACCTGACTGGGCTGGGCCATTTCCCTAACATCGGTGCATGGGTCCCGGCGCATTAGTTTGATCCGAGCTACGCTGTGGTTGTGGATACGGTCGCTGGGGCCTGAAGCAGGACTTCAAAGGACTCTGTTTCCCAGATGCCCTAACGATTGCCGCTGTGACACGCCTGAGAGCGCCCTGTAGGCGCACAAAGCATTCATCAGCCTCCCGCAGCGGACTCGCTTAAACCCGCCAAAAGTTCGGGTAAGACTGGTTTGGACTCTTTTTCCTGAACTTTGCCCCGAAAGTACCCACTTTTATAATTGTTGCTTCCTGTACTGCTATCCTCTAACTGGTGAATTGTCTTACCTCTTTTTAGTTATACTTGTGCCAGCTCATATATGCGAAGTAGCACAATGATGACGAGGGGCAGCAAAAGCAAACCAACACATGGCTCAACACATGTGTCAGGCCCAATTGACCAATACATCACCAGGGCGAACGAGGCAATTAACCAAGGCATTTCACTCTTAGAACGTAGGGTGTCTCAAGAACTGGCCTTGGCGAGACGTTCTTCCATAGGCACTCTAGCACTATCTAAGTCACCCCTAAACCCAAGGGAGTCCAGGCCCCTAATCTTAGTCCAGGCCGAGACGCATGGAGTCCCAAACATTGTTGATCTTTCGGCATCTTTGGCCTCCTCGGACATACAATCTAGTGAGACCTTTGAGAGGACGCCAGCCCTCTTTAGGAGCCCAAGGCAGGCGTCCCCCACTATCAACGTATTAAGGGGCAAGAGGGAGGGTGCTATTCCCAAAACCAAGAAGAATAGGGAGGCGAAAAAATGCAAATGCAAATGCAAACTTACTAAAAAAGCACCCACTAGTCGGCCACAAAGTAAAAGCACTCTCACACAGGGAGTGACTATGGACACCCCTACCTCTTCCTTGAATCCAATCTCGCCTAGAGACCCTGCTAGTTTGGGGGAGGGATGTAAGACCTGTGAGGCTAACAACCTTCTTTTGTGTAGAATAGATGAACTTATTAAATCCTATATTCAACCCATAGAATTATCACTTCTAAACATCGAAAAATTGTTAGCATCTAGGAATATATCTCCCTTGATTGTTTCTCCCAAAGTAGGGTTGGGTGTGGAGCTGACTACACCTGGGGAGCCTACAAACGTAGCCACGAGGACGGAGCTAATACCATCTAAAAATTGGAATAAAAAACGTAAGCCACCTGCAGGTGATCGCAAGAAGGCTGTGGAGCCTGCTAAATCCCAATCCCCAATTGTTAATTTGAATTGCACACCACCCAAATCTCCTGGGGCATTGAACAACATTGATGATAACAGGGATGTGAATGGCCAGCGCATACATTTACCACCTGAAGCTGGCCCATACGTTGTAATTATGACAGGTGTCCCAGGCCTAAGGCCCAATATAGAGGAGCCTTTGGGGTCCCTAAAAAACAAGGTGCAGCACTGGCTCACTATTAATAGACCGCTCCCACCCTTTTGTGCCAGTAAGATCTTGATGGTACGCAGGGTATCCTGGCTAGGCAGCGAAAAGAAACGGATCCGGGGGGACTGTGTTATCGTAAATTTCGACAACCCATACACGGCGGATTATATTTGCCGCCGTGGCATACGGGCTAAGCATGATGGAATAGAGACGAAAAGGCTTTCCTTCTTCTACTCCTCCTCCAATTGCTGTCCTGCTTCAGGAAGGGGTGGGCCCCAAGATGCTAACTGGGTTGGTAGAAAGGTGTGGGATGGTTGGCAGGATTACGGGAGTAGGGTCACAGCTTTTACTACAGACTGGAGTGATATACCTCTGACCAACAGATTTAGTTGCCTAGACACAGTAGACTGACCATTACCATGTACAGGGCAAGCAATGGAGGTTGCAGACCATATTTTTTCCAATCTGCCTCAACCCCCAGATAGCCCTCCTAAAAGTGTCATAGACACTAACCCTATTCCTTCCACCCAGAAGCCTGCCGTTTATGAAATCCTGCAGGCTCCATTTCCATGTCTATGCCCGACTCCTATACCAGTTGTATCTATACCCCCTAATGATTGCGGTAGTTCTCCTAAAAATCACTGTTATTATTCTTTGGACACGGTAAAGATCTTAAGTTGGAACCTAGCGGGCATCCAAAGGAAACTGTGCTCACCCGAGTGGAATGTCCTAGTGGAGGCTCATACGCTCTGCCTATTTCAGGAGACATGGTCTCTAGAACCGCTTCACCGGGTTGGATATGTCACGTATTTTGTTCCAGCCAGTCTCCCCAGAAATGGTAAAGGTCGTCCATCTGGAGGTTTGCTCATATGGGTAAATGTCGCCTTGAACTGTCGAATAGACCGGAAAAAAATCAACTCCCCTGACATCTTAGGAATTTCTTTAAGAGGTCCCCATATGGGTCCTACCCTCAACTTGTATAATATTTACGCTAGAGGTACTAAATCTGGCGCAATGTCCCCGACAGTGTCTACCCTTGAATGGGAACTTAGGAATAATTCAGCTGTAGCCCAAGTCCTGGTTGCGGGAGACTTTAACTGTACTTATGAGCCTCTCACAACGGTCGATATTTCTGACCCAGGTGAGGATGATGCTAGATGGGGTATCCCATCCCCCCGATTAAAAAATGGTCACGAACAGCGATCCAGCTGAATGCTCTAACTCTAGAGTTTGGCTTAAGAGCTGCCAATGGCCGCACAAATTCTGACCCCTTGGGTGCGGTCACATTTAACAGAGATAACCACACCTCAAGGATTGACTACATTATGCTTGATTTTTCTCTTTGGGGCTTGGTTCAGGTTATGATAGTCTTGCCTACTATCGAAAGCGACCATAACTCGCTTTCCTTGTCCCTTAAGAATCCCTGGCCGAATGAAGCGATTAAACCATCTTCTAGGTCATCAGACACTATCTCTGTCTCCTCCTGTGGGAGACGTTTGAAGTGGAAGATGGTCGCAGGGGATGAAATCAAACTCAATATTATTAATACAATCCTTATTGATTCCCAAATCGAACTGGACAACATCGATTTAGCCCCTCCCCTTATAGGAAGGACTACATCCATTTTCGAGGGAACTCTTGAGACCATCGGAAATGTTTTCCTCAAAAAGAAGCTTGTGGGAAAAAAATTGGTAGCTCGTAATCCTAGGGGCAAGCAGGAGTGGTTTACACCTGCCTGCAGATATGCTAAAACTAATCTGATTTGGGCCATTAAAAGCAAAATCCAAGTAGAGATTCAGGGAGCCAGGAAAAATTACAAGGAAACCCTGGTAAATGCTAGAAAAGAGTGGGACCTAGAGTATTGGTGTACCCTAAAAGAGGCTAGCTCTGGGAAGGATCCTAGATGCTTCTGGGAAACAATCAGAACCAGAAGTAGACCGGATAGTGATATCATAACATGCAACATCACTAGCCAGGCGTGGGTAACTCACTTCTCCAAACTATATTCTAACCAAGCCAGCGACATTGCTCTAGCTCCCTCTAATGAAGAACAAGCCTGGTTGCCGGATTGCACCAATTTTGTTGTCCCACTCACGAGAGTCGATCATTCCGCCGGCAACCCATGTCCAACTATACCTTCTATTGCCTGTGGGCCAGAGTTGGTGGATCCCGTCTTTTCTATTAAAGAAGTTGAATATGCATTCAGCACCATTAGGCCTCAAAAAGCCGCTGGTCCTGATGGCATTCCTGAGGACTTGTTGCGCTCCGACATCCTGAAATGGGGAAAATTGATCCATACTCTGCTTAATGCTATTAGCAGGGGCGCACCCATTCCCGCATCATGGAAAGGTGCGGAGGTTGTGCCTGTCTTCAAGAAAGGGGCTAGGGACGATCCATCCAATTATAGACCCATAAGTTTGCTCGACATAACTCAAAAGGTGGTTGGCAAGGTGCTGTTGGTCAGATTACTCCAATGGATCGACGAAAACGACATCCTTTCCGACCTCCAGGCAGGTTTTAGAGTAGGTACTGGCACAATCGAACAAGCCTTTAGGTTGTTGCTAGTATACTGGAAGGTGGTGGTCCTGGCCAAGGGCAGTCTTTACCTCCCATTTATCGACCTGAAGACTGCCTTTGACCTAGTACCGAGAGCAACCCTTTGGAGAGTGCTCACTGATATGGGGGTACCGCATTATTTATTATTGCTAATCATAAGGATGCATGAAAACACCTTTGCGCAGATTAGATGGGACAGGGAGGGAGAAAAAACTGGTAGAATTCCGGTTGAGAGAGGGGTCCGCCAGGGCTGTGTGTTGGCTCCCACCCTGTTCTCTCTTTATGTTAATGGTGTGGTTGAGCATCTGCTGAAAGATCCTTCAGATGAACCATCCCTGGCGGGGGAACGTATCCCCACCCTCCTCTTCGCGGATGATACACTTTTACTCTCAAAATCCCCAATGGGCCTCCCAAAATTACTAAATAACTTTCAGTCTTTTTGCGCAGAACGGGGCCTTGTAATTAACACGGATAAAACAAAATACCTTGTGATGAACCCATCCAAGAAACCTGCACGTCCTCCGAGGTTGAACGCTGTACCCCTAGAGAGGGTGGATTTGTTTGATTATCTTGGTATTCGCCTTACACACAACATGCTCTGGGCCCCTCATTTATGTAAAATGTTGCTAGCACATAAAAGGGTGACAAGGGCACTCTTAAAGGAGCAGCGCTCTTGCGCAATTAGACCCATAGCCCCTGTTATGGAAATTTATACAGCAAGGGGAGTTAGCTCTGCTCTCTATGGGGCCGAGTTGTGGGGTTCATGTAACTCTAGTGAGTTGGCAAGATCAGAGAGAAAGTTCTGTAGGGCTGTTATGTCACTCCCTCAGGGTACCCCCACGACCCCATTGTTGCTTGAGTTGGGTTGCCGACCAATTGATGAGTTGGCGAAATTTCGCCCTTTACTGTTATGGGCTCGGTTGTGGCGCGTCCCGGAACTAGCCAAATACGCCAATGGCCTCTCTGAAGTTATGTCACTTCCCGGGTGGTATAAGATTAAATGGTTGAAAGATATGAAAACCCTCCTTTGCAATCTAGGTCTAAGCTCAGCATGGGAAAGCAGGTCTTCCCCACCAAAAGCTACACTCAAAATTTTATATTGGAACTGGATTGCATCCCAACAGAACTCTAACTGCATATTGGGCAGACTCACGGAGGATTGTCTGAGCTTCAAAGACCTGCCCTTCCGGGAATTATATTTAGATATTATAGAGAGACCATTTGATAGGACCCTTTATTTTAAATTTAGAACCGGGACTCTCCCACTCCATGCTTTTATATCTGGGTGGAACCTCCCTGCACAGACGACAGAATTTTGTCCCTTCTGTATATCTAGAAGCGAGACTGTAGCACATTTTCTATTTGAATGCCAAGTGTATGCACTCCCCAGAAGAAGACAATTGTGCCGTTCATTAGGCACTAGGCAGCACGTTGAGGCGTTGCGCATTTTAAGGTCTGATTCCCGGCCATTGTACGCTTGTGCCCTCTCTAAATTTTTATCTTGGGCATGGCGAATTAGAACTAATAGGCTTAAAATAACTGTTTAATCTGTTCTTATAACTTATTTATGATATTCTTCACTTCTATTGTAAAAAATGATTTTTAAGTTAAAATGAATTATTACTTTTACTGTAATGCTTTTATGATATCTTTTTATCAAAATAAAGCCTAAATGAATGAAATGGTTCTCCCTCACACCTCCTCCTTCTTACTTCATCTGTATTTGCCTCGGGAGTAGGGAGAGTCAGGAAGCTGGGTATGCCTCTGTATTTTTTTTAAAGACTGTCCAGAAGGCAAGAACTGCTTTCCACTTGTAGGGTGCTGTGCTATAATTTGAGTAAACCTATAGGCAATAAAACATTACCTGACTAGGAGAGAGAATGAGAAACCACCCTTTCTATAATACTCATGGCTGTTTTCAGTGACTGCAAGGATTTCAGTGCTTGAACTGCACACAGAATTATGCTGTAAACCTGACTGCCATGATGCAAGGTCAATCAATGAGTGTGGGGGGTAAAAAAAGCAAAATGTTCGCTAACCCTTTTGTTTGTTTTTCAACTTACTTTCCTCATGCCTTTAAAAAATGACTGTGACCTGATGTAATGTAACTGGTTCTCACATAAAGATTGTGTTACATACAAACTGCAGAAAAATGCACAAAGAGGTAAAAACAAAGCATTCACATAAAAAAGAAAATACAAATACCCATTTAGTGGCTGATGAAAGCATAAAACCTGGATAAATCACGGCTTACCGCTTAAATTGTGTGCTCTTAGGCAAATATTTTATTTCAACAAAGCTCCTTTTCCTTCTTTATCGCTTAATAAAGTACTTTCAAATATGTGAGATCAGAATACCAGTTGTACAAAACCTATTGTGTTTAATTTAATAGATTGTAATGTTCCTCTATAATAATCTGGGCCATGTACATGACAACTAGCTTTTCCTCTTAGTTCACTCATGGTTCATGTTTACAAGCAATCACTTTTAATAACTATTTCTTAGTGCAGTGCTACAACGTTAATATGCAATTTGTTAATTTAAAATAACATTTTAATATTCAGAGTGTACCATAGGGTGCCGCAAAATATGCAGAAGTTAAAGGGCCAGATGTACTTAGAATGGATTCAGTAAAAGGGGTTGCAAATTGTACACCGACTTTAACCAAATCCATTCTTTCTTTGTGAACTGACCTCTGGACTAAAAGGGCTAAAAATGAATGACTGTTCTTTTAAAATTCCTATCCGAAGCAAAGACCTTAGTGTGCCATAATCACTCTTTGCCAAGCCTAAGACCCAACGCACTACCCCAAGAGACGCTGTGCCTAGGTACTTCTTAATCCAAATTCTAACCTGAGTTCAGCCACAGAAGATGCCGAATTAACTGAGGCTAAACTTCTTAAAATGTGGCCTTCAGTTGTATTTAGAAATCTCCATTTCTCTACATCGATCAATTCCATACCATACAGCAGGGAGGCAGGGATTTTTGCACAAAACACCTCCAATAAAAGTGCAAAATGTCTTTTCCCGATAGACCTATAAAGGTAACCCAAGATTTTCCCCTGAGTGGTGGCTTTAGAGATATTTTCTATGTGGGCTTTATCGCTTAGGTTGCCACAAACTATTTTTCCTGAAAAGGTATACGATTTTACAAGTTCCAATTTCTGGCCGCCTACAGACCATAAAAAATGTCCACACTTCAGTTTCTTTCTTCCATGCATACACATCATTTTACTTTTTGATATATTAATCTTTAGGTGATGAGCTTCAGCAAAATTAAGGATCGCCTGCAGATGAATATTTTATCCCCTAGGGGTTAAATCCAAAATTATTATGTTGTCTACATAGAGTAGACACACAAATGGTTTTCCCCCAATTACAGGGGCAATGCCCTTCCTTTGGGCCAGATAATGAGGAAGATCTGAGATGTATAAAGAGAAAAGCAGGGGGGCCAATAAACATCCTTGTTTTAAACCATTTGCGGTGGGGATCGCTTGCGAAAGTCTTCCATCCCCTCCCATTAAGACTCAACACCAGGTATCCATATACTATAGAGTCTTCTGGTTATTCGAGCATTGATTCCAGCATAGAGTGCATTGCTGGCGTCCAGCAAGAGACGGAGAATGTGTTAACTTGGCTGGTCATGGTGATTTTGTCGTCAATTTCTATTCCGATGTTCTTTGTGTGGGTTGCAGGGAAGGGTGTGGGCACAAGTTCAGCAGGTCACAAGGTGGAGTCCCAGAGCAAGGTATCTTTGCTGAAGTTTAGATCTTCTGCCTTGTCTGTGTTGAGCTTGAGGCAGTTGTTTTTCATCCATCTGGTAACATCGGTCATGCAGGTGGAGAAATTGGTCAGAGTGTTTGGCATCTTGCCGAAGAGGGAGAGTATGAGCTGGGTGTCAACAGCATAGGATATGATTTTGATTCCGTGGATGATGCTGGTGAGTGGGGTCAGGTAAGCGTTGAACAGATTGTCGATGAGTTCTTTCCATAAAGAACTGCGGAGTTCTTTATGGAACTCCGCAGATGTAGTTGAGTTGAAGGTGGGCAGAGCTGACCGATGGAGTGTGGCCTGTCAGGAAGGCGCAAAAACAGCGAAGTGCAGAACCTTGGATACCAGTTTTGTGTTGCCGTTGCATAAGGATAGGATGGCTGATGGTTTTGAAGGCTGTTGGTGTTGATGAGGGTGGTCTCTATACTATGGTTTGGCCTGAATCTGGATTGAGTGGTGTCGAAAAGATGGGTGTCAGCGAGGCTGGTGGCTAGGCGTTTATTTATCATCCATTGCAATTGCCAGGTATGGTAACAGGGAGATAGGCTGGTGGTTGGCTAGCATCTTCAGGTCTTCTGAGGGTTGCTTGAGGTGGGGGAGTACTATGACGTGTTTCCAGGGGTCTGAGTAGGTGGCTTTGGGGACTGACTTGTTCAGGAACATGCGGAGAGTTGCGCTGATGCGGTCCAGTCTTTTGATGAATAATATCAGGGGTCCGAGAGTGCTCTGGAGTGTATGAACTGCATGGTTTTTGCAGTTGCTTCATTGGTGATGGTGGGCCAGGTGGTTAGGCAGTCCTCCGAGTGTTGGTAGAGTTGGACAGGTGGACTGAAACGGTGGAAGGGGCCAGCTGGGGCTCGAAGTGTTTGTAGATTCTGATGATTTTGCTGCTTAAGAATTGAAACAGCTGGGTTCAAAGGTCTTGAGAGGGGGTTATGCTGGTGGAGCATGCTGCCTCAGAGGTGAAGTATTTCACCATGGCAAAGATTTCCTTGACACTGTTGGTGCTACTTTCAATGCAGTCATTGAGCGTGGAGCATTTGGCCTGATTTGCTGATAGTAGCGTCTGAGGGCGGATTTGTAGATGCTCTTGTCGGTGTCGTTCTGACTGTAACTCCATCTGTGTTCAAGTTGCTTGCAATGGTGTTTAGCGAGCTTGAGCTCTTCTGTGTACTAACTTGCTTGTGGTCTGGTTCTAGTGGATTCTGGGATGGTGGGTTCTTTGTCAGCTTTGAGAGGAGCCAGGGTATCTGTGAAGGCAAATAATCGAGGCTTTGAAGTTGGAGAAGGATTATGGAAGATTGTTGTTGTGTCAAGCCAGCGGTGTTGAAGGTCGTGAGACCAGGATGTTTCTGAGATCTTTTTCCAGTCCTGTCGTGGAGATTTGATGATGGTGTTTCTGCGGTTGTGTGGGATGGGTATGCAGAAGTTGATGAGGGCGTGGCTGGACCAGGAAATTGGTGTAGGCTTGTCTACTGTGATGTTGCTGAAGCTGGCGAAGATGGGATCCAGTATGTGTGGGGCTTTCCACTTGCTTGATGAATTTGACGTTGAACAGATACTCAAGAGGATTGATCATGTTGGGATCGTTGTGGTCTTCTAGTTGGTATTTGGGCTCGCTGAAGAAGACGAAGGCACTGGAGTCGAGGATCAGGAGGGCGATGAAGTCTGCAGTGGTGCTGCAGAAGTAGGCGCATGGTCCAGGAGGGTGGTAGGAGGGTGCTGCTCAGGGTGTATCTGGCCATTATGAGGAGTTTGAAGGTCAAGTATTTTGTGTTAGTGCTTTCTAAAGTGGTTGAGCACTGGATAGATTCTTCGAAGATGATAGCGTTTCCGCCTCCAGGTCTGTTTGTCTGTTCCTGTGATCTTGAATCTCAAGTGGATTGCCGTGGCAATGATGGGGGCCAATGAGGGAGTCAGCCAGGTTTCAGTCAGGAAAAGCAGGTCCAGTTAGTGGTTGTGTAGAAGATCCCAAATAAGCAGTCACTGGAATATTAATACATAGAAACTAAGAGGGCTTAATGACTTTGGAAAGCTTACAGAGTTCTCTGCTACCTGATACAGCAGGCGATATCATTAGGGCTCCTGCAGGAGAAACATGGCACTCAAGGTAACATAGTTAGACTGCATAAAAAATGGAGGGGACAGATGTACACCCCAGCTTATCATCTTATGCTAGAGAGGTTTTAATATGGGTGGAAACTGTCGTTCAGTTTCTGTTATAGGAGGTGGTGGCTGACCCAGAAGGTCAATGTGTTCTGCTTTATGGTGCCCCTGAAGGTAGGTAAACATGCATGGTTAACATGAACGCCCCAAATGTAGATGGCAGGCACTTCTTTGGAACTGTAATGAGGGCAGTGAGCCCATAGATACATTTTATCATAATGTGAACTGGAGACATGATTTGCATACCTAACAGTCAAAATGGGCAGGACCACGCCTAGGGAAACTGAAATAAATTATGAATGGATGTACATTCAGGATATATGTAGACAGGAACTTCTGACAGACAAAATCTTCTCTATCCCATCACCATCTCACAGTACCTACAACAGGCTGGACCTCATACTGGTGAAGAATAGCACATGCTCCTATTTCACAGACGCAACCTACCTGCACAGATTATTATTGGATCATTCGCCTTTACTAGTTTACTACTCAAGCACATGGCAGTGGTATACAATATAATATCAGGGTTATTTCTTTTCTAAACATGATTCCACACAGACTGAGGTATTTTAGTGTTTGTCTACCAATAAATATCTCATAATGGAGCACTTTGCTATCCTGAAAGCTAATGTGTTCTATAAGGGGCCACTGGAATTATGCGATTCTGCTGACCCAGCGTGTTTCACATAAGTATGGATTGGCCAATTTTTTCTCATAATTATGGATTTACTGCACTTGGCACATAATCCATCCTGCTGCATTATTCGCAGATTTCAACAATTCTTTTTTGCTTATAGCTCATATGGATTAAAAGTTACTAAAATTGCAGCAGATGTGTTGTCACGCAGTGCAAGGCCCTTCCCAGAAGTTGACTGGTACTACCTAGGTGAAACATTTCTAAGACAGTGTTAATAAGGGTGAAAATGACAAAACAATTAACTGATACTGTCACAAAATGTAACTCATTACACAGCATTTTATGCCTTTCTTGACGCATAATGTAGTTGGCACTACCGAATAACTCCAGGGGCCCTGTTTATATACTTTGTTTATTTAAATAAATAAATTACACTGCATACTACATAGAAAAATATCACTTCAAAAAGTAATGTTTTTTCTTGGCTGCATGTAAACAAAAAACACCATCCAAGAAGTCTTGAAAGAACACTTTTAAGTGGGTAAATTGAGCAGGCATAGTAATGCCAAAAAAGTAAAGATTATATTATAAAAACATAAATAAAAAGCACCAGGCAGGCCACTCAACACTGAAAATCATCGAGTAATGTAATTGCATACTTGACTCTAACATGTCCTCATCTCCAAATGGTGCGTTGGTTTGACCTCTCCTTTTGTTTCCATTTCTCGCAGAGGAGATATCAATGGTGTTTAACACTTACAACATGACATCCAACTTTGGTGCTTCCTCTCGCAGAAAAAGAGAGAAAGGGATCAATTTGGATGGGACCATCACCACCCTTGCTGTGGATCGCCGCAAGTCAAAGGTTTGGAACTACTACACCAAGCTGGGTGATGCCTACGTGGAGTGCAATGTGTGCAAGAAGCAGCTGTCCTTTCACAATAGCACCACCACAATGCGGGAGCATCTAGTGCGGAAGCACAGCATCCGCGACACCCTTCTTTCTCAGCTGAAGGAGGAACAGGCATCGGAGCCTGAGGAAATCATGGCCAAAAGGCCACGACAGGATACACCAGAGATCCACTTGTACCACCCTGCGTCTTGCCCCGAACCAAGAACTGACATGATCACTGACCTGGTGCTGGAAATGATCTTCCGTGATCTTCATCCTCTCTCCGTAGTGGAGGACAAAGGCTTTGGCCTTCTCATAGGATACCTGGAACCCAGTTTTACCCTGCCATCCCAAGTGCAACTGTCCAGTATGTTGTGGCACAAATACAACGTAGTCAAGCAACACCTCGAACACTATCTACGAACAGCCGAATCGATTGTCCTGTCGATTGACCTTTGGGTGTCTCTGCCCCACCAACCCTACTTGACAATTACAGCAAACTTCATTGACTCTGATTGGAGATTTGCCCGATGCATTCTGCAAACTCAGCAGGTACATGAGGCAGAGTTAAAGGATAATCTGGCAGAGAAGCTTTCCTCTGTTCTGGTGGAGTTTGGCTTGGCTGCTAAATCAGTGTTCTGTGTATTGCACGACCGCTTGCCAGACATGGTGGCTAATTCGGAACAGTTACAAAAGCTTCATGGGTGGAAGAGTTTGTGCTGTTCTGCCCATCTGTTACATCACTGCATTCAAGCCGGACTCCGTGTGCAGCAGGTGCAGGAGGCTCTAGATGCAGCCAGGCATATTGTTGCCTACTTCCAACAGGACGCGAAGGCATCCTGCTCTCTGGACAGCAAACTGGAGGCCATGAATAAAATCAAACAGAAGCCGGTGATGGACATACCGTCCCGCTGGCTGACCACCATCGACATGTGTGAGAGCCTGCTGGAACTGAAATGGGCCATCATGTCCGTTCTGGAAGAGCAGACCAAAAATGCCTCAGCTGTGCAAAATCTAGCAGACCACCAGTGGAAGCTCTTGCAAGATCTCATTCCCATAATGAGAACGGTTAAGATAGCTACATCTTTTTTGCGCGAGGAACAAAACACCTCAACTTCCTCCTTAATGCCCTGTGTGCACGGCATTGTGACTGCTATTGGCCAACAATCAGAAGATTCCACTGAGGCGATCAAGACAGTTGTGAACAACATACGATCGGAGATCCAGCAAAAATGGGACATGATGAATGAACAGAAGTTGCTTGAAAGCCCTGCTGTGATAGCTGCTTTTTTGGATCCCCGTTTCAAGGAGATAAGGTTCTTGAACCCTGGTGCAAGGAACGAATTGCACACTAAAGTGAAAGAGATGTTATCACAGATCTGCAGCCCTCAGGAGCAATCCACCCCTCTGTCGTGGGGGCCTGCAGAATGCAAGTTGGAATGTAGTGATGGTGGCCACCAGTTATCCAATCACAAGGACAGTGCTGCGAGCGGGCAGTCACAGAGTATCTATGACATTCTCCTTGGGAAAGATCCAACGGAAAGCATGCCCGAGATCCACCAGCAGCTAGAGAACTACATTGTGGAGCCACTCTGTAAACGTAGCGCCAGCCCCCTTGATTGGTGGAGAAACAATGAGCACCGATTCCCTGTGGTCGCCAAGCTAGCTAGGCAGTACTTTGCCATCCCAGCCACAGCAGTGGTGCCGGTACGTGCATTTGCCCCTACTGAAAGCTCTCTTGAGCACCGACGAGCAGTCCTCTCCCAGGAACACCTGGATCAAATCTTGTTCCTCCATCAAAATTTTGACTTTTTAGAATCCATGAAAAATAACACGAGCACATGATTTCAACATAAGATGCACCACTGCGCTTTAAACCAAAATGTTAGGAATATAGGTAGAAGAGCACGTCACGATGAGCTATGCAGTAAAATATTTAACGCCACACAGCGTGTGCATGGCTTGTCTCCTGTGGAAGTGTGTCCGGAGGAAATTTGGCATGTTTTGTAGTTTATTATAACTTTCATAAAGTATCCCAAAGAAAAGAAAAACTGCATGCCTTATTGCATTTGATCTCTGTTTTAATAGTTTTACTAAAATATTCAAAACGTGTTACGTTTTTTTCCTTCTCCCTGTTCATTTCCCACGTGAGCTGAATTGTATTCCTCTGTATTTATGTCTGTCAGAAATGTTAACTGAGCAGGAGGAGTAACGTTTACTATGACTAACCCTGGATATGTGGTTCAAACTGGTTCCTAAAGACCAGTAGTAGTTGACTAACTGTAGCGTAAATATTAAAGAAAATATGTGTATGTTGTTTTCTACAGGCAGGGTGTGGTACCCCGGGACTCCATTGATTAACAAGTTACAATACCTTCATTTCCATTTATCCAGCTAACCTAGTAAATAACATAGAATCAGTGGTGTGAAAAGGATCAACATGGGGCTAAAAAGTCATGAAGGGCTGGGAATAAAGTATTCCAGTGATACTGAGAAAACAACAGAAAGAAGCAGAGTTGGGCAAGGTTACTCCATGGCTACAGGCCTCTACTGGTATAAACCCAAAGAAGGAACAGTGGCTAAACTGAATTTATTTGAGAACTAACCAACGGAGCTGCAAACATAACTACACTATACTAGGGATCTGTAGTGAGGGTCTCTGGTAACTACAGTGGCTAGTAATTCAATGTTGCAAAGTCAAGTCTTTCAGTAGTTGTGGATTCTAATCCAATTTATATCCAGATAACTCAGATAATTTATCATGAACACTCCCCAAGTGTAGTAGAGAAGATGACTTTTTAAATTAACGACAGCCTCAACACAGCAGTCAGGATAAGGATTGTCTCAAAATCTCACTCTCCTTGCGTAGTATCCCTGGCACCATACTCTGAACATTTATGACTTTCCAACAAGGCAAACCCCAGTAACCTCATCATAACCTACAAGGTCCCAGTTACATTACAGTATCATCTGCCAACTCCTTTCCAAGATAACAAGAAACAAAAATTTCAATTAAACTAAACCTAACGTGAAAAGTTCATATCTCTTTCTCTCTCAGGGTACGTACAATTGTATACCGAGGGAAGCATTGTAAATAGGAGTAATTTCACCAATCTTTGCAAGCTCCACAAGCTAATGCTCACATGTCCAATGTGACATTTTCCCAGTTTCACATCTGTTTAGGGATCCATAAAAGTGGCTTATATCTTAGACACAAAATGTGGATTACAGATCATCACCAAATCAGCCATGCTCACAGCTAATGAAGATAGCCATTTAATTTTTATCAAAATACTGTGGCATTTGTTATCGCTTATAACATATATACACCTCCATTTTATTCCAACCAACTGGCCACCTAAGCCATGTGGGGCTATCTTGGTTCCAGGCACTAGACCACACATCAAATGAAAGATTACTGACCAGTTGTTACAAGGGACTTAACATTTAAGAATTCACAATTACAGCCACTACAGGGAACTTCCTGGGAATATGTATCTTCACATTGCATGCAAATACATCGCATGCCATTACAACGCTAACCAGTACATCGCAAGTTGTTACAACAACTTGCTGTAGGGGGTGCGTTAGACTTAGGAATAGTATTGTTTACTATTACTATACCAGTTTGTGTAACAGCAGGGAAGGTGTGATTGTACATCCAACACCAGCGCGCCCCCTACAGCAAGTCGTTGTAAAGGTACCGCGTTGCGGAGCCAGCATTTTAAACGCTGTTTCCCCTTCATATAAAATGTTCTCTTCTCATTGCTCTGATCTCAAGTCCCACGTCTTCAATCTTCAAGAAATGTCTGCCAAACCCACCCTGTGAAGACCCTGACTCCTCCCCTTTCTTAGCATCAGACTTCAGCATGCAGTAGATAATCTTTTTCATATTTAAACTGCAGGTACCACATGTAATACACATTCTTCACCAATCTACCAATTATCTATGTAACCATTTTAACTGTCATCATGTAATGTGCCTCACTGATGCTATGTAAGGTTTCTTTGTTCAAAGTGCTTTATGTATAAATACATATAATACCACTAGTAGCATGTGACCTGTGCTTCACAATCTTAACATCGGGGAGATGCTTTTTGAGATTTTACTTTGCAGGTAAGCATATCATATCAAATTTGTTACATTTGGTAAAAGTTTGCAGTGAAGCGAACACATTCTTCTATACAGATTGAATATAAAACAAATATAATTCAAACAAACCAACAAATTAAAAGTTATATTAAAAAGAAATTATAAAGATATAAAACTCTTAAAAAAACATATACTTTCTCGAGCCATCTGTGACAGTTGCGGGACTATATACAAAATTAATTGTATGTCTTACATTACTTATCGTGTTCGAAGTAATCATTCTGTGTAAGAAGTGATATCTTAAAGCTAAAAGGCCGGGGCAAACAACTAATACATGTTTAAGATCTTGTTGACCTAGATCACAGTGTGTATAGCACTTGTCATAGCTACTATTAGGGAACCCCTTAACTAAATTATTATTTAAGTGCAGGCCGTCGGTTCTAAGGTTTATTAGAAATCTATATAGTTCATGGTGAGAAAGTATTCACAAATATGGTTGCATTTTCTTAAATTCAGCATGTAAGCAGAACTTTACAAAAGAGACAACTGCTGTGCAGTAGGTTAAATCATTCTTGTATTGCATACTTTTTTTGTTTTAATGAGAGGGAAAAATGTACAGAATATAATGAGAAAGAAGAACCAGATTGCAATCCTAGTCAATTAAACACAATAGAAAAAACTTTGAAAGTCTAGCACATATCTTTTGCCAACCAGAGCTCTACTCTAAACGGGTGTCATAGACAGCCTGGCTTTGATGTTAATATCTTTTGAGCCCATCCCGTAATGGCACCATGTGTATTTTTTTTCTGTTTTGCTTGAACCGAAAGGCTCCTGTTAACCCTGAGTGAGGTTCTTACGGTGCAACCATCAAAATTTTCCATAAAACCAAATTTGTAATAGAGAATCATTCTATACCTTGAAGAATCAAACGCTAAATTTTCACTTTATGTAACATGAGAGCATTCTCTAGTTGGTTTCCTCCTGTTTTTCATTCAGAAAATAAACTCTTCCAGGCAGGAAGGCCTTTTATAGACAGAGAGATTTGATGTGGAAAGTTGTATTTAAATTTCAGGGCACGGTATAATCGAGATATTTATATGACGAAACACACTCTAGGTAGGTATTGTCAAGATTTCATCTAAAGTTGCAAGCTTTCCTTACAGATTTGTTAAACAACATTACATTAGATTTTTCTTTATACATTTTCAAAAAGGAAGAGGTATGTTTTCAGCCTCTTACTTCATAGATAAATTAAATTTTTAGCTGTTTTAGTCACCTAACATTAACATTAGTTGCATACATATGTATTTATTTGTATATGTATATTTGCGTATATATATAAATATATATATATATATATAGTTATTTCTTTATATAAATATATATCTATAACAATATATACACACACACATCCGTATCTCTCTCTCTCTCTCTCTCTCTCTCTCTCTATATATATATATATATATATATATATATATATATACACATACCTATATATATATATTTATATTTAAACATGTGTATGCTTAACCACCTACATACATTAAGGTGGCTAATTACAAAGATAACTTTCCACATGAGTAAACTGACATGTAACGTTACTCTTTTTGTGTAACTTTACTTCTTTTGGCTGTTACCATTTACGAGTGTAGTTACACAAAAGTGAAAACTTAAATGTCCACACCCCCTGAAATAGGGAGGGGGGGTCAGTAAAAACATCAAATAAAACCATGAAGTTACTACTCGTAGTGACTTTACAACTATATTTTACATTCCCAATGCATGGCGGAGACGCCTCTGCAGTTGAGTCAGAGATCTCCCTATGGTAAAGTATAGGAAAATATATAAATGTTATTAAAGTTTTATAAATGTATGTTAAATGTTTATGTTAAATAATTCTTTGTATGAATTTTAAATGTGTATTGTTTTTTAAAGGGTTACTGTACTATCAACTGCATTTTAAATTATTATTTTAATAATTTTAAGTATATTACATCATTGAAAATACTTTTTACATATTTAAAAAAAATTTAACCAACCTAACTGAAGATGTTTATATTTATTTAGTATTTATTAAAAGTTGATGAAAGTTATGTATAATTTTTTATTAAAGTAACATTTTTAAATTGAGAAAGGTAATTCATTTATGCTTAAAGAAAATATATATTTATAATTTCTATATTCTTTGATATTAAAATAATTATATAGGTGTGTGTGTGCAATCGCCAGTAGGTAGTTATAGTTTGGACTATGGGCCAGATTACTAGTTTGGTGGTCTCACTGCGGCAGTGGTCCCAAGAAAAACGACGGGTCGGTAGTCTTCCGCCCGCTATGTTACTATGCATGCAGCCTGAACCGCTGACCGCACAGACGGAGTAGTTCCCGCCAGCTGCACGGCAGACTGCAATGATGGCGATGCATACTCCATCGTCATAAGGGCTGCGGATTCCCGCCGAGTCTATTACGAAAACACAGTTTTACTGGCGGTCCCCTTGCAGCAGTTTCCCAACGGTGGTAGGCCATCGATGTACGTTCACAGCAAAGCACTAGAACAGTAGCCATTGGATGGATACAAAAACAACACAGCTGATGTCCATTGGCCAAGTGGACACACCTACAAATCACACTAAAAAACAGACCCCATTCCATACCATGATCCTTTGCCTCTCCACTGCAGTACAGCAAGGCAGAGACCCGTTTTTGATGAGCTAAGGCAGCCTCATTTTTCCCATCCCTTTTAGCTCACTCCCGTCACTTTTCTTACACATTTTTTCACATCCCATGGTTTTATTGTTTTTATATTGTCACTCACTTTAATTTATAATTGTTATGCCAAAAAAATCCACGCATTTCTGAGGCTGAGTTGTAAGTCTAGGTAGATGAAATCATAAGAGTAGTCACAATTGTTTGGAGTCCAAGTCCAACACACTCCTCTCAGTAGAAAAAGGGAAATGTTGCCCAGGATAGTTGACAGAGTGAATGCTATTGGTACCACCCTGCGCAAAAAGGAGGAAATTAGGAAGAGGTGGAATGACCTGAGGGAGAAGGTGTGTTCCCTGGTCTCCAAGGAACACCTGGAGGCCCAGAAAACTGGTGGTGGACCTCCCAGCACCCCTTTACAACAGTTTACCTGGGAGGAGAAGGTCTTGGCCATCCTGCATTCTGAGGGCTTGGCAGGAATAGCTGCTGGTAGAGAGGAGTCTGGTAATTTACAACAGTCACAACACTCTAATCTCAGCGTTTGCTATTATGTTGTCTATCTCCTTTCCTAACATGCAATACCCAAAGTATTATAGGTGTTTGATTGTAAGTATTAATGTGTAATGTTGAATATAAGATCACATGTGCCAATAGCCATCACATTCCCCATGTTGCAATGGTGTCTGTTAAAGTATATTGCTATGAAAATAAAATTCAAGGACCCATGATATGCATGAATATTTAAATGTATGGTCTATGCCACCTGCATTTTGACAACAGGTATGTTACACTAACGATTTTGGAAGTGTTGGATAATACAGATTGAAATGACTACAACTACCATGAGGGTCTGTTTCTGCAACCCTAAACAAGATTAAATTGTGATTTTGCCCATTCACACTTGCCTGACAGATTACAACCGATGTTCATTTCCCATGGAGTTAACCATTATGCAAATGTTGGCAAGTAGAGTTTGAAATTACTACAACTACAATGAGGCCTTGTTTCTGTAACCCTAAACAAGATGCAATTGTGATTTTACCCATTCACACCTGTCTGATAGATTATAGCTGATGTCAAATTCTCATGGACTAAGCAATCTACATACAATGCTCTACTCGGACACAGGCTTGTCAACTAAAACTAGTGAAGGCATGCATGACACAGTACCAAGTGTGAAGCTCAAATATTTGTAAGACATGAAGGTCACTCAGCTGAGAAGAAGTGGCAGGTGAACCACTGACTCTGCATTGCTCACATGATGACTAATGATACATGGGTCCTGCAGTGCCCTCCAGCGGGGCAGGTCATGGCTGGGTCCAGGCTCAGACTCCGATCCTTCACCTGTAACCCCAACCCTGGTTTTACTTCTGGTGGCCTTCAGAGGAGGTGACTGAATCATAGATGGAAAAGCAATGCATTGATTGAGTAGTATCCGCCTGAAGAATTAACACCACAGCAATGTTGTGAGGAAAGAGATGATTCTACAGAGCTCAGAACAGGAAGCTGCTTCTTGAGGCCAGATCTACCCTGGAAGTAATGATCCTCTGAAGAAAAGAGGACCACTCAACGCAGAAGATCCTTCTATAAGCTGTTAAAGAAATAATGATTCAGAAACACATAATCAGAGTGAGGATAATCAAAGCTCTTTAATTCTAAATAAATCAATTTGGTGTTACCAAAGTACTTTAAAATGTAAGAACATTTTAAGTTTAAAGGACAGCCTTCTTGCAAGATAATTCAAAGGGTAGTAACAAACAGAGTGTGAGAGAGAAGTACCATTGCCATCTAATGCACCTTGAAGTGGATGCTTGAGTAAAAATGTATGAGTACTTGATAAGATATAGATTGATGGTTGTATGTCAGAACAAGTTACTATACAGCGACTATCTTAACAACACGGTCTTTACAATGACCACATCTTAACCACAAATTGCTTTACCATGCATTCCTTTACCACATATGTTTCTGGTAAAGGCATGCATCTTAAACAGATATCCGTGGCTAAGCTTACCACCCCCCTCCCTCTCCCCCTGAGCCCTAAATACACTCCCATGCCCCTAACAACTACCCCGATCCCTTACTATATCCTAAACACTACCCCGAACCCCCACCCCACCAAGAATTACCCCAAACCCCCACCCCCTAAAAACTATCTTCAACCCCCCTACCACCTAAAAACTACTCCTAACCCCCACCCCTAAAAACTATCCCAAACCCGCCACCACCTAAAAACTACCCCGAACCCCCCACCCCTTAAAGACTACCCCGAACATCCTCCAACCCCCTAAAAACTACCCCGAACTCCCACACCCCCTAAAAACTACTACTAACCCCCCACCCCCTAAAAACTACCCGAACCTCCACCCGCTAAAAACAAGCCCGATCACCCCACTCACAAAAAATTCCCCCGAACCCCCACCCCCTTAACACTACCCCAAACCCTTCTTACCAATCCTGTTCTCTTTCCGACACTCTTTTCTCCCCGCTCATCCTGAACACTAGACCGACTTTACCTTAACTACCCACATGCGTGGAGAAAGCAAATTCGTTGTTCAGGCAAGTCGTTGATCGGCTTGTGGGCTTCCAGGACTTGTGACTCCGGTCTCGTTGTTCCAGATGTTCCCCATAGATTTACTGGGGAATCATATGATCAAATAATTTTTTACTGAATGTCATAAGATCAGTCTCACTCTGCAGGCAAAAGAAATAGTAAAAGATGGCCGCTGAGTAGGAGCTCACGACAACAACTCCTGGGCTGGGATCACTGATTGGTGCACATCCCTGTTTCAACCCTGCCATCCAAAACCTTGACACATCTTTTGTTTTGAGGATTACACATCTCTGTTTACATCGGATTTGTCGAGGCGCCGGTGATCAGATTTCTTCACAGGAGCTGGCTCCTGCGCTGAGGTGACCGCACTGCAGCTGGCTGGCTCCGATTGCATGCCAGAGGCAGGCTGCGACAGCCCCTCTTACTGTACCAGTAGGGCAGTCGCCCCGCTGTCTCTTGCTGAAAGAGAACCTGGGCCCCGGATGCCTACCCGACCATGTGTGGGGCGTCTGCACGGACGGAGGCAGGCTGCCTCCTCCCACTACCCGATCAGCTCTCTAGAAGGAGGTGGCATGTCGGAGGATCTGTAATGGTTGTTCAGGGCCACAGGGGAAACACAGTGAGTGCTCCCTGCGGCTGATCTGCTGCCCCTCTGACACCCCGCTCCTGATGTGTCCCGGGCTTGATGGCAGGGAGCGGATGAGCGTGGGAGTCGCTCTCGACTGTTGCAGTCCAAATACCTCCGAGCCCACCTTCAGCAGCTGCCCCTCCCTCTACCCACGCTGACTGGCTGATTTCTTCAGGCCCATCGAATTTCTCCCCGCGCTGCCGAAGGGGCCCTACCGCTTAATACTGGGGCTTCTTTTCCCTCTCCAGGATTTTTGGTTTGGTGACCCCTGGCATTGCTGGAGTCTGGTGGGGGAGGGGGAATGGAGGTGGGGTTGCTTGTCGTGTCTGCTGCGTGAGCCACGGTTGCATTGCTCGCATTGCTGGGAGCTGTTGCTGGGGGGGTCCCCTGTCCTCCATTTTAGGGGCCCCTCTGAAAGGACTATGATTATCTCCTGCATCCTAACAACCCAGATGGTAAAGGGGCGGCCATCTTGGAATTATGGTTAGCTCTAACTCCTTAATATATTAGCCTCTTGTTTAATCTTGTTTGCTTGCTATATCATTCCATTGGCCCTCCGCTCCTCTTCCTCTGGTTCCACTTGAGGAAATTCTTCAAGACAACAGCTCCTCCATTGGAAGGGCAATTTAACATATGACACATTCCATGGAAACTGAATACGGAATAAGGCTCCCTTGTGCCTTCTAGAGACTTCAATTTCAATTTGGGATGCCCGTCTTTGAATGGTTTGAAGGGTTGCTAGTTCTAACGCCTACTACAACTGCCTCATGTTACCTTTTTGTAGCACTTGCTAAACTATCTCATTAGCTGCTGTAATCACTTAGTCATGGCCCCCTCTCCATGAGCCCTCACTGGGTATCATTATAAATAACCACTAACTATAAAGCATTATTTTGTTTTTTGCTATCTCTCTTCAAGCTATGGGTGTAAAACTAAAACCAGCAGGCTTTAATGCCTACCCAATTAAATACCCCCCAACCGCTCAAAAAATGCAGCAAAAAGCCTCAAACACCGACTACTCAAATCCCACTCTGAAACCCTTATCTCTGACCCATACTTTGGCTCAAGTAAGGGCAAGTTAACTAGTGACCTCATCTTCTACACAAAAAGATGTGCACAGTGGAGAACTGCCATTAATTCCCTGCTCCAAATCACTAACTCCAGGAAAACAACCCATGGGCTTAGACTATCTATATCCCGTTCGCCCTTCTGCAGGGTACACGTTACCATATCCCTCTATAATAATGGAATCATCCTAATTCAATCATCTAATGACAATCTAGCAGCACTGAGTGAGAGTTTCCCTATCACCAAAAGAGCTGTGAACAATAAGAACTCAACCCATAACCGAAGACCTCCCAGCTCGCCTGACATCATTCTTGCACCCCTGCGTATGCCCTCCCCTACACTAGCTTCATCCAGTTCTTTCTCCATCATTAACCTATGATCCTCGCCCCCCTCTCTGCCCACCCCTACCTTAGTCTCTATGATCCCTGCCTGGATTGAGTGTCTCTCTTTAATTCACCATTCCAATACACATGCACCAGATGCTGCCACTGCAGCAACCACTGATTCCCTCTCTCCAGGTCCTATTCCGCTTCCGGCGACCTCCCCTCCTCCTTCTGAATTATCTCTATCTGGTCCTCCCTGCACTCCCACATCTCCCTCCAGCACACAGATGACAAATATACCTGATAATATACCCCCTAACATGACAAACCGCACAACTCTTAGATCTCTCAATCAGCACACATTCCCCCGTAAGCCACACTCAGGCTATCCCCTCCACCACTCAAGACGATCCCACCACAGTATATTACTGGCCTTCAAACTCTCCCTTCCTCCATTACTAACTTTCCCTCCCAACCTGGCTTCCCCTCCCAACCCATGACCACCTGCCTCCAAGACTCTTTGGAATCTTGCCTTGACGAGATCTCACTTAACGTGCTACATCTCAAGAACGATATTCTAGGACTTACATCTATAGGCACTGAGGGGTTGCTCAACCAGACCTGAAAGTTTTTTTTTTTTTAAGTTTGAAAAACCTTTATTGAAAAAATTGTACGGTACATCAGTGTGATAATGAACATCAGATCATATTACACATCAGGACATTTGTATAAAACACCTTCCCGTACCAGAATAAACATTTAGTAAACTTTCCCCCCTCTCACTAATGTCGATGCAGGCTCGGATGTCTCATGTTGCAGTCCGATATCTGTCGGCACAGTCTATTGGCATCTGACGTAGTCCACCTTTTACCATGGAATATGCGCAGGTCAAAGCGATATTAAATACTCAAGGTTCCCAGGTACAGGAACTCCCCCTCCCAGTATCCCAGAACACCCACAGCGTACCACCTAAATAGTGTGCAACATACTCAAACCGCAATCTCAGTACAGCTGCCCTGGCAGTGAAAAGACCCCCCTCTCGGGGTGCCCCTCTTGTAAGGCCAAGAATCAGGAGTCAGAATCCGCCTAACGATTTGTCTCTGAAATACCCTCTCCGTCTACCTCGTCATTCCTCGCCGCCTGTGGACTCAAAATATCCTTCGGGTGCGACTTAGTGGGCAGGAGGTCGGCATACTCGTGCATGTGCTCTTGCCAGGTAGTCATCAAGTGAATCCAATCTTTAAACTTGGGAGCTCGGCCCCTCCCCCACCGACTTGCCGTTTTGCCAATAGCAATCCCATTGCTAGAACTTTTTTATATTTTGTATTAACCGCTTGAATCAGTCCCAAGAGGCCTAGTAGTGGGCATGGCTGCACCCGGGTCCCTATCATGCCCGATAAACCATCGAACGTCTGCGCCCAGAATTACGCCACCAAAGGGCAGCTCCATGCCAGGTGAAAAAAGTCCACCCACTCCCGCCTGCAGCGCACACATAGATCATTGTCTCTAAGGTGGAGTCTGTAAAGCTTGGCCAGAGAATAATACAATCGGTGCAAGAACTTAAAATGAATAAGGCGCAGTCGCAGTCTACTGATACTAGTAATGGCCACAGTCTGCGTGCAGCTAAGTTCCCACTGGTCATCTGTCAGCGGGGAGCCCAAATCTCTATCCCACTCACTCCTGGCCCGCACCGGGCGGGTGGGCACTGCCTTCTGTGTATGCTTATATAAGAGAGATATAGCGTGCTGGGGAGGTTCTTTCTGCAAAAATGCATGCAATGGAGCTAAAGTAACTGGCTCTGCAGGGAAATCTGGGGTCCCTGCCTTAATACTCTGCCGGAGTCTGGTATATAGAAACGTGTCCATAACTGTTGGTGTGTGTGTTCCAAAGAATTGCTCCTTTGAGCAGAACTGCCACGCTATATACAGGTCCCCCCATCTGGAGTATTGGAGGCCATCGAGCAGCTTGCAACATATTCCCTCACACGTTACACGTATCATAGGGTTACGCGACAAAGACATCTTGGGGGAGTATAACACAGGGTTCCCCAGCTTGCGGGCTATCCGGTGCCAGGCCAGTATAGTACAGTCCACAGTTGATGGATCACGAGCCCTCTCCCTTACTGCAGTGAACAAATAGCTGGACAGTGGGATCGGAGCCATATATCCATCTTCAACCGCCAGATGCGGCATAAAGGGCGATGGATGGAACCAATGGGTTGCAAAATGGGCCTGTGCATAATAGTAATAAAATTCAAAATACGGAACTTCAAACCCCCCTTGATGGTATGGCAGCATGAGCGTGTTAAGGTTAAGGCGTGCTTGCTTCCCGCCCCATATAAGTCTCGTGAGTTGGGTTCTGAGTGTACTAAAGAAAAAACTCCCTGGATGATATGGAATATTGACAAAGAGATATAAGAGCTTCGGCAACAACACCATCTTGATTAAGGATATCCTACCCGCCATGGACAGGGGGAGGTGCAACCATTTGGTGACATTATCAGTTATCTTATCAATGGTCGTGCCATAGTTTGTTCTCATCAACGCTTCCTTATCCCTAGTAATGCGGACGCCCAGATAAGCAGTTGCCTAGAGGGGTAAATCAATGCTTTATCATTGTGGTGCTGGCGGAGCTTCGCTGCCAATGGTTCAATTGCAAGAGCGAACAAAATGGGGGATAAAGGGCACCCCTGGCGCGTGCCCCTGGAGACAGCAAAGAGGGGAGATTTGGCTCCATTTAAAAGCACCGACGCCACAGCCGACTATAGAGCAATCGTATCCAGTTAAGGAAAGTAAAAGGCATCCCCATACTCTCCAATACACCGAGCAAGTAATCCCATTCCAGGGAGTCAAACGCCTTGGTGGCGTCAAGAAAGACCGCCACAGCCGAACAGTTAGGGTCAATGTCTTGTAACACTGCAGCAAGGGTTCGGTGGTTATGCGACGTGGCTCGATTAGGGATGAACCCTGCCTAGTCCGGGAGTACCAACCGCTGCATCAGCAGGCCCAACCGGATCACCAAAATTGTAGCTAGTATTTTAGTATCACAATTTAATAGCGATAGGGGTCGGTACGAGTTGCAAGACAGCGGGGACTTCCCGGGCCTCAAGAGCGAGGCTATTAACGCTTCACGCATGGTTCTCGGTAAGCTTCCCTCCTCTAATGCCGCATAGAATACCTCTTTCAAAATGGGGGCTAGTATCGAAGCATAGGTTTTGTAAAATTCTATGGGCAGCCCATCGGACCCCGGGGCCCGACCAGATTTCATCAGCATAATAGCCTCTGTGATTTCGTCTACCTCCAATTCCAGGTTTAAGAATTTTTGATGATTATCCCCCAACCAAGCCAGAGCAGTATCCTTGAAATATACAGGCAGGTTAAGCGGGGTGATCCTCTGGGAAGAGTACAGAGTTCTATAAAAATTGCTAAAAGTGGTCAATTGGTCAATTAGATTTCTATGTGTAGTACCTTGCGCGTCTTGAATCTCCGTTACATAGTTAGAGAATCTAGGGGGCCTAATCGCTGCTGCCAGTGCCTTCCCCGGCCGGTCTCCCTCCCCGTATTTCCTTGCCATGAGCGGTTTCCCCCGAAATTTACACTCCCTGTCTGCTATTTCGCCATATTCTGTCAGCTTGCTGCATAGGGTAGCTCTAAGTGCGTGCCCATCAGTACTGACGTGCACGTCCTGCTCCAATTTTTTAAGCTCTGCTTCCAACCTAGAGAGGTCCCTGCGCAGCATTTTGAGTACTCGAATCAGTGTCACAGCTAGCATCGTCCACCTCCAACTTCCTTATGCTAGGTGACCTAAACTTCCACTTCATGGACCCTACGGATCGGTTAGCCTCTGACCTTCGGCAAGACCTAACATCTCTAAACGTCCGATTGGTCAACAACGAACCTACCCATGAGAAGGGACACTTGTTGGATCCCATTCTCACTAATATAGCAACCATTACCACCAGACCTCCCGTAACCCTTCCATGGACCGACCATTTTATGGTCCCCATCGTATGGGAAATCTCCACCACGAACTCCCTAACCTCTAAAATCCAGGTTACCGACCCACGGTGGCGCAAACTCGCACCTGATGAATGGGCCGCCGCCCTCACAGACTCCATCCCCGAGCTTTTAAACGACCCTGCCATAGCTGACAGACAGTTTAATGAATGGATCACCTCCTCCTTAGACACACTTCTCCCAAAAACTGCGATCCTTAAACATCCTAAAAGACTATCCTCCGCTCTCTGGTACACCCCAGAGCTCAAAGCTCTGCGTCAAGAGTGCAAGAGAACGGAACGCTCCTGGAGAAGATTTAAATCGGAGATCAACAAAGACATCTATTCCACCTCTCTATCTACCTATAAAACCGCTATCCGAAAAACCAAAATCATTTTCTTTCAGGGGAGAATAGAGAAAGCTGGAAGCTCCAGTAAGGAATCCTATGCCATCCTTAAAGAGCTGTTAAAAAACCCAGAACCGGGACCGAGACACCACACTGACCCCAAAGCTGATCAGGAGAAATGCCAACAATTGGCTAATTTCTTTCATGACAAAATTCAAACAATTCTTGCCTCAATTCCCTCTGTGAATTTGTGTGAAGAAACTGCCCCCTCGTACCCTCCATCATCTATCCGTCTCTCTTCCTGGGGCCAAGTTACCACGGAAGAAGTAGGAAACACGCTCAAATCCATGAAGAGCGGATCCCCCAGGGACCCCGCCCCACTCTGGATCCTTAAGGAGGTAGCCCACATGATCACTCCCCCTTTGACCCATTTGATCAATGCCTCACTCCAACAGGGAGTTGTTCCCCCGAACTGGAAGACGGCGGTCGTAAAAGCCCTATTAAAGAAACCATCCCTCGACCCCGAAAATCTGACGAATTACCGGCCCATCTCCCTTCTCCCAGGAGTCAGTAAGATCGCTGAAAAACTAGTCAACAGGAAACTCTCGCAGTTTCTTGAGGTCAATAATAAACTAAAAAGTTCCCAGACGGGCTTTCGACCAGGACAGGGCACTGACATCGCTCTCCTGGCAGCGGTAGAAGAGGCCAGAACACTATTGGACGGAGGAGGATCAGTGGCAGTGATCCTCCTCGACCTAAGTGCGGCATTCGACACCGTCAACCACCAACTCCTTATTAGAAGACTTAAAAGAGTTGGTGTGGAAGGCTCGGCATTATCCTGGCTCTCATCCTTTTTAGCTCAACGGACCTACCAGATCTGGGAGAAGAACGCCTGCTCCTCCGAAATGCCCCTCCTATGTGGTGTGCCTCAGGGCTCCTCCCTGAGCCCCACATTATTTAATATCTATATGTCCACATTGGAGGAGGTCATCACCCCATTCGGAGTGAGCGTCGTCAGCTATGCTGACGACACACAATTAGTGGTGTCTTTGTCTCACCCCAGACAACAATCAGCAGACCTATTCAACTGCCTTACGCAGGTCCATTGCTGGATGAATAAGTCAGCTCTAAAATTAAACGGGACTAAAACCGAAGTTCTGCTCCTCGGCCCGAAAGGCCTCTCACTCTCCCCTAACATCTGGCCTGCCTGCCTGGGCCCTCCCCCCGACCCAAAAGAAGAGGTTAAAAGTCTGGGGGTGTGGATCGACACTGACCTCTCATTCACAGTACAGGCAAAGAAAGTAGCCGGGACCTGTTTCGGCCTCTTAAAATCCCTGAGGAAAGTCCTGCCCCTCTTACCCTTCAACTCACAAAAATTGCTAATTCAAGGCCTTATACTATCAAGGCTTGACTACAGCAACGTGATTTATCTGGGCGCTCCTGAAGCGACCCTCAACAAGCTTCAGAGAATCCAGAATACCGCAGCCCGGATTATCACAAATACCCCTGCCAGAACTTCCGCTAAACCTGCCCTAAAACTCCTCCATTGGCTTCCCATAAGGGAGCGAGTCAAATTCAAGGCTCTATGCCTAGCCCACAAAACTCTGCAAAAACAAGGACCCCCAGTCCTTAGTAAACTCATCACTCCCTATAAAGCCACAAGATCCCTCCGGTCTGACACAGAAAATTTCATCACTACCCCCAGATTCAAGAAAGCCCGAGCCGGAGGAAGACGCTTCTCAGTTCAAACCGCACGTCTTTGGAACTCGCTCCCCCGCGACTTGCGACTCGAACCACAATACCTTCGCTTCAGGAAGCAGCTAAAAACTCATCTTTTTCCCAAATGACTCACGCCTTCCCTTACACTGAGTCTTTGTCCCCTCCCCCCCTCACCTCTGTTTTGCCCCTGGCCCACCGAACTGGAGAGTTAGGGTTTTCGCTAGCGCTGGGATACCTCAGGGTGACTACGCGCTCTACAAAAATAAATAATAATAATAATAATAATAATAATACTCCCCCCCCCCCCCCCGGACAAGCACCATCCACGAACCGTCACTTTAAACGCTTCCCAGACGGTAGTTATACTGGACACAGATTTGATGTTGCGTTCAAAGAAGTCTCGGATATCTTGCTCCAATTCCGTTTTAAACACCATGTCGTGCAAGTGTGCCGGGTTAAGATGCCAACTATTGTATGGGGAGTGCTGCAAAGGGTCATAAAGCTCTGCCACCACTGGGGAATGGTCCGAATACGTTTGGGTCAGGTGGGTTGCAATCACGCAGCTAGTGCGTCATGCCAACAGATATGAGCACGTAATCTAGTCTGGCCCAGGATGAGTGGACCGCTGAGTAGTGTGTACCCTCCTGCAGCGCAGGATGTATGTGCCTCCAAGAGTCGAGTAGATGATTATCGATTACTATATCTCGCAGTGTTCTATTAGTGAGTGTGGAGTACGCAGGCGCAACCCTAGATCTATCCAGCCGCGGTTGCAATACCGTATTAAAATCCCCCCCATATGACATAGATGGTGCCTATCTCTTGGATTCTACTCCACAGTCGAATAAGAACTTGAGGGTCATCAGTGTTGGGTCCATAATAATTAGCAAATGTCACATCATAGGAATGGAGCCTTCCCCAGGTAAGACAAAACCTACCGCCAGGATCCGCCTCCATCCCACCAGGTAAAAACGGCATCCCCCTTTTGAATAAAATAGCGACCCCACGAGAGTAATTGGAGTAGCATGCAAAGCAGCGGTGTGAAGCCCACCCCGAGGCGAACAAAGCTTCAGTACCAGAGCTGAGGTGCATTTCCTGTAACATGGCCACGGTGATATGGTGTCTGTCTAAATACACAAGTATCTGTCGCTTCTTCCTGGGGTTGTTCAGGCCTCGCACATTCCATGATGCTTTCTTAAACCCATTCATATCACGTCCAGTGTTTGTTGTTGTGATTGCTATAAAAAGCTATGCTCAACCCTGCATTGAGAACTACTGTAAGTTGTACAAACCATACACCGGCAACCGTGCACCCCCCACCCGCCACCCACACCGGCTTCCCCAACATGCTGGGCATATTAACCCTCCCCGTCCCACCAACCATCCGTAGTATCCCACACTTGCTTTCCCTCGTTTCCATATAAATGGGGGTATGCCCTCATGGGGGAACGCCAGGGGCTCACGACCCACCCTCTCCCTCCTTACTTTCACCCACTCACTGCTTCGCTTGGAAGCGAGCAGCTGCCGTGGGACAGAGGGGAGATGTCAAGCAGGACAGTTTGCCACTTGCATAAGATATAATAATCCATCACTAATTGCGAACCATTCAGCAGAAACAAGATAGTGCGAAGAGCCACAGGAGAATCAATGCCATTACAGGTCTTAGTCGGGGTCCGACAGTGGAGAGTGAGATCTGAAGCGACTCCGTGCCTCCGACGTCTTGGATGCCGCCCGCCAATGCTGTTTAAGGTAGTCTTCAGCCTGCTGTGGATTCTGGAATGAGTGCTGCTTACTCTGATGCGCTATCCGCAACCTCACCGGGTATAGCATAGCATAAGGGATTCCTTGTGTCTTGACTGCAGAGAACTTACGTCTGGCTTCCTGAACCGATGGTGTGAAATCTGGATAGAATTCCAAGGTAGTGTTCTCGTATTGAACTTGTTTCTTTTCAAGAGCCAGGCGCAGGACCACATCACTGTCCCGATAGTTCAAAAACCGGGCTATCACCGGTCGTAGCGGCGCTCCCGGGGGCGGGCGAGCTCCTAGTGATCTGTGCGCTCTTTCCACCGTAAGGTGTGTTTAAAAGGAGTCCCTCCCAAATAGGTCCGCAACCAACCTTTCAATGAAGTCTTCCATGCGACCCACATTGGTGGATTCTGCCAGGCCAAGGATGCTGACATTATTTCTTCGGGAGCGAGCCTCCAAATCCTTGTTTTTGTCGGCTTTTATCTTGAGCAGCTGGTCCATTTGTGATAATTTCCTCCTACTCGTGGCAGCGCCATCCTCTAGATCCGAATCCCTAGTCTCAGCTTCCTTTAGGCGCTGCTCATGCTGGTCCAGTTTGTTGACCACAGCCTCCATGCGCATGTTCATTGTATCAATTTTAGTGCCTATAGTCGTGAGGCTTTGCTTCATACCCAGCAGAAGGGCCTTCCAGTCATTATACGGCGACTCCGAGGCATCCGAGTCTGCATGGTACTGCGATGACGATTTGGATGCCCTACGCGTTTCAAACGGGAGTTTAGTGTGCTTGGCGTCCATGCGCCCCATCTTGCAACGCTGTAATCAGTGCAGTGGCCCCAAGCAGAACTTCCAGCGATGTCACTTACGTCAGCGACCTGCGCAAGTCAGAGATGACAACTGCCCCTCTTAGAGCAATGTGACCAATGCCATCTAATCTGTGCCTAAACACCGGCCTCCCGGCGACAAGCTGTATTAATATCTGGCCCGCCGGCCTCGCGGACAGCCTTGGTAGCAATAAAGCAATGCCCACCTAGTATACTGACAAAAGGCCGCTCCCAAGTTCCAGTGATGCCATAACCAAGCTGGGGCACCTAATGTCCAAAGGTGCTGCCAGGAGGCCCAGTGCTCCACGAGGGTCCCAGGGGGGTATGCAATGCCGCAGTTCCCCACTCCTGTCAACTATGTTTATACGTCCTCCCCCAGAAGCGCAGATCCACCGCAGCACATACGGCACAAAATGGTCGCCAGGTACAGGCTATCCTTCAACCATAGTAGCAGGAAGATAATCAGCACCGATTGGGGGCTGCAGGCTCAGTACACCACAGGCAGCCGACCGGGGATCCCACACTGCTCACCTCTACTCCGGCCAGTCCTCCGTGGAAAGCGTCTCCACTTCAGGCCGTGGCGGGTCAGGCAGGTAAAACGGAGGCTGCCCCTGTCAGTGCGCACGCATGCAGCACAACGGCGGCACTGACCTCAGGCTCTGCACATCAGGGCGATCTCATGAGGCCAGCAAGTGTGCTCAACGAACCCTCCCGGGCCGCCACGAGCTGTATCGCACCCGCTGCAATGAATGCGTGCCGCGGGACTGCCTCTCCACAGCAGTGCGTGTCTCCGGTCCCGGGGCTCCGGTTCGCAACTCCACTCGTAGCATCAGGTGTCGGGAGTCAGCGCCAGTGTCCTCGCGCGTCTCCGTACCCGCCTCCGCCTCACAGCTTCGATAGCCGACAAGCAAGGCAGGAGGCGCCAGCCGCCAGCGCGCCTCTGTCTGAGCAGTTACGTTCTCGCCATAGCGGCCTCGAGCTCCGCACGGACACGGGGAACGCCGCCCACAGCAGCAGCAGCAGAGTTTCAGGCAACTTCCCCAGGCAAGGCACATACATTTAGTATCACCAGCTTCAGCATCATGTCAGCAGGCTTGCGGCGACTTCAAATATACATTTCCCGGCTTCAGGATGTGCTTAAAGTAAACTTTCCTGCTCGACTAGGCGAGAGCCTCACAGGCGTGTGGCCATCTTGGTCCTGCGCCACCTAGCTCCCCCCAAAGACCTGAAAGTTTTCAGAGGAATCAAGCTGACTCCCAATCCATTTGGCTCCTTAACCACAACCTTCACACTTTAATAGGAAATCCACTCCTTTCCCCTCTCGACCCAGGAGATCGACTGACTGCCTTTGAGACAGCGACACTCATGCGCTCCCCCTACACTCCCAATAAAGAAACAACAAGGTCTGTCCGGGAGGAATCCTTTCCATCGAAAGTAATCCCTACAGAGAACCGAGTCACAACTCTAGAAGGGTTAACAATGCCAATCTCAAGCATATCAACCTCTAATCGTTCTGTCACAGTCCACTCCAATACTCACCTGAAATGCATGCTCATTAATTACTGAGCAGCTGTTAGTCATGCGTCTCACATTTATGAACTCTCCAGCATACATTAGCTCGACCTCGTAATCCTGACAGAAACTTGGTTAAATGACTCATCCGCCCCTATTCTAGATCTACTAGTCTCCCCTAGTCACAACATCATTAGATTGGACAGAACTCACAGACCTGGAGGGGGAGCTGCCTGCATTTATCGTAATAGCCTAGTTGTGACTCAGGCAACTACTGATGCCCTTCCTGCTAGAGAATACCTTTGCATCAATATCGTCAGCAATGATAGACTCTTATGCAAATTTCACCTGATCTACCACCCTCCTGGAGACAACCTAGCTTTCATCAAACTAGTCATGGAAGTAATCTCAACCAACGCTGATAAACAAGCTAACCAGATCTTCCTTGGAGACTTAATTTTTCACTGGAATGATCTGAAGGCTCTGGTAGTAAACACCTTAAAAGCCTTTATATCAGACCTTAAATTGACCCAAATTCGTGATAGACCTACTCACAATAAAGGAAAGACCCTAGACTTAATCGTTACAAAATGGGGCAACAGTACACTGGAGTCTATTTTGCCTTGTGATTGGACAGACCACTACCATATCACCTTCCTCATCAATGCAGGTCTGATCACAAAAATGCTAGAGTAAAAAAAAAAGCATTAGAAAAGATATCTACAGAATGTAAACCATAATGACTTATCTGCCCTCATTAACAATTACCTGACTCCCCAGGTGGACATGGTGGATGTGCACACCTTACAGAGCATTACAATGCCTCAATCTTGAACATCCTTGACTCGATCGCTCCCCTACAACTAAAAATCATATCCACCAAAGTCTCTAAACTATGGTTCAATGAAAACCTTAATACTGAAAGACGCAATGTGAGACTAGCAGAAAGAGCCTGGAGATCCTCACCATCCATGGAGCACCTGAAAAGCTTAAGATCCATGAGAAACACTTACAACAAAAGAATTAGTAGCTCAAAAGCTAACTTCTTTAGAACTCAACTGAACCAAGCTAGAAATCGCCCCAAATTTTTTTTGAAATTGTCAAGCAACAATCCAACAACCAACTCAACCTTCCCCGTATTGGGTCCAACAAGCTCCCAAATTGCAAAGACTTTGCCTCCTTCTTGGAAAAAAACAGACTTTATTGAAAAACTACAGACAATGAGGTAGTTGTACCAACTAACTTACTCACCAGTCCTGATCGCTCACAGTCTGCTGTTCCTGTCGGTTACACTGGGCATTCCCCCAAAAACAATGCCTTCTGGCACACATTCACTTCCCTCAAGGAAAGCGACATTCACTACTTGCTTACAGCACTAAAACCCACCAATCACTTCATCGACCCTCATCCCTTTATGGACCAAGAATGTAAAAGCCTCACTCCTTCAAGGCACTATCCCTGACTGTCTGAAAGTAGGGCAGGTAACCCCCATCCTAAATATACCAACAGCAGATTGCTCAGACCTAAACAATTTCCACTCAATCTCCAACATTTCCACTCTAGCGAAGCTTATTGAGCAATGTGTACGATCCAACTCTGCAACCACATAAATCATTACCAACTCCTAGACCAATACCAGTCTAGTTTTAGCCAAGGTCACAGCACAGAAACAGCACTCCCACACATGGTGGATGACGTATTATCAATGTTGGATCAGAATGAAGCATGTCCTCTTATCTTCCTTGACCTATCGTCAGCATTCACTACTGTGAAGCACGACAATCTTCTACACCTATTTGAAAGAAGGATGGGGTTATAAGGAGCTGTCCTTCAATGGTTTACTTCATTCTTCCATAACAGAACCCAGAGAGTCATGGTCAACCGTTCTCTGTCCAAGCCCTTTGTGGTCACCCTGGGAGTCCCACAGGGATCTGTCCTCTCTCCCATTCTCTTCTCATTCATTCATGGAACGTTTAGCAGACTCCTTGTCATCCTCCAACATTTATTATCACATGTATGCTGATGATACACAATTGTACCTGAAAATCTCTTACCGTGATGATCTTATGACCCTCAACACTATTCTTCGAAATACTCAGAATTGGCTTGCTCTCACCCATCTCAAACTCATCACTCCACCTAAACACAATCTCAAGATCGACCTTTGGCTGAAGGATCTAACTGCCCTCAATTGCACACCTCACTTTATAGATTCTGCAAGATCTCTGGGAATTATACTAGACAAACATCTGCATATGCATCGCCACATCAGTAACGCCACCAAATGAGTGAACTACCAAATGAGCATCCTGAGGAAATTAAAACCCTTCCTCCCACAGGACGACCCTAAATCTCGGGTCCAAGCACGTCATCCCCACGTTTGATTATGGAAGTGCTACGCTTAGTTTTCTGCCCAGATACAGGATGGGCCCTTTATGAGCCACTCTTAACGATGTGGCCAGACTCGTCACTGGAACAAAAAGAAACAAACATCTCCCTTGTTCTATCCCTAAACTGGCTCTCTTATGAATCATGAATTCAACAGAAAATCGCTTGCATGACTCATAAAGCCCTTCATTTCAATACTCCCAGATATTTGGCACAAAAGGTGGAATTATATGGCGGATGTATATCATCGCGAAGTACCAACACCCTGCTACTGAAATCACAGATTTTCCACAACAACAAAAAACATGCAGCAGAGCCTTTTCAGGTATCACACCAAAAAATGTGAATTCTTTGCCAAAGGAAATCCATCTGAATCCATCTACTGCCTCCTTCAAAATAGAAGTGACAACATTGCTGATGAACAAATGGTTTGCCTTAAATCCAAATCATGCCCTGTATTGATGGGTTTTACCTGGTATATTCTCATTTATTGATCATGACTACTATCCTACTGATCTCCCAGGGAGGTCCCGTACCTCAATTTGTTATTCTTCTATGATCTTACTTATAAAGTATCTGCATTTTATTACTGTGTTTTTACTAGTTTTTCACTCCTCCCCCCAGTAAAGTGTTCCGATATCCCACGGGTCATGTTTGCGCTACATAAAACTTTATAAATAAATAAATACAAACAAGTGGTGTGAAGGCCTATATTTTACACAACTAGGCCTTTAAATGGCATAAACTCTCCACTCTGTTGGCTTCAGGGATCGTTAGAGCTCATGTTTATTGCTTGATCCAAAATGCAGCATCTCAGGACATCTAAAAATCTCCTTAATTCTACAACATGTTTTTAATGTCTCCAAATGTCTTGTTAACAAGTTCAATACCACTGAAATATATCACAATAGTAATCTTTACCTATGTTGTTTTCCAAGGTTTCTACACACTGTGGGGCATATGTGCAACAGAATGGCGGAGTGCGGTGTTCCGCCATAATTGCTTCCGCCATAATTGCTAACGCCCTGCTCTGACACTCTTAAAACGCAGGGCTGCGCCGTATTTACAATAATACAGCACACCCGTGTTTCCTTTAGCACTGGTGCTAGATTTAGCAGCCTAGAGCCAACACAGGCACCCTTGCACCATAGTGCAAGGGTGCCTGCATTGCCAGGAATGATTGTTTATGTGCAGGAAGGTGTCCCTTCCTACACATGAACAACCACTAATCGTGATTTGTAACTTCTATATGTGCTGCATTCTGCAGCACACATAGAAGTTGTAACTCATCATTATTTAATGATTGTTTATGTGCAGGAAGGGACACCTTTCTGCACATGAACAATCACTACTGGCGATTTGCTGTTTCTATGCATGCTGCTTAATGTAGCACTCATAGAAACAGGAAAAACAAGGAGAAATTACTCATTCTCATATCTCCTTGTTGCGCCAGGTTAAGACCAGGTTTTCCCTGGTCTTTTTTTTGGCACTGCCCCATATTTACGCGACCCTTGTAAATAGGGGGCAGCATAAAAAAGCAATGGGTGTTGAGGCGGAATGCCCACTGCAACACCCATTGCCCGTACTTTTCATGCTAAATGCTGTGTGAATAGGGGCATTATTTACAAGGCAGCATTAAACCTTGTAAATAAGGCAAAGGACTTAACACCACCAGAATGTTTTTAAAAATGATATTCTGGCAGTCTCAAGTCCTTGTAAATATGCCCCTATCACCAAACATTTGGATGTAGTTACCAAACTTCCACCAAGAACAATGTTCTCTATTTCACAACAAGTTGATCTGGCACAGCACCTGGGCAAAGCTTGGCCAGCGAAGAGACTCCTACTCCACCCCAGATGAAGCCCTCAGTGATGACAATACTCCTGGAGATGTAGAAGTGGATGACGGTGCTGGTACATCTGGTCAGCCTGGGTAGACGGCAACAGTGAGTCTCACTGTGCCTGCACCAACAACTCAGCCACCCTGTCTCTCCAACCTGCGTACCCAGCACCATTACTACCATCATGTGCCCCCCTAGTCCTGGATCCTGAGGTTATAATCACCAACGCAAATAGAGATGATCCAGGACCCAGTGGGAGAGGGCACCCTGCGTCAAGGGCACAGGATCGTGGGGGTTGGAGTCATGGGAGGTTTTTTTTTGGGCCCACTAGTGAGGCCACTGGGGTCACTCACACCCAGACCACCATCGATCAAGTCCTGAGAGTCTATCACGAGTCCAAAGACGTGATGGACCAGGTATTGACAGATATCCAAGAGATGAAGCAGCTGCAGGGGGACATACACCAGGAGCTGTCCACCCGCAACACCAACATGGGCTCCATTATTGGGGTGCTACAGGACATCAAGAGAACCATGTGCAAGGCTTTTCCACCACCATTTACCCTTTCCTGTGGTCCACCTACATCCAGCCCATCTACATCTGCGGCAGCCACAGAAAGGGAGGCCCTGCCTGAGGAAGACACACCTGCAAACACCCATGTCCCTGCAGTAGCAGATACCCTACAACATGTTCACAAGCGGGGATGTCCGTGCAAACATCCAGGAGGTGCGGATGGCAAGAAATCCACCACCACCAACAAGAAACTTCGACCTTAGTTTCCTCCAGTATATATAACCGATTCACTCTGTTGACTATTTCTTGACACATCGACCTTTCTGATGGGAGTAGTATTTTGGACTTTGGAGTTCAAACAATTTGACATCTAGAACTATGGGTTTATTCACCATGACTGACTACTTCATTGTTTTGTTTCTGTTTGGTCACAATGTATCACTTCACCTTTACCACTTCAATAAATACACAAGTCAGAAACTAATTGCCTGCTGTAGTATAGCTTACATCTAGCAATGTATATATGTATTCCAATCTGAACTTTATCACGGGGAAAAAACTTGTGTAACCATAAATATGTTGCATTTACATAATGTGTATCTTAGGATCACCATGTTAGACCAACATACAAGTGTATTGTCTTATAACATCTTTATTCCGTTGTCCCAACAATAGGCTGGCATTATGTCAGAAACAGCAATTGATACATGACTCAAATATTGTGTGTCAGTGATCATATTTTCAGGTGCAGGCCTTCAAAACGCACAAGGAGGGGATACATCAGAGAGTTTCCTTTTGAGTAGGCAAAACAACATTGGTCTATGTCATTAGCAGCAGCCATGTCGCCTACCTCACCAATGGAATCACACATCACTAACACCAATAAACAGACACATGGCAGTACAACATTTTCTGATCACAGAATCATTCCAATCCAGCGTAGACACATCTGGTAGAATGTCACAAACAAATGTCAGTGGTGTGCCACATGCACTTTGGCCTGCAATGAGGAGACACATCAACAGATACATACAATTTATACACAATCGTAATTTAGCCAATGTGAAGGGGGACTTGCACGATTTGGACACACATCAACATTTTGTTGGACCACATGATGACACACATATTGCATTAGGACCACCACATGACAAGGAACAAGTCCAATGGATTACTCACAACTTCCATTCTATTGGTGTGCAAGATGTCTTGGTACAGGATTTGTACACCCAAAATCTAGGACAGACATTCCCAGGAACAACCCATTTCCCCTTCGTACTTCCAAACAGCATCTTATACCCACAACTCTGAAATGTCTAAATGAAGATGACATGGTGAAGGTACCTAAAACAGACAAAACAAAGAGATTATTTATGAAAACATACATACAATACAATTCGCATAGTTAACTTCTGTTGAACAAAGCAATACTAACAAAATGACCATGTGTGAAAACCTTCCTCCACAAACACCTTTCACCAGGATTTTCCAGAGGTTTACCTTCCTAATATTTTCCCTTAACATACTCCTCACATCATCATAACAAGAGTTGCTGTAACAGTCAAAGTCATGACATTTCACAACATACTTACACTCATCAGAAGAAGTTGTCAATGACATCTTGATGCAAGTTAGCTTCTTCCTCTTCACCACCATCATCATCATTTGGCATTTCAGCATCCTCACCCAGTGGCACTTCGTGGTCTCCAGCCTCTGAAATATAAGGAATGTTCTGTTGCAGGGAGATATTGTGGAGAATGCAGCAGGCCACGGTGATGTAACACATCTTCCTGGGTGAGTAGAGGAGGGCTTCCCGAGTCCTGTCCAGACATCTGAATTTGGCCTTCAGGAGCCCAAAAGCCCACTCCACTGGTCGGTGTGTTCTTCCATGGGCCTGATTGAAGCGGATTTCCCAGGTGTAGTTGGATTCCTCAGCGGTGCCAACAACCATGGACGGTTGGGATACGCTGAGTCTCCTAGATGGAAAACAGACATAAGTGCAACAATAAGTTACACACTTTCTGATCATACTCTGTGACATCACCCACACAAAGTTAGGACTGATCAAACTTACCAACAAGCCAGGCCCTCTCCGGTAGTAGTTGTGACTACAGCTGGGGGTATAGTGCTGTTCCACAGTATGAAAGAATCATGGGCTGATCCTGGGAACCGGGCCCAGAGGTTTGAGATGGACAAATAAGGTAAGCAGATAACTTGCACGCTGATAGAATGGAAGTGCTTCGTGTTACGGTAAACTTGTTGCCTGGCTTTCAGTGGTAATAAGGCAATATGGGTGCCATAAATGGCTCCAACCATAAGTGGGAGGCGATAAAATCCATAGAAGTCAACTTTCACATTGGCTAAATCCTCATGTCTGGGGAACTGGATGTATCTGTCAATGTGTCTCATCATTGCTGAAGGCACGTCTTGTAGTGCACCACTGGACATTGGTTGTAACATACCACCAGATATAGCCACAGTGTCTTGAAAGGAACATGTGACCTGAAAATGCAATACCGCCATAAGTTTCACAATTGGTGGAATACATGTGGGATTAGTGTTTTGAAGAAGGAAATCGGCCTCCACCTGACGACATAAATCCTGTATTGTTTGCCTATTCAAACAAAACTTCTTGAAGACATCCCTTTTTCCCATGGTCTAAAGGTCTGGGAATGGTCGGTACCCTGGAGGCTGGCATCTCCCCCCTCTCCCAGGGTACCTATGTGTGGAGTGAAAACTATTTTGAACATTTATCACAGTGTCCAGATAAACATATATGAAGAGTAAGCCAAAACATTACTGGTTCAGAAAGGTTTACACATGATTGACATAATAATTGTCTGCTGTCCAACATCTACCTATCATCCCCATTGTGGTCTTCACATGTGACTGTAACATAAATGTGCACATTATTCATCCAAAAATGTCTCATGAGAGCCTAAATATTGTACATTTTTAATTGTTCTCACAGAAATACAGTCACCTGCGGTGTACAATGCACCGCGGTAATATAGCGTTTATGCACAGTAATGCACTACACAGATGTTTGTGAAAAGGAAATTACAGGGCAATGGAGTAGTACATATGTAAACGTGTTACAACACATTTGTAGTGGGTCCCCAATACTGTACTTTCAACAGCTAAAATGGTGGATGCCTGACCTTGCATATTCGACATTCGGAACCTACTGCTGCCAGCGGAAGATGACCGCGCAGTTTGCGGTTTCATCCACAGCGTACACAGCCATAAGTTATTGTTGGTGACGGTCACGGCCCCGGCCCACTGGCTGTGTTAGTCTATGCTAATGACCACGTATGTGGCGTGCATGTACGCCGTGGTTTGAAAAATAACTCACTTGCCTTCTTATACTGCTGCTATCAATACCTCCTCAACTTTAGCTGCTGTTTGCCACCTCTGGGAGCAATCATGCCAGGCCACGCAGGTGAGAGGGCCCATTCCTTCTCTCCAGAGGAGCTGGAAAAACTGGCTGAAGAGGTCCTTCCCCTGTATGGCCAGCTCTATGGCTCACCAGAGCAACAGGTAACTATCTCACATACATATATTACTCTGTTCAACTTCATCCTTTCCATTCCCACAGGTTACAATCTGAGTCCCGGAGTGAATTCAGATTATGTTATGCGATTTATAGAGCGCATGGCTGTCCCAGCAAAGGGATGTCCCAGTGCTGTAGACGAGAGAGAGAGATTAAATGAGATCATTAAACAACTGAAATAGCCATGCCTTTGCTGCCTTTCTGAACACCAAGAGATTGGAAATGTTCCTGATAGCGAGAGGCATCAAGTTCCATAAAATAGGAGCTAACACCTTGAAAGAACAGCCTCTGGCTCTATGGAAACGAGGCATCCGCATCAGATGTAGATCCGAAGAGCGCAGTCACAAGAGGGAACATAGTGGTGGCCAAGGTTTCTGAGAATAACAGGGCCGGAGCCAGTCAAAACTTTATGAATAGCACAAAGTGCTCTGAACTTGACTCTTTGCTCTACGGGAAGCCAGTGGAGTCGGCGCAGCATCCCTGAGACCAGACTATACTTAGGCAGTGCAAATAAAGTGCGAGCTGCCGCATTCATGGTGTGTTGGAGCCTATTGGTCACGGATTTGTTGGCACCTAACAGAAGGCTGTTACAGAAATCCAACCTAACCAGGATCGTGGACTGCACAAAATACCGAAGCAGGTCCCTGCCACAGACTTAGCATGCTCCTCAAACAAGAGTACAGTATACAGCCGTATGCCGAGATTTTTTACCATAGCTTTGGACATGGGGGGAGTACCCTACACTGGCGGCCACCAGTTGTTGCCCCACTGGTGTGAGTCTCGGCCAAGCAAGAGGATCTCAGTTTTAGATGAATTTAGCTGGAGATAGATCGCCTCCATCCAGCCCACTATGGCTGCCAGATCCTCCTGAAACTCAATCATGTCCTGGCTGGAGTCTGGTACAAGAAAAGATCAGTTGCGTATCGTCTGCATAAGATATCAACTGAATATTAGGAGTATTGACCAGCAAAGCCAGCGGACGCACGTAAATGTTGAATAAGGTCAGACTCAAAGCTGATTCCTGTGGGACCACACAGGGTGCGTCAGAGAGTGAAATGGAGGAGCGATGACCTGGAACGACCTGTCACGCAGAAAGGAGGAGAACCAGTCAAGTGCACTACCTGTGACACCGATCTCAGGCAGCCGATTGATCAAGATACTGTGTGAGACCGTATCAAAGGCCGCGCTAAGATCGAGCAGAATGAGCGCGGTCATGTTGCCCTCATCCATGGTGGCTCTAAGTTGTTCCGTTACGGCTAATAGAGCGGACCCCGCACTATGCGTAGGACGGAAACCATTCTGGGATGGTCCAGTATGGAGTGAGACTCCAAATACTGCGTCAAAATGCCATTCACATAAGATTCTGTGATTTTGGAAAAGAATGGCAGGGGCAAAATCAGGCGAAGGTTCTCCGGCCTAGAGGCATCAAGAGAAGGTTTCTTCAAAAGAGGGATAACTTTCGCATGCTTCCAGGTCTGAGGAACTTCAGAATTGGACAGACAGAGATTAATGAGATCCCGGCAGCCCGATAGGAGGCAGTCCTGATGTTTGACAACAAGATCAGGCTTAATGGGGTCAGCGGGGGACCCTGATTTAATCTTCGTAATCAGAGCCTTGAGGCCGTCTAAAGTAATGGAAGGGAGGGTATGCAGAGAATTGGCCCTAGTTCCTGCAAACTCAGCCCCAAGCATCACAGAGGCTTCACATTTCCTATGGAAGCTATCATAAATGCCTGCTACTTTATTAATAAAGTAGGTGGCCAGCACCTCAAACTGGTTGTTAGAAGTGATGGAACTGTCACTAGTCACTGGAGATTTCACCATATACTTTAGTAGAGAAAAAATCATTTTGGAGGGATTATTGCTCGTATTGATCTTATCAGCAAAAAATGCGGCACAGGTTTTCTGAATCAGTTTGTGGTAGGTTTTCCTAGTGGCTATGTACTCATATTTGGCAAAGGGACAGTAGAAGCGTCTCCAAGGGCACTCAAGATTTTTATAGTTTTTCCTGGCCTGAACAAGAGACTCATCAAACCACTCCTGGGAATGGCCTTTCTTAGGATGGGTCCATTTAGCTGGGATGCACCTATCTAGTGTCTGATTCATCCAGTTTTCAATGCCAGCACTGGCCGTCTCGACATCCGAGGAGAAAATAGGCTGAGACATAACAAGCATATTATGGAAGGTGGGGTGATCCAGTTTCTGCCAGGGACGTTTGTAAATAGCTTTAGGCCGACTTTGATTTGTTGAGCCGGTATGATGCAGTGAGAAACCTATTAAGTAGAGGTCGGTCCAAACCATCGGAGCCACTATAGGGGCCGCTGTGAGCTGAATATTAGTTAGCACAGGGTCGAGCAGATGTCCCGCATTACACGTAGGTCCGGAGACCAGTTGATTTAGTTGGCAGGCAGCCAGATCGTTCAGGAAATTATGTATGTTCGGGTCCGTATCGGACTACAGATTTAAATTCAGATCGCCAATAATAGTGAAGTTAGCAGACTGTAGTGCCAGGCTACTCACTGCATTAATAAGCCCTTCTCTAAAATGTTTGGGGGGCCCTGGAGGGCGATAGATCAACAGTCCAGAGAACGTAAAGTTACTTGATAAAGCTATTTTAAAAACTGCACTTTCACAGTCCTGAATAAATGCAGGATTAAAGGTACAAGTATAGCAGTCTTTATAGATTACAGCGATACCCCCACCACGACCTACCTCTTTGTTAACATTCTTCATAACAAAACCTGGAGGTAGGGCCAAGGCAGGGATGGCAGCAGAGTCTTGGGAAAGCTTTGTTTCCGTTAAAAACAGAATGTCTAAAGAGTTTTCAGATAGTAAATCAAAAATTTCCGCATGATGTTTCACCAGCGACCGCAGTTAATGCTGCCGACGTTGACTTTAGTAGGAAATGTGCCTGACTGGGGGACGAACCCACGTTGTGGCTGGAAATTTCACAGGCAGCCTTGCCATGAACCCTCAAGGGTCGACCAGCAATGGGACTTACACATGGGTTTTGCCCTATGCATCATAAGTAATTCCTCACGCGACTAAATCGTCTTTTGGAAGGGCAAATGGGTAGGGTTCCTGGCGACGTCCAGGCGCAGACAGGCTTGCCTTTGGAGCTCCAGCGGCGCGTCCGCACTGCGGGTTGCATTAAGTACCTGGGGTTACAACAGGCTCCTCCCAGGTACGTCTTTGATTGGCTAAAATGAACCAATCAGAGCGTGGCCCCACCGGAACTGAAAAACCCACTTCCAGCAATCAAAAACCTTAAAAGTGTCTAGCACACTCAGGACACGATTACCGGTATCAGCTCAACAAATATAAAAGGTTAAAAGTGTTAGCAGCCATTATGGCAGTATAAAAACAGATTACTGTTGTATCATGTAATGGATTCTTTATCACTGTACTCTGTGTACTTAACATTACCACTGTGATTTGTGATAAGCCTTAGGTCCTACTTGTGTTGAATGCACATAGCTAGGCATGTATACATTTAATGGTGCTTATGATATGATTGCTAATCAGGTCATGGTAAATGTGCAAAGAAATGTATAGGCTTTACATCATGAGCTGTGTATGTATAATGTAAGAAGCAGTTGAGGATAATGTTAGCTATGTGTACAGTCCCACATATCACTCAGACCCCATCAGGGCTGTCTGGGAGCTAGCTATACCTCACAAACCCTTTCAGAGTGCCACATAACCTTGAGGTCACTTATTAGATGGACACAAGATGTACCTTTATGTATTGAAGTGGTGGAAATGTGACGTTCATGTGGGATCAGTATGCTCAGACTACAGATAGCAAGGTCTGACAATGAGTTAGGTCCAATCTGGGCCATGGCCCAAGCTGGGGCAGAGTCATTGTGTTGATACAACTGATGCACAGAGTAATCTCCCTGTAGACCTTCAGACCCTTGGATGTTCCAAAATGAGTTTTCTGAACCAATAGCAGCCCTGATTGCTTTTACATTGACTTTATTTGGAATGGTGACTGAGGTAACCCCAGACCCGATACGTCTTTCTAATGACCCACATTGTCAATGTGTGACATTTACTGATGACAGACCCCTTACTTCCACAGGTCTGCAGTCACTTTTCCATAAGTCGTGCTTCCACTGTACGGGCCTATTGCACATGTAAAACAGTAACAGTACAGATAGTTGAAGAGATTTTAATATGTGAATCACCAGCTTTGTGACATTCAACCAATCAAACAAGAAATACAATGGTATGTTGATGTCATCTCTGTAACAGTGCCACATATGGCAAAATGTGAGTCCTGTGATGGCAGTACATACCACACAATCTCAATCAGACGTAAAATGATATCCCATCAAGTAATCCACATGCCCACACATCCACAGAGAGGAAGCTCTCAATGACACACATACCAGCCATTTCATTGTGACCTAAGTCTTATGATGTAGTCTATACTATGGTACCAGCCTGCGTGCACCGTATGCATCAAATCAATAGCCGTGGCTGTTCAGTCATACACAAGTGATTTGCACTTCAGAAGGTCACAATGGTGTGCTGTGTTTCATAGTAGCTTACATCACTGTACATATAGGATGGCCCTGGGCTACATGATGTTAGTGGGTTGGGTTAGTCAGTGTGGGTCATGACCAGTGCTGATGATAGTCAGCAGATGACTACAAAAGTGTGTAATAATGTCTTTGTAGTGCTTAGCATGTGCAAATTAACTATTGATTAATGCTTGTGCTAGGTGTATACAAAATGTCTGTTAACCAAACAGATATCCAACAACTTGCAGTTATAATCTGTTTATTCATCTCTTGTATCCATACAGGTCAACACCCATTAAAAGTAAGCCACCTGAAAAGTCATCCCCCAGAAAGTGCGGACCCTGGGCGTCTATCGTCAGTGTGGCCTCCATTGCAGGAAAAGGTGGGAGGGCTGTAGGTGCTGGACCTGGAAGATCACGGACATCCAGCTGGGGATTTCCTCCCTACGTGGATGGAGCACGCACCGAACCCTGAACGCCCCTAATGGCCCGCATAATGGCGGTGGCCTACTGGAAGCTTGATGGGCAGTTGAAGGCCCAACAGCAGCTACAAGGGGATGAGTCCTGGCCAGAGTCATACATGTTACATTGCCATCTATATGTGTTACAGGCAGGCCTTTCACCATCAATATTGGAGGTGGCCCATGTGCGAAGCACAAGATGAGTTATTGTTTGTGTAGGTCTGGTAGTAGGTGCATGCTGATGTGCTTTGCCTAATATCTTACGAACAGAAAAACAGCAGAATCCAGTCCACTACCAATTTAGTGTCTTTAACAGAAACATGGCTGAGTAATGTGATTACTCAGCTCATGTTGTTTGATGTTTTTGTTGAGAATTGTACCAAACAGGCGATTTGTCTTCATTGTCTCAGGAGTGATGCTCCCCAACTACTGTCTCTCATGTGATGGTGCCCCTCTTACATGTAACATAGCATGCAGTGTACTTTGGATGCAGTCACTGAGCAATACTTCCACTTGGTAAGTGGGAAATCTAAGTAACGTGAGATAGCAAACATCACAGGTGCCATCAGTATTAGTGCCTACATGTTGGCATGTGTACCTTTCCCTGTTGTAGAATAATCTGCACTATTGTTTCAGACATGATCTATGTGTCTTCATAGGTTGATGTCTGATTCCATCACAAATGTGTGTGTAAACCCATCTGTATTTAAAAGTAGTTATTTGTGATGGGTATACAGTTCACAGACAGGAGGGTGTAGACATTGGTGGGTGGATCACACATACCCTAAGCCTTTACTCAATGTCTTTAGTCAGGACCAATTGATGAAGCAATGATGGACATGACAGGTGTACTTACAGTAATTTCTCACAATGTGAATGTCCATGCCATTGATGTGGGAGTATTCAGTTATGTGAACTACACATGTTGGTTTGTCAAGGTTCATTCACTGACTGGTGACATTCATCAAGGGGTGACATGCAGAATTGTCAGTAATACAATTATTTGTGTTTGTGAAACAAAAAGGTATTGTGATGTGCCTTCCCATCAGGACACAAGTTAAGCCACCTCTTCATATAATGGAGATTCCCTGAACCCCAACAGCCTTCAATGGTCAATTGCCTTTTGGGTATGCAATGTAAAAATGGTGACCTCACATGTAACAATCTGGATTGCGGATGCCATTAGGCCTAGTTGATTTGTTATGTTGTGGATATTTGTAGACAATTCTCCCAGATATTTGATTCAGATTCTCTACAGTCTACTTTTCTGTGCTACATAGCGAAGTTACTTAAGTACAGCTGTCATGAGACTATTTTGACAGTGGATATATAAGAAAGTTTCTATTAGGAAGTATTTCAGTCCGAAATGGGCTTTTACATGTCACCTTCTTTCTTCCTGCTACTGTACAGATGGCTGCAATATAGCTATATTAGTTGACCATTTTTTCATCATGATGTAGCATAAGATATATGACTATTTGCTGATTGCAGTGCCTTGTATGGAATCTGTAGGAGTGAATGTCATTGCCATCCTATTTGATAACATCAGGTCACTAATTTATACTACAAGAGCCAAACTATAAAAGGTGATCAAGTATCCTACTAGATACATAAGGATGGAGTTCAGACAACTTCACTCACGCAATTGAAGTCTGTGGTTATGAATTCACTGTGCGCAACTGTTTACAGGTCATGTAGCATGTACGAGAAAATGCTCATTCTAATGTTGAAGCCACTATAGTGGACCTTGTCGCTGGTTCTACTGCGCACGTTTGTAATGTTCTGTGATCAAATCTGTTGGTGAAGTGTGTTCTGGCACATGCAATAAACCTATTTTAAATGTAATTTCATCAACATCCCAGGCAAACGGAGGAGACAAGCCCAACATTGTTGGGGAAGCAGCTGGCCACAGTGGCTCAGGTCGTAACTAACACAACTGACACCAAGGGAGCCAGTGGCCCAGAGGGTGAGGGCAGTGCCACGGAGGACACATACTCAATGTCGTCATCTTCAGAGTCAACCTGCAGTAGACACTCCCTAGTGGTAGCGGAACACACAGGACCAGTACCCATACCATCCTTATGCCCCCTCTTCTATCTCCACCCTCCCTGTTGCTCCCCACCCAGGTGGCTGGGCCCGCTCCCCTAAGAGGGGAGCTGTCTGCCTCGCTCCTGGCACCTCGGCCCCTGCCCGTTTCCCCTGCTGCCCTGAGTGAGGAAGGTCTTCACCTCCTGAGAAACATCTCTGTAGGGCAGACAGTACTACTGAATGCCACTGAGGGGCAAGTTAGCCATCTGCAAAAGATGGTGGCCTACCTGGAAGCATCCAGAGTGCTATGTCTGGCCAACAGAAATCTTTTCAGGCTCTGGCCTCCTCCATCATGGCAGCCAGCCACCCATCTCAAACTTCCACCCACCTCCTGCCTCTGCCCCATCCAAATTTCCTATTCCCATGATTGTCCCAAGCGCACTCACACATATGCACGCACACAGTTCAACAGCCCCAAGCAGCACAAACAAACACCACAAAACACAGAAGCACGCAACCACTCACCTGACACTCACCCCCCTCACCACCACCACCCCAGCATACTCCCAGATACCACATCCGCACCCACAGACCCATCCCCAACACCAGCATTCCCCTAGACACCACACCCGCACAACCAGACCCATCCACCACAACCAGCATACACAGCATGTCCACAACAAACACGACTAAAATCGCAAGCACACCCTCACCTACACTTCAGACAATCTATACAACACAAACAAGATACATCAGACACCTGCACCAACAACACCCACACCCACACCTGACACTTCCACTCCCTCTACCTCCCAACCCATACTCTCTCCCAAACATCCTACCCATTTTCCCAGTGAAAGGTTGTTATTTGTCCTTGCAAAGTTGACCCACAAAAGCCAAAAGAACCTCTTCCACACCCCAACATATCGCTTCCACATCCCAATCTACCCCTGAGAAAACTGACCCCCCACCACTGAACCCAGGCGTAATCCTGAGAAGAAGACCAAAACCCCTCCCAAAACCACAGACAGCCCTTCCAAAGTCAGGACCACACAATGTGTCCATGGACTGGTCACTGGCCTTTGGTTTACTCCATGTGTTCACTTGGGTTAATTAAATATTGTTGCTTGTTTTAGAACATATTAGTCCGTTCAATAATTTTTTAACTCTTTGCTGGAATGCATACTTTGGGATGTGTGACTGCATTTGTGTTTGTTTTACCCTGATTGATCATCCATTTGAAGTGGTTAGTATGATCTGACCTTGGAACCAGTGATGGAGTCACACAGGACAAGGGGAAATGTTCAGTGGAGGGTTATGTGGGATGAATTCCAATCGGGGTTGACATTGCATTGGGTGGTATTTCACATGATAAGTAGTTCAGCTTGGCTTGGCCAATGTCAACATCATTTAGCTTGCACTTCTCCCTATATTGTAGGTTGGATATGGGCTTGATGTGTGCAAGTTAGATATTTATTTATCCATAAATGAAGGGTGTTAAATTGTCATACCTTTCTAGACATTTTTATGGACATGTCAATTTTCGTGTGTGTACCTTACACATACTTTATCTAAATGTGTGACTAATGCTATTAATGCTGTGTTTGCTTTCATAACTTGCACTTGTACATTTCCCACATATGCATGGCACTTGGTTATGCTATTAGTTGTCCCTGATATACTTCAAGCCACAGGTCCTGTGCACACAGAGGTTTTGAGGCACCCACAAAGTGGACTGTGGCCCAGGGCCCTAGTCTTTCAGGGCTCCCCCTGTTGGAGGCATACCTATTCTTCGGAAGTCTTTATATTGTGACCTTTAAATGCTTTTCACACTGATTATTTGGAATCCCATTTACCTAACATTACCTTTTAATGTGGGTGATGTGTGAGAATCCATTACATAGATTTAGCAGAGAAGGTGTGTTTCAGCTTCATGAAACATCCATACAGATGTATCTTTGATATCACGACAGGACCTAGCGTGAGAGCAATGTGAGGGTGTCACAGAAATTAACAGCTGTGATATTGATGAGTAAGTGCTGTTGTGTGACACAATTTAATACACAGATCATTATTCCTGATTATTAGATGTAAACACATGTCGACTTTGGTAGAGTGTGCCTGTGCAATGTCAGTGACCTGAACAAAGAGGGCATCATAAAGTCATTGGAAATGGCTCGAGTGTGGGTGGCACTCCTGGAGCTGGCTAAGCACCCGATTGCAGAAGATGAGAACGCACTTGATGAGGGGGAGGACGCAAAGGCCACCTGAGAGGCCCCCGCTTGAGAGAGGAAGAGCATTTTGAGACCAATAAGAACCTGACAGGGACTTTCCCCCAGTGTTCCAGATCTACCATAGACTGCGACCTGTGAGGCAGGGATTCTGAGAGGTGGTGCGGGAACTCTGATTGGCTCCCTGAGTATTTTAGCGACCGGCGGCATGCTTGGGAGGGTGGTTGGGGTGGGGGGGGGGGACTTTGTTGGGGTGTTTAAGATTCGGGAGGGAGGGTTGGGGTTCGGGAGTTCTTTGTGTTGATTTACAATATTGGGCTGGACTATGCATAGGGATGGATGGAGCTGTATATTGGGTTAACGGTGGGGGGATGGGTGGGAATCAGTGGTGTGCTCCTGGGATCCCTGGTAGAGCTCTTTAGATTACTGTCAACCCTGGGAGGACCATAAGACTGTTAATGTTTACAATTGTACTGCATACTGCCTTCCCAACTAGTTTTTCATGATGCCCACGGGGCTGTATGTATGCTTTTCGCTAACCAATAAAAGTCTGTTTAAAAAAAATGATAAATCACAGAGCTGTAATAGGATCATACATTCAGAACAGGGGCCCACTAAATATGTCTGGCCCAGGGACGTCAAACCCCTTGACATGTCCATGGCGGGGCATCTATTTGCTGAGGAGTCGATAAAAATGGGTAAGAGTGTGGCTTACCGTCGGACAGGTCCACAATGGTGTTGGTTTTTGACATCATCAAGCAGGAACAGCAGCGGCAGGACGTGTAGGATCGGCTTCATGGCAGCACAGAAAGTGTGAAGCTGAGTGCAGGTGAGTTTCAGCCTTATATCACTCCCTTTCCGCCAGCTGTGGATGTGTAGGTTTGACCGCTACAGTCACATCGGCGGGAAGGCACATCATGTTTAGGCCAGCGGTAACATTGGCAGTCCAGTCTGCGACAAATGCATTTTCCTATCCCGCCTCGTTGAGATTTCCTGGTGGTGGCGGCGGCACCGCGGCGGTCTTTCATATATGAAACCGAATGCATTGTAATTGGGCCATCGAACCACCAACTGGGTGGCGGTGATTCAGATGCCCTTTCGACGGCAATACCATGACCGCCAAACTCGTAATCAGGCCCCATGTTTCCATACGAAAAACTTATTTTGACTTGCCTATATCTTTGGCACTGTGTGACGAATCTTCACAAAAATTTCCCAAAAACGTACCCTGGTGAGTCTTGTTGAGCATGGAAAGTTTTGTGGCAATCCATCAAGCGGATGTTATCAAAAAGGGTGGTCAAAAGAAGTGCATTTTCCCATGCTAATTCCCACAGGGGCTTTCAACAAGACTACAGCAGCCCGAACCGCTGGGCGGAATTACACTGAATTTGGCAGACCACACTTTCAGTTATTTGGTGTATATCTGTGCAGAGATTTGCAGAGCTCTGAATGGCTGCCAACACTTCCATCGGGAAGTGCCTCTTTTTGCTTGTTGCTGACCTTTATTTTGCCTCTTTCTGCTCTTTTCCCACCTTTATTTTTCCTCTTTCTGCCCGCTTCTGGCCTTTATTTTGCCTCTTTCTGCTCATTTCTTACCTGTATTTTGCCTCTTTTTGCTTGTTGCTGACCTTTATTTTGCCTCTTTCTGCTCTTTTCCCACCTCTATTTTTCCTCTTTCCGCTCTCTCCTGACCTTTATTTTGCCTCTTCCTGCCCGTTTCTCACCTTTATTTTGCAACTTACTGCTCGTTGCTGATCTTTGTTCTGCTTCTTTCTGCTCATTTCTGACCTTTATTCTGCCTTTTTTCTCATTTTGGATTTTTATTCTGCTTGTTTCTGCTCCCTTCTGACCTTTATTCTGCTTCTTTCTCACCTTTATTTTGCTTCTTTCTGCTCATTACTGATCATTATTTTGCCTATTTCTGCTCATTTCTGACCTTTATTCCGCCTCTTTCTGCTCATTTCGGACCTTAATTCTGCTTATTTCTGCTCCTTTCTTACCTTTATTTTGCTTATTTCTGCTTGTTTCTCACCCCACATTCATAGCCGGCTCTCCACTTCCTGTGGAAGCTGATCCAACAGTAATTTCATGGTAATTTCTCAATGCAAAACCTCATTTACCTTTAGTCTACTGCTTTCAAGCTGACTCTTTATTTATTGGTAAAATATCAATCAGGTTACAGAATTGAAAAATAGGAAAAACAGAATTAATACAGAACATATTACAGACTGAATACAAGGCATTCCATAAAGGAAGGGAATGAAGCATCAAATGTCAGTCAGAATTCTTTAAAGAGTTCAGAAAGATTATAATTCAAGAGTGATTTTTGCAAGGCTAATCAATAATTAATATTTGGCAAAAATCTCCCATAAAGAGAAATAAATGCATAGAACAAATACATCTTTTCAAAATTAGTTAGTTAGTCAAAGCATAAACTTAGAGTTTTAGCATCTAAATCTAAACCTGTTCCATATGCTGTTCTCTGTCTCTGTGTCTCACACAGAGAGGCTGCCGTCCCTTCACAAGCCCACAAAGGAATGTGATATGCCTTGCCAAAAATATGACGTGCAAGGCTAGCCTATGCCTCTCTGTCCCCTCCTCCCTCTGTCTCTCCTCGGACGCAATCTCCTCCCAGGCTGCACCCGCGACGTTCACGTACATAACCCATATGATATCTGGTCTCTGCTTCTTCTCCTCTCTCCCTAAGACTGACACGCCCCCTAAGAGTCATTATTTATACTCTAATTCTTGGCTAACTATACTAATAATGTTGCAGTTTCAGTAGAAACGCGCACGGTGATTGGTTAGCATAGGTGACATGAGGGTCTCACCATCCTGTTCTCATTGCAAATCCAACTCATACCGGTTTTAACAAAGGAAGCGTTAAGGCTTAATACAGTCATATGTTTCACCATCAATAATTATGCAAATATTGCAACATTTAATAGAAAAAATGTATCAGTCTATTTCCTTCTTGCTTTCACATCGCACACAGGGATGACACACTCCCACAAACACTTGTACATTGGCACGATGACAAGAGTGTACAGTTCATTGTGGCCTTGACCCATGTGTCTTCACTTGAGGCACTTGGCAGTTCATGCAGCTGGCACAATTTTCTGCGCATGCGTCTCTCATTCACCACACTGGTAACAATTCTCAGCCATGCTGGATTCCCAGGCAGCCATTTTATGGTGGGCCCAAAAACAAAACAAACACAAAAGAGTATTAATTTATTAAATAAAACCCATTATGTTTACCTCCCCCATACTAGCACCCTGTATTAGTTATTACCTAGCAAAAGCTATTAGTTTAAAACAGCGTTTCTATTATTTGTGCACATCATGCAAAAATGTGCAATGTACAACATAGCATAAACATGCTCTAGTGCAAATTTTCAAAGCGCAAACAATTAATACATACTCATAGCAACATGCTCTAATGTTTTAAATAGTTTTTCATGTAAAATGCGTTTTGCCCCACATGTAGTGTTGATACATGGTTGATTAATTAATACACATTATAAGAATATGTGTTATGAACTGAATATGCATTAGCTAAATATGCAACAAGCCAGGGTCTCTTGAGAAGGGAACAGGGAGTGTACATCTTATCTTCAAATCTAAAGAGGAAACTGAAATCACAAGTTTTCTACACTGCAAAAACACATGTTAATTCAGCAGAAGTATGTGTTACTTTAAAAGTTCACAAAAACCATTCTCTAAATTAAATTCTATAGAGAGGTTAAATCTAAACTAAACACATGTTTACCACCCTTGTTTTATCAATTGAGCATGGTTTTAAATGAAAGCATTTTTGACCAGGCCTCATTTCATGTCTTTCCCTTTGCATGCACCAAAAGTGCCATTTTTAAAAAGCATTTGACTAGGCCTCATTTCATGCTTCATGTGCCATGTGTTTTCTCTTGCACCAAAATCTGCGTGCCATTTTTAATGCAGTCTGTCTGAAACACAAAATAAAGCAATGCCTGAATCCAGATGAAATCTGAGCTACATAAGAGCTGACATTGCTGCTGCATGGAAGGAGGTGCTGGAAAGGCAGCTCCCTCCATGCAGAAACAATCATTTCATTTCTTTCCCTGCCGCATTTCTGCGGACAGGGAAAGAGATGAAACCTTCGCTTCCAGCAGGCAGGAGCACTTTGACAGCTCCCCCGCACTGGAACCTGAATGCTTGCTTTTGCTTCATGGGAGCTGTCAAAGCTACGGCTAAGCAAAAACAAACAGCTGTGTCCCAGGGGTGGGCATCCCGGGATATAGCAGGAACTGGCCCTGTGGGGTGGTGCTCCGCAGGGCCAAGTATGGCTACAGGAGGGGGGTGGGGGGCATGCGGTTCCTTCCTTCTGTTTGCATGGGCTGCCCCAGGGAGGTGGTGGTCCCCGGGGCCGAAAACGGCCCAGGAGGGGGGGCAGCACAGTTCCCCTCCTTTTTTTAAATAAAAGAAATCCCCTGAAAGTTGGTGGTCTCCCTGCATTATTAACATTAAGCCCAGGGAAGACGGTGTTCCCCAGGAGTAAATAAGCTCAAGGAGGGGGGCCCTGGGGCCTGGCTCCCCTGGGGGCTATAATGTAAACAAGCGCGGGAAACTGCATGTTTTTTCAAATTTTGACACGGATTCACGGCTCCGTCGTGTTCCCGCAACAATTTTTTTTAAAAAAAGTAGTTTTTGGCCATGTTGGAGTCACAGGGAGACCCCAGGACCACAGTAAGGGGGTCAGGGTATTCCTACCCTGCCCTCTTCTCATTTAAAAAAAAAGTTTTGGGTGGAACTCGGCTTCAGCCAAGTCCCACGATGGCTACTAAGGCAGCCAATCAGATTTCAGCACTGGGACTGTTGGATTCTTGGAGAATCTGCGTCCCTATATTTACAAATTAGTTTTTTTCTTTTATATCTCCAAAACTACTGAATGGATTTACACCAAATAATAAAAAGGGTACTTTCTGGATCAGGAGCTACCTTTCTGCCAAATTTGGTATAATTCCGTCCAGTGGCTAGGGCTGTAGTCATATCGAAAAATCTCTATGGAAATGAACATTGGAAAAACATGTTTTTTTACCCCCCCTTTTTTCTTGGCCCCTGCTTTATGGATCACCCGAAACTTCCCGTGCACAACAAGAATCACCAGTGCACATTGTTTGGAAAATTTCGAGAAGATTCGTCAAATGGCACTAAAGATATAGGCAAATGAAAAAACTCTTTTACTATGGAAACATGGTCCTAACCATAACTACCTACTGGTGACCGCCTGTAGGTAATGTGTGTGTATGTGTGTATATATATATATATATATATATATATATATATATATATATATATATATATATATATATATATATATATATATATATAGATATATAGATATATATATATATATATATTATCTACTGGCGGTCGCCAGTAGGTAGTTATAGTTAGGACCCATTTTCCATAGGAAATCCGCAACATTCTATTTCCAATAACTTTGGCGCCGGTCGACGAATCTTCGCGAAATTTTCAAAACTCATGGGGCGCTCCGGTCCGCTCCTATCCTGAAAGTTTCGGGGTGATTCGGCAAGCGGGGGCCGAGAAAAAAGGGGTGTCCCAAAACGTGTTTTCCCCATGCAATTTTCCATAGGAAACTTTAGCCGCGGCTACAGCCCGAACTGCTGAACGGAATTACCCCAAATTTGGCAAAGAGGTAGCCCTTGGTTCAGAAGGGTGCCTTTTTGTTAAATGGTTTAAATCCGTTCAGTAGTTCATGAGAAATTATAAAAAGAAAAAATATCGATATCTGGATGGAGCCTAACGACACATCTCATCGTGAGATCTGATTGGCTGTCAGCACTTCATCCTGCAATTGCTGGCAGCCATCTTGGGACCAGTATACAATATAGCACCCCATTGAAATGCATTGCAGTGAATAGAAGGTTTTGAGGGTCACCAAAAGGAGAACTATAAAAGGTAATAACAGACTTTAGTTACATTAGAATTCATTTGTTGATGGTACCATACTAATTTTAGGAATTGTGGTGTGTTCTAAGGTGATTTTACCTTGTGAAAAACCTTCTGCTGGGATATCATGAATCATGTTTGAGAGAAAACTATTTTCTCATGCTTGTCCCATAGAGGTTTGGAAGGTGCTCCAGAAGCTAAAATGAGAGCATATTTTCTGTAATTTCACATTATCTTTCTTAGTCATGTGAGAATGAACTCTGACATTCTCAGTAAAACATATACATCCAACAAGGGCAGAGACTGTCAGTTGATTCCTGTGTGTTCTACTGCAGCTTCCCAGAGTGTTCTAAAGAACAACTAGAGTGCTAACAGTCTTACTTATGACAAAATTATGGCACACCTGAAGCCATCCTGATTGGAATAAACTGGTAACACTTAAAACATTTAATTTAAAAAGGAACCCCATGATGGGGTTCATTTTGTCATAGAAATTATGGTTAGTGCTGTAGAATGAAAAATTAGGACATGTTTTAAGTGAGATCTCAAATATCTTCCTACTATATTTCAACAGGAGCAGCCTGTCAGTTGATTCCTTTGTGTTCTACTGCAGCTTTCCAGAGTGTTCTAAAGAACAACTAGAGCACTAACAGCCTTACTTATGACAAACGTATGGCACACGTGAAGTCATCTTGATTGTAATATACTGGTAACACTTAAAACATTTAATTTAAAAAGGAATAAAATGAGGGGGTTCATTTTGTCCTAGAAATTATGGTTAGTGCTGTAGAAAGAAAAATTAGGACACGTTTTAAGTGAGATCTCAAATATCTTCCTGTTATATTTCAACAGGAGCAGCCTGGCAGTTGATTCCTTTGTGTTCTACTGCAGCTTCCCAGAGTGTTCTAAAGAACAACTAGAGCGCTAACAGTCTTACTTATGACAAAATTATGGCACACCTGAAGCCATCTTGATTGGAATAAACTGGTAACACTTAAAACATTTAATTTAAAAAGGAACAAAATGAGGGGGTTCATTTTGTCATAGAAATTATGGTTAGTGCTGTAGAAAGAAAAATTAGGGCATGTTTTAAGAGAGATCTCAAATCCTCTTCTATTTAATTAGAAAATTCTGACATGCAGACTGAACAATCACTTTCAATACAAGCAGTAGACTTCCAGTTAACTCCCTGGTGAGCACTACCCTCTACACTACCCAAACACCACTGCACTACCCTAAACCCTAAAACACTACCCCTACACCACACACACTACTGCACTACCCTAAACACTAAAACACTACCCCCAGCATGACCCCTACACTACCCAAATACCACTGCGCTACCCTAAACCCTAAAACACTACCCCCAGCACGACCCCCTACACTATCCAAACACCACTGCGCTACCCTAAACCCTAAAACACTACCCCCAGCACGACCCCCTACACTATCCAAACACCACTGCACTACCCGAAACCCTAAAACACTACCCCAGCACGACCCCCTACATGATGAGGAATTTATGCAGTGCCTCATTTCGTATCCACCTTTACAAAGATGTCTGTTTGCAGTATCACGGTTTTGCTTTTAGCATAGTTTGTTTCCGTGCCTCTAGACTGAGGAAAAGTATTTCACTAGAGCGATGTCACATAATTGAGCCCTCCATTCAGACCTATGAAAGTGCCTCAGTCCTTTTTCAAAGGTTTGTCACGGATATTTCTGCAGGCAGTTTGTGCAAATGTAGACATTATTCAGAACATGCTAAGCAGTAGCACAGTTGAACTCTGATAGATCGCTCGCCACTTAAACAGTAAGGCAGGTGTAAAAAGGGGCGTGGCCTGGGACCACCTCTCTGTAACGCAGCTCTGTGGTGCTTACTGGAGGTACCTGGTGGGCTAGTTGGCCGTCAGGGACCCTCAGGATTCAAGGGGACTTAATCCTCAAACTTACAACGCACCAGGGGGCGCGTTTGCACAGTGGCGCAGGGAGGGGGTGGGACCTGATAAAAACAAGTGTGCAAACGTGCCCCCTGGCTCGTAAATTGGGGGATTAAGTCCCCTTGAATCCTGAGGGTCCCTGGGGGCCAACTAACCCACCAGGTACCTCCAGTAAGCGCCACAGAGCTGCGTTGCAGAGAGGTGTAAAAAGGGGAGTGGCCTTGGAATACCTCTGCAACACAGCTCCGTGGCGCTTACTGGAGGTACTTGGTGGGCTTGTTAGCCCGCAGGGACCCTCAGGACCCAAAGGGGCTTAATCCCCCAATTTACAACACGCCAGGGGGCGCATTTTCACATGTTATAGTTTGAAATTAGCATTTAAAAAACCTTTGAAATTCACTGAAAAAACCATAAGTTTCAGGGACATTATAGTTAGAAATTAGCATTTAAAAAACCTTTGAAATTCACTGAAAAAACCATAGGTTTCAGACACGTTATAGTTAGGAATTAGCATTTAAAAAACCTTAGAAATTCACTGAAAAAACCATAGGTTTCAGGGACGTTATAGTTAGCTGGACATTTCACTCGTACAAAACCATAGAAATTCCTCCATTATAGTTAGTTCTGCTAACTATAACTCGCGCGCCCGCAATGCACTGCTGATGATGTCACATATTACATCATTCATGACATGGCCAGTGACATCACTGATGACATCTCAAATGACATCACTGATGACATCATCCATGTGGCAAGCTAATACACCTCAACACACACTAGTATAACCTTTGATCACTCACTATACAATACAGAGTACCATTTTTCACACCATTTACATACCAATACCAGTTACTACATACCCACTCACTGATTCCTAGGTCTACACACACAACTACCCATTCACCCACAGAATTACTCATACATGCAGTCACTAATCAATAGAACACCATCAAATGCACTCATACACCTATATAGACATTGAAAAATCAGCAGTCATCCTAGTCGGTTATGCAGTCATCCTACTCACTCATGCAAAGAATCAATCCCACTTACATTTACTCACATACACAGTTATACACACAACACCTCATTTATTCATACAAAAAGTAACTCATACTTACTATGTTATAAAATCACTATTACATGTATACACTCATCCATACAGTCACTCTAACAACTACTAACTCTTACTAATAGTTATTCATATACACCAACGGTCACATACACTGCTTTTTATTTTTGTACTTCATTACAGATGTACCACTGAGACATATATTCACTCATCAACACACCCATAACATACTCATTCACCTAAACAACTGTTTCCACATGCACTCTTAAACTCAAACACCTAGTCAATGAACCACGTATACATCTATGCATAGTCACACATCTGCCACTCAACCAGACATACACTCAGTCTCCCATACAAATACTCAGCCAACTAATCAATAAGTGATATAGACACTCATGTAGTTAGTGACCAACTGATGCAGCAGATTACACAACAACAGAGTGATACAGACATTCACACAGTTTAGTCACTAACCCATGTATTTAGTGATACACTTTTAATTACTCACTTAAACAGTCAATCACACAGCTACTAAATCCTCTATCCAGACATTTATATATCCACTCATTCTTCAATGCAGATTGCTATATATATAATACATATTTAAATATCAAACAAAACAACATTCACTGGATGATGTCATCAGTGATGTCATCAGTGATGTCATTTGAGATGTCATCAGTGATGTCACTGACCATGTCATGAATGATGTAATATGTGACATCATCAGCAGTGCATTGCGGGCACGCGAGTTATAGTTAGCAGAACTAACTATAATGGAGGAATTTCTATGGTTTTGTACGAGTGAAATGTCCAGCTAACTATAACGTCCCTGAAACCTATGGTTTTTTCAGTGAATATATATATATATATCTCGGGCTGAACCCAAGATCTGGGGCCCTTATTTTTGCAAAAACCAAAGGAAATGATGGACGGAGTGTTGAACATTGCAAGCACTCACCCCCAGTCAACTGATCTGGGTTTAATCCATCACCGTTCTTTAGCCCACTCTGCCACCCCAGTTCAGACATGGCCATATGCAAATCAGTCTGACCCTGTGCCTCATGGGAACAGTCCAGCCCGAACTGCCAAGCCATGCCTTCCCTGGACCGGAAACAAGCTTCCTAGGACCGGTTTCTGGCATTTCAGCCGTCTTCAGCCAGGCTTGCTTGAATCCAGTGGCAAAGTGAGCAAGGGACTCACGTCTGAGCATACCCTGCCAACTTATGGCGAACAAAGCAAAAACCAAAGGAAATGATGGACGGAGTGTTGAACATTGCAAGCACTCACCCCCAGTCAACTGATCTGGGTTTAATCCATCACCGTTCTTTAGCCCACTCTGCCACCCCAGTTCAGACATGGCCATATGCAAATCAGTCTGACCCTGTGCCTCATGGGAACAGTCCAGCCCGAACTGCCAAGCCATGCCTTCCCTGGACCGGAAACAAGCTTCCTAGGACCGGTTTCTGGCATTTCAGCCGTCTTCAGCCAGGCTTGCTTGAATCCAGTGGCAAAGTGAGCAAGGGACTCACGTCTGAGCATACCCTGCCAACTTATGGCGAACAAAGCAAAAACCAAAGGAAATGATGGACGGAGTGTTGAACATTACAAGCACTCACCCCCAGTCAACTGATTTGGGCAATCTTTAATGCCCTATTATTTGGAATGGCTCTTCCCGCAACTTGGTTAGGTGCCAAGATCATCCCGGTATTCGAGAAGGGATCTCCTTTGTCACCAGCAAACTATAGACCGATCAGTTTGATCGATGTCTCACAGGAAATCTTTGCTAGGGTTCTTTTAGAACATTTGCTGTCTTGGCTGGAAGAACAAAAGATTTTGACCCCCATGCAGGCTGGCTTCAGGGAGAAAACATCAACAATAGATCAGATTTTCAGGCTCCAGCTTCTTCATTGGAAAACAGTCCATTTAGAAGGGGGCAGCCTGTATCTGGTCTCTGTTGACCTAAAGAGTGCGTTTGACTTGGTACCCAGAGATGCTCTATGGAGGGTCCTAAGCAATCTGGGACTTCCCCCTTGCCTTCTAAATGCATTGAGAAGGCTACACAATGAAAATTAATGCCCAAATTAGACATGGGAAAAATGGGAAACTAACGCAGCCCATCCCTGTAACAGGGGAGTTAGACAGGGATGTGTGCTTGCCCTCACCCTGTTCTGCATATACATAAACGGTCTGATTGATGCATTGAGAGCCTGTAAGAACATCGACGCTCCTAAAATCGTGCTAAAGCAAATCCCTGCCATTATGTTCGCAGATTATACCCTTCTCCTTTCTAAGTCACCAATGGGTATCCAAAGGATCCTAGATGGATTTTGTAAGTTTTTCAGGACTAGGGGTCTAGAGATCAACATTAACAAAACTAAATTCATGGTCTTTAACCCCAGTAAATCCACCCGTCCTAACCCGCACATGAATGGTAGCCCTTTGGAGCAGGTCTCTGTATTTGACTATTTGAGACTAACTCTCACAGAGAATATGACTTGGGGGGGGGCTCAAATTAGCAAGTCTAATCTTAAAATGACACAGACCACAGGTGGTCTGGCCAAGTTCTGTAGGAAAACATCCCAGAAACCAGTGAGCCCGGTTATGGAGATATACAAAACCCAGGCCAGGAGTGCAGCCCTATATGGGGCTGAACTCTGGGGGCACTCCAACCTTAGGCCCCTGGTTATTACTGAGAACATATTCCTTTGACAATTATTCAATCTACCGATCAGCTCCCCCCTGGTTCCACTGCGCATGGACCTAGGGGTGAGATCTATTTCTGAGGAAATTGGCTGCAGGCCATTACTATTTTGGCGGCGCCTCTGGGCAACACCGGAGCTTCAAGAATACAGATTAGAGCTATTGGAAATTCTGAGTCTCCCAGGCTCAGGAAAGTTGCCATGGCTTAGATATATCAGGGAGGGCCTCTATGAGATGGGCCTAAAAGAACTATGGGATAACCCTGATATAGCGTGCTTGAGAACACCTCGCAAGTTATTAACCACCAGCTACTGGTGCAGTTTATCCGCAAAATTCCAAGCAGAATCCGCTCATGGCTCTCTCGCATCACTCTTCTTGGAAGTAAAAGACACTTGCAGGCTGGAGGCATGCCTGGATGCAATCCGCCCGGCATTAGGCAGGAAACTATATGTACAGTTTCAACACGGCTGCCTCCCCCTGCGTGCGTTCACGAGTAAATGGTCAGGGGGTAATTTAAGTGGATGTCCAGCCTGTAACACGTGTGTTGAGTCTGAACTTCATGTGTTCTTTTTTTGTCCAGGATATCGCTCAACAAGACAAAGATGGTTAGTTCAGCTATGCAAAAACCTAGGCACAACCCGCTGCATTGAAGCCTTTAGAATCTTAATGATACAACACAGATTCTCATATAGTCTTTGCGGTCTCACGCTTCCTAAATTCCATGTGATATGCTAGGAGAAATTTCCTTAACATGCTAAATCAAGGACTTGATTGTTGTTGATTTTTTATCGTTTTTTAACTTAAAATGCAGCATGTCAGATGATTTGCATTATTTTTTCTCTTTTACACTATTTTAATTATTCTACCTTGTTTGTATATGCTTGTGCTTGCTCTTTTATGGTGAATAACCGAAATAAAGAAATATTGGAATTGGATATATATATATATATATATAACGAGTTAATTTTAACATTATAAATCCCTACCTCCATTATTTTCTACAAGAGAGCGTAGCATTACTCATGAGTTGCCACTTGTGGTGCTGGTCATAGTGCACTAAAACCTATACCTACATGAGTAGATATCTCAGCAAACTGAGGCATAGACCTTTGCAAATAGGTTAGTGACTAGCATTTTACATTATGTTTTAGTACTACTAAACGTACTACAAAATACACTGTACTGTAAAATATAAAGGGTACAGTACAGATGCAACAAGTAGTACACTATGGGGCATATTCTCAAGAACGTGTGATAGCCATCGAAAAAGTTACTTAACGCAACCTACAACATCGCAGTCTATCGCGGGAAATTTACGCGTGTTTAACAAGTTACTTACCTTCGGTAACGATGTATCTGTAAGAAACATTAGTTAGTTAGATTCCTCACCTTAGAATATCCCCAGGCGTCAGACTGGATCCGGAAGATTTTTCGTCAGCAATACCCCTTGCGCGTCACTAGGCGTCGTCTGCGGCTCCGCGTCCGTCGTCGGTGTCGTGCGCCGGAATGACGTCGTCGGAGTACTTAGACGCCGCCCTCGCGCGCTGACGTCAGTTCTTGTACATAGCTTTCCGCGCCAGGAACGCAGAGCCATGCAAAGACCGACACTGGTGCCAAAAATAAAATCTAGGGGCCTGAAAAGGATAACCTTAACCCTAGATGTCAGTTCGCAGAACGGGGAGGATGGGTGGGTCGGTGAGGAATCTAACTAACTAATGTTTCTTACAGATACATCGCTACCGAAGGTAAGTAACTTGTTCATCTGAACGAAACACGTTAGTTAGATTCCTCACCTTAGAATAGATACCCAAGCAATACCATCCCCGGTGGTGGGTCTGCGAACCAAGATCACACCAGAAAGTCCTGGAGGACAGAACGGCCAAAGAAGCCATCCCTCCGGACTTGGCTGTCAAGGCAATAATGTCTGGCAAACGTGTGTAGCGAAGCCCACGTCGCCGCCTGACAGATGTCCTGCAAAGGGACACCCCGTCCCAAAGCAGTAGTAGCCGCTGTGGCCCGAGTAGAATGGGCGCGCAGCCCAACAGGAGGGTCCTTTTTTGCCAAGGAGTAACAAATTTTGATGCACAAAACGACCCACCGAGAGATGGTCCGTTTATGCACAGCTTTCCCCTTCTTAGCACCCACGTATCCAACGAAAAGTTGGTCGTCCACCCGGAACTGCTTTGTGCGGTCCAAATAAAAGGAGAGCGCACGTTTTGGGTCCAGACGGTGGAGCCTCTCTTACTCTTTGGAAGGATGCGGAGGCGGAAAGAAGGTGGGCAAGGTGACAGACTGCCCAAGATGAAATGGAGTCACCACTTTCGGAAGAAAGGAGGGACGAGGCCGAAGGACAACCTTGTCCGGATGAACAGAGAGAAAAGGAGGCTTTGAAGATAAAGCCTGGAGCTCACTCACCCGTCTAGCCGAGGTGATGGCTACCAGAAAAGCAGTCTTGAGCGTCAGCAGACGAAGAGGACAATTATGAAGAGACTCAAAGGGAGCACACATGAGAAATGTGAGAACAAGATTCAAGTCCCACTGAGGCATTACAAAAGGGACAGGAGGGAACGTGTGAGTAATGGCACTCTGTCACCACATTTCTTGTTGTTGCAAACGTGCCTATTGGTGCTTTTTTTAGCCGCTTGGGCTGTATAAAGTCCACCTTCTCCTATTTGAATTGTTAAAATGACCATCTCCATTTTGTACATGTTTTTAATTCACATATATGTATGTTATATGTTGTTTGTTGATGCTTTTGGATGTGAGAGAATCTGAGTGTAAGGTTGTCTGAAGGAGTGGTTTTTGGGACTGTTAGTAATTTGTTACTTAGAAAGTGCATGATCCTGATTATCCTCTCTAACACTTTCCCGAATTTATTCTGTTATATTTCTTTAAAATTCTTTACAAATTCTCTTAAAAAAAAATGAACTTTATATCCATATAACGAATTATGATGAAATAAAAAGACTCCTTTCTAAAAATATCTCGATCTGTTTAGACTTAGTCTGTTTGTTCCCATTGTGTCCTGGTGCTGCCTTTGGTTGAAGCGCCTAAGTATCCGGACCCTTTTCTGGGCCGTCCCCATTATCTTTTTCTGGCAGGTACTCTGTTTTTCTCTGGTACTTGTTTATTCCCCTGGTATACCTGCCTGTATCCGCCTTCAGGGGTCCCCCTTCTTAGTGGCTTTGAAGATAAAGCCTGGAGCTCACTCACCCGTCTAGCCGAGGTGATGGCTACCAGAAAAGCAGTCTTGAGCGTCAGCAGACGAAGAGGACAATTATGAAGAGGCTCAAAGGGAGCACACATGAGAAATGTGAGAACAAGATTCAAGTCCCACTGAGGCATTACAAAAGGGACAGGAGGGAACGTGTGAGTAATGCCTTTTAGAAAGCGTGTAACTACAGGGGACTTGAAAAGAGAAGGCTGATCAGGAAGCCGCAAGAAGGCAGAGATGGCAGCAAGATAACCTTTCAGGGTGCCCAGGGTAGAGCCCTGCCGGGCCAAAGAAAGAAGAAACAGTAGAACCTCAGAAAGAGGGGCGGAATGGGGATCCACAGCCTTTGCTGTGCACCATGCCACAAATTTGTTCCACCGGCAGGCGTATACCGTCTTTGTGGAGGGACGCCTGGCTGCCAGAATGATATCACAGACTTCAGGACGCAAGTCAAATGGCATCAACTGCCGCCGCTCAATCTCCACGCATGGAGGTGGAGGCTGGACAGGTTCAGATGGAGGACCGTCCCCTGCTGCTGCGACAGAAGATCCTACCGAAGGGGCAGACGCATCGGAGGATCGGTCAACATACTGAGTAGCTCGGGATACCAGTACCTTCGTGCCCAATCCGGAGCCACCAAGATGACTTGGGCCCGGTCGTGCCTGATCTTCTTCAGCACTCTGGGCAGAAGTGGTATAGGCGGAAAGGCGTACAACAGACCGCAACTCCACTCGTGACGAAAAGCGTCGCCGAGCGAGTGCCGCCTTGGAAATTCCAACGCGCAGAACTGCTGACATTGCGCGTTCTCTTCGGTGGCGAATAGATCTAACCAAGGCTCTCCCCACTGCTCAAAGAGACCTTGCGCCACTTCGGAGTTCAGACGCCATTCGTGATCCATCATGCACCGGCGGCTGAGTTCGTCTGCTCTGGCGTTCAGAGAGCCCGCCATGTTGAACCACTAGGGTGACGCCCTGGTGTTCCAGCCACGTCCAGAGGCGCAGAGCCTCCTGACAAAGGGTCCACGACCCCACCCCGCCCTGTTTGTTGCAATACCACATGGCGGTGGTGTTGTCCGTGAACACCTGCACGACACTTCCCCTGTGGAGACGAGACTCCGCCGGAGACCAGAGGCCTCTGATCTCCGCCTCTCCCATATGGCCACCCCATCCCAGGAGGGACGCATCCGTCACTACGACATGCTCCGGTTGGGGAAGGGAGAGGCTCTTGCCCTTGACCCAATCGCGGTCCGTGAGCCACCACTGCAACTGCTGTGCAGTGCCCTCCGAGATCAAGACATGGTCGTACAGGTTGCCGTGATGCTGGGCCCACTGAAACTTCAGGTCCCACTGCAGAGCCCGCATGCGCCGCCTGGCGTGATGCACTAGTAGGATGCAGGAGGCCATCAGCCCCAGAAGCCGCAACACTAGCCTGACCGAAACCCAGGATAGAGGCCGAAAGATGGGAATCAGGGCCTGTATATCCCGGACCCGCTGTTCCGGCGGATAGACCCGGAACTGCGCCGAGTCGAGAACCGCTCCGATGAAGAGGAGCTTCTGAGAGGGACTCAAGTGTGACTTCAGCACGTTGATGGAAAATCCCAGCAAATGCAGAAGATCCGCCGTAGTCTGGAGGTGGGAGACGACTGTCTGGGGCGAGCCCGCCTTCAACAACCAGTCGTCGAGATAGGGGAAGACTGGAACCCTTGATCTGCGCAGATGAGCTGCGACCACCGCCATCACTTTCGTGAACACCCGAGGGGCACTGGTGAGGCCGAAGGGGAGCACGGTAAACTGAAAGTGCTCTTGGCCCACCGTGAACCGCAGGTAACGCCGGTGAGCCGGCAGGACGGGGATGTGGAAATATGCGTCCTGCAAGTCCAACGCTACCATCCAATCTCCAGGGTCTAGGGCAGCTAGAACCTGAGCCAAAGTTAACATCTTGAACCTTTCCTTCCGGAGGAAGGCATTGACGTTCCGGAGGTCCAAGATAGGGCGTAGGCCCCCTTTGCCCTTCTTGGGAACCAGAAAGTAGTGGGAATAACAACCACGACCTACTTCTGGGCTCGGAACGCGCTCGACGGCCCCCTTGGCCAAGAGGGCCGAAACTTCCTCGTGGAGAAGATTCAAATGATCCCCCGAGATACGGTGGTGCTGCGGTGGCATGGCTGGAGGGGTCGTCTCGAAGGGGAGGGAGTAGCCCCTTCGGACGTTTTGCAGCACCCACCTGTCCGATGTGATGGACCGCCAGTGGAGCAGGTGATGGCGAACTCTGCCGCCCACTGGCGTGGAATGGGCCTGAAAGCTCGGACTAGGAAGGCTTTGAGGCGGATGCTGCCGGGGTGGATGTGGGCTGACCTCGTCGTCCTCCAGAACCGCCTCGGCGGAAACCACGTCCGCGACCGTGCGCAGGTTGGTTCTGCGGCTGGTGGCTAGGCGTATGTGAGGAGGCACCCCTTCCTTGGCCACGAAAGGGGCGAAAAGCGGAAGTTTGCGACCGCGGAGCCGAGAGGCCCAAGGACTTGGCCGTAGCCCGGGAGTCCTTAAAGCGATTCAGCACACTGTCCGCTTTCTCGCCGAAAAGGCGAGTGCCATCAAAGGGCATGTCCATGAGGGTGCTCTGGACATCGCCCGAAAAGGACGTGGACCGCAGCCAGGCGTGACGTCTAAGCGCCACTGAGGTAGAAATCGCCCTACCCAGCGAGTCCGTAGTGTCAAGCCCACATCGGATAGCATGTTGCGCTGCATCCCTCCCATCGGCCAGAGCCTGGGTAAGTCGTGTCTGGACCTCCTCCGGACACAGGGGCAGCACGTCCTCCACCGTATCCCACAGAGAGTGGGAATAACGGTCCAAGAGGCAGGCGGTGTTCAAAGACCGCAGGCCCAAACTAAGGGAGGAGAACAGCTTTTTGCCAAACTGTTCCAGCCTCTTGGAATCCCGGTCCGGCGGAGCGGTCGGGAAGGAGGATTGGGAGGTAGAGGCCTGGATAACCAGGCTCTCGGGGGTAGGGTGTTGGGACAGAAAACTGGGGTCGCCCGGAGCAGGGCGGTGGCGCCTGGCGACGTTCCTGTCCACAGGAGGAACTGTGGAGGGCTTGGACCAGGTGCCCTGCAGAACGTCAGTGAGGGCCTCATTGAATGGCAGCAGAGGCTCAGTGGAGCTTGCTGCAGACTGAAGCACCTCAGTGAGGACGTTCGTCCTCACAGCCACGGCAGGTAGCTCGAGCCCAAGGGCTGCGGCCGCCTTGCGCAGCACCACAGAGAAAGCAGCACCCTCCTCCGAAGCCACAGTCGGAGGAGAGATAAATCCAGTGTCTGGAGAGGTATCCAGGCCACTGGCCTCCCGCAGTTCAACTGCCCAGTCCTGTGACAGTTAAGCCTGAACGGCCATAGGATCCTCGGATCCCTCCCAGTTGTCCCCATCATCCGATTCCTGGTATGCAGGAGGAAGGATCGGAGCCGGGCGATAGACAAAATGTGTCTCCAGCGGCGCCGAACGCGGCGTCCATCGACGCCGTATCGGCGCCGGGCCCGGAGTGGGGCGGAACCGGGGCTCGACGAGGTCGACCGGCGTCGGCGGGGACTCGGGAACGGGTCCCTCGGGCGCTTGCGACGTCGAGGCCGGAGCCGTCAACGGCGCCGGGGCCGGAGCCGCCGGCAGGCAAGGTTGCCCAGTCGGGTCCGCGGGGCCCGAAGGCGCGCCAGCGGGTGTCGACGGCGGAGTCAGGTTCCTCATGGCCGAGAGGACGGCACTGACTTCTGCCGGCGTCGCGTCAGTCCCAGGGACCGGTGGGTATGGGGACTTGCGCGGCGCCTGCGGCTCCGCCGGAGCCGCGGGGGTGGAACCACCGTGACCCTCGGCCGAGTCGCGCGACCGGCGAGGGGAGTCCGAAGAGCGGTGTCGCCTCTTGGACTTCTTGGAGTGCTTCGACTTACCCGAAGACTTGGATCCCGACGACCGATGATGACGTCGGCTGCGGCTCCGCGACCGATCCTTGGACCTCCTCCTGGACCGGGACCGAGAGGGGCGCGGAGCCGAGTGGCGAATCTCGAGAAGCTTATGGGACCGCTCCCGTCTAGCCTTCGAGGTCAGGGCCTTGCAGTCCGAACACGACTCCGCGTCGTGGTCGAGGCCCAAGCAGTAAAGGCACCGGCGGTGATGGTCCGTAACCGACATCAAGCGGCTACAGTCAGCACAGGCTTTAAAACCAGGCATCCTACCGGCACCGGAGTCGAGACAAGATCAAAAAGGATCGAAAAAGTTAGTCAAAAAGTGACTAAAGGGGTAGCTCTCCCGGATCTGCGCTTACTGGCGCGGAAAAAAGAAGAACTGACGTCAGCGCGCGAGGGCGGCGTCTAAGTACTCCGACGACGTCATTCCGGCGCACGACGCCGACGACGGACGCGGAGCCGCAGACGACGCCTAGCGACGCGCAAGGGGTATTGCTGACGAAAAATCTTCCGGATCCAGTCTGACGCCTGGGGATATTCTAAGGTGAGGAATCTAACTAACGTGTTTCTTTCAGATAACCAAGTATTCACAACACGGCGGTACCATGCGATAGTCACCAGATAACGCGCCAAATGGCCGCGTGAAAATCAACGCCACAACGCAAAAATGCGAAACACGAACGCCTAAAAAGCTGCGATGAGGCCAAGCGCAATACAAAAAGCTGCGAAAACCAGCCACAGGCCTGCAAATCCCACGCGTCTGGCAGGAAAATGCACTATAAAAGCAGAACAAGAAAAACACACCAGAAACAATCCAAAGTGCGCAGCACCATGGATGCACCCTGACCCAGCGCAGAGGTCAACGTGAACCCCACAAGCCCCACAGACCACCAAGGTACAACGGGGTCGGGGAAGACACCAGGGAGAAGAGGTAGAGGAAGACAGGTGCAGTCCGCAGGAAAACAAGACAAGCGTCACGGAGGTGACAGAACACTCCCAGCAACTGTCTCACAATCGGCATACCTGGAATGGAGCTGGAGTGTTGAGGAGGCCAATGGAGGAGGCCAATAGGCGTTGGCATGACCTGAAAACCTAAACCAGGCACAAAGACGCTGCCAGGAAGGCAGCAACGGTGACAGGAGGTGGGAGTCCTGCGCCACAGGAGGAGCAGGAGAAAAGGGAGGCCAGTCATCAGTGCGGAGACGGTGCAAGGAGGTGGGATACAGACACAGCTCGAGAGGACCTGACACAACAACAACAGGGTGAGTAACCACCAGGGACTGGGGGGAAGGGGGGAGATGGGCACAATGGCACACATGCACAATCAAGTATAGCACAATGCACACCCACAATGACCCAGGACCATGTCCCTCATCCCCGTGGCACACTGCAGCACACATACATAGCAATCACAGCACATCCCATGACAAATGTGGCACCAAGTGCAACACCCACACTGCAGAACAGGGGACACAACTGGGTCCGCTCATGCGCAGAAGCAGGCCAATCTCATTGGACAGAGCAGGGAACTGTGAGATACACATGCACGGATACAACCTCACATCCGTCATGTAGTCCCAATGTCCACTCTCCCCCCAAATTACCAGCACCGCCCAAACAGTCACAATGTACATTGTCACACAGTCTGCATGTCAACAAGAACAATGTGCAAACATAAATGTCAACATGCATACCCCCTTCACATTGCAGAGGGACAAAACCACCTCCAGCAGGACAGACCAGACAACCCATCAGTGATGCCGGAGACGACCACCACACCTCCGACACCGACACCCTACGACAGCTCATGGACTTCTCAGGCAACCCACCCCCAGGAGCAGGGCAGCCAAGCTACATAGAGAAGACCCCAGCCCCTGCACAGACCACACAGCAGGAAGCACCCGCCACCAGGGCTGGATCCCAACACTTCACCGAGGCACACATCGCATTCCAATGCCAAGTGTCAGAATGCCCAAAGGAGGTGCCCGAACAGGTGCGGGTGGGGTCAGAGCTCATGGAAGCCGAACTACAGCACATACGTGGGTGTTCAAGTCCCATCAGGGAGTACATACACCCCACAAAGGAGATACACACAGCGACAGATGCACATGCATGTGCACATGTCCTGCAATGAACCACGCCCTGAGCCACGGAATCATCATTCGCATACCAATGCTGGACCTCTGTACAACGGCACATTCCACCCCTCATGTGCATTGAGTGGCTGACGACAAAGCTACATGTCCAAGGTCTCAGCCGCTGCCTGCGGTGACATGTCTGCGTCAGCTGTACACAGCACAATGTAATGTCGTAGCGCCCAGGGCCCTCATGCATACAAGACCACAGGGGCACACGCATATATCATGTTGAACTGGCTACGGGCAAGTGCGCACTGCCCCTTCATTGGCAGGGCCACATGTACAGTGACGCCTGTGCTGGATGTGTGTGGGGTGAGTGTAAGCCAGCCCGCACGGAGTGCTTGGTACTGGCAACAACTACAACAGTGGACATCAGTGCAATGGAAACAAAACACCAGCATAACAGTCAACTGCTGAGCAACATGGAGGGAGCCGGAGCAAGTACAGAGGTCACCCAACATACAAACAGAAGTGTCCATGAGTTGCAGTGCACTGAGGTTGGGGCACTAGAGATGAACGCGCTCATGTGAAGAAAATGTCTGGGATTGTGTCCCTTTGGGTTATTCCTGAGGCAGTTGCAGGGGGGGGGGATGTCACACATGCATCATCTTCCTCATCGTCGTCCCCTGTCTCTCGCACTGCCTGAGGTGACATTGCTGGGTGAGCTCTCCACAGCACATAACCAAAACAGTAATAGAAGATGATTCGTGGTGCACTGAGTTAGTGGCACCTGGAGTGCTGAGCACGGGATCAGGCAGATGATGGCATCCACGACAGGGCTGAGCAACTCCGTTAGTCTGCCAATACCACTGCTTCGACTCTGGCAGATGGTGGATGGAGTTGGCCCTTGCGATGGTAGCGTGTGCCTCCTGCGGTGATGCGACGTCCGGGACCGGTCAGGACTCACTTTGATGTGGGAGTCCTGGTGGTCTGCAGTTGAGGCCGGAGGCAGCAGACAGCGCAGGACCACATGCACATGGCGTCGATGACCCCAAGACCACCGTCACAGAGGTCATCCAATATTTATTCAGACAGGGTCCCTGACATGAGCTGCACAAAGTTAGTGGCCCCGGATGCACAGCGGTCGGCACAGGCACACCGCCACGGGACGGTGACTTGTGGTGCACTGAGGTAGGGCCACGCGGACAGGGATGGTCATCATCGATGTCCGAGGTGAATGGGATGGAGGGTTGCGGGGGACAGTGGAAGGTGTCCTCCAGGGCATTATGCAAAGGTCTGATGTTATCCGGAAGCAGCAAATGGAGGAGTGGAAAACGACAGCCTCGTTGACTAGACCAATTCGTTGACAGCCACATGAGGATGAAAACTACCCCCTAGTCCATAGACTCAAACTGCACCAATGTACGACCAGAGAGTGTTCATGTCTGTCGCGGAACAGACTTAGTGGCACTGGGGCTGAGAGGGGGTGCAGTCTGCGTTGATGCCGGTACACTGATATGAACTCCACCATCGCTAAATCAAGATTCTGTGACATACTGGACCGCAGTGTAGGCTGGAGGCAGCAGTCAGCAGTGGCCCACAGCCACTTGTCGTTGGATCGCGATGCACAGAGTTAGTGACACCAGGACAGTTGTCAGTAGTGTCCGATCACCTCCGTACGATGATCCTATTCCCTCAGGACTGCAACGCGTCATCCTCTTATGACTCTCCTTGCGTGCAATTATATGTATTCGGCCTCTGAATGATTGATGTTCAGTTCCAAATCTGGGACCTACTCGTGTGCAGCGTAGGCCGAGGGCAGTAGTCCGCGTGAGCCCACAGACACGTGTGGTTGTAATGCTATGCACAGACTTGGTGGCACCACATCGAAGGGAGTATGGTGACATAACCTCTGCCTTAAATAATGTTCACTGCCATGATGTAATCAAGACTCAGTTCCAAATGTGCGACCTACTTGACCGTAGTGTAGGCCGAAGGCAGCAGTAGAGTATGTAAACAAAAAAGGAGTAAAGCGGGCCTGTGTTGTGGAGGCCGTGATGGTCTGAAGAGGCTGCCAGTGTCGCGGGCCTCGGGCTTGGAGCTTGCGCCGGCACGTGGTGGGCCCTCTGTGAAACACACCGGTGTCGGCAGGTGATCAGTGTGGCCTGGCTTCGCAGGGGCAGGCCTGACGGGTTCGGGACCCAGCGGACCAGGGTAGGCAGTCGCACAGGATCGCAGGCAACTCCGCTCAGGAGGACGGCATCGGCCTCGTGGCGGGGTGAGAGACGCTGCCCTGGCAGAGACGTTGGGCATTCCGGAAGAGGACCACGCCCAGGGCTACATGCTTTTTATTCACACCCCTACGCTGGCCTGGCGTACGCCCGGCCATCCCACTCCACTCATGCTTACGGGGGGGGGCGTAACAGGCAACATTTCCGCAAACTCCCCCACTGGCTGTGGTAACATGGTTGCGTCCACTGTCCAGTACACTCCATACACCAGCGGTGTATGTCGCCATGGATATGTCTGTGGTCTGCATACTGCAGTCTGTCCAGCACATCGCCGCCACTCTTGGCATTGTGTACTTTCCCAATCATGGTTCTCCTGCCTCCTTCACATATGCCTGGTTCCCAACTATCCCCACATTCCGCTATTGTGTGGCTGAGATGCCATGCCGTTGATGGCTCATGTTCACGGCCTGCCCAGGTTACCATTGTAAGTTGTTCTGTCGTGTCTGGTGGATAGGCATGTTGTTTTGAATATTGTATGTGATTTTGTGACGTGTGCATTGCCAGAGTTGTGAGTTGCATGGTTGTGGAGTTGAGGTGTGTGGGGAGTTCATTTGGTACTTGGCAACGGGCAATGCATTCCCATTGGTGCCATCCTGGAAGCGCTGGTTGATGATGGAATCATGCACACTGGCTGGGTATTTGGCAACGACGTTGGTGGAGATTCCACGGTGTTCGGATGTTGCCTGCACATTGATGTGAGACGTGTGCTTTCTGTTGCGGTGATTGTGTGCTGTGTCACCAGGGGGCACAAGTAGGACATGTGTGCTGTGGATTGCCCCCAACACGAACGTGCATCCAGCTATGGCGTATGGTCCTTGCTTGGTCGCCAGCAGATCCTGCGCATTGTGGTGGACGTATAGATACTGGGGTACCAGGCTGATGATGGCATCCAGGACAGGTGTGAGGGACTTGGATGCGGCTGGCTGTGAGACTCCTCTGACTCTGGCGGGTGTTTGTTGGGGGGTACCAGAGGCCAACAGGTGCAGTACAGCCAGCAGCTTGGTGTGGGGTGGGAAGTTGGTTGTCCGCTGTGTTGGTGCCGTCAGCCTGTTGGGCGATGATGGTCAGGATGCGTAGGATGGTTGTCCTTTATGACGTTCTCAGGTGTTGGATCTGTGGAGTTGGTGCTTTTACAGCAGGTCGCTGTCTTGGTCTGCCCTGCCTCAGTGTTGATCCGGGCAGGGGGGGGGGAGTCCTGGGGGTGGTGGCAGTGGGTGTTATTGCCCTATTGGGTCTCCGGGATGCATGTTCAGTTGCCCGGGAGCATCTGTAGTTCTTCATGTTTGGCTCCGGGCTGTGCTCCCTTGTCTGTTGCCGGTTGTTGTCCGACTTTGCCCCAGGTCAGAGCAGGTGTTAATTTCCTACTGCTAACGTGCCTTATCGCATGTTTTGTGATCTTATCGCCGATGTGGCTGGTCGTTGAGAATGTTGTGGAGTGGTGTTGTCGCGGGTATTTGCTCGGAAACGCCTACTCTGCATCTCATTAACGATAGTTGCCGGGGTAATCTGTTGCAATGTTTTTTGCAGATGCTATCGCCGGAAAACTAGTGCTATGGGCTGTTAGCACCAGCTTGTGAATGGGGTGATGAATTTATCATGACTTTGGCTGCGCTAAAGTGCAGTTAACTCGGAGATAGCGCCTTGAGATAATGGCCCTATGTTTTTGTATTATGGGCCTCACTCCCTCCAACAGAGTGCTGGAGGGTTCACTTGTTACATCTTTCGAAATGTCCCTGAGAATCCATTGTTTGAATTATTCAAAATGTTCTCCTTTCTTAAGTAATATAAAAATTGCATCAGTCTTGTCTGCAAATTTAGGGATGAACTTAGCACAATGTTTGACCAACTCAAGACATGATCACAGTTCATCTTTTTTACTGGGCGAAGTTGCCTTGACCAAAGCCTCGACCAAGGTGTCTTGGGAAGAATTTCATCTACTGATATTTTAGGGCATTATTAAGTCACACTCTATGTTTATCTAGCACTTTCACTTTAGTTCTTTTTGAAACTTCAACACAACCCTAACTGCTGATCATTCGCTTTTTTTTCTCACAAAGCAATATATGACCTTGAAGAATGGTATACGTGGGGCTGTGTTACACTATGGCACAATATCCCTGTTTGCGCTATTGCACACTTTTAATGAAGCACACCAGATGCAAAAAGAGACAGTGCTCTGGCCTACACTTCAAAGGGGGAAGAGGGGTAGAGATCCCCCTGCAGGCAGTTGTAGTGAGTGAATGCACCTGCCCATGGGGGATCCCTGGGGTGGTAATAAGATCACCTTTGCCTCCTTTCCTAGGGCTCCCAGGAGGTAAACTGACTGTGCTGTTGCTTTGTGGTGCACAATCGGCATGCCTCCTGGCGGTCTTTTTGCCTCTGCGCCCTTGTCTATAAATGGCACAGGTGCAGAGGCAAAGTGTATTTGTCATTAACATGGAGCCATACCCCCATGCTAAGAAAATGCCCCCTTAAACTAGCGCAGCTCTATTTGTGCACCAGCACTATCTGTGTTACAGAAGGGACAGCACAAACGTCTACAGCTCCTTCTGCAATACTAAAGTGCACCGGGCGCAAAATATAGGTGCCCATCTGGTATGTCATACAGCCCTTGGAGTTCCTCCAAACAACCATTGCATGACATTGCTGGAGCACCACTGATACTGACACAAACTAAGAGGCTTGCGTCAGAAGCTGTAGGCCCTAAAATGTGTCACAAATAATATGAGATACTGGAACCTCTTGTGTATGAACTACTGGCTGGTAAAAGAGAGATCCAGTGTAGTAAAACCACTTAGAACATCCAATGACAATAAATACCTTATTTAGGTTCAGTAGCTTGAACCTGTTGATACATACGTTCCTTTTAAGACCCTATGCTCCACACGTGAATTTGTCCACACTCCTTGTGGGGGCAATCACTACTAGTCTCTCAGTTGCTTTAATATACTCAGTGAAACAAGCTCCACATCACTTTTTTATTCAATACTAGCTTTACCTTTTGCACTACAGACAGGGCTGATTCCTTCGGTACTGTGAGGTGGCAACTCCTAAGCCTAACCAATTTATTTTTGAATAATTCATGAAAATCATTACTACGAGGTAGTAATTTTTCTGATGCTTCAATTTTTCTGCCATGCACTGTTTGAATGGTTTTCAGCCGTGGGACCATCCACACTACTCCTCAATGTTTCCAAGCAGGTTTCTACCGATATGCATTGCATGACGTTTCCTGTAAGTAAATCCCCTGTTGAGTGCTAACGCTGCTTCAAAACGTCAAATTATATTTCTGGTGCCTTCCACATAAGCAGTGTGGTTATTATGTAGACTCTTCAAACTTTTCAAATCAATATGATTCACCGTATGAAATGTGATTTGTGATAATAATTTAGATCCAGAATCTATCATCACATTCAATAAATGATCACTAATTACTACTTCATACCCAGAGAGCCACAATTACTCATTTTCATGATTTATTTGTGACACCGCGTTCAACATCCTCAACCACAGTCACAGTACCATCATTCTGGGTCATGCCATGTTTTTTGTTAACCTCTTCATAATGACTTGCAAATCACCACTTTTACACAATTCTAGAAATCCAGACTCTACTGAGATATTGTCCTGTGACCAGGATACTCACATCTAAAGCTCTCATTCATTCCTCTCCTTCCTCCTGACTCAGCACCTCGAATTGCCAGAAGACAATCACCTTTCTAGCATACAATTTGTCTTTTAGCAAAATGCACCATTTTCCCTTTCCTATTTACCAACCATCTGAACACACTTGCTCAGCATTTCCACCAACGCCAAAAACGTAATTGCCTGTGCCAAAGATGGATTCTCTGCAGCCCACATCCACTTCTGAACTTTAGGATTAGATTTACGTTTGTCACAGATATTCATCTTCAATTCTTGAAAACCTACCAAGAGCCCACAACTGAGATATAAAAGCATTATAGTTATCAATATTTTCATTTGCTTCTAGAGAAGAAATATTTACACATTTAAAATACACTAATCACTTTTTACTATGTCTCTCATGTTTTCACATGGTTATGTTGTTAGCTTCTCATTCATTACCTGCACCCACTTTGGCATCTGAGAAATAGCAGGATTGTTACCCCAACACCTAAATAATTTAATAAAGGGGCTACTTTAGTTCATCTGTGTACTGACCCACATCCATTGCTTTTTGAATATTCACAAAAGGTCTTTTAAATGCTCCCAATTTCACAAGACCATTCACACAAACATCTACTAGGCGGTAGCATCACCATGTTTCCTGATTCTGAAATGTTCTATAAGTAATCATCTACCTCACATCTGACATGCCAAATGGTTCTACCAGTATATCTCTCCTAGCACACACACAGTTGGTCCTTTTTAGGTCTCGCCTGGCGTAGGCTGCGTGCATGCGCAGTTTCGCTGGCGAGATTTAGTGTTAACAAGGTATTTTCTGTAAGGGGCTTTCAGCCCCGCCCCTCTGTTCCATTGGCCGGCGTCACCGTTTATGCTAAACGGTGGCCAGCCATTGGAACAGAGGTGTTGATGACGCTTTTGCTTGGCTTTTTGAGCCGTCCCATTTGGATGGACTCGCTTGCTTTGCGTTGGTCGCAAAAGGTTTCTTATCTTTATGGGGCCAAACACATGGCCCCATAAAGACAAGAAACCTTTTGGCAGACGAGACCGTCCAAGTGGCTCGGCAGAAAAAGCCGAGCAAATACGTCATGGCGTGCGCTTGTTTTACCATGGCGCGTGCTTCATTCGCAGGCACCCACATACTGGGCGCTGCGCTTTCTTTTTCATGCACATATTGATCACTACGCTTTTGTTCAGCATGCCTGCTTCACTTGCACTCATGCACATAGTGGGCGCTGCATTTTTTTTAAGCTCCGCCAATTTTTAATAATGCTCAACTTTCCTCAGCGCGGCACCCATTTTACAAGCGCCACGCATTAATTTTATCGGCTGCTTCAGAGCTGCATCTGCTCCCCCTCCAGCCGCCGAAAACAAGCTGCCTATTTGACCTCCTCCCTCGTCTTTATCAGCGGCCGGGCAAAACCCTCTTCCGGATCACCTCTGTAGCCGCAGACCGCTCCGACCTGCCCGTCTCCCAGCTGATCAGCAGCCCACAACACCAGAACAAGTTGTGTGGCTGGCAGGAACTACGGACTCTGTACAGTAATTCACTGACCCAATGCTGTTTGTTTCTTTTTTTTATTTCAATTTTTTTACTTAATATACGCAGAAGGATTATTTAACAACTGTTGATGCCTGCCGGATCAGCATTAACAATTATGTGGAAGCGTGTTAGCTTGGACTTTTTGATGTTAAATAATTTTTTTTAAATCCAATTTTACTCGCCATGAACATGACCCGAAAGTATTGGAGTGCAAAGCAATACTGGATAATGGAATCTAATATGGACGTATATCTGTTCCAAAAGGGTGGCCACAGCAGAAGAAGAACAAATACAGAAAAGACGGGGTCCGTCTTCTATCTTTACCACTGTCCATGCCTCTGTGGGTGTCAGTGAACCCGGCGAAGAGGTCTCCCTCTCCCACTACGAGATCCGGCCTCTTATGTCACACGCATCACTTGCAAGTGAGTTTTGAGCTTTCTATTTTATATCTGGCCCACTCCTATGATGTGCCTTTATTTCCCTTTTCTTTCGTTTTATTTATTCCTTCTGCAGCGTGACTGGGAGAAGGTCCGTGACTTGCACTAAGTGTTAATCAAAATACAGGTTTGCAATGCAATAGGTCTCTCATTTACGCTAGTTTGAGCTATTGGCATTGTAAATGACAATGTCTTTTATTCAGGTTTTGATTTTAAAACCTAAATAAAAGGCATTTTTATTTACAATGCTAATAGCTTAAACTCTTGCAAATGCCAGACCTATTGCATTGCAAATGCTTGTTAATTACTCTATCAGTAGAGGCCGCAGAACATGTGGTGAGAACTCGCAAAGCACAACAATCACAAAAGCACCTTCTCTTGCTCAGAGACACGAGGATCACATGGCACACTATGTGCCACTACACACACACACACACATCTCTGAGTGCATGTAGGAAATTGCGACCACGTCTTTCTCAAAGGTCTCAATGCCTGAGTCCATTCTGTGTAAGTGACTCTAACAAGGCTAGAGGACAGACTTGAAGCATCATGCGAGATATTACCTCTGGACTCAGAGTTGGCATACAACAGAATGTGGATAGGAAAAGTTTCTCACTTTGACCAACATACTTTACACACAGGGTGGTGGAGGAAGACAGAAGGTTACCAAAGATCTGTCAACACTTTACTAATTATTATGTCACATGAAAAATAGACCAGGCAAATTCTCAGTGGCTCTTGATTGCTTGGACTGACTTTCATCTCCATAATGCAAATAGCTTTTTATGAGGGGATATATCTACCACAGCAAAATCTCAAGGAAACATTAACTACCATGAAATATGCATACAAATGGATTGTTGTTTGGGGTGGACAAGTGCCCTCCTCAAAGAATTAGGCCACCACGTGCCAGATGTCACACAAATTACATAAAATATACCTGTGCTCAGTCCCTGGTAATTTGCGGTCATGTGAGACAAAGCATTGTGTAATGTATCTAAGCAGTGCATACACAGTAGAAAAAGACACACATAATACAATAACATTTCACAACCAATTTTAAAATAAATCAAAACGTTTTATGAGTAAAGTAAGATCAAAAAGACAAAAATCCAATTAAGGGAACCAGAGAGAGTAATTCTTAAAGATTTGAATGAAAATAACACCAAAAAGCACAAAGTGCCAATATTAAACTATGGAAGCGGTAGACAGGGAGCTAGGCATGATTTGAGGATGATCACGATGGAGCCCTGGTTAGATATCACAAGTGGAATGGTCCTGGTGAAAACCTGGAAGTCAAAAAGGTTTATAAGTCCTAATGACTTTGAAAGTTTCTGAGAAGAATATCCTACTTGAGCGGGCTGCCACTGAAATTGTAACAACCATCGTGGAACCGAAGGCTGAATACCTGAAGCAGGTTGGTCCCACTGGAGCTCTAGAGGATTAGTGCTGAAAATTTTCCAAAAGATTATGGGACTTAGTCATGTTTTTCAGAGGTGTTGGGAGCCTTTGCCCGGGATGAAGCTGAAATTCATTTCAGTGCCGTGAACTGCCAGTTGGATACTTTTTGCTGCAAATCCCTCTGAAGTTATAGAGGAAACGTTTTTCAGTCTCCAGACTTTTTTCCCAAACAAACGTTTGCAGTTCTCAAGCCTACAGGATCTTATGAGAGGGCACGTCGAGACTCTAAAGCGGAGCCCAACAGCAAAGTCAAATCCAAGTCCAGTTGCCACTGGTTAAATGGGTACCTCCAGGAAAAGGCCTATTGCACCTTGTTGTGTCCCAATAGTCATATTGGAGGTCTGGCAACTGAGCCCTGGAGTCCACTTCTTTGTCCTTGGTACACAAGAGTGCAGATTCAGTCCTTCAGTGCTCCTCTCAACTCATAGACTGCAGATCCAAACTCTTAGGATCTTCTGCAGGCCCAGAAAGTGTTCTCAGGAGAAGCCTCGGGTGCCACATTTATGTCTTCCATCGGTTAGTGGGTGGACATGACTCAGGGCGCTCCCTGATCAATGGGGCAAATGTTCACAGGGGCAACCCTACCCACTTTTTCAGCAGTTCTCGTTTGATGTACTGCAAACAATCCCACAGTGGCACTCACTCCCAAAATCCAAGATGAGTATACCCTTCTCCTCTTGTGCTGAGCCTATGTGCTCACCCAGACGCGTGATCAGGGTGGTGAGCAGCCCCCTCCTCTGTGGACACTCAAAACCGGTTCTCGGGATAGCTTTCCTCCCACTGGATTTCGTGCCTGTCTGACTATGGAGACAAAAGATAGGGCTTTACAAGTATCACCTCACATTTGCGTGTGATAGGACAAGAAGCCTCTTTGGGGTTAATTAATTACCTGGGCCCACTGCAACTGGTCCTCCTGCCAGGGGATGAAAAGACTTCCCTGTTCCGAGGCCATTGTCTCTGCTCTGGGAGCAGTTTTTACACCTCTTTCAAAACTAATTCAGAGCAAGCAGAGGCTGGAGAGCTGTTGGAAAGTTAACACAAATTATTCTGCAGTCGTTGCAGGTAGTGTAAAGGTAACTTTCTAAAAGTTACATTATCCTTATATTTAATAAAAACTACATTAAACTATTATATTGGATTTTAATTAAATATAAAAATAATTATTTTAATGTAGTCTGTAGCTGGTACAGGTCAAAGGTTATAGACAAAGGTGCAAAATCTATATTTTGATAATCCTATGTGCAAGTTACATCCTGACCAGTGACAATGTTGTTTTGGGCCTACACTTGGGAGCATGCCATTTCTAATGTCACTCATGTTCCACTCTTAAATATTGTGCACTCTACCTTGTGGGCAAGGAGCACTTAGGGGTGAGCTATTTAATCTTTTTCTACCTGTTAAAAGGGCCATTTTGACAGCCGTGTGCATCAGGGTCCAGCCTGCTGCTGTCAGGCTACATAGGGTAGGCCTGAAGCCATGTTTTCACTGCCACTGTTTTAGATGGGTTCTGCAGTTCATAAAGGGCATTTAACTTCCCTTGTCATTGGTTTATTTCTGCACCATAAACTAAGTCTTAAAGGAAAGTTATGACCTTATAGGAAAGTTAAATGTGGCAATCAAGTTTGAAATGACCTTCAAAGTTTTAGGGGTCACAGCACAGCACTGGGCACTGGACAGCAGTGTCCTAGTGTTAGAGTTGAAGATTATCAGCAGGTGAGTCCCCAAAAAAGTAAATCATTGGGGGTGACTACCCTAAAATAAGTAATTTTGCCACATTATGTAAGTAACGATGCATGCAGGAAAACTGAAAGAACCTCATCTGTTGGTTGTGTAGTGGGTCTATCATGCAATCCATCTACTGGGATTTCATTCAGAGTCTACAACCTCTACTGCTGTTAATGTATGCCTTAAAACGGTGCGATCCTAAGGACAGCTAGTTAGCTCCCCAACACTAGGCCATCAGGACTGCGTGGACCCTCAATAACCCCATGGTAGTGGGCCACTTCCAACCTAGTACATGGCTGTCACTCTCTCTTGGGATTGCTAGCCTGGGTGCTGTGCAAGGAACAATTGAAATTGTGTAGTGGTTCCACTGCACTCTTAATTCCGCATACCAATTACAACTTTAAAAACAGATTAAACACTGCAAACTTATTACTAAATAAACACCAGTTGTCACCATAGGAGGGCACATAGACCTTCCATCCTAGTCAGCATGCTTCAGTAATATGATGTACAACAGGCTCCTACTCTTTCTTCAGGTCTGAAAAACGTAACACCAAGAACTAACACACTTGGAACGATGAGTGATTCTTTTTTTTTTTCTTCTTTTTTTTTAAAATACTTTATTTTCCATTTTTCAAATACAAAGATATTATACATATGAAGTCGTTCACCAACATTTCAGTATACAATGTCAACTACAGTTCTGTCAGTGATTACCCTAATTGGCAATCCTCAAGATAAATACCAGGCAATATCAGACTATAACATTCACAGTTTGCCGTGCAAATATGAGGGGAACAATAGAAGGATCCCGGTGGAGAACCAATTCCCAATCAGAAACTGCTATATTTGTGGTCCGCACCTGCTGGATAAATTTACATACTAATGTCACATAATATCAACAAGGCATTATAACAGAACCCTTTGCATATCTTCTCTATCCCACGCCTTCTGGGACAAAGCTTTGTTCCACTTGCGAATTTGAGTCTTGGCGTTGCTTCTCAATGTATAATTGATACGGGCCCCATATATCCTTGGGGCGAGATGTGCTGGGCAGCACACTTGCGAATACTTCACTATTAACATTACAGTACGCCAGACTATGCAGCCAGCTCTGGACGGTTGGGGCTGACTTGCGCCCCCAATGGATGGCCACTTCTCGCTTTGCCAACACAAGGCCCAGTGATGCAAAGCGCAGAATCTTTTTAGGGAAATATACAGTATAACCCAGCAGGGCTACTTCCGGGGTTGGGGTTTAGAGAAAGATTAGTCATTTTCCCTAGAGTGTAATGTATGCCTTCCCAATAGCGTTGTAGTTTTGGACACGTCCAGGTAAGATGTGCAAAATCGGCATGGGGGGCCGAGCATTTACGACAGTTGTGTTGCTTGGAGGGGTCTATCCTATGTGCCAATGTCGGGGTGAAATACATACGGCGTAAGAATTTAAAGTGTAGGAGTTTGTGTCTGTTGTTGAGTGTGATGTCACGTGTAACTGAACAGCAATCAGCCCATTGCTTATCCGTAATTGTCGTCCCCAAGTACACTTCCCATGCCATACGGACCTTACTGTCATCAACCGGTTTCAGTGCCGCACGTGCTTTGTATAGTTTTGAAGTGAGATGTATGTTGGCTGCGTTTTCTATCATCATAGTAAGGGGGGGGAAGGAGGTGGGCTCAACTGGGAAAGTTGACAAAAGTAGAGCGTAGCACATGCGGCCCATGACGAACCTATCCATGATGGTACCTGCTTGGATCCGATGGATTTAGGCCCAGATCTCTGTACTGGGGTGAATGCATGACATTGTTCTGCATTCTGTCCATCAATAGTTCTTTTTGCATTTAGTACCTGTTTGGAACCGGACGTCTTCCATTAGGGAAAATATGTGGCCGTCGGGATAGAGGTCTCCCATCTGTGAGATGTCAAATTTGAGAAGAGTGTGTTGGACTAATCGTTCCTCTGTGATTGGAATCAAGCGGGGTTCACGATGGGCAGGGCCGACGAGTAAAGTACCCGTGGCCCAGCAGAGTTTCTTCCATGCCCAGCTTGTGGAGGAAACAGTTTGGATATCCACTCTAGGGAAGCCCACTGGTAGAATGGCTGAAAGCTGTCCAGGCAGAACGAGATCGGATTCTGGCCATAAGTATGGGATTCGAGCATCAGGGTGATACCATGAATAGGCATAGCTACATTGGGCAACTAAATAGTACAACTGGAAATCTGGAACATTATATCCCCCTCTCTCATAGGGTAGCGTGAGGACAGCGCATCGGACTCGCGTGGGTCTCCCACCCCAGATCAATCTGGCTAATAGAGTACGCACTGTTTGAAAAAAGCTATTAGTAAGAGGAATAGGTATATTATTAAAAAGGTACAAGAATCTGGGGAGCACTACCATTTTTATAATCGACACCCGGCCCGCAAGTGATAAAGGGAGTCTCAGCCATCTTTCTATTTGGGTCGTGAGTGTGTCGACTGCTCGTCCATAATTTAGACGTATGATTTGGGCGGTGTCTAAGTGGATATAGATTCCTAAATATTTAACTCAGTCTGTACACCATTCTAAAGGAAATTCGCAGTCACATTTTTTAGTAGAGGCTGTCAGCGGAAATATGATGGATTTGTGCCAATTTATGCCCAGACCCGAGAAGCGACCGAAGCGGATAATTTCTCTGATTAGTTCCTGTAAATTAGGGTGAGGATGTCTAACATAGAAGATCGTGTCGTCAGCATACAAGGAAACCAGGAGGGGGCCAGTGTTGAATTGTAGGCCCCTGTGTAGATGACACTCCTGAAAGTGACGTTATCAAGGGGTCCATAGCCAGAATGAATAATAATGGGAACAGTGGGCAGCCCTGTCTGGTTCCACGGTATAGAGAGAAGGGTCTCGAGAGTGTACCATTGAGACGCAGCCGAGCGGTTGGTTTGTTATATAATAGTGTGGACATAACAAGGAAACCAAAGGGCATACCCATGCGTTTCATCACAGATAGAAAGAAAGGCCATTCTAAGGAGTCTAAGGCCTTCTCCGTGTCGAGAAGAATGGCGGCCGCTGGAGTGTTCGGGTTTATCCAATGGATGACCGAAAAAAGTGTTCTAAGGTTCAGCGAGGTGGAGCGATGTGGTACAAAACCAGATTGAGCTGGCAAGATGATGAATTCCATCAGTTGGGACAATCGATTGTAGATAACTTTAGCTAGGATTTTGTAATCTAAGTTGAGGAGGGACAGCGGTTGGTATGAACTGCAGTGTGTGGGGTCTTTACCAGGTTTGGGAAGGAGAATTATGACTGCCTCTCTAAAGGTGGGGGGGTAAAATTTGTGACTCCAAAGTCTCTGCATATACCTCAATGAGCTTCGGAGCTAATAGCTCTTTGTATTCTTTGTAAAAATAGCCGGTAAATCAGTCGAGCCCTGGTGCCGATGCGCCCCGAATGGTCTCAATGGCCAACAAGACATCCGCAACCGCGATGGGCTCTGCCAAAAAATCCTGCATGTATTTCTCAAGGTAAACTAAGGCTATCTCATCTAGATAACCTTCTTGGGCTGTATAATCACTCCCTATTGTGGTGGAGTATAGCACAGAGAAATATTCCAAAAAAGTGTTCTGAATGTCTACTGTGGAGGTGCATGTGCGCGCGTCTGGAGAATGTATTTCAGTGTAGGTTTTGTGATATGGGGGGCGGAGTTGTTGGGTCAGAACCCTGCCAGGTCTCTCACCCTCGCCATAACGTCAGGCCGTTTGATACTTCCCTAAGTATAGAATTTCCCGGTCTGCTGTTTCCCTATAGTCGTCCAGTAGCACCAGTCTCCTGCCCTCATAGGTGGGTTGTGTGTGATCTGCGGAGGCTTCATCTAAAGACTTAAGGTCACGTTCTAGGCGTGATAGTGTATTACGCAGATCTTTGAGGGCACCTGCATGTTTAGCTATGCATGTACCCCTGATAACTGCCTTAAAACCCTCCCACAAAACCGCCCATGTGTCCACCGAACCAGTGTTAATAGTAAAATATTCCTCTATGGCGTCCCGTATTTCTTCTTTGAACACCTCGTCATGTAAAGCACGACTAGGGAAACGCCACTGACATTCAAAGCCCTCTGGGCGCGGTACCCTAAGATGTAGTGTATCTGGGGAGTGGTCTGAATAAGTCCTAGGGAGGGTCCCGACTGATGTGCACCAACCATAAATATCGGGGGAGAGTAGCCAATAATCAATCCTCGTCCAGGTGTTGTGCTGGCCTGAATAGTGGGTATATTCTGTGGTGTTTGGATTATGTTTGCGCCAAATATCTAACAACGTAAACCGATCACATAGCTAATGAAGTGCTCTGCGGGCGCGCGGTTTGGTGTCTGAAGACCTGGAGGCACAGTCTATGTCAGGGTTGAGTAATAGGTTAAAATCTCCACCTACGATCAGCGTTTGCGACTGCAGGTGCATGAGGCGTGTGTGAAGGGAATTAAAAAAGTCTGGGGCATCTGTGTTGGGGGCATAGACACAAAGCAGTGTAACGTTCCTGCCCAGCAGAGTCCCGGAAACCGCTAGGTATCGTCTCTCTTCATCACTAAGCATGGAACCAAAAGGGGACTCTTTTGTGTATTAAAATGGCAGTGCTCCTTGCATAGTTACTGTAATTAGCAAAATATCTGTGTGCCCCCCAGCTGGATCCAAAGTGGGCCTTGTCCGTTTTGGGTAGGTGGGTCTCTTGTAAGTAAGTTACATCTACATTGTGTCGTAACAGATAATGAGGCACCTGTCTACGCTTTCTATTATCATTAAGGCCCGTACATTCCATGAGATTAGGGAGAGGTCTGAGGGACCCTCTATGTTACCAATTCTGGCCATCTGTACGGGAGAGCAATTTCAACTACACGATGTGGTGACAATTAACAAATAGCAATAACAGTGAAAGACCAAACATGTCCCTTAAGACAAGACGTTTGAAATTAAGCACCCCCCCCCCCCCCCCCGCCACCCCCCACCCAGCCGCACCCCGTCCGGGACATGGCCAATCCCAGCAAAAAGAATAACGTGAAGTACCAAATTATTGCACATCAAAATGAAAATCTCAAACAACAGTACCCCAGAGTTAACCAAACCATTCTCAAAGGATACACCATGAGGGGCGGCAATGCCCCGGTGTGCAACCAGCTAAATGCAATGCCAATGGAAGGAGAACAGAAAGCACATTCCTAGAAGCCCAGTGAAATGAGTCCCAGGAGATTAGATGCAGAGTCAACCTGTGCCCGCACTCAAAAACAGTTCGGCGCTTGCGTCAGATCCGCTGTGTGGGGGGGGAGGACCAGATCTCGCCCTGTTGGAGAAAAGATTGTTTTGTTTATAGACACGGCAAAACTCTTGCGCCTCTGTCGGGTTTTCGAAGATCCGAGCTCTGCCATCCACGTCGACCTTTAATCTTGCAGGGTACAACATGCCATACCGTAGTCCCAATTTTCGTAGAGCAGCCTTGACTCCATTGAATTTAAGCCATGCTTCCTGCACCGTGACCATAAAATCTGGGTAGGACAGTTTTGCCCCTGCCAGTCGATGTCCCCTTTGTCTCTAGCCAAGCGGAGTGCCGGTTACCGGTCCCGAAAGTTCATCACACATGCCACAATGGGTCTGGGAGAAGGCCTGGGTTGGGTCGAGGTCCTAATGACCTGTGCGCCCTCTCTACGACAAAACCATTGGTGAAGGAATCCCTGCCAAATAAATCAATTAACAAGGTTTCCACAAAGAGATCCATACGGCCCGTGGGGGTTGTCTCTGGAACGCCAAAAATGCGTGGATTGTTGCAGCGGCTACGGGCTTCGAGGTCCTCATTTTTGATGGCCACTTCCTTCAAAATACGCTGGACCCTTTCTAGACGTTTGGCGGATTGCGCAGTCCCATCCTCAATATCGGAGATGCGTGCTTCAGCCACATCAAGCCGCCTGTCATGCACTTGGATCTTGGCACCCAGATTCGAAATGGTTTTGTCAAGTAAATCAAAGCGAGTGTCCAATGCTTTAAAGTCTGCACGCATCTCTCGAGGCAGGGAGGCTGCCATGTCCGATAAGGTATCTTCTTGCCCCACTTGTTGTGCAGATTCCGCCATGGTAGGGTCCTGTTGTGGAGCTGTTGCAACCAGGTTCTCAAATGGCAAGGTCCTTTGCTTCGGGTCTTTACGGCCCATGCCGTGTCAGAGAGTCTTTGCCGTGACCACCCAGGCCTTAGTAGGTGTATCCCTTATCGGTAGCCCCCCCTTTGGTGCTATGCAATGAGGCACTCAAGAAAGAAATGCATGGTAAAGCAGGACCCCAGAACCGCTGAGCGGGATGTAACGTCTGTGAGATCAGGGCGCAGGCAGGAGAGCCGTCTAGTCTTATGGGGGAACAGCAGGCAATGTGGGCAATAACCTTGAGGGCAGTAATTATTTGAAGGGGGGCTCCCTAGTGGCATGGGGCCACAAGCCTGAAGTGGGGCGTGGATAGCCGCCAGACACGGCAAATGTAGGGCAAGGACCTACGGTGTTTCACTGTAGTCCCCAATGGCGGTGTAAATAGTACTTCTATTTGCCACAATACATGGGGGCACAACACATTTCAGGCCTCTTCAGCGGTGCCCTCAGGTCGATGCGGTATAGAAGACGGGCCACGGAAGTCTTGCTGCAGCAGGAGGAGTAGTCTGAGGCCCAGCTCAGTGTAGGGCAAGGACCTACGGTGTTTCACGGTAGTAGAGGGGACAGCCCTCGCGGAGGCAGCAGTCTCCAATGGTGGTGTAAATAGTCCTACTATTTGCCACAATACATGGGGGCACAACACATTTCAGGCCTCTTCAGCAGTGCCCCCAGGCCGATGCGGTTTAGAAGACGGGCCGCGGGAGTCTCGCTGCAGCAGGAGGATTAGTCTAAAGCCCAGCGCGCCACGGCCCGGATCTCCACCGGACCGGCTGTCAGGATAGCGCGTCTCGGCCGGCCCTCCAGACTCAGGCCCGGTCACGGCAGATGGCGCGACTCACAGGGAGGCAGTCGTCGATCAGGGTTCAGCGCGGGACTCGGCAGGGGTGAAGCGCCTCTCACCTTGTCCCCTGTCGACATGAGTCACAGGCCCCAACAGCATCACCGGCCTCAGGTAGTTCCTGCACCCCGCCCGCCAAGAGAGAGGCCGTGCACGCAGCTCGCGCAGTCCAACAGTCGTCCCACTTCGGCGATCGTGAATGCGGGCACTCAACGGGATCGAAGTCAGCTTGGTGGAATCAGCATAGCTTCCGCCGCAGCGTGCAGCAAGGTTTTGGACTCATTGACGGCATTAAGTATGGGAATGTGCCAGTGGGCCAGAGAGCTCAACGGAGCTTCAGGGCCAGGCAGTCATGTTCGTCGCCGGCTTGGCCACGCCCCCCCCAAATGCATGAGTGATTCTTGAAATATAATCACAACTTATCTGAATAAGTGAAAAGAAAAGAAAGTCCATATATACAAATGTATCAGTCCCTTACAGGGACCCTTAAATGCTAAGAAATTCATAGTTACACCTATATCAACAAATGGTGACATGCACATATATTTTTTATGTTAAGAATTCTAAACATAAACCCTATAGAGGCGGCCTACACGGATCTGTCATCTGTTTCCATTGTAAAGACGAGGAGGGTACACTTTTGCACAAGATGGACAAATGCAGGAATATTCACTCCTTTTAGTCCAAGGTATGAGTGATGAATGAGATGTTGAATTCAAAAACAACAGTTCAAATCAATCTTTTCTTGCCTGGACATCTCTTCTGAGGAAGATGAATGCTCTGCAGGTGAAGTAGATGTTTTTAGACCTCTTGATTACCACTGGTGCGAAATCAGTAATGCGTGCGTCGAGGAACCACAACAAATTACTGTCATATACATGTTGGAACTGGACCTTTTTTGTTTGACGATCTGATTACTTGATCACCAAATTGTTCAATCATTGGTCATAGTGTGCTGATCAGCTGTGGACGAAATTTAAAAAATACATGCAGAAAGTGTATTCATTGAGATTTGATGTTAATTGCTTGTACAAGAAGAACAAGTTACTCCCCTTCGGTAACGCATTATCTGGTAGAGTCTATTTAGCTGCAGATTCCTTACCGTTGAATTTCCCAGGCGTCAGGCTGGATCCAGAATCTTTTGCTGAGCAATGCACTTCCGCGCACCGTTGGGTGGCTCCATTCGGCTACACGTTGCGTCATCGGTAGTGTCAGTTATGACCTCGCGGTACATATAGGCACCGCCAAGGCGCGCGTCATTACTTTTTGTTTTTACCACGCCAGAAGCGCAGAGCCACGAAGTAACTGACGCAGTCGTGTGCAACACTAGGGCCCTGAAAAGGGGAGTATCCCTAGACCTACAATATTAGTCCACAAAGTGGGGAGGCATGGGTGGGGCTGTAAGGAATCTGCAGCTAGAGTCTCTACCAGATAATGAGTTACCGAAGTTAAGTAACTTGTTCATCTGATAGAGACGTCTAGCTGCAGATTCCTTACCTCTGAATTAGATACCCAAGCCATACCATCCTGGCGGTGGGCTGCGGACTAATACCTTAAACTAGAAAATCCTGCAGGACCAAGCATCCAGGCAGTACTGTTTTACAAACTTGTGCAATTATGCCCACATTGCCACCTGACAGTTGTATTGGACTGGGACACCCCGAGCCAAGGCTGTAGTCTCAGCTTTTCCCCTGGTGGAAAGGGCCCTTATTTCATCAGTGGGCTGCTTCTTTGCCAGGGCATAGCAGATCTTAATGCAGAGAATGACCCAGCGAGAAATGGTCCATTTCTGCACTGCCCTCCCCCTTCTTTGCTCCCATGTACCCCACAAAGAGTTGGTCGTCCACCAGAACTCTTTTGTGAGGTCAAGGTAGAACGAAAACGCTCTTTTTAGGTGTAGTCGTTGGTGACGCTCCTCTTCCTTAGAGGGATGCAGGGAGCACAGAAAGTGGGCAACATGATGGATTGACCCAGCTGGAATGGGGTTACAACTTTTGGAAAAAAGGAAGCCCGGGTGCGAAGCACCACTTTGTCCGGAGAGGACATTCGATAGGGAGGCGAGCAACATAGTGCCTGAAACTCACTCACCCTCCGGGCTGATGTAATGCCACTAAGAAGGCTGTTTTGATAGTCAGCTGCCAGAAGGGACAATTGTGTAGAGGCTCAAATGGAGCACAAATCAGGTAGGTGAGGACCAAATTGAGGTCCCACTGTGGCATAAAAAAGGGCGTGGGTGGAAACAAGAAGGTCAGCCCTTTTAGAAATCTATGTACAATAGGAGACTTGAAGAGAGAGGGTTGGTCTGGCAGCTGCAAAAAAGCAGACAGAGCATAGAGATAACCCTTGAGAGTTCCCAAAGCAGAGCCCTGTTGGGAAAGGATTAGAATGAATAGAAGGACAGTAGAAAGAGAAGCAGAAAGAGGGTCAATAGACCTTTCTGTACAGTATAAAAAAAAATCTGCCAAGAGCAGGCGTATGCCGTCTTAGTGGAGGCCGCCTGGCTGCCAGAATAACATTACAAACCACGGGAGAAAGGTCAAAAACCATCAACTGCTACCGCTAAATCACCACGTATGGAGGCGCTGTTGACAGATTCGGGTGTAGAACCCTCCCCTGCTGCTGCAACAGAAGATCCTCCCGAAGGGGCTACCTGATCGGAGGATCGATGCTCATCTTTAGAAGTTCTGATTACCAGACTCTGGGCAGGACTGGTATGGGCGGACAGGCATACAGCAGGTCTGAGCTCCACTCGCGACGAAAGGTGTCGCCGAGCGAAAGCTCCCTTGGAAACTCCAGTGCTCAGTATTGCTGACACTGCACGTTTTCTTCGATGGTGAACAAATATAAATAAAGGATCTCCCTACTGTTGAAAGAGACCTTGTGCCACCTCCGATTGGAGATGCCATTTGTGATCCGCTAGGCATCGACGGCTGAGTTAGTACGCCCTGGCATTCAAAGATCCTGCCAGATGTTGAACCCTCAGGGTTATGATCTGCTGTTCCAGCCATGTCCAGAGATGCAGGGCCTCTCGACAAAGGGTCCATGACCCCACCCTGCCCTACTTGTTGCAGTACTACATGGCGATGGTGTCGTCTGTGAACACCTGCACTAGCTTCCCCTTGAAAGAGGGAAGGAATGCTTTCAATGCCAATCAAATTGCTCGGAGCTTCAACAGATTTATGTGGAGCCCGTTCTCCGCCGGAAACCAGTGTTCCCTGATCTCCACCTCTATGAGCTGGCCGCCTCATCCCAGAAGTGACGCATCTGTCACAACTGTAAATTCTGGTTGGGGAAGGAAGAGGGGGTCTGCTGTTGACCCAATCGCGGTTCATCAACCACCACTGCAGATCTCTGGCAGTTCCGTCCGAGATCTGGACTATGTCGGTGACATTTCCTCGATGCTGTGCCCACTGGAACTTCAGGTTTTTACTGCAGAGCCCGAATACGCCACCTGGCATACTTTACCAACAGGATGCAAGAGGCCATGAGGCCCAACAGCCTCAGAGTCTGTCTTAATGAAATCCAGGATAGAGGCAGAAACATCAGAATCATAACCTGAATATCATGGACTCACTGCTTGGGAGTAAAGGCCCGAAACTGCACTTTGTCCACAACTGCTCTGATGAAAGGGAGCATCTGAGAAGGAGTCAGGTTGGACTTTGGCACATTATAGAGAACCCCAGTGAATGCAGGAGGTCTGCCGTAGTCTGAAGGTGGGAGACAACTGTCTGGGGAGAGGGCGCCTTCAATTGGCAGTCGTCGAGGTGGGGGAAGACTAACACCCCTAAACTGCGTGGATTAGCAGTCATCACCTTGGTGAATACCCGAGGGACGCTGCTAAGGCCGAAGGGGAGCACGGTCTACTAAAAGTGCTCGCAGCCTACCTTGAACCACAGGTAACATCTGTGGCCCGGCAGGATGGGGATGTGAAAATACGCATCCAGCAGGTCCAACACTACCATTCAGTCTTCTTGGTCTAGGGCAGACAAGACCTGAGCTAGAGTGAGCATCTTGAATTTCTCCTTCTTGAGGAAGAGATTGGCAGTCCGAAGATCTAAAATGGGCCGCAAGCCAGTTGTGCCCCCTTAAGGCCACTGTCGTTGAAATCGATCTGCCCAGCGAATCCGTCGTATCTAGGCCACCCGAATGGTGAATTTTGCTGCAACTCTCCCATCCTTGACTGCTTAGGAGAGCACAGCCCGGACCTCCTCCGGGGCTTGTGGCAGCATGTGCTCAACCATCTCCCAAAGGGAGTGGGAGAAATAGGCCCAATAAGCATGCAGTATTCATAGGCTTTCCTGTTTTCAGTTTCTATTTTTGGTAAATTCGGGTGGTGTTTTTCAGTTTTTTCAATATTTAAAAAAAACAGTAGTTATAAGCGGTTACACATTTTTGCGCCATTAAAAACAACAGAAGTAGTGTTTTTCCGGTGTTTTTGGAATTTTAATTTAATTTTAATTATTTCTTGCTTTCTGCACTGATAGTGCATCTGTATAGATAGCATGAGCACAGGGTATATGAGGTCCAAGTACATTTTCACTGCACCAGAATGGACTACAAAGTCAATAGCATTTTTCATTAACTCTGAAGATTGTAAAGAAGATTTCAGCATACCATCTAGCAAGTGACAAGGATCTCTTACAGGGAAGCACTTCAGCTCAGGTATCGATTTTGACAGACCATTATACAACTTTTTCACATACGTAGCTGAATTACTACAAATACAAACAATATCACTCCAATCTTTATTGAACTTGGTAGGAACTTTTTTCAGCAGCATTCAAAGTGACACTGCGTTCCATGTACCAAACGTCTGGTGTCATGTTTTCACCACTATCTCATGCTTGGTGACAACATTCTTTTCACATATACCTGTCACTACATCTTGCATTGAATGTTTAAAGCTTGGGGTGTTTGGCAATTCACCTCACAATCAATACCGACTCACTAGAAAAGGGGGCTGATGTATCAAAGGATTAGACCCATTCTCTGTCTGTGGGTAAATGTGATGGTTCATATTAGGAAAGATTCTTATAAAACCAGCCATTTTACCTATCAGTGAAATCAAATTAAGTCAAAATATCAAATATGATTTAGATATTTCCCGATTCTCTACGTTTATAAAATAACTAAATAAGACCTAAAACATGCTTCTAAACACTGCACCAACTGAAATGCCTGGCTGGAGGAAGAAAACTATGTCTTCCCAAATGCATTCAACCTCTTGGATTCCCTGTCCAGAGGAGTGCGCCCTGGGAAGTTGAGGCCTGTAACACCAAACTCCCTGGGGTAGGATGTTGGCTGAGGAACTTCGGATCACCCGGTGCTGGGCGATGGCAGCATGCAACCGTCCTATTCACAGGGGCTCCTGTGCTAGGCTTGGACCACGTGCCTAGAAGGATGTCTGTAAGTGCCTCATTAGAGGGCACAAGGGGTTAGGAAGTTGTGAGAGGCTGGCTTAGTATATGGTGCTTACTTATGTAAGTGTAGCATCCTACACTAATCCAGACAACCCTTATGGTAATTTCAGTGGTTTTAGACAACTTCAGAAATCTCTCTAAGTGGTAGCTGTGGAGAGAAGCCTTTGGGCGTAGTCCAGAAGGAGTGTAAAGCAGCTTGTTTTACCAATGCTTAATCTTATGCTGTAGGTTAATTGAAAAAGAATCACAAAGTGCAGCTATTAAAAATATGTATTTTATTACAAACACTCACTAACACATTTGTACTATCTCCTACCGGGACACAGAAACACAATACACACAATACTTAGAAAATAGAGCACGTAAGTAGCACAAATACACAGTGGTCTCCAGGGGGAGACCAAACCATACACTAAAATAGTGGATTGCGAACTACGATTCAAGTCAAGAATAGACCCAGAAGATGTAGAAGAGCTGGGGACCCAAGGAACCACCCAAGGTGAGTATCTAGGAACCCCAGGGAGGTCGTGTGCAGAGTGGCACCGCGTGCTCAATGTTAGTCAATAGGTAAGTCGCTGTTGCAATTTTAAAAAAGAAGGACCTTTCCCAATGGCCCCTGAAGAAATCCAGTGGAAGATGGAAGGATGGAGAGTCACCCCACCTGTGGATACCCCAGGAAGCAGGATACTTACACCAGGTAAGCCGGGTGCATAGGTGTCAAGTGACGTTGGAAACCACCGTAGACCACAATTGAGAACTTCAGGAAAGATGCTGCTGGAGAAGAAGACGAAGGAGTCCGGTGGAACCCAAAGGTGGATTCAAGATGAGAGGTACCTGCAAGCAGAGGAGACAGAGGTTATGCCACTCAGGAGTGACCAGGAGGCACAGAAGATGAATGCCCACTGATGTCAGAGATGTAGGTGAGGTTGACGGTGACGTTGAAGTTGCAGCTGTGCGGACCAGGCGACGCAGTAGAAGACCAGGAGCCACTCAAGAGCTGTCCCACGTTGGATGCAGAGGGCCAAGGGGTCTGGCAGGGGCACCAAAAAGCGTTGGCACTGGCACAATAAGTAGTCGACAAAAAAGGTGCAGTGTAGGGACTAAGAAGGTCTAAGTGACTGACCATGAGCAGGTAAGTCAGAGAAGGCCCGAGCAAGCAGGGGAGCCCACTAAAGCCAAAGAAGACCCTCAAGAGACTCAAGGGCCGAAGGCACAGGAGTCGCAAGAGGATCTCGAGCAGTTCACCAATGAAGAAGGCCCACGGTGCAGAGGATCTTGGCGGCAGAAGTTGCTTGAGGTTGGAGCTTCTTGGAGCCCAAAGAGCTCTGGTGGAGAGAGGCAATGGCAAGTCGACGCAGTGCACAGGGGTTCTGTTTCAGCGGTACTGACGAGGGATACTGGCCTCAAACTCGTTATGAAGACAGTGCAGGCCTCGAGGGAGTTGCAGAACCATGCCCTGTGTTGCTGAGCCTTTCGGAGTCTGTGGGAGCCCAGGATCAGCAAACCGGTCAGTTGCTTTGCGGTGCCTGCAGATGCAGGAGAGTGACTCCTTCACTCCAAGGGAGATTCCTTCTGGTGTCTTGAATGTCCATAGGCCTGGTGAAGAACCTGTATGGAGCACGGGCACAGACGTTGCAGAAGACCAGCAGGACGACGGGACAAGGAGCAGCAGGAAACTTCCCCGGTGCTGTCTTGGTTCCCAAAGCGAAGTCCAGAGTGTCCAGATGGTCGAATTTGAAGTGGTATCTGAACTGAATCTTGTCCAATAATAAATCTAGGGACCCACCCACAGGTAAGCCCTTAAGGACCCTTAGGAAAGGGTTGGGACGATTCAGGGGTTCCTCTCAGAGGAGGGGCTGTATAGTGGGGAGGATACTCCCATGTCCTTTGTCCAGTTTCGTGCCAGAGCGGGAGCCAATGGCTCCCTGAACTGGTTTGACCTGAAGTATGCAAGGAGGGCACCAAATGTGCCCTTCAAGCAGTCTCAGTGGCGCTGGCAAGCGCCCTCACCATGTCCCAATACACTAAACTCTGTCTGGGAGGTGGTCACACCTCCCTGTGACAGGATACCTATTGTTCTGCCTTCCACAGCTCGAGCTTGGCTCAGCAGCAGGAGGGCAGAAATGTGTCTCTGGCCGGCAGCAGTCCTAGCTTTCAGTCCGGTTCTGGAAGACTGGTACTGGGAGCACTGCGGGCCTCCCGGAGGAGCTTTACAGTGAATGGAATCATACCTCTCACACCGTTTATGGAGCGGGGGTAAGATTCCAAAATGCTTGATACCAAACATGACAGGGTTTGTTACAGCCAGTTTAGAGATGGTCATTGCGTAATGATGCATGGCTACTCTATATGTCGTTCGGGTTGTTGCACTTAAAACCCAGGAAAGGTGGACTCCAAATGTTGTAGGGGTGCCCTGTTCATGCAGGGGCATCCTCACACTTAGAACCCAGCACCCTGCCTTCAGGATTTAAAGGCCTGCCTTAGGGGTGACTTATAGGTGTTAAGTGTAGTGACCTCAGATATAGGGAAACCTGTATCTGTTGTTAGTGGTGTTAGCACCAGCTTACACAGGCTGCAATGGCAGGCCTGTAGGCACTATTTGAGTGGTCTCTCATGGGTGGCATAATACATGCTGCAGCCCATGGAAGGCCCCTGGTGTACCTATGCCCTGGGTAACTTGGTACCATATACTAGGGGCTTAAAAGGGTGTGAGAAGTTGGCCTGATATATGATGTCACTAGTTCTAGTGTACACCCTGTATCAGTCCAAACAACCCTTATGGTGATTGGTTGTAAAGTCAACCTTATAGACCAGCTATCCTAGTGGTAGCATGGACAAGAGCAGTCTTAGGCTAAACTCTGTATGGCATGTGAAGCCAGCTGTTATACCATTATAATCCCTTGAATACCAAATGAAAGGACACCACACCAGGTATATATAAAATTAGAATGTATTTATTCTAACATATACCCTCAGCACTCTTTATGAGTTCAGAGGTCTAAGCACAACAATTTCTTAAGTAGCATACGTTAAGTTACGCAGGAAAAATACAGTTAGGCCCAGGGGCCACGCAAACCATATACTAAGAAAGTGGTATAAGTACCACGTCACGAACAGGGAGTAGGCCTAGGGCCTAGGGAATCGCTGGGGCTACACTACCCTACCAATAGTTAGGAAGTGGGAGGCCCACGGGAAGCGTGTGCAGTGTGGAAACACACACGCGGGTTACATTAAAGTCAATGGGAATGTAGCAGTTAGAAATAGGAAGAATAAGGACACTTCCGAAGTAACTAGGAGGAAGCAACTAAGGACTTAGACACTTGGATAGTCAATATCCACTGGGGCACCGGAGTACTAGCGTTACCTCACCCACAGGAGACGGGTGCATAGGTGGGAAGATGTGTCAGGTGTCGTCGCTGGATCCTATGGATGCCTGAAGAACAGATGCTGGGAGGCGGCCAGGAGGAAGATGTCCGGTGGATCCAAGGATGGACCTTGAAGGAAGAACACCTGCAAGCAGAGGGGACAAAGTCTGGGTCACTAGCCAGTGACCGTGTGGAACCAGGAAGGAACCAGGCGATGTCGTGCAGAACACAGGTGATGTCTTGAAGCTTGTCTCTGCAGCTGCGTGGACCAGGAGGCGTCGAGGACAACCAGAACCAGGGTACGAGCTGTCCCACGAAGGATCTTGCTGCTGGCGGAGTCGACGTCCCGATTGGAGTCAACAAGCCTTGGCAAAGGCAACCCACGCGGAAATGGAAATTCACTTCAGGTGCAGACCAGGAAGGTCTGAGGTCCTTCTCTTTCCCAGGGAAGCAAGGGCCAGTCTGGAGGAGGCAAACCAGCGGTGAAAAGTCAAGGGTTCATTGTCACAGAGGCAACTAGCCAACGGGCAAGCAACCGGACAGACGCTTTGAGCAGGAAAACGCAGAAGGGCCCCACGCAGAACTCGTGGAGTGTGGAGGGCTGGTCTTCGGTGCAGATGGTGCTCGGGGTTGGGGCTTCTCAATCCCCAGAGCACAACTTCGAGGATGCCTCAGAAGCTGCGCTGGAAGCTACTCGCCAATTTTGCCAGGTAGCCGGTCCCACGTCTCTCGTCGCCTCCACGGATCTCAGCTTGGCTGTGGATGTGGATCAGGGTCAGAGAAGTCTGGGGGTCAAGGCGCTGGTCGGGCTCTGCAGTCGGTTCCTCGTAGAACTTAGGCAAAGCAAACGGCAGGTCGCTTGTTGGTGCCTGTTTGCACAGGGTGGCCACTCCTTGGCCACAAGGGAGATTCTTCAGTCTTCTTGTCGTCGAATGTCGAAGGTCCAGAGCTTCGTGTCTAGTTTCAGTTCAGGATAATCCAAAGTCCTAGGGACTCAGCTCCCACTCTTATACTAATCTGGGGGGCTGGGTTACCTGCTAGGTCCCTCCTATGGGTGGGACCAGAGAGGGGGGTGGTTACACCCCCTTCCCTTTGTCCAGTTTTGCGCCAGGCCTGGGGCTGGAGTGCCCCAGCACCGGTTTGAACCGGACTATGCATGGGACACCTTGTGTGCCCCAGGCAGTGTCTCGTTTCTTTCATCCCTCCCTGCCCCAATACACTAAGCCCTGTCTAGGGTGGTGCTAGCACCTCCCAAGGCAGGAAACCTATTGTCCAAGCCTCCCTCGCTGGAAGGACTCCCAGCAGCAGGAGGTCAGACTTGTGTCGGTGGCAGTAGCATTCATTTTGTGATGCTGGGCTCTGGTTAACTTTAACCGGGTAGTAGGTTTTTAACATGTCTTCTCCCTCTAGAAGGGGGGAATACTATCCTCATCGCCAGAAATGGTGTGGGGGTAGTATTCCAAAGTGTTAGACACCTTACACGACATGTTTTGATAAAGCCAAACCATAGTTACCATAACCGCGAGGATTATAAGGCACTTTAAGAGTATATGGTAGGCGATATCATAGAACAGCTATAAGGACATGGTTCCGAAAGCTGCAGACAGGCTCAGCTCATGCTAGAGCACCATCTCACATGTTACCAAGCACTCTGCCTTCAGGATTGTTAAGGCCTGCCATAGGAGTGGCTGAAAGGTTACCCATGTGTCTATATATAAGGTAGGTATAGGAATACTATACCTAAGCAAGGGGTGATTACACGACCTTGCCCCAGCTGAGTGATCAGCCAGTTGTGTCATGATGGGAGGCCAGCCAGGGGTGGCATAATACATGCTGCAGCCCCTGGTAGGCCTAGGGTACACATATGCCCTGGGTACCTAAGGTACACTGTACAGGGTCCAATAAGGTGATCCTTACCAATTGGGTTATGTACCTAAAGTACATAGTATGAATTTAGAGAGAGAACAGCTGGGCTGTGGGTCTGATTAGCAGGCCCACAGCCACATCTAAGTCGAAAACCAGTGAAGCAAAAGCAAAAAGTGTGGGTGACCATAGGAAGCAGACCCTACTCTCCTACAAAGTGTACACCAGTAGCTAATCTGGAGGGTACCTAGGGACTCGCCATGTCCAATTTAGGGAAGAAGCACAGACACTGGGGTCCTAATTAGCAGGAACCCAGTCAGACTAGTCATATACCACGGTAACACCAAGCATGCAGAAGGATCCTACCTTCTTACAGAAGTGGAAGCCCCAGGTTGAAGCACTTCGGTCATGAGATTAGTCCTGACCTGCACTGAGGGTAGTTCTAATCCAAGGACCTCATTTGCCCTTTTTACCACCGTAGCCAGTGTTGGTGGAGAGAGTTTGCCAGTATAAAAAGAAGTGTCCATCCCACTGGCTTCTGCAAGTTCCCCATACAAGTACAACTGCCCTGCACCGTCATCCTGGTGTTCCAGAGGGTCCATAGAGCCCTCCCATTCCTCTCCTGAGCCTAGCATATCCTCAAAGTGCTCAGGCAACAACACAGAACCCCTGGGTTCAATAAACATCAGAATCTGCGTCGAGCAATGTCGTTCCGACTCCGTGTCGTTGGGGATGAGGGTGGGGCTGGCACTGCCGACAGGCACTGACTTCGGGTCCGACGCTGAAGGAGTTCGCGTTGGCACGATCTGGGATCGGATCCATGAGGACCCACCGGTGCAGTGGCCGGAGCGGACGGTGTTGAACCCGATGGTACCTCTTCCGACACTGCGGGGCCCAAGGGCTCACCAGCAGGGTTGGCCCACTAAAATACGCAGCACATGGCCTCGTAAAATTCTTTTATCTGAGTGGGGGCCGCCATGGCTCCCTTAAAGGGAGGGAGGCACAAAGTCGACCCAGGCTCTGGCCCGGCGGAACCGTGCCTAGAGCATCGGTGCTCCTTACCACCTTCGTCGAAGGATGACAGACAAGGTGAAGATGAAGTCTGCTTGGACTTCTTATGCCTCTTCCCCAAGTGTCCAGAGGACCTTGAGTGGGACGAAGAGGACCTAGGGCTACGGGAACAGTTCCGCGACCTCCTCTTCCTCGATCGGGACTGGGACCTCCGCGGAGTCTCGCTCGACAGTGTCGACTGCCGAGCCGCAAGGAGGTTCATCGTCCGCTACCTTAAGGCCTTCGGAGCCATGGCCCGGCAGTCTGAGCACGACTTGGAGTCGTGGTCGTGCTGAGGCGTTATCTTGTGATGACGGATGTTGTGGACGCTCATGTACTAGCGGAATTCCTGCCCCTGAAAGGGTGGTCCGTTATCAGTGCGTACCTCTTCGGGCATTCCCAACAGCGCAAAGGTCTTTTCTAGGACAGGCTTCAGCCCCTCAAAGGCCGTTGACTGTACAACCTCCACCACAGGAAACTTGGAGTAACTGTCCAACATGACAACTGTCTGCCTCCCGTCTGGGAAGCTCCCAAAGTCCATGCTCATGTTGGCCCAGGGCTTGGTGCTGGGTGCCTCAGTGATTATAGGGAGAGTTGGTGGTTCCGCTCCAGTTATCAGGCATGAATGACAACCCCTTACTTTGTCTTCCACCATCCGATCAACACCTGGGAACCACAGCTTGGATCTGGTGCGGGCCTTGGTCTTCTCGATCCCTTGGTGTCCTTGATGGGCGAGGTCCACTGTCCGCTTCCATAGCCGAGAGGGTATCACCAGATGTGCACCCCTGAGTATCACTCCCTAGCTCCCTTCACTCAGTTCCTCTCGACATCTCCATAGCCCGAGCCTCGCCTCCCTCTCCTCGTTGGTCAGACCGCTGGACCCTTGAAGGATTGTTTTCCACTGATGGTTGTGCAAGGTGTCCTTGACTGCCTGGAGGCAAGCATCTTCATTGGTGGCTTGTACGATTTCCTCCATTGGCAACGCCCATGGACACGCTGCATCCACGATCTGCTTCACGAAGTACTCTAACCCTTCGTCGACCTCTGACGGGGCCTCCAGCCAACCCGCAATGGGAAGTCTAGACAGGTAATCGGCTGGGTTATTCACTCCTGGGCGGTAGTCCACGTTGAAATTATAATGTTGAATCTGGACTGCCCACCTCTCAATTCTGGGCGGCCCACTCCTTGCCGTGCCACCAAACAGGGGTACGAGTGGCTTGTGATCAGTAACCACAGTGAATCTGTGGCCACACAGATAAATGTCGAAATGTTGGCAGGCCCACCTTATTGCCAGTGCCTCTCTTTCAATCTGGGCATACCTCGTTTCCACAGCTGTTAGTGCACGGCTAGCATATGCAATCGGCACCTACTCTTCACCTTGATCTTGCTGCAGCAGTACCTTTCCCAGCCCCACTGGGCTGGCATCAACCACTAGCTCTGTTGGCTGCCCTGGCTTGAAGTAGGCCACAGTTAACCCCTGTAGTAGCGATTCTTTGATGTCTGTAAACTCTTTCACCTCCGCACTGGACCATCGCCATTGATGTCCTTTTTTGTGAGAGCCCTGAGAGGCTCCAATAGTGTGCCCAGACATGGTATGAATCTGCGACAATAATTAGCCATTCCCAGATAACTCTTCACCTCGGATTGGTTTTGGGGCACTGCCGCGGCTCGGATGGCCTCCACCTTGGCTGGGTCCACTTGCAGTCCCCAAGCCAAGAATCGGTATCTGAAGAACTCCACATCGTTCGTGTAGAACTCACACTTCCCTTTGTGGAGGGTCAACCCTTGCTCCACGAGCCTTTGCATCATCGCTCGGAATCTCTTGTGATGTTCTTCGAGGTTGTTTGAGAAGATAAGGACATCATCACTGACATTGATAACACCCACCAAGCCAGGTAGCGCTTTCCTGATTGCATCCTGGAAAACTTCGGTGGCCGAGGACATCCTGAAGCTGAGGCGCTTGAACCTCTGGAGCCCCAAATGGGTTGAGAATGTGGTTATCTATCGGCTTTTCTCCTCCAGAACCAATTGGTGATAGCCAGAGTTTAAGTCCACTTTGGAGAGCCACTTAGCACCATTAATGTCTGCGACAATCTCGTTGATCGTGGGCGTGATATGCCGCTCTCTCTTAATGGCCTTGTTGGGCAACCTCATGTCCACACAGAGGTGAATTGCACCAGGTTGTTTGGGTTTTGGGGCAATCACCAGTGGCGATACCCACGGGGTCAGGCCTGACACTTTCTCGATCCTTCCATACCTTTCAAGGCGATCCAACTCGGCTTCCACTAAAGGTCTCAGGTGGAACAGTACCCTGCGATGTCTCAGGGCTACTGGCTTTATCGTGTCGTCTATCTGGAGTTTGACTTCAACCCCTCTCATACAGCCTAGTCTTCTGAACAGCTCTGGAAACTCGGCCATCATCGATTCTGCATGTGATTGATGAACTTGCCTCGCGAATATCATTAACCCCAGATCTTCGGTGGAGTGGCATCCCAGGAGTGACACTGCGCTGTCCCACGTTACATGGAATTGGGTGATTGCTGATCTTTCTCCATGTCTGACCTCCAACTCGACCACGCCCAGCAGTGGGATGGGAACATCTCCTTCATAGGTGAAGATTTCAGCCTTTGTTCTGAGGAGCACTGGTCTTGGCACTAGTCGCTCATATTGAGTGGCATCCAGGAAGTTGACGGAAGTCCCTGTATCGATGAGCGCCTTAATGCTGTTGTCTCCCACCCACAACTGACACATCGGGGGTGGTCTCTTCTTCGTATTGGCCCCTCCAGTATGAGAGATTACAGATACGTTGTCCTCCTCATCGTCTTCCGTGACGTTCATTCTTCGGCACATGCTCTCCACTTCCTCTGCTTCCTGACCTGTGCGCACTGTTGGCCTCTGTTTCCTTTGTTTTCCTCCTCCTGCTGCCGACCTGGCTGTGCCCATGCAGACCTTGCAAAGTGTTCGAACGTTTTTCAGACAGCTATGTGGTATTGGTCATAGGTATGTCGGCGCCGCAAAGAATTTACACATTAGTTTCCTATTTTCTAATTATATGACGGTGCTGCAAGGTGTAGAGAACCACAAACTCTACAGGAGGAAGCAAAGCTTGGCACAAATTATTTCAAATCCCCAGCACACGTAAATATGAAAATTCTAACGTTTTTTTGTTTGTAAGTAGCAAATACAGTAGACAAAACAAATTGAAGAATCATGCGTCAAGTCTTCTTCTTTTTCTTTTATTCAAGAAGCTTCCATGAGGAACATCACAGCCACAGCCAACACGTGTTTCGTCGTTTAGGGATAGTAGTCCCACGACTTCCTCAAGGCTAGTCTCTTATTCAGTTGTGACTTTGAAGTGTGGTACAAATTCCAGACCACACAGGGGTCTATTCTCGGACGGGGATAAATCAAAACCTCTCATTTATGCTTCCACGTAACGCGTAAGTCCGCAGTAGTCAATCGGTATGAATGTATGTATCAGTCCACCGTCCTCACAATCAAAATGTGCAGCCCACCCGAGTACAGCCGCCCGTGTCTCGAGTGTCAGATTTATCCCCGTCTGAGAATAGACCCCTGTGTGGTCTGGAATTTGTACCACACTTCAAAGTCACAACTGAATAAGAGACTAGCCTTGAGGAAGTCGTGGGACTACTATCCCTAAACGACGAAACACGTGTTGGCTGTGGCTGTGATGTTCCTCATGAAAGCTTCTTGAATAAAAGAAAAAGAAGAAGACTTGACGCATGATTCTTCAATTTGTTTTGTCTACTGTATTTGCTACTTACAAACAAAAAAACGTTAGAATTTTCATATTTACGTGTGCTGGGGATTTGAAATAAAGTGTTCGAACTTGTTGCACTTCAAACATTGTTTGCCTTGTGCCGGGCACCCCCTCGGAGGGTGGCTCTCCAGGCTGCAATTTCTACATCCTTTCTTTCCCGGGCGCTCACCACTGACACTGACACCTTCCCTACCCCGGCCGCCAAACTTTCGGATGTCCTCCACCCACTCTTCTTTGATGGGATTAGGGTACAGTGCTGCTGAGCGGCCGGTCGTCTCGCCAACGCCGATTCTATCTCCCCTGCTCTTGCGTCTGCCAACTCGTGGGATCTTCCCTTCCCAGCACCAAAATTTCATCAAACGAAATCCCGGGTTGGTGTAGGATGAGCTTGCGCAGTTCCGAAGACCTGCACCCCAATATCAGCTGCGCCCGAATCTCAAATGGCTGATCAATGCCCACACACAAGCTTGCCAAGTTTCTTAGGCATGCGTGGAACATGTTGACAGACTCCTCCTATTTTTGCTCCGCCTGGCGCAGTTTCAAATGTTGGTCTGGGTTTACTTGCGGGTCAAAGTGGCGTTTGAGGGCCCTGACCGCCTTTTCGTAGTCATTACTGTCCCCTGTATCTGGGAGATCCTGAGAGAGTTCGCACAGCTCCTCCCATATATAACATGGTAGAGCGCTTCACTGCGTTGTCTTTTTCTCTGGTGGCGATAAAGTAGTTTTCCAACTGCCCGATCCATTTACGCCATCGTGGTGCAGCTGTAGCCGGATCCGCCAGCTTTGTAAATGGTGGCAGCGCTTTCAAAGACATGCGAGAGCTGTGATCCGCTGGCCCCGGTGCATTTCCTCCCGCTTGCAGTGACATGTCCCTGGATGCACTGGGCCCTTGCCTGTCCGCTTGCCTGGTGTCCGTGCTCATGGGACCTGGCCTTCCAAAACCTTTACAGTGCCTGCTCCGCACTGTGCCTTCACTGCGTTGTGTCTTCAGGGGGGCTGGACACGCTCAGTCCCACACAGCCCACACCCCTGCTCGGCGTGGATTAGCACCAGGCACCCACCAGCCAGCCAGTGGCCTCCCTCTGTCGTGAGTACACGTGCCCAGGGTCTTGCTCCGCTAACTTATACCACCCATAGCTCACCACTTGCAGCACACCTGCTCCCCACGTGTCTTTCCAGCCCTCCACAGGGCCGCACAGCCGTCATCGTATTCACAGGGAGGGGCCGCCGGAGTGTGAGTGCGCCCCTGGTGAAGGCCTCCCCCTCTCGGGACTGCAGATGCTGTCGGCGGCGCACACCATGTGCTCTTCACGCCGCTCGGGTCTGCTCAACAGGCTCCCACCTCCTCTCTCTGCCTGCCAGCAGCCACCGCCTCTTCAACCGGGCCACGCGCAGCAACAGCGCAGCCCGCGGAACACCTTCCTCATGGCGCGGGCCTCAGTACCACTGGTGTGCGCCTTCAACGCGGATGTGCGTAGCGAGGGCACGCGCAGGCTTCACACACCCGCCTCGTAGCCAATGTAAGTCAGGGGGGGGGCACTACCAGTGGGGGTGAGGGGGGTATGCTGGGTCGGGCCTAGCGGGGCACCAGGAATCACGGCACAACCACTCTGGATGTATGCTCCGTGCCGTCAGCTACAAGTGCTGACGTCACCTTTTATTTATACTCCCCGGTCCGCGCTCGGCCCAGGGAGTTGAGGTGGCAACATGTTATTACAGGAGGCGCGATGGAAACTGTAGTTCTGGGTGTGTGCTCGTCCATGAGCGTGCCTGTTCTTTGCTATACACATACACTTGAGTGCATGCATGTGCTACTTACACAGGACATTTTTCTTCATTAATGGCTGCACAAATGCATTTTTTTCATTTATTTTGCACACTTAAAACGTTGTGAAATATTATTTGAACAATTTCACACACACATATGTATATATATATATATACACTAAAAAGGCTATGTATGTATGAAAAGTTTGAGGGACAGATGTTTTCTTTTCACACGGTGTAAATAAAAAAAAACTCACAATTTGTTCACTCTTAATTGTAAATCACATCATATCTAAATACAAATTGTTTTCACATAATTAAGCGTTAGAAATGTTTGACATGGTCAGTGAGACATTTTTTTAAAAATAAATGCTTTTCATGAGAACAAAAAATAATCACAACAAAAGTCACAGCGTATTAACCCCCAAGGGTAAGAAGTGAAAGATGTACTGTACTTTCGGACTTACATGGGCATAAACATATAAATCAGTCCATGTACTACTTGCCAAGGACCTACAATGGTCAGCCTTGTCACACAGTCAAAGAAGACATTCCAGAAATATCAGAAATTCTTCTTATATCAGACATACTATGTGCTCGTCAGCCGTCCCACCACGTTTCCCATTTAATGATTGCCACTCCTGTTCAAGCAGAATCCCAAACTCACGGTTATTACCGAAAAATTCAGTACAACCTATGGCAGGCTTCTAAATGAATATATTCGTACGGGACCGTGTGGTCATACATCAGCCTTATGTGCTATTATTATTATCTGCTAGCTAAAATGGACCAATGCACGTCTTCACCTAAGTGTTTAAGGCACCTGTATATCCAACGCGGTATCCACTTATGCTAGTCTACTTCTAAACACACATGCATCAACGAGAAAACTGGTCGCAAACGGGCAGATTAGCAGAATCTGCCCCTTTGCGACCGGTATTTTTGCATTTGGGATGCATCATCCCAAATGCAAAAATCGCAATTTAAGGAATCTCTAAATAGCGATTCCTTAAATTGCGATTGCATTTAAGGAATCCCAAATTGAGATTCCTTAAATGCAATGCATTAAAGTTAAAATATTAGCGATTTCGCTAATAGGGGGAGCAAATTACCATGAAGTTGAACTTCATGGTAATTTGCAAAAACTTTGAAAAATGCACTTTTGTGCATTTTTCAAAGTTTCATGTTGCGCACACACATGCCCTTAGAGCATGTGTGTGTGCAACATATGTGCACAGATCAATTTCAGGGGTGCAATAGGGTGTCATTTTGACACCCTTGCACCCTTGAAATTGCATGAGCAATTTGCGAGTACCTACTGGTACTCGCAATTTGCTCATGCAATCTCCAAATCATTCCTATGGGCCTGGAGGCCCATAGGAATGATTGGGACGGCATTCCTTAATTGCGACTCGCAATTTGCGAGTCGCAATTAAGGAATTTGTAGGAATCGCTATTTTTATAGCGATTCCTACATGCATAGGCTTTTGCAATTCCTTAATTGCGATTCCTTAAAAATCGCAATTAAGGAATCGCAAAAGTCTTATTTGATGCATGTGCCAGATAATAAGGCACACTAAAACGTGCTTTTGCATTCTAGAATCCTCATTTTGAGGTGCGATGACCACTGTGGTCATCGCATTCTATTTTAGATTACAGCGACAGTACATGAACACTGCTGTAGTTCGCAAATAACCTTTGTATACTCGGTGTTTGGGGTTCCACATCAGGTTATGTACTATGAATGGTAGGTATTCTTGCACACATTGTAGTTCCCGCAAGTAGAATGACCGCTAGATGGAGGCAAAGCCTAATGTTCTTTTTATTCTCGCAACCAACACACTTCCTTCCTTGTTAGACACCCATTGTACAAACGTGTCCATCATCATCTCTCAACGTCATCACGAGACAAATCACCACCTCCAGTACAGTCTCCAGCCCTAGCAACATTCCTCTTACTTCCCCATCAACTACCAGAAAAGTGAACAGAATTTGCATTCTCATTAAACATCCTGGAAGCTGCAATTCTAAAACAAAAATTTGTTTAATCCAGAAAGTCCCCTACCTGCAACCCAGTCGCCAACGGAAACCCTAACGTGCCTAATATGAAGTTCTCCACCATGTTGAAATTTACTCTTGGCCATATTCCCCGCCGCTTTATACCTAACCACCTCAATCTCAAAGCCCAGCGTAACAATAATATTTTCATCAACTCAAACAGATACAATTTTCCTAGCAGACTTTTTCAGTCTGAATGGTTTTCACCGGTCGTAGTTTGCTGTGAAACATGTTAGTTCCACAAAGTCCCAAGCACATTTCGTTTCACATTCATATCAGAAGCAACAGCTAAAGCATAATTTTAACTCTTTCCCCATGCTATTGCATTGTACGCTCTAAAGTGCGAATGGGCTCTCAAAAATGTCATCATATCCAATCAGGCAAATTAAGCCTATTAACAGACACAGTGGTTTTGCGTTAATCAGTTACTGCAAACACTTCCTTCAGAACAATAAACTAAGTCAGTGTTCATGAATGAATAATTAACCAATTCGGAAAGGCAATCTACTAAAACAATCACATCATTTCGCTAATTGGCAGCATGGATATATGCCTAGCACAATCAATTGGTACTTTTTCACAAGATTGTTCATGGAAATCTACTGGTGAAAGAAAGTGTTAGGAACAACACAATGCTTATATGAATTCTGACACAGCCTACAAGAACGTTTTAGCATCATCCATAACAAGCCATCATCACTGTGCACAAAATCGTTTGGTAGGATGTAAAACTTATGTGTCTCTCTTGAGGTAGAGCAAATAGCCCTTGTCCTAGTCCTAGTCCTAGAAGAACAATTAATTTAGGCCTATCAATAACATCACCATCCATGCTCATCTAAACTTGGGTTTTAATATAACTGCGTCCTTTTATTTCTGAGGCATCTTTCCTGTGGTTAGACTTTCCCAGTGTACTGCCTAACTTCCTGTAAATTAACATCCTTCTTTAATGCCTCCTTCGATTCTTCCAATGAGACTGCTGTGGAAAAGTAAGAAAAGATGCCAGATGGTAAGTTCAAGGTTCATCCATTCTTAAAAACAGAACGTAAATCCTCATTATTGACAAGTTACTGAACTATGGGGCACATGCTTCAAGCAAAATACCGGTCGCAAACGGGCCGATTCGCAGAATTGACCCATTTGAGACCGGTATTGAGCTATTTGGGATGCATCAAGCCCAAAGCGAATCCCAAAATAGGGAATCGCAAAATTATGCGATTATCTATTTTACGAATACCATGCAGGAAGCATGAAAAAATTGTCACTCTGCTTTAAGGATTCGCAAATTAGTACCAACTTCAAGTTGGTGGTAATTTGCAAATCCTTAGAAAAAGGCACCTTTTTTCAATTTTCTAGGTGCCATGTGCCGTACACACATTAGGGCATGTATGTGTGCCACATGTGCACACTTACCTGTATTGGGGTGCATCAGGGTGGCGTTTTGGCCCCCTAACACCTATTTGGTACTCGCAAAGTGCGAATGTCATCCCATTCATTCCTATGGGCCTCTAGGCCCATAGGAATGTGTAGGAATCGCTCATATTTTAGGGAAACCTACATGCATATGCAAGAGCGATTCCTTAATAGCGATTCCTTAATAATCACTATTAAGGAATCGCAATTGCCTAGCTTGATGAATGTGCCCCAATATCTAGAGTGTTCACCATGTCTTCTTTCGGTTTTATGCCTTCTTCAGTAATCATGTGCCCCAAAGAAGACATTTTCTCTTGCCCAAAGCAAGATTTCTTTGCTCTTAAATTCATCCCATGCTTCTCAAATCTACACAGGGCCTCTGAAACCCTTTCATTGTGTTCATCCCAGTTGCTTAAACGTATTAACACATCATTCTGATAAAATCTCCCTCTTTATACTCCTTGTAGTCTTCCAAGCATGGATGTCATTGCCCTTTGAAACACAGAGGCTCTTGAAATTAGAACACAAGGCATACAGGCAAATATGCACATTTGGAAATGTATTCTCAAAGTCAAGGCACCCACTTCGCACAACAACACACTCACGAACAACATCTTTAAAGTGAACTTGAGGTAGAGCATTGGGAGCAAGTAATACCCCTAACTCCTTTTGATGGGGTCACCCAATAATGCAACCACCTTTTAACGATATATAGATTTTTCAAACAGTCATTTCCCCTTTGAGTGTTAAAATACCTTCAAAATACCCAGCATTTTGAGTGCTTGATCCACATATCCCCCAGGTTGAATATCCATTTTCTTTGGTTTGCATTTACCTTGAAAAAAATCTTTTACACTTCTTTTGGAAAGTTTGGTATTCTGGTGAAAGTGTCAAAAGTCATTTTGACATTTTAAATCATTTACACTCACAATCTCTGAAGGATGTTCGCCAACTTTACCTACCATTTGTAAGACTACCTCCTCACAGACCTCTGACATCCTTAGAGGATTTAGAGCACATGTTTGCTGCAGCACTGCTACAACACACTTGAAAATGTATTTTTTTGTCAAATTGCATTAATAGCCAGACATATTTTACCATTAGCCACTTAACCTTGCCTACCACATCTAATCCATAAACCTTTATTTTGAATTTCCACATTTTTGCTATTTTTTTTTCGTCATAGAGCCTATTGGTTCAATATTTGGCTTCCTAGTCACATCTCAACCTTGACACACCCTTCTTAACGGTATCTACACACATCTGTATGTGTTCCACATATTTTACTATATTTAAAACCATTTATGCTATAATTAAAACATGAGCTAGAAGTGGATTTTCTTTAGACCATAGCTCTTCACGTGTTTTATCACAATTACAATTTAGAACAAATAGGTCTCTGATACGTTCCTCAGAATATCCACCAAATTTGCAAGTGCTAGCCGGCTTCCTTAAAGCAGTGACATCCTCCTCTTCTGTCTCAGTTTAACCATGAGCATACTGGCAGAAATTGTACCTCTTCATGACTGTGTTTACTCTTGAATCTTAATGAAGGTCCTACTTCTTTCAGCATATTTCAAATTCATTCAGGCCTCTAGTCTTTCCTCTTCCACGCACAAATCTGGATGAGACTAAGGGCACATCATGCCCTTAGGCTCCCAGACAAAATAAAACAAGCATTGGCATAGACAATAGGTCTCGCTTTTGGGACCTTATAAGTATTTATTTATGCAGCACAATATCCTTGGTGCAAGAACATCAACTGTTGCATGGCTAAACACTTATAAGGTCCCAAAGGCGAGACCTATTGGCTATGTCAATGCTAATGCAAAGCTGCCCTTCAACACCTCGTCAGGAGTGTAAATACAACTACAATGTGTGTGATGCTGGAGACCAAGTGGTGCTGTGTTCTCCAGCTTTATTGCGTGCGCACATCATATTAGAAGTAATAACTGTGTCGAGTTAATTTTATTGGTGCACTTGCTTTTAGTTGTACAACACACTCATTTTTTGATAGGATAAAATATGGTGATCGGTTTATTATAGAATTAAAGTGTGCTGTATGTTTATAATTTTTTATTGCCTTTTGTAATGCGAGTGTGGTTTATTATACATATCAAATTATATCACAATAAATAGGAATTATAAAGTACTGTTCTAAAGTGCTTCTTTTGCTGAAATCGTGTGTTTCATCTAGTTGAAGGCAGTGTTCCTGATAGCACTCATTCTAAGTGACATGATGGTCTAATAAAGCCTTCTTGTTGCTCATATTTGCTCGTTGCGCGTTTTGGACTACTTTTAGCTCGAAAGGGCGATCCTTACGGTCCCCTTTTAAAGCTCGTAAGTAATTCAGCGTCACAAAAGCGAAAGAATAGGACTCGTGGAATGGATAAAGCAGGGGCCATTTTGCAATGGAGTGTTCCTTCTAAAGATTAATGGATCCTCCACAGGACAGAGTGTGTGAAATACACTCTCTCTCTCTCACACCCACACAAATACAAACCTAACACAACATAGCTGCGTCGGGAACCTTATTCTATGGAATGCATGCTTTTTCTGATATGTCTCAGGGGCCATTTGGCTGCCTGCGTGTCATTCACTAAAGGTAAATGTGTAAAGACTAGGCGCTCATGTGTCTTAATGTATGCAAAATAATTGTTGATTAGGTTTTATAATGTTTATACTCCTTTGTTAGCGTTTCTATGGGAGTGGAGAAGGGTTGGGTTTTTTGGGCTTCTTTTGGAAGGCCAGGTTGGTTTTGGGCTTCCTTTCAAGGGAGATTGGGCTCGATGTAAATTTCAGACCTGGCAACCCTGGCTGAAGGCTCAGCAGAGGTAATCAGATTTTTTTAATGTCTGTTGTCTGGAGGTGGGAGATAAAATCCTTGTGTGGTAACCTTCCGCTTGATTCGGGATGGGTGCCATTTGAGTTGGAAAGACAGAGTGAATAGCAATAGGAGAGGTGATACGGGGAGTCAGAGGTTTGATTGTCAACCAGACATTTGCAGGGGCATAATATGGGTGTACCGGTGAGGGCTGAGGGCAAAAGGCAAAGAGCAAGCAAAGCAGGAGAAAATGGTAAAAGCAGAGAGGAAGTGAGTCCAGGAGAAACGCGCAAGGAAAGGATAACGACAGAGCTACATGGTGCAAAAGAAACAAGCATTGGACGCGCGGCCGTAAAAGTAAGGCCGCGCGGCCGTGAAAGCAAAAGTAATCGCGATCGCGGTGAAAGCGAAAGTGATCGAGATCATAATGACGCGCTGTGTGCAAAGCACACGAGTGATGCGCGCGCAGCAGTTATTGGAGAGGCAGAGCGTGGCGCGCGTGCACTTGTGCGCATGACCACAAGCTGGTGGCCGCTTTGGTAGCACTTCGAGAAGCCGCTTACTAAATGTCTCGCCAGAGCAGCGCATGCGCTTGCTCAGGCGAGTCCTAAAAAGGACAAAGCAGGACCCCTGCAGGAGTTAGTTAAATAGGCAAGGAGGGCTTGGTAGTGGATTAGAGAGACATGAGGTGGATTCAAGACTGCCAGCCTTGGTATTCGGTGCACCGACATTAATTGCACCGGCCGTGGGCTTCTGAGCGGAACTTTTGGCACTGACACAAATTAAGCACAGGTTCTCTTTCTTGTCGAGTAGAGACACAGATATGAATCTTACAGGTATCAAGGTTAGGCTGTTCTAGACCATCTCAGGCATCCATGTATATTTCGTCTATGGTCTAGAAGCACATTCTCCTATACGGCTAAACAACATAATTGAACATGGAAGCAAATAAAATGGGGTCTGAATGAAAAAAAAGCAGAGCCTTCATTTCAAGTATACTAAAGGGAACATGCTGCTTGCACTTATAATTCAGGAGTTGGCTATGTGTGTATAACAGAATGAACACATTCACTCCTTTCTTGTCTTTTATTTGGCAAAATAATTTGCACATGTACTTAAACATGTAATATCCTGCAACATGGTCACACATGGAGAAGGTAAAATTTTAATAGCTTTCAGGCTCAAGAAATCACTTCACTGCCCACGTGCAAGCAACAATTTACCTTTCGACATATGTTCTCCTGAAACAAGGAATATATTCTCTAACCAAGAAAGTGTAAAAGTTTGGGGTTTCATTCTTGAATTATACTTCTAGTACGATTTGCAGCAAGTGAATGAAGTCACCTTGTAATCTGTTGCCACTGGAAATGACATCACTTTGGCGACCTCTGGAACTCTGGTGAGTCATGTCTATACCCAAATTGAGTGTAAAATACAGCAGCAATGCTACTGTTTCATCCATCTGCTCATTCCCCATTTTACTAGCATTGGCTACTCCAGGAAGAGAGTTTTCCAATATGTGTGTGACCTGCCCTGCTTTAATATATCAGAAAAAAAGATCATCGAGATGAGCATGGAATGGCTTCACAGAGGCAAATGGCACTATTGCTGGGACATTTCCTTAAGAAATAGAGGACAGGATTATTTTGCACTGTTTCGGAAGCAGCTGTCCTTCATCCAGGTGGCGGCTGCCTTCATCCCGTTGTGGAAGTTGCTCTTGGCTGCTCTGGGTTCGTCTGTGAAGGAGAGTATCCACTGGGTGTCGTCGGCATCGGCTGGGTGTCGCCTGACGATGGCTGCAAGCAGGGTATATGTTGAAGAGGGTGGGGCTCAGGGAGGATCCCTGAGGCACTCTGCAGCTGGTCTCTATGGGTTCTGAGTTTAACAGTGGAAGTCTGACTCTCTGTGTTCAGGCGGTAAGGAAGGAGCATATCCATTCTAGGGCTTTGTTGCAGATGTTGGCGTTGTGGAGACTTGTGCAGACGGTGTGGTTGGAGATGGTGTCGAAGGTGGCTGAGAGGTCCAGAAAAATGAGGGCAGCTGTTTCGCCTCGATCGAGGAGGGTGCGGATGTCATCTGTAGTGGCTGTGTTTGCTTCTGAAGCCCGATTGGTAGAGGTCCAGGATGTGTTTTATTTCGATGAACTCCGAGAATTGGGCTTTGATGGCTCTCTCAATTACTTTTGCTAGGAAGGGTAGCAGAGAGATGGGTCTGTAGTTCTGGAGGTCCGTCGGGTCGCCAGAGGGTTTCGACCGCAGGGTGTTGAGCTCAGTGTGCTTCCAGTCATCAGGGAAGGTGGCGGACTTGATGGAGCATTTGATGGTGCAGCAGAATTCGGGGGCGATAGAAGTGCTGACTGTTGAATATGTGGTAAGGGCAGTGCTGTGCTAATAATTGAAAAAGATTGGGAGACTTTCTAAGCAAACAGAAGGGAGAAGAGGGACAAGAACCACCAGAACCTGCAGAGTGAGGAAGTAAAGACAGCACAAAGCAAGAATCCGAACTAGGTCAAGAAAGGAAGAGCGGTAAAAACCAAGGAACGGGTAAAGGAAAATAAACTATTAAGAGAAGTGGTGGAATGGCCTGGTGATGAACTAAAGTGGTAGTTAAAAAACACAGCTAAGTGTACAGTTACCAGGCATTTAATAAAATGGCTGTCACGCCTTCCTGAGCAGTTTGATCACATTCTGACCCAGAAATAGGAACTAAACAGACAAGGAAAAATGCTCCTGTCTTGTCAACAACCTTCCTTGTGTGGAAGTATGGCTGAAACTGCATGAGCACACACCACTTCTATTCCTTAAATGCCTGTCCATGCCCTAGTGGATTTGGTTGTTGCAGATTCTTCAGCAGCTGTGCCATTGTATTTGAGTTTTCGAAAGGTTTTCTGAGAATCATGCATGTTTGAGTAAATGGCACTGCAAAGTTGTGTTGTCTGTTTTGGAACTGAGGTGTAAACTTGTCCTGTCTATCCCCGGCCAGTCTCCATTTCTCTCTGTAATAGTGTGTGTGTCTAGGAAATGGGTTACTCTCAACATCTCCTAGGCCTATTTTCTGTGTCTCACAGTGTTGAAGCTACTAGTGATTATGCCCATGTCTGTGTCTCGCAGTGAGAGTGTCCTTCTGTGGCCATATTTCAATCTTTCTGACTCAGTGTCTCTTGTCAAATATGGTATTTCTTTTATTCCGCGAGAGGAGAAGGATGGGAAAGAGACAGCACTGAGCCGCAGCAGAGAAAGCAGCCGAGGCAGGGAGAGGCCACAGATGGTGACTGGGCATCAGGAATTGGGGAAAGTGAGACAGGGAGAGAAGGAAAGACAGGAATTGTGAGAAAAAGCATAAGCGAGAGAGGGAAGAGAGGTAGAGACAGGGGAAGAGAAAGCAAAAGGAGAAAAAAAAGAAAAAGAGGGAGGGGAAGAAAAAGAGAGAAAGGAAAGAAAGAAAAAGAGAGAGAAAAAGAGATAAGAAAGAGAGAGAAAAAAGAGAGAAAAGAAAGAGAGAAAAAAGAGAAAAAGAGAGAGAAGAGAGAGAAAGAAAGAATGAAGGAAAGAGAGCGAGAGAGCAAAAAAAAGAAAAGCACGAGAGAGGAAGAGAGCGAGAGAGAAAAAACTGAAGAGAGAGAGAGAGAGAATGCACTCCAATCAAGTGCCAAAGCTCATCTAGCAGATAAAAAGCAAAATGAAAAATAATGTCCTGATGTCAGCAATGGAAGGATAAACTCGGGCAATCAAATCAGGGTGAAACCTGAAGGCTGAAGGCACAGGACAAACACACGAACAGGCACTGAAACAGACAAGCAGGTCAATCAGTCATGAGCAAGGGACAGACCTCAAAGTTCACTCAGTGTATTTGGTAAAGTATGGGTTAGAATGGTGTCTGCGACAAACCACTACTATGGATGTTCAAAGCTACCTTATGTGGTGATACCACAAAAATAAACTAGTCCCTCAGTCAAAACCACCAGCATTGCTGGCTTCCCTCAATAGTTTCCACGACAGCCCCGAGGCTTTCTGCAGGAAATTTTGAAAATGAGCAACATGTGGAAAAAATATCTTTCCAAAATCGATGTGGATTGAAATAATAAGCAATTTCTGCATAAACAAAACCTACCGCAAACTTGGACTGTCCCTATTGCTAAGGGTGAGGGTTTCCTTTCGTGGGACTGCTTGGACTTGTGGCTCGCTTTACCGTATTTGACCAGCTTCACCAACCATTCAATATTTTCGGCAACCCAGCAGGACTGGAGGGAGTCTGTTTCCGGAAACAACGCATGGGGGAGGACGGAACTGAATCCCACGGATGTTATTTCAACTTCCTGCTGCTGAGACTCAGAGACAGAAGCATCAGCTCACCACCTTCTGGAAGCTAAAGCAATCCTTCAGTCGCCATGGTCGATTCTCACAGCAAGCCGGTAACAAATATGGCTACTAGATGGCTTCATGTCTTCATTTCCAGTCCTGTTCTTTTAAAATAATGGTTTTCCTATTGACATCATATAATTGACATGAACCAAGAATACAACTCCCACAATGCCGTTGGATGAAAATTAAAGAACAGGACTGGAAAATGGTTTCCTTGATGACATCAAATCACCTACTGACCTAAGGAATGAATATCACTGCAATTGCATCTACAAGAGAAGGCAACTACACACACAGATATCAGGAGATCCCATGTCAAGTGGGACGTTTAAGCCAGCTCTGGCTTTCTAAACCAAATTTTGCATGCCGGTATTTTTGAGCCTATATGACAATAGTGAAACTAGAACTACAAGTCCTAGAAGGTCATGGGCTGTTGGCTGAAAAGCGAGAGAAGGCTCAAGATATCCCACATGGTATGAACTATTTAACATCTTTGTCATGGAGTTTTTGATGTTTTTCGGGTCAATTACCTTTAGTACACAAATCTTGGGATACAAAACTAAAAAAAAATGTGATTGCGATCAAACATCAAAGCGGCCGTGCGGCCGCGAAAGTGAAAGTAATCGCGGTCAAGCGCGTGCGCGCCCGCGCACATGCACTGTAGCTCTAGGCTGGCCTGGTAGCACTTTTTGGAGCCCTCTCAAAAAGTCTCACCAGACCAGCGCATGCACTGTCAGGCGAGACCTAAAGAGAGACCCCCATCCTGCACCAAAATTGGTTCAACATACTTTAATGTAGTTTAAAAACACCTTTTTCCACTTACTCCAGTCTATCAGTAGGGGGTTACCCCCCACACTGCAAGTAAATCAAGTTGCGATTTATTGATTGGGTAAAGGACCGATGATTCTATTGTAAAACAAGGTTGCTGGACTGGCCCTTAAAACTCTGAATTTTCTTTTGTGAATGGTGTAGCAGTACAAGTATAGGGTTGGTGCTTGAGACGCTTGCCATGATCTTTAATACTCGAAGTGCCCATGATCGTTTCTTCTCTGTCGTCGAGGAACGTCTTGAGAACTGTGTGGTCAGTGAAGATGTGTGGAGTGCCGTGTATTTTAACACAACACTTTGCAGGATCTACGAAGGAAAACTGATAGTTTAACACCTTCAGCCTAGGTCAAAGAGCCAGGAAGCCCTTTCTCGATTCAACTGTCGCTTTAGTGTAGTCTTGTGAAATAAAGATCTTATTATCTTTTCGATAGTATATGGTTTTGTTTGCTAATGAAGGTCAGGCTAACATGCTGATAGCGCAAAGGCTTACAGACAATTAGGCGTGGGAATCTTTGATTTAAATGTTTTCTCAACGGGACTCTGTGCGCCCTGTCAAACTCAAGAGCTTTATCGAATGTTAAGTTTGTAGGTTGTGAGAACCATTTCTCTAGGAAAAGGGTAAAGGAAGGAACCAGCAGAATCTTCTCCTCCCAGTGTTCCAAATCTACATAGGTTTCCACATCTATTTCTGTCTTCCAGCTCTGAGTGGTGCTTAGAAAGTGAGCGGGTGGTGGTGTTGAGCATTAAGATAGTTTTCCTGGTTTTGATTTCTAAATCCTCTAGGTTGCTAATTCTGCTCTCAGCCTCTGCTATTCTGGTGCTAGTTTCTCAAATGACTTAGCCGATTGCATAGATGTCATCTTGCATTATGTCAGTGTTATCTTTAGCGGATTTGGCCAGATCGTTAACGTCTGCAAGCTTTTTTAGGTGGTAGCATTAATGTAGTTCTTGTTTTTGACTGGCAAGTCCAGATGTACGAGTTACTTACCTTCGGTAACGATGTATCTGGTAGAGACGATTCTAGCCGTAGATTCCTTCACGAAGAATTGTCCCCAGGCGTGAGACTGGATCTGGAAAACTTTTTTGGCCAGCATCCCTACGCGCCGGGGGGACGGCATCACGCGTCTCCGCCCAGGAGTTGTCAGATAAGTCCCACCCGGCACACCTACGTCAGTTTTCAGTTTTCTTCGGAGAACTTTTCCGCGCCACAACGCCGGGCCAGCAGACAAAAACTGTGAGAGTATAGGAACAGTGTACGAAAGAACAGAAAAAAAGGGTGGTGAGGAACAACACCATAAAGAGCAGCGCCCGGCACTGCAGTACCCGAAGGCAGGGAAAGAATAAGGAACAGAGCAGCAACCCTGCCATTACAGAGACAGCCCCCCCCGGAGATAAGGGACATATGTAAAAATGTCACGAGAACATGCAACAGGACTACGACCCCAACCAAAGACAAGGAAGGGGAACCAGTCGGGGACACACAGGGAACGACAAAACTCCAAGACATCCCAAACACAGAGTGTGACAACCCCAATCAGGAACAAGGGCAGAGGCACAGCCAAAAGACCCCAACCTCAAGGATCACAAAGAGCCAGAAGGACCAACAAACCTATCCTCCCCTGTGACAACGGGGAGGAAAAAGGGGAAAGAATGTACTCAGAGAAGACACAGCCACCCACAGGGAAGCGAGTGCAAAAGACCAAATCACAAGCCCTCGCAGAACGGGGAGGAAGGGCGGGCCGTAAAGGAATCTGCGGCTAGAATCTTCTCTACCAGATACATCGTTACCGAAGGTAAGTAACTCGTACATCTGATAGAGACTACTAGCCGCAGATTCCTTTCGGTAGAATAGATACCCTAGACATACCCAAGGGGAAGGAGGGTCTGCGAGAGGACCCCACCCACCGGGGCATAACAGAGGGCCGCACGGGGGCCGAGTCTGAAAACAGGACGAAGAGCCCCGTCCCCCAGGCAAAGGGAAACTCCCGCCAGCAGGAGGCCACCAACCCCAAGGGGGAGAGGGGGGGGGGGGGTTCGGGAAAAGAAGAGTAGAAGAAGATAGCCTGTCCTCACTCAGCAGAGGAAACCAGGCAAGGCGCAAGAGGCCAAACACCCCACGCCCACGTGAGGCAACAAAACCTCCGCCCAAGGCCAAGGCAAGGAAAGGAGCACCGAAAGAGAAGATCAACCTAGAGACTTCAAGGAGAAGAAGCAGAGCAAAGGCGCTCCTAGACAGGATGGCACCGGCAGCAAGAAGCAGACAGAAGCCAAAAAGGGGAACTCAAGGTCACCCAGGAAGAATCGTTCAACGCCCCGCAAGGACAAACTGCGCCCGCGAGAGGGTCAGAAGCCAGGGACCATCCCCCTCACAGGGAGAAGAGGCAGAACCGAGTGCAAGGCCCACTAAAAGCAGCGGAGAAGGCAGGATGACAGTCCCACTAAAGCCCCAAGAAGGCACAACGGTGCAGAAAGAACAAGAGGGCAGCACTGGTAAGCTCCGCCAGACGCCAGGGACACCACAGAACGAAACACTCAAGCCAACATACCATAACACCACAAAGAGCAGAAGCCCGCAGGCGACCACAACTCCCCAGCACATACCAGGGCTATATAACAGCCAACCCTGCCCCACATAGGGCATGTCATATCCCATGACATGGGAACCTCTTAAGAAGAAACTTCCGCAGCAGAGGACAACAAAAAAGAACTGCGACAAAAAACCCCGCATGAGGCCTATCAAGCAGCCAGAGGGGAAACGCAGAAGGCCCAATCTCAGGCCCAGCATGGGGTACAAAACCCAAAGGAAAAACACACAGTCAAAAAGGGGCTGGCCAGCAGCCAACAGAACCACAACCTCAGCAAGACAACTGGGGCGACCCGCCCCAACGGAAGAACAGCTCCAAGAACCAGACCAACATGCAGGTCACTGAGGAGGAGAAGGAGGGGGAGGAGGAGGAGGAGGACAACAAAGCCCCGCCAAGAACCTCTGGATGGCTGAGTCCGCAGGGGCATGGAACAAAAGAGCATTATCGAAGGGAAGGTCCACCAGCCGTTCTCGAACATTCTCCGGGAACACACAGTCCTGAAGCCAGGCATGGCGACGAAGGGCAACCGAAGAAGCCATGGCATGGCCCAGCACCTCCGAGATGTCCAGAGCGGAGCGAAGGATAAACGCTGCCAGCTCCCGCCCATCCAAGACATGGTGGCTCAAATCCACACAGGCACCCTCCTGAGAGGCGGCAGACATAAGGGACTCCGCTGAGTCCCACAAGCAATGAGTGGCCCTAGCCAAAACACACAATGTGTTAAGGGCCCGCAAAGCCGCACTGGTGGAGGCAAACATATTGCGCCCCCAGGAGTCCAGCCAGCGGGCCTCCCGTGAAGGGGGAGACAGCAGCAGCGGCAAAGCAGGAAAGACAGACTGCAAAAGGGGGCCTCTGGTCGAAGGGTGAAGAGAAAGGCACACCGAATCACGCGGTGCCGGATGGTGGCGGTGCAGAAGGTGCTGGGGCACCGGGTCCCCCGTGGCGGGAAGGCCCCAAGTCCCCAAGAGGGAAGAGTGGAGTGAGCCCTCGAAGGGAAGCAACAGTTCTCTACCACCAGAGCCATGATGGAGAACCTCCAGAAGATGATCTGCGGGGAAATGGGTAGCTGGATCACCCATGCGCAAAATTCCCACAGCCGTGGAAACAGCGCGGGCGAAAGCCGCACCCGCCTCCGTAGGGCCCCGCAGAGGGGAAAGCAGCTCCTCGTTAGGTGACGGATGCAAGCTAAGGTGGCCATCCCCCAAGTCAACCGGAGGAAGGAAGGGCCAAGGCCGAAAGGAAGGAAGAGGGACCGAAGAGTGTGGGACTTGTGGCTCCTCCGGTGAAGACCGCGGTCGTGGGGATGGTGAGGAGCCGCCTTTAGACGACGACGGAGAAAAAGCCACGACACGGCGGCCTGTCTCCGATGAGGATGACACCAGCAACCGCCGAACCTCTGGAGAAGAGGAGGCGTCCGAAGAGTCAACGACCCGACGTCGGCCCGGCGCCGAAGAGTCTGCAACCTGAGGCAGGACACCGTCGCCGACCGGCGCCGGAGGAGACGCCGGGGCGACCTCCGACACAGCACACGGCGCAGGAGACCAGAGCTGGACCGGAGCCAGGGTGGCTAAGGGGTGGCGCCGAAATGGCGCCGACCTGACCTCTGACGAGGCAGCCGCCTGCGTTGAGGGACGAGAAGGGCCCAGGGAGGGCCGAGGAGACCCCCGCCAGCCGCGACTCATGACAGGGTGAGACGGGCCCTCCGCCGACCCCTGTGGCGCCGCCAGGGCCAGCAGCCGCCGGCACCGTGGCGGCGTCACCTCGGCCTCGGACAAGGCCGCTGCCCGTCGCGAGGACTGAGAGGGGCTCAGGGGTGCGACCCGAGCCCCAGCAACCTCGCGCGACACCACAGGGACTCCCGCGGGAGTTTGCGGCGAAGCAGAGGCGCTGTGGTCCGAAGGAGGGACCCCCGAAGGGCCGCACCCCAACGGCACCACATCCTCCGAGCCTAGATCCGAACCAGTTGGCGCCGGGGCCGGCGCGCCGTGGAGGGCCCTGCACACTGCAAGGGATCCGCTGACATCCCAGGAGGGGAACGAGGAGAAGCCAGCGAGGGCTGCAAAGCCGCCACATATATCTCCATCTGGGCTCTGGTCGCCCCCACGCCGGGAAACGGCGGATAAGGAGATGACACGCGGGGCCACACCACCCGCAGAGAGCCCATGCCCCCGACAGGCCGGAACCCGAACCTCGGGGACAAACTGCGACACTTACCCAGAGGTGAGCGGTGCACTTGCGACCTGGGAGAAGATCGAAGTCGGCGAGGGAAGCCGCGGGTCCGAGAACCCTCCTCAGGGGCCGGGCGAGATGACGACGCCGACCTGGACACACGAGCCGAAAGAAGTTTCATCCGGCGCTCACGCCGGGACTTCGGCTTCATCTGTTGGCATGCCTCACAATCAGTGGCGTCGTGGTGCTCCCCCAAACACCACATACAGATGAGGTGAGGATCCGTCGCCGACATGAGACGGCCACACGACAAACAAGTTTTAAAGCCTAAAGGCATTCGCACACTGTTCTCACACACGCAGCAATAGCAGAAGGGAAAGGCCTAAACAGGCCCAGAGCACAAACCGGATCCGCGTCGCACGCGGAAAAGGAAAAAACTGACGTAGGCGCGCCGGGGTGGGACTTATGTGACCTCGCTGACGTCACATGCGCGGACGACGCCTGGGCGGAGTCGCGTGATGCTGTCCCCCCGGCGCGCAGGGATGCTGGGCAAAAAAGTTTTTCGGATCCAGTCTCACGCCTGGGGATAATTCTACGTGAAGGAATCTGCGGCTAGTAGTCTTTATCAGATTTGGCGGGTCTGCTTTGACTCTTTTCTGGCTCGTTTTATTTTCTTTTTCAGCCATCGTTGTGAGGTTTGTATGTTCCTGATGAGCAGCTTTGAGTACATCCGCTGTTATTTTGGATGTTTGGTGGAGTACCGTTGATGAGTAATTTGTGTACGTCATGCTGTTTCGTTTTGTAGACTGTCGTTATTTATTTAATCCTATTTATTTTGATTGTTTAAGGACACTCAGAAGTACACCCAGGTACACAACTTCTTCAGGATGTCGCCAAACTGGGTAACTCACACCTTTTGGTTGGGAGCTTTTCAACAAGGTTCAGACTATTTATACAAGTTTTGGTATTCACGGTGTTGCCTCTAGGTATATCAAAACAAGAGGGTGATGACCCTACTCTGCTCCATGAGTCATGCTCTGTAAGCAGTACTTGTGATCAGCTTGTGCTCATGCTAGTACTACACTCTGCTGGTCTTTGATATGTACTTAGACCACCAGTCTTGGAGTTTGGTGTTGTTGCATGTGAATAGTTAGGTTTGCTGTTTGATCTTTGGGTTGTCGATATGGTTTGTATAACTCCCAACCAATACCTTCACTGGATCTTTATCAGTACTCCTGGTGTGTGTTTTGTTCCTCTAAAGGGACTGCCTGCCATATGAGTGTTCACAGTTAAATGTTTAATTTATGGCTGTTTCGTTGTATTGACAGCTCAGAAGTTTGGCTGTGTTTTTAAGTCTATTTGTGTCAAACTTGGAGCATGCAGAAAAGTGTTGGGGAAGTAGGTGCGGCCAAGCAGAGAGCCATGGAGGTATTTGTGTGTAGTAGATGCAGCAACTCAGTGGGCCTAAGAGAAAAACTCACAGTTGCAAGGTGTCTGCTCGCTGGTAGGATGAGGTTGTGATATGCGGGAGCTGGTCATGCAGCATTATCGACCTCCATTTTGAGGACAGGCAAGTACTGTGTTGAGTACTTACTCCACCAACAGGTTAATATCATCAGTTATATTTTTAATGTATGATGCACGTCGAGTGGTTAATGTAATTCAGAGACCGCAGCGTTGTCGGAGGTCTCTGTTAACCTGACCACTTGGGGAGTAGCTCACACAGCGATAGCATTTAGTAAAGTGTGACAGTATATCAGCTACAGCGGTAAGGCAAATATATCATAAAGATTAATTGACACAGGGGGTATCATCGTTGGTGGAATGAAGAACAAGCTCACCTTTGGCTCACATATTACAATAAGTTCGCCTTGCTTTTCTGTTCAGTTGCCATTTTAGGGTCAGGCAAGTTGCGTGATATTTTAGATAATGGGGACTAGTTAGATTGCCAGATAGACGGCTTCAACTTGTGCTGACAGGTAACATTGCAATTCTTACTTGTTGTTTTATGACGTGCCTCATTTGGTGACTGTGACTAGGGGTCCATAAGGCTTACAACGCTTTCTGGCCCATGTGTTAAGTAGTGTGGAGTCAAGCGACCCGCACAGGTCTTGAGTGTCATCTCAGAAGGTAGGATAAGATGACCCTAAAGATATCATACTAGTCCCTGAGATGTTCGGAGCTCATTTTTATTGCTCTCACTCACAGGAGTTATTTAGTTTTATCTGCCTCCCTGGGTCAGATCTGTAGGCTCACGCCACCATCTTCCTCACATTCCAAGCCATGCCCCCCAGAATAAAGATTTCTAATTTGATCAAATTTAAAGTAATTGTTAAACAGGCGCACACGCCTGGAGTGTGGCTAATTAATTGCATTTACCTACCACAGGTATTCCAATTCCATCACCTGCTTCAGAACTTGAAGAGTGCTGCCAGTCCCTAGCAATGGGGATTCAGGCAAGTGCCTTTCAACTGAAAACAGTAGGGAGCGATTTCACAAGCTAGGCTTGGTAGAATCAGTTTGAACTGTAGTTGGAGCCGACACCTGGCAAGGAGCTTCTAAAATAAATCCAGATATGCTGCCATAGTTTTTTAGATGTTACAATTCTGAGATTTCCTGGCGGAAGTGAGGTATTGTCAAAAAATTATCTCACCTAAGGGGTTTCTCTCCTTTGCAGACTTTCAGACTTTATTCTACCAGTAAAGTGCCATGTTGAATTATCAGGAAATTCCCTTTCATGTCACATCACTGTTTACCTTACACTATTCGCCTGGATACCTGACTAGGCCGTACGAAAAACATCTGAGCCACTTTTTTAGGTCTGGCCTAAAGATAGCTTTAGCTGTCTTGCCCGCCTTATTATTCCAAAAAATCATATAAAAATACATACATATTTAGGGACTTCCAACCAACGGTCTTTCATCACTGTTCTGTCGACATGTCATTCAAATTATATTCCTTCCCACCCCAGGAGAAGACATGGATCAATAGACAGACGATTCCTGTCATTGGATGCTTTCACTTTGAATGACTGCATTTTGCTCATGCACATATAAATATAAACCTAAAAATAGTTCCCTAGCAAAAGGAACTGTTAGACACTTGCACTATGACTGATAATTCCTATGTATAATCGGGTTTCAACAACTATTTCCATAACTCTCTAGAAATGCATTGTAATTACAATATTTATTTATACTACTGAAAAGGAGCATAAGTCATTAGAGTATCTAGAGTATATATGCAGATTTCTAGATGAAATCCACCCCCCTCAGGTTTGTGAATGATATTGCAACCACTTGTATCTGGCTTGTGAGGAACCTTCAGTAACTACTTATGGAACTGCAGCTTTATGCAATAATGTTTCTTTTGGTAGCAAAGCCTATTTCCTGGCTGCTGATACATGGGTGGAACTCCCAGAATAGATGGACGAAATACACCAGCACAATTGTGCCAGCACGTTAGAATGCAGAAAACACTCCCATAGCAAATTTGAGTGCTCTAACTGCACTTGTACATACCAGTGAATAAAGGTTCCTTTACATAGTAGAGTGCAATCCCAAACAATAATAAAATCAACAAATGTATTGAAATGTGTAATTTTTACCAGCTTTGGCAATTAATCCTATAGAAAAAAGCACAAATGATCGAAATAGCAAAAGTGTGTATGCAAATATATATATATTAAAGCCACACCCATTCAGCTTGAGGCAGGTTACTTGAAGCAGTTCCATCGGACTTGAGCGAGACCCCTATTAACATGTGGAACTGCAGCTTCATGAAAATATTTTAGTGCTTTTGCATTTGACTTGAGAGGGACACCTAGCAATGACTAGTGGAAATGCAGCATCATGGAAGAATTTCAAGGCTTTTGCATTTGACTTGAGAGGGACACATAGTAACGGCTAGTGGAACTGCAGCTTCATAAAATAATTCATTCCTTTCACATTTGACCTGTGAGGCACACTTAGTAACTGACTAGTAGAACTGCAGCTTCATGTAAGAATTTCAAAGCTTTTGCATTTTACGTATTTTTAAATTTTTTTATGCAGCTTCATATAGCGCAAACTTGACTCGTATTGGAGCCCTTTACATGAGCACCAGTTGCACAAGTTACTACTTGTGTAATGATATATCTGTAAGAAACATTAGTTAGTAATAGATTCCTTACCTTAGAATATTCCCCGGGCATCAGTCTGGATCTGGAAAGTTTTCTGATTAGCAGTACCCCTGCGCGTCAGTAGGTGGCGCCGTGCGGCTCTGCGCCCGTCACTGGCATTGTGCGCGCCGGGATGACGTCACGGAGGCTACTTAGGTGCCACCCATGCACGCTGACATCAGTTCTGTACACAACTTTCCGCGCTGGAACGCAGAGCCATGCAAGAAACTGACCTTTGGTGCAAAAAACTAGGGACCTAAAAGGGGATGACCTTAACGCTAGTAATCAGTTCGCAGAACGGGGAGGATGGGTGGGGCGGTAAGGAATCTATCACTAACTAATGTCTCTTACAGATATATCGTTACAAAAGTAGTAACTTGTGCATCTGAAAGAGACACGTTAGTGATAGATTCCTTACCTTAGAATAGATACCCCAGCAATACCAACCCCGGTGGTGGGTCTGCAAACAAGATTACTCCAGAAAGTCACGGAGCACAGAACGGCCAAAGAAGCCGTCTCTTCGGACCTGACTGTCAATGCAGTAGTGCTTGGTAAACGTGTGCAGCGAGGCCCACGTAGCTGCCTGACAAATATCCTGAAAGGGGACACCGCGTCCCAAGGCAGTAGTAGCTGCAGTTGCCCTGGTCGAATTGGCACGCAGTCCCACAGGAGGCTCCTTCTTGGCCAAGGAGTAACATGCACAGATCGACCCACCGGGAGATGATCCGTTTGTGCACCGCCCGACCTCTTTTGGCGCCCACGTAGCCAACAAAGAGCTGATCATCCACCCGGAACTGCTGTGTACGCTGCAGATAGAATGCGAGCGCACGTTTTGGGTCCAGAGGGTGGAGCCGCTCCTCTTCCCTTGAAGGATGCGGAGGCGGAAAAAAGGTGGGCAAACTGATTTTCTGCCCGATGTGGAAGTGCGTGACAACCTTTGGCAAGAAAGAAGGACGAGTCCTCAGAACCACCTTGTCCGGATGAACAGAAAGGAAAGGAGGTTTGGAAGAAAGAGCCTGGAGCTCACTCACTCTCCTGGCAGAGGTGATAGCTACCAGGAAAGCAGTCTTGAGAGCAAGAAGACGTAAGGGACAGTTATGAAGGGGCTCAAAGGGAGCACACATCAGAAAAGTCAAGACAAGATTCAAGTCCCACTGAGGCATTATGAAGGACACAGGTGGGAACGTATGCGTAATGCCGCTAAGAAAACGGTTAACAACCGGAGACTTAAAAAGAGAAGGCTGATCTGGAAGCCGTAGAAAGGCAGAGATGGCCGAAAGATAACCTTTAACAGTGCCCAGAGCAAAGCCCTGCTGGGCCAAAGAGAGAAGGAACAGAAGAACCTCAGAAAGAGGAGCAGAAAGGGGATCCACAGTCTTAGCTGTGCACCATGCCACAAATCTGTTCCACCTACAGGCGTACACCGTTTTAGTGGAGGGACGCATGGCTGCCAGGATGACATCACAGACTTCGGGAGGAAGATCGAAAGGTGTCAACTGTCGCCGCTCAATCTCCAAGCATGGAGGTGGAGGCTGGACAGGTTCGGATGGAGGACCGTCCCCTGCTGCTGCGACAGAAGATCCTCCCGAAGAGGCAGACGGATCGGGGGATCGATGCTCATACTGAGTAGCTCGGGATACCATACTCTTCGAGCCCAGTCCGGAGCCACAAGAATAACTTGGGCCCGGTCGTGCCTGATCTTCTTTAGCACTCTGGGCAGAAGTGGTATAGGCGGAAAGGCGTACAACAGACCGCAGCTCCACTCGAGCCGAAAAGCATCTCCTAACGAGTGCCGCCTTGGAAATTCCAACTCACAGAACTGATGTCATTGCGCGTTCTCGGTGGCGAATAGATCTAACCAAGGCTCTCCCCATCGCAGAAAGAGACCATGCGTCACGCCCAAGTTCAGACGCCACTCGTGATCCACCATGCACCGGCGGCTGAGTTTGTCCGCCCTGGCGTTCAGAGAACCTGCCAGGTGTTGAACCACCAAGGTAATGCCTTGATGTCCCAGCCATGTCCAGAGGCGCAGAGCCTCCTGACATAGGGTCCACGACCCCACCCCGCCCTGTTTGTTGCAATACCACATGGCAGTGGTGTTGTCCGTGTACACCTGCACTACACTTCCCCGGACAGAGGGAAGGAATGCCTTCAGTGCAAGCCAGATCGCCCGCAGCCCCAGAAGGTTGATATGGAGCCGGGATTCCGCCGGAGACCAGAGGCCTCTGATCTCCGCCTCTCCCATGTGGCCACCCCAACCCAGGAGGGACGCATCCGTCACTACTGTGTGCTCCGGTTGGGGAAGGGAGAGGGATCTGCCACTGACCCAATCGCGATCCGTGTGCCACCACTGCAACTGTCGTGCAGCGCCCCCGGAGATCTGGATGAGATCGGACAGGTTGCCCTGATGCTGTGCCCACTGTAACTTCAGGTCCCACTGCAGAGCCCGCATATGCCATCTGGCATGCGGCACCAGCAGGATGCAGGAGGCCATTAGGCCCAGTAGCCGGAGGGTCAGCCTGACTGAAATCCGGGATAGAGGCTGGAAGAGCGGAACCATAGCCTGAATATCCTGGACTCGCTGTTCGGGAAGATAAACCCGAAACAGCGTTGAATCCAGAACCGCTCCGAAGAAAGGGAGCTTCTGACACATTGATGGAGAACCCAAGCAGATGCAGGAGGTCGGCCGTAGTCTGGAGGTGGGAGACAACTGCCTGGGGCGAGCCCGCCTTCAACAGCCAGTCATCGAGGTAGGGGAAGACTGACATCCCTGACCGGCGCAGATGAGCTGCGACCACCACCAGCACTTTTGTGAACACCCGAGGGGCGCTGGTAAGGCCGAAGGGGAGCATGGCAAACTGAAAATGCTCCTGGCCTACCGTGAACCGCAGGTAACGCCGGTGGGCCGGCAGGACGGGAATGTGAAAATAAGCTTCCTTCAAGTCCAACGCTACCATCCAGTCTCCAGGGTCCAGGGCAGATAGGACCTGAGCCAGAGTCCGCATCTTGAACTTTTCCTTCCGGAGGAAGCGATTGACGTCCTGGTGGTCCAAGATGGGGCGCAGGCCCCCCTTGTCCTTCTTGGGGACCAGAAAGTAGTGGGAATAGCAACCACTCCCTACTTCCTGATCGGGAACGCACTCGATGTCCCCCTTGGCCAGGAGGGCTGTGACTTCCTGACGGAGAAGAGCCAAATGATCCCCCGACATGCATTGGTACCGAGGTGGCATGGCTGGAGGGGAGGACAGAAAGGGGAGCGAGTAACCTTGGCAGATTATCTGCAGCACCCACTTGTCCGAAGTGATACCGTGCCATCGGTGGAGGTGGTGACGGACCCTGCCTCCTACCGGCATGGGGTGCCCCCTGAAGCTCGGATTAGGAAGGCTTAGAGGTGGAAGAAGCGGGCGCGGCGGTGGACTGCCCCGCCCGCTGGTTACCAAACCCGCCCCTGCGGAAGCCACGTCCGCGGCCACACTGAGGCAGGTTCTGCACAGACTTTGCGGAGGAGCGTGTCTGGGCGCCTTTACTCTGGCCACGACAGGAACGAAACCCAGGCGTGGCAGGGCTCTTAGTGGAAAGTCCCAAAGACTTAGCCGTGGCACATGAGTCCTTAAAGCGCTCCAGGGCACTGTCCGCCTTATCGCCAAAGAGACGAGAGCCATCAAAGGGCATGTCCATGAGCGAGCTCTGGACATCAAGCGAGAACCCGGTAGACCGAAACCAGGCATGACGCCGCAACGCCAGTCGTGGAAATCGCCCTGCCCAAGGAATCAGGCGTGTCCAGACCACACCTGATGGCAAACTTCGCCGCATTCTTGCCCTCTGCAATCGCTTGGGAAAGGACGGCCTGGACCTCTTCAGAACACAGAGGCAGGACCTCTGCTACCGTATCCCACACGGCGTGGGACTAACAGCCCAACAAGCAGGTGGCATTAACCGACTGCAACCCCACGCTGGCCGTGGAGAACAACCTCTTGCCATATTGGTCCAGCTTCTTAAGAGTCCTTATCCGGCGGAGCCGTGGGAAAGGCACTCTGCGACGTCGAGGCCTGAATGACCAGGCTCTCAGGCGTGGGGTGAGTGGTCAAGAAAGCAGGGTCACCAGGTGCCGGGCGATGACGCCTAGCGACGTTCTTATCCACCGGTGCCCCTGAGGCCTGCCGCAACCAAGTGCCAGAGAGGACTTCGGTAGGGGCCTCATTGAAAGGGAGCAGCGGTTCCGACGACGTAGACGCCGTCTGGAGCACCTCCGTAAGGAGGTTGGTCTTAAGGGCCACCGTAGGGATTTCGAGATGTTCGGGAGTCGCCGACGGACCAGGGAATAGCGGGTAGGCCGCGGGCCTCCCAGGCTCCGGAGGAGCTGCAGGGGCGGAGCCCCTGTCCCCCTCGTCCGCCTCCGGGGAGTGACGGGGGGACGTAGGAGAGCGAACACGCTTCTTCAACTTCTTCTTATGGCGTCGCTTACCGGAATCTGAAGGTGAAGACTTAGAGTCCGAGGAGCGACGGCTCCGTTCTCGCGAGCGGTCCTGCGAATGGCCCGAGAACCAGAGCGTCGGTGAGAGGAGTGCCGGACCTCCAGCAACTTCCGGCGTCGCTCCCGCAAATTCTTCGGGGCCATGGCACGGCAGTCCCGACAATCCCAGGAGTCATGGTCAGTCTCCAGGCAGTAGAGGCAGACATCATGGGGGTCCGCCACCGACATATTACGGCGGCATGACCCACAAGACTTAAGCCGGGCATCCCTACGTGCACCAGGAGACAAGAGAAGGAGACAAAAGTCTCAAAAAAGTGGTCAAAATTTGACCGGGGTACGTACTCAATCCGGATCTGCGCTTTCGGCGCGGAAAAAGAAAGAACTGACGTCAGCGTGCATGGGTGGCGCCTAAGTAGCCTCCGTGACTTCATCCCGGCACGCACGACGCCAGTGACGGGCGCGGAGCCGCACGGAGCCACCGACTGGCATGCAGGGGTAAGGAATCTATCACTAACGTGTCTCTTTCAGATACATAACACAAGGCTACATTCATTTTTTAAATTCTTTTTATTTTTGTAGACCAGGGGAAATTAAGTGATTTGCTTAGAATCACTGGATGTTGAGCCGACGCAGAGACTCAAACCTGGTTCCCCAGTTCCAAAGTCAGCAGCAGCTCTGGCTGTAGCTCCACATCCTCTCACATTTGACTTGTGAAGTACTGCAACTTTATGAAAGAATTTCAATGCTTTTGCATTTGGCTTGATAGGGGTGCCTAGTAAATACTAGTGGAACTGCAGCTTCATGTATAAATTTCAGTGCTTTTGAATTCAACTTTTGAGAGCACCTAGTAACAACTAGTGGGACTGGGGCTTCACAGAAGAATTTGAATGCTTTTGTATTTGACTCCAGAGGGACACATAGTAACGACTAGTAAAACTGCAACTTCGTGGAAGAATTTCAATGGTTTTGCAATTGACTTGCGATGGACACCTAGTAATGAATAGTGGAACTGCAGATTCATATAAGAATTTCAAGGCTTTTGCATTTGACTCGAGAGGGACACCTAGTAACGACTTGTGGAACTGCAGCTTCACAAAAGGATTTCAAGGTTTTTACATCTGCCTAAAGCTGTGGTACTCATAGTACGGCCCGCGGGCCGCCAGCGGCCTTTCCTTGGCGGCCCGCGGACTTTTCAGGTAATGTACCCATCGCCCCCCAGTTTTTGTTTAGAGAGAGAGAGGGAGAGAGAGAGAGAGAGAGAGAGAGAGAGAGAGAGAGAGAGAAAGTGGAGAGAGAGAATGGGGAGAGAGAGAGAGGAGAGAGAGAGTGGAGAGAGAGACTGACTGAGACTGACTGACAAGAGAGAGAGAGACTGAGAGAGGCTGACAGAGAGACTGACTGACAGAGAAAGAGAGGCTGACTGACAGAGAGACTGATGAGAGAGAGAGAGAGAGAAAGACTGACTGCCTGACTGAGAGACTAACTGAATGAGACTGACTGACTCACAGAGAGAGAGAGAGAGACTGAGAGAGACTGACTGAGAGAGAGACTGGCTGACTGACAGAAAGAGAGACTGACTGACATAGTGAGAGAGACTGACTGACACAGAGAGAGAGAGACTGACTGAAAGAAAGAGAGACTGACTAACTGAAAGAGAGAGAGACCGACTCAGTCACTCTCTTTCTCTCTCTCTCTGTCAGTCAATCTCTCTGTCAGTCAGTCTCTCTCTCTCAGCCAGTCTCTCTCTCTCAGCCAGTCAGTCTCTCTCAGTCAGTCTCTCTCTCTGTCAGTCCCTCTCAGTCAGTCTTTCTCTCTCTCTCTCTCTCTCTATATGTCAGTCACTCTCTCTCTGTCAGTCTCTGTCAGTCAGTCTGTCTCTCTGTCAGTCAGTCTGTCTCCCTCTGAGTCAGTCTCTCTCTTTCAGTCAGCCTCTCTCTCTCTCTCTGTCAATCTCTCTGTCTGTCTGTCAGTCAGTCTCTCTCTCTCTGTCAGTAAGTCTCTCTCTCTCTTAGTCAGTCTCTCTCTGTCAGTCAGTCTCTCTCGGTCTGTCAGTCAGTCTCTCTCTCTTTCAGTCACTCTCTGTCAGTCAGTCTCTCTCACTATGTCAGTCAGTCTCTCTCTCGGTCAGCCAGTCTCTCTCTCAGTCAGTGTCCCTCTCTCTGTTAGTCAGTCTTTCAGTCGCTCTCTCTCTCTCCCAGTATGTCAGTCTCTAAGTCAGTCAGTTTCTCTTAGTCTCTCTCTCTCAGTCACTTTTTCTCAGTCAGTCAGTCTCTCGATCAGTCTCACACTCAGACAGTCAGTCTCTCTCTCAACCAGTCAGTCTCCCTCTCAGTCAGTCTCTCTTTCTCAGTCAGTCAGTCTCTCTCTCTCTGAGTCAGTCTCTCTCTCTCTCTCTGTCAGTTAGTCAGTCTCTCGCTCTTTCAGTTAGTCTCTCTCTCTGTCAGTCAGTCAGCCAGTCTCTCTCTCTCTGACAGAGAGACTGACTCAGAGAGAGACACTGACTGACTCAGAGAGAGAGAGAGACTGACTGAGAGAGAGAGAGACTGACAGAGAAAGAGAGAGAGACTGACTGACAGAGAGAGACTGACTGACTGACACCCTGTGATGGAATTGGAGTCAAAGTGTGTATGAAGCTATGCAATGCCTCTTAAGATTGCTATTGTCTGCTAATAAAAATGTTTTTAAATGTGCTCTTTGTAGTTACATCTGCTTTTGAAATACAACATTGTCGCATTATCTAATGTTTTTACTCTAGCCCCGCCCCCTACTGACCACGCCCCCTACTGACCCCCACCCCTACCTGTGTTTTTTGTGGCAAAATGCAAGCCGATAGATGAAGATATTTGGTGAAAGGCACTTTTATATATATCCCCTCACACACACATACATTTATTATTTACAATCTGCAACTCCTGAAGTCATTACTAAAGGTCCCACTTGAGTCAAATACTAAACCTTCAAAATTATTTCTCTGAGTCAATGTTCTTCAAAGAGTTACTAGCACTCACTCTTTAGGCCATGGGTACTCACAAACTTTCTGTCAAAGCCAAAATTCCAGTGTGGTTTGTGGCGGAGGGCCGCACTGGTAGGATATTTTATTTATCATCAAACATGCAGTATTTTCAAAAGGTTTATGTTTCATCCTTACCTCCTTTTACCTCTACCCATCCCTGAAACCTAAAATCCCACTTACCTCCCTTACCGCTACCACTCACAGACCCCTAACATCACCATTACCTCCCGGTTCCTCTACCCATGTCATAACCCTAAAATCACTGTTACTATTGGTTGGCTTCATAGTCACTCGCATTTTGCGGCTTCACTTCCTCTTTGTTTGTTCGTACCCTTGAGCGTGGCCCAAATACTGCTTCCTTTCCCTTGTATCTTCCCATTGCTCACCACTTTCAGAGGTACATTTGGTTCCTTTTCACTTGCACCCTCCTCCTCCCTTCCCCCACTGTATTGTTGCTTACCCCAGCATCTCAAGCATTGCTGATTGTCTGGTCCACCCTAGCCCCTAATATTGCTTGCCTTGTCTGCCTCGGACATCCTTCCCCCTCACATTTCATTGCTTGCCCCCTCATGCCCCGTTAGAAAGAAAAGCACCCAAAAGTCGTGCCAACGCGTTCCAAGATGCTACAAAAACATAGATGGCATGGGTTCCCTGCTCTGCATAGCCTCTTTGGCACTTTGTTTATGCAGGGCCAACACAGCGAACTCAAGCTCAGGGGTAAGATAATTAAACAAGTGAGTTTTTTTGCCTTGAATGCCTTTGATATATTTTTGCGTTTCAGACCTTCAGTCATGCCACGATCCTTGTCGATGTTGACAACATCAGACCACTTGAAGTAGAGTGCAGCCATAGAGTGGCTTCTAGGAATGGCAGTTATAATTTACTTTTGCTATTATTGCCTAATTTATATTTTGCCCAGCATCCTCAGCCTTTGGCTCACATTTCTTGCCCTCCTTAAAAAAAGATTGATACATAAATGTGTATTTTAGGTTCTTATTGATTTATTTGCTGACAAGGAGTTGTTGTCATTTTTCCTGCAAACTTTTTTTTTGTGAGGGCAGAGATTAATTCTATACTAAAAAAATGTATTACTTTCCATCGTGGTCAGTGCTGGCCGCGTCATAGTGCTCTTTACTTTCTAGCTTTCTTCCATGTTGCGCAGCAGCCATGCAGCTGGACAACATGGCTTAAAGGCATTGACAAAGTCAATAGCTCGTGCCTAGGAGCTGTGAAGTGATAGATGTAATGGATAGTGTAAGGAATCAGATGCAGAATGGAGATGCTGGACATAAGTGGGATCTCTCTTATTAAATAGTTCTATCCATTCGGAAAATATAATACGCCATAAATAATAAAACACCCATACTTTCCCTCACATTTTTGTACAGTTGGTTTGGTATGTGCATTTGCAATGAACAGTGCATCAATTTAAGTAACATGGCATTCAAGTCTACCTCACTCTTTCCCTGAATATAGAATGTTAGCTCTTTTGTCAGTCCTCAGAACTCCTAGGTGAAGCTACTGTCATATGTGTGCATGCTTTTGCTGTATCGGTGGCCAATATGACATTACATCACATGTTATACAAATCACAGGCCTTTATCTTTGATGACATAGGGCCAGATTCAGAGTTTGGCGGACTGATAACTAAGTCACAAACTTGATGGATATCCCGTCTGCCTTATCACAAGTGCCATAGGATATAATGCACCTGTATTAAGGTGGAAGCAATAGCCATCACGTTTGTGACAGAGTAACCCTTCTGACAAAATCTAAGTCAAACCCTTAGTTGTTGCTTGTGCCCTGCAGATTCCTCATCTCCATAAATCTAAAAGGCATCAGACTGAAGCCAAACGAAAAAAGGAGTCATATTTTTTGGGTAAAAGGCCACCTTGGTCCTTAAAAGTAGTTTGTCGGAGAAAAAAGTGGGTCAAGGCTTCTTAACCGAGACAGCCCAGATCTCACCCATGCGACACAACCAGCTAATGTGATTGCAGTAACAGAGACAGTTTTGAGAGTCAGAATATACAAGGAGCAGCTGTGCACTAGGTCGAAATGGTTGCCCATGAGGAAGATCAGGACCAAATTAAGATCCTACTGTGGCACCATAAATGGTTTGGGGGGGAACATGTGTGTCAAATCTTTAATAAACCTCATCACAACAGGTGGCTTAAATAAGGACGGCTCGTCCGGTAACCAGAAAAAAGCCGAAAGGGTTGTTGAATAACCTTTAATAGTGCCCACCGCAGGGTATTGCTGGGTCAAAGACAAAATAAAGAACAAAACATCCAACTGTTTGGCTTGCAAAGGGCTTGTTTTTAGAATTCCACACCATGCCACAAATTTGCCCTTGCAACCAACATAAGTGGACTTCGTATAGGGGTGCCTAGCAGCAATATAGACATGCACCACCTCAGGTGGCAGATTGAACCCAGTCAATTGCCGCCAGCCGATCCCCATGTCTGGAGGTGTATAGGTGTATATTGACCAGGTTTGGCTGCAGAACCCTGCCCTGCTGCTGTGATGGAAGATCCTCCTGAAGAGGTAGCCTGATTGGCGGACAGATGCTCTTGCCTAGAAGTTCTGGGTACTACACTCTCCTGACCCAATCCATAGTCACTATGATGACATGGGTACCATCGTTCCTGTTTCTCTTCATAACTTGGGGCATAATAGGCATAAAGAGTACAGGAGTTCCGTACTCCTCTCCAACCCGAATGCATCTCCTAGAGAGAGAATTCTTGAGAATTCCAATGTGTAGAAGTTTTGACACTGAATGTTCTCAACAGTGACAAAAAGAGCCAGCCAGGATTCTCCCACTGTCGAAAGATGCCCTGTCACCTCAGGGTGCAACCGGTATTTGTGATTCGCCGGGCGTCACTGGCAAAGCTCATCTGCTCTGGAATTTAAAGATCCCCCATGTGGTTCAAGATAAGGGAGATGCCCTGATGCTCAGGCCAACTCCAGAGGCACAGCACCTCTTGGTACAAGACCTAGGACACCACTAAACCTTTCTTGATGCAGTACCCCGTAGAGGTGGTGCTGTACATGAGAACCAGCACCAGACTTTCCTTGATGGACAGCAGGAAGACCTTCAACGCCAGGCGGATGATCCACAGCTCTAACAAATTTATGTGGAGTCAGGTTTCTTCCAAGGGACCTGAGCCCTTTTCCATCTTTCTCAGATGGCTTACCCAACCCAGCAGTGATGCATCTGTGACAGCAGTTAGCTCTGACTGGAGAAGGGAGGGCGATCTGCCACTTGTCAGGTTGCAATTGAGCATCATCACTGCAGATCTTGTGAAATTTCCTCCGAAACCTGGAAGGCAGCAGGCATGTTCCCTTGGTGCTGGGCCACTGAGACTTCAGATCCCACTGCAGAGCCCACGTAAGCTATCTGGCAAAGTGGAGAAGCAGGAGGCACAAGGCCAACAGGCCAAGATGCCTCAGAGCTGCTCTCGCCAAAACCCAGGACCAAGCGTGAAACATCAGGATCATAGCCCATATATCCTGGACATGTTGTGATGAAGGAAAGGTCCTAATGTTGCACTATGTGCAGAACAGCTCCTATAAGAGGAAGCCTCATAGAAGGATTCAGGTGTGACTTCTGCTCGTTGATCAAGAACCCCAATGATGTTGGGAGGTTCGCTGTTGTCTGGAGGTAGTCTAATATTGACTGTGATGATCCTACTTTCAACAGCCAATTGTTGAGGTAGGGTGAAACTGGTATACCCACCCTGATGATGGTCAGCTATCACTGCCATCCCTTTTGCCATCATCCAAGAGGAGTTTGTAAAACCAAAGGGGAGCACAACAAACCGGCAATGCTCTTGGCTGATCTTGAGCCGCAGATATCATCTGTGGAACTGTAGAACAGGAGCATGGAGCATGGACCCAGGACTGATTGATGTCTTCATTAATATTATTCCATCCTTGCACTGGGATTGTGGTAAAATTTGTTTATTGCAAGACAACTTGATTATGGGTTTGTGAGAACTTAGTAGCTGCAAATGAATTCATATCGTAAAGCTATTTATGCAAAGCGTGCAAAAACAAGTAATAAATTGCTTTACAATATTGGGTAATTTTCACGCTACAATGTTTTCTGAGCTGTAAGCATGAAAACATAAACCTTCTGAAAACACTACATGCTTGATGATAAATAAAAAATTCTCTACATGTTGGCTGCCTGTCACTTTTACTAATTATGAAGCTAGAAGCATACTCCCTTGCTTTAAGATTGTTTCCAGACAGTATGTGCATTTAACGTTTGCAACTGTGTCACATTTATTTGTTTTTTGGTTACCTGTTTTATCATTTAGAGGATATTTTATTTATCATCAAACATGCAGTGTTTTCAAAAGGTTTATGTTTCATCCTTACTTCCTTTTACCTCTACCCATTCCTAAAACCTAAAATCACCCTTACCTCTACCCCTCCCTGAACCCTAAAATCACACTTACCTCCCTTTACTGCTACCACTCCCAGACCCCTAAAATCACCATTACCCCCCGGTTCCTCTACCCATGTCATAACCGTAAAATCACTGTTACCATCGGTTGGCGTCATCGTCACTCACATTTTGCGGCTTCACTTCCTGTTTGTTTGTTCGTACCCTTGAGCGTGGCCCAAATACTGCTTCCTTTCCCTTGTATCCTCCCATTGCTCACCACTTTCAGAGGCACATTTGGTTCCTTTCACTTGCACCCTCTTCCTCCCTTCCCCCACTGTATTGTTGCTTACCCCAGCATTTCAAGCATTGCTGCTTGTCTGGTCCACCCTGGCCCCGATTGTTGCTTACCTTGTCTACCTCGGACATCTTTCCCCCTCACCTTTCATTTCATTGCTTGCCCCCTCATGCCCCGTCAGAAAGAAAAGCACCCAAAAGTCGTGCCAACACGTTCCAAGATGCTACAAAAACTTAGATGGCATTGGGTTCCCTGCTCTGCATATCGTCTTTGGCACTTTCTTTATGCAGGGCCAACACGGCGAGCTCAAGCTCAGGGGTAAGATAATCAGTGGCGTAGCTAGGGGGGTGCGGTCCGCCACAGGCGGCACTATTTTGGGGGTGGACAAAAGCATTCAGATAAGGCTAGGCTTGCTTTCGTGGACGTTCGGGATGGGCAGAGAAGGAATAGGACTCGGGCAATCTCCTCTTCTTTTTTGTGCTGGCAGCTGTCCCTCCCTCTCTTTCCATTATTCCCTCTCTTTCTGTCTTGCTTCTCACTTACTGAAAACCGTAACTTGAAGAAACGGTTCACAACCTCTCTTTCCTTCTTTCATTTAGTTGCTTCCCTGTAAAATGGATCCAAAAAAGAAACACACTCTTGCGGGAAATGCCCTTTTTCTGACATTTTTCTATTCCAAAGTGCAGTGGAATGGAGAGAAATAGAAGGTTTTAAATATGAAAAATAAATACATAACTAAATAAAGCAAGACAGAGTGGTTGCAAAGTGGCCAGATTGGTTGTATCCACATCCAAATGCATTAGCCTCACTTTACAGTTTGCCAGTGAAGCGCTACTTTTGTTTTCTAGTCTTTCTTTGTACAGCATTGTTATCCCCAGGTGGGAAAGTGTACCATTCCAGAAGGTACTGCAATACCTGGTTGATGGGTGGATTGGAAAACAAAATGTGTACCATGGCTCTGTGTTTATGGATGTGGTCTTTTTAAACCATACTGCTTACGTTTTGTAAGGATATAAGCAATGGACATTGAAACGGTTCCCTTCAGGGCCCTGTAGTCATGTCTTTAACTTCTCTGGTAAAACCACTTGCTGATTTCTGAATAGTGAGTGAGAGATCGTTAAGGTAACCATGTTGTTTCTGATTACATTTCACATGCTTTACTTAATCTTGCATTCCCTATGAGTGTTTGCTTTTACTTTTTTTTTAGGCAGCATGTTACTCTTATCAAGTGCATAATTTTTATTGAGCCACATCCAAGTGTTTATAGCGGGCACAATTAGGTTGTAGCTGAAGGCAGTGCGAGTTTCTCTCAGTGGGGCAGTATGGTGTTCAGTGGGGGAGAGGATGTGGCACTATGGCCAGAGCTGTGGAATTTGGAACTGGGGAACTGGGTTCAGCCTTCATGACCAGTCCACCAGACCACTCTACTGAGGGAGCATATTCCCATGCTCGACCTTAGAAGGTCCAACTAGACCTTAGAAGGCTAGATGTCTTAGCACAAGCAGGTGTACCCTAGTGGTGTCAATTGTGAGTTAACATTGAAGGCCTGTCCACCACAATCCACACTAAAGTACATCTTCAGTCTTGCGGGCAGGCCTACGAAGCAGCACACCCTAGAGCAACAGTGATCCAGTCACTGTGACTCTGTCACTGAGGTCACATGAACCTTGAGCAGGTTAGGGAAGTGCGAACGGTGTGACCGCACTGGGTACCTATTTCGGGTGGGTGCGTAGTGTTTGTAAGTATATTATGGTTTAGAAAAAACTTGCTGCCTCCTGCCTGGCCTCCAGCAATTTTCAGAAACAATAAAAATGTCATGATAACTTCGGTGATTAATGTTCTTCCTAGATAGAGATCCGAGTTTTGTCTAGTGGAAGGGTTGACTCCTGGAAAGGTAGTACAGAGGGTTAATGTGCCTGCTGCAAAGAACATGTACCATGCAGATCACAAAGTGCACTGCTTTAATGGGGAGACCATTATGAATGGTCATTTAATGTCAGCTGTAGATGATGGATCCCTGAACAGTGTCATGTATGTGCATGTTTGCATTGTGCTGAGGGGATTACCAGGTAATTGTTCACGCAGCTCTCTGATGGATGTCACATGCGGTTTTTCTGAGTCCCCAGATAGATCATGCAGTCTGTGTGTTCTCTTTTGTACTGCCAGTCACCGGTGTATTCAACTGTGTAGCCTTGGACCGTGTCATGTATGTGCATGTAACTTGCATGATCGAGGTAACCATTAGCGGCGATACTACGTGTCTCTCGGTCCTCTTTCAAGTGCTTGCCGTCCTTTTTCCCCAGCAAACCCCCCCCACCCCCCTAGGGCGGCAATCTGAGGGATAGCCCCGGGCGCCACAAGCTCTAGCTACGCCTCTGAAGATAATTAAACAAGTGAGTTTTTTTTTCTTGAATGTCTTTGATATATTTTTGCGTTTCAGACGTTCAGTCATGCCACGATCCTTGTCGTTGTTGACAACATCAGACCACTTTAAGTAGAGTGCAGCCATAGAGTGGCTTCTAGGGATGGCAGTTATCATTTATTTTTGCTATTATTGCCTAATTTATATTTTGCCCAGCATCCTCAGCCTTTGGCTCACATTTCTTGCCCTCCTTAAAAAAAGATTGATACATAAATGTGTATTTTAAATTCTTATTGATTTACATTTGCTGACAAGGAGGAGTTGTCATTTTTCCTGCACATTTTTTTTTGTGAAGGCAGAGATTAATTCTATACTAAGAAAATTGATTACTTTCCATCGCGGTTAGTGCTGGCCGCGTCATAGTGCTCTTTACTTTCTAGCTTTCATCCATGTTGCACAGCAGCCATGCAGCTGGACAACATGGCTTAAAGGCATTGACAAAGTCAATAGCTCGTGCCTAGGAGCTGTGAAGTGACAGATGGAATGGATAGTGTAAAGTACCGATGCAGAATGGAGATGCTGGATATAAGTGGGATCTCTCTTATTAAATATTTCTATCCATTCGGAAAATATAATACGCCATAAATAATGAAACACCCATACTTTCCCTCACATTTTTGTACAGTTGGTTTGGTATGTGCATTTGCAATGAACAGCGCATCAATTTAAGTAACATGGCATTCAAGTCTACCTCACTCTTGCCCTTAATATAGAATGTTAGCTCTTTTGTCAGTCCTCAGAACTCCGAGGTGAAGCTACTGTCATATGTGTGCATGCTTTTGCTGTATCGGTGGCCAATATGACATACATCACATGTTATACAAATCACAGGCCTTTATCTTTGATGACATAGGGCTAGATTCAGAGTTTGGCGGACTGATAACTAAGTCACAAACGTGATGCATATCCCGTCTGCCTTATCACAAGTGCCATAGGATATAATGCACCTGTATTAAGGTGGAGGCAATATCCATCACGTTTGTGACAGAGTAACCCTTCTGACAAAATCTAAGTCAAACCCTTAGTTGTTGCTTGTGCCCTGCAGATTCCTCATCTCATAAATCTAAAAGGCATCAGAATGAATCCAAACGAAAAAAGGAGTCATATTTTTTGAGTAAAAGGCCACCATGGTCCTTAAAAGTAGTTTGTCGGAGAGAAAAGTGGGTCAAGGCTGCTTCACCGAGACAGCCCAGATCTCACCCATGCGACACAACCAGCTAATGTGATTGCAGTAACAGAGACAGTTTTGAGAGTCAGAATACACAAGGAGCAGCTGTGCAGTAGCTCGAAATGGTTGCCCATGAGGAAGATCAGGACCAAATTAAGATCCTACTGTGGCACCATAAATGGTTTGGGGGGAACATGTGTGTCCAATCTTTAATAAACCTCATCACAACAGGTGGCTTAAATAAGGACGGCTCGTCCGGTAACCAGAAAAAAGCCAAAGGGTTGTCGAATAACCTTTAATAGGGCCCACTGCAGGGTATTGCTGGGTCAAAGACAAAATAAACAACAAAACATCCAACTGTTTGGCTTGCAAAGGGCTTGTTTTTAGAATTCCACACCATGCCACAAATTTGCCCTAGCAACCAACATAAGTGGACTTCGTATAGGGGTGCCTAGCAGCAATATAGAAATGCACCACCTCAGGTGGCAGATTGAACCCAGTCAATTGCTGTCGCCCGATCCCCATGTCTGGAGGTGTATAGGTGTATATTGACCAGATTTGGCTGCAGAACCCTGCCCTGCTGCTGCAATAGAAGATCCTCCTGAAGTGGTAGCCTGATTGGCGGACAGATGCTCTTGCCTAGAAGTTCTGGGTACTACACTCTCCTGACCCAATCCATAGTCACTATGATGACATGGGTACCGTCGTTCCTGTTCTTCTTCAGAACTTGGGGCAAAATAGGCAGAAAAGAGTACAGGAGTTCCGTACTCCTCTCCAACCCGAATGCATCTCCTAGAGAGAGAATTCTTGAGAATTCCAATGTGTAGAAGTTTTGACACTGAATGTTCTCAACAGTGCCAAAAAGAGCCAGCCAGGATTCTCCCACTGTCGGAAGATGCCCCGTCACCTCAGGGTGCAACCGGTATTTGTGATTCGCCGGGCGTCACTGGCAAAGCTCATCTGCTCTGGAATGTAAAGATCCCCCAGGTGGTTCAAGATCAGGGAGATGCCCTGATGCTCAGGTCAACTCCAGAGGCACAGCACCTCTTGGTACAAGACCTAGGACACCACTAAGCCTTTCTTGATGCAGTACCCAGAAGAGGTGGTGCTGTACATGAGAACCAGCACCAGCCTTTCCTTGATGGACAACAGGAAGATCTTCAACGCCAGGCGGATGATCCGCAGCTCTAACAAATTTATGTGGAGTCAGGTTTCTGCCAAGGGACCTGAGCCCTTTTCCATCTTTCTCAGATGGCTTACCCAACCCAGCAGTGATGCGTCTGTGACAGCAGTTAGCTCTGACTGGAGAAGGGAGAGTGGTCTGCCACTTTTCAGGTTGCAATAGAGCACCATCACTGCAGATCTTGTGAAATTTCCTCAGAAACCTGGATGGCAGCAGGCAAGTTCCCTTGGTGCTGGGCCACCGAGACTTCAGATCCCACTGCAGGGCCCACTTAAGCTATCTGGCAAAGTGGAGAAGCAGGAGGCACAAGGCCAACAGGCCAAGATGCCTCTGAGCTGCTCTCGCCAAGACCCAGGACCATGGGTGAAACAACAGGATCATAGCCCATATATCCTGGACATGTTGTGATGAAGGAAAGGTCCTAATGTTGCACTATGTACAGAACAGCTCCTATAAGAGGAAGCCTCATAGACGAATTCAGGTGTGACTTCTGCTCATTGATCAAGAACCCTAATGATGTTGGGAGGTTCGCTGTTGTCTGGAGGTAGTCTAATATTGACTGTGAAGATCCTACTTTCAACAGCCAATTGTTGAGGTAGGGGGAAACTGGTTTACCCAACCTGATGATGGGCAGCTACCACTGCCATCCCTTTTGCCATCATCCAAGAGGAGTTTGTAAGACCAAAGGGGAGCACAACAAACTGGCAATGCTCTTGGCTGACCTTGAGCCGCAGGTATCATCTGTGGAACTGTAGAACAGGCAGTTTGTTTGTATTTTTCCTTGGGAGGCACCTCACCAGATTCACTTGGGGATGCCATAAGCACCAACTGGTCAGTCTGTCTGCATTATACCTGTCCTCCCGTCCCCCTAATCCAGACAGTCACTTGAAAGAGAAGATTGCAGACTGCACATATCATCCTGATCAACTCGGAGTGCGACTGGTGCCCTTGATATTCCAACCTCCAACAACTGAGATGAGATGACCACTTTGACTGCCTGTCTAGAATAATCTTCTACTGCACCACATAGAACACTGCCAAAAACTCATGCCCTTCTATGATGCTCTAAACAATACATTATACAGGCAAATAAAGTGATATTTTACAATTCACCCTATTTGGCCAAATTACAACTTCTAGCTTAGAATTGTAAAAGTTATCCTTGGAGCAGATGACTTACCAGTGGATGTCTCAATGTACTTATTTGTACCATACTCTCCTTCCATATGAGAGATCTTGAAATCAGCCAGTCTGGGTCAGAAGTTTCGGTTGGCCAAGGCAACTGTAGGCCCAAAACTCTACCAGTAGGGACCTGTGATTTAGGATTAGAAGCCTCCTTTTATATTGAATGTAAATAGCCTCAGACTAGTAAGGCTGGGAGAGACAGTTTAAATAGTTCCATTATCAAGGTGAGCGGCCACAGCCAATAGGAAATACCCCAAAGGCTGTTGCGAAGAGGAAAATCCCCTATTTCCTTCTTGGGCCTGAAACAGGAAGATAAGCTTGGGTCAGAGGTAGTAGGAGTGTTTGGGAGTAATTCAGCTGAACCCCACTCACAGTCCTGAATGTGTCTGTCAAGGTCTTCAGCAGTAGCAGGGTTTTGTTCCTGGTAACCCTTTCTCTGGACTGATGAACAAAATATCCGCGAAGTCCAGTCAATGCTCAATTTACAGCTCTATGGGGCCAGTTTTTATCAAAATCCTACTTGCCAGGCGGTTCTGCAAGACAGAGTTGGGTTGGTTTCAGCTGGTCACTGCTAAACATGGATGCCACCTGACATCTCAGTAAAGGGCTATGATTGCTAGGTGATGGTCAACATACCACAGAAAATGGCGCATTCACAGTATAAAGCTGATTTGGCAGTATAGATGATTTGGACAGGTTTATTGCTAATACTAACCAGACACCTTGGAATTTTTGGCTGGGCTTTTCGGTTGTAGCATATATAGGAGGACAAAGACAACCTACAGAGGAAACATCGTATTGTGCGCACCCACAGCCCCATAAAAAATATTAACTCGCCACATTCTACTTGGAACCACACATACTAGGCATCATGAGACCCCCACTGGTGACTGTGCACTATACAAATACATATAACATAATATCATTCACCAGGAGGGATGTAAGGACGAAACCCAGTTATTTTGGGATGGATGGATGTCACAAAGGAAAGACTAATAGGCCACCACCCCCACCAAGGGACTGTGTTCATACAACTTAATGCAGCAGCCAACGGTTTGCTATAAAGGTGCAGAAGCCAAATATGGGTGGAGGTACACTTCGGACACATCGACAACCAAAAGTACGCTTTAAGAATAAAAGACATTACACAACCACCTTCACTGTCCTGACAGACTGTTGGTTGCACTAAAGGAAAAATCAGGGAAGGACAAAAAACACAACGTAGCAGAGAGGTTCAGTTGTTCAGCGCCATGCAAGGGTTTCTTTACAACAGCATGCCTATCAGAGCAGACAAATATAGACTACACCAGTCGAGGACTCCCTCACATCTTATTGGGAAAACCTTTCAGAAAATGCCAGCATTCTCATGGGACATTCCTTGTGCTCTAGATTACGGCCCAATCATTTTAGCAACACAGAGCACCGAAGATTAGAAAACCAGGCGATCGTGCAGTGTGGTCAGCTAGATAACATGCACCTTCCCCGGGGAGTAACTTGGGGTTCCACCACGCCTGGTCTCTACCATCTGATGGATGAAGAGACGTGGGGCAAACCATAATAAAACCAAGTCACAGTTCCTCAGAACTCTTTGTGCTTACACAAGACGCAATGAAGTAACACTGCCTAATCCATCAGGCTGAGTGTTCGCGTCTGCTGGACTCCTAGATGGATTATTTGATGCAAGATGGGGTTTGTTTTGTACAGGTAGCAACCAAGACAACTGTATCTACGAGTGGAGGTAATTTTTTACGGTGGTCTATCAAAAGCAGGGAGAGACTCTTTTTGATTTCTCACAGTTGGACGAACCAGTTTTCTATACCTAAATTTTATTGCCGAGGGTAACTCCAAAATCGAGTGGATCCAGCCTGGGAAGGAGAGAGCAAATCCCATCTTCTGCCATTATTAATAACAAGGCCTCAGTTAACGGTGGGAGGTGAAATAAAATCACTGCTACCACACTGTAGTGTGTTGGTGGTAACTGAATTGTCAGTAATCCTGCCATGGCAGATTTACCGCACCTGCCAGGAATCAGCTGATTTTACATTTACTCCTTTCTCCACCGAAACTGAAAAAAAGAGAAGGGACCCAAGGGCCTCGTTAGACTCCTCCAAAGTCTTTGGGCTATGGTCAACCACCCCTCCTGTGATGCTGATGGGCTCTCGTCAACCACGGGAAGAAACCAGCGTCACCTCAAAGAGTTCACTCACAAGGGACTGCTGTCTCCCTCCACTGACAGGCCAAGAGCCAATTTTTCCAAAGACAGGCCCAGAGACCAAACTCAGCAACCGAGGCACCAAGTAAGGGGGCTGGTCCTGACACCTTTTGATATTGTCACTCCAAAGGTACTTTCCTGTGTACATTACCAGAAAATCAAGTTATAAATATAAAATACAAAAATATTGTAGCCAGAATACATATGATAAGAACATATAGATAAGCACAGACTTACTATACTTAACTCCACGTATGTACCTAGACAATATATATCATACAGTAGAGATGAGGTTCTACAGTCAAACATCTTCACAAAAAAGTGAGCATCTCCCGTGGAACTACAGGCTGTCGTATCCACGGGGGATAAAAATGTTAACAGGACGCGAGTAGTGCCAGTCAAAGAGGCCAGGTCAGGGTCGCTAGCTTTAGCCATGCGTGGACCTCTGTTAAATAAAATCGCCATAGTGTGGATAAGTGGATAAGTGTCAAAATAAAATGAATATATGTAATCTAACCTTAGAGAATCGATTATTTTATTAACATTTTAGTATGATGCCTAGATTGTTCCCTGCAACATGTTTTGTTTAAGGGAAATCTGTAGACATAATAAACTTCAAATGCATCCCTTTATATGGGTCCCCTTTTTCAGTATCCTCTATTAGTTATCGAGGTCAAACCTCAGTCTTTGGCAGAAGATGAAAGTTTTTACAGCAGAATATTGCAACCTTCACACTGCCAACGCGAGTGTTATCTGAAGTGTTTAACTTTTCAGCAAGTAAACTATGTTATATGTATGCCACAATACCGAATGACAAACCGCCGTCCTGAAACAATATCAAGTGCAAGACATCAACTACCACTATATATCCAGAAGGTAAGTGTGTATCAGTAAATGTAGATTCACTCTTGGTATTCTCACTATGCATATTTAACCTACTTTGATGTGGAGTGGTATTAGACATCCTGCACTCGAACCTGGAGGAGAGGGTTGTCTCAACTGAGGCCGAGGCAGCTGCTGCTGTATCTAAAGTGGATGCCCATTGTTCACAGGTGGCAGATATACAATGGAAGCTCGAGGACATGGAGAACAGACTGAGACGGAATAATCTCAGGGTCCTTGGGATCCCGGAGGGGGTCGAAGGCTCAGACATCAGAGCGTATATCATCAAGCTATTTGACTTGGCATTCCCAGAGTTATCTAGCTGGAACTGGTCCTGTGAAATACAGAGGGTACATCGTACTCCTTTTAAAGTACGGAAAAATGCGAGGGAAGGAGATAAGCCAAGGGCTATACTAATCTTTTTGGGTAATTTTGTACTGAGGCAATTAATTGCAGAGAAGGCAAGACCGGATGCGAGGAGGTCTAGTGAGGGAGTTTCTTTCTTCGTTCGGCCAGATTTCTGCCACGCTACGGTAGAAAGGAGATGGAGACTTCGGCAGCTCATTAAACCCTTCCAGGAAAGGAAACTACAGGCCTACCTGATAAACCCCGCTCAGCTAAAGGTCATCAATGAGGGGAAGATCAACTATTTTGCTTCCGAGATAAAGGCGAAGGAGTATCTTGACTCTCTGGGCATTTAGGCTATTGCGGGATTGGTGAACTAGTTGGCTACTATGTTAGGTTGGGGTATATAGGCCTCAGCATCTTCTTTGATTCATATGTGGACTTTCCCTAGCGAGGATGTTTTGGTTATAGGTTATAGGTGACGGGTGTTTCTATGAATTCTCATTGTGATCACTGCTTCACATCATATGCACAGACAAGGTCTGTGCGCCTCGATTGTGGGGGTCTTGGGGGGGGTGTGGGGGGGGTCGGGGAGATGGGGGGTAGGAGGGGGTGTGGGGGGGGTGGGGTGGGATTATTGGGTGTGGGGGGAAAAAGGGAAAAACGAGATAAGCTGGTGTTGTATGGTCATATGGTGTTGTATGGAGGTTGGTAGGTACGAATTCGGTTGGCTCAGAGCTGTAATTTTGTTAGTAGGGATGATGACGATGGCGATGTTTGAATTTTTTGAGACAAACCGGGTATACAGTGGCAAGGATAATCAAAAATTATATAATGTCAAACATTAGGATTTGTACAGTTAATGTTAGTGGTTTGAACGATTGGAAGAAACGTCAAAAGTTGGATTACTTTGTTAATTATAATGGGATTGATGTACTTTGTCTGCAAGAGACCCACCTATCGTGGGCCAGACGGAACCTACTCTGCATCAAGGTTTTGACCTGCTAGCCTGTACATCACAGACATCTATAACCAGGGGGGTGGCAATTCTAGGTAGATCATCATTAGGGGGGTCGAGGCGGGTTGAAAGCGATAGTCTGGGTAGGTGGGTCATTGTAAAGATGAGATTAGGGTATACAATTTGTTCAATTTATGGGCCAAACTGTGATGATCCTGATGTTTTTGACTTCCTGGAAGAAGAGTTAGCTGGCTGGTCAACCCCAATGATTGTTTGTGGCGATCTGAACATATCCACTGGCTGACATAATGTCTCTAATTATATAGGACGGAAACCAAAGGTTTTTCGGGCTATGTCCTCTCTAATGAATTCACACGGGCTAAAGGATGTTTGGGGTGAAAAAGAGCCGCAGAACCCTGGGTATACGTATTTTTCATACCCGTTTCAAAAATATTCTAAATTAGACTATTTTTTTATATCGACATCAGAATTGAGCAGGGTTAGTATAAAGAAAGCCCCAAGAGTAATCTCCGACCATAATCCGCTGATCTTATTTTGGAGAATAGATTTAGCAGCAAAAAGTCATACTAGTTGGACCTTCCAAAGAAGGCTACTATCAGACCAAAGATTTTTGGAACATATTAAAAAATGGTCAGGGGAGTTCTTTGACGCAAACCGCTATAGTACATCCAGAAACAGCGTCTGGGATACTTTTAAGGCGGCTCTTAGGGGGGAAACCATTAGCTGCTCAGCAGGACTAAGGAAGGCGGACAGGGGAGAGCTAGACAGGCTTATGGGAGATTTAAATAAGGCGGAGGAACTGCATATTAGGGACATCGGGAGCGGAGTGGATGGGACGGAGAGCCAACGAAGTCTGGCGATTATTAAAGCTGAACTTCAAAAACTGGTTACACAGAAGGCAGTCGGGGATTATCAGGCATCAAGAGCTAAGCGGTATGAGACAGGGGAGCAGGCAGGCAGGGCACTAGCACTCCGTATCAGACAAGACAGAACGAGGAACATCATTTCGAGTATACAAGAGGATGGCAAGAACTACTCGGAGTCAACAGAAATTTTAAAGGTTTTTAAAAATTTTTATCAAAAACTGTATGAAGAAGAGAGCCATCAAGGACAACAAACGGCGGAGAATGGTAATAGTGGCCCAATGCTGGACACACTATCTAGAGAAGAGTTAGATAGGGATATAACTGGAAGCGAGATTCAGGCTGCCCTACGGGAACTGGCTGCCGGTAAGCCAGCGGGGCCCGATGGAATCCCCCTGGAAGTATATAAGAGTATCGAATCTGAGATAGCCCCTATCCTGTTGGATCTCTTCAATGGCATACTGTGCACAGGGGACATTCCAGATTCGTGGAAAGAGACCAACATAATTATCTTTCATAAGAAGGGCAAACCCAAGGAGAACCCAGGCTCTTACCGGCCTATTTCGCTCATTAATGCGGATACCAAACTTTATTCAAAAATCTGGGCCAAAAGCCTGGGGAGGGTCATTGGCGGTCTTGTCTCTCCTTGGCAGCATGGGTTTGTGCCGGGGCGCGGCACAACGGACCACATTCGCCGAGCTATAGCACTGTTCGATGCCCATGCTGCCGGGGGGGGGGGAGAAATGGCCATGATCCTCCTTGATGCGGAGAAAGCGTTTGACCGCGTGGTCTGGGAGTATCTGTGGGGTATCCTCGTAGGCAGGGGGTTCGGCCCTAGGGCTATGAGAGCCCTTAGAGCCATGTATAAAGATCCGGTGGCCAGGGTGTGAGTAATGGGAGAGAGTTCGGAGAAAATTGTAATCAAGAGAGGAACACGTCAGGGCTGTCCCTGTTCTCCGATCCTCTTCTCACTTTATATAGACCCTCTGATTCAAAGAATATTGGGCTGCCCTCAGATCAGTCCAGTGATGGTGAATGGGTATAAAAATAAACTGTTAGCATATGCCGATGACTTGGCGGTTTTCACTACCGATCCGCAGCAGGCGATGCTGGTACTTGCAGAGCTGGCGAATGACTTCGGCAGTAGGTCCGGGTATCTTCTAAACGAGGGGAAGACCCAGATTATCTGCACGAAGAACATTATTAAATCAGACAGTAGATATGTAGACTCAGCAGTTTATTTAGGGGTAAGAATTAACGCTTCAGTGGATAAGATCATCATAGAAAACTATTGTCCGCTTATGGGATCGATTGAAGCAGAATTAAAAAGGGTGGATGTTTTACACCTCTCTCTGGTAGGGAGGGTAAACGTCCTCAAAATGTCAATATTCCCGAAGGTTCTTTATTTGTTTCGGGCTATCCCATTACTGCTGGAGGAAAAATTATTAAAAAAGCTGGAATCAATATTTAACCGGTTTATCTGGCAATACGGGAAGACAAGGCGCTCCATGAACCTTATGTCGCTCCCGTATGAAAGGGGGGGCATGGCTCTACCAAATCTTCGTTTATACCATTTATCTTGCCTTCTGGCTCAAATGTCAATACTTTTTTTATTCAGTCCCTAGCTCAGAAGTGGCCCAAGGAAAGAGTCAGGATCCCCCTTCTATTTTTGAGCTTTTATTGGGGAAGAAGGCTGTTGGGCTCCTTTTAAGTGAGGTGGACCGGAGATATTATAAGAAGGCCCGGTTCAAGATTCTGGGTGGGGTCTGGGGGACCTGGAAGGCTATTCAAAAGTTGCTAGGAATCCCTAAGATCAATGCGCATCTCCTCCTTTGGAATTCTAATCTGTTCCCTCATTTGGGTATGGATAGGAATTGCCTGATTTGGAAAGAACTGGGAATTAGAACCATAGGGGATATTATGGAGGGTGGGGAGGTCCTTAGGTTTGAAGTGATTCAGTTTAAGTTTGGGATTCCGTCTAATCATTGGTTTTTGTACGGACAGTTAGTCCAAACGCTGATGGCATTTAGACCAAGGATCTCCGTAACAAGCTGCTTCCCCCTGATTGAATATTTAGGGAATGGGGGTAATAAAATCAAATTTGTTTATAAGCATCTATTCGTAGGTTTGCAGGACGATTTGGAGAAAACAGAATCTGCAATTGCAGGGAAATTAGGTGATCCCGATGTGGATGTAGATCTAGCACTTGCATTAAATAAGAGACTGTTTCGATCTTCTAATTTACGGGCTCAGCACTACAAAACTGTGTTTAACCTGTATTTTACTCCGGCAAAGTTGTATGTCTGGGGCCTGGTGGAGAATGATAATTGTCCTAAATGTGAAAATGGTCCTGCGGATCTAATCCACATGTTCTATCAGTGTGATAAGCTTGCTATGATATTAAGGGAAATCTCTAATTTTTTGGAGGGGTTGTTAGAATGTAGGATTGTTCTATCCCCTACCCTGATGCTGCTAGGCGTGGACAGGAATTTGGAGTTGGGCAGTGCTGCCGAAGCCTTGGTTTTTATATCTACGGCTGTGCTGCGTATCCTTATTTCTGCAGGCTGGAAAGATTCCTCCCCTCCCACTTTTCAAATGTGGATTACTAGGCTGCTTGGTTTGCACAATATAGAATCCTGCCTATATGAGTTAAAAGGTAAAAAATTAAGGGAATTAGGTAGGAATATTTGGGCACCACTTGCAATTTGGAGGAGCTCGAATGTCTAAATTTTTATTTCAATGTCTAAAAGGAACACTCATGTAATGTAATGAATATGTATATATTTTTTGTATGACACCAGTAAATCTCAATAATAAAAAAAAAAAAAAAAAAAAGACATCCTGCACTCAATACTGTTGTGGAAAGACATTAAATATGCATTGTTATGGTAGAATAGCCTTATTTGCGACCCCCTGCTTGCTTTCCATTAGTGTATGCCAATCCTGCCTTCTGGAGCTGTTCTGTGAATTAAAAAAACAAATCCATCAAGTTCAGCTGTACTGCTCAGCTTCTATGACCTCTAGGGGCATTCTGCACATGAACACAGAGGTATATTAATGAGCACAAGGGCCACAAATAACATGGTAGCAAGGATATCAAGGTCAGAAGCAGTAGTCATCAGAAATTTTATTATACAAACACTCAAACTAAACTATTAATGCGAACCAGACAGACAATCTAGTAAGATTACTCTCTTTTTTTGCATCAGGACGTGATCTCTCAGTCCTTCAAGTAGCCAGGATTTTCAAATGTTTGCAACACTCTTTAACAATTTGTAATTGGTACATCGCCTTTTATCTTCTAGGCCAGACTATAAGAGAGCATACTTAAAGATACTGAATGGGACGCGGTATTTATTTATCATGTGACAGAAGAAAGTGGGATTTTAAGGAGTACACTGAGCTAATGTGCTTTGAAGTTAGATTTACAAATACGACACCATGGGCTTTTAACAGAATTCTTGGCTTATACCAAGAACTTTCATAGCCTCTAGTTAGACTTTGTTTACCGCTCAAGCTTAGTCCATCCTCTACTCCTTTTCCAAACAACTTCCCCATCTTCCAGCCATTATACCCTTTTGGTGTCCAGCCGGGGGCTATAGCTTATCCTGCACAGACAGACAGCTCTTAAACTAAGAATAAGAACAGCGTGTAAATGAGATAATAAGGCAAGTTCTGCATATCCATAAAATAAATTGTAAAATCTACACTCAAGTTTGACGTAGTGTTGTAGCAGGCAGTGTCCAGATCAGCTATGGTGCTCTAGTTATACAGAAACGTCTGATTATAGCGAACATACGTCAGAACTATGCATGGCAGTGCATGAGCCACCTTCAAAGAGCTATCCCTGATAAATTACAATCCCTGCAATTGCTCTTCAATATTTTAAATGAGAGAGAAGTTGCAAACCTGAACCAAGGTCTAAGACCATGGTGGAATGTATGAATATTTTTCAGAAAATGGAAGACGCCAGTTTTACAGGGCTGCCCATTTTGGCTGGGATTACCAAGTCTGTTATCAAGATGATATGGGACACCTGTAGTAGTCCCGAGTAGCAACAGATCACCCATGGTCTAGTAATACTCAATAAGTCAAACCTGATCAAGACTTCAACACCATGATCTTACTTATATTTTTTCTAGCCTGGAAAATGTATTGGCATCGTAGTGTGGGCAAGAGGAGGATCATGGGCAAGAATCTAAGCACCGAGCTGGCATACACTGCAGTTATATTACCTGCACGTATAAAGGAGTGGCCTTGGTGTCTTATCTGTCATTTTAAGAATGATGATGCTTTCGGAACACATAATCCATCACCCTAAGGACGACCATTCTCACAGGTCCAAAGGTCTTACATCAGCAGACCTGCCTCTCTTGCACCTCACAATCCGTGTTACATAAATTCAGTGGGATTGCTTCATCGATTCCTCTCTCCTTGGGTTCGACTTTGACAGACTTCGCAGGCCACTTTTTTGCCAGACGCTCTATATGCTCCTGCTGACGGTGGCGTTTCATGTGGGCATTGCGGCTTTTTATCTTATCAAAAACCCTAAAAGATGAAAGATGAAAAAAGTTCAGCCTTGTATAATAACACCTGCCTTAACAGAGCACATTTCAGTTAAAGGGAAACGCTGTTGGATTGCCATAGTAAGTATGATTCGTGCAAGAGACACTTATTTAGGGGATGCACAGTAAAAAACAGACAGAAAGAAAACTGGAGCACGAGTTCGTATGGCAGACAGCCCTTCATTTTGTAGGCCACGCCTACATAGCGCATGTACTGTGAGACATATTGTTTACAATTCAGTGGGCCTACAACCCGCCCACAGCATACCATTAGTTGTTTTCGTTGTCACTCTCATTTGCAATCTTTCGAATGTTTAGCTTGTTTAGGATTCCATTCCTTTCTTGTGTTAGCTCCTCCCTGTTGAATGGACTAAGTACATGTGTTCTTCCCTGTCTTTGTTCTTCCTCATCTTTTTGCAACACACAATTTTTTTAATAAGCATTTCAATATTATTCTTGTACCTGCAATGTGCTTTCCTAAAAACACTCCTACATATTCTTATTTATGTTGCTTTTACCCTATCTGTCGTCTCGATTGATGCTTTAATAACTTAAACCTACAACTGTAATACTCTACTCCACTCTACACTTGTCTACGCCACTCCACTCTGCACACTCTACTCTACACCAATATACTCAACGCCACTCCACTCCATCTGCAGCACTCCACTTTACACCACTCTATTCTACGTCACTCCACGCCACTCTACTCTATGCCACTCCACTACACTCTATTAAATGCCACTCCACTCCACACATTGCCGTTCTACACCACTTTACTCTATACCACTCCACTCTACTCTTTGCCATTTAACGCCACTCCACTCCAGGCCTCTCTATTCTATGGCACTCCACTCCGCTTCAACTCCACTCCACGCAATGCCACTCTTTGCCACTCTAGTCTACTCAATAACACTCTAGGCCACTCTACTCCTGCTACTCTACTCTACACCACTCCACTCTATGCAACTTTACTCTCACCACTTTAATCTATGCCACTCTATTGTACACCACCCTACTCCACACAATGGCACTCTATGGCACTCTACGCCACTCGATCTACCTCACTCCACTTCACGCCACTCTACTCACCGCCACTCTTCTCTATGTCAAGCCACTCTACGTCACTCCAAGCCACAGCACTCTAATCTATGCCACATCACTCAATGCAACTCTAATATACACCATCCTACTCCATGCCACTCTAACCCACACCACTCTACGCTACTACATGTCACCCCACTCTACGCCACTCCACACCACTTCATGCCACCCCACTCAATGTCACTCTATGCCACGCTACTCCACTCTTCTCTACGCCACTCTCCTTTATGCTACTCTACTCAACACCACACAACAAACTTTATTTAGCACTGATGAATAGCAGCCACGCTGCTCTACAACATGGCTAAAACACACTGTAACCTTTGGGTTTTTCAGTGAATTTCCAAGGTTTTCTATAAATTCTATTTCCTAACTATAACGTCCCTGTAACCTTTGTTTTTTTCAGTGAATATCTAAAGTTTTTTTACTTTTAATTCCTAATTGTAATCTGTCACCTTTGAGAGTGGGTGTGTGAGTGTCTGTGTGTGTCTGTGTAGGTCTGTGAGTAGGTGTGTGAGTGCCTGTGTGTGCCTGGGAATACCTGTGTGAGTCTGTGAGTGCCTGTGTGGTTGTCTGAGTGGGTGTGTGAACGCCTGTGTAGGTCTCTGAGTAAGTCTATGAGGGCCTGTGTGGGTCTGTTAGTGAGTGTATGAGCACCTGTGTATCTCTGTGAGTGGCTGGGTGAGTGGTGCTATGGATTTTGGGCATTTGCATACTTAGGGTATTTAAAAGGGAGAATCATGGACTCTCCTCTTACCAGGACACAAAAAAAGAAACCACTCATCACAGTCACTACACATCAGATTGTGCTCCAATAGATCAACAATTAATTCACCTCCATTAAGGATTTCATATCGTTTTTCAACATGGAATACGAGAGGAAACACACTTGCTTTGCCTTTGTCATGTAGGAGGCTCTTAGTATATGGTGCTAACTCATTTAAGTGAGGCACCTTGCACCAATACCGACAACCATAGAAAGCTCTCTAAGTGGTAGCTGTGGAGAGCAGCCTTCAGGCTTAGTTCAGGAGGAGTGTTAAGCAGCTTGTTTTACCAGGTCTAATCTTATAGAGTAGATTAAATGAAAAAGAACCAGAGAGTGTATTTATAAAAATATGTCTATTTAACATACAACACTCGCTAACACATTGGTATATCTCCTACCCGGAGATATCAACACTATTACAAACAATACTTCAATGTAAACAGTTAAGTAAGCACAATACACATTGGTTTCCAGGGGAAGACCAAACCATATACGAAGAAAGTGGAATGAAAGCTGCGACCGGAGTTGGGACTTGGGCCAGGAGACTCAGAAGAGTTGGGGACACAAGGAACCAGTAAGGAACAAGAAGAGAGCAAGGGAATGAAGGGGTGCGTCCTTGTCCCCCATTCAATTATAGTCTAAACAATGTGGACGAACCCACTGAAGAATTATTTGACACTCACTGTTGTGGCAAGGTATTTTATGGAACCATTAGGTTTTCTTAAAAGACCCCTCACACACCAACCTGGTGTTGTGAGTTAAAAATATCTCTGGGAATCCTTGCCTGTTCGGTTTATTTTTAAGAAAACCTAATGTTTCCATAAAATACCTTGCCACAACAGTGAGTGTCAAATAATTCTTCAGTGGGTTCGTCCACATTGTTTAGACGACACAAGGAACCACTCAAGGTAAGTACCAAGGAACCCCACTGAGGCTGTGTGCAGAGTGGAAACACAGCCGCATACTCAATGGAAGCAAATGGGAAAGTCGCGGTTGCAGTTTGGAAGAAGAAGGACCCTTCGCAGTGGACCCTGAAGAAACCCCATGGAAGACAGAAGGTGAAGAGTCACCCCACTCGTGGATACACCAGGAAAGCCGGGTGCATAGGTGTGAAGGGACGTCGGAAACCGCCGTGAACCACAATGAAGGACTTCAATAAAGATGCCACTGGCGAAGACTGTGCGAGAGTCTGGTGGAATCCAAGGGTGGATTCTGGAAGAGAAGAACATGCAAGCATAGGGGACAGAGTCTATGCCACTCAGGGATGACCAGGAAGCATGGAGCAGCAATGACAACCGATGAGGGAAGATACAGGAGTGATGACAGTGACCTTGTCGCAGCAGCTGTAAAGACCAGGTGCCGCTGAGGAAGACAGGAGCCGTTCACGAGCTGTCCCATGTCGGAAGTCGATAACCAGGGGGTCGATGTCTGGCGGGAGCACCAACAAGCCTTGGCAGCAGCAAAAGACTTGTAAAACAATGAAAGAGCAACGTTGGGACCAGCAAAGTCTAAGGGACTCACCAAGTGCAGGAGAGTCACAGCGGGCCCTAAGCAAGCAGGGGAGCCCACTGAAGCAAGAGTAGACACTCAAGAGGACCCAGAGGCACAGGAATCGCAAGAGGATTTTCAGCAGCTCACCAAAGATGTAGGCCTATGGTGCAGAGAATGCAGTGAGGAGAAAGATCTTGGCAGGAAGAGATACTGGAGGCTGGAACTTCTTGTAGCCCAAAGATCACTGGAGTGCAGACCCAAAAAGCCTTGGCAAAGCAAAGTCAACGCAGTGCACAGGGGTTCGGTCCCAGTGGTTCCGACAAGGGATACTGGCCTCAAAATTGCATAGAGGAAAGACCAGGCCTCGAGGGAGTTGCAGAACCACCACCTGTGTTGCTGAGCCTTTTGAAGTCCGTGGGACGTCAGGGGCAGCAGACCGGTCAGCTTCGTTAGGAGTGGCTCCTTCACTCCAAGGGAGATTACTTTGGGTGTCATTGATGCCCACAGGTCTGTTAAACATCCTGGGGGAAGCACAGACACAGACGACGAAGAAGACTTGCAGAACAGCGAGATCAGGAGCAGCAGGAGTCTTGCTTGAGGCCGTTTCGGTTCCAGGCTAAGTCAAGCGAAATCCAAGTGTCCAGACGGTTGAAGAGCGACGTGGTTTCAGGCTTGAGCCTTGTACCAAGACAATCTGAGGACCCACCCACAGGTAGGCTCCTTTTATACCCTAAGAACGGGGTTAGGACGACTCAGGGGCCTCTCCCAGAGGAGGGGCTGGGCAGAGGGAAGGATACTTCCATGTTATTTGCCCAGTTTCACGCAGGAACTGGTTTTAACTAGAGTATGCAAGGAGGGTACCAAATGTGTCCTTCAAAGCAGTCTGGTGGCGCTTGCAAGCACTCCCATCCCAGCCCAATACACTAAGTCCTGTCTGGGAGGTGGTCACACCTCCCTGTGACAGGAAACCTATTGTTCTACCTTCCCCTGCTCGAGCTCAGCTCAGCAGTAGGAGGGCAGAATCGTCTCTGGGGTCAGCAGCACACTAGTTTGCTGGCAAACCGTGGAAGGCTATTACAGGGAGTACTGGGGACTTCCTGGAGGAGCCCACCAGTGCATAAAATCATACCTCCAATATTGGTAAAGGTGTTGGGGTATGATTCCAACATGTTTGATACCAAACTTGCACAGGTTCGGCACACCCAATATATAGTTAGCCATCACGTAATGACCTATGGCCACTATCTGTATCAAAATGGCTGACGCACTTACAAATTCTCAGAAATCTGGGGTTTGTAGGGGGTCTCCTGATCATGCATGGCAATCTCACACTTATAATCCAGCACCTTGAAAGGCCTGCCTTATGGGTGATGTGTAGGTTTTAAGTGTAGTGACCTCAGATATAAGGAAACTTATATCTGTCGTAAGTGGTGCCAGCACCAGCTTACACAGGCTGCATTGGCAGGTGTGTAGTCACAGTTTGAGTGGTCTCTCAAGGGTGGCTTAATACACGTTGAAGCCCATGGGTGACCCCTGGTGTACCTATGCCCTGGGTAACCTAGTACTATAAATTAGGGACTTACAGACAATTGTGGCAGCACCAAAGTAGCTACCATGACAAATTTAGGGAGGAAGCACAGTGGCTGGGGTCCTGATTAGCAGGATCCCAGCCAGACTAGTAAAAAAAAAATATACCGACACCAGCAAAAAGTGGGGGTAACCATGAAAGCAGATTCAACTTTCCTACAACTTCCATTAAGGATTTCATTTCGTTTTTCAATGTGGAATACGAGAGGAAACACACTTGCTTTGCCTTCGCCAAGCCCAAGAAGTTAGGATCGCTTGAGCTTTACTGAAGTGGAGCTTCAACTGGGGTACCTACTATGTTTATATTTGTAAGAGCTTTCTGCTGAGGTTTAATCAAGGTGAAATCAGCACAAGGGCCAGAATTGAACCTTTTTTTGAAGAAGAAGATTCCCCAGTTTTGCTGAAAACGTCTACACAACTGTAGTACTTTAATTTTGTAAATAAGTAAGTGCTACCTCATTGGGTAAATGTCTCGTGCATATGCTGCACTAAAGATGCTTAAAGGACCATGAAGTGTGCATGTACATAACCGCCAAGGTTTCAGATTGCTTATGTGTGACATTTTTATAATTTCAGTGTAACTATGAGTGACATTCAATGACTATGAGTGACACTTTCTCACGAGAAAAATCAAGCAATGAAGATGAGGGAAACATAAATATCAGAAATTACACCCATTTGAGCAACGACAAACTCTTAGAAGATCTTAAAACTACTGCAAAGCACCAGAAATGGAAGGGCACTGTGGGCCCGACTGTATCAAGGTTTGAAGTGGTCACTGTGTCGCATACTCACTGGCTCAGCCAGCTATAGACACTCAGCTGCTGTAGCGATGAGACACAGAAGTCTGTCTCAGTCATGATGGACAGATGCTGGTGCAAGGAGCTCTCAGCTGCAGAACTGGTGTCACAGCTGTTATGAGAGGTGGTTGTGTGCCTTTTAAAGATACCCAGCACCACCTGCTCAGCTCTACCGCACTCCAAGCACTGCATAGTTGCCAAGTTTTCACATTGATTATGTGTGACATTTTGTGGTTTCCATGTAGTTATGAGTGACATTCAATGACCAAAAGTGTGGCACTTAGAGTCAGACTTTCTCTAGAGTAAAAGCAAACAGCAATAGAAATAAATATCTGAAATGACACTTTTGAGCAATGGTGAACTCTAAAAAGATCTTGAAACTGCTGCAAAAAAACCTGAAATGGAAGATTACTAAATTACTGCGCCTTTCTAAGACTATCCTACTATTGTGTCATATGAGTTCTGTGCAGGTACTTATAGTTACCTGAAGTGGAAAGACCAACAAATTGACAGAATAAAAATATTCTCTCAGTTGTTTTTAGCCACGCCTTTGTCCCGACGCCTCACCCAGACATTTTGACACAGCACCCACCATTGTAATCATAGGTTTGAGTGCAGCGCTGCTGGAGTGATCTATAAAAAACAGAAACTTGATTGCAACAGCATAGCTGCCTGACCTATCTTCAGATCGGGTGTGCTGGGGCCCCAGGGCTGTAGTCTTGTGCACCAGGTTGTGCTATTTGTAGACAGGCTGAGTCTGGTGCTTACCATGGAAGAAGCCTGCCTGTTCTTAGACTTTTGAATCTGATCTCACAGCACTGTGTGCCACAATGGCTACTGCTACAGGGTAAGGCCATTTCTAAGCAGTGCTGCCTATTTGCTGCTGCTGGCATAATTGTGTTGAGAGCAGGCAGGCTCTCTGTGTCACTCTTCGGCTTCTTCCCAAATAGATTCAGTCTTCCCTGCTGACAGTCTAGCTATAGGACCCTCGGACGCTCTAGTCAAATGACCGGAGTGTTGGTGAGGAGTTGTTGACATCACATTTATATCATGATGCAACCCCATAGGGGCGGCTGAAATTGTTTGAACTGGAACTGGCAGAACTCGAGACAGCGATGAAAACAAAATGATCCTGCCAGTTTGAGCTCCTTCATAGCACTATGAGGGCTGCAGCATGTACCCCAGGCAGCGCCACTTGTCTGGCAGGCCCCTCTGCAGTGGGAGGAAAACATAAACCTTGCACCGCTGCCTTTGCGACAATTGTGATCTACTACAACGCAATTAATGTAAAGCGTGCCAGAAACAGCAGAAGGCGGAAAGACGATACCCATTCACATCGGGCTACCGTGCTGACCAGGAAATGAACAATTATTTGGCTGTTCAGATGTATTTTTTGTCATCACACATTGCTGGCTAATCGGTCCGACCAGAGAAACTGAGTAAGGGATTGATGACCAGCCTTTATTGTAAACAATAGTGTTAACCTCTTAAATTCCAGCCTGTCCCGCTGTCAGTGTGATAATTAGCCTCTATGCAGCAGCAGTGCAGTCAAAAGACAGTTTACAGCAAGGCACCGCCCTACCCTAGAGCTGCTGCCGGAGGCAATTTTCATGTTGCCCCACCAGCACTGCTAAGACCACATGGTGCAGCCCATACTCAGAGGCTTGGTTCCTGGGGGCTTGATCTGAAGATCATGGCAACCGGGCCTGCTGTGGTAATACATACCCGATGAGAAATTAAAAATGATTTCAGGCACCAATAGTGAGATGAAAATGTCAGAAGCAGGCAGCCATTTTAGCAATGTGATTGCTCTTCCAGCGTCTTCATCCAGAAATCTGTAATAACGTAAATCCTTGTCAAGAGAAGATGACAAGACTATAAAGAGGTGAATCTTCACCAAACAGGGGTAATTCCCATAGCTAAATGAAGTAAGTATGTCTTTGTTTGCTGTAGCTGTCCTCATATTCCTCTGCATCAATAACGTGTCACCAAAATCAGTGGTAAACGTGCTCATGGGCCTTTTGTTAAAGTGGGCAAAACCTTTCCATGCAACTAAGGAAAATGGAGCCTGGCTAAATGGGCGGAACTTGCAGATGATTTTGGGCACTTGTGCACTCAGGGTAATTAAAAGGAAGAATAGTGGACTTTGCTCTCACCGGGAGACAAAGGGTAAGAAATCACTTGTAACAGTCACCCCAGATTAGACTGTACTTCACTAGATCACTGATGCATTCACCTCCATTAAGGACTTCAGACTGTTTTTCAACGTGGAATACAAGAGGAAACACATTTGCTTTGTCTGCCTCAGGCCAAAGAAGTTAGCATAGTTTGTTCTTTAAAGAAGAGGAGGGGGCCCTCCCTGGGACGATTTTAGCCATGTGGACCCCATACCCTGGGGCCCGGTCAAAATTCAATGGGGGAGGGCACCTATGCGGCCCCCCTTCCCAGGCCTAGTTGGGCCGAGGACCCCATCCCCTGGGGTCCAACCACCAAGGGCACCCAGGGTGTATCATTGTGGAGCGCGGGGAGAGCCTCAAGACCCCGCAGTCCCTGCCAGCTCCTCGTCTCCTGCGGGAGCCAGGATTGCTACCGCATGCAGAGAGCTGCTAGAAATACAACTCTCTGTGTGAGGTAGCAATCGTTTCATTTGCTTCTCTGCCTGCATGAAAACAGATGAAAACTCCGCTCCAAGCAAGCGGGAGCAGTTTAACAGCTCCCGTTTGCTGGAAGTGGAGTTAGTGTTTGCTCTCGATTGGTGGGAGCTGTCACAGCTCTCGCCAAGCACAAGCAAACTGCTATCTCCTTAAGGTGGGCACTGTGAGAGATATTAGGAGCCGGAACGGGGGAGTGGCGGTCCCCAGGGCCATTAATGGCTCCAGGAGGGTGTCTGCGTGGCAGCCATCCTTCAAATAGCATGGGCATGGAGGTAATGGTCCCTGGGGCCTTATATGGCCCGGGGGGGTAGGGGGGGGCGCTGGGAGGCCCCCCTTCCTCTATTATACACATAGCTCTGCGGAGGAGGTGGTTCTTGGGGCCCTTTCGGGCAATGGAGGGGGATTCCACCCCTCTTTTTATTTCATAAAGCCCCGGGGAGGTGGTGGTCCCAGGTCTCTTAGAGCCTTAGGAAGAGGGCAGTGCAGCCCTCATCCAACTTTCTACAACACTAACCCAGTCCCAGGGAAGTGGGGGTCCCCGGTGCCAAGATTGGCCCTGGGGAGGGTGGCCTCGTGCACCCCCTCCTCTTATTTAAAATAAAAATAAGCGCCCGGAACCTGGCCCACCCAGGGGGCAAATATTCAAAAAGGTCCACTTTTATTCTTTAAAAAAGAAAAAATCAGCGGATTAGTGATTCTGTTACGATGTTGTGGCTAAATATATTGTTAAAACATGCCTTTTTTGCCTGGCGTTGTCACAGGACCCCAACACCAAGGATAGGGGGTCAGAGTATTCCTACCCTGCACCCCCTCCTTTTACATTTTTTCTTATTTATGGGATTTGGTTGAGGCTGAGTCCCAAAATTGCTACCAACACATCCTGGTTGAAATGTTGGCAGCCAATCAGATATCAACACGCGGATTGTCGGATCCTCGGAGGATCCCGTCCCTATATATTTGGATTCCTTTTAATAACTCTAAAACTACAGAATGGATTTAGACCAAATAACAAAAAGGGTGCTTTCTGGACCAAGAGCTACCTTTCTGCAAATTTGGTCGAATTCCATCCAGCGGTTCAGGCTGTAGTCGTGTCTAAAATCTTGACGGGAATTAACATGGGAAACAGATTTTGGAGCCCCCCCTTTCCCTCAGCTCCCGCTTGACGGATCACCCCGAAACTTTCCATGTACAACTAGAATAACAGGCACACTTTTTTGGGGAAATGTTTGCGAAGATTCGTCAAACGGCGTAAAAGATATCAGCAAGTCAAAATACGCTTTTCCTATGGAAACATGGTCCTAACTATAATTACCTACTGGCGAACGCCAGTAGAAGATATATATATATATTACCTACTGGCGGTGGCCAGTAGGTAGTTATAGTTAGGACCCTGTTTCCATAGGAAATCCGCAACATTCTATTTGGAATAACTTTGGCGCCGGTCGATGAATCCTCGCGAAATTTTCAAAATAGGTGGGGCGCTACGCTCCGCTCCTACCCTGAAAGTCTCGGGGGGATTCGTCAAGCGGGGGCTGAGAAAAAAGGGGGGTCCCAAAACGCGTTTTTCCCATGCATTTTTCCATAGGACCTTTAGACACAGCTACAGCCCGAACGGCTGAACAGAGTTACTTGCAATTTGGCAGAGAGGTAGTCCTCAGGTCAAGGAAGTGCCTTTTGTAGGTCTGGTGTAAATCTGTTCAGTAGTTCCTGAGAAAATAGCATTTAAATCAATATATATATGTGTGGCAGCTTACGGTGCGCTTACCGTGCACTTACGGTAAGCTTACCGTACGCGTACGGTGACGTGCGCGAGCGCGATTCTGATTGGCTGTTAGATCTTAGTAAACATTCGAATCGGTCGAAACCAGGAAGCGGCGGCCGCCATTTTGTGTGTTTCCCACAGAAAAAAAAAAGGTGATAACTTGAAAAGGGGGCAAGGAAGAGAGTTACAGACCCCCTAACATTTGAAAGGGGGTCAAAGAAGGACAGAAAAGTACAAAAAAACCATTTATTAATTTAAAAAAAAAATCGCGTGGTACGCGTACGGTAAGCTTACGGTAAGCTTACCGTACGCGTACGGTAAAAAAAAATAATAATAAAAAAAAAAATTCAGATTTAAGTGTTTAGATATTAGGGGGCTCTAAAAAGAGCCGTTGTGTTTATGAAGTGATTTGATTTTTTAGTGGTACCTACAAGTAAGTACCGATGCAGAGTCTAAGGTTCAAGAGGAAGACTCTGTTCCCTTCATCAGTGAAGTGTACACCATCTCCTCTATAAATGTCTTGCATGTCGTAACGCAAGTTGTTGTGGTAAATGGAACCCATACCATAGTCTCGGAGGAAAGCAGAAACAGATTTGTTGACGTGCTTTCTTGCTTTGTCAATCTGCGGACAAAAATGATTGGACCAGTTCCATTTTTGCCTTTGGCATATGTTAGAATACGCAAAGGCAGTTTTAGGGAAAAGTGAAAACAGTTGTGCAAAGGTCTCCTTCATAAGCATTTCCAGACCTACCCCAGTCAAAGTGCCTAGGTCATTGCCACCACAGTGCACTATTATGAGGTCAGGGTGTTGGATTTGCATGAAGGATTTCACCAATGGCATCAATTGGTGCCACTTTAACCCTCTCTGACCAATCCATTTAATGTCTACATTTGGCAAAGCAAGGTCTCTCACCATACCTCTTTTTTCTGCATACTTTTCACTCCAGAAGACATAGCTGTGCCCTACAATCCACACTGTGAACATCTTCAAAGGAGATCTGGATGCACTCAGGAGGTGTCTTTCAGTAGAATGGGAAAAAGAAATGAAAGACAGTTTGGAAATGGAGGCATACATATTTTTTTTAAAATAAACAGAACTGATTGGCTGTTTCATACCATTCTACACTAAAAACTAGGCTGTATGTGTACATTTATAGAAGCATGTTTTGTATTGGTACAGAAAAATGTGTTACCAAAGAACAGTACTATGGATTTGCTGTTAGGTTTGAAAAGTCAAGCACTCCTGCTCTTTGGAAATGAAACATTGTGTGGTGAACTTCTGACCTAACTCTACACAGCAGTGTTTCAAGAGCTGTTGCTATGGTAGCAGGCAGAAGTCAAGTTGGGGGAAGGGTACTAGGCTGAAGTCAAGTTGGGGGAAGGGTACTTTTGGAAAAGGGTTGGTTTTCAACCAATAGAAATGTGTGATTACATTTGAAAAAAAGGGGGAAGCACTGAGATTTGAAATTAACATGTATATGTGTGGAAAAAGAGAGGGAAACATTGCCATTATCTGGTTCTGCTGAGAGGAGAGAGGTGTACAGAACCTGGCTCTGATAATCTGCTGTTTGAGTGCCACATTTCTTTCACAACTAACTAATTTTAAAGGTGAGTTATGAGTTTGAGAGGGGATGTATATGGTAAATTAAGAAATGAATAATAGAATTGGAATTCCTTTTGTTGAAGTTGTGTTTATCGTTTTGTGTTTTGGGAGAAATTTAAATGTGAGGAACATGTAAAATAATATGGACTATGTTTTCACCATACAATAAGGTGTATTGTTATAAATGAGGAATACTTTTAGGGTTTGAGGTTCCAGTCAGTAATGCAAATACATTCAGCATCACTAAGGCTGGTTGCCTTTGCTGGAGTGTAGTCAGTCACCTAGGTTACACATGTTTCTGGTCTCAAAAAGCTGTTTGGACATTTAATTTTTTAAGAATCTGAAAAGTGGATTAGAAATGTGTCAGACTGTAAAAGTACTTATCACTTGCCAAAAAAAGAGTAGTAAGTGTGCTTTCAAATTGGCAAAGAAATTTCGTTTTCTGACTAATATGAAACCATGACTCTGTGTGCAAAGAGGAATTATAGACAGAGATTTATTGCGTATTACTCTGGTAATTTTACAGTTGCGTTAGTAGGAAAGGGGGAGCTATTTTTCTGCAGAAGCAGACTCTTAGCACACACCCAGCTGCTTATCCTGTGGAATCATGCATAGTATTCACAACCGAGTGGGGTTTGAGGTTGCAGTCAGTAATGCAAATACATTCAGCATCACTAAGGCTGGTTGCCCTTGCTGGAGTTTAGTCAGTCACCCAGGTTACACATGTTTCTGGTCTGAAAAAGCTGTTTGGACATGTGCTTTTTTAAGAATCTGAAAAGTGGATTAGAAATGTGTCAGACTGTAAAAGTACTTATCACTTGCAAAAAAAAAGAGTAGTAAGTGTGCTTTCAAATTGTCAAAGAAATTTCGTTTTCTGACTAATATGAAACCATGACTCTGTGTGCAAAGAGGAATTATAGACAGATATTTATTGCGTATTACTGTGGTAATTTTACAGTTGCATTAGTAGGAAAGGGGGAGGTATTTTTTCTGCAGAAGCAGACTCTTAGCACACACCCAGCTGCTTATCCTGTGGAATCATGCATAGTATTTACAACCGAGTGGGATTTGAGGTTGCAGTCAGTAATGCAAATACATTCAGCATCACTAAGGCTGGTTGCCCTTACTGGAGTGTAGTCAGTCACCCATGTTACACGTGTTTCTGGTCTGAAAAAGCTGTTTGGACATGTGCTTTTTTAAGAATCTGAAAAGTGGATTAGAAATGTGTCAGACTGTAAAAGTACTTATCACTTGCAAAAAAAAAGAGTAGTAAGTGTGCTTTCAAATTGGCAAAGAAATTTCGTTTTCTGACTAATATGAAACCATGACTCTGTGTGCAAAGAGGAATGATAGACAGAGATGTATTGCGTATTACTCTGGTAATTTTACATTTGCATTAGATGGAAAGGGGGAGCTATTTTTCTGCAGAAGCAGACTCTTAGCACACACCCAGCTGCTTATCCTGTGGAATCATGCATAGTATTCACAACCGAGTGGGGTTTGAGGTTGCAGTCAGTAATGCAAATACATTCAGCATCACTAAGGCTGGTTGCCCTTGCTGGAGTGTAGTCAGTCACCCAGGTTACACATGTTTCTGGTCTGAAAAAGCTGTTTGGACATGTGCTTTTTTATGAATCTGAAAAGTGGATTAAAAATGTGTCAGACTGTAAAAGTACTTATCACTTGCAAAAAAAAGAGTAGTAAGTGTGCTTTCAAATTGGCAAAGAAATTTCGTTTTCTGACTAATATGAAACCATGACTCTGTGTGCAAAGAGGAATTACACAAAGAGATTTATTGAGTATTACTCTGGTAATTTTACATTTGCATTAGATGGAAAGGGGGAGCTATTTTTTCTGCAGAAGCAGACTCTTAGCACACACCCAGCTGCTTATCCTGTGGAATCATGCATAGTATTCACAACCGAGTGGGGTTTGAGGTTGCAGTCAGTAATGCAAATACATTCAGCATCACTAAGGCTGGTTGCCCGTGCTGGAGTGTAGTCAGTCACCCAGGTTACACGTGTTTCTGGTCTGAAAAAGCTGTTTGGACATGTGCTTTTTTATGAATCTGAAAAGTGGATTCAAAATGTGTCAGACTGTAAAAGTACTTATCACTTGCCAAAAAAGCAGTAGGAAGTGTGCTTTGCAATTGGCAAAGAAATTTCGTTTTCTGCCTAATTTCAAACCATGACTCTGTGTGCACACAGGAATTGTTTTTAGATATTTAATTTGTGAAGGTGTTATTGTGATTTTCACTTGTAGGAAAGGGGTACATAGTATTTTAAGATTTGAAAAGATCATAAAAAATGTAGTAATATATTTAAATAAAATAAAGGAATTTTTTTTTCGTTTTTTTCAGGTATTGCTGAAGAGCAGTGAACAAAATTTAAGATGCCTACAAAATCCAGACTAAGGAAAAACCACAAAAAAAACTATATTTGAAGACAACTGGAGGACCTAAGTTAGTTGGAGATGCTCATGTTGGGAAAAAGAGAAAGTCTTCTGGTAAGCAGACAAAAGAATTTTTAAAGAACATCTTCAAAAAAAGGAAAAATGTACAAAATGTCTGTACTGGAAAGAATGTTTTAAATAGAAAACAACAGGAAAAAATTGAGCATTTAGTTAATGCAAATATACCTTCAGAAACAATAAAGATTAACTTAAAAAGAAAAACAGCGTTTAAAGAGATACGTAGAAAAATGTTTCAGAGAAGTTATGTCCAATTTGATAAAGGATGTGAAGAAATATAAGCAAAAGGCTAAATTTTATAAGAGAAAAAAAGAAATTGAAGCCATTGCAGCAAAGGCATTAGAATTAAAAAGGAAACTATTCATTTTAATTTTGAACAGGATGCGTACATTAGATAAAATGGTTAATGTACTGAAATCACAAAGCAAAAGGAAAAGAGTAGTGAAAAGAACAAACTTTTGTAAAGTGTTTTTAGGAGAATGGATGCATAGTTCAAGTAGTGAACCTTTTTTTAATGAAGAGAGTTATTTTCAAAGTAATAGTTTGCTGCATGCAGTTGACACCAGAGGTCGTGCTTATGAAGTGAAAAATGGTTGTATAATGGAGAAGGAGAAAATGGTTCCAAGAGATGAGGTACAAGTGATGGCGGATGAGGCTATGGGGAGACGTCCTAAAGCCCCAGTGTACACTTGGAATTGTAGTAGTATTTGCACTGTGCGTCAGGAATCTATTGATAAATTTCGTGAGTTTCTAAGAGAATATGGTAAAAAAAGTGTTAAACAGAAGATTAAGGTGCTTCAAAGTCTAGATCCATGCAGAGTGAGAGAGAATACTGGTTTGCAGGGACATTCTCTGGCTTGTCTATCTAGAAAAGTGTGTAAAAGTGTTTTTCATCATTTTAGGATGCTGGCTGTTCATCATACTGAAATGAGAAAGTTTGTGAGACGGTTGTATTTTGCTAAAAGTCCAGCAATAAAGTTAGATGAATTGAATAGGGCTCTGTTCCGTGGATCGGTATCAGATGTAGAGAAGGTTACTGATGAAATTCAGTTTTGTTACTTTGGTCCTAAACAAGACAGTGCAGAAAAGGACACAGTAAATGAGGAAGAAGTGGAAGAGAATGTAGAACCCTCTGTAAGTAAGACATTTAATGATCACATAACAAAATTTGCAATAATCTCTAATGAAAGACCAAATTTTACTTGTATTTGTTGCCGCAGAACTCATTATAGAAAACAAACCAGGAATGTTGATCTCTACAGAAAAAGTGAAAATGAAGATAATTATAAGTGGAAGGATTTTGCCACATATATATTTCTTGAAAATTGTTTTGAATTGGGTGAAGATCTGCGTATTTGTAAATACTGTTACAACAATTTAGAGGAAAATAGAATGCCGACCAGAGCTGTACATAATAATTTAGAATTGGATGTTATTCCTGCCGAACTTTCTGAATTAAATACATATGAGTCTATACTTATTCAATGTGTTCATCCGTTCCAGACCATAGTACGTATGGAGCCCAAAACTGGTAAATTACCTCCTTCAGATTTACTGAGAGGTTTAAAAGGTAGAGTAGTGTATTTGCCCTTGGATTTGAAAAAAAATATGGAAACTATTGATGCAGATACTTTGGAAACTGAACCATTAGTTATTCTGGTAAATGGTGTACCTACAAAGAATAAGAAGATTTGGCAGGAGCTGGTAGATGTACGGAAAGTACAAAGAGCAAATTTGTATTTGAAAAGGAATAACAAATGGTATGAATCAATTTATATAGAAGAAGAAGAAGAAGATTTACAAGAAGACACAGAAACACCAACTGGACAAATTGAAAAAGTGGACAAGTCAAAGGAAGAAGAAATTTATGAACATTTTAGCATACATCCTCTTCATTCAAAAGAAGTTATGGGAGACAATATTGATCTGTTTCAGATGAAGAAAGCAAAAGGAACTCCTGTGAGTGTATGGGAGGAGAGCTTGGAAGCTCGATGTTTCCCCAGCTGTTTCCTACAGGAAAAGGAGGACGATACGATGAACGTCCAGAACAGATTCCAGCTTCTGAGTATTGAACTACAAGACTATATGCAGAAGATCCCAGATTTCGACAAAGTATTCCTTATTTGTTCCATCTTTTATTTGAAAGCGACTTGTCTGCATTATCATATGCAGTAAATCACATTTTAAAAAGTGGAGTACATTTACAAAATGTGTCTGCTAAGGATTTTATGGAGAAAGTGCAGCACCGAGATGATCATTTGGAAACACAACTGATCAATCTGATGGCTTGTCAGCGTGGGACAAATGAATATTGGTACCGACGTCATGGTGAATTAAAATGCATGTTACGGAATTTAGAAACACCAACATGGTTCCTTACTCTAAGCTGTGCTGAGTACGCTTGGGATGATTTACTGGATTTTCTACGAGAGGCAAATTCAAACATTAAAAACATCGAATACAAGACAGCAGGAGAACTGTGCTCATTGGATCCGGTTAATGTTTGCAGATATTTCAATCATAGATTTGAGGCTATGATGTCCTTCATCTGCAATAAAAAAAATCCACCTCTTGGAGAAGTAGAGGATTTCTTTTGGAGAAAAGAGTACCAGGCAAGAGGTGCTCCTCATATTCATATGCTGTTGTGGATCAAGGATGCCCCAAAGTTTGGAACAGATACTGATGAAGCAGTGTTATCTTTCATTGAAGAATATGCAACATGTGCTATACCAAAAAGCACAGAAGAGAAAAAGTTAAAGGAGCAAGTTTTACGTTTCCAAAGTCATCGGTGTGGAAAATACTGTCGACGGAAATACAAGAGCAAAGATAAATACTACACTAAATGTCGATTTGGATTTCCTAGACCTGTTCTTTCAAATGGAAGAGTAAACAGTTTTATGTCATCTGTGAGACATACTATTACAAGAAAATCACCTAAGAATACCTACAACCTTAAAAGAAAAGAAGAATCAAAAAATATAAATGACTACAACCCAGTCATTTTATCCATGTGGAATGCTAACATGGATATACAGTATGTAGCTGACAATTCCATTGCTGTTGCTCGATATGTAACGTCTTACATTACTAAATCAGAAAAAACTGAATTGAAAGAAATGTGGGAAGAGATTTCTCACGAGAAGACTGTCAGTAAGAAGCTGTACAGTTTCAGTTTAAAGATGTTATCGCATCGAGAAATTGGATCCTACGAATGTTCAGATAGGTTATCTTCTGCAAGTCTCTACTCGAAATCAAGAAGAATAATTTGGGCAAGTTTAGGCCTTGCAGCAATGAGAAATCGGGTACTGAAATCTGTTGGAGAAATTGAATATTTGGCCGAGAATGACCCAGAAAGTACAGATATTTTGAAATCAAACATGTTGGACACATATTATCCCAAGAGAAGTCATCATCTAGAGAACATGTGTCTCTATGAAGTGCTGCAGAACTACATTTATTCACGGAAAGCCACAGAAGACTTCAACAATGGAAAATATAAAGTCATTGGTGAGGAAGGATGTTTGGTGAAGCAAACAAAAGGAAGTTTGATAAATCACAGGAAGCTCAGTTGCGACACTACTGACAAAAAGGAATTTTACTACTTGGCTCTTTTACAGCTGTTTAAACCATGGCGTACAGAGGATGAACTACTGGGAGAATTTCATAGCTATGAAGATTCATTTAATGCTTGCAAAGACACCATACAATGCAGTACATTCACAAATTATGTGCAAATGTTAAATGAAGAAATTGAACAGGAAACTACAATTGCAGCTGAAGTAGCTAGAGACAGTTCTCAAGACAGCCAAAGTTCAGGAACACTCAGTCAAGATCCCCTAGGACAACCAATCGTTGAAAATGAAGCTGCAATAGCCATGAATGAAGTGGAAACGGCTATGAATCAAGCTCAAGAAGAATTTATAGACTTACCAAATTTGGAAAGACAACTGAATGAAGAGCAGCAACACATTTATGAAGAGATCAGAAACAAAATTGATCACGGATTACTACATGAAAAAAAAGAGTGCTCATGCACATCATTTCATCCAACCAGGATGTATGTAAGCGGACAAGCTGGAACTGGAAAAAGTTTCTTAATAAAAGTCATCAGAAGCTACCTACAGCAAAAAACGGATTCAACTTTGTCTTGTGTGGTTACTGCTCCAACTGGGTTAGCAGCATATAATATAAAAGGAATCACCTTACATCGTTTGCTAATGTTACCAGTGGAGCATGAGAACAAAATACAATACCACAAGCTAACTGGAGAAGCATGCTTGGAAGTTTCAAGAGTATTGAAGAAGATGCAAGTTCTCATTATTGATGAGGTGAGCATGGTATCAAACTTAATGCTTGCCTTTGTGCATTTAAGAATGCAGCAAATTCTAAGGACAGACTATGACGTGTTATTTGGTGGAAAACATGTCATAGTTTTTGGGGATCTTCTACAGCTTACTCCAGTTAAAGGACAACCAGTGTTTAATACTGTGACACATGAAGACACAAAGAAGTCATTGGGAAGCATTGGTAATGCAAATATTTGGTCCTTCTTTGAGTACAAGGAACTTACTACTAATATGAGGCAAGCAAACGATGAAGAATATGGAAGTATTCTGAAAGATATCAGAATTGGACTACTCACTGAAGCTGGCACAAAAGCATTACAGAGTCGGTTGCTACATAATTTATTTCCAAAGGAAGAAATAGTTGCAGAGAAGATATACAAGAACATTGCAGAAAAGAAAAGTGTCATCTGCTTAATGCCAACTCTACGTGAATGCTCAATATTCAATGAGGAGCTTTTGAAATTGGAAAAGGAAGATATCAGGAAATTGGAAGCAGTGGACAAAATTCAGGATGGAAGAATTACTATCACATTAACAGGCAAACTGAAAAATAAATTGGATTCACTAGAGAAGAACATTTCCAAAACTGCTGGATTAGAAAAAAATCTATATGTTTGCATGAACTGTAGAGTATTTTTAAGGAGAAATTTGGATGTTGAAAAAGGTTTAGTTAATGGAGCTATGGGAAGAGTTGTGGGTTTTATTAATTATCAGAAAAAAGATGGAATTGAATGTTTAAAAATAAAATTTGATCAGATAGAAGAAGTTATAGACATTTGTCGTTGTACAGTTCGTTTCATGCTTGTGAAAGACTTATATGTACAAAGGAAACAGTTTCCGTTTTCTCTAGCATATGCTGTAACTATTCACAAGTCTCAAGGATTGACTGTAGATTGTGCATTTGTAAACATTGGTTCAACTGTGTTCAAAGAAGGTATGGCTTATGTAGCTTTGTCACGAGTGAAAACATTATCTGGTTTATTCATGATAGACTTTGATGATTCAAAAGTTAGTGCAGATACAAACTGTGTAAAGGAGTATAATAGATTAAGAAGAACCTATGCTCCTCATTTAGGTCAGTATCCTGTGTTAGAGAAACGTGTAGTTTCTCGTAAAAGGAGAATTGAGAATATCTGTAATGAGGATGTAGAGAGGAGGAAAAAAAAGAGGAGTGATGTCATTGCAAGCAAAAAGAAAAAGGAAAATGAAGAAGAGGTTGTAGGATGTCATTTTGAAAATAGCTCTGGTGTCAACTGCTACGCTAATGTAGTGCTGAATGTTGCTTTTTATCTGGAAAGTTTGCAAGAGCAGATAATAGTAAATCAGAGAAAAAGATTCTGTTCTGAGTTGAGTCTCCTTTTTCAACAGCTGAGTAATGATAAAACTCAAATAGAAAGTGCTACTGAAATTAGAAAACTTTTAGATGTATGTTCAGGACGAACACAGTTTTCTCAAAATGTACAGCAAGACGCACAGGAATTCTTGATGTATTTTCTTCAGGTACTGGAAGAAGAAGGGGTGCCAATTGAAAATATGTTTGGTGTCTCTTATAAATGGGAACATAGTTGTGAAAACTGTTTCAATACATGTGGCTCTAATGTTGATTCTGAAAGGTTTATTTATTTAACATTGCCAGACAGTAAAACAGTCACTTTTGCTAAATTAGTTAAAGATGCTAATCATAGCATGGAATGCGGTGAGTGTAAATCTGACATGTTTTAAACGTTAATTTTAAAGGAATACGGACAGTATGTAATTTTAATGATGCAACAATGTAAAGCTGATGGTTCAAAATTGGATACTTTAATGAAGAAGTTTATAGGACAGCAATTATCAATTTCAGGAAAACTTTTGTAACAGTTGCAATAATTTTCCATGAAGGACCTACTGTTACTTCTGGACATTACACAGTTTATCTTAAATGTGAAAAAGGCTGGACACTGTGTAATGATTCCCAATTGATTTTCAAGCAACGTTTGCCTTTTGATTTAGCAAATTCCTATCTAATCTTCCTGAAACCTAAATTTTAGAGAGACTTGGCAAGATCTGTACAAAACAATTTTACCATTTTATTGGATTAGCATTGGAATTTTCAAAAAACATTTTTTTTCAAATTACCATTTGGCCTAATGGAAAGGTAACCAATTGTAATGTGGACTTATTTAATTCCTAATGAATCTTTCGGAAACCAAACATTTTGAGAAAATCGGTAACATCTGTACAATTTAAATTTTGGAATTTTATTGGATTACCATTGGAAATTTATTCAAAACAGTTTTTTTAAATTACTATTTGGCCATAAGGAAAAGTAACCAATTGTATTGTGGACTTATTTAATTATTAATTAATCTTTCGGAAACCAAAATGTTAGAGAGAATCAGTAACATCTGTACAATTTAAATTTTGGAATTTTATTAGATTACCATTGGAAATTTAATCAAAAAAGAATTTTAAAATTACTATTTGGCCTAAAGGAAATGTAACCAGATGTATTGTGGAGTTATTTGAGATATATTATTTTTGAGATTATGCTTCTGTAACAAAATTGTCAGACGGTATTTTAAGGAAATAGTTATTGTTATTAGATGATATTTTTAGAATATTATGCTTTTCTATAATGTTATGTTTAAGTAAAAAGAGATTCTGGGCTTTTTTAAAACAATCTTTGAGATTGTTATTTTTTTTTGCCCGCTGTTAAGTGATGAATGCAATTGCTTTCACGATTTATAGTGAAATGCAATATATTCTGAAAACAGCAAAAAAAAGGCAGAAATTTTTTTGGGGAAAATATGTAAATACGTGTACTGTGTTATATAATGATTTATTAAATATTAATACTTTTTTCTTTTTTTTCAGATTGTGAAAGAAAATTTTCGAAAAAAACCTACCATTTTTTCAAGTAATTTCAATTAAATTTTAAATAAAAATTAAATTGTTGGGTGGGTCAGGTAAGTCAGAAATTAGATGGTCCCTTTCTTCCACTTCTCCTCAAACAGATTTTTAGTATTTAGTTATTAATTCCTCTAGGATCTTGAGATGTGGTAATTGATTTTTTGTGTTTTTAAAAAAAAAAAAAAAAAAATTACGCTTACCGTACGCGTACGGTAACAAAAAAAAAAAGTTTTAAAGAAAAAATAAAAAAAAGTTGAGAGGTAAGGTTGGCTCTTAAAAGAGCCGTTGTGTTCATGCAGGGACAGAGGAAAGGAAGAATGGGAACATTAGCTGGTAGGACATATGTGCTGGTCTATTTTGTTGTTAATGAGGGGAAGACTGGTCTCCCTATGAACAATTAGACCATGGCAAAATGAACACCGCATAGTAACCCTCGCAAACCGAGGGTTCGTTTCCACAGGATCAGAAAAAGGTGAATCTGCCCCCACAGATGAAGGGCTCTGCTGAGCTTCTGAAGAAGGACTCGGCTGAGCTGCTGTGGATGTGCTTGCTCGACTTACTGAAGGGTTGCCTCTAGTATGTCGTGCATGTGTCCTAGGATGTACATCCTCAAGGTGTCTCAACATAGTGTGATTCCCGAAGGAATACTTCTTGTTGGGATTTCCTCTCGAAAGTACACGCTGGCACAGCTTGCAAGTCACCAATGCAGCATTGACTTTTTTCTCACCCTCAGGAAAACTGAAATACTCCCATATGAAAGAGCTCTTCTGTTTCCTCTTTCTCTGCCTGATGGTGGTGCTGCTAGCCTCACTCTCAGCAGAAGAGTGCTGTTCTGCCATCGTATCACAAAGACAAGTCAGCTCCTTCTCCTAAGGGATCACAAGCAGAAATGAGGGGAATGGGTGTGGTGTAGGAGAGTTCTAGAACTGAAACTAATTTGAACCAATCAAAAGTTTTGTTTTATGATCACATGACCCACCGTGCGCGTACGTTACGCTTATGTTACGCTTACGGAGCGCTTACGGTGCGCTTACGGTAAAAGTACGCATGCGCGTAAAAAAGACACGCGCGCATGCGCATAACAGTCACTCCCCAACACTTCCGCGTAACGTGCGCGTGTAGCGTACACGCTTACGCACGCCATACGCAGTACGCACGGCTACGTAAATTGCGTAACCATACGCAAAATGAGTAGTATTATTACGAACATTACGCAAACCGTACGCTTACCGTAAGCTTACCGTACGCGCACTTAAAAAAAAAAAAAAAAAAGGAAAAAAAGAATTTCTATGTTATACTAATATATCTTACCTGTTTGGTTAAAAAAAAAGAGAAAAATTAATTTATTGCAGAATTAAAAAAAAAAAATATACAGTGTTTTAAGAGAATATAAAGTTAAAAAAAAAAAAACTTGCATTTAAAAAAAAAAAAAACACATATAATATAATAATTTATAATAAAAAAATCATACAAAATCAATGAAAAAACCATGGGAATCACACATGTTTTAGGTAACAATTAGCATTTAAAAAACCATACAAATTCACTGAAAAAAACATGGGTTTCACACACGTTATAGTTAGGAGTTAGCATTTAAAAAACCTTGCAAATTCACTGAAAAAACCATAGGTTTCACACACGTTATAGTTAGGAATTAGCATTTAAAAAACCTTGCAAATTCACTGAAAAAACCATAGGTTTCACACACGTTATAGTTAGGATATAGCATTTAAAAAACCTTGCAAATTCAGTGAAAAAACCATAGGTTTCACACATGTTATAGTTAGCGGACATTTCACTCATAAAAAACCATTGAAATTCCCCCGTTATAGTTAGTTAAGCTAACTATAACTCGCGCACCCGCAATCCACTGCTGATGACGTAACATATTACATCACTCATGACATGGTCAGTGACATCACTCATGACATCACTGATGACATCTCAAATGACATCACTGATAACATCATCCTTGTGACAGAGTGGTAGACCTCCTCTCACCCTAATATAAACTTTGATACACAAATTCAAAAATAGAGACTACAATTTTCAAAACAATGGACATACCAATACCAGTTACAATAACCTATTCAGTAATTCTTAGATCCACATACACATCCACTCATTCACCAACAGTCCTATACAGTCACTCATACATGTACTCACTCATCATATGTACTCATACACCTATACATCCTGTTACACAATGCCACTCATCCATAGAGTTACTCACACACATAGTCACTCATGCTAATAAAGAATCAAACATACATTTACTTGCATATACAGTTATACACACACCACCACACTTACTTCTACGGAAACTTACACATACTTAGTCTTTTAAACAATCACTTATAGAAACACATACTTATTCATACAGGAACTCTTTCAATCTCTCACTCTCACATATACTCACTTATATACACCAATAGTCACATATATTAGTTTTAAACATATGTAGTTACTCATAAAGACACTATTGAGATAGTCATTCACTCACTAACACACTCATACACACACTCATCCACCTATACAGTCCTGCACACATGCTGTCTTCAACACATACAGTGAGTCACTCATTCATGCACCTATGCACTACGTAATACCCCCCACCGAACCATACAGACACTCAGACACTCATACTGATACTCAAAAAACCATCTAATAACCTATATAGACACTCATGTAGCTACTCACCAACCCATGCAGCCACTTATACACAAAGTGAGAGACTGATACAGATATTTACATATTTAAACATTACTCACTAAGCCATGTATTCACTAAGATACACTTAATCAGTCAGTTACACAATCAATTTTTCAAAAACAAATCATCCTTTTACACACTTATATACCCATTTATTCTTCCATCGACCTTGAGATATACATATATAAAACATATTTAATTTTCAGAAAAACACACATTCACTGGATGATGTCATCAGTGATGTCATTTGAGATGTCATCAGTGATGTCATGAGTGATGTCACTGACCATGTCATGAGTGATGTAATATGTTACGTCATCAGCAGTGGATTGCGGGTGCGCGAGTTATAGTTAGCTTAACTAACTATAACGGGGGAATTTCAATGGTTTTTTATGAGTGAAATGTCCGCTAACTATAACGTGTGTGAAACCTATGGTTTTTTCACTGAATTTGCAAGGTTTTTTAAATGCTAAATCCTAACTATAACGTGTGTGAAACCTATGGTTTTTTCAGTGAATTTATATAATATATATACATATATATATATATATATACTTATACATGCATGTATATATTTTTAGTATTTGTAAACCCCTCTTTTTTAAAAATCATTTTAGATTGAAAAAACATTTTTTTATTGGGGTTGACCCCCTAAGCCCCCTTTTTAAAAATTATTTGTATTCCCTATTTTATCCTAACTAACCTATACTTCTACCCACCCCAAATCTTACCATGCTATACCCCTCCCACCCCCAAACCCTAAAAGTCCCTTACCACCCTAAACCTCTACCCACTCCTAAAACCAACAAATACCCTTACCACCCTATACCCCTACCCACCCCAAACCCCGAAAATGCCTTTATAACCTTATACCCTTACCCACCCCAAAATCTAAATACTATCCACACCTAAACCTTAAAAATCTATTACCACCCAATACCTCTACACACCTCTAAACTCTAAAAAATTCCCTTAACACTGTATACACCGACTCACACCTAAAGCTAAACCCTAAAAATCCCTTACCACCCTATCCCTCTACCCACTTCTAAAAGAGGGAGCCCTTGGTCTAGAAAGAGCCCTTTTTGTGATTTGGTGGAAATTCATTGAATAGTTTTTAAGATATTAAAAGAAACTAAATTTGTATATTTAGGGAGGTGAACCCCCGGAGGATACAATCGATCTCGTGCAGAGATCTGATTGGCTGCCAATACTTAAACCCAGGAAGTGTTGGCAGCCATTTTGGAAGTAGGACTCAGTTAAGTCCCAAACGAAAAGATAAAAAAAGAGAAGGGGGCAGGGTAGGAATACCCTGCCCCCTTAGGCCTAGTGCTGGGGTCCCCCAGGGACCCCGTCAGAGGCAAAAAGCATTTTTCGAAAAAAAAATTGTGCCAAAAATCAGAAAAATTCCCATATCTCCACAAAAAAAGAAAAACAATTGTGGTCATCTGCGTTTGTTTGTATTAGAGCCCCCTGGTGGGCCAGGTCCTGGTAGCTTCCTAATATATATAATATGGGGAGGGTGGCACACGCGGCAGCCTTCCCCATGGCTATTCTTGGCCCTGGAACCCCCATTTCCCTGGCGCAGGCCGACTGTTTTTCAATTGGAGGGGTAGCGGGACCCCCCTCCTGAGGCTCTTTAGGCCCCCCGGACCACCACCTTATCTGGTCCACGCCTCCCAAGCGGTTTTGGCCCCGGGGACCACCACCTCCCAGCGGCTGGTTCTATAAAACAAAGTGGGCCATGTGGCCCCCATCAAGAGCCATTAATGGCCCTGGGAACCGCCACCCCCAGGGCCGACTTGCTATGTCCTGGGGTGCCCAACTCCAGGACATAGTTGTTTGCTTTTGCTTGGTGGGAGATTTGACAGGAAAACTGCTCCTGTCGGCTGGGAGCAGACTTTTCAACTGTTTTGCTGCCTGCTGTGAAGAGGGCAGGAAAACAGATGAAAGGATTGCTCCTGCACATAGGAAGCAGCAGTTCTGCTGCTTCCTGCTTGCAGGAGCAAAGCCGGCAACCGCTGGAGGCAGGGAGCCAGCAGGGACCAAGGGGCATTGGGGCTACTCCCCAGTCCCCAGCTTTGCACACTGGTTGCCATGGGTGGGCTCCAGGGCATAAAGCATCAAGAGGCCAGGCCCCGGGGAATGGAGTACCTGGGGCCAAAATCGGCCGTGAAGGGTGCAGCATGGACCCCCTTCCACATGAATGGGGAGTGGGTTCTTTTTTGTCCTGTACATTGTCCTTTCTTTAAATTACTAAGAGTAAGCAAATGTACAAATCCCCAGGAAGCTCTGCTCATTTGCCCCCGCCCCCTACACGTTAGTAGTATGCAAAGGCCTTCCTGCTTTTTGCCAGGATGATGGACAGCTTAACAAAAGGCCACCCAGCGCATTTCCCGGCGATTTTGGTGAAACGTTTTTATGCCGAGGAATATGACAATATCTCCCCCAAACAAATAGCAATTACTTCATATAGTTAAGAGGAAGGAACCTTGTTTGGTGGGAATTTACCTCTTTGTAGTCTCGTTGTCTTCTCTATAGAAGAATTCATGTTATCCCAGATTTCTGGATGAAGATGCATGAGGAAACGCAGACAAGGTCACTAAAGACATTTCCTCATGGTCCATTATGAAGCTATAGTCTAGAATACGCACAAGACATGTACCCAACAAAGTAGTAATTACTAGTTAACCAATAGATATTTTGTGCAAAGCTATGAACTCTTGTTGGATAAAGGGACAGGTGAGGTTCTGTTCTAGCCCAGTCACTCACGCAGCTACTGACACACACTCAGACACCCACTCCTACTCCCATTCTAGTACTCTCACATCCACTCAGACACCACACAGCCACTCACACACCCACCCACACACCCATAAAAACTCACACACCCACTCAAAGACCCGTTCAGCCACTCACACACCTACTCACAGATCCATATAGCTGCTTACACACCCACAAAACCACTCATACACCCACTCACAGACCTATACAACCACTCACACAGCCACAAAATCACTCACACAACTACTTACAGATCCATACAGCCAATCACACACCTACTCACAGACCCATAGAGCCACTCACACACCCACATAGCCACTCACACACCCACTCACAGACCCATACAGTAACTCACACACACACTCACAGACCCATTCAGTCACTCACACACCCAGTCACAGACCCATATAGCCACTCACACACCCACATAACCACTCCCACATGCACTCACTGACCTATACAGCCACTCAAACACCCACATAACCACTCACACACCTAACAGACCCATACAGCGACTAACACATTCACAAAACCACTCACAGACTCACTTACTAACCCATACAATCACTCACACACCCACTCCGACCCAAAAAACCACTTGCAAAAAAATACAGCCTCTCACACAGCCACTCCCTCACCAATATAGCCACTCACTCATGCATAAGCTAGTTACACAGCCACTTACCCATACAGCCACTCACACACCGGTACAGCCACTAAGACACCTACTCACACATGGATACACACAATCACACACAACATTTGTTAGAAATAGTATCATTCATTACTAGTACACAAAGAATACAAATTTAAGTTATGTAGTAGCCTACAATATATATTTAACACTCAAACTTTTAGAAAACATGCACACTAACTGGATGATGTCATTAGTGATACCATTTTTGATGTAATCAGTGATATCACTGACCATGTCATGAGTGATGTAATATGTGAGGTCAAGCAGTGCATTGGGGGCATAAGTTAGGTTAGCTAAGGTAATTATAACTGCTGAATTTTAAAGGTTTTGTACAAGTGAAATCTGAGCCTGACTATAACGGACCTGTAATCTTTGTTTTTTTCAGTGAAGTGAAATACATGTATATAAGTGATATATATATATATATGTATATATATTACCTACTGGCGGTCACCAGTAGCTAGTTTTAGTTAGGAACTAGTTTCCATAGGAAAAGCATTTTTTGATTTGCCAAACACTTTGGCGTAGTTTGTCGAATCTTCACAAAATTGCCCACTCACTTCAGCTGCTGTGTTGAAGTTTCGGGGTGATTCGTGCGATCTGATTGGCTGCCATCACTTCAAACCAGGAAGTGTTGGCAGCCATCTTGTGACTCGGTTGAACAGCCACAAGACAAAAAGGTCTGAAAATGTTAAAAATTAAGAAAAGGGGGCAGGGTAGAAACACCCTGGGCCTGCTCAGGGGGGCCCAAAAAAGCATTTAAAAAAAGAAAATTTGCGGGATTCGAGTTTGGGCCGCGCTTCATTTTCTTTAAGCCCCTGGGTGGACCTGGTCCTGGGGGCAATGTTTGGAACAGGTGCGGGGGCCCCCGCAGCCCCGGGGACCCCCACTTCCCAGGGGCTATGTTCTTTAAATTCGGGGAGGGGGAACACATGGGCCCCTTGCAGCCCCTGGGACTGCCAACTCCCCGGGGCTTTATTTTTTCAATAAAGGCATGGGGGGGCTTCTGCCCCCACACAGCCCCGCTGCCCCCTCCCTGGGGCTAATTTTGTTAAATGTGGGAGGCCATGCAGCCACGCGCAGCCCCTGGGACTGCCAACTCGCCGGTGCTCTATTAAAAAATAAAGTGTGAGCCCCCCGCACAGCCTCGGGGGCCACCACCTCCTCAGCCTAGGGGGGCGAATCCCCTCCCTCCCCCCCCCGTTTTTATTACTATTTTTTATTTTTGAATGGTTCAGGCCCGTGGGATGGGGTCTCCTGGGTCCAAAAGAGTAAAGGAAAGGGGGGCCACACAGCCCCTCTTCCTGAAATGAAAAAACAAATACAAAAAATGAAGCTGACAACTCATCGAGACCCCACCCCCTTTCTTCACTACTCTGCAAACGCGCCTCCTGGCGTGTTCTTCGTTGGAGGATGAAATGCACTTCGTTGCTGAGGGTCCTTAGGGGTCAACTAGCCCACCTGTTACCTCCAGTAAGCCCCACATAGCTGGATTGCTGAGAGGTGTTTAGAGGCCATGCCCCTTTCTCCACCACTTTGCAAACGTGCCTCTTGGCACACTGCTGGTGGGGTGATGAAGTCCTCTTGCCTCTTGAGTGCCGCTGGGGGCCAAGAAGCCCTTCTGGTGCCCCCTATAAGTCCCACGCAGCAGAATTCCTGAGCGCTGGTTGGCAGCCAAGCCCCCTTTCTCCACCACTCTACAAACGCGACTGCTAGTTAAAAAACCATAGCAATGCACTGAAAAAAACTCAGGTTTCAGGAATGTTATATTAACCCCTTCGATGCTCATGACGGAGCGGTTCCGTCATGAGCATCGGTTGGGCTGTGCTCATGACGGAACCGCTCCGTCATGAGCACAGCCCCTGGGGGAAGCGCTGGCGCTCCCCCCCTGGGGCATCGATCGTGCCCCCACAGAGGGGGATGGCAGCGGAAGAGTTTCCGCTGCCACCCCCGAGCCCCCCCACGCTTCCTGATGACGTCAGCGCGCACAGCGCTGGAATTCATTTCTTCCAGCGCGTCCAACGGGGAGGGTGAGTGTTTTGCTGTGGTGTGGCGGGGGGGGGGGGGGGGCGGAATTCTAAGGCCTTGAGGCATCGGGGGAGAGGAAAGAGTATTTCCTCTCCCCTGATGTCTCAATGCTGGGCATTCCTGTCCCACGATCGCGCACAGCGTCGCGATCGTGGAGCAGGGATGCCCCACTAGACACCAGGGATGTCCAGTTCGTCATTTGGGAAGCGGCCCCTTGGGCAAGGGTCGCTTCCCAGGGGGAATAATTATAGCACAGACTTTTCTGCCCCCCCCCGGGGGCAGATCGGTCCACTTTCGGTCCGTTTCTGTCCCCAGGGGGGGCACAAAAGCCCACTAGACACCAGGGATGTTGTTTTATTGATATGGGAAGCGATCCCTTGGGCAAGGGTCGCTTCCCAGGGGGAATAATTATAGCACAGACTTTTCTGCCCCCCCCTGGGGGCAGATCGGTCCACTTTCGGTCCGTTTCTGCCCCCAGGGGGGGCAGAAAAGCCCACTAGACACCAGGGATGTTGTTTTATTGATATGGGAAGCGACCCCTTGGGCAAGGGTCGCTTCCCAGGGGGAATAATTATAGCACAGACTTTCTTGCCCCCCCTGGGGACAGATCGGTCCACTTTCGGTCCGTTTCTGCCCCCAGGGGGGCAGAAAAGCCCACTAGACACCAGGGATGTCGTTTTATTGATATGGGAAGCGACCCCTTGGGCAAGGGTCGCTTCCCAGGGGGAATAATTATTGCACAGACTTTTCTGCCCCCCCCCTGGGGGCAGATCGGTCCACTCTCGGTCCGTTTCTGGCCCCAGAAAAAATACAATTTTTATAATATGTATTTGGCCCACCCGCCCGGGGTAGCCTTTTTTTTTTCCTGCTGTTTTCTGCCCCACCTGGCACATAACCCGATTAACCATTTGGGTAGTAACATAGCATGTTATAATGTTTATCGTTATATTTTTTGTGAATTGCAATAGTAATGGTTTTTTTTTACTTTTTTGTTCTATGTAAAGGCTTTTGCTCTTTTCAGTTTGCCGTGTTGTTACTGGTGGTTATGCTGTTTGTGTAGTTTGGTAAGAGACTCTTTTTTGTACAATGTAAATGTGTTTGATTTCTCTGCATGAATTTTTTTTGCAAATGGTGTAATAATAGCAGTATGTTTGTTTTTTTAGTGTCGAAAACTTTTTGCATTGGTGCTCGATGTGTATTTTGTTGTCTTGTGAGTAATTTGTTTTTTTTTCTTCTTTCTAGTTTAATATCGTTGGTTTTTGCTGTGTCACTGCAGAGTTGGTTTCTGGTGAGTGCAGCTGTCTCTTGTAATTGGATTGTATAGTTTTTGAGTACATTGATCTTTGTGATAAAGGTACACATTTCTTTACTTACTTGGTTTGCACATTGTTGGTTGTTGTTGACTTGTTTGTGCAGTCTTCTATCTTAGTAAGTATAATGGCTAGCCGCAGGATTACTGCTCAGCAGGTTGTTGGTTTGCTGTTTGAGTCTTCCTCTGACCATGGTTCAGAGACTGACTCTGCATCTGAGGGAGAGGAGGCAGGGGACGATTCTGGCAGTGAGTTGTCTCTCTGTATGGAGTCATCGGATGATGAAGATACTCTTAGTGCGGATGAAGTGCCTGTGTTAGAGGAGGAGACTGATGTGCCGAAAGTGCGGCAAGAGGCATCTGGGTTGCAGCCTGGGGCTGCAAGTCTTCCCAGTGGTGTAGTGCGGCAAGAGGCTTTTGGGCTGCAGCCTGCGGCTGCAAGGCTTCCCGTTGGTGTAGTGCGGCAAGAGGCATCTGGGCTGCAGGCTGGGGCTGCAAGGCTTCCCTTTGAAAGTGATGACCTCTGGGTTGCCCCTGGCATGGTGCAGCCGGCATTGCCAGAGTTTACTGGTGTTCCAGGGTCTAGAGTGAATACTGAAAACTTTTTGCCAGTAAATTTTTTTCCGTTGTTTATGGACGATGTGTTTTTGGCAGAGATTGTTGAGCAGACTAATTTGTATGCCGAACAGTTTTTGAGGGACAACAGTGCCAGACTTAGGCCCTACTCTAGAGCTACCCGGTGGACTCCCACAAATGTTGAAGAGATGAAGAAGTTCTTGGGTTTAACTTTTTTGATGGGCTTGCTAAGGAAGCCATCAATGTCTTCATATTGGTCTAGCAGTCCCTTGATGGCAACGTCTATTTTTCCGGCAGTCATGAGTCGTGATAGGTATTTGCTTCTGCTTCGGATGATGCATTTTGTTGATAATGGTTTAGCGTTGCCACGAGATCACCCTGATTGTGACCGTCTTTTTAAGATTAGGCCTGTCCTTGATCACTTTGTTGATCGATTTTCTGAGATTTATGCCCCTGGGAAAGAAATTGCAGTGGATGAGTCTTTGGTGTTGTTCAAGGGCCGCTTGGTTTTTAGGCAATACATTCCTAGTAAGAGGGCACGCTATGGAATAAAGCTGTATATGCTGTGTGACAGTAGGACTGGATATGTGTCTAATTTCAGGGTGTACACCGGTAAGGAATCTAGGATTAACCTCCCTGGTTGTCCGTCCACTTTTGGAGTGACTGAGAAACTTGTTTGGGAACTTGGTAGAGGATTTTTCAACAAAGGCCACCATTTATATGTAGATAACTTCGACACTGGTGTGCGGTTGTTCAGGGAATTAGCCAAAGTGGACACTTTTGCTTGTGGCACAATCCGCTCTAACCGTAAAGGTTTCCCGAAAGAACTTGTTTGTCAAAAGCTTGTGCGGGGACAGTGCAGTGCGTTGCGTTGCCAGGAGCTTCTTGCTGTGAAGTTTTCAGACAGGAGAGATGTCTACATGCTGACTACCATCCATGATGAAAGCACTGCACCTGTGACTGTTTGGGGTCAGGTCGCTGAAGCGCGCAAACCTGTGTGCATTTTAGACTATAATAGGCACATGGGTGGTGTTGACAGAGTAGATCAGAGGTTGGAACCTTACACTGCTCTTCGTAAGGCTTACATTTGGTACAAGAAGTTGGCTCTCCATCTTTTCCACTTGGCAATGTTTAATGCTTTTGTTGTGTTCCAGGATTCTTGCCCTGAGTCAAAGATGACTTTTGCTAAGTTTCAGGAGTCTGTAATAGGCAGCCTTGTTGTAGTGGAACAGGCAAGTGTTCCTAGAGTTGGAGTGGTGGAGGATGTTGCTAGATTGAAAGATCGCCACTGTTAGACCTGGCACCTTGGCGTGAGTCTCCCTTCCTCTTTTTGTCACTGTGCCTCATGTGTTTTTAGGGTGTTGGCCGCTCAGCGCGCTGTGCCACTGCCAACCAGTGTCGCGGTGCGAGTGCTCCCTATGTAAATTGTATATGTTGGTTGGATTCCATGATTGGATTGTTTGATTTACTATCAGACCCCAGTAAAGTGCGCCAGGAGCGCCAGGGCATGTAAAGGCAAACACCGCTGGTGGGCTTGCAGCACGGGTTGTGCCACCCACAGATGCGGCCGGTAAAATATGTCTAAGGTCTGCCATCGCAGAACCTGCGTGCAGTCTGGTACTGACACGCCGACCGACAAGTGCCCACACTTGCCAGTCCCTAAAACCTTCCCTTAGCTGCATGTTAGTCACCCCTCTGGTAGGCCCACGGGCAGGGTGCGTTGTAAGCCTAAGGTAGGACAAGCCCGGATGCGTGGCATGTCCTAGTAGTGAATTACCGCCATCTTGTTGTTCACTACTGCAAGGCTACCCTGTTCTCATAGGCCAGTATGGGCGGCCTGGATTATTACACCCTATGATCCTAACCGACCCAGGGAACATGGTAGAAGATCGAGTTTAGTATGCCTGAACTCGGAATAATAAGGTACATCTTTTCGCAAGGTTTATTTTAATATTCCGGGTTTGCAAATGCCGCTTTTAGAAAGTCGGCCTTTGCTTGCCTAAACATTTCAGCCGCCTCTGCGTGATGTGTATCTGATGTCTGGCTGGTGTGAGTGACAGGGCTGGGGGAACCCAGATGGGCAGGGCTAGGTAGCCTGGTATGAATAGGACGATCGACAGGTAGATGGGTGGGAGGAGTGCTCCTAGGTTCTGAATAGGACAGTGCTCCGCTACCTCGATGCCGGCTCCACCCCCTGTGGAGCGTCTGATGACTCTGCCCTGCACTCTGAAAGAAGAAGCCTGCATCACGTAAACAAAGTGCTCAGAAACCGGACTGAACTAGGCAAGGGCCCCCCTGGCCTGGGAGAACAAAAGATTTGTGGTATAAATGGAGGAGCCCTGCTCCTAAGAAACTAGATCCGCTTTTGACCAAGAAGAATCTCTGCCTGAGGAGGAGGCACCGGGAAAGCTGTAGGAGGAAGACTGTCCCTATCCTGGGGGATTGGCCTGCAGTGGTGACCTCGCTGCCAAAGGAGAGAAGAGAAACTGTTGCTGAAGACTTTTACTTTACTTTTACTTTCAAGACTTGTGCTTTTCCAAAACGATCTCCAAGGGCTTGGAACTGAGCTTGCCCCCTGAACTGAGCCCCAGGACCATTGGGCTCTACCTGATCTTCACTCGCCTGCTGCTGGACTGTGGTGTCCTTTCCCTCGCCGGAGCTGTGACCCTCGTGCCCAGTCCCTCCCTGAGCCGTGACCAGGACTGCTTAGCCGCCCCCGCCTTGGGAAGAGCCTCGCTCGATCGGAGCCGCTCCCCCTACGCTGTGCTGGGCTGCCCCGTCACCTCGCTCGTGGAGGCTCGCTGTGCACCTTCACCCTCCCGCCGGAATCGGCGTTTGTGAGCATCTCCAAGCCTCGGACGGCCCGGACGCATCTGCGTGCCCGGCTGCCCCGCTTTGTTCACCCGCCACCTACAACACCCCGCTCTTGCCGTGAGCCTGAAGACCAGACACCCATCGTGAAGTAAGGGAGCCCCGGACGCCGCCTCGCTCTTCTGTCGAAGAGCCGCTGAAATCCCGCACCCGCCTTTGCGTCAAGAAACAAGGTACTGTACTTACGAACTCGACCGCGAGCTCGCATCGGATCCAGGGTCCGCAACGTTCTTATTTCCCTGTCATCTGCTGTGTGCTTCCGGGGCGCTGCCTCAGCACAAAGTACGCTGAGGCCTACAGTTACCTTGTGCCCGCCTAAAGAACTTTACGTAAAACAAAGAGAACTTTACCGTATTTCCAAGAATTGTGGCCCCATCAGTTCAACGTCACTGGGCCTTGTATTTGAATCTGCTGAATCTACATAAAAGCTTATTTTTTTATACTTCCTGATTGGTGTCCGTTTGTGGTGCATGAAAGGGGTTTACTGTATGTGTAATTGCATCTGCTTAACCGTGTACGCCTGAGACTTAGCCTAGACTGCTCGCGCCACGCACCTAGAGGGTGAGCAGGGGTTATTCTGGGGAGTCATCCTTCGCCCTGACAAGAAGTAAGGGGTCCCTGCTTGTTGTGGGTTCACACCTGCGTCAACCAGAGCCCCCTCATTTCTAACATTGGTGGCAGCGGTGAGGATTTACGGATTTGCATTTGTGGTTTGCGTATAGTGAATCACTGATCACCACGTAGTGAGAGCAGACCAGTAACACAGCCACAAGGCTAGCATTTGTTTTTGTTTTGCCAGGAGTCTCCGTTGTTAGAGCCATGCCTGGTTCACTTTCAGCCGGAAGGGCGGCTTCCATAATCTCTGGATTTGAAGACGTAGATTGGGAAGAAGACGCGCTTCTGAATCATACCAATGAAGACTTGAAAGGTCTTTGCTCCAAGTTCAGGATTGCCCAAACTGGATTGAAAAAGAAGGAACAATTTGTGAAGGCGCTGAGGGCCTGGTATGAGTCAAAGGCACCAGAGAATCAGGTGGAAGTGGTTCCACCAGAAAGTGTCCATGAGTTTGGCAGAGGCCTGTCGCCAGAAGAATTGGCAGACAGGGCAGCAACCCGGGCACACGAGGTGGAAATGGCAAAACTTCATGGGCAGATGGATATGGAAAAACAAAGATTAGCCATGGAAGAAAAGAAACTACAATTAGAGCATGACATGAAGCTGAGGGAGCTGGAGCTGAAAGCAAAAAGTTTGGAGCTTAATCCCTCTGGTGGCAGCACACTGCCAGTACCGGCGGAACCAAGAGTTTATATTCCCAAGGATGTAGTGAAGGAGTTCTTCAGGAATGACGACATCGGGCAGTGGTTCAGAGCCTACGAGGTAGCCATGTCTTCCCACCGGGTCCCTGAGAAAGATTGGGGAGCGGGGTTGTGGGGAAGGTTCCTGAGTGAAGGGCGGGACACACTGTTAGATTTACCTGTTGATGTTCGTAATTCTTATGCCCATATGAAGGAAGCATTGATGGCTAGGTATGGGTTGACCCCTGAGTTATATAGACAGAGGTTCAGGGGTTGCACTAAGATTCCCAATAGTACGTATGTGGAGTATGTGACTTTCTTTTGCAGAGCGCTGGATGGTTGGGTGAAGGGTAGTAAGGTGAACGATTATCAAGGGCTTCTTGATCTAATGGCATGGGAGCACTTGTCCAGTAATTGTTTTCCTGAGCTACGCCAGCACCTGATAGATAGTAAGCTGACTAACCCGAGGAAGCTTGCTGAGGAGGCGGACCGCTGGGTCAGTACCAGGGTCCACAAGGGTACCGTGGGAGATTCCGCCAAAGGTGGGCAGGGTCCCCAGCAGAAGAGTGGGGGGGACAGGGGTAAACAGAAGCAGTTCCAAAAAGGGCCCCAAAATAGTCCCCAAGGGAACCAAGGGAAGGGTTCTCAGCCTCCCCCACCCCAGAAACCGACCGGGGCCCCGACAGGTCCTCCTGTTCCAAAGGGGCCCGTAAGATGTTACAGGTGTAACAATTTGGGGCATTTTGCCTCTGATGTAAAGTGTCCATTGTTTGGTAAACCAGCACCCACTGGTGCTCCACCCCGGCAGGTGACTAGTGTAGCCTTGGGGGAGGAGAGGGATGTCCAAGGTGGGTGGGGTCCCGCAGAGATGTCCCTGGTCTCGCTAGGAGACCGTGAAGTGGTCCCTCCAACCCAGCTGCCTGAGAACACTAAGAAGTACAGGCAGTGGGTGACCATAAATGGCCATAGAGTGGAAGCTCTTAGAGATACAGGAGCCAGTGTGACGGCTGTCAGGTGTCACCTGGTGTCTCAGGAGCAGGTGGTCCCCAATGCATTCTATCCCGTTGTTGCCGCTGACAACACAGAGAGACACTGCAAGGTGGCTCAGGTTCCCTTTGAGTGGGGGGGGGGTCTCTGGTACTCTTCAGGTAGCTGTGAGGCCCGCCATGCCTGTAGACTGTTTGTTAAGGAACGATTTGGAGAGCTCACCTTGGGCTAAGGTGGAGCGGAGTGCTCACCTGGAGATGTTGGGTATGCCGGATTGGGCGTGTGTCACCACAAGGCCATGGCAGCCAGTAGAGGTACTCAAGAGGTCCTGGAGCCTGAGAGGGAGGCCCAGGAACCGGCCTCAGAGAGAAGGAGCAAGGGGCGCGGGAAGCCAGCCCCTGAAGTTCCCACGGTCCAGGAGGAAGCAGACCTTGAGGGGGATGCCCTGGAGCCTACAGGGGAACAAATAGCTGAACTGGGAGACCTGCCGGAGCTGACCCATTGGCAGCAGGAAGGGGGTCCCACCAGGGAGGACTTTTGCAAGGCACAGAAGGAGTGCCCTTCTCTCGTGGGTATGCGGCAGCAGGCTGCAGACCAGGCCGCAGGTGATCAGTCAGGATCACATTTCGTTTACTGGGAGAACGACCTCCTATATACAGAGCCTAAGGTTGCTGAGCCTGGGTCAGCCCGTGCGCTGGTGGTACCCCAGGACTTCAGAGCCTTCCTACTGGGGCTGGCTCACGATGTGCCATTGGCAGGGCATTTGGGGCAGGACAAGAACTTTGAAAGGCTTGTCACCCACTTTTATTGGCCTCAAATGCGCAGGAGTTCAGATACTCACTGCAGGACATGCCAGACTTGCCAGGCAAGTGGAAAGAGTGGAAGGAAGCAGAAGGCTCCACTCCAGCCATTCCCTGTGGTCGGTACCCCGTTCCAGCGAGTGGGGATTGACATTGTAGGGCCACTGGACCCCAGGACAGCGATGGGCAATAGGTTCATCCTGGTCCTGGTGGACCATGCCACCCGGTACCCGGAAGCCATTCCTCTAAGGACAGTGACGGCCCCCGTGGTGGGACGGGCACTGATGGGAATTTTCTCCCGAGTGGGATTCCCTCTAGAAGTGGTGTCTGACCGAGGTACCAATTTCATGTCCAAGTACATGAAATCTCTTTGGCAAGAGTGTGGTGTAACCTACAAGTTCACCACCCCTTACCACCCCCAAGGAAACGGGTTGGTTGAGAGATTCAACCGAACCCTCAAAGGCATGATAATGGGCCTAGAAGGAGCCATGAGGCGGAAGTGGGACGTCCTCTTACCATGCCTTCTCTTCGCTTACCGTGAGGTGCCACAGAAGTCTCTGGGGTTCAGTCCCTTTGAGCTTCTGTATGGTCACCCAGTCAGAGGACCTCTGAGTCTGGTCAAAGAAGGCTGGGAGCAATCTCCCAGGAAGCCTCCCCAGAATGTATATAGTTACATGCTGGCCTTCAGGAATCAGACTAGGCGATTCAGGCAACTTGCTGAGGCAAATCTGGAAGCCAGCCAGGAGGAGATGAAGCGGTGGTACGACCAGAACGCCACTCTGGTAGAGCTTCAGCCTGGGCAGAAAGTATGGGTCTTGGCCCCCGTGGAGCCGTGTGCGCTCCAGGATAAGTGGACCGGTCCCTTTGAGGTGGTGGAGCGCAAGAGTCCTGTTACCTACGTGGTGGACCTAAAGTCTCCTAGGAACCCCTTAAGGGTCCTACACGTCAACCGCCTCAAGCCCCACTTGGAGAGGTCCCAAGTAGGCATGCTCTTGGCAACAGATGCTGGAATGGAAGAGGAGACAGAACCTCTTCCTGACCTCCTGTCAGCCAAGGAGCAAGATGGGTCAGTGGATGGTGTCATCCTCTCTTCCACCCTGACCCCTGAGCAACAGAATGATTGTCGCCAGTTGCTGGGACAGTTTTCTGACCTGTTTTCCCTGGTCCCGGGTGTCACTGATTGGTGCGTCCATGATGTGGACACTGGGGATAGTCCACCTGTGCGGCACAAGGCCTACAGGGTGACTGACAGGGTGAGGACATGCATCAAGGAGGAGGTCTCCAAGATGTTTGCACTCGGGGTAATTGAGTCTTCTAGCAGTCCTTGGGCCAGCCCCGTGGTCTTGGTCCCAAAGGCTGCAGCGCCGGGAGCCACACCCGAACTCCGGTTCTGCGTGGACTACAGAGGACTCAATTCGGTCACTAGGACCGACGCACACCCCATCCCCAGAGCTGATGAGCTCATCGATCGGCTAGGGGCTGCCAACTACCTTAGCACGTTTGATTTAACGTCTGGGTATTGGCAGATCGCCTTGACCGAGGGGGCCAAAGAGAGGTCAGCATTTTCCACCCCAGATGGGCACTACCAGTTCCGGGTTATGCCATTTGGGATGAAGAATGCCCCTGCCACCTTCCAGAGATTGGTCAACCAGGTGTTGGCTGGGCTGGATTCGTTCAGTGCAGCCTACCTGGATGACATCGCCGTGTTCAGCTCCACTTGGGAGGAACACTTGCGTCACCTCTGGGAAGTGTTGATGGCGCTGCGCAAGGCAGGCCTCACGATCAAGGCGAGTAAGTGCCAGATCGGGCAGGGTTCCGTGGTGTACTTGGGACACCAAGTTGGGAGTGGCCAGGTGGCACCCCTTCAGCCCAAGATAGAAACCATCCTGAATTGGGAGGCGCCCAAAACCCAGACGGAGGTGAGAGCCTTCCTAGGTCTCACCGGGTACTACAGGAGGTTTGTCAAGGGGTATGGCAACATGGTTGCCCCCTTGACAGCGCTGACTTCGAAGAAGCAGCCCAGGAAAGTGATCTGGACTGACACCTGTCAGAAAGCTTTTGAGGCCTTGAAAACTGCTATGTGCACGGCGCCCGTGCTCTTGGCTCCCAACTTCTCCAAAGAGTTTATCGTTCAGACAGATGCTTCAGAGCATGGTGTGGGGGCTGTTCTTTCACAGATTAATGAGGAAGGCCTAGATCAACCCGTAGCCTTTCTTAGCAGGAGGTTACTTCCACGGGAACAAAGGTGGAGTGCTATTGAGCGTGAGGCATTTGCTGTGGTCTGGGCGCTGAAGAAGCTAAGACCCTACTTGTTTGGGTCTCACTTCCGGGTTCAGACGGACCACAGGCCCCTCAGATGGTTGATGCATATGAGGGGTGAGAATCCAAAGCTGTTGAGGTGGTCCATTTCCCTACAGGGTATGGATTTCACGGTGGAACATCGCCCTGGTACGGATCACGCCAATGCTGACGGTCTGTCCAGATTTTTCCGCCTTAGTGATGAGGAACTCCCTGGGGTAGGGTAGTTCTCCCCACTTTTCAGCTGGAGGGGACACGTGTTAGACCTGGCACCTTGGCGTGAGTCTCCCTTCCTCTTTTTGTCACTGTGCCTCATGTGTTTTTAGGGTGTTGGCCGCTCAGCGCGCTGTGCCACTGCCAACCAGTGTCGCGGTGCGAGTGCTCCCTATGTAAATTGTATATGTTGGTTGGATTCCATGATTGGATTGTTTGATTTACTATCAGACCCCAGTAAAGTGCGCCAGGAGCGCCAGGGCATGTAAAGGCAAACACCGCTGGTGGGCTTGCAGCACGGGTTGTGCCACCCACAGATGCGGCCGGTAAAATACGTCTAAGGTCTGCCATCGCAGAACCTGCGTGCAGTCTGGTACTGACACGCCGACCGACAAGTGCCCACACTTGCCAGTCCCTAAAACCTTCCCTTAGCTGCATGTTAGTCACCCCTCTGGTAGGCCCACGGGCAGGGTGCGTTGTAAGCCTAAGGTAGGACAAGCCCGGATGCGTGGCATGTCCTAGTAGTGAATTACCGCCATCTTGTTGTTCACTACTGCAAGGCTACCCTGTTCTCATAGGCCAGTATGGGCGGCCTGGATTATTACACCCTATGATCCTAACCGACCCAGGGAACATGGTAGAAGATCGAGTTTAGTATGCCTGAACTCGGAATAATAAGGTACATCTTTTCGCAAGGTTTATTTTAATATTCCGGGTTTGCAAATGCCGCTTTTAGAAAGTCGGCCTTTGCTTGCCTAAACATTTCAGCCGCCTCTGCGTGATGTGTATCTGATGTCTGGCTGGTGTGAGTGACAGGGCTGGGGGAACCCAGATGGGCAGGGCTAGGTAGCCTGGTATGAATAGGACGATCGACAGGTAGATGGGTGGGAGGAGTGCTCCTAGGTTCTGAATAGGACAGTGCTCCGCTACCTCGATGCCGGCTCCACCCCCTGTGGAGCGTCTGATGACTCTGCCCTGCACTCTGAAAGAAGAAGCCTGCATCACGTAAACAAAGTGCTCAGAAACCGGACTGAACTAGGCAAGGGCCCCCCTGGCCTGGGAGAACAAAAGATTTGTGGTATAAATGGAGGAGCCCTGCTCCTAAGAAACTAGATCCGCTTTTGACCAAGAAGAATCTCTGCCTGAGGAGGAGGCACCGGGAAAGCTGTAGGAGGAAGACTGTCCCTATCCTGGGGGATTGGCCTGCAGTGGTGACCTCGCTGCCAAAGGAGAGAAGAGAAACTGTTGCTGAAGACTTTTACTTTACTTTTACTTTCAAGACTTGTGCTTTTCCAAAACGATCTCCAAGGGCTTGGAACTGAGCTTGCCCCCTGAACTGAGCCCCAGGACCATTGGGCTCTACCTGATCTTCACTCGCCTGCTGCTGGACTGTGGTGTCCTTTCCCTCGCCGGAGCTGTGACCCTCGTGCCCAGTCCCTCCCTGAGCCGTGACCAGGACTGCTTAGCCGCCCCCGCCTTGGGAAGAGCCTCGCTCGATCGGAGCCGCTCCCCCTACGCTGTGCTGGGCTGCCCCGTCACCTCGCTCGTGGAGGCTCGCTGTGCACCTTCACCCTCCCGCCGGAATCGGCGTTTGTGAGCATCTCCAAGCCTCGGACGGCCCGGACGCATCTGCGTGCCCGGCTGCCCCGCTTTGTTCACCCGCCACCTACAACACCCCGCTCTTGCCGTGAGCCTGAAGACCAGACACCCATCGTGAAGTGTGGGAGCCCTGGACGCCGCCTGGCTCTTCTGTCGAAGAGCCGCTGAAATCCCGCACCCGCCTTTGCGTCAAGAAACAAGGTACTGTACTTACGAACTCGACCGCGAGCTCGCATCGGATCCAGGGTCCGCAACGTTCTTATTTCCCTGTCATCTGCTGTGTGCTTCCGGGGCGCTGCCTCAGCACAAAGTACGCTGAGGCCTACAGTTACCTTGTGCCCGCCTAAAGAACTTTACGTAAAACAAAGAGAACTTTACCGTATTTCCAAGAATTGTGGCCCCATCAGTTCAACGTCACTGGGCCTTGTATTTGAATCTGCTGAATCTACATAAAAGCTTATTTTTTTATACTTCCTGATTGGTGTCCGTTTGTGGTGCATGAAAGGGGTTTACTGTATGTGTAATTGCATCTGCTTAACCGTGTACGCCTGAGACTTAGCCTAGACTGCTCGCGCCACGCACCTAGAGGGTGAGCAGGGGTTATTCTGGGGAGTCATCCTTCGCCCTGACAAGAAGTAAGGGGTCCCTGCTTGTTGTGGGTTCACACCTGCGTCAACCAGAGCCCCCTCATTTCTAACAGCCACTTTCCAGATCACATTCCTCCCACACCCTCAAAAGATTTTCCCAGTAGGAGATGTAGAGTCTGTTGGCGAAGAGGTACGCGGAAGGAGAGTCGTATGTACTGCCCCGACTGTCCTTCTCATCCTGCACTGTGTCTTCCTGCTTGTTTTAGAGCGTACCACACGCAAAAGAAATATTGGGAGCATTTATGAGTGGTTTAGTGAACTGCCTGGTCTGTATTCTTTGGATAATTTGATTCTGTTTCAAGGTTGGTGTTAGTGCAATGTATTGAGTTGCTGATTTTCTGTTAGAAGATTTGTATCTATTTGCGATTTGTTTGTGTTTTTATTTTTTTCTAAAAAAATCCTAAATGTGATGGCGGTGTGTGTAGTCTTGCGCTTGGCTGTTGGTGTGTGTGGACTGGCACTTGGTTGGTGGGTTGCGTGGAATGGTGCTTGGCTGGCGGTGAGCGTGGACTGGCGGTGTGCATGGACTGGCGGTGTGCGTGGACTGGTGCGTGGCTGGTGGTGTGCGTGGACTGGAGCTTGGCTGGCGGTGTGCGTGGAATGGTGCTTGGCTGGCGGTGTGCGTGGACTGGTACTTGGCTGGTGGTGTGCGTGGACTGGTGGTATGTGCGGACTGGTGCTTGGCTGGTGGTGTCCGTGGACTGGAGCTTGGCTGGTGGTGTGCGTGGACTGGAGCTTGGCAGGCGGTGTGCGTGGAATGGTGCTTGGCTGGCGGTGTGCGTGGACTGGTACTTGGCTGGCGGTGTTCGTGGACTGGTGGTGTGTGCGGACTGGTGCTTGGCTGGAGGTGTCAGTGGACTGGAGCTTGGCTGGCGGTGTGCGTGGATTGGCGATTGGCTGCCGGTGTGCCTGGACTGGCGATTGGCTGGCGGTGTGCCTGGACTGGCGCTTGGCTGGCGGTGTGCCTGGACTGGCGCTTGGCTAGCGGTGTGCGTGGACTGGCGCTCTGCTAGTGGTGTGTGTGGACTGGCGCTCTGCTAGCGGTGTGTGTGGACTGGAGCTCGGCTGGCTGTGTGTGAGTAGTGACTTTCTGCTGGTCACTAAACACACTGCTAGCTGAGTGCCACTCCACGCAATCCATCAGCATGTGTAGTTGCTGTGTCTGGATTGTGGGCGTGTGAAAGTGATGGGCCCTTGAATGGCGCTGTGTGCTGGTGTGAGTTTTGTTATGTGATGGGCCCGCGGCTGGCGGTGTGAATGGTTTTGTATGTCTCACACGTATGAAAGGTGTATGAATGGCCTGTAAAGAGGTTGGTGCCTTGTCGTGGCTTTACAGCTCACGAGCTGTGAGTCAATGGTTCAGTTTCTCGCCCTTTCAATTATTACCAGTGCATTTCATGTTTTGTGAAATCACTTGCTAATACAATTGTATCTACTGAACCATCACTCACCCTCGTGCCAAATCCAACCAGTATGTGTGTGTCCTTGCGGATTAGATGGCTGTGCAGTAATATTTGTCTTTCTGAAGCAGGGTGTACCTTGTCCCTTTTTGGTGAATTTTGTACTGTGTTGCTTTTGTACCTGGTGGTGCGAATGGTCTTGTTTGTATCACGTATGAAAGGTGTGTGAATGGCCTGTAAAGTGGTTGGTGCCTTGACGTGGCTTTACAGCTCACGAGCTGCGAGTCATTGGTTTGGTTTTTTGTGAATTTAATTATTGACAGTGCATTTCATTTTTGTGAAATCTCTAGTTAATAAAATTTAATACACTGAACCATGACTCGCCCTCGTGCCAAATCCAACCAGTATGTGTGTGTGTTTGAGGAATAGATGGTTGTGCAGCAATGTTTGTCTTTAGTTTCTCTGCCAAGGTACACTTTCCATGTAAGAATAACCCACCAACTGTAGATATTGTTGAAAACCCATGGGAGTTCATGGTGATGTCTCTCTTGTGAATTCCCCAAAAATTTTCCCCAATGTCCTGCAAACCTCAAAATGTCTGCCACATTTTCTTTGCAATTTTACTCCAAAATTCTCACGCTGTAGGAACAATAGTTAATCTGGTTTTGCAAGGGGGGTCACTTTGGTTTTTGACCCGGTGCTCGGCAGCCATCTAGGAAAACCTACCAAACCCACACATTTCTGAAAACTAGACACCCGGCGGCTTCCAGGGAGGTATGGCTTGCGTGGATCCCCCAACGTTTCCTTACCCAGAATCCCCTGCAAACCTCAATTTTAGCAGAAAAAATCACTTTTTTCACACATTTAGGGGTGGGAAAGTTGTGGCATCACCGGGCTCACACAAATTTACCACCACCCAGCGTTCCCCCAGGTCTCCCGGTAAAAATGGTGCCTCACTTGTGTGGGAGGCCCAAGTACCCGCGGCAGGCAAGGGTCCAAAACGTAGTGAGGTGACATCAAAATGGCCTATCGCAAAACCACCTGGTTTTGCAAGGGGGGTCACTTTGGTTTTAGACCCGGTGCTCGGCGGCCATCTAGGGAAACCTACCAAACCCACACATTTCTGAAAACTAGACACCCGGCAGCTTCCAGGGAGGTATGGCTTGCGTGGATCCCCCAACGTTTCCTTACCCAGAATCCCCTGCAAACCTCAATTTTAGCAGAAAAAATCACTTTTTTCACACATTTTGGGGTGGGAAAGTTGTGGCATCACCGGGCTCACACAAATTTACCACCACCCAGCGTTCCCCCAGGTCTCCCGGTAAAAATGGTGCCTCACTTGTGTGGGAGGCCCAAGTACCCGCGGCAGGCAAGGGCCCAAAACGTAGTGAGGCGACATCAAAATGGCCTATCGCAAAACCACCTGGTTTTGCCTGGTGGGTCACTTTGGTTATTGGCCCGGTGCTCGGCGGCCATCTAGGGAAACCTACCAAACCCACGCATTTCTGAAAACTAGACACCCGGCGGCTTCCAGGGAGGTATGGCTTGCGTGGATCCCCCAACGTTTCCTTACCCAGAATCCCCTGCAAACCTCAATTTTAGCAGAAAAAAATCACTTTTTTCACACATTTTGGGGTTGGAAAGTTGTGGCATCACACAAATTTACCACCACCCAGCGTTCCCCCAGGTCTCCCGGTAAAAATGGTGCCTCACTTGTGTGGGAGGCCCAAGTACCCGCGGCAGGCAAGGGCCCAAAACGTAGTGAGGTGACATCAAAATGGCCTATCGCAAAACCACCTGGTTTTGCCTGGTGGGTCACTTTGGTTTTTGACCCGGTGCTCGGCGGCCATCTAGGGAAACTTACCAAACCCACACATTTCTGAAAACTAGACACCCGGCGGCTTCCAGGGAGGTATGGCTTGCGTGGATCCCCCAACGTTTCCTTACCCAGAATCCCCTGCAAACCTCAATTTTAGCAGAAAAAATCACTTTTTTCACACATTTAGGGGTGGGAAAGTTGTGGCATCACCGGGCTCACACAAATTTACCACCACCCAGCGTTCCCCCAGGTCTCCCGGTAAAAATGGTGCCTCACTTGTGTGGGAGGCCCAAGTACCCGCGGCAGGCAAGGGCCCAAAACGTAGTGAGGCGACATCAAAATGGCCTATCGCAAAACCACCTGGTTTTGCCTGGTGGGTCACTTTGGTTATTGGCCCGGTGCTCGGCGGCCATCTAGGGAAACCTACCAAACCCACACATTTCTGAAAACTAGACACCCGGCGGCTTCCAGGGAGGTATGGCTTGCGTGGATCCCCCAACGTTGCCTTACCCAGAATCCCCTGCAAACCTCAATTTTAGCAGAAAAAATCACTTTTTTCACACATTTTGGGGTGGGAAAGTTGTGGCATCACCGGGCTCACATAAATTTACCACCACCCAGCGTTCCCCCAGGTCTCCCGGTAAAAATGGTGCCTCACTTGTGTGGGAGGCCCAAGTACCCGCGGCAGGCAAGGGCCCAAAACGTAGTGAGGCGACATCAAAATGGCCTATCGCAAAACCACCTGGTTTTGCCTGGTGGGTCACTTTGGTTTTTGGCCCGGTGCTCGGCGGCCATCTAGGGAAACCTACCAAACCCACGCATTTCTGAAAACTAGACACCCGGCGGCTTCCAGGGAGGTATGGCTTGCGTGGATCCCCCAACGTTTCCTTACCCAGAATCCCCTGCAAACCTCAATTTTAGCAGAAAAAAATCACTTTTTTCACACATTTTGGGGTTGGAAAGTTGTGGCATCACCGGGATCACACAAATTTACCACCACCCAGCGTTCCCCCAGGTCTCCCGGTAAAAATGGTGCCTCACTTGTGTGGGAGGCCCAAGTACCCGCGGCAGGCAAGGGCCCAAAACGTAGTGAGGTGACATCAAAATGGCCTATCGCAAAACCACCTGGTTTTGCCTGGTGGGTCACTTTGGTTTTTGACCCGGTGCTCGGCGGCCATCTAGGGAAACTTACCAAACCCACACATTTCTGAAAACTAGACACCCGGCGGCTTCCAGGGAGGTATGGCTTGCGTGGATCCCCCAACGTTTCCTTACCCAGAATCCCCTGCAAACCTCAATTTTAGCAGAAAAAATCACTTTTTTCACACATTTAGGGGTGGGAAAGTTGTGGCATCACCGGGCTCACACAAATTTACCACCACCCAGCGTTCCCCCAGGTCTCCCGGTAAAAATGGTGCCTCACTTGTGTGGGAGGCCCAAGTACCCGCGGCAGGCAAGGGCCCAAAACGTAGTGAGGCGACATCAAAATGGCCTATCGCAAAACCACCTGGTTTTGCCTGGTGGGTCACTTTGGTTATTGGCCCGGTGCTCGGCGGCCATCTAGGGAAACCTACCAAACCCACACATTTCTGAAAACTAGACACCCGGCGGCTTCCAGGGAGGTATGGCTTGCGTGGATCCCCCAACGTTGCCTTACCCAGAATCCCCTGCAAACCTCAATTTTAGCAGAAAAAATCACTTTTTTCACACATTTTGGGGTGGGAAAGTTGTGGCATCACCGGGCTCACATAAATTTACCACCACCCAGCGTTCCCCCAGGTCTCCCGGTAAAAATGGTGCCTCACTTGTGTGGGAGGCCCAAGTACCCGCGGCAGGCAAGGGCCCAAAACGTAGTGAGGCGACATCAAAATGGCCTATCGCAAAACCACCTGGTTTTGCCTGGTGGGTCACTTTGGTTTTTGGCCCGGTGCTCGGCGGCCATCTAGGGAAACCTACCAAACCCACATATTTCTGAAATCTAGACACCCGACGGCTTCCAGGGAGGTATGGCTTGCGTGGATCCCCCAACGTTTCCTTACCCAGAATCCCCTGCAAACCTCAATTTTAGCAGAAAAACTCAAGTTTTTCACACATTTTGGGGTGGGAAAGTTGTGGCGTCACCGGGCTCACACAAATTTACCACTACCCAGCGTTCCCCCAGGTATCCCGGTAAAAATGGTGCCTCACTTGTGTGGGAGGCCCAAGTACTCGCGGCAGGCAAGGGCCCAAAACGTAGTGAGGTGACATCAAAATGGCCTATCGCAAAACCACCTGGTTTTGCAAGGGGGGTCACTTTGGTTTTTGACCCGGTGCTCGGCGGCCATCTAAGGAAACCAACCAAACCCACACATTTCTGAAAACTAGACACCCGGCGGCTTCCAGGGAGGTATGGCTTGCGTGGATCCCCCAACGTTTCCTTACCCAGAATCCCCTGCAAACCCCAATTTTAGCAGAAAAAAATCACTTTTTTCACACATTTAGGGGTGTGAAAGTTGTGGCATCACCGGGCTCACACAAATTTACCACCACCCAGCGTTCCCCCAGGTCACCCGGTAAAAATGGTGCCTCACTTGTGTGGGAGGCCCAAGTACCCGCGGCAGGCAAGGGCCCAAAACGTAGTGAGGCGACATCAAAATGGCCTATCGCAAAACCACCTGGTTTTGCCTGGTGGGTCACTTTGGTTTTTGGCCCGGTGCTCGGCGGCCATCTAGGGAAACCTACCAAACCCACACATTTCTGAAAACTAGACACCCGGCGGCTTCCAGGGAGGTATGGCTTGCGTGGATCCCCCAACGTTTCCTTACCCAGAATCCCCTGCAAACCTCAATTTTAGCAGAAAAAATCACTTTTTTCACACATTTTGGGGTGGGAAAGTTGTGGCATCACCGGGCTCACACAAATTTACCACCACCCAGCGTTCCCCAGGTCTCCCGGTAAAAATGGTGCCTCACTTGTGTGGGAGGCCCAAGTACCCGCGGCAGGCAAGGGCCCAAAACGTAGTGAGGCGACATCAAAATGGCCTATCGCAAAACCACCTGGTTTTGCCTGGTGGGTCACTTTGGTTTTTGGCCCGGTGCTCGGCGGCCATCTAGGGAAACCTACCAAACCCACACATTTCTGAAAACTAGACACCCGGCGGCTTCCAGGGAGGTATGGCTTGCGTGGATCCCCCAACGTTTCCTTACCCAGAATCCCCTGCAAACCTCAATTTTAGCAGAAAAAATCACTTTTTCCACACATTTTAGGGTGGGAAAGTTGTGGCATCACCGGGCTCACACAAATTTACCACCACCCAGCGTTCCCCCAGGTCTCCCAGTAAAAATGGTGCCTCACTTGTGTGGGAGGCCCAAGTACCCGCGGCAGGCAAGGGCCCAAAACGTAGTGAGGTGACATCAAAATGGCCTATCGCAAAACCACCTGGTTTTGCAAGGGGGGTCACTTTGGTTTTTGACCCGGTGCTCGGCGGCCATCTAGGGAAACTTACCAAACCCACACATTTCTGAAAACTAGACACCCGGCGGCTTCCAGGGAGGTATAGCTTGTGTGGATCCCCCAATGTTTCCTTACCCAGAATCCCCTGCAAACCTCAATTTTAGCTGAAAAAATCACCTTTTTCACACATTTAGGGGTGGGAAAGTTGTGGCATCACCGGGCTCACACAAATTTACCACCACCCAGTGTTCCCCCAGGTCTCCCGGTAAAAATGGTGCCTCACTTGTGTGGGAGGCCCAAGTACCCGCGGCAGGCAAGGGCCCAAAACGTAGTGAGGTGACATCAACATTGCCTATCCCAAATGTCGCCTCATTACGTTTTGGGCCCTTGCCTGCCGCGGGTACTTGGGCCTCCCACACAAGTGAGGCACCATTTTTACTGGGAGACCTGGGGGAACGCTGGGTGGTGGTAAATTTGTGTGAGCCCGGTGATGCCACAGCTTTCCCACCCCAAAATGTGTGGAAAAAGTGATTTTTTCTGCTAAAATTGAGGTTTGCAGGGGATTCTGGGTAAGGAAACGTTGGGGGATCCACGCAAGCCATACCTCCCTGGAAGCCGCCGGGTGTCTAGTTTTCAGAAATGTGTGGGTTTGGTAGGTTTCCCTAGATGGCCGCCGAGCACCGGCCCAAAAACCAAAGTGACCCACCAGGCAAAACCAGGTGGTTTTGCGATAGGCAATGTTGATGTCGCATCACTACGTTTTGGGCCCTTGCCTGTCGCGGGTACTTGGGCCTCCCACACAAGTGAGGCACCATTTTTACCGGGAGACCCAGGGGAACGCTGGGAGGTGGGAAATTTGAGTGAGCCCGGTGATGCCACAACTTTCCCACACAAAGAGTGTGAAAAAAGTGATTTTTTCAGCTAAAATTGAGGTTTGCAGGGCATTCTGGGTAAGGAAACGTTGGGGGATCCACGCAAGCCATACATCCCTGGAAGCCTCCGGGTGTCTAGTTTTCAGAAATGGATGGGTTTGGTAGGTTTCCCTAGATGGCCGCCGTGCACCGGGCCAAAAACCCAAGAGACCCCCCTTGCAAAACCAGGTGGTTTTGAGATAGGCAATGTTGATGTCGCATCACTACGTTTTGGGCCCTTGCCTGTCGCGGGTACTTGGGCCTCCCACACAAGTGACGCACCATTTGTACCGGGAGTCCCAGGGGAACGCTGGGAGGTGGGAAATTTGAGTGAGCCCGGTGATGCCACAACTTTCCCACACAAAAAAGTGTGAAAAAAGTGATTTTTTTCAGCTAAAATTGAGGTTTGCAGGGGATTCTGGGTAAGGAAACGTTGGGGGATCCACGCAAGCCATACCTCCCTGGAAGCCCCCGGGTGTCTAGTTTTCAGAAATGTATGGGTTTGGTAGGTTTCCCTAGATGGCTGCCGTGCACCGGGCCAAAAACCCAAGAGACCCCCCTTGCAAAACCAGGTGGTTTTGAGATAGGCAATGTTGATGTCGCATCACTACGTTTTGGGCCCTTGCCTGTCGCGGGTACTTGGGCCTCCCACACAAGTGAGGCACCATTTTTACCGGGAGACCCAGGGGAGCGCTGGGAGGTGGGAAATTTGAGTGAGCCCGGTGATGCCAAAACTTTCCCACACAAAAAAGTGTGAAAAAAGTGATTTTTTCAGCTAAAATTGAGGTTTGCAGGGGATTCTGGGTAAGGAAACGTTGGGGGATCCACGCAAGCCATACATCCCTGGAAGCCTCCGGGTGTCTAGTTTTCAGAAATGGATGGGTTTGGTAGGTTTCCCTAGATGGCCGCCGTGCACCGGGCCAAAAACCCAAGAGACCCCCCTTGCAAAACCAGGTGGTTTTGAGATAGGCAATGTTGATGTCGCATCACTACGTTTTGGGCCCTTGCCTGTCGCGGGTACTTGGGCCTCCCACACAAGTGAGGCACCATTTTTACCGGAAGACCCAGGGGAACACTGGGAGGTGGGAAATTTGAGTGAGCCCGGTAATGCCACAACTTTCCCACACAAAAAAGTGTGACAAAAGTGATTTTTTCAGCTAAAATTGAGGTTTGCAGGGGATTCTGGGTAAGGAAACGTTGGGGGATCCACGCAAGCCATACCTCCCTGGAAGCCCCCGGGTGTCTAGTTTTCAGAAATGTATGGGTTTGGTAGGTTTCCCTAGATGGCCGCCGTGCACCGGGCCAAAAACCCAAGAGACCCCCCTTGCAAAACCAGGTGGTTTTGAGATAGGCAATGTTGATGTCGCATCACTACGTTTTGGGCCCTTGCCTGTTGCGGGTACTTGGGCCTCCCACACAAGTGACGCACCATTTGTACCGGGAGTCCCAGGGGAACGCTGGGAGGTGGGAAATTTGAGTGAGCCCGGTGATGCCACAACTTTCCCACACAAAAAAGTGTGAAAAAAGTGATTTTTTTCAGCTAAAATTGAGGTTTGCAGGGGATTCTGGGTAAGGAAACGTTGGGGGATCCACGCAAGCCATACCTCCCTGGAAGCCCCCGGGTGTCTAGTTTTCAGAAATGTATGGGTTTGGTAGGTTTCCCTAGATGGCTGCCGTGCACCGGGCCAAAAACCCAAGAGACCCCCCTTGCAAAACCAGGTGGTTTTGAGATAGGCAATGTTGATGTCGCATCACTACGTTTTGGGCCCTTGCCTGTCGCGGGTACTTGGGCCTCCCACACAAGTGAGGCACCATTTTTACCGGGAGACCCAGGGGAACGCTGGGAGGTGGGAAATTTGAGTGAGCCCGGTGATGCCAAAACTTTCCCACACAAAAAAGTGTGAAAAAAGTGATTTTTTCAGCTAAAATTGAGGTTTGCAGGGGATTCTGGGTAAGGAAACGTTGGGGGATCCACGCAAGCCATACATCCCTGGAAGCCTCCGGGTGTCTAGTTTTCAGAAATGGATGGGTTTGGTAGGTTTCCCTAGATGGCCGCCGTGCACCGGGCCAAAAACCCAAGAGACCCCCCTTGCAAAACCAGGTGGTTTTGAGATAGGCAATGTTGATGTCGCATCACTACGTTTTGGGCCCTTGCCTGTCGCGGGTACTTGGGCCTCCCACACAAGTGAGGCACCATTTTTACCGGAAGACCCAGGGGAACACTGGGAGGTGGGAAATTTGAGTGAGCCCGGTGATGCCACAACTTTCCCACACAAAAAAGTGTGAAAAAAGTGTTTTTTTCAGCTAAAATTGAGGTTTGCAGGGGATTCTGGGTAAGGAAACGTTGGGGGATCCACGCAAGCCATACCTCCCTGGAAGCCCCCGGGTGTCTAGTTTTCAGAAATGTATGGGTTTGGTAGGTTTCCCTAGATGGCCGCCGTGCACCGGGCCAAAAACCCAAGAGACCCCCCTTGCAAAACCAGGTGGTTTTGAGATAGGCAATGTTGATGTCGCATCACTACGTTTTGGGCCCTTGCCTGTTGAGGGTACTTGGGCCTCCCACACAAGTGAGGCACCATTTTTACCAGGAGACCCAGGGGAACGCTGGGAGGTGTGAAATTTGAGTGAGCCCGGTGATGCCACAACTTTCCCACACAAAAAAGTGTGAAAAAAGTGAATTTTTCAGCTAAAATTGAGATTTGCAGGGGATTCTGGGTAAGGAAACGTTGGGGGATCCACGCAAGCCATACCTCCCTGGAAGCCCCCGGGTGTCTAGTTTTCAGAAATGTATGGGTTTGGTAGGCTTCCCTAGATGGCTGCCGTGCACCGGGCCAAAAACCCAAGTGACCCCCCTTGCAAAATCAGGTGGTTTTGAGATAGGCAATTTTGATGTCACCTCACTATGTTTTGCGCCGTTTCCTGTCGCGGGCACTAGGCCAACACACACAAGTAAGGTACCGTTTTTCTCGTAAGACTTTGGGGAACGGGGGGTGGGTGGAAATTTGTGGACCCACGCAGATTCCGGAACTTTCCACGACAGAAATGTGGGGAAAATGTGTTTTTTTTGACAATTTTTTAGGTTTGCAAGGGATTCTGGGTAACAGACCCTGGTGGGAGGCAGCCAAGTCACCCCATCCTGGATTCCCCTGGGTGTCTAGTTTTCAAAAATGTATAGGTTTGCTAGGTTTCCCACTGTGCCCACAGAGCTAGGGTTCAAAAACTACAGCTAGTCTTTTTGCCAAAAAAGGGTCATTTTTCACTGCGAAATTGAGGTGTGACCACGTTGCGTTTTGCGCAGTTTCCTGTCGCGGGCACTAGGCCGACCCACACAAGTGAGGTACCGTTTTTCTCATAAGACTTTGAGGAACGCGGGGTGGGTGGAAATTTGTGGATCCACGCAGATTCCGGAACTTTCCACGACAGAAATGTGGGGAAAATGTGTTTTGTTTGACAATTTTTTAGGTTTGCAAGGAATTCTGGGTAAAAGACCCTGGTGGGAGGCAGTCAAGTCACCCCATCCTGGATTCCCCTGGGTGTCTAGTTTTCAAAAATGTATAGGTTTGCTAGGTTTCCCAAGGTGCCCGCAGAGCTAGGGTTCAAAAACTACAGCTAGTCATTTTTCCAAAAAAGGGTCATTTTTCACTGCGAAATTGAGGTGTGACCAGGTTGCGTTTTGCGCCGTTTCCTGTCGCGGGCACTAAGCCGACCCACACAAGTGAGGTACCGTTTTTCTCGTAAGACTTTGGGGAACGCGGGGTGGGTGGAAATTTGTGGATCCACGCAGATTCCGGAACTTTCCACGACAGAAATGTGCGGAAAATGTGTTTTTTTTGACAATTTTTTAGGTTTGCAAGGGATTCTGGGTAACAGACCCTGGTGGGAGGCAGTCAAGTCACCCCATCCTGGATTCCCCTGGGTGTCTAGTTTTCAAAAATGTATAGGTTTGCTAGGTTTCCCAAGGTGCCCGCAGAGCTAGGGTTCAAAAACTACAGCTAGTCTCTTTGCCAAAAAAGAGTCATTTTTCACTGCGAAATTGAGGTGTGACCAGGTTGTGTTTTGCGCCGTTTCCTGTCGCGGGCACTAGGCCGACCCACACAAGTGAGGTACCGTTTTTCTCGTAAGACTTTGGGGAACGCGGGGTGGGTGGAAATTTGTGGATCCACGCAGATTCCGGAACTTTCCACGACAGAAATGTGGGGAAAATGTGTTTTTTTTGACAATTTTTTAGGTTTGCAAGGGATTCTGGGTAACAGACCCTGGTGGGAGGCAGTCAAGTCACCCCATCCTGGATACCCCTGGGTGTCTAGTTTTCAAAAATGTATAGGTTTGCTAGGTTTCCCAAGGTGCCCGCAGAGCTAGGGTTCAAAAACTAGAGCTAGGCACTTTGCAAAAAAAGGGTAATTTTGCATTGTGAAAATGTGGTGTGACCACGTTGCGTTTTGCGCCGTTTCCTGTCGTGGGCACTATGCCTACCCACACAAGTGAGGTACCATTTTTATCGGGAGACTTAGGGTAATTCAGATTTGTAAATGAACTGTTATTATCTATTGACTTTCCATGCATTTCTGCTTTCCAAATGAAAGATATTGTGTAAAAAAGAAGTCATTCTAAAAAATGACTGATAATTCTCATGCTAGTATGAGTATTCCCAATTTCAGAAATGTGCAAATATCTACTGTTTCTAAACTCTATATTTTGTTCCCATTTCAGAAATACATAGGTGTCTTTCATACCGATTTTTCCATGTACACTTTTTTACAGAATAATTACTATATACCCGGTACATAATAAAAAACCATTGCAAGTTACTACTCAGTTTTTGGCTCTGGGTTCGTCGGGTTCTTGGTGAACCTACAAGTCCTATATATCCCCACAACCAGTAATGTCCAGCGGATGCAACGGTATATTGCTTTCAAAGAGCTGTCATAATTAGAAGAAGTTACAGGTGAAAACGTTGACACAAAAGGCTGTTTTTTTCAACTAAATTTCAATTTATCCTACATTTAACTGTTTGTTTCTATAACAAAACCTTGATGGATCTACACAAATGTCCCCTTGCTGAATTCAGAATGTTGTCTTCTTTTCGAAAATGTATAGCTTTCCAGGATCCATTATTGCTTTTGTACCCATTTCTGCCATTAACTGGAAAGCACAAAAAATAGCAAAAATAGGCTATGTCCCAGAAAAATGCCAAAACTGTGTAAAAAATTTTGGGTTTCTGACAAAAGTCAGGTATCCCCGAAAAGCTGGGAAAATGGTGATTTCAACCCCACAAACCCTTTTTTGATAACATTTGCAGGGAAAAACCCAGATGCTTTTATTTGCAGCCCGTTTTTCCAATTTTTCCCAAAAAAAACAAAATTTTGCTGTATTTTGGCTCTTTTCTGTGACCCCTCCAGGGGAATCCACAAACCCTGAGTACCTTTAGAATCCCCATGATGTTGGAAGAAAAGGACGCAAATTTGGCGTGGCTACCTAATGCGGTCAAAAAGTTACAGGGGCCTAAGCGCGCACTACCCCAAATAGCCAAAAAAAGGCCTGGCACAGGAGGGGGAAAAGGCCTGGCAGCGAAGGGGTTAAGTGGTATTGGTTTTGTGTGATAACTTTTAATGCATTTCTTTTGAATTTATATAATAATTTTTGACAGAGGCTTTTATTTGTGGGTCACGCAACTGCTTCAATGGTAGCAATAGTAATGGGGTTCAGGCCGATATACGGCATTATGTTAGCAAATCTTGCTTGTAAACGGGGCAACCGATACACGGTTAAATGCTCTCCTTTTATATTTAATATGAAGTAATACATCCTTCTATTGCTTTGAGGTCCACTATGCAGTGATGGCAGCCGATACACGGCTTTATTATGGTCAACTTTGAGAGACTTTGTGAGCCGATATACGGCATAATATCTAACAATTTAAGGCTCATATTTATGAGTTTTAACAATTGAATTTCAAATTGATGGCGGACATTGCGAGCCGATATACGGCGAAATGTTTAGTAATTTGAAACTTGTATCTATACATCTTGGTAACTGCTTTTCAATATGGCGGCTGATTTTCTAAGGTGATTGTCCTATTTTGTTGTCCATGTAGGGTAATACCATGTGACTCACGTAATGCCTCTTTAAATATGCTGCTTTTTGGCGCGAACTCTGCTAAACATTCGACTAAGGCATAGCCGAAACGTGTCATGTTTTTTTATGCTCGCCATGCAATAAATGACTTAATAACTGCAGGAGTGTCCCGCTGAGTGCTTTTCCGAGTTCCTGAAAGTGACTGGGAGTGAGCGCGCATTTATGAACGCGATTGCACCTTCGCGTTTCAAAGCACCCGTCTATTGAGTGCGCTGGATGCTGGATTGGAGGTGCAGATGGAGCAATGATATATATACATATATATATATATATATATATATATATATATATATATATATATATATATATATATATATATATATATATATATATATATATATATATATATATATATATATATATATATATATATATATATATATATATATATATATATATATATATATATATATATATATATATATATATATATATATATATATATTACCTACTGGCGGTCACCAGTAGCTAGTTTTAGTTAGGAACTAGTTTCCATAGGAAAAGCATTTTTTGATTTGCCAAACACTTTGGCGTAGTTTGTCGAATCTTCACGAAATTGCCCACTCACTTCAGTTGCTGTGTTGAAGTTTCGGGGTGATTCGTGCGATCTGATTGGCTGCCATCACTTCAAACCAGGAAGTGTTGGCAGCCATCTTATGACTCGGTTGAACAGCCACAAGACAAAAAGGTCTGAAAATGTTAAAAATTAAGAAAAGGGAGCAGGGTAGAAACACCCTGGGCCTGCTCAGGGGGGCCCAAAAAAGCATTTAAAAAAAGAAAATTTTCGGTATTCGAGTTGGGGCCGCGCTTCATTTTCTTTAAGCCCCCGGGTGGACCAGGTCCTGGGGGCAATGTTTGGAACAGGTGCGGGGGCCCCCGCAACCCCGGGGACCCCCACTTCCCAGGGGCTATGTTCTTTAAATGCGGGGAGGGGGAACACATGGGCCCCTTGCAGCCCCTGGGACTGCCAACTCCCCGGGGCTTTATTTTTTCAATAAAGGCATGGGGGGCTTCTGCCCCCCACACAGCCCCGCTGCCCCCTCCCTGGGGCTAATTTTGTTAAATGTGGGAGGCCATGCAGCCACGCGCAGCCCCTGGGACTGCCAACTCGCCGGTGCTCTATTAAAAAATAAAGTGTGAGCCCCCCGCACAGCCTCGGGGGCCACCACCTCCTCAGCCTAGGGGGGCGAATCCCCTCCCTCCCCCCGTTTTTATTACTATTTTTAATTCTTGAATGGTTCAGGCCCGTGGGGATGGGGTCTCCTGGGTCCAAAAGAGTAAAGGAAAAGGGGGCCACACAGCCCCTCTTCCTGAAATGAAAAAACAAAAAAAATGAAGCTGACAACTCATTGAGACCCCACCCCCTTTCTTCACTACTCTGCAAACGCGCCTCCTGGCGTGTTCTTCGTTGGAGGATGAAATGCACTTCGTTGCTGAGGGTCCTTAGGGGTCAACTAGCCCACCTGTTACCTCCAGTAAGCCCCACATAGCTGGATTGCTGAGAGGTGTTTAGAGGCCATGCCCCTTTCTCCACCACTTTGCAAACGTGCCTCTTGGCACACTGCTGGTGGAGTGATGAAGTCCTCTTGCCTCTTGAGTGCCGCTGGGGGCCAAGAAGCCCTTCTGGTGCCCCCTATAAGTCCCACGCAGCAGAATTCCTGAGCGCTGGTTGGCAGCCAAGCCCCCTTTCTCCACTACTCTACAAACGCGACTGCTAGTTAAAAAACCATAGCAATGCACTGAAAAAAACACAGGTTTCAGGAATGTTATATTAAAATTTGCATTTGAAAAACCTTAGAAATTCACTGAAAAAAACACAGGTTTCAGAGACGTTATAGTTAGAAATTAGCATGTAAAAAACCTTTAAAAATTCACTGAAAAAAACACAGGTTTCAGGAACGTTATGGTTAGGTATTAACATTTAAAAATCTTAGAAATTCACGGAAAAACCAAAGGTTACAGAGACATTATAGTTAGGCTGATATTTCACTTGTACAAAACCAGAGAAATTCAGCCGTTATGGTTAGCTGAACTAACTATAACTCGCACCCCCGCAATGCATTGCAGATGACGTCTCATATTACATCACTTATGACATGGTCAGTGACATCACTGATGACATCACTGATGACATCTCAAATGACATAACTTGGAAGTAGGTCGCATCCCACGCAGCCTGAGTATTTGAATAGCATCGAGTTTCGAAAACCCGAACCCACAAATGCTCAAAGAATGGGTCAAGAGTAACATGGAAGCATCTACCATACGTGTGCGAATGCTGGTAAATTATGCAGAACATGGGGGCATTGCCAAGGTGGCCATCATAGCGGTTACCTGAAACTAAGCTCCGTCCTGAACCTATAAAATCCTATCTTAATCCGAACAACTGGCTGCCACAACTCACCCATGCAAAGCAGTGCTGGCTTGGGCTCCCTGCAACTGGAACACTGACTTGCTGTGCCCTGGCAAGGCATGGACGAGCGCCGTTCCTGGGTCACTGAGTGGGACCCTGGTGGGCGCCGTCGCCAGAGTCGAGAGGCGTTCCAGAGGACCTATGCGGTTGCTTTCTGTAGAGCTCCTGCAGCACAGGTCGGTGCAGCACCCCCTGGGATGGCCCCCACGGTCCTGTAGCCCTGCTGCAGTCTGTATTGCTGCGCTCCTGTCAGCCCAACCATGGTGAGTAGCTGGTGCCCGTGAGGCCGAGGGGACTGCGCTTCACTCGGGGCGGGGCACTGAGGTGTCAGCCCGACCCAAGGCCTTGCTGTTTTGGTGACAATCCTGGGGGTCTGAAGGCCCCGACTGGGAGGCTTGTGAGCAGTGCCGGAGGAGTCCATTGGCGTACTGGTGGCCCCGCATTGTCATCACTTTGGGTACTCTCGCTGCACAGGTCAGTGCAGTGCTCCCTGAGTGGGCCCCCCTCCTTCAGCAGTCCTGAGGCTCCACGGCTGCCTGTGGCAACCTGCCCTTGTCGGGTGTGGTGGAAGACCAGCGCCTGGAGGACTGGAGGGACTGTGCTGTACTCGGGCGAGGCCCTGGGGTGCTGGCCTGACTTGTGGCCTACCTGTCCCGGGACACTCCTCAAGGTTCGCTGAAGGCTTCGGCAGTCTGGGCCTGATTGCAGTGCCCGCCCCCATCAGGTGACCTCGCCTGGTGACCCTGGGGCCTATGGTGGCAGCGTTGCCCTTAGGAGGACGACCGGCGATCTATTGGAGCAGCACGGGGCCTGCATGACATCTGCAGGGTTCGCGGGCCGGTTGGTTGCACAGATCGGTGCAGGACCCCCTGGAGGCTAGAACCATGCCTACCTGAATGTGCTGAGTGGCGGAGACGACCTCTCCCTGGCCCTTCGTCTTGCCCCGTCCATGGCCTGTCCTCGGGGCGCCATCACTGCCGGTGGCACATTGAGGGTGGTGTTGGACCGTGAGGCAGGGTACCAGAGCTGTTTGTTGGACCAGGTCCCCATCTTTGCAAAAAACAAGTGGGTGGAGAAGGCAGAAGTGTCTCTTTTACCCTCTGCCTGGTCCTTAATGTCCGCTGAGCCTTAGTGCACAGACCGATAGCCAAAGGGGGCTTTGCATCAGTTCGGTTGGTGGGACTCCGGGTGCCTGGAACTTGGAGCAGGGCCCCTTTTACCCCTACCAAACAAGGCCCCCCCGGCTTCCATCGCCCCCCCTCCACTCCCTCAGAGGGTCCCGGCTCCCACAACGAGGTGTCGTAACACCCTGTTACCCAGGCGCTGGGGGGCACCAGATAGCTCCTGGGTCGACCTCACACCTGGGCCCCGCCTTCGGCCTGGACCTGCCGAAGGGGGACTGCGCTCACCGGACTCCAGCACCGGGGAGTTTGTGACCGTACACCAGCGTTGCCTTTACTGTGATCCCACCATGGAGAAGGATAAAGCCTCAGATGCCATGTGAACACAAATGCAAATAGACCACTACACTACTCGATACGGCGGTGCCCCTCTCGGCCCTCCAGGACCGCCGGACGGCGACAAGTCCGCTGCCCCACCCAACAACCTTGAGGTCATTTTGCAGGCGATTCCAACCTCTCAAGCGGTGGTGGAGGCCAGGGTCAATGAAGTGAAGATGGATGCGGTGCTGCTCCGTCAGGAACTCCGAAATGCTATTGCCAGGATTACGGAAGCGGAATCAAGGATTTCCACAGTTGAAGATGATATCTCCACCCTTAAGACTCAGATCTCCACACTCCTCACCCGCACGTTGGAACTCCTGCGGGTTTCCACTTGGGTGTTAGCTAACCCCGGGCGTAGCACTACGCTTCGCCCACGTAGTGTACGTAGCGCTGCCTGCTTCGCACTTTCCGAAGTAGGCGAAGCAGGGCAGCGCTACGCACACGCCGAGGGCGAAGCGTAGCTGCTTGCCACCCGCCACCCACCTCCCGCCTGCCCTCCTTTTAATAATATAAGCATTGAAAAATAAATTAAAGTAAGTCGACTTACCCGTAAGCGCGGCGTTTCCGGGGCTCCCTCTTTCTGTTTCTAATTTCTTCTGGCAAATGCGCATGCGCGGACACCCGCGCATGCGCATTTGCCAGAAGAAATTAGAAACAGAAAGAGGGAGCCCCGGAGACGCCGCGCTTACGGGTAAGTCGACTTACTTTAATTTATTTTTCATTGCTTATATTATTTAAAAGAAGGGCGGGCGGGAGGTGGGTGGCACGTAGTGGGGCTACGCGAAGCGCGTAGTGTGCGTAGATTTGGGCACACTACGTGCTGCTTCACGTAGCCCCACTACGCCCACCCTTAGTGTTAGCCCCAAAAGCCAGCCGTCAAAGGTGAAGCCACTTTTAAAGGGCAGATGTGTAGCACCGGGGGGAGGGCTGCCTCATTGTTGAGGTACACAGCTTGGCACGGGAAGCAGAGAGGGGAAACCAGTTGCCAGCATGTAGCCCTGAAGAAGCCATACCCCAGGGGTGGGCTAGTAAGGTCTTTACACACAGACTCACTGTCTTGGAAGTAGGCAGAATGGTGCATCCTGAGATAGCCAGATGCAACACTCCACAGAAAGGGGTCACCAGGTGGGAGGGAACCTGGTAACACTGTGGGCACTTTCCGAGCTTAAAGAGGGCACCCTGGAACTCAGACCTCAAATCTCGACTGACAGAGAAGAAGGACTGAAGAAGTACTGTCCTGCTGCATTGAAGGACCAGCAAATAAGAGGCTGCACCCATGAGGACTGCATGTGCTGCTGTCTCTAGAGCCCAGACAGGCCAAGAGAACTCCAAGGGTCAGCTGACTGGCCTCCTGTTCACATCACAGGGACACAACAGCTGAAGAAGCTTGCTGGGGCAAGTTGGCACCTTGCCCTAGTGGTCAGCACAAAGTCTTCAAGCCACCACCACCGGCACTGTGCAGCACCGAAGACCAAGACCTTACTCACAGAGTTGAAACTGAGTTCGCTGAACCTGGGAGTGTTGTCAGAGAGTTGCTGGGATCCTCAGAAGGAAAGTTATTGACCTGGAAAGGACTGGCTTGGGACCATGACAACGAGCGACTGGTAGTCCAGTGGCGACTGGACTTTGGCTAGACCGGAGAGGACTTCGTGGGATGTCGACCCTGCAACTAGGACACCCTCACAATCTTCGTGGACCGAAGACTCTCAGCAGGAAGACTCCCATTGACCACATAGCATCCACAGTATCCTTAGAGCAGAGGTCTTCAAACTGTGGGGCGTACCCCCCTGGGGGTGCGTGAATGGGTTCCCAGGGGGATGCAAATGCCTCTGCAAGTATGTGTAAATGAAGATGGCCTGGAAGTGCGGCAATGTTTATTTGCTACATTTCCAGGCTTTCTTCATTCACTCCAAAGCCCTTGGAGTGAGATCACAGTGCAGTGGGGCCGGAGGTCAGTGAGTGTGCTGCTGTGGGTTTTCACAGGTCATTAAAGACCAGTTGCATATTTGATTTGATTTTTTTCTGGTTCCAGTACCCTCTGGGCCCCCACTCTGCATATTCCTTACATTCGATTTTAAATTTACTAGTGTGAGAATGCATTTCATGAAAAGGAATATAAAGTAGGCTTGCCAAAAGAAAAATGCAAGCCATGTGTTGTTTAAATAGCCTGCAAAGACCTCGTCTTGACAATAACTAGGATTATAAATAAAAAAAGCATGTATTCATTTTTAATCTGACTTTTCTGTCCTTTAATTATCAGTCATGAATCATTCAGGCAGCCCTAGAACACAATTAAAAGCGCCTCCTATTTATATTTGCTGTTCGAAGTACGCATAGATAAGTGCTGAAAATACTGCTTTAGGTTACTATTTATTTTTGTACCGTCTGCGACATCAAAATAATGAGCTGGCAACCCTAATCATAAGACTGGACGTTTGTTGCAGGATCAGCACATTATTTATTTCCTCCACCCTCGATCCCTGATTAATGCCATAATAGCAATAATTTAACTTATATCTGAAACCCTACGCCGCCGTCAGTAACATGCTGAGTTACTTTAAGTGTCTGGGAATACACCCTCCATTAAAACAATTGACTCCTCATTCTTGCCCTTCACTTTCACGCTTACCCTGCACTCTCAGCGTACGGTTATGGATATCCCGCATTTGCCACTTAATCCATCACCTGCTGCATAATTTGCAGATTTAAACAAAAACGTATTTCTAGCTCAAATGGTTCAAAAGTTACTAAAAATGCAGCAACACGTTACCTCGCAGGGGAAGGCCCTTTTTAAAGGTTGACTGGTAACCTTTCTGTTGCTTATTGCTATATGTGGGTGTTAATGTGGTACTTATGAGGGGCAATAAATCCAGGACAGTGTTAACAAGTGTAAAAATCGCAAAATAATGCAGTAATGCAGCATTATGCGGCTTAATTTGCGTTTGCTTGCTGCAGAATTTAGTCAACCCTGCTGCATAATTTGGCCTTCTCCTGCCACATAATTCCAGTGGCCCTGGTTATAGTGCTATGAGGTCCCAGACTGTGGCAGAAAGCACTGTGAATATGTAAGTCATTATTTTTAAACAATATTTACATACTCTAAGCTAGTCTGTTGCAAAATGATGCAGTGATTAAGATACAACAAGTTCTTCCAAAATATACTTTTTAGTAATAAGTAATCAAACTGTATCTAACGCAGACATTTTTGTAAGTGTCTCCACTATTCCAGATCTCAGCTGATAACACCCTTACATTACATCTCAAAAAGAATACATCTTTGCCACCATGAAGCTTTAAGCAGAGCCACGGGAATTATTCAGGAGATGAGGACCACATTATGTGGCAGGTTTGACTAAATTATGCAGCAACAAAAGGTAAATTATGCAGCACAATGCGCCACATTTTGTGGTTAGTATTACTTCATTATTTTGTCATTTTAACTCAAGGTTACGCTGTCAGAGGAAATATTTCACCTCATTGGTACCAGTTTAACACCCAAATACAGCAGTAAGCAACTACAAGATTACCAGTCAATCTTTGCAAAGGGGCTTCCACTGCTCCGGAACACTTTGTCACGCTTTAAGTAACTTTTGTTCCGTTTGAGCTAGAATCAAGTTTTTGTGGTTGAAATCTGCAGATTATGTAGCTAATGCAGTAAACTGATGATTATGTGGAAAAAGCTGCTGCTGCAAAAATTCATAATTCCAGTGGCCTGGCTTTAAGTGACTCAATCAATTAATGGCTTCTAAGAAGGCTGATTTCTTTTTTAACATTCTGCACTACCACCACACCCTTCACTTTCAGGCAGAGGCACTTCAAAGTTAGTATTAACCATTTAGAGGCAGTTCTTTTGTGAAATTTGAGTCCATGGGGTAGCAGGTAGAAGGCCTGCAGGGTTGCATTCAGATGCAGAGCCCTTATCCTCTCGATCCCAGGGGCTCTCAGTAATGATCTAGGACACAGAGGAAAGCTATAAAAAAAATATTCTTGAAATCATCTCGTAAACCCCGCTCTCTGCACACAGACATGTCCCTCCCGCTCCCCCAATCCTTGCCACAAAGTTTTGGAGGGGGGCCCAACCTCAAAACATTTTGCTTGGGGGGGCTCAGAGTAAAAACGTTTAAAGACCTCTGCCTTAGAGTATGTTCAGCATCCTTCATCCCTTGCATCAAGATCACTTCATAGGAATCTATTGGAACGTGGATAAAGTGCCTGGAGCTGTTGAAGGACTGCTCCTCCAGTGAAAGTAACTGTTCTTGAGGAGCTTGCTGGATCCCCTGACTAGCTCCCTGCCCAAGTTGGTTACCCTAAGTACTTCCAACTGGCCGCACTGACACTTACCTAAGTTTTCCTTGAAAACCTTTTGAAGTGCCCAATTCACTGACTTTGCCAATGCTTGTTCGCGGTTGAGTGAAAACGCATTGATGTATTATTGCTTGTAAAATCTATATGTTCGGAACACTCCGGTGCAGCTTTTTTGTTCTAGTGTCTAATTCCTCACAAAAACACAATCTATTTTTAGAAACGGGTGTCAGATTTCTTGAGTGGAATGTTGATTTTTTCAATTGTCTTGGTGCTGTTTAAATGCTTTACACTTGATTCCTCTGTGTACGCCTTGCTGCTCAGTGCCACATCTACCCAGGATTGAGCTGAGGGTTTGACAGACAAAAGGAGCTGGTAAGTGTATTACACGGTGAGGTTGCACTATCACACCATGCAATAAACCCATTTCCTCACACTGATCTTGACGCCAACAGCTTGCCTGTGATGCTGCAAGGGAACATTAAAGAGGTTTGGGGGCTTTAGCTCCCAGAAGGCAGTGGAGAGTGGCGGACTGGGCAGATCACTGGCCATTGGTCCCACGAACCTTGTGGGAGCTGCATCAGCAGCCACAAAGGGACTGGGGAGTCTGCTGGCCGTAGTGGCTGAGTGAAAAAGTACATGACTGGTAGCCCCTATCATTGTCAAGGAAGGAGCAAAAGGAAGTGTGGCTGGCGTGGGGGTCCTTAAAGTCTTCTGGCCATAGTGGCTGAGTGGAAAAGGACATGGCTGGTAGCCCCTATCATTGCCACGGAAGGAACAAAAGGAAGAGTGCAGCTAGCATGGGGCTCATTAAAGCACACAAGCGCTGAATCATCCTTGTCACCAATTAGGCGAGTGCTACGGAACGGCATGTCCATAAGAGATGCCAGGACATAATCTGAGAAGCCAGTCGATTTCAGCCAGGGGTGGCAATGGAACACCACCAATGTAGCAATGGCTCTGCCTAGTGAGTCTATTGTGTCCAGTCCGCATCGAATCATGAACTTTGCTGCTTCCCTGCCTTCGGTAATAGCCTGTGTGAGGATGGGTCAGATCTCATCTGAGATCACAGGCAGCGTTTGTGCAACTGCATCCCATACTGTGTGGCTATATTGGTCCAAGAGGCACACAGTGTTCACCAACCGCAGTGCAAGGCTGGTGGAAGAAATAATCATCTTCCTGAAAGTATCCAGCCTCTTGGATCCCTAGCCAGTGGAGTGGATGGGAACACAGCATAATTCACTTTGGTGGGGGGACGCCTGCACCATCAGGCACTTAGGATTGGGATGCTTGGTGAGGAAAGCTGGATCCCAAGGAGCAGGACAGGAGTGTCCGTGCCCCTATCAGGACATCAGAGAGGACTTTGTTGAAGGGCAGGAGGGGTTCTGTGTGGGACATCCCCAGTTGAAGCACCTCCATCAAGATATTGATTTTGACTTCTACTGAGGGTAGCGAGAGGTCGAGGACTTCAGCCGTTTTCCACACCACCATAGCAAATGAGGTTCTTTCCTTTATAGTCATGTGTGTAGAAGAGAGTATGCAGTTCCTCAAAAGAAGGGCGGGGGGGGGGGAAGTGCTAAAGGAAAGAAGAGACCGTGCAACAGAGGAATACCTCTATTCGGAACTAGGGTCCTCACACACCCAGCAAGCTAGGTGTCATGCTTCATCATATGGACCTGCTCCTCGTCGGGCCGGCGCTGCAATGCCCGACGGGCACCCTAAAAGGGGCTCTTTGGCGGAGATCTTCAGTTCCTGGCCGTATGATGCAGTGTGTGTGAGAGGGACCTAGTGGTGTAGATGTGAGTGCAGGTAAGTGAATTAAAACAAGTTAGAGAGTCCAAAAATAGTTTTATTGGGGATGGCTCTCTACCTGAATAAAAATGTGTGGGAACAGAACGGCAGCTAACTGATGTTAAGATTCAGTTTGGCTATGCTCATCTGCGCTGGTCGACATGTTTCTTGCCTATTGGTCCTAGTGATCCGTGGCAATTCCTCAGGACCTAAAAGCTGTCAATAATCTACACTGGGTGGTAAGTACAACTGTTACCTACTACCTGATGTAAGGGAACGGTCTCGCCATCTGCCTAGGGAAACCTAAAAAGAGAGAGGATCATAAGCAAGGCATCCCAAGCAAAGGCAATGTAAAAAGTGGATATATTACACAAGTCTAATTCACAAAGTGATATAAACCCCCTATTGGCTATAAGGTCTAACATGACGTCTATATATACCAAGTGTCAGTGACTCCATACAGTAAGTGGTGATAGACCTACAACTAGTGAAATTAAAAACCAATAAAGATTAAAAAACAGAAGACTGTAATTCACACGTTATCCCAAATGATACTAGGATAGAGTGACTAAGGTGTTCTAGAGGCTCAAGGTGAAACTCAAGGGACACTCACCTAATATGGTTTAGTACCATACTCCTATCCGTGGCCGTGGCGCCACCTGGACACCAAGACTCAGGTGTCCTATTAAAGATAAAATGATACATGGGGTGACAACAACTGGTCCGGCAAGTAATAAGGGCAAATGTACACATAAACTCTAATGCCCCTTTGTGGTCCAGTAGCATGAGCTGCTGTGATGCAATTCCCAGCCCGCTGGGGGTAATCAGATGGTAGGAGTGCACCACTGAGCAAACTAAGAAACAAATAAAGAGGAAATCACAATGATTGTTAATGCCAATGTCGGTCAGGGTATCTGCCAGTAGAAACCGCGTGGTCCAGTAGCTCATGCTACTGGACCACAAAGGGGCATTAGAGTTTATGTGTACATTTGCCCTTATTACTTGCCGGACCAGTTGTTGTCACCCCATGTATCATTTTATCTTTAATAGGACACCTGAGTCTTGGTGTCCAGGTGGCGCCACGGCCACGGATAGGAGTATGGTACTAAACCATATTAGGTGAGTGTCCCTTGAGTTTCACCTTGAGCCTCTAGAACACCTTAGTCACTCTATCCTAGTATCATTTGGGATAACGTGTGAATTACAGTCTTCTGTTTTTTAATCTTTATTGGTTTTTAATTTCACTAGTTGTAGGTCTATCACCACTTACTGTATGGAGTCACTGACACTTGGTATATATAGACGTCATGTTAGACCTTATAGCCAATAGGGGGTTTATATCACTTTGTGAATTAGACTTGTGTAATATATCCACTTTTTACATTGCCTTTGCTTGGGATGCCTTGCTTATGATCCTCTCTCTTTTTAGGTTTCCCTAGGCAGATGGCGAGACCGTTCCCTTACATCAGGTAGTAGGTAACAGTTGTACTTACCACCCAGTGTAGATTATTGACAGCTTTTAGGTCCTGAGGAATTGCCACGGATCACTAGGACCAATAGGCAAGAAACATGTCGACCAGCGCAGATGAGCATAGCCAAACTGAATCTTAACATCAGTTAGCTGCCGTTCTGTTCCCACACATTTTTATTCAGGTAGAGAGCCATCCCCAATAAAACTATTTTTGGACTCTCTAACTTGTTTTAATTCACTTACCTGCACTCACATCTACACCACTAGGTCCCTCTCACACACACTGCATCATACGGCCAGGAACTGAAGATCTCCGCCAAAGAGCCCCTTTTAGGGTGCCCGTCGGGCATTGCAGCGCCGGCCCGACGAGGAGCAGGTCCATATGATGAAGCATGACACCTAGCTTGCTGGGTGTGTGAGGACCCTAGTTCCGAATAGAGGTATTCCTCTGTTGCACGGTCTCTTCTTTCCTTTAGCACTTCCCCCCCCCCCGCCCTTCTTTTGAGGAACTGCATACTCTCTTCTACACACATGACTATGCTGGGCATGTATGCTGGACCTCCTTGAATAAAAGCCCTTCAGTCCCTCCTTTGTTTACATAGTTCTTTCCTTTATAGCCACACTAGGAGAGAAAAGCCCAGGGTCCAGCAAGGTGTCCAGACCACTGGTATCAGCCAGGTCCTCATACCAGTTATCTTCGGCCAAAGGTTCTTCAAGGGAATCAGGTAACCACAGAGATCCTCAGATCCACTTCAGTCACACTCCTCACAGGACCCATTAAAGAAAGGAGGCACCGCCTCAGACTCAAATGGTCTGGTTCTGGTCGGTGCGGTTGTTGACATCGAGCAACACCGATCTGGCACTGTATCGATTTTGGGAATGGCAAAGAGTTGCCGCCACTAAAGGGCATTGGCGGCACAGAGAAACGCACAACAGGACTGAACCCCAGCGAAGGTTGTGGTTTTGCGTCCGAAGTTGTTCAGATCCAGGAACGCATCCAGAGGGCTAGACTAGCATTAAGGGCGAGCCTGCGGCGGAAGCCCAGCATGGGCTCCTCCAGAACCCATGGGGCCTGTAGGCGCTCCAGTGGGGTCCAGTCACCCAATAATGACTTGCATGGCCTCATAACATTCTCCAAATTGGGCGGGGTTGCTCTGAGAAATTCAGGGAGGTGCAGAGCGGACCCAGGCTCCACGGGTGGAGTGTGGAAGCAGGGCCTAGATTTTAGGTGTCGTTCCCACAACTAGGGTTTTGACTTGTGCGATTCGACCTTTTGGCCTAGTTGTGTTTGGTGGGACTTCCTCAACAATGACTATGACCGCAAAAACAACTGATAGGAATGACTCCGAGTGCATGCCATGGACCTCCCACATGACTCGGACCTAGAGCAGTGTGGACTCGCTTGATGTCGAGCCACCAGAACCTTCATCACCCGCTCCCGAATTGCTTTAGGATTCATGGTGCAGCAGTTGGGACAGCCCTGGAGTCAGTCATGCTCTGGCTCCAGGCACCACAAGCAAACCAGGTGGGGGTCTATCACAGACATTTATCTGTGGCAGGCGCAAAAGGGTTTAAACCCCACAGGCTTTTAGGGAAAATCCTTAAGCATACAGGGAGCACAGATGCTAAAAACAAATTGACAAATCATTGAAGTGGTAAAAAGAAAAAGGACCAGGGTAGCTTTTCTAGATCTGCACTGTTAGCGCGGAAAAAAAGCAACTGATGTCAGCGTGCTGGGGTGGCACCTATATAGGCACAGAACATGACACATCCGGCACAGATGATGCCTATGCAAAGCCATTCGACGTCACCTACTGGCATGCAGGGCTACTTCTTAAGATTTTCCAGATCTACTCTGATACCTGGGAAATATTCTATAGTAAGAAATTTGCGTCTAGAAGGCTCTATCAGATATATGTTGCAAACCTTAAAGGAAACTTATCACAACAGGTGATTTGCATAAGGACAGCTGGTCCAGCAACTGTAAAAAGGCAGAGAGACTTAGTAAATGGACACCTGTTTGAGAAGATGACGTCCACAACCTCAGGCAATAGATCAAACAGTCAACTGCTACTGCTCAATTTCACATCTGAACATATAGATTATGCAGGTTTGGGTGCAGAACCCTGACTTGCTGCTGCAACAAAAACTCCTCCCGAAGAGGTACCTCGATTGAGGACATATGCTCATGCCCAGAAGTTTTGGATACCACACGCTAATGGCCCAATACAGAGCCACTAGGATCACTTTGGCCCAGTCATTCTTTATCTTCAGGAGAGGCAGATGCGGAAAGGCATACAGGAGCCCTGTGCTCCACTCTAGCAAGAATGTTTTTCCTAGACAGTGCTCTAGGAAAATCCAATGCATAGAAGTTTTGACAATGCGCATTAGGAGCCTAGGGTACTCCCTGTCTGAAGATGTCCTGCACCACTGCGGGATGAGTTGACCATTTGTGATCCACCTGGTGTCGCTGGTGAGCACATACGCCTTTGCGTTTAACGATCCTGCCAGTTGGTTCACTCCAGCCAACACCGGAGCAGCAGAGCCTCTTGACACAGGACCCAACTCTAGCTGTTTGTTGCAGTACCATATGACAGTGGTGTTGTCAGTGATTTCTTGGACTGGCTCTTCTTGATGAACAGCAGGAATGCCTTCAACGCTAAGTGGATGGCCTGCAGCTCCAACAGATTTATGTGGAGCCGGGTTTCAGCTGGACACCAGAGTCCTCTGCTCTCCACCTCTCCCAGATTACCTACCCTGTCCTACAGGGATGCATCCATCATCAACATCAGCTCTGGATGGGGAAGGGATTAGGGTCTGATGCTGGTCGGGTTGTTGTCGAGCAGCCATCAATGCAGATGTTATGCAGTCTCCGCCAAAATCTGGATGACATCCAACTGGTTTCCTAGGTGCTGTGACATTGAGACTTCAGATCCCAATGCAACTTCCACATCTGCCATATCGCAAAGTTGACAAACGGTATCCATGAGGCCAGCAGGACAAGAAGCTTCAGAGCTGCTCTTAACGAGATCCAAGACTAAAACTGAAACATTGGGTTCATAGTTTGAATGTCCTGGACTCGCAGAGAGGAAAGGCTTGGAACTGTACAGTGTCCAGAAAAGCTCAGAAGAAAGGAAGCCTCTATTAATAAATCAGGTGTGACTTTGTCTCATTGATGAAGAACCCCATAAACATAAAAAGGTTCACCATTATCTGGAGGTAGTCTACTCTGGCAAGCTTGCCTTCAACAGTCAGTTGTTGAGGAAGGGCAAAGGTGGCATTGTAAAAGTGGCTTTGCCATCCAAAGATGGATGCCAACTAACTCCATCACTTTCATGAACACCTAAGGGGCACTGGTAAGGCCAAAGGGGAGAACAGAAAACTGATAAGGCATAATGAAGATAATCATGTCCGAGAGCTGGTGTTTTTGGTAAGTAACTTTGTCTAACCTGCTGAAGGGTCCCAAGAACCTCACAAATCAATCAAACATCAAGACTACCATTCAGACCATAGTCCTGTCCAGACTAGACCAGGAAAATTCCATAATCTTGGGTGTTAAGAAGGTCTAGCAAGCACCCATCAATTACCACCTACATGCAAAACCCGTTTGTCCCTGACACGCTAGGATTCAGTTCTATTACCCTGATACTCATATTCTTAAATGGCTTTTCCTTTTAAGCCAGATCTCTGATCAAAAGTGCCTGTTCAACATTCTGAGGTCTGTTGGGGTATAGCAAACACTAACTAAAATTACATCTAAAATAATAAAATAAAAAAATACCATTCATACTATTTAACGATTTTGCATAACATACAGGTATTCCTAATGCTGGGTAACATTGTTTAAATATTATTCACACATATTATGCATATAAATATTTAGCCACTAATCCGAACATTTCTTAAAGTTTATTATACCTCTTAGCAACTAATGTTTAACTTTTTTAAAGCTTCTGGGTTACTAATTTAAAAACAATTATGCATAATGTTTATGAAATAATAGCCAATTTATTTTAAATGCTTAAATTATGTATTGTAATCGCATTTATATAGCGCTTATTACCCCTGACGAGGCATTGAACCGCTTTTTCGGCGAGCAGCACGCTACTCCAGAACCAATAAAGGATTAGTGGTGAACTAGTATAGTAAAATATGAAAGTAATTGAGTGGTGGATCTGTTAGTCAGTTATTTGGATTGAGAAGGATAGTGGAGGGATAGGAGAGGGGAAAATGTTTGAATTTATATAGCGCTTGCTACCCCTGATGAGGTGTTGAAGGGCTTTCCCGGCGAGTAGCACACTACTCCGGAACCCATAAAGGATTAGTGGTGAATTAGTATAGTGAAATATGAAAGTAGTTTGATTGGTGGGTATGGTAGCCAGTTATTTGGATTGAGAAGGATAGTGGAGCAATAGAAGAGGGAAAAAGGTTGCAGTTATATAGCGCTTGTTACCCCTGGAGTCCTTAATTTTAATAAACTATGGTTTAGGTTAGCGGTGAGAGTTAACTTTCTAGATGATTCAGGAAATAACCCCAGCTTTTAAAAAATAATACTGAGAACATGTAGCTACCATTCCATCTTTATAATGTCCATAATAACCTTTTAACAGTAGGATTTGTTTTTATTTTTTAGAAATCAGAGATAAATGACCTTTGTAACTCTGATAAGAGAAAATGGCACACATTTTCTTTTTATCAAGTCTGGCAGAAAATGTCTCCGATCTTAATCAATAGTATTTTTCAAATGAAACAGGAACCTTTATGGAAAAAAAATGTAAACCAACCTTTCACATTCTTTGCAGGCAAAGGCCCCAGGAGTCGGTGTAACCTCAGGCCTGGCACCTGGCAAACTCTTCTTCTCCAATTTGCGCTGCTTTAACATCGACTTTTCATTCTCTTCCTGGTGTTGACCATTATTGTCCATGATCTACAGAGAGAATTAGTGTTTTATTTTCAAGAACATTTATTTATTTTTAACTTTATTTATGAATTTTCACATATGAACAATATGAACATAATCATCCACTGTCACAGTTCACACATTGAATAACATGTAGTCAGGGATGTACACATATGTCACATATATTGATATCAAAGAGTCCCAGCTAATTTTCAAGAACATTTATCATAGGATTCATTCACCACTCATTGCAATGAGCACCTGCAAAACTTTCAAAGAGATCTGATTGTATTGATTCTCTTCCTGGTGCTGACCATTGTTGTCCAAGATCTGCAGAGAGAATTGTTTTATTTTCCAGAACATTTATCCTAGGATTCATTCACCACTCATTGCAATGAACACCTGGAAAACTTTTGGTTTTAGTCATGCCTTGATCTTTACTTTTCTTCAAGCATTTCCACTACATCTGCTTGACAAGTCCACAACAGTTTGGACCATGGCTGTGATTGCTTATCATCTCTGAAAGCTAAATAAGTATGTATGCAGGAATGTTAGTAGGAATAACCAAACGTATATTGGATGTATTATCCTTAATTAAATTCATTCCTACAGAAGACATGGAAATTACTTCATAATCAAATTTATCATATCTTGATTTGCTTTGTTATATCTCGTGACAATTGTAGTCTATTGTGCCTATGTTGTTATATTTAATAAATTATACAGACATATATTGTCTATCTGTGTTATCTTTTGAAGGGCCATCTACATCTTCAGGACATAATAAGAGCACAATCAGATGAGCATGGCACATACACCAGCAGCAATCCTACATAATATCCTTTGTTCCTTTGAATTCAAAAACAAATTTTAAAAAGGCTTTCAGTTCAGTAAATGTTGAAGATTTTTTTACAAATCATAAATGCAGTATTTGCAAACTGGGTATGAACAAGACTACCCAGTTTTCAAATCATACCTCTCACACGTACCAGTTTAAGAAGTGTTTGAACTGTAATTGTACTTATGTATTTACTCGCATTATGCCTGGGCAAGTTGATTGTCAAGGACTGGCTGCTGAGAAGGTCTACTGAGTTCCCCTTTTAGATTGCCCATGGAAAGGGTGACTCCTTCCACAGTATATGTGATAGATGCCAATTGTCTCTTTAAGAGGGTCCCTGTTAGGAGGAAAAATCCACGAAGAGGGAAGCACTCCTTGCAATATTGTAGTTCTTGATGGTAGATGAACATTAATACTGAAAAAAATAAAAAGGTACCAACCTCCCTCTTACATTAGGAAAGAGAAAAGAGTCAGGCAAGAATATGAAGCATAGAATGCCAGAATACGGTCCAACTTCTGGAAGCAAACATCGACAAATAAGGCAATTAATGTGATATGATGCATAATTCTCTCATGAATGCCTCCTTAACAGGAACTGACATCACAGGAAGAGACTCCACTTAACCTTGGATTGGGAACCTCGAACAACATCCTATGAACAGACCATCACTTAAGGAATGGCTTGTGATAAGGCTAGTCCTTGTTCCTTCCCAGAACATAATTGTGTTTAAATATTGAAGAGAGAAGCCCATGTTTGACATCCTTTGGTTTGTGCTGAGTCCCATCACCATCCTCTTTATGCTTGACGTTCCAGGAAGTGCACAGAAAACACCCCTATGGTGACCATACCAGATGTGTTCAGGTGGCGTGGACACTCAGCCATGTACGGAAAGCAGCATCTTGGAACACAGTGCACAGCAGAGCGTAGAACACTTATTCCCTTCTTCAACGCACAGAGTCTTCTATGAATTCTTGATACTACCCTCAGCATGGATGTAACGAACAAGTTACTTACCTTCGGTAACGCTTTTTCTGGTGGATACAGTATCTGCCTGTGGATTCCTTACCTTGTGAATATCTCCTGTGCCAGCAACATTCGGAAACTTTTGTAGCAGTCCACGCCGATGAGGTCGAATACGACGTCACAGAGACAGGGCTCCGTTCGCGACTCCGCTGACGTCACCGGATCCATAAGAAGACCTCGTCGGCGTGATGACGTCAGTTCCGCCCTTTTTTCCGTGCCTTCGAGGCACACGAACGGACTGACAGCAATATATACACAGTACATAATATACAAAGCAACACACACAGTGTGGAGAATAAATAGGATGGCAAAAGAAGTAACAAACTGACTTTAACAGTAACAAATACATTTTTAAACACCATCATTAGAATTGTAGGTATACAAGGGTGGACAACGGGGAGGAGGGTGGGTCAGTGAGGAATCCACAGGCAGATACTGTATCCACCAGAAAAAGCGTTACCGAAGGTAAGTAACTTGTTCTTCTGATGGATGCATCTGCCAGTGGATTCCTCACCTTGTGAAAAGATTCCCACAGCAGTCCCACTCCCGGAGGGGTGTCCACCCTTCTATACCAGAAAGTCCTGAAGGACGGAACGAGCAAAGTGTCCGTCCCTCCTCACCTCGGAATCCAAGCAGTAATGCTTCGCGAAAGTGTGGAGGGGGGCCCAAGTTGCCGCCCTACAAATGTCCTCCACAAGAACACCTCTAGACTAGGCAGACGTAGAAGACTTAGCCCTATTAGAATGAACCCTTAAACCCTCTGGAGGTTCCTTACCTGCCAAAGAGTAACATATCTTGATGCACAAGAAAATCCATCTGGAAAGGGTGCGCTTGTGCACCGCTCTGCCTTTCCTGCAGCCAACAAAGCCCACGAAGAGCTGGTCCTCCACTCGAAAGTCTTTAGTCCTATCAAGGTAGAAGCTCACCGCCCTCTTAGGGTCCAAGCGGTGAAGCCGCTCCTCCTCCTTGGAAGGGTGAGGGGGAGGATAGAAGGTAGGAAGGGTAATGGACTGCCCCAGATGGAAAGGAGTTACCACCTTAGGCAGAAAAGCAGCCCTGGTCCTGAGTACCGTTCTTTCAGCATGAATAGTCAGAAACGGAGGCTTAGAACTCAAAGCCTGAAGCTCACTCACCCTCCTAGCTGAGGTGATAGCCACAAGGAAGACCGTTTTGAATGACAGCAGCCTCAAAGGACAACTATGCATAGGTTCGAATGGGGAACCCATTAAGAAAGTTAAAACTAGATTTAAGTCCCACTGGGGCATGATGAAGGGAGTAGGCGGAAACATATTAGTAAGGCCCTTAATAAACCTTAAAACCACCGGAGATTTGAAAAGAGATGGCTGATCAGGCAAACAAAGAAATTACGATAAAGCTGACAAATAACCTTTAACAGTAGCCACAGCACAACCCTCCTTGCCGAGGTGATCGCAATGAGAAAAACCGTCTTGAAAGACAACAGTCTCAAGGGACACTTGTGTAAGGGCTCGAAGGGAGAACCCATCAAGTAAGTTAAGACAAGATTTCAATTCCATTGAGGTACAATAAAAGGAGTAGGGGAATCTTGTTTATAAGGCCCTTCAGAAATCGTAAAACAATAGGTGATTTGAACAATGATGGCTGATTCGGCAAGCAAAGGAAAGCTGCTGATCCGGCAAGCAAAGGAAAGCCGACAGATATCCCTTCACAGTGGCTACAGCAAAACCTTGCTGAGCAAGAGAAAGAGCAAACTGAAGGATGTTGGATAAACGAGCCTTCAAAGGGTCAATAGATTTCTCTCCGCACCAAATAACAAATTTAGACCACCTATAGGAACAGATAGATTTGGTGGAATGACGTCTGGCAGACAAAATTACATCTACCACATCTGGCGGAAGAGAAAAAGAAATCAGGTTGCCCCGTTCAATCTCCAGGCATGAAGGTGTAAGCTCTGGAGGTGGGGGTGTAGAACCTACCCCTCCGACTGCGAGAGGAGGTCTACCCTCAGAGGGAGACGGAGCGGAGGGCACGAGGAGAGGTGGAGAAGATCTGTATATCACACCCTTCTTGGCCAATCCGGGGCGATCAATATGACTTGGGCCCGGTCTTGGCAAATCTTCCTCAGAACCCGAGGAATCAAGGGTATGGGAGGAAATACGTAAAGGAGATGTGAGTCCCATCTCAACTGAAACGCGTCACCCAATGCTCCCTGCATCAGATACTGGAGACTGCAGAATTACGGGCAGTGAGCATTCTCGTGAGTGGCAAACAGGTCCACCAGAGGAGTTCCCCACGTCCAGAAGACGTGACGAACCACCTCCGGATGGAGCCTCCACTCGTGGTCGGCAGAGAACTGCCGACTGAGACTGTCTATCGCCCGCAATTCCAGAAGGTTGATGTGAAGCAACCTTTCTTCCGGAGACCAAAGACCCTTGATCTCCAGATCCCCCAGATGCCCCCCCCTCCCTAAAGTGGATGCATCCGTTATCACTGTGGCCACCGATGGAGGTAGATGAAAAGGCTTTCCTTGAGACAGGTTGCACTCCACACTCCACCAAGACAGATCCGCTGCAGCTTCTCTGGAGATCCTCACAGGCTCCCTGAGATCTCCCTTGTGCTGATACCACTACCTGCGGCACCACTGGAGTGCCCTCATGTGCCAGCGTGCATGGTTGACCAACAGAATGCAGGAGGCGAACAGACCAAGCAGACGAAGGACCTTCCGGACTGGAACGACCGCTCCATTGTAAAACAAGGGAATCATTTCCTGAATGTCAAGAATCCTTTGCGGAGGTGGGAATGCTCGACACACAGTAGTGTCCAGTACCGCCCCTATGAACAGGTTGAGAGGGCACCAGGTGAGATTTGGGCACGTTTATCGAGAAACCCAATTTGTACAACAGCTGAGTTGTATCCTTCAGAAGATGAAGCACCTTCTCTGGCGACTCCGCTTTGATCAGCCAGTCGTCCAGATAGGGGGAAACTGGAATCCCCGACCTTCTGAGATGGGCTGCCACCACTGCCATCCCCTTGGTGAAGACTCGAGGTGCAGTAGTAAGACCAAACGGAAGGACCACAAACTGATAATGTTGCATTCCCTACCGTAAAACGGAGATACTTCCTGTGCGACTTCAGGATAGGGATGTGAAAATACGCATCCTGCAAGTCGATCGACACCATCCAGTCCTCCTGTTGCAGCGCTTGAAGAACCTGCGCAAGGGTTAGCATCTTGAACTTCTCCTGTTTCAGAAAAAGGTTCAAGATCCTGAGGTCCAGGATTAGACGTAGCCTGCCATCCTTCTTCGGAATCAGGAAATACTGGTAGTAGCATCCCTGACCCCTCTCCTGCTCTGGAACGACCTCTATCGCACCTTTTTTCAGTAATGTCAGAACTTCCTCCTGCAGGAGAAGAAGGTGGTCCTCTGAGGAAGCACCTTGGCAAGGAGGGTAATTTGGAGGGAATTCCCGAAAGGGAAGGGCGTACCAATTTTCTACAAGATCTAGAACCCAAAGGTCTGTAGTAACCGATTCCCAATCTTGTACAAAATGGGTAAGCCGGCCCCCCACAGGACCAGTATGATCCAGAATGGTGGATCTAGGGCTGCTTTGCAGTGGTGGGAGGGACGGAGGAAGAGGAAGAGGAGGAGGAGAGCTGCCAACCTCGAGCACGACCTCTGATTCTGCCCCTGTAGCTCTTATACAGGGTGTTCTGTTGCTGTTGTGGCTGCTGCTGCTGGGGCTGCCTGTAAGTACGAAAGGATGACCTTCCAAAGCCCCTGTACCTCCTGAACGATCCCCTAGGCTGAGTTTGCAGACCCAGAGATTTGGCCGTGGCTTTGCTCTCTTTAAATCTTTCGAGTGCAGCATCCGCTTTCTTACCAAAAAGACCAGAGCCGTCAAAAAGCAAGTCCAGGAGCGTTGCCTGCACATCAGGGGAGAACTCGGATGACTTGAGCCACGCACTCCTCCTTGTGGCAACAGAAGAGCCCATAATCCTTGCGACAGAATCAGCGGTATCCAAGCCACTTTGGATTACCTGACGTGCAGCCGCCTGGGTGTCCGACAGTACCTCATTAAAGTTCAGTCTATCTTCCTCTGACAGTTTTTGGGCCAGTGTTTTGCTGAATCCATAAGAGCATGGATATATCGGCCCAAAAGACAGGTGGCGTTTGTCGATTTTAACGCCATACTGGCATAAGAGAACACCTTCTTGGCCGATTGGTCTAATTTCTTTGCATCCCTGTCACTCGGGACTTGGGGAAAACCACCTGAAGATCTTTTGGAACAGGCAGCCTGAACCACCAGACTCTCCGGAGAACGATGGGAGGTTAGAGAGTCTGGGTCCCCTGGAGCCGCCCTATATCTCCTTGCAACATCCTTAGAGACCGCAGGAGCAGAGAAGGGCTTATGCCATACTTCCATTACCGGTTCAATAATGGTGTTAAAAGGAAGCAAGGGCTCCGATACAGAGGAGGGAGAGTGTAGAACGTCTGTAAGGATGCTTGGTTTAAACTCTGCAGATGGTAACTGCAGATCCAGAAGCTCAGCCGCCTTTTTAATAACAGAGTGGTAGGGAGCCACATCCTTTGAAGGAGCATCAGCAGGAGGAGTAATCTCCCATTTAGGTGACAAGTCCAGGCCACTAGCCTCCTTCAATTCCTCAAAGAGATCATCTCATTCCATCAGCTCACCTTCGTCCACTTCTTCCATCTGCTACCTCTATTCCTCCAGTACCCTTTGAGCCTCCCTCCTGGATCTGATTCTCACAGCAGGAGTCGGCGGCGCCGTAACCGAATCCGATGGTGTTGGAGCCGGCGTTGAGCGCGGATCCAAGGGAGCAGTCGGCGTCGAACAAGGCCGAGTCGGCGCCGGTGAAGATGGAAGCAGCGTCGATGTCCTTGGCGCCGGTAAATGGCAAGACGGCGTTGCCGGAAAAAATGGCATGAAGGGAGCCTGAGGGTAAGCTTGAGGAACTCCCAAGCTGAAAGCCATAGGACCCATGGGACCCGAAGGCGCACCAGAGGGGTACAGGGCTCTGGAAAAGACCCCATACATCGTTGGATCTTGACCTGGGCCTGGAAACGAAGGATATGGCTCAGGCTGAGGCATCACCGGACTCGGGCCGATCGGCGCCGGCGGTGAAATCTGCGGAGTCGAAGCATCGTCCGGAGCTGGAAGATCTTCAATTGGAACCGGAGACGAAGCCAGAGCCGGGGCTGGAGCAGGAGAATGCTCCGGTGAAGCAGCAGGCGATGTCAGGCCAACAGGAGAATCAGGAACAGAAACAGGGGAAGGAGATACAAAGTCCTTACGACGTCGAGAAGGTGAGGTCGATCTAGGAGCCGCATTCGAGCGATGTCGAGATCCATGCCTCTTCTTTTTTTTATGTTTCTTGGACTTGGAAGCATGCCCCGACGTCGACTTCGATCTTGATCTTCTCTGAACTCTCTTCTCCCTTTTCATCCTGGCAATGAAAAATTTGGCCTCCCTCTCCTTCAGAGTCTTTGGACTCATCTTGCGACAGCAAGAACATCCTTCAACATTGTGATCCGATGAAAGGCACCATACACAGTCCTCATGTGGATCCGTTATCGACATGTGCTTACCGCTTTCCCTGCAAGGCTTAAACCCGGTCTTCTTTGTCGACATCTTCAGCTGCAGACAAGAAGAAAGAGAGAGATACCAGCAGAAGACAAAGTATCCAACTAAAGATACAGCGAGGGTCCCAAAAACCGTTAGCGTCGACGGCGCGGTAAAAAGGGAACTGACGTCATCACGCCAACGAGGTCTTCTTATGGATCCGCTGACGTCAGCGGAGTCGCGAGCGGAGCCGTGTCTCTGTGATTCCGTCTTCGACCTCATCGGCGTGGACTGCTACAAAAGTTTCCGAATGTTGCTGGCGCAGGGGATATTCACAAGGTGAGGAATCCACTGGCAGATGTATCCATCAGAAATTAACATACATTGGCAGTATTACAAATCCCTGAAGGTAAAGTCACCATGAACTGAGGTTCAAACCCTATAACATTAGGTGTTTCGTACTCCCCACTTTTCTCAATTCGAGGTAGTCACCATCAGCCATCCACCTTCAATTTCTAATTTATAAAACCTAGGTCAAGAATTTTACTTAAGGCAATCCCACTCAAGGACCTCTCAGTGTAAGAACTCACACGTCAAATACACCGGGTGTTTCTACAGTCCTAAAAAAAGTGTGAAGAAGCAAGATGACACCTCACGTGCGCACCACCAATTGAGCTTGCTGATTGGTACTCACCAGCTCTGCCCACTTTTATCATCATTGGTTGTCATCTTGCCCCAAAAAATAAATAAATAAAGTGTCCACAGAAATAAACCAAATTGTGAGTGTAAATAGTGAAAAAATCACATACCAAGATGCGACTAAATTGTGAAAATAAAAAATGCTTCTTCACACTTTTTTTAGGACTGTAGAAACACCCGGTGTATTTGACGTGTGAGTTCTTACACTGAGAGGTCCTTGAGTGGGATTGCCTTAAGTAAAATTCTTTACCTAGGTTTTATAAATTAGAAATTGAAGGTGGATGGCTGATGGTGACTACCTCGAATTGAGAAAAGTGGGGAGTACGAAACACCTAATGTTATAGCGTTTGAACCTCAGTTCATGGTGACTTTACCTTCAGAGACCCAAGCCTGTGTAGATGATTATTGATTGAGAGGAGGGCGACTTGGGTCTATTTCCCTCTATAGCTCCTTATTGTGTGCAAGTATAACAAATCCCTCAAGAAAATAAGCCAAGAACACTACTGCAATGTCTACAAAATGAGTAAAGTAAACCATTAGCCAAACAGCTTCACGGATTCTACAAACACCACATAGATTTCAAGTCCTTGGAAATAGAACAATAAAAATTCACATGGAGAAGATATTTTGGAGACAGTGAAATCGTGAAAGTGTCTGGAAAATAAAACTGAACAGTTTGTAAAGGCCGTCATTAAGATTATGATATACCTTATTGTCTATTATGATGAAGTAATACAATATAATGGGCTGGCAGATAAGGGATCTATCCATATGTAATGTCAACAAGAAATCACCAACTCCAATGTGTATTTTAACTATTATCACATGTAAAAAAAAATGAAATATCTGTTATACGTCACATTTTCTACAAGTGGTGGGATCCTGCTTGCAGTGGTTTCTTCTCAGAAAGGTACAATAATATATCAGTGTTAAGTCCAAAAATGTCCTACATAACTTTCATTGCAACTTGCTGAACTGTATAAGTGTCAGGAAAAGGCAGGCATAGACACCTTCAAGTTTCATATGCAGGCTCAAGAAACCCACAATAAAAGACAAAGGTAATACAATGTTATTTCCTCTATATGTATATTTGAAGTTCACTACTACTCTAATGGTCCATTGCTAACAGCTCAATCAATCATGAGGGGACATGACTATAAATAGAGTACTTGCATCCTGACGTGCATAATTCCATTCAACTGTGAAGTCAGTTATTTTCTCAAGTTGAGCTGAAGGAGTGAGGATTTTCGGCTGCTGGTTTTGGCAGCATTTCTCTTGTTTCCAGTAAAAGGAACTGTGGATGTTGCAGGCTAAAGGAGGTTTGCCTTTTTCTGTTGTTTTTAAGTTTCCTGTTAAATACCAGGGGAGGATTCCCCTGCTTGTTCTTCGATACACACCAGCTGGTGTGTTTTCATTTTCTGCAGCACGAGGAAAGCTTGATTTTCTATTTTTGTGAGGGTTTTTTTTCCTTGTGACATTTAAACTTGGGAGATAAATAAACACTTTGCGATTAACATCTTCTTTTGTGACTAAATATTGTTTACCAAAAGGATTTTTGAATTTTGTTGATTTAGGTCCATTGACTGGACAGCACTCTTCCCATTACAGAAAAGAAAATATTTTCTGAATCTAATGTTTGGTGACATTATTTGGTTTGTTGATAAGAATATTTATCATTGACAAACATACCTGGGATTTACAGTTTTTGCATGGTATGTATAAATTTCTATACAGCACATGACCTGATTTACACTAGTACCAGAAAGGTTTGAATGAGGATTTTTGAGTTTACTTGTGATTGATTTGTTTGTATTACAACATTTCTGTGCATATCAGCAAGAAAGGATATATGAGACTAAACGCAGTGCATAAGCAAAGTCATTGGTTTCAGAAGGCAGCACCCCATATGATAAGTATTTTCATAGCAAAACTATACATATAAGTTATCTTCTAATAGCAGTGAGACTGGAGACGTTAATTGTCTTTATATTTTCCTCATAGGTCTCCTTCCTTCCAGTTCCTTTCCACACTACCCTTTCCCTCACTCAATCACTCCAAGCTTCTGTGCCTTTATGGTATGCGGAATTGGGGGTATTGAGGGGTGGACCCAATCTGAGCATCGTTCTGATCCTGAGGAGCTTGTAAGCATACATAGTCAGATCTTGACCATAAGTGACTTGAATCCTGAGTATCACTCTAATAGGACATGGTGGTATTGGGGGGATAACATTTGCTTTTCTCACTTTTCTCTTTCACGTTTTCATACTTATGGTTTCAAATTCAACATTTAGTGACAACTGATTGCTAATCATACATATTTTGTATTAAAAATTCTTGATCTGCTATGATTACAGCACCTATCTTTCACTACAAACAATTTGCATTATTCTTAGAATACAAAGGTCGCCATCAACAATTATGTTTTCCCTGATACCTCATTTTGTACAATGATGAAGTGCTGAACTAAGTTTTTTCAGAATACATTTAGCATGTACATAAACAAGGCGTCTTACCAAACAGCAACACAGCATCCTATTCCCAGTGCAGATTCAGAAAATCAGACAATAAGGTTCGATCACCCTACACTCCTGCCCTCAACTGTAAATGGTCTTTGATATTAAGACTTGACTTTTGGCTAGGTTCACTCTATAGAAATACTATATACATACATATATACAAAGATGTACATGCTATTCACTAATGAAAACATTACTTATCTTTGGCAAGGCCTTATTTGGTGGAGACTCGTATCTAGCCATAGATTCCTTAGCTTAGAATATTTCCAAGGCATCAGACTAGATCCAGAAACTTTTGCTGAGCAGAACCCCTGTGCAACAGTAGGTAGCGTTGTACGGCTCCATGTAGCATCATTGTCGGCATCCGTGCCAGAAGGGACGTGCACAGTGCCTATATAGGCACCACCCCTGGTCACTGACATCAGTTTCTTTTTCGGCAGAAGCCGGGAGCCAAGAGTTCTATGGCCCTTACAGGGATACATCTTTAGCCCTTTTATCCACTTGAAGAGAGAGGAGGATGGGTGGGTTGTTAAGGAATCTAGAGTCTGCAGCACAAAGGCGTTATCGAAGGTAAGTAACTTGTTCATCTGATAGAGACTTAGAGAAGAGGATGGGTGGGTTGTTAAGGAATCTAGAGTCTGTAGCACAAAGGCGTTATCGAAGGTAAGTAACTTGTTCATCTGATAGAGACTTCTAGCTGCAGATTCCTTACCTTAGAATAGATAACCAAGCAATACCTCCCCGGAGATGGGCTAAATGACCATCTCGCTGGATGTGACTGTCTAGCCAGTGGTGCTTGTAAACGTGTGTAAAGAAGCCCATGTTGCTGCCTGACAGAAATCCAGGACAAGAACTCCGTGAGCCAACGCTGTCGTTGCAGCTTTGGCTCTAGTAGAATGAGTGCGTATACTCTCTGGGTGTTGCTTTTTGGCCAGTGAATAGCATATTTTGATGCAGAGAACTCTCCATCGGGAGATGGTCCATTCCTGCACAGCCATCCCTTTCTTGTCTTCAGCATACCCAATGAAGAGTTGATCGTGACCCGGAACTCATGATTGCGATCAAGGTAGAACAACAATGCTCTTTCTGTGTCCAGTTGATGATGCATAAAAGGGTGGAACAGTGATGGATGGGTCAACGTGAAAAGGGGAAATTACTTAAGGAAAGAAAGATGCCCTAGTATGAAGAACTAGATTTGTCAGGGAAGAAAGTGAGGTATAGAGGATGCACAGCGAACGCCTATAGCTCACTTATGTTCCCGGCACATGTTATCGCCACTAGAAAGGCCGTTACGATGGTGAGAAGTCTGAGTGGGCAGTTTTGGAGTGGCTTAAGGGAGCGCACATCAGAAAAGTAAGAAACCAGTTTTAGGTCCGACTGGGGCATAATAAAAGGTACTGGTGGGAACATGTGTTGGGGACGTTTTAAGAACCTCTATTCATTAGGGGATTTGAAAAAGGACGACTGATATGGCAACTGCAAAAATGCAGAAATTGCAGAAAGGTAACCTTTTAACATGCCTAGAACAGAGCCCTGCTAGGCTAAGGAGAGAATAAATAAGAGAACATGAGAAAGGGGTTCAGATAGAAGGTCAACATGCTTATCTGCACATCATGGATGAGTATACCATCTTGGTGGAGGGACGCCTAGCTACCAGGATAACATTGCAGACTTCGGGCAGAAACTTTAAAGCTGTCAACTGTCACTGCTCAATAACAACGCATGAAGACAAAGCGGTTTCAGGCTCTGGTGCAGAATCCTGCCCTGTTGCTGCAACAGTAGATCCTCCCAAAGAGGCAGCCTGATCGGAGGACCAATGCTCATGCTTAACAGCTCTGGCAACCAGACTCTCCGTGCCCAATCCGTAGCCACAAGAATGACTTGGGCCCAGTCATTTGTGATCTTCTTGTGAACTCTGGTCAGGAATGGTATTTCGGTAAGGTCTACAGAAGCTCCACTCAAGTTGAAAAGCATGTCAGTGCGAGAGCAGCCTTGGAAATGTCAGCGCACAAAACTGCTGACATTGCCTGTTCTCGGCAGAGGAAAACAGATCTATCCAAGGTCCTCCCCACTCTTGAAAGAGACCTTGTGTCACCTCCAGGGGTAAACATTTGTCATCCACTTGGCACCGTCAACTAAGTTTGTCCGTTCTGGTGTTCAGAGAGCCTGTCAGGTGTTGAACTACTAGGAAAATGCCCTGGTGCTCAAGCCATGTCCAGAGGTGCCGAGCCTCTTTACAAAGGGTCCACTATCCCACCCTGCCATGTTTGTTGCAGTACCAAAAGGCGGTAGTGTTGTCTGTAAACACCTGTACTAGCCTTCCCCTGATTGAAGGAAGGAAGGTTTCAATGCCAAACTGATTTTCCGAAGCTCAAACAGATTTATGTGGAGTCTGGAAACAAGAGTCCTCTAATCTTCACCTCTTGCAAATGGCCGCCCCAGTCCAGGGTTGAAGCATCTGTCACTACAGTCAGCTCTGGTTGGGGAAGGGAAAGGGGTCTGCTACTGACCTACTTGAAGTTTGTTAGCCGCCTCTACAGATCTTTTGCAGCTCTCTCCGTGATATTGACCACGTCAGAGAGATTCCCCTGATGCTGTGCCCACTGGGACATCAGATCCCACTGCAGAGATTGCATATGCCAGTGGCATGCAGTACAAGCTGGATGCAGGAGGAGGCAATGAGGTACAACAACCTCAGGGTCATTCTCACAAAAATCCATGATAGAGGCTGAAACATTAGTATCATAGCCTGAATATCCTCGACTTGCTGCTCGGGAGGATGAGTCTGAAGCTGCACTGTGTCCAGAACAGTTACGATGTTGACAGCGTTGGGCATTGATGGTGCCAGCACTTGAGCAGGTGTCAGGGAAGGTCAAGGTTACTGGACCGACGCTGCTCCAGATCTGTCAAAGGATCCCTGGGTCCCCACTTGCGCCATGGGCTAACCTGCCAGCGGAAGGTCAGTAGAGGACCCTCCTGGACCTATGAGGCTTGAGGGTGCCCCAGAGAGGTCAGGCCGCCCGAAGTTGAGGTGCATGTCCTCACAGAATTCTTCTAGTTGGGTGTTAGTCGCTCCAACTCTCGAAAACTCAGGGACATGTGGAGACAGCGCTGGCTCCACCACAGAGCTAGGCCTCGGGTACCAACAGCCCGGCGACTCATCCTAGAATCTGTGCGGTGAAGTCAAAGACCTCTTTCCTTTCTTCTTTTTCTTGTGGGACATGCCCAACTTCCCAGACGATTTGGAGTGGTACGACGATGGCTGTGTTCGACAGCAGAATAATATGACAAGTAGCAACTGTTTCACTTTCCGTACCTTAATCACTTTACCACCCTAACGCTAAAGGACTAGGAGCACACTCTATATATTAGAACTGATGAACAAGTAATTTAACTTCGGTATCGCTCTTTCTGGTAGAGGCTCTATCTAACAACAGATTCCTCACCTTTTGAATACCAACGAGGTGTGTGAATGGATTTGGAAAATCCTAAGAAGTACCCCTGTGCATCGGTAGCTAGCGCCAGAGGCTTCGCATCAACTTCTTTCCATGGCAGAAGTGGCGCTTGCAGGTCTATATGTGTGCCACCCATACTAGCTGACATTAGTTGCTTTCTGATTCGTACGCACCAACAAACACGGGGCCAAAATCAGAGTAGGTGTGACCAGAGTGCAGAAATCTTTTTGGGGACCATTTTAGGTGGGAAAACGTTCAGTTCACTGAACGGGGAGTAAAGGAGGGTTTGTGAGGAATCTGCTGTTAGATGTCTATACCGGAAAGAGTATTACCAAAGGTAAGTAACTTGTTCTTCCGATAGAGACTTCTAATGGCAGATTCCTCACCTTTTGAATAGGTAGCTTAGCAGTACCTCCAAGGTGGTTGGTCTGGGAACTGGCTCAAACCAAAAAGTCCTGCAGGACTGAGCAGGCAAATAGCCTGTCGTGGCATACATGACTGTCTAAACAGTAGTGGTCTGGCACATATGAAGGGATTACCACGTAGCAGCCTGCAAATGTCTAATGTGCCAACGCAGTGGTAGCAGCATTACCCCTGGTGGAATGAGGCCACAAGCCTTCTGGATGGTGCTTCTTATCCAGTGCTTAGCAGATCTTAAAGCAGAGCATGATCCAGCAAGAGAAGGTCACTGTCTGTGTCTTGCCTTTCTTTGCCCCAGCAAATCCAATAAAGAGCTGATCGTCGACTTGTTGCCTGGTACGATCGATGTTAAAACTGAGAGCCCTTTTGGATTGAGCCCATGTAAACTCCCCCTTCTCCTTAGAGCAAAGAATTTTGGGATGGTTGCGGTTTGCGGGGCGTGAAAGGGAGACAGCACCCTTGGCAAAAAGGAGAAACACTTCCTCAGAACAAGTTGTTTGGGCAGAAATTAGTAAAAAGAGGAGTAAAAGAAAGGGCCTATAGCTCGCTCACCCTCTGTGCCGAGAAAGGCTGTCTTGAGGGCAATCAACCTGAGGGTTCAGCTATGCATAAGTTTGAAGAGAGAACACATGAGTCAAAACTAAATTTAAGTCCCACTGGGGCATAATAAAAGGAGAAGGGGGAAATAACTGTTGTAACCCCTTGAGAAAATGGACCAAAACTGGTGATTTAAACAAAGAAGGCTGACTCGGCAAATGAGAAAAGTCAAAACAGCCATCTGGTGCCTTTTAACCGTGCCCAAAGCAAGGCCTTACTGGGCTAGGGACAACACAAGAAGCCAAACCGCGTACAACATGTGGATCATAGTTTAAATGTCCTGGACTGTTCTCTGGGGGTAGGCACAAAATCACACCTTGTCTGGAATAGCTCAGATGAGAGAGAGTGTCTGTGAAGGAGTCAGTGACTTTGGCATGTTTATAGTGAACCTCAACAATATTAGGAGGTACACTGTAGTATGTAGGTGAATGACAAGCTCACCTTCAGCAGCCAGTCATTGAGGTACGGGAAGACTGGAAACCCTGACCTCCGAAGGTGAGCTGTCTGTGGGGATACAGCATGAGAATGTGAAAATGAATGCCATGTAGGTCCAGCGCTGAAATTCAGTCTCCAGGGTCGAAGGCGGACAAGACCTGGGGCAAGGTGAGCATCTTGAATTTCCCCTCCGGAGTAAGGCATTGAGAGGGTAAAGGTCTAAAGTAGGTGTAGGAGCCTGGCTTAGTATATGGTGCAAACGTATTCAAGTGGTGCACACTGCACTAATCCAGGCAACCCTCATGGTGATTTTAGTAGTCTTTGATAACCATAGAAAGCTCTTGAAGTGGTAGCTGTGGAGAGCAGCCTTCAGACTTATCTTGAAGGAGTGTTAAGCAGCTTGATCTACCAGTTTAATCTGTAATGTAAATTAGATGAAAGAAGCCACACAGTGTTTAGCAAAAATTAGTCTATTTATTACAACACACTATAACTATCACATTGGTACATCTCCTATCCAGATATATCAGCACAATACACAAGAATACCTCAAATGCAATCAAGTAGCACAAAATACAGTGGTCTCCAGGGGGAGACCAAACCATAAACTAAAAAAGTGGAATGCGAGCTACAAATGTAGAAACAGCTGCATGCCCAATGGAAGTCAATGGAGAATTCGCAGTTGCAGTTTGGAAGAAAAAGGACCCTTCCCAGAGGACCCCAAAGAACTCCCTTGGAGGAAGGAAGGTTGGAGAGCCACCTCAACCGTGGATGCCCCTGGAACCAGGTTACCTACACCAGGGAAGCAAGATGCATAGAGGTGAAGAGACGTCAGAACCTGCCGTAGGCGATAATGGAAGACTTAGAAAGTGCCTCTGGAGAAGTTCAGGAAGGAGTCCGGTGGAATCTAAGGGAGGATTCTGGAAGTGAAGTACCTGCAAGCAAAAGAGACAGAGTCTATGCCACTCTGGGGTGACCAGGAGGCACAAAGACACAATGCCCACCGATGTCGGGAGGTTCTGGAGAGTCGATCGTGACCATGTCGCTGCAGCTTTGAGGACCAGGCATCACTGAGGAAGACCAGGAGCCATGCATGAGCTGTTCCACATCAGATGTCGGTGACTAGGTGGTCGGTGTCCAGAGGGAGCACCAACAAGCCTTGGTAGCTGCTACTGACGTAGAAGTCGAAGAAGGAGCAATGTTGGGACCAGCAAAGTCCACGGGAATCACTAAAAGCAGGGGAGTCAAAGCAGGCCCTGAGCAAGCAGGGGAGCCCACTGAATCAGTAGAAGACCCTCAGGAGGACCCACAGGCCTAAGGCACAAGAGTCGCAAGAGGACCTCGAGCAGCTCAACAAAGATAGAGGCCCATGGTGCAGAGGATGCGGTGAGGACGCTGACCTTGGAGGGAAGAGATACTGGAGCTTCTTGTAGCCCGAAGATCTCTGGAGTGCAGAGCCAACTACCCTTGGCAACGGCAAGTCGATGCAGTGCCCAGGGGTTTGATCCCAGCGGTTCCGTAAAGGGATACTGGCCTCAAAATTGCAGAGAGGACAGGTCAGACCTCCAAGGAGTTGCAGAGCCACTGCCTGTGTTGCTGAGCCTTGGGAAGTCCTTAGGACGACAGGAGCAGCAAACCGGTCAGCTTCGTTGTGGTGCCTGCAGATGAAGGGGAGTGACTCCTTCACTTCAAGGGAGAGTTCTTTAGGTGTCCTTGATCCCCACAGGTCTGTTGAAGAACTGGGAAGAAGCACAGACACAAGCGACGAAGAAGACTTGAAGAACAGTGACCAGCAGGAGTCTTCCTTGGTGTAGTCTAGGTTCCAGTCAAAGTCCAACGAAGTCCAAGTGTACAGACGATCGAAGAGCGACGTAGTTTCAGGGTTGAGTCTTGTCCCACGATGAATCTAAGGAACCACCCACAGGTAAGCCCTAAAGTACCCTAAGGAAAGGGTTGTAACAACCCTCCAAGAGGAGAGGCTGGACAGAGGGAATGATACTCCCAGGTCCTTTGTCTAGTTTCGTGCCAGAGCTGGAGTCAAGTGCTCCTTGAAGAAGCTCAAACTGGAGTATGCAAGGAGGGAACCAAATGTGACCTTCAAAGCAGTCTGGTGGCTCTGGCAAGCGCTCCCACCCCAGCCCAATATACTAAGTCCTGTCTGGGAGGTGTTCATATCTCCATGTTACAGGAAACCTATTGTTTTACCTTCTCTTGCTCGAGCTCAGCTCAGCCGCAGGAGAGCAGAATTGTGTCTGTGGTTGGCAGCGGCACTAGCTTGTTTGCAGACCCTGAAAGGCTGTTACTGGGAGTACAGGGGGTACCCAAGGGAGCCCCCCCAGTACATGGGATCATACTTCCAATCGGTGTTGAGGTATGATTCCAACATGTTTGATATCAAACATAACCGGGATTGGTGCAGCCACTATATAGTTAGACATCTCCTAATGACTGATGTCCACTATATGTATTAAAAGGGATTACCGCACTTACTAAGCCTGGAGAATCAACTTCAGGGTTTGTAGGGGCGTCCTGCTCAAGCAACAGCACTCTTACACTTATACCCAGGCACCCTGCCCTCAGGACTGAAGAGCCTGCCATAGGGGTGACTTATAGGTTTTAAGTGTAGTGATCTCAGATATAAGGAAACTCATATCTGTCATGAGAGGTGCAAGCACCAACTCACACAGGCTGCAATGGCAGGCTTGTAGTCACAGTTTAAGTGGACTCCCATAGTTGGCAAAATACATGCTGCAGCCCATGTACCTTAGCACCTTATGCTAGGGACTTATAAGGGTACACCAGTAGTAGCCAATTATGGAGGTACCAAAGTACTTACCAAGCCAATTTAGGGGAGAAAGCACAGTGACTGGGGTCCTGATTAGCAGGATCCCAGTCAAATTAGGTCAAAAACACACTGACACCAGGCAAAAAGTGGGAGTAACCATGAAAGCAGATCCTACTTTGCTACAATAGGGAGGTGGCCTCTGTTGTTTTTGGTACCAGAAAGTAGTGGGAATAGCAACTACAACCTATTTATGACATCGGCACCCTCTCTATGGCAAGTCGGGCCAGGTCCCACTTGGACCTCTTTCACTTCTTGGACTTGCTCGAACAATTTGACATAGACAACGACCTATCACTGGAATGGCTTTGGGAGCGGGACCAGGACATTCCCAGTAACTTCAACAAATGCAGGCTCTCCCAATGCTTGACAATGAAGGGCCTCAACTCACGCCTCAGGTGGACTTCGGGTGAATCGAGGAGGAGTTGCTAAACCTCAGACATCACAGGCAAACCAAGTAGGGATCAGACATAGACATTTGTTAGGGACATCTCCCACAAAGCTTAAACCCTGTAGGCCTTGCTCTAGCACACTGGAAGAAATTTTGAAAAAAAACTTCGGCATGCACAGTTTTAAAAAAAACTATGGGTAGCCTCAGATCCGCATCTGTTGGCAGAGAAAGAAAGGAACTGGTGTCAGCATGTACGGTGTCATCTATATAGGCATACACACGTCAATTGCGCTGTAGAATAACGTTTATGTGGAGCTGCCAGAGCCACCCGCTGGTGTACAGGTGACTTGATCAACATATTCCAGCTCCAGTCGGACACTATGGAGAATAGTCAAAAAGTGAGGAGTCTGTGTGTAGAAGTCTATTAGAAATTACTATTTCCAACACCAAACAATCTCAACGATAAACCTATAGTAATTGGCCCTAGGTGGTTATGAAAAGTTGGTTCTTTGTGATTTATTGTTGTGATTGGGATATTCACTGCATAGAACTTTTTGTTGTCTGATGTTGTATAAGCAAACATCAATAAACCTACAGTTCTTGAGAATCTATCAGAGTTCAAGTGTATATTTAATTTTATAAATTTTATGGTAGAATCTCACATTTTCAACTCTTCGTGGGTACAAATATGGTATGTGCAAACTGGATTCTGTTTTCAGTACTACACAAGTTTTTTCAAGAATGACCACCAACATATGTTATATCGATATCTATACATTTTGAACAAAACATTGAAATATGCATTGTTTTACAGCTTTTAGCCTTGAACAAACCCAAGCTTTCCATGGCAAAAGAGTGAAACATGTTGACAAAATATGCCTGGATGCCCTACTGAATATAACACTCAAGGAAACAAAGGCTACAAACATCACTGGATATAATAACTCATAAATCAAGAGAGTACATTTTTATATACAATGGCTTAATTTTACCTATACAAATAAATGAATACTGAATTAAGGATACTACATCCACAAATTCTGATGCTGATTCTTATTCCATGCTCAACCTTCTGCCTAAACTCAAGGAACCCAGGTCATTTCCAGTGATGCTCGCACTACAAAGATGTCAGGTAAGGGTTTGGCAATATGCCCAAAGATTATTTTACTTCAGGTATTGACATTTTGCCTACCATCCCTGAATCTGCCCGGACACTGCCTTTCAAAAAGAACATTATCAGCCTTGATTCCGCGTCAATAAGGCTAAAAATTAGATGCTCCACAACAAGAATTATGTTTATTTGATCTTGCAGTGAAATATATGCTAAAATGCTGCTTGGCAGGGTAACAATGGGCGGTTAAGAGGGCTTGTGCCTAAATAATTATTGATAATGTTTCTGTTTACGGCACAAAAGCGCTTGATCTGATAGGTAAGAGTGAACCCACCTTCTGTCCATTTTAACACAACCTTCATCACACCTTTGTGTAGGTGACTGTGACTTTGCCTCACCTCCCAAGCTCTAAGGATTATCTTATCAGCTCCAGTGGAATCTTACATTTGTTGCTGGGATTGTCTTTAGTAGCTTAGCTGGACACTGCTACATGTATCCACCATGCATTTAGAGAACAGATTACATGCTCCATTACTTCTAGAATTCTTCAGTGAATATCACTGGCCCCATTCTTGGGGCATGCACTTTTTTTTTTCTTTTTTTTTTAAAGGAGTTTTATATAGTGCGTACTTGACCCGAAGGTATCGTGTGTCAGAGCGCTTTACATAGCACCAGTTGCGTTACATGAGGACACATTCATTTTGTGTTCGGTGCGGGGAGAGTAAATGATTTGCGCAGAATCACAGGATATTCAGCGTCATTGCCGAGACTCAAACCCAGTTTCCCATATTCAAGGTCGACAGCCCTAGCCATTAGGCCAATTCCTTCCCCCAACTCCTCTGCCTTTTAACAATGTTCAGTTCCTGTATGCATAACTGTTGGACTTGGCCCTTTTTGCAGGGTCATCCCAGAACTGTTTGCCTTCCTCCCAGTTTTTTCTGACCTGTTTTTTGTTGATTTTATTACCCTGGGCACTTTACCACTGCTGATCAGTGCGAAAGTGCATGTGCTCTCTCTTGTAAACTTGGTAAGATTGGTCTACACCTGTTTGGCATATTTAATGTACCTATAAGTCCCTTATACAGTGGTATCCCATATACCCAGGGCCAGTAAATTAAATGTGACTGGTGGACTTGCAGAACTGCTTAGTCCACCCACCAAATTAGCCTTCCAAACGTGTCTCAGGCCTCTGTCACTGCAGGGGCTGCGCGCGCAGTTTACTGCCACCCTGACATGGCATATTAAGTGATTGCCACATCTACAACTCCCCTTTTACTACATATCAGTCACCCCAAGGTAGGTCCTAGCTAGCCCTATGGGCAGGGTGCTGTGTAGGTAAAAGGTAGGACATGTGCCTTAACTGTGTTGCATGTCCTGGTAGTGACAAACAGCCTATTTGGTTTCGCACTGCTGTGAGGCTGCCCTCTCATAGGGTTGCATTGGGGATTCCCTGATATGTGCTTCAGTGGTAATTCCTGACACAAGAGGGGTAGCGTGATCATTTTTGGAATAGTAGTGATGAATCCTGCTTATTGGTGAAAGCAAATTTATTATTACTATGTTGGAAATTTCACTTTTAGAAGTGGGCATTACTGTGTGCTATGTGTCTTTGGGCCACATGCATCATTGCATCATTCGCAGAATCTGCCCCTTTGCGACCACAATTTTTGCATTTGGGATGCATCATCTCAAATGCAAAAATCGCTATTTAAGTAATCACTAAAATTGCGATTACTTAATTGAGGGAATCACAAATTGTGATTCCCTAAATGCAATGCAACAACCCAGAAAAAATTGCGTTTTCGCAATTAAGAAACGCAAATTACCATCAATTCAATGTTGATGGTAGTTTGCGAGAACTTTGAAAAATGCACAAAAGTGCATTTTTCAAAGTTCTATGTTGCACACATACAAAAAATTGATAGCCAGGATAGCTTGATTCCAGTGGCAAGGGCAAGATTGATTTGCATATGGCCAGGTCTGAACTGGGGTGGCATGGTGAGCAAACGAATGATGGATTTAACCCAGATCTCTTGACTGGGGGTGAATGTTTTGATTTGTTCTGCATTCCGTCCATCAATTTTGTGTCTTTTACTTTCTCGCCCTAAGTGTGCCAGGTATGCCCAGACGTGGGTCCTGGGCTCACTGTGCCACTGGAATCCAGCTATCCTGGATGAAGAGGGCTGAAACCCCGAAACCGGTCCTAGGATGCTTGTTTTCGGTACAGGCAGGACCTGGCTTGGCAGTTCGGGCTGGCTGTTCCCATGAGGCACAGGGTCAAGACTGATTTGCATATGGCCAGGTCTGAACTGGGGTGGCATGGTGAGCAAAAGAATGATGGATTTATGCAGCCATTGCTGGGTTTCTGCCATCATTGTACTTCGTGTGGCAGGCCCGGGCCTACGGCATTCCTGGCCACATTTGGGGCAGATTTGGAAGCCTCATGTTGGGAGGGGCAAGTGAATTGCCGCATTCCCTGTTGTAGGGAGGCACGTGGCCCAGAAGCCTATGGGGAGAACACCAGGTTACCATCACAAGCGGCAGAGGGGTTCACCCAGGCAGCAATGGGTGTTTACCGTGTGTACTGAGAGGCAGAGGTATTTCTTGTTACAGAATCTACCTAATGGTGACCTAACGAAGTGGGCCTAGCTGTTATATTCAAGAGCTGCATGATAGTTCCCAGTAGTGAATTGTTCTTATAATGTTGGAATAGCCTATACACCTTATGAGGGTGTACTTAGTGCACGCTTGGCATGATGTTCCTATAATGTGTGCAACTTACAAGTGTGTTCAATAATACCCTACAGATGTGGTTTATCGATTGGGTTTTACGCTAAGTGCAATCCTGTCAGTAGCTCCTGTTGGCCCTAACTGTAATGCTTATGACAATGTCCCGATTGGCCAAGTGATTTATGTAATCCCTGTGAAGTCATGACAAGTGCCTAGTGGCAGAATAATATATGTGACTGTGATCTAATGTGTTTTTATGGATAATACAAAGGCAATTTTTATATAACCTTGTGATGAGTTTCTTTTGTGGTGTGCCTAGTGTGTCACTGCTGTGTGAGGGTATTTAGCAAACGCTTTACACAGTGCCTCTAGGATAAGTCTGACTGCTCTGCCAGGCTATCAAGGGGGTGAGCAGTGGTTATCTTCAGTCTGTAACTCCCTTGCCCTGACTGGAGTGGTGGGTTCTGCCTGGCTTAGGTGTATGCCCTAATCAATCAGAAACTTCATTTCCAACAATAACATTCCCAGGTTCTAACGCAGGAAGATTTATAGTGCCTTTTGATTGTATCCTTTCTTTAGAGTGGACTCCAGAATTGGAGACAAAAGTACATATGTTGCTTCCATCAACATCGCCACAATACACCATAATACAATATGCCTTTGGGATCCTTTACCTCAAATCCACACAGGAATAAAGGATCACAGTTCTATGAGGATGGTTCATGTGTCCATGTATAACAATAGTCCATTAAAATCTTTCTTCCTTGCGTATTAACAAACAAGTTACTTACCTTCGGTAATGCATTATCTGGCAAAGACAATATCTAGCTGCAGATTCCTTACCTTTGAATTCCACAAGCGTCAGGCTGGATTCGAAAACTTTTGCGTAAGCAGTACACCTTGCGCTCGCCGTGGGGTGACTCAATTTGGCTCTGCGTGACATCCGCGGTGGCGTTAACACAGTTTATGATGTCGCGGTTACCTATATAGGCGTCACCCAGGCGCGCGTACGTCAGTTCCTTTCACTTTTCCACGCCAGAAGGGTAGAGCCATGAAGGGATTAACTTGAGTGTGTGTCCTGAAAGAGGGAACAACCCTAGCACTAACCAATACGTCCGCAGAGTAGGGAGGCAAGGGTGGGTCTGTAAGGAATCTGCAGCTAGATATTGTCTCTACCAGATAATGCGTTACCGAAGGTAAGTAACTTGTTCATGTGATAGAGATTTCTAGCTGCAGATCCCTTATCTTTGAACAGATACCCAAGCAATACCATCCTGGTGGTGGTCTGCAGACAAATTGACTATACTAAGAAACCCTGCAGGACCAAACGGGCGAAATGCCCGTACCTGCGGATCTGACTGTCCGGGTAGTAGTGTTTGGCAAACGTGTGCAGGGATGGCAGATGTCCAGGCCTGGGACACCCAGAGCCAATGCAGTGGTCGCAGCCTTTCACCTGGTGGAATGGGCTCTTATTCCCTCAGGGGGCTTCTTATTAGCCAGGGCGTAACAGATCTTAATGCAGAGAATGACCCAGCAAGTAATGGTCCTTTTCTGCAACGCCCGAACTTTCTTAGCTCCCATGTACCCCACAAAGAGTTGGTTGGCCACCTGGAACTTTTTTGTGCGGTCAAGGTAGAATGACAACACTCTTTTTGGGTCCAGACGGTGGAGACGCTCCTCTTCCTTAGAGGGAAACGAGGGAGCAAAAAAGGTGGGTAGTGCAATTCATTCACTCAGATGGAATGGGGTCACCACCTTCAGCAAGTATGAAGCCTGGGTGCGAAGCATCACTTTATCTCCAAATAGCATCATGTAAGGAGGTTTGGATGATAATGCCTGCAACTTACTCACCCTCTGGGCAGATGTTATTGCCACTAGAATGGCTGTCTTGATGGTAAGCAGCCAGAGCGGACAGTTATGCAATGGCTCGAAAGGAGCACACATGAGAAATGTGAGGACCAAATTAAGGTCCCACTGAGGCATGTTATAGGGGGTAGGTGAAAACATATGTACAAGCCCTTTTAAGAATCTATCTACAACAGGAGACTTGAACAAAAATGGTTGGTCTAGCAGCTGCAAGAAAGCGGATAGAGCAGAAAGATAACCCTTGAGCGTACCCAACGCAGAGCCCTGCTGGGCAAGGGTAAGAATAAAAAGAAAGATAGTAGATGAGAGAAGCAGAAAGAATGTCAAAAAACCGTTCTGTACAATATTTTACAAACTTTTGCTAACAGCAGGCATATACCGTCTTAGTTGAGGGCCGCCTGGCCACCAAGATAACCTTACATATGTCAGGAGTAAGGTCAAAAGCTATCAACTGTCGTCACTCAATCTACACGTATGGAAGCGGAGAGTTGACAGTTTCGGGTGGAGGACCCGCCCCTGCTGCTGCAACAGACGATCCTCCCGAAGGGGCAGCCAGATTGGAGGATCGATGCTCATTTTCAAAAGCTCTGGATACCATACTCTCCTTCCTCAGTCAGGAGTGACAAAAATTACTTGGGCCCGGTCGTTCTTGACCTACTTGAGAACCATGGGCAGAAGTGGTACGGGCGGGATGGCGTACAGCAGGCCTGAGTTCCACTTGCAACGAAAATCGTTGGAGAGTGATAGCTGCCTTGGAAACTCCAGCACGCTGCTTACATTGTGCATTCTCTTTGGAGGCGAGCAGATCTAACCAAGGTTCTTCCCACTGCTCAAAGAGACCTTGCGCCACCTTCGTCTGGAGATGCCATTCATTATTGGCTAGGCCTCGACAGCTGAGTTTGTCCCCCCTAGCGTTCAGAGAACCTGCCAGATGTTGAACCAACAGGGCTATGCCCTGCTGTTCCAGCCATGTCCAGAGACGAGGGCCTCTTGACAAAGGGTCCATGACCCCACCCTGCCCTGTTTGTTGCAGTACAACATAGAGGTGGTGTTGTCTGTGAACACCTGCACTAAGTTCCCCTTGACAGAGGGAAGAAATGCCGTCAATGCCAACGAATCGCTCTACGCTTCCACAAAGTGATGTGGAGCCCCGACTCCGCCAGAGACCAGTGTCCCCTGATCTCCACCTCTGCCAGATGGCAGCCACATCCCAGGAGTGATGCATCTGTCGCCACTGTGTGATCTGGCTGGGGAAGGGAGAGGGGTCTGCCTCTGACCCATTCATAGTTCGTTAGCCACCACAGCAGGTCTTTCGCAGTTCCATCCGGGAGCTGGACCATGTCAGAGAGATTCCCCTGATGTTGCGCCAACTTGAAGTTCAGTTCCCACTGCAGAGCCCGCATACGCCATCGGGCGTGCTTTACCAACAGGATGCAGGAGGCCATGAGGCCCAGCAGCCTCTGAGTCAGTCTCACCGAAATCCAGGCTAGAGGCTGAAACATCGGAATCATAACCTGAATATCCTAGACTCGCTGCTCCGATGGATAAGCCCGAAACTGCACTGTGTTCAGAACAGCCTCGATGAAAGGGAGTTTAGGAGTAGTAAAGTTAGGAACTTTACTACTCCTAAATTGAGAAAAATCCTAACTTTAAGACTTTCGGTATTCACAGAAGGCATTTAGGAGTCCTAAAGTTAGGAGTCCTAACTTTACCACTCCTAAACTGAGAAAAATCCTAACTTTAATACTTTCGGTATTCACAGAAGGCAGTTAGGAGTCCTAAAGTTAGGACTCCTGACTTCTGTGAATACCGAAATGAGTAAGTGCCTTCTGTGAATACCAAAATGAGTAAGTGCCTTCTGTGAATACCAAAATGGTAGTAAGTTTAGGATTTTGTCTTAAGTTAGTTCTGTGAATCGGGCCCAGAGTCATCGGGGATAAGGATGGTGCTGGCACCACTGGTGGGCGGCGGCACCAAGGGCATCAAATTCGGGTCCAACGCAGGGGAAGGTTGCATAGGCACCACTGGCGTCGTCCCAGATCTCAAATCCGATGGTTTCCCCCCTCCAACCACGCGGGCCCAGAGGCTCACCAGAGAGATTGGCCCAGCTCCAATACGCGGCGCATGGCCTCGTAAAATTCTTTTATTTGAGCGGGGGTTACTTTAGTTCCCGGGAATGGAGGGAGACAGGGAGTCAATCCTGGCTCTGGCTCCGCAGAACCGTGCCTAGAGCGTCGGTGCTTGTTACCCCATTTGCCGACAGATGATAGTGGAGGCAAAGATGAAGTCCGCTTGGACTTCTTCGTTTTTTTGTGCCTCTTCATAGTGTTTCCCAAAGGTCTCGAGTGGGAGGAAGAGGACTTAGGGCTCCAGGAACGGTCCGCAAATTCCTATTCTTCAATCAGGACCAGGATCTCTATAGAGTCTTGCTGGATGGTATTGACTGCTGGGCCAAAAGTAGCTTCATAGCCCATTCTCGCAAGGCTTTCTGAGCCATGGCCCGGCAGTTCGAGCATGACTTTGAGTCGTGGTCGCGCTCGAGACACCAGAGACCGACAAGGTGGGGGTCAGTTACCAACATGGCGCAGTGACAGGCGCCACACGGTTTGAACCCTCTTTCTAGAAGACATCCTCGACACACCCAATAAGTTTTGATCAACAAAAAAGAAAAAAAAAACTGCCAAAATGTGACAGAGGGGTAGCCTTTCCCGGATCAGCGCTTAATTGGCGTCGAAAAAAATAATTGACGTCCACGTGCCTGAGTGAGTCTATATAGGTAACGGTAACGTCATAAGACTCTAACGACACCATCAATGGAGCCACCTGCTCAGTAGCTAGAAGTCTCTATCAGATATCTACAACAGCACTATGCACTGCTACTTTAGTCTTGACAATATTCTGCTGCACATTTGTTGATCAACCCTGTTTGCATGAATGGTTGACAGTGTGCATACATACACAATTAAGATTGCATGTCTTTCCTCCTTCTAATTACAGTAAGAAATCATTACTCATTTACACCCCAATTACATTTAACACATTTTTTTTCTCACATAACACTTCCATACAGCTAAAAAATTCCCTTAAAGAAAACATCAACTGGCACATGCATCAAGCAAAAATCCAGTCGGTAAAATACCGAATCGGTAAAATCACCCATTAGCGAGTGTCAAAAACCGAATCCCAATGCATCAACCCAAATCGTAAGAAAATAAAGAATCGCAAAACAAATACCGGAAAAATAACTAATCGCAAATAACAAATCCGCTAAAATACAGAATCGCAAATTACCGAAGTCGCAATCACCGAAATCACAAATTGCTCCCGGCAAGTGCCAATGGCTAATAACGAATCGCTACACAATGCAACAAAACTCGCAAATACCGAAAATCCCAAAATTCGCTATTTAGCATGAGCAGATTAAGGGGAATCAGAACCTGGAGGTAAAGTAACAAAAAAAAGAAAATAAATGTTTAAAAAAATTGCCACATGTGCAACAGATCGTACCAATCAGCAAACCCTTAAATGTGGGCCAGGAGACCCTGTTGGCTAGCACAAAATGGCAGCCCTCTACGTGCTTGCAAGGAGGATGCGAATCAATGCTGCAGGACAGCGCAGGAGAAGGGTACAGGAGAGAGTATTCCGAGTGCGCATCACCTTGCTGGGACAGAATGAGGACGAGGTGTATGAGAAGTATCGACTGAATCGTGCCATGATCATGCGCCTCATTGCAGACCTCGAACCACTCCTGCAGCACCAGACACATCGGACCAATGCAATCCCTGCGCACGTCCAGGTCCTATGCAGCCTGCACCTACTGGCCTCAGGAAGTTTTCAGGGGGTAATCGCCGTAGCCGGAGGCGTATCGCAAAGCGCACTCTCACGCTTCTTCCAGAAATTCATAGATGCCATGCTGACTATGATACACACCCACATCAGCTTCCCCACAACCCCACAGCAGTTGGACCGCAACAAACAGGCATTCTACCAGGTGGCCCATTTCCCCCATGTCATTGGATGCATCGACTGTACTCATATCCCCATCTGTCCACCCTCTGCCAATGAGTACATATTCCGGAAACGCAAGTCCTACCACTCAATCAACGTGCAGGTTGTATGCGATGCCAAGCACATCATCACGGACCTAGTGGCACAATTTCCGGGGAGCACATACGACTCCTACATATTCCGACACAGTGGCATCCACAGGCGTCTACTCAACGGAGAATTTGGAGAGGGACTCCTGCTTGGTACGTACACATACCTCTTCCACACATGAGCACCACACATGTATGAACATCACCGTTGCTAAGTCTTTGCTTCTATCTTGTAGGTGACAGTGCATACGCCCTGCGGGAATATATACTCACCCCCTACCTCAATCCAGCAACACCACAGGAGCAACGATACAACGCGGCCCACATAAGCACAAGGAATGTCATAGAGAGGACCTTTGGGATTCTGAAGAGTCGCTTTAGAATCCTACATAAAACTGGCGGTGCCTTGCTGTACAAACCTGATACCTGCTGCCGGATTGTAGCTGTATGTGCTATGCTGCACAACATTGCGACCAGAAGGGGGATACCCATAGAGGTGGACAGGAATCACGACTACCGGGATGACCAACCACCCGCCCAACACCGACAGGCACACGTCCCTAACACAGCAGAGGGCCATAGGAGGCGGACATACATCATGCAATATCACTTCTGAACCAGGTAAGAATGAAAGATGACAAATTATTGGTGGTGCTACTGTTTAATGCACAGGAGCACTGAGGCATGTGCGACCAAACAAGCAATAAAATTATATATCCCCAAATAAACTGTTACAACAAAAGGCCGTTTTTTGTCACGAATGTGCAGCGTCAAATAGGGGAGGACCGTGGTTGCCCCACCACGGTCAAGTATGACTGTCAGTTAGTCTAGTGGCGCTTGCCACGAACGCCAAGCCTCCTCTCAGGTGTCTCCTCCACCTCACCACGGCCTGTCCCTGTGGAGCAACGGGAACTGCGCCGCCTGGTGCTGGCCCCTGCTACCGAAACACTGCTCACACTTGAGGCAGCCTCACTGCCGTCCTCCCCTCCCAATGCGCTAGCACTGAATGTGCCGCTCTGCAGGTGTTCTACTGCAGCGGTGACCTGTCCTAGAGCCCTGGCTACATCCCCGCAAAAGTGTCCAAGGTCCAACTGCAGTGACACCGAGCGGCGTGCCAACACTGCGGTGCTGTTGCTCAGCCTGGTGATGGCCTTTGTAGAGGCTGCGGACCTGACCAAGTTCTGCCGGTGCCTCCTCCTCTCGCTCTCATGGCCTTCCCTCATGGCACGGGTGAGCTCATGTATGTCCTCCCTCAGGTACCCATTGCCCTCTGCCACCACAGTGGTCATGTCCCTCACTGCCGCTGTCATGGCACGCATATCTTTGGCAAGGCGCGCTATGTTTGAGCTAATTGTAGCCATGTGTCTCCCCTGCAGGCGCTGGACATGCAGCATCCTTTCCTCAATGCCACCATTTGGGGAGATTGCAACGTCACCTGAGGATTGTGAACTGCGCAGAGATCTGCGGCGCTGTCGGGGTCTGACACGTGCTGGTGGTGCAGCAGGCGGTGGGATGCTTCGCAGACTTTGGCCCGATGGTGTAGCAGGTGTTTGGCATGTTTCCATCACCTGCATGGGTGGATCTTGTGACCTGCGCCTCCGATCTTTAGTTGCAGTTGTTGCGGCAGCAGGTGTTGCTGGTGCTGGTGTTGGTGGTGGTGGTGGTGTGGTTGCTGGTGGAGGTGGTAAATGTGTATCTTGCGCGGTATCCACATCCGAATCGGCTGGTGTCTCCGAAATGATCAGCCGCCCGCTGTCGTCGGAATCCCCAGGAGATGCATCTGTGTGTGAAACAGTGCATGGTTAGTGGGATAGTTACACCTACGTAGTATTGTTAACATACATGTCCCTCTGTGATCCATGAAATAAACAGTCTATGTCCAGCTTCTACTGATGTGGTGATTTTTACGACTATTTTTTCCTGTGCATGCACGCCGGGCTGACTTGACTACAACTCCCATGATGCACTAGTGTTAAGAGTAAAGTTGTGTGGGGCAAAGCTGCATGCACACTCTGATTGTGCTGGGGGCTTGGGAATGGATTAACGCAATGCTGGGTATGGGCACAGGTATGCATCTTACCTTGGGCACTCGTGGCTGCGCCGGAGGTATCCATCTGGGTCACTCCCACGACGGCCTCAGGCTCGATGGTCCATTCCACCAGCTCCTCCAGGGCGGTGTTAGCTTGCACTGTGGAAGGACCGCCTCCCGTTCTGGATGCCTCCCGGAGCCTCTCCGCAATCCTCTTCTTCGCACGCTTCCTCAGGTCGTACCACCGCTTTTTAAGATCGTCAATGCTGCGGGGCGTCACTCCAACTGCATTTATCCTTTCTCGGATGCGCAGCCATATGCGCCGCTTCTCTGACTCGGGCACCTTTAGGGACAGCTTCCCAAACAGCCGATCGTGCTTGCTGCTCACCCCCTCAATCAGGTGCTCCAGCTCTCGGTCGGAAAACTTGCGTTTCCTCTTGCGTGCAGCTTCTGCGCTGGATGGTGCATCTTTCTCCATCCTGGTGAGGGTGGGGTCACAGTCCTGTCAGTGGTGAATCTGTGGGATCAGGCTTGCTCCTGTTGCTCCTCCTGTGTGCTCCTCTGGCGTGTGAATGAGGGTGGGGCAGCTGTACTTCCTGGTGGTGATGTCATCAGAACGTTCCCGAGCGACCCGTTTTATAGCGAAATCGCTATTACCGATTTCGCTATTACCGATTTCGGTAATTGCGAAATCGCTATTACCGATTTCGCTAATACAGATTTCGGTAATTGCTAATCGGTGTTTTCACTACTCGCAAATGTGTATTCGGTAAATAATAGCGATTTTTAAAGAATCGCTATTTTTCCGCGAATCTGTTGATGCATTCGGAAAAGCGATTCCTTAATTACGATTCCTTATTTATCGCTAATAAGGAATCGCTTTTCTGAATGTTGATGCATGTGCACCCAAATGTATTCAGATCTATTTACATTTTTCATAGAACCTTCAAAAATATCTCTTGCAGGACCGATGGAGCAAGGCACGTATCTGCAGCTTATTAATCATTGTTTCAAAATACACTTTTTTTTTTTTTTTAAAGAAACCTTTTCAGATCAAGAATCTAATTATGGATAATATGCTGACAATCTTTCAGAAATTAAGGGAAAATTGGGACAGAGATTTGAGAGAACTAGATTGTAAAGACTAGGAGGCAGCCCTGATGCACCTAAGAGAGGTGGCCATCAAGTCATGACTGCGTCTTATACAGTCCAAGATCCTACAAGGAATCTCCTAGGACCGATCTAGACTCCACAAATTTGGGAGGGCTGGGACACCTAACTGCATGAGGTGTGGGGCACTTGAGGGTTCCTTTTCAACACACTTTCGAAGTGCCCTAATGTCTGCACATACTGGACTGACGTATTGGCGGAACTGGGTAACGTACTGAACACACTCCTACAAGTATGTCCCAAATGCGTATCGCTTGGCGTCCCCACAGATGTGGATCTCCCAAGACACCAGCTTCTCTTTTGCAATCTAGGTCTAGTGGTGGTGAAACGGGACGTTGCAAGCACTGGTAGGCACCTGAAATACTCACCCTTGAGGAGTGGCAGAGAAGGATGGACATATACATGGCCGCAGAGAAAGTCACTTAGAAATCCAGAGGTTGTCCCAAAAAATAGGCTAAAATTTGGGGTCCCTGGGGTAAATATGGAATAGATATGAGGGATGAAGAAACTGTGTCCTCACCAGAATGAAGTTGCAGTCTTTCACAGAGGATTTATACAGGAATGTCTGTGGTTTGATGAGTGTGCTAAACTACCCGTTGACAGGATTGGATGTATTATACTACTGCAGGTACCTAATGAAGATATACAATTAAATCCGTTTTAAAAACAATTTTTTTTTTTTTTTTTAAATTACATAGATTTTCAAAGACATTTTTTTAAAAGACAAAAAGAAAGATTCTAGCTATGGGCTTCCAGATTTAAATATCTGTAGTGTGCATGGATTTTTTTATTTCCCATAAATGGGCAAGCTCTTTACCTTGTGTACTGTATCTAACTACAGATTCCTCAATTAAGAATATTCCTAGTCACCAGATTAGATCAGAGAAGTCTTCAGCAATGCTCCTGTGTGCCAGTAGGTGGTGCCATGTGGCTCTGTGATGACTCCGCACCGCCCCGTAAGTGACAGAGGAGAAGTGCATATAAGCGCCACCTCTGCACATTGACATCAGTTTCTTGTATGTTTCTCCTTCAGTGCACTTGAGCGCACAACAAAGACCAAATTGTTTGAGACAGTAAGATGAATTTCAAACTTTGGACTTGTTTAGCTGTAATAGAAGGCACTCCAAACAGCGAGGCAGTGGGAGGACAGTGAGGAACGTATCCACCAGAAAGGGCATTACCAGAGGGACGTTACTTGTTTTTTTATGGATACTTCTCATCAAGGATTCCTTAGCTTTAGAATAGCTACATTAGCAGTGCCTCCCAAAGGTTGAAGGTCTGGGGAGTGGACTCAGACCTAAATGTACTACAGAACTGTTAGATCTGGCATCTTGGTGTGGGCCTCCCTTCCATGTTTTGCTGTTGCCTCATGTGTTTTTACTGGTGTTAGATGCTTTGGCACTGTGCCACTGCTATCCAGTGCCACTGCTATCCAGTGCCACAGTACCAGTGCTCCCTATTGTAAATTGATGTATGAATTAGTGATTCCATGATTGGCTTATTTGGTTTACTTGTCAGACCCTAGTACAGTGCACCAGGAGTGTCCAGGACTTGTAAAACCAAATGCTGCTGGTGGGCTTGCAGCACTGGTTGTGCCACCCACAGAAGCAGCCTGTAAAAGTGTGTCTAAGGCCTGCCATTGCAGAGCCTGTGTGCAGTCTGGTACTTTCATGCTGCCTAGGCATGTGCACCCACTTGCCAGTCCCTAAACCTTCCCTTTTCTTCATATCAGACACACCTTTGGTAGGCCCCAGGGTGCATTGTAAGTATAAGGTAGAACATGCCCTGGTGTGTGTGGCATGTTCGAATAGTGAATTACAGCCATTTTTGTATTTCACTATTGCAAGGCTACCTGTTCCCCATAGGCCAGAATGGGCAGTTTGATTATTACATCTTATAATCCTAACTGACTCAGGGAAAATGGTAGAAATTCGAGTTTAGTATGCCTGAACTCAGAATGATAAAATACGTCTTTTAGTGAAGTTGGTTTTAACATTCTGTGTTTGAAAATACCACTTTTAGAAAATAGGTATTTTCTTGTCTAACCATCCAAACCTGCCTCTGCTAGGCTGTGTATTCCTTGTCTGGAGTTTGAGTGACAGGGGCTGGGGAAATTCCAGGAGACAGGGTGAGTAAGCACAGGGCTGAATAGAGAGATCTGCATCTAGATGCGTAGGAGGAGTTCCACCTGGGACCTGAATAGGGATGTGCCTTCCCTCCACAATGCTGGCTCCACCTCCTGTGGTGCGTCTGATGTCTCTGCCCTGCACTCTGACAGGAAAGAAGGAGTCCCGTCAACAAAGTGCTCCAGGACTGACTAGACCTGGTTTGGACTAGGCAAAGGCCTCTCTGCCTTCAGAGAACAAAGAGAAACTGGGTATAATGATTGGGACCCACACCCAAGAACTTTAGATCACTTTGGGAAACAAGAAGAAACCTTTGCTAAGGAGCGGAACTAGAAGAGACTGAGGAGAGACTATTCCTAAGCTGAAGTGCTGCTTGGGGGATTGGCCTGCAGTAGTTGCCTGACTGCCAAAGAAAGGAGAAAGGACTTTGTGTGCACTTTATTCAACTTGTGAAGGATCTCCAAGGGCTTGGAAAAGAGCTTGCCTCCTGCTGAAGTCTCAGGGACAACAGACTTCACCCACCAGCTCCCCAGATTTCTTTGGAAGTGCCTGCTGATTTGCGAGGCTTTCTGAGGGACTGCATTTCGCAAGGAGCTGGAAGCGCAACTCACGAACAAGAAGCGTGTCGCCGAACTGCTGCTGCCGCTTCACAACACGAAGCGCCTCGCATCGACGGAGAAGAGGATCGACGTCGCATCAGACGCTGCCGCATCACCAGGAAGCGTGTCGCAGAAGAATCGTTGAGGCATCGCAGGTCAACCGAAGCGCCTCGCATCACCGGAGAAGAGGATCGACGTCGCATCAGACGCCGCCGCATCTCCGGGAAGCGTATCGCAGGGCCTGTCGTGGCTCATTGCCGGAGAAGAAGATCGTCGTCGCATCAGACGCCGCCGCATCACCGGGAAGAGAGTTGCAGGGCCTGTTGCGGCTCGCATCGGTGTGGAAGCAACTCGCATCGCCTGGGGAGAGGATCGATGTCGCAGCAGATGCCACCACATCACTGGGAACCGGGTTGCAGGGCCTGTTGCGGCTCACGTCGTGAGGAAACATCTCGCATCGCCGGAGAAGAGGATTGACGTCGCAGCAGACGCCGCCGCATCACCGGGAAGCGTGTTGCATCAAGAAGAAAGCGCCATCTTTGTTTCTTTGCACCGGATCTTCAACGCATCACCGTCCTTGCAACACTTTTGTTGCCTTGCGTTACGCATCTTAAGGTACATTGAACTCTGAGCGTCGCATTTACCATCTTAAGAGAACTAAGCTAAGTCTACCATTTTAAAGTAACAGTATTGTGGATTTGTGTCGCTTGTGGTCTTGTGATAAGTCTATATAAAGAATACCTATTTTTGATATAAACCTTGTGTGGTATCCATCTGTAGTGTTGTCACTTGATTACTGTATGTGTTCACAAATGCTTTACACACTGCCTCTGAGATAAGCCTGTCTGCTCGTGCCAAGCTACCAAGGGGGTGAGCAGGGGTTATTTTAGAAGTGTACCCCCTTACCCTGACTAGACGCAAGGGTCCCTATTTGGCACAGGTACCTACCTATACCAACTAGAGACCCCAAATCTAGCAAGAACTAAGTAGAGGAAGTGGACTTCCCATCAGACTTGGCTGTTAAGGCAGAAGTGTTTCATTAACATATGTACCAATGTCCATTTTGCAGCCTGGCAGATGTCTAGAACAGGTACCCCTCTCACAAACGCTATTGTAGCACCCTTGGTGGAATGATCCTGCAGTTCTTCAAGGGGTTACTTCTTGGCCAGTGTATAGCAGATTTTGATGTAGAGGACTACCCATCTTGACAGGGTCCTCTTTTGCACTACCTTGCCCTCCTTTGCAAATAAAAACCCCACAAAAAGCTGAGCATCCACTGGGATGGTCCTGCCAAAGTTTTTTTTTGTTTTAATACATCTTTATTGACATTTGAAACAACCTTACAATATCAGCATGTATAATTCCTTAGTCACACATTAAGGATCCTTGAAGCTTCGTAAGCACCAGTTTAAGTGAACTGAATACATTGGTCCTGCCAAAGGTTGATATTAAGTGCTCTCTTAGGTTGTAGGCAATATAGCATTTCTTCCTTCTTTGAGGGATGAGATGGGGCAAAAAGACGATGACAGAGTGACTGATTTGTTGATGTGGAAGAGAGTACGACCTTTGGTAGGAATATCGCCCGGGCTCTAGTACCAATTTGTTCAGAAAGAATGTGGTGAAGGACGGTTCCAGTGAGAGAGCCTGCAGTTTACTCATGTGACATGCTGATGTAATTTGAATGAGGAGGAACGTTTTAAGTGTCAAAAGGCTTAAAGAACAACTGAAGCTTGAAGGAGTGTGAACATAACAAATGTATTTACCAAGTTTAAATCCCAGTAAAGCATAAAAAATGAGTTTGGGGAGAAACATGTGGACCAAACTTTTTATAAAACGAATCACAACCGGTAATTTAAACAAAGATATCTGAATGGACCAATAAATAACCTTTTGCTGTTTCTACCTCACAGCCTTGTTGATCTAATGAAAGCACAAACAGAAGAACATCAGAAAGTTTTGCTTGTAAGTGGTCGGTGTTTGGAGACCACAACTGGCAACAAATTTGTCCGCAAGCCGAGCACAGATCAATTTCATGGATGGGCGTTGGACTACAAGGATGAATGCAAACACATTGACCAGCAAGTCAAATGCATTTAGCTGTCGCAGCTCAATCTCCAGTATCGGGGTTGGAGGTTGTGGGTACCTGGATGGAGGACCCTACCCTGTTGCTGAGACAGGAGGTCTACCTGAAGTGGAAACATGATTGGAGGGCAAAGGCTCAGGTGCAGTGGGTAACACACTTTCCTAACCCAGACCGGTGACTTAAGAATGACTTGGACCTGGTTTGTATCATCATCATTTAAAATGTATTCAGGGACTGGCCCATGAGACTTGCCATGGATCTTAAAAATCACAATAAAATGATTATTAAATTAAATGCTCATAAACATTTAACAATAAAAATACATTAAGACAAAGAAGAAATATAATCATGCATAAAACATCCTGAAATCACAATCTTGAATAGGCAAAGGCCAGAATGATCTTGAAAGGCAGTTAATGGGTTAGAGTGCGTAGTGGATTCTTTTTTACATAGAACCATAATATTGTGGGCATGCCAACATGGTGAAATTAATAAGCAGTTAAAAAGATACAACAGTTTAACGGAGGTAATGTGCAGGACACATAATGTAAGGCCCACCCTCTTCCTTAGTAACCAAACTGTGTATAAATGATGGCTGAGACCAAAAACTATGAGGGGACTAGTATCAGACCGTAGTATTCTGTAGGCCACCTTAAAGTGTCTCACGCCTAAGGAGATGCAGAAAGTCTTCATCTAGGTCCGTCTTGGCCTAACAAACATGGGACAGAAAATGGTACGTGTTCAACGTCCTCAATCGCGTGCACAGAGTGAAGAATTTGTATGGTTGGGTTTTCAATTACAAGTAAACTTACTAAATAACAATGTCCCAATCCTGAATTTTTTTTTTTTAAAGTGCGCCTGCGGCGGGTGGATTGCATCCATTTAAGGTTCCAGTGCAGGTGCAGGTTTATTGAATAAAAATCTCCCACCAACCTCCCAGATTTAGCATTGCAGTGATGGACATTGATTTTACTGTTCCAAAAGGCAGCTTTTACTGCAACCTTGATGCTGTTATTAATTAGTGAGGCTTGCTCCAATAAGCATTTAAACCTAGTTTATTAAAGAGACATTTAACATACAACAACCATGGGATGAGATGTGCTTTTTCAGAGCTCAAAATTTCTTCGATGACGAGCAAATATTGCTGCTCAGGAGTTGACCACAGCCTTACCCAATACAGTAGAGGCTTCAAGGATGCTAATTTCCCAATCCTTTTAAGCCCAGTATAAAAAATAAGAGGGTCGTAGGGGTACTGTGAATTAAGATCTCATGAAGCTATTTTCTTTGACCGACAGACCACTGATTTTATCGACCCCCCCAAATTTCCGCCCCATACAAGGCTGCTGCCTGCACCTTTGACCTGTAAGCCTCAATAGAACCCCTTGAGACAGATTTGGGGGTGGTTGCTTTGTGTCTCTTTGTTACTGCTGAAGCACTAGGGAGCAAGATCTGTTTGCATTTTTGGATATTCGAATTCCATTTTCAGGTTTTGTCAATTCTGACTCCCAAAATTTGAGGGTGGTTGCTTTGTGTCCCTTTGTTATTGCTAAAGCACTATGGAGGAAGATCTGTTCACATTTTTGGATATGAGAATTCCATTTGCAGGTTTTGTCAATTCTGATTCCCAAATAATCTGTAGGAGAGTAGGATCTACACTTATGTTGCCCCCACTTTTTTTTCTGATGTATACACTGGTTTCTGGCTATAGTCTGGCTGGGTCCCTGCCAATCAGGGCCCCAGTCTCTCTGTTCTCTCTAAACGACTTTGAGTGCACACTAGATGCACTAGTGATTGGATACTGTGGTACCTTATGAGCCCCTAGTATATGGTACCTTAGGTACCTAGGGCATAGGTACTTCACAGGCCTACCAGGGGCTGAAGCATGTATTATGCCACCCCTGGGAAGCAGACTATATCTGACACCACAGGCCTGCTACTGCAGCCTGGGTGAGGTAGTGTTAGCACTCCTCACTGAGGTATAGGTTTCTATATCTCACCATACACACGCATATAAACCCATCGCCCACCCCTATGGCAGGCCCTATCAATCTTGAGGGCAGGGTGCTTGGTTTACGATGTGAGGGGGTGCCTCTGCATGAGCAGGGCCCCTCTACAGCTGGCATAGTCTATTCTCTATGGCTGCTTGTGGAAGTGGTTAAACCATATACTCTTAAGTGCATTATAATGCTAACTTTGGAATGACTGCATCAAAACATGTCGGGTTTGGTGTCAAACAACTTGGAATCATACCCCCACATCAGTCCATGATGTGGGAGCATGATCCCACCCTTCTAGAGGGGACGACATGTACCCACTGTAGTAAAACGACAGAAATCTGAAAGAGCCCTGGCATCACAAAATGGATGCCACCAGCACAGATACTGGGCTGCCCTCCTGCTGCTGACTGAAACTCGCAGTGGAGGAAGCACAACAAAAGGCATCCTTTCACAGGGAGGTGTCACCACCTTCCAGACAGGATTTAGTGTATTGGAGCTGGGTGGGTGCACTTTTAGAGTGCTTTGAAGTCATGCACTGGGGGAGCAGTAGACTCCTCTGTGCATATGCCAGCTCAAACCGGTTCACGGGCTACCTGTCCCTGCTCTGGCGCGAAACTGGACAAAGGGAAGTGGGTGGTCATAGAGCTAGTCCCTCCCCTATCTTCAGTATAAGATAGCAAACCTTGCCATTGCAAAACAGACGACGCTCTACAAAGAAGAATCCTGGCCCTTCGACGTTCCACTACCTTTGGAAGACAGAAGAATCTCCCTTGGAGTCAAGGAGTGACTCCCCTGCTTGGTAGGCACCAGAAACTCTAATCAACGGTCGCAAACTTTCCCGCTCCCACCGGAGTTCGAAGTCCCTGCAGCCCCGGAAGTGGATTTCCTCACTTCTCGACGGCCATGTTGAGTCCCCAGCAGAGCTGAGGCGAGTGGACCGCACGAGTGATGAGGAACTGCAATACCTGGGAACCGTGCACTATTGTCGAGTGCAACCCTTTCACGACGATGTACGAAATTGTACTTTGGACCATTTGTGGCCCAAGCCTCCAGCAGGTTGTGCAGCGAAAATCAGAGGCCTACCCCGTCCCGAGGGACCGTGAGCTCCTGTGAAGCATTTCCTCACAAGGCGTCTTCGCTATCCCTTGCCGGTTGGCTTGTGGGTCCCCCGAAGACTTTCTTATCGACTCAAAGGGCTCCCCTGGTTGCTCCAGGCCTGCCCTCACTCACCCTTGCTGGGTGAGTCCCTCCGACCTTGCTGGTCTGCACCATCGACTTTCTTCACTCTACACGAGACTTGCTGTTGCCAAGGCTTGTTGGCTCCAATCCGGTTGCCGACACCGCAGTCAGCTGCAGACGTCACGTCGTGGGACACTCCGAATCCAGCTGCTGGTCATCGTCGATCCTTCCTGGACCTCGTGAGCGAAGAGTCAAAACACCCTTGATCACCTGAAATCACCCGACTTCCGTGGGCAACCAGCTTCCTGGCCCCAGGTCACTGGCAAGTGACTGTGAACACTGTCCCTTCAATTTTCAGGTCATCTGCATCTCAAATCCACCCTTGGATTCCACCGGACACTTCTTCAGTCGACGCAAGCAGCAAGTCTTCTTTGGTCTCCATAGAAAACAGCGACGCGACCCGACACCAAAAGACACCTATGTACCCGGCTTCCCTGGGTGAGGTAACTCGTGCACTCCGGTGTCCTAGTGTGTGTTGGCCCTCGAATTACTTACCTTGAAAGTGGCTTGCTTGTAGACTTCCTCGAAGTACCCTAAAACTTTAAAAATCAAACCGCGACTTGCTTCATTGTAATCAATAGGGAACCCGCGGCTGTGTTCACACACTGCATGCGTCTCCGGTGGGTCTGTTACTTGCCTGCTTTCACTGCAGTAGTGAAGCCCCAGCGATTCTACAGGCCCTAGGCCTTGTCATTCTGCAAGTCGACTTTCCTAAACCTCTTTTTTAGTATATGGTCTGGTACGCCCCTAGGGCCCCAGACATATTTGTGCTGAACTTATTGTGAAACGTTGATATTTGAATGTGTTCCTGGCTTCTAATCTCATAAAGAGATTAGTAGAGTGTGTCTAGAAATAAATACATATATATTTGATATATATACCTGTGTGGTGTCATTTCATTTGGTAATTCAAGAGATTATAAGGTAAAACAAGCCGCTTTACATTCCTCTGAGACTTAGCCTGAAGGCTGCTCTCCACAGCTACCACTAGGATAGCTTTATTTAAAAAGTTTGTCTTAAACCTATCTACCATAAGAGTCGAATTGGGCTGGTGCAAGGTGGCCACTATAACTAGTGACCAGAATATGCCAGGCCAACTTCTCACATTTGTCAACTGTTTGAAAAGACGACACCTTCATTGAGAACCCGCCTCTACTTGATATATGGGGTTTGAACACCGGGATCTTAGTTTTTGTGGTATTCACTTCTAGGCCGCAGAGATCAAAAAAATCAGCAAATTTATTAAGTAGATTTTTGAGCCCAGAAGGAGTAAGATATAGCAGGAAAGTGTTGTCTGCATATAGCAGCACTGGGATGGACGTCCACCCAGCCTGAGGGAGTTGTGAACGGAAGCGATAAGATGTTCAACAGCATCATTTACATACACAGAGAACAAAGTTGGGGCGGCAACGCATCACTAGCGCACTCCACTAATTGGTATTTGGTCTGTCAGCTCGCCTCCCAACCCCCACCTTACTTGGGCAAAGTTGTTCTCGTGTAGTCTAATGAGTACATCTAGTCAATTTCCATTGATACAAGGGTGGGCAACAATTGCTGTCAAGGGACCAAGTCAAAAGCTGCCCTAAGGTCCACAAATGCCATATAAAAATGGTCCCTGGACGCCTAAGATATTTCATGACAATGAGATTAAGTCTAAAGCTATGATCAGCTGTGCTTACCCTGAAGCAAAAGCCTGCCTGAAAAAGAAACAGAATGCTGGCCTCATCATTCTAGTCGAGAGGTTTGGCGAGAACTTGACAACAGAACACTTTCTGGAGGTTTTGAATTAACTAGTAATCAGTTGTTAGGGGTTGGTCTGGCGCCTTTTTTGAACAGTGGGATTATCTCGGCACAACACCACGTCAGGAGTTTACCCTTCTGCCATGATCCCCTTTGTCAATGCATTTATGTAGGGACCCTATATGCCTGGCTATGACCAGTAGAAGTCACCTGGGACTTTATCTGGGCCTGGTGTCTTCCCAGGTTTCAGGGACTGGATGGCCCTAAGTGTGCCTTCAAGTGTGAAGTAGATAGAATAATTGTCACTGGCAAGTCCTGTACTACTGGCATTTCTATGGCTGCCCTGGAATTGTTGGAGCATACATATCCATGAAATGTTCTACCCACTATGATGGTTGCGCAGAGAGTTCTATAGAGTTATCTGTTTTGAGACTACCATGTGTGAATATTTGCCAAGAGGACAGAGAATCTTTATTTTTCGACGCATCGACCAAGGCTAACCAATTTAGGTCAATCCAGCACTGCTTGGTGGAAGATATCATTTGTGTATATTTTTTGTGAGTTATGCCAATTACCTCTCGAGTCCCCTGCTTGACGGCCTTAATTAGCACCACGTTGGCCATACAACACTCTTTAAAGAACCAAGTGGGAGACTAGCAACCAGGCCCTTCTATCCTTATAAGCTCTTTTGTGCATAAATGGTGCAGGCTCTTAAATAGAACCCAGTGGAGATCGGGAAGTGGAGCTGTATCGAATTGAGGTTCCGTGTGAGACGGAACGACACTTTTTGAGTGGTGACGAATATGGATGAGTTTGGTGTCTACGAACCGCAAATGACGAGTATAGTGGGTGTACGCAGTTTCGTTACGCAACCACGTATGGTTCGTCTCATTTTTGGGTTTGTTCATCCGAACCCTCGGGTTCCATTTTAGATACGGCATCCATTTTGTTTCTTGCCCTCAAGTAGCCAGCGAACGGACGTTGCCCGCTTCGTGACCTTGGGACTCCCAAGCTTACACGAGGGACACGTGTTTCTTTGAGGGTGACTTTTACGATAAGGGAAATGACACGGCGAAGGCAGATGGCCCCGCTCGAGACTCATCTTGCCGTGCTAGCCTATTGTTTCAGTCATGCATGCATTGGACACGAGGTCTTTGATCCTGTCATCAAGTTTCCTTTATTACTCCCGACACTCTTTTCTAACCTGTTGTGCATCCTTGTCCTTTCTTTGCATCTGTTTTTGTCCCCTCTCCTAATGTGTTTACGGTCAGAATGGAATGTGTTTTATTGCGGGGTAGATATGTTTTTACAGTTGGGAACCGGCAATGCTGCTGTAATTATGTTCCGGCCGCCTGAAACATGAACACGACTCTTTTTGAAGTTTATTGTGGGAACTGAGTTGTAACCTTTGTTCGCCATACTGTGCAATGGCAAAAACTTGTATAAAAGGAGCGATCCACTTTTGCAATTTGAAGCAGTCTCCGAGAACCTACACGTTGTGTACTTCTTGTGATTTCTGTATCCCTGCAGTAAATAAACGCTGATCTCTGACGTCGCTGGAAGTGTCCCGTGTCTCTGTGTTTTGTACGCCAGAACAGGTAACCCACGAAGGTTTCAGGTGTTGTCCCCTGGCACCGCTGGGTCTTAGAATAACCCAGTCCTTCAGTTGGCGCCCAACGTAGGCCGACATCAGCGGTACCGGTCCAAAGCCCGACGATCGTGAGGAACTTCGTGTGAAATCTCCAAGGGAAGGTGCACCCCGCTTCATCGATCCAGTTGTCGAAATAAGTGGCCCGACGTCTTTTCCCGCGAAGATCCCCGCCTCCTGACGGCTGCGACGGACTGATGCCCTGACTGTCGACCTGTTTTGGCGCCTGGCGTAGTCCTTTGTACGGCGAGACGATAGACGGGCCTTCCTGGTGACGCCATTGCTCTTTCAGTTAAGTATTTGTGGGTCGCTCCCAGTGTTCCTTTGTTGTTCGCATGGTTCCTTAGCATTTGTGGTTCTTAGTTGTTGGGTTTTATTTGACGATTGCAAGTGCCAAAACCGAGGGTCTTGCATTTTTGTGCGAGGACATCATAATTCGATAGCCCTTGAAGTTTGTAAACTCGGTTAGTGTGCACGATGCCTGGCCGTAGTACTTTGTTTGGGTTTCTTAAATATTGCAGAATGGATTCCCGGCTGGAGGATTCATGTCCGATACCTCCAGTTGGAACTCCAATTTATGAGCTCTATAGTCGCCATTGCGTGGGTCCTATCGTATATAACGAATATTGGGTTCGTTACACTAAAAATGATGGTGTTCTTAGTTGGCCATCACATGGTAGTTTCGAAACTGCCGTTTTAGATAATTTGGAAGCTAAACTGTTTAAAAAGAAGGCTAGGCCAGCCATGTTTGATTCCTTCCGGTTATGGCGTAAAGAGGCCAAGCAGAAAGAAATCAAACAGAGTAAGAAAAATAAAGGAGAAGGTGTCATTATGGTGATGCGAAATGCTGAACAGTATCAGCGAGACAAAGATGAGAAAGAGCAGGAAGTTAGTGCTCGACTTCATCATATGGCGGTGGATAAGTGTTATCCGGTGTTACCGTCTAATGCCGATAAGATGGGAGACGAAGTGATAGAAGATTCGCTATTATCTTATTTGTTGAAATCACCACCTCCCTATGCTCCAGATACTGTGGGTCCTATGATTCTTCCTATTCCTCAACCTGCTGTTTTGGCGGCTGCTGGTCAGCCCGTCGTTCATCCCGCTCTCCCGAATCCTCTTGTGCCGCAAATTGTTCATCCTCCTTTACCGGCTTTTCTTCCTACTGCGCTTTTCCCAGCCCCTCCTCAGCCTGTCGTTCCCGCTACTCCTGGTGCCGCGTCCACCTCTACTGTTTCCACTCCTACTGTTGTTGCTCCTGTGCCTTCTTCTTCTTCTCCTTCTGTTCGTAGCCGTCTCCTGAATGCTGTTGCTACTCTTTATTCTCCGCTTTTTGGGCCAATACTTGGATCGACTCTTTCTGATGTTGCTCAGAGGCGCAGCCAGCTTCCTGATGGTAGGGAACGTGAATCGTTGGTAAAAATGGCACGTAAATGGATTCGTAATCCTGTTAAGTACACTTCGCGTATAGTGTTTGAAACATTTTCCCAGTTTAATGCGCCCACGCAACGATTCGTGTTTGAGGAAATGTGTAAATCGTTGAGGGAAGAGTGGGATCATGATGTGGTCGATAATGTACCGTCTGAGGTTTCTGAGCTCCAGCATCAATTTACAACTGGTGTGATTGTAGGTGATAAGGTTCGAGCTGCTCTAGAACGCCTGTTATCCTTTCGATGTACAGTGCAACCTCGAGCGTTGTTTAAAGACGAGACCGAAGAGTGGATGGCAAAACCTGGTCAATATCCTATGCGGGAAGTCCCCCCAGTGTGGATGCCAGGTGATCCTAATGCTAATCCTGCTGTCCCAGGACGTTTTCAGAGAGTGTGGATACACCTCCCTTGGAAGCGATCGGAAGTTTTGCAGGTGAAGCAAACTTTGCCCGATCCCCGTAAAAATCCTGCAGGTTATTATAAGGAGTTGTCCCAACTAGTGGATGCTACTGTTATGAATCTTGCTGATATCGATATGTTGTTTGGCAATGTAGTGCCTCAGCCGATTTGGGCGAAAATTCGTCACGAGAATCACGCGGCTGAGTTAGGCGGTGACTGGGCTGCCCTTACGGCGGCAGACGCCCAGCAAGTTGGTGGGGCTAAACCTGAACAGCTTATTGTGGATTTGCCCGAGAGGATAATTACTCTTATGAAAACGCTTATGCCAGCAATGCGCGTCAATTGGGACAAATTGTCCGCGTGTAAGCAAAAGAGGGATGAGAGTGTCTCCGATTTCTTTACGAGATTTGAGGAAGCATTTGTTGATCATAGTGGTCAGGACATGAGTTCGGAGGGTGGTCAGCGGTTGTTCGTTGATAAATTTGTATCGAACTTGTTGCCCGAACTCAGCAACAAGTTGAAGAATTCTGAGAGCTCGTGGGCTGTTTCTACCACTGCTCAAATATTGGCTACGGCCCAATATTATGAAAACAGAGAAAAGGAAGAAAGCGAACGTGCAGATAAGAAAACGAAGGATCTTAAAACTTTAAAACTAAGGTCTTATTGCAGCAAGTGTATCCTCCGCGCTCAAATTTCAATGACTCGCAACAGCCAAATCGCTCACAATCGCAGTTTTCCAGATCGCAGGTGCGCAATGACTCTCCCGCACCTCGCTTTGTGTTGGGGTATAATCAATGTGCATATTGTCGAGGGGAGGGCCATTTGAAGTTTAATTGCCCAGTTCTACGTGATAGGAACAATGGTGTGTCGGCTCGAGGAGGTCGTAGTGGTCCTCAACAAGCTTCACGTGGTAGAGGTCGCGGTGTTACTCAGAATCAGGCCAAGCGTCTTGCCACTTCCTCAGACTCGCAGAATTGTTTCGATCGACGCGATCTCTCGTCTGGTAGATCTGCACAGTATCATGTGGACGACTATTATGTCGAGCGTGATGTTGATACGGACGGTATCTACTAGGACAGCCATAGACAAAGGAAGGGAGAAGTATCAGTTCCGGTAGATCAGAGAGGGCCTTATGTCGCAGTTGCCACATTGGGCGTCGTTGAGCCTTTTCTGTTGGACACTGGTGCAGCAAAAAGTTCCATCATGCATTCGAAACTCCCTGGCGCGCCTTTGTCTGGCTTAACGAATGTTTCCGTTGGATTCTCTGGCGCCCCCGTTAGCAATCCAGTTTCTAGCCCCTTGCCCCTTACGATTGGGTCTCATGAGTTAGAAGCTCCTTTGATTTTGACTACTGGTTGTGGTGAGAATCTCTTGGGCTTGGATTTGTTGAAAAGGTTACATGCGACTTTGTACTGCTCTCCTACGGGAGTGGAGCTTACATTGGGTCAGAGAGTGATTTCCCCTATGTATCTATCGATCGACAAGCTCCCACCGGAATTGAGTTCTCTTCCGGCTTCTTTGTGGGCGACAGGTCCCAATGATGTGGGCCTGCTGGATATACCACCTTATGTTGTTCAATTGAAAGTTGATGCGCGATTACCGCGCATACCCCAGTATCGTATCTCCCTTGATGGTGAACGGGCACTATTAGCGATCATCTATGATTTGATCGATAAAGATGTTATTGAGGAGACACGAGGTAACGTGTGTAATAGTCCTGTGTTGCCTATTCTGAAGCGAACTGATCCCTCCAAGCCTCCCGTGTACCGTCTAGTTATTGACTTACGGGAGGTAAATAAAATTGTTGTCCCGCAGTTTCCTGTGGTGCCCGACATTACAGCTTTACTGACTCTGATTCCAGCCTCTGCATCATGGTTCTCGGTAATTGATCTGAAGAATGCGTTCTTTAGCATTCCGATTGCTGAGGAAAGCCGAGATTTGTTCGGTTTTTAATTAGGTGGTCGTAGCTTCCGGTTCAAACGTGCACATCAAGGCTACTGTGAGAGCCCATCGATCTACAGCCAAGCTCTCAAGAGCCAACTTGATGCATTCGTGCTGCCAGCTGGTGCGGCCTTGATTCAGTACGTTGACGATCTGTTGGTAGCTGCAGACACTGAACAAATTTGCAAGACTGCTACTGTGTCACTGTTGCAGCATCTATGCGACTTACACCACAAGGTGTCACCTTCTAAATTGCAATATTGTTGTCAAGAAGTTACCTACCTAGGTCACTTATTGTCAAAGGCGGGAAGAAGGTTGACCCCTGAGAGAATCGCAGCAATTGCTCGAATGACTGCGCCGACGACTCAGAGAGACGTGCGTGCCTTTTTAGGTATCACGTCATATTGTAGACAGTGGATTCCAAATTTTTCACTGTTAGCGAAGCCATTGATAGCTCTCACGTGCAAGGATGTTTCTACTCCTTTGCCATGGACGGAGGAATGTCAGAAAAGTTTTTCTGAACTTCGTGATGCATTGTGTTCGGCTCCTGTGTTAGGTACTCCTGATTACAGCAAGCCATTTACACTATACGTCCATGAGAGGGAAGGCTGTGCGTTGAGTGTTTTAACTCAACAATTTGGTGGCAAGCAGCGCCCATGTGCATATTTTTCCTCGACCTTAGACCCGGTAGCTAGAGCGTTGCCGAGTTGCTTGAGGGCGACGGCGGCAGCTGCGGCGTCTATTCGACAATCCGCAGGTTTGGTCATGGTTAATATGCTCATAGTGATGGTTCCGCATGCAGTTGATACTCTCCTGAATCGTACAAAAACTCAACATCTGACGAGTGCAAGGTTGTCTGGGTACGACCTGACCCTTTTGGCAAGTCATATACAGATCAAGCGTTGTAATGTACTGAATCCGGCGACATTGTTGCCGAGTAATATGGAATCAGATGACGTACCACCACATGATTGCTATTTACGAACTGAGGAAGAAACAAAGGGTCGTGTGGACCTGAAAAACACTCCTTTGGCAGATCCCGATGGTACTTTGTATGTTGATGGTTTTTGCTTTAAATTGCCGAATGGCGATGTGACGACTGCGTATGCTGTAGTGACGTTGAGCACGGTTGTGGAAACTGCGAGATTGAATCAGAATTCAGCACAAGCGGCAGAGTTGATTGCATTGACAAGGGCATGTGTCTTGTCTAAGGGAAAGCGAGTGAATGTGTTTACCGACAGTCAGTACGCATTCTGCGTTGCTCACAGTTTTGGAAGACTTTGGAGAGAAAGAGGATTTATGACATCGCATGGGACGAAGATCCAACACGGGCAGCTCGTGAATGATCTTTTGGATGCACTTACATTGCCTAAACAAGTGGCGATTGTTAAATGTAGTGCACATCGGAAAGTGACGGATGATGTTGGTCGTGGTAATGCATTTGCGGATGAGATTGCTAAGGAAACGGCTAAGAATCTTACAACTCGAATGTACGTGACAAGTTCAGTGAGATGGCCGACGGAAACTGGTATGTGTGAAGACACTGTTGAGAGTGTGAAAGCAATTCAGAACGAGGCAACTGAAGCTGAAAAGATCAAGTGGAAAGAAAGTACGGGAAGGTTGGATATGCATGGATGTTGGGTTGACTTGACGGAACGTCAGAGGTGGATGTTACCAGATGCATACGTATTAGCTGTCGTGACGATGGCTCATGGGTTGTCACATATTAGTACAAAAGGGATATGTAAGTTCTTGTCCCCTGTATGGAAGAATGAGGGTATTACTAAGTGTGCTGAGAGAGTGGTTAAGAATTGCATGGTGTGTTTGATGCACAATCCTGGCAAGGGCACCCCCACTCCACCTGGTCATTTTGCTCCCCCTGTTTGTCCCTTTGAGGTTATCCAACTGGACTTTATCCATATGGAGAGATGCAATAACCTGAAGTATGTTTTGGTTGTGGTTTGTGCGTTCTCTAGATGGATTGAGGCCTATCCTCTTAAGGAAAATACTGCCCTGTCCACAGCGAAAATCCTGCTGAAGGAATACTTTCCTAGGTATGGAATGCCACGGATCGTGTGGTCGGATAATGGAAGTGAGTTTGTGGGAAGTGTGATGCAGAGTGTGTGTAAGGGCCTTGGAATCCGTCGAAAATTCCATAGCGCTAATCATCCTCAGGCAGCGGGTTTGGTTGAAGGGTACAATGGTACCCTGAAACTGAAACTTGCAAAAATACAAGCTACCACTGGTCTATCATGGCCTGATGCCTTGCCTCTGGCTCTCCTATCAACCAGGGCGACTGTACACTCTCGAGTAGGGCTTAGCCCATATGAGATTGTGTTCGGCCGCCCTGCGAACATTTGGGGAGTCCCGAGACCTAAGGCCTTTGATAGTCTTGAGTATCCAATGCTAATTGATTATCTTCATGATTTGACCACTAAACTACGGCTGATCCATCAACAGGTCTTTGAAGCTCTACCGGCGCAGACAGAGGGTCCTGGACATCAGCTCCGGCCAGGCGATTGGGTTGTTACCCGAAATTTTGGTCGGAAACGTAACTTGGAGCCAAGATTCGTAGGACCCTTTCAAGTCTTGTTGACAACGAGGACTGCGGTTCGATTGGAGGGCCGGAAGAACTGGGTTCACGCCGGCCACACGAAAAAGGTACCGATCCCCTCACCAACAGACGGTTGGGTGAGAACTGGGATTGCGGCAACGGAAACTGAGACTCCTTTAAACTTTGTGCCGTTTAGTGACGCTCAACCTGAAGGGGATGATTTGTCGCTGCCAAACCCACTTGTGGAGTCATCAGTAGCAGAGAACCCAAGATCTGACTCGTCGTTCACTTTATCGAACACTGTTGCGCCAGCTGAACAATTGTTTGTAGAGCAAACTCGACCTGGAAGAAGTCGATACTTTCTTCGTTCAAGGACTAATAAAAATTAAGTCGTATATTTGTTTTTTTCCTTTTTCGGTGCTATGAACATTATGGACAATTACATCCTTTTTGAGTTTTTATGTGTTTTTCACTGCTAAAGAGATTTGTATTAAAACTGAACGTTTTGAGGAAACCCTACCATCCGGGTTACCGTAGGGCCGTGCGGGTACTCCTTTCTGTTTAGCAGGTTTCTGACGCTAGGTCGGTTACTTTTGTCGATTCCTGGGAACTCCTGGGGATTGATAATCGCTACTCAGAACGAAGTGCGTCAAGTACGTCACGGACGGTTTGTAGAGGATGGCATTCTCTAAGCTGTTGGAAGTAGAAAGGATGTCGGCGCAGAGATCAGAGTTACATAGGGTTGTACGAACAAAATGTTTTCTGTTTCAGGTATTCCTACTGTTTCTGACTGTGTCTATGCTATTGGTGGGCGGAGTGTATTTTGGAATACAGTTGTTATTACCTTCTGTTTCACCTACCCTTTCTCCTAAACTAAGCTCCATCACCACTGTTTCCCCACATTCTTTTCATCCTTTGCCTCAACACGAACAGGTTAGACGTGCGGAATTTATGAATAACTCCTTTGTTCAACTCCTACATCAGCATCAGTTGGTGATGAATACTACCAACTGTTGGGTGTGTGGGTTAATGCCACATACCATGGATAGGGGTATTCCGTATTTGGTCCTTCCTTACAGCTCCCAGGGTTCCGCTCGAGCATTCCAAACTATGTTTCGTAGTGCACTAGATTCCTACCCCAGTCGAGAGCCACGCTCTGTCAATTTTGGTCCCGGTCCGTACCACAAGCCTTTGGCGATAGCGATAGCGGATTTAGATAGAGATGTTTTTGATGCATCGCTTATCCCAGATGAAGAGGTCCAAGCCTATAAGGATCTGAGTGAGGCTGAGTACAGTGTTTCAGTGGGTGATAGACAGCTTAAAAGCTCGTCCCCAATATGGATTGTACCACACCTCGGTAATTTCTGCTTGAAAGGTTTGGGTCGAAATCCGAGAGCACAACTTGGGAACAGTGCTTGTACTGACACGTATGTCCTACCGATGCTCTCATCCCCTGTTTTCCTGACTGCTAAGGGCACTTATTTCGTATGTTATGAACGCGCATATACATGGTTACCCCGTGATTTTTCGGGTACCTGTTATATTGCGAATCTTTTACCACCTACTTTCACAGTTGCCTCAGACTATCACAAGACTAGAGTTGTGAGAGGCGTTATTAGCAAAGAGGATACTGCCGGTCAAGAAGCAGGAGATTTCTTTAAGGGTTTCTTGCCGTTTTGGGGACCTATGGTTAATAGTAGGAACCTAAGACAGTTGACCCGTGTAGTTGAGTCAACTGCTAATATTACCGCGAGTGCCCTTGGTAACTTAACAGCTGAACTTCAGGCGGATAGACTCATGACGTTGCAGAACCGTATGGTTCTAGACGTTGTTCTCGCAGATAGAGGTGGTGTGTGTAAAGTTATCCATTTGAGCTGTTGCATTTTCATTCCTGACAATGCTCCAACTGTCTACCAAGCCATCTCAAAGTTGTACAAGATTTCCGAGTCCATACACGTGGACGAAGGTAATTGGACACTTCTAGGATGGTTTTGGGGCTTGATATCCACTTGGGGTTGGAAAATTCTGATGATCGTAGGGGTTGTTGTAACGTTTCTATTCACGTGTTGTCTTTGTGTACAGTGTGGTCCTGCCTTATGTGGCCTTTGTGCTACAACGTGTATAAGACGGCCATCTGTTACCAAGGAGACATTGATGAATAGAATGATGTTCCAGCAGCAGGTGAACGATCTGATGAATATTGAAATCGATTCCGATCTTGACTAGTGCTTGCCTACATGAGGGCAAAAGGAGCGTCTGAGGTTCCGTGTGAGACGGAACGACACTTTTTGAGTGGTGACGAATATGGATGAGTTTGGTGTCTACGAACCGCAAATGACGAGTATAGTGGGTGTACGCAGTTTCGTTACGCAACCACGTATGGTTCGTCTCATTTTTGGGTTTGTTCATCTGAACCCTCGGGTTCCATTTTAGATACGGCATCCATTTTGTTTCTTGCCCTCAAGTAGCCAGCGAACGGACGTTACCCGCTTCGTGACCTTGGGACTCCCAAGCTTACACGAGGGACACGTGTTTCTTTGAGGGTGACTTTTACGATAAGGGAAATGACACGGCGAAGGCAGATGGCCCCGCTCGAGACTCATCTTGCCGTGCTAGCCTATTGTTTCAGTCATGCATGCATTGGACACGAGGTCTTTGATCCTGTCATCAAGTTTCCTTTATTACTCCCGACACTCTTTTCTAACCTGTTGTGCATCCTTGTCCTTTCTTTGCATCTGTTTTTGTCCCCTCTCCTAATGTGTTTACGGTCAGAATGGAATGTGTTTTATTGCGGGGTAGATATGTTTTTACAGTTGGGAACCAGCAATGCTGCTGTAATTATGTTCCGGCCTCCTGAAACATGAACACGACTCTTTTTGAAGTTTATTGTGGGAACTGAGTTGTAACCTTTGTTCGCCATACTGTGCAATGGCAAAAACTTGTATAAAAGGAGCGATCCACTTTTGCAATTTGAAGCAGTCTCCGAGAACCTACACGTTGTGTACTTCTTGTGATTTCTGTATCCCTGCAGTAAATAAACGCTGATCTCTGACGTCGCTGGAAGTGTCCCGTGTCTCTGTGTTTTGTACGCCAGAACAGGTAACCCACGAAGGTTTCAGGTGTTGTCCCCTGGCACCGCTGGGTCTTAGAATAACCCAGTCCTTCAGAATGGGTGCTTAATAAGGGGTTCAAAAATACTATTGAAAGTATTATAGATTTTCAGTAATAGATCAGTGTCGAGGCATAGCTTTGACCATTTAATAGATTTCTTGTTGTTCCCCAAAGTTAGAGTTGTCACTGATTGGACACCAAGATCATGTATGTTTTTCAGGAGATTGCACTTTGATGATAGTATATGATCACTATCCGATCTAGACAGAATTTCAAAGTCTGATGCTACCTGCCAGAGTTCGATGTCAAGAATGTTATAATCCCTTCTGCTCTGGCTGGCATCCCATACAAAGGTAGGGGCACAGTGTCTATCAGATGTGAATCTCTTGTTACAGGTTCGCTGGCCAAGGGACAGGGTAATGGAGAGTAGCGGCATGGCAGAAGCTGCCCATGAAAGTAAAGGTTTGGTCTCCAATAGTGGTATACCTCTGGCAGCATCCTCTAATTTAGTGACCTGTGCTATGCCATCGAAGGGTTCAAATATCTGGAAATTAAAAGAGGTGAACTACCCACCTTATTGGAGAGTTGGTGGGCAAGCATTTTTAGCGTAGGTGATTCTTTGTTCCTCTGGACTGTATGATTGTTCACGTTGTATAAATCTATTTGGCTGCCATTAATTCCCCTTATAGACAAGCCTAGAATGTCATTGCTATCAATCTCCAGTTTTTCATGGATATGTTTGTCATATTTTTAACCCAAATGAGGAGGCCGCCAGAAGGCCTGGCTGTATTGTTGTCATTACTCAGAAATCAGTAGTGGCGGAAATGAGTACAGCATTTCTTCCTTCGATTCCCCCAAAACTCCAGTGCTCAGAATTACTGGCACTGGATGTTTTCAACTGTGCTGAATAGATTTAGCTTGAGGGTACCCAGTTCTTTAATACTCTCTGGACCACCTTGGGATGATGACGGCACTCCAGGTTCACCAGAAGAACCTGTTCAGTCATCTGTTCTGGTATTCATGGGCCCTGCCAAGTGATTGGCAACCAGGATGATGTTCTGCTGGTTTAAATATTTAGCAATCAGCCTGTGCACGGCCGTTGGTAGGTGAATTTGTATGGGTGTTCCGTGCTCCAGGGTATCACCCTCTGAACAGAGCGTAATGGATATCACTGAAGTTGCACCCCCATATCCATGGGGTATGTCCCCCGGGCGCAGGAATAGTCCTCATATTAAGGTTTCAATAGTTTATGTTAAGTTCAAAGAAACAAATATATTCCGTATTTTGATGTGGTTTAATATTGTTATAACATCACAATATTATTAGCGGCCATGTATTTCCAGACAGCATTATTTCTGGTAACCTTGCTTCACAGAGCCCAGCATGGCTCAATCCATTTTTCAGTCCCAATGCATTTCAGCCATGAGCCTTCGTCTGCGGATTATCGCTTTGGTTGTCCAAAAGAGCTGATTTAGTCACAATGATTCGGCGACCACGAAGGTCGCTAATAATATTGTGATGTTACAACAATATTAAACCGCATCAAAATACGGAATATATTTGTTTCTTTGAACTTAACATAAACTATTGAAACCTTAATATAAGGACTATTCCTGCGCCTGGGGGACATACCCCATGGATATGGGGGTGCAACTTCAGTTCTGCTGGTTTAGCCACCTCCAAAGGCGTTGCGCCTCCTGACACAAATCCAGGACCGCACACTATCCTGTCTGTTGCACTACCACAAACATGTTGGTTGTGTTCTCTATGGGGACCTACACAAGCCTCCCTTTGATGGACAATACGGAGGCTTTCAAGAGCCAGATGGACCACATGAAGCTTCAGAAGCTTGATATGGAGATGGCTCCTAACCAGAGAGGCCAGATGCCTCTGATTGCCACCTCTCCTAAATACCCCTATAGGGTGATTAGCCACACTTTATAAATACTGATTGACCCTCTAATTCAGAAGTTAAGTGGGTGGGAGAGGTAGAGGTGCCTGCCACAGGTCAGATTAGAGTCCGTCAGCTACCACAGCAGCTCCTGCACCATGTCCATAAGATCTGAATGGAGTCGGAGAGGCAGGCCTGATGCTCAGCCCACAGGGATCTAAGGTTCCACTACAGGGCTAGTATTTGCCACCTGGCATTTGGGATGAGAAGGATGCACAAGGGCAGGCGACCAAAAAGCTTTAGAGCTTTCCTCACAGAAGCTTCAGAGCTAACCTCAAAGAAACCAAAGACGAATCCTGAAATATCAACAACATATCCTCAATGTGGACTTGTTGCAGCAGAGGAAAGCCTTAAATGCCACCATGTCGAGAATAACCCCCAATGAATGGAAGTCTTTGAGTAGGAAACAGGTGTGGCTTTGGCTCGTTAAGGGTGAATCCCAATGATGTCAGGTCTTTGACCGTCATCCGGATGTGGTCTATGACTGGCTGTGATGAACCTGCCTTTATCAGCCAGTAATTGAGGAACAGGAATATGTGTACTTTCAACCTCCGAACACAGACAGCGGCCACTGTCATAACTTTCATGGACACCCAAGGGGCATGAGTAAGACCGAAGGGGAGAACAGTAAATTGTAAATGTTCCTAAGTCACTCTGAAATGCAGGTAATGCCTGTGGGGCTGGAGGTCTGGTATATAGAAATGTGTGTCTTGCATTCTGAACCTGTTCCTCCTCAAGCAGGCATTCAGCAGACGAGGTCCAAATAGACCTAAGGCATCTGTCCCCCTTCAGAACAACGAAGAAAATCAAGTAGCATCCTTCCCTCTGCTAATTCCAGAACACATTAGATGGAACTCTTACATAACAGAAGGTTGACTTGCTGCATCAGCATTACGGAGTTATCCTTCGAAAGTTGATCTGTGAGCGAGGAAGATGAGGTGGGGAAGAGATGAATGGCAGGATGTAGCCCAAAGTGCGCCGGGTATGCCCAGATGTGGGTCTCGGGCTCACTGTGCCACTTGATTCAAGCTAGCCTGGCTGATGAGGGGTGATATCCCAAAACGGTCTCAGGATGCTTTTTACGCCCCAGGGAGGACCTGGCTTGACAGTTTGTTCCTATGAGGAGCAGGGTCAAAACTGATTTGCATATGACTGGGTCTGAAGTGGGGTGGCGAAGTGAGCTAAAGAAGCATGAAGGATTCAACCCAGATCTGTGACTGGGGGCGAGTGTCTAAAAAGTTTCAGTGCTCCATCCATCATCTCCTAGTGTTTGCTTTGTTCGCCCTAAGTTGGCAGGGTATGCCCACACGTGGGTACCTTGTTCACTTTGCCACTGGCTTCAAACTAGCCTGGCTAATGAGGGGTGTTACCCCAAAACTGGTCCCAGGATGCTTGTTTCCGGTCCAGGGAAGACCTGGCTTGGCAGTTCGCGTTCGACTGTTACCATGAGGAACAGGGGACGGATTTGCATATGGCTGGGCCTGAACTGGGGTGGCAAAGTGAACTAAAGAATGATGATGGACTCAAACCAGATCAGTGACTGAGGGTCAGTGTCTGAAAAGTTATGCTGCTCTGTCCATCATATCCTAGTGCTTGCTTTTTTTGCCCTAAGTTGACAGGGTATGCCCAGACGTGGGTCCCTTGCTCACTTTGCCACTGGATTCAAGCTAGCCTGGCTGATGAGGGGTGTTACCCTGAAATCGGTCCCAGGATGCTTGTTGCCGATCCAGGGAAGACCTGGCTAGGCAGTTCGGGCTGGAAGGTTCCCATGAGGAACAGGGTCAAGACTGATTTGCATATGACTGGGTCTTAACTGGGGTGGCGAAGTGAGCTAAAGAACGATGATGGATTCAATCCAGATCTGTGACTGGGGGTGAGTGTCTGAAAAGTTTCAGCGCTCTAACCATCATCTCCTTGTGTTTACTTTGTTCGCCATAAGTTGGTTGGAAGGGTATGCCCAGACATGAGTCCCTTGCTCACCTTGCCACTGGATTCAAGCTAGCCTAGCTGATGAGGGGTGTTCCCCCAAAACCGGTCCTAGGTTGCTTGTTTCCAGTCCAGGGAAGACCTGATTGGCAGTTCCGGCTGGACTGTTCCTATGAGGAACAGGGTCAAGACTGATTTGCATATGGCTGGGTGACTGTTCCTATGAGGAACAGGGTCAAGACTGATTTGCATATGTCTGGGTCTGAACTGGGGTGGCGAAGTGAGCTAAAGAAAAATGATGGATTCAACCCAGAGCTGTGACGGGGTATGTATCTAAAAAGATTCAGTACTCAGCCTATCATCTCCTTGTGTTTGCAGTGAAAGCCTTCTTACCTCCCATCAACGGAAGGCTAGTGCAGGCGCTCACTGACAACGCCATCGCCATGATACACTGCAACAAACAGGGCAGTGTGGGGTCATGAACCCTTTGCCTAGAGGTCCTCTACTTCTAGACATGGCTGGAACAACAGGGCAAATCCCTGGTTCCTCCACACCTGCCGGGCTCTCTGAAGACAAGGGCAGACGAACTCAGCCGCAAATGACTAGCGGATCACGAATGGCATCTCTACACGGAGGTGGTGAAAGATCTCTTTAGGCAAAGGGGAGAGCCTTAGTTAGATCTGTTTGCTTCTGCCAAGAGGTGCAATGTCAGCAGTTTTGCGCACTGGAGTTTCCAAGGCAGCTGTTGCTCAGAGACGCTTTTCGTCTCAAATGGAGCTCAGGCTGGTACTCCTTTCCACCCAAACCACTCCTGCCCAGAGTTCTGAAGAAGATCAAGAACGACTGGGCCTTAGTCATCCTTGAGGCTCCGGACTGGACACAGAGAGTCTGCTGTACCAAGCTACTGAGCATGGCCATCGATCCTCCGATCAGCTTGCCCCTTCGGGAGGATCTTATGTCGCAGCAGCAGGGGAGGGTTCTTTACCCGAACCTGTCCACTGTCCGCCTACTAGCGTGGCCATTGAGTGGAGACAGTTGACCACTTTTGACCTTCCTCCCGAAGTCTGAAGAGTCATCTTGGCAGCTAGGCGTCCTTCCACCAAGATGGTATATGCCTGCCTTCCTTGTGGCAATTATATCTGCCCGTAGAGTGAGTGAGTTGCAGGCCTTATCATTTAAGCTGCCTTACCTCTCAGTATATCCTGAGAAACTTGTGCTTCCCAAAAGGGCCTCCTTTCTAACAAAAGTGGTCACCCCATTTCACGTAGTTCAATCTATCACCCTGCCTACTTTTCACACTGCTTCTCCACCGTCTGGACCCAAATAGAGCGTTGTTGTTCTACCCTGACCTTACACAAGAGTTCCAGTGGACGACCATCTCCCTGTGGGGTATGTTGGTGCGAAGAAAAGTTGGGCGCTGCAGAAGAGAACCATTTCTAGATGGGCCGTGCTCTGCAGTAAAATCTGCTATGCACCGGCCAATAGGCAACCTCCTGAAGCATTGCAAGCTCATTTCACCAGAGCTAAAGCAGCGACCACTGCTTTAGCATGCAAAGTTCAGGTCCTGGACATTTTCCAGGCAGCAACGTAGGCTTCCCTGCACACGTTCACCAAATTATTATTTTTTGGACAGCCAGGTCCGTAGAGATGGGCAACTCGCTTGTTCGGTCCTGCAGGACTTCCTTTTGTGAAATTGGTCCCCAGTCACACCTCTGGGGATGGTATTGCTTGGGTGTCTGTTCAAAAGTAAGGCATATGGGACTAGAAGTCTCTATCAGATGAACATGTTACAACTCCTTATCTGATAGAGATGATATCTAGGCACGTATTCCTTACTGGCCCACCCATCCTGGACTTGATACCCACCCACTGGAGAGCTACCAGAATATGGCAAAGCGTCAGGCTTCAATATCTATCTTTCTCAATCGCAGATTTTGAATATTTCAGTCCCAGCCAAAGAGGCAGATCAGTTTAGGCAGCAGTTCCCTGTTATTTATAATCCTGCAAATTAGAGGGATGGCATAGTGTGGGGGAATAGCAGCAGTTAAAATGACAGCCCTTCCTAATAGTTCATACAAATTCCAAACATGGAACCATGCAGTTAGACCCATGTCACTTCACAGACTCACGGCTACGATGGACTTTCATCACTGCAGATAAACAGACCAAGAAAAAAAGGAGAAACTGAGGACCCACAGAACCAGCAACAGAAGCTGACGAATTCTATGTGACAGGACAATGGGATTGATTTAAGGGTTCCTCTTCCACATAAAAATGTAAAAGGAATGGGGAAAGGACGGATATTGAGGATTATGTTTGTAACTGTGGTTAGGTTAGTTCACTGTTCATTGTCAGCCAGTGGAGATAGACAAGTGTGTGTGTCCTTATTCGGGATAATAAAGCACATTTTGATTTACAAATAACATAGACTAAAATAAAAATAGAAGTGTTAAGCGAAAACACTTGAGAAAATTCAAGCTCTGAGCATCTGTAGCATTTCCAATGGGACTGATGTCACCAGCACAGGTGGTTCTTCATGAAGTCACTCACTTTCAAAGCTGAATTTGGTGACTCCACAGATAAAGCCGCAAAAAAACTCCACACCATTCTGACGTCTCTGGAAAAATCTAGGGTGGGGAACCTGTTAGAAGACAAATACTTTACAAATGTCTTTCCACACAGGGTGAGGGTCTGCAGTCCAAGCATATGAAATGAAACAATGTACCAGTGATCTGAAAGGCAGGGTACGAGATCACATGCTTCTCTTGCTAACCCACATGGTTTTATGATTTGCGCTTGACTGGTAGGGCACACACAGGCAGAGAGGTTAGCGAAAAAGCATGCCCATAGTTGGGGTGTCTCAGATAAGACTTCAGTGAAATTGATGGGAGTGCTGAGACCATTCTTCAAGTAGATCTGTCACATGCCAAAAGCCCTGACGGAGCCTAGAGAGTATCTTCTTCTAACACAAAGTCGCAGAAGTGCTACAGATGTGCCCCAAATCTGTTTCGGGAGAGGGGAAATCTGACACATTTTCAGATGTCCTCAGCCAGGAGAAAGATGAAGATGAAATGGATGTGTGATTCTGGACTCTAAGCTCATCCCCTGACTTTTTTCTTTTGTCAATCGCCCTCTTGTTGTGCAATCTTCAGAACTCCTTACAGGACTTATTACTTTTGAAGAAATGGACTGGGAAACTCTTTTCACCTCTGCCATCAGTGGCACTGGTTTACCACTGCGGTGCATATATTCATCAGGAGAGGCTCAAAGATCATCTTTCATGATGATCAATGAAAGGGTGCTCAGACATAAGATCTTTTTGTAGTTTCCTTGGTGTGGGATCACTGCAAATGTATCTGTGAGGGAACTTACTCAAGATCAGAGATCTAGGATTTCTAAACCGAGCCCTGCACATAGGCCTTTCTTAGGGTACCTCGCAAGAGGTTCAGGTGCAAGACTGTCTGCATAGCATGTAAGTTTGCTCTGGTGCAAGCCCAAAAACACAGTTCTCAGCTCGAGGTAGCATGTACGGCCCAGTGGGCATTTCAAGTAAAACCACAGGGCAAGAATGCACTACTCCAGACAAAGAGATATCCTGGAGATGGGAAATTCAGGAGGTCATTCTTGATGGTCCTCACTGGAAGATTCATATAAAAATCATGAGAGCCCTTGGCACTGGCCCCCACACACATTCAAAACTTCCCTTGAGCAAGTCAGCTTCAGAGTAATGTATCATCACTACTCACTTTTATTAAAACACCTAAACGAAGGTTGGAGGAAGAATCTGGGGGAAAAGGATGTGGATGGAGGCAGGTAGAGGTTTGTAGTAAGCATTGAGGGACTAAAACTGCCCCCACTTGAAGACACTGGGAACAGGTGTTTAAAGTAATCGACATAGGGAGAAGTTGTTGGAGTTCTGGAAGCGATCAGATCTAAGTCAGGCAAGGGCATGGGAATCAGCGGGCCGTTCTACACCTGGACTTCTTTTTCTCAATAATACCAACCTATGTTGTGCTAAGTTGCTTTGGTTCACATGCATATGACGCAAAGGAACCTGAGTTTCACTGAAAAATCTCCATTTTAGACAGGAGGATGCAAGTGCAAAAGGACAGTGTCTCAACAAGCTCTGATATCCCTTTTCCTCACCTTGGGTCCAACTGCTTCCAGTTCACTTTGTTCGATCTTCACTTTCTTCTCAGCAGCTTGAGACCTGCTTTGATCAAATTTGATAATTTTTTTCCAGGTATAGTAGTATTCAACACACTGGGTGACATTCTTTGTCTGTATCTAGAAGAGAAAAAAATCACAAAACATGACAATCCTGTGGGCATGGGTAACAAAGCCAACATTAAAGTAACAGGCTAATCGAAACAGAATTTACACATAATGCATACACCTACATGTAGTTTTCTGCTACTTATTGAAGCTATGGGTAAGTTTTATCATCCCATCTATTATTGCTTATTGAATATTCATATTCCACAACCATGCTTCTCCACTAAGAATAACTTGGCTTTGGCAATCAAGGTAATTATTGTTTTTCATAGGTATTAAGACATGCATTCTCCTTCGGAAATAGTTCAGAATGTACTACCTGGCTTACACTCTCACCTGGATTGCGGATTTAGATACTATACTAGCATTGCTCTTTAAGAAAGTCTATGAATGTCTGATGGTATGAGATACGATGGGAGAACTGCAACCTTGAGGATGGCTGTTCATATGCATAGTGTATAACCAGTCACCAAGGCCTGATTCATTAAGAAAGATCTTACACCTATTTGGCGGTACACAGAATTACGCCTTCACATAGGCGTAAATCTGCACCTACATGCAATTCAGCAACCCTGGGCAGAGATTTATGCCTCAAAGTAAGAGTACATGCCCCCCCCCCTTGCATAGGGGCCTTGGGGGCATTTGGGGTCTGATGCACAAACTGCACTTTGTAGTACATTTTGTAGTAGTACAAAACGTACCATAAATTGCAATTGCCAAATAACGTCCAGAGTTTTATGCCTCAGCATTTCCTATACTCATGAGTGTGGAGTTCTCTGCCTCACTGAGGAGACTCTGTACAAGTAAGCATAGGTTTTAGTTTTAAATGTGAGATGGATACAAGGAAGTGGCTTACAGACGGCAATGTATGCAAGGAATTGACATTAATATTATCTTAAAAATAATTTTAATATTTATTTTCAAGTTACATAAAAATTTTGAATTTCCCCCATACTTTACCATAACAGCAGTCAGGGCAGAGATCTGCGCATGATAAAGGAGAGAGACAAATAAAAATGTGTATTTAACTAACAAAAAAATATGAAAAATATTTTTATGTTAAATATTATTACAACTTCATTTTATGTAGTTACTTTAAATGTAGAACAAAATAAAAAAAATGCTACAACACTAGTAAATGCATTTTGAATTAAACCTTTAATTAAGGGAAACATATCACATTTATTTTCCTGAAGTTTAAATTAAAAGATACATTTCCTCATAAAGAAAACATATTTTAATGTGCATTAATAATTATTAAAAGTGATGTACAGAATTAACTAAAAATAGTGTAATTATTTTAAATAGCATTTATTGTTACATTATTTTTTAAATTCAAAATAGTTTATCGAAATATTGTTTCATTAAATATTAAATATATACTATTTGAATGTTTTTTTAACATCTATTTATATTTATTTATCTTTTAAATATTTCCAATGTTATTTTAACTCCCTGCCTCCATTATTGCCAATAGGAGGGTGTTGTGTTTTTTTTGTAGTAGCTTACACTTGGAGTTTTTGAAAACAGAACAACAGTAAACGTACTCAAAATTGTAAACATACTCCAAAGTGTATAATAAAAAAATAAGGACAACCGCCATCACTTAAAGATATTCACACATATTTGATTGACAAATATCACCTATGGAAGCACATAAATACTACACTGACCCTGGGTTCTGCCCACTTCCACTTGTGCTGGGAGACGACATGGAGTAAGACATTACCTACAGTCACCATGTTCAAGACATTTCATGCAAGACAAAGAGGAACTTTACAGTGAAGGCGACAATACTTGTAGTTCTTTTTGTAGTTGGTCATTAATGAGAAATAAATGATTTGGCCTGATATGCCCTAAGTGGAACGGGCTACATAGCAGGAGGTCACTCACTGTAACTATGTACTGAGGGTAGCAGTAAACGCTGTGGGGCACTTGACCTACTGTAGGACCTATCGTTGCAGGCAATTCCCAACGTCAAGCTAGGTAAGATGAACAGACCTCTATTTCTTAACCAGATCCATACTGCAAACTTATGTGGTTCTGTTGGCTAATAGTCTCCCCATTTACATACAGGCACATCTCACCCATGTCACTAACACACAAGCTGACTCCCTTGTAGATTGAAGATGGGACATATTAAGCTAGAACCTTCGAGATTTCCTTTCTACAGTCCCCAGGTCTGCAGCATTGTAGGGGAAATCTGTAACAAAACCACCTCCTCTTGTGGCAGTGCCACGACCAGCAGATTGGTATCACAACGTATCCATATCAGGCAGCCGGACCACCTCTTCAGACAAAGGGATGGTTGGTATCGGGGCAGGATTAGACACCATTCAGGAATGGGACATGCTGGGCAAGATGAACGGATAGGGGTGGTAGATGAGCTGGACAACTAGGACATAATGCAGGTCGTTCAAGACCTTATGTCATAGCAAAATCTTCAAAAAGAGCCTCTTTCCAGACCTGTTAACCAGCCTCCAAATAGTACATTAGCCTCACCAAACTTGTATTGTGTATATACATATGAGGAATGAAAACGTATATGAAGTACCACATCAAAGTGCACAATTGGAATATCATTACATATATAACATCATCATGGATTTGTCCTCTTGATACTTTATATATGGCCCACATAACCACATTGACACATAAACCTATAGCTGCACAAGACAACATATGGAAACACTTGACTTGTATAGGTGTAAAATGGAAGTTACGAAGTGGGTACTCACCATGCAGCAGCGCGGACATGCTTTTTTATTTAACACAAAAGGACACAAAACATGGAAGAATTTTGATACTGAGTCAGAAATAAATAAATAAACCCATCAGTGTTGGAGCCGGCCTCGTGGCGTGGTCCTGTTCCCCCTCGCTAAGCCGCACGAGGTCCCATGCACCTCGGGGCTCCTCCATTTTGGATTGTACGTGACTCTACGTAACCACCTACGTGACCCAGCTCCACCCGGCCTCGGTCCCAGCGAGGCCCGACATCGAGGCGCCAACCCCTGGCCCGGGGGATACCACGTGAACCCTTCCCACTCCCGGCGGAGGGCAGTATCGATGGGACCCCCAACCGTCCTTCCACACCTAGGTGCGATCGCCCCACAGCTCTCTGGGGCCTGGCGCCTCTCCTGCTGGGCGTCTGGCCGCTCCCTACCCGGCCTCTCCGCCCCCCCCCGGGCGCAAGGGTCCGGACATCAAAGGGCTCCAGACCTATATCTTGGGCGACCCGGCAACAAGACGACAGTTGTATCCCGGAGTCAAGAGCCCTGCTGATCGGATCGCGGCTGACCCTACGGAGAAAGACTCATCCTGAAACCACACTCTGAGCCATGCTGACGACGTCGCGGCTCCACCGTGCTTAAAGACCTTCCCGAACCTTTGGGGCCCTGCTGACGCTGTCGCGGCCCGACCTTGTTGAACGTACCATCAGAGCCCAGCTGACCTCGTCGCGGCTCGACCGAAGCGGACCTACCACCGGAGCCCTGCTGACTGTGTCGCGGCTCGACCCAAGCGGAACTACCACCCGAGCCCTGCAGACGCCGTCGCGGCTCTCCACGTCCGAGCTGCTTTGAGACCAGCACGCAAGGTCTGGCGCAGAGCCTCCCCGTACCTGGCTGGTACTAAGACTGTCCCGCTACCCTATCCCTCCAAGGACATTGAGACTCTTTCTGGATCACTCGATCCCACTGTAAATATTGAATGTGCTACCATTGATAAAGAACCAAGATAATCAACTGATACGGAGTCCTGTGTGGTGGTGTTACTGGGCCTAGTACGATCACAGGAGAAGGACCTCTCCTAGGAGGCTTCTCAGCGGCGCTCGGCTATAACTTTGCGGTAGGAAGGTGCCCCGGAGTAGTCCCCCCGACTCCCCGGTGGTCCTCCCTCCAACATTTGGTGGCCAGCGACGGGATCCGAGCCAGACGCAATCATACAGGCAAGTAACGCACCCACTACCTAACCAGACGGAAAAAGAAAGGGAACCATGGACGGCCAAGAAGCAACCGTGGCCGCAACCTTCCAGCCGGAAAGGCTGGAAGAATACACCCAAAAAGAACTGAAACAATTCTGCAAGGACAAAGGGATCCCAACCACAGGATTGGGCACCAAGGAAGAAATGCAGAAAGCCCTGAAAGCCTGGGCAGAATCCGAGGCCACTCCACCCCGAGCCGAAGGGACCTCCGCCCGGGACGGAAACCTGCCACCGACCATAACCCCGACAGATGGGGGGCGAAGCATCCCGGAAGCCGGCCTATCCCACGAAGAAATGCGAGAACGGGAGAGGGTCCGGACACACGAAATGGACCTCGCACGACTCCGGCTGGACGGTGAGCTCCTACTGGCGGAGAAGAAACTAGCCTTGGAGCAACTACGGCTGCAAGAGGAAATCGAAGAAAAGAAACGGCATCGGGAACTAGAAGAGAGACGGCTAACCCTTGAGCACGAGAGGAGCCTCAAGGAACTCGAACTGAAATCCAAAACGGGGGAGACCAGCACCCCCGGGGCCCGGGACGCTCTGCCACTGACCGAGCCAAAGGTTCATATCCCCAAGGATGTCGTCAAGGAATACTACAAAAACGACGACATCCAGCAGTGGTTCCGAGCCTACGAGGTAGCCATGACCTCCCATCGGGTACCCCGGAAGGATTGGGGTGCCGGCCTATGGGGGAGGTTCCTCAGCGAGGGCCGGGATACCCTGCTGCAACTCCCCGATGCGGTGATGACATCATACGACCACATGAAAGAAGCCCTACTCACCCGCTACGGACTATCAGCCGAGATGTACCGGCAGCGCTTCCGGGACTGCAAGAAGCTCCCCGGTACCACATGGGTCGAATACGTGGACTTCTTCAGCCGGGCCTTTGAAGGGTGGATAAAAGGGAGCAAGGTCACCTCGTACAATGAACTGTTCGACCTCATTGTCTGGGAGCACCTCGCCAACAACTGCTTTGTTGAACTAAGGCAACACCTCCTGGACAGTAAGCTGACCGAGCCCCGGAAGCTCGCCGCCGAAGCCGACCGTTGGGTCAACACCCAGGTCCCCCGGAACCCCGTGGGGGACTACCAACGGAGTACCACGGGACCTCCTCGCCAGCGGGGCGGAGGAGGGGGGTCCCACCGCAGTTGAGAATTCCCGGCCGGGCCGCCCAGAAGCCCGCCACGAGGCCAAGCCGCCAACCACACGTCCCCGACCCTGGGCCGAAGGGGGACCCCCATCCCCAGGCCTGGACCCCGACCAACAGTGGCCTGCTTCGGCTGCCAACAGACAGGCCACTATGCGAGCGACCCGGCCTGCCCCGTGAACCGACGGAACGGGACCGCTGGGCCCCCTCCCCGACAAATAGCCGCCGCAGCCCTGGGGGAAGGAGAGGACGAGGAGGAAAACCGCGACGACGGGTCCCCCGAGTGGGAACCGGCTGCCATGTCACTCGTATGCCTGGGCTCCCGAGAAATGGTGCCCCGAGCTGCCATCCCAAGCAACACCCAGAAGTACCAGCAGTGGGTCACCATCAATGGACGACGGGCCGAAGCCCTCCGGGACACTGGGGCAAGTGTGACCGCTGTCCGCTGCCACCTGGTGACCCCCGAACCAATCCTGCCGCATGTCCTATGCCCTGTCCGGACCGCGGACAACACCGAAAGCATGTGCCGGATGGCCAGGATCCCCTTCGAGTGGGGAGGAGTGTCAGGCACCCTCAAAGTAACTGTCCGCGACGACGCCCCAGTGGACTGCCTCCTGGGGAATGACCTAGAGAGCTCCCCCTGGGCCCAGGTGGAGCGCCGAGAGCATCTGGGGATGCTAGGGCTGCCCGAGTGGGCCTGCGCCACCACCCGGTCCATGACCGCCCAACCTGCCGCTGCCGCGGCCCCCGACAAGCCTACGGGCCCAGAACTACCACCCTCCTCCGGCACGGAGGAACCTGACGATGAGGCCGGGCCATCCGAACTTTCTCCCGACGAGGCCGCCTCCCTCAGCGAGATCCCCGAGCTGGCCCAGTGGCGCCACGACGGGGGCCCCACCCGCGAACAATTCCAGCAAGAGCAGAAGGCCTGCCCGTCCCTCGAGGGGGCCCGACAGCAAGCGGCCGCCCAGGCCTCGGGGGACCCCACGGGAACCCACTGGATCTATTGGGACCATGACTTATTGTATAGCGAGCAGAAAGTCGCCGAACTGGGAGCCGGCCGGGTGTTGGTGGTTCCCCTCCGATTCCGAGAGTTCCTCCTGAACCTGGCGCATGACGTGCCCCTCGCCGGACACCTCGGGCGAGACAAAACTTACAGCCGACTAGTGACCCATTTCTATTGGCCCCGAATGCGGAGAGACGTGGACCATCACTGCCGGTCCTGCCAGACCTGCCAGGCTAGCGGAAAGACTGGGGGTCGAGTTAAGGCCCCCCTCCAACCATTTCCAGCCGTCCACACCCCGTTCGAACGAGTAGGGATCGACATCGTGGGGCCCCTCGACCCCCGAACCGCCCTGGGACACCGCTTCATCCTGGTACTGGTCGACCACGCCACCCGATACCCCGAGGCCATCCCACTCCGCACTGTGACAGCTCCAGTGGTGGGCCGGGCCCTGATGGGCATCTTCTCCAGGGTGGGGTTCCCCCGAGAAGTGGTGAGCGACAGGGGTACGAACTTTATTTCAAAGTACATGAGATCCCTCTGGCAACAATGTGGGGTCCCCTACAAATTCACCACCCCTTACCACCCCCAGGGGAACGGACTGGTCGAGCGGTTCAACCGAACCCTGAAGGGGATGATCAAGGGCCTGGAAGAGCCCCTGAGGAGGAGATGGGACGTCCTGCTGCCCTGCCTCCTGTTCGCCTATCGAGAGGTACCACAGAAATCCCTGGGCTTCAGCCCCTTCGAACTGTTGTATGGGCACCCCGTCCGAGGGCCCCTCAACCTGGTCAAGGAGGGCTGGGAGGCGAACGTCCAAGATGCCCCCCCCGACGTCTACCGGTACCTCCGGACCCTGTGGAACCAGACTCGGAAGTTCCGGGCCCTGGCAGAAGCCAACCTCGAAGCCAGCCAAGAAGACATGAAACGCTGGTATGACGAAAATGCCTCGACCATCGAGTTCGAGCCGGGCCAGCAAGTCTGGGTCATGTCACCCGTGGACCCCTGCGCCCTGCAGGACAAGTGGACCGGGCCCTTCAAGGTGGTTGAGAGGAAGAGCCCCGTCACCTACCTGGTCGACATGGAGTCCCCGAGGAACCCCCTCCGGGTCCTACACGCCAACCGGCTCAAGCCCCACTTTGCCCGAACTGAACTAAGTCTGCTGCTGGCTACCGACGATGGGGGCGAAAGCGACTCCGAGCCCCTACCAGACCTCCAGGGGTCCTCGGGCCAAGACGGCTCCTTGGAGGGCGTCCACCTCTCCGCCACCCTGACCCCAGAACAGCGCCATGACTGCCGGAAGCTGCTGCAACCCTTCGCAGCCCTCTTCTCTCTCACGCCCGGGGTGACCCCCTGGTGCGTCCACGACGTGGACACCGGGGACAGCCCCCCTGTGCGGCACCGCGCCTACAGAGTACCCGACCGAGTCCGAGCCTGCATACAGACCGAGGTCTCCAAGATGCTCGCCCTCGGAGTCATCGAGCCATCAGACAGCCCGTGGGCCAGCCCGGTGGTCTTGGTGCCGTAGGCCGCCGCCCCCGGCACCCCCCCAGAACTCAGATTTTGTGTAGACTACCGGGGCCTGAACGCAGTCACCAAGACCGATGCCCACCCCCTGCCATGGGCAGACGAGCTGATCGATCGCTTAGGGGCCGCCCGCTACCTAAGCACCTTTGATCTCACCGCTGGGTACTGGCAGATCAAGCTCACTCCCGGCGCCCAGGAACGATCCGCCTTTTCCACCCCCGATGGGCACTACCACTTTTGGGTGATGCCCTTCGGTATGAAGAACGCCCCAGCGACCTTCCAGAGGCTGGTGAACAAGGTCCTGGCCGGGCTAGAAGCTTTCAGCGCGGCCTACCTCGACGACATTGCCGTCTTCAGCAACCACTGGGCCGCGCAGCTAGGACACCTCGGAGAAGTTCTGGCCGCTCTCCAAAGGGCCGGGCTCACAATTAAGGCCAGCAAATGCCAGATCGGTCAAGGATCTGTGACCTATCTGGGCCACCAGGTGGGGAGTGGCCAGGTGGCGCCCCTCCAGTTAAAGGTCGATGCCATCCAGGCGTGGGAGCCCCCCGCAACCCAAACCGCTGTCCGGGCCTTCTTAGGCCTCACAGGCTACTACCGGCGATTTATTAAGGATTATGGCAGCATTGTGGGGCCCCTTACGGAGCTCACTTCCAAGAAACAGCCCAAGGCGGTGCACTGGACGCCCCGCTGTCAGACCGCTTTTGAAGCCCTCAAGGCGGCCATGTGTGCTGCCCCTGTGCTACAGGCCCCTGACTACAGCAAGGAATTTGTGGTTCAGACCGATGCCTCGGAGTACGGGGTCGGGGCGGTCCTCTCCCAGATGGACGCCGAGGGCCTTAACCGACCTGTGGCCTTTATCAGCCGCCGACTGCTGCATCGGGAACAGAGGTGGAGCACCATCGAGCGGGAAGCCTTCGCTGTGGTATGGGCTCTCAAGAAGCTCCGGCCCTACCTTTTCGGCACCCACTTCAGAGTCCAAACTGACCACCGGCCCTTGCGGTGGCTAATGCAAATGCGGGGCGAGAACCCCAAGCTGTTGCGATGGTCCATCTCGCTGCAAGGGATGGACTTCACCGTGGAGCACCGGCCCGGCAACGACCACGCCAATGCTGACGGCCTGTCCCGATTCTTCCGCCTCGGCGAGGAGAACCCCCAAGGAGATGGGTGACTCTCCCTGCCTTCAGCTGGGGGGGACGCGTGTTGGAGCCGGCCTCGTGGCGTGGTCCTGTTCCCCCTCGCTAAGCCGCACGAGGTCCCATGCACCTCGGGGCTCCTCCATTTTGGATTTACGTGACTCTACGTAACCACCTACGTGACCCCGCTCCACCCGGCCTCGGTCCCAGCGAGGCCCGACATCGAGGCGCCAACCCCTGGCCCGGGGGATACCACGTGAACCCTTCCCACTCCCGGCGGAGGGCAGTATCGATGGGACCCCCAACCGTCCTTCCACACCTAGGTGCGATCGCCCCACAGCTCTCTGGGGCCTGGCGCCTCTCCTGCTGGGCGTCTGGCCGCTCCCTACCCGACCTCTCCGCCCCCCCCAGGCGCAAGGGTCCGGACATCAAAGGGCTCCAGACCTATGTCTGGGGCGACCCGGCAACAAGACGACAGTTGTATCCCGGAGTCAAGAGCCCTGCTGATCGGATCGCGGCTGACCCTACGAAGAAAGACTCATCCTGAAACCACACTCTGAGCCCTGCTGAGGACGTCGCGGCTCCACCGTGCTTAAAGACCTTCACGAACCTTTGGGGCCCTGCTGACGCTGTCGCGGCCCGACCTTGTTGAACGTACCATCAGAGCCCAGCTGACCTCATCGCGGCTCGACCGAAGCGGACCTACCACCGGAGCCCTGCTGACTGTGTCGCGGCTCGACCCAAGCGGAACTACCACCCGAGCCCTGCAGACGCCGTCGCGGCTCTCCACGTCCGAGCTGCTTTGAGACCAGCACGCAAGGTCTGGCGCAGAGCCTCCCCGTACCTGGCTGGTACTAAGACTGTCCCGCTACCCTATCCCTCCAAGGACATTGAGACTCTTTCTGGATCACTCGATCCCACTGTAAATATTGAATGTGCTACCATTGATAAAGAACCAAGATAATCAACTGATACAGAGTCCTGTGTGGTGGTGTTACTGGGCCTAGTACGATCACAGGAGAAGGACCTCTCCTAGGAGGCTTCTCAGCGGCGCTCGGCTATAACTTTGCGGTAGGAAGGTGCCCCGGAGTAGTCCCCCCGACTCCCCGGTGGTCCTCCCTCCAACAATCAGTCTGATGGTTTAAAACTATAATTAAGTAAGAAGGGCTATATCCTTCAATTGCCATACGAGACACACCAATCCTATAAAAAAACAAGTTACTTACATTCGGTAACACCTTATCGGGTAGAGACAGGATCCAGCCACAGATTGCTTACCTTTGATATCTCCCCAGGCGCCAGACTGGATCAAGAAAAATGTTTCTGGAAATTGTTTTCAGCAGTACCTCTGCATGTTGGTAGAGGGCATCGTAGTGTCTCTGTAGTGATGTCGACCAGTGGATGTGACATCGACAGAGTCCATATATGCCCCAGCCTGATGTGCGGATGTCAGTTTCTTCGGTCACTGAATTCCACACCAAAAACGCAGAGCCACTTACAGAAATGGCCATCGAAACAGTGTGCCAATAAAGAGATTTCTCTCTTTAAATACAGATGCATCTTCAAGGAGGAGTATCCCATTAGCCAGCAGAAGGAATATCCCCAAAGTGAAACAGGATATTGAAGGTATAAATAATGCAGTTCGCAGAATGGGGAGTATGGGAAAGGAATTTGCGGCTAGATCCTGTCTCTACCACATAAGGCATTACGTAAGGTAAGTAACTCGTTCATCTGGTAGAGACATCTAGCCGCAGATTCCTTACCTTTGAATTAGATACCAAAGCAAAATCATCCCCGGAGGAGGGACTGCAAACTGATTGCATCAAATCCATGATTAGAACTAGCCGATATCTAGATGGAGTAGAAGAAGTGACTTGCCACTCTAAGGCAAGAAGGCGAGCATGAAAATGCTCTGCAGCCCAAAAACTGTGGTAGGAACCATAGGTAACCAAAGCAGAAGAAGAAAAAGCATGTAGCTATACTCCTGGCAGAGGAAGAGAAAAAATGTGTCCAAAGACAGCATTCAACATAACCCTAAAAATGAGTTCACTGGCACAGTAGAACCTGAACAGGATCGCCCTTGAACAGGGAAATCCACGACAGAAGGCAACGTTACTGAGCCAGAGCTCCCTACCGTAGAGAAACATTACAGCAGTCCGCCTGTTTCGTAGGAACAGAAAGAAGGGAAACCAAGAAACCATGCACAAGAGAGAGCATGGAGCAATACTTGAACAAGAAGACGGCAAGAGAAACAAAGCACCATAGCTGTCTTTATGAAAAAACTACCAGAGATAGAGATTAGAGATAGCACCTGTAGCATCACCCATGAAGATACTAATATGGAAGGGAAAAAACAGAACAATGGTAGTAGTTAGAGAAGGAAAGATATATGTGTGTGTATATATATATATATGTGTGTTAACTACTGGCGGTCGCCAGCAGATAGTTATAGTTAGGACCTATTTTCCATAGGAAATCCGCAACATTCTATTCCCAATAAGTCTGGCGCCGGTTGATGAATCCTCGCAAACTTTTCCAAACTTTTGGCCAGCTCCGCTCCGCTCCTACCCTGAAAGTTTCGTGGTGATTCGTCAAGCCGGGGCCAAGAAAAAAGGGGTGTCCTAAAACGCGTTTTCCCCATGCAATTTCCCATAGGATCTGTTGTCGCAGCTACAGCCTGAACCGCTGAACGGAATTACACCAAATTTGGCAAAGAGGTAGTCCTCAGTTCAGACTCGTGCCTTTTGCATAAACGGTGTAAATCCGTTCAGTAGTTCCTGAGAAATTAGAGTTAAAAGTACATATATATCTATGGCCGGGGAGGATCCGCGGACCCTACCCGCACCGTATGCGCACCCTCCCCGAACCGAGCGCGCACCCTCCCGAACGCGCGCTGAATGCTAATTGGCTGTCGAGTGTCTGTCTACATTCAAAACCAGGAACTGTTGGCGGCCATGTTCTGCCTCGGTAGAAGCGAGGCTGAAGAAGCAAGGGGAATAAGTGTGTAAAACATATAAAGGGGGCAGAGTGGAAATACTCTGACCCTCTAGAGGTGCTTAGGGGGTCCCAGAAGGACCCCCTGGGGCCCCCTTTTTAAAAAAAAAAAAAAAAGGCGAAATGCGCGCACGGTGCGCGCCTCCTATTGCGTTGGGTGCGCGGATCCAAGGAATTTTTTTTTTTTAAAAGACAAGAAATCTTTGGTTATATTACAACTTTTTACACTGAAAGGCTGAAAGGTAGGGTGTATATTTCTGTTTGTTAAAGGCATGATTCTTATTGGTTAACAAAAACAGATTGTAAGGAACATTATATATGATAAGCTGATAGGTTGAAAAGTCAAGCACACTTGCTGTCTTATTTGGCAACATTGTGTGCTGAACTTGTGACCTGTGTGCTCAGTGCAGTGTTCCATGACCTGTTTCTATGGTAACGGGCAGAAGGCAGATTGGGGGAAGGGTTGAAATGTTTAACCAATAGAAATGTGTGTTTGATTCTGAATTTATGTGTGAAGGATTGTGATTCGATGTTTACATGTATATGTGTGGAAAATGAAAGGGAAACTTTTCCAAATCTGGTGTGTGACTGATATACTTCTTAATCTACAAAACAACTTGAAAGGTGAGTTATTTAATTGTGAGGGGATGTATGTAGACTATTTTGATTTTAATCAGACTAATGTATTTCTCCTGCTAAAGTGTAGGGAGTACTTTTTTTCTCTACAATCTTATTGACAGTGTGTGTGCATGTAGAAACCATTCTGTGATAAGCATTTGTGTTTTTCATGTGTTTGCAGACAGATAACTGTGCTGTTTTTATATTTTGGTAGAATTAGAAACCAGTCATTGTTTATGAATTTGTGAAATGAGTTATGATTCTATATTAAAATGTAGTACTCCTTCTAGATGAAGAAATGTGTTTTGGTATAGTGCAAGGGATAGTGTTGTTTGTCTAGAATCACACAGTGAGTATGTGTGCATTTGGGAACCACTGTGAGAGAAGCATTTGGTAACATCGTGTATTTGCTGACAGATAACTGTTTTAAAACCTGTCATGTTGTCAAGTTTTAGTAGCATTAGAAGCCAGTCTTTGCTTATGCATTGATAAAATAAGTCATGCTTTGACACTAATGTGCTGTACTTTAACATGTAGATTGTGTGTAGTCTCCTTACCCCTTGTACAGTAGTGAATGAGTTTTGGTAAGCTGCTAGGGATAGTGCTGCTTGTCTAGAATCACACTGTGAGTCTGTGTGCATTTGGGAACCACTGTGAGAGAAGTATGTGGTAATATTGTGTATTTGCTGACAGATAACTGTTTTAAAACCTGTCTTGTTGTCAAGCTTTAGTAGCATTAGAAGGCAGTTTTTGCTTATGCTTTGATTAAATGAGTCAGGCTTTGACACAAAAGTGCAGTCCTGAAATATGTAGATAGTGTGCAGTTCCCTTACCACTTCCACTGTAGTGAATGAGTTTTGGTAAACTCCTAGGGATAGTGGTGCTTGTCTAGAATCACACTGTGAGTTAGTGTGTATTTGGTAACCACTGTGAGAGAAGCATTTGGTAACATCGTGTATTTTCTGACAGATAACTTTTTTAAAACCTGTCATGTTGTCAAGTTTTAGTAGCATTAGAAGCCAGTCTTTGCTCATGTGTTGATTAAATGAGTTAGGCTTTGACACAAAAGTGCAGTCCTGAAATATGTAGATTGTGTGCAGTTCCCTTACCACTTCCACAGTAGTGAATGATTTTTGGTAAACTCCTAGGTATAGTGGTTGTTGTCTAGAATCACACTGTGTGTCTGTGTGCATTTGGGAACCACTGTGAGAGGAGCATTTGGTAACATTGTGTATTTGGTGACAGATAACTCTTTTAAAACCTGTCATGTTGTCAAGTTTTAGTAGCATTAGAAGCCAGTCTTTGGTTATGCATTGATAAAATGATTCATGCTTTGACACTAATGTGCTGTACTTTAATATGTAGATTGTGTGTAGTCTCCTTACCCCTTGCACAGTAGTGAATGAGTTTTGGTAAGCTGCTAGGGATAGTGTTGCTTGTCTAGAATCACACTGTGAGTCTGTGTGCATTTGGAAACCACTGTGAGAGAAGCATTTGGTAACATCGTGTATTTTCTGGCAGATAACTCTTTTAAAACCTGTCATGTTGTCAAGTTTTAGTAGCATTAGAAGCCAGTCTTTGCTTATGCGTTGATTAAATGAGTCATGCTTTGACACTAATGTGCTGTACTTAAATATGTAGATTGTGTGCAGTTCCCTTGCCTCTTCTAGACTAGTGAATGAGTTTTGGTAAACTGCTAGGGATAGTGTTGCTTGTCTAAAATCACACTGTGAGTCTGTGTACATTTGGGTAAGAATTGTGATAGAAGCATTTGGTATCATGGTGTATTTGGTGACAGATAACTGTTTTAAAATCGGTCATGTTGTCAAGTTTTAGTAGCTTTAGAAGCTATTCTTTGCTTATGCATTGATAAAATGAGTCAGGGTTTGACACTAAAGTGCAGTACCATGTACTATTCTCTTCACTGTGCCAGAACTGAAAATTTAGAAGTTTTACCCAGACACTTAGCAGTAGTCTGATGATTTAGTCAGTTTCCAAGTACTTATGTTGTGAACCATACATTACCACATAGACTGCTTCAAATGTCTTTGCAGTATGCATGCAGTCTTCTAACATACTATACACTTGTCTTTCACATCTTCAATTCTCTAGTCAGTATCCATACAGTCCAGCAAACACCCTGTCACTCCCTTTGCACTTCTCTAGTGACCCATTCAGTACCAAGTACTAATCCATTCCCTGCGCCAAAAGCCTACCATTTATAAATTCACACAGGCACTCTCCTTGCTGTACTCTAATCATTCAGTCAGTACCCAAGTACTCATGCAGTGAGCCAGGCCTTATCACATAGACTGCTTCAAACCCCTATCCACTATGCATGCAGTCTTCTAACCACCTAGACACTTGTCTTTCACACCTTCAATTCCCTAGTCAGTATCCATACAGTGCAGCAAACATCCTGTCACTCCTTTTGTACTCCTCTAGTGACCCATTCAGCACGATGTACTAATCCATTCACTGTGCCAAAACCCAAACACTTATAAATTCACCAAGACACTCTCTTTGCAGTACTCTAATCATTCAGTCAGTGCCTAAGTACTCATGCACTGAGCCAGGCCTTAGCACATGGACTGCTTCAAACCCCTATCCACTATGCAGGCAGTCTTCTAACCACCTAGACACTTGTCTTTCACATCTTCAATTCCCTAGTCAGTATCCATACAGTCCAGCAAACATCCTGTCACTCCCTTTGCACTCCTCTAGTGACCTATTCAGTACCAAGTACTAATCCATTCCCTGCGCCAAAAGCCTATCACTTATAAATTCACCCAGGCACTCTCCTTGTTATACTCTAATCATTCATTCAGTACCCAAGTACTCATGCAGTGAGCCAGGCCTTATGACATAGACTGCTTCAAACGCCTATTCACTATGCATGCAGGCCTCTAACCACCTACACAGTTGTCTTTCACACCTTCAATTCCCCAGTCAGTATTCATACACTTCTAGCAAACACCCTGTTACGCACCCAGTGTGTCTCCTTATAGTACTGTAATCATTCAGTCAGTTAGCATGTAGTCTTTTAGTAAGGTAGGCTTTAGGGCATGAACTGCTTCAAAGTAGTATGCACTATGCATGTAGTGTTTTAATAATCGTCACACTTGTGGTTCAGGGCTATAGTTTCTTAGTCAGTTTTTATATAAAATGTGTTTGTACAGTAATGGAATAGTATACATTTGAAAGTTATTAATATACATTTATTTGTGATTCTTTTTTACAGATACAGAACAGGAGTGTTTCTCATCTGTTTGCACTCTTCTCGTGCAAGATTGTTTGGATGAAGGGTCCTTCGGTGTTTCATCATACTTGCCGTGTGAGTATTTCTTGTTAGGATCCCCTTGCAACAGAACTCTTTTGCAAATCTTGCATGTGACCAAGGTGGCATTGATCTTTGTTTGCCCCTCAGGAAAAGTAAAAAAATTCCACAGCACTGAAGGAAAACGTTGTGGGCGTGGTGCGTCCTCCAAAAATTCATCCTTAGATTCGGTGAATATTTTAAAGCGACAACATTTACAGTTTTTGTAAGTTAAACTTATAAAATTTTGTTAGCTGTAAGCATTTTATATATCTGTGATTTTTATCTTGTGGTATTTTGTTGAGAATAGTATGTTGGGTTTTTTTTAACAATCTTTTTGATTGTTTTTTTTTTGCCCGCTGTTAAGTGATGAGTACGATTGAAATCACTATTTTTAGTGAAATTTATTATATTTTGAGAACAGCAAAAAAGGCAAACAAATTACTTTGTGGAAATTATGCTGTGTTGTAAAAAATGTATTATTACATGTTATAATTTTTTTTTCCTTTTCTTTCACAGATCCAAATTTTAAAATAAGCAATTTATATGAATTTAGATTGCAATGAAAATATGAAAAAAATGTATACCATTTTTTATTTCTATTACTGTGAAGGTAAGTTTAACTAAGTCTCAATATGCAGAATGATGAGGTATGCAAGAAGCTTCAAAGTTGAAACACGTTTCTAAAAACACTCTGTTTATACGTATGTAGTTTTGAAATCTGACTATAATCAGATATCATGTGACCTGAAAAAAAAAGAGATTTGAGGGGTTCATAATATTTCCCATTGTACCTATTGAAGGACCACAATCATTTCAATCATTTTTCTTTGAGCATCTTTGCAGACAAAACTCTGTGCTTACCTTCTATCATTCGCAAGGAATTTTCAAACTGGAAATATGTCACTTTTTGTTACATAGTTATTGCGCAAGACACTCGTTTATATTTACAAAGAGAGGAAAAGGCACTCTGTGTACTTTTTATACTCCATGTAAATACAACCTCATCATACACACCACTTTGCGTTGAAAGGGTGTTCTATAAGTGTTGTTGTGCATGATTGCACTTTCTTTTATACCAGAGGCACTCTTGATTGGCCAAAACCTTCTGAATCAAAAATGATGCATTATGGTAAGTTTCAGCGATCTTAAAATCATTATTCCAAATGGACATCTGAGTGGAGCATATCTGTTGGCATAATAGTCACAATCATTATAATTATTCAACCCTTCAATGGGTACACTTTGGTCATGTTCATCAATCACAATCCATGCAGTCCCATATATCGCCTAAATCTGCAGGCAAACACGGCCCCCTACGCAGTAAATCTGCGATTCCGGCAGAACAGTGCTGACGTTAACGAGGTGGTGCAGTCCTGTACCGGTGTCGGGCTACACCGTCAAAATATAAATCCAATTTCTCCAATGCCCATGGAGAAAGAAGGACGCACTCAGCTGCAGGCATATTTAATCATACTCAGAAAAAAAAGCACGTCCTCTGATACAAGGGAATAAGCGTAACTGACTGAGGCAGCTGCAACAGACCCAAAAGATTGTATGGTGAAAGAAGGATGCAGGCTGAAGAACCTCGCTAGAGAGAAGTCAAAACCTGCATCCGTGTTCATGAATGCGAATACCCGGAAGACTGGACTAGGGATGCCTCCGAAACCTCCAATAGTAAGTGAGTTAGACAGAGGAGGCTGGAGAATTGGACAAATAAAGAGGGTACATCATCGAATAGGGACTAGGTACGTAAGATATGGAATTCCAAATAAATGCTAAGCATGAAAAGCTGAACCCAAAAAGGGTTGCCAAACATACAAAAACACAAGTATGGGTTCTAGAGGAGAGCGTCTCAACAGGAGACCAGAAACAGAACAAAATTGCAGGAAGCATAATCTATTGGCAGAAAAAGCCCTGCAGAATACCACTTGTGGAGATTGCAACACCATACATGAAGAAAAGACAACTTTGTAGCTTCAAAATGGAAGTGAAGCCACAACAATAGGAATGTACTCTCAAGAAGATAAGAGACTGAAAACAAATAATATCTGGTACAATTAACCTTGAAATGCTAGACACATAAGTATGTTCCTTGTAGGAAAAAAGAGAGAGATCAACAAGGAAAAAGGGCAGTCAAAGGAGGAACCAAGTTCCTTACAGACTACTTCAAGAGCGAAGGGAACGATGGGTGAAAGACCCTCAGTAAAAGAGGCACCTGTTTTACTGTTTTCTATTGTCTTCGCCAATGTTTGTTGTGACTTTGCCACTTGTCTGTGCCAATGCTTGTTGCAGACTATGATGTTATCTGTTTACTATTTTCTGTTGTTTTTGCCAATGCTTGTTGTGACTTTGCCACTTGTCTGTGCCAATGCTTGTTGCAGACTATGATGTTATCAAGGCCTTTTGTCCCTTCACAGCTCCAGTAGTTTACCTGTGAGCTGGAATCAATAGGTGCCTGATGTTACCTCTGATTGGAGTGTTTTTGTGTGTTTTTATGTTTGTTTTTTTTTTTTTTTTTGTCCTCATCTCACCAATAAGCATTAGCAGAGGAGGCCGGCATACCATACTGTGCACCCTGGCTGTGAAAAATGTCTTAATGTCTTTTTTTTTTCTTAGAGGTGTAGATTTGTAGGTCACCTGTCATAGCAAGATTTCATAAAGTAGGCTTCACAGAAGAAATGCTGGAGATGAGGTGAGATGTTGAGGGAGATTAGGACCACAAGACTGCTTCTGTGGAAGAAGCCAAAGCAAAGAATGAAGTGTGGGTGTGGCTTTAAAAAAGGAGCTGTGCCCAAGAAGGCTCCCGCTCTTGCATGGACTTCCAGTTCTTATGAGAGTTAAGGTACGTGTTTGGCCCTTTCTGAGGGACTCGTATTCCTCTCCACAAGTTTAGTAAGGTTATCTGTGGGTTCTTTTCTTATCTTTTCTAGTCTCCTCTTTTTGCTATAAAGAAGGGGCTTGCTTCCTACTTTATTATTATTATTTTTTGGATATATTCTGTAACCTTTTGATAGTTATAGTAAGTCTTCGACTTTGTACATGACTGATTTGAATCATGTGTGGTATTCATAAGAAAATGAGTACCGTGTGATTAATGTTGTTCCTTTTATAAAAATGAGTTCCGTGATATAGTCACTTTGGAGTTGGTGAACTATATCAATTTTCATGGAAGAATTTATGTGCTGCTAATTCTATGTTTAGATGTCGCAAATTAAGTTACTAGTGAAAATTGCTTTTTAATGAGTCTGTGGTAAGGTTTTGTATTTGTTTTTATATTTAATATGCTATTTATGTAAATGTTTTTTAAATTTGAGATTAGATGTCACACACCTTTGAAATATGATAGGTTACTTATGTGGTGCTTCTTTGTAAATTTCAGCCCTGAAGAAGTCCTAGCAGAGTAGGACGAAACGCGTTGGCTGAAGGATTGTTTGGAAAATAAAAGAAATTATAAATCATCGTTTGGATCAAGTGACGTCTCTTGCATTAATTTGATTTAATGGGAATAATATGGACATTTAAGAAATTTTGCAAAGAAGGGTGGTGCGGTTCTGATATAGTAGAAAGTTGTTTGTTTCCTGTTTAAGGTAGCACTCTTGGACAGAGGGTGTTTTCAGAACCTGCACACATTTCCAGATACTTGTGTTAAATACTGTTGGTATTACTATCCATTCTGGTGCTGCATCAGTGCTCTAAACCCAACTGTCCTTTTTGTGTAAATATCTTCCTAAAATAACCCCTGCTCATCCCCTTGGTAGCTGACACAAGCAGTCAGGCTTATCTTAGAGGCAGTGTGTAAAGCATTTCCACATAACCAACAGTAATACAGTAAAGACACTACAAAGGGACACCACACCAGTTTAGAAAAATATCCAATATTTTTATATATCCAAAACAAGACCAAAAACAATACAAATCCACCATACAGTTCTCAGAAATCTTCAGTAATCAAAATAGACTTGAAATACAGTTCCTTGAAGTCGATAGCTCTGTCTGGGGCTATCACGGCATTGAGAACAACAAATCCAAATGGTGCGAAGTGATGCTGTGCTCGTAGCGGTACTGGCTGGTCACGGTGCAAGCAACGGCGGTGTCGTTGCTGAAGCGCTGTCATCGGCTGACAAACCGAAGTCAAAGGCGCCAGCGGGCCAAGGCTGTGGTGCGGGATGAGGATGGTGCATCGTGTAACTTATGAGCGGTGCCCTCGAACCACAGTACAAGCAGTGGCATTGATGTTGACGTGGAGCGTCGTCATCGGGAATACCAAGGCGGCATTGTGAAGCCAGGTGGTGCGAAGTGTGGTGCCCACAAGTCGCTGTGCAAGCATAGGCTTGATGGCGGTGTTGGGTGGCGTTGTCGGTGACACCAGGGTTCGGTTGTGGCATGCAGCAGTGCCTCTGCGGTGCCTTCAGGACATGGGGTCGGCAGAGGTGTTGTAGATGGTGTTGGGTTGCTTTTTCTTCTGTTGCAGCACAAAACACACAGTCCCCAGTGCTAATGGCAGAAGAACTTAAAAATGTGTTGTTACTAGACTTCTTGAACAGGGGGCAAGCTCTACCTCAAACCCTTGGAGAAACTCAATAAAGAAGTTGTAGAAAGTTCAGTCCAGTCCTTTCACTGCCCAAGACAGTAGCAGCCAATGCAGGCCAACACAGCAAAGCACTCAGCAAAGTGGTAGTTCCTCCTCACAGCTTCTCCAGCTCTTCTTCTTGGCAGTCTTCTTGGTCCAAAAGAGTTCTAAAGTTCTGGGGTCTGGGACCCAATATTTATACTCAAAATTCCGTTGTCCTCTCAGGCAGAGAGTGTCTGTGCTTAGTTCAAACCAGTCTGGCCCAGCTTCCCAGCAGGAGGTGGAGACAGAATTGTCTGCAGCAGACTAGGCCCATTCAGGTGCAAGGGAATCTCTTCCCACTACTCTAAATGCAGCCCAGGTCTATTCAACCCAGCCCTGACTCATCCAGACTCTCTGGAGCCACTGCACATCCCCTGCCCCTGTCACTCCAAAGCCAGACAGTCAATAAACATCCTAGCAGAGGCACACAGGATGGCTAAGCAAGAAAATACCTACTTTCTAAAAGTGGTATTTTCAAACACAGAATGTAAAAATCACCTTTACCAAAAGATGCATCTTTAGATTCTGAGTTCAGGCATACTAAACATTATTTTCCTATCTGGCCCCAATGGGAAATTATATTTATAAGATGTTATATATTAAGTCCGATGCATTCCTATGGGCCAGAGAGCCTTTTAATAGTGAAAAACGAAATTGGCAGTTTTTCACTATCAGGACATGCCACACACATCAGGGCATGTCCTACCTTTCACTTACACTGCACACTGCCCACAGGGGTACCTTGGGCCTACCTTAGGGGTGACTCACATGTAGGAAAAGGGAAGGTTAGGGCCTAGCAAGTGGGTGCACTTGCCACGTCGACATGGCAGTTACAAACTGCTCACAGACCCTGCAGTGGCAGGTCTGAGTTACCTTTTCAGGGCTACTCATGTGGGAGGCACAATCAGTGCTGCAGGGCCACTAGTAGCATTTGAGTTACAGGCCCTGGCACACTCAGTGCACTTTACTAGAGGCATACCAGTAAATCAAATATGCCAATCATGGAAACACCAATCCATAATACAAATGTCACAGAGAGCATATGCACTTTAGCACTGAATAGCAGAAAAAATAGGAGGAAGAAGCAAATATGTTGGGGATAACCCTGCAAAAAGGGCCATCTTCAACACAACCCCCCTCCATCCTAAAGCCAGGGTAGACCAATCCATACCTCAATGGGCTTCCCTGCTTGGGGTGATAGAACCTAGAACCTGGCCCACAACAGCAGGGGCTTATTCACGTTCTATGCCTTCCTGAACCTATCAATCAATCAATCAATCGCATTTATAAAGCGCGCTAGTCACCCATCAAGGGTCTCAAGGCGCTGGGAGAAGGGGGGGGTCAGTGCTCGAAGAGCCAGGTCTTGAGCTGCCTTCTGAAGGAGAGGTGGTCAGGTATGGCGCGAAGGTGGCTGGGCAGAGAGTTCCAGGTCTTCCCTGCTAGAAAAGAGAAGGATCTTCCTCCGGCGGTGGCTTTGCGGATGCGGGGTACGGCTGCCAGGGCCTGTCCGGTGGAGCGCAGAGTGCGCGGGGAAGTGTAGAAGGAGACGCGGTTGTTGATGAGTTTGGGTCCGAGGTTGTGAAGGGCTTTGTGTGCGTGGGTGAGTAGTCGGAAGGTGATCCGCTTGTTGACGGGTAGCCAATGGAGTTTTTTCAGGTGTCCGGAGATGTGGTGGTGGCGAGGGATGTCCAGGATGAGTCTTGCGGCAGCGTTCTGGATCCGTTGGAGTTTCCTCTGCAGCTTGGTGGTGATGCCGGCGTACAGGGTGTTCCCGTAGTCCAAGCGGCTGGTGACGAGGGCGTGGGTGGCGGTCTTTCTGGTGTCGGTGGGGATCCAGCGGAAGATCTTGCGGAGCATGCGGAGGGTGTTGAAACATGCCGAGGTCACCGAGTTCACCTGTCTGGTCATGGTGAGGGAAGAGTCCAGGATGAAGCCGAGGTTGCGCCCGTGGTCGGTGGGTTGGGGAGTGCTGCCTAGGGCGGGGGGCCACCAGGAGTCATCCCATGCGGTGGGAGTGGGGCCGAGGATGAGGACCTCCGTTTTGTCTGTGTTCAGTTTCAGACGGCTGCCTGTCATCCAGTTCGCCACTTCCTTCATTCCTTCATGTAGTCTGGTCCTAGCTGATGTGGGGTTGTTAGTGAGGGATAAGATGAGCTGGGTGTCGTCGGCGTATGATATAAGGTCGAGTCCGTGTTTGCGTGCCATGTTCGCCAGGGGGGTCATGTAGACGTTGAAGAGAGTGGGGCTGAGGGAGGATCCTTGAGGTACGCCGCAGATGATCTCCGTGGCTGTGGATCTGAAGGGGGGAAGGCGGACTCTCTGAGTCCTTCCGGAGAGGAAGGAGACGATCCATTCCAGGGCCTTGCTTCTGATGCCGGCGTTGCTGAGGCGGCGTATCAGGGTGCGGTGGCAGACCGTGTCGAAGGCTGCAGAGAGGTCAAGGAGTATAAGGGCCACGGTCTCTCCCTTGTCGGTCAGGGCTCTGATGTCGTCCGTTGCTGCGATCAGGGCGGTTTCGGTGCTGTGGTTGGCCCTGAAACCGTGTGTGGGGTCGAGGGAGTCGTTGGTTTCCAGGGCGTTGGTGAGTTGAGCGTTGACGATTTTCTCAATCACTTTGGCGGGGAACGGCAGGAGAGAGATGGGCCGGAAATTTTTGAGTTCGGTGGGGTCTGCTGTAGGTTTCTTTAAGAGGGCGTTGAGCTCTGCGTGTTTCCAGCTCTCCGGGAAGGTGGCGGCGGTGAGGGAGGCGTTGATGACGTCTCGGAGGTGCGGTGCGATGATGTCGTCGGCCTTGTTGTAGATGTGGTGCGGGCAGGGGTCCGATGGGGATCCGGAGTGGATCGAGTTCATTATGCGGGTGGTCTCTTCGGTGGTGGTAGGGTTCCAGGTGAGGATGGTGGTGGTGTCGGTGGTGGGTTCCGGAGGGGAGCTCGTGTCGGCGGTCGGGAAGCTGTTGTATATGTCGGTGATCTTGTGGTGGAAGAAGGTTGCGAGGGAGTCGCAGAGGTCCTGTGAGGGAGGGATGGAGTTGTTTTCTGCTTCCGGGTTGGAGAGCTCTTTGACGATGCCAAATAGTTCCTTGCTGTTGTGGGCGTTGTTGTCAAGTCTGTTCCGGTAGGCTGTTTTTCGTGCGGCGCGGAGGTGTTGGTGGTGTTGGCGGGTGGCGTCCTTGAGAGCTGACATGTTCTCTTCGGTCTGGTTAAGGCGCCACGTCATCTCGCGGGCGCGGCATTCTTTCTCGGAGTTCTTGAGGTCGGGGGTGAACCAGGAGTTTTTCTTGTGGTTGTTGGTGCTGGCTTGAGTCTTCAGGGGGGCCAGGAGGTTGGCGCAGTCGGAGATCCAGTTTGTGAGGTTGTTGGCGGCTACGTTGGGGTCGGTGGTGCTGGTGGGTTGGTTCTGGGAGAGAGTTGATGCTAGCTGTTCCGTGGTGATACGATTCCAGTGTCTTCTTGGTGGTTGCTCGGTGGTGTGGCTGAAGGTGATGTGTTTGCTGGAGGAGAAGATGGGGTCGAGCGTGTGTCCGGCGTCGTGGGTGGGGGTGTTGACTAGCTGATTCAGTCCCAGGTTGGCGAGGTTGTCCAGTAAGGCAGTGGTGTTGTTGTCGGTGAGGTTATCCAGGTGAAAGTTGAGGTCTCCTAGGAGGATGTAGTCGGTGGATGAGAGTGCGTGAGGGTTGACGAAGTCTGCGATGTCTTCGCTGAACTTGTTGCGAGGTCCTGGTGGTCTGTACATGAGGGTGCCTCTGAGGGTGGTTTTGGGGTCGCTGTGGATCATGAAGTGGAGGTGTTCGGCGTCGGGGAGTGAGTTGTCGGTGTCGGTCGAGATGCGGATGGAGTTTTTGTGTGCGATGGCGATGCCTCCTCCGATGCGGTTGGTGCGGTCTTTCCGGATGATTTTGTAGCCGTCGGGGATGGCTATGGCGATGTCGGGTGCCGAGGAGGGGTTCATCCAGGTCTCGGTGAGGAAGGCGATGTCCGGGTTCGTAGAGTTGATGAGGTTCCACAGTTCGATGGCGTGCCTGTGGATGGATCGGGTGTTGACCAGGATGCAGTGGAGGTTGTTTCCGGGGGAGTAGTTCTTGGCGGGAGCGGAGTGGGTTCGGAGGCAGGTGAAGCGGCAGTTGCTGCAGGTGAAGGGTCCGTGGGTACGTTTCGGGGTGGCGCAGTAGCAGCCCGGCGTGCGGGCGGGGTTGAGGTTGGCGAGAAAGGCGGAGTCGTAGGTCAGGCGGGGGGCGCGGGGGCCAGAGGTTCGGGTGCTGGGCGCGGTCCAGGCGCGGACGGGCGCAGACGGGCTTGCCTTAGGCGCGCCTTTGGCGCGCCAGCGGCGCGGCCGCACAGCGGCCGCCATATAAGGGGTAGCCGGGGAGGCGGGGACAGCTGGGCGGCGGGAGGAGGGCGGGTAGGGGGGAAAAAGAGCGGAAAAGCGGCGAAGGGCCTCGGGGATGCGAGGAGGCCCGAAAACGCGGAAAAGTACCTAGAAGGGGTACAAAAGTCGGAAAAGCGAGAAAAAAATGACAAAAAGCGGCGGAAGGACGGAGGGGGACGGCGGGGGCACGAGGGGCAGCAGGCACTCAGGGATACAAAAAGCAAGGGGAGCGCGATCACAACGGGGAAAGCAGGCACTCAGGGATACAGAAGGCAAGGGGAGCGCGATCACACGGGGAAAGCAGGCACTCTGGGATACAAAAAAGCAAAAGGGGATGCGATCATACACAGGGGAAAAAGGCAGACACTCTGGGGGACAGTCGGCACAACAACAGAGCAGAAGGCAGGCACAGAGGATCTGGTGGCGCCGCGAGGGCAGGGGAGCGACCTACCCTGGGGTCAAAGGTCGCTACCACTGCCTCGCAGCGGCCGCCATATAAGGGGTAGCCGGGGAGGCGGGGACAGCTGGGAGGCGGGAGGAGGGCGGGTAGGGGGGAAAAAGAGCGGGAAAAGCGGCGAAGGGCCTCGGGGAGGCGAGGAGCACCGAAAAAGCGGAAAAGTACCTAGAAGGGGTACAAAAGCCGGAAAAGTGAGAAAAAAACGACAAAAAGCGGCGGAAGGATGGAGGGGGACGGCGGGGGCACGAGGGGCAGCAGGCACTCAGGGATACAAAAAGCAAGGGGAGCGCGATCACAACGGGGAAAGCAGGCACTCAGGGATACAGAAGGCAAGGGGAGCGCAATCACACGGGGAAAGCAGGCACTCTGGGATACAAAAAAGCAAAAGGGGACGCGATCATACACAGGGGAAAAAGGCAGACACTCTGGGGGACAGTCGGCACAACAACAGAGCAGAAGGCAGGCACAGAGGATCTGGTGGCGCCGCGAGGGCAGGGGAGCAACCTACCCTGGGGTCAAAGGTCGCTCCCCTGCCCTGACCTAGTTGGATCCCTCTGTCCATACTCTAAGGGCTCACTAAGCTAACCCATGGGGGACCCTTCTCCTCACCTGTGGACACCATCTGTGCAGCACCTAAACTTAGCTTGCTCACAGGTGGGTCCCAGCAGGTAGACAGTACCACCACGGGCAACATAGTGGTGTGGCCCAGTCCACCTGCAGGGTGTGACTCCTGTACCCTCCCAGGGGCACTCCTTTCCACCAGGACAGCCAGCCACAGTGGCCACTGACAGCTGTCAGTGATGCGAGCCAGGCCTTATGTCTCTTAGGGCTCTCAGACCTCTGTGGCGTCAGAGAGTGGGGGGCGGTAGCCCCAGATGCCTGGCACCCTTTGTCCACTCTCCCTCCTGCCAAATCAGGTATGGCATCCTGAAACTGGCCCACCAGCCCAGGGTCTGTACCCTGCGGATGGACAGAAGGCTGGGGTGGGCTCTCCCACACCCTCTCCTCCTCCCCGGGGCTCGGCACCCTCCCACCTGGTGCGGTACCCCCAGAGTCTAGAATTGTCAGGGCCCCTGTGACAGGAGTCCCACACAATTCTCCCACCAGTTCAGGGGTGTTATCCTGCAACTGGTACACCAGCTTAGGGTCTGTACCCTTAGGCTAGACAGCGGTCAGGGGTGAGGCTGCCCTCTCCCTGCCCCCTTTCCTGGGGCTCTGCACCCTCCCACCTGGAGCCATACCCCCAGAAAACAACCCTGTTGGGGTACTTCTAGCAGTCGCCCCTACCTCCAGGTCAGGGGGGACACCCTGAACCTGGTCCTCCAACCCAGGGCCTGTACCATTAGGCTGGACCTGTGCCTGGCAACCCAGGACTTCCGGGAGAGTACACCAACCCCCCCGCCCCCCAAGGGAAACACACTCCTCATGAGTTGTGCGAGAGTCTTCCTGGCGCAGGTCTCCAGCCTCCTGTCCACCTGAAAGAGCATGAAGACTCTCCAAGGCCAGAAGTGGCCTCACCAGGGTCAGTCCTGGAGTGCACTGACTTCAGAGCTGGCAACCCTTGACTCACTGGTCTTTCCACTGGGACGGCGTTCCCCCCTCACCCTTTTCTCTGAACTCATGCACCCTCCCAACTGGAGCGGTGCTGCCAGACACCAGAGCTGAAGGAATGCTGTTTACAGCAGTCTCCCCCAGCTCAACTGACACCTTGGTATCCCCTCAGGGGATGGCCTCTGGTTACAGACTAGACCCCCCTCCTGGTGTTCCCTCATGGAACCAACCAAGCTCTGGGATTGGGTCTTGGGCACCTTGGGACTCAGCCCACCCCCATTCCCTCTCCTCAGAGACAGGACATGGGACCCCTCACCCATCCCACTACACTGGGACCTATCTGGGTCACTACCAACCTCTTCTACCTCACCTGGTTGGGGAAAACCTGAGTCACCTCCTTCAGGATCACCCCCAGATGCTTCTCCAGACCCTCTGGAATCCACCAAAAGGTCTGCCTCCAGTGTGAGCTACCTGGGGTCAGAGAACTCAGACTCCACTGGGTGTTGGCATAGTTCTGGAAAACAGGGACTGAACGTATGCTCTCCAGCATACAAATTACACAGCCCCTTACATGTGTCAACCAAACTACCCTTCACCCAACCATCCACTGCCTCAGAAAAGCACCCCATATCATTCTCGCAAGACTGGTGAGACAGTGTCTGACTGTTGCTGTCAATCAACCAATACTCTTCTGGCTGGTCTCCATACTCACTTACCAGGGCTACTGCCAAGGGGTAACCCCTCTCCCTGTGCCTCTCATCTAGTCAGTAGAGTGTCTCTCCCACCACCAGAAATATGATCCCCTGTGCCAGTTCCCCAACTCACCTCAGGGACATTGCGCACCACCGGAGTTACCTCACAATCCTGAACCCCCTGGTGTATGTCAACTCCCTCCTTTGATTAGGGCACCAAGTCTGTGTGTGTGTGTATTTCACCCTCAGTACTGGACCTAACACTTTTTGCTGCCACCATCTGGGCTGGACCTAGCCCTCCTGGCTTCCCAGTCCAGCTCTCTCACTTTAAGCTCATGATTCAAGATAATTTTCCTTTCCTCCATGGCCATTCTTTTGCTTTCCCTCTCATTCTCCATCCTGAGTTTTTCTAACTCAAACTTCCTTGTTTCCCGCCTGTGTGCCAGATCCTCTTGGGACAGGCCACCGCTGCCTGGCCTGGAGGCTTCCCACCTCCCAAAGGCACATCTATCCGAGGAATAGGCTCCACCGCCTCCCCACTGAGATCTCCAGATTTCCCACTGGCATGTCTGGCTGCTAGCCAGGCCCTCAGCGCCTCTTGTAGCTCCTCCTTCCTGGTGAGGGCTCTGACTTGGACGTTTAGACCATTACAAATAGCCTTCAACTCTTTCACGTTGTAGGATTCCAACCTATCCTTATTATTTATTTTAATGTTTTATAGAGCGCAAACTTGACCCGTGAGGGTATCAGAGCGCTTTACACGGTTTACAGAGGTAAACAAAACAGAAAAACAGAAAAGACTCAAGTACGGAAATATACAGAGGTTGGGGCGGGGTAGGGTTGCTGGGAGCATAGGGACAAAAGGGGACACAAATGTGTGGTTACAGTTATAGTTAGAATCAGTAAAAACAGAAGCCTCAAAGGATACTTCCAAGGATACAACAGATGATGCTCTTGATTCAGGCATGATGAAGTAGCAAGTTCAAGTTATCAATAGACTGGCAAGATCATAAATAGGCCAAAAGAAAAAAAAAGAACCAGTATGTGGCATGTAATGGTCTGCTATACGGTAGTATTGCACACCAATCACTGTAAGTCAAGTAAAAACACAAGTACTATCCTCACCGATGACAACCAATGTTAGAAATGGGGGTGCTCTAGTTGGCAAGGGTTTGCACCTTTGTCCAAGTAGGGACCCTTCCTTCTAGTCAGGATAAGGGAGTTGCACTCCTAAAGAACAAGTTACTTACCTTCGGTAACGCTTTTTCTGGTGGATACAGTATCTGCCTGTGGATTCCTCACCTTATGAATATCCTCTGCGCCAGCATTCCGCTGAACCTTTTTTCCTAGCTCTCCACGCCGATGAGGTCGTCACAATGCTATGGCTCCGCACGCGGCTCCGCATGACGTCACTGGAGCCATAAGAGGGCCACATCGGCGTGATGACATCAGTTCCACCCATTTTTTCCGTGCCACCGAGGCGTAACGGAAGGACAGACCACATAGACAATGCATACATAGTACACAGTATTCACACAAGTACACACAGTGTAAAGTGAAAGAGGAAAGCAAAAGAAAGCAAGCATTTCCTAAAAGCCTACACATAGGCAAACAGAGGCAATACAGAATAACAACATGAAACAACATATTAACGAATACCTCTTTTAAGGTATAAAAGGGTGGACAACGAGGAGGCGGGTGGGTCAGTGAGGAATCCACAGGCAGATACTGTATTCACCAGAAAAAGCGTTACCGAAGGTAAGTAACTTGTTCTTCTGATGGATACATCTGCCTGTGGATTCCTCACCTTATGAATAGAATCCCACAGCAGTCCCACTCCCGGAGGAGGGTGTCCACCCTTCTATACCAGAAAGTCCTGCAAAACAGAGCACGCAAAATGGTCATCCCTCCTCACTTTGGAATCTAAGCAGTAATGCTTCGCGAAAGTGGGGAGGGAGGTCCAAGTTGCGGCCTTTAAGATGTCCAGCACAGGAACACCTCTGGACAAGGCAGAAGTAGATGATTTAGCCCTGGTGGAATGAGCTCTAATGCCTTCAGGAGGCTCCTTACCAGCCAGAGCATAGCAGATCTTGATGCACAAGATGATCCACATGGATAGAGTGTGCTTGTGCACCGCCTTGCCCTTCATGCGTCCAACGTAGCCCACAAAGAGCTGATCGTCCTATCGCAGGTCCTTCAATCTATCCAGATATAAACTAACCGCCCTCTTGGGATCCAAGCGGTGCAGCCTCTCCTCATCCTTGGAAGGGTGAGGGGGAGAAAAGAAAGTAGGGAGGGTAATGGACTGCCCACCTTAGGCAGAAAAGCATCCCTGGTCCTGAGAACCATTCTTTCAGCATGAATAGTCAGAAACGGAGGCTTAGAACTCAAAGCCTGAAGCTCACTCACCCTCCTAGCTGAGGTGATAGCCACAAGGAAGACCGTTTTGAATGACAGCAGCCGCAAAGGACAACTATGCATAGGTTCGAATGGGGAACCCATTAATAAAGTTAAAACTAGATTTAAGTCCCACTGGGGCATGATGAAGGGAGTAGGCGGAAACATATTAGTAAGGCCCTTAATAAACCTTAAAACCACCGGAGTTTTGAAAAGAGATGGCTGATCAGGCAAACAAAGAAATGACGATAAAGCTGACAAATAACCTTTAACAGTAGCCACAGACCAACCCTGCTGGGCCAAATGCAGCGAAAAACAAAGAACATCAGAACGATGAGCCTTTAAGGGATCAATAGACCTCTCTCCACAGCATTTACCAAATCTTGACCACCTGTAGGAGTAAATTGACTTAGTGGAGTGTCAACATCCACCGCGTCAGGAGGAAGAGAGAAGGAACTCAGGTTGCCCTGTTCAATCTCCAGGCATGAAGGTGCAAGCTCTGGAGGTGGGGGTGTAGAACCTGCCTCTGCGACTGCAAGAGGAGGCCAGCCCTGAGAGGGAGACTGAGCGGAGAGTGCAATGAGAGGTGAAGAAGATCTGTGTACCACACCCTTCTTGCCACTCCGGGGCAATCAAAATGACTTGAGCCCGGTCTTGATTAATCTTCCTCAGGACCCGAGGAATCAAGGTTATGGGAGGAAACGCATAAAGGAGTTGTGAGCTCCAACTCAACTGAAACACGTCCCCCAACGCCCCCTGCATCGTAAACTGGAGACTGCAAAATGACGGGCAATGCACGTTCTCTTGAGTGGCAAACTGGTCCACCCGAGGAGTCCCCCACGTCTGGAAGATGTGTTGAACTATCTCCGGATGAAGCCTCCACTCGTGGTCATCGGAGAACTGCCGACTGAGACTGTCCACACGCACATTTAGCACCCCGGCCAGAGGATTCACCATCAAGCAAATCCGATGGTCCTGAGCCTCCCTACAGAGACGGTACGACCCTACTCCTCCCTGCTTGTTGGCATACCACATCGCGGTAGTGTTGTCCGTCAGGACTTGAACCGATTGACCGCAAAGGGAAGGGAGAAAGGCCTTGAGCGCCAAACGTATCGCCTGCAGTTCCAGAATATTGATTTGAGACAATCTTTCCTCTGGAGACCAAAGACCCTTGATCTCCAGCTCCCCCAGATGAGCACCCCACACTAGGGTAGAGGCATCCGTTATCACTGTGGCCACCGATGGAGGAAGATGAAAAGGCTTTCCTTGAGACAGATTGCCATCCACACTCCACCAAGACAGATTCACTGCAGCTTCTCTGGAGACCCTGACAGACTCCCTGAGGTCTCCGTTGTGCTGGTACCACTCCCTGCGGAGGCACCACTGGAGCGCCCTCATGTGCCAGCGTGCATGGTTGACCAACAGAATGCAGGAGGCCAACAGACCGAGCAGGCGTAGGACCTTCAGAACTGGAACAACCGCTCCATTGTGAAATAAAGGGATCATTTCCTGATTGTCGAGAATCCTTTGCGGAGGACGAAAAGCTCAACACACAGTGGTATCCAGTAATGCCCCTATGAACAGGTTGTGCTGAGAGGGCACCAGGTGAGAATTGGGCACAATTATCGAAAAACCCAATCTGAACAACAGCTGAATTGTTACCTGCAAATGACGACGCACCATCTCTGGCAACTCTGCCTTCAGAAGCCAGTCATCCAGGTAGGGGAAAACCGGGATCCCTGACCTCCTGAGATGGGCAGCCACCAACGCCATCACCTGGGTGAAGACTCGAGGTGCAGTAGTAAGACCAAAAGGAAGGATCGCAAACTGGTAATGTTGCGAACCAACCGTAAACCGGAGATACTTCCTGTGCGACTTCAGGATTGGGATGTGAAAATACGCATCCTGCAAGTCGATGGACACCATCCAGTCCTCTTGCTTCAGCGCCTGAAGAACCTGCACTTGAACCTCTCCTGCTCGAGAAACAGATACAAGATTCTGAGATCCAGGATGGGTCTTAACCTGCCATCCTTTTTGGGAATCAGGAAATACCGGGAGTAGCATCCCTGACTCTTTTCCTACTCCGGAACCACCTCTATCGCACCTTTTTGTAACAGGACAAGAACCTCCTTCTGTAAGGGAGTTAAATGATCCTCCGTGCAAAACCCTTGGCAAGGAGGGTAAGGAGGAGGGAATTCCCTGAAGGGAAGGGCGTACCCATTTTCTACCGGATCTAAAACCCAATGGTCCAAAGTGACCAATTTCCAATCCCGTAGAAAATGGGTAAGCCGACCCCCCACAGGACCTGCATGATCCAGGATGGCGGATTTAGGGCTGCTTTACTGCATTACCAGGAGGGGTTGGGGAGGTGGAGGAGGAGTAGGGAGAAGGCTGTTGACCCGCTCCATGAAGGCGACCTCTACCCTTACCCCTGTAGGACTTGTTCAAGGGGTTTTGTTGCTGCTACTGCGGCTGACGGGAACCACGAAAGGAAGATTTCCCGAAGCCACAGTATCTTCTATAGCCATAACCCCTTGCCTGAGACTGTAGACGCAAGGATTTCGCTGTGGCCTTACTGTCCTTGAACCTTTGCAAAGCAGAGTCAGCTTTTTCTCCAAAAAGCCTAGATCCATCAAAGGGAAGATCTAGAAGGGCAGCCTCTACATCAGGTGAGAACCCAGAAGACCTTAGCCATGCATGTCTTCTAGTAGCAATGGATGAGCCCATCACCCTGGCCACCGAATCTGCCGTGTCCAGGCCAGACTGGGTGACTTGGCGAGCCGCAGCCTTTGAGTCTGCCAGTACCTCACTGAAATTACCCTGGTCTTCCTCAGATAATTTTGGAAGAAGCTGCTTGGCAGAGTCCATACGGGCATGAATGTATCTACCCAACAAACAGGTAGCGTCGGTGGGTTTCAAAGCCATACTCGCTGATGAGAAGACCTTCTTTGCAGATTGTTCAAGCTTCTTGGAATCCCTGTCAGCAGGAGCCTGCAGAAAGGCGCCCGTAGACTGCTTTGAACACGAAGCTTGCACCACCAAACTCTCAGGCAAAGGATGAGAAGAAAGGAACACAGGATCTCCTGGGGCAGGCCTGTACCTTCTGGACACAGATCTTGAAACTGCAGGAGCAAAAAGAGGATTGCGCCAAACCTCAAGGATCGGCTCCGTCAGGGCATCATTTAAAGGCAAGAGTGGTTCAACTACAGAGGACAGAGAATGAAGCACCTCTGTAAGCAAATTAGGCTTATACTCAGCCATAGTAGGGAGCTGCAGATCCGAGAGCTCTGCAGCCTTCCTTATTACAGTATGGTAAGGTGCAACTTCCTTCGAAGGAGAAGCTTACGGAGAAGCAAAGTCCCACTCCGGGGAGGTATCAAGTCCACTTGCCTCACACAGACCCTCGAACATATCCTCAGGCTCATAAATTTCACCTTCCTCCGTATCTTCAGCCTGGTACTGTTCCTCCTCTAGCAACCTCTGCGCTTCTCTCCTCGAGCGCATCTTCGGTTGCGGCGTCGGTGGCGCCACACGCGTGTCGATGGCTCCGGGAGCAGCGCCGAAGGCGGATCCGTAGCAGCAACCTGCGACAAACTAATCCGTGAAGAAAGTGGGACTGCCCATATGGCGTCAACATCCTCGGTGCCGGAATTTGCCATGAAGGCATCATCGGCATGAATGGCACAAAGGGGGCCTGAGGATATTAGTGAGGCACACCCAAATTAAAAGCCAGAGGACCCACGGGACCCGAAGGTGTACCAGAAGGGTAAGAGGCCCCGGAAAACTCACCATACATCGCATTAAGAAAATGTGAGGGATTCGAACCTGGCGCCGGGAATGAAGGATACGGCGCCGGTTCGAGATCCAATCGAGGCACCTCCGGAGTCGGAACCACCGGGGCCACAGGCGGAGCCACAGGAGCCGAAGGCATCTCAGCATCAGCCGGATTCGAAGAACTATCCGGAGCCGGAGAGAATCTCGGCGTCGGAGACTGCGCCGGAGTCCCCTTATATGAAGGAGAATGGACCAGAGTCGCCTGAGGAGACACTGAAGGTGAAGGAGGGACAAAGTCCTTAACACGACGTCGAGGAGCCGGAGAAGGCGACCTCGAAGCCACAGGCTTTGACGAACGGCGTCGAGATCCATGACTCTTCTTCTTCTTGTGCTTCCTCCTTGAATCATGTGAAGTCGACGACCTCGACTTCGAACGTTTTCGACCCCTTTTTTCTTTTCTTACTTTAGCCATGTACAGCTTGGCTTCTTGTTCCTTCAAGGCCTTCGGGTTCATCTTCCTAGAGCAAGGACAGCCCTTGACGTCATGATCAGAAGATAGACACCACAGGCAATCCTCATGGGGGTCAGTGATCGACATATGCCCCCCGCACTCCTTACAGGGCTTGAAGCCCGACTTCCTTGGAGCAGACATGTTGAAACAACAGAAGGAAACCAGACAAATACAAAGTATCCAGGAGAAAGTATTGGAGAGTCTGTAGAAAAACCGTTAGCATTAACAGCGCGGAAAAAAGGGAACTGACATCATCACGCCGACGTGGCCCCCTTATGGCTCCAATGACGTCATGCGGAGCCGCGTGCAGAGCCATAGCATTGTGACGACCTCGTCGGCGTGGAGAGCTAGGAAAAAAGTTACCGCGGAATGCTGGCGCAGGGGATATTCATAAGGTGAGGAATCCACAGGCAGATGTATCCATCAGAAATAACCCCTTTTCACCCCCTTGGTAGCTTGGAACGAGCAGTCAGGCTTATCTTAGAGGCAGTGTGTAAACAATTTGCACATAACCAACAGTAATACAGTGAAGACAATACAAAAGGACACCACACCAGTTTAGAAAAATATCCAATATTTTTACATCCAAAACAATACCAAGAACGATAAAAAAATCCACCATACAGTTCTCAGAAATCTTCAGTAATCGAAATAGACTTGAAATACAGTTTCTTGAAGTCGATAGCACCGTCCGGATCTATCACGGCATTCAGTGGCGGCTGGTGACATTTGAAAGGGGTAGGGCGTAAAACAATGGGCCTACTGTAATGTTGCGACCGAGCGCAAACCACCTACGGGGGTTCTGGGGGTTCTCCCCGTGAAAATTTTGAAAAAAGAGTGGGAAAATGGTGCATTTTAAAGCCAATTTGAGATAGCAGGAAGGTTAATAAAGCAATTGTGAATCTGTTCTAACAAAGACAGTGAATGGCTCAGCTGTGGTCGAGTTCTTCCTTTTATTTGTTAACTTGCCCACATATAGTCTCATACATTCCCAGTACCATCACTATCTTTTGTCTCCATCTATTCACCTTTCTTGCCATCCGTCCATCCCGCTTTCTCTCCATCACCCATCCATCTTTTCATCTCTCCCGTCCTTCCTTCCATCTCTCCTTTTCTCCCAGATCTCTGCTCCGGACCCTTGAACCTGCCTAGTTATGCAGTGAACTATGTAAAATAAATATTTTGAACAAGAGATCCGCTAGGACACAACACAGCGACTGCCCAAAATGCACAACATGCCAGACTGGGTATCAAGTTCAGGTACAATTTAACACCTACACAGCAGTTTCTTTTGGGGGGCCAGGTAAGAATGGGTTTTAAAAACTGTGGTGACCTTTTAAAAAGCAGTAAAGTTTTGACATCAGCCATGGCCCATAAGTCTGCACTTCGTAAGTCAGGTCTCGTAGTGCACAGTGGCGAGTGCAGAAAGGCGCCGTTGTGTGTGTGCACAGACGTGTAGGCCTATGCGTTATTACAATGCAGCGTAGAACCCAGCAAGTCTTCATTAACAACCACTTTTCAAGACGCTTTAATAATAATAAAAACAAATCTTTTACAGTCACTTTTCTTTTCTTTTCCTCCCACAAGCACAACTAATTAACCCACTCGTTGCCAGGGGAGTACAAGTTTGCCGTATGCGATCTCTTTGTGTTTTTTGTGTTTGGCTAGGCTTTCATCTCAGGGATTCCCTTTATGGCGAAAGGAATCCATACAACCCCACCCCCCTCACTAATTTGCTGATCCCACTACAAGGGAATGATTATCCGTCAGCTTCCTCCCTCCTCCACCCCCTGCAAACACCCTCATACCCAGAGAAGAGAGGCACATGGGAAAATCACGTTTTAATCACTTCTGTTTAGGGTCACAGGGTGACAGTATTTTTCTCAACAGAGCTGAGTCTTTCATGTTTCGCAGCGTAACCGCCGCATGCCAACCACTAAAACAGAAGGCCAACTCACACATGAATACATGGTTCAGCGCAGGCCCACTTCCCCAGACTGTACATTTCTGTTACCAGGGTTTCCATGTCAAACTTGTAGCGTTTGTGTGAAATATGTACCCGCGACAAATGGGCACAGCATATTGAGTCACGGGGGAGGCGGGAGGCTTTATTTAGGAATACCAAGGAAATGGTAGAAACGAAGAAAGTGTGAACAGAAAAGGGCAAGCCACGTGGAAAAAATGAAAATGTGCCTGTTTCTCTTTGAAAAACGGCAACGTTTCACTGTGATGCCGCGAACCTGTAAAGTGCTTCATTTTTGCAGCCTAACCAGACCCCCAAGCTTCAAAACCAATCGTCAGGAATAGATAACATACCATGCGCAGTGACAGAGGCTTGAAACACGATTCTCGTACATCATGTTTTTCAAACATAGTGGGCACTGTCGATTGCAGCATGCATTACGCCTAAACTCGGAGACATGACTGCTGTGAACTCTCGCAGCTTCATTAGTCGCCCCTTAATACAGGGGCAGCTGCCAATCACGGCGCCCGGCATAATCTGGAATTTTAATACGGCCTGTTCTCGGTTTACGCGCTCCCGGAGCTGTTTGTCTCTAGACAATGTCGCAGTGCAAAGGTGATAGACGCAGGTACTAGGACCACGAGGCCGGGGGTCTAACTGTTGACAACAGAGAGTTCGTTCTGGAGATATTTAGGTCGGCCAATAGGCATATCTTCATTTAAGAAATTCACTAACCATTAGTCGAGAAAATGGGCTTGATTTCGACCAAAGCCCGTACAAAATATGGCAACCGTAAAACCACTGGAATTAAACAGGAAATTAATTCGACCAACCTTTAACAAATAAATACAATTACTAGTCGCGGCCAGCATTATGGGCGGGGGGGGTGGAAATGGGGTCGTCAGGTGGGGTATGGGGGGAGGCGGGAGGGGTTTAATAATTATTAACTTACTTCAAATAAATATTAAATAAAACTTTTAACTTACTGAGCTTCTGGATGGGTCCGACGACTTCCGACTCCCACCGTCCGGTCCTGCGCTAATTCCTGCAGCTCCTCGTCAACTGGAAAGGCCGCCTCCCTCCCTCCCTCCACCAATCTCAATGCTGAAGAGGCGCTGGGGAGAGCGCCCCAGCCGCGCCATTTTCTCCCGCATAGAGAAAAAGGGAGAGTGGGCGGTTGTGCTCGAGGGCAGGGGGGGAGTGGCTTACCCACTGTTGTGGGTATTGACTGTTTGGCAGGCTCAGGGCCGACAGCCAAACAGTCCGTACCTACAACAGTGGGTAAGCCACTCCCCCCTGCCCTCGAGCAGGACCCGCCCACGCTCCCGCCCCCAACCAAGCACAGAGGCACTTCTGCTTTCTCGCAATGCGAGAAGGCAGAAACATAAATGGTCGTTTTTTTACCATTTATGTTTCTGCCTTTCTCGCACCGCGAGAAAGCAGTGGGGCAACGCCCCAACGCCCTAATGGGGGAGCCGCCACTGACTGCATTGTGAACAACAAATCCAAACAATTCTGGCTGACCGTGGCATCGCGGGCCAGTTATGGTGTCGGGAAGACCCGCAGAACAGTACCTTTAGAAATGTAGGGCATCTGCGAACTCTCAATTAGCCCCGTAAGGCCGGTGTCTGCAGGTGTCAGTTCCAGAGGTCGGTGCAGGAGTCGCCAGGCCCTTGAAGTCACACGTGTTGCAGATCGAACTCCTCGCGGTTGAAGTCGGGAGCGCCGGCATTGGCAGTCATCGGGGCTGCGGTACACAGTACAGCGGTGTGGCGTGAGGTGCCCTCAGGTCGCGGTGCAGGCAGCGGCTCGGTGACAGTTGCCCAGTGGCATCGGTGCGACCAGGGCTACGGTGCGAAGTGATGTGGTGCTTGTTGTGGTGATGGCAGGTCACCGCGCAAACAGCTGAGTCGTTGTTGCTGAAGCGCTGTCGTCGGCTGACAAACTGGAGTCCATGGTGCCAGCGTCAGTGGGTCAAGGCTGCGGTGCAGGATGGGGACGGTGCATTGTGTAACTTATGATCGGTGCCCTCGAACCACGGTGCAAGCAGCGGTGTCGATGTCGACGTGGAGCGTCATCGTCGGGGATACAAAGGCGGCGTTGTGAAGCAATGCGGTGGGAAGTGCGGTGCCCACAGGTCGCGGTGCAAGCAGCGGCTCGGTGGCGGCATCGGGTGTCCTCCATACTCACTTACCAGGGCTTCTGCCATGGGGTAACCCCTCTGCCTTTGTCTCTCATCTAGAGTCAGTAGAGTGTCCCTCCCACCGCCAGGAATATGATCACGTGTGCCAGTTCACAACTCACCTCAGGGACCCTGCGCACCACCGGAGTTACCTCACAATTTTGAACCCCCTGGTGTATGTCAACCCCCTCCTTGAAGCAGGGTACCAAGTCTGTGTGTGTGTGTATACTTCACCCTCAGTACTGGACCTAACACTTTTGCTAACACCATCTGGGCTGGACCAAGCCCTCCTGGCTTCTCAGTCCAGCTCCAGCTCTCTCACTTTATGCTCATGATCCAAGATCATTTACCTTTCCTCCATGGTCATTCGTTTGCCTTCCCTCTCATTCTCCATCCTGAGTTTTTCCAACTCAAACTTCCTTGCTTCCCGCCTGTCCACCAGCTCCTCTGGGGACAGGCCACTGCTGCCAGGCCTGGAGGGTTCCCCCCTCCCAAAGACACATCTCTCCTAGGAATAGGCTCCACCGCCTCCCAACTGAGATCTCCAGATTGCCCACAGGCATGTCTGGCTGCTACCCATGCCCTCAGCACCTTTTGTAGCTCCTCCTTCCTGGTGAGGCCTCTGACTTGGACTTTTAGGCCTTTGCAAATAGCCTTCAACTCTTTCACATTGTAGGATTCCAACCTATCCTCCTCAAAGGCTACTTCCAAGGATGCAACAGATGATGCTCTTGATTCAGGCATGATGAAGTAGCAAGTTCAAGTTCTCAACAGACTGGCAAGTTCATAAATAGGCCAAAAGGAAAAAGAAGCAGTATGTGGCATGTAATGGTCTGCGATATGGTAGTATTGCACACCAATCACTGTAAGTCAAGTGAAAACACAAGTCCTATCCTCACCAATGACAACCAATGTTAGAAATGGGGGGACTCTAGTTGGCAAGGGTTTACACCTTTGTCCAAGTAGGGACCCTTCCTTCTAGTCAGGATAAGGGAGTTGCGCTCCTAAAATAACCCCTTTTCACTCCCTTGGTAGCTTGGCATGAGCAGTCAGGCTTATCTTAGAGGCAGTGTGTAAACAATTTGCACATAACCAACAGTAATACAGTGAAGACACTACAAAAGGACACCACGCCAGTTTAGAAAAATATCCAATATTTTTATATATCCAAAACAATACCAAGAACGATAAAAAAAATCCACCATACAGTTCTCAGAAATCTTCAGTAAACAAAATAGACTTGAAATACAGTTCCTTGAAGTCAATAGCTCAGTTTGGGGCTATCACAGCATTGTGAACAACAAATCCAAACACTTCTGGCTGACCGCGGCATCGTGGGCCAGCTATGGTGTCGGAAAGACCTGCAAAACAGTACCTTTAGAAATGTAGGGCATCTGCAAAATCTCGATTAGCCCCGTAAGGCCGGTGTCTGCAGGTGTCAGTTCCAGAGGTCGGTGCAGGAGTCGTCAGGATCTTGAAGTCACACACATTGCAGATCGAACTCCTCGCAGTTAAAGTCGGGAGCGCCGGTGTTGGCAAGCGTTGGGGCTGCGGTAAAAAAGTGCAGCGGTGCGGTGTGTGGTGCCCTCAGGTCGCGGTGCAGGAAGCAGCTCGGTGACGTCATCCAGTGGCGTCGGTGAGACCAGGGCTGCGGTGCGAAGTGATGCGGTGCTCGTAGCGGCTCTGGCATGTCACGGTGGAAGCAGCGGCGTCACTGTTGCTGAAGCAGTCGTCGGCTGACAAACTGGATTCGATGGTGCCAGCGACAGTTGGCCGAGGCTGCGGTGCAGGATGAGGATGGTACATCGTGTAACTTATGAGCGGTGTCCTCAAACCATGATGCATGCAGCGGTGTGGATGTCAGCGTGGAGCGTCGTTGTTGGGGATAGCAAGGCATCATTGTGAAGAGAGGCGGTGCAGAGTGCGCTGCCCACAGGTCGCGGTGCAAGCAGCTGCTCGGTGGTGGCGTCGGGTGTCATCGTCAGTGAGACCAGGGTTGTGGTGCCCTCTGCAGTGCCTTCAGGACACGGAGTCGCTAGCGACGTCGTAGACGGCGTTGGGTTGCTTTTTCTTCAGTTGCAGCACAAAACCCACAGTCCCAAGTGCTGATGGCAGAATAACTTGAAGTCTTTGCTGTACCTGAGACTTCTTGAACAGAGGGCAAGCTCCATCTTAAGCCCTTGGAGAAACTCAATAAAGAAGTTGTAGAAATTTCAGTCCAGTCCTTTCACTGCCCAAGACAGAAGCAGCCACTGCAGGCCAACAAAGCAAAGCACTCAGCAAAGTGGTAGTTCCTCCTCACAGCTTCTCCAGCTCTTCTGCTTGGCAGTCTTCTTGGTCCAAAGAGTTCTAAAGCTCTGGGGTCGGGCCCCAATATTTATACTCCAAATTCCTCTGTTCTCTCAGGCAGAGAGTGTCTGTGCTTAGTCCAAACCAATTTGGTCCTCTATGGCCCAGCTTCCCAGCAGGAGGCAGAGACAGCATTGTCTGCAGCAGATCAGGCCCATTCAGGTGCAAGGAAATCTCCTCCCACTACTCTAAATGCAGCCCAGGTCTATTCAGCCCAGCCCTGACTTTTCCAGACTCTCTAGAGCAAATGCACATCCCCAGCCACTGTCACTTCAAAGCCAGACAGTCAATACACATCCTAGCAGAGGCACACAGTATGGCTAAGCAAAAAAATACCTACTTTTTAAAAGTGGTATTTTCAAACACAGATTGAAAAAATCATCTTTATTGAAAGATGCATCTTTAGATTCTGAGTTCAGGCATACTAAACTTTATTTTCCTATCTGGTCCGAATGGGAAGTTATATTTATAAGATGTTATACATTAACTCCCATGCTTCCCTATGGGCCAGATAGCCTTTCAATAGTGAAAAACGAAATTGAAAGTATTTCACTATCAGGACATGCCACACACATCAGGGCATGTCATACCTTTCACATACACTGCACCTTGCCCACAGCGGTACCTTAAGTCTACCTTAGGGGTGACTCACATATAAGAAAAGGGAAGGTTAGAGTTAGGGCCTGGCAAGTGGGTGCACTTGCCAAGTTGACATGGCAATTACAAACTGCATACAGACCCAGCAGTGGCAGGTCTGAGTTACCTTTTCAGGGCTACTTATGTGGGTGGCACCATCAGTGCTGCAGGCTCACTAGTAGAATTTGATTTACAGGCCCTGGCACACTCAGTGCACTTTACTAGGGGCTTACCAGTAAATCAAATATGCCATTCATGGAAACACCAATCCATAATACAAATTTCACAGAGAGCAAATGCACTTTAGCACTGAAGTGCCCTAGAGTCCTAAAACCAAACAAATAGGAGGAAGAAGCAAAAGGTGCATTAAAGCAGAAGTATCGCAGTATACAATGATTGAAACAATAAGAAGAAATAGATTATAAAACAATCTGTCAAGCTCTGTCCCCATTGGGCTACGTAATTAGTTAGGCATGTTAAACACTCAAGACCCAAAGTACGGAACTTAAAAAATAGAGATGGGGAAAAGGCATATCAAGTCCATGGCATTAAGTCATCAGCACAATTCATCACTATCCTTGGTACAGGAGAAGAAAATACAGTGAAATGACAGTCACAATCACTTAGACGCAGCTACAGTCCTAGATCTAATGACCCATATCCACACCATGAACTTTGCAATAGCGCAGGCATAAGCGAGATTGGCGTCTGATCTAAGAATTTTGAGTGCAGTCCAATTACTGCGGGTCCCCAATAGTCTACCTAGAGGGTTGATCCATTTCTGGCGGGAGGCTGTGTAACCCTGGCAAACAAAAAAGACTTAGCCGATTGATTCAGTGAAGCTCTTCAAGGTCGGATAGAGTAGGTCGCCATTTGGAGCCCATTTGTTGGTAAATGTTTTCAGGGGAAGGGTGCCAGCCCTGAGTTGAAAATATAATTTCCTATCCAGAGGGAAGTGATGGCATCCCAATAGGGCTCCACAGAGCTGCAGCATTTAAGGTCTAGGGATTTTCCTGTTAGAGGTGAGGTGACAGCCAGTTGCACCTCCGATTGTCTGACCCAGTCAGTAATGTGTTTTAGGGTCAATGCTGACCAGTCTGTTGCAGATGGTGGATTACCCCATAAGGATAGCAAACCTATGGAAATTAGGAGGAATACTTTTGGGAAAGGCTTACCACATTGTAGACCTACCTAAAGGAAAGGTAGTATGCTTGGGTGAGTCGCTTGACCAGGAATAACTAGGTACTGTTGTCTTCTATGGCTTTCAAATGCATTAGAGGGCACAAATCACAGACAGTGGTGTTGTGGTTGCAACCAAGACACCACATGCAGATGCTGTGTAAATTCCATAGGGACATCCACTTGCGGCATTTATGGCAAGGCTTAAACTCTTAAAACCTGCAAAGGAGTCATTTACCATAGGCATTGTTGCAAACTGAAAAACAAATGGGCAGATAATTACTGAGAGATAGCTTTGGACCTAGTCAATGAAGCAGGAAAAAGTAGGAACTGACGTCAGTGCACAGGTTGGTGCCTTTCATATGCCGGTGATGTCATTTCCAGTAGTTGAGTGGCAGCTGGAGATGCATGGCACCACTTAGCAGCACTGGAGAGCTAATGATAGGGAAAGCTTTATCAAGACTTGTCTGAAATCTGGGGCGTATTCTAGAGGCGAGGAATCAGCGGGGAAATGTATTCCTCAGAAGCGCTAGTAAAGCCAATACTAAAACATGATTAAGTCACAGGAAATCATACTCTCAGAGAAAACAGCAAAGAAAGATCTTTACTGGTATGCTTCTCAAGCCTCAAATGTGAAATAGCAATGGGGCATGGATTACGCAGTCCTATAAAAAGTGGTGCTCATACAAATACATACTACTTAAACCAGTTGATTAACATTGTGGTTGGAAATATAGTAAAGCACTTTAACTCTGTCTTACCATGTTCTGTATCATATGAAAGTCCTTCTTATGAGCGCAAAATCCTTTTTTAAACAATCGTTTCTCAGAAGGTGTCCAAAAGTCTGAACCTAGGGGAGAAAATACAGCTGGTCAAAGCTTAAAAAGGTCACACAGACATCAAGAAGAGTAAATGTCTCTGCAGTATACTCAGCAAATTGTGTCCTCTTAGTTACAACAGTGATTGACTGCATAGAGCCTCTAAAGGGCACACTACTTTATCATCTATACAACGAATAGGCAATGTGCTGTCCTAGGTTGTTAAACAAGATTCTTGTCCTAAGTGACTAATTCAATTAGAGTGCTAAGTGGATATACATTTCATAAAAACGGGGGCCCATGCCTACAACCAGACATGCCAGGGGAGACTAAGGGCTTCGCTTAAACCAGTAAGAAACTCCTCAACTATTAAATTGTATTCAGCTTTACCTTGGATTTAGTCCTAGCCCAATGCTTGAGGCGACACAGAAGACCAATTTTATGTCAGGACCAAAGGCTCAGATTATGCTTATCTGACTCTGCTTTTATTCCAACAGTAGCTTCAAAACATCAGAAACATACCAACATACTAGATTTCCCAAAACCCTGCGGCGGGGAAAAATGTAGTTAAAGATATATAGACCAAATGCAACACACTAAGTCCATAACATTTTGACATCAACAGGCATCCTCCTCATTCACACAGGGAGCCCAAAAGGTCTCACATTAGGGTGTTTTAAGTTCTCCTGCCCATAGAGGGTGTTGGAGAGCCTAGGCTCTTCCATCTGCTCCCTTCTACGTGGCCATAATCAATGAGAGCTGAAATGCCAGCGCAGAGCCACCGGAGACCTGTTAGGAGCCCATCGCCCTATTGTTATTATTCTTATCAAGCTCTTTTGCAGGCTATTCCCTGCCTTAGGGGGTCAGTTTTAGGCAAATGGGTTTGCCGCTTGTGAATTGGATACGCAGTCACATATAAATACACAGTTCTGACCATATAAAACTCAAGGACGCGTGTCCTGGGCTCTTCGAGACCCACCTCTTCTTACAAGGGGTTTCTGTTTAGGACCTTTAGCCAAGATAATGAGAAGGCCCTTGGAAGATGATGGGGAGGAGGAGAAGTTCGTTTGGAGGGCAATATTTCTAAGGTGGTAGTTGTCTAAGTGGACAAGGCTACAGAAGAGGTCATTAGCAAAACCATAACAAGCTTGGTGTTTTTTTCCACTCCTCTGATTCAAAAGATGCAGAGGAAACAGGGGCTCATTCAGGGGTTCCAGCAACAAGAATTGAAGAGGATTCACCAGGAAGTATTTTGTGTAGTACACAAATACAGGGGAAGAAAGATAGCAAAGAGCTTCCACAACTGGAGGGATATATCCAACAATGTTTGGATTCTCCTGACAATCAGAAGATTCCAGATCCAGTTTGAAAGATCACCCAGGCAAAGGTGGGAAGCGAGACAAATCACTTTATCTGTCTGTCAGAAACTTAGATCTGATACATCAGGAGGTTAAGTGAACTACTTGGAAAAGGTGCTGTCACTCCCACACACAAAAGGGTCCTTAAGCAACCGTTTTCTTGAGGAGAAAAAAGACAAAGGGCATCACAAATTAAACATCATAAAGGCTGGTTGTCTTCCTGAACAAAGTTTGTTAGAGAACCATTTGTGAAACTGAGTCCAGAATAAACATGTTCTGAAGAATTGTTCACTTATAAATTCATGTGCATAATATTGAAGCTTTCAGTTTGTGTACTCCGAGCATAGTACAAAAGAGGATAACTTAATGCAGAATAGTATAAAATAGATGCTGTGAAATTCAAGCAGTAAGAAAATAAAGGACACTACAAAAGGAAGGTACAACAGCATTGGCAGGAGACAGGAACTGATGAAGCGTGGAATGTGGCCTTTTCTCAAGTCTGTTATGTGTCAAGCTTTTACCTACGGCACTAAACAAAAAGACAACACTAAAGAAATTATAACGTGTTACAACTGGGGGTCTCTATTTGGCAGAGGTAGGTAAATTTGACCAAATAGGGACCCTTGCTTCTAAGTCAGGGAAAGGGGATTACACTACTGGATAACCCCTGCTCACCCCCTTGGTAGCTTGGCACGAGCAGACATGCTTATCTCGGAAGCAGTGTGTTAAGCATTTGTGAACACATACAGTAATTCAGAGAAAACACTACAGATGGACACCACACAGGTTTATAAAAATAAGTCAATCAATCAATCAATATGAACTTTATTCGGATAAAAACAGCATATCCATAAAAGTACAAGTTTAAAAGAGACACAATTAATTACAATAAAAGTGGTCTCCAGTATTAGTAGATAGGTCATAATTATACAATCCTATTATAAATGTAAATCAGAATCATTAAATGAATACATTAAAATTAGCAAAAATACTATCAAATAAAAACGTTCGGGTCAGAAATTTAAAACAAAAACCATTTGAATTAACCGGGGGGCATAGAGTTACGAGTACGCACCGCCGTTTTCAAAATGGATAGTTCATCATCAGTTATAGCTAGCACCATCCCATAGGCTGCCTTATAATCAGTTACATGTCGAGCTTTAAAATATGGGGTAAGGAATCTTTTAGTGAGAAGTGAGTAATAAGAGCAGAAAAATAATTTTTTTTACATTGATTGCTTATGTATGTTATTACATAAAAGATCGAGGTTGACAGTAAAACCGGTAGGGAATGACAACAGATATTTCACTGTGTCTGTCCTTAGCCGGAAGAGTAAGCCCCTTTCCCAGCGGCCAATTGATTTTAAAAGATATCTAGGCATCGCTGGGATCACATTCTCAATTTGCATATATCTAGCAACTGAAGTTTTTTTACATTCCGTTGCTAATCTTGTTTCTTTATATAATGCATAAAGGGTTTTTTCAAGAGATTTAATACTAATGGAGCAATGGTATAAGCCACGGTTACTCATAGTACGGCCCACGGCCCGCCAGCGGCCCGGCAAGCCTTCCTTGGCGGCCCGCGGACCTTGCAGACATCCTACCTGTGTTTAAAAAAAAAATAGTGTTAGCAAACACTGCGGGGTGCAGCAGCCCGGACTCGAGACTCTGCTCTGTGGGGGCCAGGGGATTCCAGTCATTGTCAAAGTGGAGATGCAGGGGCCTAAGAGGTGAAATACAACAATACAACAAAGCTTTATTAACATGTAAATGGTCTTTTAAAGCTGTCTCAGTGTGGCTGTGTGTGTGCGCGCTGGGAAGCCGTCTCAGCCCGGGCTCAGGTCTGACACACACGGGGTGAGATGACAGAGGGTGACGGAGGGAGGGAGAGGGAGACAAAGGGAGAGGGAGCGGGAGGGAGACAGAGGGAGGGAGAGACAGGGAGAGAGACAGGGAGAGATAGAAGGAGGGAGACAGAGGGAGGGAGACGGAGGGAGAGAGACAGAGGGAGAGGGAGGGAGAGGGAGGGAGACAGACAGAGGGAGACGGAGGGAGGGAGAGGGAGACAGGGAGGGAGAGAGAGACAGAGGGAGGGAGAGGGAGGGAGACAGGGAGGGAGACAGAGGGAGAGAGACAGAGGGAGAGAGACAGGGAGAGATAGAGGGAGGGAGACAGAGAGAGAGACGGAGGGAGACGGAGGGAGGGAGACGGAGGGAGGGAGACATAGGGAGGGAGACGGAGGGAGGGAGATGGAGGGAGACAGAGGGAGGTAGGGAGATGGAGGGAGACGGAGGGAGGGAGGGGGAGGGAGGGAGGGAGGGGGAGAGAGGGAGGGAGATGGAGGGAGGGAGACTGAGGGAGGGAGACCGAGGGAGGGAGGGAGGGAGACCAAGGGAGGGAGGGAGGGAGGGAGACGGAGAGAGACGGAGGAGACGGAGGGAGACGGAGGCAGAGGGAGGGAGACGGAGGGAGGGAGACAGAGGGAGGTAGAGGGAGACAGGGAGGGAGACAGAGGGAGAGAGACAGAGGGAGAGGGAGGGAGACAGAGGGAGGGAGAGAGATGGGGAGAGAGACAGGGAGAGATAGAGGGAGGGAGACAGAGAGAGAGAGACGGAGGGAGGGAGACAGAGGGAGGGAGACAGAGGGAGTGAGACAGAGGGAGGGAGACGGAGGGAGGGAGACGGAGGGAGACAGGGAGGGAGGGAGAGGGAGGGAGGGAGACGGAGGGAGGGAGACGGAGAGAGACGGAGTAAGAGGAAGGGAGACGGAGGCAGAGAGACAGAGAGAGAGGAAGGGAGACAGGGAGGGAGACGGAGGGTGACAGGGAAGGAGGGAGGGAGACAGAGGGAGGGAGACAGAGGGAGGGAGACGGACGGAGGGAGATGGAGGGAGGGAGACGGAGGGAGGGAGACGGACGGAGACAGAGGGAGACGGAGGGAGGGAGACAGAGGGAAAGAGACAGGGAGTGAGACAGGGAGAGACAGAGGGAGGGCGACAGAAGGAGGGTGACAGAGAGGGAGGAGGGAGACAGAGGGAGGAGGGAGACAGAGGGAGGAGGGAGACAGAGGGAGGAGGGAGACAGAGGGAGGAGGGCGACGGAGGGAGGGCGACGGAGGGAGGGAGACAGGGGGAGAGAGGCAGGGAGAGAGAGACAGGGAGAGAGAGACAGGGAGAGAGAGACAGGGAGAGAGAGGGATGGGGACGGTGAGGGAGGGGGAGGGGGAGGGTGAGGGAGGGGGAGGGGGAGGGAGAGGGGAGGGAGTGGGAGAGAGAGAGAGAGAGAGATGTGTGTATGCCGGGTCTGGTGGCTCAGGGGACGAAGGCATCTGCCGCAGGGACCTGTGTTCAACCTCATGGTCACAATTTTTTTTTGCTTTAGCCCCGCCCCTCCCCCTCTGACCCCACCCCCACCGGTGCGGCCCTCGGCCACAAACCACACTGTAAATTTGGCCCCCGAGAGAAAGTTTGTGAGTACCCATGGTCTAAGGGGTTTATAAAGAGACCTTCCATATTCACACTACTTAAGCTTTTGTGGACTGCTGCCAACCACGGTATGTCCATCCCTTTGTCACATTTCAAACAATCTAAGATTATCTCTCTTGTCAATTGTGCAGCCGGGTTTTTCCAAATTCTCAGCCAAAACAAAGTCGGGCGAGCCTTATTGTAATCCTCTATGTACGGTAGGTTGAGTTCGCTATGACCAGCATACGTAGAGGAGGAAAATGGTGCGCCCTAGACTTTGCGGCAAAATCTATTCTCTTCACACTGAATGGGAGTACTAGTCATGTTCCCCCAAACCTCCGCCCCATATGTAGCAACTGGTATACATTGCAATCTGTAAATTTTAACAATTGAAGGCACCACATCTATGTTTCTTGGCTTAGGTATCCCAAGTTTGGTATTAATAGAATTAATAAACTTTCTTTTACAGTGGACCACATGATCATTCCACAATCCATTAGATGCGAATACCAACCCAAGATACGGGAAAGTGCAAGTACTTAATAATTGATTAAAATTTTAAACAATTGAAAAGTTAAAATGCTTCTTAGACCCGCATGACATCAGAAATGATTTTTTTAAATTAGTGCATAAATCTAAGGTTGCCATAAACTCCACAAAACCATGAACCAGGGCGCGTAGGGCTTTAGGAGTACGCCCCATTAGTACTGCATCGTCAGCATATAACAATGCAGGGATTTTGTTTCCATTAATAATTGGGACATCTTGAGTTAAGGTCACCAGGGATTTGGTTAGATCATTGATATACAAAATGAATAAGAGGGGGGCCAGGACACAACCCTGCCTGACCCCCCTACCAACTTCAATAGCTTTACAGATCTCGCCGTCCCTACTAATACGCACCCTATACATATTCTTTATATAGTCTTAACACAAGACCACAAACGACAAAAAATCACAATACTGTTCTTACGATTGGCTTAAAGATGGTAGAAATAGTTCAAATAGCTTAAAAAGCAGTCTTTAGCAACAGATAACCCCAACTGCAGTTTTCACGACATTGAGATCAAAGAAAACCCAAAGTACGGCGCCGACCGCGAAGTGAGCGGCATCAGGCCCGGAGTCAAAACAGACCCACACAGAACAGTACCTTGGAAAAGCGAAAACAAAGACAGCTCACGGCGTCGGGGAGATGCGGCGTCATTGGCGCGTTGCGGCGTTGGTTCCTTGCTTCGGGGGAGATGATGCGTCGGGACCTGGATGCTGGCGCAGGCAGGAAAGGTGTCGGTTCCTGACCGGAGAGGAGGTGATGTCACGATGGCGCTGCAACCACGGTACCATATGATGTCGATGGATTCTTGACCACCCATGTCGATGATCGGCTCTGCGATGATGTCGACTTCGGAGTCGATGCGGCACAGTAGCAGGCGTCGGGCCGGCTTCGCAAGTCAGAGCAGCGCTCATGGCTATGGCAGGCCTACGATGTCGTTTGCTGGCGTTGATGTGGCACGACGGCCGGCATCGGGTCTACGTTGCAAGTCGGAGCAGCGCTCATGGCTTCGTTGCAGATTATGGCATTGATCGCCGGCATCTGTGTTGCAGATTCCTTCTGTAGCTCTAGAACAGCAAGTTCCAGATGCAGGCAATCAGAAAGAGTAAAGTCTGGTATCCCTGAGACTTCGGTCAGGAGTCAAGCTCAAATCAAGCCCTTGGAGTAATATTCTGCAAGATGATGAAAGTTCTTTAAAAAAAGTTCCTTCTCCTCTCCTAGGCAATGAAGACACCACTGCAGGCCAACCAAGCAACACAGCACACTGGCAGGGGGGCATTCCAACTACTACAGCTTCCTTGGATCGTCTCCTTGGCAGAGGTTCGTCTTGTTGTTCCAGAAGTGATCTAAAGTCTTGGGGTCTGGGTCCCTATATTTAAACCACTAAGTCCTTTGTCCTCTGAAGGCAGAGAGGCCTTTGCCTAGTCCAAACCAGTTCTGGTCAGTCCTGGAGTACTTTGTTTACATGGCTCCTTCTTTCCTTTGACAGTGTAGGCCAGGGACATCAGACGCACCACAGGAGGTGGAGCCAGCATTGTGGAGGGAAGGCACAGCCCTATTCAGACCCAGGTGCAACTCCTCCCATCACAATACATGCAGATCTCTCTATTCAGCCTTGTGCTGACTCACCCTGTCTCCTGAAACCCCCCAGCCCCTGTCACTCACAAAACCAGACACACAATACACAACCTAGCAGAGGCAGGCTTGGACAGTTAGGCAAGAAAATACCTACTTTCTAAAAGTGGTATTTTCAAACACAGAATGTTAAAACCAACTTCACTAAAAGATGTATTTTATCATTCTGAGTTCAGGCATACTAAACTCGAATTTCTACCATGGTCAGTTAGGATTATAGGATGTTATAATCAAACTGCCCATTCTGGCCTAAGGGGGAACAGGTAGCCTTGCAATAGTGAAAAACGAAAATGGCTGTAATTCACTATTAGGACATGCCACACACACCAGGGCATGCCCTACCTTATACTTACAACGTACCCTGCCCTTGGGCCTACCTTAGGGGTGTCTGATATAAAGATAAGGGAAGGTTTAGGGACTGGCAAGTGGGTGCACTTGCCAAGTCAACATGGCAGTCAGAGACTGCACACAGGCTCTGCAATGGCAGGCCCTGAGACACACTTTACAAGCTGCTTCTGTGGGTGGCACACCCAGTGCTGCAAGCCCACCAGCAGCATTTGATTTACAAGCCCTGGGCACACATGGTGCACTCTACTAGGGTCTGACAAGTAAGTCAAATAACCCAATCATGGAGTCACTAATCAATACATCAATTTAACAATAGGAAGAGCATATGCAGTTTAGCACTGATCAGCACTGGTAAAGTGCCCAGAGTCATAAAACAGGCAACAGGTCAGAAAAAATACAGGAGGAAGGCAAAAAGTTCAGGGATGACCCTGCAAAAAGGACCAAGTCCAACATAATGTAAAAACAAAAACACTGAGACTGAAGGGAACTACAGTGTGTGTGTATGTTCTCATTGTGAGAGAGCCAAATGAAGTCACTCAAAGTGAGGTTAACCAGTGGCTGAAGTCGGCTGCCCCACTGTCCCATGCTGTTTGCTGTAGTGTGAGTAAGTAAAATGTGAATGAGACAACAAAGGATGATGAGAGTGTTGTGTGTTTCCTGCATGGCCCATTGAAGTGTTCCTATGTTAGCCTAACTGTAGCATTGTAGGCCTCTTTTTCATTTGCACATGTTACCAGATAAACAAGTTCGCTTTCATGCCACATTGTACTTTCACACGGAAGCTGCATATGTTTTTGCAGGCTGTTCTTTTCATGAGGTTTATTCTGAACACCATAGACAAGGTCAAACAACAATGTCCCTTGTTATTCTTTCTGGCCAGGGACTAGCACCTAGACATAACACAAGAATGCAACTGTTGTTTATGTGCACACATGTCTTATCATATAGACGAGCACATGAGCCAAAAACACACACATGGCACAAGAGTTCTGACACAAGTGCACTGCGTCTGCTGAGATGTAGAGTGTCCATCTGTGTATACTAAGGTACGGGGTCTGCCAGTATTCCCAGAGATCTTTGTTATATAATCACCCGGGTTTAGTAGCAGGGGAGGGGATTTTGGTGACTCTGTCCTATAAAATGACAGGGCTTTTCATGATACATGGATTATTAACCATGCTAACAATATTTTAGTATGTATTTGTTTTCTAATTGTGGCACTTTTAATACATTTCAGAGCACAATAGTTTAAATAAATATTCTAAACTTACTTTGTGTCTCCTGGTTACCTTATTGTGGATAAGTACGAGTGAGAGAGCAAAAGGGTGTGTCCTGTTACCACAATCCCTGAGAGGGTTAAGAGTTTTGTGTTCTGGGATGCCATTTCACTTGTTTCTCTGGTAAGGTTAGGAGGGTAAGCACTATAGCTAGTCGGACTCAGACTCATGGATAATTAGGTGATATGGTGACTCAGTCCCTACATACTGATGCTCTATTGTTCCAAGCATAGTTCTGTTCCAGAGCAGAATCCCTGCAACAAGAGGTGGGTGAAAGCCCCTTTAAGTAAGTATATTATACTTATCATTTTATTAAAATTAAAAGGTCTTGGCTAAAGCCAGACCTAAAAATGCGGGCCTGCATTTTCTATGTCCCAAAGACTTTAAGAGTGGGTGAAAAATAACTTCCTCCGGCCCATATAAAACGTTCAAAAAGTGCATAGGGAGTAGTGCAGGTTCATCATTACAGGAGCAAAAAGTACATGAAGTCTCAAGCACTCTCGCTATAGGGAAACATATAAGCTAAGCTACAAAAACTTTTCTCAATCTCACCAAAACGTAAGAATCAGATTCAGATGTAAAAATCAGATCAACCAGGCAAATTATGGTTCAATTGTGAAAGTTGTTTTAATCGTGATATATGCCCCTAAGGATAGTTTATTCACACTGTTGCTTCATGCTCCGATTTAGAGGTTTTATAAAATAATATGCTTAAGTGCTTCCTGCTCAACCTAGACATTTGAACTTCAACTACTTTACATTAGGCTAAACTGCTAAATGTTCTAGAAATAAAATGAACCTAGCGTATGAGATAATCATTATCCATCTTTAAGATTTAGACATTATTTATCTTGTTACTAATGAAGAGGGATTAAATTAGACTGACATCCACAAGTCAAAGGGAGAATATTTTATTCAGCGAAGAAGGGAAGCATTTATTATTTTCTTGTACCGTGTGAAACTTGATACTGATGAGGGGAGACCAAGGAATCTATTAAAAACAAATGTTCCTCCATCTGCACTTGCTTGTATAGTCCCAAAGGCGCGCCCCATGGCGCACAGTTGCTACAGTTTTGGCACAACAAATTTTCATCATGGAGGGAATGTGGGTACCACTATGCCTATTAGCAAAGTAAATATGCCCGTATTTACCTAGGTGAGTTTACTGTGCATCGAAGTAAAGGATTAAAAAATAATTCTTCATCAAAAATACTGGCTCATAAAACACTTTCTCAGGAAGCATTATCAAGTCAGACTTTATTTTCATATTAATTGGGTCCAAAGACATAGGGAACTATTGACAAATTGCATTTTGTAGTATATTTAGTATTACTACAATAGAAGTACTCACATTTACATTTCTATTCACTAACCTTCATGCAGAATGTTCCGTTTCTCCTAACTTTTCTGTGCAGATATCACCGCTCCGACTACGGAAGACTTATGTCTACATTTTAGTAGTAAACGGAGAGGGACAGGGAGGGTGGCTGGGAAAAGCGGAATACTTACTACTAAATTGGAGGCATTTAGGGAGGAGTAAGGAAAGGGTTAAGGGAGAGTAAGGGACGGGTTTAGGGAGGGATATGAACCAACTCACAAAAGAATAAACCCATTCTGATTCACAAACTGCACTTCTGATGTTACTACAGCTAAAACAGACCCAAAACAGTAACAAAAGTACTCTAGGTCAGACCAAGACTTAATCCAGCATCACACATGGCCAGCCATTGGTAATGCAATGACATCCCATACAAAATAATGGAGGCAGGGACTTAAAATAACACCCCACAGGAAATAATGTTGAAATAAATTAATTGATGTAGGATATATTACCTACTGGCAGTCGCCAGTAAGTAGTTATAGTTAGGACCTATTTTCCATAGGAAATCCGCAACATTCTATTTGGAATAACGTTGGCGCCGATTGACGAATCTTTGCAAAATTTTCCAAACTTTTGGCCAGCTCCGGTCCGCTCCTATCCTGAAAATTTCACGGTGATTCGTCAAGCGGGGGCCGAGAAAAAAGGGGGGTCCCAAAATGCATTTTCCCCATGCATTTTCCCATAGGACCTGTTGACGCAGCTACAGCCCGAACTGCTGAACGGAATTACACCAAATTTGGCAAAGAGGTAGTCCTCAGTTAACACTCGTGCCTTTTGCTTAAATGGCGTAAATCCGTTCAGTAGTTCCTGATAAAATTAGAGTTAAAAAGATAGATATATCTGGGCGGAGCCTAACCACACATCTCATCGTGAGATCTGATTGGCTGTCAGTACTTCATCCAAGAAGTGCTGGCAGCCATCTTGGGACCAATATACATGATAGCACCTCATTAAAAAGCATTGCAGTTAATAGAAGGTTTTAAGACTTTAGTTACATTATAAATCATTTGTTGATGGTACCATACTCATTTTAGGAATTGTGGTGTGTTCTAAGGTGATTTTACCATGTGAAAAAGCCTTCTGATGTGATATCATGAATCATGTTTGAGAGAAAACTATTTTCTCATGCTTTTCCCACAGAGGTTTGGAAGGTGATCTATAAGCTAAACTGAGAGCATATTTTCTGTAAATTCACATTATCTTTCTCAGTCATATGAGAATGAAGTCTGAAATTCTCAGTAAAACATGTACATCCAACAAGGGCAGAGACTGTCAGTTGATTCCTTTGTGTTCTACTGCAGCTTCCCAGAGTATTCTAACGAACAACTAGAGCGCTAAAAGTCCTACTTATGACAAACGTATTGCACACCTGAAGCCATCTTGATTGGAATGAAGTGGCAACTCTTAAAACATTTAATTTAAAAAGGAACAAAATGAGGGGATTCATTTTGCCATAGAAAGTATGATTAGTGCTGCAGAAAGAAATATTAGGGCACATTTTGAGTGACTTCTCAAATCCTCTTCTATTTCATTAAAAAATTCTGACATGCAGACTGAAACATGCACTTTCAATACCAGCAGCAGACTTCCCTGGTGAGCAGTAGCTTTACTACAGTGATCTAATAAGCAACTAGAGTGCTAACATTCTGAATTTATGGCAAATGTGTGACACATCTGAATGCCTTCTTGATGGAATCAAAGTAAAAAACTGAAAGTATTTCCTACTGAGGGGACTGTAGTAAATGAGGAAATTAGGAAACTTCATAACAAATAAGTCTACCACAATCGTCACCAGAGACAAAAGAGCCCAAATGTAGCACAAATATCACCCAGATGTAGCCCAAGTATAGCCCATTGACAGAATGTCCCAGAGTGTTCTAACGAACAACTAGAGCGCTAACAGTCTTACTTATGACAAAAGTATGGCACACCTGAAGCCATCTTGATTGGAATAAAGTGGTAACACTTAAAACATTTAATTTACAATGGAACAAAATGAGGGGGTTCATTTTGCCATAGAAATTATGATTAGTGCTGCAGAAAGAAAAATTAGGGCACATTTTGAGTGACTTCTCAAATCCTCTTCTATTTCATTAAAAAATTCTGATATGCAGACTGAAACATGCACTTTTAATACCAGCAGCAGACTTCCGTGGTGAGCAGTAGCTTTACTACAGTGATCTAATGAGCAACTAGAGTGCTAACATTCAGAATTTATGGCAAATGTGTGACATATCTGAATACCTTCTTGATGGAATCAAAGTAAAAAACTGAAAGCATTTCCTTCTGAGGAGACTGCAGTAAATGAGGAAATTAGGAAACTTCATAACAAATAAATCTCCCAAGATGGCCACCTGAGACAAAAGAGCCCACATGCAGCACAAATATCACCCAGATGTAGCCCACATGTAGCCCAATGACAAAAGTGTGCAAAACAAAACACTTATTTTTTGTGTATTTGCAGTTTTATATAGTGCAGACTTGTCAGGTATTGGAGTGCTTTACATGAGCATTGGTAACATCACACAAGATCAAATTCATTTTGGTTGTAGACATGGGGAGATTAAGTGATTTGACCAGAATCACAGAATGTTGAGCTGAAGCAGAAACTCCAACCTGGTTCCCCAGTTGCAAAGTCTGCAGCTCTGGAAGTAACACCACATCCTCTCCCATAAGTGCAACATTTAATCAAGTGGTCAACTGGATAAAAAAACATAAAGATTACAAATAATTTAAAAGTTCTTTGTCGCTATTTGAAAACTCAGAAAATATGTCCTCATTTTATTTTTTTAGAGCACTAACCATAATTTTGATGCAAATAAGACCCTCTAATATATGTAATTTCTAAAGGAAATGCTCTAGGTATTACAGTTTTGATTACATCAAGATGACGTCAGGCGTTCCACACTTTTGTAATAAATATAGAATGTTAGCAATCTAGTTGTTCATTGTGATACTGTTGAGAGGCAGAGGCCAGGGGCACGGACTCTGAAAATTGAAGGCAGGTAGGAGAGTGCAGAGGCAACAATTTGACCACACTGGGCAGGCAGGAAGGGCAGTGGCAGCACAACAGACGATGGAGGTCAGTGGAAAGGGGGGCAGGGGCAACAAACCAACAATACAGGACTGGCAAGAGAGGCTGTGGCAATATAATAGACCATTGTGGGCAGAAGGAAGAGGCAGTGGTAGTACAACCATACATGCCAACAGACCCGTTTCAGCCAGGAAATGTCCAATGTTTTTAAGCTCAAATGGGCTTTATTTGATCTGTCTCCTGTCTACAATCTCCTCTTTTTCAATGTAACTCAAAGGGGAAAATCAATACCCCAGTTTTTTTTCAAAATCTCGCTCTTATCAAGCTCAAAATGTTCGCAAGTATGGTACATTGGATCATGGTAGGCAGGAGGAATTGGGGTAGGGACATGGACTCGCATAACAGAGGACAGGAGGGACATGGAGAGGTGCATCAAACTGACACCCAACAGGGCAGGCATCAGGGTGTGCAGCAGCACAATACACCACACAGGGCATGCAGGACGGGAGTGCAGCAAAACAATCCATAGTAAGCAATAGGGAGGGGACAGGACCATGCACATGGACAACAGAGAACAGAGGGGAAAGAGGCAATGGTAGCTAGCTGACCATAATGGACAGACAGGAGAGAAAGCTGCAGCATAACGGGCCATAAAGTGCAGGAGGGACGGATCAGGGGCATTACAATGGAGCAGACAAGCCAGGAGGGAGGGAACTGTGACTGTGACTCTGGGCTCACTTGGCAGAAACACCCACTGACCCTCCACCCCCCATCACAAAATGTAATGCTCGTGAAAAGGGTAGGTGGACGCAGTGTTATATAGAACATAGTCCTGAGAGCAGGATTGAAAATGAAAGCTAGATATAGTATATGGTATAAACTATGCACAAAAAGTGTGATATAAGATGAACCGGACGTGAAATATAATATGCAATACATTGTGCGCAATGATAGATTCATTGGAGAGCGCAAGATAGCACAGGCACTAGCGCGTGCAATGCGATATGTGCCTTGGAGTGTAATATGCACAGGGCAGTGTTGTGTAACCTAACTAGTCTCTAAAGTTGTAATATAAAATATGTGCTGGGGAGTGTAACATTGCATATGCACTGTGACAAAGATATGGATCCCATATTGTAATATGTATGGCATAGCGCTGTGCGTTATAACATAGGCATCGAGGAAGGCACGTTAGATGGGGCAATATAACCCGTGCGAAGGCAAGTGTGGCATGACATATTCACGGGGTGGTGTTACAGTGCACATGGGCTAGAGAGTGTCATAACATACGCACTGGCTGGTGGAATACAACACAGAGGTGTGTGGCACTCGGCGGGCACTGCTGGGTGTAACACAGCATTGGGCTCAGCCAGGAGCACGCTGTGACTCTCAAGTGAGGTTCGTCTCCTTTCCAGAGAGTAAAATAAAAAGTATTATACATCCGGCGGTGGATGTGTGTTTTATTAACCGTGAGGGGGGTTTCTTGCATAGTTTGGTCGAATTTTTGTCAAATCCCCTTTGAATGGCTTGGTGTGCGTGTGTATTAAATGTGCCCGTCAATAGCTACCCATGTTTGTATAAATAAATGACAAGGGTGTCTACTTGGAGAGTACCCACCGGCGGGGGCGCCGGGATTAGGCACGGTAGGGCGTCAGAAACGTCAGAGCTTCACTAGCGGTGTAAATACATTCCACGTGGATTCACTGTATGCATAGTCGCCTTTTAATGAATATCACGCAAATCGTCATGGTGATAGGTACATACGGTTTGTCCAGCATGTCCTAGGTGTTTCTATAAATATATATTTTTTTTAATTATAAAAAACAAAGGCCGGCCCCGGGGGATGGGGTCCCTGGGGCCATAAGTGGCCTGAGTTGCCCCCCTCCTAAAGAATTTAAAAAAAACAAAGGCCATGACCTGGGGGTTGGGGTCCCCGGGGCCGATTAAGGGCTTGGGAGGGGGGCCACGCGACCCACCTTCCAACTTAATTTTTTTCAACAAAAAAAAATTAGGGTCCAGGCCCTGGGAGATGGGGTCCCCAGGGCCAATAAATTAGAAAAAGAAGGGGGGCCACACAGCCCTCCTTCTTAAAAAAATAAAATAAATAAAAGACCGGCATCGCACCAGAGGCCACGCCCCCTCTTTGCAGCACTCTGCAAATGCGCCCCCTGGTCAGTTGTAAGTTGGGGAATTAATTCCCCTTCAATACTGAGGGTCCCTGAGGGCCAACTAGCCCAACAGGTATCTCCAGTATGCGCCAGGGAGCTGCGTTGCAGACAGGTGTTCTGAGGCCATGCCCCTTTTTACACCCCTATGCAACGCAGCTCTGTGGCGCTTACTGGAGGTACCTAGTGGGCTAGTTTGACCCTAGGGACCCTTAGGATTCAAGGGAACTTAATCTCTCAACTTAGAACGGCCACAGGGCGCGTTTACACAGTGGTGAAGGGAGGGGACGGGGCCTGAGGTGACGTGTGCAAACACGCCCTATGGCGCATTTTAAGTTGGGGAAATAATTCCCCTTCAATCCTGAGGGCCCCTGGGGGCTAACTAGCCCACCAGGTGCTTCCAGTAAGCGCCACTGAGTTGCGTTGCAGAGATGTGGTCCAGGCCGTGCCACTTTTTACACCTCTCTGCAACGCAGCTCTGTGGCGCTTACTGGAGGTACCTAGTGGGCTAGTTGGACCCTAGGGACCCTCAGGATTCAAATGAACTTAATCTCCCAACTAAAAACGCCCACAGGGCGTGTTTACACAGTGGTGAAGGGAGGGGACGAGGCCTGAGTTAACGTGTGCAAAAACGCCCTGTGGCGCGTTTTAAGTTGGGGAAATAATTCCCCTTCAATCCTGAGGGACCCTGGGGGCCAACTAGCCCACCAGGTGCTTCCAGTAAGCGCCACTGCGCTGCGTTGCAGAGAGGTGGTCTAGGCCGTGCCCCTTTTTACATCTCTCTGCAACGCAGCTATGTGGCGCTTACTGGAGGTACCTAGTGGTCTAGTTGGACCCTCAGGATTCAAGGGGACTTAATCTCCCAACTTAAAATGGCCACAGGGCGTGTTTACACAGTGGGGAAGGGAGGGGACGGGGCCTGAGGTGACGTGTGCAAACACGCTCTGTGGCGCCTTTTAAGAGGTAGTTTTAATCCCCTGCCCTATTATATACTAGGGGCTTACAGAGGAGGTCATGCTAATCACAGGGGGACCCCAACGCATAGTGTTCCCTAGTGTATGTAGCTGTTTTTACTGTATTCTGAGTGTCTTTTAACATAGCACTGGCTCTAGGACTGGTTAGTCAGACTCAGTTACCACCAGTATCCGTCTGAAAAAGTTGAGGGTACAGGATGATGTCATGAGTGATGTCACTGACCATGTCATGAGTGATGTAATATATGACGTCATCAGCAGTGCATTGCGGGCGCGCGAGTTATAGTTAGCTGAACTAACTATAACGGGGGAATTTCAATGGTTTTGTACGAGTGAAAAGTCCAGCTAACTATAACGCCCCTGAAACCTATGGTTTTTTCAGTGAATATACACAGTGCTTTAAATGGGCCGGTACTGACTGGTACTGAGTACCGGCACTTATTTTTTCCCCCTCCAAGAGTACCGGCACTTCTCCGTTATTAAATAGAGTACCGGTACTCACTGTCACGCAAAGTCATGTGAGCATGCATCGCATTTCTACACTGCGGTGCATGCTCACATATTGGTGATTTCAAAAGGAGAGCAGTGACGCCATGGCGCCAAATCAGAGCAACGTGTGACCCAGGCGCGCAACGCCCATTGGACTCAAAGGCCTTCGCCCCCCCCCCCATTCCCCCTCGTGTGTTGCAGCCCGGGATGAGACAGATTCCCCGGGTACAAACACGGCCGCACCCAAGTACTTCACAGGTCTTTAAAAGACCTTTTGCTTGTTAACGAGGCTTTGATGTTTTTCACCCCTTAGAGCCCCTGCACCTCCACTCTACCTTTTGCTTGAAGAATCAGACCCCCCACCCCACACGAAATTTGACTCTAGTTGTGCCTCGGGTGTGACCTCCCCCGCCAGGAAGATATGCGACGGGAAGAAAGGGAAGCTCTTTAAAAATCCCAATTTGCTCTGGCTTTCCCTTTCTTCTGTGCTAAAAAGACGGAGAGGATAGCATAGCAGCTGGCGGGTGAAAAAGGGGACAACTGAGGAGAGCTTTCAGAAGTGAAGGGGTATAAGCACAGTCGGCTAAATAAATCGAGGGGTTATCTGAAAAAGAAGAAAGGGGCAAGCAAACGATATGTGAGAATACACTGCGGGCGTGGGGCAGTGGGTTTAAAATAAAGCACCTGATGGATGAGATGGGGATCATCTGATGAGAGTCGGAGGTGGGTAGGTGTCCCAAGAAAGCCAAGGCTTTCGAGAATGACACAGGTCGGTGGAAGGGGCCTGTTGTGTGAGGACAGAGCGACAGCTACAGTGGCAGAGACTGGTATTTTAAATGGGGGAGGGGTATCCCAGAAAAGCAAGAGAAGGAATTTGATGAGATGAACAAGGGGACATTTAAGATGAAAGGTGGCGTGGCCACCTGAAAAAAGAGAAAATGTAAAGAGACAAATGGGGCATCGGAGGGGACATGGGGCTAAGTAAGTACGGGCTAGGGACATCAGAGGGTAGAGGTGGGAGAGTATCTCGTCATCCAAAAGAGTGTTATCTAAAGCGGGGGCGGCAGCTGAATAGAAAAATAATTTTGAGGGGACAGTGGTATTTTTAAGTCGTGGTTTTTTTTTTAGCAGCTAATATAAAGTTTACCATAATGTGACTCATTTTTTTGTAACAAAGTTAAACAATGAAAGGCTCAACAAACAATCATAAGAATTCAGATCGCATACTTGGAGGAAGAATGGATTTATCAAAATACTTAAACACAGTATAGACCTCACTAGGGCACACTGGAAGGGGAAGAATAATGTGCACGGAGTTAAAAATGCGCATTTACCAGAAAACACTGAATGTAGCTAACAATATAAGCATTCAAACACGACTAAGACATGACATCCCATGGCTTGGTGAACGTTTCTCATCGATTACTATGATGTAAGATCACACTTTGAATTGCTTCCAGAATGCTTATGTCTGATATCAAAGCGGTACCAAAGGGGGTGGTGTTCGCCATAAGTTGGCAGGGTATGCTCAGACGTGAGTCCCTTGCTCACTTTGCCATTGGATTCAAGCAAGCCTGGCTGAAGACGGCTGAAATGCCAGAAACCGGTCCTAGGAAGCTTGTTTCCGGTCCAGGGAAGGCATGGCTTGGCAGTTCGGGCTGGACTGTTCCCATGAGGCACAGGGTCCGACTGATTTGCATATGGCCATGTCTGAACTGGGGTGGTAAGAGTGGGCTAAAGAACGGTGATGGATCAAACCCAGATCTGTTGACTGGGTGTGAGTGTTTGATTGGTTCTGATGCTCCGTCCATCACCACCCCCTTTTGTACCGCTGTGTCTGATATCAAGCATTTCTCAGAAACGAGGCCTATTCCAGATTGTCAAGTACGCTTTTTTGCTGTCATACACATGCTCAGTCACACTTTTTGGTATTTCTTTGTTGTTTAAACCCGATAAGTGCTAATCACCAAACAAAAGTGCTTCAACACCCCATCAGGGGTAACAAGCGCTATATAAATGCAAACCTTTTTCCCTGGTCTATCTCTCTGCTATCCTTCTGAATCCAAATAACTGACTAACCTATCCACCACTCAAATTACTTTCAGATTTTCACTATACTAATTCAACACTAATCCTTCTTGGGTTCCGGAGTAGTGCGCTACTCGCCGAAAAAGCGCTTCGACGCCTCGTCAGGGGTAGTAAGCGCTATATAAATGCAATTACAATACAATACAATACCTTCAGTGTGGGTGGATTTGGCCAACTTCTACAAGCCCTTCATGGGAAGTGTTACAGTGGTTAAGGTGTTTTCATGGGTTTCTGAATATTGTTAAGGAGGCTAATGGGCAGAGAGTTGCCTCCATTCAGGTGGGTGAGGACCAGGGCTTCGACTGACACCGACATCTGGAAGGAAGGATGTCTGGAGGCAGAGCTCTTACCATACTGGGTCAGGCCCATATCCAGTTACCTGCCACAGATGCAGAAATGACTAGATTCCCCAAACAGTGAATGTTACTGACATCCTACAATAATCACAAACGGGGAAATTCTGTTTTATTTCTGCATGTCAAAGACTCTCTGCCTTCGGGGAGGGACACTTACAGCCAGCCCTTCACCTCCTTTTATAGCGAACTGATGCAAATTCACATAACTTTCTGGGGAAAATAACTGTAGTTTTCAGCTAAATAAAGTAAAACCATCTATTTTAGGTGTGGTTTATCTTTCATTTGCTGTCTTCTTCTGGATGCACACCCAGCACTCCCGATAGGGAGTTCTGCACCCACAGAGTGCCACTAGTGTGTTGTGACAAAAGTATAATATGAAAATGGATTTCCATCCATGTAAAATTAGTGAATTGGCAAAGTCATACACAGACTACTGTAAATATTGTCCCAAGAATGTAGTTGTCATTTCAGATGTGGCCAGAGGGCTAGACCCCTCAGGCCAGGCATGGCGCTTAAGAACCACCCACACTACTACATGCCAGGACACATATCCCCGCACTGGACGGAGGAATCAGGCAGAGAAGTCAAAAGAAGGAAGGATCATGGTTAGCCGGGGAATCGCAGGCATGTGTTTCCTGCTGCAATGCTGTGGAGGCATCCATAAGTGTGCGGCTGTGAGCAGTACAGAGATATAAACGAGAACTGGCAAATGTCTGCCCCTCCCAATGCCCCTCCAAATTTCTACTACAGCAGCTTAGAAATCTGTAGGGTTCTACTGCGCTATGAGGTGCACCAGACTGGTCATCACCAGTTGACATAACAGCTGGCTGTATCTGGTATTCATGAAAAAAGTGAGCCACGTAGTAGGAGTGGGAGCACCAGGGAACCCAAAGCACCCAAGTGAGGAAGCCAAGCCTTGGACTTGAGGTGAAGGAGCAGGCCTAAGGGAAGCTTTGAGCATCAAACACATGTGGGTACAGGGTGCCTCCCATATCAGAAACCGTGGCTACAGCAGGCCTGCTGACCACCATCATCAGTGACACTGTGGTCATATGTACATGGTTATATGTGCCTCCATCCCTTTACTAGCCCCTCAGAATTTTGGACTAGATTTTGCTGGGTGGCACAGTATCTGAAAGTGAATGAAAGGGTGAAATATTATTGCTCTGTAACCCAGATAACTTTCTTCTCCCAGGATCACTAGCATGACAACCCACCCTTAGTCCCGCCTCTAGCCCCGCCTCCTTGCCACGCCCCCAGCTCGATCTGATGAGTACCTGCACTTTTTTTTCGCCATTTAAAGCACTGAATATATATATATATATATATATAGGCTTTATATGAATATATAATTATTCAACACATTTACATACAGATTAAACATAAATAGGGCTGTAACAAGCCTCCCACAGACTCTCTAATCTCAAGAGAAGGGTGAGTTGCATTCAGCCTTTTTTTCAAAGTCTGAGGCCTGAAGCTATTCGTGAACTTATTTTAGAATGTGTACCAGCTCTGGGGCTAACCCAATTTAGGACATTATCCCCAGAGTTTGAACCTATCCACCACATAAAAAGCAGAGGACAGGTACATAAATGAAAAATGTACAGCTCCCCTTTTCATATTTATTTGCCAACAGGAAGGTAATGTAGGCTTTGTTCCTTTATGTTCCTTTATGCTCAGGCCTCGCAAGAAACAATACTACACATTGGTGATGACATCACCCACCATTGTACAGGCACTCAATTCACATAGAAGCATGCTACACAACTGTTTCAGGAAAGAATCAAACAGGAAAATGGGCTTTAGCAGCTGAAGTCAGCATCATTATGTTTTTTAAACACGAGAGCTATGACTGAAAGGCACTAGGATAGGGAATTTCTTACTGGCCACAAAGAATGTTTAAAACCTTTGCCAAATATGGGACACACATCTCAATATAAGCCTTGTAAGTCCTACAGACTCTTAAACTGAACCAGGACTTTTATTAGAGGATGCTAGCCATTACTGCTAGGTACAACTCAGAGAGGGATGTGCCTTCCCAGTAGTACAGCCGTTTCATGAGGACAATAATTAGTATTGCATTTTTGCTTCTCACCAATCTTACCATGGTCTTGGTGAAATACCTTTACTCTCAAATCAACCTTAGAACAGGTAGAACTGAACCAACAATTTTTCTGGTCCTTATCCTGGCCTTATCTACAGTAAGGACTTTAGAAATACCCATGTTTACTTCGTAAAAACCAGCGATCCCCTGCCCCCATATCAAGCACTTCATATATACAATTAAAGCCAGCATTAACCGCCAAAACAGTTAATTCTAAAAAATCAATTGTATGCCACAGGTCATTCGAGACCCCCTCAACCCATGCCCCTAACCCTTTTCTGCAATCTCATGCCACTGGGAGAAGGTATATCTATGGGCAACAGAAGAGCATTGTGATCGCTAACATCTATATGAACGGTCCTACACAACTGATCTGTTTTGTGTGTCTGGGCACTAATTACAATTGATGTTTTCATTGCTAGAGATTGCTGCACTTCCCTCTGAAGTGGCTTGCTTGGTCTATCTGTGTGAAAGCACCCTGAACAACTATACAACTCACTTGTAACCATGAAATTCACAAAACCTGTCTTGTTAATCAATCCTTGTAATTACCTGGCAGGCTTCAGGGACATTACATTACATGAAGCTACCTCAAGTTGAATGCCTCCAAACCCGAATTACTCACCTGTGGCGACCAGAAAAGCTATGACCGTTTCTGTGCCTGGTTTGATGATCTAGGACCACCTCCGAATATATCTAAGGAGGTAAGAAATCTTGGAATTACAATGAATGCCGAGCAGTCAATTAATGCACAAGTGGACAAGGTAGCCAAATCAAGCTTTCTCACAATGAAACCACTGTGATGTTGTAGTGTTAACATTGTCCTTCTTTCACGTTTATATCATACGTTATGTTATGTTATGTTAATTGGGTATTGATACAGGGAGTCATGAGATCTGCTCGTTAGATCAGCCACGTTTTGAGATGTTTTTTAAAACTGGAATAGCTAGAACATGCACAAATAAATAGCTGGAGTTTATTCCAGTGAAGCGGAGCAAGATAAGTAAATGCTCTGCCTTCATATTTTGACGTGCGAATGTGTCGAGGGTATAGCAGAAGTTGATTTTTTTATCTTAGATTCCTGTCAAGGAGGTATGGGATAAATCTGTCCTGGAGATATTTTGGGCCTAATCCTGACCTAGATTTATAGGTGAGGCAAAGGAGTTTGAACAGTGCTCTTTTTTTTATTGGGAGCCAGTGGAGTGCTCTAAGTGTGGAGGCTAACGGAGTGCGTGGAAGCAGGTTGTTAACCATTCTGCAGCAGTGTTTTGAACCCCCTGCCTTTTAGCTACCAGAGATTCAGTTATGGCAAAGAACAGAGCATTGCCGTAATCTAGGCGACTGATGACTAATGCATGGATTAGTGTCTTCCGAGAACTCATAGGAAGCCAATGGAAGACTTTCCTAAGAAGGCGCAGTGTGTCAAAGCAAGTACTACAGACGGAGATGATCTGGTCTTTCATAGACACAAACTGTCATACAAAAGCATACCTAAAATCCTAGCTGTTAAGTCGGCAATGGCCTGGAGCGAGTTCGGCTGGCCACCAGTCATTCGACCAAAAAAGTTATGCTCGAACAAGATAAAGAGTCGTCAGCATAGGAGAGTATTTCCAACCTATAGCGCTTTACCAGTTTGGCAGGGGATTGGGGTGGGGGGGGGGGAGTTGTCATTGATGTTAAAAAGTGTGGGGCTCAAGGAGGAGCCCTGAGGGACCCCCTTGTCCAAGCGGATGGTTTTGGAGTGATAGGAGCCAATAGAGACAGTCTGGACTCTGTCTGTAAGAGAGTCCTTGAGCCAGTTGAGGGCGGCACCCTCAATGCCAATCTGTTGAAGCTCTTGTGTTAGAGTAGAATGCGAGATGGTATCGAATGCCACTGACAGATTGAGCAAAACCAACATGGCTGGCAACATTGCCTGATTTTCAACATCTAGGGTTAGGCTGATCGTATCTGTTACTGCAAGAAGGGCCATTTCCATGCTGTGGGAAGGTCTGAAGCCTTATTGAGAAGCATACAACAAGACGTAAGTCTCCAAATATGAGGAGAGTTGTTTGTTGACATGGGTCTCCAGAACTTTACCCAATAGAGGGAGAAGGGATATGGGGCGATAGTAAGCTGGATCACTTGGGTCTGCATTTATGTTTTTTCAGAATTGGTGTAACCTGGGCTGCCTTCCAAAGTCATGGAATAGTGGCTTGAGTCAGGGACTGGTTGCAGAGGGCTGTGATAACTGGTGAGAGAAGAGAAAGTGGCAGTGATATATGTCAGAGACTACTTCCCTGTTAGGCTTGCTGCCACACTCTGCTATTTATGTTTGTATATGTATACTTTGTGCTGACTCATACTCTGTATTCCTTCTCCATGGTATCCAGCTGCAGTTAAAACCCCCACAGCTTGGATTCCTTGCAGGCAGGACATGAGGGACGTTGGCTGCTGTATTAATTGTTTTTTTTTGGCTCCTGTATTTATGATAATAAACTTAGCACTCAACAGATATATCTTCCCACACCTAGGATTCAGACTCAAGCTACCATCTCTCTTGTCCTATCAAAACTGGATTGTGCCAATGGTCCCTATCCTGGTTCACCTCTGTCAACTATGAGAATATTACAGAGAATTCAGAACAATGCTGCTAGACTATTCCTACATGTAAAGCCATAAGCACATATCTCCCCTGCCTTGAGGGCCATACACTGGATAACAGTTGCCAGAGTATCCACCTTCATTCTGCTTTGTATCACATACAAAGCAATACATGGGAAAGGAAGAAAATTAACAAATACATATTCCAAAGGAGTCTACACTCAAGAATGGCTCCCCGTCTCAACGTTCCAACATACAACAAAAAACATGGTTGGGACATCTTTATTTTCAAGCAGCTAAATTATGAACTTCACTACTCACACACAGAAGATCCACTGACCACCATCTTAGCTTCAGAAGATTAGTGAAGAGCTGGCTCTTCCCCACATGACAACTATACTCAATACACAACAGTGCACCACAACTGTTTACGCAGACATGACCAGCTATTTAATTACCATATTTGTAAAGCACCACATGTATCCCCTTAAGGATGTCACAACGCTAGGAAGCTTCCTATCCTGCCCACAGAGAGAATCCTTCTGAGTTAGAGCAAGGGTAAAGAATATTGTCCAGAGAAAAGCCAGGTTTTTAATTTCTCTCTGAACAAAAAAGTGGTTATCAGTAAGGTGGATGTCCAGGGGTAAAGAGTTCCACTGGACTGCAGCTAAGTAAGAAAGTGATAGGCTCCCTGTTCTGGTTTTCCTTACAGGTGTAGTCCTGGCCAGAGCTTAATTGCGTGATCTCAAATCACGTGTAGGCTTATAAAATTCCACTATAGCCTGTAGGATTTCAGGTCCAGTTATTGTGCAGGACCTTATAAGCAAGGCATAAGAGTTTGAAACTTGGTTTTTTTCATATTGGTGGCCAATGTAGAGAAGCCAAGCAAGCTGATGCGGAGTTAAATCTGTCCATATTACAGATTAGTTTAGCAGCAGCATTTTGGATTACCTGTAGCCTTGTAAATAGGTAATTAGCCACGCCTACAAATAGGGTATTGCCATAATCTAGGCTGCTTGTTATAAGAGCTTGGACTATGGTCTTTCGTCGAGCTATCTGTATCTACTGAAACAGTCTTCTCACTTCTCAGGAGCGTAAGACTGCCAAAGCATTTACAGCAAGTGGCCCTAAAGTGTTCTTGCATAGAAAGACTGTCCTCAATAATGACCCCAAGATTTTAAGCAGATTTCTTGGGGGTGGGCATCTCCCCCAACGAATCTGGCTACCAACAGGCATACCAAAACATATGCGCCTCACCGAATAGCATGATCTCAGTTTTGTCTGCATTTAATTTTAAGCAGTGAGTTGACATCCATCCTGCTACTTCTGTGAGATGTGTGTGGGTCTCGTCATGTTTCTTCTCCAATGATATTATTAACTGGGTATCGTCCGCGTAAGAGCAGACCTCGAAACACCATTTCCTAACAATTTTTGCTAATGGAGAAACATACATGTTAATATTGGAAAATACGATATCAGTGCACATCATGATATAGGTATGTATAACAATGAACTTGCATCACCGTTGTTGAATTCACCCGACATGACCTCCCATTCAACCCTGAGTCAGAAGTACGTGTTCAGGCAAGCCCTGTCACCTAGGCCTGAGGCAAATGATTGACAGATCACATGTGGGGTGACATGTAACCCTTAAACAAATGCGCGAGCAATTAAACCCAAATCAATCCCACAGATAGGCAGCAAATCCAAAATGGTCTTAGGAGACTAGATCCAATAAAACAAATTTGGGCAGAGGGCACACATTCCCAAAACACCATAGTCAGATGCCAGACTTAGTTAGGAACACTCAGCCAATCAGAACACCGCATGCACACTACACACAGTGATCACGCGCTCCCCATGCCGGACAGCTGGACACATATCCACTGGCTCCACATTGTGTCCACGCAAGGTCGAGCTCCATCTGTGCTTCTTATCAAATTACCAGAATTATAGCCCTGTGACTAGGCCCAGATTTCTGTCTCCAAAGGAATGCACAAATTACTATATGACGCTTCAGGAAATGTATATAATGCGCCAAAACCAATGTGCTTGAGACAGTCTTCAGACCCCGACTCTGTTGCCTGCTCTCTGGGCAACAGCGTTTAATTAAAACAACTGTTCCTGTTTTGCCAAATGCCTTTTGTCTTTTATTTTTTCAAGGTAAATTCACATTTGAGCCAAATACATTAAAAAGGGTGGGGTTCAATGACGAGCCTTGGGGGACCCCAGATTTAGATATAAAGGAGCAAGATCTATAACTGTCCTGATGGACTATCTGCGATCTATTCTTTAAAAAAAAGAGTCCAACCACCGAAGGGCATTTGAGTGCAAGCCAAATTCATGAAGTATGTTATTCAGCAAACTGTGGGAGATAGTACTGAAACCTGCAGACAGGTCAAGTAGGATCAGGGCCGCGGCCTTGCCCTGATCAACTACTGGCCTGATGTTGTCCAATACAGCTAACTATGCTTCTCATGGTATATAGAATGTTATTATACATGTATCATTGTACATTGAACCATGGCTCTTGTTAAAAGCAGAATAATTTGTACATAGAGACAAATCTATATTACATCACAAGATACATGTGTATATCAGACAATGTCATAAATACTTGCTGCTTCTAGGTCCATATAGGTGCATATATATGGAAGACTTTATGCATGCTCCAACAACTGTAAGAAATGTCATGAAACAATTTGCATACTTCACTACAAGATAAATGTGTACATCAGCCCTCGTAAATGTTATTGCCTCTGTGCACATATGTATATTGATATCGAAGGGTTCTCTCCAGCCAATACTATCTTAAAGCGCATCATATGCATAGGTGTAAGTTAATTTCATTTTTTTTATATTAAAAAAAATCTCCTTTCAACCTTTGCCCCATCCCTCTTTTCTGACTCATTCCAAATCTTTCTCACTACTATGATCCCCAACCATCCCTCCAAATTTTCCATTCCTTTTGTAGCCATGTCACCCTACTAACAGGCACACATGACCACCACTTACAAAAACAACTTACTACTTCCCCTTTCAAATCCATTTCTATAATTCTACCCTTACTCTAAACTCTACTAAACACACAAGAAATCAAGAGCATAAACCTAATACAACTAATGCACAAAGAAAAGAAAAAAAGAAAATTAATTAAATTACAAATCTTCTAACTATTAACCACAACTCTTGTGTTCAGGAGTAGCGTACTACTGACCGCAAAGAGCTTTAATGCCTCATAAGGGATAGTAAGCGATATATACATACAATTTACAATTACAATTACAATTATTATTATTTTTTTTTTTTTTGAAAATATGTTTATTTGCATTTAAATCATTTAAAAACAGTACAATCAATATCCAGCACTTACATGAGTCATACCAAAGTACAACTTCCCTTGCACTATCATCCCTATCGTGGTTCCATGATATACTGATTGATTCGGTGCCTCCCCAGCCAACCTTGAGGAGTAAACCCTTGGAAGTCCACCATCCAGAGTCCACATGCTGGCAGATCGTGCACGTATAGGTCGCGGAGACTCCATTCAGAAGGTTCCGCAGTGCAATTGGAACAACTAATCTAAAACTAAACAGCTACCCCATGTTACGTCCCTCCCCCCAACCACCACCCTCTACCCCCACCCCCCTCCGGCATGACTTATTGACTGGATACATGTTTACAATTACAATTATACTCTGCCTCGCTATCTAAATCTTTCAACAAGAGATTCAAACCTTTACCCAACTTAGCATTAAAATCTGCCATTATTGACATCACTAGATACTTTCAATAGACTCCATCCTCAAGCTGCCCAACAAATTAGGATAGCTGGACAAAAAAGTGGAATTAAAAAAAGTTGTTTCAATAGATTACCAACAATAACGAAGGGCCAGTGTACCATATGAGGAGAAATGCCATACAGTTGTTAAACCCAGTAGGTAATAAAGACAGCAGAACAGACCACGTAGAGGGTCAAGGGCCAAACACATATGTAAACCCAAGGGGCCTGCCTCTTCCTGATATAAATGCTATTGTCTGAAAGGTTTATCGGTGTCCCAATGCTGTGGGTCCACTGCTAAGGTTTCTTGAAAGCTGAATATTTTGAATCTGGAAACAAATTAACCAGGTAATTACATGTTACTTTAGAGGTCAGTCCTGCAACATTGTAAAACAGAATGTGGCTGTTTTCTTTAGATGTTGAAGAACACACAATAAACCAATCTTATCTCACATTGGATCTTCGTCACATTTCTTTATTCAAATGGATGATTGTATATATATATATGTGTGTGTGCACTGGATAAATGTTCTCTATTATAACTTTTTTACATATTAAAAATCATATATGCTATTAGCAATTACTGATTATATAACTTTGTGCATTAGTATCCCGTATATTAACATAACCTTGTTGAATCACATCGTGAGGGCTGGGGTTCATACCCTCAAGGCACGCACTTTTTAAATACAATTTAAATACAGCAATACCCGAAATTTGGACCTGAAGATCCCTTGCCTTCAAATCAGAATGCTATTAATGTCCACCATCCTGTCATCTGTTGTGGGTCATGGTCTTGTCAAATCCAGACCATCATGCCTTCCCCTCTCACAAAGATCAGGCAGATAATCACACTTTCTAAATTAATCCATTATTCCTAGATCCGAGAGTGGTTCAAACTTATTTTTAGGACAACATTACAAGCCTGTATCTGTGGAGTTGAGGTGCTCTCCTAATTCTTAAATCACTTATTCCACTCAGCCCATTTAACAGAACATTATCCACTACATATTGTATTTATCTTGTCCTGGCCCTCCTGCAAGCGATGTAGTCCGGATTTTATTGCTTTCCTCAGTTCATTCTCGTTCAGATGTCCAATAACTTGATATTAAGAGGGGACTATTAAAAAAAAAAAAACAGTGAGCAAACGTTAGGTCTCTAGGTCATTCTGTATCCATCTAGTGCAACACAATTCTGGTAATACCCCCATACTAGGAGAGAACAACACATTCTCCTTCAACTCTCTTTTCGGAATGGCCTTCCCACGACTTATCTAGCCATGTAGATATCTGAAATGTCGAAGTGGGTTGTCTGCGTTTTCCTTTTAAGCTACAAATGGGACTTATTTAAGGTAGTTAAAGTTACAGCTCACATACGCCAAGCTTCACGGCGCCGGACCTTAAATGAAGCATTTTTAGAATGATCAGTATAGGTGCAATTTAAATAGGAAGGCTCTGTCTCTGATAAAGGACCTTCTGATATAAGATCTCATATCATTCGGTACACTCAACCAGTTTGCATTCTACCTCTGCATGCCTTGTCTGTTTTATCAGTCTGTATCAAGCAGTCCATAATAGTATTTGAATTAGAATTAGGACCTTTGTTTTCACGCATCCATGTTTTTAATTGACATGTTTAACTTTGATTACAGGGATTCAATATACTTTATAGTTTTGTTTAAAAAAGAGTTTTAACATTTTCAAAATCCAGAATCACAAGCATGAAAGTTAGGGTTCAATCTGTTTGATCCAGGCCTAAGAGGTACTTCATGTATGCCTGCCATTACCGTCTCACGGTTGGACTCCAAATCAAAGGAGGGACATTGTACACAGGTCTCCTGCCCCTCTCCCCACCGGTCTCCTGCCCTCTCCTCACCCCTCATAGAGCTTTTATTGGCTCGTTCTTCATTTAATGACACCACAGCATTGTTCAAACATACTTCTATAGAGTTTATATTTAAACTTGAGCTTTTACCTTTAGTTATGCACAGGGGCCCAACTAGACCTAAACTTTGGGTTGGAGGGGGAGGGTTGGGTCTGCGGGAGGGCATGGGGCTTGTGAGCTAACAGGGCAACCAATGGAGGTGGGCTAATACTTCAAACAATGGAGCAGAGCAATCCTTAGAGCCACTACCAGAAGATAGCAATACAGTTTATATTGATCAAACCTGATATGAATACAACAAACATGTTTAAGTGGATTTGACAATATTTTTAGACCACTGACATGCTTTGGTGGATACAGACACAGATCTTTAAAAAAGCAAATCAGTGATTTGACAACTCAAAAGCAGCTTCCACAGATTTCAATACAAGGCACTACGGAACCAGTTTTTGCAAAGTTGTTTAAAAATATACAACACCTTTTGGCAATGTTCCGAAATTACTTCTGTGAAATGATAGTGAGCTCATGAAATATATATATATTTTTTTTAACTGTTTTTATTGCCATTTGTCATTACAAACAATACAACACAACAACGTCAGATAAACAAGGGAGGAGAAGCAGAGGAACTCGAAAAAGGAGGGGGAAGGGGGAGCATAACACGGGAGGGTACAATGGGACATTGCCACATGTGAACAATCCAAAGCAGAGGATAGTAAGTTATAAATTGCTCGCATGTCAAAATACGGAATCTGTTCCAAACACAGAGTTAGGAATGGCAACCAAATGGCTATATATCACATTGAAAGGACACTGAGTGGTAGTGTATAAGGACGGCGGAGTCGGCCAGGTGAAAGCCTCCCGGACGAGGGGGTGGGGGGACCAGACAAAGACCCATCTTGATGGGGCATTCATGGAATTGAGGCAGGTGCAGATGAGTCAGGGTTTCTCTGCCGAAGCCATGATGTAAACATCTCCCAGGTGTGTCTGGGATGGGAGCAGATTGGCATGAGTTCCCAGAAATTAGTCAGTGACTTGACAGTATGTAACATCTTGCAACCATACTGGTGGGAGTGGGTTTCCTGCTCCGGTGTATGGCCACTCTGCCCTTGGCCAGCAGGAGTAGCATGGCAGTGAGAAATTGGTGCGTATTGGGGATTTCCTTAACATAGCCCAGTAGAACCACCAGAGGAGAACGAGGGACCAAGTGACCAATGATTATTTGAATATGTTCATACACCTCCCCCAGAAGAATTCCACGTCCAGGCACTGCCAAGCAAGGTGGAGAAAGGAGGCTTGGGGTGACCTGCAACATAAACAGCATGGGTCCAAAACTAACCCCATCTGAAATAGTTGTAGAAGGGTGCGATAGATGCGATACAGAAATTTGAAGTGACTTTGCCTTAGTCTGTAGTTCAAGGAGAAGAGTTTCAACTGCCCACAGCAAAAGGACCAATGTGCGTCAGTGATGGCCGAGTTGGCGTCGGCCTCCCTCAGTGCCCGAGCTTTCAGAATAGTAATTGGTGAGAAACTCTGCATAGTGTTGTAAAGGCGTGTTATCAATTTACGTGGGGAAGGGGTAGTGATGATATGTTCCAACGCTGGGAGGGCTGGGGGCGAAGCCAGAAATGTGTCATGTAGTGTGCTGCATGTGGCCTGCAGTTGATAGTATATTAGGGTATAAAGGAGCATAGGGAGTGGGGACATTGCGGCCTGGAGCGGTGGGAGGAACTGTCCATCGGGTACAGGTCTGAGAACAGTTTAATCTTTTTTTTATGTGCACGCATAACGGCTCCTCTATCCAGAAGCTGTGGTATCTGGAGGTTATTGGCAAGTGGGATGGAAGAGGCGTAGAGGTGTGTCAGCTTCGCTCTCTTCCTCAAACCCTCCCAAGCCCAGCAGATACATTCGACAGTGTTAATCTCCTCCCTAGTAAAGTTGATATAGCCCTGTCGATAACGGGAATAGGGCAGCACGGTCTGTCTCGATGGCAACGCTTGGTTGGAAAGGAGTGGGGTACAACCAGAAGTGTAGACATTGGGCTTGGGCACAGTAGGCATATAATGTCAAGTTTAGTGCGCCCATTCCGCCCTGTGCAAGTGGGGGATTGAGGCGTTCCCAGGTTGTTTTCCCACCCATAGTAGAGTAACCATGTTGGATTTCAAGTGTTTAAAGAAGTGAGTCGTATGCGTATAAGGGATGTTGAGAAAAAGATAGGGAATTTGGGAAGAATAACCATCTTTGCTATCGCAATTCAGCTAGGTAGGGATCCCGGTAGTTTAGACCACATAGCTATTCTGTCTTCCAGCCAGTTCACTCGCCACAGCTCCTCCGTATCGCGACTTAGCCATATGCCCAGATATCTAACCGGGTTGTCTGCCCATTTCAAAGGGTACTCAGTTGGAAATTGTTGTGTGTTGCCAGTAAGGGGGAATAATATGGATTTAGCCCAGTTAATTTGTATGCTTAAGTAGCTACCAAAGCGACCCACCTCCAGCGTCCGAGGAGCCAGATTCTCCTCTAAGTCAAATGCACATAAAGTAATATTGTGTACGTACATTGAAACTACCAATCCCCTGGTGGTGAAACCAATGCTCCTGATTGCGTGGTGTTGCTGAAGCCTCCCTGCCAATGGCTCCATTGTGATGGCAAATAGGAGCAGTGACAGCGGCACCCCTGTTGCATGTCTTGAGTAACTGGAAGGGGATTGGGGTTAGCCCATTTAAGTGCACCTGTGTCGTGGGATGAGTGTAAAGAACCCGCACTTGCTAATAAAGCTAGGGCTAAGGCCAAGCCATGCCTAAAGGGGGAACAGATATGCTCATTCTAAGGAATCAAACGCCTTGGTGGCATCGAGTAGGGCAGCTACTAACGAGATTTGAGGGTCGATATGGTGCATCACCGCAAACATCGTGCAAAGGTTGTGAAATGTTGAATGGACAGGAATAAAGCCTGACTGGTCGGGTCGTACTATGATAGGTAGGAGGGGCTGAAGCTGATTTGCATAGACCTTGGCATACATTTTATTGTCAACATTTATTAATGAGAGGGGTCGATATGAATTGTGTAGGTTGGCTGGTTTTCCTGGTTTAAGGAGTGTCATGATAACTGCCTCTCTCAGCCTGAGTTTAGGGAATCCTAGTACATAGCTAGAAGTTGTGAGACCAGTAATGAGGCATACTCCTTATAGAAGGAGCTGTTGAGCCCATCAAGGCCAGGCGCCTTGTTATCGGGCAGCACCTGATAACTTGCTCAATTTCCTCAGGGGTAATGGGTGAGTCTAGATAGGCACGGTGAGCATAACTGAGCCAAAGCAATTGCATGGTGTCAAACTAGTTGGTCAGTGCGGCTGGGCCCAGAGTCGGGGTAGCAGAATATAATTGAGTATAAAAGGATGCTATTACATCAAACAATTCTGTTGTGGATAAAGAGAGGCCTGTGGAGTGCGTAACATATTTGCAAGTGTCTTGCTCTGGCAGTTACACTCCCCATATTGTCTAGCTTAAGTGTTGCAGTGTAAAAAGCGAGTTTCGCGAAGGGCTTCCTCCTGGAATTCTGAGAGTTTGTCCCGAATCCTAATCAGGGTTTCGGTATCACTTGATTGGAAATACTGCAGCTCCAGACCCTGACTATCTCTCTCAAGCCCAGCTAGGGTTCCCTGAAAGGCCTTCAAGACCCCAGATTCTTTTGTGATGCAGGCACACCTTATTACCACTTTGAATGCCTCCCACAGTGTGGATGATAATTTATACAGAGCCCATATTATGCATGAAATACTCTATTATTATACTGCGGATCTCCTCCTGGAATGCGGCATCAAGCAACGCTCCTTCTTGCAGGCACCGGGTAAAAGCTTGAGGAGTCACCTGTAGGATTTATAACACCAGCAAGACAAGGGCATAGTCAGAGAGGGTACGCGGCAGGTGAGATACCGAGGAGGTCCATGTTTGGCCATTCCTGAACATCAGCCAGGGAATGTATGACATTACTACGCCATCTATTACCCCGCAGTAGGTTACAACGCGGACGTTACATCGTCCGCGTTGTTACCACGCATGGCTTTACATCGCAAGTCGTTTCGACGACTTGCGCTAGATGGCGCGCTGGACTTAGGAATAGTATAAATTACTATTCCTACTCAAGTTAGCTCAACAGCAGGGAATGTGTTGGATTTAAAATCCAACACATTCCCTGGTGTTGCGGGCCATCTAGGGCAAGTCGTTGAAACGACTTGCGATGTAATGCCATGCGTAGTAACAACGCGGACGATGTAATGTCCACTTTGTTTTCTACCTGCGTGGTATTACCAGCGTTGTAAGCGCTGTTTCCCTCAACCAGGAGTCTAGTCTAGACCATGAATTTTGGAAGGCTGAGAAGCAAGTGCCCTCTCAATTGTGAGGGTGTGACTGTCGCCAGACGTCCAGTAAACAGTTGTGAGCTTTGTGTTTAAGACTTTCGTGGCGTGTGGATGTAGACTTTTGGAGGTGCCAGATCGTCCAGCTGATTGTCCATTTTAGCACTGAAATCACCGCCCCATATAAAAGCCCAGGGACCACGGCTAGAGATTTTCGCCCAAATCCCAGTAAAGAAATCTGCGTCATCATTATTGGGTCCGTACACTGCAGCCAGCATCACTGCCTGCTTGTGCAAGAACCCTGCCAGGATAATATATCGCCCTTCAGGGTCGACGAGTGAATGGGACATCTGCCATGGGTGTCCTTTGAACAACAGCACCGCTATGCCCCTAGCATAGTTCGAATAGACTGAGGAGTAGGTTTCCCCCACCAACAGGCAAGCAGTCTGGTTATGGGACCCGCACATTAATCTATAGTAAAAAGCAAATGTCTATCTTGTGTCTGTTGAGCTAAGCGTGGACAAGACGTGCCTTTCTGTGATCGTTGAGCCCTAGAAAGTTCCATGAAATGCAAGTGGTGGTGGTGGCCATACTATCTGCGGGGGAATGGCATATTATGAACCTGTGAGTGGCTTGTGTCGCATCACCAGTAGTGAGCAATTGTGGACTGAGATATTGCACCAGCATGGCGTCAACCTGGGAGGGAATGCGGGCAGAAAAACAAACAGCCCAACTGATCGACCCTTAACCCCTCTACCCACACCAACCCCTAAACCAGATTGAGATGAACAACCACCCTCCAACCCCAAGAACTTTCTGCTAATAGGAAGAATAGCATGGGAATCATCCCTCAGGATGGGGAAACACTGAGCAGACAACCTTGCCGAAGGTGGCGTGGTGGTGAAATGAGGATCTAAAGGGTGACCTATGCATTGGAAGTGCATTACTATAAGCACAGAGTGGTCAAGACATATATCAAGTTAGATATACAAAGGCAACCAGTGTAATTTTGTCTAATGAAGGTCACCAATAGTCCCCCTCAGAACCACAGAGGGGACAAGGTGACCAGGGACGCCCATTGCGGCAGTCGTTCTGTCATTATCTCTGAGTTGGGCATCCGCCGAGGAATTAGGTGAGTTTTCTGGGGATCACAGTCCAGTGGTGACATGCTTAGCAAATTTTAGAGCAGATTTGGCAGCCGTAAAAAAGTGCATCAGGGATGTGGAATTCCTATAGCCCGACGCCCAGGACATATTGTTTGGGGTCAAGGGCAACAAGTTTCCATGTGTATTGTCCTTGGGACAAGTAGGCCCAACCCCCTACATCACAAACCCTTTGACTGCCAGTTTACAGTACCACTTTATGGATCAAGGAAAGGCATTGCCTACAGTTAAGGTAATATTTGTGTCCATGTGTTAACACTGTTCAAACTTGTATTTATGGTTCATTAATGCAAAACCTTTATTAGGGTGATGACCTAAGTACATGTTGTAAGCTCACACTGTACTACTGACAGTGGTTCCAGTATAAAAATGTGTATACGGGGGCGTGGTCTGCGACCGAAGAAAATGGACGCAGCCTAAGAGGGCTCCTGCGGACACCGAGCCTGCCCCGATAATCCTGGCATAAATCCTGACATCTGTGGGACATAAGTGGGGACGGAGCCGCCGTATTGCCTTCGGCGCCCACTGCCGCAATCTGGGGGAAAAATAAGCCAGCGGAACCTCCGGAGGCCGGGGGGCGGAGCGGCGGCCTAGACCCTGCGGCATAGCCGGGGAGCACAGTGATTGCCACAGCCACGAGTCGATACGGAGACTACAGCGGTCGGCGCGTAGATCTGGGGCGGTGCTACTCGCTTCCTGTGGGCAGCAATACATTTGCAGGTGGGGCCGATCAGCCCGCCCCCGCAGTAACGGAGAGATGCTGGCAGAGATCCGGGCGGCTGCGAGCCCGTCGATACAAGGCACCGCAACATGGCATTAAGAGCACCCTGAGAAACCCTCAAGCCTGGCCCCATAGCGCGCAACAGATTTCGGTGGGCTGGGGCGGCCCTTTGCGACCCCGACCCCGTGAAGAAGAGAGGCTGCCCCCAGGGTGCTGAGGCCTGGCGATGTGTGGGAGAAACAGTGGAGAAGAGGGCAGAGTGAGGGACACAAGAGATAAGGTGCCGGCACTCTGACGTCTTGCCAAGTGACTGTTGCAGCAGAGGTGAGGCACCCCGGGGTTACAACGGCTAAACGTTGGCAAGAAGTGATACCTGTCTGGTCGGGAGGCTGCGGGAGGCGCGGTTGCGGGGACGCAGAGATCTCGCTCCGAACGGTGCTAATCTGACTGAGGCCCATAGCCTTCTCTACGCACAGAGGATTGCGCCCTAAATAAAGAGATACCAACGCTGGATTGTGCAATACCACATTTTACTGATCCAGGATTGCAGCCTGGTATCCGCAGTAAGAGTGAACGGAGCCGCGGCACCCCCCCTGCTGATTTGGCACCACCTGTGGGTTGCTGGCGCCGCCTGCCCTGCGCCGGTTGCACGGTGGTCACTCTCCTCAACACCTACAGCGCCATGAGTGGCAGGGGCCCAAGATCGGTGCAAAGCAACCGCATCGATAAATACGCCATCACTTAAGACCAGCAGCGAGCGTCCGACGCGGCGCAAGGAGCTCCAGCTGGTCAGCTGGCTGAACAGCAAAAAGAGATCACACTCCATGACGTGATGGCCACTCTTCAACAAATGCAAGCCTCCATCGGCACCATCTCTTGTGACGTGACGCTGCTGAGGGCTGATATCTCTAAAATGGGTACGAGGATTGCGGAAGTCGAGGCCATGACGGCAGCCCTCTCAACCGACACGAAGACCCTGCAGCGGCAGGTGCGCCATCTCGAATTAGCCAACAAGTAGATGGCGGAGAAACTCGACGACCAAGAAGGGCGCGTGAGGCGAAACAACGTTCGCCTAGTGGGTGTGCCGGAGAATATTAAAGGGCCGGCGCTGGATCTTTTTGTGGAAGTGTTGATCCAAGAACAACTACAGCCCCGCAGACTCTATAAATTCTTTTCCGTGGAGAGGGCCTACCGGGTACCTGGCGGTCAGCCCAAACAGGGAGCTCCTCCGCGGCCCATTCTGGCGCGAATATTTAACTTCAGAGACAGAGATGCGATCCTGCAAGCGGCCCGTGTGGGACCACCTCTCTGGATAGATAACAGTGTGATAACCCTCTACCCGGACTATACAGCTGCAGTCACGAAACAACGGCGCAATTTCACAGAAGTTAAGCAAGAACTCCGCAACAGAGAACTAAAATATTCCATGCTCTACCCAGCAAAGCTAAGAGTAGAAGCAGAAGGTAAAAGTTGGTTCTTTGCAACTCCAGAAAAGGCGCAGGACTGGCTGGAGGGCTGGCGACCGGCTACAGGGAGCGGCGCGTGGGAGGCGAGAGGACAACGGCGGCCCAGGCAGCCGGCCCAACACGAAGGGAGGGAAGAAACACCAGGACCGACCGCTGGGATGGAGACTGAAAGTGAAGTGGAGTAATAATCTGACAACACCGCCTCCAGACCCAGTGGCAAGGTCTGAGCAATATGGACTTGATGAGACCCGCCACTACTCCATGTCGGGGCCCAGATGTTGGCCCACAGAGATGCTGCCGAGTGGCGACTGAGTACTTCACCTGCAGATTATTGAGGCGGGGACTGAGATTGCCTCCAAGAAGTGACGTATAACTATGGGGCCCCAGGTGAGAAAGATACTGGAAACAGTTCACACACCACAGACTCAAAGATCCTTTATGGGGGGTGCTTGGTGGGTCGCGGGGGGGCTCTCCCCCCTACACATAGGTACATGGTTATGGGACTTAAGCACTCTGCTGAGTTGGGGAGGTGGGTAGTTCTACATCCGCTAGGCAGGGAGGCAGGGTGGGGGGAGGAGGGATGGGATCAGGTCATGTTAGGTTTCTTAGTTTTAGTGGCGACCCTTTTTTGCAAAGATGCGGCGAAGAATATTATAGACTGTAGCATGACAGACAATTTTGGAGTAGCTCGAGACGGAGTTCTCGTAACAGATCATGATGGCAGGCACAAACCAAGACGACAGAAATAACGTCTCGTGCACACAAGACGATCAACAGCAGGGATCCCCATTCACTGGGATATCATGGAACGTAAATGGCTTCCGAATGGCAGTACACTCCAAATTCACATCTGGGTCTAGAGGGGTAGGGGTCCTTCTTAACAAACGCTTCCCTTTGGCTGTAACTACAACACACAGAGATGATCAGGGTAGATTTGCAGCAATCACGGGCCAATGGGATGCCAGAATATACAATATAGTGTCAGTATACATACCCCCGACGCTACACCAGACTGACTTTTTGGATTTCGGGAAATTCCTACTTACACTTCCCAGTGGAGTGCTCATTCTTGGTGGCAACTTCAATGCCGTCATGGATGCGGCTATAGACCAGCAGCCTCCCAGAGATTCAAGTGGTCCAACCTATAGGCTGCAGGAATTTGTAGAAGCGTTCGGATTACTAGATACGTGGAGGACTAGACACCCGGAAGAAAAACAATACACATTCCACTCTGGGGTACATCACAGTCTCTCTAGATTAGACTACATCTTTACATTAGCAACAGGGACACTAGATATGACGGGCATTAGACATTTGCCTAGAGGTATTTCGGACCACTCCCCGGTTCTCATCACTTATGCCCCATTTACCCCGCAGACCCGTAGACTGTTCCCCATCAGGCCAGGGTACCTTAAGAACCGTAAAATAAGGAAAGATCTCCTTAAGATGACAAAATGTTATTTTGAAGAAAACCTATGTTCAGTACCCTCATCGATCACCTTGTGGGAGGCATACAAGACAGTGCTCCGTGGGCATGCCATTTCGTTGATAGTGGGACAAAAGAGAGACCACCAGAAACGCATCGACGACCTAGAGGTGAAGCTCTCGCTGGCGGAGGCGGCCCACGTAGCAGACACTACTGACAAGACGACACACAAATTACACTTGGCACAGCAGGAATATAGGGCATACACGCGCGAAGAGGCCTCAGATAGATGGACGAAGACGCAACACATAATCTACAAGCAGGGAGATGAAGCAGGCCGACTCCTGGCCTGGTTGGGAAAGAAAGAAAGAGCGAGTAACTGGATAACTCAGATAAGGGCAAAAGACGGAGCTTTAGTGACTGCTCCGCAGCAAATTACTGAAGCACTGGCGCAACACTACAGGACAATATATACACCAGTAGCCACTGCGACGGAGGAAGAGCACTTCGCATTCCTGCGCGATATATGCATGCCCTCACTCGATGGCGACGCGATAGCAGCCCTTGAGGTGGACATTACACCAGAGGAACTTACCCAAGCCATTAGGGCACTGCACACGGGAAAGGCGTTGGGACCCAATGGGATCCCAGTAGAATTCTTCAAATTGCCTGACCCTCAGCTGGTGTCACACCTCCTGGCGATGTACACCGAGAGCTTGAGAAAAGGGATTCTACCCAAAGATCAACGGCTCGCCACCATAGTTACAATACATAAGTCCGGAAAGCCGGCGCACGAATGTGCATCTTACAGGCCGATCTCACTCCTCAATGCAGAGGCAAAAATACTTGCGAAGACACTGGCAACCAGGCTACAGCCACATCTTTCTGCAATAATCCATCCAGACCAGTCCGGATTTATACCCCACCGCAACACAGCGCTTAATATTAGAAGGTTGCATGGTGTATTGGAGCGCAGATCCACTATAGAAGAGGACGCAGCCATACTTTCACTAGACGCCAGAATGGCTTTTGACCTCGTGGAGTGGCCTTTTCTTTTCGCAGTCCATCAGCGTATGGATTTTGGGCCAAAATTCTGTGCATGAATCCGCCTATTGTATACGCAGCCAGTGGCGCATGTTGTAGTTAATGGCCATTTATCAGCTGAGTTTCCGCTGGGCAGAGGGACAAGGCAGGGTTGTCCACTGTCACCACTCCTCTTCGCAGTGGTACTGGAGCCCCTGGAGGCATGGATTAGACAAGATCTTACAATACAGGGGATGAGATGGGCCAGCGGATGGGAGGATTGTATTTCGCTTTATGCTGATGATATTTTACTATATTTAACGTCCCCAGCATGGTCCATCAACTGTCTTCTGGATATATGTGCAGCGTACGGGAGGATGTTAGGGTACACTATTAATTGGGAAAAGTCGCTGCTGTATATCCTACACGGCCCCCCACCGCGGCTCCCAAGAGGGTGCACACTTCAAATAGTCACGGACGGGTTTAAGTACCTAGGGATCTTCGTTACACATGACCACGCGTTTTTCATGGAAAAAAACCTGACCCAACCCCTGGTGCGATTTAAAAAAGATGTTAAACATTGGCGTACATTACCTTTGACACTCCTGGGGCGAGAAGCCCTATTTAAAATGATGGAGCTCCCCCGGTTTCTGTACGCACTACAGAATACACCGTTCCCTGTCCCGGATGCATATTTCACAGCAGTCAATGCGGAGGTGACGTCGCTGCTCTGGGATGGGAAAACACTCCGAATAGCACTACATAAACTTACCAGAAGCTGGTATGATTGTGGGATTGCTCCTCCTGACATCAAAGTCTATTACTGGGCTTCCCAATTAGTCGCAATCAACCAATGGCTCCATGTCCCCCAAGACGACCCCGCATTCAGATTAGATAGACACCTCCTAGAGCCATCAGGGATCATGGGTGCCCTCTACAATAAAAGGAAGCCACACAATATTACAGGGCCAACACTACACACACTGCAAGTATGGTTTGAGGCACAACGGACACTGAGATGGGACGATGTTGTCACACTGGCAATGCCATTATGGGATACAAAGCGACTCGGAATGCTGGGCAGGACCAAGGGATTTCGTAGTTGGGACCTAATAGGCATCTCAAAAGTTGGGGACTTGTGGCAGAGGGGTTGAGTGGTTGCCTTTGCCCATCTTCAGGCCACGTATGGCATGGCGCAGACAGAATTCTTTCGCTACATGCAGGTCAGGCATGCACTGCAGTCCCTAATACCACCAGATACAAGGCCCGAACGGTCCTCCCCGCTGGAGGATCGGCTCCTAACAGACCACCTCCACAAAAAGGCAATCTCACTGACGTACAGGAAAATAGTCAATAACCGCAAAGACCCCACGGTAGCGCTGAAGGCTGCGTAGGAGCACAAACTGGGAGATATTGACGAGGCAGACTGGCGGGAGGCATTAGCATCCCCCAGAGAAGCTGCAATCCCATCACGACTACGGCTAGTCCAATTGAAAATCCTGCACCGCACATATTACACTAGGACACTCCTACACAAGATACATCGGGCAGACACACCGCTGTCTTCGGCAGTGCGGGGAGGATGGCACGTTCTACCACACTATCTGGCTCTGCGCCAAAATAGTGCAGTACTGGATGGCAGTAATGCGGACACTTTCCTAAGTCACACATATCGACACACTCCCAAGCCCGAGGTGTTCCCTGCTCAATATTTGGGAACCAACGGATCTAAATGCGATTGCTCAGGATTGGGTAACTTTGGGCATGACAATAGCCAAACGTAACATTGCCCAGCGCTGGGGATCCAGAAATAGTCCCACACTTGCTCAATGGTGTAAAGACATGGACATGGAGATGATGGCGGAAAAGTCAGTGTATGTCCATCAGGGGTGTCCGAAAAAATGGGAAAAGGTATGGGGAGGTTGGAACATTTACCGAGGCAATATATGTGAGCCCCCCCACTGGACGATTCGGAGTCCGATGTCAGTATATCAACAGACTAGGGTGGGCACGCACACTGTATGTATATCCAGGGGGGCTGTGCGGATGCTAGAGATGGAACTGTGGGGTGTGCACTATGAGACGTACGGTAATGACTATGTAGATACCGAAGCAATTGTGTCTGCATGTCAGGCGAAGGAAATACTAATGTCGCATTTTGCAAAATGCTTAATAAAAATTGTTTAAAAAAAAAAAGAGTATACACGTTTTCAATGTTTAGCAATGTGAGTCTATTCATACTGCTCCCAGAATGCTCTTTGATTAGATGCAAATATATGCAGAAGCTTGAAAGCAAGAGTGATTATTCTTTGCTTTCAAAATAACATGTTAACAAAAAAATGTCAAAAGATTTTGCTAAAACTACAGTAACATTTTAGGTACCGTTTGCCTGTAGCATCATTTAGTAAACTGTGTTGATGTATGCTAGTATTTCCCCAAAATATTCATTTTTTTTTTTGTTTAAATATCTTTATTGGTCTTTTCATATTTTTCCATTTTCTCAAGGTACATGACATAACAGAGTGTCAATAAAAAAATTAAAAAAAATTCAATTACATATTACATTTTCGCAACAGTACTGTTGTGGATTAACTACTCATGTTACAGCTGATCGTATTTCGATGCGTTACAACACATCAACTTAACATCAAGGCTGTCTCATATAGCGTCCTCGTCATCCTCTGACCCGCATTCCTCCCCACATTACTTAATCGCCCATGGTGAAGGAGGCTTGCAACCAGAAAGAAAAAGGAGAGAGAAAATACCAGATGATGACATTGCCTATAACATTAAAGCCACCCTGATCTGATCGCCCTGAGATTAGCAAATGTTGAAAACAGTCCTATGTGGCCAGTGCGATAGGCCGACAGTAAAATTGTTTCTAAGGAAAAAGGAGGATAAAAGCAAATACACCAATAAAATAAACATTTACAATATAATAACTGTTAACAACATAATTAAAGAGCTGCCATCCAGAAACCATTATGAAAGCCATTACATTACAGAGCATGGGACTATAGCGTGTGGGAGGTACGACAGAACAGCACACTGGGGTGACAGTCAAACTCGTGTCAGTGCCAGGAGCAAGCCTCATGAGTGCAGGCACCAGGACAAGAGGGAGTGAAGACCATGCTACACCAAGCGTACTCTGCGAGGTGACATCTGGCGGGGTATAAGTGTGTGCCGTCATGTTCCCGTCCCCCGCCCCGCGGATCTTCGGCATGTGTCCTATGGAAAAGCTGGCTTGGTGTCATTATCCTCCCCGGTATCCGCAGTGTTAAACGCCGACAGTATGGCGTCCCATTGTAACGCTATGGAATATTTACAGAGCCCCGCCGTCTCTTCCCTGTGAAGTGCGGTGCTTTCTGCCTGTGCCCATATCTTAAGTGAGTTTGTCCAGCTGATCGTCTTTGGGGGGTCTGCCTTTTTCCATCGTTTCGTAATTAAGCGCTTGGCAGCTATTAGTCCTAAATCTCTGAATCGTGATGTAACTCTATTTTTCTTGGACCTAACAGATTCCTAATATGCAGAGTTCTCACGTGGGCGGCAGGGAGGTGCCAGTGCAGAGCACCAAAGCTGCAGCAGCTCTCCGCCAATAAGGTCGAAGGGAGGGACAGGACCACAACATGTGGAGTATATCCGCGTCAAGCTGATGACAACGTGGACACTCAGATGTAGCAATGTTGAAATATCTGTTAATGTTGTCGGGAGAGAGATACGCCCTCTGTACAATGTATGTTTGTATTAACTTGAATTTAGAACTACGTGGTATATATGTAGCACCAGCCAGGATAGTGGTCCACTCCTTGTCTGTCCAGGGCCGGCACCTGTCAGCCTCCCAGCGGGCGCGAAGTGTCAGCATTGGCCTCAGCGCGTGAGTAAGGCTGTCACCAGCCAGTGCAATATGTGGGAGCCCGCCCCCATGACGTGTAGATATTGCAACAACAGGTGTGTCGGCGGTTCGGACTTTCCCCAAAATATTCATAATGAAAAATCAGTGTAACCAGTTTAATAAGATTATGGGAAACATAAAAATAAACAATCACTGGTAAAGCCAATAGGTCTGAAATTGTTCGTCAGCCTTTTGGTTTTGTCAATGCATGACTTGTTTTGGCATGCTTTTTTTAAAACCTTATTGGTGTGGGAGCTGCCGGGCCCTTATCATTATAACAAACATTGGCAAAAGCAAAAATTGTTTTGGTCTCAAAAAGCACACATTGCCACAGTAGTTCCTGACACTGAACATAACGACTGTGTGTTGATTATTGTCCTTGTGAAAGAACAGAATGCTGTCACTCACAGTGAAGCTAGCCGATAGATAGAGAGACAGAATTTAAATAAACACAAAATGTCATGGTTAACGCCAAACCTAATTAGGGGCCTAATTATTAATTAAAGTCACAAAAGTACACTCATGTCCTTGCATTAAGTGCAGATATACGACTTTCGTGAATTCACAAAACTTTACAGAAGTAGGTCAGGAATTAGTACTCCTAGAAAATATTTGTGAACTGCATTTTAGCATGAGCAAATATGCATGTGTAGATTTGCTCATGCAGAAATCTGAGTGTTTGCAATTTCACTTTCCCTCCAACCACTTTTTTCCCAACCCTGGAAGAAGTTTTATGTCTGCCATTGTCAGGAGTACATTTTCAACCTTTCTTAGTATGGGAAAAGTTTAGAGAAGAGTTGGAGAAAACCCTTAAAACATGCAAGTTAGTAGATTTGCACAGACTCAAAAGGGCATTCCAACCCTGGAACTGTTGCTTACCTTCAGCACCAGTATGTAGATCTGTGGAAACGTGGCAACATAAGCGAATTGCTAGTATTCAAACCCTACTATGGAAGGAGCCCTGGCATAATCAGAGAGGCTATTTCCGAGCTCTTATATAATGAGATTGCTGCCATAATTGGTCACCGCATTACATGGCACAAAAAGGACAAGTGGATTTTGTTACTGGACAAGTAGATTTATGAAGCAACCTGCCCCATGGACAAGTAGATATTTTATTAAATTCCACACCCCTGGTGCATTTTGCCTTTGAAGGAAACCCACAGCCTGGCCAGGTATAAGAGTGTACATGCTATATCAGCTTTTTGAAAGAGTCTTCTCAGCAGGTAAGAAGTTGCACATATAAAGTGAAATCTGGATAAAATGAAATGTTATTGCCTTGGTACTGGATTGAGCCATGCTCATGAGCCAGCCGCAGTACCCCGTCACGGTCTCGATAGTTCAATAAACAGGCAACTATGGGTCTATCCGGTGCACCCGCTGGCGGCCTGGGGATGAGAGAGCGGTAGTCATGCTCCACAACGAAGTCCGCCGAAAGGCATTCTCCAAAAAGTCCACGCAACAAGGTCTCGAAGAAGACCTCCATTCTGGAGATAGCTGTGGATTCTGGAGCCCCGGTGATCTGAAGGTTATTACGTCTGGATCTTGCCTCCAGATCCTCATTTTCGGCTTTTATGAGTTGAAGAAACGTGTCCATTCGTAGCAAATGACTCGGTTTTCCAACTGGTCAAGTCTTGTTTCGTATTTGTCGACGCGTTGTTTGATGTGGTCTAGTCAGCTGGTAAGTAGACCAAGTTTAGAGTCATGGTTTTCAGACTTGTTTTCACATCCATAAGTAGCGCTCGAAGGTCAATGTCTTGTGTGTCATCTTGTTCCTGGTGAGCTGCACTAGGCTCAGAATCTTGGCTCTGGTCTGCATGGCGAGTGAGGCACTTACACTTTGAGGAGAGCTTGGACTGCTTTGTGCTGTGCTTGCCCATGGTGTAGAGCAGGAGCCACAGTCAGCATAGGCAATCAGAAGCAAGGTCCAAGTAGGGAAGGGGAGGGCAAAGGGGCAGCCTCCGCTAGTCAGGATGGACTTGTGAACTGAAGTGATCAGCGAACACAGTTGCCAGTGGAATCCCCCAGAACGGAGAACTGCAGAAGACCTCACCTGGGCAGTCCTCAACCTCAAGGGGCACGAGCAGGCTCAGCAACAGTGCCGGCACCAGGCCCCCACAGTGAATGCAGGCAGTGGCGAGGTGATGGTGGAGTATGCAGCAGATGTGGTGGTTGACACTCTGATCTCTTGGATGTGGGGGATGATCCAGCACAAGGTGCCCTGGGGCTCCACCGCCACAGCAGCATGATGTCTCAGCTGTATAGTGGTGGGACAGTCCAAGTATACCCAAGAGGGTCCCTGTGGAGCGAATATTAAGGGGAAAACAAGGGAAACACAACCAAATATACAACCCTAAACCCCTTAAAATATATTCACATCATAAATCAGTTAATTAAAAATGTCCCACAAAGAGAGTAATGAAAAAATTATTTTTATATAAAAAATTATTTTGTTTTTATTATCCAAGTAGTGAGCATATACTTTGTTATTTCTTTCAATGTTTTACAATAAATACATATACAATCAATTGTGTATGAATTCAAAATTCATTTGATACACAGGAGCCCCAAACACGGGTGGAGCAAATTTCTTAATCAAGGTACATGTCTCCAGAAGAAAACAAACAAAAAAACAGAAAAAGAAGGTCCAGGGAGGCCATGAAATCAACAAAGGCAAACACAAGACCAGCTGACCCGTGCCTTAGGGGTTTGTGTCATAAGCACTGCGTCGTCCTCATTAAGGAGAGCAGGTAACATCTTGCCTCTAAGTTTAGGTACGTCAGGGGTAATGTGTGTTAAAAAAGTGTGGCGCTCGTGGATATATAAAATAAATAAAAGGGGAGGCAGAACACAGCCCTATGTCACTCAATGGTGAATGCCTATATCTCCTGAGACTTCCCCGTGTGTACTAATGCGAACCCTAGACTTCACATCCTTATGCAGATGGCAAGAAAGTGCACTAGTGCTGAATCTAAACCTTGTGCAATAGATAGGGACCATAATTTGGATCGATTTATGCAGTCAAAGGTTGACGATAGGTATACAAAAGCATAGTAAAGAGGGAATTATTTGGCAACCATATATTTCCCCAGATTTAAGTTAAGGCATTGCTCAACTGTCCCCACTTTATTCCTGAATCTGTACTGACAGGGGTAAAACACTGATTTAGCCCGTACCCATTCTATAATACTATTGTAAATTACTCTCCCCAGGATTTCAGCCATATTATCAATTAACGAAATTGGCTGATAGCAACCCGGAAGTGAGCAATCCCCTTTTTAAAAAACGGGTACTATGATAGATGTACCCCAGGTATCAGGAAGAGAGGAGTGAGCAAGATTATTAAAAACATTAGTGAGGAGGGGTGCCCAAAAGGTGACGTTACTTTCAATTAGGTCAGTTGGCAAACCATCAGAGCACTGTGCCTTACCACTGACACTTTGGGTAATGGTATCTTCTACTGCAGTTAGTGACGTCTGAAAGTGTGATAAAAGGCAATTGTCTATATTAAAAGTGTTGGAGGGTGATGGGACAGCATATAGTGTACCAAAGTGATCCTCCTAAGTCTTACTTGCGCTATGGCATGTGATGAAGCTCACAGGCTGATTTTTACGCTTCAGCACCGACACAACTGCCGAAAAAGACTGCAAGTGAGATTCCGGCACTAATGACTCCCATTGTGTTACAATTACCTCCTGCCACCGAGTGGCAGTTACTTTTTTTTATTGCTTGCTCAGGAGGGTCGCTAATGCAGGGTACCAGGGTTTGGAAACCAAGACCAAGTGCAGTGCACGATTCGCTGTTGAACTTTCATGGTTAAACCATCTCGGTGAGTTCACTGTTGGGCGTTAGGGCTTTGAACGAGTTTTCACAATACCAAAACCTAGGGCAGCGAAAGCATTCAACACCTGACAATAAGGCACCTCTTCAAATAGGCACAGCGCCACCAACCCCAAATTCTCCTTAATTATTATGGTGAGAAAATGAGCCGGATCAGGCATTCTTCACATCAACCATAAGTTATCTTTTGAGGGTTGCAAATTACAAGCCCCTTCAAGTGTCTTACATTTTCCCTTTGTGCAGAGTAATAGTTCAATCTCAATAGAGTTGTGATCACTTTGGCTTGAGGGACAACTATGCCGTGAAAAAGTAAGTCCACTGAGTAGGACAAGTGGAGCGAGAAAAGAGATCAATTCCTCACAACGCGGGTCAGTGTTGGACGGTGCGCATAGTGCAGCGTTAGATGCCCAGGGTTTCAACAGGAGTCTCATATTGAGGTCACCAGCCAAACAAAATATGCCAAATGCCCAGACAATGCTAAACCGTCTACCAACTTGGAAATATGATTAAAGAATGGTGGTATGCTAGTGAAGTCATTGCTGTAGAAATTCACAAAGTAGAGAATCAAGTGAGTCTTCACAACTATATGATTTGGAAACTACTCTCTTGAGTCTCCACAGATTTAACTTGCCCCCCCAATAGATATACTCACCCAGATAGCCAACCCTCCTGAAGCACGCCCACAGCGAGAGGGAATAGCGGGACACTAAAACACAGGTAACCTTCAACTAATGAGGGCGATGTTTCCTACGACAATATTGTAGCCCTTAATAAAATTAAGCCAGTCAGGCACATTAATCTTTGACCGAAGGTCGGCCACGTTCCAGCTTAATAATTTAAGCGGTAAAACCCCCCTTTCTATAGAACGGGCCCCATGGTGATAGTAGCAAAGTGCAGTGAAGATGTGTCATTGTGAGTAATTGAATAGGGCAGTATTCGTGGCCAAACCCCCTACTCTGCCCACAGGGCACCTGGGGTGTCAATAGTGGGGTCCGTTCTAGGTGCATCATTATGAATATTTAGCTGCTGCCGCTCAGACAAACTACCATAAAGTCATTCTACATTCTCCAAATCGCTGAGTGGGGGAAACATACTGCTGCAGGGGACACAAGGTGCCTGTAAAGGATCAGTAGGAACACGTAGGGGAGAGACAACTGGCTTATAAAATTACCCAAGGGGCAAGCAACAACATTAGTTTCAGTTGAACAATTAGATTAGTTTGCTCTCAGTATGTTCCTTACACAAGCAAGTCTCTGAAAGTTTGACAGCACAATCCCCCCACAATGTTTTTCCACGATTGTTCAAGCCAACCCACCCTCTTTACCATTAAAATTTAATTTGGCCCCATATGTTAAAATGTTTGTATTTACTTAGTCAATGAGAAGCCCATTTCCGGAGCTGGATACCAGACTCCTGTTGATCAAATCTCAGGGGGGCCACAGCCGGAAATAAAACATAGGGACGGGCTGCAGGGGAGGCTCAAAATGTCCTGACAGGGAGAAAGGGCTGAACCCTGATCAGCCTTAGGGGTGGATTAGTGACTGGCAAACGGGTACAAACTGAAGTCAGCTGGTTAGTGGTATTTGAGTCCATTGTCCTCGGTGTATCTATACAACTTGCATTCATGGTTGTTGAGGATGCACAGTTGCCCGTATAATTCAAAAGATGGGTTTTATTGGTAGCCTGTGAGTTCTCACACAAATAATTATGCGAAGTTGTATGTCTTTGTGCTGTTGGGCCATTCCACATGTTCTCTGAATGCTCTGTAGCTAAGTATTTAACTGGCATTGACCAGCAGACCCTCTATTTGGTTCAAACAGTTGGATATCGGTTTGAGTTTCCACTCAATAATACTGCTAATTGTTTGCACAAATTGCCATATGATAAGGAATCCTGTATCAAAGCATCACATGTCTGGCTCGCTGAGGAATGGGATTGAGGTAGGGGCTGAAACCAGGTATGGAGCTAGCGTTTGTTGCTTAGGTGGGAAGATTGCTTCCAGCCACATTCTTCCCCAGTTGTCCTTTCTGCTTAGTTGCCAGGCTTGTGGCAGGCTGGGTGATTGGGGGGTGCCCAGCTCGGGATCTACCTCTGTTGTATAGGTAGTGTCAGCACAGTTACTGTTAATGGTGCAGTCAGACACATGTCCAGGGCCTGCCGCCTGTCTCACCCTTCGGAAACCGCAGTACGTCTCTATCAGCATCAAAAAGTGCACAATCTAGGGGTATAGCAAAGGATGACTGATAGTCCAAGGAAAGTCTGCGCTCAGTTAACTATTTCATTTCCAATCAGGGACGTGAGGCAGAGGCACCCCATGTAACTTTGCACTTCCCCATGTGTTTAACCAGCAACAATCTGCAAAAGTCTCACCTTGCTGGAGAAGGGCACTTCACGAGGTCCACGGAGTACATTAATTTGCTGGTCTTTGAAGAGAGTGGGCTCAGTCCAGCTTTGGCCAGCCGCAGACGGGCCTGCCCTTGGTCTAGGCTTTTCCCGGGAGTGTCCTGCGCCGCTGGGTTTCAAAGTGCGCTATATACCGCTAGCCAAGTGCTCCCAGCTGCAGCCAGTGACGTGCATGATGAAAGGGCCACATCCAGGGGCCGAAACAGTGGTGGGACGTGTAGTCCTAGATCGCTACTCTGCTTTCCAATCTCACTGAACCACACACCAACTGATTCCCATAATCACTGCTTTTCAAGAACCTTTGCATCGTGCAAAATATTTTTAAGATAACCCTGTCATTAATAAGCTTGTTATTATCAGGAAATAAGGGGCAATATTGTTGAATGCTGATCACATGAGAGGCTCTACCCCCCTTTGTTACAAGGATATCTAATGCAAGGTATTTTTGAATAATCATAGCACACATAGCCATACGTTCCTTGTTAGTGTTAATGTTAATTGCATTTGTACAGCGCAACTGTTACCCGCGGGTGTCCTGGCGCTGAAGTGAAGAACCTACCGGAGGAACACAGATTGTGAATTAAGCGATCTAATTTATGAAGAGCCACATTTTTAAGGACTTCCTAAAGGCCATCAAGTTGGTCATGTGGCTCAGATAAGGTGGGAGGGTGTACCAAGCCATAGCTGCGCTGGCAATAAAACTTCTGCCGCCCCAGTTATCTTTTTTCGTCCGGGGCATTATCACTAATTTGGCATCAGATGATCGGATTGCTCTTTTTGGCGAGTACCAACGGAAGTGTTGTTTAAGGTCCTGTTCTCTGCAGCGCCTTGAAGACAAGACTCAGGGCCTTGAACTGGGTACGCTTCCTAACTGACAGCCAGTGAAGTTTTTTGATTGATCCTGTGATTAATGCATATTTAGGAGTTCCTGTAAGGAGTCTGGCGGCTGCGTTCTGCAGAATTTGTAGTTTATTAATTGATCCTTCTTGTAGTTTGAGATAAAGACTGTTACAATAGTCTAGTCTGGACATTACTAATGCAGTGACCACCGTTTCTTGAGCGTCTTTAGGAAGTAGAGGCAATATTTTTTTTACAAGATCTGAGGATGAAAGAAGTGGAGGATGCCTTGAAACCAAGTAAGTCATCAATCCAGATTCCCAGGTTCTTCACCTTCCTGGTCGGGTCTGGCAGGGGTCCTAGTGAGTTCGGCCAACAGTTTGGAGTCCAAAAAGTAGGGTTGTTGCCAAAGAGCACAACCTCAGTCTTACTGGAGTTTAACCTAAGATAGTTCTGTGCCATCCAGTTTCCTACAGCGTTCATACAGTCCTGTAGTTTGGCTGCGGTGTCTTGTAGTAGTTCTGGTCATAAAGCCACTACGATTTGGATGTCGTCGGCGTAGGATGTCAAACTAAAACCATAAGATTCTATGAGGGGGGCCAGAGAGGACACATAAAAATTAAAAAGTGTCAGGCTCAATGAGGACCCCTGCGGGACGCCACAAGGTAAGGAGAAAGCATCTGCCTCAAATTTGTCCAATTTGACTGTTTGGGTTCTTTCTGAGAGAAAGGATTCCAAGAGTTTGTAGTTTGTAATCCTGCAGTATAAGTAGCCAAGCAAATAACTAGGGTAGGCAACTTCCTAATTTTCACATCATTCAAAGCCACACCAATAGGATTAATTATATAACACCAAATTCATCCATCAACACTTGCACAAAACCTCACTTTGATCTTGTAAGATCTATATTGATCACTCCAGTCTTCTAATTCACACGATATATATGTGAAAAAACTAAAGCAAAATAGCAGCTTCCCACCCAATTACGTGGTAGGTTAAAATAAGCAGTCTTGCCACAAACATAATAAATTCCTTTCTGTATTGGTTCTACACCAATCAAAAACTTATCATCAACTACATAACTCACTTTACACTCACTGTTACCCACAAATTGGCTCAGAGTGCTGAGACTTTTCACAAACAATACACATTGCTCCTTTCTGTTGAACTCTCAATCTGGGATGCATCTCTGAATATCTGAATTTCTCCTAAACCACTTCTTTTAATTCGATCTCTTTTGTTTTTCCCTAATTTCAACGTATTCTCACTTTTCTCTGATTATCTCCTTTTATAAATTCACACTCCACAATACTCAATTTACACAAAATTTGTTTTTAGTCATGTTATAATTGAGGTCAGAATACATGATTGATCTCAAATCAAATGATTACAAATTGATTTGGCCCTAGAAATTTTTGATTCAAGAAAACATTAACAAAAACATTACATCAAGTATATCAAAGGGAATTGCACACCCTCTGATGCAGAAGTTGGAATAAACGTTCCTTAGAGTTACCTAAAACACAATATGTGTTAACCCTGTCTATCGAGTCATCATATGTAGAAGTCAATTCTTTACCCTTGCTTGTGGGTGAATAATTTCCACCTGGCAGAACCAAACCCATCAGTAAACCAACTAAAAACATTATTATCAAAAATAATAAAACTATGTGTTTGAGAAGCACCTTTGATTGCTAGTTGCCATACTCCTTCTAAAAAAAGAAAACTTCATTTTTTTTCATAGATAAGTTATTTGACTCAGTCCATATATTGCTGACATTCAAAAACAACTGCTAATCTTTGACTGGATACCTTAAGAAAAAAACATATTCTAACTATCAAATGTTGCGCAAAAATATCCAAAAGAAAGTTTTTTGTTCCTTTTTGTTAATTCAGTTCCTGGTGATTCTTTTACAAACATTAATTGTAAAACTGTCTGATCACAGACTTCCAAATCATCATCTTCTGACTGTACTTCCAAAGCAACACCATTCAGTAGAACATACTTTCTATTAGGCACTCTCACTCTTGGTGATTTCTTTTTTGTTGGCTGTTTATTTCTACTATAATCTGTCTTGTTCTCCTTCTTCTGATTCTTCTCTAATTGTCTCGGGTCTTTGGATTTTCTCGTGCACTTGTTTTCTACTTTTCACAAGATCAGGCCACTTTTCGCCTCGACGCACATTCTCATTTTCAGGTTCACTTATGACTACTGCTGTTTCTACATGTTCACTCGCCACTTAATTCTCAATTCTGTCTGGAACAGTTTGATTTTTGTCCTACACAACAAACTGCTTTCCTCTTGGGGTTCTGGATCGCAAATTTCAGGTTTCACAATCTGATTGAGAGTTTCTTGGTTTTCAATTTAATCTTCCATCTGATTTTATTACTCTACACAGCGAACCCAAACTTCAAACTATGAATCTGCGGTTGTTGTCACCACTTCTTCATCTGCAGTCTACACTCTCTCTTTGTCTGAGATCCCTGGATCCACTGTGCCAGTCCTCCACCTTTAAGAGCAGTGTCTTTCACAAGGATGACTTGGTAGGGGCCCTTCCAACTCTGCTCCAAATAGGACTTGCAAATGTGCGCCTTCGCCAATACCAAGCCATCAGGCTGGAGGGTATAAGATGGTTCTTTCTTTGGTAAAGGTGTTGCCAGGTTTACCTGATGAGAGATAGAGCTCACAACATCAGCGAGACCTTTGCAGCAATCCAGTATAATGACACAACTGATAGTCACAAGCACAGCTGATGGAATACAAGGGATCCTCAGGGCTCTTCCTATAAAGAGACGCGTCCTCTTATCTTGTGTGCTTCTGAGGCTCATAAGGACAAGTGGAAGTGCACCTGCCCAGTTCAATGATGTTGAGGCACACATTTTCAAAAGGAACTATTGATGGACAAAATGCAGAACAATGTCATACATTCACCCCAGTAGAGAGATCTGGGCCTAAATCCATCATTTTTTTGCTCACCAGGCACACATTTTCGCCAACTTAGATTTTAGAATGCTGTAAGTTTGCTCAACCACTCTTAATGCATCTGGTCTGCAGCAGCAATTGAACTTCTGCTCAATTTGCAAAGCTGTGAACAACAGTTTAATTACTTCATTCTTGAGGCGAGGTCCCTTATATGATTCTAAAGAAGTTGCCAAACTGAATCTAGGGATCAATAACCTCATCAGTAGTTTGCCGACTGTCATACTGTCTGCTTGCCTTGTTGGGCAGGCTTCCACCCATCTAGAGAATAAGAATACAATCACAAGAATGTTCCTAGAAAGATTATAAACCGGCATCTCTATAAAGTCTAACTGAATCTGAGTAAAGGGACCTTAAGACTTGCCAGTATGGCTCATTGTCACCAAAGTCCTCTTTCCAGGATTATTCTGCTGACATACATTTTCAGTAGCAGTACTAAATATTTATTAAAAAGACTAACCATTGAATCTTAACCAAGATGTGTCTGACCATGAATTTGTCTACTTATAAGAAACAGCACTGAATCAGGCAGAACGCACTATTTCTCAGCTGTTACCCACACATCATTGTTGTCCTTTGTACAGCATGCTATTTCCCATTGTCTTTTATACTCTTTTGGTGCCTCATCTTGGAACTCTTTTCTATCACTCAATGTATGAACTAAAGTTAATAGCACACAATTTACATTACCATTCTCTGTTTTATTTTGTTCTTGTTCATTTGAATTGATCCTAACAGATTCAAGAGCACAATACTTTGCAACTTCATCTACATAGCAGTTTCCACGGGTCACCATTTCAGTATGTGTCTTAAGGGCAGTACATTTTACTACAGAGATTTCTTTTGGTTGCTGCAATGCACTCAATAATTCCAGAATATATGTCCCATTACATATAGGGGTACTAGAAGATGTCACAAAACCCCTTTGTGACCACAATTGGCCAAAATTATCAACTGCCTCAAAACACTGTCAGTGTGTATTGTAACACTCAATTAATCAGACGCAGCATTCTCTAATTACCACAATTATTTCCGCTATGTGTGCTCAAGTTACATAACAAGTACGATGCTTCAACAATATTTGATAATGTGCATACTGTATATGCCGCTCTCCATGTTCCATAATGGTCTCTCAGACAAAAAACATCAACAAATAGAATTTGATCAACTTGTTCCAGTGGAACATCTTGTATGTCTGGTCTTGGCTTGGTACACAATTCTGTTACATCAAATGGTGAGAGTCCTTATTATCACTATCTCCATCTGCAATTTGCAAAAGCGTTGCTGGATCAAGATAATTCTGATTGAATATTATCTGCAACTAGAATTGTTTCCTCATATGTAGTTAGACGGCTGTTTGTCAAATGCTTAGTTTGTATACAAACCTCATCTGAATGAGGGACTAAGTCTGTGACCCATCATAATCTCTTTGCTTTGCTGAATTGCAAGACAATTTGCTGCTATGACTTTAGGTTCCTGGGAAATGTGGCAGCAATTGGATCTAATGTGTGGAAAAGTAAGCCATCTGCCTCTTGTTTTCACCATGTGTTTCGTAAGAAAAGATAGTGCACACCCTTTTCTCGTATGACAAAATAGATACCAATCTTTCTCCTAATCTGGTATTCCAACAGCAGGTGCACTACAGAGTCTGTCTCTGAGCTCGAAGAAGGCACTCATGAATATGTGCTCAAATGGGACTGGATCAGAAATTTCGCATTGAGTAAGCCTTTGTAAAGACTTTGCAACGAGGGAAAGTTTGGAATCTACTGTCTACAGTAGCTATTCGTTCCCAGAAACATTCTTACCTCTCTTTGTGTATTTGGAGGATTCATCCTCAAGATTGTGGTAACAGGTTTTTTCTATACACTTTTCTAGCACCTTTTCAATATAGTGTCCCAAATAGATAACATCTTTCATACAATACTGAGGGAAACACCTTATGACCATTGCTATCAAGATGGTTCAAGAGCGCCAATGTATCCAACTTGCAATTTTCATTGTTTTAGATGCAACCATCAGGTCATCAATGTACTGCAAAAACACTGAGTTACAGGACAGTTGCATATTTTCCAAATGTTTTTTTACAATCTGACTAAAGATTGAGGGGCTTTCAGTTTACCCTTGCAGGATACTCCAACACATGAGAACTTTATAGAGGAATCTGAACGTAAATAAATAGACTATCTTCATGAAGGGGAATTAAAATGAACGCTTGGCACAAGTTAATGACTGTGTACCATTCTGTATCTGCAGAAATCTAAAATAAGATTGCAGCAGGATTTGGTACCACATGACAACATGATTTTGTTAATCTTTCTCAAGTCTTGTACGACCCTCCATTTTCCACTTGTTTCTTTTTAAATTTCCATCGTAGAGCAATTACAGGGACCACCCAGCACTTAAGAATGCCCTGGTCTATAATATTTTCGATTATGGGTTTCATACTCTCCCCTGTGCAAGCTTGTAGTGAGGGGTTTGAGGGTAAACTGCATTTGGTTTCACTGTAATTTTTACTGGGTCTGTGCTTTTAATTAATCCGATCTCTTTACCTGTAAAATCCCATACCTCCTCTTTTACAGACTGTCTAAAATCAGGAGACAAAATATCTTTTTTGAGAACTTGGAACAAATAGACTTTTGACTCTTGCAATTGTATTTAAAGTTAGAGGTGTCATCCTGAGTTTGAGTTAAAATCATTAGCCCCTGTCAGTATGGCTTCAGGACAGGGCTTGGTACAGTGCCTGAATTTGCATCTTATTTTGGGCAAGTAAAACATCACTAGGCCCTGCCCACTGTACCTCACATTTATGGACCTGTCCACTGCATTCAATTGTGTTAACCAAAACAAGTTATGACTACTTTTAATGGATATGACAGTTAAAGTCTGATGCGATTCCTCCATACCCTGCAAGTTAACTTGCCAGAGTTCGTTATGGCACTACATGGGAACTGACTGAGTTTTTAAAAACTTTTTTGGGGGTAAGCCAGGGATGTATTCTGGCCCCGACATTGTTTACTCTTTATATCAATTACCTTATCCCATCTAGTTTATGCTTCCGTTGAAGTTGCGGTGATGGGGAAGACCCGGATTTCAGCATAACTATATGCGTATGACGCTGTTCTGATGGCCTGTACACCAAATGCTCTTTGTAAACTTGTAGTGTTTTTGTATTTTTCATGGGTGAACTGGAGCTAGTCAACAACTTTAGCACGTCTTCTATTATGGATTGAGGCCCAGGCAAATTTAACATGTTGAATTTTCCCATTGGTGATAAAATCTAGACAGGGGTTAACAGTTTTTCATACCTAGCTATCTATTTCAACTCTTCAGGCATTATGCACACCCTGGTTCCGAAAGCTTGAACAGAAATGTCTAAATCTGCAGGAGCTATATTAACTTTCCTCAGCCCCAAGGTCGCACTAAAATGCTGCCTTTACTTTCTGTGTATAAAGCTAAGTGTGTCCCAGCTGCTTTATATGGGGCTGGTGTGTGGGGATATTCCAACTTATCAACGCCCCAGTACCAGGAAAACTGAGTCTGTAAGCAACTACTCTCAGTCCCACAAGCCAGTTCACACTTTATTTTGCATACGGAATTATTATTACAGTATGTCTCGGATTTAGTGGGTATTTTTCGGTACCTCTCTGGTCCTCGCAGGAAGCAGACCTGAACAGGGCGATTATTAAGGACTGCTTAGCTTGTAAGCATAGGCTTAGACTACCGAAGCTTACTTATTTGAAGGACTCCTAATGTAAGATTGGCCCTCCACATTTTTGTGATCGGCCAGGGTCCCTTTTTAAGAGCGACAAACGGATTGTCAGGCTTACTTTTTGGGAATTTAGTCGGGCAGAGAGGCTAGGGGATTCAATAGTGAAGCTCTCTGTTAGGGATTATATTCAATTTAGGGGAATTAGCATTACTACTCTGTACTTATATCTCCCTTTATCTCAGTGTGAAAGGCTCCTATTAGCTTGATTTAGGGCTGGGACTGTTTGGCGATTACTAAGATTTCCACCTGGGCCTGACATGTTTAATAGCAGCCCGAGGGTTTACCTGTGTGATGATACGTCCCCCCAGTCCTTACTACATTTTGTTTTTTTGCAAATTTTTTAGGATGTATTTTGATTTATTTTTCAAACCTTTTTTAAGGCATTTAGTGTTCAGGCGGTGTGGAATTTTGTAGCTTTATTTGTAACTTCTAGATAATGCTGAGGGGTGCTTTAGAGTTAGTTTCTTTTTGAAGATGACAGTTAAAGCACATAAATCTATGGAAGGATAACGGACTCTCAGTTTTGTGTTTTAATGCTCTGTGTCTGTTTATAGTGGACCTTTAGAGTTTTTTAATATTAAATTTGTTGGTTGACGGCGAGTTCTGTGGTCTTTTTTGTAGCTGTTATCTTTTCCAAAATATTTTGCCCTTTAGAGCTTTACATTGTGTATGCATTTTATTATATTTCCTGAAATATAATTTCATTGCTTTATGTAGGATGTATTTTGTAATTGCACCTTTAGGATTTTACTTAGAATCATATAAAGGTTTTCAAATTGATATTGAATTGCTATACCATGCGGTGAAGAAAATTAACTACTTACCTGTAACTACGGTTATCCAGTATTGGTATCTTTCATAGATTCACATGCCTGAATCATTCCCCGTTGTCGAGATGGGAGTCCCACGCTAACATAATCAAGCAAAATTTAAATAATGCCATAGGCTATAATTGCCCTGGCCATGTTTTACATAGCCTATCTAACTCCTTTTTAAAAAAGGATTAAATGTTGAATGCAGCCAATCAGCTGTTAGCATCCTCTAGAATCTTCCGACGCAGACGCATTTTCCTTCAGATTTTTCCAGCACAAGTGAGAAGTGAGTATCTTAATGTATTAAGGAAGCAGCCTCTAACCGGGAGGAGGGTGGGTGCATGTGAATCTATGAAAGATACCTATACTGGATAACCGTAGTTACAGGTAAGTAACTGATTTTCTTATCCAGTACTGGTGCATCTTTCATAGATTCACATGACTGAATCAGAGTAGCAAGCAGTCACCTTCAATATATCTTGTCTGTTGAGGATGGTGGGTTAGGATTTTGTCTTAAGATCAAAACTTAAGACAAACTTAAGACAAAATTCTAACTTTACTACTCCTAAATTGTCTCAGATTACATCTGAGAAGCGGGCCCATTGTGAACTCCAAACGTTGAGTTAATATAAGAAGCACCTCAAAGGCTATACCTGTGTAGACTGCTTTTTTCTTTTTGCGGGGGGGGGGGGGGGGGGGGGATAAAAAGGGTCAAAGGAAAAGAAATTCACAGAACATAATCATAGGAGGAAACTCAAGTTTTTGTTTATATACGCACATTTTCATATACAAAACAATAGCAAGGGGGAAAAAAGACAACATAACTTGTAACACACTTTACCTAGTAATGTTTCACATCATTAAGAACATGTAAGCATATGAATTCACGATGAAAACAAAAGACTCTTTCTAAATATTAGAACAAGGCTTACCTTAATGGAAGAGATGGCGAAGCACTGCCTGGCCAACTGCAGCATTTGCATCCTGTGTGGACTATAAGCAGTAGTGCTGCGTGGTTGCAGCACAACAGATCTTTCCCAAAGTCACTCCTGCGAAGAGAGCAGCTGATGAGGCAACTGCTCTGGTGGAGTGAGCTTTTGCTGTCTTTTCCAAAGGTTTGATGTCTTTGATATTACAGAACTATATTCCAGCCGATATCCATCTTGTGATAGTGGCCCTTGGTATTGCAGTCCCTTCTCTGACTTGGCCATAGGCAACTAACAATTGATCAGTTCTTCGAATGTCCTTCATTCTCTGAAATTAGAACTTAAGGCAATGTTTGACATCCAGCGTATACAGTGTTTGCTCCGCAGGTGTTGATGGTTGCGGAAAACAAGATCAGAGTATAACCGGCTCATTGAGGTGGAATTGTGATGGCACTTTAGGAATAAATGTAGGATTAGTCCTTAGAATCACAGCGTCTTCTTTAAATATAAAAAAAGGTTTCCTAATGGTGAGCGCTTGGATTTCGCTTACCCTTCTGGCTGGGTAAGGGTCAGCAGAAGAGTGACTGTCCATGTTAGGAATTTCAATTCAGCTTTATGAATGGGTTCGAATGGTCTTCTCATGAGTTGTCCAAGGACCACGCTGAGGTTCCATTCCCGCGGAGGTGCTCGTACTGGAGGAAAAGTACGGAACAGTCCCTTCATAAATTGTTTGATCAGGCTTGAGGCACAAAGAGAAGTGGCACGGTAAGCTCTTCTATAGTGAGAGATGAAGCCAGATGCACCTAAACTGAGGCGAAAGCTAAACCAGATTTTGCCAAGGAAAGGAGATATGGTAAAATCTATTGTGGGGATACTGCAATTGGATGCAAGCCATTTAGTTGGTACCAAAAACAGAACCTTTTCCATTTCATCTTGTACATTTTATTGGTACTTTCCGCTCTAGATTACTACATTCCTGCAGAATATTCATGCTCCTAAATTTCAGGAACTCAGGAGCCAGGCATGCAAGTATAGAGACTCCATATTCGGATGGTGCACCTGTCCGTAATCCCTGGTTAGAGAGAGAAGAGAACATCTGCAGACATATGGGTCTGACTTCTGAAAGATGAAGAAGTTCTGGAAACCAATGTTGCCTGAGTCACCTGGGCGCAATGAGAATTGGCAACATCTCTACAGCTTCATTTTGGTCAGTACTCTGGGAATCAATGGTATGGGGGGAAAGGCCTAGGCATATATGCCTGACCATCGCATCGAAAGGGCATTGCCCTGAGACCCCAGGAGGGGCAACCTGCTGGCATAGGACTGGCATTTGGCGTTGATGTCTGTTGCAAGCAGGTCCAACAGTGGTTTCCCCATAGTGCAAATACTCTGTACAGCTAAAATTTGGTTGAGTTCCCATTCATGGCAATTGTTTGTAGCTCTGCTGAGAGCATCTACTAGCGTGTTGTGAAGGCCTGCAACATGATCGGCCTTGAGAGAAATCCCATGCTGTGTTGCACAGCTCCATAGTTCTTGCGCTTCCTGAGAAAGCATGAGAGATTTGGTTCCTCCCTGTTTGTTTCTGTAGAACATACTGGTCATATTGTCCGTACGAACCAGCACAGAGGCGCTTGCTATTCTCGGTAGAAAGGCCTGTAAAGAGAGGAATATAGTCTTCAGCTCCAGGCTGTTGATATGACATTGCTTTTGCGAATTGGACGATTTTCCCTGGATTTGGAAATCCTCTAAATGACCTCCCCAGCCTTCCATGGAGGCATCCGTTGTCAGTATGTAGTCTGGTATTTCTTGTAAGAAAGTGATGTCCTTGGAAGGATGTGGACTGTGATACACCATCGCATTGCCGCTTTCATTGTCGAGGTTATCAGAATGGTGTCTTCGAAGGATCCCGACGTTTGTTGCCACTGTTTCTGAAGCTGTTCTTGCAGAGGTCTCATTTTGAGCCTGGCTAAAGGTACTAGGTTGATTGCTGATAGACACATCCCTAGGAGTGACTTGTACCCTCTCACTGAAATGGACTTTCTTCTTGAGATTGCCATAGCAAGCTGCTGCAGACGTGCCTGTTGCTCGTTCGATAGGAAGGCCTTCCATTGGTTTGTGTCCAACCTGGCTCCCAGAAATGGTGCTATTTGACTAGGAAGATAAGAAGACTCTTTGATGTTCACTGACAGTCCTAGTCTGTTGAACAGCTGGAAACAAGCATCTGTGGTTCTGGCCGCATGATCTGCTGGTGGTGCCTTCAGAAGCCAATCGTCCAAGTAGGGGAATACTTGGTGACCTTGAGAACGCAGGGCCGTGGCCACTGGTGCAAGGCATTTTGTAAATACTCTGGGTGCGGATTTGAGGCCGAAAGGAAGAACCTTGAATTGTTAGTGGGTACCAGCTACTGTAAACCTGAGGAATGTTCGGTGTTTCTGATGGATGGGGATGTGGAAGTATACGTCTTCTAGATCGAGAGAGGTCATAAAGTCTTCTTTGTTGAGGTGACGCAGGATCTCTGCTAAAGTTACAATCTGAATGTTTGTTTTATCAGGTACTTGTTGAGGCTCCTGAGATCCCGTATTGGTCTCCACTCTCCTGATTTCTTCATTATTAAGAAAAAACAGGAGTGGAAACCCTGACCCCTTTGCAGAGGTGGAACTTCCTTGATTGCACCTTTTGAGAGCATGGTCTTTACTTCCTTGTGCAATAAGTGAAGACGAGAGGGAGGGACTCCCATGGGTGGAGAAGTTGGAGGTTTGCTTGTAAACTCCAGAGCATGACCAAAGGCAATTAGATCCAACACCCATTGCTCTGATGCTATGCTCTCCCACTTCTGGTAACAATTGCAAATCTTCGCACCCACGGGAAGGATGGGGGGGTGGGCTGGTACCCATTGTTGCACATTGCTTCCTTCTGTTGTCCCGCCCTTGAGACGGTGTTCTTTTGTGGGTGCCTTGACGGAAGAAACCAGCTGCCTCAGATTGGAGGTATGTGGAGGGTTGATAATTCCGGTATATTAAGCCTGATAGCGCTGGTATTGCTGTTGCCTTTGAAAAATTCCTCTGTATGCGGGAAACCCGCGTCCTCTCACTTTCGTGAAGGGCATTTTTCTATATTGGAGGGTGGTTAATGACTTTGCTTTGTCAGTGTCCGTTTTTATGGAGAGCAGATCATCATCAATATGCTTGCTGAATAAAGAATCTCCATCGAACGTCATGTCCAATATTTTGGTTTGACCTTCAGGCCTGAAAGTGGTGGCCTTAAAACACCCCTGGCGTCTCAACACTGCTGCGTTAGCCAGCTGTCGGAAGCCTGTGCTAGCTATATCCATAGCACAGTCAATGGTCTCCAAGGCTGCTCTTTCACCCTTTACAAGGAACTTCCTCGCCTCTTGTTTCCTGTCTTCAGAGATGAGGTCCAATAAGACTGCCATATCCAACCACATCTGTCAGTCGTAACGGCCGATAATAGCCAAAGCGTTGGCTGCCCGAATGGAAACAGCAGCCATGGTTGAAAAACGCTTACCCATGATGTCCAATTTGCGTCCCTCCTTGTCCGAGAGAGTCGAGATTGGTGTAGTTGGATTTTTCGATCTCCTCTGCACCGCCTGCGTAATGACATAATCTGGCTTAGTGTGACCCATCAGGTAGGAAGGTGCATCTTCAGGGGCCCTGTACTTCTTGTCTAATCGAGTGAGCACTGGTGTTATTATGGCCGGTGTTTTCATTATCTTTACTCTCACCGGCCAGATATGATCTATTATAGGGATCGTACGAATAGATTTCCAGGCTTCCTCCTTAAAATCATACAGAAAGCAATCTGTATGCTGAACAGCCATGGGGAGCTGAAACATGCTGGACACTCTGCTCTCTCCATCAAGTTGTCAAACCCTCCGATTTCTTCTGGAGGTGAGTCCCGGAGGTGAGGGTGTAGGGATAATATAGTCATCCCAGGCTCCGCCAGTGGATGTAGTTCCGGGATCTCTCCTTCTTCTCTCTCATCCTCTGAAGAAGAGGGGTTGTCCTCATTAGGTGCCTGTGTTGGAGGGTTCAGTACTGCAGGTGTTGCTGGTCAGGATAAGGCTGGCGTTGCTGGGAGCTGTGGTTGATGGTGGTAAATGCGCCATTTCCCTAGGGCGAGGTTCAGGGGGACAGCTGTAAGGATGAAAATGGCAAGGAGGAACCAGATATGGCTGGTAATATTGCTGCTGTTGTTCGTCCTCATAATCATCCTCCTTGTCCTGGCATTTCACATGCAACTCGGACGGTGAACAACCTTTACTACGCAACTATTACAACGCACTACACTTACAACAAAATTTTTACAACGCAACATCCACTACAACGCATTCCATTACATAGCATGACACTACAACGCATGTTTAAAAACTACCTTTACAACGCATTCCATTACATCGCATACTACCTTTACAACGCATACCATTACAACGCAATCCAACACTTACCCTACTGTTGCACCCCCTGGAGTTAGAATAGTAATTTTGACCCCTATACTATCCAATACTTACCTTAAATGCAATTTAATATTATGCGTTGTAATGGTATGCGTTGTAAAGGTAGTATGCGATGTAATGGAATGCGTTGTAAAGGTAGTTTTTAAACATGCGTTGTAGTGTCATACTATGTAATGGAATGCGTTGTAGTGGATGTTGCGTTGTAAAAAATGCGTTGTAAGTGCATGCGTTGTAAAAGTGTGCGTTGTAACGACATACATCCAACTCGGACGGGCTATGTGCCCCCCTATATATCCCATCGTCATCCTCCTCCTCATCTTCTGACTGTTGGAAGTCCTATAAGTACGAGGGAGGCAACAGGGAGATATTTGCGAAGGAAGAAACATCCGGGTGGAGAAAGGTCTTCATTACCCTGGTAACACTAAACGTCGTCCACGGTGGCGTTGACGGTACCAATAATCCTGAAAAGGGACTATTTGTCATTGACGGTGCTGTCGTCGCTGGTGTTACCGTCAACGGTGTCATCATCGCTGGTTGGCTCGTCAACGACAGGGTAGCTGACAGGATGCTCGTCGACGGGGCGGTCTTCGGCGGGGCGCTCATCGGTGGGGCGCTCGTTGACGTTGCCTTATTCATCGACGAAGTCTTCGTCAATGATACTCTCGTCAACAGTATGGGTCCAGAAATGAACATCGTCGTCATCGTTCCTACCGTCGTCAGAGCTGACGACGTGACTGTGGTACTTGTCGTCATCGACGGTCTAGGAGTTGTCATTGTCGGTGAGGTTTTTTTTGTCTTTTTTTCTTGTAGAATCTGTAGATGAGGCTCTAGGTCGCTCCTTCTCTTTTCCCACAGGCGAGGTGGGGACGGATGTTGTAGGCTCTGAGGAGACTTCATGTTTTTTCTCCTTTCTATGGCATTTGCTCTCCTGGGAGGGTTTGGGGTGTTTCCTACCCTCACCAGGGGTATCATCCTGCTACTTGTATCTTTTCTGCAGTCTGGATGAGCAATCACTTTCTTCTTCAGAAGACGTCTGTTGCTTGGTGGACTGGAGCCACAAAAGCAGCCTCCCCCCCTCTGTCCCTCAGAGTTTTTGAAGAAAAGGTCCGACAGATTTTGCATTATCTTACCTGATTAGAGGGATGGAGGCAGTAAATACAGTTGTTATGTGGATCATCCACATGGTCTCTCTTTCTGCCCCAGGTCTTACGTGGGCGTAAGTGGACTTTCTTATCTGACATGTTGTAAAGATGAACCTTCAGGAAAATTCCAGAAGAAACTAAGTAGATGCAGGGAGACCCCCTTCACACACGACGTGTGGGGAAACTGCCTTTGCTGGGAACGTTCTAGAGGGTGCTAGCAGCTGATTGGCTGCATTCAACATTTAGTCCTTTTTTATAAAGGAGATAGATAGGCTATGTAAAACATGGCTCAGGGCCATTATAGCCTATGGCATTATTTAAATACTGCTTGATTATGTTACTGTGGGACTCCCATCTCGACGACGGGGATGATTCAGGCATGTGAATCTATGAAAGATACCCCAATACTGGATAACAATAAATAATGATATTCATTTTACAGAGATGATCGCTACCTAAAAGGTATACTGAACTTGTATCCCACATTATAAATTTGTGATCAGTCTCCAGTCAGAAATTTTTACAGGAACATTTGCTGAGATCTGATTTGTGATTTGTTTGTTACTGATTCCAACAACTTGGACTTGTCCCAAGAAGGGTAGGTTTGGAACCTCCATAGGATGAACCATGGAACAGGTAGCATCTGTATCAGCCAAAAACGATACCGGGTGGACATACAACTCACCATCTACATATGGGCCACTCTGGTCTACCTCTAGGACTACACCAAGCATGCAATCCTGCTCTCCCACCCGCCAACCCCCAGGCATCTTCATTGAAAAGTTATTGCAGTGCCTGAAAACTGAGGAAAATTATTATTAATCATTAAATGACTTGGCAGAAGAATAGCATGTTATTCCTCATATGTTGCTGCATTTCTGGCACACCATGCATATTCATATTGAATTGCCTGATTGTGCATGTTCTGCTCAGTCTCCAGGTGGGCTGGGGTCAACTATTTCAGTTGGCTGCTATCTGGGGAACAAAATATTTTCAATTCAATCTGTATTCTGTCTACATTCCTACTTCCAGTGTCCCATGCACTCCAAGTAATGGTAAGGGGTACACTTTGTCAACATGTTAATACACATTCATCTCACTTGTGCTATTCACAAAACCTTTACCTCTAACTTGAGGAAAAACATTTGACTCACAATTTCCTGCACACTTACTCCCTACATGTTCATATCTGCACCATCAACAGAACCAGAATCTAACCTAAATACATCACCTGACTCTTACCACCTTCCTGAAAATGCTTAGAGTGCGGTATCATTCGTTTCTCTTTTAACTTCCTTTGCATCAAATCAATCACTGCAACCCTTTGCATACTTAAGTATTTCTTAGTCTGCCAACACATCACACTCTGCTGCATAATGATAACAAAGTTCTGTGAGCAAACCCATCACGAACACTGACATGAATCCGCTAATACAGTTGTTTGTCGGATATGTTACTCCACTATACTTTTTATAGATTTGCATAAGTCTCTCATAGTATCCATGTACTGTTTCTTTTATCTCCTGAGTCGTCCTCACAATCTTCAACCAATTCTCATCTTTTTCTGCGACTTTTTTGTTTCAAATGCACAGTCACTTCTTGCACTTTTTCATACCAATAGCAGATGGACTATTATGAAGAAACACTCTTCAAGGTTCTTCTTTTGGCCATGTTGCAGCCACTTTACATTCAGGCCATAATATCTTTAGGGACAATAAACTCAAACAAAGCATTTAAATCTAACCAATCCATCTTCGAAATTGTCACTAGTCTCTCCACCTTTGTAGACTATTTATTTGGATCTTCCCTAAGCTTTGGAAAGCTTGTTGCAAATGTACGCCAATCGGGAACATGCACATAATCACCTACATACAGTTCTTTCAAAGGAAATACAGACACAATCATTTCAGGCTCACTTGCACATGCATTCACTTCTTTTTTCTGCTTCAATCTTATTCTTCTTTGTTTGCCACTCCCTTTCTTACTACAGTTTTCTCTAAAAATGTTCAGATTTGACCAAATTGTAATGCTAGTTATTAATTTTCTACTATGCTCATGTATAACCATCAAATCATTCACATCTTCGTCACCCAGATACATTCTATAGTTTCTGCGCCAAGCTTTTAGATTATATGAATTAATGTCATACTCTTCTCCTAATTTCTCAAATCTTTCATAAACATCATGTGCATACTAGCTGTTCCCTTGATCAGAAAGCTAAATTCTTCCATGTTATATGCAGTCAATTTTTCTATGCTAATTGTGCCCTGCAGAATGTCCCCAAATTCAGTTTTTAATTTGAGAACATCAATCTCTCCCGTTGATGATTAACTCGGTTCTACTGTAGTCATAGTAGTGAATGTATCATGAATAGCAATTTAGGGGTCTCCAACCTTTTCTGTAACAAGAGGTACTTATATTCAACGAAAATCATCCAGAGCTACTATTATTAGTGTTGTGGCCATCACACACAAAATTATCAGCAGTGATTACCTCGGTGCATCAGGCAGGGTTGCCAACACTTATGTAAAAAAAAAAAAAAGCTTTCTCAATTAGGATTGGCTATGGATAACACATAACAGCCTTAGCTGCAATGTCCCTGGAACCAAGGTCATAATAAGTCTCCTCAATGCCACATTATCATCAAAATAACAGCTTTAAATACAACATAATATGTGTACTGATAAATTCAAAGATCACTTGAAGAGTATTTTGGCACTGAAATAACATACATTTAATTGTAAATTTAACCATCTTTCTCCAAACATCAGATGATGAGTTCTAAAAATACATACATTCATGTCTTCAATAGACACAAAAACATCTCATTTACTGGGCTGGCTTGCATACAGTAGAGCTACTCACAGGTAACTGGAGAGCTACAAGTAGCTCACAAGCTACTTGTTGGAGAAGCCGGAGTTAAATCAGCAAGTAAACTGATATGAGTAGTAATAATGCTACTAGAATGTGCTTCATTTTCAAACAGCGCAGTAGGCACTGGGAGTGTAAGTGTACTCGTATACAATTCTACTGCTCACATATACTGAGGAGTTCTAGGTGTTTGTGAAACATATGGATGAGTTCTTGAGTCGAACACATCATCTAAAAAATGATCCTCCTTAACTGAGTTTTTTTTAATGTATTTTTTCTCTTTCAATCCACTCTTTTTATCATCATTTTCTTTTATCTGCGTTGTTGACAATTGCAGGAAACACACCAACTCCAAGCATCCTATCATGTCTCCACAGTCTTATCTGAGCTCCTCATCTAGAATCTAGCCAATGGCTCGCAGCATTTTAACATGACTCTTCATTTTCTTTTGTTCCTTCTTGTTCATAATACAATTTCATTATTTCAATGCTTTGAACTTTACAGGTCTATGTTATGATTTCTCTCATACGTCGAACTCCTTAAATACTCAAGATTTCTCTAAAGGAAATTGCATGTTCTTCATCAGAAGTGTTCTTGTTCCATTTGTTTAACTATTTGCAAGTATGAAGAACCACATTCAACATAATTTCATATGCAGGAGAATCTTCTGAAGGAACGTTCTCTACTACCATCACACAAACTTTAAACTTTTTCAACACAGCATTAATTTTTACTCGACCCGATACTACACAAACCACGTGATGTAGATAAAGACAATCACGGAATTGCAGTGTGACTTCAGCAAGAACCCACCAATTATAGTGCCACACTACTATGTAATGTCACTATGGATCACAAATCACAGCGCAACCAACAGCAACAACTAGTCAATCACAGCATGGCTTACTGTGATTATCAATCAATTACCGCGAGATCATGCAATTTTAGAAAAACTGTAGAACTACACAAAAGTAATCAATAAACAATTTTTTATCTGTTCAACCTAACAAGGAAAGGAGGAATGGAAGAAAAAGTAAATCAACTTCACTCAGAAAGAGAATAGTAGCTTTGATCAGTAATAATCCCTCTAAGAAAAGTTCTGACCAGCTGCAACTTAACCTTTGATTAGTGCGTTTATTCGTGTGGACCGAACAATAAACAAACACCAATCTAGGTTAAAAGAAACCTTTAGTAATTAAGAAAAGTCCCTATCTTGTTGTGTATGTGGTGACTCGCAATACACAACCCATCTTGCAGACAAGTTCAACAAAATAAATATATCTTGAGATCTTGGATTCTGACTAATCCATTTGCCAAACCAACATAAAGAACAAGTTGCTTACCGCTGGTAATGTCTTATCTGGTAGTTACTCTATCTAGCTGCAGATCCCTTACCATAGAATTATCCCCAGGTGCCAGACTGGATCTGGATACTTTTGTGAGCAGTACCCCTGCACCTGCATGCCGGTAGGAGGCATAGTTCAGCTCTGTGTGGCTTCGTTCGCAATGGAAATGATGTTTACATTGTCTATATAGGCGTAACCCAAGCGCACTGAAGTCAGTTACTTCTTGCAAATTTCCACACCAAAAGCGCGGAGCCATGAAGGTTCACGGACCACTGGTGTGGAAAACTACGAACTTGAAAGAGGAAAGCCCTGGCTCTAGAAATCCGTTCGCAGAGCAGGGAGGATGGGTGGGTCAGTAAAGAACCGGCAGCTAGATAGAGTCTCTACCAGAGGAGGTGTTACCGAAGGTAAGTAACTTGTTTATCTGCTAGAGATTTCTACCTGCAGATCCCTTGCCTTAGAACAGATACACAAGCAATACCTCCCCTGAGGTGGGTCTGCAGACCAATTTCACACAAGGATGTCCTGTAAGACTGAAAGGACAAAGTGCCCATCCCTACAGACCTGACAGTCCAGATAGTAGTGTTTGGTAAACGTGTGCAGGGAAGCCCACGTTGCTACCTGGCAGATGTCCAGGACCAGAACACCGTAAATTAACGCAGTAGTGGCAGCTTTAGCTCTGGTGGAATGAGCACACAAACCCTAAGGGAGTTGCATCTTAGCCAATGCGTAGCAGATATTTATACAGAGTAAGATCCATCACGAGATGATCCGCTTCTGTGCTGCCCATCCTTTCTTCGGTCCGACATACCCACGAAGAGCTGGCCGTCCACCTGAAACTGTCTTGTGTGGTGAAGGGTCCAGGCGATGAAGTCGCTCCTCTTCCTTGGAGGGATGAGGTGGAGCATAAAAAGTAGGCAGAGTGATGTTTTGGCCAACGTGAAATGAAGTGACCACTTTTAGATGAAAGGAAGCTCTCGTACAAAGCACCAGTTTGTCTAGGTAGATGTTAAGATAAAGCGGCTTGGATGAGAATGTCTGAAGCTTACTGACCCTGTGAGAAGATGTTATAGCCACGAGAAAGGCCTTCTTGATGGTAAGGAGTGGACAATTGTACAGAGGCTCAAAGGGAGCGCACATATGGAAAGTGAGGACAAGATTGCGGTCCCACTGTAGCATAACGAAAGGAGTGGGAGGAAACATGTTGCAAACCTTTCAAAATCCTATGTACAATAGGAGATTGGAAAAGGGAAGGTTGGTCAGACAACCAAAGAAAAGCAGAGATTGCAGAAAGATATCCCTTAACAGAGTGCATTGCAGAGCCCTGCTGGGCAAGGGAAAGAATGAAAGGAGAACCTAAGAAAGGGGGGCAGAAAGGGGATCAATGTGTCTTTCAGTACACAATGTCACAAAATTTGCCCAATGGCAGGCATAAACCGCCTGGGTAGCTGGGTAGAGGGACGACTGGCTGCCAAGATAACGTTAGAAACGGAAGGTCGAAAGCTGTCTACTGTTGCCGCTCAATCTCCACGCAAAAAGGCGGAGCGTTGACAGGTTCAGGTGGAGGACCCTCCCCTGCTGCTGAGACAGAAGATCCTCCCGAAGGGGAGCCTGATCAGAAGACTGATGGTCATGCTCAACAGCTCAGGATACCAGGCTCTCCGTGCCCAATCCAGCGCCACAAGAATGACTTGGGCCCAGTCATTACTGATCTTCTTGAGAACTCTGGGCAGGAGTGGTATTGGCAGTAAGGCATACAGGAGGCCTGAGCTCCACTCGAGACGAAAAGCGTCTCTGAGTGAGAGCTGCTTTGGAAACTCCAGCATGCAGAACTGCTGATATTGCGCATTCTCATTGGTGGCGAACAGATCTAACCCAAGGCTCTCCCCACTGCTGAAACAGACCTTGCCCCATCTCTGGATGGAGAAGCCATTTGTAATCCATGAGGCATCTTCGGCGGAGTTTGTCTGCTCTGACATTTAGAGAAGATGTTTAACCTCAGGGATATGCCCTGCTGCTCCAGCCATGTTCAGAGACGCAGTGCCTCTTGACAAAGAAACCGTGAGCCTACCATGGCTGTGTTGTTATCCGTGAACATTTGCACTAGCCTTCCCTAGATGGAGGGTAGAAAGCCATTCAATGCCAATCGGATCGCTCTGAGCTCCAACAGGTTGATGTGAAGGCCAGATTCCACCGGAGACCAGAGTCCTCTTATCTCCACCTCTCCTAGATGGCCACCCCATCCCAGGAGTGCCTCATCTGCCACTACTGTCAGAGCTTGTTGGGGAAGACAGAGGGGTCTGTCGTTGTCCGTTCAAGGTTCGTAAGCCACCACTGCAGGTCGTTCACAGTTCCCTTCGTGATCTGGACCATGTCCAGGCGATTCCCCTGATGCTGCGTCCACTGGAACTTCAGATCCTACTGCAGAGCCTGCATATGCCAACAGGCATGTGTCACAAACAGGATGCAGGAGGCCATGAGGTCCAGCAGCCTCAGAGTCTGTCTCACCAAAATCCAGGATAGAAGATGAAACATTGGTATTATAGCCGGAATATCCTGGACTCGCCCTTCGGGAGGATAGGCTCGAAAATGCATGGTATTCAGAACAGCTCCAATGAAAGGAAGCGTTTGAGAGGGAGTCCGATGTGGCTTCAGCACATTGATAGTCGACCATAAGCGAATGCAGGAGGTCCACTGTAGTCTGGAGGTGGGAGACGACAGCCTGTGGCAAGCCCACCTTCAACAGCAAGTGGTCAAGGTAGGGGAAGACTGGCACCCTTGATCTCCGCAGTTGAGCTGCAACCACTGCCATCACCTTTGTGAACACCCGAAAGGTGTTGGCAAGGCCAAAGGGGAGCACAGCAAAGTGAAAGTGCTTGTGGCTCACCGTGAACCGCAGGTAACACCTGTGGGCGGGAAGGACGGAAATGTGGAAATATGTGTCCTGCAAGCCCATCGCTACCATCCAGTCTCCTGGATCCAGAGCTGACAGACCCTGAGCAATTGAATTGTTCCTTATTGAGGGAGAAATTGAGAGAGTGCACGTTGAAAGGCCTCCACCCTTCTGCAGCACCCGAAACTAGCAGGAATATCAATTACAACCTACATGTGGCGCCAGCACTCTCTCTATGGCTCCGTTGGCCAAAAGAGATGTCACTTCCTGGCGAAGAAGAGAAAGGGGGTCCTCCGTACGCCTGTTTTAAGTAGGTGGAATGGAGAAAGAGTTAAGTCTTGAATGGGAGGAAGTAGCTCCTACGGACAATAAACCCACCTGTCCGATGTTATGGACTGCAAGCGGGGCAGGTGATGGCGAATTATGCCACCCGCTGGATGCCCATGATGGTACACGAGCAGCCAAGGAGAGTTTGGAGGATGCGGATGCTGGGTGGTGGTGGACTGACCCGACAGCTGCACGCCCCTTCCATAGCTATGAAAGGCAGATTGAGGGTGACGAGGAGCCAGAGAAAGGCTCAAGGACCTGGCCATAACCCTGCTATCCTTAAAGCATTTCAGTGCTGAATCAGCCTTGTCTCCGAAGAGATGGGAGCCATCAAAGGGCATGTCCACGAGGGAAGAGTGGACCTTTCCAGGAAAGCAAGTTGTCCTCAACCAGGCATGGTGCTGCAGGGCTACTGTTGACTAAACCACTTTGCCTAGTGAGTCAGTGGTCTCTAGTCCACAGCGAATGGTGAACTTAGCTGCATCCCTTCCTTCAGCAACAGCCTGTGAGAACATGGCCCAGTGCTCTTACGGGACCGTTGACAGCACCTGCTGAACTGTATCCCACAACGTGTAGGAATAACGGCCCAAAGAGGAATGCAGTGTTCACAGAACATAGTGCCATGTTGTCGGAAGAAAACATCTTTTGCTCCAAAGCATCCAGCCTCTTGGATTTCCTGTACGGGCTGCTGTAGGGAATGTGCCAGGATTTACATGGGATGTTGAGGCTTGGGCTAGTAATCTCTTTGGGGAAGGGTGTTGGGTGAGGAACTTTGGGTCCCCTGAAGTGGGAAGATGGCAGTGGGCAATCATCCTATTCAAAGGAGCCTCTGTGTTGGGCTTGGACCATGTCCCAAGTAGGACATCCGTGATGGCTTCGCTGAACGAGAGTAGTAGTTCTGAGGTAGACACTACTGGCTGCAGCACCTCTGTCAAGACATTTGTCTTGACTGCCACTGAGGGTAGACTGAGCTCAAGGACCTCAGCCTCTCTCCGCACCACCATAGTGAAGGATGCTCCCTCCTCCATAGCCACGGTAGGGGGAGAAAGCATGCCAGTATCTGGAGAAGTGTCCAGTCCACTGGTTTAAACTAGATCCTCACACTAATCCATATTTCCTTCTTATATGAATGGTATTCCTCAGAGTCCAGCGGCCCATCCCATTACTCCCAAAGTCCTCTGCCGTAAGAATAGGGCTCCGGCCTGTTTCCAGCCAGAGCCGGTGTCGGACGACGCCCCTCCAGCTCCATGCCAGAGTCGGGGATAAAGATGGGGATGATGCTGCCGGTGGGTGTTAGTGCCGTCGGGACCATCAGCCTCTGGATAAGCGCCAGGGAAGGTTGGGATGGTACGACCAGTGACAGTCCTGATTCATCTGTGGATCCTGTGGGCCCGACTGGCGCCGTGGCCGGAGTCGCCAACATGAACTAAAAAATGGGCCCCTTCTGAACCCGTGGGGCACAAGGGCATGCTGGCAGGAAGGGGCTGCCCAAATGTGAGGTGCATAGCCTTATAGAATTCTCCGAGTTGGGCGGGGGCCGCTCCGACTCCCGAAACTCAGGTAGGCGCACAACTGGCCCAGGCACAAGTTCAATTGTGGAGCCAGGCCTCGATTGGCAGCGATCCCTCATCTTGTTGGCCGACGGATAAGGCGAGGTCGAAGCACACTTCAACTTCTTCTTTTTCTTGTGGGACTTCAGCTTACCCAAATGGCTTGACGACTTGGAGTGCAACAACAACCTCAGCCTCTGCGATCGCTCTTGGGACCCTCCCCTCGATTGCGACCTCGATCGTCATGATGTCGCATGTCGAGCAGCCAGAAACTTGAAGGATCACTCCGTCAAGGCCTTAGGGTGCATGACATGGCAGTCGGGCAGGCCTTTGAGTCGTGATCCCACTTGAGGTACCAGAGAAAAACAAGATGCGGGTCGATCACCGACATATGTCGGTGACAGGTGCCGCAAGGCTTGAAGCTGACCTTCGTAGATGACATTTCTGTCACACCAGGCAGTAAGACTTCAAAAAGAGTTCGACAAAACGTTGAAAAAAACCTAGTCAAAAAATAACTGAGGGGTAGCTTTCCCCAGGTCAGCCTGGTTGGCATGGAAAGAAAACAAGTGACGTCAGCGTGCCTAGGCGGCGCCAATACAGGTACTGCAAACAACATTTCCAGTGTGGACGACGCCAACGACGCCACCTACCGGTGCGCAGGGGTACTGATCATGAAAATTTTCAGGATACAGTCTGACACCTAGGGTTAATTCTAAAGTAAGGATTCTGCAGCTAGAAGTTTCTATCGGATCTCTACATTAAGAAACCATAATAATTTTAAAATGTTCAATGTAGCTCATAACAAAACTAAACAATCACAATAACGAGTTTCAATAATCCAACTCAAAGAGAAGATAAAATAATCAAAATCCCAGTAAATAAACTCCCTAATGAACCGTAAATCAAAATCGCATAACAAAGGAACTCACGTGCATTATAATTTATGATACCACAAGAAAGTACACAAGCATCAAAATTTCAATCCATGAGTACACAAATACCTCAATGCACTCTGTTCAACACCAGAATCCTTCACCATTCATTCACCCTTTTGATACTCACTTTCCTCTCTTTAGGAGCAGCTCAGGAACACTGGAACAGTGTAAATAACCCCATTTTGGACAGACCATAGGAACTAAGAGTGAAATTCAGAAAATGGAAACATTTAATCACTAGATTTGATCTAATCTGCTATCCGATCTTCCCCCATTCTCCACCAAAACTGCTGACACTATCTTATCAAATAACCGAAGATAAAGCACGTACGCAGGATGGGAGACGGTGTTAGTCTCAAGAACATTGGAGGCAATGTATACCAATAAGATAACAGTTCAACAGTACACAATTCAGCATAGTAATTAAATAGGCTTGAAATCAAACAAAAGACTTAGGCCTTTCAAAGGTTTTGAAACCATTAAGGTTTACAAAATTAATAAAGGGCAGCACAGAAGACAAAAATAATACATACTCAAAATGCATGGTGAATTACTATAGGGAATTAACATAAGGCTCAATCAGTGAATGACATGAAGTCAGATTTCAGAGCAAATATTATTCTAAGTCATAATCAAGAGACAGACTAACATAGTCAGGGCAAACTAGACCGACTATAGAATTGACTGACTGACTGACTCACCTCCAAATTCAGGGTCTTTTATAGTAAAATACACAGTGAAAAGCGCATTGTTAATATTGCTCAAATATGAATTTACCTTTAAAAAACAAAAGACAAGAGGGGTTTGGCAAAACAGGACAAGTTGGTTTAATTAAACGCTGCGGCCGGGAGTACAGCTTAAAGAAAAGGGGTTGAGGACTGTCTCAAAGTACAATCAATCCGACCGCTTTTTATAACTTTTGGGAGCAATAAAAGTACATCCGGCGATCCTTGTTTGGTAAAAGAATGCGGGCCTTGTCTGTGGAGTCATAAATAAAACGTTCCTAATAATAAATGCAGGTGGGCCTCCACCTTGCATAGACACAATGTGGGCCAATGGGTAGTGTGTCCAGATGCCCGGCGTGAGGGGTGCGTAATCACTTCATGCACTGTGTGTGTTGTGTTCTTATTGTGGGTTGCTGTTTGTTCCGCGTTGGTGCTGCTGCTTTGGATCTTTGTGCTCTTGGACCTGTAAGCAAACGCTACCTCTCACGGCCCCCGCTGCGCGGGAGCCGTTCGCCTGGTGAGGAGTGAGGGAGTACTTCAATCTGCTCCTGGTCACTGACTCCCTGAACTGCAGCGGGACTGCGAGGACCAGCAAGCACAGCGGCGCTGACTCGCCGCAGCTGGTCCTCTTCCCGCCCCGCCTCCTGCCTGGATATAGTGCAGCCTGAAACAACTCTGATCGGTTGCTGTTTGTTCCGCGTTGGTGCTGCTGCTTTGGATCTTTGTGCTCTTGGACCTGTAAGCAAACGCTACCTTCTTTAAAAGGAAACGCTACCTCTCACGGTCCCCGCTGCACGGGAGCCGTTCGCCTGGTGAGGAGTGAGGGAGGACTTCAATCTGCTCCTGGTCACTGACTCCCTGAACTGCAGCGGGACTGCGAGGACCAGCAAGCACAGCGGCGCTGTCTCGCCGCAGCTGGTCCTCTTCCCGCCCCCGCCCCCTGCCTGGATATAGTGCAGCCTGAAACAACTCTGATCGGTTGCTGTTTGTTCCGCGTTGGTGCTGCTGCTTTGGATCTTTGTGCTCTTGGACCTGTAAGCAAACGCTACCTTCTTTAAAAGGAAACGCTACCTCTCACGGTCCCCGCTGCACGGGAGCCGTTCGCCTGGTGAGGAGTGAGGGAGGACTTCAATCTGCTCCTGGTCACTGACTCCCTGAACTGCAGCAGGACTGCGAGGACCAGCAAGCACAGCGGCGCTGACTCGCCGCAGCTGGTCCTCTTCCCGCCCCCGCCTCCTGTTATTTAAACAACAATCTGAACGCGTACGCGGGACGCGCGTGGGTCGCAGCGCGGATCGAAGCCCGGGCAAAGGGCGGGCCCTCTAAGACCCTCATAGGCCGGAGTAGGCTGGGCTGGGGCCTTCCCTTTTACATTTCGAGACTGTAATTCATCTTTTATCTATTGTCTTTGGTTTGTGTGGGTAAAATGTTGTTTTGTGTTTAGTTGTGTTTCATTGTGAGTAGTTTTCGCACAAGTTAGGGAAATTAATAGGAATAATAGCTGCTTTTATACTTCTTTGATAGTGGAAATGACCGCCAAAAAATTAAGGTCTGGGAGGTTGTTGGTGGGCAGAACCTGCTCCAAGACTAAATCTAACCCCCTACGTAATAAGGATGCTCACGTTGCGCTGTTAAAAGGTAAATGTCAGTTATTTAAATTATGGGAAAGGGGTAAGGAAAAAGTTCCTATAGTGGGGTTTAAGTCAGAAGATAATATTGAAAGAGGAGAAGATGAAGGCCAAATTTCTGTGAGGGGGTATAGCAATCTTGTTGTTTCAAGTGATCAGGCAAATAAGATAGGGGGTGTTCAAATTTCTGTGAGGGGGTATAGCAATCTTGTTGTTTCAAGTGATCAGGCAAATAAGATAGGGGGTGTTTACCTTCCCACTGATGGGGTGGGCGGACCCTTAGCCCCTTTAAAAACACAGGTGCCTTCACCGCAAACCCCCAGGGATAAAATTATAAATGGTACTTTGCCCCTACAAGGCCCACTGGATCCCACGCTTAAATCAGTGGAGGTTTTAGTGCATAGTCACTTACCTCCCCCCGATGAATTATTATCTAAAGAATCTCTCGCTCCGTCTCTGTCTGTGGAAGAGCAAAGTAATGATTTTACGCTCCCAGACCTAGATATGGAGCTTTGTAAGAGATATATTGTAGATGACTCTAGCAAGTCCATAGCTCCAACAAATACCCCAGCAGTAATAGCCCCTACAGGGCTTCAATTATACAGTAGTACCCCCTCTAATAAATCTCAATTCTTTATATCTCAGTCAAATATTTCTACGAGCCCTGAACTTGATATCACGGATATCCATCTCAATCAGTCTATTAGGCATGATAAACCCGTCTCTGACTCTTTGTCATCCTTAGAACATTTGCTTTCTTCTATTTTATCGTTACTTGAAAAATTTGTTGGTGGTTCCAATTGTGTGTTGGACACTGTAACTCAAATTCTGAAGGTACTACTAAATAATAAACAGGGGAAGGATTCTAGTTTTAAACACAAGTCTATTCAACCAGGGCTCAAAGGGATGGAAGATAAATTGGTAGAGAATGAGCCTGAGAACGCCCCTCAAGTTTCGGTTTGAATTGAACATGATGAGAATTACCAACTTACAGATAGAAAGAAAACAGTAGTAACGTTGAGGAACATCCTCGTAACTCCATTAAAAGTTCCTGTAACTAGCTGTGGTATTGAGCCTGATCAAGATTTGGAAATTATGACTGAAGTTGAAAAAAGGTCAGACAAGGAGTTATTCCCTATCTTTAAATCCCAAATAAATGATGGAAAAGAGGGTGTTCTGGATCAACCATATGAGGGGAAAAAGGAAAAAACAGGGAACCCTAAAAAGAATAAAGGAAAAAAGAGGAAACCAACTCGAAGATTTGCAAAAAAAAGGCAGAGGAAAATTAATTTTGAAGAACATTCAGATATTTCCATTGGAAAAGATCTCTTTCACGGTTCCATGATTAATACCTCCCAAGATGGGATTCGGCAAGTTAAATCAGATCAAGAGATCCTGTATCCAGCCGACCAGGGTGTTGATTTGCAGGACCTACCATCGTCCCATAATGACCCACTGCTTAACCTTATACCCCCCATATCAGTTGCCTATAGTACTGTAACGGGGGGGCCTTCCAACTCTAATCCTTCTGTGGAGTTGACGAAACCTACTAGTTTCATATTAACAGCTCTTAATCCCCTAGCTAAGCCATTCCCTGATATGATTGGAAGAGAAATGGTTCCTGAAAGGTTACATGACGTCCCTGAAAGGGATAGTATAGATACTCTCCTTTTAGACTTTTTTCCTCTGTTTGATACGGATTGTATACTAAATAGATCTTCGCTCCTTAAATGTTTTTGGGAGATCGAAGGCCTAAAACTTATACAAACTAACGATATAGATGTAGTAACGATCGTGAAAACAGAGGTTGGGATTTTAACGAGGGTAAGGTTTTATTCCAGACTTATTGTAAATCATATCCTTCAACGGTCAGAAGGCTTTCAAAGTAGAGGGATGGATGTTATGCCTTTCCTAGAGAAATCCCAATCCGGAAGATTTGTAAATAAGCTCCAGTTAAACCAGGCTATCTCTGATAGCATAGATCGCCCTGCTGAAATTGAAGACCTAAAAATCTGTATTTCTAAAAATGCACGTCATGTGACATATAAAAGTTCCCGTTCCTTCCCTACCCAAAGAAACGCTGCTGAAGAGAATCCTCAATGGTATTGGTTGCCCGGCGTTTTGTCGAGCAAACCTAATAATAATCCTAAACTATATTCTCGTCTTTAGCAACGATTTGAAAATAATATCGTGGAATGTCGCTGGATTAAACAATAGCCCTGAAAAATTACAATCCCTACACACACTAGAGGCTAATGTGATTTGTCTCCAAGAGACTTGGTGTGTAGAGAATTTACTCGTAGGAAAGAATTATTTTTCGTTGGAGGGTGAAGCATTCCCCTCTGGGAGAGGACATGCAAGGGGCGGAGTGGCTTGTTTACTGTCTACCCAGATAAAATTATCCCCCCAGATGCTTGTTACAATGTAGTTTTAAAGAAGGTTTTCTCCTTGATAAAGAAATTATCTGATAAAAAACCTCTTCCCCATATAATTTTGCTAGGGGATTTTAATTGTAAAATCTCTAACTTCAGTCTAGAGCTATTTAGAAATAAGCACAAAGAGGAAGCCTTGCAGATTCCTCAAGCCCTTTTTCCAGGAAACATCAAAACAAACAAGAGAGGGAAATTGCTCCTTTGACCGCCAAATGGGGGAGCATGGCCACAGAGCCTGCCCAACACCTAACCATGCAATATCTGCATGTCATGGGAAGGGGCGGGCACTTGGTCCGCTGGTTCGCCGCCTCGTTGCGAGAGCACACGGCGGTTGATCTAGGCCCACTCCGCGGCAAGTGGGAGCTGGACCTGGGGAGGCCGCTGACGGACAGGGAGTGGGAGAGGGTGCTCAAGAGCCCAGTGCGTATCCCCCGCAATCTGCGGTTTCGTCAAATCCAGCTGTTCATAGTCCACAGGGCCTACCTCACACCTGAGCTGATTAATAGGTACTTCCACCGCGCTGATGCGTTCTGCCCTCGGTGCCGCGAGCTAGGGGCGGGGCTGCTACACATGCTGTGGGGCTGCCCTGTGCTGCACGCCTATTGGAGGGCGGTTAGTGGGCAGCTGCAGGGGAGTGTGGGGCGCAGCGTTCCCTTTGACTGGCCCGAACACATCTTGCACCAATTTACCAGATCGCCCAAAGACAAGGTAGTGTCCAGATTCCTGGACCTGGGGCTTGTGGTGGCGAAGCGCCTCATTACCAGGAGATGGAAGGCACCCGACCCGCAGCACGCGAGGGCCTGGAGTTCATCGTTTCAGGCATGGGCCAGAGCGGAGGGGACGGCCATCCGCAGGGAGGATACACTGGGGCTGCGGAGGGAGCCCATGGCGGACCGCTGGGAACAGTTGCTTGCTGAGTTTCGGCGCTCGGTGGGGGAGGGTACCACAGACTGCACAGGTGAGGCCAGGCAGGATGGCAATGGCGCAAGCGGCGGCGCAGTGTAGGCAGCCTCGCTGGCGAGACAGCATAGCCCCCATTATCACTGGCCCATAGATGAGGCGTCTGGGAACACTTGGGGATATCTGCGCCCATTGGGGCTTGGAGGGGTGCTCCTGGAGTTCAAGGGGGGGGTCGGGGTGGGCAGGGGGTAGGAGCACACCATACGCATCACTGTAAACGCTGCCTTTGTTATGGGTTCTCCCTTTTGTATTGCATGTAACCTTTTCGACTTTATTGATGCCTCAGTTGTGTAGGCGAGCTTAGTTTCCTTGTACGGCTCAAAGGCTGGTGGGTGGTGGGGTTGTCCCCTCCCCACGAGATGACATCGGAACTACTAAGGGTGAAGTGACTGGATCTCAGGAGGGCGGCGGTGGGCGCGCTAACAGACACCAGGTTGTCCCCCCCTCTTGACAGTTGGCATGATTTACTAGCCTGTATAAGTTTATGACTAAATGTATGTGAAATGTGATGCCGTACGATATACTCCTGTACTACGATTTAAACTCAATAAAAACAGATTTGCAAAAAAAAGAGAGGGAAATTGCTCCTTGAAGAACTGACAGTAGTTGATGGAATCATAGTAAATGGTAGGCTTCCTTCAGATACTCCGGCGAATTTCAACCACAAATCAAATCATAGTGAATCCATTTTAGATTACGTGATGGTGGAAAGCACCTCTTTTTCCCTTCTGAAGGACCTTACGGCCTCCTATACATTATATAGTGATCATAAAGTTATAACTGTCACTGTAAATTTAAATCCGCCCTTGACGGATCGTTGGTCTTTAAACAGCGAACTTGTCAGTTTTTGAGATAAATCAGGGAGATGCTATTGGAATATTAGGGCAATTAGGGGCTTGGAAAGCATTCTAGAGGTTGCAGTAAAAAACTTGGTGAACTCGAAAGGACTTGAAACAATATGTTTCGCTGATTTCATGAATGCGGTGATCTCCATTGCAAAAATATCGAATCTAAAAGGAAAAACCAAAGTAGTCCCTAGTTCTGTTCGTTTACTTAATACTGAAATAAACAAATTAGTAAGGGAACAGTATTTGAGTTATTCTCCCGAAAGATATCATAGAATAGTTTTACTAAGGAGAAGGAGGTCCAGGGTGAAGGTCAAATTGAACAAAGAGAGGGAAGACAACTTATGGATTAAATTGCGGGAGGCTGCATCCAAAGGTCGAGTAAGATTATTCTGGTCGCTCATCGGGGAGGGATGTGGAGTAAGATCTAGACCACTTCCAGTTCCCATCGAAGAGCAAATTTGGGTTAACTATATTGAGAACCTATATTCAAGTAATGGAACAGTGGTTGGGGCTAGTAGAACAATTGAGGACAGTTCTTTAAATAGCCCCCCTTCTGAAAAGGACATTGAAATTGCTATTAAGGGCTTGCGTTCCTCTGGGGCTATGGGTCCGGATGAGCTTCCCATTTCGGTCCTAAAACAGGATAGTGAACGGTGGAGCAAAATTCTTTTTCCGGTGTTTAACTTTTGTTTTTCAAGTAAAACCGTTCTCCCTTCTTGGAAGGGGAGTATATTAGTACCCCTTTTCAAGAAGGGTGACCGGGATGCTCCACAAAATTATCGACAAATTGCCCTCTTGGACGCTATAGGTAAGGTCTTCGCAAAATGCCTTTTGAAGTTAATTAATGATTGGGTGGTCAAGGGGGAATTATTACCCCTCGAGCAGACTGGGTTCAGGCAAAGGCATGGTACCCTAGATAACTTAACGGCATTACAAGTTATATCAGAAAAATACATCAAAGTCCGAGGAGGGAAAGTCTATGCAGCCTTCATAGACTTCTCCACAGCATTTAACAAAGTAGATCGTCCTTTGCTGTGGAGGAAATTATCGGACCTGGGCATGCCAACCACGATTCTGGAGCTGGTTCGGGCTCTTCACTCTGATACCTGGTGTAGAGTTTTATTGGGAGGGGAAAGAGGTCTCTCTCAAGTTATTTCTTCAGTTAATGGACTAAAACAAGGTTGTTTATTGGCCCCTTTATTATTTTCCCTATATATATCTGACCTCCCCCATGCCCTGTCCTTAAGTGATGGTATTGCCCCTGTATTAGGGGACAAGCCGATTGTCTGTCTGTTATACGCAGACGATATATTAATATTGGACCTAACTCCAAGAGGATTAAACAATCGTCTACAGGCACTACATGATTACGCAGAGACACACTATCTGAGGATAAATGTGTCTAAAAGTAAAGTAATGTGTATGACGGGAACGAAAAAGCTGAAATATGGGAGCTTTACTTGGTCTGTAGGTGGACAGAAGTTGGAAGTTGTAAAATCTTATGTCTTCCTAGGAAAAACAATATCTGGTAATTTAAGTGATAAGGCCCATATAGCAAATAATACCCGGAAGGCATTGGCACAATGTAAAAGTTTAAGTTCTCTTTATAGATCTACTGGCAGAAGACATGTTGCCCTTCTGCTAGAGGTCTTCCGTGCCAAAATCCCAGCTTCCCTACTGTATGGCATTGAATTACTTGAATTGGGCAAATGAGGTTTTTTGAACGTTACGGAGGGCAAGATCTTGCGGTATTTAACTACTGTTAATACCGCTTGTACCGTGGCCGCTCTTAGGTTGGAATTTGGCCTGCGTAGCAGTTGGGTCCAGGGCCTCGCTGGGCTAGTGCGATGGGTCTTTAATATTGTAAAGGGAGAACCCGGTACTCTAAGATATCTTATTCAAAAAGAACTACTGGGCTCCCTAAAAGAGCACTCCCTAATTGTAAATAATTTCAGAATTGCAGTTGATCTTTTACAATTGGATGAATCAGCACTTTTTACACTATCTGCATATCAGCTGAAGTTCACCTTGAAACTAGCTACATGGAAATTAAGTTTTGGGATGGATAGGGAAGCCCTCATCTTAAAGAAAGGTGTTTCCCCGGCCATTGATTCCTGCCTAATAAGGAAAATACAACCCTATGTTACCTGGAACCTTCCTCATGGTGTACGCCGCTTTTTGTTTCTATTGAGGCAGGATCGTCTTCCTTTGAATAATTTATTGTCTAGATGGTATGGTTCCTCAGCAATGTGTAATCTTTGTAATAATGCTTCTCAGGATATCACTCATGTACTCTTTGTCTGCCCAGCTCTGCTTTTACATCGGCGTAAGTGGTTGAGACCAATTTGTTTAAAATTAAATATTTTGTCTGCCACCACATTCTTAGACGCCATTTATAATCCACCCAATGAAATGTTTTGTTATAAAATCTTCAACTTTTTAAAAAGCTTTCTAGATATATACTAGAGGTTCTCAAAATGTTCTTTTTCTGTTGTTTTTATTTTGATTTTAAATGCATGAAAATGTATTTTCCATGTGTTATCCTTTTATGTGGATCTCATTTGAGTTCCAAAATCATAAATAAAATTAAGACTCTTGTGTTCTTATTGGCTGTGTGTTCCTAACTCCATGTGGCATCTGACTTTATGGTGCTTTGAGGGTGCGTGCACCCCTCTGGCAATGTGTGCTTTATTGGGGCCAATTTCCCTGGACCATTGTGGTGTCACTGCACTCATATGGGGGATGGACCTAAGTTTCCTGTTCGAAGGTAAGTCTGCCGGCTACATACCACCTCACCTGTGACCTAGCAATCAGTTACCACAGGCCTGAGTTGCAGAACCTGCCTGATCACGTATTTTCAAGTCTGGGTTGATGAAGAGATCATGACAGGCGAATTTGACAACAGCGATGAGATTTCATTCGTATAAGCAAGTGTACTATCATAAGCATTAGCATTGTTTTTATCAATATCAACATTAGGATAAGATGATCAAACATTATTACGGAATTGAAAAATCAGAACATAAAATGCAATACAGCATCAACTAGCACTATCCCAATTTCATCCCCTGATATGAATATTATCACCACCTTTTTGATCTAAGCCATCGGATGTTCCAGTACAAATCTAGTTCTCTCAAGATGATGACAGACTCATAAATGAATATGCCTACACTGAATGTAGCAAAAGGCTTACTCTAGAGTTCTTCGAGCAAAACATGTCAACCCAAAGCATTATAATGGTGCACATTTTATTATGCACAATTAGAAGTGAAAACACACATCATGGCTGAGTTAGGATTCAATATAGTATTTAGGCTTAGTTAGGGACTAGCTTTGTAAAGCACTGTAAACATATGACTTTTGCAAAGCGCAGTGTTTTCATTTTAGTGCAAGAATGTTCATAGCGTGTGACACACAATTTTAATAGATCAAAATCAGCTTCCTCACATCAGAAAAGATTTGAAGATAATCAATGAAAAAAAGATGAATTTTAAGAGCCTTCTAAAACATTGAATGGTCCACTATATTCCATAGACCAAGCAGAGTGCAATCCAAACAGAGAACGCAACAAAAAGGAAGGAAATTCATTACATGTCATGCTATCATATTCTGAATGCTTTGAAGCTTGCAAACAGCTGGCGACTCTGGAAGAACAATTTAGCACGTACTGGAATAGTTCAATCTAGAAATGTTGGTAGCATTAATAACACAAGCTTTTGTGTGGCACAGAATAAAAAAGGCTTATTTTGGAGATACTCATTTGGAAGTACTAGGATGACACAACTGCTACGTCAGAATGAAGCAGGCAGAAATGTCATCATTGTAATCATGTTTGACATCATTCAATATAGCCATATGGGTAGTCTCATTGACTAAACCTGTTCATAAACTCATCTGGCTACCATCCAGGCTACCATCCATCCTACCAAACAGGTGTTAAGGGTGAATGTAAAGGCACGTTTAACAGTTTTCGAGTCCTGAATGGACATATGTCATCTGTGGAGCCCGTCTTTAGGAAGATTAACAAGGAGTAAACCTTCTCCTCATCCTTAATAATTGGCAGAGCTGTTATAGGAGTGATAAAAAGGTTGAACACTTGAAATTATGCTGCATGAGACAGGATGAAACCGGAACCTGGACAATACAAGCCTGAATGTCCTTGATCTCTTGATTTTCCCACAGAAATATAGGCTAAATTGGCACCTACAACTTGGGACGGCCGATAGTAATTTTGACACAGGACAGATAGGTGAGCTTGGAGAATGCCTGGAAAAGAGCTCTTCAGGAGCTGGAGGCCTCAGAAATAGAGTTTTAAATAAAAGAGGTCTTAATAGCACTAAGAGACAATGTGTAGATACCTGTGTTGTTGACATTACGTGGTGCTTTCAAAGTCTGATATATATGCGTGTACACATACAAGTTTATATTTATGGCATACAAAGGTGGAGGGGTTGCAGTCATGTTTCTCTTCCCCTGACTTCGGACAGATATGTCTAGACTACCTCAAGCCTGTCCTACTCGCAAAAGAATGATGTTTTGTTTTTTATCTGACCATCCTTGGGTTTCTTTCAGCATTATATACTGCATGCTGGCAGGTTCAGGGACCAGGAGCAAAGACTGAGGTGCAACTGAGGGCTTTATTTAGTGTTTAGGGAGCAGGAGCATCACCATAACTCTGAAGTGCTTCCGCCCCATTAAACATGCTGTTCCCCATCTCTATTTAGAGTTGGTGTAAGTTCCATGCTCACAATGCTGGAGCCTCGGCTGGAGTAAACCTCTCACCTGGCATCCGATCTGCCAAGAGGCTGCCAAGTCACAATGATGGTTGTCCCACCATATTGAGGGAGGGGCTACCATCACACATTTTTCCCACCCAAGGCATTGGGATACAAACGGGAAATATGTATAAAGGCCCTCCATGCGGGGAAGCTCCCTGCTTATCAGGACACCATCATTGTGTTTTGAGAGAACAAACTCCCACTTTGCCACTTAGAGAGTTTATTTTCTCAATCCAAAGAAGTGTGCTGAGTGGGTGCTTTATAAATAGTGCTAGCACAGCAAGCCAGCAGTGCCTGAAAGGGATCCCAATGCTGCTGCTACCCTCGAAGCACAGAAATCCCAGCTAGGCACCTGGGTATCTCTGAATAGAGCATGAAGCCATGAGGTTCCAAAAGCTTAAAAAAGCAAACAAAGCCTCCCCCACCTGTAAATGGCTTCTGGGTTACCTTAGTGGTTGAAGTGGGTGGGGTATACTGGTGATGACTTTTCCAATATTATTTCATTTTACATTAACAGTTTTCCTACTTTTTGTTAAACACAACCATTTCAGAACAGATAATGTTAACCTTCAGGTGGCTCTTACTGAAAGGGAAGGGGGAAGGTTCTCTTGTTCTGTGAAACAAAGCTAGAGGCAGTGAGAAGATAGAAATAAGCCTTTGGGACAGGGTGCTTGATTCCTGAAAGAAATGTAAATGTGTGCAACTGGTTAATCAGCGAATCTAATGGCTGATTTTAGGATTCTTGGTGACACAGATTTATTCTTTTTGAGTGGTAATGCAAGGGTGTTTCTGCTTAGTAAGGGAATGTGACCTTCTAATAAAAATGTATAAAGAAAACATTTGCACTAGGTACAGTCTAATTATATATGACTAAAAATATATATTTTAATGTACTTGTTTTATGTTAAACACTTATGGACAGATTCCTAACTTTTCATGCAATGCAGCACAGCAACCAAAGTTACTGCTCTGCATTACATAAAACAGAGACCAGCACAGCACCATATCTACTAAGGTATGGCCCTGTTTTACCCCCTTTCAGCACTAATGCACTTTAGGCTGTCTTATGCCATGGACAAACCCTTGAACCACAGGGCAAAGGCGTATATGTGATGTTAAGCATAGGTTTGTTCTGGAAGGAAACCCTTCCAGTAGAAACATTATGCTTTCCTACTTTTCCCATTTTGTACATTTTCTGAACAGTACTGCACACAGGCAAAGTTGGAAAAATGTGACGCCTTTTTAAAGTTGCTCCACTGTTACGCCTGTTTTGAGGAAGCATAGTGGCTACCACTGTTAGAAGAGAGAGATTTGCTGCAAAAACCATGGTTGGGTGCATGGAAGTAACCATGTACTTACCTGTAGTATACTCCATTGATCCAAAGTAGCACAAAGTAGTGCATAGTGCTAAATGCACGTCACTATTCCCCAGTACACACATGCATGTCTGAGGCGAGCCGACTAACTAACTGATTGTTGGTAACATAAATTACTACATACTTCAAAAACAAATATAACAAAGCACTTTAAAACGTGATCTCGAGCTGCCTTACTGATCCCTGACTGATAAATAAGGTAAACAAAAACAGAAAAAGTCATGTTACAAATTAATACAGATGATTTTATTTATTCATTTTTTTAAACCAATTTTTCTTAGCATTTCCAGACTGTACAGTTTAATATTCCATATTTTACTCAGATAATATGTGGATCGTTAATCACGAGCTTGTTAAGTTGCATACAGTTCTGCTTCTTGTATGTCATTAGCAATACCAAAAATATGGATCTGTACATAGAACAATTGAGCAAAAGCTGAGCTTGTTGACACTGTCCTCGTGCATTGCTTGTTAACATTGCTTTTCTTTGTTTTAACTAGTGAGCTTTTTCACTCTAACTCCCAAATCCACCAGTCCTGGGAAGCACACATCCTTTTGTGCATCTTTCTCGTGTCTAATGCCTTAAATGAGTGTTGAGAGTGGGGCAGAGCAGGCTGCGTTTCTTCTACTTTCAGCAACATTAGTTTATTATGTATTGTGGGTCGGGTGCACTATTCCATCCTTGGTCCTGATCTGAAGGAGCAGGAAATTCTGTCCAAGGGAAGGTCGGGTGGTATCTCCTAAATCCGATCATCGTGTGTGGGATAAATTAAGGTTGTGGTTTTCAGTGCAGTCTGTCGTCAGTTTCGCCTTCATTCCTGAAGGTGTGTACTATTTCATCCTCCATGTTACTGATATCCATGTTAGGTCTCTTCAGTGATGCCAAATAAGATCAATAGTCCTGTGATGTCACTTTCTGTGATGTCACTTCTTGTGATGCTACATGCAAATTAGAGGTGCCTCATATCTTCCCGCTCGCCCGGGGCCCGAGAAGTTATAGGACCGGCCCTGGTGCTGACAGTTGTCCGAAGACCGAAGTCGTCCTGTTATGGAGCAAGTCTCTAGAAGTAATGGCACACATAACAAATATAAGAACTTGGGGGGCTAGTAGTGCAAGTACATGGACACCTTTCAAAGCGTTATACTTCCTCATCTATAAAACGACCATGAAGGTCAAGTATCGTTACATTAAAAGAAAGCAGCGAGCCGTGACAAGACAAACGATAGGAGAACTGGAGTGAGGCTCCCAACCGTGCATAGTTTAAGCTGCGGTAACGGGGACAAAAGATGTCTAGTATATGTATCAGTAGAACAAACCCTGCAGCTCACCAGTATTACGTCCTTCAACTGAAGCAGAATAAATATCAAGTCGTGCTGACACTCATCAAAAAGGCCGTCAGGTAGCGGTGCAAAATCTGAAGGTATGGAACATTATATCTGTCATGCATGTGGCCACAACATGAGTAAAATTATGGTGCCGAGTGGCACAAAATGCCGAGCAGTTAGAGTTCATGAATCTGATGCAGATATAAAAATAGCACATACCTAGCTCGGACGGTACCTATACCAAACCGACACACAATTAATACGTCGTCCAATAACTGTGGAAATATCGTTCTGAAAGTGGGCGAGGTGGAATGGCTGCCTCCTACGGGAGCTCGTCAGCCAGATATCTTATCCGCTTCATACCATCCTTAACAATTGCCTGGGCACTGCTCGGACCCGGTGGGTCAGGCCGTATGGACCGGGTGTGTGAGTAGGGAACATCTCGCCCCTGTAAGACATCGTGGCATAGTCTAACGGAAGTGCCTCGGCATCGGCACGGCCAGTGGGGAAAATGGTGCCCGCTCTAATCTGAGCCGCTGGGCCGCGTACGGATACCTGGAGTAAGTGAAGACTGGCCCGACGCGACTCGCTGCTGCAGCAGGGGACTGCATTAGGCAGAGGAGAGGAGGAACTGAGGCTAGCGGACCCGTTTGCTTGGCGGTTCACACACTGGTACTGTGGCGATCAGGAAGTACGCAGCAATTTGATGTGCCGGCAACCGTGGCGGCGTGGAGCAAGGGACTGGCTGAATAGAGACGAGCGGACCCCAGAGCGTAAGAGTTGATGCATGCGGCATTGGATGCGGGTGGACCCGACTTGTACCCGAGTTGGGGTCGCTGCGCTTGAAGACTGAACGGAGTGGGGATCGGCGGCTTTGCAGCACCGGTATCCGGGGCAGAAAGGTAGGAGTGAGGCGGATTACTACGGTGCACAGAGGCTGCTGGAGTATTCGCCTGGACACTGCTGACGGGCCCATTGGAGAGCAAGGTGACATTGGAGACGGTCTGAAAGCACAGTAAATTGGGTGTGGGACGGGGGCTGGGCCAGGTGCTGGTTGGGCGGCGCGGCCTTGTCAGGTAATCCCTGTACTTCTGCGCTGTGGTGGCTGGCGGGGCTGGCACTGTCCGGCTTGCTGAGGCGCAGAACCGCGGCACTCCCAGGACTGTGGGTGCGTGGGCCTAGGGCTTTGCGCTGGGGAGTACACCTCGAGGCGTCCCAGTGCTCCAGTTGGCCTGTTTGTGAGGGCCGGTGGGCGCGGGGCGCCGCGGGGGTCCCTGGGCTGCTGAGTGGTAGGTCGCCGCCCTGAGTCTCTGCAAAGGTCCGTTGTGCCTGTAAGTCTCCTGCGGGTTCAGTTAGTGGGCTAAGTTGTGAGCGCCATGTCGTAAAGAAGATTGGGCCCGCGTGTGCCTGACAGCACCACACTGTGTAGGACCTTGCCCTGTTTGCAGCTGTGGCTGAGCGCCTGGTTCTGTGCTGGTGTTCGATCTGGCAGATTGCGATGCTCCGATTCCTGGTTGGCACGCGGGGCACAGTATGGACAGCGTATAGTACTTTAAGTGCCCTCTCCCCCTGAATGTGACGCTTCTTGGACAGCCGAATTGGTGCGCGCCGAGCGGGCCTTGAGCTGAAGGGTCTATTGAGATTGAGTGCGTGCTGAGCGGCAAAGCTGGACTATGTGCAGTGCATTGCTGACATCTTCTCCAGTATGGGAAAGTCTGATCCTAAGCAGCACAAGCTGCACTTTGAGAACAAGCGCAGCACGCGTGCCACTGAAACAATGGGTGATCAGGTTGGATCACAAAATGCTTCGGGGACATCAGACGACGTGGAGGATGACACTAGAACTATCCTATTGGAACTCCGTGCCGGCATGAAATCGATTGATAGCAAAATAGATGCGCTGGCGACTGGTCTCGACATAGTCAAGAAGAAGGTGGATAAACATGTGCACAGGCTCGATGTTTTGGAAAATAGACTGTCTGATACGCAAGATTCCCAAGCCGAGAATAGGACTCAGATCTTGCAGATGGAGAAGGTTTTGGAAATTATACGGGCAAAGAACGAGGACTTGGAAGCGTGCTCCAGGTGCAATACCTTTCGCATTATTGGCCTGCCGGAGTCCACCGCTATTTCCAAGATGGAGACCTTCATAGACGGGATGTTATGAGACCTGTTTGGTTCAGTGTTGTCTACAGTGATGGTAGTGGAGAGAGCGCACCGCTCTCTGGGTCCAAGACCTCAGCCCGGTGCGCCACCGTGCCCGATCATCGCACGCCTCCTGAACTATGCTGATAGGGACGTTATACTGCGAGAGGCCAGGGCTAGGGCACCAGTTACGTATAAGGGAGTTACGCTGTCCTTTTTCCCAGACTACACCCCAGTGGTGCAGGCAGCTAGGAGAGAGTTTATACCAGCGAAAAAATCATTGCAAGCCCCCTCAATGCCCTATGCTATGTAAACTGAAAAGAACGCATGAAGGACAAGCGCACTTCTTTACTGACTCAAAGTCGGCCGTGAAATTTGCAAAGCACATTTGTAAATCTAGACCTCGGCAGGGCGGGGCAGAGAACACAGCAACGACATCAGGATTGGAGGAAGCGGACTGAATCTGATAATAATGTCTTTTACTGGTTATACATGGACAGGCGCCTTGTTCTTGATTATTTTTATTTTTTTTCTCTTTCTCTTCTCTCTCTTCCTTTTGAATCCTTGCAGCAATAGTAACGACTCAATATTGGTCTATTCCTATGTGTCAAGTTTGTAGGGTCAATATTGGTCTTTTCCTATGTGTCAAGTTTTGTAGGGGGTGGGAGATATTTTCCTATACATGTGTTAACTGTTGCATGGGATGCTAAGTATCTTGTACCGGACAGATACTAGATCACGGGTCACAAACTGTTTTTTGATTATTGTTGTTACTGTGCACAGGTGAATTCCATAGTATCAATCTGGCACCCACACCTCGGTGTGAGTAATCGTTGCCGATCCTCTTTCCCTAGTGGGTATTCTCCAAATGTTGAGTTGTACGGTTCATGGGGTGGATGTGTGGGTGGGGGGCGGTTTTTGATCTCGCCCTAATTGGGAGGTTGGAGTGGGAGGGGGGAGGAGGATGGGAGGTGAGGGATATGTCTATTGGTGTTGTATTTTTTTTTTATTGTTATACATACTGCACTGAAGTCGATTGGAGCACGGTATGCAAAATGTGATGATACACCTGGGTGTGATGTTGCCTGCGTCCCTCCACAGTCGCTCGAGGTATTACTGGGCTGGGCAGATGTTGCTAGAGGCGGCAATGGGTGACACATTTCGTATGTTGACCTGGAATGTGAGGGGCCTCAATTCCCCTAAAAAAATAAGACAAGTACTGGCCTATCTGAATCGGCATTCAGTACACATAGCCATACTACAAGAGACGTACTTGACTAAATACACTGAACGGGGTATTGCAGGGAGGTGGGCGGGCTTTAAATTGGCGGCTTCATTTTCATCCTATGCAAGGGGCACAATGATTTTGGTTAAAAGAGGTGTTGAGTTTCAACCAGCCCATACGTATGTGGTTGAGGAGGGCAGGTGCGCGATGGTACAGGGGAAGCTTGGGGGCTCGTTGGTTACTATAATCAACATGTACGGTCCCATTGTGGATGACCCGGTATGTTTTTCTCGGATGTATTGTGCACTGAGAGGCTGGCCGGAGGCCACTTTAGTATGGGGGGGCGACCGGAATACATATTTAAACCCAGACTTGGATAAGTCTAACCCATTGACCCACCGAGCCCCCAAGGTAGCCAGGAACATCGCCTGCGCCATTGAAGAGTTTGGCCTGAGTGATGTGTGGCGAGCAAGGAACCCCCTAGTCAGAGAAGGGACACACGCGACGCCCTTGCACTGTAGCTGGTCAAGATTGGACTACTGGTTGGTGGGAGATGAGGCCATGAATTGGGTGCAGGAGGTAGCACATCTACCATGCACATTGTCAGATCACAACCCCGTACAGTTAGACCTGGAGATCCCATCAGCTTTACATCGTCCATTCACATGGAGATTTTCTCTGAGGCACTACTAGACCCGATATATGATAAAACTGTGAGGGAGGCCATTGAACACTACTTTGCATTAAATAAGGGCACAGTTGACGAGGCCTCAACGTTGTGGGAGGCTTTCAAGGTCACGATTAGGGGAGTGTGCATTAGCACCGCGGCAGGTATACTGCGAGACATAAGGATATAATTACAAAACACGGAGAACGCCCTGCGCGAGTTAGAACGCGATTATGCCACGTCACATGAGGCAGACACACTGGCCCACTTAAATGTGCTACTCAAAGATTATGAGACATTGGCTGAAAGTGAATTAATGTACCTATCACGCAGGCACACGGCGCGACGATATGGGGAGGGAGGCAGGCCGGGGCGCATATTGGCGAACAAGATCAAGGACCGACTGGAGCAGACGCGTAAAGATATGATAACAGACGATGACGGGGGGTAGCATTACCATCCGCTGGCCATCACAGAACAATTCAGAGGTTTCTATTCGGAATTATATACCTCCAAGGGCGGTGCGATGGAGGCCGAGATGGAGGACTATCTGGAAGATGTGGCGTGCGCCTGGCTTTCAGACGCATACAGGGAAAATCTCTGCATGCCTATAGACGAGCAGGATATTAAGGCAGCAATCTTGGTGTTGCCTAATGGTAAGGCACCTGGGCCAGATGGCCTCACAACGGAATTTTATAAGAGATATGCAGATTTACTTGCACCTTATTTACTTGAGATGTATTCTGAGGCGCACGAGGCCGGGAAGTTACCGTCGACAATGCGACAAGCGCTGATAATGACTCTGCTCAAAAAACGACAAGCCCCCGAGTAGGTGTGACTCTTACCGCCCTCTGTCAATATAGATGCGAAGATATTGGCCAAAATCTTGGCGACTAGGCTGCAGCCCCTGATGTCGTGTCTGGTCTTGCCTGATCAATCGGGCTTTATACCCGAAAGATCCACGTCGCATAATCTCCGGACTATATTTTCCATGTTCCACATACTTGAGCCGAGTATGTCAGCTGTGGCTGTACTGCTGGACGCTGTGAAAGCGTTTAATTCGGTGGAATGGAAATATATGTTTTTTGTTCTGCGGCGGATGGGATTCCCACCCTTATTTATGCAATGGATAGCGGTACTTTATGCGGAACTATCGGCTAGGGTGCGAGTTGGAGGTTTGACTTCTGGACCTTTCAGCATAGGGAGGGGCACATGTCAGGGGTGTCCGTTGTCCCCACTGCTCTTTGCGATCATATTGGAGCCATTGGCGTGTGGTATTCGGCAACGGCATAGAGAGACGGTGCTTAATTTTAACTACCGGCCAGTAGCTATCTCGCTATATGCGGATGACATGGTACTTTTCGTTCGCGAGCCTTCCCGCTACCTGGCGCAATTACTCCGTGAGTATATCAGATTCAGTCGCCTGGGACAAATCTATTATTATTCCACTGACAGAGTCCACTTTGCAACCTGACGCAGAGTTCCCACTGGTGTGGTCTACGGACCCGGTTAAATACCTAGGGGTGTGGGTTCAAAGAGATCCAAACATGGTGATACGTGAAAATTATGGGAGAGCGTATACTAAACTGGAACAGCAGGTGGAGGTGTGGATTTCACTGCCGTTGTCGCTGACGGATCGTATTGCTTTGATCAAAATGGTTGTGTTGCCGTGGCTTCTATATCTGTTTGTTAACATCCCGGTGGTGCTCACGAAGGAGTTTTTCCATAATGTTCGGTGCGTGCTGCTACGGCTAGTTTGGGGCGGCAAACAGGCCAGTGTGAAATGGTCGACTCTCACTAGTGGGTATGACAGGGGGGGGTTCTAAGCACCAGACTTTTACGTTTACTACTTGAGTGAGCAGGTCAAATACGTGTATTATTGGCTAAGACCACATGCATACACTCCGCATGTTGCAGTGGATGAAGGAGATGTTTCTCCGGTTCCGCTACACAGTATAATTACTCACAGGGCGAGAGGCACCCCGAAAACTGAAATAAATGCTGTAGATGCGACCATAGCAGCCTGGCAGGCAATTGGGCGATTGGCGCAAAAGTTGCCACTATATGCACCTGCCATGTACATAGAGCACCATGCTGCGATGTCAGTGACCCACGAAGAACCGTCAATACGCTTACTCTGCGAGGCAGGTCTTCAACGAATGCAGGGCATATATCCGGACGGATCGTTTATTACATCGGATGATCTCCAATACATTAGCAATCAGACGTTACTATTCAGGTTTGCGATGCATAGATTGCGACACGCGGCCAAACTACATTATACTACTTACCCTCTGGAACCTCCCACACTTTTATCACTACAATTTGCTCTCACCACTCCCACTAACAAAAAATTGATTTCCAGACTGTACAAGCTGATTAAAGAAGAATGTATGACTGAACCAGATAGAAGTTGGGAGAGATGGAATGCTTGTCTTTTTGAGCCAATTACAGAAAAGGATTGGAGGCATATATGCGAATTGACAGGGGTACTCAGTATGAATGGTAATTTGCGCATTATACATTTTAAATATATACATCAGGTATATTACACGCCTACGCGTTTGCATAGTTTTGGGCTGCGTGAAGCCGATTGCTGTGTGAGCTGTGGTCAGGGGTGTGCAGATTTTTTACATTTAGCTTGGGGATGCCGAAAGGTGTATGAGTTCTGGGAAGGGGTGGTGAAGAATTTGGTGATTATGATGGCGGTGGAGCTTCGGTGTACCCCGCTTGTTTGTTTGCTTTGTTGTGTGCCACACCTCAGGGGTGCGACTGGGAGATTTGTACAGTTGGCCTTAATGATAGCTGCGTGCAGAGTGGCAGCTGTCTGGGGGGGAAGGTACAGTCCGAAAGTAGAACAGTGGTTAAAAGACCTGGTTTACTGCAAAGAAAATATGGAAGTATATGCAGAAGAATTACCAACAATGTCGAGACCAAGAGATATCTGGGAGCCGCTGCATGCCTTTCTATTGAACAGGGTGACTGATGCTGAGTAGAGGGATACATGCGAAGGGTTTGGGGAGTAATGCCAAGGGAACAGGAGAGGTGGCTAACATACGGCTTAGGTGATGCGACATTATTCCGATACGACTCTGTAACTCAGGATTAAGTTGAGTGAGCAGATGTTTGTTGTTTCTTTTTATTTTTTATTATTGATTTTTATTATATGGTTTTTATTTTTCGATCAATATAAGTCGTTCAATTGCAGGAGATTTGGGAACATTGATGTAATTGAGTTTTCGTCCTTTTTTGTTATATGTGTTTAATGTGCGTTTTGTATAGGGATATGTATTGTATTGTCATTGTTTGTTTTTTGAAAATTAATAAATAATAATTTTAAAAAAATATTGTTCTGAAAACGAATAACTCCATGCTTGAAATTGGCAACACCCTAATTGACGGTTGCTCAACAAAACAAAACAAAAAGTTAAGGGGGTGGGAGCACACTGCTTCTCATCCCAGCACAGTTCACCCCATTGCATACTGGTAAATGCAGTGTGCTTACTTTCAAAGTTGCTGTAATTCTTCACCAAAGTTGGTACAGGTAGTGCTGTTATCTCTAGACACGTGTTTCTGGGTTTAGCCCTTCATCAGTAGAGAGCAAAAGTAATGTAGAACAGAAAAAAGTCATCAGGGGTTGCTGAAATGGTGCCCAAGTCTTCACAGGTCACAATACCACTCCACAGGCACACAGGTGCATCCCAGGAGAGTTTGTCCACTCACTGGCTCAAGTGAGTCTTTCAAACACAAGGGGGGTGGGAGCACACTGCTTCTCATCCTAGCACAGTGCTCCCCATTGTATCCTGGAAAATGCAGTACACTTACTTGAAAAAAAGGTCAATCTGGTCCCAGGATGCTTGTTTCCGGTCCAGGGAGGACATGGCTTGGCAGTTCGGACTGGACTGTTACCCTGAATGAGCAGAGGCAAGACTGATTTGCAAATGGCTGTGTTGAAACTGGGATGGTGTGGTGAGCAAAAAACGATGGTTTAAATCTAGATATTTGTGACTGGGGTGGATGTTTGCATTGTTCGGCATTCTGTCCGTCATTTCATCTTTTTGCTTAAGAGCCAAACCTCTTAGGGGAAGGAATTTAAAAACTGCTGAAAACACCACAACTCCTCAAAATTCGGCCAGGAAATCTATGTGGTCTGCTAAGGTCTTACCTCAAGTGTAAGCCCCTGAAGCCAAATGCTTCTTATCATCAATGAAGAACAGATGTCAGAGAGAAGGATGGGAGGGAGTGACCTGCAGCTGTGGAGAGTCTGGGTGCAACTGTGGATACTATATTGCACTTAGTTGTATTGATACTGGAGCGAAAGATTGCTCTGAAATCGTAAAGTTACAGAGAAGACTATACCTGCTAACTTGAAGTCCTTTGACAAATGTAAGAGCAGACATGCACAAGAAAACCAGAGGCCATGTGCCCTCAGTCTGAAGAACAGTAATGCTCCTACAATGTGGATTTCCCAGTAAAAACATTTCTGATCAAAGAGCCTTACCAACACACCTTTGTGTTCATGAGATATATATCCTGCCAGAAATAGTAAAGCTACTCTTTCGGCATGCTCGGACCTTGCAAATCACAATAATATAACAGGATATAACATCAGATTTTCTATAGAAAGAGCTATGGGAAAATATACAAGAAGTTCTTTTGTCAAGAAGTGATTAACCATGCCGGTCTTACAGAAGTCTTTTAACTCCCCACCTTACCAGTGTAGTGATACTTTGCAAGAGGGTGAGATCGAGGTTTCCAAGGTTCCGTAACCAGTAACATCTCCAGGGCATCCTAGAACAAATACATTTTGAAAAAGTTATACACCCAAAGCAAAAAAATCAAACAAACATTGCAACATATTCTAGTTACAGTACAAAACCAAGAACAGTTGTATATACACACTGTAAGTTGCATCTCAACTGTAGAAACGTAATTAACACTGCCTTGTTTAGGATCCCGAGGAAATCTCAGGGTTTTCATGACACTATCATATGTTTTCACCACTTACATCAAACATCATTAGTTGCATCAGCTGACCCAGATTTAACCATCTGGCTTATATAAGCATAATAATGCACAGATCTTTCAGTCATGCTCAGGACCCAATTTTGGGTGGTGCACTGCAAGTGAAAAGCAGTGTAGCCATCCCCTGTGTGCACACAACAGTAATGTTGCTAACCTTTCAAAACACACAGAGGAAAGCCTGCTCTAGGGTAGCCAACTTCACTTTATTACTTTGCAGATCGTGTTTTGCATGCAGACACACTTTGTGCATGAAGAGACACTTTGTTTAAGTTGAGCTAATGGAAGACATGTATTTGGGGTGAGAAGGTTTATCAGTCCACTAAGTGTATTTTTGTACTTTAATTCCATAACCACATCTAATAAATCAGACTCCTATTTTCTTGGATTTTATAACCATATATGTAAACCATAGACTGGTATTTGTAAAGCGCAAACTAATAATCCCTAAGGGTCTCAAGGCGCATGGGGCTGTCGGGGAGATTAAGTGAACTATTGCCCAGTGTCATATGATGCGGAGCTGATCTGCCTCCGGCACTGTGGATCAAATCGTGATCCCCGAGCTCTGGAGTCAGCCGCCATGGCCGCTGCGCCACACCTCTCCCAATGTATGTATGTATATATGTATGCGTGTATATATATATATATATATATATATATATCAAAGTCCACATTTATCCAAAGATAAAGGGAGGATTCCTGAAACGCGTCAGGCTCTGCTGATGCTGGTGGCGCCTTGGTTCTCCCCCATATGTTGAACGCGCTAATTGTGAGTGTGCCCCGTACTTTGGGTAAATGTGGACTTTGATGAATATGGCCAACCCGGCCGGGGGGTGCACCGCCGTGGACTTTGGCGGCTCCGCTGCTGGTTTTTGATCAGCGCTGTGGAACATTCTGGCGTTACTTTGAAAGGGGGAGTAACAGGAGGGTGCACCCGTGATTGTGAACTTTATTTTCCTTTATGTTTGCCATCAGCCCACTGGGGTATTAGTTGCTATGGACTACCAGTCCCACAATTCATTGCTGACATGTTACTCACCTGAGACTCGCCGATATGAATAAAAAGGGAAATAAGACTGGTATCTGTTTGCTGGCATTCATTTTGGAGCAGAAAGCCTTTGGGTCAGGCTCTGCTGATGCTGGTGGAGCCTTGGTTCTCCCCCATATGTTGAACGCGCTGATTGTGAGTGTGCCCCATACTTTGGGTAAATGTGGATTTTGATATATATGTATATATATATATATATTACCTACTGGCAGTCGCCAGTAGGTAGTTATAGTTAGGACCTATTTTCCATAGGAAATCCGCATCATTCTATTTGGAATAACGTTGGAGTCGATTGATGAATCTGCGCGAAATTTTCCAAACTTTTGGCCAGCTCCGGTCCGCTCCTATCCTGAAAATTTCACGGTGATTCGTCAAGCGGGGGCCGAGAGAAAAGGGGGGTCCCAAAACGCGTTTTCCTCATGCATTTCCCCATAGGACATGTTGACGCAGCTACAGCCCGAAGTGCTGAACGGAATTACACCAAATTTGGAAAAGAGGTAGTCCTCAGTTCAGACTCGTGCCTTTTGCTTAAATGCTGTAAATCCGTTCAGTAGTTCCTTAGAAAATCAAAAGTAAAATCACATATAGATCTGGGCGGAGCCTAACCACACATCTCATCGTGAGATCTAATTGGCTGTCAGCACTTCATCCAAGAAGTGTTGGCAGCCATCTTGGGACCAATATACATAGCACCTCATTAAAAAGCATTGCAGTTAATAGAAGGTTTTAAGACTTCAGTTACATTATAAATAATTTGTTGATGGTACCATACTCATTTTAGGAATTGAGGTGTGTTCTAAGGTGATTTTACCATGTGAAAAAGCCTTCTGCAGTGATATCATGAATCATGTTTGAGAGAAAACTATTTTCTCATGCTTTTCCCACAGAGGTTTGGAAGGTGATCTATAAGCTAAACTGAGAGCATATTTTCTGTAAATTCACATTATCTTTCTCAGTCATGTGAGAATGAAGTCTGACATTCTCAGTAAAACATGTACATCCAACAAGGGCAGAGACTGTCAGTTGATTCCTTTGTGTTCTACTGCAGCTACCCAGAGTGTTCTAAAGAACAACTAGAGCGCTAACAGTCCTACTTATGGCAAACGTATTGCACACCTGAAGCCATCTTGATTGGAATAAAGTGGTAACACTTAAAACATTTAATTTACAAAGGAACAAAATGAGGGGGTTCATTTTGCCATAGAAATTATGATTAGTTCTGCAGAAAGAAAAATTAGGGCACATTATGACTTCTCAAATCCTCTTCTATTTCATAAAAAAATTCTGACATGCAGACTGAAACATGCACTTTAAATACCAGCAGCAGACTTCCCTGGTGAGCAGTAGTTTTACTACAGTGATCTAATGAGCAACTAGAGTGCTAACATTCAGAATTTATGGCAAATGTGTGACACATCTGAATGCCTTCTTGATGGAACCAAAATAAAACACTGAAAGTATTCCCACTGAGGAGACTGCAGTAAATGAGGAAATTAGGAAACTTCATAACAAATAAATCTCCCAAGATGGCCACCGGAGACAAAAGAGCCCAAATGTAGCCCAAATATCACCCAGATGTAGCCCAAGTATAGCCCAATGACAGAATGTCCCAAAGTGTTCTTAAGAACAACTAGAGCGCTTACTGTCTTACTTATGACAAAAGTATGGCACACCTGAAGCCATCTTGATTGGAATAAACTGGTAACACTTAAAACATTTAATTTACAAAGGAACAAAATGAGGGGGTTCATTTTAGCATAGAAATTATGATTAGTGCTGAAGAAAGAAAAATTAGGCCACATTTTGAGTGACTTCTCAAATCCTCTTCTATTTCACTAAAAAATTCTGATATAAAGACTAAAACATGCACTTTTATTACCAGCAGCAGACTTCAGTGGTGAGCAGTAGCTTTACTACAGTGATCTAATGAGCAACTAGAGTGCTAACATTCAGAATTTATGGCAAATGTGTGACACATCTGAATGCCTTCTTGATGGAACCAAAGTAAAAAACTGAAAGTATTTCCTACTGAGGAGACTGCAGTAAATGAGGAAATTATGAAACTTCATAACAAATAAATCTCCCAAGATGGCCACCAGAGACAAAGGAGCCCAAATGTAGCCCAAATATCACCCAGATGTAGCCCAAGTATAGCCCAATGACAGATTGTCCCAGAGTGCTCTAACAAACAACTAGAGCGCTAACAGTCTTACTTATGACAAAAGTATGGCACACCTGAAGCCATCTTGATTGGAATAAAGTGGTAACACTTAAAACATTTAATTTACAAAGGAACAAAATGAGGGGGTTCATTTTGCCATAGAAATTCTGATTAGTTCTGCAGAAAGAAAAATTAGGGCACATTTTGAGTGACTTCTCAAATCCTCTTCTATTTCATTAAAAAATTCTGATATAAAGACTGAAACATGCACTTTTAATACCAGCAGCCTCCTCCCTATCCTCTGTTGTCTGAATCCATGGACTAGCCTCCTCCCTCCTGCCATGCATGGTCTGATGTGCTGCCACTGCCCTCCATTTAGCATGATGTACCAGTCCACTCCTCCTGCCCTCCATTGCCCAATTTTATGGCCCATCATTGACCTCCTGCTTAGCATCTGTGCTTAGCTTGCTGCCGCTATTCTCCTTCCCCCTGCCCTCCAATGTCTTTGTGCATGCCCCTGCTCCATCTTTTTTGCCCACCATGTTCCATGGATCTGCCACTCCTATCTACTCTGAGTGTTCTGTTGAGCTGCCACTCCCCTCCCACCTGCCTAGCATTGTCAGATGACTGTAACCTGTCCCTGCCACCTCCACCCTGCCTGTCCACATGCCATGCCCCTATCCCCTTCCTCCTGTCCTCCATGGTCCATTTTATTGCCACACCCTTCTGCCCTCCCTGGTCTGTTGTGCTGCAACTGCTCCTCCTGCCTGCCCCACGCGGTCTGTTGTGAGGCCCCTTCCCCTGAACTCTCTTGTCTGTGCCCAGGTCCTGATCCTCCCTTCTATCCTCCATGGTCCTTTGTGCATGCCCCTGCACTCTCCTTCTTGCCCATCATAGCCATTGTGCTGTCACTAACCCTCCCGCTTGCCATGCATGGTCGTCTGTGCTGCCATGGCCCCTCCCACCTTCCCTGTGTGGTCAGCTAGCTGCCCCTGACCCCCTCCCACCTTCCCTCCATGGTCGGTGTGTATGCCATCATAGTCTCACTGTTGCTCTCCATGGTGTGTCTTGTTTCCAGTGCCCATCCTGCCTGACCTCCATGGTCATCTTGCTGCTCCTGCCCTGCCACCTTGCCCCCAGCCCTCTGTTTCCATGTGCAGACCCCTATTCCCTCCCTCCTGGCTTGTCTGTTCCATTGTAATGCCCCTGATCCGTCCCTCCTGTCCTTTATGGTCTGTTATGCTGCAGCTTTCTCTCCTGTCTGTCCATTATGGTCAGCTAGCTACCATTGCCTCTTTCCCCTCTTTTCTCTGTTGTCCATGTGCATGGTCCTGTCCCCTCTCTATTGCTTTCTATGGATTGTTGTGCTGCACTCCCGTCCCGCATGCCCTGTGTGGTGTATTGTGCTGCTGCAAACCCTGATGCCTGCCCTGTAGGGTCAGTTTGGTGCACCTGTCCATGTCCCTTCTGTCCTCTGTTATCCGAGTCCATGTCCCTACCCCAATTCCTCCTGCCTACCATGATCCAATGTACCATACTTGCGAACATTTTGAACTTGCTAAGAGGGAGATTTTGAAAACAAACTGGGGTATTGATTTTCCCCTTTGAGTTACATTGAAAAAGAGGAGATTGTAGACAGGCGACAGATCAAATAAAGCCCATTTGAGCTTAAAAACATTGGACGTTTCCTGACTGAAACGGTCTGTTGGCATGTATGGTTGTACTACCACTGCCTCTTCCTTCTGCCCACAATGGTCTATTATATTGCCACAGCCTCTCTTGCCAGTCCTGTATTGTTGGTTTGTTGCCCCTGCCCCCCTTTCCACTGCCCTCCATAGTTTGTTGTGCTGCCACTGCCCTTCCTGCCTGCCCAGTGTGGTCAAATTGTTGCCTCTGCACTCTCCTACCTGCCTTCAATTTTCAGAGTCCGTGCCCCTGGCCTCTGCCTCTCCACAGTATCCCAATGAACAACTAGATTGCTAACATTCTATATTTATTACAGTGTGTAACGCCTGACGTCATCTTGATGTAATCAAAACTGTAATACCTAGAGCATTTCCTTTAGAAATTACATATATGAGAGGGTCTTCTTTGCATCAAAATTACGGTTAGTGCTCTAAAAAACTAAAATGAGGACATATTTTCTGAGTTTTCAAATAGCGACAAAGAACTTTTAAATTATTTGTAATCTTTATGGGTTTTTTCCAGTTGACCACTTGATTAAATGTTGCACTTAGGGGAGATGATGATGGTGTTACTTCCAGAGCTTCAGACTTTGCAACTGGGGAACCAGGTTGGAGTTTCTGCTTCAGCTCAACATTCTGTGATTCTGGTCAAATCACTTAATCTCCCCATGTCTACAACCAAAATGAATTTGATCTTGTGTTATGTAAGCAATGCTCATGTAAAACACTCCAAAATCTGACAAGTCTGCACTGTATAAAACTGCAAATACACAAAAAATTGGTGTTTTGCACACTTCTGTCATTGGACTACATGTGGGCTACATCTGGGTGATATTTGTGCTGCATTTGGGCTCTTTTGTGTGAATGTTAGCACTCTAGTTGCTCATTAGATCACTGTAGTAAAGCTACTGCTCACAACGGAAGTCTGCTGCTGGTATTAAAAGTGCATGTTTCAGTCTGCATATCAGAATTTTTTAAGGAAATAGAAGAGGATTTGAGAAGTCACTCAAAATGTTCCCTAATTTTTCTTTCGTCAGCAATAATCATAATTTCTATGGCAAAATGAACCCCCTCATTGTGGTCCTTTTTAAATTAAATGTTTTAAGTGTTACCAGTTTATTCCAATCAAAATGGCTTCAGGTGTGCCATATGTTTGTCATAAGTAAGACAGTAAGCGCTCTAGTTGTTCTTAAGAACACTCTGGGACATTCTGTCATTGGGCTATACTTGGGCTACATTTGGGTGATATTTGGGCTCTTTTGTCTCTGGTGGCCATCTTGGGAGAGTTATTTGTTATGAAGTTTCCTAATTTCCTCATTTACTACAGTCTCCTCAGTAGGAAATACTTTCAGTTTTTTACTTTGGTTCCATCAAGAAGGCATTCAGATGTGTCACACATTTGCCATAAATTCTGAATGTTAGCACTCTAGTTGCTCATTAGATCACTGTAGTAAAGCTACAGATCACCAGGGAAGTCTGCTGCTGGTATTCAAAGTGCATGTTTCAGTCTGCATGTCAGAATGTTTTTATGAAATGGAAGAGGATTTAAGAAGTCAAAATGTGCCCTAATTTTATCTTTCTGCAGCACTAATCATAATTTCTATGGCAAAATGAACCCCCTCATTTTGTTCCTTTGGAAATTCAATGTTTTAAGTGTTACCACTTTATTCCAATCAAGATGGCTTCAGGTGTGTCATACCTTTGTCATAAGTAAGACTGTTAGTGCTCTAGTTGTTCGTTGGAACACTCTGGGACATTCTGTCATTGGGCTAAACTTGGGCTACATCTGGGTGATATTTGGGCTACATTTGGGCTCTTTTGTCTCTGGTGGCCATTTTGGGAGACTTATTTGTTATGCAGTTTCCTAATTTCCTCATTTACTACAGTCTCCTCAGTAGGAAATACTTTCAGTTTTTTACTTTGATTCCATCAAGAAGGCATTCAGACGTGTCACACATTTGCCATAAATTCAGAATGTTAGCACTCTAGTTGCTTATTAGATCACTGTAGTAAAGCTACTGCTCACCAGGGAAGTCTGCTGCTGGTATTGAAAGTGCATGTTTCAGTCTGCATGTCAGCATTTTTTGATGAAATAGAAGAGGATTTGAGAAGTCACTCAAAATGTGCCCTAATTTTTCTTTCTGCGGCACTAATCATACTTTCTATGGCAAAATGAACCCCCTCATTTTGTTCCTTTTTAAATTAAATGTTTTAAGAGTCACCACTTTATTCCAATCAAGATGGCTTCAGGTGTGCAATACGTTTGTCATAAGTAGGACTGTTAGCGCTCTAGTTGTTCTTTAGAACACTCTGGGAAGCTGCAGTAGAACACAAAGGAATCAACTGACAGTCTCTGCCCTTGTTGGATGTACATGTTTTACTGAGAATGTCAGACATCATTCTCACATGACTGAGAAAGATAATGTGAATTCACAGAAAATATGCTCTCAGTTTAGCTTATAGATCACCTTCCAAACCTCTGTGGGAAAATCATGAGAAAATAGTTTTCTCTCAAACATGATTCATGATATCACAGCAGAAGGCTTTTTCACATGGTAAAATCACCTTAGAACACACCACAATTCCTAAAATGAGTATGGTACCATCAACAAATGATTTATAATGTAACTAAAGTCTTAAAACCTTCTATTAACTGCAATGCTTTTTTAATGAGGTGCTATCATGTATATTGGTCCCAAGATGGCTGCCAACACTTCTTGGATGAAGTACTGACAGCCAATCAGATCTCACGATGAGATGTGTGGTTAGGCTCCGCCCAGATATATCTATCTTTTTAACTCTAATTTTCTCAGGAACTACTAAACGGATTTACACCATTTAAGCAAAAGGCACGAGTCTGAACTGAGGACTACCTCTTTGCCAAATTTGGTGTAATTCCGTTCAGCAGTTCGGGCTGTAGCTGCGTCAACAGGTCCTATGGGAAAATGCATGGGGAAAACGCGTTTTGGGACCCCCCTTTTTTCTAGGCCCCCGCTTGACGAATCACCGTGAAATTTTCAGGATACGAGAGGACCGGAGCTGGGCAAAAGTTTGGAAAATTTCACGAAGATTCGTCAATCGGCGCCAACGTTACGCCAAATAGAATGTTGCCGATTTCCTATGGAAAATAGGTCCTAACTATAACTACCTACTGGCGACTGCCAGTAGGTAATTATATATATATATATATATATATATATATATATATATATCCATCAACAAACAAAGTACCTAGCTTGGAGAGCCACCACCCGTCGTCACCTAGCTAGGTCCTCACGGCAATCCTGCATCGTGGTCCCCAGACGTGCAGCATTTGAAGCACCAACAAATCCCTACGCGTTTCAAGCGTCTCTGCGCCCTTGCTCACGGGTGCTGGCGAAGGTGATTAAAGCATATCATGACACCTGGCTCGCTTATTTATCCTCCCTTGTGGGCGTGTCAAAACATAATGCATGCTGGTCAGGTGAGTTTTTTGAAAGTTCTCTTTATTTCCATTGATCGCCACAATCACTTTAAAATAATTACCCCAGTGGGTTGCTGTCATGTTAGGGGTTCACTTGCTGGACTGGAATGTCCCTGAAGACGTGACAACGCTCCGATAAAGCGCCAACTGAATAGCTGCGCCCGGATCCGCTCATCCGCAGGAGGGCTCCCCGCGACCCAGGCAAGGCCGCAAAATTGTCCATCAACAAACAAAGTACCTAGCTTGGAGAGCCACCACCCGTCGTCACCTAGCTAGGTCCTCACGGCAATCCTGCATCGTGGTCCCCAGACGTGCAGCATTTGAAGCACCAACAAATCCCTACGCGTTTCAAGCGTCTCTGCGCCCTTGCTCACGGGTGCTGGCGAAGGTGATTAAAGCATATCATGACACCTGGCTCGCTTATTTATCCTCCCTTGTGGGAGGATCGTGAGCAAGGTGCCAGGCGGCATCGAAACGCGTAGATCTATCTCTGCTATGGCCTTGATGTAATGAAATAAAACGGATTGAAACTGATACTCTGGGAGTGCGGCCCGTTTTTTCTCCCGGCTAGGAGGATTGTGTGCAATATATATATATATATATATATATATATATATATATATATATATATATATATATATATATACACACATTTTGAGTGTGGTGTCTTTCTGTCATGCTCTTTATGAGTCACAAACCCTACACTTCATTGCTTACCCTGCCTGAGTTAAGTGCACAAAGGGAAAAACGTGTTAATGAAATGAAATAGTATATTGGATAATTGTAATGGTAATCAATCCACTAAGGTACTAGCCCATAACCAACTACTGTCCCACGATACAGAAAAAAGGCCTCATAATCTCCTTCTGCTGTTATTCCCTTCTCTGTGAACACTAGGAGCAACTGGAGCTGGAACCATGTCCTATTACAGATCCAGAATTACACAGAAATCCAACAACTAATTTGAAACAAATGATAAAGTGTAAAACTTGAAGCACGTGTAGGGAATGGTTGAAGTCAAATGAAGTCTTCCACAGTAATATCGAATTTGTAATACAGTCCTTTTATTGTCTAGGTGACTGAGTTGGGCACTCACTCTGCGTGGAACATCTCTTAACTAATCTCCATCAGTTCCCTCCCTCACTTTTCTGCTGTTATGTACCTTTAGAAAGTTTCTATTATCAACTTTGTCCTTTGATGTCTTAGAAATGTTAGTATTACCTCCAGGGTTATTGACCTTAACTACCCTCCCTAAAGTCCAGATCTTACCATCTTGAGTTTTCACCGCATTACGGAAAAACGTAAGTACTCTCATGGGTTTGGTAAATTTTGACCACTGGTCACTCCCAATGGGTCTTTTGACTTTGATTCAATCTCTCACCTTCAACCTTATTAGTTTTGTGTGATGATCCTCATCATATTTCCTTTTATTTCCTTTTCAAGCCTGAACTCTCTCCATCTTCACAGCTGTCTGGTGTTAACATCTATCCAGCCCTTCTGCCACTTCATCCAAGCAGGAACTAATTTAGAATTAGTTCTCCTTCCCCTCAGAAATTCAAAATGAATCTTATCTGTTGTCTGATGAGGTGTTAAGCAGAAAGCTTTCACTCTCCAACATATTTTGTCCTCCCAACATATACTATTAGCTTTAGCAAGATGAATTCCTTTTTATAGTTTTAATAAATCTTTCTACTGCACCATTGTTCCCCAGATGATATAATATACACAGGCAATGCTTGATACCATTGCTGACTAAATACTCTTGCGTTTCCTTTGAACATGAAATGTGTCCCGTTATCAGAGAGAAGATGGTAAGACTCTCCTCAAAAAATCTCTTCTAGAAATGTTATTATAGTCCTCCAGCTAATGTCAGTGACCATTTTCACTTCTGGCCACTGAGAATATAAATCCATCAGAACTACTATATACTTGATGTTCACTTTCCCAGGCAAATGCCCTATGATGTCTAGCTCATTTCAGGCCTCATATGGGAGTTTGCACGAGTGCATTGTAGGTTTCCTTGTGACCAGACATTTATCACTGTTATTGCAACAGGAGCAGTTTCTGACCAATCTTTCTAATCAAAGATCCATATCTGGCCACCAAAAACAAGTATAAGGGGCTGATTTAGAAGTTGGCAGACAGGTTACTCCGCGACAACGATGACGGTTATCCTGTCCGCCAAAACCTAAATCCCATTATTTCCTATGGGATTTAGAATTCGGCAGATGGACTATCCGTCACTGTTGTAGCAGCATAACCCGACTGCCAACAGCTAAATTAGGCCCTAAGTCTCTCTTTGGTTTTGCATACACCAAATTGCTCTTCATGTGATTTGTCAACTAGTTTCTCTCATATTTTATCGGGAGGGAATAATATTTTGCCCCCCCGAAATACACAACCCTCATTTTCTGCTAACATATCTCTGATCATCCAGCATGGTCTAATTCTGTCCCAGACTTTATCACTGTGAGTTCACCCTTTCACACACATCAACTTCACCCTCGCTAGAGCCTCATGATTCTCTAATTCCTATTTCCAATCCTTTTCTGTCATCAATCCATCTGTTATTATCCAAACTTTCTCTGCGGTTGACTCCTCCTCTTCCATCATCTCCACTTCATTTTAATTAATAGACACTTCATCAACCAAGCTAGATAGACAGTCAGCTGCCCTGTTCCTAGTTCAAGGTAAATATTCAACATCAAAAGTGAATTCTTTCAAATTAATTACCCATCTCCTTATGCGGCTAGAGATAAAATCTATCCCTTTTCCGCCCAAATGCCTCCTTGAGAGGCGTATTGTCTGTTTCTATCTCAATCGGCTGCCCCAAATGAAATTCCTGAATATTTCAAGATTCCAAAATACTGCCAAGTCCTCCTTCTCGATTATAGAATAGTGTAGTTCTGTACCTCTCAAATATCTGGAGGCAACGGCTATAGTCCTCTCTCTCCATCGGGATACCCTTGTGACAGCACAGCACCCAGCCTTTTAGAGCTGGCATCAGTGGTGATAACTAGTTTGTTTCCAGGAACAAACATTCCTAATTTGGAACCAAATTCTCAAACTGTTTTTGAAATCTTGAAATTCATCATTACAAGCAATATTCTATTCAAATACTACTTTACACTAACATTCTCATATTGAATGTCCTTTTGCAAAACTTTTGATAAGTTTATTTAATGATAATTCAATCATACCGAAACAATGATCTTAGTTCTTCTTTATTTTTAAGAGCAGCCATCTTCAAGATGGAATTTACCAGCTTGTCCTACGGTTCTATTCCTTCTGCACTGACTCTATGACCTAAATATGTGATTTCTTCACAACCAAATTTACATTTACCAATTTTCACAGTTAAGCTGTACTCTCTGAATTTCTCTAGCACTAACTTTACTCTTTCATCATGTTGTAATCTTGTGTTACTGCAAACTAAAACATCATCCTGATAGTAGAAATACCATTTATGGATCCCAACGTAGGGGTCATGGCCCTTTAAAATTCTGACGCTGTTGACACCAAAGCCAAGAGTATACGCTTGAATTTATATGCCCCCATGGTTATAATAAAGGCTGTGTGATCTTGTGAGTCTGGGTGTAGGCATACTTCATAGTATCCGAAGGCCAATTCAAGGGTTTAGAGGAATTTGGCATCAGCAAGTACTGTGCACATCTCTGAGATATTGGGTAGGGGTAATTTGTTTACAATCACTTCTCTATTTAGAGTTCTCAAGTCAACACACAATATTACTTCATTGTTTGTGTGCTAAAACAATGGGTGCAAGCCATTCTGAGGCCTCAACCAATTCTATGATGTCTAAATTGCACAATTTTTCTAGTTCCTCTTTTACAGCATCTAGCATACTTATAGGGAACCTTCTGACCCTTGACTCTACTGGGACTGCTCCTTTTTTTACTTTTATCTTATGTATATATGTTTTGAGGGGAGAAATACATTACAACGCGGGTATTGCATCGCAATGCCTTTACATCGCGGTCATTACAATGCAAGTTGTTACAACGACTTGCGCTGGATGGCGCTCTAACCCAAGGAATAGTATGATTTACTATTCCACCACCTTCCCTACTGTACGTAGACTGGAGTTGGAATAGTAAATCATACTATTCCTAAGTCCAGCGCCCTCCAGCGCAAGTCGTTATAACGACTTGCGTTGTAACGAACGCAATGTATAATACCGTGTTGTGAATGTATGCGATGTAACGTCATACATTAGTTTTGAGGCACCAAATTTCTCACTGAAAACATCTGGGAATTCTTTCTCAAAATTGGTATACCTTTGCGTAGAGTGTACTTGAATTTTGGGACATGCACTGGGATTTAAATATACCCAAGTCCATTTGAACTGGCCGACTTAGAATATTGTCTCCTTGACTGACATGTATATCTTTGCATATGCTACTCGATTTCGGTACTTGATATTCCCTTGAAAATACCCCATTTTGATGGGTTTACCCACATAACTTCCTAACTATATATCCATGTTATGCAGATTGGCATTTTCACATTCCCTATAAACCCTTTCTGATATTATTGCCAGTCTTGAAAAGAAGAAGTCAAACATCGCTGCTATTTCTACACTATCTATTTTTATCAAATACTTACGATTACTTGCATGTGAGCTTCTCGTTTGTGACACACTCATCACATATCTCCTTGACATTATGACTGTTATTCTTCTCAAATGTCTTTTGAGTTCTACAACATATTATGTAATGCTCCCTTTTACCACATTTATTACGCATTACTTTCCATGCAGGACATTCTTTCGAATTGGCAATGTGCCCAATGATGTCACACCTATAACTCTGCCCCTTGAAGGTACATTCATTTGTCTTGGAATTTTCCTTTTTCCTCTCTTTGACCACATTAACCTCTCCTTTGTCATCAACTTATTGTCTAGCGTTTCCTTCTTTATCTCTTTTACACACATTAGCATATGTTCTACCTGTTTTGCAACTATTAGAACTGCATTCTGTAGCGTCCTCCTCAGGCCAGAAGCATGTAACAGACCACGCCTAACATGAAACTCTGGTTTACACATCTTTATTCTTCAGCACGGAACAGTTAACTGCACGCGCTGAGTCACAATCTTTATTAACCACTTCCAGCCACACCCATCAGATTACATAATACTTGTAAGGAGTCTGCTGAGGACTACTAGTCTTCATGCACATAAACATAGGACACAACACATTCAACAAGGGATCATCCTTTAACCACAATTATTACCTTATTCTATCAATGTTGCAGGTTATTAAGAATTGGGCAAGTATGCGCTTATCACTTGCTGCCGCAAATTTACATATGTAGCAGCCAATTTTCTTAGCGCTGAAACAAAGTCTTCTATTGACTCACCCTCCTTTTAAACTCTTACCAAAATGGTATCTTTCCAAAACAGTATAAATATGTGGAAGAAAATGATTATCCAATTACTTTAAAGAGATTTTAAACTCAATTAGTCCTCTAGAATACTCCCTACTTAACACAGGTAAGTGTTCCAGAATTTCCTGCCCTTCTGCCCCGAAAAATTGTAACAAAAGCACAACTTTTCTTTTGCTACACGGATTTGATACACACACAGCCATATAGTTATTTAATACTCTTCTCCATTTGCTCCATACCAACAGAGGGTCACCTGGATTAACTATAAAGAACTGTAGAGGAGCTATATTTTGCATAATGCTTATCTATTATTGCCTTGTAAAGGTAGGAGAACAGTTATAATTTCTTCTTATATATCTGTGTGTGTGTGCATGTGTGTGTTTGTGTATAAAATAAATTGGAACAGTTCACTTTACAAAATATTTAAGTATGAATTAGCACTAGAATTTTGTAGAATGATAGGAGATTTTCCTAGGATTAGTGTGTGGCTCACTGTTGAAATATGTGAAGGTGATTGGAGTGATCCACAGTAAGTGCGCGGATCACTGTATTGATAAAACGGTCACTGCTCACCTTCCATTTCTTGTAATGACGTGCAGATGCATGTGGTTAGTTACAGAACCTGCTCTTTCATGAGTAACCCACAGTAAGTGTGTGGATGAGGCCCAATGGATAGAGCGGTCAACCTCGAAGCTGGAGTACCGGGTTTCAGTCTCGGCAGGGACATTCAATATCCTGTGATTGTGGGCAAATCACTTAATCTCCCCGTGTCTAACAAAATGAATGTGTCCGTCTGTAACACAACTGGTGCTCATGTAAAGCGTTCTGATACCTTCGGGTCGAGTTCACGCAATTTAAAACTCACTCCCAAAAATCTATGGGGTATATTCAAAAGAACGTGTGATAACTACCGCAAGAGTAGCGTAACGCAACTTTCAATATCGCAGCCCATCGCAGGGAAAATAACCCAGTGACAACGTGGGATTCGCAACAAGGCAGTAGCATGCGATAGTCTGCCGAAACAGCGGACAATGTCTGCGATAAAACTACCTAAATGGAGATAAAAATACAAACCACAACACCAAAAAACCTGCGATGGGCCAAAGCGCGATGAGGAAATCAGCGATAAGCAGCGCCAGATCTGCAACACACACCTGGCAGGTGGGAAAAATTTCCATAAAAGCAGAAAAAACACCCACACACAAACTGACCTACACCCAAGCACCATGGAGGCAGCTGGAGCAGGTGCAGAGGACGAGCGCAACCCCACAAGTACACCGGGCGACCAGCCTGGGACCTCGGGGACAGGGAAGGGCAAGGACAAGAAGACGAGGAAGACGAAGTTTAGTCCGCAGGCGAACAGGATCAGTCACGGAGGTGACGGAACACCATCAACAACTCTTCGTCACCTCCAACGTGTCACTGGGCACCAAAACTGCAATATGGCGGGACATCGTCTACAAGGCGAATGCCGTCGGAGAGCACAAGAGGACAATGGACGAGGTCAAGAAGCGATGGTATGACATCAAGGCGAAGACCAAGGAGAAACTCTCTGCCAACCAGAAGGCAGCAACGCAGACTGGAGGTGGGGGCCCAGCGCCACAACTGGAGCTGGATGACATGGAGGAGCTGGTGTCGACAGTCATCAGTGTGGAGACTATGGCCGGAGTCGCGGGACCGGACACTGCTCGACAGGACACAACACAACCGCAACAGGGTGAGTGACCACCCGGTACTGGGGGGACGGGTGGAGATGGGCACAATGGCACACATGCACAATCAAGCAGAGCACAGTGCACACCCACGATCACTCTGGGTCATCGTCCAGATCTACAGACTGTCACAGTGTACAATACCATGCTGTCTGAATGTCAACCTGTACCATGCGTCTACACACATGTGGACACATTGTAATACACCATCTTCCCTTCACATCGCAGGGGCACCGTCAACACCTCCTGCAGAGCAGTCCCAGCCACTCTTCACGGATGACGAGGAGGACAACACCAGCATCGACACCCAAACCATCCAAGATATCATTGACCTCATCCGCCACTCACCTCCAGGCTCAGGGAAGCCCATCTACATCGATGAGACCCCACCCACCACCCAAACCACCCAGCAGGAGACACCCACAGCCGCGGCACCCTCCCAAGACCTCCAGGAACAACACATTGCCTTCCAACGCCTTGTGCTGGAGTGCCAGATGGAGACAGCTGAGCAGGTGCGGGTGGGCTTCAGAATCATGGCTGCCAAACTGGACGCCATCCTGGGGTGTCTATGTCCGCCCCATGGTCTCCAACGAGCCCTGACTGACATCGCTGGAGTCATGACGCGGAGAGAAGAACAGCTGTCCGCTCAGAGTGGCTCAAGCGATGCCAGCAGTGAACTGGCACACATACAGAGGCTAATGGAGGACATGGTGCGGATGGAGGCGGAAAGGAGGCAGCAACCGCTGCACATCATCGAAATGTAGCTGGGATCTATCATGCTCTACAGACCTCCACCATGGCATTGCCGCCACAAGGCGTGACGCTGATGAATGCTGCTGGCCCCACACCATCCACATCCCCGCCCCGTGGTGTGTCAGTGCCTCCCAGTGCGGCAGCCAGATCCACTCAGGCCCCTGATGTGTCAGTGGCACACAGTGCGGCAGCCAGATCCACTCAGGCCACTGATGTGTCAATGGCACACAGTGCGGAAGCCGGTTCTTCAACAACCACAGGTGGGGCAGGGCACACACACGGGGACGAGGACGTGGATGGGCCTGTGGTCAGAAGGACCAGGCACTAGCATTCATTACCGCCACCTGGCCTGTTTCTGCTTGGTCCCTCACATGGCCTCATGACCTTCCACTGACCCACAATACACTCTGATGCACTCACCTTGGCTGCGGACTGTACCCTTCCCTTCAGCAGGACTTGTCATCCCCGGATGGACTCTGGCTGGCCCTCCACGCATTGCCCTGAACTGCTCCAGCTGCATAACTGCACTGGATGTGCAATAAACATCCATTGACGCACTGCTGTGTCATGTCTTTCATCAGTCATGTATGCATGTGTGGATGAATGTAGGGCATAGTGATTTCCCTTGCGTCAATGATGCTCATCATGTGGGTTGCCAGTCATAGGGTGCTACATTGCATTTTGTGTACCGGTTCCCGTGAACACTACAACAGGGACACACGCATCACTCACTTCCTTGTCTGAACCACGCCCAGAGCCCACGTGTCATTGTGGCAAGCCCTGCGCTTGTCCGGCAGGCCAGACCACTCTGCTTACACTCAAAGGGGTGGGCCCTCATTGCTCCCCATCGCAGGCAAACTCGTTGGTGGTGTGCAGGTCACTGGTCTAGTTGTCAGCATGTCACAGTCACTCCCTGAGGGTAGGTTTGCACGCACACCACACCCATCCGGCACAGGCGTCACAGGCCATGTGACTCCGCCAACATAAGGGGCCGATGACATCACATTGTCCTATGCCCGTGGTGACTGGATGACGGACGCCACGGTTCCCAATCATGAAGGGCACAAGAGTTTTGTTGCGCACAGGGTTAGTGGGATCCCAGGCCAGTGTACCGCGCGGGCCGACCACCACGTGGCGCTGACTGGGGTTTCACATGGTTAGTGGCAACCCAGGCCTGCGTACGGCACAGGCTGACCACCACATGGCGCTGACTGGGGTTGCAAAGGGTTAGTCGCACCCTGCGCAATGCGGCAGGCACAGGCACCCCGCCACGGGATGGTGACTTTGGGTGCACTGAGTCAGTGGCACCTTAAGCTGCTGAGCGGGTGGGCACCCTGCGATGATGCCCCGTCCCGGCGGTCCGGGCAACTCGGGTTTCATGTGCCCTGCTGGACCGCAGTGTAGGCCAGAGCCAGCGGGCTGCGCGGGCCTACCGCCACGTGGCCTCACTTCTGGGTCACAGACTTAGTTGCACCCACTGGGCTGATCCGGTGTGCAAAAGACACACAATTGATGTACGTAATGCTGAACAAATTAGAACTGAGCGGGTGTGCAGCCTGCGATGTTGCCGGGTGCACTGGTATGTCCTCTGCCATGGAGTATTCAAGACCCAGCACCAAACGTGAGACCTGGTGGCCTGCGGAGCGTGGTTGCATGGTGTGGAGGGTGCCATATCCGCGGGTCCCGGGCTTGTGGCTTGCAGAGGCACGTGCTGGGACATCCAGTCTACACGCCGGTGGTGGAAGGTGAGCAGTGAGGCCTGGGTGTGTATGGGCGGACATGTTCCGTGGGCGACGGGTGCCTTTGGGATGCCGCTGCCTGGGTGTGCATGAGCGGGCAGGCTCTGTGGGCAGCGGGTGCCTTTGGGATGCCTCTGCCTGGGTGTGCATGGGCGGGCAGGCGCTGTTGTCTTGTGCAAGTGTGTGTACTGTGCCTGTCATGTATCTGGACTCTGTTTCAGATGACGGCTCTGACTCAGATGTATGTCCTGGTGTATTGCTATACATACCGGCACGTGGTTGGAGACACACCGGTGGCAGCAGGTGAGCAGTGTGGCCTGGGTGCGCAGGGGCGGCTCTCTCTCTTTCTCTCTCCCTCTCTTCTTCTCTCTCTCTCTCCCCCTCTCTTCTTCTCTCTCTCCCCCTCTCTTCTTCTCTCTCTCTCTCTCCCGCTCTTCTTCTCTCTCTCTCTCTCCCCCGCTCTTCTTCTCTCTCTCCCCCTCTCTTCTTCTCTCTCTCCCCCTCTCTTCTACTCTCTCTCTCCTCTCCTCCTCCCTCTCCCCTTCGCTCTCTCTCTGTCCTTTGATGTGCTGAGGACACATCTTCTCATCATGTTTTTTGTCTTGCAGGCCGTGACCTACGGACTGTCCCGCGGGGAGCCGCCATGTGACTTCATTTGATTTCGATGTTCATTTAATAATGTTTTATTTGTTGCTTTGAAAGTGAATGTGTGATGCTCATTTCTGTGACGACACATGCATTTCAACTGTTGTGATTGTGCGACATCATGCTGAATATTTTGTACATGTTTCTTGTAGCTGATGGGCATGTCTTTGTTGGGGGGGGGGGTGTCAGGGAGGGGTGGTCCGGGGGATGGTATTGGTGGGTGTTGTGGCCGTCTTGGGTGTCCGGGACGCATGATGTGTGGCTCCATGGCATCTGTTGCACTTCCGATGTGGCCCTGGGCTGGTCTCCCTTTCGTGGTGCAGGCTGCCGACCGACTTAACACCAGGTCACAGCTGGTGTAGATTTCCTGGTGCTAACGCGCCTTATCGCCGGTTTTGTGTTCTTATCGCGGATCTGGCTGGTCGTTGAGAATGTTGTGGTGTTGTCGCGGCTTTTGGCACGGGAACGCCTACTCTGCATCTCATTAGTGATAGTTGCGGGGATCCTCTGTGGCGATGTATTTTGCGGCTGCTATCGCGGGTAAACTGGTGCTGTGGGCTGTTAGCACCAGCTTGTGAATGGGAAGGTAAATTTATCACAACTTTGGCTGCGATAAAGTGACGGTAATTTGGCGATAGCTCCTTGTGAATATCCCCCTATGGTTTTGGGAAATGCTGTTGCGGTACTTCTAATTTCCAGTAGATGGCATGACAATATGTTTCCTTAGGGAATCTCTGACCCATAGAGCTATCCACATGTATTGTAACTCTATACGGAAGGAGGCTGTCACCCAGCTGAACTTGATGAGGTGATGGTAAGATTACTCTATATATTCTATTTATTATTTATTTATTTTAGTGTTTTATAGAGCGCAAACTTGACCTGTGAGGGTATCAGAGTGCTTTACACGGTATACAGTGGTAACAAACAAAAATTCTAAAGTGCAGAGATATACAAAATCAATAAAAAGGATGGCCAGGGGTAGGGGTGCTGAGAACATAGGGAAAAAGGGGATACAGGTGTATGGTTACAATCATAGTTAGAGTCAGTAAAAACAAAGGTCCCACATATTCTCAGCGGGGAGAATTGGTGATCTGGGGAAGAAGCGATAGTCTTAGATTCATCTGGCACAATGTGGGGGTTGAGGGCAGGCCTTAGCTGAGGAATTTACCCATGAGGAAGGTTTTGGCCTCCTCCTTGAAACGTGCTAGAGAAGGGATTCTTCTGATGGCGGGTGGGAAAGAGTTCCAAATTCTTGGTGCTGCTACGGTGAACGCTCTATTGTAGGTTCTTTTTTTCTGAAAGAAGGCAGGCTGGAGTAAGAGGTTTCTAGCGGACCGGGAGTTCCTGCTTCCTCCAGATACCACTAGTTTCTGTGCCAGATAAGCAGGGGAGTTTGTGTATAGAGCCTTGTGTGTAATGCATGCCCGTTTCAACTGAATTCTGGCCTCTAGAGGGAGCCAGTTCAGCGCTTTCATATGTGGTCGAATTTCCTGGTGTCGGTGAGTAGTCTGGCGGTTGCGTTGAGGCAGGCTTTTAGAGGTGCTAAGGAGATCTTGGGTAATCCTGTAAGGGTGGAACATCCATATTCCAGTCCAGAGATGACTAGTGCTTGAACTGCCATTTTTAAGTCAGGAGCATCGATTAAAGGTTTCAGCTTCCATAGGTAGCTCAGGTGGAACCTGGCTGCTTTAGCCATCGAGTTAATGTGGTCTTGCATGTTCAGGTTACAGTCGAGGATTATGCCCAGAGATTTGGCAAAGTCCACAATGGTCAGAGGGCAGTTTAGGGCTGTGATGGCCTTGATCCACATCTGAATCTCCGGATTGGCTTTTGAAGGGGAGATTAGGAGAAATTCAGTTTTCTTTGCGTTAAGTTTGAGTTGGTTATTGACTAGCCATTGGACAGTCATTGAACTCTACTCCAAAACACATGCCATCCTCATCACCAGTGTGGGAAGTTGAAAAATACCACAAGAGGCCTTGCTGATGGTTTCTTCAGTTTTATGTAGACACCCCATCCACAGCTCAGTCAGGCAGGCCACTAACTCACCTCAGCCATATTTCAACTGTAAAAGTCTCTCAACATTCTAAAGCCCGTGCTCAGGAGAATCCAGTTGTCTCTGGGGTGGAAAAGAGAGGAAGATACCACAGCAGGATAATTCTTCTATATGAGCAAGCTTTCTGTTAGTTTCCACTCTTGACCACTAACTTTCTCTCTGCATCTGATGGATACTTCTAACAGCAAATTCCTTACCTTTAGAATATTCCCACTTTCCAAACTGGATCTGAAAGAATTTTCAGTACAGAACCTGCGCCCCGGTAGATGGTGTAGTGTGATTCCGCAGAGTTCCGCCCACCCTTAAAAAAAAAAAAGCCAAAATGACCACAGGAGCGTGATGACATATGTGAACGTACAGCATGTCTTTCGCAGCGTGGGCTCCACTCACCCATGTCAAGACGGAGAAGCAGGAAGCCCATAGGAGTAGCTGTCATGAGTGTTCCTCAGACAGTGCCGCTGAGGTCAGGGAAGGTGGACCCGCAGGGAGGGTTGAGCCCCCGTCTGGGGCTCTGTCGGGCTGCCTGATGCTGCTGCTGCTCTTGGGCACTGCGCAGGCCAGCTGCCTGATGCTCAGCGACTGCACAGCCGAGCTGTGGGGCAGGTTCAGCACCCTGGAGGAGAAGAGGTGCCAGTGCAGAGTCCCCAGGGAGGAGGCGCTCACTGTTTTGGCAGGAGGACTGGGAACCATGTAAGGGTCTGGGCAGGAGGAGGCTCTGGTTGCCCTGCTGCAGCCCAGGTTCGACTGACTCTTGCTGGAAGTGAGTGAACTCCAAGCCTGTGGTACCTTCATGTATTGTCCACTGTCAAACTGTTTCCTTTCTGGTACCCTCGAACACACACAACGGATCTCTCTTTTGAGTCTGCCTGCAATTATGCTCTTCTAAGCACTGTGCAATTCTCATGCTGGTGAAAATAAGCTTTCCATTTATCACACGCATATAATACGCTGGCATAAAAATAGCGCAGTGTTAATATTTCACTGGTCTATTTAGGTATCTGTGTTGTTTTAGGTGATGGTTCGTATCTTCCCCCCTATGCTCCTTACGTAAACTAATTTTGACCAGAATATGTGTGTGAGATGGGAATTATGTGCTGTGATCTAATAATCTGGTGTGAAATAAGGTAGTTTAGTGTTAGGCAAGTGAACCCTGGAGCAGTAGTAAATTCTCATTATTACTCTTATCAAGGTAATTGTGAAACAGCAGCTAGCATATTAATAAAACATTTTAACACCACACTTTTGCTGTTTTGCGCACTTATTTAATTGTAGTGGACTGTCTACATCCTAAAATAACTGAGTGAACTTTGCGCGGGTTTGAACTTGAAACGTGCAGCTTACCACTTGCGTCAGCGGCGAGCATGCAACTCCTTGAGCTGCATACCTGTTTCGAATATAGGTAGCCCATGGTTCGCAAAGGTCGTCTGTTGCATAAAAGTGCAACTGATGGCTGATTGGTAGTGCTTTAAACTTGGAAGCTGAAGTTGAAAAGAGGGGATGGCAAGGTTTCAGACAATTGACATTCCTGTCTCCCACATTTGAATGGAGTTGTTACTGTCCTCAATAAACCATGAACCCTGGCCGTGTGGCACATTTCGTTGAAATACACACTGGCAAGGTGTATTAAATGTGTTGTCAATTGCATAGTTATCATGGTGCAACAAGTGCAGTGGCAACGCAGGACACAAGACAGGGGCCACTGCACCCAGTTAGGCTCTTTTTATTGCTACCGAACCAGGGGACGTACGGCCCTTGCCACCTTTGCTACTCAATTGCTTGTAGTTCATTTATATGTACAGAAAATGTAGCGCATTCCTATCTTTGTAAATAACCATTTAAAATCTTGAAGCTCCTGTGAACTTTATTTTATAGTTGTTTTGTAAAGGTGCACAGCACCACCGAATCCTTGATGTTGTCATGTCTTTTTTAGGTCGAGCCTGGGTAGCCCATGCGCTGCTCTGTGAGGCATGCTGTATTCAGGTATGGACTTAAAGCTCCGATCATCTTTTCAATTGGCTCCTGTTACTGTCCTTTCTAAATGGTTGCTTTTGAATCATAAATAGGCTTAGTAGTCCCTCCTTAGTACCACCTTGTCCATATTTGTAACCGCAAATGAGGACTAGACTTTTTACTTGTATTGTTACACGGTCTGTTTTATCTACAGTCTGTGAGCACTATTTTCTTTAATATCTTTATTCTAGCTGCTGTTGCAGGCACGACAGGCTCTCCCTAACCCACACAGTTTTTTTGACAGCGCGGCGCCCTATCATGGATGTTGCACTTTATCTTTGAAAAATGCTCCCTGCACATCGCAGCACTTCTGCACGTACTATGCTGCTTAACAAATGCTTTTTTTTGGTAAAAGCACCACAAACCGTGGTTTCTTCAGTTTTATGTAGACACCCCATCCACAGCTCAGTCAGGCAGGCCACTAACTCACCTCAGCCATATTTCAACTGTAAAAGTCTCTCAACATTCTAAAGCCCGTGCTCAGGAGAATCCAGTTGTCTCTGGGGTGGAAAAGAGAGGAAGATACCACAGCAGGATAATTCTTCTATATGAGCAAGCTTTCTGTTAGTTTCCACTCTTGACCACTAACTTTCTCTCTGCATCTGATGGATACTTCTAACAGCAAATTCCTTACCTTTAGAATATTCCCACTTTCCAAACTGGATCTGAAAGATTTTTCAGCATAGAACCTGCGCCCCGGTAGATGGTGTAGTGTGACTCCGAGTCGACAATGCCCCACCCCAGAAGTGAAGTTGGAGCCGCATATAGATGTGGTCCAAGTGCGCTGACACCAATTTCTAGTTTCTTTCTTTACACGCTTTCTTATGCAGATACGGAGCTAGCTCCTAACTTTTTCACATCAGTTAGAGATTTTTTTCACAAGCTTTTTCTCTAGTGTTCATGGGAATATGTCCCCCCCTACAACTTCAAGTCTTAAACAGGGTAGTGACTGTCGCAATCAGATGTTTGTGACAGATACCCATGAGGGGTGTCTCTTGTATTTGGGATTGTGCCACGACTCCAATACATGCAAGGAGAGTACCCTGATGCATCAAAAGGCAATCCAGGAGAGCGAAGCCAAGCTCTTTGTCACGAAATACCACAAGAAGTTGATAGGCCTTCTCAAAGTTGAGGAGATGGACCCGTTCCCGCTGTTGGGGCTGCTCCTCGGACAGGTTACTATCATGTTCCAAGTCTCTTTTAAAGTCCGAGTCGAAAAAGATGCATAGGAAGTCTAAGCAAGCCATGTCCCGGCCTCGCCAATCTCCTTCTAAGAAATCACAAGGATGTCAAGGTGCCCCTCGGTCTTACTCCCTGACCCCCTTCCCCCCCCCCCCCCCCCCCCCCCGAGGCATTGATTCTGCAGCTGATCCCCATGCACCCTGAATTACCAGGGGCATCAGCAACAGCAGAACAGATTGAGACATTTAAGGAGGCCATGTTTCGAAACTTGATGGCCTGTCTCAAGCATTTTAAAAAGCATGCTGGGAGCTGACAAGACATCTGATTCAGACAACAAGCAAAAGCCTCATTACATGACCTTATAGGTAAAACACAAAAGATTGGGTGCAGTCAATATTTCCTGAGTGGGAGAGAAAGTGCAAGTTATGTGACAAAGTTTCAGGGGCAGCCTGACAGTGCCTACACTGCTGGTCAGTACTGCTACACAATCTCCTGTACCAATGCCCCGTGAGAGCTATGACTCCTAGCCACAGCTTGTTTGTCTTTTTTATTCTAGTGATAGTGATTGTTTTAAATATGTCGGCCAATTTGGTGGTTCAAAGAGCGTGGACAGAAAAAGTGAATTTTCTTTCTTGCTCAGTTCTTTTTGAACCACTGCTGTGGATAGGAAATCGGCTTGCTTTGCTAACACCTTTATCAAGTATTTGTTTGTAAGTTTAGCTTCAAGGGTATGGAGAGACAAATTAAGATATTTGTTCCATGTTGATATCCCATTTTTAATTATGTACGTTGAACTCTTTGTAATTAACCAGGCACATGACCACTGAGACACCAGGACTCAAACTCTTCATCAGAGGGAAAGATTAGGACCGCAACTATTAGTTCACAAGTGATGGTTTACTATGCTGGATCAAAACATAATTATGACATTCAACCAAAAAATACAAGGCAATGTGGTGCCACAGTAGGTCTGTGTGCTCTGGCATCTACATCATTTACAGCATGAGGTAGAAGGAGAGAGGGGAAGTTATTTTTAAGCTTTGGGGTATTCTATACTTAACGGAAAACTAAATGTAGACAGTGAAAAAAAAATTGGAAATCAAGAAATCATCTTCCACTGTATGCTTTGAAAACTTTGTAATTAATCAGACACATGATAATTGAGACTAAAGGACTAAAACCCTCAATGATCCGAATGAGAGTCTAAGACCTTAATCATTGGGTCCACAGCACAGAGCCAGAACGGCAGGCAGATCCTTCTCCTACATCGCAGCCAAGACCTGGAACGAACTACCATCAGCATCAGACAAAGTCCCACACTGCAAGCATTCAGGAACAAAACCTGGCTTTTCGGATGACCGGAGCAGCCCGAACCCCCTCCCCCGCCCCCTGCACCTTGAGAACTTCATGGGTCAGTAGTGCAGTGTACAAATCCCTGATTGATTGATTGATTGGATCACAAGCGACTCTTTACTGTCTTGGGTGAAAATATAACTATTCAACTGGAAAATACAGGTCAATATGGTGCCATAGGTGAGTGTACGCTGACTGCTACATCATTTACAGAATGTGTGGAAGGAGAGAGAGAGAGAGAGATTCATTTTTAAGCTTTGGGATAGGATGTACCAAAAGAGACATTTTATATACATTGAAAAAAATATTTTGCATATTTGAATTGTAATTAGCCAGGCACATGACAATTGAGACACCAAGACTCAAACCCTTAATCAGAGGGAAAGACTAGGACCGTAACTATTAGTCCTCACATGACAGTTTACTGTACTGGATCAAAACATACTTATGGGGGAGGAGCCTAGCGCTTGACCAAGATGGCCGCGTGAGCTTTGAGCTCCCGAGACCCTCGTGCCCTCCGTCGACTATCCTGTCTCTAATCCTGTTTGCATGCATGGCATCGTGCAGATGACTAGTCAGGGAGGCGATTGATGCTACCCGCGGTCGGATCGCCCACCGGGAACCGGAGTTATGCATGGCGGAAGATTGAGGCCTATCTCCGAAGGATGCCAGGGGCTGGAGTTGGCAGGATACCCGGCCTCTAATTGAACAACAGCGGCCAGGCGAGGTGTGAACTACCGGACGGAGGTCTACATCCTTTCACTTTCACTTTCTCGTCCTTTGTTGGCCCTGCCCAGGGAGTGCTCTCGGCTGCCTTATTATTATTTGGACGCTCTGCACGCTACTCTGGTGGCCCATCGCAGGACTGCGCACTCCTGCCTCCTTTCGCTGAGAGAGGGTCGTCCTGATTGAACCGACCTGCTTGAGCCAACCATGTCGGGCAAAGCAGAGGTGGATCGGCCGAAGCCTAAGGCCACCAGGCGGGGAGCCTATACTCAGGCCAACAATATGGACCGCTACGCCCAGCAGAAGGGGTCACCGGGTGGACCGAGCCAGTCGCCCGATGCACAGAAGGCTGCCTCACCCTTGGCCCCGGAGCTCTCGCTCCAGGATGTCATGGGAGCGCTCGACGGTCTGCAGACTTCGATTGGGAGACAGTTTGATGCCCTGGCGCACAAAGTGGATGCCATCTTGGTGGACGTTAATCTGATCCGTGCGGATTTGGGCAAAACGAATGAACGAGTTAAAACCCTGGACCTCAAGACCACGGGCCTCGCCGCTGATGTCTCGGAACTACAGACCGAGGTCCGTAAGTTGCGGACCGAGAGTGATCTCGCCGCCCGTCGGCTGGAGGACTTTGAGAGCCGGGCCAGGCGCAACAACGTGCGCGTTATAGGGGTCCCGGAGTCCTCGGACGAGACTTCTGTAGACCTGCTAGTGGAGGACTTGGTGCTTAATCATTTGCAGCCTAAGGGTCTTGGAAAGTTTTTCGCAGTTGAGAGGGCACATAGGGTGCCGGGTGGTAGGCCCAAGGTGGGAGCCCCACCGAGGCCGATTGTCGCCCGGCTCTTTCATTTTCGAGATCGGGACGCTATCCTGCAAGCATCGAGGGTGACGGGCCCGGTCCCCTTCCAGAACGCTTCGGTGAATTTCTATCCTGACTTCACCCAGCAGGTGCAGAGGCAGAGGCAGGGCTTCCTGGGGATGAAGAGGCGGCTTCGGGAGAGGGAACTGAAATATTCCATGCTCTTCCCTGCGAGACTACGTGTGGTGTACGAAGACCGAACATTCTTTTTTGAGTCGCCTGTCATGGCCGAGGAATGGCTGGACGCTCTGCCCCGACGACGGACGGGAGAGGACACTGCCGCAGATGGGGACAGTGGCCGGGATGAACAAGGTTGATGCCTTCGGAACCGGACTGACTCGTTTTGACTCCAGTTAATGACTTGAACAGAATGCAGTAAATACGGAGGGTTGTGGGAGGACGAGGGGAGCTCTTTCCTCCCTTAGGGTACTTTTTGTAGATTTTGGGTTCGGTAGGGCGACAGGCACACTGCAAGTTGGGGGGGCTTTGTAAGCTGCAGCAGGGGTGCAGGGTGGGGGGGATAGTTGGGATTTTGGGTTCGTTGTTGGGGGGTTTGTTTATGCAAGGCGTATTGACTATTTTCAGGGCTGTTCCATGGTGACTCTTCGGGTGTGGGGTGGGCCTCCTTACGTTTGGGGATGGGGGGTAGGGGTTTAAGTGTTATTAGCTGGAATGTTAATGGTTTGGGGGATCGCATTAAGCGCGGGATTGTTTTGCAATTCTTGAAACGGTCATTACCGGATGTCGCCCTACTGCAGGAGACGCACCTTATAGGTAACATGTGCTATGCTCTTAATAGGAAGGGTTATAAATTCGTAGCACATTCGGGATTTTCCTCTGGGTCCAGGGGTGTGGGCATCCTAGTCAGAGCCTCGCTACCATTTGAGGTGGACTCCACCATTGTTGACGATAGGGGGAGGTTTGTGGCGGTGGCGGGGCGGTGGGAAGGAAGAACTTTGGTTTTAGTTTCGGTTTATGTCCCGCCGGCCCTGCAGGCCTCCACGTTTACAGATCTGGGTAGGGCTTTGCTGGATCTCCCGGGGGGTATGCTTGTGGTGGGGGGTGACTTCAATGCTGTCGGCTCTGGGCTGCTGGATAGATACCCGCCCAGAGACACGGGGGGGGCTCAGAAGTGGCTTCCAGACTTTCTTGACACACTTGGCCTGATAGACTGCTGGAGGCTCCTGCACCCCACACAGAGCCAATACACCTTCCACTCCGGAGCGCATGGTAGCCTCTCTAGGATTGACTACCTGCTCACTCTGGCTGCGCACGCCTCAATGGTGTCCGAGGCCAGGCACATGGCGCGTGGTATATCGGACCATTCGCCAGTGTGGGTCAGGCTGGATGTTGGCCGTGAGGGAGGGGGAAGAGTGGCTCCTATTAACCCTTGGTACTTCCGAGACCCCAAGATGCGCAGCGCACTGGTGAAGACAGTTACAAAAATTTTCAAGGATAATCAGGGATCCGTGGACTCGGCAGTGTCGCTGTGGGAAGCGTTCAAGACCGTGCTGCGCGGGGAGGCTCTCTCCCTTGTAGTGGCGGCCAAGCGGCGGAGAGATGGCGAGGTCATGCAGGTTGAGGAGGAGATTGTGGCTTTGGAGGGAGCGCTAGAGGAGGAGGTTACAGAGGCCTCACTGCATGAGCTGAGCTTGAAGCAAGCCGAGTATAAGGACCTGGTGACGAATGTCGCTAAGACCCTCAGTAGGGAACAGCAGGGCCGTTTGTATGATGTTGGTGACAAGGCCGGGAAACTCCTAGCTTGGCTGGACAAAAAAGAACGGGTTAATAGAGTAGTGCCGGAGTTGACGGGAGAGGGGGGAGAGGTGATTGTGGAACCTGAGAGGATTGTGCAGTGCTTCATGGACTATTTCCGTATGGTTTATACCTCAGTGTCGGATAGGCCGCCCGAGGACTCGCGTGACCTCTTGCGTGATATTGCTATGCCCTGACTTTCCGATGTAGATAGGGACGATTTGGACGGAGACATAACGGTCGATGAGGTGGCGGGAGCCATCCGCGCGCTGAACTCGGGCAAGGCCTCGGGCCCGAACGGCTTGCCAATTGACCTGTATAAGCTGTTTCCGGATATGGTTGCCCCTCACCTGCGCGCCATGTTCGTGGAGGCGCGGGGGAGTGGGACACTCCCGTTGGATCAGCGACTGGCGACGATTGTTGTTATACATAAAGATGGTAAACCCCGAGATAAGTGTGCCTCATATAGGCCTATCTCCCTTCTTAACGCCGAGCCGAAGATTCTGGCTAAAGTCCTGGCGGCCCGATTGGTCAGGGTGATTGGAGACTTGGTCCACCCTGATCAATCCGGTTTTATTCCGCATCGTAACACCGCGTTAAACCTTCGGCGCCTTCATGGCGTGATCGCCAGGGCGGGCACGCTGCGTGAACAAGCCGTTGTGGCGTCTCTCGATGCCACGATGGCCTTTGATACGGTGGAATGGGCATATTTGTGGGCGGTGCTGGCCAAGTTCGGCTTTGGCCATGGCTTTGTGAGCTGGGTGAGGTTGCTGCATGAGGGACCCCTTGCGAGTGTGGTGGTAAATGGCCGGGCGTCGACTCCGTTTCAGCTTGGGAGGGGCACTCGGCAAGGTTGCCCCCTGTCGCCATTGTTGTTCGCCCTCGCCCTTGAGCCATTGGCGGCGTGGATATGCTGGAACCCGGATATACGGGGACTTAGATGGTCGCCCGAACACGAGGACCGCATTTCGCTATATGCTGATGACATCCTGTTGTATCTTGCCTCGCCCAAGAAATCACTGATAGTGGTCTGTGACGTTCTTACATCTTTCGGTAGGAATTCGGGTCTCGTCATCAACTGGAGTAAATCATCGTATTTATATGTTCTGAGTGGCGAGGTTCCACCGATCCCGCGAACTTGTTCAATCCAGATCGCTCAGCAGGGCTTCGTGTATTTGGGGATCTTTATCTCCACGGACTCCGCTTTGCGGTATGAGAGGAACCTGCTCCCTCCCTTGGCGCGACTGCGGCGGGATGTAGAGGGCTGGCGGAGGCTGCCGCTCTCCCTCGTTGGGCGCGCTGCCTTGTTCAAAATGATGTCTCTTCCCCGGTTCCTCTACGCATTGCAGAATACTTTAGATTGGGTACCGGCCAAATACTTTCGGGAGATCGAAAGCCTCCAACGAACGTTGTTGTGGGACGGGCGGCCTCGAATAGCAATTGCTAAGTTGACGCTGCCATGGTATGATGGGGGTATTGCGCTTCCAGACATCCGACGCTACTATTGGGCCACGCAGCTGAGCGCGATTAATCATGGTCTCTATGGCCCTGCCCTCAGCCCTGGTTATGCCATGGATAGGTGGTTGCTGCGTGGTGGTAACTATCACAGGGCGTTGTACTCGCGGTCTCTGGACTCGTCCCTCACGGGGCCTACTGGGGTGGCGGTGCGTGTGTGGAAGATGGCAACTGACTCGCTGGGCTGGAAGGATAGGCTCACCCTCGCTACCCCGTTGTTTGAATCTGAAATATTGGGCAGGCTTTGGCATACGAAAGGTTTTGACAAATGGGACCTGATCGGCATCTCCAGGGTTGGAGATGTGCTGATTAAGGGGAGGGTGAAGTCCTTTGAAGAGTTGCAGAAGGAGTATGAGCTGGGGGCTTCCGAGTTTTTCCGCTATGTTCAGGTGCGTCATGCCCTCCGGTCAGTCCTCGTGGAGGGTGAGAAGGTGCCTGAGTTTTCTCCTTTGGAGGACCGGATCCTTGATGGCCATATGCCTGAGAGCACGATCTCGCTCATCTACAAGAAATTGATAAACGTCCGGGCGGATGCGCTTCTGGGGCTGCGGGACCAGTGGACTAGGGATGGACTCGAGCTGGATGATGAGGATTGGCAGTCTGCTGTTTCCTCTCCCAAGGAGGTTGCGATCCCGTCGCGTCTGAGGTTGGTGCAGCTCAAAATACTGCATCGAGTGTATGTGACGGGGCCAAGGCTGGTTCATATGGGTTTCTCTGAGGAAGGCCTATGTAGGAGGGGATGCGGTATGGTGGGTACCTTCCTGCATATCATCTGGGAATGTGGTGTCATCGCGGAATTCTGGAGGAGAGTCCATGCAGTGATGGGGGAGGTGACGGGCATTGCTATGCAGCCGGAAGCGCGGTGTTGTCTCCTGAATGTCTGGGGGCCCACTGATCACAATGCGGCGCAGACCCAATGGGTGACTCTGGGTAACATGGTTGCTAAGAGAGATATAGCGCGATTGTGGGGCTCCGTGGGGCCCCCCACATTGACCGCGTGGAAAGAAAATATGGATTGGAGTATGCTCAGGGAGAAGACAGTGTATTGCGCTAGAGGCCGCCCTCGGAAGTGGCACGCCATCTGGGGGAGGTGGAATCAATATAGGGGGGGAATATGTCTTGCCCCTGATTTGGATCCCCCCGAAGAACAACTTTCTTCTTGATATTCTTTCCAGCTCAGTATATAAGATGTGATGATTAATTGACTGCTTGGGCCTCTGCTGTCCCCCTTCTTTCCCTTATCATAGAACTGTGACTGTTAGATGATTGGGGTCTGACCTCCCCTGGGGGGTTTCACCATGGGCACTCAGTGTTTTTTGCCTTGCTGGGGTTTGTTGTGTGTTTGTGTTTATTTAAAAATTGAATCTTTTCACTGCTCCTTTAATGCAATGTGGACGCTTCTTTGTCCTTCTCTGTCGAAGCTGCCGAACCTCCGGGTTGTCGGCTGAATAGCTGTGTCCAGACTCTTGACGAAATAAAGGTTTTTTATAAAAAAAAAAAAAAAAAAAAAATTTTAAAAAAACATACTTATGACATTTGACCCAAAAATACAAGTCAAGTGTGTGCCATATGTCTGGATACTCTGACAGCGACATATTCTACTGAATGGTGTGGCAGGAGCGAGAGAATGTTTTGAGCTGTGGGATATGATATACTGAAAAAAACGTTGGTAAAGCCAATTGGTCTTGCCTATAGGTGAGCTATTGGCTTTGGCAATCTGGTAGAGGTGGGGAATGGGGGGGGCAGGTGGATGTGGAGAGCAGGATGTGCTATGAAGCGGTCAGCAACAAAAGGAATTTCAGAGAATCCGGGCCCGCTTCCTTTAGTTTTGAACAATAAGAAATAAACCTGGCGCAGTGTCAGTTCTTGCCCCATTAAACTGAATTCCAGGTGGATTTATGTTAATACTGTAGAGTCCAGAAGATGGAAAAGACAGCTATTGTAGCTGCACTGCATCTCTCTAGTCAGCTACTAAACTGGTTCCAGAATTGCAATCATTACATAAGCCTGAGACACCATTAGTTTGCTCCTAATGATCTTGCAAAGTATCGTTGTGGCTGGGCCGCCATGTTGTTGTGCAGTTTTTGGAATACTAAGTTTAATGCCTGGGCCGAGTTCTTCCAGGCTTTCAAATGCGCATCATCAACCTATATATCCAGGTATTTATAGGAGGTTACCCTTTCAAACCTTACTTTTTCCAAAAGTCTGCCACCCTTTTATTCAATTTCGGCCAAATATCATGACCTTAAATTTTTGATGCTGTTTGTATTACAGAAAGTGGCAAGCGTACCTAGCGATCTTTGAGCCCTATGGGTATCTTGTCTAAATTGATTGTGTTGTCAGCATATTGCAGAGGAGTTGAGTACCCCGAACTGGCCAGTTTTCCTCAAAGCCTACCTCATAGTTAAGTTTTGATCTATTCTGGTAAAAAGTAACTTGTGGCCTACTGGTTAACATCTTTGACTCTTTTGCTAAAGGTCAAGGGTTTGAATTCTGATGTCTCAATGTTCATGTATCTGGTCAATTACACAGAGGTGAAAGTATACAGTGAAAGATGATTCGTTCATTTGCCAAACATGTTTGTCTTTTCACTTTGTCTAAAATTCTTTTTAAGGTATATCATATCCCAAAGTTTAAAAAAATTATCTTTCACTCTTCCTTCTTCCACCCCATTCTGTACATGATGTATCTCTCAGTGCACATTCACCTTTGGCACCACAGTGACTTGTATTTTTGGGCTGAATATCAGTTATGTTTTAATCAAGGACAGTAAAGAGTCACTTGTAGACTAATGATTAAGCCATTACACTCTCACTCTGAAGAATAAGGGTTGAAGTCCTGGTGTCTCAAGGGCAATGTGCCTGATTCTGAAGATGATTTCTTCTTATTCAATTATAAACATTGTTTTCACTTTGTGCAAAATTCTTCTTCTGAGGTGTATCAAACCCCAAAGCTTAACGCTTTTTATCTCTCTCTCTCTTTCCTTCCATTCAATCTTGTGAACGAAGTAGCTGTCAGTATACACAAACCTATGGCGCCATATTGTCTTATATGCATGGGTTGAAACTAATAGTTGTTTTTGTTTAGTACAGTAAATAGTCTCTTTTAGTGTAATGATTGACGTCTTAGATTCTCATTTGAGACGAATAAGGTCTTGTATCCCCATATCTCAATAGGCATTTGTCTGGTCAATTTCAAAGCATATAGCGAAACTTGATTTCTTCATTTTCAAATATTGTTTCCTTTTCACTTTGTCCAAACGTCCTCTTCTTTTAAGTATCTCATTCTACAAATCTTAAAAAAAACATTTCACTCTCACTCCTTCCATTCAATTCTGGAAATGATGCAGTTGTAAGTGTACACTCAGTTGAGGTACCACTTAGACTTATATTTTTTGGGTCACATGTCATAGTTACATGCAGGCATAGCCTTGGCCACAAGAAACCCCAGAACGTCTGCATGGCAGTTCAGGACAGAGTGTTCCAATGAGGATCAGAGTCAGTAATGATTTAAATAAGGTGGGCATTTCTCTAGTGCGGCCAGCAGACAACAAACGATGGGTTGTCATGCTAGCCCACGCAAAACTGCAAGTGGTTAGACTATTTCCATGCATTCCTCCCATCGCCTTTTGTGTACCTGTCTCCGAATTGCTTTTTAAACATGCTTTACTTGCACCTGGACAGATTGTTGTGAGCAAAGGACAGGGTCATTTTGCTGGGGATATACTGATGATGCCATAAAAAAGAGGCAGGCTACGGTCTACAATTCTTTTGTAATGCTGCACAATCTCGTTTTGTAACATACTATCAGGGTCTAACTGGCCTACAGAGCAATCAGGTAGTGACCGACGAACTGGTCTGACATGTCAGTGTATGGACCAATTTTTTTGCTGTTTGTTATTACTGCTGATTTCCCTGATATTAAAACAAACATTGCCTGCAGCAAGCTCATGAAGTGTTCTATACCTTGCAAAACATTTAACCAGTGTGTCTTTATGGGTTCAAAAATGCCTCGATTTGCAAACATGGGCTATTAACTATCTAATTCAACTAGGGGGGGAGGGGGTCACTTTTTCTTTGGTGCCCTGGCTTATTTTCTGTCACAGTCTGACACTGCATTCTAGTATCACACTATGTTTTACTTACCCCTTTTGGTGGCAGACTGGGAACTAGTAATGTCAGAGGACGACACAGCCTGTGATGAGGAGCAGCACCGTGCTGCTCGACCTCAAAAACTAAATACAATGTTCACAGGCATGGTCTGGCTTTCTCTGACTACTGCTTAGGTTTGCTCCAATTATATTCTCCAGCAAGCCATCTGCCTGATAAACCTTCTGTTCCCAAAGCTGTGGAAGACAGGCTAAAAAGAACAAGTTACTTACCTTCGATAACGATGTATGTGTAAGCGACATACATTAGTTATAGATTCCTTACCTTAGAATTACCCCCAGGCGTCAGACTGGATCAGGAGAATTTTTCTCTTAGCAGTACCCGTGTGCGTCGATAGGTGGTGTTGATCGATTCCGTGTCCGTCGCTGGTATCGTGGATGTCGGAATGCCGTCGCAATGTCTACTTACACGCTGCCCCTGTGCGCTGACGTCAGTTCTGACACGACTTTCCACACCAGAAGCGCAGAGCCATGCAAGACACTGACCACTGGTGCACGAAACTAAGGCCCTGAAAGGTAGTCCCTTACACTAGAAGTCAGTTTGCAGAACCGGGAGGATGGGTGGGCGGTAAGGAAGCTATAACTTATGTATGTCCCTTACAGATACATTGTTACCGAAGGTAAGTAACTTGTTCATCTGAAAGAGACTGTAGGAGAGTAGGATCTGCTTCTTATAGTTACCCCCACTTTTTTCTGATGTTTTACTGTTTTTCGACTTTAGTCTGGCTGGGACCCTGCTATCCAGGGCCCCAGCCTAGCTGCTTCCTCTCTAAATTGATTGAATTTACTTTAGGTACACCACAGATTGGATTCTGGGGTACCCTTATAAGTCCCTAGTATATGGTATACTATGTACCTAAGGCTAGGTACCCCAGAGGCCACTCAGGGACTGCAGCATGTATTATGCCAACCCATGGAGACCATTTAAAATGACACAACAGGTCTGCTACAGCAGCCTGTGTAAGGTGGTGTATGCACCCCTTACTCAGATATAGTCTCCCTATATCAATCCATATCACTGCACATATAAACCTATCAGTCACCCCTATGCGGAGTGCTATTTGGAGGGAATTCCAAAGCACTGGTAAGAGATAGGCACCATATATTTACCTTGGGTAGCTGAGCGAAGCATATGAGAGGGTAAATAGGGGTGCACCAAAGTTTGTAGATACTTAGGAGAAGAACCCGTTTTAATTTTGTGCATATAGCACATGGCTTTAAACTTCACTCTATTTCCAATCTTAAACCAGTGCAGATTATACAAAGCGCTTGAAGTAGGGGAGTGTTTAGAATGCAGGCAAAGCAGCCTGGCAGCCGAGTTTTGCACCACTTGTAATTTCCGTGTGATCTCCTTGTTAACACCCAGATACAGAATATTACAATAGTCCAGTCTCGAAGTCACGAGAGCTTGGACTACGGTTTTCTGGGTGGACACAGGGAGCATCCAAATTATTTTTTTTAACCATTTTAGGATGGTAAAACAAGTGGAGGCTACTTTTACAACCTGTTGTTTCATGGATAAATCAACCATGGATGCAGCCAAACCATATACTCTTAAGTGCATTATAACCTCGCGGTAAATACTAACTTTGGAATGGCTCGACAGAAACATGTCGTGTTTGGTGTCAAACACCTTGGAATCATACCTCCACACCAGTAACTGGTGTGGGAGGTATGATTCCACCCTACTAGAGGGAGAAACATGGCACCACCGGTATACCCGGTACCAGCTTTGCAAGCCCTGGCATCACAAAATGGATGCTGTCAGCCACAGACACGAGTCTGCCCTCCTGCTGCTGGCCGAAACTCCTGCAGGGGACGGCTGGACAATAGGTTTCCTGTCACCCGGAGGTGTGACCACCTCCCAGAAAGGCTTTAGTGTATTGGGGCTGGGTGGGTTGCTCTCAGAGTGCTTTGAAGTCTGCACTGGGAACACATTTGGTGTCCTTGTGCATAGACCAGCCCCTGCTCTGGCGTGAAACTGGACAAGGGACATGGGTGTAGCCACCCCTCTGTCCTGACCCTTCCATAGGTGGGTCCCCAGAGTTTGTCCCACCCCTTCCTTGGGTATAAAGTAGGAACCCATGACTACAGGACTTTAGATTTACCTGGACAAAACTCTGCTACATAATCCCAGAACTTCAACTATCTACAAGACGTTGGATGACCGAAGAATCTCCTTTGGAGTAAAGGAGTTACTATCCTGCTTGGCAGGCACCAAAGAAGCATCTGTCCGGTTTGCATCTCCGAAGCTCCTGAGGACTCCGAAGAATATTGCAACACAGGAGGTGGGTTCCCGTGGTCTCTGAGGTCGATCTGTGTGCTCAGCAACTCTGAGGCCTGTATCCCTCGTGGAGACCGTGCAACCCGAAACCCTGGACACCGAGACCATTTGTAGAAGCATCAGCTTTGAGGCGACCTCAGAGGCTGAGCTTTGAATTACTTGTAGCCCTGAACCCGAGCAGCAATTCCATCGAAGATTGCCGGCCTACACTCCACAAGTGTTCCGTGAGCTGGCCCTTTGTGTTTTCTCTCGAGGTCCCTTCTCGATCCCTGGTCCGTTGACCTGTGGGTCCCCAAGAAGGCATCTTTAACTTTAATTGGGCTTCCCTGGTTGCTCCAGACGTGCCCTGACTCTTCATCGCTTGGGGAGTCTCCAGGACCTTGCTGGTCCACACCGAAGCATCTTTTCTCTGACGGCGTGGGTTGCAGTTGCCAAGGCTTGTTGGTGTTCCATCCGAACACTGACCCCCCCAGCACTCGACATCCTTCGTGGGACAGCTCGCATCCGGATCCTGGTCATCGTCGACGTCTCCTGGTTCCCGTGGCTGCAGAGTCAAGCTTCACCTCTTCGCACATGAAACACCCGACATCGGTGGGCATTCGTCTATCGTGCCCCTGGTCACTGGCAAGTGACCCAGACTATGTCCCCTCTGCTCTCAGGTTCTTCATATCTTCGATCCAGGCTTGGATCACACCGGACACTTCTCCTTTCCGCGGCAGCAGCACTTTGCTGCACATCGCCATTGAAAACAACGACGATTCCCGACACCATTTGACACCTATGCACCGGCTTCCCTGGGTGAGGTAACACGAGTACTCCGGTGCTCCCGTGGGTGCTGGCCCTAGAACCCTCTAAGTCTGAAAGAGTTTGCTCAAAGTCCTCTCCTAAGTGTCCTTAATCTTTAAAATTCCAAACGTGACTTTCCCATAGAATTGTACGGAGCTCGCGGCTGTGTTCTCACACTGCACACGTCCCCCGTGGGTCCCCGGTGTCACTACCTTGGGTGGTTCCTTGGGGTCCCAGCGATTCTACGTGCTCTAGGCACTGTGTCTAGTCAAGTCGTGGTTCTTATACCACTTTCTTAATATATGGTTTGGTCTCCCCCTGGGGCCCATTGTATATTGTGCTATTTACTGTCGTTTTAGAAGGAGTAGTTTCTTTTCTGTAACTCCAGTTCTGTAGTAGGGGTATCTCTGTTATAGTCATAATCTAGTGAATAGTCCCGCCCATGTGCGTGGACCCCGGAGCAATAAAAAATAATCTCTAAAAGGTGACAAATCATGCAAACCTGCATACACCTTTAAGAGAGAATTTAATTTAAAGACAGATAATGCAGCCTATACCCACAGGCTACACTGTCCAGTACTTCAACTAGAATTCCACCAACATCCACAAACAGCCCTGCCTGTCTAGTTTTTCTCCACAAAGGAAAAAACCCTGCCTCTACCAGCAAAAGCCTCTGGAATGATAGAGAGGAAGGAGAGGACAGACAAGCCCCATAGGCTGCCATTATGTGGCTTGGAACAGGATACTGTGCCTTTAAGAAAACTTTCCAGTTTTTCAGAACTTTCCCCAGTATCCCAGAATGCCCAGCAGGTCCCATTTACTTTCAGTTCTTTTTGAAGGCGTAGCACGCCAGACCTGTAGCATTCTACATATGAATAAGTATCTCTCCACCGGGGAGGAGGGCGGGCGCTTATGACTATAACAGAGATACCCCTACTACAGAACTGGAGTTACAGAAAAGAAACTACTCCTTCTGTAGTAGGGGATCTCTGTGTATAGTCATAATCTAGTGAATAGAATGGCAAGCCCATCCCCACACAACAAAAGCGGTGGAGAACCCACAAGACACTACCACTACTGTGCGAACAGATTTCGCAGCGAAGCCTGCCCAACCTGAGCATCTGCCCTGGCATCCGTGTCCAGACAGTAATGCGCAGCAAAGGTATGGACCGACTTCCAAGTGGCCGCCTTGCAGATTTCCGCAATCGGAACATTACGCAGCAAAGCCGTCGTGGCAGCTTTGCCCCTGGTGGAATGAGCCTTAGGTTTACCCCCTAAGGTCTTATTAGCCTTTTGATAACACAATTGAATGCAGGACACAATCCACCGAGAAATGGACTGCTTAGAGGTCGCAAGACCCGTCCTGACTGAGCCATAGTTAACAAACAATTGGTCAGACCTACGAATATCCTTGGTCTTATCCAGATAAAATTTCAACACCCTCCGAACATCCAGGGAATGGAGAGACCTTTCCGCTGGCGACGAGGGATTCTGAAAGAACGTAGGTAAAGTTATGGTCTGGTTGACATGAAAATCAGAGATAACCTTAGGAAGAAATTTAGGGTGAGTACGCATCACAACCTTAGCAGCATGAAATACAGTATAAGGTTCTTGACAACATAATGCCTGAAGTTCACTCACCCTGCGGGCCGATGTAATGGCCACTAGGAACGCCGCCTTCCAGGAGAGGTGCTGTAATGAAGCCTTGTGAATGGGTTCAAAAGGCTCCTTCATCAGTCTGGACAGCACCACATTCAAGTCCCAGGAAGGCGAGGGAAGTCTGACGGGAGGAAACACTTTCTTCAAGCCTTCCAAAAAATCCTTGACCACAGGGATCTGAAAGAAGGAAGTCTGTGAAGGGCATTTCCTGTAAGCAGTCAAAGCAGCCAGATGAACCTTAATGGAATGGAAATTAAGGCCAGACTGCGCCAGATGTAAAAGGTATGGAAGGATGACATCTTCCTTACATGTCGTCCGATCAAAGTTCTTGGACTTACACCAGATACAGAACCTCTTCCACTTGTAAGCATAGGATGTTCTAGTGGAAGGTCGCTTAGACTCCTTCAGAATGTCCATACAATCGTCTGGTAGATTCAGATGGCCATATTGCACTATTTCAGGAGCCATGCCGCCAAACTCAAAGACGAGAGGTTGGGGTGCACCATCCGCCCCCCGAACTTCGTGAGAAGGTCCGGCCTGCACGGCAACCGCATGTGAGGAAGGAGAGACCGGTGAAGAAGGTCCGTGAACCACCACTGCCTGGGCCACTCCGGGGCGATCAGGATCATCCGTGCCCTGGACTGGGACAACTTGATGAGCACCGCCGGAATCAGGGGAATGGGTGGAAAAGCGTACAGAAAGCTGTTCGACCAATCGATCCATAGCGCATTCCCCAGCGTCCCCCGCTGGTAGTACCTGGATGCGAAGTCTCGGCATTTGCTGTTTTCGGCGGTGGCGAACAGATCTACGTCTGGAGTCCCCCACCTTGCGAAGACTTCTCCTAGTACTTCGTCGTTTATGACCCATTCGTGGTTTTCCTGAATCAGCCTGCTCAAGGCGTCCGCCTGAGCATTCTGCACCCCTGGCAGATGCGTGGCCGTAATCGTCAGTCCTCTGGCCAGCAGCCAGCGCCAGATCGCCTGCGCCTCCTGCGACAGAGTGCGCGATCTCGACCCCCCCTGCTTGTTGAGATAATACATCGTGGTTGTATTGTCCGTCTGTATCAGCAGCGAGTTGGTCTGGAAGGACGGAAGGAAGGCCTTCAGTGCCAGGAAGACAGATCTGAGTTCCAGGAAATTGATGTGGTACGTCGCTTCCAAAGCAGACCACTTCCCCTGAATCTGCAAGTCCCCGGAATGCGCTCCCCAGCCCTGGAGAGACGCATCCGTCACGACACTCGTCGTGGGAATGTCCTTGTGGAAGGGAACCCCCTTGAGGAGGTTTTCCGCCGAACACCACCACTTCAGAGACTGAAGAGCATGCAGCGACAGGCGTATCTTGTCGTCCCAAGAGCCTGTCCTCTGATCCCACTGATCCTCCAAACACTCCTGCAGTGGTCTCATGTGCAGCCGAGCGTGAGGCGTGAGGAAGATACAGGAGGCCATCGATCCCAGTAGAGACGACACCTTCCGCACTGTTGTCGATGGAGCAGTCCTGAGGTCCTGAGCCTTCCGAAGGAGTGATAACCGTCTCTCCTCCGAAGGAGACACGCTTGCTGACCGCGTATCGATGGAGGCCCCCAGGTACTGTATGCACTGGACCGGAGTCGTGACCGACTTGGACATGTTGACGTGTAACCCCAGCTTGTGCAAGAGCTCGCACGTCCATCGGAAGTGTTCTTGCGCTTCCGCGAAGGATGATGCCTTGATCAGCCAATCGTCCAGATACGGGTAGACAAACACCTTGTTCTTCCGCAGGTGTGCCGCCACCACCGCCATGCACTTCGAAAAAGTCCTGGGCGCAGATTTTAGCCCGAATGGCAGTACTGTGTATTGATAGTGATTGGCGCCGACTTGGAATCGCAGGAACTTCCTGTGTTTCCTCGCTATGGGCACATGGAAGTACGCATCCTGTAGATCTATGGCACGGAGCCAGTCTCCCTGTTGCAGCTGAGGGTAAATCTGGTGCAACGAAAGCATACGGAACTTCTCTCTGCGAATCCATTTGTTTGCCTGCTGTGAGAAGTTGGCCTGATGTATGATGTCACTAGTTCTAGTGTACACCTTATATCAGTCCAAATACCCTTATGGTGATTGGTTGTAAAGTCAACCTTATAGACCAGCTATCCTAGTGGTAGCATGGACAAGAGCAGTCTTAGGCTAAACTCTGAATGGCATGTGAAGCCAGCTGTGATACCATATATAATCCCTTGAATACCAAATGAAAGGACACCACAACAGATATATATATAAAATAAAGTGTATTTATTCTAGTCAAACCCTCAGCACTCTTTATGAGATTAGAGGTAAGTACAACACAGTCTTATTTAAGCATACATTAAGTCACACAGGTAAGTAATACAGTTAGGCCCTAGGGGCCACGCAAACCATATACTAAGTAAGTGGTATAAGAACCACTGTCACGGATATAGAATAGGCCTAGGCCTAGGGAATCGCTGGGGCTACACTACACTAGCGTTAGTTAGGAAGTGGGAGGCCCACGGGATTCGTGTGCAGAGTGGAAACACTCACGCGTAATGCGTAAAAGTCAATAGCAATAGTACCGTTTAGAAAACGGTAGATTTAGGACACTTCCGGAGTAGCTAGGAAGTTGAGACTTGAAAACTAGACACTAGGATAGTCACTATCCTGATGAGCACCGGAGTACCCAAGTTACCTAGCCCACAGGCTGCGGGTGCATAGGGGTGAAGATGCGTCGTTTTCGTCGTCGACTCCTATGGATGCCTGAAGAAAGATGCTGACAGGCAGTCAGTGAAGAGTGTCCGGTGGATCCCAAGGCTGGGATCAAGAAGAGAAGAGACCTGCAAGCAGAAGGGACAGAGTCAAGGTCACTAGCCAGTGACCACGTGGAACCAGGAAGGAACCAGGCGATGTCGTGAAGATTGCAGGTGAAGGTGAAGCTTGTCGCTGCAGCCAGGAGGACCAGGAAGCGTCGAGGACGACCCGGACCAGGAGGCGAGCTGTCCCACGAAGGCTCTTGCTGTCGGCGGCGTCGAAGTTGGACTAGGACTCACCAAGCCTTGGCAAGCGGAACCCACGAAGAACGGAAGACTTGCTTCTGGTGCAGACCAGGAAGGTCTGGGGTGCTTCTTCTTTGCAGAGAAGCGGGAGCAAGTCTGGAGGAGCCAAACCAGCGCAGAAGATTTCAGGGTGCGTCGTCACAAAGGCCACTAGCCAGCGGGCAACAACCGGACAGACGCGGCAAGCAGGAAAATGCAGAAGGGCCCCACGCAGGACTCGTGGAGTGTGGGGGGCTGATCTTCGGTGCAGAGGGTGCTTGGGGTTGGGGCTTCTCAATCCCCGGTGCACAACTTCGAGGGTACCTCAGAAGCTGCGCTTTAAGTTACTAGCCACTTTTTCCAGGTAGCCGGTCCCACGTCGCTCGTCGCCTCCACGGATCTCAGCTTTGCTGTGGATGTGGATCAGGGTCGGAGAAGTCTGGAAGTCAAGGCTCTGGTCGGGCTCTGCAGTCGGTTCCTCGTAGAACGTGGGCAAAGCAAAGGGTAGTCTCTTGATGGTGCCTGTTTGCACAGGGTAGCCACTCCTTGGCTACAAGGGAGATTCTTCAGTCTTCTTCTTTCGTCGAATGTCGAAGGTCCAGAGTTTCTGTTCAGTTTTGCAGGTTCAGGATAATCTAAAGTCTTGAGGCCCAACTCCCACTCTTATACTAATCTGGGGGGCTGGGATACCTGCTAGGTCACGCCTTATGGGTGGGACCTGGGAGGGGGTGGTTACACCCACTTCCCTTTGTCCAGTTTCGCGCCAGAGCTGGGGCTGGAGTGCCCCAGCGCCGGTTTGAACTGGACTATGCCAGGAACACCTTGTGTGCCCCAGGCATGTCTCATTCCTTTCAGCCCACCCTGCCCCAATACACTAAAGGCTGTCTGGGGAGGTGCTAGCACCTCCCCAAGCAGGAAACCTATTGTCCAGGCCTCCCTGGCTGGGATCACTCCCAGCTGCAGGAGGTCAGACTTGTGTTGTGGCAGCAGCATCCATTTTGTGATGCTGAGGCTTTGGTCAGAGGCTAACAGTTGAAGTATGATTTTAACATGTCTTTCCCTCTAGAAGGGGGGAATAATATTCTCATGTCCAGAAATGGCATGGGGGTATTATTCCACAGTGTTAGACACCTTACACGACATGTTTCGATAAAGCCAAACCACAGTTACCATAACCGTCTAAGATTATAAGGCACTTTAAGAGTATATGGTAGGCTATATCATAGAACAGCTATAAGGACAAGGTTCCGAAAGCTGCAGACAGGCTCAGCTCATGCTAGAGCACCATCTCACATGTTACCAAGCACTCTGCCTCCAGGATTGTCAAGGCCTGCCATAGGAGTGACTGATAGGTACACATGTGTCTATATGTAAGTTAGGTATAGGAATACTACACCTAAGCAAGGGGTGATTACACGACCTTGCCCCAGCTGAGTGATCAGCCAGTTGTGTCAAAAATGGAAGGCCAGGCCAGGGGTGGCATAATACATGCTGCAGCCCCTGGTAGGCCTAGGGTACACCTATGCCCTGGGTACCTAGGGTACACTGTACAGGGGCCAATAAGGTGATCCTATCCAAATGGGTTATGCACCTAAAGTACATAGTATTAATTTAGAGAGAGAACAGCAGGGCTGTGGGTCTGATTAGCAGGCCCACAGCCATATCTAAGTCGAAAACCAGTAAAGCAAAAGCAAAAAGTGGGGGTGAACATAGAAAGCAGACCCTACTCTCCTACACAACCCCCCCCCAAACGTAGGGACATTAAACTAACCTTGACCAGTTGAGTCTTCATGTTCTAAGTGGAAATATCTGGAGAGTCCATCTACATTGGCATGGTCAGTCCCAGGTCTATGTTCCACTGTGAAGTCCATCCCCTGTAGTGAAATGGACCACCTAAGAAGTTTGGGATTTTCACCCTTCATCTGATTTAGCCACAAGAGGGGCTTATGGTCTGTCTGAATCTTGAAGTGAGTGCCAAACAAGTATGGCCTCAGCTTCTTCAGGGCCCAAACCACAGCAAAGGCCTCCCTCTCAATAGCTGACCAACGTTTCTCTCTAGGGGTCAGCCTTCTACTTATAAAAGCAATGGGCTGGTCTTGACCATCTACATTCAGTTGTGAAAGAACAGCTCCCACACCTAACTCAGAAGCATCTGTCTGGACAATGAACTCTTTGGAGTAGTCTGGACTTTTCAGAATAGGTGCACTGCACATGGCCTGCTTCAGGTCATCAAATGCTTTTTAACAGCTTACTGTCCACTGAACTTTCTTTGGCATCTTCTTGGAGGTCAAGTCATTAAGTGGTGTCACTATGGACCCATAGTTCTTAACAAACTTTCTGTAGTTCCCAGTCAGGCCCAAGAAAGCTCTGACCTGAGTCTGGGTAGTTGGAGGAGCCCAGTCCTTTATGGTCTGGATCTTGCTCTCCAGTGGTTGAACCTGACCCCCACCAACTAGGTGGCCCAGGTATACAACCTTGCTCTGCCCTATCTGGCACTTAGTGGCCTTGATAGTGAGGCCTGCCTTTTGCAGGGCCTCTAAAACATTCCTCAGGTGGACCAGGTGATCCTCCCAGGTGGAGCTAAAGACAGCAATATCATCAAGATAAGCTGCACAATAATCATCCAACCCAGTAAGGACTTGATTCACCAACCTTTGGAAAGTGGCAGGTGCATTCTTCAAACCAAAGGGCATTACCACAAATTGATAATGTCCTCCTGGGGTCGAGAAAGCAGTTTTGGCCTTTGCACTCTCAGCTAGTCTGATTTGCCAGTAGCCTGCTGTTAGGTCAAATGTGCTCAAAAACTTAGCAGCTGCCAGTCTGTCAATGAGCTCATCTGCCCTAGGTATTGGGTGGGCATCTGTCCTAGTGACAGCATTGAGACCTCTGTAATCCACGCAAAACCTCATCTCTCTCTTACCATCTTGGGTGTGAGGTTTTGGCACAAGGACTACAGGACTAGCCCAAGGGCTCTCTGAAGGTTCAATGACTCCCAGCTCCAACATCTTTTGTACCTCAACTTTTATGCAGTCCCTGACATGGTCAGGTTGCCTGTAGATTTTACTCTTCACAGGCAGACTGTCACCAGTGTCCACCTCATGGGTGCACCAGTTTGTCTGACTTGGGGTCAGAGAGAACATATGTCTGTAGGATTGCAGAACCTGTCTGCAGTCCTGTTGCTGATGGGCAGTGAGGCTGTCAGAAAAGACCACACCATCAACTGAGCCATCATCAGGGTTCTGAGTCAACAGGTCTGGGAGAGGGTCACTCTCTTCCTCCTGCCCCTCATCTGTAGCCATGAGTAGCCCCATGTCTGCCCTGTCAACATATGCCTTCAATCTGTTGACATGAAGCACCCTGTGGGGGCTTCTGGGAGTCCCAAGGTCCACCAAGTAGGTGACTTCTCCCTTTTTCTCAACAATAGTGGGGGGTCCAGACCATTTGTCTTGGAGTGCTGCTGGGGCCACTGGCTCCAACACCCACACTTTCTGCCCTGGCTGGTAAACAGTCAGTACAGCCTTTTGGTCATGCCAAGCTTTTTGGAGTTCTTGGCTTGCCTCAAGGTTTTTAGAAGCCTTCTTCATATACTCTGCCATCCTGGAGCGGAGACCAAGTACATAATCCACTATGTCTAGTTTGGGTTGTCTGAGAGGTCTCTCCCATCCTTCCTTCACCAAACACAGGGGTCCTCTTACAGGATGCCCAAACAAAAGCTCAAAAGGGCTGTAGCCAACCCCCTTTTGTGGGACCTCTCTGTAAGCAAACAGAAGGCAGGGTAAAAGGATGTCCCATCTTCGCCTAAGCTTGTCTGGTAATCCTTTTATCATTCCCTTTAGGGTCTTGTTGAATCTCTCAACAAGCCCATTGCACTGTGGGTGATAGGGTGTGGTGAACTTATAGTTAACACCACACTCCTTCCACATTGCAGTCAAGTATCCTGACATGAAGTTGGCACCTCTGTCAGAAATGACCTCCTTTGGAAAGCCCACTCTGGAGAATACTCCAAGCAGGGCCCTTGCCACAACAGGAGCTGTTGTGGTCCTCAGGGGAATTGCTTCTGGGTACCTGGTGGCATGGTCCACTATCACCAGTATGAATCTGTGCCCAGATGCTGTTTGTGGGTCCATTGGTCCTACAATATCTATGCCCACTCTTTCAAAGGGGACCCCCACCACAGGTAGTGGTATGAGGGGGGCCTTTGTGGTGCCACCTGATTTGCCACTGGCTTGGCAGGTGACACAGGAGCGACAAAACTCCTTAGTATCTTCTGACATATGGGGCCAGTGAAAGTGAGGGACAAGCCTGTCCCAAGTCTTGTTCTGGCCTAGATGTCCTGCAAGGGGAATATCATGGGCCAAGGTTAGAAGGAAGCCTCTGAACTTCAGTGGTATGACCAACCTCCTGGATGCACCAGGCTTGGGGTCTCTAGCCTCTGAATACAGTAGCCCTTCGTCCCAATAAACTCTATGGGTACCTTGAGCATTCCCTGCAGCCTCAGCAGCAGCCAGCTGTCTGAGGGGTTCAAGAGAGGGGCAGTCTAATTGAGCCTGCCTCAGATCTGCCCTTGAAGGTCCCCCTGTCCCAAGAAACTCAACCTGATCAGGTTCAAGTTCTTCTAGGACAGTTCCTTCAGGGCTCTCAGAATCATCCTCCTGGGAGGGCTGATCCACCACCTGAGGCAGGGGGGAAGGCACAGCCTTAACCCTACTGCTCTTTCTCTTGGGTTGTGACTGGTCCATAGTTTCAGGATCCAGCACTTGTTCAGTGGTGCACTTTTTGGCCTGTGACCTGGTCACAGCAAGGACATGTGCATCTATCCCCAGCATTTCTGCATGGGTCCTATACTCCACTTCAGACCAAACTGAAGTTTCAAGATCATTGCCCAGTAAACACTCTACCGGAAGGTCTGAACTAACAACAACTTTCTTGAGGCCAGTTACCCCTCCCCAGGAGAAGTTAACAATAGCCACACTATGGGAGGTAGTGGCATTGCTAGCGTTGGTCACTAGGTAATTCTCACCTAGTATGATCTGTCCAGGGTCCACAAAAGCAGGTGTCACCATTGTGACACTAGCTCCAGTGTCCCTGTAGGCCTGAGCCATTCTTTGGTTGATAAAAGGTGTCTGTCTGTACTTGCCCAGGTTACTGGGGCCTACAGTAGAGGACAAAGCTAAGTCCCCATCACAGATCAGAACAGCCTGAGTAGGTACTCTGACTAGGCCAGAATCCTCCTCAGTTCCCAGGGTTAACCCTACTACACCCTTTTGCTGGGAACCACCACTTACAGCTCAACTAGGGGGTACAGTTGCCTTAGGGGCAATGGTGGCTGGGGGCTTATCCTTTTTGGTGCACTCACTAAACCAATGTGAGGTAGACTTACAATAGTTGCACCATGGTTTCTTTTGGCCTTCTTTCTTTTTATCCTTTTTGGGACCACCCTCCCCCTGAGCCTTTTGGGGGCCTGGTGAAGACTTCTGGTCTTTTTGTTTCTGCTCATTACCCTTCTGGTCTGCCTTTTTCTGATCACCGCCCTGGTTCTGGTTTTTCTGCTTAACTCTAGTCCTGACCCATCTATCTGCCTTCTTTCCCAATTCTTGGGGAGAAGTCAGATCAGAATCAATCAGGTGTTGATGCAATAGCTGGTTTTGACAGTTGTTAAGTATTTGCTCTCTCATGATCAAATTATACAATCCTGTATAGTCCTTAACCTTACTTCCCACTAGCCAGCCTTCCAGAGCCTTAGTGGCACAATCTACAAAGTCAGTCCAGTCCTGAGTCTGTGTCTTCTGGGTATCCCTGAACAACAACCTGTATTGTTCAGTGGTTAGGCCAAACCCATCAATCAGAGCACTCTTCAGGACAGTGTAATTATCTGCATCCTCATCACTAACTGTGAGGAGCTTGTCTCTGCCTTTCTCAGAGAAGGAGAGCCACAAGATAGCTGCCCACTGACTTTGGGGTACCTGCTGTACTTTGCAAGCTCTCTCCAAAGCAGTTATCCATTTGTGGATGTCATCCCCACACTTGTAGGGAGGGACAATCTTGCTCAGGTTTCTATTATCATAGTGCCTGTCTCTATCCTTAGGGATATTGCTGCCACCAGTGGGTTCTGACCCACTCAACTTTTGTTCTCTAGCCAGAGCAAGCTTCTCTTTGGCAAGGGCAAGTTCTTCCCTCTGAATCCTCAGATTAGCTTCCCTCATTCTGGCTTCATGCTCCTTTCTCTCAGGGGAAGTCATTCCCCTGTGAGAGGAAGCATTAGAGATGTTAGAGACATGGGAGTGGATGGATTCCCTTGAAGGGGATCTGTCCCTCCTGCTTCTCTGTGTAAGCCTACTTGGGGTCTGTAAGGGGGGACCCCATGCAAACTCCCATGTAAGCTTAGGTTAGCCTGGCTAAGTCTTCCTACTTGGCCCTGGCTGTCTACCTCTTCGTCTGAAGTCTCCTCTGACTCCTCTGTGGTGGGTAGACCCTCCTCTGTACCTAGGGTACCTGCCTGAGAAGCCCTAATAATGTCATACTCCTCTAGGAGTTGTCTTAACTGAAGGAGGGTAGGGTTTGCACCCTGTTTTATTCCTCTGGAGGTACACAAGTGTCTCATCTCCTGGAATGTTAAGGTATCATATCTAGAGGGGGTCTTTTGCAGACCTGATCCTCCTGAGAGAGCATCTACTTGATCTCCTCTCAGAGACATGATCTAGTGAGGGTGTGGTGTGTGCACCTACCTACACTAGTTGTTTCTACTAAACCTCTCTAGTAGTTGTAGTCAGGGTGTGTTACTCCCTTCAACCTACAACTACTAAGTCCAGTAGGACTTAAGTATTATAATCTATGTTATATGTACCTAGACAATATCTGTGTGATCTTTCAATTTAGTATCTCAAGATTACAATGGTATTACAACAGCAAGCTCAGATCCCAACCGCTGCTCACCAATGTGAGAAGTTGGCCTGATGTATGATGTCACTAGTTCTAGTGTACACCTTATATCAGTCCAAATACCCTTATGGTGATTGGTTGTAAAGTCAACCTTATAGACCAGCTATCCTAGTGGTAGCATGGACAAGAGCAGTCTTAGGCTAAACTCTGAATGGCATGTGAAGCCAGCTGTGATACCATATATAATCCCTTGAATACCAAATGAAAGGACACCACAACAGATATATATATAAAATAAAGTGTATTTATTCTAGTCAAACCCTCAGCACTCTTTATGAGATTAGAGGTAAGTACAACACAGTCTTATTTAAGCATACATTAAGTCACACAGGTAAGTAATACAGTTAGGCCCTAGGGGCCACGCAAACCATATACTAAGTAAGTGGTATAAGAACCACTGTCACGGAAATAGAATAGGCCTAGGCCTAGGGAATCGCTGGGGCTACACTACACTAGCGTTAGTTAGGAAGTGGGAGGCCCACGGGATTCGTGTGCAGAGTGGAAACACTCACGCGTAATGCGTAAAAGTCAATAGCAATAGTACAGTTTAGAAAACGGTAGATTTAGGACACTTCCGGAGTAGCTAGGAAGTTGAGACTTGAAAACTAGACACTAGGATAGTCACTATCCTGATGAGCACCGGAGTACCCAAGTTACCTAGCCCACAGGCTGCGGGTGCATAGGGGTGAAGATGCGTCGTTTTCGTCGTCGACTCCTATGGATGCCTGAAGAAAGATGCTGACAGGCAGTCAGTGAAGAGTGTCCGGTGGATCCCAAGGCTGGGATCAAGAAGAGAAGAGACCTGCAAGCAGAAGGGACAGAGTCAAGGTCACTAGCCAGTGACCACGTGGAACCAGGAAGGAACCAGGCGATGTCGTGAAGATTGCAGGTGAAGGTGAAGCTTGTCGCTGCAGCCAGGAGGACCAGGAAGCGTCGAGGACGACCCGGACCAGGAGGCGAGCTGTCCCACGAAGGCTCTTGCTGTCGGCGGCGTCGAAGTTGGACTAGGACTCACCAAGCCTTGGCAAGCGGAACCCACGAAGAACGGAAGACTTGCTTCTGGTGCAGACCAGGAAGGTCTGGGGTGCTTCTTCTTTGCAGAGAAGCGGGAGCCAGTCTGGAGGAGCCAAACCAGCGCAGAAGATTTCAGGGTGCGTCGTCACAAAGGCCACTAGCCAGCGGGCAAGCAACCGGACAGACGCGGCAAGCAGGAAAATGCAGAAGGGCCCCACGCAGGACTCGTGGAGTGTGGGGGGCTGATCTTCGGTGCAGAGGGTGCTTGGGGTTGGGGCTTCTCAATCCCCGGTGCACAACTTCGAGGGTACCTCAGAAGCTGCGCTTTAAGTTACTAGCCACTTTTTCCAGGTAGCCGGTCCCACGTCGCTCGTCGCCTCCACGGATCTCAGCTTTGCTGTGGATGTGGATCAGGGTCGGAGAAGTCTGGAAGTCAAGGCTCTGGTTGGGCTCTGCAGTCGGTTCCTCGTAGAACGTGGGCAAAGCAAAGGGTAGTCTCTTGATGGTGCCTGTTTGCACAGGGTAGCCACTCCTTGGCTACAAGGGAGATTCTTCAGTCTTCTTCTTTCGTCGAATGTCGAAGGTCCAGAGTTTCTGTTCAGTTTTGCAGGTTCAGGATAATCTAAAGTCTTGAGGCCCAACTCCCACTCTTATACTAATCTGGGGGGCTGGGATACCTGCTAGGTCACGCCTTATGGGTGGGACCTGGGAGGGGGTGGTTACACCCACTTCCCTTTGTCCAGTTTCGCGCCAGAGCTGGGGCTGGAGTGCCCCAGCGCCGGTTTGAACTGGACTATGCCAGGAACACCTTGTGTGCCCCAGGCATGTCTCATTCCTTTCAGCCCACCCTGCCCCAATACACTAAAGGCTGTCTGGGGAGGTGCTAGCACCTCCCCAAGCAGGAAACCTATTGTCCAGGCCTCCCTGGCTGGGATCACTCCCAGCTGCAGGAGGTCAGACTTGTGTCGTGGCAGCAGCATCCATTTTGTGATGCTGAGGCTTTGGTCAGAGGCTAACAGTTGAAGTATGATTTTAACATGTCTTTCCCTCTAGAAGGGGGGAATAATATTCTCATGTCCAGAAATGGCATGGGGTATTATTCCACAGTGTTAGACACCTTACACGACATGTTTCGATAAAGCCAAACCACAGTTACCATAACCGTCTAAGATTATAAGGCACTTTAAGAGTATATGGTAGGCTATATCATAGAACAGCTATAAGGACAAGGTTCCGAAAGCTGCAGACAGGCTCAGCTCATGCTAGAGCACCATCTCACATGTTACCAAGCACTCTGCCTCCAGGATTGTCAAGGCCTGCCATAGGAGTGACTGATAGGTACACATGTGTCTATATGTAAGTTAGGTATAGGAATACTACACCTAAGCAAGGGGTGATTACACGACCTTGCCCCAGCTGAGTGATCAGCCAGTTGTGTCAAAAATGGAAGGCCAGGCCAGGGGTGGCATAATACATGCTGCAGCCCCTGGTAGGCCTAGGGTACACCTATGCCCTGGGTACCTAGGGTACACTGTACAGGGGCCAATAAGGTGATCCTATCCAAATGGGTTATGCACCTAAAGTACATAGTATTAATTTAGAGAGAGAACAGCAGGGCTGTGGGTCTGATTAGCAGGCCCACAGCCACATCTAAGTCGAAAACCAGTAAAGCAAAAGCAAAAAGTGGGGGTGAACATAGAAAGCAGACCCTACTCTCCTACACCTGCCTCAAATCCAGAATGGGCCTGAACTCGTTCTTGTCCGTCTTGCGAACGAGGAAGAACCGAGAGTACAGACCTCTTCCCCTTTGAGACAGAGGTACCTCTTCTACCGCCTTTTTTCTCAACAAGATGTCTGTCTCCGCCTGGAGCTCTCTCAACTGGAATCGAGAGCTGACCGGCGGAATCGCTGGATGCGGGCTGATAAACCGAAGACTGTATCCATTGCAAACAATATTCAGCACCCACTTGTCCTGAGTAATTTTTCTCCACTCTGCCGGAAAAAATTGAATGCTTCCCCCCACTGGAGTGGGTAACGGTTGAGGGGGAAGTAACCGCTCAGGGCCGAGACCCGGCCGGGCCCTTAGGTGTGGTAGTAGCCTGCTGGCCTCCTCTACCCCTCTGGCGTTTCTGGAAGGGCTTGCGGAACTGCTGCTGTTGTGGCTGCTGCTGTCCCGAGCCCTGCCCTCGCCCTCTGCCCGACGATCCAAACCTCCTTTGGAACGGGCGCTTCTTTTTCTCGGCCTTCTCCAACACGACGGCCGTCAGGGTTTCCGCTTCAGCCTTCATGCGGGCCATCTCATCGTCCGCATGCTTCCGGAACAGGGTTTACCCCCGAGAAGGGCAGGTTGGCCACTCTTTGCTGCGCCTCTGGCTTGAGGGACGTCAGGCGCAACCACGAATGACGCCGCTGGTGGACGCCGTGACAGTAGGCGTGGGCGGCCAATAAAGCTACGTCCGCCGCTGCGCTGATCGTTTGATTCGACACCAGCATGCCTTCGCGCACCGTCTCCAAGAAGTCCTCCTTCTTGTCCCGTGGCAGAAGGTCTGCATATTGCTGCAGGGACTCCCACAGGGCCCAGTCGTAACGGCCCAACAAAGCCCCTGCACTCGCCGCCTTCATGGTGGTGGCGGCGGTGCCACACACCTTCCTGCCCGCAGAATCCAGCCACCGGCTTTCTTTGTCGGGTGGAACCGTGGAGGCCGGGGCGGTCGCATGTTGTTTTCTTGCCGCCGTCACGATCACCGAATCCGGCTTCGGGTCCACTCTCAGAAATGACGGATCCGACTCCGGGGCCCTGTACTTTTTCATGAGCCTGGAAGGAGCGGCCTTCGTCGTCGCGGGAGTAAGGAACAGCTCCAAGGCGGGTTCCACCAGTCCTGGTACCAAAGGCAGTAGGGGGCGAGACAGGTGTTTTTTATGAAGCGTCTCGAATATCACGGACGTCGTGGGTGTTGGAACCGTCACCGTGATACCCAACTTTGCAGCCCCTCGCAACAACACCTCTTGGAAAGACACCAAGTCGTCCACCGGAGACACCCTCGTCCCCGGGGAGTCCGACAGCGTCGGGGAAAGGCCTCTGTCCGAGGAGCGCGTGCGCGACCTGGACCTATACCTCCTACGGCGTCGTCTTGAGTCCGACGAAGACCGTCCACGGCTCCGTGATCTTCTCCTCCTGTGAGAGCGGGAGCGCGACCTCTTCGGCTTCGGCCTGTCCACCGGTCTCGCTGGTCCAGGCGACCGTGGGCGTCGTGGTTTCGGGGTCCCCTGCGGCGGAGTCGGGTACCGTGGAAGGGAAACCGACCGCGGAGGAACCGGCGGCGGCCCCACAGGGGTGCGTGGCAGCGACAGAGGCTGGGGCGGCGGAGGCAGCGCCCGCGGCCAAGGTGGCGGTGGTGGAGGTGGCGGCGGTGGAGGTGTTTGTGGAGGTGGCGGTGGAGGTGGAGGTGGTGGCGGTGGAGGCGGCGTCGGCGGGAGAAGAGGAGGCGACGGAGGCATCCGCGGCGGCGTATACACCACCGAGTACACCGATCCCGGTGACTCTCTCTTCCTCGACGCCGATCTACTCCTCGACGTCGATCTTCTCCTCGACGTCGATCGTCGCCTCGACGCCGACCTGCGCCTCGACGGCGATCTGCGCCTCGACGGCGATCTGCGCCTCGACGGCGACCTGTGCCTCGACGCCGATCTTCTCCTCGGCGTCGATCTTCGCCTCGACGGCGACCTTCGCCTCGACGGCGACCTTCGCCTCGACGGCGACCTCAAGCGTCTCGACGTCGATCTCCTTCTCCTCTTCATCGACGGCGAGCTGCGATCCCTCGACGGCGAATGCCGACACCGGGTCCCATCTCGACGACGACCGCTGGACGGGGCCGACGACGGCGTCGTCGCCGACGACGCCGATGTAGTCGACGGCGGCCTATTCACGTCCCTCGACGGCGATCGTCGACGCCGCTTCTCCCCAGAGCCCTGGGGGGACGGCGAACAGACGGTGGTCATCCTCCTCGACGTCGCCGCCCTCGACGTCGACGGGGAGTGGGAGCGCTTACTGGTCTTCCTGCCCCTGGGGAGCCCCCCAGAGGCCTCAGTATGGGCCAAATCAGCCCCTCCAGACCCACCTGGTGCCTTCAGTCTTCGGTCCTCCAGAACTTGAAGCCTGATCTTCATTCTGTCCCTCAGGGTCCTTGCAGAGAACGAGTGGCAGATGGTACAGCTTTCAGGCACGTGGGACTGGGGAAGGCAACCTATGCACACCTCGTGTGGATCAGTTTTAGCCTTCTTTCGACCACATTCCGGGCACTTGTCGAACAAGCCAGGCATGTTGACAGTACCAGCTACTAAACACAAGAAAAAATGACAAAAATTGCCAAAATCTCAATTAAACCCTTGAAAGGGGAGAGCTCAATGCTCCAGGGTCCTGCTAGCAGGAGCCGGAAAAAAGAACTGAAAGTAAATGGGACCTGCTGGGCATTCTGGGATACTGGGGAAAGTTCTGGAAAACTGGAAAGTTTTCTTAAAGGCACAGTATCCTGTTCCAAGCCACATAATGGCAGCCTATGGGGCTTGTCTGTCCTCTCCTTCCTCTCTATCATTCCAGAGGCTTTTGCTGGTAGAGGCAGGGTTTTTTCCTTTGTGGAGAAAAACTAGACAGGCAGGGCTGTTTGTGGATGTTGGTGGAATTCTAGTTGAAGTACTGGACAGTGTAGCCTGTGGGTATAGGCTGCATTATCTGTCTTTAAATTAAATTCTCTCTTAAAGGTGTATGCAGGTTTGCATGATTTGTCACCTTTTAGAGATTATTTTTTATTGCTCCGGGGTCCACGCACATGGGCGGGACTATTCACTAGATTATGACTATACACAGAGATCCCCTACTACAGAACTGTAATATTGTGTGCCTTGTTCTCTTATCTCATAAAGAGATTAGTAGAGAGCGTTTAGTAATAAATACATATATTTTATATATATACCTTGTGTGGTTCTTGTAGGAGAGTAGGGTCTGCAATCCTATGATCACCCAGATTTTTTGCTTTTGCTTCATTGGTTTACGACTTTCTCCGGCTGTGGGCCTGCCAATCAGACCCACAGCCTAGCTGTTCTCTCTCGAAATTAACACACATGTACGTTAGGTGCATCCACTAATTGGAACTGGGCCGCCTTGTCAGTCCCTGTCTCAGCATACCACAGGTATCCAGGGCATCGGTGTACCCAGGGCCTGCCAGGGGCTGAAGCATGTATTATGCCACCCCTGGAATGGCCGCCCAAATCTGACACAACTGGCTGCACGACAGCTGGGGCCACGTGGTGTAATCACCCGTTGCTGTAGGTGTAGTATTCCTACACCTAAACCCTAAAATGGACACATGGATTCCTATCAGTCACTCCTATAGCAGGCCTTGTCAATCCTGAAGGCAGAGTGCAGGGGATCATGTGGGGCGGTGCTCTGGCGCGAGCTGAGCCCGTCGACGGCTTGCGGAACCAAGTCCTAATAGCCGTTCCATGGTGACGCGGGCCAACTACTTTTAATGCAATTGCTAACTTTGGCCTCACCTCACCTATACATGTCGAGTAAGGTGTCATACGAATGGGAATACGAACCCCTCGCCAGTCCTGGTGACGGGGTTAGCATTCCCCCCTTTTAGAGGGACACGACATGGAAGTAACCTTGAACCCCGGTTAAAGTTGACTCAAGCCTCAGCATCACAAAATGGATGCTGCCACCAGACACAAGTCTGACCTCCTGCTGCTGGGGGACCTTCCAGCAAGGGGAGCTTGGACAAAGGGTTTCCTGTCGAGGGCGGTGTTAGCACCGTCCCAGACAGGGTTTGTGTATCCCAGGTAGGCAGGGCTGAAAGGAAGGTGATTGCAAGTGGCACCCCGGTGCTCACTGTGCATAGCCCGGCTCAAACCAGTTTCGGGGGCACACCAGCCCCTGAGCTGGCGCGAAGCCGGACAAAGGATAGGGGTGTAACCACCCCCCTCCTGGCTCCACCCATAGGTAGAACCTAGTCACGGGCCAGCCCCTTTTCTTAGAATAAAGGTAGGAGCGAGTCCCCTTCCCAAATTGGATAATCAGATAATCGGATAACTCCGAATCACGAACTACTTTCCACGAAAGGAACTCTTGACTATTTCTGAAGACTCTCCCTTGTGGCTAAGGAGTAGCCACCCTGCACCAGCAGGCACCATCTAAGCGCTTGCGGTTTGCTGTAAGTCTCTCCTACGGATCAAGACTGCCCAGCTCGACGAGACCCGAGTACCCTGCCATCTCTGACCTTTTACCTACCTCATCAGCCCAGCTGAGAGTCGTAGGTGTGACGAGACCTGCGGGACCGGCTATCTTCAGAACCTGCACGACGCTTATCTAGCACGCCCACCGAGGGACCCTCGAGTGAGTGCACCTAGGGTTTGAGAAGCCCTAACCCTGAGCAGCTCCAGCATCGAAGTCTGCCTCCCCAGCATCCCCGAGATCTGCGTGGGGGCCCTTCCGCTCCTTGTTGTTCACCGCGTTGTTCGACCACTTGCCGACCGGCTTGTGGCCCTCTTCACGACGCACCACGATTGTTTCATCACTAGTCTGGTTGCTCCAGACTGGCTCTTGCTCCCCTTCAACAGAGGAGTACCACGGACCCTCCTGGTCCACTCCCGACGCCATCTTGACTCCCCCGCTTGGGTTGCCCCTGCCAAGATCCGCTGCCCCTGCCTGGGCCCAGCATCATCGACAGCAGACACCTTCGTGGGACAGCTCGCCCTCCATCCTGGTCGCCGCCGCGCCTCCTGGCCCGAGGAACAGCCGAGTCCGACGTCACCCACTCACCTGGTCGAGGTGACTTCAGCCGGTACCCTCCTGGTACCCACACGATCGCTGGCTAGCGGTTGAGAACTGAGTCCCCTCTGCTTTCAGGTTTCCTTCATCACCGATCCAGGCTTGGATCGCTCTGAACATCGTCACTGGTCGCCTGCCAGCAACTTCTTCTTTCAGGCTCCTGAGACTACACGAGGACTCCCGACATCTTGCCGAACTTCACGCAGCCGCAGCCTCCGGGCTAGGTAACTCGAGCATTTCGGTGCTCCATCGCAGGTTCGCTCTACAAGTGTCCAGTTCCTTTTTCGTTTAGTCCCACTGATCGGATCACTCCGGAATCAGTACCTCCAGACTCTAACCATTCGCATTTCACTGTTAGTGTAGATGGTTTCTCGTGCCCCTCGGGCATTTGTGTAAATTGTGCAACTGAAGTATTTTCCTAAGAGTTTTGTAGTGTGCTTAGCTCCCTGACTCATAAAGAGCCAGGGTAGTCTTGTTATAAATAAATATCCTTTTATTTTCATAACAACTTGTGTGGTGTCCTTTCACTTGGTGTTCAAGGGGTATATGTGATGGTAAACAGCTGGCTTAACACGCCCTCTAGAGTTTAGCCTAAAGACTGCTCGTATCCACGCTACTAGGATAGCTGGTCTAAAAGGTTGACTTACAACCAATCATCAATAAGGGTCGTTTGGAATGATACACAGTGATCACTAGAATAGTGAGCACTACATATCAGGCCAACTTCTCACATTGGTGAGCAGCGGTTGGGATTTGAGCTTGCTGTTGTTTTACCACACACGTATCCTAAGAATATCGCAGTGAAAGATCACATAAGTACCCAGGTACATATAACTTAACTTAGAATACTCCGAGTTCTACTGAACCGGCTGTTGTAGTGTAACAGGGCTTAGCACACCCTGACTACAACTCTTAGCAAGGGATCAGTAGGTAAACCCATAGTGTAGGTAGGTGCAACACTTACACCTCACTAGAAGAGCATGTCGATCCACGGAGAGTCTTCGCAGACTCCCTTAGTGGTCAGTGACCCTCCACAGGTCGTGTCACGATATGCAACTCTTAGCTTCAAGGAGATGCGACAACTGTGTGCCTCCAGGAAGCTAAACCAGGGTTCTAACCCTACCATCGCAATTCTGATAGGTCTCTTAGAGGCGTACGATGCTAGGAGGTCCTCTAACACAGGTCCCCCCAGTGCAGATGGGAACATGCCGCCCTTAGAGGGAACCCTCGGTGACCCAGACCTCGACCTCCGCACAGAGGACGAGGACGAGTTGTCGGGAGACGAGGCAGACAAAGGTCCAGTGGTAGTCGGCAGGCTTACAAGGACCAACTTAAGCAGGCATGAGAATGGAGCTGGGGGAGCCCCGGGCCCACGCTCAAGCAGGCTTAACCTTGGGAACGGACGAGCTAGGTCTCTCTCCAGAGGCTCTGGCAGATCGGTTCATACACATGTCTCTCAGGCATCTTCTCAGAGAGGAATGACTTCCCCTCAGAGGAGGGAGCATGAAGCGAAGATGCGGGAGGTCAATCTGAGGATCGAGCGGGAAGACCTTGCCCTCGCCAAAGAAAGACTTGCCTTGGCCCAAAAGCAGAAATTAAGTGGGTTAGATCCCGCTGGTGGCAGCATTCTCAATAGAGAGAAAGACAGGGGTATAGACACTAGACACCTGAGTAAAATAGTGCCCCCCTTTAAACAAGGGGACGACATCCACAAGTGGATAACTGCCTTGGAGAGGGCCTGCACTGTCCAGTGCGTCCCCCCAAGTCAGTGGGCAGCTATACTGTGGCTTTCCTTTGAAGGTAAAGGAAGGGACAAGCTCCTCACTACAAGAGCTGAGGATGCTAACAACTACCAAGTCCTGAAGAACACACTGATTGATGGGTTCGGCTTAACCACGGAACAGTACCGGGTGCTGTTCCGGGACACCCAGAAAATTCAGTCTCAGGATTGGGCTGACTTTGTCGATTGTGCCACTAAGGCTTTGGAAGGCTGGTTGCTGGGTAGCAAGGTTACTGATTACACAGGATTGTACAATCTTATCATGCGAGAACAGATTTTAAATAACTGTCAGAACCAATTGTTGCATCAGCACCTTGTCGACTCGGATCTGACCTCTCCCCAAGAATTGGGAAAGAAGGCGGACAGATGGGTCAGAACAAGGGTCAAGCAGAACCAGAATCAGAACCAGGGTGGTCAGAAGAAAGCAGACCAAAAGAGTAACAAGAACGAACAAAATGACCAGAAGTCTTCGACAGGTCCCCAACAAACCAAAGAGGGTGGGGGTCAGGCTTCACAGAAGAAGAAGACTCAAGAAGGCCAGTCAAAAAGGTGGTGCCAATACTGTAAAAGTAAGACTCACTGGTTTAGTGAGTGCACCAAGAAAGGAGGGCAAACTCCTACCACTGCAGCCCCTAAGGCACCTGCGCCCCCTAGTACAGTCAGCAGTGGTAGTGCGCCTCCCAAGGCATTAGTTGGGTTAACCTTGGGAACCGAGGGGAGTGACGACTTAGTCGGCACGCTCACTCAGGCCGTCCTTGTCTGTACAGGGGATATGGATATGTCCCCTGATGCCAGTCCCAATACTTTGGGCAAATACAGGCAGACACCTTTGATAAATGGAAGAGTGGCTCAGGCCTACAGGGACACGTGTGCCAGTGTCACCATGGTGACGCCTAACTTCGTGGACCCTGGACAGATCATGCTAGGTACCAGTTACCTAGTGACCAATGCCAGCAACGTCACTACCAATCACAGTATGGCAGTTGTTGATTTCTCCTGGGGAGGGGTAAGTGGCCCGAAAAAGGTTGTGGTTAGTTCAGACCTCCCCGTAGAATGTCTGTTGGGCAATGATTTGGAAACGTCACAATGGTCAGAAGTGGAGCAGAGGACTCACATGGAAATGTTAGGTTTGCCAGCACATGTCCTTGCTGTGACCAGGTCACAGGCCAAAAGATGCCCCACTGAACAGGTGCTGGATCCTGGAAGAACGGACCAGACACCTTCCAAGAAAAGGAGCAGTAAGGGTAAGGCTTCGCCTTCCCCCTTGCCCCAGGTCGTGGATCAAGTCTCCGAGGAGGCTGACCTTAAAGAACTGAGGGAAACTGAGCCGCAAGAGCTTGAACCTGGTCAGGTTGAGTTTCTGGGCTCAGGGGGACCCTCCAGGGAAGACCTGGGGAAGGCACAGTTAGACTGCCCCTCACTTGAACCCCTCAGACAGCAGGCCGCTGCTGAGGCTGCAGGGAACGCCACAGGTACCCACAAAGTGTACTGGGACGATGGACTCCTGTACACTGAGGCAAGAGACCCCAAACCTGGTGCGACCAGGAGGCTGGTCATCCCCTTGTCTCTGAGAGGTTTCCTTCTCACCTTGGCCCACGAGATTCCCCTTGCAGGTCACTTAGGCCAGAATAAGACTTGGGACAGAATTGTTCCACACTTTCACTGGCCCCACATGTCCGAAGATACGAAGGAGTTTTGCCGCTCCTGTGTCACTTGCCAAGCCAGTGGTAAGTCAGGTGGCACGACAAAGGCCCCCCTCATACCACTACCAGTGGTGGGGGTACCCTTTGAACGAGTGGGGATCGACATTGTCGGACCAATGGAACCCCAGACAGCATCAGGGCACAAGTTTATACTGGTGGTGGTGGACCACGCCACCAGGTATCCTGAAGCTATTCCCCTTAGGACCACTACGGCACCTGTGGTGGCACGGGCCCTACTTGGAGTGTTCTCCAGAGTGGGCTTCCCAAAGGAGGTCGTCTCAGACAGAGGTGCAAACTTCATGTCGGGATATCTGACTGCTATGTGGAAGGAATGTGGTGTCAACTACAAGTTCACCACACCCTATCACCCACAATGCAATGGGCTTGTTGAGAGATTCAACAGGACCCTAAAAGGGATGATTCACGGACTACCTGAAAAGCTTCGGCGGAGATGGGATGTACTGATACCCTGCCTCTTGTTCGCCTACAGAGAGGTCCCGCAGAAGGGGGTTGGCTACAGCCCTTTCGAGCTTCTGTTCGGACATCCTGTAAGGGGACCCCTTTGTTTGGTAAAGGAAGGATGGGAGAGACCTCTCAGAAAGCCGGCATCAAACATTGTGGACTATGTGCTCGGTCTCCGCTCGCGGATGGCGGAGTACATGGAAAAGGCGTCTAAAAACCTGGAGGCGAGCCAAGAATTACAGAAAGCTTGGCACGACCAAAAGGCTGTTCTGACTGTGTACCAGCCTGGACAGAAGGTGTGGGTGCTGGAGCCAGTGGCCCCAGCAGCACTCAAAGACAAATGGTCTGGGCCCCACACGATCATTGAGCAAAAGGGAGAGGTCACCTACTTGGTAGACCTGGGAACTCCCCGGAGCCCCCACAGGGTGCTCCATGTAAACAGGCTCAAGGCATATGTCGACAGGGAGGGCATGGGCTTGCTCATGGCCACAGATGAGGGACAGGAGGAGGAGAGTGACCCTCTCCCAGACCTGCTCTCTCAGAACCCTGACGATGGATCAGTAGATGGTGTTGTCTTTTGTGGCAGCCTCTCTGGACATCAACAAGAGGATTGTAAACAGGTTCTTCAATCCTTTCGACATATGTTCTCTCTGACACCCAGTCAGACCAAGTGGTGTACCCACGAGGTCGACACTGGGGACAGTCTGCCCGTAAAGAGTAAAATCTATCGGCAACCTGATCATGTCAGAGACTGCATCAAGACAGAGGTGCAGAAAATGTTGGAGCTGGGAGTCATTGAACCCTCGGACAGCCCCTGGGCTAGTCCCGTAGTGCTCGTGCCGAAACCTCACACCCAGGGCGGTAAGAAAGAGATGAGGTTTTGCGTGGACTACAGAGGTCTCAATGCGGTCACTAAGACCGACGCCCACCCGATACCAAGAGCAGACGAACTTATCGACCGGTTGGCCTCGGCCAACTACTTAAGTACGTTTGACCTGACAGCTGGGTATTGGCAAATCAGGTTAGCTGAGGAGGCCAAGCCCAAAACAGCATTTTCTACCCCGGGTGGGCATTATCAGTTCGTGGTAATGCCCTTTGGTTTGAAAAATGCACCTGCCACCTTCCAAAGGCTGGTGAATCGAGTTCTCACTGGGTTGGACGACTTCTGTGCGGCGTATCTGGACGATATCGCTGTCTTTAGCTCCACCTGGGAGGATCACCTGGTCCACCTGAGGAAAGTGTTAGAGGCCCTGCAGAAGGCAGGCCTCACTATCAAGGCCACCAAGTGCCAGATAGGGCAGACACAGGTTGTATACCTGGGCCACCTTGTAGGTGGAGGCCAGGTTCAACCATTGGAGAGCAAAATACAGGCCATCCAGGACTGGGCTCCTCCAACCACCCAGACTCAGGTTCGAGCTTTCTTGGGCCTGACTGGTTATTACCGGAAATTTGTCAGAAATTATGGATCCATTGTGACCCCGCTAAACGACCTGACAAGTAAAAAGATGCCAAAAAAAGTTCAGTGGACAGCAAGCTGTCAGAAGGCATTCGATGACCTAAAGCAGGCCATGTGCACAGCACCTATCCTAAAGAGTCCAGACTACTCCAAACCATTCATTGTCCAAACAGACGCTTCGGAGCTGGGTGTGGGAGCTGTTCTATCGCAACTGAATTTTGATGGTCATGACCAGCCCATAGCTTTTATTAGCAGGAGGCTGACCCCCAGAGAGAAGAATTGGTCAGCTATTGAGAGGGAGGCCTTTGCTGTGGTTTGGGCCCTGAAGAAGTTGAGGCCATACTTGTTTGGCACTCACTTCAAGATTCAGACCGACCATAAGCCCCTCTTGTGGCTAAATCAAATGAAGGGTGAAAACCCCAAACTACTTAGGTGGTCCATTTCCCTACAGGGGATGGACTTCACAGTGGAGCATAGACCTGGCACTGATCATGGCAATGCAGAGGGGCTCTCCAGGTATTTCCACTTAGGGCAAGAAGACTCACCTGGTCAAGGTTAGCTTATTGTCCCGAAGTTTGGGGGGGGGGTCATGTAGGAGAGTAGGGTCTGCAATCCTATGATCACCCAGATTTTTTGCTTTTGCTTCATTGGTTTACGACTTTCTCCGGCTGTGGGCCTGCCAATCAGACCCACAGCCTAGCTGTTCTCTCTCGAAATTAACACACATGTACGTTAGGTGCATCCACTAATTGGAACTGGGCCGCCTTGTCAGTCCCTGTCTCAGCATACCACAGGTATCCAGGGCATCGGTGTACCCAGGGCCTGCCAGGGGCTGAAGCATGTATTATGCCACCCCTGGAATGGCCGCCCAAATCTGACACAACTGGCTGCACGACAGCTGGGGCCACGTGGTGTAATCACCCGTTGCTGTAGGTGTAGTATTCCTACACCTAAACCCTAAAATGGACACATGGATTCCTATCAGTCACTCCTATAGCAGGCCTTGTCAATCCTGAAGGCAGAGTGCAGGGGATCATGTGGGGCGGTGCTCTGGCGCGAGCTGAGCCCGTCGACGGCTTGCGGAACCAAGTCCTAATAGCCGTTCCATGGTGACGCGGGCCAACTACTTTTAATGCAATTGCTAACTTTGGCCTCACCTCACCTATACATGTCGAGTAAGGTGTCATACGAATGGGAATACGAACCCCTCGCCAGTCCTGGTGACGGGGTTAGCATTCCCCCCTTTTAGAGGGACACGACATGGAAGTAACCTTGAACCCCGGTTAAAGTTGACTCAAGCCTCAGCATCACAAAATGGATGCTGCCACCAGACACAAGTCTGACCTCCTGCTGCTGGGGGACCTTCCAGCAAGGGGAGCTTGGACAAAGGGTTTCCTGTCGAGGGCGGTGTTAGCACCGTCCCAGACAGGGTTTGTGTATCCCAGGTAGGCAGGGCTGAAAGGAAGGTGATTGCAAGTGGCACCCCGGTGCTCACTGTGCATAGCCCGGCTCAAACCAGTTTCGGGGGCACACCAGCCCCTGAGCTGGCGCGAAGCCGGACAAAGGATAGGGGTGTAACCACCCCCCTCCTGGCTCCACCCATAGGTAGAACCTAGTCACGGGCCAGCCCCTTTTCTTAGAATAAAGGTAGGAGCGAGTCCCCTTCCCAAATTGGATAATCAGATAATCGGATAACTCCGAATCACGAACTACTTTCCACGAAAGGAACTCTTGACTATTTCTGAAGACTCTCCCTTGTGGCTAAGGAGTAGCCACCCTGCACCAGCAGGCACCATCTAAGCGCTTGCGGTTTGCTGTAAGTCTCTCCTACGGATCAAGACTGCCCAGCTCGACGAGACCCGAGTACCCTGCCATCTCTGACCTTTTACCTACCTCATCAGCCCAGCTGAGAGTCGTAGGTGTGACGAGACCTGCGGGACCGGCTATCTTCAGAACCTGCACGACGCTTATCTAGCACGCCCACCGAGGGACCCTCGAGTGAGTGCACCTAGGGTTTGAGAAGCCCTAACCCTGAGCAGCTCCAGCATCGAAGTCTGCCTCCCCAGCATCCCCGAGATCTGCGTGGGGGCCCTTCCGCTCCTTGTTGTTCACCGCGTTGTTCGACCACTTGCCGACCGGCTTGTGGCCCTCTTCACGACGCACCACGATTGTTTCATCACTAGTCTGGTTGCTCCAGACTGGCTCTTGCTCCCCTTCAACAGAGGAGTACCACGGACCCTCCTGGTCCACTCCCGACGCCATCTTGACTCCCCCGCTTGGGTTGCCACTGCCAAGATCCGCTGCCCCTGCCTGGGCCCAGCATCATCGACAGCAGACACCTTCGTGGGACAGCTCGCCCTCCATCCTGGTCGCCGCCGCGCCTCCTGGCCCGAGGAACAGCCGAGTCCGACGTCACCCACTCACCTGGTCGAGGTGACTTCAGCCGGTACCCTCCTGGTACCCACACGATCGCTGGCTAGCGGTTGAGAACTGAGTCCCCTCTGCTTTCAGGTTTCCTTCATCACCGATCCAGGCTTGGATCGCTCTGAACATCGTCACTGGTCGCCTGCCAGCAACTTCTTCTTTCAGGCTCCTGAGACTACACGAGGACTCCCGACATCTTGCCGAACTTCACGCAGCCGCAGCCTCCGGGCTAGGTAACTCGAGCATTTCGGTGCTCCATCGCAGGTTCGCTCTACAAGTGTCCAGTTCCTTTTTCGTTTAGTCCCACTGATCGGATCACTCCGGAATCAGTACCTCCAGACTCTAACCATTCGCATTTCACTGTTAGTGTAGATGGTTTCTCGTGCCCCTCGGGCATTTGTGTAAATTGTGCAACTGAAGTATTTTCCTAAGAGTTTTGTAGTGTGCTTAGCTCCCTGACTCATAAAGAGCCAGGGTAGTCTTGTTATAAATAAATATCCTTTTATTTTCATAACAACTTGTGTGGTGTCCTTTCACTTGGTGTTCAAGGGGTATATGTGATGGTAAACAGCTGGCTTAACACGCCCTCTAGAGTTTAGCCTAAAGACTGCTCGTATCCACGCTACTAGGATAGCTGGTCTAAAAGGTTGACTTACAACCAATCATCAATAAGGGTCGTTTGGAATGATACACAGTGATCACTAGAATAGTGAGCACTACATATCAGGCCAACTTCTCACAGTTCTCCTTTCATTTGGTCATTCAGGAGGTTATAATTAGGGCTCCCGGTTTTCCGTATTTACGGATTTATACATATAAATACAGACGGAAATCGATATTTCCTTTGTCTGTATTTATATTTATAAACGGTAAAATACGAGTAAATGTTGCCGCGCTAGTCTCCCGCCTCCCGATTCCTGCAAGCAAAAACCCGATGCCTCTGGGTTTCAGCTGACAGGGCAGTATTGTGTAACGTGCTAATTCTTCCAGCAATAGTCGGAGTGGCGATGCAGGGGCTCTAGAGGGGTGAACAACCAACAAAGCCCCATTAACAAGCGAATGGTCTTTTAAAGACCTGTGAAGTGCTCGGGGGCGGCTGTGTGTAAGCTGTTTCAGCCTGGGCTGCCACAAACATGGGGTGGGGGGGAGAAGAGACGTTCTGCCAGCAACCTGCCAGGCCAGTGCACAACTCTTGCGGATGCAGAAGATCTAATCCTAAGCACACTTCTGCTCTCTATCTCTAGTGGTGGGTCTGTAATATTAAAAGTTGTTTTTTCAAAGTCTTTTGAGTCAGATGCAGGATTGCTTCCTGCTGTTTACTCGCGAGCATGTAATCCTTAAATCCACAATATACTGTGGCACAAACCCAATTTTATTAGATTTAACCTCCCCCGGCCTGTGAATTGTGTGTGTTCTTGTGAAACGCATTATCATTTCTTTCCTCTTCATACCCTCTCGCTCGGAAGATGGAAGGCTGCAGTACAGGAGCACAGGCTGCAAACCTATGCTTACAGGTGGATAACCTTTACCATTTACAGCATCTTTCTGTCATAGACTCACAAGGTATGCATGACCTTTCAAGCCGTGCGGTTGCCTTCCTGCTGTCGGCGGTGGTTGGAAAGGGAGCCGAATAATGTCATCTGTTAAGGCCTCTCCTCCAGCGGGGTCTCTTCGGTCACCCAGGGTGGGCCAGGAGTCCGCCTCAGTGGAAAGGGGTTCGTAACACGTTGAAAGTTTTATTGTTATCATAACATGAGATTACAGCAGGTAAGAATTTGAAAGATGTCCTGGCAGAAACAGTTAATCATTTCATGAAGACAACTTTCCACAGCAATTCCTCGCGACGGCAGGAATGGACTGGTTCAAAAGCGGTAGGAATGGACTGGTTCAAACACTAAAGTTTTGTAGGATTCACATTAAAATCTCGTGACTTGATGCATGGGCGTAGGAAGTGTGGGGGACGCGGGGGATATATCCCCCCCAGATTTTGGAGAGGGAGGGAGACCCGGGGGACAAGGGTGGGGGGGGCGAGGGGACAAAGGAATTTCCTCTCTCCCTTCCGTTATCGCAGGGCCATAAGCACGCGAAAGCGCTACCTAATGGCCCTGCACTTGACCTGCCTGGTGTCAAAGAGGCCTCCCGCTCTCTGTCTTTTGTTATGCTGCAGGAAGGCTCAGCCGTTCTGGGAAGAGCAGAGAACGGAGAAAAAATAAACGCTGTCTCTTTTCCTTCATGGCAAGGACCGTGTCCACTACTCCTGATCTGCCTCTGGCGGCTGCCCTCCTCTCTTTATTCCTCCATCTCTTTCTGTCTCTGTCTCGCTCCTGCTGATGCTGATTTCAAAAGGCAGCTCTTAAGGTACTCTCTCTTGCCTCTCCTTTTCTTTATTTGTTCCCCTGTGAAATGGATCCAAAAAAGGCTGAACACTTTGGCTGTAAATGTCCTCATTTTCTGACCGTTTTCTATTGAAAAGAAAAACCTCGGAATGGAGAGAAAAAATAGTTAAATACCTAAATAAAGCAATACAGAGTGGACAGCAGACAGGCCAGACTGTTATTTACACCCACACACATTAGCGCCACTTTACAGAGTTTGCCAGTGAAAGCGCTACTTTCTTTTTATCTTCTTTTTTTGAACAACATTGTTTTCCCAGGGTGGGTAAGTGCGCCATTCCTAAAGGGACTGCAATACCTGGTTGATGGGTAGAGTGGAAACGTTTAATATGATCGTTTTCAACTTTGTAATTATTTTAGCTTATAAAATGCGGCTCTGTGCTCGGGGATGTGGTCTTTTTTAAACCAAACTGCATACATTTTGAAAGGATATAAGCAATGGACATTGAAAGGGGTCCCTTCCTGGTCCTGAAGCCATGTCTTGAACTTTTCAGGCAAAATCACTCACTGATTTCTGAATAATGAGTTTAAAACCGTTAAGGTAACCATGTTTTTTTCTGATTACAGTTCACATGCTTTGCTTATTCTTGCATTCCCTATGAATGTTTGCTTTTTCCAGGGTGTTATTCATTTTTTTTTCAGGCAGCATTTTACTGTTGTCTAGTGCATAATTTGAATTTAGTCGCAGCACAATCGAGTTGTAGCTGAAGGCAGTGCGAGTTTCTCTCAGTGGGGCAGTATGGTGTTCAGTGTGGGAGAGGATGTGCCACTCTGGCCAGAGCTGCTGAATTTGGAACTGGAGAACCATGTTCAGACCTTCATGACCAGTTCACCATACCACACTCCTGACAGAGCTTATTCCGATGCTACACCTTAGAAGGCCCGATAGACCTTAGAAGCCCAGGTGTCTTAGCACCCGCAGGTGGACCTGTCCACCACAATCCATACTGCAGTTCACTTCCAGTCTTACGGGCAGGCATATGAAGAAGCACATCCTAGATCGACAGTGAATCTGTCACTGAGGTCACAAGACCCTTGAGGCCAGTCCACCTCACCCATTGGTACCTCCATTGGCCTTTTTCCAGCACTAGCAGTGCAACTTGCCAGGGGATGGCAATGTAGGCTTTGCATGCACACCAAACTTAGGGGGTGATTATAATGGCAGTGGGACCGCCACGTCACCCCGTCTGTGGCGGTCCCACCGCCATTGGTGACTACATCACAGCCCGCCATATTACAATGGCGGGTGGTTACCTGGCGGTCGGAAAGACCAACCACCACGCACCTGACGGGCTTCTTGAGCCCGCCGGTGTAGTGGAGGGGCTCGTGGTTCCTACAATGCTGGTGGTGCCTACCATGCACCGCAGCAGAGATTACGATGTCCCTTACCCGCCAGTTTATCAATGGCGGTTCACCTGCCATGGAAATGCTGGCGAAAGGGACATTGGGGGCCCGTAGCAGGCCCCTTTACCCCTGGCCCTCAGACATGGGTCCTGGGGGGCATCTATGATGCCCCACAACATATCACTGCACCATGTGGCGGGCACAGATATATTTATTGCCCAATAACAACCGGGCGCAGGTGTGCCTTGTCAATGTAAATAAATGTGGAAAAATACTAGCTGTAGCGTCGCCTTTTGCTTGTGGCAAAAATAAATATGGATAAATACAGAAAAAAAGCCCAAAAAATAAATATGGATAAATACAGACGGAAATGGCAAAAAAATAAATACCATAAAACCGGGAGCCCTAGTTATAATCTGGTAAACCAAGCTGCTTTACATTCCATCGAGACTTAGCCTGAAGGCTGCTCTCCATAGTTACCACTAGGATAGCTTTCAATAAAGGTTGTCTTAAACCTTTTCATCAATAAGGGTTGTTTGGACTGGTGCAAGGTGCCCACTACAACTAGTGGACAGCATATACCAGGCCAACTTCTCACAGAGACCATTAGTTATAGATTCCTTATCTTAGAATAGATACCCCAGCAATGTCAACCCCGGAGATGGGTTTGCGAACTAAGTTCACACCAGAAAGTCCTGGAGAACAGACGGCCAAAAAAGCCGTCTCTCCAGACTTGGCTATCCAGGTAATAATGCTTGGTGAACGTGTGCAAGGATGCCCACGTGGCTGCCTGGCAAATGTCAATGAGAGGAACTCCACGTTCCAAAGCAGTAGAGCCTGCCATCGCCCTGGTAGAGTGGGCACGCAGTCCCACTGGAGGTTTCTTTTTCGCCAATGAATAGCAGATTTTAATGCATAGGACAACTCATTGAGAGATGGTGCATTTGTGCACGACCCGACCTTTCTTGGCGCCCACATAACCAACGAAGAGTTGATCATTCACCCGAAAATCTTTAGTGCGGTCAAGGTAGAAGGACAGCGCACATTTTGGGTTCAGACGGTGGAGTCTCTCCTCATCTTTGGAAGGGTACAGAGGCAGGAAGAAGGAGGGCAAAGTGATAGTCTGACCTATGTGAAAAGAGCTAAAAGAGGGCCTTGTGCAAAGGATCACCTTGTCCGGATGGACTGCTAGAAAAGGAGGCTGTGACGATAGAGCCTGAAGCTCACTCACCCTGAGAGCAGAGGTAATGGCAAGCAGGAAGTCAATCTTCAAAGTAAGAAGTCAAAGAGGACAATTAAGTAGTGGCTCGAAGGGAGCACACATAAGGTAAGTTAGGACAAGATTCAAGGAAAGAGATGAAATATATTTACAATAGGGGACTTGAAAAGAGAAGGCTGATCAGGAAGGCGGAGAAAGGCAGATATGGCCGAAAGGTTGTCCTTGAGAGTGCCCAGAGCAGAGCCTTGCAGAGCCAAAGATAGAATGAAGAGGAGGGCCTTTGAAAGAGGGGCAGAAAGGGATCCACACACTTTGCTGTGCACCATGCCACAAATGTGTTCCATCTACAGGTGTATACCATTTTAGTGTAGGGACGCCTGGCTGCCAAGATGACATTACAGACTTCGGGAGGAAGGTCGAAAGCTGTCAACTGCCGCCGCTCATTCTCCATGCAAGGAGGTGGAAGCTGGACTGGTTCAGTGAAAGACCGTTCCCTGCTGCTGCGACAGAAGATCTTCCTGAAGAGGCATTGTGATCGAAGGATTGATGGCCATGCTCGGAGTACCAGACTCTCCGTGCCCAGTCCGGAAGCACAAGAATGACTTGGGCCCGGTCGCACTTGATCTTCCTCAGTGCTCTGGGTAGAAGTGGTACAAGCGAAAAGCCGTACAACAGGCCACAATTCCACTTGCGACGAAAAGCGTAGCAGAGAGTGCGCCGTCTTGGAAACTCTAACGCGCAGAACTGCTTACATTGCGCGTTCTCTTCAATGGCGAACAGATCTAACCAAGGCTCTCCCCACTGCTGAAAGAAACCTTGCATCACCTCCCGAGTGAAGACGCCATTCGTGATCCATCATGCACCGACGGCTGAGCTCATCCACCCTGGCGTTCAGAGAACTTGCCAGGTGTTGAACCACCAGAGATAGCCCAGATGTTTCAGCCATGTCCAAGGGTGAAGAGCCTCTTGACATAGGGTCCACGACCCCACCCCGCCCTGTTGGTTGCAGTACCACATGGCGGTAGCGTTGTCTGTGAACACCTGCACTACTCTTCCTCTGACAGAAGGAAGGAATGCCTTCAGTGCAAGGCAGATCGCCCGGAGCTCCAAAAGGTTGATGTGGAGACAGGACTCTGCCGGAGACCAGGGACCCCTGATCTCAGCCTCTCCAAGGTGGCCGCCCCATTCCAGGAGTGATGCATCCGTCAAAACTGTGTACATCGGTTGGGGAAGGGAGAGGGATCTGCCACTGACCCAATCCTGGTTCGTGAGCCACCACTGCAATTGATGTGCAGTTCCCTCTGAGATCTGGATGACAACTGAAAGATTTCCCTGATGCTGCGCCCACTGGAACTTCAGATCCCACTGCAGAGCCCGCATATGCCACCTGGCATGATCCCCCAGCAGGATGCAGGAGGCCATGAGCCCCAGCAAACTCAGAGTCAAACTCACTGAAATCCAGGATAGAGGCTGAAACATCGGCATCATAGCCCGAATATCCCATACTCGCTGCTTGGGAGGATAAGCCCAAAACTGCGCTGTATCCAGAACTGCTCCAATGAAAAGGAGCTTCTGAGAGGGAGTCAGGTGTGACTTCGGCACGTCGATAGTGAACCCCAGCAAGTGCAGGAGGTCCGCCATTGTCTGGAGGTGGGAGACGACAGCCTGGGGTGAGCCTGGCTTCAACTGCTTGTCGTCGAGATAGGGGAAAACTGGAACCCCTGATCTGCGCAGATGAGCTGCGACCACCGCCATCACCTTCGTGAACACCCGAGGGGTGCTGGTAAGGCCAAACAGGAGCACGGTAAACTGAAAATGCTCGTGGCCCACCGTGAACCATAGGTAACGCCTGTGGGCTGGCAGGACGGGAATATGGAAATATGCGTCCTGCAAGTCCACCGCTACCATCCAGTCTCTGGGGTCGAGGGCCCACATTACCAGAGCCAATGTGGGCATCTTGAATGTCTCCTTCCAGAGAAAGTGGTTGAGGGCCCTGAGGTCTAAGATAGGATGCAGGCCTTTGTCCTTCTTGGGTACCAGAAAGTAGTGGGAGTAGCAACCACAACCTACTTCTGGCACAGGGACTCTTTTGATAGCTCCCTTGGCCAAGAGAGCTGCAACTTCCTGGTGGAGAAGGGCCAAGTGATCCTCCAACATGCGATGGAAGGATGATGGCATGGAAGGAGGGGTAGTCTCAAAGGGGAGGGAGTAGCCCCTTCGGACTATCTTGAAAACCCACCTGTCCCACGTTGTGTTTTGCCAGTGAGGGGGAGGCAGTGATGGCGAATCATGCTGCCACTGGCCTCTGGTGGCCCTGAACGGTCGGACTAGGAGGGCTTGAGGCTACTGCAGGGGGGTTTTGGCTGGACTGGCCCACCCGCTGGCCCCCAGTCCCGAGTTGCTGGTACCCACGTCCGCGGCCACGCACAGGCTGGGCAGCTTGTGTGAACCAGTGACTAGACTGTCGAACGCGGTGGGGCTCCCCTTTCGTAACCACAAAAGGGTCGAAAAGCAGACTGCGTGGGGCGAGAGGTAGCCGCGAGGCCTCAGGATCTGGCCGTAGCCCTAGAATCCTTGATGTACTTGAGCGCCGAGTCCGCCTTGTCATCGAAAAGGCGATGGCCATCAAAGGGCATTTCCAGTAAGTTGGACCCCAGAGATACCAGACGTCCCAGGTGTAGCTTCTCAGGGATACCGATGTGGAAACCGTTATGCCCAGAGAGTTGGCGGTATCCAGCCCACATCTGATGGTGAATTTAGCTGAGTCTCTATCCTCTGCCACTGAGCGGATGAGAACGGCCAGGGCCTCCTCCGGTAACTGTGGCAGCACTTGCGCAACCGTATCCCACACTGTATGGGTATAATGGCCCAAGAGGCATGCGGTATTCACTGACCACAGCTCTAAGGTGGCAGAAGAAAACATCTTCTTTCCAAGATGGTCCAGCTTCTTGGATTCCCGATCTGGGGTAGCAGTAGGGAATGCGCTCTTAGAGAACAAGGCTTGGACGACCAAGCTCTCGGGTCTGGTGTTGAGAGAGAAAAAGTGGGTTGCCCGGGGCCAGGCGGTGGCGTCAAGCAATCATCCTGTCTGCAGGAGCTCCTGTGCTGGGCTTGGACCAAGTGCCAAGAAGGACATCGGTGAGGGCTTCATTAAAAGGCAGAAGGAGCTCTGAAATGGCCGCCGCCGGTTGAAGCACCTCTGTCAGGAGTCCTGACTGGCACCATAGGAAGCTCAAGGCCCAAGGCCTCAGCCGCCCATACAACACCACTGCGTAAGATGCTCCCTCCTCTGTAGCCATGGTAGGGGGAGAGAGTATGCCAAGGTCTGGGGAGGTATCCAAACCACTGGCGTCACCCAGCTCCTCTCGCCAGTCCTGCTCTGCAAGCTGGTCAGCCAAAGGCGTCCACAGTCCCCTCCCAGTCCTCCTCACTCTTCTCTGGTTGCCAGTCAGGCTGGAATGGAACACCAGGAATGAACAGAGGCACAAATGTACCTTCCGGCGCAGGTACCGACATTGAGCGACATCGCTCCGGTGCCGTGTCCAAGTCGTGGGTGAGGCTGGGGTCGGCGCCGGTCGGGGGTACAACTGCCCCGGGGGCATCGTCACTGGAATTGGTGCCACGGAAGGTACCGTGAGGTCGACCGGTGTCAATCCGGATCCACGTCTGGATCCTTGGGGCCCTCTGGTGCCAGTGCCGGAGCCACCAGCATCAAAAGCCCAGGGCCCCCAGCCGAGGCCACGGGCCCAAAGTCATGCTGCCTGAGTCGGGCTGCCCAAAAATGCTGTGAAGCGCCTCGTAGAAAGCTCGAAGCTGGGCAGGGGACGCTCCAGCTCAAATGCGGAGCCGTCCCAGGAGCAGGCTCCGAAGTCGGAGCTGGAGAGCGACGACGCTCAGGGTCCCGCGTCGCGTTGGCCAACAATTCGCCTTCTTCTTGTGCTTCGACTTACCCGATGATCTCGAAGACTTGGATGATGAATGGTGATGGTGGCTCCGCGACTGGTCCCGAGACTTTCCTCTCGAACAGGACCTTGAGCGACGCAGAGCCGACTGCCAAGAGCTTTCGGGACCGCTCCCGCAAAGACTTTTGGTTCATGGACCGGCAGTCAGAGCATGGCTTCAGGTCATGGTCGCGCTCCAGGCACAAGAGGCACACAAGGTGGGGATCCGTAATTGACATCAGGCGGTTACAGGCCTCACACAGCTTGAATCCGGTCAGTCGATGTGGCATCCCTCGTGCACCAGGAGTCAGAAGACTCAAAAAGAAGTCAACAAAAGTCAAAAAAAGTTTTGTTAAAAAATTACTAAAGGGCAAGCTCTCTCCGGATCTGCGCAAGGCTGGCGCGGAAAAAGAAAGAACTGACGTCAGTGCGCAGGGGCGGCATCTAAGAAGACATCTATCACCTACCTACGCTCAGGGGTACTGCTAAGAGAAAAAATCTTGGGATCCAGTCTGACGCCTGGGGGTAATTCAAAGGTAAGGAATCTGTAACTAATGGTCTCTTTCAGATACACATTGTCGAGGATGTGACTTGACTGTCTTGGTAAATTCTGTGAAGAGGAAAGCTTCATAACAGTTGTGCAATTTAAGGATAAGTAAGCATTATTGCACTTGACATACCAACATATTTCCGGTTAAGGGGCTGCTTTAGACAGTGAGATAGACTTCCCTGAGGAGCCTAATGAATGCACAACCCTAACTCAGGTTATGTGCCCCCCCAGATAAATGCCTGTGCTTATCGAGGTAATAAGACAGCCTGGGTGGGCCGCAGGCTGTCAGAGCCTAGTGGGTCATGGATCTTAACATGACTCTTTCAGATGATCAATTTGGATATTTCTGTGTGCAGACGGCCCAGGTTTCAGTGAATAGCTGACACAGTTTAATTCATTATAAATGTGTACATCACCAATATTACCTACATATGCAAATATACTATAATTTAATCACTCTGAAATCCTGGAGTGCCTGGGTATTCACTCTGCAGCTGTTCCTTTCCATATATCTTAGCTATGTCCAAGTATTCAAGAAAGTTGGATTTGTGCCGCAAACAGCATATCTACAATTACTAACGGGAGATTTATCATAGTGTCTCTCATGATGTTTTCAAGTTTTATCACTGATATCCAGAAGGCAATTAAGAGGCTTGGGGGTGCTGGTTTTGGTTTCTGGGTGAGGCGTTCAACCCCTGTAGTGACAGACAGCGTGGGAGATATAGTGACCTGAAATTTTAATGCTGAAACATTTATAACACTATTGGTTGCTGCAGCACAACCTAAGGATATTTGTGCCCCTCAGCATTCTTTTTGTATAGGCACAAGCCTAGTCATACCTATAGGGAATGACTAAGCTTTCGTACAATCCTGATGGTGGCAGGTCCACTGCTGAGAATGGATTTTCTTTTGACTGCTTACTTATAACTTGATGGTATGCAGGAGCAGCTACTTTGTCACTGGAGAGAGCCAGATTTAACGCTCTGGACTGAAACTGGTATACGTATGTCATTCAATGTTATGTAATGGTAGTAAGGGCCCAATTTGATCGATCTAAAAACTATTTCCAGAATTTTCCTCTCATGCTGCTTGTTGCTGCTAATTAATTTTGAAAATAGATCTAAATTTAATTAAGTATCAAAAATGGCAAGGTAAGTGTTTTACTTTAGAACAGGGGACAGACAATAGTGCTTTATGTGGGGCGAAAGTGGTTTAGCTAGTTTCTCATAGAAACAAAACAATCATTTTACACACAAGGGGCTAAGAGTAAAGAGTCCAAGGGCTTGTTTAAGAGTTTGGCAGATGTGGGATGTCTACTACAAAGCATGGGTTGTCCTCACTCCCTTAGTTAGAGAGCATAGACCGCATTATGCTCTAAATCGGGCAGATGAGACATTCGCCGCTGTTTGGCAGATGCTTCGCATCCACCAAACTCTAAATCAGGTAGAACGTATTTTCAATACATTTGTAGCTTTTGCTGCATGCAATATTATTTTCTAAATTATGATGCAAGTTGATATAAAGCAGACATGGACACTGGAAGTCTTTTCAGGAATTTGGGCAGGGATTAAATGTACTGAACTAGTTTGTTTATTACCATACACATACATGTATACTATAAAAATTTGTGACTGGTGTTCATAATGCACAATACGGAAATTTCATGAAAGTATTTCAATTTAATGGAGCGCCCAAAGAGATTATAACTGACAGTGGTGTGCAAATGTACTCATTCAACATGATGGTATTTCTGGCACTTTTCTAGTAAAAAGAATTGTGAGCAGTGCTTCACCCTAACTCAGAAGTAGTGGTTGAGAGGTCTGTCATTATTATGCTACAGTTCTTACATTTACTATTGAATTATTGATTGTAGTATTTTTAAAGTCACAAAGGCAATACCATTTTTTTCATGGTGTCTGATGTACAATTCAGTTAGATCAACTGACCATATTGTAATGCAAGTGTCCTCCATTCTCATGAATGAGAAGAGTGCTGGTTTCAAGGTCAATCCATGCTGGATGATCAGAAGATCTATAGAAAGAGTAAGGAGTTGTCTAAAATGATGAAGGACAGTCAGGTTCTGTACAGGAGCTATGCTGATCAGAAGGGGTCTAAGGGAATTCGCTTTAGAAAAGAACATTGGGTGAAAGTATATATTCGTATACATGTAGCTAGGGGCTGTGTGCCATTTTCACAGACCAATTACAGGCAGACTTGCATGTCTGGTTAGGAGAATGTGCATTTGAAATATATAATTAGTGGGAAGATGCAGGGTGTGATGCATTAAGGCGGGACACATGCACTGCTAGAACTTGACACTGCAAGAATGCATGCCTGATTTAAGATAGGAAAGACGGTACATTGCACACCTCATGTCAATGTACATGGTTAATGAATCATTGTATCGTGGGCATGATAACCTATTGTTTTAATCAAATTCTTGGTGTGAAGAATCTCAATATAAATTAGGAGAGTTAGAAGGCACAGTGATTGTTTAAATAAAGCAATTGTTGAGTGGTGTGGCTTCCTAGGAAGTACATTGCTTTGAGGGATTAATCTGTGTTGCTTCATAGACAAACCTGCACACAGTTTCCAGAAAAAATAACTGACACTAGATGACTTGTGACTTCATAAATAAATCAGATTATTCCAACAATACCCACTGACTTCTTACCAAAATATTGCCTTGTGTGGCATGAAGACAGTGCAGTGCAAGTTCGACGTTGGTGCCACCACCTGGCATCACACTTGAGCAGGACACATTTATTAGTCGAGACACTACAATTTGAAGAAAAAGATAAAAAACGAATATATGAGTTTCACAGTGTATTGGAAAGCTGAAATTATACCAGATATTTACACACCAAGCTGTTGAAGAAGATGTGGTTTCAAAGACATATATCAACATTTATGGACAATTATGGCTACTTCATTCAAACTACAATAAAATACGTTGGTGGGTCTGCCACCGCATTTACAAATAAGATGCCATGTCAAACAGTCCTACATTTTACTGGCTTGCAAACCAAAAAATAACTCCTATATTGACCTATTTCTTCACCTTGAAAAAAGGAAGATATTCTTTACTATTTTTAATTGCCAATTTGAGCCCCTTGAGAGTTTAGACAAGGGAGAGTTAGACGATGAGGATCAGTTTTGGCACGCTCCGGATCCTCAAATTCCCTTCATTAGAGCCTGGACTCCTCTGGCTCTTCAACTTAAGTTCTTCTCCCTTGTAATGTCTTTAAGGGCCTGTAACGGGAGGTTGAATCCAGATCGCCCGGGGTCAGCTGCGTTCAATAGACCCGGGCAAACTTCCATCATTGACTATATACTGATGGAAACGAGACACTGGGACAAGTTATTGGAGTTTATGATATATCCCAGATTAGATAGTGACCATAATGCCCTTGTCTTAACCCTTAAACCGGGAAGTTTTGGGCTAACAAATCCTGCCCCTGACCCCACTGGTCCGCTGCTTCCTCTGTCGATATCTAACAATAGGCGGAGGGTCAAATGGCCCCATTTCCAGAACTCCCCCTCCAAACTTGCTAAAATATACCAGATAGCCATACCATTTCTCTCTGATATGGGGGATGTTAGTATAGGAAATTTGGGTGTGGATTCCCAGGGCATTCCCGCCGAAATCCATAAGCAGTTGGTTGTCATGCTGATGGATGTGTTAAACCCAGTGGGGAAGGCAAAATGCCAGGTGGATCGGACACATCCTTGGTATGATGCCTCCTGTAGAAAAGCAAAAGCCTTGCTCTCCGCAATCAAAGATGAAGATCGAGCTAATATTAAGAAATCTCGCTTAGAGTACAAAAAGGCAATCCTCAAGGGAAAGAAGGACTGGGAGGAATATAGATGGGAGGAACTTAGATTAGCCCTCTCTCGAAGGGATTCTAAGGTGTTTTGGACCACTGTGAGTTCTGGTGCGGGAGGCTTGACCCCAGTTGTAAACTTAGCATCCCAAGTGTGGGAATCCCATTTTGGAGCACTATATGCTGACTCTGGTGAAGACTCTGCACTACCTTCTAACCCCGACCAACTTTTGGAGGATGGATCGGTGAGTGAGATAGATTCGGCTTCTGGTGAATCTATGACTCATCCTCCGTTTACCGTCCCAGAGCCCCAGCAGGAGTATCGATCGCTGGGGTTTTTCGACGGCGGACGGAGTGAGGATTACCCGGTGGATGGGGGTGGGTCCCGTTTGGGCCAGCCCGAGGCCATCACCCTTAAGGAAGTCGAGTTGGCAATAGTGAGGCTGCTCCCCAATAAAGCTCCTGGATTGGATAAGATGCCCGGAGACTTATTTCGCTCTCAACCCAAAATATGGGCACCGTATCTGGTGGTTTTATTTAACTCAATACTTATGGGGGCAGATCCACCTGATACTTGGCTGGGTGCAGAGATTGTTCCCATTATTAAGAAATGTTGTCCGCTAACACCAGCAAATTATCAGCCCATCAGCCTTATAGATACCTCTCAGAAACTAATGGGTCGAATCATCTTAGATAGAATTCAAGGGTGGATGGAAGAAAATGAAATACTGATCACACTACAGGCTGGGTTTAGGTCAGGTATTTCAACTATAGATCAAATTTTTCGGCTCCAGGTCTTATTTTGGAAAACGGTGAGTGTGGAGGGTGGCAGCCTCTACTTCATTTTTGTTGACCTGCGCGCCGCCTTTGATCTTGTCCCAAGGGAAAAGTTGTGGAAAGTCCTAGTTAAGTTGGGTATCCCTCCGTATTTACTGAATATTTGAATGAGACTCGATAAAGGTAACTATGCCCAAGTTAGGTGTGGGAGGCATGGTGATTTGTCTGCACCCTTTCCAGTTGGGAAGGGTGTACGCCAAGGGTGTGTTCTGGCCCCGACATTGTTTAATCTCTATATCAATGGTCTGGTGGACCACTTAGCTGAGGTAACTGATAGTGATGCCCCTAGGCTGGCTTCTGGCTCTGATGTTTGCAGATGACACTTTGTTGTTATCCAAAACATCATCGGGCATTCAGCGTATCTTGAACGACTTTGCAGCATTCTGCACTGCTCGAGGATTGGAGATAAATGGCAGAGATAGAGATATACCGATCACAAGTCAGAATGGCCTCATTGTATGGAGACAAACTTTGGGGCCATAAAAATATATCTAAACTTGTCAGGGTGGAGCATGGTTTTATGAGAAGCCTCCTGGGTTTGCCGCAAAGTACACCACTTATTCCTTTGGGATTTGACTTGGGGGTGGAACCAATTGAAGATCTAGCAGCTGTACGGCCCATGCTCTATTGGAAGAGACTCTGGTCAGTGCCTGAACTGGCGGTATACAGAGAGGAATTCCTAGAGGTCTGGGCTCTTATAAAAAATAAGAATATTTTGTGGTTAGACCACATTAAGAACCTCAGCATAAAGATTGGCCGGATTGACCTCTGGGAGTCCCCGGAGGTGTCATGTTTAGGGTTACCTAAACAGGTACTTATAAGTCAGCTGAGGGAACAGAAATTACTCGCCCTACATCAATCAAGCACCCTGGGGAGACTTTCTAAAGAGTATCTCCTAATAAAAGCTGACCCGCAAGCAGAAGTCTTTCTAGACGTAATCTATCCACCGCTTGCGAGGAAGCTTTATGTACAGCTAAGACATGGCACCTTACCACTTAGGGCATTTACCTACAAATTGGCACAAGTAGAAAACACTGCTTGCCCGACATGCAACTACAACCGAGAAGATGTATGCCATGTTATGCTCTTCTGCCCTGCCTATCAATCAATAAGAAAACACTGGTTGATCCAGCTATGTAGGAATCTTGGGTTTAGACACTGCACACAGGCATGTAGGGTTTTAACATATGATACCCATCCCCCTATTGTTTTTGCTGTCTCCCGTTTTTTACTGGGAATGTGGCGAAGGAGGAAAAGTTTCGAGTAAATATAGCCTCTTTCTTATTATTCACTATTTTGATAACTTCACAGTTTAATCTTTTTTAAACTCTGTATCAATTTGTTGTTATTTATTGTTTTAACGATCTGTGCACTTCTGTATGTATATTACTTGCACTTTTATGGTCTATGACCGAAATAAAGTTATCGATTGATTGACAATAAAATACGTTGTTGGGTCTGCCACCGCATTTCCAAATAAGATGCCATGTCAAACAGTCCTACATTTTATTGGCTTGCAAACCAAAAAATAACTCCTATATTGACCTATTTCTTCACCTTCAAAAAAGGAAGATATTCTTTACTATTTTTCTATGATCATAAATGTATGTATAGGATCAGCGGAAGATCAGAAACTACGCCTGCATATTTGCTTACACAGAATACTCTTTCTTGAAAAAGCTACACAAGGGCACAGACTTGCAAACTTCTGAAGATAAAGGTTACAGAAAAGACAGATGAAATATCAAGACTGTTGTTGTCCAAAACTTTGACCACGCTGTTGTATATTTTGTATTGTCAATAACGAAGGAGTGCAGAACACATGTTGCCATTATTAGGCCACTTGGAAAATGGCAGACCATACTTGATAACAAATTGAAATATTTGAAACACTTAGAAACAAGTACAGAATTGCATGAAACTCTTCAATTATAGGAGCTGCATTTCAAAGTAAATAGGTGATATGAATAAACTGTGCATACATTCCCTTGCAAAAATATCGCAGAGAACAATCACAAATATTGTGAGACACTAAACAATGTATAGAATATTACTTATTTATCATTAAACGTAGCTCTCAACTGCCTATACATTTTATAGGGTCGCCTCTTTCAATACTTCACATTGCTTCACTGGTAATTTTTCATGGACTATACCTGGGTTAATTACAGCATCCATTACATCTTGCATTCACCCAGACTCAGGCACTCTGCACCAATAATTTGGTAAAATAGTGGGGTAACACAATAATCTGTAAGAGATACTATGTTTCATATATACACTCTTTTTGATAACAAAATATTTTATTGAGTTTTAGAATGAGAAAATACAGATGGTACAGGGAAAAAATAAATAAAATCATAATTAAACAAATAAATAAATAGATATGAACGTAAGGGGGTAAAAGATTGCAGTGTCATTTTAGGTCATAGAGTCACATGAGATGCACTGAGTTACATGAGGTACAGGGTCCAACATGTGAGAGGATACAATACAAATATTGCATTGTTGATCATCTAGAGACATGGTTAGGTTATACACAGAGCATCCAACAATGTATAGGCATGCATAGCATACAATGCGTAGTTTATATAATGTATAGTCATGGGTAGGTTACGTATCGTACAGTTTACAATACAGTTTGTAGTACACTTGTTCAAATAGATGGCAGGTATCAGCTAATCATACTTCCATGATACATTGCACTATACAAATCATCAGCCCCCTGAGTTAATTTAGGAATGGTATATAATTTGTGAGAATTGTATTGTCATACATATACAGCACTATGCATAAAGGTGCACCATGCTGTAAGGTTTGCTAAGAGGAATTATAGGATGCTTCCTAAAGTAGTTAACAGCCTTAGAGTTAAGGGAAATGAGCGTGTCTATCAAAGCCTAATGGGGAGAGAAGGTGGTGAGGAGGGCAAGTGTGTTGAATACGTGTTTTAGGTGGTTTATTGGTGGCGAAGTAGTTGTCCAGAGTATCCCATAGGTCTAGAAGGTGATTTCCATGGGGAATGATGGGAGTCCGATATTGTCTGCTCCCCTGATGTGCGATACCCAATCGATCCAGGCATGAAAGGAAGCTTGTGTGTATTTTTCCAATTAGAGAGAACTATTTTGGTCGCTGATGTTAGTACTAGATCTAGCAAAGCGCAGACAGTTGAACAATTGAGGTTGGAGTCAAGAAAGCCTTTGATAAGGAAAGAGTGCTCTTTTTTAGGGCGGCAATTAAATAGTTTTGATTGAAATGAAAAGACTTCATCCCAGAAGATGGACAGTGATTTACAATGAAGTAGGAGATGTGCAAAGTCACCCTTCTCTTCGTTACAATTCCAGCAGGTTGGGTTTTCTGAGATTTTTAAGCAGTATTGTTGAGACGGGCCAGTAAGCTTTGTGTAGTAGCCAGAATTTAGTTTGCGAGGGTACTGGGGAGATTTTTTGTGAGGTGACCAATTTCCATATAACGTTCCAATCAGTCTCAGTGATAGGATTGGAGGAGTGGTTTTCCCACTATGTTGTTATGTTTTTGTTTAATTTTGTTGTCTTAGGACATAGTAGGTGGTAGAGGGTGGACCCCTGATGGCCGCATTTGTTAAGTTTGGAGACAAATTCAGGTAGGGATGGTTCACTTTGGTGGCACTTAGAATTGGAGATGGTCGTTTTGTTTTTGAGAAAATTGCAGAAGTCAAACTGGTCTAAGTGAAATAGTCATTGGAATGTGTCAGGGTTCCTCTCCTTTGGCTCGCAACCCTGCCCCTTTTCCTGATGGAGCCACACCTTTCTTTCCTCCCCACTTGCCTGACTTGGAATTCCGCCTGCCTACAAACGAGGACTCCCCTAGCCTCTGGCCCTTTAAGGAACCCGGAGAGGAACAGATAGGCCCCGCCCCCTGGAGGTGGGCCAGCGAAGCGTCATCAGCAGAAAGGGAGCCAGGAGCCTATGGAGACTTCGCGCAAAGCCGGAAGACGAAAGCAGTCCCTCGAGAGCCGGAGACGCGAGGACAGGCAATGTTGCCAGATTGGGCTATTTCCCTCACAATTGGGCGACTTTTTTCCCAGTTGTGCGGGAAAAAACCATGCCTGGCGGGGGGCTACTTTTTGGGCTATATTTGAAAGGTTGTGCGCAATTTTGTGGGCTGGGCGGACGCCGACCTCGAGGTCCCGAGGAGTCTGTCGCGTTCAGTGCACTTTGCACATGCGTCGTGTGCGGGCCAATGTGGGGGTCCCCAGGGCCGTCAATCCAGTAGCGCGCGAAAACGCTACCAATGACGGCCCTGGGTTTCATTTTTGGGCCAGCCCCTGCGGTTCTCTATGCTGGCGTCACGGTGCGTGACCTAACGGAGCAGTCACGGAGCTCTTACTTTCGGCTCACGCCAGCCCAGGAGTGGACGTATCGATTCTTCACGCATCATGGATTCATGAGGAGTCGGACAGGACTGGACTAGAGCCGGACGCACGTGGTGTCCCTGCTACTGCCGCCCACTGTGGTCCGCGCCCGCAGTTGCTGAGTCCGGACTTCGACGCCCGCCCCGACCTCAGGTGAGTGAGTCAGAGGCGCAACTAGAGCCAAATGTCGGCGGGGGGGGGGGACAGAGTGGAGATTGGGGCAGGGAATTCTTTCCGTCTCATCATTTTAGAAAAGTGCAGTTTCAATATTATATTCAATTAAGCCATGGTTGCTGCATTTTTATTTTATGAAACTAACAACCATTAACAAAGCAAATGGTTCTGGCTTGTTTTAGGTGTAACGTTACTTGTTGTGATATATATCTGGATGCAATGACAGAAGAGGCAAAATACCAGTCCGGCGACACACAATGCTAAGCACAGATTTTTAGCTTAGTTGTTTTAAGCAACACCATTAATTACATCAGACACGCCCCTTGGAGAGACTCCCAGTTTTTTCATCCCGCTTAAAGCCCTGGAAACACCATGTCACAATCACCTCATGGCTTGGCACTGTGCATCATGCATGACTCATGACTTCCACTTTTTCAGATTGCCTATGTGCAGGTGCATAGTGAACCCTCCCCCACCCCTTGCTTTAGGAAGACAGCAAGGGCGAAATTCTTGATGGGCCTCTTCTGTCTGCAACTCTGCAGACAAAGGCTCAGTTCATAATTAAGAGGAAAAGGTGGGCGAGTGAGTAAGGGATGGGTGGATGGCTGGATGGATTAGTGAAAGGGTGAATGGATGAATGGAAGGGTGAATAGATGGATAATGAGTGAAAGGATGGATGGATGAGTGAAAGGGTGGCTGATCGGTGAGTAAATGGATGGATGAGTGACAGGGTCAATGGATGGATTCATGAGTGGATGAGTTGAAGTATGGGTGGATCGAAGAAAGGAAGGATAGCTAAGTGAAAGGGTCAATGAAGAGAGAAAGGGAGGATGAATGGATGACTGAAAAGGGGACTGGGTGGTAGGATGAGTAACTGGGTGGATGGATGAGTAAGTGAAAGGATGGCTGGATGGGTGAGTGGATAAATGGCTTGATGGATGAGTAGATGGTTGGGTGGAAGAGTGGATGGATGAGTGTACGGATGGAAAGGGTGGATGAATGGATGAGTGAAAGGAGGGATGGATGAGTGAAATGATGGATGGTAAGATACATACGTTTTCAAATGGATGAATGTTTGGATATAGATGGAATTACTTATACACTATTACGCGACCTCCTTTGATGTGTCTGTAAAACGTACCTTTTGTCCCGAAGTTTTGTCCTGAATTTTGACCTCCCGTCCTGAATTTTTGTCCTGAATTTTGACCCTTTGTCCTGAATTTTTACACTCACCGTCCTGAATTTGCACCCATGCCAGTTGGTCACCCTATTTGTAGGAAGTGATGAATATGGATAGATGCCAGGAAGTTGACGTAGGTAAAGAGTGTTTTAACACCCAAACCAAAACTGACCACATCGGTTGTTCGTAGGCCAGCCCAGCTTCGAAAACGGTCGTGCAGGGGCCACCCAACCTCGTACGCACCTGCTGGCCGCACCGCGTGCGTCTGTGTACCACTGTCCTTGCATGGCTCTGACACTCTGTGCTTCACCACGTTGCTGATGCCAAGGCGTGCACTGACGCACACTGTTTGCCGCTCGAACTGGAGCTGATTTCGGGGGGGGGGGAGGGGGGGCTGAATCTTTAAGCAATTGGCAGAGTGGAGCTGCAGGGGCTCTTAGAAGTCGCAGTGAGAACTGGTCTTAAAAATTAATAGCATTAAGGCAGGTGCCAAGTTAACATCCTCCCACCATCTGTATATTGAATAGAATGTATATTTGTCGTTAAAATTGTTTCTGATGACAATTTGTGCATAATTGGAGACTTGCTAATTTGGGCTGGTTTTTGGGCTGGAACTGGTCTGATTGGGCTTATTTTGGGCTTATATTTGAGCGGCTTTGGGCTTGGGACGGGTCTAAAAATCTGGCAACACTGAGGACAGGAGACGCGGGAAGAAGCTTCACCCGACGGAGAACGGCCCGTTCCCGGAGGACCGGGAGGAGCCACAGCGGAAGAGCCAGGAGGCCAACATTTTCACGCTGCGACCAGCCACATTCCAGGAGGGACGTGGCTTGATCAGGTGCGTGCCCGATTCCGAGGACCCGGGAGGGCATTTTTAAGTACTTCGGGAGGCGGGAGCGGGTGACGGGTTGTATTTGCATCGGACGCCTAAACACTGCAGTCCGGTTCCCTTTGGTGACGGTTACACACCCCCCCCCCCCCCCCCCCCTTTTCACCTTCGTAGGATAAGAGACGGGTGCTGCCTCCCTTCACCTCCCTTTCCCACAACCAATCAAGATACCCAAAGCCCTAATAGTGCTTCTCTTTTTCTTTTAGATTTTTCCCTGAAAACCAGCAGGTTCTCCAGCGCCCCTACCAAGCAGACGTTAAGGAGGATAACGACCCCATACCCCTGAAGAGAACGTCGGTCCCAAGAGTGACATTATACATCACTATTGCTATTTATTTTCAATAAATCCCAAGTTGCACCATCTCCTGTGTCGTGATCCTACCTGCCCAGCCGACACTAGGATATCTGCAATGTTCTAGAGCCAAGTTGGTAAGGGAGGAAGATGCCTTTGTTTATCCACGGTTGCCAATTTAGGGATTTGCCATCATATTTGATATTCAGGTTGTTCCAGAGAGATGCTAAATTAGAACATTTTATTCTGCAGGGTAGCTTTTTATCGATTTTTAAGAGAGCATTTTAAGTATTCTGGAATATGCATTTAGAAATGGAGAGATGTTTATTATTGACTGTGAGTAGAGTTAATGAATTTAGTTTATCTAAAATCACCTTTTCTATCTCCAGCCAAAAGGGTGTGTAGTTATATGGAGTTTCGATCCAATAAGAGCCCTGTTTGGCAAGAAAGGCAGTTTGGTAATTTCTAAAGTTGGCCAGGTTAACACCTCCTAAAGTATTATGTAGTCTCTGTTTTCTCAGCGCTATTCTTGCTTTTTAGTCTTGCACAATAAATCCTGAGATCATTTTTGGTGCAAGTCATCTGATAAGAGTAATGGGAGAATGCTGATAAGAATTAATTATTGGTGTGATCATCATTTGTATAGTCTCTATTCTGCCCTACCATGTAATAAATGTGAGTCACCAGTTATCCAAGAGGTGTTTTGATTTTTGGAGGGTGATTTTTTCACTGTGCTTGATGGTATCTATCAGATCCTACCCAAACTCTACCCCAAGATATTTTATGTAGTCATTCTGCCAGGTAAGACCAGAGTTACCTAAAAGATATCTTGTGGTGTGAAAGTTTAGGTTTAATTTTGGCTTTATCTCCATTTAGTTTGTAACCAGAGAATTCAGAGTAAATTTCTATGGTGGACATAAGGGCTTAGATGGAGGGGCTAGGGTTTTCTTCTGCTATTAAGATATCATTCGCATAGGCGGCCAATTTGACGCACTTGCCCTTAAAATCAATTCCAGTGATTTTGAAAGTGAGCCGTTGACAAAGATACGAGCGGTTGGTTTTTTGTAGAGGGCCATGATCATCATCAGTGTTTGAGGAAGGCCCATGAAAATCTGTCAAATGCTTTTTCAACGTCTAGTGTTATTGCGACAGAGACCGAAAAGGATTATTTCAGAACATGGCATAAAAGCCATGTCTTATTGTTTGACCTGAGAAAGCCGACTTTTGAGTTGCTTATAAATTGGGGAAGATAGGTGTTAAGTCGTGTAGCTAGGATCTTCGCGTACATTTTACAATGTCAATTTATCAAGGAAATCGGCCTATCATTTTTAGGTAGTATCGGGTCTTTCCCATCTTTGGAGATCACAATAATGGTGATTATCTTCCATTATACCTGAAACAGTGCCTGATTTAGCGATGTGCTTATATAGGGATAACATAGTTGGTTAAAGTAAGTTGGAGAATGATTTATAAAATTTAGCTGTGTAGCTGTCCTGTCATGGTGCTTTGTTTTCTTTCAGTGTGTTAATTGTGTTTGATATTTCGGTCATAGATATAGGTTGGCTAAGGGCCGTTTTGGCTTCTTCTTACAATTAGGAGACTTGGATTTAATTTAAATAGTTTCTGCATTGGGTAGGATCTGTGGTTTAATCACTCCGGTATAGTGTTTCATAAAATTGATTAAAGGTGTCTAGGATTTTCTCTGGGTAGGTTTAGGTTATGTTTTTGGTATCCTTGATTGCTGTGATCTTTTTTTTTTCTGTGTTTGAGGCAGGAGGCTAGCATTCTTCCTGCCTTGTTAGCTTCACATAATTTAAGGCCTTTTAATTTGTTTATCCAAACCCCAGCTCTTTTGCTCAGGATTTAGTTATACTCATATTTTTTCTGTGTAAGAAGAGAAAGGGTGGTTTTCTCTAGTTTTATGGAATGCGTCAGTTCGAGTAGCCTTATTTTTCTCTCTAATGATTCAAGTTTGGCGTTATTTGCTTTATTGATTTATGTTTTGATGTCTACAGGGATACCTCTTAGAGTTGCCTTAAGGGCATCCCATAATATTTGTATGGGAGGTCATTTATTCTGAGGTAATGCATAATCGCCTCTTCAATTTTTGTCATGTCTTTGGGGTTGGATAATACTTTGTTATTAAAGTGCCATAGTCTGGTCGGTGATTTTGCGTTGGTTCTTGCTAGAAGGGTGTTGATGCAGGAGTGATCAGAGCTTAGTTTCGGAGAGATTTTGTCTGGTCTATCAGATGTGCATAGGAGCCAGAGATGAGAATATAATCTATTCTAGTGTAGAAATTGTGTGGAGCTGAATCAAAAGTGTATTCTCTAGAGTCAGGGTGTTGCAAGCGCCAGGTGTCTTTTAGATTGTATTTGCAGCATATTTTCTTTACAGCTTAGTGAGATCTTGGAGGGCGGTATTTGCAGGTGGATTGGCGATCCAGGGCTATGTCTAGAGGCAAGTTGAAATCTCCTCCTAGAATAATAAGGTTGTTTTGGGACAGACGGCCTATCTTGTTAGATACTTCCTCCCAAAAGTGTGCATCGTCATTATTAGGTCCATATATATTTAGGACGTGAAATAAGTTGTCTCCTCTACAGAGGGTTGAGATCAGTAGTCTACATTCTTCGTCTGGGTTGTAAGACTCAAGCGCAATATTGGAGGGTTTGGAGATTGGTGCAATTACACAGTTTTTAGGTCTCGCCTAGCGACGCAGCGCATGCGCTGTCCTCTCCTGGCGAGATCTATTGTCATCGGTTTAGGTTACGAAGCGAGGGTGGAAGCTCCACCCACGCTTCTAACTGGCGCACTTGCCAAATCCGTGCTTTTTATTGAGAGGGAAGCATGTTTGGTTCCCTCCCTATCTTCGTTCGTCGTGTCTGCCCGGACAGGGCATGTGCATGCGCCTGGACTCCCCTTTGCCGTGCCTGCACGCGCCCGGACAGGAGATGTGCACGCGTTTGCTGTGCAGGCACGCCGCTTCAGCGTGCTTTCACTTGCTTTATGGCGTTTCAGCAGCGGGGATTGTAGGAATTATTCGCAGTCAAAACATGAAATAGAAACGAATTTCGAGAAGTACGAGTCAGAAAGCTGGAAAACTTCAAGAGAACGGAAAGATTACACGCAAGCAAGTGAATACATAACAGCGTTGCGCCTTCTCCCACATGTTCATGTAGAAACATATGCTGGAAAGATCTTTTTAACATGAAAATATACATCATCGGGAGAAGCAGCACAACACCCTTTTTGGTCAGATAACAGGCGTTTGTGAGGCTCAAAGGTATGCCCGAGGGCACTTGTACTGAACAATACAAATCTTTGTAACGACCATGTAACTGAGGTAGTCCTCCAGGCCATAGGCAGGCAGCGGAGTGAGAGGGCGGCAGAGTCAGGCTGTGGCCGTGGACAGCGCACACCACCTCTGCCCCGCGGGTGCCTGGCACACTCACGGGATGGAGGGACGTCTCGGCTGCCAGCCTGTGCTGGTCCCCGCCCAATCCCGACACCCGCCCTCTGCGGCTGCTGATTGGAGGATAGCTACCGGCCGGCACCCGGGCACTGGAGCTGCGGTCTGCCACTCAGCGGGGTGGGGTCTGCTGTAAAGTTTCATTGAAGGCTAGGGAAGTGGAGCGGCTCAAGACATAGGACTGCCCTGAATGTACTGCATGCGGAATACTGGACTGAGGGAACTTTGGGTTACATTACCCTCAGGAACACATCCTTCTCGATGCAGGCGACCATGACTATTCCACCTGAAGAAACCCGGCCACGGAATCAGAAGGCACTTGGATCACATCGCCCTTAGCATCACTCCCTGCTGGACACCATCCACAAATGTTACCGCTTATGTGGATCACACAGACCGGCTGGGATCTAAAGTTTATTTTTGACATCTTCACCAACTTCTGGATTACCCTTGAGCCCATTCTCACCTGCCCGACAAGGGAGATGCTTTTCTGAATATCTGCACATCGCATATGCAATATAATTCTCAAATATCATCTTTGTAATGGTAACAAAGGTCACATGAGCAAGTTCAGCTATTATCGCGTGTAATATTACTCAATATGACATGGGCAATAATAATAACTTCACATAATTTACATTGTGCAATGTCTCGTGTAACTAAGTTTTATATCTCAATTTAACCTGTGACATTAACTGTTAATACTGTTGATCTTTTTATGTGTAATATTTCTTTACATTATATGTATCATTATAATACAGGCTATTGTTTATGGCGTACTATTTTGCTCGTATCCCCTTATTATCGTGGTATTATCTGAATAATGTCGCTGACATTGTTATGTGAAAAATGACTGCTCTTTTATCATGTCTGTAATGTCAGTGTGTGTGTATCGTCAGGGTGATGCAGCCTTGGCGTTCTGTCGTGCACCTGCCTTGAGCGGTATCCGGGGATGCTGAGGCCGTGTATCTAAGTGCCCCAATGACGAGTAACAAACTCGATGGACCTGTGCTGCCCGTGGTGCGAGCCTCGCTCTACTGCCTGCGGTGAGTCACTTGCCGCCACTTTCAGAGGATGTGCGTTGCTTCCAGTAGTGCAGCAAGTGCAGTGGCACAGGGGCCAGATGCCTCAGGGGCCCGCTAAACCCTGATTACTATTGTGTTTCACAGTTCAAACAGCAGCCTTCCTTGCACTAGGGCATATGATACACTTACTATGCACCGAACAGGGGGTGGTGTGTGCAAGGACCATCAATCGCTTCTTCGCCTCGTCAGGGGTAGTACACGCTGTATAAATACAATTACAATACTGTTTAAATAATTTATCTACAATTACTATCAAGGGTGATACACGCCTCCTCACGCCCGCCACAACAGACCCAGGGCTCTCTGGACCCCAGCAATACCCCTGCTGCGTAAGCCCACACACCACCCACCTCCTCGCAGTGACCCAGCTACTCGTGTCCTGGGTCTGGATGGTTTACACACACCCCGCATGCGGGACACCTCACACACTGCACTCACTTAAACAGTGGCAAGAGATGTCATTCTCATGACCAGCTGGAACTCCGTAGGTTGCTGTGTAAACTTTCGCAAATAGGACAGGGCAGTTCAAATGGCGGATTGCGGCTGCAGTTTGTACGGGTGGCGATGGGCGCGCAGGTAGCCGAGCCCTTGTGGGCTACATCGCAGCCCTAGCTGGGATACCTGTTTATGTGGGAACCGTCACACATCTGTGGAATGGTGTGCAGAACTCAAGACGCCAGTGCCAACGAGTCTGCCAATGTGAAGGCTGCCAGTATTCATGGGGAATCCTGCAGGACTTCAAGTGTGCATGGCTGTCTCTTCACAGGGCTGCCTGCTGGTCTTCCAGTATACATGGCAGGCCTGCTTGCTAGGGTTTCACAGAGTGCTTTGCTGTCCCTACACAGCGCTGCCTGCAAGGCCGCCATAATGCAGGACTTCCATTAGTCAGGGTTTGACCCAGAAACACAGCCCAGAAATCCCATCCCTGGCTGCACCAAATGATGGTGAACAGAATCTTCCTGGTGAGTTATTGAAAGGCAATCAAACACGCATTTGCAATGCAATAGGTCTCGCATTTACGCGAGTTTAAACTATTGGCATTGTAAATGACAATGCCTTTTATGTATGTTTTAAAAAACAAAAATAATAGGCCTTGTTTTGGTTTTTGAAACATAAATAAAACGCATTGTTATTTACAATGCCTGTAGCTTAAACTCACGTAAATGCGAGACCTATTGCATTGCAAATGCTTCTTCTTATGTTTTGATGGAGAGCAGACCACGTCCGCAATCAAGTTGTCCCTAAGAAAAGCAGCATCTTTCTCAGAGATTTTAGTTATTCGGAGGCGGATGATATCTCCTTTTGATTCAGCTTCATAATCCAAAATCTTCCGACATTTGATTTGGTGGTTTAAGACCTTCACATTTAGGGAGACTATGTTAAGGTTTTCTTGGATTTTTTGCGTGGCCATGTTGAAAGGAGCGATAGAATACTGAATATATATACACTCTTTTAAACGTAATATCAAACAGTGCATGTCTAGGCAATGGGTGAGTATTAAAATTACCTTATCTGAAGAGATTTTTCAAGAACTTCTGTCCTACTTGTCAAACTGATTTCAATTACTGCCAATGTGTTAAATGTCTTAAGGTCACCGTTAGACCTGGCACCTAGGCATGGGTCTCCCTTCCATTTTCTGCTGTTGCCTAATGTGTTTTTGCTTGTGTTAGATGCTTTGGGCACTGTGCCACTGCTGTCCAGTGCCACAGTGCAAGTGCTCCCTATTGTAAATTAATGTACGAATTAGTGATTCCATGATTGGCTGATTTGGTTTACTTGTCAGACCCTAGTACAGTGCACCAGGAGTGCCCAGGGCTTGTAAATCCAAATGCTGCTGGTGGGCTTGCAGCACTGGTTGTGCCACCCACAGAAGCAGCCTGCAAAAGTGTGTCTAAAGCCTGCAATTGCAGAGCCTGTGTGCAGTCTGGTACTGCCATGCTGACTGGGCAAGTGCACCCACTTGCCAGTCCCTAAACCTTCCCTTTTCTTCATATCAGACACCCCTATGGTAGGCCCAAGGGCAGGGTGCATTGTAAGTATAAGGTAGGACATGCCCTGGTGTGTGTGGCATGTTCTAATAGTGAATTACAACCATTTTCGTTTTTCACTATTGCAAGGCTACCTGTTCCCCAAAAGCCAGAATGGACAGTTTGATTATTACATCTTATAATCCTAACTGACTCAGGGAACATGGTAGAAATTCGAGTTTAGTATGCCTGAACTCAAAATGATAAAATACGTATTTTAGTGAAGTTGGTTTTAACATTCTGTGTTTGAAAATACCACTTTTAGAAAGTAGGTATTTTCTTGTCTAACCATCCAAACCTGCCGCTGCTAGGCTGTGTATTCCTTGTCTGGAGTTTGAGTGACAGGGGCTGGGGAAATTCCAGGAGACAGGGTGAGTAAGCACAGGGCTGAATAGTGAGATCTGCATCTAGATGGGTGGGAGGAGTTGCACCTGGGACCTGAATAGGGCTGTGCCTTCCCTCCACAATGCTGGCTCCACCTCCTGTGGTGCGTCTGATGTCTCTGCCCTGCACTCTGAAAGGAAAGAAGGAGTCTTGTCAACAAAGTGCTCCAGAACTGACCAGAACTGGTTTGGACAAGGCAGAGGCCTCTCTGTCATCAGAGAAACTGGGTATAAATATTGAACCCAAACCCAAGAACTTTAGATTACTTTGGGAAACAAGAAGAAACCTTTGCTGAGGAGCGGAATCAGAAGAGACTGAGGAGAGACTATACCTGAGCTTGAGGGATTGGCCTGCAGTGGTTGCCTGACTGCCAAAGAAAGGAGAAAGGACTTTGTGTGCACTTTATTCAACTTGTGAAGGATCTCCAAGGGCTTGGAAAAGAGCTTGCCTCCTGCTGAAGTCTCAGGGACAGCAGACTTCACCCCAAGCTCCCCAGAGTTCTTTGGAAGGGCCTACTGTTTTGCAAGGCTTTCTGAGGAACTGCAAGTCGCAAGGAGCTGGAAGCGTGACTCACGAACAAGAAGCGTGTTGCCAAACTGCCGCTGCACAACACGAAGCGCCTCGCATCGCCGGAGAAGAGGATCAACGTCGCATCAGATGCCGCCACATCACCGGGAAACGTGTCGCAGAAGAATTGTTGAGTCATCGCAGGTTCACCGAAGCGCCTCGCATCGCCGGTTAAGAGGATCAACGTTGCATCAGACGCCGCCGCATCTCTGGGAAGTGTGTCGCGGCTCATCGCCGGAGAAGAGGATCGACGTCGCATCAGGCGCCGCCGCATCTCCAGGAAGGCTGTCGCAGGGCCTGTCGCGGCTCATCGCCGGAGAAGAGGATCGACGTCGCATCAGACGCCGCCGCATCTCTGGGAAGCATGTCGCAGGGCCTGTCGCGGCTCATCGCCGGAGAAGAGGATCGGCGTCGTAGCAGATGCCGCTGCATCACTGGGAAGCGTGTCGCAGGGCCTGTCGCGGCTCGCATCGTGAGGAAACAACTCGCATCGCTGAAGAAGAGGATCGACACCGGGAAGCGTGCTGCATCAAGAAGAAAGCACCATCTTTGTTTCTTTGCACCGAATCTTCAACGCATCACCGTCCTTGCAACACTTTCGCTGTCTTGCGTTATGCATCTTAAGGTACATTGAACTCTGAGTGTCACATTTACCATCTTAAGAGAACTCAGCTGAGTCTACCATTTTAAAGTACAGTATTGTGGATTTTTGTCGTTTGTGGTCTTGTGATAAGTCTATATAAAGAATACTTATTTTTTATATAAAACTTGTGTGGTGTCAATCTGTAGTGTTGCCACTTGATTACTGTATGTGTTCACAAATGCTTTACACACTGCCTCTGAGATAAGCTTGTCTGCTCGTACCAAGCTACCAAGGGGGTGAGCAGGGGTTATTTTAGGAGTGTACCCCCTTACCGTGACGAGACGCAAGTGTCCCTATTTGTCACAGGTGCCTACCTATGCCAACTAGAGACCCCCAAATCTAACAGTCACGATAAATTTCAGTAGAACACCGTAGGCAGCTAACTGCTGCTAAAAACATTTAAGCTCTGTAGTAGAAATCTTTCAGAAACAGCCCTCTGTTGTATCATGAAAGGTCTTTTTTCCTGAGTAGCAAGAAATTGCACATTGTGAGAATTTCACAAGGTTGGGGGCCAAACCCGAAAAGGATCAGTCTTCACCATGAGCATTCTTTATTCCAAAGATTTTTAAAAACATGATACCAGAAGATCATAAGTGTCTGGGAATGTATATCAGAACATGGCATTCAAAATATCAACCTGCAAAAATATCACATCCACAATGCTGACTTGCAACAATATCATCAAGGTAAGTTTAAACAGGGAAATACAGATTGACTATATCGGTCTCCAAATAGTGGTAGTCGATATAGGAGATGTTTTATTGTTGCAGGTCACTATTTCAACCATAAAATCGTGCCCCTCCCCCATTGACTTTAGTTGGAACATATGGTATTAATTTATCCTGTAGAAAACTTGGATTCCTATTAAAGGAAGGTGAAGCAATTTAGACACGCAAGATAACTGGCTGTAGATTGCTGGGACCACACACTGGATCCTAAAAAATGTGTACTCTCCTTGTTGTGAACTTTTCCATATTAAGATTCAGGACTGCAATAACCGTGCCCGCCCATTATTGACATAAGAGATATGAATGTGGATAAATGCAGATGAAGGCCATTCACTAATAGACCGTAGACACCTGCCTTGTTAACAGATGAGTCATTGATCACAAGCTGAGAAGTCACTCAGCTTTATTATCTTGTGGAGATTGAATACAATACGTGGGTAATGTTTAGCACCGAGGAAGTAAATGTTGTACAAATTGACAAGCTGAAGCACTTGTTGGCTAGAATTTTCAAAATGGAAAGCAGTGGAAAAGTGTGCCAATAAAGAAGAATTAATGCATACAATACTATATGCAATTGCTCGCAATCTGCATAAATGGACTGTTGGATTTTGTCCCAAAAATTGGGGAACATTTGAATTCCTTCCTTGTTGCTGTGCGTTGCAAACTACTGGCTCTTTGGACTGAATAAGTCATTGGCAAGTGGATCTTGAATATGCTTGCAGTAACTCTGCCACCCATGTTTGCCCCTATTGAAGAGTCAATATATGTACAACATAGTTTACAAAATTTCACATATCTTTTTCGGAAAAACTTTGTAATGGCTATTTCTGAATTCATAAATTAAAGGAATTCCATCTGCTGCCCACTACCCAGCCTGAGTGCAGATTATCCCTCACACAATGTCATAAAATCATGTAATATCTGAGGGGAAGCTTCCCTTAAACTAACAGTTCGTGAGGATTAATTCCTGGAATAAAGTATGTCTTTTTCTGAATTAATGCTGGATTCTTAAAAAGCTACAGAGCCTTTAGGCATACAGGGTGGATGCTAGACTTATCCTAACATATGCGTTAGTAGTACTTAACACCATACCTTCAGGAATTTCAACTCTGCACCAAGAAAGTCATGAGTCAGTTTCACCGTGTCCATAATCTGATGCATTTTATAAAAATAATTGTGTTACTTTTGGCTTGATTTCCAACATAGTAAATGTAAGGAAAATATGATTTGTTTAGCTAAATTTGAGGTTTGTAGGGGATTCTGGAAGGAAAACGTTGGGGTATCCACACAAGCCACAACTCCCTGGACTACCCTGGGAGTCTAGTTTTCAGAAATGTCTGGGGTTGGTAGGTTTCCCTAGATGGCTGCCAAGCCTGGGACCAAAAACACAGGTGCCTCCCTAGCAAAACCAGGTTGGTTTGTGATAAATGTAATTTATATTTGCTAAATTTGAGGTATGCAGGGGATTTGGGTAGGAAACGTTGAGGGATCCACACAAGCCACACCTATATGGACTGCCCGAGGTGTCTAGTTTTCAGAGCTGTCTGGGTTTGGTAGGTTTCCATAGATCCCCGCTGAGCCTGGGACCAAAAACACAGGTGACTCCCTCGCAAAACCAGGTCTTTTTGTGATCGATAATTTTGACGTTTCCACACTACGTTTTAGGCAATTTCCTGTAGCGGGCACTAGGCCTACCCCCACAAGTGAGGTACCATTTTTATCAGGAGACTTGGGGGAATGCTGGGTGGGTGGAAGTTTGTGGCTCCCCGCAGATTTCAGAACTTTCCATCAAAGAAAAGCGAGGATTTTCTTTTTATTTTTTTTATAAAGTTCAAGGTTTGCAAGGGATTCTGGGTAACAGAATCTGATGCAAGCCCCACAAGTCACCCCATCCTTGATTCCCTGGGTATCTAGTTTAAAAAAATGTACAGGCTTGCAAGGTTTCCCTAGGTGCAGGCTGAGCTAGGGTCCAAATTTCACAGCTAGGCACATTGAAAAAGAAAGGTCAGTTTTCACTGGAAAAATGTGATGTGCCCATGTTGAGTTTTGGGCTGTTTCCTGTCATGGGCACTAGGCCTACCCACACAAGTGAGGTACCATTTTTTATTGGGAAACTGGAGGGAATGCAGGATGGGTGGAAGGTTGTGGTTTTCAGCAGATTCCAGAACTTTCCATCACAGAAATATGAGAAAATGTGTTTTTAACAAAGTTTGAGGTCAGCAAGGGATTCTGGGTAACGGAACCTGATGCAAGCCCCACAAGTCACACAATCCTGGTTGCCCCATGGTGTCTAATTTTCAAAACTGTACAGGTTTGCTACGTTTCAATAGGTATCAGCTGAGCTGGGGTCCAAAATCCACAGATAGGCACATTGCAACAAAAGTGTCAGTTTTCACTGGATAAATTTGATATGTCCACATTGCATTTTGGGCGTTTCCTGTCGCGGGCACTAGGCCTACTCACAGAAGTGACGTACCATTTTTATTGGGAGACTTAGGAGAACACAGAATATTAGAACAAGTGTTATTACCATTGACTTTCTATGCATTTCTGCCTTCCAAATGTAATAGAGTGTGTAAAAAAGACGTCAATTTGAAAAATGCCCTCTAATTCACATGTTAGTATGGGTACCCACAAATTTGGAGATGAGCAAATAACCATTGCTTCTAAACTCCACGTTGTTCCCATTTTGGAAATACATAGGTTTCCTTGATACCTATTTTTCACTCTTTATATTTTACCAAATGTATTGCTGTATATCAGGTACACAATTAAAAATCATTGAAAGGTGCAGCTCAGTTATTGGCTCTGGGCACCTTGGGTTCTTGATGAACCTACAAGTCCTACATATCCCCGTAACCAGAAGGGTCAAGCGGACGTAATGGTACATAGCTTTCAAAACTCTGCCTTACTTAGAAGAAGTTACAGGGGTAAAGGTAGGTACAAATGGCTGTTATTTACTACTCAATTTCAATATTTTTTTATTTCAATTGTTACTTTCTATAGGAAAACCTTGAAGGATCAACACAAATGTCCTCTTGCTGAATTTAGAACTCTGTCTACTTTTTAGAAATGTATAGCTTTCTGGGATCCATTATTGGTTTCATACCCATTTCTACCACTAACTGGAAAGACATTGAAAGCACAAAAAAATAGAATGAATTGGCTATGTCCCACTAAAATGCTGAAACTGTGTAGAAAATTGTGGTTTTCTGACCAAAGTCTCCCTTTGGGATATCAGGTTCTGCTCATAAAACTATTGCTTCTGAGAGGTCCCCATATCTTGCTGCAGGCAAATATTTACAACAGAGTTGCAAACTGTAAGTTATACAATTACATGAAGGGATAGACAAAACATTTCTGAAAAACCTAGATTTCATCAATAATAATGGTTAATGCAAAGCTTCAGGACAAGTCTAACCTTTTCACTGCTAGCAGCTACTTCAGCTGTTTCAGCTACCGGGCTGACAACGAGGAGCAAAGTTCCTCTGGAGCCAAAAGAATTCAAATATCTGGGGATATATATAACAAGAAATCCCAAGAGTTTTATGAGCGGAACCTGATAACCCAACTAGATAGATTCACAAGGGACGCCCAACACTGGTGGTCACTGCCACTGATGTCAATGGGTCGCGCTGCCCTATTTAAAATGATTATTACTAAACAATGGTGGAACCCAGACTAAAACCGAAGGACCTGGGTATGAAATGATACAAAAACAATTGGTCCCAACGGGAATATTTAAACAATAATAGTACCCAAAACATAGAAAACAGACTTACAAAACAAAAATCATCACAGATGCTTTTTATTTGACAGTTTTATAATTTTCTAATCAAGTTGCTCAGAAGTGAGTAAGAGAGTGATTGGAGAAAGTGCCCGTGATAAAGATCAAGTAGAAGTCAAAGGTTTATACATAAAATCAGTATACACAAATTCATACAAAAGAGGCCTGTTCAGATTTTTTTTTCTAAATTACTGATTTATAACGTCTTCTTTCATATCCTATGTCTTAGGAGCAAAGATAAAATGTGAATAGTATATCCGATACAGGCAGGTAGTTAGTATGTGTTGACGTTTCGACCCAAGTGAAAGGATGGTCAATAAACTCCTTAAAACTTGATTGGAAAATTATTAAACTGTAAAATAAAATGCATCTGTGACAACATTTCTGATAAAACTTGACAGTTTAGCACTATTTAAAATGATGACACTTTCTTGTCTGCTGTCTGCATTGCAGAATACCCCCACCAAATTCCAGCATAATTTGTTTCGCACGATTGAGGCTGAACTGCGGACCCTGCTGTAGAGCGGGGAGCACCGCACACAGCTCTGCAGAAGGGCATTTACAAGGGTGGACTGGCAATCCCAGACATCAAGATATATTAATCGGCCTCCCAGTTGGTCACAGTGAACAACTGGGTCTTTGGGGACTGGGCAGAGCCAGCATACAAAGTAGACAGGTCTCTCAAGGGGGCTAGGGGCTACCTCCCCCCATTATACGATAGGAAGAAAGAGCGGGGTCTTAAGGTACACATGCACACTACACTAAAAACCTGGCGGGTGGCAATGAAATGCCTGGGCTGGGAGGGCAGGCTAACGGCGATGAGCCCCCTGTGGGCCAGTGACCAGCTCAACATGGGGGCGGGGTTCAGGTTTTAGTAAATAGGAACTTCTCGGTTTGGAAAAATTGGGGGACGTTTTGAGAGATCAGGCATACCTAACATTTACCCCCCTTCAACAGGAGTACGACATGGGTAATGGAGAGTGGCTACGGTATCTGCAGTTGGGTCATGTGCTTCGGGGCCACATTTGTGAGGAGGAAGAACAAAGTGAAGCCTCCCACTTAGAGGACCAACTATTGACAGAACCCCTGGAGGGAAAAGGAATATCCTTAATCTACAAGAAGGTGGTGAATAATGCCCCAGACCCCCTGGGACCGCTGAGACCTGCATGGGAGGGTGATGTGGGCCCCAACTACGATGAAGATTGGGGGAAGGTCCTACAGTGTCCAAGAGAGGTAGCAATAAGCTCCCCTTCCGACTGGTCCAACTGAAGGTCTTTCACCAAAAATACTACTCTTGAAAGCTATAACATTGTCTGGGCCACACGGAGTCTGCCCTTTGTCACAGGGGATTTGGACAGGAGAGAACCTTATACCACCTGCAATGGAAATGTCTGGCGACACAGCAATATTGGTGTGAAATTGTGAGGGTCATGGCATTGGTAGTGGGGAGTAGAGGTCCCAATGGAGCCAAAGTGGTTCCTGTTGTTGATCCCGGGGAACGAAGCCTGGCCTAAGTCCATAAAGATATGGCTGGTGTTGGCTACAGTAGTAGCAAATTGGGGGGCCCCAGCCCTGCCAAGGGCGGTGGACTGGAACACTGGCCTGGACCGGTGCTGGCAGGCAGAGCACAAAATATACCTGAGCAGAGGAAGTCCAAAAAATGGGAAAAGATCTGGGGACACTAGCAAGCCTATCGAGGGTTGTAGGGGGAAAGTAGGGCAAGCGGGGAATATAGCCAAATAATGTTGTGTATTTCCCGATTATAACGATGATAACTGTAAACTCACTGGATAGATTAAGATGTGTGATAATTGTATCACCAATGTACTGTTTGTTGAGTGGATTGTAATAAAAAGATGTTTTTTTTAAAATGAATGTATTGCTATTGTTTTTATTTTTTGCAATACCATTCCTTGTTTTTTGTCCTCAGACTTTATTAGTTTCACATGGTGAGAGTGAGTCCTGAGTCCTGGTATTCAGAGTCTGAAAAAATCAACAACAGAAGAGGGGGCTTAGAAGTCCCTGATTCTAGACTAAATTTTAAACTTCTTTTTGTTGTAATTACATGGTTTATGATCCCAGACTTCGGGAATTGGCATCATAATGCTCTACTAAACTAAATGCTAAAGCAGCTTTCAATCTCAAATCTTGCTTATTTTATTAAAATCCCTCCCAAAAAACAAATAAGTTTGTTATAAATGCCTGATTAATGTAGTTAAACAAAGAGCAGTACTATCCTGTTAGTTAAATTATCCCAATGCTCATGCTGAAACTACTGTATAAGATTACAGAACACTAAGGCCTGATTATGAGTACAGCAGTTGTAAAACCGCCATACCCACAATGGCGGTCTGACCGCCACATCCTCGGCAGTCCAGCCACCTGATTATGAGGTTGGTGAATGGACTACTGCAAGCCTGACACAAGATCGCCCCACCGCCAGGATCCTGGATCCTGACGGGGCGGCAGTGGGGAAAGAGTTGATCAATGGTAACAGTGCTGATGCCAGCACTGCCTTGCTGATCACGACCTGCCTTTCCCCTATCCTTTCAGTTGAGGAGGCCCACCATGAAAAAGTTGTCGGAAAGGCAGGGTAGGGGCCCCAAACGACAGTTCCCGCTCTGCTAGTACTGTTGTACATGCACTGTGTGCCAGGCACCAATTGGTGCATGGTACACAGTGCACCGACGTGCAAGCGATGCTGCCACGGCAGCGCATATGCTTCAGGCTCTTTCTATGAGGCACAGCATGCCACTGCGACACAACACCGCCAGTCCGGCAGTGTACTCATAATACAGCGGGCAAGATACCACCGGCTTGGCAGCATTCTTCCGACTGCCACAATGGTGGTCCGGCTGTTGGACCACCAATATCGTAAGCAAGCCCTAAGTTTAGGATTATAAATTATATTTTTGCAGTTAAATTTTGTGTCGCTCAATGTCTCGTTAGAGTAGGAGTGGTTTTTTTTTAATTATGCCGTAGGGTTTAAGAATATTCATAATGTTTTTCCAAAGTCAGTACTGACACAGGCCGTATTGACCCGCTACAAACAAGCAGTTCTTTTAGTAGATTGCCTGGGACCTAGACAGAAGCCTCAGTCACCATTGTAGAAGATTTATATAATAATTGTACTACATAAGGAATATAAATATTTATGGTGTATTTGGCAAACCAGGTTTTAAGAAGTACAATTGCTTATCTCTATTGATGGATTTCTATGGACTAAACCAGATTTGAACTAGGGATGTAAGAGAAATTGAGACAACTGTGTAATGTGTATTACGAATATTAGAATTTATTTTGATATAATTCAGACTTAAATGAATTCAATAAAAATAAAAAAATAGAAACTTTTAGTAAAGTATGATATTGTAAATTAAAATACGGTTAAAATCTTAATGCTCCCAAGCAGTATTAATCTCACAGCCCCTTTTTACATATTATTCATCACATTATATTAATTTGCATTTGTTAAAAATATTTTATACAATAAAACGCTACCCACAGTATTCCTATAAAATCAAAAAACTATTAATACATGTATTCTTTTGACTAAATCCATTAAAAATCAGTGTATGTAATAATTTATTTTCCTAAATAACATTTAAAAATATGCAAAGATGGCGACCGACTAAGTCGCTCGGCACCATGCTCCGGCTACTTATATCCCAGCACAACATCCTGATTCCCCCAGGCTGTAGTTCCCGGCGTCACTGCTGTTAGCCGGGGACAGAGGGCAGTCGTTAGACCCTTACCTGGAAAGCCTAGCGGCGGGGCTGCGCCATGACAGAGAAGCCAAGCGGGCCGTAGAGAACACTCCGGGAGGAAATCGGACGCTCGAGCGCCCGGGCCCTTGGCTGCTTGGCTGGCCTGTGACCTCTGGGCCCCCCTTTTGCCTCGCTGATCTTGTTGGGACCCTGGGGGAGAGTTGAGGAGCCGAAATCCCCGGTGCAGCCTAGTCGGGCCTCCGCTGTGGGGAGGTACGGCGCTGGGCCCCTGAAGATGTAGGCCGGAAGATGGGACGGCGGTCGCCAGGGGTTGCAGAACCTTGGACAAGAGGGCTGCTTTCCCCCCTCAACCTATACCTGCATGGACTGCCCACTTCCATGAGAGCCCCCGAAGGCCCAGAGAATCCCAGAGGGAGGGTTCTGAGGAAACCCTGAGCCGGAACACTGGACATTTACTCCCCCACCCACGTGTGAGAGCCATCACTAGGCCCCACTGGTTCTTTGGTGACGTACCAACCTGATCGCTCACTCAATGGGTCCAGGGATGCCCAGGATGCTGCGGGGAAATTGGTGTGGCCTGACACACCCAAGGGACAGTGTCATACCATGGTGCTAACAGACAAAGGGCCCCGCCCCGAGGGACGCAGGTGGATATTCAGGAAGCACCTTAGCTCCATGGTCACCATAAAGTGCACAGCACTGGGCTACCCAGGTGCTGGAGTGGGTGCTAACCACCTTGGTATCATGTTGAAATTATGGGCATGAAAGCCAGAGGACAGGGTGGACCTCCCAATGGCACGACACTGATGCAGGGCCCCAAGATTGAGACGCATGGTGCCCCTAAAGCCAAGATGTAAGAAAGCATCCCCCCAATTGATTCACAAAACTGAAAGCTATCCAGGAAGTGAAGTCAACCCTGGAGTGGATGCAGTGGCGACTGAGGTGGAACTCTTAAGGGCCGACCATAGGAAGCTAACGGAACACGTGGCAACAAATGAATCTGTGTTGGCACAATTATAGCCCTCACTGAGTGGGATGCAAGCCCACATCAAAACCCTACAGGAAGAAGTGCGCTTCCTGAAACTGAAAACAGAGGATGAAGAGGGGTGATCCCGCAGGAATAATACGTGTATAGTGGGCCTTCCTGATTTGGCTGAGGGTCCCAGCATGGAACTGTATCTTGAGAAGTGGTTTGTGGACAAGGTACTGGCTAGGAGGCATTCACATTTCTTTTCAATGGAACGACTGCAAAGGGTGCTGACTCGCCTGCCAATGGCTGTCCTCAGGCCGGTGGTGGCGAGGCTTTTCAATTATAGAGACAGGGACCACAAGCCTCCAGAGCACGAGTGCCATAAACAATTAAGAACAGTCAAGTAAATATATTATCCAATTTCACCATAGAGATGCAACGGCGCAGAGAATCATTCGAAGGGGCCAAGTAACACCTCCAGATTTCTATACGGCCGCAAATTAGCACTGAGGAGGCGCGTTGGAAGGCCAGAGGAGGACTGACCGCCAAAGAAGGTGACGTGCACAGAAGGCCCATATAGCCTGACTGGCGCAAGAAAACCTCTGCTATCAATACTGATCCTAGAGGGGCACACCTGGCCTACCAAGCATGGTGGCGACTAGTGAGAAATGACCTCTGTGCAACATTGTGCCAAGTGGTAACCCCACCCCCGCACCAGAGAACTAGCATTTGAGACCGGGGTGGCCGCATCCTCCTTCTAAAGCAGGGGCTAAGTGACCCACAGGGGGACTTGAGACAAGGCCAGAGCCGAACAGCCCAGCTTCCTAAACACTGCAGAGAACACATGTGGGGCTTGAGCTGTGGCCCTGGCCCACAAAGCAGGTTAATGAATACCCCAGCTGGAAAAGAACTGCAAGGTAGGGCACCAAAGAGACACGCACAGCCCACAGATTAGTCCCTAGTATTGTGTGCCATTGGCTGTGTGCGATATGCAGGACTTGTGCACCCATCACCCAGCTGAAGTAGCTGCTGTGTATTCTTCATACAACATACCATCACCCCATGGTGGAGGGGACGGACTACGAAGCCAGTTACTGACAGTCTCTAGCCCCAAATGAGCGCTAAGGGGTCAGAGACAGTGATGCAGAGTTGGATGCACGGGCAAATCTTCCTGTGCCGCTTACACCTCGAGGAGCACGTCAGGGAGGATCTGGCTTGGCAGTTCGGGCTGGACTGTTCCCATGAGGCACATGGTCAAGACTGATTTGCATATGGCTGGGTTCAAACTGGAATGGCATGGTGAGCAAAAAAACGATGGATTTAGGCCCAGATCTCTGTACTGGGGTGAATGTATGACATGTTCTGCATTCTGTCCATTAACTGTTGTTTTTGCACATCGAGAATATGCCAACATCAGAAACTGCCTGCGGGCAAATAGCCTTATAAGATTTGTGGGTGCAGTGACAAGCCAGTAAGGGGAAGATGGACAGAAACCAAACGTGCCTCAGTTTTGAGACCCCAGGCTCTGCAAAACTGCCACTCGACGCCGTGCCAAGTCAGGAGAGGGCCTCAAGCTCCCAGGATGTGACCACACTGGAAGCTACGTTCCTGGTGATGCAAAGTCGTCTCCAGTCAATTGACGGAAAGATAGACACATTAAATATCAGAAAGAACCACATGTCTGCAAAGTTGAACAAGCAATCCTTCTGTATCACAGAAGCAGAACAGTGAATCTCTAAAATGGAAAATGACCTTCAATCTGTTAGCACAAAATGTTTAAACATGGAGCAGTACTGACGGCCATCCAAGCCAAAAATAGGGACTTGAAGCCGCAATCGCGCCAAAATAATTTGCACATTACTGGGGTCCCTGAATCAACAAACACAGGAAGATGGAAACCTATGTAGAGATTATGTTGGCCCCAGTATTTGGCACAGATAACCTATACCAGTTCCTGGTGGTGGAAAAGGAGCATAAATACCTCCTGGTGCGACCCACACCTAGCACGTCTCCGCATCCAATCAAAAGCAAAACTTCTAAATTATCGTGACAGGGATACAGTCCTTCAAATGTCATGAGAAAAAAGAGACATCGAGTATCAGGGAAATCGGATCGCATTCTATCCGGACTTTACAGTGGCGGTCCTAGCGGCCAGAAAATAATTTCTAAGGGTGAAGCTACAGCTACAATAAGCCAACATCCCATACACCATGCTTTACCTGGGGCCTGTGCAGGTCAAATACCAAATGAAACAGAGCACCTCTGCAACACCCAAAGCTGCTAAAGGCTTTCAAAAATCCCTTACCCCACACAAACAAGATCGTTGTGTGGGTGTACCCGGGGACGAGGAATCCTAAATGGGAACAACACCACCAGCTACATCTGCAACTGAATATGACTCAATGTCCATTCCAGGATGCATAATGGTGCAGGGCATTTCTCCCTTTTGTGCAGATGGCGGCCAACGAGACAGGCTCAATGGCCAAAAATGATGGCAAGACTTTGAACTTCCTGGCCACCTCCGTACACCTGGAGGGATATGGGGATTCTGGCAACCCATCAAACGGGAGCACCCCAGATGACTTGACAAGTACAACTGACCTACTTTGTTTATCTCTGAACGTTTTCTTGTTGTATACCTTCTTCTTAGTACAGGGGAATGTCTTTGGCAGGTTTTGTATGCTGAAATGGGAGGGGGGAATTTAAGGTTTGTTTGTTTGCATGCTCCTGTTCGCATCACTCGTCATTAATAACATTACAAGACTTAACCCATGTACACCTATGTACCCCAATCATATATAAACACCCAAGATGGCCAAAACCAGTGGTAAAATAAACCTACACACATGAAAAATACATGGGATAAATAACCCCCACAAAACTAGACTAGTCCTCCGATATTTGGACTCACACAATATTCAAATTGGTTTCCTACGGGAAACACATCTGACATAATACACTGACAGCGTCATAGGCTCCACATGGGTGGTACACCGCTTGACATCATCTTATTACACATATTATAGAGGGGTGTTATTACTGGTCAAACGTGGGTTCCCTTTTACACTTACGAATTCCCTGACAGACGAGCAAGGTCACCTGGTAACTGCCCAGGGGACGCTAAATAGCACTCCTCTAATGCTGGTCAATACATATGCTCCAAACGCAGACGATCATGTTCTCGTCAACCTGGCGGCACATACTTTCCCTACCACTTTTCAACAACCTTTGAGGAGGAGACCTGAATACGTATCTAGACCCCATCGTGGATAGGTCCAAAATAGCGGACTAGCATGGGAAGCAGGCAGCATGTCCAGGAGGGGGTGGAGGAATATGGCCCGTTAGATATATGGCTCCGAAACCCAGCCTTGAGAGAGGGTACATTTGTGTCATCTGTGCATAGAACATGGTCCAGATTGGACTATCAGCTCATATCCACAGAATTGCACATGGGTGGGCGGGATAAAACACATGCCTAAAACACTGCCCGACCATGATCCAGTATTGCTGTGGTTAACACTGCCTAACATAGCACCTGCCCCTTTCACATGGACGTTCCGCGCAACGGTGCTGTCGGATGCGCTGTTCAGAGATGTATTTCGAAGGTCGATCATCGAATATTTTGAAAAACAATACTGGGACCGTGGCAGGGAAGGACACTCTGCGGGATGACTAAGGTCAGAATTCAGGGGTTCTGTATCAGCACCCAGGCTGGGGTGTTGAAGGCAATTCGCACACAGCTACAAAAAAACAAAGACACCTAGCAGTCACTACAACGTGACTATGAGCTCCATCCCCACACAACCACCCTGGCATCCATTAGGGAGCAACTGATGGAATTCAATAATCTCGCATAACAGGAATCACAGTTCTTGTCCAAACGCCATGTCGCGCGTGCTTATGGAGAGGGGGCAGACCGGTTTGCAGTCTTGCTGGTAAAATAAGAGCACAGAGATGCGCAGATTCCATTGTGAAAATCGTAGATGCAGAGGTGCACACACACCACTCTACCCCATCCGTGCTCTCGGCCTTTAAAAACGTTTATGCTGAATTGTATAGCACTCGCAGTTCCACCATGATAGCTAAAATAGATGAATACCTGGGAGATGTAGCTCTTGGCTATCACCTGGCCAATGTGAGTACCTCCTTTAACTTATCAAAGTTGAAGACCTTAAGGATACCATATGTACTCTTCCTAACGGGATGGCCCCTGGCTCGGATGGGCTGATGGGAGAATTTTATAAAGAATCTGCAGAGCTCCTGGCACCGCATTTACATGCCATGTATGAGGAATACTACCAGAAACAAATCTTGACACCCTCATTGCACAAGGCCTAGATTGGGACCCTCTTGAAACCGGATAAGGCCCCTTAGGACTGTGAGCCTTACAGACCACTGTCATTAATAAGCATCAACACGAAAATACTTGCAAAGGTGTTGGCGATGCGCCTCCAATTACTACTCCCTAACTTAGCCTTACCGGATCAGTTCGGGTTAGTTCCCACCTGCTCACCACGCACAACCTGTGAGCCATTTTTACATTATTGCACCAAGTAGACCCCACATTGCAGGCAGCAGCGGTCCTGTTGGATGCTGTTAAAGTAATCACCTCCATTGCATGGGACTATAAGTTTGCTTTCATGATCCGTATGGGAATACTGGAGTTGTTCCTTTGCTGGATACGACTTCTGTATAGGGGTCCAATGGCCTGGATACGTGTAAACGGTCACACGTCGGATGGGGTTCCAATCAGCAGGGGAACGAAGCAGGGCTGCTCCCTGTCACCAATGTTGTTTGCTCTCGCACTAGAACCACTGATGTGTCTTATTTGGCAGAGGAATGCAGCATCTGCCATGAAACTGTGTGTACCACCATTAAGTATTTCCCTTTACGCAGATGATATGGTCTTATATGTAAGGGACCCTTCAACACATCTCTCCCCTGTAATCAGGGAATACGTTAAGCGCAAATAGTATTCTGGCCTCTGTATCAATTGATGGAAATATGTCATTTTCCCACTCATGCCTGCCACTCAACAGTGCACACTGTATTTTCCACTTGTTTGGGATACAGACACGGTCAAGTATCTTGGCGTTTGGATTCAAAGGGACCCTGAAATGGTGCTGAGAGTAAACAATGGTTGGGCCATCTCCAAATTGGAAGACTATGCTGCCCAATGGTCAACACTCCTGCTGTCGCTGGCGGACAGAATAGCTGTCATTAAGATGGTGATCCTACCAAAATGTTTATATCTATTTGTAAATATCCCCTTCGTCCTACCAGCTTACTTCTTTAAATAACTGCATGTGCTGCTGGTCATGCATACATGGGCGGGAATGCAACCAAGGCCTACATTGCCCTATGCTAGTGGAGGTTGCAACGCGCTGGACTTTCATTTGTATTATCTCTGTGTGCAGGCGCATTTTGCCCAGTATTGGTATGCAGCACATGACTTCACTCCGCATCTCACGGTAGGACATGATGACACCTTCCCAATCCCAATTTTGACTATTCCATCACACAAATGGGTGGGGATCCCATGCTCCAAAATAAAAACAGTGCACTCCACACCTATTGCCTGGCGAGGGCTAGCAAGGCGTGCAGGGAAACTTTCATTGTATGCTCCTGCATTACCCCTAAAACATCACCCTGACATTTTGGTATCTAAAGAAGATAAGGCGCTTCTACAACTAACCAAGGTGGGCTTAAAAACTATGGGAGATATATACCCCAATGGCAAGTTCATTGCCCTCTGGGACCTTACTTCATCTCAGTAGGCCACCCCATTACTTGCATTTATATACTACTGCCTCCGTGCGGCTATGCACTAGCTATAGCTGCAATCCCCAGACAAGCCACCTACACTACCGCATTACAGGTTCTGCTCATTAGCACAACACGCCAAAATGTCATCACTAACCTATATAATGCTGCACAGATGGATAGAAAGCACATAGACAATAAAGCACTAGAAGGTTGGTCTGGTCGCAGTCCATAGTAGATTCAGATTGGAAATTTCACTGTACACAATTACACACACTCACCTCTAATTGTTATTTGACAATAATCCACTTTAAATTATTGCATCAAATGTACTAGACTCCTACGAAACACCACAAATATGGGCTATAAAAGACGATGTAAACTGTATGAGATGTGGAACTGGGGAGGCAGATTTAGTGCATTTGGCCTGGGCTTGCCTCTCGGTGATGCAGCACTGAACTCAGGTCACGGAGGCATGAACGAAAATAGTGTCACCGAGTGGTGTGCTTATTGGGATTGACTAAACACCTCAAATCTCTGAACTGGAGATTTGTATCGGTGAGTCTTCAGCTGGCAAAGAGGATGGTTGCACTCAATTAGGGGAGTAGAGCCAAACCCACTAAGAAGGAATTGTTGCAGTGGCGGCTCCTCCGCTAAGTCGGAGAAGCATCGCCCCACTGCTTTCAAGCAGTGTGACCAAAGGAAAAATAGAATTATATAACTGAATGTTATTATCATTTTATTTATTCCAGATGTTTTGCGAGCGGGCGGGCAGGGCTCCTCAGCTCTCAAGAGCAGGGCAGAGGAGGAGTGGAGTGGTAGGCACAATGAAATGTGCATGACGCTTTGGCCGGACTTCTGGTTCCGGCCAAACAGTCGTGCGCACTTTCCATGTTTTCCATCTAGGCTGCATTACAGCCTGGGTGGACAACATGCCCAGGCCCCGTCTGAGCACCGAACTACGGCGCTCAGACCAATCACAACGCTGCATTGCAGTGTTGTGATTGGTCAGGGGAGCCTGGGTGCTTACCAATCACAATGCTGCATTGCAGCGTTGTGATTGGTCAGGGGAGCCTGGATGTGTTTCCTGTTCAATGCGGAGGAGAGCGGGAGCAGAGACGTAGGACCTGGCGACAAGGTAAGTGGTTTTTATTTTTTTACATTTCCCTTCCTCCTTCCCCGCCCCATACCTGCTGCATGGTTGTCAGACATGGCCTATTGTCTGTCACAAATGGAACTGTACGCAGAGGAACTGCCGAGAACATCGAGGCCTAAAGGCATATGAGGCCCTCTGAATGCATGCTTATTGTCGATATCAGATGACACAAATGGGACAGCTGCCGATGGAGGCTTACAACTGAGTAACCTAACTGTGGGTGTTATGGGGATACTGTTAATGCACAAACGTACTTTTACATGAGACCATTTGTATGGGTGGTGCGGGAACGTGTGATATGAATGTTTGTATAAGATGTTCCTCACCTCCACGTGGGACATGTTGTCTTTTGCAAAATGCACTCAGTGCCAGCTCTTGAAGTGCCAGCTCTTTTTGTCAGCCACTAAATACACTGTGCAGTGCCAACCGTCAACTGCAGTGGAGAGTACCAGCTGGCGAGTACAGTCCGCAGCGTCAGCTTCCAAGTAAAGTGCACATATTTTAAATGATTTGTTGCACCTGAACACAAACAGCTAAATGTGATTTTTTTGTTAGTTACATGTGCACATGTGTATTGACTGTATGTATGAAGGGACATAAATAGGTTTCAAAACATTTAAATTTGCTTTGTTTCGAATACTTGTATATTATGTATATTCAAGGCGGCAGTACAAATCTTAGGTTTATGTCCGTGCAAGTTAAGTATACTTGCATGAATGCGCCAATTCATGCTTCGTTGTTTCTATATCCGTGCTTACTGAGCACGTGTCTACATTTGTGTGTCGGTGTCTTCATGCAAGTCTAAATGTCAGTAAACGTGCAGTCTATGTTTCTATATATTTGTGAGCATACTCGTTGTGTCTATAGTACACATATCTTCAGTTCTGCATTCACCATTGAGTCAAAACTAGTGGCTTTGCCAATACTTGTTTAAAACATTCTACTACTTAATTCGTTTTTCAAGCAAACCACCAAAGGCAGGTTAATAATTATTTCGAAAGGCAGTGTTTTAATACAAAAAGACACTTTTAAATACACATTTGTATTTGCATTGTTACGCACAATGGGCCGCACCTCCATCTTGTGTGTCTTGGTTGGTCTCAACATTTCCCCAGGGTTTCCACACCAGAAAGGCTGGATGCTTGTGACACTCCACTAAAGATCGATCTTGGAGTGGTGGAATCTCAGCCTGAAATCGACTTCCAACGTTAATATGTCTACAAAAAACAAAGAAAAAAAATCAAGCAGAGCAATGAAATACGATATGAGAGGTCATCATTTTATAAATATATAAATAAATAAGAACGAAAATATAAAAAAGAACGAAAAGAAGCTACTTTCCAACAACGGCGGTCACTCTCCTTACTTTCCAAAAACTCCTTATATCTAGTGATTGTCAGGAAATGAATAATCATTTTTGCAGACTCTGCAGAACCAAGTGAACTTTGTCAAGTGGGAACAGGTAGAAAGATTCATTCTGAGTGGCCAGCAAAACACCATTTGTGGCAAAGCAAACACATCTTTTTTTAAAACTGTAAATTATTGATTTTGCATAGAAACAGAAAACATTCAGTGCAAATGATTTGATCCACATACATATGTCTGGTCATTGAGTGTAGCTCCTTATGTTACTCTACATCAATCTGACGACATAGTGTAGTGAAGCACTTCAACTGCCATCAAATGGAATATGCGTGTCCGTGACTGCCCTTGATGGGTTCAGACAGCGGTCGAAGTGGGCGGGAACGGCAGGGCACGTCTTGGCCCTACTTCTTCAATTCCAGGGATTCCGTTCCCCTACTTTTTTATTTTGAAAATGCGTCCCAGGACGCAAGAAACCGCCAGCGCCTATAAATAAAGGGCGGAAGAGAAGTAACAGGTCTCTGTCTTTTCCTTCTTACCCAGAGAAGAAAAATACAGTGTCCACTTCTGCTTTGTCGCTTCAGTTGCCCCCCCCCCCCTCTTTCCTTCTTCCCTCTCTTTCTGTCTAGCAGTTCTTCTTTTACAGAAAATCAAGATTTCAAGACGGGGTTTTCACACTCTTTCCTCTCCTTTCTTTTAATTGCTCCCCTGTGAAATGGATCCAAAAAAGAAAATAATTTTTGCTGTTAATGTCGTATTTTAATTCCAAAGTGCAGCATCTGGAATAAAAGGTTAAAAATAGGAAAAATAACTAAATAAAGTAAGACAGAGTGGTAGCAAACTGGCCAGATTGATTTTATTCACACCCAAACACATTAGCGCCACTTTTACAGAGTTTGCCAGTGAAGCGCTACTTTTATTTTCTTGTCTTTGTTTTCCCCGAGCTTGCAACTAGTGCACCAACCCTGGAGATACTGCAATGTGTGGATTGGAAAACAAAATGTGTACTGCGGCTCTGCGTCCAGGGATGTGGTTGTTTTACCATACTGCTTACGTTTTGTAAGGATATAAGCAATGGACATTGAAATGGGTCCATTCAGGGCCCTGTAGTCATGTCCTTAACTTTTCAGGCAAAAGCACTCACTGATTTCTGAATAGTGAGTGTAAACGCATTAAGGTAGCCATGTTGTTCCTGCTTACATTTCACATGGTTTGCTAAATTTTACATTCCCTATGAGGGTTTGCTTTTTCCAGGATGTTGTTACTTTTTTTTGTAGGCCGCATATTGCTCTTGTCTAGTGCGTCATTTAAATTAAGCCGCATCCAGGTGTTTATAGCCGGCAGCAATTGGGTTGTAGTTGAAGGCAGTGTGAGTTTTTCTCAGTGGGGCAGTATGGTGTTCAGCGGGGGAGAGGATGTGGCACTATGGCCAGAGTTACTGAATTTGGAACTGGGGAATCAGGTTCAGTCTTAATACCCAGTCCACCAGACCACTCTCCTGAGGGAGCACATTCCTATGCTAGACCTTAGAAGGCTGCGCAAGAACTTAGAAGCTATGGTGTCTTTGCACCAGCAGGTTAACCCTAGCAGTGGCAAGTGTGGGTTAACCTTCAAGGTTTGTCCACCACAATCCATACTGAAGTTCACCTCCAGTCTTGCAGACAGGCATATGAAGCAGCACACCCTAGAGCGACAGTGACTCTGTCACTGAGGTCACAGGACACTTGAGAAGGGCCAGCTCTAGGGCAGTGCAACCGGTGTGACCGCACAGGGTGCTGACTTTAGGTGGAGGCATTATTAAAAATGTCATGATGTCTCTGGTGTTTAATGTTCTTCCTAGAGAGAGATCATTTTGTCTAGTGGAAGTTTTGATTCATGGAAAGGTAGCTCAGAGGGTTAATGTGCCTGCTGCAAAGAACAAGTACCATACAGATTGTGAGAAGTTGGCCTGGTATATGCTGTCCACTAGTTATAGTGGGCACCTTGTACCAGTCCAAACAACCCTTATTGATGATAGGTTTAAAGACAACCTTTATTGAAAGCTATCCTAGTGGTAGCTATGGGGAGCAGCCTTTAGGCTAAGTCTTGAAGGAGTCTTGAAGGAGTGTAAAGCAGCTTGGTTAACCAGATAATAACCTCTTATAACCTCTTGAATTACTAAATGAAAGGAGATCCACACAAGGTATATATAAAATATATGTATTTATTTCTAAACACTCACTACTAATCTCTTTATGAGATTAGAGTCCAAGATACACAATAATACAGTTCTAAAACGACAGTAAATAGCACAATATACAATGGGCCCTAGGGGCGGACCAAACCATATATTAAGAAAGTGGTATAAGAACCACAACTTGACTAGACACAGTGCCTAAAGCACGTAGAATCGCTGGGACCCCAAGGAACCACCCAAGGTAGTGACACAGGAGACCCACGGGGGACGCGTGCAGTGTGAGAACGCAGGCACGAGCCCCGTACTATTTTATGGGAAAGTCGCGGTTGGAATTTTAGAAGTTAAGGACACTTAGGAGAGGACTTTGAGCAAACCCCTTTAGACATAGGGGGTTCTAGGGCCAGCACCCACGGGAGCACCAGAGTACTCAAGTTACCTCACCCAGGGAAGCCGGGTGCAAAGGTGTCAAATGGTGTCGGGGATCGTCGTTGATTTCAATGGCGATCTGCTGCAAAGTGCTGCTGCCGGGAAGGAGAAAAGTGTCCGGTGTGATCCAAGCCTGGATCGAAGATCAGAAGAACCTGAAAGCAGAGGGGACAGAGTCTGGGTCACTTGCCAGTGACCAGGGGCACGGTAGACGAAAGCCCACCGATGTTGAGTGATTCAGGTGCGAAGAGGCGAAGCTTGACTCTGCAGCCACGAGGACCAGGAGGCATCGACGACAACCAGAAGCTGGATTTGAGCTGTCCCACAAAGGATGTAGAGTGCTGTGGTGTCGGTGCTCGTATTGAACACAACAAGCCTTGGCAACAGCAACCCACGCAGGAAGAGAAAAGATGCTGCGGTGCGGCCCAGTAAGGTCCTGGGGACTCCCCAAGCAATGGAGAGTCAGGGCACGTCTGGAGCAATCAGGTAAGCCTAAATAGAGGTAAAGTTGCCTTCACAGGGACCCACCAGTCGACGGACTAGGGATCGCAAAGGGCCCTCGAGAGGAAACACAAAGGGCCAGCTCATGGAACACTCGTGGAGTGTAGGCGGGCAATCTTCAGTGCAAATGCTGCTTGGGGTCAGGGCTATAAGTAATCCAAAGCTCAGCTGCCGGAGTTGTTGGAAAGCTGATGCTTCTGCAAAGTGACGTTGTGTCCAGGGGTTCGGTTTGCATGGTCGCCACGAGGGATACGGGCCTCAGACTTGCTGTGGGCACTGATCAACCTCTAAGACCACGGAAACCCACCTCCTGTGTTGGAAAATCCTTTGGAGTCTGGCGGGAGCTTCGGAGCTGCAAACCGGTCAGATGTGTCTTTGGTGCCTGCCTTGCAGGGGAGTAACTCCTTTACTCCAAGGGAGATTCTTCACTCATCTAGTTCAATGTAGATCGTCGAAGTTCCAGCATTCAGTATCAGAGTTTCGTCCAGGTGTAATCTAAAGTCCTGTAGCCAGGGGTTACTTTCTTATACCCAAGGAAGGGGTGGGACAAACTCTAGGGGACCCACCTATGGGAGGGTCAGGAAAGAGGGGTGGCTACACCCATTTCCTTTGTCCAGTTTCGCGTCAGAGCAGGGGCTGGTAGCCCCTGCAACCGGTTTGAGCTGGACTATGCACAGGGACACCAAATGTGCCCCCAGTGCTGAACTTCAAAGCACTCTTGGAGTGCACCCACCCAGCCCCAATACACTAAAGCCTTTCTGGGATGTGGTGACACCTCCCTGTGACAGGAAACCTATTGTCCAGGCCTCCCCTGCCAGAGTTTCGTCCAGCAGCTGGAGGGCAGACTCGTGTCTGTGGCTGGCAGCATCCATTTTGTGATGCCAGGGCTCTATTAGCTGGTACCGGGTATACCGGTGTGGTCATGTCTCTCCCTCTAGAAGGGTGGGATCATACTCCCACACCAGTTACTGGTGTGGGGGTATGATTCAAAAGTGTTTGACACCAAATACGACATGTTTCCGTGCAGCCATCCCAAAGTTGGCATTTACTGTTTGGTTATAATGCACTTAAGAGTGTATGGTTTGGCTGCATCACAAACAACCCCAGAATAAAGGTTCCGAAGGCTGCAGAGGGGCTCTGCTCATGCATTGGCACCCTCTCACATAAAACCCAGCACCCTGCCTTCAGGATTGGTAAGGCCTGCCATAGGAGTGACTGATAGGTTTATATGTGCAGTGATATAGAGAGATATAGTGAACCTATATCTCAGTAAGGGGTGCATGCACCACCTTACCCAGGCTGCAGTAGCAGACCTGTGGTATCATTTTGGAAGGCTTCCCAGGGGTGGCACAATACATGCTGCAGCCCCTGGTAGGCCTCTGGGGTGCCTATGCCCTTGGTACATAGTATACCATATACTAGGGACTTATAAGGGTACCCCAGAATCCAATCTGGAGTGTACCTATAGTACTTGTAATCAATTTAAGGGAGAAAGCAGATAGGCTGGGGTCCTGAATAGCAGGATCCCAGCCAGACTAAGTTGAAAACCAGCAAAACACTAGGAAAAAAGTGGGGGCAACCATGCAGTCAGATTCCACCTTCCTACACAGATCACAAAGTGCACATAATGTAAATAGGTCAGTAAGCTACTGCTTTTGTCAGAGAGATACTTTTGTTACTTGCAGTTTATAAGTTAAAATCCTAACATACAACAGTGAGCTATTAACTTTCATCTATGAGCTGCATACAAACTGCAAGGTATAAATTAGAGCGTTATGTTTTTCCCCCCAGTCTTTGATTATCCTAATGTTGCAAAAAGTGTTCTTTTGGACAGAAATCAATTCTGATTATTAAAGAGAACCCCCAACTATGGTATTAAATTTAAAAATTCTGAGTTTATGTTTCTCCAGACCAATCACTATTAAACTATAAGGCCTAGTAGTATGGTTGTCATGTGACTCCTACACCTTGTAGCCCTTAGTCTTGTGTAATATTTTCTATACAGTGATTTACACACATATTGATTGTCTCTGAGTAATGTGTGTGATGTAAAGTTCTCTGACACCCTACACTGGTATGAGTGGGGCTGTAGATCAAATTAAATGCATCTGAGAGAGAGTGTGGTTATGGAGACTTGGGGGGCACTGTTAAAGGGTGGTAGTGAGGGAATCCATGGCAGAGGTGGCCATTAGAGGGTAATAACAAACATTAATGCACAGGGCACCACCAGTGCTAAGACCGGCCCTGCCCTTGAGGCCAGTCTGCCTCACCCATAGTTAGCTCCATTGGCCTTATTTCAGAAGTAGTAGCTGCAACTCACCAGGGATTGGCAAAGCAGAATTTGGACGCACACCAAACTAAGTTCGCAAACTTCACAGTCTCTCTGCTTCATTCACAAGCACTTTTAACATGTGCTGCTTCCTGTGGGGCCACTGGAATTAAATATGCAGCAAAGGAGGACGAAATTATGCCACAGTGTTGACTAAATTATGCATTTTAAAAAAGGCTGCAGCGTAATGCAGTATATTTTCTGATATTTTATTATTTTGACATGTGTACACATGCTAACAGTCTTTGGAAAGATTTTGCCTTATTAGTACCAGTGTAACATACAAATGCAACAGTGAGAAAGGTGATCAGTCAACCTTTGCAATAAGTCATCCACTCCGCAGCAAAACAAGTCAAATTTTTTATTAACTTTTGATACGTTTGAGCTATAAACAATTTATTAGTTTAAATGGTCAGATCATGCAGCAGATCTTGCATTAGGAGGCAAATATGGCAGAGCCATAATTATATAGAAAACATTTGCAAACTAGGATATTTTGCCATTCATGTTTGGACTGCTGTTGTGGAAAAAGGGAGAAGTGCTGATGATAAACTCCATGGCTATGAGACAAATGGCTTGGGCTTCCACATTTTATCGTATTTGGGACATTCTGTGATTAGAAGCGTATCCCACTTTGTGAATGTGTTTTAATGTCAATAACTCATTAAAACCTTATATAATCCTGTGTATCCATTGGTTGATTAAACTGGGCAGTGAAATGCCAAACAAATACTAAAAATTGGGATGTTTGCGCATTCTGGCCACACCTCTGGCTCCACCCACTGAGCCAATCCTTGGGTTATTCCCGCCCTCGGATTCTCCGCCCACAGTCCCCCTACTTTTTTCCCCCCACTTCGACCACTGGTTGAGACCGTGTGACGAACAGTGTTGGCTTGTTGTGAAGCAAGTCCTGCATGCACAGGCCTGATCTGGCGGTAAGCAGGGTCAGAGGATCTGTTGGAGGGCTAAAGGTTAAGCTGGCCCTTCTGAAAGAGGGTGGAAGAAAAACATTACAGTAAATCGTGTTTCTTTTTTTTACTATGGTCTGGAGTATTTTCCAAGTGTCTAAGACCACTATAATTATGCTTGATCAGAAACATAAATGACTGAATCATTTTGTCTTGAAAAAGTCTCTAGGGCGGGCTGTGATCTTCATACCTTCTTGCATAATTAACTTTTCATAAATATTACAAGGTGAGTGCTGGCATTTTCTGCTTTGGAATAATCGAATCTGAATAACATTGGGTTGCTTTCTGATAATCCTCAGTATTCGTCTTAAAAGGGAAGACGTTTCAAACAAGCGATCGCACAGGACAGCTGAGAGGATCAATGTATAGAAGGTACATGATGCTTGTGGCCAAACCCAAACTGGAATACATTTTGTGTTTGCTACATTCAAGTGATACCTAGGAGAGGGTTAGGAGAGAGCCCGGGTAGCTGAACTCAATTGCAGGGCACTTACAGGACAGTTCAGGCATCCTATGTAGTGAATCGGAGTGTTAAGTGTGCATAAGAGGAAACAGAGATTCCCTGGCATTGTATGGAAGAGCTTACCCCACACAGATTCAAAGGTAGTTAAGTGGGGTGGACACATTTGTACCCTCCTTTTGAGTTTCTACTGATTGGAGAATCCAGGCTCCACCCCAACTTCCTACTGACACCTTGTGACAAAGACCTGGGCTGGACCAGTCTGAATGGAATAAATAAAAGCAATGGAATTCCCCAGAACCAGTCTCAGATTTGAGAGTTGGAATACACCACTATTGCCTGCAACTTTTGTCTGTAAAGTTAGTATAATTTTAAGGCAGAAAACTTGGAGCCACAGGCAATGCACCAAGATTTATCTACTGTAGTCCAAGGTCTCCACACCAGTAGTGATAAGAAACTCTAATTCGGCGTAGGAGTATTCACTGCCAACTTCCCATGGCAGGTTTGGAAATAGAAATATAGGATTCTTGATCAAGACTGCCAAGAGATACTGTCTGGACCATGCTTCAAAGAAGAGAGCTGACTCACTACATAGGCGGGGCACTAGAGATATCCTTGTATTAGGGAGATGCAGATCAGAAGAAAAGTCATGAAGAGAGTCAAGGCGGAACAAGCCAGACACCAGCTACACACCATGCGAGGACCTGCAAGACAAATTGCACTAACTTTGTGTTCTCAGGATCCAACATAAGCAATGCTCTTTTCCATGTCTCACCACTGTTTTAGTAACCACATAAACAGAAATAGTATGGGAATTGTAGTGGTTGGTAAAGGGAAATGGTATAAGAGAGAAGATAAGGGACTACAAAAGAGCTTTCTCATTCCTTGGCTGGTCAATGAGGCCTAAGGAATATAGTGAAACCCAACAACACAAAAATATGTCAAATTTCTTTATAGTCGTCGTTGTACAACACTATATTGAGAAAACAAAATCGATATACCCAAATATTGCCCAAAAAACATATCGACAACCTAATACAGTGAACCTATACTTTAAAAGTAAAAACACAGATATCAACAGCAAATTATTGCTGGAAAAAAAATCAAAAACACAAACAATATAAAAAATAACAATAAAGAACCACATATCGTCACTACGATAAAAGTAACGAAACATAACAACAATAATAAAACACAAATATAGAACAAAGGAAAGTCAACATAATTCAAATTAACAGAAACAAGTAGGATATATATATATATTCACTGAAAAAACACACAGGTTTCATGGACGTTATAGTTAGGAATTAGCCTTTAAAAGACCTTAGATATTCACTGAAAAAACCACAGGTGACAGGGAAGTTATAGTTAGGTTGATATTTCACTCATACAAAAGCAGAGAAATTCACCCGTTAGAGTTAGCTGAGCTAACTATAACTCGCACCCTGCAATGCACTGCTGATGACGTCACATATTACATCACTCATGCCATAGTAAGTGACTTCACTGATGACATCATCCAGTGACTGAGTGTTTCTAAAACGTTTAACAATAATATATATATATATATACATATATATATATATATATATATATATATATGCAAAAAAGAAGCAGAGAACTCTGGGTAGTTCTCAAGTTTCGGTGGAAGCAGCTCCTGTGTAGAGCACTCTCAACACCAGCGACACTCTAGATCTGCTCACCTCAAATGTCTGCTTTTCTATCAAAGTCTTTAAGCATAGGATTAGCACAGTGCTATCCACGCCAAGATAGAAATGGACAAAGTCTTTTGCCATTTCTACAGCAAAGTCTTTAAACATAGGACTAGCACAGTGCTGTCTTTGCCGAGCTGTAAAATGACAAAAGCCATTTACCACTCCAGGCACAGTTTAACAGCTTTGAATTGGTAAAATACCAACCAAGCCAACCTGAAATGAGTAAAAGCAACCCCTGACACAGTGTTTCGCTCTAATTAGAGCTCTTCAGAGAGGTATAGCTTTGTCCAGACACAAGGAAGCACCCAGTATAAGTAAAAAAAATACCATTTCAGGCATAGAGTGATGAATAAATTACGCAAAAAAAAAAGCAGAGAACTCTGGGTAGTTCTCAAGTTTAGGTGGAAAGCAGCTCCTGTATAGAGCACTCAACACCAGCGACACTCTAGATCTGCTCACCTCAAATGTCTGCTTTTCTATCAAAGTCTTCAAGCATAGGATTAGCACAGTGCTATCCATGCCGAGATAGAAATGGACAAAGCCTTTTGCCATTTTTACAGCAAAGTCTTTAAGCATAGGACTAGCACAGTGCTGTCCTTGCCGAGCTGTAAAATGACAAAAGCCATTTACCACTTCAGGCACAGTATTACAGCTTTGAATTGGTAAAATACCAACCAAGCCAACCTGAAATTAGTAAAAGCAACACCTGACACAGTGTTTCGCTCTAATTAGAGCTCTTCAGAGAGGTATAACTTTGTCCAGACACAAGGAGCACCCAGTATAAGTCAAAAAAATACCCTTTCAGGCATAGAGCGATGAATAAATTATGCAAAAAAGCAGAGAACTCTGGGTAGTTCTCAAGTTTAGGTGGAAAGCAGCTCCTGTATAGAGCACTCCCAACACCAGCGACACTCTAGATCTGCTCACCTCAAATGTCTGCTTTTCTATCAAAGTCTTTAAGCATAGGATTAGCACAGTGCTATCCATGCCGAGATAGAAATGGACAAAGTCTTTTGCCATTTCTACAGCAGTCTTTAAGCATATGACATAAATTGTTCCAATGTTCTACTTTCTGCATTCCATATTATAAATATGTCATCAATGTATCGTAGCCATACCAGTGGTATGATGCTAGAAGTAGTATGTATACAGTTCTCTAGTTTGCCCATGAAGATATTTGCATAGGAAGGAGCCATCCGAGTTCCCATGGAAGTCCCTTGTATCTGCAGATAGTGTTTACCATTGAATGTAAAATTATTGGATTTAAGGATAACTCTTGCAAAGTTGGTAAGCACATTTGTTGATGGATTTTTCACAGTTATTTTATTAAGAGCTTCAGATAATGCCATAAGCCCATCCTCATGTGGTATATTGGTGTATAATGATGTAACATCAAATGTAGCCAGAAGAGTATCATCATCAAATGTGTAGGTTTGGTTTAATTTTTCAATAATCTGAAGGAAGTGACTGGTATCTTTAACAAATTATGGAAGTTCCTGTACAATGGGCTGGAGGTGCAGGTTGACAAATAAAGATAGTCTCTCAGTGGCTATGTCATTGCCAGAGATGATGGGACGGTCAGGATTGTTCATTTTGTGAATTTTGGGACACATATAAAATCTCCCAGGTCTCGGTTTGGGATAAACAAGTATATCTGCTGTTGTTTCATCAATGAGGTTTAAGCTCCGGTACCTTACAACCATGTTCTTAATTTCTTTGTTCAAGTCTTCTGTGGTATCAATTTCTAAAGGTTTGTAAGTGTTGGTATCCATTAGTTGTCTCATTCCTTCCTCAATATAATCACTTACTTTCAAGGCAACCACTGCACCACCTTTGTTTGCCGGTTTTATAATGACATCCATTCTCTGTTGAAGGAGGTCGAGAGCTTTTTTTTCTTCTCGGGTAATGTTGTCAAAAATCCTTTTAGGTGTTGATTCCTTGATGAGTTTATTGATGGATAAAATGTATGTATCAAGAACAGGATTTCTACCACATTGAGGAGTCCATAATTTGGGATGGCGAAACATCTTAAATGGATCTGGCAGGTAGCTTGGCAGATCAACATTATAATTATTGTAAAAGTATTCTGCAAGTCTGCATCTTCTCTCGAAGGTTTTTAGGTCCCTCATCATGTTGGCCGTATTATGGTCCTTCGGTAGCGGACAGAAATAGAGGCCTTTGCTCAAGAGGTTCAATTCCCCTGGTTGAGGGGAAGGGAGAAATCATGTATATGCCCCCATGGGTGATTCCCCCACTCTGAGGTTAAACTGCATCGTAGTTTTGTAGTTTGCGAATGTTTGGGAGGGGGTGGGAATGGAAGTACAGGCATGATTGGGATGCTGTTGTGGGGACAACTGGAAATTTCGCTTGGAACTGAGGTAAGGCAGGATATGAAATCCATTGACACGCTACTGTATGCACAAGAAAAGATAAGTAGATATAGGTCTCGGACTCCTATTGTATTTTGGCTCTTGATGATTGCATGGCACATGATGACATAGAATGGAAGATTAAGTTATTAACATGGAATGTCAGGGGGTTGGGAGATTCACGCAAACTGAGACAGATACTAGCATACCTGGACAGACATGTCCAGATTGCAATGCTCCAGGAGACCCACCTAGACCCCTGGCGCACTCCCTCCTTTGCTTGCAAATGGTCAGAGCATAGAATGTTCTCCTCGTATGCCTCATATTCCAGAGGGACAGCGGTTTTCATCAAGAGAAATGCTCTGTACACTTCACTGGGCATGTCTCAAGACCACTTAGGGAGATAATGTATCATGTGGGGGAGAATGGGCTATGACTCGATCACATTAGTAAGCTGTTATGGACCTAATGTAGATGACCTAGACTTCTACGCTATGCTGTGGGGGAAAATACCTGAGATGGGATCTACACATTTAATCTGGGGAGGGGATCTTAATAGAACATTAAACCCAGTGTGCGATACGTCCAATCCACTCCCGCACCATTACACTAGAACGCATAAACTATTACAAGGCATAATATCTGACAATGGTCTTTTAGACATATGGATACACAAACACCCTGGGAAGAGGGAAGGTACACACCATTCAGCAATGCATTCGTCTTGGGCGAGGCTAGACTACTGGGTGGTATCTAGGGGTATAGGGCCATGGATTGATACAGCGGAGCACCTAGCAAGAACGAACGCACCAGTCCGACTGATGCTATCCCCACCGGTGATTAATGCGACCCATAGGAACTGGAGGCTCATGCCGCTCATACTGTTGGATGCAGTGTTCCGAACAGAGCTAGGTCATGAAATTACAGATTTTTTTCAGCGAAACATCAGTTCAGTTGCACGTACTGAGACGGTATGGGAGGCCTTTAAGGTCACAATTCGCGGATTCTGCATTGCCAAAAGCTCTGGTGTCCTCCAAGACATACACCAGACCCTACAGACATTGGAAACGGAATTGAAGCATTTAGAAAGAGAGATGAGTTACTGGCACAAATGGAACACTTCAAAAAGAGTTCAGGGACCAAATCTCGGAGTATAAAGATACAGCAGACAGAGAGGTTTGCCTCAGGGCAAAATATTTTGTGGCACGCAGATATGGAGAGGGGGAACGGCAGGGTAAGGCATTAGCAGAAGAGATCCATAAACCCCGTTTCTTTACTTATGGGTTAGAAATTTCAGATCATGAAGGTACGAGACATAGAGATAGCACAGACATACTCAAAGCATTCAATACACATTATGCCACATTATATAGCACCAGACTCCAGCAGCCACTTGATCTAGCTAGCTATTTGGACAAAGTGGACCTAGGCTGGTTTGAAAATTCGGAAAGAGAGTTTCTAGCTGCCCCCCTCGAAGAGGATGAAAGTCGGGCCGCAATAATGCAGATGAAGTCTGGTAAGGCTCTGGTGTTGGTTGGCCTCCTGATGGACTTTTATAAAAACATAAATTGATCAGCTCACACCTATATTAAAAACAGTCTACGAAGAAGCCCAAGAAGGAACGCGTTACTTACCTGTAACTGCGGTTATCCAGTATTGGTATCTTTCATAGATTCACATGCCTGAATCATTCCCCGTCGTCGGGAATGGGAGTCACCGGTAAATAACAAAGTAATGTCCAGAAGACATAAGACAGCCATAGGCCTCAGAGGCCTTAGCTTAGTAAGCTATCCACGTCCTTATATAAAAAGGACCAAATTTTGGCCAGAGCCAATCAGCTAACACCACCCTCTAGAACCTTCCTGGTAGGAGCTCTAGTCCTTCAGATTTTCGTGAGCACAGTGCTAAGCAGCTGTATACTGAGAGATCCGAGAGAGCCCTTCCAGGGGAGGCGGGTGGGTTGCATGTGAATCTATGAAAGATACCAATACTGGATAACCGCAGTTACAGGTAAGTAACGCGTTCCTTATCCAGTATTAGGGTATCTTTCATAGATTCACATGCCTGAATCAGAGTAGCAAGCAGTGAAAAAAGCACATTTCGAAAGATATGGATAACATACAGGTATTAGATAACCACATCTATCTGAGATAAACAACAGTGCTACTGTAAAGCAATGAATAAGTAATGCATACATTATAGTGCGAAATGTGCATAAACTCAGGATGGTGGGATGAAAGAAAGGGCTCACCTCTATTTAAAAAGATGACGTAGTACCGCTTGGCCCACTGACGCATCCTTCATGATCTCCGCATCCAGGCAGTAATGCTTGGTGAAGGTATGCGGCGTCTTCCATGTGGCCGCTCTACAAATGTCCACAATGGGCACCCCAGCAAAAAGAGCCATGGAAGTAGACATGGCCCTTGTGGAGTGGGCACGGACCGTTGTTCTCAACGGACGTCCTGCCTGTTGGTGACAGAAAGAAATGGCCGAAGAAATCCAGCGGGAAATGCTCTGTTTTGTGAGCGGAAGCCCTCTTCGAGGTCTGCTGTAGGCTATGAATAGCTGATTTGATTTACGAAAAGATTTCGTTCTCTCAATGTAAAATTTCAAGCAACGCTGAATGTCTAGTGAATGTAGAGTTCGTTCCGCCACTGTCTGTGGATTTGGGAAGAATGATTGTAAAACAATAGGTTCGTTGAGGTGGAAGTGAGATGGAACCTTGGGAATGAAAGCTGGATTTGTGCGGAGAAGGACTCTATCCTTTTTGAATTGCAGGAATGGGTCCTGGATAGAGAATGCTTGGAGCTCTCCCACTCGCCTTGCCGAGGTAAGAGCTAGTAGAAGTGCCACCTTCCAGGAAAGAAATTTAAGGTCAGCTCTGTGGATGGGCTCAAACGGGTGCTTCATTAGTTGAGCTAGAACTATGTTAAGGTGCCAGGCCGGTGGAACAGGCTTTACTGGAGGGAATGTGCGAAACAGTCCTTTCATGAATTGCTTTATGAGTCTATGAGACCATAAAGAGGGGCCGGAAGAAGATCTTCTGAAACGTGAGATTGCAGCTAGGTGAACTTTAATGGAGGCATGAGCAAGACCAGATTCTGCCAGATGTAAAAGGTAGGGTAAGACTTGTCCTGGGGTGGAAGAGAAAGGATGCAACTTATTCGTCTTACACCAGATACAGAATCTTTTCCACTTGAGTGAGTAGGTCTTGTTGGTACTATCTGCTCGAGCCCGAGCTAGAATTCGTCTGCAGTCTGGAGGAATGTCTAGGCCCCGAAACTCTCTGAACTCAGGAGCCAAGCTGATAACCTGAGAGAGGCTAGATCCGGATGTTGAATCTGCTGATCGCTGAGCGTCAGAAGAGATGGAAACGTTTTCAGCCTGATCGGAGGTTCCTGGGAGAGGAGGTGAAGTTCCGAGAACCAGTGTTGGCGTGGCCAAGCTGGGGCTATCAATATCAAAGTGCAAGGTTCCGCCTTCATCTTCCGTAGTACCCTGGGGATCAGGGGAAATGGCGGAAAGGCGTATGCAAAGACGTTGCACCATGCTATCGAAAAGGCATTCCCCAGGGATCCTGGTTGGGGATGCCAGCTTGCAAAGTATTGGCATTTGGCGTTGCGTTGGGTGGCGAATAGGTCCAGCTGAGGTGTGCCCCATTGGGCGAAGATATTGTTGAGGACCTGCTGATCCAGTTCCCACTCGTGGCACGCTGTCTGCCTCCTGCTTAGATAATCTGCCAACACATTGTGGGTGCCTGGAACATAATCTGCTCGGAGAGAGATGTTGTGGCGGAGCAGCCAGTTCCAGATTTTCTGCGATTCGCGCGAAAGTGTCAGTGAACGAGTCCCTCCCTGCTTGTTCAGGTAGTGCATTGTCGTGGTGTTGTCTGTCCGGACAAGCACTACTGAGTTCTTTATCCTCGGGAGGAAAGCCACTAGAGCTAGGTAGACTGCTCGGAGCTCTAAAAGGTTGATATGAAGCATTTTCTCCGAAAGGGACCACTTTCCGCTTATCTGTAGCTCTTGAAGGAAAGCTCCCCAGCCTTCCAAGGAGGCGTCCGTGGTGATTATATGAGGAGTAGCAGGAAGCAAGAAAGGCAAGCCTTGCGAAAGGTTCCTGGGGCGAACCCACCATTGCAGAGCCTGTTTGATCGCCGGGGTTACTTGGATGACGTCGTCGAAAGACCCTGTACACTGGATCCACTGGTTCGACAGAGCCTCTTGTAGGGGTCGCATCCGTAAGCGGCAATGTGGGATAAATAGAATGCAGGAGGACATCATCCCGAGGAGGGATTTGAAGAGGCGCACCGAGAGTGTCTTTCTTGTCATTACCTGGAGTGCCAGGGATTGAAGTTTGTCCTGGCGTTCCTGTGACGGGAATGCTTTCCTGTGGATGGTGTCTAGTGTGGCTCCCAAAAATTGCATGCATTGGGATGGTTGCAGGACAGATTTGTCGTGGTTGAGAGTGAGCCCCAGTGACTCGAAGAGTGTCAGACAAGCGTTGGAAGATCTTATCACGCCTTCTTGTGATGGGGACTTGATAAGCCAGTCGTCTAAATACGGGAAGACTTGGTGGTGGAAACGGCGTAGGTACGCCGCCACCGGTGCTAGGCATTTGGTGAAAATGCGTGGCGCCGATTTGAGCCCAAATGGCAGAACCCGAAACTGGTAATGCCTGCCCGCCACCATGAAACGCAGGAACTTCTTGTGGTTGCGGTGTATTGGGACATGAAAATAGGCGTCTTGAAGGTCCACCGACACCATGTAGTCGTTTGCGTTGAGTAAATGCAAAACCTCCTGTATGGTAATCATTCGAAACGACTGTTTTTTCAGAAATTTGTTGAGATTTCTGAGGTCCAATATGGGTCTCCATTTTTTCTCTTTCTTTCGGATGAGAAAGAAATGGGAGTAGAACCCTCTCCCTCGTTGGTTTAGGGGAACTTTCTCTATAGCTCCCTTTAGAAGCATAATCTTTACTTCTTGGAGTAATGGGCGTAGGTTTTTGTGAGCCCTTTGGCGGGGAGGAGTTTGAGGAGGAATTTGTATGAATTCCAGGGAATGGCCGAATTGTATTAATTGGAGGACCCATCGGTCCGTAGTTATCGTTTGCCAATTTTTGAGAAAATGGGAGATTTTTCCGCCAATCTTGTAGGGTGGAGACAAGTTTGTGACCGGCTGCATCTGGAAGTCATTGCCGCCGCGCGACACCCTTTTGTCTTCCTCCTCTGTTACGAAAGGAAGTTTTGTGGTAAGACGACTGTTGTCGCTGCTGAGATTGTGGACGGTACTGCTGGGAAGAGGAGAAAGAGGAACGCTGTTGAAAGTCTCCTCTGGAGGAAGTCTGACCTCTTCCTCTGGACCCACGAAAGGAAGGGTTTCGAGATTGCAGAGACCCCAGGGCTCTGGCAGTATCTGTATCTTTTTTGATACCTTGCAATGCCTCGTCAATAAGAGGACCGAATAGAAGCTGGCCATCATAAGGCATGTCCAGGACTTTTGTCTGGACCTCCGGCCTGAAAGAAGTTGCCTTGAGCCAACCCTGGCGCCGGAGAACAGCCGCACCAGCCAGCTGTCTAAAACCTGTGGAAGCAATATCCATTGCACAGTCTATCAGTTCCGTGGCAGATCGTTCACCCTCCAACAGAATCTTCCTTGCCTCTTCTTTTAAGTCAGAAGGCAAATCCGCTAGATATGGGGCAATGTCTGCCCACATTTGTCGGTTGTACCGTCCCAATAGTGCAGTAGCGTTGGAGGCACGCACTGTCAAGGCTGACATAGAGGAGAAACGTTTCCCTATGTTATCCATACGTCGCCCTTCTTTATCCGGCGGCGCTGTCAACAGCGCAGCTGGGTTGTTTGCCCTCCTCTGCGCAGCCTGAGTGATAACCGAGTCCGGCTTTGGATGGCCTGTTAGACAAACCGGAGCCGTGTCCGGAGCTTTATATTTCTTGTCCAGGCGTGGTAGAACCGGTGGCACTGATGAAGGGTTCTGCATTATCTTTATGCCCTGGTCCCAAATATAATCAATTATCGGAATTGCCCGGACGGACTTCTTGAAGGGTTCCTTAAAGTCATATAAGAAACAGTCTTGTTGATGCGAAGGCATCGGGATCTGGAAGCGCTGGGCCGCTCTTTCAATGATGTTGTGGAAACCGCCGATGTCGTCGGGCGGTGAGTCGGCTGTGGTAGGGACAGGCGAAACAGGAGCCGGAAGGATGTAATCGTCCCATTCATCTTGTTGGGATTGGACGTCCTGGAGTTCTCCTTCCTCAGGTTCCTCCTCCTCCTCCTCGTCGTCCGTGGTGGGCCGAGGCGGAGGTGCCGTCCTCTCCAAAAGCAGTGGAGGCGGTCGTGGCCGTGGAGTGGAAGGCCCCGCAGGCATCGGTGGAGGTGCCGGAGTCGGAAAACGCTGCTTATAGTCCGTTATTAAGAGCTGAAGGTCTGCGACCAAGGCTACCAGTAGACACACCATGGAAGGTGGAGGCGGCATGTATTCTTGATGAGGAACCTCCTCATAGTCCTGGGGATTGTCTTCGTAATCCGAGACATCCTGGTACTTTACATGGAGCTGTGATGGACTAGTCGCCGCTGGAAAGAGACTAGCGTCGTCCGAATCCTCCTCTTCAAAGAGGCGAGTGGGAGGCAAGGTTGAGACCTTACTGGGCGAAGTGAGGGCCGGAGTTAATGCACGCTTGGTTATTTGTACATGCACAAATGTACCCTGGTTGTCCGTGTCCATACCCCTCAAGGGGCTCGATGGTATAGCTGTAACCGACGTTACAGGTATCAATGCCGTCGACGAGATCGTCGTCGGGGTGGTCGTCAACGACGAGGATGATGAAGACGGTCTCCTCGTCGACGAGGACGTCGACGATGACGTCGACGACGGCGTCGACGGTGATATTCTCGTCGACGGTGTCTTCGTCGACGGTGTCTTCGTCGACCCTCCCGTCGACAGCTTACTCGACGACGACTTTTTTATGGCTAATGTCGACGGAATTGTCTTGCCTGCCGTCGACGATGGAGTTGTCGTCGTCGAGGACATGGAATGGGATGTCATCGTCGATAGAGTCGTCGTCGACGATGTAACTGAAATCGCTGTCGATGGAGATTTTCTCGTCGACGCTACTGTCGACATTGTCGTCGACGAGGTGGCAATAGGCTTTTTGAAGGTGTGGGGCATCACCTTAGGAGACGAGCTCCCTGGAACAGGCGAATCCTGGACCTCTGAAGACTTTTTCTGCGTCTTCTTTTGAGGTGGCTGCGACGAAGGGCCCGGCGATGCCACCCTTGGTCTTTTAGATGAGGAGTGAGACGCAACTGGGGAACTTTCACTCTCCTCAGAGGACACCACATCCTCCTTGTCCTTTAGCCTTTGCAGCCAGATTAAAAGGCGCCCCTCTCGGTCTTTCAAGGTCTTAGAAGAGAAAGTCCGACATACCTTGCAGTCCTTAGAACTGTGACTGGGATAGAGGCAATACAAGCAGTCCTTGTGTTGGTCGTCGATATGTAGCCTCTTCTTTCCGCAAGAGGCGCAGGGCCTGAATGAACCCTTCTTAGGTGTATCAGCCATGCTGAAAATCCAGAAAGTTGAGAAGAAATACTGTCAAATCCAAAGAAATGAGCAGAGCTCAGTGGAGACTCCCTTAGCACGACGTGCGGTAGAAAATCAGAGGGACTAGAGCTCCTACCAGGAAGGTTCTAGAGGGTGGTGTTAGCTGATTGGCTCTGGCCAAAATTTGGTCCTTTTTATATAAGGACGTGGATAGCTTACTAAGCTAAGGCCTCTGAGGCCTATGGCTGTCTTATGTCTTCTGGACATTACTTTGTTATTTACCGGTGACTCCCATTCCCGACGACGGGGAATGATTCAGGCATGTGAATCTATGAAAGATACCCTAATACTGGATAAACTGGCATTCTTCCTCGTTCAATGAGAGCGGCGCTTATAACTGCGCTCCTAACACCTGGGAACCCTACGGACCAATGTGATTCGTAACACCACCAGGAAAAAGCATAACAGTGCCACATGCGACAAATACTCATCTCCCTTTATGTGGATGATATCACTCTGAACCTCAGAGACCCGAGAATTCATTGTCTTCGGGGAACTCTCAGGGATACATATTAACTAGGGAAAGTCGCAGCTATTCCTGCACACAGCAGCTGCGACGCCATTTGCTCTTGACTATCCCATAGAATGGTGTGATTCAGAAGTAAAATATTTGGGGATACGTGTTGTGTCATGTCGGATCGTGCATACTAATGCGTCTTAACTATGGAAGGGCATTGGAGACTATCACAGGCTGTGTCATGCGTTGGATCTCATTGCCCTTGTCTTTGGCAGGGAACTTCTCTTATAAAAATGGTGATTCTCCACAAATTATTATATTTAATTATGAATATACCATATTATCCTGGCAGGCACTTCTTTGCGGCTTTGCGCACGGAATTGATTAGATTGACCTGGGGAGGCAAACAACCAAGGCTAAAATGGGAAACAATTATTAGGCCCTATTCCCAGTGGGGATTCCATGTTCCCAATTTTGAATTGTATTATATATGTGCCCAAGCTCACTACGTACATTATTGGTTTCATCCACCTGAATACATGCCGCAGCTGGCAGTGGAACAATTGCTCACAGACCCAATTCCCTTGACGGGAGTCATATATAACACTCCTAAACCCCGCGAAAAAGATCCCACGACGGTCACGTGTACTGTGAATGTGTGGCGACGCATAGCTGAATTATTGCAAATTGTAATGATATATTCACCCCTACTCCCCTTAGTGTATCGCCCACATATACAATTCAAGAAACTTGCTTTAAAAAAGTCATGAAAAAGACAAATATAAGATGTTGAGGAGATTTATACCAAAACGGGAAATTCCATACATTAGAACAGTTTTTTACCAATCTGGTGCCCACCCCCATGGATAGATTCCTATACGTGAGATTGAGACAAGGCATTAAGGATAACACGCCCTCCTTTCCACTGGAACCACCAACGCTATACCCATTACATATGCTGCTGCAATTCGAAACATCCACTCATGTCATCTCCTCCTTATATCACACTATACACATTTGGGGGTTTACCTTGGAATCAGGCAAATATATGCAGTATATTATAATTAGGGTTCCTAGTTTTATGGTATTTAAAAAAAAAAAAATGTTGTCTTGTAATTATGGATTCACCTTTTTCTCTTTTTATTTGCATGTATCTGTATTTATTTTGTGCTTTCTGAAACAATTAACCTGGATCTATCATAGTTCTATCTTTTTGCAATCGACAAAGGCTGCACATGGAATTAGGTGCTTGCTGGGTGTGCCTTACATGTGGCTCCAAGAAGCCATACATAAGGCATCACTCATATGCAATACATTCCCAAAACATTAACATTTTAGCAGAAACAGTTGCACATCTGCAACTGTTTAAAACTTAGTTTTAAGTCCACTTCTTTTCAGTCTGCACAGCTGTTTGCCTGGTAGTCATGACTGACAGTATCAACATTCACATAGAAGAACACTTATTTTCCTTGTTTCCATATTTAAACATAATTGCAGGCAACATAGATATACATAGTTTTCAATCTGTAAAAGTCAGTCAAAAACAAACTGGAAGCCATAAGTATGGTTAATAGTAATCGATTATGAAATGATTAGTGTAATTTATTTTAATTGTTTATTAATAACTTTCAAGTGTATTTTTATTAAATTATTTTACATATTTGATTTTTGGGGTGCTGTTCGAATTTTCCATGGTATTTCAATTGGTAGTGTTTCTTTATAAAAGCAGTGTGAGAAAATTATTGTTTAAAATAAGTATTTTAATTCTAATTAATTTTTATTCAATTAGGTCATGTTTATGTTAATTGGAGAACTGTTTGGTTATCCTATTTATTTTGAGAAACATACATTTTTCATGTTGAATTCTTTTAATTAAGTATTTATTATGTATATGTTATTTTGTATTTGTTTCTTATAAATAAACTTAAATATTTAATAAATATATATTTGTAAAAAAATTAAATTAAACATTATATTTGGTGTTCAGCGTTATTCATTTATGTATGGTTAATGTGAAAGATTACCACAAATCATGCATGAAAGACTGGTGTTAGCAAGAGTAGGCAAGCTGGAGATTTTATAGGAAGAGCAGAACATGAGCCAAGCCAGCAGTCCAGTGTGGCTCGGCTTTAGCCAAGCCTGCATTAGCCAAGCCTGCAATAGCATTGTCATGAGGTGTCATGCCGGGATAGAGAAAGGGGATTAGAGAGGCAGAGGGCCCAATTGACCAATTGCTGTGATAGCCTGGTGCCCCAGAAAACGTACCATTTTCAGGCAGTCGCATTCAGTCACAAGTCACTCTACTGACTCTTCCCCAGCACTATCTAATCTTCACTCCAACCTGTACCATTATCATCCAACTTCTATGGTGTCTTTTCTCTCCCTACTTTTTCTCTCCTTTTCTATTTCTCACCACTCTCTATGGCACATTTAGTATTCTACTTTTCTCCTTGACACATTTCTGACTCTTTTTCTCCCTCCCTCACCAGGCTGTCTGTATCCCTCTCTGCCTTGCCTCTTCCTGACAACGGTTGATGTTCTATTGCCCTCTCACTTCCTTTTCTTTCCTTTCCTCTTCCCTGTATCTACTTCTCCAATCTCAATCCCCTCCCGCTCTGATTCATGCCATAGTTGGAAAAATTAGTCACTCTTTCTCAGCCCAGCTTGCCTTAGTTTTGGCTTGATAGTCCTAAAGGTCATCAAGCTGAGCTGGAGTCAGCCATCTGTCTCAAGCCTTCAGTGTCTCGCCCATCTCTAGCTGTTAAAATATTAAATCTGTCCCTCTCCCCCATTATATACACTTTACCAAGTGCTTCTGGACTGGTTTCAGAATATTTAATCTGCCCCTCATGCTTTCCCCCTTTGATACACCAATATATGCAATATTTCCAAGTATGTGGAATTGGTCGAATAGTAAATCTAAAGCCCCTACCCACCAACCCCCGCAAATATATGCACTTCCCCAATTTTGGTGGGATCGGAATTACAAAAGTAAATATATGCATTTTTCACAATGTTTGACTGGTATAAGAATAGTAAAGCGACTCCCCCAAATACATACACTTTCCCCAGTGTTTGTTGTGTTGTGGTTATGTTAGCGAATATAATTCCTAGATGCATGTGTAATTTTGCATAATTATGCAAACTTTATGGGGTAGTTACTCAAAATGAAAAACTATCATAACAAGCTATATTTTAGCATGAAATGCATCCTAGCCTCAAAATGTGGCATGAGGATTGATTTAAACAAAGTGCAGAAAAAACAGTTTCTTGCACTCTGTTGTTTGCGTGAATTCACAGCAAATTTTTACCATGAATGGTGAGGTTCACTGTAAATCTTTACCGCAAATGGAGTAATGGAGTAATTTTGTGGATTTTGCATATCTATTGTAACATAAAATTCCCAATATTGTAAGAATGACACTGGCACTAATTTTGCCCAGGCCTACTTATCCCAACATCAAAATATATTTGTGAAAACAAGGAAGTGTAATTAATCATTTATATTTTACCATTTATAATATAATTTTTAATATGATATAAATTTTCTTTTGATGTTTTTTGTTTTTTTTTCATGTTTAAGTAATTTTTTAAAGAATGTAGAAAAGAGCAGACATTTCAAAATAAATTAATATTGGCATTGTGTACAGCACTTGCATGTTTGTGGAGAATGTGCTTGGAGATTGGATTGTCAGTTTATTTTTTAGCTTTTTCTGTTTTTCAACTATTTAATTTATTTAAATTTTTTATACTTGTAACAATTTTTCTATCTAAGAAGCAATACTTTTCTGTTGAAACAAGTAGCATTTTTATAAACTATGTTTTGTTTATTTTGATAAGATATCAAATTAAAAATTGACAATACTTATGGTTTTATTTTTGTTCAGTAAAGTACTTTCAAATAGTGTATTCTTTAATGATTACTCTTTAATTACATTTATTTAACAATATTTCAATATATTTTAAAATATTTTTAATTCATTCTTTAACTATATATATATATATTTTAAATTCTAATATTTTTCTTATTAAACTATTTATCGTAATTGACATTTTCATATTAGTTATTTTTGTAGTTGATACTTTAGTCATTTGGGGCCAGCTTTGTGAAGCATTTTCACAGTTGCAAACGCTCCAATTTAACGTTTACGACCATTAAAAAGTATTTTGCTATGTACTAATTCTATTTTAGGAGTTGGAAAAGGTTTGCTGACTCTTGAAATGGAATTCCAAATGGACCAATTCAGTTTCTTGGAAGGTTGTGGTGTAAGTGTCCCTTCCAAATACTGAATCGTAATCATATGAATCAGTCTTTTGCAACGAAAATCCAGTTGCAGAACTGTGAAATTTCAAAGAACCCCGAGATGGGGGTCCCTCTAGGATAATCAACTTTTATGAATTAAAAAAAAAAGGTTTATTGGGGAGTATACAGGGGTCCATGGGACCACTGCCAACTCTCAAGCAAACAAAAACCAATACCATAGCAGGCCATCATCCCAATGAAGGCCTCTTAACGGAGTGAGTCACAATTTGCGACCTTCCTCATGAATATCAATGATTGTGACCAACTCCGAATCGGAATTTCCTAATATTACCTAGCTGTTCAAAGGTCGGATCAGAAAATTATTTACTGGTCACAAAAATACTGTCTAGATAGTTTTCTCTTGGTTGCAGCCAAGCCCAGGCCCAAGCACTGCAGCTACCCTAATGATCAGAATCGGTCAATATTGAAGGTGACATTTTGAGGTCTTCACGTTATGTTTTGGGGCCTTTCCAGCCATGAGCCACAAAAGTGGGGTTCCATTTTTATCAGGAGTGTGAAAACCCACAATAGTAGAACATCTGTGGCAAAATATTCTTTGAATCACATGCTAGTATGGGTAACCCTACATTCAGAGTTGTGCAAATAACCACTATTCATAAACTCGGGGGTCTAGCCAGAAATTTTATTTCATAAAACGTTTAGTATTACTACAAAAGTACTACTCATGTATTAGAAAATGCTATTCACTGACCTATGTGCGGAGGCCTCTGCCTCAGCCTCTCCTATATTTTCTGTGTGGTGATCACCACCCCAACTTCAGATGCAGACTACATATGTTTTATGAGTAAATGGGGGAGATGTGGAGGGATTGGCTAACGGTGTATACTTACTACAAGAAGAGAGGGTTTGAGGGAGGAGTAAGGAGGGGTCAAGGGTTAAGGAGTGGTTATGGGATGGATACGTACCTACCTGCAAAAATGTAAAGCCATTGCTATTCATAAACTGCACTTAAATAGTTGCTACAGCTAACAAGGACCTAAAACTGTGTAAATGTACTCCAGCCCAGGATTGGGTTAAGTCTAGCACTAAAGAAGGCCAGCCACTGGTATAACAAAACCCTTCAATAGAAAATTATGATGGTAGGGAATTAAAGTAGCACCCCATAGTAAACATTGTCAAAACAAATCAATTTATTTTAAACATTAACGTTTTGAACTAAAAGAAACACAGAAATTAACCAGTTAAAGTTAGCAGAGCTAACTATAACTTGCACTCCCCATCATGCACTGCTTATGACCTCACATATTACACCACTCATGACATATTTTATGACATCATTCTTTTTTTGAGTTAAAAACTTGAATGCTGTCACTGACATAGTCACCTAACTATAACTTGACTTTAACCTTTGTTTTTTTCAGTGAATTTCTACATTTAAAAAAAAAAATGATCTTTTTATCACACCTAACTATAACGTTACTTTACCATTGTGTTTTTTTAGTGCATTTCTAGTTTTTTTTAAAGTTAAATAATATTTTTTTCACATATGTAAAGCCTACCCCCCGAGTTGGCCGCAGGCACTGCCATAAACCTCCAACAGGCAGCCAACCCCCCTCTGGTCCAGCCCTGAGGCCAACCCACACTGAGGTAGCCAAACTCCCCCACCCCCCGGCAACCAACCCCACACTGTGCGCTGCATGAGATTGCCAGCAGGGCCTAATTTATACCCAGGACCTGCGTCCAACTCTCCACAGGCAGCAACCTGGAGACATCCAACTCCACATATATATTAAGTGGAGGTGAGCGTGCTGCCCACCTCCCAAGTCTTAATAGGCCGCAGAAACCACATTCCCTGTGTCCAAATACAAGGGGAGGGGGTGTGTGGCCCCAGCCCAAGCCTTCTTGGGGCAAAGGACCCCATTCTTGTGGTCAAAAACTAAGAAGAGGAGGGCATGCAGTTCTTCTTCCCGGGCATTTCTAGCCCCTGGGACCCCATCCCCTGGGTTCAAATATATAAACGGGGAGGAGCCAAACCAACAGACTACAGGGACCCCATCCTCCAGGTTTTTTTTTTGTTTAAAAGTGGAGGGGGCTTCACGGCTCCTTTACCAGAGCCTTATCAAGCCACTGAAAACCCCATTGCCTGGGGCCTAATTCAATTGTAATGAGGAGGAGGTATGTGGCCCCTTCCCCAAGCTTTCTTGGGCCCCAGAGACCCCATCCCCTGGGGCTGAATTTGATTGAAAAGTGGATGAGTGCGTGTGGCCCCCTCCCCGAGCCTTATTAGGCCCCTGGGACCACATCCCATGGGCTCAAGTAATTAATAAAGGGAGAGGGCACACAACCCCTCTGCCTGAGCTATAATTAGGCCCTGGGAACCCCCTCCCCTAGGGCCGATATATGAATAGAAGTGGAGAGGGCCATGCTCCCCCCTCTACTGAGCCTTAATAGGCCCCAGGGACCCCATCCCCCATGGCTGTACCGTTTTATAAAATATATGTGGGAGGGGGGGGTGTCAGAAGGGACTTTCTTCCAAAGCCCATTTAGGCCCTCAGCCTCATCCCCTGGGACGGGTGTATTTAAGGGGAGGGGGGACGCACAGCCCCCCTCCCCAAGCCTATCTTGACCTCAGGCCCACATCATTTAAAGGTGGGTTCCCCAGTGTCCATCTGGGGCACCCACCAAGCACACGTTGGAGGCAGCAGGGGAGCCCCAGGGTCCTGAGGACCAGTTGGCTCCCGGTATGCTGAGGGAGCTGACATTGCTCCCGCCCAGAGGGAGCAGCTCTTTATGCTGCTCCCTCCGGGCAGGAGCAAATTGTTGTTCTGTTTCCCTGGGCACCTCAGTGCAGGCAGGGAAACAAAAGATGCGCTGTGGGAGCATTTTCAAAGCTCCTACCCGCTGGGAGCAGACTTTATGTTTGCTCCCGTTTGGGGCGAGATTTGAAAATGCTCCTGTCAGACGAGAGCATACACATGATTCCGTGCTGGGGCAGGCCGGGAAACCACTGTGTCTCGGTGGTGGGCTTCCAGGGACATAAAATGAGCCAGCCGCATGGTATTGGGTGCCCCGGGTCATGAAAGGTGCAGCCCCTTTTTTTTAAAGTCACGGGCATAGGGTTTGGGGTCCCCAGGGCCGCATACAGCTCGGTGGGGGACCCCTCCCCTAAATAATCAAATTTGAGACTGAGGGATCGGGTCCCCTGGGCCAAATATGGCTTGGGGAGGGAAGGGTGTGCCCTTTCCCCTAAATACCTAAATTGGGACCAATGGAATGGGGTCCCTGAGGCCAAAAATAGCTAGGGAAGGTGGCCTTGCGCGTTCTTCCCCTTAACTAAAGAATGCATCCCCGGGCAGCCATTTTATTTTTTGTGGTCCCGCAGGAGTCCAACAGGACTGTGGCAAAATGTAATGAATTTCTTTCAACTTTGTCCCCTGGGGCTGTCCCTCTGTGTTCCTACCTACGGGGCCTGGGGTGCAGGGTATCCCTACCCTGCCCACTCATATTATTTAGTATTTTAATTCAAGACAGGGGACTAAGTCCCTGAGTCCTGTAGTAACAGCAGGCAACATTTTCCCTCATGTTACTTGCATCCAATCAGAGCCCTCGTTCCTGCGGGAGCAAGATGACCCAAAGGAAAAAAAGCTCCATGGGCCAATCAGTACGCTCTATTTTTGAACTGATGCTCCTGAAAGACTCTCGTGGGAGTCCGTCGGACCCAACCGTCCAGATATACAAATATTTTTAAACCTTAATTTTTACAGCACTGTGCTAATCCTATGCTTAAAGACTTTGCAGTAAATATGGCAAAAGACTTAGTCCCTTTCTAGCTCGGCGTGAATGGCACTGTGCTAATCCTATGCCTAAAAACTTTGGTAGGAAAATAGACATTTGTAGTGAGCAGATTCAGGATGGGGCTTGTGTTGTATGGAGCTCTATGCAGGAGCTGCTCTCCTACTAAACTTGGGAACTACTCAGAAGTTTCTGCTTCTCTTTTTGGATTATTTATGTGGCACTCTAAGCCTGAAAGCGTACTGTTTTGACTTATACCGGGTGCTCCCTTGTTTCTCGAAAAAGCTACACCTCTCTGAAGAGCTGTAATGACAGCTAAATATGTGTCAGGGGTTGCTTGTATTTATTCTAGGTTGGCTTGGATGGTATTTTCCCAATCCAAAGCTGTAATACTGTGCCTGGAGTGGTAAAGGGCTTTCGTCATTTTAAAGCTCTGCGTGAATGGTACTGCCCTAATCCTATGCTTAAAGACTTTGCTGTACAAATGGTCTTTCTAGCTCAGCATTAATGGCACTGTGCTAATCCTATGCTAGAAACTTTGCTAGAAAAAAAGACATTTGAGGTGAACAGATCAGAATGTCGCCGGTGTTGTAGGGTGCTCTATACAGGAGCTTCTCTCCACCTAAACTTGGGAACTACCCTGAGTTCTCTGCTTCTTTTTTGCATAATTTATGCAGCACTCTAAGCCTGAAAGGATACTGTTTTGAGATATATATATATATATATCTTACCTACTGGCAGTGGTCAGTAGGTAGTTATAGTTGGACCTATTTTCCATAGGAAAAGCGTTTTTTCTTTTGCCAATATCTTTGGCGCCGTTTGACGAATCTTTGCCAAATTTTCAAAACTAATGGCCCGCTCCGGTCAGCTCCTGTCTTGAAAGTTTTGGGGTGATTCATTAAGCGGGGGTCGAGAAAAAAGGGGGTCCCAAAACACGTTTTCTCCATGTAAATTTCCATAGGAATCTTAAGACAAAGCTACAGCCCGACTGCTAATGGAATTACACCAAATTTGGCAAAAAGGTAGCTCTTGGTTGAGAAAGCATTCTTTTTTTTTTAAAAAATGGTGTAAATCGGTTCAGTAGTTCTTGAAATATACATATTTAAAAAAATTATATGTCTGGTGACCGAGGAGGATTCGCGAACCCGCGCAAGCACAAGCTTGATTCTGATTGGCTGGGATCCCCAGGGCCCATCAAATATTAAGAGAAGGGGGGCCACACAGACCCACTTCTAACACAAAAGAAGTACACCCGGCATCTCGCCTGAGGCCCCGCCCCCTCCCTGCACCACTCTGCAAACTCCTCCTGGAGCGGTCTAAGTTGGGGGATTAGGTCCCCTTGAATCCTGAGGGTCCCTGCGGGCGAACTAGCCCACCAGGCACCTCCAGTAAGCCCCACACAGTGGCATTGCTGAGAGGTGGTCCGAGGCCACGCCCCTTTTTACACCACTCTGCCAAAGCGCTTCTTAGCGCACTGCTGGTGGGGCGATGAGGTCCTCTTGTGTCCTGAGGACCTCAGGACTGAAGTGGACGTCCTCCCCCGAGCAGCAGTGTGCCAGGCGGCGCATTTGCAGAGTGGTGTTAAAAGGGGGCATGGCCTCAGACCACTCTCAGCAATCCAGCTATGTAGGGCTTACTAGAGATAACAGGAGGGCTAGTTGGCCCCCAGGGACCCTCAGGAGGCAAGGGGACTTCATCCCACAACCGAGAGCGCGCCAGGAGGCGCGTTTGCAAAGTGGTGTACAAAGGGGACGTGGCCTGTATCCACCGCTCAGCAATCCCACTGTGTGGGGCTTACTGGAGGTAACAGGTAGGCTAGTTGGTCCCTAACGACCCCTAACAGCAAAGGGGACTTAAATCCCCATCGAAGAGCGTGCCAGGGAGCTCGTTTGCAGACTGGTGGGCAAAGGGAGCGTGGCCTGCTTTGAGAACTTACCAATGCTGCTGTGTGGGACTTACTGGAGGTAATAGGAGTAGTTGACCCCCAAAGTTGTCCTTGGGGGCCAACTACCCCTCCTGCTATCTCCAGTATGTCCCACACAGTGGGATTGCTAAAAGGTCTTCAGGGGCCATGCTCCCCTTTCTCCACCACTCTGCAAATGCACCTCCTGACACACTACGGGTTGGGGGATGAAGTCCACTTTTCTCCTGAGGGACTTTGGATGCCAAGAACCCCTCCTGATACCTCCTGTAAGTCCTACGCAGCGGAATTTTTGAGCGTTGGTCGGAGGTCCAGCCCCATTTCTCCACCACTCTGAAAATGCGACTACCAGTTAAAGAAGCATTTGCAATGTAATAGGTCTCGAATTTGCAAGAGTTAGAGCTATTGGCGTTGTAAATGTAAAAGTTTTTTACTCATTGTTTTTGGAGTGGAGTGGATGTATGTTGTGTGTGGTGAAATTATGTGGTAAGTTGTGCAGTAGAATTATGTGAATAGAATGTATGTGGTATTTAGTGTAGAGTGGGAGTATGTGTTATGGAGAGTAATTATGTGGTATGGTAGTCTCTGTTGTGGAGTGGGAACCTCAGGTTTAGTCTTCCTCGTTTCCATAGAAGCTAAACTATAAACTCAATGAGACAAAAAAAAGAAGGAACCACTGACAAGCACTTCTGGACCTAGTCAAAGTATGTGCAGGGCCACTGGAATTATGCTTCAAGGCAGCAAACATTGGGAATAGAATTTGTATTTTAGAGGGTGGGTTTACTATTCTCCAATCCCAAAAACGTTGGGAAAAATACACATATTTGGATCCTCTGGTGGTGTCCATTAGGAGTAAAACAGCCATTTGACACTCATTATCCCTCATATATATGATAAGTATGCCCATTTCCTCAACATGAATGACTAAAATACAGTAACAGGTTTATGTAACAGCCATATAATACAATCATCTCCATGCAGAAAATCGATATACTGACTATCCTGAGAGGAATAACATATTCTGGGCCTGTGAAATGTAGAAGCCAATTACCATCCATTATCCCACATGTAAACATTTTTTATTCCCATTTTCCTAACAGGGCCATTAAAGTATTCATGAAAACAGAGTGGCAGGTATTTGAAAAAGCCATTGAACGCCAAACATCAATGATGTAGAAAACCGCTATTCTTATTTCATACCAGGAACAATCCTAATATAATCCCAAATATATTCAATGGCCATGTGCCACCAATAATCCCCCATCCAGAACACCGTTATGCCCATTTTCCTTCAACATTTACTAAATAACAGTATCAGGTATATGTAACAGCCATTTACTACCCAATAATCACCCATGTAAACATTATCTCTTCAAATTTTCCTAACAGTACCATTACAATATAGGGAAAAATGTATTCAACTGCTGTTACAAGCCCATAATCCCCTGTGAATAAAATAGGTATTTCAAGTTAATTACAGTAATCATGAAAATACTGTGGCAAATATATGTAACAGTCATTTCACGCCCAGAATCCCCATGTACTAAATAAGCATACTCATTTCTTCTCAGAACGAAAAACTAAAATGATGTTTTAGCCATTTAATACCAATCTTCCCCATGTACAATTTCGCTATAACCACTATCCCACCAGGAATAACAAATATTCTGTACCTTTGCTATGTAGGAGGTAATTACCACCCATAATCCTCCATGTAAACATTATCTATTCCCCTTTCCCTAACAGGACCATTAGCATATAGAAGAAAATGTTGTCACAGTTGTTTAAAATCCATAATCCCCTGTGAGTAAAATAGCTATTACCATTTCCTTAAAGTAATCATTAAAATACAGTGGCAGGTATTTTCAATTCATAGCATCTTTATTCGATTCACAGAATCATAAAAGCATAAATACAAAAATATAAAATGAGAAATCTATTTACATGTGCAAAACTTTAGTCCACCCATTAATAGTTTACAATGCAGTGGATAACACCTTGTTCTATCAGTAGCAGCGATGTAATTATTTCCATAAAATTCAAAGTGCATAGTGCGCAAATACTTTATCATTGGTTATACTTTAACATATGGGTTACTCCGTAATACTTCAGGGACAGATTTTACAAGTAGCCTAAGGCTAGTTAGTTCCATAAAGTGCAAGATGCAAAGTGCAAGATAGAGAAGTTATACCTTTTACATGGCATCATATATTCATAATTCTTCTAAAATGTAGTTGTATACAATCCTCAACTATCAACAATTCAACATTTTCAATTTCCATGTAAATTTCATATAGTAAAAATGTGTTATGAAATTCATAAGGTTAAAATTTGAGCCCTTTCTTCATCCTAGTAAAATAGACAGCCAATAAAAATCTACTAATGCCAAATACAATAGGCTTTGAGGTATCAGTTTTTAAGATGCGCAACATTTCATTAAATTTCCTAATACATAATTTCCTGCCCAAAGGTTTTATCCATTTGTTTCTGTGATATCTATATACAGGGCAGAAAAATAAAACATGCGCAATATCCTCTTTACTTCCTGTATGGCACTGGGTACACCTACAATCATTTTCCCCTTTCTGGATTGTCCCCCATTTACAAGTGAAAGACTTAATCTGAAGAGTGCCGTACCTAAATTTTAGATACAGTACCTTAGCAAGCAGGGGTTCAATCTCATCTAAAAATTGTTCAAAATAGGGGATTATTTTAAACATCAAAAATTGAGTAGTAAGTGTGCCAACTCCACAATTTAAAGCGACATTGTGCCTAATAAAATTCCAGAAAATGGTCTTAATTTCCTGTTTTGAGTCGGGGATCAGCAAGTTCGGGTATTCCCAGAACCTGCTCAAGCCCAGATCCAATAACCATTTACGAATGTGGATCAGCCACGGGAAGGTAACATGTGTGTCAAGGGCCAAAAGTTCACTCAATGCTTGTCTATAGGTATAAAGTTCCTCTGTGGTCCATATTCTTATCCAATATGACAAGGTCATCCAAACAGCCCTTTGACCAATTTGTTTTATGCCCATATCAAGCATTAGGGGGATCACAGGTGTATTTTGGGGGAGAGCAACTAGTTTTCTCAATATCTTGTTTTCCCCCGCGATTAAATTCTAAAGGGAACCCCCCCCACAGCTCTGAGCCGTATAGGGCAGCGGATTGGGCCCTAGACTTGTAAACTTCTAGGGCTGGAGTGATGGCATTTGTCGTGGTTGCAAAGAGTTTCTTTAAAACTGGTGCAGAATTTGTATTAAAACTGATCTCGATTTCATTATCTGTTGCTTCCAAGAAAGTTTGGAGTCAATATTCACTCCAAGATAGGTAAAATTAGAGACACGCTCTATACTCGCTCCATTCAACTTTATGTTGTTCTTGAAACACTTATGGGGCCTTATCGGCATATATTTAGTTTTTACAGGATTAATTTCCAATCCTTTTAGTTATATTTGTGGAGTGAGTTTAGGAGACATTGCAAACCCTTTGGTGTTTGTGACAGCAATATTGTATAGTCGGCAAAAGTTAATGCACAGACATGATTTCCACCCAATTTTGGGGAATCGTGATTAGATTTTTGCAAGAACTCAACCATGTCGTTGACATATAAAAGGAAAAGGGTTGGCGCCAGGACACAGCCCTGGCGCACACCTCTATTGACTGGTATCTCTTCGGTGAGTTCTCCCCCTTGGCCCCAACGCACTCTTGCAAAATTGTTCTCGTGGAGCCTGACCAGCTGCACTAGAATGTTTTTAGGTACCCCCTGTTGTAGTAGATTTAGCCATAAAAGGTCTCTGGGAATTGAATCGAATGCAGCCTTTAAATCAATGAAGGCCCCATATAAATGGCCAGATCTTAGCCTTGTGTATTTCCAGGCTATAGTTACCAATCTAAACACCTGGTCTATAGTGCTTGTCCGTCTTCTAAAACCTGCTTGGCATGGAGAGAGTATATCATTTGTAGTCATCCAATCATTCAGCCTATCCAGAATCTGTTTAGCATAGACCTTTTGCAATATATCTAATAAACTGATGGGTCTATAGTTAGCGGGATCGTCCCTACTACCCTTTTTATATATAGGGACAATCTCCGCTCCCTTCCAAGATTCAGGTATGGGCTGCCCTCTTGCAATTGCATTACATAGCAAATTGATATATGGTGCGCACACCTCCGGTGCATGTTTAAAGAGATTGCCCGGAATCTTGTCAGGACCAGGTGCTTTTGATGGCTTAATAGCAGCCAAGGCCAATCTGGTATCTTCTATGCTAAAGAATAGCGGAACAATCTCATCTGATGACATGAGATTTTCAATACTGCAATGGTGATCTCTCATCATAGAAGCCAGAGGAGCATATAGATTAGCAAAGTGCCTATGCCATGTACCAGGGTCCAAGTTGTAATCTTGGGCTAGATTTCTTGATTTACTGCCATTTGCAATAATCCACCACAATAAAAATTGATCGCCCGATTTTGATGCTAATATCAATTCTTCCCAGCTTGCATCTTCCCAATTTCTACGAGCTGCATTCAAAACTTTATTGTATGTTTTCCTTGCTTCCCTGATAGCGATTAGGTCCTTAGCATGCAAAGCCTTCATTAGGCATTGTTTCATTGCAGCACATTCTTTGTTAAACCAGGGGTTGGTTGACCTTTTCTTATTAATATGTTTAGGCTTTGCAGTCCTTGATTTAGTTAAATGTGGTTTTATTTTATCTACCAGCATTAGGTGGGTCTGTGTTATGGATATAATCCCAGGTCGTGCATTTAAATAGGACGATACCAGGTCACTAAAAATATTGTAGATGCAAGTTAGTGGTTCTATCTTCCCCAATATGGATGGCCATTTTACTGCCCTCCTATTATTGCTCACTGAAGGTTGTATAACTTCCATCCCTGATCCAGAGTGAATCAATGGATGTATTTGGAAATATTCCTCTGTGAGATCTAAACATAAGGGGAAGTGGTCACTTTCTCTTCTGTCATCAACTTTAAAATCTTCCACATAGGCCCAATAGGTAGCACTTATCATAATATAGTCGATCCGGGATGAGGAAAGGCCTCTCGAAAAGGTGTTAGAACAACCGAGGTCAGACGGGGTTCCACCATTGCATGACTTTAAACCTTTCGCTACAGTAAAATTGATCAGTAGTAGTGCAAAGACAGAGCATCTGGGAGCTTTTTCCGTCCTTAAGGATGGGATACCCAAGGCTATGTCTTCTTCCTCAAAAATTTCATACAAACCTGTCAACGGTTCGTAACAACAATTAAAATCACCACCAATTATAGTAGGCTCATTGGGCGATATAGAATCTAGGGCTTCTTCCAAATACTGTAGTGTTATTGATTCTTTTGAGCTTACTCTTGGCCTTATGTATACATTAAATAGATATAACCATGATTTGTTTGTGAATTTAAAATTTAAGCCCAGGATATCCTCTGTATCAATAGGTATAATTCCTATGGAGGCATTTATGTTGTTCCTGACCCAGATTAGGAGTCCTCCTGATGGTCTACCTCTAGTTGGTTGTTGGGCCTCTACACTAAATGTTCTATAACCCATTTTGTGTAGAGGCTCCCTAGCCCATGTTTCTTGAAAGAGGCAAATGTCAAATATGTCAATATACTCCTGCCAATCTGGTTCCTGGAATTCTTTTGTAAGACCAGCTATGTTCCAGGACACCATCTTCACATGATTTGGGGTTGAACAAATGGGTTTGATAGTGGGACCATTGCAGCCCACTATTATATGTGTTAATTGATTAGTATGATGACTGTCACCATTAGTGCATTCAGAACCTCCATGCTCCACAGTATTAGTACTTTGTCTTCCCTCAGGGCACAATATCTCGTGAGGTATATCCACATTGAATTGGGCAACAGTTACACTTTGGGCCTCAGATGCTGCAAAAGATGTCCCTCCCCCAGGGGGATGCTGGTTCCACACTTGACCCAGTCAATCTATGGCTTCGAGATTCCTTTTCCCCCAGAAATGTATGGCTCAGTATCCTTGCTATGTATATAAGTTCTTTTTTGCCTAATGCCGATTCTAGAATTGAAAAGAGAATGAGATCTTAAGTTCATAGTTATTAAATTATCAGCAATAATTTTGGAATAAATGTTAACCTTATGTCATCTAGATCTCCCTCATTTTGCTGAATCCGTTCCACATTTTTTATATCTGATCTTATTAGGGAAAGGCACTGTCGTTCCTTTCTAATCCAATGTATAACTTTGTTTGCAAGGGAGTCCTTATCCTCCATGCTACCCAACTTTAATCTGGGGACATTTGTGAGGAAAACGCCACAAGAGTCCGAATCCTCCCTAGTTAAGGGATGAGGAGCCCGATCTAGACTATATTTCCGCTCTAGTCCCCCGGACCCCCTCCAGGAGTCCTGGGCAATTTGTGGTAATCCATTTGTGCGTGGGGTTCCTGAGCTTGCATAGGTGCGTTATACCTGATGTTGTAAAATAGGCTTATTAAGATGGTCATATCTATTAGACAAGTTTCTTCCAGGAATAGATGGAGAGTGTAACTTTGAAGCTGTATTTCTACTCAAGATTGGGTTCTGATTCGTGGGAGCATTTGGGGTTACTCCAGGTAATGGTTTGGTCAAGTGACTCTCGATATTGCTACAATGAGGTTTCTTCTCTATTTGAATATTCTCCTCCAATGCAGAAGTTAGGCCTCCCGAGTATCTTGGCAAATGGGAAGTTAAAACCTCTAGCATTCTACTAATTTTCCTAACCTCTTCTTGAACTGCTTGAGTTGCCTGGATGTAATCCCCAGTCATGGCGGAATTTGTTGGACCAATTTCATCTTTCCTGCTCGTATTGTCCATATGAACAGGCCCTGGGTTATCATCTAAAAGTGAATATCTATTCGAGCACTCTACATTAATCACCTCTCTATGGGGGGATGTTGCCTGGGTTCCTATCTAGCTTATCAGTGTTGTCTGGCCTAGGGGGACATGTCGTATCAGTACCCAGACTTAGCTTCGAGGGTGATGTAATTAACAATTGTGACTGAGCTTTAGTGTGGGTTTGATGGACTACGACAGTTGGACTAGTAAGCTTTGCTGGTACCACCTTTTCTCTTCTATCATAATAAAATGAAATTTTATTTTTTCCCTTAGTACTGGTTTCTTTGCCACATGTCAGCATATTTTCAACTTCTTCTATCAGATCATCAATGGCAGCCAAAGTACAGTTATTTGCAGCAGATTTAACCAGTTTTTGCGTCTTTGCTATCTTTTTTTCCCTACCATTAGTTCTGCTGCTTTCCTCTTCCCCATTATTGCCCTAAAGGTACTATACGCAATTTACAAATGTAGCTATTATAGCTCCTTGGCTATGGCCAAATGCCAAAAGCCAGAGGGGTGCCTTTCCTATTAATATGATCACAATGGTACCCACGGTTAACACAACGATCAATCTAGTTTTTAGTGGCCTGAGTTCAAATGTTTGCGCCTAGATACAGCGAGTACACCCCAATGATAAAACAATATATAACTTTCTTAAAAAGATGCTCAAATAAAACAGCAACAATCACTCAATCAATTATTGAGCAACATTAATAAAATGCAAGGTAAATCATGTCCCGCATAGATATGTAGGTAATCTTACCACTAAATTACCAATCAATCTTACTTAGATGTCAAGGGGTATGGCCCAGCCCAGTCTTATCCGGTCTTTGACGGGCTCTGATGGGCCCGCCCTTGGCCCGGGCTTTGCCCGCGCACGCCCCGCGCTGCGGTGTACGTGCACGGTTTAAGTTGCGCTGTAGTGCCGCGTTACTGCTGCGGGGCTGCTGGGAACTGTAGTGCAATGGAAAGCGATGGCCGTTCCCCTCACGGTGAGAAGCAACAGTCTGGCCGTTCCCCTCACGGCGTCTGGCAGCAGCAATTAGACACAGGTAAACCGTTCCCCTCACGGCGCTATCGGGACCCACGCTGCGGTATACGTGCGCGGTTTAAGTTGCGCTGTAGTGCCGCGTCACATCTGCGGGGCTACTGGGAACTGTAGTGCAATGGAAAGCGATGGCCGTTCCTCTCACAGCGTGGAGCAACAGTCTGGCCGTTCCCCTCACGGCGTCTGGCGGCAGCAATTAGACACAGGTAAACCGTTCCCCTCACGGCGCTCTCGGGACCCCATGGTAGGTATTTGTAAAAGCCATTTAACGACCAATATCCCCAATGCAGAAAATCCCTATCCCCATTTCCTACCTGGACCAACCCCAATACATTCACAAATATAGTCAATGACCATATAACACCAATACTCCCCCATGCTGACCACAGCTATATCCACTTTCCTTCAACATTTTCTAAATACCAGTAACAAGTACGTGTAATGGCCATTTCACCCCCAAGTAAAAACTACATATGGCCCTTTTAACAGCAATCACTACACTACAGTGGCAGGTATATGTAACAGCCATTAACACCCATCATCATTATGACATTTGGTGTGCCCGTCCAATACAGTTGTAAATGCATAGTGTTGTGAGAGGCTGATCCTGATACTGCTTCCTGCTGGCACTGAAAGTGGGCGTGACCGAGAAGTTGCGAGGGAGCGCTGAGGCACTGAGCATCTAGCTGCTGGGGAGAGGAGAGGGCAAGCATCCTAAATCGGCTAAAACCGCCAACTCGGCCTGAAGCGGAGACCAGCTCGAGCAAGGGGGCTAAACGAGGAGGCTTCTCCGGGGGATCGCCTGGACCATCGAGAGCGCCAGGAGAAATGCAGTGAGCTGTGAGGAGACGTTGAGGTATTGAGTGACCCGCCAATCCATCGTGCAGCCGCAAATACCTGGCCATTACAGGGCGTGCCAGAGCACCACTCCTTTGCACTACGTCCTCATCCCGCTGAAACTTCACCCCCTCACTCATCATGCAACTGTGTGGTGTGCTGCTGTTTCGCGTAGCAGCTTTCCCACCGTGGCCCACCTGTACAGCCGCAGTTAACTGTCACCAGAAACCTAGTAGCAAGGGGGGCCCTTTATTAGCTTCCATCCTAATCAGCCCCCATCAGCGTAAAATTCTACCAGCAGTGCCAGCGGTATAAACTACCATATAACCCCCGCTTCAGCTCCCTCACAGCTGCATGACCAACCCCTCTCAGCGCCCTAAATATCCCCCTATAGTCGCCTCCTTAGACTTCAACCTTTTGGCAACCAGTAGGGGCAAACTAGGGCTAAACAAGCACACTGAGACCACAAGGCTTTAGAAAAAACACTGATGCAGTGCATCAGAGGGCATATATCCATCGGACTAGTGGCCAGCGGTCAGCACCAGCCAGCGCACCCAACACCATTGCTGCTACACACTAGCAGTACACTAGTAGAAAAAGGATAACAGTTGGAGCAGGGAGGATGCCGGAAAGCCAAGGCCAGGGCAAGACCAAGTACGCACCACGTAAAGAGCAGGTAGCGAGGGCAACCAGCCCAGGCTCCATCCATTTGCAGGTCAGAGCTAAGGGCGTGGTGCAGCATTAGGGGTGCTGTCAAGGGCTGACAGGATAGGCGCAGAAGCGGCCCGGCTAGCTCCAGGTGCGGCTTGCACCTCCTGAGACGCTCCCCTGCCCCTAGCCTTCCTGTCGTCCTGCCAGTGTGCCAAGCAGGACATCATGAGATCAGGAAAGGTTTGTGGGGACACGAAGACAGCAAAAAGACACAGGGGCATTGGGAAGGAGAAGCCCACGCCCATCACTGAAATCCCGGCCCCGGTTTTTAAAGTAGAGCCAGCAGAGGAGACAAGCAGGGAAGACAACAATTTGACAGCAGCAGCAGCAACCTCCTGCAACAAGCCTTTGGGCCCTAGAAAGGTCAAAACAACTGATTACTTAAAGGCTGCCTTAGAAGCGCATAGCCCCACCCGCCCAGGTAAGCCATAGGCCACACCAAAAACACAAACCGCCTTCATCAAAAGACTCGCACACCTTCATAATCAAGACAATTTGCCAGCCATCATTGCAGGCTTCGCCAAATGAGACAGGGAGTGAGAAGAAGCCAGAACATGATTTGAAGTTACAATCTCAGCTCTCCCCTAATTCCCTAAAGAAGCCAAACTAGGATATTCATTCCAAGGCCCAGCACATGGTAGAGGTCCAAGTGAATGACACGAGGCAGCAGCAGAGCAATCAAGGCACCTCAATGGACTTCTCAGAAACCCCGCACTCAGAGACGCATGGAAAAGAACCAGATGAGGCTCCTCTGAAGAACAGATCTGAGTCACACCCGTAGTCGTGCCACATACGACAGCCCCAAAATGACCTAAGTTACGAAGAACTGAAGGAGGCCCTTGATGACAGAGCAGCATGGCGGGAGATTCTCCTAAGTCCACGTGATCAGCTGCAGGACCCGCCTACCATCCAGCTTAGTCCACCTCTTTCTTCAGTCTTAAAACATGACTATAATACACTGCTGTCACCCATCAAATTTCCACTGGTGTGTCAAATCCCCTTTGCGGAATGTCCCTGCTCGAGGAGAAATAAAAAGGAGCAAACAATAGGAAATCTTGCCTCACCTGAATACCCTTAACGTTCAAAAGGGGGCCAAGTCAATATAGCAAACAACCTACCTGACCAGACGGCAAGGTTAAAGGCAGACTCGTCAAACCACCCATCAAGTTCGTCTATCTGGAACCATCTGCTGAGCACCATGGAGGTGATCCCATCGGCATTAATATACTACCAATAAGTTGGATATACAAATCGATCCTAAAGCTCTTGCAGTCCACTTGCAGGGAACTGACCACAAACTACAGGTGTTGAATGACACGATAACAAGAGTACAGCAAGATCCAGCCATAACCTATCACACAGGTCGATGTGATTCAACCGTGGATCTCCTCGCCACAGTCCCCACAATTCTATCAGGATTTATGGATGAAATCAAAGTCTCCCAAACTTGCTTACTCTCCACAAGTTGCAGACCCTCTGCGAGCACTACCAGCTCAAGAGTCCAACAGCAGGAGGGCTGCACCCACCTTCTACACAACAGGAGCACATTGAATCCAACAAGCCAGAAAATAATTTAACATCGCTAATGGGGATGCCAAAATCTTACAGATCATATACTTCCCCGCCAAATTGGCCATGCTCCCCAAAATGATCCAGCTCTGGGGTTTGCTGTACATAAACCCTCGAACCTTCCTCTCAAAGAGGGAAAGCCAGGAGAAATAGAGGTGAAATAACAGCCAAACAAATCAACTTTTCATAAAACGTAGCCCATTGTGACTCCCCCAAATAGAGGAAGGTCAAAGATAAGGACCAAGACACTGTAATTACCATTGCATCTTACCTGATATTTTGCTGGCAAGAAGAACACACGAAAGTCACTGAGCCAGACATAGCCACCCTGTTAAGTGAACATCTCGACCAACAAGTGACGACAGCGTCTGAGCCTCAAGAACATATACAGGTGACTTTTGCTGATATAGCATGTTGACCAATATCTTTTTGCGGCAGAGATGTCACAACAGAAATATCAGATCCAATCAGCACCCTAAGCACCGGTGTTATCACTAATTACACAATGCCGCACTCCACTGGCTGGACCAAGCCTAAACACAGCAACTTATTTATCTCATGGGGAAACAATGCTCAAAGATTGGTCACCTTGGTGACTCCCCACCCCAAAAATCAAAGAGTGTCTCAGATCCACTTTCCTGTCATTCAAGTTCCACCAATTTGGGCACAGCCATTTATTTGCCAGTGACAACAACCACAACGAGGGAACAGACACAAGGGGCTAGTGGCGCAAATCAGGAGAACGTCAGGCTCGAGTTGATTCCCTGCTAGAAATCCAGGAGGTATCACAACATTTTTAATTGGGGTGCTGTTCTAAGACTGCTTGAAGCATCACAAAGCCTGCATCGTAATAGGTCTAACAATATAGAAGCGGTACAATTCAGACCTAACTCAGAACAAACAGGGAACAAAATCACTACCATTGTTTGGTCGGATGAAAGCATTGCATCACAAGTCTGTCAGCACAGCGATAAATTTGCAGCATGGGGAATCGACATGAGGAAAGAGGAACCAGCCTACTACTCAAGCCCCCCGCTCCTGCCACCGTCAATCAAGCCGGAACCAAGTCTGCTGAAGGGGGCGATCGATCCCAAGCATCCAACAGCAGTTAGGGAAGACTTTCAAATAATGAGCCCACTACTGCCATTTAGAGCAGCACAACAGACAGTAAATTCTGGCATACTTAGAGCAAATATGGAATTTCAGCAGTAGATCCATTAGAGCTGCATAAGTGAGGCAGTCAATCACTCTCCTTCAGGATCTCCCCTGCCAAATTTGCTCCTGGAATGTGAATGGCCTAGGTGGCAAGGTGGGGGAGGACGACTTCCTAAGCATCTTATGTGAATTCGATATCCTTCTGCTCCAAGAAACCTGGCCGCAGGCTCAAACATCAATCGTGGGCTACAAAGAATACCACAATGCAGCTGTTAGAAATGGGATCTCTGGTTGGGTAAGGCTTGCGCCAAAGCCTGGCAGAGACCACCACTCTAGTCAGGGCGAGGGAGTTACACGCCAAAGATAACTCCTGCTCACTGCCTTGGTAGCTTGGCACGAGCAGTCAGGCTTATCCCGGAGGCCATGTGTAAAGCGTTTGCGCGCACACACAGCAACAACACCCCAGGCACACCACAAAAGGAAATCCACACAAGGTTATATATAAAATAGCCTTTGTAGTATCATAACACATTAGAATAGTAATCACATAATATACATGGTGCCACCTGGCACTAGATTATATTTACAAGGGATTATTTACACCTGACAGGGCCAACTGGACCACTGTCAGAACCATCACAAAGTGATGTAGAACTTATCATAAATATAGAATACAACCAGTAATTACTGGTAACCACTGTACTCAGCATCAGCCTGCAACATAAACCACATTATGCACAGTATCACATCAGGCGCAAATTACATTCTGCGCCAACCTCACCCCCATAAACACATTATGCAATCATCTCAGAAGTGTAAACGCATTAGACCCTAGCCTCCTAAGTATAACTACATTAGGGGCATAAATCACACAGTGGAACATAATCTCACTAGCATAAACCATAATATGCGCCACCCTGTAACAGGCTTCCCCCTATGCTCTTGAGGCACTCTCTGCTGGGATAGCTGGGAGGCGGATCCAACGAGTGGTAGGTGAGGCTTTGATGCACATGTAATTATGATAGATACTGGCGACATGCTTGGGTGGGTGGGTAGGGGGGGGTTACGTTGGGGGGGTTGCTGGGGGATGGGGCAGGGGGCATATTGGTTTTATCACACATTCATTGTGGATTACTCCTGTGGATGACCTACCTCGTAGCATAGACGCTGTTGGGGTGAATATTGTACAGTTGTGATCAGTTTGGTGGACTGGTCACTGCACCACGTTCTGATTTGGCTGGAGGCGGAGTACGGGGGAAGGGGATTGACTGCATTTTGTTTTGTGACCTAATAAAGTCTGTTTAACAATAAATAAATAAACCATAATATGCAAAACAACCTCATAATCATAGAAACCCATTTAGAGGTATAGAACAGGGGGCGTAAATCATATTACATGAATCACATTTCCTAGCACCACATAATCACATCAGGGCCTGGCGCCCTACAAACCTAGTAGTCCCCCTGGCCAACTGGCCATCTCAAAAGGGCTCAAATGCCCTATGTCCCAAAAGTCAGGGCGCGCTGCCAAAGCAGCGAAAGTCAAGGGAGCGCAATCTACGCAAGCCTAAACGTAGCAGCTGGCACTAAGTGCTGAGCAGCTGTGAAAGGGATGGGGGCGAAGGAGTGCGCCTCACTCCTAACTTCAACATGTCCCCTAAAGCAAAGAAAGACCTAAACGGTGCAGCTACCCACTACTTGCTGGGCAGCTGGGAATGTTAAAATGAGGCATGGGCTCTCAATGGCCCTTAACGCAAATGTGTCCCCTTTGTTGGAGCCACACAGGGCTCTGTAAATAATGGGGCCAAACGATGGAGCCACACAGGGCTCTGAAACATGATTAATGCCACCCAAGTGTTGGAGCCACTCAGGCTCTAAAAATAATTATGCCTGTGGGAGCCACGCAGGCTCGAGAAACAACTGTGCCCCGCGCTGGAGCCACGTAGGCTCTGAAACTCTCTATGGCCACGTTGGAGCGGTCCGCTGCAAGACGGGGCTGCTCAAAAATGTAGAACTGGCACTGTGCCTAGAAGGGCACCAAGAACATGGAGCCCCCACTTACCGGGCTCACTGGGACTCCTCTGCTTCCGGGTGCTCTGCTCCTTTTCACCCGGGTCCCCTCCTGGGACCCGGGATTCCAGAGTGGTTGGCGCAGGGCATCCGCGGGGCTCTCTCCCCACTAGGAGAGCCCCGCACACCGGCAGAATCCTTTGCGGCACGGGGCTTCCTTTCGCCTCAGCCGCCTTCACTCTTCACCCGAGCCCCCTCCTGGGACCCGGGACACTCTACACTCGGTCAAGTGCGGGGAGGGCACCCACTGAAGCTCCACAAGTATGCGGGTGAGCACCCGCTTTTTTTAAATAAACAATGCGGCCATGAGGGGTAGGCTCCCTCCATTTAAATGAACGTATGAGCGGGGTGAGCACCCGCAACTCCGGCACCACGGAGGATTCCTCAATGTGGGGGATCCCTCCCAAAGTGGCTGCAGCTCAGCGCTGCTCAGCCCCCAGGCTCTCCCTCTCCTGAGGTAAAGCAAATAAAAAGCGCGGCCAGTGCACAGAAAGGCTGCAGAATGTCTTGAAGATCCTGGGGGGACAATAAGGAAGCAAAAGGGCTCCAGGAAGTCCTTTAGGCATCAGGGGGCAATGCAGGGCCCAGGGGCCAGCACACAGGGCCCTCCAGCAGGGAGGCAGCCCCCATGGCGGTCCCTCCTGGGACCCACCAGCAGCAAGCCCCCCTCCATCAGGAACAGAACAGGAACTGAACATTTACATGGGGTCACAGCTCCTATATTTATACTACTAAATCCCTTTGTATAAGAGTGCAGGGCATGGGAGAACCAGATACAACTGGTTCAGGAGCACTTTGTGTACATGAATCCTTCCTTCTTTTCACAGGAAAGGCCAGGGATATCAGACGCACCAAAGGAGGTGGAGCCAGCATTGTGGTGGGGAGGCACAGCCCTATTCAGGTCCCAGGTGCAACTCCTCCCTCCCATCTACATGCAGATCTCTCTATTCACCACTGGGCACACTCATCCTGGCTCCTGGAATTCCCCAGCACTCTCAGCTCCTGTCAATCACAAGCCAGACATGCAATTCACATCATGTAGGCAGACACACAGCACACAGAAATGCCAACTTCTAAAAGTGGCATTTCTAAAATAACCACAATAAATCTGCGCACACTATTGCGCAGCATTTATTCTCACGAGTTTGCACATACTAAACTTGACTCTGCACTCCCCTCATACCAGGAATTACCATGGACACTCATATCCCCTATGCATTCCTATGGGAGGTCAGGCCAATCTCACCACACACACTCAGAGTGCGCACGCACTTTACACTGCACCACAGTGCAAAAGTGCGCAGAGGCCTAAAATCACTACCACCATGTCAGAGCTTAAGGCAAAAAGTTATGGGGTGGAGCTGCCAAAAAGGGCCAAGTCCAACAGCAGCAATAAAATAATTCAAGTCAGGCAGGGTGAAAGGAAGGCTCTCGCTCTATATCTCTACTGACATCCAATGGGCCTGTGAGGCGGAGAACCTGAGCTTACAATAGATACAATTCGTCAAAGTTACAGTGGCATCGCAATTAGAGAAGCACTCCACATTAATAATTCTGAATTTATACATCCATCCTGCTCAGAAGAATAAACCCACAAAGTTAAAGACCCTGATAGGCCTCCTTAAAACTCTATGATCTATGGGGCATATTTACAATATGTTGATGCAGGGCAGCTCTGCAAGCCTTCTAGCTGCGCTGCCCTACTTCAAAAGAAAAGGGCAGAAATGTGCCGCATCTATAAGATATGGCACATTCCTGTCCTTTCTGCCTGCGCACAAACTGCAATTAAGCACCAAAGCAGGCATCCTAGGACCATGTTGCAAGGGTGTCTGTGTTGTTGACATGATTGGTTTTGTGCAGGAAGGGACATCTTCCTGCACAAACACAATCAAAGGAGGCGTTTTCCTCGTTCTATGTGATCTGCAGAATGTAGCACACATGGACAAAGGAAAAACGTGAACATTTCTTCTCTTAACGCCTGCTTTGGGAAGGAGTTAGTTTTGGCGCTGCCCCAGATTTACAATATGTTGTACATTTAGGGCAGTGTCAAAAACCATGGGTGTTGCATGGGAACACCCACAGAAAAACACAGGGAATGCCCCTTCCACGCAGAGTAAGTACTGCCTTACTCCATATTTACAAGGCCAATGAAAAGCTATGCATGGTGGCTTTGCGTGGCCTTGTAAATATGGGCCGGCACACTGTGCATCCAGAGCGTCATCGGAGTAGATATGCCGTAGGGTCATTGTAAATATACCCCAAGTATGCACCAACTCAGACAATGTTGTTGGGTGACTTCAATCTGAACTTATGCAAGGCTCAGATGTCAAGCACCCAACTCAGATCCCGGAATAATTCACAACCAGGCCAACTAGGTAGGACGTGCACAATTGCACTAAAAGCCATGGGACTGTATTTGGTAAATGGGCGGTGCCCACCGGACCAACCAGCAGTATTCACCAGACAAATAAGGAAAATTCCACCTTAGATTACACTTTAGTAGTCACTCAATTATTCACAGGAATCACCGACTACGCAATAAATGCGAGAATAGAGAGTGATCACTCTGCCCAAACATTCATATTAGAGATTATTCCACCTTGAGCCCCAGAAGCAAATGGCCTGCCCTCATCCCCACCGCTGTTTAACATGAGGTGTCTCACATGGAAGACACGATACCAGAGCACATCATGGAGTTCATTACTCTCCACTTTAAATCGGAGCCGCCACGTGCAACCTCGATTATTTTGCCCATCCAGACTTGGGAAGCCTTTGTCAAGGCCCTTATAACAAAATGTCTAACTATACCTCCCAGCAAACACGGTGGCGGTCTGACTGTGACAGAAGGGTTCACTCCACAATTGCGGATCATTAAAAGGCAACTCAAACAGGAAGGAGATTAAATGCATTCTTCCGTCAGGAGGTCAAATCAGTAACGAACCCAAAAGCAAAATTGCTAAAATGAAACAAGTCTCCAAAAAGCTATTTGGTCAGCCAAACTCAATTTTTTGATGGCCTTCTAGATTAAATTGCTTCACGTAAGCAAACCTAAAAAATCAAAATCAATAAAGTGCAAACTGCTGTCATCCTCATCACAACGCCAGCATTACAGAATCGGCCAAATCAGAGTATTCAATCTACAGAGGCGCCCCATTTCATGATCTCCCACACGCAGGTTACACATACTTTGAAAAGATTTATTTCCGAGGGGCCCCTGGGCCCAATGGCTATCCAAACGTGCCATTCAAAAAGGACCCCCTTTTGGGCTAAGCATTTAATACCACTATTCAGCTATGCCTTGTCAACAAATACCATCCTGGACTCCTGGCGAGGCAGCATATTGCAACCAATATACACATCAGGTGAGCACTCAATCCTAATCAACTACAGATTATTCACTTTAATCGATGAGAAGCTAAGATCTATGCCTCCAATTTGCTTGTTGACCTGAGGACTGGGTTAACCAATCAAACATAATCCCGTAAACACAAACTGGATTCAGAGCAGGAATGAGAACATTAGCCAACTTGCTGTCAATCACATTACATTGATCAAGAAACTACAAAATACAGCAAGCTGTATGCCTACTTCATCAATTTAAAGGCAGTCTTCGATAAAGTCCAGAGGGGTCAGAAGTGGGAAAAATGTCACGCTGGGGGGTGCTGGCGAAATTGCTGGAGGTAATTATCGATCTTAATGCCAACACTTGGGTACAAATCAAGATTGGCAATAACCACAGAACCGCCCCAAAAATCTCCACCAACATAGGCCTAAAACAGGGGTGTCTGTCTACCCCTTGTTGATTTAATATCCACATGCCCGATCTTGATAGCCACCTGGCACAAGTGTCCCCCCCTCCCGAAGGCTGAACAACCAGGAAGCTTGCAATATGCAGACGATATCGTCCTGCTCAGAAAAACTCCTATCGGCCTGCAGCATCTGATAGATCAACTATCGGGATACACCACCAATCTGCGACTGGATCTTAACTTTAGCAAAACCAAGGTACTTTGCTTCCCGTGTCCACATAAAAAATCGAAGCCCACATTTACCTGGCACCTTCAATCAAGAAGAACTATAGCAAACAGTCTGTTAGCATTTCAAACCCCTCGACTCACCATCTCCTTCAGGTTGTGAGTGCTAAAGTCATACCTTCAATATCTTATGGCTCTGAACTCCTTAAATGGAAAGATGTAGCTACTTAAAACACTTTACATTTGAGCCTTTTTTTAAACTCTTTGCGATCCCACAATATGTTTCTCAAGCCCAAATCCAGATCGAATTCGGCCTGTACCATCAGGGCCCAGAAAGGAATGGAGCCTTAACCAAATTGTTTTGGAGGCTGGCGGCAGCCTAAGTGAATTCACTCTCGCATTAGTGCTGGCTCGAAATAGAAAAGCAGGCTCACGTAAAGAAGTCATTCTTCCCCGCAATACAGCAATCAATGAAAGCGCTGCAATTAGAGGAAGCTTGGCACACCCCAATGGAATATGCTGCCTTCAAACGTATCACCAACAGAGCAACCAAGCTCTTATCACTATTTTGTCCACATGTGAACTGATGCCTCAACCCCTAGAATGGTAAACACATCCGAAGTAATACTGGTGACTGGGAATATTTGTCCTGGTCTAGTTCCAGGATTCAAGGCCACTTTTTTATCCTCCTATTGATTGTTGACTATGCATATTGAAAAGATTGTAATTAATCTATCAATAAAGAATTACTTACTATGGTATCCATCATCCCTCATGTAGAACATTGCTATAACTATTATCACAAGAGGAACATATAAAATATCATGCCCAAGATAGGAAGGACCAATTTACCAGCTGTGATCCCTCACATAAACGTTATCTGTTCCCATTTTCCTAACAGGAACCTCTTTGAATACTGGGAAAAATGTATTCAACTACCCTTGAATCCTCATCATCCTCCACATACAGACCATTTCTATGTCCATTTCCTCAGCAGTCAGGTGCAGGATATCGTGACAGTGTGCTTTAGAAATGCACATATCATGACATGACAACACTAAAATACAGTGGTAGGTATATGCAACAGCCCTTCATCTCCCATGTGAAAAAATAGTATGCACATTTCCCTAACATGAATCACTAAAATACAGTGACAGGTGTAGGTAACAGCAGTTTAGCAGTCATCCCCCCACCCATGTAGAAAATTGCTATGTCCACTAACCCAAGAGGAATAACTAATAGTGTGTGCCCATGATACGTAGGAGTAAATTCCTCTCATATTCCCCCATGTAAACATCTATTGCCATTTTCCTAACAGGAATCATTAGAATATAGGGGAAAATGAATATAATAGCCCTTCAAAGCCCATAAGCCCTCGTGCGTAAATTAGCTATCACCATTTCCTTACAGGAATCACAAAAATACAGTGCCACGTATATGTAACAGCAATTTAATACCGATCATCCCCATGTAGGAAATCACTATCCCCATTTCCTGCCTCGAACAAGACTAAAACATTCCCAATTATATTCATTGGCTATTTATTGCAAATAGTTCCCCGCGTAGAACACAGATTTGCACATTATGTTCAGCAATTACTAAAATACAATGGTAGGCATATATAACAGCTATTTTAGACCCATGGAAAATCGCTCCACTCATCCCCAGAGGAATAAGTAAAATACAATGCCTGGGACATATAGCAGTCATTTACCACCCATAATCCCCAATGACAAATATGATATATTCCTATTTTCTCAAGAGAAGCCATTAGAACATAGGGGAAACCAACCAATAATTCCTTTTTCGTAATGTATATAGTGTGTCTGCTACCACTGAAAATAGGTGCATTGCAGATTTTTGTGACCCACCAATGCAACATTTAAATCAACATATAATCGCCAGAAATCTACATTGGTATAAAACATCATATCCTATAAGGTAAGGTAAAAAATCATGTTTCATATATAGATGAAAATATCTCCAAATACGTACTATGTGACTACCAACAAGGCAGTGGTGAACAAAAAGATTAAAACACATCCTGATAAGTAAACAATAGCAATTCCTGAAGAGAGTTAAAGTTCACTTTTCACATGTGACCGTTAAACTATGCTGCATCCGTTAAAGACTTAAGAGAATACAGCCCATCATCCACAATAATACTTTTAGAATGTCCCCTTTAAAACCCACAGATAAAATTATAGAAACAGCAAAATACATCAAATCCCAAAAAAGGGAAGCAGTTATTATATTACAGATGAAACACTTACAATAAAAAGAGCACCGCCAGTGGGAAAACACACTGGAAAAGCATCAAATATTATTCAAATGCCTGCAATGACAGGTCTATCACTAAAGGTGAAATAGAAGAAAATTTAAGAACAACATAATCTTCCCCCAAATATTACTGAAATAGAAGTCAGAAATATTCTAAGGAAGCCAGTTTGAGCTCACAAATCCAACAAGAACAATTGTAATTGTATTTACATAGCACTTACTACCCCTGATGAGCCACTGAAGCACTTTTCGGCAAGTAGCAAGCTACTGTGGAACCCAAAAATGATTAGTTGTCGTTTAGTGTACGGAAAAGTTATTAATTTGAGAGATGGACATGTGTCTGTTAGTTTGATTAAAAAGAGGGATGGTGGAGGGAAGAGTATAAGGAGATCATAGTTTAAGATGAGGTTTGGGATGAGTCAAAGGAAGGAAAGAGGAGGGACGAGTCTAGAAAGCGATTAGGGAGATCATAGTAGTAAAATAAGGTTTGGCATGAGTCAAACGAGGGATACATGAGGGAAGAAACTAGAAAGGGTTATTTGGGAGATCATAGCAGTAAAATGAAGTATGGGGTGAACCATGGAGACATATAGGAGGGACGAGTCTAGTAAGGGTCAATTGGGATTTCATAGTAGTAGAACGAAGTTTGGGATGAGTCAGAGAGTGGAGGTAGAGGATATATTGAGTGAGGTGTAGGATGAGACATGAAGTAGTGCATTTGAGAGAGTCAAAGGTTTTTTTTTCTTCTGCAGTAGGATAAAGTAATAAATATATAGATACATAACTACTTAGAAAGGGTATACATGTATAAGGAAGATCGAGAAATAAAGTTCTATTATATAAAGTCCCACAAGTGGATAGTTAGAAACTCAGACTTTCAAGTGTTACTGTACATGAAGCTATATTATTTGTGTATCTAAAAAATACATTTTTGTTCATTTTATTTTTATATTTTTCTCAATATTTCAAAAGTGAAGCACTTGCAGATACAATTATGATCATATTTACTTATTGTGATAGATACAATATGACAGAGACCCCCAAGCGTTTAATCAAATTCTGGGCAGCCACTACCCCTACATAAAAAAAAAACCAGCACAATCCCTGGCACCTAGTGGCCTCTCTGCCCCCCGGGCTACTGCCCCCATCTGCCGGGAGGCAGAAAGACTGTGGTTAATTTTTTTGGGCGGTGGGAGCATTGGCATGCCCATTCTGGGCAGCCCCCACCCCCTACGTTTAATAGTTAAAAAAATATCCGTGGTGCCTAGTGGGCTTTCTGCTGATCAGGGGCTATTGCCCCATCTGCCTCATGGGGGAGGGGCAGAAAGACTATGGCATTTGTTTGGGGGGTGGGAGCATTGGCATGCCCATTCTGGGCAGCCCCAAACCCTACATATAAAAAAATAATAATAATCCCTGAAGCCTAGTGGGCTTTCTCTCCTCCCGGGGGGGGGGCAGATAAGGGGCTATTGCCCCCATCTGCCTCCCGTGGGGGGAGGGGGCAGAAAAACTGTGGCAATCTTTTTTTTTGGGGCAGCCCCCACCCCTATGTATAGACAAACAATCTAATCCCTGGTGCCTAGTAGGCCTTCTGCCCCACTGGGGGGGGGAGATCAGGGGCTATTGCCCCCATCTGCCTCGTGTGGAGACAGAAAGACTTTGGAATTTTTGGGGGGGAAGTGTGGGGACACTGACATGCACATTCTGGGCAGCCCCCACCCCTGAACTATTAAAAAAAAGAATTCCTGGTGGCTAAGGTGTCTTCTGCTCCCCTGGGGGGCAGATTGTCAGCTACTGTCCACATCTGCCTTCCGGGGTGTGGGGGGCAGAAAGACTGTAGCAATTATTTTTTGGATTGGGGGTATTGGCAAGCTTATTTGGGGCAGCCCCCACCCCTATGTATAAAAAAGCAACTGATCCCTGGTGCCTATTGGGCTTGCTGCACCCCAGGGGGCAGATCAGGGGCTATTGACCCCAACTGCCTCCTGCGAGGGCTAGAAAGACTTTGGCATTTTCTTTGGGGTGGGGGGGTGGGGGCATTCGCATGCCCATTCTGGGCAGCCCCCACCCCTAACTATATATAAAAAAAAGAATCACTAGTGTCTAGGGTGTTTTCTGCCCCCCCCCCCCCCCCCCGGGCAGAAAGACTGAATACGCCCAATCTGAAAAGGGGGAGCAAAGGTCCTTGTCAAGGGGCTATTCCCCCCTCTCTGGTGTCTAGTGGGTGGATTGCTGCTTGTGGATCGCCTCCTGTGGCGATCCCCAAGCTTGGATCCACTAGGGAGGGGTACAAATGAAATTGGAGATTCTCCCCTTTCCAGTACTACCTCTCCTGTGTGTTTCGGTGCTAAGGAGGCTGAGATAGCCCCATGAGCACCAAAACAGTACAATTGAAACTCATTTTCAGTTTCATTTTCAATGTAATGCCATGCGCGTGATCGTCATTACACTGAAAACAAAACAAATGTCTCGGGAGGTTGGGGAAGCTCTTCCCCACCTCCCAAGGCAAAATAAAGGAAATCCCTCTGCTGTTTACAGCAGAGGGATTTCGTGCTAGTGTGCACATGACGGAACGGTTCCGTCATGAGTCATGACAGAACCATTCAGTCATGAGCACCGAACAGGTTAATGAAAATGATCCATGGTAGAGGCTATTGGCGTAATCAAGTTTAGACAGTACAAGAGAGATAGTCACCTGGACAGTGTGTGGAAATTCTAGGTGGAGGAGGATGAGTTGCAAAGTTTCCCTAGTAATTAAGCTTGATCTTGCTAATTTGTCCACTGGCCATTCATTGATAACTTGTAGGCCATGGTAATTCCAAAGTTTCTTACTCCCTTACTTTAGGAGGTGGTTCCAGATCGTCAGGCCAGGTGCAGAGTGGGTCATAATTTTTCCAATTGCCACATGTGAGTATTTCAGTTTTGGAAGCATTCAATTTGAGAAAGCTACATCCATTGATCAATCGCTCTGAGGCAATGAAAGATTTTTTGAATTTCCAATATCTTTGAGGCTTTCCTGTTTAAGAAGTGTTTGCATGTTATCTGCATAGTTATAGTATGTGAGCTGAAATTCATTGATCATTGTCGGTAGTGAATTCATGTAGCTGTGGAAAAGCATAGGTGGAATAATAGAGCCTTGATGGACCCCTGCTTTTGTGAAGTACGGTTAGAATCACAAAGGGGAAGTATGGATGACATTTGTTCTGTTTTAAAAGTAGGATGTGATCCAGTCAAGAGCAGACCCCTGTATGCTGGCTTTGTAGAGTCTTTGGATCAGGGTGTCCTGGTCAACTGTGTTGAAGGTAGTTGAGAGGTCAAAGAAAAGCAGTGCAGCAAGCCAGTTCCAGTCTACTGTGTTTTTAAGGTCTTTTCAGATGGCAATGAGGGCACATTCCGTGCTTCTTTCTGCATGGAATCCTGTTTGGAAGTCAGAAAGTATGGAGTTAACCTCAATGGGTTGTGACATCTGGGCAAATGCTATTCTTTCTATCAGTTTGCCCAGGAAAGGCCCATTTCTAATCGGTCTGTAGTTGTTGGGGTCATGCGGCTCCAGGTTTGTTTTCTTTAATAATGGGCGTATCACTTTTTTAAATCCCTTGGAAAGATTACTGTAGTTAAAGAATATTTGATGATTCTTCTTACTAATGTGGCAGCAGAGGTATTTAAAAGGATGTTCTTGAAGATTTGTGGTGGACGAAGGTCAGAAGGAGGCCCGACTGGCCTGCTTGCTTTGACAAAATCCATAAATACACTTTGTGATAGTTGTTTGAAGGAATACAGGGACTGGGTCAGCCTACTCTTGGAGGGGATTGTTGAAAATGCGTTGGTGCTGGTGGTTTTCCTTTCTTCTAAACAGGAGTCCAACATGTCTGTTTGCGTTGTGTAACGATTTGCCACTTTCATTAAATTCTTGAGTAATAGGACGACTTCCTTCTGTGCATTTAGGTTTACGAAATTTTGTGAGAATCTTATACATTTCTTTATTTGCACATTTAGAATTTAGAATTCTGTATGCATAGTAACTATTTTTTTTACGTTTTTGATTATTGACTGTTTATTTTGTTAAGTTTATGTAAGTGACGTTTGTCTTGATTGGCATTTTTTTGAGCCAGGTGCGTTGCAGCTTTGCAATTTGTTGTTTTGTCTTTTTTAGTTCTGCATTCCTCCAAGGTGCTTGTTTTCTTTTGTCTTGTTTTCTTGTTCTTTGTGTTATTAGAATATCAAAAGCTTCCTGGAACCACTCAGTTTTTGGACAGAATTTATTGTGTTTAGATCTGTGCTGGATGTTAGTTATGTTTCTTCTAAGTATTCAAAATTGAGTTTGTTCCATGGTCGATAGGTGCATGCACCGATGTGGCCTTAGATGTGTTTATTTGTGGTGTTTTGAGTTGAAAAGCTACCAAATGGTGGTCTGATCATGTGACTGGAGTAATCCTTTGAACAGTAACTAGTTCTGGATTTACAAAAATGCCATCCAGGATGTGTCCAGCGATGTGTGTGGGTTTGTAGACGATCTGATGTAAGTTCAGTTTGTCTAGGCCAGTGATAGTTTTTAGTTGGGGTATATTGGGTTCATCAAACCATTTGTGATGGTCACCAACTATGCATATGTTGGAGCATAGTGTGATAAGCTTTGTGTCTAGAAACATGTCTGGGAATGTTGCATTGCTAGTTGGCGATCTGTAAAGAAGGAGAAGTTACAGGAGGAAGATGGTGTAGGGTTGTTTCTGGTGATGAAGGCCTAACAACCTTGTATGGAAATGTTGCCAGCTTTGGTGAGATTTATTGTTTACGTAAATATAACAGGTAATCCACCTCCTCTTTTGCCTATATGATTTTGTGTGACACTTTGATAGCCTGGAGGAACAGCTTCAAGCAACATTGCAGCCATGTCATCTCCTAACCATGATTTAGTTACGAAGAGTAAGTCAGGTTGTGTGTCAGTGAGTAGATTGTAGATGTGGTGCTTGTTTTTAGAGAGTGATTGAGCATTTATTAGTATTCAGGCAACAGATTGTGTTTTGGTGGTAGTGTGACTGTTTTCTAGAAGAGTGAGCAGTATTCTTTGAACCTGGAACAGGTGTGTTATTAGTGGTAGTATTAACTGTACGAGGGTGGCAATAGTGTTGTTTGTCTATATCACAATACTCGTCCAGCAGGCTTAGAAGGCATTTTGTTGTGTCTGCGTGTGTAGATGATGGTTGAGAGTGAGTTGGTGATCTATTTTGCTTTTGTAGAGTAGTGCTGTTATCCAATAAACAAGGAGATGCAAAGTTGTGAAGAGTGGCATGTTGTTTATTTTGTTTGCGTCTGTTTAGGGTGGAAGGTGTATGGGTTAGGGTAGTGGTGAAGCATGTGGGTCATGTGTTAAGGCTTTAAATTGTGCAATGGATGAGAGGCAGGTGAATGAGAGTTGTTGTTTTAGGGTATTTGTGGTAGGTGTTGGTGAAGATAAAAAATTTGGGATTAAAGATGGTTTAGGATCTCTATTATTTGTGAAGTCATGAGGGTGGGAGTCGGTGTCTGTTTCTATTTTGTGACAGAATGTAGTATGAAATTGTGTGTATGTGTGTGAGATTTTGATGTGCAGGTGTATGTGTTTTGTTTTTGTGGAGTATCAAGATGAGATATTGATGTAGTGGATTTCTGTGAAAGACTTGAATGTAAAGTACTGTGGTGAATGGAAGTTGAATGGTAAAGGGGTGGTGTTGTGCACTGTGGAGAAGAATGTATGTGGTGTATGAGAGGAGATAAACAAGAGTTATGAGTGTTTGTGTTAGATTTGATAGCTGGATGAGGTAATATGTGAGGTGGAGTGGAGCATAAGGATTGTTTGGTAGTGTGTTTTTGGTAAAAAGAAGAGGAAGGTGTTGGTGGATGATATGAGGGAGGGTTGAGCATAGGTTTGGTGGTGATGGAAAGGGGTCTGTTAGGAGCAAGTAGAGGGTAGAGCTCGTGTTTTGCATGAACATGGAGTGTGTGTTTGAAGGCATTAAGATTATATATTATGTGGGTTTGCATTGTGTTGGTGATGTGTAGATTTGATAGTGGCATAGGAAAGAGTGGTGTTTGTGTGAAGGTGCCATTGTGTGGCAGCTGGGGTAAACGGGTGTATAGCTGTAGGGTTTTGTAGTGGTTGTTGGGACACTGAAATGTGGCTAGGGTTTGATTGCAGGGAATTAGTAGTGTGCAGTGGCTGAGAGTGTGTTATTATGTTTGAGGATGTTGATAGGTTAAGGTGGTGGCTGGTAAATGGTAAAAATAGCAACATTTCTGGCCCTAGGCCCAGCCTGGCCCAAAAAGGCAACTGCCGTTGCCCTTTCCACCTGTATCCTGAGATGCCCTGAGCAACTAGAGTTCAAGAACCCTAGGTAATGTGACCTTTGGTGAATGGGAACCCTAGTTCTAACCCTAAAGAATCAGAACACTAACCCTAAACCCTAGGATGAATTGGAGGCTTGGCCCTATCAACCAATCACAGCCATAGCCCTATCAGACAATCAAAACCCAACCATAAACCCAAGGTCCAATAGAAACCCTATCCCTATGAACCACTCAGAACCCTAGCTCTGTCAGCCAATCAGTTCTCAAACCCTAATCCCTAAGTCCAATAGAAACCCTAGCTCTAGGAACCAATCAGAACCCTAGCCCTATCAGATCTCAAACCCTAAGCCCAATAGAAACCCTAGCACTAGGAGCCACTCAGAGCACAGACCCAGCAACCAGTGAGAACCTTATATAAGTGGCATGTGACCTTAAAAACAAACTGGTGTGCAGGGGGGCAAGGAGGTGCTCCTGAAGTCAGAATCTCCTTGGATACAGACAGGCGCAATACACACTTTCTAGTTCCTGTTCAACCATGCAGGTAAGGCCCAAATCTAAAGCCACTAACAAAGTGCTTTTCACGCATTTAAACAAATCACCTTTTCTAGCCTAAAACAAGTGCTACATTCGCTTTCCAAACACAATTCATTTAAACCTCAAAGTAGATTAGGCAGTCTCTTAAACACACTCTGGTTAGACTAAGAGGTGCACTTTGCCTTCTTAGCTAGTAAAGAAAGGGGGGGCGGGGGGGGGGGGGGGGGGGTTGCATTTTAAAGGCCTTAGCACAGTTTAGAGGAAACCCAGGAGAGAAATGTTAAAAGTACAAAGTGCACTGAAACCAAGAGATACATTTAAACAGTCACTGGTAGAAGAAAACAGCAGTTTTAAAGTTTCAAACAACACAGCACAAAGGCTGTGTTATTACCACGCCCCTTTGTTCTCACTCACTGTGCTGTTTGAGGCTCAGTGAAGCTGGGGCTACAAAATGGAGGGGCCTGTCTTTGGGTTCCCGTCACGGACTTAAGGGCCTGTGCAGGTGTGAGGGGAGGGACCAGGGTTATTTACAAGCTTGAGGGCCAATCACTAGAGCACAAACTGGTGTGCAGGGGGGCAAGGAGGCGCTCCAGAAGTCAGAATCATCTTGGAGACAAACTGGTTCAATCCAACCTTTCTAGTTCCTGTTCAACCCTGCAGGTAAGGCCCACATCTTATGTTAGTAAAATACTGCTTTTCACGCACTTAAACCAATCACTTTTTCTAGCCCAAAACGAGTACTATATACACCTTCCAAACACAGTTTAAACCTCAAAGCAAATTGATCAGTCTCTTAAAAATATGTAAAAATATAATTTGTAAAATTATAATTCCAAAAGTTCTTGAAAAAGCAATAGGCCAACTCTTAGCATACCAAACCTAAAAAAATATCATTTCACCTAAACAATATGAAGAAACAGACATACCTCAACACTTACCAATCACACATAAAAGGACACATTCTTGTTTAATTTCAAACAATATAATGAAACAAAATACCATTCATGCTACTAACAACAATTTACTAACATTAACACACTGTAACATATAGTCAGTGGCGGCTCTTCCGATAAGGTGACGAAGCGTCGCCCCACTGCTCAGCGAGCAGTGCAAAAACATACAAATAAAATTATAATAAAAAGAGTTATCATTTTATTTTTCGTTGCTGGACTCGCCACCGTCAGAGCAGAGTGAGGAGTGATTGCATGACAGTTTGGCAGGCCCTTATGGGCCGGCCAAACCGTCATGAGCACTTAGCAGGTTTTCCACTAGGCTGTGTTGCACAGCCTGGTGGAGAACATGCCTAGGCTCCCAGGCACTGCCTGAGCGGCCTGATGCAGCATCATGATTGACTGGGAGAGGCAGGGACAGCTAAGTTTATTTTTTCATCCCCCGACTCACCCCCTTGTTCCGAGGCAGCCGCCACTGCACATGGTTGATGGATAGCATGCTCAAGTCCATCCATCATTTAGTCAAATATACACAATACATGGTAAATATCAAAATACAAACATTCCATTTGTGTGTTCACTGTTACCTAAGAAAGAATGTATAATTACACTGAAATGCTAACACATATAAAAGAACAAATTAACAAGTATAACCTTCAAACGTCATCAGAAATTTTGAATGATTTCCACAATGCTGAAAACGTATTTACACACTGCAATTCAGGGGTGCTATTATAATTTAACCAGAGCATGTGGAGGCACCTCCAAAAATCAACCCTGATTTTAGACTATGCAACTAACCTAAATTTACACACGAGATAAAAAAACAATCAATAGTTCTAACATACGTCCCTGTAACAGAAGGCACTAAACATGATGACATGCTAATTGAATCCCCCATTACCAAAAAAGTGAAACTAAACTAACCTAGCCCCACTAATGGATTATGTTGAAGATACTTGGGTTGGTCTGCCCCGATCAGGATACAGACGCCAACCCAAGTAACAGCACCATGTTCCAAGAAGCAAAGGGAAGTAACACAGTGGAAGACACTTACTAACGTGACACAACCCTACTCCCTGGACTACCCCATTGCAAGGTGTTTTGATGAGGTTAAGTACCTGGGGATAACTGTCTCTAGAGATAGAACAGAACTGCTCGGGTCAACTATGGAAGAGCGATAGAAGGTCTAACACAATCATTTACTAGGTGGATTACCCTGCCACTCTCCATTGCAGGGAGAATATCCCTTGGGGAGGTAAGAATCCCCGCCTAAAATGGAAAACCCTGACTCTACCTATCACACAATGGGGGTTTGAGGCTCCCGACTTTGAACTATATTATCTTAGAGCGCAAGCGCATTATGCAACATATTGGTTCAACCCCCCCGTTTATGCCACACCTGGCAGTCGAACAAGGCTACATGCCACCAACGCCTTTGTAGGGGTTAATAGCTACACGCACCCAAGCAAGAGACACTAACCCCACCACGGTAGCATGCACTGTGACAGCATGGCAAACAATTGCGAAAAGACTGGGTATAGGGATGTTATACTCACCTCTGCTTCCAGTGGCCCACCACCCCGAACTGGAGGTGACCCAGGAAGTGCAATGCCACCACCTACTAGACAAAGTCCGAATTGCAACATGGGGAGACCTCTATATCAACAAAATTTTCCACACCAGAGAGCAGTTTTTCTCACATGTAGATCCCACACCAATGAACCTGTTTATGTACTTTTGGCTTAGACAAGAGTGTGAGGGCAGCCACCCCAGCGTTTCCTGATGAACCACCCACACTAGCTCCATTCCATCATTTACTACAGAGCACAAATCCTACACATGTAGTATCTCTCATATACCACAGCACGAAAATTGCTACACAGGGAAACGAGGTAACCTCCCGGGCACAATGGGGAGAAGAACTGGGTGCGCCCCTTAGTGACAAGTAGTGGAACTACTGCTGTCAACAAACTAGACAGGTATCTGCGAACAGCCGGCTACGCATTATCCACTTCAAATTCCATCACAGACTCTATCATACGCCTGTTAAAATGCTCAAATTCCAGCTGCGTGACAATGATGCCCGCGATAGATGTGGACAGCTACGGGCAGGTTTTTTGCATGTTGCATGGGAATGCGCGCCTATTCAACACTATTGCAATCAGGTATTTGAGGCCCTGGGACAAATTATACTAACCCCACTGAATTTGTCGCCCGTAACTGTGCTCCTAGGATACACGGAAGACATACCTGCAGCATATAAGCGGTATGTAGCTCTAGGATTACTACTCTCAAAGCGCGAGGTGGCATGCAGGTGGGGTAGAGGGTGGGCACCCATATATAAGGAATGGATACACGCATTACTCTTCTGGCAAGAACAAACATTAACCTACGCAGAGCTACTCCCCATATTCTCTAGGCCCGAGATGTCTGGGACCCTCTGCGCATTTACTTATTAACAAACCCAGATGCACTAGACAGATAACATACTACATCCGGAGGACTAAATGACAGAAGCCCCCACGATCACTGGGAAAACAGGTACACTGGGACACTGAGCCATCAACATATTACACCTCAGGTCATAGAGGATTGAAATCCAGATAACAGACACAAATCATGAACAAATTAGAAATGTGTAATTCAATATCTCCTTATCGAAGCCCAGGTACTGTGGTCCACAATTGTTTATGACAGACATGGTGATGGTATGCGACCCGATTTTTACATGTTGTAAGAATATTGATGTAAGGCACATGTTGTTGTGCCGGTGTATTGTTTTAAAAATGCTAATAAATAAATGAATTTTAAAAAAGTAACAGTGGAAGGGTGAATTTCAAGGAACACATGTAAGAAGCCATCCTACACTCTACCAATTCCTAGAGATACATAAGACAAAACTACCAGGAACTAAGAATAGAACAATCCTTCAAACAAATCAAACCAAAAATATCTAAGCAAACTAAAGAAATGCATGAACTCCTAGCATGTAAAGTAAAACTCTTTGCTAACCAAGGCCTACCATATCTGTAATGAACAAGAAGAACCTCACTTTAGAAACACCACACAAAAAACACAATTTAACATTTCTATAAAAACAAAACACATACTTAAAATCTATTTCTAAATAATAATAAAAGAACTTCTAAATATTAACATTAAGGGGCCGATTCCGATCTGGGTCGGAAGGGCACCGAACGCGATCCGGCCGGAAAAACTACGAGCCGTACGCGTGTTTTCCGCCCGACGCGTACAGCTGTACAAGCGAGCAAGTACGATGCGAGCTACGTGAAATTCACCGACCGAGTCGTTCCCGGGTCCGAACCGCTCCGTACGTCTCGGTAGGAAGCTAACCGTGGCGTGCAATGGATGCGATTTACGACCGAGCTAGTACAATGCACGCGTCGGACAGCCTGTGCGAGCCGGAGTGTCCGGCTCGCAAAAGCTCCCGGAGTCGGACTTCAGGGGTCCACGTCGGACCCCCCCCGACACCCACAGCCGTACGACTCGCACACAGGGGGAGACCCATGGGTCTCCCCCACACAGGCATGTACGGCGCGGATGGCACCGACACGTACCCACTGTAGGGGGCGCACTTGTTCGAGACGTACCCATTCGGTCAATGGGAACGCATGTACGCGTCGTACAACTGGCTCCTATTGAGTTCTATGGGAGTCCGACCGCATACGTGCGCATCGTACTCGCTCGGTCGGACTGTAGGGGGCCGGCTCGGCCGGAAAACACTCCGGATCTGACTCGGTCGGAAAACACTCCAGATCCGACTCGGTCGGAGTGCTTTCCGACCCGGATCGGAATCGGCCCCTAAGTAATAAATTACCCACCTAATAACATAAAAAATAAGATTAAATAAAACTTACAATTTCGAAGCTGAAGTCCTGGTAAGCGAAATGACAATAATAAAATTTTAAAAAGTAATAAACTAATTGATAAAAAAGACCCTAAAGTAATGCAAAAATAAACAATAAAAAATGAAAACATCCAATACAATTCCAATAATCCAGGGAATCCATCAAAATCCGAAAAGTAAAAATTAAATAAATAACCACTCTAGGAAAACAAAAAAATCAAGGAGAAAGTAAAAACAATTAATTGTTTAAAAAATACCCAAGTGATTCTGCTTGAAAACAAAAATAAATGCATCCTGGTTAATGATAAACAATGATGTCCGGAAACAAACCTGCAAAGCAAACGTATGTTTCATCCCACCAAAGAACATTTACAACCCTCATATACAATGCACCACAGTAGAAAATTATTAGAAAGAATGATAAATACATAAAAATAACCCCAAACTACATATAAATGTTACATTTAAGAACATAGCTTCCCACACCTCCTTCAAATAACACAAACTACACTAAGAAACAACACACTAAAATAACAATCACTAACAAAGACTTACCTAGCTTACTCTTAACACCCCAAAACAAAATTCTTAAAACATGACTTTAAAATAGTCCTACCTGAACTAGGAACAGCAAAACACAAACTCCAAGAACAGTCCGAAATGACGAAGAAAGACTACACAATCACAGAAACTGGAAAAAATGGCGGAAAAATAAAAATTAAAAAAAGACTTAGGGCCTCATTATCAGTTTGTCGGTGCGGGTCCACACACTCCTGCACCTTTGTCCCGCACTGCCAAACCCATGTATAAAACACTTGCCAAGTCAGGAGTTTTTGGCATTCCCTGGGCGGTGCCTATGAAATAGGCACTGCAATTGGAACTTCAAAGGCAGTCCCTGCATGGCATGGACAGCTGCAGTCCATGTCATGCAGGTACTGGTGTGCATGCACACAGGGAGGAACATGTGCCCCCATTGTGCATCCATATGGCGTGAGGCACAAAGGGGCCCTACAGGGCCGGCTTTGTTTCCTCACTGCCACACTTTTCATGCCGGTCGCACCGCCAAGTGTGGCAGTGAGGAAACTCGTAAAATGCTTGGTGGGGCGGCAGAGGGCCCACCAAGCATAATGCGGCCTCAATATCACTGCACCACTGCCAGGGTTCACTGATCCCTGTCAGTTGCGTTGGTCCAGGGCGGCCCGACCGCCCTGAACTTAATGAGGCGGTCGGAAGAGCGCTACTACTGCGCTCTCGCGAGTCTGGCGGTCGGTGGACCACCAGACTTGTAATAAAGCCCTCATATCCCATAGGAAACAATGGAAGAAAATAATATTTATTAATCTTTCAATGTCTATGTTAGAAAATGTGCAATACACACACACACACACACACATATATATATATATATATATATATACTGAAAACAAATTTTAACAATTTTTTGCAGTACTTTTTGATGTATATATATTTTAAAAAAAAGGAGCAAGGGTAAAAATTACCTGAATGCTAAAAATGACAATATTTTGTAAAACAACAAATACAAATGTATGTACAGTACAACCATATCTTGAAGAATTTGTAATAACAATGTTTTTGCTGTTGATAAAAAAAGTTACAGAAAACGTTGTGCGCTCATTTATAATTAATCTAATTTAAACAATGGGATGTATTAAAAGATGTGTTTAGAAAATGTGTATAATAATTTTTTTTTTTTAATAATGATGCTTAAAAAATATATAAATAGACAAAGACTTTACACTATAAATCACTATAACTATTTAAGCTGCAAAAAATAAAAATAAATGCTGGCACTTTATAAAGATCAAATTTACTATCCCCACTACAAACATATCCCCACTGAAGAAACTGTTGCAAATTGGCGAGGGTTATATTTACAAATCAAGCTCCAAACTTAACTACACTGGGGAAAGTTCTAGACTTATGGTTGAAGGTCATATTTACTATTTCTTCTTGGGTCTTTCAGGGGGGGAGGTGTCAGATTTACTATTCCCACTCCAACTCTGGGGAAAGTGTTGGACTTTGGGGGGGTTGAAATTCACTATTTCCACTCCAAACTTAACTTCATTAGGGAAACTGTTTTATTTGGGGTAGGGGGTAAGGTTTACTTTTCCCACTCAAAACTTAACATCATTGAGAAAAGTGTTGGATTTTGGTGACAATATAAGAATTCCTACTTGCACTCCTAACTTATCCACACTGGGATAAGATTTCTTTGGAGGAAATGGGGTGTCAAGCTTGATATTCCTACACAAACCTTAACCACATGTAAGAAAGTGTTGTGGTTTTGAAGGGAGGGGTACATTTACTATTTCGTCTCCAAACCTAAAAAAAACTGGGAATTATGTTGGACTATGGGAGTGAGTGGGGTCAGATTTTCTATTCCCACTGCAGCCTTAACAGCATTGGGGAAAGTGTTAGACTATGGTTGGTCTGATTAACTATTTCCACTATAAAATTAACAACAAAGGGAAAAGTGCTTGACTTTAGAATAGGGTCAGATTTACTATTCCACTCCAAACTTAACCACACTGGGGAAAGTTTTGGACCTTGTGGAACGTGGGCAGATTTACTATTTACATTCCAAACTCAAACACACTGGGGAAACTGTTGGACTTTGGGTGTGATAAAAATGACTGTTTCCACTGAAACTTAACCACCCACTGTGTGGAAAGTGTTGGACGTTTGAGTCAGATTTATAATCACACTAGGGCAAATGTTGGACTTTTGTGGATTTCAACATACTATTCCCACACAAAACATAACCACACTGTAGTAAGTGTGTTGTATTCTATCTATTGCATATTTCTATGTTTGCTTTTACCCACTCAATGCCCTTCTAGTGGAATGCTTCTGCACTATGATGTACTTCGGAATGTTGGGTGCTGGTTGAAGATAAACCACAGTTGTGATGGGGCTGAGCTGCCTGCTGGCTGCTCCTGGTGGGGCTTATTCCAGGATACTTAACATCCTACAATAAATCCTCTTGAAATACCTCAACCTGTCTGGACTACATTACTACATCTTTTTGGCGACGAGTTGATCTTACCTACGTGCAACTAAAGAAGTCAAGTTTCAACAAGGCAACTAAAGAAGTCAAGTTTCAAGAAGGCAACCAAAGAAGTCAAGTTGTTTTAAATCTTCATCAAATTATCTTCATGTCAATTCAAGAATTCTATTTTCAAGAAGACAAGAAACTACAAACCTCATCTAATATCAAGCAAAGACTCTGGCTTCAGAGCCCCACCAGTGACCATCACACCGGTCGCCCTTACCTGTTCAAGCCAGATTCTTCCTCAATTTCATAGACTCCTGTGTTTTTTCAACACCTTCTACGAGTATCTACAATATTTCAATCTCAAGTATTTGGTTCCCAGCGCAAAACGAAATATCAATATACAAATGCTGCGTTTCTCCAACTTAAATATTTGCCATCCAAGAATCTTTTCAAGAAAAGCTAAGGGGTATGCTATAAACATGTAATTCACCGCCCAGCGGATGCCCAGATACTACAGCTGCCTACATAGTAACGCGGTAAAATATTCAAGACAGAAGAAACATTGATATTAAGCAAGCTGCTGACACGAACTAATGAAAATCCAAGTAATCATATTCTCCCCAGCTGTTGCCATTCAGTGTTCCTGTTCCTGTTATAAAGAAAATCGGCAATGTCAGCTGTGGTACTCGAATTCATCCAATCTAATCGTGAGTCAATTGCTGATGTGTCTTTTTCATGTGTGCTTCTATCAAGGTTGCTACAGCGTTTTGAGAATTCTGTGCCTGTCACTGCTGTTCAATGAGAGCTTACTCGTGTAGTGCCTAAGTATGTTTCGTGTGATTTCTGCTGTTTCTACAACATCAAGGCATATTCAGCACCAAGTACAACAAGATTCTGTGGTGTTTGCGGCCTTAATCATTGTGTGTCCGCCCTGATGTGCCACCCCGATATGCTGCTGATATTTGAGCTTTGCTCTTGTTTCGTCAGTTTTTCTGTGCCGTTGTGACTCGCCAAGAGCTTCAACTTTTGGAGTGTGCCATCACGTTTTGGTATTGCAACTGGTTTCATGCTGAGGATCAAGACTGTGAATGTGGATGCAATTGCGCATTTTCATTTTGGACTGATACGGTTTGTTTTAAAATACATGCGCAGCGCGTGCATCCTTACCTGGATTCAGCGCTTACACGATTTCTTCATTGCTCCATTTGTGACGTCTCTCTCTTCAGCGAAGTCGTCTATGCTCCTGCTCATTGACGTGCAGCTGCCTCAGCGTGCCGGAAGCCACCCGGCACGGCGTTTAAAACGTGCCACCATCTTAGGCACTATCTTTCCAGCTACAGTCTGTGATGTATTCTACGGTTTGCTCTGTGTTTCCAATCTCGATTCTTCTTCTCACAACCACGTTCAACTATGAGCAACAACGGGATTTTCGAAAAGGAAGAATTTTTTTGCTTCCAGCATTTCACCCGATTATATGCAAGGTACATTTATTTCCATGTCAATATAGACGATATGCAGCATTTAATGTTTTTTTTTTCAATCTCCAGCTTAAGTCTGACAGATCTATGGTTGTGAAGTTTGCCGGAGTGTTAGCCTCGTTTAACACCATGTGTTGTGTCTGATTTTCCAACGTTTTGGCACAAAGCATGTTTATTGTTTTCTAGAGTGCTACGTGGGATTTTTCTACATTTTTGTTTTTTGGTCGTCATTCTTATTTTCATTCACTGATATTTATTTTTGAGCACAGAGACCTCAGGAAAACAGGATCAACACGAAAACAGAAATAAGCATAAACTAGTTCGAGTTAGGTCTTTCAATTATTTCACAAGAGTGCCATCTTGTGGTTGTTGTTGTTTTTTTTTATGTCATTATTTTTGGAGTTGTCCGAGATCGTCACTGTTTGATCATCCAGTGCATCACGAAGTTACAAGTTTTGTAATTATCAATCTATGTGCATGTTCACTGTGTTTTAATGCGCAGTTTTACATCTCTCTGTTTTACAGGTTGCATGTTTTCAAAAAATTCTATTTTTTTTCTCTAGTTTTTCAATTTGTGCATGGATTGTTTCCTGTACAGAGTTTGCTTAGTTAACATTATCGTACGTGCAGCTTTTCCTGTAGGAATTGCACATATCAATTTATCTACTCAATTATCAATGTATACACATGCGTCCAGTATTTCTTGGTAAGAAATGTGTATCTCTATCGATTTATCAATTTGCATGTGTTCTAGTTGTTTTCAAAAGGGCAACATTTCAATGTTTATCAATGTATATGCATGCATCCAGTATTTCTGGGTAAGAAATGTGTTTCTCTATCGTTTCATCAATTTGCATGTATTCTAGTTGTTTTCAAAGGGCAACATTTCAATGGTTTTCAATTTGATTGAGGTTGTCAATATGTGTTGTTGCTTCCTTTCAATTATTCAATGTTTTTCAATGTTTTCAAGGTTGTCGATTTGGGGTTTAACCCTCTCAAGGTTTCATTGGAATTTCTATCGAGCTGCATTTTTTCTATGTGTAGCCATATTACGAGGTTGTCTCTGTATGGGTTTATATCTCTCTCAAATGTTCAATAATTTTCAATCTAATTTTTTAATGCTGTTTTGCTATTTATGTGTTTGTACTTTTCGGTGGTTTCCTCTAAGTATTTATATCTTCCTGTTTCTTTTGTGTATTCATTGGAGAAGGGAAGAAGAGTACCTATCCTCTCAGTTTAACTTTTCTTCTTGTTCCTTTTATGTGTTGGTTGGATGAGGGAATAATAGTGTCTATTTATGTGTTTGTACTTTTCGGTGGTTTCCTCTAAGTATTTATATCTTCCTGTTTCTTTTGTGTATTCATTGGAGAAGGGAAGAAGAGTACCTATCCTCTCAGTTTAACTTTTCTTCTTGTTCCTTTTATGTGTTGGTTGGATGAGGGAATAATAGTGTCTATTTATGTGTTTGTACTTTTCGGTTTCACTTCTCATGTTTTATTGTTCTATTTTCTGCATCCTGTATTGCATTGTGTTCTCAGAGAAGGAATGTGTCTGATTTTATTCTATCATTTCTTTTCCGTGTTTTTCTGCATGCTGTGCATTGGTTTCTGTCGCATCTGTCTGGCCAGTGGGTGTGATAGAGGCTAATGATTGGTACGCTTTCTCCTTCAGGTGTTTCTATGTTTCTATGTTTAGTTTTCTGTTGTGGAAGGAAAGGAGGTATGTTGTATTCTATCTATTGCATATTTCTATGTTTGCTTTTACCCACTCAATGCCCTTCTAGTGGAATGCTTCTGCACTATGATGTACTTCGGAATGTTGGGTGCTGGTTGAAGATAAACCACAGTTGTGATGGGGCTGAGCTGCCTGCTGGCTGCTCCTGGTGGGGCTTATTCCAGGATACTTAACATCCTACAATAAATCCTCTTGAAATACCTCAACCTGTCTGGACTACATTACTACAAAGTGTTATACTTTGGAGGGGCTAATTTACTATTTCCACTCCAAACTCTACCACACTGTGGAAATATGCTAATTTGGTAGCATCATAAAAAAATTATCTTTGAAACAATAGAAAAATATATAAATAAAAGTATATAAAACATAACACTAATAAAAAAAATCAAAATAGAAGAAAAAAGATTACAACTTTTTTAAATCATACAACCAAAATAATTTACAATAAAAATAAATATTTCAATTATTATTTTCCTTTATTTAAATTAATGATGAAAATGAAATAAATTAAAATTCAAATAAATAATTAACAGATTTGAGGAACAAATATAGCAACATCACTATTAATTTAGACGAAAAATGGATTCAAACAATGTACCTAATACAATTTAACAAAAAAACTAATTTAAATTTACGGAACGAAGACAAAAAAGTAACAAACGAAAACTTTAAACAACACAAATTTGATATTTAATAAAATAATTTATCATTTAAAAAAAGTATTAAGTAACTAATTTCTATAATACCCAACAACCTATATATAAAATGAATGCAGAAAATATACACATAAAATGAAATACGTTACACCAATATTAAACTCAAAAATTTTGCCACAATATTAAAAAAATATTTTTTAAAAGATATTCTTAATTTCAATACTCTATTCCACGATATCCTTCAAATCACAATATTTACTATAAAATATTTGTGTCACATGATATTTTGGAAACTATATTATGTCGGAACACCAATATTCACATAACTTAGCATAACTGCAATTGTGACTGGATATACACGAACCCATCTGTGTGTATCCATATGCGATCGGTAATTCCTGCAAAACAAACATACAAAAAACAAGTATCTTAAGGAAACATGTGCATTATTCTTCTCCCTGTTTTTCAGATAGCTATGTGAAATTTAGTCACTAGAAAAAGTTTTGATAAAGTATGAAATACAGTTTTTATGTGACTTCTGTAGAACTGAAAAATAACCAATCCTGTTAATAATCTCCAACAGTATAATACCTTACACATGGCATTCGTAAATACATATGCAACTGCAGTCCTCCCTCTTTCGAGCCTAGTAAACTACCACAGCCTACATAGTTCAAACAAATGTTCAAGAGAATAGTTGAATGTTTTCGTCAACCATACAACTTACGGATATTTCACTGCAAACCAGCTTCCATTCAAAACAATCTTTTGCAAAACAACAAACCCATAAGCTGAAATTCAGAATCCATGTGCGACGTTCGGGCTGCAGCAATATCGTAGCACAATTGCTTAGCATCAGACACCATAAACCACAAAGGGAATTACACCAAATAATTCAAGGTGACTGCCACTGGACCGGGACACATAAGTGTTTGTGGCCTGTTGGGGATCACAGTTCATTGCAAGCCCACTGCCACACACCTTTCCCTCCATATGTGTTCAGTTTGAGTCCTAACCGCACCAGCACTTCATGATGAACGCCAACATTCTGTTTGCTGAATAGCAACCAGTGCAAGCGGTTTTGCAGTACTCCCTCACAGGCATGTGCTACACAAAGCAGTAAGCAGATTCTCCAGCCTTCCTAACACTGCAATGCTCTGCAAGGGTGGGCCCAAGCAGCCTCCAATTCACTCAGCAGCTTGCAGAGACTGGACACCCTCTTAAATGTAGTGCACTGAGGAAGGAATTCAACTATCCGACTTTTGCTCCGACACCTAAGAATGACAAAGCCATAAGGTGCAAAAAGAAATCTGACCACAGTCCGCGGTCATCACAGAAGATAAGAGGGAGTACTGGAGAACAGCATAGATGAAGAGGCCTGCATCAGGCTTTAAGTACTCACTATGGGTAAGCACATATATTGTTTGGGTGGCGGGTTTTGTTGCTGGGCCTGAGGAAGAGCCCTAAGTGGCAAGATACGCCAAGGCACAACCATGGTGAGCCCACTGCAGACTCCATAAGTGATGCTAGCGTTGCCCCTGTTATCCTGAGCACCACACTAGCACAACAGACAACGGTTGCAAACTAGATATCCCGGCCGGGGTGAGGTCCCTGCTCATTGTGCTCTGGGGGCTATGCAGCACACACTCCAAGAGAGACACACAGCCCCTCTCAAATGCCTAGACAACACAGGCGTTGTTTGGGCTATGATCAAGGTAAAAAAAAAAAAAGGCACTATGCAACCCAAATGAAACACAAAAGGGGCAATAAGGCACATACATACAGGGAGTGGAGAATTGCTAAAACTTTTCTCGACCTAGCCAGTCACACTCCAAAGACTTCTCAAAGCGCCATGTTTTACAAGATGGCAACTACTAGAGACTAGGTGGGAGACTGTGGCAAAAAGAGTACTTTATATGGGTATCCCTCAAGAGTAGTCTATGCTACCACCTTAAGAGTGCACAGTGTCATTTGCTACTTCTGAAGTGCGGAAAAGCTTGACAGCCAGTTGGATGGTAAGCAATGTCAGAAGATGTGTGTGATGGCATTACTTCATCGGAGACCAAAGACCTCTGATCTACACACTGTCCCGGTGGCCTCCTCAGCATTCAGAGGACATGTCCATCACCACTGTGACGTTTGGAAAGACTAAGGAGAGCAGCCAGCTTGCTACAATTCACATTAGCATCTGCCTCTACCACTCAATTTAATGAGCCGCTTCATCAGGCACACGGATCTTCTCTGAAAACAAGGCACTCCCAATGCTGAGCCCACTTAACCCCTTCCATGCGGCGCGAATTCCGCCGCGGTGCTGACCGTTTCTTGCGCGGGCGGGCTCATGACGGAACGGTTCCGTCATGAGCACAGCTCAACCGACGCTCATGACGGAACCGTTCCGTCATGAGCATGGAAGGGGTTAAGGCGGTGACTCTGTGGCAGGGTCCAAAATGTGCCACATACCATGAGGAACCAACAGGATGCAAGCTGGCAGAAGACCAAGCAGCCTCAAATCCGTTAAAGCTGGAACAGCTTCTCTTGCCTGATACATCAGGACTGGAACTTGAATTTTGCAGATGTGCTAGAGAGGTGGAAGGACCTACACAGCGACTGTGCACAAGATGACCCTGATAAACACCAGACTCAGCAAGGTTGTTGATGAGACTTTCTACATATGGTCCAATACTAGCTATGGCGTGCCACCTTCTAAACCAGTCATCGTGATACAGGAATAAGGGTAAGTTGTAACCCCCATCCTGATCTCCCTAAAGATCTGAGGAGTCAATCTCTGGGCTGAAAGGCAGGATGGCGAACTGGTAATAGTCTGATCCTACTACCTGTGGAACTGCAGGACTGACCCATGAAAGCTATTATCCTGTAAATCTATCCCATCATTCAAACCTTGTGATCCAAGGAGAGCAGAACAACTGTGAGGGTCATCTTCAACTTTTCATTTTTTAGGAATGACTTCAGCAACCTGAGGTCTAGGATCGGTCTCAAAACCTCTTCCTTGTCGGAGACCAAGAGGAAGTACTGTGAGTAACAACCCATTCCCTGCTCTGATTCAGATGCATTCTCAATCCCTCCCTTGGACAGCAATATGAACACCTCTTTGGAGAGGATAATGGCATGATAACCCAGCATCTGTGTAAACGAAGGAACATGAGCAAGGGTGTCTAGAAAGGGAACCAACGGGAACCTGGAGGACCTATTGATCTGAAGTGATCGAGTGCCAGTAGGGTAAGCAAAGTATTCGACCCACTTTAAGCCCCTTATGTCTGGTCAAAGGTGAACTAATGGGGTTTGAAAACATTGCCGGGAGAAGAGGAGCCAACTGACTGATGCTACCAATTCTGTACCGCTTTTGGCACTGTATCTTCTGTCTGGCTGCACAGACATGCTTTTAACTTATATCCTTTTCACTGTTAGATGCAACACCTTAGTGACAGATTCTTAAGGAATCTCATCTTGCCTTTACATAGCCACCTCCATCAGCTGATGCTACCGCCCAGTAGATTAAAGAGTTAGAGTGATGATATTCAGTGTCTATTTTCCCTCTCATCCCATTCTCCTTTTCTTCTATTGGCCAACATGTTCTTATTGAGTTAGCTGCGTATGCAGTGAGGGACAGAACAGTGCTCGTTCCCGTTGGATCAATATCACAAAGTTGGCGTTTTCTGACAAAGGTTAGGATTTACAGTAGTAAGTGTGTTAAAGTAAGAAGAGTACATGAATATTCTTTTTATTGTTAATTTAAAGTGAGGATATGTGTGGTATCTGTTAATCTGTCTGTTTTATACTTAGATTAGCTCATTACATTCAAGTTTGTTTGAGAATGGTCTGATTTAGAGTGTTCCATGGTATGACTGGACAGAACAGTTGGCACAGTTGGTGTAGATATGAGTTCAACAGGATGTATGTCCCTGTTTCTGGTGGTACCATTTACTTATCAATCTACAAATAGAAGCATTACCTCGTTATCTAATAAAGAGACTACAGAGAATCTGCATTCTCAGGCGTGTTACTACAGCATGCAATTTCGTAAGTGAAAACAACAATAAACTAAGGGGCCGAATCCGATACGGAACTTATGTTTAGGATCGAATCTTATACATTTCCTACCAACCGATTACGATGCAAGAAACTGTTCAGGCTGTCCGATTCGGTTCCGACTGGCATTCGGACAGCCCGAGTCGTTCGGAGCCGAATCATACAGCTCTATGGACACGGTTTACGACCGAGCAATTATGAAGGCTGGGATACAGTGTTTTGAGTGTGAAACTACAGCAGAGTGGGACTATGGTAAGGAGGAAGATGTGGATGTGTTGGAAGTGGTGTAAATGTATTCTAGAGCATGACTAAAGTTGCAGAACATACTAGGGTGGTAGTGCTTGCAATAAATGGGTAAGCAAGGTAGAAATGTATAGGAAAAACATTTGAAGGGCAATGGCCATGAGGCCCTGTCTTCTCAGATTGGTTGCTAGCCTTGCATGGACTTCTGTAAAGGTATTCCTGGAGGCCCTTGTAGTGAGTGCTGGCAAATGGTCAAAGACTGACTAGAAGATTGTAACCTTCCTTTAAAGCTCAAGCAGATTTCCAAAAATAAGAGGTCTTGATTGTGTGTTCCACTACCTATTTTTCAAGGAAGTCTCTTGACCAGGAAGGCACTGACATCACTTCACATTTGTGCTAGGTAAGACATATATCAGACTACAAGAAAGGGGAAATCACATCTTTGTTGGCACAGCCAAAAAACGACTATCTTGATAAGCACAAATTTAAAGAGTGTGCAAATGGTGCAAATGGTGCAAAGAGAATGGACTAGGGGCCTCGCCGCACGCTCACATGTACTTAATACAGGTGGGGGATGGATTGAAGAAAAAAAAAATCTAATCAACAGGCGAGAGAAGGGAATATTTTTTGGAGCCACTCTTCGTCCCCTAGTAACATATAAATTAACAATCAACAAAAAGTGATTCCCAACTGCGAGCGTTGGTATAAGGAGTCATGTCTGTGTTTAAGAAGATCCCTCACTCACCAACCTAGTTGGTGACATGCTTCATCATAGGGATCATACCCGAGGGGCCGAATGCCTCTCGGGTGTGCTACGATGCCCGATTACAGCGGAGCAGGTTTTTGCGTGAAGTGTAGTCAGTGAAAGTGGAAGTTTAAAATTGTCTTTTCTTAGCCCATTTAAATTTTATTAATGGAAAAGTAAGGCAAGGTTAAAAAATTGTGAAAAGTGGATGTGGGGACTGGTTGTAAATGGCCAGTCACATCCTAATGTGAGAGTGCAAATACCAGTCTACATGTTTCAGCCTCCATTAGCGAGAAGCGAGGCTTTCTTCAGGACCAGAGAGTCATGGGGGTATGCACACGCTAAGGCGCACCCTAAACTGTGACACTAAAACACCGCAAAACTTACTGTTACTGTAGGCCTTCAGCAAATTTTGAGAAGCCAGACAATTGTAAGGTGTAGACTGTAGAGGAATCTTACACCATGGATCCTAGGGGGGGTGGGGGGAGGGGAGGGGGTGGCTTAAAGTCACACATACGCCAAAGCCAGGCGCCCTTATGGCACCTGGTTAATCCCGTGTTCCAGGACCCCGAGGATGGATTGAGCCAGTTTAGGGCAGCGAGCCAACTGTGACTACATGTTTTGAATTTTCACAGGCTTTCACGCAAAAGGCAACCATTGGTTTCCTGAGGGTTAATGGGGTTGTTTCGGTGGCCGGCAGCGCAGCAGAGCAGATCAAGTAAGGGGATTTCTCACCTGATCACCACCTTCCTGCGGCAACCAATGTTGCACTACATTTCCCTCACTCCAGACCAGGAGCTCTTTTAGCCGCCCTCCCATTCCCTGTTGCTTGCATGACTCTGGGAGTGTTTTTCTATTGTCCGTGGGGGTCAGAGGAAGAGTTATGTTTGGCTACAAAACAGGTGGACAGCCTTGGCATCAGGAATATATGTATGCAGGCAAATTCAAGATGGAATTGGTTTTAAGCTGTTGGCTCAACCCGGGGCAGGGGTAACACTCTCTCTAGTGTAGGGATGGTGACGTCGCTACAGTGATTGACCATTGCCTGACAGGGCACTCCATTACACATATTGGGAATTCTAGAGGGAATGGTGAATGCGCCATGGAACCAAGGTACAGCCTAGTTGCCTAGGCCATCTCCCATTTGGGTGCCAGGCAGATTCCCACTTTTGGGTGGCTCTGGCATGCATTATTGCTTTGGGGGGACCAGCTTTCATGCTCCCTCTAAGTTGAGAGAGCAGGTGGGTTTGCCTTGTAAAGGACTAATAATGGTGTGATCCGCAAGGGGGCTTTCTCTCCTGGCCCAAGTCAATTGAACCAGGTGATGCCACAGGGGACCTGAGGTGTGGTCAATCATGATTCTTCAGTTTTTAAGAAATATGAGAATGCTGGTAGGAGATTTCCATGTATTAGTTGTACCAATTCATCACTACTGTACATATTGTAAGTAGTAAGGATTTCACTTGATATTTCATGGTTATGATATCTAACAAATATAGCCTGAGAATCTAATATATTTTCTAACATAACAATGGCAGTGAGACTTTAGTAATTTTTTCAGGACTAGCACTGTGGTGAAAAGGGGTGATGGCTGATGTCTTGGGGGGGTTGGGTTTGACTGGTCTCAATGCGGTCACCCACCTGTTGGAGTGGTAGCACAGATATTTAGCATTTTGAGGACCAGTTGTTCAAACAACTGGTGAACAATGCTGGGATCTTCGTTATGTTGGACAAAGTCTATTCATTCATGAAAAATATTTGCATACAGAGTGTTTAGCATTAACTAATTAAAGCTAGGAAGCTATCTTTGGCACAAAGGGATAGATAAAATGACGCTTCTACTCCCAGTCGAGGAAAACTATACTGCATTCCCTACTCATCCCAAGCTTTCTTACCTAAGAGAGAAAGAGGTAATGCAAGTGGTGAAAACCTCCAAGCACCCATCAATGCAATTTAGGTTCTTAGCTTCCTTCATCTTTATTTACAACAGCTGGAGAAAGGATTTGACTGTACATTAGTGGGAAAGCATGATATGCATAACCTGGGTATTACAATATAGTGAGAATGAGAAATACAGCTTGGAATTAACACATCACTTCAAGTAGATATTCACTTTTCTCTACACAAAAAAAGGAGTATGCTGTTCCTCAAGGGTTAACATGATAAAAAGAGGAAAGAGAGAGATATATATGAGAATGCGTACCAAAAGGACAGTTATACCCGTCACCTCCAACCAATAATGTGGGTCCTGAGGGGAATTCCCTCTTTCGGAACTAGTGCCCTCACACACCCAGCCAGCTAGGTGTCATGCTTCATCATTGGGCCTGCTCCTCGTTGGGTTGGCGCTGCAATACCCAACGGGCTCCCAATGAGGGGCTCTTTGGCGGAGATCTTTTGTTCCTTGCCAATTAGTGAGGTGTGAGTGAGGGGCCTAGAAAGTGTAGGTGTGTGTAAAGAGTGAAAGTTAAAACAGGTTAGGTAACCAATATAATTTATTTGACTCTGGTTCCTACCTGATTAAAAGAAAAAGGCGGTTTTGTCTGACATAATAAATCAGAACAAAGTGGTGCTCTACTCCAATAGGTCAACATGTTTCTTGCCTTGACAGCCCCACCGGGTCTATGGCAATTCATCAGGACCATGAATATAATGTGAAACTACCTACACACCGTGGTATATGTGAAAAAACTACCTACCACTTGAAGTATTGCTGCAGGTTAGATACCCTAAGATGTGTTCTAATCAATCTATAAACCTCGCCTCAACAGTATCCGGCGGGCTAATACACCAGCGGGTTCAGTATCCACTTGAAGTATTGCTGCAGGTTAGATACCCTAAGATGTGTTCTGCTCCCACGAGATGATCTTGTGACGTTCTGCAGCAGGCTTGTCTACGAAGTTTACTTCCGTCACCCCTGGGGACGTTTCTAGGATCTAGATGATTCCAAGGGTCAGCGTTTCCAGATAGGGCTTCAATCCGGAGATCTTCTCCTCCATCCTGTCTACTGCTCCTCCCCTAAGCAGCAGAGACCTGGCGGGTAACCAGGATACACACTGTAGGCCCAAAGCATGCCGGAACTTTTCTCTGCCATGGTCTCCCGGAAATGCATTTTCAAAAACTGCCAATATCTCACTCATCTGGTAAACCTTTGCGCTCACATTGTAAAGTACAAACATTTTACTTTCTCTACTTTCTCTACTTTCTACTGCTGTTTACTCCAGCACGCCATGCAGAAATGTTTTGAAATATTACAAGCAATGGTAAATGGTTGCCTGCACTATTTACGTTTACAATACTTGACTAATACAGTAGAGGGATCAGTGATTTCCTGAGTGGACAGTAATACAGTTTGTTTTGCCTTGTGAAAGATGTTTTGTGTTTGCAGAAACATACAAATATTCCTTCCTTCTACTGATTACAATAAAAAGCAAAATTGCAAGTTACAACTTACGGTTCAACACTGAAGATGGTATCATCTTTGACAAATAATTTTCCGCTGGATCCAATAGATTTCCCTGAGAAAAATAAAAGATAAGCTAAAGAGGATTCTCTCTGTTCACAAATGTTCTCACCCACTCGAGAATCTTCAGATTTAAAACCATAACATGAACAATGTATTTATGTTATTTTCCTGTTGCACATGTTGCTCGGATATGAATTTCACTTAAAGAAATGAAAAGACAAGAGGCGTTTGGAAAAATAGGAACAAGTTGGTTTTAATTAAACGCAGCAGCCAGAAGAGTCTCAACAAAATGTGTCTGGGGAAAGTCTCTCGGTGTACAAAGTTTTGGCTAACATTATATACATCTTGTGAGGTACAATAAAGTAATTTCTGCATTTCTGAAAAGCATCTCAGTCATAAATTAACAAGCTCAGCCAACAGATAAGGACACAGATGGCTCTCGACCTCCAGGAGAGCTAGTGTGGGCCAGTGTGTATGTGTCCAGATGTCTGCCATGAGGAGCATGTGATCAATACGTGTAGTGTGCATGTTGTGTCCTGATTGGCTGAGTGTTCCTATATACATGTGTAATCTAGATTTGTGATTTTTGGGGGGGAATACAAGTCTTTGGCTAAACCTGTTTTATTGGGGACAATTTCCTGGGTCCAGCTTGTGGTGCAACTATCTATCTGGGTGCATGTTTGTCTTTGGGTTAAGAGAGACCACACCTGTGACTTATCACTCGACAAGCGTGGGTGTGGGTCGCAGGGCCTGCTGACCACATATTTTTGACTCAGGGTTGATGAGGAGGTTACCTTGGGTAAATCCGACAGCAATGACACAGGTTCATTGGAACTCGGGAAGATTATATGGCAGTCACTGGTATTATTATATTATCGACATTCTCAACACTGCGCGAACAGATGTCATAGCGTACATTGACATTGTCTTTACGGATAGTGACACAGTCATGCTTGCCTAGGTCATAGCGTACATCGACATTGTTTCTACTGGTAACAACATTGTCATTCATGTATGGGTGACATATTAGGGAATACATTGACATTGCATTTATGGGTATTGACATGGTTCTGCAGACAACGGTAATGGTGTTATGAACCCCAATTTACCCCAATATAGGCCTAGGTAGTTGCACTACCCTTTACCTACATCTGTCCTACCACTGTTCTACATAACGGGTCTGGCGCTGACCTTTTACCTAGTTAGGTGCTACATAAATGTTGTGTGGTTTTCTCTGAAAACTAGCTTAATTTATTATGCATGAGGATTTGGAGTATCACAACAGGATTACCATCTTCTGCATAATAACTCTGTATAAGGGTCACCACTATCGTCATCCTTGCCTGACACGCCCATAGTACACTTCTAGGTAGAACCCCTGAGGGTACCTTTGGGCATATAAGCACTACATCTTCCCTGGGCAAACCAGAGGAGAAAGACTTCCATGCTGACACGAGACACTGCGGTCCCTGCATGCAGACACTCCAGCACGCAGTGGTCTGACACCCCTCGCGGGCTGTCCATCTCGAGATCCATCTCGAGACCAAGACAGATTCCTTCGCTCTCCCACATCAGGTAATGGGGGTTGGCTTTATCCTAAGGAGATTCTTGGCTATACACCTACATACATGCTAGGTACACTGAGGTCGATCTAGTTAGTGTTTGCATCGTAGCGCATTATTACTGTCATGTATCATTGTTTTAGCATTATGGTAGAATTCTACCTTTTCTTTACTCTGCTGGTGCTTCTAACTGTATATATCTGTTTCTATTTCATGGTTGTTGCAGCACACGTATTTTATACTAGAATGATGCTGGTTCAATAAATTCTTATTGAAAACGTCCCCACCGTTTATTCTGTGTATATCTCTGAGACCAAGTGAGCACGAGTGACTGAGCGAAAAGTATTGTACTGTTTCCACGATCCCTGAGGTGTCAGTGTTGTCATGTTTGATAGTTGCCAAAGACTATTAGCTTCTTGATAAGAGGGGCTCACAGTGGAACTGTGAGCTAGCTGTTCTAGAGACTAACATATCCTCTGGGGGTGTCTGGAATCAGTCTGGACACCAATCCCTTAGTTTTTGTTGTCTAAACACACAGATCCTATATAGATTTGTAGGAACTACACAACAATGGCATACGTTGACACTGCATTTATTGGTATTGCTGTTGTCGGGCCTGCACATATAATTGTATTAATTGACATTGTATTTACCCATTCCAACACTTCCCCCGCTAGTTGATTCTTCAACTACTCTATCTTTCTCATATGTCATGAGAGTTCTATTTTTCAAAAGTGTGTGTGTGTGTGTGTCTGTTACTTTTCCCCTAGCTATGTGCATACTACCTAATTCGAGGACTGCGTTTTTACAGCAGGAAACTCTCACTTGTAGGAAAATCACATAATAGAAGTACAATAATGAAAACCGGCATTAGTGACATGAATAGTTTGGACACCTGGAGGGGGATCCACAAAAATATACTATGCAACCAGTCCTGCTCCAGGGCAACTCACTCCTTCATGTCGGCTTGCAGACAATGCAGTTCTTGGATGGCACAAGCTAATGTCCTGTTGTCCATATAATTTCCGCGAATAAAAGTACAACAGGAAGTGCCAATCTTGGCACGTACACCCTCCCTTCATCGCGGTCGTCAAGTCCAACACGTACAGATGTTGCATTATCATAAAGCGGATGGCTCTCAGTTCTTCCTTGATAGCGATTATGCTGAGCTCAGTATCATTAATCATATTCAGCAACTCCCATCTGGGTATTTGCAACCAGCGGCCATTTGCCTTTGTTTGCATGGTGAAGAAGGGTATTGACCCTTCGGCGTTAGGCCCCGTCATCCAGAGATGAGCCCGGTGTAGGCAAGGTTGCCACATTGCCAGTATAAATCCATCAACGTGGAGGTGCCCCATTGCAGGTCCGGTACGTACAGTATCACGCCGCAATTCTCATTATTGCCCAACCTTATGATTCCTTTGCTTTTGAAACATAAAGAGTACAGTATAAGTTTCCATACAATTAGAGATTGCCCCTTCCCCTCCAACCATGTGTACCTATTAATCTCTCTACCCCAGATTTCCAGGCACGGGGTTTCTATGCTAGCATTGGACCCCCATGGAACTCACTTCCCCCGCGTGAATGAGATGAGCGTCCCTGTACTGGAATTCCATGTCTGGTGTCCACTTGTCATTAAAGAAGATGGCCCCAAAGATGTTGAGGGCCACCCTGGCACCACAGATGGAGGTAGGAGTGGATGTATTTGTGCACTGGTGCGGTAGTCTTGCTACATCCAGGAACCTCTTTTCTCCAAAGTCCAGTGGCCAAACAGTGTCCTCCCCAATGGTGTCTCTTCTGCACATCCTGTCTACCTCAGATTGGATGTCGTTAGGAGATATAGTGCAGTGGGGTTGGTCTCATATGGGGTGGTGTTTACTAATGTCCTATGGGGTTCTACTCTATGGGGTTGGATCTTTGCTCTGTTCCTACATAGATACAGATGGACAAGGCATTTTGCTCTTTCAGGGGCTATCTCCTGGGATAAGTAAAGACTGTCTGCGCCTATGGCGTGGGGTATCAGGACCGGTTCGTAGTTTGTGTTCCTACAGTGGTCAATTCTTGATACTTGGTGTTTGTAGGAATGTGCTGTGTAGTGCGTGAGGAATACTTGCGTTTGGTTCAGTGTGGATGTATGTGAGGTGAGAGGGGTGTCTGCACATGCATTGCAAGAATGTAAAAGTAGAGTCCAAGAGATTAGGCATACATCTAGCTCCGGAGGGGCTCGAGAGCACCCCAGCTAAATACAGCAAATAAAGAAATACCAAAAAACATAACTTAAAAAGCATTTGTAGGCTGTAGGGTTGTCTTTGGGTGAGGTGTCTGTCGTCTGAGCACCCAGAGGTGTCTTGTCTTTGTGCAGTGCAAAAAATTTCTTTCAAGGGGTTGTTGCAACTACTTGAGCGATTGACCATGTGAAAGAAAGTTCTTTTGAAAGCTTTGGCCGAAGGTATGGCGGGCCCTGGCAGTATTGGTGCACTTTCAGCTTGATCATGGACCTGTATGATAAGAGCTGCAAGTTGTAGGTTAGCTTGGAAAAAATAAATCGTTAGGCAGTTGTCTGGAAAATACCTGCGTTTACATTCTACCAATGCACTCGATCGCTCGATCGTTTAACTGTGAGCAAATTTTCAAAATGGGGTACTGGAAAGCAAGTGCTAAGATTTTTGGAGAATGGTGAGTTTTATACTGTTTTTAGACATGCTACGATTTTAGGGGAATGGGGAGTTTTAAACTGCTTTAATGCTCTTTGTAATTTGCGTTTCCCCCTCTCCTAGCTGCAGTGGGGACAGTACGCTTTCCTGAGGGGTGCTTCGTTTAAAGGTGTGACTTTTTGATCGGGTCAGGGGTTTCCTTTCGCCATACATGTGCTGCGTGCAATTGTGAAGGGAAGTGGATGTTTGGATTTTAGGCTAATGTTTCGGTTGACACGTGCGCATCCCTTGGGTCTCTGCACGTGGCATAGAATGAGGTTTTTCTTTAATTAGGCTGAGTTGCTGGGTCACACCCTTCTTCTGGAAGGATCGAGAATCTTTGGGCTGTTTTCTGAGGGTCCCCGTGGGCGGTTACCTGTGTTTTTGGGTGTTGCTTATTTTAACAAGGGATAATGGAAGTGTTTGGAACGTCGTGTGTGGACCTTCATTGGACCCTGCAGAAAAAATGGCTGAAACTGTGTTTGTTTGCAGCGTTTTCTCAGCAAGAGTCAGGGGTCTCGTTGGGACTTTATGTGTCCGGCCTGATGGAGGTGGCGCTAATGAATTTGATGGGGTTTCCTAAGGACTGGAGTCATGTGATTGCCGGGAAGCCCTTCTGTGGTTCCGGTGACCTGGATGTGACCATGACTGAGATAGGGCCTCTCGCTTCCATGGATGATGCTCCATGAGGCCCTGTGTTGGAAATGGGGGTCTCTAGTTGGCAATGGTTTGCACCTTTGTCCAAGCAAGGACCCTTCTTCCTAGTCAGAATAAGGGGGATACACTCCTGAAATACCCCTGCTCACCCACTTGGTAGCTTGGCACGAGCAGTCAGGCTATCTCAGAGGCAGTGTGTAAAGAATTTGCACATACCCAACAGTAATACAGTGAAAACACTACAAAAGGACACCACACCAGTTTAGAAAAATATCCAATACTCTATATATTCAAAACAAGACCAAAACGTTAAAAATCCACCATACAGTACTTAAAAATATGCACCTTGCAAGAATAACCTTAAAAATGAAGTTACCTGAAGTCAGTACCTCCGTTCGGTGCTACGGCGGTGCTGAAAACAACAAGACTCCAACAGTTCCATCTGACCAAGTTGGTCAGGGTGTCGGCAGACTCATAAACAGTACTTTTTCTTGTGGCAGATCACATAGGTGTGGGCCGGTCATGGCAACTGTCACGGGTGCGATGTGAAGTGTAGCGGTGCGGCATGCTGTGCCCTCAAGTCGCGGTGCAGGCTGTGGCTCGGTGACGTTTGTCCAGCGGCATCGGTAAGACCAGCGCTGCAGTGCGGAGTGAAGGCAGTGCCCGTTGCGGTGCTGACAGATCACGGTGCAGGCGACAACGACAGTTGCGGGAGCGTGCGTCTGTCGGTCCGGACTGCGGTGTGGGACAGGGTAGTGCATCGTGAGACTTACCATCGCTGCCCCCAAGCCAGGGTGCGGTCACAGATGTTGAAGTCAGCAGGCAGTGACGGCATTGGTGAGACCAGGGTGGCAAAGTGAAGTGAGGCGGTGCGGAGTGCGATGCCCACAAGTCATGGTGCAAGTAGCGCTTGGTGATGGCGGCATCGATCGTTGTCGTCTGTGAAAGCAGGTTTGCAGTGCAAGATGCGGCGGTGCCCTCTGTGGTGCCTTCAAGACACAGAGCCAGCAACAAAGTCGGTTGCTTTCCCCCCTCTGTGGCAACTAAAACCACGGTTCCAGAGGAGGTACCCAGAGGTCAGTGAAGTCTTTGCGGTCCCTTAGACTTCCGAACAAGAGGCAAACTCTACTTCAAGCCCTTGGAGATACTCAGCAACAAGCTGAGAAAGTTCAGTCCAGTCTTTTCACTGCCCAAGACAGAAGCAGCAACTGCAGGCCAACCAAGCAAAGCAACAACCCAGCAAAGGGGCAGTACTACTCCTGGCAGTTCTTTCAGCTCTTCTTCGCAGGTTCCTTGATTCCAGCGAGTTCTCTGAAGTCTTTTATCTCCCTGAGACTTCCAACAGGAGGCAAGCTCAACCTCAAGACCTTGGAGAAAACTCTAACAGCAGATGATGAAAGTACAATCCAGTCCTTTTCCTGCCCAGGACAAAAGCAGCAAGCAGCAGGCCAACACAGTAGATCACACAGCAAAGTGGCAGTTCCTCCTGACAGCTTTACCATCTCTTTTTCATGGCAGGTTCCTTAGTTCAGCAGTAATCTAAAATTCTGGGGTCTGGGCCCCAATATTTATACTCAGTTTCTCTTTGTTCTTTGGGGCAGAGAGTGTCTATGCTTAGTCCAAACTAGTTTGGTCCTCTCTGGCCCAGCTTCCCAGCAGGAGGTGGAGACAGCATTGTCCAAGGCAGACAGGGCATATTCAGGTGAAAGGGAAATCTCCTCCCACCACTCTAAAAGCAGGGTAGGCCTAATTAGGTGCTAGTGAAACTCCTCCCACTACTCTAAATGCAGCCCAGGTCTATTCAGCCCACCCCTGACTCATTAAGGAAAGGCAGGACACACATCAACCCCCCCCCCCCCACCTCCCAGTGGCTGTCTGAGAGAATGCGTATCCCATGCCCCTGTCACTACAAAACCACACAGTCAATCCACAAACCAGCAGAGGCACACAGGATGGCTAAGCAAGAAAATACCCACTTTCTAAAAGTGATATTTTCAAACACACAATCTAAAAATCATCTTTACTAAAAGATGCATTCTTATATTTTGAGTTCAGGTATAAACTCCATCTTTCGATCTTGTCCCAAGGGGGGAGTCATAATAGTAAAATGTTACAGAGTATTCCCCATGATATCCTATGGGACAGATAGCCTTTCAATAGTGAAAAACGAAATACAATGTGTTTCACTATCAGGACATGTCACACACCAGTACATGTCCTACCTTTCACATACACTGTACCCTGCCCACAGGCATACCTTGGGCCTACCTGAGGGGTGTCTTACATGTAACAAAAGGGGAAGGTTAGGGCCTGGCAAGTAGGTGCACTTGTCAAATCGATATGGCAGTCACAACTGCATGCAGACACTGCAGTGGCAGATTTGAGCACCCTTAGAAAGGCTGCTTGTGTGCAATCAGTGCTGCAGGCCCACTAGCAGCATTTGATTTACAGACCCTGGCACACACAGTGGCGTTACTAGGGACTTACCAGTGAATCAAACATGCCAATCATGGAAACACCAATCCATAACTTAATTTACCTGGACAGCATAGGCACTTTAGCACTGAATAGCAGTGGTAAAGTGCCCAGAGTCCTAAAACCAACAAAAACAGGGTCAAAAACAGGAGGCCAAAAAGCAAAATGTCTGGGGATAAACCTGCTGAAAAAGCCAAGTCTAACACCCTGTGAATATCATTCGGTAAGCCGGGGCGCGGTTAGTAAGCATATCTCTGCACCTGGTGCGTGCGCAGGCAGGGGCGTAACACAGGCCCCCGCAGCCCCCCCCACCCGCGCTCCAGGGGCCCCTTCCGCGAGCACACAGGCTGCAACCACTTAACACTACACACATCCGTCTGGGATGTGAGTTACGTAACATACGTTACGCTTGCCGTAGTTGCACACGTGGCCTCAACATAAATTAAATGGTGCACGGCCGCGTCTGCGCGCTCTTCACCCTTAGGGTGGAGCTGGTCATACTCATGCACATACCACTTTGCCCAATTGAAAATGCGCGTGAGGCAGCTGAGAGGGACCGTGCAGCCTTAATTTAATTATTGCCAGCCCCTAGCTAAGCGTGCCCAGTCTTCTGCCGCCCGCTCAAGCCTTCCACTGAAGCTGCAGGCCAGGCCTTGCCTACCCCCACCTTCAGCCTGGAAGCCGCCGCCTCCATTGGTGCTGATGTCTCCATGGCAGGTAGTTCAAAGCTTTTCTTCAGGTAGGCTTTTCTTCAACTTTGTTATAAACTTTGCACGCTCTGCTGTATTCAATCTACCTCACTAAACGTTCCCCTTCTCTGACATTCCATTCGCTATTCGGTACTCTTTTCTATTTCCTTCCTTTCATCTCATGTACTCCCCTCCATCGCGCTTCTTCCCCCTTTCCTTTATACCTTCTTCTCTCTACTCTCTGCTGCAGTTCTCGCCTGATTACCCCAGTTTTTTAAAAATGTATTTTTGCTTCCCTTCAATATCCATCATCCATTCCATGCCACCTCCTGCAATCCGGACCTTTCTTCCATTCCTTCATGTTTTGCACATTCCCATATAATTCCCGCATTTTTCCCTCATCCCTGCTTCCCCAGTCTCTTTTTCTTCACCCATCTTTCTTACATTACTCCCTGCCTCGTGCAGCCCTTTCTTTCTCTTCCCTGCAGCCCCCTTTTCTCCTGCATTTCTGTCTCGTATCTGCCCTGGCTTCCCCCAGGTCCAGGTGTCAGGACTCACGTGGCTAAGAGCTACACAGCTCTAGTTTGGCTTTAGCATTTCTGATTGGCAGTTGCTAACCCTTCTGCTTTATTCACACCTCTCAAAGTTCACAGACTTGAATGTGTATTTTCTTCATACATATCAGCACGGACCTGATCTCACACAAGCTGATGCCCAGGGTTGGCTAAGGCGCTGGTGGCAACTGGTGGGACAATCTTTTTTTGGTGCCCCCCTCCCCCATAACCTCTTTCTCCATGGATTCATCACTCTCACCCCCCAACAGTGCCCATCATCTCTCCATAGCCCCTCTCCCACATGTATTTCATTTGTTTTAAAGCGCTGGTTTGGGTTGGTTTTAGTTATAAGAATGTATATCTATCCATACGAACACTTTTTTAGCAACATTAGGAATAGATAAGGAAACACGGGGATAAAAAAAAAACATCGCATTCTAACCTATACCATGCACTTTACTTGCAGCTCTTTGATGACAGTTCATAAGTCACTGTTCTATATCAGGATTGTAACTCATGCACTTCTATGACATAAGGTTCTCTGTGACAAAAACAGTAACCCACCGAGCTATCTGCATAAAATGCAGTTCTGTGATCTGCTTTGTACCAGTGTCCTAAAATTGGCCCAAGAGTGCGGGGGCCCTGAACTCCGGGGACACTGTGCAAGGGCCTGAGAGCTCTTGACTGGTTTCAGGGCCAGGGGGCCCCGCCGTGTACGTTTGCAGGGGGGCCTCCACAAGTTTCGTTATGCCACTGCGCGCAGGCTGTGAAGGTCGCCGATGGAGACCCCTTTTCCTAAATGTGGGATATTTCGGACCTGTTGCCCTCGGCGGGAACCAGGGGCTTCTTGTCTGATGGTACGCTAGTCCTGCTGCTATGGAGGGGCATGTTCCATCAAGCTTATCTTTTGGATCTTGGAAGGAATTTGGGGAAAGGAGGAGGAGGCAGAATGTCTGGCCCACGAAGGGGTCAGGTGTGCCGCTGGGGCGTGCTGTGAACTAAACAGGCGGATCCACAGGGTGGATTTCTCCATTGACTTGGTGCCAAGTTTCAGCATGGCTGACAGGGCTCTGTGGTCATCACAACCCTTTTCTCCCAAGTTCGGCGGCTTCTACCAAGAGGTCGTGTGCGCAGTTGGTACACTGCCACGCTAGTTCATAGAACTCTAAGAGGTTTCCGTATAGTTCAGGACTACCCTCTTGACAGGGGCTCAACGGTTTGGGATCACTCTGGCATGCATTCCCATGGCGTGGAAGGATGTTACTGGTTTGTGCCCTAGAGTCTCCAAGGGAGGAACAGGCTACAGTTCCATTCTTGGTGAACAGGATGGACATCCTAAGTTTGGATAATAGGTCCCACCCCAATATGTTAATTGGGGAGACGGATAGTACAAAAGCATTTCCCTGAATATATTCCCTCCTACTTCCAGCTCGAGGGGTTCTGTAATGGTGACCTTGGTTGCAGAACCAGATTCCCTGCACTTTGATGGTGGTCTTAGATATAGGAACTGACCCTTCCCACAAGCATTACCTGGCTGCTTCTGTATCCACCAGGAAGTGGTATGGTGTCTCACTTATTAGCATCGTGACAACAGGGCCCTCCTCAGGGCTGTCCCAGGCTGTCAGCGGAGTGAGCACGTTTTTAGGTACCAGGGTGGGCCTTGGTGTGCACCCCCTGCCTATCCCATGTATTGGCGGGCCCTACCCTATGCTTTCGCCAGAGGAATCGGAGCCTTCCTTCCTGATACTGCTAGCTCTGGGGTTATATGTGTGGTGTGTCAAGGCCACTCTGCAGATGGCCCATTGTCTTAGCAGGGCTATTTTCATATCTCTTTCCTGACCCACATGTTTGGCCTGAATGTACGTTTTGGAGCTTTCTATGGTATTGGTGTTGAATGTTCCCCCCTTAGGCCAGGGAAATGGGTGAGTCTTGGTATGATCAACCACTCGCTGCAGTGTCTATCTAGTCTCCAAGCACAGTTGGGGGACTTTCCTTGCAGATGGCTTAATGGAGTCCCCTTGATGGATTGGGGAACTTGTTATAAGGATTTTGCCAATTTGCATTGTCTCCAGATTCTTAAACCAATCACAGATTCTTCTCTAATCAACTTCTAGTCTATTTTGGGGAACTGTGACCACGGGGTGGTACTGAAAACTTTTTACTGGTTACGAGCTCTATAAAAAATCAATGCATTGGAAAAAGGACATTTAACACTAAACAAAAGACGAATGCAATGAAATAGTAACTACCTGAAACAGAATACAATTGTTAGTTCAGAGCAGTAAAAGTTGATTTGTAGCAACCAGCTAGCCAACGTTAAAGTTTGATATAGGAAAGGCTTACTAACATGACATACCATTTAAACAAGTAGTAAATTGCAAAATATGACAGCACCACAACATCAATAAATGCATAAAATGGAAAATCTAAAAGAGACTAAGAGAGAAAAAGGTTGACAGAATAAATGATTACTTTGTCCAAAAAACCTTAGCCCACTCCTAGCACCTACGGCACGAGGAGAGGGGATGCTCAATGTATTACGCAGAGCTTAGTGAGCCTGATAGTCTGTCACTATCATCTCGGCAGACAAAGGTAGCCGTGCTTTGTGCGGAAAAAGGAATAACCTAACAACTATAGGCCCTCTGTGGCCAGACATAAGCTACGCCTTATTTCACCAAAGTCTACCTTTTCCAAAATGTTCCGAATTACACCCTATGTGACACCTGAGGGTACTGCATACCAACTGCCGGACGTCAGCGGTCTAAGCACACAAATCCACCTTTTCACTTCTTTTAAATCCCCCCAGTGTTAAGAGGCCCTGGACTTATCTAAGAAAACAAATTTCACAAAAAAATAAGATTGAGGTGGTGACCCTATATGACATACCAACGATCGGGGGTGTACTGTTGTGTCACGCCCCAAATGTTAAAGCTAAAAAGTAACCCTATACAACACACCTAGAATCAGGGGTGTACTGTTGTGTCAAGCCCACTTGTTCAAGCTAAAAAAAAAACTGTAGCTACCTTCATCTTTCTCTATCGTGCGGACTAGGGAAAAAATTATCTATGCGCTTGTCCTAGTTTGCCATATGCCACATGCTTGGACTAAGGATCAGATGTGATCTCTTACCCTTGTGACAGGGGCCTCCGGACGGACCTCTGCAGAAGTTCTAATTAATTATGGCATCTGCTCACCGATCTGGTTTACACAGATGAATCAGTTCAGGCAGGGCTCCTTGTCCTTCGGCAGGAGTCAGGCTCAATAAACCAATCTCTCCTATCTGGCTCGCCAAAATGTTGCTTGGATATGTATTTACCTTAAAGTAATAAAAAGACAAGAGGCGTTTAGCTAAACAGGAACAAGTTGGTTTAATTAAACGCAGCGGCCAGGAGAGTCTCGAAAGAATGCATCTGGGGAAAGTCTTTCAGTGTACAAAGTTTTGGCTGACATTATATACATCTAGTGAGGTACAATAAAGTAATTTCTGCATTCCTGAAAAGCATCTCCGTCATGAATTAACAAGCTCAGGCATCAGATAAGGACACAGATGGCTCTCAACCTTGGGCAGAACTAGTGTGGGCCAGTGTGTATGTGTCTAGATGTCTGGCATGAGGAGAGCGTGATCAATACGTGTAGTGTGCATTTTGTGTCCTGATTGGCTGAGTGTTCCTATCTACATGTGGTATCTAGCTTTGTGTTTTTTGGGGGGGAACGTGTACCTAAACCGTTTTATTGGGGCCAATTTCCTCAGACCTGCTTGTGGTGCAACTATCTATCTGGGGGATTGAATAGGGTTTTTCCTGGGTGCGTGTTTGTCTTTGGGTTACGAGAGACCCCACCTGTGACCTGTCACTCGACAGGCGTGGGTGCAGATCGCAGGGCCTGCCTGACTACATATCCCTGACTCAGGGTTAATGGGGAGGTCACCTTGGGTAAATCCGATAGCAATGACACAAATTCGCTGGAACTTGAGAAAATTTTATGGCATTCACTGCTATCATTTTTATAGACATTCTCAACATTGTGCGCACATTTGTCATAGAGCACATTGACATTGTCTTTACTGATATTGACACAGTCATGCTTGCCTAGCTATAGCGTACATCAACATTGTTTCTACTGGTAACAACGTTGTCATTCATGCATGGGTTATGGCATGCATTGAAATTGTTCCTGCCGGTATCAACAGTGTTGGGCGGGGATAGATCAGGGCATACACTGACATTGCATTTATGGGTATTGATATGGTTATGCAGGCACAGGTTATGGCATACGTTGGCATTGCATTTATTAGTATTGCTGTTGTTGGGTCTGCACATATCATTGTATTCACTGACATCATATTTACCCATTCCAACACACACTTATACCAAAAATGCTTGTCTCAAAGAATCGTTCCCCACCGAACGCATAATGCCTATTGATTACATCCCTGGTAGCTTGTTACATCAAAACCATTTCTTAAATCCTGTTGTTTAGTGGTTAATGTTTGCTGGTTAAGCCACGCTTGTTTGATAATTCGCGCCTGTTTTTAGGTCTCGCCTACCAGCTGTCTGGTAGGCAAAAGACCTACTGTGAACATACAGTGAGCTTATATCCCACCCACTGCTTACAATTGGTTGGCTTTCTTGTCACATTAATTTGCTTTCTTCTTACTTGACAGCTTGCTTTGTCTATCTTCCATTTGTCTCTCCCCTGGAGCACATCCTCTTTATTTGTGTTCTTCCACTGCTCACTTTCAGGGAACTACTTTTTTATTTTTATTTCAGCACTCCAAGAAAGTGCATATGTTTTCTTGCATTCTTCCTCATATGCTGGTTAACTCCCCAAATACCCCCCCCCCATCACACACTCCACATTACTCCTTCTTCCCCCTAGTTTGTTCTAATGTGTACTTAGTTGTAGGCTTAGTTGTAGTTGTATACACTCAGTTACGGTATTAAATATGTTTATATGATATATAACAAGTTTAAACAAACACTTGGTCAGCTCTGAATAAGTGCTCATCTTTATCACCTACACACTACATGCTTTATAGGGAAGGACTGGAAGAGTAGGATACAAGTGAACTCCCCCACCACACTTAGTGCTTCTAGAGGTAAACTCGTGATTTGGTTTGCTTTTATTGCTTGCTAGTTTTCAATACTAAATACTCAATGACATTGCTTTCTTTGCTTCAGAGACGAGATATTGTAAAAAAGGAATTTGTTAAAAAATAAATGAGGTGTTCAGATGCTTTCTGCCAGTTTGCAAAGCTGCAGTTTTTGCCCCTGGCACTTCCCCACAGGGGAGATCAAAGGGCCAGGGTATTAGCGGGGTCCACTGGGGGAGACCACCTCACATTTTAAAAGAGGGAAGGAGGGGCAGGGCTGCCCCAAGCTAGGGAAATACTTCTGCCAGCTAGAGGGGCGTGTTAAAGAAGCATGTCTGGTGCACAATTGAGACTGCTGAAGCATAGGAACAAGAAGTGAAGGGTCACTCGATGTGCCTGATTGAATGAGGCACGGCTACAGGAAGTGGACGTACACCAAGCATGCCTGAGTAATAGAAGGCATATGAATTTGTGTATAGACTATGACCACAGTCTGTTTTGTTTGTCATGAATAATTGGGCATAGCTATCGTAGCGTCACATAGCCATGGCCACCTGGTACTGGATGAAGCGTTTAATGGCACCAAGACAGTGGTCGGTAGAGAAGGGTGTGCCTTGCAAGGAAAGTTCACGGGAAGGAAATTCCACAAAGCTATCTTTTATTTAAATAGAAAGCAGAGCCCATTGAAAGGATCGCTTGTAAGCCAATAAACGGCGGCCTCTACTCTTACAAACAAAAAAGGGTGGGTTTTCCTTATTGGGAGGCAGGTGGTCCACCGCCTCATGGCTATCATCGCTATGATGAGATGATTATTGGGGTTGTCCATTGCCTTTGAAATTTCTATTTTTGCCCAAAGTATTTAGTAGAAGTGGAGGTTGTTTAAGTGCTATGCGGTCAGAGGGATCAGTGAGTTTTCAGGCATAAGAGCTCTGACAGCTTGTTTGCTTTATGCGGGCACTGGTGTGCGGGCCTCGCCTTGTTTTCACTGCTGTTTGGACAGGCCTGGTGTAAAAGGACTGTTTACACTGCTCTCAGCAAGCTGCTTGCACAGGAGAGGGGACAGGGCTCAGAGGTGCTGAGCCATGAAGCCGAGACAGATCCCTGCCATTGAACAGTCTATTTTATTGTTGAAATTGCAGACTGTAATGAGACATGGTTGGTGTATTTCCTGAAGTTGGTGGACATGGCTGGTGTAGTTTGACTTTGAAGTAAATGGCACTGGGAAGGCAGGTAAAGCAAAGGTTTTCATCTCTACAAAACAATGGCTTTGTGGACTGAGAAGGGCATTCAACTTTTATTAATTCATTTGTATTTATTCCCGTTCTTCCATGTTTTTTAAATTAGCTATACATAAACTTTTCGTTTAAGTAATGGCCGCTACAGCAAATAGTATTGATATCTCAGACCTGCAGTCTCTTGCCTCACAGGTCAAGTAACCATACTCCTGCATCACCAAGGCTTTGGCTTCCCCTTAAATCAGGATGCCCAACGTAGGTCCAGGAGTCCTGGATCCAGGCCACATTTCAGGACATGCATTTAAGATAACTGTAGATTCAATTAATTTAAATGGAATATATTTCCTAAATTGTTGGTTATTTTCAAAATCAGGTGTGGACTGGCCTTCTGGATCTAAGCTGGAACCCCCTACTTTAAAGATTATGGCTCGCCCCAAGTACTTTTCATGCAGCCATGGTAGCATCCACCTACTTGTTTCACTTCCCACGTACCCCCACACCCAGTGGAATGTAATCTGTGGGTGGAAACCATTAATTCAGCTCAGCATGGATACCTGTTTTAGCCGCTGACCACAGATGCAGATCTGAACACGCCTATGTATGTACCCATCTTCTGACCACACTTTAAAGACTAACAGAGCACTTTGTAAACTGTAATAATGTAAATCACCACATTGACTACGAAATGTGACGATCTCTAATATACATGCATATTTCTCTCTTTGTGGTAAATTTTCCCTTTCATGGACTACTACTTCAGAAGGATTACAAAGCCATGACTCCCGTTAAGGCCTCCACTGTGATTTAGAAAATAAAATAATTCTTTAAAAAACACAAACTACAACCCTACCTGCCCTGTGGAAACTCTGTGGGACCTCTCTGATTATCTTTTATAGATGAGTTCCCGGAGAAGGAGGAGGGCGATCACGGTGCAAGACCATTTTCTATACGTTTCTGCTGAATAATTTTCACTGCTTGTGGCTTCACTCGGCTTTTTAGTAAGCGCTACCTAACCATTTAGTTTAATTAATGACCCAATAGCAAACAAAACCAATATCTGAGAGTGGTAGTCTGTTGTCTCACCCGGGAAGTCATAATCCTGCTGTTCCCCACAAGGTTCATTTGCACCTTCTTTTGCAAGTGATAATGCCGCACATGTACTATTTCTGATTGGGTTCTCCTCACCAGGAAGAACACCGCCATTACTATATCTTAACTGCGTTTTTCAAGTATTACTATGATGTACTTTTCTCTTTACTGGTAATCGTTGTATATCAACCTAGAAGCAGCGGGAGTATCGGCACAATTCAGTTTTAAGTAATTCTCAAGGAGCTTATAAGGAGAAGTGTTTGATCGTACCCAGCATGGGTCGAAGCCAGTTGGTGAGGGCACACATTGTCTGCCACACGCAAATGTTTTGGTGTAACCCGTTTGTCATTATAGTTATGAAATTATCATTCTGCATAAAATAAACTGTACACATTTAAATATTTTTCATAGTACTTGTCCGAAGAGCTTCAGAAACACCTTGGATAATAATTGTGATATGCTGTGACAGCCAACGGCGAACAGGGATTTGCGCAACCAGTTTCATGAATGGCACATCTCAAACCCAGAAAAACAGCTAATGGGTTTCGAACCTTTAGAGAGGCTAGCGAAATATGGTTGAGTGACCCAATGCATAATTGAGATCTCTTGTTGAGCAGTTCATTTCTCTTTGAAATATATTAAGCCATTACTGGTCAAATTTTCATTATGCCTACAATACTAATGCAGAGACTTAATTTTTCCTAACAAAGGCTCATTAAGTAGTTTTTTGGCCTCTCCTACTGACAGCTTTAGCTGTTTGTTGTCGAAAAAAAATGTATATTTTCCACAATCACAAATACTTAGAGAGGAAGTTAAGTTAGCCCATTACTAATGATGAGTTGGCTTACTTCTCTATCTGGTTTGCATGTTTGTTTATTAGAGTCCCTTACTCTTCTTGTGTGTGTCCATCCCCTGGACCGTAGCTGGTTTACAGTGCTTCTAACGGGGTGAATTGCATTCTTTCACTGCTTTCAATGAGGGAACTGTTTTTTTCCTTTTTCTTTCACAATTCCATAAGTGTTCAAGTAGTTTCTTGCTCTCTACCATGGGTGTTCCTTAATGCCTCACATCCCCACACTGCCTTCTCAATGTTCCACTGTGTGACATTTTAGCAATCCCAGAGTGCACTATTCTGCCCACTTTCAAGTTGTGTCAATCCCTCCTTTGGTGTAGGGAGTTTGGTAGCCCACCCTAGGGGTGTGGCAATCTCTGGGCTACATCCTCACGGAAAAAAACGGTTTGGCAACCGTTTTTCACTCTCTGTTCCTTCCGCCAGCCCCTCTTAATCTTCTCCCACCCCTCCCCATTCTGCTCAGCTGTTTTTTTTGTTATCTTCTACTCCACCCCCTCCAATCCTCATTTGCTCCCTCATCCCTCTCTGTCCCCCTCTTTGAAAACTGTGGAGGTCTAGGGCTACAGTCCATAAGGAAGCCAGGCTCCGAGATGTATTATATGGTGTGGTTGTGTGACCTCACTGTGTAATACATTTATGAAACTGTCTTGGGTCTAGTCAGGCTTGTTTGTAAAACCTTCTGCTCAACTCTGGGTAGCTGTGGCTTCGAGCAGCAAGTCTTAAACAAAGGAACTAATGTAAAGCACTTAGACACATCAAAAAACAGAATAAGAGTCACACAACACGAAAGGAATCAAACACCATTTTATAAACATAAGTTTATATTTTTATGAATTTTTAGACATCAAAATGAACAAAATTCACTGGAGAGTTCCAGAGATATAGATTTTTAAGTAAAACGTCAGTCTTAGCTTTTTAGTCAACAAGCATTGGTAACTGTAAAGTTTGTAAACTTTTGAAAAGTTTTATAGAGTTTTGTTTGGGTACTCTAGACCAGATTGGGCGACCAATGCCGACAGGGAGAAGAAAACAAGTTACTTACCTCACGCGTGACATATGTGTCTTTATGAAAAATAAATATTTGTAATATATGTATAGCTAAAGATTAATGGAAGAAGACATGGGTAAATAAGTATCTAAATACAGTGATGTAATATCTGACGTCATCAGCAGAGGATTGCGGTCGCGTGAGTTATAGTTGCCTGCACTAACTATAACGGGGGAATTTCATTGGTTTTTTACGAGTGAAATGTCCAGCTAACTATAACATGTGTGAAACCTATGGTTTTTTAACTGAATATATTTATATATATATACATATATATATATATATTATCTACTGGCGGTCGCCAGTAGATAGTTATAGTTACAACCTAGTTTCCATAGGAAATCTCAAAATTCTATTTTGAATAACTTTGGCGCCGGTTGACGAATCCTCACGAAATTTTCAAAACTAATGGGGCGCTCTGTTCAGCTCCTACCCTGAAAGTCTCGGGGTGATTCATCAAGCGGGCTCCGAGAAAAAGGGGGGTCCCAAAACGCGTTTTCCCCATGCATTTTTCCATAGGACCTTTAGACGCAGCTACAGCCCGAACGGCTGAACAGAATTACGTGGAATTTGGCAGAGAGGTAGCCATAAGGTCAAGGAAGTGCCTTTTGCAGGTCTGGTGTAAATCCGTTCAGTAGTTCCTGTGAAAGTTAAAAGTAAAATCATATACATATCTGGGCGGAGCCTAACCACACATCTCATTGTGAGATCTGATTGGCTGTCAGCACTTCATCCAAGCAGTGTTGGCAGCCATCTTGGGACCAATATACATGATAACACCTCATTAAAAAGCATTGCAGTTAATAGAAGGTTTTAAGACTTTAGTTACATTATAAATCATTTGTTGATGGTACCATACTCATTTTAGGAATTGTGGTATGTTCTAAGGTGATTTTACCATGTGAAAAAGCCTTCTGCTGGGATATCATGAATCATGTTTGAGAGAAAACTATTTTCACATGCTTTTCCCACAGAGGTTTGGAAGGTGATCTATAAGCTAAACTGAGAGCATATTTTCTGTAAATTCACATTATCTTTCTCAGTCATGTGAGAATGAAGTCTGACATTCTCAGTAAAACATGTACATCCAACAAGGGCAGAGACTGTCAGTTGATTCCTTTGTGTTCTACTGCAGCTTCCCAGAGTGTTCCAAAGAACAACTAGAGCGCTAACAGTCTTACTTATGACAAAGGTATGGCACACCTGAAGCCATCTTGATTGGAATAAAGTGGTAACATTTAAAACATTTAATTTAAAAAGGAACAAAATGAGAGGGTTCATTTTGCCATAGAATGTATGATTAGTGCTGCAGAAAGAAAAATTAGGGCACATTTTGAGTGACTTCACAAATCCTCTTCTATTTCATTAAAAAATTCTGACATGCAGACTGAAACATGCACTTTCAATACCAGCAGCAGACTTCCCTGGTGAGCAGTAGCTTTACTACAGTGAACTAATGAGCGACTAGAGTGCTAACATTCTGAATGTATGGCAAATGTGTGACACATTTGAATGCCTTCTTCATTGAATCAAAGTAAAAAACTGACAGTATGCCTACTGAGGAGACTGCAGTAAATGAGGAAATTAGGAATCTTCATAACAAGGTTCCTGTAGTAAGTATTCACGCAGGTTAGTTGAAAGGTTTACTTCTTTATTGGTTAAAACCATAGACGCATCTTCAGCTTGTCAGTTACAGCATAGCACTACACAAGTCTCTCATCAACATTCCAAGGTAGACTTCACACCAACATTCCACGACTGTACCATTGTGGGGAAAAGGGGAGGGGTGGGTGGAACATACCAAGGGAGGAAGTTACAACACATCTTCCTTCCCTAACAGACCATCAATGGAAAAACAAGGAAGAGATAATGCCTACAGAGGTAGGCAAAAACTGAACCCCTAACTGGGTACTCTAAGAGTGGTGTGAGCCTAAGTATAAGAACATCCTGCTTGACTTTGGTCTCTCATACTAAAATCCTTGTGCCAGCATGGAGTGTATCTTTGGCGATACCCTCTCCTGATTTGAGTCTTAACCACCCCAGCACCTTGTCCTTGACCTCTGTCATCCTCTTTGTGGATACCCCCGTTGTCGTCCCCTGCCACCCTGTCCATACTCCATTTCTTACCATCCTCCATAATAACCACGTTCCTTTTGACCTCCTTTATTCTACCCGGAGGGTAGTATTTGCCTCCACTACCACCCTGTATATCGGGTTTCCTGATGTACACACTTTGCCCTGGACTGAGGGATTTCTCCTGTGTCCCCCACCTCCTATTATACCATTCCTGGTACTTCCTCTGCCGAGTATCAGTCCTAGCTTTGAATTCACTCAAGTTGACCAATACCCTCTCCTTCGGACCCAACCAGTTTGGGGACAACTTTGTGCCTGCCTTCCTTCCCCTCAATAGTTCAAAGGGTGACTGTCCCGTTGACAGACTAGGTGTTGTGTGGTATGCCCATAGCATATCCCTAATAGCCGGCTCAACAGCTAACCCTGACTTTTTAGCCAGTTGTATGCACTCCTTCATCATCCTATTTGCCCTCTCCACCTTCCCATTGGCTCTTGGACAATATAGGGGTGTACGTACATGTGATATGGACATGTCTTTGAGGAACTCCCTCATTTCCTCCGACACAAACTGCACCCCGTTGTCAGTAACCAAGGTGGAAGGAATGCCTTCCCTCGAGAATATTTCGCTCATGAACTCTATAAGTGTCTTGGTATTTATTGAGTTCACAAACTTGCACGTTATCCAATTTGAGAAATAGTCAATTAAAACTAATAGGTACCTGTCCTGAGGTCCAACGGACCTGATGGGCCCTGTAATGTCCAATCCTAGTTTGTCCCATGGGACCATGGGGACTTCCACCGGTATAAGCGGTGCATGTCTTATGCTTCTGGATTTGTCACTAATACTGCATGAATAGCAATCCTTCACTTTGTCCTCCATGAGTTGATCCATCCCTGGGAACCAGTAAACGGCTCTTAAGCGTGCTTTACACATACTCCTGCCCATGTGCCCCTCATGGGTGAGATCAATTATCTTTGATCTCAACCCCTCCGGGGGTACTATCTTTCCTGACTTGAGAACGAATTTCCCTTCTATAGACAAATCATTGCGTACATTCCAGTACGGCTGGATGTCTTCCGCCAAATCCTTGCACTTATTGGGCCACCCTTCAGTAACCCTCCTTCTCACTTCCACCAGATTGGCATCCTGTTCTGAATGCACATCCCATACTTCTTTAGTCACTGCAGGTATCTTGATCTCCATCACCTTTTTTTTCTCAGTTTCTGATTCCGCACCATCCTCTAATGGTGATCTAGACAGAAAGTCTGCCACCTTGTTTTGGTGACCAGGTAGATAACCCACTTTAAAATTGAAGCTTTGTAAGCCCAGTATCCATTTAGCAATACGGGGAGTAAGATTTTCCAATTCTTTTTTTCCAAATAACCCCACTAAGGGTTTGTGGTCCGTGTGTACAGAGAACGGCATGCCCCACACATAGAAATTGAAGTGTCGGATCGCCCAGTACACAGCCAAAGCCTCTTTCTCTATCGTGGAGTAATTAGATTCGGCTGCTGACAGAGTTCTTGAAGCAAACGCAACCACATTTGTACCATCCTTCGTACTCTGTGATAACATTGCCCCAATCCCTTTGCTACTGGCATCCGTGGTGATTATGGTATCTTTATTGACATCAAAATTGCCTATGTATGGTGCCTTGGAAATTGCTTCTTTTATATGTTCTGTTGCCTCTTCCTGTTCTTTTCCCCAAGTGAAATCACATTTTTTCTTTAGCATTTCCCTTAAGGGTTGAGCCATCATAGCAAAATTCCTTATGAACTTTGCCATGTACTCCGCCAGGCCAAGGAATGACAGCACTTCTTCCTTGCTAGTGGGTGTGGGTGCTTTCATCACAGCTTCTACTAGGCTATGTTTAGGTTTGATTCCCTCTTCCGAGATTATGTGCCCCAAATACTCTACAGAGGTTACCCCTACCTTGCACTTACTCTCTTTAGTCGTAAACCCTACTTCTTTCAACCTTTCCAACACCCTCTCTGCATTGACCTTATGTTCCTCTTCGCTCATGCCATATATTAGAATGTCATCTTGGAAGCACATTGTTTTTTTGCAATCTTTGAGAACATGCTGCATGGCTCTCTGGAAGGCTGAGGCTGCCGAGGCTAGTCCAAAAGGCATTCTTAAGAACTTGTAGTTGCCGAAAGGGGTAGTGAAAGCCGTAAGGGGTTGTGACTCAGGGTGTAATTTCACCTGATAGTATGCTGACGATAGGTCAAGGACACTAAACACCTTAGCACCTTGCAAGGTGCTCAACATCTCATTAATTCTTGGCAAAGGGTGTCTGTCTACCTCAATGTTTCCGTTGAGTGCTCTCAAATCCACACAGAGCCTAATGCTCTTTCCCCCATCCTTAGTCGTGATCACAATGGGTGCCAACCACGCTGAGCTCTCGATTTCTTGTATCACCCCTTGCCTCACTAGCTTCTCTAACTCCAACTTTAATGGTTCCCTCATCAATAAGGGTACTGACCTTGTTCTGTGAATGACTGGCCTTGCCCCCTCTTTTAGTACAATTTTGTGCATGTAATTCTTAAGTAATCCTAAATCCTCATTGAAAACCTCCGGGTAACCCTCAATTAGCGTGGCTCCAGCCCCTGGGGTTTCCATGAGTAGGACCTGTTCACTGTTATTGGGATCAAGCTTTATGCCCAGCTCCTTCTGATGCTTCCATCCCAGCAAGCATGACCCCTCTTTTGAAATATACACCTTCCCCACCGTGTGTCTGTCTTTGAAAGAAATCCTCATTCTTACCATGCCTTCTAAGGGTATGGGCACTTTGTTGTACCCCAACGGAGCAATGTCAGCTTTCTCTATCATAATGTTATGTTTTGCAAATTTCTCCTCAAATACTTTCCTATCCACCAGTGTGAAAGGCGAACAGGAATCCGCATATACTTCAAAACATTCGTCATCTAACTTGATTTCACACTTAGGATACCCTGTATTTTTTTCCGTGTCCTCCTCATCTATTTGAAAAATGAAGTTCCTATCACTGACCTCTCCTTCCTCATGTTGCTCAATCATGTGTACTTTAGGCATAAAAACATTACAAACTTTCGAATAATGCCCCGTCTTATTGCATTTTCTACAAACAATACTTCTTGCGGGACACTTCCAATTATTCGCCAAATGGTTGTGACTGCCACATCTATAACATTGTAGAGTACTTGTTTTCTTGTTTGACTCATCCTTTTTTTTCTCATTCACTATACACACCGCCTCACTGTTGGTTCCCTCCTTGCATTCCACCTTGTCTTTCACTGCACCACCAATTTTCATCTCTCTCATACACAGTGCAGTGTGCTCTAAACCCTTTGCTATGTTAATGGCCTCCTCTAAATCTGGATTCCTTGTGAGAAGCTCTTCTTGCACTTTTTCGTCATTTGTGCATCTCACCAATTGGTCCCTTATAAGGGAGTCAGTGAGTGCACCAAACTCACACGTGGCCGCCATCCCCCTCAACACAGCCACATATGAGGACACCTTCTCCTCTCTCTTTTGATTACGCTTGAAAAACTTGTGTCTCTCCAGGACCACATTTATTTTTACTTTGAAGTGCGCCTCCAACTTCCTCAATGTATACTCATATACATCCACACCTTCCTCTTCCTCCAAGGGATCATCCTCAACCGACCTCCCTGTCACATCCTCATACACTTTTCTCCCTTGTATGCCCAAGTTGTGCAATAAAATATGCTGCTTACGTATGTTTGAAAAGTTTCCTCCTCCTATTGCAATCAAATATGATTTAAAAATTCCCTCCCATCTCTTCCAAGGGATTTCTGGTTCACCTAGATCATTCAAAAATGGAGGAGGCTGACTCATTCCTGCTCCCACAGCCCGGGTAAGCCTTTATTCTTTTTCCCCCTGACAACTAGTGTTGACACGCAGTCGTACAAGCACTAATATGATTCCTCCATTTTCTCTATAGTCGAGGGTCACTCTATGATAACGTTGCATAGAAACTCTATTGGACCCGTGACAGTGAGTACGTTAAACAAACATTTTTGGTGTTTACTTATAGGCAAATCCGCTATGGGGTCTGTTCTCCACTCTGGGGTGTTCACCTCTAGTAGGATTTTTAAATAAGGTTTACGTCGACTTGACTATCGACATATCCTTTCCACAGGCACACATTTCCCTCATTTTCTTTTCGTTTCTTTATTAATACACTGGGCCTTCAGCTCGTGAACACACCGTCAGTTAAGAGTGCAAATCCTAACAATATATATGTGAATTAAGCAATATTGTTTCAATTTTTTGTAGTGTCACAAATGCGGAACTGTTGATTGCAGCACACGAACTGAATCCCCTGAAGAAGGGCTAATAACCCGAAATGCATTGGGATAGATGTTAAAAAATTTGATGAATTTTCAAACAGAAGAAATTATATTGGTTAATGTACAGCACTTGTTTATGAGACATTTAAACATATGAATTCTGTTGTATCTATTACGTATGTCTAAGAAATACGTGTATAAACTATGTGTTTTACTAAGGAAACTAAACATTGATATTACTTTATCAATAATTGTTGAGTAAAAGAAAAATTACTTTTTTGAAACTCTGTTGAGCGTGATTGCTGTGCGTCATGTAGGTATGGATCACACCACACCTCTTTACGTTCATTCCTGCTCCCGCCATGTCTCCCAGAATGCACAATGGAGGCCTATGAAATCAAAATACCTCTGACTTATCAGCAAACCTGTAGTATTAAACACCAGGTGACACTTAACTCTCCAAATACATCCTTACTTTACTGACATCACTTTACTCTTAAATATACTATGGAAGAGCACCTTGCTATTGTTTAAAAAAATAAAATATATATAAACTATTCTCCTTCAGTCATGCTATTGAAAATCACCAGAATGAACTGATAGCTTACATCGGCGGAAGTCTTACTCAACTGTCCCACAGCTGAGAAAAATGAAAAATTCAACCTCAGTGCGTTGACAGTCCTGTTTCTTTGACTGTGTTCCCCACCGATGAATCACCACGTCCTCCGTCTTCTGGTTGGCCTGCTACGCGAAGAACGACGCCTCCACCGCTGCCAGGAAACGCCTCACCAATGTTCGTAGCCGCCTCACTCTTGGAAGGATGTGCGCCGCTGACAGGAAACACCACACGGGGAACAGCCGCCGACGACTCCACCGCTGCCAGGAAACGCCTCACCAAGGATCGCAGCCGCCTCACCTGGTAAAGATGTGCACACCGTTCCTGACGAGGTAAGAACCCCCCGTCCTCTCCGGAAGCACTAACCACGACTTTCACCAACAGCTGTGTCCCGATGCACCTCCTCTAAATATGCCTGGGATATGTGCGTTGTTCAAATAGTAGACCCTGCCGCCGGCCGCCTCAAATACTAGTAGTCTGCTGTCGCGTCCACACGCTCACCCTCAGATCTGCTTCAAGGTGACTTTACTTCACAGACTAGGTGTGACAGGAGACCACTTAGCGCTAAGCCATGCGCTCACACGGGTACCACCATCATTCCGTTTTTCGTCTTATCCACCATAGGCTCACCGTTGTTCCGGCTGAAAGTCCACCTCACACGCTCAACATAAGGGTCTGCTCGCTCTCCTATACTGGTGAGCAACCTTCAGTTCTTCATGTACCGAACCACTTAGACACCCTTACAGAATGCTTTTTACTGACATGAACTGCCTCACAGGTGCTGGTCAGATAGTCCGCTGACAACCGATGTCGAGACCAGTCCTCTTACTTCAGATGCCGTAGTGTCTTCACAATTACCAACTGCAAGCTTAATGACTACAGGGGAAAATGCGCCGCCGTCCCTGTCACAGCATCCCTTGTAACTCGTCGCCAAAATGTAGTAAGTATTCACGCAGGTTAGTTGAAAGGTTTACTTCTTTATTGGTTAAAACCATAGACGCATCTTCAGCTTGTCAGTTACAGCATAGCACTACACAAGTCTCTCATCAACATTCCAAGGTAGACTTCACACCAACATTCCACGACTGTACCATTGTGGGGAAAAGGGGAGGGGTGGGTGGAACATACCAAGGGAGGAAGTTACAACAGTTCCCAAGATGGCCACCAGAGACAAAAGAGCCCAAATGTAGCACAAATATCACCGAGATGTAGCCCAAGTATAGCCCAATGACAGAAATCCCAGAGTGTTTTAAAGAACAACTAGAGCGCTAACAGTCTTACTTATGACAAAGGTATGGCACACCTGAAGCCATCTTGATTGGAATAAAGTGGTAACATTTAAAACATTTAATTTGCAAAGGAACAAAATGAGGGGGTTCATTTTGCCATAGAAATTATGATTAGTGCTGCAGAAAGAAAACTTAGGGCACATTTTGACTTCTCAAATCCTCTTCTATTTCATTAAAAAAGTTCTGACATGCAGACTGAAACATGCACTTTGAATACCAGCAGCAGACTTCCATGGTGAGCAGTAGCTTTGCTACAGTGATCTAATGAGGAACTAGAGTGCTACCATTCAGAATTTATGGCAAATGTGTCACATTTGAATGCCTTCTTGATGGAACCAAAGTAAACAAGCATTGAAAATGCAATAGGTCTCGCCCTCTTTTAAGTTAAAGCAATTCTGTTTATAATTAGGTGGCTTTTTAGCTTTGCTTTTATTAGTGTTTTTCAAAATTTCATATACATACCATGCATATGTATGCATATATGTATATGTATATGTTTGCATGAATTTATATTTATATAGATATGCAGATTATATGTTTATATATGTATATATATATATATATATATATATATATATATACCCACAAAAAGGCCTCTCACTACTCCAAAGAAACCGAAGGAACACAACAGGGGACCAGGAAGAACACCTTTAATTCCGCACAGCAGGCATGACGCGTTTCGACACAATGTCTTTTTCAAATGCCTATCCACTGTAAACTGTCACCGCCGCTTTTTTAAATGATCCATTTGGTTTCCATTGGTGGAAACCCAGCAAGGCAATTAAATGTTGTAACGCCCTCTTGTGGTCTCCATCGGCAGACCACAACTCCCAGAAGGCACCATCTCGGCCCTCAGGTAAGCTTTTCTGTTGCCTCGTGCAAACTCGTAGTGAGTGCTGGTGATCGGTAGAAAGGCGTGTGTGGTGCAGTTTTTTAAAAAATTGTCTCAATGTCCCTGCAGTTCAAAGGTTCTCTCCCCGGCCCCCATCGACGTCTCATCGCATGATTCCAGGATATCGCCGGATCGAGGATTAGACTCCAGTGAGCTTGCTCCTTCCGTGCAGTCACGGACTGAAATCTACAGCGAAACTCAGCTGGTCCTGGATGCGGGGGCCACAGCATACCAATCCCTTGGTTAAAAGAAAAAATGACTGCACGAAGCGCAGCCTATACCCTTGTTGCTCGGGCCACATGCGAGACGGGTTCCTTCAGCACGCCCAGGGCTGGCGTGCACAATGTCCACAAAAAGGCCTCTCACAACTCCAAAGAAACCGAAGGAACACAACAGGGGACCAGGAAGAACACCTTTAATTCCGCACAGCAGGCATGACGCGTTTCGACACAATGTCTTTTTCAAATGCCTATACACTGTAAACTGTCACCGCCGCTTTTTTAAATGATCCATTTGGTTTCCATTGGTGGAAACCCAGCAAGGCAATTAAATGTTGGAACGACCTCTTGTGGTCTCCATCGGCAGACCACAACTCCCAGAAGGCACCATCTCGGCCCTCAGGTAAGCTTTTCTGTTGCCTCGTGCAAACTCGTAGTGAGTGCTGGTGATCGGTAGAAAGGCGTGTGTGGTGCAGTTTTTTAAATATATATATACACATACATATATAAATGCATATACATATATATGCATATATATATGTGCAAATGTGTGCATGTACAGAGAGGTAGAGAGGTAGAGGTGTATAGGTAGAGGTGTAGAGGTAGAGAGGTAGAGGTAGAGAGGTATAGAGTAGTAGAGAAAGAGGTAGAGAGCGAGTAATAGAGAGTAGAGAGTGAGTAGTAGAGTAGTAGAGAGTAGTAGAGAAAGTATCAGAGAGTGAGTAGTAGAGAGTAGTAGAGTGAGTAGTAGAGAGTAGTAGAGTGAATAGTAGAGAGTGAGTAGTAGAGAGAGAGTAGTAGAGAGTGAGTAGTAGTGAGTAGTAGAGAGTGAGTAGTAGAAAGTAGTAGAGAGTAGTAGAGAGTGAGTAGTAGAGAGTAGTAGAGAGTGAGTAGTAGAGAGTGAGTAGTAGAGAGTAGTAGAGAGTGAGTAGCAGAGTGAGTAGTAGAGAGTAGTAGAGAGAGAGTAGTAGAGAGTGAGTAGTAGAGAGTAGTAGAGAGTGAGTAGTAGAGAGTGGTAGAGAGAGTAGTAGAGAGTGAGCAGTAGAGAGTGAGTAGAGAGTGAGTAGTAGAGAGTGAGTAGTAGAGAGTGAGTAGAGAGTGAGTAGTAGAGAGTGAGTAGTAGAGAGAGAGTAGTAGAGAGTAGTGGAGTAGTAGAGAAAGTGTAGTAGAGAGTAGTAGAGAGTATTAGAGTGAGTACTAGAGAGTAGTAGAGAGCGAGTAGCAGAGAGCAAGTAGTAGAGAGTGTGTAGTAGAGAGTGAGTAGTAGAGAGTGATTAGTAGAGAGAGTAGTAGAGAGAGTAGTAGAGAGTGAGTAGTAGAGTGAGTAGTAGAGAGTAGTTGAGAGCGAGTAGTAGAGAATCAGTAGTGGAGAGTGAGCAGTAGAGAGTAGTAGAGAGTGAGTAGTAGAGAGTGAGTAGTACAGAGTGAGTAGTACAGAGTGAGTAGTAGAGAGTAGTACTGAGTGAGTAGTATAGAGTAGTAGAGTGAGTAGTAGAGAGTGAGTAGTAGAGAGAGAGTAGTAGAGAGTGAGTAGTTAAGTAGCAGAGAGTGAGTGGGAGAGAGTAGGAGAGAGTAGTAGAGTGAGTAGTAGAGAATAGTAGAGAGTGAGTAGTAGAGCGAGTAGTAGAGAGTAGTAGAGAGTGAGTAGTAGAGAATGAGTAGCAGAGAGAGTATTAGAGAGTAGTAGAGAGTGAGTAGTAGAGAGTGAGTAGTAGAGAGTAGTAGAGAGCGAGTAGTAGAGAGTGAGTAGTGGAGAGTGAGTAGTAGAGAGTGAGTAGTAGAGAGTGAGTAGTAGAGAGTAAGTAGTAGAGAGAGAGTAGTAGAGAGTGAGTAGTAGAGAGTAGTAGAGTGAGTAGTAGAGAGTAGTAGAGAGAGAGTATTAGAGCGTGAGTAGTAGAGAGAGAGTAGTAGAGTAGTAGAGAGTGAGTGCTAGAGAGCAGCAGAGAGTAGTAGAGTGAGTAGTAGAGAGAAGTAGAGAGTGAGTAGTAGAGAGTGAATAGTAGAGAGTAGTAGTAGAGAGTAGTAGAGAGAGAGTAGAACAGAGTGAGTAGTATAGAGTAGTATAGTGAGTAGTAGAGAGTGAGTAGTAGAGAGTGAGTAGTAGAGAGAGAGTAGTAGAGTAGTAGAGAGTGAGTGGTAGAGAGTAGGAGAGAGTAGTAGAGTGAGTAGTAGAGAATAGTAGAGAGTGAGTAGTAGAGCGAGTAGTAGAGAGTAGTAGAGTAGTAGAGAGTGAGTAGTAGAGAGTGAGTAGCAGAGAGAGTAGTAGAGAGTAGTAGAGAGTGAGTAGTAGAGAGTGAGTAGTGGAGAGTTAGTAGTAGAGAGCGAGTAGTAGAGAGTGAGTAGTAGAGAGTGAATAGTAGAGAGTGAATAGTAGAGAGTGAGTAGTAGAGAGAGAGTAGTAGAGAGTAGTAGAGTGAGTAGTAGAGAGTGAGTAGTAGAGAGTGAGTAGTAGAGAGTGAGTAGTAGAGAGAGAGTAGTAGAGTAGTAGAGAGTGAGTGCTAGAGAGCAGCAGAGAGTAGTAGAGTGAGTAGTAGAGAGAAGTAGAGAGTGAGTAGTAGAGAGTGAATAGTAGAGAGTAGTAGTAGAGAGTAGTAGTAGAGAGTAGTAGAGAGAGAGTAGTAGAGAGTGTAGTAGAGAGTGAGTAGTAGAGAGTAGTAGCGAGTGAGTAGTAGAGAGTGGTAGAGAGTGAGTAGTAGAGTAGTAGAGAGTGAGTGGTAGAGAGTAGTAGAAAGTAGTAGAGTGAGTAGTAGAGAGTGAATAGTAGAGAGTAGTAGAGAGTGAGTAGTAGAGAGTAGTAGAGCGGGAGTAGTAGAGAGTGAGTAGTAGAGAGTAGTAGCGAGTGAGTAGTAGAGAGTGAGTTGTAGAGTAGTAGAGAGTGAGTAGTTGAGAGTGAGTAGTTGAGAGAGAGTAGTAGAGAGTGAGTGGTAGAGAGTAGTAGAGAGTGAGTAGTAGAGAGTGAGTGTAGGAGAGTAGGGTCTGCTTTCTATGTTCACCCCCACTTTTTGCTTTTGCTTTACTGGTTTTCGACTTAGATGTGGCTGTGGGCCTGCTAATCAGACCCACAGCCCTGCAGTTCTCTCTCTAAATTGAACTATGTACTTTAGGTGCATAACCCATTTGGATAGGATCACCTTATTGGCCCCTGTACAGTGTACCCTTGGTACCCAGGGCATAGGTGTACCCTAGGCCTACCAGGAGCTGCAGCATGTATTATGCCACCCCTGGCCTGGCCTTCCATTATGACACAACTGGCTGACCACTCAGCTGGGGCAAGGTAGTGTAATCACTCTTTGCTTAGGTGTAGTATCCCTATACCTAACTTACATATAGACACATGTGTACCTATCAGCCACTCCTATGGCAGGCCTTGACAATCCTGGAGGCAGAGTGCTTGGTAACATGTGAGATGGTGCTCTAGCATGAGCTGGGCCTGTCTGCAGCTTTCGGAACCATGTCCTTATAGCTGTTCTATGATATAGCCTACCATATACTCTTAAAGTGCCTTATAATCTTAAACGGTTATGGTAACTATGGTTTGGCTCTATCAAAACATGTCGTGTAAGGTGTCTAACACTTTGGAATAATACCCCCATCCCATTTCTGGGGATGAGGATATTATCCCTCCCTTCTAGAGGGAGAAGACATGTTGTAACCTACTTACCCGGTTAAAGTTAACCAGAGCCCCAGCATCACAAAATGGATGCTGCTGCCACAGACACGAGTCTGACCTACTGCTGCTGGGAGTGATCCCAGCACGGGAGGCTTGGACAATAGGTTTCCTGCCTTGGGAGGTGCGAGCACCACCCCAGACAGGCCTTAGTGTATTGGGGCAGGGAGGGATGAAAAGAATGAGACATGCCTGGGGCATACAAGGTGTCCCGTGCATAGTCCAGTTCAAACCGGTGCTGGGGCACTCCAGCCCCAGTCCTGGCGCAAAACTGGACAAAGGGAAGGGGGTGTAACCACCCCCCTCCCAGGTCCCACCCATAAGGCGTGACCTAGCAGGTAACCCAGCCCCCCAGATTTGGATAAGAGTGGTAGCTGGGCCCCAGGAGATTAGATTATCCTGAACCTGCAACTTGAACAGAAACTCTGGACCTTCGACATTCGACGAAAGAAGAAGACTGAAGAATCTCCCTTGTGGCCAAGGAGTGGCTACGCTGTGCAAACAGACACCATCAAGAGACTACCCTTTGCTTTGCTGAAGTTCTACGAGGGACCGACTGCAGAGCCCGACCAGAGCCTTGACTTCCAGACTTCTCCGACCCTGATCCACATCCACAGCCGAGCTGAGATCCGTGGAGGCGACAAGAGACGTGGGACCGGCTACCTGGGAAAAGTAGCCAGTATCTTCCAGCGCAGCTTCTGAGGCACCCTCGAAGTTGTGCACCGGGGATTGAGAAGCCCCAACCCCAAGCACCATCTGCACCGAAGATCAGCCCCCCACACTCCACGAGTCCTGCGTGGGGCCCTTCTGCATTTTCCTGCTTGCCGCGCCTGTCCGGTTGCTTGCCCGTTGGCTAGTAGCCTTTGTGACGACGCACCCTGAAATCTTCACCGCTGGTTTGGCTCCTCCAGACTGGCTCCTGCTTCTTTGCAAAAGAGAAGCACCCCAGACCTTCCTGGTCTGCACCCGAAGCAAGTCCTCCATTCTTCGTGGGTTCCGCTTGCCAAGGCTTGGTGAGTCCTAGTTCGACTTCGACGCCGCCGACAGCAAGAGCCTTCGTGGGACAGCTCGCCTCCTGGTCCTGGTTGTCCTCGACGTCTCCTGGTCCCCGTGGCTGCAGCGACAAGCTTCACCTTCACCTGCAATCTTCAGACATCGCCTGGTTCCTTCCTGGTTCCACGTGGTCACTGGCTAGTGACCTTGACTCTGTCCCTTCTGCTTGCAGGTCTCCTCTCTCCTTGATCCCAGCCTTGGGATCCACCGGACACTCTTCACTGACTGCCTGTCAGCAACTTTCCTTCAGGCATCCATAGAAGTCCACGACGAAACCCGACGCAAGTTCACACCTATGCACCCGCAGTCCGTGGGCTAGGTAACTTGGGTACTTCGGTGCTCACAAGGGTAGTGACTATCCTAGGGTCTAGTTTCCGAGTCTCGACTCTCTAGCTGCTTCAGAAGTGTCCTTAAACTGTTAATTGCTAACAACTACTATTTCTATCGACTTTTACACATTACGCGTGAGTGTTTCCACTCTGCACCTGAATCCCGTGGGCCTCCCACTTCCTAACTGTTGCTAGTGTAGTGTAGCCCCAGCGATTCCCTAGGCCTAGGCCTATCCTATTTCCATGACAGTGGTCCTTATACCACTTCTTTAGTATATGGTTTGCGTGGCCCCTAGGGCCTAACTGTATTACTTACCTGTGTGACTTAATGTATGCGTAAATAAGACTGTGTTGTACTTACCTCTAATCTCATAAAGAGTGCTGAGGGTTTGACTAGAATAAATACACTTTATTTTATATATATATCTGTTGTGGTGTCCTTTCATTTGGTATTCAAGGGATTATATATGGTATCACAGCTGGCTTCACATGCCATTCAGAGTTTGGCCTAAGACTGCTCTTGTCCATGCTACCACTAGGATAGCTGGTCTATAAGGTTGACTTTACAACCAATCACCATAAGGGTTGTTTGGACTGATATAAGGTGTACACTAGAACTAGTGACATCATACATCAGGCCAACTTCTCACATTGGTGAGCAGCGGTTGGGATCTGAGCTTGCTGTTGTAATACCATTGTAATCTTGAGATACTAAATTGAAAGATCACACAGATATTGTCTAGGTACATATAACATAGATTATAATACTTAAGTCCTACTGGACTTAGTGATTGTAGGTTGAAGGAAGTAACACACCCTGACTACAACTACCAGAGAGGTTTAGTAGAAACAACTAGTGTAGGTAGGTGCACACACCACACCCTAACTAGATCATGTCTCTGGGAGGAGATCAAGTAGATGCTCTCTCAGGAGGGGCAGGTCTGAAGAAGACCCCCTCTAGATATGATACCCTAACTTTTCAGGAGATGAGACAATTGTGTACCTCCAGAAAGTTAAAACAGGGTGCAAACCCTACCCTCCTTCAGCTAGTGCAACTCCTAGAGGAGTATGATGCTCTTAGGGCCTCACAGGCCAGTACCCTAGGTACAAAGGAGGGTCTACCCACCACAGATGAGTCAGATGGGACTTCAGATGAAGAGGTAGACAGCCAGGGCCAAGTAGGAAGACTTAGCCAGGCTAACCTAAGCTTACATGGGTGTTTGCATGGGGTCCCCCCATACAGACCCCCAAGTGGGCTTACACAGAGAAGCAGGAGGGACAGATCCCCTTCAAGGGAATCCATCCACTCCCATGTTTCTAGCATCTCTAATGCTTCCTCTCACAGGGGAATGACTTCCCCTGAGAGAAAGGAGCATGAAGCCAGAATGAGGGAAGCTAATCTGAGGATTCAGAGGGAAGAACTTGCCCTTGCCAAGGAGAAGCTTGCTCTGGCTAAAGAGCAAAAGTTAAGTGGGTCAAAACCCACTGGTGGCAGCAATATCCCTAAGGATAGAGACAGGCACTATGATAATAGAAACCTGAGCAAGATTGTCCCTCCCTACAAGTGTGGGGATGACATCCACAAATGGATAACTGCTTTGGAGAGAGCTTGCAAAGTACAGCAGGTACCCCAAAGTCAGTGGGCAGCTATCTTGTGGCTCTCCTTCTCTGAGAAAGGTAGAGACAAGCTCCTCACAGTTAATAATGAGGATGCAGACAATTACACTGTCCTGAAGAGTGCTCTAATTGATGGGTTTGGCCTAACCACTGAACAATACAGGTTGTTGTTCAGGGATACCCAGAAGACACAGACTCAGGACTGGACTGACTTTGTAGATTGTGCCACTAAGGCTCTGGAAGGCTGGCTAGTGGGAAGTAAGGTTAAGGACTATACAGGATTGTATAATTTGATCATGAGAGAGCAAATCCTTAACAACTGTCAAAACCAGCTACTGCATCAACACCTGATTGATTCTGATCTGACTTCTCCCCAAGAATTGGTAAAGAAGGCAGATAGATGGGTCAGGACTAGAGTTAAGCAGAAAAACCAGAACCAGGGTGGTGATCAGAAAAAGGCAGACCAGAAGGGTAATGATCAGAAACAAAAAGACCAGAAGTCTTCACCAGGCCCCCAAAAGGCTCAGGGGGAGGGTGGTCCCATAAAGGATAAAAAGAAAGATGGCCAAAAGAAACCATGGTGCAACTATTGTAAGTCCAACTCACATTGGTTTAGTGAGTGCACCAAAAAGGATAAGCCCCCAGCCACCATTGCCCCTAAGGCAACTGTACCCCCTAGTCCAGCTGTAAGTCGTGGTTCCCAGCAAAAGGGTGTAGTAGGGTTAACCCTGGGAACTGAGTAGGATTCTGGCCTAGTCAGAATACCTACTCAGGCTGTTCTGATCTGTGATGGGGACTTAGCTTTGTCCTCTACTGTAGGCCCCAGTAACCTGGGAAAGTACAGACAGACTCCTTTTATCAACCAAAGAATGACTCAGGCCTACAGGGACACTGGGGCTAGTGTCACAATGGTGACACCTGCCTTTGTGGACCCTGGACAGATCATACTAGGTGAGAATTACCTAGTGACCAACGCTAGCAATGCCACTACCTCCCATAGTGTGGCTATTATTAACTTCTCCTGGGGAGGGGTAACTGGCCTCAAGAAAGTTGTTGTTAGTTCAGACCTTCCTGTAGAGTGTTTACTGGGCAATGATCTTGAAACTTCAGTTTGGTCTGAAGTGGAGTATAGGACCCATGCAGAAATGCTGGGGATAGATGCACATGTCCTTGCTGTGACCAGTTCACAGGCCAAAAAGTGCACCTCTGAACAAGTGCTGGATCCTGAAACTATGGACCAGTCACAACCCAAGAGAAAGAGCAGTAGGGTTAAGGTTGTGCCTTCCCCCCTGCCTCAGGTGGTGGATCAGCCCTCCCAGGAGGATGATTCTGAGAGCCCTGAAGGAACTGTCCTAGAAGAACTTGAACCTGATCAGGTTGAGTTTCTTGGGACAGGGGGACCTTCAAGGGCAGATCTGAGGCAGGCTCAATTAGACTGCCCCTCTCTTAAACCCCTCAGACAGCTGGCTGCTGCTGAGGCTGCAGGGAATGCTCAAGGTACCCATAGAGTGTATTGGGATGAAGGGCTACTGTATTCAGAGGCTAGAGACCCCAAGCCTGGTGCGTCCAGGAGGTTGGTCATACCACTGAAGTTCAGAGGCTTCCTTCTTACCTTGGCCCATGATATTCCCCTTGCAGGACATTTAGGCCAGAACAAGACTTGGGACAGGCTTGTCCCTCACTTTCACTGGCCCCATATGTCGGAAGATACCAAGGAGTTTTGTCGCTCCTGTGTCACCTGCCAAGCCAGTGGCAAATCAGGTAGCACCACAAAGGCCCCCCTCATACCACTCCCTGTGGTGGGGGTTCCCTTTGAAAGAGTGGGCATAGATATTGTGGGACCAATGGACCCACAAACAGCATCTGGGCACAGATTCATACTGGTGAAAGTGGACCATGCCACCAGGTATCCAGAAGCTATTCCCCTGAGGACCACAACAGCTCCTGTTGTGGCAAGGGCCCTGCTTGGAGTATTCTCCCGAGTGGGCTTTCCAAAGGAGGTCATTTCTGACAGAGGTGCCGACTTCATGTCAGGATACTTGACTGCAATGTGGAAGGAGTGTGGTGTGAACTACAAGTTCACCACACCCTATCACCCACAGTGCAATGGGCTTGTTGAGAGATTCAACAAGACCCTAAAGGGAACGATAAAAGGTTTACCAGACAAGCTTAGGCGAAGATGGGACATCCTTTTACCCTGCCTTCTGTTTGCTTACAGAGAGGTCCCACAAAAGGGGGTTGGCTACAGCCCTTTTGAGCTTTTGTTTGGGCATCCTGTAAGAGGACCCCTATGTTTAGTAAGGGAAGGATGGGAGAGACCTCTCAGACAACCCAAACTTGACATAGTGGATTATGTACTTGGTCTCCGCTCCAGGATGGCAGAGTATATGAAGAAGGCTTCTAAAAACCTTGAGGCAAGCCAAGAACTCCAAAAAGCTTGGCATGACCAAAAGGCTGTGCTGACTGTTTACCAGCCAGGGCAGAAAGTGTGGGTGTTGGAGCCAGTGGCCCCAGCAGCACTCCAAGACAAATGGTCTGGACCCCACACTATTGTTGAGAAAAAGGGAGAAGTCACTTACTTGGTGGACCTTGGGACTCCCAGAAGCCCCCACAGGGTGCTTCATGTCAACAGATTGAAGGCATATGTTGACAGGGCAGACATGGGCTTACTCATGGCTACAGATGAGGGACAGGAGGAAGAGAGTGACCCTCTCCCAGACCTGTTGACTCAGAACCCTGATGATGGCTCAGTTGATGGTGTGGTCTTTTCTGACAGCCTCACTGTCCATCAGCAACAGGACTGCAGGCAGGTTCTGCAGTCCTACAGACATATGTTCTCTCTGACCCCAAGTCAGACAAACTGGTGCACCCATGAGGTGGACACTGGTGACAGTCTGCCTGTGAAGAGTAAAATCTACAGGCAACCTGACCATGTCAGGGACTGCATAAAAGTTGAGGTACAAAAGATGTTGGAGCTGGGAGTCATTGAACCTTCAGAGAGCCCTTGGGCTAGTCCTGTAGTCCTTGTGCCAAAGCCTCACACCCAAGATGGTAAGAGAGAGATGAGGTTTTGAGTGGATTACAGAGGTCTCAATGCTGTCACTAGGACAGATGCCCACCCAATACCTAGGGCAGATGAGCTCATTGACAGACTGGCAGCTGCTAAGTTTTTGAGCGCATTTGACCTGACAGCAGGCTACTGGCAAATCAGACTAGCTGAGAATGCAAAGGCCAAAACTGCTTTCTCGACCCCAGGAGGACATTATCAATTTGTGGTAATGCCCTTTGGTTTGAAGAATGCACCTGCCACTTTCCAAAGGTTGGTGAATCAAGTCCTTACTGGGTTGGATGATTATTGTGCAGCTTATCTTGATGATATTGCTGTCTTTAGCTCCACCTGGGAGGATCACCTGGTCCACCTGAGGAATGTTTTAGAGGCCCTGCAAAAGGCAGGCCTCACTATCAAGGCCACTAAGTGCCAGATAGGGCAGAGCAAGGTTGTATACCTGGGCCACCTAGTTGGTGGGGGTCAGGTTCAACCACTGGAGAGCAAGATCCAGACCATAAAGGACTGGACTCCTCCAACTACCCAGACTCAGGTCAGAGCTTTCTTGGGCCTGACTGGGTACTACAGAAAGTTTGTTAAGAACTATGGGTCCATTGTGACACCACTTAATGACTTGACCTCCAAGAAAATGCCAAAGAAAGTTCAGTGGACAGTAAGCTGTCAAAAAGCCTTTGATGACCTGAAGCAGGCCATGTGCAGTGCACCTATTCTGAAAAGTCCAGACTACTCCAAAGAGTTCATTGTCCAGACAGATGCTTCTGAGTTAGGTGTGGGAGCTGTTCTTTCACAACTGAATATAGATGGTCAAGACCAGCCCATTGCTTTTATAAGTAGAAGGCTGACCCCTAGAGAGAAACGTTGGTCAGCTATTGAGAGGGAGGCCTTTGCTGTGGTTTGGGCCCTGAAGAAGCTGAGGCCATACTTGTTTGGCACTCACTTCAAGATTCAGACAGACCATAAGCCCCTCTTGTGGCTAAATCAGATGAAGGGTGAAAATCCCAAACTTCTTAGGTGGTCCATTTCCCTACAGGGGATGGACTTCACAGTGGAACATAGACCTGGGACTGACCATGCCAATGCAGATGGACTCTCCAGATATTTCCACTTAGAACATGAAGACTCAACTGGTCAAGGTTAGTTTAATGTCCCTAAGTTTGGGGGGGGGTTGTGTAGGAGAGTAGGGTCTGCTTTCTATGTTCACCCCCACTTTTTGCTTTACTGGTTTTCGACTTAGATGTGGCTGTGGGCCTGCTAATCAGACCCACAGCCCTGCTGTTCTCTCTCTAAATTGAACTATGTACTTTAGGTGCATAACCCATTTGGATAGGATCACCTTATTGGCCCCTGTACAGTGTACCCTAGGTACCCAGGGCATAGGTGTACCATAGGCCTACCAGGGGCTGCAGCATGTATTATTCCACCCCTGGCCTGGCCTTCCATTATGACACAACTGGCTGATCACTCAGCTGGGGCAAGGTAGTGTAATCACTCTTTGCTTAGGTGTAGTATCCCTATACCTAACTTACATATAGACACATGTGTACCTATCAGCCACTCCTATGGCAGGCCTTGATAATCCTGGAGGCAGAGTGGTTGGTAACATGTGAGATGGTGCTCTAGCATGAGCTGGGCCTGTCTGCAGCTTTCAGAACCATGTCCTTATAGCTGTTCTATGATATAGCCTACCATATACTCTTAAAGTGCCTTATAATCTTAAACGGTTATGGTAACTATGGTTTGGCTCTATCAAAACATGTCGTATAAGGTGTCTAACACTTTGGAATAATACCCCCATCCCATTTCTGGGGATGAGGATATTATCCCTCCCTTCTAGAGGGAGAAGACATGTTGTAACCTACTTACCCGGTTAAAGTTAACCAGAGCCCCAGCATCACAAAATGGATGCTGCTGCCACAGACACGAGTCTGACCTCCTGCTGCTGGGAGTGATCCCGGCACGGGAGGCTTGGACAATAGGTTTCCTGCCTTGGGAGGTGCGAGCACCACCCCAGACAGGCCTTAGTGTATTGGGGCAGGGAGGGATGAAAAGAATGAGACATGCCTGGGGCACACAAGGTGTCCCGTGCATAGTCCAGTTCAAACCGGTGCTGGGGCACTCCAGCCCCAGTCCTGGCGCGAAACTGGACAAAGGGAAGGGGGTGTAACCACCCCCTCCCAGGTCCTACCCATAAGGCGTGACCTAGCAGGTAACCCAGCCCCCCAGATTTGGATAAGAGTGGTAGCTGGGCCCCAGGAGATTAGATTATCCTGAACCTGCAACTTGAACAGAAACTCTGGACCTTCGACATTCGACGAAAGAAGAAGACTGAAGAATCTCCCTTGTGGCCAAGGAGTGGCTACCCTGTGCAAACAAGCACCATCAAGAGACTACCCTTTGCTTTGCTGAAGTTCTACGAGGGACCGACTGCAGAGCCCGACCAGAGCCTTGACTTCCAGACTTCTCCGACCCTGATCCACATCCACAGCCGAGCTGAGATCCGTGGAGGCGACGAGAGACGTGGGACCGGCTACCTGGGAAAAGTGGCTAGTATCTTCCAGCGCAGCTTCTGAGGCACCCTCGAAGTTGTGCACCGGGGATTGAGAAGCCCCAACCCCAAGCACCATCTGCACCGAAGATCAGCCCCCCACACTCCACGAGTCCTGCGTGGGGCCCTTCTGCATTTTCCTGCTTGCCGCGCCTGTCTGGTTGCTTGCCCGTTGGCTAGTAGCCTTTGTGACGACGCACCCTGAAATCTTCACCGCTGGTTTGGCTCCTCCAGACTGGCTCCCGCTTCTTTGCAAAAGAGAAGCACCCCAGACCTTCCTGGTCTGCACCAGAAGCAAGTCCTCCGTTCTTCGTGGCTTCCGCTTGCCAAGGCTTGGTGAGTCCAAGTTCGACTTCGACGCCGCCGACAGCAAGAGCCTTCGTGGGACAGCTCGCCTCCTGGTCCTGGTTGTCCTCGACGTCTCCTGGTCCCCGTGGCTGCAGCGACAAGCTTCACCTTCACCTGCAATCTTCACGACATCGCCTGGTTCCTTCCTGGTTCCACGTGGTCACTGGCTAGTGACCTTGACTCTGTCCCTTCTGCTTGCAGGTCTCCTCTCTTCTTGATCCCAGCCTTGGGATCCACCGGACACTCTTCACTGACTGCCTGTCAGCAACTTACCTTCAGGCATCCATAGAAGTCCACGACGAAACCCGACGCAAGTTCACACCTATGCACCCGCAGTCCGTGGGCTAGGTAACTTGGGTACTTCGGTGCTCACAAGGGTAGTGACTATCCTAGGGTCTAGTTTCCGAGTCTCGACTCTCTAGCTGCTTCAGAAGTGTCCTTAAACTGTTAATTGCTAACAACTACTATTTCTATCGACTTTTACGCATTACGCGTGAGTGTTTCCACTCTGCACCTGAATCCCGTGGGCCTCCCACTTCCTAACTGTTGCTAGTGTAGTGTAGCCCCAGCGATTCCCTAGGCCTAGGCCTATCCTATTTCCGTGACAGTGGTCCTTATACCACTTCTTTAGTATATGGTTTGCGTGGCCCCTAGGGCCTAACTGTATTACTTACCTGTGTGACTTAATGTATGCATAAATAGGACTGTGTTGTACTTACCTCTAATCTCATAAAGAGTGCTGAGGGTTTGACTAGAATAAATACACTTTATTTTATATATATATCTGTTGTGGTGTCCTTTCATTTGGTATTCAAGGGATTATATATGGTATCACAGCTGGCTTCACATGCCATTCAGAGTTTGGCCTAAGACTGCTCTTGTCCATGCTACCACTAGGATAGCTGGTCTATAAGGTTGACTTTACAACCAATCACCATAAGGGTTGTTTGGACTGATATAAGGTGTACACTAGAACTAGTGACATCATACATCAGGCCAACTTCTCACAGTGAGTAGTAGAGAGTGAGTAGTAGAGAGAGAGTAGTAGAGAGTAGTAGAGAGTCAGTAGTAGAGTAGTAGAGAGTAGTCAGTCAGTGTCAGTCAATGTCAGTCAATGTCAGTCAGTCAGTGTCAGTCAGTCTGTCAGTGTCAGTCAATCAGTGTCAGTCAGTGTCAGTCAATCAGTGTCAGTCAGTCAGTATCAGTCAATCAGTGTCAGTCAGTCAGTGTCAGTCAATCAGTGTCAGTCAGTGTCAATCAGTGTCAGTCAGTGTCAGTCAGTCAGTGTCAGTCAGACAGTGTCAGCTAGAGCAGCTCTGCTGACCTGGTTCTCTGGCTCTAAAGCAGCTCTGCTGACCTGGTTCTCTCTCTCTAAAGCAGCTCTGCTGACCTGGTTTCTCTGGCTCTACAGCAGGTCTGCTGACCTGGTTCTCTGGCTCTAGAGCAGCTCTGCTGACCTAGTTCTTATGCTACAGAGCAGCTCTGCTGATCTAGTTCTCTGGCTCTACAACAGCTCTGCAGACCTGGTTCTCTGGCTCTAAAGCAGCTCCGTTGACCCAGTTCTATGGCTCTGAAGCAGTTCTGCTGACATGGTTCTCTGGCTCTATAGAAGCTCTTCTGACCTGGTTCTCTCCCTCTAAAGCAGCTCTACTGACCTGGTTTCTCTGGCTCTGCAGCAGCTCTGCTGGCCTGGTTCTCTGGCTCTAGAGCAGCTCTGTTGACCTGGTTCTTAGGCTCTAGAGCAGCTCTACTGACCTGGTTCTCTGGCTCTAAAGCAGCTCTGCTGACCTGGTTCTATGGCTCTAAAGCAGCTCTGCTGATTTGGTTCTCTGGCTCTAGAGTAGCTCTGCTGACCTGGTTCTCTGGCTCTAAAGCAGCTCTGCTAACCTGGTTCTCTGGCTCTAAAGCAGCTCTGCTGGCCTGGTTCTCTGGCTCTAAAGCAGCTCTGCTGACCTGGTTCTCTCCCTCTAAAGCAGCTCTGCTGACCTGGTTTCTCTGGCTCTACAGCAGCTCTGCTGACCTGGTTCTCTGACTCTAGAGCAGCTCTGCTGACCTAGTTCTTAGGCTCTAGAGCAGCTCTGCTGACCTGGTTCTCTGGCTCTACAGCAGCTCTGCTGACCTGGTTTTCTGCACTCACGACGCACGCACCCGACTTCTCGAAAATATATTTAAAAATAATATAAGTTTCTTATAAGTACAAATATATTATTTTGATGAATATCTTACATAATCTCTTGCCTTAATATGTATATTAAAGACACATACATATCATTTTGGAACATAAATATTTTTTGCGGGAGTCGCGCACCCAGCGCTCCCCAGCACGTATATGATGTCACGCGGGACCCGCAAGCGCGCAAACATCTTGTACCGTAATGCGCATGTGTCGCGAATGCGCGGGAGCAGGAGTCGCAGACTGGTCGCATACCAATCGCGCATATCACGTGATATTAAATGTATATGATGTAACTGAAAAACACGCAGCCGTCGCACACCATACGCGGATCCTTCATGACTTTTCTAAAATGGCGGCTAGAATGCGCGCACCCACCCTGATGTTTACACTTTGAGTGCGCGACTGCGAAAAAAATTGGAATTATTTTTTTAAAGAAAATGATATAAATATATTAAAATAAAAAATGAAAACAAGAAAATTAATCAATATTTCAGTTTTAATTAAAAAATGTTTTTTTTCAATTTTCAGAAAAATATATGTTATTTAATGAATAAAATATTTATAAATAAACAGTTAAACTGTAGAAAATCAGTACAAAAAATAGATATAACTACTATCACACTTAAAAGTTAGCATTTAAAAAACCTTTGAAATTCACTGAAAAAACCATAGGTTTCACACACGTTATAGTTACGAATTAGCATTTAGAAAACCTTGCAAATTCACTTAAAAAACCATAGGTTTCACACATGTTATAGTTAGCTGGACATTTCACTCGTAAAAAAACAATGAAATTCCCCCGTTATAGTTAGTGCAGGCAACTATAACTCACGCGACCGCAATCCTCTGCTGATGACGTCAGATATTACATCACTGATGACATATGTGTCTTTATGAAAAATAAATATTTGTAATATATGTATAGCTAAAGATTAATGGAAGAAGACATGGGTAAATAAGTGTCTAAATACAGTGACGTCATCAGCAGAGGATTGCGGTCGTGTGAGTTATAGTTGCCTGCACTAACTATAACGGGGGAATTTCATTGGTTTTTTACGAGTGAAATGTCCAGCTAACTATAACATGTGTGAAACCTATGGTTTTTTAAGTGAATTTGCAAGGTTTTCTAAATGCTAATTCATAACTATAACGTGTGTGAAACCTATGTTTTTTTCAGTGAATATATATATATATACAAATATTTAAAATCTTGCAGACATAAATCTGTACATTTGCATGAATATTAAAGAATGGAATAATACATAAAAGGGCAAAAGTACCTGAGTCTGATCTTAATGAAAGAGATGGCATAGAACAGCCTGTCCAACCGCTGCATCTTCTTGATGCGAAAATTGAAGACAGTAATGCTTCCTGAACGTGTGGACATTTTTACATGTCGCAGCACAACATATTTTCCGGAGTTACTCCAGCAAACAAAGCTGTCGACGTCGATACTGTTCTTGTTGAATGAGCTTTGACTTTCCTCTGCAAAGGTTTGTTAGCCTTGTCATGGCAGAGATGAATAGCAGATGCCAGCCATCTTGCTATTGTTGCCTTTGTTACAGCATTTCCAAGAGTTGCTTGACCATACGCCACGAACAGCTGGTTGTATCGTCTGATATCCTTAGTTTTCTGTAGGTAGAATTTAAAACAGTGTTTAACATCCAGCGAGTGTAATGCTCTTTCAGCTGGAGTGGATGGATCCGGAAAGAATGTTTTTAATCTTACCGGTTCGATCAAGTGAAATTTTAATGGTACCTTAGCAATGAACCTGGGATTTGTTTGAAGGGTTACGTAGTCCCGAGCAAAATGTAAAAAGGGTTCATTTATAGTGAAAGCTTGGATTTCACTAACCCTTCTTGCCGAGGTAAGAGCCAGTAAATGGGCAACCTTCCAAGTGAGGAATTTGAGATCAGCTTTATGGATAGGCTCAAATGGCCGCTTCATTAACTGCGCTAGCACAGTGTTGAGTTCCCACTCTGGAGGGGTGCTCGCACTGGAGGGAAGGCTCGGAAAAGTCCTTTCATAAATTGTTTGATAAGTGAAGGAGAGCAGAGAAAAGGGAATTTTGAGCATTTCCTGAATCTAGAAAGTGCAGCAAGATGTACTTTGGCCGGTGAAAAAGTAAGCCGAGACTTGGCTAGAGAAAGCAGATAATGGAGAACTTGTTCTGCAGGAGCTTGAATTGAGTGAATATTATTTGCCTCACACCAACAGCAAAATCACTTCCATTTGAGGCGATAAGTTTTGATTGTGCTTTGGGCACGAGATTTGGCCAATATTTCACGACAGTCTTGTGAAATGTTGGGGTCCTTGAACTCTAAGAAATCAGGAGCCATGCATGCAAGTGCAGTGACTGTGGGTCCGGATGAACCACTTGGCCTCCGTCCCTTGACAACATCGTAGGCGTCGGCAGTAGGCAAATGGGCTTGTCTTGAGACAATAGTAGAAGTTCCTGGAACCAATATTGTCTTGGCCAACGGGGTGCAATCAGAATTAGACTGTAACCTTCTAGCTTCCTCTTGCGGAGCACCTTCGGAATCAATGGTATTGGGGGAAAAGCGTGCACACCAATCCCTGATCCCTGTTGAGGGAACCTGGTGGCATAATATTGACATTCTTTGTTCTCTCTCGTTGCGAATAGATCCAGTGCTGGTTTGCCCCAAGCTTGGAACACTGTGTTCGCCTGTTCCTTTTCCAGCTTCCACTCTTAACAGTCCGATTGAGACGTGCTCAGCGTGTCCGCCAGGGTATTGAGGAGACCCCTGACGTGTTTGGCTCTCAGGGCATCTTGTGGAAAGTGACCTATTCCCACAATTCCTGAGCCTCTTGCGAGAGCATAGCTGATTTTGTTCCCCCTTGTTTGTTGATATAATACATGCTGATGGCATTGTCGGTCCGGACTAGCACAGAGGAACCCTCAATCCTCGGGAGGAATGCTTGGAGAGACAGAAAAACGGCGCGGAGCTCCAGCCTGTTGATCTGCTGTTGTTTTTGTCTTTGAGACCATCTTCTTTGAATCTGCAAATCCTGCAGATGACCTCCCCATCCTTCCATGGAGGTATCGGTTGTTAAAACGAAATCTGGAATGGTCTGTAGGAACGTGAGACCCTGGGTTAGATTCTCTGTCTGCGACCACCAATGTAGAGAATTTATCATGCGTGGCGTGACCTTGATGGTATCGTCAAACGAACCCATGGCTTGTTGCCATTGAAGTTGCAGTTCCTCCTGAAGAGGTCTCATTTTGAGCCGTACCAAGGGTATGAGATGTATCGCTGAAGAGCACATCCTCAGAAGCGAAGCAAACATTCGGACTGAAACTGGCCTTTTTTAAATTAACCTTGCCAATTTTTGAAGACGCAGCTGGCGGCCGAGTGACAAGAATGCGTTGCACTGGACCGTGTGTAACCTTGCTCCGAGAAAAAACATGACTTGGAGAGGACGTAACTGATTTGCTGTCGTTGAGAATCAGCCTCAGAGAAGAGAAGAGATGGATACATTCTGCTGTGGTAATCTTGGTTTCATGTTCTGAAGGACCTTTGAGCAGCCAATCGTCTAGATAAGGAAATACTTGTATTCCTCGAGATCTCAATGCTGCTGCCAAGCACTTAGTGAAGGTTCTTGGTGCCAATTTCAGCCCAAACAGGAGCACTTTGAACTGATAATGGCCGCCAGCCACTTGAAAGCGAAGATATTTGAGATGTTTGGGGTGGATAGGTATGTGGAAATACGCATCTTCCATATCCAGAGAAGCCATAAAATCTCCTTTGTTTAAACAACTCAAAATCTCGTGAAGACAAGGGGGAGGGGGACCCCTGGGCAGAGTAGTAGGTGGCTGTTTGATGAATTCCAGGGTGCGGCCGTTGGTTACTAGGTCTAGAACCCATTGGTCTGATGTAATTTCCTGCCACTTGTGAACAAAAGCTGATATCTTCTGGCCCACGGGTAAGGAGGGTAAAATGGTTGGCGCCCTGTGGAGATCACTGCTTCCTGTTAGTGTCTCGGCCTTGATACTGTGATCTCTTCCGACCACCCTGACGGGAGAAACTAGACGTAGACTATTGACGGTATGATGTCTGGCTGTAAGGCTGTACTGGGATTGATACTGCCTATTCTATTGGTTTTGGTATCCTCCTCTTGATGAAAAACACGTCCTCTCGCTCCTCTGAAAGATCTGCGCCCGTATTGAAGGGTGCCTAATGATCGTGCAGTATCCGTGTTAGTTTTTATAGCTAAGAGGGCCTCATCAATATGTTTACCAAACCAAAAACTCTCCATCATAGGCCATGTCCAGAATCTTTGTATGCCCCTCAGGTTTGAAAGTAGTGGCTTTAAGCCATCCCTGGAGTCTAAGCACTGCAGCTCCTGCTAGCTGACAGAAGTTGGTGTTCGCTATGTCTAAGGCGCAATCTATAGTTTCCGATGCGGCACGTTCTCTTTCCAACAGAATTTTTCTTGCTTCCTGCCTTCGGTCCTCAGGAATTAGGTCAATGAGACTCTCCATGTCTGACCACATTTGACGGTCATAACAGCCGATTAGGGATAGAGGATTGGCAGCTCTAATAGAGGCCGCTGCCATGGTAGAGAATTTTTTGCCTATAAGGTCCAGACGACGTCCTTCCTTGTCAAGCGGTGTGGTGATAGGCGTTGTGGGATTTTTAGATCGCTGTTGGGCGGCCTGTAAAATTACTGAAGCTGGCCGAGGGTGACCCATCAGACAGTATGGGCTTTTAGCAGGTGCACAATATTTCTTTTCTATGCGCGGAAGCACTGCTGGAATAGATGTAGTCTATTATAGGTACTACTCTCAAGATCTTCCTGGACTCTTCCTTGAAATCATGAAGGAAACATTCTGCCTGTTCGACTAACTGTCAGTAGAAGTCTAGCTCTTGCCCGCTGCATTAAATTATGTACAGGATGCAGTCATAGATGAGGCCATCGTAGACGATCTCATCGTAGACTTTGCTGTCGTAGACATGGGTATGTAGGCGAGGTTATTGCAGACGAGGCCGCCGTCATAGATGACCGCCCTGAACAACCATCATAGATGAAGCTGGCGTAGATGATAGTCATAGACAATGCCATCATAGATGAGGCAACCATAGGTGAGGCCATCCGTAGATGAGGCAATCATAGATGAGGCAGTCCTATGATGGCCATTTGTGGATGAGGCCATTCGTGGATGAGGCCATTTGTAGATGAGGCCATTCGTAGAGGAGGCCATTCGTAGAGGAGGCCATTCATAGATGAGGCCATCCACACATGATGAGGCTGTCGTAGACGACCGTCATAGAAAAGACCATCATAGATGAGGCAATCATAGGTGAGGCCATCCGTAGATGAGGCAGTCATAGATGAGGCAATCGTATGATGAGGTTTTCTTCGAGATGAGGCTGTCCTAGGCAATCTCATTGTAGAGGAGGCCATCGTAGATGAGGCCATTCGTGGGTGATACCATCATAGATGAGGCCATTCGTGGGTGATACCATCATAGATGAGGCCATTCGTGGGTGAGACCAACATAGATGAGACCGTCGTCGACGACCGTCGTAGATGAGGCCGTCGCAGACGACCGTCGTAGATGAGGTCGTCGACGACCGTCGTAGATGAGGCCGTCATCGACGGCCGTCGTAGATGAGGCCGTCGTCGACGACCGTCGTAGATGAGGCCGTCGTCGACGACCGTCGTAGATGAGGCCGTCGTAGACGACCGTCGTAGATGAGGCCGTCGTAGACGACCGCCGCAGAAGAGGCCGTCGTAGACGACCGCCGCAGACGAGGCCGTCGTAGACGACCGCCGCAGACGATATCCTTAGTTTTCTGTAGGTAGAATTTAAAACAGTGTTTAACATCCAGCGAGTGTAATGCTCTTTCAGCTGGAGTGGATGGATCCGGAAAGAATGTTTTTAATCTTACCGGTTCGATCAAGTGAAATTTTAATGGTACCTTAGCAATGAACCTGGGATTTGTTTGAAGGGTTACGTAGTCCCGAGCAAAATGTAAAAAGGGTTCATTTATAGTGAAAGCTTGGATTTCACTAACCCTTCTTGCCGAGGTAAGAGCCAGTAAATGGGCAACCTTCCAAGTGAGGAATTTGAGATCAGCTTTATGGATAGGCTCAAATGGCCGCTTCATTAACTGCGCTAGCACAGTGTTGAGTTCCCACTCTGGAGGGGTGCTCGCACTGGAGGGAAGGCTCGGAAAAGTCCTTTCATAAATTGTTTGATAAGTGAAGGAGAGCAGAGAAAAGGGAATTTTGAGCATTTCCTGAATCTAGAAAGTGCAGCAAGATGTACTTTGGCCGGTGAAAAAGTAAGCCGAGACTTGGCTAGAGAAAGCAGATAATGGAGAACTTGTTCTGCAGGAGCTTGAATTGAGTGAATATTATTTGCCTCACACCAACAGCAAAATCACTTCCATTTGAGGCGATAAGTTTTGATTGTGCTTTGGGCACGAGATTTGGCCAATATTTCACGACAGTCTTGTGAAATGTTGGGGTCCTTGAACTCTAAGAAATCAGGAGCCATGCATGCAAGTGCAGTGACTGTGGGTCCGGATGAACCACTTGGCCTCCGTCCCTTGACAACATCGTAGGCGTCGGCAGTAGGCAAATGGGCTTGTCTTGAGACAATAGTAGAAGTTCCTGGAACCAATATTGTCTTGGCCAACGGGGTGCAATCAGAATTAGACTGCAACCTTCTAGCTTCCTCTTGCGGAGCACCTTCGGAATCAATGGTATTGGGGGAAAAGCGTGCACACCAATCCCTGATCCCTGTTGAGGGAACCTGGTGGCATAATATTGACATTCTTTGTTCTCTCTCGTTGCGAATAGATCCAGTGCTGGTTTGCCCCAAGCTTGGAACACTGTGTTCGCCTGTTCCTTTTCCAGCTTCCACTCTTAACAGTCCGATTGAGACGTGCTCAGCGTGTCCGCCAGGGTATTGAGGAGACCCCTGACGTGTTTGGCTCTCAGGGCATCTTGTGGAAAGTGACCTATTCCCACAATTCCTGAGCCTCTTGCGAGAGCATAGCTGATTTTGTTCCCCCTTGTTTGTTGATATAATACATGCTGATGGCATTGTCGGTCCGGACTAGCACAGAGGAACCCTCAATCCTCGGGAGGAATGCTTGGAGAGACAGAAAAACGGCGCGGAGCTCCAGCCTGTTGATCTGCTGTTGTTTTTGTCTTTGAGACCATCTTCTTTGAATCTGCAAATCCTGCAGATGACCTCCCCATCCTTCCATGGAGGTATCGGTTGTTAAAACGAAATCTGGAATGGTCTGTAGGAACGTGAGACCCTGGGTTAGATTCTCTGTCTGCGACCACCAATGTAGAGAATTTATCATGCGTGGCGTGACCTTGATGGTATCGTCAAACGAACCCATGGCTTGTTGCCATTGAAGTTGCAGTTCCTCCTGAAGAGGTCTCATTTTGAGCCGTACCAAGGGTATGAGATGTATCGCTGAAGAGCACATCCTCAGAAGCGAAGCAAACATTCGGACTGAAACTGGCCTTTTTTAAATTAACCTTGCCAATTTTTGAAGACGCAGCTGGCGGCCGAGTGACAAGAATGCGTTGCACTGGACCGTGTGTAACCTTGCTCCGAGAAAAAACATGACTTGGAGAGGACGTAACTGATTTGCTGTCGTTGAGAATCAGCCTCAGAGAAGAGAAGAGATGGATACATTCTGCTGTGGTAATCTTGGTTTCATGTTCTGAAGGACCTTTGAGCAGCCAATCGTCTAGATAAGGAAATACTTGTATTCCTCGAGATCTCAATGCTGCTGCCAAGCACTTAGTGAAGGTTCTTGGTGCCAATTTGAGCCCAAACAGGAGCACTTTGAACTGATAATGGCCGCCAGCCACTTGAAAGCGAAGATATTTGAGATGTTTGGGGTGGATAGGTATGTGGAAATACGCATCTTCCATATCCAGAGAAGCCATAAAATCTCCTTTGTTTAAACAACTCAAAATCTCGTGAAGACAAGGGGGAGGGGGACCCCTGGGCAGAGTAGTAGGTGGCTGTTTGATGAATTCCAGGGTGCGGCCGTTGGTTACTAGGTCTAGAACCCATTGGTCTGATGTAATTTCCTGCCACTTGTGAACAAAAGCTGATATCTTCTGGCCCACGGGTAAGGAGGGTAAAATGGTTGGCGCCCTGTGGAGATCACTGCTTCCTGTTAGTGTCTCGGCCTTGATACTGTGATCTCTTCCGACCACCCTGACGGGAGAAACTAGACGTAGACTATTGACGGTATGATGTCTGGCTGTAAGGCTGTACTGGGATTGATACTGCCTATTCTATTGGTTTTGGTATCCTCCTCTTGATGAAAAACACGTCCTCTCGCTCCTCTGAAAGATCTGCGCCCGTATTGAAGGGTGCCTAATGATCGTGCAGTATCCGTGTTAGTTTTTATAGCTAAGAGGGCCTCATCAATATGTTTACCAAACCAAAAACTCTCCATCATAGGCCATGTCCAGAATCTTTGTATGCCCCTCAGGTTTGAAAGTAGTGGCTTTAAGCCATCCCTGGAGTCTAAGCACTGCAGCTCCTGCTAGCTGACAGAAGTTGGTGTTCGCTATGTCTAAGGCGCAATCTATAGTTTCCGATGCGGCACGTTCTCTTTCCAACAGAATTTTTCTTGCTTCCTGCCTTCGGTCCTCAGGAATTAGGTCAATGAGACTCTCCATGTCTGACCACATTTGACGGTCATAACAGCCGATTATGGATAGAGGATTGGCAGCTCTAATAGAGGCCGCTGCCATGGTAGAGAATTTTTTGCCTATAAGGTCCAGACGACGTCCTTCCTTGTCAAGCGGTGTGGTGATAGGCGTTGTGGGATTTTTAGATCGCTGTTGGGCGGCCTGTAAAATTACTGAAGCTGGCCGAGGGTGACCCATCAGACAGTATGGGCTTTTAGCAGGTGCACAATATTTCTTTTCTATGCGCGGAAGCACTGCTGGAATAGATGTAGTCTATTATAGGTACTACTCTCAAGATCTTCCTGGACTCTTCCTTGAAATCATGAAGGAAACATTCTGCCTGTTCGACTAACTGTCAGTAGAAGTCTAGCTCTTGCCCGCTGCATTAAATTATGTACAGGATGCAGTCATAGATGAGGCCATCGTAGACGATCTCATCGTAGACTTTGCTGTCGTAGACATGGGTATGTAGGCGAGGTTATTGCAGACGAGGCCGCCGTCATAGATGACCGCCCTGAACAACCATCATAGATGAAGCTGGCGTAGATGATAGTCATAGACAATGCCATCATAGATGAGGCAACCATAGGTGAGGCCATCCGTAGATGAGGCAATCATAGATGAGGCAGTCCTATGATGGCCATTTGTGGATGAGGCCATTCGTGGATGAGGCCATTTGTAGATGAGGCCATTCGTAGAGGAGGCCATTCGTAGAGGAGGCCATTCATAGATGAGGCCATCCACACATGATGAGGCTGTCGTAGACGACCGTCATAGAAAAGACCATCATAGATGAGGCAATCATAGGTGAGGCCATCCGTAGATGAGGCAGTCATAGATGAGGCAATCGTATGATGAGGTTTTCTTCGAGATGAGGCTGTCCTAGGCAATCTCATTGTAGAGGAGGCCATCGTAGATGAGGCCATTCGTGGGTGATACCATCATAGATGAGGCCATTCGTGGGTGATACCATCATAGATGAGGCCATTCGTGGGTGAGACCAACATAGATGAGACCGTCGTCGACGACCGTCGTAGATGAGGCCGTCGCAGACGACCGTCGTAGATGAGGTCGTCGACGACCGTCGTAGATGAGGCCGTCATCGACGGCCGTCGTAGATGAGGCCGTCGTCGACGACCGTCGTAGATGAGGCCGTCGTCGACGACCGTCGTAGATGAGGCCGTCGTAGACGACCGTCGTAGATGAGGCCGTCGTAGACGACCGCCGCAGAAGAGGCCGTCGTAGACGACCGCCGCAGACGAGGCCGTCGTAGACGACCGCCGCAGACGATATCCTTAGTTTTCTGTAGGTAGAATTTAAAACAGTGTTTAACATCCAGCGAGTGTAATGCTCTTTCAGCTGGAGTGGATGGATCCGGAAAGAATGTTTTTAATCTTACCGGTTCGATCAAGTGAAATTTTAATGGTACCTTAGCAATGAACCTGGGATTTGTTTGAAGGGTTACGTAGTCCCGAGCAAAATGTAAAAAGGGTTCATTTATAGTGAAAGCTTGGATTTCACTAACCCTTCTTGCCGAGGTAAGAGCCAGTAAATGGGCAACCTTCCAAGTGAGGAATTTGAGATCAGCTTTATGGATAGGCTCAAATGGCCGCTTCATTAACTGCGCTAGCACAGTGTTGAGTTCCCACTCTGGAGGGGTGCTCGCACTGGAGGGAAGGCTCGGAAAAGTCCTTTCATAAATTGTTTGATAAGTGAAGGAGAGCAGAGAAAAGGGAATTTTGAGCATTTCCTGAATCTAGAAAGTGCAGCAAGATGTACTTTGGCCGGTGAAAAAGTAAGCCGAGACTTGGCTAGAGAAAGCAGATAATGGAGAACTTGTTCTGCAGGAGCTTGAATTGAGTGAATATTATTTGCCTCACACCAACAGCAAAATCACTTCCATTTGAGGCGATAAGTTTTGATTGTGCTTTGGGCACGAGATTTGGCCAATATTTCACGACAGTCTTGTGAAATGTTGGGGTCCTTGAACTCTAAGAAATCAGGAGCCATGCATGCAAGTGCAGTGACTGTGGGTCCGGATGAACCACTTGGCCTCCGTCCCTTGACAACATCGTAGGCGTCGGCAGTAGGCAAATGGGCTTGTCTTGAGACAATAGTAGAAGTTCCTGGAACCAATATTGTCTTGGCCAACGGGGTGCAATCAGAATTAGACTGCAACCTTCTAGCTTCCTCTTGCGGAGCACCTTCGGAATCAATGGTATTGGGGGAAAAGCGTGCACACCAATCCCTGATCCCTGTTGAGGGAACCTGGTGGCATAATATTGACATTCTTTGTTCTCTCTCGTTGCGAATAGATCCAGTGCTGGTTTGCCCCAAGCTTGGAACACTGTGTTCGCCTGTTCCTTTTCCAGCTTCCACTCTTAACAGTCCGATTGAGACGTGCTCAGCGTGTCCGCCAGGGTATTGAGGAGACCCCTGACGTGTTTGGCTCTCAGGGCATCTTGTGGAAAGTGACCTATTCCCACAATTCCTGAGCCTCTTGCGAGAGCATAGCTGATTTTGTTCCCCCTTGTTTGTTGATATAATACATGCTGATGGCATTGTCGGTCCGGACTAGCACAGAGGAACCCTCAATCCTCGGGAGGAATGCTTGGAGAGACAGAAAAACGGCGCGGAGCTCCAGCCTGTTGATCTGCTGTTGTTTTTGTCTTTGAGACCATCTTCTTTGAATCTGCAAATCCTGCAGATGACCTCCCCATCCTTCCATGGAGGTATCGGTTGTTAAAACGAAATCTGGAATGGTCTGTAGGAACGTGAGACCCTGGGTTAGATTCTCTGTCTGCGACCACCAATGTAGAGAATTTATCATGCGTGGCGTGACCTTGATGGTATCGTCAAACGAACCCATGGCTTGTTGCCATTGAAGTTGCAGTTCCTCCTGAAGAGGTCTCATTTTGAGCCGTACCAAGGGTATGAGATGTATCGCTGAAGAGCACATCCTCAGAAGCGAAGCAAACATTCGGACTGAAACTGGCCTTTTTTAAATTAACCTTGCCAATTTTTGAAGACGCAGCTGGCGGCCGAGTGACAAGAATGCGTTGCACTGGACCGTGTGTAACCTTGCTCCGAGAAAAAACATGACTTGGAGAGGACGTAACTGATTTGCTGTCGTTGAGAATCAGCCTCAGAGAAGAGAAGAGATGGATACATTCTGCTGTGGTAATCTTGGTTTCATGTTCTGAAGGACCTTTGAGCAGCCAATCGTCTAGATAAGGAAATACTTGTATTCCTCGAGATCTCAATGCTGCTGCCAAGCACTTAGTGAAGGTTCTTGGTGCCAATTTCAGCCCAAACAGGAGCACTTTGAACTGATAATGGCCGCCAGCCACTTGAAAGCGAAGATATTTGAGATGTTTGGGGTGGATAGGTATGTGGAAATACGCATCTTCCATATCCAGAGAAGCCATAAAATCTCCTTTGTTTAAACAACTCAAAATCTCGTGAAGACAAGGGGGAGGGGGACCCCTGGGCAGAGTAGTAGGTGGCTGTTTGATGAATTCCAGGGTGCGGCCGTTGGTTACTAGGTCTAGAACCCATTGGTCTGATGTAATTTCCTGCCACTTGTGAACAAAAGCTGATATCTTCTGGCCCACGGGTAAGGAGGGTAAAATGGTTGGCGCCCTGTGGAGATCACTGCTTCCTGTTAGTGTCTCGGCCTTGATACTGTGATCTCTTCCGACCACCCTGACGGGAGAAACTAGACGTAGACTATTGACGGTATGATGTCTGGCTGTAAGGCTGTACTGGGATTGATACTGCCTATTCTATTGGTTTTGGTATCCTCCTCTTGATGAAAAACACGTCCTCTCGCTCCTCTGAAAGATCTGCGCCCGTATTGAAGGGTGCCTAATGATCGTGCAGTATCCGTGTTAGTTTTTTTAGCTAAGAGGGCCTCATCAATATGTTTACCAAACCAAAAACTCTCCATCATAGGCCATGTCCAGAATCTTTGTATGCCCCTCAGGTTTGAAAGTAGTGGCTTTAAGCCATCCCTGGAGTCTAAGCACTGCAGCTCCTGCTAGCTGACAGAAGTTGGTGTTCGCTATGTCTAAGGCGCAATCTATAGTTTCCGATGCGGCACGTTCTCTTTCCAACAGAATCTTTCTTGCTTCCTGCCTTCGGTCCTCAGGAATTAGGTCAATGAGACTCTCCATGTCTGACCACATTTGACGGTCATAACAGCCGATTATGGATAGAGGATTGGCAGCTCTAATAGAGGCCGCTGCCATGGTAGAGAATTTTTTGCCTATAAGGTCCAGACGACGTCCTTCCTTGTCAAGCGGTGTGGTGATAGGCGTTGTGGGATTTTTAGATCGCTGTTGGGCGGCCTGTAAAATTACTGAAGCTGGCCGAGGGTGACCCATCAGACAGTATGGGCTTTTAGCAGGTGCACAGTATTTCTTTTCTATGCGCGGAAGCACTGCTGGAATAGATGTAGTCTATTATAGGTACTACTCTCAAGATCTTCCTGGACTCTTCCTTGAAATCATGAAGGAAACATTCTGCCTGTTCGACTAACTGTCAGTAGAAGTCTAGCTCTTGCCCGCTGCATTAAATTATGTACAGGATGCAGTCATAGATGAGGCCATCGTAGACGATCTCATCGTAGACTTTGCTGTCGTAGACATGGGTATGTAGGCGAGGTTATTGCAGACGAGGCCGCCGTCATAGATGACCGCCCTGAACAACCATCATAGATGAAGCTGGCGTAGATGATAGTCATAGACAATGCCATCATAGATGAGGCAACCATAGGTGAGGCCATCCGTAGATGAGGCAATCATAGATGAGGCAGTCCTATGATGGCCATTTGTGGATGAGGCCATTCGTGGATGAGGCCATTTGTAGATGAGGCCATTCGTAGAGGAGGCCATTCGTAGAGGAGGCCATTCATAGATGAGGCCATCCACACATGATGAGGCTGTCGTAGACGACCGTCATAGAAAAGACCATCATAGATGAGGCAATCATAGGTGAGGCCATCCGTAGATGAGGCAGTCATAGATGAGGCAATCGTATGATGAGGTTTTCTTCGAGATGAGGCTGTCCTAGGCAATCTCATTGTAGAGGAGGCCATCGTAGATGAGGCCATTCGTGGGTGATACCATCATAGATGAGGCCATTCGTGGGTGATACCATCATAGATGAGGCCATTCGTGGGTGAGACCAACATAGATGAGACCGTCGTCGACGACCGTCGTAGATGAGGCCGTCGCAGACGACCGTCGTAGATGAGGTCGTCGACGACCGTCGTAGATGAGGCCGTCATCGACGGCCGTCGTAGATGAGGCCGTCGTCGACGACCGTCGTAGATGAGGCCGTCGTCGACGACCGTCGTAGATGAGGCCGTCGTAGACGACCGTCGTAGATGAGGCCGTCGTAGACGACCGCCGCAGACGAGGCCGTCGTAGACGACCGCCGCAGACGAGGCCTTCGTCGACGAGCGCCGCAGACGAGGCCGTCGTCGACGACCGCCGCAGACGTGGCCGTCGTCGATGACCGTCGTAGATGAGGCCGTCGTCGACGACCGTCGTAGATGAGGCCGTCGTAGACGATCATCGTAGATGAGGCCATCGTAGACGACTGTCGTAGAAGAGGCCGTCGTAGACGACCGTCGTAGATGAGGCAGTCGTAGATTACCATCATAGATGACCATCATAGGAGGCCATCATAGACGAGGCCATCGTAGGTGAGGTGAATATTGGTGAGGCAGTAATAGCAGACATGGAGTTTTGTAATAGACTCCTTAATGTCAGGTTAAACGGATTTCCCTGATGTAGTGTCAGGGATGAAAAGGGAGTTGTAGGATCAGCCTCTGAGGAAGTTTTTCCCAATTGCCTCTCTCTGTGAGAAGTGCCTTATCAAGACTCAAGGTAAGTCTTTATGGCTTTTTTGCCATAAAGGCTTTTTTGCCATAAAGGTCGCGCCCTCTGGAGGCTCCTGGCGCGACCTCTCCCATTGACCTCTCCTATGAGGTGAAGGAATCCTCGTTGTTCTCATCAGAAGTGACAGATTAAAGTCTCTGTAGTCCCAATAATAGCCTCATCTCAGAAGAGTTATTGAGGAAAAGGTTAGACACATTTCGTAGTCTATTACCTTGTTTTCTGCCACTCTGCCATATTACTGCCTTAATAGGGTCAGAGAAATGAAGTATGATCTTGGATGATCCAAAAAGTAGTAATAGCTTAGGAAACTGAGCAGAGCTCAGGGAGACTCCCTTCACACACGACGTGCGGTGAAAATCTGAGGAGAACTGCCTCTGCTGGGAAGGATCTAGAGGGTGCTGGCAGCTGATTGGCTGGGTCCAATCTATGGTTCTTTTTACTATAATGATGTAGATAGGCTACTAAGACTGAGGCCTTAGGCTTTTTCTATTAGCCTACTACTATTATTTACTCTTGGCACTACTTTTGTATTTACCGTGGGACTCCCGCCTCGGCGACGGGGAATGATTCAGGCATGTGAATCTATGAAAGATACCCCAATACTGGATAAGGTCAGGGAGGCCAATAAGGAACATTTGGACAGTTACCTGGTCACCTCAGCAGTCTCAAGTCTAGTTCCATGCAACACAAGGACATCCACAGACTTCAATGAAGTGGTCCTGATGCTGAGGATACAGGATGCTGAAAGATGCCTTGGATGCTGTGCATTCGACGGGGGCCTTTGTGGGATTATTCCTTGGTCCACGAGTGAGGTGGGGCGACTTGGGCCACTGGAGTCAGCTTCCCTCAAAGTCCTCTTTAAGCCAGCAGAAGTCCAGCTACAACTGGGCTACCGGTGTCCAGTCACAGCAACTACAGTGGTTTCCTTTGTTGAGGGCTAGTGTATGCCTTTGGTGAGCAATCTGCACTCTGGTGATTCTCCCAGGTCTGGCAGGCTTGGGTGCAACTTTCTGAGTGCAGAGGAACAGTATTCTTGGCTAAATATTGGCAGTTAGATGTGAGGCAATGAAAGTGGCGGCCAACCAGCCAGAACAGGTTATTTCAGCTTTTGTGGACTGGTGCTGGAACAAGGAGTCAGCCAACTGACTCTTGGAGTGCAACTTTTCAGTCTGGGGCTCTAGGACGACTTTTCCATGATACAGGCACCACAGGCAGAGCCCTCTCTTCACTAGCCCAGGGAGCAGCAGGTGCCGTCCTGTGAAGTGTGCAGCCTCTCCTGCTAGGTCAGCAAGGCAGTCATTCTTCAGTCTTTTCTCCAGTCCAGATGTGATTTGAGGTTCAGGGACCCAGGGGTGCACATTTATGCCCAGAAAGTGCCCTGGGGGGATGAGGCGGTTACTAACCAATGGGCTATCAGGAAGCCTCCCGCCTTATGATGTCTTCCGGCAATGTGTGGCATCTTAGCAATCTCAGAGTGCACTATTCTGCCCACTCTCAAGATGTGTAAACCACTCTCTTGTGATGGGGACCTTGGTAGCCCACCCTAGAGGCATGGCTACCTGCAGGCTACAAACCCACAAAAAAAAGTTTAGCAGCTGGTTTCCCCTCTCTGTTTCTGCTACCAGCCCGTCTACCTAAACAAAGGGGCATCCCCTCTGGAGCGTGGTTGACAATTGCCCATCAAAGGCGGCTTCTCCTCTGAAGGTTCCCTGTTGGGATTCCTGTTAGGGGGAACTAACACCTGCTCTGCGGCAGACCTCTATTGTTCTTGGACCGGGGAGTCATTCACACAACTTCTCAGGTGGGCAGAAGGCTGTCTGGTGGCCAGCAATTGTGAATGGCCAAAGGATAAATTGGGAAACAAAGTGGTATCTTTGAAAAAGCTGCTCTTCCTCAAAAGTAACATTAAATTCAACTTCCAAAAAGAACAAATGATGGACAGAATGCTGAACAATGTCAAACACTCACCCCAGTGCAGAGATATGGGCCTAAATCCATTGTTTTTTTGCTCACTACGGCATTCCAATTTGGAGCACAAAAACAATGGATTTGGGCACAGATTTCTGACTGAGGGTGAGTGTTTGACATTGTTAAGCATTCCGTCCATCAACTGTTCTTTTTGCATTTGTAAGCCCACGTGAGACAGGTATGTCCAGATGTGGGTACCATGCTTGCTATGCCACTGGAATCAAGCTATCCTGGTGATGGGAGGGGTGACACCTCGAAACAAATTCTAGGATGCTTGTTTCCGGTCAAGTGAGGACCTGCCCTGGCAGTTCCAGCTAGACTGTTTCCATGGGGAGCAGGGTCTAGACTGATTTGCATATGGCTGGGTCTTAGCTGGAATGTCATGATGAACAGAAAACGATGGATTTAGGCCCAGATCACTGACTGGGGGTGAGTGTTTGACATTATCCAGCATTCCGTCCATCAACTATTCTTTCTGCATTTGTCAGCCCAAGTGGTACAGGTATGCCCAGACGAGGGTCCCGTGCTCGCAATGCCACTGGAATCAAGGTATCCCCGCTTATCAGGGTGATACCCCGAAACCGGTCCTAGCAAGCATGTTTCCGGGCCAGGGAGGACCTGGCCTGGCAGTTCAGGCAGCACTGTTCCCATGGGGAGCAGGGTGAGCACTGGTTTGCATATGGCTGTGTGCAAACTGGAATGGCATGGTGAGCAAAAAAGAATGGATTTCGGCCCCGATCTCTGACTGGGGGTGAATGTTTGACATTGTTCAGCATTCCGTCCATCAACTGCTCTTTTTGCATTTGTCATCCCAAGTGGGCTGGGTATTCCCAGATGTTGGTACCGTGCTTGCCATGCCACTGGATTGAAGCTAGCCTGGCTGATGAGGGGTGCTACCCTGAAACCGATCCCAGGATGCCTGTTTCTGGTCCAGGGAGGACCCGGCTTGGCAGTTCAGGCCAACTGTTCCCACGAGGAGCAGGGCCAAGACTGATTTGCATATGACTGAGTCCAAACTGGGGTGGCATAGTGAGCAAAAGAATGATGGATTTAATACAGGTCTCTTGCGTGGGGGTGAATGTTTGATTCATTCAGCATTCCGTCCATCATTTTTTGCCCTAGGTGGGATGGGTATGCCCAGATGTGGGTCCGGTTCTCGCAATGCCACTGGAATCAAGCAATCCCAGATGATCAGGGTGATACCACAATAACGGTCCTAGGAAGCTTGTTTCCTGTCCAGGGAGGTCCTGGCCTGGCAGTTCGGGCCGGACTGTTCCCATGGAGAGCAGGGTCAAGACTGATTTGCATATGGCTGGATCCAAACTGGCATGGCGTCGTGAGCTAAAAATACGGGATTTAGGACCAATCTCTGACATTGTTCAGCATTCCGTTCATGAACTATTCTTGAGCATTAAATTCAACTTGAGCATCAAGTTGGGTTTAATGCCAGAATTAATTTCATACCTTGTAGTACCCATTTTAGTATTCACAACCAGAAGTTAGCAGGGCTGGGGTGTCAGCATGTAAATCTGTACTTGCCAATGGGGCTACTAGCCTTTCCACAGTAAAAACAACGGTTTGGGGGCACGTACTATTGGGACATAAGAAAATATATGTTTCACTTAATAATATATGGCCTGCCTTAGGGCAAATAGCTCTTTCTTAGGGCAGAGATATATATTGTTAAGGGAAGTGGCGGCTTTGCCATTGGTTTAAATGGTAAAGCCGAACTAGAAGTTTAAAACTGCTCTTCCAGGCTGAATTGGCAGGCTGGGAGCTATTTTGTAGTTTGTCACACTAAGGGTGGCACAATCAGTGCTGCAGCCCTGGGTGGACACTTTAACTTACAGACCCTGGGTACCTGTGGGACCACATAACAGGGACTTTTAAATACGTTAACCTATGCCAATTGGGGGTAACCAACTCAACATACATTTTGTAAAGGGTTAGAACACTGGCACTGAGGGCTGGTTAGCAAGCCTCAGTGCACCCTCATGAGTCGAAAAAGCAGCTGCATCGGTCCAAAACTATGGGGGAGAACGTGCAAGAAGAGTTATTTCCTTACAGATTTGAGTCTGCCCAATGATTTCTCAGCCTGTCCATAAACTTCTGCGTTCAATGACTCAAACCAGAATGCCTACCTCCCCCAGAGGGCTTGCTCTGGTGACCGCAAACAGAGAAGAAGAAAAGACTTGGGCTTACTCTAGCCTCTGCACACAAGACGAGGACCCGCACCACGGACCATAAGATGGAAGTTGAACTCCAGGTGTGCCTGGAACTGCCCAATCGGAGCCAACCTCCACATACCCCTGCATTGCACTGGGACCAGCTTGAAAAAAAATGAGGTACTGTCAATTGGCCAACTCGTTGCACCCTCAAGAGCCTCTGCTAGTATATTTAGTTGTGGAGTGCACTTCTGTGGTTAAGCAAAACAAATTCCCAACATCACCTCAACTGAACATTGACTGTAAGCTTTACCATAGATTCATGGAGGAGCAATGCTTTGCAGTAACAACACGTAAAGAGAACTGTCTTATAAAGCAAATATAAACTGACATTGGTCACAGAAACCACACCTGCACTTTAATATAGTCTATTGATTTCAGTGTAAATAACACCCATAGCACCAGCAGTACACAACCTTATGGTGAGTAACATTTCTAGTGTGAAGTATATCCTTTCAATGTGATGAAAATGCTTCTCTTTTTGCTAGAAGAAAACACTGCCCTGGGCAATGAATTATTGTGTCTGTTGTTTGATTGTTTGAATTCTGAGGCTTTTATCCCCATACTACCTCCATGAGAAGCCTTGACTCACCTACCTACTGAAAATGAATACTCGGCCAAGTTTGCAGAGCAATACTTCAATGGACGCCACAGTGCCAGACCAGCAGCCCCAGCTTGCTATATGCCCCCCCCCCCCCTCGAAGAGGACTGACATTGTGTCTTCTCTTTAATACTTCGTTTGCCAGAAGAGAATTCATTTTTTTCACCCCTGCCTCTTCATGACATTGTGCTGGTGTGCAGTCTATGCTGGGGCTTTTTTAGAATGTTCCAAAACTCCTGCTATGTTCAGGCACTGGGGAATCATAGCATTGTAGCACACATTTTTATTATTTATTTCCTTTCTGCTTGCCTGTGGTTTGCCACATTTCTATGCATGCATTTGTGCATTTTTTATTACATGCCCAACTGTCATTTACCTAACAATTGTGGACTTTTGTAAATATAGCAGGGGCGTGGCCAAGATGGCAGATGGTTGAGATGTGTTTTTGAGTCTCTCCACTCCCTGCTGTCCGGCCCAACCACCTAGAATAGCACAATACAGAGCCAGACCCTAACAAGGCACTCTACTGCCCTGCTGGAGACTCCGGGGCCCCTCAGGGAGGCACAGGGTAACGGATGTCCTACTCTAGACCCCGAACAGGCGAGCGGGTACGCGGCCTATGAACCGTAGACCCGAGGTGTGCCACTCCCTGGGCCGTCCCCTTTGGTGGTGAAGACTCACACTGAGAAGTCGGAGCACAGATGGCTTCCCGCTCACCTGAGGAGCTGTCGTACCTAGGAAGGATATGATACACCCTGCCCCAGCGAGAGAGTCTAAGCAGCTCAGCCAAAGACCGCATCCCGAGGCTCCAGAGTGGACAGGTGAACAGGAAGAGGTGCGACTGACTCTGGACCGAAAGAAGTCCAGGACTGATAGGAGCCCGGAGGACCGTCCGACGGAGACCCCACCGAGACTCACAGAGGTAGAGGTGGCGTGCAGGGAGTGGGGACCAGAGAGGGAGAAGTGGCAGGTGAACCCCTGCCCCCATCTCCATCCCCCCTTAGAGCTCAACAGGCAAGACTGGTCAACTGCAGGGCAAGGCAGGCCTCACGTGGCTGAATCGCTAGGAGCTCAAACGTGGGACCGCCGGTCGCGGTGTGGAAGCAGCCAGCCGGCCGCACGCATCATGGCTGCAACGGCTCGAGAAGCAGCCGGCCCTAACAAGACGGAAGCTCAAGATCATTCAGAGCCCGGGAAGTACCCCGGTTGAGGCACACCAAGACTCCCAGGGGCAGATACGGCTGGCGGAGGGGGGGAACCCGGGGGAAGAGGCAGCAGGAGGGACCTGAGCGGCTGAAGCACGCCGGGCCTGATCTTCCCTTTCGGGGGCCCAATAAGCAAAACTGGTTGGCTGTGGGCCGTAACGGGCTTCCCCTACCTGACAAGAACAGGGGGCTGCACGAGAGAGGAAGGTACAACCCTCTCAGCCGCGGAGCAGGAGCAGGCATTCGGCCCATAAACGCCACAACCAGAATGGTCTGTGTAACGGCCGGTTCTGGCGGAAAGGAGGCCCGGAGCTAATCAGAGCTCGGAAGAACCAGTAGTACTGGGCTCAGCGGGTGGAGGGGAGAGCCCAGGAGAAGACGCGGCAGGGGAGTCCCGAGAGGCTAAAGCATCCCAGCCCTGATCCCCCAAGCAAGCTTGGCTGGACATTGACCACAGCAGGCCCCCACGTGCCTGAAGGGATAAGGGTCACACAAAGCAATAAAGCATCACTCCTCCTCCGGACACGGAGAAGAAAGAACACCGAGGTCATACCGGCCTGAGAAACAGAACACACTCACATGTCCGCCACTTGGGAGAGCCAGCCTGCACCAAAGGCCACAGTGTCGGGCCAGTGGACCAAGTCAGAACCCGTTAATCAGCACCTCAAAAACCCTGAATTTCTGGGCTTGACCGATAGGGAAGGTCTCCCAGACAGTATAGAACACGCAGGACCCCCCACTTGACTTCATAGCCCCACGGCCGAAAATACACGGCACCTACAGGCAGCACATGGGGAACCCCGGGCACGATCTCCTTTGCGCAACCTGCGGCCGAACCCCCTCCATGGCAAGCAACAGCGGTATAGGCGGACTGGTCTCAAGTCGCACCGGCCTGGACGGGATTATCAGGGGCACCGAGCCTGTCGTCTAAGGAGCACACTGACCTTGAGTCAACAATCAGATCGGGCTGCAGACGATCCACATCAGGAGAGTGCAACCTGCTATTTCATATAAACCCAGAACGCACCAGGAAAGAAGATAACCCCAGTCAATCCTGACCACCAGTCGCATCCATAACAATAACCTTTAATAGCCGAACACCTCTTGCCCGACGGTCTCCTAAGACTTTAGCCTAACCTCAAATGGTGGCCGCGAGGAGGAAGAACCTTAAAGACATGCCTCTAAAACTACAAGGAGGACCGGGAGGCCCTTCGGCGGCAGGCCCTCTGGTGCTGGGCTCCAGGACGATCCGATCACTCACCCATATCTGGAGTCGTTTTTTACCTCTCTGCATAAAGGTCATAAGTCCTTCAAGAAAGAGTTATCTCAGGAATTCAAAGAAACCCAACATGACCTAGATGGGCTGGGAGAGAGGATCTCCATGTTGGAAGATCACGAAACAAGCAGGGAGGAGGAAATAGAGCAACTCCAAAAGGAGATACTTCGCCTCTAAGACCAGCATCTGGACCTTCAAGCCCATACAGAAGACCTGGAGAATAGGTCATGCCTGAATAACATCCGCATATGAGGGGTCTCATCCGGGGCCGAAGGATCTGACATCACCTCCTTTGTGAAGGACCTCTTCAGATCCGTCCTGGGGTCTAACTTGGAGGTAGGAATCAGGCTAGACAGAAAACAAAGAGTGGGCACCAAGCGCTTGCCCAAAGCCCCACCACGGACATCCTCACATGTGTACATAACTTTCCTTTGAAGGAGCACATCCTCCAGCAAGAGCCAGAGAAAGCAGGCAGTCATAGATTCGCTCTCCGGAATATCCTTAAGACCGGCATCACCCTGATCTGCACAGTGCAGGCCTCTGGGGGACTCTGATCTCTACTTTCGCTGCGCTTCCCTTCTTCTTTCCGTCTTAGCCTCAATTTACTGTTTTAATCTCTGTGCAGGATGGGCCCGGGCGGGGAGGGGGGCTGCAACTACGAACCCCAACTCATGAACACTCTATTGACTCATCATATATAGGCTTTGATCGATACATCTCAGTTTTGATTTGTTGTTGTTTTTCGCCATGATTTTAGGCGCTTCACTGTTTTTTCCTTCAGTTCGACCTTGGCACCACTTATACAATTCTGTGATACTCCCACTGTGCAGTGCAAAGTACATTACATATTTCACACACTTGACCTCTCGGAAATACCTCAATAGCCCCAACTCAGAACCTCATCCCCTCACACGATGGCAGACAGACTGAGAGTCCTCACACTGAATGTTAAAGGCTTCAATCACTCCCTGAAAAGGAGAGCCATCCTATAATATCGGGAAAACACCAGAGCACATGTCTGCCTATTGCAGGAGATGCATCTCCGCCCTCGTGACAAACACAGGCTCCGCTCCAAATACTTCCCTCACCAATATTTCTAATCCCTCTCGAACAAGAAAGCAGGAGCAGCCATCCTGATTTCTCGGCACCTTGGGGGTAAGGTATTATCCAAAGAGGCTGAATTAAAAGGGAGGATGCTAGCGCTTTTGCTACAAGTCTGCCCTAGAACATACAAGATAGCTACTATATACTCACCTAATGAGGGACAAGAATCATTCTTGAGACAGGTGGTGATGGGTAGTATGGGGACCCCAAACCGCTCAGTTCTAGTGGGGGGTGACTTAAACCTCGTCTTGAACAACGAACTAGACAGGTCTGCACAGAGACATGGCCAGACAGGTGCCACGTCCAAAGGGGGATTGGACTGGTTAAAAGACATAGGCCTAGCTGATCTCTGGAGGACCACCCACAAACACACCAGAGACTACACATATTATTCATTTGCACATAAAACGTATGCCAAACTAGACTATCTTCTGTGCTCGCATGAAATGGCTTCCCGGGTACAAGACAACGCTATTGAACCTCGATCCCTATCAGATCATGCGACAATAGTAGCCACAATAGACATCCCCAAGCACAGTCCCAACCCCAGAACATGGCGACTGCGAGATAGTCTCTTGCACAGACCTGAGAACGTAGCCCACATCAATAGAGCCATTGATGATTACTTGGTCATTAACGACAAACCGGAAATGGCCATCTCCACCACGTCGGAAGCATTGAAGGCTGTGGTTAGAGGGGAATTGATTGCCTTGTCATCGGCCGAAAATTAAGAGCATAGAGACAAAAGAAAGAGCCTCTCCCTTCAAGTGGCAGAACGTGCATGCATTGAAAAATGAACCAGGGCTCCAAGAGTTTGGATGTAGTTAGAAGCTGCCAAAATCCAATTCGCTGGACTTGACACAAACAGGGCTGAGTATGCTGCACTGCGTCTAAAACATCGCTACTATATCGGTGGAGACAGAGCCGGGTGCCTCCTGGCCAATAGGCTGAGGCTATAACGTCAAGAGCACCCTGTGCAGGAGGTGTTCGACCCCGAGGGCCAGGCAAAGACTGAAGATCCCCACATAGCAGAAACATTCTGGAATTACTACCAAAAGCTGTACGCGTCTCAAAACCTCTCTTTGGGTGATATACTGTCCTACCTCCAAGAAGCACACACTTCCACCCTAAACTCAGACCAAAGAGACAGCCTGGATAGCCCCACTAGAATTGAGTAGGTCATCTCCTATATAGCTCACCTAAAGCTCTCCAAATCCCTTGGCCCGGACGTTTTCCCAGCCATCTTTTACCAAACCTTCTGGCAAACTTCAGCACCCCTCCTTACCCGACTCTCTAATGCCCTAGGGAACTCAACGACCTCCCCCCTTCCATGAAGATGGCTTCTATTGCAGTAATTCCCAAACCAGGGAAAGACAAAACCCAATGCTCTTCTTATAGACCTATCTCCCTTTTAAACTTCGACCTTAAAATCTTTGCAGGAATCTTAGCGGGCCGTCTTAATCTCCTAATGCCGGGTTCTATTGACCCAGACCAAGCAGGTTTCATCCCACAGCGCCAATGTAGCGACAACACACGCAGGGTGCTCCACCTAGAAGACAAGGTGCAGAGAAACGATCAAGAATGGATGCTCCTATCGGTCAACGCTGAGAAATCATTCGACAGGGTACACTGGCCCTACCTCAAAGCCACCTCGGAGAACTTTGGTATAGGCGACAGATTTAGAAACTGTATCTCCAGCACCTGTGACAGCCCCACAGCAATAATACGGGTCAACGGTTATTCCTCCACACTATTCACAATAAACAGAGGCACCAGATAGGGATGCCCCCTATCGCCTTTACTCTTCGCTCTATATATATAGCCCATGGCACACAGAGTCAGATCCCACCCCACAATAAAGGGGATCTAATTTGGTGACAACCAAGACATAATCAGCCTGTATGCAGAGAACATATTGGCGACCTCGGAACCCCAACCTCCTCCCTACCAGCATTCCTTGAGGAGCTTGCAGCATTCGGCAAGGTAGCCGGGTTTAAAATGAACATCCACAAATCACAAGCCCTTAATCTAACCCTGCAGCAGCACACACTAACCACCCTCCAACAAACCTTCCCTCTTCAATGGGCCAAGTCCCACATTCTGTATCTGGGACTCCAAATCACCTCCACGATTTCCAAGACAATGGGTCGCAACTACCGCACCCTGATCCGTCAGATACGCTCCGACCTCAGTCGCTGACGGAACCACTCTCTCTCTTGGCTTGGAAGGATAGCTACAGTGAAAATGACACTACTACCTCAGATTGTGTACCTATTCCAAGATCTGCCAACTGACCCGCCACTGGGCTCACTCCGCACACTCCAGTACGACTTGAACAGATGTTTTGGCAGACAGCTGTCCTCGACTACGCAGAGACATAGCTTACAACCCCCCCCCCCCCCACAAGGCGGTTTGGGAGTCTCTGACCTTGCCCGATACTTTGTGGCCACCCAACTGTGAATCTTTGTGGAGTGGTCGAGGGCAGAGTCGGAAAAACATTGACTCTTTATGGAAAGGACCCTTGCTGGGCAACCCCTATGCAGGATTAACTTCCACGCAAAAACTGTGCGACCTCCCAAATTATATCTCTCTTTCATCACAAAGCCAGTGCTAGCAACATGGGACAAAGTGGCGACCAGAAGGAACCTCACCTCCTTCCCATCCCCCTTGACTCCTATAGTAGGGAACCCAACTTTTCACCTGCCTTATCTGACCCAGCCTTCCACTGCTGGAATCAAACAGGATGCAGATTGGTGGGATACATGTTTGAAACAAAGGGCCCTATACTGTTTGAATCTCTTCACTCTAAACACAGACTCCCTGAGGGTGAGAGATGGCATTACACCCAGATCTGTCATTGGGTGATACAACTCTCAATATGCCCGGGGGCACATCAACGCCTTATCCCATTTGAAAGTTGGTTGCTCTCTTCTACAGCAAACACATGCCTCATCACACATTTTTATAGACTCCTAAGACCCGACAGCGCATCCACTAAATCCCTGACCAGAAGCGGTGGGAACTGGAACTTGGCTGCAAACTATCCTTGAAAGAATGGGACGATATACACTACCGTGCAAGACACATGGCCCGTAACATTCCAGGCATTGAAACAGCAACCAAGATTGTAACTTACTGGTACCTCACCCCCTCCAGACTACACAGGTTCATACTATATAGATCACCTGCATGCTGGCACCACTGCGGATCCCCAGGCACGCTATCGCACATACTATAGGAATGCCCTAAACTAGCGGATTACTGGGCACAAGTACTTAAGGACATAGACACACGTCTAGAAACAGAAATCCCCAGATTTCCTGCGTATATCCTCCTGGGTCTCTCTAATGCACTTACCTTACCATTAAAATCCAGCAGACGCAGACAGATTGGGTTAGCACAACTGGCAGCTCTTCAGAATATCCTAGCGCATTGGGGTACGGGGCATATCCCTACCCACCAAGCCTGGCTACACAGATTGTGGTATGTAATGGGGATGGAGCAAATCTCGCAAATCTCTCCACACTAATGAATCAGAGCTCTGCATTCCCCAAGCTATGGAAACCCTTCTTAAACCTCTTGACAACAGAGTTTCGCAAGCTCACATGTCCTAAATACTTACACCTCCTTCGTCTATCGGAGACAAATGCAGCAACCATTTAAATACACCATACCAAGGCGAGACACGAGAGGCAGGGACACTTATACTACTTACTTCAAACTGGTGCCCGGGTCCAGGTCGGGGAGAGAGGGGGGAAGTTATGGGGATATTACGTAATTGTGGCACTGCAACCTGCAATTACAGGACATTAAGCAAACATTGTATGTATAACTAAAACTACAATAACGAAATTTACACCATAAATATAGCACTGCACATATGTCATATTTGTTAATTGTGGTAAATATGAGCTATAATGGAGTATGTTTTAATGAAATATGCAGGGATATCACTTGGTGTTTTTTACAGTTGGAATCTAGCTACAGAGCAATGTATATAGAAGCATTTTGGAGCTCCTCCTTATGCAAACCTGTCTTCTAATTTGTTGCCTTAGACTCCTCTAAACAGAAAGCAGGATTAAAGGTGGAAGAGGTATCCAGGCTTCAAATAATTCAGAGCAATAAAGAAGCAAAACAAAACAATGAGTAAGAATCCAATGTATAAAAACGTTCAATAGGACTATGAAAGAGCCTTGTACAAGTATTTTGTTGCACATGCACACTGTGTCTACTTCATGTATTGTACAGTTGATACACCAAGGTTGCATGCTTGTGGGTTACGTATCTCAGACCCTCTGGTAATATGGGCAGAGAAATTGTGGTGCATTGAACAAAAATATTTTACCCAAACAATTGATGAAAGCCAATAGCACCAAGCAAGCATCACTCCTTATAAAACAGAAAAAATAATATCCAAAATTGTTACCTAACAGATGAGAGTAAAGCCTGCAGGGACCAGCCTTGACTGAAGGAGGGCAGATGGTGTTGAAATAAAGTCCAGATCCTTCACGTATCGGACTCAACATGGGCGGCGGGGTGTAGGGATGGCAATGTAATAAATTGCCTAAGAGGTAATCTCCCAGGAAAACAGACGGGGACCGGAGGTGGCTCTGGAAAAAGCCACTACTTCCAGGAAGAGGTAGCACCTCATCTGCCAAGGGCATCGGGGGTGGTATGAACAGCGCTTTTGGGCGCGGTCTCTTCTTCTTTCTTTTGCTGCGAGTACTTTCCTTTGAAGACTTTTCCAGCAGGATTTCTCGATCAAATACCTGTGGGTACAAAGCATCAAAATAATCCTTTATTGCAGCCATTCCATTGCCCTTCTACTGTTAACAAATAAGACACTGGAAGGTGCCATTCATTTCCATTTCATTCACATATTTGTCTGGAGCTTGTGGATTACAGGAGGATCTCAACATAAAATTGTTCTAGTCTTATTCTAACCAGTTGTTTAAATTGTTACTGGATGGTGTCCTGAAAATTGCCCACTCATACATGTGTATTGCCACACTGCCCATACTCATGGGATAATGGGAGACTGAATAGCTGGGCATCAGGTTGATCACTTCTGAATTTTATCACCAAAGAAAACACGTGAAACACGAGTAAACTCTCCTTAACTTAGCAGATATAATACATAATACGAAAACAAAATCTAAATTAAATAGAAAAAATCGAGCCCCCTCTCTTCTTAATGGATACGTAAATATCTACATTAAAGTGGAGGAATAGCCTCTCTCTCTTCCACGTATCATATGCATTGACAAATTTCTTGTTTGTTACTCCTCAGTGTTCAAGAACATACTTGAAGACCCAAGAGGCAAAGACGGCTTAGCTATACTGTTGATTCTATATAAATGCACCACTAATTGTTCCATGTCCTGAAGAAATCTCATCCTGTTGTAAGAGATAACATGATATTTTTTCTCTGCCAGAGGCTCTACAACCCTTTCATCAAATCTGACAAATACCACTTTTTTCCAGAAGGCAGTAATTTACAGTTGTGCAGCTTTAAGCATTTGTAGGAGTAAAACGCTGTTGGCTTAGGCGTTCTGTCTGTTAGCCTTGTAAGCCTAGAATAAAAAACCCCAGTTCCCCGAGATGAGAAAACCTAACGCTGCTTAAAATGTCTAAGCACCTTCCGGAATGATTTAATATTCAAACAGAGACAAGAAATATGTTGCATCCTCTTGCCCACATCTCCCGCTTTTCCCTTCTAGAGTCAGAAAGATTATTTTGAGGCTGTGAGGTGTGGAATACAAGTGATAGTTTTATGATTCATTACCCATTTAAGATACACTTGAGCCTCCCAGAATTGTCAACTGGTAAAATCTCCTATTCTACGCCATCCACTGCTCTACCAAGTTCCCATTACTGTTCTGAGACGAGGAGTAATGTTTACACTACTTACAGCATTCTATCAAGGATAAAAAAGTGTGCATTGAGTTACATCGACATCAGTGTTGACGGATAGGTTATCTGCCTAATTTTCTTTGCAATTGAACCCCAAGTTTTGAGTGTGAATTTAGTTATTTGACTAAGATAACGTTTTTTGAGTGTCAGCTCCTTAAGGAGCAAAACTTTCAAAGAAGGATTTTCCCCAAAAAACCTGATCCATGTGCACCCACTTTTCCTCAATTTCTCCGTTGGTCCAATTTCCTTAAGTGGCTGTAATATTTTAGTATTCTGGACAAATAAGACCTCATATGCTTCTGGGCGCATTTGAATATTTATGTATCCCTTCAATTTAGTTTCCACCCAGAGGAATTGTGCTAGATGCATCTGTAGCTCTAGTAACCAACCGTCTGTGAAATAAAATATGCCTTCTCCATTGTTAGCCTTGGACAATTGTGTTTGTACAGGTTTTCGATGTGGTATGTACTCTCCCCCCCCTACTTTCCCCACCCCAATTTTTGTCTCCATTAGGCTGTGACCAGGGTATACGCATAAGAACGTATCCCAGCGACAGTACTTGTTCTACGACACCTCAACAAAGGTCTTTAGGAGAATATAGGGTGTCTCCATCCCTGATTCTCAAACTCCTACTCTTTCTACTGGTCCTGATGAAGCGCTTAGGGATCCACTAGGGACCAATTCACAGCGCGAAACATGTCGACCCCTTTTGCACACCTATTACACTAGGGACACTATCACACGGGTTGAGAGCAGCGGGATCGATTTTGCTTCCTTTCCCCTCTCATTTTCGCATAAAGTGCATCTCCATCCCCGTGATCTATATTTTTAGCCTAACCCATAGGACCCCCGAATAAACATACCAGGGTACCTATTGGGTTATTTTAAATCTTCACCTACTTGCACCTTTTTAACCCCACGCACCCACATGCACAAATGCGGCAACTCCTAAAAGATCTCCATCAGAGAGCCCTCCAGTAGGGCCCGTGAGGGACTGCAGCCCCACCCCCACGAGGAGCAGTGCCCAATGATGATGCTAGACACTCGCAAGGGTGCGTGAGGGCACAACTAGTAACCCATAGGAGTACCTTTTCCTTTCTTTGCATACTCATACCTACTTTGGAGACATTGTATAACACCCACAACCTACCAGGTTGTTGTGTGTCTTTCTTTTCCCTCTTTACTTTTATTTATTATTTTTTAGGAACTGATACCAATCATAGTGTTAATGTACAGGTTTTCACCTGTTTTCATTAGACACCTAGGTATTTGCTTTGTCTTTTGGTTCTTAATAATGGGGTGCTGTCTTTAATGTGTTTAACCAGAACAAGATTAATCAATGTATTCAATATCTCAAATTGCCCTTATTTTACTAAATACTTAGGCCCTCTTAAAGCTGTTAAGTTCATTTAAGTGTGACTGTGTGGAATATTGCTGGATTCGTCACCCCATTAAAATAGAATCAGTGAATATGCATACCATGTGGGTGTCGACACACCACATATAAGTCTTGTAATGTAAAGCACTTTTGTTTTCACAGTTAAAGACTCAAAAGACAGAGCAAAGAGAACTGCAGATACTGTGTACACCATTCTTGTATGCCTCTCAATCACCAACATTTTGCAATCTCTGACTTATAACTCTGACCCTTGCCTCAGTCGCAAGACATCAAAAAGTAACTTACCTATAACTATAAAACACAAAATAGTTCCGCACTCAGCAATAAAATGTATAAAGTTCAAATAGAGGACAGTCTTTGTATGCACAACGAAGAACTTCCAATTCAATGTTGTTTCTTTTTTCAAAATGTTCTTTATTGGACTCTCTTTCTTATAAAGACTAGCCGGTCAGATAAAATCCAGTAGCCAACGCGTTTCGTCCCAAAGGGACTTCTTCAGGGCTCCACAGTGTAAAAAACGTATATCCAATACCAGGTTTTCTTTTGATAAAACTTAAGTCACACATTTTGTATAGTGTATATGTCTATTCATGCGGCTAGGTAACCGATGGTCCGTCAGTATCCGATGGTCCGTCAGTATTGAAATACTTATATCAAAAGAAAGCCTGGGATTGGATATACGTTTTTACACTGTGGAGCACTGAAAAAGTCCCTATGGGACGAAAAGTATCGGCCAAGGCTGGCTTGGTGGAATAAAAATTTGATGGTAAAGCTGGGAAGTAAAAGGTATTTCAGCATATTTTTTGGGCCCACTTTACCTTGAAACCCCATATTTATGCCAGTGACAGATCCAAGGTGAGGCTCATTGTGAGTAATACAACTTGAAAAGGAGTAGCGTGGGTCATGCCTTTAGTTTCTGATACCAGTCCACTTCTGGACATTTTTCCAACCTTCCTTATGAATTAAAAAAAATGTGACTATAAAGAACTGAAGTACTCCGCTCAAGAAAGGATTTTAGAACTCAACCCGAGTTCTAAGGACTTGCCTACTTTCAGCTCCAATTTACAGAGTTCAACTAGAGAGATTGACTGGCCTGGCTACTCTTTGTTCACTCTATTCCAAAAGGACTTGAAGGACAAACTCATTAGAGTTGCAAGACAAGAGTCACTACAAGATCCTATCAATCCAGCATTCAGATCAACAGTCATCTTTAGGAAAGACTAAAGGAACCTCAAAAATAATCTCAATCCAAACCCCCTCAAAGACTTGCACTAAAACGCTAAAGATTCTGTTGTACTAGAGTGATGTCCAGTAGTCCAGGGTAGATTATGTAAGATGTTTATCAAGATAGATTTTAAGATCAAGAGCCCCACTAGGAGCAGCTTTCCTGCTGCTCAGCCCATTCTCCAACTAACTCTCTCACTCATCCAACATTCCAATGCATCACCACACACCAACATTCCAAACACCGAGTCACACTGGCTAAGCAGCAGGTATAACACATCTCCCTTCTTAACAAAGAATAAAAGAATACACTCATCTTCTCCCTTTCTAACCAGAAACAACATACACTCTACCACACCAAAAATCCTCTAACAGACCCCTAATGCCACAAACATGCCAGCTGGCCAGGCTGACATAAAAGAGAGCATGTAGGGAACCAACCCCCGGAGGTGCAGTAGAGAATCGCCCACAGCGAATGAAAAAAACATCGGGAAAGGTGGAACACCTTGGCTTGAATAATGCCCTTCACCTAAACCCATAGTAAGGGTGGAATAACCACTCTAATCACACGTCATATAGCTTAAACTCTGCCCCTCACCCTAACCCACAGTAAGGGTAGAACAACACTTCAAACACAAGTAATTTGGCTTACATGATGCCCTTCACCCTGACCCAAAGTAAGGGAGGAACAACTATTCAAACACAGTCATTTGGCTAATACACTGCCTCCACCCTAACCCACAGTAAGGGTGGAACAACCCTACAATCACGGGTCATTTGGATTAACCACTGCCCTTCACTCTAACCCATAGTAAGGGTGGAACAACACTAAAATCTCAAATAATTTGGCTTAAACACTGCCATTCACCCTTTCCCCATATTAAGAGTGGAACAAAACTTCAACCACAAAACACTCTTAAAGAACAAAAACACCCAAGCAGAATCTATATCAGTACCCAGTAACACTCAAGATCACCTCTAGATCTCAAACCTCTGACGCACTCAACTTAATCTACACATACTCAGTGCTCTCAAACTCCTATACACTCTAAACCCAATAATAATACGAGAGAAATGTATCCACTGCCCCAAATCCAGCCATAACCCTGAGAATAGTCATACATCCAAAATACAGAACTCTAAACAGGAAGATAGGGGTCAGAACCTCAATGTCAATTCGAACACCTTTGAACTCAAAAGCCAATCTTTTCACATACCATATACACACACGCATAACTAAAGCACAACCTCAATGAGGTTCTCATTTTTCTTTTGTGTTACCTTTACTCATAACCCCTTTAAATTGAAGAATATAAGTCTGTTGCATTGCCAGTGACTGAAATAGTCAAAGTCTAGAGGGCTGCCAGGGTGAGCTCCGACACTGACCGTGCAGTAGAGTGATTACTCCTTCGAAAAACAGCAGTGATTCTCCCAAAAGTGAGTATGTTGCTCCGCCCACACACCACCATATCAAATCAAACCTTGACTTTACATTGCATCCAAAGAGAAAATGAACCCATTGACCTGACACATGAAAACGCAGCCCTCAACGGATTTCCTTGGCTACGCTGAGTACGCATGCCAACAAAATGACCTTGTTAGTTTCTTCGCTTCAAATATTCTTTGCACGGAGTCCGGATCAGACATTGGGAACACAGCCGGTAAACCTCAGCTTTGACTTTCGGGTAACAAGATGGCGGCACGCAGACGTAAGGAGCGCCAGGTGTCTCCAGTCGCGTACTCGCAGCACAACGTCACTCTGAAAGATACTGAGGTTGAACAGCCGAACTGCTCCACGCGCCTCCCGATGACAAGGTAAGGGGTACGCGAGTAGCTGATTCAAATGTCGCACCTTTACCGGACAGGTTAAATTACTGCCGAAGTTTGTACCAAGTTTGTACCAATCAAACCTGAGCGGGTGCCAACGTCCCCTTCCTTTTCGCTCTCCTTAACACCAACTCCAAGCATGTAACAGACCACAACGAACTTTGGTTCCTCACATTTCCTCAGCACTCCGATCTACTTCTTGTGTGCCACTGGCATAGCCAGCATGCGAGTAACGATGCAGCAGCACATATCCTTACACACTGCTGGCAGGGACACGTATGCAGGTTTAACTTGGTCATAAAAGCAGCTGCTATTTTCTGCCACCTTGTCATGTTATGATATTGTGCAGATGAAAGTGTATTGAGTTCCAGCATGCCCTGGATGTGAGGCTATCCGGTGAAAGAGGACACTGGTGGGGCTAGAGGGCATACTGTCTTTTCCTGCAGTTCTAAGTTGCTTAATTATCCTTTAAACTTCTTCTTCATGAAGTTTCATCAGGTTTGTTTCTTGTAGATTCCGTTTCCAACGTTTCTTCTTTCTCCCAGTTCTTATACGTAGGTTCCTTTTTAAATCATTGCCAAAATGATGTACTAGAATGATGTCCAGCAGTCCAGGGTAGATTATGTAATATGTTTATTAAGATAGATGTTAAGATCAAGAGCCCCACCAGGAGCAGTCTTCCTGCTGACCCAGCCCATTCTCCAACTGACTCTCTCACTCATCCAACATTCCACCGCATCACCACAGACCCAGTCACACTGGCTGAGCAGCATGTATAACAGTTTCTGATCCAGAAGATGAGCCCATGCAGGTAGGTTGCACTAAAGGCCCTTAGTCTGAGGAGGAAAGGAGAAGATCTCATAAAGAGAGGCTATGTTTGTGCTGCGGTCTGAAGGGACATCTTCTGAACTCTTGTCTGGTATGCCCTCTTCATCAACTAAAGGAGCCAGAAAGGCTTTCTCCTAGTGCAAAGAATAGAGGAGTGTGTTGATCAGACACCTTTACTTCCACCTATATCCTCTAGGTTCATCCTACTACAAGGGGAAATTCAGATTCAGTTTCAACATCTCTTAGGCTCTTGTTCCTGTGGATTGCGGAGCCTCTGATGTCTATACGGATATTCAATGGGTTTTTAGCCATCAGAACACAGACCAAAAGAAAGTAGTTGCAGTAGAAGCTGCTGAGGGGACTTTAGCAGCTTCCAGCCTAGTCAAAGAGGAAGTTCCAGTTTTGTCTCTCCGGATCATTGTCCATTATGAGAAACTCACCTTTGATTTAATTTTCTCCCATCGTTATCAAATGTTTTGGGGAATCAACAGGCTAGACTGGTACAATCTATACATAACTTGGTCTGCAAATACACTGTTCCATGGCTCACAGTTCTGTGTCTCTCATTGTACTTTTGATCGCCTATCTTCTACTGAAGATTCTAAAATCCTTCCTAGGACTTCCACCCATTCAGCTGCTCAGCTGTCTGAAAGCCAGAAATCTATTATGAAAACCTTGATGTGTTCCAAGAGTCAACGACCACGGGGTTACCTCCTTATTAACATTTTGATTGAGCAATCAAAATCCTTCCTGGGGCTATAGCTCCTTATGCTATGTTATGTGTATTTCTAAAGCAAACTATTACCCGCAAGGGTATCCTGGCACTGAGCAGGTGTCTGTGCATAGCCTTGTCCAGGATAGGTTAGTTAATTGAAAAGCTATATCTTCAGCTTCTTGCGGAATAGAAGAAGAGAGGAGGAGTATCTGATATGGAGTGGGAGGTTGTTCCACACTTTAGGAGTAATGTAAGAGAACGCCCATCCTCCTGATCTGGTTCTGTATATGCTTGGGATGCGTGTAAGCAGGTGTCCTGAGGGGTTGGGGTCTCTTGGTAGTATGTGGAAGGAGATGCAACTGTTCAGGTAGGTGGAGCCTAAGTTGTGAAGTGCTTTGAATGTGTGTGTGAGGAGATTGAAATTAGTGTATTTGTGTATCAGGAGCCAGTGGAGCTCCCTGAGTTGTGGTGTGATGTGAGTTCTGTGTGGGAGGTCGAGGATGAACTGCTTGGTTATCCCAGTGTAAAGGATGTTCCTGCAGTCCAATTTGTTGGTGACTAGGGCGTAAGTGACACACAAAAAATGTTCTTATCGCATTTGGAAAGACAAACACTTGGAGAATATCTGGACGCAAATCTAAAGAATGATTTAATTACTCCGCCTAAATCTCCAGTTGGAGTCTCTATTTTTTGTGCTGAACAAACGTTCTTCAGAACGCTGGCTCTGTATCGATTATAGGAGTTTAATCCTGGTAACAATCATTGACTATTATCCATCGCCCCTCATTTCTGACATTGAGGAGGCCGTCCACGAGCAAAAACTGGATCTAAGAGGAGCATACCACTTAATCCAATCAAGTGATGAGTGGAAGACAGCATTTAGAACTCCTGTTGGGCATTACAAATATCGTGTGATGTATTTGGCCTCCCTAATGCACCGAGCTGTCTTCCAGCATTTTATGAATTTCAGTCTTCTCGAACTTGATTCTCCAGGTGATGCTTGTCTACCTATTTTTAGGTTCAGCATCAGGACGCATGCGCTGACTGCAAGACCTGTTGTAGTCAGCATACGGCTGGCTCCTGTGTTAGTCTTCATTGCTGGCTCCTCATTGGTTTGTGCTGCCGTTACATCACTTCCGTGTTTCGCCCGGGAGCACCGGCCAACTGCAGGTTCATTACGCTGCAAGTGGTAATATGATCCAAGGGACTACTTTTGTAATTTTTTATTTCTACTTGGGACATCTATTGTGAGTGAGAAGAACCTTTACAAGTGATATGGTGCTGTTCAAAGTTTGGGACATGCACGGTACCCATCCTGTGCATGTTCAAACAGGTGGCTGCATGATATATATCGCTCACTTTATAAGTTACCAATTAATTTGTTGCTGCCCTATGATTCACCTTCCAAATAATCTTGAGTTGCGTGTGCTTGAGTTTCAGGTGAAAACTCCACCTCTTCTAAAGGTGATATCAACATCTTTGCGAGCATGGATGTCTTGCGTTACATTTATGCAGTTGTAAAACTGTATTGTTGAGTTACGTTGCTATTTGGAGTGTTTCAGTAGCATCAATCCATCCCACTAGTCAGCGCTGAAAATGAATAAATGCTTCATTGCGGGACAACAAGGGGGGTGGAGGATGGCAGTCAACGTAGGCATTCATATTCTTTAGGTAAAACTTCAGTGCCGCAGTGTGCACATGTCTTATAGACGCGCAGTGTGCACATGTCTTATAGACGCACATTGTGCACTGGGCTAGGGAGATGTTAACTGTTAAATCTCATAAGCACAAATCTTGACATAGACGGGCGCCGCACTTTGTTTCAGCATGGCGCTGGTTTTTATGTTCACCATCAACACTTATTGCATTGCCAATGCGTGTTTTCAATGGTGTTTCTTGTTTTACGTGCTCTTGAAATATACTATACTGTTGGAAGGAATCAGTGTAGGGTTGTACTGCGATTGTTGCTTTATTGTTTCATTAACACATTCTGAACCAATCAACGCAGTGCTCTCTTTCTCAACACTGCTGTGGAGATGGGTGGGTGTTCGTCTGTAGTTCTGTTGTAGGAGGCGGTCTCTGTTTCTTCTGCTTCTGGGAGCCGGCTGTCGTTGAACGAAGGTGAGAGCTGTAGGAGACTCTGAATGAGGATGGGGGTGCAGCCGGTCCTCAAGAGCTCCCGAGCCCTTTGTGCTGCTACCAATAGTCCTGCGTGCTCAAGAACGACCTGGGTCCAAACCCTTTGGCGTTGATGGGGTTTCTTTCACAGGGACCTTCTTAACATTTCACAAGCTCTGGCCAGCTGTTGCAACTTTGAGATGATGTCACCAATCAAGTTTCCTAAAGGTTGGGTATAATGTTCTATTCTAAATAGAAAAAATGGGCAGACACATGCAGGAACAGTTCAAGGTTTTTTGGAAAAAATTAAAATTCTAGAATGACTGAAAGTTGTTGTTGACGTTCCCTTGGCAGAGTGGTCTCATTTGATGCATCTACAACAGTCTATGGCAATCTGGTACCTCTGTACTCTGCTGTTTTGCCCCCGTTAGCTACCAAGCACAGACCTTATGGAAGCTCAGTAAAAGCAAATGAAGTCTCTAGTTACCTTCCGACCCCTGCCATGTCTTTCAGTTTCTCATAATCATCCATATTTGTCAAAGTTACTCCCATTAAGGGACTGCCCTATCAGTCATAGTCAGACCATGAAGCACTATCATCCCCATCAGTCACCTTTTCAAACAGAGCCCCCGCCCCTGTCCAGTCACACTCACTCCCATCACTTACACCTACTCCCATCAAGCACAATCACCACAATCATTTTCATCAGCATTGGCACACAAACCAGGGCCTGTATCAACCCCAATTAGTCACACTCCATCCACAAAAGACACAGGCATCCCTAATAGGCGAGTGGTCTCCTCTAGACACTGTCTATCCCTATTACACAAAGCCAGGCTAGTCAAGTTCAGTCATCGCTTGTCATGAGAGCAAACATGTGGATGCAAGTAGACACACGAGAAAAAATGCACTAGCATTCATCTGGTCAGGGTCAGTGAAACATATGTGCTTAGGATAATCAAAGAGAGCCCATGGACACCATTGACGATAAAGCATATTACATGAGTCACATACACTAAACATTACGGAACTTGTGATGGCACTTCAGCAGTTACTCTTAACTGCCATTTGCCATGCATCCTACCAGAAACAGAGAACAATAAAATGGAGTGGAAACCTCAACTCCTATAAGTCCAACATTTCACAGTAATTCCGGGTGGGTCCTAATGTGATCCCAACAACATTTACACCAACCTTTGCCTTGGTCCACACTTTACAATGAGATTGATGAAGACAGTTACACTACTGAATATTGTGAAAGCAGGAAATCCTCGACCCTGTTCCAGATTTTTCCGCTGCAGTGCACCAGCCAGTCATTTAACTGCGGTTATTCCGGGGAGCAACCAGAAAATAATGCTGACTAAGTATTTAATTAAAAAAACAATTTTGGGCACTATCCAATAACATCCCTCTGGATCCTTTCCTTGAATTTAAGACGCAAGATTCACTATGCTTTCAGAAGCATCAGACATGGAAACGGTGAAGAAGTGCATGAGCACATATGCCTGGGCATAGTGTTACATAAAAAGCATTAGAACATCTTACGAATATGCTCATAATAGTATTGCCAATGGATCTAAAACAATAAGCAAAGTTCCATGGTGACTATTACCTGAGAGTGTTCCAACAGTTGTGTGCTGATCCAGTTATACCAGTATGGGCGAAGATGTGCAAATTGAACAAGCAAAGTTAACCCCAGAGTTAAACACTGATAACCAATGAACATAGCCTGTTCCCCATGAGCTCGTTTGTGTACTCCCCCATCATGTACAACACCCTATATTTGACCAGCTAGGAGACTGTCATATATGGTCTTGTGATCGCTGCAATCTTCTTTAGTCTCTGAGGCAGAGCCTATGATAGTGAACAAAATCGATGCTTGTTTACAAAAAAATCTAGGGATAAACTACCCATTTGTAACAAGCAAACAAGTAATCATACTTAATGAAGTATTTATTATTATTGTCATCCAGTATTACAGCAAATGAGAGTATTTGCAAAAACATGTAAATTCCTACAAGAATTAGCGGACTCAACATTGGTCAATAATCTGTGGACATCAATCAGGTCATAAATGTACTCGTTACTACTATGTTTGGAACTGCATCTACGAAAATGGTCATTGGGGATATATATTAATCAACGTTGGCCTTAACTAATATTTATATGCTGGCGATGCACACATCTTTGTTCTCATGACTTATTTTACCCTTTCTTTAGCACGAGGATAAATGGCAGCCGTGTAAACAATAAGTAATACACACAGACCATCCAAATTAGTGCAAACAGGCCTCACAAGAGGTATAGAAAGCGGTATACATATAACCATAATACATCTTTTTTCCTGTATGGCCATGTTGCTTTATACTAACTAAAAGCCTCAAAGCCGGAGATTATCTATTTTCTTTTGTCACATCTCCCTCAGCTGTTCCGAGTTTGCCCTCCTCCAGATCAGCTACATTTATTGTGTATTCATGTACACCTTACCTTGTCGCTGTAGCCTGACTTCCTTTTTATCAGAAAGGTACGGTTCTATCTCCCAATCAGCCAAAAATCAAGCTCTGTAGTTTAGTGTTGCACAATCTTGGCTTTTATAAAAGCAAACATTTGCACTGCTTGTCCATTAATTTTGCCATGTGCATGATTCTTAACATTCATCTGTATTCTTGTATTTGCACGAATGACTATTGCAAACGTACCTTAATTTCATTTTTCAACTAGTACACAGTAAAACACTCACTACAGTAGCGAGTGTCTCAGTTCAGTCTGATCTAACACGGCCCAGTGATCATCAAACTACCCACGCGTCTTTTGGATATTTTACTATCTGCCTTCTTAGCAATAAAAAAAAAGATTTCACTGACATATTCAAGTCTTATGGCTTTTCTTCAACAGAATTCTAAAAAATGTCACAGGAAGCAGCATTACTTCAACTTAACATATGCAACCCAGCTTTTCTTAGACACCTAGTAAAACTCGAATTTGAAATATTTTTTTTTGATTATTCGTTTTTAGAACCAAAAATAAGTTTATTTAATTAGTGTGCTAGAATACCTCAGCTTACAAAAAATTCCCTCTAAATTCTACCATATCTGTTGATTTAGTTGACTCAAAACCTTCTTTCCAACACGCACATTTTAATTTATCAACGTTCTAGACCACTCTGAACTCATCCCATAAGCCCACTCCCCCTTCTCATCCCTCCCTCACTCCATATCTAATTTCTATACTACCTGCTCACACATGCTGCCTTCCTGTACTACCTCAGGCTGTGCACTAGTCCACCTTTCACAGGAGCCCCCCTGCCCCTTCCATTTGTCCCTCTCTCGTTCTCTCTCCCATGCCATATCTCACTACTCTCTCTCTGGCACACTCTTCCCGCCTCTCTCATGTGGTTCACTTAAGGTCTTCAAGCACAATATCTTCCCTGTACCCTTTCAATGTTTTCGTCCCTCAATCCCACGATTTTCTCCTCTTCTTGGGGTGTTATCTACATATATAGGTGCTCCCTCTTTATGCATCTGGAGCCTGCTCTCCCCTTCTTTCTCTTTTTCTCACACACTCTTTCTGCTCCTCTGTCTGGAGTCCATTCACCACTTTGTGCACAAACCACCTATCCCTCTCTGTCTTCCTGTCTATCTATTCTCTGCACCTATCGAACAAGTTACTTACCTTCGGTAACGATGTATCTGTAAGAAACATTAGTTAGTTAGATTCCTCACCTTAGAATATCCCCAGGCGTCAGGCTGGATCCGGAAAGATTTTTGTAGCAATACCCCTTGCGCGTCGCTAGGCGTCGTCTGCGGCTCCGCGTCCGTCGTCGGCGTCGTGTGCCGGAATGACGTCGTCGGAGTACATAGACGCCGCCCTCGCGCGCTGACGTCAGTTCTTATACATAGCTTTCCGCGCCAGGGACCCTGAGTCATGCAAAAGACCAACACTGGTGCCAAAAAATCTAGGGCTCTGAAAGGGAGAACCTTAACCCTAGATGTCGGTTCGCAGAACAGGGAGGCGGGGTGGGTCGGTGAGGAATCTAACTAACTAATGTTTCTTACAGATACATCGTTACCGAAGGTAAGTAACTTGTTCATCTGAAAGAAACACGTTAGTTAGATTCCTCACCTTAGAATAGATACCCCAGCAATACCAACTCCGGAGGTGGGCCTGCGAACCAAGATCACACCAGAAAGTCCTGGAGAACAGAACGGCCAAAGTGGCCATCTCTCCGGACTTGGCTGTCCAGACAATAGTGCTTGGCGAACGTGTGCAGATGTCCTGCAAGGGGACTCCCCGTCCTAGGGCAGGTGTCGCCGCTGTGGCCCGGGTGGAATGGGCTCGCAGCCCAACAGGAGGGACTTTTTCGCCAAAGAATAGCAGAGTTTAATACACAACACGACCCATCGCGAGATGGTCCGCTTGTGCACAGCTTTACCCTTCTTCGCACCTACATATCCAACAAAAAGTTGGTCGTCCACCCGGAACTGGTTTGTGCGGGCCAAATAAAATGACAGCACACGTTTTGGGTCCAGACGGTGGAGCCTCTCTTCATCTTTTGAAGGATGCGGAGGCGGAAAGAAGGTGGGCAGCGTGACAGATTGCCCGATGTGAAAGGGAGTCACGACTTTAGGAAGGAAAGAAGGACGGGTCCGGAGGACAACCTTATCCGGATGAACCGAAAGGAAGGGAGGCTTAGCTGACAGAGCCTGGAGCTCACTCACCCGCCTAGCGGAGGTGATAGCCACCAGGAAGGCAGTTTTCAGAGTCAGTAGACGAAGTGGACAGTTGTGAAGGGGCTCAAAGGGAGCGCACATCAGAAAAGTAAGAACAAGGTTCAAGTCCCACTGAGGCATTACGAATGGAACAGGAGGGAACATATGAGTAATGCCATTGAGAAAACGGGAGACAACAGGGGACTTGAAAAGAGAAGGCTGATCAGGAAGCCTTAAGAAAGCAGAGATTGCAGCAAGATAACCCTTCAAGGTGCCCAGAGCAGAGCCCTGCTGGGCCAAAGAAAGAAGAAAGAGGAGAACCTCAGAAAGAGGGGCAGAAAGGGGATACCACAGCCTTTGCTGTGCATCATGCCACAAATTTGTTCAACCGGCAGGCGTATACCGTCTTTGTGGAGGGACGCCTGGCTGCCAGAATGACATCACAGACTTCAGGAGGCAAGTCAAATGGCATCAACTGCCGCCGCTCAATCTCCACGCATGGAGGTGGAGGCTGGACAGGTTCGGGTGGAGGACCGTCCCCTGCTGCTGCGACAGAAGGTCCTCCTGAAGAGGCAGTCGTATTGGGGGATCGATGGACATACTGAGTAGCTCGGGATACCAGTACCTTCGTGCCCAATCCGGAGCCACCAAGATGACTTGGGCCCGGTCGCGCCTGATCTTCTTCAGCACTCTGGGCAGAAGTCGTATAGGCGTACAACAGTCCGCAACTCCACTCGCGACGAAAAGCATCTCCGAGCGAGTGCCGCCTTGGAAATTCCAACGTGCAGAACTGCTGACAGTGCGCGTTCTCTTCGGTGGCGAATAGATCTAACCAAGGCTCTCCCCAATGCAGAAAGAGACCTTGCGCCACGTCCGAGTTCAGACGCCATTCGTGATCCATCATGCACCGGCGGCTGAGTTCGTCTGCTCTGGCGTTCAGAGAGCCCGCCAGATGTTGAACCAACAGGGTGATGCCCTGATGTCCCAGCCATGTCCAGAGGTGCAGAGCCTCCTGACAAAGGGTCCACGACCCCACCCCACCCCGCCCTGTTTGTTGCAATACCACATGGCGGTGGTGTTGTCCATGAACACCTGCACGACACTTCCCCGGACAGAGGGAAGGAAGGCTTTCAGTGCAAGTCGGATCGCCCTCAGCTCCAATAGGTTGATATGGAGCCGCGTCTCCGCCGGAGACCAGAGTCCTCTGATCTCCGCCTCTCCCATATGGCCCCCCCATCCCAGGAGGCGTCCGTCATGACTATGTGCTCCGGTTGGGGTAGGGAGAGGGATCTGCCGCTGACCCAATCGCGATTCGTGAGCCACCACTGCAGCTGGTTCGCAGTGCCCTCCGAGATCAGGACATGGTCGGACAGGTTGCCTCGATGCTGGGCCCACTGAAACTTCAGGTCCCACTGCAGAGCCCGCATCCACCACCTGGCGTGAGGTACCAACAGGATGCAGGAGGCCATCAGCCCCAGAAGCCGCAGCACCAACCTGACCGACACCCAGGACAGAGGCCGGAAGATGGAAATCAGGGCCTGAATGTCCCGGACCCGCTGTTCTGGCGGATAGACTCGGAACTGCGCCGAATCGAGAACCGCTCCAATGAAAAGGAGCTTCTGGGAGGGACTCAGGTGCGACTCCGGCACATTGATGGAGAACCCCAGCGAGTGCAGGAGGTCGGCCGTAGTCTGGAGGTGGAAGACGACTTGCTGGGGCGAGCCCGCCTTCAACAGCCAGTCCTAGAGATAGGGGAAGACTGGAACCCCTGATCTGCGCAGATGAGCTGCGACCACCGCCATCCCTTTCGTGAACACCCGAGGGGCACTGGTGAGGCCGAAGGGGAGCACGGTGAACTGAAAGTGCTCCTGACCCACCGTGAACCGCAGGTAACGCCGGTGGGCCGGCAGGATGGGGATGTGGAAATAAGCGTCCTGCAAGTCCAACGCTACCATCCAGTCTCCAGGGTCTAGGGCAGCCAGAACCTGAGCTAAAGTGAGCATCTTGAACCGGTCCTTCCGGAGGAAGGCGTTGACGCTCCTGAGGTCCAAGATCGGGCGTAGGCCTCCCTTGCCCTTCTTGGGAACCAGAAAGTAGTGGGTATAACAACCACGACCTACTTCTGGACCAGGAACGCGCTCGACGGCCTCTTTGGCCAAGAGGGCCGAAACTTCCTCTCGTAGAAAATGCAAATGATCCCCCGACATACGATGGTTCAGCGGTGGCATGGCTGGAGGGGTCGTCTCGAAGGGGAGGGAGTAGCCCCTTCGGACGATTTTCAGCACCCACCTGTCCGACGTGATGGAGCGCCAGTGGAGCAGGTGATGGCGAACTCTGCCGCCCACTGGCGTTGAATGGGCCTGAAAGCTCGGACTAGGAGGGCTTTGAGGCGGGTGCTGCCGGGGTGGATGTGGACTGACCGGCACGTTGACCTCCAGTACCGCCTCGGGGGAATCCACGTCCGCGACCGCGTGCAGGTTGATTCTGCGGCCGGTGGCTGGGCGGACGTGAGGAGGCGCCCCTTCCTCGGCCATGAAAGGGACGAAAGGCGGAAGTTTGCGACCACGGGCCGAAAGACCCAAGGACTTGGCCGTGGCCCGGGAGTCCTTGAACCGAGCCAGCGCACTGTCCGCCTTCTCACCAAAAAGGCGAGTGCCATCAAAGGGCATGTCCACGAGGGAACTCTGGACATCCCCCGAGAATGACGTGGACCTCAGCCAGGCGTGACGTTAAAGCGCCACCGTGGTGGAAATCGCCCGACCCAGCGAGTCCGTGGTGTCAAGTCCACACCGTATGGCATGCCGTGCTGCATCTCGACCGTCAGCAAGTGCTTGAGTGAGTCGTGTCCGGGCCTCCACCGGGCACAAGCGCAGCACGTCCTCCACCGTATCCCACAAAGAGTGGGAATAACGGTCCAAAAGGCAAGCGGTATTTAAAGACCGCAGTCCCAAACTCAGGGAAGAGAACAGTTTCTTGCCAAACTGTTCCAACCTCTTGGATTCCCGATCCGGAGGAGCGGACGGGAAGGAGGATTGGGAGGTTGAGGCCTGGATAACCAGACTCTCGGGGTGGGGTGTTGGGAGAGGAAACTGGGGTCGCCCGGAGCAGGGCAGTGGCGCCGGGCAACGTTCCGGTCCACAGGAGGGACTGTGGAGGGCTTGGACCAAGTGCCCTGCAGAACATCAATGAGGGCCTCATTAAACTGCAGCAGAGGCTCAGTGGAGCTTGCTGTCGGTTGAAGGACCTCTGTGAGGACGTTAGTCCTCACGGCCACAGCAGGCAACTCGAGCCCTAGGGCTTCGGCCGCCTTGCGCAGCACCACTGAGAAGGCTGCCCCCTCCTCCGAGGCCACAGTCGGAGGAGAGATGAAACCAGCGTCCGGGGAGGTATCCAGACCGCTGGCATCCCCCAATTCCTCTGCCCAGTCCTGAGAAAGTTGGGCCTGGGCGGCCATAGGGTCATCAGACCCCTCCAAGTCGCCCTCGTCATCCAATTCCCGATAAACAGGAGGAACGATCGGAGCCGGGCAGTAGATGAAGCGTTCACCAATGGGCGCCGGCAGCGGCGCCGGGCGGCGCTGCGCCGGCATCGGGCCCGGACCGGGGCTAAACTGGGAAACGACGTCGTCCGGGGACGGCGTCGGAGGTGGAACCGGTGTCGGCGCCGGCGGAGGAGGCGTCGTGAGGTCGACCGCGCCGACCGAGATCCAGGCCTGGATCCCTTGGGGACCTGCGGCGTCGGGGGCCGGCGCCGTCGACGGCGCCGGGGCTGCCGGCACGCGAGGTCGCCCAGTCGAACCTGCGGGGCACGAAGGCGCGCCTACAGGCGTCGACGGCGGAGCCAGGCCCCTCATGGCCGAGAGGAAGGCACTGACTTCCGCCGGAGTCGCGTCAGTCCCAGGGACCGGCGGGTATGGGGACGGACGTGGCTCCTGCGGCTCTAACGGAGCCGCGGGGGTGGGACCACCCTGACCCTCGGCCGAGTCGCACGACCGGCGAGGGGAGTCCGAAGAGCGATGTCGTCTCTTGGACTTCTTGGAGTGCTACGACTTACCCGAAGACCCCGACGAGCGATGACGATGGCTGCGGCTCCGCGATCGGTCCTTGGACCTCCTCCTGGACCGGGACTGAGAGCGGCGCGGAGCCGAGTGCCGAAGCTCGAGAAGCTTACGGGACCGCTCCCGCCTAGCTTTCGATGTCAAGGCCTGACAATCGAGGCACGACTCCACATCATGGTCGGCCCCCAGGCAATAAAGGCACCAGCGATCCGTCACCGACATCAGGCGATGACAGGCGTCACAGGCTTTGAAACCAGGCATCCTACCGGCACCAGAGTCGAGTCGATAGACCAAAAAGAGTCTAAAAAGTTAGTCAAAAAATGACTAGGGGTAAGCTCTTCCCGGATCGGCGCTTACTGGCGCGGAAAAAAGAAGAACTGCCGTCAGCGCGCGAGGGCGGTGTCTAAGTACTCCGACGACGTCATTCCGGCGCACGACGCCGATGACAGACGCGGAGCCGCAGATGACGCCTAGCGACGCGCAAGGGGTATTGCTACAAAAATCTTTCCGGATCCAGCCTGATGCCTGGGGATATTCTAAGGTGAGGAATCTACGTGTTTCTTTCAGATACTCCTATCTATTCACCATGCCACATAATTCCACTACACAAATACACTACACACCACACCAAACCACCCGACACAATTCCATAACTAACAATTTTAATCCAACTGACATAACTCTACTCCACACCACATACATCCACAACACAAAAGCATACTGATAAAAGACATTATCATTTACAACTCCAATAGCTCTAGCTCACGCAAATGTGAGACCTATTGTATTGCAAATGCTTGTTTACTGTGCAACTAGTTAGGTGCGAGGGCCCTCTTTCATTACACACCTGCCACTCTTCAATGATTATGAGCGATAGGGATATTCTGACATATTCAGAGGAATATATTGCTAAGCACATCATTGGTGCCCCATTATTAAGACCATCAGCTCATTCCCTCTGACTAATAAATCACAATTACTCTTGAAAGAACTAGATAAGTGCTGCAAAAACAGGTTTGCACTATGCTGCATGCGCCAATGATGAAAGAATGTTTTAAATCAGGGGTCATCCCATTAGACCTTCAAGTCCGAAATTCCCCAGTGATTTTCACTAACGACCCCAAGTACCGGTCATGATTTTGCCATATTGCAAGCACATGTTCTAAGCACTGATTAGTACTGGAGATGACACAGTCTTAGAACAAAGTGAAAAATAACTTGGGACTATTGCAGGACTAGAAAAGAAGATTTTGGAAAGTGATTCAAGTGCTGATGCTAAGTCAGCACTAGAAAAATTAAACAAGACCATGGCTGAGTTCAACATGATTGAACAAAACAATAAAATTCAACAAGATAAAAAAATTACATTGCTAACTATAAATAGAAAAAGCACACCCCCATCCGTTGGATTATTTTTATACTAAACAACAAAAGTCAGATCACACAGCACAACAGAGACAGTGGGGCAGATACAACAAACAAAAGTTTCACACAGAATCATCCAGTAGCTCCTTGGATGGATCTGACCCTGCAGAGGGCACAAACAGAGGTCCACTGACTGACAATAACTACAACACCCTTTTTTAGGCAGAGGTCCCTCGGGCAAGAGGAGGGGATGAGCGAGAGGCAAACCAGAGAATATTAAGTCAGGGAAATGACAGATCAGGACGAAGGTTCACAAATAGCGACCACAACAGTTACAGAGCCCTCAGATCCTTCCACATACATGCTGTCTAATGATGTGACTATTGTACAAATTTTCAATCTATAGCATCATTTAATAACAACGACAGATATTTCATTGTCAAGCAAACACCTTTTGCATTTTCATAATGAGAAAACTGATTTCTTTATTCTACAAATTGAACTATTTCAGTTCTTTAGGTAATTATGTCTCAAATAATTTGTCTTAAAAACCTTTTCACTGGGATTTTAACCCAACTAGCCACATGTCATCATCAGTTTTAATCCACCTGCAAAATTACCTTATTAATTACTGGCCTTTAACAGTCTCATTTTAAAAATAAATCTCTAAGCTGAAGTCAATAGATGAGTATGCGCCATACAACATCACTTTTGAAGAGAAACAGACATTGATGAAACCAAAAAACAAAAACTCTATCATCATTACAATGGCAGACTAAGGTGGGGGTTGTAATCCAAGATCATACATTATACAAACAAGAAATTGTAACACAACTAAATAACCCTGAATATTATACTCCATTACCATCTTTCCCTGCATCACGCATTCAGACAACCATCAAGGAAACTGCCACAAAGGCACAAACAGATGGGTTCCTTAACAATAGATCACTCCGCACACCTGTTTTGAATACTTTCCCTAAAATACATAAAAACCTATAGAATCCCCCGAGAGATGTCTTTCTTTGTCGTTCAGTACTTGAGCTCTTGGGAAATACATCAACACTTTTATCAATGACTTTGTGACTTGAACAGACAGCTATATACAAGCGGTGGGAACTTTTTAATCAGACAGAAGGCATTCCCTTTACTATCAACTGTGGATTTTTGGTAACTATGGGTATTGTATCCTTATTGTCCAATATTCATCAAATGATTTGAATAGAGCTTATTACCAAACTGTTAACACTAGACCAGCACCACTAACGATCCACAGTGAATTTATACTCTCTCTTCTTAACATAGCCCTTACTTAAAAGGATTTTGATTTTGATAGAACGTATTACATTCAAATGAAGGCAACTTCAATCGGTGCCTCTTGAGCCCCAAAGCTTGTGATATATTATGTGAATAACTTTGAATGTAGATTTGTGTATAATACTGAGACCAACCACTTCCATCAACACATCCCTATATGGAAATGCTATAAAGATGATATATTCTTCAACTGGCTGGGTGATGAGATCACATTGTATGAATTTTTCACATGGACCAACACTTGCTCCTCTTAATTATGTTTCACTTCTAATAATAACAAATAATCCACAAATTTCTTAGATTCAACCGATATCCCCTTTGACGCATATCTAGGGACCACCTAGTTTCTAAACCCTCTTAACACAACACATTGTTGCAATATTTCGGCAATCACCCAAAGACTCTCGAAGCCAGGTTACCATATGGTCAGTTCTTGCACCTTTGCAGGAACTGCAAATAGAGGCAAGAATATTTCAGAGAAGCTGAAATCTTAAATGAAACACTCATAGCAAAGGGCTACCTCAAAAACTAGTTAGAATATCTTCTAAAAGGGCATGGCATTTATTCCCCATTGAGATTACCTCCTTACTTTAAAAGGAAATCGTAACTGCACTACAACTGAATGAGTCATAGCTTACAACACACAGTAAAGCCCTGATTAAAACAATGAGAAAAAACTAGCCTTTGATATAGACCACCAGCATCACAAATGATCCACCCATGTTTTCTTTCTAAAAAAGAAAAAACCTGAAAGATCGTCATATGGGAGCTAGGTAAAATAACAGGCCACTACCAGTGCGGTAACTGTTTTATGTGTAATTTCGCAACTAACTGTAAGAAGTTGGTACATGGATCAATCAAGTATAAACTAAACATGAGATACTTAGCTAAAGATGATGAGGCTTGCAAATACGGAGAAGGGGACAGCCCGAGCAAAACGCTTTCATAGTTACTGAAGGGAGCTCGCACACAAAACACTATACATTCCCTCAAGCTTGACATTGGAGAAATATTAGGAGGCAGGACCGCTGTATGCCGCAAGTTTCAGTTTTATTATTACACATTATATACAAGCCGGATAGCACTGACAGGCTGTGACATGCAACCATTCTTAGGTGGCATCGTGCTTGCCTGGATTGACGGGCAACCAGAGAGTTCCTACCAGAAACCACTGATGCACATACACAGGAGATAGTCTCAACTACTGATAGCCCGGCAAGTGGGAAATTCACAGGCACTGATTGCCTCATGGCTGAGTTTTACAAAATGTTTAAACTGATACTAGTGTCACATCTTGCTATATTTTATCAGGACGCGGCGGAAGCCAAGGATCTGCCCTCTAGTACTAGAGGCATTTATCACGTCGATACCGAAACCTGGTAAATGACGGGCAACTTTATTAGACCTACGACCACTATCTTATTGAACCTCGATAATAAGATCGTTGTGCGCATAGTAGCAAACAGGTTGGCTCCGTTGATGTCCAGTCTGGAGCTGCCAAAACAATCGGGGTTCATCCCAGGCAGAGTCACGCTCAACAATTTGTCTACCTTCTTTGCTGTCATGCCACAAATCCGCCCAGAGGTTAATGACATATCCAAACTCCTCAGTGCTGAGAAGGCATTCGATTCCCTTAAATGGCCTTTCCGGTTTGCCGTACTATGTAAACTAGGTATTCCCATCGAAATACTGAACCTAATTAAACTGTTATATACTAACCCCCTAGCGAGGATCTGCATAAATGGCTACTTCTCGTACCCGCTGCCTGCTGGTAGTGGCACGAGACTGGGTCACCCCCTTTAGTTGCAATCACCGTGCAGCCTATGGCCAACTGGTTGTGACCCACATCCCCCACGGGGGTCCCAAATTTCAGAATAAGCGCATACTATTGTCCCTATATGCTTAGGATATACTGCTCTTTGTGAAAGACCCAGATATGAATCGTGCACTGCACATTGCTGAAATATGCGGTTCAGAGATGTGTCTAGTATATGCATTAACAAATCTGAAATGTTTCTCTTTTACTGCGGCAGCCATAACCCATGATGACTTGGCCCAATACTTAGGAATTATACTCCACAGAGGTAGGCACCAAATAATACTGGAAAATTACAGCCCAGCGTTAGCTAGCTAATTCAATAAACTGAGAGGTGGATAACACCTCCATTATCAATAGCAGGGGGCATTGCACTGATCAAAATGCTGGTGCTCCCCAACTCTTTTAACTTATTCCAGAACATCCCAATACCACTAAATTGGGCCTTTTTTTCAAGTCAAAAACAGCTTTGACCAGAGTGGTGTGGCTGGGATGCAACCCGAGACTGCGCTGGGAGTGCTTACCCTTCCATATGATCGGGGAGGATGTGCAGTGCCAGATAAGGAAAGGTATTACCGTGCTGCACAATCGCAGTATATCACATTCTGGTTTCACCAGACACAAGATGCCCCTCATGTTCCCATAGAAAAGACCCAGGTATTGCTAGGCGAACTACACACCTGCTAGGCTACCAGGACTCTGAGATCAACTCAAATCATTTAAACGGTCCAATGTGCCACCTGGTCTCTCCAGCACAGGCAGCCAAGGTGCACCACAACCACACATAAGTAAAGGAAGGAAAGACCTGATAAGATTAGATGTGGGCTGCTGAACGCACGGTCAGCGGTGAAACATTCACTAGAGATTAATATGCTCTTAGAGTGGGATATTATATTTATCTCAGAAACCTGGGCCTCAAAAGGCTCTAAGATGACTTTGGAATAGCATGAACCTCATGGTTTAAAGGTATGCATCAACCAAGGCTGCTAAATGGGGGGGTTGAGTAGTGTTAATCTATGAAGAAAGACGGGAGATTACTACCATACATGTAGGTAAAATGAAGGGGGTGGAGACGCTAGGATTCACCCTAAAGATGAAAGATGGCAGTACATTCTCTGGGGTTTTATGCTATCAAACTGGGCTTGGTAAGCGCCTCATACAACCATTCATTGAGATTTGGCTCTCACACACTCCAATTTATGTTTTTTAGGGAGACTTTAATATTTGGGCCGAGGAAGAGACACTGCCATATTTGAAAGACCTTAGGGGGTCATTTGAAAGTACAGGATTGGAACAACTACTATTAAGTCCAACACATCACGGTGGACACAACTTAGATTCGATTTTCATCAAACGACCTAATCTCGGTTGAGGACACTATCCCTCTAAGCTGGACGGACCATGCGCTGGTGGTCTTCAACATAAAAGGACTGAAACAGGTAGTGGATGAGAGAAATCCAAGAAAATTAAAGCAAAGTAGAGCCTGGCATAAATTGAACAGACCACAAAGTGGAAAGATATTTGACCTAGAAACTTGTCTTGATGAGACGTTAACAGTGGATGATATTTATGAGATCTTACAGGGAAATATTCTGGGGATACCAGATAAAGTAATACCTGTTAAAAAAGGTTACAACTCGCCATATACCTTCAGCACCTTGGTACACAGAAACACACAAAAATCTAACATAAGGTGTAAAAAAGCTAGAAAGGAAATGGCGGAAGCTTTATTTAGAAGATAAACATCAACTGAACGGTAAGTTCTTCAGCTACCTGTGAGTAGCTCTCCTGTGTGCTGCTCAGCCTGCTAAATTCCAAGCTTTTATTTGGCTAAATTATTAAATGCATACTAAAATTGAAAAGCGAGCATTTTTCAGAACTCGTAAGCTGATGTGAGATGGAGAAAAAAGCTTTTACTTGGCTGACAATATTTGTAACAAAATTGAAAAGTGTACCTTCAAGATGAAAATGTGTGCATTGTCAGAACAAATAAGATATTTAGAGGAAAATGCTGGAAATTTCTAAAATATTTTTTAAGCTAATATTTAAATAATAATACAGTCAGCGATGGAGAGACTAATTATGTCTATGATTACATTGGTGGTACGAGAATAGCAACTACGGCTACAGTCCTTTGCAGATTGACAAAAGTCTCATTTTTTAAAACCTCGGAGAATCCAGTATGAAAAAATCTATCAGTCTTCCTTTGCAGACCTCGAATGCACCTGGCCACTCGTCTATTACCTACGACGACTCCACCAGAGTAGTTGCTGGTAATTTATTACTGATTTTGTGGAATGTTGCGGGGCTCAGTTCCAAGACTCAAATCCCTGACTGGGTTTCTGCTGTGGATAAGCATGACATATGTTGTTTTCAAGAAACCTGGGCCTTGGATCCAATCCATAACTTCGGTTTTCTTAATTATTGTATTCTTACTATTTCTAACCAGCGGGGTAACCCATCAGGAGGCCTTAACATATGGGTTAGGAACTCTCTTCATGGTGTCATACAACTGGTACCTTTTGAGACTTTTGATGTTTTGGCTATCCAATTAAAAAGCGCTAAGAAGCCAAACATTATACTTATTAACATCTACGCAAGAGGGAGAAGAGGAGGGGCCCACTCTTACAATTCAAGCACTAGAGGGTTTACTCGACCAATTCTCCGGTAACCAATACCTAATAGTAGCAGGTGATTTTAATTTCAGCTTTGAACCGCTCGACATTCATACGGCGCAAGTGGTCAGTCAGGAAGACAGGATTTGGTCAATTCCATTGTTGACCATCCCTCCCATTAGCAAGTGGACCCAGACTGCCATGCAGATTCAAGCACTAACATGCAAGTACGGGCTTAGGACTGTGAATGGCCTTACTAAATCTGAACAGCTGGGTGCCCACAGCTATAACCATTCCATACTTGTAGGATAGATTATATATTGATTTACACATGGTTATGGGCTCAGGTCAATGATGTGTGTGTTACAAAGGACTGAAAGTGACCATAATCCTTTATCACTGTTCATGGCGGATTTCCATTCCAATATTCCCTCTGACACAGCCCCCTCACTTTTCACTAGGCATGTTAGACCAACGTAAGGCAAAAATTGAATCAACAATCATGTACTTTATCAGCCTGACATCCTCTCTGCTCTGATAGCTGATGTTGGTGAAACTATGAATCAGATCGAGGAAGGGCACCCCGATTCAAGTGATATGTTAATTTCAAACCATACTGCTTTATTTAATCGTATAGCGGGACTTTTTATTGTCCCAACATGTTCAAGAAATGGCCCTCCCAAGCAGAATTTATGGTATGGCATTGAATGCCGCAATTCTAAAAGCAAGATTGTGAGGGCCGTTTAAGATAGAGATCTGCTTACCATACCTCTGGCCCCTAAGAAGCGTTGGGATGATCAAAGATGGACAGCTCTTGATGAAGATTGTGCGGCAAGAGATTTTACGACATTCTGGGAGATATTGGCTTATAGGGATTGTGCAAGTGCATGTCATGTTACAGATAACATTGCCCCCTCCTCATGGGTTGAGCACTTTGGCACGCTTTATGATGCTATTAGCACAGATAATCTCCTTGAATCAGGCCCCCATTATGTTTTTCTCTGGGCTAGCCCTGTCCCCCCGGTAGCCATGTTTGATCTAGCTGACGTGCTCAAATTTCTACTCGCCACAGCGAGGGAAAGTGCCACAGGACCCGAGAGAGTTCAAGCTGATGTCTTTCTATTGGATAAGGATTTTTGGGCCCTTACATTCTGGTTATTGCAAATGTGATAGCGGCAGGAGGCCCTATTCCTAAAACATGGAAAGGTGCAACTGATATTCCAGTATATAAAAAAAGAGGACTGATCCACACCTGGCAACTACAGACCGATAAGCCTGATCTATTGCATACAGAAAATCTTTGCCCACTGTGTACTTGAGAAGATCCAGGAATGGATTTCCTATATGTCTGTCATTAGTCCCTACCAGGCTGGGTTTCACTCTAAAACCTCAATGACTGACCAGGCTTTTAGGTTGCTAATGCTTTACTGGCGTACCATGGTAATCAACAAGAGCAACCTATATGTCAGCCTTCGATCTGGTCCCACGACCTAGGCTTTGGAAGATACTTTCTGAAATGAAAATACTCTCGCACCTACTGGCGCTAGTAGCCCAACTCCACAAGATAATTTATGCACGTGTGAGATGGGGAAGGCAGAACGATTTAGCAGAAAAAAATAGCGTTTGTGAGGGACTGAGACAGGGCTGTGTTTTGGCCCCAACACTTTTTTCACTTTATATTAATTATATTGTCTCCACCCTGACCAAACCTGATGTCGATGCACCTTCCCTGGCCAAAGTGAAAATTCCAATAATATTATTCACAGATGATACTCTATTGGTCCCCAAGACCCCAAGTGGCCTTCAGAAACTTCTGACGGCCTTCAAAGAATTTTGTACAGACAGGGGCTTAGAGATCAATATGACTAAAACTAAGCTGATGACTTTTAACCCCCACAAAATGTTTAAAAATGGAATAGAACTGGGAGGGACCTTTTAGAAATAGTACACAGCTTTACATACTTGGGTATCATCTTTAGTAATAATATGTCCTGGAGCCCTACGTGACAAAATCTGTTTTTAAAACTCAAACAATTATCGGGGGTAGTTCATAAAGAGTACAATGCCTCTTTTACGAAGCCAATGAGGCTTGCTCTGTCAGGATCGCAGCCCGCGCCTACCGAGGTCGTCCAGTACTACAACTCCCAAGATGCCCAGCGGGAGGAAGTACTTGAGGAGTGAACGCGCGTCGGCCGATGCGCGTAATTCCAGTTTCCCGTCAGTCTACCCTTCCGAGCTGCCGGAGGAAGAGCTGCGATCTGGCATCAAGAACAGACTGCTTCCCTCCGTGTACTTCGAGCTGCTGGAAGCGTCGAAGGTCGGTGAGCGCCCCGGTCTCCCACGGAGGTAGAGACGTCCGGTAGGGTTGCTCACTTTCCTCACCCCCCAAAGCGGAATGCGGTAGTTGGCTGCTACGCATTACCGTGTTTGGTACAGGCGACTGAGGAGTGTAATTGTTGTTGTGTTTGGGGGTGAGGGCTACTGGGGCAAACTTGATAACAGTGTCTTGTAACGGAGCGTGTTTGGTGGGCTAACCACACGAGACCGTCCTAACGCCACCAGAGGATTGTATCTGGGCTGCTGCTACAGCGGAACGCGGTGGTGATTGGAACCACGCGTTGCCGTGTTTCTTTCTATGTACATTCGAGTATTCACGTACTGTGCGGAAGAGCGGAATGTGGTGGTAAACCCCCACACATTACCGTATCTCCTGAAAGTTCATTTTTGGTTCATCTGAGACGTTATGCTTTAGAACTTGGGGAAGGAAGGGTCTCTCTGTTGGCTCGAGGCTGTTAATTGGACCATTCGTGACATTTCTCCCTTAGTCCAGCTTACAGCTATATTTGATTTGGACCTGCCGTTTTCTTTAGGTTTCCATGGCGTTTTCTGGCTGGCACAACCCGAGGGGAAAGGGGTTTGCTGAACGGAGAGAGTTCAGTTCCTGAAAGAAGGTACAAGAGGGGTTAGTGAGAATACATGAGAGTAGCCTGTATTGTGCTCTGTTTATATCAGTTGTTGTTTGTCGTTTCAGGCTCCCTTCCCCGCTGTTCCTTCCCTTTCCTTCCCTCGCCTGATCCCTCGAACACCCTGTGTACTGTGTCGGGGTGTTGGTGTTATCAGGAGGTGGACCCGCACGTACTGCACCTGGATCCTGCGGAGCACATCTTGACATGCTCTCCAGGTATATGAGTCAAGAGTCTTGGGGTCTGTCCTCTACGGTACTGAGCTATGGACACATGCAAATATAGATGCATTAACCAGTACTGAAAATAAATGTTATCGCAAACTAGCATCTCTCCCCGCCAGTACTCCTCTGGTACCACTTTTTTCAGATTTGGGTGTCAAAAGTATACATGACAAAGCTAGACTTCGCTGCTTTATATACTGGAGACGACTCTGGTCCACACCAGAATTTGCACATTATACCTCAGCCATACAGGATGTCATCTCACCTGCCCATTCTGCTAAAATTCCTTGACTTTTGCATATCATGGAGCTATTACATGATACTGGGGCACCTGAGCTTTGGGAGAACCCAGCAACTACTCATTTTCCATCTAAATTGGCCCTGAAAAAGATTAATAGAGGCCAAAGCCCAACGCAGAATAGATCTCCCTAGAACATCAAGAGATTTTCTAGACATTAAGGACCAGACAGGTTATGAGGTATGCTGGGATCAAGTGACTGTCCCAAGTGACAGAATGCTGTATTTTCAATTTAGAGTAGGGACTCTCCTGCTGAGGGCTTTTACAAAGCGCTAGGCTGCAGGGGCTTTGGATTCCTGCCCCCGCTGCTCTAATATGATAGAAAATGTATCCTATGTCCTTTTTGTTTGCCCCAAGTATTTAAGACCTCGTAGGCACTGGATAGCCCCTGTTTGTAGGCAATTAGGGAAGCACAGTTATCTTGCTGCTCTCCGCATCTTTAAGTTGGACACCAGCTTATCTTTTGCTATCCTAGTTGCTAAGCTTCTTGGGGCTATGTGGATATTATAGGGAAAGCTTCTATCTTCTTCGTAATGAAGTTGACATTCCACCTCATTGTAGCTGGCAGTCAGAAGTTTTAACTTGGTATTCAATAGCAATATTATTATGATCTTTTTAAATACTACTCCAAAGGGAATGTTCCTATCCAAAATCTTATTATATTTTTACTAATGTATGTTTTATAACATTGGTATAGCAATTGTTTTTATGTGCACTTTTATGGCCCTAGCGGCCAAATTAATGTTTATTGTGTCGTATCGTTTTTCACATTGTTACTGGCAACACAGCCTGATGCACTGAGGTGATCATTGCTGGTAATCTAGCATAGCGTGGCCACTAATGTAATTGTGTATGGTGTGTTCCCTATTGCAACACTAATAATATTAGAAGCTCAGTGTAATTTTTGTTGCACATAAGTAGCTCTTGTTACAGAAAAGGTTGGCGACCACAGAGCTAGACCCTGAAAAGCCTGTGCAATGCCCCTGATGTCACTGCAATACTGCTGGGTTTCTCCACCTTGCTCTGGATTGCCTACTAATCTGATATTCCTGGGAAGAAATCTTTCATATCATAACAGAGATAGTGGAAACTTTAGTCGATTGTGCCCTGCTGGGTTACACTAAATACATCTCAAAGCCGGTTAGGCAGCTAGTGGGAGTGTTGCTTCTACTGCAAAAAAACAACTGACTCGATGAGGGACCTCCCCTCCCAGACATGCTGACTGGCTGAAAGATGCTGCCTTCCCTATGGAGTGGGCAGAGAACTTTGCAAAGATACAACGCCTGTAAACCCGCCCACAAGATATTTGGGAACCCTTCAGGTCATACATTGCTTCAAAAACTGATAATTATGATTTATAATGCCATTCACTAATACTGCTCTATCTACCACTTTACTATTGATGCTTACTTCTCTTATAAGGTTGCCTGAACTGCTGTTTAATGCTCAAATGTGCTATTGTTCCATGCTGCCCCCTTACTAGGAAGAACACAATGCTGCTCATTTAGGAATGTCTTAAACAGATAAGGTATGGAGCCCATGGTGTATATACGCCAATGTGTGTTGGTTGTAACGTCTAAAACCGAAAATTACTAAAAGTATACACTAAAACAACATACCCACTATAACTTCCATAATGGGATTTACTGTACTTGGTGACCATGTGAAATAAGGGCCTGATTACGATGGTGGTCGGACAAGCGTCAGAACGCCATCGCTGCGGGCAGGGGACCGCCTGACAAGACGTCCGTGGTCTCACCGCCCAATCACAATGTGCCCGCCGGGCAGAAAAGTGCTTCATAACACTGGAAAAGGGCTGCAGCACCAGTCACAGTGTTATTGAGCCAGACATCAAAATGAGGGTCTAATTTACATTAGACAAACACAGAGAGTGAAATCCAGACTGTGTCAGCATTAGATTATGGTCAGATGCAAGGTGCTCTCTGCTCTCTTGGTCTCACATTTTATTGACTGAATCACCCTCAGAACGATCTCTATTGGCAGGTCATTGTAAAGGTGGAAAAACCATAGTGTGGTGGTGATCTCCAAAATGTACTGAATAAAGCGGAATTGAGATGAATACTGATGCGTGACAGTAGGCCAGTGCAGTAGCGATATAGTCTGTATTTGACCCTGTGATGGTGTATCGGACCAGTCTCTTTTGCATTTTTTGTGTGTAAATTCTATGTAACTTTTACCAAGCAATTTTTATTAACTTTGTAAAGAAATGTTTAATTTGTTAAGTGCAAAGTGGCACTCCACTTCTCAAAATTGTTAACCAACAAGGTGGAATGCTACAGAGTGCGTGCATTTCTTAAATCTATGGTACACGTCAGAAATTCTATGCTTTTTAGGTCTCGCCTAGCATTGCAGCGCGAATGCGCTGCCATCGCTTTGCGAGGCATGCAGTATATACTGTAGTGTGGAAGCTTCGTGGAAGCTCCGTCCACTCTCCGCCCATTGGCTTTTGTCTTAAATGCTGCCTTCCGATTGGTTTGAGGCTCGTTACTCCCTCCTCATTCATCATTTGTATCCTTCCACGGCTATTGGCCCCTTTACTCCTGACACTATTTTCTTTTAGGTCTCGCCTAGCGTTGCAGCGCGTATGCGCTGCCATCGCGTTGCGAGACATGCTTTGTATACTGTAGTCTGAAAGCTTCGTGGAAGCTCCGCCCACTCTCTGCCCATTGGCTTTTGTCTTAAATGCTGTCTTCCGATTGGTTTGAGGCTTGTTAGTCCCTCCTCATTCATCATTTGTATCCTTCCTCTGCTATTGGCCCCTTTCCTCCTAACACTATTTCCTTCCCTGTCTCCCCACCCCACCGCCCCCTCCCTCAGTCTGTGACTTCTCTCCCTCCCCCCCACTCCCGTTCATGTTTTCTTGCCTAACGGCACTTCCGTTTTCATCTTTATTATTGCCACCTTGAAATATGCGAGTTCAAGATGCGTGCTGTACAAAAACTTCTCGTGTTTAATGGACTAGATTCTAATGTTACTCTAAATAGAATAAGACTCTAAGAAACATTCTTGGAATGTATGGCAATTGACGCCTCTTAGTTCACAAACGGCATTGTTTTCGGGCGGGAGGAGCGGCAGTGTTTTAACTCATGCTTTAAAACGAGCACTTTTAATAACTTCCTCTCAATTCAGTGCTATAATCTTGTGTACTGAGGTAGCGCGCCAAAGAAATGCACATTTTTTAATTCTGAAGAGACATTATCGCACATTTACAGCATGTTTACTGTATGATTAACATGCCAATCATTTTCACGGCTCGCCCACTGGCTCGTATACGCTTGGCTCGTCTCCGGATGGCTTTACCTGTTAATTAATATATTGGCTCACGCACCTCTAACAAAGAGATGAATGGATACATGACAGTGGGCCCGGTAGATGCTAGAGAAATAGACTGGTGCAGACAAACAGACAAAGTCAGTCTCCATTGCCTCATGTCAGAATCATCACTTTCAATAACCTGGAAATCTGCCGGTAACTCCCGCATTCCCCAACCTCATCCCCCTCACCTATTCTTAGCAGAAGCGGCAGATTCTGAGCTGTGCCCTGCTGGTGCAGAGGAGCACGGCAGAGTCTGTAGAAGCGCTGGGATCCCTAGCCTCTCCGGGCGGGCACCTAAGCCTTCACACTCAGGATAAATGAATACATTTTGTTCTGTGCTTTAGTCGCCCCTCTGTGAGCACTGTCTGGTAGATGAAGCTTTGTGTTAATAAACAAATTCAGAGAGGTGGTTGTGTACAAACAAACGACAGCCACAATATCGTACGTTTTGAACGTGTAGTTAAATACCTGCTCATTGAGTACCTCATTGGCTGATCATTCAATGGCACTACCAAAATTACATTTGGACACATTTGCCCTACTGTAAAACACTCCCTTCTAAGGGTCATTTAACAACTGGGGGCTTTGGAGTTAGGTAACCTACTTTGGATGCTGTGTAAAGGAGTAAATACAAAAATGAATGCAATGAAACTAAGCAACCAGTACTGTCTAAAACACTATGAAAACTGACACGCATTCTAGCATTTTGTTTAGTTAATGCCGATTTTCTCATAGATGCGAGAAAAGTACTCTTAATATCTTAATGAAATCTGCGCACTTTAAACTAATAGCACTGGGCGACCTTTGACAACTAGGCAATGAATACATTTCCCTGTAACCCCGAAGCTCCCCTGCCCCCCCACCCCCTTGGCAAACTTCATTGCCGCCCAGTGTTTGGGAGATAACCAAGATGCAGGAGAGTGAGTCAAATAGTCTAGAAAATGAAAGAGAACCCAGGATTCAAATTCACATGCTCCGATCCCGATCACGTTGGTTAGTCTGTAAGCACTACTTTTATTAATGAGTTTCGCATTAGTAAAGCACCACGGTGTGCATGTGTGGCGACACTTTACCCATGAGGTACGTGCCAAGCAATTGTTGACACAATCCACACTTTGCATCTTTTTCAATATAGTTATTATGAAGTGCAGGACCTTTCCAAGGGATTTTGCACAGTACATACATTCACTCCAAAAATAAAACGTGTAGGGGCGTGGCTTAGCGAGCCGGCATGGCGGACGTCTTCTAAATAGGCTCCGTCCAGCCCTTCATTAATCCTTCCTTTATCCTGCTCCTCTGGCCACAATACCCTCCGCCTGCTGTGCCTGGAGGTGGTGGGACGCGGCGACGCTTGTTGGTGGTGTGCTGGGCGCCGGAACGGCATCCTGCAGCGGCGGCGGGATCGGATCGTCACTGAGGCCTGTGGGTGGCGCTGAGACCGCGGCCTCGAGTGCGGCCCGACTGGCGGATTCCGGAGCGGTAGAGGGGTTGTGGATCGGTTGGCCCCCCGCTGGTGGCGCGGAGTTAGTCACCCTGCTGGCGAGATTTCCTGTGTGGCGCCCCCCCCCATTGATCGGCGGTCGGTCGGACTGAGGGGGTGAGAGTTGGCGCCCAGGGAGGTTTTTTCTGCTGCGGCCGCCATTTTGGCCCCCCGGCGGTGGAGCTCCCGGGACCCGTGTCTGGCCTGGTGGTGTTGGCGGTCGCCCTTCCTGGGGCTTTGCTGGCTTGGACATCGTTGTGCCGGGGCCTGGTGCGTGGCCCCCGGGCTGCAGAGGCTGGCGCGTCCTTCGTGGCTCGTGAGTGGGCTTCCGCCCATCCGTTCTGGGCCTCTGGTGATTCCCGGCCTTCGCCGGAGATCGTTCCCAATTGTCGGCAGCCAGATCGGGCAGCGGGGAGGACCCGGGCAACACGGGGTGAGTGGTTGCATCCCCCGCTGGGCCCAAGCTTGTGCCGAGGTGGATCGGTGGTGGTGGCCAGCTCTCCGCGGGTGGACTTGGGTCCCTACCCTCCCCCCCGTCTTCTCCAGGTCTGTTTGGGAGCTCGGCGGTGCTGTCGGACCGCGTGGAGGTGCAGGGTGGCGACCGCGAGTCTACAGGGTCTCTTGGATGGCCCAGGGGTGCATCCTGCCCATCCCCGGGGGCCTTACTGCGGCCCTGTGGGGGTACCATTGGGGACCCAGGCACCGGGGCATACTGCGATATTGGGGCCCGTGCGGTGCCTTGTGTGACGCCCTGGCAGAACCCTCATCGCCCGCAGGGTCACTGTGGGACACTGACATTCACCCGTTGGGTGGCGTGGAGCTGTGCCACTTGGCGCACAGGGATTAGGGACACTCGGCGAGGGCACCCTGACGGCCGCATCGGCAGTGGGATCGAGCTGCGCGGACCGCTGCCAGACAGTAGTGTTGCCCCTGTGCTACCTACGATACCCCACCGGGGTGCACAGTGATAGAGCCTGCCGCCTGTTGGGAGGGGGATCATGAAGGTACACCTGGCCCACCATGACGAGAGACAAAATCGGTGGAGGGTCCTCCAAGCAAAGTACGCTGGATAAGTTTGCTGGTCCTGGGGGCTCTGCGGTGGCGGCTGGTGGGCCCAGGGTAATGTTCCAGACAATGCCGCCCTCCTGGCGGCAATCACCCAATCCAGGGACGCCCTTGATGCCAAGATAGGGGCGGTGGGCTCCGACGTTATGTTGCTGCGCCAGGACCTGCGAAATGCGGTGGCACGCATTGCTGAGACGCGGATCTCTGGCGTGGAGGATGTGGCGACGACCCTGCAACAACGAGTGACATCTCTAGAGACTACTCAGCGGGGCTTGGCGTCTAGGGTGGAGGATGCAGAGGGCAGGGCGCAACGCAACAACCTCCGTTTTATTGGTTTTCCGGAAGGGTGTGAGTCTGGAAACATGGAGAGGTTTATCACCCAGTGGCTGGAGGGATGGCTGCCCCCCGACTCCCTATCTAAATGCTTTGTGGTGGAACGGGCACATAGAGCCCTGATGCAGAAGCCTTCCCCGGGGGCTCGGCCGCGGACAGTGATTGCGAAACTACTTAACTATCATGATCGGGATGTGATCCTGAAGCAAGCCAGGGCCCAAGAACCTTTGCAGTATAACAATGCTCGTATCCTGATATTCCCGGACTATACTAAACAGACCCAACAACAGCGGCAGTCATTCCTTGCGGCTAAGGCCCGCCTGCGGGAACTCAAACTTCCATATGCGTTGCTCTACCCGGCCCGGTTGAGGGTGGTCTATCGCTCCCGCACGTATTTTTTTGACCCTCCGGAGGAGGTTTTCCGTTGGACGGATGAGACGGTGCGGCTGCGCCCTCACTCCCCGCCCGGGAGAGAATCTGACTCCGCCTCGAGTGGTGTGGTCCAGAGTGTGCCGGGGGAGGGGGTCTCGCCGCTCCAGGTCCAGGAGGCGGTCCAAATCCGGCAATGCTCCGTCGCATGTGGGATCTGCTTCGGATCAAGCGGCACCAGCTGACTGATTAATTTCTGTGCATGTGTATCTACAATTCTTAGAAATGTTCGTAGTGGTCAGAGGAGCACGATGAGGGCCGGTATCTCTGTCGGTTATTCCAGACAGGGATGGGGGCTTAGGGACAATGGGCTGTAGTTTGGGGATCCATTGGCGGGTGAGGGGTGATTACCCCTGTTAGGGTCTGCCTGCTCTGCCTGCCGCGACAGGTACTTCACTGTTTCCGAGGCACAGGGTGGGGGGGGGGGGGGGGGGGGTGTTGGTTGGGTTGTTCAGGGGAATTGTTGCTGTTCTTTCATCGCACTGTCCACTTGCAGGTCGGGGTCGCGCTGTGTGGCATGTCTTGGGCCACCAGGGCTCTTCATGTTTCTGATGTTTTGGCATGGCTGCCACTGCGGGTAGATGGTTAGATTCCTTGGGGTCCCTGCGCATTTTGAGCTGGAATGTCAGCGGGGCGCTAGATAAGATTAAGCGTGGCGCTATCCTTAAGCAGGCTAAACGCGCCAGCGCTGAAATCTTGAAGCTACAAGAGACACACCTTATGGGGACTAAAGCACTCTGTTTTCAGCGCTTCGGATATACCCAAGTGTTTCATGCGGGCTTTGTGCGGGGTTCGAGGGGAGTGGTGGTCTTGATCCACGGACGAGTCCCTTATATCCACATTATAACGTGGGGTGATGCGCAGGGCAGATATCTTTTCCTACAGGGTACGTTGAGGGGTGAGTCCATGATTTTTGGTAGCGTCTATGCCCCACCGCCGCTGTCCTGGGGTTTTGTAGAGAAACTTGTGACCGTGTGGACAGATATCCCAGAGGGCCTGGCAGTGATTGGTGGGGACTGGAACGATGTGCTAGATATTGCTCTTGACAGGTGGAGGCCCGACGCGGCCCCGATGGTTCGCAATCCCACCAAGCTTTATTCCCTCGTGCTGGGCCAGAATTGGGATGACCCATGGCGTAGGTTGCATGGCGGGACTCCGGGGTTCACCTATCTCTCGGCGGTCCACGACTCCTTCTCTCGTATTGATTATATCTTCGTGTCTCGGGGGGATGCTGGCAGGGTGGTGGAGGCTGACATTCTCCCTCGAGGGCTATCTGATCACTCGCCCGTGGCCATTACACTGCATGCTGGCCTTGCGCGAGGACCTTTCCGGTGGCGCCTCTCCACATGGAATCTCCAAAAGGCAGAGTATAGGGAACACATGGGGGACGCCATAGACCACTATTTGTCACATAATGTGGGAACGGTGTCGGCGTCTCTGTGGGAGGCGATGAAGCCCACACTTCGTGGGGTGGACATCTCCTTCTGCGTTGCGGCCCGCAGGGAATCTCTTATTCGGGCAGAGGCGAAGATCTTGGACCTAGAAGCTGGCAGTGGAGACGGGGGGGGGGGGGGGCGGCTGGTCCGCCGCCAGTTGTCGCTAGCGCAACAGGATTATTCGTCCCTTTTGCTAGAAGAAGCCCGACAGGCGTGGCTGGCAACCCGCAGCAGGATATATCAGTGGGGGGACAAGTCGAGCAAACTCTTACATAGATTGTGTCAAGGGGCGACGGGCTACCTGGTCCTCCCGGGTATAGTCGGTCTCGATGGAATACCGATTTCGGATCCGTTGGCCATCGCAGAAAGTTTTGCGGTCTATTATGCGGACCTCTATGCTCCCCGAGAATGTCTGTCGGCAGAGGTTATTGCCCGATTTCTGGACGATCTTCCGCCCAGAACTCTGACTGATGAGGTAAGCGCGGACCTGGACCGCCCATTCTCGGCAGATGACCAGAATTCTGCTCTCCAGGAGCTGCAGCCCGGTAAGGCGCCGGGTCCTAATGGTTTCCCGAATGAATTCTTTAAACGGTACTTCCGGCAGCTTGATCCCCACTATTGCAGGGTCGTGGAAGAGGCTAGGGAGGTTGGTCGTTTGCCCAGAGATTGGCGGCATGCTGAGATGGTGGTTTGCCACAAACCAGGCAGGCCCCCTGAACACCATGCATCTTACCGTCCCATCTCTCTTCCCAACGTCGAGGCTAAGGTTCTGGCCAAGGCGCTTGCTAATCGCCTCCGTCCCCATGTCTCGTCTATTGTCCATCCGGACCAGGCGGGGTTTATGCCTCAGCGGGCGACCCGTCACAATATTCGTAGAGCTCATACAACAATCGCGGCAGCCGAGAGCTTGGGGGTGCGCGCGGCCTTAATGCTTGCGGATAAGGATCGAGCTTTTGATTCATTGAGCTGGGAATATCTATTCGCCCTCCTACGCATATTGAATCTAGGAACCCACTTTTTCTCCTATCTGACACTACTTTACACGGACATAACAGCGTCTGTACGCGTGGTGGGCTCTGTCTCGTCGGTCTTTCTCATTGGTCGAGGCACCAGGCAGGGGTGCCCCCTGTCACCCTATCTGTTCGCCCTGGCAATGGAGCCCCTAGCTGCATGGGTGCGTATTGATGTGCAGGTGTCAGGGCTTGAATGGGCCAACGTACCATATCGGATCGTATAGCTTTATATGCGGACGATGTACTATTCTTTCTTACTCAGCTGGATATGACTGGCCCGCGGTTGCTGCGTATCATGCAGGTGTTTGGGGAGACTACGGGCCTTTATATGAATGAGCGTAAGTCTACTCTGTGGGTCCTGGGTGGAGGGGCTGACCCGGGTGCTTGGGCCTCCGCGGTGCAGGTGGCGCGTGGGGGGCTGAAATACTTGGGTGTGTTTCTTTTGGACGCGCGGTCGATCTCCTGGGAAAGGAACTTGGTGCCGGTGTGGAACAGGGTGCGTGAAGATCTTAGAGTCTGGTCCCACATGCCCCTATCTATATATGGCCGTTCGGCCATTTTCAAGATGGTCTCTCTTCCTCGCTTTCTGTACCAGCTGCAAAACCATCCATATCCTATCTCCCCGGGTTGGTTCCGCCAGGTCAATGCGGCCTTGGGCCAGTTTCTCTGGGGCGGGGGTGTTGTTAGGGTGGCTCTCCGTACTTGCTTTAAATCCATGTACTGTGGGGGACTCGCGACTTCCGACATTCTCTCGTACTATATGGCCTCACACCTGTTGGTTCTTAACGAATGGTGGTATGGCGACAGGTCGGATCCGGCGTATACCCTAGAGCGCCGTTTGATGGGAGATCACTCACTACATACGCTTCTCTATTCTGCGCCCTTGTGGCGTTCTTTGCCGAGTGTGACACAGTTGGTGTTTCAGGTATGGAGACAGGCGTTGGAGGATGGGCTGGCGGAATCGCCTAACTTGTGAGATGCCGCTTTGGCATAATGGGCGTCTACCGCAGTTGGCGGCCTTGCCCGGCTTCCACGACTGGGATGTGATTGGGATCTCCACCCTGGGCGATGTCATGAGGGGACCTGTCCTGAAATCATTTGAGGACTTGCAGAAGGACTTTCAAATACAGCGCACACAATTTTTTAAATATTTGCAGTTCCGGCATGCTCTCTCTCCTAGCTTGGTGCGTCTGGGGGAGCTGGCTGACTTCAGTCCGGTAGAGGCGAAAGTTTTCATGGGGGACCTGCGGGACCATAAGATATCAAAAATGTACCAGTCCCTGGTAACGCACTGCTCCCCATCTTTGCAGCGTCTCCGCAGGGCATGGGAGGAGGATGTGGGCTCACTTGAGGAGGAGGACTGGACGGAGGCCCTGGCCTCCCCACGTGGGGCGGCTATTGCTGTGAGCCTTCGACTTATCCAGTTTAAATACCTTCATAGAGTATATTTTACCAGAGTCAAACTGTACAGGGCTGGTCTGGTGGCATCCCCGAATTGCCTTCGCTGCTTGCATGACGAAGGGACTCTGCTACATAGTATATGGGAATGTCCTGCGCTGACTAGGTTTTGGCGGGGTGTACTGGCATGCCTCTCAGAGGTTCTGGGCTGGGATCTCCCTCGGTCTCCTAAATTAGTACTCCTGCATGTTATGGATGATATAGGAGGCAATGTCTACAAGCGCCACCTGATGCTCCTGGGTTTTACCATTGCCAAGCGCGACATTGCGAGGGCTTGGAAGGCGACGCCCGCACCCTCCGTCTCAGTGTGGAAGGCAGGATTGGATTTTTGTATGGGCCTTGAAGCCCCCATTTTTATAGCACGAGGCTGCCCGCGTAAACATTATAAAATCTGGAAGCGCTGGGCGGATTACAGGGGATTGGATTTAGAGCCCATTCCAGCGTACGGATTGGGTGGGTTGTGGTCTTTTCCTCCCTTCTCTTCGGGGGCCATGTAACATACGTGTGTTGGGCGGCATGGTGTCTACTAGACATGTTTCATAGCGAGGGTAGAGCTGTACCTCCGATCATACCTGCTGATTTTGCTGGGCTGGTTGTGCGATGGGGTGTGGGGTGTTATTTGTTTTTTTGTTTAATTGGGTTGTATTTTATATGCATGTCCCTTCTTTATTCTTCTTTTGTTATTACATGAGAAAACTGTCAAAGTCAGGATTTGGTTCATTGATGCTACGGAAGCCTCTGGGTTACAGAGCTCCACTGAATGTGCATTTGACAATTAAATTTGTTTACAAAAAAACAAAAAAAACGTGTAGGTAAAAAACATTGCCATTTACAATGTCAATAGCGCCAACTCACAAATGCGAGACCTATTTGCATTGCAAATGCTTGTTTACCTTTTTATTGATATGTTCTATGAACTATTCTGTGCCCCGTATTATATTCTGTACTTTTATGAGTGTTTTTGACACCCTAAAAAAGTTTCTTTTAATTTGAGGCTTGACAATATTAGAACGGGACTCAATATTTTAGAAGATTATAATTTAATTATCATTATTTGATTCTTCTTCCGCTTCCCTAGCCACGTGTAACCACCGATAAGGACTTTTGACAATGTGAATATTAATTACCATTATGTACTCTCACTCTTTTGCATGTGTTCCTACACTTACAGCATGTAATGCCAATTTGTAATAGCGCACTAATCACCCATGAGGATATCCAGGTGCTTGAGCGGGTGTGTGGTCCCCACAGCATTATTCGAATAACCAGGTCTTTAGCTTCTTATGGAACTCAAGAAATGAGTGCAAGGCTCTGATGTTTTGTGGGAAATAGTTTCATGTTTTGGGCGTAATGTCTGAGAACAAGCGACCTCCTGTTCTGTTTTTATGAATGCAGGGGTGAGTTTGAGTGAGCGTGAGGCTGAGCGTAGGTGCTTGGCGGGCTGGTGAAAGTGTATGCAGCTGTTCAGAATGCTGATCCAGGTTTGTGCAAAGCGTTGTGTGTGTGAGGAGTTTTAATTGGCTGTGTTTCTGATAGGGGAGTCATGGAGTTCTCTGAGGTGAGTAAGGTGTGGATGCGGCATGTGAGGTTGAGTATGAGTCTTGCTGTGGTGTTCTGGATGGTCTGAATCCTGTGTAGGAGCTGCTTGGAGATTCCAGCATAGAGTGTATTGCAGTAGTCGAGCTTGCTTGTGATGAGTGCTTGCATGACAGTTTGTCTGGTGTGGAGTGGTAGTCATTCGAAGATCTTTCGCAGCACACCAAGGATGTGGAAGCAGGCAGCACTCACTGTATTGACTTGTACCGTCATGTTGAGCTCACTGTCCAGAATAATCCCCAGATTCCTGGAGTGGTCAGTGGGTGCTAGTATTCGTCCTAGCTCTGTTGGTCATCAGGTGCCATCCCAAGGGGAGGTCTTGTTTCTGAAGACCAGTACTTCAGTCTTGTTAGAGTTGAGCTTCAAGCAGTTGGTTCGCATCCACACTGCTAACATGGTCATGCAGTTGGTGAAGTTGCTTCTGGTGGTGGTTGTCTTGTCCATCATGGAGCGGATATGTGGGGTGTCGCCAGTGTAGGAAATGATGGTGATGCCTTGGGATCGAATGATGCTGGTGAGCGGTGACATGTAGATGTTGGACAGGGTCAGACTGAGAGACGATCCCTGGGGAACTCCAAAGATCAGGTTCTTGGACTTCGATGTTACGGGTGGCAGGATGACTATTTGGGTTCTTCCCATGAGGAAGTTGAGTGCGGGTCCCTGGATTCCCATCTCTCATCGCAGTTTTTAGCTCCCCTTGGTGGGGAGGCTTTAGCCTTTCTTTAGACCCTGCAAGAGTGACCTGTTAATTTCACTTGATATGGCCCCTCTATTTCATTCATGAGTGAATTATACCTAATCAGGGATATTTACCCTTCCTTTCCTTGCAAGAACTGGGCACACTGATTGGTGTAGTATACATGCCCCTTTTGTTTGCTTTTAAATTAATCATGACCTATTATCCATTTTGTGTACTTATTGATTAATGCACTTTGCACAACCAGCTTCACGCCACTTTGGATGTGTATATTCTTCATTTTCTTACAAGATACTTTTGTGCAGGTGAATCCATGACAAACAAGGGACTACGCAAACTTCCACCTTGCTCAGAAGCTTCTTCAGCAGTTGCGTCATCTACTTTCAACTGCACCTTACAAATGAGGTAAATATAAATTAATTTACTTTCTACTAATTTAGTTTCCCTTATCACAAGATAGAAAATAATCATTTTTGTTTTTATCATTAATAACGTATTCAGGAGAAGGAAACTATATCTAGGTTTTTCAGGTAAGAAAATTCATTTTTCCCTTCAGGTGGTGGTCCCCCACATATGGCAGAATTACAAACAATACAGTTATTTTCTTTTCTCTCTTTTTCATGTTCATCAAATTTTTAATCTACTGTAAATAGCAATACTTATAGGAAATAGCATTATTTCAATCTTATATATGCCCATCACTCAATAATCAGAGCCAAGATCTGCAATGGAAAGTTAAAAAAAATTAACTGATCATCCTGATGATGACCCTATAATCAACCATGGACTGAAATGCTGTTGACGCTTGTGACAATCAGACCCTTTTACAATTAATTTTCTTTGCTGTACTGAAAGAATGGACTTTTACTGAACAAAACAGCAAACCAAAATTAATTGTTATACCATTGCCTTATCTCTGTGTTATACACACCTATATGGTTCCTTTTATGTCACTCACTGTGTGATAACGGATTGAACGCATTTATGAATAAATGCAAAAGTTATTTGAATACGCATGTATAAAAAATAATTAATGGCTAATGTTATTGTCCGACTACGATGGACTGTAGGAAGAACTAATTTTTGTTGCTATATAACTAGTAATTCCACTAGACAGCAAGACTAATCAGCATTCCCTGTTAAGTGGCTTGCATTTAACTTCCATTTTAGCTCTCGCTCCAACTTTCTAATGATGGTTTGCACATGTTTTTCTATTGTGAGAACGGCCCTTGCACTAATTTATTCCTGATAGGCACAGTCGCCCAGTAGTCTGCACATTTAGTTCCAGGGTCGCACACATTCAGAACATAAGGCATACTTTCTGTGCTGTAAAAAAGATGACTCTTCTGCAATAGTCTAATTAAAACGCTGTCCTGCACCTTTGATGCAGTGATTAGTTTGCTGTGTTGTTATTTAAACCACATCTGTGCTGAAGTTGGTTAGAGGTGCACTTACGCCAGATTCATCACAAACTGCTTCTGTAAGATGAAATCTTGCTGTCCCCGACCTTCATCCTGAGAAGGAAGAAAGCTGTACACTTGGCGGTGCATCTGTGGATACACTGAGCCTGACTTCCTAACATACAGCACCAAGGTATGAGGTTAGGTCACTCTAATAGGACGGGCAAATGGTTACTCCCGATATGCTCTCTTTACCATAGAGGTTAATAATAGAAAGGATTAACATTAACAGCATTATGAACAATTACTATAGTTGAATTGTTTGTATTTTTCACTATTCGCTCATTAAAAATAATGTGTCTCATCTTTCTTACAATCGCAGTTCATATTTTATTTGGAATGCTTAGAGCTTTTAAATATATGTTTGAAAATGCAATATTGAACCTTTTCTATGTTGCACTTTGGGCATGCAAGAGTGACAAATAAAAAGAGTTAGATCTGTTTCCACAATTTTCTTGGGAATCTGTGAGTCATATCCTATGTTACTGACAACATCTATAAGTCTGTAGGTTTAGGAGTTTAAATGTGGTACTATGAGCTAGCCAAACAGACTAACAGTTACTGATTATATAAGGAGATTTGGTCTCTGTATTATGAAGTTTTGTTGTTCTAAATACACAGTCCTACTAGATTAGTAGGCACCATATAACACCCCTCGCAGACAGCGAATCTCAATGAATTTCTAAAGGAAACTCTGCAGTCAGTTTATCCACTTCGGTGTCTAGACCTCTTCCTGCCAGCTTCAGGAATGTCAGAAATACTCTTCTGCTGTCTGAAAAAAAACACCTTACCTCCAGTCTGGGAATATGAGTAGACCAGGGGCTTCTAAAATGGGAATCACAGGCCTCCATTACTCTGGTTCACTTGTACACACAGTACATGCACAACACAAGCTACACACATGCATAATATGCACTGGGATGTTAAAGCTACAACATGGGTTAGCACATAGAAACAGAACTTTACAACACTCGCCCAGCAGACCTCCACTCCAGTGAACTAGATAAAAAGGTCAGATCAGAAGTACTGATTCAGAAAACAAGGTACACTGTCACCACCACTCTACATGCTTTCCCTCTGACAGGGACAGTAGTCCACTGTCAAACAAATGAGGGCATATTTGCTGCACTCTGCCAGGCTGGACAGACCCACAACCTCAAACACCAGGATACCAGATATTAGTAGTTGGGCACTCATGGTGGGGTAACACAACTGTACACCATGCAGGGGACATTCTCTCCCAACAATATTGTCCTAGAGTTAATTGACCTTTGTAAGCGAGATAATCCAAACATAAAGGCTTACTCCTGTATTTTTGGTAGGTTGAAATCTGCTTCCAGATTTGACTATATTTTGGCTTCAGCCAAACTATAGGGGTTTAATGTCAAATGAGTTTGGCAGACCAGGAGCAACATTAAACCCTTCATACTTTGTTATAGAACCATTTATTTTCCTTCCTCTGCTGATGAGATCGCGATTTCCCTCTCTTTCCACTTGAACTGCATGCCACTAGGGAAGATCCGGATCACTGAGACAATATTGTGGTAAACAGTATCGTTCACAAAAATATTGTGTCGAAATATAATTTACCACAATATCGTGTTGCTATACTTATAATGGTAAGTACCAAAATATAGAGAATAATATTTTGTTGGCACTAATTTCGTCCAAGGATAAAAAAATATAAATATCTTAGTACAAATAAAGAGTTTAAAGTAGTAAATGGTAAATATTTTAATCTATAAATATATATACATTTATTATAATGTAATTTACATAAATGCCACTAATATTCACCACTATATATAAATGTAGATATATAATTATATATATAGTGTAACATAATTATTAAAAATATTTATTTTACATTATATTAATTTTGTGATATTTTGCATTTATTACTATGAAAATGTATATATAAAATGTAACATAAAAATATTTATTTGACAATGTTTTTTGTATATTTTACATGTATTATTATGACAATGAATATACTGTAACATAATTAATAAAAATATTTATTTTACATTTGAGATATATGTGTGTATATATATATATATATATATATATATATATATATATATATATATATATATATATATATTACATACACAAGAAACACAAGAAAAAATATAAACAATTCAATGACAAAAAACATTTATTAATTGAAGCAATAAATTATTAAAAATATAAAACCCTCAAAAACACATTTACTAAAAAGAGTATAAAAATTAAAAATGAATTCAAAATAAAAAAATAATATATAATATGAAAAGAATAATGTTATAAAATCTATAAAATCCATTTAATCAACATTATGAAAACTACTGGAGTTAAGAATATGAAATATTCTATTCTCACTGTAGCTTATGCAACAGTATGGAAAGTGTATGAGTTCAGAGGGGTTACATCTAATATTCCCCCTCCAGTCTGTGCAAGAGCAGGGAAATTACTATTCCTACTTCAGTTTGTGCAACAGCAGGGCAAGCTTTGGATTTCCAAGGGGTTACATTTACTATTCCCACTTCAAACAGTGCAACAGTAGGTAAAGTGTCGGACTTCGAAAGGGTTACATTTACTATTCTCACTCCAAATAGGGCAACAGTAGGAAAAGCGTTGAATTTTGGAGGGATAAAATGTACTACTCCCACTCCAAACAGCACAACAGTAGGGAAAGTGTAGGACTTCAGAGAAGTAAAATTTACTATTCCTACTCCAGTCTGTGCATAGTAGGGAAAGTGTTGGATTTTGCAGGGGTCAAATTTACTATCCCCACTCCAAACAGCACAACAATAGGGAAAGTGTTGAACTGTGAAGACATTCATTTTACTATTTCTACTGCAGTCTAAGCAATATTATGGAAAATACCTCACTTTAAACACATTATATATATGAGAAAACACATGAATGATAGGAAATTCTTAATATAAAAAAATTATTAATTAACATGAATATATATGATGTGATCAAGACTGCCGTGGGGCAGTCTAAACGCGTCAGGTTGAGCACTCGCTTGATATAATTATGCACTATGCACTTGCACTTTAATCTGCAATAAAATAAAGAATTATTTTCTACGCTGTGGTCCGTACCTGCTTTTGGATCGTATCAAGGATCGTTCCAGGATTTTGGTTATCATATATATATATATATATATATATATGTGTGTGTATGAAAAAAACGAAAAACAATTTATCTATTTGCATAATTACTATTTAATAAAATGATTAATTATCAATTATTAATTAATTGCTATTCGATTATTAATTAACTTTCCATCCAATCCCCTACAAACCTAGCAGCCCGCACATAGAATATAGCTAACAAAATAGTATTCCATAATTTAAACAGTTAAAATCAATTAAATAATTAACTAAAAATGAATACTAGTTAATTATTAGTTAATTCGCTTCCCACCCTCGAGCCACTACAAACCTAGGAGCTAGTAACTAAAATATAAGTGGAGAAGATAAGTATTCCATAATGCACATATTTAAAATTCAATTAAATAATTAATTTACAAATAATAGTTAATATTTAATTAACTTCCACCCTATACCCCTTACAAACCTAGCAACCCGCAACTAAAATATAAGTGAAAAATAAAAAGTATTCCATAATTTGCATAACTAAAAATCAACTAAATGATTAATTTACAATTAATAATCAATTTTTAATTAATTATTACTTAATTAACTTCCTACCCTAGACCCCTACAAACCTGGCTGTCCGCAACTAAAATATAGGTAAACTTAGTAAGTATTCCATAAATTACATAACTAAAAAAATCTATTAAATAATTGACAGTAAATAATTGTTATTTATTACTTAGTTAGCTTCCCACCTGATTTCCCTACAAATCTAACACCCCACAAATACCATAAAACGAAAATAAATCAGTATTACATAATAAATGTCAATCATATAATTAAATACAATTTATTAAATAATTCATAATTAATTATTTCCTAATTAACTTCCCAGCATAGCCCCCCTACAAATCTAACAACCCGCTACAACACTATAAATTACTAATAATAATTTAATAAAAATTTCGAAATCTGTATGCAATAAAAGCAGTATTTGGAGAAAAAAAAGTATAACATTTATATAAATAATAGTAACACATAAAAATAATATATCAACTAAGACATATTAAAATAATTTTAAAATATATTTAACAACTATGGGGGTCATTAGGATGGTGGACGGCATCCAATCATATTTGGGACCACCCGCCTATGAGGCGGTGGTCCCACAGGGCAAATTAGGGTTGCCCATGTTTTGTATTGTGGCAGGTGCTGCGCTCTGCAGCACTCGCTACAAGCCAAAACAGACACCCCACACATATCCCTGCACTACGTGGCAGGCAACATGCCGTGCCTACCACTTGGTGTAGGGATATGTAGGAGGGCACTGTAGGTGCCCCCCAGGGCCAATGTCCCTGGCACAGGGGTTTAGGGGGCCCGCTACAGGTCCCCAAGTCCATTTCCGCCTGCCATTTTGCTGTGGGTTGACCGCCATAGAACAACAGGTGGAAAGGGATATTGTAATACCTATGGCCGCCGCAATTCTGAGATTAAAGGGAGGTCCGACAGGCGGTCAGATACAGACCGTGGTGGTCGCGGTTTCTGACCGCAACCCGTCAAAATGCCATTGTTATATGGCGGACGGAGATCCCTGCTAAGATGGCTGAAAGACCGCCACCGACCGCCTGTCCGTGGCTGTCCTTCGGCCATCGTAATGAGGCCCTATATTACTGAAAACAATATTAAAAAACAATGGGGCTCATTACGATGGTGGAACGATCGCCACAGATCGTTTCACCATTGTCATCAGATATACCCCCGCGCCACATTATGAATGGTGGTGGGTATCGCGGCGGACGGAAAGTCCGTCCGCTGCTTTTCCGCCGGTGGTAATCGTCACGATTGCCTGGCGGGTGAAGCAGGGGCACTAATATGGTGGCGGTGCCTAGCAGGCACCGTCCGCCATATTAGGATGTTGAATTTGAAAAGCCTTTCCATGGCGGGCCCTGCTTGTGTCTGGGGGAGGTGGGGTTCACTTGGAGGGTGCCTATGGTACCCCCACATTTCGCTGCACCAAGTGGCAGGCACCGTGTGGTGCCTGCCAGGTGATGCAGTGAAATGTCTGGCATGCGATTTTAACATCGCGGCGAGTGCTGCTGTCAGCAGTACCCGCCGCAATGTTAAATTGCAGGATGCGACCGCCATGGTGGCGGTCGCATCCTAATTCGCGGTGTGAGAGCGCCGCATGTCTGGCACCCGGTCCCAACACCGTGGGGATGGCGGGCGGACCTTAGTCATGATATTTCATTTCCGATATTTATGTCTCCTGATATTTTTAACTTGATATTTTGTCTAAACACCGGAAGATCCATGGGTCCAATGTAGCATTTGTGTAGTTCAGGCATGCATGGTCCATGTTTTGGTAGAATGTTTACTTAACATTCACACTAATTAAAAAAATCCTCAGTCCTTGCTATTTGGATGATTTTTATCTTCAAGTGGAAGGGATTTTGAGGAGAATGATTCCAGGTAGGTCAGATCACTTGGGTGCTCTGCTACCCACTCTCTAAGTTTTTTCTATACCAAAATTAAAATGACAATCTTCTTTCAAAATCATTTAGAACAGTTCTCTTCCACTCAAACACCAGTACCTCGGAATAACAGGATTTACATATTACTGAAACACAGTATATTCTCAGGCAACAAACTCGATCTGTTTAAAACTATAGCGCTCCCTAACTCTAACTTTCACTGAAAAGAGCATTTGGAAAATGTAGGCATTAAATAGTCTACTGCAGGTGTCAAGAGTCTGGTAACACACATTCTTTAAAGCAAGGGGTAGAGATAATAATTCTGCTAGACAATTTCTAGGAAAGGAAACAACATTTTGCACAAATGGCAATATTCCCCAATTAAAAATACATAAAAGAGGAAAGCCTGAGGCATGTTTGAGAGGATATTGCCGGAGAGGCACAATCACACATGCTGGTGTCTTAAATTCTTCATGTCATGGGATGGGGACTGGTATTGTTGATTGCTGTGGTCCTGCTTTCCTTGAAGCGTTCCAATGCCGAGTCTTCCTTATCTCCGAACAGACGAGTGCCATCAAATGGTACGGCCATTAACAGTGCTTGGACGTCATCTAAAATGTACATGGATCTCGTCAAGGTGTTGCACCAATGCATGGCGCTGGTACCAACTGCCCTGCCCAACCAATCAGTAGTGTGCAGTCCAGAACAAATCATATACTCTGCTGCATCCTGACCATATGCGCTTAATTTGCACAAAACTCTTCTGGAACCATTGGCAAAATCTCACCGACCATATCTCACAAAGCATTTGAATAGCAACCATTGACCAAGTGAAGGCTAGGCTGTTTTTTTAATGCCTCCACTTGTTTTGATTCTTTGTCTGGAGGAGTCGTAGGAAAGGAGTTAGCTCAAAGAGGCCTGGACAACCAGGCTTTATATTGTAGGGTGCTGGGTCAGGAAAGAAAGGTCTCCTGGGGCAGCACACCTGTAAAGTCTGGTCACCTGCCTATTTACCAGCAGGCAAGAGCCAGGTTTGCCCAAAGGGCCATCAATGTGAGTGAAAGGTGGAAGCGATTCAGTAGATGCCAGTCCAGGCTGAAGAACCCTGGTCAACATATTTGTTCTATTTGTTGTACACTCAGACCTTCGGCCACATGCTGGAGGACCATAGTAAAGAATGGCTGGATTGGAAAACTCAAAACAATGTCAGGATACGTATACAGACCCCTGGCCTCATACAAATCAATGTACAAGTTCATGTCATCATCATTTTGGGCATTATCTCTATTGTGATATTCATGATTATGTTAACTTTGGTCAGAGACTGAACCAAACAAGTTGTGAAGGGCCTGTGGATGATGTCTGATATACGGGAAGTGTTGTATTTGGGTCCAAATTAGGCTGAATCGGTTGTATCATATGACACCACTATTGTCATGGTCAAGTAGGATTCATTTCGGACTAGGACAGTACAATCGGGGACTTCTCCTGCATTGGCGGAGTTGGGCCAAAGTGTACATGGCAGAAACCGGTGTGAGCTGTATAATGGGAACTGAAGTAAGGCTGGGTCTAGAGTGCTATGGGGACAAAAGGCAGAGATGGCCAGAGGATGGATCTGCCCATGGAACCAGAAAGGAGGCCTCCTTGGATCCTTGGGGCCTCAAGGCACACAAGAGGGAGCTGGAAGGGTGCCAAATATGCACAGCATGGCTTCTCTGCAAGTCTCTATCTGCTGCATGGCCACCAACAGACCTCAAAACACGGAGTACATTGGGACAATTGAGGGATCTGTTCCTCGGGAGGGGATCAGGACGAAGATCGAGAAGCACCTTGATGTCCTCAGGACAACAGTGCTGGGACAAGGAGGAATCCCGCTTCAAATTCTTCCTTTTCTTTTTATTGGACTTATGTAATGACTTCAATTGGGAGGAGGAGTTTGGCTTTCCAGTCCAGGACCTTCTTGGGATTCTTGCAGGCACAGAACCCATAGGCCCTGGAGTTGTGTAACAACCCTAGACACCACAGGCAGATCTAGTGAGGATCTGTCACCAACATCTGCTAGTGACAGTCCCTACAAGGTGTAAACCCGGTAGTTTTAGGTTGGGACATGTTCCATTGCACACTGAAGCAACATTTGACAAAAAAATCATCAGGGATGAGGTCAAAAGTCAGGAAGCGAGCTCTGGATATGGGTCTGAAAGCACAGAAAGAAGGGAACTGAAGTCAGTGAGCAGGGTTGGCACATCTATGAAGTTTTAGTGTCACTTCTGAGGCAGTACGGCGTTGATGCAGAGCTGCAACAGTGCTACCTTCTGGCATTGGGGAAACAAAGCTGAGAAAAAACTCCAGATCCAGTCTGGCGCCTGGAGGTATTCACAAGATATGGGGTCCGCAGTAAGAAGTATGCATCAGAATCCCTCTTGTTCCCTTTCTGTTGATAGGTAAAAAATATGCATAACAAGCAGACCTAATATGAAGAGAAAAGGGGTAAGGGAGCAAGAAAAATAATGGGGGTGTGGCTAGCAGAGCCAAGATGGAAGATGCGTTTTGGTGAAGCTCTGTGACTCTTCCCCATCATCTGGCCATTATCCTAACGTACAGAAGCCATCCAATGCCCTGACTGCCTTGCATGATCCCCCGTGAGTTCCTCTGTCGCCACATCCTGCGACTCGCCTCCTGCGAACCACCTCTCTGCTGCTGGGACTGACTGCGGCCTGCGCCCACGTGCATGGCGGCGAGCCGGTGAGTGATGCACAGCTGGATGCTCCTGAAGCTGCTGCTTACATACTCTAACAGATGCTCCTGCCCCCATTGCCCAGAACACAAACCTGTGGCGGGCTGGAATGTCTGTACGACCTAATGTTGGAACTGGCTAGACGGGAGCAGTGAGCGGACGATTTGGGCCCTGTAGCGGACGCACACCTGATAAGCCGAAAGGAGGGCCGCAACAAGTGTAGAAGTGAGAGCTGTTGCCTGGGGAACTTGTTGTGAATGCTGGATGCCCGCATGCCCTCCTCTACCCATTCCCACTGCTGACTGCTGCAGAGATGTGATACCAATTCGGGCCCAGGCTTGAATGTGGTGGGGGGAATGATGTCTTCCTGCAGCACCGCTGCCCTGACTCCTCTACGTGCTGCTTCATATTGGCAGTGTTGATGGCAGAGGCATGGGGGCCACATCGGGCTGAGGCCTCTGCTGCTGAGGGGATCCCTGCTTGCCTTCTCCCTGACTGCCAATGCTGTTGCAGGCCCGGGGGCCTTATCGGGCCTGGGCTGACACTCTCTCTGTGATCCTAGCAGAGGCTACTGGGGCAGGGGTGGGAGTCGAGCAGTGATCTACATATTTACACCCTTTGGCAGGCGAGGAGTGCCCCTGCATCACATTTGGTTCCCAGTGGGCTCGATGGGGGGCTTGAGGATAGTGGACTGTGGGTGCTCCTTTGGGACGCTGGTGTGCCTTTGTGGCTGCCACTGCTGGAGGCAGGGGCACGGGGGTCGGTTCGGGTTCAGGCTCCTGTGCCAGACACTTGAACTTGTATGCACTGTCTTGGTTTGAGCCGTGTCTCCTGGGCATCATTGAGTGGCTACTCCTGCTGTGGGAGTTGGATGAAGCATGAGGGAGAAGAGTCTGGATCCTAATCATTGTAGTCATATCTTGGCCCCCGGGTGAGGACTCTTGCTACTGTCCTTCTTGGACTGACCTGTCCGCTGCAGAGCTCGGACTCTGTGGGATAACTCCTCAACTCGCTTCACTGACATTTAGATTCTCCCCTTGCACACAGAGAATGGACTGCGCTGCGTCGCTGTCACTGCACACTATGCAGGTGGCAATTGAGGTGGCCATTGAGTTCTCTCGCACATCATTGGAAGCCCGAATAGCCACCATGGCGAAGGATTTCACACTGCTACATGCTGATCACCGAAAACTTGTGAACAGGGTAGTCACGGTGGAACACAATATTGCTGACTTACAAGCTCAATGCGCACATTCATCAATACAGACACTGATGGAGTGTACTGATGTCTTGGAGCGGAGGGCCAAAGACGCTGAGGTTAGATCGAGGAGAATTTTTTTTCGAATTGTGGAGTTCCTTGAGAGGACAGAGGGCAGAGATGCTATACACCTGGAGCGTTGGCTGAGGGATTTGCTTCCCCCACATACTTTGTCGCAATATTTCACCATTGAACAGATGTACCGAGTCATGGCAAGAAAGCCCCCGTCTGGAGCCAATCTTCGTCTAGTGGTACTTCGGTTACTAAATTTCCGTGACTGAGACTCCATCGTGCGCGAGACCAGGTAACTTGCTGAGATAAAAGTGGACAAGGGACAAATAATGATCTTTCCCGACTACACAATCGCAGTTCAATGGCACAGCAGCACTTTTCTGGCAGTGAAGCAACATCTCCGCGAACTAGAGCTAAAAAACTCGCTGTTGTTCCCAGCGTGTCTCAGAGTAGTCACATGCAGCTCCACACATTTTTTTTTACTTGCCTGATGTGGTCTGGTACTGGCTAGTAGTCTACGGCCCTCAAGCCACTGACATGTCGAGATCTCGCACTGTTGAAAATAGGGTGCGCACTAGAGGTCGCCGACGCCACTCTGGCCCGCACCGGCCTTCAACCCCCAAGTATAGGCCTGACCTGGAACAAATCATTACACAAAGACGCAGAGGGTTGTAACAGACCGCTGCCCTCACAGAAGAAACAAGACACTTGAGTCCTGCAGATGATTTACCACAATCCTCCAGTGATGAGAGTTCTGTTGCCACCTGGCCCTCTAGGGCGAACTCTGTGCCCCCTCCAAAGACAGCCAATTAAATTATTTGATCTACTCTCTGCCTTACCTATTGTTCGCCTCTCACGTGCAGCATGAAGCATGGTTACACAGGACCAGCTTAAAAACCTTGTGCTCTATAGCCATATGGAAAACTGAATTGCTAAGCTCCTTCTCTTTATACCTTGTACTAACCCTTCCCTCCCTACTTTCCCCCACAGGGAACATTGACGCAGCGGAACTGCCTGAAATTAGCCCATTACTTTATGTAGGAACCCAACGTTGATCGCACTAAGGGGATTAACCGCCTTTTGTATCAGAGCGGTCCCCCTTGAAAAACGTTTTTAATTAGTACCTAAATGGTCGCTTCAGATTCGTTTGGGGGGGGTACTCATTTAGCATATGGCACAACTGGCATTCATTGTTCTTTTGTTGTTATCTTATTATGCTTTCTTATTTCAGTTTTACAAATTCTGCCTGGTCTCCCTGCCCTTGCCATTCCCGCTGGCAACCCATCGCCACTACTCACGAATGAATGATTCATACCCATAGCCCATACCTGTCCTTCCCAACACACATCAACGCATGTCATCTATTAAAGTACTAACTTGGAATGTCCGCGGAATACATACCCCTGCACGCAGATATGCAATTTACTCATAACTTAAGCGCCACTCAGTCCATGTCACTAAACTGCAAGAATCCCATTTGGCATGCCCGGTAGTGACCAAGGGACTGATTACGATGGCGGAGGGATCGTCACCGCCAGCCGTGTGGTGGCGGTCCCTCCGCCATCTGAATGCCCATTTCCCCCGCCACATCAGGATGGCGGGGGGAATTGTTCCGCAAACGTGGCGGGCTCAAAGAGTGCCCGCCACGCTTCCGCCACAGGCAATCAAAGCGATTGCCTGGCAGAGTGTATGGTGGCGTTGCCTAGCAGGCACCGCCAGCCCGATCACAATGCTGGCATCAGCCAGCCTTTCCATGGCGGTGGACCCTTACTTATGAGACCTTCTTACTCCTTATATTCCAGAACGACATCTTGTGTCGACTGGTACTCACCTGGTTAAAATCCCCAGGGTAAACAGAGCACGACTGGGTGCCAGCTCTTATGGCTACCTGGCAGCAAAGAACTGGAATGCCCTACCTCTATGTCTTCGTGCGGAACGAGTAGAGAGTGTCTTCCGAAAAAAAATAAAAACCTGGCTCTTCCAGCTGTGAATGAAGTTGGGGCTTTACTGCTACTGGACTCGTTGCCCCCCTTCCCCAGATGGTATCTATGCAATTGTCTGGTAAAGCAACGTAGCACGCGGGGACACACCAGTGGGTTAACCAGACGCTTTATAAATGCTATATTAATAATTATAAAGGGCACAATAGATGGTCGACATGTCTTTCTGGGCAGCATATACTCCCCCAACACCGACCAGACACAATTACTGTATGCGCTCTGTGGGGTTCTGTCGCGTTTGCGGTGGAGTCCCATAACTATCAGGCATCACCTTTAATAGTGTGCTAGATGTCGCCCTGGACCGTTCATTTCCTCTGATGCCCTGTATGACTGCCTCCTTGAACGCCCAGGCTCGCAAAAACTGGTTACAGATTTGGGGATTAGTGGACTTGTGGCGCAGCCGCAATAAGACTACCTGGGTGCATTCCTTTTATTCTGTGCCTCAAGCTTTACACATGAGGATTGACAGGCTGATTGGCACACTGAGCCTGGTCCCCTGTGTCACACACATTGACTACCTAGGCCACACCCACTCTGATCACTGCCCTCAATATCTGCAAATTGCGTGGGACTCTGGCACACTGCACGTGATCTGATTTAGCAGACATACTTGAGGGTACTCAGGTTCTATGTATTTCTTTTCTAGTTTTCATACGAAAGTGGAGCCTGTAGCTGAGTTGCTCATGCAAGACAGCCCTTCTTTAGAGATGTAGTCCAGTACTGGAACATCTCCTCCGAAACGTCTATGTTTACCTACAGAATCAAATAAGAACGAAGTTTTCTCTATAGAAGATAGAGGCAAATTACAAATTTGAGCCGCTCTGCCGACCCATGTGAAAACTGTTGACACCATTTGAGATTAGTCTCTGGAAGTTGGCTCTGGCTTAGGAGTGTTATCATTCCAGTCCCGATCCTGACAACTGTCATAAGGCACATCACTGTATCATGGATTTGAGACTTCACCATTATCATGCTTCTCATTATCATCAGCATCTAGTGGCGCATCAGGACATAACTCCCATCTGGGAATTTCAAAAGGCTGATTTGCAATCTCCTCTAAAGGAAGCCTCTGAATAGTAGCATGGGTCTGCTTTATTACTGGGGTCTCTGTTGTTTGAATTGGCAGCTTGGCCAGATCAAGTGGAGGTGTTTTAGAAGAGGATGAAGTGGATCCTGATGTAATCGAGGTAGCCTGTGGGAGAAAAGTTGCATTCGTTTAAGACGTCCATTGTGCCGTGAATCAACTGGTATGAGACGTACCCATATCGCCTATTTCTATTTCTGGTCTATCACGTTTTTAAAATTGGAATCAGGAGCCCCCTCCAGACTACTCATTGCATAACCTGTTCGCTGATCATCCTTTTAAAAATGTTCAATAACTGAGTCAGTCTAATGTTTAGCATTGTGTTGCGTGGGTCCATGGACTCCACCAGAGCAGGCCTGCAAGACCTAATTTCCTGTCTTAATAGAGATCTTTGTTGAACTATCAATACAGGACAAATGGATACAATGTGAAGCAATGTTTCATTCCCCTGGTGGCATAAACGGAAGGACCAATCTTCACTTAGACCGGTCATTCAACATTTTGGCATGAGGTCTAGTGTAGGTATTTCTCCGAATCTTAAGGCCAGAAATGACTGTTTAATCTTCCGGTAGAAGGGTGCGGCCAACAGGGCGCGATTCTCTTAGGATGAAATATAATTTCAACACTAGCCACCCATGGTGGCGTCTAGACAGACTTCCTTTGTCTGCCACCCAACTTTGTAGTTTAGTTGATTTATTTACTAGTTTCTTAAAGGTTTGCCCAGAAGTATTAGAGGTCCAAAGGTCACCTAGTTAATGTGTCCTAATGCTATTTTCTAGATATTTCTTGTAAGCACCATTGCCCCGTTGTAGATTAATTTCGATCCAGACTAGATTAGCCAGGGTGTTTTCAGCTGCTGCTCGCAGGGTATAACAAAGCTTTACGAACGTCGCCGGTCTAGCAAGTGTCTGTTTTGTAAGCAGGAATTCTAGCCGGATCTGTGCAGGAGAGGCCGACCTAGGGAGCCTAAAGGTATGTTTATAGGCTCTTATCAGAAGAGCATAGTCCCCCAGCATGATCTCCGATCCATATGCAAGGGTTGGCAACAATTTGTCTTGCATAACTGATCCCATGGGCTTTAGATCATGGCCTCGAATGGATCTTGCCAATGACAAGAAGCCATAATTAATGGCCTGCGCTTTCGCCTTTGTCACCTTCTTCTGGGAACCAAAGGAGCCATTTGTGTCTATTTTCACTCCTAGGTATACGTTGAGTTTGACCTCGTCGATTCTGTTTCCCTTAATGAACCATTTATGATTGGTTTTAGAAGGACGATTGCACACCATCACACTTGTTTTCAAAACATTTATTTCCAAGCCATTCTTTTCAGTGTAAGCTCCAAGAGTGGTAAGCAGCCTTTGAAGGCCTATTTGAGTGTTGCTAAACAGCACCAGGTCGTCAGCATGAAGGTATGCGACATTTGTTGTCCTCCAACGATCAGTGCATGAGCTTTCTGTTCATCTAGCTCAGTAGAGAGATCTGTCAAAAATAAATTAAAGAGGAAGGGGGCTAAGACACAGCCTTGTTTTACGCCAGAAGTTGTTTGCACCTTTCTTGATACGCACGAGCCATCACCGATTTTAATCTTGACCCAGGTATCCGAATATACCAGCCTAATTGCTCGTAGGATGCTCGATGGAATACCCCATCGCTGAAGCTTGGCACATAGTCTGTGTCGGGGGACACCGTCAAAAGCGGCTTTAAAATCAACAAAGCACATTTAAAGAGGTGTCTCAGTTGCTTTTGCTATGTTCCTGATTAGGCTCAGGGTCATAGGATTGGTTGAAGTACCTTGGCCCCTTAGGAAACCAGTTTGGTTTAAGGGGATTCTCCCTTTGTCGTGCGACCAGGATTCCAGATCATTCAATAACAGCGTTGAAAAATATTTTAACTCAACATCCATCAATGCTATTAATCTATAGTTGCTGGGTGAACATGCCAAGCCTTTTTAATAATGGGATGGAGTATGGAGCCCCTCCAGCTGTCAGGAATAATGTTGTTTTCCAAAATGACATTAAACATTGATGCTAGGAAGTCCGCCCATTGTGGGGCAAGATGTTTGAATAATGCCTGTGATAGCCCATTTGGGCCGGGCACAGTCGGCCCGGGACTTTTTGATGACCTTCTCTACTTCGGTTGCAGTAATTATCCATTGTGCCACAGTGGTTTTGTTAGGATAGTTAGGGCTAGCTGTAGGCGTCAAACTGCTCTTGAAGTGAAAAACAAAAATCGATCTGCGCATGTGTCTTATGATCACTGGAGTAAAAAGTATAGTCCCCTTCTCCTCTATTGTTTTTCCTTCAAATATCTAGAAAATTAAAGTTGAGTATCCCTGGGTCATTGTTAAGGGGACAGGGTATTTGTAGCGCATTACTGAGCAATCAATTGGCAATTCAGGACTGTGTCGAAATCTCCCCCAATAATCGGATCAGCCCAGGTGAAGTATGCTATCAACAGAAGCAGTGAGCTGGAAAACTCCTCCCTATTGTCGTTACGGCCATATAACGAGATAAGTGTAATTGAATATGTGCCTAAACGGACTCTCAACCCCATCGCCCTTTCCTCTCTGTCTGTGTATGTCTGATCTATGGTTATGCCCGGCCCCATGACTTCTTTGGTCATAGTAGGGTGGGTCATGTGAAATTGGAGCACAAACCAGTATGAGTGAAGCCTCTTAGTGTCAGGCGAGAAGTTGTGTCTCTTCAATCATAGCAATATCTACCTCTTTAATGTGAAGCCATTTCAAAAGTGCTTTCCATTTCAATGTTTATTAAGTTGGTGCATTTTTAAGAGTGAGGGTAAACTGTTATACTGCCGCTAGCGGTGGTGACTGGTGGACCAGCCCTCTTCTTGACAGCGTGCATACTGCCCCACTGAGGGCCCTTGGAACTCATGCCATATCTGCTAAGGGGAATTGTGCACACCCTGTGATAATGAATGGGGTACGAAACAACAGCAACAGAACAAAATCTTTACAACAATAAAAGAACATAACCATAAACAAAGAAATAAACAAGACACAGTGGCTGGGTGGTACACATCAGCAAAACTGAGAGGGCAGCTCAGGAGATGACCCCAAGGAGCCTACCCGTACACTGCACAAACGTTGCACAGGATATGAAAGCAAGTTTGCGAAAGGGAGAAGGGCAGCCATCGCAGGAAAGGATGGTGGGCACGACTAGTATACTCCTGCTTGGAATAAGCAGCGGAGCCAGGGACACGCTTTAGGAGAGGCGAATCCCCCCAGTCTCAGCAGCCAGTGTCCTCCGAGGGCAGATCCGATCTTTGCTTATGCCACCGTGCAGCTAACTTGGACACCCTAAGTGTTCTCATCGGAGCAAAAGACGACTCAACCGCGAGGCCCCATCCGCGTCTGCTGCTGCGGCCCAATTCACAGCGATTCCCGTATCCTGCGGTCTATTGCATCGGCGGCCGCTCTCTGCCCCCATGATGTCAGTTAGCCGGCAGGACCGGACATAAACAGGAGCCCCAGCTCGGGAGCTCTGGCGAGCACTCTATTATGGGTCCCCTCCTAGGCCACACCCCCACCTCTCTTTTATAGCTCACTATAAAGATTGACTAAAACGTAATTCTCACTTCTCAACTCTCAAATATCTTTTTGACACCAATCTTATAGCGCGGAGTTTTTCAAATGTATAAACTGTTAAAAAGATGTTGGTTCATATTGCTCACCTTGTTCTCTTTCTCTGCGTTTGTTTCTGTCACTGGAACAGAAACAGGCATTACCAAAGGTGCCACCAATGGATTTTCCAACGGTTTCACGCTTCCCGGAGAAATCAATTCAGACTCCTGCAGCATCCGTACACTTTGTGTACTCAATCTGTCTGCACTGCACAGCTAAAGAGGCAAATCAAAATCAGCTATTAGGAAATATTTTTAAGTTTTTCTCTAAAATATAAACCTTTTCACACTAGGCTTCAAATACAGTATCCTTTAAAAGTCATTTTTGGTCAGAAACTCCATGCAAGGTATATGTATCATGATTTTAGAGTTATATGTCACTTTCTTTAAAAGGTAAATGTCTAAGAACAAAATTACTTAAAATCTGTAAGCCCAGTATTAATGTGATTACTACTTGGTATACTATTTTTCCAGATGAATTTGGTGTATATACTTTGATGTTCTGCATAGTATTTACTTTTGTGTACATTAGTTATCCTTTTTTCAGAGTAAAAGCACTGTCAGGGCAATGGTTTATTGGGTGTTATTATGAGTGTTACGAGCTCTGAAGTTCCAACTCACTTCACCTCCCTGAGCGAGACTTGGACTGCTTTGGCATTGCTACCGTTAGAAACAAGTGCTGAAGATGTGTGCTTGGTTTCCAACTTGCGGTGACAATAGTATAGTGACCCCCGGGGTGACAATCAGGCCGTGTGAGTCCCAAAGGAAGATGACCCAAGGCAAATAAAGAACACCCTTGCATGAAAATATTCTAAGTCAAAACCATAATCATAATTTAGTAATCATTAGAGATAAGCAAAAAGGTTGTTTGTCAGTTTAAATCAGTATCAATATAGCTCCCAAAACAGGAGAAGAGTCTATGTATAAAATAAAATGACAATCCAACAGAGGGACTGACCAGTATGAAAGGAAGGAGAGGTCTAAGTCTAAATCAAATAAACAGACTGTTATAACGCCTCCCTTCTTAAAAGCAAACAAAAGGTCTGTAAAATATCTAAGTGCAAAGTCAGCAAGAGATTCAACATGATGGCTGCATCTGAAGAGTGGGGGGAAAGCTATGAGCATAAATTAAATAACAGGCTATCATAGACTGCCTTCTTAGAAACGAGCAAAAGGTCTGGTATACATCCCAGAAAAGGTATATTTTATAGGTTCAGAAGAGTAGGAAATTCTGCTCTCAGCATGGTTTGAAGTGACACCATAGGGCTCAACTAATAAAGTTAAATGGGATAAACAAATCAACATTACAGAACGTATGTTACATAAAAGAGGCTATTCTTGAGCCCACCCAAGACATTAAATAATAATGATCCCCTTTACCGTACATACAAGGGACATGACACGCTACGATTTAACAATAGAGCATTTAAAATGAATAAACACATAGTTGTCGCTGCAGGAAGCAACAGCCTTGGTATTTACAACATTACAAAAACATCTCTGACATGACTTCCTTCGAAATACAAGTTAGATACAATACGAGAAGCTGCACCACAACATTAATCCCATTTCAACTATTTTCTGTTGATGAAAAAGAACTCCAGCAGGCCTTTAAACGTGAAGAATAAAACACCACTTCTTTTTCTAACTGCAAAAGTGCATGTAACTACAGCCTAAGGCCCGGTTATCTCAACTTGAGACCTGGTTATGCTAACTTAAACACATATGAATAAACATTATTTTAATTAATTAATCTAATCTAATAATCCACTTTCTGATGATTTTTTAAATCATTACAAACCACGCTACCTTAACTCTACAATACATCATTCAATTTTAGTTCCTTCAACTTCATCTTTTCCAAGGCTTTTAATTTATCATACATTTTTGCTTTAACTTAATCGAGTTCAATGTCTACTTTGTTTCTTTATCTGGTCATCGTCTTCTTTTCCAATCACATTTCAATTTATCTCTCAGACAAATAACTTCAATAAGTTTCAGTAGAAGAAATATACCAATTACACTGAGAATAATCATAAAAGTAGGGGTTAGTATCTTCTTTAATACATCACCAATCCATTCAGCCATCCTTGCAAGCCATTTACCAATCTTATTGGACAATTATCCAATATATAATCTCTACCCACAATATATTTACAACTACACTCACTCATTGTATTCATTTCAGAAGTTTATCATTCATCATGTTTCTCATGCATAATACAAATAACTCCTTTCTTCTCTCAAGTAATTCTAAATCTAAGATGTATCTTTGAATTTCTAAATCTCTTCGCAACTTCTTCCTGTTATTGAACCTCTAACTTCACTAATTTTCACTCTCCTTTCATTAAAATCTCTAATAAAATTATGCTCCACATCAGTAAAACTTACACACACTCTTTTTGTTAATTGGTTTAGATCCTCGTTTTACCATAAAAGGTCTATTTTTTCTTAATTTCTGGTAACAAGTTAAAAGGCAAATCATATTTCGTTTGTATTCCACAAATGGATCCAGCTCTAACAAAATTGACAAATAAACCATTACACGATATGACAAGTTTATGGAGAGTTGAAAGTAGGCCACCCCATTCTGCAACAGAAATCTACAGGTATATACAAATATAACAATCAGTAATGTGTGCTATACGCTGATATTCAGTAAACAGATTAACAAGTATACCCCCATACATTTTCTACACAACAATCACTATGATCTAATCTGCCATCTATGTTCAAATCTGATATAATCTAGTATCTATTATACTTTGTAACATTACTATGATAACATTTTATTTTATCTTCAGAAGCGTATCCAAATCCATTTTATCCACACTCAGTGTGGGAGGGTATGCTCAGACGTGAGTCCCTTGCTCATTGCACCATCAGGATTCAGGCAAGCCGGGCCGATGAAGGCTGTGATGCCAGAAACCGGTCCCCGGAAGCTTGTTTCCTTCCCAGTATAAGAATTGGCTTGGTAGTTTGGTTTGCCCTGTTCCCATCATGCACTGTGACAGGTACAGACTAATTTGCATGTAGCCAGGTTCTGAGCTGGGATGGTGCAGTGAGCTAAAAAACGGTGATGGATTAAAACCATGATCTCTTGACTTGGTAAGAGTATTCTGCATCATTCAGAAACTCTGTCCATCACCACCCCCTTTTTCCCAAATACATGAGGATTCTCCAACCTTTTGTTTAATAAGAGCTACTTATGTTGAATGGAAGTCATCGCAAGTTATTGATAATATTAGTGTTGTAACAGTGGCCACATCGGACAAGATTACATTAGTGGCCACCTATGCACGATTACTAGTAGTGATGACCTCAATGCATTAGGCAGGGTTGCCAGCATCAATATTAAAAAACGTATTTGTCAATTTGGAATGAATCTACGGAGGTGATACAGGTAAGCCAGTGTCTTAAATTAGTTACAAGTCTCCCCATATGATTTATCACTCAAAAATCATTTTTAGACATATTTTGGAAATCCCGCCATTATTCTTCAAACATCATCTTAAGACTTCTGAAAATACACATATTGTCGTCTTGGATACACAATTTTAGCATACGTATATTAATTCAACCAAGGATAAGGTTCCAACTTAGTAGGCTGGAATGCACATAGAAGAGCTACTTACAGGTAGTTCCAGAGCTAACAGTAGCTCTCAATCTACTCGTTGGAGAAGTCTGGTACACACTCACTAACAGATCGATTAAAACTAATAAGATCAGAATCATAAAGATAAAGTTACTTACATGCAATAACAATATTTCTGGGGGATACTCTATTTACCTGCAGATTCCCCACCTGCAGAATAATCCTTGGCTTCAAACTATATCTGGAAACGTCAAAGCTCTCACCTCTCCGGTAAGGAGCAATGACTCCGGAACAATGCCAGAAGTGAGGTCAGGTGACATTACCAACGCAACTTAGAATCCACTCCAGTATAAGGACGTCAGATTCCATCCATTTTTTCCAAGCCTTCAAGGCGATCAGGCAGTCTGACCTCAGTAGAGTAGTGCAGGGCCTAAATATATTTATTTGGAATCTTACTAACTTTCTCTATACCAATCCATCAAACAGGGAGGCGGAAGGATCAGTGAGGTATCTGCAGATAGAGAGTATCCACCAGAAAGATTTTTACTGCAGGTAAGTAATATTTTCTTCTGATGGATACTTCTACCTGCAGATTGCTCACCTGTAGAATAGAATACCAACCAGTACCCTAAATAGGAAGAGGGTTGGTGGATGATTATAAAAGAAATTCCTGCTGGATAGACCTGGCAAAGTAACCATCCCTGTGGGCTCTGGAGTCCAGACAGTAATGCATGGCGAAAATGTCTAGTGCTGACAATGGGGCTCCTTTGCATATGTCTGCAATTGGGACCCCTCTTGCCAGAGCTGAAGTGGTGGATTTAGCCCTCATGGAATGGGCCCTGATCCCTTCTGAAGGTTCCTTCTTAGACAAATTGTAGTAGGTCTTGTTGCAGGAGATGATCCACCTTGAGAAGGTTCTTTTCTGCTCTGCCCTTCTTGATACCACAGTATCCCACAAAGAGTTGTCCATCCGGACTAATGTCCTTAGTGGGGTCTAGGTAGTAGTTGACCGCCCACCTAGGATCCAACTGGTGCAACTGCTCTTCCTCCTTAATGGGATGGAGCAAGGATAAAAGGTTGGGGGGTGATAGATTGTCCCAGGTGGAAGGAAGGAACCACCTTTGGCAGGAAAGCAGCCCTGGTTCACATCACTTACTTGTCTGGGAAAAAGGTAGTGCAGGAAGGATGAGAGCTCAGGACTTGCAGCTTATTCACACTTCAAATATACTCTTATTTTCAACATTAACATCCATAAGGTCAACTATGAAGGGGCTCAAAAGTAGTCTCCATATAAAAAAATTAGAACTAAATTTAGGTCACACTGTGGCACAACAAAGGGAGTGGAAGGATACAGATTAGTCAGTCCTATTAAAAAATGTACACATGGAGACTTAAAAAGGGGCAGCTGGTGAGGCAGACAGAGGAACGCAGCCAACACTGCTAAATACCCCTTGGCAGTATCAACAGCACAACCTCTCTAAGCAAGGGACAGCACAAACTGAAGAACCTGAGATAGCCTGGTCTGCATGGTATTGAAACTGCGCACCACACAGTAAATTGTTCCATCTCTTAGAGAAAACAGTCTCAGTGAAGGGGCGGAGTGCTGAACGGATGACGGTCCACCACCTCTAGTAGCAGCCACTGCTTGCGGAGGCACCACTGCAGGCTCCTCATATGCAAACATCCACGCATGACTAGGAGAATATAGGAAGCCGCAGAGCTATGAATCTTAGGATCCTCAATACCAAAACTCACATGCCTCACTGAATTGATGGGACCATGTCCTGAATGTCTTTGACCCTCTGAGGTGAAGTAACGGCTCAGAGAAGGGTGGTGTCCAATCCTGACTCTATAAACTGGAGTTGTTGGAAGGGCCTCAAGGGGGATTAGGGATTGTTGATGGAAAAGTCCAGGTTAAACAGCAGGGATGCTGCCAACTGCAGATGGCGCAAAACCATCTCTTGCAAACCAGCCTTGATAAGCCAGCCCTCCGGGTACGGGAAAATGGGAATGTGCAACCGCCCGAGATGGACCAAAACCACCAGCATCACCTTGGTGAAGACTAGAGGTGCCAATGCTAATTCAAAGGGGAGTACAGCAAACTGGTAATGAGTAGAGCCCAATACAAACACAAGTACTTTTGGTGGGACCTGAGGATTGGGATGTGAAAGTACGCATCCTGCAGGTCCAGTGACACTATCCAGTTTCCAGCTTCCAAAGCCAGTAACACCTGAGCTAAGGTCAGCACCTTGAACATTTTGTTTTTGAGGAAAAAGTTCAATTCACTGAGGTCCAGGATCTCAGGCACACAGCCGTTTTTCTTCGGCACAAGGAAATATTAGAGATAGCATCACTGGCTTCTTTCCTGCTCTGGCACTAGCTTCACCGCTCCTTTCTTGAGGAGCGCTGCCGCCTTCTGCTGTAGGATGTCAAAGCAATCTGAAGCGGAAGAGTAACTGGGGGAGGGATGGGGGTGGGCCCTAAAGGAAAGGGAGGGTGTAGCCTCTTTCTACTAACAGTAGGATTTACTGGTCCGAAGTAATGGCCTTTCAGGCCAGCCGAAAGAAGGACACCCGCCCCCCCTCTTCTCACCCACAGGCTCCAAGTGTGTTAGGAACAGCAAACTAAGACTGCTTTTCCTAGGAGTGCAGTTAAAGAAGAAGAGGAGGAAGAGGAGGGCTGCTGGGAGGATCCACAGCACTTTCCCCTGGCTCTGCCCCTGTATTGAAGAGCCAGCAGATTCTGGGGCTGCTGTGCTGTGGCTAATAGGGTTGCCTTTGCTGAAAGCAGAATCCTCTGGTGATATTGCATCTGCCTTTCCCCCTCTGGCATTGGTGGCCTAGCAGTAAACTCAATTTCTATCTCTGGCATTGTGTTGAGGCCATTGGAAGTGGACAATCCAGAAGTTTGTAGGCATTGTCAGCCAAAGGAGTGGAGCCCGAGTCAAAAATGTCATGTATCCTTTGCCTATAGTTTTCTACCTCCATAAAACTTTGAGACTACTTTCTGGACCTATGCTGAGGGAGAGGGTCTGTGGTGGTGGTGGAAGCTCTGATGTGTCCGAGTGTGGCTTCGATGGTCGTAGCAGAGACAACTTCTGCAGTGGCATCGGCCACAACGTTGATGGCAGGATAGTGTAGTTGGCTGCTGTTATAAAAGCTGGAGTAGGCATTAGGGCCACTGGCCTGACGCTGTACGACGCCTTAGGCATAAAGACAGAGAGACCTAAATGGAATGCCACTCCAGATGGATTCGAAGAGCGGGCGAAAATACCGAACGTAACATTAAGATACTCTGCTGGATCATTGCCAGGAGATGGCGGCAGGAATTTTGATGTCTGTGGAGCCAGCACCGATTGATCCGGCTGGAAGAGGGCTGGTGATGGTGCAGTCAATATAATGGGTTCACAGGTCGGGTACGGCTGAAGAGCAGGCACAGAGCTACCAGTAGCAGGGTCTATGGGCCCTATTTCGGCTAACTTCGGCTCCAAGGATGAAGATCCTTTGGTGGACCAAAGTCGTTTGCAGTGCTTAACTCTTCCCAATCGCTTCTTGTGTTTCTTCTTCTTAGTCTCCAAAGAAGGGGACTGTGACCAGGTCTAGATCAGCGACGACGGCTTCTTGTCGTGGGCCCGGGCCATGAAGAGTTTAGTTTGTCTTTCTTAAATGGCTTTTGGGTGGATACTGAACAAAGAGTCGCAGTCATAACAGTCATGGTTGGAACCCAAGCACCACAAACAGGTGGAATGGGGGTCACTGATGGACATCTGTCCCTTGCAGTCCCTGAAGGGCTTAACGCCAGAGCGCTTGGGCAGAGACATAGCACTGCACTTTTTGTGAATACATTTTTGTGAGGAAACTTCACAACTCTCTGGAGTGCGAGCTCAGGATAGGCATTGAAGGCACACAAAAAACGTGAACTGATGTCATTATGCTGGGGAGGGAGCTATGTGGCATCGGTGAAGTCACCTGACACCACTTCTGATTCAATTCCAGAGCCAGCGTCTTCTACCAGCCACGTGAGAGCATTGAAGTTTACAGATTCTGTCAGGTGCTTGGGATTATTCTGCGGGTGAGTAATCTGAAGATAGAAGTATCCATCAGAAAACTATTTTTAGAGGAAAGCACACTTTGTTGCATGTAGCTAAGGAAAGCACAGGTTCAGTATTTAACTGGATACCACGGGTACAAAATTAATCATCTTCAAAGTAGCATTTACTATTAAAAAATGAGAGCACATACAAAAATCTCTGACTCAATGTCTAATTCAAGTTATTTAATTACACTATGAAAAATCAAAAATGACAATTTTCTTCTTGAATTCAAAAATTTAGTTCCATTACTCCATCAGTATATCATTCAATGCCGATTATCATTGTTCGCAGTTCATGTCTATTCGTGGTGGTCCATCCAACAGAAATTGATAGTCTCTCAGGTCAATATCTCTCTTCTGGTTCAACCTTTGCCAAATATAGCCATTCAGGAGCTGAGTACTTCTGGTTTAGCACTCTTGCTGACCTCCTGACCTCGGGCTTTTCAGTGCTTTGCAATGCTCTTTTTCCTTCTGTCACAGCTTCAGGCCAATCAGCTCAATACATGCTTCCATCTTCAGACAGATTTGTTCCAATTAGCTCATTTTCATCTTCATTTGTTTTATGATTCACACAACTTGCAACTGAACACCTTGAGTTGCTCTTGGGGTTGTCAGAGTTTGAGTTTTTGAAGTCTGATTTTCTTGTTCTTTTTTTTTTTGCTTCTTGTTCTTCTTGTGCTTGAACTGTTTGTCATCTGTGTTCTCCTTCCCTTACTGGATCCACATAGTGAACTCAAGTTTGACTCTGTGAATTAGCAGTTTGTGTCCCCACTTCTTCATCTGTAGTCTTCATGCTCTTTGTGTGAGATGCGTGGATCCAAAGTAGCGGACCTCCACACTTCACAGCAGCATTCCTCACCAAGCTCCCTTGATAAAGGCCTTTCCGATGCAATTTTTAACAATGTTTACTTAAATGTTTCTTCACCACTACTCAGTCACCAGGTTCTAGGCCATGGCAGGGTTCTTCATTTGCTAAATGTTTGGCAAGATTCACCTAATGATGAGATAGAGAGCACCAGATCAGCCAAACTCTTGAAGTAAGACAGAACCAAATAATCAGTAAAATTCACAAGTGCAGCTGAAGGAATACCAGGAATAATCATAGCTTGGCCTAATAGGTCCTCAGGAGGAGCCAAGCCTGTAGTCTTGTTGGGTGAGCTCCTCAAACTTAACAAAACTAAGGGAAGGGCATCTGGCCATTTTAACCTCGTTGATGCACATACTTTTGCTACCTTTGCTTTCAGGGTATCGTAGGTCCCCAGTACTAATGCTTTTGAATGATATACATAAAGTTTTAGCTCCACGTTCAATGCCATGCAAAGGATCTTATTATTTCATTCTTAAAATGAATTCCCCTACCTGATTACAAAGAAGTTGGTAAACCAAATCTAGAGATTAACTTCCTCAAAAAAAGCTTGGGCATAGAGACAGCCTCACATCTCCTGTTTGGGTATGCCTCGACCCACCTGCTGAACTGACAGAAAACCACCAATATATGCCTCAGACAATTGAAACGGCCATTTCAACAAAATATATTTGTAATCTTCTGACTTCCCTATATGACTCATACATGTGTTTTCTTCCTTTCCAATATTCATTGGCTGACAGGTAACACACCTTTAACTTAATGTTTCTTCTGAATAGTGACTTAACTTAAAATCTCGTAAAAGTTGATAACATACAGTCACGTACCACATGTGTAGGCCAATAAAGAAATCTTGCCATCTGCAACAACATGAAATCAGGTAGTACGGCCCTGCTATCTCCTGAAAACCAGACCTTGTTTTTATCCTTTGAACATCCTGCATTTTCTCAACTTTTCTTTTCATTCTCTGGCACATCATTTTGCAGTCCCCATAACTGCTTGAGTGAATGAGCTGACAGACAAGAAATTATTATCATATTCTGATTTTTCATTTGCTCCCAATCTACCAAGCACAAGAGCAAAGTACTTTGCAATTTCGCATGCAAAATTATTTCTTACTGAAATCATATCATCTCCACTCTTGTGTGCTGTACATTTTACCACAGCAATCTTCTTTAGAAACTGCAATGCTTCTAATAAATCCAGAATTTGTGGCCCATTTCCTAAGGGGGTGCCAGTGGATGTTAGGAAAGCTCTTTATGACCATAATTGTCCAAAATCATTGACCACTCCAAAACAGTTTGTGCTACCTGTATAGAATATAACACTCAATCCATTAGCTATGCAGAATGCTCTTGTCACTACAATTAATTTTGCCACCTACGCTGAACTTCTATCATACAAGCATGAAGATTCCACAATAAATTTCAATGTGCAAACACATATGCTGCTCAAAGAGTTCCATAATGGTCTCTCAGACAAGAACCATCCACAAATAAAATTAAATCAATTGAGTAGAGTGGGACATTATGAATATTCCTGCCTTGGTTATGGTGCACAATTATGTCACATCAATACAATCATGGTAATTCTCATCAATTTCTTTATCAGCCTCCTCCCTTGGCAGTGGCAGATATATCGCAGGATTCAGCGTAGTGTAATGTTTAATTGAAAGATTCCCTGCTGCAAAAATTATCTGCTCAGATTTAGTCAAGCAACTGTTTGTAAGGTGCTGAATACATGTGAGTCAGTAATGTCTCAGTTGAATGTGGAACCAGTACATTAAGTGTGTGTCCCATCACACTTGTCTCACTTTTTATAATTGCCAAAGAAGTAGCTGAAACATTCCAGTGGAGGACTGAAAATGAATAACCTTCTCTTTCATGGCAGAATAAATAAAACATTTTCTTGTAATTTGGCACTCCTAGAGCAGGGGTGTTACACAACCTGTGTCTGAGCTCTAGGAAAGCTTACATACATTCATTGTTTCAAGACACCAGGTCCCTCACATCAATTTGATTCAGCCTCCATAAACGCTTGGCAATCAGAGAAAAGTTTTTGAATCCACTGTAGACAGTAGACAACCATCGCTAAAAAAAATCCTTACTTCTCTCTGTTTTGTTTTTGCGTTCAGTTTAGGATGGTAAATATTTATTCTTTGGACACTTTTCTTACTGCCGTCTCAATTTGGTATCCCAAACAAATCACTTCCTTCTGACAATACTGTAATTTCGCAGGAGACACGTTTGGCCCATTTACGGCCAGACGGCTTAACAGGGCAATTGCGTCAAGTATACAACCCTCTATAATTTTAGCTATGACTAACAGGTCATCAATGTACTGAACTAGCACTGAGTCACAGGGCAGATTTGGACTTTCCAGATATTTGTTCAGGATTTGGGAGAAAATTTAAGGAATTTCCGTATGGCATTGTGGTATCTTAAACCAAACCAGAATTCTAATATAGAATCTGAACACGGATCGATATTGACTATTCTCATGAAAAGAAATAACGAAAAATACTTGACACGTATCTATCACCATAAACAACATCCAGTATGAAAGCAAGGCAGAGTCAAGGTCTAAATCAAATAAACAGACTGTCATACAGCCTCCTTAACAGTGAGCATAAGGTCTGTAAAGTACAAAGTCACCAAGAGTTTCTAAAAAAAGTCTGACTCTAGGGAATAGGCAAAAAGCTTAGAGCATATATCAAATAACAGACTGTTATAGAACCTGACTTCTAAGATGAGAGCAAGAGGTCTGGCAGAAATCCTAGAAAAGGTACATTTTATATGTTCAGAATAGAAAGATACCACACTTTCAGTATGGTGTGAAGTGGCACCACAGGGCTGAAATCATAAAGTTACATAACATAAAGAAATCAGCAGTGCAGAAATTGGGTCGGATAAAAAAGTCTATTGTAGAGAAACCCCAAAGTATCAAATACAGGTTTGGGTGTAGGAAGCAACAGACCTGATTATTGCAACGTTACGAGAACATCTTCAGCATGGTTTCCTTTGAAGCACAAGTTAGCTACTATATGATAAGCTGAACTATAAAATGAATCCCATTTCAAATGTTTTCTGTAAAACAAAAAAGAACTCCAGAAGGCCTTTAAATGTTTAGAATAAGACAGCATTTATTTTTATAATAGCAAAAGTGCATGCCTGTACAGGCATTCTGAGGCTTAGTTATAACCACTTTGGGCCTAGTTATGCTAACTTAAACGCGGACGAAAAAGCATTATTAGAATGTTTAAATCTTCTGTAATAATACTCAATATCTCAAAAAGGTCTGCACTTCGATCTGTGAATTCGCAGATCTGCAAACATGAAATTAAATTGCAGAATTAGGCAAGAAAAATGTGACCTTTTCTGCTCTTAGCAGCAGTATCTGCCCTCTGGGGACACCCACATGTTTTTGTGGGGGACATGGGATTCTGCCCTAGCCCCTTATACCCATTCTTTTTTTTATGATGCATGCTTCACTTCACCGGCATATTGTAATCACCGTCTTTCAATCAATGGGCCTAGATTCTTGAATCCTCGAGTCAATGGTTCCCATATTGAAGGAAGGGGAAAAAGGGCTTCCTCTTCCAAATGAATTTAATGTATCAATTGCACTACCCACAGGGAATTAGAGGATCTAAAACCTTGAAGGATCAGCAAAGTGTAGTAAAGATATACAAAAGTGTTTCTCAGTTTATCTTTTCCAAGCTGGCACAACACCATCTTGTGATGCAAATGCATCAATGACTATTGAATGAATTTACACCAAACCAAACAAAATCTGTCCTTGAAGTAAAGTTTTAGTTTCATGGGAAGTTTAGTATGACTCCATTCAGTAATTCCCAATGAGAGTTGAAATACACTTATTTTAAATTTGCCTTCTGGAAAGAAGAAGGCTATGTGTGAAATCTGACATGCTCCAAGCTGCAACCTCCCAGGTGCCCTAATGTTGTCAACAACACGGTGGCTAAATTATATAGTAGCACATGCTTGTGGGGTGAGGGGGAAGGGGTGTTTACTCAGGTATGGCCTGCCCTCTGGATAGAGGAGTTTAATTTTGTGAGAAGCAAGGCCCCATGCAGTATGGATCTATCAACACCCACCTGGGGAACAGAGACACCCAACAGTGGGGCAAAAGCTGGGCAATTAAGGGACACAAACAAATGGCAGATAAGAGTGTCCACCACACACTCAAGGATATATTTCAGACAAAACATATTTAGATGGTCTGGAAAGGACAAGACCAAGTGGCATGATGAGCTGCATCCCATGCATGCATAACTGAAATGGTCTCAGATCATCGTTGTCATACGCCTGGGACATAGTTGGACTTCAAGCAATTGCAGGGAACCCCTGACCCACCACCCCATCAAGTATGATGCTGTAACATAAATATTGTAATATAAACAAAAGCAGTTAAGTGTCAGATAATCCAATGATCGAGGTGGGATGTTGGAACTCATTGAAATGTCCGGGGGTGGGGGATAAGCAAACAAAATTATTCCTGAGATCAAGAAAGAAAACAAAATAATTTGGAAGAAGGGGTGGTGGTCAGACAACGGAATGTAACGAATGGAAACTAAATATATGTGATTAGAACATCAAGGGAAAGCCTATTTGCACTATCCAAGATGATGATGTTGAAAACCTAAGTCAAAAGCAGAGAAGATCTAAATTAAGGTAACGTGCAAGAAAAGTCAAATGAGTACAAAGGAAAATAAATGTCAGTGACCCAGCCCATACACAGTTTCCACCTCGCTGTTTTGGGTTGGTGGCACAAATACTTGTCCATTCTCCAGGTCCAAAGTGAAGATGAAAATGACCACTTCCTCAAGCACAGGCATGTAGGTAGGCGGGTCTTGCCAGATTACTTATGATTTCCTGTACACTGACGATAAGATCAAGCAGCAGTGGTAATGAATGATGACGGACCGCCAAAAACTGCAGATAGGATGTAAACGGACAGGCAGGGAAATGTGTGGCAGCAGTCCAGGAAGACAAAAATCAGGTAATTTCCTGATGGCCAAATGCCTGGGCATAACGTAAATCCATGGGCAGACCTTTTATCATTCTCTTTTTTTTTTTTTTTTTTTTTTTTTAAAAAACCTTTATTTGTGCATATGAAAAGGACAAATACGGGCCTACAACCATCAGGCCGGCCACAAAACGGTTAAGCACTGAGACACACATTACAACCCCTGTGCGTCAATGGTCAAGATTAGCAACGATTCAGGAGTTATACACTGGAGAGATCCTTGACACCAGGGGAAGGAGAAGTAAAGGTTAATTTTAAGGTTTTCAAAATAATTTTATCGAGGAAAAAGTCAATAGAGGATAGAACCAAGGAGATTCGAGTCCGCAAAATGGCTTCATCACACGGGAAAGCAGCAGCATCATTAAAACGGCCATAGAAAATCTCAGACAGTGAGGCGATGCAGTTATATAACAGGATAGTCACATAAGTAAATACGCACCCCTCCAAAGCCGCCCCCACTCAATCCACCCCACACCCGGACCCCGAATCGGAAACAAGTATAGCGCAGAGACATAGAAGAAAGAGGCCCATAGAACTAAAAAGAAAAGGTAAATAACCCCCCCACCCTACACCAATGCGGAGGCTACGGCCTGCCCCCCCCCCCGGCATAGTGCCTGTCGCCCAATGAACCCGAAATATAGACAAGAGAGAAAGTAGGAATAGAGTAAAGAAAATAAGAAAACAAAGAAGAAAGCGGGGAGGAGCCCACGTAACCTCGGAGCGCCCGAAACCACCGGCCCACTACGTCTCCACACACTGAGAACCCACTACACCCAAAGGCGGTCGTGTGAAGATAACGTGTCACAACAATATAAATGAAGGCAGACCAATCGCGACGAGTGCGCACAACATATGCAGACAGTTCCAGTCCCAGTCCAGCCCATCCGTGACACCATGGTGATAGAAATCAATCTAGCCCTGGCCCGATCGCGGGCGTAAGATTAGACTAGCCCCCACATGAAGGCCCCGCAGCCCGTGCAGACAAAGACAATATGGCCGCTTGGGAGAAGATGGAGGAGTAGAGTCACAAAATGGCCGCCGATCATTTATTGAGGTCCCCTTGTGCACCATATAAAATCCAGACCTGGCCTGTAAAATACAGGAGTTCCACATAAAAGAGGCCGTAGGCCACCGTGAACGGTTCCTCGAGGACGTCAGGTGTCGCTCAGCTGGATACTCTTGCGGACGCGGTGAGGCAGGCAACAACAAAGCAGGCAGCAATGAACGGGGAAACAAAGTGTCCACAATTGAGCAGGAGATCGATTGATCCTGGGTGCCGGGAAAGCCAGATGCAGACATCAGTGTAGCACGGTTATACACAGTCGTTGCGTCCCCGCAAGAGGACAGAAGCGCTGGCAGACCCACGTCTTGTTGAGAACAAACGGGGCGCTCACGACCCGCAGCCGACAGTATGGAGTCGAACCGCTCACTCAGCGTTTGCAAGCCAACACACAATTGCAGACGAAGGTCCCGCAGGGCAGCCAGAACGGAGCCGCATGTCAGCGGAAGCTGCGCCCCCACATCGGCAGCAATCCGGGACGGCACTGTGGAGCTGGAGTCTGGTAGAGGGAGGGCGAAGCGGGCAGCGGGCGAGACCGGAGCATCGCCCCCCAGCAGCGAGCAGGCAATCAACGCCATGTTTTACCGCTGAACGGTACAGTGGCCAGGGGGGGGGTCGTAACAAGGAGGCAATTCCACGCAGGTCTGCGCCGCAACAGGTGAAAGCCAACAGTCGCTTCCCCTCCCTCGGACTCTCTTTGCAGCCGACTAGACAATAGAAGAAGGGGGTCCGCAGCCTTCCACAGCGCGGGCCACAGAGCGAAGCAGGAGACCCGCCACACCGGGGCTCACCCTATAGCTCCAGCCCATCAGGTGAAAGGTGAAGGAGGTGTCCGGGCGTCTCTCCCCCGGCTCATCTGGCGACAATCCGTGGTGTGAGGCGGGATCGGGGCCGCGGGGCTCAGATTTGCGCCGGGGGTCCAGTGACTGCGGAGCTTCCAGGGGGCCGGCCAAGGCCACAATAGAGCAGGGGTCCAGCGCGGAGAACAAAGGCACCAAGAACTCCGGCATCCGGGCGGGCTCAGACTCCGGGAAAGCGGCGGCGCGGTCAGCGCGTCGTCGCGCACGTTGCACCTCGAAAATCGGCGAGGATAGGAATCAGGATGATAGTCCGAGGCCAAGGGCCGGCGGAGCCGGGCGCTCAAGCGTCTGCTCCGGTCGCCATCTTGGCTCCTCCCCTCCCTTTTATCATTCTCAATGCATTCTCAAGGACTTGCATGACGGTCTGCTGCTATGCCTCCACCCATGTGATACCTTGCTAGAATGCCTCCAAGGGTACACATGAAGACTCATGAAGGAGCAGAGTGTGCAAGGTTTGTTTGAAGGAGCTTGGCCAATGGTTTAGGAGGTAGGGACTTGATTTTTATTACTCCACTCTCACTAAGTCTTAGCCAGGGACCATTTTCTTTGACTGTCTTCTGAACTTCACAAGCAACTGTTATTCATCATCTTCTGAATAATTTTCAGGTATTAACAAAAAAAAGTTGCACTAGCTCAAACGGATCAAAAATTACTAAAATGGTGGCGATACATGCAGCTGCACAATGGAAGGCCCTTCACATAGGGAGACTGGACGACTTTCAATTGGTTTCTGCTGGTTCTTAAACTAGTAGTAATGAGGCAAAACATTTGCCAGACCATGTTAACACAGAATAAAATAACACAATAATGAAGTAGTTCTACACAAAACGTGCAGCATTACATCACATAATTGTCTTTTCTGGTCACATAATTTAATCAACCCTTCCACAGAATTTAGCTCCAACCTGTTACATAATTCCAGTGGGCCTGTCTTTATCAAATCATGTTGTACATACTGGCTATGGTAACTGGTTCTAAAATGTGTTATTCCATAATCATACGTCACATCTGTTCGGTCATTGTATTTCCAATGTGCTTTATATTGCAAATACATACTTGACACAATTGCTTATTCTCTTTTTCCTTTCGAGTAATACAGCCACATTTAACTCTTCCCTTTTTTCTATTCACTTTATACATTTCTTATTACTGTGAATCCAATAAATGTGGCAAACACCCCTCCACACACGATATTCAAATGTATTATACTATACATTCACCATGATAAGCAGTTCAAACAGTGATTGCCTAAAACATTATAGATCACTGTTATATTCACTTTCACCGTGAAACACCTTATATATTACTTGGTTTTAAACAACATGTTCAATTCCACTTTCTCCCAAACACTCATCCAATATTGTTAGATTCAAGACCAAGATCAGCAAGCACGTGCAAGCTCAAATCCAAGATATTTAATGGAGTCTGTTTACAATATAGCATTTGCATTCATGCTTGCACACATGGTGATCAGTTAGGTAAGTCCACATCCATCCCTTTCTTTATACAGAGCACCTTATTTTAATGTTAAATGTAATAATATTCAATTTTAAGTGGATATCGTTAGGTCAGAGCATGACTGTTTAAATTTAGTCTCCTTTATGACGGATAATTTGCTACCAATAATTATATAACTTATGTTCTTTTTGTTCCATAAACTTAAACTCTGGTTTAGCTCTACAAGGTTTGCTTTCACATCCACAGGTGTCATGAGTGGACCTATATCGTATCACCAGCAACTGAATGTGAAAAAACAGGTTGGTGTAGCGGCAGCCCCACACAACCCCACTTAATACATAGGTGATATGGTGTCTGTGCTTTCTGTCAGGAACCATGTGCAGTGCCTTGTGTCAGCACCCACAGGAGTTGCCTATTAATCATATAGCTATTGTGGCCTCCCTCCCCTGTTTATATAATGTATAGTGTTTTCTTGGATTGGTTTTTATGTATGCGTACAGGTATTCTAGGACTGCTGTGTAAGTGGCACGAAAACGCTGACCATTGTATGTGTTAAATAAAGTCCCCAGGGCACCGCAGCTGTTTTGGGTTGTGAAGAATATTATGAAGCAACATTGTTGCCCTTCAAATCATGTGAAAACAAAAGGTATGCAGTTCCTAGAGTGAATGCAAGGTGTGACAGAGTAACTAAGGGGTACCAAGGTGGTGACAGGGAACTGAAGTGAAGAACAGGAGTAAAAGTAACTCCTTATTTGGAAAAGAAGACCCTCACACACCCAACAAGCGGGTGTCTTGCTTCATCACCGGGTCTTTGCTCCTTATCGGGCCGGCAGGTGCAATGCCCGATCAGGCACCTAATAGGGCCTTCCTAGCGGAGATCTTTATTCCAACGCCGATGAGTGAGGTGTGTGTGGGGGGGGGGGGAAACAAATTTATGACATAAGTGAGTGTAGGTGCATATGAGGTAAAAGTGAATAGATTAAAACAGGGGTAGGTGATCCACTAAATAATTTTAAAACAGTATGGTCACCATCCTGGTTAAAACAAAAATATATAATCCGCACATTTAACACCGTTAGTTATGTGAGTGTATGTGCTGGGGTGATCAATAGGTCAACATGTTTCTTGCCTTTGCATATAATAAATGGCAATTCATCAGGACCGGGGAAAATATTGCGGCTACCTACACCTCTTTGGTGGTGCCCAACGTCTCTAAGAGATTACAATGGTGGGCACGCATACAGCACCCTAAAAAAGTGTGGTACCGTAGCTAAAAAGCACACCCTCCTGGGCTGTGCCGAATTCAAGGCCGGGCGGAGTAAACACTAAATTGTAGTGTCGGTTCCGTGATTAAGGGAACGCCGTCCACCTAGTATCTCGCCAGCCGCTGTAGACTCGTGTGTGTGTGTCCAGGCCAATGGGTTGTGAAGAATATTATGAAGCAACATTGTTGCCCTTCAAATCATGCCTGCTTTGGCAGTGCGAGTCTACTGGCGGGCACCGTTACACATGCTATAGTATGAGTCATGTGATCGGGCGGCGCCACGTTTAGCTCCGAAGAGCATAAAAGGCAGCACCTCAGCCAATGCCCTTCTTTGGCTTTGTTTATTCCAGAGCGGAGCGCGTGCTCTCTGCACAGGCCGGAGACATCGGCAGGGCCTGTTCTAGCACCTCGGAGCCCGCGTGCTTCTCCATGGGATAGTTACGGCATTTTGGAGCCGGCGGGAACTCCTTTAACGGCAGCAGTCAAGGAGGAAGCAGAAAGAAAACTAGAGCTAAATCGAACTAATTGCGCACGTCATGTGTTCTTGCCAGTGTTCTGAAAACTAAACACAGGGCAATGTGTTGCAGACTAACCAACTTAACCCGCGCATTTGCATTGATAATCATTTTGCTGAGGAACTTGGACTATATTCAGAGGCCACTGTTACTGTTTATTTAGTTCTTTGTGTTTATTCTTTTATGTGCTATCACATAGTCATGGAAACTCATCGTGCATAGGACTTGAACTATATTAAGAGGCCACAGTTGTTTATTTGTTTAGTACTTTGTATTATTCCTTTATGTGCTATGGCATTGTGAGTTGTGTGTACAAAGTGCTTGGTGCCTAAATGTAATCTATTAATCGTTTATTCTTTGCCCTTTCTGCTCTGTGGAGATTAAACCATAGTGCGACAATATTAAATAACATTGTAGCCTGCTCTGGAAGAACAGACAATAACTAATAAAGCACCCCACACATCTGTAAGTTGATTGACACCATGCGATGCTGTAATTCCTTCCAATGTTCTTCAAGTGCTTGTCATATGTAAAAGGTGTTAATAATCTGTGTATCTTGTTCACTATTAGAGGGACGCTGTCTCTTTGCACTCCCGAAGAACCCGGGTACCCAGCTGCACCAGGCGGCAAGACATAGCAGTGTCTAGTGCCCCCGCAGAAAGCCTGCATTTCAGGTGAGTTGCCTTGACATAAAGCCAAGCCACAAAAAAGAAGTTCTGCCTTGGCAATGGATCCTTCCGTCACAGCACATTTGAAGGCTTGCCCTAGGCCCTACACACAGTTGAAACTCCATCCTTGCTAGACTTAACTAGGGCCTCAGCGAGCATGCAAAAAGAAATATTATTTCTAAAACAGGAAAACCAAGAGTTGCATAAAGAACTGCAGAGATACAAACCCCGAGGTAACCTTTGGTGCTGTACTACCAAGACCAATAAACAAAGAGCAGAAACACCGATTATGCAACCACCACGCTTTTATTTCCCAGCCACAATTCCGGTTTTGCAGCCTTTGCATTTAACAGTGACCACGCCCACACACGTTCCGTTCGCCCCCCCAGAGCAGTTCTTTGGAGACAGCGCCAAATATAATACATTTATGAACCAGTATCAACTGCAATTATTATTAGGCCTGGGCTAAAATTTCGTTCCGTTCGCGGAAATTGCGATAATTTGACATTTTCGCGTTCCGCGGAAAGCGCGAAAATCTCAAAATTTCCGCATTCTGTAGCTTGGCGATAATTTGATTCTTGCTCGCGCTGTAAAATAATACATTCTTGCGCGCGCACAATCGCCTTACCTGAATCCCTGCGTTCGCCGACAAGTTTTCTTGATCCGGTCGCGTTCTCCATGAGATGTTGTATTGTTTTCAGCCATTTGCGCTGTCTCGCGACAGTTCGCGCCCGCAGTGACGTCATGCGTCGCGCGATCACGTCTTGCTTCTCGCGATCATGCACCGCGAGACAACTGAAAACAAGATGGCCGCGCCCGCGAGCAGCCACATGGGTAAGTTGGCGAGCCGCAACCATGCAGAAAATCTCGCGAACATGCTGGAAAAAAACTTCTGCATCTTCGCGATATTTCCGCATGTTTGCGATAATTTTGAACATTTTCGCGATAATTTGCGAAAGTGGATTTCGCAAATTCCGCCCACCCCTAATTATTATGTGTCCTGCGGAATTCCCAAACGCCGCTGCCAAAGTGGCCTTTGTTATATCCTGTTTAGAGAGAAATGCAGCTACGTGGTCCATCCCACTGGTTGAGCGGAACAACCCGCTTCTATATAATTTTGACCAATTCAACGAATCCATGCAAAGGTTGTTCACCAAACATCTGTTCGTGAAGGCCAGCGACAATAAATTGCTGGATTTGCGTCAAGGGACTAAGGACTTGCTGAACAATATTACCTCTTTCAATCAGTTAATCGCTGAAGCGGACAGCCGGAACAGAAACAAACGTCTCTCCTGTATCGAGGACTTCAAAATGACCTCAAGGACATATTAGCCCAAATTGTGGAGACCCCTATTGATTGCTCAGACTTTATCAACCTCGTCATCAAGTTAGGCAAATGCCTGGATGAATTGAAAGGCAAAAAAATCTCAGGGTGACACTCGAGTAGTCGTAGTTAAAACAGAGAAGAAGGAACCTTCCGCTGCTGCTCACGACACCACTGAACCTATGCAGATTGGCAGCGTTAGAGGGCCCCTGTCCAAGGGTGAGAAAGATCACAGACGGAGGTTAAAGCTAGGTCTGTACTGTGGCAAGTCAGGACATTTTGCCCGGGAGTGCACAGGTAAACCTAGTAATCCCAAGGAGGTGACAGAAGTAGTGGAAGCGGAAGATCCTACCGACATTGACCAGGCAGAAAACTTCCACACTTGATGAAGAGACTGCTTTATCGAGCACTACAGAACAAGCGGTCTCCCACTACCTGGCAAATACCACAACTGCTGTCTCTAGACACCTTAAGCTCATAGAGAGCGCAAGGCGCGCAAGGTGATTCCCTTACTTTTGGATTCCGGGGCTATGGAAAATATTTTAGATCTGGGTCTGGCCAACACACTTGGGATTACAACCGATAGGAAGGACACCCCTGAGCCTGTTAGAGCCATGGATGATTCAGAGTTGTCGTCAGTACTCATTGTATACCAGACCTCATCCTTAACCATGGTTTGCGTCAATGGGCCTACAGAGCAAATACAATTTGACTTAATTGATTGGGCATTCAGGAAAGTGACATACTGTAAGTATTGTTGGCATTCCTGTTACCAAGAGGTACCACATCTTGTCGTACCTTTGAACTGCGCATCCACACATGTAACAGCGGTCTCTGGAGGACCAGTCATACAGGAGCCCTGTTGAGACTTTCATGACGTTTTTGGTGAACAAAAGGCCACACAGTTACTACCCCATACGTCCTATTCCTGTTACATAGACTTGATTCCGGGTGCGGCCTTACCATGCAGTAAAGTGTATGCTCTTTCCGAGCAAGAAAATCGTTACCTATGTGAGTAACTAGACAACCTGTTAGCCAAGGGGTTTAGAGTAACACTCGTTTAGAAGGATGCTGTTTCTTTGCACTCCCAAAAAAACGTGTGTCAGGGTGGACCAGGTGGCAAGATGTAGCAGTGTCTTTTTCTCTCTTACAAGCTCCTTTCCCTTACGGGACACCTATCGAGACTCCTTTGAACATACAGTAATGCCGAGAAGTTCCTAAGAAGATCGAGGGCCTTTCATCTCCCCTGCAGAAAGCCTGAATTACAGGTGAGTGGCCTCAAAACTTTCTAGGTTAACAACAGTCTCTGAACAGGGATAATATCACACACAAGTACAGCACTAAGAAAATATACTGTACGCTTAAAAGTGTTTATTTCAACAGACTTATTCTGTTGCTTAGCACATTCAAATAACCATACAGTATATTATTAAAACAGCACTAAAACATGTTGCAAACAATATGAGCATTTCTACCATAGTGGAAATATCATCTTGCAGCCTAACACCCTCAAACCTGCCTCTATGCACTATACAATGAGAGCATGGAATAGTGTAACTTGCATCTAGAAATTCTTAGGGAGAATCAAAGTACTGCATACCTGTTTACAGCCAGAGGTTGTAGTTATCAGTAGCTGGGAGAGAGGATTCCCTCAAAAAGAAAACCCGCATCACTCTTGCAGCTAAAGGGACTCACTGTACCAGGATCCCTCGTTTCCATGCCACCGTATCGGCGAGTAGTACGTTCGAATTGGGAACAAAATTAGGCCTGGGCAAAGAAAGAAAAAGTGGCCCGCATTTGTGGACAATGACCTTTCGTGAAACGTTGCTTAGTAGCAAAAGTAATTTTGGGAGAAATCTTTGATAAATTAAGTTTTCTAAACTTTAGGGGTTAGTAGCATTGGCCAATACTGGACGCACCACTAGACACACCATTATTCCAATGCAACTCACCCACAGGTCTCTTCACCTGTTCTTCAGGCCCATACATACATATCTCTGCTTTGGGTGCCTGAATATGTTAGTCACCTATTGGTGCCTTAGTCTGTGCTCCCCCCCCCCCCCCCCCACAAAAAAGATCCCTGAATATCCTGAATTACATCAGGCCATGAGTCAGAGAATCATGCACATCCTATATGTCTGGAGGCTTCTGTTTACTCTCAAGGGAGGGGGGGGGGGGGTGAGCTCTTCCTCTTTTGGTTGTCACTCAAGAGCCTCTCTGCAAGCGATGTCTTTGGGGATTGCATACAACTTTGTGCTTGATGTCTTTTTTTGTATTGTGGGTAGAGACTTTATTTAAATCTTGAAAAGCTGCAGGAATTCACTCAAAAATGCCTTTCGTTCTCTCTGTCTCTAAACCCCTTCCTAACTTGCTGTGTGCACCTCTCATTCTCCCTAACACATTTTGCCCCTCTCTTTAGTTCTTCCTTTTTCTCTCATACTCTACTTATTTCCCAGTGGCTTAACAAAGGCCCCCGCAGCCCCACGGTGCAGGGGTGACCAGAAGCTGCAGGGGGCCCCCTCAGCACAGTACTCTGGCCTGTGAGCACCGGCTTAAATTCGGAGCGGGAGCCCCTCCATGTACCTGGCAGGGGACCCCCTCAAGTTTCATTACACATGTATTTTTCTCCTATCCTTTATGCCACTCATTGTACCTATGTGCTTCACTCAGTCTCTCACATTTCCCCTCTCTTTTTTCCTATCTTTCTTACTGTCTACAAATCCCCCTCTCGCTCCCATTCCTGTCTCCCCTGTGGGCTCTTTCTTCAGTTATTTGTATATCTCTCACACCCTTATTCCTCCTGCCATTTTGTATCTCTCCTTGAATTTTTATTCCATTTCTATGTTTTGCAAACCTTTCCTTTTTCTCCTGTCTTGCTCTCCTGTCACCCTCTTTCACGTCCCTCTGCCCATTGAATTTCTTTGTACTATACCTAATGTTATATTCTTGTTTCCCCTTTATTGCTTACGGAAAGTCCTCCTGTGCCTCGAGGCAGCGTTTAAACCAAAGGAGAATCCACAGGTGGAATTTCCTTTACCATTCCATCCCTTTGATGAAGGAAATTCCACTGGTGGATTTGTAATCTACATTTAGCACTACCTCCTGGAATGCCAACAACCTCTAAACTAAGTCGTAGACTGAGGGAGAGAATTAGAATACTGCATATGAGGTAGTAACTATCCTTCCTTTTTTCTCATAGACCAAGAAATATTTGACACCGTCTACTGCCTTCCTCTCCTCTCCATCATTTTCTTTGTCATTCACCTTTTTTTGTAGTTTTATATAGTGTAAACTCTACCTAAAGGCATTGGCGTGCTTTACATTGGCACATTCACTTTTTGTTTGTGTTAGGCATGGGGAGATTACGTAATTTGCCTAGAAATGCAGGATGTTGAGCCAACACTGAGACTCAAACCTGGTTCCCAAGTTCCATAGTCGGCAACTCTGGCTGTTATGCCACATCCTCTACCACTTTCCTGTCCCCCTCTTCTCCACTTTCGCTTTCCATCTTTCTCTATATCTGCACTTCTCTCCACTGTCTTCTATCACTTCTTCTCCCTAATTTCTTCCCCCTCACTCACTCCCTCCATCTGTCTGCATCTTTAGCACTCTTATCCTCTCTCCTCTACCTTTCCTTTCTTCCTCACTTGATTTGCTTTTCCTCTTCACATATTTTTGCCATTCTTCTCCCCTCTGCTGTCTCACTTCTCCTTTTTTCTCTCTCCATATTGCTCTCCTAGCTCAATCCATGTTATTGTCCTTCCTTGTCTATTCTCCCTTCCTTTTGTCATTTTCGTTTCGAATGAACGTTTTCACAGTAATGTTTTAAAAAAACATTTGTTTTGTGTTGTCAAAAATATTATGTTTGTTTTTCTCATTTTGGTTGTTTCCTTAATTTTTATTTTCATTCAGTGCTGAACAGGAGTCCGCTCCCAGTTTTTAAGATGTCAAGATGGCAGCATGCTGCGGGAGACAAAAGTAGCCACCACACCTAATCTGTATCCCTGCACAGCCCCCTTTCGCCCCAACCCCAGGTAACATTAGTTCTGGCTGGGAGGCTCAAAAAGACCACAGCAACTCCCAGTGACCTCACTGTCACGCTGAGAGACTCAGGACAGGAGGAGACCCACCACATGCTGTGCCTGCTCAGTTTGACCCATTGTCCTACTGTACAAGACAATGAACCAGACATTCTCTGTACTTGGTTATAATGAGCTCCGATCTTACCTCTAGGGCTACAGCAGCCTTTAAGGTCAAGTACCAGCGGCCAAGCCCGCCCAAAAAATTTGATTTTATCTACAGCTGAAAAAACCGTCCCACCAGCTGGCCTCTGCTTAGGCTCCTCGGGCAATGGCCGATTGCCCGCCCTGCCAATCTGATGCTAGAGAGGAGCTACAGCTCCAGCGCTTAAAAAGCGCACCAGAGCTACCACAGCGCAGCTGAAGGGACTCACAGTTCCAGAGCTCTCACTTCCATGCCACCTGAGGAGGGAGGAGCTGCTGCCCCAGTGTTTGAAAAGTGCCCCAGGACTCCCGCCTCATTTTTTTTTTTTTTTAAACATTTTTTATTGTTTTCATAGCATCAACTCAATACAAGCCCCGCTACCCCCCCTCCAAAGAGGATACTGTACATACAGTGTTGCCATCCAATATCCAGGAGAATAATCATCCAGCCCATGCGGGCCCCCCCCCCTCCCTCCCCACCCCATGTGGGCCCCCCCCCCCCTCCCTCCCCACCCCATGTCAGTGTGCCCCCCTCCGCCTTCCCCTCTCCTGATGTGCCTCTCCCCTACTATAAATCATGCATGGGTGCTCAACCTCCTCTAGGGAACCAAGGCTTTCCCACATGCCTAGCCATAGCCTTGCTTCCAGTACTCGCCACTGCTCCCCTCCTACTCCCCGGTCAACGCCTCCTCCTGCCTTTCAGAGGTGTCCCCCTCTCTCCCGGTGTCAGACATCAGCCCCTGAAGTTCCACCACCAGCGCCTCCCACGCTCGGGCCGTCGCCAGCGCCTTCTCGTCATCCCTCCGAAGGGCTAATTGCAACCGGAGCGTACCCTCTGCCCCCGCCCATCGCGCAAACGCCGCCCTCCACCGCATGAAGCTAGGCCCCGCTCTGGACTTCCAGTGCATAGTCAGTTCCCTCTTGGCCATAATCAACCCTAAGTCGTAAAACTTGCTAGTAACCTTCGTCCGGCGGGTGTGGGGAAACCAAAGTAGCAAGCAGGCCCCCAGTTCCGGGGCAATAATGCGGTTCGTCACCTGATTCAGGCAATCCATAACCTCTGCCCAATAGTCGCCCAACTGGACGCAGGACCAAAACATGTGGCGAAAATCAGCACTCTCTCCCCCGCACCGCGGGCATCGAGAGTGCGCACCCCCAAAATATTGCAAGATCTTAACCGGCGTCAAATACGCCCTGTGCAATGTCAAAAATTTAACCAGCTGAAACCGGGCATTGCGCGTTCCCTTCCAGGCCCGCCGCACCAGCGTGGTCCATGTAGTCTCGGGGATCGGTTTCTCAAGGTCCAATTCCCACTTGCCCCTCAAGGCGGCAAGGGGCAGCAGGCCTTCCGTCGATAGTCTGCGGTAGAGACAAGTAATGGCCTTGGACGTCCCCGCCGCCATCACTACATATTGGCAACCGGCAGCGATCGGTGGCTCCGAGAGCCCCATATTCCAATGTCTCTGGAGGCTCGCTACAAGGGCCGCGTGGAGCAAAAAGTCCCCACGTGGAAGCCCGTAGGAGTCCTGCAACTCCTGGAAGGGCAGCAGCACCCCCTCTCTGAATAAGTCGCCCACCATCTGCACGCCCAGCTCCTCCCAAACGGCCAGCCCAGACCAATCGCCCCCATGCGGGAACGCCGTACACATTCCCAAAGGACTCCCGCCTCATGGGACATTCTTAAAGCTGAAGGGACTCACTGTCACATGATCTCTCACTTTCACGACACCCGAGGGGGAGGACCTGCCACTCCAGCACTTGAGAAGCGTACCAGGACTCCTGCAGCGGGGACACTCTTCCAGCTGAAGGGACTCTCTGTCCCAGGATCCCTCACTCCCACACCACTTGATGGGGGAGGAGCTGCCACTCCAGCAATTGAAAAACGCACCAGGACTCCTGCAGCACAGGACGCACACAGGCAAAGCCTGGGCCAAGGATGGGCCCGTCTTCGCCCAGAAGAGCCTAGACTTGGCTAGCCCCCTTGGTTTTGACTCGTGGTGATTTTTATCCCTAAGAGTAATGTTTACGAAGGGCTTTTACTGACTTATTGGGTCTATATTTATTCTCTCCGTTAGGACTTTTCTGACATTTGGGCAATATTGATTAATTTTGTCTACTGTTTTTTTTTTTACCCCTGCCGGTAGCCTCCAGGAATAATGGGTAAATGCAAGAAGGTCGAGCTTCTAATGGGAGTAAACAGAACCCCCAAGGCCACTAGGCACGTAGCAATTAACTGTACTTTCAATGAGAGAAACAACTTTATCCTTGAGATCGTGATTACTTATTCACGACAAAAAGTTTGCAAACAAAATAAACAAGCATTGAAAATGCAATAGGTCTCGCCTTTTATTAACCACTTCGCTGCCAGACCTTTTCCCCCTCCTGTGCCACGCCCTTTTTTGGCTATTTGGGGTAGTGCGCGCTGAGGCCCCTGTAACTTTTTGACCACATAAGGTATCCACGCCAAATTTGCGTCCTTTTCTTCCAACATCATGGGGATTCTGAAGGTACTCCGGGTTTGTGGATTCCCCTGGAGGGGTCACAGAAATGAGCCAAAATACAGCAACATTTAGTTTTTTGGGGGAAAAATGGGCTGCAAATGAAAGCATCTGGGGTTTTCCCTGCAAATGTTATCAAAAAAGGGTTTGTGGGGCTGAAATCACCATATCCCCAGCTTTTAGGGGATACCAGACTTTTGTCAGAAACCCAACATTTTTTACACAGTTTTGGCATTTTTCTGGGACATAGCCTATTTTTGCTATTTTTTGTGCTTTCGACCTCCTTCCAGTTAATGGTAGAAATGGGTACAAAAGCAATAATGGATCCTGGACAGCTATACATTTTGGAGAAGTACACAAAATTCTGAATTCAGCAAGGGGTCATTTGTGTAGATCCCTCAAGGTTTCCTTATAGAAACTAACAGTTAAATATAGGATAAATTGAAAATTTGTTGAAAACAAAAGCCTTTTGTGTCAACGTTTTCACCTGTAACTTCTTCTAATTATGACAGCTCTTTGAAAGCAATATACCGTTACATCCGCTGGACATTACTGGTTGTGGGGATATATAGAACTTGTAGGTTCACCAAGAATCCGACGAACCCAGAGCCAAAAACTGAGCAGCAACTTGCAATGGTTTTTTATTATGTGCCGGGTATATAGTAATTATTCTGTAAAATGTGTACATGGAAAAATCGGTAGGAAAGACACCTATGTATTTCTGAAATGGGAACAAAATATAGAGTTTAGAAGCAGTAGATATTTGCACATTTCCGAAATTGGGAATACTCATACTAGCATGAGAATTATCAGTCACTTTTTAGAATGACTTCTTTTTTACTTTTTTTTTTTTTATTTGCAAATTTTTATACAAGGAACAGTCACATTACAACAATCCAGGACATTATCTAGGTGGCGACCCTAACAAGGACACAAATCGACAGAACCAGATGGAGGTAACACTAGAGCAGACCACAGTGATGAGTAATAATCAGCAAAGATAATATCCCACAATATAACCTATCTAACAGACTCTTCAATCCATTATGTAATTGGCATCCACATTTTTAAACCTCTTGCTCTCCTTCTAAGTCCCTTTGTCTTGTAGATTGCAGATTCCATATTAAAGGTTGCCAGAAGTCTGGCCCTCCAAACAAAAAATGACGGAGGGACAGGGGAGATCCAATCTTTCGTAATACAAGTGCGTAGAATCGCCATACAGATAAACAGAAAATAAGTTATAGACTTCGATCTTCTTTGTGCATCAGCATCTGTTTTAATTCCTATCAATACCATCTCCCCAGTAATATACACTGGTGATCCCACTACCAATGTCAAAAAGGATTGAATTGACGATATGAGGTCCCCCAGTTTTGAACAGGAGTAGAACATAAATAGCCATATAATGTTGGGCACGCATTCGGCCCGTCATTAAAATTTCATTCGCCAGGACAATAGAGGTGCTTAACGAAATTGTCTCTATATTTAACTTCCTTTTCCACCTTTCCTGGCAATATTGTAAGTCATCAGGCATTAACTTTATCAAAATAAAATTAAAAAAATCAATGGGCATATTATTCCCCAACTGTTCTATTAAGGGAAATTTTCTAATTTGGTGCATACCATCTGGAGCTGATGTATTACAGAAGCTACGGATTTGCAAGTATTTGAAAAAATCATATTTTGATAAACCATATTGTGCTTTTAGCTCTGAAAAAGATAAAAATTGTCCGTCTGGACAGCGGTCTCCTAGACGGAAGATCCCTTTCTGAGTCCACCTGGTAATAATGTAGTCTCGAAAGATTGGTGGCAGTATCCCTAAAGCCTCAAAGGGGATATAGGCATTTATTTTCAGAAGAGCTAAAAGCCGCTTAACTTGCCTCCAAATAGCGAAGGCTGCCTTAAAAATTTTAAACTTGGTTTTTTTATAATAGCTGGGTTCCGCAAATTCTACCAAGCAGCAATTTGCCTTTTCACCCAATCCAAATTCATAGATTGATGGGCTATGGCTAGGTAGCAGCTTAGCCCTTTCTCACACTACAAGAGGAGACATAAATTTCAAAGCTGCCGCCCAGTAATAAAGCAAAAAATACGGAATACCCCAGCCTCCCGCAGTTCTAGGGAGCACCATCTTTTTATATGCCCTTCTATGCCTTTTATGATCCCATAAAAATCTAGAACTGATATTCTCGAGCCTTTTAAAATATATCGCTGGAAATAACAGAGGTATGGTTCTAAACAGGTATAGAAGTTTTGGGAGCACCAGCATCTTTAGAACGTTTGACCTTCCATGCAATGACAGATGAAAATTGTTTATTCTCTCTAAAGTAGCCTTAACTCTATCTACTACTGGGTTCAAGTCAATTTCAGGGATTTTATTGACGGGTGAGCACAACTTGATTCCCAGATAGGTAACTTCCGAGAAGGTAGAGATGCCATCCGGAGGGTTACCCCCCACACATAATGTCTGAGTTTTTGTCAGGTTTAATTTATAACCAGAGATTAACCCATACTGTAAAGCAAGGTGTTCAGTCGTTGACAGAGCAGAGGGAATATCAGTAGTGAGAATAACAATATTGTCTGCATATGCCAGCGCTCTATATTTGATGTCACCCACTTCTACAGGTTTGATGTCAATGGACTGGTTTAATTTAGACAGAAAAAAATCAATATATATCAAGGAAATAATAAAGGTGAGCTGGGACAACCTTGTCTCGTACCACGGCTTATTGTGAAAGATTCTGACTCTCTACCCGACAGGCGTATACACACATTGGGTAAATGATACAGTGACTTAATAGCTTGAAGTATACCCGGCCCAAAACCCTTCCGATGCAGTACTTCCCAAAGAAAAGGCCAGGACACCCTGTCAAATGCCTTCTCGGCATCCAGCAGGATGATCCCGATAAGGGTCTTTGTAGCTTCTGCCCAGTCCATCAGTGCTATCACACGACGAACGTGATCAGTCATGTCACGGCCAGGGATAAACCTGTGCTGAAGTGGTGAAACAAGGGTGGAGATAATACTCGATAAACGATCTGCCAGAACTTTAGAATACATTTTGCTGTCAGCGTTAATTAATGAGATAGGTCTATATGAGGCAGGTAGCACAGGAGGTTTATCTTTTTTAAGAAATACTGTGATAATTGATTTCTGCCAGGACAAAGGGTGAACCCTTCTGAGTATCTAGAAACGTTGCCAGCAGTTCATTTTTTAAAGATGAGAAAAAGGTTCTAAAAAATTCCAAAGGAATCCCATCTTGGCCAACCGCCTTACCTACCGCAAGGGATAGCATTGCTGCCTCTATTTCCTCAAGAGAAATATCGGCCTCTAGCCCTTCTTTTTGTTCTAGAGTTAGTTTTTGGATAACGTTATCTCCCCAGAACCTTTCAAAGTTGCCTTCTATATCAATAGCATCTTCATTTGAGTACAACTGAGTATAAAACTTATTAAAAATCTCCAAAATTTTGGCAGGTTCTGAATGGATTTGCCCTAATTCGTCCTGGATTGAATCCACCCTCCTAGCAACCCCCCTCTGCTTTAATCTTTTTGCAAGTAGACGACCCGAGTTTTCACCCATCTCATAAATCTGAACAATACACCGCCGCATGTGCCGCTGCCACGGTAGCAAAATTTTGATGAACCTTCATTTTCTGCGCGGCCAAATCTTTTGCTATCTGCTCATAATCCTGAGTAGTAGTGAGAGCCATCATAAACTTAACTTCTAAAGCGCTTAGTTTATTCAACTGCTCCTCCTGCTCTACCTTTAATCTACGTTGTTTATTAATCGAGTAACTGAGGGTCTCCCCCCGCACCCCAGCCTTAAAAGCGTCCCATATCATAGCATTTGAAGCAGATCCACGATTAATTTAAAAAAAAACTCCACTATCCATTTAGAGATTTGTGCCTGGTAAACAGGATCAAGCAATAACCGTCGCTCAAATGTCCAGGTTTTTTTAAGGGTCTACACAGTGTTTCTACATTTAAATCCAAAATAATAGGGTTATGGTCTGATATTATTTTTGGTTCGATATTGATTTTAGCATTAGTCAATAATTCTAAGGTATTAAAAAAGTAATCCAATTGGACATGTTTCTGATGCGGGGCGGAAAAAAAGGTGTAACCGGGGTCGTTAGATCTCTTCAACCACCAGACATCTACTAGACCAAAATCATTAAGGAGACCCTTAGTGGCCTTAAAAACCTTTGTCTTTTTCCCCTTATAGTCCATATTACTACTAATGCTCTCGTCTCCTTGCAAATGTAAGTTAAAATCCCCACATAGGATTACAGGAGAAGGCCATGAAGCCAATTCGATACTGATATCATTCAGCATATCAGGGTCGTCGGAATTAGGCCCATACAATGAACACAAAGTGAAAAAAAGACCGTCTATCCTCATCTCGATATTAGCCCACCGGCCGGCTTGATCAGTCTTAACTCGCTTACATTCCCCCCACCTGTATTTTTTTAAAATAGCAACACCCCTTGTATTCGACCCTTGCCGTGTACAACACACTAGCTCTAAGCCGAGATCTTTAAGGCAGGCCCTGTTGTTCCATGCAATATGCGTTTCTTGAATACATAGCAATTCTACCCTCATTGCTTTCAAAATCTGAGCCATCATCTCTCTTTTAATCTTGTTATTCAACCCACACATATTCCACGAGCAAATAGCAAATTTATCCATTTTTAATCAAATCTTGATTCTTCAAAGCTATCAAACCATATAGATATCGCCCCCAAGTATTGATGTACCTAAGGGTTGCTTCCACCAGAGACTCTCTCAAAATACCTTCAGCTAAGAAAAGCTTACTAAACTATCCCATGCCTTGTGCCTTTACTGGTCCCTCCACCGTACTGCTATATTCCCTATGTTCCTTGCCCCACACCCTCCCCCCACCCCCCTTCCCCGCAACCACCCGTCACCTCCCCCTGAACCCACCCAAAAGAGACCAAGGGACTGAATAGTCCCTCTTGGAGATGGAATCAATGCTCTCCCGCTCCCCTGTCTCCCTGTGAAACTACCGATCTGATCTTGCTGGTCTCGCTACCTCAGATTAACCCCTTACAGTGTCCCCAAAAATTCCTTCGCAGCTATCTCAGAGGTAAAAAATGAGGTTTTATCCTTAACTATAACCTTGAGCTTCGCTGGATTTAAAAGATAAGCTTGTGCCCCTTTCGCTTGCAATGGCAGGATCAATTGGCGAAGATGCCATCTAAGTTGTACTGTGGCCTGACAGTAATCTGGAGTCATAAAAAACTCGCAACCTTTAGCTCTCCGCTTACAATTAGGGCGTGCTAAATCATATAAACGCTCACGAAGTAGAAAATTGTTAAGACAAATCAAAATTGCCCTAGGTTTAGTCGTTACCCCTCTAGAGCCTGCCCTCATCTGAGAGGGGAATCTATGGGGCCTCTGTAGCTCAAGCTCCCATTTCCAGTTAATTAGCTCAGGAAAAGCATCAGTGAATAATTCAATCACGAATTTCCAAATGTCACTCCCTTCTAGCCCCTCAGGGACACCAAGTACACGCAGGTTATTTCTTCTCGACCTGTTTTCAATGTCCGTTAACTTCCAGTTTATGTCATTGTGTGTCGATTGAAGGGCAGACACCTCAGCCTTCTGAACTACTATCACATCCTCTAATGAGGAAATTCTACCTTCAGCTTCTCCTATTCTGGCTGATAGCTCCGAACAGGATTTAGCCACGCGTCGCACTGTATTTTGCAGTTTGCGTACAGCCCCCTGAACTCGGAGGCTCTCCGCCTTTGTCTCCTCTCGGTGTGACATAATGGCATGATATATTGTCGACAATATCACAGCATTATCGGTCTCTTCAAAGAAAGGGTTCGAATCTATGGTGGTGTTGTTTGGTAGCGTGGCCTGTACTGCTGCATAGGAGTCTGTATAAGGTCCTAACATTGGTGATCCATCATTAGTTATAACTTGCCCTGGCAAGAGATTATTAGGACGAGACGAGTCTTGCGCCTTTCGTACCGTGCTTCCCCCTTCTTGTACTGATGTAATAATCTCCTCCTCGAGAGGCGCAGAGTTCGTGCCGCTTCTGTCATCCGCCCAATCGAGATCCAGACTCTCCCCCTCTGAGATGGCTGAAACATCCGACATAGAATAAAATTTAGCCCCAGAGCCACAGGAATCCGCCTCCATGGCGGTTTCTGCTACAATGGGGTGATTATCAATAACCAAGTCATCAGCATCTGAAGTAGTCAAGCCATAAAGTAAATCATGGGAATTGTTGAGCTGTGGCTTGATATTATTTTCGACCACAGGGTTAAGAGGATCATTGGACGAAGAGGCAGAAGTCACTAAGCAGCTCGCTGCCGATTTTAGTGTGTTTAATATACTGATAGGTGTTCCTTTGTCCTGGCTCAGCAGTATCAACAGTGTCTGAGCTTGATTCAAATTTGTATTTGTGCTAGAACCCTACTTCTTTTTTACAAAATGTCTTTCATTTGGAAGGCAGAAATGCATCGAAAGTCAATAGGTAATAACAGTTCCTTTACAAATCTGAATTACCCTAAGTCTCCCTAGGTGCCGGCAAAGCTAGGGTTAAAAAACTACAGCTAGGCACTTTGCTAAAAAAGGGTAATTTTGCATTGTGAAAACGTTGGGTTTTGAGCCATTTCCTGTCGTGGGCACTAGGCCTACCCACGCAAGTGAGGTACCTTTTTTCTCGGAAGACTTTGGGGAACGCGGGGTGGGTGGAATTTTGTGGACCCACGCAGATTCCAGAACTTTCCACCACAGAAATGTGAGGAAAATGTGTTATTTTGGACACATTTTTAGGTTTGCAATGGATTCTGGGTAACAGAACCTGGTGAGAGCCAGTCAAGTCACCCCATCCTGGATTCCCCTCGGTGTCTAGTTTTAAAAAATGTACAGGTTTGCTAGGTTTGCCTATGTGCCAACTGCGCTAGGGCCCAAAATCCACAGGTATGCACATTGCTAAAAAAAAGTCAGAGCCCAGTGGGCTTTCTGCCGCCCTGGGGGGGAATCAGGGAAGGGGGTTTCATCCCGATATGCCCCTAAAGGGGCAGAAAGACTGTGGCTAATTTTTGTGGGGGTGAGGGCATTGGTATGACCATTTTGGGCAGCCCCCACGCCCACGCATAAAAAAAGCCTGCGTACTCGCTGGCGCCTAGTGGGCTTTCTGCCCCCCCAGGGGGCAGATCAGGGGCCACTGCCACCATCTGCCCTCCCGGGGGGGGCATAAAGACTGGAATTTCTCTGGGGGTGGGGTGAAGGTATTGTCTTGCCCATTTTGGGGAGCCCCTACCCCTACACTAATAAAACAAAAAATTCCATGGCTTCTAGTGGACTTTCTGTGCCCCCCAGGGGGGGCCAGATTGGGGGCTACAGCTCCCATCTGCCTCCTGGGGGGAAGAAAGACTGTCATTTTTGTGGGGGGGTGGGTGTGGGCATTGGAGTGCCTGTTTCAGGCAGCCCACACCCTAAAAACAATTGCGCAAAAAAAATCCCTGTTAGATAGTGGGCTTTCTGCCGCTCTGGGTGGGGGCAGAAAGGCTGTAATGGTGGCGGGGGGTGGGGGCATTGGCGTGCCCGTTTCAGGCAGCCTCCACCCTAAATAAAATCCATCACCCTAAAAAGAAATGCGCGAAAAAAATCCCTGGCGTCAAGTGGGTTTTCCGCCCCCCCCGAAGGGGCAGATTAGGGGCCAATGCCCCATCTGCCCCCTGGGGGGGGCAGAAAGGCTTTAATGGTGGCGGGTGGGTGGGGGCATTGGCATGCCCGTTTCGGGCAGCCTCCACCCTACAAAAAAACTTCTGTAAACAAATCCCTGGTGTTTAGTGGGCTTTCTGCCCCCCCCCCCGAAGGGGCAGATTAGGAGCCAATGCCCCATCTGCCCCCCAGAGGGGGCAGAAAGACTAATGATTGCGGGGGGTGGGGGCATGGGCATGCCTGTTTTGGGCAGCCCCCACCCTAAAAAAAAAACTAAAAACTAATCCCTGGTATTTAGTGGGCTTTCTGCCCCCCGAAGGGGCAGATTAGGGGCCAATGCCCCATCTGCCCCCCAAGGGGGGGGGACAGAAAGACTGTAGTAATTGGGGTGTGGGGTGGGGGCATGGGCCTGCCCGTTTTGAGCAGCCCCCACCCCTATTTTTTTTTATTCCCTGGTGTCTAGTGGGCTTTTTGCCCCCCAAGGGGGGCAAAAAGACTCAATGGTGCCAATTTCATATAGGGGGAGCAAAGGCCCTTGCCCAAGAGGCCGCTCCCCCCTCCCTGGTGTCTAGTGGGTGGATCCCTGCTTGGGGATCGCCCTCCTGTGGCGATCCCCAAGCAGGGATCCACTGGGGAGGGGTACCATTGGAAAGGGGAGATTCTCCCCTTTCCAACGATACCTCTCCCGTCTTCCTACGTGCTCAGGGGGCTGAGATAGCCCCCTGAGCACGTAGAAAGTGAAACTGAAATGAGCCTCTTGGCTCATTTCAGTTTCAGTGTAATGACGTCGGCGCGACGTGCGCGCCGATCGTCATTACACGGAAAGCAGGGGGGCGGGGCCTCGGGAGCTGGGGAATCCCTCTGGTGCCTGCACCAGAGGGATTCCCCAGGGAATGCCTCATGACGATCTGGACTCGTCATGGGCACACGAGAACTGTGTGCCATGACGAGTCCAGCTCGTCATGGGCATTCAAGGGGTTAAGTTAAAGCCATCTGCTTTGCTATACAATACCATTAGCAAAGCAAATGGCTTTAACTTCTAAAATCTAAGGCGAGACCTATTGCATTTTCAATGCTTGCTATTTAAGCCCCTACCCCCTGCCAACTTCCCCATGCTCTGCTCAACAGCCCCTTCCTTGCTTGCCCAGCCCATGTGGTCCTTTCATAATTGTATTTTTTCTGTGGCTGCTGTTTCGGAACGGGGGTTTTGGGGAATGAATAACAAAAATAATAAACGTACCTTCCCTCCACCGCATCCGCCACTGCACGCCTCTCCTCATCCTCTTCGTCTTAACTGGAAGCACCGGAATCAGACTCTCCCAGCCAATAACAACACTGCATGAACTGCGTTATGACTGGTCTGAGCGGCCTGTTTGGCCGCTCAGGCAGTGCCTGAGAGCCTGCGCATGTTCTCCATTGGGCTGTTTAACACATGGATGACCTAAACATTATCAGCAACCCTTTGAGATGCAATTTGTAATGGACACTCCAAGTGTAATTAAGTACCTACCCTCACTCAGATTTATCCAGTTTCAGGGGAGATACAAGCTGTTTTGATGCTGACACCAGAATTGCCTCTACAGCCTCATGGGCTAGTGCATACATACTCAAGCAAGCATTAGTAAACCCAGTAGGTCTGGTTGTGGACTTGGTAAATTTATTTAACAATTGTGTGCAAGATGCAAAAAAATGACCAATATAGAAAAAATATAAAAAACATAAAGAAGCAGCCCTGGTACGCCAGGTCTTGCACCGAACGGCACTCATTTTCAGATGGCTGCCTTCACTCAGTGACAGAAAGCCAACGGATAAGGTGGACTGACCCATTCCCCATGCTGTGGGGTGGAAGGGCGTATGGATGACACTTGAATAGAACAATTGATGAAGAGCGTTGAACAAAAAAACCCTTAATGTATGTATGTATTTGGGGGGGGGGGGGGTATTTCCAAGCATGCACAAGAGATAAAGCAGTCTTGTGGCCAGATCTAAAAAAACGACAGCCACGCTATGAGTAGAGCAGCAGGTGTAGTGGCATAGAGGCCACGATTTAAAGGGCCAACTGTACCTTAATTATGGCTATTATTTACATTATGTATGATCCATCAGGCCAAATTGGCGAGTGTGTGTGTGTGTGTGTGTGTGTGGGGAGGGTTCAAAGGAGGCCATTTTTTCCTGCTAGCTTTGGAACCCATAGCACCATTGCTAGGTCACTGCATCCATGGCATTCAGGGCCCTCCCTGGATGCAGGACTGTTGTATGTACTGTAAGAGAAGCTCATGAGTGTTTGATGTTACATGTGAATGGGTCTGCTTTGTCGTGTGTATTTGCTGGGTTCCATTAACCCCTTTTGTGCGCACGACGTCTCCCGGCCGTCGTGCATTACGGTGGGCGTGTGCGCACGACGGCCTGGAGCCGTCGTGTTTGCGAACGCCGTTTATTTCTCCCGCACAGCGGGAGAAATAAACCCGCACGCAAGGGGTTAAGCTTCTGTTGAACAATAACATCGAGGGAGCTTCTGCATCTGATTTTGGGAAGGCACTACGCACTGGCACTCATGTGAATAATCCGCAGCCATGTAAAAGTACCGTCTGACGTATTCTCCCAAACGAAGTGGGGAAATGCGTTGATACAATGTATTTGTCAAAAGACCAGTTGTTGGACAATCCCTGATACGTTTGTCATCTATGATTGTCTAATTATTTGTTGTGTTTAATACAGGGTAAACACAGAGCCTGCAGCCAATCATTAATATGTTTTTTAGCCTGTGATTGATGCTGTCTACCTGTATTTTTGGGGTTCACTGTGCAGCTCCCACATGAGAGGGATATTTCGGAAACAAACTAGGCCTAAGGATTTACTCTTCCACATAGGAAGTCAAAGCAAAAATAGGCGCGTGGCAAACGGATTGTGTACATTGGGGCTAGTGGAACTACTGCTAATGGTCCCAGAATAATCTGGGCAAAAGCACAACCGATCCCAGTACAATCTGTAGAAGCAATACGGTTAAGTTAAGAGTGCAATGTTTGATCAGTATAACCATTACTTAGTCCACATTTGTTCACCTATAAAACTTGCGCGCGTGCCCGTGCGTTTCTTTTTATGCTTTGCACACAGACACGCGGACATAAAAATGTCCTTCAAAGCTTTATACTCTGTGTGTACCATTCTGGTGCAACGTGCAAGGGCAGCTTGGCTGCCTGAGTCCCAAAGACTGTTTGGAAAACGTAAATAAGGGGGGGGGGGGGGGCAAAGCAGCTTCCGGGTGCGTTACTACATTAGTCAGACCTTTTCGAAAACGCAACATAAGTATAGTGACCACACCGTCATCCGCTTCATTCAACACGCATGCACAGACGTCACCCAAGAATTACACTGACAATTTCATTGTGGGTGAAGAACTGCTGCAGGTTTATTTCATACAACATAAGTATGACGATAAATGGGTTATCTTACGGGCGATCCAGGGCAAGCAGCCCCTCGCTGCTCCGCCCGCCTGGTGAGCCGGCACGCACGGTGGGTCGATGCCCGGCAGTGCGGCACATATTTATTTTCAGATCATCAACTGGGTCACGTGATCTGTTTCCTACTCCCGCCCCTTCTGACAGGGGCGGAGCGTGTTGTGGCACACCCCCGGTTGGTCAGGCCCCCCAACCGCCCGAAGGACTAACGGGGCGCCGTCGCGGTCTTCCCAGAACCCCCTTCGGCTCGTGGACCTTGGCTCGGGCACCCTTACTGTGCCGGACAGGGGTACCCTTACTGTACCGCCTGTCGCAGAGGTACCCTTACTGTACCCGTCTGCCTCCAGATCGCCCTGTAACTCCGCCTGCAACGCAAAAGAAAAACATTAAAACATTCCAATAACGCGCTGTCTCTGCCACGCAGGGTAAGCGGAAAGGGTGGGAATACGCGTGTCCGGGCAGGAGCGGCGCGCAGGAAGCAGAGGAGGAACTGGGCGAGAGGGACGCATATGTAGGGGGGGCTAGCCTCGCCCCCCTAACAGCCCACCTCCACCCTCATTGGGAGATCTCCTCCCTGGGCGCGGCCTCGCACGCGAGGCAGAGGAAAGGGGAGGGGAAAGGCTGCGACGGGCGGCCCCTAGAGAGCTGCCCTGCTGATGTCCCACTGCGTGGGACGCGGGCAGCGGCATAGTGACCACACTGTCATCCGCTTCATTCAACACGCATGCACAGACGTCACCCAAGAATTACACTGACAATTTCATTGTGGGTGAAGAACTGCTGCAGGTTTATTTCATACAACATAAGTATGACGATAAATGGGTTATCTTACGGGCGATCCAGGGCAAGCAGCCCCTCGCTGCTCCGCCCGCCTGGTGAACTGGCACGCACGGTGGGTCGATGCCCGGCAGTGCGGCACATATTTATTTTCAGATCATCAACTGGGTCACGTGATCTGTTTCCTACTCCCGCCCCTTCTGACAGGGGCGGAGCGTGTTGTGGCACACCTCCGGTTGGTCAGGCCCCCCAACCGCCCGAAGGACTAACGGGGCGCCGTCGCGGTCTTCCCAGAACCCCCTTCGGCTCGTGGACCTTGGCTCGGGCACCCTTACTGTGCCGGACAGGGGTACCCTTACTGTACTGCCTGTCGCAGAGGTACCCTTACTGTACCCGTCTGCCTCCAGATCGCCCTGTAACTCCGCCACAGCTCTGGGGAGGCTACCGTCGCTGCCAGAGCCCCCCCTTCCTCCCTTTGCTGTTATATGTGCCCTGCCCCTGCGAGCCAGCTTATAATGGGCTAAATTAGGGGTCCTGTTCTGTAACCCGTAAAAGACGGCATTAATTTGCAACATTACTCAGAAGCCCAGGGCAGACGAACAAAGGATGTCTGTTGGCCCCACTGCCGTAAGCTTAGACGTGACTGGTGTTCCTAACCTTCTAAGCGATGCCACAGCAGATCATCCTAACGTAATTATGGGAAGATCTAGCACCTGCATATGGAGCCAGAAATGAACCATAGCTGAATTCTGCAATCCATCCATTCCCTTCATATCCTAGCACGAAGGTTTTAATTTCAACTCTATCTACAAATGTGATGTATAGATAGCGTCATGGTTCCTGAGTTGCTGCGGCTACTGCGAGGATTGCATGATTTCTCGGCTGGGCAAAACCTTTTTAACGCAACTGCTACTAGGACGCCTTTATCATGACTCCCAATATGACTGACTGAGCTGCCGAAGAATACATCTCTCAGCTCGGGGACCCAGATTGTGAATGTTTCCCAACTCCCTGGCTCCAAGAAAGGCTGAGCGAGAAGAGCAACACCTGAATCTGTTTCTCACGCTGGGAAATATGGCATTGGTAACAAGGCATCGGTGAATAGGCACTTATGACCTGCACTTATGGACCTGCAATCTTATTAAGCTTTTTCAATTGGCCAAATTAAGTGCCTTCCTGGCTTGTAATTGTGTTCAACGGCTACAGCACAACAAGCAGGGTAAAGGTAGCGTGTGAGTCAGCAACTATACCTACGTATATAAACACAAGCTGACATCACGGGTATAAAATTTGCTTCCTGTCGCAGTGTATTATCCTATTGTTTACTGCAAACTGACCCATATCTTAGCAACATCTCCTCGTTTTTGCCTTTCCACTTGCAATTTAAGCTACATTAAATTGGACGATAAGAGTCTTATACTAGTCCCGCTGTCCATCCCAATCTTTTCCTGCTCTCCACTGGGACAGCGTATCCAATTGCCTCGCTTGTTGAATAGAAGCTAGCTTTCGGACTTTATTGCTGCTGGAAAGGTAAATAGGTTTGCCTACAGTCCTTGTTATACCGGTGTTGCTGTGCTATAGGTAATTCGTTGCACCGCCATAGTGGCTTGAAAATGAAACGTCTTATTTTATCAAATGATTTGTTGTGAGCCCCAGTTATGATTTCGTTCATATCTTCATATTTGACAGTGTCTCTATCTTGCCAATACCTGGGTCACGTCCGCCTTAAATGACGACATTACATCTGGCTTTACGCTAGCCTTGCCCATTCACCTGTCAAATGTCTGTGGAGAGCAGCACATCTCTGGTCATGCTCATTACAGAAGGTGTTAAGCCCTTTCCCTAACTAGAAAGTTTAAGTGCAAGATTCAAGAGGTATGGTCGCTCTCTGCTCTCTCAATTATTACCATGTAGATGAGGGCATGCCATACACGGGTGTCTGGTTGAAGTATGCACAGGTAACTGACACTCATCCTGGGGTGTCTGGTTGAAGTATGCACAGGTCATTGACACTCTCCCACGTGCAGTGCTGTGAACCGTTTGAAGTAGTTCATCAGATTCAGCCCGCCACCCCCTAGGTGGAGGCTTGCACTCCCAAACTTCTGCTAGTGTAAAACCGGGCCACACCTCCAGTTCAGTGAAATTTAGTAATTCACGACACTGACAACCCCAGGGGCCAAATACTGGGCTGTGTAGATGCGGCCCAATACTACTATGAACAATTAGCTTGGAGTGGATGGGCGTAAACCTAGGCTGGCTGAAGGCAAAACCTTTGACAATCACTCCTGGCAGGATGTGCCAATGCAGGTAGAATAAAGAGTTATCCAGCCCGCCGTACTTCCTTTCCCAGTTCGACACAGGTCGAAGAAGAATGCCCCTTCCAGAAAGGTCCTGGCCTTATACCTGAAGCCTATCCATACAGCATTCTACCTGAAATCTACAGCATTGCTTTGTAAAGATTTTTCTGGTTCCACATTGGTTTGTGGTCGATATGCTCTCCCTCAGTTTGAACAAAATCTTAGCTAATCGTATGCCTGCCTAATTCCCAGGGCTGTCTGGCTTAATGCTTTACGCCTGGAATTGCCCCACCAAACGTAGCCTTGCACAGGAGCTTAACTTGGTTGTCTCAACTCTCCTTTTAGAGATCGGAATGCCCCCCGTGCTCCTTGTGCTTACTAAATGGACCCGCTCCTTAGTTTCCAGCACACAATGCACTCAAATGTCATCTGGCCCTGGTGCCTATCAAACAACAGTGACAGCCTCCGTCACCTTCATACAATACATAAACAAACCTCACAGGTCGCAGAAGCGGCAAGCCAGGCTAAGTCTCAGTAAACCATGTCACTCTGTGCTGTCCCTGGCCTCCCTGTGGGACAGGGAGAATAACCGCAAAGATGTTAAGCATGATAGACAAACCCAGGCCTTCCGCCCGTCTCAAAACAGCTCATGCTGCTGCCTTTCCTGTATAGACTAAGCTGCCACTATGACTGAGTTGCAGAAATATCACACCAGCTGTTTCCGAATAGCAAGGCTAACGATGAAAGGCAGCCGCATCTCTTGACTTAACCGTGGAACTCACAAAATACCTTCAATATGTAATGTATGACACACAAACCCAGGCCTACAACTTGCCTCAACGCAGCACAGGCTGCTGACTTTTCTATATACACTAAGCTGCCACTATGACTAGTTTGAGAGAAACCTTACCCCAGCTGTTTTCTAATAGCAAGGCAAAGATGAGAGACAGGAGCATCTCTTGACTCAAGCGTTAAACTTACAATAATAACATTGGTCGCTCAATTTCTGTGTTACACCTTTCCACAAGCTGACCATTGCATCATGGTTGAGACTGGGTTTAGGCTGAACCTTGACATATTTGTACATCCGCTGCCAGGGAACATATATCTATATATATACCGTCCCTTATCCTGTTGCACCACTTGGGACACAACTTCGTCCCTACCGGCATGGAACTAATGCCAACGAGATTCCCCCCCTAGTACCGGATAATCCTAATAAATGCTGCATATTGGGACAAAGATACCAGGGAATAAATGCAAAGGGGGGCTCTCGAGTGCGTGTGAACCCATGTCATTGCGATTAGTAACAGTAGCTCTGTTCGAGCTAGAACATGCGACTTTATACATTTAATCAATTACTCGGCAAAGCATGCCATTCCCCAACTAGGACATACACACCACCGCCTCTAGTGTCCTGCAATACCAGCTATTCCGAATTTGGCTGACGAAAACTACCATTGGCCAAAAGCTAAACTAAACTCTACCATATGTTTCTCAAAACGCATACCATAAACCGTAATGAGTACAGACTCGTCATAGATCACCCTGCCCCCCCAAACCCTTCCCCGGGAACTTAGAGAGAAATGAACTCAATTGCGCAGGGCAAGAAATACCAGAAGTTACTGCTGACCCCGTTTCCAAGACCACACTCTCAGATGCATTGAATTAGTTCTATAGCGCCACTCCTACCAGTGTAGGGTGTCCCCGAACTTTGCATCTCACACAGAATCCGCCGAGCCAATCGATCATATGCATGTGAATCAGTGTATAGGAAATGTAACCTGAGCCAAAGGACACAAAGTGTAGGAGACTCATGTCATCCCCACTGGCAGGCAGTTTAGTTCAGGGCTGCTTGGTGTGGTGAAGCAAAAGCTCAGTCAGTTTCTTAGCCAACTTAACCCTCTTGCAGCATTAATCAATGTTCTAATAATGTATGCTTAGCGGTGTGTATGCAGCTCTAGGATGAGCGTTTGTGGCTCGCTGTCGACCATCAGTGCTTTAAGATATACATTGCAAGTAACCAAAGGATGCCTCATTTGAACACAGTAACCCGCTGACCTATTCACATCATATGCACTCTGAAATCTACTTGGCACATGTTTTATGCAGTGGGCGATTAACCCTCTGCCCTAACTACACCGAAGTCAAATCCGCCCCTGTACAAATTCCTGATCTTTCTCCCGGAAGATACGCGTGTCCGGGCAGGAGCGGCGCGCAGGAAGCAGAGGAGGAACTGGGCGAGAGGGACGCATATGTAGGGGGGGGCTAGCCTCGCCCCCCTAACAGCCCACCTCCACCCTCATTGGGAGATCTCCTCCCTGGGCGCGGCCTCGCGCGCGAGGCAGAGGAAAGGGGAGGGGGAAGGCTGCGACGGGCGGCCACTAGAGAGCTGCCCTGCTGATGTCCCACTGCGTGGGACGCGGGCAGCGGCATTTCTTCTCTGTAATGCAAGTCACTTGTGGGACGCAGCTTAGCGAAGAAACAATTACTTGTCAAGGGCATTTGTCAGCTGCAACCAAGTTTTTGGGTGTGGTTTTTGTTTTGCACTTTTATATAGCACGAACTCGACCGAAGGTATTGGAGCGCTTTACATGAGCACCAGTTACATTGCACAAAAACACATTCATTTTTTGGAAGCAGGCCGAGAGTAGTGATTTACCTCAAGAATTACATGATGTTAAACCGACGCCGAGACTCGAACCCCTTCTTCAGGTCTGAAGTCAACAGCTCTGGTTGTTACGCCACATCCGCTCGGGATTGTGTTCACAATTAAACATTAGTCTTCGACTTGCTGCATGGAGAGAAAGAGTGATCCCTGCAACGCAGGGTATGTGGGGATTCGGAACAAGGGTTGCGGTGGGGAGAGGGAGTGCACTCCACTACCTTTGGGTTGTGTGGGGATGAGAGTGGGGCAGTGGGGATGAATCGCTGTCGGGTGTGGGGTGAGACATGGCGGATCATGAGAGATTCATTCGTGATGGGTGTCCCTGCCCCGAGAGTGGCGTGTAGGGAGGGAGGGGGTGGGTGGGTCCTGCTTGGTGTGGAGGTGAAATGGCGGATGGGAGAACCGTTTTAGTGGAAGAATGGATTGGGGAGACAGAGTGATCGTGGTAGCTTTGGGATGTTTGAGGGCACTATGGTAATGGGGGTCCACCCGTGCTCTCGGGGTGAGTCGCCCTTCCTCAGGCAGGAGCTTGGCCCAGACGGAGGGTCGGGCAGAGCGTTATCCAGCTGGCCAGCTCCTTTTGCCATGCATTCTTTGATTGGCATGGCAGTCTCGGCAACAAATCCCTGACAGTAATAGCTGCGTCCATAGAAAACAAATTGCGGGGGAAGCAGGGGCCGGGGGAGCAACGGGGCGGGGGGGGGGGGGGGGGGGGGCTGGGATGGTGCCTGGTGGAGGAGGGGGCGCTGGGGCCCAGAGCACGAACAGCTGGATGGGGCTCTTGTTTTATGTAAAGGAGGTAAAAAATGTATTAACGAGGCAAAGTCGTATACCACATTTATCAAAGAAATTGGAACATTTGCTACCGAAATTATTAGGTCTAGTGTGAGGGATTTTTCCCTTTGGGTCAAACGGTCAAGTGAAAATACGTATGTCAATGGATATATTATTTTGTATTCATAATTTTAGTATATAATATATGTTATTGAATCTATATGAACATATTTATTATACACCTGTATGTTCCTTTTTGTTGCTGTTCATTATTAATAGTTGTAATATTTTTATTTTGTTAGACCGCTTTTTTTTTTTTTTTTAGTGATAATAATTTTTATTTCAAAACTGTACAAGGTTGACGTTGCATTTGTGCGTGTAGGGCATGCTTCTACCAAATGAGTATAATTTATTCAAGCATTTTAGTTATAATACTGGCTGTGGTGCTACACATGAAGTAGTTATGATTTACAAAAACACAACATATAATCGACCTGGGGACCGGTCTCGGGATACAATCGGATTTAGGACCTGGCTCTGCCCTTGAAACATTCGATTTGTCCGGAAAAAAATACTCTCACAATGTTGAAACAACTCTCTTGCTACACCAAGTTAGTAATATTTTGGTGAAGTTCCACAACTTTTTCGTTCACTCTAAACTTTAGGGAAGTTTTGTTAACCTTAAATAGTCGTGCGTTCTAGTCTCATCTATCAAGAAACACAGTATCATCGGATATGCTGATTAGTGTTTCAAGACTAAACAATTCACATCACAAATACGTGTGCAAGAAATATAAACGGCAGCAGGGGGTATCTGCAATTGTTGCAAGTAAAATCAAAGGGCTTACGGCAAAATCGGACAAGAAACAAAAAAAAGACCAACACTTTCTGCGAATGTTAAACAAATTGAACAAAATGTACATTTTGCAATGTATAAAAGCAGGAAACATTTTCAATTAAAACGAACCGATTAACTGTATTACAAAAAGCACAGTTTATTACGACGACTATTTGCGACTAGATGGGATTTAATGCCACGTAAAACAATCATTGGCCGCGCAGCATTAAAAATAACGCCGCGCGTCCGTAAAAGCGAAAGTGATCGCGACCGCTCTGAAAGCGAAAGTGATCGCGATGACGCGCTAAAGCACGAGTTTTCAAAGTGCTGCTGAAGGTTAGCGGTTCGCGCGTGCTCGCTCGCGTGAACGCGAGCGCTAGGCCAGCCATCAGCACTTTGAAAACTCACCTCCAAAATGTCTCTCCGAGCCAGCGCATGCGCTGGGCTCAGCGAGACCTAAAAATCTCCAACCAAAATACCTATTTTTTTTCACACTATGAATACTGGTCGCACACTTTCAACAGGTTCTAGCACACACAACTCCCAGAAAAGTTCTGACAGGGCTGCAATGCCTTGCCATCCTTTGGTCCCCCACCTGCAGTTGAGCAAGAACACCCTCTATACTCTATTAATGACCAACAAACATACCTCGAGGGCAGTGGGCTTTCTCATGTTTCTAGCAACAGTAGGACCGCAAGCTTGAAATCGCTTCTTCATTCCATTCCAACTCACAGGCTTGATTCTCCACCTGCAATTCCACATGCAAATTGCGATACAGCTAAGGGAGAGATAATACTAAGGGCACAACCCCGAAGACAGGTATCATCTTTCCATTTAAATCTATCCCTAATACTAACAGGGGAGATCTGAGAAGGTAGAAGAATAGAAGGGCTGCTTGAATAATAAATGTACCCAAATTATGTGAACATACGAGGCAACAGCCAGATTCTTTAAAAAACAAAGGGCCTGATTTAGATCTTGGTGGATCTGGTCCCGCTGTCACTTTTCTGGCGGTTTTCCCGCCTGCCCTCCGGCTGTATTTAGATGTTGGCTGGTTTAAGGAAGGAAGAACATCAGAGTCCTGCTGCCTCCACCAGAATCTTTCTCCCGCATTGACGGCGTCATAGGCAGAAGCAGCTGTTGGAGGAAGTCCAGCCAAGAATACAGCCGAGCCGATTACGATGTGCCTTTCCGTCGAGGCATCTGTGGCGGGGAAACCTCCAAACTCGGGTTGGCGGAATCAAAGAAAAAGAGGTGAAAACGTACCTTTTTTTTGTTCCCAACTTCCATTCTCGTCTTGACCCCATTATCCAGGTCCTTCCTGTGCTAATTCTACTTGACCACAATGCTAAGCAATCCCATTGTCGCAGGAATCTAAGGTAGGCTTCTGTGTCACCGTTCTCGCTATGATTGTGTGCTAACATTTTATGTAGCCTTGTGTATATTTACAATGTTCTCACATGCAACTGATTATGTGTCATGCATGAGAGTACATCTTACAACTTATCGTGGTAAAATGTGCACACTTGTATTGACACTTAAAAAAATATATATTTGGTGGTGGTGGTTTTGGGTGTTGTGCTCAATAGTGTGTGTATATTGTTGGTGTGCATTGCTATACATAAAAAAAGGTGATGACACATTGCCTACATATACATTTTGACACATTCTTAACATATATATGTAGTGAAATAATGATAAGTAGTACTTACCTGTCTCCACACCACCATGGCCTCACTGAGTCAGGACTCCACCGCTAGGACACCGCCAGCATAATAGGAGCATCTAAATCGTCTAGGTGTAACCCAGCCGGCCAGACAGCAATGGAGTACTGTTAGCCAGCAGAGAAGACGGCAGCCGCCGTGGAAACAGTCTGTTGATGCCACATCTAATTACGGCGGGTGGACCGCCGTTAGCTCGATGGAGTATTTTGAAACGCTGCCACGGCGGAACAACAGTAGTCCTACCAAGATCTAAATCAGGCCCAAAGTGATCTATTGGATTATATCACAACGTTACTGTTGTGATACTGTTGTTGTATCTAAAACTTTGGAACCATACAATATGATTAAGTTGACCCTGGGGGATTCAAACTTAGCTGAGGGGCTTGTAACAGAATATATGCACTATGCCGCCTTATCCACTTAGTATTCAATTTAAGCTGCACCCACCTTCGATAAGTACTCCTTGGGGTCCTGAATCATCAAATAATTCTCCCGAGCTGAAGTCCTAGATATTCAGTCTACAATCGTCCTTTACCCCGTCATAAGAGTCTCAGACTCTTGCTATATTCGATTCTCATTTGACCAATCTTTATCCTAAGCCCTCTCTCTAAATGACTTTAACGTCACCTATGAGCCACTGGAGTACATGCACTGGATTACTGACGATCATGACGAAACATTGGATATTCCATCGCTTAAATATCTTTCGTTCATCCCAACTACAGTTGGGGTTTGACAACTAGACCAATTCACACTTGCACATAGTTTACATGGCTGCAGTGGCCAGTCTAAATCCGACATTCATAGAGCACATACCTTCATGAGTGGAAAGTACAAAAGTACAATTGACTTTTCAAATTGGACACAGCTCTGTGGGACAAAATGATCGATTTCACACGAATCCTTAGAATAGTGACTACTATGCTTTAAAACTTAGCATGTGCACCAATTTAATTCCGTCCTCTATGGAAATTAGTCAACCGACACCAGTGGAGTCTTTGACTGCCAACAATCGCAGGACAATTAAGTTGCCTATCGCACTAGCCAATAGAGGAGCACATACAAAGATTTATAAGAGCTCTTATAAGGCTTTAGTACCTTTTGCAGGCTTACCCTGCCACGATATTCCTATCATTAACATCCATTAAGAGTTATTCACTCAATTAGGGGAATTCTTTTATCAAATTGTTGATTCTTCCATTGTGAAGATACACGCAGGAAAAAAAACGAAACAAAACAATAATAAAAATAGCCCATAGTTTTCGAGTAGTTGATGTATAGCAAAATCAGTCCTTTTGCAAGCTATTAAATCTTGTATTACATCAGCAATTCGACTGGATATATCTAAATATAGACATGTCAATATTTACAGCAAGCGGGAACGAGGCAAAGCTATCTGGGCAGATCTTATCAAGGGTTCAAGAACCAGAGATATGACATATTTCTGGCATATATTAGCTCATGTTAGTTGGATGGGCAACTTTCCGACCGATCATTTTATCCAACCCTCTACTAGGGTTTGCCATTCTGAGAATCTTTATTCGCCCCCTGAGCATATTGTAGCTGATCATCATGACACCCTGTTTTTCTCCATTACTCCCAGGAATTACCAATTGTTTTCACTTGCACAAACCCAGGCAACCACTGTATCTGTGAAGGCGGGTAAAGTGCCGCTCTCAGATAAGATCCCTGTTGATCTTTTCTGGCATGATCTCTCCTTGAGGACCCCTTGCATCAATCTCCTTTCCAAAGCCATTACTGATGGTGCAAAGTTACCTGATACTTGGTGTGGTGCTCTAACCATAACCTATTTATAAAAAGGGGGACAGAGGTGTTCCTAGCAGCTATAAATCAATAGGTCTATTGGTTTGCAAAAAATATTTTCTAGGCAAATCCTCAACAAACGTCAACTGTGGATTGAAGATAACGAGATTCTATCTTCTTTGCAGGTGGGCTTTAGAGCCAAATGGGGCACTGTGATCAAGATTCCGACTGTCTCTTATTCAATGAAAGTACATTAAGTTCATGAAAGCCCACTTGTTCATTGTGTTTGTAGACTTGAGGGTAGCTTTTGAACTAGTCTTGAGGCACCTATTGTGCAATGATAAACATCAATGGATGTTCCAATTCCATTGCTGACTCTTATAGCTAGGCTACATGAGAATTCTATGTCAGGACCGGAGGCGAGGATTATGCTATCCTTTCTTCACTTTATTGATAGCAGCCATTTCAAAGTCAAAACAACTACCATTCCCATGAACCATAGGGAATAAACATTAAAACCATAGTGTCCACAGATAGAATGTCCCATCTGATGCACCAACTAGGAGTCCCCAGGGTGATGATAGTCCTCTGTTTGTGACCATACTTCCTCTTTCTATTTTGTTTGTATTATTATCTGCAGTATTGTTTTATACGCTTATTGGCTTTGTTTATTTAATGTGCGCTCATTAGCTTGGTAATACGCTGTGTTGCGGCTTTTCCGTGCGCGGCATACCGCGGTTTCCGTTTCCCTCACAGAGCGGTTTTGACGAGCGCGCGCGCCAAATTCACTGGCACGCTCCGCTCGCTTTTCGCTGTTTACTTTGCCATAATTTCTGCATTGTGTGGTCTTTGAGCGAACCGCCGCTACTCGGCACTTCGCTTTGGCCGCGGGAGTCTTCCAGCTCCCTAGTGGCCGTTGTTGGTGTGGGCTTGCGGTGGCTTAACGACGCCACCAGCGGGCGCCTAACGGCGTCCTCTGACGCGGCAGGCCCGCTTGGGATTACGATCATTCCTGAAGCGTCGGAACCCAGCGCTGCACTGCCATACGCAAGCCTTGTCTTTTGTCTGCCTTGCACGCCCCTGACAAGGGTCTGTACTTTGCCATTAGGCACCTTTTGACAGTTCATGCCCCCGTGTGAACGCCCGGTTGCTCGGGTCTGTATCTGCCATTAAGGAGTATTGCAGAATTTTCTGCTTGGGGGTCAGTATATCTTAGGCCAACAACGCTTTGGTTCATGTAGAGTCAGTAGCGCAGTTATACTGTAAGGACCCATTTCAGGCAGCCTGCCCATAATATATATTCTGCACCAGGGCTGTTTGGGTCCTAGGCTTCAAGCCTATTTTCTGCGAGCACTGCCCGCCAATATTTTGGCTGATTCCCAGCCACCCTTAGTTAAGGTTAACCTCCTTTACAAATTTTATTGGCCATTGTCTGTGACCCATATACTATGGAGACCTCCCATGACGACGTCGTCTATGACGATCAGTGGGAAGAGGACCCTCTGGCGGCTCTTCCCTGGGGAGATGATTTCTATGATGATGTTGATGAGTCCATCCACAAAGCGGTGGAATTGGCCATGACTCCTTTGAAGGAGTGGTTATCCCGCAAAATCGACCAAGCCTGTGAAAAACTGGCCAGGGCCGCGCAGTCCTCAGCTTCAGGCCTTCCTCCCTGTGACCCTGCCTCAGATGCACATTCCCCTCCGCCTAAACGGGCAAGGGATGCGGGGACGAGTTCCGACGCCTTTGCCCGCCTTAAGCAGGCTTTCCTATCTAGTTGTGCTCCCCCTGCAACCCCCTCTTCTGTACCTCCACCAATACCCTCTACCTCATCGGGCGGGGATCCTGATGACCAAGGAGACGCGGATGCCTCTCCTGAGCGGTCCCGTCCGTGACTCCCTTCCAAGCCGCCATCGGCTGACGCAAACTTGTGCGCGGACATGCTGGACCCAGACGATGTCTTACACCTGCGCTTCTCTGACTGGGCCCCCTCTGATAAAGTTGCCCAATAAGTGGCCAGCAGGATTCGCCGCCCGCTCGAACCTGCAACTCTGAATTGCCTTAGGGCAGAGTGTCCCCGCCTTTCTTTGGAGGGGAAGGTAGCTGCTACTCCGGAGATTGACCCCAGACTGGCTACCTTCCTACAAAAATTTGTTAAAGACCCTAAAAAGGGTATAGACAGGTCCTGGCGAGCCTGTCAAGATAAATTATTGGATATCTTGGGGTCTATTACCAACATTTTGGATATGGCAGAGGAAGCCAAGGTTTCGGGCTCCCTCATATCTCCGGAGCATCTCTCCTCATGGGTCCAATTGGTAGTGGTGTTCCTCAGAAACGCCAACTGCGCGCTTTCCACAGAAAGGCACAGGTCTCTTCTTATCAAAGTCGATCCCAAGCTCGGGGACCTGGTGGACACTGAGGTGGGTCCTGTGGCTCAGGGTGGCCTTTTTGGTGAACCCTCTATCAAGGAGTTGGGTAGGTTCGTTATTACCTTCAACACATAAAGATCCAATACAGAGAGGCAACACTCCAAATTATGAGAATTATATGTAACGTCTTAGAGTCCAAGTTTTTTTCAATATAAAATGAATTATTTTATTGTTGCAAGTTGAACAGCATCAAAAGTACAGCCAACGCGTTTCGCCCGACAGCGGGCTTCCTCAGGGCAAGATTTGAAAACAATCCAATTTAGTACATGTCCTTTAGATTGTCACAATCCCAGCTTGAAATGCTGTGACATAAGTAAGTCCTCGATTCACGATAAAACGTGAACGTTCATGCCTCAGTGACATAGCGCTCAGAAGTCCTGCACGGAGTGGTTTCATCTGTGGAATCATCGAAGCCTTTACACTCAACTAGAGCAACAACACAGTGCTCAGATAAAACTCACCAATCGTAGTAAATTTTCGTGACTGAATCTAACTTTGGATCTTTTATCGTGAATCGAGGACTTACTTATGTCACAGCATTTCAAGCTGGGATTGTGACAATCTAAAGGACATGTACTAAATTGGATTATTTTCGAATCTTTCCCCGAGGAAGCCCGCTGTCGGGCGAAACGCGTTGGCTGTACTTTTGATGCTGTTCAACTTGCAACAATAAAAGAATTCATTTTATATTGAAAAAAACTTGGACTCTAAGACGTTACATATAATTCTCATAATTTGGAGTGTTGCCTCTCTGTATTGGATCTTTATGTGTTAGATGTGTATGGTCCTAAGGCAGTGGACCAAAGAGGTGGGCAACCTGAATCTAATAAACCACTCACAACCTGTGTATAGGAGGGCAGTGCAGCTGTTGCTTTCCCCAACTGTCTATTTTGCTGTATATTCGTTATTACCTTCACCTCCCTCGATAGGGCTCAAATTTCCATCAGGAAAGTGTTTTGCCCTCGTGTTTTCAGGGGGGCCAGACGAGGTAGGGGCCGCTCGTCCGGCCGTCCAGACCATAGGACAAGGCTCCAACCAAGGACAATATCAGGATCAAGCCTGCTTTGGAAACTTCTACCCCACCAGGGGCAGACGAGGCATGAACAGAGGTGGCAGAGGAGGAGGCGGCTCCATTTCTTCCGGTGAGTGCTCTCCCTTCTTCCCTTCTAAAAGTGGGGGGCCGTCTGGCGCATTTTTTCCCAATGTGGATTTCTATCACGGGGGACACTTGGGTCCTACAGACAGTAAGGGGCTTTCATATAGAGTTTAAAGGAACCCCTGTGCAAGTAGTGCATCCCGACCACTTTGTTTTTCCGAGGTAGACGCGGGTTTGATCGACCAGGAGGTCCATGCCCTTCTGACCAAGGGTGCAATAGAAGAAACCATGCCGCATCCAAGAGGTTTTCTCAGCAATCTCTTTCTTGTGGACAAAGTGGATGTGGGTCAACGTCCGGTTATCAACTTGCAAGAATTCAGTGAGTGGCTGATTTACCGCCACCTCAAGATGGAGGGAATCCATCTCCTTCGAAACATCCTGCGTCCTGGAGACTGGATGCCGCGTCTCGATCTCAAGGACGCTTATTTAGCGGTGCCCATCTTCCCTCCTCATCGCAGGTTCCTTCAGTTTCAGTGGCTCAACAAAACCTACGAGTTCACCACCCTTCCCTTCGGGCTGTCCTCCGCCCCCTGGTGTTTCACCAAGGTCTTGAGGCCTGCAGTGGAGCGCCTGCGGGCGTCAGGCATGAGACTCATTGTCTATTTAGACGACATCCTGCTGATGGCGCAGGATCCGAGAACCCTGTCTCAACACCTACAAACGGCGGTAGATCTTCTCCAGAATTTGGGGTTCGTGATAAATGAAAACAAATCTACACTGATTCCCTCCCAGAGAGTGGTTTTCCTCGGGTTCCTGATAGACTCGGTGGAGTCCACTCTCAGCCTTCCTGCTCGTAAGCTGACGAAAATTCGCCACGAACTTCGGAGAGCTTTAACGCTGGCTCGGATCTCCCTCCGACAATTGGCTCGGATATTCGGTCTTCTGGCAGCCTCCATTCAGGCCATCTTTCCCGGCCCGCTGCATTACAGAGCTTTACAACTCCTCAAAGCGGAACATCTCCGCAAGGGTCGCCCTTATTCATTCAAGGTGGGCCTGACAATGGAAACCAAGGAGGAGCTTCAATGGTGGCTCTCCCACATGGAAGCCTGGAATGGGCAGGCCATCTTCAGTTCCGCGCCCGATATCGTTATCGAGTCCGACGCGAGCAGATCCGGATGGGGCGCGACCTGTGGAGACTTCACCACGGAGGGTGTGTGGTCTCCTTCGGAACAACAGTTGTACATCAACTGTCTGGAGCTTTTGGCGGGTTCATTCGCCATCAAGTGTTAGACCAAGGATTCGGTTCGCTCCTGCGTCCTTCTCAAAATGGACAATATCTCCGCATTCCGGTATATCAATCATCTAGGGGGCACTCGCTCGCGAGCGCTTTCGGACTTGGCGGCGAACCTCTGGCAGTATTGCCTGGACCATCAGATCTCGGTCACGGTGGAGTATCTGCCCGGCCAGGACAACCAAGTGGCGGATTTTCACTCCCGCCACTTCCACGATCTGAGTCTTTGGAAGCTACATCCGGGGGTGTTTGCAGATCTTCAGAGTCTTTGGGGTCCCTTCTCGGTCGACCTCTTCGCCTCCCGCCTGGATCACCAACTTCCCCGGTTTTACAGTTGGTGGCCGGACCCTCTGGCGGAGCAGATGGATGCTTTACTCCAGGACTGGCGGGCCGAAGAGGGCTATGCCTTTCCCCCGTTTGCAATGATAACCCGGGTTTCGGCCCAGGTTCGCCGGCAGAGAGCGACCATTGTTCTCATCTTGCCGATTTGGAGGTCTCAAGTCTGGTTTCCGGTTCTACTGGAGCTTTCCTGGGATTCTCCGATCCCACTCCCTCAGTTTCCTGCTCTTCTTCTGAGTCCAGATGGATGCCCTCACCCATTGATCGAACAAGGCTCCCTGCCTCTAATGGTGTGGCGGATTACAGGGGACGATGGGCGGTCCCGTGCCTTTCGGGGGCGGCTGAAACTTTCTTGTCCAAGGCCTGGGCAGACAGCACTCTCAAGCGTTATCGATCCACGTGGAGATGATGGGGTCGTTTGTGTCTGCTCGGAATTTCAATCCCGTGGCAACTGATGTGACCGCCATCTTGAATTTTTTGGCCTCCCTAGCAGAGGATGGTCTCGCGTATAGGACCATCAACACCTTCAGGTCCGCCATTTCTGCTGGTCATGCTTTGGTTGATGGTTCACCTGTCGGAGAACACCCCTTGGTTTGTCGACTCCTCAGGGGCATACGTCTGTCACTTCTCCCGGAGCCTCGTTATTCCCAGTTATGGGATGTTAACAGAGTGTTGAACCTCTTTCAGTCTTGGCAACCGAATAGGTTTCTGTCCAGGAAGGAACTTTTGGCAAAGATGGCCATGCTTCTGTGCTTGATTTCTTGCAGACGGGTCTCTGATGTCAGAGCTTTGGATGTGTCTGGTAGAAGGGGGAGACTACTGAACCTGTACCTATATGTAGAGGGGTCAGACAGGGGTGCGTGCTGGCTGTGACTCTTTTTCTCTTTATATTAATTACGCCTTCGGTACCTCTTATGCTGTTCACCTGCTGTCCTCAAACTTAATGGGCTATCTATATTGACTTTGTTCTCTGCTTATGTAAATGTAAATGTTGTAGACTTGTAAAGCGCACAGCTGCCCCAGCAACGGGGCGTCCCGGCGCTGTAGACCGCTGGGGAACCCATCCTGGCTATCCCTGTGAGATGGTCCCTTTCTGGGTATCTCCAAGGTGAAACCAGGCATCCTCGGCGTCTGTGGGGGGCCGTTGTAGAGATGAGGCAAGCTTAATGCCCAGAGTTGCCGAGTGTGTTCCTGGTTAGAGTAGGTACCGAGGCGAGAATTATTGAGTCCGTTTTGACCCTGGTCCACGACCCTGCCGCGTCGGGAATTGAACCCTGGTCCCTGGCCGATTCTCTGCTTACGGGTCTGCCACCTCTAACTAGTGAGCCACACCTCTCTCTTATGATACCCTTCTCCTTTCAAAAACTCCCATCGGCCTTCAAAACCTTTGTCTGAGTTGCAGGCACTTTGCGATAGTAAGGGTCTAGAAATTAATACACAAAAAACTACGTACATGGTGATTAATCCACATAAGTCCTTAAAAAGCATCATTTCGGTAGGGCCTACACGCTTGGTGAGGGTGGATAGATTTGAATATTTGGAAATTAAGATTGACAGTAGATCATCATGGGCTCCTCAAATAAAGAAAGGAAAATCAATACCCCGATATGGGGCAGCTGCACTGTTGAAGCACAAGAGCGGAACAATTTCACATTCAGCCTCCACCACCTTGGAGGTTTACAGAGCCAAGGCACAAACTGATGCATTATATTTAGCAGCGATATGGGGATATGCTAATACCGCTACCATGGTTGCAGGAGAAAAGGCTTTGTAAAATCGTTATTCAATTTACATCGAAGAACCCCCCCCCCCACTTGCTCCCGTTGTTTTATGACATTGCTCTACAAAAAGTTGAGGCTTTATTGCCCTTAAACCTCTCTTATTTTAGGTTAGACTATGGGCAACTGAGGTGCTTACCCCCTACAAGGTAGGCTTATTCGAAATCTTAAAACTTGGCTCCACCAAATAAAACATTGGCTGAGTGAAATACGGCTGGAAAATGTTTGGTCTGACCTTGCTTCTATAATATCAGTTGCCAAAGACATTATAAAAACAGGTTTTGAATTACCTAGAGAGCCTCGCGTAGAAAAATGTTGGCCTAGAAAGCCTTTCAGCAAAATTCCAGGAGTTTAAGTCCCTACCCTATTTCCAGATTGTTTTTATGACGTTTTGTTATGGTATTCTACATATACACAGCTTTATTTTTTAAGTGAAATTCTTGCCATGTCAGTAGTATTTTCTGTTTACTTTGTAATAACCAGAGGGCAGAAAATATTGTGTTATTTTTTTTGCCCCGCATACATTGCACCAAGGAGGAATTAGATCCAGCCCCATTGCCTCTCCCTGGGCTTCAACATTATGGCCCTTCCCTTGGATCCTCCAATCTGACACTTGTCTTCTGTAAGCAAGTCTTTACATGGGGTCTGGTTGATTAGGAAACAGCCTGGGTTGATATTGTAGTCTCACTTAGTACTGTATTCAACATATCAATATTTTGTTGTTGGAGTCTTAGACTATAGATATTATCTTTTAGTGACAAGAAAATAATTTAAATTTGTGAAATGTTAATCTACTCTATGATGTTTATGCATTCTTCCACTTTAGATTTCTATGATTTGTATTGTATTTTTTATTCAAGTCTAGATTTGTGGTAACTTTTAAACTATGGATTGTACTATATTGTTTTTTTTCAAGGGGGTTCACCCTTGAAATAAATTACTGATCATTGAAAACACGCATCAGCTTCTCTACTCCCGGAATTGGCTCAGTATCAGCTTTCAGCATAGAACGAGTGGCTGTGGCATCACAGCAGACTGGCAGTCTCTGTCAAGATCTTCTGGCAGTATCTTGCATGATAATCTGGGACAAAATACCTCTCCTGATAAGTGGTTACTTGACTGTTCTTCTATACTGTGGCGTATCTGATACTGGAATATCTTACATAACCTTATGAATGTCTGACGTAACCTGTGTACATCAAGATGCTAATCTTGGACGCATTCTTATAAACTAATAAGGTAAAACCATGTTCTAGGAAGTTGGCTCTGTATATACTATGCAAACACAAGGAGATGATGGACGGAGTGCTGACACTTTTCAAACACTCACCCCTCCAGTCACAGATCTGGGTTGAATCCATCATCATGCTTTAGCCCACTTCGCCACCCCAATTCAGACCCAGCCATATGCAAATCAGTCTTAACCCTGTTCCTTATGGGAACAGTCCAGCCCGAACTGCCAAGCCAGGTCTTCCCTGAACCGGAAACAAGTATCCTGGGACCGGTTTTGGGGTAACACCCCTTATCAGCCAGGCTAGCTTGAATACAGTGGCAAAGTGAGCAAGGGACCCAAGTCTTTGCAGCCAACTTAGGGCGCCCAAAGTAAACACAAGGAGATGATGGACAGAGAGCTGAAACTTTTTAGACACTCACCCCCAGTCACAGATCTGGGTTGAATCCATCATCAATCTTTAACTCTCTTCGCCTTCCCAGTTCAGACCCAGACATATGCAAATCAGTCTTGACCCTGTTCCTCATGGGAACAGCCCAGCTCAAACTGCCAAGCCAGGTTTTCCTTGTTCCGGAAACAAGCATCCTGGGACCGGTTTCGGGGTAACACCTTTCATCAGCCCGGCTAGCTTGAATCCAGTGGCAAAGTGAGCAAGGGACCCACGTCTGGGCATACCCTGCCAACTTATGTTTGCTCTGTATATACTATACCAAAGTAAGGTATAGTGTGCACAGAGTCCAGGGGATCCCCAGAGGTATAGCAGAGGCTAAATTAGATAATCACTAACAGCTCTCTTTGTGGCAGTGTAGTCGAGCAGTTAGGAGTATCAGGAGGGCGTGTTAAGCATTTGTTGTATTCACTCAATCAAGACTGATGGCACACATTCAAAGACAGAATCCAGACCAATTAGGTAAGTATAAAGTAGATATACGTAAGTTTTATGTCTAAAACCAAGCAGGACTTGGAACAGGTAAGTAAGATATGCTTTCAAATGCAGAAATTTACATGGAAATGCAATTGTGATTGAAATGGACTTTGTTACAGGCTTGTATTTGCTTTTAAAACAGTTGAAAATACATAGAAATTAATTTAGAGTACTTTAAGATTACTTTTTAGTTACATTTACTACTCAGGGTGATCTGCCTAGATCTCACACTGTAGGTCTTACAAAACACAGGTAAGTACAACAGTTTAAAGATCACAGAAAGTTACTTTGGTTTCTCATAAAAAAGTCAGTTCAACACAGAACATTTTAAAACAAAAATCATAACATTGGTTCCTATGGAGGAAAAGAGTGTTAATGGTTTACAGGTAAGTAAACAACCTGCAAGTATGGCTTTTGGGGATTAGGACCAAGTTTCCGCAAGGTACAGTTAGGCACTCAAATCGCACCACCAGCTGTACTAGGGTGGCCGGGTGCAGAGGCCCCATGTTAGCCAATAGGGCTAGGGGGCAATCGGTTGGGGGCTGGTTATGAGCAGGCCACACGGATCTGGGGGCAAAGCTCCTGGGGTTAGGTCAGCACTGCAGTGGCCAACAATCAGCATAGGAGCTGCACCACCAGTGGCATGGAGGCAGCCGGATGCAGAGTGCAAAGGCGACGTCGGAAGCCCTGTGATTTGAACAGGAGATCTCCGGTTCGAAGAAAATGCTGCAGGCTCAGACATGGAGGATTCCTGAAGGCGACCACCAGCAGAGAGGTAAGTTGGGTTCTTGAGGGATGCCTGGACACCATCGGTTTGGCCACCCAAGGCCATGGGGCATCGGGTGCAGGGGTGTCTTTAGGAGTCGGATCTTCTTACCCGCTCCGGTCGCGGTTGGGGGACCCTTCAGGTTGAAGCTGCAGCCATCAGGTTGAAGCTCGAGGTAGGTCAGGGATCACTTTATCCCAGGTCAGGATCGCTAGGGAGACCTCCTTGTGGTGTTGGGCCACTCAAACTCGAGCCATGGGCTTCGGGTGCAGAGTGGTGCAGAACCGCGGAGCCGCCTGGATCCGGGTTCTGTGTGGGAGTCTTTGGTTGATGAAAGCAGGACAGGTCCTCCAGGTTCTGGATGGCTGCTGGCTGTGGGACACACCAGGATTTTGCTGTGAGCAGGTTGTAACAGGGGTGGGCTGGTAGGGCTGGGGCCAAAGCAGTTGGTGTCCTCTTCTTCCTAGGTCAGCACGGCTCGTCGGTCTTTCTTCTTCTTTCTTCCTCGAATCTGACGAGGCAAGGTTCAGGGTCTCCCCTAAATACTAAATTTAGGGGTGTTTACAGAGGTGTGCAATACAGGACCAACAGGTCCCTTCATTAGGGTGAGTACACCCCCTATTATGCAACTCTTCAGTGGGAGGGGGCATGAGCCTCTCTCTAATTGGCTAGGTCCTCTCATCTTCAAGATGGAGGGATCTGAGATGTGTGCTTTACCTCGCCTCCCCCACCTGAGGGGTGGGGTTGGCACAGGTGGGCACACCTCTCCTCCTAACTTAGTTTTCCCGCCGATTCTCCCACCCAAAGTGCGGGGCAGAACTGGTGGGAACCAGTTGTTGGGGGCAGCAAAAGCCAGGAACAGCTTACAAAGGCAGCAGGCCTTTCCACGTTCCCCTTCGCAGACCCAAAACATCCTGAGAGAGGAGGCATGACACCTTTGCCCAGGATGGGCTTTGTTTCTGGACCCAGAGAGCGGAGGCCAGGGGTCCAGAAACCTGTCTGGTGGTGGCAAATGGCAGGCAGCCATTCAGGAACCACACCAGAGCTGGTTGTTTTTCAGGGGGCATCTCTATGATGCCCTTTGAGGGCATTTTACATTAAATCCCACACTGGCATCAGTGTGGGTTTAATGTGCTGAGAAGTTTGCTACCAAACGTCTCAGGTTTCAGTAAAGCCATTATGGAGCTGTGGAGTTCGTAATGACCAACTCCCAGACCATATACTCTTCATGGCTTTACTGCACTTACAATGTCTAAGAATGGACTTAGACACTGTAGGGGTCCAGTGCTCATGCAACTGTTCCCTCACCTGTGGCCTAGCGCACCCTGCTGGGGGGTGACTTACCAGGGCCCCAGGCAGTGGGTTTCAGGCACGCCACAAAGGGATGTGTGCCATGTCGACTCTTCACTTTTCTCTGCACCAAAACATGCAGCCTGCAATGGCAGTGTGTGGGTTTGAAGGTGCATGGTGTCTAATGTTTCTTGACACATTACAAGTAGTGTTTAGTTCTCATCTGAGGATACTTCGATGACATCAGGTTCACACACAGCGTACGTGTGCTCGTGGAGAAAAACAGTCAAAGCATGCTTGTCGTCATTAGCTCGAAAAGTAGATGGGCCAGGAAGTGGATGCAATTCCAAAGCAGTCAATAATTGTGAGAGTACTTCACTTGGAGGTTCAAAGGACAGCAATGACGCTAGCCAATCCTCGGGAATCTCGTGAAAGAGCAATACTGGTGAAATTGATCCATCATAATTAGCGTTTTGCAATAAGGATAAATGCATTACTGAGCATTGTCACTGATGTAATTGCAATGGTTGCGAGAGCAGTTCAATGTTGAGGAAAGCTAAGGAGGGCTGCTCCAGGTGTAGATCCAAGATGATGTCAGCTGGATAGTTCATACACCAAAACACAGGTTTCACCTGCATAGCATTCATTTTGCGAAGATAGTATCCAGTTTTCGCTATGTTCAGAAAGCCAAGCATGTCCAGGATAGTGAGTTAGTGCTCCTCTGCATTTCTGCTCAGCTGGATACGTTTACTCCATGTTGTTAATCAGGAGGAAGATGACATTACCACAGTCAATGAGCAGGAGAATGATAGGATATCTTTCAAAAAGACTAAAGAACAAAGAGTGAGAAAAAGACTGATTCAGTCCAAACACTTTAAATCTAGTCACCAGACTAGATTCAATGTTCTTAAAGAAGTTCACAATACCATTTGGTGTTGACGTGTTAAAGACCGTTTGGACAATATCAACAAAGTGAGTCGGTATTGCGTCTATAAAAGGCTCTGAATCTCTGAAGCAGTTCTGGCTGTCTGCAAGTTATACGTTTCTGATGCAGATGTCAAAGGGACTTTCTTTTGTAGTAACACAGCGACTAATTTGCTAAGTTCATCAAACCCATGCCCCTCATATCAATACTAGGCCAAGGAACACATTTGATTACAGGTTGAGGCGGTGGGTATAAGGTTCTTCCACAGTACTGTATTGTTTTAGAAACTGTAATCACATAAGGTTGGCCAGGTAACATTAAATGAGAACTGTTATTTAGTGTTTCATGGTGCACGGGTATGGATGAAATGGGAGTAACTTATAGGACACAACTTAAACCATGTGTCAAAGCATTACACATCCTATGTATGGAAATTGTATCGATTTTGGGGCTGGGAGGCTCTCCCTCGAATCTGGAGAAGCGCGGCGGCCATTTTGGGTAGGGGAAGCGTCCAGTCACCAGCATAAAAGGCAACGGTCATGTCTCCGCGCAGCGTACGCGGTCAGCGGACGCGCCGGATCTGCACCGGAGTCGTGCCAGAGTCCTGCCCGTCTGCGCCCGTCCGCGATCTGGACGCGGCCGAGGCCAGGTACTCTGTGAAAACCCCAACATCTTGCTTCATAACATATAGTAAGGAGTCTCTTTTTTCGATACAACACGAATACTGTGCTCTCACTGTTTCTCTTCAAAGGGACTTAGCCCTATATCCAGAGTTGGGCATATCTTGCAATATGCTGAATGACACATTGGTCCCGTGCCCCTTTGATCAGCCGCCGTCTCAGGTCCCTAAAGACACCAGCAATTTTTCTATTAAGACTGGCCTAATTAATTGTCGCTCCCTGCCTAAACATTCTCTCGATATCGCCCAGTCTCTGATGGACAATAACTGGGATTTACTTTTTCTTACGGAAACATGGCTGGAGGATGAATCTAATCCGTCTTTATGCCTGGCCATTCCCCCAAAATATAATATCCTATGCGCCAATAGAGCGGGCTGCAATCGGGGAGGTGGGGTAGCTATTATTTATAGATCCCAATGGACCATCTCTTCCTTCCCTTACACACAAATTGAACTGATTGAAGCCCTTCCCTTCTGTATTAAACTAGCTGAACACACCACACTGACAGGGCTACTGGTCTATCGCCCTCCTAAATCTAAGGCTTCCTACTTGGCTACATTTTTGGACTATGTCCTTCAGGCTAGCCTACGCTATGCCAATTTTACCTTACTAGGAGACCTAAATTTACACGTAGAGGACTCTTCTGACAAGCTTTGCCTTAACTTTCTTTCTAGTTTAAAAGATGCTGGATTAAGCCAATTGGTTTCTCAACCTACGCACAAAGCTGGTCATACTCTTGATCTTGTTTGCTCGAATTTCTCAAACATCCTGATTGAGGATCCCTATCCGGCGATTTGGTCGGACCACTTTTTTATCCCTTTGGCTATTCATTTTTGTCAGCATGTGAGACCTAGAATTCCCCCTAAGGCGGTAGGACGTAATTGGAGTAAGATCTCCCCTGACAGTGTTGCCCTACATCTTGTAAATACCACTCCCAAAGACGCCCCTGATTCAGATTCACACCTGACTAACCTCAACTGCTGGGTCACCTCTGCTATTGACTCGCTCGCTCCTATGCGACCGATTAAAACCTTTCGAGCAGTTCCCTCCGCCCCATGGTACTCCGACGAGCTTCGGAAATATAAATCTTCTTGTAAGCTGTTGGAGCGCCGGTGGAGGTCATCTTATTCTATTGACACAAAACTTACATATAAACTGGCCCTCAAAGAATACCGTAGGAAAATAATTGAGCATAAAAAACGTTACCTGGAGTAGAAAATTAATAGAGCGCATGGCTCGGCCAGGGAAATTTTTAACACAGTGAAGACTTTCACAGATCCCTTGGCTCTTAAACAGTGTCTTCCAGTCTCTCAGGCCCTTTGCTCCCGCCTCTCTGACTTCTTTGAAGACAAGATCGCAAAGATCTATGACACCTTCCCCAAGAATAATGTTCTAGGGAGTGATACGCCTTTACCTGACCGCATCGAGTCTTCTTCCATCTTTTCAGACTTTGAGGCAATCTCACCGGAACACTCACTGATGGAACTGTCTAGATGCCGCTCCGGCTCACCACTTGACCCTTGGCCAGCCAAGCAATATAAATTATTGGCCTCTTTTCTTAATCCCTTCCTCAACTACATCTGGAATGACTCGCTCAAAACCGGAATTTTCCCGGAGTCTTGGAAACATGCCCAACTGGTCCCGATTTTAAAGAAAGCTAATACAGATCCTAATGAGCCGGTGAACTATCGACCCATTTCTCTGCTCCCAGCCCATGCCAAGGTCCTTGAAAAGCTAGCGCAGCAACAACTGGCAGGTTTTCTTGAATCCCACGGCCTACTTCATGAATCCCAACATGGTTTCAGAAAGTGCCATAGCACTGAGTCTGCCCTTATAGAAATGGCCGACTCTGTGCGGTGGAAACTGGATGGGGGTTCCAGAGCGGTGCTGGTGCTGCTCGACTTGTCGGTAGCATTCGACACCGTCTCTCACCCCATCCTGATTGACCGTCTTCGGTCGAAGGGCATTCAGGGGAAGGCCCTGGAGTGGCTGACCTCTTTTTTGTCTTATCGCACCCAGGCAGTCTATACTCATCCTTTTACCTCTGTTAGCCGTACCCTGAAATGGGGTGTCCCTCAAGGCTCGGCTTTGAGCCCACTATTGTTCAATGTTTATTTTTCTCCCCTGGCTGAACTCATTGCTAGGTCGGGCATCATAGCTACTTCCTATGCAGATGATATTCAGCTGCTTTTCTCCTATGAGAGTGCCACGCAGACTACTTTTGATCCTCTGAAGGATTGTCTTCGGGACATTTCAAAAGGGATGGACCATAACTGCCTCCGCATGAATGCGGTGAAAACGGAGGTTCTCTTTTTCCATCAACCCTCCCCGCTTGATGCAACTCTCTGGTGGCCACAGGAACTTAGCCTTCCCCCTGTCCCTAAGGACTCTGTAAAAAAATCTAGGGGTCAAGTGGGACTCAAATCTTTCTTTTAGCAACCAAATACAGACCGTTTCAGCCGCTTGTTTTTCCAAGATCAGGATGATTAGGAAATTCATCACCTATCTCCCTAGTGACACCAGGAAAACCATAGTCCAGGCATTGATTACATCTCACCTGGACTATGCGAACGGCCTGTATTTAGGGTTGCCCGCGGGCCTCCTACATCGTCTCCAGACAGTCCAGAATGTGGCTGTTCGGCTGGTCTGCGGGGTTTCCCTACACACCCATATTTCGCCTCATCGCAGAGCATTACATTGGCTACCAATCCATCAAAGAGCTGCATTCAAAGCCATGACCTTAGCCCATCGAGCAACTAGGGGTAGGGGATCGGCCTACCTCTCTGTTAGTATCCGTCCTTACTGTAACTCTCGGAACCTCCGTTCCAACTCCCAACATCTGCTTTCCATACCAAGATTCAGGAAAGCACGCTCTGGGGGTAAAACCTTCCAGGTCTGTGCCACAACTCTCTGGAACGAACTCCCGATCGCAATTAGGATGATCCAGGAAGAATTACCCTTCCGTAAGGCACTAAAAACTTTTCTCTTTTGTTAACCCCCCCAGGACTATCACTCTGCTTTTACTCAGAAGCGCCGGGACACCCCGTTGGGGTAGCTGCGCGCTATATAAAATACACAAAATAAAAGCAAATGACCTGGAGGATTTCTACAGCTGGCAGTACTAATAAATACAGGGTCATCCTCATTCAAGCACATGCAAGAAAAAGGAAATGTCCATGAATGGAATAGTTGTGATTGCGCATTGGTTCATATCAGCCTAAATAAAGGTTTACACTTCTGAAGTCATGAAAATGAAAAGTTGTAACAAGCCGAGAAATACCGCACATAACAGGTGAATTTTCACCAACTGAAAATGGTGTTTCTTCCATTTGTTCGATACTCAAAATATATGTGGATTCTTTTTTAGCCATTGCCTTCTGTGTCAAATGTTAAATTATAAGGCTAAAAAAAGCTGTTTGATTCAGAAGTTGCCAGAGCGCATACCCTGATCTAAGAGTTTGTAAGGCCCAATTTAATTGTATCATAATCCATGGAGCAACAGACCCAAGTCTCTTAAGATCTAAGGTTGCAGACATGATGTTGTTTAATGAATACAGTCTTTCACAATGCGTGTGCATACCAATATCGATAACTTTAAAAAACATTATAGGTTTTCTTTATCGATCTGTCAAATTCTTTCTGTATCTTCTTTTTCTCAGTGTTTATTTCATTCACTATAAACTGCATATATTCCCATGCTATTAATCACTTAATTTCTAATAAGGTTTGGTCCCAAGAGAAAATCTGAAAAATACATGTTCTTGATAATTAAGGATAAATATTCTTTCACAGATGGAAGACTGGAATATGCTAACCGATGTAGACACAGCTTGCCCACACTATATATGGTTTCAACAACAGGTATATGGGTGCAATATCGCAGATACGTGAGATCAGCTTTAAGACCAGGGCGTTAGAAAGAAAATAACACATGCAGGTATTGCAATCATAGGGCCAGTTTCAAGAGGAAACTGAGAGGAATTATATTTTCCATGCTGGATCACATCATTTATTTCAGAATCTCAAATGTTCATTTGTGACTGGTGATTCATAAACAAGGTTAAAATAATTGTTGGTATAAAGTGTTTCTCAAGATGTTTCATGGTTCCAAATCCCAGACAGGTAGTCTGCTGGATGGTTTTATTCAGAAAAATCATTTTTCTAGGTATAATGCATGCTCGAAATGAGGCTTTTTGCCATGAACCTGCCAAAATGTTGTACCCAGAATGATTTTCTCATCAACATTTTCTTTCCAATTCTCATATGCTTGTATAGCCAAATTCTGAATAAATGTGTCTGAATAAATCAGTTTATTGGTAGTTACTACATTTTTCTGGAGTTGTTGTGGATGTTGTAAAAAATAAAAAGCTGATGGGTGGGATCAGTGCTCAATCTGAAAATGGGGAAATTCCTTCAAGAAATTTGGGTGACTATTAAGAGGAGGACATTCACAATGTTCCCACTGTGTGTATTTGACGGTTTCCCTTAAGGAACTAGTTCTAAGAATGAAATAGTGTGCATAATGATCAAAACAATACATTTCTTTATAATTGAATGTATTCAAATCCAGATTGTCATTGATCAAGGAAGTATATGCCTGCAAATTAGATATCATAGGTTTCACAGTCTCTGTATCTCCGTCATCTGAAACAGAACCATGAAAAGTCACATTATTTGTTGAAACCTTCAACTCATATGGTAATTGCAAAGTCTCAGTCGGTCCCATAATTTGATAAGGAACCTTTTCGCAGGCTATGACCTTTGGCACAGGGTAAGCTGTGATGTTTGCAGCTTAAAGATCAATTTGAGCTCTGCGGGATGACAGATGTGGTTGAAATTGTCAAATAAGAAGTTGTGCAACTGTTCTTTAAGGAAGGTAATGTCCATTCAGTAGCAATAGAACGATTGTCATCGCTGCCAGCCACACGATGAAAAGAAATACTCCTGTAGCTATCCAAACATAGTACCAAGGTGGTATCAAGTACCTGTCACAAAACCAAGAAGAAGCAAGAAGAAGTAAATGGTGTAAAGTGACTGTGAAGGGTGATAGAAAGTCACTTGTGCAGAATTCAAATTTGTTCTCATAGATCGTTGTTTCTTGAAAAGGCATCATCTCAATGCTGACTCTTGTGGTGTTTCATAATAAACCATGGTCTTTGTTGAACATTGTCAACTGCAATAATGGTAGCATCAGATTTATTAGTGGAATCCATTGCTCTGTGTACAGTTAGAGGCACAGTATGCTCAAATATACCCAGCTGGGTACTTAAGCTAGTGATGTTACTGTTCTCTTCTAGGGGTAGTTCATTCCGAGCTGGGGAGGCTGAAAGGCTCTACTCTGAATCCTTCCTGGTGAGCAGGATGGTCCGCTGTACAGAATAGGCCACATTGTGCTTATTCATGTGTCAGTTCCTCTTTGACCACACAAAGGAGAGAAGATCACAGTTTGTTTGCCGTTTATCCCAAGGACAGGAATGTGTGGTCTGTAGGATGGTTCAAATGCTCGCCTCTTGTAGATATTTCTCAAATTAGATCCCCTACTTTAGGGACCCACCTTTCAGCAGCTGTTAAAACTTTCTCTTTGTGATGGATCCTTTTGTATGTGGAACTGGGTTGATCCGAGCAACTGTTTCATCTGTCTGTTGCAAAAAAGCAATACAGTTTTTCTATTTAAAAAAACCTTCTCTTTGATAGTGACGGCTACAGAATGATCCACAGTAGACAGCTTGTCTGTGACCTCTTGAACACCCTGTAAGTCATATCTTTTTCCAGGTCAAACCTATTCTCACCCGCCACCTTCCCAAGATATCTTGGCCAGGTTCGTTCATGGGCACTCCAAAGAGCACCTCATAAGAAGTGGGCCCTTCCAGTACTTGTCTAGGCAAGTTATTTAATGCTCTCTGGACTCCATGCAGGTTGTGGTACCAACTAAGACCTGAACTTAGTACTCTAGCAGTCAAGGCTTGTTTAATCATGCCGTGAGCAGGCTCAACTAATCCATTAGACTCTGCTCGAAATGGATTGCTGAATTGAAGACAAACTCTCAGAGCAGACATAGCATCCCTGTAAGCATTGGAGGCGAACACAACACCATTTTCTCAATGAAATGAATGTACTGCTCCCACGGCCATCAGACACTGCAGATCATTTAGGACTACTCGAGCACTTGCATTTCTCCGTGGCCACATCCATAAGAATTGAGAACATGAATCAACTGCTACCAATATATATTTATACTGGTTAACAGAGGTTATTGGCCCGATATGGTCCAAATATATCACCCTAACGGGGATATTGGAGAATGTGAGGGGAGTCTGTGGGGTCTTCTAATAGTAGAAGTTTTGATATGTTGACAAATATTGCATCGTCTGATATAATCTTTAGTCTGTTTATATACACAGGGCCACCAGTAGCATTGCTGTAGCATTCCTACAGTTACATTAATCCCTGCACAGGCACCTGCCAATCCCTCATGTACTTTTCTGATTAAATGTAATCTAGACAGCTTATTAGGAATCATCCTGTCTCCCAACCCTGGTTAAGTAACCACACGAGTCTTTTCTGAATCAAGAGTGTAGGAATATGTTGGAGGTAAACCAACTGTAGGCATTCCACCCTTCCTTCTTGCTTGTATTGCTGTTAAAATATATGTGAAGATCTTCATCTGAGATCTGGTTAGGACTGCTACTCTGATAGCCTGTATTGCAGTCTTGGCAGCTAAGTCAGCTGCACAGTTCCTTGGGTGTTAAAACCATCATGCTGATGGCGCGAAGTGTGCATCACATGGTTCACCAGAAGCTTCTTTTCTAACACAGCTACCTTTCCTCTGAGATATTTATTCTTAATAGGTTTCCCTTTTGAGTTCTTGAATCCATTGAGGAGCCAATGTTTCAAATCAACTTTGTATTCTTGCACACAGAAGGATGAATCGAACACTATTACCATGGGATCTATCGGTTTAGCCCTCTTTAATTCAAGTGCCTGGGCATGAGTTTCTGCATGTTGCGCAGTGATATCACCTAAACGTTTTGTGTGGATACACTGCAGATCGAATTCACCATCTTTCACTACAGCTTGCACGGCTGCGCTGGCTATGGAGTACTTCTATTTTGTTCCTACCACTGGTTGAGCAGAGCCGTCCGTGTAGAACACATTCTGATATGACTCAATGGCTAAGTATTGTGGAGCAGGAGTGACATTCTATTCATATTGGAGAAAAGCTTGTGTACGAAGAGTGGATCATACTGAAATTTCACATCCACTTTACAAAGGAAGAGGCCCACTGTACCCATCTCGGATGTAGTGCGCAAACGTTAGGAATGCTTGCCTTAGTGGCTGCCTTTAGTACAAGTACAGGAGAAACCACAATTTTTAGTTTTCTCTGTGCAAATGGAAACTCCTTCAAAATAGTTGTCTGCACCGCTGCAAGGATTTTCTCAGTAGACTCAAAACAGGCTTCGGCTGGAGAATACACGTGGGACTTGTATGGGAACTGTCTGTCCCTTATTGTATATAACATAGGTAGGACCTGACAGGTTTGGTATGACTCAATTCACTCACTGATTTCACAGATTTGCAGAAAATGTGGGAGAAATCAAGTCATATAAGGGCTTCACTCTTTCAGCACAGTGTGCAAAGTAAGTTTGTTCAAAGTTAAGGAATCCCAACAAGGATTGTAACTTCTTCAGTGTGTCAGCAGGCTGTAAGGCAGCATATCTTTGAAGGAAATCAGAAGCCAACCCCTTGCCCTCATTGGATAACTTATATCAAAGAAAGATCACCTTAAGGTAGGTAAATGAAGACTATTTAAAGTTCATCTTGTAACCATGTGATGTTAATGTTGTTACAATCTGTTCCACCCGAGTTAGGTGTACATCTAGCTGATCATCAGTGAGCTAGATATCATCAATATATCTTAGCATCTCAGGATCTGGTTGTAATATCTCCATGATACGTGCTGAAAATAAGTCAGGCTATTCTTATACCCTATAGGCAATCGTTCAAACGAGAGCTGCACCCTGTCGAAACGAATGACGGTTAGATTCTCGCTTTCAGGCACTATATTTTGACTAAAAAATACACTGCGGAGGTCCCGGTGGTTTCATATTTTTTCTTTACTAGGTTCTTTATTAAAACTGTGCTGTGTGCATTTTGCACCACATATTTTCATGTATGTGTGCTTAAATTCCTATAGTCTAAAACAGTTCTATAGAATCCGCCTGACTTTGAGATGAGAAAAAGGAGTGTGTTTATTGGTGAAAGACAAGGCACTGTTATGCCTTGATGTTGCAAATCATCTAATATTGTCTTCATATTGCACCTTGCTTTAAAGGATATTAAGCCAGCATTTGAGGTTCACTGAGTAAGGAAATAATATGTGGAACAGAGTGTTTATCCCACCACTCTTCGTTTTTGTATAGGGCCAGAGCCTGTTTAACAGCCCGTTCACTGGTGTAACTTCCCCTGATATCTTCAGGTACTATGGGACAAAAGATGACCCTTTTTACCTCCTCCCATCAAGGCTCTTCAATAATAAAGACTGGGGGCGAGTCATCTTCAGGTATTATTGTCATACTCTTCAGATAAACTTGTCCAGAAGTATGCGTTAAGGATGTGCAGTATATCCCCTTCAATCTGTATCTCTAGATCATAAACCCTATCAGTATTTAAATGCTTATCTGAAGTTACAACCTGCATGAATTCATACGCTAGACTTGCCACCAGAAACGTCTGGAGAGTCCGATGTTGTATTGTGGCTTTTGCTATGCTGTCTAGAAGTGCTCTTGCCCAATTCCTGTTTTGCAGCAGTATCCGTAGCTGTAGCTGCATGTTTCTAAGAAAGCCCTGCTACTATTCTATATTGGAGTCTTAGAGTATAAACCTTTCTCTTCACTCTTTATGGTGAATTCAGGCTCTCGTTCTGTTCCACCTTTCTTGCTACACTCTTTTCTTCAGTACTCAAATCAACTCTCTCTTTCTGTTGGGTTATTGTCAGTGTCCTGAAAAGAACGTGAAGAGCAGCTATCAGAATACCAATACCCCTTAGGCTTTATAATGTTAGCGCGGTCCTTTAAATTATTTACATCTGCAGCCCTTTTGAGTCATGTGGTCCTCCACTGAATCATTACTGGAATCGCAGACCTCCACTGAGTCATTATTGGAAGCTGGGACCCTGACATAAGCAATTTCTGTAATGTGAATCGCAGAACAAAACATAAAAATACAAAAACAAGTATACACCAATCAGATGCTCAAATTGTTTTTGGTTTAATTCACTAGCAAATGTAGAAAAAACATTAAAATATTCAATTTTACTTCTTTATTTATATATGCTTTAATTATTTTTATTTATTTATTGTAATATTATTTAATTCTGTAAAATGGCTTCAACCCCTTGAGTAGGCCACGCGGAACCCCATGGGTCCTCAGACCACAGGTTAAGAACCACTGCCCTACTAGATTCCCTAATTACGGAAGATCTAGCCCATCTTTACTCCCTCTCCATCTGTTTCTTTCTACCTTCTGTTGCAGATTTCTCTTTAATGTAATCTTCAATGCCACTTTCAGGTTGTAATTGTGACTAATCAGCTCGTGTACCTAAGGTATCACAATCCACAGAGTTGTAGACTTCCTAAGTAATTTTCTGTAGTTCCTGTACATCATCTTGAATTGGAACTGCTTAAAGTCTCTGAAGCACAGCAACAACTGAAGCTTCTCCCTTAATGTTACTTAGGATGATTGAGGAAACCTTAAAGAAGTTCCCCATTAACTTAATTCTTAAATCCAGAGCAGGTGCAACCCCATGCTTGTTTTGTAGCTCTTTTAAATACTTCAGGGAGAAATGCCAATGAAGGCATGCCATGCCTGTTAATATAGATGTAAGCAAATATGCTTCCCCAGGTGTCACACACCTCTTTGCATAGCACCATTCCAAGAACAAGACACATAGTCAGTATGACATGTTTGTCTTGGGTTCTCATACGAGGGTAAACCGCTTCCAATTGGTTGGTCTTGCGAGCAATCCAGAAGGCAATCCTGTCACATTTCGTGGACATCTTTCCCATAATATCTTTTATCATTTGTAGACTGGCTGATTGTACAGCAACCTGTTCTGGAACTACAGGTCCAGCTAAAGCTAGTCTAGAGTTTATGGTACATATTACAAACTGTATACGTTTCCTATATAAGGAGACTGTATAATTCAAGATCTCTACCACATCAGAGAGTGACAGAGTCTTGGGACGTGGTAAGGGTATGTATCCAGCTAGTACTGGCCACGTATCTCCTTCATTATTGAGGGGTCCCAATCGGACATTCCTGTGTGTCTGGCTATGGTAACCCACCATCAAACCAATTTTGATATTCTTGGTAGTTAAAAGGGATTTTCAGATCCTGGTATGCCCTATTGTGCACAGCTGGTGTTGCTAATTTGGAAGCCTGAAACTACCTTGAGGCAGAGCCTATAGCCTTGAACTCAACCCATGAGAAAAATGTCTCAAAGGAATAAGCTGCGTGAGCAGCTATTACAAATGTAACTGCCCCCATGTATCAGGGACACCTCTATTCTTGAGATGTTGAGCAATTGCCTCCTGGTGATTTATTCCTATTGTAATATGAGCCGCCATTTAAACCAAATGAATTCAAGATACGTTGGATTCATAGAACATGGGAAATTCATAGATCGAGAATAACCATTTAAAAGTCAAACTTGACAAACCTTTGGCAACAGGTGCTCCCTTAGTCCCTGTAGGAGGTAACCATGATCACTACGGATGTCTCTGTATCAGCTTTCAGTGCAGAACGGGATGCTGCGAAGTCACTGCAGTCTGAGTCTCTGTCAAGATCTTTTGGCCGTATCTTACACGATAATCTGCAGCACAGAACCTCTTTACTAAGTGGTCACTTGACAGGTCTTTTATACTGTGGCTTATCTGATATGGTAATTTCTGACATAACCTTAGGAATGTCCGAAAAAAACTTTGTGCATCAAAATGCTGCTCTTAGACGCATTCTTATAAAAAAAATAAGGCAAAAACACGTCAATTTAGACTACATTGTTTATGTTGTTAGTATGTGGCGTTATTTATTTATTTATATAGCGCCTGAATCGACCCCTGAAGGGGTATCTCTGCGCTACGGACAGGCAACAGGTAAGCTGAGGAACTGGAACAAGATCAAAGACAGAAAAGAAAGGTCTTAAGGTGCTTTCTGAATTTGAGGTGGTCAGGGCATTGTCTCAAGTACAAGGGGAGCTGGTTCCAGTAAAGAGGGCCAAGGTGGGAGAATGCCTTTCCACCCAGTCTGGCCTTCCTAACTCGGGGGACCACAAGAAGGGATTTAGTTCCAGAACGGAGGGACCTGGAGGGCGCATACGGCATGTATTGCTCGGCAAGATAGGCGGGCCGAGATTGTTTAAAGCTTTGTGGACCATGCAACAAACCTTAAACTTGACCCGCTCACATACTGGGAGCCAGTGAAGCTGATGGAGGAGAAGGCGAGAGGCAGTCCGGGAAGGGGCATTTAGGACCAGTCGCGCTGCGGTGTTCTGGACTACCTGCAATCTGCAGAGCGAGGACTCATTGGCCGAGACCAAGAGGCCATTGCAGTAGTCCAGATGGCTCAGTATTAGTGCCTGCGTCAGGGTCTTCCGAGTGGAGACGGGAAGCAGGGAAAAAACTCTGCGTGATAGGCCCAACATATGAAAACAGGAGCCAGCTGTCCGAGCAGCGTGCTCCTTCAGAGTGAGAGTCTGGTCCAGGCGAAAGCCTAGGTTCTTGACAATGGACTTGGGGGCTGGAGGGGGGTGCCAAGGTCCATCGGCCACCCATCAGGAGTCCATAGTAGGGGGCATCTCCAAAGAGCAAGATCTTGGTCTTCCCCACGTTGAATTTGAGGAAGTTACATCTCATCCGATAGGAGATAGCCTTCATACCAGAAGAGAAGGCCGACTGCACAGATGAAGTATGTTTATTGAAGGGAAATAGCAACTGTGTATCGTCGGCGTAGGAGATAGGAATGAAACCGCAAGTTCTGAGGAGATTGGCCAAGGGAGCAACATAGATATTAAACAAAGTAGGGCTCAGACACGAGCCCTGGGGAACTCCCTTGGTCAGCTTCATAGATGCCGAGCGATAAGGGCCAAGATTAACGGTCTGGGATCGGGAGGAGAGAAAGCTCGTCATCCACTGAAAGGCAGAGTCTCTGAGTCCAGTGTCTTCCAGTCTCCTGAGCAATATTTCATGTGAGACCGTGTCGAACGCGGCAGAAAGGTCTAACAGCACCAGAATCGTGGATTGGCCCCTGTCTAGGGTTATCCTAATATTATTGGTGACCGCTAGCAGGGCTGATTCGTTGTTGTATTTGAGCCTAAAGCCTGACTGGGAAGGATCTAAACTACCAGTGAGTTCGACATGGTCAGACAGATGTTTGTTGATGTGTTTCTCTAGTAGTTTGCTCAGGAGAGGGAGAAGCAAGATGGGATAGAGATTGGAGAGATCAGTCATAGGAGCCTTGGGAGTTCTTGTGGATAGGCATAACCTGTGCTGCTTTCCATTACAGAGGAACGTGACCCTCTCTCAAAGAGAGATTGAGGTGAAACTCTATAGATGGAGAAAGTTGATAGGACAAGGAGGCTGCGACTTTGGCCGGGATAATATCTAGGGGTGAGCCAGATTGTACGGTACGTAGCAGTGCTTCAACATCTCCCGAGGAGAGAAACTCTCTAACAGCTGGATGTTTACCTGTTCTGGCAAGTCTAGAGCCAAGAGATATCAAGGCACTTGTCCCAGACTGATGTCGCATCAGGTGTCTTATCGATGTCACTGTCTGCGCATCAGGTGTCTTATCAACATCATTGTCTGACTGACTTGACACTTTCACAGGTTCTTGGAAGTATAAGGACAGACAACATCTGAGTAAAACATAGTCATGCCTATGATCAGGCAAAAACAGAAAAATTGAGTCTCTGCCTGCTCAAGATGGAGTCTGTACTTAGTGACTTTACGTCCCATTCAGATTTTCCTTCACTCATTCAGTTTTTGTAGTTGATGGAAAGTGAAATTAACTTGAAAAATATAAGCTACTCCTGACAGTAAGCGTTAGAAAGTGAAAGTTTCATTGCATTGTAACTTTTAACAAACAGTCCATGAAGGCTCCAAAGCACTCAAATATTTGAAGTCGATGCACACAAACAACAATGTATCTTGCTAACCTCTAACAGCATTCCATACCTTTCTCCATGTCTTCAATGTTAAGTCACATGGTACTCCCCACAAACACATATCACATATGTTCACAATTGATACTCGTAGTTGCGCAATTTGTTGCTCTGTTATGCTGTGACAATTCCAGTTGGCTACAGCTGATATTTTATTTATGCACCTTATCACTGATTTCTATTAGTTATTAGCCTTTAATAGTCAACATAAGGAAGATTATTTTAACAGTTTTTATTGAGTTATTACTCATACAGTCCACCATTTACAGCTAGTTCTCTTTCTAAAAGACAATTTCAAATCCCTTTCTCTCAATTTCTACCAAAAATATCCCCACAAAATGACATCTATGTTTCACTTTTAACTACCTCAGGGAGCATCAAGCTCTACAACTACCACAACAAATCATACTTTACCTTATTTTGGATCAACGCTTTATTAGTATACATGAGGTTTCATAATAGCATTTGGAAATAAGCAATGGGAAATGAGTATTTGGGAAAAGTGTATTTGTAAGGCTTGTTATTGTCTATTTAAGTGTGTTAGGCACATTTCTCTGTGAGTAGCAAGTGGAGGGTGATGCTGTGTGAGCAGATGATATCAGCATTGACTGTGATTTTCGGAGACATTACATAGAGAGCACTTTTACAGATTTTTTTATATTTCTGAGAGGGGAATCAGACATGACTTTTTAGGTCTTGTTTCTGTGTGGTATTGTGCAACTGGTGTCACCTGAGATAAGAGTACTGTGTTTCTTAATTTAATTTTTTTTAAATAATTTTAAATTGCTTACAATTGGACATCTGTTGTGAGCACGTGATAGGTGTACTGTGTGAGTGTAGGTGTTATTAATGTACAAAATGTTCCCTTGTGCTGGTAGTTCTATGTCAGGACTGGAGGTGAGGGATATGCCTTCTTTCTTCACCTTATTGGCATAGCAGCATTGAAAAAATTAACAAAAGACTACGTTTCCCATGAACCATAGAGAGAAAGTAGTCAAACGAAAACACATGAAACAACCAATCCAAGAGAGGGAGCCAATGTCCAATCAGGGTATTCCAAGAACCATATAGTCCCTTGTTAGTGTCCTCTCCTCCTCTTTCTTCGCTACTGCGCAGCCAGATAAGTTCTCTTCAGTTTTTTTTAACTGTTTGGGTGCTTAGTCCTGGTTGTATTGTATTTGCTGTGGTTTCAAGTTCATATGCGCACGCTTGGTTACATTGTGATCTGTGTCAGCGCCGCTTGGTTAGAGTGCGAGCGCTGTGTGTTGATTATTTAGCGGTGAGTCAATTTTTTATATATGGCGCGCTGTTTCATTTTCTTTGTTGGTCGCGCTTCCATTACGCCTTTTCTATTGTTTCCGGATCGGCGCGGGAACAGGTTTCCCGTTCCTACTCGGCGCACTGCTGGTTGTTCTGGCTCCGAGGTCCTCCCGCCGCCTGGTGGCGCGGGAGGCGGTGGAAGGCGTGTCGCGCCGCTGGATTGTCTCCAACATTCCAGCGACTCACGCGCTTCAGTCAGGAGCCGCTGGTGCTGAGGTGAACGCCGTTAACGGTCTGTACACGGCAGCGGGCCACATACACGTTCGCTGTCAGTTTTCTGTTACGTTCGCTTCCCTTTCAAGTTATTAACGGGAATACGAGTCAGTATAGCTGTCGTTGACGCCTCGCTGAGGTCTCGTACCGGCCATAAGGCCTCACACAAGGGGGACGTGTCCCAGCCCAGCATTCTCTTTCCCCGGCTGGGGTTTTTTCCTTTGTTACACATTTATATACTGTTTTTCCAACCAGCAATTGTCCCCTGGGTCTAGAAACCCCGTGAAAATGGTGGTGTTACTGCCACCCATACTTTAGCTGACACCCAGCTTTGCTTGAGGCCTGCAGTACCGGCCTGGTGTTTCCACCTTTACTGAGCTGTGTTACAGTTAAGTGTCCTTTTCCTTCTTACTCCCAGGAATATGGAATATTATGAGGATTACCCGGAGGAGGAGGAAGACCCTCTGGCTGACATGCCTTGGGGGGACGCTGTCTATGAGGCTGTTGATACCTCTATATATAGGGCAGTGGATCAAGCTATCTATCCTTTATAGAACAGGCTTTCCCGCAAGATAGAGCAGGCATTCCAGCACCTGGAGCGTAGAGCTGCCCCACTGCCAGCCCAGTCCACTTCAGCCCAGGACGCCCTTGGCCCTCCCCGCCCAAACGCCCACATGAGGCTGGGGTAGATGTTGACGCTTTTGAGCATTTGAAGCAGGCTTTCATGGACAGCCAGCCTGCGGGGCCCGCAGGGTATGCCCTGACTCTGGCCCCCGCCCTCCCACCAGTGTTATCGGGCCCTTCAGGAGACCCTGACTCCAGCCCTTCGAGGCCTTGGCTCCCATCCCGGCCCTCGCAGGTTCCTCAGAACCCTCCAGCTCCCTCTGATCCGCAGAACCCTCCAGCTACCTCCGATATGTTAGACCCTAATGATATTGTGCAACCACGCTCTTCGGACTGGGTCCCGGCTGAGAAAGTCACGATGTATGTCGCAGAGCATATCCAACGCCCGCTTGAGAAGGAGGCTTGCAACTGCCTTCGGGCTGAATGTCCCCGCCCATCTCTTGAGGGGAAGGTAGCCCATACTCCGGAAATTGATCCCCGGATGTCAACGTACCTGCAAAAATTCATTAGAGACCCCAAAAAGGGCATTGACAGATCCTGGAGGGCGTGCCAGGAAGAGCTCCTGGACGTCCTGGGCCCCGTCACTAAGATCCTTGATATGGCTGAAGTGGCTAAGGCGTCGGGCTCTATAATCTCCCCAGAAACCCTGTCCAGTTGGGCTCAGCGTGTGGTAATATTTTGGGGCAATGCCAATTGTGCCCTTTCCACCGAACGCCGCCGGTCCCTCCTAATAAAGATCGACCCGAAACTTGGTGACCTGGCGGATTCAGAGGCGGGCGCCATTGCCCAAGGGGGCCTATTCGGCGAACCCTTCATAAAGGAGCTGGGTAAATTCGTAAATACTTTTACCTCTCTAGACAGGGCCCAGTCTATGATCAAGAAATTGTTCCCCCGTGTTTTTCGAGGGGCCGGTCGAGGCAGGGACCGCTCGACCGGTCGTCAGAACCATCAGACCAACCAAATAGGCCCCGGACAATACCAGGATCAGTCCAAGTTCGGGAATTTCTACCCCACAAGAGGACGCTGTGGCAAAGGCAGAGGCTTCAGGGGAGGAGCGTCCAACTCAAACTCTGGTGAGTGTTCTCCCTTTTTCCCCACAAAGCATAGGGGGGTGTTTGGCAAGCTGTTACCAGGCATGGTTGACCATCACGCACGATGCGTGGGTTCTTCAGATGGTGAGAGGGTTTCATATAGAGTTCATAGGGAACCCAGTGCAACGAGTCCCTCCACGTCCCATTTATTTTTCAACACAAGATGCAGCCCTCATGGATGAGGAGGTGGCATCCCTCCTCTACAAAGGCGCCATCTCCCTTACTTCCCCCCACCCCCACGGGTTTCTCAGCAACATCTTTTTGGTAGACAAGACCGACGGGGGTAAGAGGCCTGTCATAAATCTGAGTGAATTCAATGGATGGCTGGTTTACCGCCATTTCAAAATGGAGGGGATTCACCTCCTTCGGGATGTCCTTCGCCCTCTCGATTGTATGGTCTGCTTAGACCTCAAGGACGCTTATCTGGTGATTCCGGTTTTTCCACCTCACCGCCGTTTTCTGTAGTTTACATGGCGCCACCGGTTTTACGAGTTCGCAGCCCTTCCTTTCGGGCTCTCTTCCGCACCCTGGTGCTTTACCAAAGTGCTCAAGCCGGTGGTGGAATTCCTGAGAGCGCGGGGTGTCAGATTGATTGTTTATCTCGACGACCTCCTCCTGATGGCCTCCTGTCCCCGTCAACTGACGGAACAGCTTCAGATGACAGTGACTCTGCTCCAGGATCTCAGTTTTGTGATCTACGAGAAAAAGTCACTTGTACGGCCAGCACAGTCCGTTACCTTCTTGGGGTTCGTCATCGACTCCAGGTCCTCCACCCTCAGCCTGCCGGCCAGAAAGGTTGCAAAAATTTGCCACGAGTTGTGTCGGGTTCTGGCCAGGCAGCAGGTATCCCTGAGACAGTTAGATCGGGTGGTGGGGCTGCTGTCAGCCTCCATTCAAGCCATCTTCCCCGGCCCGCTCCACTACAGGGCCCTCCAACGCCTCAAGGCATACTTTCTCCGGAAAGGGTATCCGCACTCTTACAAAGTCGCCTTGTCTGACGAAGCGAGGAGAGAGATCCAATGGTGGTTAGCCCATATGGAGGCCTGGAACGGCAGAGCGATCTTCGGATCTGGTATCGAGTCAGATGCCAGCAAGCTCGGCTGGGTTGCACGGTGCGGAGACCTCTCTACGGGAGGTTTGTGGTCTCCCGAAGAACAGAAGTTACATATAAACTGTCTAGAACTCCTGGCTGGTTCATTCGCCGTGCGGTGCTGGACGTGAGATTCTGTGCAGTTGTGCGTACTCCTGAAAATGGACAACATCTCAGCAGTCCGCTACATAAACCATCTCGGGGGCACCAGGTCGAAGCCCTCTCAGACCTGGCAGCGAGCTTTTGGCAGTATTGCCTAGACATCCAGGTTTCAGTCACAGCGGAGTACCTGCCGGGCCAGGACAATGTGGAAGCGGATTTTCAGTCCCACCACTTCTGAGACTACAGTCTCTGGAAGCAGAACCAGTCAGTTTTTCCGTCTCTCCGCGACCTTTGGGGTCCTTTCACGGTGGACCTATTTGCGTCCAAGCTAGACCATCAACTTCTGAGGTTTTTCAACTGGAGGCCCGATCCCCTGGCGTTAGCCACGGACGCATTCCTCCAGGATTGGAGCAGGGCTATGCTTCCCTCCCTTTGCGATGATCACCCGGTCGACCGCTCAAGTCCACAGACAGTTGGCGGAGCTAGTCCTAATCACCCCTCTGTGGAGGTCTAAAGTGTGGTTTCCGGTTCTTCTGGAACTTTCTTGGGATTTTCCAACCCTACTCCCCCGGTTTCCGACTCTTCTCACGAGTCCAGACGGCACTCCACATCCACTAGTGTCCACGAACTCACTGTGGCTCATGGCGTGGAGGATTTCAGGGGCAGATGGCAAGCCCCGGGCCTTTCGCGAGCAGCTGAGGACCTCATCTCCAAAGCTTGGGCGGACAGTACTGTCAAGAGATACAGGTCCGCGTGGGGCAGATGGTCCCATTGGTGTTTGCGAAGGGGTTTCAATCTCTTCGTCGCAGACGTGGTCCACGTTGTGAATTTCTTGGAGCAACTTGTGTCTGACGGCTTGGTCTATCGTTCTATTAACACCTTTAGGTCGGCCATCTCCTTGGGTCACGTCCCGGTTAGTGGCTCCCCTATGGGAGAGCACCCCATGGTTTGCAGTCTTTTGTGTGGTATTCGTCTCTCTTTACCCCCTGAACCGTGGTATTCTGCATTGTGGGACGTTAACCAGGTTTTGAACCTTTTCCTTTCCTGGCAACCTAACAGATTTCTCTCCCGAAAAGGAGCTGTCTGCAAAGCTAGCAATGCTTTTGTGCCTGGTGTCTTGCCGGAGGGTATCTGATGTGTGAGCCCTGGATATCTCTGGCCGGGTGTTCACTCCGGACGGCGTGACGTTCACTCTGCTTTGGCATACAAAGTGCCATACCACGGTCATTTCTTATTCGGAGTTTCCAGACTCTCCGAAACTCTGTGTAGTTCGTTGCCTCAAGGCGTACGAAGAGATGACGGAGGAGCATCGCCCTACGGGGGAATGCCAAATCCTTATCGCGCTCCGGAAACCCTTTAAAGCGGTTTCCTCACCCACCATTGCCAGATGGGTTCGTTGGGTGATGCAAGAAGCGGGCATCAGTCTCCGCCACTTTGGGGCGCACTCTGCAAGAGGTGCCATGGCTTCTAAAGCATTTCGCTTGGGTGCCTACTTAGAGGACATCCTCAATGCGGCCGATTGGTCCTCGGACTCCACCTTCAAACGGTTTTATTTCAAGCCCATTCTTAATATGGCTCATTTGGTAGTGGGCAAGCTTTAAACCATCATAATCCTCGCCTCTAGTCCTGGCATAGAATGAAAAATTTCCTAGCTAACGTAACGGAAAGTTTCAATTCTATTAAGGACTCGGAGGCGAGGATTATCCCGCCCAGTGCTCCTGGAGGAGGTACCTCCCCGTAATGCAGTAAGTACTTGTTTTTCCTCAGTTCTATCTGTGAAAGTTCTGAGTACTGTTCCTGTGCTGATAGGCAATGCTTAAATTGTAGTACTGCTCCTGTGTTAATATGCAATGCTTGCATCATCGGTTTACTTGTCTATTCCTCCGGTAATACATCCTTGTCGTTGCAGGTTCTGATGCTCACAAACAGGACACCTGATGAGGAGGATTGGGCTGTCTTCACGCTCCGAAAGAGGAGGAGAGGACACTAACAAGGGACTATATGGTTCTTGGAATATCCTAATTGGACATTGGCTCCCTCACTTGGATTGGTTGTTTCATGTGTTTTTGTTTGACTACTTTTTCCCTATGGTTCATGGGAAACGTAGTCTTTTGTTAATTCTTTCAATGCTGCTATGCCAATAAAGTGAAGAAAGAAGGCATAATCCTCGCCTCCGAGTCCTTAATAGAATTCAAACTTTCCGTTACGTTAGCTAGGAAATTTTTCATTATTCCTCTATTCATTGGTTTCTGTGTGATTTTGTTGCAGTTTGTCTGAGTGGCCATATATGATGTGTGACTGAATTCAAAAGGCGGGCTGGAGCAGATTTGACCTTGGTTGGCCAATAGTACATTGTGAGTAGATGTGGGTGTAATCTTTGTGCATTGTGATTTGTTTACGCCTTTGTAGGTGTGTTTTTGTAGTTGCTTGATGCTCCTTGAGCCCCTGCTTACATCTCTCTTTATTCCTCTCATTTGCTGCGCTCATATTTACTTCTCAGTAGTTTGGTTTATGAGTAGCAACAACTCGCTCCATGAGACGTAATATCACCCACACGGGAGACAGCAGTTCACGGTGCATAGATTTGCACCCACATGTTTGTGAATTGCCATTTTTGAGTACTTGGGTATTACAGGAGTACAACTCTTCATACTCTTAAATGGCTATGTGAGTTGGGCCCGTTTTGTCTAGAAGTCAGAAACATTTTAAGCTGCTGACAGCAAGGAACAGCTAATTGCAATCAGAATATTCATACTTTGCTTAGTTTTCATGAAGAGCGTGCCCCTTCAACAAAGAGCAATGGTAAATCTCTGCAGAGTGGTTCGAATTGTCATTACCCAAATGTACTGTCTTGCTTTAATGATAACAAGATGGAAATAAGGAAATTTGATTCTGATTAGGCCTCCTATTTGATGAAATCCTTATTTCCGAAGAATGATGTTGTCCGTGCAATATTATCGTACCCTGTAAAACAGGAGTGCAAATTCAGCTGGAAGTCAACAAGACATATGCTACTGCCTTGCTATTTTTCTTTGATTATATGCCGTAATATCATGTCCACTGAGCCCACTGTACATGGCCTTTGGCAGTTTTCATAGCTCCAAAACCTTGGCTATTGCTGATGCCATATGTGAAAAAGAAAGCACTGGGTTGAACTGCTGATTTCATAAGTGGTTTGAATTCCACATGGCTGCATTACCCCTGATGCATGTAAAGCCTACTTAATGAGCTGTTCCAACGGCAAGTCTACCCCAACCTACAAGAAACTGCAGTGAACTAAGTTCCTAATTACAGGTGACACCCCAACAACTATCTGTAGAAAAATAAAAGTGTTTGTTTGACAAAACGACCACTGGATACCACCATGGCAATATTTTTAGTACTGAAAGGGAGTAACATATCCAGTAGTTTCTTTAGTTGATAAATGGTTGTATAATAATAAACGTGTTATGAAGCAATAGGAAAGCCAAACATTGGATTTAGGGCTAGATGTACGACCCTATTTTGCATGCGCAAACGGGTTTGCGACCAATTAGAGCATGCAAAAATCATGTGGTCCATGTACAAACCCTATTTTGCGACTCGCAAAATAGTGTTTTGCGACTTGCTATTAAGACGGGGTGTTCCATTCCTAATAGTGACCCCAAATGCCATCGCTATTAGGAAGGGGTGTTCCCTTCCTAATAGCGACCCCAAATGCCATGTATGACTGTTTTGCGACCGTTCTCAAACGGGACCCCTTCCCCTTTGTGACTGGCTCTAAAAATATTTTCTAAGAGCAGGGAGTGGTCCCAGGGACCACTGCCTGCCCTTAAACAAGCATTAAAAATGCAATAGGTCTCGCCTTTTATAAAGTTAAAGCCATTTGCTTTGCTATACAATACCATTAGCAAAGCAAATGGCTTTAACTTAATTAAAGGCGAGACCTATTGCATTTTCAATGCTTGTTATATTGTTCTTGCTATCACAACCTTCTTAATGTTGTTGTACTGTAAATACAGCTTCTGCATTCTTCAATCATAGAAAAGGAGAAAGTTGACTCAATCCCTCGCCAGAGCCCCGACCTACATGTTACATGCATTTCTGGGCAACAGGACCTGAACCAACTAATCTATGCTACCGGATTACTGTACACTTGGTCGTTAGATTTTGGACATCGTCGTTTATTTATAACCAAAGCATATCAGACGGACCGCATTACCCGTGTCCACAGAGGCTGCGTGCTTTGTGTGTAGAATCATCACAAACCATACCTTGGCCAGGTAAGCGCCCGGTGTCTGTCTGCCCCCTATGTCGGCTGCAAGTGTGCCCCACCGTCCTGCCAGGGTTCCGCCAACTGGGTCAATACTCTGCCAATCGCCTCAACGAAAACAAAGGTCTTATTGGTGGCTGACGCTCGCCTGCAGGTTCAACAGGCGCTGCTCGACGATGTAACAGAGCTGTGGAATGCGCTGTCTGCAACCGGAGGCGTGTTTTAGAGGCCGGGGCGTGACTTGTAGAAACATTGGAAACTCTCCCACCTGTAGTATTATTAAGGTGAGCACGCGTGCTAAGTTATGGTATAGCTGACATGTCAAAGGCGTACCTTACGGGCGCTTATAAGTAGTAAGTTGACTTTGTAAGAATGTGTGATAATTTACAAACGATGCGTCAGTTATTCTTCTATAGTCTTCGGATTGTTTAGTAATATCTTTCATTATTACCACAAATGCACTCTGCCCTATTTATCAACTCTAGAATGTTGAAAGGCTGACATGGCCTCTCAGGGCTCGTTTACTAGTGAAATGTAGATGGGCCACATCACATAAAGCAAGCCCTGAAAGTGTAACTTAAAACAGTATCTGCCACATTTTAGGCTGCCGAGTGTCTCTAGTTCATGAGAGCTGTCAGAGTTGTATTTTACCACATTTAACAGTGAAAAATAATCATTTTAAGGACATGCACGGCTTTTGGCTGGAAATGTAGCAGCATGTATTGACGCCTCTAAAGTAAACACCAGAGCATAACATAAGGCCTTAACACAAAGCGTCATACCAATACAACTGAAACATAAATGGCGCAGTAGAATAAAACAGGCAAAAAAATAATGCAGCACAACAACCACAGTACACTTCAGCAACACAGGGCAATAATGCAGCAGCATAAACAACTTTATCCCCATCATGACACTTGTCGTGCAGGCATTCTTGTCACACATTACCACTTCTAGAAGTCTGCTCTTATGACTCATTAGTAAAATGTGTTTGCAACAAGCAATACCTTACCACCATAGACACAAAAATGGTTTGTGATGTGGCCTCTTGTTATATGAGGAACAGCTAACCTGTGAGAAGTGCTAATAACCAGGCACCGTTGTGGGGGAAACTACAAATGTACACTCATTTGTACATCTCATCTAGAAAGTATTTACAGTCTACTCTTGACTGTACAGGGAAATGACATGATGGCAATAAATATTTATTTATATAGTGCTGTTGTTAAGTGGTCTTATTCTGTGGTGTGCCTCTATTACATAGTGTGGAAGTCTGGCCCACTTAAACGTAAACAAATGAATTATCTGGTACATGAGGCAAAAACGACTTCCAGCGCCTTGAAACGGCCAATAAGGCAGCATGAGTGCCATAGATATACATTACAATGTATATCTCCTACACTGGTCCGTGATCATTCTTAATGGTTAACAGGCGTCTGATGGATCCACACCGTTGTGTGGCAATGACTTAATCTCATGAGGTGAATTGTGCAAACAGCTTGCAAAAGATATTGTTATCTCGGCTCCTGTTCAACCACCCTACCCCCACCAACCACCAACTGAACAAGCTGCCTGTGATTTTGATCTTTTTGGTACCTGTGTTTCTATACTGTTAATTGGAAAATATTAAATACACAATTTAAAAAATAATGTTACGCCTTCATAAGTCCCGACTCTTAAACACATCTTAAACACACACCACTTGGTTTGAGCGCAGTAGTTGAACCATACTTAAACTGCAGCTGGAGCATCGAAAGTGCCGTGGGCTCAAAGTCGGGATGGCTGAAGGTGAGCAGGTGACACGGGTTCACGGCCACAGGCAGCGTGTAAGAAGCACAACCGTAGAACTGAGGGCAGGAGGAGGGAGCCATTGTCACTCTCGCATAGAGGCGGGTTATCAATCATTGGCAAGGGGAAGGATTACCAAAACACATGAACTGACCTGCTGCGGACCCGTACTTTGCGTAATCTGTTGTCCCCATGAATGGCAATCACAAACCTCCTACAAAGGACCCGCAATGAAATGGTGGTCGACTCACATTCCATACGTGTGAGTGACCATCAGCAGTCCTGGTTTTCAACCAACAGCACTTTGAATGATAGCACTTTCAATTTCACGACCTGGCCAGATCTACAACCCTAAACATCAGCCCCGGCTGGATCTGTAAGCGGCCCCTTGGACTGTGTCACGGATCGTATGCAAAAACTATACGGCGTTTTCAAAGCACCTTCACTCAGAGCTAGGGGCGCCTCTTTATGAAAAGGGGACCTTCTGTATTCAAGTCAATTCTGTCTTGAGTCACTCATAAGAAACACTAAGCAACTTATGCAGTTGCGCACAAAATGATAGAGTAATTGTTGCAACGTGATTTACTGGAAGAAAGAAAAAAACAAAGAGGAAGTCCATTCGAATACAAAAAGCCCACAGTTACTGGAGCCAGTACTCACAAGGGAAAGCTGCACATTTGTACAGCAGATTCAGTAACATCAGTAAACCGCGAGTACATTAATGACAACTTTTTTTAGTAAACCACAAATATATTAATGCTTCTAAATTTAAAAGGTGACCCATAAGTGAAACAAGCGCGGCCAAACCTAAACAAGGCAGCGTGACGAGTTGCCATCACAATGGAAAGCACGCGTTTGGACAAAGAAAATGCGCGCGCGTGTGCACTAAAACACCAGCAGCCTGAGGTTTCTTTATTTGGTATCTGAGAAATGTCCCTGCATCACATGTGACGTCGCCAATCAGGTCACGCTGTACTACATATTGCACTCTGGAACTTTCAATTTCTTGTCACAAATAGCAGGAAGGGCTAGCGGACCCTGGCATGCACAATACTGCTGTCTACAAAAGCTAGGTCCATCTCAATACGTCACGGTACGTCCTGGGCAATTGGCATTTTATCAACAACAACGAAGGGAAGTTTTTTTTAGCTAAAAGTGAACTCCCCAATAGTGTCGCTTCCCATCTTCATTCATACACAGCCTTTGTTGTTTACTACACCATGAAGCCTTTCCTTGTTTAACACGCACTCCTGCGGAATCGAAAATAGTTAAAATTACCTGCACAAATGGCGCCTTTGCTATGCTCAGAGGACAGCGGAAGCCCTGATTGGTTGCAGCACGTCTACGCCCACCGGTTACAAGTAAAACAAGCCCGGCGGAACGTGGCGCACGCGCGCGTGCGTCTGCGCTTATCAGAAGCGCGTCCACAGACCCCGATCGCCGCGCGTGCCCCGGTCTGTCTCCCTTGAGAGGCATCACGGTAACAATAGTTCTCGTTGGCGGCAGCGCTTCGCGCTGCAACGCCAGCGAGACCTAAAAATGAAACTAAAAAGTGTCATTTTTATTTTTAAGTGCATCCCGTTTTCCTTTAAGGAAAACGGGCTGCATTTTTTAAAAAACTGCTTTATTTAAAAGCAGTCCCAGACATGGAGGTCTGCTGAGCCCAGCAGGCCACCATCCCTGGCAGGGCCAGCCATTCCTAATGGGGTCGCAAATTGCGAGTGCCTCATGAATATTGATGAGGCATGCAATTTGCGACCCCATTGGGAATCGCAAACAGTGTCTCAGACACTGTTGTACACGTCAATTTGCGACTCGTAAATTTTCATGGTCGTACATCTGGCCCTTAGAGAAATGTACATCTGGACCTTTTGGACAATAGAATTCTACAATAAATCTCTGAGAAACAGGATAAGCCCACTTTTCTGAAAAGGTGACAGGCCATAATGTATGCCTACCATCTCATTCCATTATTCAGAGCACTACTTTTTAAAGCAAGGGTTTAGGAGCAATAAAGGCCCTGTTTTCTCTGGAGACCAAGAAGGGAGGTCTCATCAACTCAATGTTCCCTGATAAACTAGCTGGCTTTCTGTGCTGTAAGTTGTATTTGACTTGCATGTTAAGTCATGATTTGCATTTCAGAGCTAGCATCAGCACTTTTAGCTTAACTGTAGCAAAGTAAGGGAACCAGATTGGACATGATAAAATCAGAAGTCCAAACACTGCAGTCACCTGGGGCAGAAAAGTGGCATTAGGGACCGACCATATATCAAGAACGAGAAAAAACAATCTGATGGCAGAACAACCTTGAATGAAAGGCTGCATTGCTCATGGTTAAGTTATGATGCTGCATACATGCGGATGCACTTCCCACCCCAGCTATTCCTCTCCAACCACATTTAGCAAAAAGAACCACTATGACATAGCTTCCTCTTTACCTGCTTATCTAGGCCGTTAGATGGTGACTGCCACTGCTTATTGTGGAAACATATGTGACTATTTAGTCCTTTCTCAGTGCAGAATAGTTGGCTGCAATTCTTGCAAATGTAACTGTTGTTCTGGCATTCCTCCCAGTCTGTTGTTCCTCCATTGGCCATACTGCTATAAAACACAGATGGAGGAGTTACATGGAGAATCTACAGCAAGACTGCAATAATAATGGTGTCGAAAATACTGCATTAAATCACTTGGTTCTAAGCGAACATTTGTAATATGCTTGGCTAATTGAGAAAAACGACAGTTGTATAGACAAACCTGCTAAAGTGTTTCTTTTTTAGAATCTATATTATACTGCTCTTTCTCCATGTATGTAGACTGCTGTCTACTTAAGCAGACCACAAAACACACACATCTCTCAATTATTTATTAGTAATCTCCACAACTCTTCCTCATTTCTGTCCTTACTATATGACGTTGACTTTTAATTCACAACATAAAAGTATTCACAGAGCAAAACATAAATCTTCAGAGGTCCGATGCCCATTAAAGGAGGGGACTTATTCTCCAGCTTAACCATGATACATTATATCTCAAATATAAAAAAATCCTTTAGGCCAAAGCCACCCTATTTCTCAAGGTGGAAGGCAGGATAAAAGGAATGGGAAGGAATGGGGAGAGGCTGAGTTGGATTAGGAGCAATGAAGGCTACACGTAAGTACTGCTATTGTTAGATGCAAAGTAGGTCAGTCCTGGACAGTGGTACTATCGGTATGTTGTCGTGTCATGATCCTCAATGTGCACAAATGCAGTTTACAAATGCAGTTTACCGCAAGAGTAATAAAGAAATATGGTTAAACAGTAGCTTTGTTACAGGATTGAGCTACTCACTCAGGAATTAGTGTAGTTGTGTAACACAAGGCCTCAAACGCAAAGTGTGGAAATGGAATATAAACCAAGACTTCTATACTTTAAATCCAAAGCCTGAATCTTTTGAAAATAAATCACCAACCAATAAGATTTTCTAAGTTTATTTCAAGTAACATAATTTTAGTTCCTTAATTAAATTTTATTTGTTGTTATTACTTTGGTCTAAAAGAAAAAAGTTACTTAGCTGCTGTAACAATCATTGTATTGGCTACTCTATATACCTGCAGATTCCTCAACTGTAGAACAATTCCCAGGCATCAGACTGGATCCGGAGAACTTCAAAACAATGTTACCGGTAGAGGTGGCTAGACTCAGTCAGCGCTGGAAGTAAAATCAGGTGACATCACCGAAGCCATAGAGTTCCCGCCTCAACACATCGACATCAGTTACCCTCCATTTCTTTTCCAAGCCTACAAGGCGAGATGGCAGATTTACATTGATGATTAATTTGTAGTTCCAGAAAAATGCAAAATGGGATCTTATCTAATTTCCCTATAGCACATCCATCAAATGGGAAGGTGGGCACGTCAGTGAGGAAAAACTTTTTTTTCTGATTGATACTTCTACCTGCAGACTCCTCCTCACATGTAGAACAGATTTCGCAGCAATATCCTACCCAGGAGGAGAGTTGATGGATGGTTAGAAAAGGAAATCCTAAAAGACGTACCTAGAAAAGTGTCAGTCTACATATACCGCTGAATCCAGACGGTAGTGTTTTGCAAAGCTGTGCAAGGAAGACCATGTTGCCGCCTTACAGATTCCTGCAATCAGAACTCCAGAGAAAGAGCACAAGTGGTTGATTTAGCCCTGGTGGAATTGGCTCAAATTCATGTAAGAGGCTTTTTCTTGGTTAAGGTGCGGCAGATCTTGATGCAGAGGATGATCCACTGAGGCAGTCTTTTTTTTTTTTAACTTTATTTTCATTTTGCAAACAAACATTATGCACCTTGATCCGTACATTACATTCAGCAGCACCAAGCACCATGAATAACCCATCTTGACATTGAAAGCTTAAATGGTACAGTCATTATATCAGGCATGCTAAGGGGTGTAAACATTTTCAGCTATGTTTCTAATGCATTGCTATTAAACAAACGGGGATCACACGTCACTTATCAGACGACACCCGGGTCAATCTAGTTACATTACATCGTGGTCCATGAACACATTGGAATAGTGCTATCTATGCATGAACATATCAGCCAACCCCTGCCCTTTTCTGTTCTTCATCAGGGTCTGCAGCTGCCGCCTGCTGTGCCAGATATGCCTTATATGGGTCCCATATGTCCTTTGGTTTACAACGCGCAGGCATAAGAGCATTAAACTTTTCGGAGTGTGCGCAACAAAAGGTTAAGTCTGCACACCATTCTTCCATTGTGGGGGGTTGGGCCCTTCATCCAGCGCAATGCAATCCTGCGTTTAGCTATCAAAATACCTAGGGATAATAACTTCCTTGTGGCTTTGGGGTATCCTTTAGTAAAGCCTAACAAGACCTCCAAGGGAGATAAGTGCAGCCTCCCCCCTGCCATTTCTTGTAGTGCCGCATGCACTGCCTTCCAAAACATATGAATCCCGTCGCAGCTCCAAGCGAGATGTGTGAAATTTGCATCTGTTGCCCCGCACCTGGCGCATCTATCATCATCACTGAGACCATACCTATACAAGCATGCTGGGGTGTAATAAACTCTTTGCAGATATTTAAAGTGTGTTAAGCGATGCCTGCCATTTTGTGATATGAATTTCGTGCTTGTGCACCAATATATCCATTGTTCATCTGTAATGTACATCTGTAATTCTACGCGCCACTCCTGTAACACCCTCATGCTAAACGGGTCCAGGGACTGTGTTAGATAGAGTGTACAATATTGATATAATGTGAAGCGGGGATTTAGCACATAATAAATAAGATAATTGTGTGTATTCCTGTGATTCGCTCATATCCTCCCCTAATAATGCACGGACCGCGTGTCTCGCACGAAAATAATGAAATTTAGCAAGCATGGGTGCATTCAGTGTGTCCGATTGTAGCATGTCCTATTGCTTGACCACCCCGTCTTGAAATAAATCACCTGCAGTGCGAATCCTTAGCAGATGCATTGTAGAGAGGAATTCCCTCTCCTTCCCCATCGGTAACCAGTCACACAGCTCTAGCGGCAATTGGGGAGCATAGAGTAACGTCATATTTTGCTTATCCGCAGCTCTCCAGAGCAGGTTCCTCATGCACCCAATCGGGTCAATCACATGGTAACGTCTGCGTGGCGCAGCAAACAAGAACTGTGGTAAGGACAGGTGGTGCACAGCCTCATTTTCGATGAACCACTGCAGGTTGTCGTGAGCTCCGTGCAGCCACTGATATGCATGCATCTGTTGTGCAGCGCAGTAGTATAATTAGAAATCTGGGGCATTGAGTCCACCTGCTGAATATGGCTTGGTTAGGGTATCCCATTGTATCCATGGCTGTTTCCCAGCCCATACTTGCCAGAACAGAAGGGAACGCAGCGTACGAAAGAACGATTTTCGTAATAGGTATATTTGCAAATAGAAACAGAAACCATGGCAATACTATAATTTTTAAGAGCAATACTCAACCCTGTAGGGACAATGGTAGTCTAATCAATTTCTCGATGAACTCGGTAAGTTTTTGTATCGCTCACCCATAGTTTTCACGGATCACCGTGTCCGGGTCGGTATGGATTTGCACCCCAAGATATCGGGTCGGTTCCGACATCCACTCGATGGGGTAGGAGACTGTCACGGGGAGAGGGATTGGGGTCAGCAGAAATGCAATACATTTGTTTCAGTTGATGCGTAAGCCTGAGTGCTGACCGAAGCGTTCCACCTCTTGTAGAAATGGCATTAAGTGCTTGGCAGGTTTGCTTCAATAAAGGAGCGTGTACTCTGCATATGCAGGAATTATTAGATTATACTGTGGGAGTCTTATTCCGCGATGTCCATGGTACTCAAGTAGTGCACATGCTAGTGGTTCCGCCGTTAGTGCATATATATAACGGGGGACAAAGGGGCACCCCTGTCTCGTGCCCCATGTGATGTGTATGAGTTCCAGATGTCTGTTCACGCATACCCATTCTGTGGGCTGCTCGTAGAGAACGTCCACTAACTTGATAAAGATCTCTCCTACCCCCACAAGTCTCAGCAAAGTAGACAGTCTTTTTCTGTACCGTTTTACATTTTTGGCACCAGAGTAGCTGGTCATCTAACCGAAGCTCCTTGGTGCGATTGAAGTAGTAATTAACCACCCCCGAGGAACCAAACAATACGACCGTTTCTCCTCTTTCATAGGATGAGGCGGAGAGTAAAAGGTCGGAAGTGTAATGGATTGGGCAAGATGGAAAGAGGTGACCACCTTAGGGAAGAAAGCAGCCCCGGTTTACAACACCAAGTATCTGGAAAGAAAGTAGTGAAAGGAGGGCAACAGCTAAGGGCCATTCATTCACTGACTCTTCTAGTAGAAGTGACAGCAACCAAAAATACTGTTTTGAACATCAACATACAAAGGATATATCTGTGAAGTGGCTCAAATAAAACCTCTATTATAAAAGTAAGGACCAGATTTAGGTCCCATTGAGGATCCACCAAGGGAGTTGGAGGTAAAAGGTTGGTCAGGCCCTTAAGCAAATGCATGACAACAAGGCATTTGAAGAGGGATGGAAGATCTGGCATACAGAAGAGGAGCACAAGGTGGGTAAATAATCCTTTGCACTGCCAACAGCACATCCCTTCTGAGCAAAGGAAAGAGTAAATTGCAAAACTTCAGAAAGTTTGGTCTGTAAGTGATTCACACCTTTGTCAGCTCACCATTAAACAAATTTGCCCCATCTGCTGAAATAAGCAGGCTTTATGGAGAGGCGACGTGCACACAAGATGGTGATTACCACCTCCAGTGGCAGCTGAAAGGAGCTCAGTTGTCCTCGCTCAATCTCCAAACATGTAAGTGGAAGTCTCGGAGATTGGGGTGCAGAGCCATTTCCCCTGAATGAGAGAGGAGTCCAGCCTAAGTGGAAGCTGAAGCAGGGGACATGTTGAGAAGAGCAGAAGGTCCCATACCCTTCTTGGAAGAAGGTACATACCCTTCTTGGCCAATCTGGAGCAAGGAGAATGACTCGGGCCTGATCTTGGCAAATCTTCCTGAGAACTCGAGGAATCAAAGGTATGAAAGGAAAAGCACAATGCAGCTGAAAGCTCCATCTTACCTGATACACGTCCACTAATCCTTCCCTCAGCAGATACTGGAGGGCGCAGAACTGCTTGCACTGAGCATTTTATGAGAAGGCAAATAATTCCATCGGAGAGGTGCCTCACTGGGCAAAAATGTCACTTGTGATCAGCAAGTTGGCTGTTGGCTCTGACATTCAGAGACCCAGGTAGGTGATTTGGCAGTGTGCCAGATTCCTTGGCGGAGTGCCCTACGACTAAAGTCTCAATGCTTCCAGGCAAAGGAGGTGAGACCCTACTCCCCCTTGCTTGTTGACGTACCACATCAAGGTCATGTTATCTGTCAGCAAGTTGATGTGGAGAACTCGCTCATTCAGAGACTAGAGGCCTCTGATTTCCAGATCCTCTATATTGGCTCCCCACCCTAGGGTGGAGGAATTCGTCACTACCGCAGTCAAGGTTAGAGGGGGAGTATAGAACGGCGGGGCCGTCATCGGCCACGCCACAAGGTATGGCGGTCGAGCCGGCCACCTCCGCGACGGTGGGGGGGGGGGGAGGGGGGCGTGCCTGTCGTGCGCGTTTGTGACGCGGCGGCCGCCCCCCCTCTCCCGCATTGGTTTCGGACATAGGGCGTGACCCGGAAGCGATGCGAATCGCTTTCGGGTCGCGATAAGGGAGAACAGCATCGCAGGGGTATAAAGGGCTGGGGAGCCCAGGAAGCCTCCTCTTGGTTCCTGGCTCCCCAGCTTGCCCCCCACACGCCTCGCTAGGAGGCGGTAATATTTGTTTTCTTTGTTTTGCAGGTCGGCTTCGGATCGTCGTACATCGAGAAAAGGGGGAAGCAGTAGTTCCGGGTGTCGTCAGGAAGAGGTGTGGCGCTGCAGAGGCCGGGAGAAATCGCCGTCACATGCTATCAAGGGACCGGCCGTGGCAAGGAAGCATCGTCGTGCTGAGGCCAAGGAAGGAGAATCCAGTCGATCGGTTGAGCAGCGAAGCGTCTCGTGCCTGGAATCGAGGAAGGAGCGTCTTGGAGATCGGCCGGAGCGCATCGTCGTGCGGGGGTCGAGGCGGGAACATCCCGTTGGAGGTACCCGGTGGGGGTTGTGCAAGGCACTCACCCCTCCAGTTTGATTAGGACGCTGTATTCTGCTTTGTGGTCCCGTTTTTGAGCGCTCGGCATCGCGCACACGGCAATATCGGGTGCACGGGCATATCGGGTGCACGGGGAGGGTCTGCCTTTCGGGTATAGGGGGTCACTGTGGCATAGCAGTTAAGTGAATCTTGCTCGCAGAGTTACAGGTCCAATTCCTGTTTTCAGTGTGAGGTTGTAAAGGCATCTCACTCGCACACGTGTTTAGGTTTGCAATACGGACATTTCATAGTCATCGTTAGAAGGGTATAGGCTGTATCTGGCATTGGTTTGAAGTCTTGTTGCTCGGGGGACGCGCGCAATTGCTGAGTCAGCTGCTTGGGGGATTGTAATTGTATCTGCTCCGTGTGCACAATAATACAGAGCTGGATGTGGGGTTGATGCACATTTCTTTTGTGGGGGCTACAAAGAACTATAACAATTTTATTGTGGTGGTTTATAATTATTGGCTCTGTCTAAAAAGTTTATGCAACTGCTATCTCATTGGACATTAGCATAAGTAATTTGACCCGTGTTCTTAAACAATCTGCCAGGGCCTGCGTAAGCATTGGAGCAACTACAGTAAGCTCAGCTTAAACTAAGTGTAGGTGTTGGGTGGCATTGTGGTTGATTTGACGTTATGGCAGGGAAGGCAAAGAGAGGGGAACAGGGCTCCCGTATGGAGAGGCTGATGGAAGAGATGAGGCGTAAAGTGACAGAGAAGGTTGAAGGACAGGAGGGTGTGAGGCCTAGGCGCCCGAATGTGCCCCCCAAGGCGGCTTTCCCAGCAATCCCCAAAAGGGTGAGAACCAAGAAGCGCGCGCCATCTGGGATACCCCCATCCACCCCCCAGACCCCTGGGGGCGCTGATCAGGTACCACCTGCCCCTGTACCAGCTCCATGCCCAGGGAGCCCGGCGGTGCCAGTGCCAGCAACATCACCACCGGTACCTGCATCACCAGTTGAGCCACTTGCCCCACCTCCGCATACAGGGCCACCAGCGATTCCGGTAGGTCCAGTGCCACAACCCGCTACCCTGGGCCCCGTCCCGGTAACAACACATTTGGGGGGGGGGGGGGCGCCACCGGTGGGGGGGGCAGGTCCCTCAAGATGTTGTGTCGCACCTGGCTGCAATTCTGCCTTGGTTGGGGAAGGCAGGCATTTTAGCCCCTGCAGTGGGAGTGAAAGAGGTGGGTACCGATGCGCTAGCTGAAGCAATGCGAATTGTGGGTGAGTTCAACGCAGGGCGCAAGGAGCAGGGAGTTGCTGGTCCTGTTTCATCGTTACCTATCGTTTCAGGGGGGCACTGCCACCCTGGAGAACAAAGGGGTGTCGGTCACCAGTACAACAACTGGGATTCCACCGGAGGCGCCGGGGACATCGGTAACAGGTAAACTGCCTCCATTGCCAATGTTGGGTGTGGGCGAGATCAGCTCTGAGCGCGAGTTCTTGGGCAGGCATGTGTCACAGGAGCTAAAAAATAGAATTTGGGCTGGAGAATATATTAACATGTTTTCGCTGCTGATCTGCGAGAGGGAAAGGGAGGAGTCAAGAAAGAACAAGGATTACATGCTCCCAAGGGAATGGGCTAGTGAGATGCAAAAGTTTAGGGTAGAAGAGAATTTACTCAATTGGATTAGGGCCTTTTCCATATTCATGGCAGTCACTGCTGAGCATTTTCCAAACTTAGAGGTGCAGATGGCTTGTTACCAGAACAGAATAGTGTTGGCCCACGATAAATTCGCGGGCGGGGGGTGGTTGGTTTATGACAAGAATTTCAGGGTGGCTAAGGCGTCTGACCCAACCCTGTCATGGGATCGAATTTACACGGTATCATGGTTAGATCTATTCGGGGGTGAGGGCCATGGTGGTCTAAAGAGTCAGTCCTTCCAGCCAGCCCAGCCTTTACAGCCCTTTCGGGCACAGGGTAACACAAGCTACACCACAAATTCGAGCAATAATAGTGGAAGGAAAGGGACGTGCTGGGATTTCAACAGGCGGACCTGCACCAGACCACAGGGCCAGTGCAGGTTCAAGCACGCGTGTTTCATTTGTGCCATGGATCAACAAGTATCCATGTCATCTGACAGCCAGAGTTTTATTGGAGGGTTTCAGGGATGGGTTTAGGATACCAGCTCCAAATTATGTGGGGGCATCTGATTGCCAGAACCAACTCTCCGCCCGGACCAATCCAGACATAGTCTCCACAAAGATTGCCAAGGAGCTGCACCTGGGTAGGGTGGCCGGCCCTTTCAAGTCTGTGCCAGTTAAGAACTTTGTGTGCTCCCCTTTGGGCGTAGTTCCCAAAAAGATAGAAGGGGAATTCAGACTCATACACAACTTGTCCACTCCCAGGGGTAACTCTCTGAATGATGCTATCAACGATGAGTTCTGCAGTGTTAAATATGCTTCATTTGACCAAGCAGTGGAGATTCTCAGAGGGTTGGGTCCTGGAGCGCTGATGGCGAAATCCGACATTGAATCGGCCTTTCGGTTACTCCCGGTGCACCCAGACGATTATCATCTCCTTGGTTTTAAATTTCAGGGTAATTTTTACATGGATATGTGTATGCCTATGAGATGCTCTGTTTCATGTGCATACTTTGAGAAGTTCAGCTCATTCTTGGAATGGGTTTTCAGACAGAAGTCTGGGCACCAGTGGGTCATGCATTACCTTGATGACTTTCTTATCCTGGGGTCACAGGGCTCCCCGGAATGTGGGTGGGCGCTGCAGGAATTTTGTGCGCTTATGCAGGCTCTGGGGGTTCCTTTGGCCCCGGGGAAGACGGTTGGCCCTGCATCTACTATGGAGTTCCTGGGCATTGAGCTGGATTCTGTCCAGGAGTGTTTTAGGTTACCCTTAGACAAGGTCAACAAATTCAGGGCATGTTTGCAGCTATGCTTGAGCAAGCAGAAGGTCACATTACATCAGTTGAAGCAGACAGTAGGGCAACTCAATTTCGCACTGCGGGTCATTCCAATGGCCAGACCCTTCTCCAGATCCATCTCCCAAGCCATGACTGGCCTCAAAGAAAAACACCACGACACAAGGCTGTCAGCTGAGGTCTGGCAAGACATGCGGATTTGGATGGCATTACTGCAGGATTTTAATGGCAGGGTAGTGTGGCCGGGTCCGCCCATTGCATCCGCGGAGTTGGGTTTAATGACTGACACCGCGGGCAGTGAGGGATTTGGCGCCATACTCGGTACCAAGTGGGTTGCTCAACGTTGGCCAGCGTGGTGGGTGGAGAGCGGTTTGACAGGGAACATTGGCTTCCTTGAGCTATTCCCCATCTGGGTGGCATTGATTGTGTGGCCTGAACAATTGTGTAATCAGTCAGTGATTTTCTGGTCTGATAATATGACCGTTGTTGAGTGCATAAATCAGCAGGCAGCCCGATGTAAGATGATTCTCCGCCTCTTGAAGGAGATTGTTCTCACCTGTATGAAATTGAATGTACAATTTAGAGCAAAACACGCGCCTGGTGTACTTAATCATGCGGCTGACGCGCTTTCTCGCTTTAAGATGCAGGTTTTCAGGGCTCATCTCCCAACAGCGGCAGAGCAGGCAACCCTCTTCCCAGAACGACTTTGGCAGATTGGTGCCCCCGCTTACCAGACCTCGTGGCAGCGAGTCTATCACCCAGGACCAGGAAAGCATACGAAGGGGCGTTCTGGCAGTATTGTTCTTTCCTGGGTGAGGGGTGGGTGGAGCGTTGGCACGACGCGGGGGCACTCATTTCATATTTGGGTTGGCTGAAGGTCAATGGGCGCTCGGCGGCCGCAGCTAGGAAACAAGTAGCGGCAATTTCCTTCTTCACTCAGATCAAGGACAGGGGTGACCCCAGTAACAGTTTCACGGTAAGAAAAGCTCTGAAGGAGTGGCGACGCCTCCAGGGGTCGGCCCCAGACACGGGGCAGCCAATTGGGGTGCAGCTTCTCACGTCAATACTAGCAGCCCTCTCAGCAATTTGCAACACCGCAAGCGAGGTCAGGTTATTCACTGCTGCCTTTTCATTAGCCTTTTATGGCGCTTTCCGGATTGGGGAGTTGGTGGCCCCAAACAAACTGGACATGCAAGGCGGCCTGCAGTTTGAATGCCTAAAAATCATGGCCGATGCCCTATTAATATCAATCAGGAAGTCCAAGACTGATCAGGAGGCCCGGGGTGATGGGGTGGTCCTCCACCGGGCGCAGAGAAACCCATGCTGTCCGGTAGCACACATTGAGAGCTACTTGCAGGTTAGACCATCTAATGTAGTGGGGGCTTTCTTGATCCATGAAGATGGGGTCCCATTGACACGCTTCCAATTTAAAAGGGTATTGGACATGGCAATTCTGAAGGTGGGTCAGAATCCAGAGTGTTTCGGCACCCACTCCTTTAGGATAGGGGCTGCCACTGAGGCAACGGCCAGACGCCTATCGACCGGCGACGTACAGAAGATAGGGAGATGGGTGTCCAATTGTTACAAACGTTATGTGCGCCTACACATGTTGTGACTAAGAGAGGCACACAACGCTGATACATGGTCTTTCTGCTTTCTTTACAGTTTCTCGAGCCTGTCACGCAAGGGAGAAACTCAAGACACTACACCAGCAACAATCGGCGGAGCGGATACCATCACCACAAAGGCAAACTTTTCAGACAGTGTGGATCATAGGCCATTCATATGTAAGGCGTCTGTCTAACCTTTTTTCCACAGGTGGTTACAGGGAAAGAGCAGGGCAGGCAGGGTTTGAGATAGTGTGCCATGGGAAAGGGGGGCTGTGTTTTGACCGGTTCCGGGATATCGTTCTGGATCTGTTAAGAAAAGGGGGTCCGCCCCCGGATATAATCATCCTACACCTGGGGGGGAACGACTTAGCAAAACTGGGAAGAAGAGGGTTGGTGGAAACTATAGTTACTGAAATAGGCTGGTTAGCTATGACTTGTCAGGGTTGCACTATTGGGTGGTCCCAGATGATACCCCGGTTCCAATGGAGAGGGGGGGGAGTCTGTAAAGGCGTTGAATCATTCTGCAAGGCGAATAAACAATAAACTCGAGCGACTTTTCAGGGCTCCCCACTTACAGACCATCGCCCATGGATGCATCAGGGGTGAGCCGTGCTTCTTAAAACATGGCGTTCACCTATCCCAGGTAGGTAACAAGGTGTTCCTGGGGAATATTTTGGCATGGCTGAGGGGCCTTAGGCGCAGAGACTGACCTTTCTAGTGAGCGCAGGGGGGGGGGGCTAGATAGTCGGTTAACTATGCTAGCCTGTGGCGGTAAGGTCATGATTGGTGAGCAGTAAATTTAAGGTCCTTAGAGGGCGGTGCCATTCCCGAATGGTGTCGCCCAAGTGGGAGGGACAAGTGGTCTCTCCTAGAACTCCAGGGGCAGTTGGGTGCGGGGAGGAGGGAGTCACGCTTTCTCTAGGCTGATGGGCCATCCCGCACGTGCACAGCGGCTGCAAGGGCCCCTGTATGGAGATCAGGTATAGAGCGTACGGGGGTAACCGGGGGGGGGAAGTACCCTCACGGTGAATGGGCCCTCCGGCTGGAGGGCGTGGTTACAATTTGATAAGGATCTGACACCAGTTAGTGACCTTGCCGTAGGCCCAATTTTTAGTAACGCAGAAAATAAAGTTTGTAAAGATTGGTCATGATATGTTTAGATATGGACAGGAAACCTTTGTATTAGAATTATGTTAAGGTTAGCCACTTGATATCTGTAAACTTATCATTTGTAATCTGTGTAAAGTGTATTTTCTGCTATGTGTTTTAAAAATGTAATTTTTAATGTTTATTAATTTTGTATAATAAATACGGCCGGGGGGTGTCACGCCCCCTGCCTCCAAAGACTTCTCCCCTGTCACGGGTTTTCATTGTGGGGAGGAGGGGGTTTAGGGAGTACCTGGCCATAAAGGCCATCCAGTGAGTTAGGTTCACCTCATTCCCCTACCAAGTCACTTCCGTCGCAGTGCTGGGGGAGATCACATTGGAGCCCGACAGGTCTCCCTCATACTGGTCCCACTGCTGCCAGAGGCACCACTACAGGGCCCTCAATTGCCAACGTGTGTTCGTGACTAGAGGATGCAGGAATACAGCAGACCTAGAAAACGCAAGATGCTCAAGACTGGGATTCTCACGCCTCGCTGGAAAGATGGAATCATCTCATGGATGTTTTTGATTCTCCCTGTTGGAGGAAAGGCGCAGAGAAGGGTGGTATTCAGTATCGTCCCCATGAACTGGAGTCACTGGGAGGGCCACAGGTGAGATCTGAGCTTGTTGATCTAAAAGAATAATTTAGGTCATGTCCCACAAGGTGTGGTTTTAGCAAGAGCAAAGGCAATTAGTGTTCAGATACTTGAAACCCATACTTCATGCAGAAAAAGCTTTCTTTCCCCAGGCTTCCAATCATTTTCACTTCGTGTCGGATGGGGTTACAGGGAAGGTCCTCCCCACTGTATCCCTGAACAGAAAACCTGGATGGCCATGCTCTCTGGTAAAAGGTGCATGTAAAGGAAGGCCAGATCGCCAGCAGGACAGCAATAACAGCAGGCAACAAGCTGACTGACCGCCAGAGCAAAGGAAGGCTTCTCACATGCCGACATGACCGGTACCAGTAAGGAGTTACTTGAAGAGGAGAAGGGGTCTCAGTGAGAACATTTGTCTAAGTTTCGGTCGCTAGCAATTGCAGATCTAACATCTCTGCTGCTTTACGCACAACTTTGTTCAGAGATACAACTTCTGGCATTGGTGGCCCAGTGGGAAAGTCAATAGCCAGCTCTGGAGGTATCTTTTTTTTAAAAACATATTTTTATTAGTATTTTCAATTAGGCATCACAATACAATATGTAGTTACAGTTTTAGTGGTAGATACCTCATTTAACTGCTTATATAGCCAACTTATCACTTATCAACTTACATGTGATGTGACCAAGAAGGGGCTGAGTATAATTTCCGAAGTAAACTATTATACTGCATTCAGTTCAAAATTACTCACATCTTTGCTACCCATACATACCCACCCTTGTTATCCCACCCACAATAATCCCTCCCTACAAACTGTTAACAATAAACTCAGCTGCTATATTCCTTTTTATGATGCCGGGACTAGGTCTCAAGGGTTCACCAAAGTAGTAGTGCTCCAGTGTGTCCCTGTGCGAGGGAGGCGATAGGAGGAGGGGGGGCGGGGGGAAGGCCAACTGGTACCCAGGAAGGTGGCTGGATAGTCAGGGGGTGGAAATCCAAGAGAGCTAGAAGGGGGGGGGGGGGGAAGGTCCCCCGGTCACAAGTGCAATCCCCCATCACGGCCGGGTTGATGCCCATACCATAATTAGGCAGATGCGGCCAACTCGACCAGTAGCTCTAGGGCTGCATCCATATAGTCTCCTGTCACTGCTTTATGTTACTCTAACACGTGAGTCCAATCAAGTGCTATTGTTTTTTTCCTCAATCCCCTATATTCCTCACGAGCCAGCGCCTCCCCTTCCGCTACCGCCCATCTAATGACCTCTTCTCTCCAGTTGCCCTCACGGGGTGCCCTGCAAGATTTCCACCGCTGTGTTATTAGTCGTTTAGCGATTATCAGAGCCAACCCTGCAAAGCGACGCAGCAGTTTCGCTTTCTTTGGGAGTGGGAGGAGACCCAACAAACACACTTCCATGGCATCCCAGCCGGAGCGCTCCATCAATGCAGATAATCCACTGGTTCAGACCAAAATCTCCCCAGGACAGGACATGACCATAACATATGTGTAAAATCAGCAGGGTCGTGGGGACATCTGGGGCAGCGTGTAGCAGCTAAGGGGTACATTCTGTGAATAGCCTGCGGCGTAAGATAAGCCCTGTGTAGTATTAGTAGTTATATCGATTTCAGATGGAAATCACGGGACACCCGACACGGATGTTCTAGGGCACCATCCCACTCCCTATCCTCCAGTTCCCTTGCTAGTGCCAAGTCCCACTTATGACGGAGCGGCAACAGTGTTACATGTAGGTGTTCACGTAGTCCACAGTATAGCCAGCGTAGCAGGTGGCTACCATGGCTCATGATATGCAGTGACCGCAACAATTGAAATGTAGGGGGTTCCGTCTGCGCCACCAACCAAAATTGCTGGACATATTGTACAACCGATGCATGTGTGAGGAACAGAGTCTCCGGTACTGCTCTAGAGCGGGCAAATTCGTCATGAGTCCTCAGCGCACCGTCGAGGAAAAGGTCACCAACTGTGGCTGAGCCCGCCTGTATCCAGTCCTATGCCTGGCCAGCTGACAACATACCGCATCGGGTAGGTAGACCACAAAGGGGGACATTCGGTGCATATGGGTATAGAGTTTTAGCAGATTTCTGTGCCTGCTTCCAGTAGTGGATGGCAATGGACAATAGGAAGGGAGGGTCACGCATCCTGTCAGCTCCGGGGCATAGCAGTGCCTGCAGCTTCCCACTCCGTAATTGCGCCGGGGTGTAACCAATTTCAAACAAATTATAGCCCTTCAGCCAACAGGCCAACCATTGCAACTGTCCCACTATACAGTACGTTTTAAAATCAGGCGCCCCCATGCCGCCTGCTGTGTTTGGTAGCTGAATCTTGGATAATGCCAGCCTGTGTCTCCCTCGTCCCCATAGCAAGGACGTGAGCAATGTGCTTAGCGACCTAAAAATCCAGGCCGGCAAGATCACAGGAATATTTACAAAATGGTATAAGAGTCTACGTAGCATGACCATTTTGGACACTGCTAACCGGCCTGCCATGGACAATGGCAGGGTGTTCCAGAAGGTGACTTGCGACAGGAGCAAATTGATAGTCCGCACCACATTCCCATCTATAGTGTCGGCAGAGAACCTATAAATTTGTATCCCCAGATATTTAAATGTTGCAGGTTCTACTCTGAACTGTACTTGACCAAATGGTAGGTGGGTCCCCTCGTACGTGCCAGAGAAGGAATATGCTACCGATTTGGCGGCATTAAGGCGCAGCCCAGAGACATCCCCAAACTGTGAGAATACGCCTGCAACGACCCACATGTCCACGCCAAGGTCCTTAAAAAATAACAACACATCATCCGCGTAGAGTGAGACTGAATGTGTTATTGTCTGTATCTGTATGCCATACGGGGCCATGACACAGCGCAGATGTTGCGCCATTGGCTCCAATGCCAACACAAACAACAGGGACGATAGGGGGCAACCCTGACGAGTCCCCCTATACGTACGATAGGCAGGCGATATGAGCAGTCCCGATTTGGCGCGAGCCGGAGGGTCTGTGTAAAGTAGCTGAATCCACTTGCAATATTCAGGGGGTATACCAAATTTCACTAACACAGCAAGCATATAGGGCCAGCTTAAGGTGTTGAACGCTTGACGTATATCTAGGGACAGGCATCCAGCCAACGGCAATGTCTCTGTCACCGCGTGCATCAAGGCGTGTAATCGCCGGATGTTGAGGGAAGTACTACGCTTGGGAATCAAGCCACAATGATCTGTGTGTATTAGTTTGAGCAGCACGGGGAGCAATCTGGATGCCAATAGTTTACTCAGGATTTTATATTCCGTATTGAGTATCGACAATGGGCGATACGATGTCAAGTCGGTGGGAGCTTTACCGGGCTTCAGCAGCGAAGTGACGATTGTTTCCTTAGTAGTGGGAGGCAGCGTACCCTCCTCAAGGGAGGTGACATATAGTTGCAATAACTCTGGGGCCAATGCGTCTACAAAGGTGGAGTCACATTCCACAGGTAGGCCATCTGAGCCCGGGGTCTTATTACGGGCCAGCGATTTTATTGCAACCCGGATCTCTGCTATGGTTATCGGTGCTGACAACAATTCGGCAGCGGCATCCGTGACCTTGGGAAGGTCCACGCCCGCCAGGATGTGCTCCGTCTCCTCAGATCTATATAGAGTAGTGTAGTGGTTGTGGAAAGTCCTGTTAATGTCACTCTGGGTGGTTAGTAGCGCACTGCTAGCATCGTACACCGCTAAGGTGGGAGTGGGAGTCTGTGGGGGAGCAATCAGTCGTGCCAACAGCGTACCGGCTCTATCTGCCTCAGCATGCGTATGCAATGCGTATGCATAAAAGTCTACCGTCCGGAGTCGCTCCAGTAGCTCTGCGTACTTTATCCGCGCCTCCTGCAATTGCTCTACCCCTTCTCTATTTCCCTGAGCCGCAACCTCCAAAGTCTGCAGTCTGTCCTCCAAGTCTGTCAAGTCTCTGATCACTTCCCGCCCAATCCCCACCACTCCTCCCATTGCAACCCCCCGTATTGTGATTTTAAACGCCTCCCACTCAATTGACCTGGTGGAAGCCGTGCCCTCGTTGTCAGCAAAGTACGTATTAACAGTGCCAGCCAATTTAGCCCGAAATACCTGATCCTCTAAAGCTGCAGGCTGCAGCCGCCATGTTGGGATAGGCGTTGGGACTCGTCCCCACTGTAGCGACAATTCTATTGGGTTATGGTCTGAGATGGTTTTCCCCAGGAACGAACTATGGTGTATGGCAGGGGACGGATCCGCAGTACAAAGGAAATGGTCTAATCGGGTATGGAGGTTATGTGGGTGGGAGTAGAAAGAATACTCCCGCATATTTGTGTGTTGTGATCTCCAGACGTCTACAAGGTTCCATGCCCGTGCCCACCTCGTCAATGCGGTGACGGGACGGGTATGCTCAGACGTGAGTCCCGTGCTCTCCATGCCACTGGAATAAAGGAATAAAGATATCCTGGCTGAAGAGGGGTGAAACCCCGAAACCGGTCCGAGGATGCTTGTTCCAGTCCAGGGAGAACCTGGCTTGGCAGTTCGGGCTGGACTTTTCCCATGAGGCACAGGGTCAAGATTGATTTGCATATGGCTGGGTTCAAACTGGAATGGCATGGTGAGCAAAAAAAACGATGGATTTAGGCCCAGATCTCTGTACTGGGGTGAATGTATGACATTGTTCTGCATTCTGTTCATCAACTGTTGTTTTTGCATTTGTCACCCCGAGTGGGACGGGTATGCTCAGACGTGAGTCCCGTGCTCTCCATGCCACTGGAATAAAGGAATAAAGCTATCCTGGCTGAAGAGAGGTGAAACCCCGAAACCGGTCCTAGGATGATTGTTCCAGTCCAGGGAGGACCTGGCTTGGCAGTTCAGGCTGGACTGTTCCCATGAGGCACAGGGTCAAGACTGATTTGCATATGGCTGGGTTCAAACTGGAATGGCATGGTGAGCAAAAAAAACGATGGATTTAGGCCCAGATCTCTGTACTGGGGTGAATGTATGACATTGTTCTGCATTCTATCCATCAACTTACATTTGTCACCCCGAGTGGGACGGGTAAGCTCAGACGTGAGTCCTGTGCTCTCCATGCCACTGGAATCAAGCTATCCTGGCTGAAGAGGGGTGAAACCCCGAAACCGGTCCTAGGATGCTTGTTCCAGTCCAGGGAAGACCTGGCTTGGCAGTTCGGGCTGGACTATTCCCATGAGGCACAGGGTCAAGACTGATTTGTATATGGATGGGTTCAAACTGGAATGGCACATTCCAGGATATGACAGTATACAATTTCTCAACCGACATTCGCAATCGGAAAACCACCAGCCCCCCCAATCCCATCCCCACCCCACCACCTCAGCCCCCAGAACCCCCGATCAAAATAAGCAGCAGCCATAACCCCAATGCAAACAACCCTCAATACTGGGGCCAACGATGGAACCTCGTCCGACCAATCTGTGCAAAACAGGAAAAACATTATACACTTAGAACTCTAGCTTACTCTCGTGGGGTAGGCCACGTGTGGAACACACAAGTTACCTGAGCAATGGGAAAGATACAAGCCCAAGTCAGGCCGGGCCATTACAATAATCAGCATTTCCCCATGACCTTAACTAACACAGTATGCAATAAAGACCAGTGGAGGGTGGAGCAAACCATATCGATTAGAAGAACACGGAAGCTGGCGAACATGAGCTCGGTAGGGTGGCGTTTTCAATCTTCCAAAAAGAAGGGGGAGGGGGGAAACCACTATAGTCAGCCTAATGGGTCTTGACAGAGGTGAGTAGATGTCGACGGGAATAAGGCCATACTCCCCACAGAGTCAGAGTCATAGTTGGCTGTCTCAGAAGGGCTTGAGCTGATCTCCGGCAGTGGTCTAAGCTTCTCGGCTGTCCGTAGGGACTCTCGCCTGCCCTCCATCACCAGTTGGCGTGGCGAGGGAGGAGTCCACCCGCTCTGTATGATCATACCCTTCTTGCGCCGGCGGGGGGGGCACTGTGTTTCGGCTGTGTCGGATCTAGCCTCCGTTCTGGCAGGATATCTGGAAAGTGTCGGTCCAGCCATTCCCATGCGCTCCCAGGAGTGTCAAACAACAAAGCCCGTTGGTCGTGATTAATCTTAAACTTGGCCAGGAAAAGTAGCGCAAATGTTAAGCCCGCTGCACATACTCTGGCTTTGACCTCCATAAAGGAAAAGCGTTTTCGCTGGACTGCCAGGGGGTGGTCTGGGAATTTAGAATTCCTCGCGTTCTCCATCCGCAGAGGGGCCTCTTCCGTCGCCACCTGCAGCAATCTGTCCCGGTCCCTATAATTCAAAATACGGGCTAGCATTGGGCGTGGATTAGCTCCTGGCACGGGGCGCCGCGCCAGGACCCGGTGAGCCCGCTCAACAGTAAAGTGTGGCGAGAGACCCGTGGGAGCCACCACGGTTCGCAGCCATTCCTCAATGTAGGTCGTGAGATTGGGCCCTTCCGTCTCCTCAAGCATACCCACTATTCTAAGGTTGTTGCGCCTCGCCCGCCCTTCCACATCATCCGCCCGGGCGTGCAAGGCATCAATCTGATGCTGCATCTCCTTCAAGTGTCTATCGTGGTCAGCTACTTGAGGCCCCATAGTGCTCAGCTGGTGTTCAGTGTTTTTCACCTTGTCAGACAACTTACGGTGGTCGTCCTTAAGTAAGTTCAGGTCTACAGATAATGTGCCCAGTTGAGTTTCTAGTGCAGATCGGGAGTCACAAATTTCTTGCAGGAGCATGTCCAACTTATCTCCTGCTGGGGCTGGGGCAGGTGCGCGGTCCGCTGCCATCTTCGGGGACCTGCCAGAGGAGGACTCAGATCGGAACGAATGGGATCCCCTATTCGACCTCGAGGTGGCTTCGGTCATCCCTCTGCCCATTGCGCACGCCAGTCCGGGCTGACCCTGTACATAGTGAGGCGGCGTTCACTGCACACAGCCAGCATCAGTGGCACAGGGGGGAGCCCCTGTATCAGTGTCTGTAGCAACCACACTAGGCCCCCGAGTGTCACACCAGACACAGCACCGCATGTGGGTCTGTGCCCAGGTTGTATCCCCCAGCCGGCTGTCTGTTCCTAGGGTAAGTCGGGGGCGTCAGCGGGCCCCTCCCCACTGAGGCAATAGCTCCTGCGCAGACCCAGGCTCTGTGTCACCGTCGCAGACTCCCCCTCTGGGGGCACCAGGTAGCGATGTAGCTCGCCCCTCCGGGGGGTGGGGGAAAAGGAGGGAAACCCCCAACACAGCCACCAGCGCCGCGCTGTACTCAAAGGTCTGGTCCAACACACAGCACTCTTCAGTGCGCAGGAGGTCTAGGGAGCCACTCCCAACCCGGCCAGGCAGTCCTGTGACTCCGTGCGCCAGGGGCTCAATATCTCGCACCTCCGGGTCCAGTCTGTCCAGTGGCCTGCGACGTCAATTCAGGCCTGGTGGCGGCAATAAGCCGTCTCTCAAGGGCCTGCAGTGGCACAGGATAGCTCCTCCGTCCCGCAAGGAAAGCGGGGGAAGATCAATCTGTTCAGTCTGGAGGGCCAACCTCCACAGCCCCCCACACCCGCTGCCAGGAACCCGCCGCGGAGGGGGGGGCCGGTAAGAGGAAGCGAAGGTAGAAGTTGTGTACCTCACCGCTGATCTCGTCACAACACAGGCTCCCGGGTGTACTCACTGGGCCGAAGAATTGAGTCCCAAGCCTGGGCCTCGTGTAGTTGGGTCAGCCTCACCAGCGAGAAGGAGGGAGCCGTGCACCTCACGCCGATCCCGCTGCCACTCAGGCTCCCGGGTGCTCTCACCTGGGCCCCGCGTGTCTGGCAGCACCACTGCAGGACACTCCGGTACGGCCGGCAGCCCCAGTCAGCTCGCGGGCCCTGAGCGCAGGCAGCCCTTCTCACCGCCACAGGGTAGTAATCAGCGCTCCCTGGTCCACCAAATTTCGCCAAATTTCACCAGCACGGTCACGCCGCATTCCGGTACAGATCTCCGTTGCTTCAGCCCCACTGCCGTCCCGGGGTCAGGAAATGTTAACGGATGAAAAAGGCCCTGCCCGGAGCTCGTTGCTTATGCTAAGTCTAAACTGGGGTGGCATGGTGAGCAAAAGACTGATGGATTTAACCCAGATCTCTTGGCTGGGGGAGAATGTTTTGATTTGTTCTGCATTCCGTCCATCAATTGTGTGTCTTTTGCTTTCTCGCCCTAAGTGCGCCAGGGATGCCTAGACGTAGGTCTCGGGCTCACTGTGCCGCTGGAATCAAGCTATCCTGGCTGAAGAGGGGTGAAACCCCGAAACCGGTCCTAGGATGCTTGTTTCCGGTCCAGGGAGGACCTGGCTTGGCAGTTCGGGCTGGACTGTTCCCATGAGGCACAGGGTCAAGACTGATTTGCATATGGCCAGGTCTAAACTGGGGTGGCATGGTGAGCAAAAGAATGATGGATTTAACCCAGATCTCTTGACTGGGGGAGAATGTTTTGATTTGTTCTGCAATCCGTCCATCAATTGTGTGTCTTTTGCTTTCTTGCCCCAAGTGCGCCGGGTATGCCTAGACGTAGGTCTCGGGCTCACTGTGCCACTGGAATCAAGCTATCCTGGCTGAAAAGGGGTGAAACCCTGAAACCGGTCCTAGGATGCTTGTTTCTGGTCCAGGGAGGACCTGGCTTGGCAGTTCGGGCTGGTCTGTTTCCATGAGGCACAGGGTCAAGACTGAGTTGCATATGGCCAGGTCTAAACTGGGGTGGCATGGTGAGCAAAGGAATGATGGATTTAACCCAGATCTCTTGACTGGGGGAGAATATTTTGATTTGTTCTGCATTCCGTCCATCAATTGTGTGTCTTTTGCTAATATTACATGGAGGCTTGATCTATAAGCTTCCTCTTCATGTAACCTCTGGGCCTCTCTGCAAGAGTGAATCTGAGGTTTGACATTGGGCAGTGGCGTTGTTGGCCACTGCCCAATGTCCCTTGCTCACTTTGCCACTGGATTCAAGCTAGCCTGGCTGATGAGGGCTGTTAGCCCAAAACCGGTCCCAGAATGCTTGTTTCCGGTCCAGGGAAGACATGGCTTGGCAGTTCAGGCTGGACTGTTCCCATGAGGCACATGTTCAATACTGATTTGCATATAGCTGTGTCTGAACTGGGGTGGCGAAGTGAGCTAAAGACCGATGATGGATTCCAACCAGATCTCTGACTGGGGGTGAGTTTCTGAAAAGTTTCAGCACTCCGTCCATCATCTCCTTGTGTATTCTTTGTTTACCCTCAGTTGGCAGGGTATGCCCAGACGTAGGTCCCTTGCTCACTTTGCCACTGGATTCAAGCTAGCCTGGTTGATGAGGGCTGTTAGCCCGAACCCGGTCCCAGATTGCTTGTTTCTGGTCCAGGGAAGACATGGCTTGGCAGTTCGGGCTGGACGGTTCCCATGAGGCACAGGTTCAAGACTGATTTGCATATAGCTGTGTCTGAACTGCGGTGGTGAAGTGAGCTAAAGAACGATGATGGATTCAACCCTGATCTGTGACTGGGGGTAAGTGTTGAAAAGGTTCGGCGCTCTGGCCATCATCTCCTTGTGTATGCTTTGTTCGCCATAGCTGAAGCCAGAGGAGGCGGCGGAGGTAGGGGCGGTGCTGTCCATGGCATCGGATGTAGCGCCAAAAAGCAGAGTGACAGCAATATGATGAAGGGATTGGAGCCAGTGAAGGGATTGGAGCCAGTGGTGCATCGCCGAAGGAGGGCGACTGAAAAGACATGAAGACTGGCAGACTCGATAGGGGCATCATGCCCAAAGGAGGACAATGAGCATATGATTTACAGGACGCTACACTTCACCTTTCCAGCAACCTCCAACATGAGACAACCCACTAACATGTCAAAAGCAGTATATCGGAGTGAGCTGTTGGGCAGAGTGCTGACACTACCACTTAATTGAGATGGTAAAAATAATGATCTTCACTAAGAGACACGGGTAGGTGGCCACTGACCCTCTCTGTAGTACTTAAGTGAGTAGTGTGGTTGGGGGTGCTAGAGAACCAGCAGTCGACATGGCCACCCTCTAGTTGGCCCAACATTTGCAACAAACAGTGTCCCCTGACTCTGTGCATCTTCGTGAACCCCGTGGTGTGCTCACTGACTGAAGATGAACGCCCAGTGGAGAGGGTTGCAGAGGAGCGACCAAGTACTCAAAGGCCTCTTGTGGGCCGCCTAGTGGCCAAGTGCCGACAAACGGAGACAAGGTCTTCAAGGCGGAGAACTGCGATCTTCCCTTGGGCCGGTGGGTGCCCAAAGCAGGTGTGGCGGGCCAGGGAGGCGGTGGAGGGGAGCGGGGGCCCCTGGTGACAGTGTATGGTGACTGTACCCACGCAGCTGTAGGGCAGTGCGGAGCGGCGGATCTAGGCCTGCAACCACCATGAAGGAAGGTGGGACCTACACCTCTGATGAGGGGGTGGTTGCCAGAGAGGAGATAGGGTAGGCTGACCAGCACTGGTGCTCTCTTCCACCATCCAAGACTCCTACTGCGGCAACACTGCTGACACTCTGAGAAGCTCATACACCACGTCTGTGCATATTTGAGCCTTAACGCACAGTCACCATTCCGGAGAAGATGCGGCATGGCTATACTGCTACCATGGAGAAATCTGACCACAGGCAATAAAAACTGCACTTTGAATCGAAGTTCGAATCTCAGATGGCTTACAACGGCCACAGGACTACAGTGAGCCCACTACTTCGAATGATCTCTAGGACATTACTCCAGATCTCGAAAACACTGCTACACACCATGAAACAAAGCCTGTCGTCTATTGACACCAACTTAGATGGGCTCACCATCATAATGGACCATATGGCTCAACAAATGGACAAACAAGATTCACGCGTCACAGCTGTGGAACAATGCATTTCAGATGTCGAAGACAAAGTGCAAAGTAGAGCGCAGCATGGATGTCACTGGCGTCACTTAAGGTGAAATTGGAGGACCTGGAGACACGGTTGCAGAGAAATATTTTGTGTACTCTTGGAAAACCTCCTCCAGGCAAACTTTCCTGATAGAGAGAGCTTACCGATCACTGGCCCCGTTACCCCAGCTAAACCCATAATAGCATGTTTTATCAGGGCCGGCTTTAGGGCAGTGCAACTGGTGCAGTCGCACTGGGCCCTGACCTCAGGAGGGAGACTGTACTTAGCAATAACTTATGAGTGGAGAAATGAGGGGCACTTTTGCCTGGTGGTAGTGAGAAAATCCGATTAGGCGATCATGGGGTGTGGGGGCGCCAAAAATGATTGTTGCACCGGGCGCCACCAGTTCTAAAGCCGGCTCAGTGTTTCATGAACTTTCGAGATAGGGACACGATCCTCAGGCTCACGTTGGCCATAAGGCACAAAGGCAACTGCATCAAATTCTTCCCCAGCTTCATGCTGGCTGTGCAGGAGCCACAGGAGTTTAGCCAGAGAAAAAATTGCTACAGCAGGCCAGTATAGAATAAGCAATGCTACAGCTGGTTATATTCAGTTTCTCACTGGAGGGCACACAACACATTTTACAGGACGCAAAGAAGGTTGCTAGTCCGCTGAGGAAAGGCAGCACCTGCAGAAAATTACCTACGCCCAACCCTGCGATAACGGGAGGTCTGCACAGGACGGCGACTCCGACTAACACAATGCCATTCCCCTGTCTTTCCTGTTACAGTAACATTCGATAACTCTCACCTGGAGAAGACCTAAGTACTCAAAAATACCCACGACGTCCTATACTGTATACTCTGAACAACTTTCCTGCTGCAGTAGGTACCCACAGGTCAGTCACCCAACTGGGTGCTCCACACAACCCTTTTTGACTTTCATGATGGTTGGGGGGTAAGGGAGGGGGAGTAAGGGATATTTTGCAGGCTACACTAACGCTAAGAAAGTACAAATACTGACACACAACAATCTGAAAACAACAGTTGATGGAGAGAATGCAGAACAATGTCATACATTCACCCCAGTATAGAGATCTGGGCCTAAATCCATAGTTTTTTTGCTCACCATTCCATTCTAGTTTGAACCCAGCCATATGCAAATCAGTCTTGACCCTGTGCCTCATGGGAACAGTCCAGCCCGAACTGCCCAGCCAGGTCCTCTCTGGACTGGAAACAAGCATCCTAGGACCGGTTTCGGGGTTTCACCCCTCTTCAGCCAGGATAGCTTGATTCCAGTGGCATGGAGAGCATGGGACCCACGTCTGGGCATACCCGTCCCACTCAGGGTGACAAATGCAAAAACAACAGTTGATGGACAGAATGCAGAACAATGTCATACATTCACCCCAGTACAGAGATCTGGGCCTAAATCCATCTTTTTTTTGCTCACCATGCCATTCCAGTTTGAACCCAGCCATATGCAAATCAGTCTTGACCCTGTGCCTCATGGGAACAGTCCAGCCCAAACTGCCAAGCCGGGTCCTCCCTGGACTGGAAACAAGCATCCTAGGACCGGTTTGGGGGTTTCACCCCTCTTCAGCCAGGAGAGCTTGATTCCACAACAATCTGAAACACCTAAACTAGGAGGACGCCATATGTACACTTGTGCAGTATTCACTCACCAAATCACACATGGCAATGGGAACAGATGTGGGTGGTAGTCAAATATTGCTGCTGTCTAGGAATGTTAAGAGCCTCAACGACCAGCAGAAAATAAGACACGTAATAGCATACCTAGACCGCCAGAAAATTGATATTGCCTATCTGCAGGAAAAGCACCTGAAGCCAGACACCTAGAAAAAATGGCAGGCAAACAGGCAACACATAGATATGCATGATCTTACACATCCTACCCATGGGGTATCTTGGTCTTAGTTAGGAAAGGGGTCCCTTTCCAATCCATATATGCATGCTCCGATGATCAGGGCCGTTACGTGATTATACAAGGCACAATTCATGATACCCACACAATGCAAGTGAAAACATACGGCCCAAATACTGATGACCCAGCCTTCTATATGGCAATGTGGAACAACCTACTCACACTAACGACACGCACCATTCTATGTGTGGGGGGGTAGACCTCAATACTTGCTTAAACCCCACTCTTGAGAGATCGGCCTCCACGCACGGGCAGGGCAAGCGGGCTGCTCAAACTATGGAAGATTATGGAATCCTAGACTTGTGGAGAACAAGATATCCCACCAAGCATGAAGGCACATACATATCCTCATTTCATGACACATAGTCTCAGCTGGACTACTAGCTGGCGACTCATGATTAAATTGACTGGACATGGGCTATTGCACACCTTCCCAGAACCCTTATCAGACCATGCCCTTGTGTTGCTCACAATAGCGATCCCCACACATGCACCCACACAATTCCTGTGGAGGTTCTGGTCAACAAAGCTCACAGGCCCTGTATTTTGCATAAAAATACAGTCCAACATAATAGCATACTTTGAGGACTACACGGGTTCTGTGGCTAGGGCGAGTACTCTCTGGGAAACGTTCAAGGCCACCGTTAGAGGTACATGCATTAGTAAACATGCAGGCATCCTTAAAGCACTACAAATTCAACTGTGCAACACGGAACAGATAGAAAGGTCAGAACGCCAGCAGGAAACATGCCCAGACCCAACAATTTTAGTTAATATACGTTTGTTGGTGACAGAGTATAATACCTCAGTAGACCTGAAGATAAAACATGTCCAAACATGCAGTGGTGAGGCAGTATGGAGAGAGAAGAAGACCGGGGCAAGCTCTGGCTCAAAAGCTAAAGACACTGTGGGCACACACGAACATTCTCAAAATCACTTCTCCCGATGCCATGGGACACTGACACCAAGAACAAACTGGCAGTCTTCACAGATTATTATACTAACCTATATCAAAAGCATGACATCGGCTCCATTGAAGAGATGACCGGCTACCTGAACGAGATTGCACTGGGCTGGCTCTCGGAGGGACAATGGGAATTTCTAGCACAGCCCACCACAGTAGACGAGGTCAGAGGCAATATCAAATCTTCCAACGAGCAAAGCCCCAGGACTAGATGGTTTAACAATTGAAATCTATAAGGAATTTGCTCCCCTCCTACCACCACACTTACTTGCTCTATATAAGAAGGCCTATAACACATAACTGTTACCCCCCACACTACGAAAGGTGCTTATAATCATCCTCTTTAAACCACAAAAAAAAACGGAGCACTGCAAGTCTTATAGGTCTCTATCGCTCATAAACGTGGATACAAAGATTCTTGCACAACGTATCGCTAACAGGTTCATGCCTCTCTCACCAAACTTGCTATAACGGGATCAGTCGGGATTTATGGAGAAAGGTTTATGTTGCATAACTTACACACCATTTTTTCACTACTCCACTAACTCAACCCTAAACCCCTTACGTTGGCACCGCCAAAGCCTTTGACTCTATAGAGTGGGTTTACATGTTTGCGATTTTGCAATGGATGGACATGCCCGCAAACTTCATACAATGGATTGAACTATTGTGCACTGGTCCAACAGCCCGAGTACAGATAAATGGGAATACCACCAAACCCATAACAATCTTCAGGGGGATGAGGCAGGGCTATCCTCTTCCCCCCTGCTAATCGCTATAGCACTGGAACCACTCGCCTGCACCATACGGCAGCGCCAAGCTGCATCAGCTCTGTGCTTCACTCAGACACTCAGATTGACCATTGCGTAAAAAATCTTAAGGAGGACCTTCAGAGGCTTACGACCATCACATCTGATATACGACGCTCTCAGAGTTCAAATAACAATATGATAAACAGAACTGTTTCCCTCACAGAACCCCCCACATTCCTTGTCCCACACACAGCCATTTTGAGTTCTGGATCTACACCTTACCCTAATGATGTCTCGCAACCAAAGAGAACTAATCAAGTTTAGTCGAGCAAGGAGATCCATGAGCTCCTCCTCTCTTATCAGTCTGAAGAGAATACTAACAGTTCAGATGAAAATCAAACACAAACCATTCAAGCGAATCCTTTCAGAGAACCAAGCCTCAACCACAACGGAGTAAACAAGAATAACCTCAAGTGCATCTCTTTACCACAGATGGTCTTTCCTCATAATAATAAGCAGCTCACTTGCAGATCAGCAAATAAGCATGCGGCAGATATCTACGACCTCATTCTCTCACACAAATTCGACATAGTTATCCTCATGGAAACATGGTTAAACAACGCATCTCATCCCATCATAGATCAACTAGTCCCACCTAGTCACAAGATCATTTGACTAGATAGACCAGAGAAAATAGGGGGTGGTATAGCATGGATCTACCGGAATACACTATCAGTACGCCAATTGGAAACAATAATGGTCACAACATGTGAATATCTTAGCATCAACATTTCATGCAACTATAAACACATTTGTAATATACATGCCATATATCACCCCCGGGGTGATATCTCTATTCATTGAACAAGTCATGTAAATCATCAGAATGAATGACAATACCCAAAGACAACAGATCTTCCTGGGCAACTTTAATCTACACTGGAATGACATCAACGACCACTCAGTGAATAACCTACAATCTTTTCTATTAAACCATGAACTATCCCAAATTTGCGACAGGCCAACACACAACAAGGGGAGACCTTGGACCTTATCTCAAAAACCGACACTATTTCCCTAGAATTTATTAGCCCATGTGACTGAACAGACCATTATCGCATCACCTTCCTCGTCAATCTAGAGGAGATCCCTAAGCATGAACAACCAAAGAAAATAAAACAATGGAAAGGGGATCTTCGTAATATAAACCGCAATGAACTAGCTACCCTATGCAATAATAGCTTGATTCCACAGGCCAACATGGAGGATGTCAATGAGCTCACTGACTACTACAACTCTTCCATATTGAAAGTCATGGACTTCTTCACGCCTCTTCAACCGAAAAATATATCCAATAAAAATTCAAAGCTCTGGTTTAACGACAACCTGAATACAGAAAGACGCAATCTTAGAAATGCTGAAAGAGCTTGGAGATCCTCTCTATCCCTAGAATTGCTAAAACGCCTAAGAACAACAAGGAATACTTACAATAGAAGAATACGACAAGAGAAAGCTAATTTCTTTAAAATACAGCTTGACCAAGCCAGGAACAGGCCAAAAAAACTATTCAAAATAGTCAAGCAACAATCACGTAACACATATAACTAGGTAGTCTCCGGAACTAGCCCCCTGCCAAATTGCAATGAAATGACCACCTTCTTCAAGGAAAAATCCTCAAAGATAAAGAACGAACTTCAACTAGAAATTGAACTACTACCAACCACCCCATGCAATTTCTCGTATACCTCCCAGATCTCAGAAGGGGATGAAACACCCTGCCCCCCCGCCCAAAACAATGCCTCTTGGAACACCTTCTCCCCAATCAAGGAACACGACATGTACAACATTCTATCCTCCTTATACCCATCTAACCACTTCACGGACCTGCTACCTCCTCGTATACCCAAGGAAATCAAATCCTGTGTTCTCCCTCTATGGACCAAGATTGTAAACGGCTCACTACGTCAAGACACTATCCCCGACTGCCTAAAAGTTGGACAAATAACTCCCCTTTAAAAATAAACAACGGCAGACAGCTCTGATCCTAACAACTACCAACCCATCTCCAACATATCTACCCTGGCAAAGCTCTTACAAAAATGTGTTCAGAGCCAACTATGCAACTACAGTCAATTATCAACGTCTTGACCAACTCCAGTCAGGATTCCGTCAAGATCACAGCACCGAATCTGCACTGACTCATATAATGGATGACATACTAAAAATGCTGGATCAAAATGAATCATGCCTTCTGATATTGCTTGATTTATCTGCCGCCTTTGATACCGTCAAACATGATAATCTATTGAACTTACTGGAACAAAGAATGGGCTTATCAGGGGTCGTACTAGAATGGTTCGCTTAATCCCTCGAAAACAGATCCCTAAGAGTCAAAATAAATCAACCCCTGCCTAAGTCCCATGCAATCACGCTTGGTGTTCCTCAAGGTTCTGCTCTTTCTCCCATTCTATTTAACCTATTCCTTGAACCACTGGCTTACCTCCTAAAATCTTCTAATATCCAATACCACATGTACGCTGATGACACGTACTTGTATCTCAATATCGCCTTCCCAGAGGAACTCATACCCCTCAATTCCATCCTACAAAACACACACCTATGGCTCACGGTTAACCATCTCAAACTCAATGCTGCCAAAACCGAATTTCTTCTCATCTCCCCACATAAACACAGCCCAAAAATTGATCTTAGGTTGAAACATCTTACAGCCCTCAAATGCTCTCCCCACATCACAGACTCCGCTAGATCACTAGTTATCATATTAGACAAACATCTCAATATGCAGGATCACATCAGCGCAGCCACTAAAGGAGCGAATTACCAACTAAGTATTCTGCGGAAACTCAAACCCTATCTACCACAAGAAGACCTACAACAAACGGTCCAAGCCCTCGGGTTACCCAGACTGGATTATGGTAGTGCCACACTATGTGGCTTACCTCGATACAAATTGCCCCTCTAAGAGCTTCCCTCAATGCAGCAGCCAGACTTGTCCTTGGAACAAATAGAAACAAACACAGATCACCAGACCTTAAATCATTAAAATGGCTACCATATAAGGCAAGCATCCAAATGAAAATTGCCTGCATTACGCATAAGGCATTACATTTCAATACCCCCAGCAACCTGGCTCAAAAGCTAAAAAAAATCAGGGGGTAGCAGATCGTCACGAAGCGCACTCACCTTGTTGCTGAAACCCCAACGTACTCACGAAAATAAACTTTGTCAACCTGGCCTGGATATGTCCCTTGGTCTTCTGCTAGTGGACACAAATAACGGATGCACTGTCACACATGCTAACAGAATGGATAGATCAGAAACCCCAAATATGCCTCTTAGATTTCATTAAAAATGTTGCACCGCTAGTGCGGAGCTTGACAGCACTGGCATTACTGCTGGGGTAAATGCAGAGTACCAACAAAGCAGCAATGGCTAACGGATCTTGTCCACTGTAGAGACCAACTTGAAATGTACGCAGAGGAACTGCCAGTAGCATCCCACCCTAAGGATATATGGGCTCATTTGACAACCTATCTGCTGCCGGAAGGTGAGGAGGCATCAGAGAGACAGTGACTATGCTCACACTAATAAGAGACATTTCGTCCAATGCATCAGTATTGTACTCAACCCTTATATCTGTTGAATGGTTTTCAGCTGAACTGGTATCGATTTTTTTTCTTTTATCATTGATTCCTGTTGTAATTAATTTAATCTAATATCATTTAATTTAAAAAAGCGAGTACTGTGGTTCTGTAAACAAGGCCTACACTGCACCAAATACAGGTCTAGTTCACAAAAGGTGGCAACAAGAATGCACTGTTGTGATCTACCATTTTAGCAACAAAAAAAAACCACTTTGCCTACCATCCTTCCAAAAAGGTTTCCTCTGTGACAGAGTTGGGCAAGTTGTAGTTACGTCCACTCTGCCAAAGAAATAAAATGAAAGTAGTTAAGAACAGCAGTACTGCTATCAAAAACAGATATAAAGCTTAGCCTTTTATGTCTGCCATAGAAAAATAAGTTACTTACCTTTGGTAACGCTCTTCCTCGTAGACACCCTATCTAGCCGCAGACTACTCTCCTTTTCAATATTCCCCAGGCGTCAGAATGGATCCGGAAACTTTTCAGCAGTACCTTTGCATTCCAGTAGGTAGGGTCGCGTGATTCCACATTGATGCCATTCTGCTCTGGAAAAGACATGCAGAGTCTATAGGCACTGCTCCTGCGCGCTGACTTCAGTTGCTTTCCAGAGTGTCCGCACCACCAGATGCAGAGCACCAAAAACAAACTGGTGTGATCAGTGTGCAGATTCCTAGAATTGAGGTCTTAATAATAGATAGAGTCCAACCACAGAACAGGGAGGCTAAGAGGGTTCGTGAAGAATTTCAGCTAGATAGAGTCTCAACTAGAAAGACTATTAGGTAAGTCACTTGTTCTTCGGATAGAAGCTTCTAGCCGCAGACTCCTCACCTTTTGAATGGGTACCAAAATAGTACCTATTTGGAGGTGGGTCTGTGGATAGACTCAAACCAGAAAATCCTGCAGGACCGAACTGGCAGAGTGCCCCTCTTGGCAAATGTGACTGTCCAGAAAATACTGCTCAGTGAATGTATGGAGGGACACACATGTAACCGCTTGGCAAAAGTCCAAAAAGGCCAATGCAATGGAAGCAAATTTTGCTCTGCTAGAATGAGCATGCAACCTCTTGAGGCTGCTTTCTACCCAATGCATATCAGATCTTAATGCACAGCACAATCCAGCAGCAGATGGTTCACTTCAGCAAAGCCTCTCATTTTTTTCACTCCAGAGATCCCCACAGAGAGCTGATTGTTCAATCGGTGCTTTTTGATACGATCCATGTACAAGCTCAGCAATCTCCTGAGGTCGAAGAGATGGACTCTCTCCTCCTCTTTAGAGGGGGCGTGGCACAGCATAGAAAACTGCCAAGGTGATGATCTGACCAACACAGAACGTTCTCACAATATTCAGGCAAGAAAGATTCCAGTGTCCGCAAAAACAGCTTGTTTGGGAAGAAGATTGTTACAGCTGGTTGACTAAGAGAGCCTAAAGCTCACTCTCACGCCACAACGATCATATGGTGACGAGGAACACTGTCTTGAGGACGAGAAGCCGCAAGGAGCAGCTGTGAGGCAACTCTATGGAAGTGCATATCCAAAACATAAGGACCAAGTTAAGGTCCCAATGTGACACAACAAAGGAAGATGGAGGAAACTAATGTAAACCTTTCAAAAAGCACATAACATCTGGGGACTTAACCAATGAGGGTGGATCTGGGAACTGCACAAAAGGAGAAAGAACTGAAAGTACCCTTCAAATGTGTTCAGAGCAAAACCTTGCTGAGCCAGGGACAAAACAAATAGGAAAACATCAGATAACTTTTCCTGGAGGAGGTCTATCTGCCGAGTACCACATAAAGCCACAAATTTATGCCGACAGGCGAATACAGTTTTTGTCAAGGGAGACATGGCTACCAAGACGCCATCAACCACCTCCGGAAAAAGATCGAAGGAGATCGGCTTTTGCTGCTCAATCTCCAAGCATTATGGTGGAGATTGCGAAGGGCCGATTGCAGATCCCTGCTCTGCTGCTGCAACAGCAGATCCTTCTGGAGGTGCATTCTGATTGGAGGACAGATGCTCAAACCCAAATGTTCTGGATACCACACTCTCTGCGTCCAATCAGAGGCCACTAGCTTTACTTGGGCACATGTGGTACTGATCTTCTTGAGAACTCTGGGCGGATTTGGTATCAGCAGAAAGGCATAAAGAAGCCCCGAGGTTCACTCAAGGCGGAACGCGTCTCCAAGAAAATGACGCCTTGGAAGCTCTAACAAGCAGAAATGCAAATATTCACAGTTCTTCCCACTGATGGAGAGACCTTGTGCCACCTCTGGTTGCAACTGCCACTCATGATCTGCTAGGCGCTAACACCTGAGCTCGTCTGCATGGACATTCTACGATCCTGCCAGGTGGTTTACCACCCGGAAAATACCTTGGTGGTCCAGCCATTTCCAGAGGTGCACAGGGTCCGTAACCCCACTCCGCCCTTCTTGTTGCAGTACGACATGGCAGTGGTTTTGTTTGTGAGCACCTACATCAGCCTCCCCTTAACAGATGGAAGAAGGCTTTCAACAGCAAGAGGATGGCCCTCAGCTCCAGAAGGTTGATATGGAGCCAGGACTCGACATCAGTCACCACTGTCACGTCTGGGATGGGAAGGAAGAGGGGTCTGCCACTGATCCTATCACCACTGCAGAGCTTTTGTAGTCTCCTCCAAAATCTGAACATGGTTATAGAGGTCCCCTTGGTGTTGGGCCTACTGAGGCTTAGGACCGCACTACAGAGGCCCCCTATGGCACCTAACGTGCTCAACCAGTAGGACGCAGGAGGCCATCAATTTCAGCAGCTTCAGAGTCAACTACACTAGAATCCAGGATCGAAGTTGAAACATCTGGATCATAGCCAGAATGTTCAGGACTTTCTTTCCCAGGGGAAAGGCACAAATCAAACCATAACCAGAATGGCTCTGATGAAGGGAAGCATCTGAGAAGCAGTCAGGCTTGACTTTAGCATGTTAATAGTGAACCCCAAAGATGTCAGGAGGTTTACGATAGTCTGGTGGTGGTTGACGACTGCCTGGGGCAAGCCCATCTTCAACAGCCAGTCATTGAGTTACCAGAAGACTAGTTCCACGACCTCCGCAGGTGTACAGCTAACACCGCCATCACTTTCCTGAACACCTGAGGAACATTGGTGCAGGTCTATAATAGGATGAAGGCCTCCAGAAATAGCAACCACAACTCACTTCAGGCACAGGCACCTTCTCAATAGCCCCTTTGACTAAAAGTGCTTGCACTTCCAGCAGCAAGATGGACGGTTGGTTCTCTGTTTCTACGGGACAAAGGAAGTTGCTGTGGGGTAATTATGAAGGGAAAGGCGTACCCCTTCCGGACAATTTGCAGGACCCACCTGGCCAATGGTATAGCCTGCCAATCTGGCAAGAGATATTGGATCATGCCTCACACCAGGTAGCTGTGCTCTGCTAAGGACAAGCTAAAGAGGTTTGGCAGGTGGGGCTGCAGAGAGGTAGTGGACTGGGTGGCCCAATGACCTTGATAACGGGGGCGCTGGGCAACATGGCCAGGACTGCGAAATTGCTAGGCGTCTTTCAAGGGTCGTATTGGATGGTGGTATTGAGTACCTCTGCCGAAGCTGCGAAAGGAGCAGTAAGACTGGTGCAGCTGACAAGGTAGGGCTGATATGCCCAGGGAGTGTGCCATGGCCCTGTTCTGCATGAACCGCTCGAGAGTGGAATCTGCCTTGTCCATAAGGGATGGCTGGACATTGACTGAAAAACCAGTGAACCGCAGCCAAGTGTGGTGAATGGCAACACTGGTGCCAATGGCACACTTGATGGTGTCCAAACAGAACATATTGTGAACTTGGTGGCGTCATGACCGTCCGGTATGGTCTGAACAAGGACAGGTTGGAGATCTTCAGAAATACCTGAAGGACTTAAGCCACCAAATACAAAAAAGGGCACTGCAATAGCTCCCCAGAAGACAGCTGGCATTTACTGATAGAAGCGCTAGGCTGGTGGACAAAATGACTATTTTCTGGAACATTTCCATCTATTTTGACTCTCTATTGGGAATAGTTGATAAAGTGTTGGGTTAAGTCTTGGTTGAAGATGCCTGCACACCCCCAGCTTTCAGGGGAGGGGTGTAGACATAAAAATGCTGGGTCACCAGGGACAGGGTGGTGGTGCTGTCTAATCTTTCAGCTGACCAGGGGATTAGAGAAAGGTTTGCCTAGGCCTCCAACAAGGTATCTGTAAGGGCCACATTAAAAGTTAAGAGGGTCTCAGTGGATATTTGACCCTGCTGAAAGACTACTGTAAGAACATTGATCTTGATTTCCAAGATGAGGAGCTTCAGCCTCTCAATGTATAACGATGGTGTAAGAAGCACTCTCCTCAGTGGCAGAATCAGGAGTGAGAGGATCCCCAAATCAAGGGAGGTACCAGGGCCACTAACCTCCTACAGATTATTATACCAATTCTCCTCGTGACATGGTTTGCCAATCTTACCCACCCATCGTAGTCATTGTCTGAATCCGTACCACACTGGGAATGCAGGGTGTGCGTTTGTCTTTCTGGAGGCAGATCAAGTGGAGGAAGCGGGCCTCCACGGCATGAGAGTGCAGCCTCGATCGAGGCTGGCAGGGGTCTCATCTTCCTGCATCCATGGAGTCAGCATAGAAGTACCAGGAATCGGTGTGCACTGTTGCTCTGGAAGCAGAGTCTGGACTGGAGTTGAAGGCAGCCCCATCGAGGGCTCGGCCAGCACTGAGGGTGAACCCGCCAGTGGCAAGCCAGGTAGAGAACCTTTCGTCTCACAGACGCGCCAGAGGAAGTCGGGAATGATCCAAAGAGTCGGAGCATTGCATCGATGAACTCTTCAATCTGTTTAGGAGTGGCGGACCCCCACCCCCCGTAAACTCGGGTGTGCCGGAACAAGTTGCAGGATCCCTGAAGGCGAATATATGGTGCCATCCTCATGCCTTCTCAGGGGAGTGTCAATGGGTGAAGGGGCCAAGACCCACTTAGATTTCTTGTGTTTTCTCGTTGACTTACCTGAGGACTTTAATGCAGACAAACACAGCCTCTGGAACAACTCCTGTGACTTCTGGATCTCAAACTGGACCAGGATGAACTTTCCACTTGGACCGGTCTTGTTGTGGAGTGTTCTAGTGCTTGCTGATGTAAAGTTTTGCCTCGTAGTTTTATATGGTCTTTGGGTTCATTGATTTTCAGCACCACCGGCCTTAGAGTCATGGCTCAACCCTAGGCACCACAGGCAAAACTGATGAGGATTTATCACACACATTTGTTAGCAACAATCCTTACAGGGCTTAAAACCTGTTATTTAGGGAGGTGACATGTCCCTTGCACACTGAAAAAAATAACAGTTTTTAATCATTTTTTTAATTGAGATAAGATCTCAAAGTGACAATAGGTAGCTCTAGATCTGTGTCCGGTGGCACATAAAGGAAATTATGTAATTTCCAGAGCAGAAATACATTAGTGCAGAGCCGCACAGCGGCACCTACCAGTGCCCAGAGGTACTGCTGAAAAGTTTCAGGATCTAATCGGATACCTGGGAATATTCAAAACGTAAGGAATCTACAAGTAGAAGTCTCCATCAGCAATGTAAAATCACAGTATTTTTCACTTTTTCAACCACCACATTAGATTGAAACCACAGAGAAGTGAAAAATTCAGATTTAATTTTAAAATACTACAGGTATCCAACATTTAGACTATGACTGTAGGAAATGTCCCTTTTGGTAGGGTCACCCTGGATTTTTGCTTTTGCTGAACCCTGACTTTGCTGACTGTAGACCTCTGTGCACTTTACCCTTTCTACCAGTTGTAAAGTGCTTGTGGTCACCCTTACAAAATGATGAAACTGGCATACCCCCGATTGGCACATTTAACGTATCTGTGTATATGAAACAAAAGTGTACCCAAGGCACCCAATGTGCAGCCCATTACAGTGACAGTGTAAACATGACTGGAGGCCTACCAAGTGTACCCTGCCTGTTTAAAACTGTAAATTCAACCTGTCAAAATAACCCCTGTTGACAGGCCTAAAACATCCTTTTAAATATTATTAAGTCACCCTATGTAGGCCTTACTGGCCGTAAGGCAGAGGACATGGGATCGAAAGGTAGGACGCGTAAAAATGTAATGCTAAACCTTTCCTTACAGGGAAGAGCCCTCAAAATCTATTTGCATTGCAGCAGGGTTAGCTGCTCCATAGAAAAGCACTGGGATACAATATTAAATAAAATAATGTTATCTCCAGCTAAGAGTCAGCTACAAATTTTATTCTTGAACTTTTTGAAACATTTATTACCAGCTCAATTTACTGGTCAGGTTGTATTTGTAATAAATATTTTGGAAAAGGCACTTTTAGCAGGTCACATTTTCCCTGCCTAAAGCTTGTGGGTGCCCATTTGCATGAACCCCACTGTCACCCAGAAGCTAAAAAGGCCCCTTTGATGAGGTGCAAACTTGCTCCCAGAGTTGAGACAAAAGCATTGGTTGTGGAGAGGTCTTCTGTTCCTCTGACAGGAAGACCACCCGGGCTGTGCCCTGGAATTTGATTAACTTTAAAGAGCCCAACCTTGTCACAGGCAAATGTTAACTTACACCTGGGTAGGACCCTTCTTTGTTCCTTCAGTCAGGAAGGTGCCAATCCCAGTGGAAGACGAGCTGCCCCCAGAACTGGTTTAGATTGACCACGATTGAGGTGATGCTCATTTCCTTGGCCACACCTCTGTGGTGGGCACACAGGCTCTGCACAGAGGAAGAAGAGTTTCACCATCCTGGATTTAGGCAGAGAGGGGCACTGTGGGATTGTCTGCAGTAGAGCCAACAGGAAGTGCTGCAAAAGTCTGTAGGGTTGCCCTGGGAAAATGTATCCTATTGGTTAAGTCACCCCTACCCACAGGCTGGTGCTAGGCATATACGTGGCACCCTCAGTTCACTACTCAGAACAGACCTGATGAAGAAAACAAGAGAACTGGACCTACTGTTTGTGACCTGAGAAGAGCCCAGAAGACTGGGGCAGCTCTTCCTCTTGTACCAAGGACAAACAAAAAGACTCCAAGGTTCTGACCTCCTATTCAAGCTATAGGGACACAACAAGCTACAAGAGGCCTTTGCTGATGCTTCCGGGCTGACCAGCCCCAACTGGACCTTTCCTGGATCCTTCTGTTGGCCTTTGCTGGAAACAGTCTTGGCCCACAAGTGCTGTCTCTAAAGTCATGGACCCTTGGCCGGTGTAAAAGTAGTCTCCTCCTAACTTTTCCTGAACTATGGGACTTAGAAAGGTTTGGTTTTAAGAACCTCCTGAGGACCAGGCCCATCCTGCCAAGCCTGTTTTGACATTATTAATGTTTTGGTACTGTATACATACTTTAACAATGCCTCTAAGTTAAGCCTGTCTGCAATGTGCCATAGCTACTTTAGTGATTTTGGTGTCAAGAATTGTGATTTGTATTTGGGGTGGGTAATCACCCCCTAAATTATTATTCCAAATTTCTTACAATGACAGAACTCTCAAATTCTATTTTACATTACTTCACTCTTCCTGGGGTATAGTCATCATTTTTAATACTGTGTGCTAATTTCCTGTGAAATATTTATTTCTGCTGGTAGCCAATAAGTGAAACTATGTGTGATTATTTAAGTGCCTAGATATACATAGTTGTAAAAAAAACTGCAAATACTTGATAAACATACCTAATGCTAAATCTTTTTCTAAAGTATCGGTCTTCTGAGATTATATTAATAATCTTGATAGCAATAGGCTATCTATGTGACGTTGATTATCACTGACACAACCGTACTGCTAATAGTATTAGTGATGCTGCTGCAAGAATACTGTGAGCCGGCGTTCCAATATTACTGCTCTGAGTACAATGGCATCCAACCTGTAAAAATTGTTTGTGCCATACTTTATCAATGTTAGCAAGGCCTTTAGTTCTTGGCAGTGTGTCAAATGCGACTTGCAGAACTCTTGCAATTTGGCTTCTTGATTACTCAGTATGGATGTTTGCTTTAAAGGGTGTGGTTTTATTTACTTTCCGGATACCGTGACTGACTTTCTGGTTTGTAGTGTCCTTCTTATTTGGGCCTGTTATGGCCGGCAAAGGGCATAAGGCAAATCTCTGGATCTCTACTACCACTAGCTTTACTTGCAGTATGTAGCTGTAACAAAGTTATCCCCCATGATTACCTTCGGCTCAGCACTCAACTCCTGGACAACCCCTACTCACTGATTTACCAGACTGGACTCTGAAAAGATAACGTCACCCCTGCCCTGGGTTCACCCATGTACCTCTACTAGGTAGGGCTGCACCTCAAAAACCTCCACCCTAAATCATACTGACCACTGCAGGAATAATTAGATAATAATAATCATGATATGATGAGATCCCCATCTTACTAGATTTTAGGAACGCATTAAAAATCTTGCTTTTTAGGTCCTAGGAATTTTCATGTTGTCTTCTTTCTGGTCTTCTTAATGTCTAATCTTTCCGCACCAGAACACCTCGAGTCATTAGAAATTATATAACATAACATAGCATAACACTCCAGGGTTATCCCCAAGAAACTCTACCCTGAGCCATACTGACCACAGCAATAAGTACTACTCCACTTCAGGGTTCACACCATAAACCACTACCCTAAATCAGATTGACCACTGCAGGTATGGCTAACTCTGCTCACAAGTTCATCCCAAAGACCACTGGTTCAGACTGAGCGCTGCAGATAAGGGTTAAGTTTGCTCAGGGACTCACCCAGAAAACCTATACAGTGGTAAGGATAACTCTGCTACCGAGTTCACACCAAATAAACCCTCTTCAGCTAAATCAGCTAGTATATTAAACCATCAACCACTATCCTGAATCGGACTGACCACTCCAGGTATGGGCGAACTCTACTCTTGGGTTTTCAGAACATGCAGTTAACAAGATAACTCACTGAGTGCAAGGCCCCAGCATTCCATTAACTTGCAAGACAATAATGTATGACATAGAGAAACTAGTGATCAGTGCACAATGGGCAGCATTTTGGCCCACTTCCCAGAATGACTCTAAACTACTAATGTACCACTTTAACCGGTACAGTTCTCTGTCTTACTACACTCCTATCCGCTCGAGGTACTCTTTCAATTCCCTCCTTCTTCTAACCACATTCCCATTATTACAACTAAATACCTACTACCCCTAACATCCTCAAAGCTCACCTTCTCAACCCTTCATCATCCTCACTGAGCCATACCTCCGAAGACACTAACCTATACAGCCAGTTTCCAACTCATTCACTCCAACTACACTTACCACTCTCTCTCCCCACATCACTTCAACTAATATCCACCTGTCTCAACTTGCAGCCTTTTTCCCCATGTCTACAGCCACATTTAATTGCAACTCTCCCTTCAGTCCTCACCAATATAAAAATAATGTCCCACCTAACAAATAACAATCACCATGAAAACTCCTCCTACAGCTCATAACTTCAACAGCTCATATACCCTCCACACTGATGCGACCCCTAACCCCTTCCTTCCTCGCAAAACAAGGGGTCATCGTCACAGAAACTCCTCTTTATAAATACTGGATCATGAACGAGAGCTGCTTAAGTATTTTCAACCTGATCTCAGACTCATTACCAGACCTCCTATTCTCAATCGAAGCCTGACTCAGTGGTGATGCCTCACCAACTTTTTGTAATGATTACGGATTCCTGCGGAGTCCGGAATCATGTCACAACCTTCCCAAGAAGACAAAACGTGTCCTTGCAGTTGTCTTCAAATACGACAATAAAGACAATGAACATTGACCGCTTTAGGATGCCTGAATGTGAGTCGATGCTGATAAGAAGTCTCCTCTTATCTATAATCTGCTGCTCATATCTTCTGCTAAGAGAGTAAGTTTATTAGCGTAGTTATTTAAAACCATTGCATACAGCTAAGCATTATAACCATTTTTTTTTTTTTTGTTAAACCATTTTTATTGCAGGTCCCAATATACTGTATAACACTCAGGATAAATGTCATTAACGCAGATTTCTCGCCCCCCTTAGTCATACATCCGTGCGGTACACACAGCCGTACTGCCCACATCCCGGAGGCCGGGCGGCGCCACTTAGCCATATGTTACATCTTTACATTTCTTACAAGTACGGTCGTCTAGTGGGGAAATCCGCTGCCTGCTTTTAAAGTTAATCCCCCTCACCCCCAAGATTCTCATGGATCTCGCATTCTTCTTCCATTAAGTTTGGACTTGCAATCCCTCCCTCGGTCCTCCCCCCCCCAGTGTCCCCCCCATAGCGCCTAGCCAGGAAGAGTCGGTATGTGTGGTGGTTAGCAGGAGAGTTCCATTAATTACTAAGCGTGTGTGTAAGCATTATAACCATTCACGCAGTAGTTGCAACACACTCAAAATATGATAATAAAACTGAAATATGCAAAATGCATTTGTGAATATATGTACGAGTGTCTCTGTTTTGTATCCGCATAGGCGACAACTTGGGTTTTGCAAATGGTCCTTCCAGGTGGGAAAAACATTTTTACTGGCCATATGACCAAAGCGGAATAGAATGTACTGTTGTTTTAAGGCCGGAGAAAAATTGGCTGAGATGTACTCCTGGGGACTCAGACTTTTATATGAGTTAATCACTGTCCAGGTGTGCCTTCACTTTGCAAAGTGATTCTTGTCGTTTAGGAGAAACAAATGTTTGGTTGAGGAAATAGTTACTCGAAAAAAGGCTACTTTGGCTATACAGTTCATCTATGGTCTGTCCTAGGTACTCTCCCTAAGAGTGTATTTGTTTGCTCCTCTGTTGTTTGATGATTTCATCCAGTATAGGTTGCCTGTATTGGAGGCTTCGCAATCTCCAGTACAATTTAACAAAGGCATTCATCCTTGGTAGTTTTTCATTTTTGAAGCAGAATTCAAGGCAGACCTGGGCTGGTGATGAAGAGGTGTCATCTCTTCTGATATATAGAACAACCTAAAGAGGACAGTTTTCAAGGATGCAGTAATCAACACCAGTACAAAGACTGCAATGAACCTCATCAATTTATGCGACAGAGGTAACAAGAACATCTGGTTTGATCGTTCTCAGCTGGCACAAACAAGATCCATCACAGCAAATACAGAGGCACTTTACTTCTACATACTTGTGACGGGTTCACAAGGTCAACATACACAGCAGAACACATCTATAAGTTAACCTTCAGAATGAAACAACATCCTACAATAACAGGAAACCATGGCATCATCTCTTCACAAACACACCTCCCAACCAAGAGGAAAGCATTAACAGAAAGGTCCCAGATCAATAGTAATTAGAGAGAGGGGAAGTAACATAACCTCTCAGAACATCACACATCACGACTTCATTCAACAAACGCATAACAAAAGTATCAGGTTTCAACAAACGTATCTTAGATGGCTTTCACAAACAAATTTCAGGTATGACACAGACCAGCCAAACATAGAAGGGCAACTTAGATCAATAAAAGAACTGAAACAAAAATCGGAACTTGGTGCATTACAACAAAGTCAAATGACAAATCTGAGGAACAGGTTACTAACATTCTAAAACTCTCTTTCTGGGGGATACTATATTTAACCTCAGACTCCCCACCTTAAGAATATCCCCCGGGTGCCATTTTTCAACAACGCCCCTGCATGCTGGTAAGTGGTGTTGTGTGGCTCCACTCTGACTTCATACAGTCCTAGAAGTCTGTATGGGTCCGGTAGTGGGTCAAATAATTACATATGGCATTTTGGGGTAGGGCCTGCTGGTAGTAACAGAACTGGAGCCAGAAGTGCACTAATGATTTACAGCATGGCCTCGTTGGAGACCACAATTTGCTGCACGGTCGACAATAGCCCAGAGAAGTTGGTGCATCGGGGCTTGCTGAGGTATTTCCGTAGTCGGTAGGTAACCTCAAGGGAGTGTAATTTAAATCTTGATGCCCTTGTGTAGGAAACTGAAGTATTATGTGGTGTGGGGGTTAGACCTCACAATGTAATGCTATCACAATACCCCGAAGATGGTCCTTGGATACACACTAATAAAACCATTGCTCAGTCCTGGTAGTGACTGGGCTAAGGATTTATTAGTGTGAATCCAATGACAAGCTTTGAGATATTGTGATAGAATTACATGGTGATGTCTAGCCCCCACACCACATAATACTCCACTTTCATATACTGGTGTTACAGCGGTGAGGATACTCAACCTGTGTTTCGCAGTACCACTTGGTCATAAAACATATTTTTTCCAGATTTTTTTCAATTGGATTTGTAGATCCCTGTGTAGATACCCATTCCAATAGTACATTTGCCTTACGTGAGATAGGAAAAGTCTAAAAAAAAAAAAAAATTTTTTTAAGAAGGTCTCAACTACTAAGTAAAAAGTTAGTCACAATGGGAACTGGTCAGAATCTCGACCCGGCAGTCACCACAGCCCTGAGGATCATGGATCTAAGAGTGTTGAGCACAGCAAGGGGCATTAGCTACAAGGTGATAACTAAAAAGGAGGAACTGATGAAGCTCCATGGCTCCTATGAGAGAGAAAGAATAGAGAGGGAAAGTAACTCGACATTAGTAAAAAGAACCTGAAGACGATGAGGAACTTCTCCAGACCCCCTGCACCACTTGGAAGTGACAGGAGTCACTCTAGTAGACCCCCCAATGGTAATGTGGTAGGAACCGTCAAGGATAAGATTGACCTACGCTTCCTGGAGGAGAAAAAGCTTGATCTTGAGGACAGGAGATTAGCTATTGAGGAAAGAAGGGTTAAGTGGGGCCTTAAGCGAAAACGATGCTGGCAGCAACAGTAGTGCCAGGGAGAAGGAGGAATCCTTTGACCCTAAGATCCCCAAAGGGATTGGTACCCAAGTTTAGTGATGGTGATGATATGGACAAATGGTTTGCAGCCTTTGAGAGGGCCTGCAATATGAGGAAAATAGCACATCTGGACTTGGTCTCTCTACTTTGGGAGTTATTCTCAGTCAAGGGCAGCAATAGACTTCTGACCCTAAAAGCGGAGGTAGCTGAGTCCTATCTGCATACGACAGAGACTTTGATAGAAGGATTTGAAATCACTACTTAAAAATGCAGATTGAAGTTTAGGGACTCTTTAGTCAAAACACTAGAAGGCTTGATAAAAGGCAATGAGGTGGACACTTATGATTGGCTGTATAATATAATTATGAAGGAGCACATTTTAACTAATTTTACCACACAGAAATTGCATAAGCATTCTTTGATTTCTAAGTTGTCTTCTCCTAGAGAGCTGGGGAGAATAGCTGACAAATGGGTCGAAACCAGGGTTTCCAGAAAGACCCATGGTAGGAGTGACCAGAAAATGGGTTCACAGACTTTCCAGCAGGGGAAGGAGTTGAGCAAGAAACAAGACAAAAAGAAGGAGTTCTCTAAATGCCACACAAATACTTCTCAGGAGGGTGGGGCTAGAGACTTCTCCCAGTTCAAAGGGCAAAGGGTACCAAGGTAAGAACTGGGATCCAGTAAAGGCTTCTGGGTTTTGTCATGACTGTCGCCAGGCAGGTCTTAAAAAAGGAGATGCATCATGCTCCAAAAGGTGCCCCAGTGGTGGACAATCCAAGGGAATGGCTAGCATAGGAGTAGGGGTAGAAGTTAACTCTGGAGAGGACAGAGGATAAACAGAGGCTATGTTAGTTTCCTTGGGTGGGGTGGATATTGACGCCATGGTTGTTTAACCTCCAAGATTGTGGAAGTATAAGCAAAGGCCAAAGACCAATGGGACTGAGGTAGAGTTTCTAAGGGGTACATGTGCTAATGTCACTATGGTGGCAGCTAGACTAGTTTCCCCAGACCTAACTTTGCGTGGTGTTAGTCACTAGGTTATCAATGCTGACAATGAGACTATGCTCCAGCCAATGGCCTTAAAAAAACCTGGGATGGGCACGGGTTACTGGCCCAAAGAAGGTGGTTGTGTCCCCTGACATCCCAGTGGAGTGTCTGTTGGGAAATTATCTTTAGACCTCTGCATGGGCAGACGTGGAGAGGAAGGCTCATGCAGAAATGCTTGGTCTCCCTGAGTAGGTGTGAGTTACTACCAGAGCACACGTCAGAGAAGTCATGGGTACTTCGGTCCTGAAACAGTGGACCGAATGACACAAAGAAAGAGAGAGGGCAATTAGTCTGCTATGGCAGCTTCTAAGAGGTCACAGGACCAAGGGGGAGGGGGGGGGGGGGGGGTTGTCCTGAGAGAGATGTCCTGGAGCCTGATGGAGTCTGGCTTGACCTGGCAGAACTCTAAATGCAGGGGGCCTCCAGAAAGAACCTATGCCAAGGGCACAAGCAGTGCCGCACTCTTGAAGGCTTTAGGCAGCAAGCTGCATGCAAGAGGGTGATGTCAGTGGTACCCAGAGGGTCTACTGGTAGGATGGGCTTATGTACACTGAGGATAGGGATCTCAAACTAGGGGCAGCCAGGCGAGTGGTGGTCCCCGAGATGTACAGAGAGTTCATCCTTACCTTAGCCCATTATGTCTCCTTGGCTGGACAATCGGGACAAACCAAATACTGGGACAGGTTGGGTGCCTATTTTTATTGACACCAGATGTCTGAAAAAGTGAAGGAGTTTTGTCACTCCTGTGTGACCTGCCGAGCCAGTGGCAAGACAGACTCACAACCAAAGGATTCCTTAATTGAACTACCAGTGGTTGGGACTCCCTTTGAGTGGGTAGGGATTGACACTGTTGGCCCCCTTGACCCTCAAACAGCATCTGGGAATAGATTTATCTTAGTGGGCCATGCCACTAGATACCCAGAGGCAATCCCCTCAGTACTCTAACTGCTGGTGCAGTAGAAAAAGCCCTCCGGGCATCTTCACCAGGATTGGTTTCCTAAAGAGGTGGTCTCTGATAGAGGGACTAACTTCATGTCTGCATACCTAAAAGCTATATGGGATGAATGTGGTGTGATCTACAAGTTCACGACCCCGTATCACCCACAGACCAATTGTTAAATTCAATGGTTCAACAAAACCATGACGGGCATGATAATGGGCCTCTGAAAAAATCAGAAGGAGATGGATGTCCTGTTACCTTGCCTACTGTTTGCCTAGAGTGAGGTGCCACAAAAGTTGTTTGTTTCATCCCTTTAGAACTTTTGTGTGCCCATCCTGTAAGGGGCCCACTGAGTCTGGTAAGGTAATGATGGGAGAGACCTTTCAAAGAGCTCAAATAGGCCCCCTAGTACCATATAAAGTTTTTGACAATTTGGGATTATCAAGTCGAACAGTTTTGGGAGAGAGCACAGGCACTGGGTCAGGGCAGCAGAGTGCAGTGCACTATCAGAGTCATAACTATCAGCATTTGAAGCAAAAAGTGGTGAATGACCAAGCAAAAAGGGCACTTGCACATTCTCTTTAGGGTCAGAGTGGAGAGATGGGGTCAAGTCCCACTCTGCTCTTTTGTGCTTACATTTGGAATTAGGCCTTAACAATTATTTGCAATGAAGCAAGACCAAGGAATGAATAATTAATTAATAATTAGTTGCCAGTCTGGCTCCAGCAGGGACTTCATGGAGTTTGAGGTATTGTGCTTCAACCATATAGCTATGCAAGGAAAAGGCCCTGCAAGATAAATTCTACAGATTACTCCACTCAAGAATAGCACTTCATTGCGTCTTAGCACTCCCTCGAATAAGAGGCAAAATATTGGAGGAGCAGCATTCTCAGTGCAGTCACAAAAATATGGAACTCCATGTCAACTAAGCATTTTTTGCCTCCGAGTACACTGGGGCCTGCTAATCACACCAAAGTGACTGTGCTCTGACCCTCAAAAGTTTAATGTTTGCTTGACTTATAACCAATCAGTATAACTTCACTTACTTATAAGTCCCTAGTATATGGTACCAGAGGTACACAGGGCCTGTAAATTAAAGTGTCCAACCAACGCTGCATAACCTATAGTACCATCCTGGATGTGACAACGTGAAAATATGTCTCCCAGCCTACCACTGCAGACTGGTAGAGCAGTTCTAAACAGTTAACTCAAATTTGCCCTTTAAACTAATAAAAAAGCCCAAACCACCCTGAGTCAACCCTGCAGCAGGCCTATCGAGTCCCAAGGCAGGGAAATGTATACTAAAAAGTATGACACATATTTTTATATGTCCTAACAGTAAAAACCTGAAATTGTTGCTTTTATTGCTGAAAAGCTGGTAGCACCATTGGGGAGTACAAGATTATATGCTGTAAATCCAGCTGTCCAAACTTTTGAATAGGACTACTGAAGTTGTATCTTCCAGGTATCAAAATGATCATAACATTAAACTTGACTAGAGGCTCAAGTCGAATTTGATGTGACTTTAAAAGATCCAACTTTTAGAAAGTTGTCCCTCTGTTGCCCACATTATCCATCAACCAGTTACAATAGTTGGCCGCCAGACGGCCTCCTGCCCTCCTGGGGAAAAGTTTGAAGAACTCCCAGGGGAAGGAGCAATAGAATCCTGCAGTAGGAAGAGGTGTACCGCCTCCCTGGCAGGAAACCATACAAGGTGTGAGCCTACAAGGCAACCTGCAAAGGGGAAGATGCTTTTGATGGTCAAATTGTGGACACATATGAGAGGGGCTGCTCTTTTGTTGGTCAAGTAGACAGACTAGCGACAGGGGCAGAGAGTAGAGACCAGTTGCCCAACTGGTTATTCCAATGGTCTGTAGCTCCCTGATATCCACGCCTCTAGGGTGGGCTACGAGGTTCCATACATCAGAAGAAGGGTTCTGCCATCTTGGTAGTGAGCAGAATAGTGGACTAAGGGGTAGCTAGATGGTACAGATTAGAAAAAGTTGTCATTATGCGGTAAAGGTCTGGTAGACCATTGGCTAGTAAGTGCTACATCCCCAAGGTCACTCTCTGGGCACCTAGACTTCAGATCACATCTGGACTGGAGAGAGGACTGAAGGACTGTCTTGCTCTTCCGTGGACCTGGCATGAGAGACTGCATGCACTTGCTGCTCCTTGGGTTAGCAAAGAGAGGACTGTGCCTGTGGTGTCTGGCTCGTGAAAAAGTCGCTCCCGAATCGCTGGCAGAAGAGGTGAGCTTAAAGAGTCAGATGGCGGTCTTGCTGTTACAGTACCAGGGCCACAAAAGCTGAAGAAGCCTGTTACGGCCAGTCAGTAGCCACAATTACACGATGACCTCTGGCCGCCAACATGGAGCTTGGACGACCGACTACTGATGCTCAAACGATGCACCCAAGTCTGCTAGACCCAGGAGAGTTGTCAAAGAACTGTTTGGTCACCCACAATGGACACTAGCTATCACCAAAGGGAAACACTGGTTTCACTGTGACTGGAAACCAGTAGTTCAGAGGCAACTGGACTTGTGATAGATCCAAAAGGACTTTAAGGGACAGCAGCACCTGAGGGCAAAATCGTCCCCCCTGGACAATGTGGACCAAGCAGTAGCCCCAGGAATCCCTCAGTCAACAGCAAACCATCCTCAGCATCCTACAGCATCTTCCGCATCCTGTATTCCCTGCATCAAACCCACTCAATTAAACTCTACGATGGTTCGTCCTTAGAGCCTGGAACTAGTCCTGGGACTGCTCTAGTGACAGGGTAAATGTCCTCGAAATTTGTACTGGCCCCCTTGACTTTCTCCATGCCACAGTTGGTCGCCCAAACAAGGCTGAGTAAGGGAGCACAATTCTTTAGACCTTTTACAACGTTTCCAATGTTTCTGCTAACTGCAGTAGGTACAAATGCTTGTTGGATTTTGGGTGAAAAGCAGTGATTTACATGTCACTTAAAAATCTATATCTCTGGAACCCTCTGGTGGATTCTGTTCATTTTGACGTCTAAAAATTCATAAAAATAAGACCTATGTTTATAAATTGGTTTAAAATTTATTTTGGTGCTTCTAAATGGTTTACACTTGTTCCTTTGTTTAAGCCCGACTGTTCAAAGCCACAGCTACCCAGGGTTGAGGTAAGGTTTAACAAATGAACCTAACTGGACCCAAGTCAGTATTGTGAGTGTATTACCCAGTCAGGTCCCACACCCACACCATAGAAAACACCACTTTCCTCACACTTACACGTCTGTAAGCCAACTGTTTCTAGAGTTTCCAACTCAGCTTCATGTGCCGTACATTTTCATCCGCGTAAGCTCCAAACAACATTGTTCCTAAGAAAGGAAGATTTAAGATCCTTTGTTGAGCCTACAGCTGTGGACATGTGAGACGGAGCCAAGAATATCTGTAGAGAGCCATACCATGAAAACATCCACCGGTAGTTAGTTTTGCCAGCACCAGCAACTGCACTAGTCACTTGGTGAGATACCATCATTCCCTCTTGGAGTACTTGGGAGAAGTCAAGTCTGTCTTCTTGAGGTACCTTGTCTTGAAATCTCTAAAGAGCCTCTGACAGAGACCTATCAGACAATAAAATATGAGCAGTGGTGCAGGTGTGTTCAAATCAGTGGCAGCTGTAACACAGAACATTTTGCCTACCAAATCCATCTTTTTATTTTCCTTCTCGGGAGGCACTGTGAAGGCTGGTGAGGAGAGATGGTGTTTTCTTTCTACTGCAATTATGTCAGAGTCAGGAAGAGGATCTGCATGCAAAAATAGAGGGTTCCCTCTCAGAAGGCCTGCACTTTTGAAACTGTGAAGGGGCAGACTTGGCTGGCGTTGGAGTTAGGAAAAACTCTATTGTAGGTTTCAGAAGTCCTGGAACCAACAGCAGCAAGGAGGGAGCAGGACAGAGGATGTATTACTCAAAGATGACTGACAACTTAGATAATCAGAATTGCAATATTTAGTTTTTTGGCCTCTGACTAAAACCTCACTGAAGGTGGAGGATGTTGTTAACAAGTGAAAACCCGACTGGAGGAGACTCTGTAAGAGATGGAGAGTAGTGACAAACTGAATAACCCATAGTAGAGATGAGAGGATCTCAAGTGTTGTTAATTTATGGACAGTTAACCTTGCCCCATGAATACATCTAGAACAGTGTCTGGACTAGTGATGTGATGCAGTCCAATACTAAGAAAGGTGACATCTCCTCCTACCTCTCAAATGTCTCCTCTGAGATCTGGATCTTTTACTAGTAGGTCTCTGTCACCTAGCTGGAGTAGCCTAAGTCTTAGCTGGAAATAGAGGAGTAATGTTAGGAAGCAAGCTCGGAAGAGGAAGAATCAGCGTAGGTAGTGCTAGTGGAGGAAGATGAAGTAACCACTGGCAAAACTTCCCTGGAGCGAGACCTTGCATAGTCAAAATCCAGAGGCCGCAGAACTCTTCTTTTTTTTTGTTTGCCAAACCAGTCAGCAGAATGGTGGAAAAATTAGTGTCTCAATGTCGAATGTCTCCTCGACATCGAGACACTTTTTGACATGGTCAGCCTTGTCCTAAATGTCAACCGCTGCAGAATTTGCAGAATTCAGGATGATGAGGGGCAGGGAGGTACACATAATGCAGGCAGTGTAAGGATCTGTTGGGGTAGGTTTTTCTCCCAAGGTTAGGGTACTTCACAAAAAATGGCAGTTCGTGGAGTAAAAAATATTTTTTCTGCAAGAAAACACAAAAATGCAGTGCTAGCCTTAAAAGACATTGAACAAAAAGTGTTGTGGTCAGGTTTGGAATGGTTTTCAAATTAAAACAATTAAAAAAAGGTCAAGATCAGAGCTCCAGAATCCTTTCATCAGGAGCTGGAAAAATTAACTGGCTCAATTACCACCTACACGGTATGATGAGATACCTGCTGATGTTCTGTGCCTTAAAGGAGAAACACAGCTTTTTCCTAGCTTTTCAGGCTTCAGCATACATGGTTACCCTGTTCCTATTTTTCTCATCTACCCCTAAAAATATTTGTGAAAGTGCTTTTCAGGCCATTAGGTTTCGATTAGTGACCTTAAACATATTTTTTTATAAAGTCACCTTTATAAGTAAAGGTTCGTAAATTGGTCAATATTCCCTGTTCTAAAACTTTTATTTTCACAGAAAAAAACTGTCTTTTTCACACATAAAACATATGTTGCTTATGACTATAATGAAGATTTTCCCTGAGGACAGACATGCATTGCAAGGGTTGTTTGAAGAGAAATGAGATGTTGGATGGTGGGCTGGTGATGGATGGTCTGTTGCACAAGGGTGACTGATTCACTGCACATGATGTATTCATGACCCACCAAGGAAGAGAAGATCAGCACCACATTTTCACCAACTTAGCAGGAGAAGCCTGAAAGACCTAAAGGACCTTTCCTAAATTGACTGCAATCCTTGTGATAAATGTGTCATTAAACTCCTCTAGGACTGGGGAAAAAACATTTGATTTTGTTTCATGCTGCTAGACAGAGTTCTGACACAACAGTAACTAAAGATTTGGTCAGATATTAGGTGAATATAGGGGTATCCTTGACTGACTGAATGTAAAACGTCTTGAGAGCACCCCAAACAGAATTCTTCCAACAAAAGGTTTAAACTGGTTGTCTCAAAGTGCTTAATGAGGACAGAAAGCTAATGCCCCTATGACAGTCTAAGTCATTTATGGTTATGAAGTTGACATACCAGCTGGAATTCAATATACTTCAAATTTGTTAGTTACTGTGCCCGTTCATGGTGTGCTTTAATGTAAACATTTTGCCTAGAGCTGCTAATAGTTTCACACATGCTTTGTAATATGTATGTTGCATTACTTACATTTGAAGGATGGGTAATGTTTGGAACTTGAACGGAAATTTTGTTAGCTGTATGGAACCTGCACACATTACTTTTTTGGAATGGCTATCAGAAGATGCAATACAAAGTTAAAATCAACAAAGATCTTTAGCTCTAATGGCATTTTTCTATCCTGCCATTAAGTAGCAGAGATAAAGAGACAGGGCGCAAGAGTTAAGTATTTACATGTTTGAAAGCATTACAGTATCTTGCTTTAAAGCATTTAGAAGGTAATGAATCTTAAAAAAGGCAATTATCAAGAACTATAATTCAGTAACAGGCAATAGGTTCCAAAGACTCCTCACATTAACTATACCCTGTGAGATGTTGACCTTTATCGGGCATATTAACAATTACATTTTAAGAGAAAGGCAAGTCTATTATTGACTAAAGATATTTGTATATCCTTTATTTGACAAAAAAATAAACACCTTCTTTTCAAATTCTAAATTCAGGATATAAAGTAAAGAACAGCAGACTACGAGGGCATACCTGGATTCTATTGAAAATGGCGAGCTTAGACTTCTTATCTTCGGAGGTTTCTGAATTACTGAAGGATGCCATGGCCACTTGGCTTGGTGAAGCATTGCAGCAAAGGCTGAATTTGAGTTTCTCTTTTCTTGAGCTGGAGCTACGTCTGGGACGACCTCCAGTGGACATAGATTTGGCAACAATGTCTTGGGTCTTCTCATTATGGCTGGATTCATCAAAGCTGCTCCCTTGCTGGCCTGACTGAACACAAAGTTGTCTTTCTGGAAGGTCCTCTGGCAAAGCTTTGGATGGCTGGATACCATCCATGGAAAAAATATCTTCCAATTCGGCATAACTTTCTGGAAATGCCATAGAGCCATCAAGGGCATCTGAATTCATTCCAGATTCATTACGTGAACTGCTTGACATTTGTTCGAGGTCAGCTTGCTCTAGCTTCACACTACTTGGAGAAAAGTCTTTACAAAGCGTTGTTAGTGTCTTGAAATTCCTAGGAGAAACATCGAACCTCGTGCAGTTTGGCAGTTGTTGGACCTCCTCTGGCTGATGTAACACATTATGAGGTGGTTTTGGCAAGGTGTATTTGGTACTAGAAAGTGTTAGCTGGGATTGAGCAGCTATCTGGGAATGGGACAGAATGTGTTGTGAGGATGTGATCATGTGGAAAAGGTGCTTCTGGATTTGCAGTTGTTCTTGGCTCAAGGGTGGCTCTGGGCATTTGAGATAAAGCTGCTGTAACAATGGGCCAGCTTCACTATGTGTCTGGCTCTGATTTGGAGTGTCTGGATGCCATTGTTCACCTAAATATTGCAAGGGGGGTGATTCATGCTTGTCTTTAAGAGTCTCTTCGTTGAAGCTCACTTTCCCATCCCCTATGCCTATTAAGGTAGTGCTGATACTAGGAGGATCACTGTAACTATGTGCAAATGTGTCAGAAGTAGGCAACGCTTCTTCTGATATTTCTGTACATGGCATGGAAGTGTCTGAGGTAGTGCAGGTACTACTTATTTTGTTCTTACAATGCGCCAAGATGTCTCTCATCCAAGGGTAGTTTTGGCTTGGCAGCTGAGAATCTGCAGTAATTGTTGAGCTTCTGAAAACTTGGAAGCAGGGTAAGGCTGTGCTTGGCCGGCAATCCAGCCCCTCTGATTGCTGAATGAATTGAGGTTTCAATGGAATTAAATCTTTTCCCTTCAGGGGAGCATTATCTTTGCTGTAATTTGATGGCATGACAGTAGGGAAATTAGAAGAGTTTATTAAAGTATATGTGCTAGAAGAGGCTATGTTATTCTCGTATTCCTTAAAGGCTTCTGTGCCTCCAGATTCCGGAGGCATTCTTGACTTTTCAGGTACGCAGGAGCTCTGTTTCGGTGTCAGTATGCAAGGCTGAAGTGAGACCTTTGTGCTCCCATCACACTGCTTGCCAGTGAAAACCATGCTTTGTGGAAGAGTCTGGGTAACAATACTGCTAACAAGGCATCTGAGCAATTCTTGGTTGGGTGCAGTAGTATTTGGAGACTTAGGATGGGAAGATGGATTATCTAAAGTTCTAGGCACTCCCAGAGAATCCATATGTGGAGCTTCCAAACAAGGTTGTGGAGATTCGCAGCAAGCCCCTTCATCAGAACACAATTCCTTTGGAGTGCATATGCTGTGCTGGACTTCGTAATGTCGGCGCAGCGAGCGATAGTCGCAATAACTCTTTTTGCAGCCTTGCTCCCCACATATAAATGGCTTTGTTTTCTGATGTGTTAGCATGTGTCCTGTCCTAAATAGAAGCAACATGAGAAAATAAATAAATATCAATTTAAGAATAAGGCAATAGGCTGAAAGAAGAAAACTAAACATACTGACTGGCCGGAGAACATGGATAGAAATTTTGAAATCAATTTCTCTAAATTCCTTCAACTATAAATATAAATATTATGCTCAGTAAACTCTTCAAAGATAATGTATAGGCTCACAATATATAGGCTCAAAGATACAGTCCACTTAACAGGCAATGCACAAGAGTCCAATTTGTCACTATGTCGTACGGTTCCTACTAATTCAGTAAGACTGTTCGTTTGGACAGCATAAACATCAAAACTATGGGTACTGAGTCCACACATACCAGTAGAGTATGTTGGCTTGATTTCTGTCTAGCTCAGAGTGTGCCACTTGGACCCCTAAATCTCACAGATTACTGGATGGTGTCTGCAACCTTAGAACAAGGCAACCCTAATTGACACAAGGCAATCATGGAAACATCTACCCTTTCATTATCGCAGGCATGCCCAAAGAGAGAGACAAGAAATACACCAATTGGCATTTTAAACATTTATTGAAGCAATTGAATTCTTGTGTAAAATACGTGTGCTGCAATGATTAGTAGATGGAAACAAAGCATTATAAACAAGCATTACAAGAATCATGAAGCTAAATAATTCAACCATTACAATTGTTGCATTGATTATATGAATACATATAATTGTACTCCTAACCAATGTTCCCTCTAATTTTTTTCCTCTGTGTGCGGCAGTGTAGGGTCTCTGTGCGCTGCAGCCATGGCTATGTGCGCCAGGAACCAGACCGCGCTTGTGTGCAGCGCCAAATATCACTCCAAACTTTTGGTTAAAAAACTGAAAAGATGGTGCATTTCCACACATACAACCCATGTTAGGGGGCTTAAGTCAGATTTGCAATTTGGATACACATGCCATGACAATAATGGAGTAATGGAGAAATTGGTACGAGAGGGACGGAAAGAGAAAGGCAGTCAGAGGCTTTGGAGAACTGGGAGGGAGAACGGAGAATGGAAAACCGGTAAGAGAGAAAGCAAAGAACAGGCAGTGAGAGGGAAATGGAGACAAGAATGGGATGGGGAGAAGTGGAAAGTGGCTAAATGTGGAGCAGGACTGATTTGAGGAAGAAGAAAAGAGAAGGAGCTGTCGAGAGCAGCTCGTGAGTGGAAAATAAAAGGACAAAAGATATTTCAGAGAAGACAGCGAGTGTGGTATGGTAATGCTTCAGAAGTAGCGTCTCTGCGTATCAGCGTTGGGGGGTTCTAGAAGGAGCCTTTTTTACCATCTTGTAATTTCTAAACGCTTGCTCTATGTAACCGTGCTCACCTGAACGAACTAGAAGGGTGGAAGGCTGGTTAGGCCTTGCCAAGACTTTTAATCTTGCCAAGATGCCGGTCTGAGCATATGGCAGCTGCAAGTCTGTAAATGACTGATCCATCTGTCGGGAGTATTCTCTTCACTAACACTCGCTTCCCTTCTCTTTTTGAAACTCAGGGGCAACAACATTGTCGTGGTGTCACCAGGGCTTTAAGTGGAAGCTTTTTCAATAATATATACAAGCCATAGTTGCTTCTTATTTATCTTATGCAACTAACAACCACTGACAAAGCCAATAGTCCGGCTTGTTGTAGGTACCATGTTACTTGATGTATCATATATCTGGATGTAATGACAGAAACAGGAAAATACAAGTCGGGGCACACTATGCCAAGCACAGAAAAGTTTAAAAAGTCACACAATCACCCCACAGCCCAGCTGTATTAAGAAGAGAAATACAGCAAGTCTACCAACATGGTGTGTGCTTTACATGCCTTGTTTGTAGAGTTGCTGCATTTCTTTTCTTACTAGAGCGCAGCTGCAGCGTGATTGTGTGCCTTTGTGAAAGTTTTCAGGTTAATCCCAGCGCCCGTCTGGAGCTGCAATTAACAAGAAAACTTTCAGATGAAGTGAAACTGAATGACTTAGAGTGGGCAGTGCGCTTGGAGGCTTTTATAGGTGAGAAAAGTGATCACTGAACTGCTATGCAACTTTCAAATCCTTGGAAAAAAAAAAATTTAGACCAACATTACAACGCTGACAAGAGATCTGTGAAATCCTGCACCATCACTGCACTGGTACATCAACTAGTCCCGTGGAATGCTCAGGTCACAGCTCAGCATGCATAAAAAACACACTCTCTAGATGTCAGTTTCTCAAGACAATAATAGAACAATAAATAATTCCCTAAAAAAGACTCTGCTCCTCCACTGCTCAAGACTACTGTTACCATTATTAGTGTCTCACTGGGTCAAGGTTCATCTAGTCTATTCTTCAGGCTTGCCATAATGAGCACCTACATATAAAACAAGCATTGGCATAGCCAATAGGTCTCGCTTTTGGGACCTTATAAGTATTTAGTTATGCAGCACAATATCCTTGGTGCAACAACATCAACTGTTTCATGGCTAAACACTTATAAGGTCCCCAAGGCGAGACCTATTGGCTATGCCAATGCTTGTTTGTGTTCAGGGGTGGGTAGGGTATAGGGCGGTTAGGGTGTATTTAGGGTTTAGGGGAGGTGAGAGGTATGGAGTGGTAAGGGTATATTTAGGGTTACGGGGTCCTGTAGAGGTATAGAGTGGTACAAGATTTTTAAGCTTTAGGGGTGGTAGGGGTATAGGGTGCTAAGGGATTTATAGTGTTATGGGATGGGTATATGAAAAACATTACATTTGAATATAGAGGGGTTCACAATTAATATATATATATATATATATATGCCTCCTGTTGCCAGAATCCAATTCCCCTCACAGGCGGAATAAACAGGTACGGACCACAATCGGCTTGGAGGATTTAGTGCTTTATTGTTTTAATGACCTCCACATATATATATACATATACACACACACACACACACACACACACACACACACAGACCAGGATAATAGAAGGAGGGCAAGAAATTGCCTTATTAAGGTAAACAAATCAATGTGCAGGGCAAAAAAAACCAATAACTAACAACTAGAATGTTTTTTCAGTCCTCCAGTTGTTTCAAACAAATGTGGCTGTATTCCAAAGTAATTGCACAGTCCACAGAGGAGGTAGTCTTTAGGGAGGTCTCACATGGAGGACAGCTGAGTCCTCTGTTTTTAGTGCATTCCCAAAGCTTTGCTTAAAGTATTCCACATTGGAAGACTCCCCCAAATGGTAGTGTCGAAGCGTTTGGGCCCTTTTAACTGTGGGCCTTTTCAGGACATTGGAAGAACGGAAGTACCTCTTAAAGTAATATGTGCACACTGTAACCACATGTAAGGTACTAGAGATTTCTAAGGTGCACCCAAAAGATTAAAAAAAAACAGGTACCTGAAGCTTTAGAACATGTGGAGCCGAACATGCCATGAACAAAAAGATAAAATTGTGATGCAGTCCCATATAATTTGGTGGCATAGCTGTGAGTGGAGAGTTTAGCTATGTCTATGAGCTTTAACAAGAATGGTGGAGATGCAATGAACAGCTGGGTCATGCATGTTAACCACTCACACAATGCATGTGGCACAAATGTTTTGTCCTAAGGGTCGATGTGGCTTGTACAATCTTGCTCTATGGGACTGTGGATGAGTGTATAAGTAACCTTGCCAAAATACAAAGGTTTGTGCTGGCATAACATTGGGTGGGTCACATGCATGAGAAGGGGCACTTACTAGTAGCTGCTGCTGAGGGTACGGGAAGGAACGACTGCTGGTGTTGGCCTTGCTGAGCCCAGGCTAAGGGCAATGCCGGCCCCAAGTACCTCAGTTGGATTGGCTCAGTCGTGCTCAGGGCACTATGTGGCGTATGCCCTTGCTGATTGGTGGATTTACTCCCTGCCACGTGGAGAGATGGGTGCACTGTTGGTTTTAATCCATGAAAGGCTGGGAGTCTTATTGGAGCGCGCAGTACAAGGAGCTGGGTAATCCAGAAGCGTTTCTTAACAAGAAAAGAAGAGTCTATGAGGATGGCACAAAGATGTCCTTAAGCGTGATGCATGCCTTAAATAGCGAAAAGCAGGAGAGACTAAACCTGCTAGGATGCAGATGGGGCGACTTCTCATAAGTTGCATCGGCGAGTACACTGGCTCAAGAGCAACTCTGCTGACTCACTAACTGTGCTGGTTAAATATAGCCAGAAGGACCTAACACCAGGGTATCTTGCCGGAGAACCTGGCGTGTACCTGCCAAACATATTTGAGAGTTCTAGCCGCGTCTGCTGGCTTATATGGGTCTGTATTCTGCTAGGAATGGCTGCGGCAAAACGCTAAAAACGGGTGGCAGAGGAAAACTGAACTTACTTGATATGGGATGGGATGAGAAAACATCCCTATGAGTGCGATGTGTTAAGTACGGTGTACGCATCTTGCAGAGAAGACTAGTAAAGTTGCAGAAAACAAAAATGCTACACTATTGGAGGCAGAGAGAGTTAATGAGCACTGCTGGGTGTGTCAGTGCCTAACCACTTTTTAAGATTGTGCTCCGAGGTATGGGTGCTTGTTGCAGGTCAAGTCGGTGTGTGCTGATCAGTCAGGTCGTGTTAGGAAAAGCAGAGGAGCAAGGGAACAGCCTGCTTTTAAAAGGGCATGTCTAGTGGGACACCAAATCGAGTGAAAAGCCCTGTTAGCCATTTTGCAATTTTAGACATGCGTAGGGATCATTGTTGTTTGTGCCTATGGATCGTTATTCTGTCCTATAGCAAGGTACAATAAGGCTGAGAAAAGCAATAAATCATTACATTCATGTACTTGCCAGCCGGCAACCTGAGGCTCGTGTTAAAACAAGCGAAGACCGCCGTGAGAAGTGATCTTTGCTTATGCTGATTGGTTAGTGAAAAAGTTGACACACCCCGGAAAACCCCCCGGAAAAACGCACCACGCGGGAGTACTGGGTAGAACTACAGCAAAGCCGGAGACAAACTTCAATCCCGGGAGCATTATTGATTGTGTGCAATGCCTAAATAACCAGTTCCACAGGAAAACAAACTAACCACGCGTTTGCCATGCAATCGCGGCACTCGCGCTTTAACTGTAAACATCTTAAGCTAAAGCGCGGGTGCCCTGATTGCTTCAAAAGTAAAGAAATAGAAAACAACATTTCTTTCTATTCCTTTGCTTTTGAAGCAATCAGGGCACCCGCACTTTAGCTTGGGATGTTTACAGCCAAAGCGCGAGTGCCGCGATTGAATGCAAAGTAAATAAAGTGAAAAAATAGCGGACACACTTTTTTTTCTCTCTTTATTTACTTTGGTTTTATCGCCGCACTCTGACTTTAACTGTAAAGATCTTAAGCTAAAGCGGGTGCCGCAAATGGTTCAAAAGCAAAGAAATTGAAAAAAAAACGTTTTTTTCTATCTCTTTACTTTTTGAGCAATCATGGGACCGTGCTTTTGCCTAAGATCTTTATAGTTAAAGCGCTAGAGCCGCGATCGAAACCAAGATGAACAAGCATTGGCCGCTAAAGCACTTAATGAGCCATGACAGCTGGTAGATAAGAAAGGCAGATGGCGGCTGGAGCCAAAGCTATGGAGAAGGGAGGGGGGAGTGGGAGCTGAGGAGCCATCGCGATCGAAACCAAGATGAACAAGCATTGGCCGCTAAAGCACTTAATGAGCCATGACGGCTGGTAGATAAGAAAGGCAGATGGCGGCTGGAGCCAAAGCTATAGAGAAGGGAGGGGGGAGTGGGAGCTGAGGAGCCATTAGATGCCAGCTGTGCACGTGCATGTGATCGTGCACTCAAGCTTTAGGCCAGCCAAAAGACTGTGGGTAGCACTTTGAAAATCCCACTTACAAAATATCTCGCACAGAGCAGCGCAAGCGCTAGCTCAGGCGAGACCTAAAAATAGAGAAATACCACATACATTTCCTCTTTCTTCCTTCCTCTGACCCCATTAAACCTGGAAAGAATAATCACCTTACAATTTGAACAATATTGAGAAGCAAGCTAACTGTTGAATTCCCATTGGTCACTTTTCTGTCCCAACCACAGTACGGAAGCTACACTACTAGATGTATGGCAAGCTCCTATAACAATACAGTCTGCTGAACCTGATGAACTTCAGAGCTGAGTTTTGTACAGAAGATCACCCCCTTTCACCCCAATATATGCAGGTACAAAAAAGGAATCTCATTAACAGTCAAACTGCTTCTTGTTAAAATGTCACATTTTGTCTAAAGATGTTGTTAAAACTGTACTTCCAGCATGACCATAACAGACACTCCAGCAAGTCTTTCATTGGCATCCTCATCACAACTAGAAAGATGGCTGGAGATTTTCGCTGTTTTCAAATTCAGATGGAATTAATTTATACAAGACATTGTCGCTGCGTATTTATCTTATGCAACTAGCAACCACTTACAAAGTCAATAGTAGGTATGATCAGGGCTTTAAGTGGGCCGGATCTCAACAGTGCTGAGCATAAGCAGTTTTTTAAAGGGGGCCTCAAACCGGGTCTCTAGCGGGCTCTGTTTTGTGCCCTGGCACAGGTGGTCCATTTTTTTTCAGACTGCAGTGACAGTAGGCACATCGATGTGCACTGCTCACACTGCTCACTTCTCACTAGCAGAGAAGTTAGTGCATGACGTCATGCCAGGTGAGCCTTGTAGGGGAAGGGAAATCCTTTAAAGAGAGTCATTTTCTCTCTGGATTTCCCTTCTCTTTTTGAAACTCAGGCACAGCAACATTGTTGTGGTGTCACCAGGGCTTTAAGTTCAAGCTTTTTCAATATTATATACAAGCCATAGTTGCTGCTTATTTATCTTATGCAACTAAAAACCATTGACAAAGCTAATAGTCCTGACGTGTAGGTATAATGTTACTACTTGTATCATATATATGGATGCAATGACAGAAACAGCAAAATACAAGTTGGGCGGTGCACTATGCTAAAAGTACAGATTTTTAGCTTATGTGTCTTAAAGCTAAGCCCTTGATTACACTGGCCACCCCCTTTGCTAGACCCCCTCCCTTCACAGTTTCTTCATCCCACTTAAAGCCCTGGGTATGATGTTACTTGTTGTATTATATATCTGGATGCAATGACAGAAACAGGAAAATACAAGTTGGGTGGCACACTCTGCCAAGAACAGAAAAGTGTAAATCACCCCTCAGCTGCGCTCGATTAAGAGGTGAAATTCAGCAAGTCTACAAACACGACGTGTGTTTTACACGCCGTGTTTGTAGAGTTGCTGCATTTCTTTTCTTAATAGAGCGCAGCTGAGGGGTGATTGTGGGACTTTGTTAAAGATTTCAGGTTAATCACAGCGCCCTTCTGGAGCTGCAATTAACCTGAAAGCATTAACAAAGTCAAACAATCACCCCATAGCCCAGCTCTGTTAAGAAGAGAAATTCAGCAAGTCTACATAAACGGTGTGAACTTTAGACGCCATGTTTGTAAACTTGCTGAATTTCTTTTGTTACATAAACACGGCTGTGGGCTGATTGTGTGCTTTTGTTAAAGTATTCATGTTAATCGCAGCTCCTGACGGCCCTGCAATTAACATGAATACTTAAACAAAAGCACACAGTAGGTACCGCAGCCGGGCTCTACATATAAAAGAAGATACCAAGTGCCCAAGACTTTCCTGCCGTTCCCTCGCCATCGATTGACGTCAGTCTATTCCGCTGCTCTGCCAGGAAGCACCCGTTTTTCGTGCCGCTTGATTGTTAAAAGGAGCGGGGCGAACGCTCTCGCTGGATGTGCTGTGTGTGTGCGTGCTCCACACACAGCACTGTGCGCTACAGTTAATAGAGGTGTGCACAAGCGCACGCGCGCACCTTATTGGGAACGGTGCTCCTAACCTAGTACTGCCTATCCTAGAGAGCATAGGGTGAATGCGATTCTGCCAAATACCTTGGAGTGGTCTAACTTTCCATTTACCTGTGTGCGTGTTTCATCCAGAAGCCAATATGGTGTAGAACAGGCCGCCGTCCCTCTCAGGACAGTGATGAGATTCAGCGGGGCTGGAATTCAGGCACGGGGCGGCCATAACAACCCATGGGAATGCTACACTGCCAAACAAAGACTTGGGGCAGTTTATATAATAAAAACTGGACCCATTAGCACCCGCTGGAATTCAGATCCTGCCTTCATTCTTGATTCTACCAATTCAGAGCTGTCTCTAAACAGACAACAAAATCCAAGGGCAGTTTGCACAGTGTACTTGGTCCTTGGACAAAATTTACAGTGGTATGATAATGTGCCTACAACAAAATCTATCTTTAAGCAAAACAATGTCTAAGTACACTATTGCACACAAGCAAAATGTGCTCAAAGTCATAGTCTGAAAAGAGGTCATCTTTAAACGTGAACATGTAGAAAACTGGAGCGTTTATGCACAGGTCCTATTGACCTCACGACACCCACTCCTTGTCTGTAAGGGGCCTGAACCTAAAATCAAATTTAAAATATACATAATTGAAACCTAAAGTCTGAAAATAAATATATCACTTTAATAATAAAGCATCAAGAAAGCCAAATTGTATTCAAAGGCAATTAGAAAATATGCTAGATATATCTACATAAACAATTTCGAAATAAAAAGATGCTGAATTAAAATTCTTGAATCTCTAAAAATGTTTTAACAAGTTCACAGAGCCATCAGGAACCATGGTGTTCCTGGCTTCTGCCAACGATGTTCCAGTTGGTGCCCAGTTACAAGTTCCAAAGAGCAAGAATGGTCATGTCCAACTTAAATAGGAGCCCCTGAAGGTGTGACAGAGAGTAGTGTATCTGCGGAGGATGAGCTAGGATCCGAAAATCCAGGAGCCAAAGCACCCACAGAAGGCTCATAATATGCATTTTGCAGCAATGGCATAGGACATCTCTGAAAATGGATTCTCAATGGACCTAGTATCAGTTCCACATCCGTACATTGTAACAATTGCTTTCCAAGGCATATTTCCAAGGCATATTCAAAAGTGCACAGTAGACAGCTAAACACAGGCTATACGCAATGTAACCATTCAGGTCGAAAGGACAAGGGCCAGTTGTCATTCAGTTCCTTAAGTAAGACTGCATCAATGTACTGTATCATGCGATCACGACACATCAGCACGTGTGGTAGTGCCATTCCCATTTGGCTGCGTGGTGAAACATCCATTGCGGAGCAGCAAAAATAGAAGGAGAATCCCGACAATCAGAAATAGAATAAGCGGTATGCCCCCAAAGGCGGTGGAAACCAAGGAGTGTATAAAAGACAGAATCACTCCGAAGAGAGTCTGGAAGGTACTAATAAACTCAGACCCAATCACTTTGAAAAATGTATTATTCCCGCAGTATTTGAAGCATTAAATATGCAGTGCACAAGTTCTCCAAAGTGCTGTGGGAGGTTAGTGCACAGTAGTGATTGAATTTCAGAAGAAGACCTTGCCACTTGAAGATTAAACGTCTCTCTTGCAGATGTTAAAGAAACTTCCTTCTTAAACAATAAGGCTTTCAGTCTGCTCAGACTATCAAAGCTCACATTAAAAATAGAAATTGAAGGCCAAACTATCACTCCTTTAACTGTATGAGCCAGTGGAAAAAGCACATTTGTTCAACAGGTCACAATCCGAGTAAGCGTCACCACATAGGGTACTTCCAGTCTCATCCCACAGCAACCTTGCTCATTCAACATCAAATAACTTCCATTGGAGAGTAATGAAAAATGTCCTAGCTATCGTAATGGAAAGTTTAAATTCTATTAAGGACAAACTTAGCCAACTACAATTCCCATGAAACTTTGGGCATGTCAACTAAAACAATAGAGTCCAACAGGATGACAGTCCCTCTTTCCAACCAATCAGGTGTCTCCAAACAGGTCCATAATCCATCATCACTGGCCACTCGTCCTCTTTTGTCGCGTAAGATCAGTCACCGCTGTCAACTCACAAATCCTGTTTATTCGCTTCCATTCCTGCAATCAAATGACATATTTAGAACATGTTCATAGCTAATGTTTAAGCCTGAAAATGAAAGGGCAAAGACCACAGTTCCGCAGCTAAAGCAATACAAGCCTCCGAGTCCTTAATAGAATTCAAACTTTCTGTTATGATAGCAAGGACATTTTTCATTCTATGTCAGGACCGGAGGTGAGGATTATGCTAGTTTAAAGCTTACTTACCACCCAGTGGGCCATCTGCAATACCGGTTTGAAGTAAAACTGTTTGAACGTAGAGTCCGAAGACCAATCTGCGCCATTAAGTGTATCTTCCAATTGAGCCCGGAACGCAAATGCTTTTGAAGCCATCACCCCACGTGTGGAGTGAGCCCCGAGCAACTGCAGGTCAATGCCCGCTTCGTGCATTACCAACCTCACCCAATGGTCGATTGTGGAGAAGATACTGCCCTGTGTAGTTTCCACAGTGCAATGAGGAGCTGCCATTCACCAGTGGGGCGAAATTCCACTGACATCTGTTCATAGGTCCTAAGGCAAGACACCAGGCACAACTTTGGAGACTCCGGAAAGGCCGGGCACAAGATTGACTTCGTTCCTCATTTGGTCCTTCTACAGATCGTGAAAGTTACCCCCGAAGGGGAAAGAATCTGGTCTGAGATGTCCAGGACTCTGACGTCCAACACCCGTCTGCAAGAGATCAGGCAGAGTAGCATGGCCAGTTTCGCCGAAAGTTCCTTTCCGGACAGGAATCTATTCAGCTGAAGAGAGAAAAAGGTTCAGCACCTGGTTCACATCCCAGAGAGCCGAGTACCAAGGCTCCGGGGGAAGGGACAAAGAAGGGAAAGGGGAAGTCTGATCCCCATCAAGAGACGACAAATGAAGGTATGTTCCCACACCGGGGACCCATCAACCACTGCATGTCCCGCTGAGATAGCAGATCGAAAGGTATTAATGGACCTGTAGGCCAAACCCTCCTTGGCCAAAGAGGCCAGAAAATTCAAGACATGGGTCACATCCGCTGCCACGGGATCGAGACCCAGTCGCAGACATCAATGGGACCATCTTCCCCAGGTAGACCTATAGCGATTGACTGTGCTGTCCGCCCAGACTTTGGACATGTCATGCCAAAAGGCCTGGGACCGACCATCATCCCCGGTAATCCGCCACATCTTGAAAGTCAGCGACCCCTGCAAGATGAGCGGGTGGGGTTGCTGTGCCGGATTGAGAAGCAGTGCTGGAAATAGGGGGAAAAGGATTGGAGAATCCCAAGAAAGTTCCAGAAGAACTTGAAACCAGACTTGCGACCTTCAAATTGGCATAATCATCACAAACTCCGACGACTGCCGCCAGATTTGGCCCAAGACGCTTGTGATCATGGCGAACGGAGGAAAGGCATAACCCTTCTCCTCTTTCCAATCCTGGAGAAACGCGTCCGTGGCCACCGCTGGGGGATCTGGTCTCCAGCTGAAGAACCTGGGCAGTTGATGGTCCAGGTGGGAGGCAAATAAATCCACCGAAAAAGGACCCCATGAAGTTTCCACATACTCACATACCGGAAGTTGCGGGACTGAAAGTCCACTAACTGGTTGTCCTGACCTGGAAGGTATTCCGCCGTAACTGAGATCTGACAATCCAGGCAATTTTGCCAGAGGTTGGAGGCGAGGTCGGAGAGGGCCTTCGCTTGGAATGAGTGCCCCCTAGGTCTTTGATGTAATGGACCGCCGACATGTTTCCGTATTTCTACCCCTGTAGACAAAAGGTAAGATCCCTTCTCTTTGTACAAATCTCTCCCCCAACGCCTCATATCTACCTACCTGAAAGAGTTTCAAACAGGATGTGAAGTGAAATGCTGAAATTGGCAGAAGAATTAATCCATGAATTAACCAATCTGTTGATGGTGTTTACGCCACTGTAAATGGTAATTTCTCTAGGTGTACTATGTTGAACATTGAATATATTGCATCCTTCTTAACGGTTACTCAATGCACCCGTGTTAAATTATATGGCAGAAATAAACCGGCAGCGGTTAAGTGCTTCCAGGATGCAGGACCACTTTTCAGAGTCTGCAGTGTTCAGCTCAATAACATGATACATCTAAGCTGACTTTGTCCATGTTGTAAGAGGGACATATCACCCTGTATGATGTTAATAGCAAACAACACAATGTTACTCAAAGAATAAACTTTAGTGGACAATTTAATTAAATACACATGACCTACCTGACACCACATAGGATCTTTGTCACCTTCGGGGGGGAGCCGAGGAGATGCCTGAGATGCAGCCGGGAAGATGCAGACTTCTTGCACATGACTTGGGGTCATGCAAATCTTCTGGCATGAAGTACTCTCTAAACTCAATAACACGTTAGGGTGTGCACTCAACTATACTGCAGATGTTTGTTTATTAGGACTCTTCCCTAGACCACCTAAGCGTAAAGTGGGAAACAGGTTTATAGACATAGCACTTGCGCTAGCGAGGAGGCGTACAGCAATCATGTGGAAAACATCTGTGGGATCCCAGTTGAATGTCTGGGAGAAGGAGGTGACTACCTGGGCTCGAGAAGAGGAAAGGGCACTGCGGAGAAGAGAACTGAGGGGGCTGCGTCAACGCCCAATAGAAGAGCACTGGAGGGACACATTACATGCCTGGAAATATCCGAGTTCCCCTGGTAGCACGGATGGAGAAAGTGAATCCCCCTCAGAGTAAAGTAGAGAGATAAGGAGACCACGCCTGGAAGCGCTAGACTTAGCACACAGGACATATTGCGCAAAGTGGCCTCTGGGACCCCCCCCACCTGCACAACAGGGAGGGGCAATGGAGGTTGACTAGATGAGAGAAAATATGGTGGAAATAAAGCTGGGCGCCCCCTGGGCCCTGAGGCGATAAAACCAGAGAATTTCCCCCTCTCCCCCCTTTATCTCCCCCCACCCCCTCCGCCTCCTCCATGTACACAATGTTACCAATGACGTCTTATCCGCAGTTAGGGCCGTGCTGGGCTCCGCCATGCAGTTAGAAGTTCTGTTCTCAAATTTCTTTTTGCCATGATCCTCGTATATACTCTAGTGGATTAAATAGTCATACCACTGTCAACCACTGCAAAAGCATTTTCAAAATGTACTCTGTCAACCTCACGTATCAGTTCAGCAGCTTCCTGCTGTGAAACCTTTCACAGCTTGTTGTACATAGCATACAAAAATCATTAATGATGTGGCTTTCTGGGACTAATACAAAATCCTGTAAATTCATCTCATCAGAAAGGAGAGGCAACTGTTCTTTCACTTCATCTAATGTGGAATGCTGTAATCATTGAAGGATAACTTTCCCACACTGTATGTTGTTATTATTCCTGAGTGTTGTGTCTGAACTTAACGTGGATCTGGTCTGTTTATTCTAAAACCCTTCGTGTTGTTTAAAAAACATGCAGACAACCATTATTATCTAATGGCCACACTAGCCATTCCTCTGGATTGGAATGTGAAGAATTATATGTACCATTTTGAAGCATACAATGGAGCTGTTCTTCTGTATAATTTGTGATTTTTTGCCAATTTTCAAAATGTACAAATGAGGGAATGTTTTGTGTTCATGTCCTTTATCTTAGCCAAGCCCAGGCAGGATTTTTGTTGCACAGTTTTGTTAAGAAAAATCATTTGTCTTGGTATTAAACACACTCTAAACAAAGACTCATTTCTTGGAACTTGCCAACATTTTATTCCCTAAAAAGATTTTAAATCAACATTGTCTTTCCAAAAGTCGTACCCTTGTATTGACAACTCTGGGAAATAAAGGAGGGCGAATAAATATATTTTGTTTGGGGCAGCATATTTTTCTTTGTCAGGGAAGGAAGAAGTTTACAATAATAAGACTCTGGGTCTTTGAGGTTTTTGCCAAAAAAATATGCAAACTTCTGTACGTATGTTTTGGATATACACAAACCTGGTGTTGGGCAGTGTTCTCATTGTGTATAATTAAATACTCCATGTGGAGCACTAGCTCTTTGTTAATAATGGTGTGCCTAGTGATGATAAAAAATATTTCATCATAATTGGATGTACCACTATACATATCTTCACTTTCAAATAGAGTATAATGCTCTAGATCGGAAAGTGTAGACCGAACCGTATTTATATCCAAATCATCAGAAATGCTGCCAGGAGTTATTACATTATTAAGAGAAATCCTAAATACATAAGATATTTTCAAAGTCTCTGTGGGACCATAAATATCAAATGAGACCTTTTCCCAAACAATGCCATCCGGAACCGGAACAACAGAAATGTTCAAAAGGAACAGGTTTCTTTGTACTTTGTGTGAAAAAGAATGAGGATTCAATACCTCTGTGTAGTAGTGTAAGGAGTTGAGACACAAACTGGTTGGGCTCGTGATGTGTATACATTTATTTGGTTTAGGATAACAGTTAAGGATAAGATCGTAGGAAATTCAGGATATTCTCTGAAGGCTTCAAGTGGTAGTAGAAGTTCCCTTTTTCCAGGCCTTCAGAAAGCCATGTATCTCTCAGAGTACCCAAAAATGGAAAAAAACAAAAAACAAAAGCAGGGGATTAGCCAAGAGTCACTATTTTACTGGCCGTGAACCAGAGTGCCACCTTCACCAGTCAGGGGGGTGTTTATGTGCAAGGGGTAATGGGGATAAAGTCACTCTGGTACAACGCATGCGTCGCTCCTTTTAAAAAGAAAAATGTGCCTCTACTTAGTCATGGCCACCAGCCCCCTCCAAAAGCAGCGAGCAGCTGCCGGCACTTGCCTCTGACCACGACACTTGTCCAGGGTCGTGGCATTGGGACCTGAGACATCTATATCATCCTTCTGGCCCCCGAGCGGAGGGTGGTGCACAATAACAGCGGCTCGTCTGGGGTTCTCGCTCCTGAGCTGTTCTCTCGGCTGTGCACAAGACGCGGGCTGCTTCGTCAGGCTAACCGCCCATCTTTACGCCTCTCAACGCCGCTGATGCTCCTCTCGGAACTCGAGTCCTCGCTTCTCCTTCGTCTGCTTCTTCCGGCTCCTTTTCGTCTTCCTTGTTGACGGCGCTGGATAGCAAGTCATTCTCCTGCAATTCCTGCGGCGACCACTTCTGGTTCTCCTCACACTCCTTTTGACCTCCCGAGTGGTGTAGCCATTCATCCACCTCCTTTTCAGGAAATGCTGGAGTGCTGCCTGTCTCTAGGACCTGGTTGAGATGTGTCGCCATGGAGGATTTTCGTTCCTCATTACACTTTGTAACCTGTTCAAAAGCAGAGTGTTCTCGGAGAGAACGTCCATTCAAATGCAAAAAGAATACTGTCACAAAACCAATCTAGTTGAAAAGAAAAAGCAGCAAGATGGAAATCCAAACATTTATCTAAGGTGGAACTTTTAGAGCCAAATATTAAATGCTTGAATTCCATGACGAATCCAAAGAAAAGTCATCAATGTCGGAAAAATAGCCAGATGCAGTCTATGCAAAAACAGGGACCTCACGTGGTAGTGTAGAACTGGTGAACAAGTTACTTACCTTCGGTAACGATGTATCTGTAAGAAACATTAGTTAGTTAGATTCCTCACCTTAGAATATCCCCAGGCGTCAGGCTGGATCCGGAAAGATTTTTGTAGCAATACCCCTTGCGCGTCGCTAGGTGTCGTCTGCGGCTCCGCGTCCGTCGTTGGCTTCGTGCGGCGGCATGACGTCGTTGGAGTACTTAGACGCCGCCCTCGCGCGCTGACGTCAGTTCTTGTACATAGCTTTCCACGCCTGGAACGCAGAGCCATGCAAGAGACCGACACTGGTGCCAAAAAATCTAGTTCCCTAAAAAGGATAGCCTTAACCCTAGATGTCAGTTCGCAGAACGGGGAGGATGGGTGGGTCGGTGAGGAATCTAACTAACTAATGTTTCTTACAGATACATCGTTACCGAAGGTAAGTAACTTGTTCATCTGAAAGAAACACGTTAGTTAGATTCCTCACCTTAGAATAGATACCCCAGCAATACCAACCCCGGTGGTGGGTCTGCGAACCAAGCACACAAGAAAGTCCTGGAGAACAGAACGGCCAAAGTAGCCATCTCTCCGGACTTGGCTGTCCAGGCAATAGTGCTTGGCAAACGTGTGCAGTGAAGCCCACGTCGCCGCCTGCCAGATGTCCTGCAAGGGAACTCCCTGGCCCAGGGCAGTAGTCGCCGCTGTGGCCCGGGTGGAATGGGCCCTCAACCCAACAGGAGGGTCCTTTTTTGCCAAGGAGTAACAAAGTTTAATACACAACACGACCCACCGAGAGATGGTCCGTTTGTGTACCGCTTTCCCCTTCTTAGCTCCTACGTATCCAACAAAAAGTTGGTCGTCCACCCGGAACTGTTTGGTGCCGTCCAAATAAAAGGACAGCGCCCGTTTTGAGTCCAGACGGTGGAACCTCTCTTCCTCTTTTGAAGGATGCGGAGGCGGAAAGAAGGTGGGCAACGTGACAGATTGCCCGATGTGAAAGGGGGTCGCCACTTTTGGTAGAAAAGAAGGACGAGTCCGGAGGACAACCTTGTCCAGATGAACAGAAAGAAAGGGAGGCTTAGATGACAGAGCCTGAAGCTCACTCACCCGTCTAGCCGAGGTGATAGCTACCAGGAAAGCAGTTTTCAGGGTCAGAAGACGAATGGGACAATTGTGAAGAGGCTAAAAAGGAGCGCACATCAGAAAGGTCAGAACAAGATTCAAGTCCCACTGAGGCATTACGAAGGGGACATGTGAGTAATGCCTTTCCCATGGACAACATAACCATCAGAACTGTGCGAGACTGATTCCACGCACACTGTCCGGATACCTTGACCGAAGTTCTACTAGTTCACAGTGCACCATCTGTACCTCTAACCTTACAGCATAAAAAATGGATGTGCAACCTCAGAACATGACCACCCTGACTCCCCAAGAATATCGTAGGAAGAGCTAGAACCCTTTTGCTTAGTTACTATGCATACCCAAAGAGATACACAAGAAATACAGCGTAAAGTGTTTCAGTATTTATTGAAGCAATATGATTCTTGGGTAAAATACTTGCACTGCAATAATCAATAGTAGGAAGCAGAATAATGTGATTAACATTACGAGAATGGTGAAAAAATGAACAGTTCAACCAACTTACTTATTACATAGAATATATGCTTGCATACAAGTACTGTAATACATTGTACTCCTACCTAGTGCATCCTAACCTATCATGTCTAGGGTCAGTGAATATGCCAAAACCCTGTAGGGTGAAATAACTCCCTGTTACCTGCGTGTCAATGTCATCAAGCAACAAAGGCTTGATGTCATATATATAATAACATCCTTCATATTACCATGCTGAAGCCCCTGTCAGGCCTCTATTGTTTATTCTATTGTGATAGCTCTGTCGTAGAGTGGCCAAACAAATAATACCTTGCATGCTGAACTTAGCCCTTGTATAGAATGTTCAAGGTGTTCTGATAGAGTGCCTACGAACTAATAGTGTAAGCAAAACTGAGTTAGTTGAATACTATCCTTTATGTGCATGCAAATTAATGTGTGTCAAATGTCATCGTGTTCAGGGAGATAAGGCAACTTATGAACGTGAGCATGTAAAATGGCGTTTCTTAACCGGGCCTATTGTATCCACGTGACACCCACTGCTTGGACGTAAGACAACTAAAAACAAGCTATCAAAATACAATGCTAAATCTATATGTAAAAGCATAAAAACCCTAAAAAAGTTTTTAAAAAGACCCTATGCTAGTTTGAAGGTAAAAGCATAAGGAAAGCCAAATTTAAAAGTATAAATGCACATTTAAAAGTGAGTCAAAAACTGTTTGACACAAAAACAATTTCTAATGTTAAAAAATATATCCGAATTAAGATGTTCCCACAACTGGAAACTGCCAGATTATTTGTGTCCTGGGGAGAAGGCAAAACACTGCAGTTCCCAGCAACTGCAGACGATGTTCCCAAAGGCACCCAATGCATCAAGACTATAGAACAAACATGTTCCAGACCATTCCCCTCAGCGTCCGCCAAGAGAGGAACAGACAAAGCTGATACTGCAGAAGACGAGCCAGGATCCAGATCACCAGGAGCGGAAGCATCCCAGTGCGGCTCAAAATATGCCTTCAGGAGCAATGGCAAGCACGAAGGACAACGGTACAAATGAGCCGTTAGGTGACCCACCAGTGGAGCAATGTCCATAGATTAAACTAGTTGCGATCCCAAGCATATATTCAGGGAACACTCAAAAGTGCACAGCAGACAGCGGAAAAAGGCGAAATGTCAAGAACAATAGTCATTAAGCTCCTGAAGCAAGGGAGCGCCAAAGCACTGTATCATGCGTTCACAACACAGGAGCAGATGTGGTAGTGCTAGCCCCATTTGGCCAGGTGATGGGACATCCATTGCGGAGCAGAACAAATAAAAGCACTATCCAGACAACTAGAACATGTGGTAAGCCTCCAAAAATACATCAGAGCACAGAGTGTATGAATAATGGAACAACTCTGAAGAACATCTGGAAAGTGCTAACCAACTAAGAGCCAATTGTCATTAAAAAAGTGTGCTACCCTCGCAGTTCTAGACATAATAAAAATGTGGTGCACAAGCTCTCCAAAATGGTCATGGAAATTAGTGCAGTGTAGCAACTGTGTATCAGAAGAGGACCTTGCAGCCTGAAGATCAACCTTCTCTTTTGTAGATGTTAAGGCCACATCTTTCTGGAACAATAAGGCTTTCAGTCTGCTTCAAGCATCAAAGCACACATTTGTAAGCTTTATAGAAGGCCAAAGAGTCTCAACCCTAATTATGCGGGCAGGTGGAAACGGTATTTGTATACAACTGGTAACAACCGCAGCAACCGCTACCAGCTAGGCAATGCCTGGTCTCATCCCACAGCAGCCTTGATCATTCAGCATCAAGTAACTCCCATTCAAGAGTAATCTGAAAGCCAGACGAATCACAGCGGCCGGAAAACCCTTCAAATTACATTATAGGTTTGCCTTAGACACATTACATGCGTCATGAAGCAAAACTTCCCTGCACACCAAGAAATTTCCAAAGGTACTCTCGCAGTCAGTCCCGCTGAGAAAAACCTCAGTCTCCCTATGCCGAAATCGGTATTTGAAAGGTAAGATCCATAACTTTCTCCTACTGCCTCATTTCTGCCCACTTGATGGTGTTGTAAGCAGTACTGGAAGTGATATGTTGAAATTGGCAGAGCAATAAACCTGTAAATTATCCAATATGCAGAAGGTATTTCATCAACAGCGAATGCTAATTTCTCTAACTTCTCCATGAGTAAGGAGTAGTTTCTTACCTGTAACTCCAGTTCTGTAGTAGGGGTATCTCTGTTATAGTCATAATCTATGAATAATCCCCGCCCATGTGCGGGGACCCCGGAGCAATCAAAAATATCTCTTAAGCTGTCCCGCATTTGCAAACCTGCAAAGACACTTAAGAGACAGACAAAATAATACAGCCTAATCACACCAAGGCTGCACTGGCCAGCACTTCCTCTGAAGTGAACACAACAGACAAAATAAAGTTGAAATGTCATTTTTATTCACATTTGACATGTTCCTTTATTATCACACACTCCCTTCACCAAAATCCCTTTAAACAATAGAGAGGAAGGGGTGGACAGACAAGCCCTATAGGCTGTCATTATGTGTCTGCTAAAGGGATACCGTGCCTTTAAGAAACTCTCCAGAGACCCCCGGTATCCCAGGATGCACAGCCAACACAAGTTACTTTCAGTTCTTTTTGAAGGTGTATAACAACAGGCCTGATACTGTCAGGTTACTCCACCGGGGAGGAGGGAGGGTCGCTTATGACTATAACAGAGATACCCCTACTACAGAACTGGAGTTACAGGTAAGAAACTACTCCTTCTGTAGTAGGGGATCTCTGTGTATAGTCATAATCTATGAATAGAATGGCAAGCCCATCCCAACCAACAAGAAGCGGTGGAGTAAGTCCAACCACCAACAAATCACTGTGCAAACAAATTCCTCAACTAAGCCTGTCCAACCTGCGCATCTGCCCTAGCATCAGAATCCAGGCAGTAATGCTTTGTAAACGTATGGACTGACTTCCAGGTGGCAGCCTTACAAATGTCCGCAATGGGAACATTCCTAAGCAAAGCGGTAGTAGCCGCCTTGCCTCTAGTCGAATGTGCCGTAGGCTTACCCCCCAATGTTTTATTAGCTCTTTGGTAACAAAGCTGGATACAGGAAACAATCCATCTGGAAATGGACTGCTTTGAGGTAGCTAAACCAGTTCTTACCGAACCATAATTAACAAACAGTTGATCCGACCTGCGGATATCTTTTGTCTTATCCAGGTAGAATTTCAACACCCTACGTACATCAAGTGAATGCAGAGACCTCTCCGCCGGAGAGGAAGGATGCTGAAAAAACGTAGGCAAAGTTATCATCTGATTCACATGGAAATCTGGGATCACCTTAGGCAAAAATTTAGGATGGGTACGCATCACTACTTTAGAAGCATGGAAAACAGTATACGGCTCTTGACAACACAGAGCCTGAATCTCACTCACCCTCCTGGCCGATGTAATGGCCACAAGGAAGGCAGCCTTCCAAGACAAGTGCTGCAACGAAGCCTTATGGATAGGCTCAAAAAGCTCCCTCATCAATCTAGATAACACCACATTCAATTCCCATGGTGGAGAAGGTCTTCTAACAGGGGGAAACACCTTACGCAAACCCTCCAAAAAATCCTTAATCACAGGGATTTGAAAAAATGAGGTTTGAGAAGGGCCCTTCCTATACGCAGTCAGAGCTGCGAGATGAACCTTAATAGACTGAAAATTAAGCCCAGACTGAGCTAACTGCAGCAGATAAGGCAAAATAACATCTTCTTTACAGGATGTAGGGTCAAAGTCCTTTGCCTTGCACCATAAGCAGAATCTCTTCCACTTATAGGCGTAGGAAGTCCTCGTAGACGGTCTCTTAGCCTCTTTCAAGATCTCCATACAGTCCTGAGGCAGGTTCAAGTGTCCATACTGTACTAGCTCAGGAGCCATGCTGCCAAACTCAAGGACGAGAGATTGGGGTGAACCATCTGTCCTCCGAACTTCGTGAGAAGGTCCGGCCGACACGGCAGGCGTCGGTGCGGCCGAACAGACCGGTGAAGAAGGTCGGTGAACCACCATTGCCTCGGCCACTCCGGAGCAATCAGGATCATTCTGGCTCTGGATTGTGACAGCTTGATCAGCACCGCCGGGATCAGGGGAATGGGTGGAAAGGCGTAGAGAAAGCTGTTGGACCAGCTGATCCATAGGGCATTCCCCAGCGTCCCTGGTTGGTAGTACCTGGACGCGAAGTCGCGGCATTTGCTGTTTTCTGCCGTAGCGAACAGATCTATATCCGGAGTGCCCCACTCTGCGAAGACGTCTCTTAGCACGTCGTCGTTTAGCACCCACTCGTGGTTCTCTTGAACGAGCCTGCTGAGCGCGTCTGCTTGGGCATTCTGCACTCCCGGCAGATGGGTCGCCGTGATCGTCAGGTTCCTGGCCACCAGCCAGTTCCAGATCGCCTGTGCCTCCCGGGACAGGGTGCGTGAACGTGAGCCCCCCTGCTTGTTGAGGTAATACATGGTCGTAGTATTGTCTGTCTGAACCAGCAGGGAGTTCGTCCTGAAGGAGGGATGGAACGCCTTCAAGGCCAAGTGTACCGCTCTGAGTTCCAAAAAGTTGATATGGTAAGTCGTCTCCATCTGTGACCATATCCCCTGAATCTGAAGAGGGCCCGAATGCGCTCCCCAGCCCTGGAGAGACGCATCGGTCACTATGGTCTGGACCGGAATATCCTTGTGAAAAGGAGTCCCCTTGCAGACATTCTCTGGGGCACACCACCAAGTCAGAGACTGCCGAGCGTGTTGAGACAGCTGGATCTTGTCCTCCCAACGCCCCCGCCTCTGGTCCCATTGATCCTCCAGACATTCCTGTAGGGGCCTCATATGCAGACGTGCATTGGGGGTGAGAAAGATGCAAGAAGCCATCGACCCCAGTAAGGAAGACACCGTCCTCACCGTAGGAGAGCGGGCTGAGATGAGATGCCGCGCCTTCCCACGGATCGATAAGCGTCTCTCCTCCGAAGGACACACGCTTGCGGTCAAGGTATTGACTGAGGCCCCCAAGTACTGGAGACACTGCACAGGGATCGGCACTGACTTCGACATGTTGATGTGCAGGCCCAGGCGATGCAGCAAGGCAGCTGTCCTGTTGAAATGGCACTGGGCTTCCTGGTAAGTGGACGCTTTGATCAACCAATCGTCCAGGTAAGGATACACAAACACCTTGGTCTTCCGCAGGTGTGCCGCGACCACCGCCACGTACTTGGAGAACGTCCGTGGTGCAGACTTCAGGCCAAACGGGAGTACTGAATACTGGTAATGGTTGTTGCCTACCAGAAACCTCAGGAACTTGCGATGCTTTGGTGCGATCGGCACATGAAAGTAAGCGTCCTGCAGATCTATGGCGCACAGCCAGTCTCCTCGATGCAACTGAGGGTAAATCTGATGCAGGGACAACATACGGAACTTTTCTCTGCGGATCCACTTGTTGGCCTGACGTAGATCTAGAATAGGCCTGAACTCGTTCTTGTCCTTTTTTCTTACGAGAAAGAACCGTGAGTAGAGACCTCTTCCTTTTTGCTGCAAAGGAACCGCTTCTATCGCCCTCTTTTTTAACAGAACGTCTGCCTCCCGCTGGAGCTCCCTTACCATGTAGGAGGAGCGCACTGGTGGAATCTGTGGGGGCGGGCTGGTGAAACGAAGACAGTACCCATTGCAAACAATATTCAGCACCCACTTGTCCTGCGTTATTGTCCTCCACTCTGCCAGGTAGTGTTGAATACTTCCCCCCACCGGAGCGGGTAACGGATGAGGGGGAAGTAACTTTTCAGGGCTTCGACCCGGCCGGGCCTTTGTTCCCCGCCGAGGACTGATGCTGGCCTCTGCCCCTCTGGCGCTTCTGAAAGGACTGCCTCGGGTACTGCTGCTGCTGCTGGGGCTGTTGTTGGTGGCCCGACTGACGCCCTTGGCCTCTCTGCTTGGCGTAGCGCCTGCCCGAGGATCGGAAGGACCTCCTCTGTTCCTTGGGCCTCTCCAGCCCCACCGCCTTCAGAGTTTCCGCTTCAGCCTTCATGCGGGCCATCTCGTCATCCGCATGTGACCCGAACAGCGTTGTGCCAGAGAATGGTAAATTGGCGATCTTCTGCTGCGCCTCAGGCTTGAGCGGGGTCAGCCGCAGCCAGGAATGCCTCCTCATGTGTATGCCGTGGCAGTACCCATGGGCCGCCAGCAGCGACACATCCCCCGCCGCACTGATGATCTGATTAGAGACCATCATGCCCTCGTTCAGCACCTCCTGAAAGTCCTCCCTCTTGTCTCTAGGCAGGGAGGCAGCGAACTGTTGCAGGGAGTCCCAAAGAGACCTGTCATAGCGCCCCAACAGAGCGGAGGCGCTAGCGGCCTTCATCGTAGTGGCCGACGTGGAGCACATCCTCCTCCCCAAGGAGTCCATTTTGCGACTCTCCTTATCCGGAGGAGCCGTGGATGAAGGCGTCGTAGAGTGTTGCTTACGAGCCGCCGCCACGATAACAGAATCCGGTGGAGGATCCACTCTGAGGAACGCCGGGTCCGAGTCAGGAGTCCTGTACTTTTTTAGCAGTCTCGAGGGCGCCGGTTTCACCACGGCCGGCGTCAAGAACACCTCCATTGCAGGTTCCTCCAACCCCGGAACCAACGGGAGGAGGGGTGCGACAGATGAGCCATATGCAAAGTCTCAAAGGTCACAGAAGTAGTGGGGATAGGGGTAGTGACTGATATCCCCAACTTCGCAGCCCCTCTCATCAGCACCTCCTGGAACGTGGCAATGTCATCCACCGGCGAGACGCGGGTAGGAGGCGTCTCCGACAGTGAGGGCGAAAACCGGCCCGCCCCAGAAGAGTACGTGCCCCTCGAGCCTCTGGAACGAGACCGATACCTCCGTCGTCCATGTCCAGAGCGAGTGGACGATCTGCGCCTACTCCGTGATCGCCTGCGAGGGCGAGAGCGAGATCTCTGCCTGTGAGGGACCCTCGGGGGCGGAGGCGGTGGCTGTGGCGGCGATGTAGGCAGCTGAGGCACGGGCAGAGGCAGCGGAGGAGGGGGCGGAGGGAGAGGAGGAGGAGGAGGAAGGGCAGGCACCGGTGGAGGCGCCGGTGGAAGGTCGGGCACAGGAGGCAGAGGCGGCTGCTGGGTACGCAGCGGGGACAGATGTTCCGAAGCCCCATCGCTCCTAGCAGGCGAGCCCCCACCAGAACTGTCCGGGCTCGCGGCCACTCTCCTCTTCTTGGCGGGCCTGGCCCGCATGGAAGCCACCGACGGGGAACGTCCGCGTCTCCCCGATCCCCGACTGGAGATCGTAATCACTGAGGACGTGTTCCCCGATGTCTGTGACGTCGAACTGTACGTCGACCTCGTCCGGCGTCTCTTAGCCCTCGACGTCGAACGCCGTCTCGCAGTCGAGCGTCCTCTCGACGTCGAACCATGCCTCCTCGACGTCGAACCACGCCTCGACCTCCGTCGCTGCGGTGTCGACTTCTGATGTTTCGACGTCGACTTCTGAAGTCTCGACGTCGACCGCTGGTGTCTCGACGTCGACCGCTGGTGTCTCGACGTCGACGACCTGTGCCTCGACGGCGACCTGTGCCTCGACGGCGACCTGTGCCTCGACGGCGACCTGTGCCTCGGCGGCGACCTGTGCCTCGACGGCGACCTGTGCCTCGACGGCGACCTGTGCCTCGACGGCGATCGTCTCCGCCTGGACGGCGGGCGCCGGGATCTCGGCGTCGACTCCGTCAGCGTCGAGCCGTGGGTCGACGGCGAAGGTGGCGAGTGAAGTCCATGGGGCTCGGTACGACGTCGATGTGTTGTTGACGTCGACCGTGACACCTGCGACGGCGACCCGGTCCCGGGTCTCGCCGGCTCCTCCCTCGACGTCGAACGCCGAGGCTGCCGCGACCCAGAGCCCTGGATCGACGGCGAACATACCGGTGCCTTCTCTCTCGCCGTCGACTTCGACGTCGAACGCGACCTACCAGCCGGTAGGTGCCGTTTCTGCTCCCTGCTCTGCCCGGAGGTCCCTCCAGGGGCTGAAGCATGGGCGGAGGAGGGGGAATGAGACCCTCCATGCCCCGAAGTCCCACCGGTCCTCTGCTGCTCCTGTCCCTGAAGGCGAATCTTCTCCCTGTCCCTCAGGGTCCTCTTAGAAAAGGTTTTGCAGATGGCACATGTAGCTGGGACATGTGAGGGCGACAAGCAGAGGATACACACATCATGTGGGTCCGTCTTAGCCTTTTTCCTCCCACACTCAGGGCAGTTATCGAACAAAGCCATGCTAAGAGTGGGCCAAAACTGCTCCAGATTGCAGGCAGTAGTAGACAAAGGCTCTAGACGTCGAATGAAAACACTATTTATCCAAAAAATCCAATTTAAATCAAGTAAACCACCCAAAAGGGTAGAGCTCAAGCTCCAGGGTCCTGCTAGCAGGAGCCGGAAAAAAGAACTGAAAGTAACTTGTGTTGGCTGTGCATCCTGGGATACCGGGGGTCTCTGGAGAGTTTCTTAAAGGCACGGTATCCCTTTAGCAGACACATAATGACAGCCTATAGGGCTTGTCTGTCCACCCCTTCCTCTCTATTGTTTAAAGGGATTTTGGTGAAGGGAGTGTGTGATAATAAAGGAACATGTCAAATGTGAATAAAAATGACATTTCAACTTTATTTTGGCTGTTGTGTTCACTTCAGAGGAAGTGCTGGCCAGTGCAGCCTTGGTGTGATTAGGCTGTATTATTTTGTCTGTCTCTTAAGTGTCTTTGCAGGTTTGCAAATGCGGGACAGCTTAAGAGATATTTTTGATTGCTCCGGGGTCCCCGCACATGGGCGGGGATTATTCATAGATTATGACTATACACAGAGATCCCCTACTACAGAACTTGCTATTTGTTCTATCATTTTTGGACATGATGGTTTGCTTATTCATGAAGTTATATGGCAGAAACAAGCTAGGCATTAAGATGTTTACATGGAATGCAACCAGCCCTCAGTGTCTGTAGTAATATAGCTCTAATTAGCGAATGCCCATGTTGTAAAGAAGACATGTCATTGACTGACTGAGGGTATTTGTAGAGCGCACTTATGCCGAGGCGTCTTGGCGCTAAGTAGAGTGATCTGAGAGTTGCACTGTGATTAGCATTCTGTAAAGAGCCTGGTTGTAATAGCTTTCCTGAAAATGGTCTGTGATGGCTGAAGTCGGAGCGAGACGGGGAGGGAGTTCCATAATTTGGCTGCCAAGAATGAAAATTGTTTGCCTCCCCAACTGGCCCTTTTCATCTTGGGAGGAAGGACAAACCCAGTGTCCATAGAACTTAAACAGTGTGATGGGATGTAGTGTGTGAATAATAATTGTACATCTTCCGCCCCACCTCCATAGAGGGCTTTATGCACTAGGCATAGGGCTTTGAACTCCACCCGTCGTCTCAACGGAAGCCAGTGTAGTTGTTTAATGCTGGCCGAAGTGGAGCGATGCTTGGGTAGACCATACAAAACTCAAGCTGCAGCATTTTGAAGTGACTGAAGCTTGTTGAGCTGTTTCACTCCAGCACCCAAATAAAGGGTGTTACAATAATCTATCCTTGATAGAATAAGGGCGCCAACCACTGTTTTCCTGAGGGAAAACGGGATGAATGGAAGAATTTTACGCAATATCTTGAGTGTAAAAAAGCAGGCAGAAACCACTTGGTTAATTTGGGGGGGCACAAGTGAGATCCTAATTGACGAGAAAACCGAGATTTCTGGCCTTAAGACACCGGCAGCGGACATGTACCGGCTTTAGGGGGCCACCAACACTGGCTCCAGATTGAAGGTTTCTTGCCGAATTCCAGAATCTCACTTTTTTCGGTGTTAAGTTTTATAAAATTGACATTCATCCATGACATCACAGATGAAAGACAATGACAGAACCGCTCGGCTGACATACTGTCATTTTGAGTGACCGACACCATCAGTTGTGTGTCGTCGGCATAAGACACAAGCACTAGACCATGACTTTTAATCAATCTAGCCACTGGTGTTACATAAATATTGAACAGGGTGAGCGAAAGTGCCGAACCCTGGGGGACTCCACCCGGGAGGGTGAACCGTTCCGATCTCAGACCTTCCCAGTGTATTATTTGTTCCCTAGAGTCGAGGAAATTCTGTATGATGTCAATTTCAGAAGACACAATGTTACCCAGAGAGTAAATTCTGGTGTATAGAGTAGTCAAACCATTATCTACTACAGCTAGAGCCCTTCTAAATTTGCCCTGTAGATTTTGTGCAATCTCTCAGCAGCTCCCTACTGTGAAATCTTCCACGCTTCATATTTTGCATACAAAAAGCACTTTTGACGTGGTCTTCGAGGACCCAGGAAAAAGTCCTGAAATCTTGTTACCGCCCTGAGTGTTGTGTCTGCTCGTATTGAGGGTCGGGTCTACTGATACTAAACCCGCAGGTGTCATCCAGAAAACGAGCCTGACATCCATTAGTGTCCAACAGCTGAACTAACCATTCCATTTGATTGGTTTCTGAAGAACTGTATGCACCATTGCAAATGTTTCATGTAACTTGTGAATTGTTACCAGTTTGCAAATCGTACAAATATGGGAATGTTTAGTGCATTTAAATCTTTCATCTTGGCAATGCCAAGACAAGAACTTTGCTGCACAGTTTTGTTCAGGGTAATCATTTGTTGTGGTATCAGGCATGCTCTAAATTGAGCCTCGTTCCCGTCAACCTGACAATCCTTAGTTCCCCAAATGGATTTTAAGTCAACATAGTCTTTCCAAAAGTCAAACCATTGTACTGACAGCTGAGAAATGAAAGATGGAGAATAAATCAGTTTAGGGTCAGTGAGCATAGTTTTCTGAGCCCGCGAGTGTGTGAGTTTATAGTAATAAGACACTGGGTCATCTGGATTATGACCAGAAAAATATGCAAACTTTTGTGCACATGCTTTTGAGCTACCCCGTGGTGGTGCAGGGCAGTGTTCCCACTGTGTATAATTAAATACTGCACATGGAGTACTTGCTTTATGTAGGAAATGGTGACCATAATGGTGAAAACAGAACATTTCATCATAATTAGCCGTGCCCTCATAAAACTCATTTTCATTCAAAAACAGTTGAATACTGCAGATCATGTAGCATTTCATGCACTGTATCAATGTTCCAAACAACAGGATAGTACTAGGAGTGATAAAGGCATGCAGAGAAATTTTAAACACATAAGGAATTTGAATTGATTCAGTCGGTCCAAATATATCAAAGGATACCTTACCCAAACAATTCTATCAGGAACTGGAACAGAAGAAATGTTTACCAGGGAAAGGTCTCCTCACTTTGTGTGATGAAGAATGGGGTGCTAAAACCAAGTTCACCAGTTCAACAGAAGAGCGCTCTGGGAGATCGTGTTTGTTCAGAATCAAGAAAAAGATGGCCACTAAACCAATCCAAATGCAGAGGAAAAGTAACAAAATTGTAATCGAAATGCATATGCACGGTGGTATGTCTTTTGTAGCCAAAAACAGAATTCAGGCAGTCTACCTGGGGCGGTAGTGGATGAGATGAATCTCTAGGGAAGTCATCAAAGTCGACAATATGGCCGGAGGTTGTTCGAGCTATTTTCTGTAACTTTGAGGCTGTGTACAACTGGGAGCTGACTCTTGTAGTGGTACGTTGCAGTAGATACCATCTTTGTATGTTTGCAGAATTGAAATCTGAGTGTCTGTGCATTATGTTTGCAAGGAGTTTGTTGATGTAACAGAAAAAACTGATAGTTCAGTGTTAGTTGTCCCCTGGAAGGGAGAAGAAGCTTCATCGTTGATCAAAGCTGCCATATGGACTTCCTATAGGTTAGAGAGAGGAAGCAGCTAAACCTAGGAGCCCCCTTGCCCTACTGTGTAGAACCGGCCACATAGTATGATTTAACAAGATCTATTGACACAAATCTCTTGTTTTTGCAACCAGCAAGGGGTGGTAAAATTACAGCTCTCGTACCTTCAACGGCAAGGACAGATACAGGCACTCTGTAAGATGGCCCGAATTACTTCTTGTCGCCAATCTTCTCCCAGACTAGTTCACCAATTTTGGGGATCCAACCAGGAGTTGATGGTGCGTCCTTCACTTCTCCAGTACCATAATGTTTCTGCTGAATGTTGCTCCGAGATTCTCGAAAATCATTCAGATCCTGTAAACTATCCAAACGTTCACTAATGTCAAATGATGTTTCTGCCACCACTATACTGGGACTGTTGAGGTTGGTAACCCACATCTTAACTCCAAACAAGATCTTATAGGGAGTCCTACCTCCCAGGGATTTTCTAGGCTCATTGTTTGATGGCTCTCTAGACCTCGCACAGGTGATGGACCCAACTGCAACCTGAGCCTAAGATCCTAGCTGTTAAAGACTGCTTTAAGGGCCAGCTTTTCCTCTCCACTATCGCTTATCCCTCAAAATGATAAGGGGATGAGTACCGCACAGTTACACCCACTTTTCACATGGTGTCTCTCTAAGCCCTGGAGGCAAACGCTGGACCCTGGTCTGAATAGAATATAGCTACTGTGTATGCCCCAAAAAAGACTTGCAGATGATTTTTTAAACAGTTCAGGAGTCAGACGATGGCTGTGGCCAAACCCATAGGAATCAAGAGCAGGAATCCACTGCTACCAAGATGAAACTGTACTCCGGATCAGGTTGTAGACAGTCGTGGTAGTCCAAATAAATACAAGCGAGAGGCTTGTCTGCGATAAATAAAAGTGTACGTACTGGACCCACTACAGTAGAAACCTTCATCTCCTGGCAGATGTCGTTTTTAAGGACAAAATCCTTGGCTTATTTGTATAGACCTGGCCACTAATAGCGCTGCTGTAATAACAAAATTGTAACTGCCACCCCTGCATGAGCAGATGCGAGATCCTCATGTGCTTCTAGGATTAACCCCAACCTGCGATCTGAATTAGGTATCACTTGGTCCCCCACTCCAGAAGTCTGAGCAAATGGAATGTTTTGCACACTTAACTGGTAGCAGTACTTTGTTGGAAAGCCTTTCGGCAGGTGGGGGGTCATCACGCACAATATTGACAGCCACCATGTCTCGATCTATCTTCGTACTTGAACAAGTAATTTCAGCAATCGCAGCAATTTGCACTGTTGTTTTAATGCTTCGTCAGTCATGGAATTCCCTATAACGTGTATTCCTACACGTTGATGACTCGGTGTGTATATTACGCGAGTCTCTGGCAAACACTCTTTGAGTTTTGTCATCTGTTCCCAAAGCATTTTGTGCTTTATAATGTACCCTTGGTAATCCCTGAATCCATTTTGGCTGTAGTAGTATACATACTTGTTGTAAGACTGGACACAATAATAGAATCACACACTATGAGTGTGGGGAATCCGTATTCTTGAGTCCTAGAATTTAATCTCTGAGTTCTGCCAACTACGCTGTGCAATCACCTAGGTTTTGTGAGGGCGGAAGTCACTGTCCTCCACTCTACCCTTAACAGCTGCACACACTGCAGAGTATTTGTGCTTTGTACCTACAGCAGGCTGTGCAGAACCATCAGTATGAATGATGTAAGAATACTGATCTAGAGGCATGATTTCCTTAGGCAGAAGATATTCATTTTTATATTGCAGGTATGCTTGTGTTTGTGGTGCAGTCAAATCTGTAGTCTACATCTGTTGCTGTAAGAGAGTTGCTACAATGTGTTCTGTAGGGTCAATCAATTGCTTAGTTCCAATGGCAAAAAGTAAAAATCAATCACACAATTGTTAAGAAAGTAAAGGGATAAGTCAAAGCACACCAAACAAAGAACATAATATGTATTATTTATATATCATTTGATTTGATTTGATTTGATTTTATAATTCTATATCGCGCTGAATCACCCCGGGGGTATCTCTGCGCTAGCAACAGCAAGCTAGTCTTAAACTAAAAAAGATATGTCTTCATGAGCTTTCTGAAACGGAGAAGGGGCATTTCCATGCGGAGGTAAAGGGGGAGACTGTTCCAGAATGTAGGAGCTAAGTACGAGAATGCCTTACCACCTGAACGAGCTTTATTTACTCTAGGAGCAGAGAGAAGTTTTTTTGATCCTGATCTAAGAGAGGATATGGGATGATACATTTCCAGTTTCTTAGTAAGATAGTGAGGACTAAGTTCGTTTATGGCCTTAAAAATCATACATCCTGTTTTAAATTGTACTCTTTTCCTAATTGACAGCCAATGTAGTTCATGCAGTAGAGGCCGCGAGGGAGTCCTAGCTGGAGAATCGGTTACCAGGCGAGCGGCCGTGTTCTGAATAACCTGCAATTTATCCAATGAGGTAGCATGAGCGGAGAGAAGGAGAGCATTACAATAATCAATCTTGCTCATGAGCAATGCTTGAATTAAAGTCTTCCTGGTGGAGAGTGGAAGCAGTGGAAAAACTCTTCTAAGTACACTTAGAATGTGATAGCAAGACCCAACAGTGGTATTAACATGGGTTTGCATCGTGAGTTTTTATCAAGCTTAATGCCTAGGTTTTTGACTACCTCTTTAGGAGCAGGGGCTTTACCCAGCTCCTCAGGCCACCATCTTGGTTACCAGCAGATGTCTGCACCTCCGAACAACAGGATCTCAGACTTCTCAGAGTTTAACTGGAGATAGTTAGTTTTCATCCAGGAGGCAATAGCCATCATGCCCTGAGAGAAGATGATTTGTATATCGGATCTCGTTTTATCGAAGGTGAGGAGGAGCTGGGTATCGTCTGCGTAGGAAATGGGGTTAAACCCCAGATCCCTCATCAGTTTAGCCAGAGGCGTCACATAGATGTTGAATAGAGTAGGGCTCAAACATGAGCCCTGCGGGACGCCTCTGGTGACCTGTGTGGGAGCTGATGAAAAAGGCCCCATTGACACTGCCTGAGTACGGCTAGACAAAAAATTTGACAACCAGCTTAATGCAGATCCCTCCACACCAATCTCCAGAAGTCTATGTAGGAGAACTTGATGGGAGATATTATCAAAAGCTGCTGATAGGTCAAGCAGCACCAAAAGTGCCGCTTGACCTTGATCCAGAGCCATTCTGATATTATCCACTACCTCCACCAGAGCGGTTTCAGTGCTATGTTTAGCACGAAAGCCTGAGCCTTAGAAGACTCGAGAAAAACAGATAGATGTTTATTGATATGTTTCTCTGTGATCTTGCTCTGTAGAGGGAGCAGTGAAATCGGACGGTAGTTTGACACTTCCTCAGGGGAGATGTTAGAGTTTTTGTGAATGGGGATAATTTGAGCGTGTTTCCATTTTTGAGGGAGAGTCGCAGATTTTAAAGAGGCATTGATTATAGAGCAAACTGGGGATGCCAGCTGGGCCGCAAGTCGAGAAGAGATTTTTGCAGGTATAGTATCCAAAGGGGATCCAGATCTGGTGCATTCCAAAAGTGTTTGCACTTCAGTGATGGAAATAGCAGGAAATGTAGTCAGACGGGGTCCATCGGTAGTGAGTTGTAACGTGCTCTCTGCAGGAATAGAAGCAGAAGTATTGGATAAGGTGATATTATGATAAATCTTCTCAATCTTTTGCACAAAAAAGGAAGAGATATTGTCACATAGTGACTGAGAAAAACTATCCCTAGTCTGGCAAGATTTGGGGTTCGTAAAATCATGTACTATTTGAAAAAGTAATCTTGCATTGTTACCTGCCTGCTCTAAGGTCGCTGCAATATAGGATTTACGGGCCAATTTAAAATTTTTGATGATAAATTATCATAGCTGCTTTATACATAGTTTTAGCATGCTCATCATGTGAGCGATGCCAAGACCGCTCCAGTTTTTTACAAGCGCTGTTCTCAGCGCGCAGGTCGGACGTATACCAGCCAGTAGCAGAGCTTTTAGGTGAATATCTGAGAGGTTTAAGAGGAATTACTTTATCCAGTAGATTACTAACTCTCAGATCAAAAAGATCGAGCTGTTGATCTACATCCTCTTGCGTACTGTTCCAATCCCACTCAGAAAATAGTAGGGAAAGATGATTGGCAGTTCATTTATGCCAAGGTCGGTACTGACGAGTGGCAGAGGTGTTATTTGTCACCGGAAAGGAGTCCATATGACCCAACACTTGGAAATTTATCATGGAATGATCAGACCATGTAAGCGGTAGAGTTTCACCATATTTAATATCCAAGGAGTTGGAAAGGATAAGGTCCAGGGTGTGCCCAGAAATGTGTGTAGGAGCGGTATTAATAATCTCTAAGCCCCCTGCAGCTAGATCTTGTAGACATAGGGTGGCATCTTGATTAGAGGCATCTTCACTATGGATGTTAAAGTCCCCAAGCAGGAGAAATTTATGTGTGGTAATTAAATGGGGAGAGATAAATTCGAGCAGCTGATTGGTGAAGTTTAATATTGACCCAAGCGGTCTATAAACTAATGCGCCTTTCCAAATACAGCGTGTAGAGAGGTCCAATCTAAAAACAATGCATTCAAATGCTTCCGTCCCCATCTGATCAAGGATGGTAACAACCAGTGCCTCTTTATAAATTAAGGCTATGCCCCCACCCATTTTGCCTATTCTATCCCGCCTAAGAATCCGATAGCCCTCAGGTAAAGCTAAAGCAATAGCCGGGGTGGAAGAGGGTTTAAGCCAGGTCTCAGTTATAAAACCTATATCAGGCTTCTGATCGGTTAAGACGTCCCATACATTTGCAGAATGCCTAACCAAAGATCTAACATTGGCTAGGATACAATTCCATACTTGGTGCTGCACAATAGGAGACGGATGACTAAGGAGCTCCGACCTCAAAGAGTTAGGTAAGCAAATACAATCAAGTGGGGATGAGGTGAGTGAGATAGAGCAGTGACAATACATGCTTTGAAACTTACAAAGCAAACATGAGAAGGGGCCCTCAAAAAGATTGTAGTATAGACCCTTACAGCACACCCCATTTAAAGATAGCAAATGCTCACGAGAGTATATCCGCATTGGATTAAACGCTGGTCTAGATAACTGCAAACAATCATAATGGTATACTTGCCTGTTACACAGTTAAATCACAGGACAATAGACCTAAGACTGACAAAGTGAAGTGTAACACTATTCGGCACACATTCATAGAAACTAACAAATATACATAGACATATCAAGACAAACCATAATTTTTGAAGAATCCTTCCTATTACAATATGTGTAATTCAGCTTGCACCATGTATTAACCTTGACAATGATTTATAAGTTGATGTGACTTCAGGACGTGGATAGATTAGGAATCGACGTTTTGACCCAGGATGTGTGTGTTAATGTGTGAACATCACGAGGGGTCTTCCTCACAACTGGTATTCAATCTGCAAACAGCCTATGTAAAGGAGAGGTAATATATAATGAGTATGGTGTGTATAATTAGACAGTGCTGAAAGCATGAATGAGTAGACAGGATGTGCAACTCACCAAGGTGAATGAATTCACAAAGCGGTACTTCTCCTGGTCCGGATGGAGTAAGTGTGTAAAAATTAATCGTATTCACAATCACAGGCAGATGTACCGATTCTTAGATATTGTATTCTCTGTGTCCACTTCTAATATAATATATGATGTGGCATTAGTATAAGCAAAGAGTTGTTTGGTAAAGATAAGTCCTATCCAGTAAGTAGTTAAATGCACTTGCCGGGATCAAGTATGGACCCGTAACTCACCAAAGCGAGTGAAATCGCACAGTGGTATACCTCCTTGTCTGGATGGAGTATACAAACAAGATTATCTCGCAAGAAAATTCAACCACTACATACCTTCTAGATCACTCCGCTCTGGAACTAAATCTCTGCTTCTTGTACCGCGGTTCAAAAAATCGCGACTGGGTGGAAAAGCTTTTTTTCACCTAGCCCCTCTATACTGGAACCATCTTTCTATCCATCTGCGGCGATGCCCTGTTCACCTCCAATTCAGAAGGCTCTTTAAAACAGCACTATTTTAACATGTCCTCCCTCATGGCCTACCGCAGCACCTCCATAGCGCGGAGATACCCCTTCGGGGGTGATTCAGGCGCTTTATAAATAAATAAATGAATAAAAAAGTGTAGGTTGCAGCAATAATTTTAGGTCGTTCATGCTCTTGGTCTTACAAAGCGGCCTGAGTGAGGTGTTGGCGTACCGCCAATGCTGCTGCTTCCCCTTAAATATTACTTAACATTATTGAAGCTACTGTGGCATTGTTGCATAGCTGTTTTATCCCCATATCCAGGGCAGGGGCGGCTCCGTATTAATTTTGAATCTGTTTGAGCACATCAGGCAAAACATCCATGGATGGTGTACCATGCGTGATGGTATAGACTGAAGCAAACACTCTGCCTCATGTGGCACATTCTTCTATTGGGAGAACCATCCCTAAAGGTAGTCACATCATGAGAATTCTGTGTTTATCTTGGGGTCCCATACGGGAAAACACTGCTTCAAGCTGACTTGTTTTTTGTACAATCCAGAATGGAATCTCCTCCGTCTGGTGGGAACCTTACTCATAATTGTGTTAATAGTGACTGGATTAATAGCTGACATTGCCAAATGTGGTTGTGCTGGTTAACCATCCCTCACAGTGGTTGCTGTGATTGTATGCATAATGAACTGTGTTGATCGTCTGTATAGCCTAACTATACCTGTGCAAAGTGTACAAAGTTCTGCTGCTCTGAGAACTTCTATTCCCGGATATGGTGTACAGCCGGCTAAGACAGGCCATGTTGCCCCCTCATTGCTGATGGGTCCGAGTCGTATATTTCCTAGTGCATGTGGTAGGGCACCTTCAAACTAATGTGTGTGTTCCTGAAATGTAAATGCAATTTCTAAATCTTCAGAAGTTCTTGTTGTGTGTTTCCTTTAGGGCCCACTTAGTTTTCTTGTATATTAGTTTGCTTGCACATTTAGGCTGCTTTTCCTTGCACACGTTACCCGTGGCAAGTTTATTTTTGTGCTGCGAAATTATTTTAGAAGAGCACCGCACATGTTTTTGTTATTGCTTCAGACTGTCTGAACATCTTGTACAAGGTCAAACAACACTGTGCCTGGTTTCCTTGTGATCGGTTAGCAAAAGACTGTGCCCAGTCTCCTTGTGAAAAAGTAGTCTGGCACTTAGACACAACATACATTCATATCTTCTGTTTTCTAGAAGACACCTCGTAACATATACACAGAGCTGGGCCATTTTGAAAACAGAGAGAAGACATTCTAGCTGAGCAAAGGCCTGGTCAAGAGAAAGATCCACTGCCTTAGATGTAGAACAACTGCATATGCATAGCAGGGATGGGGTTTGTCACTAAACCCAGAGATCTATAATATAACACTGTGTTTCCATAGTGGGGGTGGGCAGAGGCAGATAGACATTTCACCATGGTAGGACTTCTTATTGTATATAGTTTTCTTGTAATGCTCCTCAAGCTGTTGGGATGCATATGTTTTCTAGTTGTAGCGCAGATGTTTTATAATAGAGCACGATAAGTTTAAATAAATATTGTAAACTGTTCTTGTGTCATTTTTGTTTATTATGGGCATGCATGAGTGAGAAAACGAAAGGTTGACAATCTGTTTCTATGGTTCACTGTAGGGACTAGAGTGTTCTGGGGTGCTAACTAACTTGTCACTCTGAAGGTTAGGAGGGCAGGTAAAGCACTATGAGCTAGTCTGGATTGGTACTGATGTGGTATGGTGACTCAGTCCCTACACAATATAAAGTAACTCCCTCTTGACCTATATTTCTTTCACCAGTCTGAAATTATATTCAGCATGGGCTAACCAACTGTATCAAGACAGCAACAAAATACAAGAAAATAGCTATTAAATTTGAACATTGTTTATTTAGCTTCTTTGTTATATATCACAATCTTTTAACTTTTCTTCTTTTTTAAATATAAAAGCATTATTATAAACATGCACAGGTAAATGGACAGAATTATTACATAAAATACAAATACAAAATGTTCTTAGATCACTGACCCCTAATTGCACAAGTAAAACAAAAGCTCATGCATACTAATCACAAACATAAAACCTCATACACACTCATCCAACATTCATTAATACACATATCTGGAAAGTGGGAGACAGAAGATTGCACAGTCTCCATGACCAATTAGAGTAACTGCGTGCAGCAGGATCTGAACAGTATTGGTCGACACGCGTTTCGGTGGCTTAAAGGCTGGTAGCACAACCTTCCTCAGGACCATAGCCAGATACCAGAACACCACAAGGACACCCAGGGGATACTAGTACTGTCAATACCGAGGTCTGACAGTAAAGAGAGCCTCTAACAATCTCTTTCTTATGTGGCTTTATTCTTTCTTGGTGTAACACGTTCTAGAAGCCTCACGTATAACATGCACTGGATGGATTGTGCATGTATAGTATATATCTGCAGGATTGAATCTCCTGAAAAATACGGGGCTGGGGACTATTCAAATTAGTAGACCTTGTATGATTGTGCTATGCCAGGCAGCTTCGTGGGTGTGCCATCATCAGTGCCCGATGGCACGGAGCATATAGTCACCGAATCGTCTACCCGTCAGATACATGGGGGCCAGGCGGTAACCCAGCAAAGTGGATGGCACCATATGCTGAGCAAGAGTAAACTCACCGAATCCAGTAAAGTCATACAAGGTCTACTAATCAAGGACTGACACTATGCTAGACAGCTGGTCTGGAGGCCCTGCTTTTCTGCTGTGCTGTCCTGCTGTCTGCAGCTCTCTGACCCTGCTGAGGGAGAGCTGGACTCTGCCTTGCAACTAAGCCAAGGGCTTGTTGAATTGCCTCCTGTTGCTTGAGACTCAGGTCTATCACAGTCCCTACCCCAGCTCATGTGCCTGGTTCATTGGAAGTGGACTCAGATACTTGCACCACAAAAATCGGCCCGTCTCCAGTCTGTGTGTAGCAGAACCAGTGCATTGACTCTGTTGCAAGAGTAAAATCGGCACATCGCTCTCAGAACCAACTCATCACCTCCAGAGCACAACGAACTGGAACCGAGCATCACAGCAGCAGAGATCGATGCATCTCCTCGACTATGTGGAGAAACCCAGCGCATTGCACTTCGGAATCAACACATCTTGGCTCAACGGTTTATCTATGGAACCAGTGCATCGCCACAACTGCGTGGAGAAAATTGGCGCATCATCTCAACTGCAGGCTCAGCATCGATTTATCGCTCGTCTGCACCCTGCATCTCGCTGTTGCACAAAGGATCAAGGTACTCTGTTCACTGGGCCTGCATGGCTACTGTCCCTGGCTTGCGCTCTATGGCGGTCGGCCTGAACTGTTGACTTTGCCCGGTCCAGCGTGAACAGATAACCCCCATTGGCCCTTATTGCTTCCAAGCCCTAGAACTCTTTTTATTCTTTACAAATGTATATCTCAAGTTCTACTTATTAGATTCTTGTCGTCTTGGACTTGGTTTATCTATAAAATTATCGTCTATTTTCCTAACTTGGTGTGGAGTCTTTTTGTGGTGTTTTCATTGTGTTACTGTAAGTTGTGATGCACAAATACTTTACACATTGCCTCTGTAGATTAGCCTTACTAGTCTGTACAAAGCTACCAGAGGATGAGCACAGGTAATCTGTTAGTGTGTATCTGACTTATCCTAACTAGGACTTTGGTTCCTGCTTGGAGAGGGTGCATGACTCTGCCAACCAAAAACCCAGTTTCTAACAGTTATGGTAATGACCCTACGAAGAAATTAATCTGTAGGCAAAACACTTTCTAATTACACTATTGCATGCAAGCACGCAAAATGTGCTAAGACATCATTGTCTAAAAAGATGTCAACTTTAAACGTGAACATGTAGAAAATGGGAGTGTTTGTGCACGGGCCCTATTAACATCACGATAATTATAAACCATCCTTAACTAATTTCATATTTACTTGCTTGTTCGTTTAACCGCTTGCCAAATGCAAGCTTCTAATCATGTAACTGCTTGCTACAACCAATTATATGAACACAAGCAATTATATATATGAAATTAATGAAGGATATTTTTTAACAATATATTTGGACTCGGTGTGAATTGCCTGCGATTAAATGTACTGTATCTCACATCCTTTGTGAACGGTGTGCTGAGCAGAAGTGTGCTATAAATAGCTGCCTTATAAACAATACCTCATGTATGTACAACCAATCCCTTTTCAGTTCATACCGCTCCATCTCATCCTCACCTTTAATACTATATCTATTAAACAGCAATATGTCTTTTTAGCCTCTACCAATTTCCTACTTTGCCGTATCTCTAACACTGTCCTCCACATTCACTTATCACCACTACTGGCTCAGACCTTATCGCAACCACTCTCTGCTATTCTAAAACTACATCCAACCAAGCTACCCTTTCCTCTTCACTGCTACTAATTTCCCTCCCAACACCACTTTTAACAAGACACTCTTCCCCACCCACTGTATCCCTTTAAGCCAGAATCACATAGCCACTCGCCAACACTCACTGCATCAATTTAGCGCAACTACTTTCCTGCCCATGTCACCGCTGAGATAGCATCACTTTGAACTGTCACCAACTTCATTTTTAGCACCTACCACATTCTGTACTACATCTAACAGCTACATTCCCCTCAGTTTACTACTTCTGCCATTACAGTGCCCCACATATAGCATACATCATGTCAGAACTCAGCCGGAACCTGCGTTTTAACACCTTCACAAAAACCTGCACTCTAATCCCAGTGACACTCCCTGTTTCATCTTGAGTTCATGGGAGAAACAAATAAACTACTGCAAAATCTCATCAACGCGATGCAATAAGGAGTGGTTGGAATATGTTTTACATGTTTTATAAACTGATATTATCAATAAGTAGAGTTGCAAAGAAATGGAAAAGAAAAATACTTACTGCACTACCACTGTCGGCAATAAATGTGAAAACTCAAAAAAAACAATGCAGATTGCAAATGCTGTAGCTCTGTTTGCAAATGAAAAGTACTGAAAACTCAAGCTGAAATGTGTTTCTTTGTGCATGGTTATAGTGAAATAGACGGAAATAAGGTGACTGACATAAAATGTTGAGTGTCAAAATGGACATGAAAGTACTTTTTTTGCTGGTATACAAAATGTGATGCAGGGTAAACGAAGGAAGTGATCTGAAATGCAGATTCAAATAACAGCCTTGAGGATTTGAACTCCAGGATTGCTGAAAGTCTTGATCCAAAAACGAACCCACCAAAACTGTAGTAAACGTAAGCCAAAATAAATGGTAATGAATGCTTGTCTACTACATGAGAAAAGCAATCTGGTCTGTAAGCACCTTCAAAACACAGCGTTAAAGTGCTTTGTGTGCCCTCACTTGATTTCCCTGTGTATTTCATTCTGATGGGAGAAATACCATTGGAAGCCTAAAAGGATACTGGGATTACATGCACTGGTAGAAATCAATCTTGTTAGCAGAGAAGAGTCAAAATAATACCTGTGCAGTATGTTATTTGATTAAGACTCACTCCTAATTTCTATAATTTTCTGCAATAGTTTATCATTCGGTGTAAATAAAATAACAACACATGTATATGATGATAAAGAAAACATTTTTAGGTGGTGTCAGAGGCTGATGGGTGGTATTAAAGATGATTAATAACCATTATTTCCTCTTTTGATTTAACTATGATGGGGTGGGGCTCCTTTTATTGCAGTTGTAGGTCAGGGTTCTGATAAACATTCAAAGCTTGATCAGGCTGTGAACCCCGTTAGTATTCAAGAGGAGAATATTCATATTTCAATTATCTTAATTATTTTAGTCTCTCTCTCTCGTAAATGTACAGTTGTTAACTGATCAGCTGGAGGTACAAGCTGGAGCTCCAGCCTAGCGACAGGCACAATTTAGACTTTCCTGTTTACTCCTAATCAGACCACAGTGATGTCCACTCCTCTTGAGCAGCACCATATGTATGCCACACTTAGGATGCATGCTAACAATTCGAGAAGTCCTTGGGACAAAACCTCTCACGCCACTGAGCTATTGACAGAGGAGATCCAGCCTGTGCTCCATGTTACTATTGTGCCAGGCCAAAGGAGGGGATTTACAAATGGAGGGGTTGCAAAAGAAAGCACGAGGGTGTGGGGTCCCGGTGCCTCCATAGACTAGGACATTTGAGGCATTAACTAACCACTAAATCATTTATTTTTCTTTTATTTCTTTATTTGTGCGCTGTGTATTTCGGACATGGCATGCAGCTTATAGATAACACCTGCTTTGTTTGGTGCCACGATTATGGTGTACTGTTGGTTTTTATTTATGAAAACACTAAAAAGATGTATATAAAAAAGTACGTGCTTCAAGTTTCAAAATCTCCATATGTACTGGGCAAAGGTGACCAGTAAGGGCACCAAGAAGCGGTCTCACAATGTCGTGCCCTGACATTGTTGCACGGATTCTGCTTAGAAACAGAACTGTGCTTGGGATCACAGCACATCAGTATGTAGGGACAAAGTCACCATACCATATCAGATCTATGGGCCCAAATCAGACTAGCTCACTGTGCCTCATCTGCCCTCCTCAGCTTCCCAGAGTAGCAGGTGAATGGGCAGCCTACAACACGAACCGTAGAAACAGATCATCACCTTTCATTTCTCACTTATACATGTCCATAATAAACAAAAGAAAGACACGAGGAGAGTTTACAATATTTATTGAAAATATTGCGCTCTGTTATAAAGCTGCGATTAGAAAACATTTACAACTAAGCAAAGTAATTAGTATTACTAGCAAGCTGTATACAATCGAAAGACCTATCATGGCGAATAATATATCTGCCTAAGCCTACCCTCACTACTGAGCACAGGGGTATATCGGTGATCTCTGGGATTGGCAACGGACCCCATACCTGGCATTTGTATTTAGGTGGTACGCTTCTAAGGGTGTACAAGGCTGGTGCGCCTGTTACAAGTTCTTTCCCCTCTGCTAAAATTCTCCTCTTTGTTTTCCAAAAGACGAGTCTTGGTTTATATGATAAGAAGTGCTGTGTTGGAAAACAGCAGCTGTGCCTCTGCACAGTGGCTAAAATTTAGGAGATGTTGCTAACCGAGCACAGAAAAACAGGCCACTATGTTGTTCTACCTTGTATGAAATGTTCAGACTGAATCCCAGGCAGAAGAACGGATTAATAATAACATGTACAGTGTATTACTAAAATAATATCATAGCAGAAAAATAAAGGTGTTATGTGTGGCTGTGCAAAGCAAAACGGCCTAAAACATGCAGCTAGCTGAAAATAAGGGAGAATAAACGTAGGCCCAAAAGAGAACTTACTACACCCCCTCCTTGGTCAGGAAAGTAACTTAGCGACTAACCAAGTAATTTAAAACACAGGCATAAAATAAGCATGTCATAAAAAAATAAAACAATTATTGGAAACCGTAGCCAAATTAAGGTAAGCCAGAGGCACCCAGGATTTCTTTCACAAGTTCAATGGATAGTGAATCCAGAACATATTTTGTCTCAGCAGATGATGATTCCACAATTGCCCAGTTTAAAAAAGCTCAAGAGAACCGACATGCTCCTCTTTATCAGCCAATGCTGAGGAAGTAGCCGGGCAAGCCTTATCTGTGTTATTAGAGCCAAAGTTTGGCATTCCCGGTGCTGATGCACCTGTCACCCCGGAGGGAGTGGTACATACCTTGCTGTAATGAAAGGTCTCAGATCTCCCCTGGACCAAGGTATGTACCGTCACTTTCCCAGGGAGAGAATATCAGTTCCAAACTTATGGAATATAACATATACACAGCACTTCCTAAGGTGGGCAAACTTTCAACACTCCCCCAAAGGCAAGGCAAGAAAACAATATCACACGAGTCTCCTCTAGACCAAGGTAACACACACAACACTTCTCTAGAGCGAGATATACTTTGCACATCACTTGCCAGGAGTAGAACAACTTCCTATAACACAATTACCTGCTAGAAGGGAATTCACCCATCCTTCTACAACAGAATACTTGGCCTAGAAGAGTCCACACCTCCTGCTACAAGGAAAAGACGACTGGTATATCTGGGATATATTTATTAGTAAATAGTACCACACGGTAAGCTAAATGCACCTATCATAGCAGACTCTAACATATCAATAGTATGATTGAAACACAATCAAGGCAAACATATATGTAGAAATATATATATGTATATAAATGTATGGAACCTGAAAATAAAGTTATAGTAAGCAAGAACAGTAGGAAAACTAGAAATTAGTGGAACACCTCACCAACTGTCTGTCTATCCCGTTTCCACTTCGCCAAAGGGGAGTCCGGTTCTTCGGCCGAAACAGGAGACAGTAGTGACACTATACGCCCCACCGCCACAGCTGCACGTCTGCCCTGTGATGAACTTCCACCAGGCCAGTGTAGGCTTTAATACAAATTCAAACACAACGAATCTTCTAGCAAGCCTCGCCCCTCGTTCTCATGAGAGCCCGTACCAGCCTGCTCCAAGGCCACTGCATCGGTTGATCAGGCCTTTGCTATGGCCCCGAGACAGACCATGTACATTCCTCTGATAAGAACCAGTTCTCTCTAGTCAGTAAAGTGCGAAAAACAGGAGAGGAGCAAAACATGCCCTCTTCACCTCTGCAGCTTTGTGCAGGCACAGAAAATAGCTTTGGTCATGAAAATGGAGTTAGTTAAGCCATGCACACAGAAAAGTCCAAAGCAAGATGGAATCAGAAAAGCAAGGATGACATGAAACCACGTCAAAGGCAATAGTCAGCACTGCCATAATGCAAGGTAAAGTCAGAAATCAGAATGACATGAAGCCATGTCAAAGGATACAACATTGAGCACATGTGTGCACCACCACCCACAACACTGCACCTCGACAACCCATACCTTCTATTCTTAGCAAGACTATTCTACTGAAAGACACCAGGATTACAGGACAGAAGAGAAGCAGACATATGCAGGTCCATCCTACATTAAGGCTAGGGTAATATAACACACTAAAGTCAGTACAAAATGGTGGTGGTTGAGGGTCATCATAGGGTGTCAGACCACAAAAGTGGCTCAATCACTACACTTGCATCCTAAAGCAACCGCAAGTTTATGTGACAACTCCGAAAAAGGGTGGTTTTAGGACTCATCAACAGGTTCGTGTCCGCAGGAATCGTCAGCCGCAGACCCAGGCAAATATCCAGTGCCCATTGGAAGGGGCACCCGACGCAATGAAACATGGGTTTAACAAAGTTAAACCAGGCGGGTCGGAATGACAATGACAAGTCAGTGTCTAGTTCCTGAAGCAAGGAGATTCAGAAACATTGTTGCATGTTCTTACGGCACAGCTGGTCCGGTGGTAGTTCCAGTGAGCTTTGAAACGGAACATCCATTACGGAGGAACAAAAATAGCAACAAAATGTTGCAAATGGGGAATAACACCAAAGGTATGCCTCCGAACACACAGGAAAAGAGGGAATGATAACAGCTGGTATTACTCCAAAGCTGTTCTGAAAGAACTGACTAAGCTAGTTCCAATTACTTTAAAAAGGTGTATGATTCCGGGAGTATCAGATGCATTAAATATTCGCTGAAATGTAATGGGAGGTTGGCGTTTAATAAGGACTGTATTTTACTAGATGTCCTCACCACTTTTAATTCAAACATTTCTCGAGTAGATGTTAATGCTACATATTTTTGAAACAATAGTGCTTTGAGTCTGCTTTGCTTGTTAAAATCTGCCTTCAAAGTTGGAATCGAAGGCCACAATAAGCTATCACAACACTCTTGAGTAGGAGGGAATAGCAAGTTATTACAGCAGGTCACTATCTGGGCCACCAATAAAATATATGGGATCCCGGCCTTCATTCCACAACAGTCCTTGTCGCTTAACATTAAATAGCTTCCATTTTAAAGGACTGTAAAGAGGGGGAGGATAGAAAGGACTGGTATACCTTTTAGAAAACAGGCCAAATTAGCTACTGACGCATTACATGTGCTGTGAGTGGTCATGTGTTTACAAACGAGTGAATGTCCGACAGAGGAGTTGCATTCCTTTCCAGTAAGAAAGACTTCTTGTTGGCTCACTCGCAACAATAAGAAAATGGGAGTGGCCATAACTCAAAATGAAGCTGCCTCCTAAGGGTTCATATCTACCAACAAGGAAATGTTTCATGCAAGCTGTAAATTGAAATGTTGTAATTGGCAAATATATTAAGCCGTGTATTTACCAGACAGCTGTGGGTGTCTCCACTATTGTGAATGTGAGCTGTTCTAACTTCTCATGATGCAACTTTGTGTAAGGGGCATCTTTGCTGACCATGAGTCATAGTTAAACGTGTCCTGTTGAAAGGCAAGGTAGCTAGGTAGAGTTAAGGTAATGCCATGGCACTCAACCATTCTTAAGGGTTTGAAGTGTCTAGCTAAACTGCATGATAGATCTTAGCTGACTTTGCCCATGGTACAATAAAGATATGTCCCTTTGCATGATATCAATAACGGATACCACAATGTTATTCAGATTGTAAAATCGAGACAACAACTTATTAATGCTATTATCAACAAAAGCAAGCACTTTATCCAAATAATCTTGATCAATTTGTCTTAAACGCGTAGCAGTTTCCATTTGCGATATTTTCCAAATGTCATGATATATGGCATAAATAAACATTTGGAACGCGGAGACTTAGGACCCAACAGAAAATCAGATAGATCCATGTCTGCCTATAGGAGGGAAAGATGTTGTTTAACTTCAGACAGAGTGGAATATTCCAACAATTGCTGGCACAGTTTCCCCACAAAATTAGGTGGTAACAATACCTGAATGCTCAGAGTGGGAATAAAGGGGGTGGGGTCTGCTTGTCTTAAACCCCAGTGTGGAATTCAAAAAACAAGCATAACAACCATTTGTGTCCACTGGCCACAATAATCACCCGTGAGGACCTGAAAGTGTAGAGTTAAATGTGCCATTCTGAAACATATTATCGAGTTGTTCTTCAGTGTAATTTGTCAAATTGTTGCAAATTGTCAAATCAGGGAATGGAAGGAATTTCTGGTGCACTGATGTCTTTAATTTTCGCCAGTCCTAGACACACAATCTGCTAAACTGTATCATTCAGAAAAATAATTTGTGTGGGAATTAAGCAGGCTCGGAACAAGGTGTCCATCCCCTGAACGTGCCAAGGTTTGGTACACCCAATTGATTTTATGTCAATGGTATCCTTTCAATAATTATATTGTTTTACAGCCAGGTGTGTGACAAACTTATCAGTATATATTAACTTAGTTTGTGTAATCATATATTTCTTTTGTGGTGTAGGGACAAGTTTAAAATAGAAAGACTGGGGCGAGGTCAAGATGGCGACCTAAACGGACGTGTCGCTCTGCCTCTCGCGCCGGCGGCCCAACACAGCACCGGCGTTTTGCCAGCATCAGCCTTCGGATAACCACCGCTTCACATCAGAATGTGGTGGGGGCCACAGTAGCCCACAATCGGTGTGTTCCATGCTCCCGGCGCTGTACACAACCGCGCCGCCGGGACAGGATCAGAGGGGGTGCAGCCTGACCAGGAGGAGGTCTTGCTCCGGAGCGGTGGCAGCCGGGGTCCGCTGACCAGCCCGTCACATGAGCGAACGTCCAGGGAGAGAGCCGAGATAGTGATGGGAGCCGACAGCCGCCCAGACCCGACGATAGCGAGAGGCGCAGCCCATCCCCCGCGAGGCCGTGACTGCGGGCGGGCCCCTGATGCGCCGGGCAGCGTGATCTCTCTGCCCCGGTACGCGACCCTACAACGAGACGGAGGCCCCGAGGCAAGTGGGGGACCCTGCGGAGCTTCATCTTCCCGGCCAACCAGCAGGCAAGTGACCACCCCGGGAGGGAAAGACGCAGTGGGCGATCGCCACTGGGAGAAGGGGGCTACGGGCAGTGGCTGTCTGTGGGAAATCTAGAGCCAATCCGGGCGCTTTGCGGGGTGGGCTTCCAGACCCTGCGATTTGCTACAGTGCAGCACCCGGGTAGCGACAGGAGCGGCGCACGCCCTGAGCCGCTGGAGACATAAGCGGCCCCTTCGTAGTGCAGCGGTGTCTTCACCAGCTCATGCCACAGCCTGGTGGGGCTTTGACGACCTGGGGGCCGTCTGGCAGAATACATGTGGCGGTGATAACCCCAGGGGAAAGCCGCAGTGGAGTTTCACCACTGGAAGAGCGAAGAGCGGGGACAAGCAGTGATAGTGGGAAGCCCCGCACTCCACAGAAGCGCCCTAACGCCCTCGTGGTCTTGAGATAGGCCCGAGAGAAAAGCGTGGTTCAATAGCCCGACACCTGGCGCAACGCCTAAAGTATAGCGCACCCTGGAGAGGAGGGATTGCGTTCCTTGCTTGTGAGGTGCCCGGGCGGGGGAGGCCTGGATCTGAAGCAGTGCGCCCCTGGGGTCTTCCATGCAGGGGGATCCTGACGCTGGCTGGGGGGCCCAGGCATCTACTACGCCAAAGATCACAGGACGCAACCCACAAACAACCACACCAGCTGACAGCCAAAGCACAGTATGTCCTCCTCTAGAGGACGAAGAGAGAAAACCCTCAAAAACCTATTTGTGAAGACCAAGGGCAGCCACCTGATGGGCGAGCCAACAGCCAGTTCCGATCAAACTGCACTCATGGGTGGCGAGACTGGGAGCCGATCACAAAAGCCTTCCTGGAGTCCCTCTTTGTCACACTGCGTTAAGACCTGCAAACCCTTAAGCGTGACCTCACGGCCGAAATCAAAGACGTCCGCAGGGATGTGGACAACATAGGGGAGAGGGTCGCGGCATTAGAAGAGAAAAATGATGGGAGAGACACGGAACTGGTGGCACTCCAGCAAGAGGTCATTAGGATCCATGAGCAGCAACTAGACCTACAATCCCAGCTCGAGGACTTGGAAAATCGCTCTTGCCGCCATAACATCGGGATCCGAGGGGTGAAAACTGGCGAGGAATCAGGCGATATCTTCAAGTACACTAGGGAGCTCTTCAATCACATTCTGGGTAAGCCGCTAGACGCCGACCTCCGACTGGACAGGGCGCACAGAGTGGCCAACCACGCCCGGCAACGGCCCCGCCATCTGATATCCTAGTCTGTGTTCAGGACTTCCGCACTAAAGAGGACATTTTCCAGAAGGCCCATCAGATGCACCCCCTAACCTTTTGCAGCCAGACCCCAGTCCTGTATCAAGACTTAGCAGCGCTTACCTTGCAAAAACAGAGAATCTTCAAACCCATCACAGCGCATCTCCGCCAACGCAACATTTCCTACAGCTGGGGTCACCCCTTTCGCTTGGTTTTTCATATGGAGGGCAAACTTTTCCAACTACGCTCTTTCTCGAAGGCCTGCCGCCTACTCGGAGTGGACCCTCCTGCGGAGGAAAGTGGAAATGATGACCCTTCTCCTGGCGCAGATGATACAAAACCACGATGGCAGCACCAGGGCCGGTGGCGCCGGACCACACGACCAAACCCCACAGGAATCTCTCGGGGACAGAAAGCTGCTCTCGAGACCTTGTCCACTGAACTAGCTGATGCCCACAAGAACTGTTGTTTTTTTCTGAAGTGTCCCTTTTGATGGAGGGCTTCTGGCGGGGGGGGATGGCGGGGAGACACCTTTGGCCACACTGTATTCCCCATGGTACTTTTGAACCGATCATCTGTGGATGATGGACTACGACATGATTTTCTTTACCCTTTTTCCTTAATTCTGCTTCTTGCAGTTGGACTTCCGATAGTTCTCCATTCGGGGTTATTGTTTTTTGGGGGGTTTGGGGTTCCTTGTCAACCTCTTTTTAAATGCTACAGCACAAATCCACACAGAGAGAATTCCTCTGCTTTCCATTTACCCGATATCGGCGCCACAGTTCCCGGGCTTAGCGCTCAGCCTACCCACCCCCTCCTAGGTGTATGACTCCCACCACACTTAGAATACTCACTCTGAACGTGCGGGGAGTTAATCCCATTAAACGCAAGGCAGTCCTATCCTATTTAGAAAATACCAATGCGGACACATGTCTGCTCCGAGAAACGCACTTACTGTCAAAAGATTGCTACCGCCTAAAATACCGCAGGTTCCCGACCCAGCTGTTTTCCTCGGGCCCCACCAATACAGCTGGAGTGGTCATATTGGTCGCCCAGCGGTTTCGGGGAGACGTCCTTCACAAGGAAGCCGAAATTAAAGGACGGCTTCTAACCTATCGTTTTGCCCTAGGGGGTTTAACATTTACCATAGGCTCCATCTACGCCCCCAACGAAGGACAAGAACAGTTCTTACACACGGCACTCACTGACGCGACGGCCACGTCAGAGCGCAGGATCCTCCTGGGGGGTGACTTGCACGTAGTATTTGACAACGACACTGACAGATCCAGCCAACGTACTACTCAGACTGGTGCATTATCTTCGGCGAGGTTGACCCGACAACACGACTTAGGCCTCCTCGACCTATGGCGCTGTTCCACCCCCATAGCCGCGCATACTCTTTTTACTCTAACACGCATAAGACGTATGCTAGGCTAGATTACCTGCTAACATCCACACCTTTGCATGTGATGGCAACAGACGTAGAGATAGGGGTGGCCTCTCAATAAGATCACACACTGGTCATCGCAACCTTCACCCTCCCCCCAATGCAACGACCTTCCCGACTTTGGAGTCTTCGGGACACCCAGCTCCAACGCACTACAGTAGTAGACCAACTACAGCGCTCTATAAAAGACTATTTTTCCCACAACGCTAATGCCGACACCTCCCTCTCCACACGGAGATAGCTGAGGCGTTCCGGGACTTTTACGCCGGCCTTTAAGCTGGCTCTTCACTGTCTCCGGCGGACGAAGCTGCCTTTCTCGATTCAGATGGCCTTCCGACCCTGACGAAAGCCCAGGCAGACCACCTAGACGAGGACATTGGGATTGAGGAGGTCATCGCAGCTATCTCGCGTCTCAAACCCGCCAAGGCCACTGGGCGCGATGGCTTTTCTGCCATATTTTATAAAACAGTCTGTACCCTGTTAGCCCCAGTTTTAACTAAACTTTTAATTTGTTTGCCTAACCCGGTGCGATCCCAGGAGAAATGCTCGAAGCTTTCATAATCGTCATCCCAAAACCGGGAAAGGACAAAACCACATGTGGATCTTATTGCCCTATATCCCTGCTCAATATTGACCTTAAGTTATACATCGGGATATTGGCCACCCGCCTCTCACCTTACATGCCCGGTCTGATTGAGCCAGACCAGGCTGGCTTCATTCCCCAACGGCAGACCAGTGATAATACTTAACGGGCCCTTCACCTCATTGAGAAGGCCTCTCGGACGAAAGGGAAGTACATGTCCACTCGTCATCCCAATTCAAAATAGAGAGGGGCACACGACAGGGGTGCCCCCTGTCGCCCCTTCTTTTTGCATTTTATATGGAGCCTCTAGCCCACCGCCTACGTCATCACCCTGCGATCACTGGGATTAAATTCGGAGGCTATACCCACACTGTTAGCTTGTATGCCGACGACATCCTAATCTCCTTATCAGTCCCGCTTCTCGCACTCCCAGCATGCCTCGCAGAACTAGAAGCCTTCACGCTGGCATCCGGGTTCAAAGTGAACATGGATAAATCGATCGCACTTGACAGCTCCCTAACGCCGTCCACCCGCGCGCACCTCCAGACCTCTCATCCCATTCAATGGGTCACTGACACGATTCCATACTTGGGAATCTAATTAGCTCCATCCTTACCAACCACGGTAGCCATCAACTACGCAATACTGTGGCAGACAATCCGTAAGGAGTTGACCCAATGGAAGCACTATCCGCTCTCTTGGCTTGGTAAAATAGCGGCAGTTAAGATGACTATCCTACCCCAAATCTTATATTTGTTCCAAACCCTGCCTCTTCGACCCCCGCAGGGTTGGATAAAACAGACTCAATCAGAACAAGCTCAGTTTATAAGGAACGGCCGTAAACCACAAATGAAACAAGCGCCGACGATGCTTCCGCCGGAGAGGGGAGGTCTCGGTGTACCAGATATTCACCTTTATTTTCAGGCGACTCAACTGGGTCATCTGGTCGAGTGGAACCGGCTAGAGTCGGAGAAACATTGGTTAATCCAAGACCAGGCTGTGGCCTCCAGGCCCCTACAGGGAATCCCCTTCCTCCAGAGGATACACAGACCACCTAACCTATACACGTCCCACATTACCCGGGTTACTCTCGAAACATGGGATCAGACCAATATAAACACAACCTCACCTCCTTTCCCTCGCCACTCACCCCATTACTTGAGAATCCTGACTTTCAACCGGGCTTAAACATGGTAGCTTTCAATCAGCTTCAGACCGCCGCTTCGTAGGCCATCTCTTCGGCCTAGACGGGATTATAACATTCCACCAACTTAAATCGGAGTACGGACTCCCCGAACCTGAAAGGCTTCAATACTACCAGGTCCGACACTGGGCTCTCCACACCCAGGTGCAGCCATTTGCCGGTAGACGCCTCTCAGTCTATGAGAAGTGGCTGGTCACCCGCACCTCTGACAAAAAATTAATATTGGATTATATAAAATGCTCTCAGAGAGACACATGCACCTGTACAATGCTAGCCGTGCAAGATGGGAGAGAGACCTGGGCAGATCACTCAGTCACAAAGAATGGGAGGGGATATATCATAGAGCCCGCCACTCAGCGTATCATATGGGGTTGACTGAAACTCTCAACAAACTGGTCACCTACTGGTCCTACACTCCTAAGCACCTTCACTCAATAGATCCCACTCAAGTAGCAGACTGCTGGCGGGGTTGCGGGAAAGTGGGCACGTTAGTACACCTGTTGTGGGATTGTCCGCATATTCAGACATACTGAACCCATGTACTGGATGAAGTAGACGAGCACATGCTCACACAAACACCGCGCTTCCCAGCTTATATTCTACTAGGCCTCCCAAATCCCTTGACGTACCTGCTCAAGTCCCGTCGGGGCCGACTGATAGCGATAGCACTGCGCTCGGAAAAACTAAATATATTGATACACTGGCGTTCCCCACAACTACCTACTTTCACAGGGTGGTTACATCGTCTATGGCACGTCCTAGGAATGGAGAAGCTGACATTGACACTCGCAGGGAAGGGGTCCACATTCAACAAGCACTGGCAACCCTTCTTGTCCCTCCTTTCCTCTGAGTACCAGGAAATCACCTGCCCAAGATATCTTCGCCTCCTCCGATTCAATCGCTGACTACATCTGTTTCTTTGGTGGACAAGGGATGGGGTGGAGGGAGGGGTTATGATAGGCTTCCTTTGTGTTGTATGTTATGTTCAACTTTAATTTTACTGCGTTCCTCATATGCCACGCTCGCCTAGCTGGGACTTGCGTTTAAAATGTACTTTGGCTGCGATACAGCTCTTGTCATACCGAACGCACTGTATGTTGATAAAATTTAATAAACAGATTTAAACCATAAAATAGAAATACTTCTGTTTGTGTCACAGTCTAAAAAATGTGTAAATTTAAACCTATATGTTTTTGAGCTCCCTTGCAGGGGAGTTGTACAATGTTCCCATTGTGTATAATTAAAAAGTGTGCGTTGAGACGGAAGGAACTTAAGGAAATGTTGAACCACGTCATGTAATTTATTGTATGCTATTCAGTAAAGTGTTTTATGTTGCTGCTGCTGACGTATAACCCTGTATGTGCAATGAATAAAATCAATAAAATGTTAATTTTAAAAGACTGAGAAAATATTTGGAGGGAGCATTGTGGATTATTCTAATATCATAAAACATTTATCAGTAGAGCTAAAGAGATGCCACCAATACCTAACTCACAAAATACTGGTTTAAAGAAATCCTTTATGTTAAATAAAAATACTTTGAGCTTGAAAAAAAAAAAAAAAAGTGTGCGTTGAACACTAGCTTAATGTAAACAGTGATGTCCATAATGATGGTAACAGAACATTTCACCATAATTAGCAGAATATAAATGCACATAGTCTGATTCAAAAAACAGTATAGTATTCCACCTCTGAGAGCATGAAGTTTCAACATTCCAATAATCAGAATGTAACCCAGGTACAATTACATCACCCATAGAAACCCTAAATACTTAAGGAATCTGCAGAAGGACCAAATATATCATATGGTACTTTATCCCAAGCAGTTCCATCCGTTACTGGAACAACTGAAAAGTTTACAAGAGACAAGTCTCAATTTAGCTTATGTGAAGGTGAATGAGGTGTCAACACCTCATCGAACAGTTCTCTGGCAGAGCGTTCTGGAAGATAATGGCCATTAATCAGCAAACAGAAAACAGTCACAAATCCAATCCATAGAAACTGAAAAACCAAGGAAAGTGTTATTCAAACATTTATCCAAGATGGGACAGATAAATGTGTTTAAGCCATGAAAAGAAAACAGACCTTTGTAGGAGGGGTGTCAACAGCAGAAGAAATATCAAAAGAGTCAGAAGAAAAATCATCTGGACCCATATAGTAACCAGATGCAGTTTGTTGTAAACCTGGTGTCATAGGTACTGTAACAGGACCAGAAGAATCCAAAAGAGGTAGTGCTGTAGAAGCGACATCAGCTGCAATAGACGCAGTGGTAAGTACAGTACTCACTTCAGTCATGTGCCTGGAAGATATAGCGATATTGAAAATCAACTGTATTAATTCATTTAGGGAACTACCAAGTACTCCTTATGGCCTACTGCTCCAAATTGGTCACATGATGTAACTTGATGTGATCGATGGCGACAAAACAATTGTCTTCAGAACCAGGAAGCGGTGTCAAACTTACAGTTCATGTACCTTGAATGCCAAGGACTGGTACCAGTGCTCGGTTTGAGGGTCTAAACTCCTCCTTTACCGCAACCTTTTCACGTATGAGATTCCAAACTTGTAGAATCCAGCCGGAGGGTTCTGGTTTCTCCTTAACTCCTGCAGAGGCAGATGACTTCAACTGTTCGTTGGATTTGTTGTCACAGAAGTTTTAAAGATCCTGTAAGACAGCACAACGATCATCTACGTCACAAGGTGTGCTGACGCCACAAGGTCTGGACCGTCGAGTTCTGGAACATACATTTTGATGCCAAAAAGGACCTTGGATGAGGTACGGTCACACAGATATCTTTTAGGGATCTTTGCTCGTTGTACCCCATATAGGTGATGGATCCGATTACGCCAGGTGTCTCCAACCAGTAAATCGCAAGCTACCAGAAGCTCACTGACACCTTCAGAGTAGCTCACAGCCTTAAGTTAATTTAAAAAAAGCATAGGGTCACCTTTCTTTTTTAAAGTTAAGGGAAGGCTGTGTTTATTTTACATTATTTTCTTCAGTCTGCAGATCGCAGGGCCTAATAATGGGCAGTGCTGGACTCACATTTATGACCCTGTGAAGAACTGAAGCACTGGGGTATTTTACTCTTAAACAAGTCCTTGTCAAATCAATATCAGAGTGTGAGAAACAAATTATGTTTCTAAATGCTTTTAAATGGTAGAACATGAAAATGAAAAGTTATGTTGATGATTAGGTTAACTCTTCGTTGTAATTTTCTCCCATTTGAAAGTGCCGCATTTACAAACAGCAGGACTCTTGTGCCCAGAACCCAGTAGACACTGTGCCATATTTATAACTGAAAAATACAGCCCCTTTTTTTAAAAGGGAGAAATTTACAGTGAAGAAAGATATTTCTATGAAACATCAAGTATTCATGTTTTTCTACGCGTTCAATTCAGCCAATTCCATCTTAATGTTTTATGAAGCATGTTTCTTCACTTTAAAACTCTCCCAATAAAACAAATGGCCATCTTTCTGTTATAAATATGGCACCTTGTCTACGAGCCACTAGAAGCAAGATGCCTGGTGTTTGTAAATGTGACACTTGGAAATACGATCAAAATTAATTGATAACTCTTCAGTTTCATTTTCTCCCATTTCAAAATGTTGCCTTTACACAAAACAGGCATCTTGCTTCCAGTGGCTGGTAGACATGGTGCCATATTTATAACTGAAAAATAAAGCCATTATTTTAAGTTGGAGAAATTTAAAGTGCATAAAAATGTTTCATATCATGAACATTTTTGCAGAACGTTTGCTGCACTTTAAGTTTCTGACATTTACAAATGGTTATAGGCTTGTATTGTACATGTAACGGTGCCACATATGAAAAAGGGTATTCCAGTTCCACAAGTACATATGACATTGGCTTTCGGTCATCCATACACATTCAGTGCATTCATACGCACATATGTTCATACATCCCCAAAGACCACACTTTCAATGACACACATGGCAGTCCTGTCATAGTACCCCTTGTCAAAGTATTTTGTTCAAACCATAGTATCTGGTTCTATGGACATTAGGCTTAAAGTCAATTGAGCTGGGCGTGAGGGTGTCTGGTAGCAATGCACGAGTTGCTTAGCCTTCAGTAACTCATGAAGATTTTCACTGATCAGAAGTAGCTCTCAATACAGAAAGGGTTGGGAGACCCCTCTACTACGCCCTGTGCCTAATACTCTAGCCTTTGAGGACTGCTTTAAGTCATGGTTCATCCTTTCCACAAAAGAATTGCAATCAGGCCAATATGGAGATGAAAATGCATCTCTACACCCAGGGGAAGCCACAGTATCCTGAAACGCTTTTGAACCGAAAGTCGGACCTTGGCCAATGTGGAATGCAGTGCATGCATATGTTCCTATAAAGACTTGCATATCTTTAAAAACAGTGCGAGCATCAGTCGAACGCTGTGGCCAAACCAAGAGGAACCTGGAGCAAGAATCAACTACAACTAAGATTAATTTATACGCAGTATCTGAAATGAGAGGATCACAGTGGTCCAAATAAATGCAGCAGGGATGCACCCTTGTTGGAATTCAACAGGTATGTCTGCAGTGGACGAGCCGAGGTGGAAGCTTTAACTTATTGACAAATGTCACAACAAAGGACATATTTTTTGGCCGGTTGATATAAGCTTTGCCACCAATAACATTGCTGTAACAACTAAATTGTGGCAGCCACACATGCAAGCAGAAGCAACACGTTCATGCCCGGCTATCACTAAAGCTAGTCTGCAGTTTTGGTTCGGAATCAATCACCAACCCCTGGAATTGTTACAAAGAGAATGATTTGTTCACCCAAGTGATATATATATTGAGATGGAAAGCCCTTAGGTAAAGGAATGCAGACTTTGTAGCATTAGCAACAGCCAATATCAGTCATTATCTCTTCTCATTCTAGAACGAGTAATCAGTGCAACAGGCGCAGTCGCAACTGCAGATTTGGCCCGTTCATCAGCCACAGAATTCTCTACAACGTGTGTTCCCACACACTGATGACTCAATGTATGAATGATGTGAGTCAGTGGCTACCTATCTTTCAGGTCTGCCACTTTCATTAAAATCGTTTTATGGTTAACTGTGTTGCCTTTAGAATCTTTGTATCCATTTTGGCACCAATAATGTATATTACTGAAGGATTGGACACAATAATACGAATCACACACTACAAGTATGGAGAATTCAGGATCCGTATGTTCCAGTGCAAGAAACAAAGCTTTCAGTTTAGCCAACTGTGCTGTGCAATCCCCTAAAGAATGAGTACAAGTCTTTTGTGGTTAGAATATTCCGTCCAACATCACACCAAGAACAGTGGCGCACGCCGCTGAATATTGGTGCTTATAGCAGGCTGGGCTGAATCATCAGTATACATAAAATATTTGTACTTTTCAAGAGATTAAACAGTGCTGGGTATGGGCTAGACATGCTCATATAGTAGAAATTCTTGTGTCTGTAAAGACGGGTCAAAGACAAAGTCTACATCAGAAGCTGTTAAGGATGTAGCCCACTGTATCCAATAAGGATGGAGAGCTGTAGAGTTGAGAACACAAGCTTTTGTGACAGCTTCTAAAGTTGGCATGGGAGTAACAACAATAATGGTTTCCCTTGTGCAAGTAGCCACTCTTTAAAAATAGGCAGTTGCACAGCAGTCAGAATTTTGCCAGTGGATGCAAAACGTATTTTCGCGGAGGAATTTAAATGCGATTTATATGCAGTCGGTACTGTCTCACCTTAACCTCTTCAGTGCCCATGACGAGATAGTCTCGTCATGGAGCACGGTTGCGCTGTGCCCATGACGAGACTATCTCGTCATGAACCCCACCCACTAGTGCAACGCCCGGCACAGGAGGGGGAAAGGGCGTGGCACTGAAGGGGTTAAAAGTGATATAGATAAATCCAATTGCACCTACAATGAGAAGGATGGCCAAGTTTGTGGTATCCACACGTGTACGTAAGTGACGTGTTGCAAGTACATCAGATTAAAAGGATTTGAGTATATTTGTGTGTTCTGATGTTCAATGAGAACTCGATAAATCAGGTTGTATAAATTCATAGTGATTTGATGTGTTGTGCATAATCAGGTATGTAAGTTCTACCAAAATTAAGGCATACTAACAAGGATTGTAATTTATTTAGTGTGCATGTAAGTTGTAACTGGGCACATTTCTCCAAAAAATGAGAAGCAAGGCTTTTCCCCTCATGTGTAAGTTCATATCCCAAGAAATGGAACCTTAGAAATGCTATATTATATTTCCTAAAGTTGAACTTGTAGCCAGATTGAGTAAATCCCAATATTATGCGATCCACTCTGGCTAAATGTATGTTAAGTTCATTGTCCATCAAGTAGATATCATCTACATAAGACAATGAGTCGATATGTTGTAGAATTGACACTACATGGGCAGCAAACAGACCAGGACTGTTCTTTTTTTTATTTGAGCAGAAACAGATACAACAAGAAATAAATACAATAAATTTTAAAACAAATTAATATATATAGATATATATACGTCGCTGTATACATATTAAAAACTGGTATGTATAAAGTGCAACATGCCGAATTTCGCAATTAAATACTACTATATAAAATTATGGTAAGCTTCTGTGAGTGTATCTTACCATAAAATGAAACGTGCTTGTTTACCATTTGAATATGGTACAAGTGAATTATCCTCGACACAGACTACTAAAGTGCAAGCAGTTACAATTTAATAAAGTGCAGTGCTTTTCAACACAGTTAATACTAAAGTTTTTTTTTTTTTTGCTCTGGTACAAACTTCGTATTACATTAATGCCCTAGTTTTCCGGAATGATCTCCAATCTCTCCATATAGTTCCATACAGTAGTAAATCTTTTAATCGCACCTACTCTCTTAGCATATGTTTCCCCCAATTTCCTAGTACGTATCATTTCATTAAACCATTCCTGATAAGTAGGTACTTTTTGGGACCGCCAATTCTGAAGTATCAGAGTACGTGCAACAAGGGAAGCAATTGCTATAAATGACACCTCCCTCTTAGCGTTGCTAGGATTTGTCTCTGGCTAGTGCTACCAAAAAGTGCTATAGCTGCCTCAGGATCCAGTCTTTTCTGTAATCCACAGGTTAGAGCAGAAAATATTCTTTCCCAAAATTGTCCTAGCTTTGGGCAGGTGAAACAAATGTGGAGCCAGCCTCCCTCCCCTGCCAATTGGCAGCACAAACATCTATTCTCTACTTCCGGATGTATCTTATGATGATCTTTGGGAGTATAATACGCCATCCAGCGTGAAAAAAAGCAATTCTTTTAAAATTAGCCGCTCTTAAGGCCTTACTACCCTACTGTGAAATGGCTTGCCAATCCATATTTAAGAGCATACATTGTGTCTCCTGAGTCACTTTTTCTAGGAATTTATTAACCACCATTGGCTCCCCTTAGGACCGCAAAAGACCATACCAATTCCCTACCCCTCTTAACTTTGCTCCAAATAGCGCAGCCACTAGTGAAGTTGGGCCGGAACTAGATGGGGGACAGTACTTATTTAACAGATGTATAATCTGGACAGATCTGAAAAAAAGGAGCTTGCTCCGGTCTCCACACCTAGCTTGGATCTCTTGCCAAGTAATAGCTCTGCCACCAACTAAAAAGTGCCCTAACTATTTAAAACTACAGATGTTACAAAACCTTAGATGGCTGCTCTGTATTTGGAGCCCCAAGCTTTTACATTCTGCTAGTTTTAAAAAATAAAACCCAGTGGAACGAGCCTGCTTGGAATAAAAAGTCTGAAGTCTAAAAGTGTATTCCTGCAAAGTCTTATACCTTGTTTTTTTGGGGAGTTTAGCTGTTTTAATAAAAACGGAATTTGCGACCCAGCTTTCTGCACCTTTTTGTCCAAAAAGAAGTTATCAACTGCTCCCTAACAGTCGACTAAACAGACTATTAGATCTAGAAGGGCTGCTTCATAATATGTACTCACTTGGGGAAGTGCAAGCCCACCCTGATTAATGTCAAGTTGGAGGACTGCAGGTTTGACCCTCGGTGCCTTCTTACTCCAAACAAATTTTCTGAACATTGTTTCCAACTTAGCACATATTAATTTTTATAGGGACATTTGTAAAAACAAATACAAGTAAGGGTAAAATGGAAATTTTTATAAGGGCAACACGACCTATCAATGTGGGTGGTAGTAACGACCACTCTTCCAACAACCTTTTGATTTTTTTCTGCATAACTTCATAATTCAGTTTATATAATTCGGTATACTGGTTAGTGACGTATATCCCTAAATATCAGATTAAGGAGTAAGGGTTTGGCGTTTCAGATTATTGGGGAGAAAATCACTCGAGCAGTTAATTGTTAAAATTTCAGTCTTATTGCTATTAATTTTACACCCTCTAATAATTCAAATTGTGCAAATTCTGCTAATGTTAATTCCATATTCTGCCTCCCCGGACTAAGATAGAGGATAATATAATCCGCTAACAACTTTAGTTTGGCCATTCCATGAATTATTGCTTTTATCGTCCCATTATTATGAATTCTGGTGGCCAGGGTTTTGATAAAAAAAGTGAAGAACACGGGGGACAGAGGGCACCCCTGCCTAGTTCCCCGATTAACGTTGACTATCCCAGCAAGGTTAGAGTTAATAAAAACCTATGCCCCTTGATAAATATTACATAACATATTTATAACCTGGGAGGAAATCCCATACCTTCCCAGACCATAAAAGAGAGCATCCCAAGTTACCAAATCAAATGATTTTTCTGAGTCGGCCATCATAATAAGTGCTGGAGTTTGATTCCTATTAAAAAAATCAAGTGTCTGGACTAAAAACCCTGTATTTGTGGACATTAACCTCCCTGCGACAAACCCTGTCTGATCCTTGTGGATCACTTTTTGTGCCAGAGGAGTAAAGCACTGTTCCCGGATTTTCATTAGAATTTTATAGTCAGAGTTGAGTAAACTGATCGGTCTATATGAATTGATGTCTCTAGGGTTTTCTTACAAAACTGACAATAATTGATTCTTTAACCCGTTCAATGCGTTGGACGGCCGGGAGCCGTTGGACGTCAGAGTGGGCGCGTGCGTCAGATGGCTCCCGGCCATCCTAGCACCCACACATGGGGGAAGCGCTGGCGCTCCCCCCGTGGGCTGCCCTTCAAGCTGCCCCCACCGGGGACGGCAGGGAAAGCCCTTCAGCTTCCCCCCCCTGGCTCCCCACCACGTCATCTAATGATGTCACCGCAAAGGCGCGCTGAGGTCATTAAAGGATACTAGACGCGCCTGAAACCATTTGCTTCCAGTGCGTCTGGCGGATAGGAGGTACGTTTCTCCTCAGGGAGGGTGGGGGGAGTTTAAAAAGGCATCGGAGGAAAGGAAAGGGATTTCCTTTCCTCCAATGTCTTTGTAAGCATTCCTGCTGCACGATCTCGCATGGGGCGCAATCGTGCAGCAGGAATGCCCGGGTTATTTATTTTTTGAAAGGGCCTTTGTGTTGGGGTGCAGCCCCATGGGCAAGGGTCGCTCCCCTTTGGGGATCATTTATTGGAGTGCAGATCGGCCCAAATAAACAATTAAATTCATTGTATGCCCACTAGGCCACCAGATTGTTTTAGTGTTGTAGGGAGCGGCCCCTTGGGCAAGGGTCGCTCCCCTTTATGGGGTGATTATTTTGGCCGTTTCTGCCTTCTTTGGGGGCAGATCGGCCATATGTTTTCAGGCTCATCTGTACCCTAGGGGGGCAGAAGCCACTAGACACCAGGGCTTTTTAAATGTTGGTGTTGGGGAGTGACCCCTTGGGCAAGGGTTGCTCCCCTTTTATGAGGGTGAATATTTTGGCTCTTTCTGCTCCCCGTGGGGGCAGAGCGGCCTTATGCTTTTTTTTTAATCCTTTTTATTCTAGTGCAAAGTTTTTGATTCTTGTTTACAGTTTTGGCAGTGGTTGATCTGCAGTTTTGCGTAGTTGTGTTTTTTGGTAAGAAAAACATTTTTGTTGTGTTTACTCCAAATGAGTATTAATGTCATGCATGAATGAATGTTTTGTAAGTGGTGTCATAATAGCAGCATATTTAGTTAGTGTTTTGGGCATGAAATTCTTTGTGATGTGTTTTGCGTTGTCTTATGTGTAATTTTCTTTCCTTTTTCTTTTTTAGTGGGATACTGTTGATCCCTACTGTGTCTGGCAGAGTAGGTGGTGGTGAGTCTAACTGCTTCTGGCAAGTGAGTGGTATAGTGTCGGAAAATCGAATATGCTACTTACCAGTATGCATCTGTTCTTGGCATGTAGGGCTGCTGACATTCATATCTGTGCATAGATCGCCGCCTAGTGTTGGGTCCGGATGATTGCATATTGTTGTCCTGGAAGAGTCTTCGAAGTATCACGAGATAGGTGGCTCCTCCCCTGGACTACAGTGCGCATGGGCATCCACTCCATCCTTAGATTGTTTTTCGCCATTGTGGCATAAATGGAGTGTAATATAGTGAATGATGACCATGCTAGCTAGTAATTACTGAATGCTACAGCTGCTACAGGCGCCGGGGAGGAGGGTGGGCGATATGAATGTCAGCAGCCCTACATGCCAAGAACAGATGCATACTGGTAAGTAGCATATTCGGTTCGAGGCATGTGGGCTGCTGAATTCATATCTGTGCATAGATTATATAGCAGTCCCTCCATTTAGCGGCGGATGTCCGTGCCAGCTGCAGCAGTCTGAAAAAGAGTTTTGAGAACAGCCTGTCCTACAGCTGCCTGCTGTCTTGAGTGTACATCTACACAGTAGTGTTTTGTAAATGTATGTATAGTGGACCATGTGGCTGCTCTACATATCTCCTGTAAAGGAATATTCCCTAGGAAAGCCATGGAGGCCCCTAACTTTCGTGTGGAGTGGGCTCTTGGAGGAATCGCTAGTGTGCGCTTAGCTTTTTCATAGCAAATCTGTATACACTTAACGATCCACCTAGCTATTCCTGCTTTGGAAATGGGGTTGCCTTTGTGCTGTGGAGAAAAGGCAACAAACAGTTGTTTTGTCTTCCTGAAAGTCTGTGTTCTGTCAATATAGTACATGAGAGCTCTCTTGACATCAAGTGTGTGGAGCATTCTTTCTGCTACATTCTCAGGATTAGGATAAAACACCGGTAGTTCTATGGATTGGTTCATATGGAACTGCGATATCACCTTGGGCATGAATGTAGGGTTGGTGCGTAGTACGACCCTGTTTGCATGAACCTGTATAAATGGCTCTTGAATGGTTAGTGCCTGGAGTTCACTAACTCGTCTTAGTGAAGTAATGGCTACTAGGAAAGCTACTTTCCAGGTTAGAAATTGAATCTCACAGGAGTGTAGAGGTTCAAAAGGTGGTCCCATGAGTCTGGTGAGGACCGCATTTTGGTTCCAGACTGGTGAAGGTGGGTGTGTAGGAGGAATCACTCGTTTGAGTCCCTCCAAGAAGGCTTTGATGGCAGGCACTCTGAACAGTGAGAGGTGCTGCCTGTTCTGAAGGTAAGCTGCCAGTGCGGTTAAATGTATACGGATGGAATTGTATGCTAGATTGCATCTGTATAAGTGTAATAGATAACAGATAATGTTCTGAGTTGATGCATCCAGCGGATTGATGTCATTATTTTTACAATAAATGACAAATCTTTTCCACTTAGCCGCATAGCATGCTCTGGTCGTGGGTCTCCTTGCCTCCTTGATGATATTCATACATTCTAGAGGCAAGTTTAGGTAGCCAAATTCTAAGATCTCAGGAGCCAGATCGCCAGGTTTAGCTGTTGCGGATCTGGGTGCTGAATCTCGCCATGGCTCTGCGCTAAAAGCCTGGGTGTTAGCCGCAGTCTTTGATGCGGGACCACGGAGAGTTCTAGAAACGTGGTGTACCATGGCTGGCGTGCCCACGTTGGAGCAACCAGGATGAGCGTCATCGAGTGTTGCCTCAGTTTGAGTGCCACCAGCGGTATTAATGGTGCTGGGGGAAAAGCGTACGCAAATCTGCCTGACCAGTTCATCCATATCGCATTGCCCTGCGACTGTGGATGTGGGAACCTGGCGGCAAAGCTTTGGCATTTTGCGTTTTCCCTTGTGGCGAATAGGTCTATCTCTGGATGACCCCACTGCTGGAAGTACGGTTGGAGTACTGATGGATGTATCTCCCATTCGTGTATCTGGTGGCTGTGTCTGCTGAGCAGATCCGCCATTTGGTTGTCCTTGCCCGGGAGGTGTTCCGCCATGAGGAAGATGTTTCTCTGAATGGCCCACTTCCACATGCTCTGAGCCAGATGAGACAACTGTGGAGAGTGTGTTCCTCCCTGCTTCTGTATGTAGTACATGGCAGTCATGTTGTCCGTCCGGATCAACACGACTTTGTTGCACAAGTGTACTTTGAATGCCTTCATTGCTAGGAAGATTGCCATCAGTTCCAGTAGGTTGATGTGCATCCCCCTCTGCTGTGTTGTCCATAGTCCCTGCACTGTGTAATTGAGTACATGAGCTCCCCATCCCTAGAGAGACGCGTCCGCCGTCAGTATTATTTGTGGTACAGGCTCTTGGAACGGTCGGCCCTTGGCAAGGTTTTGTGGATTCCACCAATGCAGAGAGTTGTATGCCCGACCGCTGACCAACACTATGTCTTTCAACTGTCCTTGAGCCTGATTCCACTGACGTGCTAAGCACTCCTGAAGCGGGCGCATATGTAATCTTGCGTGCGGGACTATGAAGATGCAGGAAGCCATCCTGCCTATCAACTGCATAAACACTCGTGCCGGTAGTGAGTGTTGAGGTCTGAACTTTTTTATTAGCAACTGCATGCTGTTGATCCTCATGGAATTTGGCTGTGGCTTGGTTGCCAGAGTGTCTATGGTCGCGCCTAGGTACTGCCGTACGTGGGCGGGTTGAAGGTGGGACTTTGGATAATTCAGTGAGAATCCCAGGCTGTGAAGAAGGTGAACGGTGTGGGATATGTGGCTGGCACACTGCTGGGCTGACTTTGCCTGGATAAGCCAGTCGTCCAGATAAGGATAGACAGGTATGTGCTGTCTCCTTAAGTGTGCCGCCACTGTTGCCAGGCACTTGGTGAACACCCTTGGTGCCGTTGTTACTCCGAAAGGGAGGACTTTGAACTGGTAATGTTGATCTTGAAGAGTGAACCTGAGATACTTTCTGTGTGATGGGTGTATGGGTATATGGAAATACGCATCTTTGAGATCTAGTGTTGCGAGAAAGTCTCCCTGACTGAGCAACGGCAGCACCTGCTGCAGGGTGAGCATGTGAAAATGCTCTGATAGAATGTAATGGTTCGGTTCAGAGGTCTTAGATCCAGTATGGGTCTGAGGGACCCGTCCTTTTTGGGGATCAGAAAATACAGTGAGTATACCCCTGATCCTTGGTCTCGTACAGGCACGAGTTCTATGGCTCCTTTGTGGAGCATACTGAGCACTTCCTGGTGCAATAAGTGCAAGTGCTCTGCGGACATAGGACGGTGTCGTGGTGGTATGTTTGGTGGATTGGATGTTAGCTCCAGACAATAACCGTACTGTACAATTTCTCTCACCCACCTGTCTGTAGTGATGGATTTCCAGACCGGCAGGAACTGTTGGAGTCTCCCCCCGACAGGTGTTATGTGGTCGGGGGGCAGTGACAAGGCGTCACTGTTTGTTGGTGGCGGAGGACCTGGAGCTGTTGTTTCCTCGGCCTCTGCCCTTGACGTTGTTTCCACGGTATCCACCTCTGTTATTCTTATTATAGGTGGTCTGTGTACCTTGTTTAGTGTAATGCGACTGTTGGGAGTTCTGGCCTCTAGATGGTCCTCTGTTGGTAGGGCAACGAAAGGACCCACTCCTTAACTGCTGTGACTGTAGAGCCCCCATAGACTTTGCAGTCTCTGTATCTTTTTTGATTTTTTCTAGGGTGGTGTCAACTTCGGGGCCAAAGAGGGAGTGAGGGTTGACAGGTTGATTGAGTATAGTTGTCTGTATCTCTGGTTTGAATCCTGAGATTCTCAACCAAGCATGCCTTCTTAACATGACGCTGGTGTTAATAGCCCTAGCTGCAGTGTCAGCTGCGTCAAGAGCGCACTTAATGGAAGCGTTGCTTATGAGCTTCCCTTCTGTAATTAGTGACTCTGCTCCTTCCTTATACTGATCTGGGAGGTGCTGTAGCAGTGTCTCCAGGGTATCATAATGCGCCCTGTCATACCTAGCCAGAAGTGCCTGAGTGTTGGCAATTCTCCATATGTTAGCTGCCTGTGCAGCAACTCTCTTTCCTGATGTTTCCAAGACCTTAGACTCCTTGTCAGGGGGAGGAGTATCACCCGTTGTCTGTGAGTTGGCCCTCTTCCGAGCATTGGAAACCACCAACGAGTCCAAAGGCAGCTGGCCTCTTATGTAGGTAGGGTTCACCGGAGCTGGCCTATATTTTTTCTCAATCCGAGGGTTTAGTACTCTCGCCCTCGTGGTCTCCTTAAAAATGTCATTAGCCTGTTTTAGGACACCTTTCACCATGGGCAGAGTCTTAACAGATCTTTCTGAGGTAGAGAAGGTATCCATCAGAAAGTCCTCCTCAATAGGATCAGTGTGGAGCTGTACATCATGGTTCTCAGCTGCTCTCTCAATTAATGCATTGAAGGCAGCAGTATCCTCAGTTGGAGAAGTCTTCACCGCATATGCTTGTGTGTCTGGAGCAGTATGTGGGTCCCCTGTACCAGTATTGTCCACCCAAGGTTGGTTTTGGTCTTCAGGGTCAGTGGTCAATGGATAAGTGCCCTCATCATCACCAGTATCTCCTGCATCCACATCAGACTGTGTGGGTGAGAATGACTGAGGCTCCTGGCCATAATATTGAATATGTTCCACAAGAACTGGTGATGCGGTTCTCCTTTTCTTTAATGGAATTTTGTATGGCTCCATAGATTTCTCTGGCACTATCTTTCTTTTATGTATTGAAAGTTGACCAGTCCCTGCATAGATAAACTGCCGCGGCTCCTCATCTTCTTGAGGTACTTCAACAGCTGTTTGTCCCATTGATACCCCTTTTGGCGCTTCAACAGTTTTCTTCGTGTCGATACCTTTCTTTGGATCGGGACCCTTCTTTGCGTCGAACATCTTCGGTCGTACCGCCGGTGGTAATCCGAACTTGATGTGCGTCGACGCGGTCTGAACCGTGCTGCCCGTTTTCGGCTGCGGGGTTGTTTTCGTGCTGAGCAGCGAAGCCCTGTCTTGGATGCGTAATAACGACTCCGACACCGTCTTCTTTAGGAAGGGAGATGGTGTTGTCGACTCGACATGGTCCTTTGAGACCTTCTTTGTAGTGGCATGGAGCCCCGTACCAGATGTCGGTTTCTCGACACGAGGACTGGGAGGGGTCGGCTCTTGAGGGTCGCCCTCTCTTTCTGTATCGACGATCCTCAGCGCCGATTTTATCGGGTCGACCACCTTGACCTTGGTCTTAGGTGCCGTGTTTCGTGTCTTCGGCTCCGACGGCTTCGAGGCCTTGTTGCCGATTAGAGACATTTTCTCTTTCGGTTTCGATTTCGGTGCCTGTGCCTTCAGTTTCGATTTATCTTGATTGAATGATGGCGCTTTCGATACCGATGGCTCTTTAGGACAGTTCGAAGCCGGGCCTTTTGGCGGGGCTGTAGAACGAGAGGAAAGATCTTGGGTAAGGCCGTGTGGCGATCCCTCGACCTGAGCCTTATCGAGTGCCTCTTCGGGCCCTGTACCGACATTTGGGCCTAGCTCATCTTCCGAGCCATCTTCCTCGGCCCAGAGGGCCTCTTCGTCGTCTCCTACCTTGTCGACGACATCATCTTCCTCTTCATCTACTAGACGCTCGTCTTCGGCATCATAGTCGGATTCACGCTCCGAAGCCGAATCCGATATTCCCTCCTGAACTTCAAGGTCCACGACCTCTTCATCTTCGGTCCCGAAGAGGTTGTCCGGGTTTGGTGCCGCTTTCTGCGCCTCGAGCCGAGCTGCTCGACGAATGCGAAGAGTTTTCTTCGATCGGAACCTGGAACACGCCATACAGGTGGCTTCGTCGTGTGTTGGAGAGAGGCACTTGTTGCACACTGGGTGCACGTCGAAGCGAGCATACTTAGCGTTGCAAAGAGGGCAACGCTTAAAGGGGTTATTCGATTTCTTTGGACTATTTGATTCCATCGTCGATCTCGATCGGGCCTCTGGTGTCGAAGGGCAAACGGCTAACTTCGATGCTTTTCTTGAGGACTAACTCGACAAAAGTACTTGGCGCCGAACGAAAACAGTACCGGCGAGTTTAAAGGCCTTTTGGCCTAAGAAAAATAAAGTTTTTCCTAAATACTCAAAGAGCTAAGATTAGGACATCCGAACCCAATGGCGGAAAAAAACAATCTAAGGATGGAGGGGATGCCCATGCGCACTGTAGTCCAGGGGAGGAGCCACCTATCTCGTGATACTTCGAAGACTCTTCCAGGACAACAATATGCAATCATCCGGACCCAACACTAGGCGGCGATCTATGCACAGATATGAATTCAGCAGCCCACATGCCTCGAACATAGGTCTTTGTGATAATGCCACATTTTATTTATTACTTATTTTACAAGGTGTTTGTTGTTGTTGACTTGTTTGACATGCTATCTTTATTTGTAAGGATTATGGCTCAGCAGGTGGTTGGTATGCTTTTTGAATCTTACTCTGAGCAGGATTTTAAGACTGACAGTGCATCAGAGAGTGAGGAGGGAGTGCAAGATTCTGTCAGTGAGTTTTCTGTCCACGAGGAATCATCTGATGATGAAGCTACTCTCAGTGCAGATGAAGCTACTCTCAGTGCGGATGAAGTGCTTGTTTTAGAGGAGGACACTGATGTGCCGATGGTGCAGCAAGAGACATCGGGATTGCAGCCTGAGGCTGCAAGGCTTCCTACTGGAAGTGCTGGACTCGGGGTTGTTCCAAACATGGTGCAGCTGGTGTTGCCTGCCTTTAGTGGTGATACAGGATGTAGAGTGGATTGTGACATTTTTTTGCCTATACGGTTTTTTCAGTTGTTTATGGATGATGTATTTTTGGCTCAGGTTTTTGAGGGACAACAGTGCCAGACTTAGGCCCCGCTCTAGAGCTACCTGGTGGACTCCCACAAATCTGGATGAGATGAAGATGTTTTGGGGTTTGACTTTTTTGATGGGCTTAATAAGGAAGCCGTCCCTGGCTTCATATTGGTCTACCAGTCCCTTGATGGCAACGGCCATATTTCCTGCACTTATGACTTGTGATCGGTATTTACTTTTGCTTCGGATGCTGCATTTTGTTGCTAATGCTTCATTGTTGCCACAATATCACCCTGACTGTGACCGTCTTTTTAAGGTTCGGTCTATTCTTGATCACTTTGTAGATCGATCTTCAGAGATCTATACTCCACTATACTATTGATGAGTCTTTGGTCATGTTCAAGGGCAGTTTGGTTTTTAGGCACTACATTCCTAGCAAGAGGGCACGTTATGGAATTAAGATGCATAAGTTGTCTGAGAGTAGGATAGGATATGTCTATAATTTCCAGGTGTACACTGGTAGGAATTCCACTATTGACCCCCCTGGTTGTCCGTCCACTTTTGGAGTTTCAGAGAAAATTGTGTGTGAACTTGCTAGAGGACTGTTTAACAGAGGTCACCATTTGTACCTTGATAACTTCTACACTGCTGTGCAATTGTTTAAGGGATTGTTCAATCTGGACACTTTTGCTTGTGGCACAATCCGCTCTAACCATAAAGGTTACCCAAAAGTTTGCAAGAAGCTTCAGAGGGGACAGTGCAGTGCCTTGCGTAGTGAGGAACTGCTAGCTGTGAAATTGGTGGACAGGAATGATATGTACATGCTGACTACCGTCCATGATGAGAGTACTTCACCTGTGACTGTTTGGGGTCAGGTTGCTGAAGTGCACAAACCTGTGTGCATTGTAAACTACAATAAGCACATGGGTGGTGTAGATAAGAGTAGATCAGAGGTTGGAACCTTACACTGCTTTTCGTAAGGCTTACATTTGGTATAAGAAGTAGGCCATCCATCTCTTCAATTTAGCAACTTTTAATGCTTTTGTTGTTTTCAAGGAGTGTTCTACTGCGTCAAAGATGAATTTTTTTCCGTTTCAGGAGGCTGTGATAGGCAGCCTTGTTGTAGTGGAACGGGCAAGTGTTCCTAGAGTTGGAGTGGTGGTGGATGTGGCTAGATTGAAAGATCGCCACTTTCCTGATTTAATTCCTCCCACACCCCAAAAATAAAATCCCTATATGAGATGTAGAGTCTGTTTGGGAAGAGGTATGTGGAAGGAGAGTTGTATGCACTGTGCTGATAACCCAGGGGACCCCCCTTGCAAAACAAGGTTGTTTTGTGATAGGCAATTTTCATTTTTATCAGGAAACCTGGGGGAACGCTGGGTGGTAGGAAATTTGTGGATTCATGCAGATTCCAGAACTTTTTACCACAGAAATGTGAAGAAAATGTGTTTTTTTCACAAAATTTGAGGATTGCAAGGGATTCTGGGTAACAGAACCTGGTGAGAGCCAGACAAGTCACCCCATCCTGGATTCCCCTGGGTGTCTTAGATGTATAGGTTTGCTAGGTTTTCTTAGGTGCCGGCAGAGCTAGGGTTCAGCATCCACAACTGGGCAAAAAACGGTCCGTTTCCACTGTGAAAATGTGGTGTGTCCACGTTGCGTTTTGGGCAGTTTCCTGTCGCGGGCACTAGGCCTACCTACACAAGCGAGGTACAATTTTTCTCAGGAGACTTAGGGTAACACAGAATTGTAGAGCAACTGTTATTACCTATTGACTTTCGATGAATTTCTGCCTTCCAAATGATAGACAATGTGTAAAAAAGAAGTCACTTTGAAAAATGTCCTATAATTCTCATGCTAGTATGGGTACTCACAATTTTGGAAAGGTGCAAATACCTACTGTTTCTAAACTCTAAATTTTGTTCCAATTTCAGAAATACAGAGGTGTCTTTCATCCCGATTTTTCACTGTATATATTTTCCCAAATTAATTGCTATATACCCAGTACATAATAAAAAAACATTGCAAGACACTGCTCAGTAATTGGCTCTGGGTTCGTCGGGTTCTTGGTGAACCTACAAGTCCTATATATCCCCACAACCAGAAAGGTCCAGCGGATATAACGGTATATTGCTTTCAAACATTTGTCATAATTAAGAGAAGTTCCAAGTGAAAACATTGGCACAATAGGCTGTTTTTTTCAACTCATTTCCAATGTTTCCTATTTTCAACTATAAATTACTATAAAGAAACCTTGAAGGATCTACATAAATGACCCCTTGGTGAATTCAAAATGTATAGCTATCCATTATTGCTTTCATACCCATTGCTACTATTAACTGGAAGAAGGTTGAAAGCACAAAAAATAGCAAAAATATGCTATGTCCCAGTAAAATGCCAAAACTGTTTAAAAAATGTTGGTTTTCTGACAAAAGTCTGTCAGTCCCTGGAAACTGGGAAAATTGTGATTTCAGCCCCACAAACCCTTTGTTGATAACATTTGCAGGTGAAAAACTAGACGCTTTCATTTGCAGCCCTTTTTTCCCATTTTTCCCCCAAAAAACAAAATGTTGCTGTATTTTAGCTAATTTCTGGGTCCCCTCCAGGGGAATCCACAAACCCTGGGTACCTTTAGAACCCACGTGGTATTGGGAAAAAAGGACGCACATTTAGCGTGGATACCTTATGAGGTCAAAATGGACCATAGTATGCAGCTTGAACGTCCGATATACCTGTCAAAGGGCTATCTTGTTAAGATATGGAAGGACTGGGCAGAGGGCAGGGGGATCAACTTGGAACCTCACAGAGTCAGGCCGTGGGTGCCAGAGAGAACCAGGGGATCTCAGAATGCTGTCACTCCTATAGTATGATTCATAAAGATGAGACATGTCTTGCTCCCTTATTGTATCGACCTCTGTATGGAGTTGGTTCCACAGCCTGATATCTTTGTTTTGTGCTATGGGGTGCTGATGTGTATGTGTGCCTTGCTTAGAAACAAAAATAAAATTGTGAAAAAATAAATTAAAAAAGAGACAATTCTACAGAACAGGGAGGCAAGATGGCAGAGATGAAACTGTTGTTAGATATAGTACCTACCAGAAAAAAGTGTTACTGAAGATAAGTAACTTTTAATTGATACTTCTCATTGTAGATTCCTTACCTTTAGAACAGATACCAAAGCAGTACCTCCTAGGGTGGTAAGTCTGTGGGATGGCTCAGATCAAAAATTTGTGCAGGAATGAGTGAACGAATTGTAGTGACTGTCAGACCTGCCAGTCAAGGCAGGAGTGCCGCGTGAAAGTGCAAACTGATGCCCACGTCACAGCCTGACAGATGTCAAGTACAAGCGCTCTGCGTGCCTATGCAGCATTGGCCTGGTGGAATGAACCCTCAACCTATCCAGAGGCTGTTTCTTGGCCAACAAATAGGAGATCTTCATGCAGAGGACTACCCACCTTGGCAAATACTGTTTCTGCACTGCCTTGCTCTTCATTGCCCCAGCGAACTCTTCAAAGAGCTGATAGTCTGCCTAAAGGTCTTTGGTGCGATCGATATAGAAACTCAAAGCTCCTTTAGGATCCAGCCAGTGGAGTCTCTCTTCCTCCTGCGAGATGTGAGGGAGGAGCAAAGAACGCTAGAAGATTGATAGACTGCCCAATGTGGTAAGTAGTAAACACTTTAGGAGGAAAGAAGTCTGCCATGATCTGCAGTACCACTTTGTCAGGAAAGAAGTAGGTATAAGGATTTTGCGCTCACAGAATTTGGAGTCCCGTCACACAAAAAGCCAAAGTCACTGCGACCAGAAATTCGGTCTATAAAACCAGAAGATGTAGTGGACAGTTGTGCATGGGTTGGATTGGCTTGCACATGAGCAAAGTGAGAACCAACTTAAGATATCTGTCAAATCTCTCCTGTGTTTCCGCAGGAAAGATAGGCAGGGAGTGAAGCAAGGTCCCAACTTTCACCCACCACCAATTCCGCCCAACTTAAGTTAAAGCTAATAGAGGTGGAATGGGGGAAGAGGGGATGGGAAAAGAATAAACACAGGTCCCACAGAGTCATAGCAGGATGGTGCGTGGTGCACAGATATTCTCTATATGTCTCTGTATATAAAGAAGAGAACAGGGGAATCAATGTCTGTGTCAATCCCTATATATATCATACAACTGTTCTAACATGAATCCGCACATATAGAGAAAAACCTGTATAAATCTTCTTTTCCGTAATTTAATTAAGGGACTGTATACACAGGAGTGGTATACAATCTATGAAAAGAAAGGGAGAATATAGGTTTGAGGAGGAAGACAGGTTGCCTATGGAACCATTACTGTTATGTACATGCATGCAATTATATGCATACCTAAGCTTCCTGTAGCAAGCGACAAGTAAGGCTCAGTTACAGACTAAAACTGCAGCAAACGTAGAATATCCAAAGAGTGGAGAAAATATATTTATATAATGTTCTCTTGTATATTTAATTCTAGTAACATTGTTAAAAACAAAAACTAACCCCAAAAATGTGTAGAGCATTTTTGTAATTCTAGCACGTTTCTTAGCATGGCAGAAACATTGAACTAACGCTTATTTTTTTCATCTTGCTCTTTCAGAATTTTTATTTATTTATTTAATGCGATTTTATATAGCGTGAACATTACCTGAAGGTGTCAGAGCGCTTTACAAAAGAACCAGTTGCGTTACATAAGGACTTTGGATTATATGAGTTACATAAATTGAGTATCACTGTGGCAAAAGCGGTATCTTTGCAGCCAAGAAGAACCTGCCAGATAAGTATATGCACATATATTTTGCAGCAATCATTGCATTAACGCAAAGCGCGTTACCACCATTGCTCTTTGTAGGCTTTTGATCTTTTCAAGTTTTTTTCCTTGTCGTTTTCTTTGTAGGGATCACTTGGAAATGGAGCCAGAGCAGGTCGTATGCAGTGGAGGACACCGAGAGAACTGAGGAGGAAGCTGACGAGCATAAACCCCGCAAGAGACGTCAAACGCGATGTGACAGTGCCCTGGAAGCAGACGGTGAGTGACCCTACAGCAGAAGAATGCAGACGCGGCAACTAGAATGTGAAGCAATTTTCTACCTAGGGAGGACAGCTTTATGCTAGAAGTGCTCTGCCCCTGCCGCATCTGCAGCCAGGAGCACAGCAGGCACAACAATTCCACGGTGGCATACCAAACTGTTTTAGAGTAAATATGCAATTTAAACCATTAAAAAATCTCAACAAAATGGGTGATATGAAGAAGGACAGTTGGTCAGGTAAATTTAAAAAAAGCTGAAAGAGCCCAAGGGAAACCTTTAATTGTGCTCAATGCAAGTCATGCTGGGCTAAAGATAAGACGAACAATAGGACATTCAACAGTTGGGCCTACAATGGCTCATTACTACGGATGACACAGCAGGCTACAAACTTGTTCCAGCGTCCAGTGTACACCAACTTAGCAGAAGAATGCCTGGCAGCCAGGATGCCATAACTTCGGCATGCAGACAAATGCTGTCAACTACTGCTGCTTAATCTCCACGAATGGAGGTGCACATTGTACAGATTTGGGTGCTGCTGCTGCAACAGGAATCCCGGATACTACACTCTACTTGTCCAATCCAGAGCCAAAAGGGGGACTTGGGCCTAGTCATTCCTGAGCTTCATCAGAACTTGGAAAGGAGAGGTAGCAGCAGGAAGGTGTACAGGAGTCTCATGCTCTTTTCTATCTGGAATGCCTCTCTGAGACAAAGCCTTCTTGGAAACTACAGCACACAAACGTTTGATAATGCAGTGGCGAAGAGATCTAGGAAGGAATTCCCAATTGCTGGAAGATGGCCTGTGCCACCTCAGAGTGTAACCGCCATTTGTGATCCACCAGGCACCGCCAGCTGAGCACATCTACCCTTACATTCAAAACTACTGCCTGGTGGTTCACGATCTGGGTAGAGAATTGGTACTACAGCCAGTTCCAGAGACGAATCACCTCCTGGTACAGGAACACACTGCAGTCGGACCCCTTCCCACTCTGGTTGTTGCAGTACCACATGGTGGTGGTGATGTCTGAGAACTTGAACCAACCTCCCTTTGATAGAAGAAAACCCTTTAGTGCCAGTCGAATGGCCCATAACTCCACCAGGTTGATATGGAGACAGGTCGCCACTGGCAAACCAGAGTCTTCAGATCTCCACCTCTCCCAGATGACCTCCCCAACTCAGCAATAACATATCTGTCACTACCGTCAGTTCTGCATGGGGTAGGGAGAGGAGTCTGCTGCGGGTGCAATTGCATTGAAGCCATCACTGCAGGTCTTATGCTGTCTCCTCCGACACCTGGATGGACTTGGAGCTGAGTCCACTGAGACTTCAGATACTACTACAGAGCATATATATGTCACCTCGCATAATTGACTGGCAGGATGAAGGATGCCAAGATGCTCAGAAACCAAAAAAGCCAATCTCACCAAGACACCGGACCAAGGCTGAAATATCTGGATCAAATCCTGAATGTCCTGGATCCTTTGTTGTCAAGAAAAGGCCCAAACTGGATTGTATACAGGATGGAATGTATGAAGGGGAGCCTCTGCCAAGGAGTCAGATGAGACTTTGGCATGTTGACCACGAACACCAGCGATATAAGGAGGTTCCACATCGCCTGGAAGTGGTTTCCGACTGCCTGTGGCGAGCCCCCCTTCAACAGACAATCATTGAGGTAAGGGAAAACATGCAACTCCGACCTTTGAAAGTATGCTGGGACCATCACCATCACTATTGTGAACACCCAAGGGGCACTTATGAGGCCAAAAGGAAGCAAGGTGTATTGAAAATGCTCCTGGCCAACCTTGAAACGCAGGTAACATCTGTGGGAATGCAGGACTGACAATTGAAAGTACTCATCCTGCAGATTCAGGGCTTACAGAACCTGGGCCAAAAGTGAGCATTTTGATTTTTTCTTTCCCGAGGAAAAGCATTTAGAGGGCAAAGATCCAAAATAGGATGATGGCCTCTGTCCTTCGGCATGAGGAAATGGCAGTAGTAGCGACCTGTCCCTACTTCTGAGGCTGGCACCATCTCGATGGACCCTTTGGTCAAAAGAGCCTACTCCTCTTGCAACAAGATTGGTAGGTGCTCCTCCCAAAGCTGCTCTGATGTAGGAGAGAGTTGGGGTGGGTTGGAAGGGAATGGTAGGGATTTGCTTGAATGGACGATTTAGAGGGCCCATCCATCAGATGTGATGGCTTGCCACCCTCAGAGAAAATGAAGGTTTCTACCTCCCACAGGCTGACTGTATGCTGCTCTGAAAATGCTCCTGGCCTACCATGAACTGCACGTAGCATCTGTGTGACTGCAGGACGAGTGCATGAAAGTAAGTGTTCTACAGGTCCAAAGCCACCATCCAGTCGCCCAGTTCTAGGCCAGACATAACATGGGACAGAGTGAGTATTTTGAATTTGTACCTCCACAAGAAGGCATTCAGAGAGTGGAGATCTAAAATTGGATGAAGGCCTCTATCGTTCTTCGACACTAGGACATTATGGGAGTCTCAGCCAGTTCCTATTTCCTGAGCTGGGACCCTTTTTGTCGCCAAAAGAGCCTGCACTTAAAGGAACAAGACGCTCCACTGAAAGATATTCGGCTGTAAGAGGAAAGTGTGGTGAGTCCGAAAGCAATATGGGAGGTTATATTTTGCCATCTCTGGAGGAAATATTTGATCCTGTCTCCTGAATGACGGTAATGTGCTGCTGTCAGTACCTAAAGTGGTTTTGAGGCAGATGCTGGATGGGTCGGGATGGGGAAGTTCACTTTCCCTGGTGTCCTTGATGTTGCCTTTTTGATCCCCGTCCTCAAAAGAACAAGGGTGCCTGCTGCAGCTGCAGTGGGCCCAAGGGTGGGGCCATACCCTAGAACAGCCTCCAATGGCGCAACAATGATAGGGATACTTTATCTGGAGTTAGAAAGCACAAGGGAACATGCCATACGGCAGGCTTTCTTCAAAGTGTTCCAATTCCAAATTGCCCTTCTCGCATAAGAGAACAGGACCATCAAATGGTATGTCCATTAAAGGGCCTGCATGTCCTTGGATTGCAACCAAACGTGCTACTGGACCATCATACTGATGCCAACTGTCTGCCTAGGAAGCCAGTAGTGTCCAGTCCAGAGCAGATAATGTACTCAGCAGCATACTGACCATCTGGGATTGTTTGAGCCAAACTGCTCTAACTTGCTCAAGCAATACAGGCAAGGTCTCACCAACCATGTCCCACAAAGCATGGGTACACCTCTTAAACAAGTAGCTGGCATTGACCAACTGGAAGGCCAGGCTGGCTGAGGAAAGCATTCACTTCCCAAAGGTCTCAAGTCATTTAAAATCTCTGTCCATGGAAGTCATGAGGAAAAAGTTGGGGTTCATCCTACAGGTGGAAGCTTGAACCACCAAACTATCTGCAGTAGGGCACTGTATCACAAAATCAGGATCACTTGGTGCCAGTCTGTGGCATCTGGCAAACTGCTAATTTACCAGAAGGCAGGAACAGGTATTAGACTAGGTGCCCATGAGGATGTCAGTCAGGGCCTTTAATAGGTTGCAAAACCCCAGTTAAAACATTGGTTTTGATCTCCATAGTTTGCAATTACAAGTCTAGAAGAGCTGCTGTGCGTCTTATCACTATGATGAAGATAGCACTCAATTCCGCCAGTGGTCTGAGGGAGGCGGGGGGGGGGGCACAACCCAGTGTCCGAAGAAGTGTCCAACTCACTGGTATCTTATAATTCCAGATATAAATTGTCATCCTCATAATGTTGGAGAAAATACACCATATCATCACTATTACCAACCCCAAAGGAAGGATGGTTCTGGTCAGAGTCCATACCAAGTGCTAGCATGCGACTGAGAAAAACTCATGGTTCTATCTGAATATGAATGGACTGGGGCAGGGTGCGTCAGTACAGTGTCGAGACGCGACCTCGGTCAAGGCTGAGATGCATTCGGCTCAGGGTCAGAGAGAAAGATAGAAATAAAGTCACACTCTGGCACAAACAGTGGCAGTACCGATGTCGATGTCAGACGGACAGGTGTGGATCTTAGTGCCAGACTGGAAGTCGGTTCAGGGGTTTGAGTGGAACCTGATGTGGGTTCTGGAGGCACAGACAACACAGATGACGGACATGCCGGTGATCACTCGAATGGAGGCCTCTGTGGATCTGTGGCGCCCAAAGGTGTGCCAGAGGGAGCCAAACATTTGTAAAATGGCCTCTTGAAAGGCCTCAATCTTTTGCAATATTGCCAATGGCACCCTGGAACTCTGTGTACATCAGGGGTGCAACTAGGTCTTAATTTCAGGGGGGGGGGCTAACATGGCAAATGAAGGGGCGTGGCTAATGTTAATCAATAGAGGCGGGGCTAAAATGGCAGATAATCAAGATCGTTTAATGCTGAGGTCAAGCTGTGAAAAAATGTGGTTAATTCTGCATTTGAAACTGGACAACAATTAGAGCACACATTTTTGTTAATTTGATGCATTTATATGCTATTGTCTTATGAAAAATGAACAGAATGTACTGAATTAAAAGGCCAATTTAATATATTTTACTACATAGCACTTTAGGAACACAATATTACCAATTTTCACAATGCCATTTCAAGGCGACGACCCTTTTTCGCCAGTTCATCAACAATTGCTTCTATAGGAGGACAATGTGCTCGTGAAATGTTTATCATTGCAAGTCCAGAGAGTCGTTCTTGCCCCATTGTTGACTGAAGATAGGTTTTCAGTCTGCGAAGACAATTGAAGTACCTTTCTGGGGATGGGGTTGTCACTGGCAAAGTGGCAAATAATTTTAGCAGGCAGTATATGTTGGGATAGAAGTCAATGTGAGCATGAGTTAAGGTATCCATTATATTCCCTGGCCTTTCTTCAATAGGTACCTTCAGCCATGTCATTACCCATATGTCATATTCATTTTTGAGATCCCCTCGTGTTAACCATGTAAATCGTCCTCATATATGTCAAGAGCATCCTTCAAATTTTCAAAAGACTCTTGGGTGACAAATCTTGGTACCAGATACTGCATTGTACAGGCCTTTTTCACATGCTGGCTGAATCTTTCTGACAATTCATACAATAAATTGTCTAGAAATGGTAAAAATATTGAAATCCTATAGTAAGCTTCAGGATCACTAGTCTTGTAATTGGCCCGTTGTGTCTGCCTGCCAGTATGGTGTGGCATTGTCAGAGGTTCCCCTGCTGTGCTTTGGGCTTTAACGAAAATCTCATTAAATGCTTTTTCAGCTTTGTCTCTGCTTTCTTGAATCACCTGCTTGACTTTTTCAATCTGTCCTATGCACTCCAACATATCTGTATTAAGATTTTGTAGTGCAGCTGAAACAGGAAGCAGTAGCCCAGAAATCGCGCCAGGTTGTGTAAAGCAACAATGCAGTTATGGGACTGAACAGCTGCGAGAAACTGCTCAACCTTGGAAGGGGCATTGTGATCTTGCCAGTCCGAGATCTCAAGCAAAGAGTCAACCACAGATGGGTACATATCAACAAAACGAACAACCGATGCATTCCTTCCAACCCACCGTTTCTCACATAAACCATTTAACAGTTTCTTTTTTGTATCTGGCAAAGTAGCAAATTTCGCCTTTAGGACAGCCATCCTTTTTGCAGAGCCTCTTACAAAATAAGACACTTCTTTAAGTGTTGAAAGACAATTACGGATTTGACGTATATCACATGAATGTCCAATCACAAGGTTCAGTGAATGACTTCCACAATGTACATAAAATGCCGCAAGGGAATCGCCGAACGTGCACGCATTGCCATTGAAAGAAATACAATGCGACGTTTTTGGCCTCAAAACCGAATCGATTACAAGAGGTCCCCTCCTAGGCAGCGCTAGAAATGAATGCCAAGCAGGCAATCATGGTACCTACGTGACATTCAGCTCTGATATTACATCCAGTGCATTGGCAGATGCACTGGTGAAATTGGGATTGTAGCCAAGAAGGCAGGGAACTTCAAATGGGGTGAAATTTTCTCTGCCAGAGGGGCGGAGGCCAGAACGTCCACCTACCTGCCAGGCAGCTCACTCACCGCACTAAATTTGAATCTTCTTTCATGAAAACAGCAAAGTATCATAAAGTTTTGCAATGAATGACCGTCTATGTAAACTATGCTTTAGGGTCCTAGCTGAATCATGTAATATTAACAAAGGTTTCCTTTTTACAATACACAAAAATGTATTGCCACTCTTTCGGGGTGAGGTGAAATCAAATCAAATCAGTTAAGAGAAAGTGAGCTGAAACATAAAAGTATGTTTTATCTCTATAAAATGTTTCCAAGTACATTTGTAAATGTTAATGACAATGGTGAAGAGCCAGAATGATTAATCACTCTAATACTTACAGGTGGTCCTGACGTTTGAATGCCTTGGTGCATATCTTGCAAATGTGCTTGCGTTCCTGGCTGTGGGTCACATAATGCTTACTGAGGGAACTCGCACTACTGAACGTCTTGCCGCACAGACTGCATTCCTGGAGAGAACTCTGAGGGGATCCTCGGTGCCGCCTTCCTCTCCTTGTGCTGTCTAGGTTGGTGTTTCCCACTAGGTCCTGTTCCCCAAAGGGTATGGATGCTACAAGTTCCAGTTCTGAAACAATTGAACACTACATTTACAGTTGATGTTAAAAAAGGAACTGCATAAGACATTGACACAAGCACTGCAAGACAGAGTTCATCTTGCCATGCCTTCATTTTGACAGCTATCAAGATCAATAAATTCTCATCTTACTATTGATGCAAGAACCAATTAGTTTCTTATGATTGTAATAGAAATAAATCACAGACTTTCTGCCCTTATTTATGGTTGCATTGCTGGTGCTGACTTGTCAGATTAAACGTCGCTGCTAAAATCAAATAAGCAAGATTGTAATTTAAGCAGACAACTTTAAAAATGTGTTGACAAATCATGATGAAATTTCCAAGCTCTTAAAAAGTACTGTTTATACAGTGTAAGGGGGCAGAGCAGAGGCACCCTAAACCCCAGGTGTTAGAATTGGGGATCTCTGGTTGGCACAGGTAGGTACTTGTGACAAGCAGGGACCCTCTCCTCTAGTCAGGGTAAGGGGTTACACTCTTAAAATAACCCCCGCTCACCCTCTAGGTAGCTTGGCACGAGCAGACAAGGCTTATCTCAGAGCGTTATATGTTAAGCATTTGTGACCACATACAGTAACTCAGAGACAACACCACAAATGGACTCCACACTGGGATTATCAAAAATAAGTATGTTATATAAGGCTTAGCACAAGACCAAATAACGACAAAAAGGCCCACTGTACCATTAGCAATAAGCAGTTCTTTGTTACAGCGTGCTTTAAAAGTTCTGTGCGCTTCGTTCTTCTTGCTTCGGCCCGTACGGGGATGAACTGGCCTACAGAAGGAGTCTATAAGCACTGCGGACGCTCCGGTGCGAAGCGTACACCCTACGGTGCGAACGTACACAGTACCTTAGTTTTGGAGAGTTCGTCACGGACGCTGCGGTAAAAGCAAAGCGTTATACGCTGCGATGTCCTCCTTTCGAGGTGCAAGCTTACGGCTCGTTGGGGCCCTGAGTCGTGTTGCTTGAGGGGACGGGACATTGTACGGTGCTTTTGTTCGTTGCGGCGTACGGGCCGTACTGCGGGAGCGGCTCTCAGTCTTTGGCTGCAGTGCGGGGCGTACGTATGGTGAGTACTTTCTTCCCCTTCGATGCGAGCGGCAGCCTTAACTTCAGCGGCAGGGTGCGGTTCGCACCAACCAAGATAGCTCGATGACGCGCAGCGTTGTACACGGCGAAGTCAGCCAGTCACGGTGCGATTTACGGGTCGTAGGACGCGTTGTTCGAGGCAGGCAGACGGGTACGGTGCGTTGCTGGATACGATTTGGCGGTACGAAGCGTACACAGCTCTCGGCCTCGGCAAATGCTAAAAACAGCATTTCTAGCAGCGGATTGCGAGGCGGATGAAGTCCACTGGTCCTGGGACTTCAGTCAGGGGGCAAGCTCACTCACAAGCCCTTGGAGATCTTTAAGCACAAGTTGAAGCAAAGTTTCTTTGTAGTCTTTCTCCTCTCCTTCAGCAGCAAGGCAACCACTGCAGGCCAGTCCCCCAGGTCAGGGACAGTACTCCTCCTTACAGCTTTCCCAGTTCCTTCTCCTCAGGCAGAGGTTCTTCTTGTCAAGCAGGATCTAATCTCTTAGGAGCAGGGCTCCTACATTTATACGCCATTTCTTTTGTTCTTGCAGGCCAGGGGGGCCCTTGCCTAGTTCGGTCCGGTTTCTGAGCACTTTGTTGACATGATGCAGGCTTCTTCTTTCAGTGTGCAGGGCAGAGTCATCAGACGCTCCACAGGGGGTGGAGCCAGCATTGTGGTGGCAGAGCACAGCCCTATTCAGAGTCCAGGTGTACTCCTCCCACCCATCTATATGTCAATCTCTCTATTCACCACCAGGCTACCTAGCCCTGCCCCTCTGGGATTCCCCAGCCCTGTCACTCACACAAGCCAGACAGCAGATACACATCAGCGCAGAGTCGGGCTGAAATGGTTAGGCAAGCAAATGCCAACTTTCTAAAAGTGGCATTTGCAAACACAGAACATTAAAATAAACTTTGCTAAAAGATGTATTTTATTATTCTGAGTTCAGGCATACTAAACTCGATTTTCTACCATGTTCCCTGGGTCTGTTAGGATCATAGGATGTAACAATTCTAACAGCCCATTCTGGCCTATGAGAACAGGGTAGCCTTACAATAGTGAAACACGAAAATGGCTGTAATTCACTATTAGGACATGCCACACACATCAGGGCTTGTCCTACCTTATGCTTACAATGCACCCTGCCCTTGGGCCTACCATAGGGGTGACTAACATGAAGTTAAGGGAAGGTTTAGGGACTGGCAAGTGGGTGCACTTGCCAGTCAGCATGACAGTACCAGACTGCACGCAGGTTCTGCAATGGCAGACCTTAGACATATTTTACCAGGCCGCGTCTGTGGGTGGCACAACCAGTGCTGCAAGCCCACCAGCGGCATTTGCATTTACAAGCCCTGGGCACTCCTGGTGCACTTTACTGGGGTCTGACGGTAAACCAAATAAGCCAATCATGGAATCCAACCAACATATACATTTTAAATAGGGAGCACTTGCACTGTGGCACTGGTTGGCAGTGGCACAGTGCTCTGAGCAGCTAACACCAGCAAAACACATGAGGCACAAAAAGTGGAAGGGAGACTCACGCCAAGGAGCCAGGTCTAACACCAGGCATTTGAGGGGTGGGAGGTACTCTGCGGGGCCCACCCCGAGGGGCCAAAATGTACAATTCTATTTTTAAATTCAGGCCATGGTACTGTGGCAATCCTGTGGGAGCCAGAGTGGCCCTCTTGTGAGGTACCATAGTATTTCCAGGGGAGCCACCGCTCAAGCTTCACTCCTATGGTAATGTGGCATCGTGCAAACTTCATCGTACCGCGTTGCCATGGGTTTGAAACTTGTGCGGTGGGTGCCACCTAAGTAACACGGTAGCCAAAAAACATTTTAAAAAAGGGAAAGAAAATGTGGGTTTGGGTCCACAATAGTTGGAGCTCACAATTCCTGCGGCTAACCCCACATTGCACATGTCTGAAGGCTGTGCACAGTGGGGAATTGGGTGCATGCAGCACGGTAAGGGAGCAGGGCCGGGTCTGGGGCCAGGCCTTGCGGCCAAACCCAGCTGCACAGGGCACAGGAAAAAAAACAAAGTGACCTTATAGTTAAATGTGGTAATAAGATCTTAGCTTATATTTATTTTAAAACTGAAATTTCCTGCAAAAAGCAAAGGTTAAAGGAATGTTACAGTCTAGTGTGGTAATAAGATCTTAGCTTAGGTTAACAAAAACTCCAATTCACCGAGGAAAAAAAAAACAAAGATTAAAGTGACATTATAATTAGGTACTGACCTGATATAAAACTAACATTTAAAAACCCCCAAATCACTGCAATTCACAAGCCTATAACTTGCACCTCACATATTACATACTCATGACAGGTTAAATGGAATCAGTGATGACATCACTGATGCCATCTCAAATGACATCATTGATGATATAACTGATAACATCCAGTCATTATGACAGCATCCTATAGGGCACTGGGCTTCAAACTGGGGAGCGGCCCCCCTAGGGAGGCCTCAAGTGCTCCTGGGGGGCGGTGAGATATGGTGTGGGGGGGGTGCCCGGTCAAAAGAAGCATTATCATGATAACACTGCTTTGGTTTTTTGTCATTTATATCCTAGCTGGTAGTATGTGTCAAAAGGGAAGGGACTCCAAATATTCTTCAAAACCCCCCACCACCACTTCTTCTAATAATCACACTGTGCATACTTGTACACGTTAGTAAGCCATGGCTGACCAGAATAGTATGTATGGCAATCAAGCATTTGATTGCATTTTTAAAATGGAAACCAAACTTTGCTACAATGGGTAAATAAGTCTAGACATATTTAAACAATGCCAATTTAATGTAATAATTGTGAAACATTCTGAGGGAGCCTGATGATTTTTTCACGGGGGGAGGGGGGAGGGGTGGGGGTGGCATTAAAAAGTTTGAAGTCCACTGCCATAGAATTCTGAGACTTGAAGTAACTCACCAAGCTACACCTGTGGCCAATTTTGTATTCACCATAATGGGATTACCTTCTTAAAGACTTCACATGACATGAAATTTAAGTCAAGAGATTGACAGATATCAAGCAAGCCTTCGCATTCATTTATGTTGGTCTCATCTGCAGACAACAGTGCGCTATCTGTTACTGAAGATCTATTGCGTACAACACCAATTCTTAGAGTGGGATTTGGTTCAACCCACTGCTTACCATTAGTTCACTTTCTTGGCAATGCCATTTGCCCGCTACTTATTTGATGGCTTACCTTCCTCTTCTTGTCCCTCACCTGGAGCTCAGCTTGTTTTACCACCGTTTTAATTGGATGACTAGTATCCTTCCACAGGTCACATCAAGGAACATTCATGGGAGTGCAAGTGTTTTTTTGCTTGTTCTCTCAAGTTCTCCTTCTTCCTGTCTCAGTGCCACCCTCTGCCCTCTCAGTATTGATTCTTATCTCTCTCTCCAAGGTTGTCTACAAAAGGTATATTTTTTCATGGGTATTTCTAAAGTGCAGACTTTAAGGATTGTTTTTGTTTTATCTCCTGCTTTCTAAAAATTTAATGAAAGCAAAATCAGGGGCATACATATTGCTGGAAAAGGGGCCGGCTGCTTCACTAAATCAGCTGCCAATAGAGGCACGAGGTGTCCTTAGCATGACTGGAAATGAAATGAAAAGGAGGCTCATAAATCCACTGCCTAGGCTACTGCAGAAGACTAATTAGCTGGAGCAATTGTTTCAGTTCAGAGTCCTGTGTAAAGTATATTAGGACTTGGCAAGCACTTTCCTTACATTTTGACTCTTCCATATTATTTTAAATTATGTTCAGAGTTTCCCGAGTGAACAGTATAAATAAATCATGCCATGCTACATAGAAAGATTGAAAATATTGTATTCAATGTATAATTTCAAGATATTTTTCCTCCAGGTTTTTGGTTTATTGTCTTTAAAAACAATACTTTACAAATCAGCATTGGCAAAGCTAGACCTATTGGCCCTGCCAATGTTTTTTCTTTCATTCTATGTTTTATCGGCTTTGCCTGTGGGGCCCTCTCACGGCCTGATTGCTGCATCTACATGATAAACAGCAATGAGATGAGCTCTTAAAAGTTCAATAAGTAGGCAGTTAAGGATCAGCAGAGTATTCTGCAACACAAACAACAAATTGAAGGGAATGAGCTCCCATCAGAATAGGCATTCCTCCCTTTGCCAAGGAAGGGATGAAAGATTAGAGAATGGAGGAGAGAGGTGAATTTAAAGTAGAGAGATGATCGGTGTATACATGAGTTTCTCTCACCCTTCGGCCGTGGTGGTGTTCATCTGACCTTCCTCCTGGCATAGTGTTTGGGTCCCTGTTTGTCCGGTCTCCTGCTGCCGCCTCTACACCAACAGCGGCCGCGTAGCGGACACTGGACTACATTACCCAGAGCCCCCAGCACCAGGAAGTCGCCGCCGACGCCGTATTTCGCGCCAGGAGGCGCATAAGAGACGGCCCTGATTTCGGCTGAGTGGGCAGTTTCTCTCACCCTTTGGCCGTGGTGGTGTTTATCTGACCTTCCTCCTGGCATAGTGTTTGGGTCCCTGTTTGTCCGGTCTCCTGCTGCCGCCTCTACACCAACAGCGGCCGCGGAGCGGACACTGGACTACATTACCCAGAGCCCCTAGCACCAGGAAGTTGCCGCCGATGCCGTATTTCGCGCCAGGAGGCGCATAAGAGACGGCCCTGATTCCCGCCTCGCGGGACGCGCACGGGCGGCGCCGGGAGAAGCCCGGGACAAGGGCGGGCCCTCTGTAGCCCTCAGGAGCCGAAGGAGGCCGGGCCGAGCTCACCCCCTTAACATTTGCTGGTACTGTTCACAAACTTTTTCGTCTTGTATGACATTTTTGGGACTGAGATTTATCCTTTTCTTTATAGTTGCATATGTCCACATAGTGGTGTTTTTAAATAAGTTATATCGACATGGCTGACTGCGCTAACAGGGGTACACTTGATGGTTATTTATTGAAAGTTCCCACGGGCTCAGATCGTGAGGCAACACTTGCTGAATTAAGAGTGAGGCGTCGTAATTCTATTGAATTGATTAAAAGTACGCCTTCACTCATGAGCCCACAGCATATGGTAACTACTCCAGTTGTGAGTGGGTATTCTCCTAAAGATACTCCACTCCCTTCTGGTAAAAATGATTCAATCGTACAACCCCAAAATGTATGTGTTGTTGAGACATTGATTGATTTATCCCCAACTGTTTCACATACATCCCCGAGCCAAACTGCAGAGCAAGCAGTTTTTAATGGGTCACCACAAGCCAGTAAGAACCCATCCCACAAGGCTAATCCATCCAGGCAATTTAAACCAATGGGTCCTCTGCCTAACAAGCGGAGAAAGATAGATCCTGATCTGTCAAAGAATAGAAAGACAAAACGTAGCCGCAATTCTGGTATGGCACTCATTGATAAAGATCCTACTCATTGTGCAGTTAATTTATCTTCTCCTGGTAAGCTTACATCCTGTCTCTCAAATAACATAAATGTTAAAGAGTTAATGGGTAATATAGATCAGTTATTGAAATCCCTGTTGTTACCTGTCGTTGATAGCTTAAAAGCAATTGAAAAAAGGCTGGAGAAAGTGGAACTCTTAATGAATAGTAAAATGGAATTAATTGTGGGTTCTTGTACATCGCACACAGTACCTTCTGCTGGGTCAGGTTCTGTTGAAACACCTTATACTGCTCCACTTCCGGAGACCACATTCCAAACTCAGCCGAGTACCAGCAAGATAACCTGCATAAATGCAGATAGCAATATAATGCAACCCACTACCTCGATTAATACCAGTGATTACTTGGGAGATAATGTTTTGCCGCAAAATGGCCCAATGATTGACACGAAAGGTTATAAGCCAGCTCCTATTATTAAACCACATCGATCTTCCTCTATTAACCTGCCACCAGAAGCTGTCCCCTTGTGGTAGTTCTTGCGGGTGTTCCTACCCTAAAAAATGGCACAACAGAGGGATATTCTCAGCTAAAGAACAAGGTGATTCACTGGCTTGCCCAGAACCGCCCTCTTCCATCATATATCAATGGGGATATTCTTCATGTACGGCGCTTACCCTGGCTGGGAAATATACAAAAAAAGATAGATGGAGATATTATTTTAATTAACTTCAGGGACCCTAGAGCTGTCAGTCACATTCTTAATTGGCATATAAATTACACGAGATCTTTTATTACTACTTGGGAACTGACTTTTTTCTATCCAAGAAGTGAGATAGTTCCCAATATTAACTTTGAGGCTCCACTTCTTAACCAATTCAACCCTCCTATCCCGCTCAGAAATCGTTATGAGGCACTAGCAAGTCTCGAGGATGTGGACTGACTTGATAGCCCTAAAGCTCCCCTTTTGGGCCTTGAACAGTCACCCTCCGACACACTTCTAGCTTCTAGCGACCCAAGTAAGCCAGTATTACAAGCAAGTTTAGATACCTTTAATGGCTATCCCCCTGCCACAGAATTTTTACCACCTGTTGACAGCTTGGTTGGTATCAAGACTATCATGGGGAACCTATTCTCCTGGAACATTGCTGGTTTATCCTCTAAAATGGATTCTGAGGATTGGGTAGTTTTTGTTAATCGTTATGACTTGTGCATATTCCAGGAGACTTGGCTTTGTGAACCTCTTTTTGTGCAGGGATACCTGAATTATTCGGTGCCTGCACTAAAAGGACCGAGAGGAAGACCAATGGGGGGGACTAACTATATGGGTCCGCCAAACTCTAAAATTAACTATTAAAGTTGTAGAAACTAATAATCGAGATATCCAACTAATTAAAGTGAACCTAGAAAATTTAGGTACGCTGGATATCTATAATATTTATGTCCGGAGCAATAGGGGGGGGAGCTTAGAGACTCTAGCAGTCTTGAGCCGCCTTCTTGACACCCACTCTCCAAACAATAACATTGTCATTGCAGGCGATTTTAACAGAACGTTTGAGCCACTGATCAATGAAGACAATCTTTTTGGGGAGGAAGAGGATTGTCAATGGGGAGTCCCTAAACTAGAGCTCAAACTGGTTGTGCGCTGGACCAGTGATGTCATAGCCCTAAATTCCATCTGCTATGAGAAGGGCTTAAGAGCTCTGAATGGAAGGTCTAATAGTGACAGGAATGGAGCCAACACATTCGACAATGGGCGTTACAGTAGTCGAATTGACTACGTTTTATGTAGTCTTAGTTTGTGGTCCTCAACATGCGACATGGAGGTTGTTGGGAGAATTGAGAGTGACCATAATCCTTTGTGCATCACACATAAGTGGTGGTCCCCTACCAACCGGCTTGCTGGTTTTTCTGAGCCGGTTCCTCCCCTGATTGTTCCAACTAATGATCTACGTAGGTTAAAGTGGGAAAAGATAGCAACTAATTGTCAAGTTATTGCTGATATATCTGACCAGGTTGATCAAGCAATGCTGGCAATTGAGCTCTCTAACTCACTTGACACCGGTTTAGATAAGGTAGAAGGAATACATAATACCCTTTTTTCTACAATTAAAGATTATTTCCTCAAACCTGCAAAAAATAACGGAGCTAGAATCTTTAAGCCCGCCAAGTGGTATAACAAACAATGTAGAGAAGCACGTCTAGCCTTGGGTAATGTTATTAAAGGTGGTAAACCCCTAGTAATTCAATCAGCTAGAAGGGACTATAAAACTAGCATATCAAAGGCTAAGAAAGCATGGGACGAACACCATTGGTCTGAGTTGCTGGTAGCCAGTAACAAACGGGACTCCAGGTCGTTCTGGCACATTGTCAGGTGGGGAAAATCTGGTTTCCCAGAAACCCCATATAACAATGTGCCTGAGGAAGAATGGGTGACATTCTTTAGAGCACAGTATGCCAACCCAAATAGTATTAGCTTGGGGCCAGAAACTAGAGTAGAACAATTCCAGGGTACTTTTTTTAGTGTCTCTGAGATCATGACGGCCCTTGGTTCAGTGGCAAGTGGGCGTGCCCCTGGTCTTGATGGAGTGCCAGCGGATTTATTTATTAATGATAAAGAACGCTGGAGTAAGTACATCCACCTACTCTTGAATGCCATTGCTTTGGGCGCACCGGTACCCACCTCCTGGCAAGGCGCAGTAATCATTCCTATCTTTAAAAAAGGCGACAGGTCCAAGCCAGGTAACTATAGGCCAATAAGTCTTATAGACACTATACAAAAAGTTGTGGGACGAGTCATCGTCAATAGGCTTCTGGATTGGGCGGAGGAGTTTAATGCTCTTTCACCCTTCCAGGCAGGTTTCCGTCGCTCCACCAGTACAGTCGATCAGGTTTTCCGATTCACACTGCTACAGTGGAAAACCGTATTGCTGGGCGAGGGAAGTCTGTATGCGGCTTTTGTTGATCTAAGGGCCGCTTTCGGCCTTGTCCCTCGTTCTACGTTATGGTCGGTACTTAAGAAACAGGGACTCCCAAATGATTTATTATCCCTCATAATGAGACTTCACGAATCCAATTATGCTAGAATCCAATGGGGGGGGGATGGGTTCGGTAACTGCGGACTTTCCAGTTGAAAGGGGAGTTCGTCAGGGTTGTTCGATGGCTCCTGTGCTTTTTACATTATATATCAATGATGTTGTGGGCCGCATGCTCTCAGCCCAAGTGGATGCCCCTTTTTTAGCAGGGACTAAAATCCCTATTTTAATGTTTGCAGATGACACGCTCATCTTATCGAAAACTCCTAGTGGTCTACAGCATGCCTTGTCTATTTTTGATCAATTTTGCGGGGAGTATGGCTTAGAGGTTAACACTGCCAAAACTAAGCTTATGATTTTTAACCCCCATCGAAGTTTTAAATCTAAAATTACTTTGAGCAATCGTCCGCTAGAGGTAGTGAAAACCTTTACATACCTAGGTATACATATATCTAAAGAGAAGACCTGGCGGCACCATATTGATCTTGCAACACTTAGGCATAGGCAATTGTCTGGTGCTATCTGCGCAGAGCACAGAAAATCCTGCAGATTTATGAAGCAAAGGCTATAGGCTCTGCGCTATACGGCGCCGAGCTTTGGGGTTTTGAAAAGGTGGCAGCACTTCAAACCTCGGAGAATAAATTTCTCAGGGCTATAACCGGTGTTCCTAAAAGCACCCCACTATTGCCCCTAAAATATGATTTGGGTAGAAGAGCAGTCACAGATTTAGTTAAGTTACGTCCGATTATTTATTGGCATAGGTTGTGGACCACTGCTGCACTTAAACATTATGCCGAGGGTTTTTTAGACATTATGAGTTCTGATGTATACCACAAAATTGGATGGCTCAAATCATTAAAGACATCCCTTATCGAGCTTGGTATGTCCCCACTTTGGGAAGACCCTACGAGAGCAATCTTCCCTTCCAAAAGCATTTTAAAGAGTGCTTACTGGGAGATGGTTGCCTCCCGACATTGGAGAAGCTCTAGTGCTGGTTCAATGTCTGGTGAATTTTTGGAGGCAAAAATGTATCCCTGCTTAGAATCGTACTGGGACACTATTACCAGGCCTGGAGATAGGAAGCTCCTCTTCCAACTTCGAGCAGGTGCACTCCCCCTTAAATTTCTGACAGCTAAGTGGAATGGTGGATCCTGTGACACCTGCCCTGTTTGTGGTATTACTAAAGAAACCATCGGCCATTTTTTATTCTCTTGTAAACCCTATGCGGTACCAAGGCGCATTTGGTTGTCCCCAATGTGCAAACATTTTGGGACAGATAGCAGTACTGTGGCCCTGCGTATTATATGCATTAGCACTTTGACATGGGTCTCAGTAGCCACCGCAAAGTACTTAGGTTGGGCGTGGTCAATTAGAAGGAGATTGCTAGGTACTTAACTACTCTCCTAATTATTGCAGAGACTGCTAGCTATTTGACTATTCTCTGTTATGTTTTATCTTCGTGTTTTTATCTGCCATTTTATAACTATTTTAACTCATGCTTTTTAATCATCTTTTTCTTATTAATACAAGTTGAACAGTACACGCATATAGGATTAATAATCTTAGTTAAAAATTCTCTTCTTCTTGAAGTGTGCTTTGCAATTGATGCCAATGATTGAAGTTTAATCTTGTTTTAAAATGTATGTATTTATATTTGTTTTATTGTATTTTGTTTTTGCTTTTATGAATGAAATTCGAATAAAGCATACTCTGACTGACTGACTGCTATCATTTTCATGTAAGAATAGCAGCTTTTTTATTATGGGTGGGCACGGAGCTAGTATTTGAATAACAATTTTTGTAAAATCCGCTATATTCCTTGCAAAAATTGTAATGTTATCTCCGTTAGCTTTAATAATCTCTTGGAAATATTAGGAAGCAGTTCTGGTCTATCTATCTATCTATCTATCTATCTATCTATCTATCTATCTATCTATCTATCTATCTATCTATCTATCTAGGTTGAAATGTTTCTTTACATGATTTAAACTTGTATTTATTGTTTGAATCTTATATTTCGAACATCAAAAAACGGCACCTTTTAAGAGTTTGACATGAATGCATTTGCCACTGAAAACAAAACAATCTACCACGCCCAGTATGTTGTCTCTTTCATTGCTGGACAAAAACACTTTCACAATGGTAGTGGTGCTTAAAGACGATTATTCACTAAAGTATACAAAAAGTAATCAATTAGATAGACCCTTATTCAGCACACCTGACAAGCTCACCCTCACTGGCCAATCTTTGATGCACGCATCTACCAATGAATCCTTACCTGTATGTGAAAATAAACATTCTAAACACAGAATCCTGTCAGCAAAAACTTACATTGTCCCACATAGTAATTTATTTTCTTTCGTTATACGTTTTCTTGAAACCTACTCTCTAGTGTCAGTGTACTACAAAAAAAAGGCACATTTTATAATACAATTTTCTTACAAATATTAGCACAACATCCTTTACAAAAACACACATTTCTCAAAACACTGACAGACACATCTTAAGTTTTTAAGTTCACAATGAATACTAAACATGGCGTTCAAATGCTCGAAATGTATCTAAAAAGCTCTAAAATCAATCAATAAATCATGTAAAAATAGAGAGAAATACCTACATATGGTCGTATATTGCCATCTCAGGGTTCAGGTGATATTTTTTTAAACCACGCTGCCTTTTGCCTTGTGGCCTGTAAATGTCTCAAGAACCCCTCAACGGCAAATATATATATATATATATATATATATATATATATATATATATATATATATATATATATATATGCCGCACACCGCCCTCCTTGCAGAGAAGAGCAGAGGACACCAGGGGAGGGTTTTAGCTGTTTATTGTAGAAATAGCGAGTGCACTGGTAGGTTTCTGATATAGGCCCCTCCTATCATGTGATGAAGGGCTCACCAAGAACCTCTTTGCTGGTAAAGTGTCTCCACAGTTCAATGTCCGGACTGCAGATCCCACAATGCAGCGTGATGGCAAATGCCCGGTTGCAGCAGTGGAACTCGCGGAAAATGCTGGGCCAAACAGCCTCGGGTCCCCAACTTTCGACCAGACAGTTCACACTGTAGCCAAGACAGGAGACGTATGGCAAATTCCAAGCGTCTCCCCAAGCAATCCTGGGCCACCCAATGACGACAGTCTCACAGTTTTCAGTGGATGGGCATGGCGGGCCTCGAGCATCTGATCCCTCGGCTCAAAACGAAACAAAGTTCCATGATGCCCATGAACTCGAGACCACTTCACGAAAGGATCACTCTGTTGCGCACCATGAGCTGCGTGCCACATATGCCACACCTCCCTCCTTGCAGAGAAGAGCAGAGAACACCAGGGGAGGGTTTTAGCTGTTTATTGTAGAACAAACGGCATGACCGGTTTCGGCTTGACGCCTTCTTCAAATGCCTCAGTTCCAATAGCGAGTGCATTGGTAGGTTTCTGAAATAGGCCCCTCCTATCATGTGATGAAGGGCTCACCTGGTAAAGTGTCTCCACAGTTCAATGTCCGTACTGCAGATCCCACAATGCAGCGTGTTGGCAAATGCCCGATTGCAGCAGTGGAACTCGCGGAAAATGCCATATCTTGTTTTTTATTTCTGAAGATAAAAACTGAGTTTTAGCAATTTCTCAGACTTATATTTGATTAACTTTTTCACACTTTGGCGTCCCTATCTGGTTAATTTGAAATTGAGCCTTCCTGCTACGTATCTGCCTTCATTTATATCACCCTATCGGGGAAACATTATTATCTAGGTGTAATTAAGGTTTTACTGCTGGGCTCCTATTGATAATCCCTATTGGAATCTAGGGTCAAAGTGTGGTAGGGTATTTAGTGCTAGAATTTTGTTAGAATTGTTGTAGGAATACACGTACTACACCATACGTGTTGCAATAATAATATTTGTATAAACCAGGCATCAAGTACTCTAATGGGGAAAAGGAAATTGATTGATTGTGAGGGTGGGGGGAAAATGGGGGGGCTCGGCTAAAGCCTAGGAAAACTAAGCAGGCACCTAAGTCTGCAGGGAGCAACTGCGTTCTTGATCGCAAAGACGATCTTTTAGGCGAATGTGAGGAAATCTTAGTTACAGGTACTCTCACAGCCTCAATGGATTTTCCCGACCCTCCCATCACACCTGCCTCTTCTAATAGCCCAAACCGTAATCTTCAAAAATGTATCCCACTAATGTTTAGTAAGCCCAATACACGCAGCGCCAAAGCTCCTTCCCCCAGTCAACCCATAGTGCCCAAACTGGCATTTGTCACTGATGTAGTGGAGGCAAGGCTTTAAACATTGTCTTCTATTGATGGTGATGGGACTATAGCCGATATCGATGTTGATACTGACCTTGTTTTATCGAATAGGTTTTCTCCGCTCCAGCGTATGACTTGTACTTCACAGGGAGAAGGGATTGGATGAGCTGCCTGATTGCACTAAAAAGGGGCTGGTAACTGAGGCTGAAGTAAGATCATCAGCTATTAGTCGGGGTGAGGTTATTTTAGACGAGCCAGCTTTGAAGGGCCAGGATATCTCCAGGATTATAGCAGATCTAAGGACTGAGGTCAACTCATTAAAAACAGTGATCTCAGCCCTTACAGCTCAGATTAATTTTTTAACAGCGAGAGGAGATGCTGAAGCCCGACCACTTAAGCAGATAACTAGACAACGAATGGAACCCACTAGTTATTCTAGCAACTTATCCCCTTTAATACCAGCATCTCCAGCCTTCCATAAACCCTGCCAGTAAGTGTACTTTAGAACCAGCACTTAGAAACACCAGGTAACATGTAATTCCTGGCCGATCTGAAACACTGGGTCTATAATCAACTAATGGCTCTGCTCTCTTATCTCCCATTCCTGACAGTTTTAATCGTAATTGGAGTGAAAGGGAAGAACTGACTCGTGGGCCTGCCATGAGTATCTATGGGGCACATGCATCAAGCTAATTTGCGTTCGCAAACATTGCGAATCACAAAAAAAGCATGTTTGCGACTGCAAATTAGCCTTTCCCAATGCATGAACCCAAATTTGCGAAAATCCTTGAAATTCTCAAAAATAAGGAATCGCTAAATTTGCGAGCAATAATTTAGCGATTCCTTATTTGCGGCCATCCAAATAGCGAATTTTTAATAGCGATTCACAAATAAAATAAAAAGTCGCAAAGAAATGCATGAAAAATCGCTAATTGCAATTCTGATGAAAATCGCAATTTTGCGAGCGCAAATTAAAGAACTTTACAGGCAAGTGGTAACCATAAGAATCCCCTACAGGTGCTAATCATTAGCAAACTATTTAAAGAAACCAAGGAGGCCTCAAAATCTTTCACAATGGCAGCGCTCTACGTTATGGCGAGGAGGATGAGGCTCCATGCAGCAGCTCAGAGTAGAAGAATACAAGAGCGTATTTTCAGACAGCGCATCACACTGTTGGGACAAACAGATGAGGAAATATATGACAAGTATAGGCTAAATGGTGCCATGATCCTTGATCTAATAGCAGAATTGGAACCCCTAATGCAGCACCAGACTCGTAGGACCAATGCCATACCCACTCATGTGCAGGTCCTATGTTGCCTGCACACTACTTGCGTCAGGGAGTTTTCAGGGGATAGTAGATGTAGCTGGAGGGGTGTCACAAAGCTCCCTTTCACGTTTCTTTCATTCTTTCCTGAACGCCATGATGACAAGGATCCACAACCACATTAGCTTCCCCACAACCCCAAAGGAATTGAATAAGACTAAATTGGACTTCTATCAGGTAGCCCAGTTTCCACATGTAATAGGTTGCATAGATTGTACGCATGTTGCCATTTGTCCACCAGCAGTGAATAAATACATTTTTAGGAACCATAAATCGTATCATTCACTTAATATACAAGTAGTCTGCAATGCGAACTATATAAGAACAGACATTGTGGCTCAATACCCTGGAAGCACACATGACTCCTATATATTTCGACACAGTAGAATACACACTTGTCTGCTCAGGGGTGATTTTGGAGAAGGACATCTGCTTGGTAAACATATGTTATGATTTCTCTCACGCAATGGCCAAATGGCAATGCATAACTGTCACTAACCCTATGCTTACTACCCTGTAGGTGACAGCGCATACGCCGTGCGCAACTACATATTGACACCATACCTCAACCCAGCCACCCCAGATGAGCAGAGGTATAATGCAGCGCACATCGCCACACAAAATGTCATCGAGCGCACCTTTGGGCTGATGAAAAGTCACTTTCGCTGCCTCCACAAGACTGGCGGAGAATTGCAGTACCGGCCAGAGACCTGCTGCAGAATTGTGGCTGTATGTGCCATTTTGCATAATATTGCTACCAGGAGAGGCATACCCATTGAACTGTCCGACAGCAAGCCTGAGGAGGACAACCAGCAAGGGCCACAACTACGACCAGCACATGGGGCAAGCTTAGCAGAAGGTAGGAGTGATGCAGAAATTACACAACATTATTTTTGAGGTGAGTAATGATGAGACACGACACAGCTTGTTTGAACTGTACTGCATTTATTTGCATTAAACCATGTGGTTGTGTTAAAGCACACATACCAGGTGCAAATTAGCACAGTGATTTTGAACAAAATAAACATCAATACCTCTTTATCAGACTTGAAAGACAGTCACTACTATGGTATTGTCAATGGTTACATCACCTTCAGGGAGTTAGTCTGCCAAAGTCACACTATTTTTTCCTACCACGCACTTCCAAACGCCTTTCGCTGGCATCATTCTCAACCCTCATGGAGGCTTCGGAAGGTGTTGTGCTCCTAGGGGTGCAACTCCTGCATGTAGTGACTGGCACCGACAGACTACTGAGGCTGGACGCCTCCTCACTCCCCTTTCCCCCGTCACATTGCTGCCCCCAGCAGTAGCAGCGTGGAATTGTTCTACGGCATTAGTTACCTGGACCAGTGCCCTGGCCACATCCCCACAACAATGTCTCATTCAAAGCTGCATGGCCACAGAACTGCAGGGCTGTGTTGGTGGTCAGGCGGTTGTTTGATTTTGAGTAGCCTTCTAAGCGCAATAGCAATTGGTGATGTCTTCTTCTTTGTGACACCTGGTCCTCCTGTATGACCCTGCTTAGCTCCTGCATGGCCGCATTGGACTGCCTATTGCCTTCCACCACTGCTGTTGTCAGCTCTCTCACACAGTCGCTCATAACTGCCATGTTGTTAGCCATTTTGCTGAGTTGTGCCTGCATTGATCTCATGTGTTGCCTGCAGGCGCCGCACTCTCAGCATCTGGCTCTCCAGCCCACCCCAGACGGTTGGACTTTGGTCCTCCTGTGATGACATCCCTACCCTTGACCTGCGCCTCCGGCTTTGGATAGTGCTGCGCCGGACCTGTAACTGGGGTGTTGTGGTGGTACCTTGAGGCTTGCTTGTCTGTGGAGCTGGTACACTCTCCTCCTCAAGTTCCATGGGCTGCAGTGGTGTAACTGGGGACCTAGTGGGTGCAGGGGCTGTGCTTTGTGGGGCCACGGGTATTTCCACATCTGCCTCAGCCAGAGTCTCCTGTGTGTCTCCGCCTTCACTTTTCTCAGACTGCATCTGTGGTGTTAAACAGTGCAATATTTAGTAATTCTAAAAGGTATGTCATGTCACATTCAGCATATTTTGGGTCTCAATAAATTACTATCTTACACACAGTATTCACGTGTTTTGCTCCCTTTTTTAGTATTTTCCTTCCAACTTGCCTTCCCTGCCTGTTACTCCCATAATGAATTTGGGTGTTGCAAGAAAATGTGGACTGGAGTTTGAATCTGAACACTAGAGCTGAATTGAGGTGATGTTTCCAAAATAATATATATCTTGAAACAGACATTTGCATGCATCTTACCTTGTGAAGTACTGGCCATTCCTGATGTATCCAACTGGGTCACTCCCTCTACAGCTTCAGGCTGGAGTGTGGCCTCGACTAGGTCCTCCAGGGGTGTATTTCCAGGCAGTGTTGCTGCTCCCCCTCCAGTTTTTTTAGCCTCCTTGAGCCGGTCTGCAATCCTCTACTTAGCACGGCTGCGCAGGTCATGACACCTTTTTTTCAGCTCGTCAATTTTGCGGTGGGTGACCTCCACTGCGTTAACTTTATTTTGGATCCTGAGCCAGATTTTTCTCTTCGACTACGGTACTGGAGGGATAGTTTCCCAAAAACCTTATTGTGTCTCCTCACAACCTCCTCCATGAGGATTTTGATTTCTTTTTCACTGAATTTCAGTTTACGTTTTCTGGTTGCTGCAATCTTCCCTGGTGCTGCTGATTCCATGTTTTTGGCACAGGACAGTTCTACAAGCCCAAAAGTTGTTTATCCTGCTCTGCTCCTGCATTCAGCCTCCTCCTCTGACTCTCTCAGTGCACTGAATGAAGCATGGGATGGATGACTCCCTGGTTGTGATGCATCAAAAGCGACACGCTAATTGCGATTTCGCTAGTAGCGATTTCGCTAATTGCGAAATCGCTAACAGCTAAGTCGCAATTAGGTATTTCTTGAATTGCGAGTCGCTAAAATGTAATCGCTATTTGCGATTTTCGATTTCTGTCATGCATTGCAGATAGCGATTTCTTAATAGTGATTCCTTATAATTCGCTATTAAGGAATCGCTATTTCTGAGTTTGATGCATGTGCCCCTATATGATTAATGTACCCAAAGTTCCATTCCACGCGAAATAAAGTTAGCCGTTCTACTGTCATAACCCCACTAACCCCTCCATCAATTTGCCCGGGGACTGCTGAACACCATCAGATTGCTAACAACAGTCATGACGAGGGGACTCTGCCACCAACAGCACGGTTGCCTGAAAGACAAGAAGGGCTTATCACGGATGGAAACCAGTCCCCTGAGCAAGCTGATCAAAGACAGCTAACAAAGGTTAGTCTAATTTCATGGAATGTGGCCGGGGTGAGGCCAAAGGTGTCTCTTGCTCATTGGATTGAATCTATCGAACAATATCTGTATCCTTCAAGAAACCTGGTCTGCTACCCCTGTCTTTATTCCTGGATACATTAAATCCTATCATCCAGCAATCACTAGCAAGCTAGGTTGACCCGCTGGGGGCCTGTTAATTTTGGTAAAAATTAAGCTTCACTGCACTATTCGAGAGTGCAAGACTAACAGCCCTGACATTTTAGCAATTCAAATCAGGGGTGGAAACGGCCTAGGGGTTGACCTCTTTAATGTCTATGCCCGAGGAATTAAGGCTGGATGTAGATCATCCACCCTCCAAGAGCTGGAAGATCTTCTTGATGATAGGGCCACTGAGTCCCCACTAATTATAGCTGGTGACTTTAACGTCACCTTTGAACTCCTAGATAAGGAGGACCTATGTGGAAGTGGGGATGAAGATGAGCTGTAGCTTGTTCCCCCTCTTGAATTACCACCAATTATAAAACGGTCTCAGACAGCGTTGCAGCTCAATGCCTTAACTTTAGAATATGGCCTGATGGCCACCAACGGCCGTACAACATCTGATAAAACGGTGGCAAATACTTATAACAGAACAACAAACATGAGTCGTATTGACTACTTTATGTTAGATTTGAGATTGTGGCCTGGAGTTGTCGATATGGCAGTAGGGTTCACCACAGACAGTGACCATAACCCCCTTGAGCTCGATCTGATATCACCTTGGGCTAAACACTCAAGCCCCACAAATTATTTTCTCACAACTAGGGAGGTCTGCCCAACTAATAACAGACGTCTCAAGTGGGCACGTGTAGCTATGGACACTGGGAAATTAGAAGCAATTAAATTCAATCTCGAGGATAGTACCAGAGAGGTATATAGATTATCTGAGCACAAGGGTGATGTGGCTAAGATTCCGGTCTGTCATACTCACTTTTTCAACCAGTTGGCCTCCTATTTTAGAATTCCGCAAAGCTTGCTGGACATTCTTAAGAACACTAGGCCTCAGTTTGCTTGTTTTAATCAGGAATGTAGGAGTCTCAGAACATAATTGGCCACTGCAATAAGAGTAAACAATGTGGTTGAAGTGAGAGGAATTTGAAGATCATATAAGGCAGCCTTGCGTAGAGCGAAAAGGGAATGGGAAGAGAACCGATGGTTTTCGATTAGCGACACTTATCATAGGAATGACTCACAACGATTCTGGCTTTTACAGGCACATGCATCAAGCAAAATACCGGTCGCAAACGGGCAGATTCTCGGAATCTGACCCTTTGCTCCCGGTATTTTTGCATTTGGGATGCATCATCCCAAATGCAAAAATCGCTATTTAAGGAATCTCAAAATTGGGATTCCTTAAACAGCGATTGCATTTAAGGAATCCCTAATTGAGATTCCTTAAATGCAATGCATTACAGTTTAAAAAATAGCGATTTCGCTATTAGCGTGAGCAAATTACCATGAGGCTGGACCTCATGGTAATTTGCGAAAACTTAGAAAAATGCACTTATTTGCATTTTTCTAAGTTTCATGTTGCCCACACACATGCCCTTAGAGCATGTGTGTATGCAACATTTGTGCAGAGTGAACATACATGGGTGCAATAGGGTGTCATTTTGACACCCTTGCACCATCGAAATTGCGGGAGCAATTTGCGAGTACCTGCTGGTACTCGCAAATTGCTCCCGCAATCTCTAATTCATTCCTATGGGCCTGGAGGCCCATAGGAATGAATGGGAAGACATTCCTTAATTGCGACTCGCAATTTGCTAGTCGCAATTAAGGAATTTGTGGGAATCGCTATTTCTTTAGCGATTCCTACATGCATAGGGTTTTGCTATTCCTTAATTGCGATTCCTTAATAATCGCTATTAAGGAATCGCAAAACCCTATGATGATGCATGTGCCTGTTAGTCACCTGGGGAGATGCAGAAAGACCTTGGGCAACTACTAATAACATCGCCATTGCCTCCTGGCACGAGCACTTCTCCTCACTATATACCGGACCCTCTGAGCCTCCTTTTGATGCTGCTATTCCAGACCATACCTGTCCCCTGACTAGCGGGCTCTTTTCTTTATCTGAAATTAGGTTGAGTATAAACTCTATTGTTAGGACCAAAGCTCCGGGCCCAATTGCATACCTGGTGATGATGTTTTTCTTAGTGACATTGAGAATTGGTCATTATACATCTTGGCATTAGCCAATGGAATTGCTGCAGGTGCCCCAATACCACCTTCCTGGAAGGGAGCTGAAGTGATTCCAGTCTACACGAAGGGTGACCGCTCAATACCCTCCAACTACAGGCCCATCAGCCTGATCGATAGTGCTCAAAAGGTCTTTGCCCATGCAATTCTGACGAAGATCCAGGCTTGGATATGTGACAATAACTTTTGGTCTCCTTTTCAAGCGGGGTTTAGACAGAAAACTAGCACTATCGATCAGGTTTTTCGCTTCCTCCTATTGGCCTGGAAAATTGTGACTATCGGACATGGAAGTTTATATGTAGCATTTATTGACCTAAGGTCGTCAGCATTTGACCTTATTCCTAGATATAAGCTTTGGTCCATCCTGAAAGAGATGGGCCTCCCCTCTGAGATCCTGGCGCTGATTGTTCGTCTTCATGAGGACAATTACGCACGGGTTCGCTGGGGCAGCCAAGGCCAACTGACAGACCCGATCAGAGTTGATAGGGGGGTCCGACAGGGCTGTGTATTGGCTCCTACCCTCTTCTTGCTCTTTATTAATGGAGTTGTTTAGTACCTCACTGATTTCCCTGCTGATGCACCTACTTTGGGGGGAGTCAAGGTGACAACATTATTGTTTGCTCACGATACGTTGTTGGTCTCCAAGACACCTAGAGGTCTGCAGCTGCTTTTGGATTGCTTCAAAGCTTTCTGTTAAATGAGAGGCTTGGAGGTCAATACCTCTAAGACCAAACTCCTAATGTTGAATCCCCACAAATCCTTCAAGGGCAAGTTGACACTGGGTGGAATTCCCCTGGAGAGAGTAAACACCTTTGATTACTTGGATGTCACTCTCTCTGAGGATTTGTCATGGAAGCACCTCGTAACGAAGTGAACCCTTCAGCATAGGAGGACTACGGGGTTTTGATCAAAGAGTATAGGACCTCTCAGAGCAAAGCAGTAGCAGCTCCACTCCATATCTACGATCATAGGGCAGTGGGCTCAGCACGGTATGGGGCGAACTTTGGTCCTTTGAAAAACTGCGCGGCCTTCTTGTGACAGAGAATAAACTTTTGAGAGCCTTATGTTTACTTCCCCCGAGTACTCCGCTCCATCCACTAAGATTGGATATGGGTAGATCTTCAATTGTGGAAAAAGCCAAACTACGCCCACTACTCTTCTGGTTGCGTTAAAAATCCACTCCCGAGTTGCTCCCATATGCTGCTGCCCTTGCTGAAGTTAGTGCCCTTGACTGCTTTAAGAAAATCAGCTGACTTTCGAAGGTGAAGTCACTGCTTACTACAATAGGGTTAGATGGATCATGGGACACAAATGACTCCGCTTTATTGCCTAGCAAGGACCTGATCAAGAAACAATACTGGAATTGGGTGGCCCAGTCTTTTATTTCATACCCCTTTTGGGGACGCCTTACAATGGGTTTAATGGAATTTAAACTGACAGGTGTTTATGAACAATATCTGGAGGCTATTACAATCCCACAGGATAGGAAGCTTTATAGGTTATTTAGATTTGGCTTTCTCCCAGTGAATACCTTTACTGCCTCCTGGCAACAGTCCAATGCAGCTTTGTTCAGGTTGTTCTCTTGCTGCGGAGTCAATTAGTCATATTGTTTCCGTGTGTTCTATGTATAACTCTCCGAGAGCCAAATGGTTAACTCCTGTATGTAGGCGACTTGGCACTCGTTGCCATCGTGAAGCGTTGCGTATTTTATAGTCAGATTCTAGCCTTTTATTTGACTGTGCAGTTGCCAAGTTTCTCAGCAAAATGTGGATCATAAGAAGGACTGTATTGAAAAAGTAATTGTTGTATCTTTTAACCAAGTTTTTAGCTCAAATCTTTATCAACTTGACGTTTTTTTTCTGTGGCACAGACTTTTGTCAACACAGTTTTTAATTGTTATATAAGCAAATTTGAATCTGCTATGACAATGTACAGGATAATTTACAAAGATGAAACTGATGAATTGTAGCTAATGAATTTTGACATGCTTTTTATTGGTTTTCTTGTACTGTACGCACTTGCACTTTTATGGTCGTAATGACCGAAATAAAGTTTTTATGACTGACTGATACATATATAGTCGAGAAAGCCTGCTATGACAGTTGAAACGTGTCTCTTCAGTCGTGGGGTCGAGGGAGGCCCGATGAAATAAAGAAGCACTTACTTTGCAGCCTTCGTGGGCGTGCCTTCTTCCAGTGTGAAGTAGGTGTTTGGTTGATCTATAGATATATATATATATATATATAGATATATATTTGTGAGTCCCACCTATTCCATGCTTGAATCCAATAACAGAAGAATCAACTGCGGCTATATGTCCATTGTGTGCTTTTCATTTTTGCTGCTTTTAAGGCTCTCATAGCATTCATTTGTTTGTTACAAATGCATGCTTTTGCTCATTATTCATTGGTTATATTAATTGGATAGAGTGCTGTTTTGCTATAGATTGATAGGGCATCAAGAGCTCATATGCATTCAATAGTGGATTTATAAAATCAGTAAGCTTAGGCAAATGTGCAGACGAAATTCACACATTTCTTTTTCACACCTAACATAACAATACACAAAGCCTGTTTTTCTAATCATAATGTTGTGAAACGATACACAAGTCATACACAAGTCAAATACACAAGCATCTCGACTGAGAGGATTTTCTGGTTTCCAAGGAAAAATCAAAGTTTCAAACAGTCTGCTTGAAGGTAACAGACTTATGCAAGCTGGTGTTATCTGTTGCTTTCTCAAGCAAAGCAAGATAAAACAAAGACAGAAATTGACCTCCCTCTCTACATACTGAATGGCATCAAAAAGCTATGAGTGAAAAGTATGTGTATAAAGAAGTCATGCAGAAAACTCATTTGTATGGCATTATTGGTGCAGACATAAATAAGAACTAGAGGCTAGGAAGGGAGGGATTCCGATACAGATTGACACAAGGATACCTTTATTTCATAATTGTTCAAAGAATGGCAAAGTTACATTGAACCTTCCTTCAAAGAGGACTTCTGATGTTACTATATGGCTGAGAGTCAATCTAACAAAAATGTGCTTGGATAATCTGAAAAGGTTGCTCGCTATTCTAACACAAAAAGAAGGCCTTTGACCTCAGAAGCAGCAAAATGTTTTGACTTCCAAGCCTCATGTTCTGCAAGGAAGAAACAGTGTCTTTTGCACATTCAGTTTCCGACTCATTTTACTGATCTCTTTGGTGCTGTATTCCATGCTTCTTCCACAACTGGTGTTTTGTAAATCTTTTAAATAATAGACTGGATTTACCACTGCTTTTAGACAATCTTTGGGACTGCACCTGCCTTTTTGAGGTCACGGTTTTCAAAATCGTTTGGTGGAATATCAGTGGTCTTCATTGTTGTAGGTGGTGCCTTGTTCATCATTCTTCTAAGGTGATAAACATGAATCAAAGTGAACTGTACTGTTGCCAAGCTACAGCTTCTGTTTGGGAGCAGCTCTGCTTTCCAACCCGATTGGTCTTCAACTACCTTATGTGATGCGTCTCTCTCAGTGCTGGAATTGCTCTCATAACGTCATCTTGGAAATTCCTTAGGAGCTACAAGTTTTGCTTCCTGTAAATCACAGGAATCTGCGTCAGTCAAGGGTGCTTTATCAAGCATACTGCAATGCTATGCAGATGCTTATCCTCAAAGCTGCGTGTTTTGTGTCACCAAACCAATGCCAGCATTCTGTGATGTATCGAGCTGTGTCTCACATGACTCCTAGAATTAGTTAGATCTTCAATGCCAAATCTGATGCCTCATTCACCTGCACCATCCAAGTCTTCCATTATTCAGTTGTGTCCTGGCATCACCAGTGATTACGTCAAGGCAACCAGACCCTCCTGTATCTCCTGCTTTTTTCAGTATGACTTCATAAATCAGGATATCATTGTTTAAATAAAAGAGGAACCAGTCATGGGAGCTCGTACAGTAATAGTGTATTAGATTACTGCTTCAGAGAAATCTCTGAATCGTGCAAACACAGAGTCTAAGTCAGCTTACGGACTACTGAGTTTATATACTTTCAGAGCCGCATAAAATGTAATGAATAACAATTATCGCGACATGAAAATATTTTAAAGGATCAAAGACCATTGAAATTGTGCAGCTGCAGCAGGAAGGTTCTCTGGCAAGTTTGTTGCGTGCTGTTGCCAACAAGGGATTCATTTCCTTCATTACTCTGTTTTTGGAGACACTTCATGCAATATCCTATCACCAACCTTGAAAATAGGACACGGAGTTAAAATAGCCATGTTTAATCTCATCTGAGCAGCTGCACAACATTGACTTCAACAAAGTTCTCTTTGAACCCTGATAACAATGTACAAAGCTAAGCAACAGATAAACATTTCCTTACTGATCCCTGAACCATGAAAAGAACATTCTGTTCCTTAACTAACACTTTCCATAAACCTAGCCCTACCCGTATAACTGGAAAACATGTTTTCCTTGTACAAGAGAACGAAGCTAAAAGTAAAATGGCTTCTTCATGAAATTAAAATGGCTTTCTCAGGCGTGTCATACATCATAGTTTCTGATCTTGTATTAAGTCTTTGACACTACAGATCTAGAAGTCTCACCTTTCAATGTGCTATCTATTTCATAATAGATCTCATAAAACATGAGAAAGGAATCGTTTGCTGCTGGTTCTTATGTAGCTGATTAACGCAAGATTTTTTGCTTATTAATCCTTGTAGATTCTTGGTTTTTGATCCATTCTGCATAGTTAAATTAGGCTTGAGGCTAATTTCTGGCTTAATCATTTATCAACGTGCATTTGATAGGTATCTATGTATGAGTTTTTTTAATGAAAGATACACTAATTGACTAGAATTGTTTCCCTAGCAATCGTTGGATGTCATGTACATTGCATTTTTTTCTGCTTTTGTGCCCCCTCATAGCATTAATATATTCATTATAAATCATGGTTTGGCATGAAGTCATTACTTATATTTAATATATAGTGAGATGCTATGATAGAGGTTTATAGGGACTCAATTACTCTTATGCTGCATATTCAATAGCATTATCTATAAATTACACTAATGGCAAATGTGAAGATGAAATCCACACATTTATTTTTTCCACCTTACATCACAAATTACGAGGCCCATTTTCTCATACTAATCTGAGAAATCATACACAAGTCAGATGCACAGGCATGTCGACAGAGAGGACCTTCCATTTTCCAAGGGAGCATTGACGCTGCAAACAATATTGTTGAAGATCACCTACTGGCATGAACTGGTGCAATATGTTGCTTTCTCAAACAAAGCACGAAATAACATGGCTCTTGAGTGAAAAGTATCTTTATAAAGTGTCAATCTAGAAAACTCATTTATATAAATGTTTGGTGATAATATAAAACACAGGTAAATGCTAGAAAGAAAAGGATACTGATAAAGACTTATTCCATTAATGATCAGATTTAATGACCAACATCTAATATGTTGCCATTTTATCTTGTATTGACATGTGCCACATATTTGCTTTTCACCACAATTTTTATTTCTACAATAACAATCATTAATATAACCTTCACAGGAAAAGGGCCTAAATATTTAATAAAGCCTTTTAAGGCAATGGGTTCCAGAACTTACTAATAAATATAACCCAGCAGTCTCCGACAGGATTAATTAGTAATCAGTACCAATTTTCTCCAGGTAACTCATGGGGGTTGCGTGGGTCACAGCCTGTCTTTCCAGCTCATACTGCTAAGCTGGTTCATATATGTGCTTGCCAAGGAGCAGTGAAAGTCCATCTGGGCAGTATTTATAGAGGAACTTGAAAAAATGTATAAACACAAAGCTTACTTTTGATTTTATCTCACTACGTGAATTTAACCCCATATAACCGGACCTGGCCTAGGCCCTGTTACTGGGCCCGAGGTACTGGACCTTTGCCTGTTGTCAGTGTACTACTCCTGAAAACCTGGCACTTAAATCTTTCTGTGAACTTCGTCCCTGGAGACCGGTAGCAACCTGCCCAGCCGATCTGACGAGGGTGCATCTCGAGTGAGCCGGACTTCACCGCAGTGCCAGCTATGCTCTCTGGTCAACATCAGAATCCGTCGAGATCAAGGCCACTTCGTCTCCATCCCGCAGCACCATACAGTTGAAGAGGACCCAATCAGCACAAAGGACTTACAGAGCATGGCAATTTTAACCACCTCCTGCCAGAGCTTTTCCCACCAAAAATCAACAGTTCCACCGAGGCACCATTCCGATGCCGGAGTTAGTCAGGGTCAAGCCCCTTTTCATTGACGCCAGACCACTGTCTGCTCTCACCCAAATGTTATGTACTTTTAAAACCCTCTTTTGTTGAATTATCCATTACTTGCCACACCTATTCTCATGCTCCTATGGCTAAAACCAAAACAGGACTGGCTGCGCAGAACAGATGGATCCTAGAGACTGGTAATTATACTGTCTGTGCTTTGGTCAAACCTAACTCACTTGTTTTAACTTAGAGGACTGGTCTTTGTTCACTGTCCCACAGCCCTATATCAACTCATGTTCATACTTTTAAGTGACTATTATGATATACTTGCCGATTTGTAGACTTATCATATTTCTGTAAGACCTTCGGTTAACTAACAAGAGAGGGATCTGTGTGTGCCTTACACTTTGGATGAAAATCCTCAACATACTCTCATCTTTTATGACATTTGATTGCTTATTCCTGTTTTTATGTCTCTCGCTCCCGTTTGCAACAGTCAGACAACAGCATGGGTGTCTACATTGCGGCCAACACTAAAGACAACAGCAGGGGAAATTCTAGCAGCAGCAGCTAGGCCCTTTACCATATGTCAATCACATAAGTCTGGAAACATCTGACCTTTACTCCTAGATCTAATTTTTAATTTAACACCATACAATGGACGTTGTTTTACAAATTCATTTTTTAATAAAAGTGAATTTATAATGCTTTATTGCTTCTCCTTCATGCGTTTGTATCTACTTTGACATACTTTGTGTCAAATACCACTTGTATATTTAGATTCATAAATTTGAAGTTCTCATTTCACATCAGTGTTCTTTCCAGCTGCTAGGTCTGGGATACCTTACCATCTCTAACTTAAAGGACACTGGTTTAGCAGCTTTCGACAAGAGAAACATCCAGAAAGTAAACCTCCATTGCAGGAGTCATTGAGTTCACATGGTATTTTGATATGAACTGCCCAATTACAGGTGCACACATAGAAAGGATTTCTGAACCCCAAGGGGGACTTGCTTATCATACCCTCTTCAGATAAGAAAAAAACCAGACAGATGTCTCTCACTCCTCTCTGTGACAAATTAGGCTCATCTAGATTCAGAGTGTGATGAGTAAGACAACCTTGCCAGAGAAGCTCTTATCTGCAGGTTTTATAGGAACATGCAAGAACCCTTAACCAGTCCCCTAAAAACAGTAGACACGCAAAGCTGTTGGTGTTTTAGAATAAGAGGATATTATGTACATCAGCACATAAACCTTGTGTTTCAGAATTATGAAAATCATTACAGTAACCACAATAGTCCTAATATAGAATAAAATGAACCTTTAAAAAATCCAAAGGATTTTATTTCACACTTTCCTACCACCGTAGGAACTCTCCTCCTCCTCCTCAAGAAACCCTCCGCAGACAACAGCGATCTCCAGAATTACTGCCCCATCTTGCTACTCCCATTTCCCGCCAAAGTCCTGGAGAAGGCCATCAACTTCCAACTTACCAAACATCTGAAAAAGAACAACCCTCTAGACCCCTCCCAATCCAGTTTCAGAGCCAATCATAGCACTGAAGCCACCCTAATGGCTGTGACAGACTACGTCTGCACCCTACTCGAAAAGAGAATCGGTCGCCCTGATTATCCTCAACCTCTCCGCAGCTTACAACACCGTCTCCCATCACACACTCATCAAAAGACTGCACCAGATTGGACTCACAGATGACGCTCTGAGATGGATGGCATCTTTCCTCACAGGACGTACGCAAATAATCAGTCTCCCCTGTTGTAATGAATGTGCCATTTATGTGGATAAATAGTCTGATAATGACCGTCGCCCATCACCATCTCAGTCTTATTTAGCATATTATAACATAATATAGTGATATGTAGGCCTGCCTAGTAAGAATAAGCTACGAAGTAGGGTTGATTCAGATTCTGACTTTATCTTGCTTAACGGCAGTGGTTGCTATTGGCTTTGGCCTGCTCTTATGTCATCTTCCATACTAATTTTGCTCTTTTGCATGAATAGAGGCTCATGCTTCAGTGAATCCATTTTCTGAGCTGTGGCAATTTTCTGAGCTTCACTAGGTGAGAAGGGCATGTTTTCCTTTTCACTTGTTTTTCGCACTTTACTGACCAGAAAGAACTGGATCTTGTCAGAGGAATGTGCTCGCTCTGCTCTGAAGCCATAACAGACGCCTGGCCAGCTGAAGCTGTGGCCTTGGTGCGGAGTGGTACGGACTCTGATGGGAAAAGGGGGCGAGGCTCACCAGGAGCTTCGTCTTACGTCTCCACTTGTACTAAAGGAGGTGTCTGGGTTCTGTTCGATGGAAGTTCATCACAGGGCAGACGTGCAGCTGTGGCGGTGAGGCGTATAGTGCCACTACTGTCTACTGTTTCGGCCGCAGAACCGGACTCCCCTTTGGCGAAGTGGAAACGGGATGGACAGACAGTTGGTGAGGTGTTCCACTAATTTCTAGTTTTCCTACTGTTCTTGCTTACTATAACTTTATTTTCAGGTTCCATACATTTATATACATATATATATTTCTACATATACGTTTGCCTTGATTGTGTTTCAATCATACTATTGATATGTTAAGAGTCTGCTATGATAGGTGCATGTGGCTTACCGTGTGGTGCTATTTACTAATAAATATATATCCCAGATATACCAATTCGTCTTTTCCTTGTAGCAGGAGGTGTGGACTCTTCTTGGCCAAGTATTCTGTTGTAGAAGGATGGGTGAATTCCCTTCTAACAGGTAATTGTGTTATAGGAAGTTGTTCTACTCCTGGTAAGTGATGTGCAAAGTATATCTCGCTCTAGAGAAGTGCTGTGTGTGTTACCTTGGTCTAGAGGAGACTCATGTGATATTGTTTTCTTGCCTTGCCTTTGGGGGAGGGTTGAAAGTTTGCCCACCTTAGGAAGTGCTGTGTATATGTTATATTCCATAAGTTTGGAACTAATATTCTCTCCCTGGGAAAGTGACGGTACATACCTTGGTCTACATACCTTGGTCCAGGGGAGATCTGAGACCTTTCATTACACCTGTTCACCTCGCAACCCAAGAGCACCATCTGCGGTGTCCCCCCCCCCCCCAAGGTTCATCACTCAGACCCAACCTATTCAACATATACATTGCGCTGCTAGCCAACATCTTCAGAGCCCATGGCGTCAACATCCTATGCTGACGATACCCAGCTCGCCCACTCGCTTTCAACAGGCCCTACCACAACGAAGAACAACTTCCACAACTGCATGGATGAAGGACAACTATCTGAAGCTCAACACAGACAAAACCGAAGTGCTGATCATCGGCACCCACACCTCCATTTGGAACAACACATGGAGGCCAGCGGAACTTCAATCCACCCCTCCACCGAAAGACCACGCCCGCAACCTCAGCATCATCCGGGACAGCAAACTCTCCATGAAACGACAGATCAACGCAGTATCCTCAGCCTGTTTCCACACTCTCTGCATGCTCCACAGATTCTTCAAATGGCTCCTCACAAGCGCCAGGATAACCATCACGCAGGCACTAATCACTAGCCGCCTTGACTACGGCAAGGAACCCACATCACCAAGCACCTGAGAAACTTACACTGGCTCCCCATCCAGAAAAGATGCCAATTTAAACTGCTGTTGCATGCCTATAAAGCCCTCCACAACCAAGGACCGGCATACTTGAACCACCACCTCAACTTCCACCAACCATCCAGGAACCTCCATTCCGCTCATCTTGCCTTCGCACAGACATCACGCATTTGCAGCAGCCTCTCCGGAGGTCTTTCCTTCTCCCACCTCGCCGCCAAGTCCTGGAATGTCCTCCCCCTCCGAACGTCACCCTCACTGACGGACTTCAGGAAGAAGCTCAAGACCTAGCTGCTCGACTGAGCCCAACCCCTGGATACCCTCACAGGTGATAAGCCGTGCTTTCCAAGTACCAAATGATTGATTGGATATTTGAAACCTTACCCAATGCCTATGTTTATTATATCAGCCTTATGGTTATTGGATTAGATGTTATTATTCTCCCTAGGCAAATTATGCAGAGCCATGTATTTATCCCAGCATACATTGGAGAGCATTATGGAGGCTTTCATAATTGGACTGTGCAAAACAAAAAATGTCTCAGTCATAGAGGTGACAGAAAGGCAAACAAAATATACAAACTTGCTTCCTTCTACATTTGCTCTGTGCAAGGCTAGATGATGCTCACTACAAATCACTCTCTGGACAGCGAAATAGAAAATTCCTTCCTGCCACATTTTTGTTAGCACAATGATGCTTTAAAAAAGAAAGCAATCTTGCAGACTGTTAACAGTTATCACCACTCAATGCATTAGTTCTGTCAGCCCTAAGCTGTGTAGAAACTCTAAAGAGGTAGTGTATTCATGTTTGCCAATAAATCCTAATTTGTATGTAACATGTCTGCGATATCAGGAAACCCCTACCATATAGGTCACACCCATCTTGCACACTGATCAACAGATTGCCCATCTTGTATTCACTCTCTCCCTTTAATAATGAACAAGCAATGTTTGCTAAATTATTACATTCTATTCTCTTACTATATAATTATGACTACATTGTTGCAATCAAACAAAGTTATCAATGTGGTAGATCCAAGTAGTTGTTTATTGGTTGATGATAATATGGTAGTTACATAGTAGATGAGTTAGATCAGGTATATATATGGTGATGTACAGTCCATATATGGTCCCACCAGGAACTGCATCTCTGCTGCTCAGCCCACTCTCTCCAACTGTCATACCTCCCAGTCAGGCAGGCACACCAACATTCCAATGGTCATCAGGCATTCCACTCACACACCCAAGCAGACTGGCTAAGCAGCAACACACGTAGATACAACACATCCCCCTTCTTTACAAAATCAAAACACCAGTAGAAACAAGCCTAATGAGATACACACAACTATGCAGAAGACTTGTAGAAACATTGCATTCAGAAAATATATCTCAAATGAAGCAATGATGTATCATCTCAAAAGATAATGAGAATGTGAAATGAAAGAAGGTAAAATAGAAAAGAATTAATGCAAAGACAAGAGATAGAAAGAATACGAAACGAATGAAGATAGATAGAACATAAATAAGTGCAAAAGAGAATATAAGAATACTACACAGCACCCATCCCCTTTCCTTGGAAAAATAATCTAAAAAAAAAAAAACATGCAAATACAGAGAATTGAAAAAAACAAGAATGGAAAAATACGATATCAAGAATTCAGGAAAAGAAAGAGATTCACATAGAAAGAAGATTTCATCTTGAAAATGAGAATAGGACAAAAACTAACCTCCAAATTAGCATATTAAATTAAATTGAATTGTGTATTCAATTCTTGACAATTTCAACTCCGCACATTGTGCATTCAATATTTTGACAACTTCAACTCCGCACATTGTGCATTCAATATTTTGACAATTTCAACTCCGCACATTGTGCATTCAATATTTTGACAATTTCAACTCCGCACATTGTGCATTCAATATTTTGACAACTTCAACTCTGTGCATTCAATATTTTGACAACTTCAACTCCGCACATTGTGCACTCAATATTTTGACAACTTCAATTTCACCTTAAATATCAGGATCACTGCCCATTAACCATTTCAATATACAGTATGGGTACACTGCCCATTACATATAATTCAATAAGATGTGGGTACACTGCCCATTGCGCATTAATCACGGATACTTAAATATTGGGATCACTGCCCATTACATATAATACAATAAAATGTGGGTACACTGCCCATTGCGCATTAATCACTGATAGACAACTACAAACCTGTGGAATTAGAACCACTGAGAACAACCCTCAACTTTACACTCACTAATCAAGCTTGGCACACATGTAGCCTCTGCCCTATATTAACACTAAAAGGGCATCCCTAGACTAAGGGTACTGTAAGTATGCAATGAACGTAAACTGAACCACATCCCTGAAACTAGAGATAAACCTGTGATTACTTGGAACTCAAATACTGTATAATATCACATTCCAAATAACATCACATAAAATTATGCTAATACTTAAAATGCAAAACTTTTTTAAAACTATATGCCACACCGGTGAGCGATCTCTCACCCGAACACATTTACGCCGTTAATGTTGTAAAGTCACCAACTCTCCAAACCGTAATATTCAGTCCCAATGTCTCGAAACAGAAACAAACTCTTTAAATTTTACTTTTTCCAAGTTCACGTGAAGCGGGAACAAGACTCTGCATCCGGATACTTTATCAAAACTTCCACTCACCACCGATGTATTAAACGACAATCCCTGTCCAAACAGCTCGCTCACAAAAGTTGCAACGACCAACTTGCTGATCTTCCTGCTTGATAAAACTTTATTACGTGGTTGGCAAATACTCCAAGTTCATCATCTCTAAAAATGGCGGCACGTTTTTTCCGCAGCGTCGGGTGGCTCACGGCGAGGACGTGCTCCTCTGCCTCCCGTGAGCAGCGTAAAGCGCAAGACAGAGCGTGATCCATTATGTTGCCTCGCGACACAATGCTGCATAAGTAAGTGGCGCATGGCAGCCTCACGATGGATTTGAAAGTCGCAAGAACACGCTGAACCGTTAAGCACTAATTGAATAGTTGGCGTTGCGCGCGGCTTAAAATAAAATTTAAATCCAGTCAATGTCAAAATATACCTCGATAAAAACTCACCGATGATGAGAGCTTGTGGTGGCTGCGCATAGTTTAAAAATCATGAATAAAACTTCTCACAGCACATCTGAACTCCGTGAGAATGAGTGTAGGCTCTCCGTTTTCAGCATATGTCACATTTGAACAACTTTAAATGTTCAATGAAAGATTTCTTAGATTTTCATTCGTTCATGGCAGCAGCATACATCCCTTCTTAAAGGCATTAGCTGACAGGCTTCTTCTGCCTTGAATTCATAACCGCGTTACCTTGGAAGCAGTTCTCTTTACTCTGGGCAAATCTTCGGCTGTCTTTCTTGTATGTTACCAGTTTCTAGAAGGTACAAAATTAACAATGGTTTGCTCAGGATGCTCGTAGTTAATGCTGTGTGTCTCCAGCATGTCCATTAATAATTCAACTGTTGGAATGAATTTCATTAAGGAGAGTGAAACACCCAAAGTAGGCTGTCCGGTTGATGGAGGACACTGGTGGGACGAAATGGGCGTTCTTCTCCTATCTTCAAATTTAACTTTCTTCAAGTAGTTACTTTTCCAATTATCTTGTTGTAAATTCAAAATCTTCACTTCAAGTAAGCAGTAAACAGTACACGCAGGGTTTTTTATCCAGATCGTCGCCAATGTTGCAATCAAACGAAGTTATCAATGTGGTAGATCCAAGTAGTTGTTTATTGGTTGATGATAAGATGGTAGTTACATAGTAGATGAGTTAGATCAGGTATATATATGGTGATGTACAGTCCATATATGGTCCCACCAGGAACTGCATCTCTGCTGCTCAGCCCACTCTCTCCAACTGTCATACCTCCCAGTCAGGCAGGCACACCAACATTCCAATGGTCATCAGGCATTCCACTCACACACCCAAGCAGACTGGCTAAGCAGCAACACACGTAGATACAACATACATGCATACAGTATAATTGCAATGCAGTGGAAAGCCTCAATGAGCAAAATAAGAGCTCAGTGGGTTTTATATTCGCACTGAGTGCTTCGGACCATTTCGCTTCATGATGTTATTCTTCAGTGGTAAGGAGATCATGGAGTTTCACTCTTCTCACAACTCTCAGAAGAGAACTTTCAGACCAGAAGCAAAGATTTTTTTTTTTTTGTTTTAAATGTACTACACTTTGGCTTTGGGCAATGTCCAAACTAATTCTTGTTTCAAAGTACCCACAATTGAAACACCTTTTTCGGTCTAATGAATTTATTATTTCTTCATCAGTATCACAAGCAATGCAATTGCACACACTATTAAAACTGTAACCAATCATGTGACAAAAATTGAAAACATATTGTAATGTTTGTGAAGCTGACTAATGTTTCTTTGAATAAACCTAACAAACTCCATTCTGCTGTTTTAACTTGTTATAATGCCTGTTGTGCTAGACACATGAAACATGGCTTTTAACCCTTCAATAAATGATTGTGGATATGTCAACTGTAACAACTGTGCTATTCGACTTTCACTATGCGCATCTTGAGTTTCATAATAAATCGATGATTCCAACATAATATTTTGTTCAGAAAAGAATGTAATTATGCTGTTTAATTTATTAAGATTTCCTTAGAAGAGTTTGTCGGTATTTGATTAACAGAATGTAGTTATGTAGGAAGCTGGCTCTGTATATACTATGCCAATGTACGGTATAGTGTGCACGGATTCCAGTGGATCCCCAGAGGCTTACAGCGGTAAAAGTAAATACCTTACTATCTATTTGTGGTAGTGTGGGTGGGCAGTAAGGCTTCATTAGATGGTAGTGTTAAGCATTTATTGTACACACTCAGGCAAGAAATTATGTCACACACTCAAAGACTGAACTCAGACCAATTGTTTGCATCAAAAATATTTCTTTACAACCTCCTATGGAATGGTAAGCCAGCCCGAATAGCCATGAATAAGTTGATTAAAGGATGGTATGATGGTGGCATAGCACTCCCACACATACAGACATACTACTGGGCCGCCCAGCTTAAAATGCTTAACCAATGACTTGACGCCCCCAGACGGAACCCGCATTCCACATGGATAGGCATGTTCTGGGGGAGGGAGGGGGTCATGAGGGTCTTCTATAAGAAAACCAGCAGGGCTGACCTCATGGGACCTACTGCACACACTGTCCATATATGATACACAGTCCGTAGAAAACTGGATACGAGGACACAATTCACCCCACTCTGGGAGACCGGAAAGTTAGTTAGACTGAGCAGCTGTAAAGGATTCAGACAGTGGGATTTGATAGGCTCAAGGGTGGGTGACCTCTGGATCAAGGGGAAAGTCATTACATTGGCACAACTTCAAAGCAAATAGGATATGGCACCCACAGAGCAGTTTCGCTATCTTTAATTAGACACGCACTTGAGGCCACCATTGCACCGGGCACTCCCATTCCAGAGGCCTCCCCACTGGAGGATAGGCTGCTAACAGAACACAGCGATAAAAGAGTCATGTCACTAACCTACCGGAAAATAATTAACAACCAACTGGACCCCACACAGAGTCTCCGTGAACAATGGCAGGCCGATATCGGAAAACTAGATGACACTGGCTGGCAGAAAGCGTTGGAATCACCACAAGAGGTGGCAATCCCCTCAAGACTACGGTTGGTGCAACTCAAGGTGCTCCAAAGAATATATCTATCCAAGGTAGTATTAGCCAAAATAGGGAGGACTGATATCCAGCTCTGCCTGCGAAAATGTGGAGCTGTATGTACATTCTACCACACACTATGGAAGTGCCCGGGGACTCAAACATACTGGGAAACAATCATGAATACAATAACACGGGTCAGCGGAGCTCCTGTACCACCAGAACCCAAAAGATGTCTCATAAACATATGGGAAGCCACAGACCTTAATCGCAAGAACCAAGACTGGGCAACCCTGGGCATGACGTTAGCAAAACGCAACATAGCAAAACACTGGGGGGGGGGGCGCAGACATTGCCAGCATATACAGAATGGTGCAATGACAGACTGCGCAATGGTGGCAGAAAAGGCAGTGTATGTAAATAGAGGGTGTCCCAAAAAGAGGGAGCAGGTGTGGGGAGGGTGGAACAAATTAAGGGGAAATATCTGTGCGCCGACATCAGGAGACCTTTTATCAGATGACAGCTGAAGAAACACAGTACCAGATGTTGATGAAATTGTTGACTGCAATTACGAGAGAGTTAGGCATGGAGGCTATAGAACTCAGTCGTGACGTAAAACTGGAACCTTTTTTATGCATGTAACTAACTGTTTTTGAGATGTCACAAGTCGTACATTTAATACAAAAATAATTTTAAAATATATCGGCAAAACTCTCCTCACTCGTATCACACCAGCTGAGTAAAAGGGAGCACGGACCACGGGATTCTTGTCGAATATCTGCGTTTATTCAAAGATCACAGACAAACAAGACGGCCATTACGCGTTTCATCCCTCCTGGGGGACTTGATCACATGACGCAGATCAGCCAATGGCATGTGGTATTTAAAGAAAACATTTATTTGTGTTTTTTTAAGTATCAAGTCATCTGATTGGGCAGCATTTCATTGATGTTTTCATATGCAAATCACATTTCTAATGTTTAACAATTAATGTCGTATGTTTAACACAGATGTAAAATGAATCATTGTCATTCAAATTTCAGGATAAATTCTTGATTGCTCACTAGTAAAAACTTGCAATGTCTATTAAAGAAACCTAGTCATATTCTAAATTAGTAGTCTAAATTTAGACAAATTTATCCACAATGGAATGAGGTAGAGTAGTTGGCCCATGTGCAAAAAATATGGCTTTAAAAATATTTAAAATTTCCACATAGTATAAAGACAAAAATATTCAAAGATATTAAAAAATATATATATATATTATTAAACACGAAATCTGTTAATAACACAAGAATAAATACCATGAATAAATATAATTGACACGATTGACATTAAGATGGTTAAAAGGTTATTTGTGTATATACATATTAAAAAACACATAAGTATACACAATAAATATTAAATATTAAATTTCTAAAATATCTAAAACCATCAATTATTTAGGACCAAAGTTATTAATAATAGTTCTCACAATGTCTCCCTAATATGTGGACTAAAATATCTTATTAAGCTTGATCCATTGCAGCAAGTTTGATTAAATTAAAGAGATTAGCAAGTCTTAATGAGCAACCATTTGAATACATCAGTGTGTTGAACAGTGGTTGTTGTCTGCCTTCTAGATAACAAAAACAGTGGGGGGCTTAGTACCCAAAATGGTGAAAAACAGATTTTTCTTTTTTATATAATAAAAATATATACTTAAAATATAGTATAAGTACATATAAAAAAACCATTATTTTGTTTTAGTGCAAATTATACCTAAAAAAACACTGTGATAATTAAAACTGATGTGTTTAAGAGAAAGATCAGGAGGAGACAGGGCGGTGCCCTTAAACTGGCGACTGTTTAAGTATTGAATTTAAATTATCACTGCCTCAATACTCACATAAGTGTGGCATGATAATTGATGGTTTATGCATAAATAGCTTTGGGGTACAAAAATATGTGTTAGGTAGCACGGCAAAGAATTTCAGTATCTAAGATTGGAGATATTGTTAATGACAAACTCTATTATAGACTAGCATGCAATTCCTCAGAGCTGTTAAGCCCATTCGGATGCTTGCTGTCTAAATTTAAAATGTAATGCATCTCCAATAATCTAAGGGATTTCTCCCTATCTCCCCCTCTTTTGTTTTTAAGAACAGAATCAATAAAAAAATATTTAAGATCTCTGGGGTTGCCTTCATGCTTTTCATGAAAATGCAGTGCTACCGGGTACGCCTGATCTTTATTCTTAATAGCTCGTAGATGTTGAAGTACCCTTTTATGGCCTGGTAGTATAGTACTCCCTATGTACCTTAAATTGCAGGGGCACTCCAAAACATAAACCACATAGTCTGTCTTGCAGTTAAGGGCTTTGGTAATTACTTTATCTGGGCCGCCAAAGGGAGTAGAGTAATTGGATGTGGATACACCGTGTTGGCAGGCCTTGCAGGTCTTAAACCTTGTCGTTGTGCCAGCCAAGATCCCTTCGCTGGGATCCCGCAAGGATCATTGTCAACAAGTGAGTCCTTCATTGAAATCCCTTTTCTATAGGTCATAGAGGGTTTTTTCAGTATCAATGTGCCTATAACAGGGTCTTGTTTTACAAGGTGCCAATTTTTATTGATGATTTTTCTCACTGACATTTGGTGCTGATTGTAGTCTAAGATAAATCTGAAATCATCGGCAGTGTTGTCGGGGACTATAGACTGAACTCTCTTGTACGGTGTCTTGTCTCGATCATATAGATTACTTTTAGTGAGAGCTTTTTCAAGACATTTTTTGCTATATCCCCTAGCCCTAAATCTTTTGATACAATCCTGTTGCGTTAGTTTCAAGGCTTCCTGATGGCTACAGATGCGCTTAATGCGCAAGAGTTCGCCATAGGGAATGCTCTGTATGAGGTGGCTTGGATGCGCGCTACTAGCATGCAGGATTGCGTTTCCCGCCGTGGGTTTTCTGTGTAGTCTGGTTTCTACTCTTTCTTGTTCCACATATACTTCCACATCCAAAAAAACTATATTTGTTTTACTGATATTAGATGTAAAGTGGAGATTGAGGTCATTGTTTTTAAGAGATTCAATGAATTCCAAAGCTCCCTCCTCTGATCCTTGCCACACATAGAATAAGTCATCGATGAATCTCCACCAACATCTGACATTGCGTTTGAAAGACTCAGAGTGTTTTGCCATGAGGACCTGCTCCTCCCACCAGCCCATGTGTAAACACGCGTAGCTGGGGGAGAAGCTGGCCCCCATCGCCACACCTCTCAATGGTTGGTACATGGAATTCTGAAACATAAATATGTTATTCATTAGACACAGTTCAACCATGTTTGCAAGCATTCTATTGTGTTCTTCATACTGTATTCCCTTCTTGGCCAGAAAATACTTCATGGCTCGTAGTCCATCATTGTGCCTGATAGAGGTGTAGAGTGACGTGACGTCAAGGGTAATTAGATAGTAATCATCTTTCCATTGAAAATTCTTAATCTTGGTAAGAAAGTCACCAGTGTCTTTGATGTATGACCTTAGATTCTGTATATGATCTTGGAGAAAGTAATCGACATATTTGGAGGTATTCTCAAATACACTGTTCCGGGCTGATATTATAGGTCGGCCTGGTGGGCTGGTTTTGTTTTTATGCACCTTAGGTATAAAATATAAAATCGGGATTGTTGGATTGGAATTCCACAAGTATTTATATTCATCTGATGTTAGCAGGCCCCTTTCTCGCCATGCCATCAAGGTGACTCGAAAAGATGATTGCGTCGCGTTCCAGCCCACTCTGTTACTATTTCCATAGCACGACTTATCTTCCAGGTGCCTCATTGCTTCTTTGATGTACTCTTCTCTTTTCCAGAGTACCACATTGCCTCCTTTGTCGGCACCCCGCACGACTATTTCCTTGTTATTTTTAATTCTGGTCATCAAAGAATGGTATTGCAGTTCTTGTATATTCTTTTTACTGCGTCTTGCCACATTGTGTGTCATTCTATTTAGGCTCTTTAATTCAGTAATAACTTTATCTTGAAAAATGTCAATGGTATCTTTTATCATCAACGGATAAAATGAGGAAGGTGGTTTGAAGGGTGTAGCACATTTAATGCTTGTCGATGATTGGATGTTATCCAAATGGTTCTCATGGGGTCCACATATTGGATTTCCTTCACACGCTAAATCATAAAGTGTGTCAATTAGTGTCTGAGATTCAAGAACAGTGTTGGATTCATTATCCACTTCCTGTGTCGATAACCTGTTTTTGGCTGACGATGTTTCTATTACTGTGTTCTTTTTCTTAGTTTGTGCGTGGAATTTTTTCAATTTGAGTTTTCTGACACTTTTGTAAATGTCAACTCTAGACTTGGAATAGTTGAACGAGCTTTCCGGGCAGTAGGAGAGACCCAAAGCTAATAATTGTTGTTCTGCTTTGTTCAAAATCATATCTGTTAGATTAAAGACTGTCATGTCACTGGAATCATCTGCAAAATTAGGGTTTATTTCTTCCAGTATCTCCTCTGTTGTTTCTTTGGATACTTTTTGTATGATCCTTCTTCTTTGGGCTTTTCTTCTCTCTCTCCGTTTTTTGTTTTTGACTGTTCCCGATTTTCCCCGGGCTGTTGTTTTCTCGGCCTGAGGGATTGTAGCCGCTCCATGCATAAAAAATCCACTTCATCTGTGAGGGAGTGCCTGCGTGATGTACTTGGTTTGGCTTTATTCTGGATTTCAATTTCTGATCCACTTTCCGCTGCTGAACTTCCCTCTGATGCGGATGTTAAGTCAATTTGTTGATTTGCCCTTCCCGCATCTTTCTTCCTCATCTCAGTGTTGTCAGCTGTAAGTGAATCGAACTTTCGGGCAAAGGTAAATATTCTGCCTTGTTCATAGTCACATCGGTCTCTATGAAATTTAAATGCCTTACGTTCCCTTATTGTATCTTCCTCTTTTTCATGTCCGTTTTCAATTTCTCGATTTCTTCTTGCTGATCCATCTTCTCTAACTCCTTATAGACTCAATTTCTTCCGCCAGTTTGATGCAATCCTTTTCAGCGTATTTGACTAGGATAAAGAGCAATTTGCGAGAAGATTCTAAGTTGGTTTCTGCCCATTCGCGCATCATGTCACGATCCGGTGCCTCGTAGCTGGGGGCTATAAGTATTCTCAAGCCGCGGGGAATCCTCCCTACGTCAATATAGCGCTGCAAAGATTTTGCTTCCCACCAACGTTTTTGTTCAGTTCTCATTGCCTTCTCTAATTGTTTGCATTTTTCCTTTATTCCTGTATTTTTTCCAGTCGCTGGGGCATTCTGGGTAATGTAGTCCGTTGGCGGTATGTTCTCGTCACTAAACATTGCCACCGCTGCCTCCTCCCTCTCTCTCATTGCGTCTGCTGCCATCATGGAGTTTGTCTTTGTCAAGTAGAATTATATAAATGATTGCTGGCGATATCAGGCTGGATTGGGTAGTCCCTTGACTTCACTCAGTCACACAGCCCGTGTGCGCCACGCTCAAATCACTCCACACCCAACCCGGAACATTTAATACTCGAGCAAGTCTTAACCCTGAACAAAGAACTGCAGTTGTGCGATAGTCGCCTCCTCCGATACGATCCTCGCTCACCTGTGTCTTTGCCGAGTTTCCGACCTTCGCTCTTCCGTAATGCTGGTTCCGTTGGGGGGTCTCTGTGGCTGTTAATCCTTACGGATTCCAATTGTACGCTCGTTACCAAGCGGCAGCTCCTTTGAAGCCAGTGAGCCCGTGCCGTGGAGGGGTACGTGTAAGAGACAGAAGGAGTCCAAAAACTGTCTCAAAATATCGGCAAAACTCTCCTCACTCGTATCACACCAGCTGAGTAAAAGGGAGCACGGACCACGGGATTCTTGTCGAATATCTGGATTTATTCAAAGATCACAGACAAACAAGACGGCCATTACGCGTTTCATCCCTCCTGGGGGACTTGATCACATGACGCAGATCAGCCAATGGCATGTGGTATTTAAAGAAAACATTTTTTTGTGTTTTTTTTAAGTATCAAGTCATCTGATTGGGCAGCATTTCATTGATGTTTTCAAATGCAAATCACATTTCTAATGTTTAACAATTAATGTCGTATGTTTAACACAGATGTAAAATGAATCATTGTCATTCAAATTTCAGGATATATATATTTCTTTAGAGGGTTTGCCTGGACACCGTAACCAGAGTCTGGTTCTTGAGCGAGTCCGGTGCTCATGGGAGACAAAGTCTTTGTAGGGGAGGCAGGGCAGCTCCTCCAGGTTCTGGGGGGCTGCTGACTGAAGGACATGCCAGGATTCCGCTAGAGCAGGTGGAGGTCGGGATAGGCCGGTAGGGCTGGGGTCAAGGAAGTTGGTGTCTACTCTTCTTCCTTCAGCACGGCTCTTTGGTCATTTTTCTTCTTCTTGCTTGTTTGAGGAGGCAAGGTTGTCCCTAAATACTAAATTTAGGGGTGTTTCAGGTAAGTACAGGTCGGGTCCAATGGGTCCCTTTCTTGGGGTGGGTATACCCTCTATTATACCACCCTCCAGTGGGAGAAGGGCATAAGCCTCTCTCTGGTTGGCTGTGTCCCCCCATCTTCAAGATGGCAGGGACTGAGAGTTGTGCTTCGCCTCACCTCCTGCACCTGAGGGGTGGAGTTGGCAATGGTGGGCACACCTCTTCCCCCTATTTTTGTTTTCCCGTTGGTTCTCCCTCCCAAAATGGGGGTTAGAACCAGTGGGGGTCAGTTGCTGGGAGCAGTAAATAGCTGGGTCAGCTTACAAAGGCATCAAGCCTTTGAAGCTTCCCCTTCGCTGACCCTGCCCATTCTGGGGAGGAGGCTTGGCCCCTCTGACGAGGATGTGCTTTGTTTCAGGATCCAGAGAATGGTAGGCTCTCGACCCAGGGGTCCAGAAACATGTCTGGGGGAAGCTGATGGCGAGCAGCCACTCAACCAGGACACTAGAGTTAGGGTGATTTTCAGGGGTATCTCTAAGATGCCCTCTAAATGTATTTGGCATTATACCCCACATTGGAATTAGTGTGGGTTTAATGGGCTGAGAAGTTTGATATTAAACTTCCCAGAATTCAGTAAAGCCATTACGGTGCGGTGGAGTTTGTAATGACAAACTCTGAACATATACTCTTTATGGCTTTACTGCTCTTACAATGTTTAAGAATGGACTTAGACACTGTGGGCGTACAGGGCTCACGCACCTATACCCTCACCAGTGATACAGTGCACCCAGCTAGAGTGGTGTCTTACCTATACCACAAGCAGTGGGTTGTAGGCCTGGCACACAGGTATGTGTGCCATGTCGACTCTTCACTTTTCTCTGCACCAGAACATGCATGTGTGTGTTAAGGTACAGGGCCTCTAATGGTGGCATAATATCTGCTGCAGTCCTTAGAGGCCTTCCCTGGTCACAGTGCCCTTTGTACCCATGTTCAAGGTACACTTACTCAAAGAGCATAAACTTCAGGCAAAAAGTGGGGGACAATCATGCAAAAAGGGGCACTTTCCTACAAGTAATCATCAGTTTTTGTGTTCGCGGATGCAGTTTGTAACCACAGAATTCAATCGGCATAGTCACTAAATATGTGAATCCTTTTTAAGTTTAGCTTTGAATGTCACAAAATAAGAGCAATTTTTGAGGTCGTGCATTTGAGACCTCTTGTATATACTTATATGTATATTTATATGTGTATGTACTTTGTGGGCTCTGCAGATCAGCCCTAGGACTTGTCTCCTTCCGCTTAGGGACTTTTTTTTCCTGTTCAACTGTTTCTATTTAACTGTCTTGATAGAGAACTACCTGTAGAGGTCAGTAAAATACCAGAATAGCTTTCTGTTGAGGGACTCTGTTTAAAATGTTCTGGCAACTGGCTCTATTGAACCCAATTGATAGAAAATGACCAGCAGAGGTCAGTAAAATACCAGAATCACTTAAGCAGTCTCTAGATTCCAGTCCATAGAAATGATCTTCCACAAGCACCCGTAGACAATATTTATTTCCAAATCTTGTATTTCCATTGATATGACCACCGGAGGGTCTGATTTTATATTAAAAACATAGCTTTGGACTATCCCATTTCCTGCTAAAAGGCAATATTTCTCTCCATGTATTCCCATACCTGGCATGTCACACAGTTTGGTGTTTACTTTCCCTCCATTTTAAAGAACAGTAGATGTTTCAGCACCCAGGCTAATGTGCTGCATAGCTAAATACATATAAGGTCCCAAAGGTGACACCGATTGCTTGCAAACGCTTGTCATTGTTTGTAGAATCTCAGAAATCTCTTGTTTCAGTGATAGGTTTAGTTGTTCCAACATTTTTGGATATAGATGTGTTGCACCCATCATAAACAAATATTTGCTTACATATAAATGAAGTTTCAAACAGTCTTTTGCATGTAAAAATATCAATAGTTCTTTAAATAAACAATGTATTTAAAAATATGAATTCCCAAACACATTTATTTGGGTTCCCTCGCGGCGTGTAGCACCCAGAGACATTTTTAAAGAAATATCCTTCAAATTGTAATACATTAATAGAATGAATGAATGAATTGATTTGCACAATTACTTAAAATCACTGCAAAATTACAGTACGTATCAAAATTAATGTAATTTTTTTTATCCCACACCATTGTAATACATGTATCAAATCGTGTATCAAAAAATAAGAAATAGCATTTGAACACCAGTCTCGGACCATTTATGAAATTGGGTTTTACCCTAAAATACGTGGGTTAAAATGATGTTTAAAAATGTCTGAGTCCCTTAAATGATCTTGGTAAAGAAAGTCAACTTAGTGCGTTGCGGGTCTTGTGGGACCAACATTGACCTTTTCCTGGAGAGAGAGCCTCAACGTTTGTCCCCTTCTGTAACAACAGGAGTCACAACAGTTGCGACTGCACAATTTTCATCTGTGCTGTTTTCAATTAGGACCCTTCGTGCCATGCTCATGAATTTACCAAAATTAGCCAGGTCCGAGGGCTCTGTACAGGACTGGAGCAGGGCCACTGCGTCAACACATTTTCTGAGCCCATGCCTTAAAAACATTGGTTTTAACAAATTGCTACGGTGTTGAAGTAGTACTGTAGCACTATAGTTGAACAGCATGCATCTGGTTATATTACTCTGAGATTTCCAGCCCGAGTTCAGTTCCTTTACTGGCAGAGGCACTAGGCCCGCCCATTGAATTTCTGTCAAGCACTTCCTTCCTAGGAGGTTGTTCATGTTTGGCTGAATTTTGTGTGACTCATGTGCTTTCGTTAGGCTGACCAACCCTCTGATGTCCTCAAGTCTGGCTATGTCTTCTTTCCTTGATATCTGGGCAATTTGTACATTTCATTATTAGGTATTCTAATAAATACATGTATTAACCATGTAATACTTGAGTTTTCATACTACTTCAAATGTCAGTACTGAAAATAAATTGTATGTAGAATCTCCCTTGCTTAGCATCTTTTGATGAACACTCAAATTGTACATACTAAATATTTCAGCATCATTAATCAGGAATTCTAAGCAACCATCTGCAATGTAAATACAGTTTTGAACTGGTCCTGTAAATTTCTGTAATTTACTGTGTGTTTTCACAGCATCAGAAGCAAAGTAACTTATTTCTGAAATTAAACATTTTTTTCATTATAATGGTTAAATCACTGTCCATATTAAATGTTTCTAAAATATTTTTACTTTTTAAAGAGCTTCTGCAGATTTATGTATTACACCCATAGAAGCGAATACAATTAAATCAAATTTTACACTTTTCTATCGCTTAGAAGATTATGAAAAACACATGTTTAAGGTTTTATTGCAATGCATCTATGCGTTGTTCCACTTATATTGAAAAATCCCTTACCTACTCCTAAAAAGAGTTTGCATATACTATGTGTATCAGAGTGCACTGTAACAACTGGGGTCCGTTAGACTAACCAATGATCCTAGTGCGCCTTTAGAAAATTGGTTATAACATGCATGTGTTTGTTAATTCCAAACACAAGCCCTCCCCCAGATTTAGGGTATATATTTTTTTAAAGTACAATTAGTAATCAGCACTTGCATTACAAAGTGCACTTAACTTTTGCAATACAAGAAGTGAGAATAATTAATTTTGATATTAATAATTCATCAACACTAGTAAAACCTGCATATGTTATCTGTTGAATAGTGTTGTTTAAAAATGCAAACTATTCTGGAAAATAACAACCTGGAAGCAAACAGTCTGACATTTATTTATTTTTGGTGTTTTCTATAGCGCAAACATGACCCAAAAATTTGGAAGTCAGAGCACTTTACATTTCAATCACTTGTAAAATCCACAGAAATATAATTCTATAATGTCCAGACCATGTATACGTATTCCAGTAACATTGGCATGTGCTTACCTATATACACCACATAAAATGAAGAATAATAGAATCATTAGAATATACTAAAGCATGTCATAACATAGTTACATTTAAGATAAGACCACTCGAGGACTTCGATATCTCCATTGGTTATAGAATTGCAGACCTAGTCAAATATTGTGGCTTGGTCAAGGTACCTGACCATAGACAATATCGCTGTTGGTAGCTGAGGGACTAAGAGTAATCCCTTAGCTGAAGGTAGCCATTAGAGCTCAATCCATGAAAGTGGATTGATTTAAGAAGCAAACATATTCTTTGTGCTGTTATTAGGAGTACGGTAGTCCAGCTCACAATAGCTTATTTGAACAGCTGATTGAAGATGATCTCCGGGATGCCTGAAGATTTCTCCAGAATTTCAGTAATCCCTGTAGAATGTTTATGGGAGAAATGTACCCATCAGAAAGGGCTTAGCCTCCTTTTTGAATCGTGGAGCATCTGTGATTCTTCTAATATTCGGTGAGAGTGAATTCCAGATCCTTGGTGCAGTTCCTGTGAACACTCTATTGAATGTTCTTTTCTTACGGAATGTGACTACTCTCAGTTCCCCATAGTGATTTACCAAACTTGAATGTGACTACTCTCAGTTTCCCATAGTGATTTTACTGGTATAGTGCATGCCAAGCTGAATAATCTTTCTAAGCACATTCATCTAAGAATACAAATGAATCTATTAAAAGAACCTAGAAATAAAACATACAAGTGAGGTTTGTTGCATTTTTGACAAAAATAGGTTTGAGCAACACTCTTATTTCCATGAAGACTTAACTTAAAGAATAAACCTGAATTTTAAAGCAACATTTCCATAAATTGTTACAGGAACCAGGCACTGCTCCCATTGTTGGTGTTGATACAATATCCTTTTGAATTTGATATACCTAAATACCAGTCAAAATACCAGTTGTAGCAAGACGCGCCTATGATACTTCAAAGTGAAAGGAGGATCCGCATTGTACACTTAAGCATGTGCCTGTAGTTTCAAATGCAATTTTGTTTTAGTGTCTCTGCTCCTTTTACTGGCATAGGGGCATGGAGGAAAGGTGTCATCTAAATCAAGACAAAGTGTGCAAATTGCCAAAGGTCTTTGCTAGCACTAAAATGTATTTGATAATCAAATGCCTCCCAGAAAACTCTCTCCTACAGCACGATGGCGACTACTCTTTTTTGAGACACTTCTCTATTACTTTATGTATGTTATTTTGGTTGTTTAGCATTCTAAATGTTGCAGCACAATTCTCTATATATGGAACATATTAACCATGCACTATCTTCATGAGAAAAACAATCAATCAAGGTGTTAGTGAAATTGACGAGAATATGAACCAGATTTAGTCCAAGGTGGTCTCTTTCATACTACATTTAAATGCTCGCCATTTATTTTGCAAAGATTTCTATTAAATGGTATCTTCCCTTTGACTAGAGAGACTCTCCAACATTAGGTAATTTAATGGGACAGTCACATTCTGATAATTCTGCACTTGAATCTGGAGAGCTAGAGATGCTAAATACCAGGATTTTCACCTGCCTCATTTTCAAATTGTAGAGGTGGTGCAGTTGAGAATGTCACATTATGAACAGCTCTTTCAGTCCCTACTGCTAATTGTTGTTGTCTCTGGACTCGTTGTTCCTCAATTCTATGAAGGAAATCCAGCTTGGACAGGTTTTGCGACATACTCCCTTTACCATAAACTCACCAACCTTGGTAACCAGCTAGTCATTGGATACAGCGTTACAGTCTGGCTTAGATTATCCCAGGTATGTTGCAATTCCAGCAACAGAGTAAGATGTGACTGATCATGCGGATCTCCTCCCATCCTGGAAGTTCTGTTACATACATATTTGCTCCAAAAAGCATCCTGTAAGGCAAGCGCTTGAATAGTACAAATGTTGGCATATTATTTACTGCTCTTTGTGCCCGTAACAGGATTCCCGACCCAATACCCTCTTTTCTCTATTACCTGAACTGGGTCTAAAGGGATCTGAGAATTGGAGACTCACTCCCGTCTTTCATAAGTGCCTCTGCATATGCTTTAGAAATAAAAGCCAGCTGATCAGAATGAAATGGTTGAACTCCACTTATCACTACTAAGTAACCCCGAGCGTTAAAATCCGCTCCGCTCGCGGAGTTTGCGGATTTTCGGCAACTCCGCATTCCTCGTAGAACGCGGAGTTACCAAAAACTCCACGATCCGCAGTGGAGCGGAGTTTTTTCTTGTTCACGCTTTCAAAATGCGTTTTCGCTCGCTTGGTAGCAACTTACCGGGATCCCTGCGTTTGCGTGCACCACGAGATTTTTGTAACTGGCCGCGCGATCCCGCGAGAGTGTGCGATTGAGAACACGTCATTCGGATGCGCCATCGGACATCCGGCAGAAGTTCCGTGAAGATCACGATGCCATACATGCAGAGTTTGCAATCTGGAGAAGAATATCTCTTGAGCAGCATAAAGCCTTCTCGAAAATGATGATTTGGAAGAAAAAAACTCTTCAGATTGACATTTGGCTGGTCTTTTTTGTGCAAGGAGTCCTTTTTCTTTTTTTTTTTTAAGGGGAAGGAAGTGCCCCAGTGTCTCCAACTTCCTGTTTCTGTCCAGCAGGCTCCTCCCATTGCTTTGTCCATGTCCTGTTCACTTTTCATTTGGATTTGGAGCTGGAAGGATCACTCTTTGTGCCTGCTGCATCATATATCATTAGATTTGAGGACTTTTGGATTTGAGATTTTACAAGTAAGTTGGAGAATTGGTGTTTGTTTGGGGCATTGCACCTAAATGTTTTGGTACTTTTCATCGGTTTTTTTTAGAATTTATTGTTGTGGGTGGTCTGTAGTTTCAGTAGGGACCTAGTTGTTTTTCTTTTTATGTAAGTTTTCTACTAGTTTTGTTTTATAAAGTAAACATGTTGCAAAGTTCACTACATTTTCTCCAACTTTTGCAATCAATTTGCAATATTTATTTAATTCACTAGTCCAGTGGTCTGGCCCAATAAATAGGCCTTTCAGGCAGTAGGCCCAGAGCTACTCATGGGTGCATGAAACAACTGGTTCTGTGGTGTATGTTGAATTTAAACATCATTTAGGGCATGGATGGCATTGAATTGAATTGCAAAAAGTATTTTGGTTTTTTATTTCCACTTTTTTGGAGTGCGTTAAATAAATGCCTTTGTTGGATGTGTGGTGTGGCTATTGTGTAACTTGCAAACCTTTTTGCAATTTTGCATTAAAGCTGTGTTGTTTAGCATGCCTCCTTTATCTGGCCATATATAGGCCTGCTTGAGTTCATTGTTTTATAGGCCTCCCGCTTGTTGTGACTGCGAGTGACCATGTGGCTGGTGGTCATTTTGTGGTGGTAGTTTAGTAGTGTGCTGCTTTTGCCATATAGGCCTGCATGTCTTTCCTTTGTTCCTCTTGGCTTATGCTTCTTGTTGTTGTGGCCTGGCCATGTGGCTTGCGGCCATTTTGTGACACCAGGCAGTGTGCTTTTGCCATAGGCCTGCATTGTCGGTCTTCCCGTTCTTGTTGTTGTGGGTGGCCTGGCCATGTGGCCGGTGGCCATTTTGTGAAGCCAGGCAGTGTGCTTTTGCCATAGGCCTGCATCGTCTGTCTTCCCTTTCTTGTTGTTATGGGTGGCCTGGCCATGTGGCTGGCTGTCATTTTGTGGAGCCAGACAGTGTGCTTTTTGTCATAGGCCTGCAAGCTTGTGGCCTAGTCTGCCAATAGGCCTTTCAGCCAGTAGGCCCGGAGCTACTCATGGGTGCATGAAACAACTGTTTCTGTGGCATCTGTTGAATTTAAACATTATTTAGGGCATAGATTGCATTAGATTGAATTGCAAAATGTGTTTTTGGGGGGTATTTCCAATGTTTGATGTGTGTTAAAGATATGACTTTGTTGGATGTGTGTGTGGTGTGATTGTACTTGTACTTGTTTAACTTTCCAACCTTTTTTAGCCCTGTGGAATTTCGTTTTTGCATTAAAGCTGTGTTGTTTAGCAAGCATGCCTCTTTTGTCTGGTCATATAATACAGGCCTATTTGAGTTAATTGTTTTCCATGCCTCCTGCTTCTTGTGACTGTTAGTGACCATGTGGCTGGTGGCCATTTTGTGATGGTAGTTTAGAAGTGTGCTGCTTTTGCCATATTGGCCTGCATGTCTTTCCTTTGTTCCTCTTGACTTATGCTTGTTGTTGTTGTGGCCTGGCCATGTGGCTTGCGGCCTTTTGTGAAGCCAGGCAGTGTGCTTTTGCCATAGGCCTGCATTGTCTGTCTTCCCTTTCTTGCTGTTGTGGGTGACCTGGCCATGTGGCTGGTTGCCATTTTGTGATGGTAGTTTAGAAGTGTGCTGCTTTTGCCATATTGGCCTGCATGCCTTTCCTTTGTTCCTCTTGACTTATGCTTGTTGTTGTTGTGGCCTGGCCATGTGGCTTGCGGCCTTTTGTGAAGCCAGGCAGTGTGCTTTCGGCATAGGCCTGCATTGTCTGTCTTCCCTTTCTTGCTGTTGTGGGTGACCTGGCCATGTGGCTGGTTGCCATTTTGTGGAGCCAGCCAGGGTGCTTTTGCCATAGGCCTGCAAGCTTGTGGCCTAGTCTGCCAATAGGCCTTTCAGCCAGTAAGCCCAGAGCTACTCATGTTTGCATGAAACAACTGTTTCTGTGGTGTCTGTTGAATTTAAACATCATTTAGGGCATGGAAGGCATTGGATTGAATTGCAAAATGTGTTTTTGGGGGGCATTTCCCTTTTTTTAATGTGTGTTAAATAAATGCCTTTGTTGGATGTGTGTGTGGTGTGGTTGTACTTGTATTGTGTAACTGTCCAACCTTTTGTAGCCCTGTGGATATTCATTTTTGCATTAAAGCTGTGTTGTTTAGCAAGCATGCCTCCTTTGTCTGACCAGGCCTGCTTGAGTTCATTGTTTTCCAGGCCTCCTGCTTGTTGTGACTCAGTGACCGTGTGGCTGGTGGCCATTTTGTGGTGGTAGTTTAGTAGTGTGCTGCCACATAGGCCTGCATGTCTTTCCTTTTGTCTTACTGCTTCCATCCCCTTTGCCAGCTGCAGCTCCCTGAATGACGTGATTGCCATTAATTTGCCTAACAGGTTCCACTTCCATTACATTTGTATTTTTGTTTTTGTTCTTCTTCTTTCCTATCCTTCCTGAGTGTACGCAGTATACCACGAAAGCCCGTGTTGTCAAAGTCTCACAAATGTCTACACTTATTTATTTTTTTAATAACTGAGTTAATAATATTTAATAATATAACACTAACAAGTGTGACAGTTGGAAAAGCTCCACTTTTACTTCCAACTAGGTTCTGGCCCATTTCTACAGATGCACCACCGATACCCTCTGAGACGGTGCGTAACTTGGGAGTTAGTTTTGACAACAAGCTTGAGTCTAGAAACGCAGGTGAACAAAACAGTCGGGAGCTGTTTCTCCCTGATAAGAGTGCTTAGGAAGGTTTTCCCGCTGCTGCCATCACAGGCCAGAGCATTGGTAGTTAGGAGTGTTATCTTGAGCCGGCTGGATTATTGTAATGCTTTGCTGCTGGAGTCACCAAGGTTTCTGATTGGAAGACTCCAGAGAACCCAGACAATGGCGGCCAAGTTAGCTCTAATGAAACCACGTCATTCTTCAGCCTCTCAGGCTCTTACGGGGCTCCATTGGCTTCCAGTGTTACAGAGGATACAATGCATGTCACTCTGCATGGTTTTTAAAGCCCTGCACGGCCTGGGACCCAAACCATTACAGAAGAAATTCGAATGGTATGTCCCTGCCTGTAGTCTTCGCTCCTCCTCAGCTAAACTGGTGCGAGTGCCCAGGTTCAGAAGAACTAAATCAGGAGGAAGGGCCTTCAGTATTTGCAGCTGCGCGGCTCTTAAACTTCCAACTGAGCTTAGACCAGAGGTCTTCAAACTGTGAGGCGCGACCCCCAGGGGGGTCGTGGAGTCCTAGGAAGGGGGTCGCAGAGTCCCCAGCTTCACTTGTATCTGTAAAAAGACAGTCGTCCTGGGACGGCTAATTGAGATCGCTATCAGCTACTTGCCTGAATGAAAGGCAAATGCGCTGGTAATCTGCAAGTGTAAAGGATGCTTGGTAGCAGTTTTGGCTCTTTGTGAAGACAAAGATGTGTGTTTTTTAGTTGAAGTGCGAAGAGTTAACTACTGGGCTGGGAAGTTCTTGCTTTTAATTTTAACTACATTTACACAGCTATGTAAAAAAAGGAAAACTGCATTACATACGCTCTGGTATTATTCCCACGCAAAGCCCATGGATTTTGATGCTGCCCCATACTTACAAAATCACGTAAACCTGGGGCAGCTCCAAAAACTGAAGCCTCTCCAGTGGAGGCGTAACAAGGAGAAATGTTTTAATTTCTCCTCGTTTTTTCCTCGTTCCATGTGTGCTGCATTCTGCAGCTCTCATAGAAATAGGAAAACGCCCCTCAGGATTGTTTTGGTGAACGATGGTGCCTCTTCCCGTACAAAAACAATTCTGCCTACGTTGGTGCTAGGCAGCAATTTGGGAAGGGAAAAGGACTGGAAAGCACCGTATTTCATAATTAAAGTGTATGCCTGCCCTTTCACATTGGCATTGGGCAGCCTATGGCTACACCCCCCACGCTCACCGACCATTGGTTTGCTAAACACTGTTTAATACAATTTCCCCAGGGTAAAAATATTTGCTGTGGTAATTGGGGGCTGTTAGAAATGGGGGTCTCTAGTTGGTAATGGTTTGCACCTTTGTCCAAGTAGGGACCCTTCCTTCTAGTCAGGGTAAGAGGGATACACTACTGAAATAACCCCGGTCTCACCCCATTGGTAGCTTGGCACGAGCAGTCAGGCTTATTTCAGAGGCAGTGTGTAAAGGATTTGCACATAACCAACAGCAATACATTGAAAACAGTATAAAAGGACACCACACCAGTTTAGAAAAATATCCAATACTTTATATATTCAAAACAAGACTAAAACAATAAAAATCCAACATACAGTACTTAAAAATCTGCACTTTGTGGGGAGCTGGCGTCGGTCGGTTGGTGCAGACTGCGGTGTGGGACGGGGTAGTGTGTCGCAAGGCTTCCGAGCATTGCCCCAAGCCACGGTGCGGTCACGGTTGTCGAAGTCCGTGACGGCGTCGGTGAGACCAGGGCGACGAAGTGAAGCGAGGCGGTGCGGAGTGCAGTGCCCACAGGTCACAGTGCAAGCAACAGCTCAGCGATCGTCATCAGTGAGACCAGTGTTGCGGTGCAAGATGCAGCGGTGCCCTCTGCGGTGCCTTCAGGGCATTGAGCCAGCGGCAGAGTCAGTGACGGAGTTGGTTGCTTTCCCCCCTCTGTGGCAACTGAAACCACAATTCCAGAGGTGGTACCCAGAGCTCAGTGAAGACTTTGCGGTCCCTGAGACTTCAGAACAGGGGGCAACATGTAAAGAAAATTCAGACCAGTCCTTTCACTGCCCGAGGCAGAAGCAGCAACTGCAGGCCAAACCAACAAAGCAACAACACAGCAAAGTTTCAGTACTCTTGGCAGTTCTTCCAGCTCTTCTTGGCAGGTTCCTTGATTCCAGTGAGTCCTACAGTTCTAGGGTCTGGACTCCAATACTTATACTCAGTTTCTCTTTGTGCTTTTGGGCAGAGAGTGCCTGTGCCCAGCCCAAACCAGTTCCATCCTCTCTGGCCCAGCTTCTTGGCAGGAGGTGGATACAGCATTGTCCAAGGCAGACCAGGCCCAATCTAGTGCAAGATAATCTCCTCCCACTACTATAAATACAGCCCAGGTCTATTCAGCTCAGCCCGGACTCATCCAGGAAAGGAAGGACACACCTTGACCTCCCCAGTAGCTGTCTGATGAGAATGCACATCCCCAGCCCCTGTCACTCCAAAGCCAGACAGTCAATCCACAAACCCAGCAGAGGCACACAAGATGGCTAAGCAAGAAAAGCCTATTTTCTAAAAGTGGTATTTTTCAAACACAACATAAAAAACATCTTTACTAAAAAATGCATTTTAATATTCTGAGTTCAGGCATGCTAAACCCCATTTCTCTATCTTGTCCCAATGGGAAGATATGCTCATAAGACGTTATAAGTAAACTCCCAATATCCTATGAGACAGATAGCCTTTCCATAGTGAAAAATGAAACTCACTGTAATTCACTACCAGGACATGTCACAAACACCAGTACATGCCATACCCTTAATATACACGGCACCCTGCCCACAGGGGTACCTTGGGCCTACCTTAGGGGTGACTTACATGTAACAAAAGTGAAGATTAGGGCTTGGCAAGTGGGTGCACTTGCCAGGTCAACATGGCAGTTACAAACCATGCAGACTCTGCAATGGCAGGTCTCATAACCTTTTTCAGGGCTGCATGGGTGAGTGGAACAATCAGTACTGCAGGCCCACCAGCAGCATTTGATTTACTGGCCCGACACCCTCAGTGCACTTCACTAGGGACTTACTAGTAAGTCAAACATGTCAATCATGGAAAAACCAATCCATAATACAATTTACAATAGGAGCACTTGCACTTTAACACTGAACAGCAGTGAGAAAGTGCGCAGAGACACTGAACCAGCAAAAACAGAGTCAAAACTAGGTCAGAAAGGAAAAAAACTGGGGCAGCATGCCAAAAGATGGCAGGTATAACAGGGGCATTTATAGTTATCGATAGATGATGTTGATGATGAGGAGAACCAGTTTCTAGAAAATTTTGTCCGAAGGGGTCCTTACACCCAAGAAGGTTTGACAAGGGAGTCTCGACAGCAAAAAGTTTGAAGACCACTGACTTAGACAGATAGAAGATCTGCTGTCGTTCAGTAATAAAATAAAGACCTGGCTGTATCCCAGAGTAGATCTGCTGTCGTTCAGTAATAAAATAAAGACCTGGCTGTATCCCAGAGTACTTCAATCTTGCCTACTTTTACTGGTATACTGTCTTTTCTATAGCATTTAGGCACACGGATCTCAGCGCCAGGCTACCCGTAGGGTCACAGTGTACAAGTCTCGATAACATTAAGTTATATATTATATTTGTTTGTTTGTACTAGTATTAATTGAACTACAACAAAAAATGCAACATTTCACTGATGTTCTTCTGGCTTCTTTGCTTTTAGGTGCACAAAAGACCGAGGAGGAGGTGTCATCATCACCTGTTGTACTGCCAGACAGAAGTCCTGCTGCGCACGACGTCATGTGATGTGACCACAGACATCTCTGCAACTTGTGCAACTGCATCCTGCTGACATCTGAAGATGACCCCAAGGAAAGATTACCAAGTCCTCCAGTACCAAGAAAGTTGCCAGTGAGAAGAAGGAACAGAAGAAGGAAGAAGAAGTGGCACTTACTAAGACTTGTGTGCCGCCCAGGATGTTTTTGGGGAAATAAAAAAATCAATCCTGCAGCAGCGGGTCTGGAGAGCAAGCTGGGAGCAGCACCTCTGCATCAGTGGGCCCACCCCACCAACCTAGGCCCAAGCCCATGAATGTCGCAGAGGCAGCCAGTCTAATTGCACAAACGCCAACGAGCAGTGATGTTGAAATTGACTTATCGTTATCGCAAAGTAGTACCCAATCAAGGCAGGAGGAAACTCCGCAGATAAGTGGGCAACAACAGCCGCAACCACCGCCCACAATAGTAGTTGATCCTCCCGAAGTAGGGGCAGTTCAGGAAATCGAGTCTTCTACAGAGAAGAAGAGCAAGCCACTCTTTCAGAAGATCCATTGTCTTCCAGATCCCCAGCAAGGAAAATGAGGGTTAGTCCATCAATTTCTTCTTCAAACCCTCCTTCGGATGATCTAGATGCCACTTGGAAGCCACCAGCTCAGTCCGAGAGTGAGGCACGCCTCAAGAAAAGGCTAGGAAAAAGGAAGGTTCCAGAAAGCCTTAGAGTTATGGAGGTAAATGTAAAAAAGGAGGATGACGACGAGCCAGTCATCATGAACATCACTCCCGCCCCAGTGGAGATGAAGACCGACATTATTACCCCATCCCAAATTGCTGTGAGGGATGTGGCACGGATACCACCAACACAGGTAACACTAACACCACCACCACCTTCCATATTTGCATTTGCAAAGGCCCGGCAGGGACCTACATCCAGCACAACCACCACCTCAGTAGGTAGTGGCACTGCACAGAATCAAATTCCAGGCACACCCTCCAGTTAATTCAGCATTGCAAGTGGCACCTCCAGCAGCGAAAGAAAGTTCACCTCTCCAGTTTGGGACTTCTTTTCGGTTAGCAGTAAGGAGGAGAACGTTGCTATACGCTGAATTTGTCGACATAGTGTTAATCAGGGTAAGCTTGGTACAAACTATGGTACAACCCATCTGAAAAAACACCACTTGATCCAGTGGGAGGAACACCTTAAGTGCCAAAAAAGTAAAACTGCATCCGTTGCTGTTGGTGTGGATGAAGAAGAAGAAATGATCGCGGTGGAAGGTGAACAAGAGGGAGACATTTTCTCTGGTACACAAAGTAGCCCTGTCCCCAGCAGTGCAGTGGTACCACTACCACCCACATCGTCATCATCCTCAGCAACATCTCAGTGGCATCATAGTAATAGTCAGGCTGAGCCTGAGACACCAAGGCAACAGAGAACCTTAATGAAAAAAAGTGTGTCGTTGAGCCTAACAAAATCTGGGTTCAAGAAGTCACCTGCATCAGCAGCACCAAAAAGGAAAAAAATCCAGCCCACCATTATCAGCATGCTTAGGTCGGAGGGGCAGTACGAACGCAACCACCCAACGGCACGTTTGTACAATGCCAAGCTAGCAAAAATGTTAGCGCTGGACCTTCTCCCCTTTTCTTTTGTGGAAGGGGTGGGTTTTCTGGAATTTGTGACAGCCATCTGCCCAAAATGGAAGGTTCCCAGACGGTCCTATTTCGCCAGAGTTGCTGTTCCAACACTACATCACAACTTGCTGGAATTGCTTGGACAAGCTTTGCAACAGAGTGGTGTTCATAATATCCACCTGACAACAGACATGTGGACCAGTTGCCAAGCCACTGATAACACGTGCGTCACTGCACACTGGGTCTCTTTTGTGGGGGTTAGAGAAAAGATATCTGCAGCAGGTGTTGTTGACACTGCTGAGATTTTTAATGCCACTCATAAACATGCAACTGTAGCCATGTTCACCATGGAGAAATCTCATACTGCTGCAAACATTTTGGAAGAGTTTAACAGCAAGGTCTTTGAAAGGCTGCATCCAAGAGGGCGTAACATTGGTTTTGTTGCCACGGACAATGGCAGTAAAATAGTTAAGGCGATGGTGGCTATTTCAGGGTCCTGTATTTGGAGCACTGCATTACCATCATTGTTCAAGACTTTCTGAAAAAAAGAATACAGAGTCAGCAACTTACTGACCACCTGCAGAAGAATATGCACACATTTTAGCCATTCTTTTAAAGCCCGGAAGCAGCTGAGGATTATTCAATGTGAGCATAGAATGCCAGTCAAAACACTCATCCAGGAGGTGCCAACACCTTGAAACTCAACTTATTACCTGCTTGAACGTCTGTTTGAACAGTACAGACCAATCAAGGACTATGTCATGCAAAGACTAGGGGATGCTACTGTGAAAGGCATGACCGTTAAGATGGATCAATGGGGTCTAGTTAAATGCCTGACAGAGATGCTACTTCCTTTCAAGCTTTTCACACGTGAAGTCAGCAAGGAGGACTGTACTATGGGCCAAGTAGAGCAACAGCTGAAGGCGGTGTCTGACACGTACGCAGGTGTGGAGAGAAAAAAATTAAGCATATGAGTTGGTGGAGAGCTTAGCCCTTCGCTTAGCTGAAAATACAAGGGTGCACACTAAGATTGTCAGACAAACATTACATTTCTGCCACAATTCTGGATCCACGGTACAAATCAGCACTGAACACTAAGACATGAAATCCTTTTTCAGAAGTGGATGTAGCCCAGTACAAAACTTGGATAGCTGAGGCAGCCAGTCACTTGGAAAAGAACAGCTGGCAATTAAAGGCCTGCTACTCCAACCCACAACATGTACTGCAGCATGGGATCCGGCGTCAAGTTCAATATCCTGCGGGAGAGACAGCTGCCAGAGGACATATCATATCAAGGATATTGGCTTACTTATCACTACTGGCTGTTTTGGAGCTTATTTGCTGTAACTTACTGATTAATTTCAAATACTCTTGCTAACAAATTATCAGGTTTTTATTATCACTTGCTTGGATAAATTAGAAATATTTTAATATAGAGCTTTTACATCTTACGCCCCGATTTACAAGAGTATGATCCAAAACAAGCACAAGCATGTGTCGTGGCTGAATTTGTGTCTTTTCATCCCAATCAGAATTTTGGATTTTTTTTTGCTTAACTTTGGGCATTAACTTGATATTTGGAACAGATTTATTGCACCTCATACTGATATATGGGCCCTGACAAACTTCCCTTAGTGGAACGAAACGCGTTGGCTGACATCCACGTTTTATTTTGGAAGAATAATGAAAGGATATTTTTTGGACACGCTTGGAGGACATTTACGTTGTTTCTTGGTGCACCTTCCCCTTTCGTATAAGTTCAACTTCAGAGCCTGAGGGCAGTGCGCTTGGTCACAGAAGTCACTAACACTATCAACAACAGCAAGAACAGGATCATCAGCCCCTGTAAAATCGGCCCAGGACTTGTTAGCTCCAGTGCTGATGCAAAGGCAAAAGAGGCCCAGCAAAGTGTAGCACCCCTGAGCATTGAGCGGATGGTCCAGGCCTATCTGGATGACCCAACAGAGGTCTACATTGATCAAAACATATTGGAGTAATGGTATGGGAAAAGGCACCTATGACCAGTCTATCTGCCCTGTCGCAAGTGTCTCTTCTGAGCGTGTTTTCAGTGCTGCTGGTGCCTTTGTAACAATTAAAAGGACCAGTCTCGTGCCCAAAAACGTGGAGAGGTTAACATGGTCAAAATGAATCAGCACTTTATACCACCAGAGTACAAAATACATGAATCACAGCAGGAAGATGGGGACAGCGACTTAAGTGACGGAAGTAGTGTGTTAGATGACCTACTTCTGGTTGAAACGCCAGAGTTTGAGGACGAGCTCTACTTCCCTGACAACTAGGCTTTTAACTTGTTACTTACTTTCTTCCTTATTTACTTTTATTATTTGTGTGTGTGTCTTTCTGGTTCGAATCACAACAAATCCATCACCACCGTCTTCTCTTTTTATTGCTATATTGGAGTTGCCGCTGTGTGCATTTAAGTCCACTCCTCCAAGTCCTGCTCCATCCTTCTGACTTGCCCAAAATCCATTTACCTCAAGCCAGACATTGGATGGAGAATAGTACAAGAAATGTTGCCTCGTCGAGTCACACCAAAACAAGTGGAACATGAGGACTATAGCTATCCTTCTTTCCGAGCCGAGAGAGACTGCCCCTTAACTTAAGATGGTAATGATGGCATGCATTGGAAGCTGACTCAGTGGTTGGTGTTTGTATTGTTGTTGTTTTTTGTGCATGAAGTGAAGTCAAAGTATACTAGTATTTAGTCTACACACTAAAAGTGACTCAAGTCAATGTTTCCCTTCTTGTTGTTTAATAACAAAATTGTACTTCTACTGCAGGCCAATCCATTGTATTTTTTAATCAGGACTCACTCGGTAACTACAGACTGAGTTGGACCACACCATGATGATGACCACATAGTATCTTCGCAGTCAGTTGGATCGGAGATGATTGATGGAATATCTTAGGGGTTTCAAATCACGTAGTGGCATAAAAGGTAAACAAGTCAACAACAACCACAGCAGACCTACATAGGAGTGGTGGAGTCTAGTAGTCACGAGTGTAGTAGTGGTATGACTGACAGCCATGAATTGATTTAGTTACTTACTTTGGAAAAGGCTATGTTGCTGTATATTTGTGCTCTGCGACTGTCTGGCTCAGGCAAAATCTAAGCTAAGTGGAGACTGGGTCGGCGCCGTGGGCTGCTCTGTCCTGTTGCTGTTGTGGGTTAGTGCTGGAAACATACAACAGAGTAGACATGATTTAGCCAGGCCGCCTCTAAAAGTGTTTGCACTCCTCCGTAATTCATGCTTTTTTTTCTCCATGATTTTACAATATCACTTTTGTTTTTCCATCTACACTTACAGGCCGGCTTTTACCCTGTGCTAAACAGAGAAAAACAACTCGCACTCACCTACCAATCCGCATCCACCAGGCAGGCAGTGGCACCCAAGATTGACGGATGCAGCGTCCATGAAAGGGAGGACCAAGAGGAATGCCGAGATGCAACTCCCCAATTTGACCAGGATAACATACAGTAACTTTAGTATCATTCATCATCTTATAAATAATTTGATTTATTTTTTCTCTCCAATCATTACGACTGTGTTTGTTGTTGTTGTTAGGTTTGCTCATAATTGATCCCTACAGATATTTTTTAATTTTACTTTTTTGCTAGCTTCAAAAGGAACCTCGGTACAACAGAATATAAAATGTATGTATTTGGGTCACTCTGAGGGCAGACAGGCAAGGCAAATAGCATAATAATTAATAATATACTGCTGCCCTGTACTGTCTACTACTCCTGTTAGTAAGTACTACTGATCATCATAAACCATCAAGTCATCATCATGCATGCATTTCCTTTTTCTCCCTTAACAGATATATGATGGTTGTATGGCAAGATTGTGTGTGTTTAGTTGTTGTTGTCCATGTGTAGTGTTTGTCTTTGTCAAACCTTTCCCTCAAATACCTCTTCCCAACCATTCATCAAATCCAAACCCTCTTCCCCAGGGCTGTCAGATTCATATTGAGGTGTGACTAAATTAAATTTACACCAATAATTGATCACACACTTACTGGGGCGGATGTGGTGAGAGCAACACTAATTCAATTTGAAGGCAGGGCGAAGATCTTCTGCTTGCCCACTCATGCTCAGTATATATTTGCAAGTCAATTTTTTTTCCAAAGGAACATAATCCATCATTAATTGCCGGCAACGATTGGATTCATCATCCTCCTTTTACAGCACTAAAGGTTACGACTGTGTAGGGTGACTCGACACAACTAGTTTGTAACTTGCTGTACTAGGCTATCCCCGCCACCATTATGTTTTATTTTACTTTAGCATTGCTAATCATTATTATGGTTTCTTGTTTGGTAGTCTTCTTGTGTACGGTACTGTACTTCATTCTACTACTCCTTCCATAGTCTCCCTCAGGCGACTGACTGTCTCATTTTCTTTTATTGCAAATGCTACTGCCAGTATATACCGCAACCATGGCATCTTGGGAAACCAAACCATCATCACCATGCAGCCATCGCTGTGCCTAAGTTTAAACATCAATCACAGGTAAGTGAAGCAGTTTGGGGGGAGGCATAATTAATAATGGAAATTAATTCACACACCCACACCCTTGAGTCCAGTTTCAGACTGCATAGACTAGGAGGAGAGACTGACAGTACTAGTAGGACAAGTCACTCAGTGAGGCTACCGCATCTATCCGTTTGTGTGTTACAAAATTGGCAGATTATTTAAATAAAAAACTGGCTGTGGCCCTGCAGCAGCAAAGGAAGGAAACCGTGTGACGTAAAAGAGTAACCCCTACAAAACATTTACATTGTATGTAAAGTTTAAGTAAAAATATAATGTAATCCCCTAACAAAATAAACTAATGTAAAAAATCCCACAACACCGGACCCCACCCCAATCCCTAACCCCAACCAATGTCCAAAAAGATAGTCCAACCAATGTCCATTAAATAAAATTCAATTAGTCCCCTGGAGGCCCAGGTGATGATAGGGAATCTGGGCAAGGGTGGGGTCTCCCGGATATACCGTTCCCTGGTGAACACCACCCCTGCGAACTTGAACGCGCTGAGAGCCCGTTGGGAGGGTTGGTTGGGCCCCTTGGAGGATGCGGATTGAAGGGACAGCCTTATAGCACCTAAGACCCTGATGACCTCGTCAAAACTGCGCTTAGTCCAACTTTACTACTTGCACGGGGCTTATCTCACCTCGGAGCGCCTATACAAAGCCCAACTACGCCCTTCCCCGGCCTGCGGGCGTTGCGACCATGCTCCTGCAGATTTTTATCATATGGTGTGGCAGTGCCCTACCCTCGCTTCCTTCCGGGCAGGTGAGGAATTGGAGCTTTCACAGACCCTGGGGTGGATCATTCCCCACGATCCCCTGCGCCTGATTTTAGGGGTGTTCGATGGCCTGGACGGCTCTCAGGCCGACAATTGTTTCCTGTGGACAGCGGTGGCATTGTGGTGCTGTGGTCCCATGCTAAGCCCCCCACTGTACGGAGGTGGAGGCCAAGGGTGGACTGGTGTGGGACTCAGGAGGATCCCCTCTTCGAAGCCCGGGGATGAACCGGAACTTTTTCAAAGGATATGGGGCAAGTGGTTCAACCTGAGCTCTAGAGTGGGTTTGTCTTCTGGGTCAACCCTTTGTATGAATTTACCCAGCAATTTGATTCGCCGATCTTTGACGCTGTACACATGCATGCACTGTACTATATTCTGTCTGATTGTGATGCCACTATGAATTTGTGTTTTAAAATTTCAATAAAATGGATTTTAAAAAAATCTAAAAAAAAAAAAAAGAAAATTGTCCATAAATATATAAAACCCAACTTTTCCCTAACGTAGCCCAATGCCCACCCACCAAAAAAAAGAATAAAAAAGGGGAAATTCAACGGGAACTCTATCGGTGGGCTCGCAGTCTCAGGTTAATCGCCAGGACCGCCTTTACCTGCTCCTCTAGGCACACCATTTGGAGGAGCAATGGGTGCTTAAAAGCTCAGCAATTGCATCCATGGGGTGGGGGGCAGCCGTGCTGGATGAAGTGCGGCGGGCGACTGCCAGACCGCGGTGCCGTACCACTCGAGAGGCCTGCCTGGGGCCCGGGGCATTGGAGGAGGCTGCAGCTGCTACCGCCGCCTCCTCCACCAGAGGCACCAGCCGCCAATATTCATTGCGGATGGCCTCAATCTTCCGGCGCCGGGTCATTGCTGCCAACTCCTTACTGTCTGTTTTTGCTATTGGTTGGGAAGGAGTAGCTATATCAAAAAAGAAAAAAGACTATTGTAACCAATACTATTAGCAAAACAGTAACACAAAATTCATTTTACACATAGTGGCACAGTAGCACTAGCAAGCACTTGACATTTGGGGTATCTATGGACTAGAGTACACCAGTTTTCTTCCTCCTTGTTGTAACCGGCATGCCAGCTCAGTCAGCTCGCGCCCAAGACAAGCATACTCATGACGCAGACTTGCATTATTTTTATTTACTACTGTCGGCAGGTAGGGAAGCTGACTACACAATCATCTTATCTTTTCTATTATGGGTGGCACTGGCCATACTCTGTTACATCAAGGCCAGGGCAACTGCTCAATTTCACTTTCACCATGCCCTGACTACTACAAGGCAGATGATATCTTATCCAAATGATCATTGCTTATATATATGCGACGATATGGGGTACTTTGTTTTGATTGATTGTGTAACCATGCAGCCGATAGACCACCCATGGCAGGCTGACACATTCAAAAATAAATTAATATAGGTAGTGAGTGGGCGTCGGAGGGAGGCGCTTGATAACATACATACACAAAATATATGCTGTGCTTGCCAACTACTGCGAGTCAAGGGAGTATTCTGAAAATACAACTTCTATTCTCCTTGGCTTTGCTACTCTGGCACGGTTTATTTCCTTTTACATTCTCTTCAAAGACTCTTCTGCCAGTGACAGTCTACTCTCCACCTATGCTATAATGAATACCATCCAGGGCAGGAATCCATCCAAAGTAAACATGTCTATCATTCTTCTTAACCTCTCAACAAACCTTAGTTTTGCCCACATTTTATTAACTCCTTCGCTGCTAGGCCTTTTCCCCCCCTTGGGCTAAGCCTTTTTTTGGGCTATTTGGGGTAGTTCGTGCTTAGGCCCCTGTAACTTTCTGACAAAGGTATCCACGCCAAATTTGCGTCCTTTTCTTCCAACATCATGGGGATTCTAAAGGTACCCATGGTTTGTGGATTCCCCTGGAGGGGAGCCAGAAATTAGCCAAAATACAGCTTTAAGTTTTGAGGAAAAAAAATGCTGCAAATGAAAGCAACTGTTTTTTCCCCCCCTGAAAATGGCATCAAAAAAGGCTTTGTGGGGCTGAAATCACCATCTTCTCAGCTTTCAGGGACAAGCTGGCGTTTGTCAGCAAACCAATTTATTTTTTTTACTCAGTTTAGGCATTTTTCTGGGACATAGTCTATTTTGGCTATTTTTAGTGCTTTCAACCTCCTTCCAGTTAATGGTAGAAATGGGTATGAAAGCAATAATGGATCCTGGAGAGCTATACATTTTAGAAAAGTAGACAAAATTATGAATTCAGCAAGGGGTCATTTGTGTAGATCCTTCAAGGTTTCTTTATAGAAACTAACAGTTAAATAGGAACAATTGAAAATTAGTTGAAAAAAACAGCCATTTCTGTCAACGTTTTCACCGATAACTTCTTCTAATTATGACAGCTGTTTGAAAGCAATATACCGTTACATTTTCTGGACCTTTCTGGTTGTGGGGATATATAGGACTTGTAGGTTCACCAAGAACCTGACGAACCCAGAGCCAATAACTGAGCAGCGTCTTGCAATGTTTTTTTTTTTTATTATGTACCGGGTGTATAACAATTATTCTGGGGAAATGTATACGTGGAAAAATCAGTATGAAAGACACCTATGTATTTCTGAAATAGGAAACAAAATATAGAGTTTAGAAACATTAGATATTTGCACATTTCCGAAATTGGGAGTACCCATACTAGCATGAGAATTATAGGTCATTTTTCAAAATGACTTCTTTATTACACATTGTCTTTCATTTGGAAGGCAGAAATGCATCGAAAGTCAATAGGTTATAACAGTTGCTCTACAATTATATGTTACCCTAAGTCTCCCGATAAAAATGATACCTCATTTGTGTGGGTAGGCCTAGTGCCCTCCCTCCTCTGCCTCAGATGCAGAATCAGTCTCTGAACCATGGTCAGAGGAAGACTCAAAAAGCATACCAACAAGCTGCTGAGCAGTAATCCTGCGACTAGCCATTATCCTTACTAAGAAAGGAGACTGCACAAACAAGTCAACAACAACCAACACTGCAAAATAAGTAAGTTAAAAAAATATGTGCCTTATCACAAAGATCTATATACTCAAAAACTATACGATTCACTTGCAAGAGACAGCTACACTCACCAACACCTACTCTGCAGAGACACAGCAAAAACCAACGATATCCAACTAGAAAGAAAAAAACAAAACCAATTACTCACAAGACAACAAAATACACAGAGCACAAATGTAAAAAGATTTTAACACTAAAAAAAAAACAGATGCCAAACATACTGCTATTATCACACCATTTGCAAAAAACACATTCATGCAGGGAAATGAAACTCATTTACATTGTACAAAAAAAAAAAAAAAAAAAAATGTCTCTTACCAAACACATGCAACTACACAAACAGCAGAACCACCAGTAACGAAACCACAACCTGGAACAGTCTAAAGAGCAAAAGCCTTGAACTAGAACAAAAAGGGAGAACTAAAGCATTACAATTGCAATTCACAAAAAAATAAAACAATTAGAATTATAACACGCTATGTCACTACCCAAATGGTCAATCTGCCAGATGGGCCTTCAGTAGGGCTGAGAAAAATGGGGTGTGAACTTGCCCAAGGGATCTGGTGAGGTTGTCTGCTAGGCCGATCTGTCCCCCAGGTGGGGGAGAAAACGGCAGACAGAAATGTGCCCCCCTTGCAAAAGAAATAAATCCCTGGTGCCTAGTAGGGCTTTCTGCCTCCCCCCTCCTGCCTAGGGCAGAAAGGCCAAAGAAAATAAAGGGGCAGACACGTCCCCAGGCAGGCAGAAAAAGCAGTAGCCAGATTTTACCCCCTTGGACGCAACTATGTCGCTTCAATTATAGACAAATTCACTGGTGCCTAGTGGGGTTTTCTGCCCCCCGGGGGCAGAAAGCCCAAAAATACTGTCCGATATGCCCCCGGGGGCAGAATACACATCTAAAAAAAATTTGCCCCCTGAAAGCAACCCTTGCCCAAGGGGTCGCTTCCATTTTAATAACGTCCCTGGTGTCTAGAGGGGTTTGAAAAACGGGCCGATCTGCCCCCAGGGGAGGCAGAATAAACAGCCAAAAAAATTCTACACCCTGGAAGCGACCCTTGCCCAAGGGGTCGCTTCCATTTTCTAAAACTCCCTGGCTCTAGTGGGCTTTCCTAGGGCGTGGAGCAGAAAAGTCTTAAAATTAATGTGCCCCTTAAGGAAGTGACCCTTGCCCTTACTCCAGGAGCAGGCTTATATCGCAGAACAATTGTTCTCAAGACCGCTGTAGAAGTAGTTGGCTTTTCCTCTATGGCCAGCATGGGTTCTGTTAGGGCTTCACTGCACGTATGGGATGTGGAATGTAAGACCTTGGTGAGAATATAAGAATTTACTTCAGTAGCAGTAGATGGAAGCTGCTGGTCATGTATGCCTGCTGCCCTTCTCATCACAGTGTGATATGATGCCACTTCCAGCAGAGGGATACCAGTGTGTGATAACAGCTCTCAATACATCAAGGCTCCTTGCATTTTTTAATCCCTTAAAATCCGGGTTAAAAGCAGTTAGTCTATCCACATCATCATCTACATTTTGACCTTATCGAGCATCAGTATTCTCCAAATTGGTATTTGCCCCCTTCAATAGTTCTTAAAGACTCTTTTCTAGAGGGGTGGGACACAAGTGATAACATCACTGGCTGAGGCACTTGTGAAGTCAGCGATAACATGCTGCAGCAATATGGGGTGTGGTTCCGGTGGAGACAAGTGTAGCTCCAGTGGCCTCTGTGGTGCCAGAGGAGTCTATTGGGGAGTCAGAGAAATGTTGAGTTCCGGCACTGGAAGGAGACTGGCTTGCAAGATGAATGGAGGTGCTGAGTTTCAGACACCGACCCCGCCGGTACTGGAGTCAGGTTTGGATTTATGCAATATACTTATAGAAGAGGAAGAAATAGAATGAAGGGCGCTGGTAGTAGGGTGTCAGAATCCCTCCTAACTAATAAGCCATTCGACCATTAGGGACAACTGGCACAACAGGGGTGACTCACGGCTGGACTGTATTCCTGAACAGAACATTCAGCATGCTCCGATGGATCTGTCCAGGTGCTGAAAACTCTGGGTATGGTTGACCAGTCTGTGGCCTTTGAATCGGCACCACAGGCAGTACAGAGTCCACGCCACAACGTATGGAGTCTCAGGCACCCGATCATAAGAAGGATATTCTTTCAAAGTTTTTGATCCAACACTGACTAAAGTTAAATGGAAGGTCTCTACAACTTACTTTGTGAGGCATGTCTCCAAGGTTTGTGCTTCCTCTTCTTCTTTTGGTTCTTCTTAGAAGACCTTGAAGACAGTGGTGATAGAGACTTCGACCTCGGTCGGGACTTAGGACGTCCATGGCTTTCATCTCGCTCTCTGGCCATGTATATTTTGGCCTCCCTTATCTTAAGTACTTTGGGATACATCTTCTGGAAGGATTTGCAAGCCTCAACACTGTAGTAGGGACCAAGAGACCAGAGACAGATGTCATGAGGGTCCATGACAGACATCTGACACTCACTGCCTTGATACAGCTTAAAACCAGATAGTTTTGGCAGCGACATTGCGAAAGAAAACTGCACCCAACAGTTTTTATCAAGGAGAAAAAGATGGACACTTATGAGGAGAATAGTGTGCTCCAGAAAGCACTGATGGCAGGGAAAAAAAAGAACTGACAGCATCACGCTGACGGGCGCGTTTTAGGACTCCAGTGATGTCACAAGGGATCACAGGCAGTGCAGACGTGGAGCTGGCGTCCCCTACCAGCATGGGGGAGCTATTGAAGTTTCTGGATCCAGGTTGACAACTGGGATATTAAAAAGGTGAGGAATTTACAGATTGGCAGTTTGTTAAGCATTTTGTGATGGAAAGGTCCGAGTCTACATCTTCACTCCACAGAATGTGACAGAAGTCAAGTCCAACGATAAAAAGCATGTCCATCAAATTTGCTCTTTGACTCAGGGCAGGCCTTTTGAAAAACAACTGAAGTAGAAAAAAGTTCCCCCAAAAAACCCTAGCACTGCCCTTTGTTGTTGGGTTTGAGTCCGTGGTAGCACAAGGAAATATAGATTTTTTTTGTAAAAATGTTTTATTGAGAGTCATAAGCCGAAAAGACAACATGAATACAGTAGGGCGTGTAGGGCCCGGGGTAAAAAATATTCACTCAGAGGGACCAGCGTCATACGCCCCAGAGACCATACAATCCCTCCGTTGGAAATAGAGAGGACGCCATTTTTCGAACAACAGGCCTTGAGGGAAGTCCCTCAGGCAGAAACATAAATTCAACATGAAAAAACTTCCCCTCCATTCCCTCCCGCCTCCCTCCTTAAAGGAAATGTGTACTCAGTGAATTTTGCATTCCTAGTTCCAATAACTCATCTCTGAGAAGGCTGCTTTAAACAAGCAAATCATAAAAAACATTCATATCACTTCCTTCTGCACCCTCGGCAAAGCTTAAACTCTGGGGTTGTTCTGTCACCCATGATTTTCAAAGTCCTCCATCTTTCATAGTATGCATGGGTCAGGATCTTGAACGGAAGTCTTTTTCTGTACAGTGAGACAGTGGAGTTGCCGGAGGTAGGGGGGTGATATGAGTTTGTTCAGGGAGATCCAGGCAGAGTCTGGCTGCAGCGTTCTGTATGGCCTGTAGTAGGAGATGAGCTGCGATCCCTGCATAAAGAGCAATGCCGTAGTCTAGTCGGCTGGAGAGAAGGGCTGGGTGATGGTGCGTCTTGAGCTTTGGGGTAGCCATTTGAATATCTTACGAAGCATGCCGAGGATTAAGAAGCAGGATGAGATGGAGTTAAACTGTATCTTCAGGATTAGCTTGTTGTCCAGAATGATGCCTAGGTTCTTAGCGTGGTCAGTGGAGGTAGGAGTAGGTCTGAGTTCCGAGGGCCAATAGGATGCGTCCCATGGGGAGCTTTTGGTTCCAAAAGTCAGTACGTGTCTTGTCCAAGATGAGCTTCGGACAGTGTCCTTTATTCAACGAACAACATCTGCCATGCAGCTGTGGAAGTTGGTCTTGGTGGTGTCTTGGGAGAGGATGAGCTGTGTCGCTGGTGTAAGATATGATGTTGAGCCTGTGAGTTTTGGCGATGCTGGCCGGAGGCATCATAAGTTTTGTAGAGAACAGGGCTGTGCCCTCGCACAGACCCAATCTTGGGGTACTCCACAGCTAACTTCCTTGGGTTCGGAGGTGATGGGAGGAAGGCAGACCTTTAGAATTCTCCCAGGGAGGAAAGAGGCAATTCATCTGAGAGCGGTTCTTTGGATGCCTATGTTGTGCAGCCTTGTGATGAGGGTGTGGTGGGAGACCGTAATGAAGGCTGCCGTGAGGTCTAGGAGAATCGGAGCGGCAGTCTCTCCTCGGTCGAGTAAGGCTTGGATGTTGTCGGTAGCAGCAATGAGGGCTGTCTTGGTGCTCTGGTTGCTGCAGAGTCGAGTTGGAAGTTCCTTTCCAAATGCTAGAATGGAAGACAGTCATTATCCGATACACCAGTTACTTCTGTCCAAGAATTCAAACAATGTGTCTGATCGTGGGAAAATCTGCTATGCTAAATCCTGATCTTTTATATTGCCTGACCAATGACATCTACCAGTTGTTATCTCAAGTAACTATAATTTGTGCCCTAAAGTAACTATAGCTTGCGTCTACACCATGCACAGCGTTCTCAATTAATTTCAGATGTTGCAGTGATGTTATCAATGATGTTGAACATGTCAAGAGTAATGCAATATGTGAGGTAATTATAAATTGTGCCTTCACCATGCACTGCTAGTTACTGTGACACTAATTTAAAAAATGAATATGTTTTTGAAGCACTCCAAGCTGGAGCTGTTTGTTCTTTAGCTGTAGTGTGTGGATCACGGTGTGTGCATGTACATGTGTGTATGTGTGTGTGTGTATATATAAATACACACACACACACACATATATATATATATACACACACAGGTTACTTACCATCGGTAACACTTTCTGGTGGACACAATATCTGCCTGTGGATTCCTCACCTTTTAAATGACCCCTTGTGCCCGCATTCCACGGAAACATTTTCTCTTAGCTCTCCCACAAGAACGTCACAATGGCATGGCTCTGCTCGCGACTTCGTATGACGTCATTGGAGGCATAAGAAGACCTCGTCAGCGTGCTGATGTCAGTTCCACCCATTTTTTTCCTGCCTGCGAGGGGAAAGGGTGGACCGGCAGCATAATTGGAGTATTCAATATATACACAAATACACACACTATATAAATAAAGAAGAAAAGATAAAGTAACAAAGCATTTCCTAACAACCTACAGTATGGCAACCAAAAGACACAGGAAAACAACCATGTCAAACAATGACCACTTTTTCGGTATACAAAAGTGGACAACAGGGAGGAGGGTGGGTCAGTAAGGAATCCACAGGCAGATACTGTATCCACCAGAAAAAACATTACCGAAGGTAAGTAACTTGTTTTTCTGATGGATACATCTGCCTGTGGATTCCTCACCTTTTGAATTGAATCCCACAGCAGTGTCGCTCCCGGAGGAGGGTGTCCACCTACTCATACCAAAAAGTCCTTGTGAGGACGACGAGTACGGTGAAGACTGGAAGCAGCGGTCAAACGAACAAGCCCCTCCCATCCCGCTGACGTTAGCAAGCGGGCTGGTCGCAATCGGAGTTCGCAGGGAGGAGCCAGTGACGTCGGAGGAGGAGCCGGTGACGTCAGTGGACGGAGATATCCCAGGAAGCAGACTAGGTGAGGCGCGGAAGCGGAATTGAGGAGAGGAGACAGAAGGCAGAAGTAAGCGACGGAGGAGGCGGAGAAGAGGACGGAGCAAGCGGAACGACGAGAAGTACCAGTGGCAGCAGCCGTATAACACAAGAACCCGGCGGGCTGTTGCGGAGTGAAGACGCCCCGGGTCCCTATGCCATGGTCCTGGAGACAGGCCGTGGTCTAAGGAGAGTACCGATCTGGGGTTCATTCGGTGGGGTTGGTGGGGGAGCACTAAGCAGCGAGGCACACGGGTGGCGATTTGTTAAGTGCACATCACTCCCTCACGTTTCCTCTTTCCCTGGTGACGGTAGCACAAGCTAGTGGAAAACCCAGAGGACCCAACAGTAATCCCGACCTTTTTCTTTCCTCCCCGGGCCCAAGTGAGACAAGAAACAGAAGTCCCTAGTCCAGAAGAGGTCGTCCATCCTGGAAGGAGAAGAGAAGACCCCTGAAGAGGAGACAAGGAGAGGACGCTACCCTGTTTTGTGGGGTTTTTTTGTGTTTTTTTTTTGAGGCAGTGATCTCGCAGTACTGTGGTTGTATCCGCGACTCGCTCAAGGAAGACTTACAATTGTGCTATAAATAAAACATTTAACTCCTCACCCCACGACTGAGTTCTGTGGTCCCTCCCTTCTTCCCATTCTGATCACTCCAATTCCTACAGTCCTGCAGCACAGAATGAGCAAAATGGCCATCTCTCCTCACCTCAGAATCCAAGCAATAATGCTTTGCAAAAGTGTGGAGGGAGGCCCATGTTGCAGCCTTACAAATGTCAACTACAGGAACACCTCTCGCCAAAGCAGATGTGGAAGACTTAGCTCTAGTAGAATGAGCTCGGATACCTTCAGGAGGCTCCTTATTGGCCAGGGCGTAGCATATCTTGATACACAAGATGAACCACCTGAAAAGCGTTTTTTTGTGGAAGGGTCTGCCCTTCATCTTCCCCACAAAGCCAACAAAGAGATGGTCGTCCAACCTGGAGTGCTTGGTTCTGTCCCAATAGAATCTGACCGCCCTTCCAGGCGGTGAAGTCTCTCTTCCTCCTTGGAAGGAAGAGGGGAGGATAGAAGGTAGACAATGTAACAGACTGTCCCAGGTGGAAAGGAGAAACCACCTTAGGCAGGAAAGCAGCCCTGGTCCTAAGAACCATCTTGTCCACATGGATAGAAGTGAAAGGAGGCTTAGAACTAAGCCTGCAGCTCACTTACCCTCCTGGCAGAAGTTATAGCCACCAGAAAAACAATCTTGAAAGAAAGCAGCCTCAAAGGACAACTATGAAGAGGCTCAAAAAGGAGACCCCATTAGAAATGTAAGAACTAAATTAAAATCCCACTGAGGCATTATAAAGGGAGTGGGAGGAAACCTATTGGTGAGGCCTTTAATGAACCTCATAACAATGGGGGACTTAAACAAAGACAGCTGGTCCGGCAAACAAAGGAAAGCCGACAAGTAGCCCTTAACCGTCGCCACAACACAACCTTGCTGGACCAAAGAAAGTGAAAAACTAAGAACATCCGATAAATGGGCCTTCAAAGGATCGATGGACCTTTCTCCACACCACTTCACAAATCTGGCCCATCGAGAATAATAAACAGATTTGGTGGAGTGTCTCCTGGACAATAAAATAACTTCCACCACATCCGATGGGGGAGAGAACGAACTCAGATTGCCCCGTTCAATCTCCAGGCTTGAAGGTGCAGGCTCTGGAGGTGGGGGTGTAGAACCTGCCTCTGCGACGGAGGAGATCTGCCCTAAGAGAGATGGAGTGGAGGGTACGATGAGAGGTGAAGATCTGTGTACCACACCCTTCTTGGCCAATCCGGAGCAATCAATACGACTTGGGCCCGGTCTTGGTGAATTTTTCTCAGAACTCGAGGAATCAAGGGTATGGGAGGAAACGTGTAAAGAAGCCAAAAGCTCCAATCCATTTGGAATGTGTCCCCCAACGTTCCCTGCATCGGATACTGAAGACTGCAGAATAACCGGCAGTGCCCGTACTCGCAAGTGGCAAATCGGTACACCTGAGGACACACCCACAACCTGATGATGCAACAAACTACCTCCGGGTGAAGCCTCCACTCGTGGTTGGCTGAGTACTACAGACTGAGACTGTCGGCAAGCACGTTCAACACTCCGGTCAGATGATTTGCAACTAGACAAATCCAATGACCCTGAACCCAGGACCTGAGCAACAGAGACGATACGACCCTACCCCTACCTGCTTGTTGATATTCCACATTGCGGTAGTGTTGTCCGTCAGGACCTGAACAGACTGACCGCAAAGGGAGGGAAGGAAGTCCTTGAGAGCCAAAACGTATTGCCCGCAATTCCAAAAGGTTGATGTGAAGCACCCTTTCCTCTGGAGAACAAAGGCCCTTGACCTCCAGATGAGTACCCCACCCTAGAGTGGAGGCATCTATGATCACTGGTGAGGAAGCTGAAAAGGCCTCCCTTGAGACAGGTTGCCCGAAACGCTCCATCAAGACAGCTCTGCTGCAGTGTCTCGGGAAATTCTGACCTTCTCCCCGAGGTCTCCGTTATGCTGAAACCACTGCCTGCGGATGCGCCACTGGAGTGCCCTCATGTGCCAACGTGCATGGTTGACCAACAGTATACAGGAACAAACAGACAAAAGTAGACGTAGGACCTTCAGGACCGGAACAACCGCTCCATCGTGAAACAAAGGTATCATTTCTTAATGTCGAGAATCCTTTGCGAAGGCGGGAAAGCTCAACACACAGTTGTGTAAAGTACTGCCCCTATGAACAGGCTGCGCTGAGAGGGCACCAGGTGAAATTTGGGTACATTTATAGAGAAACCCAAGTTGAACAACAATCGCGTTGTTACTTGCAAATGATGCAGCACCATCTCTGGCGACGTTGCTTTGAGCAGCCAGTCGTCCAGATAGGGGAAACCGGAATCCCAAGCTTCTGAGATGTACTGCCACCACCACCATCACCTTTGTGAAGACCCGTGGCGCGAAGTGAGACTGAACGGTAGGACCCTAAACTGGTAGTGTTGACATGCCACCGTAAAACGAAGATACTTCCGATGCGACTTCAGGACGGGAAGATGAAAATACGCATCCTGCAAATCGATCGACACCATCCAGTCTTCTTGCTTCAGCGCCAGAAGAACCTGAGCTAGGGTCAACATCTTGAATTTTTCCTGCCTGAGGTAAAAGTTCAAAGTCCTCAGGTCTAGGATTGGCCTCAAACGACCGTCCTTCTTGGGGATCAGGAAATAGAGGGAGCAGCAACCCTGACCCCACTCCTGCTCTGAAACCACCTATATCGCACCTTTCTGAAACAAAACCAGAACCTTCTGCTGCAGGAGCAGCAGATGGTCCTCTGAACACCAGCACTGACGAGGAGGGTAAGGAGATGGAAACTCTAGTGAGGGGAGGGCGTACCCATTTTCCACAAGATTCAAAACCTAAAGGTCTGATGTAACAGATTTCCAATCTTGCAGAAAATGGGACACCCAGCCTCCTACGGGACCAACATGCTCCAAGATGGGGATCTAGAGCTACTTTCCTGTATTACCAGTGGTGGGGGCAGGAGAGGAGGAGGAACGCTGTTGCCGGGAGGCTCCCCGCAGACTGCTTCTACCCTTCCCTCTGTACGACTTGTACGAAGGATTTGCTGTTGCTGCTGAGGCTGTTGACGACCCCTGAAACCATAACCTCTAGGCTGAGATTGTAAGCCTAAAGATCTCGCAGTAGCCCTACTGTCCTTGAAGCATTGTAAAGCGGAGTCTGCCTTCGTTCCAAAAAGCCTGGACCCATCGAAAGGCAGATGAAGTAGAGTGGCATGCACATCCGGAGAGAACCCCGAAGACCTGAGCCAAGCATGCCTTCTGGTGGCCACAGAGGAACCCATTACTCTAGCAACAGAGTCCACAGTAACTAGACCAGACTGGATCACTTGACGGGCAGCCGCTTGTGTATCTGCCGCTGCTTGTGTATCTGCCAACACTTCCAAGAAGTGACCACGATTATCCTCCGGTAGTTTAGGAGCTACCCGTTTAGCAGAATCCATTCAGGCATGAATATACCCCCCCCCCCCCTCAAACAGGCACGTGGAATTTGTAGACTTTGAGGCCATGCTCGCCAAGGAGAAAACCTTCTTGGCCGACTGCCCCAACTCTTTCCAATCCCTATCTCCCGGATTGGTGGGGAATGAACCAGCCGACTGCTTTGTCGATCAAGAAGCTTGAATCACCAAGCTCTATGGCGAAGGGTGGGAGGTTAAAAAGGGCAGATTACCAGGAGCAGCCTTTTACCGCCTGGCCACATTCCTCGATGTTGGATGGGCAGATAAGGGCTTCTGCCACACTTCCATAATTGGCTCAGTCAAAGCCTTGTTAAAAGGCAACAAAGGCTCAACCACAGAAGATGGAGAATGCAACACTTCAGTCAATAAATTTGACTTGACTTCAGCCGTGGGCAATTGCAAGTCCAACAGATCAGCCACCTTTCTGATAACTGAATGATAAGGAGCAACATCCTGTGAAGGCAAAGCTTTAGGGGAGAAATGTCCATGCCACTGGCCTTCTGAAGGCCCTCAAAGTCATCCACTGTGTCGATGAATTCCCCCTCTTCAGCCTGATCCTGCTGGTACTCTTCTTCCTCCAACAGCCTCTGGACCTCCCTTCTGGAACGAAGCCTCAGAATCGGAATAGGTGGCGCCAGATGCAGCACAGGTGACACCGGCGCCAAAGGAGGCTCTTCAGAAACAGGCAACGGCGCCGAACGAATCAGAGAAGGCACTGGCCCAACTTCAGACGGCGCTGGAGATTGAGGAACCGGCGTCGAAAACCTCGGCGCCAGGAACTGCCATGACAGAGCTGCCGGCATGAAGGGCACAAAGGGTGCCTGGGCATATTGCTCAGGGACGCCCAAATTAAATGCAAGCGGACCCACGGGGCCCGAAGGCGCGCCGGTAGGGTAAGCTGCCTTGGCAAAAACACCAAACACCACATTCAGGAAATGCGAGGGATCTGCTCCTGAACCTGGAAGGGGGGATACAGACTTGGAAACCCTGGGTCCGGATCCGACTGAAGCCGAATAGGCTGAGGCTGGGGTGCAGGGGACACTGGAGCCAGCACAGGTGACGCCACAGGAATCCCTGGGCGTCGGAGAACCTCTCTGCGTCGGAGACACCTGCGGAGAAGGAGAGGGCGACGGCGAGATGACATCCTCAGTGCGACGCCGCTGAACTGGAGAAGCCGACCTCGAAGTCTTGGCCTTCGAAGACAGACGACGAGACCCATGTCGGCGCTTCTTCGACTTCGAGGTATGTGAAGTCGACGACCTCAACTTGGAACTCTAACGAACTCTCTTCTCATCTTTTGCCCGTGCCATGAAGAGCTTTGCCTTACGCTCCTTCAGATTCATCTACCGACAAGATGAACACCCTTCGATGCCGTGATCCGGCAACAAACACCAGAGACTAGCGTCGTGGGGGATCCTTGATGGACATATGGCCCCCACACTCTCTGCAAGGCTTGAATCCCGACCTCTTCGTTGTAGCCATAGCACTGCTACACCAAGGGAAACAGCTGAAACAAAGTATACATGAAGAAAACGGGGAGTCCCAGAAAAAAACGTTGTGTCGACGGCGCAAAAAAAAGGGAACTGACATCAGCACACCGTGGTCTTCTTATGGTTCCGATGACATCATACAAAGTCGCGAGCGGAGCCGTGCCATTGTGATGTCTTCGTCGACGTAGGAGAACTAAGAAAAACATTTCCGTGGAATGCTGGCGCAAGGGGCAATTCAAAAGGTGAGGAATCCACAGGCAAATGTATCCATCAGAAATATATATATATATTCACTGAAAAAAACCATAGGTTTCAGGCACGTTATAGTTAGGAATTAGCATTTAAAAAACCTTAGAAATTCACTGAAAAAAACATAGGTTTCAGGGGCGTTATAGTTAGCTGGACTTTTCACTCATACAAAACCATTGAAATTCCCCCGTTTTAGGTAGTTCGGCTAACTATACCTCTCGCGCCCGCAATGCACTGCTGATGACGTCACATATTACATCACTCATGACATGGTCAGTGACATCACTCATGACATCACTGATGACATCTCAAATGACATCACTGATGACATCATCCAGTGAATGTGTGTTTTTCTGAAAATTACATATGTTTTATATGTGTATATCTCAAGGTCGATGGAAGAATAAATGGGTATATAAGTGTCTAAATGGATGATTTGTTTTTGAAAAATTGATTGTATAAGAAGATGTGAAGAAAGAAGAAAAAACGCACAGAAAGAAAAAAAAGAAATGCAGAAAGAAGCAACAGAAGTCCTCAAAGACGAAGAAAAGTGCAGGAAGAAGGATAACGTGCAGAAAGAACAAACAGAAGAGCAGAAAGAAGCCTGGTTGCAAAATCATCCTGTACCCTCAACTTTTTCAGACGGATACTGGTGGTAACTGAGTCTGACTAACCAGTCCTAGAGCCAGTGCTATGTTAAAAGACACTCAGAATACAGTGAAAACACCTATATACACTAGGGAACACTATGCGTTGGGGTCCCCCTGTGATCACCATGACCTCCTCTGTAAGCCCCTAGTATATAATAGGGCAGGGGATTAAAACTACCTCTTAAAACGCGCCACAGGGCGTGTTTGCACACGTCACCTCAGGCCCCGTCCCCTCACTTCCCCACTGTGTAAACTCGCCCTGTGGCCGTTTTTAGTTGGGAGATTAAGTTCATTTGAATCCTGAGGGTCCCTAGGGTCCAACTAGCCCACTAGGTACCTCCAGTAAGCACAACAGAGCTGCGTTGCAGAGAGGTGTAAAAAGTGGCACGGCCTGGACCACCTCTCTGCAACCCAGCTCAGTGGCACTTACTGGAAGCACCTGGGGGCTAGTTAGCCCCCAGGGGCCCTCAGGATTGAAGGGGAATTATCTCCCCAACTTAAAAACGCACCATAGGGCGTGTTTGCACACGTCATCTCAGGCCCCGTCCCCTCCCCACTGTGTAAACACGCCCTGTGCCCGTTTTTTAAGTTGGGAGATTAAGTCCCCTTGAATCCTGAGGATCCCTAGGGGCAAAATAGCCCACTAGGTACGTCCAGTAAGCGCCATTGCAGAGAGGTGTAAAAAGGGGCACGGCCTGCACAACCTCTCTGCAACGCAGAGCAGTGGCGCTTACTGGAAGCACCTGGAGGGCTAGTTGGCCCCCAGGGTCCCTCAGGATTGAAAGGGAATTATTTCCTCAACTTAAAACGCGCCACAGGGCGTGTTTGCACACGCCACCTCAGGCCCCGTCCCCTCCCTTCACCACTGTATAAACGCGCCCTGTGGCTGTTCTTAGTTGAGAGATTAAGTCCCCTTGAATCCTAAGGGTCCCTAGGGTCAAACTAGCCCACTAGGTACCTCCAGTAAGCGCCACAGAGCTGCGTTGCATAGAGGTGTAAAAAGTGGCGTGGCCTCAAAACACCTGTCTGCAACGCAGCTCCCTGGCGCATACTGGAGATACCTGTTGGGCTAGTTGGCCCTCAGGGACCCTCAGTATTGAAGGGGAATTAATTCCCCAACTTCCAACTGGCCAGGGGGCGCGTTTGCAGAGTGCTGCAAGGAGGGGGCGTGGCCTCCGGCACGATGCCGGTCTTTTATTTTATTTTTTTAAGATGGAGGGCTGTGTGGCCCCCCTTCTTTTTCTAATTTACTGGCCCTGGGGACCCCATCCCCCAGGGCCTGCACCCTAATTTTTTTTGTTGAAAAGAATTAATTTGGCCCTCCCAAGGCCTTAATAGGCCCAGGGGACCCCAACCCCCGGGTCATGGCTTTTTTTTTTTTTTATTCTTTAGGAGGGGGCTGCATTACCCCCCTCCTCAGGCGACTTATGGCCCCGGGGACCCCATCCCTCGGGGCAGGCCTTTGTTTTTTATCAAAAAATAAATATATTTATAGAAAAACCTAGGACATGCTGGACAAACCGTATGTACCTATCACCATGACGATTTGCGTGATATTCATTACAAGGCGACTATGCATAGAATGAATCCACATGGAATGTATTTACACCGCTAGTGAAGCTCTGACGTGTCTGACGCCCTACCGTGCCTAATCCCGGCGCCCCCGCCGGTGGGTACTCTCCAAGTAGACACCCTTGTCGTTTATTTATACAAACATGGGTAGCTATTGACGGGCACACCAAGCCATTCAAAGGGGATTCGACAAAAATTCGACCAAACTATGCAAGAAACCCCCCCTCACGGTTAATAAAACACATCCACCGCCGGATGTGTAATACTTTTTATTTTACTCTCTGGAAAGGAGACAAACCTCACTTGAGAGGCACAGCGTGCTCCTGGCGGAGCCCAATGCTGTGTTACACCCACCAGTGCCCGCCGAGTGCCACACACCTCTGTGTTGTATTCCACCAGCTAGTGCGTATGCTATGACACTCTCTAGCCCATCTGCACTGTAACACCACCCCGTGAATATGTCATGCCACACTTGCCTTCGCACGAGTTATATTGCCCCATCTAACGTGCCTTCCTTGATGCCTATGTTATAACGCACAGCGCTATGCCATACATATTACAATCTCGGATCCATATCTTTGTCGCAGTGCATATGCAACGTTACACTCACCAGCACATATTTATATTACAACTTTAGAGACTAGTTAGGTTACACAACACTGCCCTGTGCATATTACACTCCAAGGCGCATATCGTATAGCACGCGCTAGTGCCTGTGCTATCTCGCGCTCTCCAATGAATCTGTCATTGCGCACAATGTATTGCATATTATATTTCACGTCCCGGTTCATCTTATATCACACTTTTTGGTGCATAGTTTATACCATATACTATATCTAGTTTTCATTTTCAATCGTGCTCTCAGGACTATGTTCTATATAACACTGCGTCCACCTACCCATTTCACGGGCATTACATTTTGCGGTGGGGGTGGAGGGTCAGGGGGTGTTTCTGCCAAGTGAGCCCGGAGTCAGTCACAAACACCCTCTTCTTCCTGAATAAAAGTGAGATTATGCTGCATACTTGTTAATATTTTAAGTAGTTTGCAGACACACATTTTAAAAACAATAAAGTTCCTAATACCCACCTTCTCTGAACAGTTAGCCTGCTGCCCCATCCACCTCCTCCCTATCCTCTGTTGTCTGAATCCATGGACTAGCCTCCTCCCTCCTGCCATGCATGGTCTGATGTGCTGCCACGGTCCTCCATTTAGCATGATGTACCAGTCCACTCCTCCTGCCCTCCATTGCCCAATTCTATGGCCCATCATTGACCTCCTGCTTAGCCTCTGTGCTTAGCTTGCTGCCCCTATTCTCCTTCCCCCTGCCCTCCAATGTCTTTGTGCATGCCGCTGCTCCATCCTTTTTGCCCACCATGTTCCATGGACCTGCCACTCCTATCTACTCTGAGTGTTCTGTTGAGCTGCCACTCCCCTCCCACCTACCTAGCATTGTCAGATGACTGTAACCTGTCCCTGCCACCTCCACATTGCCCGTCCACATGCCATGCCCCTATCCCCTTCCTCCTGTCCTCCATGATCCATTTTACTGCCACACCCTTCTGCCCTCCCTGGTCTGTTGTGCTGCAACTGCTCCTCCTGCCTGCCCCGTGCGGTCTGTTGTGAGGCCCCTTCCCCTGAACTTTCTTGTCTGTGCCCAGGTCCTGACCCTCCCTCCTATCCTCCATGGTCCTTTGTGCATGCCCCTGCACCCTCCTTCTTGCCCATTATAGCCATTGTGCTGCCACTAACCCTCCCGCTTGCCATGCATGGTCTGCTGTGCTGCCATGGCCCCTCCCACCTTCCCTGTGCGGTCAGCTAGCTGCCCCTGACCCCCTCCCACCTTCCCTCCATGGTGTGTGTGTATGCCATCATAGTCTCATTGTTGCTCTCCATAGTGTGTCTTGTTTCTAGTGCCCATCCTGCCGGACCTCCATGGTCATCTTGCTGCCCCTGCCCTGCCCCCTTGCCCCCAGCCCCCTGTTTCCATGTGCAGACCCCTATTCCCTCCCTCCTTCCCTCCTGGCTTGTCTGTTCCATTGTAATGCCCCTGATCCGTCCCTCCTGCCCTTTATGGTCTGTTATGCTGCAGCTTTCTCTCCTGACTGTCTATTGTGGTCAGCTAGCTACCATTGCCTCTTTCCCCTCTGTTCTCTGTTGTCCATGTGCATGGTCCTGTCCCCTCCCTATTGCTTTTTATGGATTGTTGTGCTGCACTCCCGTCCTGCATGCGCTGTGTGGTGTATTGTGCTGCTGCAAACCCCGATGCCTGCCGTATAGGGTCAGTTTGGTACACCTCTCCATGTCCCTCCTGTCCTCTATTATCCGAGTCCATGTCCTCTACCCCAATTCCTCCTGCCTACCATGATCCAATGTACCATACTTGCGAACATTTTGAACTTGGTAAGAGGAAGATTTTGAAAAAAAACTGGGGTATTGATTTTCCCCTTTGAGTTACATTGAAAAAGAGGAGATTGTAGATAGGAGACTGATCAAATAAAGCCCATTTGAGCTTAAAAACATTGGACGTTTCCTGGCTGAAACTGGTCTGTTGCCATGTATGGTTGTACTACCTTCTGCCCACAATGGTCTATTATATTGCCACAGCCTCTCTTGCCAGTTCTGTATTGTTGGTTTGTTGCCCCTGCCCCTCTTTCCACTGCCCTCCATAGTCTGTTGTGCTGCCACTGCCCTTCCTGCCTGCCCAGTTTGGTCCGTGCCCCTGGCCTCTGCCTCTCAACAGTATCCCAATGAACAACTAGATTGCTAACATTCTATATTTATTACAAAAGTGTGGAACGCCTGACGTCATCTTGATGTAATCAAAACTGTAATACCTATAGTATTTCCTTTTGAAAATACATAAATGAGAGGGTCTTATGTGCATCAAAATTATGGTTAGTGCTCTAAAAAACTAAAATGAGGACATATTTTCTGAGTTTTCAAATAGCGACAAAGAACTTTTAAATTATTTGTAATCTTTATGTTTTTTTATCCAGTTGACCACTTGATTAAATGTTGCACCTAGGAGAGAGGATGTGGTGTTACTTCCAGAGCTGCAGACTTTGCAACTGGGGAACCAGGTTGGAGTTTCTGCTTCCACTCAACATTCTGTGATTCTGGTCAAATCACTTAATCTCCCCATGTCTACAACCAAAATGAATTTGATCTTGTGTGATGTAACCAATGCTCATGTAAAGCACTCCAATACCTGACAAGTCTGCACTATATAAAACTGCAAATACACAACAAATAAGTGTTTTGCACACTTCTGTCATTGGGATATACTTGGGCTACATCTGGGTGAGATTTGGGCTACATTTGGGCTCTTTTGTCTCTGGTGGCCATCTTGGGAGATTTATTTGTTATGAAGTTTCCTAATTTCCTCATTTACTGCAGTCTCCTCAGTAGGAAATACTTTGTTTTTTACTTTGGTTCCATCCAGAAGGCATTCAGATGTGTCACACATTTGCTATAAATTCTGAATGTTAGCACTCTAGTTGCTCATTAGATCACTGTAGTAAATCTACTGCTCACCAGGGAAGTCTGCTGCTGGTATTCAAAGTGCATGTTTCAGTCTGCATGTCAGAATTTTTTAATGAAATAGAAGAGGATTTGAGAAGTCAAAATGTGCCCTAATTTTTCATTCTGCAGCACTAATCATACTTTCTATGGCAAAATGAACCCCCTCATTTTGTTCCTTTATAAATTAAATGTTTTAAGAGTCACCACTTTATTCCAACCAAGATGGCTTCAGGTGTGCCATACGTTTGTCATAAGTAGGACTGTTAGCGCTCTAGTTGTTCTTTAGAACACTCTGGGAAGCTGCAGTAGAACACAAAGGAATCAACTGACAGTCTCTGCCCTTGTTGGATGTACATGTTTTACTGAGAATGTCAGACTTCTTTCTCACATGACTGAGGAAGATAATGTGAATTTACAGAAAATATGCTCTCAGTTTAGCTTATAGATCACCTTCCAAACCTCTGTGGGAAAAGCATGAGAAAATAGTTCTCTCAAACACGATTCATGATATCACAGCAGAGGGCTTTTTCACATGGTAAAATCACCTTAGAACACACCACAATTCCTAAAATGGGTATGGTACCATCAACAAATGATTTATAATGTAACTAAAGTCTTAAAACCTTCTATTAACTGCAATGCTTTTTAATGAGGTGCTATCATGTATATTGGTCCCAAGATGGCTGCCAACACTTCTTGGATGAAGTGCTGACAGCCAATCAGATCTCACGATGAGATGTGTGGTTAGGCTCCGCCCAGATATATATGTGATTTTACTTTTGATTTTCTCAGGAACTACTGAACGGATTTACACCATTTAAGCAAAAGGCACGAGTCTGAACTGAGGACTACCTCTTTGCCAAATTTGGTGTAATTCCGTTCAGCACTTCGGGCTGTAGCTGCGTCAACAGGTCCTATGGAAAAATGCATGGGGAAAACGCGTTTTGGGACCTTCCTTTTTTCTCGGCCCCCGCTTGACCAATCACCGTGAAATTTTCAGGATAGGAGCAGGCCGGAGCTGGCCAAAAGTTTGGAAAATTTCGCGACGATTCAGCAATCGACGCCAACGTTACTCCAAATAGAATGTTGCGGATTTCCTATGGAAAATAGGTCCTAACTATAACTACCTACTGGCGAGCTATAGGCTCACCTGAGCGTGCTTGTTAATAGAAATAAAAGAAGGTCTGGAAGTGATGCCTCGCTGGTGGTCTGTAGAGCTGAACCCCTTGATGAAGAGCGTCTGCTCGAAACGCGTCGGGGACGCGCTGGACTCTCCCTACTCCCCCTGAATCCATGCTTACCTCCTGTGTGTGCGGCTCACCTGGGGGCACCCTCTTTCTTCTCATACATGCGGCCGGCCCGGTCGCGAGCTGCACTGCCGCTGATGAGAGCGGATCCGTTGCTGATAACTTTGGTGAATACGGAGCGGGAGCTGTGTGGTGGCATTAGAGGGAGCACCTGGCTGAGCAACCATACGAACTATCTATACTGCAGCCTGCCATGCGGCCCACTTGGGTAACGGCGTTTGGACTTCCAGTCCCAGAATTCCTGCTATAGGCTCACCTGAGCGTGCTTGTTAATAGAAATAAAAGAAGGTCTGGAAGTGATGCCTCGCTGGTGGTCTGTAGAGCTGACCCCCTAGATGAAGAGCGTCTGCTCGAAACGCGTCGGGGACGCGCTGGACTCTCCCTACTCCCCCTGAATCCATGCTTACCTCCTGTGTGTGCGGCTCACCTGGGGGCACCCTCTTTCTTCTCATACATGCGGCCGGCCCGGTCGCGAGCTGCACTGCCGCTGATGAGAGCGGATCCGTTGCTGATAACTTTGGTGAATACGGAGCGGGAGCTGTGTGGTGGCATTAGAGGGAGCACCTGGCTGAGCAACCATACGAACTATCTATACTGCAGCCTGCCATGCGGCCCACTTGGGTAACGGCGTTTGGACTTCCAGTCCCAGAATTCCTGCTATAGGCTCACCTGAGCGTGCTTGTTAATAGAAATAAAAGAAGGTCTGGAAGTGATGCCTCGCTGGTGGTCTGTAGAGCTGAACCCCTTGATGAAGAGCGTCTGCTCGAAACGCGTCGGGGACGCGCTGGACTCTCCCTACTCCCCCTGAATCCATGCTTACCTCCTGTGTGTGCGGCTCACCTGGGGGCACCCTCTTTCTTCTCATATATATATATATATATATATATATATATATATATATATATATATATATTCCTAGTCACCCGCTTACATCCACCTGGCGAGATCGGTGGCTTGGCAGCAGGCACAAGAGCTGCTTTAAATCCAAGAAATAACCAATCAGGAATTAACATAGGCACGATCACAGGAACTGCTCTTGAAATCCAAATGAAAGACCTTTTCACAATTCATATCTCTCTCCTCACACAGCCTTTGTATATTCTAACATAGGTCAAATACAAAAATGGCAATGGTCAAAAGAGTTTTTTCCCAAGATTGAGAAGTCCTGGAAGCATGCTAATAAAACAATTTCTGCATTTATTCGGGACCATGGCATGGGTTCCATTTATCATAATATCCGTTTTGATATGCCAGGTGATAGGTGAGATTGAGTGCACTTCCCTGAAGAAGGAAACAGGATCTTCCTTAGTAACATCAAGGAATACATCCAGTTCTATGTTTAACTGAACACTACAAACACAAAGGCTCTTCCCAGAGCCACCCTATTCCTACATTACGTGATTCTTTCATGTTATAATTCAATTTTTGGGCGAGATATGGATACCCGCGAAACTGACGAGCACCCAAAGCCTGCCTCCACTCGTGTATTTGTCAGACTCTCGGGAGTTCAAACATTTAATCTATATCTCATGGACGACAGCTGTGCATACTAGGGTGTGCGTAGCCCAGTGTTCAAACAGGGCTCTCTGCTGAGACCTCTTTTGAGAGAGATTCTCTCCCTTTTTACTTTGTTATAATCCCGCAAGAGTCTCACTGGATCGTAACATTTTCATTTTAAATTTCTTTTTTTTAACTTTCCTTGCTTCTTCCACATTTGCTCTGTTTGACGACAGATGACCTTGCAAAGTTACTCACTACACTTAGCTCGCCAAACAGCAGATTGGGGGGTTTACTTTTCACTGCATTTGTCATTTTTGCCAGTGTAACAAATGTCAATCCAATGCTAACATAAGATGGGGACCTTTAACACACACAGCTAGCAATTATCACAATTCATAGCATGAGATCTGTAGGCCCCAAGCCTTTCACATACACATGCTAAAGAGTTAGTGCAACTCATTATTTAACACAAAATGAGGCCTGATCTATGCAACATATATGTGCTATCCAGAAAGCCTTGGCAGGTATGTTAATATGTGTAATAATTCAATGCAAGGTCGACTCCTACCTTCTTACATTTATTTCTCATCCAATACTACCACAATAAAACAAATAATTCTCACATTTTTATTTAGATATGATAATTTATTTCAATCTTCATCTTCCTGCAAATAGTGGGGACACTAAGCCTAAAGATAATGTTTAACAAACAATAAGTGAAGGATGGCAGGCAACCTTAGGAGAAAATCCTATCCTCCTCCAACCATCTCAGTAGCCAGCATAGACCGAAAAGATGAGGAGCAGATGGTCTACAAGGAGGAAGTGCTATCTCGAGAAGGGACACAGACAATGATCTGGAATGGACCATAATCGAGAGAATTAAGGGTGGCACTAATATAGAAAAAAGGCTGCTTGAGAAAGAACAACGATGGGTCTACAGATTGCAGATTCACACACGGGGACTGAGATTCCATTCCATGGAATCAATTGAACCAAAAATGATGAGGGGTTACCAAGCTGGGATATTCAGTCGACTTAACCCAGAGACATAGGTCTATGGCCCATACAGTACGATTATACATTACCGTCTAAAATATCGACAGGTACATTACCTATCCAGGGTAATGCCTGCCCCTTCAGCAAGCCCCTTATCTATGCTCTGCTATAGGAGATCCTACAGCGATGCGGCCTATTTGGCCGTAATACCTCCCGCTCTTACATTTGTTCAACCAAGCAATTGGAGACACCCTTCCAGTCTATTTATGCCTAACGCAAGGGGCGGGATATTATCACCATCCAGTTGGATTATGGACCTTCCTGATTATCTGTTTTTATAGTTGCGTGGTTCAGTATAAGTGGGTCCTATTCCATCGTTCATTGTGAGCTCCATTGAACCACTGGTGGACGGAACACAACTTTGGAAATAAACAAACTCAAAAACGTTTGGCACTCTGTTTTGCTGCACCGATTTCTAACTAATATAGAAATAAACAGGGGCCATGACTGTCTTTCATAATTAAACTTCAAATCCCATGATGCCGCCCGCGTGTGTAGTCCCTTTCGGGACTTGTGGTAAAGATGTCATTAAGGAGGGCGAGAGGCGGGGCCCTGTTTCGGGGCCACTGGAAAACGCTTGGATAATGACACTATTTGCAGTTTATCCTCGGCATTGCGACTCGCGAATGCCAGAGATGCCGACCGAATAGGTGAGGCAGCGGGGCAGGACCTTTGAAGAAGTAAGTAAAAGGCAGGGAGGAGTGCAAATGCTTGTGGAGCTACTGAGACCTGTATATGTGAGACTTGAGCCCCATTTTCTAATGAAACGAGTATCTCTTTGGTTTTGTCTCCTCCTTCACTTGGACTCGTATAATCGCAGTTTGACTACAAGGCTACCCCCTCTAACCACAGTCTCTTGAGACATTTGATAACCTCCAGAATAGGGCAAGATTGTTGTTTACATAATGATTGTTCTCGAAATGGAAAGTGAAGAATCACAGGCACAACAACCAGAAGTATGAGTACGAGTATGGAGACGCAGGATGAACGTTACGTTAAGATATGTATAGATTACACAATTTTATTGATTCCACGGGTTAGGTGGTTAGATGTAAACCACAGAAAGTATGTTGGATTATGAACACACTATACCACCCATCCTGACAGTATGTATAGGTGACATAGATGCAGCGAGGATTGGACAAGTATATGTGTAACTATACCCATGTGTGTTTCTTTTACAGATGGATATGAAACATCACGGAACTAAAGATCTAAGTTATCTACTTACCTGTTCGTATGAATGCCGCTTTCTGCCCTCTATCAAAAATATTGGACATACTCCTAGAAAACATCAGGGAGGGACACATTTTTGCCCTGAAGAAAGTCCAGGACCCGCCCAGGCCTTTTTTGAGGACTGAAACATGTTAGCATTAGGGTCATAGGACCATAACTACCTTTCAACCCCCTTTTTTCTTACTTTTAATACACCCTACGATTCTGCAAATAAAAGGGATACCTAGAGTCATAGGAGGACTTTTAATCTTTAAATCCCCTGGCTTCCTTCTCTTAAGTGCTCCCTGAAATATGGTCGAGCCCACCCTGACCTTTAGGAGTCAGGGTGAACCAGATGATGAAGCATGCCACTACTAGAGTGTGTGAGGGTTATTTAACAAAAAGGAATTGCTTCCTTTCTCGCGCTTGAGCGGTTGGTGCCCCAGGAGTCTAGATTGTTGCCAAAATGTCTCCAGTCTAGGTGGGATACCTCAGTTTGATTAAGACAATAGTGCCCCCCTCATCAAAAAATATCAGTTTTAACTACATCCCAGATGGGCAGCAGTCTTCCTCAATTGAGAATCCCGAACCATTAGCAAAACAGGCACAGATGCATGGCCTACACAAGATCTACTTTCACACAGCCCTCAACCTACAGGAGCCTCTGAAGAATAGCCTACACACTTCTCACATGGAGGTGCATCTCAGTCTTCTCTCAATTACCGGAGGGAGAGAACACCCCTGATAAGGAATAGCTCTTCTTGCTTCAACAATGCCACTACCAGATGGCATCCTTCTATTCCTGATGGAACACCTGCAGGCCAAGATAGAAGGATCTGAGAGTGAGTGTGAGCGTGCGAGTGAGTGAGGGGGAAGTGACATGGTCAAAACCTGTCCTCTTGGAGAACAGTTTTTCCAACAGCAGTTCAGCATTTGAGGGGATATTCATGCAATGGGAGCAACTCTCCTTGAGACAGCAGACACATTAAAGGTCTCCCTTAGATGGTTGACTAGCAGGCTTGGGATAATGTTGAGAAATGTTACCAAGGCGTAACATGGCTTGACCAGGAAGATGACAGAGGCAATAAACAACAAATGCAAGTGTCAATCTTCAGGACCAAAGCATGCACAAGATCCTATTAAGGCACCTCAACCTATGAGACTCCAACCTTTCCCACAGCCAACTTCATCACCACCTCAACCACCCCCAATACAAACACCACAAGAAGCAGACGAACAACCTGTATTGGGCAAGTGAAGCTATAGAACAAACCCATGATAATAATGTAGCATTTTACACTCTTAACTATAACCCCAACACTCACTGAAACAGAAACCTAAAATAACTTGCATGCATCATTAGCACAAAAAAAAGCCTGTGTGGAAATGTAAATTGTGACCTATATCTTAATTTGAAGGTACCACAAATGAAACAAAAAGATTACTCAATTTCTGTTACCTGTTCACATTTCAGATTGTTTTACTCTTTATGAAGCCAATGTGAAACAACATGTATATTACCATACTCTTCATTATTATGGTGGAAGCTGCATTTTGGAAAATATATTACTAAAAAGTAAAGGAAAACCTTTCAGCATTATATGTATATCAAAACATTTGTATGAAATTGACTTTTTAAATAAAAGATAGGAAGTCTTGCGATTGGGCGAAAGGAAAATATATTTTTTAATGGGAAAGTTTAAACTTTGAGGGGGGTGAAATAAAAACAGATTTTGAAAGTTCATTTACAAAGAGGGGTGTGTTAAATTATGTTCAACATAAGCAGTCCTTCAATTAAATAGAAGTCTTGAAAGAATGTCAAATGTTCAAAAGAAAGTACAAAGTGAAACATCCAAAATAAGAATATAGTCAGACCCTGAAGCAATGGGGCATCAGAGTCCTGTTCGTGGCTTGGGCACAAAGGTTCTTGGCCATCCTCCAGGCGGGCAAACTGTACATTAAGGGCCTGAGAGTTCCCCCCTTCTCATTGCTGGTGGAAAGTGGTTGTGCTCGCCTCACTGGCGAGTTTCTTGATGGTTGCCTCGGGTCCTGTTCTGATATTCCTAGGCTAGCTCTGTCCACTGGAAGGAACGAATACAAAATCAAGAAAGGATGAGTGCGTATGTCCATTTATAGTCTCTCATACATTATTTTACGGTTTATGGTATCTTTAAATAAAAGTTAAATTGACATTGTGTAGACTTTCACCTACTCTTGACATGGTAATGCGCAAGTCTGATTTCAGGACTTATAAAATCAGTTAAAAAAATGGTATAAGTAGATATACAATATAAGGTAAATAATATTATGCAATGCAGGACATATGCTTGTTGTAGTTATGAAATTAATTAAAATCATGACAGAGAAGGAAGAACTCACTCCATCTAACCTTAGCATGATGTCCAGCATGATGTCCATTCTTGAAATTAGGTTTCTACAGTTAGGCCACTTCATTGTTAAAATGATTTTGAATTTAAAGATGATTATATATATTCTCCCTACAAATCAATGTATTTTAAGAAAAATATGTTTAATATAATAATCGGAGCCTTATATACATAAACTTTAGCGAAATGGAAATGTAAAAAGTGATGTGTAAAATGTGGTAATATATTCTGGACAAGAAACATGAAACTAAATAAATTTCCATTTAGCCAACTTTAAATGATTAGTTTCCATACATGAATGTAACATTTAAAACGTTTTTAGAAACAAAACATTGATTACATTCTTTAAACAAGCCAACACATGGTACAGACAACATGGAATAGGGTAACACATTTAAGACTGAAGACATGACTGGACAATGCGATCATAATTCATTCTTTCTTATAATGTAAACATTATATTTACTGTCTCTTTACTTCTTGAAAGCTTCCAGCTAAATGTGGAGGGTCAGCCAGGCTGTTTTAAGGCCAAACCTAAGCAGTGGCGTCATCCTGGGATGCCACAAATGTTGTTGCAAGGACACACCAATAACGTCCTGGGCCTTAATCATGGGAAAATGACGAACGTCCTCCCAACACCTGCAGCACTCTTTCCCTCTTTGGGTGTGGACACCCATTGTACATGCAGATGTCAATTCAAATTTGGGCCCAAGTTGATGTGCTAAGGTGGGTCTCAGAATCCCTATAAAACCGATTGAGGACCCCATCACAAATTATGTTCAATTTGTAGTCTGTGAAGCTACAGGTCCTCTGTTCCATTTCGTCAGCCATTTTTAAGGGTTTTATTGAACAAATAACAGCAAAGTAGAGACTGGTGACTCATGACCTCAAATTAGCTGTCTTCCCGTTCAAGGCGGTTTGTGGAGAATGTCCACCCAACAGCAGTATCTTTACCTTGCAACCAAGGCGGAGATTCTGCATGCAGGAAGAATACCTCTGCAATGCGAAATACCAAAAAACATTGGATGAACCAATTTCTTATATTTAGAGTAGTTGTTTAAGTGATTTAGGTTAAAAATTAAGCTTGTTGAATCTTAAGTTAGAAAAATGTACCTTATTATGTAAATTACTTTAGTTAAATGTGTAAGTGACTGTAGGTAAGTGTTTGATGTGAAAAGTGCTTGAATGTATGTGAAGGTGAACTGTATATTTAATACCAACTATAGCACAGCATGTTTGATTGTGACATTATATTAATGAAATAGTGTTGTCTCAAGATGGTACATGTGTCCCCAATCATTACTGACAGTGCCCAACCACAAAACTGCAGCAAACTAGCAGCTCAAGTGAAAAATAGGTTTACTAGTTGATCCCACGTCTGTACACCCAGATGCCTACTCAGTGCTCATCCCAGGAAATCTGTGTGTGGCATTTGATGTACCCCCGCAGCCTGGTGGTAATGTGCAACACACATCAGGTTTCTACAATCTTGCACTCAACTTGGGGAGTACAGCAGCACTGTCTAAGGTCAAGACATGTGAATTGCAGACCAAGGTTACCAAAAGCGAGTTCAATGATTGCTCATGTATGTGTGACTGTGCCCTATTGTACCTCTACTGAGGTAATGCGGCTGAACATCGGAAGGGTGTGAAGAAATGGGAAGAGTAAGAGCAAACCCAACATCACCAGCAAGTACAAAAAGTGTGAATTTCTTAAATGTGCTTCTACTTTAAATGTACTGCACGATGTATACATACAGGCAGGAACTGTAATAGTAATACATATCTAGAGTTTTGTAGAGAGTCCTGAGGATGTTAGAGATCCTTTCCCAGAATTGCACATGCAACCCCACAGTGAAATGTTTGAGTTTATTAATAAGTTTACAAAAAAACAAGAGAACCCAAAGATATATAAGGGACCATGGGCTATGTTTCCTCTAGGCTGTGTGCGCAGCCTTGCCTCTTACAGCGCCCAGACACACTGTGGAAGCGCTCTCCCCTCAAGGAGCACAATACAGAACAAAAGGGCAGCGTGAAAACGTCCCTTTTCAAGGCAGGCGGCGCACCAGAAGGCCAAGTAAATCAATTAAATGACGAAGGTGCTACTTCCAGTGTTCAAAGAGGCCCCTAGCAGGATATGTGAAACAAAACATGTATATGTGTTTCACACTGCAATGAGAGGGTGTGGATGAGTTATAACGCCAGTGCTGCTGACATTGGAAATGGGGGGGGGGACATTGCAGGGCCAGCTCTCGGGCAAGTATATTAAAGTTTAAAGAGCACCTGCTGCCTCGTTCCTGGCCACAATACTCATTGTAGGGCAGCGCAGAGGGTTAATATGCCTGACGCAAAGGACGTGTACTATGCAAATCACAGAGCAGTATTTATGAAGATAGCTCAGTGGGTTACTGTTTTTGTTAGAGAGACCTTTAGTCACTTGCAGTTTATAAGTTACTATCCTAAAATAGAACAGTGTGCTATTAACTGTTAGCAAATAGCTGCATGCAAACTGCAAGGTATGTATTAGAGTGTTATGATTTTTTTCCCCAGTCTTATTTTCGTAATGTTGCAAAAAAGATTTGTTTGGGTAGAAAACAATTGTAATTATTAAAGAGAACCCATAACCATGGTGTTTCGTTTCAAATCCTGAGTTTGCACTTCCCCACACCAAGCACTCTTAAATTATGCTGCCTTCCAGCATGGATGACGTGTAACAGGAAACCTCGTAATCCCCGGTCTTATGTAACATTTCCTATACACCGATTTACACACGTATGATTGCTTGTCTCTGTGTAATGTGTGTGATGTTAAGTGCTCTGACACCCTTCACTGATATGAGTGGCACTATAAAACTATTAAATGCATCAGAGAGTGGGTGGTTATGGAGACTTGGGGGGCACTGTTAAAGGGTGGTAGTGAGGGAATTTGTGGCAGAGGTAGTCATTGGAGGGGCGCCACAAACTGTGTCACACTGGGCACAACCAGCGCTAAAACCAGCCCTGGAAACAGGTTCCAGTCTTGATGCTCAAGTAGACAGCTCCAATACTTTTCAGTCGTGGTTGCTCAAAAACTGGGAAAAAACATGAAACTTTTGTCTTAAAGAATAGCAAATACTTTGAAACCGATCCTCTTTTTTAATAATCATCACAAAGAATGAACCTTCAAATACATGAATTCAGGCTTTGCACTGTACAAAAGAAAGTTGCTCCATCTATAATTTTAACATAGGCCACAAGGGTACACATGACCTCGGACTAGTCTGTTAGTTATCTAATAGTACTGTCTTTCGGGGGGAGGTGGTGGAGGTGCAGGAATAATTCTCAGTTCATGTTTAAATACTTTGCACATAATCTGATGTACTAAAATGAGGTGCTTCTGATAGTTTACTATAGTCTAACAATCTGTGCTGCATGATTGACACCACATATTTTCAAGGCTTCGCTTGAGCATGGGTTCTTAAGAGCCAGAGCAGACCCTTGGCTCAGCTGTTCCTGTTAATTTGTTGTCTCACCCACCTTTGCCTTTTGCCATAGTTCGGGTCACTGAAATTATGCGTCAGGAGAGGACCAGAATCAGAATACATTTTTATTGTTTAGTTAATAAAAACCATAACAATATAACATTTATTACCAGTGCATAATACCAATAAAATCAGTTAAAAAGTATTATAAAACAAGTGCTTTATCATTAAGTTTTAAGCCGTTTCCTTGTACGAATAGTCGATATATCAGTGAATTTAGGCTGTTACCTGAAATTAGTTCTGAAGTGCCATCGTGCTAATAACTTAATGTTAAAACATACACGTTTGCAATTTGATTATGAGTAATGTAAATTATGTGCAAAAAAATGTAAGTTTAAAAGCATTTCTGAACAGCAGCAGGGTGAACGAACGCGTACATTGTTTGTTCAATGAGGCTTTCTTGTGGCTGAAAATAAGTCCTTAAGGTCTGATTAAGACGGATCAGTATCTCCTTCATGGTGTGGTGAAACGTTGATGCTTTTTTGGACAGTTACCAAGTTTTTTAGCCGTTTTATGTTCAGCAATCGTTAAAAATTTTGCTAGGCGGCAATTTAACTGAGTATTTTCTGAATTAAAACATGCTAGTACCGCTTGTCTCCTTGTTCGGATACCCATAGTGTTAAATACGTTTTTTAGGAGTTTCTGCCGGTCTTGGGCCATATTTTTGCATAGGCAGATTAAGTGTAAAATGTCACCTTGCTTGGCTTTGCACAGGCTACAGGAGTCTTGAACTATCCGCCGTTGCCATGGCGGAAGATGTTGGGCACAAGGCAGAACTCCCAGTCTGAACCTCATAAAGCTCAGTTTTGCTGCTTTAGAGTACCCCTGATTGAAATATGACTGTGGGGTCAGAGACTTATATGTGTTCAGAGTCATCCAGGCATGGGCTCTTTTAGAGAAGGTTGCCTTGTCTTCAATCAATGACGCTTGTTTAATGACCTTCCAGGCTAGTTTTTTAAAAGCGTAGTATCCAATTTGGGCGTCCCAGAGTTCCTGTAGTTTAGTGTATTCCAGGGCTGCCTGGAGATAAGCTCTTGCTTGGGACGTGTCTCTGTTTTGCAGTTCTTGCCACAGCAAATTGTTGAGCATGTGGGACCGAGAGCTTTTGACCTTAAACCAACAGATGATGTATGCTCCTTGTCTGGCAAGATCTTGTCGCAAAAGCCCGAACTCCAACCTAACCTGGGCTGGAGAGGTGTAGTTCGGAAGACAAAACATTTGTTTGTAGGCTTGAACCTGAAGGTTGTCTAATTGCTTAGCGTCTTTGCCCCGCATTGCTTCACTGCCATATGCAGTTGTGGGAAGAAGTTTCGCCTGGGCTACCCTTAGTAAGGGGGTCAGGAGCGGCCCCGTAAGTTTGTGCGCAAGATTTTTCAGAGTTATGGCCATTAGCAAGCCCTTTCTTTTTTCCTCCTTCATCTGGGATTTAAACAGGCCTCCTTTATCGATTATTACTCCTAAGTATCTATATTCGTCTGCCGCATCAATTTTTTTATTACCGAAGAACCAATTCCTCTGGCGTGTCATTTTGTTTTTTTGGATTGTCATCGTCCGTGTTTTTTGCAGGTTTATCTTTAGATTATTTTCTACAGCGTAGTTCTGCATTACCGTCAGGAGGTTCTGTAGACCGACGTGCGTGTGACTAAGCAAGACTACGTCGTCTGCGTACATACGGTTGGACAGTACAGTCCCACCTAACCGCGGGGAATGAGAGTTACAGGCGTTAAGTACTTTTGGCAGATCTGCCAGATATAGATTAAACAGGGTTGGTGCTAGCACGCAACCCTGTTTAAGGCCTTTTGAGGTGTAAATTTTCTTGGAGATGTGACTACCATCGCCTAGTTTCACCTGCACCCAGGTATTTGTGTGTAAAAGTTTCAGCATGTTTACCGTAGGTGCTGGTGCACCCCATTGCTCCAGTTTCCTCCACAGTCTGACTCTGTCCACGCTGTCGAATGCAGCACTAAAATCAATGTAGCACAGGTGTAATGGTTGCTTGGAGGTTTTGGCTGCGTCGATTATTAGAGATATTGTAAGGATATTGGTGGTGGTGCTTGTTGATTTACGGAACCCAGTCTGATTCCACGGTATAATAGAACTAGCCTCTGCCCAGTTTGTTAGTTCTTCAAGTATTGTGCCTGAAAAGTATTTTGCCTCATTGTCAATCAGAGCTATTAGACGATAATTATTGGGATCAGCCTTGTCCCCTTTTTTATGGATTGGTGCTATGATTGACCCTTTCCAAAGTTCTGGTATTTTTTCCAGTTTCCTGATGTCCGTGAATAAAGATTGAAAAATAACCACCCAGGCGTCAGGGTTGGCTTTGTAAAGTGCCGGAGGAATGCCATTCGGGCCTGGTGCTCCTTCTCTTCTTCCTTTTGCGATTTGTTTCCTTATTGTTTCCAGGGGATGATGGCTAGCGACACCTGATTGGCTGTTTTCGTTGTCTCCGAGATCTAGGTTACTTGGGTAGGTTGAGGTCTGGCTGATATGTGCTTGTGGCAAAAAAGAGCTTATTTGATAATTGCCAGGTGTTTCAGCAGGGATGTTAAAATGGCTTGACAGGTAGTTTGTCCATGTTGATTCTGTTATGTTTGACCCAATTCCGGTGTGATATGGACGGATGATTCCGTTAACTGTTTTCCAGAAGCGACTACTATTGTTGCATTTTAAATCATATAGTAATTTTGCCCAGTGGTCATTCTCAGAATCTCTTATGATGTGCCATTTGAGTTTCTTCAATTTTGCCCTTTGCTCTTTTAGGTTTGTTCGAAGAAAAGTGTTCCATGGTGAATATCTTAAATTGCGCAGGGCTGCATTAATTGTTTTTTTAAGAGACTTTATCTCTAGTCTGGTTTTTTTCGAAATGTTGAACTTATTACGTGTGGACTGTAGCTCCCGATTATTGTTGTTGTTTATTGCTAATTGACTTGTGAGTGAATCGGTGAATGTTTCCCAGGTTTCTATTTGATTGCCTTGACTTTCAGCTAGTTTATTAAAAGGTTGAATTGCAGCATCTGCTTTGGTAGCTGTATTTGTTGTTGTGCAATTAATCCTCCGTAGGTTAGAGGTATAAAAACTCTCCAGGGTTGCTTCTGGCATGATTGTTTTTGAGGCTATACAGGTTATATAAAATTCTTGTGGGCGATGATCACTGTCTCCTTTTTCCCCCATTCTGAACCCACCGATGTGTTCAAACAGTGCAAGATTTACAAAGTTGTAGTCCAAGATGGAACTGGTTGTTGAGGAGTAATATGAGGCTACAGGTGGAGTGTCCTCTGAGAATCTTCCGTTTAGTGCACGCAGATTTAAGTGTTCCAGGTCATCTAGTAGGTGATTGTTGCACAGGTTCTTGTTCTTCTGCTGTGGTACGTGTTGTTTGGGGATATTATACAGGCCAGTATGCAGCACTACCTCATAACCCTGAGCTGAGCCTATAAGATGTTGGTTAAAATCCCCAGTCAAAATGATCAGAGGGTTCTCTGACGCCATGTATATTTCTGTCACATGTTTCACTAACTCAGTGGCATCTTTTATTTTGCGTTTAGGATGGATATTGAATATGCTACTTACCAGTATGCATCTGTTCTTGGCATGTAGGGCTGCTGACATTCATATCTGTGCATAGATCGCCGCCTAGTGTTGGGTCCGGATGTTTGCACGTTGTTGTCCTGGAAGAGTCTTCGAAGTATCCTTGGATAGGTGACTCCTCCCCTGGACTACAGTGCGCATGGGCATCCTCTCCATCCTCAGATTGTTTTTCGCCATTGTGGCAGTGATGGAGTAGATACAGAAAGTGATGACCATGCTATACAGTAATTCTGAGAGCTGCAGCTGCTACAGGCGCCGGGGAGGAGGGAGGGCGATATGAATGTCAGCAGCCCTACATGCCAAGAACAGATGCATACTGGTAAGTAGCATATTCAGTTCGAGGCATGTGGGCTGCTGAATTCATATCTGTGCATAGAATACATAGCAGTGCCCTCTATTAGCGGCGGCTACCAGTGCCAGCTGCAGCGGTCTGAAAAAGTGTTTTGAGAACAGCCTGTCCTACAGCTGCCTGCTGTTTTGACTGCACATCTACACAATAGTGTTTTGTAAATGTGTGTGTAGTGGACCATGTGGCTGCTCTGCATATATCATGCAGGGGAATATTTCCTAGAAAAGCCATGGAAGCCCCCAACTTGCGTGTTGAGTGGGCTCGTGGTGGAATAGTTAATGTGCGTTTTGCCGTTTGATAACAGATTTGAATACACTTAACTATCCATCTGGCTATCCCTGCTTTGGAGATGGCGTTACCTTTGTGGTGTGGGGCAAAGGCAACGAACAGTTGTTTTGTCTTCCTGAAGGGTTTAGTCCTGTCGATGTAGTACATGAGGGCCCTCCGTACATCTAGTGTATGTAGTGCCCTTTCTGCGACAGTTTGTGGGTTTTGGAAGAAAACGGGCAGTTCAATAGTTTGATTCATGTGGAACTGCGATATTACTTTGGGCATGAATTTGGGGTTGGTACGTAGTACGACCCTGTTGGCGTGAACCTGTATAAATGGCTCTTGAACGGTTAGTGCCTGGAGTTCACTAACTCTTCTTAAGGAAGTGATCGCTACCAGGAAGGCTACTTTCCAGGTAAGGAATTGAATCTCGCATGAGTGTAGTGGTTCAAAGGGTGGACCCATCAGGCGTGTGAGGACCAAGTTGAGGTTCCACATTGGAGCCGGTGGGTGGCTTGGTGGAATGACTCGTTTGAGTCCCTCCAAGAATGCTTTGATGGCAGGCACTCTGAATAGTGAGAGGTGCTGCCTGGTTTGCAGATAGGCTGATATTGCGGTCAAATGGACACGTATAGAGGTGTACGCCAGATTGCATCGGTATAGGTGTAAGAGGTAACAGATGATGTTTTGGATGGATGCGTCCAGCGGGTTAATGTCATTATTACCGCAATAAATGACGAACCTTTTCCATTTGGCTGCATAGCAAGCCCTTGTAGTGGGTCTCCTGGCCTCCTTGATGATCTCCATACAGTCAGGTGGCAGGTTGAGATAGCCAAACTCTAGGACTTCAGGAGCCAGATCGCCAGGTTCAGCTGTTGCGGATCTGGGTGCTGAATCTCTCCATGGTTCTGCGTCAAATGCGCGGGTTTGATCCGCAGCCTTTGGTGCGGTACCACGGAAAGTTCGAGGAAGGTGGTGTACCACGGCTGGCGTGCCCACGTGGGAGCAACTAGGACGAGTGTCAGGGAGTGTTGTCTGAGTTTGCGGGCCACCAGCGGTATTAACGGCGCTGGGGGAAAAGCGTACGCAAATCTGCCGGACCAGTTCATCCATATCGCATTGCCCTGCGACTGCGGATGTGGGAACCTGGCGGCGAAGCTTTGGCATTTTGCGTTTTCGCTTGTCGCGAATAGGTCTATCTCCGGATGACCCCACTGCTGGAAGTACGGTTGGAGTACTGATGGGTGTAACTCCCACTCGTGCATCTGGTGGCTGTGTCTGCTGAGCAGATCCGCCATCTGGTTGTCCTTGCCAGGGAGGTGTTCCGCCATGAGGAACATGTTCCTCTGAATGGCCCACTTCCACATGCTCTGAGCCAGATGAGACAACTGTGGAGAGTGTGTTCCTCCCTGCTTCTGTATGTAGTACATTGCGGTCATGTTGTCCGTCCGGATCAACACGACCTTGTTGCATAGATGTACTTTGAATGCCTTCATGGCCAGGAAGATTGCCATCAGTTCCAGAAGGTTGATGTGCATCTTCTTTTGTTGTGTCGTCCATAGTCCCTGCACTGTGTAGTGGAGTACATGAGCTCCCCATCCCTGGAGAGACGCGTCCGCTGTCAGTACTATCTGTGGGACAGGCTCTTGGAATGGTCGGCCCTTGCAAAGGTTTTGTGGTTTCCACCAATGCAGAGAGTTGTATGCCCGACCGCTCACCAACACTAGGTCTTTCAACTGTCCTTGAGCCGGATTCCACTGACGTGCTAGGCACTCCTGAAGCGGGCGCATATGTAATCTCGCGTGCGGGACTATGAAGATGCAGGAGGCCATCATGCCTATTAACTGCATAAACACTCGCGCTGGAAGTGAGTGATTGGGTTTGAACTTGGAGATCAGCAGTTGTATGCTGTTGATCCTCACTAAATTTGGCTGAGCTGTGGCCGCCAGAGTGTCTATAGTCGCACCTAGGTACTGTTGTACGTGTGCGGGCTGGAGATGGGACTTTGGGTAATTTAGTGAGAATCCCAGACTGTGAAGAAGGTGAATGGTGCGGGACATGTGGCTGGCACATTGCTGGGCTGACTTCGCTTGAATGAGCCAGTCGTCTAGGTAGGGGTAGACGTGTATATGCTGCCTTCGTAGATGTGCTGCCACCGTAGCTAGGCACTTCGTGAAAACCCTGGGCGCTGTTGTCACGCCGAAGGGAAGGACTTTGAATTGATAGTGCTGCCCCTGAACAGTGAACCTGAGGTATTTTTTGTGTGAGGGGTGGATGGGTATGTGGAAATACGCATCCTTGAGGTCCAGTGTGGCTAGGAAGTCTCCCTGCTTGAGAAGCGGAAGGACTTGCTGTAGAGTGAGCATGTGAAAGTGCTCTGAAAGAATGTACTGGTTCAGGGGTCTCAGGTCTAATATAGGTCTGAGTGACCCGTCCTTTTTTGGAATTAGGAAGTAGAGGGAGTACACCCCCGTACCCTGCTCGTGGATGGGTACGACCTTTATAGCGCCTTTTAGAAGCATACTTTGCACCTCTTGCTGTAAGAGCGTTAAGTGCTCTGAGGACATAGGACGGTTTCTTGGTGGTATTGTGGGTGGAGTGGAGGTTAACTCCAGACAGTAACCGTATTTTACAATATCTTTGACCCACCTGTCCGTGGTGATGGAGTTCCACGTGGACAGGAACCTTTGTAGCCTTCCCCCGACAGGTGTTATGTGGTCGGGAGGAAGGGAGAGGGCGTCACTGCTTGTTCTTGGGGGAGGACCTGGTGTTGCCGTAGCCGCGTCCTCTGCCCTTTGTACTGGAGCCACGATATCCACCCCGGGTGTTTTTATCGTAGGTGGTCTGTGTATTGCCTTTGTTATATGTTTGTTGTGACCCCTGTCCTCTACCTGCTCCCTTGTTTCCGGGGCGACGAAAGGAGCCGCTCCGAAAGGACTGAGTTTGGAGAGCGCCCATGGACTTTGCAGTGTCCGTGTCCTTTTTTATCTTCTCAAGGGTGGTGTCAACCTCTGGCCCGAATAAATAGTCGGGGTTGACAGGCTGGTTGAGTATATTGTTTTGTACCTCAGGCTTGAATCCTGAGATTCGTAACCAGGCATGTCGTCGCAGCATGACGCTTGTGTTTATGGCCCTGGCAGCCGTGTCTGCAGCATCTAGTGCACACTTGATGGAAGCATTCGTGAGTAGCTGTCCTTCTCTGATGAGAATTTCTGCGCCTTCCTTGAACTGGTCAGGGAGATGTTGGAATAGTTGCTCCAGTGTGTCATAGTGCGCTCTATCATAGCGAGCAAGGAGCGCTTGAATGTTGGCTATGCGCCATATGTTGGCAGCTTGGGCAGCAACTCGCTTGCCAGAGGTCTCTAACACCTTGGACTCTTTGTCCGGGGGAGGAGCGTCACCTGTCGTTTGCGAGTGTGCCCTCTTGCGAACATTCGCTACGACAATGGAGTCTAGTGGTAATTGGCCTCTGATGTAAGTAGGGTCCCCAGGTGCTGATCGGTATTTCTTATCAATCCTGGGGTTTATCACTCATGCCCTGGTGGGTTCCTTGAAAATGTCCTTGGCTGGTTTGAGGACTCCTTTCAACATGGGCAGAGTCTTTACATGCCGTTCTGAGGATGCGAAAGTGTCCATAAGAAAGTCATCTTCGACGGTGTCAGAGTGAAGCTGCACCCCATGGTTATTGGCAGCACGTTCAATAAGAGCGTTGAAGGCTGCAGTATCCTCTGTGGGAGATGTTTTTGCCCCATAGAGTTGTGGGTCCTGTGCATCGAGAGGTGCACCTGGGTCTACAGGGTCGCCCCAAGTGTGATCAGGGTCCTGCTGGTCATCAGGGTCTGTGTCTCCATGGTAGGGGACTTGGTCATCCATGTAGTCCTCCAACGCATCCGTGTCGGAACGTGTGGGGGAGAATAGTTGTGGATCCTGGTAGGATGAGTGGAAAGGTTCATAAAGGAGAGGTTCTGATTCTACAGGCAGCTTCCTTTTTAGTGGGATCCTGAAAGGGTCCAACGGTGGTTCCGAAGTTATCCTTCGCTCGTGGAGAATCATCCTGCCAGTGTTGGCGTCGATGACACGTGACGGAGACGTCTCAGCAGGTGTAATGGTAGTCTGGGTGACCCGTGTCCTGAGTTGGAACATTTTCGGGATTGTTGACGGAGGCAAGCCAAAGGTAATGTTGGCTGGCACCGAAGAGGCTGCTGGAGCTTCGATCGGACCGGAACCCGACGGGTCCTGGAGGGCAGCCTTGGTTTTGCTGCTTTGTGTCGCACCAGGTCGTACTTGGAGCGCCTTTGAGGCTTTGGCACCGACCAGGTTCGTAGAGGCGGCCGTGGACTTTTTCGGCGCCGGTGGTTCATCCAGTCGAGGTGCGGAGATGACCGTCGACGTCTTCGATGCGTGAGGCTTTGGTGTCGTCGAGGGAGCAATGCGAGACGCAGCAGGCGGTGCAGCCCTCGGTGTCAGTGGCGCCGGTGCCGGGAGCCGAGCAGGTTTGTCGGCGCCGAAGGCCTTTTTCCGTTTGTCGACTCCGACGTCGCCCGCTTCAAGTTCGGCACCGAAGTCTCTCTTGGTGCGGTCGGTGCCGACGCGTCGCGCTGGCGTCGAAGGCGTGGAAGGCCTCGATCCGACCAGCGCCACTTTCGGTTTCGGTTTCGTTGGAACCGGAGCAGCTTTCGGTTTCGGTTTTATGGAAGGGAAACCAGCTGGTTTAAGCGGTAATGGCTGCCGCTGAATGTCCGAGGCCGGGCCCGAGGGCGGGGCCGAAGAACTGCGGGATGGGTCTCGGGTAAGGCCCGAAGGCGATCCCTCGACCGGAGCCATAGGCCGTGGAACTGGGCCTTCTTCGGTCTGAACAGGTAGGCCTTGTTCATCATTGGAGCTACTCTCTTCGGCCCCTAAGGCCTCCTCGTCGTCTCCTACCTCGGTGTCGTCTTCACCTCTGTGGAAGAGTGATTCGTCGACCTCGTCCGATCCGGATCCGTGTTCGGAAACGGGACTGGAGGGTAAGACTTCCAATTCTTCGACGTCTTCGGCCTCGTCGAAGATGTCTGCTGGGGCCGGTGCCGCGTGCTGCGCCTCGAGTCTCGCCGCTCGTCGATTCCGTAGAGTCTTTTTTGAACGGAACCGGGCACAGGCCATGCATGTCGATTCGTCGTGGTCCGGCAAAAGGCATTTGTTGCACACCGGGTGGACGTCGATGTGTGGGTACTTCGCATTGCATACCGGACACCTCTTGAATGGCGTCCTCGATTCCATCGTCGAAGTAGTCGATGAACAGGTAAATGCGAAAAAAGTCGGTGCTGAAAGTTAGTAAACTCACAAGGTTGTATCGAAAACCGATCGATAAACAGTACCGACGCGAACTAAAGGCCTTTTGGCCTCGACAAAATATTTTCCTAACTTGAGCTAAGATAGCACATCCGAACCCAATGGCGGAAAAAAACAATCTGAGGATGGAGAGGATGCCCATGCGCACTGTAGTCCAGGGGAGGAGTCACCTATCCAAGGATACTTCGAAGACTCTTCCAGGACAACAACGTGCAAACATCCGGACCCAACACTAGGCGGCGATCTATGCACAGATATGAATTCAGCAGCCCACATGCCTCGAACATGAGTTTATCCAGGTCACCTCAGTTTCTTTATCCTCAATGTAAATTGGAGTTTTGACTGTTATAAATGTGTTTGAGTTTAAATCCATCGTTGTTGCTGATGATATACGTGTTGTTGACATGTAAGTGGCCAGCCCCCCAGAGCTGTGGCCAAATCTTCCGGATCTATTTGCCGGTGTGGAAAAGCACGTGTATCCCTCAATTTGTATCGGGGACATGAGCCAAGTTTCCTGCAGAAGTATTATGTCGTGGGCCTTGATGTAATTTAGAAAGTCTGGATCAGTTATTTTTGCTGCTAGGCCGTTTATATTCCATGAACAGACTTTAAGGCCTGTAGATCCAACTTGTTGATCTGGTCAATCCAGCTCTACGTGTCTTTTTATGGTACGTAAAATTGTTTCCGTTTTTCGAGCCTGATGTGTTGGAGCCCGTGGTTGAGATGTTAATTCCTGTTTATGCCTGTAGTCGTCAGTGCTATTTTGGCGAGATCTACCGCGGGCGCCCTTGAGGATACTAGTTGGTGGAATATTATCCACTTGTTGACCTGTGCCATCAGTAATTGTTAGTGGTGCCGGGTATGCTGGGTTTTGAAATGGAAGTATCTCGATGCCCCATTTTTTGAAAACATGTAGTTCAGCCAAAATTAGTTTTGCAGATCCACTAGAGGACCATGTTGTTTTTGTTGCTTCCATAGGTTGAGGGTTGTTGGTGTTTACAAACTCTATGGATGTTAAATCCGTTGATCTTATCACGGCTAGAGTTGGAATTGCTTTACATAGTTTTAAGATGTTACCGCGATTGAGTATATCCTGAGGGCCCCGAGAAGCATATGTTGGTTGAAAAACCAGGACTGTTGGCTCTTGCGTTGGTTCTTGTATTTCTAGAGGTGTTGGGTTTGTTCTGTTTGTTTGATCAATTTGAAACAGGCCGCTGATTATATCTTTGTGCTGTATATCCCTCTTGTTATTTGCAGCCTCAGTCCTATAGTTTCCTGAGGGTAACTCCGGATTTCCTTGTATGGGGTTTGGATGTGTTGTTCCTCCCCGTCTACACTGTAGTTTGTTGTCCGGTTGCCTAAAACTGGAGCATTCATTGACTGCTCCTGGAGCGTAGACTCAGTTAGCAATGGCACCTGCGATGACCAGTCAGGCCTAACTACACTTCCTTGGGCGTCCCTTGTTATCTCTTGGTTTTGTGTTGGTTTCCGGTTGTATTGAGTTAGATTAACCGGTATGGGTGCACGTAGAGGACTGCCCTTTTCTATTGGTCGCATGTGTATATTTTGGACTGACCGAGGTGGACTCTTTTGGTCGGAGATCTGTTTTTGTTGTTTATTTGGAATTGTCATCGTTTTTTTTTATAGTTTTTGGGTCAATTGGATCACTTTGACTTCTCCCTGCTTCTTGTTGTGAAGAGGAGAGGACCAAATTATGCAGCAGTGTTGAATTATGCCGCAAGAAAAGGCAAGCATAATGCAGTACATTTTGTGATGGAATTACTTTATTATTTTGACCTTCAACACATGCTAGCACTAACTGGGCAAATGTTTCCCCTCATTAGATCCAATTTAACGCCCAAATACAACAATAAGCAACTGAAAGGTGACCAGTCAACTTTTGCGAAGGGTCTTCCACTTCACAGCGATACAGGCAGACCCGGATTTAGTAACTTTTTATCCATTCAAGCTAGAAGCAATTTTTGGGGATTAAAATCTGCACATTATACATCAGATGATGGACTATGAGGTACATGTGGCAAATTCATACTCATGCAGAAAAGGCCAAAGATGCAAAATCTTATAATTCCAGTGTCTGACCTTAGTACAAGGATGTGAGCATTCTGTCAAGCATAGGTTTTGTACTGGATAGGGATCCTTCTATTACAAAAAATATCCATTAGGACATCTCTCAATCTATCTGTGCTGTAAAGTGCATCACACTTGCGAAGTTTGAAAATTATGGAGACTTTTAAAAGTTACTCCACTGTTACGCCTTCCTTGAGGGGCCATCATTTTTTGGCTCAAGTCCCCCATCTATAAATGTTATTAGATTGGGATTTACCTCAAAATCCATGAGTGCTTGCATGGGAATGCCCATGTACCGCCTATGGTAGGACCCCCCTCCCCCTCCCCTGATACAAAGTAGTACAATTTAGTGCATAGTGCTGCTTTGCGTTACTGTGGACAACATGCCTACACAAATCATGATGTGCTTTAGAAAGTAAATCCAACCAGAACACTAGGTGCTGGGTTTATGTCACTTTTGTGATGCAAACAAATCGCACAGGTAATAGATATGGTTCAGAATCTCTAAACAGGTACTTGTCAATATTATGAGGACGAATTTTGTTCTTACTGTAAGCTAAATCGAATATAAGGTTACCAAATGACCAATGCACAGCAAATGTTGCTTTACTATGCAAAATCAGAAGGCAATGAAGGTGCCACAGAGATGGGGCCACTGAAGCATGAGAGAAAAATGATTTGCGCCTGGCATTGAGCATGGCAAATTTCTATAGACTGGTCTCAGGTCGGCAGATAATGGGAATTGGAAAGTAAGAAAAGCAGGGAGAACAGAAATAATAGAGAGATGGAGTGGAAAAAACAATTTGAGAGTGTGGGGAAGACGGGAGATTTGAGTGTAGAGAGAAAAGGAAACATATGGAGAAGATGAGATATGGAAGTGAGATAGAAAGCAAGAAAGGGAGAGGAAAAGAAAGGGGAGTGAAACATAGAAAAGAAAAGAAAATGGTAGGCATACAAGGAGGTCAGAGCCAAGGAGAGGAACAAGATGAGAGAAAAGCAGTCTCAAGATATAGATTTGACATAGTAAGGGTGGAATGAGCGATAACAGGGAGATTAGAGGGAGTTTGTGGGAGAGAGAAGAGTAGGACATAGATGAAGAGAGGAGAAAGAATAAGGGAAAAGTGCAGCAGAGCGGAACTAGAAAAGGAAAAGTGGGATTGTAAGAAAGAGCAAGGAGAGAGAAAAAAACTACAAAAAGGGAGGAAGGCGATAAGAACAAGCTAAAGGATCAAGTGGTAGTGGACAGAGATAAGAAAAGGTGCGAGGAGGAGATAATAGTGTCATGGATATTGCAAATAGAGAAGATGTATAGGTAGAATGATTAGGACACAACATGCAGTGGCACCTATGCCCAGGGGTGCAAGGAGCCATTTGCGCCCCACTAATGGGTATCTTTTAATACCAACCTAGAGGAGTGTGTGAGTGTTTGGGGGTGTTCTTTTTTTTTACTAGTTAGTATTAACACACACCAAAATCGGTGGCATAGTAAGGGTTAGTATGCCACCGATTTTTGTAGCTTGGACACTGCACAGGCTTGTATATTAAGTTGTTGCTTATCTTCAGTGCACGCACCCTTAGCTGCAGTGCACGAAGCATCTTTATGGCCGCACACCGAGAATGAAAATTAGAGTGAACATTGGCCATGGGTACAATTATTTATCAAAAAACAAAAGGTCCCTTACTGCAAATTATTCTGAAGAATAAGTCACAGAAGAAAAATGTGTTCTATGTCAAGAAAGATCCAAATGGATATGAACATATATTTATTCAGTCATATACAAACAAAAAAAATAAGGTGGGGAGCAGAACAGGAACAAAGAATTTCAAAGCTCAGACATTTTTTAGTGACTAAACTGATGTGAAAGGACCCATCACAACTCATTTACAGAATATTTCCAATAGTCATTGTACTATTTGTCAACAACATTTCGATCCCTTTCTACGATATGAGGATCACTCGGCAGGACTAAATCAAATATGCCGGAATAAAAAAAAATGCTTATGCAATAGCACTCAGTAGGGTACTCTGGTTCCTAGAAAGAGCAGGTCTCAATCTCCGGTACGTGCCATACCCACAATTCTGATTGAAAAGTGAGCGTTCAAGTACAAATAGGAAAAACGGTGTAGGAACGGCGAGTTGTGCAAGTTACCAATCGTGTAAAAGTAATTGCGGCAACAAACATCAATTAAGAGGACGGGCTCCCAGCGTGACCAGTCTTGGTTACAAAAATAATGACAGAATGGGCGCCGCACAAAAACCGTGTAGCGATAAATTAGCAAAGCGCAATCAGTAGAACAGTGCCCGAACGCGATACAGGCAGCCTGGTTGTTGTATAGGCAGTTTTTCGGCCCAGGTATATTTGATTAAGTCCTGATGATGATCTCCATATGGTTGAAAGGTTGCAACAAATCTACATTTCCATTTGGATCTTTCTTGAAATAAAACAAATTTTTCTTCTATGGCTTATTCTTAAGAATAATTTGCAGTAAGAAACCTTTTGTTCCTTGATAAATATGAGTTTACTAATAAATCACATGCTGCCGAAATTCCCAGAAATCAACCAACGTGTAAGTTTTGACTAACTGAAGATGCAGCTGTCATGCCTGCCCCCAAAAAGCAGAGTACATAACAGTGAATCAGCCACGGCACTGCACACACCTTGCGCGCTGCTCAATTACCAGCATTGTCGGCTGCGGAAAAGGTGTTCCCTTTGATGAAATGGCTGACACGCCACAAGTGCAATAAATGGCACCCAACGCATGAGGGAAGTGGATAAAGGTGCAGAATTCCTTTGACACCCTTTGCTTTTTCGATGCACTCTACTCTTGATGCATCTCGGTCTTTCCAGTGTCAGTTCTGACAGCACTGACATCTCACAGGCAAGCTGGTCTCGATGTTTGCATGAAGTACTAAGTGGCCATGAAATGGAGTGCAGACAGAATTTTGACATAGTCAGGTATAGCCTGGAAGTGAGCGGTAGTTGAATTAAACTCCTGTTCCCAATTCTGCAACCATGTGAAGAATCGCATCTGATTAGAGGCAGTATCTGGCAAGGATTGCTTACATGGACATGTCAATGAAATTGATACTTAGCCTGTAAACCCTCTCTCTATTCTCCTCAAATAATTATTACTCTAAATGAGGGGCACAGGAACAAAGACATTCACTAACATGGTGAAATCCAAAAGGGTTGTTTGGTGTGTAAGACCCTTTCTTATATGGTTAGCCTGTATGTGAATGGCTGTTGCAAGGAGTTTCAGCTGGTGGGGGTACCTGGTGGAGGGGCCCAAAGTCAATAGTTCCTTCTCCTGGTGTGTTGAAAGTGTAGTAAGCCTAGTTTTAAAAAAAGGAAATAAACTTTTTGCCAGTTATATTCCTATGTTGTCCCTAGTGTTAATTTGTATCTGCATTAGATTCTATGCAACAGTGTGGCAGTCCCTAGAAGCAGCCATAATTGGTGCCAGACTAACTTCATGGCTGAGCTGAAGTACATTTAACATTTTATTGGAACCTTTTAGGTTGTAGTAACTTTAAAAGTGTAGTTTGTGAATATCAATGCTTTTACTCTTTTTTTGGTGGATGTTGTATTGTCATGCCCTTCCTAAACCTACTACCAAATGCAGTTTAATAATAAGGTCCGATCCCGGCAAGTAAAAGCGACACTCTCCTGTCAGTATCTTTTGGAAATAATTTACTGGAGAAGCAAATCTCGAATTTCTCGAGAAGATGGTCTGCATGAAGAATTCCGTGATCCTGAATATACTTTTGGTTTCCTTTTTTTCCTTTCAGGCACCAAAACAAATTAAGAGTAACAAAACTTAGGGACTGAATTAGATCTTGTACCCGCCACTACTTTTTCGATGATTTAACCACCAGCCTACTTAGTAGTCTGGTCCACTCGATTTAGATGTTGCTGTGTCTATAGAAGAAAGGCCGTTCGAGTGCCGCAGACTCCGGCATAATACACCCCCCCCCCCCCCCAGTCATCAGCAAAAGTGGCTGTGGGAAGTAGTCCATCCAGGATTGCAATCGGCCAAATAACGATGTGCCCTTTCAGTTGGCACAACTGTGGCGGGGATCCCTCCATAATGGAATCAAAGGAAATGAGGTAAAAATGTATCTTTATTTCTGTTGTGCACTTCCGTTTCAGCCTTGAATCCCATTGTCCAGGTTCGTCCCTTGCTGCTACAACTAGACCATAATGCTAATCAACTCCATTCTTGCTGGGATTGAAGGTATTTGTTTTTACAGGTCTTTCTATTAATCGTGTGTTCAAATTTCCTTTATCCGCATGCATTTTCACAATGCCCTTACATGCAAGGTTATTCGTACATGTAAAGCATTAGTGTTCATTTTATAATGTATTACTGTAAAATGAACACACCAGAGTTGAAACTTTATTTTGTGGTGCTTGTAAGTGTTGTGTTTGTGGTGCATGTGGGTGTATATTCAAGTGTGTGTATGTTGTATGTGTGCTAAGCTAAAGAGGCCTGACACATTACATACATTAATTTTTGAAGCACACAGAAACTATGTCTAGTGACATTGTAAATGTGGAACTTACCAATCTCCACTCTACCAGGGACTCAGTCAGGAATACGCCACTAGGACAACACCAGTACAGCAGCCAAATCTAAATCTGCCCGGTGCAAACCCACCAGCTGGACGGCGACAGAGTACTGTTAACAATGGAGCCCGCTGCATCGACGGAGGTGCACCGCACAGGCAGCAGTAAACAGTCTGTTGATGCACACAGAGGTTAAGCCAACACAAATCTAAATGCAGTGGGCGGGACTCGGTCAGCTCGATGGAGTACTTGAAACCGCCGCCACGAAGGGGCGACAGGAGTCCCCCAAGATTTAAATCAGGCCCTTAGTTTTCGACCTGGCTAAAGCTGTTACTCCATTACTTCCCCAAGATGACGTCATTTTATACTAACAAGAAGAAAAGGAATCAAAACCTGTCACTTTTGCAAGGAGAGGTATGACTATACCAGAGAAGAACTATCCAAACAACAAAATTGCATTTTAGCACTCAAGTGTACTATAACTAAAACATACTAGATCTACCTCAATGGAGCCAGACTTTCCCTGAGAACCAAGGACAAACCTTTACTATAAATGCTGAATAAGGTTCATTGGGTACCGACTGCTTTTTGATTTCATAATTTTTCAGTTCCAAAGCAACCTAGCTAGGCTAACACTAATGCTGATGTTGTATCCAAGAGAGTCCATCCATGATAATCAATTGAGAAATGGGCAGAAGTATCAGGATCTGGAGTAAAAATGGTATGCAAAATCTTAACTAACCATCCTGAGGAAGAAATTAAAAATATCAATGAGCCAGAGTGTCTCAATGTAGCATACAAAGAAGTTTCCAAAGACTACTTCAGAAGATTGCTGCAATGTCGAGAATTTGAAAATAACAAAATTAACCAAATTTGCAAAGAAGGTCTGAAATAAACAGATGTCTGATGCAATAATACCAAAAGGATAGACACCTTGAAAGGACACAGTAAACTGACAATCCAGAAGCAAGCACATTGATAGAAAACTGGAAAAACTGATTGTTCAATCTCGAGAATCTGGATTATTAAAATTAATCAATAATGACCAGCACACAAGTCTAAAATCGGTATTGACTGCCAAATACAGAAAAAGTAAAGACACTTCATGTCTAAGTCTGAGCGGTAAACTCCGCTTGCAGAGTTTGCAGAGTTTTCTGCACTAGTGTTACACGGAGCTCACGGAGTTTCGTTCCTTGTTCGGGCTAGTCAACATCAAGTTGGCGAACGCGAGCGAGGAAAATCCACCTCCCGGCGAGATTTTTCCTAGTTCGTGATCGTCAAGTTGGCGAGCATGGAAAATCAACCTCCCTGTGAGATTTCTCAACGCGGGCAGTCAGATTCCTCATTGCAAGTGGTAACGTTTGCTCGCGTTTAGAAACAGTCCGTTCGCGTTGAGAAAGCTGCCACTCGAGTAAAAAAATCTACTTGAGCGGCAGAAAGGAAGCAGCGCACGCTTGCGCTGTACATGGTGCCGTTCGTGATGATTGCACAACGCGGGTAAACACCCAGCACTGAAAATAACCGCGAACGGCATTTATCTAACGCACTCCGCTGCTTGCGGAGCTCCGCGTAGTGCAACAGAGTTCTTTTTTTGGCACTTTGCGGAGTTCCGAGTAGCGGAACTCTACAAACTCCGCCCAAGCTTATTCATAAACCCAAATGTCTAGCAATTTATAATATTTTTAAATTCTGATGTGTTATAATGCGTCATACCTAGAAGGGGATATAAATGAACACTGCAAGAATGGTACTCACTGCATTGCTCACAAGGCCATACCAAAGGGTGCTACAGCTTTGGGACATTTAGACAGCACAGACCTTATGGATCTGGTGTGTATTAACTTCCTATGCCTAAAATGTACAAGGAAGAGATACAAAGCATCCCAGTCACCACAGATCGTTTCAAAAGATAAACACAAGCCTTCCCAACAGAAACTAAACATACACTGCTAAATTCAACCAGGTCAAATATGTGCCGTAACAAGTAACTATTTAAAAAAAATTCCCTATCACCTTAGCATCAAGTGAGTGCTATTCGATTTACTAGGAACTTCATAAAGACAACCGAAACATAAATGGGTCACATATAGCTACGCTATTACAAGCAAATGTGTATCCATAATCATTAAATAATCTTATATTTATAAACAATGTTTGCCTAGCAGCTGGTAAGTGTTGCAGAGATTGTCCTAAAATGGAACCATTTGTGCAGAAACTGTCAACTTGTGGGGCATGGCTTGGATGTGCAAGGCAGCGGCCATGTAGAGCAAAGGGGAAGAGCGGAGGCTGCACTGGGAAGAGAAGGGGATGGCAGACCCACTGAGCTCTAGACCGCCCTGCTGAGCTACTGGAGTAACCAGCTGACACAGGGACGACAACAAGACGGCTTATGGCCCGGGTACAAAGGGAGGCCCCGAGATGGTGAGGACAGAGGCACCAAACCACCACAGCCGGATTATCCTGGGCTATGTGGAGGCAGAGACCGAGGACGCATGAGGGAAGACATGGACCTAGACCTGCGAGGACCTTGGCGGCTATACGAGAAACCGCTAGGGAGAACAAGATCGATTGATTGGCCTAAGACGTGGGAGTTCTGAGAGCCGATTACTGCAAGCTGTTGGAGAGAATCCACACTCGCCCAACGGCAACTAAAGAGGGAGCCCGCATCGGGCAGTGGTTAACCTGGAGAGAAAAATGGACGACGCAGAGGGGTGCTTTCACCGCAATACCGTGCACTTGGTGGGGATCCCGGAGAAAATAGAAGGTCCTAGTACAGTGCAGTTTCTTGAGGAGTGCCTGTTCTAGTTGGTCTGGAAGGGAAAATATACAAGTGGTTTACAGTGAAACGGGCGCTGAGTCCCCTGCCACCCACCAGCGCCCGGGGCACCACCGAGGGCAGCTGTGGCCTGGCTACTGAACTTCTGGGACAGAGAACATCCTACAAGTAGCAAGAACCTGCAAGCCATGGACACTAGAGAGATGTGTGTAAATATCTAACCTAATTACAACACAGTAATAAAGAAAACTACAGGAATCCTTCCTCAGTGTCAAAAAAACACCTGAGACAACGGAATCTTAAATATGTGCTCTGCTTACAGGTGAACTCAGGATCATAGACCAGTGAGCTTCTCACTTCTTTACGATGGTGGTAGATGCATGGGCCTGGCAGGAAGATGGTGGGTACCGGATGCAAGACAGGGGTGCGAGATTGGGGCTGGCAGGAACCTCTTTGGGCCATAGATCATGCAAGCGCCCCTCGTCCTTTTTTCAAGGAAGTGGAAGTCTCAAATAATGGGTACCCTGAATGCTATGCTCGGCGAGGCACTGAAGGAAGGTATCTTGCCAAGGGACCTCAGGTAGGTAGACATGGTCCTCATTCATACGGGAGGGAAGCCAAGGGAAGACTGCGCATCTTGTACACGGATATCCCTATTAAACATAGAATCCAAAATCTTGGCTAAAACATTTGTGACCAGACTCATGAGGGTGATACACTTAATAGCCCCGATTCCCGATCAATCTGCAATACAGAGCGGCTAGTCACAACTTGCAATGCCTGTTTAGATATCTGGCCTGTAAGGACCAGATAGGGGAACCTGCGATAATGTTATCACTGGACGCCGGAAAGGAACTCTATTTGATGGAGTGGCTGTATTTGATGGAAGATGGGCTTTGGACCATTGTTTTTCAAATAAGTCGGGCTGCTGCACTGGGAGCCTCTAGCCTGGGTGCGGGATAATGGAGCACTATTGAGGGAAGTTGATCAAGGGAATTCAGGTTTGGCAGGGGCACCAAGCAGGAGTGCCCACTATCACTGCTTTTGTAATTGAGCAACTGGATGCAAGGAGCAGACTTAATTAGGGCCTTGAAATGGGACACAGACTGGAATCCATATCAACTGGAATAAATTCACTACGTTTCCTCCGACAGAGTGGACCCCACCTAGCGGATGGGGGAGCCCACTGAGGTGAGTACAGACTGGTTTATGAGACCTAGGCATTTACCAAGAACATGTATCCAGGAAAACCGGTGCATACCATAAAAGGCTATGGGGGCGGTGAGCTACTTTACAAAACTTCCAATCTGAGCTAGGCCAAGCGGCCCTACACAAAATGATAAATCTCCCCAAATTTGTATACATACTACAGAATTCCTTGTACACAGTCCCAGATATGTTTTTCAGGGATATAGACGTGGGGACCAAATTGCACATATGAGACGGGGCCCTGTAAAGGAATGCCCTCTCGATTATGATGCAGAACCCAAATTACGGGAGAATGGCCCTCCTGAATTTGAAACTGTATTATTGGGCAGCCCAGCTACAGGTAATCAATGACCGGGCATTTATGATACAGCAGGAACCATCGACATATGCACAGAGGATATCAATGGAACCCAAGGGATACCGCCGTTGGCTATATGGGGCACACATGGGAAATCTACTGCCAGACCCAACTGCAGTGGTAGTAATGACATGGCAGAAAGCAATAAGAGCATTGGGCTGGAAGGGCCGGGTGACTTAAGGTGGGACTTGCTGGGCATATCAAAAGTGGGAAACATCTGAAAGAAGAAGGGCGAGATGGCTCAGTTTCCCGAACTTCAGGCATTCCGTGATCTGACAAGAAGTCACTATCGCCAGTATCTGCAGGTAAAACATATCCCACTGGGCTATGGGGACCTCCTCTGTGATATCGAGGAAGAAACACCTCTGGAGTGTCGTGTACAGGTGGCCCGTTACAGAAGCATGCAGTCACACAAATCTATGCATCTTTGCTCGTGAATAGCTTTCTACCCCTGGATGCCCTACAAAGTAAATGGGAGAAGGACTAGGAGAGACTGGAAGATGACCATGGGGGGGGGGGGGGGGGGGGTCTGAAGGGACCCCCAAAAGGTGGTTATCTGGGCGAGATTTCGGCTGCTATAGCTGAAAGTTTTCCACAGGGCATACTACACAACAACTCGCCTCTACAAGATGGGAAAGACAGCTGGTGATCACTGCTTCAGGGGAAGTGGACAAAGGAGGGCCTTGATCCACATCTAGTGGGAGTCCCCCAGAACACGGAGTTACTGGGAGAAGGTGAGTGACAGAATCTCCTTCATTATTGACTGCTCCCTAACCCACCCTCAACAACTGGTGACCATGGACAACTGGGGGGAGCCGACCTCGGGCAGGTACACACTCCTCTTTTGTAATGTGGGATTAATGGTGGCAAGGAGAAATATAGTGTGACACTGGGGAGGATGAAAAAATACCCACTGTGTCTGAATGGGTCTCAAACATGAACTGGTGCATGAGAGCAGAGGAGGTAGTTTACTGAGCTAGAGGGTGTCCACAAAAGTTCAAAATAATACGGGGCCCATGGAAAGGGGGAAAAACAGACCAAGAAGAAGCATAAAGGAGGAAGGTGGGCAGAGACAGAAAGAACTCCCTCAATGGGAGGGGACTCCAAGTGATTAGGGAAGGTGATGGTCAGTGTAAGAAACTGGCTTGTTGGTTGACTGGGGTAGGAGCCCTGGTCTAGCAGCAACCACAATCCTGCTCACTTTGAGGCACAAACCAACCCTAAATTAACCTGTGGCCAACTGTAAGGTAGCTTGGCACAAAGCAGTCAGGCTTAACTTCGAGGTAATGTGTAAAGTATGTGTGCAACACTCCTAACAGTAATAAACACCACACAAAAATAATCAACACAATCTTAGAAAAATAGAGTGAATGTTTGTTGTTTTAGTCTGGTTTCATTTATTGAAAATCAATTTGTAGTACCGGAGACATGCAATTTTAAACGTTTCTGCAAAAATGGCATATCTGGTTATGCCGGACCGGGACAAAGTCACAAGTTCAGGCCAACCACGAAGGAGCGCGGGCCAGCTACTTCGGCCCAATTAGGACAGATGAACAGAGTACTTTAAATCCTGGTTTGCAGAATGCTGTGAGGATCCGCATCAAAGATGTGTTGCACTGCTGAAGCGATGCATTGGTTACAAGGTGTGGCGGGCTGCAATGCTAGGTCCTGCGTTATCATCCAGGATCTTGTTGACAAGGGTTTGTCTCGTGAAGTCTGGCGTAAATGATTTTTCGCGCAGTCAGGGTGAACCGTTGGTTCTGAAGAGTTTCACGGCTACAATGCAGATTACGGCAGCGGTGTTGAGGCTGCCAGCGACAAGGGATGAGAGGGCCTGCACCGAAGATGCATCGCGCAGTGGCAATTCTGAAGAGGCTTTGGGCTGCGGAGGCAATGCAGGTCTTTGCGATCAGTCAGATTCACTCCGCAGCAATGCGCCTGTTCTGCTCATGGTTGGCCCGCCCAGCAGAGATGTGTTGGCTCCGTAAAAACTGGCAGAGTACCTTAGACCCACTTTCAAGGGTCCATCTAGGACTGGGGTGGCACCACTTGGCAGGGTAGACTCACAAATGGCAGTGTCCAGATGCTGAGCTGGAGGGTGTTGGAGCCTTCTGTGCCCGAGGCTCACATCAAGAGGCCAGCCACTTAGCCCTTGGAGTCACTCTGATGGTCCTGGGTTTAACAGATACAGGACCAGTCCTTCTCACCCAGGCATGAGGGCAGCAGAGTAGCATTCCTTTCAGAAGCACAACAGTCCGCTTTCCTGGCACAGTATCCACAGGTCCAGATGTGTAAAGAAGATATGGGTCTGAGGGCCAATATTTATATCCAGTTCCTACTTGGAAGTTGAAACTAATAGAGCAGGTGTCTCTAACCAGTCGCTCCAACCAGCTACTAACAGCTCCCAGACACCTTCAGAGTAGCTCACAGCCTGATGATCATTTTTAAATAAGCACAAGGTCATATTTTCTTTTTAAAGTTAAGGGAAGGCTAGGTTTATTTTACAATATTATCATCAGGGAGCAGACAGCAGGGCTTTATAACGAGCAATGCTCAGTCAGATTTATGACCTGGGCTGGGGCACAATGGTGAGCTAGCAACTGAAGCCCTGTGGTATTTAACTCTTAAATAAATCTTTGCCAACTCAATATTGGAGCGGTGAACAAAATAGTTTTTGAATGTTTTTAAAAATGGAAGAAAATGAAAAGTTACCTCAATGATTAAGTTAACTCTTCATTTGCATTTTCTCCAATGTCAGCGTCGCATTTATAAACAGCAGGCCTCTTGCTCCCAGTGGCAAGTGGATAAAGTGCTAGAAGTAAAGCTGAAAAATAAGCCAATTTTTTTTAAATGAGGGAAATTTAAAGTGCTGAAAATGTTTCTGCACTTTAAATGTAACTGTGCCACATATGGTGAAAGGTATAACCTGTGCTGCAAGTACATACGATACAGGCTCTCAGTAACCCACACAAATACATCCCATTAATTCGCACACATGTTCATTCATCCCCCAAAAACCACGCTCTCACTGACACAAATAAGCCCCGTCACAGTGCCCCTAGTCAAGGTATTTTGTTCAAATCACAGTATCTGGCTCTATTGACATTAGGCTTAAAGTCAGTGAAGCTGGGCAAGGGGGTGTCTGGTAACAATGCGAGAGTTGTTTAGCCCTCAGTAGTTCACAATGATTTTCCCTGATCAGAAGTAGCTCTCACTTCAGAAAAGGTCTGAGACCCCTGTTTTTGAGGTTTCAACCCCAACCCTCCCTCACCCCCTAGTGAGGTATCAGGCATGCCCTTCCTCCCTGTCCTGGCCACAGCTTGTCTGGGGTCACAATAGCCCAGTAGCATGCCCTTTGTGAGTGCTCCTCAGGCAGGGCCTTTGTGATGTTTAATTGTGGTAGGTAACAGCTCCTCTCCCTCATTAATTTAGAGTGGCCCATCCTGCAAACACCAATCTTCACCTTTGTCTCACTGTCTGAGAGCAATACACAAAGACCAACTGCCAACCACACCCAGTCATGTAACCCAGAGACAGGCTGCAAGCATCAAATGGCTAAGGCAGGAAAATGCCAACTTTCTAAAAGTAGTTACTAAGAGGTAGGGCCTATTTAATTGTCAGCAAGGTTAGGTCACTGTAAATTCAAACATACAATGAATTACCTTTGCTGACAACTTAAATTCTCATTTGATTCACTGTAGTGGTCACAGAATTTGAATAGCGCGGCCACATGTTTATTTTGTCTTGTAGCTTTTTAAAAAATGAACGCAGTTCTCATGAAGCAGTCTACCCAGGCAGGAGGTTTTAGAATCCTCAAACCACAGACCGTGGTGTTACAGAAGCAGAACTATGCCATATACGGAAAGAGAAGGGCAAGAGTCTCAAGTCTATTATCGAGCAAATCTCAAAGCCAAAAAACAAATTGAAGATATAACTGAACGTTGAAAAAGAATGTCAACCAGTTCTTGGTCCAGAGGAGAACTCTGAATTGTTGGGGTTGAAACGTGTCAACACTAACAAAATTAGAGAGTTAGTTAACTGAATTCAGGGTAAAAAGGGACCTGCTGAAAACATAAAATTTTATTCCGATTCCCACTGAAAAGCCCAGTTTTAAAAAAATCTGTTTTTCCAATCCCAAGTTATGTTTTAGGAGTACAAAGAAATGTGAAAAAGGTTTACTCCTTGAACATTTCAATTGATAACTGGGACATTATAAATTTGTCATCAACCATGAGATGTTGTGTTTAAAGATGTTTGTATTTGTTTTGGTTTATTAGTAATTATATGTTTGTTTAAAAAGTCGTGTATATAAGCATGTTTAACCCCTTCCCTGCTCATGACGGAACCGTTCCGTCATGAGCCACGGTTGCCGTGTGCTCATGACGGAACGGTTCCGTCATGACAATCCTGTTGGCGGCCGCTCCGCCTGCGCGGCGCTGTTTCCCCGCCTGTGCGGGGGGACAACACAAATGGGCGGAGTCATGACGGAACCGTTCCGTCATGAGCACAGCCCAACCGTGGCTCATGACGGAGCGGCTCCGTCATGAGCACAGCGCCACCACGCTGCCCCCCCGCACCCCCCAGCACCGCGGCGGAATTCCCGCCGCGGTGAAAGGGTTAATAGTAGTGATGGTTAAAAAAAGTGTTGTGTAATAATTGGGAAAGGGTTCCAAAGTTTAAAATTTTCTCTTAAGAATTATTATTTTTTTTAAGTTGAAAAAGATACAAGGCACAATAAACATGTGGCCACGCTAATCATGTTTCATGATCTCTATGATGAATCAAATGAGAATTAAAGTTATGTCAGTAAAGGTAAGTAACTCTTTGTATGTGAAATTTCTAAAAGTGGCATTTTCAAAATTGTAATTGAAATTCCAACTTCACCATAAATTAGGACTTTTCATTCGAATTCCAAAGACACCAAACAAACTAGTTACTGGTTCCCATTTGGAAATTACAGATTATAAAATAAAAGGTTACTCCAATGTTATCCAATGTGAGAGGTAGGCACTGCCATAGTGAAAAATTTATTTAAGAGTTTTTCACTGCCAGGATATGCAAAACCTAAAAGGACATATCCTACTTTTTAAATAAATTACACCCTGCCCTCCGTGCTGTCTAGGACCTACCTACCTTAGGGGTGATCTGGATGTATTTAAAAGGAAGGTTTAGGCTTGGCAATAGGTTTATTTTGCCAGGTTAACATGCCAGTTTAAAACCGCACACACAGGGTGCAATGGCAGGCCTGAGACATGTTTAAAGTGCTACTTAAGTGGGTGGCACAAACAGTGACTTACTAGGAACTAATAAGTAAATTAAATATACCAATTGGATCTAAGCCAATCTTACTATGTTTTAAGGGGAGAGCACAAGCACTTTAGCACTGGTCAGCAGGTGTAAAGTTCACAGAATCCTAAAGACAGCAAAAACAAAGTCAGTAAAACAAGGTCTGACAGCAAAAAGTTAGGAGTAAAGCAACACCAAGGTTGCCAGGTCTAACAGTCAGAAATTGACAAAGAATGTATTCATACATAGGGGCTGATTTCGATGCGGTCGGAGCCGTTGCAACCATATCAAAATGTCCCGTTCTGATTCCTTTCCGACCGACCCATTTTGATGGGGTCGGTCGGAAAGGAATTCAAACTGGATTTCTAAATGGCCTCCGACGGGCTCAGAGAGCCAGGCTGCCATTCGGAAATCCTCAATCAATCCCTCGGGCGGCTCTTTCCGGTTGAGCGATTAAGATGGAATATTCCCACAGCCTTCCTGTGCCGGCCTTTCTGACACAAAGGCTTTGGGAATCCCACTTTGGGATCCCCAGCAGGGCTCCCATGGGTGCAAGACCTCCGGATGGCGACCTAGCCCTGTTGATCCCCTGCACCCTGTGGCAGGCACCTTGAGGTGCTTGCCATCGGGTACACGGATGAACTGCACCTCTGCTCTTTACAATGAGAGGATGCATGGCGTTCGGAATGCATGCTCCCATTGTAAAGAATAGGATTGCGACCGAACAATGCTCAGTCGCATCCTACTAGCTGGTCTGGAACAGACGACAGGAGGTCGTTCGGTACCAGTTCCCAAACCATCGTTTTTGGGCCCAAAGACGTGATGGATGCAGGGATATGGGAACATATCAGATGGCGATTTTGTTACGTGTCGTATTGCAACTGTTTAAATGCTGTAGAGAAACTCATAAGATTATCAAACAAACATTTGCAATGCAATAGGTCTCGCAATTGCGAGATTTTGAACTATTGTTGTAAAAGACAATGCTTTTTATTTATTTGTTTTGAATATTAACACAAATAAAAGGCATTGTCATTTACGATGCCAATAGCTCAGAGGCTGTGACAGACATTCATAGAACATTTGGGGCTACTGTGGCTAGGAATAAATGTGACAGTGGATGTTTCTCTGTATGATTTTGGCCGTGGAATTACTATTTAAAGATGTTTCTGGGATTAATGGGGTTCCAGTGAGACTGGCTGCGATTGAGAGTTGCTGTAGTAGCACACCCATTTAATTTGGCGATTGGCAGCAGAGGATGACACCAGGACTAATATCTGGAAATTCTTATTCACTGATGGCTTTAGAGTCCCTGGATCAAACAAGACAGCTGGATTCACTGACAAGCATTGTAATGCACTGTAGATAGCCTGGGATGTTTGCCTTTGTACCACTGCGCGCGCGCACACAGAACATCACCAACCACCACAGCTGTGGGTGTGAGCCTACTCCTTATGCGACAGCCTCATTATGCACTGCACATGCAGAAGGATGCCAAAAGGGAGGGCCAAGGGCTACACAGCTAAAATGTAGTGTATTCTTGTTTTGTAGTTGATATTTATACATCAGTTTCCAAAAATAAATCTTCCACAGCTCGACATCTCATAGGTGAGAAGGTTGTGCTGATCTTGTATACTGAACAGCTCTTGCACATTCTCCATGTCACAATAGTCTGGCCCCGCAGACTGCGTTCACACTATGACATGGCTGAAAGTGAACTCATTGTGAATTAGTTTTGTGCAGAGGATTCCGCACGTCTCCATTCCCTGTGCTGTATTATACATCTGCTAACACCAGAAAATTGTGCATAAGGTCTCTTGGTAAGACTACACTTTGACACCTTCTGACCATTTGAGTCTCAACAGCACTTAGATTAGCTGCTGGATTTGACCCTGCTTACTGAGGGAGACTGCCCAGCACACACAGCTGCGTCACACTTATGGGCATTATCTGAACACTTTAGATAAGCTGCCGTTTTTAGGGGTGGAAATACATGACAACATGCTATCATCAGACTGCTCAGACGCGTGCACACAAAACACATTGGAGTGCACTTGGATAACCCCAACTACACACAAGAGACAAATAAAAATATGGCATGCACTAAAAACATCTCACTTTCGTCCCGATTGCCTTTAAACTGAAAGAGGCCGAGAGTATGGTCAGGGCCGGCTTTAGCGCTGGTGGCGCCCAGTGCGACAATGTTAGTTGGCGCCCCCAATGACCACCTCCACCATGGATTCTCTTACTAGCACTCTTTAACAGGGACCAAGTCTCCATAACCACTCTCTTGCAGAGGCATTGAATTTGTTATATAGCGCTACTCATACCAGTAAAGTTTGTCAGAGCACTTTGCATCACACAAACATTACACAGACAATCAATCATACTTGTGTAAATCAGTGTATCGGAAATGTTACATAAGCCAAAGGACTAAAAGTATAGGAGTCACATGTCATCCATACTGGTAGGCAGTATAGTTTAAGTGTGCTTGGTGTGGAGAAGCACAAACTCCGAGTCGAAAAAGAAACAGCATAGTTGGGAGTTCTTTTTAATAATAAGAATCAATTTCTAGCCAAATCAACATTAATCAATGTTCTGAACTTTGCAGAATGTATGTAGTTCTATGATGAAAGTTAATACCTCACTATTCTATGTTAGGACTTTAACTTATAAATTGCAAGTAACAAAAGGATGGCTCTTTTAAAAGCAGTAACTTGCTGATCTATTTACAGTAAATGCACTCTGTAATCTACTAGGCACACGTTCTTTGAAGTAGGCAGATTAACATTCTGTGCTACCTTCACAAAAGTCAAAAACCTCAACTACACAAAACTCTGATCTCTGGCCAGGAAGAACATTAATCACAGGAGTTATCTGGACATTTTTGTGAGGCTCCGTAATTGCAGGAGGAAAGGAACGCGGCAGCAGGTGCTTTAAAAGCATAATAAAGTTGTAAACACGGCGCCCCAGGAAGCCAGCACCCGGTGCGATGGCACCGGACGCACAGCCCTAGAGCCGGCCCTGAGTATGGTCTTTGGGAGGTAAAAGCACGTACAAACCAAGAGTAAGTTCCTGCCTGTACTTTTTAAAATGAAAGCGAATTACCTTGAAATGCACACTTCGTCATCTGTTAGTCTTCTTTGTATGCTGCAGCAGCGGCGCTGCCTATCCACTTCTGGGCACTGCACGTCTTCCTTGCCGTACCTCTCAACATGGTAGGCTGCAACATCGGGGGTACGGGGCGTTGGTTTAGCGGCTCCCGATGATGCAAAAGACTAAGTGAGGAATATAGTATTGCAAGTTGCAATCCTCTCCACCTACTTCAAAACGTGAGAGCGGAGTGACTATATCCATCCCACGCCCAGGTGAGCCGGTTTCCATTTGTAGAGATGCGGGTACCCCGCCTGGTTGACGGCCACCGGGTCCGCAGACAGTGTAAGCTCTAACACTGCCAGCGAACCGATTGACAGATTGTTTCTGGGTCCACAGTTACAAGACACGCAGCGTTTTCCTGCGCAGTGGCCTGCCCTTCTCAAAGAGGGACTGGTCATCTTTCAGTTCTTTATTGCCGTTTGGGGGGCAAACTAAGGTTCTAATAAGGTGAAACCTTTGCCCAGAAAGCCCACTGTGTAATAATGACCAACTGATGAAGTAATACTGTCAATGTGCAGCACTAAACCACATAATTGCCTTTTCTTGCCACATAAATTAGTCAACTCTGCCACATAAGTCGGCCCTCCTCTGTGGCACAATTCCAGTGGTCCTGAACGAAGACGACTTTCGCATCAGAAGGTTAGCTATAATTCTGCCAGACAGTTGGCTGGCATAAGACGTTTTTATATACATTCGATACGTACATGGGATCTATTCCAACTCCAACAATGTCACAGAGTTATTTTTTATCACAATGTGTAAAATAGATGCGTTACGCTTGTAATCTGCACTAATCACTCGCGTTTATGTTTTTATCTCGTGTATATTATATGTTTGCAATACCTCTGAATCATGTAATTTTCAGAGGCTTCAGCAAACTGGAACCAACGTCACTTTTGTTTTTTGTCTCAGGAGAGCCTGTCACTTTGTCCATCAAGAAGTTAAAGGGATAACTTCGTACAGATGAAAGCGACATTAACGGTCCAAATTGTTCTAGCCTTGACCGATATTCTTTAAAGACTTATTACCCTGTGAAGTGTTACAAGGAAACTGGAAACTTGGCAGATAAAGCACAGACGGAGTGTCCTCCACTGTGTGGGGTATATGCTGGAGGGAATGCCACCAGCGGACAACCCTCCTGATTTTTACATTTTCCCTCAGAAATTGTTTTACTCTTGCTTATCTGCGTGTGCTCTCTAATTATATGCCAATTGAAAATGTGTAGAACAAAAAAAAAAAAAAAAAAATTGTACTACTCTTTTTTGTGTAAGCACCGGACTTTATAATTCTTTATAGAATGTGTCCTGCGGCACATTTCACCATCAAAAACTGCTCACGGTGTAATCCGAACTAGAAACTGCTGCAATCGGCACCGCTTCACGTGCGCAAAAATGGCTGCGGGCGCAATTCTGTGAGAAACTGGATGCCATCCTGACCGCATAAATGGAGGTGTCCCAGGAGACAATGCCCACTCTGTTATCAACACCCACCTGGGAACTGGCATCAACCGTAGGGCGAACAGCCAGCAACAATAAACAGCTGTGAGGGGCACCATCGCTGCTGGCATCGGTGTGAATCAGTAGGGCAACATCCTGAATGCCGACAAGGGCTACCCAGCCCTCCATCCGGCCTAGGTCGCAAAACTGAGCATCATTGAACAAAGGTTATTTAAAAATCTATTAACAGCCTTAGAAGTGGTATGGAATTGTGTGTATAATATATATATATATAATTCACTGAAAAAACCATAGGTTTCACACATGTTATAGTTAGGTGGATATTTCAGTCGTAAAAAACCAATGAAATTCCCCCGTTATAGTTAGTTCAGATAACTATAACTCGCGCGCCCGCAATCCTGCTCATGACGTCACATATTACATCACTCATGACATGGTCAGTGGCATCACTCATGACATCACTGATGACATCATCCTTGTGATAGAGTGGCGGTCGCGCGAGATATAGTTACCTGAACTAACTATAACGGGGGAATTTCATTGGTTTTTTACGAGTGAAATATCCACCTAACTACAACATGTGTGAAACCTATGGTTTTTTAAGTGAATTTGCAAGGTTTTTTAAATGCTAATTCCTAACTATAACGTGTGTGAAACCTATGTTTTTTTCAGTGAATTTGTACGTTTTTTAAATGCTAAGTTATGTATGTATTATTTTTTTTATATATTTATTTTACAATAAACTACGTATTAAAAATTTATTTATTATTTTTGGGGGGTTTTTCACCGTGCGCGCACGGTGCGCGCACCTCCACGATTTTTAACAAAAAAAATTAAATTGTTTTTTTCTGCCTTCGGGGTCCTTCAGGGACCCCCTGACAAAGGCTAGGGGGTCAGGAACTCTACCCTGCCCCCTTTTCACGTTCGCCACCTTCCTTTTTCACTCTCGCACTGAAAACAAACAAAATGGCGGCCAACGCTTCCTGATTTCGACCAATTCGAACGTTGACTAACATGTAACCACCAATCAGAATTACGCTCGCGCACGTTAGGGTGCGCGCACGGTGCGCGGCTATAGATATGTATGTGCTTTTAACTGCAATTTTCTCAGGAACTACTGAACAGATTGACTCCATATATGCAAAAGGCACATCCCTGACCTGAGGACTACCTCTCTGCTAAATTTGAAGTAATTCTGTTCAGCCGTTCGGGCTGTACCTTCGACTAAAGGTCCTATGGGAAAATGCATGGGGAAAAAGCGTTTTGGGACCCCCCGAGACTTTCAGGGTAGGAGCTGAGCGGAGCGCCCCATTAGTTTTGAAAATTTCGCGAAGTTTCGGCAACCGGCGCTAAAGTTATTCAAAATAGAATTTTCAGATTTCCTATGGAAACACGGTCCTAACTATAACTATCTACTGGCGACCGCCAGTAGATAATATATATATATATATATATATATATTTATATTCACTGAAAAAACCATAGGTTTCAGGGCTGTTATAGTTAGCTGGACATTTCACTCGTACAAAACCATTGAAATTCCTCCGTTATAGTTAGTTGTACTTACTATAACTCGCGCGCCCGCAATCCACTGCTGATTATGTCACATATTACATCATTCATGACATGGTCAGTGACATCACTGATGACATCTCAAATGACATCACTGATGACATCACTGATGACATCATCCAGTGAATGTGGTTTGGTTCGCTAGTTAAATATGTATGCTATATATAGCAATCTGCATTGAAGAATGAGTGGATATATAAATTTCAATATCTGGATGGAGGATTTAGTAGCAGTGTGCTTGACTGTTTACCTGACTATTTTATAGTGTCTCACTAAATATATTGGATAGTGACTAAACTGTGTGAATATCTGTATCACTTTGTCAGTTGTTGTGTAAACTGCTGTACCAGTTGGTTACTAGCTATGTGAAAGTCTATATTAGCTGTTGATTAGTTAACTGAGTATTTGTATGGGAGAGTAAATGTGTGTGTGGTTCGGTGGGGGGGGGGTGTGACTGCCGAAAGATGTGTGAATAGTTGATTCAGTAGGTATATGAGGTTAAGACTACATGTTATAACAGTTGTTTGGGTGAGTGAATATCTTTATGGGTGTGCTGATGAGCAAATATATCTCTTAATGGTACATGTCCAACAAACTAGAAAAATAAAAGGCAGTGTATGTGACAGTTGTATATAAATAAGTATACATAAGACTCAGTGATTGTATGAGTCACTGTATGGATAACTGTATACTTGTAATAGTGATTTTATAACACACTAAGTATGAGTTGCTATCTATATGAATAAATGAAGTGGTGTTTGCACATGTGTGTAGCTGAGTAAATGTAAGTAGGACTCGTTGTTTGCATAAATGAGTAGGATGTGTGCTGGTGTGTAATGTCGATATAGGTGTACAAGTATATTTGATAGTGTTCTATTGATCATTGACAGCATGTATGAGTGAATCTATAGGTAAGTGATTAGATGTGTGTGTAGATCTAGGAATCACTGAGTGGGTTTTTAGAAACTTGTAATGGTGTGTCAATGGATTCAAATATGGTACTCTATTTTACAGTGAGTGATGAAAGGTTATACAAGTGTATGATGAGGTGTATGATTGTCACGTGGATGATATCATCAGTGATGTCATGAGTGATGTCATTTGAGATGTCATTTGAGATGTCATCAGTGATGTCACGGACTATGTCATAAATGATGTAATATGTGACATCATCAGTAGAGGATTGCGGGTGCGCGAGTTATAGTGAGTACAACTAACTGGTTGATAGATGTCAGTAAACATTCAAATCGGTCGAAATCAGGAAGTGTCGGCCGCCATTTTGTTTGCGCGCACGGTGAAAAACCTTGAAGAAAAAAAATAATTAATAAATACATAACTTAGCATAAAAAAAACGTACCAATTCACTTAAAAAAACCATAGGTTTCACACACGTTATAGTTAGGAATTAGCATTTAAAAAACCTTGCAAATTCACTTAAAAAACCATAGGTTTCACACACGTTATAGTTAGCTGGACATTTCACTCGAAAAAAACCAATGAAATGTCCCGGTTATAGTTAGTTAAGCTAACTATAACTCGCGCGCCCAATGCACTGCTGATGACGTCACATATTACATCACTCATGACATGGTCAGTGACATCACTCATGACATCACTGATGACATCTCAAATGACATCACTGATGACATCATCCAGTGAATGTGTGTTTTTCTGAAAATTAAATATGTTTTATATATCTCAAGGTCGATGGAAGAATAAATGGGTATATAAGTGTCTAAATGGATGATTTGTTTTTGAAAAATTGATTGTATTACTGACTGATTAAGTGTATCTTATTGAATACATTGCTAAGTGAGTAATGTTTAAATGTGTAAATACCTGTATCAGTCTCTCACTTTGTGTATAAGTGGCTGCATGGGTTGGTGAGCAGCAACATGAGTGTCTATATAGGTTATTAGTTGGTTTTTTGAGTATCAGTATGAGTGTCTGAGTGTCTGTATGGTTCAGTGGGGGGTATTACGTAGTGCATAAGTGCATGAATGAGTGACTCACTGTTTGTATGTGTTGAAGACAGCATATGTGCAGGACTGTATGGGTGGAAGAGTGTGTGTATGGGTGTGTTAGTGAGTGAATGGCTGTCTCAATAGTGTCTCTATGAGTAACTACATATGTTTTAAACTAGTATATGTGACTATTGGTGTATATAAGTGAGTGTATGTGAGAGATTGAAAGAGTTCCTGTATGAATAAGTATGTGTTTCTATAAGTGATTTTTTAAAAGACTAAGTATGTGTAAGTTTCCGTAGAAGTAAGTGTGGTGGTGTGTGTATAACTGTATATGCAAGTAAATGGATGTTTGATTCTTTATTAGCATGAGTAACTATGTGTGTGAGTAACTCTATGGATGAGTGGCATTGTGTTACAGGATGTATAGGTGTATGAGTACATATGATGTGTGAGTACACGAATGAGTGACTGTACAGGACTGTTGGTGAATAAGTGGATGTTTATGTGGATCTTAGAATTATTGAAGAGGTTGTTGTAATTGGTATTGGTATGTCCATTTTTTTGAAAATTTCAGTCTCTATTTTTGAATGTGTGTATCAAAGGTTATATTAGGGTGAGAGGAGGTCTGCCACTCTATCACATGGATGATGTCATCAGTGATGTCATGAGTGATGTCACTGACCATGTCATGAGTGATGTAATATGTGACGTCATCAGCAGTGCATTGCGGGCGCGCGAGTTATAGTTAGCTTAACTAACTATAACGGGGAAATTTCATTGGTTTTTTACGAGTGAAATGTCCAGCTAACTATAACATGTGTGAAACCTATGGTTTTTTCACTGAATTTGCAAGGTTTTTTAAATGCTAATTCCTAACTATAACATGTGTGAAACCTATGGTTTTTTCAGTGAATTTGCAAGGTTTTTTAAATGCTAATTTCTAACTATAACGTGTGTGAAACCCATGGTTATTTCAGTGAATTTGTATGGTTTTTTAAATGCTAATTCTTAGCTATAACATATGTGATTCCCATATTTTTTTTTTATTGATTTTTTATGATTTTTTTATTATAAATTCTTATATTAAATGTGTTTTTTTTTTTTAAAAAAACAAGTTTTTTTTAACTTTTTATTCTCTTAAAACACTGTTTTTTTTCTAAAAAATCTGCAATATTTCAACTTTTCTCTTTTTTTTTTTTACCAAACAGGTAAGATATATTAGTATAACTTTGAAAATATATATATTTTTTCATTTATTTTTTTTTAGTGCGCGTACGGTAAGCGTACGGTAAGCGTACGGTTTACGCAATGTCCGTAATTTATCTACTCTGTTTGCGTATAGTTACGCAATTTGCGTAGCCGCGCTTACTGCGCGTGGGGCGCGTACGCGTGTACGCTACACGCGCACGTTACGCGGAAGTGTTGGGGAGTGACTGTTATGCGCATGCGCGCGAGCGCGTGTCTTTTTTGCGCGCATGCGTACTTTTGCCGTAAGCGCACCGTAAGCGCACCGTAAGCGTAACGACCGCGCACGGTGGGTCATGTGATCATGAAACACAACTTTTGATTGGTTGAAACTACTTTCAGTTCTAGAACTCTCCTACACCACACCCATTCCCCTCATTTCTGCTTGTGATCCCTTAGGAGAAGGAGCTGGGTTGTCTTTGTGATACGATGGCAGAACAGCAGAGCTCTTCTGAGAGTGAGGCTAGCAGCACTACCTTGAGGCAGAGAAGGAGGAAAGAAAAGACCTCTTTCATATGAGAGTATTTTACTTTTCCAGAGGACAAGAAAAAGGTAAATGCACCCTTAGTGACTTGTAAGCTGTGTGGCCGTGTACTTTCAAGAGGGAATCCCAACAAGAAGTATTCCTTCGGGAATCACACCATGTTGAGACACCTTAAAGATGTACACAGAAGGACACATGCTCGACATACTGAAGGTAACCCTTCAGTAAGTCAACCAAGCACATCCACAGCAGCTCAGCCTGGTCCATCATCTGCAGGGCCGAGTCCATCTTTGGCAGGTCAGGTGAGCCCTTCATCTGTGGTGGGAGCATCTCCTTTTTCTTCTCCTCTGGAAACAAACCATCGGTTTCTGAGGGTTGAAATACGGTGCGCCACTTGTCATGATCTAATTTGTCATAGGGAGACCAGTGTTTCCCTAGTGAACAATAAAATAGATCAGCACATTTGTCGTACCGACTAATATTCCCATTCTTTCTTTCCTCTGTCCCTGCATGAACACAACGGCTCTTGTAAGAGCCAACCTTACCTTTCATCTATTTTTTATATATGTTTTTAAAACTTTTTTTTGATTTTTTTTTTACCGTACGCGTACGGTACGCGTAATTATTATTATTTTTTTTTTTAAAAAAACACTAAAAATCAATTATCACATTACAAGGTCCTTGAGAGACTACAATGAAAAACTGAAAATGTGATTGTGGAGAAGTGGAAAAAAGGGACCATGAAATTTTTGACTTACCATACCCACTCAAAAAAATATTTATTAATTTAAATTTAATTTTAATTGCTTTAAAAATGGTTCTAGTTTTCGAAAATTTTCTATCTCAATCTGAAAAAAAAGAAAAAAGTATTAATATTTAATAAAACATTTTATAATACAGTACACATATTTACATATTTTTCCCAAAAAATGTTTGCCTTTTTTTTGCTGTTTTCAGAATATATTGCATTTCACTATAAATTGTGAAAGAAATTGCATTCATCATTTAACAGCGGGCAAAAAAAAAATTAACAATCTCAAAGATTGTTTTAAAAAAGCCCACAATCTCTTTTTGCATAAACATAACTTTATAGAAATGCATAATATTCTTAAAAAATATCATCTAATATCAATACTTATTTCTTTAAAATACCCTCTGACATTTTTGTTTCAGAAGTATAATCACAAAAATATATCTCAAATAACTCCACAATACATCTGATTCCATTTCCTATAGGCCAAATAGTAATTTTAAAATTCTTTTTTGATTAAATTTCCAATGGTGATCCAATAAAAATCTAAAGTTTAAATTGTACAGATCTCACCGATTGTCAGTAACATTTTGGTTTCCGAAAGATTAATTAATAATTAAATAAGTCCACAATAGAATTGTTTACCTTTCCGCATGGCCAAATAGTAATTTTAAAAATCTTTTTGGAATAAATTTCCAATGGCAATCCAATAACATTCCAAAATTTAAATTGTGCAGATGTTACCGATTTTTTCTAAATTTTTGGTTTTCCAAAGTTTCATTAAAAATTGAAAAAGTCCACATTACAATTGGTTACCTTTCCATTAGGCCAAATGATAATTTGTAAAATCATTTTTTTTGAAAATTCCAATGGTAATCCAATAAAATGGTAAAATTGTTTTGTACAGATCTTGCCAAGTCTCTCTAAAATTTAGGTTTCAGGAAGATTAGATAGGAATTTGCTAAATCAAAAGGCAAACGTTGCTTAAAAATCAATTGGGAATCATTACACAGTGTCCAGCCTTTTTCACATTTAAGATAAACTGTGTAATGACCAGAAGTTACAGTAGGTCCATCATGGAAAATTATTGCAACTGTTACAAAAGTTTTTCCTGAAATTGATAATTGCTGTCCTGTAAACTTCTTTATTAAAGTATCTAATTTTGAACCATCAGCTTTACAGCGTTGCATCATTAAAATTACATAATGTCCGTATTCCTTTAAAATTAACGTTGAAAACATGTCAGATTGACACTCACTGCATTCCATGCTATGATTAGCATCTTTAACTAATTTAGCAAAAGTGACTGTTTTACTTTCTGGCAATGTTAAATAAATAAACCTTTCAGAATCAACATTAGAGCCACATATATTATAACAGTTTTCACAACTATGTTCCCATTTATAAGAGAGACCAAATAAATTTTCAATGGGAACCCCTTCTTCTTCCAGTACCTGAAGAAAAAACATCAAGAATTCCTGTGCGTCTTGCTGTACATTTTGAGAAAACTGTGTTCGTCCTGAACATACATCTAAAAGTTTTCTAATTTCAGTAGCACTTTCTATTTGAGTTTTATCATTACTCAGCTTTTGAAAAAGGAGACTCAACTCAGAACAGAATCTTTTTCCCTGATTTACTATTATCTGCTCTTGCACACTTTCCAGATAAAATGCAACATTCAGCACTACATTAGCGTAGCAGTTGACACCAGAGCTATTTTCAAAATGACATCCTACAACCTGTTCTTCATTTTCCTTTTTCTTTTTGCTTGCAATTACATCACTCCTCTTTTTTTTCCTCCTCTCTACATCTTCATTACAGATATTCTCATTTCTCCTTCTACGAGAAACTACACGTTTCTCCAACACAGGATACTGACCTAAATGAGGAGCATAGCTTCTTCTTAATCTATTATACTCCTTTACACAATTTGTATCAGCACTAACTTTTGAGTCATCAAAGTCTATCATGAATAAACCTGATAATGTTTTCACTCGTGACAAAGCAACATATGCCATACCTTCTTTGAACACAGTTGAACCAATGTTCACAAATGCACAATCTACAGTCAATCCTTGAGACTTGTGAATAGTTACAGCATATGCTAGAGAAAACGGAAACTGCTTCCTACGTACATATAAGTCTTTCACAAGCATGAAACGAACTGAACAACGACAAATATCTTTAACTTCTTCTATCTGATCAAATTTTATTTTTAAACATTCAATTCCATCTTTTTTCTGATAATTAATAAAACCCACAACTCTTCCCATAGCTCCATTAACTAAACCTTTTTCAACACCCAAATTTCTCCTTAAAAATACTCTACAGTTCATGCAAACATATAGATTTTTTTCTAATCCAGCTGTTTTGGAAATGTTCTTCTCTAGTGAATCCAATTTATTTTTCAGTGTGCCTGTTAATGTGATAGTAATTCTTCCATCCTCAATTTTGTCCACTGCTTCCAATTTTCTGATATCTTCCTTTTCCAATTTCAAAAGCTCCTCATTGAATATTGAGCATTCACGTAGAGTTGGCATTAAGCAGATGACACTTTTCTTTTCTGCAATGTTCTTGTATATCTTCTCTGCAACTATTTCTTCCTTTGGAAATAAATTATGTAGCAACCGACTCTGTAATGCTTTTGTGCCAGCTTCAGTGAGTAGTCCAATTCTGATATCTTTCAGAATACTTCCATATTCTTCATCGTTTGCTTGCCTCATATTAGTAGTAAGTTCCTTGTACTCAAAGAAGGACCAAATATTTGCATTACCGATGCTTCCCAATGACTTCTTTGTGTCTTCATGTGTCACAGTATTAAACACTGGTTGTCCTTTAACTGGAGTAAGCTGTAGAAGATCCCCAAAAACTATGACATGTTTTCCACCAAATAACACGTCATAGTCTGTGCTTAGAATTTGCTGCATTCTTAAATGCACAAAGGCAAGCATTAAGTTTGATACCATGCTCACCTCATCAATAATGAGAACTTGCATCTTCTTCAATACTCTTGAAACTTCCAAGCATGCTTCTCCAGTTAGCTTGTTGTATTGTATTTTGTTCTCATGCTCCACTGGTAACATTAGCAAACGATGTAAGGTGATTCCTTTTATGTTATATGCTGCTAACCCAGTTGGAGCAGTAACCACACAAGACAAAGTAGAATCCGTTTTTTGCTGTAGGTAGCTTCTGATGACTTTTATTAAGAAACTTTTTCCAGTTCCAGCTTGTCCACTTACATACATCCTGATTGGATGAAATGATGTGCATGAGCACTCTTTTTTTTCATGTAGAAATCCGTGATCAATTTTGTTTCTGATCTCTTCATAAATTTGTTGCTGCTCTTCGTTCAGTTGTCTTTCCAAATTTTGTAAATCTATAAAATCTTCTTGAGCTTGATTCATAGCCGTTTCCACTTCATTCATGGCTATTGATGCTTCATTTTCAACGATTGGTTGTCCTAGGGGATCTTGACTGAGTGTTCCTGAACTTTGGCTGTCCTGAGAACTGTCTCTAGCTACTTCTGCTGCAATTGTAGTTTCCTGTTCAATTTCTTCATTTAACATTTGCAGATAAGTTGAGAATGTACTGCATTGTATGCTGTCTTTGCAAGCATTAAAAGAATCTTCATAGCTTTGAAATTCTCCCAGTAGTTCATCCTCTGTACGCCATGGTTTAAACAGCTGTAAAAGAGCCAAGTAGTAAAATTCCTTTTTGTCAGTACTGTCGCAACTCAGCTTCCTGTGATTTATCAAACTTCCTTTTGTTTGCTTCACCAAACATCCTTCCTCACCAATGACTTTATATTTTCCATTGTTGATGTCTTCTGCGGCTTTCCGTGAATAAATGTAGTTCTGCAGCACTTCATACAGACACATGTTCTCCAGATGATGACTTCTCTTTGGGTAATATGTGTCCAACATGTTTGATTTCAAAATATCTGTACTTTCTGGGTCATTTCGGCCAAATATTCAATTTCTCCAACAGATTTCAGTACCCGATTTCTCATTGCTGCAAGGCCTAAACTTGCCCAAATTATTCTTCTTGATTTCGAGTAGAGACTTGCAGAAGATAACCTATCTGAACATTCGTAGGATCCAATTTCTCGATGCGATAACATCTTTAAACTGAAACTGTACAGCTTCTTACTGACAGTCTTCTCGTGAGAAATCTCTTCCCACATTTCCTTCAATTCTGTTTTTTCTGATTTCGTAATGTAAGACGTTACATATCGAGCAACAGCAATGGAATGGTCAGCTACATACTGTATATCCATGTTAGCATTCCACATGGATAAAATGACTGGGTTGTAGTCATTTATATTTTTTGATTCTTCTTTTCTTTTAAGGTTGAAGGTATTCTTAGGTGATTTTCTTGTGATAATATGTCTCACAGATGACATAAAACTGTTTACTCTCCCATTTGAAAGAACAGGTCTAGGAAATCCAAATCGACATTTAGTGTAGTATTTATCTTTGCTCTTGTATTTCCGTCGACAGTATTTTCCACACCGATGACTTTGGAAACGTAAAACTTGCTCCTTTACCTTTTTCTCTTCTGTGCTTTTTGGTATAGCACATGTTGCATATTCTTCAATGTAAGATAACACTGCTTCATCAGCATCTGTTCCAAACTTTGGGGCATCCTTGATCCACAACAGCATATGAATATGAGGAGCACCTCTTGCCTGGTACTCTTTTCTCCAAAAGAAATCCACTACTTCTCCTAGAGGTGGATTTTTTTTATTGCAGATGAAGGACATCATAGCCTCAAATCTATGATTGAAATATCTGCAAACATTAACCGGATCCAATGAGCACAGTTCTCCTGCTGTCTTGTATTCGATGTTTTTAATGTTTGAATTTGCCTCTCGTAGAAAATCCAGTAAATCATCCCAAGCGTACTAAGCACAGCTTAGGGTAAGGAACCATGTTGGTGTTCCTAAATTCCGTAACATGCATTTTAATTCACCATGGCGTCGGTACCAATATTCATTTGTCCCACGCTGACAAGCCATCAGATTGATCAGTTGTGTTTCCAAATGATCATCTCGGTGCTGCACTTTCTCCATAAAATCCTTAGCAGACACATTTTGTAAATGTACTCCACTTTTTAAAATGTGATTTACTGCATAAGACAGTGCAGACAAGTCGCTTTCAAATAAAAGATGGAACAAATAAGGAATACTTTGTCGAAATCTGGGATCTTCAGCATATAGTCTTGTAGTCCGATACTCAGAAGCTGGAATCTGTTCTGGACGTTCATCGTATCGTCCTCCTTTTCCTTTAGGAAACAGCTGGGGAAAACATCGAGCTTCCAAGCTCTCCTCCCATACACTCACGGGAGTTCCTTTTGCTTTCTTCATCTGAAAGAAATCAATATTGTCTCCCATAACTTCTTTTGAATGAAGAGGATGTATGCTAAAATGTTCATAAATTTCTTCTTCCTTTGACTTGTCCACTTTTTCAATTTGTCCAGTTGGTGTTTCTGTGTCTTCTTGTAAATCTTCTTCTTCTTCTATATAAATTGATTCATACCATTTGTTATTCCTTTTCAAATACAAATTTGCTCTTTGTACTTTCCGTACATCTACCAGCTCCTGCCAAATCTTCTTATTCTTTGTAGGTACACCATTAACCAGAATAATTAATGGTTCAGTTTCCAAAGTATCCGCATCAATAGTTTCCATATTTTTTTTCAAATCCAAGGGCAAATACACCACTCTACCTTTTAAACCTCTCAGTAAATCTGAAGGAGGTAATTTACCAGTTTTGGGCTCCATACGTACTATGGTCTGGAACGGATGAACACATTGAATGAGTATAGACTCATATGTATTTAATTCAGAAAGTTCAGCAGGAATAGCATCCAATTCTAAATTATTATGTACAGCTCTGGTCGGCATTCTATTTTCCTCTAACTTGTTGTAACAGTATTTACAAATACGCTGATCTTCACCCAATTCAAAACAATTTTCAAGAAATATATATGTGGCAAAATCCTTCCACTTATAATTATCTTCATTTTCACTCTTTCTGTAGAGATCAACATTCCTAGTTTGTTTTCTATAATGAGTTCTGTGGCAACAAATACAAGTAATATTTGGTCTTTCATTAGAGATTATTGCAAATTTTGTTATGTGATCATTAAATGTCTTACTTACAGAGGGTTCTACATTCTCTTCCACTTCTTCCTCATTTACTGTGTCCTTTTCTGCACTGTTTTGTTCAGGACCAAAGTAACAAAACTGAATTTCATCAACAACCTTCTCTACATCTGATACCGATCCACGGAACAGAGCCCTATTCAATTCATCTAACTTTATTGCTGGACTTTTAGCAAAATACAACCGTCTCACAAACTTTCTCATTTCAGTATGATGAACAGCCAGCATTCTAAAATGATGGAAAACACTATTACACACTTTTCTAGATAGACAAGCCAGAGAATGACCCTGCAAACCAGTATTCTCTCTCACTCTGCATGGATCTAGACTTTGAAGCACCTTAATCTTCTGTTTTACACCTTTTTTACTATATTCTCTTAGAAACTCACGAAATTTATCAATAGATTCCTGACGCACAGTGCAAATACTACTACAATTCCAAGTGTACACTGGGGCTTTAGGACGTCTCCCCATAGCCTCATCCGCCATCACTTGTACCTCATCTCTTGGAACCATTATCTCCTTCTCCATTATGCAACCATTTTTCACTTCGTAAGCACGACCTCTGGTGTCAACTGCATGCAGCAAACTATTACTTTGAAAATAGCTCTCTTCATTAAAAAAAGGTTCACTACTTGAACTATGCATCCATTTTCCTAAAAACACTTTACAAAAGTTTGTTCTGTTCACTACTCTTTTCCTTTTGCTTTGTGATTTCAGTACATTAACCATTTTATCTAATGTACGCATCCTATTCAAAATTAAAATGAATAGTTTCCTTTTTAATTCTAATGCCTTTGCTGCAATGGCTTCAATTTCTTTTTTTCTCTTGTAAAATTTAGCCTTTTGCTTATATTTCTTCACATCCTTTATCAAATTGGACAGAACTCTTCTCTGAAACATTTTTCTATGTATCTCTTTAAACGCTGTTTTTCTGTTTAAGTTAATCTTTTTAGTTGCAGAAGGTATATTTGCATTAACTAAATTCTCAATTTTTTCCTGTCCTTTTCTATTGAAAACATTCTTTCCAGTACAGACATTTTGTACATTTTTCCTTTTTTTGAATATGTTCTTTAAAAAATCTTTTGTCTGCTTACCAGAAGATTTTTTCTTTTTCCCAAAATGAGCATCTCCAACTAACTTAGGTCCTCCAGTTGTCTTCAAATATAGGTTTTTTTTGTGGTCTTTCTTAACTCTGGATTTTGTAGGCATCTTAAATTTTGTTCACTGCTCTTCAGCAATACCTGAAAAAAACTAAAAAAAAATTCCTTTATTTTATTTAAATATATTACTACATTTTTTATGTTCTTTAGAAATCTTAAAATACTATAAACCCCTTTCCTATAAATGAAAATCACAATAACACCTTCACAAATTAAATATCTAAAAATAATTCCTGTGTGCACACAAAGTCATGCTTTGAAATTAGACAGAAAACGAAATTTCTTTGCCAATTTGAAAGCACACTTACTACTCTTTTTTTTGGCAAGTGATAAACACTTTTACAGACTGACACATTTTAAACCAACTTTTCAGATTCTTAAAAAAGCACATGTCCAAACTGCTTTTTCAGACCAGCACCATGTGTAACCTGGGTGACTGACTACACTCCAGCAAGGGCAACCAGCCTTAGTGATGCTGAATGTATTTGCATTACTGACTGAAACCTCAAACCCCACTCGCTTGTGAATACTGTGCATGATTCCACAGGGTAAGCAGCTGGGTGTGTGCTAAGAGTCTGCTTCTGCACCAAAAAATGGCTCCCCCTTTCCATCTAATGCAACTGTGAAATCACCAGAGCAATACGCAATAAATCTCTGCCTGTAATTCCTCTTAGCACACAGAGTCATGTCTTCATATTAGTCACAAAACGAAATTTCTTTGCCAATTTGAAAGCACACTTACTACTCTTTTTTTTGGCAAGTGATAAACACTTTTACAGACTGACACATTTTGAATCCACTTTTTAGATTCTTAAAAAAGCACATGTCCAAACTGCTTTTTCAGACCAGCACCATGTGTAACCTGGGTGACTGACTACACTCCAGCAAGGGCAACCAGCCTTAGTGATGCTGAATGTATTTGCATTACTGACTGAAACCTCAAACCCCACTCGCTTGTGAATACTGTGCATGATTCCACAGGGTAAGCAGCTGGGTGTGTGCTAAGAGTCTGCTTCTGCACCAAAAAATGGCTCCCCCTTTCCATCTAATGCAACTGTGAAATCACCAGAGCAATACGCAATAAATCTCTGCCTGTAATTCCTCTTAGCACACAGAGTCATGTCTTCATATTAGTCACAAAACGAAATTTCTTTGCCAATTTGAAAGCACACTTACTACTCTTTTTTTTGGCAAGTGATAAACACTTTTACAGACTGACACATTTTGAATCCACTTTTTAGATTCTTAAAAAAGCACATGTCCAAACTGCTTTTTCAGACCAGCACCATGTGTAACCTGGGTGACTGACTACACTCCAGCAAGGGCAACCAGCCTTAGTGATGCTGAATGTATTTGCATTACTGACTGAAACCTCAAACCCCACTCGCTTGTGAATACTGTGCATGATTCCACAGGGTAAGCAGCTGGGTGTGTGCTAAGAGTCTGCTTCTGCACCAAAAAATGGCTCCCCCTTTCCATCTAATGCAACTGTGAAATCACCAGAGCAATACGCAATAAATCTCTGCCTGTAATTCCTCTTAGCACACAGAGACATGTCTTCATATTAGTCACAAAACGAAATTTCTTTGCCAATTTGAAAGCACACTTCCTACTCTTTTTTTTGGCAAGTGATAAACACTTTTACAGACTGACACATTTTGAATCCACTTTTTAGATTCTTAAAAAAGCACATGTCCAAACTGCTTTTTCAGACCAGCACCATGTGTAACCTGGGTGACTGACTACACTCCAGCAAGGGCAACCAGCCTTAGTGATGCTGAATGTATTTGCATTACTGACTGAAACCTCAAACCCCACTCGCTTGTGAATACTGTGCATGATTCCACAGGGTAAGCAGCTGGGTGTGTGCTAAGAGTCTGCTTCTGCACCAAAAAATGGCTCCCCCTTTCCATCTAATGCAACTGTGAAATCACCAGAGCAATACGCAATAAATCTCTGCCTGTAATTCCTCTTTGCACACAGAGTCATGTTTTCATATTAGTCACAAAACGAAATTTCTTTGCCAATTTGAAAGCACACTTACTACTCTTTTTTTGGCAAGTGATAAACACTTTTACAGACTGACACATTTTGAATCCACTTTTCAGATTCTTAAAAAAGCACATGTCCAAACTGCTTTTTCAGACCAGCACCATGTGTAACCTGGGTGACTGCCTACACTCCAGCAATACTGATGCTGTATGTATTTGCATTACTGAGTGCAACCTCAAACCCTTAAAGTATTCCTTATTTTTACCAGTACACCTTAATTTATCGTGAAAACATAGTCCATATTATTTTACATGTTCCTCACATTTAAATTTCTCCCAAAACAGAAAATGATTAACACAACTTCAACAAAAGGAATTCCACTTCTATTATTCATTTCTTAATTTACCATATACATCCCCTCTCAAACTCTAAACTCACCTTTAAAATTAGTTAGCTGTGAAAGAAATGTGGCACTCAAACAGCAGATTATCAGAGCCAGGATCTCTGTTCTTTACACCTCTCTCCTCTCAGCAGAACCAGATAATGGCAAACTTTCCCTCTCTTTTTCCACACATATACATGTTAATTTCAAATCTCAGTGCTTCCCCCTTTTTTTCAAATGTAATCACACATTTCTATTGGTTGAAAACCAACCCTTTTCCAAAAGTACCCTTCCCCCAACTTGACTTCTGCCTAGTACCCTTCCCCCAACTTGACTTCTGCCTGCTACCATAGCAATAGCTCATGGAACACTGCTGTGTGGAGTTAGGTCAGAAGTTCACCCAACAATGTTTCAATTCCACAGAGCAAGAGTGCTTGACTTTTCAAACCTAACAGCAAATCCATAGTACTGTTCTTTGGTAACACATTTTTTCTGTACCAATACAAAACATGCTTCTATTAATTTACACATACAGCCTAGTTTTTATTCTAGAATGGTATGAAACAGCCAATCAGTTCTTTTTTTTATGTTTAAAACGTTTTTATTGAGACAAAACAAACCATGGGGGAGGGGGACAGGAGGCAGGATACGTGGAATACAGTCAAAGAAGAAGGGATGCATCTCCAGAGGGTTGGCAATAGGTGAAGCGTTGGCTCAGAGGGAAGAACACAGTAAATGAACGCTAGAATTACAAGCTGTGGAATCCCACGCGCGTATCCGACACCCAAAAGCAGAGCAATAAAACCCCCCCCAATCAACCCCTCAACAGAACACAGTCCCCCCCCTCCCATCCCCCATCCTCCCAGTACAAAAACAACAACACTCCCCCCTCCCCCCGTCCTATGGTCCCGCAGCAAAGTAGCCCTAACCAGGAAGCCCCGCACAGCCCCCCCCCCCCCCGCCGGGGGTCCCCATCTCACATGTAAGCTAGTCCGCCGGGGTCACCGGCGGCCGCAGCCTGAGAAGCCTAAGATACCTCGGGCAGGTGAGCTCCCGGAATTCAGTGGACAGCAGCGCTAGAAAGGGTTGCCATAGCTCCTCAAATTGGTCTATCTCCCCCGCAACCGTAAGCGACAGCTTCTCCATCCCCAGCACATGCCAGAGTCTGTGCAACCAACCGGTGATGGAGGGGGCGGTGGATGTGCGCCAGTGGATCAGAATGTTCTGAACCGCAGACCCCAGCGCTATCGCAATCTGCCTACCCCTGCGGGACTTCAGTGGGTACATTAGGTCATTGGGGAGGCCCAGCAGGACATACGCCGGGAGGCGCGGCAGCTCTATGCCAAAGTGCTCATCCACCTCGTCCAGAACTTCCTTCCAGTAGGCGGTCAGCACTGGGCAATCCCATAGGATGTGTGTAAGGGTACCTTCCTGCCCGCAGCTCCGCCAGCACCCCTTGTCAGTGTGTCTATGCATTTCATACAGTCTCTCCGGGGTGTAGTACCAGTATGTGGACACTTTAGTGAAGGTTTCCGTAAGGCCCGTGTGGTATGCAGAGTGCCGCGCCCGATACGCAATTTTGTCCCATTCCTTGTGGCTGAGTGTCCTACCCAATTCCCTGTGCCAACGCTCCCTCCCCGGATTGTAGTAGTGAAACGGCGGGGGTTGTAGGTGTTTGTACAGATCAGTGATCAGTTTAGCGTCGGAGGTCCGAGTAGCCAACCACCGCTCATACGGTGTAATTGGACGGGCAGCGGCGGCACGCACCTGAGGCTGGAGGGCCCAATGCCGAACTTGCATGTAGCGCAATCTGTCCAGCTCCGTCAGGCCGAACTCCTGGCGGAGTTGCTGAAAAGGAACCACTCCTTCCGGGCCATAGATCTGGAAGAGTGCCCTGCAGCCCGCCTGCACCCAGTGGGAGAAAACCCCCGGCTCCATCCCAGGGGAGAAGTCCGGGTTGCCCGCAATGGGCGTGAGCGGCGAAGGGAAGGTGGTAAGGCCCCGGGCCTCACAGACCGCGTCCCACACACGCAGGGGGACCCGCGTAACAAAGGAAGCGTAAAGATTAGCGGGGCGGTGCGCGCGGCGCAGGAATGGAACCTCTTGTAAGGTGCGGCCCGCCACTGCCTGGTCTTGGAAGAGCCAATGTTTGTCGGACTCCCACCTGCTCCACTCCACCAGATAGCGGAGCTGTGCCGCCTGAAAGTACTTACGGAGGTCCGGAATGCCGAGACCCCCCGCTTCCGGAGCAAGCGTGGAGAGGACCCTCTTCATGCGTGGCCTGCGGCCCTGCCAGACAAAGCGGGAGATGTCAGCCTGCATTTGTCGTATCCAGCCCACCGGGGGTTGGAGTGGAAGGGCCCGGAAAAGATATAGTATCTGGGGCAGCACCGTCATTTTGACCGCCGCGATTCGCCCCAGCCAGGACAGCAGGCCCTTGTTCCAGCGGCCAAGCTCGTCCTTGATCTTCCTGCTGAGGGAGGCATAATTGGCCGTAACCATCTCCGACAGTGTAGGCGCCAGCAGAATCCCCAGATACGGCACCGTGGACGAGGACCACTGCATGGGGAAGAGCCGTTGAAGATCCCTCCTGGTTTCCGCAGCCAGGGACACGTCCAGTGCCATCGACTTGCTCATATTCATTTTGAAGCCGGCCACCCCCGCGAAGGCGTCCAACTCTCGGAGGCAAGTAGGCAGCGACCTCCTAGGGTCGTCCAAAGTCAGCAGGACATCGTCCGCATAGAGACTGACGGTGTGGACGTACTGGCCCATCCGGACCCCGACAGCATCCGGATTGTCACGAATCCTCTGAGCAAACGGCTCCATGTAGAGGGCAAACAGGAGCGGCGAGAGAGGGCAGCCCTGCCGCGTGCCGCGCTCGATGGCAAAGCTACCAGAGCTACACCCGTTTACCCGCACCGACGCTGAAGGATGCTTATAGCAATTAAATACCATGGTGCGGAACTTATCGCCGATTCCCAGTTTCTTAAGGACCCGCTCAAGATACGGCCAGTGAACTCTGTCGAAGGCCTTCTCTGCATCAACGGACAACAACATCCGCTCCCCCGAGATCCTTGAGGCCTTCTCCAGAACATGTGTCACCCTCTTGGTGTTGTCAACCGTCTGTCTACCGGGCACAAAACCAGCCTGGTCCGCCTCCACCAGGTCGGGGAGGTGTGGACCCAGCCTGGCTGCGAGAATCCCCGTGTACAACTTGAGGTCGACATTTAGGAGAGAGATGGGCCGGTATGAGCCGCAAAGGGCCCGGTCCTTCCCAGGCTTCGGGATTACCGCGACCGTCGCCCTCAGGAGATCCGGAGGGATGGCTCCCGGTGCGGAGAAAGAGTTAAACAGCCGCGTAAGGACAGGGGCCACGGCCGTGCAAAAAGTCTTGTAGAATAGCGACGTGAACCCGTCCGGGCCCGGGGCCTTGCCATGTTTCAGCCGCGCAATAGCTGAAATCACTTCCTCCACATGGATGTCCCGCTCCAGGTGGTCAGCCTGAGCCGGGTCCAGTACCGGGAGGGTCACCGACTCCAAATAGCTATCGGTCTCCCGTGGCGGGGAGGGCTCCTCAGCATACAGCGCCTCGTAGAAGCCGCGGAAAGACTCCGCTACTTCCGCGTCCCCGGAGACAACCCCCCCGTCCGCGCCCACCAATTCTTTCACGACGCTGCGCTGTTGCGCGACCCGGAGCCGGTGTGCTAGGAGCTTGCCACATCTGTCCCCCCCAGTGTAGTAGGCATGTTTCAAACGTAAGGCGGCGTACTCCGCCCTATCAAGATCCAGAGCCGAGAGGAGCTTCCTCGCTGCCTTCAACTGCCTCCAGACCCTCGGCGCTCCCGTACGGCGGTGGACCTGCTCAAGCTCCCGAACTTGAGCCGTCAACTCATCCCTCTTCAGTTGTCGCTCCTTATTCTCGGCTGCAGAGATAGAGATGAATTCCCCCCGTAGGACGGCCTTCAATGCCGCCCACTGTGTCGCCTGCGAGGTGTCAGTGTTGCTATTGTGAGTGAGATAGTCCTGTATGACCTCCCCGATGCGTTGCACCACCGATTTTTTGTGTAGAAGTGTGTCCCGGAGGCGCCACACCCCCCGAGAGGGGGAGGCCGCCGGCCACTGGAAAACGCCGATAACTGGAGAGTGGTCAGACAGGGTCAGGACCCCGATGTCCGCCGCCGTGGCAGCGGCACGCATCGGTCCACTCACCAGGAGGTAGTCCAGCCGTGAGTAAGTGCGGTGTGCGTGCGAGAAGAAAGAGTAGTCCCTATCCGTGGGGTGCAGGGAGCGCCAGAGATCATGCAAGTCCATGTCCGCAATTCGGGCCTTCCCAGCCTGGGACAGTTCCCCCGTCTGCGGGAAGCGCTGCGCCGATCTGTCCATCCCAGAGTCAAAGACAATGTTGAGGTCTCCGCCCAAGATAACGTGTCGGTCCGGGGAAGCAGTGACATCCACCAGCGCGGAGTCTAGGAAGCGCTCCTGGTGCTCGTTTGGGCTATAAACGGAGCCAACCGTAAATGCTATGCCTCCCAGGCTCATGCGATACGCAAGGAGCCTCCCCTTCTGTTCAGCACACTTATGCAACACCTCCCCCCGAAAGGAGCTCGCTAGGAGAATGGCTACCCCTGCCGTCTTGTTCGCTGCCGAGGAAAAGAACTGGGTGGGGAACTTAGCAGAGCGCATCCTGTGGCAGTCTCGGGGCAATAAGTGTGTCTCCTGCAAAAGGCAAATGTCCGCCTGCGTCCCCTCCAGCAACGACAGGATCGCCCTGCGCTTCACCGGGTTATTCAGACCCTGAACATTAAGGGTCACTACCTTTAGGCCCGGCATTCCTCGCAGGGATCGGGAGCGCCATGCAATGGGTAGGGAATCAGCGGGTGGGGCGCGCGGGGCCGCAGCGCGGGACAAGCCAAGACAAAGCGGGCAAAGACAACATCGGACGGGACCTTCCCAACCCCAAAACAACCCCCTCCCCCACCCAAAACACAACCTTGGCAACTAGCCATCCCCAAACTCAAACACCCCATAGTCTCAGTCAAGCCCCAAAACGGGCAAGTCCGTAGAAAATAGCAAAGTGGACGTCCAGCCACTCACCTCCGCCCGCTCCCCCCCAACCCCCCCGCCCCGTGCCAAGCATGTTAAGAAGCTAAAGACATCTCCCCCCGGAGTGTATGTTAGGCCGTCAAGGCCACGCTAGAGGAGCCGATCGAGTCCCCGGCCGCCGCCCTCAGGGCGTCTGCCATGTCCACCCTAATGGTAGGGGAGTCCGGGCGCCCTGCACTGGTCGCTGAGCGCCGCCTCGATGACCTCCGCCGATTCCGTCCCTCCGAGGACCTCCACGACGGCGTAGCTCCCTCTTCCTCCGCTGCCGTGAGCCCCAGGACACCACAAATGTCTTGCAAGGAGCGTAGCTGATGCAATACCCCGTTCCACCGAAAAATCAAGCGGAAGGGGTGACCCCAAGAGTACGGCGTCTCATGCTCGCGCAAAAAGTCAGTGGCAATCCTAAAGGACCTGCGTTTCTGTAGAGTGATGGCAGAGAGGTCCTGGTACAGCGCCACCGGCCGATCCCGAAAGGTCAGGGGCTGTTTCCTGCGGGCTTCAGCCATGATACGCTCCTTTAGTGGAAAGTCGGGCAGGAAGGCCAGAATGTCCGGTGGGGGTGCCGATGGCTGGCGCTGGCGGCCAACCCTATGCGCCCTGTCGATGCTGATGGGAAAGCCCGCGGCCTCCCCCAGGATTTCTCGGAACAGGGCCCGCAGATAGCCCCCCAGATCGGACCCCTCATCCGCAGTCGGCACGCCACGCACTCGGATGTTGTTCCTCCGAGATCTGTTCTCGAGGTCCTCAGAGTGGGCCTGGAGCTCCACACACTGTTCCCGGAGGCGAAAAACGTCCTGCTGGAGGTGGACTATCTCCTCCGCTCGCTGTTGGCCCTCCGTCTCCACCGCCTCCACACGCTCACCTAGGCCCTCCACCTCTCTGCGCACTTCTCGGACCTCGCTGGCCACCTCCCGCTTCAGTGTCTGGAAGTCCTCCCTGAGGGAGCTAAACAGTTCCTCCATGAAGGCCCTCGTGACGGGTGGCTCCCCTCCAGTCACATCCGCCGGAGCCCGGGAGGGCCCCGGCGAGGGCTGTGTCCTGTCCCGCAAGTGCTGGGCCCTGCCAAGCATGTCCGGCAGAGTACGGTCCCCTTTCTTCGGGCCTCCTTTCCCAGCCATCGTCAGCTCCGCAGTCGGGCCCCGATCCAGGCGCCCCAGAGATGCTCAGCCACCGGCAAGCACTCGGGCCGGGGGATCCCCCACAAGTGAGGTCGCTGCGTCACAGGTGACAAAATGGCGGCCGAGCCCGGTCACCGTCAGCCGCAAGAGCTAGCGTGAGACAACCAAGGGGGCCGCAGCGAGGGGGTCCCAACAGCTCATCCCTCCGGTAGTCAAGACAGCAATATCGGGAGGTCGTGTGCAGCCAGCATCCAGGGCTCAGCGGAGGTCGCCACCACTGCTCCTTCGGGGACAAAATGGCGGCCGGGCGGAGCAAGCCACACCGACTAGGCCCGGCGACACCCCCGGGGCCTCCGAGGTGCCCCGCCGTGAAATAAGTTCCACCACCGGCCCCCGTTAGTCACGCACAGGGGGCCAGATGATCCGGCCCCAACAAGGAGTCCGCCGTACCTCGGCTAGGGGTCAGGGCCTCCGCAGTGCCAGGTGTCGCCGCCACCAGTCCGAGTGCCGGGGCACCCGTCCCAAGCCCTCCACACCGTCGGGCCCCTTCCCGCCAGGCTCCTTCAGTCACCGTCGAGCGGCGGGCCAGATCCCCTCCAGACCGCAGCTTCCAGCACCAGGCCCAACCGAGGCGCCCGGACAGCTCTCCAATACGCTCCGCCCCTCGGGCTCACCGCCGTCGTCCCCTGATCTCAGACGAACTTTTGGGGGGGTTCCCCCGGGGCGATCCGGACCAAAACAGCACCAATGTGTGCCCCTGATGTTCCGCCACGCTCCTCTCCCGCGCCGAGCCTCAGCGGGGGGAGAAAAGCATAACAAAAAGGCTTTAGCTTGGCCGGGCCGGAGGAGCTACGGGAGGAAGCGTCCGCTCACCCCGCCATCTTGGCCACGCCCCCCCAGTTCTTTTTTTTATAAAAAAAAAAATATGTATGCCTCCATTTCCAAACTGTCTTTCATTTCTTTTTACCATTCTACTGAATTACACCTCCTGAGTGCATCCAGTTCTCCTTTGAAGATGTTCACAGTGTGGATTGTAGGGCACAGCTATGTCTTCTGGAGTGAAAAGTATGCAGAGAAAACAGATATGGTGAGAGACCTTGCTTTGCCAAATGTAGACATTAAATGGATTGGTCAGAGAGGGTTAAAGTGGCACCAATTGATGCCATTGGTGAAATCCTTCATGCAAATCCAACACCCTGACCTCATAATAGTGCACTGTGGTGGCAATGACCTAGGCACTTTGACTGGGGTAGGTCTGGAAATGCTTATGAAGGACACCTTTGCACAACTGTTTTCACTTTTCCCTAAAACTGCCTTTGTGTTTTCTAACATATGCCAAAGGCAAAAATGGAACTGGTCCAATCATTTCTGTCCGCAGATTGACAAAGCAAGAAAGCACGTCAACAAATCTGTTTCTGCTTTCCTCCGTGACTATGGTATGGGTTCCATTTACCACAACAACTTGCGTTACGACATGCAAGACATTTATAGAGGAGATGGTGTGCACTTCAATGATGAAGGGAACAGAGTCTTCCTCTTGAACCTTAGACTCTGCATCGGTACTTACTTGTAGGTACCACTAAAAAATCACTTCATAAACACAACGGCTCTTTTTAGAGCCCCCTAATATCTAAACTCTTAAATCTGCATTTAATTTTTTATTTTATTTTTTTTCTACCGTACGCGTACGTTGAGCTTACCGTACGCGTACCCCGCGATTTTTTTTAAAATCAATAAATGTTTTCTTTGTACTTTTCTGTCCTTCTTTGACCCCCTTACAAATGTTAGGGGGTCTGTAACTCTCTCCCTTGCCCCCTTTTCAAGATACTCTTTTTTTTCTGAGGGAAACACACGAAATGGCGGCCGCCGCTTCCTGGTTTCGACCGATTCGAATGTTTACTAAGATCTAAGGGCCAATCAGAATCGCGCTCGCGCACGCCACCGTACGCGTACGGTAAGCGCATCGTAAGCGCACCGTAAGCTGGCTCAGATATATATATTGATTTAAAGGCTATTTTCTCAGAATCTACTGAACAGATTTACACCAAACCTACAAAAGGCACTTCCTTGACCTGAGGACTACCTCTCTGCCAAATTTCAAGTAATTCTGTTCAGCCGTTCGGGCTGTAGCTGTGTCTAAAGGTCCTATGGAAAAATGCATGGGAAAAACGCGTTTTGGGACCCCCCCCTTTTATCTCAGCCCCCGCTTGACGAATCCACCCGAGACTTTCAGGGTAGGAGTGGAGCGTAGCGCCCCACCTATTTTGAAAAATTTGCGAGGATTCGTCGACCGGCGCCAAAGTTATTCCAAATAGAATGTTGCGGATTTCCTATGGAAACGTGGTCCTAACTATAACTACCTACTGGCGACCGACAGTAGGTAATATATATATATATATTTATATTCACTGAAAAAACCATAGGTTTCAGGGCTGTTATAGTTAGCTGGACATTTCACTCGTACAAAACCATTGAAATTCCTCTGTTATAGTTAGTTGTACTTACTATAACTCGCGCGCCCACAATCCACTGCTGATTATGTCACATATTACATCATTCATGACATGGTCAGTGACATCACTGATGACATCTCAAATGACATCACTGATGACATCACTGATGACATCATCCAGTGAATGTGGTTTGGTTCGCTAGTTAAATATGTATGCTATATATAGCAATCTGCATTGAAGAATGAGTGGATATATAAATTTCAATATCTGGATGGAGGATTTAGTAGCAGTGTGCTTGACTGTTTACCTGACTATTTTATAGTGTCTCACTAAATATATTGGATAGTGACTAAACTGTGTGAATATCTGTATCACTTTGTCAGTTGTTGTGTAAACTGCTGTACCAGTTGGTTACTAGCTATGTGAAAGTCTATATTAGCTGTTGATTAGTTAACTGAGTATTTGTATGGGAGAGTAAATGTGTGTGTGGTTCGGTGGGGGGGGGGTGTGACTGCCGAAAGATGTGTGAATAGTTGATTCAGTAGGTATATGAGGTTAAGACTACATGTTATAACAGTTGTTTGGGTGAGTGAATATCTTTATGGGTGTGCTGATGAGCAAATATATCTCTTAATGGTACATGTCCAACAAACTAGAAAAATAAAAGGCAGTGTATGTGACAGTTGTATATAAATAAGTATACATAAGACTCAGTGATTGTATGAGTCACTGTATGGATAACTGTATACTTGTAATAGTGATTTTATAACACACTAAGTATGAGTTGCTATCTATATGAATAAATGAAGTGGTGTTTGTACATGTGTGTAGCTGAGTAAATGTAAGTAGGACTCGTTGTTTGCATAAATGAGTAGGATGTGTGCTGGTGTGTAATGTCGATATAGGTGTACAAGTATATTTGATAGTGTTCTATTGATCATTGACAGCATGTATGAGTGAATCTATAGGTAAGTGATTAGATGTGTGTGTAGATCTAGGAATCACTGAGTGGGTTTTTAGAAACTTGTAATGGTGTGTCAATGGATTCAAATATGGTACTCTATTTTACAGTGAGTGATGAAAGGTTATACAAGTGTATGATGAGGTGTATGATTGTCACGTGGATGATATCATCAGTGATGTCATCAGTGATGTCATTTGAGATGTCATCAGTGATGTCACGGACTATGTCATAAATGATGTAATATGTGACATCATCAGTAGAGGATTGCGGGCGCGCGAGTTATAGTGAGTACAACTAACTATAACGGAGGAATATCAATGGTTTTGTACGAGTGAAATGTCCAGCTAACTATAACAGCCCTGAAACCTATGGTTTTTTCCAGTGAATTTCTAAGGTTTTTTAAATGCTAATTCCTAACTATAACATGTCTGAAACCTATGGTTTTTTCAGTGAATTCCAAAGGTTTTTTAAATGATAATTTTTAAATGTAATATTAGATGTGTATTTTTTTATACTGATTTTTACAGTTTAACTGTTTATTTACACATTTTATTTTTTAAATTACATTATATATTTTTAATATAAATGGAAATAAAAATGTTTTATAAAAAATTGAAACTGAAATATTGTTTTTTGTTGTTGAATGTATAAGTGCAGAACTATAAGTGTGTTGGTTAGTTAGGATACTGCATGCATAGTGGATAGGGGTTTGAGGCAGTCCAAGTGCTAATGCCTGGCTCGCTGCATGAGTACTTGGATACTGACTGAATGATTAGAGTACTGCAAGGAGAGTGCCTGGGTGAATTTAAAAGTGTTAGAGTTACTTTTCAGAATCAGTACTGGGCTGAAAGATGCAGCACGGAGGTCTCTCCTAATAACAGGTGAGTAAATCGGAATTTGTAGTGCGGCTGATTTTAGATGAATATTTTAAAGTTCCAAAACTGCACACTTAGAAAAATTTCCAAGTTAAACCAGTCAATGTTAGCCTATGGAAGGAAATTCAAATTACTGGTAAGTACTGTTAGAATTACTTTTCAGGATCAGTACTGGGCTCAAAGATGCAGTACTGAGGTCTCTCCATGTTCACGGGAGTACTATTAAACAGCGGTGGGAGCACACCGCTTCAAATCCCAGCAAGGTTCGCCTCTGGCATTGTAGTAAATGCAGTTTCAGTTACTTGCTTGCTTCAAGACTGTTCGAGTGTTTCGCCACAGTTGTCGCAGATAGTGCTGATCTTAAGGCACATGGTTCTGGTTCTTTAACTGTCATCAGTAGAGATTATAGTCTTTCAAATTTGGGGTTTGCTGATTAGGCTGCCAACATCTTTCTCAGGTCTGGTACCTCTCACAGGCATGGGGGTGCTTCATCCACGAGCTTGTCAGCTCAATGACTCACGGAAGAACTATTAAACAGGAACAGGGGTGGGAGGCAATGATATCCTATGGAAGGAAATTCAAGTTACTGGTAAGTAAGCTTAGAATTACTTTTCAGGATTAGTACTGGGCTTAAACATGCAGCACTGAGGTCTCTCCTGATTACAGGTGAGTAAATTGGAATTCGTAGTTTGGCTGATTTTAGAGGAATATTTGTAAGTTTCAAAAATCGACACTTTGAAACTTTTTCAGCAAAAAGCAGGCAATGATATCGTATGGAAGGAAGTTGAAGTTACTGGTAAGTGCGGTTAGAATTACTTTTCAGGATCAGTACTGGGCTCAAACATACAGCACTGAGGTCTCTCCTGGTAACAGGTGAGTAAATCGGAATTCGTAGTTCGGCTGATTTTACTTCAGTCCAGTATATATAGAGCCACTTTCCTACACCATCCCCTCCCTTCACCACTGTGCAAACATGCCCTGTGGCACATTTTAAGTTGGGGAAATAATTCCCTTTCAATCTTGAGGGTCCGTAGAGTCCCAACTAGTCCACTAGGTACATCCAGTAAGCGCCACAGAGCTTCGTAGTAGAGATGTAAAAAGGTGCACGGCCTGCACCACCTCTCTGCAACGCAGCGCAGTGGCACTTCCTGGAAGCACCTGGTGGGCTACTTGGCCCCCAGGGTCCCTCGGGATTGAAGAGCAATTTTTTCCTCAACGTAAAACGCACCACAGAGCGTGTTTGCACACGTCACCTCAAGCCCCGTCCCCTCCCTTCACCAGTCTGTAAACGCGCCCCATGGCGCATTTTAAGTTGGGAGATTAAGTCCCCTTGAATCCTGAGGTTCCCTGGGGTCCAACTAGCCCACCAGGTACCTCCATTAAGCACCACAGAGCTGCGTTGCAGAGAGGGGTAAAAAGAGGCGTGGTCTCAGAACACCTCGGCAACGCAGTCCCCTGGCGCATACTGGAGGTGCCTGGTGGGCTAGTTGGCCCCCAGGGAACCCCAGTATTAAAAGGGAATTTGTTCCCCCTCTGCAAACGCCCCAGGGGGCGCGTTTGCAGAGTGATGAAAGGAGGGGGCGTGGCTTCCTCCCGATCCCATTTTTTTTAAAAACAATTCTTTTTAAGAAGGGGGGCTGTGTAGCCCCCCTTCTTTTTCTTATTTTTGGGCCCTGGGGATCCCATCCCCCAGGGCCTGCCCCCTAATTTTTTATTTTAAAACTGTGGAGGGGGCCACGTGGCCCCCCTCCCAAGGCCTTAATCTGCCCCAGGGAGCCCATCCCCCGGGGCATGGGCCTTTTTTAAAAATAATTTTTATTTGGAGGGGGGCTGCCTTGCCCTCCTCCTATGGCCACTTATGGCCCCCATTCCCCGGGGCCAGCCCTTTTTTTATTATTTAAACATTTTGGGGAGGGGGGCCGCGTGTCCCCCTCCCGGGCCACTAATAGCCCCAGGGACCCCATCCCCCGGGGCCTGACCACCTCGTTGGGGACCGTGGGGGGGTCCCAATCCCCCCCCACGGTCCCAGCCGGCTCCCGCTTCCTGCTAACATGCTGCTCCCCATGTGGAAAAGCAATCTGCTTTGCTTCATTGAAGCGAGAGCAGGTTTCCCTGCTCTCGCTTCAATGAAGAAAAGCAGTTTGCAATGGCAGGGTGGGAGCCGCGAGGCTCCTGCCCATTCCATTGCAAACAGTAGTGTCCCGGGGGTGGGCACCCCGGGACACTGCAGGAGCCGGCCCTGGGGGGTGGCGGTCCCAAGGGCCATCATTGGCTCCAGGAGGGGGCCGCGCGGCCCCCCCTCCCACTTAATTTAAAGCCCCGGGGGGTAGTGGTCCCCGGGGCTTGGGGGTCCGTAACGGACCCCCTATTTTAAATATTTAGTGCCCCGGGAAGGTGGCGGTCCCCGGGGCGTGTGGGGGGGCTTGAGCCCCCCCACACAGGTATTTTATTTATTAAGCAAGCCCTGGGGGGTGGTGGTCCCCGGGGCTTGGGGGGGCCTTTGAGCCCCCACCCATTTTTTGCAATGCCCCGGGGGGTGGCTGTCCCTGGGGCTGGGGGGGGGCTGAAAGCCCCCCCAAATATTTCACAAAAGCCCCAGGGGGTTACTATAAAATATTGCCCCCGGGACTTGGCCCCCCCGGGGGCTAATTGTAAACGAAGCACGTTTTTTTTCCGGGAGCGGGATGCATCCCGCGATTTTTAAAAAAAAGACCTTGGGGGTCCTTGTGGGACCCCCGTGAGCAGGCCTAGGGGGTCAGGGTGTTTCTACCCTGCCCCCTTTTGGCGTTTTTTGTGGGTTTTTTGTGCTTTCTTGTGCCTCGGTTCTACCGAGGCACAAGATGGCTGCCAACACTTCCTGATTGAGTGTTTGCAGCCAATTAGCATAAAGCTCTGTCCTCGGGAGGATCCGTGGCCCTAGATATATCTATCTTTTTACTTTTGAATATCTCAGGAACTACTGAACGGATTTACACCATTTAAGCAAAAGGCACGAGTTTGAGCGGAGAACTACCTCTTTGCCAAATTTGGTGTAATTCCGTTCAGCAGCTCGGGCTGTAGCTGCGTCAACAGGTCCTATGGGAAATTGCATGGGGAAAACGCCTTTAGGGACCCCACTTTTTTCTCGGCTCCCGCTTCACGAATCACCACGAAACTTTCAGGATACGAGCGGACCGGAGCTGGCCAAAAGTTTGGAGATTTTCGCGAAGATTCGTCATCCGGCGCCACAGTTATTCCCAATAGAATGTTGCGGATTTCCTATGGAAACTAGGTCCTAACTAGAACTATCTACTGGCCTCATTTTCGTTTTTTAGAGCACTAACCATAATTTTGATGCAAATAAGACCCTTTCATATATGTAATTTCTAAATGAAATGCTCTAGGTATTACAGTTTTGATTACATCAAGATGACGTCAGGCGTTCCACACTTTTGTAATAAATATAGAATGTTAGCAATCTAGTTGTTCATTGGGATACTGTTGAGAGGCAGAGGCCAGGGGCATGGACTCTGAAAATTGAAGGCAGGTAGGAGAGTGCAGAGGCAACAATTTGACCACACTGGGCAGGCAGGAAGGGCAGTGGCAGCACACTATGGAGGGCAGTGGAAAGGGGGGCAGGGGCAACAAACCAACAATACAGGACTGGCAAGAGAGGCTGTGGCAATATAATAGACCGTTGTGGGCAGAAGGAAGAGGCAGTGGTAGTACAACCATACATGCCAACAGACCCGTTTCAGCCAGGAAACGTCCAATGTTTTTAAGCTCAAATGGGCTTTATTTGATCTGTCTCCTGTCTACAATCTCCTCTTTTTCAATGTAACTCAAAGGGGAAAATCAATACCCCAGTTTTTTTCAAAATCTCCCTCTTACTAAGTTCAAAATGTTCGCAAGTACGGTACATTGGATCATGGTAGGCAGGAGGAATTGGGGTAGGGACATGGACTCGGATAACAGAGGACAGGAGGGACATGGAGAGGTGCACCAAACTGACCCTACAGGGCAGGCATCAGGGTTTGCAGCAGCACAATACACCACACAGCGCATGCGGGACGGGAGTGCAGCACAACAATCCATAGAAAGCAATAGGGAGGGGACAGGACCATGCACATGGACAATAGAGAACAGAGGGGAAAGAGGCAATGGTAGCTAGCTGACCATAATGGACAGACAGGAGAGAAAGCAGCAGCATAACAGACCATAAAGGGCAGGTGGGACGGATCAGGGGCATTACAATGGAACAGACAAGCCAGGAGGGAGGGAATAGGGGTCTGCACATGGAAACAGAGGGCTGGGGGCAAGGGGCAGGGCAGGAGCAGCAAGAAGACCATGGAGGTCAGGCAGGATGGTTACTAGAAACAAGACACACCATGGAGAGCAACAGTGAGACTATGATGGCATACACACAGACCATGGAGGGAAGGTGGGAGGGGGTCAGGGGCAGCTAGCTGACCACACAGGGAAGGTGGGAGGGGCCATGGCAGCACAGAAGACCATGCATGGCAAGCGGGAGGGTTAGTGGCAGCACAATGGCTATGATGAGCAAGCAGGAGGGTGCAGGAGCATGCACAAAGGACCATGGAGGATATAAGGGAGGGTCAGGACCTGGTCACAGACGAGAGTTCAGGGGAAGGGGCCTCACAACAGACCGCACGAGGCAGGCAGGAGGAGCAGTTGCAGTACAACAGACCAGGGAGGGCAGAAGGGTGTGGCAGTAAAGTGGACCATGGAGGACAGGAGGAAGGGGATAGGGGCATGGCATGTAGACAGGCGGGGTGGAGGTGGCAGGGACAGGTTACAGTCATCTGACAATGCTAGGCAGGTGGGAGGGGAGTGGCAGCTCAACAGAACACTCAGTAGATAGGAGTGGCAGGTCCATGGAACATGGGGGGCAAAAAGGATGGAGCAGGGGCATGCACAAAGATATCGGAGGGCGGGGGAAGGAGAATAGGGGCAGCAAGCTAAGCACAGAGGCAAACATGAGGTCCATGATGGGCCATAGAATTGGGCAATGGAGGGCAGGAGGAGTGGACCGGTACATCATGCTAAATGGAGGGCAGTGGCAGCACATCAGACCATGCATGGCAGGAGGGAGGAGGCTAGTCCATGGATTCAGACAACAGAGGATAGGGAGGAGGTGGATGGAGCAGCAAGCTAACTGTTCAGAGAAAGTGGGTATTAGGAACTTTACTGTTTTTAAAATGTGTGTCTGTGCGAACTACTTAAAATATGAACAAGTATGCAGCATAACCTCACTTTTATTCAGGAAGAAGAGGACGTTTGGGACTATGACTCCGGGCTCACTTGGCAGAAACACCCCGTGACCCTTCACCCCCATCGCAAAATGTAATCCCCGTGAAAAGGGTAGGTGACGCAGTGTTATATACAACATAGTCCTGAGCGCACGATTGAAAATGAAAACTAGATAATAGTATATGGTATAAACTATGCACCAAAAAGTGTGATATAAGATGAACCGGGACGTGAAATATAATATGCAATACATTGTGCGCAATGACAGATTCATTGGAGAGCGCGAGACAGCACAGGCACTAGCGCGTGCTATGCGATATGCGCCTTGGAGTGTAATATGCACAGGGCAGTGTTGTGTAACCTAACTAGTCTCTAAAGTTGTAATATAAAATATGTGCTGGGGAGTGTAACATTGCATATGCACTGTGACAAAGATATGGTTCCAGATTGTAATATGTATGGCATAGCGCTGTGCGTTATAACATAGGTATCAAGGAAGGCACGTTAGATGGGGCAATATAACTCGTGCGAAGGCAAGTGTGGCATGACATATTCACGGGGTGGTGTTACAGTGCACATGGGCTAGAGAGTGTCATAGCATACGCACTAGCTGGTGGAATACAACACAGAGGTGTGTGGCACTCGGCGGGCACTGGTGGGTGTAACACAGCATTGGGCTCAGCCAGGAGCACGCTGTGACTGAAGTGAGGTTTGTCTCCTTTCCAGAGAGTAAAATAAAAAGTATTACACATTCGGCGGTGGATGTGTGTTTTATTAACTGTGAGGGGGGTTTCTTGTATAGTTTGGTCGAATTTTTGTCGAATCCCCTTTGAATGGCTTGGTGTGCGTGTGTATTAAATGTGCCCGTCAATAGCTACCCATGTTTGTATAAATAAACGACAAGGGTGTCTACTTGGAGAGTCCCCACGGCGGGGTCGCCGGAATTAGGCACGGTAGGCGTCACACGTCAGAGCTTCACTAGCGGTGTAAATACATTCCACGTGGATTCATTGTATGCATAGTCGCCTTTTAATGAATATCACGCAAATCGTCATGGTGATAGGTACATACGGTTTGTCCAGCATGTCCTAGGTGTTTCTATAAATATATATATTTTTTAAATAATAAAAAACAAAGGCCGGCCCCGGGGGATGGGGGCCCTGGGGCCATAAGTGGCCTGAGGAGGGGGGCAACGCAGCCCCCCTCCTAAAGAATTTTCTTTTTTTTAAAAGTCCATGACCCGGGGGTTGGGGTCCACGGGGCCAATTAGGCCTTGGGAGGGGGGCCACGTGGCCCCCTTCCAAATCTATTTTTTTCAACAAAAAAAATTAGGGAGCAGGCCCTGGGGGATGGGGTCCCCAGGGCCAATAAATTAGAAAAAGAAGGGGGGCCACACAGCCCTCCTTCTTAAAAAAAAATAAAATAAAAGACTGGCATCGCGCCGGAGGCCACGCCCCCTCCTTGCAGCACTCTGCAAACGCGCCCCCTGGCCAGTTTTAAGTTGGAGAATTAATTCCCCGTCAATACTGAGGGTCCCCGAGGGCCAACTAGCCCAACAGGTATCTCCAATATGCGCCAGGGAACTGCGTTGCAGACAGGTGTTCTGAGGCCATGCCCCTTTTTACACCTCTATGCAACGCAGCTCTGTGGCGCTTACTGGAGGTACCTAGTGGGCTAGTTTGACCCTAGGGACCCTTAGGATTCAAGGGGACTTAATCTCTCAACTTAGAACAGCCACAGGGCGCGTTTACACAGTGGTGAAGGGAGGGGACGGGGCCTGAGGTGACTTGTGCAAACACGCCCTGTGGCGCGTTTTAAGTTGGGGAAATAATTCCCTTTCAATCCTGAGTGACTCTGGGGGCCAACTAGCCCACCAGGTGCTTCCAGTAAGCGCCACTGCTCTGCGTTGCAGAGAGGTGGTGCAGGCCGTGCCCCTTTTTACACCTCTCAGCAATGGCGCTTACTGGATGTACCTAGTGGGCTATTTTACCCCTAAGGACCCTCAGGATTCAAGGGGACTTAATCTCCCAACTTAAAACGGCCACAGGGCGGGATTACACAGTGGGGAAGGAAGGGGACGGGGCCTGAGGTGAAGTGTGCAAACACGCCCTATGGCGCGTTTTAAGTTGGGGAAATAATTCCCCTTCAATCCTGAGGGCCCCTGGGGGCTAACTAGCCCACCAGGTGCTTCCAGTAAGCGCCACTGAGCTGCGTTGCAGAGAGGTGGTCCAGGCCATGTCACTTTTTACACCTCTCTGCAACGCAGCTCTGTGGCGCTTACTGGAGGTACCTAGTGGGCTAGTTGGACCCCAAGGACCCCCAGGATTCAAGGGGACTTAATCTCCCAACTTAAAACGGCCACAGGGTGTGTTTACACAGTGGGGAAGGGAGGGGACGGAGCCTGAGGTGACTTGTGCAAACACGCCCTGTGGCGCGTTTTAAGAGGTAGTTTTAATCCCCTGCCCTATTATATACTAGGGGCTTACAGAGGAGGTCATGCTAATCACAGGGGGACCCCAACGCATAATGTTCCCTAGTGTATGTAGGTGTTTTCACTGTATTCTGAGTGTCTTTTAACATAGCACTGGCTTTAGGACTGGTTAGTCAGACTCAGTTACCACCAGTATCCGTCTGAAAAAGTTGAGGGTACAGGATGATTTTGCAACAAGGCTTCTTTCTGCTCTTCTGTTTGTTCTTTCTGCACGTTATCCTTCTTCCTGCACTTTTCTTTGTTTTTGAGGACTTGCGTTGCTTCTTTCTGCATTTCTTTTTTTTTCTTTCTGTGCGTTTTTTCTTCTTTCTTCACATGTCCCATCTCTGTAGGCATAGTTAGAAATTAGCATTTAAAAAACCTTTGAAATTCACTGAAAAAACCATAGGTTTCAGGGGCGTTCTAGTTAGCTGGACTTTTCACTCGTACAAAACCATTGAAATTCCCCCGTTATACTTAGTTCAGCTAACTATAACTCGTGCGCCCGCAATGCACTGCTGATGACGTCACATATTACATCACTCATGACATGGTCAGTGACATCACTCATGACATCACTGATGACATCTCAAATGACATCACTGATGACATCATCCTTGTGATAGAGTGGCAGACCTCCTCTCCCCCTACACACATTCAAAAATAGAAACTAAAGTTTTCAAAACAATTGACATACCAATACCAGTTACAACAACCTATTCAGTAATTCTAAGATCCACATACACATCCACTCATTCACCGCCAGTCCTATACAGTCACTCATACATGTACTCACTCATCATATGTACTCATACACCTATACATCCTGTTCCACAACGCCACTCATCCATAGAGTTACTCACACACACTCATGCTAATAAAGAATCAAACATCCATTTACTTGCATATACTGTTATACACACACCAGCACACTTACTTCTACAGAAACTTACACATACTTAGTCTTTTAAACAATCACTTATAGAAACACATACTTATTCATACAGGAACTCTTCCAATCTCTCACTCTCACATATACTCACTTATATACACCAATAGTCACATATACTAGTTTAAAACATATGTAGTTACTCATAAAGACACTATTGAGACAGTCATTCAATCACTAACACACCCATGCACACACTCATCCACCCATACAGTCTTGCACACATGCTGTCTTCAACACATACAGTGAGTCACTCATTCATGCACCTATGCACTATGTAATACCCCCCACCGAACCATACAGACACTCATACTGGTACTCAAAAAACCAACTAATAACCTATATAGACACTCATGTAGCTACTCACCAACCCATGCAGCCACTTATACACAAAGTGAGAGTCTGATACAGATATTTACATATTTAAACATTACTCACTAAACCATGTATTCACTAAGATACTTAATCAGTCAGTTATACAATCAATTTTTCAAAAACAAATCATCCATTTAGACACTTATATACCCATTTATTCTTCCATCGACCTTGAGATATACATATATAAAACATATGCAATTTTCAGAAAAACACACATTCACTGGATGATGTCATCAGTTTACAGAAAATATGCTCTCAGTTTAGCTTATAGATCACCTTGCAAACCTCTGTGTAAAAAGCATGAGAAAATAGTGCTCTGAAACATGATTCATGATATCACAGCAGAAGGCTTTTTCACATGGTAAAATCACCTTAGAACACACCACAATTTCTAAAATGAGTATGGTACCATCAACAAATGATTTATAATGTAATTAAAGTCTAAAAACCTTCAATTAACTGCAATGCTTTTTAATGAGGTGCTATCATGTATATTGGTCCCAAGATGGCTGCCAACACTTCTTGGATGAAGTACTGACAGCCAATCAGATCTCACGATGAGATGTGTGTTTAGGCTCCGCCCAGATATATCTATCTTTTTAACTAATTTTCTCAGGCTACTGAACGGATTTACACCATTTAAGCAAAAGTCACGAGTCTGACCTGAGGACTACCTCTTTGCCAAATTTGGTGTAATTCCGTTCAGCAGTTTGGGCTGTAGCTGCGTCAACAGGTCCTATAGGAAAATGCATGGGGAAAACGTGTTTTGGTACCCTCCTTTTTTCTCGGCCCCCGCTTGACGAATCACCGTGGGATTTTCAGGATAGGAGCGGACCGGAGCTGGCCAAAAGTATGGAAGATTTCGCGAAGATTCGTCAACCGGCGCCAAAGTTATTCCCAATAGAATGTTGCGGATTACCTATGGAAAATAGGTCCTATATATATATATATATATATATATATATATATATTCAATGAAAAAACCAAAGGTTTCACACATGTTATAGTTAGCTGGACATTTCACTCGTAAAACACCAATGAAATTCCCCCGTTATAGTTAGTTCAGCTAACTATAACTCGCGCGCCCGCAATGCACTACTGATGACGTCACATATTACATCACTCATGACATGGTCAGCGACATCACTCATGACATCACTGATGACATCTCAAATGACATCACTGATGACATCATCTAGTGAATGTGTCTTTTTCTGAAAATTACATATGTTTTATACATGTATATCTCAAGGTCGATGGAAGAATCAATGGGTATATAAGTGTCTAAGTGGATGATTTGTTTTTGAAAAATTGATTGTATTACTGACTGATTAAGTGTATCTTATTGAATACATGGCTTAGTGAGTAATGTTTAAATATGTAAATATCTGTATCAGTCTCTCACTTTGTGTATAAGTGGCTGCATGGGTTGGTGAGTAGCTACATGAGTGTCTATAGAGGTTATTAGTTGGTTTTTTGAGTATCACTATGAGTGTCTGAGTGTCTGTATGGTTCGGTGGGGGGTATTATGTAGTGCATAGGTGCATGAATGAGTGACTCACTCTTTGTATGTGTTGAAGACAGCATATGTGCAGGACTGTATGGGTGGATGACTGTATGCATGGATGTGTTAGTGAGTGAATGACTGTCTCAATAGTGTCTTTATGAGTAACTACATATGTTTTAAACTAGTATATGTGACTATTCGTGTATATAAGTGAGTATATGTGAGAGTGAGAGATTGAAAGAGTTCCTGTATGAATAAGTATGTGTTTCTATAAGTGATTGTTAAAAAGACTAAGTATGTGTAAGTTTCTGTTAAAGTAAGTGTGCTGGTGTGTGTATAACTGTATATGCAAGTAAATGGATGTTTGTTTCTTTATTAGCATGAGTGACTATGTGTGTGAGTAACTATGGATGAGTGGAATTGTGTTACAGGATGTTTAGGTGTATGAGTACATATGATGTGTGAGTACATGTATGAGTGACTGTATAGGATTGTTGGTGGATGAGTGGATGTGTATGTGGATCTTAGAATTACTGAATAGGTTGTTGTAACTGTTATTGGTATGTCCATTGTTTTGAAAATGTTAGTGTCTATTTTTGAATGTTTGTATCAAAGGTTATATTAGGGTGAGAGGAGGTCTACCACTCTGTCACAAGGATGATGTCATCAGTGATGTCATTTGAGATGTCATCAGTGATGTCATGAGTGATGTCACTGACCATGTCATGAGTGATGTAATATGTGACGTCATCAGTAGTGCATTGCGGGCGCGCGAGTTATAGTTAGCTGAACTAACTATAACGGGGGAATTTCATTGGTTTTTTACGAGTGAAATGTCCAGCTAACTATAACATGTGTGAAACCTTTGGTTTTTTCATTGAATTTCTAAGGTTTTTTAAATGCTAATTCCTAACTATAACGTGTGTGAAACCCATGTTTTTTTCAGTGAATTTGCAAGGTTTTTTAAATGCTAATTCCTAACTATAACGTGTGTGAAACCCATGGTTTTTTCAGTGAATTTGCAAGGTTTTTTAAATGCTAATTTTTTTTTCTTTCTTTCTTTTTTTTTTTACATATTTTTATTTTAATTTTCTATCCTTTTTTAAAGACTATGGTTAAATTTTTAAAATTCTATAATATGTTTTTTTTAATATATTTTATAAAATAAACATGTAAAATTTATTAGCAATACATTTTTTCCTTTTTTTTTATTTTTTTTTTAGTACGCGTACCGTAAGCTTACGGTAAGCGTACGGTTTACGCAACGTCCGTAATTTATCTACGCTGTTTGCGTATAGTTACGCAATTTGCGTAGCCGCGCGTACTCCGCGTGGGACGCGTACGCGTGTACGCTACACGGAAGTGTCGGGGAGTGACTGTTGAGCGCATGCGCGCAAGCGCGTGTCTTTTTTACGCGCATGCGTACTTTTGCCGTAAGCGTACCGTAAGCGTACCGTAAGCGTACGTTAGGTCATGTGATCATGAAAAACAACTTTTGATTGGTTGAAACTACTTTCAGTTCTAGAACTCTCCTACACCACACCCATTCCCCTCATTTCTGCTTGTGATCCCTTAGGAGAAGGAGCTGGGTTGTCTTTGTGATACGATGGCAGAACAGCAGAGCTCTTCTGAGAGTGAGGCTAGCAGCACTACCTTGAGGCAGAGAGCGAGGAAACAAAAGACCTCTTACGTATGGGATTATTTTACTTTTCCAGAAGGCCAGCAAAAGGTAAATGCACCCTTAGTGACTTGCAAGCTGTGTAAGCGTGTACTTTCAAGAGGTAATCCTGACAGGAAGTATTCCTTTGGGAATCACACCATGATGAGACACCTTAAGGATGTACACAGAAGGACACATGCTCGACTTACTGAAGGTAACCCTTCAGTAAATCAACCAAGCACATCCACAGCAGCTCAGCCTGGACCATCATCTGCAGAGCCGAGTCCTTCTTCTGCAGGTCAGGTGAGCCCTTCATCTGTGGTGGGAGCATCTCCTTTTTCTGGTCCTCTGGAAACTAACCCTCGGTTTCTGAGGGTTGATATACGGTGCGCCACTTGTCATGATCTAATTTGTCATAGGGAGACCAGTATTTCCCTAGTGAACAGTAAAATAGATCAGCACACTTGTCGTACCGACTAATATTCCCAATCTTTCTTTCCTCTGTCCCTGCATGAACACAACGGCTCTTTTAAGAGCCAACCTTACCTTTCATCTATTTTTTATATATGTTTTTAAAAACTTTTTTTATTTTTTTTTTACCGTACGCGTACGGTGCGCGTAATTTTTTTTTTTTTTTAAAAAAAACACTAAAAATCAATTATCACATTACAAGGTCCTTGAGAGACTACAATTAAAAACTGCAAATGTGATTGTAGAGAAGTGGAAAAAAGGGACCATGACATTATTGACTTACCATAGCCACTCAAAAAAAGATTTATTCATTTTATTTATTTTTAATTGCTTTTTAAATGGTTATAGTTTTCGAAAATTTTCTATCTCAATCTGAAAAAAAAGAAAAAAGTATTAATATTTAATAAAACATTTAATAATACAGTACACATATTTACATATTTTTCAAAAAATATTTTTGCCTTTTTTTTGCTGTTTTCAGAAAATATTACATTTCACTATAAATTGTGAAAGCAATTGCATTCATCATTTAACAGCAGGCAAAAAAAAATTAACAATCTCAAAGATTGTTTTTAAAAAAGCCCAGAATCTCTTTTTTCATAAACATAACTTTAAAGAAATGCATAATATTCTAAAAAAATATCTAATATCTATACTTATTTCTTTAAAATAAGGGCAACCAGCCTTAGTGATGCTGAATGTATTTGCATTACTGACTGAAACCTCAAACCCCACTCGCTTGTGAATACTGTGCATGATTCCACATGGTAAGCAGCTACCTGTGTGCTAAGAGTCTGCTTCTGCACCAAAAAATGTCTCCCCCTTTCCATCTAATGCAACTGTGAAATCACCAGAGAAATACGCAATTAATCTCTGACTGTAATTCCTTTTTGCACACAGAGTCATGTTTTCACATTAGTCACAAAACGAAATTTCTTTGCCAATTTGAAAGCACACTTACTGCTCTTTTTTTTGGCAAGTGATAAACACTTTTACAGACTGACACATTATGAATCCACTTTTCAGATTTTTTACAAAGCACATGTCCAAACTGCTTTTTCAGACCAGCATCATTTGTAACCTGGGTGTCTGCCTACACTCCAGCAAGGGCAACCAGCCTTAGTGATGCTGAATGTATTTGCATTACTGACTGAAACCTCAAACCCCACTCGCTTGTGAATACTGTGCATGATTCCACATGGTAAGCAGCTACCTGTGTGCTAAAAGTCTGCATCTGCACCAAAAAATGTCTCCCCCTTTCCATCTAATGCAACTGTGAAATCACCAGAGCAATACGCAATAAATCTATGCCTGTAATTCCTTTTTGCACACAGAGTCATGTTTTCACATTAGTCACAAAACGAAATTTCTTTGCCAATTTGAAAGCACACTTACTGCTTTTTTTTTTGGCAAGTGATAAACACTTTTACAGACTGACACATTATGAATCCACTTTTCAGATTTTTTACAAAGCACATGTCCAAACTGCTTTTTCAGACCAGCATCATGTGTAACCTGGGTGTCTGCCTACACTCCAGCAAGGGCAACCAGCCTTAGTGATGCTGAATGTATTTGCATTACTGACTGAAACCTCAAACCCCACTCGCTTGTGAATACTGTGCATGATTCCACATGGTAAGCAGCTACCTGTGTGCTAAGAGTCTGCTTCTGCACCAAAAAATGTCTCCCCCTTTCCATCTAATGCAACTGTGAAATCACCAGAGCAATACGCAATAAATCTCTGCCTGTAATTCCTTTTTGCACACAGTCATGTTTTCACATTAGTCACAAAACGAAATTTCTTTGCCAATTTGAAAGCACACTTACTGCTCTTTTTTTTGGCAAGTGATAAACACTTTTACACACTGACACATTATGAATCCACTTTTCAGATTTTTTACAAAGCACATGTCCAAACTGCTTTTTCAGACCAGCATCATTTGTAACCTGGGTGTCTGCCTACACTCCAGCAAGGGCAACCAGCCTTAGTGATGCTGAATGTATTTGCATTACTGAGTACAACCTCAAACCCCACTCGCTTGTGAATACTGTGCATGATTCCACATGGTAAGCAGCTACCTGTGTGCTAAGAGTCTGCTTCTGCACCAAAAAATGTCTCCCCCTTTCCATCTAATGCAACTGTGAAATCACCAGAGAAATACGCAATTAATCTCTGACTGTAATTCCTTTTTGCACACAGAGTCATGTTTTCACATTAGTCACAAAACGAAATTTCTTTGCCAATTTGAAAGCACACTTACTGCTCTTTTTTTTGGCAAGTGATAAACACTTTTACAGACTGACACATTATGAATCCACTTTTCAGATTTTTTACAAAGCACATGTCCAAACTGCTTTTTCAGACCAGCATCATTTGTAACCTGGGTGTCTGCCTACACTCCAGCAAGGGCAACCAGCCTTAGTGATGCTGAATGTATTTGCATTACTGACTGAAACCTCAAACCCCACTCGCTTGTGAATACTGTGCATGATTCCACATGGTAAGCAGCTACCTGTGTGCTAAAAGTCTGCATCTGCACCAAAAAATGTCTCCCCCTTTCCATCTAATGCAACTGTGAAATCACCAGAGCAATACGCAATAAATCTATGCCTGTAATTCCTTTTTGCACACAGAGTCATGTTTTCACATTAGTCACAAAACGAAATTTCTTTGCCAATTTGAAAGCACACTTACTGCTTTTTTTTTTGGCAAGTGATAAACACTTTTACAGACTGACACATTATGAATCCACTTTTCAGATTTTTTACAAAGCACATGTCCAAACTGCTTTTTCAGACCAGCATCATGTGTAACCTGGGTGTCTGCCTACACTCCAGCAAGGGCAACCAGCCTTAGTGATGCTGAATGTATTTGCATTACTGACTGAAACCTCAAACCCCACTCGCTTGTGAATACTGTGCATGATTCCACATGGTAAGCAGCTACCTGTGTGCTAAGAGTCTGCTTCTGCACCAAAAAATGTCTCCCCCTTTCCATCTAATGCAACTGTGAAATCACCAGAGCAATACGCAATAAATCTCTGCCTGTAATTCCTTTTTGCACACAGTCATGTTTTCACATTAGTCACAAAACGAAATTTCTTTGCCAATTTGAAAGCACACTTACTGCTCTTTTTTTTGGCAAGTGATAAACACTTTTACACACTGACACATTATGAATCCACTTTTCAGATTTTTTACAAAGCACATGTCCAAACTGCTTTTTCAGACCAGCATCATTTGTAACCTGGGTGTCTGCCTACACTCCAGCAAGGGCAACCAGCCTTAGTGATGCTGAATGTATTTGCATTACTGAGTACAACCTCAAACCCTTAAACTATTCTTTTATTATACCAGTACACCTTAATTTATTGTGAAAACATAGTCCATATTATTTTACATGTTCCTCACATTTAAATTTCTCCCAAAACAGAAAATAATAAACACAACTTCAACAAAAAGAATTGCATTTCTATTATTCATTTCTTAATTTACCATATACATCCCCTCTCAGACTCTAAACTCACCTTTAAAATGAGTTAGTTGTGAAAGAAATGTGGCACTCAAACAGCAGATTATCAGAGCCAGGATCTCTGTTCTCTACACCTCTCTCCTCTCAGCAGAACCAGATAATGGCAAACTTTCCCTCTCTTTTTCCACACATATACATGTTAGTTTCAAATCTCAGTGCTTGCCCCTTTTTTTCAAATGTAATCACACATTTCTATTGGTTGAAAACCAACCCTTTTCCAAAAGTACCCTTCCCCCAACTTGACTTCTGCCTAGTACCCTTCCCCCAACTTGACTTCTGCCTGCTACCATAGCAACAGCTCATGGAACACTGCTGTGTGGAGTCAGGTCAGAAGTTCGCCAAACAATGTTTCAATTCCAAAGAGCAAGAGTGCTTGACTTTTCAAACCTAACAGCAAATCCATAGTACTGTTCTTTGGTAACACATTTTTTCTGTACCAATACAAAACATGCTTCTATTAATTTACACATACAGCCTATTTTTTATTCTAGAATGGTATGAAACAGCCAATCAGTTCTTTTTTTTTTGAAAAAAATATGTATGCCTCCATTTCCAAACTGTCTTTCTTTTCATATTGTTATTCTACTGAAAGACACCTCCTGAGTGCATCCAGTTCTCCTTTGAAGATGTTCACAGTGTGGATTGTAGGGCACAGCTATGTCTTCTGGAGTGAAAAGTATGCAGAGAAAACAGATATGGTGAGAGACCTTGCTTTGCCAAATGTAGACATTAAATGGATTGGTCAGAGAGGGTTAAAGTGGCACCAATTGATGCCATTGGTGAAATCCTTCATGCACATCTAACACCCTGACCTCATAATAGTGCACTGTGGTGGCAATGACCTAGGCACTTTGACTGGGGTAAGTCTGGAAATGCTTATGAAGGACACCTTTGCACAACTGTTTTCACTTTTCCCTAAAACTGCCTTTGTGTTTTCTAACATATGCCAAAGGCAAAAATGGAACTGGTCCAATCATTTCTGTCCGCAGATTGACAAAGCAAGGAAGCACGTCAACAAATCTGTTTCTGCTTTCCTCCGTGACTATGGTATGGGTTCCATTTACCACAACAACTTGCGTTATGACATGCAAGACATTTATAGAGGAGATGGTGTACACTTCAATGATGAAGGGAACAGAGTCTTCCTCTTGAACCTTAGACTCTGCATCGGTACTTACTTGTAGGTACCACTAAAAAATCACTTAATAAACACAACGGCTCTTTTTAGAGCCCCCTAATATCTAAACACTTAAATCTGATTTTCATTTCTTTTTTTATTTATTTTTTTCTACCGTACGCTTACCGTACGCGTACCCCGTGATTTTTTTTTAAATCAATAAATGTTTTCTTTGTACTTTTCTGTCCTTCTTTGACCCCCTTACAAATGTTAGGGGGTCTGTAACTCTCCTCCTTGCCCCCTTTTCTTGTTATCACTCTTTTTTTTCTGAGTGAAACACACGAAATGGCGGCCGCCGCTTCCTGGTTTCGACCGATTCGAATGTTTACTAAGATCTAAGAGCCAATCAGAATCGCGCTCGCGCACGCCACCGTACGCGTACGGTAAGCGTACCGTAAGCGCACCGTAAGCTGGCTCAGATATATATATTGATTTAAAGGCTATTTTCTCAGAATCTACTGAACAGATTTACACCAACCCTACAAAAGGCACTTCCTTGACCTGAGGACTACCTCTCTGCCAAATTTCAAGTAATTCCGTTCAGCCGTTCGGGCTGTAGCTGTGTCTAAAGGTCCTATGGAAAAATGCATGGGAAAAACGCGTTTTGGGACCCCCCTTTTATCTCAGCCCCCGCTTGACGAATCCCCCCGAGACTTTCAGGGAAGGAGCGGAGCGTAGCGCCCCACCTATTTTGAAAAATTCACGAGGATTCGTAGACCGGCGCCAAAGTTATTCAAAATAGAATGTTGCGGATTTCCTATGGAAACGTGGTCCTAACTATAACTACCTACTGGCGACCGCCAGTAGGTTATATATATATATATATATGCGCACAATGCGTGTACGATAAAACGTACACACACTTTTGTTACTTTCCATTAGTGTGCCATGCTAATATAAACTGGGCGCCTGTGTCGATAGAGCCTACACGCACACTATTGTTGTTTTGTTACTTTTCATTAGTGTGCCGTGCTAAAATAAACCGCACGCCTCTGTAGATAAAAGGTATGTGCGGCTGAGATTGAAGTGACGGTTGGCAGGCTGTTGTTGCCGCCCAGAGGGTACAGCCGCCTAATGGGAAAAGGAGGAAGCAGCTGGTGTCTGCAGTAAAGTGGGGGCGGTGATGTGGTGGTCACTGGCGAGAGAGCTTGCGACACAATCAAAACAAACTTAGACGTGCGGAGAGGCAGAAATTTACAAACAAAAAAAAAGTTACCTGAAAAGAAGCGGACAGGGAAATGCTACGTTTCTGACAGAGGGTGGTCAGAGGGTGGAAGGACCTAACGCAACATTAAAAACAAGGAAGGAGTCCCTGAACAGGACATACCAACAGCTGCAGCGCAAAGAAACTGTAGTTGGTCGGTACTGCTTCCGATAAAAACGGAAGTGATGCATCGGACCAACAACCAATAGGGAGGACAGAAATCGTAAATAAGCCAATTGCAAGCAGCAGGCAAGCAGCAGTCGGGATTACCCTCACTGTACGGATTACTAGATGTCTCGGAGAGACAGCGCATGATCGCTGCCTACGCGAGACCTAAAAAGAAAAGAAAAAAAAAAAAGGACTGTCAGCTTGCTACTAATAAGGATAACAGTAGGAGACATACAAGATATCAGTTAAGTAACCGTTTCTTACACTGAAGAAAAAGCAAACTAAATGGTGAATGTACATCTGGAGCAAATGAGGCAGAAGAAAAGAGTAACATCTCATCTACAAAGAAAATCAGAAAGATAAGCATAGGCAATATAAACTGTTGCATGAAAATCACTTACCTCTTCATTACGAGAAGAACTGCTGATGTTTGGGCTGCAAATTGTAGGGACCGTGCTCTCCCCAGGCTCTATTCATGGGCCGATGCTCTCTGATACTGGCACATTGAGCAGTTTTTTTTTTCTGTTTTGTCAACTTCTCTTATAGGCAGTCCTTTCCTTCTCCAACAGCGAGGAGGAACACCATTTTGTCATTTTCCATATCTGGAGGGGAAACAGCCACTACAACTCGGCCGTTTCCACGCATAACATTAACCACGCATGCATTACAACGCATGCGTGGTTACCACGAATAGACTTTACCACGCATACATTTACTACGAGATACATAGTAAAGGCATGTGTGGTAAAAGGTAAGAGGGATTGTGGGGGGGGGGGGGGGGGGGGGAGGGGGTCTCCCCCCCCCCCCCCAAAAAAACTCACCAGTTGAAGTCGCGATGTGGAGGAAATCGGCGTCGTTAGATGAACCGGAAAAAGACTTCCGGTTCCTCTTTACGACGTGCGACATGACATCGGAAGAGCTTGGAGAGGTAAGGGGAATATTAATATTTAAAATAAATAAAAAAGGATTGTATGGGTGGGAATCGGAGCAGTACATGGGGATGGGATCGGAGATAACCTTTAGCAAGAACATGCCATTAACATGCATGGTTTAACAACAAAAAACTTTGTAAAAGCATGCGTGGTAAAGGTATTTTCGTGGTAAAGGTTATGCGTACTAATGGCATTCTCGTAACGCATGCGTGGTAAAGGCATGCGTTGCAACGGAATGCGTTGTAACATCATACAACCTATCTGGAGCAATCATGCAGAACAGAGGAATGCATCATCCATTAGCTTGAGGTGGTGCTCCATGGAACTTAAGGCATATCTTTGCATGCCAGGGCATGTCTTTGAAGCAGTTCTATAGCTGTTATTGCCTCATAAAAAGAGAGAAAACCCTTAGTGAAAGGAGGGGGTGGGGCACATTAAACCTCAAAACAAGGCAATTTTCCTCCAAATGTATAATCAAAAGCAGAATCTTAAACAAGCCCACCGGTTACCTCTTGATACACACTCACAAATCTGCATGTTCTAAAATAATGTTATACGTTAATTGTTTAACCCCTTCGACGCGCATGACGGAACGGTTCCGTCATGCACGTCGGTTGAGCTGTGCGCATGACGGAACCGTTCCGTCATGGCCCCGCCCGCGCACAGGGATTTCCGCGCCACGCTGAAGGGGTTAAAAGAATATACTCTTATTTATATGCAACATTCACTATATAAAAAAGTCTTTTACCAGGTTTGTATGGCCCAAAAATTAAACAAACTGTCCACCGTTTTATATTCTACAGTTTAAATATTTTAAAGTATTTTATTTAATATTTGTTGGATACACTAAATTTACGTATTTTGTTGACAAATTTGTAAATATGTTGATTCCATGTGTGTGGAGGATACTTTTTTTTTATAGGTGTCTTTTTGGGAATACATGTATTGTAAAAGAAACAAGTTATTTATATAATGGATATTTTAAATTAAAAATATATTTTAAACAATGAACATATAACCTTATTTTAGAGCATGCATATCAAGAGGCAGCTGCTGTGGGCATATATGAAATTCTGCTTTTGAATACACAATGGGAGAGGGAGTTGCCTTGTTTATGGTTATTACATCCACTGCACTCTTGCACCTATATCAGTGAATGCAGTAGTCAAAAAATACTTATTGATTCTTTAAAAATCGTAAAAGGATGACAAACCATCATAAAACACAAAATATTAAATTAGCATTTTTTTTTTTTTAAACATAAGAGAAAAGGCCTTCGAGTCGTGACCACAGTTAAAAAGCTGGCAAGTAGAACGATGCATTTTAAAAAAAATAAAAAAGTCAGCCAGCAGGTATTTGTTAGCTGCTTGGCTTGAATCAATTTTTTCCAGTTTGTTTGCTGCTATTTTCCAGAATGTGATGGCGCTACAGGAGAGAGGAATTGAAAGCCCTCCAAGACACCGGATGACCGCAGCTCTACATGTTATAATCTGTTCATTCCTTAAAATCTCCCGAAGAATGGATTTGCGCGTTTTCAGTAAAAAAGGGCATGTACATAATAAATGTAGTAGTGACTCCTCCCCTTGACAACAGAGGCGGCATTCCTCCGATGGCCATGTGAATTTCCATTTAGGGGTCAAATCCTTTGAGGGGAATGATCCCAGTCGTAGCAACTTCAGTGAATGCAGTATTCAAGTCACGAATAATTGTGAGGATTGAAGGTGTCACTACCAGGTGTTTATTCCATCAGACACCTGTACTGTTGGAGAGCCTCAGACTCCAATTGTACTGTCCTCTGTGTTCAGCTTACACAAGGTGGCTATGCTGGGGATTCAGTGGTGAAAAGCCTTGTGCCGGAGTAATAATAGGGATGCCATAGAAAGTCAGTTCATCTTGAGAAAAGGCTGCATCAACAAATAAGCCTGGGACAACTGCTCTAGTGGCAGATTCTTACCCCAAAACGAATACAGGTACTGATGTTCTTATGGTAGGGTGAGAGATAGCCTTTTCCCCAATGGAAAGGTCTGAGAGACACTGATTACATTACCTGAAAACCTGCATAAAAAGGTGGATTGAATAAAGGCTAGGGTGACTGCAGTGAAGTTCAGATTGTGTTGTGTAGTTCCAATAGATCTATATAGGATCTGCTTGTTTAGACAACATAAACTAAGGAATTGGAGTCCAGACGGATTCCAGACACCCCCAAATGATGGGTTAATCTGTAGACCAGCTAGCTCACAGTGCCACTATGATCCCCTCTTAGCAAGGAGGCCATTTAGAATAGCGTTAGATTATATACATTTGAACTTACATACTTAGTCTTGTGCTGTACACAATGCTCATAGCACAGGACTCATGAAAAATCTTGTGTGGAAAAAATATTAAAGTTAAACTACTCAACATTTTTAATGCAGGTTATATCAGAATAGAGCACCTGAAAGCCTATATCTAACCACTTTGTTCTTCAATGGAATTCAGTATTGCTATTAAAGATTGCTCATGGGTTATTTTATTAGTCCTGGCATATTTGAGGCAAGGAATATAGAGATCTTACAGGTAGATCCTGAGGTACTATCTTATACTGATGACATCTACATCACGAATATGACTTGACTGAACACCTGACAAGGGAGGATAGGATAGTGACATTACTAGCCATACAAGGTTACAAAATTAACTTTAAAAAAAAAAAAACATTTAATTACCTAAATGTAACTTTTCTTGGATACAAGTTATTCAGTAAGGGTAAGGTTCTGGCAGTTGACTTCCTGCAGAAGTGAGCATCCTTATAGACTAAAATATACATTAGGGAAAATTACAAGCCCCGATGGGCTTTAACTTCAGGAGGACTTACTTGCCACAATATGCTGAGCGAGTGAAGCCAATGCATGATCAGATTTCTGCTAAGTTTTCAGAAAAAAATTGTACAGAAAAACACAGAGCTAACTTACATGGCCTGCAAGCAGATATGTTAGAAACTACATTTTTACAGACTAGGAATAATGAAACCATCCTATTTATTAATATTTTTACCAGTTTCTCAGTATACATAGCTTATAACGAAGGTTAGACAACCCCTATTGCTTACATATCACATTTGTTTTCTACTGCTGAAACAGTTTGCTTGCATAGAGAAAATCCTTACTTCAGTGCAAACTGCCATATTGAAAGAGCTCTCATTGGCGCAGTGGAAACTGATAGTTGGTGTCTCTATTTCTACACTAGAAGTGGCGACAAAATAGAATATACCCAATGCCCGTGCTCTACGGTGCAGTGGGACGGTTTGTTACATGAAGTTGATTAAATTTTTGAACATGGCCCCACACCCTTAATGCAAGAATTCTTACACTATGCACAGAATGTTCCACAAATGCCTAATGATTTATTCTTACATGAGTGCTAGTTGATGTTCTACAAGGGCAGCTCTGCACAGACTGCCATTGGACCTACACAAAAATACTATGCAGCTTACTCTGCAGTGCAAGAAAAGTTGGTCACTTCAAACCACTACATTCAAACACTAAAACCATAGGCGATTATACTGCAGCTTGCAGAAATACATGTCTGGTTGCTTGCACTACAGGAGGCTGATCCATCAGTTTCCACACTAATAGTGTCGGATTTATCCTTTTGTGTGCAAGGGTACAGTCAATTTAGCACATTGGCACCTGGGGAAAGGTGGCTGTCCTTCAAAATTAGATTCTTTTGGTTCATGTGCAAAATATCATGGTCCATAACAGTGTAGGAATTCACTCTAAAGGGAACTGCGCAGCAGACTTGGCTACAAAAGCTGCAGTGCAGATCTTTAAATAGCTCCAGTAATGGAACCTCAAACCAAGATAGATGGATATTCTGGCAGTGCTCCAGGCAACATTAAAAGGAGAGAAGTTATCTTTCGGATAGCTTTCCCTGTAAATACTTCTTACTCAAGATAACATGCCAATTGTGACCATATTAGCAGTTAGTGACACACGTTACTAATGGGCAGCTTAGATTAGATCTACTTAAACCAACTGATATGGGGATATCATCTGCCCATGGTGGCAAGAGTGCGATAGTAACAACACTATAGCAATAATATTGGTGGCTATAGCTACAGAAACAAATAAAAACTTAGGTACAGTAATGTAACATCTGCCAACAAATAAAACGTTCTACTGACCTAAGACCAAACTCTCCAAACTATCTCAGCTCACTCATTTGGAATAGTTTTCTATGATCATACCGGGGCAATGACAGCAGTAGATCGAGATATAATAATGCAGATGCACAAGCAGTCATAAAAGTCTTGCAGTGCTTAGCTACAGTAGGAGCAGTTCATTCCTTTTATTCAGACAATGGTCCAGCGCTTGCTACAAAGGCATTCAAAGATGCTATGTCTCACTGTGGGATGTGTGTTGCTATGCTACAGTCTGGGGGGTTACTTGTTATGGTTTGAGTAATGTATAATCTTGAAATGTCAATATTAAAAAAAAAAAAAAAAAAAAAAAAAGCTATGTCTGCTCTGAGAGTACATCTGCTACTCTCACAGCACTTTCACAGAAAAAGAAAAGGGGTTGAACACACCCCAACGGTATGCTTAAACAAGCCTGGATTTCTAGGGTATAAGTACAGGAGTTAGCTAGATAATCTGTATGGAGTTTAGCGAGCATTACATAATATGCCAAGAGGAATATGAAGTGGTACACACCATACAAGATGCACTTAGGAGTATCTATGTATGTGTCTGATCTGCAAAGGTAGCAGAAGAAATATTTGACGTAGACAATCTACTGAATGTTTTGCAGACCATCCAAGAGGTCAGAACCAAGCTATCTAATGTGAAGCATACTTCTATGCCACTGGTGAAGATAAGATTTCTAAAGCGACTGACAGGTCACTCCCAAAAGTTGGAGAGCTAGTTCAAGAAAAGTTTCCTGATACATTTTCTGACCATCTTAAGGAGTATTTGTTGCAGTTACTGGGCTAGAAGGCATATTAACAGAAACACATGAAGGTGACCATCAATCCCACCAAAAGGTACATTGTGCTCAGCAGACTCCTCACCCCCTCCCTTACACCAGAGTGCCTTCGGAGTAGAACCTCACAGTCTCTCCCTACTCCACAAGATGTACTCCAAGAAAAGTAGTTCCATCAATGTTCTGAGTGCCATTTTGGAAACTGCAAAGCCTGCTGTGTCTCCTACTTTACACCAAGTGCCAGATCTCATAATGGAAGACGGTGCAAAGATTTCAACAATCCCAACTGTGTCAACTACTGATATACTTTATAATGAGCCACCTACCAAGTCAACATTACTTGAAATTCTGCAGTTTCAAGAATTTGTACTGTATGAAAAAGGGCTGTAACAGATTAAATAACCGACAAATGCCTTCCACAGTTACTTCAAGTCATCAATGGCTGATCATGCCGATTACAATCTTGTTGCTAATAAACAGACAGAACATTCCCGATAAAACTGTGCAATTTCCTGCGTTCAGGTATTAAAACAGCATTCTTTTTCTCACAGAGTTTGTCTGGACAATCCTGCTGCTAACATCACTGCATATCCTGTGCTGGATGGTTTAATTTTGGAAAAGGGTTCTTATCAGATTGTGAGATCAAGCAATTCGCTTCAATTGCCATATTTTCGAAGCATCACTAAATGACAATTCCTGGGTCCTTTACATATCAATGAGACATTAAAACAGTATTTGTGTGCCTATGCTTACGTCGCTTGAGCGGAGGAAACAAATAGAAAACTTCCCAGACTACAGCGACCGCCATATTTGGAACGCGGTGCACTCTAGTCTCCAGACTCCGATGGCGCGCCACACCCAAATGCCGCCAAGAATCCTGCTCCTTCTGCTAGCAAGGTAAATGAAATGCCTCCCCTATGCTATACCAGTTCTGAATTAATAGATATTAGGGATAAGGCAGTCCTCCACAGAACTCCTAGTCTGCTTTGTACCTCCCCTCTCCAACTGGGGTGAGGGGAGCCCTCCATGCTTGTAGATCCTGCAACTTCATGTGCTCCGTGTAACTCTCAGAAGGTCTGCACCATCCAGAGACACTTCAACCCTAGGTAGCTAGGCTGCATGGATAATATATCCCTTCCCTGGACCAGCAGTAGGTGCCTCATTGAAAGTTGTAACTGACCAGTATCTGCTACATAGCCTCTACTGTAATTCCCGCTGTTTCCCTAAACATGCTATTGAACTACGGGATCTTCTTTTCACTAATCAACCGGACTTCTGTTTTATCTCTATATTATGGCTCCACTCCTCAGCACTTCCTGGTATCCCTATAGCTTTCCCCCCCCCCCCCGACTACAGGTTGATTAGATGGGGAGACTAAAACTGGAATCAGAGTTGCCATTGATTTCCATGACCCGGTAAAAATCACTTTTATTGGATTCTCTTCTTACAGTTTGGGTGAAGCTCTCAATCTTTAAATGAGACACCACCTGGTGCTGTTTCTAAAGGCGCCCTAGTGTACCGCCCTCTGGGATCTAAAAAAAAAATACTTCAGCAACAATCTGACAGAACGTCTAGCACAACACATTCTAACGTCTGACAATTTTATGCTGGTGGGCAATTTTAACTATCACTTCAAACTGGATTCCAATCCAGAAACCTTACTTCTGCTTTCAGCGTTTGAGTTGTTTGGTTAGCTTCCAAAAGTATTTGGCCCCACTCACATAGTGGGCCATACTCCAGATTATAGTTCATACAAATTCTCCTAACCTTCAGGTGGACTCCCCAACCCCACTGGTCTAGACAGATTATTTCTCCATTAGCTTCCAGCTCCACTTAAAAGGAGAACTGACTTGCCACAAGATGGCGGGCCCGGGAATGGCTAGGCCTTACGGCAGAGGTCTTCAATCTGTGGGGCACGACCCCCAGGGGGGCCGTGGAGTCCTTGGAAGGGGGTAGTGTGTTCTCCAGCTTCACTTGTCCCTGCAATCCAAAACCTTTGCTTACCTTTGGAAAAGACAGCCGGCTAATTTAGATCGTGATCAGCTGCTTGCCTGAAGGAAATGCAAATGTGCCTTATCAGTTAATCTGCAAGTCCAATCTGGATTCCGGGAAAGCTATTTGCTCAGCTGACCTCGTTGATTACGGGGTTCATCTGGGGTGCGGGGAGACGGAGGGTAGCGCTGCTTACTCTACAGCGTCCTAGGAGTGAGGGAGGCCTTGCATTGCCGGACCTGGAGTCCTATTACCATGCTGCGCAGCTCCAGTGGTTCATGAAGTGGGTGGCGGGGCACATCAGGCGTCCGGAAGAACAGGGAGGGGCGGATCTGAGCTGGTCCCAATTATCGTGCGTGCTGCTCCGGGTGCCGATGAGGAATGCCTCATTTCCTCCGGACTTGAGGGTGGTTCGACAATGCTGGGCGCGGTTGGCCAGGAGGGCGCGTGTGATTATTCCCTATGCACCCGAGATCCCGTTGCGAATGTGTGAGGCGCTACCCCACGGGGGAGACTGGAACCGGTTATTGGCCTCGGAGGAGGCGGGAGTTATGACATTGGGAGACTTGTATGAGGATGGTAACCTGCTACCTTTTGACGACTTTAGGGAGCGGCATGATCTCCCGCGGGGGGACTTCCTATTCCATGCAGCCTTGACTGCGGCCGTCAGGAAGCACTGGCGGAAGGGGATGATGGAGCCGGACACATCTCTTGCCTGTCAGTATGTAGTGATGGGAGCGGGTGTCTATAAGGCGGTGACTTGCCTTTATAGGCGGATTACTAGTGATATGCGGCGACCCCTGGCTGCCCTGCGCGTCAAGTGGGAGGCGGATCTGGGAGCGCCTCTTACGAACAAAAACTGGGAGGAAATCATGGAGCGTCCTTGGAAGTGTACACGAAATGCACGCTTCCAGCTTATACAGTTTTATATCTTTCATAGGGCATACCTTACCCCTCACAAGATAGCTGAGTACTTTGGTGGGCCAGATGCTTGCCCCCGATGTGGTTATAGTGGAGCGACTTTTCTACACATGCTCTGGGACTGTCCGCAGGTGACAGGGTTTTGGGAGGAAGTGGCGACGCTACTCCTGACGGTGACAGAGAGGGACTTGGAGGTAGGCCCGGGGGTCTGCTTGCTACATGGCTTTCCGCATACAGCAAAGACTAAGATCACCAGTAGGTTTATTGATCTAGGGCTGGTCCTGGCCAAGCGGGAGATTACTTCTCATTGGAAGGCGCGGCAGGGCCCTAATTTCTTACGGTGGGCTAGGGAAATGGAGAAATGGGCGGGATGTGAGGAGACTTATAGATTGTGCTTGGCTCGACGCAGTGACAATGAAAGATCGCACGAATGGGCCCGGGCATGGATGGCTCTCCTGGACTTGTTCAAATGTTCGGTTATGGGGGATGGGGGTGATCCGGTGGGGGATGACGGGACCCCGGTTCCTTGAGTGCACTATACAGGGCTTCCCCCCTCTGCTCTTGCGGTACTGTCTGTTGGGATTGCCGGGAGGCGGACTCGACGGGTGGTGACTGAGGTTTTGATGTACATGTACTTCTGATAGGTACGGGCGACATGCTTGGGTGGGTGGGTAGGGAGGAGGGGCTCGTTGGGGGGGGATGTTGGGAGATGGGGTGGGGGGTATTTTGGCTGTCTCGCACACTCATGGTGGATTACTCCTGTGGATGCACTACCTAGTAGCACGGACATTATTGGGGTGAATGCTACACAGATGTAGCTTATGTGCTGGGGTGATTATTGCAAGATGTCCTGATTTGGCTGGGGGGAGGACTATGGGGGACGGGGATTGACTGCATTTTGTTCTGTGACCTAATAAAGTTTGTTTAAAAAAAAAAAAACCAGTTAATCTGCAAGTGTAAAGAATGAGTGAGCGGTTCTGGCTTTAATTGATCAAATATGATGTTAAAGATTTATTTTTTGAGAGAAGCGCAAAGAGTTAACAACTGGGCTGGAAAGTGCTTGCTTTTAATTTTAACTGCGTTTACACAGCAGGTAGTACCCCTAAAGAGGTGCTGAAGGGACAGTTATTGAAAAATAAATTGCATTACATACACTCTGGTATTCCTAAAATCTACATTTTAGTAGTACCATCTTAAAGTAAAACTATTTGCACGTTTTGCAGCATTCTATTTTACAATGTGTGTAATGCACATGTAATGTCCTGAGTGGAATTATGCCTGTGAAAATTAAGCGGCAGCATGTCCAGCATCCTACGACCTTTTCCCTACTGATGACGAAGGAATCCAGAAACACGTGTCATGGAGATACGCAATAACAAATTGAGGCATTAGCCTATTATTACTACGAACTTTGTACTGAACTGAAAATGATGCACTACATCGACCAAGATGCCCAGAGGTAATGACGCTGAGACGTGATGACAGTGTGCTCCTATCCCCTTTCACTGTTTAAAAGGCTCCCTCGAGCCGCCTGAGTGGACGAGCTTGGGAGCGCCTGCATGCCCTGAGTGGAATTAAGCCTGTGAAAATTAAGCAGCAGCATGTCCAGCAACCTACGACCTTTTCCCTACTGATGACGGAGGAATCCAGAAACACATGTCTAGGGATACGCGATAACAAATTAAGGCATTAGCCTATTATTACTACGAACTTTGTACTGAACTGAAAATTATGCACTACATCGACCAAGATGCCCAGAGGTAACGCCGCTGAGACGTGAGGACAGTGTGCTCCTACCCCCTTTCACTGTCTAATGCAAGTATGACTTGCATATTCTCAGTGCTTTGTGTCACAGGCTGTGACCTTGTAGCACTAAAAATACACATCACTATTATCCACTGCACCAATCAAGATTTAATTATGTGGCTCTTTGGTTACACACAGACCTCTGCAATGCATTAACTATGTACTACAGTGCATTTCCCACTGAGTAACAACTTTTTATATTTATTTTTCATTTGCGCTGCCCATTATTTTATGTAGATACCTGATGGTGAAAGACCTAAAAAACAAACAGAATATTTTGGGGCTTATTTATGAGGTATGTATCACCAGAGCATCACTTATTGACGCTCCGGTGGCGCAAGCGTCTCAAGCATACCTATGAGGCAGGGCAAAGTCACCCTACATGGCTTTGCATGGCCTCAGATATGGGAAAAGACAAAGCAGCGCAAGCCACTGCTTTGCCTTACTCTGCGTCAAGGAGGTGTTCCATGAGCTTTGCGTGCTGTTCCCAAGTAACACCCATGGATTTCGATGCTGCCCCATATTTACATAATATCGCAAACCTGGGGCAGCTCCAAAAACGGACGCCTCTCCAGTGGAGGCAAAACGAGGAGAAATGTTTTCATTTCTCCTTGTTTTTTCCACTTTACATGTGTGCTGCATTTTGCAGCTCCCATAGAAAGAGGAAAACGCCTCTCTGGATAGTTTTTGTGAAGAAAGGTGCTCTTTCCTGAATAAAAAGAATCCTGCCTATGTTGGTGCTAGGCAGCAATTTGTGCACCAACGCAAGAGAAAAGGACAGGAATGCACCGTATTTCATAAATATGTTGCATTCCTGCCCTTTCACATTGGCAGAGGGCAGCGAGCAAGAAGACTTGCGGCGCTGCACTACGCCAATTCCTCATAAATGAGGCCATTTGTTTTTAGCTACACCTTGTACTACACCCCCACTCACACTAACGTTTGGTTTGCTAAACACTGCCTAATATAAGTGGTAATTGAGGGCGTTTATGGTTGTCGATAGTTGTTAATGATGAGGAGTACCAGGTTCTAGGAATTTTGTCAGAAGGGGGTCCCTACGTCTAAAACTTTTGACAAGGGGGTCGCGGCATCAAAATGTTTGAAGACCTCTGCCTTAGAGGAAGGTCTTGCTTTCCCCTTTCTTTCTCACCCATTATAAACAAATGGGGTAACCCAAGAAGCCCTAGGACCTGGGTGATCTACGGTACATGCAACAGTATGATCCTACTGGCATAATATTTTAAAATAAGCATATTTAGCATTCATTTACGTATTATATTCATAGCGTGAGACACACAAAAACAGATCACACTTAACTAATGCAAAGAAGAAAATGAATTTGCATAATCTTTTTATATTAGTACATATAAATTCCTTTTCAAAAGTTTTCTATTTTTTTTTTTTTAAACACGGTTGCTCCAAAGGCAAGTGCATAAGAAAAAGGGCTTAAAGAAGTGTTCAAGTGTAAGGTGATTAACACGGAAAGAAATAGAAATGATTTTTAGGCTATACTTTTATTTTATTTTTGACCAATGACTCCCAAGAATTGAATCAGCCTAGGTGAGAAGAGCCTGTTTGAAAAAACAAATCCTTTGCGTAATGGCAAATGTCCCTATTCGAGAGAAAGTGGTGGCCAAATCTTAGCACAACATTCTGTGGGACGTATACATTCAATCCAGGCTAGAAACAGAAGTGTTGACGTTTCAACCAGACTACTGCATGCGGCACATTGGGCCCCAACAAGCGGGTCTTCATCAGGACGGTAGATCGAAAAGAGTAGGGCAACCTATGATGGTGCAGCTGCACCATCGGTGTTCCACTCCGATACACCCTGATATCTTGGCCCAATGTTCAGTGACCAGTGAATACTCCAAAAATTGTCTCACTAATGGAAAGCTGATCAGAGGGATTCAGCTCGTGAGTCGATATTCAACAGCGTCGGACAGATCACGAATCAATCGTAACTCCCTGGGTCACCCGACCCAAATAACTCAAGACTCTCTCACCCAACACTCCATAATGAACTCGGACGTCAACAACGCACTAGAAGACTTCCATAGTTCCTTCTCACAGGCTTGGACAATATTAATCGCTCCTTCTAAACTTAGCCAAGTAAAACTCACTCTCCCTGGTACTCACAAGATCTCAAAATAGAAAAATCAGCATATAGTAAACTTTATGAAATGGCACACTACAAAATCTCTCTCCGCTAAAACTACCTATAAATAGGCAGGAACCTACCATAAAAGGATCAGAGATGCTTGTAGGTCTCATACAGTCAATAGGAGTAATAATGCCGGAAACACGACCAAGGAATTATACAAGGTTTTAAAAGACTTTACCAAACCTACCGCCTGCACCTCTTCTATCCCGGCAACCCTGTCCCTGTGGGATGCCCACGCAGATCAATTCAAGCAACAACAAAAGACCTTTAAACGTAACTTATCTAGTTGTGCTACACAGATAGATATCTGCTCTCAGGTCTCCTAATCCAGCAACCACTTCGCCTCACTGGAGGAGTTCGAATCCATCTCAGAGCAAGTCTGTCAAGATGAGAAAAACTAAAATCAGGCTCACCTTCTGATTCTTCTCCCCCCATATATTATGGTGACCTGGCTACGCTACTTCTTCTGGGCATCACTTGTTTGTTTAACCTCTCGCTTAGCTCTGAAATCCTCCCTTCGAGCTGGAAAGCAGCTCAGGTCATACCTAATGCAAACCGTATCATGACCCGAGAGAAGGGGGTGCTGCAGAGCTCCTCTTTGAGCCCCACACACTAATATATTTTACAAGGCCCCTTGACTCAAGTGGTAAGATCTTGTGGTTTTGAAGTCATCTCTTATGCAAATGCCACTCAATTGATCATCTCCATGGGACCGGAGTCTGAATCTACCAAAAACAGATTCAGCGACTGCATGAAGAAGGTTTCCTCTTGTATGACGTCGAACTGCCTACAACTAAACGGTGATAAGACAGATTCTGATATATGGTAAGGGCCATGCACATGGTCGGAAGACTGGAGGCCTTTGGACCTGGGCATAGCACCCCACACTAAAAAGGTAGTAAAAAACCTGGGCATCTTAATAGATGAGAATCTCTCCCTGATAGAGAAGGTAGGGTCCACCAATGGTGCCTGTTTTGGGATCATGTGTCTACTCTGAGGGTTTTCCTGGTTTGCAGCAGCAATCCCTTCCTCTCAGGCACTTATTGTAAGCCGCTTAGGCTATTGCAACGCCCTCCTGGATGCAGCCATAAGACACTTGTCCAGGTTACAGGTCGTTCAGATTAGGGTTGACCATCTGGTCTGTAAGCTCTCTCGTCGCACTCCTTCCAAGCCCACTTTAAAATCCCTACACTGGCTGCCAGTTAGAAAGTGATCTCTGTTTAAGCTCCTTTGCCTGGTTCACAAATCTTTGTCTGGCAAGGTCTCTACCTACAAAAGAAACTGCAGCCTTACCTTCCCACTCGTAACCTCAGGTCCAGAGGGCAACTCTTGCTATGCCCATGTCGCATACGCAAGGTTAGATATGGTGGGCGATCTTTCTCCTTTCTACCTCCCCACCACTGGAACACACTACCTTTACACATCCGATCCTGCTCTGACTTTGCCAGCTTTAAAAACTACTCAAGATTTGGCTGTTCTGACTCCCTTCTCTAACTCAGTCTTCCTGTTTACGTGCCATAGTGCCGAGAGACCCCTTCGGGAGTGATTTGTTCTGCGCTTTACACATCTCATTAACATATGCCACCTTTAATAATGAAGACACTATATTTAAATGCAGATACTCAAAGAAATGCATGGTTTTCACCACTATGGTCATTTTTACATTCATAGAGTCAGTAGTCCCCAAGGAATATAAAATTATACACAATGGGAGCGCTGCTGGGCTCCCCCCATAGTCATCCAAATTTTCAAGAAAGTTTTCCTTATTTTAATAGTGCTGACCTATCTGATCAATAAGCCTTTTATTAGTCCTGAAAACCAGAAATACTTCAAAAGAACCGGATTATGTATCAAACATTCTACCCAGTAAAAATCTGTAAAATCTTGCTATACAGGGTTAGTAGTGTTGGGTTGAAGAGATCAATGAAAAAGGTATTTGGGGAACAAGATTCTGGCAAAGTCGGGGCACTGGAGCCTTATTTAAAACATGCATAATGCCCAAAGAAATTATTTAACTGAACAAAATAGTACAGCAGAACCCCTGCTCAGGATATTAAGACACTATATTTCAAAAGTTCATTTGACAGAGTTTTCATACTGGAAATTGAAGAAAAAGATTTTAATGAAATATTTAAAATTGTTACTTATAATTTGACGGTGTTCCACTTTGAGGGAAGTTCTCTATGGCCAGTTGATACCGATATGTGTAAATGCATCCATTTCTTTCAAAGACTCCTAGTCCTTTAGCCGAGCAGCCAGACCCAAGGTGTAATAGATACATACTTTTGACTTACCACCTACAGTGTGGGTAAGCTGTGCCAACGCTGGCTAGCACATTGCAGCATGGAGGTTTTGAAAGAGCACCTGTCCAAAAATATGAATGGATTTCAATAATTTTCTCTTAGGCCCACATCCTATTAAAACTAAACATGTTATACCCTATTAATCTATGCCACTCACAAGGAGATATAGACTTACTCAGAGAGAAGCTACTGAAAGAATTAGAGATACTGATAAGAGAAATAATGTAAACGACTTTTAAAGTTAATGATAATGGCATATAGATGCTCTCAAAACAAGTGTATTCAATAAGCATTATAATGTCGCCTGCCTTCTATCTTCTAAAAGAAGACTTCAGTCTTCTACAACATGGAGAGGCTCAGGTGTGAGCTATTATACAGTTAAACTGGATGCTTCACCACTAAAATCAAGCACAGTGCCCTGGCAGCTCAAAAATGAGAGTAGTGTGTTCGGACCTTTACATTTAACTTTCACTCAAAGAACAATGGTTAACAAAAGAAGCCACCTACACCCTTTTAAGCACTGAGAAAATAGAAAGTATCCCATTTTCTGAGGCAGAGGACTGACACCGCTCCTCAATGGACTAATCTCCCTGCCCATTAGTGCCTTTCATTTCTAGGATTTTCAAAAACACAGGTCCTGGGCTGTTATGAGAAAATGCGCCACACCGTCCTTCAACACACATGGGTGTTCCCATTTGAAGGTGTTCCCATTTGAATTTCACGGTCTCACCCGAAACAATCCCACCTTAGTAAGTACAACCGGGTGCACTAATAATGCAGGTCATGCACTTCTCGTATTCAATTACTTTGCATGTAGTATGTAACCCTTTAAAGCCAGGAATTGTAAATTGTTGGTCACAGCGGTTCCATTCATCACGTCCTATCATAGTCTCCTAAGTAACAATTCCTATTTAAATAAGAACAATTAAAAAATGCTCCAGCATACGTTTTAACTGTTCAAAAAATTCTAAAATGTTGTGGTATAACTTTGAATCCTCCTCAAAATAGGATATTTGATTTATAGCTTCAGCTAAAACTAACCATAGCTCTTAGAAATAGCTTGAGAGTGTTAGGAATAAATAAACTCAACCAAGTTAGAATTTTTCACTATATTACTTTTCATTTTCTGTTTAGTTACTACTCCTATTTTATGCACTATGTCAGAGCTTTAAAAATAACGTTTTAATTACATTTTCCTTTCCTTAATGCCATTTTGAGTGCATTATTCAACCTTCATTAACAAAAGAAGGTTTAGAGTTCTACTGTGTCCCAGAACTAATCTTGAAGGACTGGTCGTTACCACGAAATATTTCCTACATTGTTCAGTGGCTTGTATTCCAACTGCTGGATTTCTAATTAGCATTGGTGCATTGACTAAGTCGTTGCACCATAGGGTTAGAAATCCAACCCCCGTGATTCGGAGTGGGGTTGGGGTGGTACCACACAGAGAACGGATCACACCGACACTTTTACAAATTAAGTACTGGGTCTAGACAATTATGTTCTGCCATGCTTGCTTAACATTCACCCTTGTTAACAATTCTGCAGGGTTCAAGCAGGTGAAAAAAACACCTTATACTTTGAGTCGGTGCTTGATGTCACTGTACTGAATCATTCGGTTTTTATTTTCAAATTGCTCTATTGCAACATCCACCACCACCCATGTTATAGTATGATGTGATGTGATTTAAGATATTATTGCCTGGTGTCTATTACCTCTGTGGCTCTTCCTCAGAAGGCAGGCTGTGTTTCTGAAATGCTTCCTTATAACTAAGAGATCCAATACATCCTCTTAATTGTGTTCAATACAGTTTAGCTCTGTTTCTCTTGTGTGTCAAGGGCTGTGTAATCATGAGCAGATGCATGTTTAGAATGACATTTTAATGTTGGTTTAGGCTACGCTGAAATGCTCAATATGACCTATGTTATGGTGCTAATGTTTTCACTATCAATGTCAATAAAACGTAATTAGTAATAATAGACAATATTCTAAATGGCCTCACACTGACTGTTTAGTACAAGAATACAGCCAGCTCACCAACTGTTACATACACATCGGCGTGGTGGTATCGCCCTCATGTCTGCACCACTGGCGATATGTAAGAACACCAGCAAACCACAAACACAGGAGTGCATGTAACAGTTGGTGAGCCCCCAAGCACCACATAGGCTAATCAGAGGAGGAATGGGAAGAATGGAGCAGCGTATGTTCGACGTTGGGAGTCATCAGAGCTACCCTTGGCGGGGGTTGTTGCTCTGCGGTAAGTCCAATCATTCTTGAACATGGAGGCTGCTCAGAGCTAGGCACAGCTGAGGGCTATCGGATGAGCGGTGAGATCGAGTGACTTGATTTTGATTTACAGCGTTCTAGCAGCTATTGTGGATTGATTGAGACAAGCGGTAAATAAGTAGTACTTTGGGAGCCAAGGATTGTACGTTTCTGAAATGCAGAGACTGCACAATTTACTGATATCGCTCAGGAATTGGGTTGAATAGCATTCTTAATGGAGCCATAAGTTGAAAGATGAAATGTACTTTGCGACAGTCTCGCAAAGTACCATGGGCACCAGAATATCTTAACTGGAGTGATTCATTATTTCCACTACTGCACTTTAGGCTACAAAAACTGCTGCGGAGCTTAAAATGGTTTTATTTTCCAACGTGTTTGCAAACAGTAGGCACGAACGATTAACCACGTGATTTATTGCGGACGGAAGATAGTATCTCGTTTAGGCCCATTTGATTGCATTCATGTGGAGAATATTTAAACTGTGCATGAAATGAGGCTCTTTAAGATGACAAAGGCTTAGTGAAAAGCCGAAATGTGTTCCTGTGGCATGCGCTATTTTTCAACTAAATGAAATATTTTCAAGACCGGAGTGCAGTCTCTCTCTTTATTGGGGAGAAATGTCAACCCCCCCCCCCCCCCACTGGAGAAAGTGTGCAGGAAAACAAAACATAAATCACAGAGAAAGAAATCACGAATGACAAGTCATAAATCTCTCTCATATAACACTCAGCGAAGCACAGAAACAAATTTGTCTGGGTTTGTCCTTTTGCCCGGAAAGTTTGTTGAACTACAGTCAAACACGAATCGATGTTTTTAAATTTATCAGGAAATTAAAACTGCTAAAATTTCATGAGAGTTCCAAAAGAGGCTAAGGAAACACCTGATCATGGGCTAAAAGTATCGGACATTGAATTATTCTAAGACTTGACGGCTCTAGAAAAAAAAAAAAAAAAACGAACATCAGGAAAGAGTGGAACAAGTCTCAGATCAGACTTTCATTAAGGAGCAACAATTTAATGTCTGGTAGGACGTAGAAACTCCCTTTAAACCAGCATCCACTTTTGTACTGCTGTCTAGTTGCCACTAATCCAGAGGACCTGCGTGTTTGTGGACAACAAACTTTGTATGAGGTGCCTAGACAGATTCCATGCACCCCCGCAGTATATGTTGGCCTAGAGACCAGCTAGCTCACAGTGCCACCCTAAGCTCCCCCCCCCAACCAAAACAGGGAGCAAATGGTTTCTAGCAACCACTGATCATGACAACCATGACCCCTTGGGGATCGTGGTAACAGCGTCAGAACCTTTCTGCTCAGTCACTCAGGCTCTCTTGTTCTCAGAGAAATATACAGAGATTACACAATGGGACGCTTACAATATATTTATTGAACCAATGTTATTCTTGTATAGAATACATGTGCTGCGATAATCAGTAGACCGAAGCGGATAAAAGTGATTACGAGCACCAAAAGAATAAATAGCAGATACAGTTTCACCATGGTGCTAAGACAGTGTATATATGCAGGCATACAATACAAAGTGGTAATCAGGCGTACTCCTACTATACAATCCCTACACTGTGTATGTCTAGAGTGTATGTAGGTGTAGAGCCAAGAATACCGCCCATGGGATGATCCAACCACATTACCTGGCAGGAAAGACTTTAGAACCCCATCTTGGTCACAGATTGGACACCAAGATGTCAGGTAACTGCTCGGCGAAGCCTCAGCATGCAGGGCCTTTCGATGTCGGCGGAAGGGTCTCCTCTGCCAGCCCCCAGAAATTCCTCTTTATTTCTAATAAAAAAGCATTGTTGCGATGTACACGCAGATTTGCATTGTTATGGATATGGAGATAGCCCTGTCGCCCCATGGATGAAGACAGAACGAGATTTGTACATCGTGCATAAAGGCCTTGTACTCCGTGTTCAAGGCATCATGATAATGTTGCACGAAGCTAGATGTATAAGCAAAGCAGTTTCAGAGAAACTAATACATTGCCATGCATGCGAATATGTGCAAAAGGTCACAGCGATAATGTTACTGGCCAGAAAAGAGGACAATTGTAGGAAAATGTACAGCGTCGCTATATGGGCCTAACTCAGGCACATAACACCCACTCCTCATACTAAGTGTCGATCTAAAAAGCCATCTAAAAAGGCAGCAGGCCATATAAAAATTAAACCAAAAAGTCTAAAACCACTTTTTAAATCATCTAAAAGTAAGCTTCACTTTCAAAACACTCATAAAAGCCATTAAAAATCATTATACTGTTTGAAACACCAAGCACTCAGAAAGCCACGGTGCCTAGAACAAAAGCAGAAAAACAGTTTGATTAATTTGGTTAAAAACAGGCCAAATAGTTCCCACCAAAAGTAAAAGCCAATTGTTCAAGTGTTCTGAGTGGTAGACGCAACATTGCTGCTGCTGGCAAACGTAGACAATGTTCCCAGAGGTGCCCCTTGAAGCAGGTTTATCGGACAAAGGTGGTTCCATCTAGTTCCCACAGCAGCAGCTGAGAGAGGGACTACATCCTGTAAGCGATGTGCAGAGCGGATATCCAGTTCAGTAGGAGCCAAAGCATCCCAGGGTGGCTTAAAGAATGCATTGAGCAGCAAACAAATACGATGGAGACAACTGTACCCATGGGCATTCATGCAGTCCATTAGTATCTCAATGTCCAATGGCGCAACCAGTTGCTACCCGAGGCAGAAATCCAGCACACATTTACGGCTTCAAAGTAGGCAAAAGAATACAGGTTGTACGCAGTAAGACCAAACCGGCCTGAATGACAAAAAACAATGCTCATCAGTTCTCAAAGCTGAGGTGTGCCAAAGCGGTGCATCATGCGCTCATGGCATAGCAGCACAGCCAGTGCGGTCTCCATTCCAGTTTGAACTGGGACGTCCATTGCGGAGCAGAAAAATTCAAATCGGAATCCCCGCTGCAAGTAGCAGGACAAGCAGGAGACCTCCAAAAACACTTCCTAGTATAGAGTGTATGAATGATGGAGTAACTCCAAACACTGTCTGAAAGGTGCTAACCAATTCAGAGCCAATACATTTAAAAAAAAGTGTGCTATTCCCTTGGTATAAGGCATGTTAAAGATACGGTGGACCAGATCAAACAGGTCTCTGGCAGATGTTAAAGCCATATGCTTTTCCAAAAGCATGGCTTTCAATTTGCTTAGAGAATCAAAGCGTATATCGAAAACATTTATCAAACATCCTATCTCCCAGTAGTACTGCTACAGACTGGGAGATAGGACATTTGACGGAGACTCTTCGAAATATTGGCAAACATCTGGGAGCAGGGATGTGGAATTCCTATAGCCAGACTCCCGGGACATATTGTTTGGGGTCAAGGGCAACAAGTTTTCATGTGTATTTTGTCCTTGGGACAAGTAGGCCCAACCCCCTAAAGCACAAAACCTTTGGCTGCCAGTTTACAGTACCAGATTATGGATCAGGGAAAGTCTTTGCCTGCAGTCAAGTAATATATATGTCCCTGTGTTAATGTGTTAATGCTGTTCAAACTTTTATTTATGGTTCATTAATGCAAAGTCTTTATTATTAGGGTGAGCGCTCTAAGTAAATGTTCTAAGCTCAGACTGCACTACTGACAGTGGTTCCAGTAAAAAAATGTGTACACAAGTTTTCAATGTTTAGCAATACGAGGCTATTTATATTGCTCCCATAATTCTCTCTGATTTGATGAAAATATTTGCAGATGCTTTAAAGCAAAATTGATTCTTTGCTTTTAAAATAAAATGTTTCAACAAAAAAAAAGCATCATTTAGTAAAATGTGTTGATGTATGCTAGTATTTACCAAAAATGTTCATATGGAAAAATCAGTGTAACTAGTTTTAATAAGATTATGGGAAACCTACAAATAAACAAGCATTGGTAAAGCCAGGAGGTCTGAAACTGTTGGTCAGCCTTCTGGTTTTGTCAATGCAGGACTTATTTTGGCATGGTTTTTGTAAAACCTTTTTGGTGTGGGAGCTGCCAGGCCTTCACCATTACAACAAAGCATGGGAAAAACAAAAATAGTTTTGGTTTCAAAAAGCACAAATTGCCACAGTAGTTCCTGGCACTGAAACAAAGTTTCACATGTTGAGAAACATTTCAGATGTGTTACTCTAATTGATTCCTGAAAATTAAATTTTTTATGACAAATGTGTATGTCTTATGTGTTGTCTCTCTCGCTACGGTGTATTTCTGATACATCTCCATATGATTTTTATTATCAGGCTTTAGATTGATTTTACTTTATGAATTTAATGAATATATTTTTTATATTAAAATTTGATAATCAAGGATTGTCTTTTTGGTTCCTTTGACGACTGGTGTGTATGAGTGTATGATATTGAAAGAGGTTACAAACGACAGAGGTGACAATTTAGATTTCCAATCTAATTTATTTGTGACGATTAAGTCTTACATGAAACCCTGTCTCTTGGAGTAGTGGGGCCTCTCTTTTCATTTTAACATTTAGTAAAATGTTGCCAGTTCTCAAAACGTGCAAAGGTGGGAATACGTGGTTTGTTCAAATCCTTCACCTTGGCTATTCCAAGACAAGGTTTCTTGCACGGTTTTATCATGACAATCATTTGATACGGTAATTGGCATGCTCTAAACATAGCCTCAGTTACCTAAATCTGCCACTCTTTTGTCCCCCAAACAGAATTTGTGTCTATTGTGTCCTTCCAAAAGTCGAAACCCTGTACAGACAGATGGGAAAGAAAAGAAGCAGAGTAAATCAGCTTGGTGTTTGTTACCATGTTTTTCTTAGCAGTGTAGGTGCAAGCCTGCAGAAGTAAGAGCCTGGATCTCATGTGTCAAAACCAGAAAAGTAGGCAAACGTCTGTGCAAATGTTTTTGAACTACCTTTTGGTGGTGTTGGGCAGTGTTACCATTGGGTGTAATTATAAACAGCATGCAGGATATTTGCTTTATGCAAACAATGGTGACCATAATGTTGATAACAGAACATTTCACCGTCATTAGATGTACCGTCATACAATTCGTCAGAAGAAAACAGTTGACTGTTCTAGATCTCCTAGTATGTAATAGTGTCCCAATCATCCGAGATAGTACTAGAGGTGAGATCATTTAAAGAAATCTTAAACAAATAAAGGATTTGTTAATGTTCAGTAGGACCATGCACAGCATAAGATACCCTGTCCCACACTATTTCTTCAGTAACTGGAACTGCTGTAATGTTCACAAGATATAGATACCTTTGTTCATAGTGCGATGATGCATGTGGTTTCAATACCAAACGAATCCAGGAGGACCAGGAAAAGTAGCCCAATTGTAATCCAAAGGTGCAACCAAAGAGAAACAAACTATGTCTTTTTCAGTCAAAGATAGAGGCCACGTACTTGTAGCTTGAAAGGGAGAAGCAGCAGCAATGGTGGCTCAGGTTCAGTTGTTTTTGATGAATAATCGTCTTAGTCCACAAAGTAGCCAGAAGCTGTCTGGTCCATTTTTGGCAGCTCCGCAGGTTTTGTAGAACCAGGAGATTACTCAATCTTAGGTGATTGGACGTAGATTTTGTTTGCTTCGAGTTGTCAAATTGGAATCTGTGTCTCTGTACTAGTCGATTGTACAGTTGCCGTTTCAACAGGGAGAAGTAATACTTCATTGTTGTTTACTGTATTTTGCTGGAGAGGGTGATTTTCTTTAGTTATTAAAGCTTCCATCTGAACTTCCCGTATGGTAGTGAGAGGAGAGTGGTGGTTACCAAGGATGCCACGTGGCCAATTATTGAATATCTGCCACATAGTGTGGTTTGATCAGATAAATGGAGACAAACCTTTTGTCTAGTAGACCGGCAAGGGGCGGAAGAAGTACAGTTCTGGTACAGCCAGGACAGATATAGGCTCTCTGTATGATGGCCCTCTTGTCCACAATTTTTCATCTGACTAGATCCTCGATCTTCGGTGCTTGTACAACCTTCACTTCACCAGTGGTTGTGTTTTTTACTTGGACGTTGCTTTGTTCATCCCGGAATTCATTTAGTTCCTGTAAAACAGCCGAACATTCATTGATGTCAAACGGTGCATCTGCCACCACTGTGCAGACATTGTTGAGGTCTGGGACCCACATTCTCAAGTAAAACCGGATTTCATAGGGAGTATAACCAACCAGGGATGTTTTAAGTGCCATCTGGACCCCATATAGGTGATGGACCCAACTGCGACTTGAGCCTATACCCTCGCTGTTAAAGCCTGCTTTAAGACATGGTTTTTCCTCTCGACTATTGAATTTCCCTTAAATTGATAGGGGAGGAGTATAGCAAGATCACCCCAAAACTTCCAATGGCTCGTTTGTAAGCCTGAGAGCTAAACTCCGGACCCTGGTCGGAATGTAGTGTGCATATTGCTTATGTGCCAATGAAGACTCGCAAGTCTTTGATAATAGTTCAGGTGTCAGCAATCCGCGGTGGCCATACCCACAGGAATCTGGAGCATAAATTCACTTCTACCAAGATGTACTTGTAGGCCCGTAAAATGTTAAGGGACCGTGGTTATCTAAATACAGCAAGCCAGAGGCTTGTTTGAAATCAACAGAGGTGTCTGTGGTGGACGTGCTCCAGTGGAACCATTCTTCTGCTGGCAGATGTCATATTTGAGGACGAAGTCCTTGGTCTGTTTAGTAAGACCAAGCCACCAATAGCGCTGCTTCAGTAATGAAACTGTAGCAGCAATCCCTGCATGTGCTGGACCCAGACCATCATGTGCAGTTAGTATTAACCCCAATTTGCAATCAGTGTTTGGTAGAACTATTCCCCATCATGGAATCGGAGCATAGGGTATGTTTTGTGCATCTAATTTGTAGGAGTACTTGAGTGGAAAGCCTTTCGGCAGGTGTGTCGTTGTGCGCAGCATTGACTGCCGCCATGAAGTCTCTGTCTATTGTTGTACTTGCAGCAACGGCAGCAGTGCGGACTGTTGACTTAGGGACTTCATCAGCCATGGAATTCCCTGCAATGTGAACGCCAACACATTGGTAACTCAATGTGTGTATTACATGAGCCAGTAGCAAGCACTCTTTCAGCTTTACCACCTGTACCAAAGCATCTTGTGCAACCCTTGGATTCTCGAAATCCATTCGGACCCCGGTATTGAAGGTATTCATTATATGACTGGACACAGTAGTACGAATTACATACTACGAGTGTGGGGAATCCATGATCAGTGTTCTGCAGTGCCAGTATCAGGGCTTTGAGTCCTGCCAGCTGCGCTGTACAGTCCCCTAGGGACTGCCTGTGTGTTTTCTCAGGAAGAAACTTGCCATAATGCATGTGCACCTTAACAATCACGCATGCTACGGAATATTGGTACTTAGTACCTACAAAGGGCTGGGCAGACCCATCAGTGTAGATGATGTAATCATATCAATCTAGAGGCATTATTCCGTTTGGCAGAGGATATTCTTGTTCATACTTCAAAAACACTTGAGTTTGTAGGTAGAATCAAATCTGTAGTCTACGTCTGTTGCAGTAGGAGAGTTAGCCCACTGTATCCATTATGGATGTAAAGCTTTGGCTTTTGGAACACTTGCTTGGGTGACGGCCTATAAGGTCGGTACCAGGGTTATGATAATTATGCGTTTATCCTCAGCTAGTGCTCGCTCTCTCCCACCACAGCAGTCTGTACCGCTGTGAGAAATCTCAGTGGGTGCAAAACGCATTTCAGCTTTTGTGTACAAGTGTGATTTGTACTCTAAAGTTACTGTATCACCTTCGTTGAATGGGATATAGGTGTACCCGGGTGGTCCAGTGACTACGTAGATCAATCACCAGGTTGGTGGTGTTGCCACATGTGTGTAAATGTTTTTAAGGTATCATGTCAGCTTGTATGGAACCTAAAATGTTTGTGTTCCTGTGTCCAATGTGTGCTTGAGAAGTCTGGTCTAATCAAGTCGTAGAATAGTTTTACCCATTCTGCATAGTTCAAAATGTATGTTCGGCCAAAATTTAAAAAGTCCTAAAATGGATTGCAATCTTTTTAGTCATTGGAGGTTGGAGCAACGCCCATTTTTCTAAAAAGTGTGTCGCCAGGCATTTGCCTTCACTTGACAGTTCGTATTCCAAAAATAGGACATGGAGATGGGCAATTTTTGTTTTCTTGAAATTAAATTTGTAGTCCAGGTGAGCAAACCTCAGAATTATGCGGCTACAAATCTGAAACTTTTATACACTTATTTCGCTGTTGCCCAAAGTTGCTCAACTCTCTGCGAATACTATTAAAGCCACTCATTTTATTTCATGGCATAAGAACATTTAACAACGCAATGAACTGGATTTTTAGTATAATGGCTGCCCTTGTACTGGCAAGAATAGGCAAACTTTTTAAAGTAGTGCAGGACCTACTTAAAAACACACAACAAACCACAGAGATGACCGCAGATTGACAACTCTTAGATCCTGCACTACGGACATTAGGCAGTGTTAAGCCAGATCCCTCTGTAATTGAGTTTTAATTACTGCTATGTAACTAATTCAATTTGTAGTGGATTTCAACCATTCCTATTTTAACCAAGGTCAACTGTACACTGTGAGTTCTACCTTCTGGCACAATGTGACAGGCACACTAGAGGGTATTGCAAGACCCCATTGATTTTGTCGTTTGTAGAACAAGTCTTTCAAAAGTTTTATATTGTAATGGTTTTAAGTAACTTCACAAGAAGCGTCGTATTCACTTCACTACAAATTAAATAAATTATAGTAAAATTATATACTGACAAAGTTAAAAATAAACAGGAATATCTCTCTCACCAAGTATTCCATTAATTCACCATGGATCAGCTAGATATCATCCACATAGGACAATTCCTCCTCATCAAAAGCTGAAAACAGCCCAGGGCTATTCCTATACACTTGAGGAAAATGACAAAATTGCCTCCGTGAGGCTAATGCTGTCAAATATCTGCTTTCAGGCATTTGTTTTTGGCAGAAAAATCCATCCGAGATCACTAAAGTGGCTTTGTATTTGTTTCGCACAATGTTATTCATTAGTGCGGTACTATTTGCGTTTTGTACTGCGGATATGCAAGCAGATGTGTGTAAATGTCTGTAGTCTAATACCAGACGGTATGAATTGTCTGCTTTCATTACCGGAAACAAGGGATTATTCATTGATGAGGTGCCATTTTCTATTACACCTTGTAATTCAAATTGGTCTAGGCTGTCCCCAACGTGTTTCTTGGCCTCATGTTTAACTGGGCATGGTCTCTGGGGTTGAGGAGTGGTTTTCAACAGGATCTCATGATGAGGTGACTCATCATTCCACCCAACATGACTGTGGTATAACCCAGAAGAAAGCGTTAACGCCCACTCCTTGGCGTATGAATGTTTAACTGATTCTGGAACAAGGTAAAAAAAGGCAGGTAAAATTACTGTTTCCCTCTTTGGGCATTCCATTGCTAACTCAGGTGGCCAATCTTTGTCAGCCAAGAGAATATCGTAACCATATGTCAAGTTCTCCCAAAACAGAGCCCTGATGTTTCTGGGTTTGTTCCCTTCCAATCGGAGGGCAATTTTGAATAAACGATGGGCAACACTTACCCTAGTATCAGGTGTTTCCACCTTGATATGTGATGGAAAAATGGGCAACCCAAAAAACCCTTGAGGGCTCGGGCAAAGTGAATGATAAGGTAAGTGTGCCTTCAAGGGATTTATTTAAGAAAATACTTTAGATTTATATGAGAATTTAAGGCCAAACAAATGATTGCCTTGTTAGTTAATTTCTTTCAACAGATAATTTTAGTATCCAATTATATTATTTCTTACGTCTAAATCACAGAAAACATGAAATATAAATCATTTGTGCAAAAATATATGAAGAACTATATAAAAAAACTAGAACAAAAGCGGGTGTATATTGGAAAAATATTCACTCTATCTTTAAATTAGGGTACTTAAAATACAGACAATGTAACAAGAAGGGAATAGTATACAATTCAAAGCCTTCACTGCAAGATCCACAATGCTCTGCCAAAGCCCCACCAGGGGCGGGACTTGTTGAATCAATAAAAATACGTGAAAACATGTGTGCATGACCTGCAGCTTATCTCCGTGACACAGCCAGTGATCAAGGGCGGGACGACGCCCGAAACGCGTTTGGCAAGCACAAGGAATGATGTGTAGCAGGCTTGAGAGGCCACCGGCGGCATTTGTGCGGTAACCTTTCCGTGTTGTGGCACTCCAACAGGGCAACCCTTGCGTTATGTATATATATTATAATTTTTATTATCTACTGGCGGTCGCCAGTAGATAGTTATAGTTAGGACCGAGTTCCCATAGGAAATCTGAAAATTTTATTTTGAATAACTTTGGCGCCGGTTGACTTATCTTCGTGAAATTTTCAAAACTAATGGGGCGCTCCGCTCAGCTCCTACCCTGAAAGTCTCGGGGTGATTAGTCAAGCGGGGGCTGAGAAAAAAGGGGGGTCCCAAAACGCGCTTTCCCCATGCATTTTCCCAAAAGACCTTTAGTCGAAGGTACAGCCCGAACGGCTGAACAGAATTACTTTAAATTTGGCAAAGAGGTAGTCCTCAGGTCAGGCATGTGCCTTTTGCATATATGGTGTCAATCTGTTCAGTAGTTCCTGAGAAAATTGCAGTTAAAAGTACATAAATATCTATATGCGCGCGCCGTGCGCACACCAAATGTCCGCGAGCGTAATTCTGATTGGTGGTTAGATGTCAGTCAACATTCCAATCGGTCGAAATCAGGAAGTGTCGGACACCATTTTGTGTGTGACAGTAAAAAAGAAAGGTGGAGAACGTGAAAAGGGTGCAGGGTAGAGAGTTTCTGACCCCCTAGCCTTTGTGAGGGGGTCCCTGAAGGACCCCGAAGGGTGAAAAAAACATTTTATTTTTTTTCAAAAAAATCGCGGCGTGCGCGCACGGTGCGCGCACCCCCAGCCGCCATTTTGAGTTTTAGAGGCAGAAGAGAGCAAAAAACACAAGTGGAGAACGTGAAAAGGGGGCAGGGTAGAGAGTCCCTGACCCCCTAGGCCTTCTCAGGGGGGACCATGAAAGACCCCTAAGGTCCCAAAAAAAAAAAAAAGAAAAGTTTTATAAATATTGCGCGGTGCGCGCACGGTGCGTGCACGGCGGCAAGAAATTCATTAAAAAAATTACAACACAGTATATTAGGAATATAGCTCTTCTTGGAGAAGTGAAGTGAGTTCTGAAAATAACTGGTTTTTTTGTTTTGTATTTTTTTTTTTTATAGTTTAACAATTTTGTATTTTTTTTAGAGCACCCAAAAAAAAAATAAACTGGTAATGAAAAACTGATCAACAGGAACAAAAACAATAAATGAAAAAAATTATGGGCTGGAGCATGTGTGCTGCTGTATTTTGTTTTCGATCAAGTTAATACTGCTCTCACCGTAGCAAAGAACAGCATTGCACACATTACAATGTATGTGCACCTTCTGGAAAAGTGGGCGGATGTCCAGTGACCTGGTACACGGAGAATCTGCGGCCGCAGATGATGTGCTCGGCTGAGCAGGTGGAGGGTTGTCTCTTAGGGCTCTAGTTGACTCTCGAGCATAAGGTACAGGATGCACTGTCTTGAAGTGTCTCAACATTGAATAAATACTAAGAGTATTTCTTGTTGGGATCTCCTCTGGATAACACAGTTCCACAAATAGTGCATGTCACCTTCGGGGCATTGACCTTCTTTTGGCCCTCTGGAAAGGTGAAGAATTTCCAGATGAAAGAGTCTTTTTGTTTGGTGTGCCTTGGTGGTACCACAAAGGTCTCCTCCTCACTCTCTGAAGTAGACTGCTGTTCTGCCATTTTCAAGTAGAATAGCTGTTCAGCTCCTTGGAAATAAGAAGAAATAGTGAGGGGAGTGGGTGTGGTGTTTGAAGATTCTGGAACAGAAACTACTATGAACCAATGAAAAGTGTTGTTTCGTAATCACATGACTTGCCGTGCGCGCACGGTGCTCACACGCATGCGCGCACGGTGCACGCACGCATCAGAAATTAATTACTTTTTTTAAATTTGTTTTTATTTTATGAAGTAACAGCAATACAACACAGCAATCATACAGGCAGTTGTTCATAAGGCTGAGCAGTACATCAGCCACCAACAGAGACAAATTTGCAGGCAACAGTTTCGCCACAATACCCATCTTCGATACCCACCACTTCGCACCTATACCTCTAGGCCCTCCTGCGTCAGTCTGAGTCCGAGGCATCGTCTTCTGAATCTGAGGGCGGGTCACAGATGCCCCCTCTGTAGGCATTCCACGCCCCCCATACTTTACTCCATTTGCGCGAGCAGCCCCGTCTAACAAAGGCTGATCGCTCGGCAAACATGGCCTCATCCATGTCCGCCCCCCATGCTGTGAGCCTCGGCAATTCTCCCGTCCCCCATTTTTGAGCTATGTTGCGCTTGGCTATCATCATCCCCAGCGTGGCCCAGCTCTGTGCCGGGCGCGAGAGGTCGTCAGGTTCCCATATGTTCAACAGGCAGCGTCTAGGTTCTGGTACCAGCGAGACTCCCCCTGACTGTGACAGCGTGTGCATCACCTGCTTCCAGTAGTCTTGGGAGTACGGGGCAGTCCCATATGGTGTGGAAGAAGCTACCCACCTCCCCGCAACCGCGCAAACAGAACGGATGCGGCGCACTACCTATACTATGAAGAGTATGCCGGGTGTAGTAGGAGCGGTGCAGGATACGGAGCTGTACTAACCGGAGCCTCGATGATATACCTGCCTCACGTGGTGAAGCCAACGCCTCCCGCCACTCGGGGTCGTCGAATTCCCCCACATCACGGGACCACTTCGCACGGAGAGGGCCCATAGGGTCTGGCAGGTTATTAACCAGCTTACGATATGTAAACGATGTGGCCCTTTTTGGCATATAGTCCGTTAATAACCGGTCCTCCAAGGGCGACGCCTCCGGTATCGTCTCACCCGGCGATAATCTCGCCAGCAAGGCGTGCTTGATTTGCGTGTAGCGGAACCACTCGGAGGGCGCCAGCTCATATTGCTGCTGGAGACGCTCAAATGTAATGATGTCACCCCTGTGCCACATGTCGCCTATCGTAGAGATCCCGATATTGTCCCAGTTATCAAAGCCCCTACTGTTTCGGAGCTTCCCCAGCTGTTTTGTGTCCCACAGAGGTGTGAGCTTGGTCAAGACCCCGCGCCACCCCAACTTGGCCTGCGCCGCATGCCAAATGGCAACCGTCTGTCTAAGGGGGCCGATGAGCGTGTGAGCCCGCTTACCATCGTACAGGGGCGTCAACACCCCTCGCTCTCCCAGTTGGTCTCTATCCGCTTTGAGCGCTGGGTCTGTACGCGGGGCATGGAGCCAATGATTGATCACTTTCAGCTGCGCTGCCCAGTAATAGAGTTGAATATCTGGAAGCGCTATCCCTCCGTCGTACCATCCACGAGTTAATTTGGACTGCGCTATACGCGGTGGTCTGCTGCCCCACATGAGGGTAGAGACCTGCGCCGCTATTGCGCGGAAGTATTCCGGTGGTATGCGATATGGTGTATTTTCCAGTATATAAACGAATCGGGGTAGGGCCATCATTTTAAATAGGGCAGCTTTCCCCAACAACGTAAGCGGCAGCGTCCCCCAGTGCCGTGCATCGCACTTTAGCCGGTCCAGTGGGGGTTGCAGATTTAGTTTTTGAAAGTCCGCAGGGTTTGTAGTAACGTGGATGCCCAGATACTTGAACGATCCCGTCGCCGTCAGTAATGGACAGTCTGCGGGGAGCCGCGGAGAGGGGCCGCGCAGCACATACATCACCGATTTTGACCAGTTGATAGTATAGCCGGATGCTCTCCCGAAGATCCTGCGATGTTGAGTATAGTGAGGATTGAGCGCCTCGGGGAAGACAGATAGAGCAGTACATCGTCCGCGTAGAGGGAGATGCGGTCTTCCCAGTCATTCGTCCACTTAAGTCCCCGTATGCATGGCTCCCAGCGGATCCACGCCGCCAAGGGCTCCAGCGCCAGGGCGAAGAGCAGGGGTGACAAGGGGCATCCCTGGCGAGTGCCACGCGTCAGGGAAAAATCCTCTGACATGTGCCCGTTAGCGGTCACATGGGCCATGGGTTTAGTATAGAGAAGCCGGACCCAAGCACAAAATTTGGGCCCAAAGCCCAAGTGCGATAAAACCGCAAAGAGGAACGGCCACTCAACCATGTCAAAGGCCATGCGTGCATCCAACGAGAGCAGCACCGCTGGTTCCCTCAATCGCTCCACTCGGGCCAGAACTCCGTGCAAGCGCCGCAAATTATGGGGCGTGCTCCTACCGGGCATAAAACCAGATTGGTCAGGGTGTATAATGTTCGGCAAATGCGGTGTCAGTCTGGAAGCTAGGAGTTTCGCGAGGACCTTCGCCTCCGCGTTCAACAGCGATATGGGACGATAGGAGTTACACTCCGAGGCAGGTTTGCCGGGTTTCAGTATAGCCATTATGGTGGCTGTTCGCTGGTCCTGCGGGAGTATGCCCACGTGGAGACTATCTGTAAACATGTTAAGCAAACGAGGGGCAACCGTCCCGGCTGTTCGCTTATAGAGCTCGACCGGTATGCCATTTGGTCCCACCGCCTTACCCGATTGCAGCGCGACGATGGCCGTTTGTACCTCCTCTGGCGTGATGTCAGCCTCCAAGACTTTCACCGCCTCGGGGGATAGCCGGGGCATCGCCAAATCTCGCACATACGTCCCCGCTTCCTCCTCCGTCATTGAAGAGGTGGAGGAGTAGACCTGCTGGAAGTGACTCGCAAGGCCTCCCACTATCGCGTTCGGGTCCGTCAGCATCCGGCCGTCCCCCGATCTGAGTTGCGCTATCCACCTGGTTCCACCCTCCCGCCTGTCCAGCCACGCCAGGAGCCTCCCCGTCTTATCCCCCAAATCATATATCTTGTGCCGCGTGGCTAACAGCTGTTGCTTCGTGTGCTCCGTGAGGTGCGTCCTATATTTGGCCTGTGCGGTTTGCAAGACCGAGGCCGACTCCGGTGAGGGGTCTCGAGCCTGGTCCTCCTCCGCCGAATGCAGCTCCAGCTCGAGCGTCTGCAGCTCTGCCAGCGTCCCTCGCTTATGCGCTGCTATTATTCGGAGCGCTTGATCCCGGAGGACCGTTTTATATGCCTCCCACAAGATCGTCGGAGATGCAACAGAAGGGGGGAAATTAATTACTTTTAACCCGATTTCTAAAACATGAAAAGGAGGCAGGGAAGACACTCCCTGACCCCCTAGACCTTCTCAGGGGGTCCCTAAAGGACTTCGTAAATCAAAAAAACAACATTTCGTTTAATAAAATAAAAATGCCGGTGCGCGCACTGTGGAAAAAAAAAACATTTTAAACTGTTTATAAGTTTATAGAAGATATTAACTATGCTGTTCAACTTTATCCAAATTCAAAAAAAAAAGAGCTTAGCCATTCCATATTACAGAATACAGTCAATCTATAACTATATACACATAGGTAGTTTATTGTAAAATAAATATATAAAAAATATAATACATACATAAATTAGCATTTAAAAAACCTTGCAAATTCACCAAAAAAACCATAGGTTTCACACACGTTATAGTTAGGAATTAGCATTTACAAAACCTTGCAAATTCACTGAAAAAACCATAGGTCTCACACATGTTATAGTTAGGAATTAGCATTTAAAAAACCTTGCAAATTCACTGAAAAAAACATAGGTTTCACACATGTTATAGTTAGGTGGATATTTCACTCGTACAAAACCATTGAAATTCCCCCGTTATAGTTAGTTCAGCTAACTATAACTCGCGCGACCGCAATCCACTGCTGATGACGTCACATATTACATCACTCATGACATGGTCAGTGACATCACTCATGACATCACTGATGACATCATCCAGTGAATATGTGTCTTTCTGAAAAATAAATATTTTTTATATATGTATATCTAAAGGTTAATGGAAGAATAAATGGGTAAATAAGTGTCTAAATGGATGATTTTTTTGGAAAAATTAATTGTATAACTGACTTATTAACAGAATCTTAGTGAATACAAGTATTAGTGAGTAATGTTTAAATATTTAAATATCTGTATCAGTGTCTCACTTTGTGTATAAGTGGCTGCATGGGTTGGTGAGTAGCTACATGAGTGTGTATATGGGTTATTAGTTCGTTTTTAGAGTATCAGTATGAGTGTCTGTATGGTTCAGTGGGGGATGTTACTTCGCGTATAGATGCATGAATGAGCGACTCACTGTTTGTATGTGTTTTGAAGACAGTATGTGAGCAGGACAGTATGGGTGGATGAGTGTGTGTATGGGTGAGTAAGAGAGTGAATGACTGTCTCAATAGTGTCTTTATGAGTAAGTCCATATGTTTTAAACTAGTATATGTGAGTATTGATGTATATAAGGGAGGATATATGAGAGTGAGAGATTGGAAGAGTTCCTGTATAAATAAGTATGTGTTTCTATAAGTGATTGTTTAAGAGAGTAAATATGTGTACGTTTCTGTAGAAGTAAGTATAGTGGTGTGTGTATAGCTGTATATGCAAGTAAATGGATGTTTATTTGCATGTGTGAGTAACTATGTATGAGTGTAGGTGTGTAACAGGATGTATAGGTGTATGAGTACATATGATGACCGAGTACATGTATGAGTGACTATATAGAAGTGTTGAATGAGTGGATGCGTATGTAGATTTTGGAATTACTGAATAGGTTGTTCTAACTGGTATTGGTATCTCTATAGTTTTCAAAACTTTAGTTTGTATTTTTCAATGTGTGTATTAGGATAAGAGGAGGTCTGCCACTCTTACACAAGGATGATGTCATCAGTGATGTCATCAGTGATGTCACTGACCATGTCATGAGTGATGTAATATGTGACGTCATCAGCAGTGGATTGCGGTCGCGCGAGTTATAGTTAGCTGAACTAACTATAACGGTGGAATTTCAATGGTTTTGTACGAGTGAAATGTCCAGCTAACTATAACATGTGTGAAACCTATGGTTTTTTCAGTGAATTTGCAAGGTTTTATAAATGCTAATTCCTAACTATAACATGTGTGAAACCTATAGTTTTTTCAGTGAATTTGCAAGGTTTTTTAAATGCTAATTCCTAACTATAACGTGTGTGAAACCTATGGTTTTTTCAGTGAATTTGCAAGGTTTTTTAAATGCTAATTCCTAACTATAACGTGTGTGAAACCTATGGTTTTTTAGTGATATATCTCTATCCGGTGTTTCTTTACCAATAAGAAATGGCCGCCACTATTACGAAGAGAGAAAATATAGTCCTCTTTCGCGCTCCAAACGAGATTTAAAACCTTGATAGGCGCAATGACATCGCTTTTGTAATTCGAACGCCTTTGAGCCCATACACGCAAAGAAGTACCACAGGTAAAGGTCTTTTGTAACAATATTCAGAGACGTTATAATATATTTGTCTATACATCGCGCGTATTGTTTATTTCAACACTCTACGCTTGATGTTTGATGTAATAGACGTAGGGGTACATCAATATATTCAACATTATCTCGAGCACTGTACGATATTTAAAATTTCGATAGGCGCAGTTATATTGCTTTTGCGATTTGAATACCTTCGAGCCTACTTATAGAGAAGTACTACAGGCAAAGGTCCTTTTCAATAATTTTAGAGACGCTACAAAGTATTTGTCGATACATCACTCGTGTTGGTTGGTTATTTCAACATTTCGCGCTTGATGTTTGCTGGAATATGCATAGGGGTGCGTCAATGAATCCAGCACTATTTCACGCTCCATACGATATTTAAAATTCTGATAGGCGTAGTTATATTGTTTTTACAATCTGTACACCGTCTAGCCTATACGTACAGAATTACCAGAGGTAAAGGTCTTTTGAAACCATTCTAGAGACCTTACAATCTATTTGCTTATACATCGTGCGTACTGTTTATTTTAACATCTTGCGCTCGATGTTTGTTGCAATACATATGGAATTGCGTCAATGTATCCAGTAAACGTTTGTTTAATTTGAATACATCACGTTTGATGTTTACTTTAATACATCACGTTTGATGTTTATTTCAATAGATTGGTACCACCCAACTGTTTGGTCATTAGAAGCCAACAAATCACGCAGAGGAATTGAACTGTTACAGTTTTTACTGTGGAACACTGTGTCTCTTTATTTAACCAAGGTAAATTGTTCTCCACTGCCGTTATACTACATTCTTAATTGAATTTAGATTTACTAACATCCCTATGATTAAATATATGTTAATTAAAAACTCTTTTAAATGCGCGGTATTTTAAACCTGTTAGATCTAGAAGTGTGACACAATAATTTGTAACAATTACTTCACCATAAACCTACTGCGCCTGATTTGTGTTTCAACAGATTGACGCACTGGTTAATACAAGCCCTTTATAAAATTGTGAAATTGAATCAATCCAGCAATTTAACCTTTGGTATCATTAAAGGTAAATTATTTTTGCTTTTATTTTTTATTACAGTCTGTGCTGAGTAAAGTTACTCGCACTTTTTGCTAAAACACATATTATTCTAAATGGATGTTCCTTACCACTCTATAGAGTTTTAGAATATAATCGATGGTGTTTGAAAAATTAAACTAGGAGGACCGATATGAAACAATACATAATTTTCCTCTCTATTTAAAAAATAAGGGGTCATAGATTTAACAATAATAACAAGGAGATGAAACTGTTATAAATAAAATATATGATAAATTACATTAATTTGTTGTTCAGAATGTTCAACTTAAGATCAGATATAGATTATATTGTGATTGTTTAAATCATTTGTAAATTATTAACATTTCTTTTTGTGCAAAAAAATGTGGGTGATATAATGTAATATATATGTTTTTAATCTATGTAAAAATTTTGTATCGCAATTATTTTTTGTTCTACTTTACAATAGGGGTCATCAATTTAAATACATATCAGTCCTGAAGATGGTCTCATTAATGCAAAAATAGAGACAGAAACGTCGACCTACGCTTTATCTTCTGTAATCTGTTTAATCTTTGTCAAGAAGTAAGTGTTGGCAATTGTTACAGTGAAGGCTTTGAATTGTATACTGTTCCCTTCTTGTTACATTGTCTGTATTTTAAGTACCCTAATTTAAAGATAAAGAATGAATATTTTTCCAATATACACCCGCTTTTGTTCTAGTTTTTTATATAGTTCTTCATACATTTTTGCACAAATGATTTATATTTCATATGTTTTCTGTGATTTTGAAGTAAGGAATAATATAATTGGATACTAAAATTATCTGTTGAAAGAAAAACTAACAAGGCAATCATTTGTTTGGCCTTGAAAATTCTCATATAAATCTAAAAAGTATTTTCTTAAATACATCCACCTAGATATGTCACTCTGCGCTACTGCCGCCAGATAATCCATCTGCCGCGCTGTCCAGCATCGTCCCTGCCCATTCCCCGTTCAGAAACAGAGTCCTCAGTAGTCTAGGGATGCCTTATTTTAATTCCGGCTACATTCTTCTTAAATTGAGGTTTATTATTCTGTAATTTTTCTTCTTTATTAATGATGTAGTCAGATGAGTGTTGTGAATCCTTCTTCGGCTTCACATGGTCTTCCAATCTTCCACTCTCTCCGAATGTGTATCAGATGACTCCTGAAAGGAACAAGAGTAATGTGGATCGGAATCCCAATACCAGTCAGGCTTCCAAATGTTATCACGGTTTCTAAGATTATTTTTTTTTCAGTGGCTTCCTGCTGAGAAGATGCCTGCGAAAGTATCTTGTCTTTATTTTTTTGTTTATTATTCCACTTCTTCTTAGTCGAAGAGTTGGAAGCTTGCTTAGAGTCATCCTTTTCAGAATGAATCTTAAATTGTGGTTTCCCAGGTCGGGATCCCAAATTATCTCTGCCTAAGGTAGCATAGGTTTCTTCGATAATCTTTGGCAATTCTTGTTCCTGTTGTGCAGGAGTGAAATTCCTCAGGCATAGGCGTTAAGCTAACACAGCTGCCTCCCCTTTTATGTTATTTATCATAATGATGGATAGTGCAGAAACATTGCCCATCATTTTCATCCCCAAGTCCAGCGCAGGTGCTGCCCCATACTCATTCATAAGCTGCTTCTATACATCAGGTAAAAACAGCCAGTAAAGGGGTACCAAGCGTTCTGGTATAAACGGCAGTGAAGACTGTACCCAAAGTGGTGCAGTCTTCCACTAGGGGGAGCCATCCCCATCGGCTTGCAAATAGTCAGTGTTTTTCTTGCGGGCCCGTATGGGAAAATGCTGCTTTAAGCTGGCTTGTGTTTTTTGTGCTATCCAGAACGGAATTTGCTTCCGACTGGTGGGAATCTTTCCAATAACAGCATTCAGTATTTATGGGCTGATTCCCATGGTAGCCAATTCTGGTTGAAAAGCCCACACAGTGTTAACTTTGAGTTTTCGTATTATGAACTGTGTGAGATTTATATATATTTTCGCTAAATCTCTGTATAGTGTACGCATTTCTGCTGCAGTTAAATTGTCAGGATGCGGTGTGTATGCGGCAAGACAGGCCATGTCACTCATTCTCTGCTGAGCGAACAGTCTCACGTTTCCTGTAGTGTGGGGGGAGGGCGCCATTAAACCAATTATTATGCTCTTGGTAAGAGAGGAATTTCTAGGTCTTCATATGGAGGGTATTCCTCTGGTGTTTCATTCTCCAAGTAGGTAAGAAACATTTGTGTACGATCAATTGCAGCTGGGAATTTAACCCAGGAATAGAATGCCTCTGTCTTGAATGCTTCGTGTGCCTCAACCACGAAAGTAACTTTTCCACCCGTAGCCGGGAGACCAAAGTTTAATAACTAGAGTAACTGCTTGTCTGTAGTTCTCTGCTATGTTTAATTCCCCTTCCTCATCAGCCATTGTTTTTAAATGTTTGTGTTACCCTATCTCCATAATTTATTTACTAATTTCCTTTTTTCTTCCAATGTGGAAGTTTTTTATTCTTCAAGCTTGAACAAACTACAGCCAATACATAGGCTTTTACCTACTCAGCGGAGGTGGATTTTCCTACCACCATGGACGTCCCTGGTTTGAGATGAGGAGGAGTCTGAGAAGGCACGATTGAACTACTCAGGTTTATCCGTAAAAGAACCCAACCAACGTTGGGCACCATGTCATGTAGTTGGCACTAATTCGTAGGACCTGCATGTTTGTGGACAACAAACTTTGAGTGATGTGCCCAGACTGATTCCAAGCACCACAAAGTATATGTTGGCCTAGAAACTAGCTAGCTCACAGTGCCACCATAAGCCCACTAAAACCGAAACAGGGAGCAAATGGTTTCTAGCAACCACTGAACAGGACAACCCTGACCCCTCCAGGATCGTGGTAACGGATCAGAACCTACCGCTCAGTCATTTGTGCTCTCTTGTTCTCAGAGAAATATACAGAGAATACACAATGGGACGTTTTCAATAATTTACTGAACCAACGTTATTCTTGTATAGAATACATGAGGTGCGATAATCTGTAGACAGAAGCAGATGAAAGCGATTACAAGCACACAGAGTAAATAGCAGATACAGTTCCACCATGGTGCTCAGTGTATATATGCAGGCATATACTACAAAGCGGTAATCAGACGCACTCCTACTGTACAATTCCTACTCTGTATGTCTAGAGTATATGTAGGTGTAGAGCCAAAAATACCCCCAAGGGATGAACCAACCCCATTAACTGGTGTGAAAGAATGTAGGACCCAAGTCTTGGTGACCAACTGGACACCCCTCACGGAGAAGTCAGGTAGTCAGGCAACTGCTTGGCGAAGCCTCAGCATGAAGGACCTTTCGATGTAAGCGGAAGTGTCTCCTCTGCCAACCCCCGGAAATGCTATTTTATTTATAATAAAAAATCATCCTTGCGATGTACACGCAGATATGCGTTGCTATGAATATGCAGATAGCCCTGTTGTCCCATAGATGAAGATAAACTACATTTGTACATCTTGCTTAAAGGCCTTGTACTCTGTGTTCGAGGCATCATGATAATATTGCGCAAAGCTAGATGTATAAGCAAAGCAGTTTCAGCAAAACAAATCCAACATTGTCACGCATGCGAATATGTGCAAAAGGTCATAGCGATTATGTTATTGGGCAGAAAAGAGGACAATTGTAGGTGCTCGGTCATCCAGAGTTATTTAACCAAACAAGTAAGATCACCAAGGTAGATGTGACCTGGACCAAGAAAGTCTGTTCAGTGGAAACCACCAGAGTGAGAAGCAGGGGCCTTGTTGAAAGACAGTTAGCCATTCTGTTATGATTCAACCCACATTGTCAACTGAGCCTTATCTAGGTTTGGTACCATCTAACTTTCAAAGATACCACCTGACCAGGTTCACGTTGAATCTTTTTCACTATCTACTAATAATACCAAAAGGGTGGATTAAAGACTCCAACATTTGCCCATGTCGTTGCGATCATGTCTCTCGACAGGACACCTTGCACTTTTTCATGTTTTGCACAATGTATAGTGAGTGCCATAAGGAACATTTTTATCAACCCTATATTGAAGATGTTCATTTTTAAACAGGTCAGACCAGCACTTTTGTACTTGCAGCTCCTACCAGATGTCAAGACTTGTCACTCTGTCGCCTCTTTCAGTTAGAGTGGGAAGAGCATTAGGAAACCTATGAATTGTATGTTTTTAACTTTCAGCTAATTGTAATTGTTTTATATGAAATTGATGAGGTGGTTTTATAGATAATATTGTTAATTAAAAGAAATAAGTATTTTGATGATGTTCTTTTATGGTTTCGATGTTGAAAAATCGGATAAAGCCGATGATGGAGTCACGACCCTGACCACTCCTGAGATTATTATTAGGCCATCCCATGGTCACACCAGTGAGACCCCCAATTGCCCCACAGTGTTGAATCATCATGAACTACTACCAACACCTAACAAGGATTTTACATCGCCTAAACCACAAGGTCCACAATTACTTTTCAGAACTAAGAACAGCAGTGTGTTATAACACAGCCAGGTGACTAGGTTATGTTAAGGTCCAGCAGTGGATTAACTATCTGCAGCCCAGCTGGAAAGGACCTTATCAGGTACTATTGACAAACACAGCAATCAAATGTGCTGGGCTGCCATTTTGGATCCATGATTCACACACCACAAAGGTATACCCGGCCCCTTTGAAAGAGGAAGGGGCTCTACTGGTGACACAGACCATTGAATCACCCCACTCCATCTCAGGTATTACTCGCAGTGTCACTGGCTACAGAACAATCAGATAAGGGTGGGATCAGAGTGTGAAACCTACTGGTGACCTCTCTGCAAAGATAGTTTGTACGAACCAAGTTCAAAAGTACCACCGGTGGGTTACTGCAACTGTACAAATTATTGTTACCATCATCATCATCCTGGTGCTAATACTATTTAAAGAGAACAAAATGATGTCGGCAGACTTGAAATATCCAATGACATGAAACGGAAGGACAATGACTAGATACATCATCAAAAGGAGTATTACGCCAATAACTATGCAACTATTCTGCAAGATTACAAGGATGCTTGGAACATTTCTAACTGTTAGATCTACATGCACTACATACCCAGCATCAAAGAGGGAGTACCCTATGCTCATGCCCTGCTTTCTTTAGCATGATCTAGCTAGTTTGTGATGTCCAAGTAAAACCACAAAATGTCTAAAGTTTTTCAGTGGTAATAAAGAAAAAAATGTTGTTAGAGTTCAATTATGATGTTTGTTATATTGAAGTACTGCTAGATAGTGAACAAGATCTCTGGAACTCTTCTGGATGTAAAACAGTCACATTTTAAAGGAAAGACCAAGGAAAAGAGAGAGTCTGGACCCATATTTAAGGATAGTGGGAAGGCACAACGGTACTAAGTATTTTGAAGAAAGGGGACATGCAGGTGGGAAATAGTAGGTGTTGGTCTGTCAGCACCTTCCATTTCTTACAGGGTCAAGACCAATTGTGAATGTGTATAAAGGACTATATTTTATATGTGGGCAAAATGCATGCCTCTTCTTACTCCAGGAATTTGCTATTTGGCTTTAGAAAACCATCAAATATATGAAATTATTAGACCAGTGCACACTTATTATTTCCGTCCAAAATGAGAGGCTCTTGGTCTGAAAGTAGCATTCGATATTTGTCGGCCTAATGCATACAACGAGCATTACCATAAATACTTTGCAAATTGGCCACCTTAATAGAATGTTTGGTCACACTATTTTGGCACTTTTTAATGTAACTGATGAAATGATTTCCATACAAAGTATGACTATTCAGAACAGTATTGCATTGGACTAATTAGCTAAGGGACAGGTATCCAAAATAGAACACTGCACTTTGATCCCTGATAACAGCCTGAATAGCCATCACCTAATTGGTGATATAGCGCACGTTGCATACTAGGCTGCATTCAGATGAGACAACATCTGGGGTAGGATCCAAAGACAATCTGTAGTACTCCGGAATGCTTTTTTTTTATATATATATATTGGTGGCAGCTGCACACTCAAGCCAGACTGAAAAAGAGGAGTAATTTCTTTGCTTGGCCCAGAAATGCTTGCTAAATCTCCTCTTCTGGACCCTTTTCAGTGATAAGACAAATGTGAAGGCGACATGTTAGGTTTGAAATTTCAAAGCTTGCTAAAAATATTTACAAATTTACACAGAAAGCTCTGCGGTCAGAAAAAAGGTTTAACTTTGGCGAAACAAATTCATCAAGCTCTGAAAATATACAATTTTAGTGGACAAGTTGGAGAAATGTCCAAATAAATAGCGGTCTAAAATGCTCTGTTGAATGTGTCAAGCTCTGTAACATGATCATTGTGAACTAATGCAGAGCTGTAATAATGTTTAAGGACACAATATGTGCACTAATTCAATTCATCCAAATGATCAGAAAAATGTATGGGGAGCAGAATGAAAGCGGACCCAAAGGGAACTCCATGACACTTAACTGTTAAAACAATTAATTACCTTTTGGTTCAATAATTTACATAGTGATTAGAAGAAATCGCTCACAACAGAAAAAGATAAAGAGGTAATTAGGTAGGCGATTAAGATGTGATTATTGTTCGTATTTTATTATTAACACAAAATTAGTCCCTGAAGAAATTCTCTTTTGGAAGTAGCTACAGATTATACTTTTTTTCAGATCCTGTAAAAGACTCACCTTGCAAGGAAGGTAGCAAGTTTCTGTCTGAAGAAGCTTCTGGTGTCCTGGCACCTCCTTCTTTACTGATTCCACTTTGAGACAGTCTGCCGAAATTCTCCTCAATATCATCACTAGTCATCTCACCAATCTGAAGCCCCGAGTCCAGATTTGGGCCAAGAAGCTCTCTGCCTGAACCATTACAAGACCCGGAGCACAAATCACAGCTGCTAAAATGGCTCTGGGTGTCTTGCAAGGTGGAAAGATGCATCTCTTTCGGAACAGTCTTGAAGTCACTGAGGCTGAACATGTTTCTTATCCAAATAAGTTGTCACACTTGACATCAGAATATATCCAATGCTTTTTCAGATCGGTAAAGAGGTGTTATCCCATGCCCATGATGCAAATCTAAACAAGAGGGAAAACAGTTAATTTACAACTTCATCAATAAAAATTAATATAGTAAGATTCTAAAATTATATGCCTAAAATGATTTGAATGTACAAACAACTGCCATTCTATTCAAAGCATAATAGCTACATTTATTTTGAAAAATGTATTACAGCACCAAAGCTCCCCCAAGACAATCACAACGCTGCAATGCAGCGTTGCGATTGGTCTAAGCACTGTGGTTCGGCACTCAGATGGGGAATGGGAGCCTGGGCATGTTCTCCACCCAGGCTGTAATGCAGTAATGATTCTCACACCACAGTGAACATAGGAAGCACCAATTTTTATGAAATGCCCAATCTATTACTAGGTTTTCTTCCCTCAATTAAGTGTCTCCAACATGGGAAGGCAACTTTGATTACTGTTAATTCTGTGTTGCATAGGGTAGAGGGTTGACGAGGAGTCTTAGCTTACAAAAACTAAAAGCAACTGCAGAGGACATAGATTTCTGACATTAATGACATTCAACTCTATGCATGGTCTAAGCTCTCCACTAGATTTTGCATAAAAATATGGATGCCCGAATGGAAACTTGGCCTGTCTTATAAAACCTTAAGTTAGGCTGTCTACGGTTTCAGTTCCATCTCTTCCCACTAAGCCAGTGTGCATATTCTTCAATGAGGTAATTTTGCTCCTGGTATCAAATCAAATCACACATGGCCTTCGATGGAGAAGTTGATTTGCTCGCTCTTAACAGATTAGGTCATTGAATTCATGATACACTTCAGGAAGGATTTGCAAATCTTGAACAGCACAGTCTGATGACAATCTGGCTCACTCCTCAAATTCTATTTCTGCTAATACAAGGTGATATATTGAAAGCAGAAATAAATACTGGGACTGAGTGATAACGGAAAACAAATACCTCACTCACAAGGCACAAACTGATCATTTAGGTCTTGCACGAAATTATTTCTGCAGGCTGGCTTTCTCAGGCAGATAAGGCGCGCATGGCTTCAGGATGAGGGGGGGGGATCACTGGGAGTCTAAGCAAGCACAAGAGGAAGCCAGTACAACAGCTGACACAAGTCTGATCACTAGTAATCCTGACAACAAGGCAAAACTGAAACAAAAAGGCAGGATCCATAATAAAGCTAAAAAATGCAGGAAATTAGCCAGGTAACCGATAGACAAAGAAAACAACCAAGTTGAGGGACAAAGCAAAAGTCAACAAACCTATAAGTCAAGAAGTAATGCCAATGCAACACTGTTGGGCACCATCCTAGGAAACATTCAGCTCTTAAGTAGAACCACTGCCTACAACACCCCAGAAGTCTCACACTTGACCTTTTGCACTCTAGCAGTTTCAGCATCCCAGCCGCTACAAGGCGGTTTGCCACAATCTTAAAGGGATGCACCTCGCAACACTCCTTGACCAGTTCACCATGCCCCTAGCTTATTCGAGACAGTACCCTCTTACTCTTTGCCCTCCCTTTCCTGGTGCTGCTTTAGTTCGGAATTACTGATGAAGAGGCCACCACTCTTGGAGCATGGACATGTAAAAGAGGCTCCCAAGAGTGCTCACAGACCTATAGCGCATCCACGCCGCTATCCTGTGCAACTGACCTCTCACACTCTTCTATAATCTACTATGGCCTCCACCTCAAATTCTCTGGAGCCATCTTTTATTACTGGTGGGGGAGGAATAGGAAGCTTGGATGTAGCCGGCTTCTTCTAGAATTGTGCAATACTGAATGAACCTAGCACCTCTAAGAGCAAAGGCCCCTGTTTCTTAACCCAGTAAACACGCCACAGGAAAGCGCATCAACAGACTGAGGTGAAAACCAGGCAGATTTAAGAAACTAGTTGCTAGCTAAACAACCCTTTTTATGTACTGGCGTTTTTGATGAGGAGTCAGAAAAACATTTAAAGTCACCCTTTGCTTGCTGCAGGTTAAGATGCATGTTAGCTTGCACAGTGGAAATCGTGGAAGGTACTGTAGAAACTTAGGGAGCAAAACTGATGTGCAATATGTAACAATCGTGGGTGAAATTCAAAGGAACAACAGAAGGGAGAGCACCCTAAAAATGTGGAGAAATGTATATGCTAGTTCTGATAATGGTAATTAAATGACCAATTGTTCATGGCAATTCATGGTATAATAGTGAAGATACTGATCTAATGACGGATTAATCCTTTAGGTCTGTCCATCAGTTTATGGATGACTAACTAGCACATTAGAATTTATTTTTTTTTAACTTTTTTATTGCCATTTTCATATTTTACACATTGTACATCATACAAAACTTTCAAATAGTTATGTCAGATTGTACATCCAATAGTGGTACACATCAACTGTATATACCGGTGATTCGTCACCGGGGAACATAAACAACGTACAGATTTATCGTGATGTGTATACCCTGTTGTCTCAGGTTCCAGATATGGCACAGAAACTGGGGTGTAACGCAGGCATAAACTAGGGGACGGTACTAGCACATTAGAATTTACAGCACACAGTTGATTAATTAAGGTGTTTCAAATGACAAAAAGAAAAAACCTGGAATTCCCAGTCGGTCAAAATTTCTGTGGATAAATCCTGCTATTTCACAAATTGTTTCATAAAGACTATACCTAGTTGGGGGTTGTTGGTAATTTGGGCAATAATACAAAATATATTTCGTAAGCAGACTATGATCTGAGCTACAGTGTTTCTTGGAGGAGGAAGTCACTGGTGGAGTCAATGGAGATCTAAATCCATGCTTTTCTTGGTGTGCTTAAGGGAATCAAACCTGAGTGTTTTAAATAAAAAGGTTGCAGCTTGATACACATGGAACACTGTTTTACTTCATGTCCTACATCTGTTCTCATGGATAGCCACCAAAACTGTTGAGCCACTAAATCATGAGTCTTCTCGCACCAAAGTGCACAGCACTTGGAGGGTTTTGACATCAATACAACAGCTTTTCCTGTAGCTCTGGAGTAGAAATAACCCATTCGTTTTGGTGTAAAAAAATAAAGCTTGTCCTTAATTTTTTCGTGGCACTCTTCCTGAATCCAGCTGTTACAATCCCATGAATTTTAGTTGGATTTCAGAAGCGCTAAGAGCTTTTCCATGTCAGGTCATATTTTTATAGCAAGTATATGGAACGCTTCTATTTTACTTTTTTTCAGGTTTTGTACTGACTAGACAGAACATCTACTTTCACATGCCATCGCACTGGTCAGTACATAATTTGATATTGAAATCTAAGGAAAACCACGTTCATCTGGCACATTGAGAGTTAGTACATTTCATAGTTCTAAATAAGCCCAGGGTTTTATGGTCTGTCCATACACTCAATGGGTACGTGGCTCCCTCAAGATGTCGCAAGTGTAAAAAAACCTCTTTAATGGCCAATAACTCATTGTCATACACTTCTGTTCAAATTATGATAATGTGCTCGAGAAAAAAGCTACAGCTCTGTAGAAGGATCTTTGCATACAAGTATGGAATCCCAGGGCAAATGATGATGCATCAGTTTCCCTAAAGAATGGTAGAATGTGATTAGCATGTTTAAGAAGGGAGCTTTTGTAAATGCCGTTTTTAACTGCTCAAATGCCTTCTGCTGTTCAGGTAGCCATTATAATAGTGCATCCTTCTTGGTTAAATGGACAATGGGAGTGACTACAATGGAAACAGACTAAATTATCTATAAAAATTAGCAAAACACAAAGGTCTATGCACATCTTTCACATTTCATGGGCAGAAAAAACCATCTGTGGAGCCATATAAAAAGGCACAGATTGGGTATCAAAGATGCACCCATCAAACTCGGCATGAACGAACAATCGACGTATAACTTCTCTGCTAATGGCTCTGTGCTTCCAGGTCTTTGAAAAAAATAAATCAAAACGCTGTCTAAGTAGGTTGACAAATGTATCCAAGATGCCAAGAAAAAAATATAATTGAGAAAGTGATGGAAAGAAGGAGGCGCACTGAATAGGCTGAAGGGCATAACTACATATTAAAAATGTCAATTTGTAGTATTCCACGGAATCATTTGTCTGTGCTGAGAATAAAGCATCTTCAACCACATACAAACTAAGAGAGAAGAAGATTAATATATCTGGAATATACACTTTCAAATATGAACTGCATGTGTGTGCTTTGGTTGTGTTTTTGTGAGGATTGCCAACTACAATCCTGAGTTCTGGCTACATTACTCCAGGTGGCGGGGTTCATTACCTAAAGAGCACCACAATAAGAAAATGTTTGCTCCTTTGTACTAAAAGATTTGCTGAGACGTTTCTGTGCTACTATCCATGTGCTGGGTTTGATGGTATAGCCACCATTGCTTTTTCATTAATATTAAAAGAAGTTTTCAACTAATCCGCTGCTTAAATCTGGACATAAACTGTATGGTTTCAATTCTAAGCTTGTGAATAGTTTAGCTAAACCCACCCAATCCAGTAATACAGAGATGAAAGGCAGCAGGCAGCCCTCAGTTCCTGATTGTCCATACACCATCTCAGCTCACTGCTCAATTGATGGACAAAACATATAGGTGCTCCCTGCTGTAGGGAAAAAAAGTCCTAAAGCCTTGGGCTACAACTTTATTAAGTTATTGTTCTTTTTTAGAAGTTCATCTTCTTTTCTCGTCAATAATATTGTTGTGACCCTGTGGTATCTTAGCACCTGGAATTAACTGTATGGAGCAGTCCTATTACACATAGGAAGGGAAAGTCTACTACACCTTTTTCAATGAACCCATTCTGAAAATCGGATTCTAGGTCAGGACCAGAAGCGAGAATTATGCTGTACTTTATTCACTTATTATACAGAAACAAATACTTAATTTCCCCTAAACCCTGGGAAAAAGAAAACAGTTAAACATTAAATCTGTGCCCAATCAACAGTGTCCAAGACCCTCGATAGTCCTTCATTCCTTTTGCTGCCTCTTTCTTCGCTGCTCCAGCAGCCGAGATAAGTGCCTTCCGAACATTGGCCATTTCTTTATTGTTTTTTTATTGTGTATATAATTTGTCAGGCTATGTAGTGCCATTTCACTGTGCCATAGTATCAAATTTCAATTCCCTTTCAGCGCTGCCGCCGATTTCCCTCACGATACACGCACCGGCGCTTGGGGGCGGACATGGTGTGATTCTCTGACTACTAGAGAGCACGCATGTTGAGCGCGCTCAACGTGTCTCGCTTCCACAAGCCGGCATGCTGATTCCCCTGAGGCAACCTGCCAATTACAGTGCGGCCGGACAGGTGCTATAGGTTTTGAAGTTTACTCCTCATGCCTGGAGCACTTACGCCCCTACTCAGGGTCTGTATTACTGAAAAGCGCATAGTGCGACTGGCAGGTTAGTGTGAAATACACATGGATACCAGCCCAGGCGCAAGTACAACACGTGAGTGAGTGGTATCCTGCAGGGTTTTTGCTCTGTTAGCGCCCCCTTGGGTTTTATACTAATTGGCTGGGAGACCCCCACCTGACATAATACCCTCTCTATACATGCCTGGTGACCCCAGAGCCCTACAATGTACATTAGGAAGCCCCAGTAAGACTTTGCCCAAAATGAGTTAAGTTGAAGAGACCTATATGGAGGAGGACAGTAGGACTAGCCTCCCAATCGACTATCACTTTTGCAAGGTCATGGGTGCCTCCATTTTAAAAGCAGTTATGTAGGTAGTGGCTCCTCTGGAGCAGAAACGTTAAGAGTATGCTGAGCGCCGCTTTAGACCCCTCCCTGGGAGGGAAGCTACCCTCGGGCTCATGCTCCCGCTACCTCTGGGGTCGCTGACCAGTCAGCGCCGCTCCCCAAATTGATAGGTTGAAGAGGGCCTTTATGGACCAATCTCAGCCTTTGGCATTAGAGCTCCCCATCCCAGAGCCTTCGAAGTCTCCCCCCACTCCCCACTCCCACCGCCCACCACCTACAGGGACTGATTCTCACTCTGGCTCTGAAGCAGAGCAAGATATGGGTCCAGCAAATGCTACCCTTGGCCAACTGAACCATGTGAAGACACACCAACAGACAATTCCCCTCAAGGGACCTATGATATGTGGAACCCTGAACAAGTTCTGCAACCTTGCTGAGCAAGATGGGTTCCAGCGGTCAAAGTCACGACCTAGGTCGTGGGACGACTGTGTAAGCCGCTGGGTAAGGAGATCGCAACCACCGTCTGGCTGAGTGCCCCCACCTGTCTGTATGTGATAAGGTGGCGCAGCCCCCCTGACATTGATGATCGCATGGCCACCTTTTTAGGGAAGTACATGCGCGACCCAAAAAATGGTATTGACAGAGTCTGGCAGGCTTGCCAGGCCAAGTTATTAGACATCTCTAGCCCATTGGACCACTGACCCATATTTTGGACAAAGCAGAGGACGCCAAGGCGCCCGGGACCCTGATCTCCCCAGATGTATTGTCAGGGTGGGCCCAACAGGACATTACCTTTTGGGGAAATGTGAACCGCATCATTTCAAAAGAGGCACAGTTCGCTCCTCAAATATAGACCCCAAATTGGGGGGCTTGGCCCCATCGCTCGGGGGAGGGTGCAGCTGTTTGGTGACCAGTGAACTGGGAAAATTTGTGCAAAACATTCAATTCTTTAGACAAGGCAAAGGCATCCATAAAACAAACCTTCATGCCCCAGATTTTCACAAGGGCTGGCCGAGGCATAGGGTGCTCGGCTGGCCGCACATAACCTCCAGCACTAGGCAGAGGCTATGGCAGTAGATTGGGGCAATACCAGGATGCCCCAAAATTCTGAAACTTCTACCCCATAAAGGTTGGCCCGGATACTGAAGTTAAAGAGGCAGCCACATAGGCGGTTTCACTCAAGGCTCCGCTCAAGGTGGGTGATCATCCTTTCCTGCATCAATGCCAGGGGGGACCAATGGTTTAGTCACAATTGGGTGGCTATCACCTCAGATAATTGGGTGCTCCAAACCATGCAGGATTTCCGTACAGAGTTCTACGGCTCACCTACCAAAGGAGGCCTCCTATCAGGGTTGCAAATGCAGAGTTGGTAGACACAGAAGTAGCAGATTTACTCTGCAAAGGTGCGATTATGCAGACTTCTCCTCACCATGTGGGGTTTCTCAACAATCTCTTCGTGGTGGACAAAATGGATGCAGCCAGCCAATCTGAAGAAATTCAATGAGTGGCAGCCACTTCAAGATGGAAGGTATTCACCTCTTGAGGGATCTCCTTCAACTCAAGAACTGGATGGTGCTCCTAGACGTCAAGGACGCCTATCTGATCATCCAAATTTTTCCTCCCTACCGCAGATTCATCCATTTTCAGTGGCCAGGACGGACCTTTGAGTTCACCACTCTTCCATTTGACCCATCATCCGACTGTGGTGATTCAATAAAGTAAAGTAGTGGTAGAATTCCTCAGGGCATGGGACTTCCGCCTCATTGCCTAGTTATACTATATTCTCCTGATGGACCAATGCCTCTGGAATCTCTCAGAACATCTACAGATGGCAGTCTCCCTATTGGCGCCTCATCATCAACCAACAGAAGCCGGTCCTTTTGCCCACTCAGTCGCTGTTCCTTGGTTTTGTGGTAAACTCTGTACGAGCCACACTCCGCCTTCTCTCAAGGAAGAGAACATGTTCAAGCACGAACTGCATCGGATGGCAGTCAAAGCATCCACAGCACCTACGTCAGATAGCGAGGATGGTGAGAATGCTGTCATCCTTCATCCAGGCCATCTTTCCGGTGCCCCTCCACTGTCGCACCCTACAACAGCTCAAGGCTTTACACCCGAGGAGAGGGTTTACGTACTCCCAAGTGGTCCGGTAAACAGAGGAAGCCCGGGAGGAGATGTAGTGGTGGCTTTTTCTCACATGGAGGCATGGAATAGCCAGGCCATATTCAGCTCCCTCTCGGACCTAGCCATAGAATCAGATGACAGCGGCACGGGTTGGGGTGCATTCTCCACCAGCGGAAGATGGTCCTCTCATGAAAAATCCATTCACACCAATTGCCTTGAACTACTGCCAGGTTCTGTCGCAATCTGGTGTTGAGCAGGACTCAGCATTTCACATGGTCCTTTGTCCAAGTGCTATACAAACCATCTAGGGGGTACTCAATCCCAGACCCTACCAGACCTGGCCAGAGATTTCTGGGATTGCTGCCTCATGAATCAAGTCTGACGGCGGAATACCTCTCTGGAAAATCCAGCCAAATAGCAGATTGCCATTCCCGACACCTGACGGACGCGAGTCTTTAGCAGTTGCACCAGTCAGTCTTCCAGGTCCTTCAGGCCAAATGGGGCCAGTTCTCAGTAGACATCCCTGCATCACGGCTGACCATCAACTCCCCAGATACTTCAGTTGGCGACAGGACTGCGAGGTGGAAGCCACGGATGCTTTTTTTCAGGACTGGCATGGGTACACTTTCCCCCCGTTCATGAGAATGCGCCTCTCGGCCCAGTGGGCGACTTAGTGTTAGTGACCCCGATTTGGAGATCACAAGTTTGGTATCCAGCTCTACTGGAACTTTCTTGGGATTTTCCAATCCCTCTAGTCCCCTTTCCGGATCTCTTCAAGGCTCTAGACGGGATTTGCCATCTTATGCCAGAGGGGGTCTATACTTCTTATGGCATGGAGGACTACAGGAAACAACAGGTCCCGGGGCTTTCAAGCCACGCTGCGGCCCTCCTAAGGCACAGGCTGACAGAACCATCAAACTGTATAGATCAGCATGGGCTCGATGGTTGGGCTGGTGTCACCGACACCTGGATCCGGTGGTGGCAGACATTGTCCATATCTTTTCTCACTTCCTTGGCTTCGGAGTTGGGGGAGCACCCCTTGATTCGAAGGCTTCTGCAGGGCATCAGATCATATTTTCCTCCACAACCTAGGTATTCAGTGTTATGGGACATCAACAAGGTCCTCAATCTTTTCTTGTCATGGCAGTTAAATAAGTATCTTTCAAGGAAAGAGATATCAGCCAAATTGGCTACTCTGGTAGGCTTGATTTCATGTCTAAGGGTCTCGGATGTCAGAGCACTGGACATTACGGATAGACTATTTACCCCCAGATGAGTTACTTTCCATATTTCGAAACATAGAAAATTTAATTCACGTGTGGTTTCTTACCCTTTTCCAGGTGCCTCAAAACTGTGGATAGTCAGGTGTATAAAAAGCTATGAGACTATGATGGCAGATATCCGCCCCCATCACAAGAGGCAACCCTTGATTGTCCTCCGAAAGATGTATGAGGCCGTCTCCTCACCCACCATTGTTAGATGGGTTTGATGGGCTATGCACGAGGCGGGCATGGATATTACAATATTTGGTGCTCACTCTGTTAGAGTAGCCATGGCTTCAAAGGCGTTCTCTCTTGGGGCTTGCCTGGAAGATATCCTCAATGCAGCGGACTGGTTTTCAGATTCTTCCTAAGAGATTTTACTCTAAGCCTGTCCCTGGCACTGCATCGCTGGTTGTGGAGAAGCTTTAAAACATAATCCTTGCCTCCAGTCTCGACATAAAATGAAAACTTTCCTAGCTATCATAACGGAAAGTTTCATTTCTATTAAGGACGCACAGGAGACTATTAACCCACCAGTTCCTGCATGCTGTTCCACCCACTCTGGGATGAGACAGTCTTCGTAAAAGGTGGGTTTAGTTGTGCTTTCAAGTTAGTAGCATTTGTTCATATGTGATTCATATATAAGGCGCTGATGTTCACTACCGGAATTCATATAACCTGGCCTGAAGTAGCAGGTATGGGATTTTCATTCGCATAAGTTAATTTTCATTCAGGATCTGATGGGTCTAAGCAGGACTGAAGATAACGTTACTCGATTTTGGTCGCAGGAAGAAAGAGGAGGCAGCAAAAAGAATGAAGGACTATCAAGGGGTTCTGGACACTGTTGACAGGACACTGCTTTAATGTTGAATTGTTGACTTTTTCCCCCAGAGTTTTTGGAAAATGAAATCTTTGCTGTTTCTTTACATGGTTGCTGTAAAATAAAAAGTGAATAAAGTACAGCATAATACTCGCCACCGCGTCCTGAATGGAATTCAAACAGTCCGTTAAGGTAATTAGGAAATTTTTCATTAAACTTCAACGACCAGATCACAAAACATTTCTGACTGATGCCATTTCATATCAATAATAAGCTAATAAGTCAGTGCTTGCTTTAAACATCTTTGAAGACTGTATTAAAAAAAAAAAACACATTTCTCGTAATGTGTGACAAATAGGTTCAGTATTTTGTTGGGGTGGTAGTCTTTTTTTTATGCTGCAGGGCATTTGTGATCCAGTACTGCAATGTGATTTTACGGCGTTCACTATAGCTACAAACGGGTTTGGGAGTTTTGATGTGCTCTTATTTGTAATTGTGTTATGTTGCTTTGTTTATGCCATGGTTTTGTGTTTCGTTTACTTTAGAATCATTTTCGTTTTATTGATTTTGTAATAAGAAAATTCAACATATTTAGTCTACCTCCAAATGGCCAGCGGATCAATGTAAAAGAAGAAATCAAACAATTCCCTCCCCTCTTACTTTATCATGGCCACTTCAAACTAGCAACTTCTAAGCCAGAATGATTAGTCAATCGGGAACAGTTCACACGCAAACCCCTTAACCCAAGAGTTTACACATTTATTTACAGCAGTCAGCATCTTTCAGGGCAGTTATCTGTAAGTAACACTGTAAGGTAACCGTTCTTTAAATTTCATTGGTGGCAGTTTTAAGCAGGACTTCCATCGTTTTTCAGAGTCTTTCACTTTTTGTTCTAATACCACTGAGATTTTATCCAAGACCATATGTTCCTAGATCGTATATAACCACTGTATAGGGTCCAGAATTCTGGTGGTGCCCTGTACCCCCAGGATCACCTGCTTGACTGTACATAAAAGGATTGATGTCCGTTTACCTCTGGGAGACCGTAGAGGGTACCTCAGCTTGTCTTCCACTCCAAGGATTATATATGCTGGGAGTCTCAAAATAGTACTGCTGTGTCAGTATCATTCAGCACTTCATCACAATACTTGGTTAGTTTGGGACAATGCCAGAGCAGGTGTGACAATGACCCCCCCCCCCCCCAGTCCCATAGCTCCTCCAGCACTGTTTGACTTTTTATAGTTCCAAGCATGTAAATTCTCTTGTGTTTGGTAACAGTATAAAGCCACTTATTAGAGTCTCTTTTTGCAGCACTGGTTGGGATTACCTTGACTCAGTTTACAGAGTTCCACTCCTGTGCCTCTAGTGTTATTGTTCTCTCAAATTTCTTCTCCCATCTCTTCTGCCTGGCAGTTTATCCATGAATTTGCCTCGTATAGAGAATTTGTATATCTTGGAGAGGATGAGATTTTACCCTGATTTAGTAATGTGCCACTTTGCAAAAGGGTAGAAGGATACACTGGCAACTGCTCTTATCGAGGGGTGGGTAACCCAGTGATGCAATCGGTAATATCATCATCATCATATCAATACCTTTCTCCCACTGGTATTTTATGGTCAAGTTTGAACTGTTCAAAAGACTTGATGCCCTACAAGTCACCAACCCTGCTTTCTGCAATTCTATAAACTGGTCTTTAAGACCTGGGGTGAAACATTGCGTTGCCAAATACAGGGTTCTTCGAAGAGGGAATGAGGACTAGGCCCGGTTTTACAGCACCCTGTCCTTTGCTGCCATTGTACCTCTTGTGAAAGAGTACTCCAAGCCTCATGGTCTGTCCCTCTCGGGGAACCATAGGAACTTTCAAATATGGATGCCAGCAATGGACTGATGGATGAAACACCCGAATTTCCCATCCCGGCCCATATACCAGCCTACAATGTAACATGCTTTGCTTCATAATAGTGCGAGGCAATGTTTGGGATACCTTGACCTCCCTGTGCAGACAGGAACATCTGATTAGTTGCAATTCTAGGTTGTTTACCGGTCCATAAGAAGCTATTAAAGAGCGGCTGGATATTGCGGAGGGTGCCTTTAAAAAGGTGCAGTAGCATAGACTGCCAAGAACAGAAACCGCAGCAAAGAGGTCATTTTGGCTGCCGGGGTGCGCCATGACAGGCCAGCACCACACCATGTGTGAAAATCAGGCTTCATACATCACATTAGCTTGTTATAGTGGACTTTTGCAGTTTTGAGGCAGTGGGGGTTATGGTCAGCGCCAGATATGCAAGATTGTCCTTGGCCCATTGGAAACAAAGTTTAGAGCAATTCCAGTTCCAATAACTGGCATTTATGGATATTGATTTTAAATCTAGGGGCTTCACCACAGCTCTGAAGTTCCATTAATGCCTCTGGGAGGGATTTCCGAGGGTTAGTTAACGACAGCAGGACATCATCAGAGTGCATACATAATGTTTGCTCCATCTGACCAATGGTCACCCCCCTGATGTCCCTAGGTTTGTTTTCTGATAGCTATGGTCAGGGGGTTCATGTATGAGGTGAAAGGGAGTGGGGGGGGGGACAACAGGAAACGTTGTCTCAGGCCCCTCTTTATTCGTATGGAAGGTGTTAATCTACTGTTCACATTGATCCGAGCACCTGGGTCCTCAAAGCTGCTAAAAACCCAAAGGCTACATTTAAGGCCGCTCCCATGCAGATAAGGTCGGTTTTGAGAAATTGTCAATGGGCTCGGTCAAATACCTCTTAAACATCAAGTACTAATAGGTCAACCCCTTTACCCACCCACTCCACTTTGTCAATGAGATTCCATATTCGTTTAGTGTGAAGCCTGACTAAACCGGCTCCACTAAGTAACACTTGTATAAGCACAAACAGTGTGCTAAATTTTCAGCATCAGCAGTTTGGCATGGATAAGACCAGTGTTGTGGGTCCTTGTCAGGTTTGGGTACAGTTGTGATTGCGGCCTCTTGCTTTGTAAGTGCGGTTTCTCCTCTCACCCCAACTGCATTGTACAATTATGTGAGTGTAGGTTGCGACTTCTAGGCAAAAGGTCTCAAAAATTGAGCTGCGTAGCAGCCAGGACCCTGGGATTCCTGCAGCATGAGGGACAAGTGATCACCTCCTCTACCCCTATTGGGTTTCCATTAGCTTTGGGAGTGGTAACTTCTCCAGTAGTTTCTCCATCCCAGTCGCACTAATTCCTTCCTCCGAGTATAACGTGGAAAATAATTTGTGGAATGCCTGGCCAATCTTTTAGTCAATGGTGCATTGGGCCCCTGTTTCAGAGCAAATGGAGTAAATGTGGCTTCTGGCTACCTGAACTCCCAAGCCAGGATCCTTCTGTCTTTATTGCTTCCCCTATATTTTTGTCTTACTCTGAGGAGCATGTATTCTGCCCAATCCATGTCTAGTGCATGTAATGGAGTAGGGGTCACCCTTAGAGTATGCCATATCTTTACTGTCCCAATCCGCTGGTGTTTCCTTTCTATCATTCTAACGTGGTCTTCTAATTCGCTGCGTTTGGTTGCTCCATCGGCATTGCTGGACGCAGCAAATGAGATCAACAAGCCCCTTATGGCAACTTTAAATGGTTCACAGAATGTGTACCCAATCCTCTGCGTTTTCAAAAAAGGAAACAAAAAAACAAAAAAGATGGCAGGCCTTATGGAGTCCTGTTGGGCTCACTGAAGAGGAGATCATCTTTCAACCTGAATACATTTAGCTGTGTTGGCGTTCGTGGAGCATTCAGAGTGACCAACATTAGTGTGTGATCAGAAAGCACCAGTGGCCCTACTCAGCTGTCGTCATCTGAACTAGCACATCTGTGGATCCCAATAATTTATCCAGTCTGGCACAGGGTTTATGGGTGGCTGAATAATGTGTAATCTCGTTCTCAGGATTCGATAGACAAATGTCACCCAGCCCTATCTCACGTAGCCATTCTTTCCTCTATGGGAATATTGCTCCCACATGTTCCTCTCATAGTACGAATCTGCCCTTCTCATTATTTATTACTGGGCTAAGGTCCCCTTCCACGATTATATCCTTATCAGGAGAGCTTAAAATGTGCATGACTGCTGTTCTGAGGAATTTTTCCTGGCCTGTATTACAGGCAAAAACAGACGCAACTTGAAATGAGTAAGGGAGACACACAGGGCCAATACCCTTCCATTAACATCTGCAATTATGCTGTTCACTCCCCCTGTGAATGCGAGAGCTAACCGGACTGAGAACCTTGCCTTTTTTTGGGGGGGTCCAATGAGAAGTTTTGTTTGGGGGAGACCACTTGCAGCACATGCTTTCCCATCCCTTTTTAGCTGGTGGTTTTCCTGCGACAAACCGTTCTGGCTCCGGTACGCCCCTTGCAGGGGAAGAGATGGTGATTTTGCCAGTGTGTCTTGTTTATGCTTTGTGGTTGTGGCCAGCTTATCCTAAATGGTTCGATCCTTTTTCTCCTGCTAGAAATTATTACGTTCGTAGGCAAGGATTGTGCTCACCTTTCTTCATTTTATTCAAATTAGCAAATTTCAAAAGCATCAAAGTATTATCCTTCCCATTAACCATTGGGAAAGGAAGTAGAAAAAACTTCAACCAATCAGCCTGTATTTTCTTTTAGAATGTGTCATCTTCCTCAATGCCCCTCCCCTTTCATTGCACCTCCAGAAGCGTTCAGATAAGTGACAGCAGCGGCTCTCTATTTGGGGGATATTTTAATGTCCTTTTAGTGTTGTCTGACTAGTCTTTTATTTAATTGAAGATGGAGCCCACAGGAAAGCATTCAACGCAGCTTGGGAGGTGCCGTTTACACAGTTTTTCATTTCCGAGGTACCATGTTTGTGCCATTTAGACACTAGCGGGCATCCCTAAAATTACAGGCCACACTGCCAGAGACGAGCACTCTAGTGATCCACAGTAGGCACGATTGAGCTGTAGTTTGATGTGAAGACAGCAGCACTTCTGCTGCTGAGCCTTGGCCTCCATCCTGCCACAGCCTGGAGCTGAACGCACCATGAGAAGGGAATGTATTAATTAAATATTACACAGAGTTGTCTACGCCAGGATAAACATGTCTGTTCTTTCTTCTTTGGGGACAAATAAAACATGTTACACACCTCCAGGAATGAGCCCAGCCCTGCCAGGTGATCCACCCAGCAGACCTGGCATGGGAGTTCTGGCACTTTCGTCTAGACAACAAGATCTCAGTCATGGCAGAATATCTTCTGGGCAAGGCCAACAATGTAGCAAACTGTCATTCACTGCAATTGTAAGACATGAGTTTCTGGAAGTTGGATTAAGTAGTCTTCAGGAGATAGAACCTAGATGGGGTCCCTTCAGGGTGGACCTGTCTCAAGACTGGACGATCAGGTGGACAAGTACTTCAGCTGGAAACCAGACCCACAAGCAACGGTGATGGTTGCTTTTCTCTAGGACTGGAGTCAAGAGAAGGGGTATGCATTTCCACCATTAGCGATGATCATGAGACTGGCAGGGCAGAAGGCAGACCCGATGGTAATCACATCAATATGGAGATCACAAATCTGGGTTCTAGTTCTGATGGGGTGGTCTGGGGATTCTCCAATCAGTCTACCCAAGTCCCAAGGTTTTCTTGGGAATCCTCTAAGGCAGTGATACTCAAAGTATGGCCATGGGGTGCTTGCGGCCCTCTTGACCTTTACATGCGGCCCCCCGGTGAACGGCAGCACGAGCTGCTGTCTAGGTGCTGAGCACAAATATTCAGAAAGAAATGTTAAATAAATAGCCAAGCATTTATTAACCTACAAATAAATGCATTCACGTTTATTTAACATTGGTTTAGAGCTCCTTGCACAATCCCTGACCCACCCAGACCAACTACCGCCACCCTACTGGCATCAGTGCAGCCCTCGGACACACCACAGATTGTACTTTGTGGAACCTGGGCAAATGTTTGAGAGTACCCACGCTCTAAGGAATCCTCCCCACCCGGTGACAGAAGGAAAATTACAACTCATGGCAGGAAGGATTTAAGGAAACAATGGGAAGTACTCTAGTCAGAGGCATGGGCAGATGGGAAAATTAAGCAATACAAGTGGGCTTGGACCATATAGATGTGTTGTTGTATGCAGATGGGTACAGATCCAGTGTGGCCACAATGTGAATTTCTCATCCTCCCTTACCTCGGAAAGGCATGTCTTACAGGTCAGCAAATGCATTCAGATCGGACATTTTAGCAAAACATTTCCCAATAAAGGGTTCTCCTGTGGTGGAACATTCTTTGGTGAGTAAACTGATGAGGAGACCCTAGAACCTCATCCTTATGGTATATGAATAACCCTTAATCTCTTCCTCTCCTGGCACAGTAACAAATAACTTTCTACAAAGGAGCTATCAGGTAAGCCTGCTATGTGTCTGTGTCAAATTTCCGACAGGAGAATGCTGGATAGTCTAGCGCTGGATATTACAGGTAGGGTATTTAACCCTGGACGGTGAGACTTTCCACATTTCTAGATCAAAAATATTTCTCCAAAATGGTTTCATACCCTGCTTTTGGCAATGTGCTAAAATTATGTGTGGTCAGATGTTCAAAAGTTTACAAGAGTATGAATGAGGAGCTTCTTCCATCGGGGGAGCCTAACTTCGAATTTCCATTTGCAAACCTTTTAAGGGAGCATCTTTCCCCACTACAGCCTGAAGGGTAGAATGGATTATACAGGAGCCAGGTATAGATTAGTCAATTTTTTGGAGTACATTTGACCTGCACAGCAATGGCATCCAAGGCTTTTTCACTGCGTGTGAAACTGGAAGGTATAATAAATGCTGCAGACTGGTCTTCAGACTCTCAAATTTTAGAGGTGTTACTTTAAACCAGTCTTAGATATGGCATGATTAGTGGTAAATAAGCTTTAAACAAGCCTAATCCTCACCTCCGGTTCTGACATATAATGTAACATTTCCTAACTTTAGAAACAAAGTTTAAATTCTACTAAGGATTCGGAGGCTACGATTATCCCTCCAGACCCTGAGAAAAGGGAGATATGCATGAAAGACAGAATAATCCTGACAATGTAATCACCGCAAGATAAACGTAGTTTTCTAAAAGGGTTTTTCATTTTATTAAGCTGAAGTAAAACTATAAGGAAAACCTTTTCCTTGAATATAATTTGTAGAAGGTAATTGTGGAAGTGCAGAAGAGTGACAATTTTGTTTCACTGTTGCAGGAAACAAGACCTCCAAACTAGAATGAGATGAAAAATGAGATGGTCAACAGTCGCACAAAGAAAGAAGGGGCATAGAGGAGGAGTATAATAATCCTGGCCCCTTGATATGCCTCCGTAAAAATATTGTTGTCCAGAGATTTATTTTTGATCGTGTTTTTATATCATTAGAGAAGTAATTTAGCTTGGGTAGACTAATCCAGACTGAATTTTTCTGGACAACATTTTTTGAAATGGCAGATGTGTTGCAGTGATGATGTAATATTTCAGGAACCATGAGACCCTATATACTACATTTTGGTGTCAAAACATAGGTTTTGGGGGTCAAGTAGTCTTAAAGACACAGAAAATAATTCCTAAGAGCAACCCTTCTACCATTTTCCAAAATGGCGGCTCTATAATGATGTATTTTAGCAATCATATTGGCAATTTAATTTAATATTGGTTTTTTTCACGGTTTTCATCGATTCAAATTCATAAACATGAGCGAAGCAGGTGGTAGCAGAGGATCTTAACCTCCAGAGTACTGTCAACTACAAACTCTGTGGACTCCTTCAACAGAGAAAAATGTGTCATATGCCAAACTAATCCGAAAGAAAAGCTAACATCAACTGCAGCGGGACAGAAGAGAGTTTGAGATTCTTTAGTAATACAGCAAATCAAAATTCACAAAATATTGAAACTAAAGGGTGAAGAGGATCAAATATTTTATCATTGTAACATTAAAGTGCTACAAGTCGTATACAATGGAAAAAAGACTGGAAAAAAATTAGTCAAACTATAGCTGAATCCAGTGAATCGCAACAAGAATCTGAGTATAGTGAGAAAGTGACAAAAACCAAACCCAATGCCCATCCACTTAGAAGAACAATGGCTACCCCTCATCAGAAAGCAGAGTATCTTCAATGTGTTATCTGTGGTTTAGCCAGAACGAGGGACAAAGGGACTGGCCAAAGTATAGAGTATGTGAGTCTCAAAGGGCAAAAATGTTTTTATCTGCAGCTAGTTTCTTACAAGATGAAGTTTTCAGCCCAGTAGCTGATCTAACCAGCGAGTTGGAGGTATTTGCAGCAGATTTGTATGTCCAACTGAACTGCATGCGTGCATATATTCAAAAATATGAATATACAATGAGCTCCTAGCAGCAACGTAACTGCCAGCCTTCTGTTAAGTTTGCACTCTTTAAAAAAGCAAATGAAGTTTTAAAGCCACTCGAGTGCTGGCTACGGGTTCAACCTCAATGAGATTACAGAAATAATTGTCAACATTGATGAAACTGCATTGGTCCATAATAATAATGAAATTAAGATTTTTCTGGTGAGTTTGTACAATGACAGAATTCGTTTTGTCTAACGAAAAGAATGAGCCCCTTATGGTGTTCTGAGCGGATTTAACTCCTGAAGCTGCCAAAATAAGATCACAGGATGCAGTAAAATCAGCAGGAGCCATTTTAAGAAACATTCTGAAAGATTTAGATTTTAGACTTAATGACACATTTTGTGATGCCCCAGAGCTCAGCAAATCATGGGAGTCAACCAGAATGTGGTCTTGACATTTTTTTTACATCATTGTTTAATATCAGCAAAGCAAAACTGATAAAAACTAAAGTTCTTGAGTACGGAACAGAAGCCGACAACATTGATGATGGCTTTGAAGATCTAAACTAAGAAGAGGAAGACATTCACATGACAGGCTAATGCTATACAAATTTACTGTCTTTTCCAAATCATGTTTTATGAATTACATCACAGCAAAAAGAAAACTCTGCTACACATGATGACTGCCCATGCAGTCAATGACAAGTGCAAAAGTAGAGCGAATTACTTCAATGAACAGGATTGGTGCATCAACAAGTTATAATGACATGGTACAAAGTAGGAACTTGTTTGCAGCTCATTCTGTGAAAACTTGCGAATCTGACAGCAAACAACTACCAGGTCACTTTAGTAGGAATTAAATTACAATTGCTTCTCTTGATTTTGAAGACCGCTCTTTTTTGTCTGAAACATCCAGCACATGATACTGCCATGGTGCTGTTTCAAGACTATACCAATGAAGTAGCTGCTGGAAAACAAGCTGTGTCAAATGTAAATGTAAATGCAAACCTATTACCCAACTGCCTTGTCAATGTGTGCAAAATCACTACAAGCCATCAACACGTCTCAGCCTACCAGAAAGTTTCAAAGTGGCTGAGGACATGGATCTTCTTCTACCTGATGCTGCGATGAGCAAAGTGAATTTAACTTAATTTATTATATCGCTTATTCGGTACAACCAGGAGGGATGAAGAGAAGCCAGTTCTAGTGGGATGGAATTCATGCTCGGATCTTCCAGAATACCATCCCACTGAAAAAGGTTGGATTTTTACCAGTAATACCATCTCCAGTCACAAACTACGCAACAGTATACACGGCTATAAAATATTTCCAAAATGTGTGTGCTCAGCTTGAAGACCAGCCTATCCCACCAATTTTCTGTGATCAAGGTTTTCTGTATTGTAGCGGACATTTTTATGAGCAATTAAGTAGAATTTAATGATCCTTATCCAATGATGGGCGTTTTCCACATGACAAAAATTGAATTGCGTTATGCAGGAAGTTCTCAGTGGATGTGGCATAGACAATGCACTTACTGAGGCTGAAATCTTTGGAAGCAAAACTGTCCAGTCAGTCTTGAGCAGAACTCATTATGTTAGTTCTTTACAAGGTATGCCCATCATATCTGAGGCTACAGAAATATTGCGTTGGAATGCTCTCAGGAACAAGAATGACAAATTAGGTTTTGCATATCTTATCTCAGAAGTATACAAGGCACAGGGTGCATTTCATTCAAAAGACATGATGCAAAGCCAGACACTGTTCAATACACTCAGCTCAAAATCAGAAAACTTGAAAACCAAGTTTGTACAGTTTGTCAAAGATTGTGAAGGGGGATGAGGCACGATGGCGGTCGCTTGAGACCGTAGGTGCACACAGAGCACAGAGTCGGAGAAATCTAGGATGCTGCACTAAGAAATTCGGAGGGATGAATCCAGCAATCTGTAGCACGGAGCTACATTATTCCCCAAAGTCCGGCAGGAGCTACCTACATTTATCGGGCTTGCGGTGCTACGGCATTTTGACAGAATAATTTCTGAGGTTGCCATAATCCACCATAAAGGATCCTACCTGGCAGAGTCGTCCGGTGTGGAGACTGGGCTTGTGGAGACTGCTGGGACTGCGGAGATGGGTCCCAAGACGGCGGCAGGGGCTGCTAAGCCAAGAACGGCCCGGCTGGTGCTGAGGGGATCGGCGGAGACTGGCGATGCAAGCATGGAAACAGCAGTTTCGGTGGCAGGGGGGTCGCCTGCACAGACTCCAAAACGAGGGCGTGGGGGGACGGGGGCAGACCCAGACCCGGAAAAAAAGAGGCGGGCGGCTCTGAAAGGACGCCCGGCCGGCCCCACTGTGGTTGATCTGCTGAGAGCGCCGGCCGGGAAAACCGCTCTGGGTCACGAGGGAAGGATCCAGGGCAAGGTCTGCCCCGAAGCGACAATGCAGGGGAGGTCCCGAGCGAGGAGCGAGATGAGCAAGAAGAGCGGAGTGAGGGAGAGAATCTCCTCACTATGGAGACAGATGGTCAGGACTGGGGGCCTGCTAACACTGAAGGTAGCCCCCCCCCCCCCCCAGCCTCTGACTCCCAACTATTAATGGGGGTGTAGTGTACACTTTGCCAAATGTACCGACCAAACAAAATTCTTTTTGTCGGAAATAAAAGCTAAAGAATACCTGGATGGTTTGTCTGGCTAGACGTGGATCAGTTTTCAACGTACTAAACAGACCACGATCACTCACTAGGGGGAATTAAGTGGGAGAAAAGGGATTTTAAAAAAGGGAAAAGAATGTATATATGAAATTGAATAAAAATGTATAAAATGTTTGTATAAGGAACAGGTGAATCTGGATCTTGGATTTGTGATTTGTGGAAAGCAGCATGTAGCTAAATAGTATAGGAAGGTCTTAGCATCAGGGCTCTCGTTCCGTGTAGCACACTCGTCACGAACACACTCAAGATGGAGTCCGTGCGCCTCGTGTGGGGAGGTGGGGGGGGGACGGAAAGGAAGTAGGGGGGACGGAAGGGAGGTGGGGGAAAAGGAAGGGTGGTGGGGGAAAAGGAAGGGTGGTGGGGGAAATGTGGGATAAAAAAAAAAGCATATCCAGAAATAACCACGAAACAGCCAAAAGAGAAAAGTAGGAGGCAGAATGAGAGAAAAAAGGTGGAGGAGGGAAAGAGCAAGAGTCTACCAATAGGAGGAATCCGGAAATCAGAAGCTAAATCAAGATGGGGAGGATAACTATGTGCTCATGGAATGTAGCAGGATTGAACGATAGGGCAAAGAGGATAAGATGTGCTGAACTCATGCGGTTGAATTCCATGGATGTAGTATGTTTACAGGAGACACACATTTCCTGGGGGGAAAAGAGAAGTACTGAGGGTTGGCGGGTACAATATCCTGGCATGTACAACTCAGACCTCTAATATTCGAGGGCTGGCCATTTTAGCAAAGACATCTTTAGGTTTGGCCAAATGCAAGGCAGTAGATGCTCTGGGGAGGTGGGCTATAGTAGACCTTGCAACAGGAGTTCCGGTATGCTCAATCTATGGATCAAACCAAGATGATCCCCAGATATTTGAAGATTTTGAAGTAGAACTTGCTACATGGCCGAACTCTTTAATTTTTTGTGTGGATTTTAACATCTCTCTGGATACTGGATCCAAGAAGCAGAGGCAAGGGGGGTATTCTGGTCGAAAGCCTAGAGTTTACAGGGCATTAAACTCCCTTAAAAATAGCCATGGCCTGGTGGACATCTGGGTGACAAAAAACCCAACTAACCCCAGCAACACGCATGTCTCCTGCCCGCACAAAATATATATCAGGATCGATTACTTCTATGGTACAAGGGATCTATTAGAACGAGCTGGGATTAAGAAACTTCCTAAAATAATATCCGATCACAACCCTCTGATCTTAGAATTTGAAATAGCTAGCTTTAAGAGACCACGGAGTAAATGGACGTTCGATAGGAAACTGCTAGTGAACAGTGAATATACTGAATTTATTAAAAAGCGGGTGCAAGAATTTTTTGATATCAAATTTAGCGCTAGCAGGGGGGTTGTGTGAGACTCTTTTAAGGCCACTCTTCGAGGCAAAACTATTAGCTTCATTGCCAGGGCTAAGAGATTAAGAATCAACAACTATCGTGGGACTTGGCCAGTGCTGAAGAGGAGCATGTTTCGACAATAATGCTGGGACAAGAGGGGGATCAAATCCAGTATCGAATAATCTTTTTAAAAGTGGAATTAAAAACTGGTTAACACAGGAGATCAGCAGAGGAATATAAATCCCATCGGAATAGCACCTATGAAAATGGTGAGCAAGTCAGTAGGAGGTTAGCTCTTCGTACCAGGCAGAGGATATCTTCTATTAAAATAGATAGATAAGTATATACCGATCTAGAAGACATCATCAAAAGGTTTCAAAACTATTATCAAATCCTGTACCAGGATGATATTAACAAAGATCGAGCAGAAGTTGTACAGGGCATAGCAGGGCTGATAGCTGGCACTCGGAGGGGGCTTGGAAAGGCCAATTAGAGAAGAGCTAGAAGAAGAAATCACTCTAGAGGAAGTTCATTTAGCGCTGTTCGGAATGGCATCGGGGAAGGCTGCTGGTCCAGACAGGGTTCCGCTGGAGGTCTAGAAGAACCTAGGAACAGCTATAACACCTTCTTCTTGACTTGTTCAGGGGGTGTACAGTATAATGGAATTCCCCCCCCCCCCCCCCCCCCCCCCCGAGTCCTGGAAAGAGACAATATCATAATATTTCCTAAAAAGGAAAACCGGTAGATAATCCATCTTCATATCGGCCGATCTCCTTGATCAACTGAGACACAAAAATGTATTCTAAAATCCTGGCCAATCAGCTAGGGAGGGTTATAGAACATCTGGTCTCCCCCTGGCAACACGGTTTTATCCCTGGCAAGGGAACAACTGATGACACCTGTAGAGATCTCTCTCTGACATCATAAACGGGACGGGGGCCAGATGGCTATGATCCTCCGACGTCGAAAAGGGCTTCGATCGGGTGTCTTGGGAGTTTTGATGGGGGATACTGAAGCTAAACGGTTTTGGGTCACAGTTTATAAAGGCAATTAAGGCAATGTATTGTCAACCAAGAGCCCGACTGCAACTTATGGGGAAGGAATCGAATAATATTAATATATCAAGAGGGACCAGGCAGGGATGCCCTTGCTCCCCAATTTTATTTGCTTTATATATCAATCCCCTAGTGGTTAAGCACCTACAGACTCGGAAGATTAAACCAATAATCACTGGTGGGTAGGAGACGAAAGTATTGGCGTAAGCCGATGATGGCGGTGTTAACTTCGAATCCAGCTGAGGCAATTGAAGAAATAAGTAAGATTGCTGAGAGTTATGGGCTCCTCTCTGGATACGCATTGAGCAAAGGAAAAACGATTGTGCTATGCACAGATAACCGATTTCAACGACCCTAGGAAAGCAGGTACAGCGGTATATCTTGGGGTCCAAATAAGCGCTAAGGTGGATGAAATTAGTAAATGCAACTTCGAACCTCTGATCAAATCTATAGGGAATGACTTAAGGAGAGTTAACAGGCTACATCGGTCTATCATAGGAAGGGGGAATTTCTTAAAAATGACCATGCTACCGAAAATAGTGTATTTGTTTCGTGCAATACCGCTGGCTGTGGAAGATAGAATACTGAGGGCATTGGAGTCAACCTTTCCCAACTTATATGGCAACACGGGAAGGTTAGGAGGGCTCTGAAATATCTAGCTCTACCACAAGACAGGGGTGGTCTTGCAACCCCCAACATCACCTTAAACTAATGGGCAGCTCTTCTCCATCAAATGGTCACCCTGTTTGTCGTGGATAATAAGAATGAATTAGAACGAGACCCAAAAATACCCACAATTTACCAACTCTCTATTGAGAAGGAAGCTTCAGGGCTGCTACTGAGACAACTGGAACCGAGCTACTACAAGAAGGTACGGTTTAAAGTAATCTATAGTTCATGGAAAGTATGGAAGCAGGTCTCTAAATTTATGGCAATTCCGAAAGTTTGTAGATATACCCCCCTACGGCGCTCATCGTCATTTCCACCCCAGGTTAATGACGGTATGGGGAAGAAGTGGGAAAGGTATGGGGTAGGGACAATTTGGTACTTTTGCAGGGGAAAGCAAGCGGGTTTTTGGTATACTGGAAAACCAATACTTTAAATTTGTTCAGATTAGGAGCATCCTCACCCTATGTAGTCCTAAAATTAAGCTCGACAAGATACCACTCTTGGAAGCCATAACTAGGAAGTCCAGTAGAATTAGGAATTTTTATAGTCTACTTCTTGACAAAATCCCAGATGACTTGGAAAAAACGGAACCATCCTGGACAGTGAAATTGGGAAACCCTGATGTGGATATCTATATGAGCCTTTCTTTAACTGCCAAAATACTTTTACCCTCGAACTTAAAAGCTCAACTGTACAAAACTATATTTAATCTTTATTTTACACCGGCCAAACTGTACACATGGGGGAAAAGGATAGATGATAAATGTCCCAGATGTGGATTAGGACCAGCCACCCAGATTCATATGCTATATGACTGCGACAAACTGGCTATTAAAAGAAGGGCGGCTAGGTTTTTGGGAGATACTATTTGGTCATAGAGTAGAACTATCCCCTACTCTGTTGACCCTCAGGTATGATAGCACCATGGGTCTTAATACCGAACAGGAATATTGTCTTTTTTTGGGGACAGCGGTATTTAGAATATTACTAGCCGCTAGATGGAAAGATGCAGAATCACCAACTTTTCATATGTGGCTTGCCAGGCTTCTCGGAATTTACAATCAAGAGATGGCCATCTATGCTAGTAGGGGCAGACAGGCCAGAATCCGTGGGAAGAAAATCTGGGTGCATATCGCAGAATGGAGTAGAGATGCAAGGGTGGCATAGGAGAAAGCTAATCGGGGCTGCCTAGAGCTCCTCGGGGCCCAAGGGGGTGAATTTTCTTTTTTTCTTTCTTTTTAATGATATAAAATAGGGGAAGGCTGTAATGAACTGCTTTGCCTTTTAGATCTTCCCAATGTATTGTTTGATTAACTGTTTTATGATGGACCAAGTTGATCTTTATATGATGTAGCGCTTTTCAAAACAGCTTTTACTGTATCAACTGCTTTTTATGACTAGTCTTTTGTACTGTACTAACTGTTTTCTTCTATATGATCACTGATTGGTATTTGATGTATTTGTATTTTCTGGAAATGCACAATAAAAAAAAAAAGGATTGTGAAGAAAAATCAGAACTTTGCAAGTACTGGGGAAATGTTTTACACATGATCGCTCTAGTGAAAAATGTGGACATGCTGATCAGTAAGGTGACTGGGAGCTGCACGTGAAGGCTGTGGAGTCACTGATTAAGGTTTCACAAATGCGATTGCATAAACTACCTGGGATATGGATCCTGGTATTTGGAGAGCGTGAAGAAGCTAGAGGTGTAAAAACCATACCTCTACAGCATAATATTGATCCAAAGTAATTTTGCGATGAGAGAGAGGGGGAAGGGTCAATGCTGTGGCTCCAGATATGAAACTGGAACAGACAACCCAACGATCACAGAAAAGCTCCAAGGGAATTGTTGGTCAGACATGTAAAAGTGAATATGTTGCTCAATAGCAGCTAGTCTACCATGAAATCATTTCTATCTGCAATGTTTTCAGAATAATGACAAATTCAAAATTAATGGACAATCGTGAAAATGTACCTCACCACGAACTTTAAGGGAAAGAGAGGGGAACTTTTTAATAAACATGTTTACAGCCTTCTTCCATGCAGCAGCAAGGAAAACCCTTTGAAATGACAGCCTGTGCGACTACACAATTTCGTGACCAAACAATATGTGGAGAACAATATAAAGACACGTCTACTAGATGCCCTCGAACATAGATCTAAACTATACACAGAACTAAAGCAGGAAAGATTTGTATTGAAGAGAAAAAGCTGTTTGACATAATCACTAAACCTAAATTTCCACACTGTAATTGCCACATTAAGAGGATCATCTAACCAGCCACTACAAAACAGGTAACATAAAACAACTTTCGCAAGCACAGAGAGATGGATGTAGCAAAGAAAGGGGTGAATTTATCAAGGACATTCAGTCACAAGATCTTCTTCCATCAAAGGCATTATTTGATGGAGATGCTGCAACCAAACCAGCGAAGCACAAACTCGTACAAGAGCTCCCAAAAAACTTTCACCTGAAGAATTTCAATTCGAAAAGGTGTCCTCATTGAAAACTGCTGTTTCTGTGGACTATATGTCAGAATTGCGAATGGTCAAGATTTTTTCCATGCAAAACTCCAGAGAGGTCGTTCAGACTGTTCTACAGTTATCAAAGTCTGTGTACACCTTGCAAGAACTGCACATTGCCTTTGACAGTTACCTTGAAATATCTGTCAAAGAATGTGAGGGAATCAGACAAATGTCTACAAGTGGAACAAATGACCTTGCCTGTATCAAACATTAGACAGCTATACCTGAGCAACTTGATACATTCTGGTCATCAACATAGAACAAGTAGAACTTGGAGAAGCTAAGTCGCCAAAACATTGCTGTTGCTTCAGTGAACACTGAATTTCCAATTATTGCAAGTGGAATGAGTGTCAATGAGGAGCTGGTGCAAACGGACATACATTCAAAAGGTATGGGTTATAATGCTCAAGAACTTAACAGCAAATTGGAGGAAGCTGGCCTTTGTGTTGTGCCACATGTTGAGTAGGCTGTTCGAAATTGTTCCAATCAAGTCAAAGTACTGTCAAACGATGTAGATATTGTGCTAGTTAGATTTGTTGCAATGTTCGTAAGTCAAGAATTGTCAGAGTTATGGAATAGGTGAGAAAAGACAAGCCCACTTCACATTCTGTACAAGAAACTTGACCAAGAGATGCCCAGTGTTCTTAATAAGGCACATATTCTTAGGGGTGATGACACTATGTGCAAAAATGAAACAAAGCTTGGAGCTTTGGGGCACATGCATCAAAGGTAGGAATTGCGAGTCCTTAATAGCGATAATTAAGTAATCACTATTAGGGAGTCGCAATTACCTATGCATGTAGGTTCTGACAAATAATTGCGATTCCTACATATTCCTTAATAGCGAATCGCAAATTGCGATTCGCTATTAAGGAATGGTATCCCAAATTATTCCTATGGGCCTAAAGGCCCATAGGAATAAATGGGAGTGTATTCGCAATTTGCGAGTACCAAATAGGTACTCGCAAATTGCGCATGCAATTTCAAGGGAGCTAGGGGGCCAGAAGGCCACTCTGTACACACCCAAAAAAGGTAAGTATGCAAATGTGGTGCACACACATGCCCTAAGGGCATGTGTATGCACCACAATGCACTTTGAAAAATGCATTTTTCAAAGGAACTGCAAATTACCATCAACTTGAAGTTGATGGTAATTTGCGATTCGAAATTGTGATAACGTAATTTGAGAATGCATAATGCATCACATTTAGGGAATCGCAATTTGCGAATCTCTAACTGCATTCGCAAAATAGGTCATTGCAAAATTTGTGATTACCTATTTTGCTAATTGCTTTTGGGTTGATGCTCCCAAATGGCAAAATACAGGTCACAAAAGGGGCCGATTCTGCAAACCGGCCCGTTTGCGACCGGTATTTGCTTGATGCATGTGCCCCTTTAACTGCTGAACCTGTGAAATTTCTAAAAGGATTTGCTGAGGCAGAAGAATAAAACTTTAAAGACCCAGAAAAATACCTTGTGCGTGTGTGGAAAACAAGTTCTGACTGAAATATTTGACAATCTTCGGTACAGTGAGTTCAAGAGATCAGTCCCGCTGCGTAACCTTCCACCAACGACCTATTCTGTGCGTGGACACAATAAATGAGCGTTCTACTTGATCATCAGGAGATGTGTAAATGTTTTGGATCATGCATTAGTAGAGAAAGATCTGTATGAATTTGGTTAGGAAGATCTTGATAGGGTGCTAAACTCTGCAAAATTTCGAAGGCATCTACCCACAGAACTAACACGTACATGTACTTGCAAAACCTGTGCTACAAAAAGAGGTCCCTGTCAATATTCGCTTTTTAAATGTTCAACATTCTGCAAATGTATCACGAGCGACTGCTGCAACAAATAAAGTGAACTATGAAAATGTGTCTAAAACAGGAGTAATAAAAAAAAAATCAAATTCAGATCATAAACATTGTTTGGTGTATACATTAAAGGATTACAAACCATTATTATGGATTTCATTTCAATAGGTCTCTTCTTCCTGTAATTTAGCCGCCATTTGAAAAAATGAAGAAAGGGTTGCTCTGAGGAGTTCTTCTCCGTCTCTATGAAACTACTTGACCCCCAAAACCAATATTTTGACACCAAAATGAAGTATATAGATCTCATGGTTACTGAAATATATTATATCACTGCAACACCTCCGACATTTTTTAAAATGTCATCCAGAAACATTCAACCCAGATCAGCAATGTGTCCCCAAGCTAAATTAGTTCTCTATTGACCTAAAAACACAAATCAAAAATGAAAATCTCTGGACAACAATTTTTTTTGCTGAGGTTATGTCAGGGGGCCGGAATTATAAGAGATAATACAGCTTGTGATTGGTTGAAGATTTTTCAACTTCCTTACTTGGTTCCCAGGAAGGATAGTTCTTTGATGTTTGTAGAAGGATGCTGTATTGAGTTAAGTAAAGAATGTGGAGCTTAATCATCGCCGCTGTGTCTTTAATAGAATTGAAACTATGCGATCTGAAAGATAGAACATTTTGCAAGTCTGAATTCCAAGTTTGGCTGAGAAGGTCATCAAATAGGAGGCCCAGCTGATGGGACATTTGATGCACACAGCAAGTGATAATACTAGAGTAATAATTTCAAGATGATTACTCAAAAGTGAATGATGTCTCTTTCCATCCAAAAACTGTGGAAGACTAAAACACTTCCACAAATTAAAGCATGCGGTTCGGGACCTGCAGGAAAAACACGAAAGAGCTTGGCAACCTGAGGAGTACCACACCCAGATAATAAAGATCACAAGCACTGAAGGCACAAAGAAAGAAGCTGAAGCAGAGGGGCCTAGTAAGTAGAATATTAATCTAACCTGCATTTATACCATGTTCGGGACATGACAAAGGGCCTGGAGCATTGCAACCACAGGAGAGGATTATCAAAAGGTGACACACAGATGCCCTGGAGTGACCATGTCATTGATATGTTGCAGCATATGTTGCAGGTGTTCTTGATATCTGCAGTTGCAAGAAGTGTGGGGGGTCCAACACTAAAGTTTCATCTGCTGATTCTGTACTGCATTGGTGTGTCTTAGGGCAGGAAATACGGGGAAGGGGAATTATTTAGTTTAACTCTTTAGTTGATCTTGGTGGATATGTATCAGGACATTCATTTTATATACAAATGCCTTAATATAGAGATATTTAAAAAATAAGTGTACCCTGTATTTAGGTATTTTTAGTATCAGTAACTAGCCAGTTACTAAAAATTGTGTAATGTCATTAAAACAGTGGCCCAATAGAATAAAAGTTTAAGTTAATTATTTTTAAGACAGGAGTGTATTTAAACTAATTAAAATTCTCAAAAGGTGTTAAAAAATTAAATAATTGTCACATTAACTTTGCTGAGGCGACAGCAAAGGAGGAAAAGGAACAGCCTTACACAAGCCATGTTTCACCACCAGTATCAGCAAAACACCAACAAGGACAAACTTTAAAGCAAACCGCTCCCATTACTGTTCTAAAAATCTATCCCAACAACAAAAATTGTTACTACTTCAAGTGTGGTCTCAACAACAGTAAAACCCTACTACAACATCTGCCTCTTCTATTGCACCTACTTCTACAAGTAGACAGACCTCCTTTATATCGGTGGCAAGTTACAAAAAGCAATTGGCACTGTAGTTTGTGAGAGGAGTGGTATAACCAAGCCACTATAACCATTTGAGGAAGTCCTTGTAGTTTAACTACAACTACTATGCTAGCATTAAACAAAACCTCACATTTCAGCTCCAGTACCACACGCTACAGCTAACGGCTGAAGAGGAAGATAATGTGCTCATGACAGAACATGGGGCTGAGGCTGAATGTAGTCCTTCTTCAAACGATGTCCAATATCCCGTGCCAGCAAAGGAAATGCCATCCATCCCAACTATCAGTAGTATTGTTATACATAGTCGAGAACATATTCCAAGAAGAGTGGAGGTCATGGACTTGAGTGACAATCCAGCAAGCGCAGCCCAGATATGACATTACTGCTGTCCAAAACCAAGGGCCACATCTGCAACAAACAGCAGAGTCCATATGGCAGTAGGTGAGAGCTTAGCAGAAAGAAAAGAGATCTTCTGTACAACATTACATATAAATGTGAAGGCATATGGAAGCTGCGCAAAGACAGTGTAAGAGCAATCAACAAGAATGATGGGTGAATAGAAAGTTCATTGGTCACTTGACCCAAGCAGTCAGAACTCACCACCATGTTTGGAGGGGGACAGTTACTCATGATTAGGTCAACAGATGTACAAACAAGTGTATTTTTTACAAGGATTGAGACACCTATTAAAACTACTAATATACAAATGAGCCCACATCTGAGCTCTTCCAGCAGTCATTCCATTTTATTAAAATTTGACAGCTTTCACCCAAGACCGTTAAAAGAGAGCCTCCCATATAGCCACTTTTTATGGCTAAGGAGACAATGCAGCAAAATCACGGATTTTGCACTACAAGCAAAAACCCTTTCTGACAAATTGAAGACACAAGGTATCCGAAAAGTATCATACAAAAAACAATGAAGAGAGCAAAAACCAAAATAGAGAAGCACTATTGGAGACTAGCAAAAGAAACACCGATGATAATCGACTGACCTGTGTCACCACTTAATATTGCATCCAATTTAAAAAGATCAATAGGAATTGGCATATTTTAAATACAGGGCCTCGAAAATGGGGCAAGCCTATGTTCTCTTTTTGAGAGCTGCACTAGTTCATACTTGACCAAAAAGAGCCAAGAACCCAAGAGGTACAGTGTTTAACCGATGGGGCCTACTAAATAGAACAGGCCATTACCGGTGTGGTAATTGTAGTGTCTGCCATTTAACAACTGTTACAAAAACGTTGGACCTAGGACTAGACACGGATTGGACTCAGAAACAATACCAATTGCAACTCTGCCAAGTGGTGTACATGATTACATGTTCTTGTGGTCTATGATCTATTGGAATGGCGGGGAGAAAAATTAAGAAACATGTATTTGACAACATTGTAGCAATACAAGATGTAGGTGAATAACACTGAAAACGGCAAAACACTTCATTTGAACAGAACATACAACCAATGATTAGAAATGGGTATTAATACTTGGGGGCATGGCCAAGATGGTGACAGAGTAGGAGGGATAATTCCGGAGCTACGAGCCGGCCCACACAAAATCAGACTTCTATCCTGCCCATGACTAACTTTTAAAACACACAAGCATTCGGGCATTGCGGGTCGCTATGTGCCGCCCTGGTTGAAGTTGCTGCCCCTCCGGAAAACTCCTGGACGCTTCAGAAGGTTTAGGCGTAGGCTGGGACTGACTCGTCCATGAAGGTGTTCCAAGCCCCGGAACTGGTGGAGCTGCGGCTGGAGGCTGCTGAGATCTTTAGCCCAACTGGAGCGGTATGGCCCTGGGTGAAGGACCTTTGCAATGTAGCGTAGAGTGTAACGGAAGATTAAACTAACATCTGAATTAGAAGACACAGCTACGACCCTCGGCAAGGGAATACTGTGACGGTTGGAGGTGAAAAATAGGACAGCCGCAACAATCTGTGTATGTGTTTGTGAGATTTCCCAAAGCGGTAGAGGGTGTTGATATGCTGCAATTTCTGGATACCTGGCTCCACTCTCTCCTCCCACAAGATAAATGTTCATTGAGAGGGCCCACCGCACCCCGATTTATTTCCCCCCGCCCCCAAGGTCTTCACCTAGAACAGTCATAGTATGTTTTCTGAACTTTTGTGACAGGGATATGATCCTCACGGAGGGGCGCAAACTTGGGGAGATGTGATACGACAACTCCAAAATCCTGGTGTTTTCTGATTATACAAGGGAGGTACCTTCGACTAGGTGATGGCCAGGCTGCGAGACCTGGAGATGCGATATATGCTCATGTTTCCGGACGAATTAAAAGTAATGTATCAGGGGAAATACCACTTCTTAACGCCAGAAGAAGCCTGGACATTCCTTAAAGAACATCCTAATTTGGGGCTTCCATGCGAGAGACCCCATGACATCCGCCCCTACTGAAATGAGGGGGCTATACCCAAGATCCAACGCTGCTCCAAGCACAATTAGTCAAAACCGACACGGAGGGTGCCAGACCCAGCACAGAGGCAACGAGACAACCTTGAACAATACTCAGCCTCCTCCGGAGTGGATGAGGACAAACGACTGGCCGAAAGACGCATCAAGGACTTTGTCACTGAAAGGGAGCCACTCAGTAAGACTTCCGGAGATGACCAAGAAACAGATCTGGAGATCCCTTCACCCACTGGTCGATCTATTGTGACCCTTGAGGTGGATGCAGAGCCCGCCCTCACAGACACGGTAAATGCAGTTCTGCCAACGATATCCTGAAGGCACTTTTGACTATCTATTTTGGGCCTGTGAGAGACACCTGGAAGATAGTCATCAGGGGGGTTTTCTCCTTCATTCCTCTGCAGTTGACCCAGGAGGCTTAGACGATCTGCATCAGTTACATTTACTGAATTGCTGTTACCAGGGACAGTTGATTCAGTCATTGTATCACCTGTTGAGTTAGTGGGATTGCTTTGGTGGGTGGGCTACAGACCTCTCGAGTTGGTTGAAGTTTAAATGAGGGATTTTACTCTCGGGGTCTTAGTGGGGTAGGGAGAGGGGGGATATTGGGTTTAAGCTTAAAAGTTTTCAGTTTTGAACACAGTTTTGACCCTCTAAGAGACTAATCCTCCCACCGACTTGGGTGATAGGCCTTTTGATCCACACCCTGAGACTTGCACTTTTTTGCACTATGACATGGCTGTGGACACGGTGTGATATTTTTTTTACATACAACTACAAGGGCAGTCCTTCCGGTGCACCCTTAGATGACCAATGCCATTTCAGTTATGACATGGAACGACAAGGTTTTGGAAGACAAGGTCAAGAGGGGACTAGTCTAAAAATACATTAAATGGCTTCAGCCATCTGTGGTTTTTCCACAGGAAACACACCTTAAGGGGTCCCAATGCAAATGTTTAGGCCGAGGGTCATAAACGACTTTGGCCCATTCGGGGTACACATATGGATCCAGGGGTGTCGCTATATTGGTCCGTAAAAACACATTTCACTTTTATGAAGTGTTGGATTGACCCCCTGGGCCGATACGCGGAGGTGAAAGGGATATGAGGCCACCGAGATGTAACACTAGTCCGTATTTACGAGCCCCCCCCTCGGTTACAGTCACCTACACTTGAGAAGGTCGCTGACATACTTTTAGAGGCAGGTTCCTCACTCCACCTTGTGGGCGAGGACTTTATCATGGCACCAGGCCAGGATCAGTCTGGTTCAGCCCCACATGCTCATCCGATCCCTTTGGCAACTTTCACTGCCACCCTGGGATTAAATGACCTATGGCAGCGGGCACATCCACATGCCAGGAACTACTCTTATTTCTCTGGACCCCACAAGATCTTTTCCAGTTTAGACTATATCTTTGCAGGGGAAATGAGTTCCATACGGCGGGCGGAGTACCTGGCTCGGGGTCTCTCTGATCACTCACCTTTACTGATACAAAAAGGTAAAAAACCCAAGCCGGCAACGTGCTTGGGACCTGGGTGATCAAGAGGTGGCACTTGGCCTGAGAGTAGCCACTGAACTTTATATTTAAGGAAAATGAAAACTCTGTAGGGTCCAAGACCACTTTGTGGGAGGCCTATAACAGTCCTTTGGGATAAAGCACAAAATCTGGTAGCCTCCCCCACTCAAAACAAAATAAAAAGGGAAGAGAAAAGGAAGAGAAAAGGATCTTCTGCTTATTGGAGCGGTTGGAGGATCAGATATTGGAGCTCGAGAGGCCTTAGACCCTGAGCCGGGCCTGCCGACCCTCCACTGAATAAAGCTTCTTAAGGAGGAATATCGTACCCTAGCGCAGGAACATGCCAAAAATCAAATGTTCAAAGGAACAAATGAAGGACAGAACCCTGAACAATGCAAACATTCACCCCCAGTCACAAGGATCTGGGTTTAATCCATCATGCTTTTCCTCACCACGCCACCCCAATTTGGGCCTAGCCATATGCAAATCAGTCTTGATCCTGTTCCTCATGGGAACAGCCCAGCCCTAACTGCCAAGCAAAATTAAATGTTAGCCACACTCCATAAATTGTATGATACTGGTGACAAAGCGGTTAGCCTGGTTGGCACTAAACGAAGTGGAGGCCTGATGGGTGCATGGGGTGATAGGTACAGATGGGTAAACAATGGACTCAGAAACATAGCTGAAACCTTTGCACAATATTATAAAGATTTATATACTGCTCAACCATCTCGTCCAACACTTCGACTCACAACCTACCTAGACTCCATTGCCACTCCAGTTCTGGATGCTGAGTCGCGGGAGGACATGCTAGAGGCTGAGAGTTTCCGAATAGGCGCTAGGAATGCTATAAACCAACTTAAATCCAGCAAAACCCCAGGACACAATGCAATTCCAGTGCAATTCTATAAGAAATATGCAGCTCTCCTGGCCCCTCAACTCCTAGACCTGTTCTTAGAGGCGAACCAAACCAGTATTCTCTCTCCTGACTTGTGTAAGGCAACTATAGTGTTCATCCATAAAGAAGGAAGGCGTAGGGAACAGTGCAGAACTTATCGGCCGATCTCCCTTTTAAACATCGAAAGCAAAATCCTGGCCACAATTTTAGCCAACAGACTGGTACAGATCATTACACTGCTTATCCACCGGGACCAATCTGGCTTTATGCCCGGAAAATCCACCCACTAGAACTTGCGACGGGCAAAACAATTGGATCAATGAAATCCAAAGCAGTCAGGAACCACATGTTATGCTGACTCTCAAAGCCGAAAAGGCGTTAGACTGTGTACAATGGCCGTTCCTCGAGTACACACAAAGTTTCGATTCAGCCCCAGCTTCTGGAAGTGGGTTCAATTGCTATACCTAAAACCTATTGCCTCGGTGAAGGTGAACGGGGAAGTGTTGACTGAATTTCAGCTTGGCTGGGGATCTAAACAGGGTTGCCCCCTCTCCCCCCCTCCTGTTCGCCCTTATAATAGTCACTGGCCTGCAGGATCTGTGACAACCTGGAGATCCATGGCTTTAGCATTCAGGGTGAGGATACTGCAGGGGGAAAAAATTATCTCTGTACGCAGAGGATGTCACTAATCCCCCCTCAATCCCTCCTTGCACTTTAAATTGCTGGATGAACATAGAAGTTATTCTGGTTATCGTATTAATTGGAATAAATAATTTCTTTATCTCCCATATGAGAACGATGCGATTTCCCCTGCTTTCCTATAGCTTGACACTACACCCTGGGATTTTCTGAATCCCCATCAGAAGATAAGTCCGGAGCATAATCTAGGGAAGATCACGCATAACTGGCATGGACTCCCCCCTACACTGCTAAGAAGGGGGACAGTCTTTAAAATGATTGCATTACCCAAGCTACTTTACGTTCACCAACACACATTATCTTATCTCCCCTTAGATATTTACAACACTAGAAGGGGGACTGCTAATTTTTTTTTAAGATGGTAAACACCCTAGAATAGCGCTAGCCACACTCCAGCGTACTCAATATGACTGTGGAATTGCCCTATTAGACATTTGTGCATACTAGTGGGCTGGCCATCTTACTAATTTAACAACTGGCTTTTTTCTCGCCTTGGCCCACTCTACATTTTAGCTGGAACAATCGCAATTGCTATCAAAATCATGCCTCCATTATCTGAATGGGGGGTAAGGAATACACTATCTTCTGCTAGCCACTGCTGTGGCGATCAAGACTTGGGCTGGCGCCACAAGATCTATGGGATGGAGGAGCAAACGCACGAGGGACACACTACTGTGGTTGGGAAAATGGCTTCCTGAATTCAGTAAATTGAAGGGCTTCAAAGCCTGGGACCTGCTAGGAATTTCAAAAATAGGAAATCTTTTAGAGGGGGTGACATCATACCATTCTCTTCACTTCAGCTGGAATACAACATGCACGACACCAAATTCCTGAAATACGCACAACTACGACACATTAGAAGAGCAGAGTAGCTCCCCGGGGAGGAAATCCCTGAATATGCACCTCTCGAAGGGAGGCTTTTGATGGAGGAACTAGGGAGGCGTGAAATATCCACGACGTATAAAACCCCTAATTAATAATAAACCAGACACCTTGAAGGGCCTGCGAGGTAGATGGGTGACTGACTTGGGAAAGATGGAGGATATTGACCGGGAGGCGGTCTTAAAGCACCCCCGAGGTAGTAGTAATAAAGGAAAGTCTCAGATTAATCCAGTTCACATTTTTACACAGTGTACTACGATAGGCGGCGGCTCCCTGCCATGGGGAGAGCCTCAGACCCGTATTGGCTGAGATGTAAAGACACAGTAGGCTCCTCCTTCCATATGCTGTGGAGCTGCCCCAGAACACATACCTATTGGAAAGCCATAATGGGGGAGTTTATGGATGTGTATTCGCTAACCCTACCAATGAATGGCAAGTTTATTCTATTGGGTTCCACAAGCCAGATTAATATTCTGCCATTTACCCCTGGTAGTGGCAAAAAGATATGGCCAGGGCTTTTATTGGGGGGGGGGGGTGGGGGGGGGGGGCGGGGTCTGAGCACCACCGGTTTTTTTTTTGGGGGGGGGGGGGGGGGGGGGGCCTCGAAGGGAGTCTCTATGGGACTCTATTTTCAGCCCTCAAAAGGTAGTCCGTTTTTTTTTTCCTGGACTGCCGTGAGAGCATGCACATCCGCGCATGTTCATTTTCCTCACTGAGTAGTGGAGGTCACGGCATGACGTCCACGGCACGACGTCATGCCAGGTGAGCGTTGTTGGAGAAAGGGAAATCCTTTAAGAGAGCCATTTTCTCTCAGGATTTCCCTTCTCTGTATGCAGCGCAGAAGCGACGTTGTCGTGGTGCCAGCCTTGGAAGTGAAGACATCGTGGGGTGATTAAAAACGGAAGAGACAAGACTACCACAGGCAGCCTGCTCCAGCACGACCTACACTTACTGATTTGGACGCCGCGTTTCCGATGATAGGATAATTGGAGGGGGTCGGGGAAATTGGTTTCAGCATCTCTCACCTGTGGAGCCGCATCTTGATAGGTAAGTGCAGGCCCCCTATACTCGCTCCCCTCCCCCTGCTGCAGCGCGAGGCGTGCGCTTGTGTTTTTCTGCACCTATATATAGTGTAAATGCGATCCGAAGGTATAGGTCTGCTTTACATGAGCACCAATTACTGGGGTCGTGCTCACTTGTGCCGAGTGTATTGAAAAATTAAGTTCTATTTTGGTGTAGTTGTGAATCAAAGCTATGCTTTAGTTTGAAGAGCGTTAAATGTCGGAAACCAGTGCACAACTGAGAAATCCTACATTACGCTGGCCCTTTAGCGATAAAGCACGGTCTTGCTTGATTCTAAATTATCACCAATAAAATATTTATAAGGTGTGCTTCAAACGCACTCGATGGAGTGTCAACATACTGTGTGTCCAGTTCCGCAGAACAAATTCCCCTTTTCAAAATGACTTTCCAACAGATGTTTTAGGACACCAGATATTCAATAAACTAGGTTTGAAAAACGAAAGTTAATCGGTCATACTAAACAGTGCTCTAAGGATAAAAGATACATCTTGATGAATCAACTGGTTTTAAATATACCATATTGGCTGTAGCTAAGAAGCTCCATTACTTTCAAAGAAGGGCTAAGCAAAACATCCGAGTCTGAAAACATGTGCTAATTTTTGTAGTAAAAACTCAAAATATTGGAATTGCAGCAGCACAGACTGGATTATCCAGGCATCAAGACATCTAAATGCTCAGTGGAAACAGAAGTTCTCAATGCAAGTGCTTTTCTAACAGGGTGATCAGAAGTAGTTTACTGAACACCAGCATATATGCTATATGTTCGCGACTGATGAAGTTACTATACCAGCATATTTTACTACCAATAAAGTTATACTCGTGTGAATTTCCAAAAGATAAATGCAACACACCACAGTGACATTTCGCTTTATTAACTGAATTTCAAGGTCCCTGCTGAGTGCCTTTAGCAGCAAAACAAGAACAGTTAGCGATGTGGAAAAAGACAACAATTCCAACTACAGGAGCATAGTGGATAAATATTTGATCAATACAGGGGATAAAAAAAATTAGCATGCAGCATTCAGGAGAGGGAGAGGATATTTGCGAATGCATGGGGCCCAACAGTGACAGTTAGCTAGAGACTTTGTGGAACTGAACAGTCTGAAACGATTCGGAGTCTTCCATATTACTGAAACGGATGCTGTTGGGGATTCGGACAAACAGACCAAAAAAGAATCCTTAAAGAAATAGAAAGGGCAGCACTCTAGGGAAGATAGATTGACCATTATTTAGCAGAGGTTAGCTGAGGGGTGGGTGAAGTTGCAATGTTTTTCCTTTGGTATCTGACCAGGCGATAATGTCTGTCTTGCACTATTCACTAAATTCAAATATTGAAATTTAGATTTATGTCTAGTAATATAAATAATTTTTACATGTTTTTTTAAAGTGTTTGGTATTTTTATGGCTTATACTAAATATACCTTTTTGCCTATTTTATTATCCTTTGCTGGATGCGACGTCATGATTTTCTTAAGCACACAATGCTAGATATCTCGATTTAGACCACGCCCCTACTCAGATAGGCCACGCCCCTTTGAGATTTGCCACGCCCTTTTTAGAGCACCTCCAGGTTTTTTTTCCCCACCTAAAGCCCTGGATATGGCCTGTCATTTGGGCTCAGGAGAAAGTTCCCCCATGATGGAGTGATGAAATGCCATTGATATGTACATGATAGCAGAGAAAGCTACCTATGCCAGTAGGGGCAGCCCCAGGAAATTCCACAAAATCTGGGATAGTTGGATATCGTACTACTACCTGCAAGACTTGGTGGATGATGGGGAGGGGAAACGAGAAGGCATTGGGTGAAAATGGCAGGTGTTGAATCTTTTTCTATGTGACTCTGACGGCTGCAATCGATTTCTGGGTAGAGGGGATGGGGGACAGTAGTTGGGGTTAGATAAGGCATCACATACCTTATGCATACATATGTAATAACTTTTATAACTGAATATGCTAAATGATATATGCTACGTCCTGTTTTAATTCTTATAATAAAATTAAAAACAATATTTAAAAAAATGGGTAATAATAGAATAACTGGACAGGGATATAAAAATCCCGATCGAGTCCTACTTGAAAAGGAATAGAGCTGGATGTATAGCTTATCTACCCACAAGAAAAGTTTAAATGACATTATACACCTTGGAACAGCATCCTTAACTAGTGCACAAAAATCATATTGAAAAGGGAATATTTTCCATGAGCATATATTCCACAGATGAGAGAAAACACTTTCCTAATGTATTACTATAATATGTGATACTGATGACAAAAAACACCTTCCTTAGGTCACCCTAGGATAGTAATGTGCCTACAGAATAATGAATATATATGTCCACATATACACGCACTGGTTGACAACATACGGTCCATTAGTTCAGAGGGGTACAGAGGAACCCAATATATATCAAGCTTTTCTTGAGCCAATTTGTCTCCCGTTTATCGCTCCTCTTACATGAAGAATTTACTGAAAAAGATAAGACCTTGTTAAATTGAATGCCCCACAATGGGAGAAACGATGCCCTGAAAAAGAAGGTTTAACACATTTTTATACCAATAAAAATCTTAACGAAAAGAAAGCAGTCACTATATCACTTCCTTGAAAAGTGGGAGCATTCAGTCTACTTTTTTAGCATAATGATGCAAATAGTTTTGATTTCCCAGCCTTCACGCCAACGTAGTGACGAAATGGCGGCACTGCATCATAAGCGAAATCATGTGACCTGGCAGATGCAGTGCTTAGAAAACACTCTTTAGGTCCTCCTCGGGTGCAACACGTTGGCAAAATAAGTCGGGAGGGGTTATGAGGCCTCTACTACAGTAACATTATAAGGCATCAACAATAATATTGTTATTACCCAGTCTTTCCTTCTCAGAGTGTGGCAATAGGGTCTGCCCGACTAAGACTCTATTGGGAGATAAATCATTGAATAAAATGCACAATTTGAAAATGATATCATACATACATGTTTAGCATGTAGATCATGAATCCGTTTTTGTTCTCCCCTTCTCACAAAAGATATACAAATTCACCTTTTTTGTCCTCGCTTTAAAGAAATCAGTGCATGAGAATAACGTGGCATATGTTTATAGAGTGCTATACATCACAAAACACAAGTCACTCAGGATTTAACGTATAAAGTTGATGCTATGGAGGGGCATGCATTGCTAATCACGAGTGAAGCACAGAGAAGTCTCTTTTTGCTCTTTGCAGATTCTTATCTTGTAATAAGGGAAAAAGAATCCTAAGGCATTAAAAGTAACTTGATTTAATGTGGATGGATATTGGTCACAAGTTGTGTTCTTAGCAGACATAACTTTAGGATAGGGATCTTTAATAAAAAAAAAAACCTTGGTCCTGAAGAAAGCCATCTGACCTGAAATGGCATTAAAACATGGCTGAAACATGTATACGCTTGGGCTGATGTGGGAGTTCATAACTACTACAGGAACATGAAAATCTTTTTCTGCTTTTAAACTCACCAAACATTCCCCCCAAATAAAACTTCAAATTAAGAGAGGAAACCTGTAGGTAATTTTCACTTATATTAGATCCCTCAATATCATTCAGCTCCACTATAATCCAACCATTGAAGCACACCCAGACACTACAGGTATGCTGGGTGGGCACCTAATGATGAAGCATGCCTAATGGGTGAAGGTTCTTTTCAAAGAACTAGGAACCCCGTCTAACCTTAATGATTAGGGAGACAATATAAGACCGATATATCTACAAGGTCTCTCTCCTGTGATATTAGTATTTGATATATGTCAGAAATGTAGAGAACCGGCATACGTCTTACTCCCCTCTTTCTGTTTCCAAGTATATTTAAATCCTATCCACCACCTTTAAATCAATATGTACAATCCACACACAGTATATAACTTAGATTAATCTGTCCCTTGGACTCAAAGTTTGGATAAAAATAGATGTTCTCTAATCTCTTGAAGACCGCTTCTCCTGGGCTACTAGTGAATTCAAAGTGCTGTTTACACAAATGTGTACTATTGGTCAGCCTGAATCTTTTAAATTCTTTTAAGTGTTTAAGCCCATTAGCTCGAATTTTGATCTTTGCTTACCTTTATTAAGGGAGAAAAGTAATTGGAGAACTCAAGTTTATTCCAAAACTGGTCTTTTCTGATTGTTTGATATCATCTACACACTTAAAACATTTGTTTCATTTTCGATTAATCAATTAGGAGTTAAAAAGCACGGCTACTCACCCAACAGGGTACACAGGTGCTTGGAGGTCCTGGAGGCTTATTCGAATAACTAGTTCTTGAGGGCAATTTGGATTACTGGAAGTGAGGTGATGGTCCAGAAGTGCGTGGGGAGACTGCTCCAGGTCTTTGCTGCATATGTGGGAGAAGAAGCATCCTCCACTTCCAATTCGGTAGATGCGAGGAGTTTGGGGCAAGTTAAAATGGAGGAGGAGGAGCGCAGTCTTCAACGGTTGATGGGAGTTCAGATGGTGGTTAATGTGGGCAGGTGCTTGGGTGTGTAGAGCCTTGTGTGCGTGGGTCAGCAGTTTGAATTAGCATCTCTTCTGTACAGGGAGCCAGCGGAGTTGCCAGAGGTGGGGTGTGATGTGGGTTCGTCTGGGAAGGCTGAGGAGGAGTCTGGCTGCGGCGTTCTGTATAGTCTGAAGTCTCTGTAGGAGTGGTACCGCAATTTCTATGAAAAGGGTGTTGCCATAGTCCAGTCGGCTGTAGATAAGGGCCTGTGTCACGGTGCGTCTCGTGTGTAGTGATAGCCACTTGAAGATCTTTTTTTTTTTATATATTTCTTTATTGCGGTTTTAAGGTTCACTTCACATGTAGAGTAATATTTTACAGACAACTCTGAATAAGAAGCCTCACAGTCCCTGTTCAGCAGCAGTTAGTCCAATTTGGGTTGCCTTTGAAGTGTGTACCGAACCGGCAATTAGCATGAACATGGTCATTAACAATCGTATGAACTTGTAACTGAACACCCCCCCTCCCAACCTCACCCCCCCTTACCGGGCCCACCCACCTAGATGTCCGTCTAACAACATCTCAATCAGGGGTATCCTCAGGTCTCTCCCCCTGTCTGGGGGATTCAATCCCCACATGACTAAAATCAGTCAACACGGTCTGTGTAGTATTCGGGGAGCTCCTCCCTATCTCCTGGACCATTAGCCCCCATGCCTGCAATACTTCCGAGAGTTTGGCATCCCTCCTAGTGCTGCGTATGTGCCCCTCCTCCGCTAGTGCCCATTCCTTCAGGTCCGTCTTCCAGTTCGCTACCAGCGGCCCACTCTGTGTCAGCCAATGGATTGCTATTTGCCGCCTAGCTATCACAAGTCCCAAACCAAGAACTTCCAGCTGGTTTTACGTTTAGGGTCCCGGGGAATCAGTCCAAGGAGACAAGTACGTATCTCTATGGCAACTCTCCATCCTGTTATTCTGTGCAGGTCCTCTAGGATAACTGTCCAGTATATCTGAATCATCGGACACGACTAAACCATGTGTGGAAAGTTTGCCTGTGCAGAGTGGCATCTGGGGCACCTTGGATCCCTCAAGCTATCAATAGTGTGTAGTCGCTTGGGTGAGAGGTATGTCATGTGGACCATATTGTATTGTATCTGCTTAAATCTATTGGACACCGCCACCTTACGTAGGCCCTCATTAATTTTTTCCCACTCTCGTGGTGTGATCTCCTGTGGGCTCACTTCCTGCCATCTACCTTCTATTTTGAGAGGTATGCATTTTCTGTCTTCCCATAACGCCCTGTACAGGCGAGTGACAAGTTTCCGCCTTCCCGACATGGCTATCATCGTGACCAGAGTATGCGTGTGTTCCGGGGCTTCCGGGAATGTAGGCCATAGATGTCGTGCTGTTGCCGCTATTTTGGCGTATTGCAACAATTGCCCCGGTCCCAGCTCAAAAGAGTCTACTGCGTCTTGGTATGTTATGAACCGCTGGTCAGGGTAGAGGTCCGACAGCATAAGGCAACCTCCCGCCTTCCATTTGTCAGTAGACATGACCCAGTCAATGAGCACGAAAGGCAGTATCAGCCAAAATTCTGCCTCCGGGGCAAACGGTCACACCTGTAGAAGTCGTCTAACCACCCTGGCCCAGATGGCAGCCAACAATCTGCCCAGTGGAGGACATTGGTCCTGTCGCCCATTTGTGTGCCAGAGATGTGCACCAGCTGTCGATGCACATATGTGTCCGGCAGGAGCGATCGTTCCCATGAAGGGTCTGTATCGAGCCAGGCTACTGCGTGCTGTAATTGGGACGCAAAATAATAAAGTTCAATGAGGGGGATTTCTAAACCACCCCTACCCTAAGTACGTTTCATGACTTCTAGGCTCACCCAACAACGTTTTCCATTCCACAGCAGTTGTAGAAGCATTGCATCGAGGTCCCTGAAAACCTGGTGTGGGAGTTCAAAGAAGGAGCCCTGCATTGTGAAGAGACATCGAGGCAACACCACTATTTTAATCAAGGCAATCTTCCCCATCAACGAGAGCCTGAGTGTGTTCCAGAAGTCAATACTGCCTCAGAGACCTCCAAGTATCCTCCCCATATTATGTTGGTAAAAAACTTCTGTCCCTACTGAGCCAGATCCCGAGATAGCGCAACGTATCTGACACCCATGGAAGCCCCAGCTCTGGGAGTTGAACCCTGCCCCTCGAAGCCTCCGACCCAACCGGATATAGTTGTGATTTAGTGTTATTGACAGAGTCCAGAGGCCTCGGCAAACTGACCCAGAGTCGCCAGCAATATCGGAAGCGAGTGGGTTGGCTCCCGCAGATACACCAGTGCATCATCTGCATACAGTGATGCTATATGTTTCAAGGCTCCAATTTGGATACCCTGCCCCTGGAGGACCCTTCGGAGATGGCACGCTAATGGCTCTATCGCCAGGACGAACAACAAGGGGGAGAGCAGACACCCCTGTCGCGTACCCCTGGCTATTGAGATCGCATCTGAGACATAGCGTCCCGTGCAGACCCTCGCCACCGGCTGAGTATAGAGAAGTCTCACCCAATTCACAAATCCCTCACCGATACCCATTTTTAGGAGCACCAGCCATAGATATTCCCACCCGAGTCGAACGCCTGTTCGATATCTAGGAATACCAGGGTGTTCTGTTCGACCCTACCCTCTAGTGATTGCATGACATGGGCAAGACGGCGGATATTTCGCAGCGCGTTCCTTCCTGGAATAAAACCGGACAGGTCGTCTTGTACCAATCGCCTGAGATACGGAAGCAATCTGTTGGCCAATAACCAACTAATGATCTTAAGGTCAACATTGAGCATTGAGATTGGCCTGTAAGAGGCGGGAAGTAAGGGGTCCTTCCCTGGCTTGGGGATCATCACAATCAGCGCCTCACGCATGGAGGCAGGCAATACGCCTGTCTCACCGTCCTCCAAAACAATGTCCAGGAGCCTAGGGACCAGGACTCCGCCAAACTCTTTATATAGCTCCGCCGCCATGCCATCCATTCCAGGGGATTGAGCTGTTTTCAAATGGGCTCTCACCTCCTCCCCTCTGAAGGGCGCCCCCAGGGATTCCTGACTGTACGGGTCAAGTCAAGGTAGATCCATCTCAGCAAGGTAGGCTTCCAAAGCCTGAGGGGCGACATTGGACTTGGGATCGGAATATATTTTTTGGAGGTGTGAGGTGAATACTGCGTTAATCTCATGCTGGGTATAAACCATTCGGCCCTGACCGGCTTTAAGGGCCAGTATCGGGAGAAGCGGAGTTTCCACCCTAATCAAGCAAGCCAATAGGCACCCGGCTTTATCACCCTCAGTGTACCACCGACGCCTACTCGTGGTACTATTGTACTTGCCCAGTGACTCCCATAGATCCCCTATCGTTTGTCGCTGCTCCGTCCATTTGGCCAGCCCCTCTTGGTCTGTGGGAAGTTCTACCTCTAGGGTCTTTAAGCGTTCCTCCTGTTTTAGGTCCCGCTCTAACTCTCTCCTCACCCCCACCTCCGTGGACATACATATCCCCCTCAACACCACTTTCATCGCGTCCCATTCGAACGCCCTTGAGCTAGCCGTGTTCCAGTTCACCTCGAAATAACCTTCCAACCCTGTCGCGATCGCCTCCTTATAAACCGGGTCCGTCAAGGTCTCGGTGTTAAGTCGCCACAACGGTATTTTATAGCGTGGGTGGCCCAAAGTGTAGGCCACCAGCAGGGGGGAGTGATCGGACAGATATCGGGCCAGGTACTGTGTCTCTAGAATCCGACCGGCCTCCATTTCCTGTATAAAACAAAAGTCCAGCCTGCTTTGCGTATTAGCTGCCGGAGTATAACAGGAGTATACCTGACTATCAGGATTACTGTGCCGCCATATATCTAGTAGGTGATCGTTATTAATCATCTGGCGTATGGATTCCCGTGCCTTGGGTTTAGCATCCACCTTTGGGGGGTGCCTATCCCGTTCTCCATCTAAAGCACAATTAAAGTCTCCTGCTATAATGAGTTCCACGTCAGGTGTCGGGTCTAATTTCGACAGGACCTTAGCCAAAAATTCCCCATCGTCGGTGTTTGGAGCATAAACATTCACTAAACGCATGTGTCTCCCATCCAGTGTCCCTTCCACCACCACGTATCTCCCATCTGAGTCAGGACTACATTTTAGAACCTTAAAGGGGACTCCAGGCGCCACCCATATAAGTGCCCCCCTGGCAAACCCCGAGTAGGAGGTCGTGAAAAACTGGCCCCTCCACTGCCGTTGGACATACGTCAGGCAATCCCCCCCCCAGAGGTGCGTCTCTTGTAGAAAGGCCACACTCATCTTATATCGCCTAAGGTATGTTGCTACCCTAATCCGTTTGACCCTGTTGTTGAGCCCCCTAACATTTCACAGGATAAGTTTATAGGTCTGCGGATCGCCTGCCACAAGTAGAGAATTCCAGTTGACCGCAATACCTGATGCAGAAGTGGTAGGGACCATAATGTGTAGTGATGGGAACCCCTTCAAACGCTCTCATGACCTCTGGTGACCTGGCATAAAACATTCCCCTCATAGAACAGTAAAACAAAGTGAACCCCCCCCCCCCCCCCCCCCCAGGCAGTAGAACCTCATTCGCACAGCCCAACCTAGGTCTGAGAACTCAGCACTCCGCCCCATAGCTGCCACTCTCCCCTGAAAAAGCCCCCGCAACAGTGGAAACAAAAATGACAGTCTGCAGAAGGAAGAACCCGAGTCCTTGTTGTACAACCAAACTGCTCGGTGCTGCGCAGCCCCGACCAACAAACATCCTAGCCACAGTTGGGATACCTAGACTGCAGTGTGGCGGAACAGCGCCCCACCCCAACAGCTAGGCTCCCACTCCCCCCTTATAGTCCCTGAAATTGGGGACCCCCCCACAGGCGCTCCACAGTAGAGTCAGGTTACAGTATCGGTGAGGTCCCTACTTATAGCGTCTAGTGCACCCCCGCCGACCACCATCCCCCAATTTGCAGTTCCCATACATGCAAATACGTGGCTCACGAGCCACCAGCTAGTGGGTCAGCAGTGCCTTCCGGTTCCGATTGGGTTTCTTGGACGAGGCACAATGGGGAAAACTGGTTTTGCGTTGGTATGCCCCCCAGCTCCTCTCTCAGGGTGCCATCTGGCCCCACCATGATGAGACCTCCGTCTGGTGTCCCCTGTGGCGCGGACCGTTGTCCTCCAGTGCGACCAGGCTGATTCCGCTGTCGACCGCGCCATCTCCTCCGTTCTTGCCATCCTTCTTGTCGATCTTGCCCCTTCAGGCCCATCGAATCCATCCAGTCCGTGGCCTCCCGCGGATCAGTAAAGAAGTGGACCCTGTCTGCATATTGTACTCTGAGCCGGGCCAGAAACATTAGGCTGTATTTTATATTGAGATCTCTCAACCTCCTCTTGAGGCTCAGGAAGTCGTTCTGCAAGTTTTGCACCTTTTTCGTGTAGTCCGGGTAGATATGGATCTCATGGTTCTCAAACCAGGGGGGACCATTCTTGCGGATGAACTGAAGGATCGTGTCCCAGTCTCTAAAATTGAACAAGCGAGCGATCAGAGTTCTAGGCGGGGACCCCGGTTTCAGGGGGGGGGGGGGGGGGTTGGGTTTCAAGGGAGCAGTGGGCTCTTTCCACCGCAAACATCTTGGATAGTCGAGGACCCGGGAGGGCGGATCCGATCCACCCCTCCAGGAACAGGTCCGCTGCCGGCCCCTCCACCCTTTCCGGAAAGCCCAAAAAACAGATTGTTTCTCCTCGAGCGCCCCTCAGCGTCTTCCGCCCTGTCTTCGAGATGAGAGGTGTGCTCCTTCAACACGACACCGTCTCTTGCAAGTGTTGGACCTCCGCTTGCAAGGAGGCCAAGTCCCCGTCCGTAGTAGTGACCCGATCCGCCACCTTCCGTAGGTCCAAGCGCAGATGATTTATGTCCATGGCCATACCATCCATCTTGGATGCCAATGCCGCCCGTGAGTCTCTAATGGCCTCTAGGATGTCCGCCTCATCTTGGGCCGCCGATCCCTGCGGCGGGCCCTGCTCAGGGTTCGGTCTGTTGCGCACCGCCGACGTTGGGCCCGGTACGGTATATTGCATAATTTTGTTTGCTTGTGCTCCTCTAAGGGGCCTATCTCTCCCCTTTTCCAGTGCGGGCTTGTCAAGGTCGTACCCGGGGCCCTCCACTCTGCAACTCCAGGCCCAGAAAAACTGTCACAGGGCAATTTGGGCCCAGGAGGTGTGTGTATGAGTCCCTCACTGCACCCTAGTCTACCAGTCGGCTGAGTATTGTCTGGGTAAATGTCCCCCAGAGCTTTGCACTCCAGGCACCAGGGCAACCGAGGGCCGTCTCGAAGGTCGCAGTCCAGCCGGGGTCCAGCTGTGCCCCCCCCCCCCCAGGTCCTCCTACCGTGAATATTGGGTTGTCACTTCACCGACCAACAGGGCGCCTCCCACCGTCGGTGACAGTCCTGGGAGTTTACGGATCGGCCCCCTTTAGGAGTGCGTCGTCAAGTAGAGGTCCAAGCTCCTCTGATCAGCAGCGCGGACCGCACTGCGCCGCCAACGGCCCTTCCAGGCGGGAACACAGCCAGAGTAGGCCAGGACCGGACCCTCCGATGCACCGGGCTCGCGTGGAGCGCACTCCCGGGTGGCGAGGGGTCAGCAAGTCGTCACTGCGCCACCTCTCCGGATCTCGAATCCCTCCGGACCCCCCCACTCCACCAGGTAGGTGTCGGGCCTCCGACGGCTCCTCAGCATAAGTGCCTCCAGCAGGGCCTCGCCCCCGCCTACGTCCACCGTCTAGAGGGGTAGGGCTCAGGCGATCTATTCGTGGGCCCCCCATAGTTATGCAGGCTTTACTACACCAGAGCCCCGCTCTCGCGGGTCGCGTCCCGTTGGCCCCAGATCTCACAGGGAGAGGCTCAGTCCAGGTTGGCCTACCTTGGCCCTCCCGAGGCCCCGAGGTCGCGTAGAACTCGGCCCCGGGCACTCGGTCAGGATGCAGCAGACCAGTCCGGGCGGAATCCTCTGGGGGCCCCCTGCAGTGCAGCAGGAGTTCCGTGTCACGATCGGCCCCTCAGCATAGGTCCTCACAGCAAGGCTGACCCAGAACAGGCGTCAGGAGGCCATCTGTCAGGCAGTCGCGGCCCGCGACGCCATCCCGCAGGAAGGGGAGCCGCCTCCGCTCCAAGGGAGATAAAGTTGGTTTTCCCGGTCACCGGCAATCAGAACCGCACTCGGTTGGGATCCTCGGGACCAGGGGGGCTTCCGACCCCAGTGTATAGTAGAATGGGCGCTACTACGCCAGGACGTAGGTAGGATTATGCCGTATAGGGCAGGAGCTGCGCTGATCAACGAATAGCCCGCCATGCGTCCACGTGACCCCCCCCCCCGCCAGCCGACGTTTGTCATGCATCTTTGGAAGTTGGTTCTGGTGGTGGTGGCGTCATCGGTGAGTGAGAGGATGAGTTGGGTGTCATCTGCGTAGGAAATTATGTTGAGACCTTGGGATCAGGCGATGTTGGCCAGCAGGGTCCTATATGCGTTGAAGCGTTTAGGGCAGAGGCATGAGCCCGGTAGGAAACCACAGGTGATCACCTTCTGAACTGCAATCCTTTTGAAAACCGCTTGACAGTTAAATACCTCTTCCTAATACCAGATAATGTAGAAATGTTCCATGAAACGTGTAGGCTTTTAAAAGATTAAGGAATCACCGTACAGGAATGTTTAACCAGAGGTCCTGAACTATTTGAAGAACACAAATGTCATTTATCAAGCTTCAAGTAATAAGGCGACTAAAGCCTGGATTACTAAATGTTGCAAGTCACCATTTATAATACTGAACGATGTATTTAATGTCCGTGAGATTTTATGCTCTCCATTACCTAAGAGTTTGTATGAGAAGTTTATGTCCTAACCAGGAGGACAACTGGTTGTGTGTGTTGTAGCTGTACAGTGCCCTTTTCAGTCTCAGTCTCACAAGCTTGTGTCACAGCCAATGGGGGGAGAATTTAGAGACAGTCCCTGGATTTAGGGCCCCTGAAAAAACTCAACTGCAGGACAGTGGCAGGGAAGCTTCTGCTCCCACACAGACAGTGAATCTGGATATGTAGCTCTTTCCTCCTCACTTTAAAGAATGTAGTGGACCACGTGGCTTGTGTAAGGAGGGCCTTCTTCGATACTGGTGGTGCAGAAAAGGTGCAAGTAACGAGTGCGCAAATACATTTCAACACCTCATCACGTGGAACAAAAAAATTGATATGGGCGAACTAACAGATTCCTTTCTACAAAACCTTTGAGTCCAAGATAGAAAGAACTCTGGAGCCTACCCCAAACCTGTTCAGGACCTGGTAGCCCCAGAGAATCGCTGACAGAAACACAAGACAAAAATCACAGCAATGTCCTGCATTGCAAGTTAACAATGCAGCACAAAACTCCATAGCAAGAGCATTGCACCGGCAGTCCACAAAAATGGAGCTACAAACCTGTAATCGATTGTGCAGTGTCTGGTCAATTTAAGCAACAAGATGGATATCATCGAAGAGAGAATACAAGACACCATGAGCCCCATGAAGTGCTCCTGTTCATGTGCAGCCATCGTTGACAGGTGGGTGTCACTACCTGAGATACTCGGCGAGACAATAGTCAGGGGAACAAATGATAACATAACGCCATCTAGCCTGAAAGCCCGCTGTGATGTTACCCATGACCCTGAAAATACAAAGGGGGTACCCTCCAGCTCAATAACAAATACATGTGACAGACTTGAGCATATCTTTGACCCCCCCCCCCCCCCGCCCCCCCGAGTTACAGTTATTCAGTTTGAACCACCACATTCCCTACTGGAACCAAGTCCCAGCGTCCCAGCTCCATGGCGGAACCCAAAGAGGCAATAAACAATGAGACCCTAACCAGCATCAGTGTCCCAGCGGCCCCCTTATCTAAGAGGACTAAGAAGAAAAATAAACTGAGGAAACAATACAAAAAAGCTAAAGCCAAAAAAGTGGTGCTGCAATCATCTACTTCGAACCTTCACTCATCAGGAGCCAACGCTCTCTGTCCACTGTATCCAATCTTTACCTTCAAAGCGACCTCCCACAATCATTCATCAATCAAGGGAGGGGATGGGTCAGGAGACAAATAACTCCATCCTGCCCAAGAACATACTGAAATGTCTGCCTCCAATGAGGCAAGTCCCGTCTTTGAGGGCATATTCGATCAGGTGCTCACTAAGAAGATGGACGCCTGCACCCAGTTTTCTCCAGTTAAAGCCATATGCACTATAATCTCTGAGCAAGTAGCAGGTCCTTCTTCCCGCCCGCCCATTTTGTCTGTTCTTTCCAACATGCAGCCTCTTGTTGCGCGCCATATGGAAAACAGTCAAAAAGGAAACCTCACAATAGGACCTACAGGACTTGGCCATTTAATTCCACTCCAGACAACAGATTGGTACCAGCTACGTGCTTAGTCCCAAATGTGGTCCCCCGTACGCACGAGGCAGTGTTCACCCGAGGTATTATGTAAAAGGGTCATTTGACACTCTGAATAGATGTAAAATTTTGCTCCTGTTCAGTCACATTCCATCTCTGACCACTAGCCAGTCAGACGATCTTGAGTGGGTAAGATTCCAGAATCTCCAAGGGGACACACATGGTGAATCTATCCTGCTGGGTTTTTTGCAACATCATCGCCTACTTGGAGCTCTCAAGGAAGTACTACAGCTCACCGAATGGGAAACAGACATTGAACCTACCTGCATGGAGAAATATCCGCATGTCCTTTATCCTCCCACACAGGGTAAGGAGGTCAACACGGTCCCACACAGCACAATCCGCAACAACCATAGTTGCAGAAACTCTAATTCTTTTCCCAAGACCCCAAAGGATCTCAGAATAACCTGCAGCAACAACCAACGGGCTGCACACCTTCGAACCCAAACAGGGTACTTGGTGGAGGATGGAAGCTACCACAGGCGTCAATACTAGCAACGGGCTCAGACCGGCAGAACTGAAATGTCCCAAGGAAGAAGGCTGCTCCCAAAAATTAACTATAATTTTTTTTTTTTTAACTTTTAGTTTTGATTTTCAACATATAGCACGACAGTACATTTTGAACATATGGCAGGTACATCTGAATATATGAGAGTAACCAATGATGAAGAAAGTCGCTCACAGAGGAGATGAAGCATATCCAATTAAGCATAACATACATGTAAAACCAACTTCTATTATGGGAGCAGAAGCTACAGGCACATTAAAAACATCAGGCATACAGCACAATCCTAGTCCATATACATTTCCAGCATTGCAATGGGAGTGTGTGTCCCCATCGACCTGTCAGGCATCTGAAGGAGGATCAACTGCTCCGCCGTCCACAGCACACCGGAGGAGATAGTTCTGCAGTGGCCCCCATATATCTTTGGGTCTGGACGCTCTCTGGAGCATTTCCGCATAGGTAGTAGTTTGTTCCTGACAATATAACAAATCAGCCATCCAATCCTTAAACTTAGGGGCCCGCCCCCAACCCCATCTGTAAGCCACCCTTCGTTTAGCTAATAGCAAAGATGTGGCTATCAGTTTCCGGTATGGTTTGGGAATCTGTGCAGTATAGCCTAGGAGGGCCACCATGGGGGTCGACCTCCAGCGGAACATTATTCATGTTCTCCTGTGCATCAAAAACCTGTCACCAATATTCCTGTATCGCTGGACACTCCCATGCCAGGTGCAAAAAACCCGCCCCCTCCGTTCCACATCGATGACACCTATCAAGATCCTGCAATTTGAAGCGATATTTCTTTGCAGGTGTGTAGTAAAAACGCTGTAGGAATTTGTAATGCATCACTCGTAGGCGGCAGCTAGCCGATATTTGTGAGGTTTGTGCACAACAGTAGTCCCATTGTTCATCAGTCAGCACCCGTCCCATCTCCTCATCCCAGCGTCTACGGGCAGGAACAGAGGCCATTACCTGCTGAGCGCGGATGCACCTTTATTAGCCTGAGACTAGATGTTTCCCCTCTTTGGATCCCAGCATTTCATGCAGTGGAGTAAAACTTGTTGGTTCATTAGGAAACTCCGGGAGGAGCACCCTCATACTCTGCCGCAGCCGCACGTAGAGGAAGAGATCCAGAGGAGTGGGTTGCAATTCCTGAAATACATGGTCCGAAGAGCAGAACGTTCCTTCACAAAATAGATCTTCCCATGTGGTAATATGTAGACGTTTGCATAAGTTTTGGAACCCCGTTTCCCGTAGCAGGGACACCCCGGGATGATAAGTAAGCGGCAACCGTGAGGAATATAGGAATGACGTAGATAGCATATCTGCTATACAATGCCAAACATCGACTGTACTATTACTTGTAGTGGGCGGCGTTGCTCTCGTGCGCCTAGGACCATGGATTATGCCATTTAATGGAATCGGCTCTGCAAGCCAGTCTTCGGTAGCTATCTGTGGCATGTAACGGGGGGGATAGATCCAATAATAAGCATTGTGGGATTGCGCGCTTAAATAATAGACTTCGAAATCTGGAATATCAAACACACCATGTTCGTATGGCCTAGTGAGAATGGTCCAGCGAAGCCTGGGCTGTTTCCCTCCCCATAAGAGCCTGCTAAGTTCAGCGCATAGGGTATTAAAAAAGAAAGACCCAGGATTGTACGGAATATTTAAAAAGATATAAAAATTGCGGTAGCACAATCATTTTTATAAGGGAGGCCCGTCCTGCCAGTGACAGAGGCAAGGAGATCCAGCGCGTAACATTATTTTGAAGCTTAGTGATAACTGTACCATAGTTGAGCCGGACAGTCTCCTCCCTCTCCCTGGTCACCTGTATACCCAAATATCTACGGTCCGCATCACACCACTCCAGCGGAAAGTCCAGTGGGAATTCGGAGACCGCTGGCGTGAGAGGAAAAACTTGGGATTTTCCCCAATTAATGTGGATACCAGACAATTGACCGAACACTAGAAACTCCCTCAGCACCGGGTTTATATTATGTTGGGGGTCCCTAAAATATAATGTTATATCATCCGCATACAAGGAGATTAAGATTGGGCGCAGGCAGCATCGGAAAGCCTTATCCTGGTGGCGTTGTCGTAGTCTAGAGGCCAGCGGTTTGACTGCTATGGCAAACAAGAGAGGGGATAATGGACATCCCTGACGGGTGCCCCTCGATATGGGAAGCGCCTGCGACGTATGCCCATTCATCAATATTTTAGCTGTAGGCGGACGGTATAAATGAATTCAGGATATGAACAGCGGTGGGAAGCCCATACGCCGCAGCACTCCAAAGAGGTACTCCCATTCCACAGAGTCAAACGCCTTAGTGGCGTCCAAGAATACTGCGGCCACCAGGAAATCTGGTGCCACTGTCTGAAGCAGAGAGAATAGAGTGAGGAGGTTATGGGAGGTGGCTCTGCCAGGAACAAATCTCGATTGGTCAGGAAGTATAAGCTTGTCCATGAGTAGGGTGAGGCGGTTAGCCAGCACCTTAGCCAATATTTTGCTGTCACAATTAATTAGTGACAACGGGCGATACGAGTCACAGGAGCTGGGGGGTTTTCCGGGTTTTAACAAGGATGTAACCAGCGCCTCCCTCATCGTCTCATCGGTAGGGGGGGGCGGGGAGTATCCCAATTTCGAGTGACTCCTCATATACTTCAAGGACCGGAGCCATTATGTCGATATAGCTCTTATAGAATTCAGCGGGGATCCCGTCCGACCCCGGCGCCTTCCCATTTTGGAGCTGTATAATAGCTAGCCTCCCTAATTTCATCGATTTCAAAAGGTAAACAAAGAAACCCCCGTTGCGTGTCGCTCAACCACCCAAGTGTCACATCCTCTAGGAAGTCATCAAGCTCTACAGCGCCATGGCTTTGTGACGTATATAGCGCCTTATAATGTTCAGTGAAGACTTCTAGTATGCCAGGTGTGTCGCGATAGATTATCTACCCCGGTCCATCTATCTCCAGTATGAGAGTCTGACATCTGGGACATCTCGTTACTGCTGCCAGCGCTTTCCCCGGTCGTTCCCCCTCACCATATTTACGAGCCACCCAAAACCGACCTTTGAATTTCACTTCTCTCATCGCGGCTTCTTCACATTCCGAGAGCTTCTCTCTGAACTCCTTCTGTGCCTGCCCCGATCCAACTCCCCCCATCCTCCCCTCAAGTATCTTCAGTTCTCTGTCTAGCTTATATATCGTTCTCTGTATGTCCCGGAGGACTCCAAAGCTCTTGGATATACAGTACCCCCTGATGGTAACCTTAAACGCCTCCCATATTACCTCGACACTTTCCACAGACCCTTTATTTCTAACGAAAAAATCTTTTATTTCTTCCCCCAATTCAGCTGGAAAAACTGCATCTAGCAAAGCTTGCAGCTGTAACCTCCAACCTGGGCGAGGCCAAGCATATCCAGGCATAACCAACGTTAGCTTCACAGGACAATGATCGGAGAGAGTCCTAGCAGGATGAATAACATTACGGATGGTGGGGCCCAGGCCTCGAGACAACAGGCAATAGTCGATACGCGCCCATGTTCCTGTGTATGATGTAAAGTGCGTCCCCTCTTTCCCCTGTGGATGACGGTAGCGCCAACTGTCAATCAATCCTCCCTCCTCCATGAAGCCCTGCATCACCCCCTGAGAGTGGTTGTAATGGTGCGGTGCAGGATTAGAGCGGTCACAGTGCGGGTGCAAAGCCACATTAAAATCACCTCCCCATACTATGTGAGTAGAGCCAACGTTGAGTATTTTCCCCCATACCATGGTAAATAATTCAGGCGTATCCACATTGGGGCCATAGCAGTTGGCCAAGGTGACCCCGACCCTCTCCCCAGCCGCCCCCATGCTATTACATATCGCCCATTGGGGTCCTCCATTACTCCCGCCAGTGAAAACGGGACCTTCTTTTTTATCAGTATAGCGACACCTCGTGCGTATGTGGAGTAGGAAGCAAACAATCTCGTATCCGCCCACTTATTCGCAAACATAGTAGAGGTTTTCGGGTTAAGATGTGTTTCCTGTAAAAACACCACTTGTATCGGCTGCCGATCCAAGTATGCCAATATTTGCCTACGTTTCCTTGAGTCTCCTAAGCCCCCAATATTCCAAGACAATATCTTCAGTGTGCTTTCATCTCCCGTAGCCATCCCGCCACCACACAGTTCGATATATATGCCATACAAGTGCAACAATATTCCGCAACAAACATGCGAGCCTTCCATTGTGCCTAAACATGCTGTACCCGCCATAGAGAACACAACCTGTAACTTCACCCCCTCCCCAACCCCCCCACCGAAGCATCCCAATTATGCCAGGTTCATCCAACCAACACCCCAAAATTCTACTAGTACAATACAAGCCTCCATCTGAGCCCAAATGAGCTCTACGATTGAGAAAAGAACATACGTAATCAAACATTTCAAAGAAAACATAATGGGGTACACCCTTTTGGGGATTTGTCGCCAGGTGGCCCACGTAGACCTCTCGCCTCACCAGGTAGCCGATGTCACCGACCAGTGTCCCAGGAAGCTTCGAGGGTGTCCGGCTTGAATACATAGTGTGTCCTAATCAAGCGTAGCTGAACTTAGAGCACGAGGTGTTTCTGGGAGACCAGAACTTAATATTGAGATCTCCTGCCACAGTATTCTGCCGCCGCACATGGTGCCCATTAGTGATACACACCCACGCTCCACCCCCCCCCCCCACCCCGGGAGTAGTCATTCTACATCCGATGTCTGCGTGCTCAAAGAGTCATCCGGTGCGGGAGACACTCGCTTGTGTTTGAGCTTTTAAAGAAAGTCTTCCGCTTGCTGAGGTGTAGTGCAGAACGTGTGGGTTCCTTGATGTGTGATGCGGAGACGCGCCGGGTAGAGTAATGCATAGTCCAGATTGACTTGTCTTAATTTTTGTTTCACCGTGTTAAATTTCCGCCGCTCTTCTTGCACATGCAACGTGAAATCCGGGTACATAGTGAAGGACACTCCCTCATACTGCAGCTGTTTTTTTCTCTCTGGCCACCCTTAAGGCGGTATCTCGGTCTCTATAATTTAAGAGGCGGGCGATGATAGGCCTGGGCACGCTCCCTGGCGGCGCCCGAGGTCCGAGCGAGCGATGCGCCCGCTCCACAATAAATTGCGCAGACAGAAGTTCTGTGCCCACCGCCGCTCTTAGGAGCTTTTCAACATACTCCTTGAGCTTGCCTGTGTTCGTACTTTCTGGTATTCCTAAAATGCGGATATTATTTCTCCTCTATGTCCTCATTCTTGGCGGCAATAATTAACAGCTTATCCATTTGTGTAACTGTGGCTTGCATGCGAGCTGTCGTATCTTCAGTCTCAGATATTCGTTGTTCGCCATCTTTTATGCGAGCGTCATGCCCTTCAATTTTACTAGCGATGGCATCCATATGAGTGGTCAGCGTGTCCATCTGGTCTGCGATAGTTGCAAAACCTTGTCGGATCTCCGCCAGCACCGATTTCAGATCCGCGCCAGATGCCCTAGGGTGATCTTGCTGCATCTCTTCTGCCCCGCTGCCATCATCCACCGAGTTCTGCCGGGCACCCTTTATCGCCTCAAACGTGATTCGCGGTTAGTGGGCGTCTGTTTTCCCCATGATGAAGTGCTACAGCTGCTTAACCGCTCAGTGGCACTGCGTAGGGGCAGAGGAAGCAGGACAGACACACTGTGTAGCCCACTCTTCTTGTCATCGGCGCTATGCAATTATGACGAGAGAGCCTGTTCAGTCTGTTAGGTCCAGTGCATAGGAGACAGCTGCTATGCCCGGGCCCCCTCTCGATCACTGCTCAGCCGCCACCGGTACCCTCCAACTCTCTTCACACCGTGCCGCCACCCGGTGATCTCTACCGGTGCCGCGGGGAGAGACGTGCCCTCGTCCGGTGTCTGCCTGCAGCGTGTCGCGTTTTCACTCTGCCGGACAGGAATGGCGCTCGGAACCTCCCCGGTAAGCAATAAGAGGCAAGCGATGCATCCCCACTGCTGAATCTCCCACTATCCTGCGTTGATTGGGGCAGCAAGCATTGTATCAAGGGGCAGTATCAAGCCCAATCAGCCGACCGCCACCTCAATCTGCCCATAAGCCTTTAAAAGTGCCCGTTGTAGTCAGTGCCCACATCTATGCACAAGTCCAGAGAAGCACTGATAACCGTCCCCCAGTCCAAGCGCGCATGCAGGGGAAAATCACCGCCTCAGCCAAGCAGCATGATAATCGCATATGGCCAGTGAATAAAGGGCGCCTCTTCAATCACATTTGCCCGCCAACGGGACGAATTTGGTAAATCCCCCACGCTCACCGCAGCAACACCAGGTTCTCCTCTTCACTAGCAATGCTCCGCGGAGCCCGCCAGGGTCGAGCCGCCGTCTCTCCGGCCCCGACGCGATCAAGTCTCTGCCGCTACGCCGCCATGACAGCAGCGCGGCCCAGCCTCCGCGCCGGGCCTCGCGTACGCTCCTCCCGGCTCACTGCTCCAGTCAGACCAGGAGCGCCGTCCGGCCACGGCCTTCTCCCGCAGATCTCCACAGAATAGCACCGCCAGCACCCGCACAGCTGCACCGTCACCGTCTCAGTTCTTCTGCTGCCGCTCATGGATTCTCAGGCATATCGAAGAAATTGGACCAGGATAATTGAAGGATTTCAGCCGGACTGCGGGAGCCTCACTGAATGGCGGCCATTCCGCCCGTGTGCCACCTAGCGCCCCCAATTAACTATAATTTCATGTAACGTACCAGGGGTAAAGAAAAAAAAAAAACTCCTTAAAGAAAAAGCTGCTCTTGATTACCTTTTTTTATGGTGACATTTTGTATCTCCAGTAGACATGGGCCACAGCAACTACGACACTTGCCGTTGGAGGTTATTATGAATTTCATTGTGATGCCACAAGACATAATATATTTGGGCGACCATCAGGCAGCTTTTCCATCTTTATTAAACACGCCCGTAAAATAGTGGCCACTGAAATACCTACCAAGTTGCAAGCCCTTCAAGCTCAACTCTCAGCCCCTACATATGCTGTTGGTAAATTGCTACCTGAATCCGTCACTGTTCCAGAAGAAACAGGCCTTGGTTTTCTTAGCAAAAACGGTTGACGAGCTGCTGACCACATACGAGTCGCACAAGGCAATTATATCCGGGGACTTTAATCTCAGGGACCTGGGCAAGTCTCTAAACTCACTCAAGCCGTCAGGTGTGGCTGCGCCTACATGCTCTCTTTTCCAACTATAACCTTAGCTCGTCTCAAGTTATGAAGGAAGCCTGCTTACCCCTTTGGCGCTCCACCCCCATGTTCAGTAATCTCTCTATAATAGACTACATCTGCGTCAGCGAAGGGCTAGCCCCATGCTCCAAGACTTTAAAATTCAACAACAGGAAGGGGAGTGACCACAGACCCCTCCGTATACCTTTCCAACAAGTCTCTGCCGACTCCCCATCAATACCTCTGCTTGGGGGAACCAACAGAGGACGAGCGCCATAAAGGCCTTCATAGAATTAAATGGACCACCAAACTAGGGGTATATCTCCAAGTCTGGATAGAGGGTAGAAAACTGGCCATCACATCCACCAGACCAAAAACACCTTCTGAGCACTGGGAGGACCTCGTATTGGACCTTCAGCAGGTGTTGGGGAACGGGCAACAGAAACCTCCTAGTTGTTTATTCTCAACAAAGATCCATTGCCACTCCTAGGAGCTCATTGCCTGCAACCACACCCTCCAGAGGGCCCTGGCTGCCAAAAGAAGTGGCATTAAACCAGGTAATGACAATATTATCACCCATCTTAGGGCAATTTACAAGCATAAAATAAGGCAGCTTACAAAAGGAGCATAATGGAGTGGCTTAGAATGTTCACGTTACTAAAAGATAAAAGCCACGCTAGACTGTGGAGGTATATAAAAATCGCCTGGGCAACCCAGGGCACACCAAGGAAAACGGTGTGGCGGAAAAGGACTCGATTGGTTATGTGGAACTGTTATACCCAACCGGCCAAGCAACAGCAGCAGACCCCTCTCTGGTCCCCACTATCACAGATCTGGATCCCACTCCCGCTTCTTTGGGCAATCGCATCGTTATACCAGGAAACATGAGTGCGGGTTAAAACAAGTCCCAAAACTGCCACCGCCAGGGTGCCTACCAACAATGGCCTTAAAACAGGGCTGTGTGCTGGCTCCCCTCCTTTTCAACCTTTATACTGCAGATATGGGAACAGCCCTGGAAGGAGCCAGATTAGTAACACCAAGGCTGGGAAGGTTGCATCTCCCCATCCTGCAATATGCAGACTATACTGCCATTTTGGATCACACCAGCGTGCAGCGAGCCCTCCAAGCACTTCACTGCTACAACCAAGCAAAACAATCTTCAGGTGAACCAGGCCAAAGCCAAGGTTGTCATATTTGGGAAATTCTCCCACAAAATACAACTTCAATGGCAGCTGGGAGACCTCCAAATTACAGCAACCCCAGCCTATAACTATCTTGGAGAGTGGCTTTCTGAAAGTGCCAAACCGTCTGTCCACTTAAAGCACCTTAGAACGAAGGCCATCACTGTCATCCACTCACAGATGCGCCTTAGTAACAGTTTACAAAGCCCAACTGCCGAGCCCATGTTGAAGGTCTTGAAAGCAAAACTCATCCCGACCCTCAACTACTATCACTTGGTATTCCCTGGCGCCTTTGACACATTTTTTATAAATTCCCAGAACAAGGCGTAGAAGAAAATCTTACTCGCTCGTTCCCCAACCTCCCCCCTCCCCCGACAAGCCAGAAGAACAAGGCTGAGGCAGGAGCTGGGCCTCAGCTGCCCTGACCTAGTGGGCCTGGGATCTAATGAGGCTCTAGCTCAGAGTCTTGCAGGCCCCAGAGTCCTCACTCAAATATTATTTGAAACCCATCTTCAACGCAGCAGGGTCCCCCTGGCAACAGCTACCAGCACTCTGAAAATCAGGACAGATACCCTGCATCTCTGAGAAATTCCTTACTCTGCCTGGAAAAAAAAGTTGTGAACAGGCAAGTGCTATTAATGACCTTTGTTTTGTTGCGAAGTCCAAAGCCAGGTGTAATTTGTCTACATTTTTATAAACTATACAATAAATGTATTTTCTACTATTACATTACTACTGGAGGACCAGTCCTCAAGGGGGCACTCAGGGTGGGATTAGCACAAGGGATACAGTGAGTAACTCCACAAAGAAGAATTCAAACCAGGATCTCTGGCTTGAATGCAATGCTGAAATGTGCTGGTTTGTACTGGTGTGATGGAAAGTACTTTTCTTAACAGCCAAGCGCTGTACTGTACACTAAAGTTATTGTGTCTGTTGAATTCGGAGTCCATACCCCCACATAACATCCTTGAGTAGACTGTGACCACTCACTCTCGATACCATGAGAGTCTAGTGCATAAAGGCCTGTATCTGTCCCAGTTTGCCGAGCCATAATAGGGCAGACCCCAAGCTACTAGTAGAAAACTACCTCAGCCACCACTGATGGGGCCCAGTAGCCTTTATCTGAACAGTGGACCTCTGAACAAGGTTAGACACCTCTTGAAGCGTCAATTCTGCTTCAAGGCACATTTCTTCATAGTCCTTAAAGATATCAAGGTAGATCAGACTTTACTGGTACCAATCCTGTAGGGCAACGTAAGCAACCTAGATAGGGTTTACAGAGTAGCAGCTGTGAATAAAGTCAAAAGTCCTGCCCAAACAATAATACACAAATATATTTCTTGGAGACAAGCTAGCCTTGATGTTGAAATTGAAAGAGGGAAGGTAAAACTCTACAACAGCGCACGGGTACACATCTCGCAAGGCCCGACGACAATCATGCTTAACTAGCTCAGAACACTTAAGGCAGTGAGAGAGGTGAGGCCAGTCTTTAACATATTTACATGGAAGGGAACGCAAAATAGGACCAAGTCAATAGCAGAAGCCTGCAAGATTCTGGGGTTGAAAAAAGACCAGAGAATAGAGTATGAAGTGAGAGGAGAATCCCTGTAGGAGTTGAGACAAGTGTGCTAGAAGTTATACAGAAAAAGAGAACATGGAGGCCAAAAAGAGCAAGAAAAACCAGGAGAGGAAGGAAGTCTTCAACTAGATATGCTGAGTTAGTGGTGAGAAAGAGGGAGTACAGGAAAATTGAAAATAGGAAAACGTATGTGGTCACAGGGATGCCATAAGCTGTATACTGGTATGAATTAATTGAGAGACAGAAAGGGACCCCCTGCAAATTATGATAAGTCCTACGGCAGGGTAATAAGAACTAAGAAAAAACCTAGGCAATTAAACAATGCTAAATAGCAAACAAGAATGATATATAAACTGACTCAGTGTACAAGAGATACTTAAAGTAAAATATACATTTTATTTGTTATTAATTGTTATATAAATTCATAAAAAAGATGAAGAAATTGCTAATGGTGAAAATTGATAGATGTGACATCATAATAACAAATATATATTACATACAAAGCATAAATGAATACAATACATAAATACCAAACATAACAGAAAGACATAACCAGAAATACATTGTTGCTGGTTGAAGTGGCTGAATCTTAAGACAAGTTCATACTAATGTGTCTACGCGCGTTTCGGCGTGAAAGAACGCCTTCTTCAGGATGGCCACAGCAACCTGAACAAACATAGGAAAACAAAATATATAACATCCATACAATAAAATTGAGTACACTGAGTCAGATTTGACCTTGCATACGAGTTACAAACGATGTAGAAGCAACTCACAATAATGACAATGACAACATGTGTTACTGAGAGAAACTGGCATGCAACCAAGTAGACTATGAAGGAATATTTTTTAATGAAATTTGTGAAAATTCACTAAAATCAAGCAAGTAAAGGACCAATTCTGAAGAAAAGAAAGATAAAGAATTAGAACCCAAAAGAACACCAATGAACTAGATAAGTGACTTACACCCTCTATAGATAGAGATCTAGTGATGAGAGAAAAGATTAAAAAAGAAATATGTGAAAGACAAATAAGATAAAACAAGCATTGGCATAGCCAATAGGTCTCGCTTTTGGGACCTTATAAGTATTTAGTTATGCAGCACAATATCCTTGGTGCAACAACATCAACTGTTGCATGGCTAAACAATTATAAGGTCCCAGAGGCGAGACCTATTGGCTATGCCAATGCTTGTTTCTTTGTCCGACTGCAAAGTTAGAGGTTTTTGTAAAGTGAACTGTCTGACAATGGTGCTGGGCACACAACATTTAAATGACGTGAACAAACATTTCAAAATATATTTTAGTAGTTTGGAAAGCAGTTTATTGGGAATCTGGATGGAAGCAAAGATTTTAAAAGGATCAAAACCAATCAGAATACTTTACTTGGTTATGTGCAAATTATAAATATTTACTGAAGCTTCTTTTCCTCACATTATAGTTTATCATTAAAACTGCATGTTAGAAGGAGAGTTTACAGCCATTTCAACGGAAAATGTCTGACTGTGAATGACAGAGTGTTACTGCATCATGCTTTAGTAGTACATTTATTAAAAGTGAGAGTTTTGAAATGTGTGCTGCACGACATTAATGTCCCTGTCCTGATGACAATGCTATTAGTGAACTAGGAGGCAAGTCAGGCATCATGTGTACACTATACAAGGGCGCAAATTTGAGTATACATGGAGCAAAAGTTTAGTCTATCAAGTAAAAAAAATAGAGCAAAATACAGATATGAATTCATATATTTTAAGACGTTCTGGTATGTGATAATGAAAAAAAATGCAACTCGGTGAAATTAAATATTTGCCTAGGGTCACACGATTTGAGACACTTTTATCGGTCAAGTGCATTACAGTTAAGTCAAGTAGATCAGTCAAGTCACTATACCTGTATATCTGGAAACATTTTCTGATTTTTCTAGGCCTACTGCACACCGTGTGGGTTGGCAGGTCTGCAGCACCAGAACTCTGCAGCACTATGAGACCACCTTGGGTGCTCTAAAACGGTGAAGAAAGTCCAAATCGCGGGAGATGGAACTGAACACTGCCCATGAATGGTGCAGGAACAGCAACCAGCACAGAATCATAGTATCTTCTGGGGTACTAAATATGCCGTATAGCAACTGACAAAACATTCCTGTGTATTGCTTATCATAAATGGCTGTCCTGCAAGTACCTGTGTTTCCCGCCGTTAAACACAGCTAGAATTGGCAAAGCCCAACTATAACCCTTTCGGCCCAGTTAACAACACCTTCTGGTAGAAGGTAAGGGGGTACATTATGATGCACAGGAAGGGTGGGGGAAGAATGTGGAGGGGTGGGGGTGGCAGAACCAATGGACAGGTTATAAAGAGGTAGAGAGGGGCGAGAAAACAAATTAAAAGTCTGCCTTGGCTTTAAGATGACGTACATGAGCCAAACCATGAAAATATTTGGCAAATAAGTCATGCAACAAATAGCAAGAACAAATATATTAAAGCCTCTTCAAAATTCTGAAAAGTGTATTTCTTAAACATTTGGACGTGTTTAACCTTAGAACATGAGATTATATCAGTGTGTTGAGAGACATAAATTAAACATGATAAGGTTTTCAAAATGACGTTAGAAACATTCATGTCTCCCGTGGCTCTGATGACGATGCCACTAGTGAGCTAAGAGGCAAGTCAATTGTCATATATGCCCTATATGTGGCCTAGATTTGTGTTATAGATTGTTAAAATAAAACACAACAGGTCGGAAGGTCTAAGTCTAACACGATACATAAACACACTGCTGAATTCATTGTTTTCCTAAAATAATGCTTCTGCTTGCGACATGGATGTTACAAAGAAACAAAAGCAACACAAATGTCCTTGCGAACCTGGGAACACATGTACAAACAACAGCAATGGCTCACACGGGACTCACTCTGTACAAATTTGTTGAATACACACCAAAAATTACTGAATTAGTTCCGTGTAAGCCATTGTTGTTGATTGACCACTGAAAGTAAGGTTAAGCTTTACTAAAAGAGGCAGGAAATATGCAAGCATACTGCTGCAAATAAAAAGGCGTTTAGACCTTAAAGAATCATGAAATTTAGCGAACACAATATAAAAACGATATATAAATATTATTATATATCAGAGCAGTTTGTGATATGCATCTTCAAGGAAGGATACATATTTTAGGCTTCAGGAACACATGGTTCTCAAGATGGAGCAACACCATAGTCTACTGAATCAAACACAAAAGGTTTTTGTGCTATACACAGCATGAACTTGTGTATTTGAAGGGGTTCGCATACGAGAAAATGAAGAAAAAGAGGCTATGTGAAATAAAATCTTCCTGAGATCACACAATGTGTGAGTGTCCGCGTCTTAGTTATGAGGTCTCCAAAAGGTCTGGTGGCGAGACCTTAAAAGGGGCAGACTTAATACTGCATATGGCGCTGGAGCACAATGCTACCGGAGTTTACTATTTGACCCCCTGATTACATCGTCGCACACAGCATTTGTTAAGTCAGTGGGGGCACAAGTCAGTATTGGGGGTAAGTGGGAAAGCGATTCCTCTGCAGTCAGGTGGGCTCCCAGAATGCTAGTCCTAGGACTTTAAAACAACATGTATATGCTGAGAAAGAAAGTACCTGAAAAGTTGAAGCCGGTCGAAAGCCTGAGCGAGTCACTGCAGTTATCAAGGCTCTGTTTGGTGAGCAGCAAAAGTGAAAGCAGCGCGAATTAACACGAGACGCGGTGGGGGAGGGGCGGAGAAGCGTTCAGAGAGCAAGCGAGAGGAAAGACAGATGGCGCCTGATCAGGCGCTGAAAGCTGGCGGTTGCGCATGTGCACGCTCGCGTGAAAGCAAGTGCTAGGCCAGCCAAAGCGTGGGGTAGCACTTTGAAAACCCACCTACTAAATGTCTCGCAGAGCAGCGCATGCGCTGGCTCAGGCGACACTTAAAAAAACCTCCCAAGGGTCCCCCCTTCCCTCCAGCAAGTGCTACTATACTAGACAAAAGGGGGCTCACTTTTACTGCTTTCTCACAGAGATGCCCTGGGTTGCATTATTCTGATACGATGCTCCCCTGTGTGGATTGACACTCTGCTTTACCATGAACGCGTGTAAACAGCTGTTACTTGGTGGGTTTGTGCAGTCCCTACATCAAGAACCTGTTGGATAATGTAACATCAATGGAACGTTCCTGAATGGACAGAGAGGGGAGAGGGATTTCTTTTTACGGTTAGATAACAATCCTGTCTCGCTAATGTTAATGCTGATGGCCCAAAGGCCTGACTTTCAGGACAGAAGCCTAGCAAATCATTGCTTGTAGCTAAACTGATCTACTTATCTTCATTGCTATTACTCCTTCGAGGGTGCCCTCTCTGGTTGTTTAACAAAATGTTAATAAACAGATTTACAAAAAAAAGGCAATAATTGGGACAAAGTCAAATAAGGCTGCTTTTCATTTCATATCAATGAAGAATAGAATATTGTGACACGCCCAGACATTATTGCACAACTCTGACCGCCCTTCTGAAGTGCCATGTGGAACATACTAATTCATAAAATTAATTTAAATACCATAGGACTGCAAGTAAGATAACATCTCTCTGAGGTAGCAGTGTGACTAGCATCATATAGATGTAAAGGTATTGATGTGCAAAGCATATCTTCACCTGATTGAACCAATCTACCAAAGCAACTAGTCCTGAAATGTATGCTTGGAACTTTGCCTTAAGTATATATTACATTTAACTGGAATGTGGAAGGCCACCAATGACTAAATGCAACCTTGGTGGTACTAGCATGGGTTTAGTTTACTTTGCTTGAAGAAGAAAACGCTTGAAACAGATATTTATAAATAGGATTTTCCGGTTTCAATTTCTATTTGTTGTTAGGTGTTGCAGCGTATAACGGGTTAGTAGTGAGCATTTAATACACCTTTGTACTGCTCTATTCTTTAGACAAATGACAATGACTGACTGAAAAAAGATGTTCTACGTAGGACATGAGATATGTGTATTGTGGGTGCTTCGTGCTCTGTTCTTGCAAGCCAGTGTTACACAATTGTATCCTTTGTGTCAAAAAATGAAAGGGCTAATACATTTGGGTTTATTGTCTAATGTGGGCAGATTGCTGATAAACCTCATCATAGGGCAGATGTCTGCTGTGAATTAAAATGAATACTTTTACCTAAGGTTTCTTAGGTGACAGCAAATGCTCCTGCTGTTTAAAGAATCAGCTGAGGTAGTAAGGAAACGTCATGATATGCAAGATGCCTTGGGTCAGTAGAACTTAGTGATCCATGGGTTGTATCATATTCCACTTCTGTATGCAGGCCATGAATATGCCTTTGCATCTTTGTTTCACTAGATTGTGCTGCCTGCATGCACATATTACACAAGCATTGGCATAGCCAATAGGTCTCGCCTTTGGGACCTTATAAGTGTTTAACCATGCAACAGTTCATGGTGTTGCACCAAGGATATTGTGCTGCATAACTAAATACTTATAAGGTCCCAAAAGACAGGCAGGAACAAAGATAGAGTTGCCTTGAGTTTGATGACGGGGGTTGTTGCAGGTAGAGGAGGGGAGGAGAAACAGCCAGCAGAGAATGGAGGTACGTGAGAGGTAGGTACATGTAGAGGAAGGTATGAGGTAGGAGACATTTATAGTGAGGGAGAGACAGTGGGGACCAAGATTGGTTGTTTCCCATGAGACAAAGGCAAATAAGAAGTAAGACAGAAGAGATTAATGCATTCAGAAAAGAAATATGGGCAGTAAAGGTTACGTGCGGGGGTGACTAACTAACTACACAGAAAGAGGTGGCATGAAGGAAGAGGCGCAGGCAGACAGGCAGGGAGAGAGCCATAGCAACATAGTGTGAGAGAAAGCCTGGCAAGTAGGGGAGGGAGGGACAGATGTGGAGATGGGCTATGGCAGTCACAGAAATGGCAGGGACAGATTGGAGGAGAAGCGTGAGGGATGCCCTCAAGTTGGGGTGGGGTTGGAGTCAGATAGAGTGAGGGAGTGAGCCAGCAGAGACAAGGAGAAAGTGAAGGGCATGCTCATGGGAGGCAGACAGTGAACACTGACAGGCACAGATGTGATAGGCAGGAATGGAGAAACGTGCACAAATAGAGTGAGAGGGAGGGAGGGCTTGAAGAGAGGCATGTAGTTTTACAAGGTCAAAGAGAGACAGGCTAAAGTTAAAGAGAGGCACCGGCGCATGCTGATAGCAATGGGTTTGCAGACTGAGTGCGAACTGGCAAAAACAGACATGAACAGAGGGAAAGAGATACAGGCAGATTGAATGGAAGTGAATGGGGAGAGTTTTGACAGGGAGATTGCACAGAAGAGGGACACTGGTGAACAGGACATGGCAGAGAGGAGCAGTAGACATGCAGGGAGAAAGGCAAAACAAGCAGAAAGAAAAAAATATATATGTATGTAGAGAGGCAGTTGCTGACTGGAGGGAGACTTAGAAAAAGACGGACATAGAAGAGAGAAAGGGATAATTGGGAAGAGAGCGGGACAATGGAGGAGATATAGGTTTTCCACTGATGGGCAGAAGACGTCGAGATGTGAGTGTGAGAGAAAGAGAGGAGAGAAAATGTGTAGAGAGGATACATACAAGTAAGGAAAGATGGTAGAGAGAGCAGGGTTAAAAGAGAAAGAGCAGATGGCAGAGACAAGGAGCGTTGAAAGAGATGGGGAGGACCGGCATGTGGGGAGTGAGAAAGAGAGGTGGATACTGAGCAAGATAGAGAGTGGATAGGTAGCTGGAGAGGAGTGGAGGAACAGAGCCAGGAACTGGAGAGGTGATCTGGAGGCGGAGAGCGCAAGAGGCCGGAAGGAAAGGGAGAGATGCAGTCAGAGGCCCTGTGTCCACAGTGAGCAGTCTGCTGGGGGTTGTGTCCAGAAAGTGTCGCGTGGAGGGGGCGGGGCTTGGTTAGGTCGCAAGTGATGCGCGACGAGGACATGGAGCAAGTGCAGTACAGCAAGTGCCAGTTTGCCAGAGAAAATAAAAAATACAAATACTGAGTTAATAATTTTTAGATAGGTATTGCAGTGCACATCCTTGTAATAGTCTCTTTGACTGCCTTTAAATTATGCTTAAAAGCAGTGTGCATCCGCGTAATATTACTTGTCTGTAAGCTGTTGTGTCAAACGAACAGGGCTCAGATGAGCAGCTCACACGGGACAGCTCGGGTGAGACTGGATACAGAGCACAGACTTCAGAAGGACAACATTCAAAGTTGCATCAAAGGCTACTTAAATAACAAGCAGCAGCTGTTTTCAAGCACACTCATGCTTTGTGGCACCATCCACCTTGTGGGAGCGAACAACAGCCAATTAGCATGCGCGCCGCTCCTTGCTCCCGCAAGGTGGATGCCGCCACAAGCACGAGTGTATGCTTGAAAATTAGCAGAGCGGCGGCTAAAGGCCCTCCTATGCGTAGGCGAGACCTAAAAACACCAGTAATTCTGCACTATTGCAACTTTTTCTCTGAGGGAAAGGAATTACCAATGAAATTTGTGTTTTTGCTTTATGTTGCTTTGCTATCTACTGATATATTCCATCATGTTTTACTTGGCGAAATGTATCCATTGAAATCTCACCACGTGCATTCATAGCATTTGAGGTAATGCAAATTCACACTAACTCCAGTTTTCAGGCTAATAGTTACCACAACCAAGACAGCAATGAGTGCCACAAGCTTCATCTCAACAAAGCCCATATCACTCTAGTATTGCACGAGACAACTTGAAGGAGCATCAAAGCCTGAGGCTCTCAAACACTTAAGCTTTACAGCCCACTTTAATAACAAAACGAGGGCTCATCTGTCCAAGGTAGTGGGCCCATGGTTTGTGTTCCTGTATGCACAACTAAAAAAAATTTACATTGAGGCTTCTCTCTTTTGAAGAGACGCACAGCCAGGCTATTAATGGGAAGATTGGTGCACAAACGAGTGCAGCTTCCTCATGGTAGCCAGGAGCATCAAACAAAAATTCAAATTTTCATATGGGAACACCACCAGTGATGTTTACTGCCAAGCTCGCCAATCATGAGAACCCCACCCGAGCCGCTGTTGAACGAAAACCCTGCATTTGAAAGTAGAGTTCATAGGACAATCTCAGAACACAGACATAAGTGTTCTTGGCTCCCAGTGCCAGAAACTCTTGGAACTCCTAGAAACCAGTAAACAAGGCCCAACCCTTGTCCACGATTATCCATCACCTACAGAACTTCCACAAAAGACAAATATGAAAGCACTTGTCAAACAACCTTCCTTGCCTTAGGTTGGTAATGCTCTGTGATTAGACAAGTCAGCACTGTCTTTAGACAGAGTCTAATGGTCACAAGAAAACGCTGGAGTCTACAGTTCAGGTGTGAGATTCGAGAGCCATGGGGCACATCTACATTTGGGTATGGTAAAATTCTTCTCCCCTAAAATCTCCACAAAGAAAACGGAGAAACGATTTTTATTTATGCAAAATGCATAAGGCCACTAGATTGCCTGAAAACTGAAAGCAAGGGTAGAGCATTAATATTAAATAAAGAGATAATCGCACGACTTGGAGGAGAAAATGTCTCAAAGTTGTGGCTCACATTGTTTTCGCTGTTACACAAGATATTTTCTACTCAACCCAGTATCCAGAGAGAAAAATTATGGAAAGAGCATAACTGTAAATTCTGCTATTCCCGTATTCCAGAGAAGAGTTCATATTTAAGCCACAAAAGGCAAGTAACTCTTTATTTTCCCCATATTTCAGATCAACAATGCACTACCTATGGAGAGTTTCAAGGCACAGTTTTACTGTATTACGTGGGTGGATTTTGGCTTAAGGGAAACACTGCAACTCGTTAACATGCCTAGATATTGTCCACAATTTAGCATATGCAAAAAGCATAACTACTTCATGCGTATGACGCTGTAATTTAACTTCACCAAAGGCCACGAGCAGTGTGTGCAATGGATGAAAACGCCCACAAAATGCTGGCGAGACCCCATCTTACAGTTTGTGAAAGGCAGCTCAAGCCTGCATTGATACGACGGCCAAGGCTAGCTTGAAGCATTTACAACATGTTGGTACACTGTCCGTGCTCGAGTATGTGTGAGGGCGACGTCAGATCTAGTGGGAACATGTCGTATGAGTAATGGTTGGTGTTAATAAAGCGATCCCTTCCACAACAGCAGGAATAAAACAAACGTAAAGCAGTCAGTTCACACACCCACAGGTGGGCACCCATGAACGCAAATGAACAGTAGCCTGGAAATCACGGGCACATAAATCGCCTATAAACCCACTTTGAATGATTAGGAAAAAAAGACTAATGAAACAAGAGCTAACGCTGAAGCCGGACGAAAGTGAAAGTGATCGCGATGCACTTAATGAGGCTGAAAGTGATCGCGATGCACTTAATGAGGCCAGCAGAGTGACGAGATCTGTGGTGGGGGAGGGGGAGGGAATTGAAGCGTGGAGAGAGGCACGCTAAGCGCGCGCCCGCGCACATGCACTCAGCCTCTAGGCCGGCCATGGCAGCATCTGGTAGCACTTTTTTTTACCCCTTTACAATAAGTCGAGCAAGCAGCTTGCGCTGCTCTAGGCTCGACCTAAACAGAGATGAAATAGAAATACCAAGATAGTAATTGAATAAAGTAATCTGGAACCTCATGAGCTAAAAAATGGAGTTGAGATAGGGCAGCTAGAAATGATGCCAGCTTACCTAAAATATGTCTATATAGAGAACCAATGATAATTAAGGGCCCGTAGGTGAATCAATTGCCTAAAATAAAGGGCAATATAGTAATCAGGGATTGATGTATAACCCTTTACATCACCAATATTTTAATGTAGGTTGCCAAAATTCTATACGGCCTCGATAGACTTACTGTTGAAGGATATATCAACACACTTGAAGCTGAAGATGACAAATTTTCAATGAAGAAAAATAAATCAGACACAGGGACTCCACAATAATTGCAATATTCAGTGGTGAGAAAATGTTTCTGTGAAACAGAAAATAGGAATAACTAATTAAGCTATTGATATAATGGCAGATGAAAGGTAAAAGAAAACCATACTTAAAATACCCAGCTAGAATTTTACCAGTGCAGTTTCAGAAGGTTTCTCCTTCCTCAAAATTATGGCGGCATCGTGATCAGCCATTTCTGAAGTTTCTGAATTTTCACAGAAACTTTTTCTCACCACTGAATATTGCAATTATTGTGGAGTCCCTGTGTGAATATTTTTCTTCATTGAAAATTTGTCATCTTCATTCGGCTTCAAGTGTGTTGATATATCCTTTAACAGTAAGTCCATCGAGGCCGTATAGAATTTTGGCAACCTACATTAAAATATTGGTGATGTAAAGGGTTATACATCAATCCCCGATTACTAAATTGCCCTTTATTTTAGGCAATTGATTCACCTACCGGCCATTAATTATCGTTGGTTCTCTATACAGACATATTTTAGGTAAGCTGGCATCATTTCTAGCTGCCCTATCTCAACTCCATTTTTTAGCCCATGTGGTTCCAGATTACTTTATTCAATTACTATCTTGGTATTTCTATTTCATCTCTGTTTTTATCTTATCATTTGTCTTTCACATATTTCTTTTTTCTTGTTTTTTCATCTTTTCTCTCATCACTAGATCTCTATATCTATAGAGGGTGTAAGTCACTTATCTAGTTTATTGGTGTTCTTTTGGGTTCTAATTCTTGATCTTTCTTTTCTTCAAAATTGGTCCTTTACTTGCTTGATTTTAGTGAATTTTCACAAATTTCTTTAAAACATATTCCTTCTTAGTCTACTTGGCTGCATGCCAGTTTCTCCCAGTAACACATGTTGTCATTATTGTGAGTTGCTTCTACATCGTTTGTAACTCGTATGCAAGGTCCAATCTGACTCAGTGTACTCAATTTTATTGTATGGATGTTATATATTTTGTTTTCCTAGGTTTGTTCAGGTTGCTGTGGCCGTCCTGAAGAAGGCGTTCTTCATGCCGAAACGCGCGTAGACACATTAGTATGAACTTGTCTTAAGATTCAGCCACTCTGAATTTCAACCAGCAACAATGTATTTCTGGTTAGATGTCTTTCTGTTATATGTTTGGTATTTATATATTGTATTCTCATTTATGCTTTGTATGTAATATATATTTGTTATTATGAGGTCACATGTATCAATTTTCACCATTAGCAATTTCTTTATCTTTTTTATGAATTTATATAAAAATGAATAACAAATAAAATATATATTTTACTTTAAGTATCTCTTGTACACCGAGTCAGTTTATATATCATTCTTGTGTGCTATTTAGCATTGTTTAATTGCCTAGGTTTTTCCTCAGTACTGGTATGAATTAGACAGAGACAAGACAGAGCAAAAAAGTGTACCTCCCGGGGCTGTGGTACATCTATAATCTCTTTGATGAACATATATGAGCGGGGGAGAGGAACAGCTGGAGAGGAGAGGCCTAGTATGTGGAGTTCAATTGTTCCATGAGTGAGTAAGTTGAGGAGGTAGGCCTACACTATTAGTAATCTCAGCTATAGATTCAGAATAGGAATACTTGAGGCTAAATACAGACAAGAAAGCATCAGGCAGTAATTGAGTGTTGCCAAGGCTTGGGAGGTTACACAATTGACACTGTTGAAAACTGGGGAGGAGGGTTTGCTGCACTATGTTTGTATGTTAACTTTACATAGATGATAGGAGGCTGGCTCTCTATATAGTGTACTAAAACAAAGTGCACCGTGCAGAGAGTCCAGTGAATCCCCCTTTGGTATACAGAGCCAAAAGTAGGTAATACATTGCTTTTTTTGTGGTAGTGTGGGCGAGCAGTTAGGCTAATCAGAGAGCAGTGCTAAACCTTTTTTGTACTCACAGAGGCAACAAATGAGACACACACTCGAATAAATCGGAGACCAATTTGTACAAATAACATCGATTTTTATATTATTTTTTAGACCAACAACTTACTTCTAAGGTAAGTACTTTTTAGGTAATGATTTTTCAAACTTCGCCAAATAAATCACTGCTGTGCGCAATTACACACAATAGAAGTAAATGGGAGAAAATAGGAAAAAGCATATAAAATCACAGTGGGTTCTCAAGGTTCACCTTCAGGATTTAGGTAAGTCGCAGGGCCAGGTCCAATGCTACAGCAACATTAGATTGGGAGCGTTCCAGATTCAGCTGGGAGCAGGGTGCTGAAGTAGTTGGTAGCCAGCGCTACAAAGAAGGGGACAAGCTGAAAACACTCTGCAGAGGGACTTAAAAGGTAAGAGGTCCTACTTGAGGGAGCAGGTCGCAATGGCCTCAGGACAACAGGAGCACAGCTGGTTCGTCGTTACCCAGGCCAGGAAGGCTGGGTGCAGAGCAGATAGGGCAGCCAAGCGTTAAACGTTAAGATGGACCTTGTGGTCAAGGGCAGGCAGGTTGAACGGATGATTCTGGGACAGCTGGGATACTCACCGAGCAGGTCTCAGGGGTCTCGAAGTCCCTCAACAGGTGTCAGCGTCCTGGGTAATCAGAGTCAGGATTGGACTCTTTCTTCTCGGTCTTCGGTGTAGGGGGTCCACTACCTCAGGCATTGGCACAGCTCTGATAGGTCCTGGTGTCCTCTCACTTGGTGGGGGGTAGACAGATCTCACACTCTTCTGGCTTTGGTGCTGCGTTGGAATTGCCAGGAGGCAGCAGATCGGTAGAACGGACTTCGCAGTTTGTTGCCTGCAGGGGAGTAGCTCCTCTACTCCAAGGGAGGTTCTCAGCAATTGGTCAAAGGCTGGAGGTGCAGTTGCAGGATGAGACAGCACACCACGATTGTGGAGTTCTGGAAGCAGCCGGCAGGGTTTGGTACCAATTATTTATTTTATTTTTTGAGTTGTGGCAATATTTTATTCAGAATCACAGAACGTAAGTAACAAAATATTAGAACATCAGAACAAGCGGCAAGTCCAGCTTCCCTTTCCTGCGGAGGCTCTTGTGATGGAACCGAATGCTCAGTAACCAGTCCTTGATCATAGAGTGCAAGTGGCGATTCAAGACCAAAGGATTCTGGGTACCCAGTGCCATTAGGGCAGCTGGGTGTGGCTGGCGCTACTTTTTGCCAGAGCTCTTGATGGCGGACTTTGGTACTTTGGCAGCACGTGTTGCCTTCTTCTCAACCGCCTTGATAAGTCCGACAGCCTGCATCTACCTCATGTCACGGACAGCAAAACAACCAAGAGGAGGGTAGTTTGAGCAGCTCTCCACACACATGGGTTTGCCTGGAATCATGTCCACAATGGCTGCATCTCCAGACTTGAGTGCTTTGGGGCTATCTTCAAATATCTGGCCAGATCATCTGTCTTTTTTTCCTTCAGCTCAGCGAATTTGCAGGCAATGCAAGCAGTGTGGCAATCCAACACAGGAGCGTATCCCTGACTGATGTGACCAGGATGATTCAGAATAATGACATGGGCTGTGAAGCTCCCAACCTCCATTGGGGGATCATTTTTGCTGTCACCAGCAACATTCCCTCTTCGGATATCTTTTACAGACATGTTCCTCACGTTGAAGCCAACACTGTCACCTGGGATAGCCTCCGCCAGCACCTGGTGGTACATCTCCACAGATTTTACTTCAGTGGTTACGTTACTGGGGGCAAAGCTCACCACCATGCCAGCCTTAAGGATACCAGTTTCCACACGGCCCATTGGGCATGTGCCAATACCTCATATCTTGTAGACGTCCTCCAGGGTCAGACACAGGGACTTGTTGGTGAGATGGGTAGGCGGGGTGATTGAGTCTAGGGCTTCGAGCAGGGTGACACCACTGGCGGATCCCTCCTTCAGCTCAACCTTCAAGCCCTTAAACCGGGTCATGTTGGTGCTGGGCTACAGCATGTTGTCCCCGTGCCAACCGGAGATTGGCACAAATGCCACTGTGTCTGGGTTGTAACTGATTTTCTTGATGTAGGTGCTGACTTCCTTGGTGATTTCTTCAAAACGCTTCTGGCTGTGGGGGGGGGGGGGGGGGGGGGGGTTCGGTGAAGTCCATCTTGTTCACACCAATGATCAGTTGCTTCACCCACAGGGTGTAGGCCAGCAGGGCATGCTCGCGGGTCTGTCTGATCTTGGAAATACCAGCTTCAAACTCACCCATGCTGCCAGCAACAATCAGCACCGCACAGTCAGCCTGCGAGGTGCCAGTGATCATGTTCTTGATTAAATCCCCGTGCCCATCAATAATGGTGATGCAATACTTGGCAGTCTATGACTTCCAGAGGGAGATGTCAATGGTGATACCACATTCCCTCTCCACCATGAGCTTGTCCAACACCCAGGCGTATTTGAAAGATCCTTTGCCCATCTCTGCTGCTTCCTTCTCAATGGTTTTCTTATTGATGCCCCCACACTTGTAGAAGAGGTGGCAGGTGGTGGTGGACTTGCCGGAGTCCACATGGCCGATAACCATGATGTTAATGTGGATCTTTTCCTTTCCCATTGCAGCACAGTACTATGCTGGCGTCTCCCGGATCGGGCTGCGCTGCTCTCAGGTCTGGAGGAGCCGTGGGCGGATGGGCAGAGCGGGTTTGGTGCCAATTTCCGCAGCAGGTTTTCGGTTCTCGGGTCAGCAGCTCTTATTTGGTAAGTTATCTAACCTACCTCTATACTAAATCAACGGGCATTAAAGGGGGTGACAAGTAATACCCAACAGGCTACCTACCTTTAGGGTGACTACACCCTCTAAGGAACCACTTCCTGTGGGAAGGGGCACTACCCTAGCCCCAATAGGTTGATTTCCTACCATCACAAAATGGAGGAACTGGAAAAGTGAGACCCTCCATTATTTCACGATTTCCCTCCAAAAAACTGGAGAATGCTCAAACGTATTCACTTCCCACCATCTGTACATAAAGTAAGAGCACTGCATTTCTGAAATGTTTTAATGGAGCAAGCCCAGTGTCTTCAGCAGTAGAGCAACTCTTTCTCTCCTCTTCATCTTTGTGGCACGAATACAGAAAACCATTTCACATGTTGGAATCTCGGACTAACACAGGGAGGCACCTTATCCCAGCTAATGCAGCAACAACCCCGGTTGAGTACACTTTGATGTACCCTAGCCTTATTCCTTTCCGGCATCCCTTATTGGATCACGGATTGTCTTGACTGCTGTTTCTCGCTGTGCAGAGCAGTATTTCCAGGATTTTTTCTTCAAGTTTCATATGCACTCCTGTATGTTATCAGCTGATTAGAACTGTATGTTGAGCAGATGAGCTTAATGACCTTTTCCTTCATGCTGCAGAGTAATTGATTGTGGCCGGAGGCCCAAACTCTTTATGGTGATTGCTTTTTTCATATAGTTTGACTTTAATGCATTTTTGTATTGCTTATATCTTCTCTTGATTAAGATTTGGAATCCTTTTCTTCCTTCCCCCCCCCCCGCAGTCCTGTACTTAACTGTCCAAACTCTCAGAAGATATTTTTAGCTACAGCCATATTATCATGACGCTATCCAGTGTTAGCCGAGTTGGTAGAATGGCCCCTGCTGTTATCAGAGCCCAATTTCAAAGCTGGATAAATATTTTATTTTTTGCCACAGTTACATGGGGGTAAAGCACATCTAGATTCAGCTCGGGTGGCAGGGGAGCAGTAGGTGATCATAGTAGAAATGGGGCACACGGCGGTCCGGGGGGGGGACGGGGGACAGGGACGACATTATTTTATGCACAACAGTAAAATAAAGTGGCCCATCATTTCCATATTTGTGCCACTAAATTTGCAAATCCATGCCACAATATCCTAGGGGTCTGAAAAGTAGTGTCGACATCGCCTGCCCCACCTTAGGGGTTCTGTTGGATGAAGGTGGCCACACATCCTTGGCACCAAACATCTTCGGGTGCAGTGAAGCCATCATGGACTAAGAACCACAAGTATCCAGCCCATGTACTATTTACGGCTTCCCTGAGCACTTACAGTACCAAAGAATGGACTTCGATATTGTAGAGTCATAACTAATCATGCACATATGTTCACACAAAACGGTATATAGTGCACCCTGCCTTAGGGCTGTAAGGCCTGCAGTAGGGGTGACTTACCCAGTTAGGTCTGGACTGTTCCCATGAGGCACAGGGTCAAGACTGATCTGCATATGGCTGGGGCTGAACTGAGGTGCAAAGTGAGCTCAAGAACGATGGATTCAACCCAGATCTGTGACTGGGGGTGAGTGTCTGAAAAGTTTCAGCAATCCATCCATCATCTCATTGTGTTTGCTGACTTACCTATACCTTATGTAGTGTCTGTGGGAATGGCACACAAATGTGTGCTATGTTGACTCTTCAGTTTTCCCTGAACCAAGACGCGCAGCCTGCAATGGCAGTGTGCATGATCTTGGTGAGGGATCCCTAGGGTGGCACAAATTGTGCTGCAGCCCTAGTGGACACTCTTCAGTCAATGCCCTAGGAACCATTTACTATGGACTTACAGGGGCTACTGAAGTTGTGCCAATTGTGGTACAGTTTTTAGGGAAAGAACACTGGTACTGGGAACCGTATTAGCAGGGACCCACAGGGCTCGAGAAATCCACTTACCTGCTTGCTACGGCGAGTTAGATTTATTCAGGACGAGCTATTTTTAGGGCTTAATCGCCCTTTCTGGAGAGCACAAAGACACACTGACTATTGACCTCTGTCTCTGAAAGCGGAGCTAATGTGACAACATAAAAATAATTAAAAGCATCTTTATTGCTCACAAAGTTAATGAGCAATAAAGAGGCCTTAAATCATGTTATCTTGTCACATCTGCTCAGCTTTCAGAGACAGAGGTGAAGTATATTAAAGTTGGGCCGAGTAGATTTTTCAAGTTACTAGACCTGCAGGCCTAGTAACATTTTTGTGATTTTGAGAGCCATGACCCAGTACACCTCAGTCAAAGTTGCATCAAAAGGCAGGCCAAAAAAATGCAGGGGAGATAAGGGGGGGGGGGTTACTTCAACAAGCTTCCCACATGGATTAATTTACATAGACCTACATTTACATCACACTTTTAACAATGCGTTGTATGTGTATTACGATCTAATTTTCTGCATAACAATGAACACGGTAAGATGGCCTAGGGGAGTGTCACAGAACTACAAATTATCCATCACCACTTACCTCTCTGTGGGGCAAACAAAATTTTGGGACAGGCCTCCAAAGGGAGGCCTTCCTTCCATACAAGGAGGCGGGATGCATACGGTTGGCGACCAATTTGAGGGTATGCCCAAGGCCTTTTGGATCTCAAGAAGGAATATGGTGTTCCAGAAACTGAACTGTTTCACTACATGCATGGGAAAAATGGTTGCTGTATCAGGGGTCCGTCAAAGAGCTACAAGGGAACTCAAACACTTTGAGAAGTGACGATTGGGCTTGTGGGGGAATAGGACACAGGCAACCTAATTATAATATAAAGTATTTGTGACACTGAATACAGTAAACCAGCATCAATTTCAGTATGTATGATATAAGTAAAGGGGAATCCAGTTAGAAGTAAAATAGTGAGGGAACATGCTTAGTGGGCAAATACTTATTCACCAACGCAAAGGGGCTAGAGACACTTTAAGAGTCTGTTCAGGTGGTATTTTATTCCCAACACAATAGCTTTCAAGGCTAGGATGAATACCTGGAAGGAATGTGGGGAAGCAGGTACTCTGTCACATCAGAGTCATGCAGTAGGGTGGAGAGATTTTAGAAAGGGATCCTAGAACGGCTATGTGATGTGATAGAAGTACAACTGCTATGTGATGTGATAGAAGTACACTGGCAAGCTGACCACAAGTGGTTTGATTGGGGTGTCTGTCAGAAAGAGTTTATCCTCTACACTTAAGGGGGTAGCAAGCTCATAACACATATGCTTTTAGAAGTTAAACAGAAGACCCTTGAAAGTTTGCGAATATAGAGGATGTCGACCATCAAATTAGGTTGCAGCAAATGTGGCATCTGCTAGATATGGACACCGTTGCTTAGAGGTTACAGGAGAAGGACAGGGAATTCAAGACACTAAACCATTGGTGATGTCCCTAGCATAAGACTTGTCCAAAGATGTTGCAGATATTGCAGTTAGAGGAGAGGATGTAACAAGTGTAGCGTTGAGAATTCCATCAAATGAGGCTGGGTGGTCAACTGCTCTGGAGGTACTGCGGAGGAGTGCTGTACTTTTAAGAATTAAGAGACGAAAAGGGGCAGTTGGCGATATGCTGGAGAAGGGAGGCTTATTATACTAAACAGTGATTTCATGTTGCAGAGTAGTAATGCTCACTTATAAGGCTATGCCATATCTCACATATAGCAATATTAAATTATCTGTTCATGTGTCCCAATATAAATTATCAGTGTAGAACTAACAAGGGCTTTCTTGAGCAAGCATAGTTTCCAACAACAAACCAACTTTTTTTTCTGGCTACTTGCAAGAATAAAAAATGCTTGACATGAACACAAGTAGAACACAACTGCGTCACAAAAGAAATATTTTCATTTATGCATGCATAAATTATGCTACATGTAACTAACGGGGGCTGCAGAAGCATCGCTTATACTGAATGGGTTTAAAGTATGGGCTAAATATGGCTGGACAAAAAGTTTGTCAGTGAAAGGGTTCGATCTACAAAATCAACTCATTAACATATTGAAAATGGAAGAGGTGATACAGCAGTAAAAAATAAATATCAGAACTTGTACATTTGCTAACAAATTAAAACGTTCTTCTCTGATGGCAGTTGTGTTGCATATGGTGGTCTAAAATATTACACAGAACATGGTTATCAGGGGGTATGCCTCTGTGGGTATTGAAGCCGTTCTACAATATGCAAAACGATATCTCCTACATTAATTGGTATCAGGGTAGCTATAACTACATTGGCTCCTTAGTTCAAATAACAGATTCATATTTTTCACATGAGCTCAAGAGCAACTGTGTAGGACTGTAACAGTTCCTGCACTGTGCTAGATCAGCAAACACTGCCTGAATGATTTTGACCACACTCCCTGACCAACCACAAGAACATGTCACCATGCAGCAGCTGCTGGAATTGTCAAGTTGCAAGTAATATAACATATAATATTATGATAACAAATTTGGCCTTAAGTGACTTATAAGAGAGGAAAAACTGATCAGTCTAGGGACTGCTGGGTGTGCAGACTGCCCAGAGGAATGAACTACAGCGGAATGTGAGAAAGTATGCCAACACGTTAAGCAGGTGTTTCCCTAATACAGGATTAAAGCTCATGCAGTTTCATATTCTACAAAGAACATACATGACACCAAAAAACTACCAAGGGGCGTGGTGAAGATGGCGGACAGGTGAGAGAAGTTTTTCAGTTTCTCCATCCCCGCTGCTTCAATAGCCTCACACAGCGCCCTTCCTGACGCCTTTGCTTGGTCCCTTCGGCTCCCCTATGGTCAACGAAAAGCAGGGGACATGCTGGATGCAGTGGCGGGCTCCTCCTGCAACTTGACGCAAAGCTGAGGGGGGGGGGGTGTGACAAGGGAAAGTGACCGCTGGCGCTCACTGGCAAAATGGCAGCCGCCCGACAGGGCTAAGCAGCGGCAGTCCGTCAACAAACCCTCTGAGCCTTGCAACTGGGTGATGTAGGAGAAGATTCTGCAACAGTGCTTCAGGTTGAGTTCTGCATCTGCCCCCCACCGCAATAGAGAGGTGAACAGGCAGCATCCTTTGATGCGCCCCAGTGCCGCTGGGTGAGACGTGGTCAGCCCAAAGAATATGGATGAAAGAAACAACACTACAAGGAGCAATTATTGGACAATACAAGGGGAAATGTTACGTAATATAGCATAAAAGAGAAAGTAAAAGCGCTGTAGAGGGGCTACAACCAAAAATAAAATTGCCAGAAAATATAAGCAAGATAAAAAGGTCAACAACACATAAAAGAGAGCTATAGAACATGCATGGATAAAGAGAATGACTGATGATGACTTGAGATCATCCGGGGCCCGGGCTCTCCCTCGCACCTTCTGGCGATGGGGATGTTATCCTACACAATACTGGTCTGCTCCCCACCCCTCCCCCCCGGGTTCCACATCGAGTGGCAGAGTGACACTGTACTGAGAGGTTGGCTGGTGACCCCTTCTCTGCCCACCCTGCGGCGACCTGCCTGGCCCCTTTCAAGTCTGCTGTTGCTGTTCCTCTTAGCTCCGGTCCTGGTACTCATACCTTCGAGATACACATTGGGGCGCTGCTGATCAAATGCTCCTCCCTTGCTTTCCCTTGGTTTGGTGGATACCCGCAATGCCTCGACTAGGACAAAGAAAGACCGCTCCCTCAGAGACATGCTCAGAAGGCCAACTGGTAATGAAGTGGATGACAAGATGCCCACGCCCACTAAGAGCTATCATGCTCAGGCGTGTGATCCAGATGACCCGGTCATGAAGTCGTTCTTAAAAGCTCTCTTCGTGTCACTCCGGGACAACTTACATGCAGGAAAGAAAGATCTCTCGGCTGACCTGCGTGAAGTTCAAAAAGATCAGGAGGAGTTCGGAGACAGTGTGTAGGAGGAGTGCGATTCGGGACGAGATGAGGAGGTAGAATGGCTCCAACAAGACGTTTTGCGTCTGAACCAACAACATCATGACCTCCAAGCCCATGCCCTACAAAATTGCTGTCGACTAAATGTCCGCATTAAAGGGGTTCCCACCCACGCTGAGGGCACAGACCTGAGAGAATATGTTGAGGCTCTTTTCCTGCACATCCTAGGTATCCCGGATGAAGCTGCAATAAAAATGGACCAAGTCCATCGCATTGATCTACCAAAATGGGATAATGCCCCTCCTTCAGATATCCTGGTCAGGGTACACGACTTACAACTTAAAGAGAACACTCTACGCAAGGCACGAGAAACCCTTCCGCACCAATTCAGAGAGCACACGCAGGTGTTATACCAAGACTTGGCAGCTATGACGCTCCAGAAATGCCAGGACTTTCACCCTGTCACTGCCCATCTTAGAGATGCCAGTATATCATATGCATTGGGCCACCCCTTTAGGATCATTTTTCGATGCAACTGCAAGCTGCATCAGCTCAGATCTTTGACGGAAGCACGAACATACCCCTGATAGCATTATTAAAGTGGGGCTTCAGTTTATGGGAGGAACTTCCTTTCCTGGTGTGACACTGCTCGAGTCTGGAAATGAATACTTAAAGGGACTTAAATGTATGGGTGCTGAAAATGTTTCAAGATATTGGGTCCACGATTTCCATCGCTAACAGGCAGGAGGGAGGCTGCAAATTACGGGGGGGGGAGGGGGGGGGGGGGGAGAGGATCTGTATCCAGTAGAGCGATTTATCTACTACCAGGAAGTATTTTGGGGATCTATATCTAGTAGAGTGATTCATCTACTGCCAGGAAGTCTTTGCCCTGAACTGGTGCCAATAGTTATAATATGCCTACATTGCACGAACGGGTAGGGAGGTTTGAAGAGAGTTCCCCAAGAGACACCACAGTCAGGAATACTACAAGCACTTCGGCACATGGGAGAGTGGTGACACATGATATCCTGGATGTATGAAGCCCTCAAAACAGACAGGCCAAGATGTCAATTAGCTGCCAGAATTACTTGAGTTGGAGGGGGCAACTGGGGGGCCAACTTACAGACAAGGAATGGTGAGTGACATGTTCGCTAGTCAGGGGGATCTTTTGGAATGCCAGAGTTAAGTTAATGCACTTTAACTATGTTCATTGTACATACCTCACCCTACTTAAGCTAAGCAAAACATATTGGGGCCGCTCTGTGTGCCCTCGATGTGGCATGGGGAGCCACCTTCTTACATATGGCATGGCTCTGTGACTCAGTGCCGGCGTATTGCAGGGACGTCAGTGAATTAATTTTATCAGCAACATGGTTTCTGCTAGACCCCTCCTCCAAGCTGTATCTGTCAGCATTGCAGCCCTCTAAAAAAGAAATATGCACTATACATTCCTCCAGCTGCCACTTTTACTGGCGAAGCGACAAATTACCACGGGATGCCTGTGTACCCATGGGCAAGGTTGGAGCAATGGGTGGGGATGCTATTGAGTGGACAATGGTAGAGGAGACTCCTATTAGGCTCTCCCGTAGAGACATGGTCACAGAAGACCTAGAGGTGTGGGAGGTGGTACTGATGACCTTTGAAGGGGTAGGGCTTAAAGACTAAGTTCAGAGGCCTCAGTCGGGTGCAGACGATGATGCTAAGGAAGTAACCTAGTACGTTCCGAACTGGAACAATAGCGGCTGTGGGGACAAGAGGGGAACTAAGAGGATGTATATCCACCGATGAAGCAAAGGATGTATTCTGAAATCATGGGCACTCAAAGGGGACGGGGGGGGACACCATAAAAACACAGAGGACATAAAGGCATATAAAGTAGGGATGGGGCAGAACCACAAACATATTGGTGAAACTGGAGAAGAAAGGTCACAGTGTTTATCTTGTTGTTTGATGAATTTATGTCACAACATAAGATTTTTTTAATAATTCCCTTTTCTTCTCCAATACCTTCTCGAAACTCACCCTTATACGAACCACCAGATAGGTCGGAATAAAAGTGAACAACTGAGTTTCAAATAGAATGCTAGGTAAATGAAAACCGTACCTAATCTAAGACATACTTGCACTAACCAAAACGTTTTGAAACTGAGCCAATAAAATAGTAAAAGAATTACAAAAACATAGAACAAAATTATTGAAAGTAGAAGTAAAACGAGAACCATCTCTAACAGAACACAAGGGGAAACAAAAAGGGCATATAAAAATAAGTCAAATAGCAAAACAAGTGGAAATACGTACAAAAAAGATAGATATGCACAATGAGAATAACATAAGCTACAGAAAACAGGATACAAAGCGCAATAAAATAAGGGGGGAAAACATCTGATAATAAATGGGTAAGTAAAATATATTGGAAGATTTCAAACAAAACAGAAAAAGAAAATAATATGGATGAAAGAAACAACACTACAAGGAGCAATTAAACAATACAAGAGGAAATGTTACGTAACATAGCATAACAGAGAAAGTAAAAGCGCTGTAGAGGGGCTACAACCAAAAATAAAATGGCCAGAAAATATAAGCAAGATAAAAAAAGGTCAACAACACATAAAAGAGAGCTATAGAACACGCATGGATAAAGAGATAAACAGAAGTGAAAACAAAATAGCCACAAAAAAACACGAGACATACTTTGAAGCATTGCTAAAACTGGAAGAGAAAAACATACGTGAACCGAAGAGCGATGAATGAAGCTCAAGAAATCAAATAAAAGCGAAGAATATTGGAAACAAAGAGTGTAGATGAGATGTTAGAAAAGGTAAATGTGAAATAAAGCCTAAAAACGGTATCTGGAAAGGTAAAACAGTAGAACAATCGTATCCAATAGGGCGAACGGTGTTTTTGCGAGGAAAATAATAAATGAAAAAGAAAAAAAAATTAATTAAAAGGAAAATCAGCCTGTGCATGTAGCAGAGAGTAGTGGAGAGGGGTATGAGATCGAGCAAATGCTACCGGTATCTCGGTGGGGTCCTCTGTGACTGGAAAATGCCGTTGCAGGATCCTGTGCTCCTTCGGACGACCCTTGCCCGCGCGACTAGTCTCTTTATTTCTACGACCCGGCCCACAAACACGCGCTGCAAACTTCCACGCGCCACGAACATCGGGACAGCCGAATCAAGTGCGAAAGCACGCGGACGCCGTCCCTGGAGCTGCGCATGTGCTGAAAAGCTGGTTTAATCGATAGCCATTGCGAGGTCAGGCGCAAAACTACTGTCTCATATCTGTGATTCTCACCGTTTCGCAGTTTACACCAAATTGTTTACAAAGAAGAGCCTAGCCTGACCCTAAAATGTCAATATACTTTTACGACTATTTAATATGTTTTATCGGTGTTTTACACGACCCTTTTAGAAGAGAGTATGAACGTGAGCAGAAGGTAAGTTTGCAACCTGACCGGTTTTATACCGGCATAACCGATATTTTAATGTCCCAGCACAGGTACTAAAATGAGTAAAGTCTGAAGCAGTATTTGTTCTCTTATTAGTCATACCTTAAACAGTTTCATATAGTTTAACAGATTCGATTCATGCAGGAGACTCCCGAATTTTTAAGCCCTATATGACACTATTTTAAGTGCCTTCGGGGTAAAATCTTCTCCTCTTCAATGTAAATCAATTGGGAAAATCGATTCCCCGATTTTTTTTCCAAAATCTCCCTCTTATAGGTTTAAAATGTTGGGGTTAGGGTTGTCACTGTTCCAAGCGAAAAATACCAGACATTTGGATTGCTTTAAGAGTCTGCAAAGGCCTACAGGTGATAGTAATTAAGCCTATTAAGAACATTGTATGTATTCATTTGTAACATTGCTTTTCTGTCTTTGTTTACTTGAATTTTTAGTCTTGGCTGTAGATCACATTTAAATGTGCTTCCTATTTATATTTGCTGTTTGAAGTATGTACAGATAAAGGCAAAAAATATCCGCTTTAGGTGAGTGTGCTTATTTTTGTATCACCAGGGACAGCAAAATACAAGTGTTGCAGGTAGAAAACCAGTCAGGTGGCAAACTTGGGGGCATATTATCAAGCCAGGCGATAAAATTATCTCCGCTTTGGCGGCAGAAAACTGCTGCTAAAGCGGCGATAATGGGCTTGATAATATGCTCTATGGAATTCCAATTGAAGCCCATGTTAGATGTGAAGGACGTCTAACATGGGTTTCAATTGAAATTCCATAGAGCATATTATGAAGCCCATTATCGCCGCTTTAGCGGTAGTTTTCTGACGCTAAAGCGGCGATCATTTTATCGCCTGGCTTGATAATATGCCCCCTAGTTGGCATGTATATATGTATGTTTGTATCGCGTATTTGTATAGCGCAGACTGCCACCCGAAGGGTATCCTGGCGCTTAGACATTCTACCGATAGCACACAAAACGGTAACAGGAAGAATTAAACTAACCTAGGGAAAAGATACGTTTTTAGTTTCTTCCTGAAGGAGGAGAAGTCCCCCAGGTTTCTCAACGACAGGGGTAGATCGTTCCAATGTTTGGCTGCCACAAATCTAAAAGACCGCCCGCCCATCCGAGCCCTCAAGACCTTCGGAATTACCACAAGATGTGCTGATAATGATCGAAGGGAGCGAGTAGGCACATACCACATAAACAATTCCTGCAGCGGGGCAGGTCCTTGCCCATGGAGCCCTTTAAACACTAAGGATAGTGCTTTGAAAATAATTCGTTGTGGGACAGGCAGCCAATGAAGATCAGCCAGCGCCGTGGAGGAGGAATCAGAGCGGCACCGCGAAAGAGCCAATTTGGCCGCCATATTCTGCACACGCTGCAGCTTAGCCACCAGATTAGATGGTGCTCCCAACAGTAGTGCGTTGCAATAATCCAACCTGCTCAATATGGTGCCACGCACCACTTCTGGCCGAACATGAGCCGGAAGCAGCGGAAGAATCTTCCACAACATGCGAAGCAGCGCCATGCAGGTGGCCACAGTTTTGTTCACAAAAAGGTCTAATTGAAGATTAGGCCCAAACACCACGCCTAGATTCCTGGCGGAGACTGCTGCCAGGGGAGCATCCTGGAAGGAGGTAGGCCAGAAATCAGGAGGCAGTGGCCGGGGAACCCGATCCCTCGAGCAGTGTAGTACCTCTGTTTTGGAGCTATTAAACTGCAGGGAGTTTTGCCTCAGCCAATCCGCAGTTGACACCATACACTGATGGAAAGTCTCCAGAGACACCGCATCCTTGCCCTCGATGGAAAAGATGAGCTGCGTATCATCGGCATAGTTAATAACCGAAATGCCGAATGATTTGATCAGACTCACCAGCGGTCGAAGATAAAGATTAAACAAAATAGGGCTGATGGCAGACCCTTGCGGGACGCCCTGCTCGACCGCTTTGATGTCCGACTGAAACGGTGGCAAGGACACTACCTGGCGCCTGTCTCCCAAATAGGAGATCAGCCAGTCACGAGCCAAACCCTTCACCCCTACATCCTCAAGTCTTCTGACCAGGATGTCATGGTTGACCGTGTCGAAGGCGGCCGACATGTCTAGCAGCACTAAAAAGGCTGTTCGTCCAGTGTTGGCTCGTGAACGAAGATCGTCCAAAACGGTCACCAGAGCAGACTCTGTGCCATGTGCTGGTCTAAAACCAAATTGAGCCGCGTCCAGGCAGAAATTGGTCTCCATAAAACTGGACAGATGTTTAGTGACCAGTTTCTCCAGAATCTTAATGGGAAAAGGGAGCAGCGATATAGGTCTATAATTCGCTGGGCAGGTGGGATCCAGAGTTTCTTTCTTCAATAAAGGTGAGACTACTGCTAGTTTCCAACACTCCGGAACTCGTGCCATAGTAAGAGACTGGCAGCAGATAGCATACAGCGGGGGGAAGAGCTCCGCCTGGAATACTTTCCAGTATTTGTGTGGCAGTGGGTCCCAAGGGGAACCAGAGGATACACTGTTAGCCAGCAGACAAAACTCTTCAAAGGACGGAAGGGGAAAACTATCCAACTGTGCCTGACTACCATCTACCCCTTTCGTCTCCATGTCGGCCACCAGTACGGGGCCCCGCACAGGCTGAGTAGCAAGTATAGTCGACGGAGCAAGTTTGCTCAAGATCAAAGCGATCTTATCTTCAAAAGCCTGCGCCAAGGAGATACATAGAGCTTGGGAGGCAGGGATGTCATTGGCAGCACAGGCAGGACGAGAGAGATCCCTAACAATCTTGAACAAGGCCTGCATTTTATTTGTTGCATTTAGGAGCGATTCCTCAAGGAATCGCGCTTTCGCACCCTTGATCTGTCTTATAAGTCAATAAGGCCTGTTTAAAAAGGACTTTCTTAGATTCCAGATAGTGTTTTCTCCAGGTTCGCTCCGCACGTCTACAGCAAAGCTTCAATTGCGACAGCTCAGCAGTAAACCAAGGCATGGCGATCTTGGATCTATCCCTGATTTTACGCAGGGGAGCCACCACCTCCAAGGAGTTAAAGATTTTCCGGCTGAGACACTCATAACTCGCATCCACACTATCTCCTAAGGGGAGTTCCCCGCCCAGCAAAGACGGCAGGCAAGATTGTTTAAGCAGCCTCGACCACTGCCTGCCCGTCTTAGTCCTGGAACCGGTAGCGGTACTTCCACTCCCAGTTGTTACCATAGGGAGTGCAATGGAAAAAAGAACTAGGGCATGGTCCGTCCAACACTGAGGAAGGATGTCACGAACCACTACTTGTCTAGCATCGGCAAAAATCAGGTCAAGAGTATGGCCCTTAGTGTGGGTCTGTGAGTGCACCAGCTGCTGCAGGTGAATGTCACTACAAGCCTGAATCAGATCCGAAAAGGCAGACCTTGTGGGACCATCAGGCCGAAGATTAAAATCTCCCAGAATCAGAGTCCTAGCATGAGTATTGGAGAGCTCGTAGATGGTATCAATTAACTCAGGCACGGCTGTCAGAGTGCTGGCAGGAGGTCAATAACACAGCAGTCCAGAATAGAGAGTGCCTCCCTGCCCTATCATGGAAAAGCCCAAAATCTCACAGCCCGAGATACTCTTAGTCTCCAGCATTGAGACATCGAGTGATTCCCTATAAATAAAGCCCACACCGCCTCCTCTGCCTCCCTCCCGCGGGTTATGTCTGATCTTATAACCAGGAGGGCAGGCTAACCCCAATTCCACCGCACAGTCCACTCTGGTCCATGTTTCTGTCATGAAAAGAACATCTAGCTCACAGGACTCAATGAGCAGTGCAATTTCCATGTGATGTTTGCTCAAAGATCTCACATTCAGCAGACCACACGACAGGGACTGCGTGCACCTGCTGGTGGCATGAGGCTGATGGCGCATAGCCGTACCTGAGTCGAATTTTAATAGCATGTCTCTGGTATACGTCAGCCGAGCATCGAACGATGGAGCAGGGTCCCCGGCGCAACCTGTGCGCGAATGGGCGCAAACGGGCTTACCTCTGGCGCACCTCCGTCGCGCTCGCTGCGCGCCAACGCTGCGCGCTGGTACACCCATCCCTTATATACTGTGACGATAATCCGCGCGGGAGTCCTGCGAGGAAACACCTCTAGACCCACCAAAGATGGCACCTGAAGGCGGCCCGATCCAGGGAGCCTCACCCAAGATGGCGGCCGGGACGCCGCGATCGCGTCCTAAGTAGTCCCCCGAATTCTGGCTTCTAACTAACTCCCGCAAAGTGCAGGTGAGTTTACAGACTTTTAATGTGCAAGTTTGAGCTAGCTAAAGCCCCCCAGTATTAATCAACAAAAAGCGCCAAACGCCAAAACTAGCAGCGCGAGTTGCAGTATATTAAAAATGGAATAAGAATCATAAACTAAAGCTACAAAGTACGCGTTAGTGCTGAGGTATAGAGTCTACCTGAAGACAGCAAGAGGCGCCTTAAATATGCTGTCCGGAGCGCGGGAGTCCTGCGAGGAAACACCTCTAGACCCACCAAAGATGGCACCTGAAGGGGTTTCCATCTGGCTGGTTTTCTACTGGCACCACTGGTATTTTAATGTCCCGGCTAGTATAAAAATAGGAAAAACCACCTAAAGCCAGTATTTTTAACACTTATCTGTACATACGTCAAACAGTAAATATTAATTGAAAACACCTTTAAATGTGTTCTAGAGCTCTATTAACGATCTATAACTAATAAAGTAAACTAAGACAGAAAAGTATTGTTACAAATGAATACATACAATTTTGTTTAAAGTCTTATTTAGTATCATGTCCAGGCCTTTGCAGACTCTTTTAAAACAACAACAACCGGCTGTGTTTTTTTTCTAGAAAATGTGTCAACCCTAGTCGTAATGTATGGTTACTCTAAGTAGAAAACACTTTAAAATGTGTCCTACGGTACCCTGAATGACCCCTTATTTATAATTTAAGTAAACAAAAACAGAAAGGCTATGTTTAAACAAAAACAAACAATTTCATAGAACTTTCTACTGAAGAATCATGTCTGGGCCTTTGCAGAATGCTGAGACGTGAACAGAGGGCCAGTATTTTTCCATGGGATTGCTATGTTAGCCCTTTTGAACTTGATAGCTTGTCACATGTTTATCTAGAGATTAAAACAAGCATTTGCAATGCAATAGGTCTCGCATTAGTTGCAGTTGGAGCTACTGGCATTGTAAATGGCAGTGTTTTTTATCAATGTTTTTGTTTGCAGTGGAGTGATTATTTAAAAAGTACACACTATACCATATTATAGGCTATTCTAGCAACTGTACAGTAAAGCTATGGCCATTTTAACGTAAAGGAGTGTGAATGGATGAATAAAAATACAAAAAACAGGATCTAAAAATTTACAATGGAATGTATAGCAGGGGACAGGGACTACCGATCACAACAAATGTACTTGAAGTGATTAGGGCATCATATGCAATAAAAAAATCGGTAGTACGGGGTGTCAGCGACGCTTGTGCAAATGTTGTTCAGCTGGTGAAGTGGTCAGCTCTGTTTGCAGATGCAAAGTGGTGAAAGGTGAAGTATTCAGCTCTGTTTGCATGCACAAAGGGATGAATGGTGAAGTGGTCACTCTCTTCAGCGGTGAACATGCTCTTTACTGTTGCTCATGGGCATCAAGAGACTCTGCCAAGTCTAAGGCATTCCAGAGACCTTATATGATGGCTGGGGTTTGTAAATGAACCTACATTAAACACCACTAAGAGATGAAGCGATTTCTGCAACATCACATGATTTTCTCCAAAATGTGTTTTTTCAGTTTTACTTTTTGGATTCCTGGGATGCTCTGGCATAAGATTCCCGGTTCCACCATGATTCATTTGGTACAGTAAATAAACACAATAACCAAAAATACTCTCAAACTGCAGTTTAACGGAGACGTGGTTTTCTGTGTAACAGACAAACGCCTGACCATGGTCCCAGCAGGGGCACGTGCCACCTAATCTAGAGACACTTGTCTCACAGGAGTTGTGCCAACTCACCTGCAGCCAAAGCTATGGGTCACGGGAAAATGGGATGGAGAGTAAGGGGGGTACAGAGAGAGAGAGAAAGGGGGCACAGGGAGAGAGAAATGGGGGCATGGAGAGAAATGGCGGACCGAGAGAGAACGGGGGAAGAGAGGCTGGAAGGGTGAAAACGAAAGGGAGAGAGGGCACTAGTGAGGGGGGTAACGGAAGGGGAAGGAGGTGGACAGATGATATACATTTTAAAAAGCAGGTCTTTGGCAGTAGGTGATGACTGCTGGCAAGGACCAACACCCGGAATGGAGGTTTGACATCCGAGCCCCCACTATTATAATGTGAAACTATCATGCAACTACAATATCACAAAAAGGTGCTAGTTTTCCAAAGACACATGACCCGCCTGATGTACACACTACAAGATTCTTATAAGTCCCAAGAACATAAAGACAAATTCATCTGGCACATTGGAAAAAAATTATACTTTTCAATTAGCCCTCCGTATTAAATTTGCTTCATTTCTACGCCCGGTTAACAGATATAACTACTACCCAATCAATGGTATTCAATTGATCCACCTCGGAAGAATGAAGGCTGAGGCAGACTTGCCGGGAGTGTAACCTCTGCCCCTTACAAGTGTTCGTCTCACTGAGCCCTTCTGCCGGTATTGTGTTGGACAGCTGGTTACAATTCGATCAGTTGAGTCCCTTATGTGTAGCCTTTAAACAGAAACACAGCAAAGCCCGCTTTTGTATTCGCCAGATAACTAGGAAAACCAGCTATACACGAGGCGCGAGCAGCAACCGGAGTCACAGAGGTAGAGAGACCAGCCTTGGCTCCGCCGGTTATGAATAACTTAACATCCACGTACCTACCAAACATGAATGTGTCCTTCTATAATGGATGTGGTATACATGTAAAGTGCTCCAATACCTACGGATTGAGTTTGCGCTAAATAAAAAAAACAAAAAAATAAATACAAACACCTAACAGATCTGTCCCAGGTCAGGCAGCGGAGTCATAGTTCGCCCGACCCTTGTGAAGACAGAGCAGCCGTCCCTGAAAATCAGCAGGGCAAGGGCGAGGATGTGGTCCGTCGGCTAAAGTGCCGACTTTGGTGCTGGAAACCAGAGTTTGAGCCCCGAGGTCGCATCAACATCCTGTGATTCTGGGCAAATCACTTAATCTCCCCGTGCCTGAATGTGTAATGTAAATACGGTGCTCGTGTAAAGCGCTCCAATAAACTTCGGGTCGAGTTCGTGCTATATATATATATATGCAAAAAAAAACAAGTGCAAAGGCAAGTAACAGTACAAGGACATGTCGCCAGCTAGTCACATGCACTCATAACCACACCTACAGGCGACGCAACAGCACAGTGAACCCACCCGCCCAACACCGGACATTTTGCAACTTGCTTTTATATAGTGTCCGCATAATTATACATTTGCCACACTTGCCTCATACCATCATCTCCTGCATATTTTTTTTTTTCTCGCATAATTTAGCCAACCCTGCCAGTTATACTATAATAAAGTAAACAAACTAAACCGTTCACAGAACTTACCCCAGTAAAACAAGCGTCTTCAAATAGGTTGTGTCTCCAATGAATGTCGCTGATTCGCCTTCTTTGAAAATGTTCAGTGCTGCACGTTTAAATAGAGCATTGGATGCACGAAAGATATCACTAATAGAACTAAGTAAACAAAGTAATTGCTAAAAATGTCCTAAAACATGCCGCCCTAATTATCGCTTGCCATGCAGCTTTTATGACTAATGAAGGCGTGGCGGTGGCGCCAGTAATACGCCTGCTCCCGATCACAACACAGAAAGTGAGAATTATCACAGCATGAGACCCCACAGTAATCATTAGCACAGCATGTCGACAGGCGCCCCAGGCTGCTGGAGCACTCAACTATAATTAATGCGCAGCACGTCTTCCGGAGACGAGCACTCAACTGGAATTAACGCGCACAAGCTGTTCCACTGTGAAGCGCATTCACAGACCAGAATCGGCTCGTGCCCAGAACAGAATCGGCGCAGCGCGTCTTCAGGAGACAAGCACTCAACTGGAATTAACGCGCATAAGCTGTTCCACTGTGAAGCGCGTTCACAGACCAGAATCGGCTCGTGCCCAGACCAGAATCGGCTCGTGCCCAGGTCTGTCTCCCTTGGGAGTAAACACGGCAACAATAGTCTCGTTGGCGGCAGCGCTTCGCGCTGCAACGCCAGCGAGACCTAAAAAAACTGAACTGCAGTATGTATGATTTCATGGTATTTTAATAAAGTAAATGAAGTACTGATCATAATAGAGATTCTACTTCACCCAACAGGACATTTTCCACTTGATATGCATGCAACATGTGCCTTCGTGTACAGAGCTAGATGTTTCAGGCATAAAAACAGGATGGTCTAGTGGTTAAATAAATTATTGGCACCTAACAGTTGATATTTCCACCAGGGAACAAGGGAGTAGCCAGAACATTTAAATACCCCTCTTCCCAACTCTGTACCATGTCCCAAGCTCCGAGTAAAAGGGTAAGGCAAGCAAGTCTGGAAGCCATTCAGGAGTCCCCCTACCATGGGAAATTTTTAATTTTCCTTCTTTCCTGTTCTCCATCCTTCTTTTAGGTTTTTTACCTTTAATCTAGCGCTTTTACCCTGGTCTTTGATCTCAAGCACTACTGGTGATCTGGGAGCTGTATTAGTCTGCTAAGGGTTATGTTACTCCACAACTAGACTTGGTAAATACGCAAATTCAATATCAAATAACATTTCCGAATTAAATGTAAAGCACATTAGGCTTTTCAATAAAGTCTGACAAGTATTAAAATGAAAACTATGAAGGTTTAATAAAAGTTTAAAGGCTTTACAGAGAGTGAAATCCACGATATAGAGTTAGTCAGTTAATCATTTGTCATATAAAAGCATGAGGCTCAGAATAAAATGCAAATCATGAAATAGCAGAACAGAGTATAAGTCAGCTCAGTAAACGGGTCATAAATCAGTGATCAGTCCAACAGAGTGTCGTCTCCTAAAGATAAGGGTAAAGAGAGAACCCATCAACCTCTTGGAAAAGCAAATTCCAAAGAGTAGCATACAATAGAACTAATACATTTGGCGTGAATGTGCAAAAGCTTATAAATGATTCTATTTAAATCATATTACAGAAAGAACAATGCAGTTTAAAATGACATTTGTCAGCACTGTCCCACTTCCATTGTGCTCCTCTGACACCTTGTGGATTGGTACAAATTCTGTTACAATCAAAGTTAAGTTCTCACAGGAATCATAATGTGGGTCCCAATAAGCGAGACTTTAAGAAAACATTCAGTTTGCTAACACAGCATGAAAATGAAGCTTGAGAACAAAGCATCATGTTGTACATGAGAGAATGATATCAAGTTTCAAATTATTATTTACAAACTAACAATCGTGTGCTGAGTGCATGGTGAGGAAAAGACAGAGTCATGCCTGTATGCAAGAATAAGATGGCAACAGGCACCTACAACCATCCCATTTTAAAATTACGGCCTACATTATTTTATTTTTTTAAACTATTTATTGATCAAAAACATAAAACAGCAGTGCATTAAGGTCATGTTTTGCATATGAACTTTGAGAACTGGTCAACAATCAAACAATAATATCACATTTCCCCACTTCAAGGTGGACTATCGATATCAGACACATTACCAAGATTCATTCTTTCACGTCGTAGTTCAATCATTGGAGACAGACATATATCCCCCTGCATTTATAATGGCCTACATTATTAATATTAAAATAAACACAGTTTCTCAGTAAAATATCTCAAATTAATTAAGTTGATCACACCATGGGAGTGCCTCAATTTGAGTTTTCCATTGCGTATTCCATGGTTGTCCTATATTAAATAACTCTTTTGTGATTTGGGACATCCACAATTTTTGTGAGAAGCCTGAATCCATGGAAAATATAAGTAGAAGAGACCTGAAAACCGTATACCTAGGGCATTTTGAGGAGCTTAGGCTGTCTATAGACTAGTCGAAGCCTAGTGTACTAAAAACTCAATCTATGTTGACCACATATAATATGCAACCCTACCTTAAGTTTACATTGAATCCTAGGCTTCGGTTTGTTCCTACCCGTTTAAGAATGGCCATTTTTAATTGTTTAACCAGTTTCATTATAAGACTGATTGGTCTTAAACATTAGTAAATTGCCCCTGTGATCAAGTGTTAAATCAGAGCACCATGCACTTGGTGCTCTTTTTACAAAAAGTATGCCCAACAGAGGAAACATTATAGTGTTCCAATGTTAAGGTCTTTTAATTTTACACAATGTCGCCCAGCATATCTCTTTTTACAAACCTTGTCTACTTTGGACATATGTCGCTGTATCTCAAGTTTCTTATGGGAGGTGATTAATGCAAGAAATACATTTTAATCATGTCCAATATTGTTTTTTTGGCTTCGCTTTTTATCTGCATGGTATTAATCATTTATGCATACGAGTAGTGATTTTAATCCTGTATAATGTATCTAATGAATTGTTATGAAGCACTATAGCTTGCCATGTTTACATATATGCACTATGATCGTAATATACATCTATGTTGTATTGTATCTTGCTTTTATGAATTTAAATCAAATCGAATAAAGCATATTTGACTTGATCACACCATGTTAATCCAAATATACATTTTCATCAAAACTGCTACACCAACCCCCAATCAATCAATCAATAAATCAGGATTTTGTAAAGCGCACTACTCACCCGTTAGGGTCTCAAGGTGCTGGGGGGTGGGTGTTAGCAGCTCCGTTTAGGTCATTCAAAGAGCCAGGTCTTGAGGTCCTGCCTGAATTGCTGCAGTGTCGGCTTCGCCGGAGGTGAAGGGGGAGATTGTTCCAGGTCTTGGATGCGAGGTAGGGGAAGAAACTTCCACCTGCTCTGGCCCTGTAGAAGCATGGGATGGTGGCTAGGGAGAGGTCAGCTGAGCGGAGGTTTCTCTTGGGGGGCATGGAAGGAGTTGCGGTCATTGAGGTATTGGGGTCCGGTGTTGTGGAGGGCCTTGTAGTCGTGCGTGAGCAGCTTGAAAGTTATTTTCCTTTCGATGGGGAGCCAGTGGAGGTCGCTGAGGTAGTGGGTGATGTGGTTGTGCCATAGGATATCGAGGAGGATTAGTCTGGCTGAAGCGTTCTGGATGGTCTGGAGTTTGCGGAGGAATGTTTTAGTGATTCCGGTATAGAAGGCATTGCCATAATCCAGTCTGCAGATGACGAGTGTGTGAGTGACCGTTTTCCTGGAGTCAGGGGGGGGAAACCACTTGAATGTGTGCATAGCATGCGGAGGGTGATGAAGCATGCGGAGGAGAAGTCGTTGATCTGGTGATTCATCCTGAGTGATACGTCTAGTATCATGCCAAAGTTACGTGTATGGTCTGTTGGGGTGGGTGGGTTTCCGAGGGAGGGAGCCACCAGGTGTCGTCCCATGCGAAGGGGGTGGAGTCGAGGATAAGGTCTTCTGTTTTCTCTGAGTTGAGTTTCAGGCAGCTGTTCCTCATCCAGGTTGCAATGGCTTTCATAACTTCTTGGAAATTGGGCCTGGTGATGTCGGGTTCCTTGGTGAGGGAGAGGTTGAGCTGGGTGTCATCGGCGTAGGAGACGATAGTGAGCCTGTGGTTTCTGACGATGGATGCGAGGGGGGCCATGTAGATGTTGAAGATGATGAGGCTAAGGGTGGATCCTTGGAGTATTCCGCATCTGATCTCTGTCGGTTCTGAGAGGAAGGGTTGGAGTCTTATACTATGAGTTCTGCCTATGGCTTATGCCAATTTTTTTTATCATTACAACACCAATTCACCATTTCCTTCCCCTTTCATTACAGTTTTATCTGGTTTCAGCTTGATGCGATCGGCTTCTTCTAGTTCTTTAATCTTTTTTGCTGAGCAGATTCAAAGAAAATATAAACATCACCATGCAAAGCCTAAAACCCATGACCATTGTAGTGCAGTTCTTTAGGCGATACATTTTTGTAAGGTGCCACAGTACCTTATCTTAAACAAAATAGATTAAAGTGCTATAGCGCAAGAACATGAGAATCAATCTCATACATTTAACATCTTCACAGTAGAGTAAGAATAATAAAGTGCAATGATACTCCAAGAGAAAAAACATTCTGTGAATTTAAAAGCTACACCTAAAGTGCATTTATTTGTAAATTGCCCTATTTAAAAAGACACCAATGAATAATAACGTGTAACACTGTAAATTCAGCAGCAAAGTAGAGTAAAGTGCTATAGTGCAAAAACATGAAAAGCAATCTCATGAATTTACCATTCTCACAGTAAAGTATGGATACTATAGTACAGCCCAGTGGTCTTATAGAAATAAGAAGTGATCAAGTGCGTAGACATAAAAAAGAATCCTGCAGATTTAAGAGCTCAACTTAAAGTTCATAATTGGAAAATTACGAGTTCAGTTCGGCAAAGCAAAAATTACAATACTACTTTAGCACCAAATCAGCAACCTCTTGGGAAAAGACATAACAAACCTACTCTGGGTAATACTCAAGAAATTCAAATGGCTTTCAAATAGCTGCAAACCGTATGGTATTCCCAACTTATTGTTCATATTCCTCCTCAAAGGCCCTGTTCATCATTATTTTATCATACTAAATTTTGAAGGTGGGAATATTAAACAACCTCAAGTATTGGAGTATCAAGGTGCGAGCTATCATTAGGGCAATTATAATAAAATATTGCACATATTCAACTTCCAGCTAGCAAAAGACGCGCCCAATAAAACTAAAGTGGCTTTGGGCACAGTCGTGAAATGCACACATTTTCTAAGGGCTTGAAATAGCTGCTCCTAAAATTGATTGAAGTTTCGGACATCCAATAAAAATATGTAGCCAATTACTCATATCATTCTGTAGGCAGCAGAAACACTGATTTGCAATCAGTGAAAACATATGCAATGCATGTGGAGTACAGTAGACCATTGTAGGGAGCTGTCTCTCTATATAGTGCACTAAAAAGAAGTACACTGTGCAGAGAATGCGGTGAGTCCAAAATTGGCTGACAGAGGCACAAGTAGATAATACTAACGCTCTATTTGTGGTAGTGTGGGATAGCAGTTAAACTTATCAGAGGGTAGTGCTAAGCATTTGTTGTACTCACAGAGGCAATAATTGAGACACACACTAAAAGAATACATTCAAGACCAATTTAAAAAAAAGATAAAAATGTATATATATTTTCAAACCAAGAACTACTTTCAGAGGTAAGTACGTTTTCTATTGTGAATTCTCAAAGTTAAGCAAATAGTTCAAAGTTGTGCGCAATTACGTACCATACAGTTCTAAGGGAAGATAAAGCAGGTATGTGAAGCACACATCACAGAGAGTCATAGGATTCACTTTCCGGGTTTAAGGTAGCAGGAAGCCAAGGTTCAATGTACTACCAACGGGTCATCGGGTGCATCCTGAATTACACCAGGAGCAGAGAGTTGGGGGAGTTGGTAGCTGGTGCTACGAGAAAGGGGGGCCCTCTAAAAACAGGCTCCACAAGGGAACTTTCAATCAAGTCAGAGAGCTCCAAAACAGGGGCTAGGGTTGCAAGGGCCTTAGGGACAGGGGAGCACAGCCGGTTTGCCATTACCCAGGCTGGGCGGGATGGGTGCAAAGCAGGTAGGTTGGCAGGCCCCAGTGCGTGAAGGTGCTTGTCACGGTCTGGGGCCAGAAGCTGGCAGAGACAAATTCAGGACTGCTGGGCCACTCTTGAAGTGTATCTCTGGGCTCTGGTGCACTTGGAGCCCCAATTGAACTCTTCGATGTCGGTCATGGTTGCAGGGCGTCCGGTACGCCGGGGATTGGTACTGCACGGCTTCAGTCAGCCCTGGTGCCTCCAAACTCAGTGGGGAGACAGCTCAGATCTTCCAGATCAACAGTACCTCTTCCTAGTTGATTGCTGCACCAGTCGGGTCGGGGAGCTGCAAGTCAGTGAACTGGACTGTGTGGTTTTGGTGCCCTCGGTCTGCAGGGGAGTAACTCATCTACTGCAAGGGAGTTCTTAGGCAGTTTGCGAAGGCTGGGGATCATCTGGGATTTTTAGAGGCCACACAGCAGCAGGACGAGACAGATTACTTCAATTGTCGAGTCATGAAGTGGCAGGTAGGGGTTTGCGACAAAACTCCACAGCAGGCACTCAGTTCTCGGGTTCAGCAGCTCTTCCTTGCCCTCTTCTTCTTTAGTTCCGTCGAAGTTGAAGTTCTCAGTCAAGGGATGCCACCTAATACTCAATTTATCAAATTCTGAAAAGGAGCATATAGTTATAACTTGATGCCTTCATCAATTACGCTCAAGCGAATAGACGGACGGCCTTGTATAGCGGAAGGGACTACACGCTAGTACTTATCAAAGGCAATAATCTTTTCAAGATTTTAACCGACTGGATGCAACGGTGATTACTAGCTTATTGATATTGCATCTCCTAATAAAAATAAGCGACTTGGTGTTCTTCAATAAGACTATTTCAATATGGATCGAAGGCATTAAATCCGTCATGAATGTACCGAGCTGATGCTACAGTGATTGCCTATATATCTATACTACATCTGATTATAGAAATAGCACCTTGGTGAGCTTCCATAAAAGACAATTCCAACCCTGATGAAGCCCATGTTAGATGAAATTTTTTTGGCTGGGCTGATGCATTTGCCAACAAATAAAGAATAATTGAAAGAAAAAGAAATCTCAAGACTCTTTGCGCTGATTTGGTGGATCTTATAATATTTAGTATAGCTTGCAAATGAAATGATGTTTAAATTACATGCTTGAGCATAATTGATGAAGGAATCAAGTTATAACTATATGCTCTTTTTCAGAATTTGATTATTTGGAGAGAAAGCCTTTTCTCTTATATATGTGACTTCTCAGTGGTGGGGTCACGAAAAGTTGAGCATCCTCACTATACACCTATGAGATTTAAATACACTGGTGCTGGCTAGGTGGTGGTGCTGGCTAGGTGTCGTCACCTCTCTTAATCTAACTCATTTTCCTGCCTGTCCTCCAGCCAAAAAGTGGAGTCAGGACAGGGGGGTTGTCATCTTCCACTAACTGGAGAGGCCTGGGTCGCATTTCAAAGGCTGCATTGCCTTTGAAGTTTTCTACCCTGGAAGGTGTCTTGCTTTACACTCCCAAATAAAAGAAATTCAGCACTCCCAAGATGAGGCACTCGGGAAAGCAGGAAATAAACACCTGGAAAGGAGACCCAGCACTCACATAATGAATCAAATCAAAATGCAGTTACAAAATGCAACACTCTCTAACTGAAAGACTTCCCCAGATGTTAAATGAACCGGGTAAAACAAAATGCAACATGCAAATATATATATATATATATATAATAAAAAAAAACCCGGGTGGGCCAGGTCCCGGGAGCACTGTAAATTCATTAGCAGGGTCCCACTGGCACCGCTGGAAGTACGCGTGCCAGGCTACGTTTCCCGGGCAGAACAGGCGGTTATTAGCAGGGGCGTGTTCCGGCAGAGGCAGAGCTGTGGAAAGCAGTGCAGAGCGTGATTTACTTCCATTCACGGAGCTGATTTGATTGGGCGCAGGCACACCTAGCCACACTGGACTGGGCGCTACAGAGACACTCGACGACCGGGAGAGCTGCTGGTTCGCTTTGAGGAGCTGTATTCTTTGTTGAACAGCGTTGGACCCAGTATCAGGGCTGCAGAACTAGTGCCCTTCGCAGGGGCAGCTTCTGTGGAGGCACTGACACGGATGGCTGGAGGACTGATGAAAGGTGAAAAAGACACAGATGTATAAACAATAACAATGTTTATGGTGGTACAGAGATCTGTCCCAACAAGTACAAGGCACAAGCAGCAATTGCCACTGACAGAACATTCAGGGCAGGATGTCTGCCAACACTCTAGGTGGCATCACAGAACACTCACAGGCAGAGACCTGTGAGGCACATCACCACACCTCCCCCCTTTTGATAAAATAACTCTAAGATAGCAAAAAGTGTAAATATATATAAAGGAAAAAGAAGGGTTTGTAAAAACAGAAAACAAAAAGAATATCTAAGTAATAGAACTTAGACATAGTATTGTAAAGCTTATACATAGTCTTGTAATTTTTGTGGTCTAACATGAATTTTGGTGCTCTTCCTAACACCATCCCCCCCTGAAACATTTTGGTTGACCTTAACATCTTCGGAATGAATACAAGGATCTTTGGCAACACGAGAAGTGCTCCACCAATTTCCATTAGACAACTTAACAGCGTTCTTACGGATGTCTACAATTTGTTAAGAATCTAGAAATTTAGAAAAACCTTTTCTTACTGAGATAGGGTTTTTGATTCTGACCCAGTCTCCAACACGGAGCCTGTGAGTTTCTTTCGTGGTAGTAAATTGATGATGTTTGGAACAAACTTCAGTCGAAGTTTTCTTGGCAGATTCCCACATACACCTCATGTCACAACCTTGATGAAAGGATTTAACCATCCCAAAGAGATATACTTGGGAGGAAGCTTTTCTGTCCCTCATCAATTCGAAGGGAGAAAAATCAGTAGCAACATGGGGTGAAGTGCGATATGACCAGACAAGATCCTTCACGGCTTGAAAAACACAAAAGTTTGATCTAAAGGCTGCCTGCACACACTCCACTTGACCCTGTTAAACCTCTCAGCTTTGCCATTACTTTGTGGATTAAACAAAACAAAGAGAGTGCCAATGCTGCACTGAAGTTTCAAGAAAAGTTTTTAAGCATGAACTGAATTAAACACGTCCATTACTGCCCATTTTTTTGGTTGATTTTAATCAAAATTATTTTTATGCAAATTTTCTTATTATTTTGCACGGTTATATTGAAGCGATTCAAGCATTAAATAATCAGAAAACAACAGATTATTACAAATATGTACATTACATTAACACATATAAATGACATCACCACTAGCGTACCTCAATCACTCAGACAACAACAACACTCAAAAATACACAAATATACACAAAAGGATGCTAATTAAACACTATAAAACAGACAATTTACAATTGTATGTACAAGATACATAAGGCCATCAACAACTAGCACTTGCAGTACTTCTAAACATTTATTTTTTAGTTGTTTTGACAGATGATTGGCCAAGGGCGAAGATAGGTCAAAATAGGTCTACGCGTTTCGAATCCCTTCACCGGGGACTCTCTTCAGGACCAATACTCTCTGGGAACAAAACGAACACAACACTGAGTTAGACCAGTTGGCCCCTCAATTCTCAAAACAATAATTAACCATACACCAAAATTCGGGAGCTTTACCTAAAGCTTGAAAGTACGCTAACCAGTCTTTCAATGTGAGACGAAATTAACGTCCAACGACAACAATCTGTGAATAGTAAAGTGAGATTTTTCAGAAGATAGGCAAGGGCAAGATCAGAGAAAAGCTTAAGCGACATAGCAAGCGTCTAAAGGCACCGAGGTGCCGTGGTCTGATGATCATAATCTTACTTGTTGAAACAGGCGGTATCTCATAGGCGCTTGTGTGTCCTAACTCTTCTTGGTCAGAGATGGTTATGTTTTCGTGCGGGAAGGCGTGTGGAAATTAAATCGCCAGCTAAGGCCTGGGGGCAGAAAGCAAAGAAAGTTGTGAGACCGCGGGTCTTTAGACAATTTCAGCAACACGATGTTTTAGTTTTGTATGTTCTCAGAGTCCTGTTTACCTTTTATCCGGTTACTCCAATGCCGCCATAACCATCGCGCACCGTGCTCACAGCGCCGAAGAATGTTTCTGAAAGGAAGCGGTGACTATTTTGTAAATCCGTGTCGGCTTTCAATTGGAAATCCCAGTCTTAGTGGGGCGGAGCTTCTCAAGCATTCTGGGAGATGTAGTTAAAAAACCAATTTGTGTCTTTTAAAAGGACGATACTCAACGTCCAGCCAAGCGGGATATTATCTATGGCATGAAGAACCTTTCGGCGAAGTCGTGTGTCCATAAACAAACCATAATTTTGGAAAGGAAAACCGGATTCGTGTGTCATTCAACTACACTTTTTTAATATATAGAGGAAAACTTTATTGAACAGTGTGTAAGAACACTTTGTTGTAATCTCACTGTGGGAACAGTATGTGGCTGGGCGCCCAACATAATAGTTATTGGCTACTGGACAGCTCCTGTAAACGTACAAGGTGGGATTACACTCATGGCGCTCGGGAAGAGTCGAGCTGAACAATTCACCAAGTTGCCTGAACGATGGGTGATCCGGTATTTCAATAGCTAAATGTCCATAAATAGTTGGGGTGTAGTAGTCGGTGTATCGTACACAAGTAACAAACCACCCTTGTATGATTCATAGAGCCCCGTTTTGGGTGCCAATCGGCGGAGTCTTGATTAGTTGAAAAAACTCTGAAGGTTTCACAGATTGTAAATCTCGGATAGCTCGTTCAGTCCATCCACTGATGTATTGAATTTGATAATGAGCATAGCCTCTCTTTTAACCAGTTTGGCGTCCAGGTCACCTCCTCTGTTATCTTGTGTGACTTTAGAGATCACAGTCCATCTCACATCTTTTTCTGTATGGTTGTTGAGATGCCAGTGATTGACCAGCGGGGCATTGGGCACATTCTTGCGTATCCTTGATTTGTGTTGTTGGATTCTTAGCCTTATCTCCTGATTTGTTTTCCCGATGTAAAGCTTGTCGCATGGACACAAGATCCCATATACAACATATTTTGTTTTACAATTGGAGAAAATATTATGTTTCCAGTGAATTTCCTTGTGGGAGAAATGGTTCCCTTCCATGGTGGAATCGCAACAGACACATGTCCCACATTTACAGTGACCTTGTATGGGAGACAAATTGAGGAGACTTCTTATGTCAGGACTTTTAGTTTTTGGAAGTGCAGCTCTTACTAACTGATTGGCAATGCTCTTATCTTTTTTAAAAGCAAATAACGGAGGTTCGTTGAGTGAGACATCAAGATTTTTGATCAGATGCCAATTTTGAGAGATGGTCTTTTTGAGCCAGTTCGATGTAGGACTGTAGGTTGATACACACACAATCCTGGAGGTTTTGGATTTATCTTTTCTCTCCAAAAGTGCATCACGTGGGGTCCACCATGCTCGTTTCATTGCTTTCTTCAGTAGTTTTTTGGGGTAGCCCCTGGATAGTAAGTTGTTTTTCAAATTTTCAGCATGGCACAGATATTCGTCCTTGAATGTGCAATTTCGACGAATTCGCAAAAATTGGCCGTAAGGCAAGTTGTCTCTTAGACTGCGCGGATGATTGCTCGAATAATGAAGTGCTTTATTTCTATCCGTTTTTTTCTTGTATAGTGTGGTGACTAGACCGCCATTGCTAGGATAGATCTCAGCATCTAGAAATGGCATTTTATATTTGGAAGAGTTCAGACTGAATTTTATGTCTGGCGTTCTGTTGTTAAGCCACTGTACAAACTCTTGTAGTTGGTTTTCTTCCCCAGTCCAAGTTAGGAAGACATCATCGATGTATCGAACCCAATTAGTGATGTAAACTGCAAAGGGGTTGTTGTTGTATACAAAACGGTCCTCGTATTTGGACATGAAAAGGACTGCCAGCTCTGGGGCGAAGGGACACCCCATTGCGACGCCTTTAGTTTGCAGAAAGAAGTCGTCTTTAAAACAAAAGTAATTATTTTTCAAAGCAAATGTAGCTAGTTCCAGGATAAAATCCGTCGGAACCTTTTCAGGTTTAGGTCTGCTATTCAAGAATGACTCCAACACAGCCAAACCTTCATCTTGTGGGATCTCTGTATAGAGAGAAGTGACGTCCAGTGTTACAAGGAAGTGTGTATTTTCTTCAAATTCCATTGTGTTAAGTTTAGTTAGAAAATCCGTAGTGTCTTGTATGTATGATTTCACATCTGGCATGAATGGTTTGAGGAAAAAATCCACAAATTTAGATATTGATTCATTCAGTGACTCACACCCCGAGACTATCGGGCGTCCCGGGGGACTACTCTGGTCTTTATGCACTTTTGGAAGGACATAGAAGATCGGTGTGCGTGGATTTTTGTTCCTTAAGAAATCATATTCTTTTTTACCCAGGAACCCTTGTTCAAAACCTTTCTGTAGAATATTAAACAGTTTCCCTTGAAGTTCAGTAGTAGGATCTTTGTTCAATTTCCGATAACATTGTTCGTTTGAGAGTTGTCTCGTCACTTCCGTTGTATATCGTTCCGTCGCCCAGATGACAATTGAACCGCCTTTGTCCGCTTGTTTGATTATTATTGACGGATCATTTTTTAGGGCAAGCAACGCTTCTTTTTGAGCTCTAGTTATATTGAATTTGACAAACCTCTTCCTTTGTTGTTCAACTTCGGAGATGGCGGACAAAACTACTTTCTCAAAAAGTATTACTTCTTTTGGAGTTTTTGATGTTGGAGGACAAAACGTTGATTTTTTCTTTAGTCCCGTTGTTTCTGTATTCTCTTTCAGTGGATTATCCAAAAAGAAAGTAATTAGACGTATCTTACGGCAGAATTCGATAAATTCCGTCTTAAGTTGTACGAAATTAGTTGCTTTGGATGGTACGAAAGATAAACCCTTTTCCAATACACTAAGTTCTTCCTGTGTCAGAGTTTTATCTGAAAGGTTGAAAATTGGGGAACTATTCGGTTCCAAAGGTTCCTGTAGGGAAGCACTTGCTTGAGTCCTTAGTTTTTGTAATTTTGGCGTCTCGTAGACATTTCCCATGGCTGGTTGGTAAATCTCGCCCTGCCGCGTTGTTTCTGTCGGCCTCGTCCTAAAAAAGACGGTTGTTGGAAATTCGATTGATAATTCTGTTGGAAGTTGCCACGCCTATTGGATTCTCCTCTTATGTTGGTATTATCTGTGTCACTCCCACTTGATGATGACGTGGTGTCAGAAAAAGTAATGAACTTTTGTCTTGATCTTCCTTGATTATCTGGTAAGAATCTTCGTGATTCTGGTCTAGTATAAAAATCCAACTGAAGATACGGATAGACAGCACAAAGACTCTCAAAACATCAGCTGGAGGAAATTGCTGTCATTGAGACGGAAATTAAATCTAACCAACTCATCACGGACGCCAAGGCACTTCTTGAAAAAGTCGATAAAGAAATTCTAGAATTTAAGGACTACACAATCAATCAAAAAGGCACCCAGTTTGAGAAAGATAGGAAGACCTTCTCATTGGAAAAAGTCTATCCGTATCTTCAGTTGGATTTTTATTGTAGACCAGAATCACGAAGATTCTTATCAGATAATCAAGGAAGATCAAGACAAAAGTTCATTACTTTTTCTGACACCACGTCATCATCAAGTGGGAGTGACACAGATAATACCAACATAAGAGGAGAATCCAATAGGCGTGGCAACTTCCAACAGAATTATCAATCGAATTTCCAACAACCGTCTTTTTTAGGACGAGGCCGACAGAAACAACGCGGCAGGGCGAGATTTACCAACCAGCCATGGGAAATGTCTACGAGACGCCAAAATTACAAAAACTAAGGACTCAAGCAAGTGCTTCCCTACAGGAACCTTTGGAACCGAATAGTTCCCCAATTTTCAACCTTTCAGATAAAACTCTGACACAGGAAGAACTTAGTGTATTGGAAAAGGGTTTATCTTTCGTACCATCCAAAGCAACTAATTTCGTACAACTTAAGACGGAATTTATCGAATTCTGCCGTAAGATACGTCTAATTACTTTCTTTTTGGATAATCCACTGAAAGAGAATACAGAAACAACGGGACTAAAGAAAAAATCAACGTTTTGTCCTCCAACATCAAAAACTCCAAAAGAAGTAATACTTTTTGAGAAAGTAGTTTTGTCCGCCATCTCCGAAGTTAAACAACAAAGGAAGAGGTTTGTCAAATTCAATATAACTAGAGCTCAAAAAGAAGCGTTGCTTGCCCTAAAAAATGATCCGTCAATAATAATCAAACAAGCGGACAAAGGCGGTTCAATTGTCATCTGGGCGACGGAACGATATACAACGGAAGTGATGAGACAACTCTCAAACGAACAATGTTATCGGAAATTGAACAAAGATCCTACTACTGAACTTCAAGGGAAACTGTTTAATATTCTACAGAAAGGTTTTGAACAAGGGTTCCTGGGTAAAAAAGAATATGATTTCTTAAGGAACAAAAATCCACGCACACCGATCTTCTATGTCCTTCCAAAAGTGCATAAAGACCAGAGTAGTCCCCCGGGACGCCCGATAGTCTCGGGGTGTGAGTCACTGAATGAATCAATATCTAAATTCGTGGATTTTTTCCTCAAACCATTCATGCCAGATGTGAAATCATACATACAAGACACTACGGATTTTCTAACTAAACTTAACACAATGGAATTTGAAGAAAATACACACTTCCTTGTAACACTGGACGTCACTTCTCTCTATACAGAGATCCCACAAGATGAAGGTTTGGCTGTGTTGGAGTCATTCTTGAATAGCAGACCTAAACCTGAAAAGGTTCCGACGGATTTTATCCTGGAACTAGCTACATTTGCTTTGAAAAATAATTACTTTTGTTTTAAAGACGACTTCTTTCTGCAAACTAAAGGCGTCGCAATGGGGTGTCCCTTCGCCCCAGAGCTGGCAGTCCTTTTCATGTCCAAATACGAGGACCGTTTTGTATACAACAACAACCCCTTTGCAGTTTACATCACTAATTGGGTTCGATACATCGATGATGTCTTCCTAACTTGGACTGGGGAAGAAAACCAACTACAAGAGTTTGTACAGTGGCTTAACAACAGAACGCCAGACATAAAATTCAGTCTGAACTCTTCCAAATATAAAATGCCATTTCTAGATGTTGAGATCTATCCTAGCAATGGCGGTCTAGTCACCACACTATACAAGAAAAAAACGGATAGAAATAAAGCACTTCATTATTCAAGCAATCATCCGCGCAGTCTAAGAGACAACTTGCCTTACGGCCAATTTTTGCGAATTCGTCGAAATTGCACATTCAAGGACGAATATCTGTGCCATGCTGAAAATTTGAAAAACAACTTACTATCCAGGGGCTACCCCAAAAAACTACTGAAGAAAGCAATGAAACGAGCATGGTGGACCCCACGTGATGCACTTTTGGAGAGAAAAGATAAATCCAAAACCTCCAGGATTGTGTGTGTATCAACCTACAGTCCTACATCGAACTGGCTCAAAAAGACCATCTCTCAAAATTGGCATCTGATCAAAAATCTTGATGTCTCACTCAACGAACCTCCGTTATTTGCTTTTAAAAAAGATAAGAGCATTGCCAATCAGTTAGTAAGAGCTGCACTTCCAAAAACTAAAAGTCCTGACATAAGAAGTCTCCTCAATTTGTCTCCCATACAAGGTCATCGTAAATGTGGGACATGTGTCTGTTGCGATTCCACCATGGAAGGGAACCATTTCTCCCACAAGGAAATTCACTGGAAACATAATATTTTCTCCAATTGTAAAACAAAATATGTTGTATATGGGATCTTGTGTCCATGCGACAAGCTTTACATCGGGAAAACAAATCAGGAGATAAGGCTAAGAATCCAACAACACAAATCAAGGATACGCAAGAATGTGCCCAATGCCCCGCTGGTCAATCACTGGCATCTCAACAACCATACAGAAAAAGATGTGAGATGGACTGTGATCTCTAAAGTCACACAAGATAACAGAGGAGGTGACCTGGACGCCAAACTGGTTAAAAGAGAGGCTATGCTCATTATCAAATTCAATACATCAGTGGATGGACTGAACGAGCTATCCGAGATTTACAATCTGTGAAACCTTCAGAGTTTTTTCAACTAATCAAGACTCCGCCGATTGGCACCCAAAACGGGGCTCTATGAATCATACAAGGGTGGTTTGTTACTTGTGTACGATACACCGACTACTACACCCCAACTATTTATGGACATTTAGCTATTGAAATACCGGATCACCCATCGTTCAGGCAACTTGGTGAATTGTTCAGCTCGACTCTTCCCGAGCGCCATGAGTGTAATCCCACCTTGTACGTTTACAGGAGCTGTCCAGTAGCCAATAACTATTATGTTGGGCGCCCAGCCACATACTGTTCCCACAGTGAGATTACAACAAAGTGTTCTTACACACTGTTCAATAAAGTTTTCCTCTATATATTAAAAAAGTGTAGTTGAATGACACACGAATCCGGTTTTCCTTTCCAAAATTATGGTTTTTTTATGGACACACGACTTCGCCGAAGGTTCTTCATGCCATAGATAATATCCCGCTTGGCTGGACGTTGAGTATCGTCCTTTTAAAAGACACAAATTGGTTTTTTAACTACATCTCCCAGAATGCTTGAGAAGCTCCGCCCCACTAAGACTGGGATTTCCAATTGAAAGCCGACACGGATTTACAAAATAGTCACCGCTTCCTTTCAGAAACATTCTTCGGCGCTGTGAGCACGGTGCGCGATGGTTATGGCGGCATTGGAGTAACCGGATAAAAGGTAAACAGGACTCTGAGAACATACAAAACTAAAACATCGTGTTGCTGAAATTGTCTAAAGACCCGCGGTCTCACAATTTTCTTTGCTTTCTGCCCCCAGGCCTTAGCTGGCGATTTAATTTCCACACGCCTTCCCGCACGAAAACATAACCATCTCTGACCAAGAAGAGTTAGGACACACAAGCGCCTATGAGATACCGCCTGTTTCAACAAGTAAGATTATGATCATCAGACCACGGCACCTCGGTGCCTTTAGACGCTTGCTATGTCGCTTAAGCTTTTCTCTGATCTTGCCCTTGCCTATCTTCTGAAAAATCTCACTTTACTATTCACAGATTGTTGTCGTTGGACGTTAATTTCGTCTCACATTGAAAGACTGGTTAGCGTACTTTCAAGCTTTAGGTAAAGCTCCCGAATTTTGGTGTATGGTTAATTATTGTTTTGAGAATTGAGGGGCCAACTGGTCTAACTCAGTGTTGTGTTCGTTTTGTTCCCAGAGAGTATTGGTCCTGAAGAGAGTCCCCGGTGAAGGGATTCGAAACGCGTAGACCTATTTTGACCTATCTTCGCCCTTGGCCAATCATCTGTCAAAACAACTAAAAAATAAATGTTTAGAAGTACTGCAAGTGCTAGTTGTTGATGGCCTTATGTATCTTGTACATACAATTGTAAATTGTCTGTTTTATAGTGTTTAATTAGCATCCTTTTGTGTATATTTGTGTATTTTTGAGTGTTGTTGTTGTCTGAGTGATTGAGGTACGCTAGTGGTGATGTCATTTATATGTGTTAATGTAATGTACATATTTGTAATAATCTGTTGTTTTCTGATTATTTAATGCTTGAATCGCTTCAATATAACCGTGCAAAATAATAAGAAAATTTGCATAAAAATAATTTTGATTAAAATCAACCAAAAAAATGGGCAGTAATGGACGTGTTTAATTCAGTTCATGCTTAAAAACTTTTCTTGAAACTTCAGTGCAGCATTGGCACTCTCTTTGTTTTGTTTAGTCTATATGACTTGGCCTTGCTGCCATCGAGTCAAAACCCAAGTTTGTTTTGCTAATTACTTTGTGGATGGTAAGGTGGAGTCCTGGTGTGTTTGATGCCACAAGAATGCAGAAATTAATTAATTTCTTGTGAAACAAATTGAAAACCGTTATCGGTTAAAATTTCCTCAGGATAACCCTTCCTGAGAAAGATGGCATTCAAACAGTTACTAACGCTCTTGGAATTGGGTGTAGTAATAGGTTCAACTTCCACCCACCTGGACAGATGGTCAACGAGAACTAAAAAGTATTTAGAGTTGGATGGAAGAACATGAAACGGTCCCAGAAAATCCATAACAAGGCTTTGCCAAGCTCTGCCAGGAGGGGTACAGGAGAATCAACTGTACCTTCGAGTACTAGGACTCTGTCGTTGGCATTACAGCGTGAACATTGACTTACCAAATCATCAATTTGGGTGTCCATTCTAGGCCACCAGAAGTCGGTCCTGACTTTCCTTTTTGTAATGGTTGCTCCAAGATAGCCAGAATGTGCGGCTAGGACGATCTTTTCTTGATAGCAAGAAGGAGGAATAAGTTTGTCACCTCTGACTACTTTTCCACATTCCATTGAAAGTTCATCACCAACTTTCCAGAACATCTGTAGATCGGATGAGAAACGCCATTCTTTCGGCTAGCCTTTCTTAATTAAAGATGCAACTTCTTTGGGAATGGGATCCTTGTCAATCTGCATAATCCAGTCTTCTTCTGCAAAGGACAAGTTATCTTGACCAATGAGTGCTACAAAACACTCTTCGACTTCAGTTTCCCAGTCTTGTTCATCAGTGTCAGAAATGGAAAGTCTTGATGGACAGTCCGCTCTACAGTTTTTTCCTCCAGGAATATATTCTACAGTGAAGATGTACTCTAGGAGTTTTGTAGATAATCGTGCTAAACGAGCGGTGGTGCGTTTGACATTTTTGCCAGAGAGAATATCAACTAGAGGACGATGGTCAGTCTTGAGGATGAAGTATCTGCCCCAAACATATGGTTTGAATTTTTCAATGCTCCATACACAGGCTAAGAGTTCTTTTTCAATAACAGAATATTTCCGTTCGACAGGACGAAGAGTCCTGGATGCAAATCCCACTGTGTGCTCTTTCCCATCAGCATATTGCGAGAGAACAGCTCCCAGACCATACTCCGAAGCATCAACAGTGACAATGGTTTGTTTTCCTTCTACAAATGCTTGCAGAGCAGGAGCTTGAACTATATAGTCTTTGATGGACTAGAAACCTTTTTGACACTCCTCAGACCATACATAAGTTGCTCCTTTCTTTAGTAACACCCTGAAACATTCTGTGGTCTTGGCAAAGTCTTTCATAAACTTAGAATAGAATTCACAGAGGCCAAGAAAGGACATGAGCTGTTCCTTATTTTGGGGAGGAGGTGCATCAACTATGCTCTTTATTTAACCTGGTCTGGGTTTGATGCCGTGTTCGGAGATGACATGGCCTAAGTACTCAATCTCCTTCACTTTGAAGGTACATTAGCTTTTTTGTAAGGTGACCCCTCTGTTTGCTAGAACATTGAATACCTGATCAATGATAGACTCATGCTCGGCTTCATTTTTGGTGAATATGAGAATGTCGTCTTGGAAAACAACAACATGAGGATTGTGATAGAACATCTCACTCATTAACCTTTGAAATATGGCAGCAGCCGAGGCAAGACCAAAAGGGAGACGGCAAAATTGAAATACTCCATCCGGAGTAACAAAAGCTGTGAGGTGTCGGGACTGAGGATGTAGTTCAACTTGATGGTAGACTGCTTTAAGATAGAGTTTCGTGTACCATGAGGAGGAACCTACCTTGGCAATGAGATCTTCAATACGTGGAAGGGGAAAACCATCAACCCAGAAGGCTTCGTTAAGGCTCCTCAAGTCAACATGCATCCTCAGATCCACAGACCTCTTCTTGGCTAAAACAATGGGAGAAAGCCAGAGAGTGGACTCAAATTTTTATATTATACCTTGGTCACATAATGCTTGTAAATGTTTGGAGAGATCACCTCTAATGCTTAACGGTACATTGCACAGTTTATGCTTGATGGGCACTGCATTTTCTTTTATTCTAATGAAGTGTTGGAAATTTATAATTTTGCCTAGATGGTCTTCAAACATTTTACTGTACTTGTGTTCCCAAGTACTTGCCAATTGAGTACTGGACAGAGAGCCAATATCTTTAGTGGGAGAAGAGTGAATATGGTTGGATTGATGGTCAATAAAAACTGGGTTGGGTAAACCAGGTTTGATAGTTAGACCACACTCAGCCTCATGGATAAGACCAAGTACATTGATCCCATATTTGGCCACATTCACCTTGCCATTGATGACTACTCCACAAACATTATTTTAGCACAGAAGTAGCCTAGTAAATCAATCCTACTACCTTCAAAAGCTACTGTAAGTATGTCAGGAGGTAACAAACTCTTAGTAGACCAACATTTTATGTACTTGTCTTGGGATACAATAGTGATGCTTGCTCCTGTATCAACAAGAAGCTGGATATGATTAGTCTCAATGGTAACTTCAACTTCAGGATCAGGAATGTGTTGTGTAGAGCCTTTATCGGAACAGTTCTTGACTACTACAACATACTCTTGATTTGTGACATCATCATCAAATTGCTTATCACAATCATTGAGTACACATCTTACACTTCTTCTTCTTCCTCCCATACAAACTTTTGTAAACTGACCTATTTTACCACATTGACCACACTGTTGATTAATAGCGGGACAGTTTTTGAAAGAAGAAACATGCATGGATGACCCACATCTATAACAACTTATTTTGTAGTTAAACTGTCTGTTAGGTGTGTAGGTTTTTCCACCTTTGTTTGGAGTGAAATTCCTCCCACCCCTGTATATGTAAGATCTTCTAGAGTTGTTTGAAAGAGAAGGGGAAGAAAAAGGAGGTTTAGTGGTGGCAGCACCAGAAGTATTAGAATTAGATAAAGCAGATTCAAGTTGCTTAGCATCATCCATAGAGTTTTCAATACTCTTGGCAATGTCCACTGCTTCATCTAGAGGGGGATCTTTACAAGTAAGTAATTTCACTTGGATTTTTTTGCTGTAGCATCGTGCGACGAGTTGATCTCTTACAAGTTGAGAAGTAAAATTGTCGAAATCACATTTTGCAGCAAGGACTTTTAAAGCTGTAATGAAACTGTTTATATTTGAATGAATGTAAAATGTATAGAGCGCTAACTTAGCCCAAGGGCATCAAGGCGCTAACAGCAGGGCAATGTGCAGGCAGGAGAAGACACACTCAGACCAACATCTAAGGGAACAACCAGGTCTTTAAAACCTTTCGAAAGAGCGTGTGTGATTGTTGTCCCGCAATTTCGTCAGGAAGGGAATTCCACCATTTAGCTGCAGCAATTGAAAAGGCTCTCCCGCCCCATCTCATCCTTTTGATCCTGGGAACGATAACAAGATGTTTACTTGCTGACCTGAGATTCCTAGTGGGAGCATAGTGTTGAAATAAAGCTTTAATGCCCTCCGGACCCAGGCCATAGTAGGCATTGTGTGTGAGGCAGAGGGTTTTAAACATAATTCTGCGGTCCATGGGGAGCCGGTGCAGAGAAAGAAGAGAAGGCGAGACTGAGTGATGTTTAGGCAAGTCCATCACCAGCCTTGCAGCGGCATTCTGCACTAGCTGCAGGCGTTGCAGCTGTCCTTTGTTAATGCCCAAATAAAGGGCATTACAGTAATCCAATCTGGACAGTATTAGCACAACAACAACTTGTTTGCGTGCATCAAATGAAAGGAACTGCGAGATTTTCCTTATGAGCCTAATTAGCCCAAAGCAGGTAGCCACCGTCCTGGAGACCTGCAGATTCAAAGAAAGGGAGTTGTCGACCAAAACTACCAAGTTTTTCCCATGAGAGACGGGAATTGGGCAAGTGCCCAAGGAGTCAGGCCACCATTCCCCTGACCAAATGTCCAACTTGTCCCCAAAAATCAGAACCTCCGTCTTCTCGCCATTTAGTTTTATATAGTTTTGCACCATCCATGACGAGACTGCTTGCATGCAGTTTTTAAAGTTGTGAGCGGAGTCACTGATATTGTGTGTGATAGACACCATTATTTGCGTGTCATCCGCATATGACAACACATCCAGACCAAAAGATTTTACCACACTTGCAAGCGGGGCCACATAGATATTAAACAACGTAGGGCTCAAGGAGGAGCCCTGGGGCACTCCGCATAGAAGGGGGGCAGGATCCGAATAAAAATTTCCCAATTTTACTGTTTGGGTCCACTCGCTAAGAAAAGAGGCGAGAAGCCCCAAAGCCGAGCCCCCAACACCTATCTCCCTGAGATGCTCCACAAGTCTCAGTGGAGATAGGGTATCAAACGCTGCGGTGAGATCAAGTAAAATTAGCAAGGTGGTATGACCTGCATCCACCTGTGTCCGAATGTTGTCAAAAACCGCAGTAAGAGCAGTTTCTGTGCTGTGACAGCTTCTGAATCCATGTTGTGAACCATCCAGAATTCGGTGGTCCCTCAAATAGGCACTCAAGTGGGAGTTCAGGTGAGATTCTAAAATCTTCGCTGGGACCGGCAAGAGGGAAATGGGACAAAAAATGTTAAGTTCCATTGGGTCCAGTGAGGACTTTTCTAGAAGTGGCCTAACCACTGCCACCTTCCAAGCCAGGGGATATTGTCCCTTCGAGATGGCTAGATTAAGGACAGTGGTAAGATGCGAAATAATCACAGATTTAGCACTCTTAAGGATCTTCAAGGGACAGGGAGCTGTGGACGATCCCGACTTAACTCCTTTTAATAAGTGATCTATAGTTTCAGATGACATATTTGGAAAAGCAAGTAAACTGGGGGTTGCCATCTTGCTGGATCTGTCCATTAGATGAGTTACAGGCTGGACATCTAGGGCTTTATTCAGATTTAAGGCTTCCAACTGGACGGAAATGTCAGATATCTTAGTACAAAAGAAGGTAGAGAGTCTATCACAGAGCTCCTGTGAAGGCTCCACTGGGTCAGTAACCGTAGGAGAGACAAGGGAATTAACAATGTCAAAGAGGTCTTTGGAGGATTTAAGCGACTCTGAGATTTTTAAGTAGTACCTTCCCTTTCCCTCCATAATAGCTGCTTTGTATGCTTTCAAGCATTGTTTATGCAGTTCTCTGCCCGAAGGTGCTAGATCACTGCGCCATAGTCTTTCCTTTCTTCTACACTCCTGTCTCAACTTACCCAGTCTGTCAGAGAACCAAGGTGCGGAAGGCCTCCTTTTTCTTGCTGAATAGTGACCTTTTATGGGTGCTAAGGTGTTCATAACTGCTAATAACTTTTTAGATAGCTCATCTGCAGCTAAGTTAGCACATGGGTGTTCTGGAAGCTGGAAATCTGTAAGAAGATTGGAGAAGGCCTCATTGCTAATCAGGTTAAGATTCCGTTTATCAGCCACTTACCTATTTTCAGGTTGAGTATTCCAAAAGGCCGATACCCTTAATTTGAAGGGAATGGCAGAGTGGTCGGACCAAGCTAGCGAAAGGGGCTCTCCAACCCTAATTCGATGATCATTAGAAAAGATCCCGTCTAGAGTGTGGCCCGCTGTATGTGTGGGGGATTTGACCAGTTGTGAGAAGCAAGTTCATACAGGGTTTGTGTATCGTGACTTAAGTTATTATCTAGGTGAAAATTAAAATCACCAAGAAGTGTAAAGTTTGTTCTTTCTAGGTAGGGCTCCAGAAGATTACAAAATTCCTGACTGAAGGATGGCCTAGGGCCCTGTTGCCGGTAACAGAGAACACCGGAAAAACTCTCTGTGGGGAGCGTGTTTATGGAGAAGTGTAATACCTGGTATTGGTCGAGCGGTGAGGTGAGTGGTTCAGAGCGACAGGTAAAAGTATCCCTGAACAAAATGCCTAATCCCCCCCCCCTCGTCGTCCTACCCTGTCCAATCTGGTAAGGCAATATCCCGAAGGGATAGCCTCAACAAGATCAGGACCAGAGAAATCATTGGCCCAAGTTTCAGTTACGAACACCCAGTCCGGTGTTTGTTGTAGAATAAAGTCTTTAAAAGCCACGTTGTTTTTAATCAGGGATCTAGCGTTAATAAGGAAACTCTGAACTAGCTTCTCAGTGCCCGAGGGAGTAACTATGTCTTTGGTAATGGCAGAACTCTTCTTCCCTCCCCCTATGATTCCAAAGTCACACGACGTACAAGAGGAAGACCCTTTTCTAGCGAGGGTTTCTGGGTTTAAAGTATGTTTACAATGGGACTTAACCTTGCACAGTTCCAAAAGTTCCTCTCTTGAATACCTTATCCCATCCTTTAAACCAGGAGGAGAAGAACCAGCATCCCTGACGCCTAGCGTGGACTTGGCACGGACGGGCGCAGATGGGCTTGCCTTTGGCGTGCCTTCGGCGCGCCAGCGGCGCGAACGCTGCACGCGTCCGCTGCGCGGCAGGCAGGACATGCTGTTTTTATAGATATCGCGCACTAGAGCGCTAACCCACCTGTCTCCGCCCCCGCCAGTCGGCAAAGGAGCAATGGACCCGCCAACACACTCCACAACAATCGGTACAGGCCGCAGTGGACCGGGGTGCAAGGCGGAAACAAGAACAACTCGCAATTAGGGTAAGTACAAAGATTGAGCAGGTGATGTGCAAAGAAGCAAAATAAAGTTATTTAAAAGCATCCCAACATTTTAAAAAGTTAAAAGACAATGTGCCCTCAAACGAAGCTTTCTCAAAATGGACTAAGCCTCCTGCGTGTATTGGGTTTTTGTCTTTGTGTAAAAAATGTATATCTATGTACTACAATGTTTTTAGTTTTAGTGAAATACTTGTCCAATTGCATTACCGCTACATCAAATTCATCGGGGTCTTCACCTTCAGGTGGTTCATAAGGAGGTAGATGGGCAAACACATTTTGACCCTCAATTCCCAAGTGATAATACATAAGATTCTTCTTCCTTTCGGGTCTAAATCTTTGACCATCAATCGCGCCCAAGTATGCTTTGAAGGATCTAATCCATAGTTTCCATTCAAGTGGCGGTTGTCCGAGTTCCCGTAAAAAAGGTGCAGGAGCTGTAACACTCTGCATGTCTGCCATGAAGAAGATTGCGGAGGGAGAACCAGAACAAAAGAGAAGAAGAAAAGAAAGAGAAAAACAAAAAAAATGAATAAAGAGAAGAGAAAAGAAAACAAGCATTTGCAATGCAATAGGTGTCGCATTGATGCGAGTTTGAACTATTGACATTGTAAATAACAATGCCTTTTATTTAGGTTTTTAAAAAGAAAACAAAAATAAAAGGCATTATTATTTGCAAATGTCAATAGTTCAAACTTGCGTCAATGCGAGAACTATGGCATTGCAATTGCTTGTTAACTTCTAGTCTTCAAGCCGGAAGTCAGGCGCCCTTGCCCGGGACATGGGCGGGGCCTGCTCCGGCAAAAACAGAAACCGGCGTGCCGTGCTAACGAGGGGCTCCCATGTTGAAGGGAGAGCCCGGCGGTGGCAGCCGGAGTGAAGAGAAGCCCCGGGTCCCAGGAGGGGGCCCGGGTGAAGAATGCGGCGGCCGAGGATGACCACAGCAGCGCGGGGCTCCCAGGAGTGCAGGGAAGCCCCGCAACAGAAGTGCTGCAGCCGCGAGGAGGAGCCCCCCCCAGAAGAGCAGCCCGGTGAGTAAAGAAGGGCTGGGGGGGCTCCGTGTGGGCTATTGTTGCTCAAAATTGCAAAAGTACACTTTGCGCCAACAATAGCCCACACAGAGCCTATAACGGGGCTGGCATGTTATCGGAAGCGGGACAGGAGATGTGCACATAGCGTGTGTGCACGTGCGTGTTCACGTGCGCGTACACCGGCTCAAATCCGCCAAAAGCCTTGCGCGTGCCCATCTCCTGTCCTACTTCCGAGGCAAGTCAGCAACAATAGATCTCGCTGGCGGACAGCAGCGCTTTGCGCTGCGTTCGCAGGCGAGACCTAAAAAATATGGTGTGACAAGTTCTGTGGAAGAACGATGTAAAATATGAGAGTGTGTGTACCACACTGAATGTTGATGAAGTAGATGGTGCAGTTCACAATTAGACCACAGGATGGCAGTCTCGTATTATGGTAGTAGTCTTGTAGATACATTTTAATGGTGAGTTAATAACTGTGTGTCAGTGTAAATTAAAGACACACGATGAAAAATGCTGTGCGTGTCAGCGAAATTGCAAGTAAATAATTGTATTAACACGCAAAAGAGCTGTGGGTGTCAGCGCAGAAATGTTGAAGAAAGCTTTTCTTTTTAAACAGATACGTAATGCCAGATATCAAGCTATTCCCCTCAGCCAGTAACAAATCAGCAGGAAATATAAGGCGGGACATCCGGGGTCAACGGTGTCCTTTTTCCTTTTCTCTTGCCCGGGCAAAGAAGGTTGAAGAGAATGGATGACTCGACACACAAAAGTAAGTGCTGTGCGTGTCAGCGCGTCAAAATAAAGCCTTCCGGGAAGTGCAGCACTCTGTGGCTGAAGCAGGCAAAAGCACTCTGTGGCAGAAGCAGGTTGCTTTAGTGACAGAAAACTTGAAATGTGCTCGAATTGCTCGCACGGCTTCGTGAAGAGACTTGGTTGCTAGGCAACAGCTTGTGAAGACAGCGCGTGGGGCTGGAGCGAGAGAATCCAGCTCGTGGAGTTGCGCGTTAAGAGAGCGTTAATAAAGTCAGTAAAACTCTGCGGCTCTAATGTAGTAAAATATGTAGAAAGCTTGAAACATTCTTGTTTTTTAATGTCGAGGAACATAGACACACAGAAGGAGCTTCATGACTCAGCAGGAAACACTCTTGTCGGATTTTAGAAAGGGCTCAGAGAAAATCCCTCGCAGCAATTAGAAGTACACTTCAGAAAATGCGCTAGGAAAATGTATGAAAATGGGTACGGCTCTCTGTACTAATTCACGCAGGAGTGCCTTGGGTAGGAGAATCGTTTTTTTTTAAAAACTACTTACGGCTGCACTCCGATTAAATTAGAGATTAAATACTTGAATCAAAGTCCACGAATATCATCAGTGTAAGACAGCAGTAAGGGAAGAGTGAGCGAGAATCCAAGTAGGAGACAGACCCGAGTGAGTGAGTGAGTGCGAACCAGACAGCCATTGTCAGGCGAGAAAGCGTAGAAAGAGCAAGAGCCAGACGAGTGGGCACACGGTTAGTGGGCAGCGAGGGGAAGGTTTCCGACTGCCGAGTCGTACACACAAGCGACAAAGGGACATCAAGTGACAGAGGAATGGAAGTTTTAGAGTGAGGAGGAGGATAAAAGCAAGTGATAAGAGGGAAGAAAGAAAAGGGGCGCGTGCATTAGATTCTGTAGGGTCGCCGAAGAGAAGCCAAAAGGGTATGCAGTTCCTAGGAGGGTCACCCAGAGGGCGAGTACAGAGAGATAAGGGGTTAGCAGTATGCCTTGGGGGTACAGTGTCCTCCAGGGAAGGGGAGTCAGGAGGCGGGGGAATTCCTCCTTTCAGAACTAAGGCCCTCACACACCCAGCCAGCTAGGTGTCATGCTTCATCATCGGGACTGCTCCTCGTCGGGTCGGCGCTGCAATACCCGACGGGCACCCAATGATGGGGCTCTTTGGCGGAGATCTTTTGTTCCTTGCCGTTTGGTGAGGTGTGGGTGAGAGGCCTAGGTCAGTGTAGATGTTCTGTAGTGAAGGTGCAATTTAAAACAGGTTAGGTGGTCCACAAGTGTACTTTAATGAAGTGGCTCCTACCTGATTAAAATAAAGCTAGAGCGGCAACTCCTATCTTAAATTAAGTGGTTTAAGATTATAGTGCTATCCTCTATACTGGTCAACATGTTTCTTGCCAAAATGTCTGCGAGGTCAGATGGCAATTCATCAGGACCAAAGACTAAACTATCTACATCATGTGGTGGTGATTGTTATCTACCCACCACATATCTTATAGGATAATTACCTAAACACAAGAGATGAAAATCTATGAAAGGAGGGAACAAAAAGGGGGCATCAGTAAATACTCTATGACTGTTGTGCATCCTCACTTACGCCATGACTCTTTGTACCATGAGAACGTAACCCATAGTGCTTACACTGGTGACTCACAAAAGACAATGTTCGTGATGTGGTGACAGGCAGCACAACTGGTGATTGCCAACACAGATTATTGTAATTAAAATATGCTCATTACATTCAAAGAGGTTAAAAACAATAATGAGAAATCATAAAGGTACATAAAAACTCCACTCTCACAGGTATGTCAGGGTATAAGACTCACCCTGTTTAACCTAAGTTCAGGCTTCAACAGTACCGGCGGGGCTGTGGCACATCAAGAATAATTATCCTGAAAAAACGACAAGGGTATTGTGGGTTACCAAACCCGATCGGTGAAGGCATTCCTGCCTTTGATTGACTTCTGGAGGTCAGAGTCGCTCCGGAACAAATAGGTGCCCCCAGCAAAGACTGCCCCTCATTAATAGCCTTGATGCAGCCCGGTTACCGTAGGGCGGGAAAAGGCCGAAAAGGTAAGAGCTGCCTAGCATGGAACTGGGAAACCGAGTTCGAGTCCCGGCCTCGGCCAACATCCTGTGATTCTGGCCACATCGCGTATTTACCCCGTGCCTAAAAACTGTCCCTGTGTAATGTAATATGGTGCTCATGAAAAGCGCTCCGATACCATTGGGCCAGGCTCGCACTTTGTAAAACTGCACAGAGAGCGCAGAGAACAGCACGCAAAGGAGCAGCGCACAGGGCACTGCTAGCGCGAGACAGAGACACAAGCCTAAGACCCGAAAAGAAAGGAGCACGTGCTTAAGTAATACATAAAGTAGAGTAAAAATATTCGACACAGAGCTTTTGGAGGAGGGGTTACAGAAAGAAGTATGTGGGGCTGAGGGGAAGGGAAAAGTAAAGGGTGGGGGGGGGGGGTCAGAATGAAACAGGAAAAAGCCGCGGAAGAGAGAAAGATGGTGAAGATCCCTGGAGTGATAAACCTTAAAAAAATTGGAAAATGGAAGAAGGCTAAAAAGTAAAGGCATGGCTTTAAGTGGGCTGTGTCCTGCCAGAAGTTTTTAAAAGCAGATGCCGAGACCCTCAAGGTGAAAAAATAGTACCTGCTTTTGACATAAGTCAAAGAAACTAGTTTTTTCAGTTTTATATAGCGCAAACTTGGAGCGCTTTACATGACCATCAGTTACATTGCACAAGGACATAATACTTTTTTGAATCACAGGACGTCAGGCTCGAACCTGCTTTCTCAACTCGAAGGCTGCTCTACCCTTAGCCATAAATATCAACGGCGGGAGTGGAGAGAGGAAGTGTCCAGAGGGACACTGGGAGTGGATTCAATCTCCCCTAGCTATACATAAGGAATCCACCTGCTACAGTTCTAAGGTGGAAAAAGATGTATGGTCTGGCGGGCGATGTGTATCCTACAATGGTAGGAGGCACATTGTGTTTTTAAAATACCCCTCACACACCAAAAGGGCCCTTGGTGTCATGCTTCATCATAGGGGTCTTCGCTCCCCTCTACGGAGCGCGGCGTGCTACTGACCAACGAATACGCGGGAGCACTTGATGTAACCTCTATGTGTAGTGTGTGAAGGTGTGAGGGATAGGGTCTACAGTGATAGGTGAGTGAATATTAAAAAATACCTGGCAAATGAGAACTAGAACAAATTTTAATAAACCTCTTTGCATGGGCGTCCGCGGGGGGGGGGGCAAGGAGGGGCGCTTGCCCCCCCTGGAGATCCCGTCCTTGCCCCCCATGCAGACGCCCTTGCTTTTACAGACGCTGTTTGTCTGTAATTCTGGGCCCTGCAGGGAGCAGAGCTGTTCTCTCCCAGAGGCCTCAACTCCCTGATGGGGGGGCGCCTCGCACGCCTCCTCGCAGCCCCTCCCGCCCATTGTCATTCTGTCTGTGGCTCATTATCACATACAGAATGACAATGGCCAGTCTGGGCTGCTAAGGCATACTTCCCACCCTGGAACCTCTATAGCCCTTAGCTTAAAACAGAGGTATTCAAACGGTGGGGCGCGCCCCCCTGGGAGTCCATGGCTGCATTCCCAGGGGGGCGCGAATGCGTCTTCAACTAGTTGTTATTTTTCACAAAGTGTGTGGAGCGCTTTGCTTGGGAGAACCTGATTTCAAGTTAGCACGACAGAGTGTCCCCCCCTATAAACGGAATGGCAGTGTGTGTGTCCTTCAGTGCGCCCCACAGGCAGGGGAGCCACAGCGTGCAACAGTCCTAGAGTTGAGCGCCACTTGGAGGCCCCATCCCTCTGTATGCAAAATTGCCATCACCACTAAAGACCCCCCCCCCCTTGCAAGGCCGCACGTAAACGAAGCTGCCTTGCTAACAACCTGCTCTATGTCTAAGTGTGTGGCCGATCCCGCCGATCGTGGCGAGGCTTGAAGGCTCGCACTCCTGCACGCACAATACTGGTGTGTGAGCGCCAAAACTCCTGCACTCACAATACTGGTGTGTGAGCGCCGAAACTCCTGCACGCACAATACTGGTGTTTGAACTCCTGCACGCACAATACTGGTGTTTGAACTCCTGCACGCACAATACTGGTGTGTGAGCGCCGAAACTCCTGCACGCACAATACTGGTGTGTGAGCGCCGAAACTCCTGCACGCACAATACTGGTGTTTGAACTCCTGCACGCACAATACTGGTGTGTGAGTGCCGAAACTCGGGCCATGAAGGAGGTGCAGCGCTATCTCCACTGCCCTCCTGCAACCTCGGAAGGCTGCATTACAATACCGCTGTCGAGCCCCAGAGTCCCTGAGAAACACTGCCACTCTCATCCCCAAGGTACCGGGAGTGCTATGGGCCCAGAGGGTGATGGTGGCACGTTCAATACAGCAGAAGCCCTTGATTTTATGAGACGCAACACGAGCGGTCTTCACTGTATTGTGCAGCGCCTCATGTTCTGTGCTCTGTTCACCTGGATTGGGATTGGAAAGGTGAGCAGTAGGGGATGTGAAAGAACAGTAGTGTGCACATGTGCGCTGTCTGCGGGGTTTCCCACCCTTCACACCACCAACTATGAAAGATAGATCAGTAAAAGGATGGATTGATGAGTGAAAGGGTGGATGATGGGCGAGTGAATGGGTGGATGGATGAGAGAAATGATGGATGGATTGATGAATTAATAAGTGAAAGGGTGAATGAATGGATGGATGGATGACTGGATGGATGGGTGAAAGACTGGATGGATGAGTGAAAGGGTGGCTTGGGTGAAAAGGTAAATGGCTGGATGGATGAGTGGGTGGATGAGTGAGAGGATGGATTGGGTGAAAGGGTGGATGGGTGATGGATGAGTGAAAGGATGGATTGAGTGAAAGGGTGGATGGTTGATAGATGGATAAGTGAAATGGTGGCTGGAGGGGAGGAAGGGTAAGTAGTTGGATGGAGGAGTGGATGGATGGGTGGAAGAGTGGATGGATGAGTGAAAGGATGGCTTGGGTGAAAGGGTAAATGGTTGGATGGATGAGTGAGTGAATGGATGGATGCGTGGAAGAGTGGATGGATGAGTGAAACGATGGCTTGGGTGAAAGGGTAAATGGTTGGATGGATGAGTGAGTGAATGGATGAATGGGTGGAAGAGTGCATGGATGAGTGAAAGGATGGCTTGGGTGAAAGGGTAAATGGTTGGATGGATGAGTGAGTGAATGGATGGATTGGTTGAAGAGTGGATGGATGAGTGAAAGGATGGATTCGGTGAAAGGGTGCATGGATGATGGATGGATTGGATGAAAGGGTGGATGGATGAGTGAAATGATGGATGGAAAAATAGACGTTGGATAGGTTTGCAAATGGTTGAAAAGGTTTGGATATGGATGGGAACACAGTTGGAAGGACAGAATGAATGGTGAAAGACTGAATGGTAGATGAAAACTCTAATAGATAACAGAAAGTACATTTGAAATGGTGGACGTCAGGGGTTTGATGGAAGGATAAATGACTAGATCCGTGGACAATATACCTCTTCTGGGGAGGGTTATGATGACACTTTGCTTTCTTGGTGCCATAAGAGCTTTAGTTCAAAGTGGGAGGTATTTCAATTTTCTGGCTACTCCCTTGCCTATGTATTACTATTCTGTATTTGCTGTGTGCTTATGTGTGGGATCCATACATCAGACATACGACATTTTGAGTGACACCCAACTACTACTTGAATGTTACACTAGTAATTGTAAATGTTTGCATGCTTTGTTTTAGGTGTAAGGTTTTAGGGAGCGCCTCATGGTGCCATGAGCTGTGCTTGAGATGTATATTGTGTTTGTTACAATAGGCAAGGTGTCAAAAATAAACTATATAATAGTGTATTGACAGTGCCTTATTTAAGAAAGCTGCAGGGAAAAGCACCTTTGTGACTTCCGTCAGCCAGTGCAACTCTCTGCGAAGCCGCCGTAAGCAAAGTCAGATTCCATATTTTAAGTTCCACTTGCTGAAACACCCATAATACGTTCCCTACAGTGGGTTCATCACAGCAATCCTCCCTTTAAATCACTTATGCTTGCCGCGTTACATCTCACAATGGCACTCAGATATGAGATGCTGGTAACAAAGTCTATCCGAGCAGATCTTCCTGAGGACCTCTCGCACCATACATGTCTGCTCAAGACCATGAGTTGTAAACAAAACATCAGACTGGACAACCCAGTGCAGTAACCATATAAATAGATTATTATCACATGAAATACCTCAAAAAGACCTGCACAGTTGCTCAAGGCTGTGCGCATACCAAAAAACCGTGAAGTGCACGATTGCCTCAACTTGATTTAAACTTATTTTGACTTGTATTTAAGTGGGTGTCTATTTACTTACTTTTATACTATCGCGCAACTTCCTCTGATGTTTCTGTAAAACGTACCTTTTGTCCTGAATTTTTGTCCTGAATTTTGACCCTTTGTCCTGAATTTTTACACTTACCATCCTGAATTTGCAGCCACATCAGTTGGTCACCCTACATTAACTGGTGAGTTCACTTCGGGGCGCAGCGTTCACACATGACGTCACCAAAAGTACACAGTTCACCCAAACGTGTCTGCAAAGCATTCACCAACGCATCCATGGTACTTACAGTGTGAAACGCTGGGATGCGCAGATCTGGACAGGACTGAAGCCCAGAAGCTTGACTGAAGCACGCACCTCCATTAGCAGGGAAACGACACGCTACAAGCCGCGCAGGAACCATGAGCCTCCTTCCCCGCCTCAAACGTCCTGCTCAGTCTCATTCCAGAACAGGGATTTCTCAAGAAATCTTCTGCATGTGGGGGCCCTTTTGCTGCCGATCTTCATCTCACATTGAAGTGACACCTCAGCCAGGGCTTTAAATGGGCCGGGTCCCCCGGGTCGCAGAGGACGTTGCAACGGATCCTTGTCGGGCTCTAACGTCATGCCCTTTATTCTGACATAAACACTGATCGATTTCTAAATAATGAATGCAAAAAGGCAATCCATGTAAGCGATTTAGTTCCTGTTTGTGTTTGACGTTTTACTTAATATTTCATTCCCTTAGAGCGTTAAGGATTTCCCAGAGGTTGTGTTTCTGTATTTTTTCCGTGTAGCATATTACGCTTGTAAAGCGCCTACTTTGATCTGAGCCACCACCAGGTGCTAAGAACGAGCCATGGTTGAAAGCTAAGCTTGTGAGAATGTGATTTTTATGACCCCTTCTGAGAGGCCCAGAACCAGCCCGCGGTTTCAGCGACCCTTCCTGCCCCCACCCTTTGTTTTCTTTTAGACCGGTGCCACCGAGGTGATATTCTTGCCTGAAGGCAGGGATTTCACCTAAGCACTTGATGTGTTGTGAATGTGTGCATGGGGTGGGAGTGGGAAGATGTGCACAGCAGGGGGAAAGGGATGGCCAGTGCAGGTGACGCTTTTCTTTTGTATAGGAATTTCTGCTGGCGTCATAGCCCAGGGTTTACTGTCTGTGCACTTGTATAGATGTGTATTCCATACAAGTGCACAGACAGCAAACCCTGGGCTATGACACCAGCAGGAATTACTTTACAAAGGAAAAGCGTCACCTGCACTGCCATCCCTTTCCCCCTGCTGTCTGTGCACTTGTATGGAATACACCTCCACGGCACTGCTCACCAGATAAATGGTGAACAGGGCCATGGATCTGTCTCTTTTTGCATCCAAGGGCACCGACGAAGAAGTAGAGGAGGCCCTGGCAAGAAGAAACCAGGAGACATTTGACCTACATCTATCTACATAGTGAGACCTTCGGGAGGGGCAGGATGCCAGGAAGACAGTGCTGCTGATCAGCCCGACTCCACTGAATAGTATCAGAAGAGCAGGCAGCAGTTTTTAAGTAAGTTCCAGTAACTTTAATGCATTCTACAGCATCAGCATTACCTACTGGCTGCATATCTAGGTTACTCTAAGTGAACGGTGTTTTGACTTACATGCATGGAAACGTCAAGGACAGTCCCCTCCGAATATGCAAGCTCGTAGTGTACAGCTTTTGGGGTGCCAGGGGGTAACTTAAGGGTTCAGGTTGGGTGGGTGTTTTAGGGTGCCAGGGAGTAATTTTAGGGTTCAGGGTGGGTTAGGGATTGGGGTGCCAGGGGGTAATTTTAGGGTTCTGGGTGGGTATGGGTTTTGGGGTGCCAGGGGGTAATTTTAGGGTTCTAGGTGGGTATGGGTGTTGGTGTGCCAGGGGGTAATTTTAGGGTGCATTGTGGTTATGGGTTTTGGGGTGCCAGGGGATAATTTTAGGGTTCAGGGTGGGTATAGGTTTTGGGGTACCAGGGGGTAATTTTAGGGTTCAGGGCGGGTATGGGTTTTAAGGGGCAAGGGGGGCAATTTTAGGGTTCAGGGCGGGTATGGGTTTTGAGGGGCAGGGGTAATTTTAGGGTTCAGGGTGGGTATGGGTTTTGGGGTGCCAGGGGGATAATGTTAGGGTTCATGGGGGGTATGGGTTTTGGGGTACCAGGGGGTAATTTTAAGGTCCTGGTCGGTATGGGTTTTGGGGTGCCAGGGGGTAATTTTAGCGTTCCTGGGGGGTATGGGTGTTGGTGTGCCGAGGGTAATTTTAGGGTTCAGTGTGGGTATGGGTTTTGGGGTACAAGGGGTGTAATTTTAGGGTTCAGGGTGGGTATGGGTTTTGGGAGGCAAGGGGGGGACATTTTAGGGTTCAGGGCAGGTATGGGTTTTGGAGTGCCGGGGGGGTAATTTTAGGGTTCAGGGTGGGTATGGGTTTTGGGGTGCAAGGGGGGGACATTTTAGGGTTCAGGGCGGGTATGGGTTTTGGGGTGCCAGGGGGACAATTTTAGGGGTGAGGGCGGGTATGGGTTATGGGTTTTGGGGTGCCAGAGGGACAATTTTAGGGATCAGGGAATCTATGAGTTTTAAGGGGCTAGGGGGTAATTTTAGGGTTCATGTGTGCTCTAATTGTTGTCCAGTTTCAAATGCAGAATTCACTACTTTTTTTTCTCAGCTTGGCCTGAGCATTACCAGATCCTGATTGTCTGCCATTTTAGCCCCGCCCCTATTGATTAACATTAGCCACGCCCCTTCATTTGCCAGGTTAGCCCCCCCTGGAAAAATTTCTGCGGACGCCCATGCCTCTTTGCTGGTATTAATAAAAAACAGTGAAGAAGGAGGATTAACGTATTAATGTAGGACACCTCCTATGTGTCTGTGTCAAATGCTCTAGCCTTAGGCCACAACATCGCCAACAAGAACTAAACCATTTTCAATATTATACACAACTAATCCATCGTTTTTGTTTATTCATGGTATGCAACTTACAACCATTGACAAGGCCAATAGTCCTGGCTTGTTGCAGGTATAATGTCACTTGTGTTATATATCTGGATCAATGGACAGAAGCAGGAAAATACAGTGGGGCAGCACACTATGGCAAGTACAGATTTTTAGCTTAAACGTTTTAAGACACGCCCTTAATTACAGCGGCCACGCTCATATGAGACACACCCCAGTTTTTTCATCCCACTTAAAGCCCTGAGTAAAGGACTAGGGACAAGCAAAGGAGAGGGCCAAGTGCTTAATTGGAGCTGGTGGTTTCCGGTGCTCAGCACCAGCACTTAAACATTGACACCGGTGCTTGTGCACCAATTAAGGACACATTCATTTTTGGTAGGCACAGGGAAATGATTCACCTAGAATCACAGGATGTTCAGCCCATGCGGAGACTTGAACCTGGCTCCCCAGCTCCGAGGTCGGCAGCTCTGACCGTTAAGACATACCCCCTCCTCACGTATAGGGTTGTTGGTTCTGTGTTAGACAGTGCTAACTGGAGGCTAGTCGAAGCTGCTTCCTGATGAGAGCTCCGGCACTTCTTTTTTTTACAAATTAACCACTGAGCGGGCCAAAGGAGAGTGGAGATGAGTGAAAGGAGAGAAGAAGCGACAGAGTGAGAGGGACATCAAGGGGTAATGGCCGAGGTGTGAGTCTTTCGCTGACCGAGCCTTCAGTGGTAAGCTCACCTCCCCTAACCAACATTTTTTCTCCACAGATGGTGGATCCTTTACAGCCACTTGTCCATTACCTGCCGGTGGTTATAATGCAAAGCATTGATGGATGAAGTGGAAGGCCGAGGAGAACCGATGCCATCGATGCAGACCCGCTTTGAAGTTCGAGCCCTGGAAGGCCCTGCCAACAAGGAGGCCGTGCAGTTAAACTTCGGGAGTGGGCGAGTCTACATATACAATACCTTTTTTACAACCCCATAGGTTGTTCTCAAACGGTTCTGCTGGTTTCCAAAGCCAAAGACAAGGTTATGGGTGCGCAGGGGCATGTAAGGAACTCGCCAGCGATCACACAGGCCGTCAGTTGTAAGCTGGAACTCAGGTCACCACCTGTCTCTATGCCATTGTGACTCCCTGCTTCTAGCAATTGTCCTTAACTTGAAGCCTCTAATGCAGGGGTACTCACAAACTTTCTCTTGGGGGCCAAATTTACAGTGTGGTTTGTGGCCGAGGGCTGCACCTTGGGGGCGGGGTCATTGGGGGAGGGGGCGGGGCTAGAGCAAAAAAAAAAGAACTGTGACAATGAGGTGGAATGCAAAAACAACAGTTGATGGACAGAATGCAGCACAATGTCATACATTCACCCCAGTACAGAGATCTGGGCCTAAATCCATCGTTTTTTTGCTCACCATGCCATTCCAGTTTGAACCCAGCCATATGCAAATCAGTCTTGACCCTGTGCCTCATGGGAACAGTCCAGCCCGAACTGCCAAGCCAGGTCCTCCCTGGACTGGAAACAAGCATCCTAGGACCAGTTTCGGGGTTTCACCCCTCTTCAGCCAGGATAGCTTGATTCCAGTGGCATGGAGAGCACGGGACTCACGTCTGAGCATACCCGTCCCACTCAGGGTGACAAATGCAAAAACAACAGTTGATGGACAGAATGCAGAACAATGTCATACATTCACCCCAGTACAGAGATCTGGGCCTAAATCCATCGTTTTTTTGCTCACCATGCCATTCCAGTTTGAACCCAGCCATATGCAAATCAGTCTTGACCCTGTGCCTCATGGGAACAGTCCAGCCCGAACTGCCAAGCCAGGTCCTCCCTGGACTGGAAACAAGCATCCTAGGACCAGTTTCGGGGTTTCACCCCTCTTCAGCCAGGATAGCTTGATTCCAGTGGCATGGAGAGCACGGGACTCACGTCTGAGCATACCCGTCCCACTCAGGGTGACAAATGCAAAAACAACAGTTGATGGACAGAATGCAGAACAATGTCATACATTCACCCCAGTACAGAGATCTGGGCCTAAATCCATCGTTTTTTTGCTCACCATGCCATTCCAGTTTGAACCCAGCCATATGCAAATCAGTCTTGACCCTGTGCCTCATGGGAACAGTCCAGCCCGAACTGCCAAGCCAGGTCCTCCCTGGACTGGAAACAAGCATCCTAGGACCAGTTTCGGGGTTTCACCCCTCTTCAGCCAGGATAGCTTGATTCCAGTGGCATGGAGAGCACGGGACTCACGTCTGAGCATACCCGTCCCACTCAGGGTGACAAATGCAAAAACAACAGTTGATGGACAGAATGCAGAACAATGTCATACATTCACCCCAGTACAGAGATCTGGGCCTAAATCCATCGTTTTTTTGCTCACCATGCCATTCCAGTTTGAACCCAGCCATATGCAAATCAGTCTTGACCCTGTGCCTCATGGGAACAGTCCAGCCCGAACTGCCAAGCCAGGTCCTCCCTGGACTGGAAACAAGCATCCTAGGACCAGTTTCGGGGTTTCACCCCTCTTCAGCCAGGATAGCTTGATTCCAGTGGCATGGAGAGCACGGGACTCACGTCTGAGCATACCCGTCCCACTCAGGGTGACAAATGCAAAAACAACAGTTGATGGACAGAATGCAGAACAATGTCATACATTCACCCCAGTACAGAGATCTGGGCCTAAATCCATCGTTTTTTTGCTCACCATGCCATTCCAGTTTGAACCCAGCCATATGCAAATCAGTCTTGACCCTGTGCCTCATGGGAACAGTCCAGCCCGAACTGCCAAGCCAGGTCCTCCCTGGACTGGAAACAAGCATCCTAGGACCAGTTTCGGGGTTTCACCCCTCTTCAGCCAGGATAGCTTGATTCCAGTGGCATGGAGAGCACGGGACTCACGTCTGAGCATACCCGTCCCACTCAGGGTGACAAATGCAAAAACAACAGTTGATGGACAGAATGCAGAACAATGTCATACATTCACCCCAGTACAGAGATCTGGGCCTAAATCCATCGTTTTTTTGCTCACCATGCCATTCCAGTTTGAACCCAGCCATATGCAAATCAGTCTTGACCCTGTGCCTCATGGGAACAGTCCAGCCCGAACTGCCAAGCCAGGTCCTCCCTGGACTGGAAACAAGCATCCTAGGACCAGTTTGGGGGTTTCACCCCTCTTCAGCCAGGATAGCTTGATTCCAGTGGCATGGAGAGCACGGGACTCACGTCTGAGCATACCCGTCCCACTCAGGGTGACAAATGCAAAAACAACAGTTGATGGACAGAATGCAGAACAATGTCATACATTCACCCCAGTACAGAGATCTGGGCCTAAATCCATCGTTTTTTTGCTCACCATGCCATTCCAGTTTGAACCCAGCCATATGCAAATCAGTCTTGACCCTGTGCCTCATGGGAACAGTCCAGCCCGAACTGCCAAGCCAGGTCCTCCCTGGACTGGAAACAAGCATCCTAGGACCAGTTTCGGGGTTTCACCCCTCTTCAGCCAGGATAGCTTGATTCCAGTGGCATGGAGAGCACGGGACTCACGTCTGAGCATACCCGTCCCACTCAGGGTGACAAATGCAAAAACAACAGTTGATGGACAGAATGCAGAACAATGTCATACATTCACCCCAGTACAGAGATCTGGGCCTAAATCCATCGTTTTTTTGCTCACCATGCCATTCCAGTTTGAACCCAGCCATATGCAAATCAGTCTTGACCCTGTGCCTCATGGGAACAGTCCAGCCCGAACTGCCAAGCCAGGTCCTCCCTGGACCGGAAACAAGCATCCTAGGACCAGTTTCGGGGTTTCACCCCTCTTCAGCCAGGATAGCTTGATTCCAGTGGCATGGAGAGCACGGGACTCACGTCTGAGCATACCCGTCCCACTCAGGGTGACAAATGCAAAAACAACAGTTGATGGACAGAATGCAGAACAATGTCATACATTCACCCCAGTACAGAGATCTGGGCCTAAATCCATCGTTTTTTTGCTCACCATGCCATTCCAGTTTGAACCCAGCCATATGCAAATCAGTCTTGACCCTGTGCCTCATGGGAACAGTCCAGCCCGAACTGCCAAGCCAGGTCCTCCCTGGACTGGAAACAAGCATCCTAGGACCAGTTTCGGGGTTTCACCCCTCTTCAGCCAGGATAGCTTGATTCCAGTGGCATGGAGAGCACGGGACTCACGTCTGAGCATACCCGTCCCACTCAGGGTGACAAATGCAAAAACAACAGTTGATGGACAGAATGCAGAACAATGTCATACATTCACCCCAGTACAGAGATCTGGGCCTAAATCCATCGTTTTTTTGCTCACCATGCCATTCCAGTTTGAACCCAGCCATATGCAAATCAGTCTTGACCCTGTGCCTCATGGGAACAGTCCAGCCCGAACTGCCAAGCCAGGTCCTCCCTGGACTGGAAACAAGCATCCTAGGACCAGTTTCGGGGTTATAATGCAAAGCATTGATGGATGAAGTGGAAGGCCGAGGAGAACCGATGCCATCGATGCAGACCCGCTTTGAAGTTCGAGCCCTGGAAGGCCCTGCCAACAAGGAGGCCGTGCAGTTAAACTTCGGGAGTGGGCGAGTCTACATATACAATACCTTTTTTACAACCCCATAGGTTGTTCTCAAACGGTTCTGCTGGTTTCCAAAGCCAAAGACAAGGTTATGGGTGCGCAGGGGCATGTAAGGAACTCGCCAGCGATCACACAGGCCGTCAGTTGTAAGCTGGAACTCAGGTCACCACCTGTCTCTATGCCATTGTGACTCCCTGCTTCTAGCAATTGTCCTTAACTTGAAGCCTCTAATGCAGGGGTACTCACAAACTTTCTCTTGGGGGCCAAATTTACAGTGTGGTTTGTGGCCGAGGGCTGCACCTTGGGGGCGGGGTCATTGGGGGAGGGGGCGGGGCTAGAGCAAAAAAAAAAAGAACTGTGACAATGAGGTGGAACACAGGTCCCTGCAGCGGACGCCTTCGTCCACTGAGCCACCGGACCCGGCATACACATATCTCTCTATCTCCCTCCCTCCTTCCTCCGTCTCCCTCCCTCCTCCGTCTCCCTCCGTCCTCTGTCTCCCTCCCTCTCCCTCCCTCTCCCTCCGTCTCCTCCCTCTCCCTCCCTCCTCCATCTCCCTCCCTCCTCCATCTCCCTCCCTCTTCCATCTCCCTCCCTCTCTCCTTCTATCCGTCTCTCTCCCTCTCCGCCTCTCTCTGTCTCCCCCTCTCTGTCTCCCTCCCCCCTCTGTCTCCCTCCCCCCTCTGTCTCACTCCCTCCCTGTCTCCCTCCCTCTCTCTCCCCCTCTCTCCCTCTCTCTCTCTCTCTCCCTCTCTCCCTCCCTCACCGTCTCCCTCTCCGTCTCCCTCTGTCTCCCCCCTCTCTGTCTCCCCCTCTCTGTCTCCCCCTCTCTGTCTCCCCCCTCTGTCTCCCCCCTCTGTCTCCCTCCCTCCCTGTCTCCCTCCCTGTCTCCCTCCCTGTCTCCCTCCCTCTCTCCCCTCTCTCTCTCCGTCTCCCTCCCTCTCCGACTCCCTCCCTCCCTCCTCCTCTCCCCCTCTTCCCCTCTCTCCCTCCCTCTCCGTCTCCCTCCCTCTCCCCGTCTCCCTCCCTCTCAGTCATGGTTACCTTTTTCCTTTTACACTCATTATTCTGAAATTAGTGAGTGCTTTTGCATGAAAAAGGTAAGGCCATGACTACAGGGCCCGGAAGGGACCCGTTTCAGTGCCCATTGCTTATATTCTTTCAAAACATAGGCAGTATGGTATAAAAAGACCACATTCGTAAACACACAGTCGCTGTACACATTTTGTTTTCCAATTCACCCATCAAGCAGGTATTTCAGTACCTCCAGGCAAGGTGCACTTTCCCACACAGGGAAAACTATGTTGTTCAAAGAGAGAGGAGTAAACAAAAGTATCACTTCACTGGCAAACACTGTAAAGTGGCACTAATGTGTTTAGGTGTAAATAAATCAATCTGGACATCTTGCAACCACTCTGTCTTGCTTTAATTAGTTATGTATTTTTCACATTTGGAATGTGTTTTATTTCTCTCCACCCGGAGGCTGCACTTGTGTCAGAGAAAGACAACGTTTCCAGCAAAAATGTTATTCTTTTTTGGATCCATTTCACAGGGGAGCAAATAAACGAAAGGAGGAAAGAGAGGGTAATACCCGTTTCTTGAAGTCTCGGCTTTCACTAACTGAGGAGCGAGACAGAATGAGAGGGAAGACTCTGAGGCTTAGAGGCCGTCACCGTGGTGTGCGCGCACAGTTTAATTTATGGGGACTTGGGGAGGCTGAAGAGAATTGCTTCCAGGCGCAGCCATCTCCCTCGCTTAGAGTGAGGGGGCCCCTGGAGCGTGGGGGCCCCCCGCACCGCGGGGGCTGCGTTATGCCCCTGGCAGCTGAGGCAGCTTCCGTTCCAGGGCACACACACAGCCCCACCCGAGTACTTCACAGGTCTTTAAGAGACCATTTGCATGATAACGAGGCTTTGTTGTATTTCACCTCTTAGCGCCCCAGCAGCTCCAAGTGTTTGCTGACACTGTTAAATAAACACCGGTACGATGTCTGCAAGGTCCGCGGGCCGCCAAGAAAGGCTTGCCGGGCCGCTGGCGGCCCGCGGGCCGTACTATGAGTACCCCTGCTCTAATGCATTGTGGGAGGTGGGCTTAGATTGTTTCACTTGAGCGAATTTGATTCACACACCTGAGAACCATATTTGTACAAAGGAAAGTATAGGATAGGAGGCCGTATCTGCAAGAAAAATGGTGAGAACATGATGGCTGGGCACTGACGTGAGACTATACCAAGGGATCTTGACTGACTGACGCATACACCTGCCGCGGCCCGTGCAGGTAAGAACTGTGGGGTCGGGTGGTGGGGTATTTCGACAGACGATGGCGAGGGAAAAATTAAATGAAGAATTAATTTTCCATAGTCATCGTCTGTCGAAATTCCACTCCCACCCCCCCCCCCTCGCCCCCCACCGCTCTTACCTGCACGGGCTGACGCCGACTGACCTCCCCCTCCCCCCACGAGGGTTAGAACACCAGAAAATAGCAGCAGTTAGGGGAGGGAGTGTGTGTCCTATCAAAGCTACTTTAATATAAACATATACATATAAAAATAAAACTTCACTTAGTTATTCAAGGATGTAGAAGAACTGAACAATTGTGAGTGGAGTCCGAAGGATGCCTGAGAGGAGGCTCAAAGGCACAACAAAGCTGGGACAGCTGCTCCCGCCACTATAACCAGTGACTTATGGCTATTTTGAAATACATTGGAAAGATAAAACAAAGAGTGCAGGATTCAAGCATGCTCCCCAGGGCATCTGGAGGGCGGTGCACAGGGCCAGCTTTAGGGCAGTGCGACTGGTGAAGCCGCACCTGGCGCTGACCTGTGAAGGGATGCTGACCTCAGGGGGGTGTGCTGTGTTTAGCAATAACTTATGATTGGAGGGGCACTTATGTCAAGTGGTAGTGAGAGAATCCGAGGAGGCGGTCATAGGGTGTGGGGGTGCAAAAATTGATAGTCGCACCGGGCGCCACCAGCGCTAAAGCCGGCCCTAGCGGTGCAAGCACATGTAGAGCCGCTGTAAGCAAACTACGTAGATGTCACAGGTGCAGAATGCTTAGAGAACTGCAACAATAGCAGGATCCCATCTGGAACACAAATGCTGACTGAAAAGGGGAGGGAAAAAATCGAGCTTTTTTTTTTTTAAAAGTGACATCAAAGAAATTAAAAATGCCGGCAAACAAAAATGTAAAGGAGCATTTGTTTCTGAAGATTTAGAAGGGAAAGACATGTTTCTGGTATGTTAAATAAAAATGCGTTCTGGGATGCTCTAATTTTTAAGTGGGGAGCATACCAAGAGAAGCACATTAATTCACCACCAACACTTAGGAATGCCCGCTCAAACTACTGCAAACTAGTGAAATACCACGCACTGCGATGCACAACATGCTATAGCTGTTTGCAATTGTATGCGACATATCGCAGATTATATATATGTCTGTAATACCCTGGGAACATAACCAAGACAGGAGCAGGTGGGACAAGCATGGACAGGTTGATACCGATGAGTTTAAGGTCACAATATTATGCAGGCCAAGTACAATCTACATGGGCCGTACTTGAGGGCACAAGTTAAGCAAAGAATTTGTGAGCACTCAGACAACGAGCTGAACTTGAGTGCACATTGTTATGCGACAACTATCAGATTTTCATGGAGTATATGGATAGAGAAGTAATTTTATCACCACTCCTTTATGTGATGGTTCCATGTAAGAATCCCCCTTAACAAGGATGGATGGAACAATCGTGTTAGTTGTGAGTGGGGAAAATAAATATCAAAATTACATGTCACTCGGTTGTGGCCTCGTAATTCGCAGCCCAGGAGTCATGTGCCATGCTTCTCGTTTTCTCCTTCGGTTTGTGCAGGAGACTGAGGTCGTGAATCCCCCTTCAGGTTCTCTACATGATTCTGCGCTTTGATCACCAACAGAGTGCTAGACTCTGTTGACACCCCCTAAGTGGAGCTCATCTTTTTTGGGCAAACTCTCTCTCCATGACCAAGCTGTGAAATGATTAATGATAGCTGATCAATACACATCAGACCCCGCCCTCTCCCTGCACCACTGTGCAAACGGGCCCTCTGGCGCGTTGTAAGTTGGGGGATTAAGTCCCCTTGAATCCTGAGGGTCTCTTGGGTCCAACTAGCCCACCAGGTACCTCCAGTAAGCGCCCATTAGCTGCGTTGCAGAGAGGTGTAAAAAGGGGCGTGGCCTCGGAACACCTCTCTGCAACACAGCTCTGTGCCGCTTCTTGAAGGTACCCGGTGGGCAAGTTGGCCCCCAGGAACCCTCAGGATTCAAGGGGACTTAATCCCCCAGCTTACAATATGCTAGGGGGCACATTTGCACAGCGGTGCAGGGAGGGGACAGGGCCTGATATAAGAAGTTAGCAATCCTGCTGCGTGGGACTTACTGGTGGTAATAAAAGGGATAGTTGGACCCCAAGGTTGACGTTGGGGGCTAACTACTCCTCCTTTTACCTCGAGTAAATATCACACAGTGGGATTGCTAAGCGGTGTTTCGAAGGCCACGCTCACATTTCTCCAGCACTCTGGAAACGCAACTGGTATGTTATAGATAGAAATTAGCATTTAAAAAACCTTTGAAATTCACTGAAAAAACCATAGGTTTCAGGGATGTTATAGATAGAAATTAGCATTTAAAAAACCTTTGAAATTCACTGAAAAAACCATAGGTTTCAGGGACTTTATAGCTAGTTGGACATTTCACTCGTACAAAACCAGAGAAATTCCACCGTTATAGTTAGTTCAGCTAACTATAACTCGCGCTCCTGCAATGCACTGCTGATGATGTCACATATTACATCATTCATGACATGGTCAGTGACATCCCTGATGACATCACTGATGACATCTCAAATTACATCACTGATTACATCATCCACGTGAATATCTAATGCACCTCCTCACACCCTAATATAACCTTTGATACACCCACTGTAAAATACAGACTAACATTTTTGAAATCATGGACACACCAATACCAGTTACTACATACGCACTCACTGATTCCTAGGTCTACACACACATCCACTCATTCACCCATAAAGTTACTCATACATGCAGTCACTCATCAATACAACACTATCATAAGCACTCATACACCTATACAGACACTCACACACCACCACTCATCCATGGATTTACTCACACAGCTAGTCAGTCAGGCAGAGAATCAATCACACTTCCATTTACTGACCTATACAGTTATACACACACCACATCACTTATTTAAACAGAAACAAACGCATACTTACTCTCTTATACAATCACTGATACAAGTACACACTCATCCATACAGCCACTCTTACGATCACTGACTCTCACATATAGTCATTTATATACTCCAAGTCTCACATACACTGCCTTTTCCATATGTAGTTACTTGGAAATGTACCAATGAAACATCCATTAACTCACCAACACACCCATACACACACTCACCCACCCATACAGCTGTTTCCACAAGCACTCTTGAACCCATATACCCAGTGAATCAACCACTCACACATCTATGCACAGTCACACACCTCCCACCCACCCACACACACACTCAGGCAGCCATACAAATACTCAGGCAAGCAATCAATAACCCATATAGACACTCACGTAGCTACTGACCAACCAATGCAGCAGCTTACACAACAACAGACAGACTGATACAGACATTCACACAGTTTAGTCACTAACCCATGCATTCAGTAGGACACATTTAATCACTCACTTATACAGTCAGTCACACACCTACTAAATCCTCCATCCAGACACTTATACACCCACTCATTCTTCAAAACACCTTGGCATATATGTAAAACATATTTAAACGTTATCGAAACACACAGTCACTGGATGATGTCATCAGTGATGTCATTTTAGATATCGTCAGTGATGTCATCAGTGATGTCACTGACCATGTCATGAATGATGTAATATGTGACATCATCAGCAGTGCATTGCGGGGGCGCGAGTTATAGTTAGCTGAACTAAACTATAACGGTGACATTTTTCTGGTTTTGTACGAGTGAAATGTCCAACTAACTATAACGTCCCTGACACCTATGGTTTTTTTCAGTGAAAAAAATAATATATATATATAAATATGTGTGTGTGTGTGCACAAACAAGTAATAGTAAAGCACTCACAAGTAATCAAATGCATGAGATAAAACACAAACAGATAATAATGGAAGTCACAAGTCAAATGCAAGGAAGTGAAACATAAGCAGATAATAATGGAACATTCACTAGTCAAATACAAGGGATCAAAGCATAAGCAGATAATAATAATCATGGAACATTCACAAGTCAAGTGCAAGAAAGTCAAACATAAGCAAATAATAATAATAATAATGGTCGTCCAATGCAAGAAACAAGCACTGTCAAATGCCATGAATAAACACTGTCAAATGAAAGACTCAAATATAAAGAGCAGATATACACAACATGAAAACATCACAGAGCAATGAAACTTACAGCTGATACATCACCATTTGAGTTGCACACAACATTCTGGTCATCTTGACTGGGAAGCTCCTTCAATCGTCCAGAGGTCTCAATAGGACAGCAAAACATTCCTGTGATGGTGCGTCCACCTCACGAGTGAGCTTCTGTATGAGTGCCAAACTTCCAGTCTTTAATACCTTTTGCTAACACTTATAGAGACTTCTAGAAATCACTTTTCCCTTCATCTATTGCAAAATCAAGGCTGACCGTACTGGCCTGTTTCGAGGTCAAGGCAGAAGCTTCCCAACCCTCCGTGTTTTGACTCTGAGACAGAGAAAGTACATTCCTCTCTTTCCATGCTTTCAAACACACATCCCACAAATTCTGTTCCAGAAAGGGTGTTTTGCTCTGTGCTGAGAATACAGAAAACATACCACTTTGAAGCTGCAATAAGGCACGAAATAAAATCATGCAAGTGCACAAAAATGATGTTGAACATTTACAATGGAGTCAGTTTAAACACATGGTCAAAGGTCGCCACAATATCGCAATGCAGAAATGTATGTAGCATTACAGAAGGCAGTTCCTTCTTGGACAAGGTATGAACACCTCCGCTCAGAGAAGACTTTGTTCCCGGCCTCTGAAAGTGAAGGCTCTCACCCCAGAAGGCCAGAAACATGTCTAGTGATGGCAGGCTGGCTGAGACCAGTCGGCAATCACACTAGTAGTCAGTAGGTTTTCAGTCGGCACCTCTAAGGTGCATTTATTAATAAATCCGACACTGGCATCCATGCAGGTTTATTGAGTCAAGATGTTGGGAATCAAACATCTTGAGTTACATTGAAGCCATCATGGAGCTGGAGAGCTCGTAAGGATGAGTGTCTATCCCATGTACTCGATTTGGCTTCCCTGTTTACTTACAATGTCTATGAATGGACTTTGACATTGTAGGGGCACATCTGCTCAGGCAGATATGTCCACCCATGGCCTTTGGGCTGTAAGGCCTGCTGTAGGGCTGGCTTGCACATATCTCATGCCGTGTCTGTAGGCATGGCACACAGGGCTGTGAGCGATGTCGACCAAGACACGCTGCCTGCAATGGCTGTTTGCATTATCTTGGTGAGGGGTCCCTAGGGTGGTACAATTTGTGCTGCAGCCCTAGAGGACATTCTTCAGTCCCAATGCCCTACGTACCAGGGGTACCATTTACTAGGGGCTTACATGAGGGCTGAGGTTGTGCCAATTATGGAACAAATGTACCGTTTTGGGAAAGAACTCTGTCACTTGGGACCTGGTCAGCAGGGAACCAGTGAACTTTCAGTCTAAATCACATCAGCTATCAGGCAAAAAGTGGGGGTGACCATGTCAAAAAGGGGCACTTTCCTACAGCCATCCATTTTCAAAGAAAAGACATCCTTTTAAAATTGGTGGCCAAAAGAGATTTGTGTCCCATTTTGGAAATAAACTCCCCATTGATATCCCATTGATATCCTGCAGTTAGTTCTATTGTATATTTTGTCAAACAATTTAGGAATTGAAGCCTGATCAGACTGTTCCCACAGGACCCTATACCAATTGCCCACTCCTGTAAGCTCCATCTTTACTAACAGATGGATAAGTGCCTGAGTCTCCCCCCTCTTCTGATAATTAACTGTCAGATGTTGGAGGATTGGGGGTTAGTGGGGTTATTGGTATGGGTTAGTATGCACCTAGCAATAAGGCCACCCAGCAATATAAGTTCCAGACAAGGTCTCAATACATTACCATATGGCTCAACCCTTGGTAGCTGGCTGCAAGCAGGCAGGCTGAACTCAGGAGACAGGTGTGTAAAACATTTAAAAACACAATACACTAAATAAGTAATACACAACACACAATTAAAATCCCATATCAACTATTAAAATAGGAAATATTTGTATCTTTAAAATGACATCAAAATGATAAACATCCAATATAGGGAACCGGAAATATGAATGTTTAAAGATTAACCACTTTATAGCGCTTAAAAACATATAACACTAACTTGGGACATCTGGTTGTGCTTGACAGGGACAACATCAAAGTTTGAGGCGAACCGCGATGGAGCCCTAGTCTAAATCACTAGGTGGGAGGCCCCGGTCAAAATTATACCTTCGGACTTAGAAACGTTTCCGGAGGATTTCTCTCAACATTGTGCGGTTCCCTCCAGCACACCGATTTCGATGCAACATTTTCAGATTGCTTTTCCACGAAGCCCCAGTCAAATCATGAAAGTCTGGGACTTCGGAGCTTTCAGCGGGACAAACCTGAAATCCAGGCCAGGTCGCAACATTGGGCTGGTCCACCTATGGATTTTTTTCCAAACGTTCCTCCAAACTTCTGGAACTTCTTCCAGAAATTCCTCTTGAGGGTTCAAAGTTTCCAAAACACACATCCATGGGTCTAGAAGCTCTGAGATGGTTGTTGGAAGTCCGTACTACAGTTCCCACAATGTACCTGGCCAAATGCTTTATAAGTGTACTGGACGCACTCCAGGCTGGGGACATCTTGAGGGAGATGGTGCAGGGAAGCTCCTGTTGACCTGTTGCTTTTAGGGAGTCCACTCCTTAATCCTTTTTGAAGTGAGACAAAATCCTCAGGGCTGTAGTTCCAAGTGTGCAACAGGAGCAGTTCTTCAGGGAGCAATCCTGTGTGGTACAGACTAGGGTTACGGCAGGGCAATCATTCTTCTTGTATTTTCAGGCAGAAAATTCGAGTTGCTGTGCAGCTCTCATATATTTATCCAATGATCTGTGGCGACAAGCAGGGGTACACCCCTGTCCAATGAGGTGTCGGGTGCCACCCAAAAGCATTACAGCTCCCTCCAAAGTGTGGCATATTCTTGTCCATAAAGCATTGCACTTTAAAATTCAAGATGGAGATTTTCTTTTCTTTGGAGTAAGAGTTGGCTAAGCCAATCTACTAGTGTGACTCATTTTCATTAACACTCCCCCTCCACCTCCTGTAAATTCCATTCCCTCTGAAGGGCTTTTTTTCAGCGAGTAGCACGTTACTCTGGAGCCCATACAGTGTTAGTACTGAATTAGTATAGAGAAATATGAAAGTAATTTGAGTGGTGGATATGTTAGTCAGTTATTTGGATTGAGAAGGATAGCGAAGGGGTAGAAGAAGTAAAAAGGTTTGCATTTATATAGCACTTGCTACCCCTGATGAGGTGTTGAAGTGCTTTTTCGGCAAGTAGCACGCTACTCCGGAACCCATAAAGGATTAGTGGTGAATTTGTATACTGAAATATGAAATTAATTTGAGTGGTGGACATGTTAGTCTGTTATTTGGATTGAAAAGGGTAGTGGAGGGATAGAAGGGAAGGATTTAGAATTTGTGTTTGTTTTGTTTTAGAGCTCACAGCAGTATGAGGAGGCTTGGGATGAGTAAAAGGGAGGTGGATGGGGAGGAGTAAAGGGGAGGGGCAGGAGTCGAGGGGTGTTTAAGAAAGGCTTGTTTTGGGGGATGGGAATAGCAAAAAGAGGTATGAGATGATGCAAGGAGGGGTGGAGTAGGACGAGTCTTGAAAGGGTTATTTTGGGGATCATAATAGTGGTATGAGGTTTGGGATGAATGAGAGAGTGGAGGTAATGGATATATTGATAGAGGTGCTGGAGCAGAGTTTTCTTTTAGAAAATTCATGGGCTTTTGAAGCTCTGGCATGTCTATGCGTTTTATTAATTTATTAATAATTAACAATTAATTATTTGTCTTGTGCAAGTGTGATTCTATTAATCAATCCGTTTGTTCTAACATAAGAGAGAGTTATACGAGGGTTAGCTTATTTGTGCTGTTCCTGTTTAATAATAACGTGCAAGTTTTCATGTTTAAACGTTGCTGTGTGTTGTTTATTTGAAGCACAAAACGCTGTCTGAATTAATGTTTTTTATGTCGCAAAGCTAGATAAATACATACACATAAGGGTATTAGTGGGGTTAACACTGTTTAATCATTATGCTGTAGTAACGTTTATTTTGTCTCTTTAATTAAGATGGTCTATTGTGGCCTATGAAGGCCTTAACCGAGCTGACAGTATTTCGAAGCCTGGCTGTGGCATATTCTGTGATGTGGCAAGGGAGACCCCTGCTGGAAAAAGGTCGAAGACAACTGACCATGGTCCTTATTGTAAATTTCCATGAGGACATCAGCAGTTTGGAGGATCTCCAAAAGAAATGGAACGTCCTTGGCAAACAAAGGAGCTTCAGAAACGAACAATGTACTGTGGCCCGGCTGCCGAGGGAAGTTGAACAAGTTGGATACTTTGATAGTTTCTTGGTTCCTGTTCCGTAGTTCACGTCTTGTGACTTTTCCTGAGCGAAGATTTCCAGATGTAGCAATGTTACATCCCTTCCTTCTCGCTCTGCTCAGTGATACAGTTTATTCTGCCAACTTTATGTGTGTTTCCATTGTAATTTTCATTATAAAAACTGTTAGCTTAGGGAGGGTTTCCCCCACCCTTTTGCCACTTGCCATTTTACCTTTGCTGCGTGAACTTGCGTTGCTGAGGATCGATGCTGAGGGACTTTGTCTTGAGAGACTTTACCGAGAGACTTGTCCTGACCCGTTCTGACACTTAGTTAGAATAGGTAACGATGAGAAATGATTTATTCTGATTGATTTACTTTGACTAATTTTAGATAAAGCAATATAACTTTTAAACATGGTGTTGAATTTCCTTTCTTGTCAATTATTGTGTATATTTTGATCATTATTGTATAGATTGTATAGAGTATGTTTAAGGACAACCACTATAATCAGGTCCTATCGTCCTAGATATAGATGCAGGGTGTCTAGGTGTTTCCTCACCACAGGTTTATTGCTGATAGAGTATTTGAGCGTATGTTAGTGAAATGGGCCCTAGCGTATGATGAATGTATGTGTGTGTAACTGTGTGATTATTCTATCCGTGGTAGTGGGCATATTTTAGATACCCTGATCTCTATCAATTTCTCTGGTAGCAGAGGATGGTTATAGATGGTTGTCTTGATCTGATAAGATAAGATTGCTTGTATATTAGCTTATTGATTATTGATTTATTTTTGATGATATTGGTATATGTACTAATACTATATGTTGGAGTCGTCATGTTGAGTTATATGTAGTGCTTCTGGAATTTGGAAGCTGGTAGCAGTTCCGTAGTAGGGCAGAGGAAGGTGTATATGCTGCTCTCGGGAAAGACGGGATTGTAAGGAATAACGTGTGACAATTGAAGTTGCGCGTTCACATTGTCTAGGTTCGGAATCAGTCACATCGTCGTATGTTACTATTAGAAAACATTTCTGGTATATAAGGAGTGTGTATCGTAGTGAAGGTTATCTGTGAAACTCTGGTCTTAAGTCCCAGGGATCCGTAAGGATTGCCGTTAAAGCTTATTGCGGGAGGAGTAATAGGTATTCTCTGAGCTTGTTTGAGGAACTGGGCAGAGGTAAGCTGCTTAGTTGTTGTATGTTATAATTCTGTAATAGGACAGATTGTGCGCTGTTCTCGGGAAGCAGGATTCTGTGTGCATGTACTATTTTTTTTTCTTGTATGAATGTGCGTGAATGCATATACATTTATTGATTGTAAGACTCTTTGGATAAGTCCTAGAGGAAACAGTTATGAGATGTATGTAAGTTTGTTGATTCTTGAGAAATAGACTCTCTTTTACTATTCTGTGGTTAGCGAAGCAGACAATGGAGATGTTTTTATGTTGTAACTAATAGATTTTGTAGAAATTTTGACACGAAGTCTACTGAGAGTTTTTGTAAAGGAGGGGTAGACGAGTGACAGAGACAGGAGACAGAGACTGCAGCGGCTGTTGACGTCAGAAGGTCCGCGCTCTGATTGGATAGTGCTAGGATTAGTGCGTTAGTGTGAGTCGCGCAGGGATTGGAAGAGCTGTTTAGTGACGTAGACGCTCCAGGATTGGTGCGTTAGTGTGAGTCGCGCTGCTATTGGTTGAGAAACTCGTATTGTATATTTATAATACGGAAAGAGTAGAGAGTTTTAGTAAGCGCTAAAATGTATTATCAAGAGGAGAAAAAGAAAAAAACGTTCTTTGGGAAAGTTAAAAAGTGGTTTACCAAGGATAAAGAGGTTAAAACGAGAGAAGGTGAGTTGCTACCTCCAGCGAAAACACCTGCATCCTTCATGGTTGCGAAATATGGATTACATACCTGTATATGGTTGCAGAATTGGGTTAGGTATACTAAAGAAGATGGTGTTCTAGCATTTCCAGAACATGGTTCATTTAATTTGGCCGTGTTGAGAAATTTACGGGAAAAGATGGTACGTCTGGACCCGAAGCCGAGACCTACGCAGTTCGAGGCTTTAGTGGAATGGGAAGAGGAAGTTCATGAGCGAGAAAAGCAAAGATCTGGAGGGTATTACAGGAACATGTTTGGAAGGAGACATGATCGTGAAACACATCATGATCGGATGAAAAGATGGCGAGATGTTAATATGACGGAGGGATTATATCCAATGAGAACAGTTGAAGTTTCTGCTCCTTCTGTAGAAAGGGTTCCTGAGTCAGATATGAGAAGATATGGAGAGTATGAGGATGAGGTCTTAAATGACATGATTTACAAGAGACCACCTCCATATAGACCAGAACCAGATGAGAGTACACCAGTTGTTTCTCCGATAAGAGATACAGTTGAGAAAGAAAAAATGACACCTGAATCAAGAAGTAATAGTTCTTTCAGGGAGAGAGAGAATCGAAATAGTGAGGAAAATGCCAGAAAATTAGCAAAAACGACAACAGAACTGACTGAGAAAATTAGGGAGTTAACGAAGAATCTGGAAGCTGTTACGGTGCCTGTAACAATAGGTCCAGTTATGCCTGTGTTTGACAAACAGAGAGCAGGTGAGAATGGACTAGTGATTCCATATGTTGGGAATAACCTAACGAATTCAGTTGGTCCTTCAGGAGATTCAAATAAAAGAGCAGAAAGAAGTGACCTGAGACAAACAAGACATGACACATGTAGTGAACTATTGGATGTTAGTGAACCCAGTTGTTCAGGGATGCCAATTTTAGAACCGCAGAAAAAAGTGGTTCCAGTGAGAAAAACTGCTGAAATAACAGTTGATGATTTGAATGATTGGATGAAGGTTCTTCAGAAAAAGGATAAGGATTCACAAGTTATTGATGTGGTTAAGTTACGTATAGAATTAGAAGAGCTTGTGACAGGAACAGTTCCAACAGAAATCCTGAAGAGTCATCATGATGGTGAATTAATGTTTATGTGTAAAAGCATAACATGGAGAGCAAGAAATACTCATGATAGACTAAGAGCGATAGCAAATGAGCAAGGAGTTGACATTGATAAAGTAAAGGTTTTGCAGAAAACTTACAGGATGGATTTCACAGAGAAAGACATTGAAAATTTGAATACTTCTGGTAGAACAGGACAGATTAAAGAAATGGTGGCATTATTGCGAAGATGGGGTGATGTAGAAAAGTGGAAGGATAGGTGGTATAAGAAAAGAGAGGAATCTGAAGATAGAACAACTTATTCCGCATTTCCAGTGAGAGAAAAGGAGAAACCAGTGGAGCATTATCCCATGAGAGAAATACCTGGAGGAGGATATGTACATGTTCCATGGACCAGACAGGATATTTTATCATTTACGAATGATTTCCCTCGATTGAGAGAAAAGCCCGTCGAGTGGTATAGGCAGGTAGATAGGTTTGTGAAGTTGTCAAAAGTGCTGTGGGTTGACCTGAATAGTCTGTTTGATATAATTGTTCCAGCAGACTTGTGGACTGAGTGTAAAATAGTTGTGAGTTGGCCTACTGAGGAATATCCAAGAGATCCAAGAACAGGGGCACCAGATCCAGAAGTGATGAGGAAGTATGATCAGGTGATGGTATACCTGAAGAGTAAAGTTCCTCCAAAAGAGACAGACTGGGTTAAGATAGATCGAACACAACAGGAAGCAAAAGAATCAGTTCATGCTTTTTACGAAAGGCTGATACTGGCTTTTAAACAATTCAGTGGAGATGAACACCTGGGTGACAAGGATTTGAGTCATTTTGTATACAGATTTGTATATGGTTTAAGACCTGAAATTGGTGAGAGAATTCGTGAACACACAGTGGATTGGCAGAGTAAGAAAGTAGATGAGATTCTGAGACATGCAAAATACTTCAGTGATGAAATTGAAGCAAAACAAAGAAAGCTGAAAGAGAAAGCAATGTGGGCACAAGTGAAAGTTGCAGAAAGACAGGAAGCACAGTTAGTGGAACAGGCGAATAATCCAGGAAATAATGCAGGAAATAGACCCAGATATGCAGGAAAGGGGAAAGGAAGTCTTGAGGAAGCGAAGAAAAAGTTCCCTTGTCACAACTGTGGCCAGCTGGGACATTGGAGATCTGAATGTCCTAATCCACCATTAGTGAATAATGAGGGTAAATCCTTAAATCAACAGGTGCAGAATGAAGGGAATAACCAGCAGCAACAGCAACAGAAAGTTGTGAGACAACAGAGTCAGGAGCCAAAACCGCCCTTGCCGCAGAATAGAGGGGTACAAAAGTACAATCAGGACTCGGGATTCTTCAATGATGAACAGGTAAACAAACCAAGACGTTCTAACAAAGTACAGCAGTACTTGTTAAAGAGTGAAGGGAATGAGTCTGAGGGTGATTATTGACGGTGCCGAAGAGAGGAGGAAGAGTGCATACTTGGTGCAACTCTAGAAATAGACCAGGCAGGACCATTTGTGGATGGGAAAATAAATGAGGAGAGTGTTACTTTTTTGGTAGACACAGGTGCGACAAGATCAACTGTCAGGTCAACAGATGTTAGAAATCTTCCTCTCTCGGATGAAGCAATCCAAGTAGTTGGTGTAGCCAATACACAAATCAGAACTCGTCTTACTGAACCAGTAAGAGTACAGATAGGGAAATTTTCAGACATGCACAGATTTATTGTCTGTGATACGAGTCCAGTGAACCTGTTAGGTAGGGACTTATTGTGTAAGATGAATTGCACAATTTTTTGTACACCAGATGGAATAGCTTTTGAGACACCAGATGATGATGTTTTGTACCGAATGACTCTAGAAAATAGAGAAAATGAGTTAATTGGTGCATTTGCTGTGTTCAATCCGGAGGATTTGCCTCAAGAGCTGAGAGACACAGTGAAAAGAGCAGTTTGGGATTTTACAGGAGAGGATGTGGGATTGATGAATAATGTAGATCCAGTGAAAATTGCAGTGAAAGAGGGAATCACATATCCTAACATTCCTCAGTACAAAATGACACCAGAAATAATTGAAGGGATAACTCCTATAATTGAGAAAATGATTCAGCAAGGAGTTCTGAGAGAACTACTGAGTAGTCCGTGTAATTCACCGATAATGGGACTGAAAAAGCCCAATGGCAAATTTAGGATCGTACAGGATCTGAGAAAAGTTAATCAAATTGTGGTGGCATGTTGTCCTATTGTGCCAAATCCATCAGTGATTCTGTATCAAATTCCACATGATGCTGAGTGGTATACAGTGATTGATTTGTGTCATGCGTTCTTTTCAATTCCATTGCATCATGACAGCCAGCCGATTTTTGCATTTAGGTTTGGCCAGCGTATCTTAGCATGGTGTCGAATCCCACAGGGGTATACGGAGAGTCCTTCGATATTCAATCAGTTATTGAAGAAATCGTTGGAGAGTTTAATTATGCCCGAAAACTCAGTGTTAGTGCAGTATATTGATGACCTACTGGTGGCATCAAAGACACGTGAAGCTTGTGAAGTAGATACCATAGCTTTACTGAATCATCTGGCAGATGGAGGATTAAAGGTATCTCCAGCCAAATTGCAATTTTGCAAAAAAGAGGTGCATTATCTTGGACATAATATTGAAAAAGGTCTGAGAAAAGTGACTACTGACAGGATCAGAATAATCAAAGAAATGAAAGCTCCAAAAACCCAGAGAGAAGTGAGAATGTTCCTGGGTATGGTGGGATATTGTCGTCAGTGGATAATTAATTTTTCTCTGATAGCAAAACCACTGATTAAGCTGACGAAAAGTGAAATGAAAGATCCATTAGATTTGGATGCAGAACAATTGGCAGCATTTGAAGAGCTCAAAAGTAAAATGTGTGAGGCTCCAGCTTTGGGTATGCCTGACTATGAGAAAGAGTTCGAGTTGTACTGCAGTGAGAGAAATGGATGTGCACTTTCAGTGTTAGTCCAGAAACATGGACAATTGAGAAGGCCTATTGCATACTTCTCATCGACACTTGACCCTGTAGCTGTGGGTTTACCAGGTTGTCTAAAATCTGTGGCTGCAACATGCAGAAGCCTGGAACAGAGTGAGGGGATCATAATGGGATATCCTGTAAGGGTATTCGTACCTCACAATGTGGCAATTCTTTTGACAAGAAGCAGAACTCAGTACATGTCACATAGTCGGTTGACTAAATATGAAAAAGTGATACTGGGTGCATCAAATGTGACTCTTGAGAGATGTGTGAATGTGAATCCAGCGACACTCTTGCCGGATATTGAAAATGTGGGTATAAAGATGGAAGATGATCATGATTGTTTGGATGTGCTTGAGTATTGTACAAAACCAAGACCAGACATAAGGGATATTCCCTTACCTGAGAATGACCATGTGTTGTTTGTGGATGGATCATGCCTGAGGAATGATGATGGTGTGCTATGTGCAGCATATGCAGTGTGCAAAGTTTCAGAGGTCATGGAAGCATCACCATTGAAAGGAGTGAAATGTGCGCAAGTTGCTGAATTAGTGGCATTGACAAAAGCTTGTGAGATTGGGAAAAATTTGAGAACAACCGTGTTGACTGATAGTCAGTATGGATTTGGAGTGGTGCATGACTTTGGCCAGTTGTGGCTGCAAAGAGGTTTCTTGACATCGGGTGGAACTCCGATAAAGAATGCTGAATTGATTGGAAAATTGCTTGAGGCGATACAGCTGCCTAAGGAGTTAGCAGTTGTAAAATGTGCTGCCCATGGTCCAGGGGATGATTTTATCACGGTTGGAAACCGTTACGCCAACGATGTGGCGCAGTATTGTGCTAAGACAAATCAGTCAATTAATCGGGACAGAATGGAGGAAATGTCTTTTCTTTCTGTGATGTTTACTAATGTCCTAGAAACGTGGGATGAAGTAAAGCAGTTACAAGATGAGGCAGGAGAAGAAGAGAAACAAGATTGGGTTAAAGCAGGATGTGCTCCAAGAGAAACAGACCATGTTTGGGTCTATAGAGATGGCAGACCAGTAATGCCAAACTCAATCTTGTCGTCAATGGCAAGGATGTATGCTGGCCAGGGACATCTGGGGAGGGATGCGATGGTAAGGTCCTTCAAGCAGACCTGGTACAATGCAAAGTTCAGGACAATTGCAGAGAGCATCTGTCAAAGGTGTTTAATTTGTCAGCAATTTAACACTGGGAAAAAAACAGTGGTGAGTCTGGGAACAATAGGCAGAGAAGGAGGTCCTTTTACAAGAATGCAGATTGATTTCATTGAAATGCCCCAAGTGAACAGACTGAGGTATGTTTTGGTGGTAGTCTGTTTGTTTTCAAGGTGGGTGGAAGCTTACCCGACTAGAAGAAATGATGGATTAACAGTGGCAAAGTTACTGTTGAGGGAGTTGATTCCTAGGTACGGGTTTCCAGTTACAGTTGAGTCTGACAGAGGTAGACACTTTCAAAATGAACTCATAGGTTTAATTTGTGAAGCATTGAAAATTCAGCAGAAGCTACATTGTGCATACCGACCAGAGGCTTCTGGTGTGGTTGAGCAGATCAATGGCACAATCAAGAATAGAATTGGAAAGATGTGTTTAGCCACTGGCATGAAATGGCCAGATGTGTTACCTCTAGTTCTGATGACTATGAGATCTACTCCAGATAGAACTACTGGTTTGAGCCCGCATGAAATAATCATGGGACGTGCTATGCGCCATGCATTCGTGCCTGTCAATAAGTTGGTGACAATAACTGATGACATGATTTTGGATTACTGTAAAGGCCTGGCTGACGCAGTTCATTCTGTGTTTCACCAGGTTGGAGAAGAAGCTACCACACTTGAGAAGAAGCAAGCCCATGACCTGAGTCCAGGAGACTGGGTGAGGATAAAAGTTCACAGAAGAAGAAATTGCTTGATTCCAAGGTGGGGAAGGCCGAGACAAGTTATTCTGACTACAACGACTGCAGTAAAGTGTGCTGGAGTGAAGCACTGGGTACATGCAAGTCATACTCTGAGAGTTCCAAACCCAAAAGAAGGAACTGGTAAAGAGTATTTTGAAGAGTCAGATTCCAGTGATGATGAAGATACTGATGATACAGAATCAGTGAGAAAAGAAGCACAGAGAGCTTCAAGAGAATCACTGCGAGTATCAGAGAAAAGATCAGATTCTGTTAAAGAGCCTGAAGTTTCAAGTAGCAGTGGAGGGAAAAGAAAAGAAAAAAGAAATCACACAGAGATTACTCCTGAATCAGAAGAGGAGGAGATTGAAGAACCACTTGAGATTATTCTTGAAGAAACAGGGTCAGAAGAAGATAGAGAGGGACAGATTGCGGAAGACCCCCGAGGAGGTGTAGGGAACATTGATGAGGAGCTAGGTGAAGGGACAAGTAGACAGCAAGAAGATTGCGTGTCGGAGACCCGAGGAGGGACAGAAGTAGGGAAGTCTCAAACAGTGGTGAAAAAATCTGTGGAGAAGAAAAAAGCTGCTGGGAAACGGAAACAAGAGGCACTTGAAACAGATGATGAGGATGAACAAACAGAGGGTCGAGTTCTGAGAAAGAGAACTTCGATTGGAGAGAAGAGTGTTAAAGAATTAAAGCCGAAAAGGGTTGTGAAAGGAGATCGTTGGCCTAACAACCGAGTTAAAAGGGTGAGATACAGAGTAATAAGAGCAAATTCATCGAAAGCTGAACAAGTAAATGAAATATCAAGTCAAACTTCAAAGGCTGAAGGAGAAGAATCAAAGAGATCGAAAGAACCAGTAGAAATAAAAAGAGTTAAAAGACCCAACCAAAAGTACAGATCACCGGAATGGTCTTATGTGACACTGTCTGAAGAAGGAAAAGAAGAAACAGTGACTCGAGATAATCCGGAAGTGGTCTTGAGAGAAGTGGTTGAGGAAGATACTGGTGAAATTCTGAAAGTACTCTTGACTGACATTGGAGAAGAGTCGAGTACTGAAGATCTTGACGTTGGAGATCTGATACAATTTGATGTTGAAGAAAGTGAAGTGAAGGATGACAAGTATCCAAACTGAGTGAAAGAAGGATTCACTTGGATCAAGTGAACGGAGAGATCATTTGGATAAACTGAAAGCTGAAGAATTGCTGAAGAATTAAAGAAGTTCAAACAGTAGTGGAGTAGTAGAGGCTAAACTAAAACTAAAATGGCTAACATAGAGGATAATAGAAATAGATGTGCCTTCTTTAAGAGGTGGTGTAGAATGTGCTGCTGTTGTACTGGATTATTAATGCTTCTATGGGGTGTTTTAGTTTTATTAGTTACTTTTAGAGTAGAATTTGGAATGAATATAGAGAATGTAACAAATGTAGAGAAGAATTCACAAGAAGTAGTTCCAATTAGAAGTAGTAGTTACATACACAAAGATAGGTCGATTAATAATTTTTCTAGTAATGTTTTTTCTAAACTGTAGTATGAATATGTGAAGACAATGGAAGTAAGGGATTGCTACGTCTGTATGCAATTACCTGCATCTGTTTCAGAGGGTGTTACTTATCACCATTTACCAGCTACATATGGTATTTCCTGTAGTATTTTGAGTAGTGTTTTTTATTTGTTAGGGAAAGTAGATTATAAGATGTCTAACAGAGATAGTATTTTTGGGCACTTGCCAATGAACAAAGAGCTGAATCCAGCTAAAGAAGCTAACACTTTTGGTGAGATTTTTATTGAAGAAAAAGGATTAACATTAGATTATATTTTTAAGAATAATTTAACTTGCAGTTTGAAAGAAGAGGAGAGAGCTTTCCTGGATATGGTAGAAGAAAGGAGAGTGAACATGCATGAGAAAGGGGGAAAATATGAAGTGAGTGAGACAATTTGGGATATTGAGATGGGAAAAGAGTTGAAAAATGGGGCTAGTCCAACTTTAGCTCTAGATGCGCCGCAGAAGGGTAAACTTTGCATTACCAGAAGGAAATCCCAATATGATACATATTTTGTGGGAATTAGTGAGTGCCATGATACATACTTCATTGCGACAGGTTGGGGTTTCAGAGGTGGAGAGGATACGATTTTTCCAGGAGTGTACTATGTTTGTGGGAACAAGGCTTATTACAAGTTGCCTGACCATTGGTATGGCACGTGTTATGTGGGTCTGGTTTTTCCTAAGATTTTTCATACAGATAAAATAAGAGATGTAGAGGATATTAACTTATTAACACGTTTTAAGAGAGAAACTTGGTCTGAAATTGTGGGTGATATTTTTGGGGTTTTGATTCCAGCAGTGGGAATTTCTTTAAATGCTTATGGAATTCGGAAACTGTCCACAGTGGTTGATCGCTTATCGACGAATACCGCAGGAGGGTTTCTTTTGGTAAATACGGAATTAAGTGCCGTACGTGCCATGTCAATGCAAAATCGACTTGCCCTTGATATTTTATTGGCCAAGGAGGGTGGAGTCTGTGGAATTTTGAAAGTTCAACATTGTTGCACTTACATTCCTGATGAAAGTAAAGACCTGAAGGTCTATATCAAAAATATTACTGATTTACATGAAGAATTAGTACCACTTGAAGCTGGGAGTTTGTGGACTAAAATAGCTAATAAAATGATAGCTGTTAAGGATTTTATTGCAAAAATAGGTAGTACAATTATAGGTAGAATATTGTTTCCCTTGTCTTGTATAATTGTGGCTTTGTTAATAATAAGATTGGTGTGTGTGTGTTGTAAAAACAGGGGAGGGAAGAAGAAATTGAATAAGGAAAAGAAAAATAAGAAGTTGAAAAGAGAACTTCAAGAAATTGAACTAGAAGAATTGAGGGAGAGTGTTTATTTAGAGACAAAGAGAGATGATGAAAGAGTGACTAGTGTTTAATGTTGTGTAAAGGGAAAAGACATTTCTGATTTTTCCTAAAATGGGACTAAATTTTCACTAATTTTTTTTTTGGGTTTATTTGGTGATAAAATCACCAAAGGGGGGATTGCTGGAGCAGAGTTTTCTTTTAGAAAATTCATGGGCTTTTGAAGCTCTGGCATGTCTATGCGTTTTATTAATTTATTAATAATTAACAATTAATTATTTGTCTTGTGCAAGTGTGATTCTATTAATCAATCCGTTTGTTCTAACATAAGAGAGAGTTATACGAGGGTTAGCTTATTTGTGCTGTTCCTGTTTAATAATAACGTGCAAGTTTTCATGTTTAAACGTTGCTGTGTGTTGTTTATTTGAAGCACAAAACGCTGTCTGAATTAATGTTTTTTATGTCGCAAAGCTAGATAAATACATACACATAAGGGTATTAGTGGGGTTAACACTGTTTAATCATTATGCTGTAGTAACGTTTATTTTGTCTCTTTAATTAAGATGGTCTATTGTGGCCTATGAAGGCCTTAACCGAGCTGACAGTATTTCGAAGCCTGGCTGTGGCATATTCTGTGATGTGGCAAGGGAGACCCCTGCTGGAAAAAGGTCGAAGACAACTGACCATGGTCCTTATTGTAAATTTCCATGAGGACATCAGCAGTTTGGAGGATCTCCAAAAGAAATGGAACGTCCTTGGCAAACAAAGGAGCTTCAGAAACGAACAATGTACTGTGGCCCGGCTGCCGAGGGAAGTTGAACAAGTTGGATACTTTGATAGTTTCTTGGTTCCTGTTCCGTAGTTCACGTCTTGTGACTTTTCCTGAGCGAAGATTTCCAGATGTAGCAATGTTACATCCCTTCCTTCTCGCTCTGCTCAGTGATACAGTTTATTCTGCCAACTTTATGTGTGTTTCCATTGTAATTTTCATTATAAAAACTGTTAGCTTAGGGAGGGTTTCCCCCACCCTTTTGCCACTTGCCATTTTACCTTTGCTGCGTGAACTTGCGTTGCTGAGGATCGATGCTGAGGGACTTTGTCTTGAGAGACTTTACCGAGAGACTTGTCCTGACCCGTTCTGACACTTAGTTAGAATAGGTAACTATGAGAAATGATTTATTCTGATTGATTTACTTTGACTAATTTTAGATAAAGCAATATAACTTTTAAACATGGTGTTGAATTTCCTTTCTTGTCAATTATTGTGTATATTTTGATCATTATTGTATAGATTGTATAGAGTATGTTTAAGGACAACCACTATAATCAGGTCCTATCGTCCTAGATATAGATGCAGGGTGTTTAGGTGTTTCCTCACCACAGGTTTATTGCTGATAGAGTATTTGAGCGTATGTTAGTGAAATGGGCCCTAGCGTATGATGAATGTATGTGTGTGTAACTGTGTGATTATTCTATCCGTGGTAGTGGGCATATTTTAGATACCCTGATCTCTATCGGAGGTATAGGGTGAGAAATAGGCTAAAGCACTGGAAAGAGTAGTAGAAAGAGGTTTGAGATGAGTCAGAGAGTTGAGCTAGAGGATATATTGAGAGCGTTATAGGGTGAAAAACAGGGTAGTGCATTGGATATGCTGAATTCGAAGAAAAGTAATAAATAAGTAAAAGTAATAAATATATTGATCCAATAGTAATAAAGAAATAGATCCATAAGAACATGGAAGGTATATAGATGCATAAAGGAAGGTAGTATATGTAGATTAAAGATGCATTAAATAAACTCTGGCTTTCAAGTGTTGTTGTACTTTAAATTAGTTTTATTTATTTTTATATATTTTTTCTTGTTGTAGATCATTAGTGAAGCAATTGTAGATAAATAGTTATGATAAAAAGATTGTCTTATTTATGCAGTCACTTATAAACATGTTAAAAACATAGAATAATGTAACTATCAGTAATATGTACTTTTCTTAAGCAGATTAATGAATATCTATATATAATCTTTTTTTAAAGATAAGCATTCTACATGTTTATACAATGCAATACACATATATAGGTACGTATCTATAGTACAAATACATTTTTATATACAGAGAGATATGTTGTATATCTCTATCTGTTTGCGTATTGTGGTTATGTGGGGAATAGCCAATTCTTGAGTAGTTTTCTGAAGATAAGGTGGTTATCCGTGGATCTTATGTTGGTGGGTAAAGAGTTCCATAGTTTTGCTGCTTGAACAGAGAAAGATGTGCCGCCCATTGGAGGAGGAGTTACTTGCAGTTGCGATCGCCGCCACCTTTCTGCTGTCCGTTTTTCTGCTGTCCGTATTGCTACCGCCGCCGCTGTTATCGCCGCTACTGCCACTACTACTTGCAGAGCAGGCGTGGCTGAGCGGCCGAACGGGCCAACTGACGGCCCACAAGCAGTTCACGAGCAGCTCCACGTCCCCACGGCTTAGTTTAACGGCTTGTGGTCTGCCGTGGTCTGCCGCGGGCGCCTGACGCTCACTCCGCTCTCACCCCGCTAACACTAGCGCCTTCAATCTTCTCAGGGGGCGAAGCGAAGGTGCAAGAGCACAACCACTGCACTCTACTGTACTCTGCTGCCTGACACCTGGTGTGTACTAGGGGGGGAAACACCGGAGTGGCACGCCAGGCCGGGGGCTTGACCTTGATCAACGCTGCAGGGTGGTCTGGCCTCAAGATAGCCCCAGGACCATTCCATCGCATTTGCCGGCTTGCAGGCTGAGAGAGGCGGAGAGTGCTGAGAGAGTGGAGAGAGCCAGCCACAGCCACAGCCATCCAGGACTTGGACTTGGACCCAGAAATCGTGAAACAAGTGAGTGAGAGGAGCGGGGGTGTGGGAGCCTACGCCTGTCCAACTACGGGGTGAACAGCCCTGGTGAGATATCTAGCACCTGGGGGGGACCCAGTGGAACTTCTGCAGCAGGACCGTCATTTTGCTGTAACTTTGCTGACATTTCGCTCAACGGTGTAGCGTGTCCGCGGGAACCATAGGGGGTATCTAGGAGTTTGCCTTAGGGGCTTGCGGTCGCCATTTGGTACACTCTTGGCCTGGTACATTGAGATAGGGAGTCAACCAAACAACTAAATGAAAAGGAAAAAAGAGAAAGAAGAATAAATTAGGGAAAAAAGGGTGAATTATGAGGTCAGGAATAGACAGAGCACCCTTCCCTCCAATAAAAAGGAAAAGAAAAACACAAGGAATGACGGCTAAACACAACAAAGCAAAAATTGAGGGGGAAGCTCAAACATAAATTTTGCCAGTTTTTCATATCTTCGCAAGATCAAACAATGCCCAAGTAAGGTTGACTTCTTAAAAGACCCAGCGGGAACAATGCTCACTAATCAAGAGGAACAAAACCAACTACCAGTACCAATCACACCAATAAAGAAATTAACAACAGGGGACACACAAATCAAGGATATGAATGAGACAAATGACTCAAGAACATCCACAGGTTTAACCAGGGTTCTGTCAAAACAAGAATCAACGTAACACAAAGATAACTCATGGGGATCCATAACAGACTTGGAACTTATCATATATAGAGAACAATCCCCACAATCGACTGAATACCTACAAGAGGAGTCCGACAGTCCACATTTGCAAAAAGCTCAGGAACAATTTACAAGCATTGGGTTTCAACATCCAATTGAGGTACAAGTAAAAATCAATAACCAAACATCAAAGCAAGCATACCACGCGGGAGCAGCTCAAAACAGTTAGGCTCCAGTAAAAACCACACAAATTTTAACACCATCACCTCTAAAACAGTCGCCCAAAGGTATGAATCTGTGTCAAAGCCCCGAGAAAAACAACTCCGTATCAGCAATCAATACAGTGCCAGCAACTGACTCAGGATCCATATGGGATATTTTCTTTAAATCATCACAACTTACTTTAGAGGCACTGAATTACCAATCAAATAAGATGGATGTTCAAGTAGATCTGCTTAATATCATGGCAAACGCAATTACAGGGATAGATAAAAAATTGGTCAACCTGAACTCCCTAATCACGCTGGCACAGGCTTGCACAACTACACTAAATACGGAGAGTGCCTGTTGCCCAACAATTGACAAATTAGCAACAATCCCGGAAGTCCTGACCACCCTCATTGAGGATCTAAAGATCAGAGCAACCAACGATAACTACAATAACACACTTGCAAGGCCTCAGCATAATGCTATGAAAGAGCAATTAAGCAAGGTCAGCGCAAACACAGACTCAGCACTTGAGAATCAGTTGATAGCCACCACAGAATAAACAAATATGGAGGACAAGCAGGAAAACTTAATCCAACTTACACAGGCGAACCTGACAAGACGCATGAAGAAAAAACTAAGAAAACAAAAGAAGTGCGAAAACACCACACAAATTAGAAGAAGTTGGGTGCAGTCAACATATGCCTCAAATGAACCAGCAATAACACCAAAAACAAGACTTGCAATTAAATAAAAAACCATATCCAATCTTTACCAAATTGCCAAAAGTAAATAAACAGTCAAGAGATGGTCCTGCCACTGCGAATATCACAACCGAATTAGCTACCCGAGAAATACAGGAGAAACTTGAACAAGTGGAGGTAGCAAAGAGGGGCACAAGGGAACAACAGCAATCTGCTTGGACAAAATCGTAAACGAGCCCCCTTAAGACAAAACGCGGTAAGGAAAGAAGCAACCTCAGTCTGTTACACCTAATTCTTCTGGAGAGAAATCGTGCGAAGAAATCAAACACCCGCATAATGTAACTGCCAACAAACTCCAACTTGCCGACACAAGAGATGCAAAACAAAGCATCTTTCAACCACTCTATAAATCAAAGGGAAGGCACGACACCTTAAAGAGGGGCAACTTACTAAGGCTCCTTCAACACATACCATCACTGTCCAAGTGTAGATATGGTGAGTGTTCACTTCGAACCAAGGGACGAAGATCCCGCCCAGGAAAACACGGTAGTGACTTGGATAAATCATCACATTCCAGAAGCAGTGTTCTTGGAAAAAGAAATCTTTAAAAATTGGGGAATAGCGATCATGATACCCGAGCAAGAAAAATATCCGCTAATCTTACTTGAACCGTCAAATACCGCCAACTACACAAAGAAAGGCAAGGAACATCTGCCCAGTATACGGACGAATATATTGAATACACAATTAGATCAGAATTACAAAAACCTAAGTATATCTGTCAAAACACACGAGGAAACAGCCATAAACAGAATAATAAAAGAAGAGGCACCACAGAAAATCCGATGGAGGCAGCATTATAACAGGACCAACAGTGACACACAGAGTTGCACTCGCCATAACTGAGGCAAAAGAGCATACTGCTGATCTTTTGGGGGACCCTCAAGCGCAGCCCGACACAAAATTGTCAACAGCGGTAAATACTAGCACTTCAGGTCTATATCAAAAGACACCACATAGCCCTAAACTTGTCTCCTGGAACGTGGCAGGTTTACAAAAAGCTCTTAAACAAGTCACAGCGATAAACAAACTGCTAGAGGGTGATAATATATGCCTACAAGAAACCTGGGCTACAGAGGCGGTACACCTGGAAGGATATGGTGGCTTCCACAAACTAGCCACCAAACACAACCAATACGGAAGACCATCAGGTGGGATTTCGACTTATGTTAAACATGCAAAACAACTAACAGTAAGGACTATAAACACCAATTCAAATATGCTGCAGGCACTTGCAGTTGAGGGAAAAGAGGGCCAGGGAAGACAGTGTCTCACTGCTCTTAATAAATGTATACCTAAACGCTTTTGGCCAAACGAAACTAGAGGCCACAAAATCTATGATTACAACAATGCAGGAAATTCTGTGCACGTACTTGCCACCGGCAAAAATGCTTGTGGGGACTTCAATTTGCACCACCTGGGAACAAAGCAGTGCGAAAGGAAGTACCTAACTAGTGCTGAAAGAACTTTCAATAACTTTTTACAAAATTACGACCTCAAATCAGTCGAGAGTCTACAAAAAGGTTCAGACCCAAACAACCAAGAGACGACTACATTTAAGAATTGCTCCACAATCGATTATATTTTTTCGTGTAACCAACTTGCTTGCAAAATTGATCATTTTGAAATTAATGCAGATGACTCTAGCGATCACGCAATACTGCAGTTTGAACTGAACATTACTATCAAAGAACGGGAAAGAACCACCACGGTAGCCCAATCTACAGGCATTGAGGACTATGCCCTGGTGAGAAGAATAAAATGGAACAAGGATCAGACGACTGAATTTAGGGCCTGGAAAGAAAAACAAGAACGCACAGGCAACCATTCTGGTGTTGAGCCCAGTATGGAAAATTGGTCAGAGTGGACTACTGCCCTGACAACAGCTCTGAACAAAAACAAGGAAGCTGACCTCAGACCAAAAGAGAAATCTAGTATACAAATCGTGCATAACAACACAAAAGTTAGTGACATAACTCGCAACCTAAACAAGGCAAAAAAAGCACATAAGACCACAGGTTCGAAAAGAACACTGGACAAGCGCAACAAACTGCACAATGAGCGGAAACACTTGCATTGGTCGCTCAAGCAAAACAAGTTTGATGAAGAATGGATTAAGATCCACGAGCTAACAAAAACTTATAAACATCGACAACTCTGGCAATACATAGCCCAGTTGGATAATGATAAAGTAGACAGGCGTAACTCTCTACACGCCGACGCATGGTTGAAACATGTTTCAGCAATTTATGTAGAAAAGGAGCGTTGCACTGAACTCGGAAGGACCATGGACACCCCACAGTGAGCATAAACAACGTAGTGGAACCTACTACTGTAGTCGTGAGCATTGATCAAGACATAACAGCTGTTGAAAAAATAGTTGAAAAGATAAGGAAAGACGGGGCACCAGAACCTAATGGCCTCCTGGGCGCACAATGTTTAGGGAAGATCCAACATACTGGGGGAGAGTCCTATCCAATCTATTCACTGAGTGCCGACTACAGGCCAGGGTGCCAGACTGGTGGCTCGGGTCAATTTTACAACCTATATACAGAAGTGCAATAACACAGAACCAAAAAACTACAGATTAATCGCCCTTCTGGACATCGAAGGGAAAGCCTGTGCAAGCACCCTATTGACAGAACTGATGGGTCGAAGAAAATGAAATCCTTCCCTCTTATCAAATAGGGTTCTGCAAAGGTTGTTCGACAATCGATAACATCATGGCCATATCATATTTAAGCCAGCAAGCCAATGTTAAAAATAAAAAAACAGTCTTTGCCTGTTTTGTAGACTACTCAGCAGCCTTGGACTGGGTGCCAGCTGTAAGCTCTGGTCCAAATTGCGCAATTGGCAAATTCCTCCAGACCTCCTCAATGCCATTATCTCGTTATATAGCAATACCTGGATCAAAGTCAAATTAGCAAACAACACCACAACAAAAAAGTGTCTTACAAATCGAGGCCTAAAACAGGGATGCGTACTTTCCCCAACACTCTTCAATTTATATACAGCAGACCTGGGCAAGATGCTCCACAACGCCAACCTTGCAGTCCCAAAAATTGGAGCCAATAAACTTCAAATCTTACAATACGCGGACGACCTAGTGGTGATTGATCACACAAAAACAGGACTACAAAGGGGTCCAGACGCTTTAAACGCCTACAACCAGATCAATGAATTTACAATAAATTCAAAAAAGAACAAAGTATTGATCTTTGGGCGTTGTACAAAAAAAAAATCCTCAAATGGCACGTGGGTAAAGAGATAATAACTGTTTCAAAGTCTTACAATAGTCCCGGGTGCTGGCTGAGTAACTCGGGTAAAGCAACTTTGCATTTACACAAAATTAAATCTAAAGTAGAGTCTACAATCTATGCCTTGTGCAAACTACACAAGAAAATGCAAAGCCCAATGACCATCCCAATTCGAAAGGTGCTGCAATCTAAAATAAGGGCAATTGTGGGTTATGCACAGCAGGCATTCCCAGGCAGAATGAACACAATGATGGAAAAAGCGCAATGCCGTGCGTACAAACGCATATTCAAACTACCAAAATACACCCGCAATAATTCGCCTGGAGATCGGCCTGGTGCAACAGAGTAAAGAATGCTTGGAAGTGCATGCAAAATATTATTATCAAGTACTTAAAGCTCCGGATGGGAGCCTGAAGAGCATGTTAAAAACATCTATGGAGGACCTTCTAACCCATGGCAGGTCTACATGCAGGAAGCAGTAGAAATCTTAGATTTGGTAACACAGAATTGGGGTCAAGAGGACAAAGTACCCGGTTATCAAAAATGCAATCAATAAACAATGCTATCAATTGTCAAGAAAAATTGATCTAGCGCATTTTGAAAGTGGAAGAGGTCAACCTGGGCTGATTGCTACATACATAGAGCATAAATCCCAGCCTTACCTTCACCAAGCATTGGGGAGAAAGGCCCTAAAAACATTCAGCGGGCCAGACTAGTACCCCTCCCAATAAAAGAACTAAATCCAGGGTGGAAATCCCTTGAACATAAAATCAGCTGTAGAATCTGCAATTTTTGTTTTTGAAAACATATTTTATTTTGTCAATTTGACTATCACCGCGCAGGGCTCTGTACTCCAGAGACGTCTGCCATATCTATCATACATATACATGCAAGCAAATGACAGTTGTGTATGAAAAAAAAAGAAAAGAAAAAAGGAGTAAGATCACGATATATAACAAATGCATATTTGAAAACACTTAGTTTCCCCTCCCTGAACTCCCCCCTCCCTCCCCCAACTCCCCTGTGATCGCACTTAGAATCTGCAATTTTAAAACAGAATCACTTCTACATTTGATGTGCTGCTGTCCCGGCCTGTTACAATCTCGTCTGAAGCTATTAAAGCCAATATGGCTACACAAAGGTGTTCGGACAGTAAAAGAAGCAGTCGTGGTTCTATTTTCTTGCACTCTACTGACCGACTTGGCTAGAATCGGGAGATGTATGGAGGAAGTGCGTTCCAGACTTGTCAAAGAATAAGATCTTCGCCAAACCGTGAGAAAACAGACTAAGACACACTTCCGTCACAGTGCTTCATACACAATTATTCACTTTTTAGCTTTTACATTTTAATCGCATTTTTGTAAATTAATTATTTTTAATGCTTGGATTTTTTTAAATATTGTGTTATATTGCAAATGGTTTTAAGTAACTGTGCAATAAATAAATATAAATATAATAATAATAAATGTGCCACCCATTGTTTTTTCCTTGTATCTTGGGATTTTGAGGTGAGGTGCCACTCTAGAGCAGAGTTTCCTTCGTTTTTTTTAAAACTCTTTTTATTAACAAGCATCGACAACAAATATGCAGACCATCAAAATAATCTTTCCGCAGAGGCACGGTCAAATTTGACAACAAAAATAATGCACATTTTACACTTTTGGGACCAATCAGGCGAGAGCAAGTCATCGTGGGCAAGTTGTTGCGGTGGGGCACAAATGTTCAAAAGTAGGAAATTCAGGGCACCCATATCCGGGACCACTTCTTAGGGCAGCCTCGAGCTAAATATACAGATTTTTCACGGAACATGCACCAATCCATGCTCGCCTTCCATGCCCCCAAAGTAGGAGGGGCAGCTGCTACCCAGGCCTCGGCTATGTTCCTTTTTGTCACCATGAACCCAAGTATGGCCCACTGTGTTTGGTGTGTGTTTAGGTCAGTTGGCTCCCATATGTTCAGTAAACACCTGCGCGCCTCCAAGAGTAGAGGCACTCCCAGGACCGTTCCCACCACTCCATGTATCTCCCTCCAGTAAGACTGGATGAGAGGGCATTCCCAGATGATATGCAGGAACGTGACCAGCTGTCCACATCGCCTACGACAGTCCCCAGTAATTGCCCTTCCCATTTGTACTAGTCTAGGCCCAGTCATGTATATCCTATGCAGGATTTTAAGTTGAACTAGTCGCAGTCTTGCTGGAATAGCTACCACTCTGGGAGATGACTCAGCCTCCTGCCAGTCTTTGTCGTCCAATTCAATACCGTCTGCCTCCCATTTTTGTTGTAGCAGTGTAAGAGGGTCGTCCATGTTATGAATTAATTTGTCATAAATCAGGGAAATAGTCTTTTCTGGGAGGTGCCCATTTAAGATCCTACTTTCCAGTGGCGAGGATTCGGGGGGGGGGGTGGGGATGAACCCGTGGGAAAGACCAAGTGCAAGGCATGTCGAATTTGTATGCATCGGAAATGTTCCGTGTCAGCGAGTTCATGTTGATCCTGGAGAGACGAGAACGGTTTTATGTCGCCCCTCTCCCAAAGGTCATGGATGCGAGAGATGCCAATCATGTCCCACTTGTCGAATCCCTTTGTATTCCACAGGTTTCCCAGTTTTGCGGAATCCCATAAGGGGGTAGCCAACGTCAGTTTACCCTCCCATCCCAGGGATCTGTTGGCAGCATGCCAGACGGTTATCGAGTGCCCGGTGGGGCCAGACAATGGAGATCGAGCCGGTCTGGAGTACAATGCCCTATTGTAGTTCCCACCCGGGAGCAGCCACCTGTCGATTCGATAGCCTGGATCGTCAGGGGCCCCATAGGTGCCCTGGTTGATGGCCGCCAGGTGAGTAGCCCAATAATATTTTTTAATGTCGGGTAGAGCAATGTCTCCATCCTACCATTTCACGGTTAGTTTGCAGAGAGCTATGCAGGGAGGTCCGTTCCATAATAGCTCTCTCTGGAGTTGTTCAATTTATTTAAAGTAAGCAATGGGGAGAGCATCAAGTGAGTTTTGCAGGGCGTAGAGGAAGCGAGGGAGGGACATCATTTTGAAAAGTGCACCCTCCCGAGAAGGGACAACGGGAGGGTTCTCCAGCTGGCTATATCACGTTTTAGGCTTTGGAGTGGGGGAAGAAGGTTGTTGTAGCGGAGCATGGGGTCTAAGGAGACGAATATTCCTAAATATTTGAACCCCGATGTACTGACTTGGATTGGGCAGTTACGGGGCAAGGCTGGTATTCCCCCATGAAGGGGATATAGGTGGGACGTGGTCCAGTTAACCTTGAACCCGGAATATCTCCCATACACCGCTAAGATGTCCAGTAAAATAATTAAAGATTTTTTGGGGTCTGTGAGATAAAGTAATATGTCGTCGGCGTAGAGTGATATCCGGTCTTCCCAGTCTGGTGACCAGCGGGATCCACGGATCATCAGATCCTGCCGGATCTAGGCCGCTAACAGTTCCAGTGCCAAGGCAAATAAAAGAGGGGAAAGCGGACAGCCCTGACAGGTGCCCCGACTCAAAGTAAAGGTGTCTGACTGTTTGCTGTTAACTACGATTTTTACCAATGGCGCCGCATATAGGAGGCCGACCCATCTGATGAAATCAGTGCCAAACCCCAGCTTCTGGAGCACCGCGAAGAGATAAGGCCATTCGACCATGTCGAACGCCATAGTTGCGTCAAGGGAGACCAAAACCGCCGGTTTGCGTATAGTGTCCGCCCTGCCATGAACGCGGCGCAGGTTCAATGCTGTATTCCGGCGCGGGATAAAGCCAGACTGATCAGGGTGAATGAGATTTGGTATGATTTTGACTAGGCGGTTGGCCAAGACCTTTGCAAGGATTTTGGATTCAGCATTGAGAAGAGAAATAGGTCCATAGGAGGCACAGGCCGTTTTAGGTTTGCCGTCCTTGTGGATGACAACAATGTTAGCTATGCGCTGATCCAGCAGTAATTCACCTGACTCCCTGCTCTCCTCAAACAGGGCTTTAAAGTGGACTGCCTTTTGATCCGGGTAGAGTTTATACAGTTCTATAGGGATACCATTAGGGCCGGAGGCCTTACCCGATTGGAGCGATCAAATTGCCTGAGCTATTTCATCTGGAGTGAGAGGACTGTCCATTAGTTGCTTATCAGTTGAGGAGAGGATGGGCAGAACAGAGTCTTTCAACAGTTCGGCGGAATCGTCTTCGGTATAGGATACCCCCGTTGTGTACACTGCCTCGAAATGGGTGGTGAATTGACGAGCTATGTTTTGGGGGTCCACTATGCCAGTATTAGTAGCATCATGAAGAACCGGGACCAGTCTACTTGCCCTTTCCCGTTTGTCTAGCCAAGCTAACAGTTTTCCAGCCTTGTCACCCAGATCATAAATTCTCCCGAGTTTCCCTCTCTCCAGTATCCGAGCTGTCTCTGTAACTAGCGTCCTTATATTCATCTTGTTTAAGTGGTGTATCTCAGGAGTATCCTGCCCCTCTAGTTCCCCCTCAAGTCTGTGAATGTCGTCCTCTAGGTCGGAAATCGCTTTACGTTGCTCCAGTTTATGACCTGATATTAGGGATAAGGCTTCCCCCCTGATCACCGTTTTAAAGGCCTCCCAGAGTGTCTGGGCAGAGGTCACGGTACGCAGGTTTTCTTTAAAATAGCTGTCAGTTGTGGCTAGAAGACCTTTATGTATTTTGGGGTTAAGGAGGTACCAGGGGTTGATAGGAGCAATTCTGCCCACGTGGTGGTGATCCAGAAGTATATGTACCCATAACGGTAAGTGATCAGAGATACCCCTGGCCAAGTGTCAGACCTCGTGTACGTGTGAGATGTGGGAGCTGGGGACCAAGATGTAATCAAGGCGGGAGAAGCTGTGGTGGGCTCCGGAGTGAAATGTGTATTGCTGTGTCTCGGGGTTGAACACACGCCAGGTGTCTATTAGCCCCATGGCATTAAGGAAGTCAGGTAGCCAGCGAGAAGTGGGTCCCAAAGCACGATGGGGATGTCGGTCCAGCCTCCCTGAGCCCACAGAGTTAAAGTCATCCCCCAGCACCAATAGCCCTTCCGGAATAGAGAGAAGGGTAGTACGGAAGTCTTGGAACATGATGGTTTGGAGGCCCGGTGAAACATAAACAGACAACAATGTGAGGACCCGTCCCTCCCAAGACCCAGTGATGCCAACATATCGACCTCTGTCGTCAGTCCAGGTGCAGTCTACGCTAAGAGGGAACGTATTCTTTACCATAATGCCCACCCCTCTGGAACCAGACCTGAATCCTGCATGCACCACTAGCTTATATCCACTCCTACTCATCGCTTTACAGGATTCACCCATTAGGTGTGTCTCTTGAAGAAGCACGACATGATATATTGCAGGACAATGCTCCGCTTAACTTTGTCCCCAAGCCCGTTGACGTTCCAACTTAAAATTGTAACGCTTTTATCCCAGTGTGTGTGCATTGGTAATGTGAAAAGTCATTTGTACATTCGCCGTGCCTGCAATCATGCGTCGATTAAAAGAAAAAACAATAAAAGAAAAAAAAACACTTCAAACCCCTCCACCAACCACCCCCCTCCCTGCTTCCCTGCCCTCTGGACTCTGAACTGCCCATACCAAACCGGCAGAGTCACCCAAATTCTAATACTAAGGAAACAACTAAAAGTAGAAAAGAGGAGGGACGCCAACACTCCATCCCCCCGATAGTTCTTTGGATCACTTGTCCCCAATCGGGCTGTCATTGAAACTTCCCTGATGTGAGTCTGGACATGTCGAGACCCTGTCCAGCTGCAGGGCCACCTGGACCCTGTTACCTAAGTGAGTCAGCACAGAGGAGAACTGTCCCCAGTAATTTTCATCCTCTGTCTTGCGACTCCAGATCGCCATTCCTGATCCTCCCTATGGGTCTGCTGTCAACTCAGCTGTCCAGCCAGAACAAAGCCACTGCTGGATTGTCGAAGAACCATGCCCATCCCTCCACTTCGACGCGTAGATGAGCTGGAAACATCATTGCATATTTAAAGCCCCTCTCCCTGAACCTCTTCTTGACGGCCATAAATGTTCGACGCTGTCTTTGCACCAGTTGCGTAAAGTCCAGGAAAAAGGTTATATCAGCGTTCTCATAGTGCAAAGGGGCTGCGGTCCGCGCATGCTGCAGAATTGCGTCCCTGTCCCTGAAATTCAGGACACGTGCTGTGAGCGGGTGCGGAGGTGCACCAGGCTTGGGTCGTCCGCCTGAGATTCTATGTGCACGCTCAATGGTGAAATATTTCCCCAGTCCCTTAGGTTTGAGATAGTTCAGGATGAGGTCCTCTACAAACAAGTCACCTCACAGGAGGATTTAAGATCTTGTAGTTTTCGCTGGAGTGAGGATACATCGTCTATCAGACCGGCTGTCTTTATATCCAAAGTTTTGACTTTCTCATTCATTTACGTGAGATCGGCCCTAATGAGGTTCACATCGATGGAGATAGTATCCATTTTGTGTTCCAGGGATGATTTGACTCCATTTATGGCTGCCAGAATGTCTTGCAGTGTCAGGTCCTGGGTGGCGCCCTCAAGTTCTTCCACTGTCTTAAGGGTATGGTGCGGGTCTGCCGGTGAGCCCCTGCAGAGAGTGTACCGGTCAAGTTTATTCGACTGGACTTGTTTTGTGTTCCTGGGGCCCCGGACCGGGCCCTTTCCTGCTTCATTCCTCCCAGCCATCGCGCACCCGAGCTGCTGAACCCGCTGGCTGCGCCTGTGCCGACCGTCACTCCGTGGGTACGGAGGGGAGAAGGAAGGGGGGAAAGTCCGCCACTTGAAGCTGCCTACCTCCACACAGGTGCAAGGGTCAAAGGTGGAGGGAACGAGAGGTGTGCAGCCCCCTGAGTGTCCGCGGCAGACTTCCCAGCTGGCGTCCGAGCACTGCCCCCCAGGAAATCGCAGTCCCGGTTGCCGCAAAGCCCAGTGTAGATGGCATGCGAGGATGAGGTGGCCGCGTGGACGAGCAGGAGGCGGCCACCGGCAGGAAGGCAAGGGCAACGACGCGAGTTCACCCGCGCGCTGCAGCCACTTACTGTGGGTAGGTCTCACCAGCGCTGGCATACATCAGAGGCGACCCAAACGGATCCCTAATCGCGGAGAAGACTCCTCCGTCCATACTGCGCACCAGAGTTTCAGATATGTCCGACTGCCACGGGCTCACCGGAATCTGCAGGCGAGGAACTGCGCCCATCCAGCTCCAGGGCGCAGCTCGTTGGTTGACACTGCGGGGTAGCAGGAGAAACGTGGTGATCGGCCTTCACCCCCAGGCCGGGCAGACGGTGAAATGAAGTCCTCCACCGGCGGACAAGCGGCTCCCGGGCGGGGTTCGAGTCGCACACCGGCCAGGGCCGACACTTCCGTGCGGAGCCCAGGAGGGTTATGTGGTGGCAGCGACACTCCTGTGAAGGGAGCGATCACGCAAGATGCCCACCAACCGGCGATTTCCGGCCCGAGCGGCCGGCCCTACTCCACAGTGCCGCGGATAGCCTCTGTACTCCAGCCCCCGGCGTGGAGCTCACATCCAGGCCCAAAAAGAGGGGACTCGTAACTCCCGTTCCGGGCACCGCTCAAAGCCCAGAGTTGCGGGGATCGGCACCTCTCCCTGTCGGTGGTCGATTGGGGAACCAAGAAACAGGATGAAGGGCAGGATATGGGCGTCGGGGAGACGGTCTCGACGGAGCCGAGGTCTTACATGGCCATCTTGGTCCGGCTCTTGGCCACTCCCCCCGGAGTTTCCTTTGTTGAATGTGTTTGGTGATTTTATTCCTGATGAAGAGCGGTTCCGTTCCATGTATCACTTTGTGGGTGATACAAAGCAGCTTGAACGTGGATCTTCTGGCAAGCGGTTACCAATGCAGGGCTTTCAAGGCAGGGGAGATGTGGTCTTGTGGTTTTATATGTAAGAGTAGTCAGGCAGCCGAGTTCTGAATCCGTTATAGTCTTTTCATGGTCGTTAAAGGTGATCCATTGTAGAGGCTATTGGCGTAATCGAGTTTGGACATGACAAGGGAGATGGTGGCCGGGACATTGTGTGGAAATCCCAAATGGGGGAAGATTAGTCGCAGAGTTTTTATAGTAACAAAGCTTGATCTTGCTAGTTTATCCACTTGGGCATTCATCGATAGCTTGGAGTCCATGGTCATTCCGAGGTTTCTTACTTCCTTCAATATTTTAGGCAGTGTTCCCAGATCATCAGCCGCAAGGCAAGCGGGTCATAATGTTTCCAATTGCAACATGTGAGAATTTCAGTTTTGGAAGCATTCAATTTGAGATGGCTCCACGTCATCCATTGATCCACAGCTCTGAGACAACTGAAAATTGGCGAGTTTCCAATGTCTTTGGGGCATGGCAGTTGAAGGAGTATTTGTGTGTCATCTGCATAGCTATAGCACGTGAGGTGAAATTGATTGATCAGTGCCGGTAATGATTTCATATAGATGTTGAAAAGCATATGCGAGATAATAGAGCCTTGAGGGACCCCTGGTTTTGTGAAGTACTGTTTGGACCAGAAAGATGGGGTATGGATGACATTGGTTCTGTTGCAAAGGTAGGACGCGATCCAGTCTAGAGCAGTCCCCTCTATGCCGGCTTCATGGAGTCTTTGTATCAGAGTGTCATGGTCAACCATGTCAAAGGCAGCCAAGAGGTCCAAGAGAAGTAGCGCAGCAACCCCGTTGCAGTCAACTGTGTTCTTCAGATCATCCCAGATAGCATGGAGGGCAGATTCTGTGCCTTTTATAGAAATCTTTATTTGCACATTTAGCATTTTGTATTCTGTCTGACTAGTATTTTTTCTTTGCTTTTTTGATACCTGACTTGTACAATCTTAATTTTCTGTAGGCAAAGTTTATCTTGGTTGTCGTATGTTTTGAGCCAGGCACATTGCTGCTTTCAAATTTGTTGTTTTATCTCTTTTATCTCTGTATTTCTCCAAGGTGCTTGTCTTCTTTTCTTTTCTTTTGTTCTGTTGTGTTGTTTTCAGTGGTATCAGGATTTTAAAAGTTTCCTGTAGCCACTCATATGGTTTTTTAACAGAATTTATTGTTTCAAGATCTCTACTGGATGTTAGTTGTGCATCTAAGTGTTCCAAATTGAGTTTGTTCCACGGCCGACAGGTTGATGCCTGTAAGGTGGTTTTAGGTGCATCGCTTAGTGTTGTTTTATGTTGGAAGGAAAGCAAATGGTGGTCTGGCCATGTGACTGGAATCATCGTTTGAAAGGTAACTAGTTCTGTATTAGCAAAAATGACATCTTGGTTGTGTCCAGTGATGTTTGTGGATTCGTGGACGATCAGGTTCAGTGCTTCTAGGCCACGATGATTGTTTTTGGATGTGGCATATTTGCTTTGTCAAACAAAATGTTGAGGTCACCCAGAACTCATAGATTGTAGTGTAGTGTTATCAGGTTTGAAACCACGTCTAGAACTACGTTTGGGACAGTTGCCTTGCTAGGTGGAGGTCTGTAAAGGAGCAGGAAGTTACAGGAGGAAGATGGTGTAGGATTGCATCTGGTGAAAAGGGTCTCACAATTTTTCATGGAGATGTCGTCAACTTAAGTGATATGTAATGTTTGCCTGAACACAACAGCTAGGCCACCTCCTTTTTTGCCTGTTCGATTTTGGGTGATCGTTTGATAGCCTAGAGGAATGGCTTCATGCAGGACTGGAGCCATATCATCTCCCAACCATGATTTAGTAATGAATAGTATGTCTGGTTTTGCATCAGTGAGAAGGTCGTAGATGTGATGTTTGTTTTTAGAGAGAAATCAAGCATTTATTAGTAAACAGTTTAGATAATGTGCTTTGTAGAGAGTGTGACTTTGTTTTGTAGAGGAGTGAGCAGTATTTTGTGGGCTGACAGCTGGTGTGTCTTTAGTATTAGTATTAGGTAAATGAGGATAGCGATTATGTTGCTTTTCTGTATCGTGTTCTTCGTCCAGCAGGCTAAGAAAGCATTTTGATGGGTCTGCGTACATAGGTGGTGGAGACGGTGTTTGAGAGTGAGTTGGTGTGCTCGGTTGTTTATGTAGTGTAACCTTGTTGTGCAGTAGACATGGAGAAGCAAAGTTGTGAGGTGTGGCACGTTGCTTATTTTGTTTCTGTCTGTTTAGGGCAGAAGGTGTATGAGTTGGGGTGGTGGTGCAGCATGTGGGTCTTGTAGTAAGGTTCTAAATTATCCAACGGATAACAGGCTGTTAAAAGAGAGTTGCTGTGATGCTGTATATGTGTTGGGTGTGGTGGAAGAGCGAAAGCTCGGTATTGGAGTTTGTTCATTTGTGTAATTTGAAAGGTGGGTGTATGTTTGTAGTTTGTGATGGTAAATATTATGAGGTGTTGCGCTTGAGAGATTTTGTTGTGCAGGTGTGCGTGATATGTATTGTTTTTGAGGAGTAGTGAAAGGGGATGCTGTTGGATTTGTTAGTATAGTATTGTTTGTGAGTGAAAGTTGTAATGTAAAGGGGTGGTGATGTGTTTGTGAGTAGAGCGTATGTTGTGTGTAAGAGGGGATGAAGTAGAGTTGTGAGTGTTTGTGTTAGACTTGTTTGCTGCAAGAGGTAATATGTGTGGTGTAGTGGAGTGTAGATGTTGTGTGGTTGTTTTATTGTGGTCGAAAGAAGAGGAGTGTGTTGGTTGGAGAAATGATGTAAGGCTGAATATAGGTTTGTTAGTGACAAAAAGGGGTCTGTTGGGTATAATTAGAGGAGGGAGCGTGTGTCTGGTTGGGATATAGTTCAGCGTGGTGTGGAATTGGGTTGTGTTAGTCATGAGTGGATTGGCTAGTGGTATAGGATAGAGTTGGGTACTGTTTGTAGGTGAGGGTGGAAATGTGTGGTAGCTGGAATAGAAGGGTTTATAAGTGTGGTTTGTGTAGCTTTGTGGTGGGAGCTGAGACATTGAATTGTGCATAGGGTTAGTTTGTAGTAAATGTGTGGAGTACATTTGGTGTGAGTGTATTACTCTTTTTGTGGATGGTGTAGGGTGGGTGCTGGTGTACGTAAAATTAGGCAGCATTTCCGTCTGTAGCCCCATCCAGTCTTGAACAGGCTCAAACTGGCACTCACCCTTGTCCTCTCCACCCTTAACAGGCTCAAACAGGTACCCACCCTTAGCCTCGATGCCCGGGCTTAGACGCCCTGAACCCTAGCCTTATATAGTCCTAGCAATCAGGTGACCTCTTCAGCCAATGGGAACCCTGGCTCTAACCCTAAACAATCACAACACTAGCCCTAAACGCTAGAACCAATAGGACCCAGGGCCCTTACAACCAATCATAGCCCTAGTCCAAACAAGAAATCAGGCACAAAACCCTAAACCCTACGTCCATTAGAAAGCCGAAATACCAGCCCTAGTCCCAACACTATTCCCAGCAACCAATCACACAAGAAACCCTAAGCCCTATATCCTATAAAAAACCTAACCCTAGGCCTAGTCCCAACCTAGACCCAGCAACCAATCACACAGGAAACACTAAGCCCTACGTCCAGTAGAACGCCCAGCCCCAGGAACCAATCCGAAACCCTAAACCTATCCACCAATCAGATCACTAACCCTAAGCCCTACATCAATAGACCCAGGAACCAACCAGAACCCTCAAATAACCAACCAAGGAGAATACCAACCCTAATCCAATAGAAACACCAGGTGCAACCACCAATCAGTGCACACATGTACCATCCAACAGCAGACTATATAAGGTCCCTGCGACCTCAGTCAGGGTTTTCTGGCCAGAGAGTTGGAAGCTGCTCCTCTGTTCAGAATCTCCTAAGAGACAGACAGGCTCAATCCACACTCTGGACTTCTGCAGGTAAGGGCCTAACAAACTTTGTCCTCTAACAATAATGTTTGTATAAAACTATACTCACTTGCATAGCCAAAAATGGAATGCACAATCCCTAAAAAAACAGCTCACAGAGCACCCTCTGTTCACTCTCTGATGTAGAATATACCTGTTGCTCAGGGGGAAAAGGGAGGTCCGGTTTCACTCACTTGCTAACACAAAAAGGGAGCTGGGGGTGGATTGCTTAACATACAGGTCTGAGCACAGAGCAAGGGAGAAATTATGAGGGAAAACAGATAGTTATGATAAATTCAACAGTGAAAAATTGTTGGATTTGTCATTGCTGATCTTTTAAGTCTTTGAATTACATTTGAGATCCTTTCCAACAACATTTATAATTAAATAGCATATTCTAATGTTAACCTATGGAGCTATTAATCTACAATGGAGGGAAATGAAATTGTCAGTTTTTCCCTCACCAGAGCCAATAAAACATATTTTATAATGTCCCTGTTTATAGTTACATGGCACCCCACCACTGGGACACCTAATCGAGATTTCAGGGGTGACTTGTATGTAAAAATAGATTACCACTTTGGGAGTACCTTTACCACCAACGTCAAATTTGCATGTAATTTACTTTTAAAGACAGTCTGCACAGCAGGGCTGCCTTTAAAAATGACAGTAGACACACAGCGCTGTCTACTGTACTGAGCCTCTAAACCTCCCTGCTCTACTATATACTAGGGACTTACAGGGTCTGTCTTTGCCAATTGTAATTATACCTAATTACCATATACCTTTTTCAGCAGAGCACCGGCCCTGGTTAGCAGAGCCCAGGGCACAGTCAGAGTCAGTTACCACCAGTATCAGTCAGAAAATTAGGGTGAACAGGGCCAAAAAGGATGACTTTCACACATGGCTCTCCTCTAAACGAAAGGTGATGGGTAACTAGCCTAGGCCCTAGTAGTGCTCATCAGCTAAGTGGAAAAAAGGGAAAGTCCATCTGCATTGGCATGGGGAAACCCCGGTCTGTGTTTCTCTGTAAAATCCATTCCCTGTAGAGAAATGGACCATCTCAGTAGCTTTGGATCTCTCCTATCTGAAGGAGCCATCTGTTTGAACACGGAAGTGAGTACCAAACAGGTGTGGTCTCAGCTTTTTCAGGGACTAAACCACAGCAAAGCCTTCCCTCTCAATGGCACTCCACCTTTGCTGTGTAGGAAGAAGTTGCCTGCTAATAAAGGCAACTGGCTAATCAAGGCCCTCCTCATTTACTTGTGCCAACCCTGCACCAATGCCTTGTTCTGAAGCAACAGTCTGAACCACAAATTCCTTTGCGTAATCGGGAGCCAGCAACACTGGTGCTGAACACATAGCATCTTTCAGTGTCAAAGGCTTTCTGACAGTCTTGGGTTCACATAACTTTATTTGCCCGCTTTTTAGAAGTGAGTTCTGTCAGGAGAGCCACATTGGTCCAATAGTTCTAAACAAATCTTCTATAATACCTAGTCGGACCAAGGAATGCTGTGACCTGTGTCTGGGTTGCAGGAGCTGTTCAATTCAAAATGTTTTGGATTTTGGTGTGGGGATGTTGTACACGGCCCCCGCCTACAAGGTGACGCAGGTACACAACTAAACTCTGCCCTATTTGGCACTTACTGGCCTTAATAGTCAGGCCTGCCTGCTACGGGGCCTGAAGCACTTCCTTCTGGTGGCTTAAGTGATCTTTCCAGGTGGAACTGTACACAGCTATATCATCCAGATAAGCTACACTGAACTGCTCCAACCCAGACAGGACCCTGTTCACCAACCTTTGGAGGGTGACAGGGGCATTCTTTAAGCCAAAAGTCACAACTTTAAATTTATAAAGTCCCTCTAAGGTAGATTACCACTTTGGTAGTACCTTTACAACCAACGTCGAATTTTCATGTCATTTACTATTAAAGACAGTCTGAAAAGCAGGGCTGCCTTTTAAAAATGACAGTAGACACACAGCAGTGCAGACTCCGGTGCAGGAAATCTCCTGAGCCTCCAAACCCCCTAGCTCTATTATATACTAGGGACTTACAGGGTCTGTCATTGCCAATTGTAATTATAGCTAATTACCATATACATTTTTCAGCAGAGCACTGGCCCTCAGCATGGTTAGCAGAGCCGCGGGCACAGTCAGTGTCAGTTACCACCAGGATCAGTCAAAAGATGGAGTGAACATGGCCAAAAAGGATGATTTTCTCTCATTAGAAAACTAGTTAGCTGCATACAAATAAGCATAAACCAGTAACACACTGACCCATGGCGCCACTCAATCCCCTCCCATGTTTTCAAACTGTGGCCTATAAAAAGATCCAATAAAAGTATTATTTGAGGGCGCACTCCTATCCTCTGTGTATTTTCGTTGTCTATTCTTTCTGTTTACTTAAGTATTTCACTGTTTTTTCAATTTGTAGCGTGCTTACATTGGTCTGGGGAACTGCCTTTATCCCTGTTACATCTACACTTGAACACGAGTTCAGGAACTGTGAAGCCTGAAACTACCAATGTGCATTGCTTTTATTGTGTATGACATACAAACTTACTCCTTGATTCTAATAACCTGTTATATTGTCATAAAAGTGATCCGTACTCATATGCTTTTAACAGTGTTTATATCATGATTGTTACTTCATCATCATAATTTTTACAATTTTACAACATTACATTATTTGCACTTTACAAACAATCTACATGAACGTATTTGTAACATTGTGCTTATAAACATAACATTATTTGTTTACATGATGAACATCTGTCAAAAGTTCAAGTGTAGATTCTTTTGACGACTGTTGTTGCCTGCCCTATGCATTTCGGGACCCAACGTCCCTTCGTCAGGGGCCACTGAAACAACAAATTAATAAACCAAATCTCACAAAATATATCAAATATTTAATTGCAAATTCATTATTAAAGTCCAAAGAGGAAAACTACGCCACAAACCACAATCTCCTCACCACCACTCCTGCGTGTGTTAAAAACCATTGATCAAGGGAAATTCACCAAACGTGGAGAATTGAGGCACTAATAAACCAATATGCCTCAAACACATACAAATCCTGCTGACAGTGATCTCTTAGTTGAATAACATCCCGGTGCAGACATGCAAATCATAGTGACCGATTACTTACGTAGTAACTTATGTCACAAGCGAATTCTGTTAATTCTCACACAGTCCCTTAATCTCGTCGGGTGTACCGGCCTGTTACCATTGCCACAGGGCCTAACTACATGGAAAAGAGAATTCAAGGAAACCCTTATACGATCAACCGCTTTCGCTTGTGTTTGAATCAAATTGCAACAGTTTACCTTAGTTAATTCAATGCTTCATTTCCCGACACGTCTCGTTGTGTCACACTCTGTATAAGAAACCGGTGACCGTTAAAATCGGAAGTGGTATTGAAGTAGCTTTAGTGATGTAACGAGTATCTAAAGGCCCCCTCGTACCTGAAAACTCCGCTTCACCAATGCAGTGCACCCGACACGTTCTCGACTCCTTTTCGCTTCATGCTGGTATTTCTGCTGTTTACCTCAAAATCAACGATGGACTATCGCCCTCTATCTACAATCAACGGCGGCCATTTTAAAACAACTTTTAATATTTGCTCAGGTCATATACTTCAATGTTAATGTCATTTCTACAAAACTAAACCTAGAATTTTGTCCACGAAGTATACCAATTTCTCACCCAATAAACCTTATTACAATCAGATCTTTGCTCTGACCATTTATTGTTTTGGCCTGTTTGGGGATTCAAAGGTCTTATCATCATGAATGTGTATGTACATCAAACAATCTTTTTCTTACAGTCAACAATTTAAAGCATCATCGCGTACTCAGTATGCCCTAAAATCCAAATTTAATGTCACACTCAAATTACCCTGAAATCCACAAGCATGTGTTAATGTGTCTCTGTTCGTGCATCTGTGTGTGGATGATTATTAACTTCTAATCTGAGTTTACAATCTGTCTGAAACTACAGGAAACAACTCATATCGAGTTTGTCATTAAGATCCTGTGGGGTCATGGTTTAAAAAACAATAATCCCAAAAATCTCTCTTTGTAACAGAGTTTTTTGGGATCCTTTCCTGCTATAATTCTTACTATTTCCAGAACTAACAACCGCAATTGAGTGATGTTATGGCGCTGTTCATACCAGGGAATTGCCAGATTGGAATTTTTATTCTCAGTTCGTATGGTGCTTTTGTGCTCAGTGATTCTTATTTTTACTTTCCTTTCTGTTTTGCCTATGTATGAGAGGCCACAAGGGCATTTAATACAGTAGATCACATTGGAGGTGTTACAATCTGCTGAATGATTGAGTGTCACTATTTCACCCGTTAATGGAGTGGTGATTTTGTTAGTGACTATTATGTTGTTAAAATGTATGCAGTTATGGCATTTAGGCATGCCCTCTTGTCTCTTCAGATCTGGTTTTGTGGTTGACTTCAGTAGTTCCTTGAGATTTTGTGATATGGTGTAAGCGAAAATCGGGCGGTTTCTGAAGATGTTTCGAAATCAGGTTCCGTTTGTAAAAGTTCCCATCTTTGTAAGATTATTTTCTTTAATGTCCTTGATTTGGTTGTGATTTTCGAAAAAAACACAGCTTGTTCCTTCTTTGATTTCAGCTTTTTTGTCAACAGTTCGCTTCTGTTTTTTGGGCGAATCCTTTCTTCTGCTTTTTCTATTAAAGGTTGTGAATAACCTCATTGTGCGTATTTGGATTTAATGTGGTTGATGGCGATTTCACATGCCTGTGGTTGAGATGAAATTCTCTTCGCCCTCAACATTTATGAATACTGCAAGTTTTCACGTAGTTGTGATGGATGAAAGCTGGAGAAGTTCAGGGCATTATTGCAATCGGTTGGTTTAATGTGCATGCTGGTGACCGACTCCCTTTTATTTTTCTCAATTCTGACATCCAAAAATACTACACTGGTACTACTGATCGTATGGGTAAATTTAATCCTTTCATTTATTGTGTTGAGGTCCATTATATTTTGCTTCAATTTGTCTTCTGAACCTTTCCAGATTAAAAACAAATCATCTATGAACCAACAGTAGAAGATTAAGGGCCATATGTAGGTGGGCTAATACCGGTCGGTAACGGCCGAAAATCGGTAAATTTTCCGTTACTGACCGGTATTTAGCCATTTGAGATGTAGGAGGCTGGATTGAAGGATTCGGTAATTTACCGAATCGGTATTTTAAGAAATCGGTAAAATACCGAATCGGTAAATTACCGAATCCTTAAATCCTATGTAGGGAGCACTCAAGTGAGTGCATTTTTAGGTTAAGAATTCGTTATTTACCACCAACTACAAGTTGATGGTAAATACCGAATACCTTTTCAAAAGCAATTTTGTGCTTTTTTAAAAGTGCCATTGATTGGTTTTCAACTGTGGACTTTAATAATGAATTTGCCATTAAGTATTTAATAAATTTTGTGAGATTTGTTTTATTCATTTGATGTTTCAGTGGGCCCTGATGAAAGGACGTTGGGTCCAGAAATGCATAGGGCAGGCAATGACAGTCGTCAAAAGAATCTAAACTTGAATGTTTGAAAGATGTTCATCATGTAAACAAATTATGTTATGTTTATAAGCACGATGTTACAAATACGTTCATGTAGATTGTTTGTAAAGTGCAAATAATTTAATGTTGTAAATTTGTAAAAATGATGATGATGAAGTAACAATCATGATATAAACACTGTTAAAAGCATATGAGTATGGATCACTTTTATGACAATATAACAGGTTATTAGAATCAAGGAGTAAGTTTGTATGTCATACACAATAAAAGCAGTTCACATTGGTAGTTTCAGGCTTTACAGTTCCTGAACTCTTGTTCACCTATGAAAAGATCCCCCATCACACTAAACCCCTTGGATTTTTTAAAAAATCCCAGAGTAGGCTTAGACAGTTTTAGGCCTAAAAATTAGCAATCCTGCATCCAAACGAACCTATGGTAAATAGGAACCTGTCTCAAACACATAATATGATTTTCTATTTCAGAAAGCACCTTGTATCTAGTCTTTTTAGGTTGCTTAGCTGTCTTCAAAAGCGCCGGTAGATCAATTGCTGATTCTTGCGCCATACAAATTCATAAATAATTATCAAAACCTACAGAGTCGAGAAATAATATTGTCGGAGGGAGGGTCGGAAATGAAAGCTAGGAGGCCGTATAGGGTGAGTAATTCTGATACAGTATTTATTATGATATACAGCACAGGTAGGTGGATGATGAGAAACGATGAATGATTTGTCGGAGTCTTGACTTCCGGGTACAGTGCATCAGGGGGGGTGGAATGGTTGAGTCGTCGCAATGGAGAGCCTCTGCCTTCAAATCCTGGACTTCTCCTCGCCGGTGGTGGTTCCCCAGGATATATCTCAACAACGAGAGAGAGAGGGAAAAATAAGAGACTCTTATACCCCCTAATAAGTCTAAGCAAAAACAACAGAAGAGTGCAGGGCAAGCAATATTGGTGAATTGAAAATTAAGAAAAAAGAGAAAGAAAAGGTGAAATCACTCTTTTGAGTAAAAAGAACCCTCACTCACCAACCTGGTTGGTGACATGCTTCATCATTGGGTTCCCAACAGAGAGGCCGTGTGCCTCCCTGGTGTGCTACAACGCCTGGTTACAGCGGAGCGGGTTTTGATGTCATCCAAGTGTGATGAAACAGAAAAGGTGATTTAAAAAGTGCTTGGTTTAAACCCGAAAAACTTTATTCACGGTAAACCAGCACTATTAAAATGGTGGTTGGGTGTCAGAGTAGTCTAGCCAAAATTAACCAGACTCATCCATAGTGTAAGTGAATAAAATCATGGTCAACATGTTTCTGCCTCGTTTTTGTTGCTTTAGCGAGGCTTTCGTTAGGACGAAAGGAAAAAACACACCACAGCGGTATGCACACACTAAGGTGCACCCTAACCTGTGATGTTTGTGAAGAATTGATTCAAGACTTACAATTCGTAGTCAGGCCTCCCACTTTTCTGAAAGCCATATGTATCTGTGAACAAACAAGAAAAACACACAGACACAAAGTAGTACAGACAAACATATTATCTTAGTTGTCCTCGAAGTTAGGTAAATACAGGAGTGATTTGAACTGGTACTTTATCATGATTAATTGTGCTCATAACCAAGTCGCCTCATTTATGCAATGTTGTTAATAACAGCTCACTTCATTCAGAGGTCGAATTAAACAGAAACACCTTATCCCACTTGAATATATAGAGTGGGTGCCTTGTATCCAAAGAGACCCTTAATTTTATTAGCAATAAGGAAAAAGAGCGTCTATATTGTGCACTCTATATTAGTCAATGCTAATTTATATTGAAAAACACACACACGCCTATTTAGTCAGACTGAACCAAAAGTACCATGGTTAAAATGAACATTATAGGTGTTAAATGTTCAACAAAGTGATCCGCTTACTTGTAAAGAACAGGGGAATTACCCCATGGGTCCGGACGGGGGGCGCGTACTTATAGTCACACTCTGTTGTTAACAAAGAGCAAGGTATAGCCAGTTATCAATGAAGTGAAACTAGGTACGACTCACCCGTCTTACAGAGAAATTTGTTGTCAACAACTTACTACTCCAAAGTCCGACGCCCGCAACCGACCTAATTCTGCCCAGTGACAGGACCCTGGCGATGTTGGTCGGTACGAGGAAAGGGTCTTAAATAATACTGCCAAACAAGCGTTCTGGTTCCGACACACACACGTGATGACGTCACAACGTCATAGCACGTGTGGCGTGGAACAACTAGACCCGTTAATTTAGACTGATAGGGCCTTGCTATTGAAAGGCAAGAAAACTTTAATCGCGCTCGCTGACAGAAGGGAAACGGGAGAAAAAAAACACATATTTTAGCGTCCAATCCAAATTTTTACACAAATGATTGAATGTACAGGGGGAGTGTAAAACGTAAGGAAAAAGGACACTCATAAAACATACACGGATGGTGGCTATGTTTAAGGAGGCCCTATATGCCCACCTTGCGAAAGTTTAAAGACAGCTCGATCATATCTTTTAATTAGCACAGAATTCTTGCGCAAAGTATGGGCAGGGTTCAGAGCTTGCATTAAAAAACTTGATGAGTAGGAGTCACTGCCCACAAAACTCTAAGGACAGAAAAAATATTGCCGGTAAAGCGTACTGGTTCCAATGCGCACAAGCAGTGACGTCACAATGTCATAGCGCATGTGGCATGGAACAACTAGTCCAGTTGTTTGAGAATTAAAGGGCAGTGCTATTGAAAGGGGTGAAAACTTTAATCACGCTCACTGACAAAAGGAAAAAACCTAAATATTAATAGGAATTAGCGTCCAAACCATACTCTCCCAGATAAGAAGAAAGAGTGGACAAGGCGTTGTTTCGTAAAGTATGGACAGACCTCTCATAGAAAAAACCTGATGAAAAAAGTAATTGCCCACCAGGTTCTAAGGACAGAAGTTCAAAAGAATCCCTTAATCCATGAGCATTACGCAATGTATGTAATAACCTGGCTCAGTACAACTCAATGTGGTCATTCAGGTGTCTGCAATTTGTGAGACATAGCACGGCTACCGTGAAAGGATCGTGCCCCATGGAATATTATCATTAAGACCTCAGGGGTTGCCAAATGGTACACCCACCTTTGTTCTTTCTCAAAAAGACGTTGTATTTGTTTTCCCCCTGAGATGATCTGTTCTATTATTGTCCATTGCAAATCGTTGGTTGTGTGGTTCATCTGGAGGAAATGATCCGTCATACGGGTGGCACTTCTTTTACAACGGATATTGCTACGATGTTCACACATGTGTTGTTTGATATTGCGTGTGGTCATGCCCACATACCTCATGCCACAAGGGCAAGTGATCAAATAGACCATGTTTGATGAATTGCAATTGGTATGTGAGCGTTGTGTCCAGATGGTTCCATTTTCCAAATTCAGAGTTTTTGTATGAGTAGTGAGGTAACAAACACTACAATTTCCATAGGGGAGATATCCCTGTATTTGAGGTAAGCCCCAAGCGTTCAAAACAGTAGAAGTAACATCCTTCACAATTTGCCTTGGGCGTGTATGAATGAGGGCATCCCTGATACTCCTTGCTTTTTTATATGAAAAGAGCGGTTTTGTCCACTTTCTGTTGTTACTCTCCAGAATTTTCCAGTGTCGATTGATTGATTTAGAAATTGCATTTGAGGCCACGTTGTATGTTGTTACACAAGTCAACGGGGATCCTCTGCGGTTTTTCTATGGACTTCAAGCAACGCTTCTCTTGGCTGATTCCTAGCTCGTTTTCGTCCCCTGTTGAGAATCCAATCTGGGTACCCTCGTTTCTGGAGTTTTTTTGTAAGGTCGGTAGCCTGAATACGAAAATCATTGATACTACTAATGTTTCGTCTGATTCTAAGGTACTGACCATAGGGTAAATTCTCTCTTAAGGGTCTAGGATGAAAGCTTGAAAATTCAAGTAGGTTATTCTTGGCCGTTGGTTTGTAGTGAGTTCTGGTAGTCAGTCTACCCTCTGATTTTGTTATCACCAAGTCTAAAAAGATGATCTCTTTCTTATCCATGGTGTGTGTAAACTTCAGATAAGGGTCCAAGGTGTTTATCCATTCTACGAACTCAAGCAATGGAGTTTCAGGACCTTGCCAGATGATCAAAATATCATCGATATATCTCTTCCACAAAGAGATTCCAGCAAGGTAGGGGTTATTGGCATTTAGGATGTATTTACCTTCAAAATTATGGACATACAAACCCGCTACACTTGGGGTGAATGTACTGCCCATAGAAGTACCGGTGGTTTGTAGGAAAAGGTCCTTCCTGTATTGGAAAAAGTTCCATTTTAAAGCAAGGGTTGCACACTCAATGATAAATTCTTTCGGGGTCTGGTAATCCCATTCGCCTTCACTGAAGGCCTCAGTCAAGACTTGGATTGTGTCATCCTGTGGGATGCTCGAATAGAGGCTTTCGATATCAAGAGAGACCAGAATTGTCGATTCTTGCTCAGCCTCAAAATTCTGTAATATTGCCAATAGACTCTTAGTATCTTTAAGGTAAGTCGAAGTCTGTTGCACAAGTGGCTTAAGAAAAAAGTCACAAAATTGTGACAATGGTTCCAAAAGGGAACCAATCCCGGACTTGACCAAATCAAGAAAGACTCCGGTAACAACAAGATCAACAACTAGAAAAAAAAATGCATCATCCACACCACTTCCAACACTTACGGCAATAGATTTAATGCTACAAAAAACCATAGGTGTAGTTGCTGACGCCATTCAAAACACGGAAAGGCGTCTTTCATTAACTCCAAACATGTGTTTTCCAAATCTTGACTTACACACAACTGCTAATAATATTACTTTGGAGTCCTCTTCTAACACTGAGGATTCACTTCTAGCACAATCTTTCACTGGGTTACCTAGTGCCAAAAGTTACATCTTTAACCCCACACGTGCCATTCATCAGCATAGATGGAAGCTCCGTGCCTGTTACTAATCGTGGAGATAATTTATGTCTATCCTATCCAGGAAACCTACCATTAAATCCAGTTGGGGAAGCATTCGCAGATGGATTTCCCCCAGTTAATAGTATAATAGTAGATACTTCATCTCCCCCAAAAAAGCTGAAACGGCGTTATGGTAAAAAAACAAAATCAATAGTGCGGAAAACTTATAGACCGCTAGGAAATCATAAGCCCTCAGCAAAAGACGTATGGCAAAACTTTAGACTGGCTAAATTAACCAAAAAAACTCCTAATGTAAGTGTAAAACCTTCAAAGCAAGATGTATTACTCCCCAAAGAAAAACAACAAGAGGATATTAAAATTTTAATAGACCAGTCAAGTCAAACCGATAGGATGGGTATACCAGAGGAATTACATCTAACAGATTTGGAGCAGCTATTTAGTTCCCTTCTTCAGCCTTTAAGAGATAATATACATAGTATTGAGCAACTTTTGGTGAAGTTTGAGAAATTTCAGAGTGAGGACTTCATTAGTATGCTCAAATCTCTTACTACATCCATACAGATTAACAATGCAGAAACTGTTGATCCTAACTCGTTACTTCCTTCTTCTCCGGGTGTAATAGTACGTAATGAACCAAAACTGCCTTTAAGTGAAAACAACGGAACGATAATAGCATCGACTTTGTCTACCACTATAGTCGGCCCATTAGTGGGTAATGATGAAAGCGAATGGGCCACGGAAGGTCTATCTCCTGCCCTACCTGTTGCCCTGGCTGGACCTGAAAGGCCCATATTAATAGAAAATGTGGCTACTAATATACGATCAGTGCAATCACCTACGTTGCGACAACAAAATAAAAAATGTATTCATATTAATCTTCCTCCTGAATCTCACCCATACACTATAGTAATGATAGGTGTCCCACAACTAGAAAAGGGTAAGGTTGAGAGATATGGGGATCTGAAAAATAAAGTTAGCCATTGGCTAACCGCACATAGACCGATCCCTCGCCATATTAGTGGTAAAATAACTAATGTCAGGAGAGTCGATTGGGTGGGCCATAGATATAAATCTACCGAGGGTGATTGCATTGTTGTTACCTTTAAGGATACCCATGCAGTAAAGCATATTACTAGTTGGAGGGAAGGCCCGATTAACAGCCTGATTCGCACTATGGATTTAAGTTATTTTTATCCCCTAAGTGCCTATAGTTCCAATAAACTGTTTCCAAATCCTAATAGAGAACAGGAGGCAAACTATGTCAACCGTAATTCATACCACAATGATGTAATACCAATGAATTATGCTCCTTATACTACAAGAAATCACATGCAGTATAGGACTGATGTATCAGGGGAGCTGAGACAGGATAATTACTCAACATCTCACTATGAAAAATGGGAGGCTCCACAAGGCCTGCATTATCGCCGTAATCATTTTCAAAGAAAACATCCTGATATCGGCTACAATGTACCTATTTCAAATAGATTTGAGGCCTTATATGAACAGAATGACTTAGAGGGGGTTGACTGACTGCATGATATAACAGTCACACCCAGATACACTGACTACAAGTCTAGTACTTCTACCCATGGTAAAATTGAATCCACACAAGTAGCAATCCTTCCCCTCCTAACTGCTGATTCAGTTAACAATATTCATGTTGAGTGAGATATAGTCCTTTTAAGAGATAGCCCTACACCAGTTGAATATGAGCATAACAGCATTTTGCATTATCTGTATGAAACTTTTAATCCTCATCCTGCCCCCGTAGAACCAAACCCTTCTATTATGGATAACTTGGGAGCTATACATGCCGATCAATCAAACTGTTTATTAGATCTTTCTCCTACTGAAGTTTTCCCTGGTATTGAGACTGATGTCGCATATAACGTGAGTTTAGTCTCCTGGAATGTAGCAGGTTTGGCTGATAAAATAAGTGATCCTGCATGGTTGGCATTTGTTAAAAAACACGCTGTTATATGTCTCCAAGAGACATGGTTGGAAGATAACAACGTCTTTATTGAAGGATATCAAAGTTTCATCAGACCAGCAGCTCCCTCAGCCAGCGGTAGAGCAAAGGGGGGCTTGGCTATTTTTATAAACTTGGCTCTTTCCTGTCTTACACGTAATCGAAATCATGCAAATAGAAATGTCCAAATACTTGAACTAAAGAGAGGTAAATACGCTCTGACTTTGATCAACTTCTATAATGCTATATCCAGTCAAGGGGATTGTAATATATTGTCTCTGAAAGAAACGTTGAGAGAAGGCGCAGGTGTAATGTCATGTAATTTACTGATAGCAGGAGACTTTAACGTACACCCTTGTGGTAACCCACGAGTTACTCCCATGGGGTCGCTGGGATGTAACAATGTGAATGGTTTTCATTTCAACCACACTAGGCGTGGACTTCTCCTAAATGATTTGCTAAATGAAAACAATTTGTCTGTAGCCATGTCTATGGTACCTGAGGCTAAGGTTCATGATGTTCCAACATTTAAAGGATCAGGCTTCGGGTCTTTTATAGACCACATACTCCTATCTACAGACCTTGCCACCCAGGCTTCTAGTTTCACTATCCATTCGAATATCTATAGTGATCATAACCCCTTAACTATTAGATTGGGTGGGGGTGTATTCGAATTGCGAAGGCACTGTGAAGATCGGGGAATCTTAAAATGTATAAACGGAAAACGTCGCCTGAAATGGAATTTGGTAAATCATGAAAATCTGTATAATGAAATCAATAAGTTATGTGGCCAGGAACTTGCGGCTTGTGCATTAACATCTATTTCTCCAGAGCAAACCATAGCCACTTTTGAGGTTGTGGTGTCTACTGTAGGCTCTCTGCTGCTAGTTCCAGCGAAGGGACAAGCCAGTAATAGCCCTAAATGGTTTGACCATACCTGCTCCAAGGCAAGCAAAGATTTAAGAAAAGCACTAAAAATTAAACCTAGAGATACAGGTCTAATTAAAAATCTCCGATTGATTTATAAAAAATCACTAGAAAGACGCAAAAAGGAAATCAAGGCCTGTATCTGCGAATCTCTGCTTGACCCCTTGACTCTGGGTAATAGTAGTAAATTCTGGGAAATCATTAATAAACCTTTATTCGATAATCCCAGTGACACTGCTTTAGGAACTAATACCCCAGAGGAGGACTGGATTAATAATTTTAGCGTAATTTTTAAAAGCAACGAGCAACAGGCAGAACATGATTTTTTAACTCCAAGGGTGAACTCTCTGTGTTTCTCGGTTAATGAGGTAGAAAAGGCCATTCAAGGGCTAACTGGTAATAAGGCACCAGGCCCGGATGGTCTACCTCCGGATCTTTTTAAATCTTGCACCTTACTTTGGGCCCCTGTACTCACCAATGTAATAAATGCAGCTACGATCTCGGGTTGTCCAAAGTCATGGGGGCACTCGACTATAGTTCCAGTGTCTAAAAAGGGCGATCGTAGTAATCCATTATGCTACAGGCCAATTTCATTGATTAATTCTGTAGCAAAAGTAGTAGGGGGTGTAATCCTGAATAGGTTAACAACATGGGCACACGAAAACAAAATCATATCCCCAATACAATATGGATTCAGACCTGGACATTCAACAGTAACCCAGTGCCTGAATCTATATTTGATCGTAGGTAAATACACATTGGCCCGGCAGGGAACCATTCATATGGCTTTTATGGACCTATCGTCCGCCTTTGATTGTGTGGACAGAGGTAAATTATGGGACATTATGCTAAAGATGGGCGTTGAGCAGAACCTAATCCACTTACTGGCTGATTTGCATTCTGATACAAGAGCAAACGTCCGCTATACCCAAGATCTGAAAGTGACGGGGGACATAAGAATTAACCGGGGTGTCAGACAAGGTTGCATCCTGGCCCCATTCCTCTTTAACCTATATATTAATGAGCTAGAGGATTACTTGTTAAGGACAGGTGCGGATTATCCCTACGTAGGTCGAAGAGGTGTCCCGGTTCTGCTCTACGCAGACGATGCTGTCCTGATTTCTAGGACAGCAATCGGTCTCCAGACACTCTTAAATTCATTTTATTTTTTTATGGAATCTCGAGGCCTTAGTATTAATAATTCCAAGTCCTTTGTTATGAAAATTGGCCAAGGTTCACGAAAACCAAATTCCTTCACTATAAATGGGGAAAAAATCCCATCATCCAAAACCTTCTCATACCTCGGGGTACTTCTTGATGATCAATTATCTTGGGGCCCTGCAGTCCTTAAAAAGAAGGGCGAAGTGACTCGCGTTAACGCAGCCATACTTGGATTTGCGAGAAAAATGGGCAACAGCCCGGTGGCTGCTTTGCTTAAATTATATCAAGCAAAGAGCGTTGCTGTTGCTTGCTACGGTAGCGAGCTCTGGGGCTACAGCCAGACGCGAGATCTAGAGGCTACAGAAAATAATTTTCTAAAGAAGATTTTGAGGCTGCCAAGGGGTACCGGAAACTTTTCGGTTCATGAGGAACTAGGTGTGCCCTTTCTTAGCGATAGATTAGCAGCAAACCCCATACTTTGTTGGATGAACTCTTGGCTAAATGATATACCTCTTACCCACGACATATTAAGAGAAGCCCTAACTTGGGATGGCAGGCTCAAGGTCCCATGGCTGAAATATATAAAAGACCGCCTCACTGAACTTGGACGGCCAGACCTGTTTTTAACCCCAATTATTATAACTAAAACTGATGTTACATTTGTGAAAAAAGCATTTATGACAACCAGGTATCTTGCCCGAGAGGAGGGTGAGCTTTTGAAAGACAGTGTCAGGAAACACGTTCTACTTAAAACATGTTTACACTTGGAACCGTATCTATCATGGCCTATGCCTGGCTATGATCGTTTTTTGCTGACAAGGTTCCGTTTTGACCTGTTTCATCTCCTACTGGCAGTACCAAGAGGGACCCATCGTGGTCAAGTGCTGCCTGCTTGCGGCTGCGACGGAAAGTCTCCGCAAGATTTGGCGCACTTTTTATTTGTTTGTGCCTATTACTCAGTACCTCGAAGGCTATACTTAAAGCCTTGTCTAAAGAAACTAAAATTCACACAGATTAAACCAGCACTTTATTTCCTTCAACTTTTGAATTGTGACTGCACTTTATATGTATGCAGCTTTCTGAAATTAGCCATTACCTTTAGGAAAAGTATGGAGGGATAATTATGCTGTAATTATTGTCACACCCATTAATGATTTTTAATTCTGTACAATTATTTATATTCTTAACTTGTTTATCCTGCCTGATGCTCTTGTTTATAATGTTTACACAATTTGCCTGTCTCACAAAAGAATTGGATTGCTCTTTTTTAAATTACTTACGAAATTTATTTATGAATGTATGTTTATGTATTGTGCTTTTATGATTGTCAAGATTACAATCGAATATAGTTATTATTACTTACTTACTTACTTACTTACAATCCCGGACTCAATTGGGCGACCCGGAGGTGGACATTTATTTTTATGTGTCTTCGGGAGAGTGTAAAAATACGGGATTGTTCCTTGGCCAATTGTTAGAAACTCGGCTTCATGTTTGGTGATGTAGCCATTTACCTCAGCATTATTCACCAGGGTACTAATCTCGGTCTTGAGTTGTAAAGATGGATCAGTACTCAGAAGGGTATAATTCCTGGGGTCACTGAGAAGACGTCTACACTCCTTATCATAGTCTTCTGAATCCTGTATCACCAGTCCTCCACCTTTGTCTGCTGGTTTAATAACAATTGCGGCGTTAGACTGTAAGGACTGCACTGCTTGGTATTCGGCCGCATTTATATTCTTTAAAGTTTGTGGCTCGACATAGGCTTCCACATCATTGAATACAGCTTGTTCGAAAGCTAGTATTCAGGTGGAACCATATGTGGTGGTGGATGGAATGTCGAATTTAACCTGAGACCAGTGTCACCCTTTGGATTATTTGTCTCAGAAGGCTCTAAGTTTTCAAAGAAGGCCTTAAGTTTCAACTTCCTAAAAAATTCTGAGAGTTCGCAGTGCAGTCGGAATTTATCCAAGCGTGTCATGGGGACAAAACCTAATCCCCGTTCAAGGACTGCAAGTTCTGAGGTAGATACATTTATTGAGGAGAGGTTAGTAACTAGGCTCTCTCGTTGCTCGGTCCCGCTTGTTGGTCCCGTTGTTTGCTGCGTGTTTGATTATTCTTCAATAATTATCAAAACCTACAGAGTTGAGAAATATTGTCGGAGGGAGGGTCGGAGATGAAAGCTAGGAGGCCGTATAGGGTGAGTAATTGTGATCCAGTATTTATTATAATATACAGCACAGGTAGGTGGATGATGGGAAACGGTGAATGATTTGTCGGAGTCTTGACTTCCAGGTACAGTTCATCAGGGGGGTGGAATGGTTGAGTCGTTGCAATGGAGAGCCTCCGCCTTCAAATCTTAGACTTCTCCTCGCCGGTGGTGGTTCCCTAGGATACCCAGAGGAAAGACAAGAGATAAATGGCGGTAAGTTTTCTGGCCAATAGCACGCTTTTGTAATACCCTTCACCTTTCCGGGTGTGGACAGTGCTATACAGTCTGAGCGATGGGGTGATACGTGAGGGAGTGTTGTGCAGGGATAAGAGAAAGGCGAGATGTCGGGAGGGAAATAAGGAACGACGGGAGAAATACCTAATACGGGGTTTTTGTGTGGGTTAGCAGGGCGGAGGGTAGCTGAGGAATACAACGAGGGGGAAATGTCCGTCCGAAAGCCTGTGCCGTTCCAGTGTCAACAAAAAAAAAAGTCTCAAAGTAAAGGAAAAGAGTGGTCAGCCCGCAAGGTTCCCAGAACAGTAACGAAGGACTAATTTCTGTAGCAAAAGAAATACAAACAGAGCTGTTCCATCACAGCTCCCAACATAAACCTCCCGGGGCTGTTCGGTTATCAACCGACATCCGCCCATCTCACATATTCGCCACCCTTCCTCCCGCTCAGGGTCCCCGGTTACTGCCTACTCACCGCCACTACCATAACTCTCCGGAGTTATGGCGGCAAGCTCGCCTCTCCCGGGGGAATCCACCAGTCCTCGCTCCACGTCTCCGGTTCTTCGGCGGTGGCGTGGGTGGTCTGGTCGGTCCTTGGGGCTTCCTCTTCGCGCTTGGCAGGATCTCCCCATGTCCTGGAGTCTTCTGGCTCTCCTCCCTGGGCGTCCTCAGCTCCTCCGTCTTCGTTCTCCCCGACTTCCGTGTGTGTCTCGTCCTCTTGCGAGAGGCTCTTTTTCCATGATTGGTCATCCCCTCGCAGCTTTCCGTATCATCCTGTAGGGGAGAGGGGGTGATGAGTTTGTTAACTCCAGAGCTGCCGGACCCTTTTTCCCTTACAGGCGAGTGCCCAGCCCCCGAGTATGCGAGACTCGGCCCCCATCCGGGCTCTCCCTGACAAATATCTAATAGTGCCGCTTGATAGTAGGTCTGGAAGTGGGGTAGCGCAAGCCTCCCTGTGTTTTGTCTAACTGCAAAATTGAATATCTAACCCTTGGAGGTTTACTATTCCATATACATTTCATTATAAGGGAATTCTTTGAAGTATGAATTATTAAGCTTTATAGTGAGATTGGAAAAAAGAAATACAAATAAAGACAATATAGACAACTTGATTACAGGCACCCTGCCAATCAATGTCAGGGAGTAGAGACCACCTTTCAAGTACAACTTTCACCTTGCAGAGCATGGCATTATAGTTCAACTGCAATAATTGTAATAAGTATTTGTAAAGAATACCCCAAATAGCGAATAGGTTGCTTCGGATTAAACTGACACTGGAGGTCTTGAGGAACATTGGTGGGTAAGGCATTAAACAAGAGAAGCTCAGTTTTGCCCTGATTAATCTTATAACCACCAATACTTGTAAACTCTACAATTTCATTTATTGCCACTTGAATATTAATCATATCGGCCTTCAGATAAAGCATGATATTGTCCATGAAGAGTTTGATTTTCTGCATCCCTTCAATCGGAGGAGCAACAGATTCGGAACTACTAATTCTTACCGCCAGGGGTTCAATAAAAAAGTGAAAAGAATTAGTGATATTGGGTAGCCCTGTCAGGTACCTCTATTAATGTTTCCCGAGCCTCCTATTTTCAAGTCTATAATAATTCTAGCCTCAGCATCTTGATATAGATTCTTAAGCATTTCTGTGAATTTTCAGGGAATCCGAATTTCCCCAATATAAAAAATAGAGCTTCCCAATTAACCAAATGGAAAGCCTACTTGGCTTCCATCATCACGATCACTGCTCTCACTTCTTCTATTACTTAGGTAAAAAAAATCATGTTAGCGGCCATCAGCCCATTTGGTGCAAAACCATTCTGATCCTTGTGTATCTGTGTTTGATCTAAGGGAATAATTTGAGATGCCCATAGCTTAGTAGACAACTTATAGTCAGGATAAAGAAGATTTATTGGATGATATGAATTAGCATTTGTGGGGGATTTATCATTTTTAAGAAAACTGACTATGGCAGGTTCTTTAAATGATGAAGGAATATTCACACCTTCCCTAATTAAGTTGAATAAACCAATAATAAACAGAAGCAGGCCTTTTGAAAATATCTTAAACAACTCTGTTGGAATGCCATCACTTCCGCAAGCTTTTGTGTAAGGCATCATTTGAAATACTGCAGCCACCTCTGTAACCAAACGTTTCTCTAACATCATATCTTTACGGTCGCTCAATATTTGGGGGAGTCGGATTGAACTGAAATATTGTTCCAGACTGGATATGGAAACTGAATATGCTCTCTCATATAAGTTCCTATAGTGTTTCTGAAAAACCTCTGTGTTTTGTTATTATCAGACACAACCGTATGCGTATCAATGTTCTTGATCTTACAAATATTTTGCATGTCCTGCTTAATCCAGGTGGACCAACCTAGGAATTTGCCTATTAGCTGGTTTTCCATGTACATTTTCTGCCGGTATGTTCTGCAACTATCTCTGAAAACTTAAAGAAATCTCTGAGGTTCTTTTTTTTTTTTTTTAACTTTATTTTTGCATTTTTTATTGTCAATACATATTAACCAGTTAGCATTTCCATTGTACATACAACATTGGCAAAACAGTCAGAGATCAGCAGTGAGAATGGCATACGACTTAACACAACCGAAATACATGCGTTACATTGGGACTCACTTACATACTTATCTGCATCTTGGTTATGGACCATCAGAGAATAGTTAGAAGAGGCTTAAGTGTCTCTCTTGGAAGCACAGATTAGCAAATGGAGCACAGACGGGGTTGTGGAAGGAAAGAAAAAAAAATGCACAAGTTGCAGGGTGGATCATGCATTTGTGGGAGAGCGCACGCTGTGGGATGGTTGTTGGATATGCGTTGGGTGAGCAAGTAAATATGACTTGAGTGGTCCCCAAATGTCTCTCGGGCGCAAGGGAAGGGGAATGAGTTCAGCTTATATACTGGTTTGGTCCTGCCATCGTATCATATCATCAAGCCAGTCCTTGAACTATGGGGCGCGGCCGCGCCCCCAGCGACAGGCCACACGAAGTTTTGCAAGGACCAAACTGAAAGACACAAATTTGCAGTGTGAAGCCAGTATCTGCTTAGTGTACCTCAACAGAGCTGTAAGAGAGATCTAGGAAGGTGTAGTGCAGTCATGCAATCTAAAGTCTCAAAAATCTGTTGCCAGTATGCGTGTAATTCGGCACAACCCCAAGCCAAATGGAGAAAATCGGCAGCTTCCATTTGACATCTGTCACACCTGTTTGTGTCGCGTAGGCCAAATCTGTGGAGTTTCACCGGGGTGTAGTAGCACCGTTGTAAGAATTTCTAATGAATATTACGAAGTCTGCTATTGAAGGTATTTTGAGCCGTTTGAGTACAGCAAAAGGACCACTGCTCATCGGTAATGTTGTGTTCCAGTTCAGCAGCCCACTTAATTCTAGCCCCGCATTGAGCGTACTCAGTGTCAACATACAGGCCGTGATAGAGCACGGAGACTAGGTGCGAGGCAGTGAGTGTGCGAAGGACCTGGTGCAGGGGAGACACTACCTCAGGTTCCAGGGGATTCGACGGCGTGCACTCCTTAATCCCATGTCTGAGTCTGGCATACAAGAAGATTTCCATAGTGGTGGGGGAAGGTTCCGGAAAGAGTTGCTGGAGAATACGAAATTTGCCATTAAGGTACAGGTCTGCGCAGCACCGAAGCCGTCGGGCAGTGGCAACTTTTTTAAATAAACCCTTCTGTCTAATGAAAGGTCTGGGTGATAGACTAGAGGGAGTAACGGGGAATATAGGCAGGGTGCATGTACCCGCTCTGTAATCCGGGACCAAGCCTTGATCGTGCAGTCCACGGAAGAGGGCTGGGGAAATCTCAGAGGTTCTGCTCGGCCTTTGCAAGCTGCTCTTTTAAACCAGTCCTGTCCCCCGCAATTACAAAAGCACCTGCAGCTAAATTGACCACCAATTGTAACGCCTGTAATCTAGCAATGCGTACCTTATTTAGATTAGATTTGTACGCTATAACACAACCACAAAAATTAGCCTTCAAGGACTCCCAGACCATAAAACCGGAGGCCGAGTTGCAATTTATCTGAAAAAAATCTTGTTTCCTACAGCCAAACCTGATCTACCAACAGAGACTTGTGGAAATGCCACCTTGGTCTCTAAGCGTTTGGAACTTCTAAATCAAGATGGACTGGTGCTATTGTGTGATCAAAGAAGGCTTTCGCCTAGATCTCATTGGTCCTCCACCTAAGAGTATGAGTCACTAAAATGAAATCAAGCAGCGACGCAGTGTTGACCTGGCAAGAAAACCATATTAACTGCGCCATACCTGGGTGCTCTAAACACCACAGATCATCTAATTGGAAATCCTGTTTAATGGTGTCGAGAACCCTTACTGTTTTTGGCTTCAACTGCTTTTTAGTCCTATTGGAAGGGTCCCCTCCACAAATCATAGGCCCTTCTGCCCACATAGCAAGATTATCAAGATCCATCAAAGCTACCACATCATCCGATATTGGACCATAATAGTTCACAAGGTTGAGGGCAATCAATCAATCAATCAAACAAAATTTGTTAGGGAAGCAACACTGTCACTGCTAGTGGTATCTGAGCTCTGTATCTCCGTTGAAGAGCCAGGTCTTGAGTCCCTTATTGAAGTCTGCCAGCAAGGAGGCTGTACGGAGCTGGAGGGGAAGGTTGTTCCAGATCTTGGCAATGATGTAGGAGCAGAAGCGACTAACGCTGCAGCTGCGACGGATGCGGGAGTCATGTGCAAGGGCAAATGAAGAGGATCGCAGGTGTCTAGCGGGTTTGTGAAAGTTCAGTCAATGGTTGATGTAGGCTGGTCCTAGGTCGTGGAGGACTTTGTAAGTGTGCATGAGGATCTTGAACTGGCATCTCTTCTGGATGGTGAGCCAGTGGAGGTCTCTCAGGTGGGGGCAATGTGGGTTTGTTTGGGGAAGTCCAGGATGAGTCTGGCTGCAGTGTTTTGTATGGTCTGGAGTTTTCTGAGGAGCTGAGCGGAGATGCCAGCTTGTAGGGCACTGTTGTAGTCGAGGCAACTGGTGACAAGGGCCTGGGTGACAGTCTTTCTGGTGTTGGTTGGGATCCATCTGAAGATTCTGCAGAGCATGCGTAGTGTGTGGAAGAGGGTGGAGGCGACTGCGTTGACTTGTCATTGCATGTTCAGTTGGCTGTCGAGGGTGATGCCGTGGTTGCGTGCATGGTCGGTTGGTGTGGGTGTAGGTCCAAGTTCTGCAGTCCACCAGCTGTGGTCCTGTGCGGAGGTGCTCTTACCGAAGATCAGTACTTCAGTTGTGTCGGAGTTGAGTTGGAGGCTGTTGTCTCCCATCCATTTGGCTATGTTGGCAAGACTCTGAACTAAGACCTTTATCCAAATCCCCCTCTCACTTTTATCCCTTATAACCTCCCTCACATGCCAATAAATAGACCTTGCTAAATAAATCGCCACACCACGCATTGCTACCCCTCCTGAAATATGAACGGAAATATTTCTTGGGGATAAAAAGCTTTGGACTATTGCTTTTGAGAAGTGTCTCCTGAAGAACAATTATTTTAGGACTAAAAGAAGACCACCAATTCAAGATGGCTTCATATTTCCATTTGTTTAAAACCCCATTAGAATTTCAAGAAATTATCTTGACATTATAGACCATTCAGTGATCTCCATACTTCCTGCACTAACTCCCTGACTTAACCGTCCACTCTGAATTTCCGACTACTTGAAACTACAGGCATCTTGATGAATCTGCTCTTTTTTCCAGCTTGTGCCCCTCAGTGACCCTCCTCATCCCCCAAAGAAACTAAGCCCCAAAGTGCTAACAAATGCAACAAAAAAATCCTGTGAAGGAGAATTTTCCACCTTACTCCCTGTAAACCCTGACTGTATTTTGGGTGCCATATAACTGCATCTGGTAACACTCCAGAGAACTCCCCCCTTCCTCGAGAAAAAGAAAGAAAAAAGGCAAGGAATAAATCATACAAAAAAATAAAATGGAATACGCCTCCCTGCATCCTCAACCACCAATCTAAATTACTGCACCATTTTCAGCAAAAAGTCTTATGCCTCTTCAGTCGTTGAACACCAATGAATTTGTCCCTTGAACAGAACTTTTAATTTTCACTGCTTGGCTATTGAAGCCTGAACACCAGTGACTTTGAATTGTCCCACCAATCCTTGAAAGTCCCTACATCGACGGACCGCTTAGGTGAACATGTCTGAAAAAACGTGAAACTGCACTTTATCAGCCATTGTAAAAGTGGTTTTTTTCTGAATAGCAGTTGAAAAAATGCTTTCCGTTATGCGATAATCCGCAAAGTTAACAAGGATGGTGCGGGGAAATTTAGGATTGGCAATACAATGAGCTCGCTTGATGGAAAGGTCAGATGAAACTTCATCATGGATGTATGTTTTGAGCAGAGATTCAATCAGCTGTAATGTATTCTGATGGCTACCCAAATTCTCTGCTCGTTTTGGAAGACACACGAAACGCAGGTTGGACCTTCTTGCATAGTTCTCCATTTCATCAGTTTTGTTCTCAGACATGTATGGCTTTTAAAAAATATTCTTCGCGTCCTTATCAAGGGAAAGGGACTGATCTTCAAGGTAAGAGACCATTTGTTTTACCTCCAACAGTCTTGCTGGTATTTGCAAAACACTTTCCTCAATTTTATTCAACCTCTGGTGAAGAGCGGCAACCTCCTGAGCTTGAATCAGTTTTAAATCCCAGAATTCTGCTAAAATAGTCTCCAGCAAGGTCTGAAGCAATACAGGTTGGTCTAAATTGGTGGTCCTTATGAGACAAGGGTTTCGTAGTGCTAGAAGTGCTAGATGGCAAAAGATGTTGATGACCCAGATTAGCAGCTTGACTTAATGGCCTTACAAGAAAGGCTCCAGGAAGGGTGGTAGACTGAGGAGGCGTTTGCCCCAAGATTTGTCCAGGGGAGTGAGAGGGCGTACTACACGATAGCTCTATGGGTGACAAGTCCGGAATAGTTGTAGCCCCAATTCTTTTAAGTTGTCAAAAAGGTAAGATTAAATCTGCTTCAGTTCCAAGTCTTCGCTTTTCCTTTTGATTCTGCTTGTTGTTGACAGCTTCTCCGTACTCCCACAATTCAGTTTTTCCTTCAACAAACAACTTCAGACACCCAATACGCAAATTAAAATTATTAAAATGGGGTAGTATCCAGTTTAGGATGCACTGGCTTCAACTACCAAACCATTCAAAAACCTTAGAAAATCTCTTTCCAGTTTCCCCAAACCTAGAACCAACTGTTTCCCAGGCAAGTGCTTTTTTAAAAACTTTCCTCTCACGTGTGATGTTAGTAATGTTAACAACATATCTGTTGATTTGATAACTATTATCAGGCACATACGTGCAGAATTTCTTAACAGTCAATATGCGACAGGCTCTGCCCTCTTTCGCTAATATTATATCTAAAGCTAGCCTGTTTTGCATACCTATAGCTCGTAAAGCCATCAGCTCCTTATTAACGCTTGTTAAAGCACCTGCTGCGTCAGTAGCCAATCTGCTCACCAGTGTAGATATTGTTCTAATTTTCACATCATTAACATCTATCCCAACAGTAGTAATCATGGCACCAAATGTATCCTCTATCACTTGCCCAGCATTACGTCTCTCTCTCATTTCACATTTTTATTATTTTTTTCATTCATATCATTCACCTGATGGACACAAGGAAACACTGAGGTTAAGTAGCAGCTAACCACACAGTTTTGGGGAAGTTTGAAATAGGCAGGTCTCACACACACATAAAATATCCCCTTAATAATGGGCTCTTGTCCAGACAGAATCATGTTGCTTGCCACTTAACTTTCCTCACATTTGCTCCAACCTACTACTTCGTAAATTTCATTTTGTCTCTTTCCTCGTACCATATATATTTTTCCCTTGTTTGCTGTGTCAGAGCTTATTCTTGCACGCATTTTAGAATTTCCATCCTCCTCTTTCTAACTTAACCCTTTTCTCCTCCTCATCCTTTTCACTGAATCTCACCTTTCGGTCATTGAGCTCTTCAGCAAACTACATCTCACCTTTGTTAAATCAACATGTAAATTTATGAACACCATGGTTAGTTTGCCAAACATGTGCAACATACCTAGGCATAGTCCCCAAAATGTTGCTTCCATAATAAGTATACGAAGACCTAACTAAAGGAACAGTTTCCGTTTTTTTTGTTGCTTTTTTTTATTTAGCACATCCAAAAATGTTTTACAGAACCACCATTAGTAACCACAGAGAGATATATATTACACAAATCAAACATTAGAATTAGGAAATAATACAGCTTCCGTATGCGTATATCCATTTTACCCAAAATATAATAATGGAATGCAAATTATCCCTCATACATGTGGCTTCATCCTACCCCAATTTTATCCTCATACCACTCTGCAACATACCACCATATTTTCCTTCCTCTCGTTTTAGATCCTGCTCCTCTACAGGCGTACAAAGCCTTTTCCTGGTTATATGTGCCAAGCAATCTTGCTAGCCAGCCGGTAATAGGGCGGGGTAATTACTTGAAGATGAATGTATTGCCCAAACTGCTATATCTGTTTAGGTCTATTCCTTTGGCAATGGAGGAAGCAGCCTTAAAACGAGTGGAGTCTATCTTTTCAGGGTTTATGTGGCAATTTGGGAAAGTCAGGCCGTCATTGAAATTACTATCACTCCCTCTAGATAGAGGGGGGCTTCTAGTCCCAAATATTAGGCTGTACTATTATGCCGCACTGCTACAGCAGATGATCCCGCTGTTTGTACCATCTAGACCAGGAGATTTAAAAGAGAGGATCCCATCTTGCTACGTATTGACCCTGGGTACCGAGGCACTTGGACTTTGCCTTCGGCGAATTGAGAGGGGATACTATAACAAGGTGCGTTTTAAAGCTATACAGGGAATAGGGAAGGTGTGGAGGTATGTCATCAAATGGATGGCTATGCCCAAGATAAATCGTTACACCCCCCTTTGGCGATCGCCATTATTTCCGGCATTAACACTCGACAGAGCCGGAGGCAGATGGGAGCAATGGGGAATAGGAACGTTTGGTGATATTGGTAACGAGGAGGGCGATCTTTCGTTTAGTGAACTACAATTAGTCTACGGTATGTCAGGTGCGGATTATATGAAATATCTTCAGATTAAGAGCTATATAGCAGGCATAAGGCCTAGATTTAATTGGAACAAGATCCCCATGCTGGAAGTTTTGGGGAGGGTCTCGTCTAGAATAAGAGGGTTTTATGCTCTTCTCTGATGATCTGGAAAATGTAGAGGCGTCGTGGGCGGACAAACTTGTGGATCCTGAAGTAGACGTGTGTATGAGCCTCTTATTGTTTGATCAGGTTTTTATAAGTCGCAATTTGAAAGCCCAGTCATATAAAACCCTATTCAGTTTGTACTATACCCCAGCTAAATTATATAAGTGGGGGATGCGGGTGGATGATCGATGTCCGAGGTGTGGGGAAGGGCCGGCTGATATGAAACACATGTTCTACGAATGCGACAAGCTTGTACCGCTGAAAAAAGATATTTTTATGTTTTTTCAACAATTATTTGGCCCCTATATATATTTTACCCCAACGGTTTTTATTTTGAGTTATGACTGCACTCTGGGTTTGAGTACCAAGCAGGCTTACTGTGTTCTTATGGGTATGGCGGTATACAGGATACTGATAGCCTCACGCTGGAAGGATTTGGAGTCTCCACCATTTCAGAAGGAACAGTTTCCAATGGACATCAAAATTCAAAAGATACATTTCAAGAACATCCCTGTCAATAAAACAAATTTATATGCACAGTATAGAGTAAAGAATGAGTAATGGAAATGTTATGATACTTCACCCCTTCAGCAGAAGAAGTAGGTAAAAAGATGCAAATATAGCAGTTTCGAGTGACCATAAGTTTTGAATAGTCATCTAACAACCTATAATAAATGTTTTCTCCATAATTTCCTACAGAGTTATCTCTATGCAATAACTTGATATCTAATTCCAAACTATAATTCCTAAAGTCTAGTTAGATTTTATTTTGGGTGTAGCATGTCCGTCTGAAGTGCTATATCCCACTAGTAATTCAACTATGAACATTAATATCATAATCATTCAAACTAATTGTAGAATTTGTGCAGCAAACTTCTTTTCTGCTTGCCATGTTTCTTTTACAAAAATACTGATAAAAATTGAAACTCTAGCCACTAAAGATTACAGCACAAAATCAAAAATCAAGAATACATCGAAGGCCAAATACAGTTTCAGTTCATATACTCAATGTTTGAAAGATACCTACTATCTTCAACGGAATTCCTAAAAGGGAAATCCCTAAATATTCAGGTGAGTTCCAAAGGAAACCTAATATCTTCAGTTGGTTACCTAAGCTACAAAACAAACTTCAAAATCTCAGTTCAAACCTTGGTCCGAATGTCACATCTTATATTTGCGTCATATACACAGAGCTCTCTGCCTCGGTGCGAATTGCCTGCGTCGTTTCGGCCCCCTTTCCCATAAGGCGGGGCACGCAACAGGGGTGCCCTCTGTCCCCGCTCCTCTTCGCACTTGCTATAGAACTAATAGCAAACTGGGTGCGACAGGATCCATTAGTTCGGGGCTTTAAATGATCCCAGGAGGTGTCGGACAGGATCATGCTTTATGCGGACGACGTCCTGTTATTTCTTACGGATCCAGGGTTTAACGGGCCCACGGATATTGCATATCCGTGAAGTGTTCAGGGAACATTGGGTCTCTGCACAAACCCGACAAAATCCATACTATTCCCAGTCTACGGTGATCAGGGGTGAGGCACGTGGGCATCACAGTTAACACATGCATCCGACGGTTTCGCATACTTAGGCGACTTCGTGTCACTTGATCAGACGGTGTAATGGACACACAACATATTTCCACTAATACCCAAGATCAGAGGTGAGATGCAGGCCTGATCCTCTCTCCCCCTGTCCCTATTTAGTAGGATGTGCCATCTTCAAGATGGTCTCACTACAGCGGATTTTATATAGGCTTCAGAACTACCGCTATGGCATTCCCCAATCGTGGTTTGCACAAATCAATGCAATCCTTACTAATTTTGTATGGGGAGGCAGGGCTACGCGAGTCGCACTGCGATCGTGTACACAATCCACCTACTGTGGCAGGATAGCAACAGCCGATATTTTCGCATATTACTCTGCCTCCCACCTCCTCAACATTAATGAATGGTGGTATAATCCTCAGACAGGCCCAGCATTCGCAGTGGAGAGAATCATGATGGAGGACCAATTGTTGCTTGACTTGCTGTATAGCCGCAGTTGCTTGAACCATCTACCCCCTGCCACTAAAGTAGTGATTCAGTTGTGGAGATGTGTGGTCCGGCAGATGGGTTGGGGATGGCGGTTAACCAAGGCGACTCCGGTATGGCAGGGATCGTATCTTCTACAAATAGGGTCACTGTCCGGGTTCCGCACGTGGGATCTTATTGGCATATCCACACTTGTGGACATAATAAGGGTACAGTCCTTAAATCCTTTCAAAACCGAAAGGAAGAGTTCCAGCTCCACCGCAATCAATTCTACAAAAATTTGCAACTCAGACATTCTCTGTCCCCACACATTGCAACATTGACAGAACTTCCAGAATTCCATCCATTGGAAGGGCGACTACTAACGGGAGACATAGGTGCACATAAGATCAGGCAAATATACCAAACCATAGTTACACATAACAACACAACACTCGACACACTTTAACGGAATTGGGAAAGTGATATACCTGATCTCAAGGATGATGATTGGACAGAAGCACTGGCGAGCCCTCGGGGTGCTCCTATCACCGCTCGCTATCGTCTGATTCAGTTCAAATTTCTACATCGAGCCTATTACACTAGACACCGCATATGGGCATAATACCGTCGCCGGTGTGCCTTAGGTGCAACCGAGAAACTAGCACCTTTCTCCACAAGGTGTGGAGCTGCCACACTCTCCATCCCTACTGGTATAAAATATTGACACGCCTCAGCAAGACACTTTCATGGAATATCCCGTCTGACCCCAAATTAGATTTGCTCCATAGCTTGGACGGAATAAGGGGCAGTAGATACAAACAACACCTATTATTCCTAGGGCTCACACTTGCCAAACGGGACATTGCCCAATATTGGAAGAATTACTCTACACCACCCTTGGGAAAATGGAAAAAAAGCTTTGGACTGGTGCATGGGAATGGAACTAGCAGTGTTCCATGCATGGGGTTTCCCACAGAAACACCGGAAGATATGGCAACGATGAGTATAGAGGTATTGACTAACCTGTAATAGAGTCCCCGGAATCCCTCATACAGCGGGAAAGTAATTTACTTGTTTAGTCTCCGTGAGATTAGACATGATCATTCAAACTGTTATGATGTGTCAATGATTGAGTGGTGCAGGGAGAGGGGGGAGCCGGATCTGTGCACAGTTTAGCAAGATTAACTGTTTATGTTCTTTGATTTTTATTACCTCTTCTTTTTTCCGTATGATTCTTATTAGTATATGGGGACATTTATATTGAAACTAATCGATGTTTAAGCCTCCGGGCTGCTGTTGTACAAAATACAAAACAATAAAATTTGTTATAAAAAAAAAAAAATCTCAGTTCAAATGTCAGTTCAATATTTCATCAGGATATATTTAGGAACGATTATCTCAACTTTAATCAGTTCAGGTTTGTGGAAGCTCTTCAAAAATGAATTAGCATTCTGACAGATTAACAACTTCTATATCGAAGGGCTCAGCTTGTTGGACATCAACTAGGTATAACCATTCAGTACCTGCATACATTCTGTTAGGCACTTTCAGTCTCTTTGGTCTTTTGACCTTTGGTTGTTCATGATCACTGTCACTTTGCTCTTCTTGCTCTAGTTCTTTTTTGATTTCATCAACTCTTTGCACTTTTTTCAGTATTCTTTTTACTGCATCATTAGTCCAACTTTCTCCACAATATTCTCCTTCACTCGAGGTGCTTACAACTAGCTCTAATTCACAATGCTCTCTCACAGCAATCCAAGATGATCTTTGTCTCTTTCCCTGAATAGAGTACTCTTGAGTATCTTCAACTCGATCTTGCCCCTGTAGCTCTAGGGCTTGATTGGACTGGGCCTACTGGTACCCATCTTGCAGAGATTCAACTTGAGATTCTCCAGTATTCAATCTTTCATAGATTCACATGCTTGAATCTTCCCCGTCGTCACGGTGGGAGTTTCACGGTAACAGAATCAGGGCTCGAAAAATCCGAAAAATGGTACTAGTCCTGCAGGTCTAGTACCTTCAAAAATCTCCTCGACCTAACTTCACCCTACTTGACCTCCATCTCTGAAAGCGGAGCAAATGTGACAAGTTAACAAGATTTAAAGGCATCTTTATTGCTCATTAGCTTTGTGAGCAATAAAAATGCCTTTAAATCTTGTTAACTTGTCACATTTGCTCCGTTTTTAAAGATAGAGGATAAAAGTTAGTTTGTTTTCCTACTCGCCAGAAAGGGCGAGTAGGACCTAAAAATAGCTCGTCCTCATTAATTCTACCTCGCATATGCGAGCGGGCGAGTGGATTTGTCGAGCCCTGAGAATGACCACAGCAGTATTAGAAAAAACTGCATAGTAAAATCCCATAGGGAATCATCTTATTTGGTAACCAAACCGCATCATTATTTGGTCCAAGACTCAGCCAATCGCCGAGCCAGCCCTGACATCACACTCCCCAGCAGAGCCTTCCTGCCTCAGATTTCCAACCGCCTTCGTGTGAGGAGGAGTCTCCCTGAGCCTTGCTCAGTTTTGTTCCTGTGTGAACTTTTGACCTCTTGTTCATCTGGAAGTTCTTTCTGTTTACTGGATTTGAGGTACTGTGCTTCATATTTTTGCTTACTATGGCTGAAAGCTCTAAAAAGAGGCTCTTCAGGCCCTGCAGATCCTGTGGAAAACCTAGACTGTTTTCTGAAGACCCCCACAAGGACTGCTTGTATTGTCTGCACCCAAAACATGTGCCTAAAGACTGTAAGCATTGCAGAACCTTTTCTGCGAAAACCCTGCATGACAGGGAGGCACGGCTTCTGTTGTGGCTTCAAAAGAAGAAGGTCACTTCAGAATCTGACTCTGAAGAGGAATCTAGAACATCAAAAAAGAGGAAATCTTCTGCTTCTGAAGATAACATAGAGATTAAAAAGCAGAAGACAAAAGGCAAAGAGGCTTCTTCGTCTTCACTTCCTCATACTCCTCTTAAAAAATCTACAGAGTCCAGAGAAGTCTCCTCAGCTCCGTCGACGAAAATTGGGGCGTCGCCGGCTTTGATTTCAATAAAACCGTCGACGTCTCCGTCGACGACGACTACCATTTCGATAACGACAGCTGGGTCGACGGCGACGACTAAGACATCGTCGTCGAAGAAAGGCTCGTCGACGATCCCGTCGACGGGGAGGCCGGTTTCGACCTCGCCGACGACCCCATCGTTAGCGACCCCGTCGACGACTCCGTCGACGATTACTTCGTCGACGACCACTTCGTCGACGATAATTCAGTTTTCCACGTCGACGAGATCTCCGTCGACAGGAGCTCCGTCGACGGCATCCTTTAAGTCTCCCAAGGCAAAGACAATCTCTTTAAAATCTATTCCAGGAAGAAATCGTCAGATTTTACGGCCTGGACAAAGATTTCTCCGCTTCCTCCATCTAAACTCCTGGAATTACAGTCAGAAGATGAAGAGTCTTCAGGAGTGGCATATAGTCCGTCTCAACTTCAAATTAAGAGCCAGGAGACTGACGATGAAGAATATCAGGAGGTTCAGGAAGTCTTCTCTTTCCAAGATCGTCCTGCACAGGATTCAAGGAGATATGAGTCATTTCAGCAGACATATGACTACGAAGAGGAGGAAGAACCTCAGCCTGATTTTAGAGAGGACACTATCTCAATGCCGATTTCCCTAGTAACTGACTTGCGGCTTATGATAAATGAGTACTATCTACATTTTCCTGACGCTAACACTCAAGCGTCAAAAACTTCAGATAAGCCTGCTCAAGTTCAACCACCTCATTCCTCTCCCAAGAGTACAACTCAGAAAATTCAATCTCCTCCTATTGTGACAATTAGGGATGATTTAGAGGAAAGTAACGCGGATCAACCGGAAGAAGGAGAACTTCTTCAGGATGCTCAGGTTGGGGATGAATGGGACCAATATATTCTTCCAACTACTCCGTCTCCATCTCCTTCACCGGCGAATTCTCCGTCACAAGACATACGAGGTTTCCATGATATCATGGAGAAAGCGTCAAAAAGATTTGAGCTTCCGCTTCCAGTACAAGAAGCCGAGTGTTTCCTCTATGATTTCAAAGAGGATTCACGGAAATCCATTTGGGAGGAAGGATTAAAAATAATGAGGAACCCGGCTTCAGTAGCTGCCTCAGTCCCCCGGATAGAAAAGAAATGTAGAGCCCCAGAAGCTTCTCTGGCCTGTTTAATTGGACATCCGCGACCGGAGTCTGTGATGATGCAGGCCGCCCAGAGGCACTCCAAAAATCAGTTTTCTACATCAGCAGTTCCCCCGGATAAAGAAGGGAGGCGAATGGATGGTGCAGGGAAGCGTTTTGCTGTGATGGCAGCGTCTTCCATAAAGGCCTCGAATGCGTTAGCCCTCATCAGCAGATACAATAGGCAGATGTGGTCTGATATAGCACCTTTACTAGCTCATCTGCCAGAGGATAAGAAAGAAGCGGCTGCTATTTTGCAAGATGGGGCTCGGGCGGCCTCGGAATCCATAGACATCGCTATGGATTTGTCTTCAGTGGCGTTCAGACAAATGGCAGGTGCAGTGGCCCTACGAAGACAAGGATGGCTTAAAGCCACTTGTTTTAGACCAGAAGTGCAAGCGAAAATAGTGGACATTCCATTTGACGGAGAGAGCCTATTTGAAAAGCATGTGGATGATGCCCTCCAAAGTATTAAAACTGACACGGATACAGCACGTGCGTTAGGATCTCTTCAGCAGGGCAGGTTCCAGTCCTTTCGGAGGAAAGGATCCAGAGGACAATTCATGCAAAGATCCTCTTTCCAATCAAATAGATATCAGCCGTACAATCAGCAGGGATATCGCCAATACTCAAATAATCAGCAATTTTGTTTATCAAACACTTATCAACAACAGTCCAGAGGGAGATCATCTGCGAGAGGCAAATTGCAACAATCCAATCGACGACAAGGACTCTGTCGAGGCACCCTCCGCTTGTTCGAACAGCAGCAATCATTACCTGTCCTCATTTTATCCAGCTTGGCTGTCGATAACAACAGACAGATGGGTTTTGGATGTGATTCAACATGGCCACACCCTGGAGTTCATACAAAAGCCTCCAAATCATCCTCCTATACACAGGAGACAAGAACATCTGTCAGCCCTCAAGGAAGAAGTTTTATCTCTTCTACAAAAGGAAGCAATAGAAGAAGTTCCGCACCTTCACCGAGGGAAAGGCTTTTATTCGCATTTCTTTCTAATAAAGAAAAAAGACACATCAAAATGGAGGCAGGTAATGGACCTGAGAGGTCTGAACAAATTCATCCAAAAGAAATCATTTCGAATGTTATCTCTGCAAGAAATACTCCTTTTGATTGGCAAAGGAGATTATTTGGCATCCCTGGACCTCTTAGATGCTTATTTTCATTTCCCAATCCATATAAATCACAGAACATTTCTGCGCTTCATGGAGGCGGGGCGCCATTATCAATTCAAAGTAATGCCTTTCGGTCTAAAGTCGGCACCGAGAATCTTTACGAAGTGTATGGCGCCAGTAGCAGCACATCTAAGACTTCAGGGTCACCAAATTTTCCCTTATCTAGACGATTGGCTCATAAAAGATGGTTCGTTCAGAGAAGCCCAACATTCTCTAAGAGTGTGCATGAACCTTTTCAATCGCCTAGGTCTCAGAGTCAAAATAGAAAAATCACATCTCATGCCATCGCAGTCCCTTCAATTTCTGGTAGCTCTAATTCGCACGAAGGAGGCGAAGGCTTATCCTTCAGAGGAACGTATTCAAAAGATCATAAAGCTGACATCGCATTTGCAAATAAAAAAGTCAGTTTCAGTAAGAACCTACAAATCGTTGTTGGGGATGATGCCCTCTTGTATCCCCCTACTTCCCAATTGCAGACTCCACATGAGACCTATTCAAGAACTGCTAGAAAAGTAATGGATTCAGTCTCAGGGATCCTTCGAAGATCGAATAGTTATCACTCCTCAGATCCTAAAGGCCCTATCATGGTGGAAGATCTACAGTTTTGTAATGATGACGGATGCTTCGCTTCAAGGTTGGGGAGCGCATCTGCAGGAGCTCGAAATTCAGGGTCACTGGTCAAAGAGCGAAACGCAGCTCCACATCAACTTGCTGGAACTAAAGGCTATTTTCTTGGGTCTAAAAGCATTTCTTCCCAGGATTCGCGGTTCAACAGTACTTGTAAAGACAGACAGCTCAACATCCATGTTTTACCTTCTAAAACAAGGGGGTACAAAATCAAAAATATTGTCGAAGCAAGCACAAGAAATTTGGAAGTGGCTTCTGAATCACAACATTTCACTTCAAGTACAACACGTTGCAGGGGTAGACAACACAAGGGCAGATATTCTGAGCAGATCGTCCAAGATTTCTCACGAGTGGGAACTGGACCAAAAGCAACTTCTCAAAGTATTCAAGCTATGGGGCACTCCAAAGTTAGATCTGTTCGCGGATCGCCACAATTCAAAGTGCAAAAACTTTGCAAGCAGGTTTGCACAGAAAGGGTCGTGGGGCAATGCGCTACAGATGTGTTGGACAGGGATGTTTGCGTATGCATTTCCCCCCTTTCCTCTAATATGAAAGGTCTTGAGAAAGATGAAATCAGAGCCGTGCCATCTGATTCTGGTTGCCCCAGCATGGCCGAGACAAGCGTGGTTCTCAGAACTTCTCAAACTCTCAGTGACACCCAGGATACAGTCCAGGATCTAATCACTATGAACAGCGACCAGATACTGCATCCAAATTTGAAATCGATGAACTTGTCAGCATGGAACCTCACGAACATGAGTTCCAACTGTTGAATATCCCTCAAGAATGCCGGGAGATTCTGTCACGATCTCGAGCAATCTCTACAAATAAAACATATTCGGCTAAATGGAAAAGATTTTGTCATTGGTGTGCATCTAACGGTCTACATCCTTTTCAAGTCTCTTCGGATCAAATTCTTCCATATCTGTTAATGTTGGCCAAATCTGGACTCTCTCATATGTCTATAAAAGTACATTTGGCTGCTATTTCAAGGTACACAAGAGTTCCTGACCTACCATCTCTTTGGTCCCAAAGAGTTATTAAAGAATTTCTTAAAGGGCTTTTCAGAATATTCCCTCCAGTTCAAAAAACAGTGGTTACTTGGCAGCTTAATACGGTTCTTGCACAGCTAATGAAACCGCCATTTGAGCCAATACATAAGGCGGATTTGCAATTTATCTCATGGAAGACAGCGTTACTATTAGCGCTCACGTCGGCAAGAAGGGTCAGCGAGATCCAAGCCTTCTCAATTGCAGAACCATTTCTACAATTCAGGCAAGACAGAGTTATTCTGAAAACGAACCCAAAGTTTATTCCTAAGGTCCCCTCCAACTTTCACCTGAATGAACCGGTGGTTTTACCTACATTTTTTAAAGACCCTTCATCATCTGCAGAAAGAGTTCTACACTCTTTGGACATTAAACGATGTCTGAAATTTTACATCGATAAGACGAAATCGTTCAGAAAAACAAATCAACTCTTTGTAGCCTTTTCTGGCCCCAGGAAAGGTTTGGCACTCTCCAGATCCAGTATTTCAAGGTGGATAACTTCGGCGATCTCCTTGTGTCATGTTAAAGCTGGAAAACCTTTACAAGCCAAGGTACGTGCGCACTCCAAGAAAGATGGCAACTTCTACGGCTCTATTCGCAGGGGTGTCATTGCCGGATATTTGTAGAGCTGCGACATGGAGAAATGCGCACACCTTCACTAGACACTATTGTCTGGACACAGCATGGAAAAAGGATGCAGCAGTGGGACAGGCGGTTCTACGGCATCTATTTCATTAAGGTACACTTTATTATGATATACTTGGATGTGTATATATAGATATATATTTATATGTATATTTAGGCAAATGTTTTGATTTGCATATTACAAACATTGATATATCTTCTCAACTAATGATTTGCTGATATATTTTGAAAACTGTAATGTATGTTAACATTCTATGCAAAGAAGCAGAGCCCACTGTCTATTGGGGGTTCTATCCTGGAAATGCAGTTTGGGATAAGTACTTCTTGCTATTCTGATACAAGCATGTGAATCTATGAAAGATTGAATACTGGAGAAAAAACTAGTTACTTACCTGTACACTATGGTTCTCCAGTATTATCTTTCATAGATTCACATGCGGACCGCCCACCTCCCCATTTCTCAGGCAGAACCTCATTATCTCTAGATGTATCCTACTCTCGCACTCGGGGATGGAAATCTGAGGCAGGAAGGCTCTACTGGGGAGTGTGATGTCAGGGCTGGCAGCCGATTGGCTGAGTCTTGGACCAAATAATGATGAGGTTTGGTTACCAAATAAGATGATTCCCTATGGGATTTTGCTATGCAGTTTTTTCTAATACTGCTGTGGTCATTCTGTTACCGTGAGACTCCCACCATGACGACGGGGAAGATACAAGCATGTGAATATATGAAAGAGAATACTGGAGAACCATAGTGTACAGGTAAGTAACTAGTTTTTTCTTCTCCTGCAGGATACACACATCTGATCTGGAGCGGACTCAGTGAATCGGTGGCTGTTGTCACTACTTGTTCATCAGCTTGTCTCACCTTCTTCTTGAGCAACTCATGAATCCACTGTGTCAGTCCAGCACACTTTACAGCAGTGTTGGTTACAAGGATTACCTGGTGAAGGCTCTTTCTACAAGGCCCCAGACAATTCCTGCACACATGGTTTCTCACCAGGATCCAGTCTCCTGGATTGAGGTTGTGGCACTGTACCTGCTTGGGTGGTGTGGTTGCCAAATCGACCTGTACAAAAGATAGAACGCACCACATCAGACAGTCTTCTGCAATTCTCAAGAACAATGTCATCTGTGATATTTATAAGTGCAGCTGTATGTACAGATGGGATTCTCATGGCCTTCCCATCAAAACATCTTGAGGGATAGTTCTGCTCTTTTGTTTAGAGTGCATCTGAGACTCATCAAAAGTAGAATTGCATCAGATCATTTGAGCAAGGTAGAGGCGCGTACCTTTGCCAACCTCTATTTTAATGTGCCGTTGACCTGTTCTGCTACTTCAGATGCTTTGGGTCTGTAACTACAGTGGAATTCTTTGTATATCCCAAGATCTAGGTAAAGCAACTCCATGACATTATTTTTGAAGTGGGTACCACCAGGATCTGAAAAAAACTAGGTTTCATTCCCTCAATAGTAATTTAACTACAATGAGTGAGACTGTCACTCCTTTCTGTCAGGTTTGCCTCAACCCAGCAGGACAAAACAGTTAAACAACAAACAAAATGTACCTCAGGCCCTGGTAAATAGGCATTTCAACAAAATCAAACTGAATGCGTGTAAAAGGACCATATGACTTCCCTATTTTCTATATGGTTACAACAATTTGTTTGCCAGCAGTTAACTGCTGGCATGTAATGTATTGCTGACACAAACTCACAGCCATTGATCGAAAATGGGCTTTGTATCAGTATTTCTGAAATGTACATATCATACCATCTCTCCGAACAGGGGTAGGGCCATGGAAATGCTGCACCATAGTGGCCAGTAGTGAATCTGGCAACACTAACCTCCCATCTTTTGAAACCCAGGTATCGCTCTCATCCTTGCTGCATCCTGCTCTGATTCACCTCTCCTTTTCACTGTCAGGTGCCTCACATTGACTGTCTGAGTTAATTAAGTGTGTGAACGGTGGCTAATAACATGTTTGTCACATTGTCACTGTCCGTTTTAAATTGTTCATCTTCAGTGAATGAGCTAGACTCAAGAGCACAGCATTTAGTCACCTGGTCTGCGATGAATTTCCTGATGTGATCATATTGTCATCACTCTTGTGTTCAGCACATTTCATAACAGCAACTTCTTTGGGTACCTGCAGTGGTTCAAGGAGATTGAAAATATAAATTCCATTTTTCACAGGGGAACTGTAACCCTCACCTGAATTTTCCGCAGGGGCGAGGTGCAAGTCCTGATACCAAGTCCCAACTTCCCTCGCCCACCACAATGCTCAGCAATGTCAAAGCAAAGAATGGTGCAATGGGGAAGAGGGGAAAACAAGGAAGAGAAAATATCTGTCCATGGCGAACCCAGGGAGGATGGGTAAGCCTTAGATACTTCCTAGGTGCTATCTGTATATTAAGAAAAGAGTATATGTGTTAGTATGTATATGGTTTAGATAGGATTGAGTGTAATTCTGTTAATACGCTGTTCCTATATATATATATATATATATATATATATATATATATATATATATATATATATATATATATATATATTTCCAAAGCGGTCCAATGGTTCCGGGGTTCTCTGGCGCTCAAATAGAAGGTGCGGCACCCTTGCGGTTTTGGACCAAACCGCTAACACATATACCAATTTCTCCCGTACGAAGAAAGATAGGGTCGCACTCCAGCAAGATGTCGTGAAATCCGATAATTCAATTTATTTCCAAACCATTACAATCCACACTCTTTAGACGCATCAAAACAACCAACGCGTTTCGTCAACTTCTGTCGACTTGATCACGGTTGAAATTTTGAAAAAAACATTACATTTTAAACAAGGTTCAGACAGGACATTGTCATATCTACGTTTCCTGTTGGGAGCGGGATTTCTTAACCCAGAATTCTGGGAGATGTAGTCCCCAATTGCTTATAACCATGATATTGGCTAAAACTCAATTGTAAAAAAATAATTAAATGTCATGCAAACATTTTTGTAAACTTCTTAAACCAATATAGTGTACCACCAGTTAATTTTTTCAAATGAACCTCATGTAGCGAACTTATAAACGCCCTAGTGCAAAACATTTTTTAAGATATTTTATGAACTCATATTGTGTGCCACAAAATAAATTGCTATGCTTTTATAGTTCTTATCTAACGCCCTCTGGTGGGCAGTCCCATTACTGATTACAGGGCCATCTTGGCCCCAAGCACACAATATTGTGTCAAAATTTACTCATGTAATTCATAGGTTATATCCTTAAGTTCGTCAATTTCCAATTTAGTCATTTTGTGGTGCTACAGATGTATGTATAATTCTTCCTACTGGTTCAGACCAAACGGTATCATGCTTCTGAAATTGATGATGTGACGCGATTCCTTCTGTCGCAGTAGTTTCTCCCTGTTTCCCCCACGTATATCGACTGGTACAGTTTCTATTCCGTAGAACTTCAAAGACTTCCAATTACTGTTATGGTGTGTTTCCATATGCTTAGCCACGGCATTATTCCTGTTCTTGTTTATTGTGGCCCTCGTATGTTCCAAAATCCTTTTCTTTAAATCACATATAGTGCTGCCCACGTATTTCAATTTGCATGGGCATTCTATTATGTAGATGGTATATTGACTTTTGCATGATATCGTTTGCTTAATTTTCCAGATTTTGTTATTGGCCATTGTAATTTCACTTATCGGTTTCGCGATTTGACATACCTTGCAATTTTGACATTTGATAAAACCAGTTTTCTTCAACCAAGTCTCTTGTGCTCTGCTGGATTTAAAGTGACTATGCACCAACCGGTCTTTTAAATTTTCTGCTCTTCTGTACGTTATATTGGGTTGAGACCCCATTACTTTTCCCATAGTTCCATCTAGTTGTAGTATTTTCCAGTTCTTTTTAATGATATTTACAATCTCCCTTGATTCCTGGGTATAATCCAGGATCAGTCTTATTGGTTCATCAGGTGATTCCATTTCTTTTGACACAGATAGACATTCCTCCCGTGATTTCTGATTGGCTCTGTTCCAGCACTGTTCTACTGTGTGCTTATTGTACTTCCTCTTGATGAATCTTTTAATTGATGCTGCGCTCTGTTTTTTCCATTCCTCCTCCTCACTGCATATTCTTCGAAGACGGAGAAATTCTCCATAAGGTATACTTGATACCAATAAGGGCTGGTGGAAGCTGGTTGCCTCAAGGGTGGCATTTGTTGCTGTGCTTTTTCTATATAAAGTTGATTCCAGGCGATTGTTTTTCACATATATTGCGGCATCCAAGAAATTGATTTTTTCCTTGTTTATTTCATATGTGAACTTTATGTTTGGAACACTGTTGTTAAGAATCTCAAAATATTCCCTGAAGTCTTCCTCATTTCCATTCCAGATAATTAACAAATCATCAATGAAACGTGTCCATTTGATTACTTTTTTAGTGTATTGTTCGTGTTTTTTACTCCAAGCCACCTCTTGTTCCCACCAGCCCATTACTAGGCAAGCATAGCTTGGGCTGAATGAAAAACCCATTGCTGCCCCGTTCTTTTGTCGATAAAGATCTTCTCCAAATAAAAAAATATTGCAGGTGAGGCAGGAGAGAATCATCTCAAGTAACATTTCGTTATGATCTTTAAAATGAATGTTCCTTTCTTGCAGGAAAAATCGGATAGCTTCCAATCCTAAGTCATTGTCAATGTTAGTATACAATGCAATTACATCCATTGTTACTAAGAAGAAGTCACTTTGCCAGGTCACATCCTGTAAAATTTTGAGGAGGTCAGTTGTATCTCTGAAGTAAGATTTTAATTCCATTACATATGGAATGAGAAAATAATCAATATAATTTGCCATAGGTTCAAATAATGAGCCTTTCGCTGATAAGATTGGTCTTCCTGGGGGCTCCCTTTGATTTTTGTGTATCTTCGGGAGAAAATACATGGTAGCGAGCTTGGGAAAGTCAACTGATAAATATTTCCGCTCTTCTTCAGATTTTTGGCAGTCCAAAAATTTAATTTATTCTCAATCTCCATTTTGTAAATCCTTGTGGGGTTTGTATGCAATTTTTCATAGTACATCTCATTTTGCAATTGCCGATGTGCCTCTGAGATGTATGCAGATCGGTCCCATATTACAACATTGCCCCCTTTGTCTGCCATTTTGATTTCTATTTCCTTGTCATCTGCTAAATTATTCAGGGCCACTCTTTCCGAGTTTGTCAAATTATCCTTATGTTGTGATTTCTTTATTTTGTACAAATCATATGTGATTGCCTCTTGAAAGACATCAATCTTGTTACCCGGGGTAATTGAGGGTAAAACTTAGATTTAGATCGCTTTTTGCTGAGGCTTGCCCTCAGTTGTGGAATTGCTGTTCCCAGGGGTATCTCTTCCCCCTCCTCTGCATTCAGATTCAATAAGGTTAAATAATCATCGGCTTCTTTTGCCAATAAGGTAGATGTGGGGCTTTCCGCCATGTGACTGATCTTAGGTTTGTTCGGATTTTCCAAGAAATATTTAGCCAACTTTATTTTGCGGATATATAAGTAGAGATCCACTCTTGTTTGTGCCAGATCCATTCTTTTTACTGGACAGAAGTTGATTCCTCTTTTTAGGAATGAAATTTCCGATTCCGATAGTTCCCTCTTTGAGAGATTGACTACTTGAAGTTCGTCATTTATTGCTCCTTCCTCTGCCTCATACTTCTGGTCTTTGTACCAATCCTTTCGCTTGAAGTACTTGGTTCTTCTTCCCCTTCGTTGCGTTTTCTTTGGTACCAGGATTTCCCCCTTCCTCTTCCTCTTGTTTGCCTTTGTGTCATTTGGTTCTGTTCCCATTGGCGTTGTTGCAACACCAGGCGCATGTCCCCTAAAAAAGTTGACCTTGCACCCTCTGTTGTTGCTTCCGGCTCCTCTGTGCTCAGATCCATGGAGGCCAAAGAGGAAAAACTGCTGGATGTTTCCCCAGGGGCACCGCCCATTCCTTGTTGTTTGAATGGATCGAATTTTCGTGCAAATGTAAAAATGTTGCCTTGCGCTTAGTCATTGGCATCTCGAACAAATTTATTGTGTTTTCTCTGGCGGACTACATCTTCATGTTTGTTTATTTGACCCTCTAAGTCATCTTTAAATTTTTGCAATTCTGTATTGAGTTTCAGATTTTCTAATTCTTTCTCCACTTCATGTAATTGTTCCTTGATTTTGTTTAAGGCAATCTCGATGTGTTTTACCAATATTTTGATTAGTCCCAGTGATGAATTTAAAGTGTGTTCCTCCCACTCTTGCAAAAGATCATTAGTCGAGTCTTGATGATTAGGCATTAACATAATCCTTAATCCTCTGGGGACTCTTCCCCCTTCCAAGTATTTTTGAAGAGTAATTAATTCCCAAGATTTGTTGGTTTCTCTTTTGCTCAGTCTTTCCCATACTCGTATTTTACTCTTGGTGTCAGTCTTTTCCGAAATATTTGACTTTTGTGATTCCTTTTGTAGGTTCCCTTTCTCAAACATGGTCGTCAACTGTTCCAGTCTTTTGGCTTCCCGTTTCTCCATTGCGCGTCTATATGTGGCTGTTTATTTTGTAAATGATGAATGTTAATCCAGACACTTGTAAAATAATTGTAAAATAATTGTAAAATAATTGGTTTGCTGTTGGGACTGTGTCGACAAAGATTAGTAGCAATCCGTTATTTAAAAGCCTTTTCCCTTGAAAATATGTTGCTTTAAATCACTTGCTACTTTGTACTCCAATCCCACTTCTTCGCTACATGAGGTTCATTTGAAAAAATTAACTGGTGGTACACTATATTGGTTTAAGAAGTTTACAAAAATGTTTGCATGACATTTAATTATTTTTTTACAATTGAGTTTTAGCCAATATCATGGTTATAAGCAATTGGGGACTACATCTCCCAGAATTCTGGGTTAAGAAATCCCGCTCCCAACAGGAAATGTAGATATGACAATGTCCTGTCTAAAATGTAATTTTTTTTCAAAATTTCAACCGTGATCAAGTCGACGGAAGTTGACGAAACGCGTTGGTTGTTTTGATGCGTCTAAAGAGTGTGGATTGTAATGGTTTGGAAATAAATTGAATTATTGGATTTCACAACATCTTGCTGGAGTGCGACCCTATCTTTCTTCGTACTGGAGAAATTGGTATATATATATATATATATATATATATATATATATATATATATATATATATATATATATATATATATATATATATATATATATATATATATCAGGATTAATTACCTCTTCATTTCCCGTCTTCCACTGAGGATTTATTGCTGGTAGATGCAGACAAGGTGACCATCTAAGCGAGTAAAAAAGGACAATCAGGTATTATGCAATTAGATCAAGGTAAATATAGTAAAGGAAATTGTATATGAACTGACCTATGATGTTAAAAAAAATAGGAAGTAAAAGGCCCCAAATCAGATATTCAAAAATACCAAGAAAAAAAAAAAATCATACTAGAAAATGAATTCTAAAAAATGCATTCAGATATAGGTACAAAAATGTGCAGGGATAGAAAATAAGGATTAGTTCCTTAACTTCAGGAAATTACTAATTCTTAATGTTTTTTCGTATATCATATCAGTAGACATATGCACAGGAAAATGAGATCTCCAGCATATCGTGAACAAGTCAATCAGATAAGTAAAGACACCAATTAAGTTAACATTGTACAGCTTAGCGTTACTGCCTTTTGTAGACAACTTGGATTCATTACAGGTTTTTATGTTTCCTTCTTTTTGCAGATTTCCTAGAGTGGCAAGAATTGTGCTCGTAGGAGAGGTGAGGGTCCGATACAGCGAAAGCATGGACCGAAAGCCGGCATTCAACAACCCGGCGAGGAACCGCCGGACATGATGTGCGCTGACCCTGAATCAGGTGAGTGAAAAGATAGGGCGGAAGACTCGCTCGTCAACTAGAACACAAAGAGATCTTCTGCCCGTGCTGACAGCCATTATTTAGTGTTTTGCTCCGCCCCCCCCCCTTCAAACACGATTGGGAGTGGAGAAGTCGTGACAGTACCGCCCCCCAAGGGTTTCCCCAACAGGCTTGGGCTTTCCAGGCTACCAAGAATGAAACAGATGTAACAATCCATGTCCCATCCTCTGGACCATACCCCTTCCAATGGTTCAAATACTGCAACCTACGTCTCACTCTCCGGGAATCTGCAATAGCCTCCACTTCATATTCAGGCTCATCATCAACCATTACAGGAGGGGGTTGAACATGTAATCTAATCCCCAAGGTCACCGGTTTTAATAAAGAAGCATGAAAAACCGGGTGGATTCTCAAGATAGCTGCAAAATCCAATTTCATGGCTACGGGATTAACCACTTTCACAATTTTATAAGTGCCATTGAAACGGGGTTTTAACTTGCATGTTCCTTTCACTGCAATTTTATGAGTAGATAACCACACCATGTCCCCAGTCGCATAATCGGGATGGACGATGATGGAGATCCACATCTTCCTTATACACAGACTTAGCTTTATCAAAATTGATCTGAGCTGTTTGTGTATCATGTAAATGATCAACAAACTCCAAGGCAGCAGGAACAGGGGTAGAACCGGGAGGAGGTAGTAGCACAAAACGAGGATGGAATCCATAATTACAGTAAAAGGGAGAAAGACCAATAGAAGATGCATCCCATTGTTAAAAGCAAATTCAGTTGCCCATAGGAAGGTGTCCTAGTCTGAGGAAGAGCGTAATAACTGGCATCACAGGGACTGCTCCAGAAATTGGTTCACTCTTTCTGTCTGACGATCTGTGGCTGATGGCCCGATGAAAGGCACACATCAATCTGTAGCAACGTACCCAATCCTCTCCAAAATGTAGATACAAAGTGGGGACCCTGATCTTAAACTATAACAGATGGGAGACCGTGTTATCTCACGATCTGATGCAAGGATACAGTGGCTGTCCTTAGAAGTAGGCACCGCCTTTCATGGAATGAAGCGTGACATTTTATTTAACATGTCTACTACCACTAAAATAACATTAAATCCCTGGATGTTTTTTTAAATTTCGTGATAAAACCCATGGAAATAGAATGCTATGGGTTAGGGGGATTGGCCTTGGTGTTAATAAATCAGCTGGAGCTTGATGTGAGCTCTTACTCTGAGCACATGTGTGACATCTTTATATATACTGTTTTGGATCTGTAGCCATGGTGGGCCACCAAAAGGATCTTTTAAGTATTTCTAAGGAGTTCTTTTAACCTGGGCGCCCAGATAACATGTTTGTGTGTGACTCCATTCTAATGCCTCATGTCGTAATGGTTTTGTAGGATTCACTAAACCCCCCTGAATATAAAGTAGGTTTTGAACTCTTACACCATTGTGTTTTTTGTTCTAGTTCTTCAATTTTCTGACAGTTTTGTGCTTTCAAAACCTCATTAATGAAATTATCCTCAGAACATAAGGCCACCAAGAGGCGTTCTCTAGCTATGATGGAAGGACGATCGACATAGGTTTCTATTTCTTCATAGCCAAATCGAGACAAAGCATCTGCTTTCACATGTTTTTTGCCTGTTTGAAATTGTATCAAAAAATCAAAATCGCTGAAATATTAAGTCTCAACGCAGTTTTATCATGGACAGAGCTCTGACTGATTTAAAAAATTGCTAATTCCTATAGTCTTTGGGGACAGTGACCGTATGTAGTGTACCTTACAGATACTGTTGCCATTCTTCAAAGGCCTGCTCTATTGCAAGAAGCCCTCTATCCCCCTAATAGCTACCTGGGATACGTCAGCCTCAACTATGAAGGGTTGAGATGCTTCAATATGGGGGCAGTTACGAATGCTTCTTTCAGTTTTGGAAATGCTTCTTCAGCATCAGAAGTCAAATAAAAGGTAACCTCCTTTTTAGCAATGGGAGATGCCAGGGTTGCAAAATTATCAATGAAATGCCTATAAAAATGGGTGAGCCCCAAAAAGCTCTGTACTTCTTTTACTGAACGAGGCAACTGCCAAGAGGGTATTGCAGATATCTTTTGTGGGTCCATGTTTATCATATCCGGGGATAACACAAATCCCAAAAAGGTAACTTCTGCTGTGTTGAAGTGGCATTTATCCAACGTGACATGTAGTTGGTTCTCTCTCAATCTGTTCAAAACCGCCCTACTTGTTCAATATGTTCTCCTGTAGATAAGGCGTACACTAGAATGCCATCTATATAGGCTTTGACACAAATGTCACTCAGTGCTTCATTTATGAAAAATTGAAAGGCTGCAGGGACATTGCAAATACCAAATGGCATTACAAGATACTCGTATAAGCCAAATATGGTATGGAATGGCGTCTTCCACTCATCTCCTTCTTGTACACTCACCAAATTATATGCCCCTCTCAAGTCAAGTTTGGTAAACACTTTTGCATTCTTAACCTCTTCTGTGCCCATGACGAGATAGTCTCGTCATGGAGCACGGTCGCGCTGTGCCCATGACGAGACTATCTCGTCATGAACCCCACCCGCGTGTGAAACGCCCGGCACAGGAGGGGGAAAGGGCGTGGCACCGAAGGGGTTAACCTGAACAAGCAAAGACTGGAATAATGGTAAAGGGTACTGATTCTTGATAGTTATTGTTAGCGTGAGATCTGTAATCAATACAACACCTCAGACCTACCTCCCGTTTTGGTATAAAGAAAAGAGGAGAGGAAGCTGGTGAACAAGAGTTCTTGGAACTTCATCCCCCCACTCACACCCTATCACCTCACCAGATCTCACCAATGAGGACTCTCCAATCACGCCCTCACTGACCTCACATACAGGGAACAATAATGTACAGGAAAACTCACAGTCTCTCACCAAATCAACCTTAGATCAACTATATCCCCTAACTTTTTCACTACCTCCACTACTACACTCCCTCCCATATCGTCCAGTCAGCCTCACTCACATATACAACAAAAATGTCCATCTAACAATGACTCCCTCTCTCAACTGGGCTCCCCTGACTACAACACACCACCATCGGACCTCGCTACGCAACCCACTGCCACCCTTAAACCGGAGTACTGGGTAATGCGACTCAATTAAATTGATTGTCACCTAAAACACCTCTTAACCCCTTCCATGCTGGACGGATTCCCCTGCTGTGCTGATCTTTTCTGCGCGGGCGTGGTCATGACGGAACGGTTCCGTCATGAGCACAGCTCAACCGTGGCTCATGACGGAACCGTTCCGTCATGAGCACCGAAGGGGTTAAAAAGGATATGCAGAGACTCACATACATCGCAGCCAACCATTGGCCTTCTTGCAGCGTAAATAGCTCCACGAAAACCAGAACTGACACCCATACAGACATCACTCCACTCCAGGCCATTCACACAACCAACACTAGATCGCAAACTACACCTTCCCCCAACGATGCATCTCGACCAAAGAGATCAAATCAAGATCTATCAAACAATGAGATCCATGAACTCCTACTTTACTATAAGTCCGAAAAAAATACAAGCAAGGCTGATCGAAATCAAATCCACTCCATCCAAGCGAACCCATTCAGAGAACCGAATCACAATCACAGAGGAATAAACAACAACAACCTTAAGCGAGTCACTTTATCAAAAATGGCCTCTCACCATAATAACAAACAGCTATTGTGCGTGCTCCTCAACTGCAGATCAGCTAATAAACACGCAGCAGATATCTATGACCTCATTCTCTCACCTAAGTTCGATATAGTTGTCCTCACGGAAAACGTGGTTAAACAACTCATCTCAGCCCATCATAGATCTACTAGTCCCACCTAGCCACAAGATCATTTGAATGGACAGACCAGAGAAAATGGGTGGTGGAATAGCATGCATCTACCACAACACTCTTTCATTACGCCAATTGGAAACAATAGCTGTAATAACATGGAAATATATTAGCATCAATATCTCTTGCAACAGCAAATCCATTTGTAATCTACATGCCTTTTCTCACCCTCCGGGTGATAACCCTTTGTTCATCGAACAAATCATGGAACTCTTCACAATAAATGATAACCTTCAAGGACCTCAAATCTTCCTGGGCGATTTTAATCTTCACTGGAATGATCTGAATGACCCCGCAGTGCATAGCTTAAAATCCTTCCTATTAAACCATGAGTTGTCCCAAATCTGCGACAGTCCTACACACAACAAGGGTGAGACTTTGGACCTTATCATCGGTAAGTAGAACACTATCTCCTTATCTCCATGTGACTGGACAGACCATTATCGCATCACCTTCTTCATCAACTTAAAGGAGATCCCAAAGAATGGCCAACCGAATAAAATCAAACATTGGAAAAGGAATCTTCGTAATATAACCACAATGAACTAACCACTCTATGCAATAATACCCTGATCCCACAGACCAACATGGAGGACGTCAGTGATTTCACAGACTACTACAATACTTCTATACTGGAAGTCATGGTCTTCATCGTGCCCCTACAACAGAAAAATATTTCCAATAAAAACTCAAAGCCATGGTTCAGTGATAATTTGAACACAGAAATACGCAATCTAAGAACAGCAGAAAGATCATGGAGATGCTCCCCATCTGTGGAATCGCTAACATGCTTAAGATCAATGAGGAACACATACAACAGAAGAATAAGACAAGTGAAAGCTAATTTTATCAGAACGCAACTCGACCAAGCCAGAAATAGGCCCAAAAAACTATTCGAAATAGTCAAACAGCAGTCACGCAACACTTCAAACCCATTAGACTCCGGAATCAACACCCTGCCAATTTGGGAAGAACTGGCCACCTTCTTCAAGGATAAAACAACAAAGATAGAGAACGAATTTCAACTAGCGAAGGAACTACTACCGGCTGCCCCAGTCAGCTTTTCATACAGTGCCCAATTTACGGAAGGGAAGGAACCACCCTGGCCCCCCTCCAAAAACAATTCCACTTGGAACACCTTCTCCCCAATCAGCGAACAGGAAATGTACAACATTCTTTCTTCTTTAAACCCATCTAACCACTTCATGGACACTCTACCGCCCAGCATTTTCAAAGAGATCAAAACCTGCATTCTCCCACTATGGTCAAAGATTTTAAATGTCTCACTGCGTCAAGGCACTATCCCTGACTGCCTAAAAAATGGTCAAGTAACACCCATCATAAAAAAAACCATGGCAGACTGCTCCGATCTTAACAACTTCCAGCCCATCTCCAACATCCCCACGCTGGCTAAGCTCTTAGAAAAATGTGTTCAGAACCAACTCTGCATCACAAAGAAAACTTTCAACTACTCGATCAACACCAGTCAGGCTTCCGTCAAGATCACAGCACAGAATCTGCCCTTACTCATATTGTAGATGATATACTAAACGTCACTAGACGTCACCAAGCATCTGCACCTGCTGGAACAGAATCATATCATCCGGTGAGCAACCTCACCACCAAACAAACGTATGTGCAGCCCCTAGACCCACCTTATAGACCCCTGTGAGTGGCACTTACAAATCTCTTGACGGCAAAAGTCTCTTGATACTGGAACCGATATTCCAACCACTTCGTACCAACGGGATCAGGCCAAACACTCTCTACAGGGGAAACAACCATAGGACCATGCATCCCGCTGTGCAAAAAAATCGCCGCAATGTGGCTTACTGTCAACGGCTCCCCTTGTAACAAGGTTCTTACCTCAGGGATAAAAGACCAGGGGCTCCACTTGATTTCCCACGACACACGTCTTGCTGCGGATACGTAATCCCCTGCAACAACAACTTCAACCGTGAGTATTCTATTCTCCCCGCTATCCCGAACGTACACGCTGGTACGCCCCACATGTAAAACTGCGTTTCCTTGGCACCAGCACACGCCCCCTTCTAAACACTCAAGGGGTTATCAATAAATGTCCTATAGTCCTCTCTGTGTGAGGACGTATCTACAAAGAGTGTCCTAAAAAGATAGAGAACACTCAACTCTTCCTACTTATCCCAGGCGGACGTGCCCAGACTACACAGAAAACTATCATAGACAAAAGAGGACCCAAAAATACCTGTCTTATTTTTATAACAGAGACTAAAAGACAAACAGTCCACTTCCTATCAGAATCTAACGTGGGAAGTCTATAACACAGGCATGGGGCAATATTCTTCCATCCGGAAGTACAATATTCCCAGACATAACAGAGATAAATATCATATCCATTACTCATAATGCGGATCCCCTGCTTCTAAAAAACTACAAATAATAAATAAATGGATGTACTACCCAACGAAAACTCAATCAACCCATATCTACTGTGGTGGTCATCAACAAACGTAGGGATAGACATTTTTTCGCCATTCAACACCACACAGTGGCCTACATAGTCATACTCTTCAGTCCTACTGTGTTTAAAGAAACAGACTTCTGCATACCAACTAAAGCCCACAGTACAGTCTCAGTTCCTTTACAATGTATACACGTCTATGTTCTGATCTAAGAACAAAATATATCACAAATTACATCAATGGTCACAACAGGGCCTACATTTTGTCATGTTCATTCAGCCCCTGTGTAGCTGTCCTGTATTTTTCGATCATGCGAGCTTCCAAACTGTCTAACTTAGTCTGTAACTTGGTACCATTCAGGTTGGCCACAACCAACAACACTAACCATCGTATTTCATTCTCATTATGATCTTTCTCTTGGTAGTGTTGAACTAAAGGGGTGCCCTGGACTCTGCATTTTATTCTTGATTTGTGCTGGAGAATGCGAGTTTTTACAGCTTGTGTAGTCTGTCCTATATAGAACAATTCGCAAGGACACTTCAGACAGTAGACAACATTCTTCGCGTTACAGTTCGAGAAAATCCTTTGGTGATGTTCTTCACCATTGATCTTAATGAATTTCGAATCTATTGTCATTTGGCAAGCATCACAATTGTGACATTTAAAATGTCCAACTACAGGAGGAATACTCAGCATACTTCTCAAATCTTTCTTTATCTCGCCAGGTCTCATAGCTCTTACTACCTGTTGACGGATATTGCAACCTTTCCGAAAAGCAAACATCGGCTTGGGAATGCCAAGAGGTCCTATCAGTCTCCAATTCCTTTGTATAATCTTTTTAACTTTGTTGGCTTCTGGATTAAATGTCAACACACACATAAGAGGATTACCCTCAGGGCGTATATTCCGAGTCAACAGATTCTCTCTTGGAGTAAACCATGCTCTCTTGAGCGCATTGTTAACCAATTTAGATGGGTACCCACGTTCTACTAGTTTAATTTTCAATTTATCAGCATTATCAAAGTAATCTTGTTTGTTGGTACAATTTTTACGAATCCGGAGGAACTGCCCATAGGGCAAGTTCTCCTTCAAACTCCTGGGATGACCACTGGTGAAATGTAAAAGAGTATTTCTGTCTGTCGGCTTAGTGTATAAGCTCACTTCTAATGCGCCCTGTTAGGTGGTGATGTTGCTCAGCAGACGATATGATTCAATTTCAGCAGATGCTTGGTGACGTCTGTGTCCGGTGATTAAACAGTGGCATTTGCTCTACCCAAGTAGGTTTGTGTAGATGTTTTTGAATTGGGTGGGTTCTGCATGTGGCACTGACACAAAGCTTGGCCTTTTTAAAAGTTTGTTAAGGTGATGTGTGTTGCTGTTAAGTGGTATCAGTATATATAGTTTCACATGGTGATATTTATGGATGTACTATCGCCTTTACTTGGCTTTTAATTGTGTTTTTGTCTTCTGTGGTGGTCACCAGAAGCTTGATTTGTCTCCCCTGCATGTGCATGAGTTTATGCACGGGCTCCACATGGCAGTTTGTTCTTTATATGTACATACTGTATAGGTTTTTAAATTGTGTTACATTGTTTTGTAGGGAACATTTACATTGTATTTTGTTACCCTGGTCCTGAGGAGGCCCGACCCAGTGGGCTGAAATGCATCTACACATGAAGAGGAGGAATCTATTTAAATGAATGCGATTGTTCAATAATGATGTTACACGCTTTAGAAGTTACTGAATAGAGAGGGAACTTCTCGCTGTTTAGATAGTGTGTGTAGAAAGGGTTACCTCTCCCTGGATTGCTTGCATATTTACTTTGGTGTGCAACCGGGTCAAAATGGATGGGTACTACAAAAGATTTTTTGCATAACTTGTGGTTGTGATTTTGTATTTATGTATATATGGTGATTCTATGTAAGTTTTGTAATCGTGCAGATATACATATCTAAAATAAAGGAAAAGATATGGTAAAAGAACTGAGGATGCCCTCGGGAGGTTTAACATAGTTTACAAGTTTTTGGCTGGGTATTTGGTGCCCCTGCATGAGATTCATTAGTTGTCTCTCTGTATTAGTTGCTGTTACGTATTCATCCCGGGACATCCTTTCTTTGTTTTTGATCATACAATAATAGCAATAAGTCAGCATACAATAGGAGTCATCATTAGTGCAATATTCGTTGGGAAGAACCCAGGTCATAAACACAGGCAATAATATTGACAGCAATAAGTCCTGGTGAAGCGAGGTTCCAGAGTCATTGTGGTAGTAAGGGTTATAAAAGTGCAGCGAGATACAAACAAAATAATCAATCATTCCCACTTACAACTCATGGCTTCCGCACACCTTCCTCCGGAAGTGTTTACAGAGCAGTAGTAGGATAAGATACTCCACCCCCCCCATCCAATGCTGCGCAAGTTCTGCACTTTCAGTCAGTGGGCAATCGCAGTGGAGGGATGCTGTGGCCCAACTTCAAAACGTAGTCATCATCATAGCAGGGATCCAGTAGGGGCATATACAGGACAGCGGGGGACCTCCTAGGCAGCAACATCATCTTCCTCCCCCTGAAAGTCAGCCAAGATGGTGTCTCAGGCTCTCGCAAACCGACCAGTACATGCTTCACGGAGCAAAGCAATCCCTTTCCATGCCGCCCAGCGCAATAAATCTGCATGTTCCCAGAGTATAGTAAATGTACGCTTGGCCAATACCAGGGCTAGAGCAATGATCTGGGTAGTGAGCCTATATTTAGAGTGCGAGGATAGAGGCCCATGAGGCACAACCGTGGCGTAGGTGTGAGAGCACATCTGAAGCCTCTGCTGAAAGATGTACCACCTCAGCCCAATAAAAGTTCAGCTGAGGGCACCTCCTGAGAATTTGAAGGAAATCGCCAGAAGCAGCACAACTGCAGGGGCAATCAGGTGGGGTAGGCGGAAAATAAACACTAAGTTTCAGGGGTGTGAGGCAGGGTCGGATTGGGGGGAAATATTGGCCTGGGCACCCAAAAAAAGTGGCCCATATTTGCAGATCGCAACATTTCAAGAATAATTGTGTGGTTATTATTAGGGGCTTATTTTGGGGAGACCTTTTTGGTAAATTGTTTTTTAAGTTTCAATGGCCAGTAACCTCATCCAAGACTGGAAACACTGTTATTCCATTGCAGATCACCTACGTCTTCTGACACATACCTTCAGGTCAATTAAGCTCTCATCGTCAGGTCCCTGCACGCATTGCTCTCTCTCTTAGATCCCCAAGATTGAAAGGTGAGTAGGGTTTAATGATAAATGATTATTTGTGTCTCCAAACTTTCCTTTAAACATAGCTACTTCTGTTCAGTGAAAATAACCCGAGCTGCCAATATTATTTGTGTTGATACACTGACCACACCAGACAATATTACATTAGTGGACACCATTTACAAGATTACAAGCAGTGGTCACCTCAGTATTCCCGGCATGGTTGCCAGCAGTAACTTAATAAATGCCTTGTCAACGTAGAATGCCTCTATGTGAGTAATACACAACAGTCATAGCATAGACATCAAGGTAATATTAGTATTAAGTCTTCCCAACACCACATTATTTATTACTCAAATATAAGCTTTAAATATATTTTGGAAATTCAGTAATTTTTCTCCAAACATCAGTTTACGAGTTCTGAAAATAAAAACATTTTCATCTTGAATACATGCTTTCAATTTTGGTGTACATACATTAATTCAACAAAGCAAAAGCTTCTAGTTTGGTAGGCTAGGATGCACACATGAGAGCTAATTATTGGAACTTACAGAGCTACCAATAGCTCACGAGTTACGCGTTGGAGATGCCTGGTATAGAGAGTGAAGGATGGGAAACAAAAGTGGAGAGAAAGGAGATGGCAAATGTAGAAAGAGTTTACAGCAAATGATGAAAGAAAGCGTTGATGGGGAAGAGAATGTCAGAAGTTTCCTGGTCAGTAAGAATAAGGAACAGGCGTATTAGTGTCTCATACACACTCCTTAGTTCTCTGATATTCCAGTAATCTATGGCTTGATTTAGAAGTTGACAGACACCTAGAGAATGTGCTGAATCCACTTCCCGGTATCACCTTTGGAAGACTGCAGAAATCAAAGTACTCACAAATACCAAAATCCATTTAATTTCTTTGGGGAATGGTGGTCTTCGTAAAAATTTAAGGTTTTGCTAAAGCAGGTAGCTACTGACTGCAGGAGTCAATGTTTCAATCAGGACCCTGTAAGACCTGAGAGGGAGCAAGGCTTTGGGTAACTGAGAGTGAGGATGAACCTCATGAAGATTAGCTGCCGGCTCAGTGACCTAAATTAAGCCATACCCCTGAAAGAAATATTCACCCCAACCAATGCCCAATTAGAGTAAAAAGGAGGGAGCTTTAGAGATCTGGTGGTGACCATGTGCCAAGCAGCAAGGTAACTACACAGAAATGTATGCTTTGCAAAATCTCCTGGTGAACATGGATTTCAGTGAACTGAGTGTATCCTGAAGCTTGTAGGTATGAGTGAACATGTCATAGCCCCTTTCCTGCGAGCGCACGACATGACGGAACACGTCACCAGCCGTCCGCCGCGCTGAAGTGAACTACACTACCCAGAATTCTTAGCGCATCACGCTCGACGTCGCGAGAAGACGCATAAAACAGGAAGTTGAGTCCCGGGACGCTGTCGGAAATTCACAGCATTGGGGAACTTTCGTCCGCTACAGTTCCAGTCGTGGCAGTCTTGGTCTGGTAAGGGTGCCTTGCACCGCTGCTTATTCTTGTCCCTGTGCCGTCCTCCGTTGGTGAGCTGCTGCTCGTGCGGAGGCTGGCGTTCCCTGGTTGACAGCGCTGTTTGCGCATTGGATCTGATCGGCCAGCATTGTCGGCCGGCGGGGGTGTGTTGCTACTGTTATTCTCGTCCCCGTGCCATCCTCCGTTGGTGAGCTGCTGCTCGTGCGGAAGCTGGCGTTCCCTGGTTGTCAGCGCTGCTTGCGCTTCGGATATGATCGGCCAGCATTGTCGGCCGGCGGGGGTGTGTTGCTACTATATGTCCGAAAGGTATCTCACCTTCACCGAGTTTTACTAGTTACTATGGTCCCGCAGAAGGCCGAGTAAGAGTCGTTACACTGGAACCATACACAGCCAAGGTCGTATGGATCACAGACAATTACGCTACGGAGTAAAGCAGCAAATAAGGGGATGAGCGGATGTGACTGAATGAATGTGGTTTGCTGTGTTATGTGACGTAACATATCCACAGTCTTGTTTAATGGTATTCTCTCTGGCTCTATCTTTAACAGGGGTTGGTATGAGTGGTAGAGGTCTACGCTCTATCCCTGTGAGGAACGGTGGAGTCTAGAGAAGGGTAGGAGCTCGGCAAGAATTCCGTGCCTGAGTATAAAGGGCGATACTGAAAGAAAGAGAGTGGAATCGTGCATGCATACTGAGTGTTTTTCTCTCGTTCCTGCAGAGATACCCAAAACAAGCTCGCCCGCACAGAAGGCGCCCCCTCTACTTGTTTTTCTATTACAATTTCTACATGGATGATTCTTTTTCTTTGCAGGTACAGGGGGTTAAGTTACCTGGCTTGGCTTAGAGACCTGGCTTTCGTATAATGTGTTTTTATGAAAGCACTGTTTACCATTGTCTGTTCTATTTGCTTCTCGTTTCAGATCTCCCTCCCCGCTGTTCCCTTCCTTTCCTTCCCCCACTTGATCCTTCCGATGACCTGTGCCATCACGGCTTGTAGGCTTGGTTAGATCAAGAGGTGGACCTCTCAGTCATCAAACCGATCCCGAGGACTGGTCAGTGTTACAGAGCAAGAGCCACTGAGCCTAAGGGTAAATGGGGAAATCTGGTGGCCAGAAGATGAGCTGGAATCCAAAGGCTCAAGAGAGTGAGCTGGAACCTCAGATCTGAGCCTGAGCAGGATCCTCATGGGGTCAAAGAGTGGAAATTAGCTTAAGGGTCCTATTGGTAAGTGGATAGTTTAGGGACTAACTGATAGGGAGTATGAACATCATGTCCTTAGGATTCGTAGAACACATGGGTGCTTGAGGTGAACAGAAGCCTACAGACTTGAGGATGCGTGTGAAACTCTGGGGCCATGTTGGATAGAAGGGACTGAGAATCCCTAAGGGTGACCGGCAGTTTTAGGTCCTGACAGGGGATCCATGGATCCGAGGGTTAGCAAGGGCTTGGGGATCTAAGCGAGAGAGCAATGCGTTCAGGAACCTGAGGGTGAGAGCTTAATTGACCTGAAGGTATGTGTCCGAAGACGTAGGTGATCTGCAATGGAATAACACTCCAGTCTTGGATGAGGTTACTGGCCATTAAAGATTAAAAAACATAATTTACCAAAAAGTCTCCCAAAATAAGCCCCATATGCTAACCACTCAATGATTCTTGAAAGGTTGCGATCTGCAAAAGTGGGCCACTTATTTTTGGGTGCCCGGGCCAATTTTCACTCCAATCCGACCCTGGTTGTAAGACACCATCTGCATACAACGCATCCACTATATCCAGACCTGCTGTTTCCCAACCCAATGGTTGTATCTCCTTCACCCCAGGTAATTGCGTCACCAGTGCCCGTTGCAGAAGATCCGGAGAGTATGGGGACTGCATCCTCTCCCTACTAAGAACATTCATCCAGCATGCTCTGAGGATCGTGATATCATGGTGACTTAAAGGGGCTGGCTTGCTCGGATTAAGTACAAGGGTCCAAAGCATGGCTCAAACCAGCAGGCTCCAGTAAATGCATTAATCCTTGGGTCTCCCTCCCCGCAAACCAGCCCATACACCACTGCAAATGCGCCACCAGATAATATGAATAGTAGTCTGGGCATTCATCTCGCTGTCTGTCGTCGCTTGTTGCACTTTGGCCAAAGTGACATGCCATCGCCCCTTATTCCAAATAAGGTTAATAAGAAAAGAATCGAAGACCGAAAGATAGCACATGGTTTTACCAGTGGGAGTACCAAAACAAAATACAAAAGGCAGGGCAAAGCCACCATTTTAGCCATAGCGATGCAACCCGCTACAGAGAGGGGCAGAGTTTTCCAATGCCCCATACTCACACGCAGGGCAGTCACGGACGTGCCAATATTGCCCTCTAAGAGGTTGGGAAGAGTCTGGTATATATGAACTCCCCTAATATTGCACTACGGTTAGTTCCCAATGCATGCCACCCAGGTGTGCAGGCTTTTCTCTATCATTACAGATTGAAAACAGATTTGTAAGTAGAGCACCATATCGTCCGCTTAGATGGGGATGAAATGAGTCATGCCACGGGACCGAATCCCAGTAAATTACAGTCCACTCTGCGCTCCACGGCGATGGCAAAAAGCAAAAGGGATAGTTGACAACCCTGACAGGTGCCATGTCCCACAACACAATGGTCCAAGATCGTGCAACCAGTGTGAATCCTGGCAACAAGATCAGCATACAATAAAAAGGTTTAGGAAACAAATTGGGCCCCAGTTCCATCCGAAGCATGACAGAGCGGAGAAATCCCCGGTCGAGGCTTTCAAAAGCCTTCTTGATGTCATAAAACATGCATCCAGCCCATTCAGGCAATCGTGGACCCTCACCCAAGAGCGATACGAGTTGTCTGACAATAGGAGCCGTACACTGGCCCTGTACAAACCCGGACAGGTCAGTATGAATTAAACCAGGTATAAAGGAGAGCAGACAGTGTGCCACAATGTGGCTAAGAATCTTATAGTCAACATTTAACATTGACAAGGGGCAGTAGGTGTTGACGTCTGTGACAGGTTTTCCAGGTTTGATTAGGGGGGACAATAAGGTCCTCTCACAGAGTAGGGGCAACGTTCCGACCGACAACACATGTTGGTACAAGGCTACCTACCGGGGGCAAAAATATCAAAAAAGCAGCCTAAAATTCCAACAGAAGACCATTAGTCCCCAGAATTTTATAACGGGCCATACGTTGAAGCTCAGCCCAGATCTCCTCTGTGATATCCTCCCCCAGTGCATCTATTACATTCCGAGACAACTCCCTAGGTTGTAAGGCAGTCAACCAGTCAGGAATGGCCCTGCAGACTCCAACAAACACTGCCCCCTAGTACCCACCCTAAAAGCCCCCCACTCCACAAGTTGGGAGGAAGCCAAGCCAGACTTATCACAAAAATATTTTTGGATACCCTTCTGAACTGTCTCATGAAACGTGGGGTCTTCGAGGTTCACTGGCCGTTGGCACCAGGTAGAAATAGAAGTATAGCATAGACAGACAATGTCTCAAGGGGTATAGGTTGGTAGGGAAATAATTAAAATGCACAATGAATTGCGGAGAAAGGGCGAAGGGGCACAGGGAAACAAAAGGCTGTGAAGCGAAAAGATTTAAGGAAATGCTTTCCACATATATTTAATTATATTATATGGTCAAAACATAGATAATTGAATTAACAATCATAAATGCACTGTGTTACATTAAGGGCCTCATGTAGGTAAATAAATTTTACCGGTTCTTAAATACCGAGCCGTACCGAATCGGTAAATTAGAATCGGTAAGTTATATGTAGGTAAAAATTCGGTAACAGTTACCGATTCGGTAACAGTCGGTAAATACGAATCGGAATTCACCGATTCGGTAAATACCGAGGTGATAATTACCGATTCGGAAAATACCGAGGTGGTATCTACCGAATCGGAAAATACCGAGGTGGTATCTACCGAATCGGAAAATACCGAATCGGTATGTACGGATTCGGTAAATAACATCACATGACTTGACGAAACAGCTAATCCTGTGCAACGACAGCCCACCCAACCAGGAACTGCCCACACCCAGGCAGGTGTACACTATTAGCCGAAGTGGCCACACCCAGGCAGGTGTACATAATTAGCCGACCCTGGAGAGGCTTGGAGTGCAGAGGAGAGGCAGGGAGCAGTTGCATGTGCGAGCGGGAAACGAACAGCATGTCCAGCCAGAGAACACAGAAAGACGGAGGGGAAAGGAGGAGGAAGCTCAAATTCAGCCCCAAGGAACTCCAGGTGCTGGTGGAGGAGGTGGTGAAGCAGCACCAGAAGCTGTTTGGGAGGCAATCCCTGCAAGTGCCTGAGGCCGAAAAGCGCAACATATGGCTGGCCATCCAGGCGCAGGTCAATGCTGTGGGAGTGACCCACAGGGACATTGAGGTCCTCAAAAAGCGCTGGTATGACCTGAGGATTGTGACCAAGAGGAAGATGGGCGACATCCAGAAGGAGGCCAGCCAGACCGGAGGTGGAACCAACAGGGCACCTGCCCTCACCGAACTGGAGGAGCTGGTGGCGGCCACAATCGAGCAAGAGAGCGTCGTGGGTCTTGGGGACGCCGACAGCTCTGCCAGAGCCGCAACACACCAAGGTAAGACGAAAGCACAGCAATGTAGCCTCCCCTACCCCTACCCCACATCCCCCATTGTGAAACGAGAATCACACTGCAGTCCACACGTGTCAGTGCAGACAGGCAATGCATTCCGGGAGATGTAGTCAGGGCAACACTAACCATGACGTAAATGTTACAGGGCAACAAGGCATGTCACGCACTCGAGGCACAAGGAGACAGAGGACAGATTTGAATGTGAAATGATTTATTGTGACGCTTGCAATGCAGCCCTTCGGGGACACTGAGCCAATGTTGTTTTTCTGTCCACAGATGTGACATCATGCAGTACAGGGCATGCTGCAGGGGAGACGGCACACCGGCCACAAAAATCACCTCCAGCCAGCACGAGTTCAGACCAGGGAGCAGGCCCACTTGCAGCCGCACCACCAACACAGCCAGCCTCGCCGCACACAGAGCCAGCATCACCTCACCGAGAGCCAGCATCACCACAACCACAGCCAGCATCGCCACTCATGTTCGAATCACCGGCCACATCTCCGCTTGCAGGTGTGAGAATGAGGAGGCGTCCAGCAGCCAGGCTACGAGCCTTCGACACCTCGTCAGACGACAGCATGGGCCCAGAAGACCGCACCGGGCCCCAGGAAGGGAGCCATCCCACTGTGCCCCACACCTCACAGGCAGCACAGACGGGAGCAAGAGGGCGCCGCAGGTCGCGTGTCCAGAGTCCACCAGCACCCACTGACGGCCATGGTGTCTTCTTGGGGCTCGAGGGCCAAATGTTGAAGCAACAGCGCCTGCAATCAAAGGCAGTTATGTCAGTCCAGAGGCACATGCGGGTGATGAAGACAAGCTTAGTCAACATGGACACAAACATTGGCGGCATGGCTGCGGGCATTCGGGACATGTCCCAGTCAATCCAGCAGTTGTGCAGCAAATTAGATGCTGACATCGAAGCACGGCGCCGGGAACGCCAGAGAAGGGACACTACCAGCAGGGCACTCAACCGTCTGGCAACTGCGACTTCCCTACTTTGCCGGCGCTCTGTGACGATGCAGGAGGGCCTAACACAGTGCTGCAGCGACCTGTCTCGGGGGATGGTGCAGGTGACAAGTGCACTAGGGGTGCTATTGACTAGTCAGGCGTCGACAACTGCTGCAGGGGATGCTGCGGAGAGCATCGACACCAGCAGCAGCATCACACCCCCCGTCCCCGAAGCACGCAGGAGCAGCAGGCGGCTTGGGGTTGGCTCTAGTGAGGATGCACAGGCCGTGCAATCCACCACTGCAGCGCGTATGCGCAAACATTGATGTGGCCCTGCTTAGCCACTTCCCATTGGGTGACGTAACCCTGGACATACTCCTTGTATAGATGGTATATTGCCAGATTGGCCTGTTCATGTGTTCATGGCGTGGTGCCACATTAAACTACGTCATGACTTCTCACAACTCGCTGTGTCCCCTCACTTACTCAGAAATAGTTGCATGTGATCACTGCCCGTCTCTCTCTCCCATCGATTGCAGTTGGCACTCTAGCTGCGCTGCCCTCTGGCTGGCCTGACTCATCCTCGTTGTCCTCAAAATATGTTAGTTCCACATCTGTACCTTTTTTCGTGGCAAGGTTGTGCAGCATTGCACAAGTGGCAATAATCTTGCAGCAGGTGATGGGTTTGTACTGGCGTGCGCCTCCGCTCTTGTGGAGGCAGCGGAACCTGCTCTTCAGTAGTCCAAACGTGCGCTCCACCACATTGCGTGTTGTTTTGTGGGCCACGTTGTATCGTCTCTCACTCTGGGTTGCTGGGTGTAGGTAGGGAGTGAGGATGAATGAACGGCATGCATATGCACTGTCGCCTGGATGAGTAAAAGAGAACCATCAGTTACATGCCTCTATACACTCTGATTTGCAGGTTTCAAGGGGCGTCACTGTTACTTACCCAGCAGGTATCCCTCTCCGAATTCGCCGGCACTCAGTCGTGTGTAGATCCCACTATTCTGGAAGATGTAAGAGTCGTGGGTGCTCCCAGGAAACTTTGCAACTATATCTGTGATGATGTTCCCTGCATCACAGATCACCTGCACATTGATGGAGTGGGTGGACTTCCTGTTCCTGTAGATGTGCTCTGTATCAGCTGGTGGACAGATTGGGATGTGTGTACCATCAATACAGCCGATGACATGGGGGAACTGTGCCATGTGATAACAGTCTGTTTTTGTTTTCTGCAGTGCAGCCTGTGTGTTTGGGAAGCTTATGTAGTGGTGCATTCTCTGCATCATGGCATCCAGGAACTTCCTGAAGAAACGGGACAGGCAACTCTGGGATACACCACCCACCGCAGCTATCACCACCTGATAACTGCCGGATGCCAGTAGATGTAGGCTGCAGAGCACCTGCACATGTGGTGGTATGGCGTGCGCCCTTCTTGTTGGCTGGTCCAGGAGTGGGTGCAGGTCCCTTATCAGGTCCATGATGGTTTCGGGGTGTAGCCTGTACCTCTCATGTATCTCTGCATCAGTCAGCTGTAATAGTGTGATGCGCTGTCTGTAGATTTGTTCCTCCCGTCGCCACACCCTCAGTCCTGCTGCCTGTAGACGTAGGCGCCTTGCAATGACGTACATGGCGGCCATGTTGTCCACGCTGTTGCATTTTGGGATTGCTTATGTGCATTGTTGATGGTTACCACCTGCTTTCAATCCGTGTTAATTACCGACTCTTATTTACCGATTTTCCTGGATTTCTTAATTACCGACTGCTCCTACATGTCATTTTAAATTTTTACCACTTCATATTTACCACTTCATATTTACCGATTCGTTAATTATGTATTCGGTAAATATGAATCGGTATTTTAGAATTCGGTAACTATGAATCGGTATTTACCGCCTCATATTTACCGAAAAGTGGTTTTTGGACTCCTACATCTCACTTGTCTGAATACCGGTCGGTAACGGCATATTTACCGAAAATCGGCCGTTACCGACCGGTATTTCGCTACCTACATGAGGCCCTTTATGTCATGTAACCTGTGATACTGTGCACAAGTGCTTGTGAGAGGTGAACGGCGATAGTGACACTTGAAGGAATATATACAGCGGGAAAGGAGGTGCAAACAAGGTTATATATACAGTGAGGACATCTATGATGCCCGTACAGTTAGTACATTTCTGGACAAGTTAATTCTTCTGGGCAATCATAGAGGAGGCGCCGTGAAGTACGTTGTGGGGGTCGACGGCATTTCGGCCTATATACAATGTCAGGCCATCATCAGGACCAGGTTACAGATTTGGGATACAGTGTGAGTGAGAACTAATCGTAGGTCACGGAGGGTGTCCGGACGGGCGGCGAATAAGAAGGATAGGCGGCGAAGCACTGTTCCAAGGGTCAATTGTATAAACTGCAGGAAACCGATATGGGCTCGTAATCGGAATTCATTTTGAGGGGTGAGAACAAGTAGAATCCAAACAGGGATCTCAATTTTCAGAAGCTTGGTAGGGAGGGGCGTCCAAATAAGTCATGGCGATCACAGGGGCAGCCAGAGTCATTGGCGGGAGACTGGAGCAGCCGGATTCAGTCTGCTTGAAACCAGATGGAGCAATGCGGTTCCGGCGTGAGTCCAGAGGAGACTGAAAAGGTAGAAATAGAAGGGCATGTCCCACCCCATTTTAGCATCATCAACAGTGGATTATGGTCGGAGATGGTACGGGCGAGATATTCAAGGACAATATAGCCCCCAAAATATCATGCGAGCATAAGAAGGAATCAAGTCGCACATGCAGATCATGTATGACTAAGCAGAGGGAGTAGTCCCTCGTCCAGGGGGTGGCGATGTCGCCGGCCATCAATCAGACCTCAGTGACCCTGCCAAGCAGTGAATTTCCAAATCAAGTGAATAGTAGTGGAGTCTTGGAGCTGCAGGTGAGAGCAATCTTTAACCTCTGGACACCGGACAAGTGGCCAACTGCAGTGGGCACGCTTCCAATCCCTGTGGAGAAGGCTAAGAATCTGGGGGTGATCCTTGATTCGAAACTCTACTTTGGTGACCAAATCAGCAGGGTTGTCTCATCAAGTTTCTACATTCTTAGAATTCTGAGGAAAATCAAATTCCTCCTTCCGGAAGACAGCCTGAAGATAGCAGTCACAGCGCTCATTCTGTCACGTCTGGATTACTGCAACAGTCTCTACATGAACATCTAACAGAGACATCTGAACAGACTCCAGATCATACAGAATGCGGCAGTCAGGCTGCTAACAGGTACACCCAGGTTTGTCTCTGTGAGGATGGGACTCAGAGATCTTCACTGGCTCCCTGTCAAACAACGGGCACAATTTAAGGCTCTGTGTACGGTTTTTAAAACCCTTATGGGTGCTGGTCCTGCCTTTCTGAAACGGGATACAATGGTATGATCCTGGAAGAGCGTTGCGCTCCTTGCAAGCTAAACAAGTGATCGTTCCTCGCTTCAAAAAGGCCAGTTGGGGTGGCAGGAGCTTTCGTCACTGTGCCACAAAGGCATGGAAAAGCTTGCCTTTCCATCTTAGAAACTCAACTGAGCTCCTCCCCTTCAGGAAGGGATTGAACATGGCTTTTTACATGAACAGTTCCATCTTATCTATTTCCAGGTGGCAGTGCCCAGCGCCAGGACACCCCAGGGTAACAGAGCGCTTTAGAAGTCTTAGTAACATTAACATTACCAATAACAATCTAGATTAGCATTGGTCACACAGTTAAAATTACCACCAATAATGAGCGCATGAGGTAACAAAGGAGCCACCACCTGGGATGGTATGTCCAAAAATAAAGATTGATCAATGTTAGGGGTATAAATGTTAACATAAGAAATATCCAGACCATCCAATCAGCTTGTCAAGACTGATGAGCGCCCCTCTGTATCAATCAAGTTACTAGTAAGTTGAAACGGGACCCCACGTTTCACCCATTCTAGAGTTGCCTGGGCAAAGGCTGAATAAGTGTTGTACACTCTAAGGCCAGATCACCTAAGGGCAGCCCCCTCCTTAGCATCTAAGTGAGTTTCCTTCAGGAAGGCCACATGAACACTCCTGCGTTTCAAATGTGCCAATACCTTATTGCTCTTGGTCTTACTATTAAGATCCTCGACATTCCAGGAGAGGAATTTGTAGTCACGTGAAACCTCCCCCCATCAAACACAATTAAAGTTCAGAACCATCCCACAGGTTGCACGCACAGCGGAAGAGGGTCACAAAGCCAAACCCAGGCAAGAGAGGAGCAGCCAGCCACAGTACCCCAGACAACCCAAACAAACAACAAAACAGTCCAACATCCCCTCCCCAGGACAGCAAGGCAACAACCCCCCCCATCCAAATGAAGAGACACAACAAAACAGTTCTGTGAGCCAGTGTGAGAAGCTGGGTTAGTATATAGTGCTCACTTATGTAAGTGTAGCACCTTGCACTAATCCAGGCTACCTTTATGGTGATTTTAGTGGTTTAGATAACCGTAGAAAGTTCTTTAAGTGGTAGCTGTGGAGAGCAGGCTTCAGTCTTAATGTAGGAGGAGTGCAAAGCAGCTCGGTTTACCAGTATCTAATATTTTAGTATAGGCTAACGGAAAAAAGAAAACACAGTGTAGTTATAAACATAGTTCTGTAGTAGGGGATCTCTGTGTATAGTCATAATCTAGTGAATAGTCCCGCCCATGTGCGTGGACCCCGGAGCAATAAAAAATAATCTCTAAAAGGTGACAAATCATGCAGACCTGCATACACCTTTAAGAGAGAATTTAATTTAAAGACAGATAATGCAGCCTATACCCACAGGCTACACTGTCCAGTACTTCAACTAGAATTCCACCAACATCCACAAACAGCCCTGCCTGTCTAGTTTTTCTCCACAAAGGAAAAAACCCTGCCTCTACCAGCAAAAGCCTCTGGAATGATAGAGAGGAAGGAGAGGACAGACAAGCCCCATAGGCTGCCATTATGTGGCTTGGAACAAGATACTGTGCCTTTAAGAAAACTTTCCAGTTTTCCAGAACTTTCCCCAGTATCCCAGAATGCCCAGCAGGTCCCATTTACTTTCAGTTCTTTTTTCCGGCTCCTGCTAGCAGGACCCTGGAGCATTGAGCTCTCCCCTTTTCAAGGGTTTAATTGAGATTTTGGCAATTTTTGTCACTTTTTCTTGTGTTTAGTAGCTGGTACTGTCAACATGCCTGGCTTGTTCGACAAGTGCCCGGAATGTGGTCGAAAGAAGGCTAAAACTGATCCACACGAGGTGTGCATAGGTTGCCTTCCCTAGTCCCACGTGCCTGAAAGCTGTACCATCTGCCACTCGTTCTCTGCCAGGACCCTGAGGGACAGAATGAAGATCAGGCTTCAAGTTCTGGAGGAACGAAGACTGAAGGCACCAGGTGGGTCTGGAGGGGCTGATTTGGCCCATACTGAGGCCTCTGGGGGGCTCCCCAGGGGCAGGAAGACCAGTAAGCGCTCCCACTCCCCGTCGACGTCGAGGGCGTCGACGGCGACGTCGAGGAGGATGATCACCGTCTGTTCGCCGTCCCCCCAGGGCTCTGGGGAGAAGCGGCGTCGACGATCGCCGTCGAGGGACTTGAATAGGCCGCCGTCGACTACATCGGCGTCGTCGGCGACGACGCCGTCGTCGGCCCCGTCCAGCGGTCGTCGTCGAGATGGGACCCGGCGTCGGCATTCGCCGTCGAGGGATCGCAGCTCGCCGTCGATGAAGAGGAGAAGGAGATCGACGTCGAGACGCTTGAGGTCGCCGTCGAGGCGAAGGTCGCCGTCAAGGCGAAGGTCACCGTCGAGGCACAGGTCGCCGTCGAGGCGAAGATCGACGCCGAGGAGAAGATCGGCGTCGAGGCACAGGTCGCCGTCGAGGCACAGGGCGCCGTCGAGGCACAGGGCGCCATCGAGGCACAGGTCGCCGTCGAGGCACAGGTCGCCGTCGAGGCACAGGTCGCCGTCGAGGCGCAGGTCGGCGTCGAGGCGACGATCGACGTCGGGGAGAAGATCGACGTCGAGGAGAAGATCGACGTCGAGGAAGAGAGAGTCACCGGGATCGGTGTACTCGGTGGTGTATACGCCGCCTCGGATGCCTCCGTCGCCTCCTCCTCTCCCGCCGATGCCGCCTCCACCGCCACCACCACCACCTCCACCTCCACCTCCACCTCCACCGCCGCCACCTCCACCACCGCCACCTCGGCCGCGGGCGCTGCCTCCGCCGCCCCAGCCTCTGTCGCTGCCACGCACCCCTGTGGGGCCGCCGCCGGTTCCTCCGCGGTCGGTTTCCCTTCCACGGTACCCGACTCCGCCGCAGGGGACCCTGAAGCCACGACGCCCACGGTCGCCTGGACCAGCGAGACCGGCGGACAGGCCGAAGCCGAAGAGGTCGCGCTCCCGCTCTCACAGGAGGAGAAGATCACGGAGCCGTGGACGGTCCTCGTCGGACTCAAGACGACGCCGTAGGAGGTATAGGTCCAGGTCGCGCACGCGCTCCTCGGACAGAGACCTTTCCCCGACGCTGTCGGACTCCCCGGGGACGAGGGTGTCTCCGGTGGATGACTTGGTGTCTTTCCAAGAGGTGCTGTTGCGAGGGGCTGCAAAGTTGGGTATCACGGTGACGGTTCCAACACCCACGACGTCCGTGATATTCGAGACGCTTCATAAAAAACACCTGTCTCGCCCCCTACTGCCTCTGGTACCAGGACTGGTGGAACCCGCCTTGGAGCTGTTCCTTACTCCCGCGACGACGAAGGCCGCTCCTTCCAGGCTCATGAAAAAGTACAGGGCCCCGGAGTCGGACCCGTCCTTTCTGAGAGTGGACCCGAACCGGATTCGGTGATCGTGACGGCGGCAAGAAAACAACATGCGACCGCCCCGGCCTCCACGGTTCCACCCGACAAAGAAAGCCGCTGGCTGGATTCTGCAGGCAGGAAGGTGTGTGGCACCGCCGCCACCACCATGAAGGCGGCGAGTGCAGGGGCTTTGTTGGGCCGTTACGACCGGGCCCTGTGGGAGTCCCTGCAGCAATATGCAGACCTCCTGCCACGGGACAAGAAGGAGGACTTCTTGGAGACGGTGCGCGACGGCATGCTGGTGTCGAATCAAACGATCAGCGCAGCGGCGGACGTAGCTTTATTGGCCGCCCACGCCTACTGTCACGGCGTCCACCAGCGGCGCCATTCGTGGTTGCGCCTGACGTCCCTCAAGCCAGAGGCGCAGCAAAGAGTGGCCAACCTGCCCTTCTCGGGGGAAACCCTGTTCGGGAAGCATGCAGACGATGAGATGGCCCGCATGAAGGCTGAGGCGGAAACCCTGACGGCCGTCGGGTTGGAGAAGGCCGAGAAAAAGAAGCGCCCGTTCCAAAGGAGGTTCGGGTCGTCGGGCAGAGGGCGTGGGCAGGGCTCGGGACAGCAGCAGCCACAACAGCAGCAGTTCCGCAAGCCCTTCCAGAAACGCCAGAGGGGTAGAGGAGGCCAGCAGGCTACTACCACACCCAAGGGCCCGGCCGGGTCTCGGCCCTGAGCGGTTACTTCCCCCTCAACCGTTACCCACTCCAGTGGGGGGAAGCATTCAATTTTTTCCGGCAGAGTGGAGAAAAATTACTCAGGACAAGTGGGTGCTGAATATTGTTTGCAATGGATACAGTCTTCGGTTTATCAGCCCGCCTCCAGCGATTCCGCCGGTCAGCTCTCGATTCCAGCTGAGAGAGCTCCAGGCGGAGGCAGACATCTTGTTGAGAAAAAAGGCAGTAGAAGAGGTACCTCTGTCTCAAAGGGGAAGAGGTCTGTACTCTCGGTTCTTCCTCGTTCGCAAGAAGGACAAGAACGAGTTCAGGCCCATTCTGGATTTGAGGCAGGCAAACAAATGGATTCGCAGAGAGAAGTTCCGCATGCTTTCGTTGCACCAGATTTACCCTCAGCTGCAACGGGGAGACTGGCTCTGTGCCATAGATCTACAGGATGCGTACTTCCATGTGCCCATAGCGAGGAAGCACAGGAAGTTCCTGCGATTCCAAGTCGGCGCCAATCACTATCAATACACAGTACTGCCATTCGGGCTAAAATCTGCGCCCAGGACTTTTTCGAAGTGCATGGCAGTGGTGGCGGCACACCTGCGGAGGAACAAGGTGTTTGTCTACCCGTATGTGAGAAGTTGGCCTGATGTATGATGTCACTAGTTCTAGTGTACACCTTATATCAGTCCAAATACCCTTATGGTGATTGGTTGTAAAGTCAACCTTATAGACCAGCTATCCTAGTGGTAGCATGGACAAGAGCAGTCTTAGGCTAAACTCTGAATGGCATGTGAAGCCAGCTGTGATACCATATATAATCCCTTGAATACCAAATGAAAGGACACCACAACAGATATATATATAAAATAAAGTGTATTTATTCTAGTCAAACCCTCAGCACTCTTTATGAGATTAGAGGTAAGTACAACACAGTCTTATTTAAGCATACATTAAGTCACACAGGTAAGTAATACAGTTAGGCCCTAGGGGCCACGCAAACCATATACTAAGTAAGTGGTATAAGAACCACTGTCACGGAAATAGAATAGGCCTAGGCCTAGGGAATCGCTGGAGCTACACTACACTAGCGTTAGTTAGGAAGTGGGAGGCCCACGGGATTCGTGTGCAGAGTGGAAACACTCACGCGTAATGTGTAAAAGTCAATAGCAATAGTACAGTTTAGAAAACGGTAGATTTAGGACACTTCCGGAGTAGCTAGGAAGTTGAGACTTGAAAACTAGACACTAGGATAGTCACTATCCTGATGAGCACCGGAGTACCCAAGTTACCTAGCCCACAGGCTGCGGGTGCATAGGGGTGAAGATGCGTCGTTTTCGTCGTCGACTCCTATGGATGCCTGAAGAAAGATGCTGACAGGCAGTCAGTGAAGAGTGTCCGGTGGATCCCAAGGCTGGGATCAAGAAGAGAGGAAACCTGCAAGCAGAAGGGACAGAGTCAAGGTCACTAGCCAGTGACCACGTGGAACCAGGAAGGAACCAGGCGACGTCGTGAAGATTGCAGGTGAAGGTGAAGCTTGTCGCTGCAGCCAGGAGGACCAGGAAGCGTCGAGGACGACCAGGACCAGGAGGCGAGCTGTCCCACGAAGGCTCTTGCTGTCGGCGGCGTCGAAGTTGGACTAGGACTCACCAAGCCTTGGCAAGCGGAACCCACGAAGAACGGAGGACTTGCTTCTGGTGCAGACCAGGAAGGTCTGGGGTGCTTCTTCTTTGCAGAGAAGCGGGAGCCAGTCTGGAGGAGCCAAACCAGCGCAGAAGATTTCAGGGTGCGTCGTCACAAAGGCCACTAGCCAGCGGGCAAGCAACCGGACAGACGCGGCAAGCAGGAAAATGCAGAAGGGCCCCACGCAGGACTCGTGGAGTGTGGGGGGCTGATCTTCGGTGCAGATGGTGCTTGGGGTTGGGGCTTCTCAATCCCCGGTGCACAACTTCGAGGGTACCTCAGAAGCTGCGCTTTAAGTTACTAGCCACTTTTTCCAGGTAGCCGGTCCCACGTCGCTCGTCGCCTCCACGGATCTCAGCTCTGCTGTAGATGTGGATCAGGGTCGGAGAAGTCTGGAAGTCAAGGCTCTGGTCAGGCTCTGCAGTCGGTTCCTCGTAGAACGTGGGCAAAGCAAAGGGTAGTCTCTTGATGGTGCCTGTTTGCATAGGGTAGCCACTCCTTGGCTACAAGGGAGATTCTTCAGTCTTCTTCTTTCGTCGAATGTCGAAGGTCCAGAGTTTCTGTTCAGTTTTGCAGGTTCAGGATAATCTAAAGTCTTGAGGCCCAACTCCCACTCTTATACTAATCTGGGGGGCTGGGATACCTGCTAGGTCACGCCTTATGGGTGGGACCTGGGAGGGGGTGGTTACACCCACTTCCCTTTGTCCAGTTTCGCGCCAGAGCTGGGGCTGGAGTGCCCCAGCGCCGGTTTGAACTGGACTATGCAAGGAACACCTTGTGTGCCCCAGGCATGTCTCATTCCTTTCAGCCCACCCTGCCCCAATACACTAAAGGCTGTCTGGGGAGGTGCTAGCACCTCCCCAAGCAGGAAACCTATTGTCCAGGCCTCCCTGGCTGGGATCACTCCCAGCTGCAGGAGGTCAGACTTGTGTCGTGGCAGCAGCATCCATTTTGTGATGCTGAGGCTTTGGTCAGAGGCTAACAGTTGAAGTATGATTTTAACATGTCTTTCCCTCTAGAAGGGGGGAATAATATTCTCATGTCCAGAAATGGCATGGGGGTATTATTCCACAGTGTTAGACACCTTACACAACATGTTTCGATAAAGCCAAACCATAGTTACCATAACCGTCTAAGATTATAAGGCACTTTAAGAGTATATGGTAGGCTATATCATAGAACAGCTATAAGGACAAGGTTCCGAAAGCTGCAGACAGGCTCAGCTCATGCTAGAGCACCATCTCACATGTTACCAAGCACTCTGCCTCCAGGATTGTTAAGGCCTGCCATAGGAGTGACTGATAGGTACACATGTGTCTATATGTAAGTTAGGTATAGGAATACTACACCTAAGCAAGGGGTGATTACACGACCTTGCCCCAGCTGAGTGATCAGCCAGTTGTGTCAAAATGGAAGGCCAGGCCAGGGGTGGCATAATACATGCTGCAGCCCCTGGTAGGCCTAGGGTACACCTATGCCCTGGGTACCTAGGGTACACTGTACAGGGGCCAATAAGGTGATCCTATCCAAATGGGTTATGCACCTAAAGTACATAGTATTAATTTAGAGAGAGAACAGCAGGGCTGTGGGTCTGATTAGCAGGCCCACAGCCACATCTAAGTCGAAAACCAGTAAAGCAAAAGCAAAAAGTGGGGGTGAACATAGAAAGCAGACCCTACTCTCCTACACAACCCCCCCCCCCCCCCAACTTAGGGACATTAAACTAACCTTGACCAGTTGAGTCTTCATGTTCTAAGTGGAAATATCTAGAGAGTCCATCTGCATTGGCATGGTCAGTCCCAGGTCTATGTTCCACTGTGAAGTCCATCCCCTGTAGGGAAATGGACCACATAAGAAGTTTGGGATTCTCACCCTTCATCTGATGTAGCCACAAGAGGGGCTTATGGTCTGTCTGAATCTTGAAGTGAGTGCCAAACAAGTATGGCCTCAGCTTCTTCAGGGCCCAAACCACAGCAAAGGCCTCCCTCTCAATAGCTGACCAACGCTTCTCTCTAGGGGTCAGCCTTCTACTTATAAAAGCAATGGGCTGGTCTTGACCATCTACATTCAGTTGTGAAAGAACAGCTCCCACACCTAACTCAGAAGCATCTGTCTGGACAATGAACTCTTTGGAGTAGTCTGGACTTTTCAGAATAGGTGCACTGCACATGGCCTGCTTCAGGTCATCAAATGCTTTTTGACAGCTTACTGTCCACTGAACTTTCTTTGGCATCTTCTTGGAGGTCAAGTCATTAAGTGGTGTCACTATGGACCCATAATTCTTACCAAACTTTCTGTAGTACCCAGTCAGGCCCAAGAAAGCTCTGACCTGAGTCTGGGTAGTTGGAGGAGCCCAGTCCTTTATGGTCTGGATCTTGCTCTCCAGTGGTTGAACCTGACCCCCACCAACTAGGTGGCCCAGGTATACAACCTTGCTCTGCCCTATCTGGCACTTAGTGGCCTTGATAGTGAGGCCTGCCTTTTGCAGGGCCTCTAAAACATTCCTCAGGTGGACCAGGTGATCCTCCCAGGTGGAGCTAAAGACAGCAATATCATCAAGATAAGCTGCACAATAATCATCCAACCCAGCAAGGACTTGATTCACCAACCTTTGGAAAGTGGCAGGTGCATTCTTCAAACCAAAGGGCATTACCACAAATTGATAATGTCCTCCTGGGGTCGAGAAAGCAGTTTTGGCCTTTGCACTCTCAGCTAGTCTGATTTGGCAGTAGCCTGCTGTTAGGTCAAATGTGCTCAAAAACTTAGCAGCTGCCAGTCTGTCAATGAGCTCATCTGCCCTAGGTATTGGGTGGGCATCTGTCCTAGTGACAGCATTGAGACCTCTGTAGTCCACGCAAAACCTCATCTCTCTCTTACCATCTTGGGTGTGAGGTTTTGGCACAAGAACTACAGGACTAGCCCAAGGGCTCTCTGAAGGTTCAATGACTCCCAGCTCAAACATCTTTTGTACCTCAACTTTTATGCAGTCCCTGACATGGTCAGGTTGCCTGTAGATTTTACTCTTCACAGGCAGACTGTCACCAGTGTCCACCTCATGGGTGCACCAGTTTGTCTGACTTGGGGTCAGAGAGAACATATGTCTGTAGGAGTGCAGAACCTGTCTGCAGTCCTGTTGCTGATGGACAGTGAGGCTGTCAGAAAAGACCACACCATCAACTGAGCCATCATCAGGGTTCTGAGTCAACAGGTCTGGGAGAGGGTCACTCTCTTCCTCCTGCCCCTCATCTGTAGCCATGAGTAGCCCCATGTCTGCCCTGTCAACATATGCCTTCAATCTGTTGACATGAAGCACCCTGTGGGGGCTTCTGGGAGTCCCAAGGTCCACCAAGTAGGTGACTTCTCCCTTTTTCTCAACAATAGTGTGGGGTCCAGACCATTTGTCTTGGAGTGCTGCTGGGGCCACTGGCTCCAACACCCACACTTTCTGTCCTGGCTGGTAAACAGTCGGTACAGCCTTTTGGTCATGCCAAGCTTTTTGGAGTTCTTGGCTTGCCTCAAGGTTTTTAGAAGCCTTCTTCATATACTCTGCCATCCTGGAGCGGAGACCAAGTACATAATCCACTATGTCTAGTTTGGGTTGTCTGAGAGGTCTCTCCCATCCTTCCTTCACCAAACACAAGGGTCCTCTTACAGGATGCCCAAACAAAAGCTCAAAAGGGCTGTAGCCAACCCCCTTTTGTGGGACCTCTCTGTAAGCAAACAGAAGGCAGGGTAAAAGGATGTCCCATCTTCGCCTAAGCTTGTCTGGTAATCCTTTTATCATTCCCTTTAGGGTCTTGTTGAATCTCTCAACAAGCCCATTGCACTGTGGGTGATAGGGTGTGGTGAACTTGTAGTTAACACCACACTCCTTCCACGTTGCAGTCAAGTATCCTGACATGAAGTTGGTACCTCTGTCAGCAATGACCTCCTTTGGAAAGCCCACTCTGGAGAATACTCCAAGCAGGGCCCTTGCCACAACAGGAGCTGTTGTGGTCCTCAGGGGAATTGCTTCTGGGTACCTGGTGGCATGGTCCACTATCACCAGTATGAATCTGTGCCCAGATGCTGTTTGTGGGTCCATTGGTCCTACAATATCTATGCCCACTCTTTCAAAGGGGACCCCCACCACAGGTAGTGGTATGAGGGGGGCCTTTGTGGTGCCACCTGATTTGCCACTGGCTTGGCAGGTGACACAGGAGCGACAAAACTCCTTAGTATCTTCTGACATATGGGGCCAGTGAAAGTGAGGGACAAGCCTGTCCCAAGTCTTGTTCTGGCCTAGATGTCCTGCAAGGGGAATATCATGGGCCAAGGTGAGAAGGAAGCCTCTGAACTTCAGTGGTATGACCAACCTCCTGGATGCTCCAGGCTTGGGGTCTCTAGCCTCTGAATACAGTAGCCCTTCATCCCAATACACTCTATGGGTACCTTGAGCATTCCCTGCAGCCTCAGCAGCAGCCAGCTGTCTGAGGGGTTCAAGAGAGGGGCAGTCTAATTGAGCCTGCCTCAGATCTGCCCTTGAAGGTCCCCCTGTCCCAAGAAACTCAACCTGATCAGGTTCAAGTTCTTCTAGGACAGTTCCTTCAGGGCTCTCAGAATCATCCTCCTGGGAGGGCTGATCCACCACCTGAGGCAGGGGGGAAGGCACAGCCTTAACCCTACTGCTCTTTCTCTTGGGTTGTGACTGGTCCATAGTTTCAGGATCCAGCACTTGTTCAGTGGTGCACTTTTTGGCCTGTGACCTGGTCACAGCAAGGACATGTGCATCTATCCCCAGCATTTCTGCATGGGTCATATACTCCACTTCAGACCAAACTGAAGTTTCAAGATCATTGCCCAGTAAACACACTACAGGAAGGTCTGAACTAACAACAACTTTCTTGAGGCCAGTTACCCCTCCCCAGGAGAAGTTAACAATAGCCACACTATGGGAGGTAGTGGCATTGCTAGCGTTGGTCACTAGGTAATTCTCACCTAGTTTGATCTGTCCAGGGTCCACAAAAGCAGGTGTCACCATTGTGACACTAGCTCCAGTGTCCCTGTAGGCCTGAGCCATTCTTTGGTTGATAAAAGGTGTCTGTCTGTACTTGCCCAGGTTACTGGGGCCTACAGTAGAGGACAAAGCTAAGTCCCCATCACAGATCAGAACAGCCTGAGTAGGTACTCTGACTAGGCCAGAATCCTCCTCAGTTCCCAGGGTTAACCCTACTACACCCTTTTGCTGGGAACCACCACTTACAGCTGAACTAGGGGGTACAGTTGCCTTAGGGGCAATGGTGGCTGGGGGCTTATCCTTTTTGGTGCACTCACTAAACCAATGTGAGTTGGACTTACAATAGTTGCACCATGGTTTCTTTTGGCCATCTTTCTTTTTATCCTTTTTGGGACCACCCTCCCCCTGAGCCTTTTGGGGGCCTGGTGAAGACTTCTGGTCTTTTTGTTTCTGCTCATTACCCTTCTGGTCTGCCTTTTTCTGATCACCGCCCTGGTTCTGGTTTTTCTGCTTAACTCTAGTCCTGACCCATCTATCTGCCTTCTTTACCAATTCTTGGGGAGAAGTCAGATCAGAATCAATCAGGTGTTGATGCAATAGCTGGTTTTGACAGTTGTTAAGTATTTGCTCTCTCATGATCAAATTATACAATCCTGTATAGTCCTTAACCTTACTTCCCATTAGCCAGCCTTCCAGAGCCTTAGTGGCACAATCTACAAAGTCAGTCCAGTCCTGAGTCTGTGTCTTCTGGGTATCCCTGAACAACAACCTGTATTGTTCAGTGGTTAGGCCAAACCCATCAATCAGAGCACTCTTCAGGATAGTGTAATTATCTGCATCCTCATCACTAACTGTGAGGAGCTTGTCTCTGCCTTTCTCAGAGAAGGAGAGCCACAAGATAGCTGCCCACTGACTTTGGGGTACCTGCTGTACTTTGCAAGCTCTCTCCAAAGCAGTTATCCATTTGTGGATGTCATCCCCACACTTGTAGGGAGGGACAATCTTGCTCAGGTTTCTATTATCATAGTGCCTGTCTCTATCCTTAGGGATATTGCTGCCACCAGTGGGTTCTGACCCACTCAACTTTTGTTCTCTAGCCAGAGCAAGCTTCTCTTTGGCAAGGGCAAGTTCTTCCCTCTGAATCCTCAGATTAGCTTCCCTCATTCTGGCTTCATGCTCCTTTCTCTCAGGGGAAGTCATTCCCCTGTGAGAGGAAGCATTAGAGATGTTAGAGACATGGGAGTGGATGGATTCCCTTGAAGGGGATCTGTCCCTCCTGCTTCTCTGTGTAAGCCTACTTGGGGGTCTGTAAGGGGGGACCCCATTCAAACTCCCATGTAAGCTTAGGTTAGCCTGGCTAAGTCTTCCTACTTGGCCCTGGCTGTCTACCTCTTCATCTGAAGTCTCCTCTGACTCCTCTGTGGTGGGTAGACCCTCCTCTGTACCTAGGGTACCTGCCTGAGATGCCCTAAGAATGTCATACTCCTCTAGGAGTTGTCTTAACTGAAGGAGGGTAGGGTTTGCACCCTGTTTTATTCCTCTGGAGGTACACAAGTGTCTCATCTCCTGGAATGTTAAGGTATCATATCTAGAGGGGGTCTTTTGCAGACCTGATCCTCCTGACAGAGCATCTACTTGATCTCCTCTCAGAGACATGATCTAGTGAGGGTGTGGTGTGTGCACCTACCTACACTAGTTGTATCTACTAAACCTCTCTAGTAGTTGTAGTCAGGGTGTGTTACTCCCTTCAACCTACAACTACAAAGTCCAGTAGGACTTAAGTATTATAATCTATGTTATATGTACCTAGACAATATCTGTGTGATCTTTCAATTTAGTATCTCAAGATTACAATGGTATTACAACAGCAAGCTCAGATCCCACCGCTGCCACCAATGTGAGAAGTTGGCCTGATGTATGATGTCACTAGTTCTAGTGTACACCTTATATCAGTCCAAATACCCTTATGGTGATTGGTTGTAAAGTCAACCTTATAGACCAGCTATCCTAGTGGTAGCATGGACAAGAGCAGTCTTAGGCTAAACTCTGAATGGCATGTGAAGCCAGCTGTGATACCATATATAATCCCTTGAATACAAAATGAAAGGACACCACAACAGATATATATATAAAATAAAGTGTATTTATTCTAGTCAAACCCTCAGCACTCTTTATGAGATTAGAGGTAAGTACAACACAGTCTTATTTAAGCATACATTAAGTCACACAGGTAAGTAATACAGTTAGGCCCTAGGGGCCACGCAAACCATATACTAAGTAAGTGGTATAAGAACCACTGTCACGGAAATAGAATAGGCCTAGGCCTAGGGAATCGCTGGGGCTACACTACACTAGCGTTAGTTAGGAAGTGGGAGGCCCACGGGATTCGTGTGCAGAGTGGAAACACTCACGCGTAATGCGTAAAAGTCAATAGCAATAGTACAGTTTAGAAAACGGTAGATTTAGGACACTTCCGGAGTAGCTAGGAAGTTGAGACTTGAAAACTAGACACTAGGATAGTCACTATCCTGATGAGCACCGGAGTACCCAAGTTACCTAGCCCACAGGCTGCGGGTGCATAGGGGTGAAGATGCGTCGTTTTCGTCGTCGACTCCTATGGATGCCTGAAGAAAGATGCTGACAGGCAGTCAGTGAAGAGTGTCCGGTGGATCCCAAGGCTGGGATCAAGAAGAGAGGAAACCTGCAAGCAGAAGGGACAGAGTCAAGGTCACTAGCCAGTGACCACGTGGAACCAGGAAGGAACCAGGCGACGTCGTGAAGATTGCAGGTGAAGGTGAAGCTTGTCGCTGCAGCCAGGAGGACCAGGAAGCGTCGAGGATGACCAGGACCAGGAGGCGAGCTGTCCCACGAAGGCTCTTGCTGTCGGCGGCGTCGAAGTTGGACTAGGACTCACCAAGCCTTGGCAAGCGGAACCCACGAAGAACGGAGGACTTGCTTCTGGTGCAGACCAGGAAGGTCTGGGGTGCTTCTTCTTTGCAGAGAAGTGGGAGCCAGTCTGGAGGAGCCAAACCAGCGCAGAAGATTTCAGGGTGCGTCGTCACAAAGGCCACTAGCCAGCGGGCAAGCAACCGGACAGACGCGGCAAGCAGGAAAATGCAGAAGGGCCCCACGCAGGACTCGTGGAGTGTGGGGGGCTGATCTTCGGTGCAGATGGTGCTTGGGGTTGGGGCTTCTCAATCCCCGGTGCACAACTTCGAGGGTACCTCAGAAGCTGCGCTTTAAGTTACTAGCCACTTTTTCCAGGTAGCCGGTCCCACGTCGCTCGTCGCCTCCACGGATCTCAGCTCTGGTGTAGATGTGGATCAGGGTCGGAGAAGTCTGGAAGTCAAGGCTCTGGTCAGGCTCTGCAGTCGGTTCCTCGTAGAACGTGGGCAAAGCAAAGGGTAGTCTCTTGATGGTGCCTGTTTGCACAGGGTAGCCACTCCTTGGCTACAAGGGAGATTCTTCAGTCTTCTTCTTTCGTCGAATGTCGAAGGTCCAGAGTTTCTGTTCAGTTTTGCAGGTTCAGGATAATCTAAAGTCTTGAGGCCCAACTCCCACTCTTATACTAATCTGGGGGGCTGGGATACCTGCTAGGTCACGCCTTATGGGTGGGACCTGGGAGGGGGTGGTTACACCCACTTCCCTTTGTCCAATTTCGCGCCAGAGCTGGGGCTGGAGTGCCCCAGTGCCGGTTTGAACTGGACTATGCAAGGAACACCTTGTGTGCCCCAGGCATGTCTCATTCCTTTCAGCCCACCCTGCCCCAATACACTAAAGGCTGTCTGGGGAGGTGCTAGCACCTCCGCAAGCAGGAAACCTATTGTCCAGGCCTCCCTGGCTGGGATCACTCCCAGCTGCAGGAGGTCAGACTTGTGTCGTGGCAGCAGCATCCATTTTGTGATGCTGAGGCTTTGGTCAGAGGCTAACAGTTGAAGTATGATTTTAACATGTTTTTCCCTCTAGAAGGGGGGAATAATATTCTCATGTCCAGAAATGGCATGGGGGTATTATTCCACAGTGTTAGACACCTTACACGACATGTTTCGATAAAGCCAAACCATAGTTACCATAACCGTCTAAGATTATAAGGCACTTTAAGAGTATATGGTAGGCTATATCATAGAACAGCTATAAGGACAAGGTTCCGAAAGCTGCAGACAGGCTCAGCTCATGCTAGAGCACCATCTCACATGTTACCAAGCACTCTGCCTCCAGGATTGTTAAGGCCTGCCATAGGAGTGACTGATAGGTACACATGTGTCTATATGTAAGTTAGGTATAGGAATACTACACCTAAGCAAGGGGTGATTACACGACCTTGCCCCAGCTGAGTGATCAGCCAGTTGTGTCAAAATGGAAGGCCAGGCCAGGGGTGGCATAATACATGCTGCAGCCCCTGGTAGGCCTAGGGTACACCTATGCCCTGGGTACCTAGGGTACACTGTACAGGGGCCAATAAGGTGATCCTATCCAAATGGGTTATGCACCGAAAGTACATAGTATTAATTTAGAGAGAGAACAGCAGGGCTGTGGGTCTGATTAGCAGGCCCACAGCCACATCTAAGTCGAAAACCAGTAAAGCAAAAGCAAAAAGTGGGGGTGAACATAGAAAGCAGACCCTACTCTCCTACACCGTATCTGGACGATTGGCTGATCAAGGCATCATCCTTCGCGGAAGCGCAAGAACACTTCCGATGGACGTGCGAGCTCTTGCACAAGCTGGGGTTACACGTCAACATGTCCAAGTCGGTCACGACTCCGGTTCAGTGCATACAGTACCTGGGGGCCTCCATCGATACGCGGTCAGCAAGCGTGTCTCCTTCGGAGGAGAGACGGTTATCACTCCTTCGGAAGGCTCAGGACCTCAGGGCTGCTCCATCGACAACAGTGCGGAAGGTGTCGTCTCTACTGGGATCGATGGCCTCCTGTATCTTCCTCACGCCTCACGCTCGGCTACACATGAGACCACTGCAGGAGTGTTTGGAGGATCAGTGGGATCAGAGGACAGGCTCTTGGGACGACAAGATACGCCTGTCGCTGCATGCTCTTCAGTCTCTGAAGTGGTGGTGTTCGGCAGAAAACCTCCTCAAGGGGGTTCCCTTCCACAAGGACATTCCCACGACGAGTGTCGTGACGGATGCGTCTCTCCAGGGCTGGGGAGCGCATTCCGGGGACTTGCAGATTCAGGGGAAGTGGTCTGCTTTGGAATCGACGTACCACATCAATTTCCTGGAACTCAGATCTGTCTTCCTGGCACTGAAGGCCTTCCTTCCGTCCTTCCAGACCAACTCGCTGCTGATACAGACGGACAATACAACCACGATGTATTATCTCAACAAGCAGGGGGGGTCGAGATCGCGCACTCTGTCGCAGGAGGCGCAGGCGATCTGGCGCTGGCTGCTGGCCAGAGGACTGACGATTACGGCCACGCATCTGCCAGGAGTGCAGAATGCTCAGGCGGACGCCTTGAGCAGGCTGATTCAGGAAAACCACGAATGGGTCATAAACGACGAAGTACTAGGAGAAGTCTTCGCAAGGTGGGGGACTCCAGACGTAGATCTGTTCGCCACCGCCGAAAACAGCAAATGCCGAGACTTCGCATCCAGGTACTACCAGCGGGGGACGCTGGGGAATGCGCTATGGATCGATTGGTCGAACAGCTTTCTGTACGCTTTTCCACCCATTCCCCTGATTCCGGCGGTGCTCATCAAGTTGTCCCAGTCCAGGGCGCGGATGATCCTGATCGCCCCGGAGTGGCCCAGGCAGTGGTGGTTCACGGACCTTCTTCACCGGTCTCTCCTTCCTCACATGCGGTTGCCGTGCAGGCCGGACCTTCTCACGAAGTTCGGGGGGCGGATGGTGCACCCCAACCTCTCGTCTTTGAGTTTGGCGGCATGGCTCCTGAAATAGTGCAATATGGCCATCTGAATCTACCAGACGATTGTATGGACATTCTGAAGGAGTCTAAGCGACCTTCCACTAGAACATCCTATGCTTACAAGTGGAAGAGGTTCTGTATCTGGTGTAAGTCCAAGAACTTTGATCCGACGACATGTAAGGAAGATGTCATCCTTCCATACCTTTTACATCTGGCGCAGTCTGGCCTTAATTTCCATTCCATTAAGGTTCATCTGGCTGCTTTGACTGCTTACAGGAAATGCCCTTCACAGACTTCCTTCTTTCAGATCCCTGTGGTCAAGGATTTTTTGGAAGGCTTGAAGAAAGTGTTTCCTCCCATCAGACTTCCCTCGCCTTCCTGGGACTTGAATGTGGTGCTGTCCAGACTGATGAAGGAGCCTTTTGAACCCATTCACAAGGCTTCATTGCAGCACCTATCCTGGAAGGCGGCGTTCCTAGTGGCCATTACATCGGCCCGCAGGGTGAGTGAACTTCAGGCATTATGTTGTCAAGAACCTTATACTGTATTTCATGCTGCTAAGGTTGTGATGCGTACTCACCCTAAATTTCTTCCTAAGGTTATCTCTGATTTTCATGTCAACCAGACCATAACTTTACCTACGTTCTTTCAGAATCCCTCTTCGCCAGCGGAAAGGTCTCTCCATTCCCTGGATGTTCGGAGGGTGTTGTAATTTTATCTGGATAAGACCAAGGATATTCGCAGGTCTGACCAATTGTTTGTTAACTATGGCTCAGTCAGGACGGGTCTTGCGACCTCTAAGCAGTCCATTTCTCGGTGGATTGTGTCCTGCATACAATTGTGTTATCAAAAGGCTAATAAGACCTTAGGGGGTAAACCTAAGGCTCATTCCACCAGGGGCAAAGCTGCCACGACGGCTTTGCTGCGTAATGTTCCGATTGCGGAAATCTGTAAGGCGGCCACTTGGAAGTCGGTCCATACCTTTGCTGCGCATTACTGTCTGGACACGGATGCCAGGGCAGATGCTCAGGTTGGGCAGGCTTCGCTGCGAAATTTGTTCGCACAGTAGTGGTAGTGTCTTGTGTGTTCTCCACCGCTTTTGTTTTGTGGGGATGGGCTTGCCATTCTATTCACTAGATTATGACTATACACAGAGATCCCCTACTACAGAAGGAGTAGTTTCTTTTCTGTAACTCCAGTTCTGTAGTAGGGGTATCTCTGTTATAGTCATAAGCGCCCGCCCTCCTCCCCGGTGGAGAGATACTTATTCATATGAAGAAGGCTACAGGTCTGGCGTGCTACGCCTTCAAAAAGAACTGAAAGTAAATGGGACCTGCTGGGCATTCTGGGATACTGGGGAAAGTTCTGGAAAACTGGAAAGTTTTCTTAAAGGCACAGTATCCTGTTCCAAGCCACATAATGGCAGCCTATGGGGCTTGTCTGCCCTCTCCTTCCTCTCTATCATTCCAGAGGCTTTTGCTGGTAGAGGCAGGGTTTTTTCCTTTGTGGAGAAAAACTAGACAGGCAGGGCTGTTTGTGGATGTTGGTGGAATTCTAGTTGAAGTACTGGACAGTGTAGCCTGTGGGTATAGGCTGCATTATCTGTCTTTAAATTAAATTCTCTCTTAAAGGTGTATGCAGGTCTGCATGATTTGTCACCTTTTAGAGATTATTTTTTATTGCTCCGGGGTCCACGCACATGGGCGGGACTATTCACTAGATTATGACTATAACAGAGATACCCCTACTACAGAACTGGAGTTACAGAAAAGAAACTACTCCATATTTATTACAATCACTCACTAACGCTTTACGATATCTCCTACCCGGAGATATACATAATGCACGAAAATACTTTGGTAATAGAACAGTCATTAGCACGAATACCCAGTGGTTCCAAATGGGAGACCAGACCATATATCAAGATTGGGGATACGAACCACGACCTAAGTCGAGACTGAACCCAGGTGACGTAGAAGAGTCGGGGACCCAAGGTACCACCCCAGGTGAGAGTCTAGGAACCCCACAACGGTCATGTGCACAGAGGATACACGACCGCGTACTCAAATACGGATCAGTGGGTACGTCGCGGTTGCAGTCTTACCCCAGATGGACGAAAGAGTCGGTTGGAACCCAGAAGCGGGTTCGTGTCGGAGAGTACCTGAAAGCAGAGGGGACAGAGTCTATGCCACTCAGGGATGACCAGGAGGCACGAAAGATGAAGGCCCCTTGAGTTCAAGGAGGCAAGAGAAGATAGAAATGATGAGGAGCTTCAAACACTGTTGCACCGGGTCAGTATCTCTGCCCGAGCTACCATGACGTTGAAGTCGACAGAGTCCATTGGTTCCAACCAACCGCATCAGCGTGGGTCAGTTATAGTGGTGACAGACTCATTGACAGAACATATCTATGCGTCCAACTCTGTTGGCACGAGTCGGTCGAGACAACCGATGTGGTTACTGTGCGATGAAGCGATGCAGCAACGTGGTGCACAGGGGTTCAGTTGTAGGGGCCTGACAAGGGATACTGGCCTCAAGCTTCGATGAGAGGACAGTTGGGGCCTCGAGGGAGTGTCGGCCCAACACCTGTGTTGCTGAGCCTTGTGGAGTCCATGGGAGCCCATGATCGGCAAAACAGTCAGCTGTGTTGCAGTGCCTGCGGATTTCTTTAGTTGTCTTTGATGTCCACAGGTCTTGGACGGGCCTGTACGGAGCGCGGGCATGGACATTTGAGAGAGCTTGTAGGACGAGGGGGCCAGAGCAGCAGGGATCTTCCCAGGTGCGGTCTCGGTGCCCAGGGCGAAGTTCATCAGAGTCCAGAGTGCCCAGACGGTCAAAGTAGAAGTGGAGTTGTATCTGAATCGAATCCCACAAGGAATCTAGGGACCCAGTACCCTAAGATGATGGTTGGGACGATTCAGGGGTCCCTCCCAGAGGAGGGGTCAGACAGTGGGGAAGATACTCCCATGGCCTTTGTCCAGTTTTGCACCAGAGTGGTGAGCTACCGGCTCCCTCATCTGGTTTGAACTGGAGTATGCAAGCAGTGCACCAAATGTGCCTTTCCAGCAGACTATGTGGTGCAGGCAAGCGCCCCCATGCACTAAATCCTGGCTGGGAGGTGGTTACACCTCCCTGCAATAGGAAACATATTGTCTCACCTGCCCCGGCTCGGGCTTGGCCCAGCAGCAGGAGGGCTGAATCATCGTGTCGGGGGTCGGCAGCAGTCCTAGGTTGCTGTCAGGCTCTGTAAGATCAGTCCCTGGAGCATGGAGGGTTCCCCGGAGGGGCCCTAGCGTGGATGGAATCATACCTCCAACAATGGATACGGTGTTGGGGTATGATTTCAACATGTTTGATACCAAACATGCCCAGATTTGTTCCAGCCAGTTTAGAGAAGGTCATCGCGTAATGACGTATAACCTCTGTATATCGTAAAGGCTGATTCACTTACAAAGCCTGGAGAATGGACTCCGGGGTTTGTAGGGGTGGTCTGCTCATGCACGCCCACTCTCACACTCGTAAGCACCCTGCCTTTGGGACTGAAAGGCCTGCTAGAGGGGTGACTTATAGGTTCCAAGTGCAGTGACGTTAGATGTAAGGAAACATATCTTTCGTGAGAGATGCACGCACCAACTCACACAAGCTGCAATGGCAGGCCTGTAGTCATAGTTTGGAGGGTCCCTCGTGGGTGGCATAATACATGCTGCAGTCCACAGGGGACCCCTGGAGTACCCATGCCCTGGGTACCTTAGTACCATATACTAGGGACTTACGAGGTTGCCCCAGTAGCCAAATAGGAATGTACCAGTTTCACCATAGCCAGTTTACGAAGGAAGCACAGCGACTGGGGGCCTGAGTAGGAGGATCCTAGCCAGACTAGTCAGAAAACAGTTATGACACCAGCAAAAAGTGGGGGTAACCATGAAAGCAGATCCTACTTTACTACAGCCACAAACACAACCAAAGTTGAAGCAGAGGGACAGTGAATGCAAGACAGACCCCTAAAGGGAAAGGAACCCCAACAAGTCACCCCTACCCATGACCAATAACCAAACTAAAGGAACCCCCAGGACTCCAACAGAGGGGATAGAAAGAGAACCCCTCCCCCCAGCATCCAAGAGGGAGAGGGCAAAGTCCCCCACTCACAGGCACGCACGAAAGTAATAAACAGTCAAGGGAGCAAAATGTGGAGCACATAAGCAAACATTCCCAATAAGATATTACATCAATTAATCACATCTGCAGTCTGTGGGGTGACCTCGGGCAGATCCCAGCTCCAATTGGTATGCAAAGTAGAGTCAGACTCTGAGCCCATGTCAGAACCACTGGACACCTTGCACAGGCGAACGCCGTTCAGAGCTGGAAGTCGCAATGTTAGCTACCTCATCAACAGTGCTCTGGCAATCCCTGCGCAGTTTATCTGACATGGGGTCCCCAATGCGACCTGTCCCATTCCAGGGTTGATTCCGAAGATGCCTGGTACGCCACTGTGACTTCGGACTCAGCTCAAAACAGTCCCACACCTCGATGGGTCAGTGACAACCCACAGGCGTGCAGGGTAAAGCATGGTGAATTTAATATCTAGGTCTCGGAGCTTATCTTTGGCTTCCAAGAATGTGGCCCTCTGTCTCTGCACCCCAAGCATGGAATCCGGGAAGAGCATTACTCGGCTGGTATGCTACTATGGCTTGTGGTGTTCCTTCAGGAGTCAGCAGGCGGGCTGGCACCCTATGGGCCCTCTCCAGTGTGAAAAGGGGGACAAGCCCTCAGGGGCCACCCTCTCTCATAACCATGTTTCAAGAAAGGCCACCATGTCCGTGCCTTCTGACCTCTCAGGCATGCCCACCCCTCGGATATTGTGCTGGCATGATCTTCAGAATCCTCCACTCGGGCTTCAAGAACATGTATGCAGCTCACCACCTCCTTCATCTGGGATGTTAGATCCTTAGTCAGGGAGACCATGTCCTGTATGGTAAGTTCTGTAGCAGCAATGCATTCCCATGGTGATCAACCCTCAGAAGGCCAAGATCCACCCCCACTATGTCTATTTTGTGTTCAAAAGGTTATCTTAGAGTCCTTAATAGCCAGAAGGATGCAGTTCAATTTGTCTTGCGAGATCAATACAGAATCCAGAGGTGCGCAAGATTCCTCACTAGGCAGAGGAGATTTTTCGGGCCCTGGTCCTTGGACCTCTTTCCCTCGGCGGGGCGCGGCATATTGATGGGTGGGGAAGCGGAGGAAGGTAGAGAAAGCCAGTGCCAGCCACCAGTAAGTACAGTTGTCTGGGGCAGGGAAGGACCCGCCCAATGCTCACAGTGCCAGGTGATAGTGTACAAGGAGAGTTGTCATACAGCAGGGATCAGGAGGCCAAGGCCAAGTGGTAGGACTCACCAGCTCAATAGCACAGGGGACAGCATTCACTACAGGGGACACAGGGGAAGGGTTTCACCTCTCCACCACAAGGAAACCAGCAATAGTGCAGGAGGGCAGCCACCAGTGCCCTCAGAGGCAGCACAGGCGGCTCCCAAAGTCTCCGCCATGGTCGCTAGGCAGTACCAAACAGTCACTCCCCCAGGGCTCACTCAGTCAGCCCACAGTAAGGCTCTGCAGTGCAGAGGGCAGAGATCACATGATGCTCCCTGCACAAAATACCTCCTGGGTCACTGGCCATAAGAGCCTCCCACCACGCCACCGGTTCTCTGTCTCTCATTCCTCCAGGGCAGCTGAAGAGCAAGGGAAACAGAGATGCAGATGAGAAGCCTTCCAGAGCGATTTATTCCCCGGGGTCAGCACAGCTCAGGTCACGACCACTACCCTAGCACACAAAGGGGCAGTCCGTAAGCACTTCTGCTATAGTCATCAAGTCCGACCGCACCAGATCATAGGCAAGTACTCTTGCAGAGCCCCAAGGCATCTGAACAATGGAAAAATTAGGAGGCGCTTGCCAGTAGGCTGTCTGCTAATGTCTATCCCCCGGGGCTAGCACAGCTGGGGAGAAATAAGTCCAGAAGCGCAGTCCGTGAGGCTTTCCAGCTATATGCGTCCCTCGGGCCGGCACAACTCCGAGCGCGGCCTCCCCGCTAGTACACAGGTGTGTCGAGAGGCTCTGGACTGATAATGAGCCCCCCGCTACAGGCAGCAAGGCAGGGAAGGCAGGATCGCAGTAAAACGCTCCCCTCGAAATTGGTGAATTGAAAAGTTCATAGGCCGGTAAAATATCTGCTACTGCACCTCCCCTGGGGCCAGCGTAGTACCTACCACGGCCGTGGCATAATCACTAAGGGGTATGAGGGGAGGGCTCTGATTCATCAGCGAGCCCATCACCATAGGCATCAGCTCTGGCCACAGATGGGACCCGAAGGAAAGCCCCAGTGCTCCACAGATGTCTTCCCCCACCAAGCCGGCTGGGGAGAGTAGAAGGCCAGGAGCAGGCGGCAGCAGTTCCTCTGCAGCTGGTTGAGTCCCTAGGGCCACACAGTCTAGGCTGTAGTATTCTGCAAAGCGTACAGGGGCCCAAACGTCCAGTGGTCTGCTCCGCTATATCTCACCAACCCCAACAGTATAAGGGGGTCTCCAGGGCAGCCCCAGTAAACTGTGATGACCCCCTCAGCACAGAGGGGAAGCCGGCATACAGTGCAGAGCAAATGTGGAGAGCTGCCATCTTGGCAGCAGCACAACACGGCCGGGCCAAACAAATTAATTAGGGTGCCACTGCCAACATTCCTAAGATTCCACTACATTAGATGGGGGCTCCCCAATACCTACAACTTAATGATAGGCGGTGAGGTATATCCTGCGCAAGCATATAGTGGTTGAAACAATAAGAAAAGGCAGAAATATCACAGAGTTGCATCCAAGGGAACCAAACAGCCACCACCCAACGCTGTTAACTACAATTGATGGCAATTGTAAATGCTTAAAAAAAGGATTATAGTTCCCTGAGCAAACTCAATACATATAAACTTCAATTAAAGTTCATGGAAATTATTTTTGAATCACAAGTTTGTGTGTTTACAGATGAGAACCATGTCCGATCTTCATCTTTCGTTGTAGACTCTGATTACAGCTTTGACATTGTCCTTAGGAGACTTGTTTAACCCCTTCCCCGCTCATGACGGAACCGTTCCGTCATGAGCCACGGTTGCCGTGTGCTCATGACGGAACGGTTCCGTCATGACACTCCCGTTGGCGGCCGCTCCGCCTACGCGGCGCTGTTTCCCCGCCTGTGCGGGGGGACAACGCAAATGGGCGGAGTCATGACGGAACCGTTCCGTCATGAGCACAGCTCAACTGTGGCTCATGACGGAGCGGCTCCGTCATGAGCACAGGCCCACCGCGCTGCCCCCCTGCCCCCCCCAGCGCTGCAGCGGAATGTCCGCAGCAGCGAAGGGGTTAAACAAAAGACGCCTTGTTATCCGGACAAAAAGTAGTCCAAGTCCATTTGTAACTTTATTCGAAATATAAAGGTTTATTTCATTCGGTCATAGAGAGAACAGCCAACACGTGTTTCGTCTATGGTTGATATTCCAAAAGACTTCCTCAGGGCTGTAATAAATAGATATACAGCACAATTAATAATTCTATCTCTCTTAAACTAAACGAGTTACAAACCTCCACCTAGCAGAGAAAACCCGTGTTTATGGGAAAAGTCAGAAAGACCAAGAAAATAAAGGCCAAGGTGTGACAAAAAATGTGTTCAAGTCACCCAAACCACCACAGTAACACTCAATTAACATAGAAGAAAAAGAAAAAGGAAAACGCCAGGTTCAATGTCAGTGATATACCAAAGCAATTGTCCGAAGATACAAACCCGCCAAGCAACTAAACTAGAAATTCCACCGTGTGTCAAAAGGAGCCGAACGCTAATCCCAAGTGATTCATGAGTCCAAGAACGGTGACACCATATATGAATATGTGTCACGACATATAATTCATAGTAACATAGAGCACTCACCCTAGTTCCAAATCACGATTAGTTTTAACTGGAAATAATGAATAGGGTTGGCCACATCTATACCTGCCAGCCCAACTAAATATTTCCTTAGCAAAAGTGTTCCATTGCCTAAGACAGAAAGAAAGGCATATATGCATGCTTAAAAGTATTATTAAAAAGCCAGTAAGGTCTTAACCGTCCATTAAACCATAGCAACAGTATTAGTCAGAAAAATACGTTGTCGATAATATTTGTAAGCGGTCTGATCACATTTAGTTAAAAAACCAATGCGCAATACGACAATATCATCCCAAGTAATTCGTGAATACAGAAACGGTGACACCATATATAAATATGTGTCACAACAACTAATTCATAGTAACATAGAGCACTCACCCTAGTTCCAAATTGCAATTAGCTTTGACTGGAAATAATGAATAGGGTGGGCCACATATGTACCTGCCAGCCCGACTAGATACTTCCTTAGGAAAGTGTTCCGTTGCCTAAAGTAAAAAGAAAAGCATATATGTATGCTTAAAAATATAGTTATGAGAACCCATAAGGTCCTAACCGTCCTACAAACAGCCGCAACAGTATTAGTCAGAAAAATTAGTTGTCGACAATATTTGTAAGCAGTCTGATCACATTTAGTTAAAAAGCCATTAAGCAATCCGACAATATCATATCCAACCTTATTATATGTTTAAAATAAACCGAAAGGCATATAACGAAACCTGCATTTCTAAAATTCATATCTTACCTCCAAACACGAGGCAAAGAGTAGAGGCGTATCTTGCCACACTCAATTGGCGTCTTGCAAACGCGCCATGTTTTTTCATATATTTATAAAAGGCGGGTGCTCTTAAAAATCGAAGAGGGACTAACAGGATATTTATGTCTCTATTGAAAAACTGAGCCAGCGCCATCTTGTAGTAGGTTACGGGAACAGTGTCAATGATAAATTGGTTTCAGACACCATCATATTGCAACTTATTATTTAAAAAAAAAAAAAAAAAGGGGAGTAATATTAAGTCCAAAACGAAAAACCAAACCGCTAGTTGACAGGATGGGATCACGAATCTCAAATGTTATCAGCAGCAGCTAGTGTAATCTATTTCAAATATTAGTTAAAGTAGTCTGTCCCATGACAGCTCAACGTAATCCGTTTAGATTCCTGAATTTTTACTAAGAGACATGAAATTCAATTCTATTACTATGTGCAAATCTAAACATACCGGTTGGATGGTAAACATAGGCATAGTAAGATATAAGATAAAGGGTAATTTAAAATTACGAGAGTAATGAGGAGGGAGACGAGAAGAGAGAAAAGAAAAAGGATACAGACAGATGTTAGGTTACTAGCTCAAGATTACCTAAGGCAACTTAATGAAAGATATAGTAAACAGTACAGAACCTATCCGGGGTACCAATAACATTTCACATTCTATAATTGGTAACAGCCATAACAATCATATTGGTTATAGGTGCAGTTGGGTGAACAACATAACATACAATTTCTTATACAGTCAATAATCAAGAAATCCCATAACACTTCTATAGGTAATTACATATATGACTGCAGCATGTCCAATAAGTTAATGGGACAATTGAGGTAATACAATAGAACAGCCTAACAGCCCAGGAAATATTGCAGCTCTGAATCCACGTTGAGCCCCAGTTCCACAGCCCGTAATTTTAGAATCCATTTTGCCTCACACTGGCGGACTCTAAGTTCTCTGTTGCCCCCACGATTGTCAGGCAACAAATTTTCAATGCCATGGAAAGAAAAAGAGAAGGAAGAACTCCCTTTCTGGCTTGAACAATCTTTAGCATGATTTGCCAGGGAATACCTGAGGACAACATTCTTAAGGGCTCTAAAGTGTTCAGCCATCCTTTCTTTAATGCATCTAATGGTGCTACCAATATATATTTTCAGGCACTTGCATCGAATGGCATATAGCACAAATTTGGTTGAACAGTCTATGTGTTGAAAGATTTTATATTTTGCTGAGCCATTGTATTCAAATTCCTTAATATTATGAACTGAAAACCTGCACATGCTACAGTGTCCACATTTAAAAGACCCTATATTTTGTTTGTGCAGCCAGGAATGTTCAGATTTGGTACTTCTGGGATAACTTGGACTGATCAGATTGCGAATGGTCGTACCTCTCCTGTAAATAATGCTGGGTTTACTGCTTAAATGAACACCTAGTGTGGGGTCAGAGGTTAGTAGGTGCCAATGTTTCTTAAGGATATTGTAGATCTTATGAGACTTAGGATGGTAATCCGTTACTAATTTAAGGTATTGTGTCTTATTAACCTTAACTTTGGTTTTTTGTTTCAAGGTATCCTTCCTACATAGTTTCAATGATCTTTGTTTAGCTTGAATTATAATATCCTTGTTATAACCTCTTTCCAAAAAGCGTTTTTCCATATCATTAACACAGCTAAGGAAATCATCCTCCCTACTGTTATTTCTCCGTGCCCTGAACATTTCACCATAGGGTATGGCGTTTACTTGGGCTTTAGGATGCGCACTGGTGGCAAATAGAGTAGAATTACAGGAGGTACTTTTTCTATACAATCTACTATTAATTCTTTCATCTGCCACAAAGAGCTCAGTATCTAAGAAGACTATCTTTTCCCGACTCGATGACATAGTGAAAGACATGTTAAATGAGTTTAAATTCATGAATTTAAAGAAGTCCTGCAACTGTGACTCATTACCAGTCCATATAATAAGACAATCGTCTATGTACCTGCCATAGTAGATTATATACTCCTGCCATTTAGCACCATTGGGACCCCAAAGGTGTAACATTTCAAACATCCCCATAAACAGACATGCCAGGGACGGCGCAAATTTTGATCCCATTGCTACTCCGCATTTCTGTCTGTACCATTCGTTGTTAAACAAAAAAACATTGTGTTCCAAAATCAATCGTGACATATGAATCAGCATATCCGAATGTTCCAATAATTCCACTGGACGCTTGTATAAAAAGTATTCTAGTGCCTGTAACCCCTGTTCATGTTGGATATTTGTGTACAACGACACCACGTCTAGAGTTACTAATATCATAGAGGCATCCCATGTAAGATCCATTAACACATTAAGAATGTGTTTAGTGTCTCTGATATAGGAGGCCAAATTCAGAACATATGGTTGCAAAAATAGGTCTACAAATTCCGATATCTTTTCCATGGGCCCTCCTATACCAGAGACAATGGGTCTTCCTGGTGGTCTAGAAGCATCTTTGTGGATTTTTGGGAGCGTATAGAGGCAAGGGAAGCGAGGCTTCACAATTTTCAAATAAACAAGTTCATCATCAATACCCCCTGAAGTAGAATCATGGAGTTTGGGTCCCCAGAGACCAATATCACAGACGGGATGGGATTTGATGCAGGGGGCTTGCCGGGAGCTCGTGCCGGTCATGCCCTACTCCAGTGACTGTTGACCACGCCCCTGGCGCATGCCTACTATATTGCAATCTTAACAGTACACATAGATACCTCAGTTATTTTCAACAACATCAGCAAAATAACTGTGCTAACCAGTGCTAAAGTACTTGTGCTTACTCCCTTAAACATGGTTTGATTGGCATATACCTAATTGGCATATTTAAGTTACTTATAAGTCCCTTGTATAGTGGTATACCTTATACCCAGGGCCTGTAAAGTAAATGCTACCAGTGGGGCTGCGGCACTTGTTGGGCCACCCACCTAAGTAGCACCTTAAAACATGTCCCTGGCCTGCCATTGCAGCCAGAATGCAGTGTCGAATTGGCATTTAAACCCCCTTGCCAAGCCTTAAACTCTCCTTTTATTACATATATGTCACCCCTACGGTAGGCCCTGGGTAGCGGATAGGACAGGGAACTGGGTAATTAAAAGCTCGGACATGTACTTTTAAGTTTCACATGCCCTGGAAGTGAAAAACTCCTTAAATTCATTTTTCACTACTTGAGGCCTACTCTCCGATAGGATAACATTGGGGATTCCTTATAACATTTAATAAGATGCAATTCTTAATTGAGAGGAGGTAGATATTTCATGTTTGATACTTATGAGATTGTAATGATAAACCCTCTTTATGATGAATCCGGATTTTTCATTACGATTTTGAAAATGTCACTTTTACAAAGTTGCCATTTTCCTGCTCTCAGCCCTTTGTGCTTGCAGACTATTTTGGGTCACATGACTGGGTGTAGCTGACAGACTTTGTGAATTCCTCCCAGAGAGTCACACAATAGAGGGATTAAGAGTGCCTCAATGGGTCATCAACTGGCAGGATGGGGGCCAGAACTGATCACAGCCCCACGTGCACCTGAATAGGCTATATCCTGTCTCCACACAAAGGGCTTAACGACCCTGCATTGTCACTTCAGCCAGCTTGGAGCCGGGGCAGGGAAGAAAGGCACCAGGGTATAAATATTGGACCTGCAGACCCACTCTAAAGTTCATTACTGGACCTGTGGAAGGACTCTCAGAGGACTTCCTCCTGCTGTAACCTGCTGTGCACTCTGCCAGACTGCTGCTGTACCTGGAAGGACAGTTTTTCTGTCTGGAGCCTGCCTTAAACCATCAGAGGCCAGCCTAGATGTTGAGCCCTGCATTTTCATCTGCACCCAGGACTACCAGAAGTAACTCCAAGGACTAGTTTGCTGGCCTCCTGTCCAGAGCCACAGGGACATAAACGGCTCCCACGATCTTGAAACCGCACCTGGACCCAGCCTGAGTGAGTCCTGGACCCCCAAAAGGTGTCTCACCAGTCCTGGAACTTTGGTTGTGGTGCTAAAGGTACCCAGATGGCCAATTTTAAAAACTGAGGCTTTCGACAAAATTTGACCAAAAAGTGCTCTGAGAACCAGGAGGAGACCAGGCCCAACCTGCTCGCCTCTTCGCCTGAGGTGCATCTCTGGTTGGATTGACTTTGTGGCTTCTCCTGTAACGTTCCTCTCCACAGCAGCAAATCCTTTTCAGTTGTTCTTCACCAAAGGGGTATCCAACATTGTGGAATTGAATTTGGCTACAGCCCTCTGCCTCATCCCGCTGGAAATATTCGAGTTCCATTTTGGCTGTAGGTAAAAATCTATCCCTGGCTGCGCTCCACTGCCATCCAACAGCAATGCTTCATCCTCAAACACTTCTGCAGCCTTGCCCCGCTGAACTGCTACGTTCTCCTGCAATTTGCATGGGTGCCCCCCCAAGGTTCAGTACGCCAAAGTACAAAACCCTTACCAGAGCTGGAGGTGAGCTGAAGTGAAGAATCCAACAGCAGGAGGAAGCTGAACTACCTTACTGGATGGGGCTGGTCAGAAAGAGGCATGTTTATTTTATTTTATTCAGTGTTTTGTATAGCGCAAACTTGACCCCGTAGGGTATCAGAGCACTTCACAGTACAGAACATGATAACTTTTCCGGTACAGAGTTCTGTATAGCATTTAATATATTCAAGTCCAGTTCAAAGTTGTCACAGCTACTTCTTTTGATACCTACTTTAGCACATTCGCAGACTGTAAGACTAGAGGAACCATGTCATCAAGGGAAGCGAGACCCTGTAATGGACAAATGACATTAGTTCTTGGTAAAAAGCGCTTGTGACTTAAGCGAGAGTATTTGGCCGAGTCGTGTGGATGCTCTGTAATGTTTACGGTAGGAATTTGATCATTAGGAAGATCTTGGTTTCTTACTTGAATCTTGCATGGTTGGGTAGCCTTCTGATGTCTGGAGGTAGCGAGTTCCATATTCTTGGTGCAGCACCTGAGAACTCTCCGCTGTAAGTTCTTTTTGCGGAAAATCGGTGGTTTCAACACTAGGTCTCTGACGCTTCTTGATTGTCTATTTCCCCCCGAAATCACCAGTTTCTGCGCTAGGTATCTTGGTGACTTGAAGTGTAGAGCCTTGTGTGTTATACAAGCCAGTTTGAGCTGAATTCTGGCTTCATAAGGTAGCCAGTTCAGAGCTTTCAAGTGAGGAGATATGTGTTCGATTTTTTTTGACCCTGTTATGAGCCTTGTTGCTGCATTGAGGCAGGCTTTTAGAGGTGCTGTTGCAATTTTGGGGAGCCCAGAAAGTGTTGTGCATCCGTATTCGATTCTCGAGATTACTAATGCCTGAACTGCCATTTTGAGGTCTGCTGATTCGATGAAAGGTTTCAATTTCTTAATGTAGCTCAGGTTAAATCTTGCACTTTTAGCCAGCGTGTTAATGTGTGACTGCATGTTTAGGCTTTGGTTTCGTGTTATTCCTAGAGATTTGGTTGAATCTACAATGATCGGGGTGCTATTGAGTGCGGTGATCAAATTGGTCCAGTCTTTTATAATAGGCGGGCTTTCGGTGGGGGAAGTTAGAAGGAATTCATTTTTTTTTGCGTTTAGTTTAAGCTGATTGCTTGTTAGCCATTGCATCATCACCCTTAGAGCCTTGTCCATTGTTCTGATCTCCTCTAAGGAGGAAATCTTAATGTAAATCTGAGTGTCATCGGCGTACATGTGGAAAAGGATGTTGGCACGGTGGAGTATGTCCATTAGTGGTTCCACATATAAGTTGAATAGTGACGGGGAGAGGGTTGATCCTTGTGGAACCCCTATCTGAATGGGGGATGATGTTGACAGGTTCTTATTCACCAGAAATCTTTGTGATCTGTTTCTAAAGTAGGACTTGAACCATTCTAGAATGTTCCCAGACAACCCCATCCTGTTCTCCGGACGTTCGAGCAACATTTCGTCGTTAACTCTGTCGAACTCGGATTATAAATCAAGCAGGATTAACAGACATGTTTTGTTTTGGTCCAGAGCGAGTAATGTGTCGTCTACTACGTGCAGAATTGTCATTTCCGTACTGTGGTTTGGACTTAGTTGTAGCTGAACACATTTTTCTATCACTTTAGCTAATAGGGGAATGTTGGATACTGGACAAAAGTTGCAAGGTTCAGTGGGATTCTCTGTCGGTTTTTTTATGATGGGAATGACTTGCCCCATTTTTAGGCAGTCTGGGAAGGATCCTTGAGACAGGGAAGCATTGACTATCGATGTCCAGCTAGGAATGATCTCCTGGTCTATGTACGGCACAAATTTTGCAGAGAGTGGATCGTTGAAGTGATTGTTAGGCTTAATGGCCGATAAGGTTTTCAGGATGTCGTTCTGGTCATATAGGTCAAAAGGTTCGTTTTTGGGAATTTAATCCTTGGGCATTGATGGATTACTTGGTCCTGAGACCTCCCATGAAGATGCTGCTGACCTAAGCTCTCATTCCAAGGTTGTGGTCTTGGATGTTAAGAAATTTGTGAATTCCTCACAGCTAATTTGAGATTTTGTTGATTATAGTGCAGATTTGTACATTTTGTTTGAATGCTGTATAACCAATTCAAATAGTTTCTGAGGTCTGTTTTTCGCATTCCCCAATTCTGTTCTGAAGAATTCTTTTTTTGACTTCAGAAGGTTTTTATTGTAGGCGCTTCTGGTTTTTCTTAGCAGTTTTAGCTGTGGGGATGATCGTAGTTGTCTCCATTTCCATTCTGCTAGTCTCAGTTTACGTCTTTCTTCATTTAGTGTGTCGCTGAACCATTATATTCATCAAATGACAAGTGTAGAGCAGGGCACTGTAACCCAGCGACCTCTGCACAATCAGTACCAGGCATCATGACTTTGACTTTTCAAGAAAGAAGCAAGGAGACAGAAAAAGCAACACATATGAAAAATGCCTTTCAAATCCCCCCCAACTTCCCCCTCCCCCCCAGTCGCACTAACATACCCTAGACCCAGCAGGAACATGGCGTTGCCCCACACCACCCGCACCCACCCACCTATATATGCAAGCTATCAGCATTGGCATCGACGGTGTACCCTCAATCTGGATTAAGGGGCCCCCCCGCAACGACTGGCTCCAGCAACAACCCCCGATAATCAGCCCACCGCTTCCAAAATTTAAATTGCTTCTGCGGGCACCCTCTCACCGTGAAAATAGGGAGCTCTAAGCCCATACAAAGGTCCAGGCCCATCTTCCAGACCGACACACAGGGTGGCGTAGGCACCTTCCACGCCTTGACTATGCCTCTTTGCCAACGTGAACCCCAACAACATAAGATGGCATTTGTAAATGTTGCCCCCAATCCCTTCCATGACATGTAGCAATACTAGTTTCAGCAACCGGGGCAGATCCCAGCCCAGCACCTCTGAGAGGCAAGACATCACCCCTCTCCAGAACCGTGCCAGGGAAGAACAATGCCAAACAGTGTGTATCAGGGTCCCTTCCTCACGTTCACATCTCAGGCATACCGGGGAAGCCACCATATCCGCCCTCCACAACCGGACTCTGGTAAAGTAGACCCAATGGAGATATTTGAACTGGATAAGATGTAGGCGTACCGCTATGGTGGCCGCTCGCGGGGAGGCCAGAGCTTCCGTCCAGTCCTCCTCATCAAGCGAGCCAGGCCTCTCTAAGTTTGTGCAATGTGGGGGAGCTGTGCGTTACTAGGGACTGATAAATCTTAGATATTTTGTGGTCCTGAAGATCCCCCATAAATACCTTGGCTTCCACCGGACTGAATTCCGCTAGTGACTCTTGGCCCACTAAACTGAAGGAGAGGGCATGGCAAAACTGGAGGTATTTATAGAATTTGGATTTAGGCATGTGAAATTCGTTTTGTAAGTCTTGAAAAGACTTTAGGATTAGCCCCCTCATGACATTCCCAAAGGTAGAGATACCGATCCTGTCCCAGCCCTGAAACCCTGATAGAGCTGCTAGTTGTGGCAAGCGACCATTGTTCCACAAGGAGGTCTCCCAGGTCAATGTGTTCCACCACCCCATCCGCCGCAAGGCTCGTCGCCAAATCTGGAAGACCACCTGGGTCGCTGACGGCAGGACCCTACGTACTAGTGCAGAATACAGAATCGTGTGAAGAGAAAGATACCCCATGAGACGCCGCTCAACCGCGTAGGCCCGGCCTTTCCGACCCCCATACCACTACTCATTTAAGATAAGTACATGTGAGGCCATGTAATAGGATAAAAAACCAGAGGTCGCCAAGCCGCCGCAATATGTAGAGATGAAACATGTTCGTAGGGCACCTCCTGCCCATAGGAATTGCCCCAAGGCTGAATCAACTTGCCTGAACCATCTAGGGGGGATCGGGTAGGGATGATTCTGCAACTGGTACAGTAAGCGAGGAAGCGCGACCATCTTAAATATGGCCGATCGGCCATAAATAGACAAAGGCATGCATGACCACACCTTCAAATCCTCCCGAACGCGTTCCCATACCGGAGCAAGATTCCTCTCCCTGGCCACCGCGGAAGAGTCCGATAGGAATACCCCAAGGTATCTCATCCCATCAGTAACCACCCGAACCGACGCAGCCCAGTTGCCCACTCTCGCTGTAATTCCCAGAAGCCATAACGTAGATTTGCTGGGATTCAGATAAAGGCCAGATGATTCCCCAAAGATCTGCATAATTCGAAGCAGCCGCAGGCCAGTCTGATCTACATTTGCAAGAAAGAATAACACATCATCTGCATATAATGCAATACGGTCTGACAGCCCGTGTGCCCACTCAAAGCCTGTCACCTGCGCATCCATACGTACCCAGGCAGCCAACGGCTCGACCGCCAAACCAAACCGGTACAGAGACAGCGGGCAGCCCTGCAGGGTGCCCCTTCCAAGAGAGAAAGTGGAGGAAGTAGAGCCAGCGACCCGTACCGACGCAGTAAGATCAGTATAGAGCAGGAACAGGTAGGACAGAAAACGCGGGCCGAGATTCAACCTACGTAGAAGAGCGAAGAGGTACACCCAGCTAAGGGAGTCAAATGCCCGGTCCATATCTGCTAACAGCAGTGCCGCCCGGTCGCAACGCCCCCGTATGGCCGCAATAGCCACTTTTGCACAGCGTATATTGTGCCTAGTCGCCCTTTGGGGCATGAACCTGGATTGATCAGGGTGAACAAGAGTGGTGATGTGAGCCCGCAAGCGGTTAGTCAATGCATGAGCCAATATTTTGGCTTCTACGTTTAGGAGCGAGATGGGGCGATATGAAGCATGCGGTTCCGGGGGTCTGCCCGGTTTATGGAACACCAGCACCTCAGCATGTCTCCAGTCCCATGGGAGGCAACCCCGCTCACGGGACTCTTCTACCACCACAAGGGAATGGGGTCCTAGCTGCAAAAACTATTTCTTAAAGAATTCACAGGGGAACCCATTGGGCCCCATCGCCTTACCAGAATTTAGGTCTCCCAGGGCTGCACCCAATTCCTCCACTGTGAGCGGGAGATCCAGCTCCGCGCTCACCTTGTCAGAGGCAGAAGGTCATCCAGGAACCGGCCTATCTTGTCTTCATGGAGACATTCTTTGGGGGCGTACAGCTCTGTGAAATATGTGGAAAAGCTTTCGGCAATATCTAGGGAGTCTGTAAGGTTCGTTTTAGTTTTAACAGTGCAATAGTGTCCGTTATCTCTCACATCTTCGCATTTTAGTGCTCCATGAGTTCGTTGGCGTTTGTCATATTCCTGGGAGGGGGAAGATCCCTCCTGCACAACAACACAAGCTTCTCATTGTCCACGTTCTTTGTGGTCCTTACCCATTCTTTGGGTTTGATTGGTTGAGTGGTTCTTTTCTTTAGTACTCTGGGAATTTGGAAGGTTATTATGTGATGATCTGACCAGTCACAAGGCATGATTGAGGTTAAGCTCACAGCTTTATCTTTGGATATGATCCAGTCTAGCGTGGAGCGTTTCACATGCGTTGGGAGCGTGTAGGCTTGCACTAGGTTTTGATCTGTTAGGAAGTCTTTGATGATGTTTACCTGGCCGTCATTAGGATTGTTCCAGTGTAGATTGAAGTCTTCCTAGGAATATGTCATTGGAGTGTGGGGAGGTGTTTGCTGTGATGATCTCCATTAAGTGGGCGATAAAAGGTTCATTCCTGCCTGGTGTGTGATAGAACGCATGAACCTTGCATAGCTGTTTTTCGTTGTTAACTATGGAGAGTGAGTTAAGAGGGTCGGCAGGCAATGGGGTAACCTGGAGCTCTAAGCGATGAATAACTGCAACACCCTCTCCTATTCTCTTTAGCCTGTCTTGCCTCACAATGAAATAGTTAGAGGGCACCAGTAGATCCAAGCATTGTGAGGAATATTCTGTGAGCCATGTTTCCGTTAGGATCGCAACGTCGATCTCCTGACTCAGGATAAGGTCAGCGAAGGCTGACGCGTGTTTCACTGCTGAGTGGAAGTTGATTATTAGCCCTGTGATCTGTTTCTGAGAATCTCGGGTGGGGTCTTGATTCGGGTTGGTTAGCGTTATTTGCTTCAGGTTGTTTGTATTTAATTTTCTGTTACGAGGCCTGACTTTTCTGAAGGAGTTGATTGGGACTGAGCTGATTACATTTACCTTGTTCTTGTTGCAATGGTTAGTTGTGGCCGGTGACGTCTCGTAGGATTGCAGTAGTACATGCGTTTCCTCGTCTGGTAGGTAGCTGGGGAGTTTTCGAGGTCGATGATGTCTGTTTGATAGAGACATTGGTGTTGTTTTTATGTTCTTATGTAGTGAGAGTACTGTCTCTTGCATATTTTTGAATTTGAAGAGTGCGTTTTCTGTGAGGTGGGCAATATTCTTCAGATCCAGTATTGCTTTGTAAATGGTTTGTAGAAGATTGCTGGAGTTTAGCTTCTGAATATCTGGGATCCTTGTAGGAGCAGTGGGGATGAAGGATGAGCTCAGGAGACTTGACGACTGATTGTTTAGAAATTCACTCTCTAATGATTCATTGACTTTTATTTTAGGGACAGCATTGATTATGCTTCTTATTTTTCTTCGACCTCGGGGGGAGATATGCAGGCTTTTTAATGGATTAGGAGGTGTGCTCCTGCTGTCTGGCGAGTTAAATGTACGCGGAGCCGTGAATGGTGGTTGCATGGATGTTGTAGAATAATCCCCTATGTTTGGTGGCATAGCAGGCTTGCTCGATTTTCTTCCCCCTATTTCTTGGTGAATGTGGCGGTTGGCTCCTGGCATGGACATTTTCGTGTTTTTTCGTGCAGGACTTTGCCTTTCGTTGAGGGATGTTGATGAAGGATTCATCGTGAACGTCAGTGAAAGGCCCATTAATTCTGAGGAGTGCCTATTCGGCTCTGTTGCGTTTGCTGGGGTAGGGTTTGGCCTCTGTGGAACAGTTGTCTTCTCATGTTCCGCTCTCGGTGGTGCTTTATTGTGGTGTGTAATTGAACTTGCGCAGGGGCTTTGTTGGTTCCTCGTACGAGTGGAATAATAGACTTTTTCTTTAAGCCTGCAGAAGTATTCATCAAATTTGTTTAGATCCTTGTCTTTTGCTTGAATGTGTACCATACCATTTTTATACATTGTTATATTCAGAACAGCTCCTAGTCTGTGCGAGGGAGCGATCAGAAGCTTAATGCCGTATGGTATGTTTTTTGTATCTTGTGTGTTCAATAGTTCAGTTATGGTCAAGCGCCATTTCGCCGGTTTTCTTGTGTAGAATTTAAGGTCATTGACCAATATGACCTTTTTTATGTTGAAGTAAGGATCTGAGATCAGTGTCCCTGTGTTTTTTTTCATTAATTTGTGCTTAAATGCCTTAGCTGCATTTCTGGAGATGTTGGGAGGGTCAATTATATTGTAAGAGTTCTTTCCTGCTGCTTTTAGGTCTCCTGACATTTCTTTTTTTTATTACTTTACTTCCTTCTAGTTGTTCTTATACTTTTTCTTCTTCTCTCTCCTATAATAATCTCTTGTTCTCCTTCCTTCTGATTTTTCTTATTCTGGTTCTTCCACTCTAATTATCATGTATTGTTCGCTACCTGTTGAATGATTCTGTAGACTTGATTGGTCAGACCACTTGCCCGTTCCAATATGGCTGTCTATTTGCTTACTAAGCATATCCTACTATGGGTGGTCCTATTTTAGTTTCTATGACAGTTGTATTAGGTCTTCTTTCCTTTTCTATAGTCTATCGGCAATTTTGGGTCTTGTTTTTCCCCGACGGAATGGCTTGTCTTCAGGGGGTCCGGGTTTGTCCATTTTCCCTTCCCGTCAATCCCTAAATCCTTCGTTTCCGGTTGTATAAACACCATTGGATTTTTCAAACACTTATTCCTTTATCTGTATGTTTACTTCCTTTATTATTGCCCTTCTTTATCTCCCATATCTATATGTTTATTTTCCTTTATTATTGCCCTTCCTCATGATCCTGCCGAGTGCGTTGCCGCCTCTAGTCAACGGAGTATTGGGGCAGGTGGGGGTATGCCCTCCTATTATTGTGCTGCCTCTGGATTTCTCCCCGCACCCTGGGCCGCTGCCTGTTCAATTCTCTCCCACCAATGGCAGTTCGGCTGCCTCTCCTTCTCCACTTCTCATCCCTGTGTAGAGAGGAGCCTGGTAACCTCCCGGGCACTGCGGGGGTCTAGCGAGCCAACCGGATCCTCCCTCTCTGTTCCTGCCGTACCGCTCACCTCCTCTCCTGCTCCGTGTCTCACCTTGTCATCCGGAGCGGTGCATGGTCACCGCGGGGACCCTCGGGGACTGGACCACTTCTCCTCCGCTTCTCGTCCTTGCGTGGAGAAGAGCCTGGTAGACTCCCGGGTGCTGTATGGGTCTGGCGAGCCAACCTGAGCCAAATGTTGGAATGGTATTCATGTTTGGTGGGCATCTTGGAATGGAGACTATGTTTGGTGGCTATCTTGGAAAGGAGTTTGTTTGGTGGCCATCATACAATGGAGTCTATATATATATTTTTTTTTTGCAAAAACAATTTTTATTGCTTTACCCGATTACAATTGCCATCATCAAACATCATCACACCCCTGGTCATATCCAGCATGTAGGAACCAGTGAATAATACAGTCTAAACCACTTCCAGCTAGTAAGTCACTGTCCCCCAGCACTCCCATATGTAATTACACCCTCCCCCCACCCACATGTCAGTGTGCCATAACACCAGGTACCAGGAGAAGTCTCTCTTTTGAAGTAGCCGTGTTAGTGGCTGCAGGCCACTCCCCACCCCCATAGTCAGGCTCAGAGCAGTAAGGAGAAGGAAAGCCCTCCCGCGTGGTCTATCGAGTACCTCTCTACGATTACGCTTCTACAGGCTGCTCCTGCGCTTCAGTGCCCTCCTCCACATCTGCTCCCCACCCTCGGAGTTCAACCACTAGTGCTTCCCATGCATGTGCCATGGCCAGCGCCTTTTCATCGTTTCCCCGCAGCGCTAGCTGCAGCCGAAGTGTGCCCTCACTATCCGCCCATTTGGTGAAGGCCGCTCTCCATCTCGTAAAGCTGGGACCAGCTCCTGATTTCCAGTGCAGGGTGATTTCTCATTTAGCCACAACCAGCCCTAGGTCGCAAAACTTGCTCGTGATTTTCGTGCGCGGCGTGTGGGGAAACCATAACAACAGACAAACTCCCATTTCCACCCCCAGTTCGCACCCTGTCACTTGGGACAAGCAATCGATGACCTCCTCCCAGTAACGTCTTACTGCTCCACAGGACCAGAACATGTGTTTGAAGTCAGCCCCCTCCTCCCCACAACGGGGGCATTGCGGTGTGGGGCCCCCAAAGTACTGAAATAATTTAACTGGCGTCAAGTATGCCCTATGCAAGATGAAGTACTGCACCAGTTGAAACCGGGCATTACGTGTGCTCTTCCAGGCTCGTCTCTGCAGCGTGGGCCACGTCAGAGCTGGGATGGGTTTCCCGATGTCCATTTCCCATTTGTCCTTCAATGCGGTCAGAGGGGCTAGATGTTCCGTCGCCATTCTCTGGTATAGGCATGTGATAGCCTTAGTTGTGCCCGCCGCCATGACCACATACTGACAGCCGGCAGCCGTCTGGGGTTTGGCAAGTCCCGCATTCCAGTGCTTTTGGAGACCTGCCACCAGGGCTGCGTGGAGTAGATAGTCACCCCTTGGGATCCCAAAGGAGTCCTGCAGCCCCTGGAATGGCTGAAGCACTCCATTTAGGTACAGGTCCCCCACCATCTGTATCCCTAGGTCTTCCCAGTGAGCCAGCCCCGACCAATCCCCACCATGGGGGAGGGCCGTGCACATACCCAATGGGATCTCCGGGGCGTAGGGGTGAGCAATGCCAGCCTTTCGCAGGCTTCGGTTCCAACACAGCCGGAGCGTTCGCTCTTCAAGCGTTAGTTGTGACAGCTCGAGTCGCTGCTGGAAGACAATAAAAGAAAGCACATGTCGCGGGATCAGTCTGCCCTGCGGGCCTTCAGGGCCTCTAAACTCCCTAGCCACTGCCTGCGTGAGCCATTGGAGCTGGGCAGCCAAATAATACCACTCGAAGTCGGGTACCGCAAGCCCCCCCTCGGCTCTAGGCCGTCGCAGAGTGGCCAGCGCCACCCGCCGTCTGCCAGCTCCCCAGATGAAGCCCGTGATCATGGCCGTGAGTTTGCGGAATAGCGACACCGGCACCCAAATAGGGAGCGTACGAAAAAAATACAACAGGCGTGGGAGCGCCACCATCTTCAGTAACGCCACTCGCCCAGCCACCGAGAGAGGGAGAGTGCTCCAGAAAGCAATACTGCCCGCCAGGCCCCTGATTGCCCTCCCCACGTTCCCCTCCAACAGGTCGTGCTGGGTGTGGTAAATATGCACTCCCAAATACTGCAGACAACTGTCCTCACAGCGGATGGCTCCCAGGGAGAGGGGGGTCCGCCGATGCTGTGAGATGGGATACACACAAGTCTTGCCGCAGTTGACTTTCAGGCCCGACAGGCGCCCGAAGTCCTTCAGTAATGCCTTGGCGCCCTGGAGGGCCCCATCCGCATCAGACAGGAAGATCAATAAATCATCCGCATAGAGGGAGATGTAATGGGTTTTTCCCCGCAGGAGCAGTCCTGCATATGCGCGTCCCAGTCGAGCATGAGCCGCCAGGGGCTCGACCACCAAGGCAAACAACAATGGCGATAACGAGCAACCCTGCCTCGTTCCCCGTCGCACTGGATAAGGAGCTGATATCGTGGTCCCCGTCCGCACCCTAGCCACCGAGTTGGTGTAGAGCAACCTCGTCCAGCGCACAAACCCATCCCCAGTCCAAACTCCTGCAAGACCCTAATCAAGTAAGGCCACTCCACACTATCAAAGGCTTTCTCCATGTCAACCGATAGAGTCAAGGCGGCAGGGTAATCCATGCTGTCCATCTCCATAACCCGCAACAGTCGCCGGATGCACGACGACGTGTTACGTCGAGGGATGAACCCAGCCTGATCAGGGTGTATCAAGGAGGGCATACGAGCCAACAGCCGCGTGGCTAAGATTTTGCTCAAAATCTTATAGTCCACTGTTAGCATGGAGAGTGGCCGGTAAGCCGTCTTGGCAACCGGGTCCCCTCCTTTTTTCAGAAGAGGTATAACCAGCGCCTCCCGTATGGAGGCAGGCAGCTGACCCTCCTTCCAGGCCTCCCTGTATACGGAGTGTAAGTGCGGGGCAAGCAGGTCCACGTAGGCCGCATAGAACTCCACAGGAAGCCCATCTGTCCCCGGGGTTTTCTTATGCGCCATATGCTTGATCGCCATTCGAATCTCGCCTATCGAGATGTCACCTCCCAATGCCTCCTTGTGAGTGGGATCTAGTCTCGGTAGTTGGGCTGTCGCCAGGAACTCCTCCATTTCCCCGGGAGCGTCCTGCATGGTGTTAGTGTAAAGGGCGGTGTAATACGTCAAAAACTGATCATTGATCTCTCTCTGAGAGTACACCATCGTCCCTTCCCCGGTGTTCAGAGAGAGTATGGGAGAGCCGCGCGCATTTGGGCTCATCAACCAGGCCAGGAGCGACCCAACTTTGTCCCTTTCCGCATGCGCCCTGGTAAGGTATGCCTTGTAGTCAAAACAGCGGAGCCGCTCTACCTTCAATGGAGTCTATGTTTGATGGTCATCGTAGAATTGAGTTCTACCAAAGGGCAGTTGAACCATAGCTGCTTTCCTGCTGACAGATGTGCTTGTTGCTGGTCTGGAACCATAACAATAAGTTCCTCACAATTTGTCTGTCATTCCACCAAATACTGTGTGAATTTCACCCTTTTGACCCTTTTTCCACCCTGCAGAGGAGTATAATGTCATGTCAGGGCTGGCTACAGCACCTCTCTCTTCCTTTTCATAGCCCGTGTCACACCTTTCTCCAGCCTCCTCTAACATTTATGTGCTGGAAGTATGTGTGCCTATGAATGGTACAATACATGAAGGATGTAGTGCTGTGCAGTGTGTGCATATTGAATACATGCCCTCGATGTATGTGTTCCTTTTGAGTGGTACAGTACATGAAGGATACAGTAGTGTGCAGTGTGTGCTTATTAAATGCATGCACTGGATGTATGAGTCCCTATGAGTAGTACAATACAAGAAAAATACTGTGCTTTTCAGTGTGTGTATGCTGTATACATGCACTGGGTGTATGGATGCCTTTGAATGGTACAATACATGGCAGACTCTGGGTTCCATTTTGGGAGACCTAGTCCTGCATGTTGAACCATGAGGAGGTACAGGATTCTCCGCAGACATATTTGTGTATTGCTGCATTCTTGTAGGCTGGTTGGGACACACACTGGAGAAGGGAGAGCTGGGCTACCCCAATACACTTCAAAGCGTTCTCTTTGATTTAGTGTGAGCTCACCAGGAAGGGGCCTGAGCACATCCCAGGAAGGAGATGGGGCTGATAAGAGAACATAAAGAGTAGGGCTGAGGCATTGGGCTAACCTTTTGATACACATATCACTGTGGCTGACATCCAGGTAAGAACTCAGGGGCATGGAGGCGTCTCTCTCTGGCCACCTGGGTTGAAAATGACATCCCTTAATGGGGTGGATGGGGAAAGTCCAATGGCAACATAATTTCTGGCTCTGGAGCCACTGATTATGTCATTTCCGCGGCAGACAGCGTGTCAGAGGTCACAGGTGACATCACTTCCTGGCCACATAGCCCAGGAGTGACATCACTGCCAGGGAGTTACTTCTGTGTTGTAGCCAACTGTTACATTATGCAAACCATGCCCACTTTTGAGTTTGATGAAAGGTATCCCACTTTACTAATGACAGGTATGAGGACCTGGAAAAATACTGCTATAAAGCTTTTGTATGCATCTGCCACCAAAACTGGCCACAAGATAGCACCAAACTGGAACAAATGCCCTAAACATAGCCTTGTTGCTAGGAGAAATGAAGTACACAAAGGACAAAACATAATTTTGCCTGGAAATTCTTGCACTGAAGATGTCCCGCTCCTCCTTTTGCAGACTATGAATAGTGGTATGTCCCAACCTGGAATGGAAGCGTCATTCAGGGATCAGAGAAAGTGTATGACAGGTGGCAGATGCATAGTTAAGCAATAGCATAGTACAGAGCAAAGAAGTAAAGATGGATTTTGAAAAAGTGTAATGACGAGAAAAGAGGAGAATTGAAGGGAGTGAAATGGGTGTTAAGAAGAGAAAGAGTTAGATGTATGCAAAAATGCAAAGGTGCAAATAATAAATGAATGTACAGAAAAAGAAGGAAGTGTATAACAAAGGGGGCAGGTACGGATAGAATGGTGGGGGAGGATAAAAGCTGCAAGGCTACAAGATACATTTTTAAAATGATAAGGAACCCACCATATATCCTGTACAAAAACAGGTAGTAGGGGTCCCACCAAACGGCTTCATAAGGGCACCACAAAATTCAGCAACAACCCTAAACCTGTGAGGCAGACAAAAATTCTTGATTTGATTGACTACATGGTCCATGACATTGACACTCCTCCTTCAAATCCTAGCCTATTCACAGCCAAGTGGATCAGGAGAGGGACAGTATGACTATGTAAAAATGACTTTCCTGCAGGCAAAAGGGTGAAGCACACAAGCAACATTCTTTCCGTCCCATGTCACTGGTTGTCTTCCCAAAGCCCTTTCCTAGCAAAGCAAGCTGCAGAAAACATTAATCACTGTAGACGGGGCGCCCCTAGTTTAGAATTATTTTAAATGCCTCAATGGACATTAAAATAAAACTGCAGTGACTATTTTTGCAGTACTATCTACACCGGCGCTGCATCTAAACATGATGCATTGAATAGCAAGAAGAAAGGTATGGTGTAGCATACATGACCAGGGAGCTGCTGGATAAACCTCCAGAGCAGGAATCCGTACTTTAAACTGAGTTATAAGGCAGGTCAAACTTGCCTCTCACCTTAGATGAAGCTTACATCATTATATTTACATATACACATTCAGGTTCTCTAGGTGATATGGGCCAACATTTCAAATTTATACTCTAGGGAGAATAATCTGTGCTGTTGGGTGTACGAAAGTGGTTTATTAGTTGGGAAGGATGTGAGTCTTTCATGAAGTAATAAGTCTGCAACCTTCTATCTACTGTGAAGCAAGTACTGTGTTGTATGTTATGTGTTGTTATATTACATTGACTTGTACAGCACACTAATCACCCGAGAGGTTATCCAGGCGCTTGGGCAGGTGTGTAAGTATGTGGTCCCCAAGGTGCTTATAGAAATAGCCAGGTCTTCAGCTTCTTGCGAAACTCAAGAAGTGAAGAGGAGGCTCTGATGTGTTGAGGGAGGTCGTTCCATGTCTTGGGTGCGATGTACGAGTTGTAGCTCTTGACTCTCTTAGGGTAGTGGGTATGTAGTGTGTGTGTGTGTGTGTGTGCGCGTGTGCGTGCGTGTGTGTGTGTGTGTGTGTGTTATTTCTATAGAACAAACCCTGCTCACAGTCCACACTCCTAGGAAGCCCTAACCACATGGTCCCCACATCTATTTGATGGGGGTTGTTATCAAAAGGCAGGCCTAATAGCTTTGTCTAAGTGTCCCTACATTAATAAAACCAATATATGTCATAATATACCATTATAACACCAGTAAAATCAGTACAGATGGTACCATCTTACAATGACCTCCAGTAAGTCATCTAATGATTTACTGATTACTTTCATGTCTATGAAGCGTTTCTAATTTGAATAACTGTGTACGTGCTCCGGAATAGCCTTAGGTCAGACAAATAGGGGTCCATACACTCTAAAGCAGATGTCTTCAATCTGTGGGGCACGACCCCCAGGGGGGCCCTGGTGTCCTGGGAAGGGGGTTGCCCATCCCCAGCTTCACTTGTCCCTAGCAAACCAAAACCTTTGCTTTCCTTTTGGAAAAAGACAGTGGGAGTGCTGATTTATATCGTTATCAGCTGCTTGCCTGAATGAAATCCAAATGTGGACAGTTATGTAAAAAACAAATTGCATTACATAAGCTCTGGTATTACTAAAATCTACATTTTGGAAGCACAATTTTATCGTAAAACCATTTGCACGGTTTACAGCATTCTATCTTACACTGTGTGTAATGCAAGTATAGGATATTGACCTACATATTCACAGTGGTTCCTGTCACAGGCTGTGACCTTGTAGCACTAAAAATACACATCACTATTCTCCACTGCACCAATCAAGATTTAATTCTGTGGCTCTCTGGTTACACACAGACCTCTGCAGTGCATTAACTAATAGAGGTTTCATAATGTACTACAGTGCATTTCCCACTAACAACTTTTTACATTTATTTTTAATTTACACTGGCCATTATTTTATATGTAGCTGCTACCTGATGGTGAAAGACCTAAAAAAACACATACATATGCAGCATTCTGCAGCACACACAGAAAGAGGAAAACGCCTCTGGGTTGTTTTTGTGAAGGATGGTGCCCCTTTCGGTACAAAAACAATCCTGCCTCTATTGGTGCTAGGCAGCAATTTGTGCGCCAACGCAAGGGAAAAGGACAGGAATGCACCGTTTTTCATAAATACGGTGCATTCCTGCCCTTCCACGTAGGCATAGGGCAGCGCTGTAAGAAGACTTGAGGCGCTGCCCTACGCCAATTCCTCATAAATGAGGCCCAAAGTTTTTAGCTACACCTTTGAATATGCCCCGATGCTCACTGAACTTTGGTTTGCTAAACACTGTTTAATACTATTTCCCATCGTAAAAATTATTTGCTGTGGGAATTGTGGGGGGGGCGGTTATGGTTGTCGATAGTTGTCGATGATGAGGAGTACCAGGTTCTAGAACTTTTGTCAGAAGGGAGTCTTTACACCTAAAAGAGTTTGACAAGAGGGTCTCAGCATCAAAATGTTTGAAGACCTCTGCTCTAAAGTCTTTGGGTGAAAGCCCAAGCTGAAGGAATACTTGAAAATAGATTAAGCTTCTTCCGGGGTCACTAATTTGACCCCAGGCAGACTTATAGTGAGACTTTGAGGGTACTGTTTTGGGGCATGTGGCACTTCCAGGAGTGCCTACAATACTAAGAAAAATGTTCGTGGTGCCACTGCCTTGTTTGGGGCATCACAGAGGCAGATATTGAGTCCTTGGTTGCGTGCCTCAGAACCTCTCCACATTTTCTTTCATGTTGCTGTGCCATTTTCCTTTGTACCCCAGGGGCCCCTGCCACTTCCTGAGGCACACGGGATGTTGTGGTTCCTTGGGCCACATAAAGGCCCAATCCCACATAGGCCAGCTCTCTGTTTACCGGTGTGGGAGCTGGTAGCTCTCTGTTTCCTGGCCGCATCCCTATGGGGGGGTGATGGTGATGTGCTCTTTACTACCCCCAGACAGGGACATGAGGAGCAGGGAGGCACACCGCAGGGCTCCCTGGGCCTGGGCTCCATGGTAGCAGATTTTGATTAAGGAGGTGTTGTTTTGCTCCTGGTGTCTGGCTTTAGCCACGAGTAGTATTGAGTTATGGCCCACAGAATTTTAAAATTCTTAGGGAGCTTCATTTCTTTTTTTTAAAGGTCTCCGTACTCAGGACTTATCCTTTGTCCAGCTTTTGGTGTTCTCCTCAACTTCGCATCACCTCCAGCTGCACCCTACATCCCTCAGGGCCGAATACCCTCCATGCTCGCATTCTTCAGGTCCCATAGCCTCCATGCCCACTTGAAGGTCACTCATGTCATATCAAAAGTAAGGGGGCAGTCCTCTGATGAGGGTTATCTCTCTGCAGGTCCATTTTTCAGATGTTCCTGGGGAACCCTTATACTCCAGTATCCCCCACACGGTCCATCCCTCAGAATTTCTAAGGGGGTCAGAAAAACTGACCTTGGAGAAGTGAATCCACAGAGTCATATCCTGACTAAGTCCAGGGTTCTCCAGCACCACAGACAGGGATCTGGGCGTTTTCGGGGTCCTGCAAAAGTCATGTTCTTGCTCTCCTTTGCAGAGGTTTTGCACTGGGTGAGGAGAGTTCCAGAAGGTAAGCACCTCTGTCTAGTTTTGGGTGACACATCTTCACTCTATCCATTTCCAAACCCTCCTCCCCAGCATTTTGGGACATTTCAAGATGGCCACTTGCAGTGGTCTGTTGAAAGACCTCTCTGAGAGCCTGAAACCATGGGGCTAACTGCCACAGCTGTGTACACCCTTCCTTTCAAAACGTCAAAGGGGAACCCCTAGTGTGCTTGGCTATAGAAGTTTGTCCTTCTCCCCTTTGTTATCCTCAGGATTAAACTTTCCCAGGCCTTCTGCAGTGTAAAATGTAATTATTATATGCAGATTCTGTCCCCACCTTTTCCTTTCCAAGGAACAGACCCGAGAACTAGCAAATTGCCTTATTGTGTGGGAAGGCCATTGGTCCTTCAGCTGGCTAACAGAGAAATTAACTTGGCCCAGCTGGGGGAACAAAGTAAAGGAATCCAGTTACGAGCTGAGTCAGATAAATATGGCAAATCCTCAAGTGCCAGAAGTGCTGATGTGACAAAAGTGATATTTAGCATGCACTGGGGATCCACATTTACCATATTACCAGTGTGTAACTCTAGTCTATAGGCCTAACTCTGGCGAAACTGTACTTTGGTGTACATTCTGAATATATATTGTATTACACAGTAAAGCACACACCCTTTTCAGTTAAGCATCTAAAACATGAAGCAATGAGGTTGCTGGGCTTGTAATGAGGAGCAAGATATGGTCCGTGTAAAGAAGCAATTTTTATTTCACCAGCTCCAGTGTCAATGCCTGTGATGTTAGCAAAGGTTCGAATTTTGACTGCTAGAGATTCATGTGCCAACAGGAAAAGAAGGGGTGATAAAGGGCATCCCGGCCGTGTTCATCTGGTGATATTGAGTTGTTCTGATCTGAATCTGTTACAAATTATTGTAACCGAGGGAGAGCAGTATTGCAGTCTATTTTTATGTAAAACTTTTTTTACTGCATTCCTCCCTCTGAAGGCCTCGGAAAAGATATGGCCATTCAACCCTATCAAATGCTTTCTCAGAGTCCAAGGATATTGCAACTTTATCGGTCTGATCTTTTTGGGCTTCCCAAATTTTATGAGAAAACAGCCTCACTGGATGGTTAGATGAGCATTTTGGAACCAAGCCGTTTTGATTCCTATGGATTAATAAGAGAATAAATCTTGTGACCAATACTTTTGACAGTTTTGTTATGTCAGTGTTGATCAGAGAGATAGGCCTCTAGCTGCTGCATTGCTCCTGGTTCTTGTCTGACTTTGGAAGAAGAAGAATTGTTGCTTCCTTAAATTCCGGGAGAAGAGTATTCATATCTTCTATTTCTTTGAAGACCTTACATAGCAGCAGTATCAAGCTCTGCATGTTGATTTAGTAGTAGTCTGTTGGGACTCCATTTTCGCCTGGGGCCTTCTCTGATGACATGTTTTTAATAGTCTCTTGAGTTTCTTCTTCAGTGAGGTCGCGCTCAAAGGCGTCTGCTGCTACCTCGTCGAGGCGGGGATGGTAGTTAATGTGAGAAGGTGGGTTCCACTCTTCCTGTTTCTTAACTGCTTTCTGATGAGTAAAATGACTTGTAGAATTTTGCAAACTCTTCAGCGATTTGCGTAGGATTTGTAAGCAGACCTGTCTACGTTTTATGGCTGAAATTACCTGATGTGCTTCCCTTTCTTTCAGGTGTTATGCTAGGAGTCTTCCTGCTTTTTCGCTGAACTTGTAATTCATTTGTTTCAGTCGTCCTGACTACCCTGGCAAGGACAATAATATGGCATTTAGATCCATTTTGGCTTGGAATAGAAAGCTAAGATTTTCCATGGATGGGTCACTTCGATACTGCCCTGATAGGAGGCGAATTTGCTGGTCCAGTTTCTGACTATGTTCTACAGCCCATCTACAATGGAGAACCGATTCTTTCACGATTTTGCCCCTCATGTATGCTTTATAAGCTGCACACAACATGTGTGATGATTCAACTATGCCATTGTTGTTCAACAGGTATGTCTGTAAGTGATGTTTTGACTTCAAATTCACCTCTGGCTCCCTGAATTTCTAGCTTCCTTTGGTGAGATTTTGGAACTTATCTGTATGATCGGATGGTCTGAAAGCCATTGTTTTTTGTTTTTTTCCAATTATTTTTATTTTGCGATTAACTTCAGTCGGTACATGGTTACATATCAATATGCAATTGTTATAAAAGTTCCATACAGGTACATTGTTTCGTCGTTTCACATACACCTCTATACTGTTTGTTTGTCTATAGACAAGGTAGATAATGATGCGGGCTCTTTGTTTAACCCGTACTCTTTTCATTCTAATTGTCATTAGTCACTAACATCTGATAGTTTGTCCTCTTGTGGGGGTTTGCATATATTACCCTGGAAGGTGTACCACTTTCCCCACATCCGTGTCCATTTTTTTGGGTATCCACTATGTACATAAACTGCTTTTTCTGTTACCATTGCATTGTCCATGTCTTGGCACCAATTATGCTGGGTGGGGATCTGTCGTGAACCCCAATTTCGGGCTATATTTTGTTTTGCCAGTGTCATACCAAGCATTACCCAGTCCTGATTAACGTGGTTAAGGTCTTTTGGTTCCCATATGTTAATTAGACATCGTTTTGGTTCCGGCGGAACCTCTACCCCTGTGACCTGTGCCGTTGTGTTCATGACCGCCTCCCAGTATAACCTGATTTGTGGGCATTCCCAGATGGTGTGTAGGAATGTGCCGGGTAGGCCACACTGTCTCAGGCAAAGCGGCGTATCAGTGGTGCCCAGTTTGTGAAGAAACGTTTGTGTGTAGTACGTTTGGTGTAAGACTTCCAATTGTAGTAATCTCAGTTTTGAGGGGATCGCTACCTCCCTGGGGGATGCCAACGCTTCCTGCCATTCTGCCTCGTTTAATTTTCCCAGTTCTCTCTCCCATCGTTTCTTAAGGACTTCCATAGGATCTGGCTGGTTGTTTATTATTTTCCGATATACTAGGGAGATGGCTTTAGTATGCAAATCGTCTGTGAGGGGTCTGTCTTCCAGAGGTGAGGCTTCTGGTAGCTTTGTGCCCCGCGGGAGTGCACTTTTGAGTGCATGCCTAATCTGCATGTTCCTAAAGTTCTCTGTCTGTGCCAACCCGTATGTTTTCTGTAATTGATCAAATGGGATGACTTCTCCTTTTTTCCAGATGTCCCCAACCTTCGTCTGAAAGCCATTGTTGATTATGTCACAGAAGCACAGCGCGGAAGCTTTAGAGCCCGAGCTTAAGATGCAGTCTGTTCTGGTCTCCATGCTCTGTGAATGTAAATATTCGGTCTCTGGGATGGAGAAGGCATCAAGGGGTCTAAGAGAGTATAGTCTGTAAGCAGATGGTGTGGGGCCTTTCTGTCTTTATTTCGGCCTGTTTCTGGGAGGCGGGGGCAGTTAGGTCTAGGATTAAAGAAATCCAGAGTTGTATTCCAATCTCCCCCTGCGATAAGCTTGGTGTGACCAAACTCCACAGACACCCTGTTCATTGCTGAGGAGTAGAAGAGTTTTGAACAGTTGGGGGCAAAGATACTGCCCACTATGATGTAGATGGATTGTATACAAAGTTTATAAAAAATGTAATCACCCTCTAGGTCTGCCCAACTTTTGCTTACTTGAACTGTCAGGCACTTATGAAGTAGGATTGCTGTGCCACTGTGGCGCGGTGGAGAAGCAGACAGGGACACGGGCATAGAGTTAGTACACGTTTCTTTATTTGCTTAAACACAAGTGGAGTTATGGCCTTTATACACGCCGATTGTAGGGAGTCTTTGTTGTGATCAGGCGTCTTCTTCTCTCTCTTCCGTCAGAGAGTGGGGAGACTTCTACCCTATCTCCTTCTTTAGGGTTGTCGGGGGTTTAATGGTCTCGCCGAGGTCAACAGGAGAACATAAGGAAAAAAAACACACAAAAAACACCCCGTAAGGAGACGGTTTAATTTCTAAGGAGTGCTCCAGGGGAGGGGAGTGACGGGAGGTAGCACCGTGACCCAACACCAGTGTTTTGCTCGCGGCTTCAGCGGCAGCAGCGTTTACGCGCAGTATGGGGTTAGCACGGAGGAGTGCATCCTTGTGTCGCTTTCCTTCCTGTCACGTCTTCCTTAGTGCCCCCGGAAGAAGTGGGAGCCCTCCAGGTAATATTTCAATTTGTCCACCACCCACTTGATTGCGAGACACTCTTTTTCAATAATTGGGTACCGCTGTTCCTGAGGGTATAGTTTGTGGCTGATGAAGAGTATCAGATGTTCAACCTCCTCAGGGGATGTTTGTGAAAGAACTGCCCCCACACAGTGTTCGGAAGCATCAGTTTGCAACAACAAAGGCTTGGAGAAATCGGGTGTCCGCAGTATCAGAGTAGAGGTAATAGCTGCTTTTAGGTCATGAAATACTTTCTCTGCTTCAGGCGGGGGGTGTTGGAGGTCTTTGTTCCTGACGTTTCTTTGCAACAGATTGGTAAGGGGGTGGCCATTTGGGAGCATTGGGGAATAAAACGTCTATAATAACCAAGAAGACCTAAAAAATCTGTGACTTGCTTTCACAATTTCCTGTTGCGGTTCGATGTGCCCGTTCCCAAGGAGTAGCCCCAGATATTTAACCTTCTGGAATCCTGCTCTCAACTTCTTTGCTTTTATGTGTAGGCCTGCAGACTGAAGAGCCTGAAGAGCCTGAAGGACTTGACGGTAATGCTGGAGATGTATATTCCAGGTGGGGCTATAGATGACAATATCATCAAGCTATGCAGATGAATATGCCTGGTGGTTTGCCAATACCCTAATCATAAGCCTCTGAAACGTGGCAGGTGCCCCGTGTAAACCAAAAGGCAACACGGTAAACTCATACAAGCCTGTGGGTGTAGAAAAGGCTGCTTTATCTTGCCCTGTGGTTTAAGGGGCACCTGCCAGTACCCTTTTGTTGGGTCAAGGGTCGTGATGTACTGGGCCTCACCTAATTTCTCAATCAATTCATCTACACGCGGGAGGGGATAGGAGTCACATTTAGAGATTGAATTGATGGCTCTGAAGTCAATACAAAACCGGACGGAGCCGTCCGGTTTAGGTACTAACACAATCGGCGAGGACCATTCGCACTGTGAGGGTTTTATCACTCCCAGGGCAAGCATGCTTTTCACCTCTTGTCTTATTGCCTCTCTACGAACAGCAGATATGAGGTGGGTTTTTATTTTGACAATTTTCCCTGGCTGGGTCTGGATGGAGTGTTCGGCAAGAGAGAGGTCCGCCCTGGGAGATCGGAGAACAAGGAAGCAAAAGGACGTAGTGTGCCCTGTAGGGTTTTCTCCTATTCTGAGGTTAGTTCCTGGTTGACAACCAGCTGATGTAGGGTGGTATAGTGTTCTGACACTGGTTTGGCTGTGTGTAGGTCTTTGGGAAGTGGTCATAGCCACTTTTTAGGAGGTTAATGTGATATAGTTGTGTTCTTTTAGGTGTGACCTGTATCTGGTAAGAGGTTAGCCCTACTTTGTGCACGATCTTGCACGGGCCTTGCCAACTCGATTTTGTTTTCATTAGGGTGGATGGCATGAGGACTAGGACTCAGTCCCCTACTTTTAGATGTCGCCACTTTTTCCCTTTATCGTAGATTACCTGTTTAATACGAGCCTTCTCTAAGTTAGCTTCAGCGAACTCCCTTAGCTTGTGAAGATGGGTACGTAGGCTTTGGGTATAATCAAGGAATGATTTGTTCTCTTCTTCTTTTTCTCGTTCCCAGACCTCTTTGGTGATTTCTAACAGGCTACGAGGTTCTCAACCATAAAGGAGTTGAAAAGGGGAACAGCCGAGACTGGCTTGGGTCTGACTTTGGACGACGTATAGAGTCAGGTTGAGTAACATATCCCATTCCTTGCCCTCTACACTCAATAGTTTCTTCAAAGTCAACTTCAGGGTGGCGTTGTACCGCTCACACAACCCGTCGGTTTGGGGGTGGTAAACAGAGGTTTTGATATGTGATATGTCAAGGGACTTACAAATCTGTGCCATTAACTTAGAGACAAAGGTGGTTCCCTGGTCAGTGAGAATCTCACGGGGGAAACCAACCCCGGGAGAACAGCTCAAGCAATATGTCACTGATATTCTGAGTGGTGGGCGCACGTAAAGGAACAGCCTCGGGGTAACGTGTGGCATAGTCCACAATGACTAAGGCATAGAGATTGCCCTTCTTGGTTCATGGCAGAGGACCAATGAGGTCCATGCCTATTCTCTCAAACGGTGTACCTACAACAGGAAGCAGTTGTAGAGGAACGGCTGGAGATTTGTATGGGTTTTTCCTTTGGCATACCTCACATACTTGGCAGAACCTAGTGATGTGCGAAAAGATCCCGTGCCAGTAAAAGTGTTGTAGTAACATCTGTATGGTCTTTTGCGCCCCCCTATGTCCTGCCAATAAATGCGAGTGCACGAAAAAGAGGACCTGTTTCTGAAAAGCCTGTGGTACCACTAGTTGGGGAGTGTCTCCAGGGTTCCCGATCCTATTCAGGAGTTAGTTTCTAATCTGAAAAAGGGGGTAAACTGGATTAGGCATGAGAATGGATTGCCAGGCATGATCCCAGGCTACCTGGAGGGTAGGGTCGTTTGTCTGACTATACCTAAAGCTTCTGTCTGAGAGCCAGGGGGCCTGAGTGAGGAGAGAAGGGTGTGCTGGAATTTGAGGTCTTGGGAGCTGCATTCTGACTCTCAGCAGCGACGAGAATAACGGGTTGTCTTCTCCTATGATCATCTGCTGAGGGAGAGAGTGTAAGACCCCAAGCCTAGCCTCTAATGTCTGACCGTTTGATAGAGAGATAGGCAGACTGATCAAGGGATAGGTGCGAATGTCCCCATGTACTTATGTAATAGGTACGGTTTCTTCCGTCGAGGAGTGTAATGGGTCTACCAGAGACTGTAGTACCACTGACTGGCGGCAGCCAGAGTCCAGAAAAGCCCTCGCTTGTACTCCCCGCACAAATACACTTACATAAAAACTGGGTCCCATTTCTTCGGTAAAGAGTATGGACCGGGGTATGCAGCTTATATCCATTGGTTCATCCTGGGTTTTTTTCCGTGGACAGTTCCTGGCAATATGACCCCATTCTAAACAGAAGATACCAGCTGCCTACAACATAGGGATATAGATAAGCCCAAAGATGGGTCAGGGTTGAATATGCAACCACACACCAAGACTAACAATGAGGAAACACTCAGAAAGGAGTGAAATACACAGTATCAGTTTATTTTAGTTTGACAACTCAGGATAGTGATCAATAGAAATCAGTAATTCCACAAAATAGAAATAAGTAGGTCCCACACCAAGCAATACAGTCGTACTTACATTCATTCCCACAACATACTCATATATTCAACAAACACATAATCAAAACACATAAATTAATAGATAGGTTAAAACAATCAAGGTTCAAGAAATAACAGTTCCAAAAGCTCGTGTTTTCCCAGTAGTATAGGGAGGCGGTGTCTCCAGATAACCACGAGACAATGAAGGCCAACGCGCGTTTCGGTGTTGGGCCCACAGGGGGCTACACCTGTCGAAATTGTATCATGTGGATCTTTGAAATTCCTTCAACTGGTCGAATTTAGTCAGAAGGAGTGGCCAGGAGGCCAGAAGCTACTTGATGTTGTTTCCATTCTCTTTTTCAGGGAGGACATCAATGCAAGGATTATCTCTACGGCTACGAACTTCCAACCCCGTGAGTTTGCCTTGTAGGTTCTATAGATCTGCTCCCAGTGCTTTAAATGGTAATAACGAAGTGCAGATGCTCAATAAATTGAGCCCAGTGAGAGGGTGGGGCTAGGGTTGGGGTTAAGGGCGGGCCTTACAGGCAGGCATGTTGAGACATTTATACCATGAATATTCTTTTTTTTATTTTTAACCAAGCTGGGTACAAAATAATGCATTTAATATTCTGTTTCCAATTTTTAATGTGTGCTAATTGTATAGGCACATGAAAATATTTAGAATTTTCACATTATGTCCAATAAATGATAATAGGAGTAATTTAAGAAAGAAAATACAATAAAGCAATATCATGATCCTGTATTAGCTCACAGAGTGGCACAATTCTACAGACTTTGTCTGTTCAACACCAGTGGAATTTATCTTTTATGTAGCAATAGGTAATGGTGATTCATTCAACATACCCTTTGCAATCATCTTAACTCCATAAATCAATCCCCTAAAATATAATACAGTCACAATATTTAGTCTATGATGGTGGAAAGTAGTTAGCTTAAAAGTACCAAAATAAGTACAGTGAGAATAGGATACATTGCAGGAATAAGAAAGTGGTGCTCAGTGGTTGGTTGAAGTTTGTGGTCCCTACAGCACTCGGTCAAAAATCCGCCAGACCTTGAGGAACAAACCTTTATATATTGATGGAATCAAACAAGGATCAAAAGTATTTTCACAAACAAGCGGTGCCCCTTCACATGGTTTCCTTAGCTTATTTTCTTATGGAGTCTATTTCCTTAGCTTATTTTCTTATGGAGTCTATTTTCTTAGCTTATTTTCTTAAGGAGCTTATGCAAAGTTCATTTTGACAGCAAAACAATACTGCTTTCCTTAGTTGTTAAAATGACTGGCCACCCACTTTTTGGCCAATCTTACTCTAATAACACAAAACATATTTTGTGTTACTGGCAGGCAAAACTTTATTTTCGCAACACTGCCCTCGCCTTGTAAGACTTGGGACTGAATTTCTACTCCCTTTTTATTCTGGAGCAGACAGCCAATACATGGGCTAGGCGGGTAAAGTTACACAAAGTAAACCGAATATATTTTGTACTTTATCTTTTATCACTATATTTGTCGCTTTTTTATGTAACCACCAGATTCATAAAGCAATAATGTGTTCTGGTCCTCTAAATGCTGCATAAAAATATACTTTGATGAAAGCCAATTAAATTATTGGAGGTGCAGCACACCAACAGCAAATAACCTTAATATTTGTGGGACCAAGCTGCCAGAAGGTCCGAAAGCTTAGAGTAAATGAAATTGTGGTGGTTAGAAAATCTGACATTTTAATGAACAACAAAGATCTTAGTTGCCTGTGCACAGTGGGACAGTGCAGGTACCAATACTGAGCAGAGTCATAAAAAAGGACCACCTGCAGCGTAGGATAGAGGTGACAGTGGTGTAGGAGTTAATGTGGAGGATCATACGTAGGAAAGTAGACGCAGAGCCATCGCGCAGTGCTGCATGTCGAGCTCTTGTCTTTGTGCTCTCAGGCCGCTCAATTCATCTATAATTCTTCATGGTGTCAGACCTCATTCAGGAGTATACATCCATATATTTAACGTTTCACCTGCAGTATTAAAGAAGGAAGTCTGAGACCCTATGCATGTGCAGCACATGGCCCTCCCCTTATGCAGTTCAGTTTCAAGTCACTTACAATTGAAAGGTGCCAGCCCAATTTTCGATTAATAGCCACTTTGCTGCTGTCACAACCTAAAACAATTACACAGTCCATCGCGTTTAAAGCAACTGGTGATGATGGTCGATCGCCGTCCCACAGTCCTCATTACAAACTAGCCAGATTCAAAGCTACGCATTAAGGGCTGCACTATAATATTGCTACAGAACTGAATGACTTTGTCCCAATGCTGCTTGACACTGACCCATCATCACAGTGAAATATTAGGACAATGTTGTGTGATCTTGGGCATGTGCTGAATACCTATAGGCCAGCATCAGGTAATATTTTGGCAGAAATGTGTTTTCCTGACTTGATTCTGTATGACATTCAGTCAGCACAATAATATCTTTGCTCCAAACTGTGTGTTATTGCACTACCACTGTGTGATCTTGAGCCAGCATTGTGTGATATTGGGCCACCATCTCACAAAAAAGAAGGGAGGGGCATCAGCTATGACTTTCAATGTCTTATCTTGGTTAGGTCTTGCCACAATGTTTAAACGAAGCCATTATTCACAACCCATCTGGAGTAAGAACACTAATGACTTTATAGAAGTTTGTTATTCATCATAAAACACAATGGGAAATATGTAATGCCTTACATAAATAATGTGCTTCCTCATCACTCCCGAAAGCAGCAAACTGAAACAATATGAATCTTTCTTTGTTGCGATAGCAGGATAAGCATATGAATATTAACGTAACCTTTATCTATTTTTACAGAATTTAAGTGAATCTAAAATATTTGGTATACAGTTTTTTCAGGGCCAGACTTTTAGCAAGAGCAGGCACTGGTGAGCAAGACCTTGGGAGCAAGACGATCAGCAATGTGCTCACCACCATCTTCACAGCATCCATCACCACGGCCGCCTTCACCGCAGAATGAAAACACGCAGAGGTCAAACTCCTTCTCAAGAAACCATTCGCTGACCCCAGCGAACTCAAGAACTACTGTCCCATCTCTCTGCTCCTCTTTCCTGCCCAAGTCCTCGAAAATGCCATCAACCGCCAACCCAGAGAACAATAATCTTCTGAATCCCGTACAATCCATATTCTGCACCAACCACACCACCAAAACCGCCCTGATCTCTGCCATTGACGCCATCAAAACAGTCCTTGACTGACTGGGGAGAAACAGTGGCCCTGATCTTCCTCAGCTTTTCAGCAGCTTTCAACACCGTATCCCACCAAACACTTATGAACATTGGAATCCTAGGAGATGCCCTCAAATGGTTCACCTCCTTCTTCACTGGAAGAACACAGAGAATCAACCGACCACCTTTCACCTCGGAACCTAAGAACATCATCTGTGGCAACCCACATGGCTTCTCCCTCAACCCTACACTGTTCAAAACCTACATGACCCCCTTGACAAACATCGTAAGAACCCATGGACTAAACATCATATTCTACGGTGATGACACCCAGCTCATCCTCTCACTATCAGAGGACCCCTCCACCATGATAGCCAACTTTCACAGTTACTTTACGAGCGGCGACGATTGGATGAAAGACAACTGCATAAAACTCAGCACAAACAAAACAGCAGTGCTCATCTTTGAGAACAAGACCTCCCTGTGGAGCGATGCATGGTGGCCTTCTGAATTAGGACCCACTCCAGCAGACCTTGGCATCATCCCGGATAGCAAGCTTACCATGAAAAACTGGATGAACATATTCTCCACTGCATTCTTCCTCACTCTTCACATGCTTCTTAAGATTTTCAAAGATTTTCAAATGGCTCCCCGTCAACATCAGACAAACCATCACTCGAGCCCTCGTCACCTGCCGGCTGGACCACGGCAATGCACTCTACATAGGAATCGCCCCGCAGCTCCTGACGAGACTTCAAACCATACAAAATTCAAAGCAAAACCACAACCCCCCACCTCAAGAAGCTCCACTGGTTCCCCATTCAGAAAAGATGTCAATTCAAGATGCTGATCCACACCTACAAAGCCCTACACAACCAAGGACCAGCATACATCAACCACTGGCTGAACTTCCACCAACCCTCCAGACACCAGTGCTCTGCCTCCTTTCCCTCATTCGCATCTGCCAAAGTAACAGTGGAGGATGCTCCTTCTACCTTGCTGTGAAGTCATGGTATGACTTCCCTCTTTACTTCCGGACCTCACCCTCTCTGTTGGAATTCAGAGGGGACTCAAGACCTGTCTGTTAAACTGAGCCCTCCAAAAGCAGCAGGTGTGCCGCGCCTGGATTCCCTCACGGGTGATTAGCCATGCTTTATAAGTCCTGTTTGATTGATTGACTGGCATGCACAACACACACAGTTACGTAGATGGACATGCACATACTGCATGCAGACATTCTTTCTATGAGGCTCACCATTCCTGTACTGGTTACAACTGTAAGCTGGCTGCTTTAGCACGGCCTGGATTTCCACCGTGCACATAAGGTGGCAGGCAAGAGGCACTCTGTTGTACATACACTGTGATTGACAGGACAGGGCCTGATGGAACCCTGTGTTGTTAATCACAGCACATTTGCATTGTGTCAACGCTTTTCTCAGGCAGCGTAGTCGGGCTATTCCTGAGCTAGCTGTCAATGTGGCACACAGGTATGCTCCACTTAATGCTACTTATCCTGCCTGGCTGTAATGTCCTTAGTACCGGTATTCTCCTTGGCAAAGGAGAAATGCAGGTACTCAAGGGAAAAATGTTGAAGTAGAATGACTCAGTACCAGTGAGTACTGCTCCATTTAAGCACTGCCTGCTCCCCAGTTCTATAGCATTGACAATCTATGTTTCAGATCTCTGATGCAACTATCTGTGCAATATAGTTGTATTTTAATGGTACTCAAGTATGAATGCATGCTTTCCAGTTTTTTTATTTGTGTCAGTCATTGCTTGTTCTACTGATGCTATGGAGAGTTTTATAGCTTTTCGCTTCATGAGTATGTAATCTAATGACATCTTGCGCCTGCGATTTTGAGTGTTGCTCTCTTGCAAGCTCCTCCATACAAAGTAAATACTTGAGAGCCTTGTTTCCTAACATAGGGATGGCACTCTGTCACTTAAAGAATATGTTTTCCTATTACATACGTGCCAACAGACCCGATTCAGGTGGGAGACTCCCGATTTGTTAAAGCCACCAACAGCTTTATTTTAGATATCTCCCACGTGAACTTGCCTCGGCTTCAAGAGAAATCGATACGGAAAATACAGTACCCCGATTTCTTCTCAAAATCTCCCACTTTCCTGGTCTAAAATGTTGGCCTGTATACGGTGGTGGAAGTGGGCGGGATCTGAAGGGCACGATGTGCCCATATTGTTTTAATTTAAGGAAAACAGTTCCCAGACTTTGTGAAAAGACACCCGTCCCGGGACGGTTAATTGGAAGAGTTGAAATTCTTCAGCAGATGTATAAGGCAGGGAGCCCGTGTGCTGTGAAACCGAGGGAGGGGCAGACAGATAAGCAACACTTCTTGCCAGAGGGCCTGCTTGCCTGAAGGAAATGTAAATGTGTGCAACTAGTTAATCTGAAAATGTAAAGGGTGCTTGGAAGCCAAGATTAGCTTTAATTGGTTTTAATTGGCGGAATCGCTTGAAGCGCCCTGATGACACATATTTATTCTTTTTGAGAGGAACTGCAAGGGATTTACCAGCTGGGCTGTGAAAGGAGGGTTTTTAAAGGACAGTTGTATTAAAAAGTTTGCAGGACGTACATTCTTGGTATTACTAAAAACCTATATTTTGGATGCACTTTTTTATCGTAACCTTTTTGCACATTTTGTAGCTGCCTATCTTATACTGTGTGTAATGCAAGTTTAAAATAATGACTTACATAGTCACAGTGCTTTCTGTCACAGACTAGGAGGACCTCATAGCACTAAAGATACATAAGTCACTATTCTCCACTGCACCTACTAGGATTCAGTTCTGTGGCTCTCTGCAAAGCATTAACGAATAGAGGTTTTATAATGCACAATAGTTCTGATTAACTTCACTTGAATTTATTTCCCATTTATGCTGTGCATTATTTTATATACAGTTACCTGAATATGAAAAAAGCTACAGAATATTTTGTTTTTTTAGCTACACTTTTGACCCCCCAACCACCCTGCCCCCTCCCCCCCAACACCCCCATTGCTCGGAGCATCACACTTCCCACACTTTTTAACGCACTTTGACTGCTGCATGTATGCTATTAGTGGTGTTTGGTACCTTTAATGGTCTGGACTAGAGTCTAGAAGCAGGTGTTCACGGTTCCTTTTGTTTACTACGATTGCTATATACTTTGTACCATAGTGATGCAATTCATTATTCCTCCACTAGAGGGCACACGCGCTCCATTTCCCAGGTCAAAAGGAAACACGGGCATGAATGGAAGGCTTAGATTGTAAAGCCCTGATGATCTCGTGATGTCATCAAAGTTGGACGATCGCAATTAAAAATGGTCCCTCAAGACTGTTCCAGTAAAGAGAAGGGCTCTTTACGTTTCTTTTATCTGACTGCCTATTTGCAGCCGCTGTGTTTCCCTTGCTGTCGATTCAACCCTCGTCTGTTTGCTGAAACATTCACCCCGGTCCAGTCTTCCTAGAAAGGATGGGCGACTTGCCGAGGACAGAACACCGTCTCCGCAGCAGCAGCACTATGCCGTGTTTATAGTAGAGTAGAGGTCCTGCTACAGTACCTCCCCGGGGGGTGGATGTAAGCGGCACCCGTTTAGATAGTAGTCGCTTGCGAACTATTAATAAATATATATGAGTAGAGCGGAATATAGTCGGCGGTGTTCACCGTATCGCCACTGCCTGGTTTCAGTTGAAAGAAGGCCCTGTTTTCATGTTGAAGGGCTCGGCGGACCTCTCATAAAATGCCGCCATACTGCTCTGAGCCTCTGCTCCTCCATTAGGTACCATAAAATATGTTATATTACAACAGTTCTGTGCTTCCATGACTTGGCCTTGTTTGTCTTGCTCAGTGTGAATGGAGGAGGGATTACACTTAAACTGAAATAGGCTAGAATTCTGCTCAGGTCTCATTAATTGTTAGATGCTTTCTATTGTAAACGGAATAAATGTTTTGGTAAAACATAAGGTAAGACAGTTTCTTCAGAATCGATGTTGGACATTGCATGTTTCTTTCCTACTGACCGCTTTTGATTGGTCAAGTGCTATCCAGTGTCAAGAAATCCAAATGTCTGCAGTTTGTGTATTAACTAACTATCATCAGTTTTGGCAATGCTATGCTGTAGACTTTGTCGTCGTTGTCTTTGTAACTTTGTATTGTGTACCACTTTTGTAGAGAAATTGCTTTTAAGCAAATTGCAGCCGATCGTACCCCGTGGGTCAGAATGTGGTTTTACATTAAACTTGCGTCTTCGTTAAGTTATAGGCGATTGATTTTTAGGTCTGACTTCAAACAGATTTAGCCAACATTAGAAGCTCATGTCTGGGGTTGGGATTTTTTTTTTATTGGGCGGTATACTTAAGTGAATAGCTTGAAAATTATGTAAAATTTGCTCCCACCTACCACAGAAGACCTTTTTTGCCAGGGAGAACCACACAACAACTACAAACTGTGAAATCTACCCAATTCTTAGACATGCCGATATGAGGAAATGACTCTTTTTGTATGATCACCCCAAAAGTTTTGGACTGATGCAAACACATGCCAACTCACACGGTGCCACCGTGTGTCACACGATTTCGGCTCCCTTCACACGGTCACCCGGTGAGGAGCTGAAATCACATGGTGGCAAAAAAAACACAAGCTCAAAACCACTGTAAACAATGGATTTCCAGCTCGTTTTCAGAGGCTAGTAGCAGCCGATGTCCATTAAGAGGTGTGAAAACATCACAGAACATCGTCGACAGCCTCAATGATCTTTTGTTTTTATCTTTCTGTGAGAGGTGGGGGGGACTTGGTGAGGGGCACAGTGCCTCTCCGGTAGCTCTCTGCATGACACCACGCCCCCTCCAAGGCCCCCGTGAGTTAGCAGGTATGAATGCTGCTGATTTTTCAACTGAGAGTGCACTAAGGCATGCTAACCAGACGTCAGTGTCAGTTCTTTCACCCTTAATAGTATGTGTTTGATTTGCCTAAACCCAATTGAGATGTTACTTACTTATAAGTCCCTTTTATATAGTACCAGGGGTACCAAGGGCGTGTAAGTTAAAATGTCCCACCAAGACTGCAGCACTTATTGTGGCTCCCTGGCTGTGAGAACCTGGAAACATGCCTCACAGCTTGCCATTGCAGACTGGCATGGCAGTTTTAAACTGCTAACTTGACTTTGCCATGTAAACGAATGGCAAATCCCAAACCTCTCTTTTTAATATATATGTCACCCTCACAGCAGGCCTATCAAGTCCTAAAGGAGGGTGCTGTGTATTAAAAAGAAGGGCATGTATTTTTGTCCTAACTGTAAAACCCCTAAATTGTCTTATTTACTGCGTAAAAGCTAGTAGCCCCATTGACGACGACAGGGTTACAAGCTGACAACTCAGGTGTGCTAAGTTTTGAATGGGACTACTAAAGTTGATGCTTCAAAGTATCAAAATGCTCATTACATTTAACCCGCCTTGATGCCTAAGTCGAATTTATTGTAACATATAAAGAAATGAACTTTCAGAAAGTTGCCACTATTCTCCCTTAGTTTTCTGCTGGCCATTTGCAGGTGCTGGCCTCAAGACAGCCTTTTGCCCTCCCGGGGAGGAGTGTGAATGACTCCAAGGAGCAGGCACAATAGAGGCCTGGCATTGGAAGAGGCGTTACCTCTCCCTGTCAGGAAGCTACACAGGGTGCAAGCTCAAACGGTGAGCTTCAGCGGGGAGGCCACCTTTAAAGAGCAAATTGTGAACACACATGAGGAGGACTGCTTTTTTGTTGAGGTAGACGGGGTGGCATTTGGGACAGAGATGAAAGACCACTTGCTGAACTGTTTTTTCCATGAGCGTGTAGCCCTCAGTTAGTAAAACCTCTAGGATGGGCTACCAAGATCCACACACCAAAAGAGGGATTCTGCCAACTTGGGAGTGGGCAGAATTGTGCACTCCGTGTTAGCTAGATCATATCGCAGGAAGTCGACATCTTGCATGAAGTATAAAAGTAGCCCATTGGCTAGTAAGTGCTTCATCCTCCGAGGCCACTTTCTTGGCATAAATATGGCACCCAGACCTCAGACCACATCTAGACTGGAGAGAGAATGGAAGGAGGACTGCCCTGCTGTTCACTGAAACTAGCAAGACAGGCTGCACCAACTGCTGGACTGCACCTGCTGATCCCTGGGCAAGCAAAGAGAAGACTGTGCCTGTGGTGCCTGGCTCGTGAAAAAGTCACTACAGAGTCTCAGACTCAAGAGCTGAACTCTGAGAGTCAGTTGGATAACTTACTTTTACAGCACCACAGCTACAAAAGCTGAAGAAGCCCATCAGGCCAGTCAGTAGCTACAATCGCCTTAGCACCTCTGAATGCTGCTGTGGAGCCTGGACGACCAAGTCCTGAAGCTCATAATCTGCACTTGAGTCTGCTGAACCTGGGAGAGTTGTAAGTGTGCAGTTTGGTCACCCAAGACGGAGACTGGCCTTCACCAAAGGGAACCACTAGGTTCCTTGTGACTGTAGACCAGTAGTCTAGTGGTAACTGGACGTCTGCTGGATGAAAGAGGATTTTGATGGACATTGACCCCTGTGGCGAAAGTTGCTCCACCTGAACCATAACTAAGGAAAAGCCATGGGAAGACCCCCATCGACCACACAGCATCCTCAACGTCCTGTATTCTTTGCATCAGGACCACTCTGTTAAAGTATGATGGTTTGCCCATAAAGCCTGGAACTGAGCTTGAGAGGAATGGCTTTGGTGGCGAGGTAACTGTCCGGCTACTTTCTGGCCCCATGAACTTTTCCCCCTGTTGGAATTGGTTGCCCAAAGCGATCAGGAGTTGCCAAACACAACTCTTTAAAAGTTTTCAACCTTTGCGGTTACCAATGCTTGTTGAAATCTTGCAGTAATTTTTGATTTACTTATAAACCTATATCTCTGGAACCCTCTAATACATTTTGTTCATTCTAGTGTCTAAAAACTCATAAAAAATAAGATCCATTTTTGTAGTTTGGTGTTTAATTGTTTTCGTGTTGTGTGACTTTCTTATTTCGTTGTTTTGGCACTTCTAAATGCTTTATGCTTGTTCCTTTGTTTAAGCCTGTTTGAAGCCACAGCTTACCAGGGTAGAGTTAAGGTGTAACCAAAGAGCCTGACTGGATCCAAGTAAGTATCATGAGTGTATTATACGATGAGTTTGCACAACCACTCCATATAATAAACCACTTTCCTCACTCACTTTAGTGAATAGCGGTGGGTTCCAGAACTTGTGTTTAGCAGTACCAGAAAGTTCATAGGTTAATAACCACTGAAAAATCCTTCAAGTTGACACCTAAAAAAAAGAGTTAAAAAGTTGATCAAGTTCTGATTATACAAAGCAACATTTTACTGGAGTTTACCAACTTTTAGAAATCTTTGCAAAGGTTTCCAAAAGTTTGGTAAACGTTTATGAAGTCACAAAATAAGTTTGGAGAGCATGGGAATTGACTTGGCCACCCTGCCCACACTAAGGATCAATTACCTAAAGACACTGTGCAATGAGAGGCAGATCAGCTTGGGCATCTTTCCCAAAAAGGAGGTCCTAGAGAAGGCCCTCAGGGCTTGGGAAGAAGCCAGGAGAGCCCAAGCAGTACTGGAAAGGAATGTCACCCCTGACAGTGGGGATGATGTTGATGGCAGAAAATTCATCGAAGAAGATGAGGGGGAAAATAACAGCCTGTGCCCCCACTATCTGTTCAAGGTGGCCCTCCACATCTGACAGTCAGAAGAGCTCCATTTCGAGGTGGGGGGGCTAAAATCTTGTGGCCCTAATAAGTCTTCTAGCACTCGATGAGAGGAGTCTGGCCTTGGAGGAGAGACAGTTGGACCTAGAGGAAAGAAGGTCCCTGTTGGCAATCAAGCCCAAAGAAGATGGCGGCAGCAATGAAAATGTAGTAATTGCAAGCGGGCCTATGATACCAGGTTGCCTAAAGGCATTGTTGAGGGAGACCACGTTGACAAATGTCTAGCATTCTATGAGAGTGCTCCAAGGGTGTGAAAAGGGGATCCTTGTTATGGGGACTGGTCCCAACAGTGGGAAAGGATAGACTCCTGACACTTGATGATGATCACTGTGCTCCCTCCACCCCCAAAAATCAGAACGTATTCCAGACGATGGCAGAAATTGGAACCAGACGTCTGGGCAGCCAAACTCCGAGAAAACGTTCCCCATCCCCCCAATAACACCTTAGTAGGGGACAAAAAATTCAGTACCTGGATTACCCAATCGCTTGACGCCATCCTGCCCAAAACCCACTCTTTCAGACACATCAAGAGAGTTAATCCTTCGCCCTGGTATACCCCGGAACTCAATCTGCTACGTAAGGCTTGCAAAAGAAATGAACGTATCTGGAGGAAGGAAAAAACCGAGGAACGGAAAGAAGCATTCCGCACCGCGGTAAAATCCTACAAAAAAGAGCTCCGTAGCATCAAAACTAGTTTCTACGAGGACAGAATTAAAAACGCTGCCTGCTCGGCCCACGAAACCTACTCAGTTCTAAAAGAACTACTCCACGCCCCTGACCCCCCACTCAAACCCCTCGATCCCAAAGCAGCTGAAACTAAATGTAAAAAATTAGCCACCTTCTTCGACGAGAAGATTCAAAACATTCTTCTAACCATACCCCCTCCCGAACAGGACCCTATACAGCCGGATCCTACCATCACCACCACCAATCCTCCTTTGCCGCCAGCCCCCCAACCCTCCCTGGACACTTTTGGTCCCGTAACAACGGAAGAAGTAGGAGCTACGCTGGCCGCAATCAAAAGTGGTTCCCCCCTTGATCCTGCCCCCCTCCGTTTCCTAAAAAAAGTGTCAAGTACCATCATTCCCCCCCTCACGGCCCTGATCAATTCCTCTCTTTCAGAGGGTATTGTCCCCCCCAGCTGGAAAGCGGCAGCAGTCAAAGGTCTACTGAAAAAACCCTCTTTAGACCCGCAGGATTTCGCCAACTACAGGCCCATATCCCTTCTCCCTGGAAACAGCAAGATCGCAGAGAAGCTGGTAAATAAGCAACTATCGCTTTACCTAGAAAGCAACAACCTCTTAGCGGCCTCCCAGACAGGATTTCGTCCAGGTCAGGGCACGGACATCGCCCTCCTGACAGCAGTGGAGAAGGCCAGAAGCATTCTAGACATGGGAGGATCAGTGGCAGTGATCCTCCTAGATCTCAGTGCGGCCTTCGACACTGTAGACCATTCCACCCTAATCCACCGACTGGGAGAGATCGGATTAAAGGGTATGGCCTTGAAATGGCTAGAATCCTTTTTGACTGGACGCTCCTTCCAGGTGCGGGAAAACGACAGCTGCTCATCCACCATCCCCCTCCGGTGTGGAGTGCCACAGGGCTCATCTCTGAGCCCTACACTTTTCAACGTGTACATGGCCCCACTGGAGAAGTGGGTCAGCTCGTACGGCGTGTCAGTTATCAACTACGCCGACGACACTCAGCTGGTCGTTACCCTTTCTCACCCTCACCACGCCCCATCCGACCTCCACAGCTGCCTTTCCGAAGTCCACCGATGGATGAATCTCTCCTCATTAAAATTGAACGGGTCCAAGACTGAGATCCTCCTGATGGGCCACAATGGGCCCTCTCTACCATCTCACCTTTGGCCTAAGTGCCTAGGGGACCCTCCCGCACCCAAGGAAGAGGTCAAGAGCCTTGGTGTGTGGATTGAGAAGGACATGAGTTTTAAAACCCAGGCAAAAAGAACCGCAGGGACATGCTTTGGGCTACTTAGAGCCTGCAGGAAGATCTTTCCCCTGCTCCCAGATACCGCAAGGAGGCTCCTCATTCAGGGTCTAATCCTGGCAAGATTAGACTACTGTAACGCTATATACTTGGGAGCCCCTGAAGCCTCCCTGAACTCACTGCAAAAAGTCCAAAACGCCGCAGCCCGCCTACTTGCGGGCACACCTGGAAGATCCTCCGCCAGGCCGGCCCTCAACTCTCTCCACTGGCTCCCAGTCAGAGAAAGGGTCGTTTTCAAAGCCCTCTGTCTGGCCCATAAAACCCTCAACAACAACGGTCCCCCACTTCTGAAAGAACTTCTAATCCCATACAAAGCAGAGAGAAATCTCCGGTCCAATACAGAAAATCTCATTGCAGTCCCTAGAGTGAGAAAAGCCAAGACCGGTGGCCGTCGCTTTTCGGTTCACACGGCCAAACGATGGAACCATTTACCCCGAAAACTCAGGACAGAACCGAACTATCTCCAGTTCAGAAAAACCTTAAAGACCCTCCTTTTCCCGCAAATATAATTTTCACTAGTTGGCTAAAACCCCTGGAGAAGCAGATCAGCGCTGGGATGCTCTTCGGAGTTACTACGCGCTTTACAAAAACCATTAAATAAATAAATAAAATAAAATGAGGTGACTGAGTCCTATCCACAAATGAAGGAGACATTCCTTGATCTTTGTGGTCTTACTCCTGAAGAATACAGACAAGTTCAGGAACACTCACAAGGGGGCAACACAGACATGAGTGGACTTTGTGGATGCTTCAGTGAAATCACTGGAGGGCTGGATTAAGGGTAACAGAGGAAACACGTATGACGGGCTCTATAATTTAATGGTCAAGGAGCACATACTAACTATTTCTAAGAGAAGTTGCATCAGCATCTGATAGATTCAAGCCATCTAGTCGTAGAAAGCTGGGAAAGATGCTTCATGTGGGGTTATGCACTAGGGTGCCCAAAAAGTCCAATGGAAGTGAATACAGGAAAAGGGACAGCTCACCCTCCAAGGGAAATAAGGAGGCAAGTATTACATAAACAATCATTGGCATAACCAATAGGTCTCGCTTTTGGGACCTTATAAGTATTTAGTTATGCAGCACAATATCCTTGGTGCAACAACATTAACTGTTGCATGGTTAAACACTTATAAGGCTCCAAAGGCGAGACCTATTGGCTATGCCAATGCTTGTTTAAGACTTGCGCCCTGACTGAATGTGCTATCCAATAGCTTTTGCCAACCAGACAATTAGTCTCCACATATTGCTCATGACGGTGAGGTACTGTACAACAGCATTGATTTGGTGTTCTATTGCCACAGCATTCCAGTTAGTCCGCAAGATACGAGTCAGTGTGTGGGTATAGTAGGAATTGACCCCTGCGGTCTTACCAGCTCATCAAAGGCCAGCAATTGCCATTCTGCAGTGTGTAATTCCTTTTCTTAACTAAAGACTTGCATATTCACAGTACTTTCTGTCACAGGCTCTGACGCCAGCTATAAATATATGTCTGTCACTATTCCCCAGTGCACCAGTCAAGATTTAAATCGGGGACCCTTCAGGTAGACACATTGAGATCTTAAGTGAATGTATTAACCAACGGTGCTTTTAAAGCAGCACAACGTATTTCATATATTAATTTAGCTGGCATTTATTTTCATTACAATGTTTGCATTATATATAGGTGAAAGATAAACAAAATAGTTGACACACATTTCCTTCTTTTTGTCACGTCTCTGACCTCACCCCCACAATCAGTAACGGTCCATCCCATTATACTTCGGTTCAAAGTATCCATTCTGTTTGAATGCACTTCGACTGCTGCCATGAAGCCCCATATAAATGCTACAATACACTACTGCTAAATTCAGGAGATGCAAATGATTTATATTTATACCTCTCCACCTATCAAAGTTGTAAAAAAAGGATGCCTTGCATTGAAATGCACACCCAATTTAACTATAAAAAGGTAGATCAGGCGGATTAGATGAAAACTTTAAAGAATAAGGGACTGGTTTTAACTATTTCATGTAGTTTGGGAATATTTACTTGTTTTCACCGGAACCTTAAGCAGTTATCAGTGTGTGTGACACATAAGGGTCGTTACTTTGGGCAATGCCTGTCAAATTTCAATACAGGCTTCGAGCAGGGAAGCTCTCCATTAGAAGCTCTCAGGTAGTCTACAAACAGTTTCATGTGGAAACAGTCTGATCACCACGCTCACCCTTCCCAATCTCACCATGGAGGCAAAACCTTCCGACAAAACTTCCCTTAAAAAAACTGTCGAGGCAAGGCAGTAGTGACTTCGCTACTGTGCAGTTGACTAACGACGCAACACACAAATACCGCCTTTGGCAGCGATGAAAATCAAGCCTTCATTCACTTGAGATCACTTTTGACAGGATATGCAACGTTAAAGAATGCGTTGAAATTCTTACAATGAAGCAGGCATGGAGGCTCACATATTCATGCTTTGGGAAACTATTCCTTCTGAAGCAAAAATTCGCCCGCTTGGCATTTTAGCAAAAGACAAAATGCCTAGAGAAAACACAAATAATACACTACACAATACACATTCCATAACTGTAAAAATATTTGAAACTATTTGGTGGATTACTTTTCGCCAATACCCACATCGGAGTGGGACAAAGCACATGCTCTTTCAGAACCCTGTCAGCAGCTCGGTGCTTGTATTGTGCCCCCCGGCTTCCTAAATGGCAGTGAAGCCCAGTCTGTGGCGGGTGAAGAGGGGACAGACTGCCAGTCCTGCTACCCGCTTGGAAGACAGAACAGGGCTCCGTGTGAGTGAAGGTTTGGAGGGGTAGCATGTCACACTCACCGGCGGGCCAGCCCTGTTGAGTTGTGTTGTGAGAGCACGGCAGAAGCGTTAATGACACAAGCGACCCAACAGTGGCAGCAGAGTGACAGAGCTGTGTTGAAAGGAGGAGGACGCAGGAGGCGACACGCTCATGACGCAAAGTACAGACCGAGTGGCTCGCTGCAACAGATGTCTGTTTATCTCACCGGCCCTGTTCCAACTGATTATAGATAATTTACTGTCAAAGTCAACCAGTGGAGTCAGGGAGCCAGTCAACGGAAGGAAGCCGGGTAGTGGAGCGAAAGTTAATTGAGGTGCGCGCGCGACGACATAGAACAAGACAAGCCCGGTTTCGAAAGTGGTGCGAGCGCCTGCCGCGGCGAAAGTGAAAGCACCACATTTGCACATATGTTTCCCATTAACGCGAGACGCGGCGGGGGATGGGTGGAGGTGCGTTGAAGGCGAGCAGCGCACTGTAAGGCTTAATGAGCCATAACAAAAAGCCATATGGCGTCTGCACGAGTGCACGCGTGCGTAACCACAAGATTGAGGCCAGCAAGAGCGTGTTGTAGCACTTTGAAAACCCACTTACTAAATGTCTCACAGCGCATGCGCTGGCTCAGGCGAGACCTAAAAAGAGTCTCCCAAAGACTCCCCAAAGGATGGGGGGGGGGGGGGGCAGAGCCACATCCCATTCCAAGGGGAGGGGGTACCTGAAAACGAATTATGACTCTTCAAAGACTGAGGTTGTCTATGGCTGCCAGGGTACCTGATGGGAAATGCATTGCACACTAAAAAGTCACGCACGGGTGATCCTTCCAAAGGCACTACTAGTGTAGGGATGGGGTAAAAGTTGTCTTTCGGAATTGCAAAAGATACACAAAGGCCACCTTTGTTTTCCTAGCTGGAGGGGAAGTTGAACCCATGGGTCTCTGGCCGCCAAGTATGTAAGAGTGCAAGCAGTGGCCTAGAATCAACAAAGTTCAGATACAGGCTGTGAGTGATAAAGGTGCCAGCATAACCATAGGTGTGGCTAAACTGGTTTTCCCAGACCAAATAATCCTGAGGTAGGTTAGCCAGATTTTCAACTCTGACAATGTCACAAAGTCACATCCATTAGCAGTGGAATACTTTGAGTGGGGAGGGGTTATTGGCCCAAAGAAGGTAGCTGTTCCCTGCCATCCCAGTGGAGTACCTACTAGGAAATTACCCTGAGACTTCTGTCTGGGCAGAGGTGGAGAGAAGGATTAATGCAGAAATACTAGAATTTCCTGAATGTAGGTATGTCTCCAGTAGAGCACAAAAGGCTTTGAGGGAAAGTCAAAGGGTCCTGTAGCCTGAAAGAATTGTCCATTGCTCTAGTATCAAGAGAAGGGCAAGAAGGCTGGGGATCCAACTTCCAAAATGTCTAAGGCTCAGAAGGAGCCTAACCTAAAGGGGAATGGCCAGGTGCCTAAAGAGAAGACTGCTCCCTTAGTAGACTTGCCAGAGCTGGCAGAACTCCAGGGAGCAGGAAATCCCTCCAGAGATTGACTTAAGCCAGGGACATAGGACTTGTCCCACCATTGAAAGCCTGAGACTGCTAGCTATCAGGCATGAATAAGGTGATGTCACTGGTACCCATAAGGTATACTGGGAGGAGGAAATCATGTATAGTGAGGCGAAGGACCACAAGCCGAGTAGTGGTCCCCAAACAATACAGAGGGTAACTCTTTAACCTAGCCCATAACATCCCCCTTAGCAGAACATCTGGAGCACACCAAGACATAATACCATTATCTGTGGTGAGGATTCCCTTTTTAAGAGGATGGGGATTGAAATAGTTGGTCTGGTAGACCCACAAACAACCTCAGCAAACAGATTTAATTTGATAGGTGTGGACCATGCCACCAGATAGCCACAAGGGTATACCCTTAGGACAGTCACTGCTCCTGCAGTAACTTGGGCCCTCCTTGGAATCTTGCCAGGGTTGGGTTCTCTAAGGTGGTCATCTCAGATAAGGTTACTCATTTTATGTCAGCCTAACTGAAGGCTATGATGGATGAGTGTGGTTTGACTTATACGTGCACCACTCCCTAACACCCCCTAGGAAATTGTCTGGTAGGAGGATTCAACAAGACCATGAAAGGCATGATCATGGGTTTGCCTGACAAAAAATTAGGAAGAAGCTGGCATGTTCTCCTGTCATGCCTGTTGCTTGCCTACAGGAGATTCCCCAGAAAGGGATAGGCTTCAGTCCATTTGAGCTACTCTTTGGACACCCTATGAGAAGTCCACTACGTTTGGTGAAAGAGGGTTGGGAAAGTCCCCTCAAGGAGCCCAAGCAAGATATTGTGGATTATGTTTTAGGCCTTCGCTCCAAAATAGCTGACTACATTAAGGCAGACAAAAATTTGAAGGCCAGACAGTGTAATACCAACCAGGACTGTTGGTATGGGTTTTAGAGCCTGTAGCACCTAGACCCCTCCAAGACTAGTGGTCTGGGCCCTGTCGTATTCTGGAGAAGAAAGGAAAAGTCACCTATTTGGTGGACCTGGGAACTCCAAGAAACTCTCACAGGTGCATCCATGTTAACAAGCTGAAACACCACAATAACAGAGTAGACATTACAATGCTCAGGTGACAGATGGAAGGGAAGAGGATGAGAGTGAACCTCTCCCTGATGTGCTGTGACGCAGTGTCAAAGATGGATTAGTGGAGGGTGTAATTCTCTCTTCCATACTAACCGACCAACAGCAGAAGGACTGCTACAAGTTGTTAAGGTAGTTTGCTAGTCTGTTTACATTGACCCCAGGTCTGTCATCTTGATTTACCCAGGATGTGGACACTAGTGCTATCTTGACTGTCAAAAGCAAGATTTATAGACAGTCAGGCGCGGTCAAAGCTAGTATCAAGGGTTAGATTGCCAAGATGCAAGAGTTGGGGGTGATAGAGCCCTCTAGTAGAACCTGGGCCAGCCCAGTGGTACTGGTGCCCAATCCAAATCTTAAAGGAGGGAAACCAAAGATGAGGTTCTATGTGGACTACAGAGGCTTAAATGCATTCACCAAGACTAATGCCCACCCCATAACCAGAGCTGATGAGCTCATTGTTAAGTTGGGGGTTGCAAAGTATCTGAGCACCTTTGACCTGACTTCATTATTGGTAAATTGCCCTCACGCAAGGAACCTAGGAGAGGTATGCTTTTTCTACTCCTGAAGGCCACTTTCAGTTTAAAGTGATTACCTTTGGGTTGAAGAATGCACCTGCCACCTTCCAGAGGTTGGTGAACAGAGTGCTGTGAAGCTAGGAAAGTTTCAGTGCTGCATATCTGTATGATATTGCTGTATTCAATTCCACCGGTGAGGATCACCTGGTCCACATCAATGAAGTGCTTCAGGCTATGCAACAAGCAGGACTGACTATTAAGGCAAGTAAGTGCAGATAAGCTAGGGGTCAGATGTGTACGTGAGCCATCAGGTACATGGAGGCCATGCACAACCTCTCCAACCCAAAATTCTGACAGTTCTGGCCCTGGAGGCTACTAAGACCCAAACGCAAGTCAGAGCCATTGTTGCCCTGAGTGGGTACTATAGAAAATGTGTCAAAAGATATGGTCCTATAGTGGCACCACTGACAAAACCTACCTCTAAAAAACAACCAATAAAAGTTATTTGGACCGAGCAGTGACAAATGGCCTTTGAGACCCTCAAGGAAGCTTTGTGCTCAGCACCTGTCCTAAAGGCACCTGATTTCAGCAAATTGTTTATTGTCCAGATAGATGCTTCTGAACATGGCATTGAGGCAGTCTTGTCACAGGGAATGATTATGGCCAGGATTAACTAGTTGCCTTTATCAGTAGGCAGCTCCTCCACCGAGAGCAGTGTTGGAGTGCCATTGAGAGTGGATCCTTTGCTGTGGGTTGGTCTTTGAAATAGCAGAAACTCTACCTATTTGGGACTCACTTCAGAGTTCAAACTGACCACAGACCTCTCAGGTGGCTCATGCAGATGATAGGAGAGAACCCCTAATGGCTGAGGTGGTCCATTTCCCTACAGAGTATGGACTTTAAAGTGGAACACAGACTTGGGACAGTCCATGTCAATGAAGTTGTCCTTTCCAGTCTCTTACTCTTAGATGATGGGAACTACCAAGTTGTAGGTTTGTTGCTTATCACCTTTCATCTGGGGATGGGGGGGGGGGGGGGGGTGTAAGGAAATGGCTGTTTTTCATGATCATCCCCAAAGTTTTGGACTGATGCTGCTGTTTTTTTGACACTGAGAGTGCACTGAGGCCTGCTAACCAGACCTCAGAGCCAGTGCTTTAACCCTTAAAAGTATGTTTCTGATTGGCCTACAGCCAATTGATATAACTTTACTTACTTATAAGTTACTATTATATGGTACCAGGGGTACCCAGGGACTGTAAGTTAAAGTGTCCAAGCATTTATTGTGCCACCCTGAATGTGACAATTTGAAAACATTCATGCCTCCCAGCCTAGTACTGCAGGCTGGCAGGGCACTTTTAGACTGCAAACTCGACTTTGCCATTTAAACTAATGAAAAAGCCCAAACCTCCTTTTTAAATATATATGTCACCCCTACAGCAGCCTGTTGAGTCCTAAGGCAGGGTACTGTGTATTAAAAAGTAGGACATTCATTTTTCTAATATATCCTAAAAGTAAAAACACCAAATTGTTGTTTTTACTGTGGACAAGCTAGTAGCCCCATTGGTGAGTACAGGGTTACACACTGACCACTCAGCTGTGCTAACTTCTGAAAGGGACTCCTAAAGTTGGAACTTCAAGGTATCAATAAACTCGTTACATTAAACCTGACCTGATGCCCAAGTCCAATTTAATGTAACTTATAAGGAAATGCAAGTTTTAGAAAGTTGCCCCCCTGTTGCCCAAGTTTTTCAGTGGCTATTCACAGATGCTGGCCACAAGACAGCCTTCCGCCCTCAAGGGGAGAAGTGTGAAGACTCGCTGGAGCAGGAACAATAGAGACCTTGAAGAGGTGTAACTCTCCTTGGCAGGAAGTCACACAGGGTGTGAGCACAAAAGGTGAACTTCAAAGGGGAAACCACCTATAAAGGATAAATGGTGAACACATATGAGAAGGGCTGCTCTTTTGTAGAGGGAGACATGCTGGCATCTGAGACAGAGGTGTGAGACCAGTTGCAAAACCAATTTTTCCTCGGGCGTGTAGCCCTCAGGTAGCCACAATTCTAGGGTAGGCTACAATGCTCTACAAACCTAGAGAGGGTTTCTGCCATTTTAGGAGTGGGCAAAATAGTGCACTCTGTGATAGCTAGATGCTACTCATTGCAGGAAGTCACCATCAGGAATCGAGCGTCCTAGTAGCCCACTGGCTAGTAACTGCTGCATTCCCAAAGGCACTTCTTGGGCATAAATATGGTAGTGTCAAAAAGTGCAGTGCACACCATTTTTAATGCTTTTACTCCTTTTGAACAAATCTTTTCATTTTAAATCTGTATGCGTGGTCACTGGATTACGTGATCTGCCCTCTTGTCACGTGAGAATAAACAGCGTTCAAGTTGGAGCGAAACTACACTCCAAACCCAGGGGCACAGTTTTGGCATGTCAAGCATAGAGGTTTGAAGCTAAATTGTAACAGCTACGTTCTTTTATTTTGTAGTGAACCCCTGAGGAAGGGCTTCTGTTAAGCCCGAAATGCATTGGGTAACATAACCACTAGCAATTGAGGATGTTTTACGTCTTTTGGCGTGCCTGGAAAAAAGCATGGATTTACATATCCACGGCATGAGAAGCTTTTAAAAAAACACATAAATGCAAATCACGTGTGGAAAGATCAAAGTAAATAAAATGGAATGAAATCAAAAGTCTTGGAGTACATGGATTAATTTGGATCAATTTGTATGGCAAAGAAATGGAAAAAGTCATTCAACATGTGACATTTAGCTGTGCCCCTGGATTTGGAGTGTAGTTTCGCTCCAACTCGAACGCCATAAATATGGTAGCCCTGTACACAGACCTCAGATCACATCTGGACTGGAGAGAGGACTGAAGAAGAACTGTCCTGATGTTCCCTGGACCTGACAGGAGTGGCTGCAACAACTGCTGGACTGCATCTGCTTATCCTTGGGCTTGCAAAGGGAGTACTGTGTCTGTGGTGCGTGTTTCTTGGAAAAGTCACTCCGGAGCCCCAAACAGAAGAGTTGAACTCCTCGAGTTAGTTGGCTGACTTTCTATTTCAGTACCAGGGCAGCAAAAGCTGAAGAAGTCCTTTCCAGCCAGGCAGTGGTCATAACTGCTTGAGTGCCTCTGAACGCCAACGAACAGCCCAAATTACTCAGTCCCGAAGCTCAAATGTTGCACCCGAGTCTGCTTGACACCAGAGAGTTGTCAGAGTGTAGTTTTGTCTCCCAATACTTCATCAAAGGGAACCGCTGGTTTCTTGTGACCAGAGACCAGTTCTCCAGTGGAAACAGGACTTTTGCTGCAGCAAAAAGTACTTTGAGGGATATTGACCTCTGTGACCAAAGTCGCCAAACATGGAACTTGGGCTGGGGAGTTTGTCCAGGAACAAGCCTGTCGACCGCACAACATCCGCTACATTTTATTGCATCTTCAGCATGCTCTATCCCTTTCATCAGGACCACTCCAGGAAAGTCTATGGCTGTTCGCACATACAATATATAACACAATAGAACACCTTGGTCTGAGTAAGAAAGAGAAATAAAAGCAAGAAACAAGCAACCTAGCTGAGATGGGCTAGTCCTTTTAAAGGATTATTTCCCTCACCCACCATAGGTGGCATGCTTCATCATCGGGGAACCTCCTTGCAGTGTGATGCCTAGTCACTGTGCAGGTCTACAACTCCCTCACTGACAGAAAGGAGCACAGCGGATGTTTTCAGAAGTATAATAAGTACCCTACAATGAGCGTAGTGAGGTAAGAAGAGCATGCAAAAAAGGTAATGTTATGGTTAAAACCAGCTACAAGGCATGCGGACACCTATATTTTTGCCCCCCTGGGTCAGGATTAAAATGAAGGACACTGCAGGAAGGATTAAACATGCTATGGTGTGTCACCGAAGAATGTCAACATGTTTCAGCCATTAACCCTCAGGTGAGGTGTTGTGGCACTCGTCAGGACCTAAAGTGATTGTGCTTCTGCTTCAGGGGTGTGCTCAAAAAGTGGTAATACAATGTAATGCAAAACCGTCTAATGGTCCTCTGTAAATCCAAGGGAGGGATCCACTGATGGTCACCCTGTAGAGAAATATATAAAGAGACAACTAGGTTATTGTTTTGAGAGTGGATAGTTGGTGGAGTTATGCAACCCAACACCCAAACATAGTGAAGTGTAATTGAATCCTTTCTTGACACATGTAAAGCAGGCACACTAAAAACAGTTAGCACCTACGTAGATCGAGTTCTACTGATCCTACCAATGGCCGATACACACATTTGTCCTTGCTGTTGATTCTGAATACTTGACTGCCTGAAGGGCCAAGACAGCCTTACACCTCTTTCTGACTATCCTGTCTGATGTCATCACACCACGTAAACATTTCTCTTTAAAACTGATCAAGTACTGTTAGTTCTAAAGATTCTGATAATCGGGACCGTTTGATCTCATATTTGTTTACCGTTAAATATTTCACATTGGTGTCTAAACACTTGTAAAAATAAGATCTGTTTTTATAATTTGGCGTTGGATTTCTTTAGTGTTGTGAGACTTTCCGATTTTATTGTACTGATACTTCTAAATGCTTTACACTTGCTCCTTTGTTTAAGCCTGAGTGCTCAAAGCCATAGTTACCCAGAGTTGAGTGAAGGTTTAATAAATAAACCAACTTGACATCGTGAATCTATTACACGGTGAGGTCGCACAACCACACCATATAATACTCCACTTTCCTCAGACCTGCAGAGCAAATTCTGGACAGTATTTGTAGTCAAATTTTGTTCCAGAGGCGAATAAAAAAAAATATTTCACCCACACCAACTCATGTCATCAAATACTCAGAGTGAGTATCTGGTTAGCCCTTTTCAGCCATTGCTTATTTGATATGCCTGTTACATTTTTTAAACAGCCCACAGGAGTATTGTGTAGTATACAAAAAAGTGAAGCAGGATCCCACCCGACCCGTGGGATATTAAAATACCTAATCCCAAACTTTTTTATATTGTGGCATTAAGAATAGAAGGTAAGCCACCCTTGCCCTTTGGGCTGTCTGCTCACATTTAAAATAATAATTTCTGTGGGAGAATGAATAACAACTGAAAAGCTCCTCAGGACATGGAGTCAGTGTATGGACATTAACATAGCAATACTGAATTATATATATGTCAGAGAAGTACTTCAGTTTACTTGCCGAGCAGAGCAAGCGTCTGTATTGTATTATGCCTTGAATTTTAAATGACTAATAAAGTTTGTTTACAAAAAAAATGAATAACAACTGAAAGGAAGGAAATAGCACCACTGTACAACCCCCCTCAAGGCCTCGTGGTTTGCAAATTATCCCAGGCATTGCTTTTTTTGTGAAGAAATGTATTTCTTTCTGTTCTTTTGCAATTTGCAGCAAAGTGAAGCCAGAGTGCAAAAATAGAAATCTGATAGACATTTTTATTCTTTCTGTGTAGTCGTTAGCGTTCTGTTTTTTGCACCTAATTGTGATACCACACTCCTGAGGACTTTGCACTAAGTGTGATTTTGCACTGAATTGTTGCACCTAAACATTATGTTTGCTCCTTGTGTTTTGCACCTGAGAGTGTTTTAAGCTACTGCTGATGTTGCACCACGGTTGATTTTACACCTAAAAGTGACTTTCCTCCTGACCGTGTGATTACATCAACTGTGATCACTCCCACATCATTTTCTGTCCTCACCTTATTCATAACAATGCATGGCATGTTGCCTCCGGATAGCCTTTGAAGCCACCAACCCCCTCTAGAAGTCTCTTTTCTAACTGTGATTTCCGCCACATCCTTTGTTCTCATCTCAGTCATAACACGAGGCTTCATTCCTTCCAACAGACATGAATCCCCTTTAACTTTTTAATATCTACTGTGTTTAGCCCCTCATCTATTGCTGTGCCATAACTATGTACATCATGTGCTGTTTTTGTTCTTATACACAACAGACGTTTTGTTTTCATAAGTATAGCAAAGGATTGCTGTTTACTTTGGAAGTTATGTCTCACGAATTGATGAGTTCCGGTAAATGGTGGAAACGCCAGAACCAGGAATTGGAGTGGATCAAGTTGGGGCATCTGAACTCCACTGCCTGTAGGAGGAAACGGTCAGTGGGTTTAGAGGCTATAGGTGAGCAAGCATGTTCAAGGTAGATGTGCGTGATTACAGATTCTAACATACTGTTCTATACTTGGGGGCAGATCTATGTTGGAGTTGCGCCACTTTTATGCCGCCGTTGCGTCACTTTTGTGACGCAGCGGCGGCGTAAACCCTGCGCCACGTTGCGCCCTATTTACATTGTGACGCATCTATGGAGATGCGTCACGGTGTAAAGCCCTGCGCCTCATGAAACCTGCTTCAGGTTTCATGTGGGCGTTTCCACGCAGGGGGGGGCGTTCCGTCGCAGGAACGCCCCTGAAAAGTGACTCAGTGAAATCTATAAGATTTCACTGAGTCACTTTCCCAACGATGATGCGTCAAAACCCTGCGCCTGCTTGAAGCAGGCGTAAGGCTTGACGCACCATGTTAGGTATGGGGTAGGTTGGCACAGTGCTGAAGTTGCGTCGCGCTTGCGACACAACTTCAGCACTGCGCCAACCTTACGCCAGCAGATACGTCACGCATCTGCTTGTCCTTGCGCCACGATGCACCGCATTGTAAATGCGACGCATCTGCGGTGGCGCAAGGGCAAACTTGCGTGACGCATCTTCCCTGGCGCATCCATGCTGATTGGCAGGGATACGCCAGGGAACATAAATCTGCCCCTGGATATGGAAATCATGGCTGTTCGGAAACACACACCGCATATAAGAGGAGGGTGGGAGGGGACACTGCACTAGGCCCCTTTTCCTTTCCTGCCCAAGTGTTGCAGATCTTCTAAGATGGAGGTTCTTTGCCAAAATCTCAGAGTGAGTTACCGGAGATTTTAAAGAGGGCTGTGAGGAGGCAGAGCCAGAAGTCAGGAGAAGCTGCAGCAGTCTTCCCACTACATGGCCTATTTACAAAGGTAAATATAGATGTAGATTTACTCAAGTGTAGAGGTCGAAGTGGGCAGGGAATGGCGGAACGACGTTCCCAAGCTTTATTAACTTGATAAAAACAGTTTCCATACTTTTGATGTAAAAAAACAACCATTCCCGAACGGTTGAGTTGCCAGAGATTAATAGGGATTAAGAAGGGATTTCTACATCGTGATGTGAGCGAAGGGAGATGCAGCTAAAAAAAACAGTCCTTCTCTCCAGGGTGCCTGCCAGTGCCACCTGGAAGAAATGTAAATATGTGCAGTTGGTTAATCAACAAATAATAAGGCTGCATGGGAGCCTGAATAGATTTAATCAATAGAATCTTCAATTTGTCCTTTTAATGGGAACCTTTAAGAAGGGTTTGCACTAGGTGCAATCAGCATCTTATTAAAAACGTGACTTTTGAAAGCACTCTAAACAATCAAACAAATTCTTTTTGCATATTTTGCAACAGCCTATTCACACTTAATGTGTAACACATTGTATAAAACTTGTGACTTATTCACAGTGCTTTCTGTCACTGGCTTGGACTACTTAGCACTATAAATACACGTCACCAGTTCATCGACCCGGATACAGATCAGTGAAAGTCCAGTTACACTCAAAACACAAAAATGGCGTGATGCCCTCTTGAAGTGCATAGCGACCTGTCTCCCTAGCACTGATTATGTTCTCCCACCTACCTACTGTTAGTATCCCTGAGGGAAAAGAAGTTAATTGCGAGAATTGGACAAGGTGGGCTCACTCACGTAATGTGGCATGCTTCATCATAGACCACCTCCTTCCCCCTTGGTGAGATAGTACTACCAGGGCGAACTCAACCTCAGGGGGGCTGGCCTGGGGAAGTTCTTAGAAATCTTTATTTTTTCTGTGGATAAAATACTTGAATCCAGTTAGTGTATAATACAACCTTAGGGTATACCACAAAGTATCCTTTAACACGGTGGTACCCTAGGCTTAGATACAAAAATACCATAATGTAGTGTCAGAGGACGTACGTTGTTAGTATGGCGCTTATGTACCTCTGAGTTGTTGGGCCAACATGTTTCTGCCCTTCTATAAAGTCCAGTTACACCCACAGACATGTGAAGTGATTGCACTAACCAACCGAGCTGTCCTACCAGGAAAGTGCATTTCCCACAGATAAACTGAAGTTGCATTTATTTTTCATTTAAGGTGTGTGTATTATATTTTCTATGCAGATCATGTGGGTGAAAGGCCAACAATGTAGTTAAAGAATATTGTGTTCTTTTTAACCATGCCTCATGCCTCTGGCCCCGCCCCCACCCTCGCTGACCCCATCCCATTGTACTCAGGATCACAGTTCCCATGCTTTTCTTTAGGATCTTTGACTGCTGCTCAAGCGTATAGCTACCACTAAATTGAAGTGTCTCTCACACTTTTTTTGCATCCTCCATTTCAGAGTGTAGACTTACACCTAGATGTAAACATACATGTCTCCACCCCCTCAAATCAGGGGGTGTAGCTGCCTCCAACAGGATTCATGCTTTACTGGTGCGTTGACAATGCAAATGATACATGGGATATTTTCGATGCTTTATAGCTATTTTTCCATTAAACATGTGTTAGACATTATGAGCTTTGCCATGTGTCCGAGAATGTCTTCACTCAGAAATCAAGGGGGTCAAGAGCTGGACTGCACTCCACACAATGACCCAAGGCACTAAAGGTAAGGGAGAGACTGGACCATACAGCCTAAGTGCAAGGAACTAAATTAAGGCGAAGTCTGAATGTGTTTTTTATTTGTTGATTTGTTTTGCTGTTTGCATATGCTTTTTTGTAATGTTTGTGATGCCTTAAAAGTGCACATAAGTGTTGTTTGTGTAGAAGACAATGGGATAACAGACTGGGTGGATAGGTAGGAATTGGAGAAGCCCTATAGCAAAGACGGGGTGTGTGTAATCCATGGAATAGAGCAAGCAGACTCTAGAGACTAATGCAGGAAGACCGGCAGGAGTGCCAGGGCCCAAAGCACAGACCATTAAAGTATGAATGTGTGTGAAAAAAAATCTCTCTCAACCAACCGCACCAGCCTTTCTGGCCCCTCCAGACGCATAACCAAGATTGGCTGAACACAAGGGGATCTTTGAGTGTGAGTGTATGAAACATTTTCTTCCTCCCTCCACAAGATCAGTTAGAGAAATACTGGAGGGATCCTGTATCCTGAATTGCTTTGTCTTACCCCGCTCTCCATGGCCCATGGGGTGATCTGCGGCACAAGGCAAGCAGACACTCTGTTTTCCGTGTATGAATGAAGGAGACATTAAGGGGGCAGAAAGATCCAACATAAGGAACCCCAACCAAAAGTTAAAGGCACATGCAAATTTCCTCACTAACCAATGTGGGAAGAAATCCTTTTATGATAAAGGTACCTTCGACCTAGATCAATTGAATAATTAAAAAAGAAATTGAGGGAACCTAAAAACAAGATAGATGCTGAACAATGGCTTGCATTTCTGTAGTGGTATGAGGAATCAAACAAATACAAAAATGATTCCCAAGTCTGTGGTATGAAACAGGCTCAGGAGAGACTGGCATACCAAGCAAGCTACCATAGAAACAGAGTCAGGGCTTGTGTTCCTACTGCCCTGCCTTTTGTATGTATGTATGTATGGCGTACTTGTATAGCGCAAAACTGTCACCCGAAGGGAATCCTGGCGCTTCAGACAATTATACCAACACCACACAGACAGTCAAGAAGAGTTAGCCAAACCTAGGAAAGAGAAATGTTTTTAATTCCTTCCTAAAAGAAAGGAAGTCCCTGGAGCTTCTCAGCGACAGGGGAAGAGTATTCCAGTGTTTAGCTGCCACAAATCCAAAAGCCCGCCCGCCCATCCGAGCCCTTATTACCTTTGGAATTGCCACGAGATGTGCTGACAAAGACCGAAGGGAGCGAGTGGGAACATACCACTGGAACAGTTCCTGCAGCGGAACAGGTCCTTGCCCATGAAGTCCTTTAAACACTAAACAAAGTGCTTTAAAGATAACTCGTTGCCGGACAGGTAGCCAATGAAGATCGACTAGCGCCATAGAAGAGGAATCGGATCGGCGCCGGGACAGAGCCAACTTGGCCGCCATGTTCTGCACACGTTGCAGCTTAGCCACCAGATTAATTGGGGCTCCCAGCAGTAGTGCGTTGCAGTAATCCAATCTGCTCAGTATGGTGCCACGCACTACTTCTGGCCGCACATGAGCCGGCAGCAGCGGAAGAATCTTCCACAGCATACGGAGCAGCATCATACAAGTGGCCACAGTTTTATTTACGAAAAGGCACAGTTGAAGATTAGGCCCACGCATTACGCCCAGGTTTCTGGCAGAAACCGCTGCCAAGGGAGCGTCCTGAAAAGAGGTGGGCCAAAAATCAAGGGGCAGTGACCGAGGGACACGATCCAGCGAGCAATGTAATACCTCTGTTTTGGAGCCATTGAACTGCAGAGAGTTCTGCCTCAACCATTCTGCAGTTGACGCCATACACTGATGAAAGGTTTCCAGAGACACCGCATCCTTACCCTCGATGGAAAAGATGACCTGTGTATCATCGGAATAGTTAATAACCGAGATGCCGAATGATTTAATCAGACTCACCAGAGGGCGGAGATAGAGATTGAACAAAATGGGGCTAATGGCAGACCCTTGCGGGACACCCTGCTTAACCGCTTTAATCTCCGACTGGAAAGGTGGCAAGGCCACTACCTGGTGCCTATCACCCAGGTAGGAGATCAGCCAGTCACGAGCCAAGCCCTTCACCCCTACATCCTCAAGTCTTCTGACCAGGATGTCGTGGTTAACCGTGTCGAAGGCGGCCGACATGTCGAGCAGCACTAAAAAGGCTGCTCGCCCAGTGTCAGGACGCGAACGAAGGTCGTCCAAAACGGTCACCAGGGCAGACTCCGTGCCGTGTGCTGGTCTGAAGCCGAATTGAGACGTGTCCAAGCAGAAATTGGTCTCCATAAAACTGGACAGATGTTTGGTAACCAGTTTCTCCAGAATCTTAATGGGAAAAGGAAGCAGCGATATAGGTCTATAATTCGCTGGACAGGTAGGGTCCAAAGTTTCCTTCTTTAATAAAGGTGAGACCACTGCTAATTTCCAACACTCCGGGACACGTGCCAAAGAAAGAGACTGGCAACAGATGGCATACAACGGAGGAAAAAGCTCCGCCTGGAATACTTTCCAGTACTTGTGTGGCAATGGATCCAACGGGGAACCAGAGGATACACTATTAGCCAACAGGCAAAACTCCTCAAGGGATGGAAGAGGAAAACTATCCAACTGTGCCCGTCTACCAACTACCCTTTTTCTCTCCTTGGCAGCCACTAATGCAGGACCCTGTGCAGGCTGAATAACAGATGTAGTTGTTGAAGCAAGCTTGCTTAGGATCAAAGCAATCTTATCTTCAAAGGCCTGCGCCTGAGAGGTACACAGAGCTTGGGAGGCAGGGATATCATTAGCAGCAGAAGCAGGTCGAGAGAGATCCCCAACAATCTTAAACAAGGCCTGCGTTTTATTCGATGCATTTAAGAGCGACTCCTCTAGGAATCGTGCTTTAGCACCTTTAAACTGTGTTTTATAAATCAATAAGGCCTGTTTAAAGAGGGCTTTCTCAGAGTCTAGATAGTGTTTTCTCCAGGCCCGCTCCGCACGTCTACAGCAAAGCTTCAGTTGTAGTAGCTCAGCGGTAAACCAAGGCATAGCGGTCTTAGATCTATCCCTGATTTTGCGCAGAGGGGCCATCACCTCAAGGGATTTAACGATTTTCCGGCTGAGGCACTCATAGCTTGCATCCACACTATCTCCTAGAGGGATTTCACCACCCAACAAGGATGGCAGGCAAGGTTGTTTGAGCAGCCTTGACCACTGCCTACCAATCTTAGTCCTAGTGCCAATACTTCCGCTCCCGATTGTTACCAAAGGGAGTGCAACGGAAAAAAGGACCAGGGCATGGTCCGTCCAACACTGAGGGAGGATATCTCGAACTACCACCTGTCTGGTGTCAGCAAAGATCAGGTCGAGAGTATGGCCCTTAGTGTGGGTCTGTGAGTGTACCAGCTGCTGCAGATGAATATCACTACAAGCCTGAACCAGATCCGAGAGGGCAGACCTTGTAGGGCCATCAGAACAAAGATTAAAGTCTCCCAGAATCAGAGTCCTAGCATGGGTGTTAGAAAGCTCGAAGATAGTATCAATTAGCTCGGATACTGCTGACAAAGTACTGGCAGGGGGCCGATAACACAGCAGTCCAGAATAAAGAGTACCTCCGTGCCCTTTCATAGAAAAGGCCAAAGTCTCAACGCCCAAAATACTCTTAGTGTCAAGCATTGAGACGTCGAGCGATTCCCTATATATAAGGCCCACACCACCTCCTCTAGCTCCCTCCCGCGGATTGTGTCTGATCTTATAGCCAGGAGGACAGGCTAACCCTAACTCCACCATACAGTCCGCTCTGGTCCACGTTTCTGTCATAAACAGAACGTCTAACTTACCAGACTCTATGAGTAATGCAATTTCCATATGATGTTTACTCAGTGATCTCACGTTCAACAGACCGCACATCAAGGGCTGCGCACCCCGCTCAATGGCATGAGGCTGCTGGTGCATACCCGTACCTGGATTGAGTTGTAACATCATATCCCTAGTATATGTTAACCGAGCACCGGGCAATGAAACAGGGTCCCCGGCTCCCGGCACGACCTGTGCGCGAACGGGCGCAAACGGGCTTACCTCTGGCGCACCTCCGGCGCACCGCCGTCGCGCTCGCTGCGCGCCAACGCTGCGCGCTGGTACACACATCCCTTATATGCTGTGGCGGTAATCCGCGCGGGAGTCCTGCGAGGACACACCTCTAGACCCACCAAAGATGGCACCCGGAGGCAGCCTGATCCAATTAGCCTCACCTAAGATGGCGGCCGGAACGCCGCGATCGCGTCCTAAGCAGTCCCCCAGAGTCTACCTAAATCCCGCAAAGTGCAGGTGAGTTGTCAACTTTTAAAGTGCAGGTATGACCTGGCTATCCCCTCCAATAATAGGCCACCAAAAAGCACAGAAAGCGCAAAGCGCCAGAGATAGCAGCGCGAATTACAATATTAAAAATAGCATAAAACAAAAGCAACAGCATCAGACTACGCGTTAGCGCTGAGGTATAAAGTCTACCTATAGGCACAGGAAGGCGCCTTAAATACACTGTCCAGTGCGCGGGAGTCCTGCGAGGACACACCTCTAGACCCACCAAAGATGGCACCCGGAGGCAGCCTGATCCAATTAGCCTCACCTAAGATGGCGGCCGGAACGCCGCGATCGCGTCCTAAGAAGTCCCCCAGAGTCTACCTAAATCCCGCAAAGTGCAGGTGAGTTGTCAACTTTTAAAGTGCAGTTATGACCTGGCTATCCCCTCCAATAATAGGCCACCAAAAAGCACAGAAAGCGCAAAGCGCCAGAGATAGCAGCGCGAATTACAATATTAAAAATAGCATAAAACAAAAGCAACAGCATCAGACTACGCGTTAGCGCTGAGGTAGAAAGTCCCACAGATCACTTAATCACAAGAAAAAGATGAATGAAACCACCAAGGGGAGCAGAATTTACTGGATGTTTCCTCTATACCCGCTGATGATGCTGGGGGTTAACCAGTGGATGCTGACAGAAATGGGGCAGCGCAAGGAGGACTGCTGGTGGACAGAATACTAAGAGGTAACACAAGCACTATGATGTGAGTAACCAACAGCTAAATAAAGTGACGGGTGAATACCTAGACAAGATGCAGACTCCATTGCAATGCAACGCAATGCAGATGATGAAGATTCCACTTTACCAGCCCCAGATAGCCTTCTTAAAAATCTATCCAGGTCACACGTATAGAGTCTTTGATCAAATTCCCTGGACAACTATTGATTTCACCAACATTAGGAAACAGTTCCCCAACATTAGAGACTATCCTACACAGTTCCTTGAATAATTACAAAGTGTGTTTGGAGTGTATATACTTAACTAGACTGATGAAAATCAATTGGTGAATCTGGTGGTGCCAAGGGAAATAAGAGATCAATTTATTGAGAAGACAGGTTTGCTGAGAGAGGGTCCCAGGAATGATGGGACCCTGAACACAGCTCAATATGACTTGTAGCATGCAGTTGCAGATGTGTACCCAGTGAAGACAGATTGGACTAAGATTTTGAATTGTAAGTAAAATAAAAGAGAGTTGCCAGCAGTCTACCTAGACAAGCTCAAGAATGGGTTTGAAAGTTATCTCTGTAGCGCTTGTCCAGTGGAGATTTCTTAGGAAGTTGTAGGTGCAGTTTTTGTAAAGGGGTTGTCACGAAGGGCTTGATTACGATGTCGGTTGGAAAGCTTCTGCTTTCTGACAGACATGGCAGGTTTAAAGTCCGACCACCATATTATGATGATGGCGGACGGAGTTTAAACTGGCGGGGGAATCTGATGCAGTTTTGACGGGCTGAGGGAGCCCGTCGGGCAGTCGGAAAGCTCTCATATTCCCCTAAGGACAGCGTTTCTGCCATCGGAATTATGATGTTGGTTTCCGACAGCCAATCCATGTCAGCCTTCTGACATGGATTTGCTGTTGGAAACTTACTTTGGGGGACCCTAGCAGGGCCCCCTTCCCTTTTGGCCATCCGCATTTGGGCCTGGTGCCCCCTTAAAGAACCCTGCACCGTATGGCAGGCCCTGTGAGGTGCCTGCCACTTCAATTTTTCAGTGGGCTCTTGTGCTGCAGGCGGTTTTGGTTGCCACCCAAGCTCCTATTGAAAAATGGAAGTTTGCGACCGCATCATATGTGATTGCATCCTATTGGAATTGTTGGAACAGCCGACCTATGGTCGCGCGGTTGCTTACCCGAAACAGTGTTGATCGAAGGCAACTTTGACCGACATCCTAATTAGGACCTGAATGTGCAAAAGCTATTTATGACTATTTATATTGGAGGATGGCAAACTGAAAAGCTTTCAAAAGCAGAATGCATAAAGACATAAGAGAAGCGCTTATCATGGTACGCTTTGGAGTCCAGAAAACGTTTATGTAACGAACATGGGGCTTGAGGATGCCAATGAGAATTGCTAACAACCGGCAAAAAGTGCTGGAATATTGGCGAAAACACTAGATGTTGGCCTTATATAAAACAAAGCCCTGACAAAGTTCCAGGAGTGTTTTAGAACAAAACACATTGGCTGGAGTGTTTTTTTACGAATTGGAAGATTGATAAATAAAGGATTCCTATTGCAAAATATATGAGATTGGAATTCTTTCCCTGGTGCACCTTCTTATATACAACAAAACTGAAAATCTGTCTAAATTAATAATGGTCCCAAACCATTGTATGGCATCACAGGAGCAAATTAAAAATTGGCTAAATTTAAAATGAGACATTTGAAACTTCAGAATATGCAGAGTAATGTGAAGGGCAAGGGACAGTGAGCTCATTCAAAAGGGGAACAACGGGGGAGTCAAGGTGGAAGGTGAGTAGGGAGAGGAGAGGGGAGAGGCAGGGAAGATGCCTCAGTATTGGGAGGGTAATGTTTTGCCTGCAGGCAATTGGGGCAGTGAAAGAGAGATTGTCATAATGCTCTTTGAAATGCACCTTGTCTTACCGACCCATCTAAATTTAACCAGGTTAAACAAAATTCATATTCTGAATGCTAGGACAGCCTGAGAGGTGCAGACTGTGTCCTGAATCCTGTATATCAGAAAGGACTCTATGTTGACTGTATCATAAATGGAAAACCCATTGTAGGCATGGTATCTTACTCTATAATAAAACCTCAGAATCTAATGTGGTTCCATTTATTTATCAGGCTTTCTTTCAAACCACATTTAGGGTTGGATGGTACAAAAAGTATATATCAGTCAATGAGGAATGTATTGCCTGCTAACTTTGTCCCATTCTCAGTGCACAGCGCATTTGGTTTGTTCTTCCTTCCAGGAATTTATTCCCTCTTTCTCTCTTCTAGGATGAATGTTTCCGTGCGGAGTCCCTCGTCCCTGGTTTTTTTCCTCCCTTATTCCTCCATATTCTTCCCTGCTTCTGTCTTCTTGTCTTGGTGTTCCCCTTTTTTGAGAAGAGTTTCTTTAGGTCCTTTTCTTCTCTTTAATATCTCCTCAAGGTATTAGTTGAGGCTGTCCTTAGGGTTTTTGCGGGTTCCAACCTTCCTTTAATTCAGCTTAAAAAATTCCTCACTCCCAGATCTGTCCAAAAGAACCTGGTAACTTAAAAATAAAAACAGTAAGGTTCACAATATTGTGGGTTTTAGGTGTCTCCCTAGCTCTATTTTTAGAACAGCACTTTTCTTTTACCTTTATCTCCATCAGGTCTTTCGGTTTAACCTCTCTTCCTTATATGCCTGTGGGGTCTAAGCCACCGGTTCTTCAAATCCTGAATCCTATAAAAGAGAGCTCTCGGGTTGTTTGAGGATTTCATTTCTCTTTCCAAAACTTCGTCCGGTAGTATTCAGTGTGAAATCTTAGTCTTTCAAGCATGGCTCTCTTCACTTCTGGGTATGGGGTGGTACCGCATGGGTTAGCTGCCTGATAAGCTGTTTGCAGCTCTCCAGATAGGAGAGGTGCAACATACTGGCTCCAACGTTCCAGAGTCCAGGCAGCGGAAGTGGCTACCCTCTCAATATTCGTAAAGAAAAAATCAGGATGTTCTCCAGGTTGATACTCCTGCAAAAACAAGCTAGGTACATCCAGATGGACTTTAGTGCTTGCTATGGTGTTAGCAATCCGTTGGATGGTGGTGTCCTCTACCTGCTGATTATTGGATATTAGTGTGACTTGGGTTTTGAGGGCAGTATGTAGTTCCACTCTTTCTTGTCGGGCAGCCTGAGTCTGTTGTTCCATCACTAGTTGCAAGTGATGTTGCCCCTCTACCAGCTGTTTGACCATGTCCTCCATGGTTATGAGTGGAGCGGTATCCATCTCCTGTTGGGGAGTTTTAGGGATCCCACTTCTGACAGTCCTGTTTACAGAACAATGAACCTGACTCAACCATAGATGAGTTAAAGGTATATTGGTTTTTATTCAAACAGTGTTTAGTGACACTCCAATATGATCGACCTACCACACACCAGGACCTTCTCCTCTCCTCCTGAAATAGGTTTCTTGTTTTCTCGTCTGGGACAGCAGGTGGAGGATACCCTCAGGGAGAAAGAGACATCCTCCATGCCCCTGGAGGTCACTTGCCTGAGGCCAAGTTCTGGTCTGGAGCCTCGGCGGCCTGGTCCAAAATGTCTTTTCCCGGTGAATCTGTCTGCTCCTCTACTCCAGATAAACCCAAGCCCGCCTTCTCCTGTGTCTCTGCTGGTCTCTTCTCGCCTTTTTTTGTTTTAACTGGAGCCGAGTCCCAGGGTGGCTGTCAACACTTCCTGGTTGAAGTGTTGGCATTCAATCAGATCTCTGTAAAGATTCTTCAAACAGCATCACAGATATCGGGCAAGTCAAAAAAACACTTTTGCTGTGGAAACTAGGTCCTAACTATAACCATCTACTAGCGGCTGCCAGTAGGTTTTATATATATATATATATATATATATATATATATATATATATATATATAACAAAACTCCGTTTCGTGAACTGAAGATCTCTCCTTCAAGAAACCGAAGCAAACCCAAGGTGCGGTGAAAATTAATTATTTATTAAATATAGTAGACACCACCGCTGCCATTACGCGTTTCAGCCCGTCACAGGCCTTGGTCACATGATGCGCAATACAACGGATTCACCATTTAAATATGCTTGGAGTGAGTCACATGTGCAGGCGGGAACAAATCATGGACATAGAAGTTTCCGTAGCATTTACATTGTCAGTTAATTTTCACTAAACAATGCCAATCACATCAAGCAATAGCTGTAAAATACATCGTTTTTACAATAAAAATACTGCATTTTGTCACAGATCCGCTAATTGCTGATTACTTCATTAAAACCATAAATAATTACAATTTAAATAATTTAAAAACACCCAAATGGCATGTTTTCAACAATGTTGTTTCCTTAATACGGCCCAAGTGGGCCCCGCCATGAAACCACCTATTGCAATAAAGTGACTGTGCAAATTAGTGCAAATTCGTGCAAGTATATACATCTACTGTACAGATCCACGTCCGTGACACCTGATAACAAATAAATATATAATATGCCAAATTTGTAAAACATTTTTCCCCATAAATATTATCTCTAAAATAGTATGAACCCATTGTGCAAAAGAGTGTAAAAATAAATATTTCTCACTTAAAAATTTGTAAACTTAGACGAGACAGGGACATAGCAGCATACTTTAGAGTTGATTAAAATAACATCCTGTTTTTCCCAAAAGAAGATGGATCTCCAAATTACAAGTGAGTATAAAAATCCTCACTTGCATTCAATCCTCTGGGGTTCTTACTGTCCAACTCTAAAATATATTTGGTTTCCAATCTCCTTAACAGGACCTCCCGGTTCCCACCCCTTCTTAGAATAGGGATTGAGTCTACCACCCAGTAGTTGAAAGCCTCCAACTTACTGGCATGGTGCTCCTTAAAATGTCGTGCCACCGGGTAGGTCAAGTCCTTGTTAGTTATTGCCCGCATATGCTGGAGTACCCGCTTGTGAACCTGCAGCTTGGTGCTGCCAACATAACGCAGGCCACAGGAGCACTCCAGCACATACACTGCAAAATCTGTTTTGCAGTTAAGGTATTTGGAGATTGGAACTGGTTCAGGAAGGAATGGGGTTGAATATTTCTTTGTGTTTACTCCATATCTGCATGCTTTACATACATTGCAGCGATAAAACCCTTTTCTAGCCGCTAACCATGATTTGGATTGGGTCAATTCCGGGCTGCTGCTCACGAGCACATTGCTCATTGAGCGTGCTTTTCGAAAAGCTATCTTAGGTTTCCTAGAAATTGAATTGCCCAATACTGGATCAGCCCGAACCAATGACCAATGGTTATTAATAACTTTACGTACCGCTTTATGCTGTGTACTAAAGGTCAAAATGATTCGTGTATCCTCAGTACTGATGACTGTTAGGTTCTTTGTTGGGGCTTTTTTCGGTGTCAGTGCCATAGCTCTTGTGATGTTGTTAACTTTTAACACAGCCTTGGAGAGTATGGATTCTGCATACCCTCTCTCCCTGAAGCGTTCCCTGCAATCATTTTGAGCTGTGAGGAAATCGTATTCTGTGCTGCAAATTCGACGCATCCTAAGCATCTCCCCAAAGGGAATGCTGTTGATCAGATGTTGTGGATGGTGACTAAGTGCATGTAGCACCGTGTTGCCCGCAGTATCTTTCCTGTGTAGTCTGGTCTGTAGTTGGTTATTACAAACAAATATTTTTACATCAAGGAAAAAGACCGATCTCTTGCTCATTTGAAAACTGCAGGTTTAAATCATTACTGTTGATTGCTTCAAGAAATTGTTTGGCACTGAATTCATCCCCCCGCCATATCAAAAACAAGTCATCAATAAATCTATACCAACAAATGATATTTGATTCTATGACAGCGCGGTGTCCGGCCATGAGGACCATCTCCTCCCAGTAACCCATGTGCAAACATGCGTAACTGGGAGAAAAACATGCCCCCATGGCCACACCCCGCGTCTGCTGGTATACCTGATGCTGAAACAAAAAGAAATTGTTCTCCAAACACATGGCTATCATGGCAAGCAACATTTTGTTGTGGGAATACATTCCCATAGGTCTTCGATTAAGATAATATTCACAAGCCCTGACCCCATCCATGTTATGAATGCTTGTATAGAGGGATGTAACGTCCATGGAGATAAGCATCATCTCAGAATTCCATGGAACTTCGATCAATTTCCTCAAAAAGTCCCCAGTGTCTTGTATATAAGATGGAAGACCTTTCATGTGCTCCTGAAGAAAATAATCCACATATTTGGAAATATTTTCCAACAAACTCCCCCTGGCTGAGATGATAGGCCTACCAGGAGGCTTGTCCTTCCTTTTGTGGATTTTCGGTATGAAAATAGATAACCGGTGAGACAGGATGGTCTACCTTGAGGAATTTAAATTCATCCATAGAAATTAAACCAGCAGATTTCCAGGCTAACAACTTGTTATAGCAATCCTGTCGTGCTGCGTTCATCAATAGGGGCGTGCTTAATTTGTAGCAGTTACGATTGTTGAGATGGATAAGGGCTTCTTCCATGTACTGGTTCCTGGGCCAAAGCACCACATTTCCCCCTTTATCCGATTGCCGCACTATGATGTTGTCATTCATTTTTAGTTTTTGCATGAGCTGGACATACTGGTTATCCTGTTTGTTGTATTTCTTAGGTGCCCTTGTCGTTGAAGAGTACAGATTCTTTAGGTCAACTGCTACCTTCTCACTAAATGAATCAAAATTATCCTTCAACATAAGGGGGTAGAAGGTGGATTTAGGTTTGAAAGGAGTCTTTTTTGCTGGTTGATTTGATGGTATACAGCTTACATGTTCCAAAGCTGCTGTTTGCTCATGCTGGAGCTGTTGTAGGTCCCTAAGTAAATCCACATCGCCGGAGACAAGGTCACTATGCAAATCCTCTTCAACTACCATATCATGAAGGTGTGCCTCTGGTGTACTTCTAGAGCCTTGAAGGGCAAAGAATTTGCGCAACTTAAGTTTGCGTACAAATTTATAGATATCTATCCTTGTCTCTGCGTATTTAAAATCCATTTTAGGACTGTATGTTAATCCTAATGCAAGGATATTAGTCTCCTCCTTAGACAGGATGATATCAGTTAAATTAACCACAGTCTTGCTCGATGCCTGATCGGAATTGATTATTTCCGTCTCCATCCTCTGTTTGATTTCTTGCTGTAGCCATCGTTTGCGTTTGTGGTTTTGCCGGCGCCTCGCCCTGCGCTTTTTGTTTTTCCTGCGTCTACCACTTGCGTAGTTTGAGCTGCTGGGGTTCGGGGTCTCAGGGTTTGCTTCCGATCCTGTCGCATGCAACTGATTTCTTGAGCAAGCGACGCTCTTTGAAACCCCAATCCAGAATTTGACTTGTGTTGTTCATTTTCAGACTCACTGTCAACCACTGAGCTGAGGTCCGTTGACGAAGATGCTAATTCCTCATCCGCTCGCGGTTGGATTCTGGGACCCTTTGCCAATACTCCTGCTTTGACTGCATCATATTTCTTGGCAAAAGTAAATACACGCCCCTGCTCATAATCAACTTTGTCCCTTTGGAACTTAAAAGTTTTGCGTTTCTATATCACGTCTTCATCCCTGCGCAGGCGTGCTATCATTTCATCCCTATATTTGATTTTTTCGGGTGTATCCTCAGCTTCCGCAATAATTTTTTCCATGTCCTCTATTTCTTTTTGTAAAGCAGCTTGGTCACTTATAGCATATTTAACCAGGACTTCCACTAACCGTCTGGAAGAGTCCAAATTAACAGTGGCCCATTCCGTTAACATTGCGGGGTCAGGTTTTTCATAACTTGGGGCCAGCATAATTCTTAACCCCCTTGGGATTCTTCCAACCTCCAAGTAACGAGATAATGACTTGTGCTCCCACCATTTCGCCTGTTCGGCGCGCCTTATTTTCTCCAACTTCCTGAAATGTTCTTTCAAGTTGTTACATTCCTCCCTAATTACACCAGAGTTTGCTGGTGAATCAGTTTCTTTATTGGGAGAATCATCGAACATTGTGCATGCTGCCGCTTCCCTGCCTCGTAGCGCATCGGCAAACATGGTGTCAAAATTACTTATTCCCGCTACCACTCTAGATTACCTCGGGCGCTCCCGTACGCAATCAATGTGGCAACTCCTCCGCCGAGTCTATGCAAAGCCTTTTACTCGCCTGGGGTTTCAACGTCAACTGGTCCTCCGACCTGGTTTCTCGTCTCCCTTTGTTGCGATAAGGATTTCTCTTGCTGCTCGGGGGCCTCGGGCGTCTTCCAAACGGAATCCTTTGCGGTTGTTTCCGGAACCCGGAAATGAGCTCTTTTCCCACTCGGCCCTTCGTGGAGGAGGGGTTTGCTGATGCCGGTAAAGCTCCTCCGGCACTGCATACAACAAAACTCCGTTTCGTGAACTGAAGATCTCTCCTTCAAGAAACCGAAGCAAACCCAAGGTGCGGTGAAAATTAATTATTTATTAAATATAGTAGACACCACCGCTGCCATTACGCGTTTCAGCCCGTCACAGGCCTTGGTCACATGATGCGCAATACAACGGATTCACCATTTAAATATGCTTGGAGTGAGTCACATGTGCAGGCGGGAACAAATCATGGACATAGAAGTTTCCGTAGCATTTACATTGTCAGTTAATTTTCACTAAACAATGCCAATCACATCAAGCAATAGCTGTAAAATACATCGTTTTTACAATAAAAATACTGCATTTTGTCACAGATCCGCTAATTGCTGATTACTTCATTAAAACCATAAATAATTACAATTTAAATAATTTAAAAACACCCAAATGGCATGTTTTCAACAATGTTGTTTCCTTAATACGGAAATATATATATATATATATTTTACTTAAAAAACCATAGGTTTCACACATGTTATAGTTAGGTGGATATTTCACTCGTAAAAAACCAATGAAATTCCCCCGTTATAGTTAGTTCAGTTAACTATAACTCGCGCGCCCGCAATCCACTGCTCATGACGTCACATAATACATCACTCATGACATGGTCAGTGGCATCACTCATGACATCACTGATGACATCATCCTTGTGATAGAGTGGCGGTCGCGCGAGTTATAGTTATCTGAACTAACTATAACGGGGGAATTTCATTGGTTTTTTACGAGTGAAATATCCACCTAACTATAACATGTGTGAAACCTATGGTTTTTTAAGTGAATTTGCAAGGTTTTTTAAATTCTAATTCCTAACTATAACGTGTGTGAATCCTATGGTTTTTTCAGTGAATTTGTACGTTTTTTTAAATGCTAATTTATTTATGTATTATTATTTTTTTTATATATTTATTTTACAATATACTACGTATTAAAAAAAAAATCTTTTTTTTTTTTGGTTTTTCACCGTGCGCGCACGGTCCACGCACCCCCGCCATTTAAAAAATAAATAAATAAATTCTGCCTTCGGGGTCCTTCTGGGTCCTTCAGGGACCCCCTGACAAAGCCTAGGGGGTCAGGAACTCTCAACCCTGCCCCCTTTTCACGTTCGCCACCTTCCTTTTTCACTCTCGCACTGAAAACAAACAAAATGGCGGCCGACACTTCCTGATTTCGACCGATTCGAACATTGACTAACATGTAACCACCAATCAGAATTACGCTCGCGCACGTTAGGGTACTCGCACCGTGCGCGCACGGTGCGCGCACGGTGCGCGCTTATAGATATTTATATGCTTTTAAATGCTATTTTCTCAGGAACTACTGAACAGATTGACACCAGACCTGCAAAAGGCACTTCCCTGACCTGAGGACTACCTCTCTGCCAAATTTCAAGTAATTCTGTTCAGCCGTTCGGGCTGTACCTTCGACTAAAGGTCCTATGGAAAAATGCATGGGGAAAACGCGTTTTGGGACTCCCCTTTTTTCTCGGCCCCCGCTTGACGAATCACCCCGAGACTTTCAGGGTAGGAGCTGAACGGAGCGCCCCATTAGCTTTGAAAATTTCGGAAGGATTCATCAACCGGCGCCAAAGTTATTCAAAATAGAATTTTCAGATTTCCTATGGAAACTCGGTCCTAACTATAACTATCTACTGGCGACCGCCAGTAGATAATATATATATATATATATACATATACATATATATATATATATATATATATATATATATATATGTATATGTATATATATATATATATATATATATATGCAAAAAAAGGAGCAGAGAACTCTAGGTAATTCTCAAGTTTAGGTGGAAAGCAGCTCCAATATAGAGCACTCTCAACAGCAGCGACACACTAAATTTGCTCACCTCAAAAATCTGCTTTTCTATCAAGGTCTTTAAGCGTAGGATTAGCACAGTGCCATCCACGCCGAGATAGAAAGGGGCAAAGTCTTTTGCCATTTCCACAGCAAAGTCTTTAAGCATAGGATTAGCACAGTGCTATCCATGCCAAGCTGTAAAACGCCACTTTGTAGCTCAGCATGGATAGCACTTTCTGATCTCTTTAGTTTGCGTGAGACATGGCAGAACTACAGCATGTACAATTATGGGTAAAATTCGAAATGATTACAAAGTGATTTATGGCTGAATGAACTGCACATGACTACACTATGGGGACGACAGTGCACCGAACAATTTAATATTTTGTGTCCGTAATAACGGAACGCCATGTAGACTCAATTAAATACACTCCAGACTTAAACAATACTTTTTTGTTGCACTCTGGGAAAGAGAGGCTAATTCTATGCCAGAGAGTCACGTGGTGCCAGGACTTATAAGGAAGTGATGTTTATGAACTGTGAAATTCACTCACCTGTGATCAAGGCTTGCAGGAAGCTGAAACGCATCAGGGAGCACATTAAGCTGTATTTCTATCTCAGCAATAAAACATTGGCAGTATCGGAAATTTGCTGCTGCAACACACGGGCACAGACTCCAGTGAGGATGAAACAGAAAATTCTTTATTGCAACATCAAGTCCAAATGACGCGTTTCGGCCGCAGGACTGCGGACTTGATCACATATATATATATGTGATCAAGATCGCGGAGGCGATCGAAACGCGTCTGAGGCGGACACTTGTCTGACTTATATGGAATAAATCAGAAATGAAAATGCAACTTTAAACTGCTTGGCGTATTTCTATTGGACGAACAACAACGTGTGGGTTTCGTGGTCCGTACCTGTTTCTAGACTCCCCAGCTCGATTGGGAGTTCAGGACTTATCTTCATATATATATATATATATATATATATATATATAAAATGCATTTTTGGGTTTTCTTAAATCTTTAGGGCCATTTGTCGAATCTTCACAAAAGTTTCCCCCCAAAATTTGTTTTCACCTGAGCTCTTTCCTGGAAAGCTTCGGGGTGATCCGTCAAGCAATAGCCGAGAAAAAGGGAGTCAAAAAATTTGTTTTCCCCATTAATTTTTTCATCTGAACTTTAGAAACAGCTACAGCCCAACCCCCTGAAAAGATTTACACCAAATTTGGCAGAAAGCTAGATCTTGGTCCAGAAAGAGTGCCTTTTGTAATGTGCTGTAAATCCGTTCAGTAGTTTTTGAGCAATTAATGCCAAAAAACTTAGCATATATCATTTCACAGAAGATACGCGTGGCTGATAGATCTCATTGTGAGATCTGAGTGGCTGCCACCACATGAAAAAGTATGTGGCAGCAGCCATCTTAACAATTGGGATCCTCTCCTCAAGCCTCTACTTGGCCCCGGGGATCCCATCCCCTGGGGCTGAGGCAATAATATGGGGAGGGAGGCATGCGGCCCGGCTCCCTATGCCTCAAAGAGGCTTGAGGACTCCATCCCTTGGGGCCGAATATTCTGTGAAGGGGAGGAGGCCCTGTGGTCCCCATCCCCAAGTCTGCTCAGGCCCTGAAGACCCCATCCCCCTGAGGGCAATTTTTTTTTTTTTTAAAGGGAGTTGAATGTTGGTGGTTTTGTAAATTTAAAATGGCATATTTATCATTTTCACCTAACTATAACATCACTTTAACCTTTGGTTTTTCAATGAAAACACACACACTCTGCTGATTGTAATAACACATGTGAATTTATATTTATACCTTCTTAAAGTGCATAATTTGCCTTTTCTTACTGCTTAATTTGATCAACCCTGATACATAATTTTGTTCTCCCTTGCCACATAATTCAAGTGGCTCTGAATATTACACAGACATACAATTTAAATGCATTGCCTTCTTGTATTTCAGTGTTGTACATAGCACATCTAGCTTGACTGTTGAAGTAAGTGCAGCCGCATTTTGGAGCTGGCTGAGACAGGCGAGAACTGCAGAAGTAGTGAGGTCAGATTTTCTATCATACCCAAATGTATCTACTTCTCAAGGCCTTCTCCCATTCTTCACACAAGGAGTCAGCGTGTATTGAGTTTCGATTTGTTCACTTGTTTTTCCCTCTCATTACTGCATTGAGGAAAATTAATAAAAGTAGAGTATACATGTATAGGATTTACCATTAAGTGCTCAGACGCTGTAGTGCTGGTACATTAAAATTGCACTATAATATTTTTAATGCTTGGTAGCTATTTTTGCACTAAGCATGTGTTAGAGTTTTATGAGTGTCTGTTTTCTTTCACAGCCCCCTACATCTGAGAAGGAGGAGGACATGGAACACATGAAACCTACTACACAAACTAGATTTATGGGCAGCATATGGTTTGGAAAGTGCTGCTTAAAATAAGAGATATTTGTCGTGCTCATCATGCTGTGCCATATGTAATGGGTGGGGGCTTTTTGTGAGTACTAGAAATCCCCTTCCACACTTGGTCTATGTAGGAAAAAGCCTCTTTTTGTTTGATCACTCTCCTGCCCTCATGTTTTTTGACTGATACTGCTGGTTTTTCGAATCCAGGACCCAGTGCATCTGCTCTAAACCCCAAACTGCGTGTACAATCACCTAAAACCTGACTGGCTAATTCAACTCATTTGTAAGTCTCTAGTGTATGGTAAAAAAGGTACACAGGGCTAGTAAGTTAAATGTCACCAGTGGACTTCAGCACTTAATTGTGCCACCACTGCTGTGACAAGGTGAAAACGTGACTCTAGGCCTGCCACTGTAGCCTGGCTGAGAAGCTTAAACCTGCCACTTCGACATGGTGAAATAAAACCTTTTGCCAAGTCAAAACCCTCCTTTTTAACATTAGTAAGCCACTCATAAAGAATAATTTGGTAGCCTAACAGGCAGAGTGCTTAATATTAAAAGGTTGTTTACAACCAAGGGGGTGCCCGTATGTCACTGCCACTCTAGGGCTAACAAACTGACCATGGGAAAATGAGGAGTTCAGAAACCGATGTGTACAGTTAATTTACATATGCTAAACAATAAATATTTGTTTGTCAAGCAAAACAATGAATTGTGTAGAACTAAGTTAAATTAACTCACAAATGCCATATATCCTTGTACTCACCCTTAGTGTATTTATTTTTCTTAAAATGCATTTGAGGGTGTTTCAAAAGTAGAAAATTATCAAAAATACATATGCACATTCAGAAACAAACATAACAGGTGTGTACAAACAAATTAACATATAGTCACAAAGAACACAGACACATTCTGTGGTCAGTCCTTGCCTATCCCAAACACAACTTTTGAGAATACTAAATGGATATGGTCAGACCAACTATTCTTTTGGAGGAGCTAACAAAAGATGAACTTTCATAATTTTCCATGCTTAACTTGGCACAATTTGAAGCTATTTGTTTATTTCCCCTGATAGCCCTAGGAGGATTATGGACTTTTTAAAAGGACATTGATAAACACCATATATTATTCTCAAACGTTGTGACAATTTAATTTTACACAATTTATTGTTAACAGTACACATCAGTTCCTGTGCTCCCCATTTCCCCATAATAATAAAAAGAAGGCAATGTTTCTTTTATGTTTAAAATACCCTGCAAGTGAAAACATGAAATTGCAGTTTTTACTGTAGCAAGGCCGGTAGTCCCATTGGCTAACAATGAATTTCACTAGCCACCTCACAATTTGGCACCACCAAAGATACTACTCCAAGATGCCATAAATCCTGACTCGTTGCTGAGATCGGATTTAAGGTAACTTTTAATAGTAAGGTGACATTAGAAAGTCACCACTTTGTTGTCCAAATGTCTGGTAGCCCTTTCTGACTATCTGCAGCAGTTGTCACAGGAGACATATGCTGCCCCCTGCTAGGAAGTATGAAGCGCTTCCAGAAACAGGGAACAAAGAGAATTGCTGAAGGGAGGAGGTGTGAACTCCACTAAAAGATGGGCCAGCCTCAAAGAGGTTACTGCCTCAATGAAGCAAATGGCGATCATACCTTCACCTACCCGCTCCTTTGTGTAGGCAGACAGACTGGAATATACTGCAGGCGGGTAAAACCCATTGCAGACCGGTATTACAGGAGGAGTGACTCATTACGATGGGTACACCCCAGGGGTGTGTCCATGGCTCCTCACAGGGGAAGAAGGCTTGCACCATCTTGGTTTAGGGTACAGCGGGATATCCTGGGATTGTTTGGTGGCCAAACCTCCATGTAAAATGGGAAGGGTTGCTTTGTAGAAACTATTGCCCCATTGGCTAGTGAGTCCTCCCTTCTCACAAACAAGAAGATGGTATAAAAGTGGCACCCCCGACCCAGTGTCCTCACATCACTACCGGACTTGAAAGGGAAAGAAAACAGAGGAAGGACTGCCCTGCTTCTCCCTGAACCCAGCAAAGAGAGGCTGCACCAAAGACTGGACTGCACCGCCTGCACCACAAGGACCCGCAAAGAGGACTCTGCCTGCTGCGTCCATTTGTGGAACCGACCTCCACTTGTGCCACGATGGAAGAAGTGACTCAAAGGATTAGGTGGCTAGCCTCCTGTTAAGCTTGAGGGCCACCAAAAGCTAATGAAACCTACACCCATCGAGAGGCCAGCTGCCAGGAATGTCTGTCCATCACTGGATGACAAAGTACCTACTGGGAGACCGAGGTATTCCCAAGCCTGTGAGAACCATAGCCGAAGTCACAGTGGATTCTGGTTGCCTAAAGGAAAGGGTTTACTTACCTGTAAGCAATTGTTGAACCTACTGTAACTGGGAGACCAGGTGCTCAATGGTGGTTGGATCTGCACTGGACTCCCCTGCTGCAAGGTGCAACTCTGAGGCCTGAGGCGAGTGACAACCCCTGTAGTTCGTGGACTCAAGGGCGGCTCCAGAAAACCTCAATACATCTTTCTAGCTTCTCTTCAGCATCCTTTACCCCCATCTTCAGGAACACTTCTTGGCTGGACTTCGTAGGAGAAAGGAGCAAAGTGCTCTGAGGACCCTAAGATTGCTGATTACGACAGGTAAACTGTCCCTCTGGACCTGAGTGATCCCTGTGACAGGCGCCCTATCTTTTGTGGTAGTCCCATTGGCTAACAATGAATTTCACTAGCCACCGCACAATTTGGCACCACCAAAGATACTACTCCAAGATGCCATAAATCCTGACTCGTTGCTGAGATCGGATTTAAGGTAACTTTTAATAGTAAGGTGACATTAGAAAGTCACCACTTTGTTGTCCAAATGTCTGGTAGCCCTTTCTGACTATCTGCAGCAGTTGTCACAGGAGACATATGCTGCCCCCTGCTAGGAAGTATGAAGCGTTTCCAGAAACAGGGAACAAAGAGAATTGCTGAAGGGAGGAGGTGTGAACTCCACTAAAAGATGGGCCAGCCTCAAAGAGGTTACTGCCTCAATGAAGCAAATGGCGATCATAGAGTCCAAGAGGATTCTAACAGGCATTTTAGTCTGTTGGCCACAAACTGCATGCAATGGGTTATATGCATCCAAAAGGCTTAAATTTAAGTATTTTAGTTATCTTTGAAAAATCATATCTCCCATTCCCCTAGACAGATTTTTGTTGTTTTAGTGTCTACTTAAAGTAAAAACTACACTCTATTTTGATAAATTGGTGTTGGATTTTTATTGTGTCGTATTTCTTACTTGCCTGTTGTTTTGGGACTTCTAAATGCATTACACATGTTCCTTTGATTAAGTCTGACTGCTCCATGCCACACAGCTACCCAGGATGGAGCAGAGGGTTTTCTTAAAGAAACCTAACTGGACCTGATAAAGATTGTGACGTTTTTACATGGTGAGATCTCACAAGCACACCACAATAATAACCCACTTTCATAGGGCATACCTCTGCACAAATGCATGGAGATTGTGGTGCTAAGAGAATGGAGGAACATTGATAAACCTGTGATGTTCAAGTTCATCGCTAAAATATACCCTGTGCGTGACGAGGAGTTGGGGGCTACCTGATTCAATCCAGTGGGTGCAATGTTACCCAATTTGACTGAATGTTATGTCCATGGCTGTAGATGACATGACCTCAGTGGATTGTGTAGCCCACAAGATTGTTTCCACACTGAAGCAGGTTTACTCAGGTGCTAACTTATTCATGATGGCTGCAAAGGTGCAGCATACGTAGTTAAGCAATTAAAGCATGGCTTTCTGGATCTTTTTAACTGGATGCACAACAAGCTCATCTGTACACAGGTTCTATCCATGATGGAGCAGCAAGTGTATTTTTTTTAGCTGATTTGGCATATGATTCCTTTAGGGTGGCAGGTGGTACCAGTAGCTCTGCTGTTGTGGTCAGATGAAACACTTGGGTGCGTCAATGGCATGCAGACTTCAACCAGTAGAATGTACTATTTTATATGCCATTTAGAGGTTAAAAGGTATATGTCGATGACTTAGAAGACATGGTCCATAAGGCTTTTGAAAACTGTTTTCTTATCTGTTCTGACTCAAGTTCAGATATACAGGTGATGGATCACCGCTAAGGACTCTAGAGCACACTCTGCTGGCGCTGGTTATCATCACTTATTTGTTGGAATTTAAAAAGTCTTATGGCCGTAAAGGGGAAATGTTTCATTTTCTTGCATTCAATTGAAAGAAGCAGTCAAGTACTGACCGCTACCGGGCCCAATTTTAGAGGCTCCAGTAAGGGGTCATCATCACAAGTTCAGAGTGTAGGGCATCATTCCTTTCCAAGACTGGTGGAGGCTTTCAATGGCCTCCGATGGTTATCGGATTGGTTTACCTCTCTGCCTCTCCAGTTGGAGGTGGTAACTACTCCTGCACTCAGGGATCCTGTCAAGCCTCAAGCTCTGATAGCAGCGTTTTGGGACCTAATGGTCAAGAATGCAATGATTCTCATTCTGCCAGGAGGAGAGGGGCAGCAGCTTTTATTCCAAGTATTTTTTTTTTATCCCAAATGAGAAAGTTGTGTTTAGACTGGTGATGGGTCACAAGTAATTAAATCAATGGATCTCAAGATTTCCTTTCAAGATGGCATCATCACAAAAGGTGATTTCTTTAATTTGTTTACAAGATATATATATATATATATATAGTGTTAATAAATATTTGGACCCGCTTACGTGGTTGCCGTGCCTATTTTCCTGAGAGCATACTTTATTGAACTGATATTGGGATATATATATATATATAGATTTTTAACAAAAGTGACCCCGTGAGTGCTCCCGATTTTTCCTGGAGATTGCTGATAAGCAAGCGAGTTTCTGCCCTCGCTGTGGGAGAGAGCACCCGCCCTGAGTTCGAAGCTAGTGGCAGGAGAACGTGAATGATATATATATATATATATATATATACATATATATATACACATACATGTGTTTTTCAAAGGACCTCCCGTTTGAAGATGCACTCGCAGGCAGCAGATTGATGGCACTCAGCATTTCCTTTCCTCAGAACTAATTCGGCTTCAGCCTTACGTATTTCGGAGTGTGGTTGCTCCTTGATCACAGGCAGTTCAAAATGACAAAGCAAGCAGTCGAGGCTCAGACAGCATGCACTTTAATACGCCCTCCAGTGGGCAGCAGATGATTACAGCTTGTGTTGCATGCTGGTATTTGTAGTAGTACACTCCCTATAGAAGGTTATAAGCCCCATTGATAATGTAATTTACCTTTGGTAGGTCCCGCTTTTCATTTATATTAACGATATTGTCATGCCCTCAGTGGGTTTCTGAGACCTACGCTCCGAAACGCGTAAGGCTGAAGCTGAATTAGTTCTGAGGAAAGGAAACACCGAGTGCCGTCAATCTGCAACTTGACCCGTTAGGGTATCAGAGCGCTTTACAGGAATCATAGAATTGTACAAAAGGCTTGGAATCACAAAGTAAAGAATCGATAAGGAGGGGGGAGGTGCTGGATACATAAGGGATAGAAAGACACGTATGTACAGTATACATTTATAATTACTCCAGACAAGACCCCATTGCTGGTTACATAGTGGATAGAAGGACCCGTATGTACAGTTTACAATTAAAACTACTCAAGATAAGGCCACATGTTTCTTGGTGGGGTGACTGGGTAATCCGAGGGGAGGCAATAATCGGAAATGGATCGGGGACTCAGTGGTGTTTGAAGGCAGAATTTAAATGAGGAATTTCCCCATAAGGAAGGTTTTCGCATCCTTTTTGAAGCATGCCAGAGAAGGGATTCTTCTGATGGCAGGTGGGAGAGAATTCCAAATTCTTGGAGCGGGCCCAGAGAAGGCCCGATTTTAGTTTTTTTTTCCCGAAAACGTGCAGGTTGGAGGAAGAGGTCTCTGGCGGACCGAGAGTTTCTGATTCCTCCAGAGACCACAAGTTTCTCTGCAAGATATGCAGGGGAGTTTGAGTATAAAGCCTTGTGTGTAATGCAAGCTAGTTTAAGCTGTATCCTTGCCTCAAGAGGAAGCCAGTTCAGAACTTTCAGGTGTGGAGAAATGTGGTTGAATTTCATTATGCCGGTAAGTAGTCTGGCGGCCGTGTTGAGGCAGGCTTTTAAAGCTGCCAGGGAGATCTAGGGTAGACCAGAGAGGGTAGAACAGTCATATTCCAGTCTAGAGATGACAAGTGCTTGGACTGCCATTTTTAGGTCAGGAGCATCGAGGAAGGGTTTCAGTTTCCTTAGGTAGCTCAGGTGGAATCTAGCTGATTCGGCCATCGAGTTTATGTGGTCCCGCATATTCAAGTTGCAGTCATGGGTAATTCCCAGGGATTTGGCTGCGTCCACGATGGTTGGAGGGCAATTTAAGGCTGTGATAGCTTTAATCCATGATTGAATCTCAGGGTTGGCTTTTGGAGGGGAAATTAGGAGAAATTCAGTTTTCTTGACATTGAGTTTGAGTTGATTGGAGGCGAGCCATTGGACGGTCAGTTTCAGGGCCTCGTTCAGGGAGAGGATCTCCTCAAGAGATGAGGTTTTGATGTAGATCTAAGTGTCGTCAGCATACATATGGTAGGAGATATTCGCAGTTCGCAGTATTTCGGAAAGTGGTCTAGGTAAAGGTTGAAGAGGGTGGGGGACAGGGTTGATCCTTGAGGGACTCCAATCGTGACCGCAGAGGGGGCAGATAGGTTGCCGTTAATTAGGAATCTCTGTGATCGGTTTTGGAGGAAGGACCTGAACCATTCTAGAACAGAGCCATCCAAACCCATCCTGAGTTTGAGGCGTTCGAGTACGTTTTCGTGGTTGACCGTGTCGAAGGCCATGGATAGATCTAGAAGGATTAGGAGACAGGTTTTACCTTGGTCAAGGGCTTGGATGGCATCATCAACGATGTGGAGCATGGTGGTTTCAGTGCTGTGTCCAGGTCTGAACCCAGATTGGAAGTCGTCGAGTAGGTAGAAGTTATTTATATGTTGACTTAGCTGCTGTTGTACACACTTCTCCAGCACTTTGGCTAAGAGGGAGATGTTGGAGATAGGTCTGAAGTTGTCAGGGGAAGCTGGATCCAGCGATGGCTTTTTCAAGATGGGGAGGACTTGGCTGGCTTTCAGAGAGTCGGGAATCGAGCCCTGCCGGAGGGAGCTGTTAATTATTGCAGAACAGCTAGGAATAATGGTGTGGGCGGCGGTCGCTAGGCAGTTGGAGGGGAGCGGGTCATTAAAATGGTTGTTCGGGTTAAAGGTAGATAGGATTTTGGAGACAAAATCTTCGTCATAGAATTTGAAGTCGGTCCAGTGAGCTTGATTTTTGGTGAGGCCTGTAGCGGCGTGGAGGGAGGAGGCAGGTCAGGAAGAGGTTGAGAGAATGTGGTGGAACTTAGTTCATTTCCTAAGGCTGTGATTTTGTCAGCGAAGAAAGATGAGAATTCCTCGGATGATATTAGAGACTTTGGGGTTTCATTCGATGTCTTGGCCAGTTTATTAGATTGGTGTTTGACCAATTCGAAGAGCTTGCGGGGTCTGTTCTTGACGTTCCCCAGTTCTTATCTGAAGAATTCTTTTTTCGAGTTGAGGATGTTCCTGTTGTAGGAGTTTCTGGCCTGGTGGAGAAGTTTTAGATGTGCGGCAGAGGGGTGCTGTCTCCAGATTCTTTCAGATTGTCGTAGGGATCTCCTCTCATTATTGAGGGATCCAGTGAACCAGGGGTTTCTATTTTTACTATTAAACTATCAGCCATACATGTGTAGCACATGTGCTCAGTTCCCCTGCTGCATGGATTGTTCATCAGTCCCCTCAAATCCCCACTTTGGTGTATCAGTCCAGGAAAGGTGATGGAGTGGGCCACTTGTTCTAAATTTGGCTGCTGTCAAACTTTGGAACACTCTTCCCGCCCATATCTCTGATCTTGACTCTTCTGTTTTTAAAAAACATTTAAAGACTAAACCCTTTAGTCATCCTAATAACTGCTACAAACTGCTATACACTGACTTCAACAGCGCTTTGACACCTTCGGGTATAGTGCGCTCTATAAATTTGTTAACATAATAACGACAGATGCCAGCTCTCTGACTTGGGTGCCTTAAGCCAAAGTCAAGAGACACTTGGTAAATGGTTGGACTAGGGAAGAAGGATTCTTCTGACTGTAAGGATCTAGAAGCTATCAGGAGGGGTCTCTTGGCATTTGCTCCTCTTTGCAGAGATTGCCAGTCATGGCAAAGATAGACAACAAGGTAGCCAAGACCTATTTCAACAGACATTGGGGTATTAGGATGAGAAGTCTAAACAGTCTGGCACTTCATATTATACAATGGGTTGCTTGAATGAGGCTAATGCAAAACAACTACTGTGGGTTTAAGGAGACTAATTACTAAAGAGGCACTAGTAAAGTGAGCTTGTGTAATGTTACAATGCTGTTATTCATGCCCACTCCTCCAGGGCCAGACTGGGAACCGAAAGCAGCCCTGGAAATTTTGACGGACCAGCCCCCCGGCTGCTTTTGTTACTGTGGGCGGATATAGCAAAACCGGCCCCCAGTAACAAAAACAACCTCCACCACCACAAAATTGGCCCCCACCCTTCCAGCCTCCCTGGAAAATGCCCAATGCCCAGTATGGCCAGTCCGGCCCTGCCCTTCTCCCTGTCCCTAAAAACTAGGACACATTTAAAGTTGATAAAAGTGTCAAGACACTGGGACAGACCTTCAAAATTCAGGATGCTGGTGACCCTTTGAGTTACTGAATTGTGCATCAAAACACTGGTGAAATGACAGCCAATCCCTCTCCCATTCGCTCAGAATCATACTTGCCTAATTTTTTTCTGAAAGGGGACGATTACAACTTCCTGGAGGGCCACCTAGGATCCATTACCAATGTCAGAAGAACCGCACTGCCAATCCCTCAAGATATTTTGCTTAAATAACTTACGAATTTCCTCCCAAATATGTCTCCAAATTTCCTCCCAAATATGTCAGATAGACTTAACGTTTTGTTTTGCTCCATCTGTCAAGTGCTACAAGTACCTATAAATGATGGCACCTTAATATGATTTCTGCTCTGTCTGGTGTTTCCACACTAATAGTTATGTTGGACCAAAAGTTTTCTTGCACCAAAATATGTGTTTGCTCCTAAATCTTATTTGTGATTATTAAAATGTTTCCACAGCTCCACTGATGTTGCACCAAGGGTGATTTGACACCTCTTCCACATACAATCATCCCCTGTTCCAAAACAATTCACCCATACCGATGCATACACCCACCCTTCTCTGGGCACCAATCATCCACCTTGACCCAACAATATATTCATTCAGCCCCATCTAAACTCACATTCATTAACTAGTCATTTTTCCACACTTCTATCTATCCAGCTATGGAAGCACAACCATTATTGTATGCACCTAATGCTATCTATTCAACCACACAGCCAGTAATCCATCTATCAATGCATCTAACCAACATCCAACTGAGTCTACGTGTCATGTGCGGTCTGACTGCACACGTTTGTAGATGTGCATATTTGCCTCCATGTGTGGTCTGTATGAATATAGGTACTTGTAAGTGAACTTACAGTTTTTACATTCAAACATGTTACACAATGTACAGCCAACAACAACGTTAATATTCATCTAAAACAAGCCAGACCAGTTGGATTTGCCAGTGCTTGTTTTGATCTTATCTTAGTACAATTTGAAAACTGAACATCCTATACCTGCTTAGAGCTCTTGGAAGGAACCACACACTTCCATTACCAGAGATCTGTTACAGCCTCAAGAGCACATACATGCTCACAAAACATGGTATAGCATAAAGCATCAAACAATTCACTATAGCAGCAGTGGCAATAAAGAGCAAGAACACTTCATGCCTGTACTCTATATTTTTGAGGTGCGTCTCCAAATAATTCCCCACTGCAACCGGTACTGCTGCTATAAATTCAGATACATTAAAAATATATATTTTTTGTTTATTTATTTGTGCAATTTGTAAAGCGCACAAATACCATAGGGTGTCTCTGCTGTAGAACTGTCCCCCGAAGACTTCCCACTAGTTACAGTGAGGTACAGGCCAGCGACGCAGGGCACGCCTAAATCTACGTTTCACCTTTCCAGGAAAAGACAAAGTAGACACGGGACTCCAGGCTCGAAACGGGAACACCAGCTTTATTTGCTAACCCGGGTTAGGGCAGTCTCCTGAAGTAAAACACAAAGCTGGTCTGCAAAGACTGCCACTTCATTCCGTGGCGTACAATCTCTTATACCCATAGCTCCACCCCTCCCGCCTTTGATGTCCGGACACAAGAGTCTTAAAGCAGGATGGAGGGAAACAGAGGGTTTGATGTTGGTTGTATTTCCCAGGTCATAAAGGGCCAGATTCCGCTGTTCACAGGGATGGGGTGTTAAGTCCGCACAGTAAGAGTGTTTGATGGTCCTGTTCACAGCTTTTAGCTGTTGTCGAAGGTAGGTGTGTGTACCCCGGAGCAGGGTGTGGGAAACAGTCCAGGGCCATCTCCCCGAGTTGGCTTGGTGGCAGATGGCGTGTAGGGGGGTTCTTGTGTGCACAGCTGTGCCTGTGGTGGGGAGGGCACGGGATTGGCAGGGTTTGGGCATTCAAGGGCAACGTTCGTGCAAACCTTTCTAAATGGCGGCACGATAGCCATGTTAGCGTTTTTCCACAGTCCTTCAGTCCTTCCTTTTGCCATTGAATGGCAAACCCTATAGGCGTATCTGCATGAGTTCATGGATTTCTTGTTGTTGTTGTTTTTGTTCGTTCCATTTGTGAATGTTGACAGGTGTGGGTGTCAGACACGTGGCACAAAATCCACAGAGTGCCGGTCCACACTGGATACAGAGGCAGCATGAGAACAAAACAACGAGGATGGCTCCGACGACAGTCATTAGTCTCCAGCCCCAGCTTGCGATTAGCCCCCATACCCAGTTCGTTAAGGACCAACTCCCGTCCTCTGTGTGTGTGATTTCAGCGATTTTATGCAGTCTCTGGATGGCCTGATACACTGTTGGTGCGTTGTCTGGAATGTACACACAGCAGCTGGATCCGATCAGTTTGCATACACCACCACGATCTGCCAGGATGATGTCTAAGACCATGCGGTGTTGAAGTGTCATGAGACGGTCCGCTTGGACCTCTGCCGTGATGTTGCTCAGTGCTCCTGCTGTTTTGTTGATAGTGGCTTCGACCACTCTGGACAGATGCCTGACCTCTTGGCTGTTGACCATCGGACCCCAGAAAGGAATGAGTCCCTTGAAGAAGTCGCCTGCGATTTGGCCAGCAGTGCTCTCGGAATTCAGAGTGTCTCTTGAATCCCACCTGATGATGTGTAGCGGTGGCAGTATATGTTGGTGGAAGGAGGAAGGCAATGTAACAAGTCCCTGTGAAGTTGGCTGGGAGCCATGTATGTGCTTTGTCACCGCAGACAAAGTAGGTGCCCTGTGCTGACACCAGTGGCGGGGATGCTGTTTCGGATAAGGCGTATGTGTCGTCGCATATGCTGGTGCCTAGTTGGGCCTTGCTGTTCCCGCCTTTCCCTTGGAGGCACAGATTTCCTTTGTGTGGCACCACCCAGACATCCGGCGGTGCCTTCCTGTTGCGTTCTCTTTCTTTGAAGCTGGCCACATAGTATGTTAAGTTCCACCGTTCATATTTTTTGTTTTCGTCTGGAGTCCCGGTATTATTGTTTTTAAGATAGTTCATCATTGCCATTACTCCGTTTACTATTGCTCTTCTCTGAGGTCCAAATGAAGTGTCAGGGGCCTGGATTGGAGTGCTTAGATATGCACCTGCGAATATGTTGTAAAGGGCCCATGCGGACCCATTCTCTGAGAATGGCAGGGGAAGGAAGGGCGTTCCCCGTTGAGTGGAATGCGGTATCAGGCCGCACACCCAGCAGTTTGTAACGTTCATGACGAGCTGGTGTTGATGTAACATTTGGAGGAATGTGTTGTTCACATATTCTCGTCGTCTGTGGCCCTCAGGTGGTGGCATTGTGGCATATTCATGTTCTGTCAGATTTTGGGGTACTGTTTTTGGCAGAATGTCATGTAGTACCCATCCGATGATAGTCAGTGCCATACAGACGATCAGTAGTAAGCCCAGACATATAGTGAACCTTCTGTGTATTATCTTATAATACTTCTCCTTCTTCTTCTTCAGTTGTTCTGTTGCTTGTGCTTCGATGTTTCCGGTCATCCTGTATCTGAGTCTTGACCGAGCCACTGGACCCCTAGTTGCTGCCCGTGATGGTTGGTTGCTTCACCCGGTAGCTATACCCGCAGCCCTATTGGCATTTTCTCGAGTCGTGTCCCAGGACATCTATCACGACCGTTCCAGCAGTCAGGTCAGTGGTGTCAGAAATTTGTCAGAGGATGACACGTATCATGTCCCACTTTTTGGTTTTCTCGGCCTTAAGTCGTATCTTCCTTTGCCTGGAGTGGTGTGATCATCAAACAATTGTTCGTTTCTTAGGTGAGGAGGTATGGCCTCCCGCAGTGTGTCGTCCGTTTCGTTTTGTGTCTCTGTGTCTCTTAGTTGTTCATCACTGAAGGTTATGGACCTTGGAACCTGAGGTTCCGTGAGAATCGTAATGGCACTTTTTGGGTGTGTTCGAATATGGACGAGTCTGGTATCTACGAACCGCAAATGACGAGTTTAGTGGGTGTACGCGTTTTCGCTACGCTACTATGTACGGTTCACCTCATTTCTGGGTATGTCCATCTGAACCCTCGGGTTCCATCTTAGATACGGCATCCATTTTGTTTCTTGCCCTCAAGTAGCCAGCGAACGGACCTTGTCCGCTTCGTGACCCTGGGATTCCCAAGCTTCCGTGGAGGACACGTGTTCCTTTGAAGGTGTCTTTACGATGAGGGGGATGACACGGCAAAGGCAGATGGCTCTGCTTGAGGGTCATCTTGCCGTGCCAGTGTATTGTTTCAGTCATGCATGCATTAGGCACGAGTCCTTTGATCCTGCAATCAAGTTCCCGATATTACCTTTTACACTCTTTTCCCAATCTGTATACATCCTTGTTTTTCCTTTGCATCTGTTCCTGTCCTTTCTCCTAATTCGTTTACAGCCAGAATGGAATGTGCTTAATGTGGTGACAGTGTGCTTTTACAGTTGGGAACCGGCAATGCTGCTGTAATTATGTTCCGGGCTTCTGAAACATGAATGCGACCCTCTTGAAGTTTACTGTGGGAACTGAGTTGTAACCTTTGTTCGTCATGTTGTGCAATGGCGAAAATGTGTATAAAAGGAGCGATCCACTTGTGCAATTTGAAGCAGTCTCCCAGAACCTACACGTTGTGTACTTCTTGCGACTTCTGTATCCCTGCAGTAATAAACGCTGATCTTTGACGCCGCCGGAAGTGTCCCGTGTCTCTGTGTTTTGTACGCCGGAACAGGTAACCCACGAAGGTTTCAGGTGTTGTCCCCTGGCACCGCTGGGCCTTAGAATAGCCCAGTCCTTCAGTTGGCGCCCACCGTGGGTCGACATCAGCGGTACCGGTCCAAAGCCCGACGATTGTGAGGAACTTCGTGTGAAATCTCCGAGGGAAGGTGCACCCCGCTTCATCGATCCAGTTGTCGAAATAAGTGGCCCGAAGACTTTTCCCGCGAAGATTCCCGCCTCCTGACGGCTGCGACGGACTGATGCCCTGACTGTCGACCTGTTTGGCGCTTGGCGTAGTCTTCTGTACGGCGAGACGATAGACGGGCCTTCCTGGTGACGCCATCGCTCTTTCAGTTAAGTATTTGTGGGTCTCTCCCAGAGTTCTTGGTTGAACCTGGTTGTCTTGCATGGTTCCATTGCCTTTGTGGTTCTTAGTCGTTGGTTCTCAGTTGTTGGGTTTTATTTGACGATTGCAATTGCCAAAACCGAGGGTCTTGCATTTTTTTGCGAGGACATCGTATTTTTGATAGCCCTTGAAGTTTGTAAACTCGGTTAGTGTGCACGATGCCTGGCCGTAGTACTTTGTTTGGTTTTCTTAAATGTTGCAGCACGGATTCCCGATTGGAGGATTCATGTCCGATACCTCCAGTTGGAACTCCAATTTATGAGCTCTATAGTCGCCATGGAGTAGGTCCTATTGTATACAATGACTATTGGATTTGTTATACTAAAAATGATGGTGTTCTTAGTTGGCCATCACATGGTAGTTTCGAAACTACAATATTGGATAATCTTGAAGCTAAATTGTTTAAAAAGAAGGTTAGGCCGGCCATGTTTGATTCCTTTCGGTTATGACGTAAAGAGGCCAAGCAGAAAGAAATCAAACAACTTAAGAAAAATAAGAGAGAAGGTGTTATAACGGTGATGCAAAATGCAGAACAGTATCAGCGGGACAAAGACGAGAAGGAGCAGGAAGTTTCTGCTAGGCTACATCATATGGCAGTGGATAGATGTTATCCGGTTTTACCGTCTAGTTCTGATAAGACGGGAGAAGAAGCGATAGAAGATCCTATATTGTCTTATCTATTGAAATCACCACCTCCTTATGCGCCAGATACTGTGGGTCCTGTGATTCCTCCTGTTCCTCAACCTGTTGTTCTGGCGGCTGCTGGTCAGCCCGTCGCTCCTCCCGTTCTTCCGAATCCCCTTGTGCCGCAAATTGTTCATCCTCCTTTGCCCGCTCTTTTTCCTACTGCTCCTCTGTCAGTATCTCATCAGCCCCATCTTGCTACTACTCCTGTTACTACTACGACCGCTACTGCTTCTACGTTTACTCCTAATGTTGTTGCTCCTGTGCTTCCTTCCTCTTCTCCTTCTGTTCGTAGTCACATATTTAATGCCGTCACTAATCTCTATTCTCCACTTTTTGGACCAATACTTGGGTCTGATCTTTCTGATGTCGCTCAGAGGCGCAGTCAAATTCCTGATGGTAGGCAACGTGAGTCGGTAGTGAAAATGGCGCGCAAATGGATTAGGCATCCTGCGAAGTACACTTCGCGTATAGTTTTTGAGACATTTTCCCAGTTCAATGAGCCCACACAAAGATTCGTGTTCGAGAAAATGTGTAAATTCTTGAGAGACGAGTGGGATAATGCGGAGGTTGACAATGTACCGCCCGAGATGACTGAGCTTCAGAATCAGTTTTCGACTGGTATGATTGTGGGTGGTAATGTCCGACGTGCTTTAGAGCGTCTGCTATCTTTTCGATCTACAGTGCAACCCCGCACATTGTTTAAGGACGATACTGAGGAGCGGTTGGCTCAACCTGGTCAGTATCCTATGCGGGAAGTTCCCCCCGTATGGATGCCAGGTGATGCTGCTGCTAATCCTATTGTTCTACCGCATTTCCAGAGAGTCTGGATACACCTCCCGTGGAAGCGATCGGAAGTTTTGCAGGTAAAGCAAACTTTGCCTGACCCCCGCAAGAATCCTGCCGGTTATTACAAGGAGTTGTCCCAATTAGTGGATGCTACTATTATGAACCTTGCCGATATTGACATGTTGTTTGGTAATGTTGTGCCTCAACCGATTTGGGCGAAAATCCGTCAGGAGAATCACGCAGCTGAGTTAGGCGGTGATTGGGTTGCTCTTGCGGCGGCTGATGGACGGCAAATTGGTGGGGCTAAGCCTGAACAGATCATTGAGAATCTGCCCCAAAGGATAATTACCCTTATGAAGACGCTTATGCCAGCGATACGTGTCAATTGGGACAAATTGTCTGCGTGCAAACAAAAGAAGGACGAGAGTGTCTCCGATTTCTTTACGAGATTTGAGGAGGCATTTATCGATCATAGTGGTCAGGATATGAGCTCTGAGGGAGGTCAGCGATTGTTCGTTGATAAGTTTGTGTCGAATTTGTTGCCTGAACTAAGCAACAAGTTGAAGAATTCTGAAAGTTCGTGGGCCGTTTCTACCACTGCTCAGATATTAGCCACGGCCCAGTACTACGAAAATAGAGAGAAAGAAGAAAGTGAGCGCGCAGATAAGAAAACGAAGAATCTTAAAACTAAGGTCTTGTTGCAGCAAGCGTATCCTCCGCGCTCGAATCAAAATGACTCGCAACAGCCAAATCGATTACAATCGTAGTTTTCTAGATCGCAGTTGCGTACTGACTCCTCTACACCTCGCTCTGCGTTGGGGTATAATCAATGCGCATATTGTAGGGGTGCGGGCCATCTGAAGTTTAATTGTCCAGTTTTGCGTGACCGACACAATGGTGTTTCGGCTCGAGGAGGTCGTAGTGGTCCTCAACAAGCGTCACGTGGTAGAGGTCGTGGTGTTACTCAAAGTCAGACTGAGCGTTTTGCCACTTCAACAGACTCGCAAAATTGCTTTGATCGGCGCGATCCATCGTCTGGTAGATCTGCACAGTATCATGTGGATGATTATTATGTCGAGCATGATGTTGATGTTGACGGTAATTACTAGGACAGCCTTAGACAAAGAAGGGGAGTAGTATCAGTTCCGGTTGATCAGAGAGGGCCTTATGTCGCAGTTGCCACATCGGGCGTAATTGAGCCTTTTCTGCTGGACACTGGTGCAGCTAAAAGTTCCATCATGCATTCGAAACTCCCTGGCGCGCCTTTGTCTGGCTTAACGAATGTTTCCGTTGGATTCTCTGGCGCCCCCGTTAGCAATCCCGTTTCTAGTCCTTTGCCTCTTACAATTGGGTCTCGTGAGTTAGAAGCTCCTTTGATTTTGACTACTGGTTGTGGTGAGAATCTTCTGGGCCTGGATTTGTTGAAGCGGTTATATGCGACTTTGTACTGTTCTCCTGCGGGAGTGGAGCTTACGTTGGGGCAGAGAGTGATCTCTCCTATGTATTTGTCGACCGATAAGCTCCCACCGGAATTGAGTTCTCTTCCTGAGTCTTTGTGGGCAACAGGTCCCAATGATGTGGGCCTGCTGGATATACCACCTTATGTTGTTCAGTTGAAATCCAACGTGCGATTGCCACGCATTCCCCAGTATCGTATCTCTCTTGATGGAGAACGAGCACTATTAGCGATCATTTACGATTTGATCGATAAAGATGTCATTGAAGAAACTCGGGGTAACGTGTGTAATAGTCCTGTGTTACCTATTTTGAAACGAACTGATCCATCCAAGCCTCCTGTGTATCGTTTTGTTATTGATTTACGGGAGGTAAATAAAATTGTTGTTCCACAGTTTCCCGTGGTGCCTGATATTACGGCTTTGCTGACTCTGATTCCAGCCTCTGCATCATGGTTCTCAGTAATTGATCTGAAGAATGCTTTCTTTAGCATTCCAATTGCTGAGGAAAGCAGAGATCTATTCGGTTTCTCATTAGGTGGTCGCAGTTTTAGGTTTAAACGCGCACCTCAGGGCTACTGTGAGAGTCCATCGATCTACAGCCAAGCTCTTAAGAGTCAACTTGATGCGTTTGTGTTACCGGCTGGTGCGGCCTTGATTCAGTACGTTGATGATCTGCTAATAGCTGCTGACACTGAACAGATTTGCAAAACTGCTACAGTATCATTGTTACAGCATCTATGTGACTTACATCACAAGGTGTCACCTTCTAAGCTCCAATATTGTTGTCAAGAAGTAACCTATCTAGGTCACTTATTGTCAAAGGCGGGAAGACGGTTGACCCCTGAGAGAATCGCAGCAATTGCTCGAATGACTGTGCCAACAACTCAGAGAGATGTGCGTGCCTTTTAAGGTATCACGTCATACTGCAGGCAGTGGATTCCGAACTTTTCACTGCTAGCGAAGCCATTGATAGCGCTCATGTGCAAGGATGTTTCGACTCCTTTGCCATGGACGGAAGAATGTCAGAAAAGTTTTTCTGAACTGCGTGATGCGTTGTGTTCGGCTCGTGTGTTAGGTACTCCTGACTACAGTAAGCCGTTTACACTATACGTTCACGAGAGAGAAGGTTGTGCGTTGAGTGTTTTGACGCAACAATTTGGTGGTAAGCAGCGTCCATGTGCATATATTTCCTCGACCTTAGACCCGGTAGCCAGAGCGTTGCCAAGTTGCTTGAGAGCGACAGCGGCAGCTGCGGTGTCTATTCGACAATCCGCAGGTCTGGTCATGGATAATATGCTCATAGTGATGGTTCCGCATGCAGTTGACACTCTTCTGAATCGGACAAAGACTCAACATCTGACGAGTGCAAGGTTGTCCGGATATGAGTTGACACTTTTGGCAAGTCATATACAGATCAAGCGTTGTAATGTGCTGAATCCGGCGACATTGTTGCCGATTAATATGGAATCAGATGACGTACCACCACATGATTGTCATTTACGAACTGAGGAAGAAACGAAGGGTCGTGTGGACCTGAAAAACACTCCATTGACGGATCCCGATGGCACTTTGTATGTTGATGGTTCATGTTTTAAGTTGCCGAATGGTGATGTGACGACTGCGTATGCTGTAGTGACGTTGAGCACGGTTGTGGAAACTGCGAGATTGAGCCAGAACTCAGCACAAGCAGCAGAATTGATTGCGTTGACAAGAGCGTGTGTTTTATCTAAAGGAAAGCGAGTGAATGTGTTTACCGACAGTCAGTATGCATTTGGTGTTGCGCATAGTTTTGGTCGACTGTGGAGAGAAAGAGGATTTATGACGTCGCATGGTACGAAGATCCAACACGGACAGCTCGTGAACGATCTTTTGGATGCACTTACATTGCCTAAACAGGTGGCAATCATTAAATGTAGTGCGCATCGAAAGGTTACGGATGACGTTGGTCGTGGTAATGCATTTGCGGATGAGATTGCTAAAGAAACGGCTAAGAACTTTGCAACCCAAATGTATGTTACGAGTTCAGTGAGGTGGCCGACGGAGACTAGTATGTGTGAAGACACTGTTGAGAGCGTGAAAGCAATTCAGAATGAGGCCACTGAAACTGAAAAGATCAAGTGGAAAGAGAGCACGGGGAAGTTAGACACGCATGGATGTTGGGTTGACTTGTCAGAATATCAGAGGTGGATGTTACCGGATGCATATGTGCTAGCTGTTGTGACCATGGCTCATGGTTTGTCACATATTAGTGCAAAAGGTATATGTAAGTTATTGTCCCCTGTATGGAAGAACGATGGTATTGCTAAATGTGCTAAGAGGGTGGTTAAGAGTTGTATGGTGTGTCTGATGCATAATCCTGGCAAGGGCACCCCCACTCCACCTGGTCATTTTGCTCCTCCTGCCTGTCCCTTTGAGGCTATCCAACTGGACTTCATCCATATGGAGAGATGCAATAATCTGAAGTACGTTTTGGTTGTGGTTTGTGCGTTCTCCAGATGGATCGAGGCCTATCCTCTTAAGGATAATACTGCCCTGTCCACAGCGAAAGTCCTACTGAAGGAATACTTTCCTCGGTATGGAATGCCACGGATTGCGTGGTCAGATAATGGAAGCGAGTTTGTGGGAAGTGTGATGCAGAGTGTGTGTAAGGGCCTTGGAATTCGACAGAAATTCCATAGTGCCAATCATCCCCAGGCAGCGGGTCTGGTTGAGGGGTACAATGGTACTCTGAAGTTGAAACTTGCGAAGATACAAGCTACGACTGGTTTGTCATGGCCCGATGCCTTGCCTCTGGCTCTCTTATCGACTAGAGCGACTGTACACTCTCGAGTAGGGCTCAGCCCATATGAGATTGTGTTCGGCCGCCCTGCGAACATTTGGGGAGTCCCGAGGCCTAAGGCCTTTGACAGTCTTGAGTATCCAATGTTGATTGATTATCTTCATGATCTGACTGCTAAATTGAGGTTAATTCATCAACAGGTCTTTGAAGCTTTACCGGCACAGACAGAGGGTCCTGGACATCGGCTTCAACCGGGTGACTGGATTGTTACCCGTAATTTTGGCAGAAAGCGTAACCTGGAGCCGAGATTCGTGGGACCCTATCAAGTGCTGCTGGCTACGAGGACTGCAGTTCGGTTGGAAGGCAGAAAGAACTGGGTTCACGCCACCCATACCAAGAAAGTTCCGATCCCTTTACCAACGGACAGTTGGGTGAGAACTGGTATTGTGGCAACGGAAACTGGGACCCCTCTATGCTTTGTGCCGTTCAGTGATGCTCAACCTGTAAGAGACACTTCATCGCAGCCAGACGCATCTGTTGAGTCATCAGTTTTGGAGAACTCAAGACCTGCATTGTCATCTGATCGATTGAACACTGTTACACCAGTTGAACACTTATTTGAAGAGCAGACTCGACCTGGAAGAAATCGATATTTTCTTCGCCCACGTAACAAAGACTAATAAATTTTTCCGCATCTTTTTCTTTACTGTTAGCACGAACATTATGAACGATTATATCCTTTTCCGATTTTTGAGTTTTTTTATGTGTACTCTTTACAGCTGAGAGATTTTATTAAGTTGAGTGTTTGTTTAGGAAAACCTATCATCCGGGTTAACCGTAGGGCCGTGCGGGTACTCCTTTCTGTTTAGCAGGTTCCTGACACTTGTTTGGTTACTTTTGTCGACTCCTGGGAACTCCTGGGAATTGATAATCGCTACTCAGAACGAAGTGCGTCAAAGACGTCACGGACGGTTTTTAGAGGATGGCATTCTCTAAGCTGTTGGAGGAAGAAAGGATGTCGGCGCAAAGATCAAAATTGCATAAGATCATACGGACAAAATGTTTTTTATTTCAGGTATTCTTGCTGTTTCTGACTGTATCTATGCTGTTGGTGGGTGGAGTGTATTTTGGAATACAATCGTTATTGCCTTCCATTTCACCTACTCTTTCTCCTAAACTAAGTGCTGTCACCACTGTTTCTCCACATTCCTTTCATCCTCTGCCCCAACATGAACAGGTTAGGCGTGCGGAATTTATGAATAATTCCTTCGTTCAACTCCTACATCAGCATCAGTTGGTGGTGAATACTACCAATTGTTGGGTGTGCGGGTTAATGCCACATACCATGGATAGGGGTATTCCGTACTTGGTTCTCCCTTATAGCTCCCAAGGGTCAGCTCGAGCATTCCAAACTATGTTCCGTAGTGCACTAGATTCCTACCCCAGTCGAGAGCCACGTTCTGCACACTTTGGTCCTGGTCCGTACCACAAGCCTTTGGCGATAGCGATTGCTGATTTAGATAGAGATATTTTTGATACATCGCTTATACCAGAGGACGAGGTGCAAGCCTATAAAGATCTGAGTGAGGCTGAGTATAGCATGTCAGTGGGTGATAGACAGCTTAAGAGCTCGTCTCCAATATGGATCGTACCTCACCTCGGTAACTTCTGCTTGAAAGGTCTTGGTCGAAATCCGAGAGCACAACTTGGGGAGAGTGCTTGTACTGATACGTATGTTTTACCAACGCTCTCTTCCCCTGTTTTCTTGACTGCCAAGGGTACCTATTTCGTATGTTATGAGCGTGCATATACCTGGTTGCCCCGTGACTTTTCGGGTACCTGCTATATTGCAAATCTTTTGCCACCGACTTTCACAGTTGCCTCAGACTATCACAAGACTAGAGTTGTGAGAGGCGTTATTAGTAAAGAGGACACTGCTGGTCAAGAAGCCGGAGACTTCTTTAAGGGTTTCTTGCCGTTTTGGGGACCTATGGTTAATAGTAGGAACCTGAGACAGTTGACCAGGGTGGTAGAGTCGACTGCTAACATAACTGCGAGTGCTCTTGGTAATCTAACAGCAGAACTTCAGGCGGATAGACTTATGACGTTGCAGAACCGTATGGTTCTAGACGTTGTTCTAGCAGATAGAGGTGGTGTGTGCAAAGTGATCCATTCGAGTTGTTGCATTTTCATCCCTGACAACGCTCCAACCGTTTACCAAGCCATCTCGAAGTTACATAAGATCTCCGAGTCCATACACGTGGACGAAGGTGGTTGGACACTTCTAGGATGGTTTTGGGGCCTGATATCAACTTGGGGTTGGACGATTCTGATGATCGTAGGGGTTGTTGTAACGTTTTTGTTCACATGTTGTCTTTGTGTGCAGTGTGGTCCTGCCTTATGTGGTCTTTGTGCCACAACGTGTATAAGACGGCAATCTGTTACCAAAGAGACACTGATGGATAGAATGATGTTCCAGCAACAACTAAACGATTTGATGAATATTGAAATCGATTCTGATCTCGACTAGTGCTTGCCTACATGAGGGCAAAAGGAGCGTCTGAGGTTCCGTGAGAATCGTAATGGCACTTTTTGGGTGTGTTCGAATATGGACGAGTCTGGTATCTACGAACCGCAAATGACGAGTTTAGTGGGTGTACGCGTTTTCGCTACGCTACTATGTACGGTTCACCTCATTTCTGGGTATGTCCATCTGAACCCTCGGGTTCCATCTTAGATACGGCATCCATTTTGTTTCTTGCCCTCAAGTAGCCAGCGAACGGACCTTGTCCGCTTCGTGACCCTGGGATTCCCAAGCTTCCGTGGAGGACACGTGTTCCTTTGAAGGTGTCTTTACGATGAGGGGGATGACACGGCAAAGGCAGATGGCTCCGCTTGAGGGTCATCTTGCCGTGCCAGTGTATTGTTTCAGTCATGCATGCATTAGGCACGAGTCCTTTGATCCTGCAATCAAGTTCCCGATATTACCTTTTACACTCTTTTCCCAATCTGTATGCATCCTTGTTTTTCCTTTGCATCTGTTCCTGTCCTTTCTCCTAATTCGTTTACAGCCAGAATGGAATGTGCTTAATGTGGTGACAGTGTGCTTTTACAGTTGGGAACCGGCAATGCTGCTGTAATTATGTTCCGGGCTTCTGAAACATGAATGCGACCCTCTTGAAGTTTACTATGGGAACTGAGTTGTAACCTTTGTTCGTCATGTTGTTCAATGGCGAAAATGTGTATAAAAGGAGCGATCCACTTGTGCAATTTGAAGCAGTCTCCCAGAACCTACACGTTGTGTACTTCTTGCGACTTCTGTATCCCTGCAGTAATAAACGCTGATCTTTGACGCCGCCGGAAGTGTCCCGTGTCTCTGTGTTTTGTACGCCGGAACAGGTAACCCACGAAGGTTTCAGGTGTTGTCCCCTGGCACCCCTGGGCCTTAGAATAGCCCAGTCCTTCAGTTGGCGCCCACCGTGGGGCGACATCAGCGGTACCGGTCCAAAGCCTGACGATCGTGAGGAACTTCGTGTGAAATCTCCGAGGGAAGGTGCACCCCGCTTCATCGATCCAGTTGTCGAAATAAGTGGCCCGAAGACTTTTCCCGCGAAGATTCCCGCCTCCTGACGGCTGCGACGGACTGATGCCCTGACTGTCGACCTGTTTGGCGCTTGGCGTAGTCTTCTGTACGGCGAGACGATAGACGGGCCTTCCTGGTGACGCCATCGCTCTTTCAGTTAAGTATTTGTGGGTCGCTCCCAGAGTTCTTGGTTGAACCTGGTTGTCTTGCATGGTTCCATTGCATTTGTGGTTCTTAGTCGTTGGTTCTCAGTTGTTGGGTTTTATTTGACGATTGCAATTGCCAAAACCGAGGGTCTTGCATTTTTTTGCGAGGACATCGTATTTTTGATAGCCCTTGAAGTTTGTAAACTCGGTTAGTGTGCACGATGCCTGGCCGTAGTACTTTGTTTGGTTTTCTTAAATGTTGCAGCACGGATTCCCGATTGGAGGATTCATGTCCGATACCTCCAGTTGGAACTCCAATTTATGAGCTCTATAGTCGCCATGGAGTAGGTCCTATTGTATACAATGACTATTGGATTTGTTATACTAAAAATGATGGTGTTCTTAGTTGGCCATCACATGGTAGTTTCGAAACTACAATATTGGATAATCTTGAAGCTAAATTGTATAAAAAGAAGGTTAGGTCGGCCATGTTTGATTCCTTTTGGTTATGGCGTAAAGAGGCCAAGCAGAAAGAAATCAAACAACTTAAGAAAAATAAGAGAGAAGGTGTTATAACGGTGATGCAAAATGCAGAACAGTATCAGCGGGACAAAGACGAGAAGGAGCAGGAAGTTTCTGCTAGGCTACATCATATGGCAGTGGATAGATGTTATCCGGTTATACCGTCTAGTTCTGATAAGACGGGAGAAGAAGCGATAGAAGATCCTATATTGTCTTATCTATTGAAATCACCACCTCCTTATGCGCCAGATACTGTGGGTCCTGTGATTCCTCCTGTTCCTCAACCTGTTGTTCTGGCGGCTGCTGGTCAGCCCGTCGCTCCTCCCGTTCTTCCGAATCCCCTTGTGCCGCAAATTGTTCATCCTCCTTTGCCCGCTCTTTTTCCTACTGCTCCTCTGTCAGTATCTCATCAGCCCCATCTTGCTACTACTCCTGTTACTACTACGACTGCTACTGCTTCTACGTTTACTCCTAATGTTGTTGCTCCTGTGCTTCCTTCCTCTTCTCCTTCTGTTCGTAGTCGCATATTTAATGCCGTCGCTAATCTCTATTCTCCACTTTTTGGACCAATACTTGGGTCTGATCTTTCTGATGTCGCTCAGAGGCGCAGTCAAATTCCTGATGGTAGGGAACGTGAGTCGGTAGTGAAAATGGCGCGCAAATGGATTAGGCATCCTGAGAAGTACACTTCGCGTATAGTTTTTGAGACATTTTCCCAGTTCAATGAGCCCACACAAAGATTCGTGTTCGAGAAAATGTGTAAATTCTTGAGAGACGAGTGGGATAATGCGGAGGTTGACAATGTACCGCCCGAGATGACTGAGCTTCAGAATCAGTTTTCGACTGGTATGATTGTGGGTGGTAATGTCCGACGTGCTTTAGAGCGTCTGCTATCTTTTCAATCTACAGTGCAACCCTGCACATTGTTTAAGGACGATACTGAGGAGCGGTTGGCTCAACCTGGTCAGTATCCTATGCGGGAAGTTCCCCCCGTATGGATGCCAGGTGATGCTGCTGCTAATCCTATTGTTCTACCGCATTTCCAGAGAGTCTGGATACACCTCCCGTGGAAGCGATCGGAAGTTTTGCAGGTAAAGCAAACTTTGCCTGACCCCCGCAAGAATCCTGCCGGTTATTACAAGGAGTTGTCCCAATTAGTGGATGCTACTATTATGAACCTTGCCGATATTGACATGTTGTTTGGTAATGTTGTGCCTCAACCGATTTGGGCGAAAATCCGTCAGGAGAATCACGCAGCTGAGTTAGGCGGTGATTGGGTTGCTCTTGCGGCGGCTGATGGACGGCAAATTGGTGGGGCTAAGCCTGAACAGATCATTGAGAATCTGCCCCAAAGGATAATTACCCTTATGAAGACGCTTATGCCAGCGATACGTGTCAATTGGGACAAATTGTATGCGTGCAAACAAAAGAAGGACGAGAGTGTCTCCGATTTCTTTACGAGATTTGAGGAGGCATTTATCGATCATAGTGGTCAGGATATGAGCTCTGAGGGAGGTCAGCGATTGTTCGTTGATAAGTTTGTGTCGAATTTGTTGCCTGAACTAAGCAACAAGTTGAAGAATTCTGAAAGTTCGTGGGCCGTTTCTACCACTGCTCAGATATTAGCCACGGCCCAGTACTACGAAAATAGAGAGAAAGAAGAAAGTGAGCGCGCAGATAAGAAAACAAAGAATCTTAAAACTAAGGTCTTGTTGCAGCAAGCGTATCCTCCGCGCTCGAATCAAAATGACTCGCAACAGCCAAATCGATTACAATCGCAGTTTTCTAGATCGCAGTTGCGTACTGACTCCTCTACACCTCGCTCTGCGTTGGGGTATAATCAATGCGCATATTGTAGGGGTGAGGGCCATCTGAAGTTTAATTGTCCAGTTTTGCGTGACCGACACAATGGTGTTTCGGCTCGAGGAGGTCGTAGTGGTCCTCAACAAGCGTCACGTGGTAGAGGTCGTGGTGTTACTCAAAGTCAGACTGAGCGTTTTGCCACTTCAACAGACTCGCAAAATTGCTTTGATCGGCGCGATCCATCGTCTGGTAGATCTGCACAGTATCATGTGGATGATTATTATGTCGAGCATGATGTTGATGTTGACGGTAATTACTAGGACAGCCTTAGACAAAGAAGGGGAGTAGTATCAGTTCCGGTTGATCAGAGAGGGCCTTATGTCGCAGTTGCCACATCGGGCGTAATTGAGCCTTTTCTGCTGGACACTGGTGCAGCTAAAAGTTCCATCATGCATTCGAAACTCCCTGGCGCGCCTTTGTCTGGCTTAACGAATGTTTCCGTTGGATTCTCTGGCGCCCCCGTTAGCAATCCCGTTTCTAGTCCTTTGCCTCTTACAATTGGGTCTTGTGAGTTAGAAGCTCCTTTGATTTTGACTACTGGTTGTGGTGAGAATCTTCTGGGCCTGGATTTGTTGAAGCGGTTATATGCAACTTTGTACTGTTCTCCTGCGGGAGTGGAGCTTACGTTGGGGCAGAGAGTGATCTCTCCTATGTATTTGTCGACCGATAAGCTCCCACCGGAATTGAGTTCTCTTCCTGAGTCTTTGTGGGCAACAGGTCCCAATGATGTGGGCCTGCTGGATATACCACCTTATGTTGTTCAGTTGAAATCCAACGTGCGATTGCCACGCATTCCCCAGTATCGTATCTCTCTTGATGGAGAACGAGCACTATTAGCGATCATTTACGATTTGATCGATAAAGATGTCATTGAAGAAACTCGGGGTAACGTGTGTAATAGTCCTGTGTTACCTATTTTGAAACGAACTGATCCATCCAAGCCTCCTGTGTATCGTTTTGTTATTGATTTACGGGAGGTAAATAAAATTGTTGTTCCACAGTTTCCCGTGGTGCCTGATATTACGGCTTTGCTGACTCTGATTCCAGCCTCTGCATCATGGTTCTCGGTAATTGATCTGAAGAATGCTTTCTTTAGCATTCCAATTGCTGAGGAAAGCAGAGATCTATTCGGTTTCTCATTAGGTGGTCGCAGTTTTAGGTTTAAACGCGCACCTCAGGGCTACTGTGAGAGTCCATCGATCTACAGCCAAGCTCTTAAGAGTCAACTTGATGCGTTTGTGTTACCGGCTGGTGCGGCCTTGATTCAGTACGTTGATGATCTGCTAATAGCTGCTGACACTGAACAGATTTGCAAAACTGCTACAGTATCATTGTTACAGCATCTATGTGACTTACATCACAAGGTGTCACCTTCTAAGCTCCAATATTGTTGTCAAGAAGTAACCTATCTAGGTCACTTATTGTCAAAGGCGGGAAGACGGTTGACCCCTGAGAGAATCGCAGCAATTGCTCGAATGACTGTGCCAACAACTCAGAGAGATGTGCGTGCCTTTTTAGGTATCACGTCATACTGCAGGCAGTGGATTCCGAACTTTTCACTGCTAGCGAAGCCATTGATAGCGCTCACGTGCAAGGATGTTTCGACTCCTTTGCCATGGACGGAAGAATGTCAGAAAAGTTTTTCTGAACTGCGTGATGCGTTGTGTTCGGCTCCTGTGTTAGGTACTCCTGACTACAGTAAGCCGTTTCCACTATACGTTCACGAGAGAGAAGGTTGTGCGTTGAGTGTTTTGACGCAACAATTTGGTGGTAAGCAGCGTCCATGTGCATATATTTCCTCGACCTTAGATCCGGTAGCCAGAGCGTTGCCAAGTTGCTTGAGAGCGACAGCGGCAGCTGCGGTGTCTATTCGACAATCCGCAGGTCTGGTCATGGATAATATGCTCATAGTGATGGTTCCGCATGCAGTTGACACTCTTCTGAATCGGACAAAGACTCAACATCTGACGAGTGCAAGGTTGTCCGGATATGAGTTGACACTTTTGGCAAGTCATATACAGATCAAGCGTTGTAATGTGCTGAATCCGGCGACATTGTTGCCGATTAATATGGAATCAGATGACGTACCACCACATGATTGTTATTTACGAACTGAGGAAGAAACGAAGGGTCGTGTGGACCTGAAAAACACTCCATTGACGGATCCCGATGGCACTTTGTATGTTGATGGTTCATGTTTTAAGTTGCCGAATGGTGATGTGACGACTGCGTATGCTGTAGTGACGTTGAGCACGGTTGTGGAAACTGCGAGATTGAGCCAGAACTCAGCACAAGCGGCAGAATTGATTGCGTTAACAAGAGCGTGTGTTTTATCTAAAGGAAAGCGAGTGAATGTGTTTACCGACAGTCAGTATGCATTTGGTGTTGCGCATAGTTTTGGTCGACTGTGGAGAGAAAGAGGATTTATGACGTCGCATGGTACGAAGATCCAACACGGACAGCTCGTGAACGATCTTTTGGATGCACTTACATTGCCTAAACAGGTGGCAATCATTAAATGTAGTGCGCATCGAAAGGTTACGGATGACGTTGGTCGTGGTAATGCATTTGCGGATGAGATTGCTAAAGAAACGGCTAAGAACTTTGCAACCCGAATGTATGTTACGAGTTCAGTGAGGTGGCCGACGGAGACTAGTATGTGTGAAGACACTGTTGAGAGCGTGAAAGCAATTCAGAATGAGGCCACTGAAACTGAAAAGATCAAGTGGAAAGAGAGCACGGGGAAGTTAGACACGCATGGATGTTGGGTTGACTTGTCAGAATATCAGAGGTGGATGTTACCGGATGCATATGTGCTAGCTGTTGTGACCATGGCTCATGGTTTGTCACATATTAGTGCAAAAGGTATATGTAAGTTATTGTCCCCTGTATGGAAGAACGATGGTATTGCTAAATGTGCTGAGAGGGTGGTTAAGAGTTGTATGGTGTGTCTGATGCATAATCCTGGCAAGGGCACCCCCACTCCACCTGGTCATTTTGCTCCTCCTGCCTGTCCCTTTGAGGTTATCCAACTGGACTTCATCCATATGGAGAGATGCAATAATCTGAAGTACGTTTTGGTTGTGGTTTGTGCGTTCTCCAGATGGATCGAGGCCTATCCTCTTAAGGATAATACTGCCCTGTCCACAGCGAAAGTCCTACTGAAGGAATACTTTCCTCGGTATGGAATGCCACGGATTGCGTGGTCAGATAATGGAAGCGAGTTTGTGGGAAGTGTGATGCAGAGTGTGTGTAAGGGCCTTGGAATTCGACAGAAATTCCATAGTGCCAATCATCCCCAGGCAGCGGGTCTGGTTGAGGGGTACAATGGTACTCTGAAGTTGAAACTTGCGAAGATACAAGCTACGACTGGTTTGTCATGGCCCGATGCCTTGCCTCTGGCTCTCTTATCGACCAGAGCGACTGTACACTCTCGAGTAGGGCTCAGCCCATATGAGATTGTGTTCGGCCGCCCTGCGAACATTTGGGGAGTCCCGAGGCCTAAGGCCTTTGACAGTCTTGAGTATCCAATGTTGATTGATTATCTTCATGATCTGACTGCTAAATTGAGGTTAATTCATCAACAGGTCTTTGAAGCTTTACCGGCACAGACAGAGGGTCCTGGACATCGGCTTCAACCGGGTGACTGGGTTGTTACCCGTAATTTTGGCAGAAAGCGTAACCTGGAGCCGAGATTCGTGGGACCCTATCAAGTGCTGCTGGCTACGAGGACTGCAGTTCGGTTGGAATGCAGAAAGAACTGGGTTCACGCCACCCATACCAAGAAAGTTCCGATCCCTTTACCAACGGACAGTTGGGTGAGAACTGGTATTGTGGCAACGGAAACTGGGACCCCTCTATGCTTTGTGCCGTTCAGTGATGCTCAACCTGTAAGAGACACTTCATCGCAGCCAGACACATCTGTTGAGTCATCAGTTTTGGAGAACTCAAGACCTGCATTGTCATCTGATCGATTGAACACTGTTACACCAGTTGAACACTTATTTGAAGAGCAGACTCGACCTGGAAGAAATCGATATTTTCTTCGCCCACGTAACAAAGACTAATAAATTTTTCCGCATCTTTTTCTTTACTGTTAGCACGAACATTATGAACGATTACATCCTTTTCCGATTTTTGAGTTTTTTTATGTGTACTCTTCTTTACAGCTGAGAGATTTTATTAAGTTGAGTGTTTGTTTAGGAAAACCTATCATCCGGGTTAACCGTAGGGCCGTGCGGGTACTCCTTTCTGTTTAGCAGGTTCCTGACACTTGTTTGGTTACTTTTGTCGACTCCTGGGAACTCCTGGGAATTGATAATCGCTACTCAGAACGAAGTGCGTCAAAGACGTCACGGACGGTTTTTAGAGGATGGCATTCTCTAAGCTGTTGGAGGAAGAAAGGATGTCGGCGCAAAGATCAAAATTGCATAAGATCATACGGACAAAATGTTTTTTATTTCAGGTATTCTTGCTGTTTCTGACTGTATCTATGCTGTTGGTGGGTGGAGTGTATTTTGGAATACAATCGTTATTGCCTTCCATTTCACCTACTCTTTCTCCTAAACTAAGTGCTGTCACCACTGTTTCTCCACATTCCTTTCATCCTCTGCCCCAACATGAACAGGTTAGGCGTGCGGAATTTATGAATAATTCCTTCGTTCAACTCCTACATCAGCATCAGTTGGTGGTGAATACTACCAATTGTTGGGTGTGCGGGTTAATGCCACATACCATGGATAGGGGTATTCCGTACTTGGTTCTCCCTTATAGCTCCCAAGGGTCAGCTCGAGCATTCCAAACTATGTTCCGTAGTGCACTAGATTCCTACCCCAGTCGAGAGCCACGTTCTGCACACTTTGGTCCTGGTCCGTACCACAAGCCTTTGGCGATAGCGATTGCTGATTTAGATAGAGATATTTTTGATGCATCGCTTATACCAGAGGACGAGGTGCAAGCCTATAAAGATCTGAGTGAGGCTGAGTATAGCATGTCAGTGGGTGATAGACAGCTTAAGAGCTCGTCTCCAATATGGATCGTACCTCACCTCGGTAACTTCTGCTTGAAAGGTCTTGGTCGAAATCCGAGAGCACAACTTGGGGAGAGTGCTTGTACTGATACGTATGTTTTACCAACGCTCTCTTCCCCTGTTTTCTTGACTGCCAAGGGTACCTATTTCGTATGTTATGAGCGTGCATATACCTGGTTGCCCCGTGACTTTTCGGGTACCTGCTATATTGCAAATCTTTTGCCACCGACTTTCACAGTTGCCTCAGACTATCACAAGACTAGAGTTGTGAGAGGCGTTATTAGTAAAGAGGACACTGCTGGTCAAGAAGCCGGAGACTTCTTTAAGGGTTTCTTGCCGTTTTGGGGACCTATGGTTAATAGTAGGAACCTGAGACAGTTGACCAGGGTGGTAGAGTCGACTGCTAACATAACTGCGAGTGCTCTTGGTAATCTAACAGCAGAACTTCAGGCAGATAGACTTATGACGTTGCAGAACCGTATGGTTCTAGACGTTGTTCTAGCAGATAGAGGTGGTGTGTGCAAAGTGATCCATTCGAGTTGTTGCATTTTCATCCCTGACAACGCTCCAACCGTTTACCAAGCCATCTCGAAGTTACATAAGATCTCCGAGTCCATACACGTGGACGAAGGTGGTTGGACACTTCTAGGATGGTTTTGGGGCCAGATATCAACTTGGGGTTGGAAGATTCTGATGATCGCAGGGGTTGTTGTAACGTTTTTGTTCACATGTTGTCTTTGTGTGCAGTGTGGTCCTGCCTTATGTGGTCTTTGTGCCACAACGTGTATAAGACGGCCATCTGTTACCAAAGAGACACTGATGGATAGAATGATGTTCCAGCAACAACTAAACGATTTGATGAATATTGAAATCGATTCTCATCTCGACTAGTGCTTGCCTACATGAGGGCAAAAGGAGCGTCTGAGGTTCCGTGAGAATCGTAATGGCACTTTTTGGGTGTGTTCGAATATGGACGAGTCTGGTATCTACGAACCGCAAATGACGAGTTTAGTGGGTGTACGCGTTTTCGCTACGCTACTATGTACGGTCCACCTCATTTCTGGGTATGTCCATCTGAACCCTCGGGTTCCATCTTAGATACGGCATCCATTTTGTTTCTTGCCCTCAAGTAGCCAGCGAACGGACCTTGTCCGCTTCGTGACCCTGGGATTCCCAAGCTTCCGTGGAGGACACGTGTTCCTTTGAAGGTGTCTTTACGATGAGGGGGATGACACGGCAAAGGCAGATGGCTCCGCTTGAGGGTCATCTTGCCGTGCCAGTGTATTGTTTCAGTCATGCATGCATTAGGCACGAGTCCTTTGATCCTGCAATCAAGTTCCCGATATTACCTTTTACACTCTTTTCCCAATCTGTATGCATCCTTGTTTTTCCTTTGCATCTGTTCCTGTCCTTTCTCCTAATTCGTTTACAGCCAGAATGGAATGTGCTTAATGTGGTGACAGTGTGCTTTTACAGTTGGGAACCGGCAATGCTGCTGTAATTATGTTCCGGGCTTCTGAAACATGAATGCGACCCTCTTGAAGTTTACCGTGGGAACTGAGTTGTAACCTTTGTTCGTCATGTTGTGCAATGGCGAAAATGTGTATAAAAGGAGCGATCCACTTGTGCAATTTGAAGCAGTCTCCCAGAACCTACACGTTGTGTACTTCTTGCGACTTCTGTATCCCTGCAGTAATAAACGCTGATCTTTGACGCCGCCGGAAGTGTCCCGTGTCTCTGTGTTTTGTACGCCGGAACAGGTAACCCACGAAGGTTTCAGGTGTTGTCCCCTGGCACCGCTGGGCCTTAGAATAGCCCAGTCCTTCAAACCGCCTCCCTTTCTTGGTCTGGCAAGTCGTCATCTACCCATCGGTCATTGGGCAATGGCAGAGGCACACGCCTGCAGTGAGTGGCATGTATCCAGTTCTTCCGCCCCTCGACCTTGACGGCGGTTCTCGTGGCCAGGAGCACTTGCTGCGGTTCTTTCCAGCGGGGTTCGAGGCTCTTCTTCCTCTGGAAGTTCCGGGTCAGCACCCAATTGACCGGCCGTATGGTGTGGCCAGGTCCTTCAGGAATTCGGGGGAGGACATCCTTCACCAGTGCATGTATAGAACGTAAACTGTCAGTGAGCTGTTTCAGGTAATCTATCAACATTGGGTATTCTATTTCGGAAAACCTCCTCGGTCTGGGTACTCCCCACACATTGGCGGGTCTACCGAAGACCACCTCATGTGGCGAGAGTCCGGACCGCATGTGTGGGGTAGTTCTGGTGGACAGCAAGGCCAGCGGTAGTGCATCTGGCCATGGCAATCCGGTGCTGGCACAGATCTTTGATATTTTAAGCTTAAGGGTGCCATTGTATTTTTCCACCAATCCGGCGGATTGCGGATGATTTGTGGCATGAAATTTCTGCCTGATGCCTAGGCCAGTGCTGACGCTCTGTATGACTAGGCCTGTGAAGTGACTTCCGTTGTCACTCCATATTAGGCGGGGTAACCCAAATCGCGGAAAGAATTCCTTCAGGAGGAGTTTGGCTGTCGTGGTGGCTGTACAATTTTTAGCGGGGTACGCTTCTACCCACTTGCTGAAAGAGCAGACCACTACCAACACATATTTTAGATTGTTCACCCGTTCCATCTCAATGAAGTCCAGTTGTAGGGCTTCGAAGGGGAAGGAAGGAGGAGCGAAGTTGCCAGGTGGTGTTGGGGTGCCTTTGCCGGGATTGTGCATGAGGCATATCATACAGTTCTTAACTAGGTGTGTGGCTGTCGTGGAGATGTCGTGGAGATGTTCTCGTTGGCCCAGGTCGGTGCCAGGAGTCTGCATATTCCCTTTGCACTGATATGTGCCGGTCCGTGGGCCATTGTTACTACCGGGAGGACGTAGGCGTCTGGGTGCATCCACCTTTGATGTTCAGAGAGGTCTGTCCAACATCCCTTGTTGTCTAATTGGGCGGTCTTGTCTGCCCATACCTCTCTCTCTGTCTCAGTTGCTTCTGCCTGTATTTCCTTCACACTGTCTATTGAATCTTCAATCCTCCCTCCCTCGGGTACCCATCTGGCCGGACCTGCCACATACATTCTGTCTGATCTTTGTTTTGCTGTCTCCCTGGCTGTCTGGTCAGCGAAGGCATTCCCTCGTCCTATGTCGTCTGTGATCCGTTTGTGAGCACTGCATTTCACTATGGCCAGCTGCTTAGGGCGTGTCAGGGCATCGAGCAAATTGCCTATTAAGACACCATGTTGGATACGTGTTCCATGGGATGTGAGGAACCCTCTGTTTGCCCATAGTCGGCCAAAGTTATGTGCTACCCCGAACGCGTACTGACTGTCTGTATAAATAGTCACCCGTAAATCAGCGCTTACGTGTCCAGGGATGGCACACGCTATTCACACTTGCACTCACGACACGAGCATAGGTGTACTCGCCGACGCTGACTACAGGGACCACAGTTCTTTGGGGTAACACGCAGGTAGGTCAGCAGTGTGCGACCATTTTGGATTAGTAAATCAGCGCTAAGTTCGCAAGCTCTGGTGAGCGCTACGAGTTCGGCTGCCTGTGCTGATTGTTGGGGTATCCTAGCTGTCTCTACTTTCGTCTGTAATGTGGTTACTGCATAGGCTGCTGTGGTTCTCCCATCAGGTAGCTTGAAGCAAGACCCGTCTACATAGAGTATGCCATCCGGTGTACTTAGGGGAAGGTCTGTCAGGTCAATTCGCCCTTTTGTTTCTTCCTCCGTCCGGAGAAGGCAGTCATGCGGATCAGTAGTGTTCTGGTGCTCGCCAGTAGTGGGCAATAAGGTGGCTGGGTTAAATGTGGTGCATCTCTGTATGGTAATGTGAGTGGCCATGAGTGTTAGCTCGTAACTGGTCAAGCGTGCACTAGTCAGATGTTGGGTCTTTGTTTTGTTCAAGAGGGCCTCAACGGAGTGTGGTACCATCACGGTGAGGGTATGACCCATTACTAGCCCGTCACTCTGTCGTACCGACACAGCTGTAGCAGCAGCGGCTCTTAAACAACTCTGGAACCCTTGGGCAACTGGGTCTAGGGTTGCTGAGAAATAGGCGCATGGGCGTTGTTTGTCGGCGTAGGGCTGAGCCAGCACGGATAATGCACATCCGCCTTGTTCATGTGTGAAAAGGAAAAAGGGCTTGGTGTAGCAGGGGGAACCTAATACGGGTGCAGAGCATAAGTCTTGTTTGAGTGTCTGGAAGGCTTGCTCGCTTTCAGAAGACCATGGTATTACATTGGGGACTTCCTTTGTGATCAGTGCGAGTAAAGGTTTGACTGTGCAAGAGTAATTTGGGATCCACTGACGGCAGTATGAAGTGATACCTATGAAGCCTCGGACTGCTGTTTGAGTACGAGGTCTGCTCATGTTAAAAATTAACTGTATCCTATCTGGTGTGAGACGTCTCCCTTCCTTTGATAGGAGGTTTCCGAGATACGTAACTTCTTCCTGGCAGTACTGCAATTTGGGAAGGGAAACTTTATGTTTGTGTTTGTGTAGATGTAGTAGCAGTATGGTGGTGCATTCGCGACATTCCTTTTCGGAAGGGGAAGCGACGAGTAGGTCATCGACGTACTGTATAAGTGCTGAAGTGGTGGGGTAAGGTCATGGTGTCCAACTGACTTTTCAAGGCTTGGCTGTAGATGCTAGGGCTCTCTGTGTACCCCTGCGGAGCTCGGCAGAACCGGAAGCTTCTGCCGGCTAACGTGAATCCAAATATATCGCGGCTGGCCGGGTGTATGGGGATGGAGAAAAATGCATTTTTGAGGTCTATGACAGTGAAATGTGTGGCAGTAGGAGGGATCATAGTTAGTAACGTGGTAATATCGGGCACTACAGGGTATTGGGGAACAACTATCTTGTTGATAGCGCGTAGGTCAATTATCAGTCGGTAGACATGTGGGGTACCCGCTGGACCTTTCTTCTTGACTGGTATAAGGGGGCTGTTGCATACATTCCCTCTCGTCTCCTCTACTACCCCTTTGTCGATTAGCTCATGTACTATCTGGATGAGTGCTTGCTGACCGTCTGCAGGTATTTTATACTGGGGAATGCGAGGCATGTGGGCATTCTCCTTTAGCTGTACGTGGTAGGGTGGTGTGTCCAGGCATCCAACATCAGTGTCGGACTGGGCCCATAGGGCATCTGGGAGCGTGGACAACTCAGGTGGTAATTGACACGTGGAGGTAAAACAGGCTTTTGTAACCTCAGGGGCATTCATAGTCACCTGTACACCGTCTGGAGAACATTGTATGGTAGCGTGTAAAGCCTTCAACAAGTCTAGGCCTAGTAGGTTCTCCGCACAGCCAGACGTGAGAACCACTGGAGCATGGGCAGTGTATGGACCTATCTGCAAGGGGATGGGTAGTGAAACGGGGCTGGCTACAAGGATACCTGCAAAACCAACTGAAACATTTGTAATGCCTGAAAGGGGTGCCCCAGGGACCAGAGCGTGTGATACAGAAGTTCTTGTTGCCCCAGTATCTACTAGGAAATTGTCCTGCTTTTCATTTGGAAGGCCTACACAAATGTAAGGTCCCTTCTGGTCAGTTGGAATCTGTACTGGCCCATTTCCCCCCTCTTGGCTGTCCTATGCTGTCTGGTAAACCTTGCCTTCCTCAGGGTCATAATCTTCCGTATAATAGTTCCGGGACCTTTCAGTTGATTTGTCAAAGTAATTTGATACCTGTTTGGGTTGCCGATGTGGTGTCACCTGTCCTCTACCTCTACCCTGCCCCTGCATTGGTTGAGTGTCTAATGGCCGGGGTGCACGTGGTCTTGTTATGCCGGCGGCTATGTTGGCGGCGAGAACAGGGCAGTTTTTAGACCAGTGACCGTCCTGCTTACAATATGAACACTGGTTCTCTCCTAAGGGTGGTCTTTGTCTATTCATTGGGTGTGGCCTATTGGTCTGAACCGTGGCTACTTGGGGTGTAGGATAAGCTTGTTGGAGCAATGCTTTTGTCTTTAGGTCCTTCAACTTTTTACCTTCCTTTTCCTGTTTCTCATGTACTCTCTGCTCGTAGTAGTTAGCCATAAAGAGCAACCAGGTCTTAGTAGCCGCCTGCCAAGAGCTTTCGGACGTTTTTAAGAGGACGGATATGTCGGGTGATAAATTTTCAACAAATTTGTCCACAAAGAGGCGGAGGCCGCCTTCAGTGGATGGATCTTGACCGCTATAATCAGTGAAAGTCTGTTCAAAGCGGGTAAAGAAGTCCGAGACACTTTCGTCTCTGCCCTGCTTGCACGCCGTCAGTTTATCCCATATTATATTTTTAGGATTCAGTATTTCTTTCATCAGGGTGACTATTTTCTTTGGTAAGTCAAGTATTATTTGTGGCGGTTTATCTCCTACCTTTCGATCTAGGTCTGCCTGTTCTAAAGCCTTCCATGTATCTCCTAATTGTGTTGCACGATCGGTTCCATGTATCTCTGTCCATATGTCTGTTGGGACAACGCTACCAAAGAACATCACTATGTCCGTGTATGTCATGATGGAGGCGTTAAGCTGTTGTTCTAGTTCCTTGTAATAGGCTGTGGGGTTTTTACGTGGGTCCGGTAACGCTGCCTTGAACTGCAATATGTCAGACCGTTGCCAAGGCATGTGTACCCATTGTCGGACCATGTGGGGACCTATCTCTGGTCGGCCAAGGATTGGGGGATTGGCAGTTGGGTCTGGAGTAATGGCCGGAGTACCTGGGTGAAAGAAGGGGGGTACCTCTCGCATAGGGTTCATCTGTGATAGCTCGCTTCCAGTCATGCGTGTTATGTGCTCGTTCCTATACTGCGTGAGTGTCAACAGGAAGTGTTCTAATTTGTGTGACGCTACATGACCCATTTTTACCTCGTCCTTCATCTTCTGTAAGGGAATGGGTGTCAGGGGGGATAGGAATGTCGTCCAGTCTTCCTGTATCTCTGTGCACATGCTGAGAAATACCATAAACTGTTGTTCGGGAGTGCATTGACTCATTGTCTGCCAAATGTCATCGAATGTGTAGTTTGAGTCAGACATCCATTTATGGCCCTGTTGTAATATAACCCCGTTTTCTTCTGTCTGATTCCGATGGGACCGGAGAAAATATGCATTGGGGGTAAATATGGTTCTTGCCACACTTAATGCTTGATCTTTCCACCCATCTGCTGTGCCTGTTGCCTTGGACATGTTGTGTCTAGGAGTATATGTGCTGGGATCCTCGACTAGCTGTGTGTCCGTTATTGGTGATTCCAAGGTCAACGCGTGTGTAGCGGTGTGCTGTACTGCGCTTGATGTAATGGGCTGATGTTGAATGGGGAATTGGGGTGGGTGCGGGACAGTTCGGTGCGCTGGGCTTAAGCTGGAGGCAGTGGGCCGACTTTCAATTACTGGCTGACACGGGGTTTCGGGTGCGGGAGCGTTTGGCTGTTGCGAACGGTCAAGTTGATCATTCCGTTGTACTAGAATAGGGTAGATAGGTGAGGGATTATAAGGGGGTGGTTTCCTATCCTCCAATAGCTGCCTCATAAGGAGATCTTGATTTTCTGTTTCTACATCCTTTTCTTTGGATACATAGCATCCTTCCATTTCTGCTCTAAACTTCCTGTCCTGTCGTATCATTTCTTCCTCTTTCGTATCTTTCTCGGTCTGCCTGCTCTTGCCCTCTTCTAATGTCTTTTGGTGCCGGCGAGCATGTTTCTCGGCTTTCTTTTGCTGTTGATTAGCTTCTTTCTGCCAGGCTCGAAAAGATTCGAACATAGTCTGACGAGCTCTATTTAAAAACAGAATCTGCTCGAGGTATTCTAATATGCTTTGATCGAAGGACCCATGTTCTGGCCATTGACGTTCGCGGTCCTTTTTGGTCCACTTCCGCCAGATAGACGTCCATATTATGTGAGCTATTCCCGTCTTGATATACATCTCATAAAGAGGTGTACCAGGAGGGGGTACCGGTTGGTTCTCTTCTAACCTCTCTTCCAAACTTAAACAACAACAACAACACAGTTTTTTTAACTTACTGAGCTTTGGCATTTTCTCTTTCTTTCTTATTCGAAATCCGATTTACCAAAAATAATCAGCAGTGTAACAAAAACCCAATCACTACTGGCTTTGGACTTTGCAAAGGCCGAAGACTACTGAATTACCCGACATACACTGTCTTGGTTGCAATTCTGAATTAAAATAGGTGGGTTTGTAAGACCCACCCTTACCTGACCGATTTAAAGGTGTTGTCGTTTCAGCCGTGGGTCTCGGTCCTTTTCTTGGAATCCGACCGTCCGACAGGAACCCCAGCCAGGGTCGTAGTCAATTAGCCCAGACCGGGTGGCGGGGATCGGTTTCTCGAGATCCGCAGGTCTACGAGCTGACAACTTGGACAGAATCGGTGTAGGGCGCCTCCCTTGCATGTTGATCACCGGACCCTTCCACAACCACCGGGCTTGACCTACGACCTCTGGAGGTGTCCCTGTTCGGGCGCCATTCTGTAGAACTGTCCCCCGAAGACTTCCCACTAGTTACAGTGAGGTACAGGCCAGCGGCGCAGGGCACGCCTAAATCTACGTTTCACCTTTCCAGGAAAAGACAAAGTAGACACGGGACTCCACTCTCGAAACAGGAACACCAGCTTTATGTGCTAACCCGGGTTAGGGCAGTCTTCTGAAGTAAAACACAAAACTGGTCTGCAAAGACTGCCACTTCATTCCGTGGCGTACAATCTCTTATACCCATAGCTCCACCCCTCCCGCCTTTGATGTGCGGACACAAGAGTCTTAAAGCAGGATGGAGGGAAACAGAGGGTTTGATGTTGGTTGTATTTCCCAGGTCGTAAAGGGCCAGATTCCGCTGTTCACAGGGAGGGCGTGTTAAGTCCGCACAGGAAGAGTGTTTGATGGTCCTGTTCACAGCTTTTAGCTGTTGTCAAAGGCAGGTGTGTGTACCCCGGAGCAGGGTGTGGGAAACAGTCCAGGGCCATCTCCCCGAGTTGGCTTGGTGGCAGATGGCGTGTAGGGGGGTTCTTGTGTGCACAGCTGTGCCTGTGGTGGGGAGGGCACGGGATTGGCAGGGTTTGGGCATTCAAGGGCAACGTTCGTGCAAACCTTTCTAAATGGCGGCACGATAGCCATGTTAGCGTTTTTCCACAGTCCTTCACGGCGCTGTGGAGTGAAAGAAGGGCAGTTGAGATGGGTGACTACTGATTGAAGAGCCAAGTTTTTACTAGCTTCCTAAAAGTCAGGAGGGTGGGGCTGGTATTATTTTAATGTGAAGGGGGAGGGTATTCCATAGCCTAGCTGTGGCAACTGTGAATCGTCTATCTCCCCAAGATGTTTTCTCTGTGCGGGGAATGGTAAGAAGATGGGCTGAGGAGGATCGCAAGGGTCTGTTGGGGGTGTATGGGCAGAGTACTTTTTTAAAGAACTCAGGTCCAGAGTTGTTGCGTGCACCCATTAAGTATTTGCCATATAAGTTTCAAGTCAAGAGAACCATATTTAATTTTAAAAGTCTTCCTTTATTCGTCAATCAATTTTGAAATGAAAACAGCCAATGCATTTCGCTCCTTTTCTATAATGGAACTTCTTCAGGGCTAGTATACGTTACCAGACAAAATCTCTCTTCAATGGTGGGCTTTAGTCCTCAATTGTAAGAATGTGTTTCAGGAGTTTTCCATGATCAAACTGTATAGTGTAAAAGCACATAGTAAGTAGTGTATTCAAACACCCTGACCAGTGATAATCATGCACATGTAGAATGAAGTCTCTGCATAGCATTAGCATGTTTTCTACTTTCAGGATCAAGTACAACATGGAACCTGTTGGTTGCTGACAGACTAGATCAAATTACTATGGCAACCTGTGGCTGCTAGGACAGAGTAGAGTTTTGAATCAGGCGAAAGGGGCAGAACAATCCATACCTGCTACCAGCAGGTTAGGGTAGAGCACCATGCACACCTCGTTATGATGCTTTCAGGATTAAGCACACCAGTTCCTACAAGGATACGGCACCGAACTGAAACCATCAGCTAACAGTAGATAAGTGGACATGAAAGTGGGAAAGTTTGGATTGAAAGCAAATTGTCCTGCTGTGCTACTTAGTAAATCAATCAAGAAATACATCTTTTTTTCGGCTATGAAATAGCCATAAAAGCACACAATAAAATATAATAAATATATATAAAAGGAACATCATATTTCATAAGTCGTTAAATGTTTAAAACCTTAAAATAGGAACGAGAGAGATCAATAATCTAACATTGTTTTCCTTGAAGATACAGCAGTTTGAGGAAACATAGTTATGCAACAGCATGTTTCAACATCAGACACGGTACGCAGGCAGCTATATGCCTGCATACAAGATTGCAGCTTTCTGGCTCTTGTTAATGGTATAAGATATTTCCGAGTATATAACATATAGAAACCACAGAAAATAAGAAAATGCTGCATATTTTGCTCAGAATGGTCCTTGCATGGACATGTCCTGAGATCAAGCTCCTGCTGATACCCACTTGGGAAGCATAAAAGATATTTTATCATAGCAGCCCTAAAGCTAAACAATAGGGACCGTGCCCAGCTTCTTTTCGTGTTCTATAAGTAGTCTGAGCTAAGCTCCCCTAAGTTAAAGTGCAGATAATCTAAAACACTCCTTTTCTTGCTCTCGTCTGTTTCAGCTTTCACCAATAATAAATGCTTCACTTGCTTCCTACAAGCTTCAGCCTGCGGCTCTCTCACTAAAAATGTATCTATTTGGCCCACACTTTCCAAAGATTTTTTGACATAGGCCAACCAGGAAATGGAAAGGCCCTTCTCGCAGGCCAGACAATTATTGACTATACTCCTTGTTAGTGTGGAACCTTCTGCACTCCAAATGGATAGCCACACGGTGGCCGGGTGACTCTGAATAGTGTTGCTCAGATAGCATATGCCCAGCTCCCTGTGGCAAGTGAAATGGGAGGAGGATGCTGGGGCTGATACCAACCTATTCAGGAAATGATTCTCCTCTCTATGGAGATTTGTAGGAGCACCCAGTCCCCATACGCCCACACCATAGTTTGCAATAGAAATGCACTGCGATAGATATATTTGCAGTAATGGTTTTGGGGGCCTTCCTCCCTTTGATGATGGCAAACTAAGCAGTGACCCTATCGATCTTGAGAGCTTTACTTTGCACTGTGCTGTATGCTGAGACCATGAGTTTGAAGTGCTAAAATGAATTCCTATATAGGAGAAAGTGCTAATGCTAGATAAAGTGCTTGTGCCTACAGTAATAGAGTGGAGTTTTGTGCGCTTTGGACCACTTGACATTAAAAATGATTTATTAAAATTTGTTGATAGGTTAAGATTAGCCATAAAGTTCACAAAAGAGTGAGTTAAAAGTCGCAAAGCTATGGGGGTTCAGGCAATTAAAACAGCATCATCTGCGTATTGTAAGTCAATAACTATGCACTGCAGCTATTGTGTTTTCAGAGAGAGTTATTTCTAAAGTTATTTCACACTTGCGAGGCACAAGTGAAAGTGAGCGTATGCAATTTTGTAATGTTAGTATTCATGCATACTCCACCCTCTCCCCAAAAACCTGGTCAAGTAATGTAAAAAAAACTGTTGACAATCGAGTGGACTTTTAAAACCAGCATTGGCAGGGCCATTAGATTTCGTCTTCATAATGCGTGTGTTAAACTATTGGCTTTGCCAATACTTGTTTGTGAAACATTGTTACAAACCAGATAAACGGAAAACAAGCATTGGCATAGCCAATAGGTCTCGCTTTTGGGACCTTATAAGTATTTAGTTATGCAGCACAATATCCTTGGTGCAACAACAACTGTTGCAAGGCAAAACACTTATAAGGTCCCAAAGGCGAGACCTATTGGCTATGCCAATGCTTGTTGCTGTTTTTGTGGTACTGCAATATATAGGGATGTTATTTGTCACAGTTTACAGTTTGGATTAGATCATTGATGACACTATTGTTCATAGGATCACGATGTCTCCAGTGACAATTTATTGCTGCCAAGGTCGTGCCGGTGGGTTCCTTTTCCAGTGGTTCTGCTGTACTGATTGAGTCGAAGGTCCTGCTGCAGTAGTCTCCTCCCTTTGTGTGTGTGGTTGTGTGTGTGGGTGTGGTTGAGTGTGGTTGTGTGTGTGGTTGAGTGCAGTTGTGTGTGTGTGTGTGTGGTTGTGTGTGTGTGTTTATGTGTGTGTGTGGTTGTGTGTGGTTGTGTGTGTGGTTGTATGTGTGGTTGTGTGTGTAGTTGTGTGTGTGGTTGTGTGTGTGGTTGTGTGTGGTTGTATGTGTGGTTGTATGTGTAGTTGTGTGGTGTGTGTGTGGTTGTGTGTGGTTGTGTGTGTAGTTGTGTGTGTGGTTGTGTGTGGGTGTGGTTGTGTGTGTGAGTGTGTGTGTGGTTGTGTTTGCTTGTGTGTGTGGTTGTGGTTGTGTGTGTGGTTGTGGTTGTGTGTGTGGTTGTGTGTGGTTGTGTGTGTAGTTGTGTGTGTGGGGTTGTGTGTGTGGTTGTGTGTGTGTGTGGTTGTGTGTGTGTGTGATTGTGTGTGTGTGTGGTTGTGTGTGGTTGTGTGTGTGGTTGTGTGTGTGTGGCCACTTCTGTCCCGGAAGAGCTATAATGCTCCGGAGGTCATAGCTCAGCCGCTGGAGAACCGACCTGTGTTACTGTGTTATGAATTGCAAATTTAGCCGCTGTTTGTCGTGGCTCGTAGGATTGCGGATAGAGGCCGCGGTCACGATCGCCCACGAAACTACAGCTGTGGAAGAAAGGCAAGACCTGAGCATCGAGCTCTACAGTGTCTCTAACCAGGTCAGTGTTCAGGGGCAAGCCACCGTGAGAGGCTGGGATAAAAGATGGTGCATCAGTGGGCGACAATACATCAAAACGAGCGTGATAGCTGCTTAATGCTTTGAGCATTATCCCCGGGTCGCAGAATTTCGAGACGCCAAAGCAAAGATGAGAGGGTCTCCCCCCTCAGGTTTTCTGTTTCAAATTATAACAGGTGGTGCATTCTCTAACACTTCACTTCTCGCGGAAATGTCTTAAAAAGTGTCTGGGAATATGATATTACTTTGTAAAGCCCAATAAGCAAGTTACATGGGTCATAACTTATAATACTTAACGACCACTTTATCAAGGTTAGAAAATGATACACATTTTAAAGGTAATCTGACCTGCAGTGCAAGGAACCTTATCCAAAGAACATTTTAAAAATGTGTATGCGGGGAGGAGCCTAGCGCGCAACCAAGATGGCCGCGTAGGCTTGTGGCTCCCGGGGGCCTCCGCAACCTCCCACGTCTCTCCTGTCATAATCCTGGTTTTTTCGATGGGCTTCTGTTTATGATCTTGCGCTAAGGTGCCACTCGTTTTCCAAATCGAAATTGGACTCCGGGAACCGGTTCTGTGGCGAATCTGAAGTTTGCGGCCTTCTCCGGCCTTGGTCCCGAACTCGAGTTGGTGAGGTGCCCGGGTGCGAAGTGAACAACAGCGGCATGCCAGGCTGGGCCTGCCCCGGACCCCGTGCTTTCACTTTCGGTTTCGAGTTGATCTGCGACAACTGACGTCGGGACATTGGGTGAGCAGCGCCGAGGACGGAGTGCAAAGCCTAGTCTTGAACTGTAAACGGGCCTATTTCAGTTGGTGGCCTGAATCTCCTGGCCTTCCTCCGGGTGCTGGAGGGTGCTGACCTTGCTGGTCGCTGACGATGACGACGAGAGTGGACGGCGATAAGCTGAAACCCAAATCTACCCGGAGGGGAGCCTATTCCCAGGCCAACAATATGGACCGCTATGCACAGCCAAAGGGATCCCCTAGTGGATCAGGTAAATCGCCTGAGCCGCCCAAGGAGGCCTCGGGCGCATCATCCGAATTGACTCTGCTGGATGTCATGGGGGCCATTGAGGAGATGAAGGCGACTGTGAACCAGCAATTGGATACTTTGGCTAATAAACTGGACTCGGTATTGATTGATGTCACTTTGGTCAGAGCGGACCTGTCCAAAACCAATGACCGGGTCGACTCATTGACTCAAGCGGCGTCGAGCCTAACGGTAGATGTGGCCGCTTTGCAGACGATGGTGCGGAGGTTGCAGCTCGCCAGTGACCTGACTGATCGTCGCCTTGAGGACTCCGAAAGCAGGGCCAGGCGGAATAACGTCCGCATTATCGGGGTGCCCGAACGATCGGAGGAGTCTGCTGTGGATCTTTTTGTGGAGGATCTAGTGGTGACTCATCTAGCACCCAAAGGGCTGAGCAAGTTCTTCGCTGTGGAACGGGCCCACAGGATTCCAGGGGGTGCGCCTAAGGTGGGTGCCCCCCGCGGCCTATCATTGCCCGACTTTTTAATTTTCGGGATAGAGACGCTATCCTTCAGGCATCGAGGGTGACTGGGCCAGTAAAATTTGAGAACTCTAATGTTAGCTTTTACCCAGACTTTACGCAAGCGGTTCAAAAGCAACGGATGGGATTCTCGGCCATCAAACGGCGCTTGAGAGACATGGAGCTGAAGTATGCGATGCTATTCCCGGCGAGGCTGCGGGTCGAGCTAGATGGTCGCTCACACTTCTTCGACCGGCCGGAGGCGGTGGGAGAGTGGCTGGATGCCCTACCCAGGATTCGAGGTCGGGAAGGTCGGATAGCGGAGAGCGGAGAGGGTTTGACGGAGTAGGAATGGAACTGTGATCCTGGTGATGGACTGGACTGGTAACGTTTTGCACCTGTGGCTGCACTGGACTCCAGTTTGTAACTCTTTGCCCCTTGGTATTTGGAGGTTGCGGGGGACTTGCTGGGGCCCTTTCCTCCTTCTGGGGTTTTTCTTGTCCTTTCTGTAGTGAGTTTCATATTGGGGCGACAGGCACACTGCATGTTTGGGGGGGCTGTTTGGGCTCACGCAGGGGTGCAGGGAGGGGGGAGTTCTGTTGGGGTTGATGGGGTGGGGTTGGGGTTTGTTTGTTTGTTTCACAAGGCAGGGTAATGTTTTCTGTTGTGCTATTATGATTGTGCGCCCCGGGAGGGGGATAGTTTGTGCTGGGGGGGATGGGGGGTAAGGGGTTGAGACTTCTATCATGGAATGTGAATGGGCTGGGGGACAGGATAAAGCGGGGGGTAGTCCTGCAGTTCTTGAAACGTATTTCGCCCGACATTGTTTTCCTGCAGGAAACGCACCTCATAGGGAACTCTTTCCATGCCATGAACAGACGAGGATATCGCCTTCTGGCCCATTCTGGTTTCACCTCTGGCTCGAGGGGAGTGGGCATTTTAGTCAGGACCTCTCTCCCGTTGGTAGTGGATGAGGTGCTTCACGACGACAGAGGGCGCTACACTGCACTGGTGGGGAGGTGGGAGGGTAAGTTGATTTCGCTGGTCGCGGTTTACGTGCCGCCGGGCCTGCAGACGGCCACCTTTGCTGATTTGGGGCGCCTGCTACTTGGGCTCCCGGGGGGGGGGTGTTGGTCCTGGGGGGGGATTTTAACGCTGTGGTTTCCGGAGTTGAGGATCGCCACCCCCCTAGGGACCTCCCTCAGGCCCAGAACTGGCTGGGGGGCTTTCTGGATACCCTGGGACTGATAGACTGCTGGCGGTTGAAACACCCTGGACAAGCGCAATATACCTTCCACTCCGGGGCCCACGGTAGCCTTTCGAGGCTTGACTATATGCTAGTGCCTGCGGCCCAAGCTGGGATGATCGGGGAGGTGCGACATTTGGCACGCGGTATATCTGATCACTCCCCTCTTTTGTTACACCTAGATATCGCCTTGGGGGCGGAGGGGAGGGTGGCACCGATCAACCCCTGGTACCTACGAAACCCCACGATCCGTGCAGACCTGGTCAAGTCCCTGGAACACTATTTTAGTGACAACGTGGGGTCGGTGTCTTCCGCCATCTCCCTTTGGGAGGCCTTTAAGACGGTGCTCCGGGGCCAGGCTCTGTCTCTCATTTCCCATACCAAAAATGCGAGGCGCTGGAGGTTGTTCGGCTAGAAAATGAGATCCCTGAGTTGGAGATTGATTTGGAGCAAGGTGTTACGGACGACAGACTGCATGTGCTGGAGCTTAAACAGGCCGACTACAAGGCGCTGGTTACCGAATCTGCTAGGAGTATGAACAGGGAGCAACAGGGGGGTTTGTACGATATGGGTGATAAGGCCGGGAAGTTGATTGCCTGGTTGGATAAGAAGGAGAGAGCGAGTCGAGTGGTGCCGGATGTTGAGAGGGTGGATGGTGTGCGTGTGACGGACCCCGGTGACATTGTTGATTGCTTTGCGGAGTATTTTCACGGGGTTTACTCTCCGGTCTCAGAGCGATCGGAGGAAGACTCTCGACTGCTGCTTCGAGACATTGCTCTGCCTTCTCTATCTGATGAGGATAAAGTATTGATGGATGCGGCTCCGTCGCCGGATGAGATTGCTTTGGCCATTCGCTCGATTGCCTCTGGTAAGGCCATGGGTCCTAATGGCCTTCCCATCGAGTTATATAAGTTGCGCCCAGATACGATTGCGCCGTATCTTCGGGACATGTTCCTTGAGGCTCAGGCGGCGGGCTCCCTCCCCTCAGACCAACGTCTTGCTACTATTGTTGTTATCCATAAGGAAGGGAAGCCGCGGGATCGGTGTACTTCTTACAGGCCTATCTCTTTGTTAAACGCGGAGCCCAAAATCCTTGCCAAGGTACTGGCCAATCGCCTGATCCGGGTTGTGGGCGACCTGATTCATCAGGATCAATCCGGTTTTATACCCCATCGCAATACCGCTTTGAACCTGCGGCGACTGCATGGCGTCCTCGCTCGCGCGCCATTTATCCGAGAGCCGGCCATTTTGGCGTCCCTGGACGCTACCATGGCGTTTGACACCTTGGAATGGCCGTACATTTGGGCAGCATTGGCGAAGTTCGGGTTTGGCCCGGGGTTTATCGGCTGGGTAAAATTGCTTTATGATAACCCACTGGCACAGGTGGTGGTCAATGGACGGGTGTCGGCTCCCTTTGTTTTGGGTAGGGGCACCCGACAGGGATGTCCGCTGTCGCCTCTTCTCTTTGCGCTTTGTTTGGAGCCCCTGGCGGAGTGGCTACGGTGGCACCCCTCGATGCGTGGCCTTAGATGGACGCCGGAATACGAGGATCGTGTCTCCCTATATGCGGACGATATCCTCTTGTATCTTGCATCTCCGCGCAAATCGCTTATTGTATTGGTGGATGTGTTGAGCTCCTTTGGTCGCAACTCTGGATTGGTCATTAACTGGGCGAAGTCTTGTGTATACGTTCTCTCCGGGGAGGCCCCCCCCCCTTCCGCGGGGGTGCCCTATCCAGGTTGCGCAGTCGGGGTTCAAGTATTTGGGAATCTTTATAACCCTGGACCCGGTGGCCCGGTATGAACGGAATCTTCTCCCCCCCCTTCAGCGCCTAAGGGCGGATGTGGCGGGTTGGCGGCGACTGCCGCTCTCGCCACTCGGCCGGGCGGCGTTGTTCAAAATGATGTCGCTGCCACGCTTTTTGTACGCCCTACAGAACACTATGGACGTAGTGCCGGCCCGCTATTTTCGGGAGGTGGAGTGTCTTCAGCGTCGATTGTTTTGGGATGGGTGGCCGCGGATTGCTCTTGCCAAACTAACCCTACCGTGGTATGATGGGGGGGTCGCTCTCCCTGACATCAAACGGTATTATTGGGCCTCCCAGTTGGCGGCTGTCAATCACGGGATTTACGGGCCTGCTTTGAACCCGGCTTTTGAGATGGACAAATTGTTATTGCCAAGCGGGGATTATAATCGCGCACTATACTCGGGGTCCCTTGATGCGCGATTGACGGGCCCAACGCGGGTCGCGGTGCAGGTGTGGCATGCAGCGAATGCGGCGATGGGGTGGAGGGATCGCTTGACTCGGGCTACGCCATTGTACGCTTCCCAGCGTTTGGGTTATCTGTGTACTACGAAAGGCTTTGAGAAATGGGACATGATTGGTATCAGCAAGGTAGGGGATCTCTGGACGAAAGGGAAATTTAAGACGTTCGACATGTTGAAAACTGAATATCAGTTGAACGATAGGGAATACTTTCGGTATGCTCAGGTTCATCATGCCTTGTGTTCCGTGTTCCCGGATGTGGCGGCTATTCCAGAGTATTCCCCGTTGGAAGACAGAGTATTGGACAGCTATGTGCCGGATAGCACCATTTCGCTGATTTATAAGAAGCTTATTAATGATCGAATGGGTTTGCTGGCCTCATTGCGGGAGACTTGGATTGCCGACGGCTTGGAACTTGATGACGAGGACTGGGTGTCAGCGGTGGCCTCCCCGAAAGAGGTGGCTATCCCGGCCCGCTTGCGTTTCGTCCAGCTTAATATACTTCACAGAGTGTACGTCACGGGGCCTGGTTTGATGCGTATGGGGTATTCGGTGGATGGTCTGTGTAAGCGATGCTGTGGACTACTGGGGACTTTCCTCCATATCCTGTGGGAGTGTCCAGAGGTGACTCGATTTTGGTGTAGAGTGCATGCGGTGTTAGAAGAGGTCACGCATGTTGCCTTGTTGCCGGAGGCACGGAGATGTTTGCTGAATGTTTGGGAGCCGACTGATTACAATGTGACGCAGACGCAGTGGGTGACTCTGGGCTATATGGTAGCGAAGCGTGATATTGCACAATTGTGGGGCTCCCAGAGGCCACCAACGGTCTCAGCGTGGAAGGAACACATGGACTGGTGTATGTTCAGAGAGAAAACGGTGTATGTGGCGAGAGGCAAGCCTGGGAAGTGGATTAAGGTGTGGGGTCCCTGGAACTCCTATCGTGGAGGTATTTGCGCCCCGCCCCAGACGCGTGAGATGGATGCTGCTCTGTCTCCCTAGCCCGCGCATTCCTATATGCTCCTGCGATATGTGAATTTGGTTTCTTCTGCCTTGCCCCCCCCCCCCCCCCCTCTGCCTACTCGGGTTGGTTAACTCCTTCGATACGAGGGGCACATGTTACTGCTATTGACTTCCTCTGCCTTGTGTGTGTGATGTTTTTTGTTTTTCAAAAATATGAAACCTTTCTTTGATTGTTTATGGACTGCGACTGCGGCCGGCTGAGTTGATTAGCACTCCAGTAGCTCTTTTGTTGCTTCATCGATGTGAATGTTAAGCGGTGCCTAGGTTTACACTGTGCATTAGCGGCCGGCCTGTTGGTTGTAGGCCCATATTTGTATGTCTCTGACACTGCAATAAAGGTTTTTCAAAAAAAAAAAAAAGAAAAAAAGGTGTATGCGTAGCAGCACTGACAATAGACAGAACGAAAATGTGATTTAAAGACACCTTTACAAGGGATGAAGGAATTGAGGGAGGTTCTTACATAGAATCTTGAAGTATTTGGTGAATGTGTTTTTTAAAGCACACTGGACAAAGCGTAATCCGTCTTTCATCCTTTTCCTTTAATGTCTCGAGACAGACTGTTTTTGCTTACACAGTGACTTGTGTGTAGAACTGTAGGGCTATCGTAGGGTGCGTGCTCTCTCAAAATTAATCGCTTAACCGCGGGGTGGGGAAAAATGCTACCGCCGGCCACAGCTTACAGTGAATGTGCGTGAGTGGTGCGCGCGCAGCAGTAATCACGCCATATGGTGCCTCTGCAAGCTGTGGCCAGCAGTAGCATTTTTTGAAGCCCTTACTTAATGTCTCGCCAGACCAGCGAAAGCGCTGGGTCAGGCGAGACCTAAAAACTAAGTACTGGTGGAAAACTAACATTTATATTAAGGTATTGCGAACCTGAACACATGCGTATTATTTGAAAATTCGTTAACAGCATCTTTTTTTTTCAAATGTCATGTCGGGAACTCTGAACAGAATTTAAAAGCTTATTGCATGTGATCTATCTTAAAAATAACACAGAGAACTAGATGCAGCAGCCTACAGAGCAGATGTATACGCCTCAGGGAAAAGAGACATTTTTCCAGAACCTCTTCTGCCTGAAACACAGGCTGACTGAGTGCAGCTGCCTGCTCATCCCCCGAGCCCATAAATGTTGTCTTTGTGTGCCATGGCTTTGGCTTTCATGCAACATGTTATAGATGCTTTTAATTAAAAGATGGAAGGGTTGGAGAGCAACACAGTGAGTGCAGGTGGCAAAGAGGTGAGGGGGAAGGAGCACATGAGGGAGAGAGCAAAAGTACATGCACGCCCATGAAGTGCTCTTAGAAAAAGAAAAAAAGTAATTTCTTGGTATGAGCCATAGAAGGATACACACTATATGATCAAAAGGGTGCCTCAGGAAGCTATGCTTCAGGGGTGGGACAAACACAAGAGGAAGGCAAGTCATCAAATAAGCAAGCAAAGCAAATGAGATAGACAAGAATGCCAGCAAACGGTAACCAATGGGCTGACCTAGAGCCCGCTCGAAATATTGGTATTGGTCAAAATAGATCTTCAACAATACTAAGTTAAAAGCTGTCTGTAGTCAAGATCCAAAACACAGACACCAATGTGCGAGGGTTGCAGTAGTATGAAGCAGCCAAGTCCTCTGGCTTACGGCCCATGGAAGTGTTCAGACGCGCTGGTGCCCCACTCGCCCCCACAAGCCTTCCTTGGTCCCTGGGTGTCCAGTTAGGGATAGTTAGCCTCTCTGGCAGTTTCTCCGTCTCCACCTTTCATTTGATCTGGACACCCAACATTGTCAGCCACCACCAGTGGTGGAGATCTCTGATGAGTGTGACGCGATGCTCCAGCGAGATGTGTTGTGCTGTGCAAGGCAGTGGAACCTGGCCCCAGGGGGAAGAGGGACCACCAGAGTGAAGGAGGCTCCTAGTGCGATTGGTGGACCACACTACATCACGTTGCATGGGTCTGAGCTGTAGGTCTCTGGTCCGGACTGGACACTTACCACATTTGTTATAGCCGATAAGGGGAGAATGCATTATGTCAGGAAAAGGAAAGCATCATGTGGGTTGTCTCTTGTAGGACACTCAAATGATTCCATTACCAATTATTTTCAACTAAAAAAGAGCCAAGACACAAGGTACTGTGCTCTGACACCCTTCGGTGATTGTTCAAACCTCGCCTCCCAACATTCTTGATCTCCAGTACTAAGTAGCAAACACTCAATTTCATTCAACCTCAACTCTTAAATATATACTGGCTTAAGCATTTCTTTAAAGGTTACCAGAGTGTTAGCGTTTCAAGAACTCTCAGATCTATGATGAGTGCAGAGCAATCAAAAGCGGAAGAGTCAGCCCCCAACCAACCAAACTTGGAAATGCCACACAAGATCCTGCCAAGATAGAAACATACTCTACGCCTCCACCACGTGATGGAGCTTTAATGGCTCTCAAAAAGTGTTCAGCAGATATGAGAGCCCAGTCTCATGTTTAAATGTCTCATGAAGAGCTCCAAATGTTCTTGTTAAACCCAACTAAACTACAAACCCATTAAAGAGCAGCAACAGACTCGAGTGACCTATTACCAGAGGAAACCCAGAGAGCTTTTTTTTGTACTAAACATCTCTTTATTGATAATTATGTGGTACAAAGACAACAAAGAGAGCCATTAAACCTTGAGTGCATTAGAACATCAGTATTCCATTACATTACGCTGACAAAGACCACCAAAGGCAGTGAGATCAATTGAATACTTCACATATGGTAGTGAGGAGGCCAAGGATGTAGGAAAACCAGAGATACCAGTGCAGCATATTCAGAAAAAAACAACAACTTAACAGACAAAAAGAAAAGACAAAAGCGTGCTCTATACAGCATGTCATTCTAGGCTGAAAATAACCATCAATCACAATCAAGCATCCACAGATGGCCCAGGAAGTGCGTCGCGGGGGGGAGGTGACCAGGGATTCAAGCTCGGAATGGAAGCTCAGTCGAAGAGCTGGAGTGCTTTAAGTCTAGCAGGCAAGAGGCAGGAGTATTCCAAATGAGAAAAGTATTGTATGAGGGGTTGCTAGATGTGGGTGAACTTTCCCTCCGTGTGAGGGATTTTATGAGAAAACAATTCCATGGCTATGACTTGACACAGGCATGTGAACCATTGAGCTATGGAGGGAGCAGGAGTTGTTTTCCAATGAAGGGCTATCGGTTGCTTGGAGGCCCCCAACATGTAGGTGGTTAAGTGCCCTTCAGCATGAGTCATAGAATGTATGTGTTGGGGTTGGATACCAACGATAGCTGTCGAGTAGGAGTCTTGGATCAGGAAGCCAATAGTCCCCCTAGTGTGGCTAAGAATTTCTTTCCAGAAGGTGGCAATGCTTGGGCAGGACTACCATATGTGTAAAAGTCTCCTGGTGCCGAATTACAATGCCAGCAAAGTGGGGAAGTAGAGGGAAAGAAAGTGTGAAGCCAGGTAGGCGTAAGATACCAGTACGTGATTACTTTGGACACTGTCTCACACTGTGCTATGCTTTTGGAAATCCCCGAGATGTCGTTCCCATTGTTTAATAGATAAGTCTTCCCCAATGTCTATGTGCCATTTTGCTTGGTAAGGATGTGGGTGAACAAGTTGGAATGCTGAAGGACCTGATAGGTGTGTGAAATGAGTATGCAGGACCAGTCAAATGATAGAACCGGGGTCTCGAAAGCTGTCTGTTGGTGAGTTGCCTCCTGTGCATTGGGTGGGGAGACAACCCAGTGGCGCAGTTGATAATATTGTAGTCTAGTGGACTCAGGGAGATGGAACTCCTGTCGACATTGCTCAAATGTCTTGAGGGAGTCGCCATCAAAGAGATCCCTGAGAGTGCGACAGTCACCCTCCCCCCAGTGGCTATAGCAGTGTGGTTGCAGGGTGGGATAGAAATTCGTATTGCGCGCCAGGGTGTTTCATTGCAACTTTGTCCCATATTTCAAGGGCCGTTTTTGTTGGGATGGCAATATAGGCACTTGGCGGCCTCACATGTCTGGACAGTCACACCAGGTCCCAGAGGGGGTTGAGATGCCATGTCTCGGTCCATATGAATTCAATGCTTACCGCTTTCTCACACAACCCACTCTGAGACAAAGCGGAGGTGTGCAGCCCAGTAATCCTCAAGGAGGTTAGAGCATTCCAGCCCTCCCCCATCCAGAGGGAGCGTCAGCACCATGTTTAAAAAGCAAGTGCATTTCCCACCCCAAATAAAGCAACAAATGTCCAGTTGGAGGTGCAGGATCTCATCTTAAGGGATCAGTATAGGCAAACTTTAAAAAAGTATTTGCCCAGTTTTGGGATCAACGATATTTTAGCCTTCGACATGGTAGGGGTGAGCCCTGAGGTAACTGTTAAGGTATTGAAGAGGGCCAGCAGATGCTCTTGCAATTGCGGACGGAATTTACAATAATAGGCCACTGGCAGGCGATCGGGCCCCAGAGTTTTACGAAGGGGGATGGAGTCTCTTCAGGGCACGTTGAAGCTTCCCCATGCAGATAGGGGCTTTGAGCGGCTCCATGTGGGAAGCGTCAAGGGAGTCCCATCTACAACCAGCAGATAGTGGTCAATGACGTCAAGAGGGGCCTCGTCACTAGTATAAAGGGCTTGGTAGGAGTCCTGAAACACCTGTTTGGCCATTTCATATGTAGTCTAGACATGTGGCGCCGTCTGAATCCCTGGAAAATGTTTGTGTGCTCGTTGGTGCCGGAGTTTTCACGCCAATAGGGTTCCCACCTTGTTACCACCCTCATAGTACTTTGTTTGAGAGCAAGAAGAGCTTGTTCTGCCTTGTCTGTATGCTGTGCCCTCTGCTGACCCCTCAAGAGGACCAGACATTGTTTATTGCGCTGGGACGGGTTGGCATGATCAAGGCATTCCAGGTCCTTGATATTAGCAGCTAGACCCAACTCAACCAGCTTGGCCTCTCTCACCCAAGCGATTGAGATAGTAGTAATCGCGCCTCTGATTGTAGCTTTAAACCTGTCCCAGAGGGTATGTGCTGAGATGTCCAGGTGTATGTTGGTCTCAAAGTAGTGTGTCATCTCTTTTCATGGTTAACAGCAAAAGAACAAACAGCTGACCAGGGTTAAGCACATCAAATCCATATGTACAGTCTATTTAGATATGGTGCAATCACTTCCAGCACTTGCCGTCTGAAGATGCAGATAATGACAACATGTTCAGGAATAAGGAAGGTGCACTCGATGTGAAGTCAATCAATCAGGCCAAATTTGTCCAAAAATACTTCTTTTATTGTTGGCTTCAAACAATGGCGCCTCCGCTCTTCTTATAGCTATGCTGGTTACTATGCTGTGACTTGAACTTTTTGCTCAGTAAAGGCCTCACATCATGAACCATTTATTTTATAGCTCTTTGAAGAAGGCGCCATCCATGGACTCGTGTGCTTTTAAATATACTTGAAATTTTTAACCTTGTGCTCTTTCGATTTGAGATCTTACAACATATGCCCACTTCTGACTTGAGGATTATCGCGTTTTGGAACTGTATATCTTCCATAACATACTACATACTGATTCCTTAGTCATATATTTTTGAGCCCTGACGAAGTTCCCTCTGGCAACTGGGAACGAAACGCATTGGCTGTGTGCCAGTTTTATGATTAACTTAATAAAAGAAGTATTTTTGGACAAACTTGGCCTGATTGATTGACTTCGCATCGAGTGCACCTTCCTTATTCCTGAACATTTTGTCATCTCTTTTCAGTTTTATTCAACATCTACAGGGTAGCATAGAAGTTGTGGGGGAAATCGCCATTGGTGGCTGGGGCAAGCTGCCCCCCCCCCATTCTAGTTAAAATCAGTTCTACGTGTGCGTGGTTGTGTTAAAATGTAAAACAACAGACTTCTCGTTGTTGTGTTGACCTATGCGTCATCCATTTTCTCTGTCCTCATTGCCAGCCCCTGCTCTGTCCTTGGCACTCCCCCTGCACAATCGTGTGTAAAGAAACCAGATTGGGGTATTGCGAAATATGTGTACACGCAGAAGCAGCACAGAAGAACAGCTGGCGTCTGCTCGGAGTTTCCTGGCAATGGTTAAACCATGAATAGAGTGTACGTAGATAGCATATCTTGTTATGCAGCTCCAAGAATCAGAGTTGCTTAAACACCAAGGCTGTTGATGTTTGTATTACTTCATTGTGTGTGTCTTTCTCAAGCTCTATTTACACCATTGGGTGTCCCCTGTTTGTGATCTCTTCCTATAAAAACCCATGTAATCATTGCTCTGTGTGCTTCCTCCCTGAGTGCCTACTGGTGCTCGTTGGACGGAGCCCCCACTGATGAGTGTTAATAAATTGCCTGATTCTTACTTCACTCCAGTGTCGATTCTCCTTACTTGTTTGAACCTGTGGACAAAGGGTGACCCTGCACCAGTGTGTCTGGCAGAAAGCACACTTCCACAAATTGGCAACCAAACGCGGGGCCCCATCAAAGGCCTGCAGGTGGACAGGGGAAGGAAATCGTGTCTGTGAGAAGAACTTCACTAAGGAGCGCACCACCTGAGGAGACTAGTTCTCGTGGCCAAGGTGATTTATTTTCGACTTCCCGACTCTGATCTTCCCGGCGGCTGCTGAACTTGACTGAGGCTTCCGGGCGGCTATTTGGAATTGATCATTAGATCACGGAGGATCGACAGGTGGAAGTTGAAGACTACGAATAGGTAGAATTGTATTGAACCGGTTTTTATTTGCTTGTTATTTGTTTGATTAACATTTTCAAATGTTAAGAATATACAGATAATGTGAGAAAATGTTCTCTGTCTGTAAGCTATTGTTTATGCCTTATACAAGATGCCTGTTTTTAGTAAATTATGGAAGTTTTATTGCTGCTGCTGCGATAAGCAGTGCATTTTCGAAGAAAGTCAGCCGGCGCCCCAGAAGGTACACCGAATTTTGAAATATATGTTAAACATGGTATTTGTGCCATCATGTATAGTGCATTGTGGAACAAATATACAAAAGGGGATCCCCAATTTCAGTGACAATTAGAGGGGACGATGGACCCTCATAAATGTAAGTACTTAGAAAAAGAATTGTTTGCTAGAAAAGTGTAAGCGGCGCAATAGCCCGTGAAGCAGAAGGGAATACCGGACACGCACAGTAGAGGTATTTCTGGACTTTTATTTTTCTCTTAGGTAATCGTTTGCGGGAACTTCATTTTGTCAGTCCCATATGACCCAAATAATGTGAATCAGGTATTGGATGCACCGTCAATAGCAAAAGAAAAACAATTAAAAAAAATCAGGTATAGCCGGAGGTCCTCTTCTCCCACTTGACCATCTTCTTATGGGCTTCCGATTTTTGGTATTGGAGTGTCCATTAGCATCGTGTTGTCCCTTGGCCCCAGGCAGTGCGAAAGAAAGGGGAAGGAAAACACAACAAAACCAAGATTCGTTCAGGGTCCTCTTTTTCTATTGCTATTTGCCACCACCACCACCAGGGTGCCATGCAAGAAAACAAACGGGGTATTGTGTAGGTGCCTTGTGTTGGGAAGTGCATAACCAAAACACGCGTGCCTTATTTTCCCACGCCGCCCCACCACCACCAAAACGATCCCATTAATGCCACTTGCCTTGGGCCACGACCCGGGATCAGGGCTGTGGCGTTGTGACCCGGGGCGTCCTCTCTCTTCTCTGGGCCACCGGGTTTATCCACAGTATGTGCTGCTCCAAGGGTCTCTGTTCTTCCCTCAGGACTACCGCTGGGCTCCTCTTCCGAATCGTTGCGCTCTGCTCTTTTCTCCGTCGCCTCCTTCTCGTCGATGCCTTTTTCGTGACTCTCCTCACCGTCTCTCTTGATGTCTGTAACTTCGCCCTTTTGTTGGTCTGCATCAAAAATAGCTCAGCACACAACTCAAGTTCATGTATTATGGACAGAAGTATATGTCAAAATCAATGAACAAACAGGTATGTAATATATCCCAAAAGATTCACGATAAACTACAGTGTCTTGATGATGAATTTTGCTTTTTTTTGTTGTTCAAGTTTTTCTGATTTAAAAGTACAGCATACAATTCATAGCCGACCTGTTTGTTCATTGATTTTGACATATACTTCTGTCCATAATCCATGAACTTGAGTTGTGTGCTGAGCTATTTTTGTTCTTTGCATTTTTTGGGTCACACCAAATACTAGGGACGCATGAAGGTCACGTCCCTGGCTCTTTGCACCACATTTTTGTTTATTCACATTATTATACTAGCTTGATTGGTGCAGGTTTCATAGTGCCCTGATCTTCTTTCTGCTCTTTTGTTGGTCTACCTACGATGACGTCAGGGTGTCTTCGTTGAGCTGACCCAGCGCCACTAGACCGCGGGGCTCTTCCGGTGCATTTCCCTTGACTAGTCCCGTCTCCCTCCACTTCCGGTCTGCCGGATCCACGAAATCCTCACAGAAAGTTAGACCAGCTATGTTTGACAGTTTGCGTATGTGGAGGAAGGAAGTGAAAGAGCGGCAGCTCAAGGCAGAGAAAGTGAGAAGGAAACAGGAAAGGAAGACAGTTTATCAAAAGTTTAAGGAATTAAAGGATAAAGAAGTTCAGGAAAATATAGAATGTTTAGATCGATGACATAGATTGACAACATCTAAAGAATATGTTGTTAGGCCAACGGCCCAGGCCCATCATGATGATGTTGACTCAGAAACCAACGGATTATTGATTGAACGACCCCCACCCCCATACGCACCTTTGGCACCCCTCCCCCTGGACCACCAAATCCTGTACTTCCTTTGTCGCAGCCCCCACCTCCTCCACCGATGATTGTCCAACCCCCTACTTTTCTACCTGTGCAGATTCATCCCTTAACCCCCCAATCCCAAGTTGACGCGCCTGGACCGGCGGCTGGTCCCGTACCTATCCCAGCTCCCTGAATTCTCTGCTCTGCCATACCTCAACCACGCCAAGATTTAATAAAACAGATAGTATTGAGTTGGCTAAAATCTGGAAATGGAGGCAGGAGAAATAATAGATCAGATGCAAGATTTATCTAAAGGTGAGCTCCTTTGTCTTATAAACAAACTTTCTTACCAATTTTTAGCTCAGTGGGCGATGATTACAGGGGAAATGGTCCAGACGATGTCGGAGCCATTAATCGGCAGTGACAGGTAAGGGCCTTCCCTGTGGGCAGGGTTAATACCGCCATAGCAACGATAATGCAGCACAGCGACAAACTTTTTGTTTCTCCCCGGATAAGACCTATGAGGGAAGCCGCTCCCCAGTATGTCCCCAGAAGGGGGAATGCAGATAATGATGATCCTAACAGCCCCAATGCCAGAGCCCATTTCATGTATACTTGGATATATACGCCCTGGAAAAGGACGGATGTCCTCACTCTTAAGGCCACTTTACCTGATATTCGAAAGAACACTAGAGGTTTCTATGACGACGTACAGGCAGCCATTGACTCTTGTGTTATGACGCTAGCTGATATTGATATGTTCTTTGGCATGTTCTTGCCGCCGGATATGTGGCGACTCACTCATGTTGCAGAGTTAGAAGGAGATTGGACTGCATTAATAGCCACTGAAGCTGATAGGAAGCCTGGTAAAAAAAAACCCGCTCAGCTCATACTGAACCTCCCTGGCAACATACTCACTTATATAAAGACGATAATTCCCCCACGGAAGATAGATTGGACGCTCTTTACTGCTTGTAAACAAAGAAAGAACGAGTCCGTCCCTGATTTCTTTACTCACTTTGTGGAAGTTTTCCACGACTTTAGTGGGCAAGACACATCTACAGCCACGGGCTCCCATTTATTTGTAGACCGATTTGTTGGAAACTTACTTCCCGAAATATCTGTTCGTCTAAAGGGGTCTGAAAGTACATGGGCCTCAGTATCCCCTAAGGCCACATTGTATATGGCTCAGTATTATCAGAATCAGGTGACAGATGAGCATGACAGGAAAGAAGGTAAAATAAAGGATTTAAAGACTAAGGTTATAATGGTTCAGGCTTATGGACCCCAGGGTAGAGGCCGTGGTCAAAATCACAGACAAATGCCCCCACCAGGCCCACCGCGTAGACAGACACCACTAGGACCGGTTCAGTGTGCCTATTGCAAAGAAATAGGACACTGGCGCTCTAAATGCCCAGTCTTAGCTTCTAGTGGCAGTGGACAAGTTAGTAATAATCGGGGAGCTCAAGCCCCCCGACAGCCACAACAAAATTCAGGCAGAAAGAGGTCAGATAATTATTTTGATCAAAGAAATAATCAATATTCTTTGGATGGCTATGAACCGGACGATGCCATAGGAATGCACTTTGGCTAGGACAGTGTAGGACAAGGAGGACCAGTCGAGATACCTGTAGATCAGTCAGGACCCTATATAATAGCTACCATATTTGGACAGGATCATAAATTCCTAGTAGATACAGGAGCGACACGTAGTGCGATATCTCAACAACTGGTCCCTGGGACACCCTTGTCTGGCCGGATAATAACATCGGTGGGGTTCGATGGAAGATCAACCCCTAGCCCTGTGTCCTGAAAATTGCCTTTACATGTTAAAAATGTTGTTACCTCTGCACCCTTTTTGCTTCCCCCGCATGCCCCTGCTAATTTGTTGGGACTTGATCTTTCAAAATATTTTCACGCTTCCATACATTGCTCCTCATCTGGAGTGCGTGTCATCTTTGGAAGGAAAACGTCGCCCAAACAATGTAACATTTTCCCATGCTCGGACCTTGATTCTGTTCCTCCATGTGTCTGGGCTACTGCAGACACAGATGTTGGGAGGATGGACATTCCCCCAGTACACATACGGGTTCGGGAAGGTGCTTTCTTGCCACACATCCCGCAATACAAATTATCAAAGGAAGGTGAAGATGCGCTAATGCACATCATTGATGACATGATACTTGCAGGGGTCATTGAGGAAGTCTCCTCTAATGTCTGTAATAGTCCTATTCTTCCTGTCCTTAAAGGAGGGGATGGAATACAGAATAAAGTTTACCAATTTGTGATTGATTTGAGAGAAATTAATAAGATAGTAGTTCCTCAATATCCCGTTGTTTCTGATATTACCACCTTGTTGACATTGATCCCACCCACAGCTATTGTGTTGTCTGTCATTGATCTTAAGAATGCCTTTTTCTCCATCCCTATACATCAGGATAGTAGATATCTTTTTGGATTTTCACTTAGAGGTCGTTCATTTAGATTCTGTAGAGCCACCCAAGGCTATACAGAAAGTCCTAGCATCTACAGCCACGCACTCAAATGGCAGTTGGATGTACTTCCCTTACCCACTGGAGTCACACTTGTTCAATATGTTGATGACATCTTGCTTGTGGCCGATACAACTGAACATTGCCACGAGGCCACCCTCTCCTTATTGCACCATCTTGCTGCTAAAGGAGATAAAGAAATTGCAATATTGTCGACTAGAGGTCACCTATCTAGGTAACCTCTTGTCGAAGGAGGGACGCACTCTCACCAAGGATAGGATTCAAACTATCATACACACTCCTATTCCCCGTACACAAAAAGAGGTCCGAGCACTTATTGGTATCACCTCTTACTGTAGACAATGGATCCCAAATCTTTCACTCATCATCAAACCTCTTTTGTCCCTTGTTACCAAAGACACCCCCTTTCCTCTACCATGGTCATCTGAATGTCAAAATGCATATCAACAGCTTCGTGCATCCCTTTATTCTGCTCCTGTGTTGGGTACCTCTGATTACACCAAACCCTTTACACTATATGTGCACGAGAGAGATGGGTGTGCATTATCAGTCTTGACACAGCCACACGGCAGCAAACATCGCCCATGTGCTTATCTCTCAGCTGTATTGGACCCAGTGGCCAGAGGACTCACGGGTGGTCTTAGGGCAGTGGCTGCTTCGGCCATCTCCATACCGCAATCTGAAGGGATAGTACTGAGCAGCAAACTTATGGTTATGGTACCACATTCCTTAGATGCGCTGCTTAACCAAACCAAGACACAGCATCTGACTAGTGCTAGGCTCACAGGATATGAACTTACGCTTCTGGCACCCAATGTTACACTCAAGAGATGTTTTAAATTGAATCCTGCCACATTGTTGCCCTTACCAGCTGAACAACCCCGTGATTTGCATGATTGCACTTTTCTGACGGAGGAACAAACCAAGGGAAGAGTAGACCTCAGAGACACAGCCTTGTTAGATCCTGAAGGGGAACTATGGGTGGATGGCTCTTGTTTAAAACTACCTGATTGCACCACTTCTGCAGCCTATGCCATAACAACACTACAGACAGTAGTAGAAACAGCTCATATTCCTCAAAGATCAGGCCAAGCTGCTGAACTCATTGTGCTCTTGAGGGCCTGTGAACTCAATCAGGGATTGTCAGTAAATATTTATACTGACAGCCAGTATGCATTTGGTGTGGCACACAACTTTGGCAGGCTTTGGAAAGAACGGAGGTTCCTAACCTCACATGGTGCCAAGATACAACATGGTGAACTGGTAAATAGCCTCCTCACTGCCCGGACATTGCCAAAGAGCGTGGCCATCATCAAATGTTGTGTCCACAATAAAGTTACGGATAAGGTGGGACAAGGAAATGCTTTCACAGATGAGATAGCACGAGATACTGCAAGTACCCACACAAGCAGAATGTATGTACTACGGTCCCAAGCTGAAATGCTTTCACAGATGAGATAGCACGAGATACTGCAAGTACCCACGCAAGCAGAATGTATGTACTACGGTCCCAAGCCGAAAGATGGGATAACATGTTCACGGAGGTTAAGGAGATACAACCAACAGTCAGCTACTGAACAAGAAAAGGCAGAATGGGAAAAGGAAGGGGAGTTAGATGATGAGGGATGTTGGAGGTCCAAAAATATGTCAAAATGGAAATTGCCCCATGCCTCTTTACTGCCCTTTTTGACTATGGCTCATGGGCCTGCCCACGTTAGTGCTAAAAACACCATCTCTCAACTAGAGCAGGTTTGGGATAATCCAGACATTCGTAAAACAGCTGAACATTTAGTGAGGCATTGTAAGATATGTTTAAAACACAATCCTGGGAAGGGAGTATCAACTCCCACAGGTGGATTTCCTCCACCCCAGGTACCTTTTGAAGCACTTCAAATGGATTATATCCAGTTGGAACGTTGGAACAACTTGAAGTATGCTTTAGTGGTGTTTTGTTCATTTAGCAAGTGGGTAGAGACCTATCCGATAATACTGCTTTGACAACAGCCAAAATTTTGTTGAAAGAATTCTTCCCTCGATTTGGAATTTGTAGGGTTCTATGGAGTGACAATGGGCCCCATTTTACTGGTCAGATAATAGAGCACCTAATGAAAGGTCTGGGGGTACAACAGAAGTTTCATGCTGCCAATTACCTCCAGGCAGCGGGCTTGTAGAACTATCCAATGCCACACTAAAGCTTAAACTTGCTAAAATACAGGCAACAACGGGCCTTAAATGGCCAGATGCTTAGCCCCTAGCCCTGTCATTAGTTTGTTCAATCCCACACAGTAAGATTGGTCTCTCTCCTTATGAGATAGTGTTTGGGAGGCCTATGAATGTGTGGGACCCAGAGACCAAATAAATACAGTACCCCGTCCTTAGTGATTATTTTAGAAACTTAACTGAAAAATTGTCTCTAATTCATCAGCAGGTACATGAGCCATACCTGACAATCCAGAAGGTCTAGCCCACTGGCTCCAGCCTGGCGATTTCGTGTTAACGAAGAATTTCCAACGCTCCAAGAACTTGGAATCCCGCTGTAAGAGCCTCAAACAAGTTCTGCTTGCAACTCGGACTGCTGTCCGTGTCACCAATAGGAAGAACTGGATCCACGCCTCCCATTGCAAGAGGATACCAGCAACTGCCCTCCAACCCGAAGGTAGAGACGACTCTAAGGAGATATTGCAAACCCAGAAGAACATTGCTCATACACACTAAGTAGTTCTGTTCCCTAAACAGACTACGCCTGCAGTAACAAGGTACAATCTACGACCAAGGAAGGGAAGGAGCAGATAGAGATACCAGAGGACCTGCTCTCAATTAGTGGGATGGTTCGACTGTGGCACGGTGTGCAGAATCAGCTGAACTAGGTTCAGTGAGGGTTGTGATACGTGCTCAGTGATACCTGGGTCTCTCTCTGACCTGTGTTTGTACTAGTACCGATAAGGAGAATGCAAAAATTGGTATCCAAGTGGAGAGCGAAGGACAAGACTATGTGCATGATGGCCCTGATCATTCTGTTAGTGATATTGGCAGCAGCATTATGGACAGTGGAGGAGGTAATTCCAGCTCGAACCTTACTGTCTGCTACAACCACTCCTGTTCCCATGGAACATTATTACTTCACCCTTCCTTATCATGAGAGGAAGCATCGATCGTCGTATAAAAATAACACTTTCATACGGATGTTACACCATACTCATAATGCTACAAATACTACCAACTGCTGGGTATGTGGAATGTTGCCAGCACACCAGAGGAAGGGAGGAATGCCCCTGATTCCCGTACCATTTTCCCATAATGGTTCCTGTAGCACCTGGTTTGAACTTTTGTGGGCCTCTGAGGTTAACAATGTTACCACAGCTGATGTGGGGGTACTTAATGCACAATTGAATAAAGTATATTACCCCGATGATGACGGCACCCCACAAGCAAATGGGACCATATAGGAAATGGAGGAATACAGCAAAGGAAATTCCACCACAGGGTACGTCTTTCCCAACATCCGAACAGCCAAGGGGAATGGGCCCCCTGTCATCGCTGTTACGAGAGCACGAGCCCCCCTCTGTGTAAGCAGTGTCAGCAGTACCCCTGTGGGGAAAAGTGATTACATTACAGCACTAAACATAACAGAAACAAACATAAGCAGTTTTCTAGCATCTCATAACAGTTATATTATTTGTGGAAATAAAAGGCTATTTTCACTTGCCAAGTGGATGCTCTGGAATATGCTATGTGTCCTTCCTGCTTCCTCCTGTGTTCATGGCCCCTGCATCCTATCACAAGGATCGACGATTGTTCAATGACTCTTCCCTAAATCGATCTAAAAGAACTATAGAGGATGATGAGGTGGATCAAACTGACACTTCATTACAGCTGTATGTTGACTTCAATTTGGGATTCTTCATTGGTCCGGTAGTAAACAGCAGGAAAATAAGACGCCTGACTCGAGTTGTAGAGGCAGTGACCAATCAGACAGCGGCAGCCCTTGGAAATATCACAGAGGAGCTCCAAATTACCAGGATTGTGGCTTTACAAAACCGGATGGTTTTAGATGTGATACTAACTGATCGGGGTGGGGCCTGTCGCATATTAGGAAGTAGCTGCTGTGTGTATGTTCCTGATAATGCCCCTTCGGTGTATGATGATATTTCCAACCTACATAAAACAGCTGCAGAAATGCATCAGAAAATAGGAACATAGACTTAGTCAGAATGGTTTTGGGGTATGTTTTCTACTTGGCAAAAGACACACAATTGATGGACGGAATGCAGAACAAATCAAAACATTCACCCCCAGTCAAGAGATCTGGGTTAAATCCATTATTCTTTTGCTCACCATGCCACCCCAGTTTAGACCTGGCCATATGCAAATCAGTCTTGACCCTGTGCCTCATGGGAACAGTCCAGCCCGAACTGCCAAGCCAGGCCCTCCCTGGACCAGAAACAAGCATCCTAGGACTGGTTTCGGGGTTTCACCCCTCTTCAGCCAGGATAGCTTGATTCCAGTGGCACCGTGAGCCCGGGACCCACGTCTGGACATACCCCGCACACTTAGGGCGAGAAAGCAAAAGACACACAATTGATGGACCAAATGCAGAACAAATCAAAACATTCATCCCCAGTCAAGCGATCTGTGTTAAATCCATTCTTCTTTTGCTCACCATGCCACCCCAGTTTAGACCTGGCCATATGCAAATAAGTCTTGACCCTGTGCCTCATGGGAACAGTCCAGCCCGAACTGCCAAGCCAGCTCCTCCCTGGACCGGAAACAAGCATCCTAGGACTGGTTTCAGGGTTTCATCCCTCTTCAGCCAGGATAGCTTGATTCCAGTGGCACCGGGAGCCTGGCAGTTCGGGCTGGACTGTTCCCATGAGGCATAGGGTCAAGACTGATTTGCATATGGCTGGGTTCAAACTGGAATGGCATGGTGAGCACAAAAACGATGGGTTTAGGCTCAGATCTCTGTACTGGGGTGAATGTATGACATTGTTCTGCATTTTGTCCGTCAACTGTTGTTTTTACATTTCTCACCCCGAGTGGGATGAGTATGTCCAGACGTGGGTCCCATGCTCTTCATGCCACTGGAATCAAGCTATCCTAGCTGAAAAGGGGTGAAACCCTGAAACCGGTCCTAGAATGCTTGTTTCCAGTTCAGGGCGGACCTGGCTTGGCAGTTCAGGCTGTACTGTTCCCATGAGGCACAGGGTCAAGACTGATTTGCATATGGCTGGGTTCAAACTGGAATGGCATGGTGAGCAAAAAACGATGGATTTAGGCCCATATCTCTGTACTGGGGTGAATGTATGACATTGTTCTGCATTCTGTCCATCAACGGTTGTTTTTGCATTTGTCACCCCGAGTGGGATGGGTATGCCCAGACGTGGGTCCCGTGCTCTCCATACCACTGGAATCAAGCTGTCCTGGCTGAAGAGCGGTGAAACCCCGAAACTGGTCCTAGGATGCTTGTTTCCAGTCCAGGGAGGACCTGGCTTGGCAGTTCGGGCTGGACGGTTCCCATGAGGCACAGGGTCAAGACTGATTTGCATATGGCTGGGTTCAAACTGGAATGGCATGGTGATAAAAAAAACGATGGTTTTAGGCCCAGATCTCTGTACTGGGGTGAATGTATGACATTGTTCTGCATTCTGTCCATCAACTGTTGTTTTTGCATTTGTCACCCCGAGTGGGATGGGTATGCCCAGACGTGGGTCCTGTGCTCTCCATGCCACTGGAATTAAGCTATCCTGGCTGAAGAGTGGTGAAACCCCGAAACCGGTCCTAGGATGCTTGTTTCCAGACCAGGGAGGACCTGGCTTGGCAGTTCGGGCTGGACTGTTCCCATGAGGCACAGGGTCAAGACTGATTTGCATATGGCTGGGTTCAAACTGGAATGGCAAGGTGAGCTTAGGATGCTTGTTTCCAGTCGAGGGAGGACCTGCCTTTGCAGATCGGGCTGGACTGTTCCCATGAGGCACAGGGTCAAGACTGATTTGCATATGGCTGGGTTCAAACTGGAATGGCATAGTGAGCACAAAAACGATGGATTTAGGCCCATATCTCTGTACTGGGGTGAATGTATGACATTGTTCTGCATTCTGTCCATCAGCTGTTGTTTTTGCATTTGTCCCCCCGAGTGGGATGGTTATGCCCAGACGTGGGTCCTGTGCTCTCCATGCCACTGGAATGAAGCTATCCTGGCTGAAGAGGGGTGAAACCCCGAAACAGGTCCTAGGATGCTTGTTTCCAGTCCAGGGAGGACCTGGCTTGGCAGTTCGTGCTGGACTGTTCCCATGAGGCACAGGGTCAAGACTGAATTGCATATGGCTGGGTCCAAACTGGAATGGCATGGTGAGCAAAAAAACGATGGATTTAGGCCCAGATCTCTGTACTGGGGTGAATGTATGACATTGTTCTGCATTCTGTCCATCAACTGTTGTTTTTGCATTTGTCACCCGAGTGGGATGGTTATGCCCAGACGTGGGTCCTGTGCTCTCCATGCCACTGGAATGAAGCTATCCTGGCTGAAGAGGGGTGAAACCCCAAAACAGGTCCTAGGATGCTTGTTTCCAGTCCAGGGAGGACCTGGCTTGGCAGTTCGGGCTGGACTGTTCCTATGAGGGACAGGGTCAAGACTGATTTGCATATGACTGAGTTCAAACTGGAATGGCACGGTGAGCAAAAAAACAATGGATTTATGCCCAGATCTCTGTACTGGGGTGAATGTATGACATTGTTCTGCATTCTGTCCATCAACTGTTGTTTTTGCATGTTTTCTACTTGGGGCTGGAAAATATTGATGGTAGTAGTAATAATAGGAGCCATCTTTCTTACTTGCTGTTGTTTCATTCAGTGTGCCCCTATGATATGTACAGTTTGCATGTCCACCTGTAACAATATCAAGCCCCCCCCCAGTTAACATCCATGCATTGAATAGACAAATGATGGTACAACAGGAAATTGATGAACTTATGATGGTTGATATTCATGACTAATATAAGTGCCTTGAAAATGGATTAGCATAGGCTAAAAAGGAGGGACTGTTAAAATGTAAAAAACCTGACTTCCTCTCGTTGTTATGTTGATCTATGCGTCATCCATTTTCTCTGTCCTCTTTGCCAGCCCCTGCTCTGTCCGTGGCACTCCCCCTGCACAATCGTGTGTAGAGAAACCAGATTGGGGTATTGCAAAATATGTGTACACGCAGAAGCAGCACAAAAGAACAATTGGCGTCTGCTCAGAGTTTCCTGTCAATGGGTAAACCATGAAAAGACTGTACGTAGATAGCGTATCTTGTTATGCATCTCCAAGACTCAGAGTTGCTTAAACACCAAGGCTGTTGGTGTTTGTATTACCTCATTGTGTGTGTCTTTCTCAAGCGCTATTTACACCATTAGGCGTCCCCTGTTTGTGATCTCTTCCTATAAAAACCCATGTAATCATTGCTCGGTGTGCTTCCTCCCTGAGTGCCTCCGGGTGCTCGTTGGACGGAGCCCCCACTCATGAGTGTTAATAAATTGCCTGATTCTTACTTCACTCCAGTGTCGATTCTCCTTACTTGTTTGAACCCGTGGACAATGGGGGACCCTGCACCAGTGTGTCTGGCAGAAGGCACACTTCCACAGTCGGAGATCAAAATGTCCGGGATGAGGGAGGTGTTGAGGTCTCACAGTAAAGAATAGGTGAGAAAGAAAGAGTTGATACGTGAATATGCCTGATGGACATGGGAAAAGAATGAAAAATCCCTGGTACCAGGGTGGCGGTATCTCCATGTGTCAACCAGGCCCAAATCTGCTATATCGCGCTTGAGGGCCGCTGACATAGTACCAGTTTTCTGGAAGGAGGAATTCCTGCACTCCAGAGTAGGGACCCAAAGCAATTTAAATTCCTCTCCCAGAATCTTGGGCCTGGTTGGCGGAGTAAATCCTCTGACCCTTGGTCGAAGGTATACTCTCTCCCCAGCAGCTCAGCTCATACATCACCGCCGCTTGAGCCTCGAGCCCCCTCCTGGGAGGGTTTGAGACCCCTTGCCTGCCAGTGTTCCTTCCATGTGCCCTGCCTGTTGCCTGCCTGACTCCACCCCCTGGGGCTCGCTCGCATTTCCTGGTATTGTCGTGTCTGTCTCATTTCTGCCACTATCGTGGTAATTGTGTTTGTAATTGTATTCCTGGTATTGTTTTGTGACTTTTACTTGCTTACTCCTGTTTTTGCCCATTCTCGCTGCTTCCTTCTACCGCCGCTTATGCACCTGCGGCGCCACCCCCTGTCCTCTGCCGCTCCCGCCTCCCAGCTGCTCCCTCCTCCCCTAATTCATGGCGGCCGCTGTGCGGTCGCACGCAGAGGGCGTGCCAACGACAAGCCCGTCTGCGCCCGTCCGTGACCCGACTGCGACCAGCAACAGGAACCCTGGATCTACTGCACTCCATCGCTGCGACACCACCGCACTCCTCGCTCTCAACCCCGAAAGACCCACAGACTCCCAACAGGCCTCACCGCACATGACCCACGGCCAGTTCTCCTGCCTCAACTGCCACCGGACTTTCACCACCACCCCGACCAGCAACACCACCAAAGCCAGCACCAATGACGCCATCAACTGCATCCTCCTCTACGTGCGCTCCGTTCACAAACATGCCATGGAAATCTGGATCCTACTCGACTCTCTCTCGCCCGACATTGCCTTCTTCACAGAGACCTGGACCAACGTCCCCTCCGCCCCCGACATCAACACTGCCATCCCCGATGGTTACAAGATTCAGAGGAAGGACCGCCCCAACCACCCGGGAGGAGGCCTCGCCATAGTCCACAAAAACACTCTCCGCCTCGCCACCTCCAACAAACCCTTCCCCTCCGCCGTACACCTGCATTTCCAGATCCACACCAGCCGTAGGACCACACTCCGTGGAACACTCATCTACAGACCCCCCAGCCCCCGGACACTATTCACCACCACCATCACAGACTTCATTGCACCCCACGCCATCGCATCAATCAACTACATACTCATCGGAGACCTCAACTTCCACCTCAACAACCCCAGCGACCTGAACTCCACCACCCTCCTTGACAACTTCACCAACATCGGACACAACCAACTCGTCAACGCACCGACACACAGAAACAGCGTCCACTTCAGCCACACAACGCAGCCACCCTGGACCGACCACAACTGTGTCCATTTCACCGACGACAAACCCAAAGCACCCAAACCAGCCTCCCGCTACGAAGGAACTGGAGCAAGGTCACCGACGAGCAACTGAACTCTACCCTCGTCCGAGACAACCACACCTGTGCATCCGACGCAAACACCGCAGCCAAAGAACTACACTCGCGGATCTCCAACTGCGCAGACGAGCTTGCCCCGTTACACAACCCTGGCAAACAACTCCCCAAAAAAGCTGCCTGGTTCACCAAGGACCTCCAAGAAGCCAGGCGCATCTGCAGACGCCTGGAAAAGAACTGGAGGAACACCAAGTCAACCGACAACTACTCCACCTACAAACATGCCATGACGAACTACCACAACCAAATCAGAACAACCAAAAAGAACTTCATCCACAACAAAATCTTCACCAACTCCTCCAACCCCAAGGAACTCTTCAATGTCTTTAAGGAATTCACCAACCCACGCAGCGAAGCCACAGACATCACCCCATCCCAAGACCTCCGCGACAAGCTTGGAACCTACTTCCACCTCAAGATCAGAACATTCTACGACAACTTCATCGACCACCCACAAGACACCTCAGCCAGTCCCCCACCTCCCCAGGGTGCCAGCCAGCCCACCATCGCCAACTGGACACCCATCACAACCGTGGACACCGCCGCGACCATGAAAGGCATCCACTCAGGGGCCCCCACCGACCCCTGCCCGCCGCACATCTACCACAGAGCCGCAGACACCATCGCGCTCCAGCTACAACACACCATCAACATCACCTTCAAAGCAGGCTCCTTCCCGGATGACCGGAAGCGCGCCAAAGTCAGACCCCTGCTCAAGAGGCCCACGGCCGATCCCACCGACCTCAAAAACTACCGGCCCATGTCACTTCTCCCCTTCGTAGCCAAAGTGGCAGAGAAAACAATCAACAGGGAATTGACACAAATCATAGAAGAGCACGCCATCCTTGACCCGTTCCAATCCGGTTTCCGAGCCAACCACAGCACAGAGACCGCCCTACTCGCCGCCACAGACGACATCCGCACCCTCCTGGACCAAGGCCACTCCGCAGCCTTCATCCTCCTTGACCTGTCTGCAGCCTTCGACACTGTCTCTCACCGCACAGATTACACGACGCCAGCATTCAAGGAACTGCCCTAGACTGGATCCGCTTGTTTCTCACTGGAAGAACCCAAAGGATCAGACTGCCGTCCTTCCTCTCCGCCCCCACGAAAATCACCTGCGGAGTCCCACAGGGGTCATCTCTGAGCCCGACCCTCTTCAACATCTGCATTGCCCCCCTAGCAGACATCGTCCAACAACACGGCCTTAACATCGTATCCTTTGCCGACTACACCAAGACCATCCTCTCCCTCACCAAAGATCCCACCACCGCAAAACTCAACTTCCAAAGAGGAATGCAAGAAGTAGTAATCTGGATGACCAACAGCTGCTTAAAGCTCAACGCCGATAAGACTGAAGTCCTCGACCTTGCAACCACCCCTTCAGCATTGGACAACACCTGGTGGCCCACTGCCCTCGGAAGCCCCCCTACCCCCTCAGACCATGCAAAGAACCTCGGTATCGTACTCGACTCATCACTCACCATGAACGGTCAGATCAACGCCGTAACCTCCAGCTGCTTCAACACCCTCCACATCCTCTGAAAGACATTCAAATGGATTCCCCCTGAGTCCAGGAAAACAGTCACCCACGCACTCATCACCAGCAAACTCGACTATGGCAACGCACTCTACGCCGGCATCAACAAGTCCCTACTCCGCAAGCTGCAAACAATACAGAACACCGCGGCCAGACTCTTCCTCGGCATCCCCCGGCACAAACACATCAGCCAACACCTGCAGCAACTCCACTGGCTCCCTGTGGAGAGGAGAGTCACTTTCAAAATCCTCACTCACACCTACAAATGCCTTCACAACAACAGACCCAAATACCTCAACAACAAAATAAACTTCCACATACCCAAAAGAAACCTGCTATCAGCCAACCTTGCACTGGCTGCAACCCCTCACATCCACAGAGCAGGCGGAAGATTTTTCTCTCACATTGCAGCCAAGACCCGGAATGAACTTCCGGTGGACATCAGACTCTCCCCCTCCCTGAACACCTTCAGGAACACGCTCAAAGACCTGGCTCTTCGGCTGAACGGAGCGGCCCCCCCCCCAGCGCCTTGAGACCCTCATGGGTGAGTAGCGCGCTTACAACTCCCTGATTGATTGATATATTTAAAAGAATAAGGGGACATGAACCACGCTGTACAATAAGCTTCAGGAAGCAACCCTCCCTATCCCAGACCACCTGCAGGATCTTGAAACAGAAGGAGGCCTTGCAGAGAATCGCAACCCCTTCTCTCTTAGTAGATGCATAAGCCCAGTGACAAATGTGGTATATAGGGTGCGCGATGCGAAGGGTGTTCTGCCAGAGGAGGTGAGTTTCTTCTAAGAAAATCACATCTGTATTCTGTTGGAGGAGATACTGCCACACCTGCTTCCTTTTGTTAGGCGCATTAAGTCCCCACACGTTAAGTGTAAGAAATGTAACACCTTGGACTATGGTCATTGGGGCAGATTAAAGGATGTGCTATGGTACCCAGCTTGTGTAAGCAGCCTGAGATAGCACAGTATCTGGCAGGGAGAGAATGAGAGGGGTAGTGCTGCAAATAAAAATTAGGCCACTCTCTGACCTCAGGATGTCGTACAACTTAGACGGAGAGAAGTGCACGTTAAAAGAAACAGTAACATCAGGCCAACCATGCCAAAACAATTGATCCAGGATTGGAAGGGGCCAATGTATAACAATGCCGGCCTGCCAGGGTAAGTCACTCTCCCACGGTCTGGATCAGAGGGACGGGTCAATAGCAACTGTAAGTTCAAGGCCATCCTGACCCCTAAGGCCCACGGCCGTCAGGGCAGCAGCATAACACAAATTTATACTGGAGGTGACAGTACCTATGTGTGTGGCTGGAAAGAAGGGAAGTGGTGAGTGTCACACACTGCTTGGCCAGGGGGAAGCCAATCAGCATCTCATCACCAAGGCCCCAGGGACAGCAGGGGGGTAGACTATCAGAGAGGTTCTCAACCAATAAAGGGACAGGCAGTGTGAGGCAGCAAGAGAGACTGGTGACGGCCCCCTATGTAGAGGAGTAGAGGGGGGCTGAGCAGAGCAGACTGATTCCCATATCGAAGGGGTAGGAGTAGAGGATGCCTCCAGATTGCGGAGATGCTGGATAATTTCTTTCTTAGCTTTGTGGGACAGGAGGTCCCTTCTGAATTTAGAGGCATTTATAGATGACACTGTGGTCCAATAAGAGCGCTGAGCTTGTGAGGCCGGCGAATTGGGCTGGAGGGATGTTCAGAAGGTGCTGGGCTTCTTTCAGCGACCGGATGAGTCTGCATTTGCCCTTCTAGTCTAAAATAAAGCAAAGGGGTTGCCCCACTGGTAGTAAATATTGAGTTGCCGAAGCCTGTTAGTGACAGAGCGGAAGTCTCTATGGCATTGCAGGGTGGAATGTGCAAGACCTTGAAACAGCTGACGGTATGTCCCTTATATGCCAGATCCGCCTTCTTCCGTGAGGCTTGCAGGATGGCCTCTTTCTTAGTAAAGAAGTGCACCAGTGTGAGAATGTCAGGGGAAGAGTTTGGGTATCCTAGGATTCCTGCCACACTATCCAGCATTAGAGGGGGGGTATCCAGATCTCCCCGAATGGCATGCAGGATGTCTGCCATGAAGGACATGACATTGGAGCCTTCCATACCTTTTGGGATGCCCCTGATGTGGATATTGTTCCTCAGGCTACAATTTTCAATGTCTTTGCGTTTCAGTTGAAGGTCAATTTTCTGATCCTCTAAGGTACCCATTGAGTGCCGAGGGCCTCTAGATCTTCTGTACAGGTGTCCAAAGCTTGTTCCATGTTGTTCACTTGCTTGCGAAGCCCTTCCACATTGCATTTGATTTCATGGATGCATGATTGGAATTTAGTCTTAAGGGAGCGAATCTCTACATAAAATTCCTGGAGGAAAGTGTTCATGTAGGCTTGGGTGACGGGCGCTGATGTAGCAGCCTCGGAGGGGGGTTTCACACTAGCAGAAGAGGAATCCATAGTCAGTAAGTTCGTTTTTTGCCACAGGGAGGTGACGGAGACCTGATGTGGCTCTAGTGGATCTTCCGCAGGGAATGACAGGGTGCCAGTAGTGAGTCACGGGGGTCCCTCCACTTCAGACCAGGGGCCCCAGATGCGTCGCACCTTGATGGTGGATCACCATAGACAAAGAAGAAAGAGCAAGAGTCCGTAAGCATAAATCGGAGAGTGATGATGGATACCCCCGGGGTATGTTGAATTGCAGCGCTTGCATTTATGGAACAGTTGGCATGTTCCAAATATGTGGGGCGACAGCTCCCTAGGCATCGCCTCCCAGAGGTGTCCGGGGTCCGGACCTAGACTCCCCACTCATGGTGCCAAGGGGCGCAGGACCCAAGCAGGTAGTGCCAAGAAGGGGGCTCGCCAATAGATACTCCATCAGTCCACTCCCCGAGGCAGCGGCACTAAAAGACGTCTGTCCCCACTGTCTCTCCAATTTCTGGGGTGTTGCAGCCATTCCTCCCCACCGATGACAGCAGAGATCATGGCAGCAAGGAGCGCCCCCACACCCCAGTGGCATACAAGGCCATGCCAGGTAGGTCTAGAGGTACTCCCCTGCAAAAGCACAGAATGTAGTGGCAGCCTCAGGCCCCACCAAACTGTCCCTCAAGCGTATGCTGTCATTGTGCGCTGTGGGCCTGGCGAGGAGGAGGGCGGCAGCAGGAGCACATCTGAGGGTCCAGAGTCCTCTACCCCTTGCAACGCAATCTCTCAACTCATGTACGTTTCCTCAGTGAGGTTTGTGATGTGGCCTCAGGCTGCTGTCATTTCCCAACTTCGGGCCCAGTCCTCATGCTCAAGCACTGTGTCTGGTGCAAGGGGAGAGATGATGGCGTGCACAGCTGGGGACGAGCGGGTCTGCACCAGCGTCGATGGGGCATACAAAGGGACGATCGGATGCCATTGCCGATCCCACCCTGATATGCCAGAAGGGCCAGGATGTTGTCCCCTCTAAAACTACAGGGTGCAGGCTCCGCTGTGGGGCCCCTCCAGCCGTTTCGTTTTGCGTGGGCCACCATGGAAGGCTGCAAGCGTTATGCAGAGGGGAGAGTAGCAGAAGTTCTCTCAGGGGAGCCGCAGTCTCTTACCCCCAATGGACCCTCACTTTCTGTGCTCCTTCTCTTAATGGACCGGGGTGTGGCCTCAGGCTGCCTGTAGATCTCGGCCCTGGGGCACCGTCCCCAGAGTGCAGCTCTGTGTCCCGTGCAGGGGTAGAGGGCAACAGCGTGCGCAGTGGCTCTCAGGCTACCAGCTCTACCAGGACTTGGCAGGATCACACCCACGGCAGCAGGACCCATGACAGGTCGACTAACTGCCACCACCAGCCACACCATGGACATTCCTCACTCAGCAACACATCACCTCCAGTGCTAGTTCGGGGACCTCTGAGACTGGGAACAGCCGGTGTCCTCAGGAGTCTCCGCCCATCGGGTGCACCTCCAGGTTTGGTGCGGCGTGGCACAGGGTCTCCTCGCCTTAAGTCGCTAGAGTTGGGCTGCTTCCAGGTTGGTATGCCGCCAATCCCTGGCCCCCATCCACCTTCTGATGACCAGGGTGCTAGGAGATGTCGACTGCCCTCTGATTTCAGTCCCCCGGAGCCGATGCCCCCTCAGGTTGCCAAGTCTAGATCCGCGATACGCCCCACGGGCCCGGGCCAGCAGGATCCTGAGACCCGCGCATGATGATAGTGTCACAGTACCCGCTCATGCTCTCCAGCAGGAATATGGCCTGTAGCACCAGAATGTGTCCCCCACATCCGACAGGGCCCCACAAGGCCACAGGGGCCTCAATCTGTCACTAGATGAGCTGGGTGTCGTCCCCGATGCGGTGGATTGCGCTATGTTGAGTCAGGCCACGTCCCCAAAGCACTTATATCACCTTGATCGATAACATCAAGAGACTGAGACATACCAATGGCAAAAACAGGTCTTGAAAAAAAAATGGCAAGAACAGAAGCAATAAAATAACTTCCTACTTTAAAGAGAAAGCAGAAATCTGTAAACAACTCAGCAAAACATCCATCCCCAATGGAAATCCCGTAGTAATTTTTGTGGGAGAAACTACAAAAGACTCCTACCCATTTCCTTCAAGGGACTATAATCTAAATACTGAGGTGAACCCAAACCAGATTCTTCACAGCGCCACAACAATAGATCAAGCACAAGACCAAGGAAGCAAGAAAACAGAGATAGTCAAGGCCGATATACACAAGGTCCTCCCAACAAAATGTAGCAATCTCATCACATAGTCAACAGTGAAACAATTCATACTAAATAAATGTATCCTGGCTGAGGGATTCAATGCAGTACCCTCCTGAACCAAACTACTCAATAAATTATTCTTTCCATATAGAAAATAATGACATGGACAACATGAACACATTCGCCACTTTGCACTTAACCCCCACTTCAAATCACCCTTGTAAGCAAGCGGGATGTATTATATGGTGTGGTTGTGAGACCTCACCGTTTAATACACTTCCAACTCTTCTTAGGACTAGTCAGGCTTTGTATGTCAAGCTTTGGCTCAACCCTGGGTAGCTGTGGTGTTGAGCAGTCAGGCTTCAACCAAGGAACCAGTGTAAAGCATTTAAATAGCACCAAAACAATTAAAGAAGAAGGAAACACAACTCTCAAGAAATCTCACACTAATTAAACAAAAATAGGTTGCATTTCTATTAATTCACAGACACCAAAATTAAAAAGATCCACTGGAGGCTTCCAGAGTATTGATTTTTAAAGGAACAATAAATTAATAGTTTTCATTCAACTGCTAATAAGCGTTGACAAATTCAACAAATTTGACACTTAGAAACTTTTTTACTAAAGAGCAATATCACGGAGGCATGTGGTTACTTAGAAGTACTTTGGGTGACCAACTCTATTGGGAAACCATTCAGGGGAACGACAAGGCCCAAAGGAACAGTTACCTTTGCTACCCTCCCTCCAGCCCCTAGTCCAACTAAGGCCAGACAGTGCTGCCAATACAGAACGCAGGACATCTACTATCAAAATAATGAAGAATTTAATTTCGACAACACAACCTCACCACGGATTCAACAACTCCCTAAACTCAGACAGCCTACCATGCCCTAAAATCAAGAATGATAACAAATTAAAAAAAGAAACACCATCTGCGAAAGCAATGAATAAAAAGTTGTTATTTTACTCAGAGACATGGTTAATCAAGCCAGAACTTGACTAGCAAATACTAAGAGAGTCTGTCTCCACAGGAAGGGAAGACAGAGAATTATCAAAAGGATTTTGTGAACTCTCCTCCAGGATTATTATGCGACGTAAACTACAAACGTCATACCCACATCCACAGAATCCCTACAGGTTTGCAAAACAGTGAAGGAAATATGCATGCTATTCAAACATACCGAAACCACTACACAAAACAGCAGACCAGCTGTTAATTATTATGAGGCTAACATTACATTTGCTAGGAAAACACATTAAAGTAATGGAAATTTGGGAACAGGACACAATATATTCCAGATGGCAAGACCTTCTTCAGCTGAAATCTGCAAAGGCTGCCCCGAAATTTACCAATATGAAGGAGAAAAAGTTTGAATGAACACAAACTCACCATCTAGGCCCGATTCTAATGACCCATCCAAAGTCCAGGATGTTAAAGAACCGAGAACTATTAGTGCCAGGACACTCTTCGAAGCAGCTGCACGCTTTACATGACACTTTTCATCCAATCATTCATTCAACTATTGAAGCCTGTAATATGTGTGTTGAGTCTGAACTACATGTGTTCTTCTTTTGTCCAGGATACCGCTCAACAAGACAAAGATGGTTAGTCCAGCTATGTAAAAACCTAGGCACAACTCACTGCATTGAGGCCTTCAGAATCTTAAAATATAACCCAGATTCTCATATAGTCTTTGCGGTTTCACGCTTCCTAAATACTATGTGGTGCGCTAGGAGAAATTTCCTTAATATGCAAGGATTTGATTGTAGCTAACTTTTTTTATCGTCTTTTTAATTCAAATGTATACTGCTCAGAAGAATTGTTTTATTCTTTTTAAACTATTTTAACTGTCTGTATAACTTGTGCTGTCCTTTTATGATGAATAACCGAAATAAAGAAATATTGGATTGGAACTATTGAAGCAACCCGGTTGCCTGGGGACAAAGATCCCATAGATGGTCTACTAGATATGGAAAACACTGGGGGCACATTTTAGACACCACCACTAGTATTAGGAGCATCAAAAAGTAGATTAATGTTAGCCCAGCAAGTTGCTTGGAAAAGACCTAACCCTGAACTTCCACCTCGACAACTGCAAGGACCCCGACACCACCACTCTCCTCAACAACCTCGCCAACCTCGGACTGAAGCAACTGGTCAACACGCCCACCCACAGAGCTGGACACACTCTCGACCCTATCTTCGCGAGAGGGACAAATATCCGCTTCGGCCACACCACCCACCCCCTCTGGACGGACCACCTCTGCGTCCATTTCACCTTCAACACGACCACCGCACCCAAGCCTGCCCCATGCCCTCCACGACGGAACTGGAGCAGGGTCACAGAGGAACACCTCAACACCACCCTTCTCCAAACACCCCCAGCACCACGACCAACACCAACTCCGCAGCCACAGAATTTCACAGCTGGATCTCCTGCTGTGCCGACAAGCTTGCACCCCTCCGCAACCCCGCTAAACATCGCCCTCCGAAGGCCGCCTGGTTCACCACAGAACTACAAGAAGCCAGACGCTCCTGCAGACACTTTGAGAAAACCTGGCGAAACCAGAAAACCACGGAAGCACGGAACAACCACAGGAGCGCCCTGAAGGAATACCACCAGCGCATAAGAGAAACCAAAAGGACCTTCATAAGAGACAAAGTCCAAACCAACGCGACCAGCACCAAGGAACTGTTCAACGTCATACAGCAGTTCACAAACCCCCAAGCGAAGCTACAGACATCACACCTTCCCAGGAACTCTGTGACAAGCTCAGCTCCTACTTCCATCTGAAGATAAAGGTCCTCTATAACAACTTCAGCGAACAGGCTCCAGACACCATCACCCCCCTTCCCACCGCCGCTGACAAGCCAGAATTTTCAAAACTAATGGCGCATTCACTATAGCTGCTGTCTGGAAAATTTCGGGGTGATCCGTCAAGTGGGGGCCGAGAAAAAGGGGGGGTCCCAAATCGCTTTTTTCCACGTCAATTTCCATAGGAAACTGTTAACGCAGCTACATCCCGAACTGCTGAGCGTAATTACACCAAATTTGGCAGGACAAAGGTAGCTCTTGGTCCAGAGTGCACTCTTTTTGTTAAATGGTGTAAAAAAAGTTAAAAAACAAGAAAAGGGGGCAGGGTACAAACACCTTGACCCCCTAGGCCTGTTCAGGGGGCAAAAAAAACATTTTTGTTTTTATATTTTTGGTGGGAGTTGCTTCGTTTCCTTTAGGCCCTGGGTAGGTCAGGCCCCTGAGGCAATTGACTTAATAATGTGGGGGCCACGTGGGCCCCCGCAGCCCCGGGGACTGCCACCTCCCTAGGGCTATTTATATTAAAATGTGGGAGGGCACGACCTCCCTGGGGCTATATTTGCCCCCACCTCCCCGCGGCTATTTACATTAAAATGCAGGTGGGCCATGAGCCCCCCCCGCTGCCCCGGGGACCACAACCTCCCCTAGGGACAGCCACCTCTCCAGGGCTATTTATAGTAAAATGCCGGGGGGCCATGTGCTCCCCACAGCCCCGGGGACCACAACCTCCCAGGGACTAGATTACAACATGCGTGGGGGAACTCCTGCCTCTCCACGCAGCCCCGGGACCGCCACCTCCCCTGGGCACAAATTAAGTGAAGACGGGGGCTGTTGTGTCCCCTGGGACACTGCTGTTTGCAATGAGAGGGTGGGAGCTTCGTGGCTCCTGCCCTGTTATAGCAAACTCTGGTTTGGGTTTTGAAAGGGAGAGCAGGAAACCTGCTCTCGCTTTCAAAATCCAAAACACATTGCTTTTCCACACGGGGAACTGCATCTTAGCAGCTCCCCGTGTGGAAAAGTAATGCCGGCTCCCGCAGGAGGCAGGGAGCCGACAGGACCGTGGGGGACTTGGCCCCCCCCCCACGGTCCCCAATGAGAGGACAGGCCCCGGGGGATGGGGTCCCCTCCTCCATTATACATTTTTTTTTTTAAATTAAAAAAAACGGAAAGGCTGGCCCCGGGGCATGGGGTCCCCGGGGCCGAATATGGCCTAGGGAGGGGGGCCACGTGGCCCCCTTCCAATTTTTTTTAATAAAAAGAAATAGGGGTCAGGCCCTGGGGGATGGGGTCCCCAGGGCTAATAAAATAGGAAAGGAAGGACGGCCACACAGCCCCCCTTCTTAACCCCTTTGATACTCATGACGGAGCGGTTCCGTCATGAGCATCGGTTGGGCTGAGCTTATGACGGAACCGCTCCGTCATGAGCACAGCCCCTGGGGGAAGCACTGGCGCTCCCCCCCTGGGGCATCGATCTTGCCCCCACAGAGGGGGATGGCAGCGGAAGAGTTTCCGCTACCATCCCCGAGCTCCCCCACGCTTCCCCATGACGTCAGCGCGCACAGCGCGCGCCGACGTCATCAGGATGCGCTGGACGCGCTGGAATTCATTTCTTTCCAGCACGTCCAGCGAAGGAGGTAGGTGTTTTGCCTCCGGTGGGGCGGGGGGGGGGGGGCTATTTTTGGATGCCTTGAGGCATCGGGGGAGAGGAAAGAGTATTTCCTCTCCCCTGATGTCTCAATGCTGGGCATTCCTGCTTCACGATCGCGCACAGCGTCGCGATCGTGGAGCAGGGATGCCCCACTAGACACCAGGGATGTTTGTTTTGCACAAAGGAAGCGACCCCTTGGGCAAGGGTCGCTTCCTGGGGGGCCAAATTTCAATAAAGACTTTTCTGCCCCCCCTGGGGGCAGATCGGTCTTTTGTTTAGCCGTTTCTGGTCCCGGGGGGGGGGCGGAAAAGCCCACTAGACCCAGGGACTTGTTTGTGCTTCGAATGGGAAGCGACCCCTTGGGCAAGGGTCGCTTCCTGGGGGGACATTATTATTTTAGTGATACTCTGCCTTCCCTGGGGGCAGATCGCCTCGTTTTTTGGGGGCAGAAACCCCCACTAGACACCAGGGAAAATGTGAAAAATATGTTGGAAGTGACCCCTTGGGCAAGGGTCACTTCCGGGGGCCATTTCTTTTTGTATTGGGAATTCTGTCCCCCCGGGGGCAGATCGGCCCCTTTTTTGCCCTTTCTGCCCCCAGGGGAGGCAGAAACGCCCACTAGACACCAGGGAATTAGTTTAAATAAAAATGGAAGTAACCCCTTGGGCAAGGGTCGCTTCCAGGGGGCAATTTTTGTATAATATGTATTTGCCCCCCCCCCCCGCCCCAGGACAGATTAGCCTGTTTTTTTTTCCTGCTGTTTCCTGCCCCACCTGGCACACAACCCGATTGACCATTTGGGTAGTAACATAGCATGTTATAATGTTTATTGTTATATTTTTTGTGAATTGCAATTGTAATGTTTTTTTTTAAACTTTTTTGTTCTAGGTTAAGGCTTTTGCTCTTTCCAGTTTGCGGTTTCGTTACTGGTGGTTCTGCTGTTTGTGTAGTTTGGTAAGAGACTTTTTTTGTACAATGTAAATGAGTTTGATTTCTCTGCATGAATTTTTTTTTGCAAATGGTGTAATAATAGCAGTATGTTTGGTTTTTGAGTGTCAAAAACTGTTTGCATTTGTGCTCGATGTGTATTTTGTTGTCTTGTGAGTAATTTGTTTTTTTTTCTTCTTTCTAGTTGGATATCATTGGTTTTTGCTGTGTAACTGCAGAGTAGGTTCTGGTGAGTGTAGCTGTCTCTTGTAAGTGAATTCTATAGTTTTTTAGTACATTGATCTTTGTGATAAAGGTACACATTTCTTTACTTACTTGGTTTGTACATTGTTGGTTGTTGTTGACTTGTTTGTGCAGTCTTCTATCTTAGTAAGTATAATGGCTAGCCGCAGGATTACTGCTCAGCAGGTTGTTGGTTTGCTTTTTGAGTCTTCCTCTGACCATGGTTCAGAGACTGACTCTGCATCTGAGGCAGAGGAGGCAGGGGATGATTCTGGCAGTGAGTTTTCTCTCCATATGGAGTCATCGGATGATGAAGATACTCTTAGTGCGGATGAAGTGCCTGTGTTAGAGGAGGAGACTGATGTGCCGATAGTGTGGCAAGAGGCATCTGGGCTGCAGCCAGGGGCTGCAAGGCTTCCCGTTGGTGTAGTGCGGCAAGAGGCTTCTGGGCTGCAGCCTGCGGCTGCAAGGCTTCCTGTTGGTGTAGTGCGGCAAGAGGCATCTGGGCTGCAGGCTGGGGCTGCAAGGCTTCCCTTTGAAAGTGATGACCTCTGGGTTGCCCCTGGCATGGTGCAGCCAGCATTGGCAGACTTTACTGGTGTTCCAGGGTGTAGAGTGAATACTGAAAACTTTTTGCCGATAAATTTTTTTCAGTTGTTTATGGACGATGTGTTTTTGGCAGAGATTGTTGAGCAGACTAATTTGTATGCCGAGCAGTTTTTGAGGGACAACAGTGCCCGTCTTAAGCCATACTCTAGAGCTACCCGGTGGACTCCCACAAATCTTGAAGAGATGAAGAAGTTCTTGGGTTTAACTTTTTTGATGGGCTTGCTAAGGAAGCCATCAATGTCTTCATATTGGTCTACTAGTCCCTTGATGGCAACTGCTATTTTCCCGGCAGTCATGAGTCGTGACAGGTATTTGCTTCTGCTTCGGATGATGCATTTTGTTTATAATGGTTTAGCGTTGCCACGAGATCACCCTGAGTGTGACCGTCTTTTTAAGATTAGGCCTGTCCTTGATCACTTTGTTGATCGATTTTCTGAGATCTATGCTCCTGGGAAAGAAATTGCAGTGGATGAGTCTTTGTTGTTGTTCAAGGGCCACTTGGTTTTTAGGTAATTCATTCCTAGTAAGAGGGCACGCTATGGAATTAAGCTGTATATGCTGTGTGACAGTAGGACTGGATATGTCTCTAATTTCAGGGTGTACACCGGTAAGGAATCCAGGATTAAACCCCCTGGTTGTCCGTCCACTTTTGGAGTGACTGAGAAAATTGTTTGGGAACTTGGTAGAGGATTTTTTAAGAAAGGCCACCATTTATATGTAGATAACTTCTACACTGGTGTGCGGTTGTTCAGGGAATTGGCCAAAGTGGACACTGTAGCTTGTGGCACAATCCACTCTAACCGTAAAGGTTTCCCAAAAGAACTTGTTTGTCAAAAGCTTGTGCGGGGACAGTGCAGTGCGTTGCGAGGAGCTTCTTGCTGTGAAATTTTCAGACAGGAGAGATGTCTACATGCTGACTACCATCCATGATGAAAGCACTGCACCTGTGACTGTATGGGGTCAGGTCGCTAAAGTGCGCAAATCTGTGTGCATTTTAGACTATAATAGGCACATGGGTGGTGTTGACAGAGTAGATCAGAGGTTGGAACCTTACGCTGCTCTTCGTAAGGCTTACATTTGGTTCAAGAAGTTGGCTATCCATCTTTTCCACTTGGCAACCTTTAATGCTTTTGTTGTGTTCCAGGATTCTTGCCCTGAGTCAAAGCAGACTTTTGCTAAGTTTCAGGAGTCTGTAATAGGCAGCCTTGTTGTAGTGGAACAGGCAAGTGTTCCTAGAGTTGGAGTGGTGGAGGATGTTGCTAGATTGAGAGATCGCCACTTTCCTGATCACATTCCTCCCACACCATCAAAAGATTTTCCCAGTAGAAGATGTAGAGTCTGTTGGCGAAGAGGTACGTGGAAGGAGATTCGTATGTGCTGCCCCGACTGTCCTTCTAAACCTGGGCTGTGTGTCCCTGCTTGTTTTAGAGCGTACCACACGCAAAATAATTTTTGGGAGCATTCATGAGTTGTAAAGTGAACTGCCTGGTCTGTATTCTTTGGAAAATTTGATTCTGTTTCAAGGTTGGCATTAGTGCAATGTATTTAGTTTCTGATTTTGTGTTTGTAGATTTGTATCTATTTGCGATTTGTTTGTGTTTTTATTTTTGTCTAAAAAAATCCTAAATGTGATGGCGGTGTGTGTAGGCTGGCGCTTGGCTGTTGGTGTGTGTGGACTGGCACTTGGTTGGCGGTGTGCGTGGAATGGTGCTTGGCTGGCGGTGTGCGTGGACTGGTACTTGGCTGGCGGTGTGCGTGGACTGGCGGTGTGCGTGGACTGGCGCTTGGCTGGTGGTGTGCGTGGACTGGAGCTTGGCTGGTGGTGTGCGTGGATTGGCTGCCGGTGTGCCTGGACTGGCGATTGGCTGGCGGTGTGCCTGGACTGGCGCATGGCTAGCGGTGTGCGTGGACTGGTGTTTGGCTAGCGGTGTGCGTGGACTGGCGCTCGGCTAGCGGTGTGCGTGGACTGGCGCTCGGCTGGCTGTGTGTGAGTAGTGACTTGCTGCTGGTCACTACACACACTGCTAGCTGAGTGCCACTCCATGTAATCCATCAGCTTGTGCAGTTGCTGTGTCAGGAATGTGGGCGTGTGAAAGAGATGGGCCCTTGAATGGCGCTGTGTGCTGGTGTGAGTTTTGTTATGTGATGGGCCCGTGGCTGGCGGTGTGAATGGTTTTGTATGTCTCACACGTATGAAAGGTGTATGAATGGCCTGTAAAGAGGTTGGTGCCTTGTCGTGGCTTAACAGCTCACGAGCTGTGAGTCAATGGTTCAGTTTCTCGCCCTTTCAGTTATTAACAGTGCATTTCATTTTTGTGAAATCACTTGCTAATACAATTGTATATACTGAACCATCACTCACCCTCGTGCCAAATCCAACCAGTATGTGTGTGCTTGAGGATTAGATGGCTGTGCAGTAATATTTGTCTTTCTGAAGCAGGGTGTACCTTGTCCCTTTTTGTGAATTTTGTAATGTGTTGCTTTTGTGCCTGGTGGTGCAAATGGTCTTGTGTGTATCACGTATGAAAGGTGTGTGAATGGCCTGTAAAGTGGTTGGTGCCTTGACGTGGCTTTACAGCTCACGAGGTTTGGTTTTTTGTGCATTTAATTATTGACAGTGCATTTCATTTTTGTGAAATCTCTTGTTAATAAAATTTAATACACTGAACCATGACTCGCCCTCGTGCCAAATCCAACCAGTATGTGTGTGTGTTTGAGGAATAGATGGTTGTGCAGGAATCTTTGTCTTTAGTTTCTCTGCCAAGGTGTACTTTCCATGTAAGAATAACCCACCAACTGTAGATATTGTCGTAAACCCATGGGAGTTCATGGTGATGTCTCTCTTGTGAATTCAAAAAGTTTTTTTATCCCCAATGTCCTGCAAACCTCAAAATGTCTGTCACCTTTTCATTGCAATATTGTTCCAAAATTCTCACGCTGTAGAAACAAACAATTAATTATGTCTAAACAATCTGGTTTTGCAAGGGGTGTCACCTGGGTTTTTGGCCCGGTTCTCGGCGGCCATCTTGGGAAACCTACCAAACCCATACATTTCTGAAAACTAGACAACCAGGGGGCTTCCAGGGAGGTATGGCTTGTGCGGATCCCCCAACGTTTCCTTACCCAGAATCCCCTGCAAACCTCAATTTTAGCTGAAAAAATCACTTTTTTCACACATTTTGGTGTGGGAAAGTTGTGGCATCACCGGGCTCACACAAATTTACCACCACCCAGCGTTCCCCCAGGTCTCCCGGAAACAATGGTGCCTCACTTGTGTGGGAGGCCCAAGTACCCGCGACAGGCAAGGGCCCAAAACGTAGTGAGGCGACATCAAAATGGCCTATCGCAAACCACCTGGTTTTGCAAGGGGGGTCACTTGGGTTTTTGGCCCGGTGCTCGGCGGCCATCTAGGGAAACCTACCAAACCCATACATTTCTGAAAATTAGACACCCGGCGGCTTCCATGGAGTTATGGCTTGCGTGGATCCCCCAACGTTTCCTTACCCAGAATCCCCTGCAAACCTCAATTATAGCTGAAAAAATCACTTTTTTCACACATTTTGGTGTGGGAAAGTTGTGGCATCACCGGGCTCACACAAATTTACCACCACCCAGCGTTCCCCCAGGTCTCCCGGTAAAAATGGTGCCTCACTTGTGTGGGAGGCCCAAGTACCCGCGACAGGCTAAAATTGAGCTAAAATTGAGGGTTACAGGGGATTCTGGGTAAGGAAACGTTAGGGGATCCACGCAAGCCATACCTCCCTGGAAGCCCCCGGGTGTCTAGTTTTCAGAAATGTATGGGTTTGGTAGGTTTCCCTATGTGCCGGCAGAGCTAGGGTTAAAAAACTACAGCTAGTCACTTTGCCAAAAAAGGGTCATTTTTCACTGCAAAATTGAGGTGTGACCACGTTGCGTTTTGGGCCGTTTTCTGTCGCGGGCACTAGGCCGCTCCTCACAAGTGAGGTACCATTTTTCTCGTAGGACTTTGGGGAACGCGGGGTGGGTGGAAATTTGTGGATCCACGCAGATTCCAGAACTTTCCATCACAAAAATGTGGGGAAAATGTGTTTTTTTGTCAATTCTTTACGTTTGCAAGGGATTCTGGGTAACATACCCTGATGTGAGGCACTCAAGTCACCCGATCCTGGATTCCCCTGGGTGTCTAGCTTTCAAAAATATATAGGTTTGCTAGGTTTACCTAGGTGCCGGCAGGGCTAGGGTTCGAAAACTACAGCTAGTCACTTTGCCAAAAAAGGGTCATTTTTCACTGCAAAATTGAGGTGTGACCACATTGCGTTTTGTGCCGTTTTCTGTCGCGGGCAGTAGGCCGACCCGCACAAGTGAGGTACCATTTTTCTTGTAGGACTTTGAGGAACGCGGGGTGGGTGGAAATTTGTGGATCCACGCAGATTCCTGAACTTTCCATCACAGAAATGTGGGGAAAATGTGTTTTTTTGTCAATTTTTTACGTTTGCAAGGGATTCTGGGTAACAGACCCTGGTGGGAGGCACTCAAGTCACCCCATCCTGGAGTTCCCTGGGTGTCTAGTTTTCAAAAATATACAGGTTTGCTAGGTTTCCCTAGGTGCCGGCAGAGCTAGGGTTCAAAAACTACAGCTAGGCACTTTGACAAAAAAGGGTCATTTTTCATTGCAAAATTGAGGTGTGACCACGTTGCGTTTTGCGCCGTTTCCTGTAGTGGGAACTAGGCCGACCCGCACAAGTGAGGTACCATTTTTCTCGTAGGACTTTGGGGAACGCGGGGTGGGTGGAAATTTGTGGATCCACGCAGATTCCAGAACTTTCCATCACAGAAATGTGGGGAAAATTTGTTTTTTTTTGTCAATTTTTTACGTTTGCAAGGGATTCTGGGTAACATACCCTGGTTGGAGTCACTCAAGTCACCCCATCCTGGATTCCCCTGGGTGTCTAGTTTTCAAAAATATATAGGTTTGCTAGGTTTCCCTAGGTGCCGGCAGAGCTAGGGTTCAAAAACTACAGCTAGGCACTTTGCCAAAAAAGGGTCATTTTTCACTGCAAAATTGAGGTGTGACCACGTTGTGTTTTGCGCCGTTTCCTGTCGCGGGCACTAGGCCGACCCGCACAAGTGAGGTACTATTTTTCTCATAGGACTTTGGGGAACGTGGGGTGGGTGGAAATGTGTGGATCCACGTAGATTCCAGAACTTTCCACCACAGAAATGACTCTTCGCAAAAAATTTGTAAATTTTCATTGTGAAAATGTGGTGTGTTCAGGTTTTGAGCCACTTCCTGTCGTGGGCACTATGCCTACCCACACAAGTGAGGTACCACACAAGTGAGGTACCATTTTTATCGGGAGACTTAGGGTAGTTCAGATTTGTAAAGCAACTGTTATTACCTATTGATTTTTGATGCATTTCTCCCTTCCAAATGAAAGACATTGTGTAAATAAAAAGTCATTTTGAAAAACGACCAATAATTCTCATGCCAGTATGAGAATTCCCAATTTCGAAAATGTGCAAATATGCACTGTTTCTAAACTCTGTAATTTGTTCCCATTTCAGAAATACATAGGTGTCTTTCATACCGATTTTTCCATGTATACATTTTCCCACAATAATTGCTATATACCCGGAACATAATAAAAAACCATCACAAAATGCTGCTCAGTTTTTTACTCTGGGTTCGTTGGGCTCTTGGTGAACCTACAAGTCCTATATATCCCCACAACCAGGAAGGTCCAGCGGATGTAACGGTACATTGCTTTCAAAGAGATGTCATAATTGGAAGAAGTTACAGGTGAAAACGTTGACACAAAAGGCTGCTTTTTTCAACTAATTTTTAATTTTTCCTATATTTAACTAGTAGTTTCTATAAAGAAACCTTGATGGATCTACACAAATGACCCCTTGCTGAATTCAGAATTTTGAACTAACTCCCCTTGAATACTGGGGGTCCCTGGGGGCCAACTAGCCCACCAGTAACCTACAGTATGCGTCAGGGAGGTGTTCAGAGGCCACGCCCCTTTTTAAACCTCTCTGCAACGCAGCTCTGTGGCGCTTACTGGAGGTACCTCATGGGATAGTTGGACCCCAGGGACTCTCAGGATTCAAGGGGACTTTATCCCCCAACTTAAAACGTGCCACGGGGCGCCTTTGCACAGTGGTAAAGGGAGGGGGCGGGGCCTGAGGTGACATGTGTGCAAACACGCCCCGTGACGTGTTTTAAGTTGGGGAATTAAGTCCCCTTTAGTCCTGAGGGCCCCAGGGGGCCAATTAGGCCACCAGGTACTTCCAGTAAGTGCCACTGCGCTGCGTTGCAGAGAGGTGGTCCAGGCCATGCCCCTTTTTACACCTCTCTGCAACGCAGCTCTGTGGCGCTTACTGGAGGTACCTGGTGGGCTAGTTGGACCCCAGGGACCCTCAGAATTCAAGCGGAGTTTATCCCCCAACTTAAAACGGCCAAGGATGTGTTTGCACACGTCACCTCAGGCCCCCCTCCCTTCACCAGTGTGCAAACGCGCCCCCGTGGTGCGTTTTAAGAGGTAGTTTTAATCCCCCTGCCCTAATATGTACTAGGGTCTTACAGAGGAGGTCATGCTAATCACAGGGGTACCCCAACGCATAGTGTTCCCTAGTGTATTTAGGTGTTTTCACTGTATTCTAAGTGTCTTTTAGCATAGCACTGGCTCTAGGCCTGGTTAGTCAGAGTCAGTTACCACTAGTACTTGTCTGTAAATGTTGCGGGCACAGGAGGACTTTCTGCTCCTCTGTTGGTTCTTTCTGCACATCTCTTCTTCTTCCTGCACTTTTCTTCGTCTTTGTGAACTTCTGTTGCTTCTTTCTGCATTTCTTTTTTTTCTTTCTGTGCGTGGTTTCTTCTTTCATCACATGTCCTACCTATGTAGGCATAGTTAGAAACTAGCATTTAAAAAACCTTTGAAATTCACTGAAAAAAACATAGGTTTCAGGCACGTTATAGTTAGAAATTAGTATTTAAAAAATCTTTGAGATTCACTGAAAAAACCATAGGTTTTATGGAAAGTTATAGTTAGTTGGACATTTCACTGGTACAAAAACATAGAAATTCCCCAGTTATAGTTAGTTCAGCTAACTATAACTCGCGCCCCCGCAATGCACTGCTGATGACGTCACATATTACATCACTCATGACACGGTCAGTGACGTCACTGATGACATCACTGATGACACCTCAAATTACATCACTGATGACATCATCCATGTGATAATTTGATGCATCTTCTCACACCCTAATATAACCTTTGATACACCCACTCTAAATTACAGACTGCCATTCTCAAAACCATAGACACTCCAACACCAATAACTACATACACACTCACTGATTCTTAGGTTTACACACACATCCACTCACTCACCCGAACAGTCACTCATACTTATGGTCACTCAGTACAGGACTGTTATATGCACTCATACACCTATATAGAAACTCACATACCTCCACTCATCCATAGAGGTACTCACACACCTAGTGAGTCAGGCAAATGATTAATCACACTGCCATTTACTCACCTATACAGTTATACACACACAAGCTCACTTACTCATACAAATACTAGCACATACTTATGCTCTTATACAATCACTGATACAAGGACAGACTCATCCATAGAGCCACTCTCACAATCACACACTCTCACTTATAGCCATGTAAATCCTCCAACACACATATATACTGCCTCTCACATATGTAGTTACTCACACATATACAACTGAGATATACATTCACTCACTAACACACCCATATACACACTCACCCACCCATACAGTCCATCACAGATGCACTCTTGAAACCATGTACCCAGTGAATCACCCACTCACACATCTATGTACAGAGTCACACACACCCCACCCACACAAACACTCAGGCACCCACACAGATACTCAGACAACCAATCAATAACCCATATAGACACTCATGTAGCTATTCACAAACCCATGCAGCTGCTTACACACCAACAGACAGACGGATACAGACATTCACACAGTTTACTCACTAACCCATGCATTCAGTAAGATAAGTTTAATCACTAACTTATAGAGTCAGTCACGCACATACTAAATCATCTATTCAGACACTTATACACCCACTCATTCTTCAATACGCCTTTTCCTATATATATTAAACATATTTAAACTTTACAGAAACACACAATCACTGGATGATGTCATCAGTGATGTCATTTGAGATGTCATTTGAGATGGCAACTATAACTCACGCGACCGCAATCCTCTGCTGATGATGTCAGATATTACATCACTGATGACATATGTGTCTTTATGAAAAATAAATATTTGTAATATATGTATAGCTAAAGATACAGTATTAGCATCAACAGAGGATTGCGGTCGCGTGAGTTATAGTTGCCTGCACTAACTATAACGGGGGAATTTCATTGGTTTTTTACGAGTGAAATGTCCAGCTAACTATAACATGTGTGAAACCTATGGTTTTTTCAGTGAATTTGCAAGGTTTTTTAAATGCTAATTCCTAACTATAACGTGTGTGAAACCTATGGTTTTTTCAGTGAATTTGTACGGTTTTTTAAATGCAAATTTTTTTGGGAGATTTTTGGTAAACCTATGTATAAAATAATATATGTACTATATCCTGCATTATGGAATGGTTAATTTTTTTTTTAATGCATTTTTTTACGCGCTCCGTACGTCATAAGTACGGTGCGCTTACGTGATACGATGCGCGTACGGTAAGCTGACGCTACGCGCTCCGTACGTCATAAGTACAGTGCGCTTACGTGATACGTACGTGACGTACGCGTACACGCATGCGCGTTGCGCGGAAGCAACGTCGCGGTTACGCAGGGGCGTGTAATGCACATGCGCGAGTGCGTCTTACGTACGCGCTCCGTAAGCGCTCCGTAAGCGTCACGTTTGCGCATGCGTACTTGTTTACGAGCGCGTACCGTAAGCTTACGGAGCGCGCACGGTAGGTCATGTGATCCACAAAGAACACTTTTCATTGGTTGAAACTACTTTCAGTTCCAGAAACTTCCCACACCACACCCATTCCCCTCATTACTGCTTGAGATCCCCTAGGAGAAGGAGCTGAATTGACATTGAGATACAATGGCAGAGCAGCAGACCTCTTCTGAGAGTGAGCCTAGCAGCACCATCATCAGACAGAGAAGGAGGAAACAAAAGGATTCTTATGTGTGGGAGTATTTTACTTTTCCAGAGGGGCAGAAAAAGGTCAATGCTCCATTGGTCACTTGCACACTTTGTGACCGTGTTTTATCTAGAGGAGATCCAAGGAAGAAGTATTCCTTTGGAAATCACTCTATGAAGAGACACCTTAGGGATAGACATCCCAGGACCTTTGCTCGACATACTGGAGAAAACTCTTCAGTAAGTCACCTGAGCCCAACCTCAGAAGCTCAGCCGAGTACATCATCGGCAGCTCAGCTGAGCCCTTCCTCTGAGGTGGGAGCATCACCTTCTTCTGCTCCTCTGGACATTAACCCTCGATTTGGGAGGGTTGCAATGAGGTGTACAACGTGTTGTGGTCTTATTGTTTTTGGGGAGACCAGTGTTTCCCTTATTAACAATAAGATAGACCAGCACGTTTGTAGACGCTCATAATATTCCCATTCTTTCTTTCCTCCATCCCTGTATTAACCCAACGGCTCTTTTAAGAGCCAACCTTACCTCACAATTTTTTTTTTTTTTTTTTAAGCTTTCCTTTTTGAAATTTTTTTTTGCCGTGCGCGCACGGTACGCGTAATAGTTACGCGAAGTTCGCGGAATTTCTCCTCGCGGAATTTCTCCGTTTACGCCGTGCGCGAATGCTACGCGCATTCGGCAATTTTTTGAAAAAAAAATTAAATAAATTTTTGCCCTTGGGGGTCCTTCTGGGACCCCCTGACAAAGGCTAGCGGGTCAGGAACTGTCCAGCCTGCCCCCTTTTCACGTTATCCACCTTTGTTTTTCACCCCGTCAGACTGCGAGAGACAAAATGGCGGCCGACACTTCCTGGTTTCGACCGATTCGAATGTTTACTGAGATCTAACAACCAATCAGAATCGCGCTCGCGCACGGCAGCGTGCGCGTACGGTAAGCTTACGGTACGCGCTCGGAGCGCGCCCATAGATATATATATTGATTTAAATGCTATTTTCTCAGGAAATACTGAACAGATTTACACGAGACCTTCAAAAGGCACATCCCTGACCTGAGGGCTACCTCTCTGCCAAATTTCAAGTAATTCTGTTCAGCCGTTCGGGCTGTAGCTCGGACTAAAGGTCCTATGGAAAAATGCATGGGGAAAACGCGTTTTGGGACCCCCCCTTTTTCTCAGCTCCCGCTTGATGAATCCCCCCGAGACTTTCAGGGTAGGAGCGGAGCGGAGCGCCCCACCTATTTTGAGAATTTTGCGAGGATTCGTCAATCGGCGCCAAAGTTATTCCAAATAGAATGTTGCGGATTTCCTATGGAAACACGGTCCTAACTATAACTATCTACTGGCGACCGCCAGTAGATAATATATATATATATATATATATATATCTCACACTTTTGACTTTCCGCCTTGTCTCCCTTGCACTCGCGATCGGGTGCTTTAAAGCGCGGTGACGGACACCGCGCTGAATTTTCATCCACAGCTCACGATATTCAAAATACCAGCACTCACAAGAACGTATAAATCCAAAATTTAATCGGACAAAATGTATACACACTCAGACGCGTTTCGGCTTGCCGCCTTTGTCAATAGAGGCCGGCGCCGGCATGACACAGATTTAAATACAGAGGTAGCATTTGACATAGACAGAGGACTACTCGACTTTCTTCAGTCAGAGTGTCAGCCATTACTGAATGGATAGCTGTGTATAAATTGCAAACAAAATTATATACAAAATTATTTAAACTTCAGACCTCTTCTTGTTGTTGTACTAGCCCTGGATGGGCTATACTACAATAAAATTATATTCTCTTTCATGAATATTCGCAGAATTAGAGATACTGAACACTAAGACGCTAATTTTTGCCCTGGATGGGCTGGTCCTCTCTTTACAGCATATAGAATGTAAAGCATGTTCCTTCACTTGCATATGAATAACTTAATAGCTGTTTCCGTCATTAACTTGTCAACCTACCGTACAAAACTTATGGAATCACATTAGTCCAGAAAACATTATAAATGTACAGCCATTTCTTCCCCACTATTGAGACCACCTGGCTTTTTAGTCTGATTCTCAATAATGTATCATGATTCCAGTCTGCGTAGCTGTAATTGCCTATTTCCCCCTCTGACATTCATAGGTACCTGATCCATACAAAAGAAACTCAGAAGATCTCTATTACTTTTATGGAACCTCTCAAAATGCCTCGCCACCGGATAGGTGGGATCCTTATTCTGTATGGCCCTGAGATGTTCCAGAATTCTAATCTTTGTGGGATGGATAGTACTCCCAATGTAACGCAACCCAGACGGACATACCAAACAGTATACCATGTGGGTGGTGTTACAATTCATCAGGCTCTTTATCTTTCTTGGTTCTCTCATTCCTGGCACCCTGTAATCAAGTACTTTTTTACTGTTTTTACAAGCCCTGCATTTAAGACAGGGATAAAATCCCGTAAGTTTACCGAACGGTGAGATTTTACTGTCACTTTCACAATGGCTCTGAACCAATGTAGTTCGTAGGGATTTAGCTCTTCTAAAGTTCAGTAATGGTGCCTTCGGCAGGTCCTTTCCTATCACTGGGTCGGATCTTAAAATATGCCAATTTTTAACAAAGATTTTCCTGATTGCTGCCGCATCCCCTGAATAGTCTGTAATCATCCTAAGACTGTTGATTTTGCTATCAACTAGTAAATCTTTTCTGGATTTCTTTTCTGCTTTTGACATGGCTTCATTGAGAGTCTCTACATGATAACCTCTCACCAAGAATCTATTCATGCTCTCCTTAGCTGCTGCTTTATAGTCACAGGGGCGTGTGCAATTTCTTTTAATTCTTACTAATTCGCCATACGGAATGCTAGTTATTGTTTTGATCGGATGGCAACTATTTGCGTGTAATACGGAGTTCCCTGCAGTCGGTTTCCTGTGCATCATGGTGCATAGTCTTCCGCCCGCAGGGAACACCCTAAGATCTAGAAAGTTAACAGCCTCCGTGCTCACCTCCCCCGTGAATTTAAGGTTGAGGTCATTCATGTTCAGAATCTCAATATATTCCATAGCCGATTGTTTTGTGCCTCTATAGATGATAAATAAATCATCTATATATCTATTCCAGCTTAGGATTCTGTGGGTCCACTGTGTGTTACCTGCTGCTGCCCAGGCCACCTGCTCCTCCCACCAGCCCACGAAAAGATTGGCGTAACTGGGGGCGAAGCAGGTGCCCATCGCAGTCCCGCGTATCTATTTAAAAAATGTATCCTGGAAGAGGAAGATATTATTCCACAGACAAAATTCCACAAATTCTATAATCATGTTATTGTGCTCGGCTAGATTCATAGGTTTCCTGCCTAAAAACCATCTCACTGCCTCTAATCCTTGGAGATGGTCGATACTTGTATAAAGGCTTGAGATATCAAGTGTTATCATGACCATGTCATTGTCCCAGACTAGAGTTTCAATCTTAGTTACAAAATCCTTAGTGTCTCTTGTGTATGATGCAAGTCCCTTGACAAAATCAAACAGAAAATGATCCACGAACCTTGACATATGTTCCGTTAGGCTCCCTATCGACGAAACAATTGGACGGCCTGGTGGACACACCGCATTTTTATGCAGTTTGGGAAGATGGTAGAAGGTCGGTACCAGAGGATGTTTACATTCCAAATAGGCAAATCCTTCCTTGTTCAGCATTCCTGTGTGGTACCATTTGTTCAACAGTGACCTGTATGTGCTGACACTTTCTTCAAACACCCTCCTGGTAACTCATATGTAGCTCGTCTCATCATTCAATTGTGCCATAGCTTCTTTGATATAGTAATCTTTATATATATATATATATATATATATATATATATATATATATATATATATATATATATATATATATATATATATATATATATATATATTCACTGAAAAAAGCATAGGTTTCACACACGTTATAGTTAGGAATTAGCATTTAAAAAACCTTGCAAATTCACTGAAAAAACCATAGGTTTCACACATGTTATAGTTAGCTGGACATTTCACTCGTAAAAAACCAATGAAATTCCCCCGTTATAGTTAGTTCCGCTAACTATAACTCGCGCGCCCGCAATCCACTGCTGATGACGTCACATATTACATCACTCATGACATGGTCAGTGACATCACTCATGACATCACTGATGACATCTCAAATGACATCACTGATGACATCACTGATGACGTCATCCATTGAGTATGTGTTTCTGAACAATTTTAATATGTTTAATATATATAGGGAAAGGCCTCTTGAAGAATGAGTGGGTGTACAAGTGTGTAAATGGATGATTTTCTGTGGTGCGTAACTGACTCTATAAGTGAGTCATTAAATGTATCTTACTGCAGACTAGTGACTAAACTGTGTGAATGTCTGTATGTGTCTGTGTGTTGGTGTATAAGTGGCTGCATGGTTTTGTGAATAGCTATATGAGTGTCTATATGGGTTATTGATTGGTTGTCTGAGTATCTGTATGGGTGCCTGAGTGTTTGTGTGGGTGGGGTGTGTGTGACTCTGTGCATACATGTGTAAGTGGGTGATTCTATGGATGCATGGTTTTAAGAGTGCATCTGTGATGGACTGTATGGTTGGGTGAGTGTATGTATGGGTGTGTTAGTGATTGAATGTATATCTCAGTGGTATATGTGTGAGTAACTACATATGTGAAAGGCAGTATATATGTGTGTAAGAGTATATAAGTGGGCATATGTGAGAGTGTGTGATTGTGAGAGTGGCTGTATGGATGAGTGTGTGTTTGTATCAGTGATTGTATAAGAGCGTAAGAATATGGTACTATTTTTATGATTAAGTGAACTTGAGTGTGTATAACCGCATAGGTGAGTAAATGGGAGTGTAATTATTTGCATGACTGACTAGGTGTGAGAGTACCTCTATGGATGATTGGTGGTGTGTGAGTGTCTATATAGGTGTATAAATGCATATGATAGTCTTGTATGGAGTGATTGTAAGTATGAGTGACTGTACAGGTGAATGAGTGGAGGTGTATGTAGACCTAACAGTAAATAAGTGGGTATGTAGTTATTGGTATTGGAGTATGTATAGTTTTGAGAATGGAACTCTGAAATTTTGAGTCGGTGTATCAAAGGTTATATTAGGGTGTGAGAAGATGTGGTAATTTATCACATGGATGACGTCATCAGTGATGTCATTAGTGATGTCATTTGAGATGTCATCAGTGATGTCATGAGTGATGTCACTGACCATGTCATGAGTGATGTAATATGTGACGTCATCAGCAGTGGATTGCGGGCGCGCGAGTTATAGTTAGCGGAACTAACTATAACGGGGGAATTTCATTGGTTTTTTACGAGTGAAATGTCCAGCTAACTATAACATGTGTGAAACCTATGGTTTTTTCAGTGAATTTGCAAGGTTTTTTAAATGCTAATTCCTAACTATAACGTGTGTGAAACCTATGGTTTTTTCAGTGAATTTCAAAGGTTATTTAAATGCTAATTCCTAACTATAACGTGTGTGAAACCTATGTTTTTTTTAGTGAATTTGTAAGGTTTTTTAAATGCTAATTTATGTATGTATTATTATATTTTTTATATAATTATTTTACAATAAACTACCTATGTATATAGTTATAGATTGACTGTATCCTGTAATATTGAACGGCTCAGCTCTTTTTTTTTAATTTGGATAAAGTTGAACAGCATAGTTAATATCTTCTATAAACTTATAAACACTTTAATTTAAAAAAAAAAAATTTGTTAAGGGTTTTTGACCGTGCGCTCCACGTGCGTATGCGTACGTCGTGCGTGCTCCCTACGCGCGTGCTTCGTACGCGCATGCGTGCGTGCACCGTGCACGTACGGTGCGTGCACCTGCGTGCTCCGAGTGCGCATGCGTACTTTGTGCGTGCTCCGTGCGCGCGTGCTCAGTACGCGCATGCGCTCGTAGACCCTACGCACGTGCTCCATACGCGTATGCGTGCGTGAACCGTGCCCGTACGGTGCGCGTACCGGCGTGCTCCGAGTGCGCATGCCTGCATGCTCCAAGTGCGCATGCGTGCGTGCTCCGTGCGCGTACGGTACGCGTACGGTGCACGCACGGTGCGCGCACGGCAAGTCGTGTGATTACAAAACAACACTTTTCATTGGTTCATATTAGTTTCTGTTTCAGAATCTTCAAACACCACACCCACTCCCCTCACTTTTTCTACTAATTTCCTGAGAGAAGGTTGCTGAAGAGCTACTCCAGTGAAATGGCAGAACACCAGTCATCTTCAGAAGTGAGGAGACCTTTCAAGAACCACCAAGAAAGAGCAAACAGAAGCACTCTTTCATTTAGAATTATTTCACTTTTCCAGACGGGCAAAAAAAAGTGAATGCGCCAAAGGTCACTTGTACAATTTGCGGAAGTGTTCTGTCTAGAGGGGATCCGGCCAAAAAATACTCCTTCAGCATTCATTGCATGCTCAGGCATTTTAAATCAATGCATCCAATTCGGTTTGCTCGTGAAACCACAAGAGCCCTAAGGGAGAACCCTCCACCTGGAACTTCTTAGGCTGCAGATTCACCATGCACCAAGCCTCTTGACATCCCGCCCCTGTTTCAAAAAGTGCACATTCATTGCAATATGTGCAATGAGGTAATTTGCTATGGAGAGAGTAGCATAAATTTAATTGAAAACCGTATACAACAGCACACATGCTCCAGGTCATAATTTTCTTTTCTTTTTTTTTTGTTCCTGTTGAGCAGTTTTTTGATTCCCAGTTTTGTTTTGGTGCTGTAAAAAAAGAACAAAAAACTAAAAAACGAAAAAAACAGTTATTTTAAGAACTCACTTCACTTCTCCAAAAGGAGCTATATTCTTAATATACTGTTTTTTATTTTGATTGAAGAATGTGTAGTGTATACAAGAATGATTGAAATGATTGAAATGACTGAGTGAAGAGGAGGAAAGGACAGACAGAATGAGTGAGAAAAGGAAATTATGATCAGTCATGAAAGGGCAGTGAAAGACTGACTGCAACAAAAGGACTAAGGGTAGAGGATACAGGTAAGAAGAGTAAATGAGTAAGGGAATGGCAGTGAGTAATGGAGAGTGATGGAGGGGGAGTGAGAAAAGGGGAGTAAGGGACGGAGATAGGAAAAGGGAGTAACAGATGAAGCAGATGAAGTACAGCAGGGCAAAGGGATTGAAAGTAAGAGAAGTGGAGTGATGGTGAGATAAGGGGTATGAGGATTAGAAAAGGGGGTAAGGGAAAGTGAGAGATGGGGAGTGAGGGGATGGAAGGATTTAGGAAACTTGAGTGAGAGAAAGGGAGTCAGGATTTCAATGGGCAAAGGAGAGTGAGGGAGAGTGAAGGAAAGAATGCGAAAAGATGAAGGGGTGTGAGATACAGACAGGAAGAAGTGAAGTAGGAGAATAGGAGTGACTGAGTAAAGGATAGTGACAGTTAGGGAAGGTGAGGGAAGGAGAATGACGGAGAAGGTTAAAAAATTAACATAGATGGAAAATGAGTGATGGAGAGAGAAGTGGTAGAAACAGAGATGTTAAGGAAATTAAGGGTAAGACAGAAAAAGGGAGAGAGACAGAAACAGAGACAGAGAGCAAGGAACTGAGAAGGAGTAAGGCAGTTAGAATGACTGAGACATATGGAAACAGGGAGAGAAACATGGTTGAAAAAATAGTGATGGAGGCAGTAATCCTAGGGGAGTAGTAGAGAAGGAGTGAGGGAGTTACGAAAGAGCAGTAGAGGAAGAAGAGAGAGGGAAGGGGAATGAGAAAAGCAGAGTGAGTAGAAGTGAAGAAAAGGGAGCATGAAAGTGAAGGGGTGAGAAATACAGATATTTTAAACTTACCTGACCAACAAAATAACTTAATTAGAAATAAATGGTTTTTTTTAATTGCTAGAAAAAAGGATTACATTTCCTAAATTTTCTTTCTCGATCTGAAAAAAAAGAAAAAAAGTATTAATATTTAACAATACATTTTAGAATACAGTACACATATTTTCATATTTAACAAAGTAATTTTTTGCCCTTTTTTGCTGTTTTCAGAATATATTGAATTTCACTGAAAATAGTGATATCAATTGCATTCGTCACTTAACAGCGGGCAAAAAAATTAACAATCTGAAAGATTGTTTAAAAAAAGCCCTGAATCTATCCCCAGTAAAACATACCTTGATAGAAATGCAACATATATATTAAAAATATCTTCTAAGAACAATAACTATTTGCAATAAATATCGTCTATAAATCTTGTTGCTTAAGCACATACACCAAAATAATATCTGTCAAAGAAGTCCACAATAGAAACATTTACCTTTCCATGAGGCCAAATGGTAATTTTTAAATCCTTTTTAGGTGAAATATCCAATGGTAATCCTATAAAATCGAAATAATGGTTTCTTCAGATGGTGCAATTTGTATCTAAAATTTTGGTTTTAGAAAAATTAAGTAGGAATTTGGTAATTCTGCAGGCAAATATTGCTTGAAAATCAATTGAGAATCATTACACAGTGTCCAGCCTTTTTCACATTTTAGATAAACTGTGTAATGACCAGAAGTTATAGAAGGTCCATCATGGAAAATTATTGCAACTGCAACAAAAGTCTTTCCTGATATTGATAATTGATTTCCTACAAACTTCTTTATTAAAGTGTCCAATTTTGTTCCATCAGCTCTACAACGTTGCATCATTAAAATGACATACTGTCCATATTTCTTTAAAAATAACGTTGATAACATTTTTGATTTACATTGAGAACATTCCATGTTGTGATTTGCATCTTTAACTAATTTACTAAAAGTCACTGATTTACTCTCTGGTAATGTTAAATATATGAACCTTTCAGAATCAACATTAGAGCTGCATGTGTTCAAACAGTTTTCACAACTATGTTCCCATTTATAAGAGAGACCAAACATATTTTCTATTTCTACCCCTTCATCTTCCAGTACCATAAGCATATACATTAAGAATTCCTGTGCATCTTGCTGGACATTTTGAGTAAACTGTGTACATCCAGAACATACATCTAAAAGATTTCTAACATCAGAAGCACTTTCTATTTTAGTTTTATCATTACTCAGCTTCTCATAAAGGAAACTCAGCAGAGAACAGAATCTTTTTTTTCATGATTTAGTATTATCTGCTCTTTCAAACTTTCAAGATAAAATACAACATTCAGCACTACATTAGCGTAGCAGTTGACACCAGAGCTATTTTCAAAATGACAACCAACAACCTCTTCAGCATTGTCCTTTTTCTTTTTGCTTGCAATCACATCAGTCTCTATTTGTTTACTCTTCTGTACATCCTCATTACAGATATTCTCAATTCTCCTTTTCCGACAAACAACACGTTTTTCAAACACAGGATACTGACCTAAATGAGGAGCATAGCTTCTTCTTAATCTATTATACTCCTTTACACAGTTTGCATCAGCACTAACTTTTGACTCATCAAAGTCTATCATGAATAAACCAGATATTTTTTTCACGCGTGACAAAGCAACATATGCCATACCTTCTTTAAACACACTAGATCCAATGTTTACAAAAGCACTATCTACAGTTAATCCTTGAGATTTGTGAATAGTTACAGCATATGCTAGAGAAACGGAAACTGCTTCCTACGTACATATAAGTCTTTCACAAGCAAGAAACGAACTGAACAACGACTAATGTCTTTAACCTCTTCAATCTGATCAAATTTTATTTTTAAAAATTCAATTCCATCTTTTTTCTGGTAATTAACAAAACCCACAACTTTACCCATAGCTCCATTCACTAAACCTTTTTCTACATCCAAATTACGTCTTAAAATTACTCGACAGTTCATACATACATAAAGATTATTTTCTAAACCAGCTGTTTTCGATATGTTTTTCTCTAGAGAATCCAATTTAGTTGTCAATTTGCTTGTCAATATAATAGTTATTCCTTCATGCTGTATTTTATCCACAGCTTCCAGTTTTATAATCTCTTCATTTTCCAATTTCAAAAGTTCTTGATTGAATATAGAGAATTCATGTAGTGTTGGCATTAAGCAGATTACACTATTTTTTCCTGCAATTTTCTTGTATATTTTCTCTGGAACTATTTGTTCTGTTGGAAACAAATTACATAGCAATCGACTCTGTCATGTTCTGTGAGTAGTCCAATTCTGATATCTTTGACAATACTTGCATAATCATCATCATTTGCTTGCCGCATATTGGTAATGAGTTCTTTGTACTCAAAGTATGTCCAAATATTCACATTACCTATACTTCCTAACGACTTTTTCGTGTCTTCATGTGTCACAGTATTAAACACTGGTTGTCCTTTAACTGGAGTGAGCTGCAGTAGATCCCCAAAAAACTATAACATGTTTTCCTCCAAATAGCACGTCATAGTTTGTCTTTAGAATTTGCTGCATTCTTAAATGCACAAAGGCAAGCATTAAGTTTGATACCATGCTTACCTCATCAATAATGAGAACTTTCATTTTTTTCAATACTCTTGAAACTTCAAAACATGCTTCTCCTGTTAGCTTGTGGTATTGTATTTTGTTCTCATGCTCTACTGGTAACATTAGCAAACGATGGAGGGTAATTCCTTTTATGTTATATGCTGCTAACCCAGTTGGAGCAGTAACAACACAAGACAAAGTGGAATCAGTTTTTTTCTGTAGGTAGCTTCTAATTACTTTAATTAAGAAACTTTTTCCAGTTCCAGCTTGTCCACTCACATACATTCTGATTGGTTCAAATGATGTGCATGAGCACTCTTTATTTTCATACAGTAATCCATGATCAATTTGTTGTGTGACTTCCTCATAAATTTGTTGTTGTTCATCATTCAGTTGTTGTTCCAAATTTGGTAAGTTTATTAAATCTTCCTGAGCTTGATTCATAGCTGTTTCCACCTCAGTCATGGCTATTGCAGCTTCATTTTCTACGATTGGTTGTCCTAGAGGATCTTGACTGAGCGTCCCAGAACTTTGACTGTCTTGAGAACTGTCTCTAGCTACTTCAGCTGCAATTGTTGCTTCTTGTTCAATTTCTTCATTTAACATTTGTACATAAGTTGTGAAAGTACTGCATTCTATGGTATCTTTGCATGCATTAAAGGAATCTTCATAGCTTTGAAAATGTCCAAGTAATTCATCCTTTGAACACCATGGTTTAAACAACTGTAAAAGTGCTAAGTAGTAAAATTCCTTCTTGTCAGTAGTGTCGCAACTCAGCTTTCTGTGATTAATCAAACTTCCTTTTGTTTGTTTTACCAAACATCCTTCCTCACCAATGACTTTATATTTTCCATTGTTGATGTCTTCTGTGGTATTCCGCTTAAAAATGTAGTTCTGCAGCACTTCATAGAGACACATGTTCTCAAGATGATGACTTCTCTTTGGGTAATATGTGTCCAACATGTTTGTTCTTAAAATGTCTGTACTTTCTGGTTCGTACTCTGCTAAATATTCAATTTCTCGAATAGATTTCAATACCCGATTTCGCATTCCTGCAAGGCCTAAACTTACCCAAATTATTCTTCTGGATTTGGAGTACAGACTTGCAGATGATAACCTATCTGAGCATTCGTATGACCCAATTTCTCGATGCGATAACATCTTTAAACTGAAACTGTATAGCTTTTTACTGACAGTCTTCTCGTGAGAAATCTCTTCCCACATTTCTTTCAATTCCGTTTTCTCAGATTTAGTGATGTAAGATGTGACCTACCGAGCAACAGCAATAGAATTGTCAGCTACATACTGAATATCCATGTTAGCATTCCACATGGATAAAATGACTGGGTTGTAGTCATTTATATATTTTGACTCTTCTTTTCTTCTTAGGTTGTAGGTATTTTTAGGCGATTTTCTTGTAATAGTATGTCGCACAGCTGACATAAAACTGTTTACTCTTCCTTTTGAAAGAACAGGTCGTGGAAATCCAAATCGACATTTTGTGTAGAATTTATCTTTACTCTTGTACTTTCGTCGACAGTATTTTCCACACCGATGACTTTGAAAACGTAAAACTTGCTCTTTTAAGTTTTTTTCTTCTGTGCTTTTAGGTATAGCACATGTTGCATATCCTTCAATGAAAGATAAAACTGCATCATCAGAATCTGTTCCAAATTTTGGGGCATCCTTGATCCACAACAGCTTATGAATATGAGGAGCACCTCTTGCTTGGTACTCTTTTCTCCAAAAGAAATCCACAACTTCTCCAAGAGGTGGATTTTTTTTATTGCAGATGAAGGACATCATAGCCTCAAATCTATGATTGAAATATCTGCAAACATTAACCGGATCCAATGAGCACAATTCTCCTGCTGTCTTGTATTGGATGTTTTCAATATTTGAATTTGCCTCTCGAAGAAAATCCAGCAAATCATCCCAAGCGTACTCAGCACAGCTTAGGGTAAGGAACCATGTAGGAGTTCCTAAATTCCGTAACATACATTTCAATTCTCCATGGCGTCGGTACCAATATTCATTAGTACCACGCCGACAAGCCATCAGATTAATCAATTGAGATTCCAAATGATCATCTCGCTGTTGCACTTTGTTCATAAAATCCTTTGCAGACACATTATGTAGATGTACTCCAGTTTTTAAAATGTGATTTACTGCATAAGATAGTGCAGACAAGTCACTTTCAAATAAAAGATGGAACAAATAAGGAATACTTTGACGAAATCTTGGATCTTCTGCATATAATCTTGAAGTCCGATACTCAGAAGCAGGAATCTGTACTGGACGTTCATCATATCGTCCACCTTTTCCTGTAGGAAACAGCTGGGGAAAACAACGAGCTTCCAAGCTCTCCTCCCATACACTCACGGGAGTTCCTTTTGCTTTTTTCATCTGAAACAGATCAATAGTGTTTCCCATAACTTCTTTAGAATGAAGAGGATGTATGCTGAAATGTTCATAAATTTCTTCTTCTTTTGACTTATCCACTTTTTCAATTTGCCCAGTTGGTATTCCTGTGTCTGCTAGTAAAACTTCTTCATCTTCATCCATATAAATTGATTCATACCATTTATTATTTCTTTTCAAATATAAATTTGCTCTTTGTACTTTTCGTACATCTACCAGCTCCTGCCAAATTTTCTTATTCTTTGTAGGTACACCATTAACCAGAATAACTAATGGTTCAGTTTCCAAACTATCGGCATCAATTGTTTCAATAGTTTTTTTTCCAATCTAATGGCAAATAGACAACTCTTCCTTATAAACCTCTTTGTAAATCTGAAGGAGGTAATTTGCCTGTTTTGGGCTCCATACGAACTATAGTCTGAAACGGATGGACACATTGAATGAGTATAGACTCATACGTATTTAAATCACTAAGTTCTGCATGAATATCAACCAATTCTAAATTATTATGTACAGCTCTAGCTGGCATTTTATTTTCTACTAACTTGTTATAACAGTATTTACAAATACGCTGATCTTCACCCAAATCAGAACAGTTTTCCAGAAATAAATATGTAGCAAAATCCTTCCACTTAGAATTATTTTCTTTTTCACTTTTTTTTATAGAGATCAACATTCCTTGTTTGAGTTTTATAATGGCTTCTCCGGCAACAAATACAAGTCATATTTGGTCTTTCATTAGAGATGATAGTAAATTTTGTCATTTGATCTTCAAAAATGTTACTAACAGTGAGTTCTACATTCTCTTCCACATTTTCTTCAATAACTGTGTCATTTCCTGCAATTTCTTGCTCTGGACCAAAGTAACAAAACTCAATATCCTCACAAACCTTCTTCACATCTGATACAGATCCACGGAACAGAGCACTATTCAACTCATTTAACTTTAGTGCTGGACTTTTAGCAAAATACAATCTTCTCACAAATGTTCTCATTTCAGTATGATGAACTGCCAGCATCCTAAAATGGTGAAAAACACTTTGACAAACTTTCCTAGAAAGACAAGCCAGAGAATGTCCTTGCAAACCAGTATTCTCTCTCACTCTGCATGGATCTAGTCTTTGAAGCACCTTAATCTTCTGTTTAACACTTTTTTTTACTATATTCTCTTAGAAAGTCACGTAATTTATCAAGAGATTCCTGTCGTACAGTACAAATACTACTACAATTCCAAGTGTACACTGGGGCTTTAGGACGTCTCCCCATAACCTCATCAGCTAACACTTCTTCCTCATTTCTTGGAACCATTTTCTCCTTTTCCATTACACAACCATCTTTAACTTCATATGCTCGACCACTGGTGTCAACTGCATGCAGTAAACTATTACTTTGAAGATAACTCTCTTCATTAAAAAATGGTTCAGTACTTGAACTATGCTTCCATCCTCCTAAGAACACTTTACAAAAGTTTTTTTTTTCACTTCTCTTTTTCTTTTGCTTTTTGACTTCATTACATTCACTAATTTATCTAATGTACGGATCCTGTTCAAAATTAAAATGAATAGTTTTCTTTTTAATTCCAAAGCCTTTGCAACAATTGATTCAATATGTTTATTTTTCTTTTTGGCTTTCTTCCTATATTTTTTCACATCCTTTAGCAAATTGAACATCACTCTTCTCTGAAACATTTTTCTACGAATGTTTTTAAAATCTATTTTTTTTTAAGTCATTCTTTCTTTTTTCTGATTGTACATTAGCATTTAGTATATTCTGTTGATTGTCTTGTTGTTTTCTACTTGAAACACTATTTCCAGTGGACATATTTTTTACATTTTTTCTTTGCTTGAGGATATTTTTTATAATATCCTTAGTCTGCTTACCAGAAGACTTTTTCTTTTTTCCAACATGAGGTTCTTCAACTAATTTTTGTAGTCCAGTTGTCTTCAAATATAGAAGTTGTTGCTGTTCTTTTTTCTTTCTTGATTTTATAGGCATCTTTAATTTATTTCAGTGTTGTTCAGCAAAACCTGAAAGAAACTAAAAAAAAAATACCTTTATGTAATTTAAATATATTATTATATTTTTTATGAGCTTTTCAAATCCTATCATATGAGCTGTCCCTTTCCTACGACTGCAAGTCTTACACAATAAAAGCTACACAAATTAAATATCTGACAACAATTCCTGTGCACACACAGACTCATGGTGTGATTCTAGGCAGAAAACGATATTTGATTGGCAATTTCAAAGCACATTTACTACTGTGGTAGAGCAAGTGATAATTACTGTAACAGCCTGACACATTTTCCTTATAGTTTAGAGAGGCAGAAAAGAGCACATGTCCTAACAGCTACTTGAGACCATGAGCATGTGGAACCTGGGTGAGTGATTAGACTAGAGCAAAGGAAATGAGCCTTGGTGATGTTGAATCTGTTAGCGTTACACACTGCTATCTGAAATACCACACAGTGCTGAATAGTAAGCATGGGAGTGCAGGAGAAGCAGCTGCCTGTGTGCTAAGAGTGTGTTTCTGGAGACTGTGTATTGTCAGGTGCAAGAGAGATCTGCATGGACGCTTGCACAACTGCATGAAGACTGCAGAGATGTATGTAAGATCACCTGTGGTAAGGGTTAATTGGAGTTTTGAACATGTAGGAACTACCTCACCCATTGCAGGAGTGGAAGGAAAATCTACCCTGTTGTTTTCAAATGTGTTAGCATTTGCCTCTCATCTGTGAGATGGTGATGTTTGCTGTATGCTAACCATCACAGTTCAAGAAAAGAAGCTGCCCCTTTCCTTCGAGTGCAAGTCTTACAGAACAAGAGCAACACGAAATAAATCTCTGACAACAATTCCTGTGTGCACACAGACTCATGGTGTGATTCTAGGCAGAAAACGATATTTGATTGGCAATTTCAAAGCACATTTACTACTGTGGTTTTGCAAGTGATAATTACTGTAACAGCCTGACACATTTTCCTTATAGTTTAGAGAGGCAGAAAAGAGCACATGTCCTAACAGCTACTTGAGACCATGAGCATGTGGAACCTGGGTGAGAGATTAGACTAGAGCAAAGGAAATGAGCCTTGGTGATGTTGAATGTGGTAGCGTTACACACTACTATCTAAAATACCACACAGTGCTGAATACTTAGCATGGGAGTGCAGGAGAAGCAGCTGCCTGTGTGGTAAGAGCGTGCTTCTGAAGACTGTGTATTGTCAGGTGCAAGAGAGATCTGCATGGACGCTTGCACAACTGCATGAAGACTGCAGAGATGTATGTAAGAGTACATGTATGGTAAGGGTTAATTGGAGTTTTGAACATGTAGGAACTACCTCACCCATTGCAGGAGTGGAAGGAAAATCTACCCTGTTTTTTTCAAATGTGTTTGCATTTGCCTTTCATCTGTGAGATAGTGATGTGTGCTGTATGCTAACCATCACAGTTCAAGAAAACAAGCTGCCCCTTTCCTACGAGTGCAAGTCTTACAGAACAAGAGCAACACAAATTAAATCTCTAACAACAATTCCTGTGTGCACACAGACTCATGGTGTGATTCTAGGCAGAAAACGATATTTGATTGGCAATTTCAAAGCACTTTTACTACTGTGATTTTGCAAGTGATAATTACTGTAACAGCCTGACACATTTTCCTTATAGTTTAGAGAAGCAGAAAAAAAGCACATGTCCTACCAGCTACTTGGGACTATGAGCATGTGTAACCTGGGTGAGTGATTAGACTACAGCAAAGGAAATGAGCCTTAGTGATATTGATTGTGTTAGCGTTACTCACTGCTATCTGAAATACCACACAGTGCTGAATAGTAAGCATGAGAGTGCAGGAGAAGCAGCTGGCTGTGTGCTAAGAGCATACTTCTGGAGACTGTGTATTGTCAGGTGCAAGAGAGACCTGCAGTGACGCTTGCACAACTGCATGAAGACTGCACAGATGTATGTAAGAGTACATGTGTGGTAAGGGTTAATTGGAGTTTCAAACATATAGGATCTACCTCACCCATGGCAGGAGTGGAAGGAAAATCTACCATGTTGATTTTAAATGTGTTAGCATTTGCCTGTCATTTGTGAGATATTGATTTGTGCTGAATGCTAGCCATCACAGTTCAAGAAAACAATCTGCCCCTTTCCTACGAATGCAAGTCTTACAGAACCAGACCACCACAAATTAAATCTCTGACAACAATTCCTTTGTGCACACAGACTCATGGTGTGATTCTAGGCAGAAAACGATATTTGATTGGCAATTTCAAAGCACATTTACTACTGTGGTTTTGCAGGTGATAATTACTGTAACAGCCTGACACATTTTCCTTATAGTTTAGAGAGGCAGAAAAGAGTACATGTCCTAACAGCTACTTGAGACCATGAGCATGTGGAACCTGGGTGAGTGATTAGACTAGAGCAAAGGAAATGAGCCTTGGTGATGTTGAATGTGGTAGCGGTACACACTACTATCTAAAATACCAAACAGTGCTGAATACTTAGCATGGGAGCGCAGGAGAAGCAGCTGCCTGTGTGCTAAGAGCATGCTTCTGGAGACTGTGTATTGTCAGGTGCAAGAGAGATCTGCATGGACGCTTGCACAACTGCATGAAGACTGCAGAGATGTATGTAAGAGTACATGTGGGGTAAGGGTTAATTGGAGTTTTGAACATGTAGGATCTACCTCACCCATTGCAGGAGTGTAAGGAAAATCTACCCTGTTGTTTTCAAATGTGTTAGCATTTGCCTCTCATTTGTGAGATATTGATTTGTGCTGAATGCTAGCCATCACAGTTCAAGAAAACAAGCTGCCCCTTTCCTATGAATGCAAGTCTTACAGAACCAGACCAACACAAATTAAATCTCTGGCAACAATTCCTTTGTGCACACAGACTCATGGTGTGATTCTAGGCAGAAAACGATATTTGATTGGCAATTTCAAAGCACATTTACTACTGTGGTTTGGCAAGTGATAATTACTGTAACAGCCCGACACATTTTCCTTATACTTTAGAGAGGCAGAAAAGAGCACATGTCCTAACAGCTACTTGAGAGCATGAGCATGTGAAACCTGGGTGAGTGATTAGACTAGAGCAAAGGAAATGAGCCTTGGTGATGTTGAATGTGGTAGCGTTACACACTACTATCTAAAATACCACACAGTGCTGAATACTTAGCATGGGAGTGCAGGAGAAGCAGCTGCCTGTGTGCTAAGAGCGTGCTTCTGGAGACTGTGTATTGTCAGGTGCAAGAGATATCTGCATGGACGCTTGCACAACTGCATGAAGACTGCAGAGATGTATGTAAGAGTACATGTGGGGTAAGGGTTAATTGGAGTTTTGAACATGTAGGATCTACCTCACCCATTGCAGGAGTGTAAGGAAAAGCTACCCTGTTGTTTTCAAATGTGTTAGCATTTGCCTCTCATTTGTGAGATATTGATTTGTGCTGAATGCTAGCCATCACAGTTCAAGAAAACAAGCTGCCCCTTTCCTACGAATGCAAGTCTTACAGAACCAGACCAACACGAATTAAATCTCTGACAACAATTCCTTTGTGCACACAGACTCATGGTGTGATTCTAGGCAGAAAACGATATTTGATTGGCAATTTAAAAGCACATTTACTACTGTGGTTTTGCAAGAGATAATTACTGTAACAGCCTGACCCATTTTCCTTATAGTTTAGAGAGGCAGAAAAGAGCACATGTCCTAACAGCTACTTGAGAGCATGAGCATGTGTAACCTGGGTGAGTGATTAGACTAGAGCAAAGGAAATGAGCCTTGGCGATGTTGAATGTGGTAGCGTTACACACTACTATCTAAAATACCACACAGTGCTGAATACTTAGCATGGGAGTGCAGGAGAAGCAGCTGCCTGTGTGCTAAGAGTGTGCTTCTGGAGACTGTGTATTGTCAGGTGCAAGAGAGATCTGCATGGACGCTTGCACAACTGCATGAAGACTGCAGAGATGTATGTAAGATCACCTGTGGTAAGGGTTAATTGGAGTTTTGAACATGTAGGAACTACCTCACCCATTGCAGGAGTGGAAGGAAAATCTACCCTGTTGTTTTCAAATGTGTTAGCATTTGCCTCTCATCTGTGAGATGGTGATGTGTGCTGTATGCTAACCATCACAGTTCAAGAAAACAAACTGCCCCTTTCCTACGAGTGCAAGTGTTACAGAACAAGAGCAACACAAATTAAATCTCTGACAACAATTCCTGTGTGCACACAGACTCATGGTGTGATTCTAGGCAGAAAATGATATTTGATTGGCAATTTCAAAGCACATTTACTACTGTGGTTTTGCAAGTGATAATTACTGTAACAGCCTGACACATTTTCCTTATAGTTTAGAGAGGCAGAAAAGAGCACATGTCCTAACAGCTACTTGAGACCATGAGCATGTGGAACCAGGGTGAGTGATTAGACTAGAGCAAAGGAAATGAGCCTTGGTGATGTTGAATGTGGTAGCGTTACACACTACTATCTAAAATACCACACAGTGCTGAATACTTAGCATGGGAGTGCAGGAGAAGCAGCTGCCTGTGTGCTAAGAGCGTGCTTCTGGAGACTGTGTATTGTCAGGTGCAAGAGAGATCTGCATGGACGCTTGCACAACTGCATGAAGACTGCAGAGATGTATGTAAGAGTACATGTATGGTAAGGGTTAATTGGAGTTTTGAACATGTAGGAACTACCTCACCCATTGCAGGAGTGGAAGGAAAATCTACCCTGTTTTTTTCAAATGTGTTTGCATTTGCCTTTCATCTGTGAGATAGTGATGTGTGCTGTATGCTAACCATCACAGTTCAAGAAAACAAGCTGCCCCTTTCCTACGAGTGCAAGTCTTACAGAACAAGAGCAACACAAATTAAATCTCTGACAACAATTCCTGTGTGCACACAGACTCATGGTGTGATTCTAGGCAGAAAACGATATTTGATTGGCAATTTCAAAACACTTTTACTACTGTGATTTTGCAAGTGATAATTACTGTAACAGCCTGACACATTTTCCTTATAGTTTAGAGAAGCAGAAAAAAAGCACATGTCCTACCAGCTACTTGAGACTATGAGCATGTGTAACCTGGGTGAGTGATTAGACTACAGTAAAGGAAATGAGCCTTAGTGATATTGATTGTGTTAGCGTTACTCACTGCTATCTGAAATACCACACAGTGCTGAATAGTAAGCATGAGAGTGCAGGAGAAGCAGCTGGCTGTGTGCTAAGAGCATACTTCTGGAGACTGTGCATTGTCAGGTGCAAGAGAGACCTGCATGGACGCTTGCACAACTGCATGAAGACCGCACAGATGTATGTAAGAGTACATGTGTGGTAAGGGTTAATTGGAGTTTCAAACATATAGGATCTACCTCACCCATGGCAGGAGTGGAAGGAAAATCTACCATGTTGATTTTAAATGTGTTAGCATTTGCCTGTCATTTGTGAGATATTGATTTGTGCTGAATGCTAGCCATCACAGTTCAAGAAAACAATCTGCCCCTTTCCTACGAATGCAAGTCTTACAGAACCAGACCACCACAAATTAAATCTCTGACAACAATTCCTTTGTGCACACAGACTCATGGTGTGATTCTAGGCAGAAAACGATATTTGATTGGCAATTTCAAAGCACATTTACTACTGTGGTTTTGCAGGTGATAATTACTGTAACAGCCTGACACATTTTCCTTATAGTTTAGAGAGGCAGAAAAGAGTACATGTCCTAACAGCTACTTGAGACCATGAGCATGTGGAACCTGGGTGAGTGATTAGACTAGAGCAAAGGAAATGAGCCTTGGTGATGTTGAATGTGGTAGCGGTACACACTACTATCTAAAATACCACACAGTGCTGAATACTTAGCATGGGAGCGCAGGAGAAGCAGCTGCCTGTGTGCTAAGAGCATGCTTCTGGAGACTGTGTATTGTCAGGTGCAAGAGAGATCTGCATGGACGCTTGCACAACTGCATGAAGACTGCAGAGATGTATGTAAGAGTACATGTGGGGTAAGGGTTAATTGGAGTTTTGAACATGTAGGATCTACCTCACCCATTGCAGGAGTGTAAGGAAAATCTACCCTGTTGTTTTCAAATGTGTTAGCATTTGCCTCTCATTTGTGAGATATTGATTTGTGATGAATGCTAGCCATCACAGTTCAAGAAAACAAGCTGCCCCTTTCCTACGAATGCAAGTCTTACAGAACCAGACCAACACGAATTAAATCTCTGACAACAATTCCTTTGTGCACACAGACTCATGGTGTGATTCTAGGCAGAAAACGATATTTGATTGGCAATTTCAAAGCACATTTACTACTGTGGTTTGGCAAGTGATAATTACTGTAACAGCCTGACACATTTTCCTTATACTTTAGGGAGGCAGAAAAGAGCACATGTCCTAACAGCTACTTGAGAGCATGAGCATGTGGAACCTGGGTGAGTGATTAGACTAGAGCAAAGGAAATGAGCCTTGGTGATGTTGAATGTGGTAGCGTTACACACTACTATCTAAAATACCACACAGTGCTGAATACTTAGCATGGGAGTGCAGGAGAAGCAGCTGCCTGTGTGCTAAGAGTGTGCTTCTGGAGACTGTGTATTGTCAGGTGCAAGAGAGATCTGCATGGACGCTTGCACAACTGCATGAAGACTGCAGAGATGTATGTAAGATCACCTGTGGTAAGGGTTAATTGGAGTTTTGAACATGTAGGAACTACCTCACCCATTGCAGGAGTGGAAGGAAAATATACCCTGTTGTTTTCAAATGTGTTAGCATTTGCCTCTCATCTGTGAGATGGTGATGTGTGCTGTATGCTAACCATCACAGTTCAAGAAAACAAACTGCCCCTTTCCTACGAGTGCAAGTCTTACAGAACAAGAGCAACACAAATTAAATCTCTGACAACAATTCCTGTGTGCACACAGACTCATGGTGTGATTCTAGGCAGAAAATGATATTTGATTGGCAATTTCAAAGCACATTTACTACTGTGGTTTTGCAAGTGATAATTACTGTAACAGCCTGACACATTTTCCTTATAGTTTAGAGAGGCAGAAAAGAGCACATGTCCTAACAGCTACTTGAGACCATGAGCATGTGGAACCTGGGTGAGTGATTAGACTAGAGCAAAGGAAATGAGCCTTGGTGATGTTGAATGTGGTAGCGTTACACACTACTATCTAAAATACCACACAGTGCTGAATACTTAGCATGGGAGTGCAGGAGAAGCAGCTGCCTGTGTGCTAAGAGCGTGCTTCTGGAGACTGTGTATTGTCAGGTGCAAGAGAGATCTGCATGGACGCTTGCACAACTGCATGAAGACTGCAGAGATGTATGTAAGAGTACATGTATGGTAAGGGTTAATTGGAGTTTTGAACATGTAGGAACTACCTCACCCATTGCAGGAGTGGAAGGAAAATCTACCCTGTTTTTTTCAAATGTGTTTGCATTTGCCTTTCATCTGTGAGATAGTGATGTGTGCTGTATGCTAACCATCACAGTTCAAGAAAACAAGCTGCCCCTTTCCTACGAGTGCAAGTCTTACAGAACAAGAGCAACACAAATTCAATCTCTGACAACAATTCCTGTGTGCACACAGACTCATGGTGTGATTCTAGGCAGAAAACGATATTTGATTGGCAATTTCAAAGCACTTTTACTACTGTGATTTTGCAAGTGATAATTACTGTAACAGCCTGACACATTTTCCTTATAGTTTAGAGAAGCAGAAAAAAGCACATGTCCTACAAGCTACTTGAGACAATGAGCATGTGTAACCTGGGTGAGTGATTAGACTACAGCAAAGGAAATGAGCCTTAGTGATATTGATTGTGTTAGCGTTACTCACTGCTATCCTAAATACCACACAGTGCTGAATAGTAAGCATGAGAGTGCAGGAGAAGCAGCTGGCTGTGTGCTAAGAGCGTACTTCTGGAGACTGCGTATTGTCAGGTGCAAGAGAGATCTGCATGGATGCTTGCACAACTGCATGAAGACTGCATAGGTGTATGTAAGAGTACATGTGTGGTAAGGGTTAATTGGAGTTTTGAACATATAGGATCTACCTCACCCATGGCAGGAGTGGAAGGAAACTCTACCATGTTGATTTCAAATGTGTTAGCATTTGCCTCTCATTTGTGAGATATTGATTTGTGCTGAATGCTAGCCATCACAGTTCAAGAAAACAAGCTGCCCCTTTCCTACGAATGCAAGTCTTACAGAACCAGACCACCACGAATTAAATCTCTGACAACAATTCCTTTGTGCACACAGACTCATGGTGTGATTCTAGGCAGAAAACGATATTTGATTGTCAATTTCAAAGCACATTTACTACTGTGATTTTGCAAGTGATAATTACTGTAACAGCCTGACACATTTTCCTTATAGTTTAGAGAAGCAGAAAAAAGCACGTCATACCAGCTACTTGAGACTATGAGCATGTGTAACCTGGGTGAGTGATTAGACTACAGCAAAGGAAATGAGCCTTAGTGATATTGATTGTGTTAGCGTTACTCACTGCTATCTGAAATACCACACAGTGCTGAATAGTAAGCATGAGAGTGCAGGAGAAGCAGCTGGCTGTGTGCTAAGAGCGTACTTCTGGAGACTGTGTATTGTCAGGTGCAAGAGAGATCTGCATGGACGCTTGCACAACTGCATGAAGACTGCAGAGATGTATGTAAGAGTACATGTGGGGTAAGGGTTAATTGGAGTTTTGAACATGTAGGATCTACCTCACCCATTGCAGGAGTGTAAGGAAAATCTACCCTGTTGTTTTCAAATGTGTTAGCATTTGCCTCTCATTTGTGAGATATTGATTTGTGCTGAATGCTAGCCATCACAGTTCAAGAAAACAAGCTGCCCCTTTCCTACGAATGCAAATCTTACAGAACCAGACCAACACAAATTAAATCTCTGACAACAATTCCTTTGTGCACACAGACTCATGGTGTGATTATAGGCAGAAAACGATATTTGATTGGCAATTTCAAAGCACATTTACTACTGTGGTTTTGCAAGTGATAATTACTGTAACAGCCTGACACATTTTCCTTATAGTTTAGAGAGGCAGAAAAGAGCACATGTCCTAACAGCTATTTGAGAGCATGAGCATGTGGAACCTGGGTGAGTGATTAGACTAGAGCAAAGGAAATGAGCCTTGGTGATGTTGACTGTGGTAGCATTACACACTACTATCTAAAATACCACACAGTGCTGAATACTTAGCATGGGAGTGCAGGAGAAGCAGCTGCCTGTGTGCTAAGAGCGTGCTTCTGGAGACTGTGTATTGTCAGGTGCCAGAGAGATCTGCATGGACGATTGCACAACTGCATGAAGACTGCAGAGATGTATGTAAGAGTACATGTGGGGTAAGGGTTAATTGGAGTTTTGAACATGTAGAAACTACCTCACCCATTGCAGGAGTGGAAGGAAAATCTACCCTGTTGTTTTCAAATGTGTTAGCATTTGCCTCTCATTTATGAGATATTGATTTGTGCTGAATGCTAGCCATCACAGTTCAAGAAAACAAGCTGCCCCTTTCCTACGAATGCAAGTCTTACAGAACCAGACCACCACAAATTAAATCTCTGACAACAGTTCCTTTGTGCACACAGGCTCATGGTGTGATTCTAGGCAGAAAACAGTATTCCTGGGTGATACCAGTACACCTTAACTTATGGTGAAGACATACTCCATAATATCTTACAAGTTCAAGGCAGTTAAATATCTTCCAAAACATAAAATGTAAAACACAACTTTAAAACAAGAATCACATTTCTATTATTTATATCGAAATGCACCACATACATCCCCTCTCAAATTCATAACTCACCTTTAAAAGTAGTTAGTTGAGAAAGAAATGTGGCACTCATACAGCAGATTATCAGAGCCAGAATCTCGGAGCTGTACACCCCTCAGCAGAACCAGTAAATGGCAATCTTTCCCTCTCTTTTTTCACACATATACATCTTAACTTCAAATCACAGTGCTTCCCACATTGTTTCAAATGGAAACACACATTTCTATTGGTTGCAAATTTCAACCCTTTCCAAATGATCCCTACCCCCAACATGACTTCTGCCTGCTACCATAGCAACAGGTCATGGAACACTGGTGTGAGCAGAGAGGTCAGAAGTTCAGCACACAATGTTTCTAATCCAAAGAGCAAGAGTGCTTGACTTTTCAAACCTAACAGCAAATCCAAAGTAATGTTCTGTGGGAACACATTTTTCTGAACCAATACAAAACATGCTTTTAAAAATTTAAACATACAGCCTCGTTTTTAGTGTTGAATGGTCTGAAACAGCCAATGAGTTCTTTTTATTTAAAAAAAAGTATGTAAGCCTCCATTTTACAACTATCTTTCTTTTCATATTCCCATTCTACTGAAAGACACCTTCTGAGTGCATCCAGATCTCCTTGAAAGATGTTCACAGTGTGGATTGTAGGTCATAGCTATGTCTTCTGGAGTGAAAAGTATGCAGAAAAAAGAGGTATTGTGAAAGACCTTGCTTTGCCAAATGTAGACATTAAATGGATTGGTCAGAGAGGGTTAAAGTGGCACCAATTTATGCCTTTGGTGAAATCCTTTCTACATCTCCCACAGCCTGACCTTATAATTGTGCACTGTGGTGGAAATGACCTAGGCACTTTAACTGGGGTAGGTCTGGAAATGCTTGTTAAGGACACCTTTGTGCAATTGATGTCACTTTTTCCACAAACTACCTATGTATATTCTAATATATGCCAAAGGCAAAAGTGGAACTGGTCCAACCAATATTGTCCGCAGATTGACAAAGCAAGAAAGCACGTCAATAAGTCTGTTTCTGCTTTCCTCAGAGACTATGGTCTGGGTTCTATATACCACAACAACTTGCGTTACAACCTGCAAGGCATTTATAGAGGAGACGGTGTACATTTCACAGATGAAGGCAACAGAGTCTTCCTCTTGAACTTTAGACTCTGCATCGGTACTTACTTGTAGGTACAAAAAAACACTCAATGAACACAACGGCTCTTTTTAGAGCCAACCAACATCTAAACACTTAAACTTGATTTTTAATTCTATTTTTGTTATGTTTTTTTTTTTTTGTGACCTAAGGGGTCTTTCATGGTCCCCCTGAGAAGGCCTAGGGGGTCATGAACTTTCTACCCTGCCTCCTTTTAACGTTCTCCACTTGTGTTTTTAACTCTCTTCTGCCTCTAAAACTCAAAATGGCGGCTGGGGGGTGCGCGCACCGTGCGCGCACCCCGCGATTTAAAAAAAAGAAAAAAAATGTTTTTTTCACCCTTCGGGGTCCTTCAGGGACCCCCTGACAAAGGCTAGGGGGTCAGGAACTCTCTACCCTGCCCCCTCTTCACGTTCTCCACCTTTCTTTTTCCCTGTCACACACACAACACACAAAATGGCGGCCGACACTTCCTGATTTCGACCGATTCGAATGTTGACTGACATGTAACCACCAATCAGAATTACGCTCGCGCACGGCACCTTGCGCGCACGGTGCGCGTACGGTGCGTGCATATAGATATTTATGTGCTTTTAACTGTAATTTTCTCAGGAACTACTGAAGAGATTGACACCATGTATGCAAAAGGCACATGCCTGACCTGAGGACTACCTCTTTGCCAAATTTCAAGTAAGTCTGTTCAGCCGTTCGGGCTGTACCTTCGACTAAAGGTCCTATGGGAAAATGCATGGGGAAAACGCGTTTTGGGACCCCCCTTTTTTCTCGGCCCCCGCTTGACGAATCACCCCGAGACTTTCAGGGGAGGAGCTGAGCGGAGCGCGCCCATTAGTTTTGAAAATTTCGCAAGGATTCGTCAACCGGCGCCAAAGTTATTCAAAATAGAATTTTGAGATTTCCTATGGAAACTCGGTGCTAACTATAACTATCTACCGGCGACCGCCAGTAGATAATATATATATATATATATTCACTGAAAAAATCATGGGTTTCACACACGTTATAGTTAGGAATTAGCATTTAAAAAACCTTGCAAATTCAGTGAAAAAACCATAGGTTTCACAGACGTTATAGTTAGCTGGACATTTCACTCGTAAAAAACCAATGAAATTCCCCCGTTATAGTTAGTTAAGCTAACTATAACTCGCGCACCCGCAATCCACTGCTGATGACGTCACGTCACATATAACATCACTCATGACATGGTCACTGACATCACTCATGACATCACTGATGACATCTCAAATGACATCACTGATGACATCACTGATGACATCATCCTTGTGAAAAACTGGCAGACCTCCTCTCACCCTAATATAACCTTTGATACACACAATAAAAAATAGAGACTAAAAAATAAAAAATTAATGGAAATTCCAATACCAGTTTCAACAAACTCTTCTGTAATTCTAAGAACCACATACACATCTACTCATTTACCAACAGTCCTATACAGTCACTCATACATGTACTCACTCATATGTACTCATACACCTGTACATCCTGTTACACAATGCCACTCATCCATAGAGTTACTCACACACATAGTCACTCATGCTAATAGAGAACCAAACATCCATTTACCTTCATATACAGTTATACACACACCACCACACTTACTTCTACGGAAACTTACACATACTTGGTCTTTTAAACAATCACTTATAGAAACACATACTTATTGATACAGGAACTCTTCCAATCTCTCACTATCACATATACTCACTTATATACACCAATAGTCACATATACTAGTTTAAAACATAACTAGTTACTCATGGAGACACTATTGAGACAGTCATTCACTCACTAACACACCCATACACACACTCATCCACCCATACAGTCCTGCACACATGCTGTCTTCAACACATACAGTGAGTCACTCATTCATGCACCTATGCACTACGTAATACCCCCCACCAAACCATGCAGACACTCAGACTGATACTCAAAAAACCAACTAATAACCTATATAGACACCCATGTAGCTACTCACCAACCCATGCAGCCACTTATACACAAAGTGAGAGACTGATACAGATATTTACATATTAAAACATTACTCACTAAGCCATGTATTCACTTTGATACACTTTATCAGTCAGTTACAAAATATATTTTTCAAAAGAAATCATCCATTTAGACACTTATATACCCATTTATTCTTCCATCGACCTTGAGATATACATATTTAAAACATATGTAATTTTCAGAAAAACACACATTCACTGGATGATGTCATCAGTGATGTCATCAGTGATGTCATTTGAGATGTCATCAGTGATGTCATGAGTGATGTCAGTGACCATGTCATGAGTGATGTTATATGTGACGTCATCAGCAGTGGATTGCGGGTGCGCGAGTTATAGTTAGCTTAACTAACTATAACGGGGGAATTTCATTGGTTTTTTACGTGTGAAATGTCCAGCTAACTATAACGTCTGTGAAACCTATGGTTTTTTCACTGAATTTGCAAGGTTTTTTAAATGCTAATTCCTAACTATAATGTCTGTGAAACCCATGGTTTTTTCAGTGAATTTGTATGGTTATTTAAATGCTAATTCTTATATTTAACGTGTGTGATTTTTTTTTTTTTTGCAAGGTTTTTTACATCTTTTTATTTTTACTTTATATTCTCTTTAAAGACTATGGTAAAATTTTAAAAATTCTGCAATATATATTTTTTTCACCTTTTTTTTTTAACCAAACAGGTAAGATATATTAGTATAACATAGTGATTCTTTTTTCCATTTTTTTTTTTCTTTTTTTTTTTACGTGCGCGTACGGTAAGCTTACCGTAAGCGCACGTTTTGCTTTATGTACGTAATATTTCTACTCTGTTTGCGTATGGTTACGCAATTTACGTAGACGTGCGTACTGCGTACGCGGCGCGTAAGCGCATACGTTACACGCGTACGTTACGCGGAAGTGTTGGGGCGTGCCTGTTATTCGCATGCACGCGTGCGTGTGTCTTTTATACGCGCATGCGTACTTTTACCGTAAGCGCTCCGTAAGCGCTCCGTAAGCGTAACGTACGCGCACGTGGGGTCATGTGATGAAGAAACAACACTTTTGATTGGTTTAAACTACTTTCAGTTCTAGAACTCTCCTACACCACACCCATTCCCCTCATTTCTGCTTGTGATCCCTTAGGAGAAGGAGCTGAGTTGTCTTTGGGATACAATGGCAGACCAGCAGTCCTCTTCTTCGAGTGAGGCTAGCAGCACCACCATCAGGCAGAGAAGGAGGAAACAAAAGAGCTCTTTTATATGGGAGTATTTTACGTTTCCAGAGGGCAAGAAAAAGGTAAATGCTCCTTTAGTGACTTGCAAGCTTTGCCAGCGTGTACTTTCTAGAGGTAATCCTAACAAGAAGTATTCCTTCGGGAATCACACTATGTTAAGACACCTTCAGGATGTACACCCTAGGACAAATGCTCGACATACTGGAGCAAACCCTTCAGTAAGTCGACCGAGCACATCCACAGCAGATCAGCCGAGTACATCTTCGGCAGCTCAGCTGAGCCCTTCATCTGTGGGGGGAGAATCACCTTTTTCTGGTCCTCTGGAAACTAACCCTCGATTTGCGAGGTTTACAATGCGGTGCTCTAATTGTCATGGTCTAATTGTTCGTGGGGAGACCAGTGTTCCCCTAATTAACAACAGAATAGACCAGCACATTTGTCCTACCAGCTAATATTCCCATTCTTTCTTTCCTCTGTCCCTGTATGAACACAACGGCTCTTTTAAGAGCCAACCTTACCTTTCAACTTTTTAAAAAAAAATTTTAAAAACTTTTTAAAAAATTTTTTTACCGTACGCGTACGGTAAGCATATTTTTTTTTTTTTTTTTAAAAACACTAAAAAACAATTACCACATTACAAGGTCCTTGAGGGATTAATAACGAAAAACTGAAAATCTGATTGAGGAGAAGTGGAAAAAAGGGACCATGAAATTTCTGACTTACCTGACCCACCCAAAAAATTAAATATCAATTTAAATTTTATTTAAATTGCTAGAAAAATGGTTTTATTTTTCGAAAATTTTCTTTCTCAATCTGAAAAAAAAGAAAAAAGTATTAATATTTAATAAAACATTTTATAATACAGTACACGTATTTACATATTTTCCAAAAACAATTTTTTGCCATTTTTTGCTGTTTTCAGAATATATTGCATTTCACTATAAATCGTGAAAGCAATTGCATTCATCACTTAACAGCGGGCAAAAAAAAAATAACAATCTCAAAGATTGTTTTAAAAAAGCCCAGAATCTCTTCTCACTTAAATATAACATTATAGAAATGCAAAATATTCAATAAAAATATCATCTAATAACAATAACTATTTCTAAAAAATACCGTCTGACAATTTTGTTACAGAAGCATAATCACAAAAATAATATATCTCAAATAACTGCACAATAGATCTGGTTACCTTTCCTTTAGGCCAAATGGTAATTTTTAAATTCTTTTTTGATTAAATTTCCAATGGTAATCCAATAAAATTCCAAAATTTGATTTGTACAGATGTTACCAATTCTCTCTAAAATTTTGGTTTCCGAAAGATTAATTAGGAATTAAATAAGTCCACAATACAATTGGTTACCTTTCCTTTAGGCCAAATGGTAATTTTAAAAATCTTTTTATTAGAAAATTCCAATGGTAATCCAATAAAATGGTAAAATTGATTTGTACAGATGTTGCCAATTCTCTCTAAAATTTAGGTTTCAGGAAGATTAGATAGGAATTTGCTAAATCAAAAGGCAAACGTTGCTTAAAAACCAATTGACAATCATTACACATTGTCCAGCCTTTTTCACATTTTAGATAAACTGTGTAATGACCAGAAGTTACAGTAGGTCCATCATGGAAAATTATTGCAACTGTTACAAAAGTTTTTCCTGAAATTGATAATTGCTGTCCTGTAAACTTCTTTATTAAAGTATCCAATTTTGAACCATCAGCTCTACATCGTTGCATCATTAAAATTACATACTGTCCGTATTCCTTTAAAATTAACGTTGAAAACATGTCAGATTTACACTCACCGCATTCCATGCTATGATTAGCATCTTTAACTAATTTAGCAAAAGTGACTGATTTACTCTCTGGCAATGTTAAATAAATAAACCTTTCAGAATCAACATTAGAGCCACATGTATTGAAACAGTTTTCACAACTATGTTCCCATTTATAAGAGAGACCAAACATATTTTCTATTTGTACCCCTTCTTCTTCCAGTACCTGAAGAAAATACATCAAGTATTCCTGTGCATCTTGCTGTACATTTTGAGAAAACTGTGTACATCCTGAACATACATGTAAAAGTTTTCTAATTTCAGCAGCACTTTCTATTTTAGTTTTATCAATACTCAGCTTTTCAAAAAGGAGACTCAGCACAGAACAGAATCTTTTTCCCTGATTTACTATTATCTGCTCTTGCAAACTTTCAAGATAAAATACAACATTCAGCACTACATTAGCGTAACAGTTGACACCAGAGCTATTTTCAAAATGACAACCAATAACCTCTTCAACATTGTCCTTTTTCATTTTGCTTGCAATTACATCACTCTTCTTTTGTTTTCTCTTCTCTACATCCTCATTACAGATATTCTCAATTCTCCTTTTCCGAGAAACAACACGTTTTTCCAACACAGGATACTGACCTAAATGAGGAGCATAGGTTCTTCTTAATCTATTATACTCCTTTACACAATTTGCATCAGCACTAACTTTTGAGTCATCAAAGTCTATCATGAATAAACCAGATAATGTTTTCACTCGTGACAAAGCAACATAAGCCATACCTTCTTTGAACACAGTTGAACCAATGTTCACAAAAGCACAATCTACAGTTAATCCTTGAGACTTGTGAATAGTTACAGCATATGCTAGAGAAAACGGAAACTGCTTCCTACGTACATATAAGTCTTTCACAAGCAAAAAACGGACTGAACAACGACAAATGTCTTTAACCTCTTCAATCTGATCAAACTTTATTTTTAAAAATTCAATCCCATCTTTTTTCTGGTAGTTCACAAAACCCACAACTTTACCCATAGCTCCATTCACTAAGCCTTTTTCAACATCCAAATTTCTCCTTAAAAATACTCTACAGTTCATGCAAACATATAGATTTTTTTCTAATCCAGCTGTTTTCGAAATTTTCTTCTCTAGAGAATCCAATTTTTTTCTCAGTTCGCCTGTTAATGTAATTGTAATTCTTTCATGCTGAATTTTGTCCACTGCTTCCAATTTCTTAATCTCTTCCTTTTCCAATTTCAAAAGTTCCTCATTGAATATTGAGCATTCACGTAGAGTTGGCATTAAGCAGATTACACTTTTCTTTTCTGCAATGTTCTTGTATATTTTCTCTGCAACTATTTCTTCCTTTGGGAATAAATTATGTAGCAACCGACTCTGTAATGCTTTCCTGCCAACTTCAGTGAGTAGTCCAATTCTGATATCTTTCAGAATACTTGCATAATCTTCATCGTTTGCTTGCCTCATATTAGTAGTAAGTTCCTTGTACTCAAAGAAGGACCAAATATTTGCATTCCCAATGCTTCCCAATGACTTCTTTGTGTCTTCATGTGTAACAGTATTAAACACTGGTTGTCCTTTAACTGGAGTAAGCTGTAGAAGATCCCCAAAAACTATGACATGTTTTCCACCAAATAACACGTCATAGTCTCTCCTTAGAATTTGCTGCATTCTTAAATGCACAAAGGCAAGCATTAAGTTTGATACCATGCGCACCTCATCAATAATGAGAACTTGCATCTTCTTCAACACTCTTGACACTTCGAAGCATGCTTCTCTTGTTAGCTTGTGGTATTCTATTTTGTTCTCATGCTCCACTGGTAACATTAGCAAACGATGTAAGGTAATTCCTTTTATGTTATATGCTGCTAACCCAGTTGGAGCAGTAACAACACAAGACAAAGTTGAATCCGTTTTTTGCTGTAGGTAGCTTCTGATGACTTTTATTAAGAAACTTTTTCCAGTTCCAGCTTGTCCGCTCACATACATCCTGATTGGTTCAAATGATGTGCATGAGCACTCTTTTTTTTCATGTAGTAATCCGTGATCAATTTTGTTTCTGATCTCTTCATAAATTTGTTGCTGTTCTTCATTCAGTTGTTCTTCCAAATTTGGTAAGTCTATTAATTCTTCTAGAGCTTGATTCATAGCCGTTTCCACTTCAGTCATGGCTATTGCAGCTTCATTTTCTACGATTGGTTGTCCAAGGGGATCTTGACTGAGCGTTCCTGAACTTTGGCTGTCTTGAGAACTGTCTCTAGCTACTTCAGCTGCAATTGTAGCTTCCTGTTCAATTTCTTCATTTAACATTTGGACATAATTTGTGAAAGTACTGCATTCAATCGTATCTTTACATGCATTAAATGAGTCCTCATAGCTCTGGAATTCTCCAAGTAGTTCATCCTCTGAACGCCATGGTTTGAACAGCTGTAAAAGTGCCAAGTAGTAAAATTCCTTTTTGTCAGTAGTGTCGCAACTCAGCTTCCGGTGATTTATCAAACTTCCTTTTGTTTGCTTCACCAAACATCCTTCCTCACCACTGACTTTATATTTTCCATTGTTGATGTCTTCTGTGGCATTCCGTTTAAAAATGAAGTTCTGCAGCACTTCATAGAGACACATGTTTTCAAGGTGATGACTTCTTTTTGGGTAATATGTGTCCAACATGTTTGTTTTTAAAATGTCTGTACTTTCAGGTTCGAACTGTGCTAAATATTCAATTTCTCCAACAGATTTCAGTACCCGATTTCTCATTGCTGCAAGGCCTAAACTTGCCCAAATTATTCTTCTTGATTTCGAGTAGAGACTTGCAGAATATAACCTATCTGAACATTCGTAGGATCCAATTTCTCGATGCGATAACATCTTTAAACTGAAACTGTATAGCTTCTTACTGACAGTCTTCTCGTGAGAAATCTCTTCCCACATTTCTTTCAATTCAGTCTTTTCTGATTTAGTAATGTAAGACGTTACATATCGAGCAACAGCAATGGAATTGTCAGCTACATACTGTATATCCATGTTAGCATTCCACATGGATAAAATGACTGGGTTGTAGTCATTTATATATTTTGATTCTTCTTTTCTTTTTAGGTTGTAGGTATTCTTAGGTGATTTTCTTGTAATAGTATGTCTCACAGCTGACATAAAACTGTTTACTCTTCCTTTTGAAAGAACAGGTCTAGGAAATCCAAATCGACATTTAGTGTAGAATTTATCTTTGCTCTTGTACTTCCGTCGACAGTATTTTCCACACCGATGACTTTGGAAACGTAAAACTTGCTCCTTTAACTTTTTCTCTTCTGTGCTTTTTGGTATAGCACATGTTGCATATTCTTCGATGAAACTTAAAACAGCATCATCAGATTCTGTTCCAAATTTTGGGGCATCCTTGATCCACAACAGCATATGAATATGAGGAGCACCTCTTGCTTGGTACTCTTTTCTCCAAAAGAAATCCACAACTTCTCCAAGAGGTGGATTTTTTTTATTGCAGATGAAGCACATCATAGCCTCAAATCTATGATTGAAATATCTGCAAACATTAACCGGATCCAATGAGCACAGTTCTCCTGCTGTCTTGTATTGGATGTTTTTAATGTTTGAATTTGCCTCTCGTAGAAAATCCAGTAAATCATCCAAAGCGTACTCAGCACAGCTTAGGGTAAGGAACCATGTTGGAGTTCCTAAATTCCGTAACATGCATTTTAATTCCCCATGGCGTCGGTACCAATATTCATTTGTCCCACGCTGACAAGCCATCAGATTGATCAGTTGTGTTTCCAAATGATCATCTCGGTGCTGCACTTTCTCCATAAAATCCTTAGCAGATACATTTTGTAAATGTACTCCACTTTTTAAAATGTGATTTACTGCATAAGATAATGCAGACAAGTCGCTTTCAAATAAAAGATGGAACAAATAAGGAATACTTTGACGAAATCTTGGATCTTCTGCATATAGTCTTGTAGTCCGATACTCAGAAGCTGGAATCTGTTCTGGACGTTCATCGTATCGTCCTCCTTTTCCTGTAGGAAACAGCTGGGGAAAACATCGAGCTTCCAAGCTCTCCTCCCATACACTCACGGGAGTTCCTTTTGCTTTCTTCATCTGAAACAGATCAATAGTGTCTCCCATAACTTCTTTTGAATGAAGAGGATGTATGCTAAAATGTTCATAAATTTCTTCTTCTTTTGACTTGTCCACTTTTTCAATTTGACCAGTTGGTGTTTCTGTGTCTTCTTGTAAATCTTCTTCTTCTTCTTCTATATAAATTGATTCATACCATTTATTATTTTTTTTCAAATACAAATTTGCTCTTTGTACTTTCCGTACATCCACCAGCTCCTGCCAAATGTTCTTGTTCTTTGTAGGTACACCATTAACCAGAATAACTAATGGTTCAGTTTCCAAACTATCTGCATCAATTGTTTCCATATTTTTTTTCAAATCTAATGGCAAATAGACAACTCTTCCTTTTAAACCTCTTAGTAAATCTGAAGGAGGTAATTTACCGGTTTTTGGCTCCATACGTACTATAGTCTGGAACGGATGGACACATTGAATGAGTATAGACTCATAAGTATTTAAATCAGAAAGTTCAGCAGGAATATCATGCAATTCTAAATTATTATGTACAGCTCTTGCTGGCATTTTATTTTCTTCTAACTTGTTATAACAGTATTTACAAATACGCTGATCTTCACCCAAATCAAAACAATTTTCCAGAAATATATATGTTGCAAAATCCTTCCACTTATAATTATCTTCTTCTTCACTTTTTCTGTAGAGATCAACATTCCTGGTTTGATTTTTATAATGAGTTCTGCGGCAACAAATACAAGTAATATTTGGTCTTTCATTAGAGATGATTGCAAATTTTGTCATTTGATCATCAAATTTCTTACTTACAGAGGGTTCTACATTCTCTTCCACATCTTCCTCGATAACTGTGTCATTACCTGCACTCTCTTGTTCTGGACCAAAGTAACTAAACTGAATTTCATCAGTAACCTTCTCTACATCTGATACCGTTCCACGGAACAGAGCCCTATTCAATTCATCTAACTTTATTGCTGGACTTTTAGCAAAATACAATCGTCTCACAAACTTTCTCATTTCAGTATGATGAACTGCCAGCATCCTAAAATGGTGAAAAACACTTTGACACACTTTCCTAGATAGACAAGCCAGAGAGTGTCCTTGCAAACCAGTATTCTCTCTCACTCTGCATGGATCTAGACTTTGAAGCACCTTAATCTTCTGTTTAACACTTTTTTTACTATATTCTCTTAGAAATTCACGAAATTTATCAATAGATTCCTGACGCACAGTGCAAATACTACTACAATTCCAAGTATACACTGGGGCTTTAGGACGTCTCCCCATAACCTCATCCGCCATCACTTGTTCCTCATCTCTTGGAACCATTTTCTCCTTCTCCATTATACAACCATTTTTCACTTCATAAGCACGACCTCTGGTGTCAACTGCATGCTGCAAACTATTACTTTGAAGATAACTCTCTTCATTAAAAAAAGGTTCACTACTTGAACTATGCATCCATTCTCCTAAAAACACTTTACAAAAGTTTGTTCTTTTCACTAGTCTTTTCCTTTTGCTTTGTGATTTCAGTACATTGACCATTTTATCTAATGTACGCATCCTGTTCAAAATTAAAATGAATAGTTTCCTTTTTAATTCTAAAGCCTTTGCTACAATGGCTTCAATTTCTTTTTTTCTCTTATAAAATTTCGCTTTTTTCTTATATTTCTTCACATCCTTTATCAAATTGGACATAACTCTTCTCTGAAACATTTTTCTACGAATCTCTTTAAACGCTGTTTTTCGTTTTAAGTTAATCTTTATTGTTTCTGAAGGTACATTTGCATTAACTAAATGCTCAATTTTTTCCTGTAGTTTTCTATTTAAAACAGTATTTCCAGTACAGACATTTTGTACATTTTTCCTTTTTTTGAAGATATTTTTTAAAAATTCTTTTGTCTGCTTACCAGAAGACTTTCTCTTTTTCCCAACATGAGCATCTCCAACTAACTTGGGTCCTCCAGTTGTCTTCAAATATAGATTTTTTTTCTGGTTTTTCCTTACTCTGGATTTTGTAGGCATCTTAAATTTTGTTCACTGCTCTTCAGCAATACCTGAAAGAAACTAAAAAAAAAATCCTTTATTTTATTTAAATATATTACTATATTTTTTATGATCTTTTCAAATCTTAAAATACTATGTACCCCTTTCCTACAAGTGAAAATCACAATAAAACTATCACGAATTAAATATCTAAAAACAATTCCTGTGTGCACACAGACTCATGGTGTGATTTTATGCAGAAAAAGAAATTTCTTTGCCAATTTGAAAGCACACTTACTACTCTTTTTTTGGCAAGTGATAAGTACTTTTACAGTCTGACACATTTTCAATCCACTTTTCAGAATCAGAAGAGAGCACATGTCCAAACATCTTTTTGAGACCATGAACATGTGTAACCTGGGTGAATGACTACACTCCAGCAAAGGCAACCAGCCTTAGTGATGTTGAATGTATTTGCATTACTCACTGCAACCTCAAACACCACTCGGTTGTGAATACTATGCATGATTCTACAGGATAAACAGCTGGGTGTGTGCTAAGAGTCTGCTTCTGCTGAAAAATAGCTGCCCCTTTCCTACCAATGCAAATCTAAAATTACCAGAGTAATACGCAATAAATCTCTGTCAACAATTCCTCTTTGCACACAGAGTCATGGTTTGATATTAGGCAGAAAACGAAATTTCTTTTCCAATTTGAAAGCACACTTACTACTCTTTTTTTGGCAAGTGATAAGTACTTTTACAGTCTGACACATTTTCAATCCACTTTTCAGAATCAGAAGAGAGCACATGTCCAAACATCTTTTTGAGACCAGGAACATGTGTAACCTGGGTGAATGACTACACTCCAGCAAAGGCAACCAGCCTTAGTGATGTTGAATGTATTTGCATTCCTCACTGCAACCTCAAACACCACTCAGTTGTGAATACTATGCATGATTCTACAGGATAAACAGCTGGGTGGAGCACACTTACTACTCTTTTTTTGGCAAGTGATAAGTACCTTTACAGTCTGACACTTTTTCAATCCACTTTTCAGAATCTGAAAACAGCACATGTCCAAACAGCTTTTTCAGACCAGGAACATGTGTAACCTGGGTGAATGACTACACTCCAGCAAAGGCAACCAGCCTTAGTGATGTTGAATGTATTTGCATTCCTCACTGCAACCTCAAACACCACTCGGTTGTGAATACTATGCATGATTCTACAGGATAAACAGCTGGGTGGAGCACACTTACTACTCTTTTTTTGGCAAGTGATAAGTACTTTTACAGTCTGACACTTTTTCAATCCACTTTTCAGAATCTGAAAACAGCACATGTCCAAACAGCTTTTTCAGACCAGGAACATGTGTAACCTGGGTGAATGACTACACTCCAGCAAAGGCAACCAGCCTTAGTGATGTTGAATGTATTTGCATTCCTCACTGCAACCTCAAACACCACTCGGTTGTGAATACTATGCATGATTCTACAGGATAAACAGCTGGGTGTGTGCTAAGAGTCTGCTTCTGCTGAAAAATAGCTGCCCCTTTCCTACCAATGCAAATCTAAAATTACCAGAGTAATACGCAATAAATCTCTGTCAACAATTCCTCTTTGCACACAGAGTCATGGTTTGATATTAGGCAGAAAACGAAATTTCTTTTCCAATTTGAAAGCACACTTACTACTCTTTTTTTGGCAAGTGATAAGTACTTTTACAGTCTGACACATTTTCAATCCACTTTTCGGAATCAGAAGAGAGCACATGTCCAAATATCTTTTTGAGACCATGAACATGTGTAACCTGGGTGAATGACTACACTCCAGCAAAGGCAACCAGCCTTAGTGATGTTGAATGTATGTGCATTACTCACTGCAACCTCAAACACCACTCGGTTGTGAATACTATGCATGATTCTACAGGATAAACAGCTGGGTGTGTGCTAAGAGTCTGCTTCTGCTGAAAAATAGCTGCCCCTTTCCTACTAATGCAAATCTAAAATTACCAGAGTAATACGCAATAAATCTCTGTCAACAATTCCTCATTGCACACAGAGTCATGGTTTGATATTAGGCAGAAAACGAAATTTCTTTGCCAATTTGAAAGCACACTTACTACTCTTTTTTTGGCAAGTGATAAGTACTTTTACAGTCTGACACATTTTCAATCCACTTTTCAGAATCAGAAGAGAGCACATGTCCAAACATCTTTTTGAGACCAGGAACATGTGTAACCTGGGTGAATGACTACACTCCAGCAAAGGCAACCAGCCTTAGTGATGTTGAATGTATTTGCATTCCTCACTGCAACCTCAAACACCACTCGGTTGTGAATACTATGCATGATTCTACAGGATAAACAGCTGGGTGGTGCACACTTACTACTCTTTTTTTGGCAAGTGATAAGTACTTTTACAGTCTGACACTTTTTCAATCCACTTTTCAGAATCTGAAAACAGCACATGTCCAAACAGCTTTTTCAGACCAGGAACATGTGTAACCTGGGTGAATGACTACACTCCAGCAAAGGCAACCAGCCTTAGTGATGTTGAATGTATTTGCATTCCTCACTGCAACCTCAAACACCACTCGGTTGTGAATACTATGCATGATTCTACAGGATAAACAGCTGGGTGTGTGCTAAGAGTCTGCTTCTGCTGAAAAATAGCTGCCCCTTTCCTACCAATGCAAATCTACAATTACCAGAGTAATACGCAATAAATCTCTGTCAAAAATTCCTCTTTGCACACAGAGTCATGGTTTGATATTAGGCAGAAAACGAAATTTCTTTGCCAATTTGAAAGCACACTTACTACTCTTTTTTTGGCAAGTGATAAGTACTTTTACAGTCTGACACTTTTTCAATCCACTTTTCAGAATCTGAAAACAGCACATGTCCAAACAGCTTTTTGAGACCAGGAACATGTGTAACCTGGGTGAATGACTACACTCCAGCAAAGGCAACCAGCCTTAGTGATGTTGAATGTATTTGCATTACTCACTGCAACCTCAAACACCACTTGGTTGTGAATACTATGCATGATTCTACAGGATAAACAGCTGGGTGTGTGCTAAGAGTCTGCTTCTACAGTAAAAAAGATGCCCCTTTTCTAGTAATGCAAATCTACAATTACCAGAGTAACACCAAATAAATCTCTGTCAACAATTCCTCTTTGCACACAGAGTCATCTTCTCATTCTATGCAGAAAACAGTATTCCTCATTTACACCAGTACACCTTAATTTATGGTGAAAACATAGTCCATAATATTTTACATGTTCCTTACATTTAAATTTCTCACAAAACACAAAATGAAAAACACAACTTCAACAAAAGGAATCCCAATTCTATTATTCATTTCTAAATTTACCACATACATCCCCTCTCAAACTCATAACTCACCTTTAAAATTAGTTAGTTGTGAAAGAAATGTGGCACTCAAACAGCAGATTATCAGAGCCAGGATCTCTGTTCTGTACACCTCTCTCCTCTCAGCAGAACCAGATAATGGCAATGTTTCCCTCTCTTTTTCCACACATATACATGTTAACTTCAAATAACACTGCTTCCCACATTTTTTCAAATGGAAACACATATTTCTATTGGTTGAAAATGTCAACCCTTTTCCAAATGCACCCTTCCCCCAACATGACTTCTACCTCCTAGCATAGCAACAGCTCATGGAACACTGGTGTGAGCAGAGAGGTCAGAAGTTCATCAAACAATGTTTCTATTGCTAAGAGCAAGACTGCTTGACCTGTCAAACCTTACAGCAAATCCAATTTAATCTTCTGTGGGAACACAATTTTCTGAACCAATACAAAACATGCTTCTAAAAATGTACACATGCAGCCTAGTTTTTAGTGTAGAATGGTTTGAAACAGCCAATGAGTTCTTTTTATTAAAAAAAATATGTATGCCTCCATTTTCCAACTGTCTTTCATTTCATTTTCCCATTCTACTGAAATACACCTCCTGAGTGCATCCAGATCTCCTTGGAAGATGTTCACAGTGTGGATTGTAGGGCACAGCTATGTCTTCTGGAGTGAAAAGTATGCAGAGAAAACAGGTATGGTGAGAGACCTTGCTTTGCCAAATGTAGACATTAAATGGATTGGTCAGAGAGGGTTAAAGTGGCACCAATTGATGCCATTGGTGAAATCCTTCATGCAAATCCAACACCCTGACCTCATAATAGTGCACTGTGGTTGCAATGACCTAGGCACTTTGACTGGGGTAGGTCTGGAAATGCTTATGAAGGAGACCTTTGCACAACTGTTTTCACTTTTCCCTAAAACTGCCTTTGCGTATTCTAACATATGCCAAAGGCAAAAATGGAACTGGTCCAATCAATTTTGTCCACAGATTGACAAAGCAAGAAAGCACGTCAACAAATCTGTTTCTGCTTTCCTCCGAGACTATGGTATGGGTTCCATTTACCACAACAACTTGCGTTACAACATGCAAGACATTTATAGAGGAGATGGTGTACACTTCACTGATGAAGGGAACAGAGTCTTCCTCTTGAACCTTAGACTCTGCATCGGTACTTACTTGTAGGTACCACTAAAAAATCACTTCATAAACACAACGGCTCTTTCACTAAAAAATCACTTCTTAAACACAACGGCTCTTTTTAGAGCCCCCAAATATCTAAACACTTAAATCTGAATTTTATTTCTTTTTTTATTTTTTTTTTCTGCCGTACGCGTACGGTAAGCTTACCGTACGCGCACTCGGCGATTTTTTTTTTTAAATTAATAAATGTATTTTTCGTACTTTTGTGTCCTTCTTTGACCCCCTTTCAAATGTTAGGGGGTCTATAACTCTCTTCCTTGCCCCCTTTTCACGTTATCTCCCTTTTTTTTTCTGTGTGAAACACACAAAATGGCGGCCGACACTTCCTGATTTCATCCGATTCGAATGTTTACAGTCATTTGACAACCAATCAGATTTGAGCTCGCGCACGGCACCGTGCGCGTACGGTAAGCTTACCGTAAGCGCACGGAGCGCGCTTACAGATATATATATTGCTTTAAATGCTATTTTCTCAGGAACTACTGAACAGATTTACACCAGACCTACAAAAGGCACATCCTTGACCTGCGGACTACCTCTCTGCCAAATTTCAAGTAATTCTGTTCAGCCGTTCGGGCTGTAGCTGTGTCTAAAGGTCCTATGGAAAAATGCATGGGGAAAACGCGTTTTGGGACCCCCCCCTTTTTCTCAGCCCCCGCTTGACGAATCCCCCCGAGATTTTCAGGGAAGGAGCGGAGCGCCCCACCTATTTTGATAATTTCGCGATGATTCGTTAACCGGCGCCAAAGTTATTCCAAATAGAATGTTGCGGATTTCCTATGGAAACACGGTCCTAACTATAACTACCTACTGGCGACCGCCAGTAGGTAATATATATATATATATATATATATATATATATATTCCAAAACCCAGGTTTCTCGCTCCCCAGGAACCTTTTACAATAGAGCGCACTCAGAGCCATCAGCGTTTCGTAAGCAATATTTTCATTTATTTTCGTCTCAGCTGCTTGCAAGTAGACAAACGCGTTTCAGCGTAACCGCCTTCGTCAGTGTCTATTCGATAATTGCATTGTAAGTGTTTTAAATAAAGTTTTCATGCAATTCATAGAAATGGAAAATAGCGTTTTTAAATAAACATAGAAGAAGATCCAGTGATGCAGACATTGGTTTTGTTAAAACAGCGGCCATCTTTGAACGGTCAATATATAGGTTCATAACTTGAATCTGCTTATATATATCACTTAATAACATTACATATGATTATTATTCATCCAAATAAATTTGTAAATGATATTATGGTTTATTCGGCCGCATTTCATACAAATTACGCCCTGTATGGGCTTATCCTCAAAGAAGTCCGCATTGAGGATTGAGGATTTAAAAAAAGATGAATCCATCATCATAAAGCCCTCTGATAAAGGGGGGAATGTGGTTATCCTCAGGAGAACACAATATGAAGACGAAGCATTATCCCAATTGAAGAAGTTGGAGCATTACACTCCGATCAGTAAACAGCAGTACATTAAGAGTATTTCGGACTTCCACGTTTTGATTACAAAATGGAGGGACGAAGGAACTTTAGATCAGGAGGATTGGAACTTCTTGAAATGTGAACACCCTGAATTGGCAACTTTCTATCATTTGCCGAAAGTGCATAAAAGCAAAACTTGGCCTCCTGGACGACCAATCGTTTCATCTAAGAACAGTCTCTTGGAGAATACCTCAGTTTACATAGACAGTTTTATTTCTCCTATGGTGAGGGATTTAACATCTTATTTACGTGATACTAAGGATTTTCTACGCATCATACAAGGCATTACATGGGAACCTGGTATGCTATTGATAACTTTGGACATTGTCAGTTTGTATACATCGATCCATCACACCAAGGGCTTAGAGGCTATAAGCTTCTTTCTGAAGAGGAGACCACTGAAATATCGAAAGCACAATGAGATGCTGATGGAACTGACGGAGTTTTGTTTAACAAATAACATCTTTATTTTCTCTGAACAACTTTATTTGCAGAGACAAGGTACGGCGATGGGAACGTGCTTCGCCCCCAGCTACGCGAACCTGTTCGTGGGCTGGTGGGAGGAGCACGTTGCCTGGACCGGTACCAATGCTAAATGGATGGATAACATCGCTCTGTGGACACGGTACATTGATGATTTGTTCATCCTGTGGCGTGGTCCACAGAGCGATGCAGAGGACTTCATAAAAGCTCTAAATGTTAATGACCAAAACTTGCAATTTACTAGTTGCATCAGCAGTAAGGAGGTGGTATATCTTGACCTCAGAGTGTATATTGAAGGGAACACTATAGAAACAGCCCTTTATCGTAAACCCACAGCAGGAAACACAATCCTGCATGCAGGAAGTTGTCATCCGAGGAGTGTAGTTAACAACATACCACTTGGGGAGTTTCTGAGAATGAAACGAAACTGTTCCAAGACCCCGGAATTGAACAAAGCAATTAGTCAGGCCAAAGTGAGATTTCAGAAAAGAGGGTATTGCAATGGAATTTTGAATAAAGCGGAGCTCCATTGCAATTCTATTGAAAGAAGCGTCTTACTTGTGGATAAGATTAAAATCAAAGATGAGAAAATCAGGATCATTACTAATTTTACTGAAAAATCACCTGAGGTATTTCAAATTCTCAAAAGAAATTGGAGAATATTGAAATCTGACACTACAGTGGGTAAAATGCTAACTGACAATCCCCTGGTAACATACAGGAGAGGAAATTCTTTGAAAGATCATTTAGTTCAAAGTCACTATGTAGCTAAGAGGAAGAAACCTATACCTGTCAAAGGTTTCTTTCCTTGCATGAAATGCAAAGCCTGTAAAAACAGCCACAAAGTGAAGGATTATACAATACCAGGGAAAACAGGGAGAACCCCGATTTCAAAGCTTTTAAATTGCAACTCGGATCATACAGTGTATTGTTTGGTGTGTCCATGCGGGAAACAATATGTGGGAAGTACAATACATCCCACAAAAAAAAGAATTTTAGAACATCTACGGGCAATTACTAATAAAGACCATAATTACCCAGTTGCCCGTCATTTTGAAATGGAACACCAAAGCAACAGTAATCTTCTCAGGTTCTTCTGCCTGGACCAGATTGTCAAATCTGAAAGGGGAGGAGACCAGGTGAAGAAATTACGTATTCTAGAATCCAAGTATATCATAAAGTTGCAAACTAAAATACCGAAAGGACTCAATAATGAAGAGGAAATGTGGGTCCATATAAGTTAAATTGATGGTTCTCCGCATCCTATGTAAATCTTTATTTGAGAAAAAATGGGAGAAACCTCTCTTTTTTCCCCCCCTCTTTTTATATTGAGGTTATAACAGAAATGATCGTATTGTCCATTTGATGTATTAATGCGGACTTCTTTGAGGATAAGCCCATACAGGGCGTAATTTGTATGAAATGCGGCCGAATAAACCATAATATCATTTACAAATTTATTTGGATGAATAATAATCATATGTAATGTTATTAAGTGATATATATAAGCAGATTCAAGTTATGAACCTATACATGAATGTAATGTATTGACCGTTCAAAGATGGCCGCTGTTTTAACAAAACCAATGTCTGCATCACTGGATCTTCTTCTATGTTTATTTAAAAACGCTATTTTCCATTTCTATGAATTGCATGAAAACTTTATTTAAAACTCTTACAATGCAATTATCGAATAGACACTGACGAAGGCGGTTACGCTGAAACGCGTTTGTCTACTTGCAAGCAGCTGAGACGAAAATAAATGAAAATATTGCTTACGAAACGCTGATGGCTCTGAGTGCGCTCTATTGTAAAAGGTTCCTGGGGAGCGAGAAACCTGGGTTTTGGAATTAATTTGCGCGTCCTCCAAGCGCTGAGCAGCACCCGTGACGCTGAGGTGCAACGGCTGGTGGACTTGTGTTGGTGATTGAAGTTTGCCGTTAGTCCCGCCGATTCGAATTTTCGCCGTGACGCCTGGACGAAGGCGAACAAGGAAACAATACTAAAGAAAACGCCACTGCGGGAGCATATGGAAGATCCGGTGGGTCCGAAGTGAAGCGACCACAGTGAGTTTTTCAAAAAAGACTATTGTTATAAAATCGGCAGTCACGTACAGCAATGCGTTATTTGTAAGCACAGAATAGTCTCATTCTGCTTTAACGATGTTCTCAGATTCCGAGAGAGAGGAAGCAGCTGAAAGTCTGTTTTCGAGTGCAAGAAGCACAGTGGATAACACAAATGGGCAACAAAGTAAAACGACCCCCACAACATTAAAAAGTTTGTTTCTCACCTTGGAGAAATTATACGAAAGAGAGACAAGAAAGTGGTGGGAAGCCACAAGCCTGCAGAAATATTTAGATGTTGGCCGGGTCCCAAGGGGACTACGGATTTACACGGTCCCTTCTTATGAAAAACCTGATCCAGCGCTACTACAGGAATGGGCAGAGTATACAACGGAAGTCACCAAAGGAATGCTCAAGATCCTAATTAAGTATGCGTGGAGCGACAGATTAAAATTACAACAAGAAATTAAAGAAATTGAAGACAAAATCAGCGAAGAAAAGGATGAGAGAAAGAGTGAAGAATTACGCCAAGCCATGAAAAACGCCTCATGAATTATGAAGCAACTATTAAATCGAGGAAACAATCAAAGTTCTTGCGGGACGAGAACGACTACCGAAATGGCCGGATACTAACCTTCGCGAAAAAATATGATGCTCCACGAAGAGGTCTAAGTCTGAACAAGCAAGGAACAGAAACACAGAGAAGTACATCTGAATCCGAGCTTGAAGTCTCCGAAGGGGAGCAACATGCAAGTGATGTCGACACTGGTGAAAAGAGCCAACCAGCCACGGTTTTTCAGGAGTACGAACTCATGAGAGATTTGAGACAGAGACCGGCCCAACGAACACATCCACCAGAGATACGAGGAGGAAGAGGAGGAAGACGAGGAGGGGCAAAAAAAGCAGAAATGGAACGTTCTACCCCGATAGTAACACGCAGCAAACGAGGGAGACGATGGAATTAAAAGAACAAACAGTGATCAATCTGTCAGACAGGAATCTGACAGATACCGAATTGGATATTTTGAAATTAGGACTCACTTTTTGCCCCACACCAGCATTCGACTATACGCAAACACGTATAGATATCTATAAATTCATCAGAAAAGTGAAATTGATGAAATTACACCTCCTACATCCCAAAGCGAGCCTGCCGTCAATAACAGCAACGGAGGCTGATGACGACTTGACAGGAGCCGATCTTTCAACCATTGTGTTACTTCATGAGTTAGAAGATGAACAAGAAGATATTACCATAACTCAAAGATTGGAAGAAAGTGGCATCCCACAAAAAACATTTAAAAGTAATCTCAAACATAAATCCAAAACGATACCAAGAACAGCATATGATGCGATTGATACTTTCCAGGATATGGTCATCGAAGACTTAAAAAATCTTCAAAAAAGCAAATTCAATGCCAAAAGAAGAAATCTAACAAAACAACAATGGGAAACAATTGAGGATTTAAAAAAAGATGAATCCATCATCATAAAGCCCTCTGATAAAGGGGGGAATGTGGTTATCCTCAGGAGAACACAATATGAAGACGAAGCATTATCCCAATTGAAGAAGTTGGAGCATTACACTCCGATCAGTAAACAGCAGTACATTAAGAGTATTTCGGACTTCCACGTTTTGATTACAAAATGGAGGGACGAAGGAACTTTAGATCAGGAGGATTGGAACTTCTTGAAATGTGAACACCCTGAATTGGCAACTTTCTATCATTTGCCGAAAGTGCATAAAAGCAAAACTTGGCCTCCTGGACGACCAATCGTTTCATCTAAGAACAGTCTCTTGGAGAATACCTCAGTTTACATAGACAGTTTTATTTCTCCTATGGTGAGGGATTTAACATCTTATTTACGTGATACTAAGGATTTTCTACGCATCATACAAGGCATTACATGGGAACCTGGTATGCTATTGATAACTTTGGACATTGTCAGTTTGTATACATCGATCCATCACACCAAGGGCTTAGAGGCTATAAGCTTCTTTCTGAAGAGGAGACCACTGAAATATCGAAAGCACAATGAGATGCTGATGGAACTGACGGAGTTTTGTTTAACAAATAACATCTTTATTTTCTCTGAACAACTTTATTTGCAGAGACAAGGTACGGCGATGGGAACGTGCTTCGCCCCCAGCTACACGAACCTGTTCGTGGGCTGGTGGGAGGAGCACGTTGCCTGGACCGGTACCAATGCTAAATGGATGGATAACATTGCTCTGTGGACACGGTACATTGATGATTTGTTCATCCTGTGGCGTGGTCCACAGAGCGATGCAGAGGACTTCATAAAAGCTCTAAATGTTAATGACCAAAACTTGCAATTTACTAGTTGCATCAGCAGTAAGGAGGTGGTATATCTTGACCTCAGAGTGTATATTGAAGGGAACACTATAGAAACAGCCCTTTATCGTAAACCCACAGCAGGACACACAATCCTGCATGCAGGAAGTTGTCATCCGAGGAGTGTAGTTAACAACATACCACTTGGGGAGTTTCTGAGAATGAAACGAAACTGTTCCAAGACCCCGGAATTGAACAAAGCAATTAGTCAGGCCAAAGTGAGATTTCAGAAAAGAGGGTATTGCAATGGAATTTTGAATAAAGCGGAGCTCCATTGCAATTCTATTGAAAGAAGCGTCTTACTTGTGGATAAGATTAAAAGCAAAGATGAGAAAATCAGGATCATTACTAATTTTACTGAAAAATCACCTTAGGTATTTCAAATTCTCAAAAGAAATTGGAGAATATTGAAATCTGACACTACAGTGGGTAAAATGCTAACTGACAATCCCCTGGTAACATACAGGAGAGTAAATTCTTTGAAAGATCATTTAGTTCAAAGTCACTATGTAGCTAAGAGGAAGAAACCTATACCTGTCAAAGGTTTCTTTCCTTGCATGAAATGCAAAGCCTGTAAAAACAGCCACAAAGTGAAGGATTATACAATACCAGGGAAAACAGGGAGAACCCCGATTTCAAAGCTTTTAAATTGCAACTCGGATCATACAGTGTATTGTTTGGTGTGTCCATGCGGGAAACAATATGTGGGAAGTACAATACATCCCACAAAAAAATAATTTTAGAACATCTACGGGCAATTACTAATAAAGACCATAATTACCCAGTTGCCCGTCATTTTGAAATGGAACACCAAAGCAACAGTAATCTTCTCAGGTTCTTCTGCCTGGACCAGATTGTCAAATCTGAAAGGGGAGGAGACCAGGTGAAGAAATTACGTATTCTAGAATCCAAGTATATCATAAAGTTGCAAACTAAAATACCGAAAGGACTCAATAATGAAGAGGAAATGTGGGTCCATATAAGTTAAATTGATGGTTCTCCACATCCTATGTAAATCTTTATTTGAGAAAAAGTGGGAGAAACCTCTCTTTTTTTCCCCCCTCTTTTTATATTGAGGTTATAACAGAAATGATCGTATTGTCCATTTGATGTATTAATGCGGACTTCTTTGAGGATAAGCCCATACAGGGCGTAATTTGTATGAAATGCGGCCGAATAAACCATAATATCATTTACAAATTTATTTGGATGAATAATAATCATATGTAATGTTATTAAGTGATATATATAAGCAGATTCAAGTTATGAACCTATACATGAATGTAATGTATTGACCGTTCAAAGATGGCCGCTGTTTTAACAAAACCAATGTCTGCATCACTGGATCTTCTTCTATGTTTATTTAAAAACGCTATTTTCCATTTCTATGAATTGCATGAAAACTTTATTTAAAACACTTACAATGCAATTATCGAATAGACACTGACGAAGGCGGTTACGCTGAAATGCGTTTGTCTACTTGCAAGCAGCTGAGACGAAAATAAATGAAAATACTGCTTACGAAACGCTGATGGCTCTGAGTGCGCTCTATTGTAAAAGGTTCTTGGGGAGCGAGAAACCTGGGTTTTGGAATTAATTTGCGCGTCCTCCAAGCGCTGAGCAGCACCCGTGACGCTGAGGGGCAACGGCTGGTGGACTTGTGTTGGTGATATATATATATATATATATATATATATGTAAGCTCCCAAAGTTGCACCGGCAGCCAGGTCACTCGCAGGCGGGTGCTATAGCGTGGCGGTGCCCCACGTAAAATTGCAGCTCCCAAAACTCCCGTTTTTCTCAAACAGAGTTAAGCACTCACTGGAGGGGTTCCGTATCGATTTTTCTTTATTTCGGCAGAAACATCAAATAGCAAGACAGACGCGTTTCGAATGAATCTTCATCAGTGTCTCATTAGCGAGACCGCGCGCCAACATTAAATACACATTACGTCATGTATTGCGCGACAGCGTGAACAGATTCAAAAAACAACAGAAACAGAGGATGGCAATGGTCCCACGCTATCCCATTGCTCGTGGGGCGGCCATCTTGGAGTGATATATTCACAGAAAGGATGTCCATAAGATATATGTCTCTTATCCCTCAAGGAACCATTACAAATGCAATAATCATATTAAAGATAGTTCATTAAGTATTGCTACTGATATACAATTAGATGAATTGTGATCAGCGGTTCATCATGTAAAAAATATAACATTGATGATGTCCATATATGGAAATCGGTATAACGCCATGTATTGGCTATGGCTCCAAATTATTTAAAGAAGTCAATATCCTAGTACTTTCTATGACAATAGAAGGACGGAGGGTGGACAGAAAAAAGGAGAGAGAGAAGAGAAGAAAAGAAAAATGGTGCGAGAAAGACAACTAGTAGAGAAGTGAAAAAAGTATAACCCTAAAAGAAGGGTTTTGTTAAAATGTATACAAATGGAAACAGCACATGTAGGGAATTTAACGAATTTTCAAGATTCATAGTACAACAGTTTCACAAATGCTATGAAATTCCAAGGGTATCCAATACTTTAACTGGCCATGGAATGGCTCGACAACCACACACATATATGCATTTTAGGTTTCGGCTTTGTTCATATTCATTCTAAGCATGTTGTCAACTACATTCATAACACCAGAATGGCACCACCAAAAGTGATCTGTAGTGTGTTCATCTACCCAGGTGTACATTCAATTCTTCCCCGCTATTAAGACCGTGTGGGGCCTTCGTATATAGGTCTATAATGTAGCGGGACTCTAATCTACGCAATCTTTGGACCCTATCAACACCCCTGATATTAGCGGGTACATGATCCAGACCGAAGTACTGTAAAAGCTCCCTATTGCTGTGGTGATTGATGGCGAAATGCCTAGCTACAGGGTAATTGGTGTCATTCTTATTGATTGCGCGCTGGTGTTCTAAGATGCGCATTTTAACGCTGTTGATTGTACTGCCGATGTATTTGAGCCCACATGGGCAAATGAGACAATATACTACATGGGTGGTAGAGCAAGTGATAAATTTATCTATGTGTCTTGGTTGCCTGACCCCTGGGATGTTGTATGTGAAAACTCTTCTACAGTTCTTGCAAGCTCTGCACTTCCCACAGGGGAAGAATCCATGCAGAGCCTTAAGTGTGCCTGTGGGTTGTGACAGTGGTGATAGATGACTCTGTACCAATTTATCACGGAGTGATCTAGATTTCCGGAAAGTGATCATTGGAACTTTCGGAATGTCCTTACCGATGACTGTGTCAGTTTGGAGGATATGCCAGCTTTTTCTAAATATCCTCCTCAATTTATTGGCATCATCCGAGAAAGTGGTTATTAAACGGAATTTGCCATCATGATCAACTGTATTTCTGTTGACTGATTTTTTATATGTCAATAATTCTTTTCTGGGTATTCTTCTCACTTTATTGAGTGTAGAGACCAATTCTTCATGATTGTAGCCCCTAACCTGGAATCTTTTTATACTCTGAATTGCTGCTTTTTCGAAATCAGCTTCTCTTGAGCAATTGCGTTTCAGGCGGAGAAGCTCGCCGTACGGGATACTATGAATAAGTTTGGATGGATGATTACTGTGGGCGTGCAAAATAGAATTACCCGCAGTGGGCTTCCTGTATAGCTCAGTCTCAAGAACGCCGTCCCTAACAAACACCTTAAGGTCCAAATAATTCACTGTTAGGGAACTCATCTCATATGTGAACCTAAGATTTAATTGATTATTGTTAAGGTCGGATATAAAGATCTGAGCCTCTTCTGGCGACCCTCCCATACTAGAAAAAGGTTGTCTATGTACCTGTACCATGCTATCACAAAGTTGGTCCATTTACTCATCTGATTGCTGAGGGCGACCTGCTCCTCCCACCAGCCTACGAAGAGATTCGCATAGCTGGGGGCGAAGCAGGTCCCCATGGCAGTCCCGGATAGCTGTCTATAAAGTTGTTCTTGGAACAAAAAAATGTTGTTGGACAGGCAGAATTGGATAAATTCCATAAGCATGATGTTGTGCTCCGAAAATTTCAATGGCCTTTTTGCTAAGAAATGGGCTACCGCCTCTAGCCCTTGACTGTGTTCAATGCATGTGTACAGGCTGGTGATATCCAAGGCAATTAATTGGTAGGTAGGTTCCCACTTGATCTTAAAGTCCGTCGTGTCCTTGATATTCCATGGCCAGTTAAAGTATTGGATACCCTTGGAATTTCATAGCATTTGTGAAACTGTTGTACTATGAATCTTGAAAATTCGTTAAATTCCCTACATGTGCTGTTTCCATTTGTATACATTTGAACAAAACCCTTCTTTTAGGGTTATACTTTTTTCACTTCTCTACTAGTTGTCTTTCTCGCACCATTTTTCTTTTCTTCTCTCTCTCCTTTTTTCTGTCCACCCTCCGTCCTTCTATTGTCATAGAAAGTACTAGGATATTGACTTCTTTAAATAATTTGGAGCCATAGCCAATACATGGCGTTATACCGATTTCCATATATGGACATCATCAATGTTATATTTTTTACATGATGAACCGCTGATCACAATTCATCTAATTGTATATCAGTAGCAATACTTAATGAACTATCTTTAATATGATTATTGCATTTGTAATGGTTCCTTGAGGGATAAGAGACATATATCTTATGGACATCCTTTCTGTGAATATATCACTCCAAGATGGCCGCCCCACGAGCAATGGGATAGCGTGGGACCATTGCCATCCTCTGTTTCTGTTGTTTTTTTAATCTGTTCACGCTGTCCCGCAATACATGACGTAATGTGTATTTAATGTTGGCGCGCGGTCTCGCTAATGAGACACTGATGAAGATTCATTCGAAACGCGTCTGTCTTGCTATTTGATGTTTCTGCCGAAATAAAGAAAAATCGATACGGAACCCCTCCAGTGAGTGCTTAACTCTGTTTGAGAAAAACAGGAGTTTTTGGAGCTGCAATATATATATATATATATATATATATATATATATATATATATATATATATATATATATATATATAATATATATATATATATATGCAAAAAGAAATCCTGCAAATCGTGCAGAAAAGACGAGCCACACCAGTTCTTCAAGCCTTAATCGTGCAGGTTTATTTTGGCAGACAAACGACGCGTTTCGATCTCAGCCGAGATCTTGGTCACATGACCTAAGGTGAGTTTCACAAGTATTTAAAGACATAGTGTACAGGCACGACGCAGCGTGCACAATTGACATAAAAGAAACATTTAAACATTATCATATGTGTTTGTTCAATTTAGGTTTGTTAATAAAGTTTTTTCTTTTTTAAATTGTTTTTAAACAGCATTAATCATTGCTTTATATTTGTGTTATTTTTAATCAGTTTACCAACTCTTGCTCTACATATGGGAAATGATTCATCAAATTAATTCATCATACATTTCAAAAATGAGATCATGGTCTAGTACCCATTTACTTTTGTGTATTTATTACACTAATGACATTCCTTAGATGGAATTTAGATTGGTATAGTACCCAACAATTAATTAATTCAATATGTTATCTGGTCATTCATTCTCCAATGTACTCATCCACATGATATAATATCTCAAATTAAATAAGCGATTCGTGACGCTAATACTTGATAATAGAAGCAATATTGTAGAGACGGCTGTTCACTTGAACTTGCTGAATCTCATGTGCTCTTGACCATAAACCAGTGGCTATTTGTGAATCTGTTAGATAAAAGAAAAATATCATTAGAATCAAAATTTAATAACATATAACGTATGTAAATCATTTCCAAAATAGGTTATTTAGTAAATTTACTGTTGTAACACAAATATGTTCCTTATATTATGATTTAGATAACAAAGTTCCCATCTATCCATGTGGATATTCAAGAATGAGAGAAAAGACAAATCTTTGAACAATACACAAATAAAATTTAAAAATTATATTATTCCTATAGAATAATATAAGCTGGAAACTCCTGGGATGGTAGTGGGAAGCGTTAAAATCAGATTATAAATGTACATATAACTCTTCATCATTATTCATTCCTGCAGGAAACATACTACCGGCAAGTAGGATCAGCCTTGACTCAAGGCGACGTAGGGCTTGAACTCGGTTTCCTCCTCTAGGATGTTTGGGAATGGTTGCTAGGCCAATATATATACCTTTAGTCCAATCACCCTCATGGGCCTCGTTGAAGTGTCTTGACGTACTGTAGCTAAGATCACGATTCGTGATTGCTCGCCAGTGTTCAAGAATTCTTTTTTTGACTGGAAAGGTAGTTGACCCAATATACCATTTTTCACATGAACAAACAATGGCATAGACTACAAATTCAGTGCCACAGGAGATAGATTTACTGATCTTCCATTTCTTTTTTGATCTACACAGTGTGATTTCCCTTACATTCGCACTGTGACTACAAGCTTTGCATTTACTGCATTTATGGAAGCCACTTGTCAGTCATTAGATGACTATTCACTCGTCTATCTTTGAGTGATAGGGTCTTCCTGTATGTTATTGCTGGTGATCGTCCTAGCTTCAATTCAAGGAGGGGATCTTGTGTGAGGATATGCCATATTTTTTTCATAATTTTCTTCAGCTCATTAGCTTGTGTGCTAAAAGTAGTGATGAATCTGACTGGTGTCTCTGTATTGTCTCTTCTCTTGGATAATTTAGCAGGAGAGAAGAGAGCATCATTATGACTGATGGAGTCTGCTTTTTTGGCACCTTTATGTTGCATCTTGCTGGGATATCCCCTGTTTTTAAATCTCATCATCATACTTTGTTTATTTTTTTCATATAGTTCATCTGTGCTACAATTCCTTTTAGCTCTCAGAAACTCACTATATGGCACACTCCATCTGAAATAAGGCGGATGGCAGCTCGCTGAATGGAGAATAGAATTGCCTGCTGTCTTTTTTCTATATAGCTCTGTGAGCAATTTGCCATTTTCTATTGTCAGCCTTATATCAAGAAAGTCAATACTCTGTTGACTGTGTTGCATGGTAAACTTCAAATTCATCATATTACCATTTAGATAATTCACAAATTCTAGGAGATCATACTCATTTCCTTCCCATACAAAAAAAATGTCGTCTATGAATCTTAGCCATAGTCCGATGTTATTTGACCATGGCTCAGTGTCATCACTCCAGAGTACCTGCTTCTCCCACCAGCCCACCACCAGATTGGCATAGCTTGGGGCGAAACAGGTACCCATGGAAGTACCTTGCAGTTGTTTATACCATCTCCCATTGAACATAAATACATTTTCAGTCAAACAGATCTCAATCATTTGCAACAACATGCGCGTGTGTTCCAAACATTCGATATTTCTGGCTTTTAAAAAGTATTGGCATGCTTTCAGGCCATCTGTATGTTTGATGCTTGTGTACAAGCTTTCTATTGCCCCTCTTGGCAGGAATGCACTCACACACTGATCGGAAATGATTCCTTTCTTGGTCAAATTGCCTCCAATGTGCAGATCGCTTACACAGCAAAGGTCGTCGTTTCGGCCTGATGCGTTTCAAAACCGTAATGCTTCTTTCTCAAAGGCTCGACAGCCACGTGCATTTTCAGGACACACCTTCATTTATAATGATACCACGCCATTCAATGGGCAAAGACTTCTGGATCTTGTAGTGTGTCTTGCATCAAACCCTGTATGGGTGCACTTGTATCCGCTTTTTCTTGCACAGTTCAAAGCCCTCAAATGGGCCTCCGCACCTGGGGACATTGAAGGGCGTGGTATCTCTAGCAGGAACATTAATCACAAGAATTATCATTACATTTATATTGCTGCCTGAAAGCTGGACGCACAAGGAACTCTGCAGCAGGTGCTTTTAAATCGTATATTATTGATAAACACAGTGACCCCTGAGGTCAGTGCCTCCCTCCAGGTCAGCGTCCAGTGCGGCTGCACTGACCGCACTGCCCTAAAGCTGGCCTTGGTGACTGTCAGAGAGTTCATATTTTTGATTATCCCAGCGGCCACCACCTCTCCCTAGCATATCTTCCTTTGTCAAGTTGTGGTTTGCTGTGAGCTCAAGCTTCTATGACCAATGGCGTTCCTTTAATTCCATGTTTAGTGTAAATCCATTTAGTGGTGTGGCTGTAGATGTGAACAAAATTTCCTATGGGAGTTAAAATCGGAAAACACTTCTGTTTTTTACCCGCCGCCCCTCCCACCCCTTTTAACTGTTTTTATTCCATGGACAGATCTTTGTAAAACGTTTGATTTATTTTATTTTAAAAGTTTTGTATAGCGCGAACAAGACCCCAAAGGATATCAGAGCGCTTCACAGTAGTGGAAGGGGAACAAGGTAGGGGAACGTCGAGGTATAGGAGGCTAACATGATGAACTAATAAGATTGTACATAAATGTGAGCACAATATAACTTGATAAGGTACGGTAAAACTTTACTCCATAGGTAAGTCAAAGAATCATAGACATTAAAATAGATAGGAGAAAAAAAGATGGATGCCGAAGCTTAGCTGACTAAGCGCCTGATTTAGATCTTGACTGATGGGATACTCCCTCACAAACATGATGGATTTCCCATCGGCCGTATTACAAATGCATTAAATCCTATGGTGCTTTTAATACGGCGGACGGGATATCTGTCACATTTGTGACTGGGTATGCCATACGCCAAGATATAAATCAGGCCCTAAGTTACTTAAATGCCACATTTAGTGCAAATCTGTGTATAGGTTCAAAAGTTATAGGCAAATCAAAAATGCCCTTTCAATTGAATGTGCCAGAACCATCACTACACAGTTCGCTTAATACAGTCTACTTCCTTGGTCAGGTAATGTACTTGCAGGCTCGGTTCTCCCAGGTTAAATATGCCAGAACTGTAAACTCTGCGGAAAAGACGCATACACGTTGAGCCCGTTGCAGTGAGTTTTGTTTGGCACTCGGCAAAATGATCTGACATGTTTCAGCTGTTTGTGCTCGACTTGATCACAGTGAACTCCATTGTGGTGTACAAACATTTAAAGTGAATAGTGCTGAGGAAACTGAAAACAGACCACTCCTACTAAGGCTTTCTTTCAGATCAGGCATCACAGAGTTCATATGAATGGCTATTGTGGGATCGAATTTGATAATTATCCCTACCTTTGTAGAAATACACTCTGTTCTGTGTGTCAAGAAATGTCGTTCTCAACTCCCACTGACACACCTCAGTTGTTATTGACAACTCAGATGATATAGCAAACATGTGGCATCTGGTAGCCCGCAATACATTTTCTTTTAAGCTAAAAGATTAAAACATTTCTTAGAATTTTTCTGTGCTTTGTTTTAGCAGGACAGTGTCTAAATGGATCACTAGACACTCTCACTTATCTTGTCCTAGACATCTTTCAGAGCCATCTCGTAGCAAATGCACCACTTATTTCATATCTATACCTTCTTGCCTCTCTAGAATATGCTGGATGCGAAGGTTGTTGATTCTTGCTCGTTTATCATGCTTTGAATGTTATCTGACAAAAATTGGGTACCGGCTAACAAAGGTACTCATTCTGTCTGGGGTACAAAAGTCACTGAAAGCACAGAGGAGCCATACCTCTGGATTCTGGAAAAAACAGACAGTAAAAGTACACAGTCTTGCTGCAGTACTATTAAAGTGGCTTTCAGATCCTTAATCCAACTGATAACAGACAAACTGAAGGTTATTGTACACCAGCAAAGACGAAGGAAGAAAGTCATGCTAATGTCTGACAAGAGTCATCGACTAGGCAAGGAAAGGCAGAAAGTAGTGACTGGAGCTGGTTAGCCTCAGCATTATTAGCTCCAAAAAATCTCCCAGACATAAGCCCTAGCCAGGCCTTGCCCAAAAACAGGCACTATAATAACCTGGAATATTGCTAATATAGCCATTTCTTCGACGACCCTTACTCCCTCAGGCTGTTGGAGAAGTTTGGCCACAGCAGAGACGGGGTGATCAGCGGTGTGGTCAAACTTAAGGTCCGCCAGCATTGATGCGGGTGGACCACTGTGCTGGCGGGGAGGGAACTCTGTCACCATTGTGATGGATGTCCCTCTCCACCAACATATAAATTGGGTCCTAAGTCATATTCTCCTAAGAGACAAAATTATAGAGTTAATAATTGTGCAAGTCTCATTGACTATATTGTAAATAACATTAAAGCCCTGGCACTTGGTGCTACACATGACAGTTGAAAGCTGTCTAGAAAGTGACCATGATCAATTATTTACAAATTTTATTACAAAGGACCTGAAACATAAGAAATACAAAGCAGAGTCCCAATTGTCAGCTCATACCTTGACAGATAAACCTTTAACAGGAAGAAGACAGCGGGAACCAACCTTCCACCAAGCAAGATTATTAAACTAAATGATGTTTTTAATGGAGAAAAGAATTGATCATCAAGCTAGGCGAAAGCTCCGGGAAGGAAGCAGAAATCCTTCTCATCTATGAAGCTCTGATGCATCTCAGCTCGCAATTCCAGTTGCAACAATTGAGACAAAATGACATCAATAGAAACAAATTGGACAACTTGGTATAGTTTGACGATGAATGAATGAAGGAAAAAATAGTATTGAGAAAGGCACTGAGAGCAATGCACCAAAGTCTAACAGATGAAGAAAAACTCAGGTACTAAAGGAGAGATTAAACTATTGACAAAACATAAAAATATACAACTGCACCAAAGGGCTTGGGACCTGATCAAATTGGTTTTGAAAATTAAAACACTCTTGGGACTTATTCAGATGGGGTTGCATAGCCCAGCATGGAATCTGGACACAGGAATTACCCCTGACAAGTGGCTGAATCACTTTTCTTCCATTTACTCAACCGCCACTGCCAGTGGAGCAGACAAGAGAAAAAATCCCAATTGAAACAGCTCCTAGCTAATGAGTAAGTTATGGAATTCACAGACAGTGAGGTTGCAGAGACGACCCTTGGCTGAAAAGCCTACAAAGCACCAGGGCCTTACATACGTCCCTTGGACACTTTTCGATCCAGTGTCAAGCTCTGGACACCATTCTTCAAAACTGTTTGCAATACAACCTTGCAATTAGGGAAGGTCCATGGGTCATATTACCAAGAACGGGCGATAACATTATCGCTGCTTTAGCGGCAGAAAACTGACGCTAAAGTGTCGACGAGGGGCTTGATAATATGCTCTAGAGCAGGGGTACTCATAGTACGGCCCGCGGGCCACCAGCGGCCCGGCAAGCCTTCCTTGGCGGCCCGCGGACCTTGCAGACATCGTACCTGTGCAAGCACCGCCGGTTGCAGCAGCGCGGAGCTATGGGGGCCGGGCGATTCTTTTAAAAGCCATTCACTTGTTAATAAGGCTTTGTTGTATTTCACCTCTTCTTAGCGCCCCTGCATCTCCCCTCTGATTGAGTGGAGATGCAGGGGCGCTTAGAAGAGATGAAATACAACAAAGCCTCATTAACAAGTGACTGGTCTTTAAAAGACCTGTGGAGTACTTGGGTGCGGCGGCTGTGTGCGTTCCAGGGAAGCTGTCTCAGCGCGGGTGAGGTGACGGACAGGGGGGGGGAGGGGGGACGGGCAGTGGCACCGGGGCTCAGAACAGAGAGAAGCCTACTGCACCCGAGCATTGGTAATTTTACTAGCAAACAAGTTTGTAGGGTGGTCCTTTTCATATGCACGCGCTGGGGCTCCTGCTACTCGCTGCTTCCGCTGCCCTCGGGAACACTTCAATGTGGATTTGCCAGATCAGAGTATGGCGGCCTTCTCCGAAAATATGATATAGCGCCATGTCACTCCCAGGAACATCTGTGCGCTTCATAAATCTGTCTTCATCATCCTATCAGCGTTCCAGTATTCTTCGACCCTGCGGTTCCAACTGACCCCTCCACTGCCCCCCACCATCCTCTGGCTTGTTCAACAGCACTCCAGCCCCCCTCACGTGCCCCTGACCCTCACCTCTCTCCCCACATCCGGTTTCTCCCCTGCTTCTTGGTGTCCCTCCATCCTGAGGACCCTCCCCATGCACCTCACCCAACATTCCACCCCCTACTCCCGGCGCCCTCGGAGGCCCTCTGCCCCGAGCCCCCTTCCTATCCCTCGCCCCCCAGTGTCCCCTCTTTCCACCCTCCCTCACCCACGCACTATCACTCACCGTTCCCCGGACCTGATTCTCCCATCCCTCTGTGGCTTTCCTTTTTCCAGTCTCATTCCTGATTCCAGAATTTCTCACCCCCCACTTTCATTCACCACTCCTGTGTCCCTCACTCCTTCCTACCCTCCCCCCTCCACCCCCACCCTCACTCTTCCGGTGGCCCCTGGGGCATTGGGTGGCCTCCGGATGTCCCCAGAGGCTACTGAACTTGCAAGGATATAACCAGTGTTCCCTCCATATGCACACCCACTACCAGATTGTGTTAATTTGTGCTGGGAGCCGTGTGTGTGTGTGTATTGCGGGTTGTGGGGGGTGAGTTTAAAGGGGGAGGAAGACAGAGTGCGACAGAGGGAGGGAGAGGGGGAAGACAGAGCAGGAGACAGGGAGGGAGAGACAGCGAGAGAGAGACAGACAAGGAGGGAGAGGGAGGGGGACAGAGGGAGACAGAGAGGGAGGGAGACAGAGAGGGATGAAGACAGAGAGAAAGGGAGACAAACAAAGTGAGTGAGGGAGGGAGGGAGGGAGGGAGGGAGACAGAGAGGGAGGGAGACAGAGAGAGAGGGAGGGAGACAGAGAGAGAGGGAGGGAGACAGAGAGAGAGGGAGGGAGACAGAGAGAGGGAGGGAGACAGAGAGAGGGAGACAGACAGACAAGAGGGAGGGAGACAGACAGACAAGAGGGAGGGAGACAGACAGACGAGAGGGAGGGAGACACAGAGGGAGGGAGACACAGAGGGAGGTAGAGGGAGGGAGACAAGAGGGAGGGAGACAAGAGGGAGGGAGAGGGAGGGAGGGACTGAGACAGAGAGAGGGAGGGAGACAGAGTGAGTGAGACAGAGGGAGACAGAGACTGAGGGAGGGAGATAGAGAGAGAGAAATAGATAGAGAGAGAGGGAGACAGAGAGAGGGAGAGTGATAGAGGGAGGGAGACAGAGATAGATAGATAGATAGAGAGATAGATAGATAGATAGATAGATAGATAGATAGATAGATAGATAGATAGATAGATAGATAGATAGATAGATAGATAGATAGATAGATAGATAGATAGATAGATAGATAGATAGATAGATAGGAGATGTGTGAATGCCGGGTCTGGTGGCTCAGTGGACGAAGGCGTCTGCTGCAGGGGCCTGTGTTCAACCTCATGGTCACAGTTTTGTTTTGTTGCTCTAGTAATAATCATTCCCATTTTTAAAAATGCATCACATGTACACCATATAAACTATCAACCAATTTCACTACTCAACAGTGCTGGACAAATCTATGCAAAATTCATTCTGAATCACTTACAACACTGGGCTGATAGCAATTCGTTCGTTTCTAATCTTGAGGTTGGCTTCAGACTAGGAATCGTAATGATAGATCAAGTAATGAGCCTTTACCTGAACTGCATCAAATACACAAAATAGAGGAAAACCATTCTTTTCTTTTTCTTAACTACTGGCGGTCACCAGTAGGTAGTTGTGTAGTTGTAGTTAGGACCTTGTTTCTATTCAAAAAATGTTTTTTCTTTTGTCAATATCTTTAGCTTTGTTTGACAAATCTTCGCAGAATTTTCAAAACTAATGGCCCACTCACTTTAGCTGCTGTCTTGAAAATTTTGGGGTGATCCGTCAAGTGGGGGCCGAGAAATACCGGGTGTCCCAAAACGCTTTCTTTCCATGTCAATTTCCATAGGAAACTGTTAACGCAGCTACATCCCGAACTGCTGAGCGGAATTACACCAAATTTGGCAGGACAAAGGTAGCTCTTGGTCCAGAGTGCACTCTTTTTGTTAAATGGTGTAAATCCGTCCAGTAGTTCCTGAGAAATGTACATTTTTCTCAGATATACAAATATGACAGTGGAGGATGACTCCCCACGCCGCCACCTCCCCTGGGCCCAAATTAAGTGAAGACGGGGGGTGCCCTGTTATTGCAAACTCTGGTTTGGATTTTGAAAGAGAGAGCAGGAAACCTGCTCTCGCTTTCAAAATCCAAACCACATTGCTTTTCCACACGGGGAGTTGCATCTTAGCAGCTCCCCGTGTGGAAAAGCAATGCCGGCTCCCGCAGGAGGCAGGGAGCCGACAGGACCGTGGGGGAATTGGGGACCCCCCCCCACGGTCCCCAATGAGAGGCCAGACCCGGGGGATGGGGTGCCCTCCTCCATTATAATTTTTTTTTTTTAAATTAAAAAAAACGTAAAGGCCGGCCCCGGGGGATGGGGTCCCCGGGGCCATAAATGGCCTGAGGAGGGGGGCCACGCAGCCCCCCTCCAAAAATGTAATTAAAAAAAAATCTGTCCGGGACATGGGGTCCCCGGGGCCGAATATGGCCTCGGGAGGGGGCCACGTGGCCCCCTTCCAATTTTTTTTTAAATAAAAAGAAATAGGGGTCAGGCCTTGGGGGATGGGGTCCCCAGGGCCAATAAAATAGGAAAGGAAGGGTGGCCACACAGCCCCCCTTCTTAAAAAAAAAAGACTGGCATGTGCCTAAGGCCCCGCCTCCTCCCTGCAGCATTCTGCAAACGCGCCCCCTGGCGCGTTGTAAGATGGGGAACTAATTCCCCTTGAATACTGGGGGTCCCTGGGGGCCAACTAGCCCACCAGAAACCTACAGTATGCGTCAGGGAGGTGTTCAGAGGCCACGCCCCTTTTTAAACCGCTCTGCAACGCAGCTCTGTGGCGCTTACTGGAGGTACCTCATGGGATAGTTGGACCCCAGGGACTCTCAGGATTCAAGGGGACTTTATCCCCCAACTCAAAATGCGCCACGGGTGCGTTTGCACAGTGGTGAAGGGAGGGGGCGGGGCCTGAGGTGACATGTGTGCAAACACACCCTGTGGCGCGTTTTAAGTTGGGAAATTAATTCCTCTTCAATCCTGAGGGTCCCTGGGGGCCAACTAGCCCACCACTTACCTCCAGTATGCGCCACTGCGCTGCTTTACAGAGAGGTTTTACACCACTCTGCAACGCAGCTCTGTGGCACTTACTGGAGGTAAGTGGTGGGCTAGTTGGCCCCTGGGGACCCTCAGGACTCAAGGGGACTTAATCCCCCAATTTACAACGCACCAGGGGGTGCGTTTGCGCACTGGTGCAGGGAGGGGGCGTGGCCTGATGTCACAAGTGTGGAAACGCGCCCTGTGGCGCGTTTTAAGTTGGGAAATTAAGTACCCTTGAACCCTGAGGGTCCGTGGGGGCCAACTAACCCACCAGGTATGTCCAGTAAGTGCCACAGAGTTGCATTGCAGAGAGGTGTAAAATGGGACATGGCCTCGGACCACCTCTCTGCAATGCAGCTCTGTGGTGCTTACTGGAGGTACATGGTGGGCTAATTGGACCCATGGACTCTCAGGATTCAAGGGGACTTAATCCCCCAACTTAAAACATGCCACGGGGCGCCTTTGCACAGTGGTAAAGGGAGGGGGCGGGGCCTGAGGTGACATGTGTGCAAACACGCCCTGTGGCGTGTTTTAAGTTGGGGAATTAAGTCCCCTTTAGTCCTGAGGGCCCCAAGGGGCCAACTAGGCCACCAGGTACTTCCAGTAAGCGCCACTGCGCTGCGTTGCAGAGAGGTGGTCCCGGCCATGCCCCTTTTTACACCTCTCTACAACGCAGCTCTGTGGCGCTTACTGGAGGTACCTGGTGGGCTAGTTGGACCCCAGGGACCCTCAGAATTCAAGCGGAGTTTATTCCCCAACTTAAAACGGCCAAGGGCGTGTTTGCACACGTCACCTCAGGCCCCTCCTCCCTTCAACAGTGTGCAAACGCGCCCCCGTGGTGCGTTTTAAGAGGTAGTTCTAATCCCCCTGCCCTAATATGTACTAGGGTCTTACAGAGGAGGTCATGCTAATCACAGGGGTACTCCAACGCATAGCGTTCCCTAGTGTGTGTAGGTGTTTTCACTGTATTCTAAGTGTCTTTTAGCATCTTTGTGAACTTCTGTTGCTTCTCTCTGCATTTCTTTTTTTTCTTTCTGTGCGTTGTTTCTTCTTTCATCACAAACTAGCATTTAAAAAACCTTTGAAATCCACTGAAAAAAACATAGGTTTCAGGCACGTTATAGTTAGAGATTAGCATTTAAAAATCTTTGAAATTCACTGAAAAAACCATAGGTTTTAGGGAAAGTTATAGTTAGTTGGACATTTCACTCGTACAAAAACATAGAAATTCCCCAGTTATAGTTAGTTCAGCTAACTATAACTCGCGCCCCCGCAATGCACTGCTGATGACGTCACATATTACATCACTCATGACATGGTCAGTGACATCACTGATGACATCACTGATGACACCTCAAATTACATCACTGATGACATCATCCATGTGATAATTTGATGCATCTTCTCACACCCTAATATAACATTTGATACACCCACTCTAATTTACAGACTGCCATTCTCAAAACCATAGACACTCCAACACCAATAACTACATACACACTCACTGATTCTTAGGTTTACACACACATCCACTCACTCACCCGAACAGTCACTCATACTTATGGTCACTCAGTACAGGACTGTCATATGCACTCATACACCTATATAGAAACTCACATACCTCCACTCATCCATAGAGGTACTCACACACCTAGTGAGAAATGCAAATGATTAATCACACTGCCATTTACTCACCCATACAGTTATACACACACCAGCTCACTTACTCATACAAATACTAGCACATACTTATGCTCTTATACAATCACTGATACAAGGACAGACTCATCCATAGAGCCACTTTCAAAATCACACACTCTCACTTATAGCCATATATATCCTCCAACACACATATATACTGCCTCTCACATATGTAGTTACTCACACATATACAACTGAGATATACATTCACTCACTAACACACCCATATACACACTCACCCACCCATTCAGTCCATCACAGATGCACTCTTGAAACCATGTACCCCGTGAATCATCCACTCACACATCTATGTACAGAGTCACACACACCCCACCCACACAAACACTCAGGCACCGATACAGATACTCAGACAACCAATCAATAACCCATATTGACACTCATGTAGCTATTCGCAAACCCATGCAGCTGCTTACACACCAACAGACAGACGGATACAGACATTCACACCGTTTACTCACTAACCCATGCATTCAGTAAGATAAGTTTAATCACTAACTTATAGAGTCAGTCACGCACATACTAAATCATCTATTCAGACATTTATACACCCACTCATTCTTCAATAAGCCTTTCCCTATATATATTAAACATATTTAAACTTTACAGAAACACACAATCACTGGATGATGTCATCAGTGATGTCATCAGTGATGTCACTGACCATGTCATGAGTGATGTAATATGTGACGTCATCAGCAGTGCATTGCGGGGGCGCGAGTTATAGTTAGCTGAACTAACTATAATGGGGGAATTTCTATGGTTTTGTATGAGTGAAATGTCCAACTAACTATAAATTTCCCCAAAACCTATGGTTTTTTCAGTGAATATATATATTATCTACTGGCGGTCGCCAGTAGATAGTTATAGTTACAACCTAGTTTCCATAGGAAATCTCAAAATTCTATTTTGAATAACTTTGGCGCCGGTTGACGAATCCTCGTGAAATTTTCAAAACTAATGGGGCGGTCCGCTCAGCTCCTACCCTGAAAGTCTCGGGGTGATTCGTCAAGCAGGGGCCGAGAAAAAGGGGGGGTCCCAAAACGCGTTTTCCCCATGCATTTTTCCATAGGACCTTTAGTCGCAGCTACAGCCCGAACGGCTGAACAGAATTACGTGAAATTTGGCAGAGAGGTAGCCATAAGGTCAAGGAAGTGCCTTTTGCAGGTCTGGTGTAAATCTGTTCAGTATTTCCTGAGAAAATAGCATTTAAAAGCATATCAATATCTATACGCGCGCACACCCTGCCGTGCGCGAGCGCAATTCTGATTGGTTGTTAGATGTCGGTAAACATTCGAATCGGTCGAAACCAGGAAGTGTCGGCTGCCATTTTGTCTCTCGCAGTTTGAGGGGGTAAAAAAAAAAGGTGGAGAACGTGAAAAGTGGGCAGAGTGGACAGTTCCTGACCCCCTAGCCTTGGTCAGGGGGTCACAGAAGGACCCCCAAGGGAGAAAAAAACATTTTATTTATTTTTTTAAATCGCGAGGTGCGCGCACCGCGCGTGCACGGCTCACACGGCATGCACTGCGAACCGGGGGTGCTCGGTGCGCGAAGGGCACCGAGCGCCCACAGCACGCGCACCTCGCGATTTAAAAAAAAATAATTCACGGTGCGCGCACGGTGGAAAACCTGAAATTTTTTTTTTTATAAATACATAACTTAGCATTTAAAAAACCGTACAAATTCACTGAAAAAACCATAGGTTTCACACATGTTGCAGTTACGAATTAGCATTTAAAAAACCTTGCAAATTCACTTAAAAAACCATAGGTTTCACACATGTTATAGTTAGCTGGACATTTCACTCATAAAAAACCAATGCAATTCCCCCGTTATAGTTAGTGCAGGCAACTATAACTCACGCGACCGCAATCCTCTGCTGATGACGTCAGATATTACATCACTGATGACATATGTGTCTTTATGAAAAATAAATATTTGTAATATATGTATAGCTAAAGATTAATGGAAGAAGACATGGGTAAATAAGTGTCTAAATACAGTGATGTAATATCTGACGTCATCAGCAGAGGATTGCGGTCGCGTGAGTTATAGTTGCCTGCACTAACTATAACGGGGGAATTTCATTGGTTTTTTACGAGTGAAATGTCCAGCTAACTATAACATGTGTGAAACCTATGGTTTTTTAAGTGAATATATATTCACTGAAAAAACCATAGGTTTCAGGGGCGTTATAGTTAGCTGGACTTTTCACTCGTACAAAACCATTGAAATTCCCCCGTTATAGTTAGTTCAGCTGACTACAACTCGCGCACCAGCAAATGCACTGCTGATGACGTCACATATTACATCACTCATGACATGGTCAGTGACATCACTCATGACATCACTGATGACATCTCAAATGACATCACTGATGACATCATCCTTGTGATAGAGTGGCAGAATTTCAATGGTTTTGTACGAGTGAAAAGTCCAGCTAACTAAAACGCCCATGAAACCTATGGTTTTTTCAGTGAATATATATATATATATATATATATATATATATATATATATATATATATATATCACACACGCACACTTTCGCTGTTCCAAAAGAAATACCAGGTCCTGGTATTTCTTTTGGAACAGCGAAAGTGTGCGTGTGTGACATAAGGGTAACGGAGCCCATCCGGGACCGCCACGCCAGAAGCTCCAGACTTCCGTGTTCTAGCGTTTGGATATATATATATATATATATATATATATATATTCACTGAAAAAACCATAGGTTTCACACATGTTATAGTTAGCGGAAATTTTACTGATAAAAAACCAGTGAAATTGCCCCGTTATAGTTAGTGCTGGCAACTATAACTCACGCGATCGCAATCTTCTGCTGATGCTAATACTGTATTTAGACACCTATTTGCCCATGTCTTCTTCCATACATTTTTAGCTATACATATATTACAAATATTTTTTTTTCATAAAGACACATATGTCATCAGCAGAAGATTGCGGTCGCGTGAGTTATAGTTGCCAGCACTAACTATAACGGGGCAATTTCACTGGTTTTTTATCAGTAAAATTTCCGCTAACTATAACATGTGTGAAACCTATGGTTTTTTCAGTGAATTTGCAAGGTTTTTTAAATGCTAATTCCTAACTATAACGTGTGTGAAACCTATGGTTTTTTCAGTGAATTTGTACGGTTTTTTAAATGCTAAGTTACTTTACGCCATTCGAGGCGTGCGCGCCCACTTAACGCAGTTCGTTCCGTGCACGGTTTTTATCAACTTTAATAAGCCCTGTACATTTGGTGGCCTTCGGCCACCAAAAGCACAGGGGGTGGGGTCAATGTGGATAGTGTTTTTTTTATTTCGATTTTATAATTTCATGTTGCCAAAATTGAGTTTTTGTTTCCTATTAATAAGCCCTGTACATTTGGTGGCCTACGGCCACCAAAAGCAGAGAGGGTGGGGTAAGTGTGGATAGTGTTTTTTTTTTTTTTTTTTTTTTTACCGTACGCTTACGGTAAGCGTACGGTAAGCGTACTCGGCGAAATTGCCGAAAAAAAAATAAAACCGTTTTTGCTCTTGGGGGATGTTTGGGGACTCCCTCAACATGACTATGTGGGAGGGAGTTGTCAAAACAGCCCCGTAACATGTTTTTGGCCATCTTGTTTGATAAACAACACTCAGTGCGAGAGACAAAATGGCGGCCGCCGCTTCCTGGTTTCGACCGATTCGAATGTTTACTAAGATCTAAGAGCCAATCAGAATCGCGCTCGCGCACGCCACCGTACGCTTACGGTAAGCGTACGGTAAGCGTACCGTAAGCGGGCTCAGATATATATATTGATTTAAAGGCTATTTTCTCAGAATCTACTGAACAGATTTACACCAAACCTACAAAAGGCACTTCCTTGACCTAGGGACTACCTCTCTGCCAAATTTCTAGTAATTCTGTTCAGCCGTTCGGGCTGTAGCTCGTTCTAAAGGTCCTATGGAAAAATGCATGGGAAAAACGCGTTTTGGGACCCCCCTTTTATCTCAGCCCCCGCTTGACGAATCCCCCCGAGACTTTCAGGGTAGGAGCGGAGCGTAGCGCCCCACCTATTTTGAGAAATTCGCGAGGATTCATCGACCGGCGCCAAAGTTATTCAAAATAGAATGTTGAGGTTTTCCTATGGAAAAGGGGTCCTAACTATAACTACCTACTGGCGACCGCCAGTAGGTAATATATATATATATATATATATATACACATGTGTTTTTCAATGGACCTCCCGTTAGATATTGATATGCTTTTAAATGCTATTTTCTCAGGAAATACTGAACAGATTTACACCAGACCTGCAAAAGGCACTTCCTTGACCTTATGGCTACCTCTCTGCCAAATTTCACGTAATTCTGTTCAGCCGTTCGGGCTGTAGCTGCGACTAAAGGTCCTATGGAAAAATGCATGGGAAAAACGCGTTTTGGGAACCTCCCTTTTTCTCGGCCCCCGCTTGACGAATCACCCCGAGACTTTCAGGGTAGGAGCTGAGCGGAGCGCCCCATTAGTTTTGAAAATTTCGCGAGGATTCGTCAACCGGCGCCAAAGTTATTCAAAATAGAATTTTGAGATTTCCTATGGAAACTAGGTTGTAACTATAACTATCTACTGGCGACCGCCAGTAGATAATATATATATTCACTGAAAAAACCATAGGTTTTGGGGAAATTTATAGTTAGTTGGACATTTCACTCATACAAAACCATAGAAATTCCCCCATTATAGTTAGTTCAGCTAACTATAACTCGCGCCCCCGCAATCCACTGCTGATGACGTCACATATTACATCACTCATGACATGGTCAGTGACATCACTGATGACATCACTGATGACATCATCCAGTGATTGTGTGTTTCTGTAAAGTTTAAATATGTTTAATATATATAGGGAAAGGCTTATTGAAGAATGAGTGGGTGTATAAATGTCTGAATAGATGATTTAGTATGTGCGTGACTGACTCTATAAGTTAGTGATTAAACTTATCTTACTGAATGCATGGGTTAGTGAGTAAACGGTGTGAATGTCTGTATCCGTCTGTCTGTTGGTGTGTAAGCAGCTGCATGGGTTTGCGAATAGCTACATGTTTGATCTGTGGGCTGCAGAGGGTTGCCAGTAAAGGAGCATCCCGCAGCCCCTCTCTCCCCTCCACACGGCCACCCAATGTAAGTTACAAACCGTCTACCTGTGGAGCTTCCCTATTACTCTCATTTGCGATGTCATTGAGCTGCTTAAGGTGCAGTGTCAGAGCTTTCCAAGCCATAGCCGTGTCCAGCATCTTCTCACTCCCATTATGCCTAGCGTCTCTTAGCTGTGCCTTTCCCTCACAGCCTGCCCAGCGCTCAAGCTCTCTTCTCCATCTGCCTACGCTAGGACCTCTCCTTGCCTTCCAATGGTTCGTAATATCCCGCTTCGCTAGTATCAATCCCAGGTCCTGAAATTTAGTGGTGAACTTTTTCTTGGAAGTGTGTGTGAATCTGTGGAGTAAGCAGTAACCTGGATCCAGGTGCACTTCCTTTTCAGTAATTTCGGCGAAGAGATCTGTCACCTCCCGCCAGAAATGTCCTATTGCCGGGCAACCCCAGAACATATGAAGAAACTCTGCTCCTATTTCTCAGCATCTGGGACAAGCCGCCGTTACCATATTAAAATACTTATTAAGGCGCCCTGGGGTAAGGTACGCCCTGTGAAAGACATAGAAGTTTACTAGCTGGAACCTAGCATTCCTGGTGACCTTACTGACCCTCTCTGTGATCTCTTCCCATGCTTTGTCCTCTATAGGCTCCCCCAAGTCCTCCTCCCACTTCTGTTGCAGCCCCTGAAGCGGCAGGAGTGTCTCCCTGCTCAGTCTCCGATATAAAGAGGTAACCACCATAAATGTCCCCGCTGCTGACACCACATATTGACATCCTTCATTTAAAGGCGGTTCACTCAGTCCGCTCCCCCAATGTTTACGGATTTCGGCAGTCAGGGCTGCATGCAGCAAGAAGTTGCCCCCAGGTATCTCATTGTTCTCACTAAATACGTCAAAGGGTAATTGCATGCCATCCTCGCATAGCTGACCCATGGTGAGCACTTCAACCTCCTCCCACGCCTCTAGCCTCCTCCAATCTGCCCTGTGCGGTAGCACCATGCAGTACTTTAGAGGTTATCTCCGGTGCACAGGGGCGCCTCATTTTAGCCCTCTGCAAGCTACGGACCCAACACTTATGAGCCACCCTCAGTCCCGCCAACGTATCCCTTTCTTGCACAGGTAATCGCAGCACTATTCTAGATAGGAGGTCTGGTGCTGGACACCCATCATCCCGCTGCACTGTTCCCCGGAGCTGGCTAGCCACCTATCTTGTCAGACATTGCAGTAGAGCTACAATATAATAATATTCAAAATCCAGCTCCGCCAGCCCCTCTTCTGTTTTGGGCCACATCAAGGTCTTTAAAGCCACACACCTCCTTCCAGCCCCCCGCAGGAACTCTGTCACCATCGTCTGGAGCTGCTGAAACCTCTCTGCTGGGATCCACACCGGCAGCACCCCAAACACATACAGGAGCCTCTGGAGAGTCACCATCTTTAGTAGGGAGGCCCTGCCCGCTAGTGACAAGGGGAGGGTACTCCAAACATCAAAACTGGCTTTTGTCCCCCGTATGACCTTTCCCACATTCCCCTCCAAGAGATCTGCTCTGTAGTGGTATATTTGCACCCCTAGATATGGGATACATCTCTCTTCGCATTCAATCCCCACCACCATCTGTGGTTTCTCCCGCCCCTGCATGATGTGAAACAGACATGACTTATTCCAGTTCACTTTGAGGCCTGCTACTCTCCCTAGGGCTAACAATAAGTAGGCTCCCTCAAGGTCTGCTTCCGTATTACTGAGAAACAGAATCATATCATTAGCTTACAAGGCTACATGGTGGGCCCGTCCCTCTAGGTCGAGCCCGCCATACCAAATTCCAGTTCTGGCTTTAGCAGCCGGTGGCTCCATAGCTATCGCAAACAACAGGGGCGATAGCTGGCACCCCTGTCTTGTCACTCTCTCTCCCTCATATCTGCCCGATATAAGCTTTCCTGTCCGAACCCGAGCAGTGGAGTCTATGTACAACAGGGCAGTCCTTGCTCCAAACTCCTGCCCTAGCCCGAAGGCTCACATCATGCTAAATAAATACCGCCATTCAAGACTATCGAAAGCCTTTTCGATGTAGATTGTCAGGATAGTAGCCTCTTCCTTACAATATGAGTCCGCCCCCAGTATCCGTAGCAATTGTCGCACGTTCATTGCTGTTTTGCGCGTCGGTAGGAAGCCATCTTGGACCAAGTGCATGACACTCATCATATGTGGCAATAGTCGAGTGGCAGTATCCTACTTAAGGGCCCCTAGTGGTCCCCGGAAGTTTCTCCTCCTATTTTGCCTGATTATATAAAGCTACCAGTCGGGGTCTCAGCAGGTCTATGTATGTAGCATAGAACTTTATGGGAAACCCATCTGTACCCGGCGTCTTGTTCCTGGCCATGGTCTTAACAGCGCTTTTGACCTCGCTCAGCTCTATCTCCCTCCCCAAGACCTCTGCCTCTTCCTCACCTAGCGTGGGCAATTCAACACTCTCCATTAAGTCAACGAGTTCTGCAGCTGTTAAGGAAGCTTTACTTTTATAAAGGACAGTATAATAGTCGCAGAAGTGCTGGTTGATATCCTGCTGACGGTGCCACACCTCCCCGATCCCCTCTCATTTCTAGGATAATAGATCCCCTCTTAGCCGGATTGGCCAGCCAAGCCAGTAGCGCTCCAGGCTTGTCCCTGTCGGAATGCACCCTTGCCATATAGTTCTTATAATCAAAACAGTGCAACCTTTCTACGTGGCCCTCCACCTCCTTCCTGGCATCCAGTAGTTCCCTCTATGTATCTGCATTCTCTGGTCTGACGCGTTCAATATTTCGGAGCCTTTGCTCTGCTTGTAGTGTGTCCTGTAAAAGAGTTCTTCTCACCCCTACCACTGCAGAGATGCATCTACCCCTAAGCACCACTTTAAATGCTTCCCACTCCGTCGTGAGTGATGAGGCCGTTCCTGCATTCTCCGCAAAGTACTGCTCAATGACTGAGTAGATCTCGGCCTGGTACACCTGATCCTCCAAATTCTCTGGCCTAAGACGCCAAAGTCGAATACTCGTTCGAACCCTGGACCAGCTAAGACAGACCAGCAAAGGATTGTGGTCCGAAACTGTACCGGCCAAATACTCGCTGTTCTGTACATGCTCATGGACATCGGGAGTGCACAAACCGGTGTCCAATCGGACATGGAGTTCATGCATGGCGGAGAAGAAAGAGTAGTCCCGTTCCCCGGAGTCCACCAATCCCCATTGTTGTTGCCAGTTTCTACGCGCCCTCGCCGCTCTGTAAGCAGGGGAGTCATGGAGCGGGGGATGTGTTCGGTCAAGGCCCACATCTTCAACACTATTGTAGTTCCCTCCCAGGAGCACCGACCCCGTCAGTGACACCACCAATGACCTTAAGAAGTCCGCTAAGAATTAAACTTGATCTACATTCGGGGCATATATGCTCCTGAACGTGACGTCCCACCCATCTAGTTTACCCAACACCACTGCATACCTCCCTTCCAGATCTATGAATTCTCTGGTGCATTGGAAGGGGACCCCAGCTCGCACCCACACCAATACTCCCCTAGCAAAAGCCAAATAACTTGTGTAAAATAACTGTACTCGCCAGCGGCGCTTCAAAGCAGCCCCCTCTTTTACAGTGATATGGGTCTCCTGTAATAATGCAATTTGCGCCCCTGTACGCACCAGGAATGAATGCACCTTATGTCTCTTCATCATGGAGTGCATCCCACGGACATTCCAGGAGATACACTTATAATGTATGCTGGATCCCATGGAAAAAGCACTGAGCTAGATTTATCAAAACGTTTTCTCCAGACACGCCTGGTCCCCAGTGAACATCCCCAAAACAAGTGAACTACCCAACTCCCTTTTCCCAGGACAGCCAGAAGTGACCCCCCTACCATCCAAACTCTGCAACAGTAATGTGTGTATGTGTGTAGTGGCTGGCGCCCCACCTCGGAACCCCCTCCGCCCAGACCCCCCCAAAACAAAAACCATTGGTCCCCCCAGCCCCTCAACTCTAGCGTCCGCAACACTGTCTACCATAGCCCCCCTCTCCATATAGTCCCTTGCATACAGTTCTCGAAAAGGAGATAGATCGCCAACAGTTGCAGGCCCTGGACTCTGGATCATCAAAGTCAGCCTAGCTCATCTGCAGTATGAGGCGTCACAACAAACAACGCCATTTCCGAATCCTCCACAGCACTCAGTATTGGTGAGCTCTCCGAACGACCAGCGTCCGGATCAATTCTCGCTTACCTAGGACTGGATCTCGCTTGACTAAGCTCCGCCACCACCCTGATGACCTTGCGCCGTTCAACTTGGGCCTCCGTCGAAGTTGGTGCTCTCAGTAGGCCACGACTCGCTCTGCCATCTCCTGCAGTCGATCTTGGTGAGCTGCCACCTGACCTCCGTCCCGGTACAGTATCCAGCCAGTCCCAGGTCTCCTGAAGCGTCTGAAAAACAGCGTGCCTCTGGGCCCCACAACCCTCAACCTGGACGAAAACAGCATGGCATAGGGAAACTGCAGTTGTCGTAATTTCCTCTTTATTGCTAGGAACGTAGACTTTTGCCGTTGTACTTCCCTGGTAAAATCCGGAAATACCATCACCTTGCCGTTTCCAATTTGCAGGTCCGTCAGCTGTCGAGCCTGCTTAAGTATATGGTCTCTGTCTCTGAAATGGAGCAGGCGAGCAATAATTATTTGCGGCGTCGCCCCAGATTTTGGAGGCCTGGCCGGCATCCTATGCGCCCTATCAATGGCGTAAAATGGAGACAGTCCTTCGGGGGCCACTTCTTTCTGGATCCAGTCCTCCGAATACTGCACTATATCGTCCCCTTCCTCCTTTTCAGGCAATCCGACTATGTGCAGGTTATTGCGTCTAGACCTCCCTTCACTATCCTCAGCGCGGACCTCCAGGATCTTGACTTTCCGTAACCTCCGAGGGGATATCTGCAAGCATTTTTTCCGTGCCAGTGACCCGCTGTACTAGTCGGCGATGGTCGTCTAACAAGAGGCTAAGGTCGGTACCAATCGAGTCTATTTTGGTCTCAAGCGCTTCTCGGGACGCCGTGATGGCTTCCATTATATCAGCTAATGTGGGCTTTGTGGCGGACACATCCTTCCCAGGGTCCATGGTGTCATCTTCATCATCTGTTTGGGGGCCCCCACCCCCTGCAGTCGTAGTGCTTTGGCCTCTTCGTTTGGGAACTTTCCCCATGGTCGTCGTCCGCCCGGGGCCTCTATGCGTTGGACTATCGCAACCTATTTGCAGGTCACCTCTGTTGCAAGTACCCCCTGATGCCAATCTCTCAGTGTTCACAATGAGATGGTGCAGCAATGACCGCCCCGCGTGTCCTAGATGGAGGCCTGTGCAGCTGGGTTCTCTTCGCTCGCCTAGGTACAATAGGCGATTCACGCCTCTGGTAATTCCTCTCACCGCCCTGTGCTGCTCCGCGCCTCCTCCGTCTCCCCTCAGGGGTCTCACTACACACTCCTGCTGCCTGCGCATGGCACCAAGATTCCTAGGCCCCTTGGCGAGCTCACGCTGACATCAAACTTCGCCCCTGCCCGTTCCAAACAAGGGCCTGAGGTCTCCCACCTCTCATAGTGCGGTCGCGTTTCAGGGCTCATCTCCCCAAGATGCTGCACCACTCACCGGAACCCATCGGGCACTTCCATACGCCCAGTTGGGAACCTGGCGTCCTGTAGGCCTACACTCCTCTCAGGGCTGATTACACATATGCCATTGGGACTGCTGGGCGAGTCCTCTTTTCTCTCTTAGCGCCCTCTGGTGCGACGGCTGCATACGGCCGCGCCCTGAGTCTGTCCGGCACAGCTGCTCGGCCAACTCTTCACCACACACGGCACCCTGCTCACCTTCCCTGCCTCACGAAGGCGGAGCGGTCCCTCTCCAGTGCTCATGCTTCACTCCTAGTGCCCTCTGGTGCGACGGCTGCACCCCGCTTCTGTTCAGCATGGCCACTCAGCCCACTCTTCACCGCAGACGGCACCCGGCTCACCTCCCTGCCTCACGGTGGCGGTGCAGTCCCTCTCAGGTGCTCGCTTCGCTCCCGCAGCGCTGGTGCTCTCTATGGGCTGATCCTCACCGCACGTCCTTGGGAATGTCGGGCTCCAAAGTCTGGCTCAGGCCACAGGTGTCATCTTGAGCGCCGCCCCTCAAAACCTCCATGTCGCCGGGCTCGATATTTCTCGGCATGTCGTCGTGGCTCGTCTCACCCCCACATATTCGCCGGTTCCCAGAGGGGGTAGCTATCGAGTCCGCCGTGTTTTGGGGCGCTGGGGGTTCAGGGTGTTGTCGAACGAGGAAACCCGGGGCCGGAGCTCAGAGGTCTGCTTCCTCCTCATAGGCATCAGGCCACGCCCCCCGAGGTGGCTTTGATAATGTCGTTTAATTGGGCTTGTGAGAGAAAGCTGAGGTTTTCCTATTGGAGGCGAAGAGGTTTTGTAGGTAAAGTAGATGTGGGGTCTGTGTAATCAATGTGTGTAGGAATTGGGTTACTGGTTGAGGGGTGAAACCCTGCTCAAGCAGCAAACACAATCTCTGTAATGTATAAACACAAGCAAACCCCAAATTAAACTGTGCTCTTGCAACTTGGCACAACAACAGTCAGACTTAACTTAGAAGCAATGTGAAAAGTATTTAAGCAGCACTTCAAACAGTAATAAAGTGAAAACAAAACACAAAAAAAATCCACACCAACTTAGAAAAAATTAAGTAAAATGTAAAAAACAAGTTACTTACCTGTACACTGTGGTTCTCCAGTATTGATATCTTTTAAAGATTCACATACTTGAATCTTCCCCGTCATCATGGGGGGAGTCCACAGTAAAAGTTAAATAGCAGTATAAAACTTTAACATTCAAATGCCCATTGAAATTAACTAGCTTTTAGCAACCTATTACCATTGTTATAAAACACCCAAACTCTAGCCAATCAGAGCACAGACCATAGAGTCTCCTTCCCCAGCAGGACCATCATACCTCAGATTCCGAGCACGAGTATCATAAGGAAATAAGAGAGGTATGGAAGGGGAATCTGAAGAGGGGAGGAGGGTGGGTCACATGCGAATCTATAAAAGATATCAATACTGGAGAACCACTGTGTACAGGTAAGTAACTTGTTTTTTCTCCAGTATTGTATCTTTTATAGATTCACATGCTTGAATCAGAATAGAATGCAGTATCAAAGGGTCAGAGGCAGCGGGTAAGGTGAACCATCCCACCATGCGACCCAGAAACCAAAATACGAATGATAATCATAAAGAGCATATATTAACTTACAACAAAGTATGCATATATTAAAACGTAAACAGAAAAGTAGAAAAATATTTGAAAAACATATTTAATATGTAACACAATTATAGCACACTTACTTAGGAGAAATATATTCTCAGGAGATCATACATTATGCGAATAGATGTTGCAGAGCAGCTTGACCAACTGCTACATCCGCCTTCTGACAGTCGTCCAGGCAGTAATGCTTTGTGAAGGTATGGACGTTTGCCCATGTCGCCGCCCTGCAGATATCAGTCAAGGACACTCTTGCGAATAAGGCAGAGGAAGCTGCCATCTTGCGTGTTGAGTGCGCTGCAACCTTGGAAAACCAGAGGGTGGCCAGCCTTTTCATGACAAAAGAGGATAGTCGATGAGACCCAATGAGTGATAGACAGTCAGGTCAAAGCCTGACCCTTCCTAGGGGCAGAGAAGGTGATGAGTAACTGAGTAGATTTTCGGACAGGCTAAGTCCTTTGAAAGTAGAACTTGAAACATCGTTGAAGAAATGTCGAGAGCCACATCAATCATTTCAGAAGAGGCTCTTTCTCCTTCCAACAGCACCACCTTTGCCTCTTTCTTCTTATCCTCAGGAAGGAACTCCAGCAAGGCAGAGATTTCGGACAACATCTGACGGTTGTACCTTCCGAGGATAGCCATGGCACTGGAGGCTCTGATGGCAGTGGTCGTTAAAGTAGAGAACCTTTTGCTGATGTTGTCCAATCGGCGCCTTTCCTTGTCAGGCGGAGCCGTACATGGAGAGGAAGGATTCTTCGACCTTCTTTGAGTTGCCTGCATAATGACGGAATCAGGCTGAGGGTGTCCACTCAGGCACGCGGGAGAGTCCTCGGGCGCCTTGTACTTTTTGTCCAACTTCGGCACTACTGCAGGAATAGAAGCTGGTGTCTTCATCAGTTTCAGGCCTTCTTGCCATATGAAGTCTACAATGGGAATGGATCGAGAGGAGCGCTGCATAGTAGGTTTAAAATCATATAAAAAGCACTCCGTCTGCTTGACAGGCATAGGAAGGTCAAAGCGCCTAGAAGCGCATTCAAGGAGATCGTGGAACCTGCCGATGTCTGCAGGCGGAGAGTCGGCTGGAGGCGGAGTAGGAGAAGGTGGAGTCGGAGCCACATAGTCGTCCCACTCATCATGGACATCCTGGTTCAACCTCTAGCTGCTGGTCGTCGTCATCCTGATCTTGCACAGGAACTTCAACAGGAGGCAGAACGGTCTTGCTCTTCCGCAACGGGGATACAGTCAGCGATACAGGAGTGGGGGCCTCCTGAACAGGAGGTGGCTGTGGAACGGAATTCGCTCAGGAAATCGCTTATAATAGTCATTCAGCATTAACCGAAGATCAGTTACCAATGACACATGAATATTTATGGAGGGTTCTTGAGCTTGAGCTTTCTGTTCCTCAGAAGGATTGTGCTCCTGAAAAGCATCCACGCGTTGAGAACTGGGATGCCCCCTATCCGAAAAAGAATAGTCCCCTTCTAAATACGTAGATGGATCATCCATTATTTCTTCTTTCTCCGAGTCCTGGCACTTAACTCTGAGTTGCGAAGGACTATAAGCTGGACCAAAAGGCCAGTCATCTTCAGACTCCTGAAAATCCAGAAGACAAGCAGGTGGTAAAGGAGAAACTTTTGAGAAATCTTTCAGAAGGGAAGGCGTCTGTTTTAAACGTAGACAGAATTTTCTCTCGTCGACTAGGTCGTCGACGGCACAACAGACTGCGGTGCTTGAAGAGTCGTCAACTGTGAACAAACTTGCTGAACCGTCGAATGTGAAACCATCGCCGACGAAGATGGCCTAACCGCAGCCGACGACGGTGACACCACCACTGCCGTTGTTGACGCGTCCGCCGTCGTTGTCTTGAAACCATCAAGGGAGCGCCCACTGAAGTGCATCCGGAAGTCGTAGACAGAGATTTCTTTGTCGAAGGGGCCCATTGACAAGTGTTTTCTGTCAGCTGAAGAATCTCTGGAAGGAGTAAGAGGCGTCAATGGAGGAGCAGAACCTGACCTCTGGTGAGAAAAATAACAAGAACCGGGCTGGTCTTTCTTCACTCTTTTCTCCTCAATCCTCTCCCTGCTCTGAGATCTGGACTTTTTGGGGTCTTTAAGCAATGAGGAAGACCTTTATTCCTTTCTCTTCCTAGAGGAGGTATGGGGCTTCTCCTCAGAGTCAGAGTCCTTTGCTGCTTTGTCCCTATGGAGCCAGAGAAGCAGCACGGTCCTTGAGAGGTTTTGAAGAGAAAGTATGACAGTACTTGCATTATCTGGGCTTGTTTTCTGGATATAGACAGTAAAGACACTCCTTATGGGAGTCCTCAGAATAAAGTCTGGACTTTCCACAAGTCTTACAGGGCCTAAACAACCCTTTTTTATACACTGACATTATGAAGAAGATAGGTACTCACACTCCTGACTAGTACCTCAGAAGAAATATGAAGAGTAAAGATGAACAGCTAGCTGGAATTCAAAAGGGCAACAGTAGAAACACTGTGACTGAGCAGAGCAGTAAGAAATCTGAGGTATGATGGTCATGCTGGGGAAGGAGACTCTATGGTCTGTGCTCTGATTGGCTAGAATTTTGATATTTTATGATAATGGTAATAGGTTGCTAAAAGCTAGTGAATTCTTATGGACATTTGAATGTTAAAGATTTATACTGCTATTTTATTGTTACCGTGGGACTCCCACCATAAGAAGGGGAAGATTCAAGCGTGTGAATCTATAAAAGATACAGTACCAGAGAATACATTATTTGAGACTAAAACAACAAAAATCCAGTCAGTAGAACCGGAGATATTCATTTTCAAAATTTTAAGTAAAATCGTGCCCAAAAGCCCAAAGCAGCAACTGTGGTTATCTGGTTACGCCGGACCAAGATGAAGTCACAAGTTCAGGCCGAACACGATGGAGCGCAACCCAGTTACAGAAACCCAAGTTAGGCCTGCTGAACAAAGTACCTTAAATCTTGGTTGTGGATCATTGAAAGATCCTGCGTTGAGGATGCGGTGTGCAATGAATGTTCCAATGAAGCTGCAGGGCTGTGATGCGAAGTCCTGCATCATCGTCAAGGATGCCATTGAAGAAGGTCTTGCAATGCAAAGGCCTGTGTCTAAGATACGTTGCATAGTGAGGGTTCAGATAAACCTGCAGGCTGCGATGCAAGGTCCTGCATCAGCGATGTGCCGAACTGTAGCGGTTTCTATGTGGCTGCAAGGAGATGCTTAGTGCTGCAACGATTGTGCTCACAGGAATACAGATGGGCTGGCAGAGCACCTTCAAGGATCCAGGTCTTCGGTGGTACCACTTGGCGGGTAAGACTCACAGCAGACAGAGTCCAGGTGCTGGGTTCCAGGCGGTTGCAGCCTTTTCTGTCCCTGAGGCCAGCCAAATAGCCCTTAGAGTCACTTTGGTGGCCCGGAGTTCAAGATGCAGGTCCAGTCCCATTCACTCAGGCAGCAAGGCAACAAGGCAACAGAGTAGCAGTCCTTCTGAGTCATCCACAGGTCCAGAGATGTACTGAAGAGTTGGGTCTGAGGGTCCAATATATATACATGGTGCGCACTCTGAAGTAGAGAAAGGTTCTGAAGGTTCCAACCCCAGAGGTGCTTGGCATTTCCTGCCTCCCTGTCCTGGCCCCAGCTTATCTGGGGTCACAAAAGACAAGTGTCAAACCATTTTTGAGTGTACTCAGGCAGATCCTTTGTGATGTGCAAGTGTGGTAGATGACAGCTCCTCCACCTCATCAAGTCAGAGATGGCCCTTCTTGCCAACATCTTTTCTCCTTTGTCTCACTATCTGGGAGCAATATACAAAGACCAACTGCCAGCTACACCTAGTCATGTGACCCAGAGTACAGGCTGCAGGCGCCAAATGGTTAAGAGAAGAAAATGCCAACTTTATAAAAGTTGCATTTTCAGAATTGTGACTTAAAATCTGACATTAACATTAAATAGGGTTTTAAAAAATATATATATTTTTATTGTAGTTTTTATACAATCAAGTTGGTTGCAGTCATTACATAACAACCTGCATTTCCACAAGTCAAATAGTAATAAAGGTCGCATTGTCCAACATCAAGCTTAGTTCGTCCCAACTGGCTCATTTTCAAGATCATCCATAAGACTTCTCCTCGTGACTGCCCGCCGGGTCTCACGGAGGGGTTAGAGCATATCCCCCCCCCCCCCCCCATGGGCGTTCCACTTAACCTAGACCTGTACCTTGATAATAACTTTATTTCGGTCAACTGACCTTTAAAGCAGAAAGTACAAATACATATATTAAAAGGAGTAATGTATACAAGTTCATTAGTTTAAAAAAAATACATTAAAACATGATCGGATTTACAAATACTATACGAAGACTTGTATAACTGAAAACGCACATTTACATAAAAAGATAAATTGATATAAAATATAAAGCACCCTAGTCCTTCTAACATTCCCGCTTCACTTATGGGCTTGAGGTTGCTATTCAATGGGCGGTGATAGGGAAATCTGATCAGAACGGGTTGTTAAGGTAACTAGTCTAGGTTCTGCTTTTCTTCTAATTCCCCACATGTGGCCTAAAAATTTTGCAATTGCACAAGAAAACAACGGTCTTGCATCTGATCTAAAAATAATGCCTCGCTGTGATCTCTAGTCCCCCGCTGTTTACATATAGGAGAAAGCCATTTACTTCTTGAAACAGAGTACACTGGACACCCAAAGAAGACATGGCCTACAGTTTCGTTCTGGGCAGGGTAGGGAGAACAGTCCTTATTATTAGAGGCATTCCGTTGCCACAAACTCGTGAATGCATTCAAGGGAATTTTGCCATATCTAAATTGAATATATAGCTTTCAGTCTACAGGCACTTGGATCAGATCAAGGAAGCCTTCAAGGGAACGCAGTAATTTAAAATCTAATTATTCCCTTGTTAATCTACCTAGCTTAGTATTTCGGATCTCATCCCCCATACCCAATCCCAGTGCATAGATTTTAGATGGTGTTTTGTAGGGAGATCCAAACCCAAGCAGCTGTTGCAACCCCCCTTCATCCCAATATTGTCAAGTAGAGTCTTAATATTCCTTATCCAGCCTATCTTTTTGTATTTGAGTAGAACGCAGACTTCTTCAAAGGCAGCCGGATCCGAGGACAATTCAGGGGTTGATACCAATCTCTGCCAAAAAAGAAGAGGACGTAATTTAGCAATGTCTTTTAATGATTTAACCCCCATATCTGGTTTAAGGGGGAGTAGTGGAGTGCTTGGTGGACTGTACCCATTTCCTGAGGCAACCCCTAATTTCATAGACAGCCCTCTCGGCGATCATGGACCAATCCATATCTCTTCCCACTTCCCAAGCTTTGGTGTGTTTTGTCCCCCCCTTTGCCGAGCCAGGTTTCGTTTAGCTATTTTCATACCTAATGTTACCCATATTTGCTCTTTACAACTCAGATCCATTGCCTCACATATGTTAAGGAGACATCATTTCGGCTCGGGCTGTTGGCTTGTCCCACACACTTGCGTCATTGTGTGTATGACGGCTTACTAGTATGGTCTGATCCTCAGACATTCCATAAAATATGGTAGAACGTACCTTCTTGTCCACACAGTCGCTGACATGTCGAGGTGATCTCTCTGCCCACTTTGACCAACGTGTCTCTAGGGAGATAGGATCTATGAAGTATTCTGAGTTGGATGAGTCATAGTTTTGAGGATATGGCCCCTTCCTTAGGGGAACCAAGGGTTTCCTGCCAGTCCTCGTCCTCCAGTTCCCCCATATCTCTTTGCCAGTGGTCAGCTGTCGGAGGGGATCAGGGGAGTTATGTATTATCTTTTAATATGTCAAGGAGATCGCCCGGCGATCCATGAAATCTGAGGAGTCTGTCCTCAAGTGGGGAGGCTTCAGGGAGGGTACTCCTCGGTGGCATGCCTTACCTGTAAATATCTGAATGTTTCGGTCGCAGTAAGGTTATAATCCTGCTGTAGGTCCGCAAATGGAACTACCCCTCCCCTAGTCCATAGATCTCCCACTTTCGTGATTCCTGAGGTCCTACATGACGAATCCAGTGCATTGAAACAACCGGCCCAGTCTCTCTGTCTCCCAAAGTGGTGTGGCTTGTGTTATTTTACTATGCCATCCCAGCCTTTTGTGTACCATATTCCAGAGTTTGATCGTTTGTGCCGTGGGGCCTGTGAAATTATTGCCTCTGGGGTTAGTATATAATGCTCTTGTGTAGCCCCCTGTGCCCAGGAGGAGTCTGTCCATTCTATAGGCTGGCTCATCCTGTGCTGGGTGCACCCAATGATTGATAACCGCTAGTTGGGCTGCCCAGTAATCTGTCTGAATGTTTGGCAATGCAATTCCCCCATCATACCACTCCCTCAACCAACTTCTGCACAGCTGTTCGTGGGGGTTTCCCATCCCGAAGCAGAGTCTGCACCTCACAATCAATAGTTTTGAAGTAGGATTGCAGAATCGCATATGGTGTGTTTTGTAAAGCGTAGAGGAAGCTGAGAAGCACCATCTTTCTGAAAAGTGCAGCACGTCCTAGTAGGGACAGCGGCACTGATATCTCCAGTGATGGACATCACTCCTAAGGCAAATCAGAGGAGCTTGTAGATTATGGGCGTAAAACCGGTCTGGGTCCGCCTTAATGAATATTCCGAGATAGCAGAAACCCTCCACCGCCACCTCACATTCCGCTGGTGAAAATGGGGCCGGTACATGTAGTACAAAGATTATGGACTTAGACCAATTTATAGAATAGCCGGAATATTTACTGAAGTTTGTGAAGATATTCATAATCCTAGCTATGGAACAGTGTGGTGTGGCGACATTCAATAAAACATTGTCTGCGTAGAGGGATATTAAGTCTTCCTATCCCTCTGTCCAACGAAGTCCCCATATCAGTGGGTCACCCATGATCTCAGTTGCCAGCTGCTCGAGAACCAGGGTGAAGGGCAGTCGCGACAGGGGACAACCCTGCTGCATCCCCCGCCTGGCAGTGAACGATGAATTTTGCTCTACATGGAAAAAAAGATGCTATTTATGTGTTTCTGACTCTGCACAGCAGGCTGTGCAGAATATTTTTAAGGCATGGCTAATTCAGAAATGTGACAGTGTATCTTGTGTGCCAGTCCAAGAGCAGTGTGAGATTTTTAGTTATTGTGAAGATCAGGGAAAAAAGAGGATGCTTTTAAATTCAGATGCTGGACAAATACAGATGCTTTTGTGCTTTTGCGCATTGAAAGACACTGGGCAGATGATGGTGAGACAAAATTTGATTTGCCAATGGGACAAAGCAGAAGTGATTAAGTGGTATATACAGACAGAGACTGCAGTTTGGCATGAACAGTTTGTGCAGGTCTCAATAAAAAGTCCAGGGGTGGAGTTTGGGACACAGAATTCCCCAGTGAAGTGGCAGATTGTACTGCAAAGCGTAGCTGCAGCTCCTGTTCATGACAGAACATTTAATTTCCTTACAGATGAAAAGGCTAAAATCTTGGAGACAGAGGTGGTGACACACGATTCAGATATGATGTGCATAACTAAATACGAGCATCTAGGAGATAAAGACCATACAAACAGGTGGGCAGACAATGAAGGGATCCATATCCCCCTAGATTTACTCAAAACTATTATTTATATGTGTCAGGATGCACAAGTGCAGACTCAGTTAGACAGGATTTTGGAGCATTTGCAGAGCAAGGGATGGGAGGTAAATCCTGCCAAATTACAAGGACCCTCTCAAAGTGTGAAGTTTTTGGGTATTCAGTGGCATCAGGGACACAGAGAGGTGGTGCCCCAAGTGGATCAAAAGATCAGAGAATTTGCAGTGCCCCGAAACAGAAAGGAAGCCCAGAGGTTCATTGGTTTGTTTGGTTTTTGGAGACAGCACATCCCTCATTTGAGTCAGATTTTAGCCCCATTGTACAAAGTTACGTGAAAGAAAAATGCATTTGAATGGGGAGAGCAACAACAGATTGCATTTGAATTGGCAAAAGATGCTATTCAGCACGTTTTGGATTTGTGGCCAGTGCGGGAGGGAGATGTTGTGCTGAATGTGACAGTACAAGAACCATATGCCAATTGGAGTTTGTGGCAGAAGCAGGGAAGAATGAAAGTACCTTTAGGGTTTTGGACAAATAAATTGCCAGACGCTGGAGAGAGGCACACCCCCTTTAAAAAAACAGTTGCTTGCATGCTATTGGGCTCTAGTGGATACTGAGCAATTGACTCTAGGGCATGATGTGATTCTGAGGCCTGAAATTCCAATAATGCAGTGGGTGATGAGTTCTCCCAAGACTCACAGAATTGGACATGCGCAGGAAGCCAGCATATCCAAATGGAAGTGGTATATACAGGATAGGGCCCGAGTAGGTCCCAAAGGCACTGTGGTGTTGCATGAGCAGGTGGCACAGGTGCCAATGGAAGAGACAGAGCTGTTGCATGATGTACCTGAAATACAGGAGTCTCCTGTAAAGTGGGGTAAGCCATTTAGTGAATTGTCCATGAAGGACAAGAAACATGTGTGGTTTACTGATGGTGCAGCCAGGTATGTAGGGGCTAACAGGCACTGGAAGGCGGTGTCATACAATCCTGTGACCCAGAAATTGTTGACCACTACTGGAGAAGGAAAGAGTAGTCAGTTTGCAGAACTATATGCTGTGTATCAAGCTTTAAAACAAGAATTGCCAGAAACATGTCATATTTACACTGATTCGTAGTCCACTGCCAATGGGTTAGCAACTTGGCTTCCAATGTGTCATGCTCATAATTGGATGATAAATGCAAAGGAGGTGTGGGGCAAGGAATTCTGGAAAGAGATTTGGACCATGTTGACACAAAGTACAGTTACCGTGCATCATGTAGATGCTCATTGCTCCACTGACTCACTTGACCGCTGGTTTAATTCCCTCACAGATGAAAAAGTTGAGATTTCAGAGGCCAAAGTGGCAACACAGGATTCTGACCTGGTTGGGATTGCGAAGTGGGCACATCAAAAGTGCGGACACTTTGGAGAACAGATTACTAGCAGGTGGACAGAGAATAGAGGGATACACATTCCCCTAGATTTTATTAAAACTGTGACTTTGCAGTGTCCTGTTGCAATGCACAAGCCAGCCCAGTCTCACAAAAGTTGAAGGGCGAGTTGAAGAAAGGAAAATTACCAGAGCAGACAGAGCAGATGGAGTGCCTTGGGCTTCTGCCAATTGATAAAGGGAGCACGCATCCAACAGTGAGTGGAGAAATAGTCAGGAAGGAGACTGCCCCAGCCCTTCGTGATGTGCAGGGAAAAAGAGAGTTTCACTCCAATACCAAAGATTCAGAGGCTAAAGCTTGGGTAGGATTCTCAGACAATTCCCCAGAGCCAGCTGTGAACCGGGCAGACAGGAATGATAATATTGTACTTTCAGAAATCCAAAACAGGGACAGGAAAAATGTGCGCTTTTTGAAAAATGTTCTTTGAAAGAAGAGTGATGCTTGTTTCTTTTTTCATCATACTGCGAAGTGTTGGTATGCCTGCCCATGTCCCCGTATGGGTGTGACCCTCCCCTTCCCCCATCCCCTCCCCCAAGCCTGGAGTGATCTTGGATGAAGAAAGCTGACGTCCTGTGGCAGAATGACCCACATGGATACTTACTTTGCCAAAACCGTGCAGACCAATGAACTGTTTAGTGGAGATGAAGATAAAATGCGAGAAGGCTGTGTGTCTTTCACACAGAAGGACTATTTGTTTAAAGGAAGGAGAATGACAAAAACGTGTTGCTATTGAAGAAAATGCTTTCTGAGTTAGAGACAAAAAAAGAAAAGAAACTGTTGAGTCGCCTTTATTTTTTAGCACAAAATATATATAAGTTTGGCTGCTTCAGCAGTAGAAGTTCCAGTATTAACCATTTGAGACATTAAGAGCATTACTGAGTTCATATGCCTGCATCATTTATCTTGTGTTATTCTTGCTGAGTAATGATTATTACATGCTTTCATAAATGCAGTGCTTCAATCATAGTTGTGTTTTTCAGTTATGAAATGCAGTCTTTCAATCATGGCTATGTTTTCAGTTAAAACTTGCTTCATAGTTTTATATTTGTGTCTTTCAATTATGAAATCAGGTTTTTCACTTGTAGTTATGTTTTCAATTAAGAAATGTAGTTTTTGAATAGTTTTTGTTCTTTCAGTTAGGAAATTTAGTTTTTCAACAGTTTTTGTGTCTTTTAATTAAGAAATGCAGTTTTTGTGCTTTCAGTTAAGAATTGCAATTTTTCACTAGTGGTGGTGTCATTAGTAGAGAGATTCCGTTTTTGATATATGTGAATGGTTATATTCGAGGGTCATGGGGTGGAATGTAATAAAAGAGATGCTCTTGTGATTTGGCACCCAATGATGACTCTCAACTACCACCATTTTAACTGACTTTAGTGTGTTATTTTACCTTAGCCTGGATATATGAGACGGTCCTGCATATGCCTGCTTCTCTTCTGGCTTGTAATCCTGTTGTCTTTTAGTGAGAGCTGTCATGGAGTAGAATAGTACATTTATATTATAAGTGCTTACAATCGGCTTTGACATGGTTTCATGTCATCTTTTTCCCTTGGCTTTGCCTTGCTGCAGTTTCTCTGTGTGCACAGCAGTGCTTGCAAGTTGTTTGGGTTAATTACTATTGGCTTTGACATGGCTTCATGTCATCTTGTTTCCTGACTTTGACTATTGGCTTTGACATGGTCTCATGTTAGCTTGCTTTCTGACTTTGCCTTGCTTCTGCGTGCACAGAATTATGAGTTCTTACTATTGGCTTTGACATGGCCTCATGTCTGACTTTGCCTTGCTCCTGCCTACACAGCAGTGCTTGCGATTCATAATTCAAGGTCTTTCTGCTCCTCACTTGTTTTTCGCACCTCACTGACCAGAGTGAACTGGATATTATCTGTGGAATGTACAACTCTGTCTCAGAGTCAAAATACAGAGGCTTGGCCAGCCACTGTCTCGGCCTTGACGCAGACTGGTGCAGCCTGCTCGGTTTTTAGGTCTCGGCTAGCGTAGGCTGCGCAGACATTGGAAAAGAGCGTCTAGTGATGTACACTTTTCTCTTTTAGAGCCGTCCCAGTTGGACTGGCTCGGTTGCTTTACGTTTGTTGTAAGAGAATTCTTATCTTACTGGGCGTGTTTTTCTCTTTTTTATTGGGCTAAGGGATTTTTTGGGGGGATGTTTCTGTTTCACTTTGTTTTTATTTTTTTTGCAGGCGGACTTAATCCTGTTTTCTACTATGTGCTTTTCGTATATCGAAGGTAAGCGATGTTGTCTTTGTTTGTTTTCGTAATATTTTCTTTCTGTTTTCTTTCTAGGCGGACCGCAGCCCGTGCCGGAAGGACCGAGCGGCGACGACTGACTGCTTTCGCCGGTATGTATGCAGCCCTGCCAGCATCTATAAGGTAAGCGTTGTTAGCTTAGTTTGTTTCTGCTAATGTTTATCTTTCTTTTACATGCGGACCGTCGGAAGCACCGAGCGGCGACGACTGACTGCCTTCGCCGGTATGTATGCAGCCATGGTAGCATCTGTTAGGTAAGCAATGTTGGTTTTGTTTGTTTTCGCTAATGTTTTTCTTTCTTTTACAGGCGGACCGCAGCCCGTGTTGGAAGGACAGAGCGGCGAGGACTGGGTGCTTCCATCGGTATGTATGCAGCTATGCCAGCATCTGTAAGGTAAGCGATGTTGGCTTTGTTTGTTTTTGCTAATGTTTTTCTTTCTTTTACCGGCGGGCCGGCGGGAGGACAGAGCGGCAAGAACTGGGTGCTTCTATCGGTATGTATGCAGCCATGGTAGCATCTGTAAGGTAAGCGAAGTTAGTTTTGGTTGTCTTTGCTAATGTTTTTCTATTTTTTACAGGTGGACCGCAGCCTGTGTTGGAAGGACAGAGCGGCGAGGACTGGGTGCTTCCACCGGTGTGTATGCAGCCATGGTAGCATCTGTAAGGTAAGCGATGTTGCCTTTGTTTGTTTTTGCTAATGTTTTTCTTTCTTTTACAGGAGGACCGCAGCCCGTGTCGGTAGGACAGAGCGGCGAGGTCTGGGTGCTTCCACTGGTATGTATGCAGCCATGCCAGCATCTGTAAGGTAAGCGATGTCGGACCGCGCCCGCGTCGGAAGGACTGAGTGGCGAAAACTGGGTACTTCCGCCGGTATGTATCCAGTCATGCCAGCAGATGTAAGGTAAGCGATGTTGGCTTTCTTTGTTTTTGTAATGTTTTCTTTCTGTTTACCTTCCAGGCGCACTTCAGCCTGTGTCGGAAGGACAGAGCGGAGAGGAGTGGGTGCTTCCACCGGTATGTATGCAGCCATGGTAGCATCTGTAAGGTAAGCAATGTTGGCTTTCTTTGTTTTTGCTAATGTTTTTCTTTCTTTTCCAGGAGGAAGCTCAGCCCGTGTTGGAAGGACAGAGCGGCAAGGCTGGGTGCTTCCACCGGTATGTATGCAGCTATGCCAGCATCTGTAAGGTAAGCAATGTTGGCTTTATTTGTTTTTGCCAATGTTTTTCTTTCCTTTACAGGCCGGCCGTCGGGAGGACAGAACGGCGAGCACTGGGTGCTTCTATCGGTATGTATGCAGCCGTGGTAGCATCTGTAAGGTAAGCGAAATTAGTTTTGGTTGTCTTTGCTAATGTTTTTCTATATTTTACAGGAGAACCGCAGCCTGTGTTGGAAGGACAGAGCGGTGAGGACTGGGTGCTTTCACCGGTATGTATGCAGCCATGGTAGCATCTGTAAGGTAAGCGATGTTGGCTTTGTTTTTTTCTGATAATGTTTTTTCTTTCTTTTGCAGGCGGACCGTCGGAAGGACAGAGTGGCGACAACTGACTGCTTTCGCCGGTATGAATGCAGCCCTGCCAGCATCTGTAAGGTAAGCGATGTTGGCTTAGTTTGTTTCTGCTAATGTTTTTTTCTTTCTTTTACAGGTGGACCGTGTGAAGGACCGAGCGGCGAGGACTGGGTGCTTCCACCGTTATGTATGCAGCCCTGCCAGTATCTGTAAGGTAAGCGATGTTGGCTTAGTTTGCTTTTGCTAATGTTTTTCTTTCTTTTACAGGCGGACCGTCGGAAGGACACAGCGGCGACGACTGACTGCTTTCGCCGGTATGTATGCAGCCATGGTAGCATCTGTAAGGTAAGCGATGTTGGTTTTGTTTGTTTTCGCTAATATTTTTCTTTCTTTTACAGGCGGACCGCAGCCCGTGTTAGAAGGACAGAGCGGCGAGGACTGGGTGCTTCCATCGGTATGTATGCAGCTATGCCAGCATCTGTAAGGTAAGCGATGTTGGCTTTGTTTGATTTTGCTAATGTTTTTCTTTCTTTTACCGGCGGGCCGGCGGGAGGACAGAGCGGCAAGCACTGGGTGCTTCTATCGGTATGTATGCAGCCATGGTAGCATCTGTAAGGTAAGCGAAGTTAGTTTTGGTTGTCTTTGCTAATGTTTTTCTATTTTTTACAGGTGGACCGCAGCCTGTGTTGGAAGGACAGAGCGGCGAGGACTGGGTGCTTCCACCGGTGTGTATGCAGCCATGGTAGCATCTGTAAGGTAAGCGATGTTGCCTTTGTTTGTTTTTGCTAATGTTTTTCTTTCTTTTACAGGAGGACCGCAGCCCGTGTCGGTAGGACAGAGTGGCGAGGTCTGGGTGCTTCCACTGGTATGTATGCAGCCATGCCAGCATCTGTAAGGTAAGCGATGTTGGCTTTGTTTGTTTCTGCTAATGTTTTTTCTTTCTTTTACAGGCGGACCGTCGGAAGGACAGAGCGGCGACGACTGACTGCTTTCGCCGGTATGTATGCAGCCCTGCCAGCATCTATAAGGTATGCGATGTTGGCTTAGTTTGTTTCTGCTAATGTTTTTTCTTTCTTTTACAGGCGGACCGTGTGAAGGACCGAGTGGCGAGGACTGGGTGCTTCCACCGTTATGTATGCAGCCCTGTCAGCATCTGTAAGGTAAGCGATGTTGGCTTAGTTTGCTTTTGATAATGTTTTTCTTTCTTTTACAGGCGGACCGTCGGAAGGACCGAGCGGCGATGACTGACTGCTTTCGCCGGTATGTATGCAGCCATGGTAGCATCTGTAAGGTAAGCGGTGTTGGTTTTGTTTGTTTTCGCTAATGTTTTTCTTTCTTTTACAGGAAGACCACAGCCCGTGTTGGAAGGAAAGAGCGGCGAGGACTGGGTGCTTCTACCTGTATGTATGCAGCCGTGGTAGCATCTGTAAGGTAAGCGAAGTTAGTTTTGGTTGTCTTTGCTAATGTTTTTCTATTTTTTACAGGAGGACCGCAGCCTGTGTTGGAAGGACAGAGCGGCGAGGACTGGGTGCTTCCACCGGTATGTATGCAGTATTGGTAGCATCTGTAAGGTAAGCGATCTTGCCTTTGTTTGTTTTTGCTAATGTTTTTCTTTCTTTTACAGGAGGACCGCAGCCCGTGTCGGAAGGACAGAGCAGCGAGGACTGGGTGCTTCCACCGGTATGTATGCAGCCCTGCCAGCATTTGTAAGGTAAGCGATGTTGGCTTTGTTTGTTTCTGCTAATGTTTTTCTTGCTTTTATAGGCGGGCCGTCGGAAGGACAGAGCGGTGAGGACAAAGCGGCGAGGACAGAGCGGCGAGGAGAGCGGCGAGGAATTGGTGCCTCCCGCCGGTATGTATGCAGCCCTGCCAGCATCTGTAAGGTAAGCGATGTTGGCTTAGTTTGTTTCTGCTAATTTTTTTCTTTGTTTTACAGGTGGACCGTCGGAAGAACAGAGCGGCGAGGACTGACTACTTTCGCCTGTATGTATGCAGCCATGGTAGCATCTGTAAGGTAAGCGATGTTGGCTTTGTTTGTTTTTGCTAATGTTTGTCTTTCTTTTAGAGGCGGACAGCAGCCCGTGTCGGAAGGACTGAGCGGCGAGGACTGGGTGCTTCCACCAGTATGTATGCAGCCCTGCTTCCACCAGTATGTATGCAGCCCTGATAGCAACTATAAGGTAAGCGATGTTGGCTTTGTTTGTTTTTCTAATGTTTTCTTTCTGTTTACTTTACAGGTGGAGCGCAGCCTGTGTTGGAAGAACAGTGTGGCGAGGACTGGGTGATGGAGATGTAGGTAAAAGTTTGTTTGTTTATGTATTTATTAAATAAAAGTGTTTGATATGCTTCTGTTAATGCAATAGTGGTTTTTTTCCACTTTAAGGTAAATATTTACTTTGGGTACATTATTAATTTGTGTGCTTTTCTGTTTTCTGCTCGTTTCTTTTGTTAATAGCAGTGGTTTTTTTCTCCGTAATTTGTTTGTTGTTATCTTTGTTTTAAGACCGTTCTGAAGGACCAGCATGAAATGATCATTTCCAACACGTGGACACACTGGTACAAGTCATTTTTTATTCATTAAACTAACATGTTTTAGGTATTTGGAATGTTTTCTTTTTGTTTACTTCTATGTGGTACAGCAGGGTGGGTCGCAGCCACTTTAAGGTAAGTTTAATGTATGTATCACGGTTTTATATATTTGGTTTATAATTTTAGTTTGTATAACTTATTCATGCGTGTATTTTTATCTACTCTGCTTACGTTTCTTTTTGTATTCTTATTGTTCTGTATGTCGTAATTGTGCTGTTTTAAATGTTGCGAATATGCTTGTTGTCAGTGTTAATTTACGTTATTTTATTGTTGAATCTGCGGGCATTGATATGTTCGGGAAAGTTCCATAATTCACGGTACGGCCGGGCCAGATGCAGCCACTTTAAGGTAAATCTATGTATGTTTGATGTTTCTCTATAGTTTGTTTAAACATTGAGTTTTTGGTTAAAATATTAATTTGTGTGTTTTTCTGTTGTCTGCCCGTTTTGATTTAAATTGCAATGGATTTTTTGTCCGTAACTTGTGTGTCTTCTTTTTTTTAGGACCGTTCTGAAGGACCGTCAGGAAGCGAACAGTTGCAACACGTGGACATACAGGTACAAGTACTTTTTATTAGTTAAAATGAGGTGTTTTGGGTATTTGGAATGTTTTATTTTTGTTTACTTCTAGGCGGTACAGCAGGGCGGGGCGCGGCCAATGTATGGTAAGTCTAATGTATGTAGTACGTTTTAATATATTTGGTTTATAAATGTATTTTACATAACTTATTAATGCGTGTATTTCTTCTACTCTGCTTACGTTTCTTTTTGTATTCTCACAGTTTTTTTCGCCGTAATTGTGTTGTTTTAAATGTTGCGAATATGCTTGTTGACAGTGTTAATTTACGTTATTTTATTGTCGAATCTGCGGGCTTTGATATCTTCTGGAAAGTTCCATAATAAACGGTACAGACGGGTGGGACGCAGCCACTTTAAGGCAAGTCTATGTATGTTTGATGTTTCTCTATAGTTTGTTTAAACATTGAGTTTTTGGTTAAATATTAATTTGTGTGTTTTTGTGTCGTCTGCCCATTTTGATTTAAATTGCAATGGATTTTTTGTCCGTAACTTGTGTGTCTTCTTTTTTTTTAGGACCGTTCTGAAGGACCGTCAGGAAGCGAACAGTTGCAACACGTGGACATGGAGGTACAAGTACTTTTTATTAATTAAAATGAGGTGTTTTGGGTATTTGGAATGTTTTATTTTTGTTTACTTCTAGGCGGTACAGCAGGGGGGGGCGCGGCCAATGTAAGGTAAGTCTAATGTATGTAGTACGTTTTAATATGTTTGGTTTATCAATGTAGTTTACATAACTTATTAATGCGTGTATTTTTCTCTACTCTATTTATGTTTCTTTTTGTATTCTCATAGTTTTTTCGCCGTAATTGTGTTGTTTTAAATGTTGCAAGTATGCTTTTTGTAAGTGTTAATTTACGTTATTTTATTGTCGAATCTGCGGGCATTGATATCTTCTGGAAAATTCCATAATTCACGGTACGGCCGGGCGGGACGCAGCCACTTTAAGGTAAGTCTATGTATGTTTGATGTTTCTCTATTGTTTGTTTAAACATTGAGTTTTTGGTTAAAATATTAATTTGTGTGTTTTTCTGTCGTCTGCCCGTTTTGATTTAAATTGCAATCGATTTTTTGTCCGTAACTTGTGTGTGTTCTTTTTTTTTAGGACCGTTCTGAAGGACCGTCAGGAAGCGAACAGTTGCAACACGTGGACATACAGGTACAAGTACTTTTTATTAGTTAAAATGAGGTGTTTTGGGTATTTGGAATGTTTTATTTTTGTTTACTTCTAGGCAGTACAGCAGGGCGGGGCGCGGCCAATGTAAGGTAAGTCTCATGTATGTAGTACGTTTTAATATATTTGGTTTATAAATGTAGTTTACATAACTTATTAATGTGTGTTTTTTTCTCTACTCTGCTTACGTTTCTTTTTGTATTCTCATAGTTTTTTCGCCGTAATTGTGTTGTTTTAAATGTTGCAAATATGCTTGTTGTCAATGTTAATTTACGTTATTTTATTGTCGAATCTGCAGGCATTGATATCTTCTGGAAAGCTCCATAATTCACGGTACGGATGGGCGGGACGCAGCCACTTTAAGGTAAGTCTATGTATGTTTGATGTTTCTCTATTGTTTGTTTAAACATTGAGTTTTTGGTTAAATATTAATTTGTGTGTTTTTCTGTCGTCTGCCCGTTTTGATTTAAATTGCAATCGATTTTTTGTCCGTAACTTGTGTGTCTTCTTTTTTTTTAGGACCGTTCTGAAGGACCGTCAGGAAGCGAACAGTTGCAACACGTGGACATACATGTACAAGTACTTTTTATTAGTTAAAATGAGGTGTTTTGGGTATTTGGAATGTTTTATTTTTGTTTACTTCTAGGCGGTACAGCAGGGCGGGGCGCGGCCAATGTATGGTAAGTCTAATGTATGTAGTACATTTTAATATATTTGGTTTATAAATGTAGTTAACATAACTTATTAATGCGTGTATTTCTTCTACTCTGCTTACGTTTCTTTTTGTATTCTCACATTTTTTTTCGCCGTAATTTTGTTGTTTTAAATGTTGCGAATATGCTTGTTGTCAGTGTTAATTTACGTTATTTTATTGTCAAATCTGCAGGAATTGATATCTTCTGGAAAGTTCCGTAATTCACGGTACAGACGGGTGGGACGCAGCCACTTTAAGGTAAGTCTATGTATGTTTGATGTTTCTTTATAGTTTGTTTAAACATTGAGTTTTTGGTTAATATATTAATTTGTGTGTTTTTGTGTCGTCTGCCCGTTTTGATTTAAATTGTAATGGATTTTTTGTCCGTAACTTGTGTGTCTTCTTTTTTTTGGGACCATTAGGAAGCGAACAGTTGCAACACGTGGACATGCAGGTACAAGTACTTTTTATTAATTAAAATGAGGTGTTTTGGGTGTTTGGAATGTTGTATTTTTGTTTACTTCTAGGCGGTACAGCAGGGCGGGGCGCGGCCAATGTAAGGTAAGTCTAATGTATGTAGTACGTTTTAATATGTTTGGTTTATAAATGTAGTTTACATAACTTATTAATGCGTGTATTTTTCTCTACTCTGCTTACGTTTCTTTTTCTATTCTCACAGTTTTTTTCGCCGTAATTGTGTTGTTTTAAATGTTGCGAATATGCTTGTTGTCAGTGTTAATTTACGTTATTTTATTGTCGAATCTGCGGGCATTGATATCTTCTGGAAAGTTCCATAATTCACGGTACAGACGGGTGGGACGCAGCCACTTTAAGGTAAGTCTATGTATGTTTGATATTTCTCTATAGTTTGTTTAAACATTGAGTTTTTGGTTAAAATATTAATTTGTGTGTTTTTGTGTCGTCTGCCCGTTTTGATTTAAATTGCAATGGATTTTTTGTCCGTAACTGGTGTGTCTTCTTTGTTTTTTAGGACCGTTCTGAAGGACCGTCAGGAAGCGAACAGTTGCAACACGTGGACATACAGGTACAAGTACTTTTTATTAGTTAAAATGAGATGTTTTGGGTATTTGGAATGTTTTATTTTTGTTTACTTCTAGGCGGTACAGCCGGGCGGGGCGCGGCCAATGTATTGTAAGTCTAATGGATGTAGTACGTTTTAATATATTTGGTTTATAAATGTAGTTTACATAACTTATTAATGCGTGTATTTCTTCTACTCTGCTTACGTATCTTTTTGTATTCTCACATTTTTTTCGCCGTAATTGTGTTGTTTTATATGTTGCGAATATGCTTGTTGTCAGTGTTAATTTACGTTATTTTATTGTCGAATCTGTGGGCATTGATATCTTCTGGAAAGTTCCATAATTCACGGTACAGACGGGTGGGACGCAGCCACTTTAAGGTAAGTCTATGTATGTTTGATGTTTCTCTATAGTTTGTTTAAACATTGAGTTTTTGGTTAATATATTAATTTGTGTGTTTTTGTGTTGTCTGCCCGTTTTGATTTAAATTGCAATGGATTTTTTGCCTGTAACTTGTGTGTCTTCTTTTTTTTTAGGACCGTTCTGAAGGACCGTCAGGAAGCGAACAGTTGCAACACGTGGACATGCAGGTACAAGTACTTTTTATTAATTAAAATGAGGTGTTTTGGGTATTTGGAATGTTTTATTTTTGTTTACTTCTAGGCGGTACAGCAGGGCGGGGAGCGGCCAATGTAAGGTAAGTCTAATGTATGTAGTACGTTTTAATATGTTTGGTTTATAAATGTAGTTTACATAACTTATTAATGCGAGTATTTTTCTCTACTCCGCTTATGTTTCTTTTTGTATTATTATGGATTTTTCGCCGTAATTGCGTTGTTTTAAATGTTGCAAATATGCTTGTTGTAAGTTTTAATTTACGTTATTTTATTGTCGAATCTGCGGGCATTGATATCTTCTGGAAAATTCCATAATTCACGGTACGGCCGGGCGGGACGCAGCCACTTTAAGGTAAGTCTATGTATGTTTGATGTTTCTCTATAGTTTGTTTAAACATTGAGTTTTTGGGTAAATTTGTAATTTGTGTGTTTTTCTGTCGTCTGCCCGTTTTGATTTAAATTGCAATGGATTTTTTGTCCTTAACTTGTGTGTCTTCTTTTTTTTTAGGACCGTTCTGAAGGACCGTCAGGAAGCGAACAGTTGCAACACGTGGACATGCAGGTACAAGTACTTTTTATTAATTAAAATGAGGTGTTTTGGGTATTTGGAATGTTTTATTTTTGTTTACTTCTAGGCGGTACAGCAGAGGGGGGCGCGGCCAATGTAAGGTACGTCTAATGTACGTAGTACGTTTTAATATGTTTGGGTTATAAATGTAGTTTACATAACTTTTTAATGCGTGTATTTTTCTCTACTCTATTTATGTTTCTTTTTGTATTCTCATAGTTTTTTCGCCGTAATTGTGTTGTTTTAAATGTTGCAAGTATGCTTTTTGTAAGTGTTAATTTACGTTATTTTATTGTCGAATCTGCGGGCATTGATATCTTCTGGAAAATTCCATAATTCACGGTACGGCCGGGCGGGACGCAGCCACTTTAAGGTAAGTCTATGTATGTTTGATGTTTCTCTATTGTTTGTTTAAACATTGAGTTTTTGGTTAAAATATTAATTTGTGTGTTTTTCTGTCGTCTGCCCGTTTTGATTTAAATTGCAATCGCTTTTTTGTCCGTAACTTGTGTGTCTTCTTTTTTTTTAGGACCGTTCTGAAGGACCGTCAGGAAGCGAACAGTTGCAACACGTGGACATACAGGTACAAGTACTTTTTATTAGTTAAAATGAGGTGTTTTGGGTATTTGGAATGTTTTATTTTGTTTACTTCTAGGCGGTACGGCAGGGCGGGGCGCGGCCAATGTATGGTAAGTCTAATGTATGTAGTACTTTTTAATATATTTGGTTTATAAATGTAATTTACATAACTTATTAATGCGTGTATTTCTGCTACTCTGCTTACGTTTCTTTTTGTATTCTCACAGTTTTTTTCGCCGTAATTGTGTTGTTTTAAATGTTGCAAATATGCTTGTTGTCAGTGTTAATTTACGTTATTTTATTGTCAAATCTGCGGGCATTGATATCTTCTGGAAAGTTCCATAATTCACGGTACAGACGGGTGGGACGCAGCCCCTTTAAGGTAAGTCTATGTATGTTTGATGTTTCGCTATAGTTTGTTTAAACATTGAGTTTTTGGTTAAAATATGAATTTGTGTGTTTTTGTGTCGTCTGCCCGTTTTGATTTAAATTGCAATGGATTTTTTGTCCGTAACTGGTGTGTCTTCTTTGTTTTTTAGGACCGTTCTAAAGGACCATCAGGAAGCGAACAGTTGCAACACGTAGACATACAGGGACAAGTACTTTTTATTAGTTAAAATGAGGTGTTTTGGGTATTTGGAATGTTTTATTTTTGTTTACTTCTAGGCAGTACAGCAGGGCGGGGCGCGGCCAATGTATGGTAAGTCTAATGTATGTAGTACGTTTTAATATATTTGGTTTATAAATGTAGTTTACATAACTTATTAATGCGTGTATTTCTTCTACTCTGCTTACGTTTCTTTTTGTATTCTCACATTTTTTTTCGCCGTAATTGTGTTGTTTTAAATGTTGCGAATATGCTTGTTGTCAGTGTTAATTTACGTTATTTTATTGTCGAATTGCGGGCATTGATATCTTCTGGAAAGTTCCGTAATTCACGGTACAGACGGGTGGGACGCAGCCACTTTAAGGTAAGTCTATGTATATTTGATGTTTCTCTATAGTTTGTTTAACCCCTTCGGTGCTCATGACGGAACGGTTCCATCATGAGCGTCGGTTGAGCTGTGCTCATGACGGAACCGTTCCGTCATGACCACGCCCGCGCAAGCAACGGTCAGCACCGCGGGGGAATCCGCCCCGCATGGAAGGGGTTAAACATTGAGTTTTTGGTTAATATAATAATTTGTGTGTTTTTGTGTTGTCTGCCTGTTTTGATTTAAATTGCAATGGATTTTTTGTCTGTAACTTGTGTGTCTTCTTTTTTTTTAGGACCGTTCTGAAGGACCGTCAGGAAGCGAACAGTTGCAACACGTGGACATGCAGGTACAAGTACTTTTTATTAATTAAAATGAGGTGTTTTGGGTATTTGGAATGTTTTATTTTTGTTTACTTCTAGGCGGTACAGCAGGGCGGGGAGCGGCCAATGTATTGTAAGTCTAATGGATGTAGTACGTTTTAATATATTTGGTTTATAAATGTAGTTTACATAACTTATTAATGCGTGTATTTCTTCTACTCTGCTTACGTTTCTTTTTGTATTCTCACATTTTTTTTCGCCGTAATTGTGTTGTTTTAAATGTTGCGAATATGCTTGTTGTCGGTGTTAATTTACGTTATTTTATTGTCGAATTGCGGGCATTGATATCTTCTGGAAAGTGCCGTAATTCACGGTATAGACGGGTGGGACGCAGCCACTTTAAGGTAAGTCTATGTATGTTTGATGTTTCTCTATAGTTTGTTTAAACATTGAGTTTTTGGTTAATATATTAATTTGTGTGTTTTTGTGTTGTCTGCCTGTTTTGATTTAAATTGCAATGGATTTTTTGTCTGTAACTTGTGTGTCTTCTTTTTTTTTAGGACCGTTCTGAAGGACCGTCAGGAAGCGAACAGTTGCAACACGTGGACATGCAGGTACAAGTACTTTTTATTAATTAAAATGAGGTGTTTTGGGTATTTGGAATGTTTTATTTTTGTTTACTTCTAGGCAGTACAGCAGGGCGGGGCGCGGCCAATGTATGGTAAGTCTAATGTATGTAGTACGTTTTAATATATTTGGTTTATAAATGTAGTTTACATAACTTATTAATGCGTGTATTTCTTCTACTCTGCTTACGTTTCTTTTTGTATTCTCACATTTTTTTTCGCCGTAATTGTGTTGTTTTAAATGTTGCGAATATGCTTGTTGTCAGTGTTAATTTACGTTATTTTATTGTCGAATTGCGGGCATTGATATCTTCTGGAAAATTCCATAATTCACGGTACGGCCGGGCGGGACGCAGCCACTTTAAGGTAAGTCTATGTATGTTTGATGTTTCTCTATTGTTTGTTTAAACATTGAGTTTTTGGTTAAAATATTAATTTGTGTGTTTTTCTGTCGTCTGCCCGTTTTGATTTAAATTGCAATCGCTTTTTTGTCCGTAACTTGTGTGTCTTCTTTTTTTTTAGGACCGTTCTGAAGGACCGTCAGGAAGCGAACAGTTGCAACACGTGGACATACAGGTACAAGTACTTTTTATTAGTTAAAATGAGGTGTTTTGGGTATTTGGAATGTTTTATTTTGTTTACTTCTAGGCGGTACGGCAGGGCGGGGCGCGGCCAATGTATGGTAAGTCTAATGTATGTAGTACTTTTTAATATATTTGGTTTATAAATGTAATTTACATAACTTATTAATGCGTGTATTTCTGCTACTCTGCTTACGTTTCTTTTTGTATTCTCACAGTTTTTTTCGCCGTAATTGTGTTGTTTTAAATGTTGCAAATATGCTTGTTGTCAGTGTTAATTTACGTTATTTTATTGTCAAATCTGCGGGCATTGATATCTTCTGGAAAGTTCCATAATTCACGGTACAGACGGGTGGGACGCAGCCCCTTTAAGGTAAGTCTATGTATGTTTGATGTTTCGCTATAGTTTGTTTAAACATTGAGTTTTTGGTTAAAATATGAATTTGTGTGTTTTTGTGTCGTCTGCCCGTTTTGATTTAAATTGCAATGGATTTTTTGTCCGTAACTGGTGTGTCTTCTTTGTTTTTTAGGACCGTTCTAAAGGACCATCAGGAAGCGAACAGTTGCAACACGTAGACATACAGGGACAAGTACTTTTTATTAGTTAAAATGAGGTGTTTTGGGTATTTGGAATGTTTTATTTTTGTTTACTTCTAGGCAGTACAGCAGGGCGGGGCGCGGCCAATGTATGGTAAGTCTAATGTATGTAGTACGTTTTAATATATTTGGTTTATAAATGTAGTTTACATAACTTATTAATGCGTGTATTTCTTCTACTCTGCTTACGTTTCTTTTTGTATTCTCACATTTTTTTTCGCCGTAATTGTGTTGTTTTAAATGTTGCGAATATGCTTGTTGTCAGTGTTAATTTACGTTATTTTATTGTCGAATTGCGGGCATTGATATCTTCTGGAAAGTTCCGTAATTCACGGTACAGACGGGTGGGACGCAGCCACTTTAAGGTAAGTCTATGTATATTTGATGTTTCTCTATAGTTTGTTTAACCCCTTCGGTGCTCATGACGGAACGGTTCCATCATGAGCGTCGGTTGAGCTGTGCTCATGACGGAACCGTTCCGTCATGACCACGCCCGCGCAAGCAACGGTCAGCACCGCGGGGGAATCCGCCCCGCATGGAAGGGGTTAAACATTGAGTTTTTGGTTAATATAATAATTTGTGTGTTTTTGTGTTGTCTGCCTGTTTTGATTTAAATTGCAATGGATTTTTTGTCTGTAACTTGTGTGTCTTCTTTTTTTTTAGGACCGTTCTGAAGGACCGTCAGGAAGCGAACAGTTGCAACACGTGGACATGCAGGTACAAGTACTTTTTATTAATTAAAATGAGGTGTTTTGGGTATTTGGAATGTTTTATTTTTGTTTACTTCTAGGCGGTACAGCAGGGCGGGGAGCGGCCAATGTATTGTAAGTCTAATGGATGTAGTACGTTTTAATATATTTGGTTTATAAATGTAGTTTACATAACTTATTAATGCGTGTATTTCTTCTACTCTGCTTACGTTTCTTTTTGTATTCTCACATTTTTTTTCGCCGTAATTGTGTTGTTTTAAATGTTGCGAATATGCTTGTTGTCGGTGTTAATTTACGTTATTTTATTGTCGAATTGCGGGCATTGATATCTTCTGGAAAGTTCCGTAATTCACGGTATAGACGGGTGGGACGCAGCCACTTTAAGGTAAGTCTATGTATGTTTGATGTTTCTCTATAGTTTGTTTAAACATTGAGTTTTTGGTTAATATATTAATTTGTGTGTTTTTGTGTTGTCTGCCTGTTTTGATTTAAATTGCAATGGATTTTTTGTCTGTAACTTGTGTGTCTTCTTTTTTTTTAGGACCGTTCTGAAGGACCGTCAGGAAGCGAACAGTTGCAACACGTGGACATGCAGGTACAAGTACTTTTTATTAATTAAAATGAGGTGTTTTGGGTATTTGGAATGTTTTATTTTTGTTTACTTCTAGGCGGTACAGCAGGGCGGGGAGCGGCCAATGTAAGGTAAGTCTAATGTATGTAGTACGTTTTAATATGTTTGGTTTATAAATGTAGTTTACATAACTTATTAATGCGAGTATTTTTCTCTACTCTGCTTATGTTTCTTTTTGTATTATTATAGTTTTTTCGCCGTAATTGTGTTGTTTTAAATGTTGCAAATATGCTTGTTGTAAGTGTTAATTTACGTTATTTTATTGTCGAATCTGCGGGCATTGATATCTTCTGGAAAATTCCATAATTCACAGTACGGCCGGGAGGGACGCAGCCACTTTAAGGTAAGTCTATGTATGTTTGATGTTTCTCTATAGTTTGTTTAAACATTGAGTTTTTGGTTAAATTTGTAATTTGTGTGTTTTTCTTTCGTCTGCCTGTTTTGATTTAAATTGCAATGGATTTTTTGTCCGTAACTGGTGTGTCTTCTTTGTTTTTTAGGACCGTTCTGAAGGACCGTCAGGAAGCGAACCGTTGCAACACGTGGACATGCAGGTACAAGTACTTTTTATTAATTAAAATGAGGTGTTTTGGGTATTTGGAATGTTTTATTTTTGTTTACTTCTAGGCGGTACAGCAGAGGGGGGCGCGGCCAATGTAAGGTAAGTCTAATGTATGTAGTACGTTTTAATATGTTTGGTTTATAAATGTAGTTTACATAACTTTTTAATGCGTGTATTTTTCTCTACTCTATTTATGTTTCTTTTTGTATTCTCATAGTTTTTTCACTGTAATTGTGTTGTTTTAAATGTTGCAAGTATGCTTTTTGTAAGTGTTAATTTACGTTATTTTATTGTCGAATCTGCGGGCATTGATATCTTCTGGAAAATTCCATAATTCACGGTAGGGCCGGGCGGGACGCAGCCACTTTAAGGTAAGTCTATGTATGTTTGATGTTTATTGTTTGTTTAAACATTGAGTTTTTGGTTAAAAGATTAATTTGTGTGTTTTTCTGTCGTCTGCCCGTTTTGATTTAAATTGCAATCGATTTTTTGTCTGTAACTTGTGTGTCTTCTTTTTTTTTAGGACCGTTCTGAAGGACCGACAGGAAGCAAACAGTTGCAACACGTGGACATACAGGTACAAGTACTTTTTATTAGTTAAAATGAGGTGTTTTGGGTATTTGGAATGTTTTATTTTTGTTTACTTCTAGGCGGTACAGCAGGGCGGGGCGCGGCCAATGTATGGTAAGTCTAATGTATGTAGTACGTTTTAATATATTTGGTTTATAAATGTAATTTACATAACTTATTAATGCGTGTATTTCTGCTACTCTGCTTACGTTTCTTTTTGTATTCTCACAGTTTTTTTCGCCGTAATTGTGTTGTTTTAAATGTTGCGAATATGCTTGTTGTCAGTGTTAATTTACGTTATTTTATTGTCAAATCTGCGGGCATTGATATCTTCTGGAAAGTTCCATAATTCACGGTACAGACGGGTGGGACGCAGCCCCTTTAAGGTAAGTCTATGTATGTTTGATGTTTCGCTATAGTTTGTTTAAACATTGAGTTTTTGGTTAAAATATGAATTTGTGTGTTTTTGTGTCGTCTGCCCGTTTTGATTTAAATTGCAATGGATTTTTTGTCCGTAACTGGTGTGTCTTCTTTGTTTTTTAGGACCGTTCTAAAGGACCATCAGGAAGCGAACAGTTGCAACACGTAGACATACAGGGACAAGTACTTTTTATTAGTTAAAATGAGGTGTTTTGGGTATTTGGAATGTTTTATTTTTGTTTACTTCTAGGCAGTACAGCAGGGCGGGGCGCGGCCAATGTATGGTAAGTCTAATGTATGTAGTACGTTTTAATATATTTGGTTTATAAATGTAGTTTACATAACTTATTAATGCGTGTATTTCTTCTACTCTGCTTACGTTTCTTTTTGTATTCTCACATTTTTTTTCGCCGTAATTGTGTTGTTTTAAATGTTGCGAATATGCTTGTTGTCAGTGTTAATTTACGTTATTTTATTGTCGAATTGCGGGCATTGATATCTTCTGGAAAGTTCCGTAATTCACGGTACAGACGGGTGGGACGCAGCCACTTTAAGGTAAGTCTATGTATATTTGATGTTTCTCTATAGTTTGTTTAACCCCTTCGGTGCTCATGACGGAACGGTTCCATCATGAGCGTCGGTTGAGCTGTGCTCATGACGGAACCGTTCCGTCATGACCACGCCCGCGCAAGCAACGGTCAGCACCGCGGGGGAATCCGCCCCGCATGGAAGGGGTTAAACATTGAGTTTTTGGTTAATATAATAATTTGTGTGTTTTTGTGTTGTCTGCCTGTTTTGATTTAAATTGCAATGGATTTTTTGTCTGTAACTTGTGTGTCTTCTTTTTTTTTAGGACCGTTCTGAAGGACCGTCAGGAAGCGAACAGTTGCAACACGTGGACATGCAGGTACAAGTACTTTTTATTAATTAAAATGAGGTGTTTTGGGTATTTGGAATGTTTTATTTTTGTTTACTTCTAGGCGGTACAGCAGGGCGGGGAGCGGCCAATGTATTGTAAGTCTAATGGATGTAGTACGTTTTAATATATTTGGTTTATAAATGTAGTTTACATAACTTATTAATGCGTGTATTTCTTCTACTCTGCTTACGTTTCTTTTTGTATTCTCACATTTTTTTTCGCCGTAATTGTGTTGTTTTAAATGTTGCGAATATGCTTGTTGTCGGTGTTAATTTACGTTATTTTATTGTCGAATTGCGGGCATTGATATCTTCTGGAAAGTTCCGTAATTCACGGTATAGACGGGTGGGACGCAGCCACTTTAAGGTAAGTCTATGTATGTTTGATGTTTCTCTATAGTTTGTTTAAACATTGAGTTTTTGGTTAATATATTAATTTGTGTGTTTTTGTGTTGTCTGCCTGTTTTGATTTAAATTGCAATGGATTTTTTGTCTGTAACTTGTGTGTCTTCTTTTTTTTTAGGACCGTTCTGAAGGACCGTCAGGAAGCGAACAGTTGCAACACGTGGACATGCAGGTACAAGTACTTTTTATTAATTAAAATGAGGTGTTTTGGGTATTTGGAATGTTTTATTTTTGTTTACTTCTAGGCAGTACAGCAGGGCGGGGCGCGGCCAATGTATGGTAAGTCTAATGTATGTAGTACGTTTTAATATATTTGGTTTATAAATGTAGTTTACATAACTTATTAATGCGTGTATTTCTTCTACTCTGCTTACGTTTCTTTTTGTATTCTCACATTTTTTTTCGCCGTAATTGTGTTGTTTTAAATGTTGCGAATATGCTTGTTGTCAGTGTTAATTTACGTTATTTTATTGTCGAATTGCGGGCATTGATATCTTCTGGAAAATTCCATAATTCACGGTACGGCCGGGCGGGACGCAGCCACTTTAAGGTAAGTCTATGTATGTTTGATGTTTCTCTATTGTTTGTTTAAACATTGAGTTTTTGGTTAAAATATTAATTTGTGTGTTTTTCTGTCGTCTGCCCGTTTTGATTTAAATTGCAATCGCTTTTTTGTCCGTAACTTGTGTGTCTTCTTTTTTTTTAGGACCGTTCTGAAGGACCGTCAGGAAGCGAACAGTTGCAACACGTGGACATACAGGTACAAGTACTTTTTATTAGTTAAAATGAGGTGTTTTGGGTATTTGGAATGTTTTATTTTGTTTACTTCTAGGCGGTACGGCAGGGCAGGGCGCGGCCAATGTATGGTAAGTCTAATGTATGTAGTACTTTTTAATATATTTGGTTTATAAATGTAATTTACATAACTTATTAATGCGTGTATTTCTGCTACTCTGCTTACGTTTCTTTTTGTATTCTCACAGTTTTTTTCGCCGTAATTGTGTTGTTTTAAATGTTGCAAATATGCTTGTTGTCAGTGTTAATTTACGTTATTTTATTGTCAAATCTGCGGGCATTGATATCTTCTGGAAAGTTCCATAATTCACGGTACAGACGGGTGGGACGCAGCCCCTTTAAGGTAAGTCTATGTATGTTTGATGTTTCGCTATAGTTTGTTTAAACATTGAGTTTTTGGTTAAAATATGAATTTGTGTGTTTTTGTGTCGTCTGCCCGTTTTGATTTAAATTGCAATGGATTTTTTGTCCGTAACTGGTGTGTCTTCTTTGTTTTTTAGGACCGTTCTAAAGGACCATCAGGAAGCGAACAGTTGCAACACGTAGACATACAGGGACAAGTACTTTTTATTAGTTAAAATGAGGTGTTTTGGGTATTTGGAATGTTTTATTTTTGTTTACTTCTAGGCAGTACAGCAGGGCGGGGCGCGGCCAATGTATGGTAAGTCTAATGTATGTAGTACGTTTTAATATATTTGGTTTATAAATGTAGTTTACATAACTTATTAATGCGTGTATTTCTTCTACTCTGCTTACGTTTCTTTTTGTATTCTCACATTTTTTTTCGCCGTAATTGTGTTGTTTTAAATGTTGCGAATATGCTTGTTGTCAGTGTTAATTTACGTTATTTTATTGTCGAATTGCGGGCATTGATATCTTCTGGAAAGTTCCGTAATTCACGGTACAGACGGGTGGGACGCAGCCACTTTAAGGTAAGTCTATGTATATTTGATGTTTCTCTATAGTTTGTTTAACCCCTTCGGTGCTCATGACGGAACGGTTCCATCATGAGCGTCGGTTGAGCTGTGCTCATGACGGAACCGTTCCGTCATGACCACGCCCGCGCAAGCAACGGTCAGCACCGCGGGGGAATCCGCCCCGCATGGAAGGGGTTAAACATTGAGTTTTTGGTTAATATAATAATTTGTGTGTTTTTGTGTTGTCTGCCTGTTTTGATTTAAATTGCAATGGATTTTTTGTCTGTAACTTGTGTGTCTTCTTTTTTTTTAGGACCGTTCTGAAGGACCGTCAGGAAGCGAACAGTTGCAACACGTGGACATGCAGGTACAAGTACTTTTTATTAATTAAAATGAGGTGTTTTGGGTATTTGGAATGTTTTATTTTTGTTTACTTCTAGGCGGTACAGCAGGGCGGGGAGCGGCCAATGTATTGTAAGTCTAATGGATGTAGTACGTTTTAATATATTTGGTTTATAAATGTAGTTTACATAACTTATTAATGCGTGTATTTCTTCTACTCTGCTTACGTTTCTTTTTGTATTCTCACATTTTTTTTCGCCGTAATTGTGTTGTTTTAAATGTTGCGAATATGCTTGTTGTCGGTGTTAATTTACGTTATTTTATTGTCGAATTGCGGGCATTGATATCTTCTGGAAAGTTCCGTAATTCACGGTATAGACGGGTGGGACGCAGCCACTTTAAGGTAAGTCTATGTATGTTTGATGTTTCTCTATAGTTTGTTTAAACATTGAGTTTTTGGTTAATATATTAATTTGTGTGTTTTTGTGTTGTCTGCCTGTTTTGATTTAAATTGCAATGGATTTTTTGTCTGTAACTTGTGTGTCTTCTTTTTTTTTAGGACCGTTCTGAAGGACCGTCAGGAAGCGAACAGTTGCAACACGTGGACATGCAGGTACAAGTACTTTTTATTAATTAAAATGAGGTGTTTTGGGTATTTGGAATGTTTTATTTTTGTTTACTTCTAGGCGGTACAGCAGGGCGGGGAGCGGCCAATGTAAGGTAAGTCTAATGTATGTAGTACGTTTTAATATGTTTGGTTTATAAATGTAGTTTACATAACTTATTAATGCGAGTATTTTTCTCTACTCTGCTTATGTTTCTTTTTGTATTATTATAGTTTTTTCGCCGTAATTGTGTTGTTTTAAATGTTGCAAATATGCTTGTTGTAAGTGTTAATTTACGTTATTTTATTGTCGAATCTGCGGGCATTGATATCTTCTGGAAAATTCCATAATTCACAGTACGGCCGGGAGGGACGCAGCCACTTTAAGGTAAGTCTATGTATGTTTGATGTTTCTCTATAGTTTGTTTAAACATTGAGTTTTTGGTTAAATTTGTAATTTGTGTGTTTTTCTTTCGTCTGCCTGTTTTGATTTAAATTGCAATGGATTTTTTGTCCGTAACTGGTGTGTCTTCTTTGTTTTTTAGGACCGTTCTGAAGGACCGTCAGGAAGCGAACCGTTGCAACACGTGGACATGCAGGTACAAGTACTTTTTATTAATTAAAATGAGGTGTTTTGGGTATTTGGAATGTTTTATTTTTGTTTACTTCTAGGCGGTACAGCAGAGGGGGGCGCGGCCAATGTAAGGTAAGTCTAATGTATGTAGTACGTTTTAATATGTTTGGTTTATAAATGTAGTTTACATAACTTTTTAATGCGTGTATTTTTCTCTACTCTATTTATGTTTCTTTTTGTATTCTCATAGTTTTTTCACTGTAATTGTGTTGTTTTAAATGTTGCAAGTATGCTTTTTGTAAGTGTTAATTTACGTTATTTTATTGTCGAATCTGCGGGCATTGATATCTTCTGGAAAATTCCATAATTCACGGTAGGGCCGGGCGGGACGCAGCCACTTTAAGGTAAGTCTATGTATGTTTGATGTTTATTGTTTGTTTAAACATTGAGTTTTTGGTTAAAAGATTAATTTGTGTGTTTTTCTGTCGTCTGCCCGTTTTGATTTAAATTGCAATCGATTTTTTGTCTGTAACTTGTGTGTCTTCTTTTTTTTTAGGACCGTTCTGAAGGACCGACAGGAAGCAAACAGTTGCAACACGTGGACATACAGGTACAAGTACTTTTTATTAGTTAAAATGAGGTGTTTTGGGTATTTGGAATGTTTTATTTTTGTTTACTTCTAGGCGGTACAGCAGGGCGGGGCGCGGCCAATGTATGGTAAGTCTAATGTATGTAGTACGTTTTAATATATTTGGTTTATAAATGTAATTTACATAACTTATTAATGCGTGTATTTCTGCTACTCTGCTTACGTTTCTTTTTGTATTCTCACAGTTTTTTTCGCCGTAATTGTGTTGTTTTAAATGTTGCGAATATGCTTGTTGTCAGTGTTAATTTACGTTATTTTATTGTCAAATCTGCGGGCATTGATATCTTCTGGAAAGTTCCATAATTCACGGTACAGACGGGTGGGACGCAGCCACTTTAAGGTAAGTCTATGTATGTTTGATGTTTCGCTATAGTTTGTTTAAACATTGAGTTTTTGGTTAAAATATTAATTTGTGTGTTTTTGTGTCGTCTGCCCGTTTTGATTTAAATTGCAATGGATTTTTTGTCCGTAACTGGTGTGTCTTCTTTGTTTTTTAGGTCCGTTCTGAAGGACCATCAGGAAGCGAACAGTCGCAACACGTGGACATACAGGTACAAGTACTTTTTATTAGTTAAAATGAGGTGTTTTGGGTATTTGGAATGTTTTATTTTTGTTTACTTCTAGGCAGTACAGCAGGGCGGGGCGCGGCCAATGTATGGTAAGTCTAATGTATGTAGTACGTTTTAATATATTTGGTTTATAAATGTAGTTTACATAACTTATTAATGCGTGTATTTCTTCTACTCTGCTTACGTTTCTTTTTGTATTCTCACAGTTTTTTTCGCCGTAATTGTGTTGTTTTAAATGTTGCGAATATGCTTGTTGTCAGTGTTAATTTACGTTATTTTATTGTCAAATCTGCGGGCATTGATATCTTCTGGAAAGTTCCATAATTCACGGTACAGACGGGTGGGACGCAGCCACTTTAAGGTAAGTCTATGTATGTTTGATGTTTCGCTATAGTTTGTTTAAACATTGAGTTTTTGGTTAAAATATTAATTTGTGTGTTTTTGTGTCGTCTGCCCGTTTTGATTTAAATTGCAATGGATTTTTTGTCCGTAACTGGTGTGTCTTCTTTGTTTTTTAGGTCCGTTCTGAAGGACCATCAGGAAGCGAACAGTCGCAACACGTGGACATACAGGTACAAGTACTTTTTATTAGTTAAAATGAGGTGTTTTGGGTATTTGGAATGTTTTATTTTTGTTTACTTCTAGGCAGTACAGCAGGGCGGGGCGCGGCCAATGTATGGTAAGTCTAATGTATGTAGTACGTTTTAATATATTTGGTTTATAAATGTAGTTTACATAACTTATTAATGCGTGTATTTCTTCTACTCTGCTTACGTTTCTTTTTGTATTCTCACATTTTTTTTCGCCGTAATTGTGTTGTTTTAAATGTTGCGAATATGCTTGTTGTCAGTGTTAATTTACGTTATTTTATTGTCGAATTGCGGGCATTGATATCTTCTGGAAAGTTCCGTAATTCACGGTACGGACGGGTGGGACGCAGCCACTTTAAGGTAAGTCTATGTATGTTTGATGTTTCTTTATAGTTTGTTTAAACATTGAGTTTTTGGTTAATATATTAATTTGTGTGTTTTTGTGTTGTCTGCCCGTTTTGATTTAAATTGCAATGGATTTTTTGCCTGTAACTTGTGTGTCTTCTTTTTTTTTGGGACCATTCTGAAGGACCGTCAGGAAGCGAACAGTTGCAACACGTGGACATGCAGGTACAAGTACTTTTTATTAATTAAAATGAGGTGTTTTGGGTGTTTGGAATGTTTTATTTTTGTTTACTTCTAGGCGGTACAGCAGGGCGGGGCGCGGCCAATGTAAGATAAGTCTAATGTATGTAGTACGTTTTAATATGTGTGGTTTATAAATGTAGTTTACATAACTTATTAATGCGTGTATTTTTCTCTATTCTGCTTACGTTTCTTTTTCTATTCTCACAGTTTTTTTCGCCGTAATTGTGTTGTTTTAAATGTTGCGAATATGCTTGTTGTCAGTGTTAATTTACGTTATTTTATTGTCGAATCTGCGGGCATTGATATCTTCTGGAAAGTTCCATAATTCACGGTACAGACGGGTGGGACGCAGCCACTTTAAGGTAAGTCTATGTATGTTTGATGTTTCTCTATAGTTTGTTTAAACATTGAGTTTTTGGTTAAAATATTAATTTGTGTGTTTTTGTGTCGTCTGCCCGTTTTGATTTAAATTGCAATGGATTTTTTGTCCGTAACTTGTGTGTCTTCTTTGTTTTTTAGGACCGTTCTGAAGGACCGTCAGGAAGCGAACAGTTGCAACACGTGGACATACAGGTACAAGTACTTTTTATTAGTTAAAATGAGGTGTTTTGGGTATTTGGAATGTTTTATTTTTGTTTACTTCTAGGCGGTACAGCAGGGTGGGGCGCGGCCAATGTATTGTAAGTCTAATGGATGTAGTACGTTTTAATATATTTGGTTTATAAATGTAGTTTACATAACTTATTAATGCGTGTATTTCTTCTACTCTGCTTACGTTTCTTTTTGTAGTCTCACATTTTTTTCGCCGTAATTGTGTTGTTTTATATGTTGCGAATATGCTTGTTGTCAGTGTTAATTTACGTTATTTTATTGTCGAATCTGTGGGCATTGATATCTTCTGGAAAGTTCCATAATTCACGGTACAGACGGGTGGGACGCAGCCACTTTAAGGTAAGTCTATGTATGTTTGATGTTTCTCTATAGTTTGTTTAAACATTGAGTTTTTGGTTAATATATTAATTTGTGTGTTTTTGTGTTGTCTGCCCGTTTTGATTTAAATTGCAATGGATTTTTTGTCTGTAACTTGTGTGTCTTCTTTTTTTTTAGGACCGTTCTGAAGGACCGTCAGGAAGCGAACAGTTGCAACACGTGGACATGCAGGTACAAGTACTTTTTATTAATTAAAATGAGGTGTTTTGGGTATTTGGAATGTTTTATTTTTGTTTACTTCTAGGCGGTACAGCAGGGCGGGGAGCGGCCAATGTAAGGTAAGTCTAATGTATGTAGTACGTTTTAATATGTTTGGTTTATAAATGTAGTTTACTTAACTTATTAATGCGAGTATTTTTCTCTACTCCGCTTATGTTTCTTTTTGTATTATTATAGTTTTTTCGCCGTAATTGTGTTGTTTTAAATGTTGCAAATATGCTTGTTGTAAGAGTTAATTTACGTTATTTTATTGTCGAATCTGCGGGCATTGATATCTTCTGGAAAATTCCATAATTCACGGTACGGCCGGGCGGGACGCAGCCACTTTAAGGTAAGTCTATGTATGTTTGATGTTTCTCTATAGTTTGCTTAAACATTGAGTTTTTGGTTAAATTTGTAATTTGTGTGTTTTTCTGTCGTCTGCCCGTTTTGATTTAAATTGCAATGGATTTTTTGTCCTTAACTTGTGTGTCTTCTTTTTTTTTAGGACCGCTCTGAAGGACCGTCAGGAAGCGAACAGTTGCAACACGTGGACATGCAGGTACAAGTACTTTTTATTAGTTAAAATGAGGTGTTTTGGGTATTTGGAATGTTTTATTTTTGTTTACTTCTAGGCAGTACAGCAGGGCGGGGCGCGGCCAATGTATGGTAAGTCTAATGTATGTAGTACGTTTTAATATATTTGGTTTATAAATGTAGTTTACATAACTTATTAATGCGTGTATTTCTTCTACTCTGCTTACGTTTCTTTTTGTATTCTCACATTTTTTTTCGCCGTAATTGTGTTGTTTTAAATGTTGCGAATATGCTTGTTGTCAGTGTTAATTTACGTTATTTTATTGTCGAATTGCGGGCATTGATATCTTCTGGAAAGTTCCATAATTCACGGTACGGACGGGTGGGACGCAGCCACTTTAAGGTAAGTCTATGTATGTTTGATGTTTCTTTATAGTTTGTTTAAACATTGAGTTTTTGGTTAATATATTAATTTGTGTGTTTTTGTGTCGTCTGCCCGTTTTGATTTAAATTGTAATGGATTTTTTGTCCGTAACTTGTGTGTCTTCTTTTTTTTTGGGACCATTCTGAAGGACCGTCAGGAAGCGAACAGTTGCAACACGTGGACATGCAGGTACAAGTACTTTTTATTAATTAAAATGAGGTGTTTTGGGTGTTTGGAATGTTTTATTTTTGTTTACTTCTAGGCGGTACAGCAGGGCGGGGCGCGGCCAATGTAAGATAAGTCTAATGTATGTAGTACGTTTTAATATGTTTGGTTTATAAATGTAGTTTACATAACTTATTAATGCGTGTATTTTTCTCTACTCTGCTTACGTTTCTTTTTCTATTCTCACAGTTTTTTTCGCCGTAATTGTGTTGTTTTAAATGTTGCGAATATGCTTGTTGTCAGTGTTAATTTACGTTATTTTATTGTCGAATCTGCGGGCATTGATATCTTCTGGAAAGTTCCATAATTCACGGTACAGACGGGTGGGACGCAGCCACTTTAAGGTAAGTCTATGTATGTTTGATGTTTCTCTATAGTTTGTTTAAACATTGAGTTTTTGGTTAAAATATTAATTTGTGTGTTTTTGTGTCGTCTGCCCGTTTTGATTTAAATTGCAATGGATTTTTTGTCCGTAACTTGTGTGTCTTCTTTGTTTTTTAGGACCGTTCTGAAGGACCGTCAGGAAGCGAACAGTTGCAACACGTGGACATACAGGTACAAGTACTTTTTATTAGTTAAAATGAGGTGTTTTGGGTATTTGGAATGTTTTATTTTTGTTTACTTCTAGGCGGTACAGCAGGGCGGGGCGCGGCCAATGTATTGTAAGTCTAATGTATGTAGTACGTTTTAATATATTTGGTTTATAAATGTAGTTTACATAACTTATTAATGCGTGTATTTCTTCTACTCTGCTTACGTTTCTTTTTGTATTCTCACATTTTTTTCGCCGTAATTGTGTTGTTTTATATGTTGCGAATATGCTTGTTGTCAGTGTTAATTTACGTTATTTTATTGTTGAATCTGTGGGCATTGATATCTTCTGGAAAGTTCCATAATTCACGGTACAGACGGGTGGGACGCAGCCACTTTAAGGTAAGTCTATGTATGTTTGATGTTTCTCTATAGTTTGTTTAAACATTGAGTTTTTGGTTAATATATTAATTTGTGTGTTTTTGTGTTGTCTGCCCGTTTTGATTTAAATTGCAATGGATTTTTTGTCTGTAACTTGTGTGTCTTCTTTTTTTTTAGGACCGTTCTGAAGGACCGTCAGGAAGCGAACAGTTGCAACACGTGGACATGCAGGTACAAGTACTTTTTATTAATTAAAATGAGGTGTTTTGGGTATTTGGAATGTTTTATTTTTGTTTACTTCTAGGCGGTACAGCAGGGCGGGGAGCGGCCAATGTAAGGTAAGTCTAATGTATGTAGTACGTTTTAATATGTTTGGTTTATAAATGTAGTTTACATAACTTATTAATGCGAGTATTTTTCTCTACTCCGCTTATGTTTCTTTTTGTATTATTATAGTTTTTTCGCCGTAATTGTGTTGTTTTAAATGTTGCAAATATGCTTGTTGTAAGAGTTAATTTACGTTATTTTATTGTCGAATCTGCGGGCATTGATATCTTCTGGAAAATTCCATAATTCACGGTACGGCCGGGCGGGACGCAGCCACTTTAAGGTAAGTCTATGTATGTTTGATGTTTCTCTATAGTTTGCTTAAACATTGAGTTTTTGGTTAAATTTGTAATTTGTGTGTTTTTCTGTCGTCTGCCCGTTTTGATTTAAATTGCAATGGATTTTTTGTCCTTAACTTGTGTGTCTTCTTTTTTTTTAGGACCGCTCTGAAGGACCGTCAGGAAGCGAACAGTTGCAACACGTGGACATGCAGGTACAAGTACTTTTTATTAGTTAAAATGAGGTGTTTTGGGTATTTGGAATGTTTTATTTTTGTTTACTTCTAGGCAGTACAGCAGGGCGGGGCGCGGCCAATGTATGGTAAGTCTAATGTATGTAGTACGTTTTAATATATTTGGTTTATAAATGTAGTTTACATAACTTATTAATGCGTGTATTTCTTCTACTCTGCTTACGTTTCTTTTTGTATTCTCACATTTTTTTTCGCCGTAATTGTGTTGTTTTAAATGTTGCGAATATGCTTGTTGTCAGTGTTAATTTACGTTATTTTATTGTCGAATTGCGGGCATTGATATCTTCTGGAAAGTTCCGTAATTCACGGTACGGACGGGTGGGACGCAGCCACTTTAAGGTAAGTCTATGTATGTTTGATGTTTCTTTATAGTTTGTTTAAACATTGAGTTTTTGGTTAATATATTAATTTGTGTGTTTTTGTGTCGTCTGCCCGTTTTGATTTAAATTGTAATGGATTTTTTGTCCGTAACTTGTGTGTCTTCTTTTTTTTTGGGACCATTCTGAAGGACCGTCAGGAAGCGAACAGTTGCAACACGTGGACATGCAGGTACAAGTACTTTTTATTAATTAAAATGAGGTGTTTTGGGTGTTTGGAATGTTTTATTTTTGTTTACTTCTAGGCGGTACAGCAGGGCGGGGCGCGGCCAATGTAAGATAAGTCTAATGTATGTAGTACGTTTTAATATGTTTGGTTTATAAATGTAGTTTACATAACTTATTAATGCGTGTATTTTTCTCTACTCTGCTTACGTTTCTTTTTCTATTCTCACAGTTTTTTTCGCCGTAATTGTGTTGTTTTAAATGTTGCGAATATGCTTGTTGTCAGTGTTAATTTACGTTATTTTATTGTCGAATCTGCGGGCATTGATATCTTCTGGAAAGTTCCATAATTCACGGTACAGACGGGTGGGACGCAGCCACTTTAAGGTAAGTCTATGTATGTTTGATGTTTCTCTATAGTTTGTTTAAACATTGAGTTTTTGGTTAAAATATTAATTTGTGTGTTTTTGTGTCGTCTGCCCGTTTTGATTTAAATTGCAATGGATTTTTTGTCCGTAACTTGTGTGTCTTCTTTGTTTTTTAGGACCGTTCTGAAGGACCGTCAGGAAGCGAACAGTTGCAACACGTGGACATACAGGTACAAGTACTTTTTATTAGTTAAAATGAGGTGTTTTGGGTATTTGGAATGTTTTATTTTTGTTTACTTCTAGGCGGTACAGCAGGGCGGGGCGCGGCCAATGTATTGTAAGTCTAATGTATGTAGTACGTTTTAATATATTTGGTTTATAAATGTAGTTTACATAACTTATTAATGCGTGTATTTCTTCTACTCTGCTTACGTTTCTTTTTGTATTCTCACATTTTTTTCGCCGTAATTGTGTTGTTTTATATGTTGCGAATATGCTTGTTGTCAGTGTTAATTTACGTTATTTTATTGTTGAATCTGTGGGCATTGATATCTTCTGGAAAGTTCCATAATTCACGGTACAGACGGGTGGGACGCAGCCACTTTAAGGTAAGTCTATGTATGTTTGATGTTTCTCTATAGTTTGTTTAAACATTGAGTTTTTGGTTAATATATTAATTTGTGTGTTTTTGTGTTGTCTGCCCGTTTTGATTTAAATTGCAATGGATTTTTTGTCTGTAACTTGTGTGTCTTCTTTTTTTTTAGGACCGTTCTGAAGGACCGTCAGGAAGCGAACAGTTGCAACACGTGGACATGCAGGTACAAGTACTTTTTATTAATTAAAATGAGGTGTTTTGGGTATTTGGAATGTTTTATTTTTGTTTACTTCTAGGCGGTACAGCAGGGCGGGGAGCGGCCAATGTAAGGTAAGTCTAATGTATGTAGTACGTTTTAATATGTTTGGTTTATAAATGTAGTTTACATAACTTATTAATGCGAGTATTTTTCTCTACTCCGCTTATGTTTCTTTTTGTATTATTATAGTTTTTTCGCCGTAATTGTGTTGTTTTAAATGTTGCAAATATGCTTGTTGTAAGTGTTAATTTACGTTATTTTATTGTCGAATCTGCGGGCATTGATATCTTCTGGAAAATTCCATAATTCACGGTACGGCCGGGCGGGATGCAGCCACTTTAAGGTAAGTCTATGTATGTTTGATGTTTCTCTATAGTTTGCTTAAACATTGAGTTTTTGGTTAAATTTGTAATTTGTGTGTTTTTCTGTCGTCTGCCCGTTTTGATTTAAATTGCAATGGATTTTTTGTCCTTAACTTGTGTGTCTTCTTTTTTTTTAGGACCGTTCTGAAGGACCGTCAGGAAGCGAACAGTTGCAACACGTGAACATGCAGGTACAAGTACTTTTTATTAATTAAAATGAGGTGTTTTGGGTATTTGGAATGTTTTATTTTTGTTTACTTCTAGGCGGTACAGCAGAGGGGGGCGCGGCCAATGTAAGGTAAGTCTAATGTATGTAGTAAGTTTTAATATGTTTGGTTTATAAATGTAGTTTACATAACTTTTTAATGCGTGTATTTTTCTCTACTCTATTTATGTTTCTTTTTGTATTCTCATAGTTTTTTCGCCGTAATTGTGTTGTTTTAAATGTTGCAAGTATGCTTTTTGTAAGTGTTAATTTACGTTATTTTATTGTCGAATCTGCGGGCATTGATATCTTCTGGAAAATTCCATAATTCACAGTACGGCCGGGCGGGACGCAGCCACTTTAAGGTAAGTCTATGTATGTTTGATGTTTCTCTATTGTTTGTTTAAACATTGAGTTTTTGGTTAAAATATTAATTTGTGTGTTTTTCTGTCGTCTGCCCGTTTTGATTTAAATTGCAATCGATTTTTTGTCCGTAACTTGTGTGTCTTCTTTTTTTTTAGGACCGTTCTGAAGGACCGTCAGGAAGCGAACAGTTGCAACACGTGGACATACAGGTACAAGTACTTTTTATTAGTTAAAATGAGGTGTTTTGGGTATTTGGAATGTTTTATTTTTGTTTACTTCTAGGCGGTACAGCAGGGCGGGGCGCGGCCAATGTATGGTAAGTCTAATGTATGTAGTACGTTTTAATATATTTGGTTTATAAATGTAATTTACATAACTTATTAATGCGTGTATTTCTGCTACTCTGCTTACGTTTCTTTTTGTATTCTCACAGTTTTTTTCACCGTAATTGTGTTGTTTTAAATGTTGCGAATATGCTTGTTGTCAGTGTTAATTTACGTTATTTTATTGTCAAATCTGCGGGCATTGATATCTTCTGGAAAGTTCCATAATTCACGGTACAGACGGGTGGGACGCAGCCACTTTAGGGTAAGTCTATGTATGTTTGATGTTTCGCTATAGTTTGTTTAAACAGTGAGTTTTTGGTTAAAATATTAATTTGTGTGTTTTTGTGTCGTCTGCCCGTTTTGATTTAAATTGCAATGGATTTTTTGTCCGTAACTGGTGTGTCTTCTTTGTTTTTTAGGACCGTTCTGAAGGACCATCAGGAAGCGAACAGTTGCAACACGTGGACATACAGGTACAAGTACTTTTTATTAGTTAAAATGAGGTGTTTTGGGTATTTGGAATGTTTTATTTTTGTTTACTTCTAGGCAGTACAGCAGGGCGGGGCGCGGCCAATGTATGGTAAGTCTAATGTATGTAGTACGTTTTAATATATTTGGTTTATAAATGTAGTTTACATAACTTATTAATGCGTGTATTTCTTCTACTCTGCTTACGTTTCTTTTTGTATTCTCACATTTTTTTTCGCCGTAATTGTGTTGTTTTAAATGTTGCGAATATGCTTGTTGTCGGTGTTAATTTACGTTATTTTATTGTCGAATTGCGGGCATTGATATCTTCTGGAAAGTTCCGTAATTCACGGTACAGACGGGTGGGACGCAGCCACTTTAAGGTAAGTCTATGTATGTTTGATGTTTCTCTATAGTTTGTTTAAACATTGAGTTTTTGGTTAATATATTAATTTGTGTGTTTTTGTGTTGTCTGCCTGTTTTGATTTAAATTGCAATGGATTTTTTGTCTGTAACTTGTGTGTCTTCTTTTTTTTTAGGACCGTTCTGAAGGACCGTCAGGAAGCGAACAGTTGCAACACGTGGACATGCAGGTACAAGTACTTTTTATTAGTTAAAATGAGGTGTTTTGGGTATTTGGAATGTTTTATTTTTGTTTACTTCTAGGCGGTACAGCAGGGCGGGGAGCGGCCAATGTAAGGTAAGTCTAATGTATGTAGTACGTTTTAATATGTTTGGTTTATAAATGTAGTTTACATAACTTATTAATGCGAGTATTTTTCTCTACTCCGCTTATGTTTCTTTTTGTATTATTATAGTTTTTTCGCCGTAATTGTGTTGTTTTAAATGTTGCAAATATGCTTGTTGTAAGTGTTAATTTACGTTATTTTATTGTCGAATCTGCGGGCATTGATATCTTCTGGAAAATTCCATAATTCACGGTACGGCCGTGCGGGACGCAGCCACTTTAAGGTAAGTCTATGTATGTTTGATGTTTCTCTATAGTTTGTTTAAACATTGAGTTTTTGGTTAAATTTGTAATTTGTGTGTTTTTCTGTCGTCTGCCTGTTTTGATTTAAATTGCAATGGATTTTTTGTCCTTAACTTGTGTGTCTTCTTTTTTTTTAGGACCGTTCTGAAGGACCGCCAGGAAGCGAACAGTTGCAACACGTGGACATGCAGGTACAAGTACTTTTTATTAATTAAAATGAGGTGTTTTGGGTATTTGGAATGTTTTATTTTTGTTTACTTCTAGGCGGTACAGCAGAGGGGGGTGCGGCCAATGTAAGGTAAGTCTAATGTATGTAGTACGTTTTAATATGTTTGGTTTATAAATGTAGTTTACATAACTTTTTAATGCGTGTATTTTTCTCTACTCTATTTATGTTTCTTTTTGTATTCTCATAGTTTTTTCGCTGTAATTGTGTTGTTTTAAATGTTGCAAGTATGCTTTTTGTAAGTGTTAATTTACGTTATTTTATTGTCGAATCTGCGGGCATTGATATCTTCTGGAAAATTCCATAATTCACGGTACGGCCGGGCGGGACGCAGCCACTTTAAGGTAAGTCTATGTATGTTTGATGTTTCTCTATAGTTTGTTTAAACATTGAGTTTTTGGTTAAATTTGTAATTTGTGTGTTTTTCTGTCGTCTGCCTGTTTTGATTTAAATTGCAATGGATTTTTTGTCCTTAACTTGTGTGTCTTCTTTTTTTTTAGGACCGTTCTGAAGGACCGTCAGGAAGCGAACAGTTGCAACACGTGGACATGCAGGTACAAGTACTTTTTATTAGTTAAAATGAGGTGTTTGGGGTATTTGGAATGTTTTATTTTTGTTTACTTCTAGGCGGTACAGCAGGGCGGGGCGCGGCCAATGTATGGTAAGTCTAATGTATGTAGTACGTTTTAATATATTTGGTTTATAAATGTAATTTACATAACTTATTAATGCGTGTATTTCTGCTACTCTGCTTACGTTTCTTTTTGTATTCTCACAGTTTTTTTCGCCGTAATTGTGTTGTTTTAAATGTTGCGAATATGCTTGTTGTCAGTGTTAATTTACGTTATTTTATTGTCAAATCTGCGGGCATTGATATCTTCTGGAAAGTTCCATAATTCACGGTACAGACGGGTGGGACGCAGCCACTTTAAGGTAAGTCTATGCATGTTTGATGTTTCGCTATAGTTTGTTTAAACATTGAGTTTTTGGTTAAAATATTAATTTGTGTGTTTTTGTGTCGTCTGCCCGTTTTGATTTAAATTGCAATGGATTTTTTGTCCGTAACTGGTGTGTCTTCTTTGTTTTTTAGGACCGTTCTGAAGGACCATCAGGAAGCGAACAGTCGCAACACGTGGACATACAGGTACAAGTACTTTTTATTAGTTAAAATGAGGTGTTTTGGGTATTTGGAATGTTTTATTTTTGTTTACTTCTAGGCAGTACAGCAGGGCGGGGCGCGGCCAATGTATGGTAAGTCTAATGTATGTAGTACGTTTTAATATATTTGGTTTATAAATGTAGTTTACATAACCTATTAATGCGTGTATTTCTTCTACTCTGCTTACGTTTCTTTTTGTATTCTCACATTTTTTTTCGCCGTAATTGTGTTGTTTTAAATGTTGCGAATATGCTTGTTGTCAGTGTTAATTTACGTTATTTTATTGTCGAATTGCGGGCATTGATATCTTCTGGAAAGTTCCGTAATTCACGGTACAGACGGGTGGGACGCAGCCACTTTAAGGTAAGTCTATGTATGTTTGATGTTTCTCTATAGTTTGTTTAAACATTGAGTTTTTGGTTAATATATTAATTTGTGTGTTTTTGTGTCGTCTGCCCGTTTTGATTTAAATTGCAATGGATTTTTTGTCCGTAACTTGTGTGTCTTCTTTTTTTTTAGGACCGTTCTGAAGGACCGTCAGGAAGCGAACAGTTGCAACACGTGGACATGCAGGTACAAGTACTTTTTATTAATTAAAATGAGGTGTTTTGGGTATTTGGAATGTTTTATTTTTGTTTACTTCTAGGCGGTACAGCAGGGCGGGGCGCGGCCAATGTAAGGTAAGTCTAATGTATGTAGTACGTTTTACTATGTTTGGTTTATAAATGTAGTTTACATAACTTATTAATGCGTGTATTTTTCTCTACTCTGCTTACGTTTCTTTTTCTATTCTCACAGTTGTTTTTTGCCGTAATTGTGTTGTTTTAAATGTTGCGAATATGCTTGTTGTCAGTGTTAATTTACGTTCTTTTATTGTCGAATCTGCTGCCATTGATATCTTCTGGAAAGTTCCATACTTCATGGTACAGCTGGGCTGGACGCAGCCACTTTAAGGTAAGTCTGTGTACGTATGATGTTTATATATAGTTTGTTTAACAATTGCTTTTTTGATTAAAATATTAATTTGTGTGCTTTTCTGTTGTCTGCTCATTTTTGTTTTATTGCAATGGCTTTTGGGTCCGCAATTTGTGTGTTGTTTTTTGTAAACGACCGTTCTGAAGAATCATCACAAAGCGATCAGTTGCAACACGTGGACACACAGGTATAAGTACTTTTTATTTATTAATTAAAATAACGTGTTTTTGATATTTGGAATGTTTTCTTTTTTTTTACTTCTAGGCGGTACAGCAGGGCGTGGCACAGCGACTTTAAGGTAAGTCTAATGTATGTGTGAGGTTTTTTTATATTTTGCTCATAAATGTACTTTGGGTGAATTATTAATACCTGTGTTTCTCTCGATTATGCTTACTTTTCGTAGTAATTTCTTATTGTTTTTTCCCTCCATAATTCGCTTGTTGTAAATGTTTTGAATATGCTTTTCAGAATTGTTTATTTACGTTCTTTTATTGTTGAATCGGCGTGCATTGGTATGTTCGGGAAAGTTCCAGAGTTAACGCTATGGCTGGGCGGGACGCAGCCACTTTAAGGTAAGTCTAATGTATTTGGGATGTTTGTATATATTTTGTTTATGAATTTGCTTTGGTTACATTAGTAATTCTAGCTTTTTTTGCAATTTTGGCTATGTTTTTTTTTTAATGCGATTTGATTTTTTTCTCGTAATTTGTGTGTGCTCTACTTTTTGTTTTTAGGGCCGTTGTGAAGGATCACCATGAAGCAAGCAGTAGCAACACGTGGACACACAAGTACAAGTAATTTTTTTAATAATAACGTTTTTATAAGGTTAAGGATGTTAAATTGGGTTGTTCTAAATGTTTAGAATATGCTTTTCCGAATTGTAAATCTACGTTCTTTTATTATGGAATCTGCGTGGATTGGTAGGTTCCGGAAAGTTCCACAATTTATGATACAGGGGCGGGCCGCATACACTTTAAGGTAAATCTAATGTATGTGTGAGGTTTTTTAATTTTTTCCTTATACATGCGCTTTAGATAAAGTATTGATAACGTGTGTTTCTCTCTATTCTGCTTACTTTTCTTTTTTAATTCTTGGTAAATTTTTGTCCGTAATTCGCTTGCTGTCAATGTTTAGAATATGCTTTTCAGAATTGTAGATTGACGTTCTTTGATTGTCGAATCTGCGTGCATTGGTATGTTCGTGAAAATTCCAGAATTAACGGTACGTCATGGCAGTGCGCAGCAACTTTAAGGTAAGTCCGATGTATGTATTGTTTTTATATGTTTTGTTAGTACATTTACTTAGGATAAACTATTAATGTGTGTTGGTTCTCTATTCTGTTTACGTGTCGTTTTTAATTATTATTGCTTTTGGTGACCGTGATTGGGTGTTTTTACATGTTTTGAATATGCTTTTTACAATTGAGAATCCACGTTGTTTCTTCTTAAATATGCGCACAGTGGTATCTTTGGGACAGTTACTTGGTTAACAGTATGGCTGGGTGTGCCACAGGTAGTTTAAGGTATATGTAACTTATTATTAATGTTTTCTCGTATATTTGCACATTTAGTATGGGGGAATAAAGAATGATTGTGTTTCGGTGTTCCGCATGCGTTTGTTTGCTTTTTCTGCATGAAATCTGTGCGTTTTACTTGTTTTTATAGTAGTTTATACAATCAGCAAACGTTTGCTATACTTCCAAACTCTCTCAATATAATGCACAAAAAGTAGGTTGTGCTAAGCCACCAGAAGGTAGGACTCTCTATCTTTTTTAATTATATTAAGTTTTAGATACGTGCTTGTGTTTTTTGAGTACAAGCTTTTATTTTCTGTATGCCATACTTGCGTTTCACTTTCAGGAAAAGAACAGTACTTTATAGCAAAGCCAGACGACTTGGAGCCACATCGCTTTCACGCCAACACCATCTATTTCATGCATCCTTTCGTTTCAACACAACTCGCACATCCCCACTAACAATTCAATCAACTGCCTCCTAGACATCCCTTTCATCCTTTGAAGGAGGCTCCCACCCAAGAATTAACATACGGCTAGACAACAACATCCTACGTGCGGGACGCTAAACTGAAAAAGTAAAGAAAGCCACACTTTATTTTTGAAAATTTTATTTACACTTATACCCTTGTCACTAAAGTCTATTTCTTATTTTACTTACAGGTACACTTAAAGTACGCTTTGAATCTTTTTTGTTGATGCTGTTATTTGTGCGCTTATTTTTATTTGCAGGTTTAGGAAATTCGTTTTTTTTCCCTTTGAAAGCGAACCGCAGCCCGTGTCGGAAGCAGAGTGACCAGGACTAGGTGCTTCCGTTGGTAGGTATGCAGCCATGACAGCAGATCTAAGGTAAGCGATGTTAGCTTTAGGTAAGCCATGTTCGCTTTGTTTGTTTTTTGCTAATGTTTTTTTTTTTTCCTAGCTGGGCCGCAGCCAATGTCGGAAGGACAGAGCGGCCACAACTGGGTGCTTCCACCGGTATGTATGCAGCCAAGGCACCATGTGTAAGGTAAGCGCTGTTGGCTTTGTTTGTTTTTGCTAATGCTTTATTTTTCCTTTACTTTACTGTCGGACCGCGCCCGTGTCGGAAGGACTGAGTGGCGAAAACTGGGTACTTCCGCCGGTATGTATCGAGTCATGCCAGCAGATGTAAGGTAAGCGATGTTGCCTTTCTTTGTTTTTGTAATGTTTTCTTTCTGTTTACCTTCCAGGCGCACTTCAGCCTGTGTCGGAAGGACAGAGCGGAGAGGAGTGGGTGCTTCCACCGGTATGTATGCAGCCATGGTAGCATCTGTAAGGTAAGCAATGTTGGCTTTCTTTGTTTTTGCTAATGTTTTTCTTTCTTTTCCAGGAGGAAGCTCAGCCCGTGTCAGAAGGACAGAGCGGCGAGGTCTGGGTGCTTCCACCGGTATGTATGCAGCCATGCCAGCATCTGTAAGGTAAGCGATGTTGGCTTTCTTTGCTTTTGTAATGTTTTCTTTCTGTTTACTTTCCAGGTGCACTTCAGCCCGTGTCGGAAGGACAGAGCGGTGAGGACTGGGTGCTTCCACCGGTATGTATGCAGCCATGGTAGCATCTGTAAGGTAAGCAATGTTGGCCTCTTTGTTTTTGCTAATGTTTTTCTTTCTTTTCCAGGCGGAAGCACAGCCCATGTCGGAAGGACAGAGCGTCGGGGACGGGGTGCTTCCACCGGTATGTATGCAGCCATGCCAGCATCTGTAAGGTAAGCGCTGTTGGCTTTGTTTTTTTTTGCTAATGCTTTTTTTTCCCTTTACTTTCCAGGCGGACCGCAGCCGTGTCGGAAGGACAGAGCGGCGAGGACTGTGTACTTGCGCCGGTATGTATGCAGCTATGCCACAAGATCTAAGGTAAGCGATGTTGGATTTGGTTGTTTTTGTAATGTTTTCTTTCTGTTTACTTTCCAGGAGCACTGCAGCACTGTCGGAAGGACAGAGCAGCCAGGACTGGATGCCTCTTGCCAGTATGTATGCAGCCCTGCCAGCATCTGTAAGGTAAGCAGTGTTGGCTTTGTTTGTTTCTGCTAATGTTTTTCTTTCTTTTACAGGTGGACCACAGCCCGTGTTAGAAGGATAGAACAGCGAAGAGTGGGTGCTTTCGCCTGTATGTATGCATCCATGTTACCATCTGTAAGGTAACCGATGTTGGCTTTGTTTGTTTTTCAAATGTTTTGTCTTTCTTTTCCAGGCGGACTGCAGCCCTTGTTAGGAGGACAGAACGGCGAGGACTAGGTGCTTCTGCCGGTATGTATGCAGCCATGCCAGCATCTGTAAGGTGAGCGATGTTAACTTTCTTTGTGTTTTCTAATGTTTTTCTTTGTTTTCCAGGCGGATTGCAGCCCGTGATAGGACAGAGCAACGAGGACTAGGTGCTTCCGTCTGTATGTATGCAGCCATGCCATCGTCAGTAAGGTAAGCGATGTTGGCTTTGTTTGTTTGTCAAAAGTCTTGCTTCTCTTTTCCAGGCGGACCGCAGCCCGTGTTGGAAGGACAGAGCGCCGAGGCCTGGGTGCTTCCACCGGTATGTATGCAGCGATGCCAGCATATCTAAGGAAAGCGATTTTGGCTGTCTAATGTAATTCTAATGTTTATTGCTGTTTATTTTCAAGTTGGATCTTAGCCCGTGTTGATAGGAGAGAGCGGTGAAAACTCTGATGTAGATGCAGGTCAAAGTTTTAAATACGCGTGCTTTATTATTCATACAGCACGTGTAGTTCACCAATATGCAAACTTTTGCTCTACTTTCAAAATATTATGCACACAAACTGCGCCGTTCAAAGCCACAGCAAGGTAGGAATTTCTATTTGTTTTCGTTATGTCCTTGGCTTTTTTGCTCTGCGAGGGTTTTTTTTCTTCGTTATACCATACTTGCGTTTATATTTCAGGAAAACAACAGTATTAATAGCAAAGGCAGATGACTTGGAGCCACATCGCTTCCACACCAACACCATCGATTACATGCACGCTTTCACATTCAGTTTCAACGCAACTCGCTCATCCCCACTAACAATTCAATCACCTCCCGCCTAGACATCCCTTTCATCCTTTGAAGGAGGCTCCCACCCAAGAATTAACATACGGCTAGCCAACAACATCTTACCTACATGCAGTTCATAAACAAAAAGTGTTGCCCTCTTTTGTTATTCATGTCAAGTAACTGCCCTTTTTTTTCCTTTCAGTGTACTTAAACTGGAGATTGCAACCATTGGAACCATTTCTTGTAAGGACGCCATCCCGTATACCTTGTGAGCTGATCTACTTCTGTTACTAGAACATGGTAAGTTGCCGATAACATTGCAATTGTAATACGTTTTCGTGTTACCGTCTTAGCACCGATTTTAACGTATTTTAAAAGTAGGCTCTACTCAATGTTAATAATAAAGTTGTACTTTGTCTTGTATTCACGCAAAAATGTGCGAGCATAACAATTCTACTAACCATGTTCTCTATCAGCTGCAGCGTATATCAGTTCCTGTGTTGCAACCAACAATTACACTGCATCTGTTTCCAAACCTTTACAAAAAAAATAAACACTAATGCCGTTTTGCCAGTTATTCACTTCTATTGACGTGTTCATCGTCTTGCCGGCCTTGCTTTCAATACTTTTAGCTGTTTCCATAAGACTAACCATTAGCCTGCATCTGTGCCACCTTTAATACTGAACCAAGATAACTCTGAACGCGTTTATATTTTTTTATGCCTTGCTTTCAATACTTGTAACGGTTTCCATAGCACCAACAATTCGCCTGTAAATGTTGCACATCTTATATTGAAACAATATAACTATGAACGTGTTTATCGTTTTGTAGGCCTTGCTTTCAATACATATTACTCTTTCCATAACACCAACAATTAGACTGCGTCTGTTGCACATTTTTTTACTGAATCAATATAACTCTCATTGCGGTTTTTTTCTTGACAGCTTTTGTTTTCAAACTTCTAGCTATTCCCATAACACTAACAATATAACTTTTTTTTTTTTTAAGTTTGAGTTTATTGAGGAAATAGGAGGGGAAGGAAAGGGGGAGGGGAACAGGGTATAATCATCATGAAAAGCATATACAAAGAATAAACAATTCAATAAAAACTCTCATTAAAAACAAAAATAATAAGCATGTGAATTACATAAGCAGAAGCAACTATATAAATGAAAATACCATATAATATAGTAGAACGTAATATCATGGCAGAGAGGCATTAAAGAAACAAGGCAGTCATGGTGGTTTACGCACCTCAACTGTGTCCAGGCCTGGAGAGGCGTGTGTTGGGGCAGAGGAGGAGAGATAGGATACCAGGGGGAGCCAAAGCAGATCACGTTTAATTGCTAGGGAAACGGGAGATACGTAACTGGTATCTAGGCGATGATGGAAACAAACTGCATTCCACCAAGATTGATAGGAGACATTTGCAGCTTGCTTCCAATTAGAAGTAATGATATGAAAAGCCACAGCCACTAGGAGATCTAGTAATAGATAATGGGAAGGAGATTGCGGGAGTGACGGTGAAAGGGAACCTAGAAAAACTTGCAAAGGGGAGAAGGGAGTTTGAAGTTGGAATATTTTTTGTATCTGCGTCCAAACTAGGTGCCAGAATTTGGAAATAGGAGGGCAATCAAACAGCATATGCTTGAGATCTGCAGTGGAACAAGAACAGGACCAACAAGTAGGGGACATGTCAGGAGAGAAGCGGGACAAAGTATGTGGAGTATATAAAGTTCTGTTATAGATAAAGTATAAGGTTTGGGTAGTATTAGCAGCTCTAGAGGTCTTATGAAGCTTAGCCCATATCCTGTCCCAAAAAGGTATTGGCCAGGTTTGAGAAAGATCCAATTCCCATGCAATTTCGAGTTTAGATTTTAGTCTATCTGTGAAATATCGAAAAGAGTTATAAATAGCAGAGGCTGAGGGAGACGACTCCAATAATAAAGAGGTAGCTTTGCGGGCTAGAGGAATGTCAGTAGATGAACAATATAACTTTTATGGCGTTTATCGTTGTTCCTGCCTTTATCATTTGCAAACTTGTATCTTTTGTCAGGTTAAAGCAACAATTAGCCTACATCTGTTAGCATTTCTGTTTTTAGTACAGTGAAATACTGCATCCAAATTTCTTTATTTGACGTTAGAGATAAATATTTCTTTTAGTACTTCTTGGAATAAATACTTATCGATTGTTTACTTGTTCAACTTTTAAAGTATTTAGCAAATTTGCCTACAGACACACCGCTTCAAGCCTTTCTGACTCACTATATAGATATTTTTGCTTACTATGTTTATTTTGGCATTGTGCACTTTACAAAGCATAGACACCTGCCTCTAACCTTGCACTTTTGCGGCGCAGCTTTTTTTTTTTTACTACATTTAATTTCCCAACGCACTTTGCAGCACGGTACATTCTGCAACATACTTTTATGCCTCATTACGAAGCTTTTGTTTGCACATTGTGTTTAGTTTGGCAAACAACTTTACAGCCATACATACCCGCCTTTTGCTTTTTGGCACTTACCAGCTTTTTTTTAGAGGCGGCGGGAGGGAGGATAATACCTTAGCCAAATGGCGCAAACTAGAACTGCAGGCACTCTTCCAAGGGGGTTGAAACATCCAAGGCTCATTAACTAGCAAGAAGTATTGTAAACACCTGTGAAGAACTTGGGTGCGGCTGTGTGTGCCCCAGAAGCTGTCTCATCCTACCTTTCCGGAGCACACCACCAGGGGGTGGATTTGGGACCTTAAGTCTTTTCTGTTTGGAAAACGTTGTATGTCGTTGTGAGAGGGGGCTGATCCCAAGTTGTCGCTTACCCGGAGGGGTCCGCCAGGTGCACGGGACTACGGGACCGGTGGGAGTCTCCACACGACCCCGGAAGTACATCGCGACCTCCGCAGAAAGGATAACATTCCCCCCTTGTCCTCTGCCTCCACAGGAACATGACGTCGGCACCGAGAGCGCGGAGGAAGGAGGGATTGACCCCGGAAGCGATACAGTCCCGGAAGTGAAAAGGGCCGGAACTCACCGAGATGGGGGTGAAGCAGAAGGAGTGCGGGAAGCGGAGAAGAAGCAGAAAGAGAAGAAGGTGACGTAGAAAATGACGGAACGAAGACAGAAGACGAGGATTATCGAGAAGAGGACGAGAAGTGGTATGAAGATTGGTGGTCCCCACCGGAGGAGGCTGGAGAGAGGCCGCAACTCAGGAGAGTTGCGGCGGAGCCGGTGAGTAACCACGAGCAGGGGTGAGAGGGTATTGGGAGGCGGGATGTGAATGACCGGGAGTGAAGGGAGGGACTTGAATTCTGACACTGGATTTTCCTTTATTTTTGCATGTGCCCTTTTTCCACCCGCCTTTGGATTTTGTTGGGGGCTGTGTGAATGGGGAGGAGGAACAACGGGGGCTTAAGACTGACAGGAACGCACAGTCAACCTCGAGAAACAACCAAAACACCCTACCCTGACCCCCTTTCCAGTACCCGGTACCCCACTCATGACACCCCCCCTTTTTTAAGAAGGCTTCACACATTCAATCACGGTGGTGCGGTGACGGTCAGATAAGCCCGAAGGTAACTGACGGCTCCTTATTTTTCCTTATTTTTCCTCTCTCTTATGAGCCTCCGTGGGAAACCCTTCGGCCCAGGAGAAAAACAGCGGGAAGAGAATTCCGAAGACGAACCACGGAAAACAGAGGAGCCCGGGGAGAAAGCAGACAGCCCTACAAAGACTTTAACTGGTCCAAACCCTGTCATCTCAAATAAAACACGTCGAGTATCACACTACATACAGCCTCCTCGTCTGATTACCCGGCCTGCGTTCCCACAGGTGGTGTCAGAAGTGAGATTAACCGGAGACATGGAGGCTGTACTCAACAAGATGGCAGAAAACCAAGAGAGTTTGGGAAAGGCGATGGAGAGATTCCTCACGGTGACAAGAAGACCAGGGGGTGGATTTGGGACCTTAAGTCTTTTCTGTTTGGAAAACGTTGTATGTCGTTGTTAGAGGGGGCTGATCCCAAGTTGTCGCTTACCCGGAGGGGTCCGCCAGGTGCACGGGACTACGGGACCGGTGGGAGTCTCCACACGACCCCAGAAGTACATCGCGACCTCCGCGGAAAGGATAACATTCCCCCCTTGTCCTCTGCCTCCACAGGAACATGACGTCGGCACCGAGAGCGCGGAGGAAGGAGGGATTGACCCCGGAAGCGATACAGTCCCGGAAGTGAAAAGGGCCGGAACTCACAGAGATGGGGGTGAAGCAGAAGGAGTGCGGGAAGCGGAAAAGAAGCAGAAAGAGAAGAAGGTGACGTAGAAAATGACGGAACGAAGACAGAAGACGAGGAATATCGAGAAGAGGACGAGAAGTGGTATGAAGATTGGTGGTCCCCACCGGAGGAGGCTGGAGTTAGGCCGCAACTCAGGAGAGTTGCGGCGGAGCCGGTGAGTAACCACGAGCAGGGGTGAGAGGGTATTGGGAGGCGGGATGTGAATGACCGGGAGTGAAGGGAGGGACTTGAATTCTGACACGGGATTTTCCTTTATGTTTGCATGTGCCCTTTTTCCACCCGCCTTTGGATTTTGTTGGGGGCTGTGTGAATGGGGAGGAGGAACAACGGGGGCTTACGTCTGACAGGAACGCACAGTCAACCTCGAGAAACAACCAAAACACCCTACCCTGACCCCCTTTCCAGTACCCGGTACCCCACTCATGACACCCCCCCTTTTTTAAGAAGGCTTCACACATTCAATCACGGTGGTGCAGTGACGGTCAGATAAGCCCGAAGGTAACTGATGGCTCCTTATTTTTCCTTATTTTTCCTCTCTCTTATGAGCCTCCGTGGGAAACCCTTCGGCCCAGGAGAAAAACAGCGGGAAGAGAATTCCGAAGACGAACCACGGAAAACAGAGGAGCCCGGGGAGAAAGCAGACAGCCCTACAAAGACTTTAACTGGTCCAAACCCTGTCATCTCAAATAAAACACGTCGAGTATCACACTACATACAGCCTCCTCGTCTGATTATCCGGCCTGCGCTCCCACAGGTGGTGTCAGAAGTGAGATTAACCGGAGACATGGAGGCTGTACTCAACAAGATGGCAGAAAACCAAGAGAGTTTGGGAAAGGCGATGGAGAGATTCCTCACGGTGACAAGAAGACTGGGGGAAATTGCAACAAGTCCTTACCGAACAAGGCCAGTCACACGATTCTACAATGAGGAAAATCGCCGACGTTCTTGGGCAACAGAGAGGCCCAAGTGCGCTCCCCTCAGTAATCCTCCAGAAGTATGTCAGTGGAGAGGACCCTGAATATTTCTTTAATAACTTTGAGAGAATGGCGTTAGCAGCAGCCTGGCCAGCCGACAAGTGGGGACAATATCTAGGTCCCTTACTATCTGTGGAGTTGCAAGCCTCATACCAAGCCGCAAATATCCTGGGGGTAACCCCCTACCCAGAAATAAAACAGTGTATCATGGAACGCCTAGGCGTCGATGATGAAACATACAGACTGAGACTCAGACAGATCAAAGAAGGACATCAAGAAACACCCAGGGCCCTATATTTTAGGGTGAAAGATATGGCCGACCGATGGTTAAAACCCACCACCGCCACCAAGGAAGACATCATGGCCAAAGTTTATTTAGAACAATACATATCCTCCCTTCATCCTCCCATTCAAAAATGGGTCAGACAACACGCTCACCTGACCCTAGAGACAGCCGTAGAGATAGCCAGTGCCTACAGCAGAGCTCAAGAGGCACAAAAGGGACGAGATGAGCACCCATGGAGATCAGGAATAAGCGGGACTCCTCGCCCCTCTCGAATTCCGCTGATACGAAAGCCGGACCCTGTTACTATCGTCCCAGGTCCCCCCCCTTCAGGACCCCGGGCCCTCCCACGTTTAGACCTCCTGTACCAGGACCCCAATGTTTTAACTGTGGTGGATTAGGACACATAGCCCGGTTTTGTCCTCAGAAGGAGGAACCCATGGAGATCGGCGTCGCTCGGAACTACTGTTGTCTTTCCCAGAACCAGCAACCCCCTCCGTACTGCTGTGGCGTTTATGTGAACGGACAACCTATGACAGCGTTAGCCGATACAGGCTGCCGACAAAGCGTCATCCGACCTCAGGATCTAGGTCGCAAGCTTGGGGTTCTCGATGGAACGGTACATATACAGTGCGTACACGGGGATACCAAAGCTTACCCCACCACTCTTGTTCGTATACAACACGCCACGGATCCTGGCGTATTCCGCGTCTGCCGGAGCAAATCATACTCGAAAACGACTACACACAATTGAACAACTTACTCACGAAGTCAGCTCCAGACGAAAAGGACTGGTGGACTGTTGCTCCCTTCTCACAGGACGAGAGTCCCGATTGGCCCCCCTCTAAAGCTCGAAAAACAAAGAACCAAAGACGGAAAGAGAAGGGACATCCTTTTTCCGCTTTTCCAGTGCAGATAGAAGAGAAACCGTGGGAAAAGGAATACAACTTCCGGGCAGCCCAGAGAGAAGACCCCGTTCTACAAGAAGCTTGGACCCGAGCCAAAGACCAGGAAGACCCTCTACACGTAGGTCCTCATTTCTTTATCAAGAATGGCCTTTTATACAGAAAGGCCAAAACCGTAGGTAACCCCCAGTTGTTAGTCCCCACCCCGTTCAGGGAAAAAGTACTCTACTTGGCACATAGTTATTTACTGGGAGGTCATTTTGGGGAGGAGAAAACAGAACAATTAATACTGGAGCAATTTTATTGGCCGGGCATATACAAACAAGTAAAGACCTATTGCCGTGAGTGCCCTGTATGCCAAAAAAACAGTAGGTATAGGCCACCAAAAGCCCCGTTACAACCTCTCCCCATAATCGAGGAACCGTTTTGTGGGATTGGAATATATGTTATAGGACCATTACTACCCTCCCATAGTGGGTGTCGCTGTGTACTGGTCTTGGTAGACTATGCCACCAGATTTCCGGAAGCCATTGCCTTAAAACATCCCGATGCCACCAGCATAGCCAAAGCCATGATAGCAATATTTTCTCGGGTTGGATTCCCGAAGGAAATTTTGACAGACCAGGGAACCCCGTTTGTATCCAAATTAATGAAGCAAGTATGTGCCCAGTTGGGGATAAAACAGATACGAACAGCGGCATATCATCCCCAGACCAACGGTCTGGTCGAACGTTACAATGCCACCCTCAAAACAACCTTAAAAAAACTCCTGGCTCTGGAATCAAAACGATGGGAGGATATGTTACCGTTAGCGCTATATGCGATCCGGTGTAAAACCCAGAAAAGCACCGGATATTCCCCGTTTGAACTCCTGTATGGACACCAACCCCGATCCTTACTGGACATGATGCGGGAGACCTGGGAGGCAGAACCAGACCACTCCAAACCACTAGTAGAATACGTAGAGCAGCTTCGAACCCATCTGGGACAAATACGAACGATAGTGAGGAACTGTAGGACCGGGGGTCACCAGGCCCTATGGGGGTAGCGTGGCACGAGCAGGTAGGCACCCAAAGGCTTACGTGTAAAGTGACCATACAGTACACACATCCACTGAGACAGGAAACGCACGCAATAATTGACACCACACAGTAGGTTGAATAAAACCAATCAGGTTTATCTAAATCAACAGTAGGATCAAAGGCATTTCCTTAGGAATAGATTTGGCAGTTCATTAAAATAGAAAATCTAGCATTGCATCAAAGCGTGACACCTGGTGATCCTGGGGAGCGTCTAACACAGCGTTTACGCAAAGCGCTGCCCCTAGCAATTCCTTAGCGCTTCAAAACAGGGCATATCAACATAGCGCTGCACATAGCCAGGCATTAGCGCTTCAAAACAGGGCATATAAACATAGCACTGCACATAGCAATTCAATAGCGCTTTAAAACATGGCATTTGACATAGCGCTGCACATAGCAATTCAATAGCGCTTTAAACCATGGCATTTGACATAGAACGGCACATAGCAATTCAATAGCGCTTTAAAACATGGCATTTGACATAGCGCTGCGCATAGCAATTCAATAGCGCTTTAAAACATGGCATTTGACATAGCGCTGCACATAGCAATTCAATAGCGCTTTAAAACATGGCATTTGACATAGCTCTGCACATAGCAATTCAATAGCGCTTTAAAACATGGCATTTGACATAGCGCTGCGCATAGCAATTCAATAGCGCTTTAAAACATGGCATTTGACATAGCGCTGCACATAGCAATTCAATAGCGCTTCAAAACATGGCATTTGACATAGCGCTGCGCATAGCAATTCAATAGCGCTTTAAAACATGGCCTTTGACATAGCGCTGCACATAGCAATTCAATAGCGCTTTAAAACATGGCATTTCACATAGCGCTGCACATAGCAATTCAATAGCGCTTTAAAACATGGCATTTGACATAGCGCTGCGCATAGCAATTCAATAGCGTTTTAAAACATGGCCTTTGACATAGCGCTGCACATAGCAAAGCACTAGCGCTTCAAAACTGGCAATACCTTGATGCAGGAAACATGGCCTTACATAGGCGCCTTACACATGGCTGGTCATTGCAGCACTACCGGGTAACTCACTGAAGCGCTAATCATACTATCCCTGAGCGCTAAACCTTTACTTCCTCAAAGCGCTTCAGTTCTGGCCTTTACTTGTGGGTATTAACCCTGGTCCCTTCTTCCAGTGAGGTACCTAGTGAAGGGGGCCGTGGCCCAGTTCAGTCATGCTCGGTGGCAGTGGGGGCTCCACGATAAGTCTCCCTGGGGGAGGGACGTGCTCCGGGCCTCGTGGGCCTTCGCGGTGTTCCGGCGGTCTTTTCCACCCTCCGACGGCAGCGACGGCGCCCCGGGCTTCTCCGCGGGCCCCGGTGACAACGGGGGCAACCTTTCCGGCCCTGGGCCGCAGCGGTGAGCGATTCCTTTTTAGGATCCCCGACAGGGGTGGCAGAAATTAAGGGCTGGCCCACAGCTCAGGGGATGGCAATGTGTTCGGCGCCTAGCGCCCCTTTACTCCCACGATGATGCCCCAGCTCAGGGTAGGTAGGTTGGGAGGCGGCAGGCCACACGCCAGTGGCAGAACCAGCTAGAGGGGGGCAGGCAGCTGGGATTGCAGCACTCACCAGCAGAGCACAGTCAATTAGAAATGTAGCGCTCACCGGATATAGCGCTCTCCTTCCACAGGCAGCTTGTATATAGCGCTCTCTCTCCGCAGGGACTGCAGTCAGGGTCCCACGAGGCGCTTGCTGGTTCCTGCGCCCTTGGTTGAGGGTGTCTTAAGGGGGGGGAAGTTGCGTTGGTGGCTGACGGCAGACTAATTAGTCTCTGCCGGTCGTCCCTGGGTTCTCCTCCCGCCGGGCCAGATCAGTGGGTTAGTTCAGGATCCCTCACTCAACTTAAAAGGCAGCACCTAAGTCCGGTCACTTCCAGCGGCATAGGTCCCTGACTAAGCCCTACCGCCTAAAACTCCTGCGTAGGTTTCTCCAGGTCTGCATTGCCCCAACTATAGCTTTCCCTCGCCCTGTGGACAATAGAGGGGGGGTAGGTAGGCTCAGGGCCCAGCACACAGGCCCATGTGGCGGTAACCCCTGGCAGCAGGTCCCCTCTCTCTCAGGTCCACCCTCTGACTGAGCACATGGCAGCCCAGCTCCACCTACCAGACAGTGCCAGAAGCTTCTAGAAGCGTCTGGAGAGACTGGCTCTAACTGGCCTAGGGGGAGGGGTAGAGCATCCTGGGTGCCAGGCTTCCCTCCAAAAGCTGGGGTTGCTGGGAAATAACCACTAGACTGTTAACCCAGCTCAGTCAAACGGCGCAACCACACAGCTATGGCATCCATTTTAAGTTACATGTTTAAAATGGGGAAACTCAGTCTGCGTACATTATCACACAGCATTCAATCTTTGCATTTACACATCATGCGATTTCCCAGAAAAGTGAAAAATTTCGGGGAAAAAGGGCCAAGTCCAACATAACCCCCTTCCAGCCAAAAGCCAGGGCAGACCGATCAATGCCTTGATGGGCTTCCCTGCTTGGGGCGAGAAAAGGTGGACACAGGCCCGCAACTGCAGGAGCACCCGCAGGTTCTCCTCCACCCTGGAACTCGATGGTTCCCTCTTTCAAACCTTCCTCGACTGACTAAGCCACCACCCGGGGGTTCCCTAGCTGGTTGTGGCCAGGACTGGCCCCTGGGCCATCCAGATGTCTCTGGCCCTTGCGGTCTCACAGAGTGGGGGGCAGTAACCCCAGGCCCGTAGTACCCATTGACCACTCTCCTCCTCCTCCTTGCAGTTCAAAACTGCCACTGGTCCTCCCACCTGGGGTCCGCACCCTCAGGCTGACCAGCCATCAGGGGCGAGGCTCTCCTCCCCCTACCTCTCCTTCTGGGGTTCCTCACCCTATGCGAGGCACCCTCCGACCACCACTCTCTCCCCAGTCCAGGGCCTTGACCCTGCAACTGGTTCCCCAACCTAGGGTCTAAACCCTTAGGCTGCACCGGTGCCAGGGGCGAGTCCTCCCTCCCCCTGCACCCCCTCCCAGAGTTCCGCACCCTCCCAACGGGAGTAGTACCCCTAGAAGACAATTCTGGGGGGACACTGCTAACAGATGCCCCACCCGCCAGGTCAGGCAGTACCCATCCCTGGCCTCCCAACCCAGGATCTAAGCCCTGTGGCTGAGCCTGTGCCTGAGGCGAGACCTTCCTCCCTCTGCACCCCCTTCCAAAGTGCCGCACCCTCCCACCTGGAGAAGTACCCCTGGAAGTCAATTCTGGGGGCACACTGTTAACAGATGCCCCACCCGCCAGGTCAGGCAACTCCTGAACCTGGCATCCCAGCCCAGGATCTAAACCCTGCGACTGGGCCGACCCCAGAACCTCAGGAGCTCTGATTACAGTTGCCCGTGGTTCTCCTGACACTAGGGGCTCCCCTTCACTGGGCGGCACATCAGGACAGCCTAGGCTCCCAACCTGGGGCTCCCTTATGGAACTCTCCAGGCCCTGAGACTGCGGTTGGGGCACCTCGGGACACCTCCCCGTCTCACTCCTTCCTGTAGATAGGACGTGAGGCCCTACAACCCTCTCACTTCCCTGGGACCTAGCTGGGCTATTTGCCACCTCTCCCACCTCGCTGGGTTGGAAGATCCCTGCACCACCCCCTTCAGGGTCACTCCCCAATGCCTCCTCAGACACGCTGGCACTCACCCAGAGGTCCGCCTCCCGTGCAAGCTCCCTGGGGTCGGAGAACCCGCACTGTAACAGGTGGTGACGCAACCTTGGGAAACAATTCCTGAGCATGTGCTCCTTGATGACTACCTGGCACAGCCCTTCCCAATCATTCACTGCACTCCTCACCACCCAATCCTCCAATGCAGTCCAACACACCTCCGCAAACTCCCCCCAGGACTGGTGGGACAGTTTTCCCCTGCCCCTGAACACTACCCTGTCCCCCTTCTTCTGGGAATCAGGCACCGTCTCCTGGGCTCTGGGAGTGGGACACCCTGCATTGGATCCACTCTCGCTGCCACCACTGGATCCCACCCTCACTGGTGAATCCAGACCACAGAAACCACTCTCAGGGGACAACCTACCCTCCCGAGCTAGTCTCTCCCTGGCAAAGGCCCTCTCTGCCTCCGCCATCCTTTCCTGCGCTAGGACCTTCTCAGTCTCTAGCCTCTTCTCCTCCACACTCAGCCGCGCTAGCTCCACTCTGAGCATTTCTAGCGCCAGCTGATGCTCCCTTTCTTCCCTCCTATCCACCCACTCTTCTGGGGACAGGGAAAGTGACGGGGCAGTGCCCCCGGGACTGGACCCAGCGCGGGACTCCCTAACTCTGTTGTCCTCACTCGCTACTGGCGTCTCCCCCCGATCATTTTCTTCCTCCTCGTCAGTGTCACCCCCTCCTGGGTTATGGACTGGGCCCCCTCACTCTCGGAGTCCTCCCTACACTGGCGGTCCTCCTCCGGGTCTCCACTAAATCCACCCTTTAAATATGCGGAGGGGTAATCTGACAGGTCCCCACCGATCTCTAAGGGTTTCCCCCTCTTGAGGGCCTCATAGAGAAAGAGCTTCCGGCGTGTGTTGCCTACTGGGGGTATCCCTCTCTCTCTGCAGAAAGACATCAATTCTTGCTCCGTGTACTCCCCAAGCTCATCCTCGTTGTAGGTTAACCCCATCCTGGTGAGGTACACCCGGGACACACCACCCACAGTGCAACAGGGGAACACAATTTAAACCACACTTCCAGGAGGAAAGCACAATCACAATAGGCGTCTAATTGCGGCGCCCTCCGTCTCACTGGAGGGTGCTGTATAGTCACAGATCCTTACCCACCGCTGGCCAACAATGTAGGACCGGGGGTCACCAGGCCCTATGGGGGTAGCGTGGCACGAGCAGGTAGGCACCCAAAGGCTTACGTGTAAAGTGACCATACAGCACACACATCCACTGAGACAGGAAACGCACGCAATAATTGACACCACACAGTAGATTGAATAAAACCAATCAGGTTTATCTAAATCAACAGTAGGATCAAAGGCATTTCCTTAGGAATAGATTTGGCAGTTCATTGAAACATCAAATCTGGCATTGCATCAAAGCGCGACACCTGTTGATCCTGGGGAGCGTATAACACAGCATTTACGCAAAGCGCTGCCCCTAGCAATTCCTTAGCGCTTCAAAACAGGGCATATCAACATAGCGCTGCACATAGCCAGGCATTAGCGCTTCAAAACAGGGCATATAAACATAGCACTGCACATAGCAATTCAATAGCGCTTTAAAACATGGCATTTGACAGAGCGCTGCACATAGCAATTCAATAGCGCTTTAAACCATGGCATTTGACATAGCGCTGCACATAGCAATTCAATAGCGCTTTAAAACATGGCATTTGACATAGCGCTGCGCATAGCAATTCAATAGCGCTTTAAAACATGGCATTTGACATAGCGCTGCACATAGCAATTCAACAGCGCTTTAAAACATGGCATTTGACATAGCGCTGCACATAGCAATTCAATAGCGCTTTAAAACATGGCATTTGACATAGCGCTGCGCATAGCAATTCAATAGCGCTTTAAAACATGGCCTTTGACATAGCGCTGCACATAGCAATTCAATAGCGCTTTAAAACATGGCATTTGACATAGCGCTGCATATAGCAATTCAATAGCGCTTTAAAACATGGCATTTGACATAGCGCTGCGCATAGCAATTCAATAGCGCTTTAAAACATGGCCTTTGACATAGCGCTGCACATAGCAAGGCAATAGCGCTTCAAATAGGGCATTTTAAACAAGGCGTATAAACATAGCGCTGCACATAACAAAGCACTAGCGCTTCAAAACTGGCAATACCTTGATGCAGGAAACATGGCCTTACATAGGCACCTTACACATGGCTGGTCATTGCAGCACTACCGGGTAACTCACTGAAGCGCTAAACATACTATCCCTGAGCGCTAAACCTTTACTTCCTCAAAGCGCTTCAGTTCTGGCCTTTACTTGTGGGTATTAACCCTGGTCCCTTCTTCCAGTGAGGTACCTAGTGAAGGGGGCCGTGGCCCAGTTCAGTCATGCTCGGTGGCAGTGGGGGCTCCACGATAAGTCTCCCTGGGGGAGGGGCGTGCTCCGGGCCTCGTGGGCCTTCGCGGTGTTCCGGCGGTCTTTTCCGCCCTCCGACGGCAGCGACGGGGCCCCGGGCTTCTCCGCGGGCCCCGGTGACAACGGGGGCAACCTTTCCGGCCCTGGGCCGCAGCGGTGAGCGTTTCCTTTCTAGGATCCCCGACGGGGGTGGCAGAAATTAAGAGCTGGCCCACAGCTCAGGGGATGGCGATGTGTTCGGCGCCTAGCGCCCCCTTACTCCCACGATGACGCCCCAGCTCAGGGTAGGTAGGTTGGGAGGCGGCGGGCCACACGCCAGTGGCAGAACCAGCTAGAGGGGGGGCAGGCAGCTGGGATTGCAGCACTCTCCGCAGGGACTGCAGTCAGGGTCCCATGAGGCGCTTGCTGGTTCCTGCGCCCTTGGTTGAGGGTGTCTTAAGGGGGGGGAAGTTGCGTTGGTGGCTGACGGCAGACTAATTAGTCTCTGCCGGTCGTCCCTGGGTTCTCCTCCCGCCGGGCCAGATCAGTGGGTTAGTTCAGGATCCCTCACTCAGCTTAAAAGGCAGCACCTAAGTCCTGTCACTTCCAGCGGCATAGGTCCCTGACTAAGCCCTACCGCCTAAAACTCCTGCGTAGGTTTCTCCAGGTCTGCATTGCCCCAACTATAGCTTTCCCTCGCCCTGTGGACAATAGAGGGGGGGTAGGTAGGCTCAGGGCCCAGCACACAGGCCCATGTGGCGGTAACCCCTGGCAGCAGGTCCCCTCTCTCTCAGGCCCACCCTCTGACCGAGCACATGGCAGCCCAGCTCCACCTACCAGACAGTGCCAGAAGCTTCTAGAAGCATCTGGGGAGACTGACTCTAACTGGCCTAGGGGGAGGGGTAGAGCATCCTGGGTGCCAGGCTTCCCTCCAAAAGCTGGGGTTGCTGGGAAATAACCACTAGACTGTTAACCCAGCTCAGTCAAACGGCGCAACCACACAGCTATAGCATCCATTTTAAGTTACATGTTTAAAATGGGGAAACTCAGTCTGCGTACATTATCACACAGCATTCAATCTTTGCATTTACACATCATGCGATTTCCCAGAAAAGTGAAAACTTTCGTGGAAAAAGGGCCAAGTCCAACAGGAACAATATGGAGAAAGCGCAGGAAGCCCAAAAAGCGCAATACGATAAAAAAACAAAGAGTAGAACATTTGCAGTAGGAGATGCGGTATTGCTTATGATGGCCTCCTCCGACCACAAATTGTTAGGGCAATGGCAAGGCCCCTATATTGTGTTAGAAAGGGTGACACCAGTTACGCACAAACTAGAGCTCGATAAAAGCCGGGGAACCACCCAAATATACCATGTGAATCTCCTGAAACGATGGGAAGGGTCCCTCCCATCTTTGGTAGGAAACGTGAGGAAGGACACCCCATTGTATGTTCAATGTGTTGACACTGAGTTACTCCCTGATTTGAAGAACGAGTTAGTGACCACACTACTCCCCCTGCAGAATATCTTCTCCTTGACACCAGGGAGAACTACATTGGTAGAACACTCGATAAAAACAGCTGCAGGAAAAACGGTGCGACTTCGTCCTTACCGTATACCTGAGGCCCGCAGAAACATAATCCGAGACGAGATACAGCAGATGCTACGAATGGGTATAATAGAACCCTCCATAAGTGAATGGAACTCACCTGTTGTTCTAGTGCCGAAACCTGATGGCTTGGTACGTTTTTGTATCGATTTCAGGGAGGTCAATAAAATCTCAGAGTTCGACACCTATCCCTTGCCCAGGGTGGACGAGATGATAGAGCGGATCGGTAAAGCCAAATACATTAGCGCCCTTGATTTATGTAAGGGGTACTGGCAAATCCCTCTTAGACCCCAAGACAGAGAGAAGACGGCCTTCCACTCCCGATGGGTTGTTCCAATTTGCAGTACTCCTTTTCGGGTTGCATGGAGCGCCGGCCACCTTTCAGAGGGCTATGAATCGTATCCTACAATCGCACGAAAGGTACGCCGGGGCTTACATAGATGATATCGTCATCTACAGTGAGACCTGGGAGCAACATCTAACCCACCTCTATAAAGTGATCCAGGCTTTAGGCGGTCCTGGTCTTAAAATCAACCCGGCTAAAAGCCACTTAGCGGCACAAACCGTAAGATACCTGGGATACCTGTTAGGAGAAGGAGTCATTCGGCCCCAAAACAATAAACTGGCTGCCATTTCCCATATCCCCTTCCCCCGTACCACTCGAGATCTCCGGGCCTTTTTAGGGCTACTTGGGTATTATAGAAGGTTTATACCCCAGTTCTCCTAGATAGCCGCCCCCCTCACCGATCTCTTACACAAATCAGTAAAGACCGAAGCCAGGTTGAAAAGCCCCAGTCCCGCAGTTGTTTTGGCCTTTGAAACCCTGAAATCCTCCCTGACCTCTGACACAGTGTTGGCTAGCCCCGACTACACCTTGCCCTTCATCCTTCAAACGGATGCCTCAGATCAGGGACTGGGGGGCGTCCTGTCCCAGAGAACACACCAAGGGGAAGAAAAACCCATACTGTACATCAGTCAGAAATTGTACCCCAGGGAGCAGAACTACGCGGTCATCGAAAAAGAAGCCCTGGCCATCAAATGGGCCATTGACTCATTGAAATATTGTTTGAAGGGATGGGAATTCACCCTGTATATGGATCACGCACCTTTAGAATGGTTGGCACGCAACAAGGGACACAATGAAAGAGTATTGCGTTGGTTTTTATCCCTCCAACCGTACCGATTTCACACCAAACACCGTAAAGGAATTGATCAAGCGAACGTAGACTTTCTGTCTCGTTATCCTCATGAAAACCCCTCTACGGGAAGGACAGCAAGGGAAAGGGGATGTGAGAGGGGGCTGATCCCAAGTTGTCGCTTACCTGGAGGGGTCCGCCAGGTGCACGGGACTACGGGACCAGTGGGAGACTCCACACGACCCCGGACGTACATCGCGACCACCGCGGAAAGGATAACATTCCCCCCTTGTCCTCTGCCTCCACAGGAACATGACGTCGGCACCAAGAGCGCGGAGGAAGGAGGGTTTAACCCCGGAAGCGATACAGTCCCGGAAGTGAAAAGGGCCGGAACTCACAGAGATGGGGGTGAAGCAGAAGGAGTGCGGGAGGAGTCGGGAAGCGGAGAAGAAGCAGAAAGAGAAGAAGGTGACGTAGAAAACGACGGAACGAAGACAGAAGACGAGGAATATCGAGAAAAGGACGAGAAGTGGTAAGAAGATTGGTGGTCCCCACTGGAGGAGGCTGGAGAGCGGCCGCAACTCAGGAGAGTTGCGGTGGAGCCGGTGAGTAACCACGAGCAGGGGTGAGAGGGTATTGGGAGGCGGGAGGTGAATGACCGGGAGTGAAGGGAGGGACTTGAATTCTGGCACGGGGATTTTCCTTTATTTTTGCACGTGCCCTTTTTCCACCCGCCTTTGGATTTTGTTGGGGGCTCTGTGAACGGGGAGGAGAAACAACGGGGGCTTAAGACTGACAGGAACGCACAGTCAACCTCGAGAAACAACCAAAACACCCTACCCTGACCCCCTTTCCAGTACCCGGTACCCCACTCGTGACACCCCCCCTTATTTAAGAAGGCTTCACACATTCAATCACGGTGGTGCAGTGACGGTCAGATAAGCCCGCGGGCTTATCAGTATGAAGGTTACTCTTTTCCCATCATGTTTTTATTTCCTTTATCATCTCAATTTACACCCTTCCACAACAGCTTCCATCCTTTTAGCCGCGCAGGCATTGTTTTTAATTTCCCATTGTATTTTTGCTATTGTGCTTATTTGGGCATCGCTAATTAAACACGTGCACACACATGCAACTCCCAAATACTATTAAAATTGCATTTAAATGTTGCCTACACATACTTTCCATCCTTTACAAAGGCTTACACCCAGAAAATAACAGACGACTACACACCAACATTTCTTTTACATGCAACTTAAAGAACAAGTGTGCAAGTTTTTTTTTTTACGTAATCCTTGAACTAACTATCTTTTTTTACCTTCACATGCACTTAAACCGGAAAAGCAAGCTGTCCAGCCATTTTTTCAGACAGCACCATCCGGTATACATCCTCGAAGTTCCTCTACTTCTGTTACTGGGGCACGGTAAGTTACTTTTCACATGACAATACAAATAAGCTTGTATGTTATGTTAGCACATCTTTTAACTTACTTTAAAATAATATCTTAAACGTAATGTTTGTTTTTGCATTGCAACTTTACAGCCCTGCACACGCATCCTTAGCCTTTTACTTTTAATGTACAGTTTTTTCCCAACACAAAGTACAATTTTAACTTTGCACTTTACAGACGTACACACCCCATCTAGCGTTTTAGCATCACTGGGCCAGTTTTACTTATGGACCTTGTTTACTTTGTGTGTTGCACTTTACAACAGCACACGCCCGCGTTCAGCATTTTTTGTCACTGAGAAGCTTTTGTCTTTTCGTTATGTTTAATGTTACACAGCCCTGCACACCTGCTTATCCTTTTAAGCCTCATTGCAAATCTTTATATGCAAATGTAATTATTTATCGATTTCACTTTTGCAAACCATACATGACTCCACACTCTATTACACACACTTTACTACACACACTTTACAACACACACTTTACTACACACTCTCTACTACACACTCTCTACTACACACTCTCTACTACACACTGTCTACTCTACACTCTCTATTGCACACTCTCTATTACACACTCTCTACTATACACTTTCTACTATACACTCTACTAGAAACTCTCTACAACTCACTTTACTCACTCTCTTCATTCTCTACTACACAATCTCTACTACACACTCTCTACTAGTCACTTTTACTACTCACTCTCTACTACACACTCTCTACTACTCTACTACTTACGCTACTATTCACTCTCCTCACTCTCTTTTCCTTACTTTTCAACAGTTTTCTGGTACGGGTTGGCAGTTACTGATGATGAGAACCTGAGTGTGCAGGTGAGAATCAATCTGCGTACTCCCATGGTGTTACTTCTGTGAGGCACTGTCACCCTTTTTCACCAATTTTTTTTCTTATTATATGTCTTGAACCACACCGCTACTACACTCTACTACTCTACTGCACATTCTCTACTACTCTCTGCTACACACTCTCTGTTACACACTCTGCTACACACTCTCTACTACTCACTCTCTACTACACACTCTCTACTGCACACTCTACTGCACACTCACAACTTTAGTATTCTTTACTACTCACTGTATACAACAGTCACTACTCTCTCCTACACACTCTCTACTACACACCCTCTACTTTACTACACACTCTCTACTACACACTCACTAGTACACACTCTCTAATACACACTCTCTACTACTCTATTACACACTCTGTACTTTACTACACACACTCTACTACACACACTTTACTACACATTCTCTACTATATACTCTCTACTACTCACTCTTTACTACACACTCTCTACTACACACTCCCTACAACACACTCTCTACTACCTACTCTATTATTCGCTCTCCTCACTCTCTTTTCCTTACTTTTCAACACTTTTCTGTTACGAGTTAGCAGTTACTGATGATGAGAACCTGAGTGTGCAGGTGAGAATCAATCTGCGTACTCTCATGGTGTTACTTCCGTGAGGCACTGTCACCCTTTTTCACCACTTTTTTTTCTTATTATTTGTCTTGAACCATACCGCTAATAGACTCTACTACTCTACTGCACATTCTCTACTACTCTCTACTATCTATTCTGCTACACACTCTACAACACACTCTCTCCAACACACTCACTACTACTCACTCTTTGCTACACACTCTCTGCTACACACTCTCTGCTACACACTTTCTGCTACACACTCTCTGCTACACACTCACTACTTTACTATTCTCTATTACCCACTCTATACAACAGTCACTACTCTCTATTACACACTCTCTACTACACACCCTCTACTTTACTACACACTCTCTACTACACACTCTCTAGTACACACTCTCTACTACACACTATCTATTAAACACTCTCTATTACACACTCTCTACTACTCTATTACACACTATCTATTGCACACTCTCTACTTTACTACACACACTCTACTAAACACTCTCTACTATACACTTCCTACTACTCACTGTCTACTACACACTCTCTACTACACACTCTCTACTACTTACTCTACTATTCACTCTCCTCACTCTCTTTTCCTTACTTTTTAACATTTTTCTGTTACGAGTTAGCAGTTACTGATGATGAGAACCTGAGTGTGCAGGTGAGACTCCATCTGCGTACTCCCATGGTGTTACTTCCGTGAGGCACTGTCACCCTTTTTCACCACTTTTTTTTCTTATAATTTGTCTTGAACCACACCGCTACTACACTCTACTACTCTACTGCACATTCTCTACTACTCTCTGCTACACACTCTCTGTTACACACTCAGCTACACACTCTCTACTACTCACTCTCTACTACCCACTCTCTACTGCACACTCTACTGCACACTCACAACTTTAGTATTCTTTACTACTCACTCTATAAAACAGTCACTACTCTCTCCTACACACTCTCTACTACACACCCTCTACTTTACTACACACTCTCTACTACACACTCGCTAGTACACACTCTGTAATACACACTCTCTACTACACACTCTCTATTACACACTCTCTACTACTCTATTACACACTCTGTACTTTACTACACACACTCTACTACACACACTTTACTACACATTCTCTACTATACACTCTCTACTACTCACTCTTTACTACACACTCTCTACTACACACTCCCTACAACACACTCTCTACTACCTACTCTATTATTCACTCTCCTCACTCTCTTTTCCTTACTTTTCAGTTACGAGTTAGCAGTTACTGATGATGAGAACCCGAGTGTGCAGGTGAGAATCAATCTGCGTACTCCCATGGTGTTACTTCCGTGAGGCACTGTCACCCTTTTTCACCACTTTTTTTTCTTATTATTTGTCTTGAACCACACCGCTACTACACTCTACTACTCTACTGAACATTCTCTACTACTCTCTACTATATACTCAGCTACACACTCTACGACGCACTCTCTACAACACACTCTCTACTACACACTGTCTCCTACACACTCTGCTACACACTCTCTACTACACACTCTCTGCTACACACTCTCTGCTACACACTCTCTGTTACACACTCTCTACTACTCACTCTCCTCACTCTCTACTACACACTCTCTACTGCACATTTTCTCCTGCACAATCTCTACTATACACTCTCTACTACACACTCTCTACTACACACTCACTACTTTACTATTCTCTACTACTCACTCTATACAACAGTCACTGCTCTCTATTGCACACTCTGTACTACACACCCTCTACTTTACTACACACAGTCTACTACACACTCTCTACTACACACTCTCTACTACACACTCTCTACTACACACTCTTTGGTACACACTCTCTAGTACACACTCTCTAGTACACACTGTCTATTACACACTATCTATTTATTACACCCTCTCTATTACACAATCTCTACTACTCTATTACACACTCTCTATTACACACTCTCTACTTTACTACACACACTCTACTATACACTCTCTACTATACACTCTCTACTATACACTCTCTACTACTCACTCTCTACTACTTACTCTCGACTACTTACTCTCGACTACTTACTCTCTACTACACACTCTCTACTACACACTCTCTAGTACTCTACTACTTACCCTACTATTCACTCTCCTCACTCTCTTTTCCTTACTTTTCAACACTTTTCTGTTACGGGTTGGCAGTTACTGATGATGAGAACCTGAGTGTGCAGGTGAGAACCAATCTGCGTACTCCCATGGTGTTACTTCCATGAGGCACTGTCACCCTTTTTCACCACTTTTTTCTTCTTATTTGTTTTGAACCACACCACTACTACACTCTACTACTCTACTCCATATTCTCTATTACTCTCTACTACACACTCTCTATTACACACTCTCTATTACACACTCTCTATTACATGCCCTCTACTTTACTACACACACTCTACTACTCACTCTCTGCTACACACTCTCTACTACACACTCTTTGGTACACACTCTCTAGTACACACTCTCTAGTACACACTGTCTATTACACACTATCTATTTATTACACCCTCTCTATTACACAATCTCTACTACTCTATTACACACTCTCTATTACACACTCTCTACTTTACTACACACACTCTACTATACACTCTCTACTATACACTCTCTACTATACACTCTCTACTACTCACTCTCTACTACTTACTCTCGACTACTTACTCTCGACTACTTACTCTCTACTACACACTCTCTACTACACACTCTCTAGTACTCTACTACTTACCCTACTATTCACTCTCCTCACTCTCTTTTCCTTACTTTTCAACACTTTTCTGTTACGGGTTGGCAGTTACTGATGATGAGAACCTGAGTGTGCAGGTGAGAACCAATCTGCGTACTCCCATGGTGTTACTTCCATGAGGCACTGTCACCCTTTTTCACCACTTTTTTCTTCTTATTTGTTTTGAACCACACCACTACTACACTCTACTACTCTACTGCATATTCTCTATTACTCTCTACTACACACTCTCTATTACACACTCTCTATTACACACTCTCTATTACATGCCCTCTACTTTACTACACACACTCTACTACTCACTCTCTGCTACACACTCTCTACTACACACTCTACTACACACTCTCTACTACTCACTATCTACTACACACTCTCTACTACTCTACTACTTACTCTACTATTCTCTCTCCTCAATCTCTTTTCCTTTCTATTACTATTACTTACTAGATTGACAATTCTGAAATGCATATTCTAAACATTTACAACAACCCAAGTCCACAAATCTAGCCTTAGAAAACCATTATTTTTTAAAAAAAGTACTTGTACCTGTGTGTCCACGTGTTGCTACTGCTCGCTTTCTGGTGGTCCTTCACAATGGTCCCCCAAAAAAACACACACAAATTACGGACAAAAGAAACAAAAATAGTTTTAAAAAAAGAAACATAGGCAGAATAGAGAAAAACACACGGATTACTAATTTAACCAAAGGCAATTGGTAAACAAAATATATAGAAAGATCACACATACATTAGACTTACCTTAAAGTGGCTGCATCCCGCCATGCCGTACCATGAATTATGGAACTTTCTCGACATCCCAATGCCCGCAGATTCGACACTAAAAGAAGGTAAATTAACAATTGTGAAAAGCATATTCTAAACATTTACAACAACCCAATTATGGACAAAAACACAATAAGAATTCAAAAAGTAACGTAAGCAGAATAGAGAGAAACACACACATTAATATTTTATTTAAAGTACATTTATAAGCTAAATATATAATAACCTCACACATACATTAGACTTACCTTAAAGTGCTGCGTCCCGCACTTGTAACGTTAATTATGGTGCTTTCCCGAAGATACCAATGCCCACTTATTACTACACACTCTCCTGCTACACACTCTCTGCTACACGCTCTCTGCTACACGCTCTCTGCTACATGCTCTCTGCTCCACGCTCTCTGTACACACACTACTACTCACGCTACACACTCTCTGCTTCACACTCCCTACTACACACACTACTACTCACTCTACACACTCTCTGCTACACACTTACTACTCTCTATGACATGCCCTCTATTAGACACTCTACTACGCACTCTCTATTACTCTAACACACACCCACTAATACATACTCACTACTCTAATATTTGCTACTACTCACTATACTACACTCACAACTCTCTATTACACACTCTTTACTACTCAACTCTCTACTGCTCAACTCTCTACTACCCACTCTCTACTACCCACTCTCTACTACCCACTCTTTACTACACACTCTACTCTACTATTCTCTACTACACACTCTCTATTACACACTCTCTACTACACACTCTACTGTACTATTCTCTACCACACTCTCTATTACACATGCTCCATTACACACTCTCTATTACACACACTCTACTACACACTCTAGATTACTCACTCTCGACTACACACTCTCGACTACACACTCTACTACTTACTCTACTATTCACTCTCCTCACTCTCTTTTTCTTACTTTTCAACACTTTTCTGTTACGAGTTGTCAGTTGCTGATGACGAGAACCTGAGTGTCCAGGTGAGAACAAATCTGGGTACTCCCACGGTGTTACTTCCGTGAGGCTGTCGAACTTTTTTACCACTTTTTTCGTCTTATTTGTCCTCGTCCACACCACTACTACTCTACTACACACTCTCTACTACTCTCTACTATACACTCTGCTACACACACTCTACACCACACTCTCTATGACACACTCTCCACGACACACTCACTACGACACACTCTCTATGACACACTCACTACAACACACTCTCTATGACACACTCTACTATACACACTCTACTACTCACTCCCCTCACTCTCTACTACGCACTCTTTACTACACTCTCTTCTACACACTCTTTACTACTCACTCTTTACTACACACTCTTTATTACTCAACTCTCTACTACTCAGCTCTCTACTACTCAACTCTCTACTACTCACTCTCTACTACTCACTCTCTACTACACACCCAGTCCTCGCCGTTCTATCCTTCCGTCACGGTCTTCAAACCACCTTGAAAAGAAAAAAAACATTAGCAAAAACAAACAAAGCCAACATCGCTTACCTTACAGATGCTACCATGGCTGCATACATGCCGGTGGAAGCAACCACACTCTCTACTACACACTCTACTACACACTCTCTACTACTCACTATCTACTACACACTCTACTACTTACTCTACTATTCATTCTCCTCAATCTCTTTTCCTTTCTATTACTATTACTTACTAGATTGACAATTCTGAAATGCATATTCTAAACATTTACAACAACCCAAGTCCACAATTCTAGCCTTAGAAAAACGTTATTTTGAAAAAAAGTACTTGTACCTGTGTGTCCACGTGTTGCTACTGCTCGCTTTCTGGTGGTCCTTCACAATGGTCCCAAAAAAAAAACACACCCAAATTACGGACAAAAGAAACAAAAAGAATTTAAAAAAAGAAACATAGGCAGAATAGAGAAAAACACATGGATTACTAATTTAACCAAAGGCAATTGGTAAACAAAATATATAGAAAGATCACACATACATTAGACTTACCTTAAAGTGGCTGCATCCTGCCATGCCGTACCATGAATCATGGAACTTTCCCGACATCCCAATGCCCGCAGATTCGACAATAAAAGAAGGTAAATTAACAATTGTGAAAAGCATATTCTAAACATTTACAACAACCCAATTATGGACAAAAACACAATAAGAATTAAAAAAGAAACATAAGCAGAATAGAGAGAAACACACGCATTAATATTTTATCTAAAGTAGATGTATAAGCTAAATATATAATAACCTCACACATACATTAGACTTACCTTAAAGTGTTGCGTCCCGCACTTGTAACGTTAATTATGGGGCTTTCCCGAAGATACCAATGCCCACTTATTACTACACACTCTCTGCTACACACTCTCTGCTACACGCTCTCTGTACACACTCTCTACTACACACACTACTACTCACTCTACACGCTCTCTGCTTCACACTCCCTACAACACACACTACTACTCACTCTACACACTCTCTACTACACACTTACTACTCTCTATGACATACTCTCTATTAGACACTCTACTACACACTCTCTATTACTCTAATACACACTCACTAATACATACTCACTACTCTAATATTTGCTACTACTCACTATACTACACTCACTACTCTCTATTACACACTCTTTACTACTCAACTCTCTACTGCTCAACTCTCTACTACCCACTCTCAACTACCCACTCTCTACTACCCACTCTCTACTACCCACTCTTTACTACACACTCTACTTTACTATTCTCTACTACACACTCTCTACTACACACTCTACTGTACTATTCACTACCACACTCTCTATTACACACACTCTATTACACACTCTCTATTACACACTCTCTACTACACACTCTAGATTACTCACTCTCGACTACACACTCTCGACTACACACTCTCTACTACTTACTCTACTATTCACTCTCCTCACTCTGTTTTTCTTACTTTTCAACACTTTTCTGTTACGAGTTGTCAGTTGCTGATGATGAGTGTGCAGGTGGGAACAAATCTGCGTACTCCCATGGTGGTGTTACTTCCGTGAGGCACTGTCGAACTTTCTTACCACTTTTTTCATCTTATTTGTCTTCGTCCACACCACTACTACTCTACTACACACTCTCTACTACTCTCTACTATACACTCTGCTACACACACTCTACACCACACTCTCTATGACACACTCTCTACGACACACTCTCTATGACACACTCTCTGCAACACACTCTCTGCAACACACTCTCTATTATACACTCTCTACTACTCACTCTACTACACACTCTCTTCTACACACTCTACTATTCTCTACTACACACTCTCTGTTGCACACTGTCTACTACACACTCTCTACTACACACTTGACTACTCACTCTCGACTACACACTCTCTACTACTCTACTACTTACTCTACTATTCACTCTCCTCACTCTCTTTTTCTTACTTTTCAACACTTTTCTGTTACGAGTTGGCAGTTGCTAATGATGAGAACCTGCATGTGCAGGTGAGAACAAATCTGCGTACTCCCATGGTGTTACTTCCGTGAGGCACTGTCAAACTTTTCCACCACTTTTTTCTTCTTATTTGTCTTTGTCCACACCACTACTACTCTACTACACACTCTCTACTATACACTCTGCTACACACTCTCTACACCACACTCTCTACGACACACTCTCTATGATACACTCTCTACGACACACTCTCTATGACACACTCTACTACTCACTCCCCTCACTCTCTACTACGCACTCTTTACTACACTCTCTACTACACACTCTTTACTACTCACTCTTTACTATACACTCTTTATTACTCAACTCTCTACTACTCAGCTCTCTACTACTCAACTCTCTAATACTCACTTTCTACTACTCACTCTCTACTACACACCCAGACCTCGCCGTTCTGTCCTTCCGACACGGTCTTCAAACTACCTTGAAAAGAAAGAAAAACATTAGCAAAAACAAACAAAGCCAACATCGCTTACCTTACAGATGCTACCATGGCTGCATACATGCCGGTGGAAGCAACCAGTCCTCGCCGCTCTGTCCTTCCGACACGGGCTGCAGTCCGCCTGTAAAAGAAAGAAAAACATTAGCAAAAATAAACAAAGCCAACATCGCTAATCTTACAAATGCTGGCATGGCTGCATACATCCCGGTGGAAGCACCCGGTCCTCGCCGCTCGGTCCTTCCGACAGTCCGCCTTTAAAAGATAGAAAAAAATTAGCAAGAACAAACAAAGCCAAAATCGCTTACCTTACAAATGCTGGCATGGCTGCATACATACCGGTAGAAGTACCCGGTTCTCGCCGCTCGGTCCTTCCGACACAGGCTGTGGTCCGCCTGGAAAGTAAACAGAAAGAAAATATTATGAAAATTAACAAAGCCAACATCGCTTACCTTCGATATGTGAAAAGCACCAGTTGAAAAGCGGTTAAAGTATGCCTACAAAAAAAAAAAACACAAAGTGAAACAGAAACATCCCAAAAAGCAATTCACTAGCCCAATAAAAAAGAAAAACACGGCCAGTAAGATAAGAATCCTTTTACCACAAACGTAAGGCAAGCGAGCGGCCTGGGATGGCTCTAAAAGAGAAAAGTGTACGCCACTGTAAGCTCTTTTCCAATCGCTGGCCACCGCTTAGCATAAACGGTGACATCAGCCAATGGAAAAGAGGGGTGGGGCTTAAACCCGCTAGTGAAATCTACCCTAACTCACACTCTGTACAACACACTCTCTAAAACACACTCTCTACGACACACTCTCTACGACACACTCTCTACAACACACTCTCTACAACACACTCTCTGCAACACACTCTCTGCAACACACTCTCTATTACACACTCTCTGCTACTCACTCTACTACACACTCTCTTCTACACACTCTACTATTCTCTACTACACACTCTCTGTTGCACACTGTCTACTACACACTCTCTACTACACACTTGACTACTCACTCTCGACTACACACTCTCTACTACTCTACTACTTACTCTACTATTCACTCTCCTCACTCTCCTTTTCTTACTTTTCAACACTTTTCTGTTACGAGTTGGCAGTTGCTAATGATGAGAACCTGCAAGTGCAGGTGAGAACAAATCTGCGTACTCCCATGGTATTACTTCTGTGAGGCACTGTCAAACAGAAACATCCCAAAAAGCAATTCACTAGCCAATAAAAAAGAAAAATACGCCCAGTAAGATAAGAATCCTTTTACCACAAACGTAAGGCAAGCGAGCGGACTGGGATGGCACTAAAAGAGAAAAGTGTACGCCACTGTAAGCTCTTTTCCAATCGCTGTCCACCGCTTAGCATAAACGGTGACATCAGCCAATGGAAAAGAGGTGTGGGGCTTAAACCCGCTAGTGAAATCTACCCTAACTCACACTCTGTACAACACACTCTCTATAACACACTCTCTACGACATACTCTCTACTACACACTCTCAACTACACACTCTCTACTACACAATCTACTACACATTCTACTACACACTCTCTACTACACACTCACTACTACATACTCAGTACTCTAATATTAGCTACTACTCACTTTATATTACACTCACTACTCTCTATTACACACTCTACTACGAACTCTCGACAACTCACTTTACTCACTCTCTTCACTCTCTACTACACACTCTCTTACTACACACTCTGTACTATACACTCTCTACTAATCACTCTCTACTACTTACTCTCTATTACACACTCTCTACTACTTACTCTCCACTACACACTCTCTAGTACTCGACTACTTACTCTACTATTCACTCTCCTCACTCTCTTTTCCTTTTTTTTCAACTTTTCTGTTACAAGTTGGCAGTTGCTGATGATGAGAACCTGAGTGTGCAGTTGAGAACAAATCTGCGTGCTCCCATGATGTTCATTACGTGAGGCACTGTCAACCTTTTTCACCACTTTTTTCTTCTTATTTGTCTTCATCCACACCACTACTACACTCTACTGCTCTACTACACACTCTCTACTACTCTCTAATATACACTCTGCTTCACACTCTCTATTACACACTCTGTATGACACACTCTCTACAACACTCTACGACATACTCTATACTACACCCTCTCTGCTACACACTCTATACTACTGTACTACTTACTCTATTACTGACTCTCTATTCCACACTCTCTATTCCACACTCTCTATTCCACACTCTCTATTGCACACTCTCTATTCCACACTCTCTATTCCACACTCTCTACTATACACTCTCTTTACTACATACTCTCTACTGTACTATTCTCTAGTACTCACTATATACAACAGTCACTACTCTGTATTACACACTCTCTACTACACACTCTACTACATACTTACTACTCTACTACATACTCTCTACTACACACTGTACTACGCACTCTCTATTACTCTACTACACACTGACTACTACACACTCAGTACTCTAATATTCGCTACTACTCACTCTATACTACACTCACTACTCTCTACTACACACTCTACTACAAACTCTCTACAACTCACTTTACTCACCCCCTTCACTCTCTACGATACACTCTCTACTACACACTCTCTACTACACACTCTACTACACACTTACTACTCTACTACATACTCTCTGCTACACACTCTACTACGCACTCTCTATTACTCTACTACACACTCACTACTACACACTCAGTACTCTAATATTAGCTACTACTCACTTTATATTACACTCACTACTCTCTACTACACACTCTACTGCAAACTCTCGACAACTCACTTTACTCACTCTCTTCACTCTCTACTATACACTCTCTTACTACACACTCTGTACTACACACTCTCTACTACTCACTCTCTACTACTTACTCTCTACTACACACTCTCTAGTACTCGACTATTTACTCGACTACTTACTCTACTAATCACTCTCCTCACTCTCTTTTCCTTACTTTTCAACTTTTCTGTTACAAGTTGGCTGTTGCTGATGATGAGAACCCGAGTGTGCAGTTGAGAACAAATCTGCGTACTCCCATGGTGTTACTTACGTGAGGCACTGTCAACCTTTTTTCACCACTTTTTTCTTCTCGTTTGTCTTCATCCACACCACTACTACACTCTACTACTCTACTACACACTCTCTACTACTCTCTAATATACACTCTGCTACACACTCTCTATGACACACTCTGTATGACACACTCTCTACAACACACTCTCTACTACACACTCCCTACAACATACTCTCTACTACACACTATACTACTGTACTACTCACTCTATTACTGACTCTCTACTACACACTCTCTTAGTCTATCATTCTTTCTTGACATATACTAATATGTACATTCTCAATTAATGCTTGTTTTTATTCTTTCACAGGTTGCTAATCCCCTATCAGAACACCACAGGTTGCTATTTCCCGCTCAAAACATCATCAAGGTGAAAGTATCTTACTATTTTTTTGTCTCAACACCATTAACAATAAGAAGCTATTGGAAAATCTCTGCAGAATAGCATATATATATATATATATATATATATATATATATATATATATATATATATATATATATATATATATATATATATATATATATATTTATATTCACTAAAAAAACATAGGTTTCAGGGGCGTTATAGTTAGCTGGACTTTTCACTCGTACAAAACCATTGAAATTCCCCCGTTATAGTTAGTTCAGCTAACTATAACTCGCGCGCCCGCAATGCACTGCTGATGACGTCACATATTACATCACTCATGACATGGTCAGTAACATCACTCATGACATCACTGATGACATCATCCAGTGAATGTGTGTTTTTCTGAAAATTACATATGTTTTATATATGTATATCTCAAGGTCGATGGAAGAATAAATGGGTATATAAGTGTCTAAAGGGATGATTTGTTTTTGAAAAATTGATTGTATAACTGACTGATTAAGTGTATCTTAGGGAATACATGGCTTAGTGAATAATGTTTAGATATGTAAATATCTGTATCAGTCTCTCACTTTGTGTATAAGTGGCTTCATGGGTTGGTGAGTAGCTACATGAGAGTCTATATAGGTTATTAGTTGGTTTTTTGAGTATCAGTATGAGTGTCTGAGTGTCTGTATGGTTCGGTGGGGGGTATTACGTAGTGCATCAGTGCATGAATGAGTGACTCACTGTTTGTATGTGTTGAAGACTGTATGGGTGGATGAGTGTGTGCATGGGTGTGTTAGTGAGTGAATGACTGTCTCAATAGTGTCTTTATGAGTAACTACATATGTTTTAAATTAGTATATGTGACTATTGGTGTATATAAGTGAGTGTATGTGAGAGTGAGAGATTGAAAGAGTTCCTGTATGAATAAGTATGTGTTTCTATAAGTGATTGTTTAAAAGACTAAGTATGTGTAAGTTTCTGTAGAAGTAAGTGTGGTGGTGTGTGTATAACTGTATATCCAAGTAAATTGATGTTTGATTCTTTATTAGCATGAGTGACTATGTGTGTGAGTAACTCTATGGATGAGTGGCGTTGTGTAACAGGATGTATATGTGTATGAGTACATATGATGAGTGAGTACATGTATGAGTGACTGTATAGGACTGTTGGTGAATGAGTGGATGTGTAGGTGGATCTTAGAATTACTGAATAGGTTGTTGTAACTGATATTGGTATGTCCATTGTTTTGAAACTTTTAGTTTCTATTTTTGAATGTGTGTATCAAAGATTATATTAGGGGGAGAGGCGGTCTGCCACGCTATCACAAGGATGATGTCATCAATGATGTCATTTGAGATGTCATCAGTGATGTCATGAGTGATGTCACTGACCATGTCATGAGTGATGTAATATGTGACGTCATCAGCAGTGCATTGCAGGCGCGCGAGTTATAGTTAGCGGAACTAACTATAACGGGGGAATTTCAATGGTTTTGTACGAGTGAAAAGTCCAGCTAACTATAACGCCCCTGAAACCTATGGTTTTTTTCAGTGAATTTCTAAGGTTTTTTAAATGCTAATTCCTAACTATAACGTACCTGAAACCTAGGGTTCTTTCAGTGAATTTCAAAGGTTTTTTAAATGCTAATTTCTAACTATGCCTACAGAGATAGGACATGTGAAGAAAGAAGAAAAAACGCACAGAAAGAAAAAAAAGAAATTCAGAAAGAAGCAACAAAAGTCCTCAAAGACGAAGAAAAGTGCAGGAAGAAGGATAACGTGCAGAAAGAACAAACAGAAGAGCAGAAAGAAGACTTGTTGCAAAATCATCCTGTACCCTCAACTTTTTCAGACGGATACTGGTGGTAACTGAGTCTGACTAACCAGTCCTAGAGCCAGTGCTATGTTAAAAGACACTCAGAATACAGTGAAAACGCCTACATACACTATGGAACACTATGCATTGGGGTCCCCCTGTGATCAGGATGACCTCCTCTGTAAGCCCCTAGTATATAATAGGGCAGGGGTTAAAACTACCTCTCAAAATGCGCCACAGGACGTGTTTGCACACGTCACCTCAGGCCCCGTCCCCTCACTTCCTCACTGTGTAAACACGCCCTGTGGCCATTTTAAGTTGGGAGATTAAGTCCCCTTGAATCCTGAGGGTCCCTAGGGTCCAACTAGACCACTAGGTACCTCCAGTAAGCGCCACAGAGCTGCGTTGCAGAGAGATGTAAAAAGGAGCACGGCCTAGACCACCTCTCTGCAACGCAGCGCAGTGGTGCTTACTGGAAGCACCTGGTGGGCTAGTTGGCCCCCAGAGTCCCTCAGGATGGAAGGGGAATTATTTCCCCAACTTAAAACGCGCCACAGGGCTTGTTTGCACACGTTAACTCAGGCCCCGTACCCTACCTTCACCACTGTGTAAACACGCCCTGTGGCCGTTTTTAGTTGGGAGATTAAGTTCATTTGAATCCTGAGGGTCCCTAGGGTCCAACTAGCCCACTAGGTACCTCCAGTAAGCGCCACAGAGCTGCGTTGCAGAGAGGTGTAAAAAGTGGCACGGCCTGGACCACCTCTCTGCAACACAGCTCAGTGGCGCTTACTGGAAGCACCTGGTGGGCTAGTTAGCCCCCAGGGGCCCTCAGGATTGAAGGGGAATTATTTCCCCAACTTAAAACGCGCCATAGGGCGTGTTTGCACACGTCACCTCAGGCCCCGTCCCCTCCCTTCCCCACTGTGTAAACACGCCCTTTGGCCATTTTTTAAGTTGGGAGATTAAGTCCCCTTGAATCCTGAGGATCCCTAGGGGCAAAATAGCCCACTAGGTACGTCCAGTATGCGCCATTGCAGAGAGGTGTAAAAAGGGGCACGGCCTGCACCACCTCTCTGCAACGCAGAGCAGTGGCGCTTACTGGAAGCACCTGGTGGGCTAGTCGGCCCCCAGGGTCCCTCAGGATTGAAAGGGAATTATTTCCCCAACTTAAAACACGCCACAGGGCGTGTTTGCACACGTCACCTCAGGCCCAGTCCCTTCCCTTCACCACTGTGTAAACGCGCCCTGTGGCCGTTCTAAGTTGAGAGATTAAGTCCCCTTGAATCCTAAGGGTCCCTAGGGTCACACTAGCCCACTAGGTACCTCCAGTAAGCGCCACAGAGCTGTGTTGCATAGAGGTGTAAAAAGGGGTGTGGCCTCAGAACACCTGTCTGTAACGCAGCTCCCTGGCGCATACTGGAGATACATGTTGGGCTACTTGGCCCTCAGGGACCCTCAGTATTGAAGGGGAATTAATTCCCCAACTTACAACTGGCCAGGGGGCGCGTTTGCAGAGTGCTGCAAGGTGGGGGCATGGCCTCCGGCGCAATGCAGGTCTTTTATTTATTTTATTTTTTTAAGAAGGAGGGCTGTGTGGCCCCCCTTCTTTTTCTAATTTACTGGCCCTGGGGACCCCATCCCCGAGGCCTTGCACCCTAATTATTTTTGTCGAAAAAAATTAATTTGGCCCTCCCAAGGCCTTAATCGGCCCCGGGGATCCCAACCCTCGGGTCATGGCCTTTTTATGTTTTTTAATTCTTTAGGAGGGGGCTGCATTGCCCCGGGGACCCCATCCCCCGGGGCCGGCCTTTGTTTTTTATTATTTTAAAAAAATATATATTTAGAGAAACACCTAGGACATGCTGGACAAACCATATGTACCTATCACCATGACGATTTGCGTGATATTCATTAAAAGGCGACTATGCATAGAATGAATCCACATGGAATGTATTTACACCGCTAGTGAAGCTCTGACGTGTCTGACGCCCTACCGTGCCTAATCCCGGTGCCCCCGCCGGTGGGTACTCTCCAAGTAGACACCCTTGTAGTTTATTTATACAAACATGGGTAGCTATTGACGGGCACATTTAATATACATGCACACCAAGCCATTCAAAGGGGACTCGACAAAAATTCGACCAAACTATGCAAGAAACCCCCCTCACGGTTAATAAAACACACATCCACCGCCGGATGTGTAATACTTTTTATTTTACTCTCTGGAAAGGAGACAAACCTCACTTGAGAGTCACAGCGTGCTCCTGGCTGAGCCCAATTCTGTGTTACACCCACCAGTGCCCGCCGAGTGCCTCACACCTCTGTGTTGTATTCCACCAGCTAGTGCGTATGCTATGACACTCTCTAGCCCATGTGCACTGTAACACCACCCCGTGAATATGACATGCCACACTTGCCTTCGCACGGGTTATATTGCCCCATCTAACGTGCCTTCCTCGATGCCTATGTTATAATGCACAGCGCTATGCCATACATATTACAATCTGGGATCCATATCTTTGTCACAGTGCATATGCAACGTTACACTCCCCAGCACATATTTTATATTACAACTTTAGAGACTAGTTAGGTTACACAACACTGCCCTGTGCATATTACACTCCAAGGCGCATATCGCATAGCACACGCTAGTGCCTGTGCTATCTCGCGCTCTCCAATGAATCTGTCATCGCGCACAATGTATTGCATATTATATTTCACGCCCCGGTTCATCTTATATCACACTTTTTGGTGCATAGTTTATACCATATACTATATCTAATTTTCATTTTCAATCGTGCTCTCAGGACTATGTTCTATATAACACTGCATCCACCTACCCTTTTCACGGGCATTACATTTTGCGATGGGGGGTGGAGGGTCAGGGGGTGTTTCTGCCAAGTGAGCCCGGAGTCACAGTCACAAACGTCCTATTCTTCCTGAATAAAAGTGAGATTATGCTGCATACTTGTTCATATTTTAAGTAGTTCGCACAGACACACATTTTAAAAACAATAAAGTTCCTAATACCCACCTTCTCTGAACAGTTAGCTTGCTGCCCCATCCACCTCCTCCCTATCCTCTGTTGTCTGAATCCATGGACTAGCCTCCTCCCTCCTGCCATGCATGGTTTGATGTGCTGCCACTTCCCTCCATTTAGCATGATGTACCAGTCCACTCCTCCTGCCCTCCATTGTCCAATTCTATGGCCCATCATTGACCTCCTGCTTAGCCTCTGTGCTTAGATTGCTGCCCCTATTCTCCTTCCCCCTGCCCTCCGATGTCTTTGTGCATGCCCCTGCTCCATCCTTTTTGCCCACCATGTTCCATGGACCTGCCACTCCTATCTACTCTGAGTGTTCTGTTGAGCTGCCACTCCCCTCCCACCTGCCTAGCATTGTCAGATGACTATAACCTGTCCCTGCCACCTCCACCCTGCCTGTCCACATGCCATGCCCCTATCCCCTTCCTCCTGTCCTCCATGGTCCATTTTACTGCCACACCCTTCTGCCCTCCCTGGTCTGTTGTGCTGCAACTGCTCCTCCTGCCTGCCCCGCGCGGTCTGTTGTGAGGCCCCTTCCCCTGAACTCTCTTGTCTGTGCCCAGGTCATGACCCCTCCCTTCTATCCTCCATGATCCTTTGTGCATGCCCCTGCACCCTCCTTCTTGCCCATCATAGCCATTGTGCTGCCACTAACCCTCCCGCTTGCCATGCTTGGTCTTCTGTGCTACCATGGCCCCTCCCACCTTCCCTGTGTGGTCAGCTAGCTGCCCCTGACCCCCTCCCACCTTCCCTCCATGGTCTGTGTGAATGCCATCATAGTCTCACTGTTGCTCTCCATGGTGTGTCTTGTTTCTAGTGCCCATCCTGCCTGACCTCCATGGTCATCTTGCTGCTTCTGCCCTGCCCCCTTGCCCCCAGCCCTCTGTTCCCATGTGCAGACCCCTATTCCTTCCCTCCTGGCTTGTCTGTTCCATTGTAATGCCCCTGATCCGTCCCTCCTGCCCTTTATGGTCTGTTATGCTGCAGCTTTCTCTCCTGTCTGTCCATTATGGTCAGCTAGCTACCATTGCCTCTTTCCCCTCTGTTCTCTGTTGTCCATGTGCATGGTCCTGTCCCCTCCCTATTGCTTTCTATGGATTGTTGTGCTGCACTTCCGTCCCGCATGCGCTGTGTGGTGTATTGTGCTGCTGCAAACCCTGATGCCTGCCCTGTAGGGTCAGTTTGGTGCACCTCTCCATGTCCCTCCTGTCCTCTGTTATCCCAGTCCATGTCCCTACCCCAATTCCTCCTGCCTACCATGATCCAATGTACCATACTTGCGAACATTTTGAACATGGTAAGAGGGAGATTTTGAAATAAAACTGGGATATTGAATTTCCCCTTTGAGTTACATTGAAAAAGAGGAGATTGTAGACAGGAGACAGATCAAATAAAGCCCATTTGAGCTTAAAAACATTGGACGGTTCCTGGCTGAAACGGGTCTGTTGGCATGTATGGTTGTACTACCACTGCCTCTTCCTTCTGCCCACAATGGACTATTATATTGCCAGAGCCTCTCTTGCCAGTCCTGTATTGTTGGTTTGTTGCCCCTGCCCCCATTTCCACTGCCCTCCATAGTCTGTTGTGCTGCCACTGCCCTTCCTGCCTGCCCAGTGTGGTCAAATTGTTGCATCTGCACTCTCCTACCTGCCTTCAATTTTCAGAGTCCGTGCCCCTGGGCTCTGCCTCTCAACAGTATCCCAATGAACAACTAGATTGCTAACATTCTATATTTATTACAAAAGTGTGGAACGCCTGACGTCATCTTGATGTAATACAAACTGTAATACCTAGAGTATTTCCTTTAGAAATTACATATATGAGAGGGTCTTATTTGCATCAAAATTATGGTTAGTGCTCTAAAAAACTAAAATGAGGACATATTTTCTGAGTTTTCAAATAGCGACAAAGAACTTTTAAATTATTTGTAATCTTTATGTTTTTTTATCCAGTTGACCACTTGATTAAATGTTGCACTTAGGGGAGAGGATGTGGTGTTACTTCCAGAGCTGCAGACTTTGCAACTGGGGAACCAGGTTGGAGTTTCTGCTTCAGCTCAACATTCTGTGATTCTGGTCAAATCACTTAATCTCCCCATGTCTACAACCAAAATGAATTTGATCTTGTGTGATGTAACCAATGCTCATGTAAAGCACTCCAATACCTGACTAGTCTGCACTATATAAAACTGCAAATTCACAAAAAATAAGTGTTTGCACACTTTTGTCATTGGGCTATACTTGGGCTACATCTGGGTGATATGTGGGCTACATTTGGGCTCTTTTGTCTCTGGTGGCCATCTTGGGAGATTTATTTGTTATGAAGTTTCCTAATTTCCTCATTTACTGCAGTCTCCTCAGTGGGAATACTTTCAGTTTTTTATTTTGGTTCCATCAAGAAGGCATTCAGATGTGTCACACATTTGCCATAAATTCTGAATGTTAGCACTCTAGTTGCTCATTAGATCACTGTAGTAAAACTACTGCTCACCAGGGAAGTCTGCTGCTGGTATTCAAAGTGCATGTTTCAGTCTGCATGTCAGAATTTTTTTATGAAATAGAAGAGGATTTGAGAAGTCAAAATGTGCCCTAATTTTTCTTTCTGCAGAACTAATCATAATTCCTATGGCAAAATGAACCCCCTCATTTTGTTCCTTTGTAAATTAAATGTTTTAAGTGTTACCACTTTATTCCAATCAAGATGGCTTCAGGTGTGCCATACTTTTGTCATAAGTAAGACTGTTAGCGCTCCAGTTGTTCGTTAGAACACTCTGGGACTTTCTGTCATTGGGCTATACTTGGGCTACATCTGGGTGATATTTGGGCTACATTTGGGCTCTTTTGTCTCTGGTGGCCATCTTGGGAGATTTATTTGTTATGAAGTTTCCTAATTTCCTTATTTACTGCAGTCTCCTCAGGAGGAAATACTTTCAGTTTTTTACTTTGGTTCCATCAAGAAGGCATTCAGATGTGTCACACATTTGCCATAAATTCAGAATATTAGCACTCTAGTTGCTTATTAGATCACTGTAGTAAAGCTACTGCTCACCAGGGAAGTCTGCTGCTGGTATTGAAAGTGCATGTTTCAGTCTGCATGTCAGAATTTTTTAATGAAATAGAAGAGGACTTGAGAAGTCACTCAAAATGTGCCCTAATTTTTCTTTTTGCAGCACTGATCATACTTTCTATGGCAAAATGAACCCCCTCATTTTGTTCCTTTTTAAATGAAATGTTTTAAGAGTTACCACTTTATTCCAACCAAGATGGCTTCAGGTGTGCCATACGTTTGTCATAAGTAGGACTGTTAGCGCTCTAGTTGTTCTTTAGAACACTCTGGGAAGCTGCAGTAGAACACAAAGGAATCAACTGACAGTCTCTGCCATTGTTGGATGTACATGTTTTACTGAGAATGTCATACTTCATTCTCACATGACTGAGAAAGATAATGTGAATCTACAGAAAATATGCTCGCAGTTTAGCTTATAGATCACCTTCCAAACCTCTGTGGGAAAAGCATGAGAAAATAGTTTTCTCTCAAACATGATTCATGATATCACAGCAGAAGGCTTTTTCACATGGTAAAATCACCTTAGAACACGCCACAATTCCTAAAATGAGTATGGTACCATCAACAAATGATTTATAATGTAACTAAAGTCTTAAAACCTTCTATTAACTGCAATGCTTTTTAATGAGGTGCTATCATGTATATTGGTCCCAAGATGGCTGCCAACACTTCTTGGATGAAGTGCTGACAGCCAATCAGATCTCACGATGAGATGTGTGGTTAGGCTCCGCCCAGATATATATGTGATTTTACTTTTGATTTTCTCAGGAACTACTGAACGGATTTACACCATTTAAGCAAAAGGCACGAGTCTGAACTGAGGACTACCTCTTTGCCAAATTTGGTATAATTCCGTTCAGCACTTCGGGCTGTACCTTCGACTAAAGGTCCTATGGGAAAATGCATGGGGCAAACGCGTTTTGGGACCCCCTTTTTTCTCAGCCCCCGCTTGACAAATCACCCAGAGACTTTCAGGGTAGGAGCTGAGCGGAGCGCCCCATTAGTTTTGAAAATTTCACGAAGATAAGTCAACCGGCGCCAAAGTTATTCAAAATAGAATTTTCAGATTTCCTATGGGAACTCGGTCCTAACTATAACTATCTACTGGCGACCGTCAGTAGATAATATAGATAGAGAGAGAGAGATAGATATAGATATATATATAGATAGATATGAATCAACAAATTGCCCTGAAGCATCTTGGAAAGCACTCGACAGTTCTCTGCCCTCCGGGCTTCAATTCTGCATACCTTTCCACCTCCACCCAGTGATTAGATTCGCCCGACGCGTTTCAGGGTTCGACACCCCTTCCTCATGGGCTTGCAAGGAAAAACACTCGAAAACAGCATTCCTTAGATTTCCGGCTTTTTTATTTGCAACAAGCCCACCAGTGGGCGTGTGCTAAATGCACAGTCTCACCATTTGTCATCTGGGACTTGTAGTCCGTAATGCTGTGACTTATTAACATCCTTATAGTAAGGTCGAGTGTTTATTCCATCATAACGCTTAGTCCTTTATATGCCTTGAGTAGGCTGTGGTGCGGTCAGGCATGCTATTAAGCGAAGAGTCCTGTGCTCAGAGAGTTCCTAAATGTTAGGAACTCACGCCTCATTCCGCTGGTGAAATTTTCCTTCTTCCAGCAAATGATGGTGCTTCCCACACGGCCGGGCAGCCGTGAAACACATGAATCAACAAATTGCCCTGAAGCATCTTGGAAAGCACTCAACAGTTCTCTGCCCTCCGGGCTTCAATTCCGCATACCTTTCCACCTCCACCCAGTGATTAGATTCTCCCGACACGTTCCAGGGTTAGACACCCCTTCCTCATGGGCTTGCAAGGAAAAACACTCGAAAGCAGCATTCCTTAGATTTCCGGCTTTTTTATTTGCAACAAGCCCACCACTGGGCGTGTTCTAAATGCACCGTCTCACCATTTGTCATCTGGGACTTGTAGTCCGTAATGCTGTGACTTAAAACATCCTTATAGTAAGGTCGAGTGTTTATTCCATCATAACGCTTAGTCCTTTATATGCCTTGAGTAGGCTGTGGTGCGGTCGGGCATGCTATTAAGCGAAGAGTCCTGTGCTCAGAGAGTTCCTTAATGTTAGGAACTCAAGCCTCATTCCGCTGGTGAAATCTTCCTTCATCCAGCAAATGATGGTGCTTCCCACATGGCCGGGCCGCCGTGAAACACATGAATCAACAAATTGCCCTGAAGCATCTTGGAAAGCACTCGTGAAGTTGTGAAGGGAGGGCACGGGGCCTGAGGTGATGTGTGCAAACACGCCCTGTGGCACGTTTTAAGTCGGGGAAATAATTCCCTTTCAATCCTGAGGGACTCTGGGGGCCAACTAGCCCACCAGGTGCTTCCAGTAAGCGCCACTGCTCTGCGTTGCAGAGAGGTGATGCAGGCCGTGCCCCTTTTTACACTTCTCTGCAATGGCGCTTACTGGACGTACCTAGTGGGCTATTTTGCCCCTAGGGACCCTCCGTATTCAAGGGGACTTAATCTCCCAACTTAAAACGGCCAATCCATGCAGCCACTTATACACAAAGTGAGAGACTGATACAGATATTTACATATTTAAACATTACTCACTAAGCCATGTATTCACTAAGATACACTTAATCAGTCAGTTATACAATAAATTTTTCAAAAACAAATCATCCGTTTAGACACTTATATACCCATTTATTCTTCCATCGACCTTGAGATATACATATATAAAACATATGTAATTTTCAGAAAAACACACATTCACTGGATGATGTCATCAGTGATGTCATTTGAGATGTCATCAGTGATGTCATCAGTGATGTCACTGACCATGTCCTGAGTGATGTAATATGTGACGTCATCAGCAGTGCATTACGGGCGCGCGAGTTATAGTTAGCTGAACTAACTATAACGGGGGAATTTCAATGGTTTTGTATGAGTGAAAAATCCAGCTAACTATAACACCCCTGAAACCTATGGTTTCTTTAGTGAATATATATATATATATATATAGATATATCTTACAGGTAAAGTCCTAAATAACTGCAGTTAAATATATCAGAAACATACCTAATATAATTTTTTGCCTACAGTTCACAAACACATGATTTCTGTCTTACTATAAATATGATTAAAATACTACAAGCACATTATCATCAAGGGCATGAAATTTTTTCAGCCGATTCAAGAGGTAAACAATGTGTGCCAAATAGCACATTTGCAATTGTACACAACTACTACAAACTTGCAAATACATGGACTAGAGAGGATTTACATTATATTATGGGCTTAGGTGATGCTTTATATACAGATATGCATTCTATTAATAAAGAGCAACTTATGCATCCAGAGGATTTGCCAAATTTTATACAACACAATAATACCATCTACTCTATTAAGCTTAATAAACCTTATTATGGAGACATATTAAAACCTTTCGATCCATTTTTACCATCTATACAAACAGCTTTACAATCGGCCCTAAATGTGCATTCAAGTGTATTGCTTTGCGTGGATATGTATGTTATATCCATTATAAACAATAACAATTCATACTTTGTATTTGATTCACATAGCCGCAATAACACAGGGATGCCCCACCCAAATGGTACATGTATTACTATCCAAATAACATTTGAAAAACTTATAGAGCACATTACTAATCTTGCACATAGTCTAAAGCAAACAAATAGTAATTGCGTAGCATATGAATTAATTCCTATAGTTATAAATACAATTTTAAAAAAAATCACTTCATAAGGCATTGCTAATTAATGAAAAAAATGCTAGTTCTGTACCAATGAAAAGTATTTTCGTGCATTCTACTGAAGCATGTACAAATTCTTCTTCACACACACTCCAAACTCGTATAGAAACAGCAAAACAGCAAAAAACAAAATTAGAAAATCAAATACCAGTAGTTTTTTGGAGGCAGACCAGCCATCTACCTCATTATATAATACCCATATTACTGAAACATATCCCAAAACACTTTTGCCTACAACAATAACTACACCTAAAAAAAGTCTACAACTAACAACAATAGCATAGCTACACTACAAGATACAAATACTACTGACACATATGCGAATGTAGTTAAGAAAACACTTAAGCGCACCACAGAAACATACGGCACAACACCACTAAATAGTAACAGCATAAACATAAATAATGTACAACAACCAACGACATCAACAGGTAATTTACATACAAACACATAAACAGATGGTTTCCATCATACATGCATACCTATTACTGAAGATAATACAATTATAGTTCCCCAAAATACTAACAATAGCATATTGACAAAAAGGCAACATTTAACAGAGAATACCAATATAGACAAACAATTTTTAGCACAGACACAACCAGAATTAGATTTTCTAAATGGCACAAAAAAACATCAAGGGGATACAGACATTGGAGAGACACCAAAATGTGCAAAATGTCTACCAAATAGTATATTTGCCATTCTACATAACTACTGTAAACCAGCATATACTTGGGATACCCAAGATTTACATTACATTATGGATCTAGGAGATGCTTTATATACAGAAATGCACTCCATTAAGAAAAATATAATTATGCAACCACAATATTTGCCGAATTACATAGAGCACAATAACACCATATATTCTATTAGGTTCCCAAACAGCTTTATAAAGGACATAATAAAACCAGCGCAACCTTTGAATGTTAACATTATAACAACATTAAGTTCTACACTAAATTTACAGACCGGCATATTAATCATGATGGATACATATGTAATTTCAGTATTTAAGACTAACCATGCATACTTTATATTTGATTCACATAGCCAAGATGAGAAAGCAATACCTCATCCTAATGGAACGTGCATTGCTATTAAAATCAATTCCTATAATATAGTTATAGATTACATCATAAAGCTAGCAGATAAAGTAAAGTTACCAAATGTGGATATTATTACATTACAATTAACTCCAGTGAAAATAAACACAATTAGCAAAACGTCACTTAAAGTAACACAAAGAAACCACAGCCAAAAAAAAGTTAAAACTATCAAGGATCTATATGTCCATACTACAAAAATACATACAAATGCATTTACACATATTCCATCAACTACCTTCCAAGTAGAAGATACAAATGTACAAAACACAAACAGCAATAGCCAAGCACATAAACAATCACTTTCTAGAACCCAAATTAATTTGTCTTCTAATATAAATAATATCGATCCCAATGTACTAACAAACACATTGATACCTACTGCTGAATTTCATACTTACACACCAGCTACGATCCAAGCACTAGAGAAACCTAATAATAGAAAAAGAAAACAGACACAAGAACACAGACAAAATGCATTGAACTATAATACAAATATAACCTTACAAACAACCAATGATATCATTAGTATCTTTCATGCACAAATAGCAGATGGGCCAGAGCATGCTTGCACTATTTGCAATCAATTTTGGCATAAACAAAGTATGCAAAAACACACAATATAAAAAAACAGGCAAAATTTATAGAATGTAACATTAGCAAATACAAAACAGATGATATATGCAAAACATGTTACACATATATTTGTAAGTACAAAATACCACCCTCTTCTTTTTATAATGGAATGACATTCCCCAATATACCACCTGAATTACACTTGCATAATTTAGAAGAAAGATTAGTATCACCAAGAATACCCTTTTTACATATTAGAACACTACCAAGTGGGTTCCAAAATTCACTATCAGGTGCAGTAGTTAATGTACCTGCAGATGTTATGACAACAGTTACTGTATTACCCAGGCAAACTAATGATAACATGACAATTCCCATTAAATTAAAAAGAAAATTAAGTTATAAATCATATACACATTTTGAGAATGTTAGACCAAATAAAGTAAAACGTGCAGCTCTATGGTTAGCAAATACTAGCAGTATGTTCCAGGAATATGGAGTCACCATTAATCCAGATTGGGAATATACACCTGCAAATATAACACCTTGTAATGAAACATCTGATACAAACAATACATCTGATTCCTCAGACAACATTGCAGCAAGGAACTTAGATACTATGTTAACTAATGAAACTATTACTACAGAAAACATTAATATCTTAAGTTTAGCACCTGCAGAATATAACACACCAAGAGGTCTATATGAAGATAAAGATTCTGAATATTTAGCTTTTCCTACAATATTTTGTGGAGAGCGAAGGCCAACCAATAAAGATAGGCATGTACCAATACATTACAGCACAATCTGTCAATGGGAATTACGAAGTTATGATAGAAGAGTAGCGAAATGTATAACAAATATTTTTTTTTTAAATTTAAAAAATTGCACATAAAACAAATACAAAGCAAAATATACATATCACTCAGAAAATACTTTATTAATGGCAACGTTATAACTGCTAAAGACATCAAACAGAAATTAGACAGCATTTTGCAATTTAATGAGAGGTACAAGATACTTAAAACTATTCGTAGTTCACCACCATATTTGGAGCATTGCAAAAAAGACCTTTTTGCTATGATTAGACAATTGGGAATTCCAACTTTTTTTTAACATTATCAGCTGCAGAAACAAAATGGTATCATTTAATTAACATATTATTACGTACTGAAAATAGGAAAGAATGTACAAAAGAAGAATTTGAAAATATGTCATGGAAAACAAAATGCACATTGATACAACAGAATCCAATAACATGTGCAAGACATTTTGACTTCCAAGTTAGGAAATTATTTAATTGTATTTTATTACATGAAAGTAACCCAATTGGAAAAATTATAGATTACTTTTATAGAGTTGAATTCCAACAACGGGGATCACCGCATATACATGCTTTAATATGGATTGAAAATGCTCCACAGTATGAAATATCAGAGTTGAATAAAGTAATTACTTTTATAAATAAGTATGTTACATGTTCAAAAACACAAGATCTATATATAGAGGCTTTAGTATCCCTACAAAGACACGGACATACAAAAAATTGCCGCATCAAACAAAAAAGAACATGCAAATATCAGTACCCAAAATATCCAATGCCTGAAACTTTATTACTGGAATCATTACCACTAGACAAAACAGATAAGGAGCTCCTACAGCAAATTGAACTAATACATGAAACAATGAACACACAAGACTTCCAAAGTTATACTTTTAGTACATTTTTAGATTATATGCAACTAGATATAAAACAATATATTTTGTGTGTACAGTCTATTATACAAAAAAATATTTTTTTTTTAAAAAGGACACCAGCTGAATGCTTTATTAATAACTACAATGCTACAATTTTACAAGCATGGCAGGCAAACATAGATATACAATACATACTAGACGCATATACATGTGCCGTATGTATTGTTTCATATATTAGTAAATCAAAACGTGGAATGAGCAGAATAATTGCACAAGCAGCAAAAGAAGTATATCATAAACCAAATATTAAAGATCAACTTAAGCACATAGGTAACAAGTTCTTAAACTGTACAGAAATAAGTGCACAAGAAGCAGCCTATCGAATACTTCAAATTCCTTTAAGGAAAAGTTCTAGATCTTTTGTATTCATTAACACTAGCCCCCCAGAAAAGCGTACATACTTATTGAGAGACATAGATACTATAAATTCCTTGCCAGATACATCCAGTAGCATACAATATGATAATATTATTGTAAAGTACAGTAAACGACCTAAAACATTAGAAAAATTTACATTAGCTGACTATGCATCTATGTATAATGAAAATAAAAAAAACAGGAAAAAAAAGACGCTGACCATGACAATTTCCTCACCGAAAATAACTTTTATAGCTCAGATGAGGAAGAACTTGAGATTAACTTACAGGATGAAATAATAGGAACAGACTAAAATAATTCGCTTTTGCAGATTTAACAAAAAAAATGACTTCGAAAATTATTACAGAGAATTTCTAATGGTTTATTACCCCTGGAGAGTAGAAGAACAAATAATTGGTGATAAGGATACATATTATGAACAATATCTACACACTAAAGACACAGTTGACTTAAATCATAACAAGTATAATAAGCATAATAAAACACTCACAACTAATAGCAATGACAATACATTGTACACATTACCAATACCTCCAATAGATACAGAAACAGCGGACAACATATGTCATGAATCCCAACTTAATGAACAACTATTATATGACTTGTCATTCGATTTAGACATTAGAAGTCCAAGTGTTGAAGAAGCTAATAATATCATACCAAATGAGTAATATGATGCTATAATGCAAAATCTAACTACAGAACAACTCAACTTTATATATCATCACTTACATTTGATAAAAACAAAAGAAACACCCTGCTACACATTTTGTACTGGTGGTGCAGAAGTTGGTAAAAGCTTCCTTATTACAGCACTTTACCTAACCTTAGTACGTTACTGCAATACAAAAGCAGGAGAAAATCCAGATAACATCTATGTATTGCTTACAGCTCCAACAGGCAAAGCAGCACATAACATTAATGGTAAAACACGACGTAGTACCTTTAAAATACCTGTTTCGCAAATGCTAACTCATAAACCACTGACTCATGAAAACAGGAGTACACTACAAAACAAATTAATGCACCTTAAGTTATTAATAATTGATGAAATATCGATGGTAGGAACAAATATGTTCAATTTCATACATAATAGATTACAAGAAATAAAAATGTCTAACCTCCCATTTGGAGGGATATCCGTTTTAGCAATTGGCGATTTTTATCAATTAAAGCCAGTTTTTGACACATACATATTTGAAAATTCTAGGCATTCCTATGGATCAGTAAGTACCAATTTATGGCAAACACATTTTAGGTTATTTGAACTAACCAAAATTATGAGGCAACTAAATGACCTACCCTTTGCAGAACTACTAAACAGATTAAGAGAAGGGAAACAAACAGACACAGATATAATACAGATAAAATCACGAGAATTAGAACCACCAGAAGACATTAGCAAAACTATACCTTATGTTATGTCAACAAATAAAGAAGTTAATAACATTAACAATGAAGTTTTATTGAAACATATAATAAACTATCCTGTTTACACAGCAAACGCAACAGATACAGTTGCATCTGATCTAACAGTAAAGTACAGAAAAAATACTAAAACAATTACACACGGACCCAATTAAAACAATGGGCCTTCCCTACATATTACATATTGCATTAAAATTAAGATATGATTTTACTTGCAATATAAATGTTAATGATGGCTTAACAAATGGTGCTACAAGTATAGTTGAATTTGTTGAGATTATCAATAACACCCCTAATGTAATATGGATTAATTTTGATAATGAAAACGTTGGGAGATTAACAAGGCAGCAAAATAGACACATATATCACAGCAACATTTTGCCTAATTGGACACCAATACATGCTATAGCACGACATTTTCAATTTACACAGAAATTTATCACAATTAAACGCAAACAATTTCCCCTACGCCAATCATCTGCACGTAGTATACATAGGACACAAGGAGAAACTATTGAACCACTTTATATACACTTTAACAATAGCAAAATACATCATTTGCATTATGTAGCTTTAAGCAGAGAAAAGTCATTATCAAACATATATATCTTAAAAACTTTACTCAAGACAAAATAGTTGTACATCGAAAAGTACATGAAGAAATGACCCGATTAAGGCAAAATATGCAATTGCAAATATCAATGCCACAAATACCTCACTATAACCAACATTGTAATATTATTGTACATAACATACGATCACTACAATCAAATTACAAAGCAATAAGAACAGACAATAATATCATGAATGCAGATATCCTATGCCTCACTGAAATAAACACAACTAGAAAAGCAGATGCAACTAATTTTTTTATTGAACAATACCATCTATTAATATTTGATAAATTCAACAAACAAACAGCAAAGCATGGAATAGCAATTTATTACAAAAAAACATTTTCTTACTGCCAATCTATGAAACACACCACAAAATTGACATTTTACATTTTACTCTGCATCTTAATTCTTGCAACTACTTATTTATAATAGTATACAAGCCACCACATGTACATATACAAACACTGTTAGAAGTATTAACAACCATACTGAACTTCTATCCTGATTATAAATATATCATCATGGGCGACTTCAACATAGATTTAACAAAAGTGTCACTAAACACAACACTACTATTACAATATATGCACAACCAATTTAAATGTAACCAAAAAATAAAAGACTACACAACAGACTACAATTCTATACTAGATCATATCTATACTAATGTAGACTTACCACACTATGGTATATTAGAGTCATATTACAGTGATCATAAAGCATTATGGGTAGCAGTTTAATATGCAAAAAGTTTAATTTAATATGAATTTTTGATTTTCAGTAAATTTGTATATTTGTCAATCTTATGTACAGAATGTATACTCACATTTTTCTCTCATTTCAGATGATTTCTATACAAGAAATTAAACAAACAAAACAGGAAGAAAGCAAACCTTATCAAAAGGCAATACGCACAAACGTCATTAAATGCTCGACAAAAGCCCACTACAGGAATGCTAAGCAAGAAAACAAAATGTTATATCCTCTTGCTCTAGCGGATGAAAGTGGGTCCATAAAAGCGACTTGCTACAATGACGATTATTATAAGCAAACAAATGAAATGAATGGAATTATCATTAGAAATGATCTTCTCAAGAACAATGTGGTAATCTTAACTAAGCAGACCAAAATCTCAAGAATGCCACCGTTAACAATACCACAAACAATTACGCAAGAAGCTGCATACATTCTGCAACCACCTGCTCCACCACTTTCACCAATAAAAACAATCAGAGAAGCAAACTTAAAATCGCTAATGAGCATATCTGGGTCTATATCAGAGGTACGTTGCTTTCAAAGTAAATATGCATTTAAAAGTATTCATGATTGGGTTTACGTAAATGAAATACAATTTAGTAATGTTACAGAAATTCCTTTAGAGGCATATTTAAATAATTATGTGTGACTATACATGCATATAAATATATATGTATATATACACATATATATACTACACTTCCCTTTTCTCTTTTAACTTATCTTCCACAAAATACTACAAAACAAACCCCGCTCCACTGTAATCAGTTGTGGAAGCACACCTAAGTTGCAGTCTACTACTAAGGTGGGACACCAATGATGAAGCATGTCACCAACTAGTTTGGTCAGTGAGCGGTCTTTTAATAAAGACTGTATTTCCTTTCTTGTCCACTAACCATCGCATATTGAAAATATCTAATCTCAATGTAATTACTACTTTATTTGGTCAGTACTTATACGCCAAGTTGATTAGAAGTAACCCCCACCCAAAAAAACCTCTCTTTTTAAGTATCTTCCACAAAACAATAAAAAAACAAGCCTGCTCCACTGTAATCAGGTGTTGAAGCACACCTACGTTGCATTCAGCTACTTAGGTGGGACCCCAATGATGAATCATGTCACCAACTAGGTTGGTGAGTGAGGGGTCTTTTAAAAAAAAATGTATTTCCTTTCTTGACCACTTAGCATCGCATCTTGTCAATATTTTATCTCAACATATTTACTACTTTCTTTGTTGAGAACTTATACCCCAGGGTAATTAGAAGTAACCCCTACCTCAAAAAACCTCTCTTTTAAAGTATCTTACACAAAAAATAAACAACAATACCACTCCACTGTAATCAGGTGTTTCTCAGCGCGCCTCAGTTGCTCCTTTCTTGAACACTTACCATGGCATCTTGTACATATTTTATCACACCATAATTACTACAGTATTTCCTTTCTTGAACACTTACCATCCCATCTTATATATATTTTATCACAACATAATTACTACTTGCTTTTTTCAGTACTTATACCCCAGTGTAATTAGAAGTAACCCCCATCTAAATAAACCTTGCTTTTTACGTATCTCCCACGAAATAATACAAAAGAATTTTACTACACTGTGATCAGGTGTTGAAGCACATCTAATTTGCATTCAGCTACTTAAGTGGAAGCCCAAAGATGAAGCATGTCACCAACTAGGTTGCTGGGTTCTTTTAATAAAGACTGTATTTCCTTTCTTAACTAGTTACCTTCTCATCTTGTACATATTTAAAACCTTCATAATTACTACTTTCTTGATTCTGTACTTAAAGTCCGAAATAATAAGGAACCCCCCCCAAAAAAAACTCTTTATATGTTTCTTCAAGAAACTATTAACAACAATCCTACTCCACTGTAATCAATTTCTAAACAATTACAACAACTAAATATTTTTATATTTTGCAGGAAGAAGCGACCAAAACTATATTTATTGGAGGCCAAGAAACAAAACTCAAATCGATAACAGTGGATGATACAACTGACTCTGTTAAAATAACACTATGGAGAGAGGCAACAGACTTTCCTATACAACTTGGAACGTACATTAAAATAACTCATTTAACTGTACATGAGTTTAATGGACAAAAAATATTAAATTCTACTCAGTACACACAATTTCAAGTAAGTACAATGAGCAAAAACAAAAAAAATGTCTACATTAATTAGAGCTACATACCATGCATACTCTCAAACTTTATCTCATTGGAACAATTTTGGTATGTGCTTTATGAGCAAAGGCCACACCAGTGGAAATGAGACAGTATTACAAAGGACCTGTAAAAGTGTACACCAATAGCAGAAAGAGCAGTAGTTGAAGAAAGCAAGGCTACAGAGATGCAATAAACTGTGGTCATAACAAAACAAGGCCCTGCAGTGGACACATACCTCCATTAAGCCACCAAACACACCACACGCATCTCTTTATCCTCCTGCCTAACTCCATCGCTCCCTCTATCTCTGTCTCTAACATTTCACCCTCTTGTTGTCTCCCTCTCTATTTCTCTCGCTCTGCCTGTATCCCTCTGCCTGTATCCCTCTGCCTTACTCCCTCTGCCTTCCTCCCTCTGCCTGCCTCCCTATACCTGCCTCCCTCTATCCCTATCCCTCTGTCTCTCTCTCCCACACTCTGTCTCTCACTCTCTGTCTCTTGCTCTTTCCATTGCTTCTCTCTCTCTCTCTTACCATCTCCCTCCCACACTCCATCTCCCTATCTCTCCCTTTCTATGTTTCTTCCTGTCACACACCATTCTACCTTTCCCTCTCCATATCGTTGCCTGTCTGTTTCCCTCTATCTCCCTCTGACTACCTCCCTCCCTCTGCCTCTCTCCCTCTATCTCACTCTCTTTGTCTCTCTTCCTCACAGTCTCCCTACCTCTATCTCTCTCTCTCTCTCTCTCTCTTTAGCTACTTCTGTCTCTCTCTCTCTCTCTCTCTGCCTCCCTCCCTACATCTCCCTATCTCTGCCTTTCACTATCTTTCCCTCACTCCCCCCAAAACCTTTCCTCTCCATATCTCTCTGTCTCTGTGTCTGTCTTTATCACTGACTATCTCTGCCCCTATTTCCCAGTCTGCCTCTCTCCCCTTCTATCTGCCTCTGCCTTTAAATGTCTCTATCTATTTAAGTCCCTATCTGTGTCTGTCACCTTTCTAATTCTCACACCAAGAGCTTACCAAAAACATTAAACACACATCTCTTTATCCTTCGGTCTCCCTCCATCTCTCCCTCTCTGTTTCCTTCTCTCTCTGTCTCCCTCTCTCTATCTCCCTCTATCTCTTACACTTTCCCCTCTTGCTGCCTCCCTTTCACTCTCTCCCTCTGCCTATCTCCCTCTGTCGCCCTCCTTCTGCCTGCCAGTAACTCCCTTCCTCTACCTACCTGCCTACTATGTGCTTTATGAGCAAAGGCCACACCAGTGGAAATGCCAAAAATATTGAAAAGGACCGGTAAAAAGGGTACACCGGTAGGAGTAAGATCACTATTATAAGAAACCAAGGATACAGAGATACAATAATTGTTGGCATAAATGAAAGGCCCTTATGTTGTCGCATACCTCCATTAAGTCACCAAACACACCACACGTGTCTCTTAATCCTCCTGCCTGCCTCCAACTCTCCCTCTCTTTCCCACATTTCCCACTCTTACTGTCTCCCTCTCTCTCTCTCCCTCTGCCTACCTCCCTCTGCCTGCCTCCCTATACCTGCCTCCCTCTATATCTCTCCCTCTGTCTCTCTCTCCCTCCCTCTGTCTCTCACTCTCTATCTCTCGCTCTTTACATTTCTTCTCTCTCTCTCTCTCTCTGCCTCCCTCTAACCATCTCCCTCCCTCCCTCCCTCCCACCCTCCATATCCCTATCTATCCCTTTCTATGTCTATTCCTGTCTCCACCCAGTCTACCTTTCCCTCTCCATATCTTTCACTCTGTCTGTCTCCCTCTAACTCCCTCAAATGCCTCCACACCTCTGCCTCTCTCCCTCTATCTTACTCTCTCTCTCTCCCTCTCAATCTACCTCCCACTCTATCTCTCACTCTCTCTGTCTCCTCCCTCCATCTCTCACTATCTCCCCCAATATAACTTTCACTCTCCATATCTCCAACTCAGTCTCTCTCTCTCTCTCTCTCTCTGTTCCTCTGTATGTCTTTATCACTATCTATCTCTGCCCCTATCTCCCAGTCTACCTCTCTCTCCTTCTATCTGCCTGTGCCTTTAAATGTCTCTGTCTCTATCTGTGTCTTTCTATCACCTCTAAAAAACCAAAATAAAATCCCATGGACCGCCATGAAATCATATCAGGCCACTAATGGCCCACAGCCAATACTATAAATGCAGACAGTATTTATATTATTAACACATTTTTTTACTTCACAGGTAATAGAACCACCTCAGGAGAAGCTGACGATCACAATCTATGGACTTGAAAATACGTCCCAAGAAAAAAGTACTCTAACAGTACAAGTACAAGACACTGAACATTTTAAATGTATGGACATAAGCAATACCATTCTAATGGACTTTCAAAATATAGGAGCAGATATTGACGATTTCGTAGACGCTCTAATGCCATACTTGCCAAAAACATTCAATGTCATGTTTTCCAATGGCTGCATAATAGAAATATTTGAAGATTGTTAACTTGTACATTAAGCAAACATCATAAAAGCGCACAATAAAAATAACATGTTCAACATTTTTTTTATACCTTTGGACTTGATAAAAAACATGTCATCCCCATTTGCTTACTGGTTATCAGTATGCAAAAAAAAAAAATTAACATTTATGCAAATGTATATACACACATGCATACATATGCATCACTCGATGAACATATTCATAAGTATGCACATATATATGCATATATATTCCTACAAATATGCATACATATATATGTACAAATATAGAAATATATAAATACATATTTATCAATATGTATGAACATACTTAATCATATGTACTACTCGCTATCTACTAGCCACCCTGTACTACTCACCCTCTACTATTCACCCTCTACTACTCACACTCTACTACTCACACTCTACTATTCTCTACTACTCTCTATAACACTCTACTACTCACTCTCTACTACTCACTCTCTACTACTCTCTACTACTACTCTCTACTACTATACTCACTCACTACTACTCACTCTACTACTCTCTATTCAACCTCTACTACTCTCTACTCACTCTCTACTACACTCTACTACACTCTACTAGTCTATACTCCTCTATGATAACTCACTAATACTCACTCACTACTACTCACTCGCTACTACTCTCTACTATCTGCTTCTCACTCTCTACTACAACTCTCTGCTACTCTCTCACTACTACTCACTAGACTCATCTCTACTACTCACTCTTTACAACTCACTCTGATACTCTTGTCTACTCCCTCTAATACTCTCTAGTACTATCTACTCACTCTCTACTACTCTCTATTACTCACTACTCCCTCTCTAATACTCACTCTCTACTACTCGCAATACTCACTATCTACTACTCACTCTCTACTAGTCGTTCTCTACTATCTACTGCTCACTCTCTACTAATTCTAGTACCTACTACTCACTCTACTACTCACTCTACTATCTACTACTCACTATCTACTACGCTCTACTACACTAAAGTACTCTCTACTACTCACAGTCAACTACTCTAGAGTCTCTAATCGCTATCTACTGCTCTCTCTCTACTATCTACTACTCACTCTATACTACTCGATCTACTACCTACTACTCAATACTACTCACTCTACTATCTAATTACTCTCTACTACTCTGATACTCTCTACTAGCCTCTACTACTCTCTAGTACTCTTTGCTACTCTCTACTACTCACTCGCTACTACTCTGCTACCTACTACTCACTCTCTACTACTCTATCCTGCTCTCTACTACTCTCTTCTACTCACTCTATACTACTCTGCTACTCTCTACTACTCACTCTCTAATACTGCCTACTCCTCTCTACTCTCTATTACAGTCTACTACTCACTCTATACTATCTACTACTCACTCTGTACTACTACTCTCTAATACTCTCTATTGCTCACTCTCTACTGCTCACTACTACGGACTCTACTAATCACACTACTAGTCTATTACTCTCACTCTACTACTCTAACACTCTCTACTACCTTCTACTACTCTCTAGTACTCTTTGCTACTCTCTACTGCTCACGTTCTACTACCCACTCTCTACTCACTGTCTACTACTCACTCTCTAATACACAATATGCCAAAACAGCATGATCTTTCTCAAACCCTTTACTCTTTGACTAAAGGCACTAGTGAACAAGCAAAGGAAGCTTTTTTGCTTTGCTTTTATTACTGTTATTCAAAACTTCATGTACATCACATGCATATGTATGCATATATATATGTATATATATATGCATATATATGCCTATGCATTTAGACATGTGTATATGTATATATACATACATTTAGAAACATATATATATACATCTGCATATCTATATTAAAACAAATATTAATGCGTGCATAAATATACATATATACGTATGCATGTTATGGACATGAAAGTTTAAAAAAACACTAATAGAAGCAACGATAAAAAACAGAATAAATACAAACAGAATTGCTTTAACTTTAATAAAGACGAGACCTATTGCATTTTTAATGCTCGTTCCAATGGGAAAGGGGCAGAGTTTTCTAGAAACTTTGCCTCACGTTGAATAATGATATTTAAGCTGGAAGCTTTCGTAGGTCAGGTGGAAGTTCACCACAGAATAGACATATTGCTGTGGAATGGTGACGGAACTTGAGTCCTGACTGACACTCCTACCTGGGCTGTTGAAAGGGCTTCCCCAGCTAAAGAGCGGGGAAGGATGTTTCAGAATCAGTCGGTGGGGTGTTCCTAACCACTCTCTCTCTCTCTCTCTCTCTCTCTCTCTCTCTCTCTCTCTCTCTCTCTCTCTCTTGTATATATTTTCTACTCTTTGCCATCTGTATATATTGCATTCTATTTCAATTGTTCATTTAATTATTCATTTGACATCTGGGAATCTGCATTTATTGATATATTTGGCTTACCTGTTTTTGAAAATTGCATCAATTCATGGTTTTCTTTGAATCAGCCATAATTGATATATTTGGCCTGTCTTTTTAAAATGTTGCATTAATAAACTTGTGTGTGTTATTTTACATGCACCAGAATTTGTTTTTCTTGCCTTCAGGGGGTGCTGTGTCCTTTCCTCGTCTTTAGGAAGTGCTGTTTAAAGTGTATTTTTAAAGGTGCAGTGGTATATTTGCCTCCCAGAAAGGGGGTGCAGGGGTTGGGTGTGTTCTTTTAGTTAAAAGCAGATTAATTACAGGTCTGGTTCTCCCCTGGTGGACTTGTAGTTCTTTTGTGTTTTCCTCAGTCGCTTGTCGCTTTTGGTGCTTTTGTTGGACCCTCCTACTGACTGCCATCCATCCAGCTACTCTTGTTTCCTCCGGGCTTGAGAAGAACCATAACTTACCCTCCGACCTCAACTCACAGCTTATCTGGGAAGAGCATTGCATATTTTATCTCTCTATCTCTTAGAGTTTTTTGACTTCCATAAAGCTTCACCTCTGTTTCTGAACTTTGATTGTGAAATCTGGAAAAATGTGCTTGTGCTGTTTTCATAATGCACTGAAGGCGCACTTACGGCTGTTTATAGTATAACGTTCCGATCTCAAAAGTTGAAGAACAGGCCAGGATCGGCCTTGGGGGCACCCCTGGCTTAGGTCGTCCACCCGGCACTCGGGGGCCCGTTCCACAGAGAGTATTTTGAGAGGCCACGGGGTTGAAGGTGTTTCAGGACGAGGTACTCTACAAATAGATCCACTTCTGGCCCTCCTGCCCATTTAGGGACCCCAATAATTCTCACATTGGTGCATCTGGATCTCCCTTTATAATCGTCGAGTTTAGCCTCAAGTGTCTTGCTGATGTCCTGGAGATCGCAGACTTGACGTTTGAGTGTTTCGGTGTCGACATGGAGATTCGTCGTCTTCTCTTCCACATCTGTGACCATTGTGCTCATGTTTCTGAGATCTGCTCTGAGGAATGAGACCTCCATGCTCACTGCATCTATTCGTGTTTCAAGCGAGGTATGCACTCTACTCAGGGCTGTCATGATGTCTTGTAAGGTTAGTTTGTCCTTGGTAGAGGATGCATGGACGTTGGATTGCATGGAGTCTTGGGAGCATTCCGCCACTTCTTTGTTCTTGTGCCAGGCAAATTTATCTAGCTTGGTTTGATGGGAGATTCATGCTCCCTTCCCACCCTTCATTATAGGGGAGACGAAGCAAGGTTGCGGGATAATTCACCAGTCACCAGCGCCCCACCAGGGTATACACCACTGCCCGACCGTGGATAAGTTTGTATTCCATGCGGCCTATCAGGTTTCTCCCGGTGGGAATAGTTGGTCAAGTACCCTCACTTGGGCTCCGGTGCGTCCAGTTACTACCTAGCCACCCTACAGATGTGACAAGCCCTGGTGTCTGGATGGGGGGGCGCACGTTTACAACCTCTCGCCTCTGACGTGGCTGGCTGGGGTAATTCAGGCTGAACTGTAAAGCACTGCATTTTGGAACATGCCCACTGGGTCACTCACCATAGCCCCGAGCCCCACGTGGGGCAGGTTCCTGCTGTTGGCTGTCCCTGTGGTTGATTCAAGGGTGACCAGCAGTGCGCAAACTTCCTTCATGGGCCTTCTGACCTGCCCCAAGGGCTCCTCTGCTCCTTCCGACCTCTCGCTAGGTGGAGGGGCGTGGATGCAGCTGAATCAGCTCTCTTCCACAGGAAGCTGCAATTTCAGTGTCCCCGGGCAGGGAGGACGGGGTGCTGCTCCACCGCACTAGAAACCCATTCAAGCAGATCTTGAATCGGCCAGTTCCCCTTACTATCCGGTGGCCTGCACTTCGTCTCATGGCCCTATTCGAGGTCGCACCAACCTCCCAGGGAGGCTGCTCGCAGGGACTCTGCATTTTTACACCGCACATCTGTGCTGCTGCAGCTCCCAGCTGTCTCTGGCCTCTGTTGTGGTCTTTAATACCGCTGGAGGATTCGTTCCACTCCCCCCAATGCAGTCGGGCCCGCTGCTGGTCACCAGGGTCCCGACCCGCATTAAGAGGGTTTTAACTTACAATTATTTTGACACTAAGCTCGACATTCCTACTTGCTCCCAATTAATGTTAGCACTTATTAAATGTAATAAAGTAACCCAGTGTTATCATGTGGGAGAGGTAGGCTTTGCAGTAGTGAAAAACGAATTTAAGATTTTTTCACTACTAGGACATTTAAAAGTTAAATGTACCCTTCCATCTTTTCAAAATATTACAACCTGTCCTCCGGGCTGTTTAGGGCCTACCCTAGGGGTGACTTATATCTATTAAAACAGAAAGTTTAGGCATGGCAAAAGGATATTTTGCCATGTCAAAATGGCAGTTTAAACTGCACATACAGGCTGCAATGGCAGGCCTGAGACATGTTTAAAAGTCTACTTAAGTGGGTGGCACAAGCAGTGCTGCATGCCCAGAAGTAGCTTTTAATTTACAGGCCTTGGGTGCTTGTAGTACCACTTTACTATGGACTTTAAAGTAAACTAAATGGGTGGCTTGACGCGTAGCGAGGATGGCTGCCTTTTCCTGAGCTCCACGACACTGCCGGTGCGGACCCTCATTTACAATGAGATACGGGTGATTTTTTATTCACCCTTAGATATCGGAGAGAAGCGGGACAGCGGGTGAACACCAGGGAGTGTTTTGTTTTTATCGGGCTCCACGCCGCTTCATTGAGGCTGTCACACATAAGGGAGCTCGTCCGTGGAAGCGCTGTGAAATGGCGGCCGTGACTGCTATTCTACTACAGTACAACGCGTGATGGCTGGAGCTCGCTAACAAAACCTTTGTAAAATTAAGGCTCATCCTTCCTAAGTTACTGTGCACATTATCCCTGCTTGTCATATCACTGAATTATGTTTACCACATGCAGTGGAAGGCTATTTTCCTCATAGGTGGAGGCTTCAAAATGGCGGCACTGAAATGTATTATTATGTACTACTCAATGCTGGCTGCGAATCACATTGGAGGTATTTTGACCATGATAGTGCCTTGCTTTGGTGGTCATGATTACATATGCGTCACGACACGACATAGGAGAAGTTTGGTCAGCGCTTAAAGTGATCTATCCCTTTTTCTAATAAGCTCCTCTCTGCCTTAATTTTGCTCATTATACCAAGTTTTTCAAACTTCATCTTTCAAAATTAGGTGGGCTAACTTATTTCAATTTTGGCAGTTATAAAGGACGAACGATGACTGAAAACTCACTGTCTCGTGTTATATCTGCTGATGAACTCTACTCTGATTACTGAGTCATAGCTCAGTGCTGTAGGAGTGCTGATTTATTATTCACCTTGATCTTTGTGGCTTGGTGGCTCGTCCTTGGCCCTGTCTGCTATTCTCAGTTTACATTAAAGATCTTTTACGATTACTTCTAACGGCGGAAGGTGTGGGTGGCAACACTAAAGACAGAGATTCCAAAGGGAATTTGAAACGCTCCAAACATTTCTCTCCTACTCCGGATTCACAGGCTAAAGGTAGTTCTGACTCTGCCTCAACTCTAGAAGGTATATTAATCAAGCTTAATACCGTCCATGATATAGCTCAGAGTACAAAACCCAATACAGATATCCTCTAGGTGGAAGTGGCAGCAATTTGTAATGACCTTAAAGATCTTTCATTACGTGTTTCTAATGCTGAGACGAGAATAAGTTGTGAGGAAGATTATACAAATAAACAAGTAAAATACATCCAATACCTGGAACGCTCCATTACTTCATTGAGGAGAGACTTAACAGAGCAGGAAGACCGTAATGGTAGAAGCAATCTTCGTATCTTTGGATTACTGGAGGGGTGTGAAAATGCAGCTCCTTCCGTAATTGTCTTCTTGCTTACTTGGATCCCAAATGTCCTCTTTCAAAAAAGACTTTGAGATTGAACGAGCTCAAAGAGTTCTACCTTTTAAACCCAGGAATATGTCTTCTCCAAGACCATTGATTTTTAAACCTTTGCAACATCAACACACTGATCAAATCTTAGCACAAATGAGGAGGCTCAAGACGGTTCAATGGGAAGGTCACAGAACCTCTATTTCACAGGATTTTGCCAGAGATACCTTCATTCACCGCAAAGGCATCCTCAAATTACGCAGGAGGCTTACTGATTTGGGCATTCCTTTTTCATTCTCTGGACCTTCTAGATTTCGGGTCATCTTCAAAGGTCATCCACAGATCTTTTATGAACCCACAGATCTTTCTACCATTTTGGATAACCAATATGAATCCCAGATGGACTCAGATTCTCTACCTGGTATTTTTCGTTCCTAGTTAGCTGTATAAGTTGACTTGGCCTTTTCGTATGTTTCTAGATAATCATCTTCTTTTAGGTGTGGAATAATACTTCGATATGTTTTTGCATATTCAAGTTTTTATGAGAGTATATATGACTCTGTTTTTGCTGTTCCTATTGTATGCATTATAACAACCTTTGTTGTGTTTCTGCTTGATATTGAGGATATATTAAACCTTGCTGTAATTGTGCTGATGTACTTCATTTTCTGGATAGGCAGATTTTGATATTTCATACAGTATCATATAGTACTCTGTCGTTGTCCCCTTAAGGAATGTTCTTCTAATTGATTGGCATTTCTTCTGAAATTATTTTCTTATCAATCTTACTATAGGTAAGTATTCTATTTCTCATTCTACTTCTTATCCTTTACATCTATTCTCTCTTTCCATGGTAGCCTATTTATATGTTATGTGCCATTCAATGACTTCACTGATTACCAATGAAATACGTTTTTCTATACCATTGATCTCCTATATATCTCTTTTGTTCTGATCTCATTGCCACAATTTAAGGTATGCTATTATGAGATACACCTTTATTAATCGGTGCTCTTTGCTTGCTATTACCTGATAGTTGTAAAGCTATTTTATAAATTGTATGTATTTATTTGGAACTCACTTGAATGATCTGTTATAGAGTGGTTGAAGTATACATAAGCTGGATTTATATAATATTACAGTTATGATTTGTTTGTTCATGAAATGTTATCTAATTGCGGATGTTCCATTTACATCACTCTTCATTTAGTCTCTCTCTCTTTAATATCTTGTTATAATTGAGTGGCAGGGTTTATGAAATTACTTTCCTTTTAACTCTTTACTTTGCTTTATAGTTCCTATGCTATAGGTGAGTATTCTCCTTTTTCTCCTTTACCTATTATCCTTTATCATTGCTTTCTTTCTATATAGTAGTCTGTCTATATGTTATTTATTATTTAATGATTTCACGGATCACCAATGAAATGCGTCATTATCTAATGATGTTCTCTTATTATCTTATACACCTATTTTGCTCTGTTCTCAGTGCCGCTATTAATGATACATTATTGTGAGTTGCATCCTTAATACTCATGCTCATAGGATGCTATTACTTGATAGTTTATGGTTATTTTATCATTTTTGTACATACCAGCTTGATATTTGTCTGAATGTTATTTATAGATAGGTTGAAGTATGCAAAGTTGGAATTTATATGCTTTGATAGCGAGGATTTGTTTGCTTATGTAATGTTATCTCTCTGCAGACACTCTATATAAATTATATTTATTTAGTCTTTTGCTACCTAGTATTACACCCAAGCTGGGTATCTGCTGTGGTTATGTATTTGTAATAATAACTTTTGTTCTGCTGCTCTGCTGTTTGTTTATGCTAGAGTTGTCTACACCGATGGGGGTAGTCTCTGCTGTTGCTCATCCACGTTGGTTGCCAATGCAATATGTCTCTTACAGACATCCACTGGTGGGGTTGGGCTTTGATGTTGCTCTGGACTTCTCTGGAGTGCATTTGATCCCTCTTCTCTTTTCCCTTCTCTTTATTACTTCTTTATATCCTCAACCTACTTTTGGGACACCTGCTTCACTTCCTCTGATTCTTAATTTTATTTTTATTGTCATTATACTCTTTCACCAGACATACTTACTAATTAAAATGTACGGATATAAATGACTGGTCTAAAAGTAGTTTCCCTTAATGTTAGTGCTTTGTATCACCCAGTTAAGAGAACCAAGATTCTATCTGGTGATTTGGTCCTAATTCAGAAAACTAAGATAGGTTTTAAAGAAACTCTTCTCATGAGGAAAGATTGGGTATTAGATGCTACATGTTCTGAGGTTTCTGGGAAGAAAAACTGGATTATTACTCTTATCTCTAAGGAATCTGGTTTATCTATAATTGCAGCTGAACATGACACCAAAGGAAGATGGTTACTGACTTGTCTGACTAACGGTTTGGATGACTTATATGTTATGAATATATATGCTCCAAATATGGATGATCCAAATTTTTGGCTTGCAATAAATAAGAAACTTACTGATATTCCACAAAATTCAAAAACAATTTTTGAGGGAGATTTTAATCTTCCCTTTGATCCCCTTTTAGACAGGCATTCAGCTTTCAAATTTCGACCTCCAAGACGATATTAAGCGCAAAGAGGAATTATATAGACATGCTAATGACAAAGCACTCTTGCAAGATATTAAACATTTAAAATACTCTTTTAATTCTATAGTTACTAAACAAACCTATATTGGAGTACACGCTCAAACATCTTGTCAATTATTTCTACGGAATAGAGCTGGCAAGTTGTTAGCCGCTACCCTCAAATATAAAAAATACCAATGCTACTTCTATTTCTCATATTACTGAAAAAATTGGTTCGAGGAAGTTTCATACCCAAGAAATTCTTGGAATATTGCGAGAATTTTATGAAAATGTATATACCCCTTCAAGTCAATGTACTAAGCTTAACTTTCAACAGTTCCTTAACTGTCATCCTGCTGATACTATTTCGAATGAAGATATGCGAGAATTGGGTAAACCAGTAGAGATTGAGGAGATTATTTGTGCCATTAAGGCTACTCGTTCGGGGTACGCTCCCGGGCCGGATGGCTTTTCCATTGCCTTATATAAAACGTTTACTTCTTCCATAATTAAATACCTTAAAAATATTTTTGACAACTTTGTTCTTTCTGTCAAGGTTTCAGGTACGGCTGCTGAGGCTACTATTGATGTCATACCAAAAGAAGATAAGTACCATTCTGATCCAAAAAACATCTGTCCATATCCCTATTAAACATGGAAGCAAAAATGTTTGCAAAAATCGTAGCAAATCATGTAGAAGGTCATCTTCCTACTCTTATTCATGACTCCCAAACAGGTTTTGTCAAGGGTAGGCTTGCTGGGCCAATGTTCATATGTTCTGCCACACGTTTTAGAAAAAGCAAAACTCTCCTCTTTGTCGTCTGCGGCGATTGCCCTTGACGCCGAAAAGGCTTTCGATAAGGTATCTTGGCCTGTTTTACAAACTGTGTTAGAATCTCACAATCATGGTAGCTCTGTTATTAATATGGTTATGGCTCTTTATGCGAACCCGCGGGCTAATATTAGCATTAATGGTACTCTTTTTTTAATCTTCGCCAAGGCACTAGACAAGGATGCCCACTTTTACCCCTTCTTTTTATTTTATCTATTGATCCACTCCTTCGCTTACATAATCTGAACCCGAACATTAAAGGATTCAAATTTGGAACACACACACTTAAAACGGCTGTTTATGCTGATGATATTCTTATTTTTTCTGAGGACATTGAATCAGCCATCCCTTCTATTTCTACTCTTATTCCTGCTTTTTCGGGTTGTTTCTGGATATACTCTTAACAAAGAGAAAACAGAATTGTTTCCCTTGAATGCTTTGTGTCTTCCTTCTCACTTGGTGATTCAGGCTTTAAGTGGCAATCTACGTGCATTAAATATCTGGGGATCTGGTTCTGTAGAAATCTTTCAGATACTGTTACTTATAATGAATCCCATATCATAAATTAAGTTAAGGATCTTTTGTCTTCTTGGTCTCTTAAATACATTTCTTGGTGGGTAGGTTACAAACTCTTAAAATGATGATAACCCCAATCTTTAAGTTTTTATCCTCTGTATTATCTATAAGGTTTTCTTCTTCATTCTTTCATGAGATTGACGTAATCACCTCAAGATTTTTATGGAATGATAAGAGAGCTAGAATTGCTTATAAATATCTCAGGAAGCCCTCTACATTGGGAGGATGTAACCTCCCTGATTGGAGTCTATACCAGATTTCTTTCATGGCAGCTCAGGGAGTACTTTGGTTTTCCCCAGTATCCCAACATATACCTCCATGGATTTATATAGAACGAGAACTGAGTGCTTCTTTTTCCACTCTTTCTTTGCTCACAGCCTCACAAATTACTTTAGCACACTCTCAGCGTATTCTGTTAGATATGATTAATGCGTTGAAATTCATTGATCTGAAAGTTCGAAGCCTATTCATAGATCGAGATGGACTTCTTTATGGTCTATTCCTAAGCTTGTTACTGATACTGAACCTAACATCGCTCGTTCGTGGGCCGACAAGGGCATCAGACTGGTGAAGGACCTTTATGATACTAATCATGATCCTCTTCCTTTCTCCTTCCTAGCCCAAAAATATAACCTCAGTATTATGGAGTTTCATACTTTTTTAAAGTTAAAAGTCAAACTTTCTAAGATATCCCTTTCTACAGATTCGGTTATTGTCTCACTTCTTTCTATGTGGGTACATTCAGGCCATACCGCGTCTAAAATTTATAAATTTGTATCTGCTTCTCTACCTTCACATTCTACAGTTACTTCTGCTAAAGGGTCTCATCATTTTGAGGATCACTTTTTTAGACATATTTGATTCTCTTGCAATAATGATTATTATGACTGATAGCCAATTGCACTGTACTAATGTTACTAGCGCTATTATAGCATGTACCTGCACTGTGAGTTTAATTGTGTGCTGTTTTAGTTTTTGCTTTTTCTCCTTCTTTATCATTTTCAAGTCATTTTTATTATCACTATTTTTGTTACGTTCGCTACGGATCTCTGACATATTATCGAAAGACACATTATCGAACTACACAAATATCGCATCAAATATATCGACATCAAAAATATCGACATTGTATACTTATTTAAAAAACTACACTAATATCGACAGTACAATATCGTAATACAATTATATCGATCACACAAAAATCGCACACATAAATATCGCAATACTAAATATCGACATAAGTAAATAAATATGACACATGTCACAAATATCGATAACCAAAATATAGACATCAATAATATCGTTTTTTTTAAATATATCGACAATTCTAATACTAATAAAACCAATACTTTAAACAACATAAAGACAATATTTTCCGAAAACATACATTTTCAAATGAGATTCTACTTAAACATAAACATAACATTTATAACGATCTCAATATTTAACAACATAATAAAAAAACACTGAAATAATTATCACATTGGCATTTCGAACACATTTAAAAAAAAATACAACACATTATAAACAATCTTTTTATATATAATTATTTAAAACTCTCCTCCTTTAAAACTAAATTTACTCTTACTTAGCATTTTCCATAAAAGGAAACCAATTAACTAAAAAAAATTCAAACCATCCAATAGAAAGGCCACATACAGAAAACAACCAATAACATTCAAGAAACAATTTAAAATCACTATATAAACCAATTAAAACAAGTCTTCTACTGTGCCTTAAACCAAAGCATTGAACGAAGAAGAAACTCTGCTAAACAGAAGAAACCTACATCCTACTACTATTCTAAAAACGTAAGTAAATATTCTTTTCTAACTAAACTGCCAAATTAAACTAAAACACTAATTTATCTTTACTCAAATAAATCACTAACTTATATATTCCATCTCTTTATGTTTCCACTACAGATATTACTCCAAACAGCTAAAGAAAATATTGAAGATTGCCAGAAAAGACTCACTAAAAAGTAAGTATACTATCAAAATACTTTATAAAATATTAATTAAATCCTACTCCAACCCCAAAACATCCTAAACCCCTAAACAAATCCATGTTCTCTTTTTTAAGTTTTAAAAAACCTGTATAAATTAACACCTATAGTCTATACTACTGGGCATGAGGGAAGGCTCTGTTTGCTTAGGGAGAGGTTGGGCTCCTGCATCTTATTTATTAGGGAGGAGGGGCACATAGTAAGAGGGGTAGGGGACGGGGGTACATTGACATGTGGTGGGGGAGGGGGGGTAGAGAACTGGGTGGGAAGGTTGTTCCTTCTCCTGAATAATTGGTCTTGATGATAAATGTGTGGTACTTCCGGGACAGGTGAAGGCGGGGGAATGTTTGTTGAGTTGTTGATTTGTAAAACAATAAAATACGTTTCAACAAAAAAAATATAGTCTATACCAAACAGCAATACCACCCCACTTAAAAAACTAAACCAACCAAAACAATATATGTTCTTTAACTTTCAGAGACTACATCAACTAAACAGCATTTTGGTGCCGATCACAATCCTGTAAAAACCGGGTACGAACCGTCGGACGGAGCATATTCTCCGTTCGACGCGTACCCGGTCGTGTAAATATACAAACAAGGAATTACGAATCGTACGGAAACACCTTTTCCGTACGAATCGTAAAAAAGCCCGACCGAACAAAAAAACACCTACCAATGTGATCCGGGAAAGCGCAGACCTGACGTCGGGACGCTCGCAGCCAGCCATTCACGAACCAGGAATCACGATTCGCACCGACGTCACCCCGCACGGTGAAGATTCTGCGGCAGCCAAAAACTGCCGGGAAATCAGTACGACGCGAACAAGGGACCACCAGTACGCGACGGACAGACGACGACGCGAACAAGGAGGACCAGTACGCGACGGACACACAGGACCACGCGACCAAGGAGGACCCGTACCCGACAGGACGACGCGATCAAGGAGGACCCGTACGCGACGGACAGACATGGACCCGAACCTACGAGTCATCCCTGCCCTCATAGCAGTCCACCTGCTCTACAGGCACCGACGCAGACGCCGCAGAAGGTAAGAATAACTAAGGGAGGGGGGAAAGTGGTGTGGGGTGGGGGTGGCACGACCAGGGCAGGCCACAAAACAACCACATAAGTCACACATGGCCTGGACATACCTGACTCCCATGCCCTGGTCACCACGAGGGGGTGGGGGCGTGTCCTGATAAGCCAGCTACCGCCACAACGGAAGTCCGTCACCACGCGAACCGGCAACACAACCAGACAGGTACGTCCCGTACCCACGCCTGAAGAGCGTGGGTACGAGTCGTACCACGCCCACACACACGTCACCCCAACAATGGCGGGACGGATCGTACCCACGTGGCAAAGGCCTGGGCACGGCCCGCACAAGCATCACAGAGCGTGGGGACGGATATGTACGGACCCTACCCCCACCCCGTATGCATGGAGCGTACCCCCCATGCCAACAGTGTAAGTACGACCCGTACCCTCACCCGCGTATGCATGGAGCGTACCCCCACCCCAACAGTGTAAGTACGACCCGTACCCCCACCCGCGTATGCATGGAGTGTACCCCCACCCCAACAGTGTAAGTACGACCCGTACCCTCACCCGCGTATGCATGGAGCGTACCCCCACCCCAACAGTGTAAGTACGACTCGAACCCTCACCCGCGCATGCAAGGAGCGTACCCCCACCCCAACAGTGTAAGTACGACCAGTAACCCCACCCGCGTATGCAAGGAGCGTACCCCCACCCCAACAGTGTAAGTACGACCCGTAGCCCCACCCTATATGCATGGAGCGTACCCCCCATGCCAACAGTGTAAGTACGACTCGAACCCTCACCCGCGGACGTACGGACCATACCCCCACCCCCACCAGTGTAAGTACGACTCCTGGACTCACGGACCGTACCACCACCCCAACAGTGTAAGTACGACCCGTACCCTCACCCGCGTATGCATGGAGCGTACCCCCACCCCAACAGTGTAAGTACGACTCGAACCCTCACCCGCGTATGCAAGGAGCGTACCCCCACCCCAACAGTGTAAGTACGACCCGTAGCCCCACCCTATATGCATGGAGCGTACCCCCCATGCCAACAGTGTAAGTACGACTCAAACCCTCACCCGCGGACGTACGGACCATACCCCCACCCCCACCAGTGTAAGTACGACTCCTGGACTCACGGACCGTACCACCACCCCAACAGTGTAAGTACGACCCGTACCCTCACCCGCGTATGCATGGAGCGTACCCCCACCCCAACAGTGTAAGTACGACTCGAACCCTCACCCGCGTATGCAAGGAGCGTACCCCCACCCCAACAGTGTAAGTACGACCCGTAGCCCCACCCTATATGCATGGAGCGTACCCCCCATGCCAACAGTGTAAGTATGACTCGAACCCTCACCCGCGGACGTACGGACCGTACCCCCACCCCCACCAGTGTAAGTACGACTCCTGGACTCACGGACCGTACCACCACCACACCAGTGTAAGTACGACTCGAACGCACACCCGCGTATGCAAGGAGCGCACCCCCCACCCCAACAGTGTAAGTACGACCCGTACCCCCACCCGCGTATGCAAGGAGCGTACCCCCACCCCAACAGTGTGAGTACGACCCGTACCCCCACCCGCGTATGCAAGGAGCGTACCCCCACCACACCAGTGTAAGTACGACTCGAACCCTCACCTCCAATGCATGGAGCGCACCCACACCGTGTATGTCCCAAGCGTACATATCCAGAAATTGGAGGTGTGTGTGCAGAGTCCTCCCAGCAGTGCCCTGAGACAGGAGGGGTGTGTGCAGAGACCTCCCAGCAGTGCCCTGAGACAGGAGGGGTGTGTGCAGAGACCTCCCAGCAGTGCCCTGAGACAGGAGGGGTGTGTGCAGAGTCCTCCCAGCAGTGCCCTGAGACAGGAGGGGTGTGTGCAGAGTCCTCCCAGCAGTGCCCTGAGACAGGAGGGGTGTGTGCAGAGTCCTCCCAGCAGTGCCCTGAGACAGGAGGGGTGTGTGCAGAGTCCTCCCAGCAGTGCCCTGAGACAGGAGGGGTGTGTGCAGAGACCTCCCAGCAGTGCCCTGAGACAGGAGGGGTGTGTGCAGAGTCCTCCCAGCAGTGCCCTGAGACAGGAGGGGTGTGTGCAGAGTCCTCCCAGCAGTGTCCAGAGACAGGAGGGGTGTGTGCAGAGTCCTCCCAGCAGTGTCCAGAGCCAGGAGGGGTGTGTGCAGAGTCCTCCCAGCAGTGCCCTGAGACAGGAGGGGTGTGTGCAGAGTCCTCCCAGCAGTGCCCTGAGACAGGAGGGGTGTGTGCAGAGACCTCCCAGCAGTGCCCAGCACCGGATATCCTGCCAGCGTTTCCTCACCTGGGACAGGCTCCGCCTCCGACCATCCACACGCCTCACGGCACTGACGGCGGTCAGCCAGATCTGCTCCTTGGCAGTGGCGCCTACCTGTGAGGAAGAACAAGTGACACCACATCAATACACCAGCCACATGTCACATAGAGACAAATGAGAACAAATTAGCTGTTCACAACAAGGCATGTCATGCAGCCAACGCATTGCACCTCTGTCATAGGGACATCATCCTCTGGTGAGGGTAAAGCCAGTACGTGCCATAGTGGGTACACAGGTGGAATGATGGCTATGTCACAATCAATGATCAAGGCTCACACTGAGCATCACACCCACCCCTCCTGTCTCAGGGCACTGCTGGGAGGTATCTGCACACACCCCTCCTGTCTCAGGGCACTGCTGGGAGGACTCTGCACCCACCCCTCCTGTCTCAGGGCACTGCTGGGAGGAATCTGCACACACCCCTCCTGTCTCAGGGCACTGCTGGGAGGACTCCGCACCCACCCCTCCTGTCTCAGGGCACTGCTGGGAGGAATCTGCACACACCCCTCCTGTCTCAGGGCACTGCTGGGAGGACTCTGCACCCACCCCTCCTGTCTCAGGGCACTGCTGGGAGGAATCTGCACCCACCCCTCCTGTCTCAGGGCACTGCTGGGAGGAATCTGCACACACCCCTCCTGTCTCAGGGCACTGCTGGGAGGACTCTGCACCCACCCCTCCTGTCTCAGGGCACTGCTGGGAGGAATCTGCACACACCCCTCCTGTCTCAGGGCACTGCTGGGAGGAATCTGCACACACCCCTCCTGTCTCAGGGCACTGCTGGGAGGACTCTGCACACACCCCTCCTGTCTCAGGGCACTGCTGGGAGGACTCTGCACCCACCCCTCCTGTCTCAGGGCACTGCTGGGAGGAATCTGCACACACCCCTCCTGTCTCAGGGCACTGCTGGGAGGAATCTGCACACACCCCTCCTGTCTCAGGGCACTGCTGGGAGGACTCTGCACCCACCCCTCCTGTCTCAGGGCACTGCTGGGAGGACTCTGCACCCACCCCTCCTGTCTCAGGGCACTGCTGGGAGGAATCTGCACCCACCCCTCCTGTCTCAGGGCACTGCTGGGAGGACTCCGCACCCACCCCTCCTGTCTCAGGGCACTGCTGGGAGGACTCTGCACCCACCCCTCCTGTCTCAGGGCACTGCTGGGAGGACTCTGCACCCACCCCTCCTGTCTCAGGGCACTGCTGGGAGGGATCAGGCACCCCCCCCCGGTACCCCCCCGACAGTACATGGCATGTGTGTCACACCAGGACACAATGCCGGAATTCACAGTCAGAACATAGGGACAGTCTGTGGCAGTGGCCTATGCACTCACCTGATACCCTGGTCGCCCATACAGCATGGGGTACTGTGGGAGGATCACATCCAGCAGAGCCATGTTCTCCTCCAGGGTGAATGGCTGTGACCTCTCCACAGCCCTTGACATGGTTCCAGGGAATCAGTAGCAGCAGCTTGGTCGACAAATGCAAAGATGTGCAGGCAAGTACTCCCTCATGGGACCTGGCTGCCTTATATCTGCCTTGCTGGCCCATCTCATGCACAGGAGTACAGAGTGATTGGTCACTCACATTTGCATCCTATGTTTCCACCAATCCCTTCAAACCTAGCAGTCTGTGGGTTCTCTATCAGTTTCATTCTCCTGCATGATGTCAGACCCACAAACACATTGCAACAAAGTAGAACAATTCCAACTGACTTCTGCTGTGCACCTTCCAGAACAATTGTGAAAATTGAACTTGGTCTCCATGACAACCAGCATGCATGTAGGCCTTAATACTTGTCCCCCATGTAATTTGGAGAATCACACACAGGTACGGTGCTTTTCGGGGCCCTGGGGCACCCAAAATGCATGGCAACGGCACGTACATGCATGCCTACGTTCACTATCACTATGGGTCTGCACGCGTATGCGTACACGTAGTGGTAGGGACCGTACACTCGCATGTACGCTCACTATCACTATGGGTCTGCACGCGTATGCGTACACGTAGTGGTAGGGACCGTACACTCGCATGTACGCTCACTATCACTATGGGTCTGCACGCGTATGCGTACACGTAGTGGTAGGGACCGTACACTCGCATGTACGCTCACTATCACTATGGGTCTGCACGCGTATGCGTACACGTAGTGGTAGGGACCGTACACTCGCATGTACGCTCAACATCACTACGAGTACGCATACGCGTGCATACCCATAGTGATAGTGAGCGTACATGCGAGTGTACGGTCCCTACCACTACGTGTACGCATACGCGTGCAGACCCATAGTGATAGTGAGCGTACATGCGAGTGTACGGTCCCTACCACTACGTGTACGCATACGCGTGCAGACCCATAGTGATAGTGAGCGTACATGCGAGTGTACGGTCCCTACCACTACGTGTACGCATACGCGTGCAGACCCATAGTGATAGTGAGCGTACATGCGAGTGTACGGCCCTCTCACTATGGTTCAGCACGCGTATGCGTACTCGTAGTGGTACGGACCGTACAAATGCCTGTACGCTCGCCATCACGATGGGTACACATACGTCAGCACTCCCACAGTGATTTGGAAACATACACAGGCCCTCTTAGCAGCAGTACGGCCGTTTGTACACATCACTGTGGTGAGAGGCGACACACAGGTAGGAATAGGGCGCACATACATGTCCATGGATGGACATACTTGTCCAGGAATGGACATCAAGGCATCGTCTGTGCATTACTACATGTGTGGGGCACAGGTGTCACAGGCTGTGATGTGGAACATGCCACCTGAGTGGAGGAGGCACCAGAAGTATGATGAGATGTATACAGGTGTACTGTGTGAGGGTGCTATGTGTGCCAGGCATGCCCTTGACTCCTATGACATGTGTGCATGTCGTACTGCGCACTTGGGGTGAGCGTCACTGGCATGGCACGGACACCAACACACGGAAGTGTCCCATGATGCCCGGTACAGGGGTCATGACACATGACTTGTCACTGCCCACAGTGCACAATGTGACCATGTCATATATGTGTCCGGGATTTACATCAGGTTGATGTAGTAGCACCCTCAAAAGCTGCAGCCGTTGCAGCAACCAACATGTGTCTGTGTGTAGATTGTCACTGAACACTGTTCCGCACACCATGCCACATGTGTTATCGTATGTGAGGTGCACATGTATGCATGGGACACGGAGTAGCGTGACAAGGCCATGTCAGCCTCCTCACAAGGAATGTGTGGTGAGTCATGACATGTGCACCTTCATGGCAAGGTGTGTGGGCTGTCCTAGTGTAATGTCATGTGACCTGTGGCTCTAGTGTTCCGCTACCAGTCTCTGCAATCGGCATCCTACTTCTGCTGATGTGTGGGTGTATGTCACTCCTGTGTTGCGTCTGGCAGTTCACTTGCACTGGGACACAGCTATTCCCATTGCGTGACATGGGGAGGTTCTCAATCTCCGTGTGTAGCTGGGTCTTGGAAGGAGTGTCACCTTGCATCCATACGTGTCCTGGGCATGTAGCACATATCTTACTCCCTATGTGGCATGTGTGTATTGCCAGATTTACATGTGCTCAGTAGACATGAGTTGTTGTCGTAGTGCACTCACTCTTCCTTGTCACTTCCTCATTGCTGCAGAGCACCGCCTCTTGCCCGGATTATTCCAGACTTGGCTGCCATGCAGGATAATGACAGGATCCGGCTCTACCGCTTCACCCAACCGTTGATTCTGGAGCTGACGGCGAGACTGGCACCACACCTGCAACCGCAGCACAGGTATCCTACGGCACTGACACCCCAGCTGAAGGTAATGGCTGCCCTACATTTCCTTGCCACGGGTACCTTCCAATATACCATAGCTCATGTTGGTGGCATGTCCCAGAGCATGTTCAGCGGTGTGCTGCATGATTTCTTGGAGGCCATGTTGATTCACCTGGATGACTTCATCAAGTTCCCAACCCCTGAACAGATGACAGAGGTCAAGCGTGGATTCTATGCCCTGGGAGGGATGCCCCATGTCATTGGGTCCATAGATGGGACACATGTAGCTTTGGTACCACCACACGCACGGGAGGTGGCGTACCGCAATCGGAAGCACTACCACTCCATCAATGCCCTTGTGGTGTGTCAGTCCAACATGGTGATTTCACATGTCTGTGCTCGTTTCCCAGGATCAGCACACGATGCCTACATCATGAGGCGTAGCGGGATGCCTGATATGATGATGCAGCTGCGCAACGAACGGGCATGTGTTGTTGGTGGGTACAGTCTGTGTGTCCTGTATTCTGTATAGCCGAGCAGCACGACCGCTTCGCCAGTTCTAACGATATCCATGTGCTTTCCATGTAGGGGACGCTGGCTATCCCAACATGCCTTGGCTGCTGACACCTCTCCGCAACCCCATCACGCCGGCCCAGCTCCGCTACAACACCGCCCATGGACGGACAAGGCGTGTGATAGAGAGGACGTTTGGCCTGCTGAAGAGCCGATTCCGGTGCCTCCACAAGACCGGCGGCGCACTCCCATATGCCCCGGCGAAGGTTTGCAAGATCTTCATGGTCTGCTGCATGCTGCACAACATGGCAGTTGAAAGAGCTGTGCCACTCATCCTGAATCAACATGACGAGGACCATCCACCCGTGGAGGACGAAGGCCTTGGCAATGGGGCTAGTGATGTGGAGGATGTGGAGCCGCAAGAGGACATCCGGACTCGGCTCATACGTGACTTCTTTGCTTAGTGGTGAGTACCAGTGTCTGAGTGTGCACGCCTTGGTCCCCGTGTGGCATGTGTTGTGATGTGTGTCTCCACCTGCATGTATGGCACGTGAGTCAGAGGTGTGTGTGGGTGTGTCACTGGAGTGATGGTGGCAGTGATGGTAGTATTTCCCCAGTCATAATTGTGACCTAGCATGTGGTCATCCATACATGTGTCAAGTCAATGCACATGCAAGTGGCAGTGCTTTTTGTGGCTGACTTCTTGTGTGTCTCTCTTCCCCAGGTACCTGCGCATGCCATCTGCTGGTTGCATTGTTGTGGCACTGCTATTCCTCATGGTCACGGCATCGTGTGCTGACTCAGCGTTACAGGCACGGACACGTTTGGAAGTCTCCATGGGGTAAGGGATGCATCTGGGGTGTATTGGGTGTGGCAGTTGTTCACGATGTGTGCACACTGCCCAGGTCGGGGTTTTGTTCCTCTGCAGTCATGTGGCATCCCCATGGGACACGACATGCAGCTGTGTACACCAGAATAGATGGCCTGCCTGGTTGTCAGTCATCAGTGATGGGATGGTGGATTGTGATGATGGCATCAATGTGTGTGACACTGCCCTCGGACACATAAGGTTGACATTGGCTTGACATGGCGTGGGACTTCCACATCAGCAGATCTATGGTGTATGGCAGGCTCTCCGTGTGCAGCTGTGGGTATTTAGCTGTTAGCCAACGCTTGTGTGCCAGTTCCATGGCTATCACGCATTAGTGCTGCAGAAGGGGGGTGCCAGTGTTGGACCCACATGTTACTCCACATGAAGTGTTCATGTGTACTTCAAGTTGCCTCTGCTATCCCAAACACATGACTAATAAAGGTGTCCCTATGCCTCCAAGGAGCCCCTTCTCAGTCAATGCTGGTGTGTTGGCACGGTGCATCCTGCATGTCTGGCATGGTATTCCCGGATTGTGGCTATGTGTCAATGTGTCGAGTGGAGAGATGCAAGCTGTGTGTGTGGGCTGACACTGTGTATTGGGCATGATGTCCATGACTGCGTGGGTATTGTGACATGTGCCATCCCCATGCATCCAACGTTGGCCAGGCCCCCATTCTCTGCATCCACCGGACTCAAGCTTGCAGGACATGGTTCTGCCACCTGTCTACACATACCTGGGTGCCACCCAGGACACTGGACAGGATCCCTGACCTCTGCGCATGACTGTTGCTGAACTAAATGTGTCTGTCAGCACGGTTGTTCGGACACCCCCTCAGCTGGTTGTGCCCATCACGGGTGTGTATGGTGCTCCATGTCTGTCTTGCCTAATCAACTGTGACCCATGTGTCCTGTGGCAGACTCAGGCCCCAGGGTGTGGATGGTTGAAGAGAACAGATAACTCAGGCATGTTTAGACTTTCCAAGACGCATGTTAGGTAATAATGCTACCAGCAGGCATCTACTCATCATAGTGTGATTTATTGGTGGGGGTGGGGGGGCCAAGTAAGGGTCCATCCGGGATGTATGAATCCAAAGTTCAGTAGGGGAGTTGGGGGCCTTGGCATTGGAAATCCTCAGAGTCCATGCCACAGTCTTTGTCAACATTGGTCAGCCAGTGACCAGCAGGGCCATGTGGTAGAGAATGTCTCTTGATGCTGTGATGCTGTTGCTCCAGTGGGCCAGGTGCCAGGCCAGGTGTCCTGGGAGATGGTGATGTAGCAGCCACCCTCACGGTCCTTTCCGTGGACGACCCGGCCTCCTGCGGGGAACCTCAGCAGCAGGCCGTGACGACGTCTGGGATGCTCCGTCGGATGTTTCCTCCTCCTCCTCCTGATCCCTCCCTGTGGGTGGTGATGTTCTCCGCCTTCTGGCACAGGGAGGGTCGGCCATGGTGTCGGCCATCCGACGGAGTGTAGCGTGAATCCCCTGGAATGCCGTCACTTGCTCAGCCTGTCTGTCCTCCATCCTCCGTTGGTGTTGCAGTTGACAGGCATGTTGCTGGGCCTGCTGGGTCTTAATCTCATCGAGGCTCCCCTTGATCTCATTGAGGGTGGACACAACCTGGGCCATGCCCGTGGTGTCCTCCCGGTATGTGTCCAGGATGTTACGGACATGGGACAATGCGGGATCCCCAGCCAACTGGTCAGGCTCGTGCCTCCGCCGTCCTCCACTCCCACCACCCCTGCCCACTTGCGCCTGGACTGCCCTTGTGGGCACATGGGGTCTCCGGGACCCCTGAGGGGTGGCATTGGCGTTGTCGCCTGCCTCCTCCTGGGTGCCCGGGACACCGTGTCCCTCCTGGCGAGCCTGGCTGCATTGTGGTGTTGGGGCAGGGATCCTGGGTGTCTCCTGGGATGTGGCAGGAGTGGGGGTGGTGGTTGGCACAGTTGTACCTGACGCAGGTGCTGCAGGTGGTTGGACACCAGAGGGGCCAGGTTGGTCGGGGTCGTCCGCAGAGTGGTGAGAGTGGTCGCTGCCGGTGGGATGGGTCTCCTGCAGATCCGGGTCCTGTGAGTGTTCCCCCCCAGTGTTGGGGGGTGCACCACGACGTTGACCTGTGTGTGAGAGAGACAATGTTAATTTTGGTCCATGCAACATACATGTTTCATCCGTATCACACTTGGCACATTTCCTCGTGGAATTAGGATCTGTCTTGCATTCCACTCACAGTGCACTTGTGCATGGGTGTGTCCCTTTGGCACCAATTTGCCACCTTTAACTATGTGTGGCACAGTCTTACTTGCTGCGTCACGTGTGACTGCAGTCAGCAGTGGAGTGTGCAGGTGTGGCGATCCATGCATTTGCGCCTTCCTTGTAGCACTGTACATGTGCACATGGAGTGGATCCACACACTTATATGATGCAGGTAGCTGTCCTTGTGCTCGTGTACAGGTTGTGACATGGCCCTGCTTTTTGCCATGTGGAAGAGGGGGGGTTCTGGCACTGGCCACCGTTGTCCACATGCACGCAGTCCAGCTGCTGACGAGCAGACATTCCCACACACCGAAGGACTGATTTGCTCTCCCTGTGTCTCCCTCCTTCTCTGTCCCCCTCTCCCTCCCTCTCTGTCCCCCTCTCCCTCCCTCTCTGTCCCCCTCTCCCTCCCTCTCTGTCCCCCTCTCCCTCCCTCTCTGTCCCCCTCTCCCTCCCTCTGTGTGTCAGCCTCCTCCCTCTGTCCGCCTTCCTGTGTCTCCCTCCCTCTCTGTCCCCCTCTCCCTCCCTCTCTGTCCCCCTCTCCCTCCCTCTCTGTCCCCCTCTCCCTCCCTCTCTGTCCCCCTCTCCCTCCCTCTCTGTCCCCCTCTCCCTCCCTCTGTGTGTCAGCCTCCTCCCTCTGTCCGCCTTCCTGTGTCTCCCTCCCTCTCTGTCCCCCTCTCCCTCCTTCTCTGTCCCCCTTTCCCTCCCTCTGTGTGTCCCCCTCTGTCACATCGGCCCAGCTTCCTGGGCACGGACTGTTAGCAGATCTTTGAATGGCCCTTGGCTTGTTGATATGAGTTTGTTTCAGATCTCCAGGCACCAATTGGGTGTAGTGTCTGTGTGTGCGCTGCTGCTGTGGTGGTGTGTGCTGCCACTCTTTCACAATGTTGGCTGATCATTAGCTGCCGTCATGTGCAAACCAGTGCCTTCACCCCCATGTGTTGATGCAAGGCGTCCGCCATTTGCTGGCAAGTCATTCCTGTGTTGGGACACACTGTTTGTCTGGCTGTGACCTAGGCCATATGGGCAGAGGGCATTGTTGTCTGCTTTGGAGTCGCACTATGTGATTTTTGGTGCCCAGCCTCCCGCCATCCGGGTTACCGTGTCATGTGTTGTTGTGTTCTGTGGCCTGTGACTTGACATTGTCCAGCTGGGTGCATGGGGCATGGTGGCAGCAGTGGCATGTGCCTGCTCATGGAGTGTGGTTGAGTCATGCGATGGCTTGTGGTGGTTGCGTGCCGGTTGGTAATTTTGGTTGTGGTTGCAGTTCCCCCCATGTGAGGTGCGTTGTTTGTGTACTCACCCGGGTCTCGGAGTCCTTCTAATCCTTCGACTGCCTCCACCGGCAGTATGGCCATCACCCTCTCCTCCCAGGGATGGTACTGTACGGGTCTGCGGGAGGGCCCTCCTCCGGTGACGTTGGCCTGGTCGTGTTCCTCCTGCCTCTTGGCTCTGACCCTCCTCCGCAGATCGTACCACCTGTTCTGGCAATCCCGCATGGTCCTCCTGGTGTCCGCAACAGCATTCACAGCATCGACGATGGTCTGCCACATGGCTGTTTTGGCTGCCTGGCTGGTGCTTCTGACCAATGTTCCAAAGATCTGTGGCTCGACTCTGAGGATTTGATCAACAAGGACCTCCAACTCTCGGTGACTGAACTTTGGATTCTTGGTAGTGGGCATGGTGAGGGGTGTGGGTGGGGATGGTGGGGGGGGGGTGTGTGGATGTTGGGGGGGGGGTGGATGGTTGTGTGTGTGTGTATGAATGTACTGAGAGGGTGTTTGTGAGGGTGGTTGTGTAAAGGTGTGCAAGTGTAAGGTGTGGTGTAGCTTGTAGTGTGGTTCTGTGGTGTCTGGCAGCAGTGAGTCTGTTGCAAAGGCTCATGGTTTGTGTGTGTGGGCCCTTTTTATTGGTCCTTGGGTGGGTGTGGCAGTGTTTGAAGTTTGGGTGGGTGTGTTATAAGGAGTGGTGGTGTATTGGGCCTCTGTTTGTTTTTGGCAGTTGCAGGTCAGTGATAGTGTTTTTTTAGTTGTTGTTGGCCATGCTTAGTGGCTTTGTGCCTTTCTAATGGTGTATTCTTGTGTTGTTTTGTTTTGTCCTGGTTGTGTACGTGCGTTTTTAGCGTGTGTAGGGTGTGTACATGGGCCATTTGGTTGTACGATGATGTCCTTGTGTGTGGCTTTGTACGACTCGTACATGCGGTTGTGATGTTGGGGCATGGGGTGCGCTCCGTACTTAGGTGGTTGTGTTGGGGGTGCGACTGGAACGTACTGGGGTGTACATAGACGGTGGTACGACACGTACAGGGGTGGGGGGGTGTACATTGACGGTGGTCCGACACGTACTGGGGTGGGGGTACGACTGGAACGTACTGGTGTGTAGGTACACGGCGGTACGACACGTACAGGGGTGGGGGGGTGTACATTGACGGTGGTCCGACACGTACTGGGGTGGGGGTGCGACTGGATCGTACTGGGGTGTACATGGACGGTGGTACGACACGTACAGGGGTGGGGGGGTGTACATTGACGGTGGTACGACACGTACTGGGGTGGGGGTACGACTGGAACGTACTGGTGTGTAGGTACACGGCGGTACGACACGTACAGGGGTGGGGGGGTGTACATTGATGGTGGTACGACACGTACTGGGGTGGGGGTACGACTGGAACGTACTGGTGTGTAGGTACACGGCGGTAAGACACGTACAGGGGTGGGGGGGTGTACATTGACGGTGGTACGACACGTACTGGGGTGGGGGTACGACTGGAACGTACTGGTGTGTAGGTACACGGCGGTAAGACACGTACAGGGGTGGGGGGGTGTACATTGACGGTGGTACGACACGTACTGGGGTGGGGGTACGACTGGAACGTACTGGTGTGTAGGTACACGGCGGTACGACACGTACAGGGGTGGGGGGGTGTACATTGACGGTGGTCCGACACGTACTGGGGTGGGGGTGCGACTGGAACGTACTGGGGTGTACATAGACGGTGGTACGACACGTACAGGGGTGGGGGGGTGTACATGGACGGTGGTACGACACGTACAGGGGTGGGGGGGTGTACATTGACGGTGGTACGACACGTACTGGGGTGGGGGTACGACTGGAACGTACTGGTGTGTAGGTACACGGCGGTATGACACGTACAGGGGTGGGGGGGTGTACATTGACGGTGGTACGACACGTACTGGGGTGGGGGTACGACTGGAACGTACTGGTGTGTAGGTACACGGCGGTACGACACGTACAGGGGTGGGGGGGTGTACATTGACGGTGGTCCGACACGTACTGGGGTGGGGGTGCGACTGGATCGTACTGGGGTGTACATGGACGGTGGTACGACACGTACAGGGGTGGGGGGGTGTACATTGACGGTGGTACGACACGTACTGGGGTGGGGGTACGACTGGAACGTACTGGTGTGTAGGTACACGGCGGTACGACACGTACAGGGGTGGGGGGGTGTACATTGACGGTGGTACGACACGTACTGGGGTGGGGGTACGACTGGTACGTACTGGTGTGTAGGTACACGGCGGTACGACACGTACACGGGTGGGGGGGTGTACATTGACGGTGGTACGACACGTACTGGGGTGGGGGTACGACTGGAACGTACTGGTGTGTAGGTACACGGCGGTATGACACGTACAGGGGTGGGGGGGTGTACATTGACGGTGGTACGACACGTACTGGGGTGGGGGTACGACTGGAACGTACTGGTGTGTAGGTACACGGCGGTATGACACGTACAGGGGTGGGGGGGTGTACATTGACGGTGGTACGACACGTACTGGGGTGGGGGTACGACTGGAACGTACTGGTGTGTAGGTACACGGCGGTACGACACGTACAGGGGTGGGGGGGTGTACATTGACGGTGGTCCGACACGTACTGGGGTGGGGGTGCGACTGGATCGTACTGGGTTGTACATGGACGGTGGTACGACACGTACAGGGGTGGGGGGGTGTACATTGACGGTGGTACGACACGTACTGGGGTGGGGGTACAACTGGAACGTACTGGTGTGTAGGTACACGGCGGTAAGACACGTACAGGGGTGGGGGGGTGTACATTGACGGTGGTACGACACGTACTGGGGTGTAGGTACACGGGGGTACGACACGTACTGGGGTGGGGGTACGACTGGAACGTACTGGTGTGTAGGTACACGGCGGTACGACACGTACAGGGGTGGGGGGGTGTACATTGACGGTGGTCCGACACGTACTGGGGTGGGGGTGCGACTGGATCGTACTGGGTTGTACATGGACGGTGGTACGACACGTACAGGGGTGGGGGGGTGTACATTGACGGTGGTACGACACGTACTGGGGTGGGGGTACGACTGGAACGTACTGGTGTGTAGGTACACGGCGGTAAGACACGTACAGGGGTGGGGGGGTGTACATTGACGGTGGTACGACACGTACTGGGGTGGGGGTACGACTGGAACGTACTGGTGTGTAGGTACACGGCGGTAGGACACGTACAGGGGTGGGGGGGTGTACATTGACGGTGGTACGACACGTACTGGGGTGGGGGTACGACTGGAACGTGCTGGTGTGTAGGTACACGGCGGTACGACACGTACAGGGGTGGGGGGGTGTACATTGACGGTGGTACGACACGTACTGGGGTGTAGGTACACGGGGGTATGACACGTACTGGGGTGGGGGTACGACTTGAACGTACTGGGGTGTACCTAGACGGGTGGGGGTATACATCCACGGGGGGTACGTGTCGGACGTACGGGGGCTGGGGGGAGTGTTGGGCGCGTATGCGGGCACATGTCTCCATGGTTGCTATAGGAGTTCGGTGCGGACGGTGTATTTTTCCATACGGTTGTAAGCTCGGACGCACAGGATGGATCGTGATTCCTGGGTCGGACTTGGCTTTTCACGTATGTACGGTAAATCGTCCGAGGACGTGTCGGACACATTTTCCGACCCGAGGACGTGTGGGGAATGATTCCCAGTGCGGTTCGTATGGACTTTTTACCATGCGAATCGTGATTGCCAGTTCGTACGGCACTTGTACGATTCGTACGGTAAAAAGACCCGTTACGAGTCGCACGGGGATATTTTTTAACGGATCGTGATCGGCACCTATGTCTACAAACAACATCTTCATTCAAATACAACCAAAAACACTTGGTAAGTATATATAAAAAAGTAGTTTGTTTCCAATTTTTATAGAAATATATAAAGTACTATTGCATATATTTTCATATACATTTTTTCCAGATTTCTAACACATCACGATGACAGAAGAAGCCCAATTTATAACTTCGCAGAAAGGAAAATTCCTATTGTGTTACATGGGTTACACATACACCCAAGAAAAGCAGACGGACCGAAAAGTGAACTGGAAGTGTTCTAAATATTATTCGAACAAATGCTACGGACGAGCAACAACAAGAGAAACAACTGTACTATATACAAGAGAGCATAACCATCCACCCAATCTCTCTGAAATAGAAGTCAGATCAACCCTCGAAAATATCAAAGAATTAAGCACTGGTTCACAAACTGCTACAAGTGTAATCCTAAAAGAACTATTACCTAGAGTGCCCAAAGAAGCAAGAGGCCAATTACCATCAATTGCTTCTATAAAAAGAACTATTGCTAGGACCAAAAAAGCAACCACGACAACTATACCATCCCCTAAAACTTTTCAAGATATCATCATTCCACCAGAATTAACTATCACCCACAATAATGAACCTTTTATTTTTTTTATAACAAAAGCACAGAAAAAAGAATCATAATGTTTGCTACTGCAAACAATATAACTAAACTCCAACAATGCCAAACATGGATGATAGATGGCACCTTTACAATATGCCCAAAACCATTCTACCAGCTTTACACAATACACGGTCAATATCACAACACTTCCATACCTTTAATTTATGCACTATTACCTAACAAACAAAACACAACATATAATGAAATGCTAGGAAAACTAAAACAAGAATCAAATGATTTTTACCCTCAAAGAATTATCATAGACTTTGAGCAAGCCATGATAAATTGCATTCTAAAACTGTACCCCCATACAGCTATCCAAGGATGTTACTTCCATCTAAACCAATGTATATGGAGACATTTACAAAAATCTTCACTAAGTGTAGAATATGCCACTAACATATGTTTTGCACATCAAATAAAACTTCTAACAGCCCTAGCTTATGTACCAACCACAGATGTTGCAGAACATTACAATCTTTTATTAGAAAGTCCATTCTACAAACAAAATGAAGTAAAGTTATCTCCCCTATTAGATTATTTTGAGGATACCTGGGTGGGGAGACTACACAGATCAGGCCATAGACGTCAGCCCAAGTTCCAAATACCTTGGTGGAATGTATATGTAAGTACACTCAACCAACAAGCCAAAACTAACAACGTCGTCGAGGGCTGGCATAATGCATTCCTAACTTCTACTGGGAGAACAACTCCAACACTACAAAAACTACTAATTGCCATACAAAAGGAACAAAGTTTCCAAGAATTAAGAATGCAACAATCTGTCCTACAATTAAAACCAAAACAATCTAGACAAACTACTCAAATGTATAATTACCTACAACAACAGGTACAGCTATACCCATCCACAAGAGGACTTGAGTACCTAAATATAATAGCTCAAACTCTCTTCTAAACCCTTTCCTAAATATTAACCCACAATTCTACTAAAACAACTATCACAACATAAATAAACCACTTTATTATATCACATATTTAATTATGTGGTCTAAAATATATAAATAATTTATATCGACATATATTTAGACAACATAATTAAACAAACCAAGTACACAACAACAATATTAAATATATAAGATTTGGCCACCAACAATTAAAATATTTATATGAACTTACCTGTGTAGTTGCTCCAATGGGATAGTAACATTCCTTCCAAATAAATCCAGGTAGTTCAAAATCCATAGGTATCAAAAAGAAATCCAAATAAAATGTAAAAATACAACTGTTTATGGAAAACAACGTCTACGCAAAAAAACGACTATCCATTAACCATAAAAATCCCGAAAAATATTAAAAAGGTAAATAACCGCTCCTGGAAACCCGAACAATAAAGGAAGTGTAAAATAAAGATTAGTAAACACAACTAATACACACTTCCTTTAAAAAAAATAAGGTGTTTGAAACCGACGAAAATATCTTCTCCGTAAAACCTACAAAAGCGAAACAAACATTCCCACCCACACACAAACACACATAAGGCACCTAAAAACATCACTACAAACATTATTCAAACACTATAAAACTTTAACACACCGAAATAACAAAACACTAACAAAGCCACAAACACGGAACACAACGTAAATTATAAAACCGTATACAAACTATTACTAACACCCTAACTTCTAAAACATCAATCCATACACACTTATTACAACATTACTACTTCCACCAAACACTTAAAACTATTTAATAATAAAGAAAATAACTCTTACCTTCTCAAACGCGAAACAGCTCCCGACCGCGACCTGGATTCGACCAAAATAACCCAAAACAACAGCGAGCGGTTACAAAATAAAAGACCCAAACAAACATAACAACTAAAAAAATACCAATAAATGCCCTAACTATTTATTTAACATTACACATTACTTTAAAAATTAGTAAAACATTAGAATAAAATACTCAAAAAGAATACCTATTTTTTTTATCTATGTGAAAATTATTTAACGTATAAAAATAAATATAATAAATAAAATATATTTATTAATATAATAATACAACTGTATATATTACCAAAATAAATTGATGAACATGATATAATTAATATATTGTATCTACAACATACCAAAATTAAAAATAAAAATACATATTCTAAAATGTAAACAATTTCAATATTAATTATCTAATATAAATATTAATAATTAAAATATATTTATCATATATTTCAAAACATACAATTTCTTATAAATTCAAATAAAGTCTAAAAATATTGAGAGTACACAATATAAATTTAAAAATATTAAACAGCTATAAAAATCAGATTTTTTTTTTTTAATTATTTTGTGTGTTCATATATTCATGTCCAAAATATACATTAAACAAATATATATCCATTATAAAAAAATTATGACAATACTACAAATGTTAAATATTAATTATTTTATTACATGTTTATTTCAATGATTTAATTATTATTCAATTCAATTCAAATAGACTTTATTCGGATTTCAAAAACCATCCATAAAAGCACAAAATAAATTTTTAAAAATACACGTATAATACTACAGTTTTGGGCCACAATTCATCATTTACAAATATAATTTATAAAAGCAACAATGAAAACTCAAATGACCTTTTTGCTGTACAATGCACAAAACCACCTTAAATACAGTATATGGCGGTACACAGAGAAAGGATAACTTTCAATATTACGAAAACAAGACAAATACATTACATTACATTAGGTTAGTGCAAATCGTATATTAAAGTGCAAAAAATGCATATCTCAATATAAAATTAATCAATTCTCAGAGACCTGCGTGAACGTACAATGGCATTAAGAAAATTACTAACTCTGAAAATCAATTCATCTGATCCCAGCATTAAAAAGTGTCTGTAAGCATGATTGTGATCGGTCATGTCGTGCTTTCTACAGTAGGGGATTAAATAATGCCTTGTAAATTTCTTGTAGAAACCACAGCCAAAAATAAAATGTAACATACTCTGGGTTCCACCATGGTCACAAGGGCAAATTAATTTTTCCAGATTTTTAATGTAACCCAGTGGAAAGCAGATGAGATTTACAATACTCCGGTCCCTAAATCTGAATAGTAAGGTCCTATTCCACCTGCCCAGTTTTTTGCGTAAATATGGCTGTGGTAGCATCGGGAATTCCGGGGATGGTTCCTGGATTTGTAAGTAATTGATTGTGAATTGTTTCGCGGAATCTACTCTTTCCCTCTCTTTGTGGAAATGCTGATAGAGTGCCCTTCTCACCAAGTTTTTGTGAGAGCCATCGATCTGATTGGGGTGTGTGAAAAGGTGACCATAGTTGACACTCACGAGGCTCTTTTCTACCGCATTAATCCATGGAATTAAACCGACATTCTCGCTATTCAGACAATCCATAATAATCTCACGGGACAGGGAAGCTGCCGGGTTTTTCCAGACCCTTAGCCAAAACAATGCGGGTCTGGCTCTTATAAAATCCTCAACATAGTGTAGTTTTAATTCGTTATGGCATACAGTGGTTGGTGCACTAATGACTCCCCCCAAGATTTTCCGACAAAATCTGTTCTCTTCTCTCTGTAATTCGGAGCAGTTCGAGAACCCCCAGACTTCAGCACCGTATGTACCAGTTGGAAGGCATTGGGTCCGGTAGATTTGTAGTAAACTGGAAACCACGTCCGCCTGGCGCGGTTGACGGAGAGAGGTAACAGAGTTAATTTCTCCCCATTGCAACGTGGGGTTGCCACGAGCCGCTATTGGAAAATAGCAGGCCCAAATATGGGAAAGTGCAAGTGCTTTTTAAGAAGTTTTGACCTATCACAATCTTTGGGATTTTATAATTTTTAGGGCCACAGGTCATTATAAAGGATTTACTAAAATTAGTGCACAAACCTAAATCAGACATGTAATCAACAAATCCCGATATTAAAGTACGCAGGGCATTCGGAGTGCGGCCCATGAGTACCGCATCATCCGCGTAGAGTAACGCCGGGATTGGTTTCTTATTAATGATGGGGACGTCTTTTGTCAAGTTACATAAAGAATGGGTTAATTCATTGATGTATAGTATAAAAAGCAAGGGGGCCAGAACGCAGCCCTGTCTCACCCCCTTGCCTATTAAAATTTCATTTGAGACCTCGCCTTCATTATTTATTCGGACGCGGGCCTTCAAGTTGCAATGGAGGTTGGCCAGAAAGTGGACTAGTGGTTCATCTAAACCGTAATTTAAAAGAATGGACCATAAGCGAGAGCGGTTTACAAAATCAAATGCTGAGCTTAGGTCCATAAACCCAAAGTACAGAGGGGATTGTTTAGCTCTTGTGTATTTAGCCATTATAAGGTTGAGGTTCAAACATTGTTCCACCGTGCCAAGTTTGCTCCTAAAGCCTAGCTGGCAACGGTGGATAATAGAATTTTCATCTGCCCATGTGCTAATTCTATTAAATAGGACCCTACCAAGGACCTTCAGGGTATTATCGATCAATGATATTGGTCGATAGCACCCCGGGTCCAACCTATTTCCCTTTTTAAAAATAGGTACGATGGTACTGCTGGACCATGTCGGGGGGATGGAGTTCTTACTCAGATTGTTAAAAAGGTTACAGAGTAAGGGGGCCCAGAAGCTTGTATTAGATTTTATCTGGTCAATAGACAAGCCATCCGGGCCAGGTGCCTTATTACCAGCACTATTTGCAATTGCTTCCTCCACCTCCTCCAATGTTATGACTATGGTACTGTCGGGGAAATCATCCTCAGTGAGATCTCCATCTTCCGCATAGAGTTTTGAGAAGTGGGTGACCCATGAGTCTCCTGTGATATTGCAATTGATCGGGGTGATGTTACTTCCCAGGGCTCTCAAGTTCTTTACATCTCTCCAAAACCCAGTTGAATCTTTTAAGGCAGCAGATTTCGTGAGATTATCCCAGTGACTTATTAAAAGCTCCTCAGTTCTAACTTTTAGTACATGTTTGTATTTGGAACGTAGTGAGCTGACAAGGGACACATCTCGGGGTTTAGCTGCCAAGGCCTTTCTAAGTTCTCTATTGGCCCTCGAACAATTAGTATCGAACCATCTTGGGTTAGTTACATTATGTTCTTTTGACGGTCTGGATATTGCCCTTTTTATAGCTATGCATAAATCACAGAAAGACTTAATTATATCAGGGCCACCAAATGCTAAACAGTTAGAGATCAACAGAGGATTATTCCTAATCACAGTAGATAGGATCTCTTGGTTATCGATCCCTCTCCAGACAATCCTGAGCCCGTCTGTGGAGACGGTAATGTTTTGGGCTCCTGTCTCAAGTGGGCCTAGGGGTTTTTTAATAGATTTAAGTTGGATTACTATGGGCAGATGATCACTATATGAACTACTAACAACCTCGGATCTGAGTAACACTTCGCTAAGGAGGGAAGAGATAAACATATAATCAATTGTAGTTGAACTACCACGGCCAATATAAGTAGGCGCCGGCTCAATTCCCTCAGGGGTTCCACTATGGCTCATTACATCGTCTAAATCCCTGCTATGTAATAAATCCAATAATTCAGCACCACGTCTACAAGGCGGAGATGTATAATGAATGTGAGCATTAAAATCTCCGCCGACACAGATACCATCAAATTGGCCAAACTTTTCTCCATTTCCGACTTCATCAATAAAATTGAACAATTCTAAAAAGATGGGATTTGGATGGTTAAAAAAATCGTTATTATAAAAATTTATGAGACAAATTTTTAACCTTGCGACATATTTCACAGCTATCAGATATTTACTGACCACATGTAAAGGTTCAATTTTCACGTCCTTGGAAATTTTTGCCCAGATGGATAAACCACCACTTGGACGCCCCAAAACAGAGGGCAGAGCAGTAAGATTATGACAGAAAAAACCCTCCAGTAATTGGGCGCATGTGCACCACGTTTCTTGCAATATTACCACATCAAAGTTACTTATCCAAGTAACCCATTCTTTAATTTTCATCTTACTCGAAAGCCCAGCAATATTCCAACTAATGACACTAAAAGTATCAGTTAGTGGAATAGTGGTGGGAGAAGGAAGGGCAATGGAAGAATCGGGGCGTGCTACATGAGGTGGAATTGATCCATCTGGAAAAGGCTTATAAGTATTTATGGCTTTTGCCGTTTCCAAAGGCATTGTGCTGATAACCTTATCAAGTTTTATAGGAGATGCTAGTAGTGGTCAATCTAGGCTTCCTAGTTCGGATAGAGTAGAAAATCTATTGGATAAAGGAATGGTATTGGGGGCCGTTTGAAATATTCTGTGTGGGGGCCTATAGAAGTAGCCCAGTGGGTGAAGAGTTATGGCAGTAGATGTGCTAGCATAGATGTTATGTGTGTCTATAAAGAATCTTACAGAGCTCGGGTGTCGGAAGTTGATCACTATACAGTCCCCACTAATATTTTTATGTTGTGGGCCCACCCAACTTACCCGACGAGTTGATATAATCTCATTTGATATGTTCCATCTTGCCCCTTTATGTTTAGTCAGCCAATCAATGCATTTGTTATGCAGTTGTGGCCATGACTCGCTTTGGTTTTCTTTAAGGGCTGGTACGCCTGCTAACACTAGAACATATGGGCAGGCTTCTGGGGGTAAGTGAAGTGATGGCCCTAAATTATTAGTGGAACTGTTTCTTACTGACGCACCTCTGCTTATGCTTACACTATCTGAAATGTTGCCTGACCTATCTTTTAGGGTTACTGATGGAGTGATAGTGGGGTTAGCATCCGAGCTCACAATATTAGTTGAAGCTCTTCTTGCTGCTCCAAAAGAATCATGATTTGGGCCCATGGTCAGTGCGGGTGGGGTATTAGCTAAAGTGCTGCTAGATGAGACAGCTTTAACAGCTGTTAAGCTTTTGGTGTTACTATGGCCGGGATCATCAGCAGCGGCCAAACCCCCCTCCCTCAGACCATTACATAGTGATTCTAACTTGCTCATAATTTTTTCACCCCGGGCTGCATCCACACTAATAATACCTTTCCTTTTAATTTCCTCTTTTTTGACAAGGTTTTCAATTTTGTCCAGTCTCTTAAAAACAGCATTAAATTGTTTGGCTATTTGAATTTCAACTTGCTTAAAAATGGTATCAACAATAGTTTCTATCAAATTGCCATTGACTTTGGGTTGGATATTTCGGTCGATGGACTCAGTCTGGGTACTGACCGAATTGTCAGTACTCTCATCACATGATATAGGGACCCCACAAGTACCTTTATCCAGGGCTGAAGACTCTGGTCTACAAATGGAAACAGTGGGTCTTCCCGTTCCTTCATCCGATGGTGAGAGTTGCGATGATAAGTCCTCAATGGTACCTGATATCACTATTTCACAGTCATTTCCTTTGTTTTTGTTCCATAAACTTTGTGGGGTAGGTTGGTTTCTACAGTGTCTTGGTTGTTTCCTTTTGTTTATGGTACATTTCACTGGGCCTCTCTTACGTTTCTCCCTTGTTATTGTGTTGGAACATGGTGTTTTATCTAGTGCGGGTTCCACTGATCGGTCAGATACAGGTACAGTCACCAAACTGGTTATGTCAATAATAGGAGTTACAGTATCAGCTTGAGCTGAGGGTTTGATGACCGTTACTGTAGGGGAGAGAGGGAGACCCAAGATAGGTAAAACGTTAGGAGACTGGGAACATGGCAGGGTAGTAGTAGGGAATCCGAAGGACATCCTGCGTTCGGTATCAGCAATCTCGTTAGTAACCATAGTAAGGGCGTTAGCCAGTAATGTATCAATCGATGTAGACTGTTCGATAGGGGAAACAGTAGTGGCAGATGTGGGCTTCATCGTGCGTTTCCCCATAATTTGTATAAATACCTGTACAAACTAACAATGCAAGGGGGGTGGCCCAGCCCTGCCTCTGTCTGCCCCTGACGGCCACAGACGGCCCGCCCTCTGCCCGGGCTCAGCCCGGCGACGTCCGCGCGCGTCCCGCGACGCGGGGAAAGGGTCTGCTGAAGTAGCGCCACCGGGCGCGATTTCCGCCGGAAATGGGCGGTTCTCAGGTGGAATGCTGGGGGCTGTAGTCCCCCCCCAACAGCGGCCTCGATGGAAGGAGAGGCGGCGGGGGAGGCTAGAGGCAGAGTAGCGAGATGGCGGTGAAAACTCTGTCCCCGTGCCCAGGAGCCAGGTTGGTGCTGCTGCGTGGCTGTGTTTAGGCTGCTGTGTCAAACGCGGTCCCCCCGCTCCACCGGGAAAGGGTCTGCTGAAGTAGCGCCGCCGGGCGCGATTTCCGCCGGAAATGGGCGGTTCTCAGGTGGAATGCTGGGGGCTGTAGTCCCCCCCCAACAGCGGCCTCGATGGAAGGAGAGGCGGCGGGGGAGGCTAGAGGCAGAGTAGCGAGATGGCGGTGAAAACTCTGTCCCCGTGCCCAGGAGCCAGGTTGGTGCTGCTGCGTGGCTGTGTTTAGGCTGCTGTGTCAAACGCGGTCCCCCCGCTCCACCGGGAAAGGGTCTGCTGAAGTAGCGCCACCGGGCGCGATTTCCGCCGGAAATGGGCGGTTCTCAGGTGGAATGCTGGGGGCTGTAGTCCCCCCCCAACAGCGGCCTCGATGGAAGGAGAGGCGGCGGGGGAGGCTAGAGGCAGAGTAGCGAGATGGCGGTGAAAACTCTGTCCCCGTGCACAGGAGCCAGGTTGGTGCTGCTGCGTGGCTGTGTTTAGGCTGCTGTGTCAAACGCGATTTAATTATTAGAATATGCGTAATAATAAACAATATTTTCTCTCTAATTAATATACATTCCAACAACTATAAAACAAATCTTATTTTCCTTTCTACTATTTTATAAAAAAAATTGGAATATGCATTCCGATATAACTTCTATCTTTTATCCAACCAAAACTAAATTCTACAGATTTTTTGTAAATTAAAACAAATTAATTTAACTGTTCCTATTCAACTCTATATTTAATTCTAATATTTGCTATTTACCAAACTTAATTAACATACTACTCCCACTACAGACTGAACTTAATTAATTTACTATTCTCACTCCAACCTATATTAAATTAGAGTAGGTGCTGGACACTGAACTAAATTAATTTACTATTCCCACTCCAGTCTATATTTAATTACGATAAGTGCTAGACACTGAACTTAATTAATTTACTATTCTCACTCCAACCTATATTAAATTAGAGTAGCTGCTGGACACTGAACTTAATTAATTTACTATTCCCACTCCAGTCTATATTAAATTAAGATAAGTGCTGGACACTGAACTTAATTAATTTACTATTCTCACTCCAACCTATATTACATTAGAGTAGATGCTAGACACTGAACTTAATTAATTTACTATTCCCACTCCAGTCTATATTTAATTAAGATAAGTGCAGGACACTGAACTTAATTAATTTACTATTCTCACTCCAACCTATAAAATTAGGGTAGCTGCTGGACACTGAACTAAATTTATTTACTATTCCCACTCCAGTCTATATTTAATTAAGATAAGTGCTGGACACTGAACTTAATTAATGTACAATTCTCACTCCAACCTATATTAAATTAGAGTAGCTGCTGGGCACTGAACTTAATTAGTTTACTATTCCCACTCCAGTCTATATTAAATTAAGATAACTGCTGGACACTGAACTTAATAAATTTACTATTCTCACTCCAACCTATATTTAATTAGAGTATATGCTGGACACTGAACTGAATTAATTAATAATTTCCACTTCAGTCTATATTTAATTAAGATAAGTGCTGGACACTAAACTTAATTAATTTACTATTCTCACTCCAACCTATATTACATTAGAGTAGGTGCTGGACACTGAACTTAATTAATTAACTATTCCCACTCCAGTCTATATTTAATTAAGATAAGTGCTGGATACTGAACTTAATTAATTTACTATTCTCACTCCAACCTATATTTAATTAGAGTATGTGCTGGACACTGAACTTAATTAATTTACTATTCCCACTCCAGTCTATATTTAATTAAGATAACTGCTGGACACTGAACTTAATTAATTTCCTATTCTCACTCCAACCTATATTAAATTAGAGTAGCTGCTGGACACTGAACGTAAATAATTTACTATTCCCACTCCAGTCTATATTAAATTAAGATAAGTGCTGGACACTGAACTTAATAAATTTACTATTCTCACTCCAACCTATATTTAATTAGAGTATGTGCTGGACACTGAACTGAATTAATTTACTATTCCCACTCCAGTCTATATTTAATTAAGATAAGTGCTGGACACTGAACCTAATTAATTTACTATTCTCACTCCAACCTATATTACATTAGAGTAGGTGCTAGACACTGAACTTAATTAATTAACTATTCCCACTCCAGTCTATATTTAATTAAGATAAGTGCTGGACACTGAACTTAATTAATTTACTATTCTCACTCCAACCTATATTTAATTAGAGTATGTGCTGGACAGAGAACTTAATTAATTTACTATTCCCACTCCAATCTATATTTAATTAAGATAAGTGCTGGACACTGAACTTAATTAATTTACTATTCTCACTCCAATCTATATTTAATTAGGGTAGATGCTGGACACTGAACTTAATTAATTTACTATTCCCACTCTAGTCTATATTTAATTCAGATAAGTGCTGGACACTGAACATAATTAATTTACTATTCTCACTCCAACCTATATTAAATTAGAGTAGGTGCTGGGCACTGAACTTAATTAATTTACTATTCCCACTCCAGTCTATATTAAATTAAGATAACTGCTGGACACTGAACTTAATAAATTTACTATTCTCACTCCAACCTATATTTAATTAGAGTATATGCTGGACACTGAACTGAATTAATTAATAATTTCCACTTCAGTCTATATTTAATTAAGATAAGTGCTGGACACTAAACTTAATTAATTTACTATTCTCACTCCAACCTATATTACATTAGAGTAGGTGCTGGACACTGAACTTAATTAATTAACTATTCCCACTCCAGTCTATATTTAATTAAGATAAGTGCTGGACACTGAACTTAATTAATTTACTATTCTCACTCCAACCTATATTTAATTAGAGTATGTGCTGGACACTGAACTTAATTAATTTAATATTCCCACTCCAGTCTATATTTAATTAAGATAACTGCTGGACACTGAACTTAATTAATTTAGTATTCTCACCCCAACCTATATTAAATTAGAGTAGCTGCTGGACACTGAACGTAAATAATTTACTATTCCCACTCCAGTCTATATTAAATTAAGATAAGTGCTGGACACTGAACTTAATAAATTTACTATTCTCACTCCAACCTATATTTAATTAGAGTATGTGCTGGACACAGAACTTAATTAATTTACTATTCCCACTCCAATCTATATTTAATTAAGATAAGTGCTGGACACTGAACTTAATTAATTTACTATTCTCACTCCAATCTATATTTAATTAGGGTAGATGCTGGACACTGAACTTAATTAATTTACTATTCCCACTCTAGTCTATATTTAATTCAGATAAGTGCTGGACACTGAACATAATTAATTTACTATTCTCAGTCCAACCTATATTAAATGAGAGTAGGTGCTGGACACTGAACTTAATTAATTTACTATTCCCACTCCAGTCTATATTTAATTAAGATAAGTGCTGGACACTGAACTTAATAAATTTACTATTCTCACTTCAACCTATATTTAATTAGAGTATGTGCTGGACACTGAACTGAATTAATTTATTATCCCCACTCCAGTCTATATTTAATTAAGATAAGTGCTGGACACTGAACTTAATTAATTTACTATTCTCACTCCAACCTATATTACATTAGAGTAGGTGCTGGACACTGAACTTAATTAATTAACTATTCCCACTCCAGTCTATATTTAATTAAGATAACTGCTGGACACTGAACTTAATTAATTTACTATTCTCACTCCAACGTATATTTAATTAGAGTATGTGCTGGACACTGAACTTAATTAATTTACTATTCCCACTCCAATCTATATTTAATTAAGATAAGTGCTGGACACTGAACTTAATTAATTTACTATTCTCACTCCAATCTATATTTAATTAGGGTAGTTTCTGGACACTGAACTTAATTAATTTACTATTCCCACTCCAGTCTATATTTAATTAAAATAAGTGCAGGACACTGAACATAATTAATTAACTATTCTCACTCCAACCTATATTAAATTAGAGTAGGTGCTGGACACTTAACTTAATAAATTTACTAATCTCACTCCAACCTATATAAACTTAGAGTAGATGCTAGACACTGAACTTAATTAATTTACTATTCCCACTCCAGTCTATATTTAATTAAGATAAGTGCTGGACACTGAACTTAATTAATTTACTATTCTCACTCCAACCTATAAAATTAGGGTAGCTGCTGGACACTGAACTAAATTTATTTACTATTCCCACTCCAGTCTATATTTAATTAAGATAAGTGCTGGACACTGAACTTAATTAATTTACAATTCTCACACCAACCTATATTAAATTAGAGTAGCTGCTGGGCACTGAACTTAATTAATTTACTATTCCCACTCCAGTCTATATTAAATTAAGATAACTGCTGGACACTGAACTTAATAAATTTACTATTCTCACTCCAACCTATATTTAATTAGAGTATATGCTAGACACTGAACTGAATTAATTAATAATTTCCACTTCAGTCTATATTTAATTAAGATAAGTGCTGGACACTAAACTTAATTAATTTACTATTCTCACTCCAACCTATATTACATTAGAGTAGGTGCTGGACACTGAACTTAATTAATTAACTATTCCCACTCCAGTCTATATTTAATTAAGATAAGTACTGGACACTGAACTTAATTAATTTACTATTCTCACTCCAACCTATATTTAATTAGAGTATGTGCTGGACACTGAACTTAATTAATTTACTATTCCCACTCCAGTCTATATTTAATTAAGATAACTGCTGGACACTGAACTTAATTAATTTCCTATTCTCACTCCAACCTATATTAAATTAGAGTAGCTGCTGGACACTGAACGTAAATAATTTACTATTCCCACTCCAGTCTATATTAAATTAAGATAAGTGCTGGACACTGAACTTAATAAATTTACTATTCTCACTCCAACCTATATTTAATTAGAGTATGTGCTGGACACTGAACTGAATTAATTTACTATTCCCACTCCAGTCTATATTTAATTAAGATAAGTGCTGGACACTGAACCTAATTAATTTACTATTCTCACTCCAACCTATATTACATTAGAGTCGGTGCTGGACACTGAACTTAATTAATTAACTATTCCCACTCCAGTCTATATTTAATTAAGATAAGTGCTGGACACTGAACTTAATTAATTTACTATTCTCACTCCAACCTATATTTAATTAGAGTATGTGCTGGACACAGAACTTAATTAATTTACTATTCCCACTCCAATCTATATTTAATTAAGATAAGTGCTGGACACTGAACTTAATTAATTTACTATTCTCACTCCAATCTATATTTAATTAGGGTAGATGCTGGACACTGAACTTAATTAATTTACTATTCCCACTCTAGTCTATATTAAATTAAGATAAGTGCTGGACACTGAACTTAATAAATTTACTATTCTCACTCCAACCTATATTAAATTAGAGTAGGTGCTGGGCACTGAACTTAATTAATTTACTATTCCCACTCCAGTCTATATTAAATTAAGATAACTGCTGGACACTGAACTTAATAAATTTACTATTCTCACTCCAACCTATATTTAATTAGAGTATATGCTGGACACTGAACTGAATTAATTAATAATTTCCACTTCAGTCTATATTTAATTAAGATAAGTGCTGGACACTAAACTTAATTAATTTACTATTCTCACTCCAACCTATATTACATTAGAGTAGGTGCTGGACACTGAACTTAATTAATTAACTATTCCCACTCCAGTCTATATTTAATTAAGATAAGTGCTGGACACTGAACTTAATTAATTTACTATTCTCACTCCAACCTATATTTAATTAGAGTATGTGCTGGACACTGAACTTAATTAATTTACTATTCCCACTCCAGTCTATATTTAATTAAGATAACTGCTGGACACTGAACTTAATTAATTTAGTATTTTCACTCCAACCTATATTAAATTAGAGTAGCTGCTGGACACTGAACGTAAATAATTTACTATTCCCACTCCAGTCTATATTAAATTAAGATAAGTGCTGGACACTGAACTTAATAAATTTACTATTCTCACTCCAACCTATATTTAATTAGAGTATGTGCTGGACACTGAACTGAATTAATTTACTATTCCCACTCCAGTCTATATTTAATTAAGATAAGTGCTGGACACTGAACTTAATTAATTTACTATTCTCACTCAAACCTATATTACATTAGAGTAGGTGCTGGACACTGAACTTAATTAATTAACTATTCCCACTCCAGTCTATATTTAATTAAGATAAGTGCTGGACACTGAACTTAATTAATTTACTATTCTCACTCCAACCTATATTTAATTAGAGTATGTGCTGGACACAGAACTTAATTAATTTACTATTCCCACTCCAATCTATATTTAATTAAGATAAGTGCTGGACACTGAACTTAATTAATTTACTATTCTCACTCCAATCTATATTTAATTAGGGTAGATGCTGGACACTGAACTTAATTAATTTACTATTCCCACTCTAGTCTATATTTAATTCAGATAAGTGCTGGACACTGAACATAATTAATTTACTATTCTCACTCCAACCTATATTAAATGAGAGTAGGTGCTGGACACTGAACTTAATTAATTTACTATTCCCACTCCAGTCTATATTTAATTAAGATAACTGCTGGACACTGAACTTAATTAATTTACTATTCTCACTCCAACCTATATTAAATTAGGGTAGGTGCTGGACACTGAACTAAATTAATTTACTATTCCCACTCCAGTCTATATTAAATTAAGATAAGTGCTGGACACTGAACTTAATTAATTTCCTATTCTCACTCCAACCTATATTTAATTATAGTATGTGCTGGACACTGAACTGAATTAATTTACTATTCCCACTCCAGTCTATATTTAATTAAGATAAGTGCTGGACACTGAACTTAATTAATTTACTATTCTCACTCCAAACTATATTAAATTACAGTAGGTGCTGGACAATGAACTTAATTAATTTACTATTCCCACTCCAGTCTATATTTAATTAAGATAAGTGCTGGACACAAAACTTAATTAATTTACTATTCTGACTCAAATCTATATTTAATTATGGTATTTGTAAAATTCTAAATTATATTTAAATTTTCTAAATAATAAATTTTTTAAATTAAAAAATATATAAAATTTTTTAAATAACTTCCCACCCTTATCCCCTATAACCCAACATCCCGCTCCTAAAATTATTTGTAAAATTCTAAATTTAATTTACAATTTCTAAATAAATTTTTAAAAAAATTAAACAATATATAAACATTTTTAAAACACTTCCCACCCTTATCCCCTATAAACCAACATCCCGCTCCTAAAAATATTTGTAAAATTCTAAATTTAATTTACAATTTCTAAATAATTTTTTTTTTAAATTAACAAATATATAAACATTTTTAAAACACTTCCCACCTTTATCCCCTATAAACCAACATCCCGCTCCTAAAATTATTTGTAAAATTCTAAATTTAATTTACAATTTCTAAATAATTTTTTTGAAAAGTTAAACAATATATAAACATTTTTAAAACACTTCCCACCCTTATCCCCTATAAACCAACATCCCGCTCCTAAAATTATTTGTAAAATTCTAAATTTAATTTACAATATCTAAATAATTTTTTTTTTTAAATTAAAAAATATATAAACATTTTTAAAACACTTCCCACCCTTATCCCCTATAAACCAACATCCCGCTCCTAAAATTATTTGTAAAATTCTAAATGTAATTTACAATTTTTTAAAAAACAATTTTAAAAATTCAACAATATATAAACATTTTGAAAACACTTCCCACCCTTATCCCCTATAAACCAACATCCCGCTCCTAAAATTTTTTGTAAAATTCTAAATTTAATTTACAATTTCTAAATAATTTTTTTTTTAAATTAAAAAATATATAAACATTTTTAAAACACTTCCCACCCTTATCCCCTATAAACCAACATCCCGCTCCTAAAATTAAATATACATTTCAAATTTTAAATAAAGTTTACTAATTAACTTTTACAATATATTATTAAAAAAAATTAACTTTTTTAAAACACTCCCCACCCTTATCCCCTATAACCCAACATACCGCCCCTAAAACAATATAAATATTTCTCATATTATATACATTTTAACTATTTATACAAACAACTTCAAAATATTTACTAAACACACAATAACGATATTTTCACATGTCGATATTATTACTAACGATATTACTTACATCGACATATAAGTAAAAAAAAAAAACGATATTTTTCACATCGATATTATCTATTTCGATATTTTGTACATTCGATATTTTTGACTCGATATTTATGTCCCTCGATATTAAAAAGTCGATATATAGACTGCTCACCGTTCGCTACATAACAGTACGACGTCAGCATATTTGGCATTATGCATTTCATAATCTTTTGTACTGTTTTTGAAAAAATGCAATAAAAACAGTTAAAAAAAAAGACAACCTATTCACGTGCGCGTAGCTACTACTTTGGCAGAAGAGGATGAGATCGCACAACAGTTGCTTGCGACTGGTAGCGAATGAGCAGTATTAACCATGTCAGCCATACCGTTGTGCTGTATCATTAGTCAACTGATCAGGGTCTGTGGGCTAGATTGTGGGTAAAGAGTGATGCAGTGTGCTAGTCCGATGAGACAAGAATGTGTGTTTTTCCTTTAAAAGAAGGAAATCAAACTATTAAAACTTTTAATTGATTCGAAGGAGTTCCAAATCTGCACACAATAGAATTCAGAGAAGTTTAGCATTTTTTTTTTTTTTTAATTGTTTTTTTTCCTCATTTTGCGATTGAATTGATAAGGAGGTTTCTGGAGTCTGATGATCTTTTCTTTCGTTAATCTTTGCCTTTTCAGTCCCATTGTTTTCTGGAGAAACTCATTGGAGAGTATCACTTTCGTTATTCGATCCATCAGTGTTCCTCCAATTACCCTTTATCTTTTCCCATACTACCATTGGTTAGTGGGGAAGAGCTAGCCAAGTTGGCTACTCGGCAGAAATCATTTCTGCCTGGTATTATGGTTTACGCATTAATCATTGGATTTCTTATTTATGACCCAGAAAAGCGATTAATTGCTTTGTAAGTAATTTTCCCAGATTTCCCAAAATTCTGTTCTCTTTGTATGGTCTCTGTTTCTGTCAAGATTATTAATTTTTATAATGTAATTTAACCAATTTATGTAGTTTGGAGCGATTGGTTTAACCCAGTTAATACAAATTTCTCTCCGGGCTAATAGCATTAGTACAAAAAGTAAATTTTCCTGTTTTTTATTTAGCTTATTGCTATCCGCCTCTATACCACTATGAATCCCAAAAATGATAAGAGAGGTACTTACAGTTATGTTGGTTCTTAGAATCTTAGTCACGGTCTTACCAATCTCCTCCCAATAGTTGTTTATTGCGGGGCATTTTTGAAACATATGGATGTCATCGGCTCTTGCTTCTCCGCATTTGGGACAGAGCTTAATGCTGGAACCAGGGAAGAACATACAATCCTACAACACAGTGAATACCCACTGAAAAAGCATCAACGATCACCTCAGATTTTGAGCTTATTTAATATAGTATTCCATCATAACATGGATTCGGTCAACAAACCATCTCTTTTCTTACAAACACCATGCAAGCCACCCATACAATGGACAAATCGGTAAAAAAAGGTTTTATAACTACTTGGAAGTAATGGACGGTGTGGGTTATAGTTCAAATAGAAAGGATTGCTAATGACCTGGTTAGGTGCTTAGGCACAGAGAGTGTTTGAATTTCATGAAAATGGCAAATATGCTTGCAGTGTATATGTATTTGCAGATGCTATGAAACACCTATATCAACACAATTCCAAAGAGGTGCATTTAGTCATGATAAGGCATAACTTCTAGACCCGGCCGCAAATGCAGTGTGAAACTAGACACCAATTTTGACAGAGGAATTGTAGTTTTTGATTTTGGAGAAAGACTGCTCAGTTAGTAAGGAACTTCCTAATAGACCAATGCAAGGATAAGAAGATGCAGAAGCAACCATACTTCAGTTGCAATTCCACAGTGCCACAATTAATTTGAATATCTCAATTACAAGTACAATAAACAAAATGTGTGTGATAGCTCAGCATAATAATGGAAGAAGCAGAAAAAGAATCAGTTGAAACACATATAGTCAAAACAAAATACGAAGGCGATTCTGGGAAATATAACAAAAGACAAGAGCATGCAGATGTATAAACAAAGGTGCAACTACAGTCTAGACAAACTTTGCTACAGATGCGGGAGCCAAACACACCTAGGTGCCGATTACGATCCGTTAAAAACCGCGTACGAACCGTCGGTCGGAGCGAATTCCCCGTCCGACTCGTACCCGGTTGTAAAACTTTACAAACATGGAATTACGATTCGCACGGAAACACCATTTCCGTACGAATCGTAAAAAACACCGACCGACGAAAATATACATACGAATGTGATCCGGGAATGCTGCGACGTGACGTCGGGACGCTTTCAGGCAGCGTTTCACGAACCAGGAATTACGAATCGAACCGACAGCAGTCCGGACGGCAATATTTTCACGGCACCCAAAAAGTGCCGCAAAAGCGAAGTACGGCGCGAATCGACCAGAGTAGGTGGCCCGGTATGCGCCGACCCCCCCCCCAGCCCCCGTAGGTACGCGCCGACCCCCCCCCCAGCCCCCGTAGGTACGCGCCGACCCCCCCCCAGCCCCCGTAGGTACGCGCCGACCCCCCCCCAGCCCCCGTAGGTACGCGCCGACCCCCCCCAGCCCCCGTAGGTACGCGCCGACCCCCCCCAGCCCCCGTAGGTACGCGCCGACCCCCCCTGTGTGTACACCCGTGTACGGTGCGTACCCCCCGTGTACGTTCGAGTCGAACCCCCCCGTGTACGCTCGAGTCGGACCCCCCCGTGTACGCTCGAGTCGTACCCCCACCCGTGTATGTACGGTGCGTACCCCCCCGTGTACGCTCGAGTCGAACCCCCCCGTGTACGCTCGAGTCGGACCCCCCCGTGTACGCTCGAGTCGAACCCCCCCGTGTACGCTCGAGTCGGACCCCCCCGTGTACGTTTGAGTCGTACTCCCACCCGTGTACGCTCGAGTCGGACCCCCCCGTGTACGCTCGAGTCGAACCCCCCGTGTACGCTCGAGTCGGACCCCCCCGTGTACGTTCGAGTCGTACCCCCACCCGTGTATGTACGGTGCATACCCCCCCGTGTACGCTCGAGTCGAACCCCCCCGTGTACGCTCGAGTCGGACCCCCCCGTGTACGTTCGAGTCGTACCCCCACCCGTGTATGTACGGTGCGTACCCCCCCGTGTACGCTCGAGTCGAACCCCCCCATGTACGCTCGAGTCGGACCCCCCCGTGTACGTTCGAGTCGTACCCCCACCCGTGTATGTACGGTGCGTACCCCCCCGTGTACGCTCGAGTCGAACCCCCCCGTGTACGCTCGAGTCGGACCCCCCCGTGTAGCGCTGGGGGTACGCACCGTACATACACGGGTGGGGGTACGACTCGAACGTACACGGGGGGGTCCGACTCGAGCGTACACGGGGGGGTTCGACTCGAGCGTACACGGGGGGGTACGCACCGTACATACACGGGTAGGGGTACGACTCGAGCGTACACGGGGGGGTACGCACCGTACATACACGGGTGGGGGTACGACTCGAACGTACACAGGGGGGTCCGACTCGAACGTACACGGGGGGGTTCGACTCGAGCGTACACGGGGGGGTACGCACCGTACATTCACGGGTGGGGGTACGACTCGAACGTACACGGGGGGGTCCGACTCGAGCGTACACGGGGGGGTTCGACTCGAGCGTACACGGGGGGGTACGCACCGTACATACACGGGTGGGGGTACGACTCGAGCGTACACGGGGGGGTACGCACCGTACATACACGGGTGGGGGTACGACTCGAACGTACACGGGGGGGTCCGACTCGAACGTACACGGGGGGGTTCGACTCGAGCGTACACGGGGGGGTACGCACCGTACATACACGGGTGGGGGTACGACTCGAACGTACACGGGGGGGTCCGACTCGAACGTACACGGGGGGGTTCGACTCGAACGTACACGGGGGGGTACGCACCGTACACGGGTGTACACACAGGGGGGGTCGGCACGTACCTACGGGGGCTGGGGGGGGTCGGCGCGTACCTACAGGGGCTGGGGGGGGTCGGCGCGTACCTACGGGGGCTGGGGGGGGGTCGGCGCGTACCTACGGGGGCTGGGGGGGGGGTCGGCGCGTACCTACGGGGGCTGGGGGGGGTCGGCGCGTACCTACGGGGGCTGGGGGGGGTCGGCGCGTACCTACGGGGGCTGGGGGGGGGGTCGGCGCGTACCTACGGGGGCTGGGGGGGGTCGGCGCGTACCTACGGGGGCTGGGGGGGGTACGGCACGTACCGGGCACCTGTTTGGACGTCTCCATGGTTGTTATGGGAGTTCGGTGCGGACGGTCTTTTCACCATACGGTTGAACATTCGGACGCCCGGGATGGATCGTGATTCCCCGGTCGGAGTTCACCTTTCACGTTTGTACGGTGAATCGTACGAGGACGTGTCGGACACATTTTCCGACCCGAGGACGTGTGGGGAAATATTCCCAGTGCGGTTCGTATGGACTTTTTACCATGCGAATCGTGATTGCCAGTTCGTACGGCACTTGTACGATTCGTACGGTAAAAAGACCCGATACGAGTCGTACGGGGACATTTTTTACCGGATCGTGATCGGCACCCTAGCATACAGCAAAAGATGTCTTGCACAAGAGAAGAGATGTGGTAAATGCAATAGATGAGAACATTTTGCAAAAAGTACAGAACAAATTACAAAAACAACAGGAATGTTATGAATGTGGAAAGGGGCAAGGAATACAACATAGCAGAACTACAAAACTTCATTTTGTGCCTAAAAGAAGAGGGAAGTGTGGAACCTGATGGGGTTTACAATTAAGAAATTAAGTTGGATGATAGAAGCTGCTGGAGAGATTATAAGGTTAGAAGTGGAATGTAGTAAAAAAGTTTACAAAATAAGGTTTGGTCTGAAAAAACATTATGGAGACGTATTTTAAAACATAATGGTTACAGTGTTGGAGCAATAGATTTGCAAGGCTACTGGGAAGCGAGAATAGACTACAAAGAGAACAGTGTGTGGGTCTGGTGTACATAGCAGAAAAGCGACCAGCAGTCCCAGGTTGGAGACAACACTATGGTGCCGATTACGATCCGGTAAAAACCGCGTACGAACCGTCGGTCGGAGCGAATTCCCCGTCCGACTCGTACCCGGTCGTAAAACTTTACAAACATGGAATTACGATTCGCACGGAAACACCATTTCCGTACGAATCGTAAAAAACACCGACCGACGAAAATATACATACGAATGTGATCCGGGAATGCTGCGACGTGACGTCGGGACGCTTTCAGGCAGCGTTTCACGAACCAGGAATTACGATTCGAACCGACAGCAGTCCGGACGGCAATATTTTCACGGCACCCAAAAAGTGCCACAAAAGCGAAGTACGGCGCGAATCGACCAGAGAGGTGGCCCGGTACGCACCGTACCCCCCCCCAGCCCCCGTAGGTATGCGCCGACCCCCCCCAGCCCCCGTAGGTACGCACCGACCCCCCCCAGCCCCCGTAGGTACGCGCCGACCCCCCCTGTGTGTACACCCGTGTACGGTGCGTACCCCCACCCGTGTATGTACGGTGCGTACCCCCCGTGTACGTTCGAGTCGAACCCCCCCGTGTACATTCGAGTCGTACCCCCCCGTGTACGTTCGAGTCGTACCCCCCCCCGTGTACGTTCGAGTCGTACCCCCACCCGTGTACGTTCGAGTCGAACCCCCCGTGTACGTTCGAGTCGTACCCCCACCCGTGTACGTTCGAGTCAAACCCCCCGTTTACGTTCGAGTCGTACCCCCCCCCGTGTACGTTCGAGTCGTACCCCCCCCGTGTATGTACGGTGCGTACCCCCAGCGCGTAGCGCTGGGGGTACGCACCGTACATACACGGGGGGGGTACGACTCGAACGTACACGGGGGGGTTCGACTCGAACGTACACGGGTGGGGGTACGACTCGAACGTACACGGGGGGGGTTCGACTCGAACGTACACGGGTGGGGGGACGACTCGAACGTACACGGGTGGGGGGACGACTCGAACGTACACGGGTGGGGGTACGACTCGAACGTACACGGGTGGGGGTACGACTCGAACGTACACGGGGGGGTTCGCACCGTACACGGGTGTACACACAGGGGGGGTCGGCGCGTACCTACGGGGGCTGGGGGGGGGGTCGGCGCGTACCTACGGGGACTGGGGGGGGTCGGCGCGTACCTACGGGGGCTGGGGGGGGGGTCGGCGCGTACCTACGGGGGCTAGGGGGGGGTCGGCGCGTACCTACGGGGGCTGGGGGGGGGTCGGCGCGTACCTACGGGGGCTGGGGGGGGGTCGGCGCATACCTACGGGGGCTGGGGGGGGTACGGCACGTACCGGGCACCTGTTTGGACGTCTCCATGGTTGTTATGGGAGTTCGGTGCGGACGGTCTTTTCACCATACGGTTGTACATTCGGACGCCCGGGATGGATCGTGATTCCCCGGTCGGACTTCACCTTTCACGTTTGTACGGTGAATCGTACGAGGACGTGTCAGACACATTTTCCGACCCGAGGACGTGTGGGGAAATATTCCCAGTGCGGTTCGTATGGACTTTTTACCATGCGAATCGTGATTGCCAGTTCGTACGGCACTTGTACGATTCGTACGGTAAAAAGACCCGATACGAGTCGTACGGGGACATTTTTTACCGGATCGTGATCGGCACCTATGACCTGGATATGATACTTAAATAAGGATTTGAAGAACAGGTTTTAGTCATGGAGAGGAATTTTGCTAACCTTTTGGAAAAACACAAGTGTTTAAGGACAGACTCGAATAAAAAACGGTTTGACCATAAAATCATGAGAAAAGCAGGAGCACTTTCAACAAGACATCAGCTCAAGCCACTTCCAGTGACACTAAAGGACGAAGTTGGAAATGTTAAAAAACATGGAGAAAAATCAGGTAAATGATTTTTAAATGAACAATGGAAAACTCAGTTTAAGTGTAGATTTGAGTGTGAATTAAAACAAACAGTGAAACTGCTATCCTCTACCTAACAAGCAACATACTAATTATATAGAATGGCGCAAAAACCGTCAGGAAGTTGGACTTACAATCTGTATTCTATCAGACAAAACGTAACCCAAGCCTCGAAGCACTTCACAGCATTAATAACTTCAGACAGCTGCCACAGTCTTCCAAAGACTTATGTAGAATCTATTGAAAGCCAGAAAAATATTCAGTAGTTTCAGGACGAGATCCTTGTGTATGGAGTAGACGAAGAAGAACCCCAACAGAGTACTAGACAATGTACTGGAAACCTTGGGAAAAGTAGGCCTCTTTTCGCTGTAGTCACCCTCCCTGCAATGTCCTATCCAGTCATCCATGGCATTTCGCTACCTGCGTCTGTTGTATTATTCATTTGCATAATGCAGAGCAAGCAGACAAAATGTCTGTCAGCACCACAAATCAGCAGACATTTTCTGCCAGCTCAGAGGTCACCACGTACGGGACGTCACAGCATCTGGAAAACAAGCATATCAGCTACGATTCGCGCCACAACTCAATCCACGGCTACGAGACGGACCAGCTTGCAGAAGGTACAAGACGGAGCAACAAGCAGAGTGTACGACACGAACACATCATGAATCCCATCGCGCAGGTCATACCAGTACTCTACATCTATGACCGGCTCAGGAACCGATGCCGACGGCGCAGGCGGTAAGTCAGACACCTACCACATAAACAAACGACACGTACCCGCAAAATGGTACACACACAGGGGATCCACATCCTGGCCTCTAACAACAGGCCACCATAGGGGTTGTATGGCCAGCACCACTAACACCCCCACCCATAGGGCTTATGTTCCCCAGCACCGCTGCAACCCCCAGCCATAGGGGACCTGTTGCCCATCACCCCTGCCACCCCCACTCATAGGGGACCTGTAGCCCATCACCCCTGCCACCCCCACTCATAGGGGACCTGTTACCCATCGCTACTGCCACCCCCACTCATAGGGGACCTGTTGCCCATCACCCCTGCCACCCCCAGCCATAGGGCTAATGTTGCCCATCACCCCTGCCACCCCCACTCATAGGGGACCTGTCGCCCATCACTACTGCCACCCCCACTCATAGGGGACCTGGTGCCCATCACCCCTGCCACCCCACTCATAGGATGGGTGATGCGCCACACATCCATCATACTCCAACATTAGGTATGTCAGCAAAATACATCCCCCCTAACATCATGACAACAGTGTGTAGTCTGTGACAAATGCCCACAACAGTGAATATGACTTTGAACATACAATGTAAATAACAGCACATGTGTGACCAACAAGCATCACCATAGCACTCTGGCAATGTGAAAAGAACACCCCCTCACTGAGTAGAACAGAAGTTAAGTGTGGTCTTCCAAACTGCAGCAGATGTTGAGCATTGTGGTGATGGGGTCTAAACCCCCCCTCATCACAGTGACCAAAAGGTAAGTGTCATCATGGTCAAAGCTGCAAATAACAAACAGCATGTATGATCCCTGCTCCCAACACATTAAACACTTCTGTGGCAAACTAGTGGTTGTGTCCCATTCCCACAGAGATGTGGTGAGGCTAACAGTGCTGTGAAAAACTAACACACTCTCAACCATGTGCAGCCAAGCACCACACATGGGGGCTGACAATGCATACAGTGTACAATGACACAAGAGCAGAAGTGACCATCACCAAGCATACACAGATCTCGAAAATAGACACACTAATCAAAACAACCTGTGTAGACTGTAGGTGTCAGCTCACAAACTCCCATTCCATGCCAGCAATGGCACCTAACAACCAGGATGAATGTGCATAATGACGTGATATGACTCACAGGGACAGCAGGGAAAATCACAGAAACAGCATCCAGACAAAGGCCCACAACAGCAATACCAATGCACTGATGCAGATGCACAAACACAAACAGGCAACCTCACACTGCACATCTGACACAGCATGTGTGTGTGTGTGTCCCAGTATCCCCTAGGCAACTACACAACACATGAGGGGGGCTGAACCACAGTGGCACAGATGTGGACACAGTGCCATACAAAAGTAAACCATCATTGGGACACCCTTAGTGGGGGGCAATCAGGCATTGTGACATGAGGGGGAGCACAAAAGACACATGTGACACAAGCTGAAATGAACACCAACTAACACAACAAGAGACTGACACACAACAGCACTACCCCCAGGGACCAGACATTGGGGTGACACAAGCATGCATGACACCTCCACTGTGATGACAAAGGCAGATGTCGTACAAACTGGGAAACCCAGACAGGTGTCCTGTTCCACAAACGTACATCACACATACACAAACACAAATCATTCAGCATGGCCCCTCATCCATGGACAAACGGGAGCTAGGGGACCATCCATGCAAACATTTACATCAGTCCAGCTTCAACACCACACACCCTGAACTGCAACAATGTGCATCTGTGAAGCCCACATCGACAGGTGACATTGCACATGCACCCATGACAAACACATGAATGTTGGGAGGAACTAAGGTGCACAGACACATCACACAAGGACAGTTTACAACCCTGGGGAATGACAGACATACTGCACAGTATGCGGTACTTGGCCATGACTTCAAAGCGCACGTAACCTTCAGAATACCTGCCACAGTCCCAGGACAATGCAGAAGCCAAGGAGAACCACAAGGCATACATGCTGACACCTGCCAACATTGCAGCCATGAACCCGACAAGTGGGAGCAGTCACACACACATACAAATGTGTCAATCCCTGAAAGGTACCACCTAGGGACAACTACATGATTTTGCAAATAAACAAGTGCCTTGGGGAACCCTGACTGTGTCCCATCTGTGTCTGACAACATCATCACCACTCAGAACTAACAAATCCCAATAATGATACACCAATTAACAGTAGTGTGTCATGCACCCACACATCTGGTAGCCCATGGCAAAGTAGTGGGATGAACCCAGTACCACTCAGCAAGCATCAACAACAGGAACATATCAAGGGAACACTGCCTGTGTATGAACAGGGATGTGGACACACACACATGCTCATACAACACACACCATGGGCCCAGGCTATGTCACGGGACAACACACTTACTTGAGGGGACCCAACTCCTGTGGAAGCCCAGCTGTGCCAAACAGATTCACTGCACCTCCCACTCATGTCTGCAGAACACTTGGTCAGTCAGCCATCAGTTACCATACAATGGAGGCTCTGGTCACAACAGCCGGGTACGTGAGTCTCCCCTAAATCATCTGCACATACTCAAAGCATATGTCTAGCAAGTTGCACAGAGGACCCAGTTGCTCCTATACCAATGATGCCCACACCTGTAGGTCCAGTGGTGATGCGCACAAAGTTTGTGGAATTGACATATTGGACAATGGGAAGCACATCATATGTGCATGGGTGCAAGCCAGAGATGTGACCATGCAAATGAAATGTTCACAGACATGTCAACAAATAGTTGATCATGACACACCCAGGTAGCTGCAAAGGATGACATTGATACCCACCAGAATAGGATACATATCTCATGGACCACATGGAGTACCTCACAGCAACACATCAGTATTCAACATTGGAAACCAAGCATTAAAGGTGCAAGGGCATGTTAAACAGCATCAACATAATGTACAGCTAAATCAAGTTCACCGGGATAAAGAAAAAAGCTTTATTCAGCATATTAAAAGTTAAACGTCGGTTCAAACAAAAGGCCAATGGCCAGTCCATGTCCAAATGCCAAGGAGTGAACTAGAGTGACAACTGTCACACGTTGCTTGCCTGCACTGCTAAGGACCGGGGTCATCCCCTCGGAGGGGCATACATGGGGGCAGGCCAGGTACCGCAGGGACAGGATCAGGGCGCAGCAGAAGGAGGCAGTAAAGAGGTGGTGGATGCAAGTGGGCACTTGCAACTGCAGTGGAGCTGACTGAAGTGATGGGTGCTGTCACAACTGTGGGGCACAAGTCAGATGGGGTGTGTGCCGGCACAACTCCAGTGGGCAGGTCAGATGGAGTGGATTGGGTCACCACTGCAGTGCCCAAGTCAGACGGGGTGGTCGTGGACTCCACTGCAGTGCCTACATCAATGGGAGCGGAATGGGGGGCAGGTGAGTTCGGCAGGATGGGGGGATACGGTCCCCACATCAGTGGCACTAACCGTCTGACCAGGTGTGGAGGAGCAAGTGGTAGGGAGGGATGGCCTTAGCATTTTGGGGACGGTGTATCTGTGGGTGGGGGAAACTAGGGCAGGGAGTGGCGGGGGAACCTCTTGAATGGTGGCCTGGTGGATGGAGGATGGAGACTTTGCCTTGGAACTGCGTGGTGGCGGGGGGATCTTGCTCTTCCGGCTCTGGGGGGACTTGCGGGTGGGGGTCTCAGTCTGACTGTGCCTGGGGCAGGGTGTCTGGGTATGAGGGGCACTCCCCTCTGTGTGTGGGGACTTCCTCTTCGCCTTGTAATCTGGATCTGCTGGGTCGGTGGGGAAGAGGCCAAGGTCACAGAGGAAGAGCTTCTGGGGAGATGGGGTTGCAGGTGATGCAAGGGAACGGGGCTGGGAGGGAGAGGTATCGGAGGACTGCGGAGTGGTTGTGGATGACTGTGTGTGTGCAAACCAGCCCCTGTGAGTGTGGTATCAGTCCCCTGCGCTTGCTTGTGTGCACATCTAGACCTTGGTTTGGGTGTTTGTGTGCTTGGGACAGGTAGGCTACTAGGAATCATGGGTGGTGCAGGGGTTGGAGGGGTGCAGGACTGTTGGAGGAGGGACACTGCTGCCGTCAGGGAGGAGGCCAGGGACTGATTGGTCCCCTGTAGGGCAGACATGCCCGAGGAAATGCCCTCCATGAACGACAGCAGTTGTGTCAACAGACTTGTGTGTGCATGGAGGACCATCAGCATCGACGTTTGCCCTACATGGATCTGTCTAAGTAAGTCCACAGACTCCTCACTCAGGGCAGCAGGGGACACAGGGGCAGGGGGTGCGGTGCCTGGCACAAAGGAGACATGCTCACGAACACGGGAGCCTACAGGAACCTCTGGGATGAGAGCCGATGGGAGGGTGGTGGTGGTGGTGGCGGGACAGCCTCACTAGCTGGGGTTTGGTGGCTGCTGACACCCGCCTCCACAAGGGAGTCATCCTCAGAGCTGCTGTGGCCCTCAGCTGGGGGTGATGGTGCTGACGACTCCTCTGTGTGGCTCTACTCGCCCTCCGTGCTACTGGGTCCCCCCGACTCCTCTCCTTCTGTCCCTGTCAGGCTCTGTGGCTCCGGCTGATAGAACTATATGTTCGCCAAACCTTTTGCAAGGTTGTTGTCTTTTGTTTATTCTCGCCTTGCTGGAGTTCTGGTCTCAGGCTTTTTGCCATTTCCTCTTGTTGCTGTTTAGCTCTCCCAGCCTCAGCTTTAAAAGGCCCCAATATTACTGCTAGTAAAGCAGCCCAGTAGTTCACTAGGCTTACATCCCCTTGAGCATTATATTTGAGAGAATCTTTGATACATGAAGCTACTTTTACTTCTAGTTAGTGGGTCTTTCAGTATGGTTTTCTTGAGCCTCCAGAGGCCTTCCTGCATTGGAAATCACTCCACTGCATGGTACTGGTGAGTGGGTCATAGTCAGGTAATGAGATCAGGCCTTTGTCATCCTTGGCCACCATTCGAACCAGGCAGATATCTGCTAGGAAATGCATGTTTTATGGGCAGACGAATAATGTGAGAAGTCTGTGGCGAGTGGGTATCTATAGCACCAAAGCTATATCCTCTAGTCAAATACAACCATTTTCAGAAATAGCTATTAACCCCCACCATCGTTGTTGTGTTTTATCTGATACTGCTTACATTACCATGTTGACATCTCATCCTAACAAGACGGACAATGTGAGTTTGCACAATATTTCCTCCATTTTTTTTAACACAAACTTTATTGTATTTTTAGTAAGCATACATTTTGTTACTAACATATCATAATGGTATCTCATATTTATCAGAGACACATATGATCCATACAATTGTAATAGAAGCCCACAACTTGAAGTGTGACCTAGCGGATATATTCAGGAGAGAAAATAATAATAAAAGAAGGAGTAAAACAATTCCCCAACGACCCTTCCCTCCGCCAAGTAACATTGGATGGTCATGAAATAAATAATAATATATTGGATGGGGGTCTGTGTGCATCCCAGTGTACACTTGAAAGTATTTGGTAAGCTGCGGCCTTCCCGCACTGTGATCCTTTACCGAGTGGTGTCTGAAATAGAGAAAGATAGAATAACCTGGGAGTGAGGCTGGGGCATTATTTCTATATGGGTAACAAGTACCAGCTGCAGACCTGGGAGTCTATAGCTGTGATGTCATGCAGACTTCAAATTGTCCTAGGGTGAGGACTGGATTCTCGGCAGGTGTCCTACCTACTCAGGTTTAGTATGCCTGCATTCTGAACTTTTCCATTGCCGTGTCCCAATCAAATGAGATAAGTTTCTTGCGTTAACTCCTATATTCTTCCTGCCTTAATGCTTCACTTTCTGCCAAGCACCATTGTAAAACTTCTTCCCACCATGTATCTACTCTTGGAGCCTGTGGGGATTTCCAGCGATTTCTTGAGCAGTCATCCGGCCAATAGCAAAGAGATGTCTGCAAAGAGCTAAGTCACTTTAGAACTTTTGGGTAGGAGATGACCCTAATATGCAGTGCTCTAGTGTGTTCCACTGGTGTAGGCGAGTCAAGTTTGTTAGTGCTGCTGAGACCCCACAGCAGTACCCAATCAGAGAAGGACAAGTCCAGATCATGTGTATAAGTTCAGCGTCTGGTGCACGACAACGTGGACATGTCAAGGGTGCTGCAGGAAACATTGTGTGAATTTTGAATAGGATTAAGTATGCCCTGTGTAATATAGAACATTTAATACATTTGAATCTGGTATCACGTGAGATGTGTTCAGGGTATTCTATTAGCCAGGGGCATCTCTGTCTGTGAGCTCCCTATTCAAGTCAGCTTCCCATTTAGCTTTCAGGGAAGTGAGTGGTATCATGAGGTGTTCTCGTAGGCCCCGATAAAGCCACCTTATTAAGGCTCCTCAGTGTCCCATTGTCTAGTGCTTGAAGCAATTCATAAGTGATGGGTCCTGCGTTATCCGGCACTCAATGTTTGCATACATAGCAGAGAACACTAGCAGGAGTCAGAAACAATTATTTAGGCAGGTCATGAGTTCTTACAAAGTCTGCATAGAGCATGAGAGTACCATCTACGAACAGTGAACCAACAGTTGTCACCCCAGTCTGTTCCCATGGAGTCAGCCTACGTGTCATGTATGTGCCTGAGGGGGTGGGTAAGCCACAGAGTGGTATATTTGGTGCGCCCGTGTGTTGGAGTATTTCAGTGCCATATTCCAGTAGGCTATAGCTATATGTAACAAAAGTGAATTCATGTGTAGTGTCGAGGCCTCAGGACATATCAGTCTGTGTAATCTTCCTTGATGTAGGGGGGGGCAGTTATGTATCAGCCAGAATGATAACCACTGTAGTTGCATGCTATACAATAGGCTTTGAAGTCGGGAGCCCCCATACCACCCTTGGATGTCGGCAACTGCAATTTGGGTAGGCTGACTCTGCAGCGCTCTTTCCCCCAGATTAAATCAATCAACATGATGTTCAAAAGTTTAATATAGCTATGCCAGTAGTACCATCCGTAGATTCACAGTGATACAGTAAACGTGGTAACATCACCATTTTCTCTAGTGCCAATGCACCTGCTACCGATAGGAGTAATGTGACTCAAAATGACACGAGATCTCAGCGTGTTAATCGTGCATACGAGGATACCCGACAATAGGTCTTGTGTTTCGCAGTATATATCTGAATCCCAAGGTAGCGAAAGGTATTACGCACTGTTTGCAGTTGTATATCACCAAATTGAGGCTTAGGCTCAGAATAGGCATTAACGCAGGAGTAAATACATGACTTGTTTGCATTCATTTTCAGCCTGACAGTTGACCAAACAGAGAGAAATTGTGCCAGTTCAGCAGTGTCCTCCTAGAGATCTTTGAAGTACAGAAGCATGTCGTCGGCGTATAGGTACACGGTTTGCACAACACAGTCTAGTGGGATCCTGTTGTGATCTGCCATCTGACAGATGCGCTGTGCAATTGGCTCCACCGCCAGTATGAAAGGTAGTAGGGAAAGGGGGCAACCCTAACAGGTACTGCAAGCTACCCGGTGGGATTCGGAGATATGGGGATCAGTTTTGGCTCTGGCTATAGGTGAGGAGTATAGCAGTTTCACCCACCAGATATAGGCCATGGGGGATCACGTAACACCCAGGGCCGCAAGCATGTAATCTCATCCTAGAGTATCAAAGGCCTGTCGGATATCTAGGGAGAGGCAGCCACCATATGGTTGATGGTTTCGGGCTGCATCTATTATTACAAACAGCCGCCTTATATTCAGGGCAGTGTTGCACCGAGGAACAAAACCACATTGATCCGTGTGTAACAGTCACAAAGGAGCAAAAGTAATCAGCGGGCCAGTATTTTACTGAGAATTATACACATTTTTGAGTTGAGGCACCAGTTTTGTGGCGTAGGTGGAATAAAATTCTATTGGGAGTCTGTCGGAGTCAGGCATTTTATTGTGAGCCAATTCTTTGATGGCACCCCAAATCTCATTAGTCGTGATAGGAGGCGCACGTTCCTCCCTCTCAGGTGCGGGCACCCCAGGCAGAGCTGCCTGGTGTAGCAAGTCAGAGAGCTCTACAGGGTCAGGGGATGGTGAAGGTGTGTATAGATCAATGATGTAGTCACAGAATGCTGTGTTGATCTCTAATTGCGTTGCTACTGGTTCCAGTGAGGGTGTGGTGATTGATAAGATGGGCGTAGGAGATGGTTCCGGTCTAATAAGACGAGCTTGAAGGGTGCCTGACCTATCAGCTTCTGTGAGCGTTCTTCGAGTATAGGCTCTCTGCTCAGTCAGTCGCAGGTGTTCTAGAAGCTCAGCGTGTGTGATTCTAGCTTTTCGCGACTCATCAGCTTTTTCACCAGTCTCAATTGCCTCCCCTTCTAGGGGGCCCTGTCTATCCTCTAGGCATATGAGTTCCATAGTGACCTCCTGTCTAGCACCCACTACAGTGTAAATCAAGGCACCGCGCACTACTACTTAAAAAACTTCCCATTCTACCATCGGTGAAGGATGCAGTATCAGTGTTTTCAGAGAAATACATATCAATTGTTGTGGCCAACGTTTCCCGAAACACACCATCTAATAGTTGCGGCTGTAGGCGCCAGGTTGGTACTGGAGCAGGAACTGGACCCCATGAAAGCATGATCTCTAGAGGGTTGTGATCTGACATAATTTTGCCGAGATACATGGCATGTGTGATGGAGGGGTGGAGGTGTTGCAAGCAGAGGAATCTGTCCAAGCAAGAGTGAAGGGCATGAGGGTAAGAGTAAAAGGAGTATTTATGTAAACCAACATTACGGTCACGCCGTATGTCAGACAAACTCCATTTATCCACCCAATGACGCAACTCCTTAGCCTGGTGCACTGAACCCGCTCCAGGGAGGGGTGGGTGTGAGCGATCAAGGTCTATCTCTAATACTGCATTGAAGTCCCCACCCAGTAGCCAGGGATAATGAGACTAGTCCACTAGTGAGGTGGACAGGTGTAATAGGAAGTTGCACCGGTCTGCATTAGGCACATATATACAGCCTAGTACTAGCACTTCCCCTTCTAGTGTGCCCCTGAGCAGGACATAGCGACCTTGAGTATCGACCTTGGTTTCAAGCAGTCCGACTGGGATCCCCGCCTGCAACCAGACCACCACACCGCTAGAGAAGGCAGAGTATGATGTATGGAACAGTTGTCCTCTCCATCCTTTAAGCAGTTTTTGAGCTTCTTAGGGCACCAAGTGTGTTTCCTATAGGAATACTATCTGTGCACGGTGTCTGTGCACCTCAGCTTGTATTCTGTGCCTTTTATGTACTGACCCCTTACCTCTAACATTCCAGGTAATAATGTTATAATCTTTGGTCAGAGTGAACATAAGGGGTTTGAAAAGTCAATGGTGTACACACTTCATGGCAGCACTTCAGCATCCTCTGCACCAAATCAATAGATGACGACCTCAAACAATGAGTTCATTCACATAATACTCGGTCCAGCAATGTTCTGTCATTTGACCAAACCTAACCAAACCTTAAAGCATACAAGAACAGTGTAAAATATGAAGTATCATGTGCATTTGCCATAGGGGCAGATACCATTCACCCAGTAAGGGGGTCTTGGTGGGTGTAGTGAGTATATGAAGAACTACAGGTCAACCGGACGCACAGCCCCAGCAAGTGAAGCATCCTGGTGTTAGACTTCAGCTAAAACAAGATTAGAAATATAGAAAAACATACATTTCATATACATTTTCAACACTACAGAAAGAAGAGTCCTGCATGGTGTAGGCCCCGGCTATGTGTGTCACCACCCCATGTACCCCCGGAGCTTGGCATAGAGGTACAACCCCAGCAAGAAGGTATTCCCCGCGTTCATCCCAAGAGTTCATTGCTCATTTGAGGAGTAATTGATGGAAATAACGTCATACTGCCAGTGGAGTCTGATACATTATTCTGTGAGGAGCTGATGGGCAGCGAGGTGGCCTTCAGCACTAACACCAAACAGATCACCGCTATTTGACCCTCCAAGGCTTTTTTCAGAGAGGTGTTCCCCCCAGCACTGTCTTGAATAGTGAGTCCTTGCCATCGAGGTGCACGATGGGACTGTGGAGGGGCAGAGTCTGGAATATAATCTTACAACCATTCCCAAGCACCATCTGGATTCTGAAAAAAATGGGAACGTTGGTCATGGATTATTTTAAGTTTGGCTGGGAATAAAAGCGCATAAGTGAAGCCAGCAGTAAATGGGTGTCTTTTATTTTGGTGAAAGGAGGCACGCTTACGCTGTACAGAAATTGCGTAGTCCGGGAAAATGGAGATCCTCAAATCACTGATGAGAATACGTGCTTTTTCTCAAGCTGCTTGTAGTAGCACGTCCCGGACCCTAAAGTTGAGGATCTTGGCTACGATAGTCATGCAGATGCACTGGGAATGGCTTCTTGGTGGTGACTCGTGTTCCCTTTCGATGGTGAACATGTCAGATCGACCATAAGGGGCCACCTCCCTCAGGAGTCAGTCCTCGATGTATTGGGTTGCGGGGGGGGGGGGGGGGGTCTCGGTTCCTTCAGGGATTCCCACGATCCATAAACTGGTTCATTGGGACCTCTCTTCGGTATCGTCAGCTCATTCTTGGCGGTGTTCAACTATTTGGCGCAGTTGCATGATCTGTGCATTATGGTCCTTGTTACTCGGGGATATAGCGGCCAGCGTGGACTAATTAGTTTGTACTCTATCTGCTAACTTACGGTGGTCATTCTTTAGTAGGCTAATGTCGGTGGTGATTACTCCCAGTTGTTGTGCAGTAGTGGCTTGGGAATCACAAATTTCCTGATGGATAACATTCAATTTGTCCATGGGAAGTGCTGTTGGCACGTTGCTATCACTTAGGGAATGAGTTGGTGAGCATTCGGAGGGTGAGGAGAAGGCATAAATGTGGGCCAGAGGAACCCTAATCTTGGTTTTTGTACACTCAATTCTTTCTGTTCAGGCAATAAATTGAGTAACTCTACTTCAACGTTTGTGGCAGTATGGTCTGTGCAGTGTACAGTTTATGATCTTGTGCCACAACTTGGTCGGTGCTTGAGTCCGCTCTCTGTCACCCTTACGTGCAGACTAATATTGGCAATGGGCAAAGGAAAGGGTGAACCCACGAGGATCAGCAGAGTGTGCAGTAAAAAGAATAAAGCAGCAGGCCGACTGTTAACATGTATACGCAGTCTTCGAATTCGGTAGATCAAAGGGGGGTTAGTGCTTATTGGTCAGCGCCGTTCTGCCACAGAGGGCCTGGATGATGTTGCTAGTCTCAGTAGGCCAGGAGCTGTTTAAGGAGGGCTCACCCAGTATATTATACACCTTAAAGGCATCGCAGCTTGAGGGTCACCAACGCAGCAACTCAGCAGCCCTCCAGGTATCGCCACAGACACCCTTGTGCCGAACCTGGTGTCAGGCCTCCTGTCGGTAGTCAGTAGGAGCTGCACCTCATGTCCGCAGGCAGGAAGTTGGTGTGCTCTCCCATTAATGGCCCGGCTGTGCCTACATGGTGAACCAGGGGGCCGTCTCACTACCACACACGGAGCTATTTAGCAATCAGTAGGCTCACTCTAACCTCCCAGCCACAGACGTCATCAAGTTATCATACCAGATGGAAGTGGGTACCTGTGTTTACTGTAGACTCATGTGGGGGGAAGAGGGCACCAGGCGGGACACTCCAATTAAGGTCAGCTACAGTCTGTGGGATTTCTTCCACCCCCCGGCACTCCAGTGGCCCCCAAACACCACCTCAGGGCTGCTCCTCACCTGATGTCATGCGGTAGCTGGATAGCCAGTCAGTCTGTAGGCCACAATGCCGCGCAGACTGGGAACCACACCAGGCCCCCCGCGGCAGAAGGGACGCCTGACACGCGGCAGCCCGCTCTGTGCTCAGCCACATCAGCTGAGCGATAAAGATGGGGAACTCTGCCATCCGCACAGGGTGGCCTCACCAGAATCCCAGGCTACAACCTGTTAACCAGGCTGCACCACCGGTCCGGTCTCCAAACGCCACCCAAGGTACCCTCTCAAGTCAGGACGGCATGTCTCGATCATCAGCAGGCTCGCAACAGGTCTCCCGTTGCAGAGGGAGCAAGGGCCCCGGCATTTGTCACCAATCCACTACCTCAATGCCCAACTTAGACCCCATCAGCAGTCTGTACATCTGAATTCAGGGCAGCTTCCTGTCACGGTCTGCACGATGATCAGTACAGCCCTTTATCACCCTCGATGCAGTGCGGTGACTGCATCACTTGCACCCCCGGCCACTGGGATGCCTGGCAGATGGAAATGCGTGCCGGGCTCAGTCTTGTTGGCTTTGCAGCCCTCGTACCGTCTCCCAGTCAGCAGCGGGGGCGGAATGTGTTGGATGTTGGCATGTGTGCTCGCCTGCTGCCACCTTTAAGCTCACTTAGGTGTCCGCCACTTAGGCCTCACTCCTCAGTTCACCATGTCACCAGCTTGGTGAGGCACAGGAGTTTCTGTTGCTCCGTCCGACTCACTGCTGCCAAACTCAAGCTGGAGGCGCCAGCTCACATCCAGGTATCCCCCCAGGGCTGACTGGATGTTAGATGCTGCAGATATTCAGGGATAAAAGAAGGACATTGGGGCCCAGGTCTGGAGTGCAGAGCTTATAAGACTGCAGTCTTGGGCTGCTAGCCACGTTCCTCGCAATATTTCCCCCATGGCAACCCACAGGTTTCACTCCTGTCTGGTATTGAGTATGTTCAGTGAGGCTAGAGAAAACCTCCTTCCTCGAAAGACGACATTAATCAGTATGCTACGACCTTCTTTATAGGTATGGCTTTCCTGAACTGTGTATCTCGCTTGTCTGGACAGAAGCATACTTACACCTTTCACTTTCTTTGATGCAAAACAACCATGTCATTTTTGAAAATACCTGGATCAACGTCTAACCACCCTGGTCTCTCGTAGAGATTAGTGTCCTGCAGGTGGCAAACATCAGACTTAATTCTTTCTAATTCCCTTAGGATATTGATGGGCTTCATAAGGATATTGAGTCCACAGATGATATGTCTAGCATAATCATTATCTTTAGTGTGCATACCTGCTGATGGGTCATGCTTGAATATTCTCTTCTCTATTGTATTGTGCTTGCAGTCATTGTCAGTTGTATGTTAAGTTTAGTGGTCCACAATGCCCTTTTTCATTTTTTACTACACATTCTCCACTTAAAATTAAATTCCTCTTAATTTTTTGGGGTTTAAATTTCTTTATTGGCACATTTTAAACAAGACCTCCACATGTGATACAGTATAAATGGATAATAAGTACTACCAGATGATCGTTTACCATAATTGTCTCACTGCCCCTGTTTCAGAAATAGCATGAACAACATGATACAGATATGATAAAGATTGAAAAGGTATGAGAAGGGGGCAAGGGAAGTTACACGTATGGAGTACCTCAACCTTCAGAGTAGTAGCCAACATAGATAAAAACTCTTACAAATAACAGAAAACGTTTTCAAACCCCTGGCTGGAGCCGCTGATGTGCAGTGGGTGTGAGATTGATGTGCTGCATATCCTAAATAGCTTGTAGAGTGGCAGGGCCAGCAAATAGCCAAGTGCAGGGGACAGGAACATGTGTGTTGTCATGGCTGAAGCCCTTTGAGGTACGCCGTTCTCCCAGCGCATTATGTAGACATACATATAGTCCTTAGGGATGGCTAGACATTAGTAGTATAGGGACCCATCTAGCTGGTCCTGCAACTTACATTAGACTGAATTTAGATTTGGCAGTTTGCTTGGCTTTTTCATCCGCAAAGCATTTCCATGACTTATCTCATCAATAACCTTTTTATGGACACTGCATTTAATGATTGCAACGTGTTTTGGTAACACTAATTTATTTAGCAATTTCACAATCAAATCCCCATGCTGTATTTTAGTACCATGAGATGTTAAAAACCCTCATTCTTTCTATAACTTCTCAAATGAGTGTGCAATGCCAAAGGCATATTGGCTGTTGGTGTAAATATTTACAATCAGATATTTGTTCAATTCAGATGTCCTTATAAGTGCAATTATTTCTGCTGCTCGCGCTGACATCTGAGGTAGTTTACATGACTCTACCACGGTCTTCAAAGTAGTGATGGCATATGCAGCAGTATTTGCACCGTATGTTAATTTGAAACATGAACCATCCACAAACAACTTTCCCTGTGGGTCAGCTATGGGAGTATCTGTCAGGTCTACCCATTCCTTGACCTCTTTTTCAGTGGTGAACACACAATCAGGGTGTTCTTCCTCTGAGTCAGTCAACGTTTCAGAATGATATTTGGAGCAAAAAGTGTTATCTCGTATCCTGTTAAACGTGCACTGGTCAGGTGCTGGGTCTGAGTTTTGTGTAGTAGCAGGTCCATGGCCTGCGGCACCATAACTGTCAACTTGCGGCCTAGAACATACATTTCAGATTGTCTGACAACAGCAGCTGCTACTATACACAATTTAGCAAAGCCTTTTCCACTGGATCCAGTGTGGAGGAAAAGTAGGCACAAGGTCTATTCTCCCCCCCCCCCATGGGATTGTGTCAAAACAGACAAAGCACAGCCATCTTTTTCCTGCACAAACAAGCAGAATTCCTTAGCATAATCAGGGTTACCCAAAGCAGGACCATTCCTTAAAGAATTATTTCGCTGTTGAAAAGCGTGCTCACACTCATCTGTCCAAGGTAATGGGTTACCAATATCCTTAGGTGTTAGAGCAAGCAAAGGTTTTGCAATTAAAGAGAAGTTGGGTATCCATTGTCTGCAAAAGGAAGTCATACCTATAAAGACACGAACATCACATTGGGTCTGGGGACGTTTCATTATCTATACAAAATGAATTCTTTGTGGGTTCAATCTCCTACTCCCCTTCGACAGGAGGTGACTTAAATAGGCAACCTCCTGTTGACAATATTGCATTTTAGATAAGACCACTTTATGTCCTAAGAGTGCTAAATAATGTAACAAATTAACTGTCGCCTCCTTACAACCGTCCTCTGTATCTGAGGCAATCAACAGATCATCAATGTATTGGAGTAATGCAGAGCCCTTAGAGGGGGTAAAAAGGTCTAATTGTTTCTTTAAAGCTTGATTGTATATACTAGGGCTTTCTGAATACCCCTGATGTGCTCTAGTGAATGTAAAGGAATGCCCTTGGAATGAAAATGAGAAAAGGTATTGACTTTCTTTAGCAATTGGCACAAAAAAATGCACTTTTGAAATCAAGCATGGTAAAATATTTGGCTGAAGATAGGATCAGGGTAAAAATCGAATTCTTGTCAGGAACAATGGGATAATGGGGTACTACAACTTTGTTAATGGCTCGAAGATCAAGCCCTAGTCTATATTTATCAGGTATTCCCTCTGTGCCTTTTTTAAGAACAGTAAGTATAGGACTCTTACATGGGCTACCTTCTATCTCTTTTATTATACCCTTATATATTAAATCTGAGGTAACATCTTTAAGACCTTCCTCTCCATCCTGGGATATTTTGTATTGAGGAATCCTGGGTAAGGGAACACCTTGTTCAACAGTTATTACTATGGCATCTACGTCCATTTTACAAACATCATTATCTCCTGATGCCCAGACCATTTGATAAATTGCCTGCAATTCATGTGGTAGATGAGTAACATCCGTCATTGTAAAACAATTGCTAAAGTTATCAGAAGCCATTGAGATATATACACCATCAGGAGAACAATAAATGTTAGCATTCAGTCTTTTCAATAGGTCCAGGCCTGATAAGTTCTCAGCACAATTTTTAGTAAGCACAAATGGGACGGCGGTAGTGAAGGGACCTATAGTAAAATCCAGGGATTTGGCGATGGGGTTCTGGATGGGGATACCTGAGAATATCACTAATATATTGATTCTACCGGAGAGGGGAGCCCCTGGAAATTGGTCATGAATCACAGAGGTGCGAGTGGCGTCCGTATCAACAAGGAAGTCGCGTACTTCCCCTTCTATACCCATGGTGACATATTGACCTGCTTGATTAACTGGAATCATGACCCTCTTTCCACCCTTTCCATTGCTGTCCAATTGTGAATACTCAAAGGTATTGTATCAATGTAAATATAATCATCATTATAGAAACTTCTGTCAACTTGTTGCTCATCAAAATAATTCTGATATCTATTGTCATTGTGACGCTGGGTAAAATCTTGCCTATTTGTGCCACCTCCTTCTGTACCGCTTGGCACCGAACTACCTCTTCCTCTCGCCTCAATTGCTTGGCCCTGTAGACTAGGGCATTCACTCTTCCAATGACCTTCCTGTAAGCAATAGGCATACTGATTCTGGCATAATCCTGCTCCCTCTTGCTGTGCAAAAACCGATGAGGGTCCTCCCCATGTCCTCCTCCCTTCACATTTCCCATACACCTTTGACTTCCCCTATCTGGGCAGGCTTGCTGTAGCAAAACCTTAGTTTTCAATTCTTTAATTTTCTTATTATTCTTTTCTTTATTAATTTTCTGGTAATGCTCATAATACTTAGCCATTACCATTTAATTCTTTCATCAAATTATTCACAAAATAGTCAGCTAATATTATTTTCCCCGTGACAGTTGCCAAATCTTGACCACTGTGAGCCCTGAATGTTTCTTCCATCCTAGTGAAATAGTCGGAGATTTTGTCTGTAGGCTTTTGTTTACCAGTTGTTATTTTATCCAAATTGATGTCTTCACTCTGTATTATTCATAGCAATTTAGCAATAATACGATCAGGCAAATTGAGCATAAGTTGATCTGGCCTGTCTCCCGACCTTCTCTGTCTGTCTAGAGTTTCAAAATGTCCCCATGCATACTCAAAGTATACTTCATCATCATGTCTACCTATTCCATTCCATATTCCTCTGGTGAGTAGGGCATCAAAAAATAGATTCGAGTCTTGAATATCATTACACATAGGACTCTAGGACTTCATAAATCCACTTTGGGTTTTTCATAAAGTCTGGCAAATCTTTTTTTATTGCCATTAATTAATTCCTGTTCCACGGGGTATGGATGAATTGGGGGATGGGGGTCTAAGCAGCAACGCAAGGAGCAGCAGGGGGTGCAGGGAGGGGGTGTATTTCCCTCATAGGGTATTCTCCTTCCATTTCTTGATATTTTCTTCTAACCCTAGAACCCCAATGCAAACAATTATCAGCAGCCTGGGGAATATCTGGGGGAAGGGATCATGTGGCCTTTCGCTTCATGCCACAATCGTGACACCTCTTGGGTATTTTTATAACACAATGTCCACCAGTCCTCTATCCTTTCAGTCATATATTGGATAAGTACGTTTAGCTGAAAAACATAAAACGTATTCACCGTTGGCATGACAGTATTTATGGTGGCAATATTTATGTCATCCATTCAGTTAAGGGCTATCCGTATTCAGGATCAGCTCTTTGTGATCCATATCTGGTATTTAGTCTCTCCCTCCAACTCCTATCTCTCCAATTACCATTATGCTTGCAAGTCAAAGTTGGTGTACTTGCAGGCGTGATTCCAGCTGATTGGGATGCAGAGGGGGTACCTTCAGTCACAAGTCTTGGTAGAAAATGCACCTGAGTACATTCGGTGCAGGTATTATTTGTCCTGCATGTGACTGCTGTTGAATAGCGGGCAGATTGAGTATTAGTCTGGAGAGTGACAGGCAATTGCTGACCTGGTAATTGGGCAGGAAGAATTGATACATTTAAAACAGGTACTAGAGGCGCATTTCCCTGCTGACCCATCTGTAGTGGTACATTTTGTGCCTGTGGGCAGGTACGGGAACCTATGGAACATATGGTGTTGGATTCTCCAGTAGTCTCTCTAATACCTCATCCCTGTCCTGATTTTGTTTGTCTTGTGTCACATATGTCTTGTTAGAGGTCATTCTACACTCTCTGTCCATACATTCTATACTTTGTTTGTTTTAGTTGGTCACATGTCTTTGCTTTCTACAACACTGCCTTCTTCCGTTCGTATTCCCTCTCTTTTTGTTCTTTTGTCGCTAACATTGTAGCATGTTTTCCATATTTTTTTTTTAACTTTCACACATCTCTTGTCTGACCTTTCCCTCAAACATTGCTGCAAATATAGAATTTTATTCAAATCAAATGAACCGTCCTGTGGCCATCTCAAAGCCTCATTTCCCTTAGTATATCGATGCCATAGTCTGTCCCACAAGTTAACACCTTTCCCATATTCTGTCATCCGTTTCCATGCAGGACTACCCTCAACCGGGACCGATTGGGATTCACCCAGCCGTGGACTCATGAAACAGCAACAACACAGCAGAATGCATTTCTTTAGTTTGCTCATTGGCCCTTAAAGTCAGAGAACATCTAAATGAGAAAACTTTCCAATATAATCAATACAGGCCTATGTATCGGGTCCAACCTAAAACCCAGCCAATGTAATGCAATAAAATTCTCAATACCAACAACCAATCAATAATCCAATACAACTATTACAAAACAACTCAGAACAATCTTACAAGGTTTTTGTTGAAGATGTTCAACTTTCTGTACTCGGTAATTAAGCCACTTTTCACTTGATCAGTTCAGAACCTCTGCCTTGTAGATCGTGTTGCCAAGTGACAGCAGTTTGGGACTTCAGATGGCAGCTGCGAGAAACCAGTCTCCTCTTGCAGGGGCCCCCACGATCAGTCATGCTCGGTTGTGTCGCCTCAGCTACAGACTCAAATGCTGTTGGATGTCCCACGTGGAGGTCCCATCTAAGGTGCCATATGTGGAAAGCGTACACTTGCCCCCTTGATAATACCACTCTTGTCCACTTAAACCCAAAGGAGTACAGGTAGTCAGATGTAAAACAGAGCAATTTTATTACACTCGAGCAGGCACAAAGCAACACAGGATTAGCATGTCTGTGAAGGGAATGAACACTTGAAAACAATTCTCCTTTCGTATTTCTACTATATAACAAATAAGTCTGCATGCAGACTCCACTCCCCACACCAATGAAAATTTCCTTCCAGATATGCATACAAAGAAAATAGCTAATCACACTACATTTTTAAGGCAAGCATGAGCGACAAACTCAAAGGGCTTGACCAACTGAAAATTGTATAGAAACTGCTTGTGGTATCCCATCTTACGTTAAGCACAAATGATTAACAGGGTGCAATTATTTTAGCAACCATTCTGGACTTTCCAAGGGCATGGCGAACAAAAATATGCACAAGTCAGCACGTACACTAAAGGACAGCATTAGCATGGAAATACTCCACAGACAACGATGTACAAAAATGTTGGGTAGATACAAAAATGGCTGAACTTCTGTTCATATCATACAACCTTTTGGTCACAGGAACGTACCTCACAGAAAACACATACTCTTGGATATGGTACAGCCATTTTGCAATATGGGGTGTGGCTTTCCCAGCCCCCGCCATGGTGAAAAGATCAACCAGCGGCCTGTGATCTGTTCGTAGCTCATAATTCACTACCCATACAAAGTTCCAAAATGTTACATCCCTACCAGCAGGCCAAAGCCTCCTTTTTCACAGTAGAGTACATGCTCTCCGCTCCTTTAAAGATGCACCAAGCAAAGGCCACTGCTCTTTCCTTGGCTTCATACACCTACATTAAAACAGCTCTCAAATACACAATTGTTGGCATCAGTAACAATGATGGTCTTGTCATTGGGGTCAAATGTTTTACGGGCAACCACTTTTGCAATCGAGTCTTTCTTTCTTTCGAATGGCTGCTGGCACTTCTTTGGACCAATGAAATGTTACATCCTTTTTCATTAATTTGCGCAAAATGTGCACTATGTTAGTAAAATGGTGAACAAACTTTGCGAGGTAAATCTGCAAGAACAAGGAACGATCTTAATTGTTTCCGGTCTTGCAGAGCAGGAGCCTTTTCAATCGCTTCTACCAAGCTCAATTTTGGTTTCACACCTATATAAAACAAGGTATGACCTAAATATTCTACTTCCTGTGTGCTCAACTTCCATTTTTTCGAACCTATTGTGAGACCTGCATGCTCCAACCTTCACAACACTTCTTCCAAAACCACACCATGTTGATTTTTGCTCTCTCCCTAAACCAATACATCATCCTGGAACACCAGCACCTTTGTCATACCCTTTTACACACCTTCCAGGTATCTTTGAAAAACCGGTGACGCAGAAGCTAATCCAAAGGGCATGAGGATGAACTGAAAAGCTCCCGCAGGTGTTATAAAATACGTCAAGTGTCTGGATCTCTTTTGAAAGTGCACCTGATAAGTGTTGGAAAGGTCCAACATGGTGAAATATCTACCCCCTTTCATGCTTGTGAGCATTTCACTCATGCGGGGAAAGGATGACAATCCAAATGCAATCGTTGAGGTTTCTGAGGTCCACACACATGCAGAATTTCCAGTGGGCTTCCTTGCGATTACAATTGAGCTTAGCCATTCTGAAGCCACAATGGGCTCTATCACACCTTCTCCGCAAAGCCTGGTCAACTCCTCTTTCAGCAAACCCCTTAGAGCTAACGGAACATTCCTCACCATATGTACTCCAGGTATTGCACCTTTCTTTACTACAATCTGGTGTTCAAACCTCTTCAAACACCCTAACTACTTACTGAACAGCTTAGAAAACCTGCTGGCCCAATCATCTGCTCTTTGTGGGGCAGTCAACAACACCTGTTTAGGATGATTAAGATTTAACATCATCCCTAACGCACGCTGCTCTTTCCATCTTAACAAGGACCTTCCCTTCTCCACCACGTACACTTTTCCTTGAGCAGTTCTGTCTTGGAATCCCAACTCCGTTACAAAGTATCCTATGAGTGGTCATTTTTTTCAGCTTTACCCTTCAGGTTCTACATCCATAGGAGATAATTCCCCAAGATCGCATTCTTCACATGTGGATTTGTCAATCAATGTGAACAGGGAACATGAATCCGCCCACACTTGCACCTCCTTCCCAATAATGCGAATAACACACTTTGGGGGCCGATAAGTTTTCCCCATAGACTCAGACGTGCTCGCTAGTACCTCTACATGATTATCATCACTTTCAATAGATTTTTCACGTTGGTGTGCATGTCCATCTATGTTCACCCAATTATTCGATCTCTTGTACCTAGGTGAATCAGCCATCTTACAAACTCTCAAAAAATGTCCAAGCTTCTTACATGTAAAGCATCTACTATTGGCAGGCGGAAATTCATTGTTTCAGCCGTGTGACTTGTGCTACCACATCTGAAACATGTTTTTTCTTTCCCACTCTCTTGTATCTTTACCTTCTAGATGCTTTCCTCTTTCGGTTTTTTTAGCATGACGTTTGTCACAACACAAACCTCATTAACATTTTCTGCATCATTATTGCCTTTGGTTCCCACCCCTCCCAATTCCTTCACATACCGGAAGGTATTTTACATACGTCTTGCCACATCTATAGTTTTGTCAAGTGTGGGGTCCTTCAGGCCTAGTAATTTTTCCTAAATCTTTGTGCTGCATTTTTTATTGATCATTTGATCTTTTATAATCTCATCTCTGAGATCCTCGAACCTGCTAGTGATAGCTAGTCTCCTTAATGCTGCCACATATTGATCGATAGATTCTCCTTGAACTTGAGCTCGGGAAAATAACTTATGTCTCTTAACCACTATGCTCATAGTTTTCCTATGCATTCAAAGCCATAGCATATACATCCTTTTCTTCAGTGTCTGACCCCATATCTGCATTGGGCAAAGTTTTAAAAACCTTCCCTCCATCCCTAAGCAGTGTTTAAATATTGCCAACTTTCTCTTTGCTACATATACGCTCCCCCCCCCCCCCAACGGCCTTCAAGCAGGTCTCAAAAGTGTCCTTCCAATCCTCCCACACCATGCAGGGTTGACCAGGATTTTCTAAAAATGCTGGCGGCGCAGGTATATTTTGTGACACCATAACAATTCAAACTGAAAAAGCCTTGAATTCAATGTCACTCAAAAACGCAATGAATCCTTTGCACAAGTTAAATTTCGTCAATATGAGAACAATACTTGTATTATATCCCAGTCAATTACCTTGAATAGTTGTGTCTATCACTGAAAGTTCCTTGACTTATTGCACAACAATTGACAAATAGATGTTCCCTTCACCAAACACAAAGCACCTACAGCGTGCCCATTGCTGATGCTGCACTCAGGGAACAATGGTTTCATAGAAGGATCAGTCTATAGGCGGTGTGCCCGTCACCAAGCACAAAGCACCTTCAACGTGCCTATCACTGATGCAGCACACAGGGATAATGGCTTCACAGCTGATCAGATAACTGGGTCAGTCGGCAGGCAGCGCGCCCGTTACCAATCACAAAGCACACATACTCCTTGCTGACGCTATGCACAGGGAAAGTCTCCGGTTTGCGCCAGTGCCACTAATGTGTAGGCCAGTCCGCTCTTAAAAGAACTATCACCCGATGCACACACAAAGCTTCCTCATCCAAAATGGCACCAATAAACCAAATGTGTCTGTTGCAATGACATCACCACGTTCAGTGAGCTTTGCCAGCACGTAACTCTGCACACCTCCACTGTTGCAGATCCACCAATGAATCCTTTGTTGCCAACAGCAGCAATGCCATGTGTGATGTACACTTGAATGCAGGACTCCTCTACAATTAGCACATCCATCGTCTGGGTTACAAGCGCGTTCATGCAAGTCGTCCTTCCGTCACGTATCAGGGATCGTGCCCTAACACTTTCAAATCTAAAGCATCCCACTTTTAACAGAAGGTGAGGCTAAAAAAAAATACCCCCGATATTCCTTGCTATTCACACCTCTTGCAGATAGTTGCAGGGTTGAGAACCACACCAAATGCATGCACAGCAACTTTAAAGGTTCACACAGCACATACCACTGATTCCTAAACTTCAAAGATGAAGTTACCAATTGTAACACTGCTCCTGCCAGAAGTCACCTGTAATGACCTTCGTCTGCTTAACACGCCTGCACAGCGCCAATAGGGCTTGTGTTGGACCAGAGGCTGTATTTTCTTTAGATTTCTATTTGGACACACACCAATCCTAACCAAACTTCAATACTTCCAAAATTTAAAAATTATCCTTCTCAGCACAGCATCCCGCATCTTCCAGTTTAGCACCCCATCCTCTGACACTTTTAAGATGACAGGGTGCTGAAGTAATTGATAAAATGTCTTCTTTATTGAGTTATTAGCAACGGCCCTTGGTCAGTCCCTGATCTCAGTCACTGTCTGCTTCACGACTTCTCAGAATCCACACACCAGATTCCAAAATTGGAAGCATCCTGCCACTAGAGAACAGCATCCAGTTGACAGGTAACATACATGCTAAAACATAACAATTAAGAAGGGACTTACTCTGTAAAATGAATTCTGTGATTTACTGCTCACCGGATGGTGCTGCAATTTAAAATGCAAGATGAAGTTTTAATGTTTAAAATAAACTCACCAGACTCTAGAGTTCAGTTGATCCCAGCTTTAAGAAAAGAAGACCTACCTCTACATTCAAAACATATGGTCAAAGATGAGGTACGGGATTTTTCTGGAAAAGAGATTGGATTGATTAAAAAGGCAGATCCAGTTAAAATAAAAGCAAAGTCAGATGTAATATTCCCTAAAACTAGACAGTACAGACTTTCAAAAGAAGTAGAAGAATGAAGCTAGTGACTGAAAAAATGATTGAACAGTTAATGCCCTAGGAGTTGCTTTGTAGTCCTTGTAATGCTCCTGTGATGAAAAAAAGAAACCTAATGGTAAATGTAAAACTGAGCAAGATCTCTGAAAGATTAATAAGATTGTGATTTCATATTGTACAGTGGTATCGAATCCAGCAGTAATTTTGTTCCAAATTCCATCAGATGCAGAATGGTATACATTCTTCGACTTATGCCAAGCAGTCTTCTTGATTCCTCTAAACAATAAGAGTCAATTCCTTTTTCTTTACATTTTTGAATAAAGTTCTCATGTGGTGTAGAATCCTACAAGGGTATACTGAAAGGTTCTCGATTTTTAATCAAACCTTAAAGAAAGATCAAGAAAGTTTGAGGTTGCGTTGCAATTCAGCGCTGGTCCAGTAAATTGATAACCTGTTGGTTTCAGCAGACAAAAGAGGACTGTAAATGTGATACAATTGCCCTTTTTAATAATCTAGCTGAGAACGGGCATAAGGTTTCTAAAACAAAAATGCAGTACTATAAGAAGGGCGTGATATATCTTGGATGACATATTGAAAAGGTGTGAGGAAAGTCTCCAAAAAAACGTGTTTATGCGATTCCCAAAATGAGCCCACCCACCCTCAGGGAGGTTTGAATGTTTCTGGGAATTGTTGTCTACAGTCATCAGTGGATTCCAAACTTTTACTTAATTGCAAAACCTTTAGCAAGGTGCTCTGGTGTGTCCAATAGCCTTCTTGTCAGTGCATTGGACCCAGTACCTGTAAGTGTTCCTGGATATTTGAAAGTGGTTGAAGCTGTTTGCATTGCCATTGAACAGAGTGAAGGAATTGTGATGGGCCATACCATAAATGTTTATGTTCCACATCCAGTAGAGATCTTGTTGACCTGAATGAAAACTCAGCATCTTACCAGTAGTAGGCTGACTTGTTATGAGCAAGTTATACTTACAGCTGAAAACATCTCTATTAAGAGGTGTAGTACCTTGAATACAGTAACACTGTTTCCTATTCTAGACAGGAATAGTGAAGACAGGGAAGTTGATGATGTTGAAGATGAACCGGAGAGCGATTGTCTGAAGGTGACTGAGTTATGCACAAAACAAAGACCAGATATAAAGGAAACTCCTCTGCGAATGGCAGAGCTGACCTTGTTGATTCTTCTTGTTTAAGAGACCAACATGGAAAATTGAGACCTGCCTGTGCAGCATGTACTGTTTCAGAAACCTTGGAAGCATCTTCTCTGTCGAATGTAACTTCCGCACAAGATGCAGAGCTTGTTGGATTGACTAGAGCTTTTTGCTTGTCAAAGAATTTGAATGTGACGATTTACACTAACATGCAATATGGTTTGGAGTTGTGCATAATTTGGTTGCAGGGGTTTCATTACATTTTATTAAATCCTAATTAGATATAGTGTTGACATACTGGATTTGTTAAAAGCAATACAACAGCAAAAATAAATTGCTGTGTCAAGTGTGCAGCCCATAAGGATGGAAAACATCTAGTAACAAACTTGTGAACAAATATGAGGACCAGTGGTAAAGTACTGTGCATTACAGGATGAGACATTGGTGCAGGAAGATGAAGATGGCAAATCAAGAATACGTACTGTATAAAATGTCAATTGTTTCTTTAGGAGTTTGATCAAAACTTCTCTGAATGAGGGGAGAGATCTTCAAGTAGGTGCACCAAGGGTGAGAAAATGATTGGTGAAATTTGGGCTACAAGAATTATCAGGATTTGTAAATAAATAATAATAATAAATATGTACTTCCCGATTCAATGTTATACCCAATGTGTAAATACTTGCCTAGTAAGTCACATGCAGGCAGAGACAGTCCAATACGGTTCTTCATAAAGGACTGGAAAAAAACAACATTTTGAAATGTTGCGGAGGACATTTGTGGAAGGAGAAAGTTAAATAATCAGGAAAAAATTACATAATAAATATTATTTAATGCCAGTTAAATAATCAGGGAAAGAAGACTAACTGTCATGAACCATATTGGCAAATCAGAGGGCCCATTTAAAAGACTCCAGGCAGACTTTATTGAGATGCCAAGTTACAATGGATTGAAATACATATTATCATTGTTTCCCTGTTCTCCAACTGGGGCGAGGCCTATCCAATCTCTCACATCTCTGTACTCTGCATTTAAGAGCCTTTATGGCATTCATTCCATACCGCTTTTTTTAATCATTTTATTATAAAGCCCTTTAACTTTTCCTTTGATCTAGGACTCAGTAATTGAGTGATTCCAATTACTCATGATGATTACTCTCCTATGCGGATGGTGGGGAGAGTACCTTTTAATGCAAGATCAAACTCAGAATGCCAGAGGTGAAATTTGCTGTTTTATCTAAAGCCTCTTCAGCTCTCCTCTTGCAATTCCAGTAACGCACCCACTGCAGACGTAGCCACTTTCTGTACCTCGTTGAGCATTCCTGGCAGCCCGCCTCTAGCCCTTACTATGATGGTGGCTTAGTACAATATCCACAGTTCACTATATGCCACTCGGGGTGCTTCGGTTGGGAGAAATCCTGCAATAACCGGGTCGGGTTGCTCCTCTTTCTCCACTTCCAGGCTCAGCTTCAGTAAAATATGTCATGGACCAGTCAGACTTTCTATTTAAAAGAACTGCAGAAGAGGTGTCCTCAACGTTATTGTATTCCATGCTTATTTAGAAAGAAAGTCACCAAGCAGAAGTTAGCTCTTGACTGGTATGTGAGGGAAGATACATTTTAAAAATTTAAATACCCATCCCATTATAGGAAAGTGAGTTATTGAAGTGGACGCACTGCATGAGCCTCTCTTTGTACTTGTATCTGTAGAGGCTAGTTCAGATGTCTAGAGTCATGGACTGTTTGAATTATATAGGACAGGGTTCTCCAAAGTCCGTCCTGGAGGCCCGGATCCATGCCACATATTTAGTATATCCCCAGTTCGATAAATGTAGTTATCTTAAAAATCTGGCCAGGATTCAGCTCTCCAGGACCGACATTCGAGAACCCCGATTAAGGAGCTCCGCTGAGTACAGTGTCTATGCCCAAAGGTGGGTACTGTCCGCACTCTGTAGGAGGGCTTAAAATATATTCTCTATAAACTGTTTACAGTCCTTGCCCCTTATGCTCCTTGTTGTGGAAGTCCCCTAATCTGTACATTGTTCCACCTCAGGCAGTTACTTAAGCCCTCCTATTTCTTTTGTAATAACACATTCTGCTCGTCTACTAGAAGGTGGGCTTTGCAGTCCTCCTGAGCTAATATTCTTTATTCCATGGTCTTCTCCAAAGAAAGGACTAGGTTTCCCAAATCTGTGAAGTCTCTATTTACTTAATTTAAGAGTTGCTATAATTCTTTGTGTGCGGTTCCAGTTTCTGCCATGATCTTGTTGAAGAATTTGCCCACAAAACTAGAAGTGATATTTTCAATATCATCTTTAGGGGGCACAGCTGCTTGTCTTTGTCGTTTTGTTTTCCAGGTCGCTCCCTTGCTTCTTTTTCTCTGCTCTGTCTTGCTGTTTCATGCCCTTAATAAATGCTTCCCCATCTCCTTTCGTCTTGAACATCTTGGCTTGGACATGTGGGTGGAGCCCATCCCAGGTGTCTACCTACAGCCATATCCAATGAGTATTATACATGAGTGGCCATTGAAGTCCCTCATTTAGGTAGGCCTGCACATGTCAGTACTTAGTAACTGGGTCTTCCCACCTCTGTCACTAACCAGAGTGAACATCTTTGTCCTCCTGTGCTGTTTTGCCTACTTTGACCCTTCTGGATTTCCCTGGTTCGTAACCCCTGTTATATATCTCCGTGTGGACTGCTCGGGAGACCCTCCAAGCCCGGTCATCAGATCTCAGTACTTCACCTGAATTTGGAGTCTAGGCCCCTCCAACTGTTCAGGCCCTGAAAATCAGGGAAGATGTATGGGACCTCTTACCCTGGGGACCTTCAGCCTCACTATTTCCTCTGCTTCATACGCATGAGCTTTACATTTCCTTTTTTGTTTTCAGGCTTGCAGGCCCCTTCTTCATCATCCAACATCGTGCTGGATCACCCCCCTTTTCAGGGCACAGGATTATGGGTTCAAAAGGCACTTTTTTTTAGTCCAGGAGGACTGCTTTGATTTCTGACTGACTCTGCCATTCAAAATGGGTTTTTACGCCACAGCTTTTCCATCCTGTTGGTCTGTAACTGTTTTAGAGTTTGTATTAAACACGGTACTCTCTGATATTGCCCCCTCCTTTTTTTCCCCTCCGCCCACTTTCCTCTTCACCAAAACCCCCGGATTTTATCAAAACTCTTATTGGTGCACAGTTATGTATTCCTCATTAGGGGTTATTATAGGTATGCATACACTGGTAGTATTCATTATGTGTAATTTTTTTTACTGTCACTTACCTGCTTCTTGTTATGTTTTGTAATATGTCGATGCTCTGCATTCTAGAACTTGTCTTTGTTGTAAGTGTTCATGGCAACGGCTTCCTTGAGGCAGTTGCTGTGGGACTCTTGGGGGGAACTGCTGTCCTGGGGGCTCCTTTTATTTTGAAGAATAAACTTTGTTTGAACCAACTTCTTGGTTATTGGATATCTCTTTTTTTAACATTTGACAACGAACTTAGTCAGGAAATCCCCAAAGGAGCCCACCATTGAATCTGCGAACATTCCTGCTCCTCTTCCATTGCTCTGCGCAGTTCCACTATTGCAGGGATCCATAAAGTGTGTCCTGGTTTTACAGTTTGTTGACCATTGGTATCAATTTATCCACGTGTGGCACACTATTGATTGCGCTCAAAGGACTAAACTACATGTCCGGTGTGTGATGGGCCTTGCGCAGTTTAAGGCTGCTTCTGAATCTTGTAGAGGAAAAAACAATTTCATTCTAGTCATATCACCCAGAATAACCACATTAATCACTTGGATTTCAAATTCAAAAGAGTATTTTATCAACATTGCAAGTAATCAGTACAGTTTGCATACGAGGTGCTCCAAGGGAAAGTGATATTAGTGCTCTAAGAATGGTGCTCATGTGAAGGATTCAGCGGGAAACATAGGAGGAATATACAATATTTACAATCTATATACAAAGACCTGTCTGGCCATCTCAGCGACCAAAGGTTAGTCAAAATACACAGTATTATAAAGACACATTCCATCAATCACTGTTATCTAGCTGTGGGTACAGAGGCTGTACAGGTACATAATTGGGAACAGTCGACGTTTCGACTCCGAAATTATAGAGGAACATTCAGTCCTTAAAGAGGGGGTCCTTCATCAGGACGGGAGGAGCCACCTATAGGTGAAGTTAAAACGAGAATCGCAAAATTAATAGGGGTGTAATGAGCTCTACGATATGGTTGGTAAAAATACCATTAAATATTCACAGTATATCCACGGCAAGTGTGTCATTGGAAAGAATCAAACGGATGGGCCCATAGGCTCCTCTGTCAAAAAAACGAGTGGTCTCAAGGTTATCGAGAATTTGGAAAGCATGATGCAAACAATAGAAAGAACATCAGCAATGTGAAATAAGGGCATAGTTACTGATAATACACACAGTCCACCAAAGCGTAGCACTTACTCAACATGAAGGTCAAATACTTAACCCCTTCACTGCCAGGCCTTTTCCCCCTCCTGTGCCAAGCCTTTTTTTGGCTATTTGGGGTAGTGCACGATGAGACCCCTGTAAATTTTTGACCACATAAGGTATCCACGCCAAATTTGCGTCCTTTTCTTCCAACATCATGGGGATTCTAAAGGTACTCAGGGTTTGTGGATGGAGGGGTCACAGAAATGTGCCAAAATACAGCAAAAGTTTGTTTTTTTGGGAAAAATGGGAAAAACGGGCTGCAAATGAAAGCGTCTGGGTTTTCCCCTGCCAATGTGATCAAAAAACGGGTTGTGGGGCTGAAATCACCATTTTCCCAGCTTTTAGGGAATGACAGACTTTTGACAGAAAACCAACAGTTTTTACACAGTTTTGGCATTTTTCTGGGACATAGCCTATTTTTGCTATTTTTTGTTCTTTCAACCTCCTTCCAGTTAATGGTAGAAATGGGTGTGAACGTAATAATGGATCCTGGAAAGCTATACATTTTAGAAAAGTAGACAAAATTCTGAATTCAGCAAGGGGTCATTTGTGTAGATCCATCAAGGTTTCTTTATAGAAAGTAACAGTTAAATATAGGAAAAATTGAAAATTAGTTGAAAAAAAGAGCCTTGTGTCAACGTTTTCACCTGCAACTTCTTCTAATTATGACAGTTGTATAAAAGCAATATACCGTTACATCCGCTGGACCTTACTGGTTGTAGGGATATATAGGACTTGTAGGTTCACCAAGAAACCGAAGAACCCAGAGTCAAAAACTGAGCAGCAATTTGCAATGGTTTTTTATTATGTTCCGGGTATATAACAATTATTGTGGGAAAATGTATAAATGGAAAAATCGGTATGAAAGACACCTATGTATTTCTAAAAAGAGAACAAATTATAGAGTTTAGAAACAGTACATATTTGCACATTTTCGAAATTGGGAATACTCATACTAGCATGAGAATTATCGGTCATTTTTCAAAATGACTTCTTTTTACACAAAGTCTTTCATTTGGAAGGCAGAAATGCATCAAAAATCAATAGGTAATAACAGGTGCTTTACAAATCTGAATTACCCCATGTCTCCCAATAACAAGCATTTACAATGCAATGGTCTCGGCATTGTTAAAGTTAGAGCTATTGGCATTGCTCATGACATTTTTGTTTATGTTTTTAGAACATTTAAAGAAACGGCATTGTTATTTACAATGTCAATAGCTTAATCACTCTCAAATGCGATTGCATCAAGGCAGATATAGAGGGAGCCCCGCGCTGGCGTCTTCTGTGGGTATGAGCTAAAGGCGGGTGGTTGTGTGTGTCAAATGCCTCTCAGACTACAGAACGCAGAGACTGCTACGCCCAAATCTGAAATCAGGCATGCGCAAGACTATGTGCCTGTCCAAGTGTGTGTGCTTCATAGTCTGTGTGCCACTGCATCGTAGACTGTGTGCTACTTTATGCATGTATCAGTGTGAGGGTATGCACCACTGCTCTTGTGAGTCACGCTGTTTGCAAGGGAGTGTGTTGCACTGTGTGTGCCTGCATGGTGTCAATCTCACTCCCTGTGCCTGTATGTGTGTGTGTTACTGACCGTGCTGTTGTGTGTGACCCACTCTGTGTCTGTGCCACTGTATGCGTTTAACCTTGTATGCGTGAGTGACTGTGTGCGCGTGTATGGGGAGCGCGATGTACTGTGTGTGTGCGCGTGTGTGCGCGAGGAGTGCGATGTACTGTGTGTATGTGTGTGCGCACGTGTGTGTGTGTGTGTGTATATAAAGCGAGTTACTGTATGTGGCCTACTGTGTGTGTGCGCGTGTTTGAGCCACTGTGTTTGTGTGTGTGTCCCACTCTGCTGTGTATCTATCAATGTGTGTTAGTGTGTGTGCGCAGCTGTGTGCGTACCACTGTATCTGTGCGTATGTATGCACGTGTGACCGGGTGTGTAGACACACATGCGAATCCTCAATCTGAGAGCAGTGTACGTGACGCATCATCAGGACCTGCTTTAGGGCGGTGCGACCGGTTCCACCGCACCGGGTGCTGGCTTCCTGGGGGCGCCGAGCTTGAACCTTTATTTCGCTTTTGAAGCACCTGCTGCAGCGTTTCTTTCCCCCGGCAATTACCAGGCCTCACATAAATGTCAAGATAACTCCTGTGATTAATTATCGTCCTGGAGAGAGATCAGCATTTTGCATAGTTGAGGTTTTGATTATGTGAAGTTAGTGCAGAGGGTTAATATGCCTGCTGCAAAGAACGTGTACCCAATAGATTACAGAGTGCGTATGATGTACACAGATCAGCAGGTTACTGCTTTCAAAAGAAACATACTTTTGTTACTTGCAATTTATAACTTAAAGGCCTAATATAGAATAGTGAGCTATCAACTCATCCTAGAACTGCATACACACTGCAAAATATACATTATTAGAGCATTCATTAATGTTGCAAAAAGGATTAATTTGGCTAGAAATCGATTCTTATTATTAAAGAGAACTCCCAACTATGCTGTTTCTTTTTCGACTCTGAGTTTGTGCTTCTCCACACCAAGCACTCTTAAACTATACTGCCTACCAGTATGGATGACATGTGACTCCTACACTTTTAGTCTTTTGGCTTATGTAACATTTCCTATACACTGATTTACGCATGCATGATTGATTGTCTCTGTGTAATGTGTGTGTGATGCAAAGTGCTCGGACACCCTACACTGGTATGAGTGGCGCTATATAACTAATTCAATGCATCTGAGAGAGTGTTGTTATGGTGACTTGGTCAATGTTAAAGGGTGCTAATTTGCGATAATTGAGGTGAAGGTCTTGCCACAGAAATCACGAAGCAGAATAGCTGGACGTAGGGCCAGCCCCATCGTGGAAGCCCACATTGAAAGCATAGCGCCGAAGTTGCTGGAAACATTTGATGCAAGCGGTATAATAAAGCCAAGTTTAGAAGTAAAAAAATAAATCATTCTTATGAAGTTCGTTAATCGGACATCTTTATGGGCCATGAGATTATAACAACCCCCAGAAGCGAAGTCAATTTTGGAGCCAGTGCTGCAGCTTCGTGTGAATAAAGATAAAGTATATAGGTACCAACTGCCCAATCCTATAAACTGAAGTCGAATAAAGTTATGTTGTCCGTTTGACGCATTAACGGTCCTTCCCTCTTTTTCAACGCGATCCCTGGAGGCAGGCAGGCTCACGTTTCACCTGCTCACTGCCTCTACCCAATCAAGAGGTCCATCACACGACACTGGGTTGAAAAGCACGGCATTGTTGCTTCACCTCACGTGCACCTTGTGTATCCTACCTGCCCCAGGCAACAACACAGCCTTAGAAGGCAAATAGCGATTTGCAAGGAAATTAAATTCAATCAACATACGCAAACGTTTCCTGCATAACAAGGAACAGTGGGTCTGTGGAGAGATTGGTTCTCGATCCACCTTAACCCCATTTAAGGGTTGTTGTTTTCATTCCCGGTTCCCCCTCCACGCACAAATAAATGGTTTACCCCGCCTCGCGCTGGGAGAGGAAAGGTTCACAGGGGCCGGATTCTGATTCGTTTCCTAATAGACTGGAGCACCCACAATGTTAAGGAGTGGGCTTTGTTGGCGCGGAAGGGGGGGGGGCTAGGGAATCCCTGGCTGCGAGTTAATGCCACCGCCAAGCGGGTGGTCCCTGGGACTCCAAGAGGAAATCTTTTCCGAGAGGCTCACAGCGGTTTAGGTTTTAACAAATTATTAAAAGGCGATGGGTGCTTTTCAGGGGAATGTTTACTAGAATCATGTCATTTCCGGGTCACTGGGGCTGGCTAGTAATCCCCGTTAAGACCCGCGGGCCCCACACGGAGCGTAGGCTGCACTGTGTGAGAAATGTACAGGGATAAACGTGTTCTAGCAGCTGAAGCACATGCCGTAAGCACCGTCCCAAAATAGAAAAATAAACAAAACTAACCCAGAAGATGAAATTGAAGACAAACAGCATGTATTTGATGCACTTGGTGCAGCCCTCGACTCCCATGGCGACGGTGTTACAGGTGGTAGCTGCAGGGGTTCTGGGTTCCTGGTGTTCCGTTAGGTGGCGAGAGGCGTGATGCGAAAAGCTCTCTTCTCTGTTCCTCCGCTACGGCAATGAGAACTCTTCAGTTCCCTCCTTTTCCCCGCCCTCTTCCCTCCCCTCCCCCTGATGCACTCGAGGTTAGACCACGTTTGCATGTGGTGCTGAATAAAGTTTTGGGGGTCTTGCGGGTGCCTACGGGTGGATCGGACATTGCGATGAGGTGGGATCACTTCCTGACATGTGCCAGAACGCAGGGAAGGCGTATCTGCTCCCTCCCCAGCATAGCCCCGCCACGGAGCGGGTCTTGCCAAGAGTAGGGACTGCACTCATCAGCACAGATTGAGACTGCTGGCTGGCAGACGAAGCCGGACTATCGAGCTCCCCTCCGCAATACATGCAGCCCCAGCGGATGCCGCTTCACATCCTGGGCCAGCATTGAAGTGGACGGCTAAATCATGGCACATCGGCGGGGTCGATCCAGTGAAGGTAACTCTACACACAAGGCCTGTTCCACAGCAGTAGAGGAAACATCTGAACACTGCCGCCTTTCTCCGAGGCGAAGCAGAAATGCCTCGGAGAAACGCAGCGGCGGTTTTGGATTCGGGGGCGTGTTTTTCTTTTTCTCTCCTCTTGCCATTGGCTGGAGGAGAGAAAAACACACCCAGCGAAAAGTAACGAAAAAACACGCCCCCGAATCCGAAAAGGACGGGGCTTGTTTTGCGAGATGAGCCTCTTCTCCAATGGCTGGCCAGCATTTAAGAGGCCAGCCAATGGAGAAGAGGAGAGAAGAGGGGCGGGTTCAAGCCCCTCTTCTCCAAGTCATTAAATCTCGCGAGCGAGACTGCGCAAGCGCAGCCTTCTCTAGCCGAGACCTAAAAATGGTACCTCACTTGTGTGGGTAGGCATAGTGCCCACGACAGGAAATGGCTCAAAACCCAACGTGAACACACCACATTTTCACAATGAAAACTTACCCTTTTTTTGCGAAGTGTCTAGCTGTAGTTTTTGAACACTAGCTCTGCCGGCACCTAGTGAAATGTTACCAACCTATACATGTTTGAAAAGTAGACAACCAGGGGAATCCAGGATGGGGTGAGTTGACTGCCACCCAGCAGATTCTATCACCCAAAATCCCTTGCAAACCTAAACAAATTTCCAACCCCGCGTTCCCCAAAGTCTTACGCGAAAAACGGTACCTCACTTGTGCGGTTCGGCCTAGTGCCCACGACAGGAAATGGCGCAAAACGCAACGTGGTCACACCTCAATTTCGCAGTGAAGAATTGCCCTTTTTTGGCAAAGTGCCTAGCTCTAGTTTTTGAACCCTAGCTCTGCGAGCACCTTGGGAAACCTAGCAAACCTATACATTTTTGAAAACTAGACACCCAGTGGAATCCAGGATGGGGTGACTTGACTGCCTTCCACCAGGGTCTGTTACCCAGAATCCCTTGCAAACCTAAAATATTGTCCAAAAAAACCCACATTTTCCCCACATTTCTATGGAGGAAAATTCCGGAATCTACGTGGATCCACAAATTTCCACCCGCCCCGCATTCCCCAAAGTCTTACGAGAAAAATGGTACCTCACTTGTGCAGGTCGGCCTAGTGCCCGCGGCAGGAGACAACGCAAAACGCAACTTGGTCACACCTCAATTTAGCAGTGAAAAATTACCTTTTTTTGGCAAAGTGCCTAGCTCTAGTTTATGAACCCTAGCTCTGCGGGCACCTTGGGAAACCTAGCAAACTTATACATTTCTGAAAACTAGACACCCGTGGGCTTCCAGGGAGGTATGGCTTGCGTGGATCCCCCAACGTTTCCTTACCCAGAATCCCCTGCAAACCTCAATTTTAGCTGAAAAAATCACTTTTTTCACACATTTTTGTGTGGTAACGTTGTGGCATCACCGGGCTCATTCAAATTTCCCACCACCCAGAGTTTCCCCGGGTCTGCCGGTAAAAATGGTGCGTCACTTGTGTGGGAGGCCCAAGTACCCGCGACAGGCAAGGGCCCAAAACATTTTTTGATAGGCAATGTTGATGCCTCATCACTACGTTTTGGGCCCTTGCCTGTCTCGGGTACTTGGGCCTCCCACACAAGTGAGGCACCAATTTTACTGGTAGACCCGGGGTAACACTGGGTAGTGGGAAATTTGAGTGAGCCCGGTGATGCCACAACTTTCCCACACAAAAATGTGTGAAAAAGTGATTTTTTCAGCTAAAATTGAGGTTTGCAGGGGATTCTGGGTAAGGAAACGTTGGGGGATCCATACAAGCCATACCTCCCTGGAAGCCTCCGGTTGTCTAGTTTTCAGAAATGTATAGGTTTGGTAGGTTTCCCTAGATGACCGCCAAACACCGGGCCAAAAGCCCAAGTGACCCCCCCCCTTGCAAAACCAGGTGGTTTTGAGATAGACAATTTTGATGTCGCCTCACTACGTTTTGGGCCCTTGCCTGTTGCGGGTACTGTGGCCTCCCACACAAGTGATGCACCATTTTTACCGGGAGACCCGGGGGGAACGCTGGGTGGTGGGAAATTTGAGTGAGCCCGGTGATGCCACAACTTTCCCACACAAAAATGTGTGAAAAAAATATTTTTTTCAGCTAAAATTGACGTTTGCAGGAGATTCTGGGTATGGAAACATTGGGGGATCCACGCAAACCTTACCTCCCTGGAAGCCCCCAAGTGTCTAGTTTTCAGAAATGTGTGGGTTTGGTAGGTTTCCCTAGATGGCCGCCAAGCACGGGGCCAAAAACACAGTTGACCCCCTTGCAAAGCCAGATCGTTTTGACATAATTATAAGTATAAAGTATAAGTATAAAAGAAGCTTGTAAAGCGCTCGAATACCAAAGGTGTCTTGGCGCTATGGTGTGTGAGGTCGGCAGGAGAACAGGATTAGTACTGGTCCTGGAATAGACGATGTTTCAACATTTTTCTGAAAAGGGCATAATTGGGTTGCAGTCGCATCTCCACAGGCAGGTGATTCCAAAGTCTTGCTGCACACGTGCCAAAAGAGCGACCGCCCCATCTCGCAAATTTAAATCTGGAAGTACAGACAAAGCCTAGGTTAACAGACCGCAAAGCGCAAGGCGGGAAGTAGGGTCTGAATCTATCACTTCCATCATTAGCGCCACTCCCAAAACGGGCCCGGTGAACCAAACAGAGAGCCTTAAACTCGATCCTCTGTTGGAACGGAAGCCAGTGCAAAGATTTCCTACCTTCAGAGGTGGGACAACCCCTGGGCAGGTTCAGAATGACCCGAACCGCAGCATTCTGCAAGAACTGGATTTTTCCCACCTAAAACTTATCCATCCCCAAAAACATGGCGTTGCAGTAGTCCAGTCTGGACATGAATAAAGCGGCCATCACAGTCTTCTGGAGCGCCAAAGGAATATATGGGAGAATTTTTCGCAGGGTTTTTAAAAGAAAGAAGCATGATGAAGTTAGGCTATTGACCTGGGCAGACATATCTAGTTTATCATCAAAGATCACACCCAGGTTCCTTACCTTACTGACCGGGAGGGGGCACTGCCCAGCCTCCGAAGGCCACCAGAGGGAATTCCAGATTGAGGGACTTTTCCCAAACTCCATCACTTCAGTCTTTTCAGTATTGATTTTTAAGAAACTCAGGCGCATCCAATTCATCACGTCTACAAGACAAGCGTGAAACTTGGCTGCTATTTGGTCAGGGTGATCCACAGTTGATATTACTAACTGTGAATCATCCGCATAGGACACCAGCATAAAGCCATGTTGTCTGACCAAACTAGCCAACGGTCTGACATAGATGTTGAAAAGGGTCGGAGACAAAGCCGACCCTTGTGGGACACCGCACGGTAGGGAAAAATTGGCTGAATGTAGTCTGGCCCATTTTAGACTTTGTGTACGATTATCCAAGAAGGACGTAAAAAGGGCCAAAGCACGGTCCACAATCCCAACCCCCTTTAAACGCCGCAGCAATACCTCATGATTGACGGTACCGAACGCAGCGGACAGGTCCAGAAGGACGAGCACCGCTCGCCCCCCTCCATCCACTGCAGCTCGAATACCCTCAGCTGCGGTTATAAGAGCCGATTCCGTGGAGTGTCTAGGTCGGAAGCCGTGCTGAGACCTATCCAGTATAGCATTCTTATCAAGATACTCCATCATGCTCTGGTTTATGGCCTTCTCGGCGATTTTAGCCACTAGAGGAAGGCCGGAGATCGGACGGTAGCTAGTAAATTCAGAGGGGTCAAGCAAGGACTTCTTCAGAAGGGGTTTTACACTCGCTGGTTTCCACGTGCCTGGATAGGGTCCAGCGGCTAGTACTTGATTAATCAGAGCCGTAAGAGTAGGTATGATCTTATCGGTAACCTGGTGTAGGATATGGGGAGGACAGGGGTCTGAGGCGGCACCCGATTTTATGGAGCCTAATATTATCCTGAGCTGATCTCTGGATAAGGGAGGAATGATTGACAGGCTGCAGCTAGATATCTCCTGTGAAGGAGACGGGAGTGCCTCAGTATTTAGCAGATCGTCATAGATGGTGGTAACCTTGTTCTTAAAGAAATCGGCTAGCTGATCGCAGAACAACTGATCCGGACTGAAACGGTTCGTCTGCTGGGGATTCGCCAAAAAAGATACGGTTTTAAAAAGTTCCTTGGTCGAATTCCCTGCCTCCGAGATTTTCCGAGAGAAGTAATCCCTCTTAGAATTCTGAATGGCAAGCTTATAGTTGGACAACGCCTGATTATAGGCTTGCTTGCAGGTCCTGTCATAATTTCCTCTCCAAAACCGTTCCCGCCGCCTACATTCAACCTTAAGACGTTTCAACTCCGGGCCATACCAAGGGGCACCAGGTGACCGTCTGTTCTGGGTAGCTACCTGGAGGGGGGAGACCTGGTTAACAGCATTAGTAATCCAGTCCGTAAACTGAGCAGCGGCCGTGTCATTATTGGTATCAAGGGGGGGGTTACCCAGCGCCTTGAAGAGGGATGAATGTGTGACTTTAGTGACTTTACTCCATTTCCTAAACATAATCCTGGTAGGTCTCTGCGGACCCCTGTGGGTCTAGTCTTAACTCCCACACTAAAAAGCACAGCCTGATGGTCAGTCCATGGGAGAACTTCCGTCCTAAGATATAGAAGGTCAGGGTCGCTGGAGAATAGACCATCTAGAGTATGTCCCCCAGTGTGGGTCGGGTCGGAAACCAGCAGCTGGAGTCTATATCCCACCATACTATCCAGCAATCTGGCAGTATCCGAATAGTTCTTGGCCTCCAGATGGAAATTGATGTCCCCGAGAACAATATAAGGCTCAAACTTAGTGCAGGACTCCAAATGTTTTTGCAGCGCCCCCAAAAATGCGGCCCGTGGTCCAGGTGGTCTATAGACCAGAAGCCCATGGGAGACAATTCAATCTTTTGAAAATATGCTGTATTGTACTGCTTCTGCGTACAAGTTTTCAACCGCCGTGATCTGTACCTTCAGATGGTCTCTATAGATAATAGCTAAGCCGCCCCCTCTGCCATCCTTTCTGTACAGACGGTGTAACGCATAACCTGGGGCAGAGCCGTGTTCCAGTCAGGGCAGGAGGCCGCATTGGTCCACTTTTCCGTGATAAAGAACAAATCAGGGGAATGAGCCGTTAATAGCAATTCCAGTTCTACGTTATGTTTAGTCACGGAACGTGCGTTTAGGAGGAGCCCCAACAAGTGATTCCCTAAGTTTGCCAGTGAGGCTGGGATTAAGGCTCGAGTCTGCGTGTCATAGGGACCAACCTCCGGTCCGACCCCCACCCTCTTACTTTCCCCAATCCTACAGAGGGCGATATCCAGGCCTACTCCATCGTTACTGGCCACCCTGACCACAGAGTAACGACAACCCGGGCACAGATACTTATGTGTGTCATCATGCCCGTGCAAGGGAATACACTGAGTGTGGTTCCTCACCTTTAGCTCCAGCAACCTCCCCCGAGTGTAATGTAAAGCATGCCTAGCGACCGGAGGCTTGGCTTCTGGCGTGTTCCTGGCGCAGACGGGCTTACCTTTGGCGCGCCGCCGGTGCGCCAGCGTGCGTTATATGGGCAGCAGAGGCAGGTACTAGACCGCTAACCTCACCGGAAGGAGGTGGGCGGGCCCGCTCGCACGGACGGGCACCGCGCACCAGGGGAGTGGAGCCGGGAGAGGTGCTCCAAGGGACAAGGGAGAGAAAGACGGTAAGTTAAAAACCCGGAGTCTTAAAAGCAGTGTCTACAGTACAACTGAAGATTAAAAACACGATAATTAGTTGTTTGTTTCTACAGCGTGAGAATTTCGGCACAATATTGCAAGGAAAATGTGACAGACATTTTGAGGTTTGCAGGACATTGTGGATAAAATAACTTTTTGGAATTCACAAGAGAGACATCACCATGAACTCCCATGGGTTTACAACAATATCTACAGTTGGTGGGTTATTCTTACATGGAACGTACACCTTGGCAGAGAAACTAAAAAGACAAAGATTCCTGCACAGTCATCTATTCCTCAACACACACACACAAACTGGTTGGATTTGGCAAGAGGGCGAGTGATGGTTAAGTATATAAAATTTTATGAACAAGAGATTTTACAAAAATGAAATGCACTGTCAATAATTAAATGGACAAAAAACTGAACCAATGACTCACAGCTCGTGAGCTGTAAAGCCACGGCAAGGCACCAACCGCTTTACAGGCCATTCACACACCTTTCATACGTGATACACTCAAGACCATTCACACCACCAGCCACAAAACCAACACATCGCAACATTCACAAAAAGGGACAAGGTACACCCTGCTTCAGGAAGACAAAAAAGACAAATATTACTGCACAGCCATCTAATCCTAAAGCACACACACATACTGGTTGGATTTGGCACGAGGGTGAGTAATGGCTCAGTATATACTATTGTATTAGCAAGTGATTTCACAAAAATGAAATGCACTGTTAATAATTGAAAGGACGAGAAACTGAACCATTGACTCACAGCTCGTGAGCTGTAAAGCCACGACAAGGCACCAACCTCTTTACAGGCCATTCATACACCTTTCATACGTGTGACCCATACAAAACATTCACGCCGCCAGCCGCGGGCCCATCACATTACAACACTCACACCAGCAGACAGCGCCATTCAAGGGCCCATCACTTCCACATGCCCACATTCCTGACACAGCAACTACACAAACTGATGGATTGCGTGGAGTGGCGCTCAGCTAGCAGTGTGTGTAGTGACCAGCAGCAAGTCACTACTCACACACCGCCAGCCGAGTGCCAGTCCACACACACCACCAGCCAAGCACCAGTGCACGCACACCGCCAGCCAAGCGCCAGTCCACGCACACCTCCAGCCAAGTGCCAGTCCACGCACACCTCCAGCCACGTGCCAGTCCACGCACACCGCCAGCCAAGCGGCAGTTCACGCACACCGCCAGCCAAGCGGCAGTCCACGCACACCGCCAGCCAAGCGGCAGTCCACGCACACCGCCAGCCAAGCGGCAGTCCACGCACACCGCCAGCCAAGCGCCAGTCCACGCACACGCCATCACTTTTAGGATTTTATATACAAAAAAACACAAACAAATTGCAAATAGATACAAATCTACTAACACAAAATCTGAAACTAAATACATTGCACTAATGCCAACCTTGAAACAGAATCATTTTTTAAACAATAAAGACCAGGCAGTTCACTCTACCACTCATGGAAGCTCCCAAAATTTATTTTGCGTGTGGTACGCTCTAAAACAAGCAGGTATACACAGCCCAGGGTTAGAAGGACACCCGGGACAGAAATAACGAGACTCCTTCCGCAAACCTCTTCGTCAACAGACTCTACATCTTCTAGTGGGAAAATCTTTAGAAGATGTGGGAGGAATGTAATCAGGAAAGTGGTGATCTTTCAATCGAGCCACATCCTCCACCACTCCAAATCTAGGAACACTTGCCTGTTCCACAACAACAAGGCTAGCTATCACAGAGTGCTGAAACTGAAGAAATGTCAACTTTGACGCAGGAGAACACTCCTTGAACACAATAAAAGCATTGAAACTTGCTAATTCGAAGAAATGGATGGCCAACTTCTTATACCAAACATAAGCCTTCCGATTAGCAGTGTAATGATCCAACCTCTGATCTACTCTGTCAACACCACCCATGTGCTTATTGTAGTCTAGAATGCACACAGCTTTGCGCACTTCAGCAACCTGACCCTAAACAGCCACAGCTGAAGTACTCTCATCATGGATGGTAGTCAGCATGTACACATCCCTCCTGTCCACAAATTTTACAGCTAGTAGTTCATCACTACGCAAGGAACTGCACTGCCCCCTCTGAAGTTTTTTGCAATCAAGCTCTTTCGGATAACCTTTACGGTTAGAGCGGATTGTGCCACATGCAAAAGTGTCCACTTTATACAATTCCTTAAATAATTGCACAGCAGTGTAGAAGTTATCAAGGTACAAATGGTGGCCTCTGTTAAACAGTCTTCTAGCAAGATCCCACACAATTTTCTCTGAAACTCCAAAAGTGGACGGACAACCTGGGGGGTCAATAGTAGAATCTCTACCAGTGTACACACGAAAATTAAAAACATATCCTGTCCTACTCTCAGACAACATATACAGCTTAATTCCATAGCGTGTCCTTTTGCTAGGGATGTACTGCCTAAAAACCAAACGGCCCTTGAATAAGACCAAAGACTCATCAATAGATATTTCTTTCCCTGGAGTACAGATCTCAGAAAATCGATCTACAAAGTGATCAAGAACGGGCCGAATCTTAAAAAGACAGTCAGGGTTATCTCATGGCAACGCCATAGAATTATCAACAAAATGCAGCATACGTAGCAAAAGTAAATACTGATTACAAGTCATAACTGCAGGAAATATGGCAGTTGCCAACAAGGGGCTAGTAGACCAATATGAAGCCAAGTTTGGCTTCCTTACCACACCCATCAATAAAGTCAAACCCATAAACTTCTTAATCTCTTCCAGATTTGTGGGAGTCCACCGGGTAGCTCTAGACTGGGGCCTAAGTTTGTCACTGTTGTCCCTCAAAAACTGTTCAGCATACAAATTCGTCTGCTCAACAATCTCACCCAAAAATACATCATCCATAAACAACTGAAAAAACTGTATAGGCAAAAAATGTTCACAATCCACTCTACACCCTGCATCACCGCTAAAGGCAGGCAACACCGGCTGCACCATGTTTGGATGAACCCAAAGTCCAGCACTTCCAGTAGGAAGCCTAGCAGCCTCAGACTGCAATACAGATGCCTCTTGAACCATCAGCACAGCAGTTTCCTCCTCTAAAACAGGCACTTCATCCGCACTGAGAGTTGCTTCATCCACACCAAGAGTACCTTCATCTGCACTGAGAATACCTTCATCATCCGATGATTCCATGTGGAGAGAAAACTCACTGCCAGAATCATCCCCTCCCTCCTCTCCCTCAGACGCACTGTCAGTCTCATAATCATGCTCAGAGGAAGATTCAAGAAGCATACCACCACCTGTTGAGCAGTCATTCTACGGCTAGCCATAATGCTTACTAATAAAGGTAACTTGTCAACAACAACAAACACTTTGTAAAATAAGTAATAAACAAAAAGCACCTTTATCAAAAACACATATACACTCCAAAACGATACCACTCACTTGCCAGAGGCAGCTAAACTACTCACCACCACCTACTCTGCACAGACACAGTATGGATCAACAATATCCCACTAAAAAGAAAGAGAATAGAAATTACACATAAGACCATGCAAAGAATTTCATGCTCAAAACACTAACTAAATATGCTGCCATTATGACATCACTTACAAAAAAATTAATTCAAACATTACAATATTACTCATTTGGAGTAAATACAGCAAAAAACAAATTCTTACCAAAAAATGCAACTACACAAAACTGCAGCACAACCACTGTCGAAACTGGAAACAGGAATCAAAAGCTTTAGACTAGAATAAAAAGGAGAACAAAACATTAATGTCACACATGCATATAATGCACCAATCCACACACAATCCACCAACAAAGATAAGGGGTAGGTGGACCTAAGAGTATAAATTAAATATTCACTACCGTAAAAGGTGAGCAACCCTTGCGGCCACTCCCCAACACAAAAATTTTAAAAACACAGGTGTCTAGTGGCTTCTTTTCCCCTTGGGGGCAGATGGGCCTAAAAACATACTGCTATCCTTCCACCCAAAGAGTGCAGAAATGGCCACAATCATCCTCCCATAAAGGGGAGCGACCCTTGTTCAAGGAGCCGCTCCCCCAAACAACAAATACAATAGTAAATTAAAAATCTGCCCCCTCCGGGGGGCAGACACATCCACTCACGATCTCTCCATCCTAAGCACTACTCTCGAATCCATTCAAAACTGGATGTTAACTCATCAACTGATTCTGAATCCCTCCAAAACTGAATTCCTCCTCCTCTCCTCCTCACTTTCTCCTCCCTCGGTTCTATCATGGATGGATCAGAAGAATCTATTTAACAAAAAATCCATCATTGTTGACAGCGCACAATCCCTTAGTGTCATACTCGACAAAAAACTCAATCTACTCTCCCACATCAATTCCTGCGCCTTCTTTGGGGGATTTGGCGCTTCTTCCCGGAGCAAGACCTTCAAACCCTGGTCCAATCGCTGGTTCTCTCCAGATTGGACTACTGCAATTCTCTTCTTACTGGCCTGAACAAATCCCACCTGTTCCCCCGTAAATATGTTCTTCATTCAGCAGCTCGTTTCATATATGGGGCCAAAAGAAGCGACCACATCACACCCATTTTATCCACCCTCCGTTGGCTTCCCATCGAGGCAAGAACTATCTACAAGAATGCCTGTATCACCCACAAAGCCTTGCACTCCTCCTCCCCTTGCTACCTGGCGAATAAACTGAAACTCTCTGGAGGCTCTAGACCATCACGTACAGCGCAAACTTTATTGCTTGAACCTCCCACTTTCAAGAAGGAAAGATCGATGGCCCAATCCTTTACAGGCAACGCGGTGAGAATCTGGAACTCACTTCCGCCTCAGCTCCGGACCACCCCCTCTTACCAGTCCTTCAAAACTGACCTCAAAGTTCTCCTCCTGCAAAGACACTTCCAAACGTAATTCACGCCCTCTCTATTATCTGAAGTATTTACATTATAGGAAATTCTATTCTCCATGCCTATAAAAGTGCCTTCCCAGTGTGTTCCTGTGTTTTGAGTGTCTGCCATTTATTGCAGTTTTATACCTCTACTTGTACTTTGTACTCTTTTGTAACTTGCACACGTCACTTTTCCTCTTGTAACGTATCGTTTGCAACCTCTTGTATTTTGTTTGCTTTTGATACCTGCACAATTGCCACCATTGCCTCATGTAAAATATTGTTTGTTCTTGTGTTTTATGTGTCTGCCATCTATTGCAGTATTATACTTCTATTTGTACTTTGTACGCTTTTGAAACACCTCTTGTATTTTGTTTGCTCTTGATACATGCACAATTGTCACTATTGCCACATGAAACGTAATGTCAGGGGATTTTAAAATATAAAAAAAATAATGTGGCCATAGGGGAGCGACCCTTGCCTAAGGGGCCGCTCCCCCAAACAACCCCAAACCTAAAAAAAGAAAAAAATCCCTGGCGCTAGTGGCCATTCCTGCTGCACGATCGCGCAGCAGGAATGCATAAAAGAGACATCGGGGGGAAAGGAAAACCCTTTCCTTTCCCTCGATGCCTCTTTCAGTGAAATCCCCCCCTCCCCAACCCCAAAACTTACCTCTTTCTTCTCCGATGCGCAGGAAGCAAATGGCTTCCTGCGCGTCGGAGAACAAAGGGGAAACCTCCAATGACATCAGCGCGGCTCGCGCGCTAACGTCATGCGGGGGGAGGCCTGCCTTCCCAGAAAAAAAAAACGATCGACCACTCACGGGGGCAGCGCCAGCGCCTCCCCTGTGTGTGGGTGTCATGACGAGCTGGACACATGGCGACTGTGCTCCATGACGAGTCCAGCTTGTCATAGGCACAGAAGGGGTTAATAAATAGTCCAGTTTGCAACGGCAAGGGAGAAGCCCGTCTCTTGAAAAATAGTCTGTATGCAAGTTTGAATAAAACAGGCAGAATCTAAAAATGAGGGGACAAAGAATATATATCTGCAGTCCAACAAGCTCATGAGGGTTTAAAGAGAAATTTACCAAAGATCAGAGAAATGTTAAATGGGGCAAAGCTAGCCGGCAGGAAAGATAATTACCTCAATGCATCGTGCCCCACTAGTAGAACACTTCCAAACACTTAACCATCCTCCGGAAAGTTTAAAATGGTTAGTCCTGGAGAAGGTTATGCTGGGTCCCAGAGGGGGAGACATCAATGCTATATGTAATGTGTGGGAATGTAAGTGGATGCACTCCTTGGACACTATCCACAATGGGTTGAATGAACATTTTTGAGAATGCAGTTTGGCTTGACTTCTGCTGCCTGCATGTTTCAGAAATTCATGGACACCATCTTGGTTTGTATTGATGGCGAATAAGCCTTTCAAGATGATGGTTTAGTATTTGTAAAAACACAATCACATGTTGAGGAATGTTTTGTATGAGTTTAAAGAGATTGGTATTGCGCAGAGCGCAGACAAGTGCAACATTTTAGCCAGGGAATTGGATTATTTGGAACACAGAATTACATCGGAGGGCATTAAGCCTAAATTCTCATTGATTCAAGCCATCAAGGATGCATTGCCACCCAAGGATAAGGATGCGCTTCGGTCCTTCCTTGGTGATTACTATTCCAGATTTATTGATGGATAAGCCATTATTGTGCAACCCCTCAGATACTTGCTCACGAAAGGGGTGAAATTTGTGTGGAGTACTGAAGCGATTGAGGCCTTTGAGAAAGAGAAAGAATGAATTGTGTCTGCACCAGCATGGTCTCTATTCATTTCTGGCAAGAACTGCTTTCTTACAGTTGATGCCAGTCAAATTGGTTTGAATGCTGTCTTGACCCAGTGGGTGAATGACAAATAAGTGACTGTGGCTTTTGCATCACGTGGTTTAAGAGTGCCAGAAAAGAATTGTACCATTGAAAGAGAGGTGTTAGCCCAGTGGTCTTCAAACTTGGTCAAGCAACCCACCCCAGCACAATATTTTGCAATCAGGCCCCCCTCAAATTCCATAGGCTGCCGATTAATTCATGGGTGTGGAGGCTTACTGACTCGCTGGCACATTGGCAATTCCACAGGGACAAAAGCCCCAAACATGTCCCCTATTCAAATTCAAATCTACTCAGAAAAGTGGCTTAACTTGCAAACAAAGAAAAATATTGGTGGTACTGCTTGGATTGTTCAGCTTTGGCACCAGTTGCTGGCAGCTAAACTAGGCCATTGCTGTCTTGATCTATTGGCATACACTTCTCTCTCCAGGATTTCACTAGGTGTTGAAACTCTGTTTTCCAAGTATCATATCCGTATCTCACCTCTTTCAGATCCTAGTATTAAGATCAGCGCACACCACAGACCTCATAGTATCTACTTGCATGACTTGGTTAGGGAGCGTAATTATGGTCATTTTTCTCTGGTTTGCTTACAGTATCATGGGGCTCGCCGTGTATTCCTGCTGTATAGGGTCATCCTAGGACTGACATTGGCTCCCATTTTTGCATATAAAACTGGCTGCTGGTTATATTTATGCCATACAGGTATGTTGGGTATTTTAGGAGAGCTGAACTACAAGTATTAAGTATGCGCTTTGTACCTCAAATTATACTTTTATGGCTTCTTGCTATTTTCCTTGTCAATGCAGATGAGTAGGTTGTGTAGCAGATAAGCACATTATTCACAGTGCTCGGTCTAGCCTGTACTTGGCTCTGTAACGCTACATCCAATTGCAGATTTCTGGCTTTTTTTCATACGGTTGGTACCTACCTTGTGAGCGTTCCTTCACCAGAATGTCACCACCCTAGCAACCACTCATGACGTATGCTGCACTTGTCATCACTAGATAGCCTGTGCTACTTCACTGTGGTTACTTTTGTTGTAGGACGATCATTGTCATTTCGACCGCGATTGCTTGCCACTTCATTCAATCAGTCTTTATCACAATGACAAAACAAATGCCAATGTGCACTCAAGTGTATGTGTTAGACCTGGCATCCTTGGCGTGGTTTCCCCTGACTTTTTGCCTCTACTTCCTGTATTTTTGACACAGTGCGGGATTTCGTTTTTGCTGGTTTAGATCCTTTGGGCACTTTGCCACTGCTGATCAGTGCCAAAGTGCGAGTGCTCCCTGGTTAAATTGTTATTATGATTGGTTATCCATGATTGGCATATTTGTTTTACCAGAAGGTCACTAGTAAAGTGCACTGAGTGTGCCAGGGCTGGTAATTCAGATGCTACTAGTGGGCATGCAGCACTGATTGTGCCACCCACGTGAGTAGCCCTAAACTGGTGTCTCCGGCCTGCCACCGCAGTGCCTGTGTGCAGTTGCTAACTGCCATGTTGCCCTGGCCAGTGTACACATTTGCAAGGCCTGACACTTCACTTTTCTTGCACATTAGCCAACCCTGTGGTAGGCCCAAGGTACCCCCTGGGGAGGCTGTAGTGTATGTGAAAGGTAGGACATGTTCCAGTGTGGGTAACATGCCCTGATAGTGAAATACTGCCTTTTTCGTTTTTTCACTATTGAAAGGCTAACTTGCCCATAGGTTAGAATGGGGAATGCTGTGCATCATATTTACCTGCATATCTTCCCATAGCGGCAAGATAGACATATGAAGTCTGGTATCCCTGAACTCAGAATTTGGTAAAGCATCTTTTAGGAAAGATGGTTTTTAAATTCCATCTTGGAAAATAGCACTTTTAGAAAGTGGCTATTTTCCTATTCAACCTTTCTGTGTGCCTCTGCCCGTTTGTGTATTGACTGTCTGGTTTGTGAGTGACAGGGACTGGGGGTGGCTGCAGGGGGCTGGGTGAGTCAGCACTAGGCTGAATAGACCTATCTGCACTTAGAGTGGTGGGAGGAGTTGCACCTGGGGCCTGAATGGGGCTGTGCCTACCTTCCACAATGCTGGCTCCACCTCCTGCGGTGTGTCTGATGGCCCTGGCCTCCCCTCACAAAGAAAGAAGACATGGCCTGGCAGAGGGCAGCTAGAACTGGTTGGGACTGGATCCTGGACCTCTCACACATGTAATAGCAAAGACTTTTGGGGTATAAGTAGCTGTGCTGAAACCCTAGTAAAGGTAGACTACTTCGGCAATCAAGAGGACTCTCAGTCGTCAAAAAAGATCAGCTGAAGAGACTGAGGAAAAGGACTGCCCTTGCTGTGTGATTTGGGGCTGACTTGCAGTTTGCTGTTTACTAAGGAAGAGATCTGAGGAACTTTGCTATGTGCTGTGTTCCCCTCCTGCTTTCAGAAAGGACTTTACTGTGTCCAAGAGTCTCCAAGGGCCTGAGAAGAGCTGGCCTCCTATTGGGAACGCAGGGATATCAAGGTTCCCAAAACGACATTTGTTAAGAAGCTGAGTGGCTGTTTCTGCGCACAGCCAGTGCCTGCTGGTGATCTGTGACTCGGTGTGCAATCGGCACACAAGGAAGACTGGCCGTCATGGGAAGCACGCACTGATCGTCAAGCGTGCTAGGTTGTCCCTTTGTGCCTTCACCGCCGCACCTCGAGCCGAACGCCCGAGGCCGGGTTCGCCGAGGAGAAAGTAGCCGCAAAATCCCTTCACCGCTGCTGGCCCGGAGTCCGCTGACGTCATTGCCAAGCCGTGCTGGGATTGGTCCCGGCCCCCAGGGATTCCTGCAACGTCATTGCCGAGCCGCGCTGGGATTGGTTGCGGCCCACAGGGATTCCTGCAACGTCATTGCCGAGCCGCGCTGGGATTGGTCCCGGCCCCCAGGGATTCCTGCTACGTCATTGCCAAGCCATGCTGGGATTGGTCCCAGCCTCAAGGGACTCCCCACGCTAGTTCCGAGAAGCGGAGCTGCACCTGAGGCCGGGGAGCGTCCCGAAGAAGAAACTTGCTTCGCCAAAAAACCCCGCTGGACCACACGGACTGCCCAGCCCCTTGCCTGCCAGGGAAATTGCTCTGATTCCCGAGCGGAGCTCGCGCCCACATGTGGTGATTACCGAGCGCACGGCTGGCGGGCTGTGCTTTGTTTTGAAACTACCCATCTTAGTTGCCTGCGCAGCAGAGGTGATCATAACAAGGCAGCATCCTGTTTGGTGGGGATAAGGGACAGCGGGGCCGTATTGACGGTCCGAGTACTTTTGTTAGTACCAAGGGCAGCATTTCAAATATCAGCTGCGGTACCAGAACCCCCGTTTCTCCTTTAAAAACTGAACCGCTCTTGGGACTGAAACAACCCGGTAACAAAGAAATATAAGCTAAAGAGAGATTATTTATGTATGTGCATTTTTGGACGTTGTGATCTGACCTAAGCTAAATAAAGACATTTATATTTTTAATAACCTGTGTAGTGTAAGTTTTTGGTGGGTCACTATATCACTGTGAGTGTTGGTGCAACTACTTTACACATTGCCTTGGGGATAAGCCTGTCTGCTCGTGCCAAGCTACCGAGGGGGTGAGCAGGGGTTATCAACAGAGTGTACCCCCTTACCCTGACTAGAAGCAAGGGTCCCTAGTTGGACAAAGGTACTTACCTCTGCCAACTAGAGACCCCCAATTCTAAAAGTATGTGAAACTTAATGTTCTGCCAATGTTATTGCAGTGTGCTTCGACCACTGACTCCATGGGCGTGGGCGTGGATATGCTGATCGCTGGTGAGTGTGCAGAAGGGAGAACCCTTCTTGCTGGAGGGACCACTATTATCAATATGACCACTGGGTATCAAAAAAAGTTCAAACCAATCTTTCTGAAAATTAACACTCTTTAAACCAATGTTGAATCCAATTCTTGAATTTTTAATGTCGATTCAATGCATTAATCAATCATGCATTATCCTCCATGATACGTTCAAGATTCAATCAGTTCACATCTTTATGCACCCAATGCATTTCGGGTCATCCATTGACCCTTCACAAGGGTTTGCCCAATCAATTCTAAAAAAAGTAGAAACAGGAGACTATTCATCCTGCAGTCCACATGAAGACATTAGAAGTACATGGTTTGCAGATCTTCCAGTGCTCAGTGAAGATACCTGATGATTAATGCAAAAGTGAAAGCGTGAATCATATCCTTGATTTCACACCAGTGCCAAGTATTCAGATCTAAACGATGTGGAAAAAAGTTCTTCATGACTAATAAAACGGTGAAAAGGCGAGTCATGCTGGTGCCGAACCAAAAAATGTGTGCCCGGTTGTATAGCTGCTCTAATCGGAATAGTTGATTGGCGCAGCTGACAACCAAATAACCCGAAAACGAAAGGTGCACATAGCGTCTTGAAAGTGGTGAAAAATATTCAGCTGCTCAGATCAGAATGATTTGTTGGTGCAGCTAATAACCAAATAGCCCGAAGTCAAAAAGTGCATATAGCATCTTGGGGGTGATAAACAGTCAACAAAATTGGATTAGGAAAGGGTCTGAGGGATCACACAACCAACCTGGACAAGTCCCCCTGCTAATAATGTCTCAACACAGAAGTCCAGAGGTAGAGAACTACAAAAACACAGTACAAATGAGCTCAAACTGCCTGAATGCCACTAGACTAGAGCCAAGCTAAGAAAGTCCAAAGGAGGACATAATCCCATCACCCACCGTAGTGGCATGCTTCATCATGTGGGATCTCCTCTCACCCAAACCTGGTTTGGCTGAGGAGCTACTACTCCCAGTGTGAACCTACGGGAGGAGCTCGCGGATGTTTTTATTCTACGCTAATGGAAATTGATCTCCTAAAGATCGATGAACCTGACCTAAGTAAGGTGAAAATTAGAAGTGCAGTGTGGAGTAAGTGATTTAAAATTGACTACAGGAACACGAAAAAACTTTAATGAAAAAATATCCCTGTGCCAATGTTAAAAACAAGGTAGTAGCGCGGATTGGCCTAATAGCCGAACGCACTATCAAACAACCAAAAGACGGTCTACATGTTTCAGCCTATAACGATCAGAAAATTATTGAGATCTAGGCTTTCATCAGGACCAAAATAACAAAACTACTGCACCTACAATGAAGCGCACCGAGCAATGACTTAAACTAGTGTCTAAGTGAAGACAGGCTGATACACCAACCTTGTACCGCAGGATCAAATGGAATATTTACAAGTATCCTGTCAGTCAAAAAAGGGTAAGTACCTGTATAAATGAAATAAAAAAACAAAAGAATCAGTTAGTAGCTAGGCTCTGTAGTACAAACAAGGCACAAGCCCACATAAGCTGAAACAGTCGAACTGTACTGTAACAGTCTTACCCGTAAGACAATCGGGACTACGCCTGCCCCTCCTGGTAACAACTCAGGGCGTGAGACAACGCACTGTGAAAAAAGACAGATAAAAGAAGCGTATAGTGTAGTGAACAACAAACATACCAGGTCGTTAGGCCAGTTATTATAATGTTTAAAAGGGGATATAGTGGATGGTGTATCTATCTCAAGACAACCGGAGGAGAAAAGAGTCAGGTAGAACCATCCAAGTCAGATCCCACTGTTAAAGGCCAGAGAAAACAGATCATGACCTATCGTGCAAGTACCCAAGAGCACCTATCAAAGGAGCGCATTACCAGGGCCTCAAAATTGAATCCACAAGTACTCATCTTTTCAATCCTATTCAAGGTAAGGCAAAGCGTCCCTGCCGATTAATTCAAGGGATGAGGACTGTGGAATCAAACAAAACGGCTTCCAAATTGCATCTAAAGTGAAAACCTCTAGATCACTCAATCGTAGTAATCATTCAGGGAGGCTAGGGATGTTATGAAGGAGGGTATCGAAATACTAACAAACCCATATATGGCCAGCCCTTGTTCATATATACTCTGGCACTCAAAGGACACCTGAATGGGGGGCCGCAGTCCGAAAAAACGTGCCTTTGTGATACCAATCCTGCAGTCATTCGAGTATATGCCAATATTGGTACGGGGCAGCAAAAGGCTATGTTAGCATATCCTTCATATAGAAAACGAAAGTTTGTTAAATAAACAATCATCGTGAAAAAGGTCAATACACCTTCGAGGCGATACAAGGGAATTGCCCAAACACGTAAAGGCTCGTGATATGTCAGTTCGTAATTGGGCGTAAAGCTCCCACAGCCCAACCTCAGCAGTGAATGCAAGAACCAGTATCGACAACGAGTCCCCTCCCCTTCCGTCGCTGCCCCGGGCCTCCTTCCTGAATGCTAGTGGCGGCCCCAGGCGGCAGCCACTTCGAAATTTAAACACGGAAGCCCTGCCAAGACGCGTCGAAGCGCGCCATCGCGTGTGGACCAAAGGTCCAAGAATAAGGACGTCACAACATGAGCGAGCAGTATGGGTAATGTAGTCTTATGCCCAGAAAGCGCGATGTAAAGAGTCCAATAGTGACTCACATGCAGCTCACAGAGGAGATATCATACCTACACGCCCCAACAGATTTGATACAAGACTATATCAAGCCTTCAAACGCGTGGTGTAACATCAACCAAATAATTGGGAAACGAACATCATACTTGAGAACAAATGCAAAACGGTGTCAGGAAATGAAACTATAAAGACAGACGACAGCACAGGGCTAATGGATCACCATTTCGCAAAATAGATGTTCAAACCCAAAAAAAACCACACCCCGCAAAGGAAGCCTCAACTTATGGCTACGAGTGAAGGGCAGTGGTGGGCGGTGTTAAACATGAATGAAAGGCCATCTAACAGCTATCATACTACAGAGACGACCAAGGTATAGAATCATTAAGACCAAAGCGGTCAGACTGAAGCTTGAACACCCACCGTTGCTCTTTCATAAAAAGAAATTTGGCCACATCAGCAACGTGCGTGGGAATAAAGGGTTGTTCAAGAACGGTCCAAAAAAGCTGTTCAGGTCCATGGTTACTATCGATAAAGTGGTTGGTCAATCTCGTGGAGGCTTTCTTGCAGCGAATTGTACTTTTATGTTCCATAATACGCTGTTTGACTTTGCGTGTTGTCATCCCCACATATTGTTTCTTACAGGGGCAAGTGATCAGATAAACCACTTTCTCACTATTGCAATTAGTGTGGCAAAGCTGTTGTCAAGAGCGCGGGAGTCCAATATCAATCTCCTTGGTGTGTTTGGTCTGAGCACACACCACACAACCGCCACACGGAAGTGTCCCCTAACCGGTGGGAGGCCCCATAAGGATCTTGACACAATTGGTGGTACACTACGTGGTCTAGTATGGACGACCGCGTCACGGAAGTTAGTGCCTCTTTTAAATGAAAACAATGGTAAAGGTAGTTTTTCTTCACCACTGTTCAGAATCTGCCAATGCTTCCACACAATCTTCTGAATATGATTGGAGGATGTGCTGAAGGTGTTAACAAATGTCAATCTGTCCTGAGATGTTTTAGGAACCGAGACCTCCAGCAGAGCGTCACGATTGTGGTTAGCCGCTCGTTTGTATGATTGCTTGATCAGCCTAGTGGGATAATTCCTAGACTTCAAGTTTTGCGACAGAACATTAGCATGTTTAGTGAAGGCTTCATTGGTGGAACAATTGCGTCTCAAGCGCAGGAACTGGCCAAAAGGCAGGTCAGTCCTCAAACCCTTAGGGTGGAAACTGTCGAATTTCAGTAAGGAATTCCTTGCCATGGGCTTAGTATATAATTCACTGCCTAAGCCCCCTCCTGTAGGAAAGATCCACAAATCCAAGAAGGCCAATCCCATTTTGCTGAATTCTACAGTGAAATTCAAAAAGACGTTTTGGTCATTGAGCCAGTTGTGAAAAGCTGTGAGGGAGACATCATCTCCTCTCCATATGACCAAAACGTCATCAATGTATCGTTTCCATACTTTGATGTAATCCAAAAAGGGGTTGGTAGGTGAGAGTACGTGGTTCTGTTCAAACAAATGAACATAAAGGTTAGCCAGGCTGGGGGCAAAAACACTGCCCATCGAAGTACCGGATATTTGCAGGTAGAACCGGTCTTCGAACTTAAAAAAGTTCTCCGTCATCGCCAGCCTGGCACATTCCAATATGAAGGGAACAGGGGAGCTCAATGGCTCCGTAATGTTATCCAACAACACTCTAATTGCTTCAAGAGTGTCCCCTTGCGGGATACATGTGTATAATGATTCCACATCAAAACTGACTAGGTAGTCCATCTCGATGTTGAAATCAATGCCAGGGAGGATGTTCAAAATATCCTTAGTGTCCTGTAAAAAAGTGGGCATAGTTCTCACCAAAGGTCTCAAGAACACATCGACAAAGGAGGACAAAGGCTCCAACAATGAACCAATACCCGAAATGATGGGTCTGCCAGGTGGTGGGCGCTGCTCTTTATGCACCTTAGGCAAGATGTAAAAATAAGGAGTGACCGGGTGAGTCGTCACCAGATAGTCAGCCTCTCGAGTGGAGATCCAACCTTCGAGTTTGGCTTCGGAAACCAAATCTCCAATTTCTCTCTGAAGTCTCTCAGTGGGGTCAGAACCTAACAGTCTATAGAAATTTTCATTATTGAGCTGTCGTAAACATTCTGCCCGGTAGTCTGTGGTGTTAAGGATAACAATAGCACCACTTTATCGGCGGGCTTGATGATGATAGATGGATTTTTAGACAATGAATCCACAGCCTTTTTGTCGATGTTAGAAAGGTTGTGATAGTAATTGTTTGAGCCCGTATCAATCTTTAAAACCTCTGTAGAGACTGCTGCCTCAAACGCTAAGACCAAAGGGGGTACAGAATTAGCAGGTGGCAAAAAAGTGGATTTATTCCATAGCCCACTGTCAACGCTTTCCTCCAGCTGTGAAGCAGTATCACACATCTTGTCTTTGAAAAATAACCGTAATCTAATCTTACGGAAAAATCTGGCTAATTCACACTGAATTAGAAACGGATCACCTGAGTTGGTAGGTACAAAACCAAGCCCCTTATTTAAGACATTAGTCTCAGAGGGGGTAAGAGCATAAGAGCTCAAGTTGACAATCAGTTGTTGCTGGGTCCCGCTACTTGCGGTCCCTTTGTTGTGCTGCGAAGACTCCGTGGAGACGGTGGTGGGCTGAAATGAACTCGTGTGTGGCCCTGCTGTCCTCTCCTTCTGCCCCTGTTCCTGCCGCGACCCTGCCCTAAAAAGGGCTGTTGTTGAAACATTTGGGGGGGTGGGTTGAAGGGCATCATTTGTGGATGAAATGGAACATTAGGGAATTGCCACGGGGCTGGATTCCACCATTGTGTATGTGGATTCCCCTGCCAATTACGTCTGTAACAATGTCTGCCTCTCCCTCGATTTTGTACTGGCGGGCGTTCAGTGGTATCGGAGTCACTAGACCAGTCATCCGACCCAGATGTGGAATAGTTGGAGCCATATTTCCTGCCCTTACTGTTGTACTCAGGGGCGACGTAGTTCTCTGGTAATCATCAGCACTGCGAAGCGCATAGCTGACAATGTTTTGATCGAAATTCAATTGTTAGAAGGTCAGATCAAAACTACTCTTTCCAACTCTGTCTATAAAAAGAATCTAGATGAAACTAACAAAGCCAATAAAGATCTGAAAGATTCCATCTTAGCTTGCAAATTTGAGAAGTTTAAGAAGGATTTGGCGAAGTTCTCTCTTGAGAGAATTTATCCATACACTCAAGAGAACTACGTCGCCCCGGAGTACAACAGAAAGGGCAGGAAATATGGCTCCAACTATTCCACATCTGGGTCGCATGACTGGTCTAGTGACTCCGATACCACTGAACGCCCGCCAGTACAAAATCGAGGGAGAGGCAGACATTGTTACAGACGTAATTGGCAGGGGAATCCACATACACAATGGTGGAATCCAGCCCCGTGGCAATTCCCTAATGTTCCATTTCATCCACAAATGATGCCCTTCAACCCACCCCCCCAAATGTTTCAACAACAACCTTTTTTAGGGCAGGGTCGCGGCAGGAACAGGGGCAGAAGGAGAGGACAGCAGGGCCACACACGAGTTCATTTCAGCCCACCACCGTCTCCACGGAGTCTTCGCAGCACAACAAAGGGACCGCAAGTAGCGGGACCCAGCAACAACTGATTGTCAACTTGAGCTCTTATGCTCTTACCCCCTCTGAGACTAATGTCTTAAATAAGGGGCTTGGTTTTGTACCTACCAACTCAGGTGATCCGTTTCTAATTCAGTGTGAATTTGCCAGATTTTTCCGTAAAATTAGATTACGGTTCTTTTTCAAAGACAAGATGTGTGATACTGCTTCACAGCTGGAGGAAAGCGTTGACAGTGGGCTACGGAATAAATCCACTTTTTTGCCACCTGCTAATTCTGTACCCCCTTTGGTCTTAGCGTTTGAGGCAGCAGTCTCTACAGAGGTTTCAAAGATTGATACGGGCTCAAACAATTACTATCACAACCTTTCTAATATCGACAAAAAGGCTGTGGATTCATTGTCTAAAAATCCATCTATCATCATCAAGCCCGCCGATAAAGGCGGTGCTATTGTTATCCTTAACACCACAGACTACCGGGCAGAATGTTTACGACAGCTCATTAATGAAAATTTCTATAGACTGTTAGGTTCTGACCCCACTGAGAGACTTCAGAGAGAAATTGGAGATTTGGTTTCTGAAGCCAAACTCGAAGGTTGGATCTCCATTCGAGAGGCTGACTATCTGGTGACGACTCACCCGGTCACTCCTTATTTTTACATCTTGCCTAAGGTGCATAAAGAGCAGCGCCCACCACCTGGCAGACCCATCATTTCGGGTATTGGTTCATTGTTGGAGCCTTTGTCCTCCTTTGTCGATGTGTTCTTGAGACCTTTGGTGAGAACTATGCCCACTTTTTTACAGGACACTAAGGATATTTTGAACATCCTCCCTGGCATTGATTTCAACATCGAGACGGACTACCTAGTCAGTTGTGATGTGGAATCATTATACACATGTATCCCGCAAGGGGACACTCTTGAAGCAATTAGAGTGTTGTTGGATAACATTACAGAGCCATTGAGCTCCCCTGTTCCCTTCATATTGGAATGTGCCAGGCTGGCGATGACGGAGAACTTTTTTAAGTTCGAAGACCGGTTCTACCTGCAAATATCCGGTACTTCGATGGGCAGTGTTTTTGCCCCCAGCCTGGCAAACCTTTATGTTCATTTGTTTGAACAGAACCACGTACTCTCACCTACCAACCCCTTTTTGGATTCCATCAAAGCATGGAAACGATACATTGATGACGTTTTGGTCATATGGAGAGGAGATGATGTCTCCCTCACAGCTTTTCACAACTGGCTCAATGACCAAAACGTCTTTTTGAATTTCACTGTAGAATTCAGCAAAATGGGATTGGCCTTCTTGGATTTGTAGATCTTTCCTACAGGAGGGTGCTTAGGCAGTGAATTATATACTAAGCCCATGGCAAGGAATTCCTTACTGAAATTCGACAGTTTCCACCCTAAGGGATTGAGGACTGGCCTGCCTTTTGGCCAGTTCCTGCGCTTGAGACGCAATTGTTCCACCAATGAAGCCTTCACTAAACATGCTAATGTTCTGTCGCAAAACTTGAAGTCTAGGAATTATCCCACTAGGCTGATCAAGCAATCATACAAACGAGTGGCTAACAACAATCGTGACGCTCTGCTGGAGGTCTCTGTTCCTAAAACATCTCAGGACAGATTGACATTTGTTAACACCTTCAGCACATTCTCCAATCGTATTCAGAAGATCGTGCAGAAGCATTGGCGGATTCTGAACAGTGGTGAAGAAAAACTACCTTTCCCCATGTTTTCATTTAAAAGAGGCACTAACTTGCGTGACGCGGTCGTCCATACTAGACCACGTAGTGTACCACCAATTGTGTCAGGATCCTTATGGGGCCTCCCACCGGTTAGGGGACACTATCCGTGTGGCGGTTGTGTGGTGTGTGCTCAGACCAAACACACCAAGGAGATTGATATTGGACTCCCGCGCTCTTGGCAACAGCTTCGCCAGACTAATTGCAATAGTGAGAAAGTGGTTTATCTCATCACTTGCCCCTGTAAGAAACAATATGTGGGGATGACAACACGCAAAGTCAAACAGCGTATTATGGAACATAAAAGTACAATTCGCTACAAGAAAGCCTCCACGAGATTGACCAACCACTTTATCGATAGTAACCATGGACCTGAACAGCTTTTTTGGACCGTTCTTGAACAACCCTTTATTCCCACGCACGTTGCTGATGTGGCCAAATTTCTTTTTATGAAAGAGCAACGGTGGGTGTTCAAGCTTCAGTCTGACCGCTTTGGTCTTAATGATTCTATACCTTGGTCGTCTCTGTAGTATGATAGCTGTTAGATGGCCTTTCATTCATGTTTAACACCGCCCACCACTGCCCTTCACTCGTAGCCATAAGTTGAGGCTTCCTTTGCGGGGCTGGCGGGGTGTGTTTTTTTTGGGTTTGAACATATATTTTGCAAAATGGTGATCCATAAGCCCTGTGCTGTCGTCTGTCTTTATAGTTTCATTTCCTGACACCGTTTTGCATTTGTTCTCAAGTATGATGTTCATTTCTCAATTATTTGCTTGATGTTACACCACGCGTTTGAAGGCTTGATATAGTCTTGTATCAAATCTGTTGGGGCGTGTAGGTATGATATCTCCTCTGTGAGCTGCATGTGAGTCCCTATTGGACTCTTTACATCGCGCTTTCTGGGCATAAGACTACATTACCCATACTGCTCGCTCATGCTGTGACGTCATTATTCTTGGACCTTTGGTCCACACGCGATGGCGCGCTTCGACGCGTCTTGGCAGGGCTTCCGTGTTTAAATTTCGAAGCGGCTGCCGCCCGGGGCCGCCCCTAGCATTCAGGAAGGAGGCCCGGGGCAGCGCCGGAAAGGTAGGGGACTCGTTGTCGATATTGGTTCTTGCATTCACTGCTGAGGTTGGGCTGTGGGAGCTTTACGCCCAATTACGAACTGACATATCACGAGCCTTTACGTGTTTGGGCAATTCCCTTGTATCGCCTAGAAGGTGTATTGACCTTTTTCACGATGATTGTTTATTTAACAAACTTTCGTTTTCTATATGAAGGATATGCTAACATAGCCTTTTGCTGCCCCGTACCAATATTGGCATATACTCGAATGACTGCAGGATTGGTATCACGAAGGCACGGTTTTTTGGACTGGGGCCCCCCATTGAGGTGTCCTTTGAGTGCCAGAGTATATATGAACAAGGGCTGGCCATATATGGGTTTGTTAGTATTTCGATACCCTCCTTCATAACATCCCTAGCCTCCCTGAATGATTACTACGATTGAGTGATCTAGAGGTTCTCTCTTTAGATGCAATTTGGAAGCCGTTTTGTTTGATTCCACAGTCCTCATCCCTTGAATTAATCGGCAGGGACGCTTTGCCTTACCTTGAATAGGATTGAAAAGAGGAGTACTTGTGGATTCAATTTTGAGGCCCTGGTAATGCACTCCTTTGATAGGTGCTCTTGGGTACTTGCACGATAGGTCATGATCTGTTTTCTCTGGCCTTTAACAGTGGGATCTGACTTGGATGGTTCTACTTGACTCTTTTCTCCTCCGGTTGTCTTGAGATAGATACACCATCCACTATATCCCCTTTTAAACATTATAATAACTGACCTAACGACCTGGTATATGTTTGTTGTTCACTACACTATACGCTTCTTTTATCTGTCTTTTTTCACAGTGCGTTGTCTCACGCCCTGAGTTGTTACCAGGAGCGGCAGGCGTAGTCCCGATTGTCTTACGGGTAAGACTGTTACAGTACAGTTCCACTGTTTCAGCTTATGTGGGCTTGTGCCTGGTTTGTACTACAGAGCCTAGCTACTAACTGATTCTTTTGTTTTTTTGTTTCATTTATACAGGTACTTACCCTTTTTTGACTGACAGGATACTGGTAATTATTCCATTTGATCCTGCGGTACAAGGTTGGTGTATCGGCCTGTCTTCACTTAGACACTAGTTTAAGTCATTGCTCGGTGCGCTTCGTTGTAGGTGCAGTAGTTTTGTTATTTTGGTCCTGATGAAAGTCTAGATCTCAATTTTCTGATCGTTATAGGCTGAAACATGTAGACCGTCTTTTGGTTGCGTTCGGCTATTAGGCCAATCCGCGCTACTACCTTGTTTTTAACATTGGCACAGGGATATTTTTTCATTAAAGTTTTTTCGTGTTCCTGTAGTCCATTTTAAATCACTTACTCCACACTGCACTTCTAATTTTCACCTTACTTAGGTCAGCTTCATCGATCTTTAGGAGATCAATTTCCATTAGCGTAGAATAAAAACATCTGCGAGCTCCTCCCGTAGGTTCACACTGGGAGTAGTAGTTCCTCAGCCAAACCAGGTTTGGGTGAGAGGAGATCCCACATGATGAAGCATGCCTCTACGGTGGGTGATGGGATTATGTCCTCCTTTTGAGGACTTTCTTAGCTTGGCTCGAGTCTAGTGGCATTCAGGCAGTTTGAGCTCATTTGTACTGTGTTTTTGTAGTTCTCTACCTCTGGACTTCTGTGTTGAGACGGTGATAAACAGTAACTCATTATAAAATGCTCAGTGATCTAAATCCGAATCATGCAAGCGTAAAACAGTAGTCCGTGCTTTAATGAGACATAAAAATGCTGAATAGCGAATAAACACCGTGTCAAATGAACAAACGAAAAACAAACACCAAGTCAACAAAAACATACAGCATGCTTGCATGTATATAATTCTAACGCTCACCTTACTCTCTATTACGATAGAATCAGGACTCCGTTGAATAAGCGCGGTTCTACGGAAGTATCTGGAGATTTAAACCAAGGAAAGACGGAACTCCATGCAAACGCGATTACGTCTAGCGTAGTGAAATAATTTAAAGGCGCGGTGTCAAACAGTAGTCTGACAAGAAGTAAACCAATAAAGTTAAAACAACAGAAAAAGAGAGAGTAAAGTGAAAATTAAACGTTGTGATATCCATGTTATGTGGCAAAAACAAGTTGAAAGTGGAGACGTCCCATGTAAAAATGAAGAGATAAAACTATTGATGCAAGAATGACTGAAGCACCTAGTTGTTCAGAAGATAAGCATAAAATACAATAGACTGTACATGTCAAAACAATATGGGTCGCAAATTGGTTAAAGAAAACAATTGTACTAAATTCTATCACTCATCCCTTGAGGCTGCAGGGAATGCAATTTCTTTGTCCAATAAAACTCAATTTAGATCTGACCAATGCTTTATGTGGATCAATGTCATTTCTGAGTTTTTGCGCCTCCAATATAGTGAAGTGCAGTGGCGCTATGGAATGTCTTGCTTCCAACCAATGGGATGCTACAGTGGATTTCTCGTTCCCGTTACGAATATTACTCTTATGTTCTCCCACGCGCACTTTAACTTTCCTTTCAGTCTTTCCTACGTAAATTTTGCCGCAGGGACACTTAAGTGCGTACATGACGTTGGCTGTATCACAGGGGCTGGAATGTTTCAACACAATCGTGTGTCCTTTTGTAGGATGAATGAACCGGTTCCCTACTATAACGTTATTGCAGTGCACGCAATTCATGCATTTTTGCATGCCTTTGAATTCTTTCTGGATTCGCTCTGACTTTTTTGCACAATAGTTTCTTTAGATTGCTTGATCGCTGCATTGCAAAAGGTTGGTCGTTGTGAAAATAACATTTTCCAATCTGGTTAGGTATGAATAATATTCCAATGTTTAAGAACAATAGACTTAATCTGATGCGATTGTGAAGAATGTTTCAAATTGATAATAGTGCTCCCACCAGCAAGAAGGATTCTCCCTCCTGCACACTCACCAATTATCACAATGACCTCAGCATGGAGATATTGTAGCATGGAACCTCACTTAATGCAGACAGTTTAATTCTTGACTATTTTTAATTATACTCTTCTACCTCCCCCAGTCTCTTACTTTGTCTCCCCATTCAGGTTTTTCCATATAGTTATTTCCTTCACTTACGCTTGTGGTGCCACGCAAACATTGTATTGTCCTGTTGATGACCGATATTTATGTGGAATGAAATGTCACAACTAAATCACCCCGACCTCTCTCACCATATGCAATTGCCAAATGGGTGCAGTAGTGTTCGATAGAGTTGTTACTCTAATTCTAAATGTTTTTTGCCACTCTTTCTTTTATTGCTAGTGTATGTTAATTACCTGTACAACTGCGCTCCGTAGGGGAACTACCTGTACGTCCTACTTTGTATACTAATAAATTGATGTTTTTAAAGTTGAATGAACGGTCCCTGTGTTATATTTATATTTCCAGTGCATTATATTACTACCTAAACCTCTGGTTAGGGACCCTTGTTCCTTACAGCATAGTTATGACAGGCTGAGTTCTCAGCTTGGCTTACTTCTTCAATAAACCCTGCGAGAGTGTACGAAAGTTCACCTTTTTGCCTGGTTGCACCCCACTTTTTGCCTGATGTTGATGCTCTTTAACCAAGTGTGCCCTGGGTTCCTGTCAACCAGGTACCCAGGGCCTATGTTTTTTCCCTAAAACTGTACTGTTGCACAACCAAATGGCAACTCTCTGGCTACATGCAAGTCCCTTTTAAAAGGTACCAATGGTATCAAGGGCCATGTGACCAGGGAAGAAGTTTAAGGACTGCAGCACATATTATGCCACCCTTAGAGGCCTGTCCCCTAGCGCACACACACACACTCTGCCATTGCAGGTGAGTGTTTTGGTGCAGAGAAAAGTGATGGGTTGACATGGCACACATCCCTGTGTGCCATGCCGACAATCCACTGCCTATGGCAAAGGCATGCCACCCCTCTAGCTGGGTGCCCTATACCACTGGTGAGGATCCAGGTGCATGAGCCCTGTACCCCTACAGTGTCTAAGTCCATTCTTAGACATTTTAAGTGCATTAAATCTATAAAGGGTATATGGTCTGGGAGTCTGTCATTACGAACTCTAAAGCACCATAATGGCGTTACTGAAATCTGGGAAGTTTGATATTATACTAATCAGCACATTAAACCCTAACATATGCCAGTGTGGGAGTTAATGCAAAATTCACTCAGAGGGCATCTAAGAAATGACCCCTGAAAAAACGACCTAACTCTAGTGTCCTGGCTACTGGCTGCTCACCAGTGGCCACCCCCAGACATGTTTCTAGACCCCTGGGTTGAGAGCCTCCCGCTCTCAGGGTCCTGAACAAAGCACATCCTGGGCAGAGTTGCCAAGCCTCCCACCCTAGGATGGGCATGGTCCACAAAGGGAACCTTCAAAGGCTTGCCACCTTTGTGAGCTGACCCACCCATTTGCTGCTCCCAGCAACTGGCTCCCACCGGTTCGGACCCCCATTTTGGGCAGGAGAATCAGCGGGGAAACCAAGCTAGGAGGAGAGGTGTGCCCACCTTTGCCAATCCCACCACTCAGGTGAGGGAAGCGAGGCAAAGCACAACTCTTAGTCCCCACCATCTTGAAGATGGGGGGGACCCAGCCAACCAGAGTGAGGCTTATGCCCCCCTACCACTGGAGTGTGGCACAAGGAAGGGACCCATTGGTCCCAACCTGTACCTACCAGAAACACCGCTAAATTTAGTATTTAGGGGCAACCCCAAACCTTGCCTCGTCAGACAAGAACAACGAAGAAGAAGAGGGACCGAAGAGCTGTGCTGAAGGAAGAAGGAGGAGGACACAACTGACTTGCCCAAGCACTACCAGCCTGTCCCAACCTTCACCTGCTCCAGCGGAATCCCGGTGCGTCCTGCTGCCAATAGCCCCCCAGAACCCGGAGGACCTGCCCTGCCTTCACTAAAAAGACTGGCTCCCGTGAACGTCGGATTTGCTCACCAACAGACTCTGGCTATGGCCAAATCCACGAGTCTGCACCAGAGGCCCATGGCCTGAGTTAGAATGGCCCAAACCCATGAGGAGGTCTCCCCGGCAATCCTGACCTGGGATCTGGTGATCCCTGACCTGCCTCAAGTTTCCCGACAATTCCTACAGCCCCTATCTGGAGGATCCCCCCCACCCCAACTGCGACCAGAGCCAGTAAGGAAAACCAGACGCTAAAAGACACCTTTGGGTGCACTTTGTGTGTCATCTTGTATCCCCCTTTGCCCCGAGCTAAACCCTAGGAGCTTTGCTCCCACATCCAAGTGGCGTGCCCGTGAGCAGCCACCAACCGGAGGGCCCCATATCTCCCATTGGATAACATTGGGCCTTAGCACTCTGCACCCAGCCGCCCTAGTGCCGCTGAGGGTGCTTTTGGAGTGCATACTCGACTGTGGGAGAACCCTTGTTCTAACCCCAGAAACACAACCCCAAAGACTGTTTACTTACCTGCAAACCAATACCCTAATTTCCCTCCATAGGACTGCATTGACCATTTTCCTCTGAAAAATGTTCAAGTGTTGAGGGTGTTTGTACAGAAACATAAGAAACGGTTTTTGTGAAAACTGTTGTACCTGCCTTTTATCTAGGAAATGCCCCAGTGAGTTATCTAGGCATTACACACTAAGTAGAAAAGGAATCTGAAAAGTAATCTAAAAAGTAATCACAAAGCAACTGCAATGTAATTTGAACCGTTTCTGAACTTTTGGCCTACCTGTGACAAAGCCAACTGTATTCAACTGTATTATTCTTGAAAAGTACTATTTTTCTTACCTGCACAGAGTCCTGCTTGGTTCTAAAACTAAAATACAACTAAGAAATATTTGTATACAAAAACAATTGGTAAGAGTCCAGTCTTTGAGAGTGTGAAATCATTTCTTGCCTGAGTGAGTACAATAAATGTTTAATACTACCCTCACATAAATCCTAACTGCTCGCCCACACTACCACACATAGAGAGTAATGTATGATCAACTTTTACCTCTGTAAGCCTTTGAGGATCCACTGAACTCTGTGCACACTATACCTTACTTTGGTATAGTATATATGGAGCCTGGGCATATCAACAAACTATGTGACACAATTCTGCAAATTTGGAATCTTGAACTCTGACAGAAATGTACATTTGTTTTTCAGCTATTAGGTAAAAGTTTGCACTGGTGTAGAAAACTGTTCAAAAATCACTGGTGGTGTACACATTTGCACCTACATTTCTATCGACTGATCTGTGTAAAAATAACATTTGCAATTTGTGACCGTTGAAGACTTGTAATTTGTTCACCTGTCTGCCAGCGCACCAGTCTTTTTTCACTAGTCCATCTGTGACCATGTGATTTTTGCACTGCTTGGTCAGTGGTAAAATTTTGGGACAAACAGACTTATGCCAAATGTATGCAATGTGACCTTTACATCAATATTTTGTTCTAGGCAAAGATGATACAAAGAGTTGGTAAAATGAATTGCAATACAGAGAAACCACCTATAACTTAGTAATTTTCATTTCGCCACAGAGTGTTCGCCAAAGAAAACTTGCCCCATACATTACAACTATTACAAACCTGAACTTCATGTATAGATGATTTCACTAATGCCACAATGTTTTTTTAATCAGATTTTTTAAAAGGTTTACAGACACCAGTAAAAAAGGATGCATTAGCCAGCATGTGGGCAGTGGAAAAGTTCAAAACTTTTTTATGGGGTTCAAATTCCACAATTTATACTGATCACAAACCTCTTGTGTATCTACTTAATGGAACAGGTATGGTTTCGGCTCGTCTGGTAAGAGAATTATCGTGTCCTCAAGAATATGTCTTTGACATCAGGTATATTCCAGGTTGGAAGAATGTTAGAGCCGTTTCTCAAGAATGCCTGTAGTTATGAATAATGATGGGGCTGTCCAATAGGAAATGGAGTGTGTAGTTGCCATAGTGGAAAATTTGTTAAAAAGCAAATGTGCGGTCACCGCTTGCGAGTGGTTGGATGCTTTAAAATGTGATGAAGTTCTCCAGAAGGTGTTGTGTTTTATAGAGGTTGGCTAGCCAGAGAAGAGGAATATGAATATTGCCTTGAAATCATTTGTTCAGGTCTCACAATTGTCAGTGCTTACCGGAGTGCTCATGCATAATGATAGATGCGTTCCACATTTATCTATACCCGAGACACTCAGCAAGGTAGCCCATGAAGGCCACTTAGATGTAAATAGCACATCCAAACACTTGAAGCAATATTATTGGTCACCATCAATGCATTCTCAGGTTGTTAAATGGGTTAATGACGGTTTGACCTGTTTTCTAACTTGTAAGGATTGGAAAGTTCATGAAACACCATTGCACATGGTGCCCATGCCAGAAAGTGTTTGGGATAAGATTGCCCTGGACTTCGCAGGACCTTTTGAGCTATTACCTTCTGAAAACAAATGTATGGTTGTGTCAGACTGGAAAATCCTCTGGATCGGTTTGATGCTCAGAATGGTCCACCTCTGGATAGTCCCAAGCCTGAATTGCTGTAACAGCACAGGTCGGTGGAATGATCAAGTGAGGGAAGGATAGGAAGGGAAGTGCGGGGAGGGAGACCTGAAATGACACAAAGAGAGTATAAACACGAGTAATCCTTCCTCTCACTTATTAGGAGTATACAGGTGTACACTGATGGACTAGATTATGAAACAACTTATACCTGTAAAGAAACAAATGTGAAGCCAGAGATATTCCACATTTAGTCTGTGGTTCCAGTGTTGCCCACACCAGTGATTCCTTATTGTTCTGCTGTGGTAAGAACAAATAACAAGCATTGGCATAGCCAATAGGTCTCGCCTTTGGGACCTTATAAGTGTTTAGCCATGCAACAGTTGCATAACTAAATACTTATAAGGTCCCAAAAGCGAGACCTATTGGCTATGCAAAGCAGCCGTGCGGCCGCGAAAGTGAACGCGATCAAACATCAAAGCGGCCGTGCGGCCGCGAAACCGAAAGTAAAGGCGGTAAAGCGCGGCGCGCGCGCGCACATGCACTGTGGCTCTAGGCTGGCCTGGTAGCACTTTTTGGAGCCCTCTCAATAAGTCTCGCCAGACCAGCGCATGCGCTGGGTCAGGCGAGACCTAAAAAGAACAACCATGTAATAACCAGGTATAGACTAAACCCACCCTCCGTTCATTTATCCAACGACATGTGAATAGTTCCTCTTCCCCTCTTGGAACCTACCCTTGTATCCACTTAGCATCACAGGGGTATAGCATAATCGTATACCGCGCTTGCAATCACCCCAGTTATGAGCCAAAGAAAATACGTTCATGGGTGCTGGGGGTCGCATTTCCCCAAGACAGCGGGCATTCAGCGATTAGCAAAAGAACGAATAAACATACACAAAGTTGTCCCAGCGTCTTGTACTGGCTTATCCAAACACAGTGTCAATTAGAGGGATGTGATGGAAGTCTTCCATTCACTCTTATATTTAGGCTTAAATGATTTCCTCTGCATGAGCCTTCTGAAATGAAGCTCGCCAACGGAGGAAAAGACCGATCTTTAACACGGGTCAAGGTGGGAGCAAGGAGTACATCTTTCCCTTCGGTCGAGCCTTCTGGAACTAGGTTTGCCAACGGAGGAAAGTCCAGGTTTTAATTTACACACGGTTCAAGGCGGGAGCAAGGCGTTGGTCTTTTCTTCCGCGTGAGCTTACAGTCGGCTCGCCAGTGGAAAGAAGACCGGCTTCCCATATAGCAAGGAGAGGCTGTAAAAATAGGTGGTGCTAACGCACCCTTACCCGACCGAAGGAGGGCTTCAGCTTGGGACGACGAGTCCACCCACAGCTGCTCAGAATTTCCAACAGCATAACATGGACCGTCCTCTGTGATATAGACTGCTCCGCCCCGACAATGGTACACACTTAACTTCCTCGCTTAAGCCACATTTAATTGATTCACTACACATCAAAAATCTTCAGGTGGCACTGTATTCACCTACCTCACATGTTTTGGCAAATAGAATGAACAGATTTCTTTATATAAGGGATACATTCGGCTTTGGCATTGGGGGATTTTTTTTTAAAACAAACGTTTGGAACTTATTTAATCATACCACATAGCACCACTGGAGATTCCCCATTTGAGCATCTACGAAAGAGAGCAACAAGATTGATGTTATGTCCTGATTGGGTGAAAGACGTAGTAAAGAAATTCAGCTCAGGATCAAAAAGCAGTCTTGAACAGAGTATTTGAACAGCAAGCGTTTTCTGCAAGGCAAGGTCTGACAAAAAACAAAGTGAAAGAAATTGAGATTAAAATTAGTGATTGAGTTTTTTGTTACTTTATTTATCATTTTGTCACAAAGGTAACAACGTACATTTAGGTGTGCACAGTCATCATCAGTAGTTAAGAAAGAGGCAAGTATGGACATATATACACATTGTGTACATCAACGTAATAGAGGTCCAGCAGGTCGACCATACCACAGTTCTTTCAGTGCAGTTCATACAGACAGATGTGGGCCGGCTCTTCATTGCAGTCTAGCCTAGCCACAATCAGGAACTTAGTCGTTAAACAACGTAAACATGGTACATTTTACGCTCCGAGGGAGAGTGATTGGGTTTTAGTTTGGAAACCTTACAGTTGATTAAAAAAAAAATTAAGGGGAATCTAAATACCATGTCTCTTACTCAAGTGTTGAAGCATTTTTTACATCCAAAGGTTCAGCATTTCTTTCTGAAAAAGGTTGGTGGAGTGAAAGGAGTTTAATAAAATTGAATGCAGAACAAGCAAAGAAGATTCTGAAAGCTAAGGGTGTCCTCACTATTGAATCCTCTTCTGATTCAGGCACTGCTTGGTGGTTGGACTGTAATGAGGATAATGCTGCAAAAGCACCTGCCAACAACACATTGCATGTTAATTCACCTGCTCTTTCTGTGTCAGGGTCTCCGATTTCTAAAGGGACTTCTACTACAGGTTCAGTGGTCTCCGTTTCTGGTTTTCGGTCTGACATTGACTCTAATGTACATGAAAATTCACACTTCCCATAACATAGTTCTAACGATAATGTTGTTACATTTCCTGGTAATTGCAGACTTGTTCGGTATGTTGCTATTCCTACAAGGAATATGGACTTTTATTTGCAGTAAAGAAACATGCATAGTGTTTTATCTTTTGTTGTTTTTGTTTGTTTTGTTAACGTGGAAGGTGATGTTATGCATACATCATTAAGATGTATTATAGGTATGCATACACCGTTCGTATTTATTATGCGTAGTGTTTCACCGTAAGTATTTATTACGTGTAATGCTTCACTCTCACTTACCTGCTTTTTGTTATTTTTTGTAATACGCACATGCTCTGCCTTCTGGAACTTGTATTTGTCGTGAGTTTCCAGGCGAGGCTTCTTTGAGGCAGTTGCTGCGGGACACTCGTGAAATAGGCTGCTGTCCCGTCGGCTCCTTTTGTTTTGAAGAATAAAAGTTCGTTGAAGCCAGTTTTTTTGGTTGCAGGATCTCACTTTTTAGGTCTCGCTGAGCCCAGCGCATGGGCGCTGGCTCGGAGAGACATTTTGTATGTGGGCTTTTCAAAGTGCTGCTGGCTGGCCTAACGCTTGCATTCACGCGATCCTGCATGTGCGAACCCCGCCGCCAGCAGCACTTTGAAAACTCATGCGTCATCGCGATCACTTTCAGAGCGATCACGATGACGCACGCGCACACACAACTCCCGCTTCTCCCCCTCCCCCACCACATATTGCGTCTCCGGCCGCTCACGCGCGAACAACACTTGTTCTTCCCTTAGTGCAATGACTGGAACTGTGTGGAAGTACGCATTTTCTGTTCCTGCTGCTGTTTATTTGCCTGCAATGACGAGGGCTTGCAAACTGTGTTGGTACAATAAATCTTAGATTGTTTTGCGGCACCGTGTTTATATAGTGACTGGGGCTTGCTGGGCTGTGTCGAAGCCCCCATCATCTGCTCACTGGTGCCCGTTGTGTATGAATTTACTAATTGGATGCAAGGCAGTGTCGAAACACACATGCTCTGTTCAACTTTGCGGTGCAAATGTATGTATGAATAGGCTGGCTTATTTATTGACAAACTGTAAACTGGGTCTGCCTCACTTCTTTGCTCCTGTTCCACACACATTCTTTCAAGAAATGCCTTAATCCCATAGGTTTTCGTTATCATGCAGTTATGTTCACTTTGGCACAGCTTGTGAAGTCGCTGTTTTTCCTGAATGAAAAGATCGTAAATTATAAAAGATGTTTAGAGCCTAATGAGTAAAATACTGAGCTGAGTTCTTTGGAGCTGAAATGACGCCATTACAATTTTAAAGTGCAGGAATGGCATGAAAATACGTTATAGCCATTTGACTGCACACCTCCTGCCAGCGAGGGGTCGTGCGTTCCTAGCAGTGCTTAATTTGTATTCAAGCAAGTGCCACAGCCCAAGTTATTGCTCAGGAGGCCACTGCAGGTTGCACCACCAGCTGGAACTGCAATTGCTTTTAAATGCCATTGTAAACTCTCCCTACTAAACATATCACTATTATAAGCATGACAGTTTGAACAATTCCAGCCCACCCAAAGTAGTAAAAATAGCCTGGAATTTTTTTTTTTATGTTCATCTGATAGTTAAAATGATGTGCTTCATATAGAACTAAACAGCGCCACCATATGGTGGATTCCTCTAAGTAAGAGCCTGTGTTACAATTAAGTACCATGCCGAGCATAAACAAAACCGGCACAAATTAAGCACTGGTGCCTAGTAAAAGCAAAATATTCATAGTATTTGAAACAATGATATTGGAGAGAAGGAATGTTTAGGTGTAAAATGTTAGTTAAAAGATTTTAGTAGTATATTATTGAAGAATGTACTGTCAGGTCCTCCTTGGAAAACTAACCTTGTTTCCTACGATGGTAAAAAGTTTTGTGAGCATCTTCTGTGGCACCTTAATTGTCCCCTGGCCGAAGTCAACGCCTTCGACTGTATGGTGCATGTTTTTATGCCACATAGAAACCGACTTTATGCCAGGTCTAATCAGTGGATTTTCAAGTTTCATTGCAGTCTTGCAAAGAGGTTATTTCAAAGTTACCAGCATGTGTGGTACTTTTTTGCATTATTCATTTTTAGGTCTCGCCTGACCCAGCGCATGCGCTGGTCTGGCGAGACTTATTGAGAGGGCTCCAAAAAGTGCTACCAGGCCAGCCTAGAGCTACAGTGCATGTGCGCGGGCGCGCGCGCAGCGCTTTACCGCGATTACTTTCACTTTCGCTGCTGCACAGCCGCTTTGAAGTTTGATCGCGATCACTTTTACTTTCGCGGCCGCTGTGCATAGCCAATAGGTCTCGCTTTTGGAACCTTATAAGTATTTAGTTATGCAGCTGTTGCATAGCTAAGCACTTATAAGGTCCCAAAGGCGAGACCTATTGGCTATGCCAATGCTTGTTGGTTTTGAATCCGCACCGTCTTTTTCTGCTCTTAAACCTCAACTCTCCCCACTATGAAATCGATTGCGTTTGTAACAAGGTGTCAAATCCGAACCTAAAAAGAGGACGTTTAAATAATCGTATAGTTGTAAAATTCGAAATAAAAGAAACAAAGTGACCGCCTCAACCATTCTCACAAGATAACGTAACTTGGTGGAAATGCTCCCTTTGTGTAAATTGCAAACGTTCACGATGTCGATGGGAAAATCCGCTTTTTTAAAGTAAAAATACCTTATTCTATCCTATCGTTTAAAACTTCATCTACGTCAGCGCGAGGAACGAGCAAATTAAATCCCCACGGATTTTTTTCTTAATCGTCCTCTTATCTTTTCCCACTACGGCATGTATGATCTTGCGAACCCACAGTGCTGACTGCTCCATCATGCCTCAGTCATGGTCCCTCTCATCCGCACTCTTACCCCTTTGGCTTCTAGCCGCTTGTCATACTGCCGCTGCCCTTACTCGTCCGACTAGTTGGCTTCTTTCTGTGTGCTCCCTTCTACCCGCCTTGCTTTTAGTGTGCCCTCAAAGACTCCTCCCTTACTACCTGGCTCCTCCCTTTCCACCAGTGTTGTTTCGACACCCTCTCCAGTCAGCAGTTCCGCCCATACCCGGAGACCCCTCCCCACACTACCACCTTTGGGACCCCCATCCCGTTAATAGCCCTTCGTGGGTTACCCCCCCCCCACCCCCGTTCCCCTCTCCCCTTTCAGTTCCTGTGTCTAACCTTCAATCCGGTTCTTTTCCCCTTCGATTTATCTGACCCCCCCCTTTCCGTGACCCCCTTCCGTGACCCCCTCCGTGCCCCCTCCTTTGTGCTTCTCCGAATCAGGCGCCGCCGCGGGCAGCCCTATCTCTGCCGCCGGGGTCCTGGTAGCCCGTGCAGAGAGACCCCGTGCTACCGCCGCCGCTCAGACACACTACGGTGAGTGCGGTAGATCGCCGTACACTGAGGGGGGCTGGAAGGGAGGGTTAGTAGCTCCCACTCCCTCTGGGCGAGACGGCCCCGCCTTCCTTGAGGGTATCAGGCACGCCGGGAAAGAGGCCCAAACATATCGACACCACAAGGGGGAGGGGGATGTAGTGAGCAGTACTACCCTGCTATCTTAGTCAGAGGACTGCATCCTAGGACCGTAGGGCTGGGGCGGTGAACCATAAGTAGAAGGCTGCTGGGGGGGGGGGGGGGGGGTATACCCACGTCATCGTGGGAGACATGATTGGAGGAGTGTGTTTTTAAATGTAGAGATAAGTGCGTTCGGTACATCTCTGTCAGTGGCACGATGGGTGAGAGCATACTCGAGAATCCTTTCTTGCTGGCTGGGATGACAAGATCGAAAACCAAGTGACAGGGGTGCGGGTTCCTGGACATTACAGTGGAAGACACATCAAAGGTGGGGGCAGACACCCTGGTAGCAGACTGTTGGTTTGCGGGTGGGCATACTAGACTTGGCGGTAGAGGTCGAGAGAAGCAGATACCTAAATCTGGAGGGTACTGTATGAGACCCTCCCACCCCAATTGGCACGGCGGCTTTAGATTGCTAACTCCCGCACGTCACACTGCAAGGTGGAGGATCAGGGTGTAGGACACCTTATTCTGGAGAGCGGACTTGGGTCAGGGGGAAAAGAGTGAATGTCACAGTAGTACTCATCTCAATGAAAATAAAAAGTGCCCAGTCAAGTTTAATTCACGACCTGCAACACCTGAGCCTTCAAAGTAACACAAGTGCCAAGGATCCGGCGTGCTTTCAGTATACATCGCATGTCTCATACCGCTGCCTGGTCTGCTTACTTGATGGCAGGTGTAGACTGAATTTCCACAGTTGGAAACGCGTGGCATTTTGCCGCCCACAACCCTTTGCGCTAATTGAAAATGTGTTTGTGCTTTCCGTATTTGTTTTGTGAATTCGTGAAATCCAGACTTGTCGAGTTTAGCAGTATCCTGCTTTCTATTCCCATACGTCTAATCTTCACCTCTTCAGGAAGTCGCCATTCTCGATCTGCCCAGGAACAGAGAGCATTCCGTCCATCATTTGTTTGTTGTAACGCAGGAACAGAGATGGCCACTTGTTTCAACAATTCAACACTTGCAAGTGACTGTAACTTTAGCCATACCACACTCTCTCTGTTACAGTAGCTTACTTAAGCATCTTTGTGGTTATTATGGCTTACAATGTAACATTTTTCTAGCCCTCCATCAGCCAAGACCTTTTAAGTCTACAAATATTGAATGTATTGTATACTTATATTTACTTTTAGCCAGCATACAACACAAGGCAATGCGCGAGCCCATCTCAGCCATTGGATAATATTTGGGTAATAGATGGTATTCCTCCCTTTTGCAAGGAGCAAATCGAAAACAAAGTATCGTGGAGTACCATGACATTTTGTACTTTTTTTAGACCAACAAAGTATTTTTGCATTTAGCCAATGTCTTTTTTTTTCATTGACGAGGGCCCGGTAGCCATGCCAATGCTTGTGTTTTATAGTGTTTGGCCTGTTGGAATAAGTCACTATTGTCTATTTATTTTTGTAAATCGTCAAGGATTGAAACATGTTTTAATTTGTTTTCAGCCAAGGTGAAGTGTGACCCACATGCAAAAGATCATTATTTAAGTAACCACATTTTCGTACGGAGATAAAACAGTATTTGGATCATCAAAACGTGTTTTTCTGTAGTATTTCTTTAATGCTCATCGTACTGCTGCCCACCCTGCCTTTCCCCCTTAGGTCCTTTAAAGTAACACAGCCTTTTATTGGCCACTTTGTCATTCTTTTTTTTGTTTTTTCATGTTGAGTTGAATAAAACATATTATCAAACATAATAGTATTGGCATGTGCAGTGGGCGATCAATGTGTGCTTGCACAAAAATGTTACTAATGTCCAGCTGATGGGCATTCAGGTCTCACATTCCCCAAACTTGTAATTTATGGTACTTTCAGGACTTAACTCGTCATTCAGTTCCCGCCATATACCCAAGCCATGAACCTTGGGTTTATGTTTACGTCTTTTTTTTGTCCAGTGTGTTCTTTTTATTTACATGGCCTATTGGTGCAGCTGAGTGTTTAAACTAGTATACTGTTTGTTGTTAGTTGTGGGTTCCGCATGGGAAGGGCTCCACTGTTGGTCTTCTTCTGTGGTTACAGTATGCACGTCGGTGAATTCATGGGTATTCTTTCTTTGTCTCCATGCATTCTCTGTGCAGTTTTGATGTGTGCTTAGTACTTTTGATAAACTGACATGGTCATTCCTGCTCCCTCCTCCGTCCATATATTTATTTACCTTCACAGCCCAAAAGTGGGAGGAGACTTGGGCTTATGGATCTGCCATTTGCACACCCTCTCATTTCTCTGGAGTGCTAGTGGACCTGTTGAAATGGCACATGAGTGAGGGTCTCTTTCGGTAACCGTATCGGACAGCGCATGACATTGTCTAATCCCATGGTGTATGCTGCCAACTTTTTAGACCTAATAATGCACGAGTGTTTGTTTTAATGTGTCACCAGCTTTCTAGGCCCCCGGAGGGATGGGGCTGTGTAACGCTGGATTAAACCCAGATCTGTGACTGGGGGTGAAGGTTTTGCCAATGTGCAACATTCCGTCCATCATCTTGTGTGTTTTACTGTTCGCCCTATGTGGGAAGGGTATGCCCAGATGTGGGTCCCGTGCTCACTACGTACGCCACTGGAGTCAAGCTATCCTGGCTGAAGAGGGGTGAAACACTGAAACCGGTCCTAGGATGCTTGATTCCGGTCCAGGGAAGACATGGCTTGGCAGTTTGGGCTGGACTGTTCCCATGAGGCACAGGGTCAAGACTGATTTGCATATGGCCATGTCTGAACTGGGGTGGCGTGGTGAGAAAAATAAAGATGGATTAAACCCAGATCTGTGACTGGGGGTGAATGTTTTGCCAATGTGCAACATTCCATCCATCATCTTGTGTGTTTTACTATGGGGCTGTGTTGTGACATGGTTGAGGATACTGGATCCTGAATTCTGTGTTCATTCCAGGATTTCTGGAAGGAAAGGAGAGAGTGACAAGGTTTGCAGACTGTAGGGCTAGGGAAAAGTGCATGAAAGACTCTTACCCTTTTTGGGCTAGTGTCATCGCCCAGAATATAATTTTATTGTATTCAATGTATTTGGTGCATGTTACATAGTAAATGGATTATGTGCTGCTAGATCAAGGACACAGGGAGATGGTCTAGTATTTACAAAGGCCTTGATGTAAAACTTGAGTATAGTCTGAAACAAATGTACTTACAAACTGTTGACGTTTACTTGAGGCATGGTACGCACTGGGCTGATACGTCTAGATAAGAAGGTGTTTAGTTTTCCTCAAGCGCCAAAGTGTGGTGTCAAGTCTTGAATGATGGTATAGATTGTTCCAGAAGTTGTGGGCATAGAAGAAGAATATTGCTTACTTGTCTTCTCAGTTCTTGTCCTGTATCTCTGTTTTCATCAGGTTCATGACCTGGGTGTGACCTGGGAGGTTTTTCAGATATTCTGGCTTACTGTTTAGTGTGACCTTGTCAAGTGATTTGAAGTTTGTGGATACTGTAAGTGGGGTGTCTGTTAAAATCATGTACGGTGAGAGGAATGTGGACCTCCTCTTGGTGACCTGTGATTAGCATATGCACGATCGCAGACAAGAGCTTTAGGAGGAAGCGAATAGGTCAGGATGGACTGCAGAAGGTCACTGAGCAGACGTCACTTGAAGAAGAAGGATTCTTCCAACTGGAAGGACCTGGAGACTATCAGGAGGGGTCTCATGGCATTTGCCCCTCTTTTGTAGAGATTGCCAGTCATGGCAAAGAGAAACAACACAGTAGCCAAGACTTATCTCAACAGATATGGGGGGGTATTAGGGTGAGAAGTCCAACCAGTCTGGAACTTAAAATTACTGGAGGCACCAGTGGAAGTGAGCATGTGTAATGTTACAGTGCTGATAATCATGCTCAGTCCCTCCTGTCCATAAAAACTAGGGTACATTTAAAGTTGATAAAAGTGTCAAGACACTAGGAGAGACCTCCAAAATTAAGGATGTCTGATTGCTGTTTGAGTTACTGGTTTGGGCATCAAAACACTGGTGAAATAATTCGGCAAATCCCTTACCCATTCACTTAAAATCATATTTGACGTATTTTCCTCAGAAAGGGGAAGATTATAACCTCCTGGAGGACCACCTAGGGTCCATTACCAACATCAGAAAAACTGCATTGCCTATCTCTCAAAACCTTTTAATTACTTGAGTATTTCCTCCCAAATTTCTAAGATACGGTTACATTGTGTTCTGCTCAATCTGTCATGCACTACAAGCAACTAAATATGATGTTGCACCAAAATATTATTTGTGCTCTTTCTGGTGTTTACACACTAATAGTAATGTTGAGCGAAAGGTTATCTTGCATCAAACTATGTATTTTCTCTTAAATGCCATTTATGCTTATTAAAACGTTTCCACATTCCTACCGATGTCGCAACAAAGGTGTTTTGGCACCTCGATCTACATACGTTTATCCACTGTTCCAAAAGCATACCTATGCATCCATCTCAAGGTGCCAATCATCCACCTTCACCAAAGCAGATATCCAGTCACCCGCATCTGCGCACATGAATGCATGTGTGGTCTGACTGCACTCACGTCTGTACGTGTGTATATTTTACTACATGTGTGGTCTGTTTGCAAATAGGTACCTGTATGTGAGATTTCAATTTCTACATCCAAACATGCTACACATCATAAACCCAACAACAAAGTACATATTAAGCTAACACAAGCCAGACCCGTTGGATTTGCCAGTGCTTGTTTTGATCTTATCATAGTGCAATTTGAAAATTGAACATCACGTGCCTGCTTAGAACTCTTGGAAAGAACCACTCACTTCCATTACCATAGATTGTTTACAGCCCTAAAAGCACTTGTGCTTACAAAACATGGTATAGCATAAACCCAGCCACATGCTGAAATGTTTCAAGAAGAATACCAAACTCTCTTGTTAACCACTACTAAAGTACAAGACCATTGCAGAACGGCAAAGGACTCGATTGACATATTGCCAACATTACCAGATGAAACCCAGAGCGTTTTTATCACCTCAATCAGTGAAATCAAGAGACCGTTCTAGAATAATGGTGAGAACAGAAGCATAAAGTAACTTCCTACTTCAAATAAAAAGCAGAAATCTTTATAGAATTGAGCGAAACATACATCCTCAATGGAAATCTTGCAGTAAACTGTGTGTGAGAACTACAACAAAAATCCAACCCAGTTCCCTCAAGGGACTAGTAGTCTAGACATTGAGGTGAACCCAAACCAGTATACCCACAGCATCACAATAGTAGATAAAGAATAAGGCCAAGGAACAAGAAAACTGAGATTGTCTAGGCTGATATACACAAGGCCCTTCCAACAAGTAGTCCACTACAAAATGTTTAACATCACAAGCTCAACACCTAATCAACAGTGCAACAAATCAATTCTCGGCCTCATAAACTTGTCCTGGCTGAGAGATTCAGTGCAGCATCCTCCTGAGCCGAATTCCTCAACATGTGATTCCATATAGAAATGATGACATAAACAAAATACACATTTGCATCTTTGTACTCCGCCCCATCTGCGAATCACTCTTGAGGAACACATTGCCCAGCCACCAGATATTTAAAATTACTCCAAAATAATCTTACAGAGCTTAAAAATTAATAAAGAGGATCACAGGCAGTGTAGCAAGCCATACAAGACCCCCCGTGCAGCCCGTGATTTCATTGATGAGATCAATGTGTAGAACTATTGATGCCATTGCCAACACATCATTACACTCAATGAAGATGGAAGATGAAACCCTGGACTTGCATGAGACTGTGATTGAGACCAGTGTAGCCACAATTGACCTAAGAATGGGATTGATGGAGGAGGTTCAATGAAAGTTCGTGGGCCAGAGTAAATTAATTGTAACTTTAATTGCATAGCACTCTTGTCTACAGTAAGCAAAGTGCCCCAAGTAGTTTAAACAATACTAGATAACTGCACAAAATCACTAAAGACTGCCCTCCAGATCCCTAGGCCAACTAAGGCCAGACAGTGCTGCAGATACAGAGCTCAGGACATCTACTGTTGAGATAATGGAGGAAATAATTTGAACAACACAACCTCACCACAGATTCAACAACTCCCTACCGTCAGAGAGCCTACCATGCCCTAAAATCAAGAATGATAAATTAAAAAAATAAATGGCGTCAGCGATAAAAAGGAATACAAAAGTTGCCTTTTTATTCCAAGGCAAGTTCAACTAAGCCAGAACTTGACTATCCAACCCAACAGACAATAATACAGTGATGGGGATCCTCAACCTTAGTTAACTGTCTATTTGACTGGACAGCCCCATATTTTCTGATTTTTTTTGCAGACTCTCCACTAATATACACATTTTTTCTGAAGCAGCACAGTAGTCCATACCTCTATACCAGTTGCTTACTTGTGGTAGAATGTCTCTACAGCAATAAAGGGCAATGCCTCTTTTAGCTACCATAGTCCGACTCTTGCTTGGGTTCTCTGAACCCTGCCCTCCGCCCATACCTCCATGATTCCCAACAGCACCACCTTATGATTTGGGTAAAGCGGGGTACCTATAATGTTCTTGAGGAACCTGTGTAATTCTCTCCAGAATCTCTGAATAGCGGGGTAGTTACAGATTACTCTATAAAAAATATGTGCGTTTCCCCTCTTTAGCTACCACAAACGCCTACCCATCCTCCACAGAACATATGGGCTCTAGTATGTCCTATGGAAGTAATTAAATCAGATTAGTCTAAGGATGTAAGATATAACCAATATACTGGCAGTCATTTCAGCTTCCTGCCATTTCTCTGTCCATTTCGCGCAAGTTGTCCATGTGCTCAGAAGATGGTCTGGAGTATTAAGAATCATTGCTCTGTATATCTACAAATCCCTTTACAACCCAAACGATTCAACATGAGTGTCGCCTCAAGTGGGTTGAAATCAGGGACTTCCTCATGCGCTGCCTTCTGGGCATGGCAGTCAGGGATATGGAATTCCTATAGCCCATCGCCTGGGACATATTGTTTGGGGTCAAGGGCAACAAGTTTTCTTGTGTATTTTGTCCTTGGGACAAGTAGATCCACCCCTCATAGCACAAACCCTTTGGCTGACAGTTTACAGTACCACATTATGGATCAGAGAAGGGCATTATCTGCAGTTAAGATAATATTTGTGTCCATGTGTTAATGCTGTTCAAACTTGTATTTATGGTTCATTAATGCAAAGCCTTTATTATTAGGGTGAGAACTCAAAATAAATGTTATAAGCTCGGACTGCACTACTAACAGTGATTTCAGTATAAAAATGTGTAACACATTTTCAAAGTTTAGCAATATGAGGCTATGAATAATGCTCCCAGAATGCTCTCTGATTAGATGTAAATATTTTCAGAAGCTTGAAAGCAAGATTGATGAGTCTTTGCTTTCCAATAAAATGTCCACAAAAAAACATTTCGCTAAAATACTGTAAAATTGTAGGTACCATTTCTTTGCAGCATCATTTAGTAAAATGTGTTGATATATGCTAGTATTTTCCAAAAATATTCATAATGGAAAATCTGTGTAACCATTTTCAATAAGATTATGGGAAACAAAAATAAACAAGCATCGGCAAAGCCAGTAGGTCTGACATTGGTAGTCCGCCTTTTGATTTTGTCCATGCGTGACTTGTTTTGGCATGGTTTTTGTAAAACCTATTGGTGTGGGAGCTGCCAGGCCCTCACCATTGTAACCAACATTGCCATAAGCAATACATGATTTTGGTCTCAAAAAGCACACATTGCCACAGAAGTTCCTGGCACTGAACAAAACAACTTTGTCTGTCGATATGCTCCTTGTGAAAGAGCACTCACAGTGAAGCCAGCCGATAAACAAAGAGAGAAAGACAGAATTTAAATAAACGCAAAAGGTCATGGTTAACACCAGACCTAATTCGGGACCAATTATTAAAGATAGTCTCAAAAGTGCCCCCATTTCATATGTCCTTGCATTAAGTGCAGATATACGGCTTTCGTGAATTCACAAGAATTTACCGAAGTAGGCCAAGAAATAGTACTCCTAGAACATATTTGTGAACTGCCTTTTAGCATGAGCAAATATGCAGGTGTAGATTTGCACTATTGCTCTATTGCTTACCAGTACCTTCAGTCCCAGTATGTAGATCTGAGGAAATGTGGCAACATAAGGGAACTACTAGTATTCAAACCCTACTATGGCATAATCAGAGCTGCTATATCAGAGGTCTTATATAATGAGATTGCTGCTATAATTTGTCGCTGCATTACATGGCATAAAAGGGACAAGTGGATTTTGTTACAGGACAAGTAGATTTATGAGGCAACCTGCCCCATGGACAAGTAGATATTTTATTAAATTCCACACGCCTGGGCAGTGTTGGAAATATCTGTAGATTGGGAATGGTGCAAGTCATATTCCAGTGCCAGTTGTAAAAATGACTTTGTGTTTCTGTTCCGAAACACTTCCCATCTCAAGATCCCAATAAGATCCTACTGTTGGAATCCGGCTAGTCGCATCACTTATGTTATTCTAGTACATGCCCACAGCAGAGTAATTCGAGTGATTGTATCGTGCCACTTAATGTACTGTAGGGTATCTCGCAAGCTCGGTTTCTGGACTTTTTTTTTATCGGAGAAAGGACCAGGGGGGTCCACCGTATAGGAGCCCCAATTATTGCTCTAGGAGCTCAAATTCAAGGCTAAAGGCTGAATCTTGCCTGTCCACAAAGTTCCAGTCCAATAGGCCTCACCTGTGCTTCCCAGTAATATAATTGAAGGTCACGAACGCCTGCTCTCCCATGTACATTGGGAGGGAGTCCACCTGTCCAAAGAAACCTCATTATAATTGATTGCAGTTATGCAAAAAAAAAGTCTGCGGAAAAACAAAGGGCTAGTTTTGCTGTACATTGCAGGAACTGTGGAAGTGTAATCATTTTATATAGGGCTGCTCTGCCCATCAGTGTAATAGGTAGAGAGGACCATTCCTCGAACTCCTCATGGGTATGATGCAAGAGGGACATTTATTAATATCCCGGGAAAATTGTCTATTCAGGTGAGCATCAGTCCAAGGTATTTAACACAGCCCGTAGCTACTCTGATACTTGTGGAAATAGCCTGTTGTAGCAGTGTCCCTTGCACCTAACTGCATGTAAGCCAGCGGTATTCATACTAGGGGAGGCGCTGCCCTGGGGGGAGCATGGCGTCATCAGAAGGGCAGTGCAAGTCCACATATCGCCGTGGTCACTAGAATCCCACAAGAGAAAAACCCAGTCGTGGGTTTCTTTTGTCGATTTTGTAGTGTTTTTATTTTTTGTTGTGTGTTTTTGGCTTATTTTTAAAGGCATGTGGGCTTTTATTGCAGCTCTCTTGTTCACGATGTGTGGACAGCGCTCATTGGATAAAGCGAGGAGGGTAAGGAGGCTGACGAATTGTTTTGGGAAAGCACTTTGCAATCAGTTTTTACTGGTGTCTGTAGACTTAAAGAAAATCTGATAAGCAGTAATAAAACAGTGTGGCATTAGTCAAGTCATGCCAAGAATATGTACTACTTTCTTTAGTGAAAGAAATTAGTGTATACATCAAGTTCAGGTTTGTAATAAATAGAGGTAATGTATTGGGCAAGTTTTGTTTGGCGAACGCTCTTTGGCATAACGAAAATCAGTACATAGTTATAGATTCTTTCTATTTGTGTTGCAATAATTTCAACAACTCTTTGTGTCATCTTTTCCTAGAACAAAATATTGATGTAAAGGTCACAGTACATACATTTGTCTGAAGTCTGTTTGTCACAAACTTTTACCACTGACCAACTAGTGCACAAATCACATAGTCACAGATGGACTAGTGAAAAAAAAGACAGGTGCGTTGGCAGACAGGTGAACAAGTTGCAAGTCTTCAACGGTCACAAACTGCAAATGTTGTTTCTACACTGATCAGTCAATAGAAATATTGGTGCAAATGTGTACACCACCAGTGATTTTTTAAAACAGTTTTCTAAACCAATGCAAACCTTTACATAATATCTAAAAACATTTAAGTTTCTGTTAGAGTTCCAAATTAAAAATTTGCTGAATTGTGCCATATACTTCGTTGATTATACATTTGATTCACTCACTCCTTTCACTCTCGCAGATTTGTTTTTAAAGAAGTAAGCCAAGCTGAGAACTAATCCCTGTCATAACCATGTGAACACACAATCCTGAAATTCGGGAGTGTGTAAAAGCAAAGTTTACTACTTATGAACAGAAGCAATGCTGATAAGCTGATTCTGATATTTCTGTTTGTCAAATTTGGTATTTATACCACCTATTTTTTTTAATGTGTAAATCCACTTCTAGTCAGGTGCATCTGTGTTTCTAATATGAATGAGTTAAGTAGCATCATGAATGAGAAACAGATTGGGATATGGTTTAATGGTGATCGGTGGCTATTTTCCTTACTGAAGCATATGTTACAAATGTACACTGGAACAACCTGAGGCAGGGGCTGCTAATACAGCCAGGAAAGATCGTTATTGAGATATATCACCCCTATCCTAATCAGTAGGAAAGTCCTGCCTCTTCCCTCACCAAGAGTCAAGTTATTTTCTTGTTATTATTTATGTGGCTTGTTTATGTCCAAGTTTCAGAACACACCAAGTATATAGTTGCCAGTTGCTGCAATCAAAGGAGCTAACTATGAAAATGGATACTTTTAGTTGCTCGCTGCTTAGGGAATTTATACTGAGGGAGCTTACATGCAACGGCCTGGGCAATGGCAAACTAAGGGATCTTTCAGGTGAGGGTGCTACTGCGGCCCAATCACTAACAGCTCAGGGCATTTTTTCCTGGGGATAGTACACTTCTGTGGTGTTCTACAGAATGGGGCCAGGGTAGGTCTTTTGAATGTGGTGTCTGGGAGGTGCTTTGCAGTTGGAGTCAAGATAGGTATTTGCCTAGGTGAGAGCTTTGGTGGAAATTTAGATAGTTTTCAGGGTAGAACTTTGTCAAGGTAAAGGTCAGGATGGCACTTTTCAGAGTAGGTTTAAATTTGACTTTGATGAGGGGACATGTATGGAGCAAATCAACATGGGCGGTGGACATGGAGGGTGGGGGCTAAGCCACATGGATGGTAGAAAGAGAGGGTGGGGCAAAGCAACATAGATGCTAAGCAAGCAAGGTGGGGGTAAGGCATGAAGGATGGGGGCGTAGCAAAGTAAAATAACACAGGGAGGGTGGGAAAGCAACAATGAAGGCAAGCAAAAATGCGGGGAGTAAAGAGGCAGGCAGTGGAGTCGGACGGAAGTGTGCGAGATGGCCTGTAAACACAAGCCCTCTTATGGAGCGCTGCAACTAAAATCATAAAGTAGCTCCAAAAGTTCGAGCAGTGGTAGGACACTGGGCAAGGAAGCAGTACTTTGGCCATGCTCTTGAGAAGACACAAACACATAAAGAGGAAGAGTAGCCAGCATGCACTAACCAAAGAGAGGCAAGGAAATAAGTGTGGTGATAAAACCAACCAGGTAAACAAAATTTAATGTGTTACCCATCGGATCCTCACTATATCTGGTCTACAGAGAACATGCCGGCACTATCCCTGGTCTACAGAGAAGAAATGTGTTTTCCTTGGCAAGCAGAGTATATGCATGCATTTATCTCTGCTTGGAAGAAAACAAACTAGTTATGAGCTGCTCCTGGCATGAATAGAAACTTAGAATAGCATACGCAGGTATTCCTGATTTGCTGAAAACATGTTTGAGTCTTTCCTACTTTGCAGAGAATGGGCCATGGTCCGCAAGCATTTACTATTCCTGGTTTAAAGATAATGAGAATGGTTGACCTAAGTACACAGGCTTTTTGTGTCCAGAATATAAGTTCTAAGAGGTGGTCAATAATACCTAAAAGCAATTTAATAACTTTCCACAGGCATTGGTAGCTGCAAATGGTAAAAGAGTTAGTGCTTGGTCTACAATACTCAGTCTCGAGTTGCGAGACAAAATTAAAAAAAAAACATATTCCTTGTTGACTCACGGTGTGATCTTATACAAATGATTGGGTGAGCAGCTTTATAGAACAACCTGCACAAAACAATTTGCCTGCAGGCGTTGATCTTAATACCAGGATCTGCAAGAGATGAGAAGCGGATATGATATTTGGAAAACAAAGAGTTTCAACACCTAATCAAATCCCGGACAGCGAAGTATATGCTAATAGATCAAGACCGTTATGTCCTAGCTTAGCTGTCAGCAACTGCCGCTGTAGAGGAACGATCCGAGCGCCACCCCCAATTTGTATCTATCTTTTTGGCATACTCCGCATCGAGGCCGTAGTTTATCTGAAACCTATTCTTCATTGACATTTCTTTGATAATTAGGCCACTTTTCCGAGGAGGTTTACATTTGACTTTGATAAGGGGACATGTATGGGGCTTTTGCCCCAGTGGTATTCCCAATGTGCCAGCAATTTAGTAAGCCTCCATACCCATGAATCCATTCGCAACCTATGGACTTTGATAAGGGCCGGACTCCAAAAGATTGTGCTCAGGGGAGACTTGACACACCAGAGATTCAAGACTCCACATCGAGGTCGTGGTTCATCTGAAACCTATTCTAACCCTGCTGTCCAAACCCATGTAAAATCTGTTACAGACATTCGGAACCTCAAGAACTCAGTGGAAATTGATTGGTTGGATATATTTTAAAAGATTTACAGAAGATAGGCTTACCTGACTTCTGGAATAACTTGGGCTTGATGTCTAAACCCAGCATTACACTAATTAAAACGGCTACCAAGAATTTACTCATCAGAACCAACTTAACACAATCATTAAAGAAAAAGGGTCGCTGTAATAATTCAAATTAAAATCCTCTGGCAACTTCAAATTTTATTTAGTCCTTCTGACACCCAATTTGAAGGGAAGTCTGTATATAAAATCCAAACCTGGGAATTCTCCTGATGCAAGCATTTGTTTGAAAAAAAAAAAAAAGGGTCTCCTTTAAATTTTTTTTTAAAGAACTGTCATTGTAATTTTGGTGGCCGAAAGACAATAACATATTTTATGTTGCTCTGTTCCAAAACATTGACACTCAGAAAGCAACTTCTCCACCCCTATTCTGTACACACAACATGAGGACATGTAAAGAGGCCATGGATATGTGCTTGAGGAGCGACTCGCAAAATGTATTCCTATTAGTTGACTCTTGCATCCTGGTGGCGTGGAAAGTAACAATATAGACTGTAAAGATCCCACTGAACCAAGCATAGGAAAAGGTTTTTAATTAATGTATAGCTGTTTTTAATTACTGTATAACCAAAGCTGCTATTCTAGAAACATAATATTTTGTTTGGCTTATTAGCTAAAATAAATATATTTGAATTTGAGACCTAAACCAGGTTAGTCCTGTGTAATTCATGGCCATTGTCACACTACCACAAACCAAACTTCTGCCCATATGTTAACTCGCAACTAAACCATTGTCTATCTAAGTACATTATAGCCGTATTTTGCCTGCTTGTACATGTACGTCATAATAGCCAAACTGGCTTTGATCATTCTTTTTAACAAGATGTGGGCTACTAGCACCCTAAGGCTTTCTGAACATTTTTAAACAGGGCAATGTCTTACTGACACCCTCATCATCAAAGTGATTATAATTGATTACCAGTAAGTCTGCTTGTTTTCATGTGATAGTTCTGTGCTTGAATAATCTATGCAAAACTTGGCTATAGTATTGACGCTAGGGCGGAGACCATCAAAATCATTCATCTGGACACAAAAAAAGTAAACGGAAATGGATGGTTACTTAACGGTAATCTTCATTAGTCTGAGTCAACGACCTTCCCGCCACAGTCATTAATATTGGAGTGGATGCTCCTCTTGCCAGAAAAGTCACCAAGTAAACAAAAAACACCTGTTTCCCATCCCTCCTGTGATGTAATTCTCTACATCATGGTATAAATAGCACAATTACCACACTCAACCTCCTGAAGTCCCCAACCCTAGCTAATTAAATTGAAGCTGAAAACCCAGGGAGGGACGGAGGGAGGGATGGGAAACTGGACTGTGACGGGGAGGTCTTTGACTTGGAGTAATGATGATTGCCAGTAAGTATCCGGCCATTACTTCCGTTTCCGACTTCCCCATCACAGTCATTAACCTCTAAGCCAATACCACAGCTATTTATCAGGGGTCATTGCAGACACTTAGTCAAATACTTGTTTCAAAAAGAAAACACAGCTCTTTTATTATTAAACCCAAGAATCCTGTTTGATTCCTCAGTGATCATTCAAGGCTTTCAAAACGAAAACTCGTGAATTCTCCCACGACAACCTGTAATGGGTCATACAAATGATATCAAGGCCACCATAAATGCTATCTGGGAAGCTGCCAAACCTCTTGTTGACCTTCCCGATATATAACACTGGGCAAGCTTTTGCCTCATAAGCTGAAATAGTAGCCCATTTGATCCCTCTACTCAAAGTTGGATTGGATGGTTTCATCCCCTGTCCTGCCATACCAAATACCACAGACAAATCATCTAATTTCCTCAGTTCTGCTGTTCTAGTTATATAAACTGAAAGATCCCATTTGACATTGAATATCTGAAGTACTTTACTTTCCTGGGAGCTTGTGAAAGATGGAAACTTTAGGAGCAAACGGTGGAGCTGGTCTAAGAACCACTATCTGGAAAACAAACTTTAAAAAGCTCCGAACACAACAGGGTCCCCAGCGCCCCTATTCCTGTTGCTGATGTGACTGTCAGCAGAAAAAGTACCTTTAAGGTTAGAAACTCAAAAGAAACCTGATCTAAAGGCTCAAAAGGTGAAAATTGCAAAGCCTCTAAAACCAAAGGCAAATCTTTAGTAACCTTGCCACCAAAGGAGCCAGATATTCACATTCTGGATTCTGAAATGCTCCGATTACTGTCCACTGGGCGTGCAACATGGAAATGACCATCCCAAGGTCAAAGCTATCTTTTAAAAAATGCAGAATTAAATTTTCTTTCCATCAGCTACCAGTTTTGCTTTTTGAGCTACGCCATCTGTCAAAGATGGCCAATGCCTCAAATATGCATTTAGTGTTTCTGGAGGCTTGGATTGCTTAATAAACAAGGATATCTCTGGAGAACAACCCTTTGCTTCAAGTGCTACTGCTCAATAGCCAAGCTTTCAACTGAAGCTGCCTCTGAGCTGGTAGGGACAGCAGGACAACTCTGGACAAGACAGAGGACATTTTATTTATTTATAAAGTTTTGTATAGCGCGAACATGACCTCGAAGGGTATCCGAGCGCTTCGCATAATGGAAGGCAAGAACAAAGTAAAGGGGAAATTGCAAAAGGGGGTAACAGGGAATAACATAATTAACTAATAATAATGTACCAGGATGAGAACAAACATTACTTAATAAGTTGTAGCAGACAACTCTGAGTTTTACAGGTGTTAGGCCAAAAAGAGTGTAGTCAGGGGTCATTGAGAAAGCCAACAAACCATGACCATTTAAGGCAAGAACTTGTTCATTAGGATTATTTTTACTTCATGTTTTGCCCATTCCCTCACAATTTCTATAAAGTTTTGTGTAGATGAGACCTTATTTACTATTTGTGGTCTATTAATTTATGTAACAATACAACCTATCGGGGCATCAGCCGCTGAGGATAACATGAGGTTTGATGCAAAACAGTTCCTCTACTTCTACTAGATCTGACCATGCAAAAGGATGTATCTTTTGCACCCTACCATCCACACAGCCAGTCTGCACTAATGGTTGCAAGGCTACTTACCGTAGTGTACTTGCCGAGTTGGCACAGCAAGGGGAAGGTCTCCCGGTGTGCTTTACTGACCTTTTGGATCAGTGCTTCCATTTCAGGTGGCATCTCATAGCTATCAGTCACCACCTCCTCCTTGATCTCCTTCTTGTTTCGATCATTCCTCACCGCTGCTGCAGCAGCCACAACCTCCTTAGACATGCCGACCTCAAAGCATTTCTGCAGTCGGCAGTACTGACAGCGGTTCCGTGTCACCATGTTGATCTGACAGTTCTTGTCCCTGTGGCAAGTGTACACCATGTTCTTTTGTATTCTTCTTCTGAAGAAACCCTTGCAACCTTCACACATGAATCTCAGGGAACTTTTCCAATGTGTAAGAACTGTAACTACAGGAGCAATGGGGACCATGGGCTTCTTTTCTAACCTGGGACTACTAACAGCACCCTCGCCTGATCCTTCCTTTTCTTTACCAATACCTTTTGGATCGGATAAATTGGAGGGAAGGCATACGGCAATTTCCTTAGCCACGTAAAGTAAATTGCATCCCTCTTCCAAGCTTTGGGGAGGGCGCAAATATGCAAAATGGTTGGAGCAGTGCATTCTGCTTTGATGTAAAGAGCTATATCCCGGGAAGGCCAAACCTCTCCATCATACACTAAAACCTTTTTCCTCAATGACATTGCTGACAAAACCGGAAACCGCCTGCTCAACTAGTCCGCTATAACATTCTGTGCTCCTGGGAGATGAATTGCTCTCAGTGGGAACAAATTCCACTCGGCCCACTGACATATCTGTTGTGCTAACCAATTTGAAGCATAAACTCTTTCACTACCCTGATGGTTCAGTTAACATACCACCAACATGTTGTCCAATATGAGCCCCTTGTTCAAAATTCTGGGCGGCAAAATACAGTTCGGCTAGCTGAACTGCCTTTAACTCTCTTCATATGGAGAAGCATTTGCTTCTTAAGGAAACCTGTGACCCTGGACTGTCAGAATTGCCTACAACCCTGTTTGCTGGCATCCATTGTTATTACCATCACAGGAAGGGTGGAAAACGGGGACCTCTTGGCTAAATTCTCCTCCTCCAGCCACCGAAGCATCTGCTGGGAGAAGAGAAGATCCACTGGAATGGACTGTTCGTAGACCCCGGAACTTGCACTCCACTTCGACAGAAGCAAATTTACCAAAGGGTACATGTAAAGTTAAGCCCAAGAAAGAATTGTAACTATTAAAGCCAACAATCCCTGTACACTCAACCACTAACGAGCCATGGGCATCTGACTTGTCAGTACTACATTCAACTCTGATTGGAAAGTGTGTATCCTCAAATGAGGCAAAACACCTTCTCCAGATCTGTTCTGAAGTGATCGCCAATGAACTGCAGATCTTGGGATTAAATCAACTGGAAGTTTTCTTGATTTATCAACAGTCCATGTTGTGTCACCACTCTGCACACCTGTTCAGTCTCTATTTGAGCCTTAGAAGAAAAAGATGGACAAATTAACCAGTTATCGAGATACAGAAATACTTTGGTTCCCTTTGAATGCAAAGATTCCACCAGTAGTGTTAACACTTTTGTAAACACCCTTGAAGAAGAAGAAGAAGAAGAAGAGGAGAGTAAAGAGCAAAAGGCAGTACCTGAAATTGATAATGTTCTTTGTTCACACAAAAAACATAGAAACGTCTGTGATGTTGAATGGACTGGCACATACAGGCACGCATCTTTCAGATCAAGGGATGTTAAGAAATTCCCTTTTGACAAGAAAGAAATGATCATCTGCAAGATTACCATCTTTAACCTTTTGTGAGGTATGTACATGTTCACTGATTTGATATCCAGAAACTATCTGAATGCCCCATTTTGTTTGGTTAACCGAAACAGACTTAAATAAGTTCCTTACCCTCTCTAGGTTGCTGGAACTTTCATGATTGTTTTCCTCAGTAGCTATTTCCGCATGCTGAAAAGCAAATCGTCTCTTTTTACAGGTGACACTGGAAGAGGGGTTATGCTAAATTATTGTGGGCAAAATTCCTGTACCTCTATTGGAAAACCGTGTTGAATAATCTGTTACACCCAATTGTCCTTTTATCAACTCCTTCCAGAAGAACTTGAGGTGTCCTCCAACCGTCAGTGTTTTCTGTACATTGACATAGTCAGGACTTTTGGTTTGCCTGACCTGGATCTTGTTTTATGATGTAATGTTCCTTCAAGTGCTGCGTGGAGTGGCATTAAGAAATAATGCATAATGGTAGCCTCCGGTCTTGTAATGAAATTTAGAAAACCTGTCTTTGTTGGTTGTCTAACCAGAGCCAGCAACTTCTTATCCTCTGCACAATTCTTAAGCATAGTCTCTAAGTGATCCCTAAACAGTTTACAGGCAGACAAAGGAATTTTCGTTACTAGATTCTTCTGCGACCCTTCTGCTTTCCACGTCTTCATCCAAAGCTGTCTGCGGGCTGCCACCAAAGAACCTGCTGCATCTGCTCTCAAGGAATCATAGCTGATGGTCTGACAAAAGGCCTACCTCCTGCTTCATTGAAGCCCAAACGCTATATAATATCTGCATCCTGTTGCACTAGCTCAACTAGACTTTGAAAATCCTTCATCAACAACTGTGCCACATAGCTAGAATAAGCTGCTGACATGATAGCAAAATATGATGCTGCTTACGCTTGTTTAATAGCCAAACACATCCTTTTATCAATAGTATCTGATGGAACAGTATACTCCAAAACAAAATAATTGTACCATGGGTGGACAGGCCTGCCATCAAGGAATCGGCTTTTTCCATTTTTGGAAATTCTTCAGCAAGACCTTGGAGAGCATACCGCTTCTCCAATAAGCATGGACAGGAATGTTTTATCTATGAGCCGCCATTCTCTTTCCAAAACTTTCAGCCTGCTTTATGTAGAGCCAATGATTATGGTTCCTTTTTTGATAATTCATGAACAAATCTTCACTCTTATCAATAGCCGGGGCCTCAGGGAAAGTCATATGAGGCTATAACGCGTCCTTTAAATCATTGCCCTGAATTTAATCTCGACTTGAGTTCTTACTCCACCACCCCATCATCTGCATCTGGATGGTCTGGGGTATGCTTTTTTTTTTTTGAGAAGCAGAATAATCCCTTTGTTTATTTTATTTATTTATTCATTTGGAGAGTTTTATATATCGCTGGAAGGACCTGAGGGTATCCGAGTGCTTTACAGCATCGGAAGGCATTAACAGTCAGTCCTAATACAGTACGATTGTAATGTTGAAAGTCCAATCATTATCAGTCAATAACAATACAGGTCCATTGTAGTGATGAGTGTCGAATCATTTTAAAGACCGTGGGACAAATATCCATATCGTGGTAGTTTTCCAGTGTGTGCTAGGAGTTATTTCCAAGAGGGTTAAGTTGCTGATATAGGAGAAATTCTTTAATCGTCTCTTGAAGGTCACGTGGAGTGTCTGTTCTAATATGTACTGGAAGAGAGTTCCAGATTTTGGCGCATTGCCTGAAAAAGAGCGAGAGAGCCCTTTTTAGGTCTCGCCTGACCCAGCGCATGCTCTGGTCTGGCGAGACCTTTTGAGAGGGCTCCAAAAAGTGCTACCAGGCCAGCCTAGAGCTACAGTGCATGTGCGCGGGCGCGCGAGCCGCGCTTGACCGCGATTACTTTCACGGCCACTTTGATGTTTGATCGCAATCACTTTCGCGGCCGCACGGCAAAGCCAATAGGTCTCGCTTTTGGGACCTTACAAGTATTTAGTTATGCAACTGTTGCATGGCTAAACACTTATAAGGTCCCAAAGGCGAGACCTATTGGCTATGCCAATGCTTGTATTAAATCCCTTTCATAGCGTTCTTTTGACCAGTACTTTTCGTGAATGAACATATTTTTACTCCATCAGCTAAAGCTGTGTCCATGTTGCCATGACAGCAATATTCATTCACGAAAGAGCTTAGAACCGCGGTTTTATTAACCGCCAAAAATGCAATTGACTTCAATTACGTACTCCGCTCTCGCAACCTGACTGCAAAATCAGAAATGTATTGGAAAATTACAATCCCGGCTCACGGCCTAAAAATAGAGATTTACTATGTACTCGATCACAAGCAACAACTGACGGCATCACAGAACACAGGGTCTCAAATATGATGGTATCACGGAGTACACAGCCTCTCTGCTGACGTCATCGACGACAAAGTAGGCTTTCATATGATGGCATCGTGGTCTTACTGCTGACGACATCTCGGAACACACAGGGTCCTGTTGAAATGTTAAAACTTGTCGTCGCGCTGCTGATTACGTCACAGAGGACACCGACTTTCTGTCGACAACATCCCTGAAGACACTGTCTTATTTATAATGAAGTCACGGGGCAGAAAGTCTCGCTACTGATGAAATCAAGGAGCACACAGTACAAAGCTGAGCACAGCACGAAGCACACAGCTCACTACTGACGGCATCCAGAAACTTACATGATCACTGATCGCCACAGTACAAAGCACGCGGCCTCCTTGTTGATGACATCAAAGAGCACACTGCGTCACTGCTGGGATCTTAGAGCACACGGTCGCACTGCTGATGACGTCACAGAAACAATTCCTATCAACAACATCCTTTAGTATATACAGTCTCTCTCATGATGTCATCACAGAACACAGTGACTCCATATCAACATCTGATGCTGTGGTATGCAAAGTGCAGACTCACTCGTGATGGCATCATAGAACACACTAAATGCCTTCGACGACATGCAGACCTACAATGATGTCACAGAGCACACAGACACCCTATCTGCAAAGGCCGTAAGCACACAGTTTCACCTATGATGACATCACAGAGCAAGCGGCCTTATTGGTGACATCAAGGTGCCGCATTAACATTGCAGGGATATTCGAACGCTTGATCTTACTGCTGACGTCATCACAAAACTCACAGACTCACAACTGACAACATCCCTGAGCGCACAGTCTCACATGTGATGACGTCACAGCGCAGCTAGTCTCACTGAGAACATATGATCTTATCCACATGGTATAACATAAGTACACACGTCATTGCTGATGACATCACAGACCAAGTAGTTTCACGGATGGTGGAATCTCAGAGAACTCAGTCTCACTGAAACATAAGACAACATCAACCCTCTACTATAGATAAGTGGAGATCAGACCTGATGAAATGGGCAACACAGGAGAGGACCACATGAGGACAACTAGAATGGACGAGAAGTTGCCGGAGGTGTTTCACATAATTATAGATATGCCACATAATCCATCATTTGGCACATCATCTGCAGATTGTCACAAAGAAAATTAGTTTCTAGCTCAAACAGTTCAAAAGTTACTAAAAAGTCTCTGGCACATATCGCCGCGTGGTGGAAGGCCGTTTTCAAAGGTTCACTGGTTGCATTTTTGTTGCTTATTGCTATTTGGGTGTTAAATTGGTACTATTGAGGTACAACCAATGTCCAGACAATGTTAATAATTGTGAAAATGACGAAATAATGAAGTAATACCATTACAAAATGTGCCACTTTATGGTGCATAATTTGTCTTTTATTGCCGCATAATTTACTCAACTCTGCCCCATAATTTGGCCCTCCCATGCGGCATTATTCCAGTGGCCCTGGTTACAGCACAGTTTATGCATATTACTTATGTGAGACAAGGAGTGTATCTTCAAAAAGAAATGTAGGATAAACAATTTCTAATTGATAGCTGTTGTGGGAGGAATTTGTGCAGAAGGGTTGTGAACTGAGAGAAAAGAGCACATGGAATGGGCGAGTCTTGCAAAATGAAGTCTTGTGTGAAATGTGTCATGAAGCCTCATCTGTTTCATGACGCAATGGGTGCTGCATGGGAGTGGGGTCTCAAGATGGAAAGTTCAAGAGTTCTGCTAGTCCTTCATCTATCTCCATGCCAGCACTGGCCACAACCCAGTGCCTCAAAGAGTAAGTATGCACTGTGGGAAAGGAGGGAATGGAAGGGCCAGAGTGTATCATGAAAGGCCTGTGTTGTAGTTCCCACAATTCCACTGTGGAGGCACCTTGAGGGGGGTCAATGGCACTGTATTGTGCCGGAACAATGTCGCTCTTTCCTTGGTTTCTCAGAGGGTCTTACTTTCCCTTAGTTTTTGCTTTATCGTAATTGTTTCATTTGTTGTTATTTGGACGGTTGTTGTTTGAGTCCCCAGTGTTCTTTTAGCTCTAATTTTTTGAGCTTGAAAATGTTGTCAGATCTTGTTCAATGTTGTATTCCAGCCGTGGAGGACCATCCATTTGTTGGTGTATCCCTTGGGTTTCTTCTTCAATTATGCACATGTTGGCTGGTGCGGTCTCACTTTCCATGTAGTTTGAATTCATTGAGCTCTTTAATCGTGTTGTATGATTATCCATTTTCTCCTTCTGTAGCCAATGCAATAGGGGCCTGAGGTGATGCCCCCCCACCAACATCAAGGAATAGGCAGGAGACGCAGAGTAGGTAGGATGTCAGAAGAAGTTAATTGTACATCCAAATGTAAGAGACCTCAGCCACCAACAGCTAAACCAACTACATTCTCTCACTAAGGAAGACATTCTAAATTACATCATAGCCTAGCAACACTAACAAAGGCAAGTTCCACAATACAAGGTACAAAATACAGGTTGCATAAAACATGGTACAGAATACCACATTACCTTCCCCGTATAGCATTGGAAAACAGAAAAAAAGAACAAAAATTGCGTATACAATCTTGCAAACAATGAGGTGTGATTCTCATGCGCAAAGAACTCCTCCTCACCGCTTGAGATGCGGGACAAGGCACAGGAACATCAGCACATTCAGAATCATGAGAAGAACACTTGGTAATCCTGCCATGGTTCCATATCTCATAGTCACTGGTCTTGACGGCTTGTTAAACTTAATGATTTGCAAGGGTTTACCAAACTTCGAAATACCGACACCCTTCCTAAGTAACTTCACTCTGACCCAGTCACCAACCCTAACAAGTGTTTTTTAGCAGCTTTACCCACATCAAACAATTCCTTCCTCCTTTCCCTACTGTTGTATCTTTCCCTCTTTGGTATGTCCCAGTTCCCCCCACCCCTTTCCCACTAGTGGTACCTTCTTAGAATGTTGGGAGGAAGGCTCTGTTGGAATGTTGGGGAGAGCCTGAGGTGAGAGCCTGAGGAGGTGTACACCAGCGGCAAGATGGAGATGTAGCTGTTCTGATCTTGGAATAAAGAAGAAGTAACTCACCGGTGTGTCAGTCCTTACTTCATTTATTGGCGACGAGAACGGGATGCTGTGAAGGGACAGCGCTGCATCTTCTCCTGTGAACTTCGTCTTGCAAGTTGGCGGTGTAGTCCATCACCTTTGTTGAAACATATTTAATGAAAAAAAAAAAGAAAAGGAAGAGTCTATGAGAAGAGTACGGGCGAGCCTGCTGCATCTTCACGAGTGTTTTTTAAAACAAGGTAATCGAGGAAGCAGTGAGGTGACATTTAAGTCGTATCTGCCTTGGACGTCACTTCATAAGGTGTGGTGAAGCGGACACTGACGTGTGGACAGAGAAGCTAACGTGCGCATCGTAGCGTTTCCAGGGTATAGAGACAGTAAGGTGAATATAAGGTGTCCTCACTGGAAATGCGCAGCGATGTGGAAGACAAGACTCTATTCTTGTTATGAAGGCAGACTATGACCGGCACGGGTCAAATAAGCTTACGGAGTGAGAGCGGTAATGAGGTGAAACCTACAACGTGGAAGCGCGGAGGAACGAGCATCGAGGTGAGAAAAGGGAGAGGACGCGTACACACGAACGGAAGACGGAGCTTGGAAGGAGCGTTTACCTGGTGAGGAGCGCTGCTTTTCTGGCGTCGCTGTGAGAGAAGTGTGTGAGGAGAGCTTCCTACGCGTTAGAAGTCTTCCGGGTAAAGCTGTTTTTCTGGTAAAACTGACGGCGATTTCCCCGCAGCAGATTCTACAAATTCTGACAGCGGATTATGTCTGGTCTTTGAAAACCGTGTGAAAGGAAACAGCATCAGTGGTTCCTGAATAGTTATTTGTTCACGAAGAAAGAATCTACAGATCGGAGGGACTCAGCCTAGGGATTGGAAGCAAAAGCAAGATAAGGTGGTCATCAAAAGATTTTTGAGGACAAAGACGGTGAGAATTGCAGTAGGTTGCGTAGAGACTGGAGGAAAAAGAGTAAAGGTCATGCAAATAACCATTTTATTTTCAGAGGGACAATAAGAAGCTTTAATAATATGAGTAGCGTATTTTAAGCAGTTAATGTTGTTGAAAGCACTTTCCTTAGCATAGAGTCATATCTTTGCGTGTATAGTAGGTGTTTCCCTCATTCCCCTTTTCAGCCTGTTTGTCATCTTAGTTTCTATTCGCTACAAAGAAATGGCAGGAGCAGGCATGAGTCAACCCCCTGCGTTCTTGAATGAAGTAGGAGAACCGGAAATACCTTGGCACAGATGGGAGGGTATTTTTAAATCATACCTCATTGCCATTGGTGGGGGTAATTTTTCTAATGTGAGAAAGCAGCACATTTTACTGCACAACCTGGGTGTTCAGGGAAGGAAGGTATTTGAGGACATCACAGGCAGATTAGTCGAGGATGAAACAGATGATGAGGAGGTAGGAGGGGATGTATATGAATACACATTGAGGAAGTTGGAGGAGCACTTCAGACATAGAACAAATGTAGTACTGGAAAGGCATAAATTTTTCAAAAGAAGCCAGAAGAGGGAGGAGAAAGTTTCATCGTATGTAGCAGTCCTAAGGGGTCTATCAGCAACCTGTCAGTTTGGAGTTTTAGCGGATTCACTGATCAGGGACCAGTTGGTGCGGTGTACCAATGACACTAAGGTGCAGGAGGAGTTGTTGACAAGGAATCCAGATTTAGAGGAGGCAATAAACATTGCTAAGGGTTTAGAACACACAGCGATATGCATGAAAGAAATAAGAATATCCTCAAGTGAGAGCAGAGACAAAGGAGAAGCCAAAGCAGGAATGACAGAAGAGTCAATATGTAAAGTGGAGGGTAAAACTAAAGAGGTTCCTAGGAAACAGATGGAGAACTGGTTGTGTTTCAGGTGTGGCAGTCCTAATCACTTGGCAAATAATTGGAGGTGCCCAGCCAGGAACACGGTATGCAGGAAATGTGAAAAGAAGGGTCATTTGGCGAAGGTGTGTAAAGCGTTCATACCCAGAGTACATGAAATAGGGTGTGCTGAGTCAGAGTTGGGAGATGGTAAAACGTATATTTTCCAGGTTGGTCAGGGAAGCAGTGAAGAGAAGGTACAATATCCCTCTTGTGAGGTTGTCTTAGATGGGGAAAAATTTCAAATGTTTGCTGATTCGTGCTCACCATTTACACTCATTGAGGAGAAAGGATTTAAAGAAAAGATCAATGAAAAGAAAATAGAAATAGAGAATGCAGACATCAATCCATTGGGTTACAACAAGGAACCCATTCCATTAGTGGGTATGGTGAGGATGAGAATAACTTTTAAGGATAGGCACACAGTAGGTAAAGTATACATCACCAAGCAAGGGTCGAATCTCCTAGGGTGGAAGCACCAGAAGGACTTGGGCATTACATTGGACCCGAACAATGTTGAAAAGGTCATGTTGGTTGAACCCCAAGGAGTGAGCAACAATTTAATTAAAGAATTTCCAGAAGTGTTTTCTGATAAATTGGGCAGATTAAAAAATTACATGCACAAAATTGTTTTGAAAGAGGGAGCGAAACCGGTGGTGCACAAAACCCGGTCTATTCCACTACTCATGAGGGAACCATTACAGGAGGAACTTAGAAAGTTGGTAGGACAGGGTGTGATAGAGGAGATAGAGAGCTCAGAGTGGTTGGCACCCATTGTCATTACGACCAAGGACAAAGGAGGCAGCATCAGATTATGTGTGGACTTGAGAGGGTTGAATGAGAATATTATGGTGGATAGACATCCCTTACCAAGGATAAATGAAATGATGAGCACAATTCAGGGTGCAAAATTTTTTAGTGTTCTTGACTTATCGTCGGCCTACCATCAGGTGGACCTACACCCTGAGTCACAGCTTTTGACGGCCTTCACCACCCCATTTGGAAATTTTAAATTCGTAAGGATGCCATTTGGATTGGCGTCGGCCGCCGCTGCATTCCAAAGAATAATGCAACATATCCTGAAGGATTGTAAAAAAATCTTGTGTTTTCAAGATGACATTTTGGTGTATGGTTCAAGTGAACAAGAACATGAGAAAAATGTAAAAATGGCGCTCAACAGATTGAAGGAGGCAGGATTTACTACCAAAGAAAGTAAATGCAAATTGGGTGTGACATCAGTGGAGTATTTGGGGCACACCATCTCGGAGGAGGGAATAAAACCTAAGATCGATTTGGTGGAAGCAGTCAGGAGAGCAAGTACTCCCGTGTGTAGGGAGGAGGTCTTGTCATTCCTGGGCCTGGCAGAATTTATGGCAAAGTATATAAGGAACTTCTCAATGATATCTCAGCCTTTAAGGGAGCTAATAAAGAAGGACTCAAAGTTCACTTGGGGGAAAGAGCAAGAGGAATCTTTCAAACTGATAAAGGATGCCATAATTTCAGCCCCATTCATAGGAAACTTTGAGGTAACAAGGGATACCCTAATAACAACGGATGCCAGCAGCAAGGGTATTGGAGCTACATTGTCTCAGAGAGTGGACAATAAAGTGCGTGTGGTAGCATTTGCATCAAGATCATTATCGAGTGCAGAAGCAAACTACTCGACCGTAGAGAAAGAGGCATTAGCGGTGTACTGGGCAATAAGACATTTCAAGTTTTTTGTGTGGGGTACACCTTTCGAACTGTGCACAGATCACAAACCCCTACTGGCCATTTTCACGAGAAAGGAAATGGAGAATATGACTCCTCGCATTGCGAAATGGGTCCTGGGGCTACAAGGATACAACTACAGGATGGTGTATTTACCAGGACCACAGAACAAGGTGGCGGATTTCCTATCAAGGTCTCCTATGGATTCAGACGTTGGGGGTCAAAGGGAAAAGGAGGAAATTCTGGAAATTTCAGTGAAAGCAGTGGATAAAGAACAATGGAACTTACATATGGGACAAGATGATATTATCAAGGCTGTAAAGAACTATGTACTCAAAGGATGGCCAACCAAGTGCAAGGCACTTCCTGAAGAGATACATCCCTACTGGAATGTGAGAGATGAATTGTCAGTGGAAGGGGATTTTCTTCTAAAGTCAAGGAAGATAGTGCCACCGGGGGGTCTCAGGAACCGCATTATAGATCTTTCGCATGAAGGTCACCTGGGCAAGAGTATGTGCAAAGCCAGATTAAGAGCTGACTTTTGGTTTCCATGCATGGATCAATTGATGGAGGAGAAAGTAAATGAATGCGAGGCATGCAGCTTAAGTGATAAAAGCAAGGTGATCCGGCGGATTCCACTGAGAACAGTAGAGGTACCTGAGGATCCATGGAGCAAGCTGGGGCTGGACATTGCGGGCCCCCTGCATGGGTTAGGTACACAGGAGACGTATGTGCTGGTCCTGATTGATTACTATTCGAATTGGATCACACATAAATTTGTGAGCAAAATCAACACGAGGTCTCTAATTGAGTTTTTGACTGAGGTGTTTTCCAAAGAAGGTATCCCAAACAGTATCATCACAGATAATGGGGTACAATTTGCATCAGAGGAAATGAAGGAATTTCTAGCTGATATGTCCATCACACACATTCGCACACCTTTGTATTGTCCTAAGGCCAACGGGAAGGTGGAGAGAGCGAATAGACTACTAAAGGGTTGCATTCAGTTGGCTGTAACATCACACAAGCCAGTAGAATCGGCAGTAAGAGACATGTTGTGGTCCTACCATACCTCTCCCAACCTAGCCACAGGGTATTCACCATTTGAGCTTTTGAGGGGGAGAAAGGCGGGCACAAAGTTGTCTCCAAATTGGATGCCTCGAAGAAAATCAGGGGAAATCGATCCGGGTGAATTTAAAGAGAAAGTATTGGACAAACAGTGTAAATACAAGCAATGGTACGACAGGAAATGGGGGGCAAGACACAAGTCACTGGTACCGGGACAAAGAGTGTGGATAAGAAAGCCGTTCGGCTGGGGCAGCAAAGGTGACAAATTCTTTCCTCCTGAGAAGATCAGGGAGGTAAGGGGTAATGTGGTCATACTTGAGAATGGGAAAATGTGGAGTATGGATAGAGTGGCCACCAATCAGGGCGAATCCAGGTCTAAAGGAGTAGACAAGACCTTGGGGCAGGGTGGTGGACAGGAAGGGGAGCAGGAGAGCAGGGGACAGAGATACAGAAATGCTCCCACATGGCACGAAGACTATATGATGTATTGAAGGACTTTTCTTCACTTGACTTTACAGGTTCCCAACAGGTGCCACGTGTTTGGGTTCCCTTTGGGAAGGGAGATGTGTTGTATCTTTCCCTCTTTGGTATGTCCCAGTTCCCCCCACCCCTTTCCCACTAGTGGTACCTTCTTAGAATGTTGGGAGGAAGGCTCTGTTGGAATGTTGGGGAGAGCCTGAGGTGAGAGCCTGAGGAGGTGTACACCAGCGTCAAGCTGGAGATGTAGCTGTTCTGATCTTGGAATAAAGAAGAAGTAACTCACCGGTGTGTCAGTCCTTACTTCACCTACATCTCAACTCCCTGCCCTTCCACATCAGTACTTTCAACTTCACTGTCAGCCATTTTCCTACTAGAGGCCTCCCAAGCTGGAATAATGCCTGTGATGGCCGCTCTTCCTTTAAACAAAATCTAAAAGGAGCTAACCCAGTGGATGAATGATGTGTAAATCTGTACTCGTAAACGGTTCTTTTGATAGCAGCTTCCCAATCATCACCAGAAGCCACAGCCAACTGCATGGCTTCCTTCAGTACTTTGACAAATCTTTACACAACACCATTGAATATAGGATGGCATAACGCAGCCTTTTTAGGTCTTATGCTTCTTTCTTCCAAAAATTTCACAAAGGAATGAGAAGTAAACTGGACCCCATTATCAGATAACAAAGACATGAAACCCTTCTCATTCAAAAAGTTCCTCCAAGAATACAATGATAACTTGAGATTCAACAGAATTAACAAGCTTTACCTTAGGCCACCTAGAATACAAGTCCACACAAACCAAAACATAGCGGTCTTGAGACCTCAACTTCACAGGCCCTAAGATATCGATGGCAACATCAAGCCATGGACCACAGGATTGCTCCCTGATAATCATTGGCGGAGTCCTACACTTCAGCACTTTGTCACTCCCAGCACATTGGGAGCAATTGCAAACAATTATCTCTATGTAAACATCCATTGCCAGCCACCATTAAGCCTCTCTGATCCTTTCATTGGTTTTTGCTATTTCCATATGGCTCACATGAACATTTGCCACCAGCTTATCTTTCAAGTTGTCAGGAACCACCAACTTACTTCCACGCATCAAAATGCCATTCATCAAGGTCAGTTCAACTTTAAAGTTCAAAAACCCTTCAAGATGCTCATCACAATTTTTCTTGTCACCCTAAACATCTCGTTCCTTTAGCCTTAAGTGATTCATGGTGCCCCTCCCACTAACATGCAAACCGGTCCTAGGAAGCTTGTTTCTTGTCTAGGGAAGGCATGGCTTGGCAGTTCGGGCTGGACTGTTCCCATGAGGCACAGGGTCAGACTGATTTGCATATGGCCATGTCTGAACTGGGGTGGCAGAGTGTGCTAAAAAATGGTTATGGATCAAACCCAGATCTGTTGACTGGGTGTGAGTGTTTGATTGGTTCTGATGCTCCGTCCATCACCACCCCCTTTTGTACTGCCTCCCACTAACATGGCAATGAATAGTATATTATAGTCTGCACATCTGCATGTACTGTTTATGCCATGTCACCTTTTCTTTTGCGTTTCGTACAGCAAATGTATTTAATCAGATAACTGATTTTTAGAAGAGTTGTTTCCACGTTTAAAGTAATTGTTACATATAATCTTACATGGTTTAACCTTCTTTTCAAATGTTTCTCAATCAGTTGCCAGTTTTCGTATTATCTACCTGTATTGCTTTCATTTTGTTCACCATATTGCTTATATCTACAGTTACATTTTTGCATATTCTGCACAAAAATCAGGCTTTGTTGTATTGATAAAAAAATTTCAAAAGTTGATGGTTAGAGGCATTGGCAATGCATTAGGTCTCGCATTTACGCGAGTTTAAGCTATTGGAATTGTAATTGACAATGCCTTTTATTTGTTTTAAAAACAAAAATAAAAAGCATTGTTATTTGCAATGTCAATAGCTCAAACTTGCATAAATGCGAGACCTATTGCATTGCAAATGCTTGTTGTTTATGATTTTTAGGGAGGATGAGAAGAAGTGTGTTGGATCTTCTTATATTTTATTGTTTGGCCTGCTTTTTTGAGTTTTGATGTGAGGTAGTCTGGTTTGCCAGTGTGTAGAGCCTTGCTTGAAATGCCTCAGCTAGAGTTTGTTGAATCATGAGCTGTAAATCTGCCATGGTAGGGATAACTTTAGAGGCCTCTCCCTACCTTCCTCCATTGTGAATATGGAGAGGTACTGCAAGACTTGCTTAAATAAGCGATTGTCTAGAAACAGCCAACGAATAATGTGCCCGTACTGTAGCCACAAGAAACTTTTTTCTTGCAACCATAGATTGCTAAATAACCAACAACCAATGAGGAAAAAGTTGACCGGGAGTCTAACTTGTCACTTGCTGTAATCTGGGCATACCACCAATCCCAGCACAGCACTGAGAGCCCTGCTTGCGAGTCCTTGCTTCAGCATGACCGAATACGGGAAGACCTCCAATCCCAGCATGGCCCTGAGAGCCAGTTCCCCCTGCATGGGCTGGAGCTGCACGATTCTCTGCCATTTCTGCCTTTCCCAGGTGCCTAAACGCAGATATCTCTCTCACGGTTCACACAAACCGTCCCCACTATATTTGCACCCTGAATGGCTCCACTTAGCAATGAGCTTTTACTTCTGGTTTAGGCTATGACTGGGTCCCTTGTGCAAGACGTCTTACTGACCGCAAAGTGATCGCTAAGGCAAACATCACATTTCATATGAAACAGAAAAAAATACATACATACATGCCATCTAGTCGGCAACCCATCTGAAGCAGAAGGGAAAAACATGGGAGGTGAGTGTATTCCAGGTGACCGGATGCAGGGAATGACATCACAGAAGGGATGGGAAACGTGTTTTTTGTTTATATGGTGTTTTTTTTGTTTGGGTAGGAGGAGCATCTGCTCACAGGTTGGCTTGGTGGTTGTGTGAAGAGGTAATAACTTATATATTAAAATCAAAGTAAACTGCAGATTCACAGTGAAGACGCTTGAGAGTTTGCATCCTTCACCCGCTTTCTAGAGTGCCTCTTTCAACCGCTGTTTAAACCCATCAGCATCCCATTCCACAACCTTCCATTAGTGTCATAAAAGACACAAAACCCGTGCATCAGAAACATATTACCCAGTAAGTTACCATGCTGGTCTTAATGTTTATAGTAAGGAAAAAAAACTGTCGCGTACGACACTCCGTTTTGGACGTACGGTCACAGATCCTTAATGGCAATCAAATTTTCTTCAGACAGAAATCATGTTGCTGTACTGCTTGGTTTACTTTGTACCTTAAACATTTCTCTAAAACTACACACACTGTAACTTGAAGGACCAGGCATACTTCTAGACCATAACTCGCCCACAAACAGCATTTAAAGGGGCACTCGCAGCAGCCCTCTTATACTGGAACGAATCCTACAAAACTCCCCCCTTACTTCAGGTGGCCCTGCCCAAGTCCTCAACAAACGCAGTGTCTGCCTCAATTCAAATCTAATGAATAACAAGGTATCAACAATCCTTTTGGTTCTGCCCCCTGATTAATAATGGTTTCACACAATGGTCTCTTCTCATTTTGCCTGTCTAATTGGGATGAGTCTTAAGTCACCAGTCTTGCCCACTGCTTTCTGCACTTCCTGTTCACTGACAGCCAATTAGCGCAACCTCTTTAGTGGATTGTCCCACAAGAATCTCTACAGCATACAGGGAAAGGAAAACAAACACAGAGTGACGTCTTCATCTTTTCTATGTGGTGGCCATCTTCACGTAGAGAAGCAAGACACAAACAGCACATGTTTTCCATAAACACAATGACCACATAGCATGTTTGTGTTATTTAATTGCGCCGATGCAGATATACAAATGTATAATACATCAATGGTTATTTCAAAATATTTAGCCTCCTCAAAATATATTTGCATATGTGTTAAAGTTCTTATTTTAGCAAGAACAATTGATAAAAAAGGATAATTTTTGATGATTTTAGAAAACCTATTGAATTCATGTATTTTGATAGGCTCCTTTATTACAGATCAAACTAAAATTCCTTTCCATGATGTTCCATTTGATTTCTTTTACTCTTGCTTGGTGGTTGTCTTCTTCTATATACATCACCGACATTGTACTTGGGTCCCGTCCAGAATGTTGCCGCACAATTGCGCCCTCTTTCTACGTGCATTAGATGCTTGTTCCAGTTTTTAGTCTCTCTGAGGGCCGTTCCTTGTGCTGCCCTATGCTCTACCTACCCAGAGCAGTCTCTAATTACCCAGCATTAATGTTTCTTTTATAGACACTGTGCTGTTATTGTTTGATAATCTACCCTCTTACAACAGTAGCACGCCACGCCGGACTCTCGGCGTGGTGGAGAGCGAGGGGGTGTTAACCATGTACGCACAACTTTTACTGGAGGTGCTGGAGGAACATCGGATGAAGCTCCTGTCAGCGAGGCTCTTGCAGTCACTGTACGGTCTGTTCGTGGGCCCGTCTCAGGAGCCGGTCCCGTGGACCTAACTCTCCATTGTCGTGCCACGGTAAGTCTCGACATAGGCGGTCGAAGTCCTGGCATCCCTAGACTGCACCGCACAGAGATTTCAACTTTCACGCCTCCTCCTGCTTGCGGGTTGAGGACTCCATGCACAAGTTCGGCCTGCGCCTCCCTGTCTTCCCTGGAGCCGGGGCGACTCTGACGCAGATGCAAGCATATTTTTGCTCTCTGCATGCCATCTTTGGGTCTTCACCTTCCCCTGGAGCACCTTCGGGCCCCAAGGAGGTGAGAGGTGCCTCGACTGTGTCCACGCTGGCTGGTTCGCCCTCGACTTCAGTTAGGCTCTCTGGTTTGATGGCCGACTCCGTCTCGGTGCCTGTGCACAGCCCTTTGGGGTTCCCACCTGCGTCGCTTGTATTCGGCAGTGCCGATCAACACTGTTCCACTTCCCCTTTTCCGACTTCGAGGTGTCGCCAACTTGGTGCTGGTCGACATAGAGTGCGGAGCAAATGGTGCTGCCTATCTCTGACACCCTTCTTCCGCTTTCTGTGGAGCCCTCCAATGTACTCCCTTCTGAGGGACGCTGTTTAGGAGGTGATGGGGAAGAGTTGGGGTTTCTGCACCCTATATCTGATTCCACTCCTCCTCCTGTGGAGGGTAGCTGGCAAACTGAAATGGGTGAAGCTAGTGGATTAGAGTCTTCCTCAGCCTCTGGCCTTTTTACCCCTTCTTGTCTTTCTACAGAGGCGTGCTCCTCCTTAGCTGATATGCTAAGGCGAGTTGCTCTGATTTTGGATTTAACTCTTCCTTCTGTAGAAAAATCTACTGATCCCCTAATTGGCGTTCTCTATCAGGGCCACACAGTGGTGGAAGCGGTACTTCCCTATAGTGATGCCCCTATATAACATTTTGTTGGGAGCGGGCTAAACCTGATACAGCGGACCGGTGGCACGATCTATATCTCTCAGACACCGTCCTGCCCCTGGTGATCTGGCTTGTGCCCTCCGGCACCCTATTTCTCATAGTTTGGTGGACAGGCTGCTTCGCCCTCGTATGATATCGACTCTGTTCCTCACATTCCACCAGACAGAGATTCCAGGGTACTGGACGCTTGTGATAGGCTTGTCTTCTCCTCTGCAAGTTCTGCTTTGCATTCCATTAATACATCTTGCATTCTTGAACGCTTTCCCCATACATTGTGGGATTCCTTGACACGTCTGTTGCCATGGCTTCTGGGCGACACCCGGAGCGAGCTTACCCAGTCGGTCCAAGATGGGCAACAGGCGCTAAGTTAATAGTTAGATGTAGGATGGATACTGCTGATTCGGTAGGTCGGGCCATGGCTACTTCAACAGCACTACATCATCGTGTCTGGATACGCACCTCCGCTTTTTTAGAGGCTGTTCAGACCACTTTATTTGACATGCCTTTTGATAGCACCCACCTTTCCTGTGCTCATGCCGACTCTGCTGTGTGGATTTTTGTGACAGTCCGAGTGGAACAGAAAATTAGCTCTGCTGTTGCTCCTGTATGTCTCCCTAAATCCACCCATTTAAGTTTGTATGGGTGATGTTTGTCCTTCATTCATTTCTCGATTAAGCATTCCTTGGCGGTGTCCATTGGTGTCTATCCCACCTACTGGTGACACCGGGTGTGATATTCCTGCTTCCTGTAGGTATTATTCTTATACTTCTTTAACTGTCGATGACAGGTTATGGTTCTGCACTACTTATCAGAGCCACTTGTGGTCTAGAGTTTATGAGCTCCTGACTTTGATCCTAACTGCTGTAACTTTTTACACCAGGACTTCACATTGATAAATAACGTTTACTATCTCTTATAGGGACCTTTCACTTTTCTCCCCCAGGAAGAGTTTCTATATAGCTTTGTCATGCATCTCTCGTTTCTCCTTGATCTATACAGGAAGCACCCTTTCTGCTACCCTTCGTGTGTAATTCTGTTTCGCCAAAGGCTCTAAATTTCCACTGGAGCAGTGGGTCACGTGCCACAGTTGTCCACGTTACCGGCCTGGCCATTATTTCCCGCTAGGACATTCTTTTACCTATGTGTCATTAATTTCTTAAGCAAACTTCTCTTCTTCAGCAGGGTGCACTTTTAATGGACTACTCTGGTGCCTATGTTTCATTTACTTCTTGTGATTTTTACAATGTTGTTTTACTTATTTTTTAAAAAGTGTTTTCTTACTCAGCCCTGTTGATCGTCTTGTTTGTGGTTTCCTCCACATTCTTTATCTGTGTGGTAGTACTTAAGTGGTGACTATTTTCTACCACCGGTCTCGCTGTCCTTGATATGACCTTTCCTTTCAGGTTACTTGTCATACTCCCGTATTGCCAACAGGCAAGTCTTTTTCCCATTTTGCAACAAACACCTCCTTTTTCGGGGTTCATACACACGTGGCATCAAGGTGTCTACATCTTTATCGTTGCAAAGAAAGTATGTGGTCTCTTTTTATGTGATAATGGCTCACCCACCTTTTGGTGGATTCCTTGTTATTTGAAACTGTTCCTAGAACATTATGGTTTTGTCCTCTTGGACTTTGTTTCCTTGTTGACATGCCTGTCCCCTTCGGTAACTCTCTCTAGGGACAACTCTTTTAATTTTGTTCTGTACGATATCCTAATATCCTACCCTCAGTGGTTAGTCATTACACCTATGTGTTATCTTTTATTTCTGTGCTTTCTTCTTCATAAAGTGTATCCTCCTCTAGTATGTATTTCACTTCTTTAACCATTTAACGGGTAGGGTTCACGGGGGCGCTCGTCAGAAAAAAGGTTGACTCCAGAGAGACTTAAACCAGGTTTTATTCCACTGTATATATGTCTTTTTGTTCTGGCCAGCATAAGAAGGCAAAAGAAAGTGAACAGAATCAGGGCAAAAGAAAATGTTCTGGGGTCTCAGTGGATAATACGTCTTATTCCTTTCTGGTCCCCAGGGCGTCTCTCTCAGCTGTGGAAAGCAACTTCTATGGGTGTACTGGCGTTGACTCCATGGGATCGACTTGTGGCTTCCAGTCGGGAAGGTCGTTATGCAAACAAAAAACACAAAAGGACAGGAGTCACTCGGGTTGTCTTGCTCGGTATCTAAATCGGGAAGGGGGAGTGGGGGTACACCGGTGTATAATCTCAGGCACACTTGAAGGTATGGGAGTGCTCGTGAGGGGAAGGAACCAGGTTGTTTTACCGACTAGTCTCGGTAACAGATTTTACGCTCTCTCCCCCTCCTTCTCTTTTCTCCCGACTCAGCCCGCCCCTCTGCTCCGTACCTGTGAGAGCCACACCCCTCCGGGAGTGTGGCTGGGAGGTGAGCAGGGACGGTGGCCTCCGGGCACTCTCTCAGTCCTCGGATCTTCACGGCTACGCGGTCCGCTCCAGGTGTCCTCGGCTCTGCTCCTCTTGATCCGCTCGTCCTCGCTCGCCATCTCTCCCTCAATCTCCGCGTCCTCCTCTCTTCCTGGTTCCTCCCTGCTTGTTCTATCCCGGCTCGCCAGCGCGATTGGCTCACTCCAGGTGACGTCCTCTCTCCGGGTGTGGCTTGCCGAGTCTTCCCACATGTTAAAGGCACAGCTCCCCGGGTCAGGGGTTTCCTCAAACCACAATGTGTTTTCGGCTGGGTTCCGGTTCTCGGGCTGAAAAGTAAGGACACGTTGGCATTCAAAGTGGGGGGGGCCACCACTCTTCTTGGGCTTTGTATTCCATGGGTAATGATACGAGGGAGGGGGCACCCGCCCCGTGACAAACTCAATTCTGGGTTTTCTTAACCCATGTACCCTGGTATAATCAGGGCTGTAGGAGTGTTGGCAAAATACTTTTGGTAATTTGGATGCCCCCCTCCCTTTCCTCTTGGATATTTTTCTTCTGATCAACAATTGCTGATGTTCTTTAGCTTGTGTCTCTTCTATTGCTTAGTTTCCATTGCTTGGTTACATTTTTTAACTGTTCCCCTTGTAGGTATTGAGTCCCTATGTGACTGTGTTTTACTTTCATCCGACCTTCAGTCGCCTTCTGCTCTGTCGGATATGCCTTACCGTTGGATAAGGCTTGATACCTTTTTCTAGGCTTCCATGGGTTAGCCTCTCTTACCTTGGCTTGCTTCTGGACCTAGTTATACTCTTGTTTTTTTTCTCTCTCTATCACCATTTTATGGTTTGTACTAGGTTGCAGATTACTCAGCCCATATTACTTATGTTTCTCAGCTTCAGTGAGGCAATAGCCTCTCTGTCATCGATATATTTATATGCATAGAGGTTATTGTATATGTGTGTGTGTGTATATATATATATATATATATATATATATATATATATATATATATATATATATATATATATACACATAACAGTGCATATATATGTTGTGTATAGCTTTATATATGTGTTATGTTATATTTCGTAAACAGGACCTACTTATAGGTTGCATGGATGTACCCTTCATTCTTATCTTGCAGTCTTGTCTTCACTTAGTCGCTATGTATGCACTAGCTCTGCTTTCCACATCTATGGGTTGTACACATTGAATGATTGAATGATCCCACCGGTGTTGTCTGTCTCTGAGACTTTTTTCTTAACACAAGTGTTGGGTTTGTCAATACTTGTTGTTCTTGTCTTCACGATTTTTTTCGGTGGTTGCATTAATCCATGCTCACCCACCATGGATCTATTCTAAGGTTCCTTTCTCAGTGTCTCTCAGGACAGGTTTGCCTCTAATGTAATTGCTATTGCCTCTGGCCCTCTAAGCCCCAGCTGACCATGGGTTCGGTTCTTGGGCCCATTTTCTCAATGTTTTGCGGAGTACGTTTGACTGACATAGTAGTTAAGTCAAGGCCCTATAACTGAGCGGCGTTGGCTGTTGCTCTTGGGTTCCCAAGTCACGGCCAAACATAGGTCAGGTCCCACCTTGGGGGCGACCTAGTACTGTATTTATATTGAATATTGTCTATGGACACATTTCTGTTCCTCTGCCATGGGTAACTCTATTCCCATGCTTTTCACTGTTTTTCATGACTTTGCTTGCCTGTTGTTCTTTCCACAGTTTTTAGGGCGAAATTTACGTTGTTGCTCACCTAACTTCCTAAGGTTGTCCGGTCTCGTCTGTCTTATTATAGACCGGCTAGTTCTATTCAGGGATTTTTAATGTGATAAGTTTGCAGTCCCTCCTCCCGGGATATTATTGCTTGGGTATCTGTTCTAAGGTAAGGAATCTGCAGCTAGACATTTCTATCAGATGAACTAGCTACTTACCTTCGGTAACAACTTATCTGGTGGAGACATAGTCTAGCCTAGCCGCAGATTCCACACCGACCCACCTGTCCGCTCGGTTCTGAGTGCTATTTCCATCTTATCTAAAAGATCCCTTTCTTGGTATTAGCATACAGTGCACTTCGACTTCGTAATTGTTAATTCAAAAATATATTTCTCTTTTATAGCACACTGTTTCCACAGCCAGTTTCTATGATTGCTTTGCGTTTTTGGCATGGTAAATAGTCACAGAAGAAACTGATGCCAGTGCATCGGGGAGGGGCTTATATGAACACTGGTGACATTTCATACATGGACGATGTCGGTACGGAGTCGCACAAAGCCATCTACCGACTCACAGGGGTACTGCTGAAAAATATTCTGGATCCAATCTGGCACCTGGGGAGAATTTTGTAAGGTAAGGAATCTGCAGCTAGACTATGTCTCTACCAGATAGGGGGTTACTGAAGGTAAGTAACTTGCTCGTTAGGCAGTGGTGATCTAAAGAATTTGTAAGCCCTGCAAATGTGGGTGAATTGAGTGGTATGCTAGTATAAGACATTCACACGCTATTGCTAGTCTTGGGGCGATTCTATATATATATGTGTGTGTGTGTGTATATATATATATATATTCACTTAAAAAACCATAGGTTTCACACATGTTATAGTTAGCTGGACATTTCACTCGTAAAAAACCAATTAAATTCCCCCGTTATAGTTACTGCAGGCAACTATAACTCACGCGACCGCAATCCTCTGCTGATGACGTCAGATATTACATCACTGTATTTAGACACTTATTTACCCATGTCTTCTTCCATTAATCTTTAGCTATACATATATCACAAATATTTATTTTTCAGAAAGACACATATGTCATCAGTGATGTAATATCTGACGTCATCAGCAGAGGATTGCGGTCGCGTGAGTTATAGTTGCCTGCAGTGAAATGTCCAGCTAACTATAACGTGTGAAACCTATGGTTTTTTAAGTGAATTTGCAAGGTTTTTTAAATGCTAATTCGTAACTATAACGTGTGTGAAACCTATGGTTTTTTCAGTGAATTTGTACGGTTTTTTAAATGCTAAGTTATGTTTTTATAATTTTTTTTATTTTTCTGGTTTTACACCGTGCGCGCAGGGTGCGAGCACCTCGCGATTTAAAAAAAAAAAAAAAAAAATTCTCCCTTGGGGGTCCTTCTGTGACCCCCTGACCAAGGCTTGGGGGTCAGGAACTGTCCACTCTGCCCCCTTTTCACGTTCTCCACCTTTGTTTTTCACCCCCTCAGACTGCGAGAGACAAAATGGCGGCCGACACTTCCTGGTTTCGACCGATTCGAATGTTTACTAAGATCTAACAACCAATCAGAATCGCGCTCGCGCACGGGAGCGTGCGCGTACGGTAAGTTTTACCGTACGCACACGGTGCGCGCTTACAGATATATATATTGATTTAAATGCTATTTTCTCAGGAAATACTGAACAGATTTACACCAGACCTGCAAAAGGCACATCCCGGACATGAGGACTACCTCTCTGCCAAATTTCAAGTAATTCTGTTCGGCCGTTCGGGCTGTAGCTTGGACTAAAGGTCCGCGCACGGTGAAAAACCTTAAAAAAAATAATACAATAAATACATAACTTAGCATTTAAAAAACCGTACAAATTCACTGAAAAAACCATAGGTTTCACACACGTTATAGTTAGGAATTAGCATTTAAAAAACCTTGCAAATTCACTTAAAAAACCATAGGTTTCACACATGTTATAGTTAGCTGGACATTTCACTCGTGAAAAACCATTGAAATTCCCCCGTTATAGTTAGTGCAGGCAACTATAACTCACGCGACTGCAATCCTCTGCTGATGACGTCAGATATTACATCACTGATGACATATGTGTCTTTCTGAAATAAAAATATTTGTAATATATGTATAGCTAAAAATTAATGGAAGAAGACATGGGTAAATAAGTGTCTAAATACAGTGATGTAATATCTGACGTCATCAGCAGAGGATTGCGGTCGCGTGAGTTATAGTTGCCTGCACTAACTATAACGGGGGAATTTCAATGGTTTTTCACGAGTGAAATGTCCAGCTAACTATAACATGTGTGAAACCTATGTTTTTTTAAGTGAAAATATATATATATATATATATATATATATATATATATATATATATATATATATATATATATATATATATGGAATTCCAATCCTGGCAGACGAACAGCAGACAGGCACAGACTCCGTGAAATACTGGCAAAAAGATGTAGTTTAATCCAACAACAGCAAGACGCGTTTCGGCGGCGAACCGCCTTGTTCACTTGTCTGTTACACATTCTAGTGACACTTAAATATGTTAATGTGCGGTTGTCAGAGCAACCACCACTCTGTCATAATAGACATAGAAAATCATGACAAAACATACGGCATGACATGACAAAAAAAATCGAACAAAATCCTGATAAACGTGTTTAAATTATATACATGTAGAAAAATAAAAACGGCACAAGATACATATATTGTTAAGCATATATATATCTAAACGGCAAATTACAATGCTCAACTAAAAAGAAACAAAGTATCTCGTGTGTCTCTCTGTCCTGAAAACACATGTAGACATAGAAGACGTGAAAGAAGCCCACAAGGGAAAATACAGATTTAGAGTATATGAAGTACACACGGTGAGTGCATGATAAGGCTATCAAGAAAGCTACCCAATTAAGATTACTTGAATCAGAATCTTGTCGTAACGGAAGATACTCTCTGTTTATAGTGTCACACCCGGGTGTCTGTCAGTATGTAGAAAGATCAAGTGAGCAATCGCAACTGTGACAGGCTCAGCCTGGGTGGAAATGAGATACGGAGAAACAGTGTCTGCATATTAAAAGCAGAGAGGGTCTTATAGTAGTCCTAATACGACAACAGGTGGGTAGAAAAATAAGAAAGGTCCCGCCCAAGTGGGCTAAAGGGTAGAGAGACTAAAAATGTAAAGAAGTGTAAGTAATAAAAAAAAGTGTGTGGAAGCGTTCCCTGGGGCACAGATAAATGCAGTGGAATAGGACAATAGAGAAACAAGAAAAAGAATTTGTATACATGTAAAAAGAGGGTTGCAAAGATATCAAACACAAACCATAAGGAAATATAAAAAATGTGAACAAACTGTAGCAGAAAATTAGAGGGAAAGCGCGAGTGACAGCCTGAGACGCACTAAACTAAAGGTGAACAGTTAGCGCTTCATCTGCATTCATACCATTAGGAATTTTTGAGTTATACAAAATGATGTAACGGGATTCCAATTTCCTGAGAGCTAGAAGTCGGTTACCTCCCCTGGGGTTTTTGGGGAGGCTGTCTACCACATAGAAAGTGAGATCTTCTGCTTTGCCATTGTGGTGAGTGTTTATGTGTCTGGCAACCGGGTATGTGACGTCATTATGTGTGATAGCTCTAAGGTGTTGTAGAATACGCACATGCACGGGGTGTATAGTGCTTCCCACATACTTTTTGTCACATGTGCAGGTCAGTACATAGACCGCAAAGTCCGTTTTGCATGTGAAATGCCTTCTGATCACATAAGGTGATTGTCTGAATGGTAAGGCGATTTCTTTGGTATTTTTACCATGCTTACAGGCCTTACATTTGGCACATTTAAAGAAACCAGTAGGCAGTTTGAGCCACGAGCCTTCAGCTTTGGTTCTGCTAGGGGCGTTGTTTACTATTTCTTGTCTCAGAGATTTAGCTCTTCTGAAAGTGATTTGGGGTTTGTTGCTAATGGATGTGCCTAGAACAGGATCATTCCTCACTGCATTCCAATGCCTATAGATGATTTTACGGATTTGAGCATGATAGGCATTGAATCCCGTAACCAGTCTCGGGGTGTTGGTAGTCGAACTTTCTTCACTTACTACAGAAGTAGTGATCTTAGTAGTTAGAAGTTCTTTACGGGTTTTGGTGGCTACCTTAGATTTGGCTTTATCAAGGGTTTCTTGGTTATAGCCTCTGTGGGATAATCTGTTACACAGTTCGTCTGTGGCTTCTTTGAAGCCGGTGTTAGTACTGCAATTTCGCTTCATGCGTAGGCACTCAGCATAAGGTATGCTGGCTTTGAGGGAGCTAGGGTGGAAACTGTGAGCGTGTAGTATAGCATTCCCTGCTGTTGGTTTTCTGAAAGTTTTTGATTGGAGGCTGTCTCCTTCCACAAAAAGCTCTAGATCCAAAAAATGAATAGTTTCCCTGCTCATATTGCATGTAAAGCTAAGGTTCAAGGTATTGATATTAATCTCTTTAGAGAATTGGGTTGCACTTTCTTCAGAACCCTTCCACAATATGAATATATCGTCGATGTATCTGACGTATATTTTCACTTGTTCTGAGAATGCTACCTGTTGCTCCACCCTGAGTACCTGCTCCTCCCACCAGCCCATATGCAGATTAGCATAGCTGGGGGCGAAGCAGGTACCCATGGCTGTGGCCTGCAATTGCTTGTACATAAGGCCATCAAATATGAATACATTGTTACTCAAACATAATTCAGCCATTTTCACAAGCATCTCAGTATGCTGGAACATAGACATAGGTCTTCTGCCTAGATAGTGGTGAAGTGCATTGAGACCATCTGTGTGCCTAATGCTCGTGTACAGTGAGTTCACATCGAGCGTCATCATAAGTAAGTCACTCTCCCATTTGACATCATACATTTTTCTGAGGAAGTCTCCAGTGTCTTTAATGTAGGCCGGAAGGTTGCACACAAAAGGTTGTAGAAAGTGATCGATGTATCTGGAAGTATTTTCAAAAAGTCCTCCTATTGCGGCAATGATGGGCCTTCCTGGAGGGTCCGTAGGGTTCTTATGTATCTTAGGAATTAGGTAGAGCAAGGGTAGTACCGGATAGTCACATTTCAGATATTCAAATTCTTGTTTCGAAATGAGTCCAGTACTTTTCTAGTTGTAAAGGTCTTTGTGGAGTTTTTCTTTTATTCCCACAATGATATTGGGGCTCACTCGGGTGTAACAATCCTTGTCATTAAGTTGTTTGAAGGCCTCTTTGTTATATTGCTCCAGGGGCCACAGAACAACATTGCCTCCTTTGTCCGACCAGCGTACCACTACATCATTTCTTTGTTTGATTTTATTGATTAATTCATCATATTTTTTCATTTTGTTGCGGTTACTGCTTGCAAATGTTTTACTGCTTGTGAGTGCCAAATTTTTAAGATCTTTGGTGACGTTTTCCGCAAAGACGTCAATGCCATCCTTTGGCATCATGGGTATGAAAGTGGACTTAGGTTTGAACGGTGTCTTTGTAGTGCTAGATATCGGTAGACCTGAGGTAGTTGCAAAATCAATTAGCGATTCTGGGTTTTGTGTATTATCCATGTGTACTAGGTCTTGTAGCAGAGCCATGTCCTTAACTGACAAGGTATTCGAATCAATGGGTGTTTCATCTGTATTATTCAGTTGTTTGGATCCTAGAAAAAAATATTTTTGGAGTTTTAGTTTTCTTACAAATTGAAACACATCTATTCTGGTTTGGGCATAGTCAAAGTTATTTTTTGCACAAAAAGTGAGTCCAAGGGAAAGGATATTTTCTTCGTTTTGTGTAAGTTCCATGTTGGTTAGATTTATCACTGTGTTTTGTGTGTTTGTGTTACCATTCATCTCCGTTTGTTGTATCTGTATGAACGATTGTTTTTGTTCTGAGTGTCCTTTGCCCCACCGTCTGTTTTTTCGTCTCCTGTTTTTTGATTTGGCACTGATTTGTTGCTGCTGTTCCTTTGCGGTCTTGGCCTTAAACTTGTAAGTCTCTCTAGACGTAAAAAACCAAATTCCTGTACTACTGTTGGCGCTTATATGATTTTTACTTCTATTTTTTTTAATGATTTTTTTCTGCCGTGCGCGTACGGTACGCTTACCGTACGCGCACCCCGCGATTTAAAAAAAAAAAAAAAATGTATTTTTCATACTTTTGGTTCCTTCTTGGACCCCCTGACAAACGCTAGGGGGTCTGCAACTCTCTTCGTTGCCCCCTTTTCACGTTCTCCACCTTTGTTTATCAGTGTGAGACACACAAAATGGCGGCCGACACTTCCTGATTTCGACCGATTCGAATGTTTACAGTCATGTAACCACCAATCAGAATTAAGCTCGCGCATGGCAGCGTGCGCGTACGGTAAGCTTAACGTACGCGCTCGTAGCGCGCCTATAGATATATATATTGATTTAAATGCTATTTTCTCAGGAAACACTGAACAGATTTACACCAGACCTGCAAAAGGCACATCCCTGACCTGTGGACTACCTCTCTGCCAAATATCAAGTAATTCTGTTCAGCCGTTCGGGCTGTAGCTTGGACTAAAGGTCCTATGGAAAAATGCATGGGGAAAACACGTTTTGGGACCCCCCCTTTTTCTCAGCCCCCGCTTGACGAATTCCCCCGAGACTTTCAGGGTAGGAGCGGAGCGCCCCACCTATTTTGAAAATTTCGCGAGGATTCGTCAATCGGCGCCAAAGTTATTCAAAATAGAATGTTGCGGATTTCCTATGGAAACACGGTCCTAACTATAACTATCTACTGGCGACCGCCAGTAGATAATATATATATATATATATATATATATATATATATATATATATATATATATATATATCCACACATCCACACAAAACAAGAGGCCCATTGCTGGTAGGACGGCATTTATTTCAGCGTCTAGCATCGCAGGTTCCTTCCCATTACCTAACGTTTCGGCCCCTAATCGGCCTTGCTCACAGGTGGAAGGTAAATTCAAATTGTAGAGTACGTTACTGCGTGCTTTCATAGTTCTTAGTACATTACGTGACTCTATGCAAAATACAAATCCCACAGTACACCGCTTCATTTATTTGTAATGTACAAACTGGAAGTCCTCATTCAGATACACGGTGTAATTTTAAATACCTTCATAGCGGGGATACTGTGTCAGTGTGGAATTCGAATGATAGCCAGGTGAGTAGATGTTCCTCGCACATTGTTGCAAATGTTCCAATGACGTGAGCAAAACAATATCCAACCTGCACGATCGTAGATAAAAGTACTTTATCTCGAATCCCTTCCAAAACGTGCACCCTTTCACCACATTGGCATTCCTCGGTAGGCCTGGGCACATTCAGTGGGTCATGCTCCTCATAAAAGTTCCAAACACATTTCTCTTGTTCCTGGAGCCCCCGACCCTTCAGGGCGACCTCTCAACAACGGGCACGGAGCAGCCCATCAACTTCAACCACACAAAACAAGAGGCCCATTGCTGGTAGGACGGCATTTATTTCAGCGTCTAGCATCGCAGGTTCCTTCCCATTACCTAACGTTTCGGCCCCTAATCGGCCTTGCTCACAGGTGGAAGGTAAATTCAAATTGTAGAGGAAGTTACTGCGTGCTTTCATAGTTCTTAGTACATCACGTGACTCTATGCAAAATACAAATCCCACAGTACACCGCTTCATTTATTTCCTATGGAAACACGGTCCTAACTATAACTATCTACTGGCGACCGCCAGTAGATAATATATTTATAAATATATATATATATATATATATATATATATATATATATATATATATATATATATTTATGACCTGTAGGGCCAATGATGATAAAGCCATGGACAGACCACTCCTAACAGCGACAGAGCAAGTGTTCAGGATGAAGCAGGGAGGGACATTGGTATGAGTCGTGTGAGGGAGCGGTTTGTGAATAAAACTCTGTTGCCTGGTGGAGGGAAGAGATGTTATCCCCCCGGATGTCCGGTTGGTGTAGTATGTAGTAAAAACCATTGACTTCCCTCTGATTTGTTGGTGTGGGATTTTGATATATAGTTAAAAAAAAAATTTATTTGGGATTATTAGTTACTGCCAAAGTACACATGGTGTAAGAAGTGAACCACAGGAATGGCCATGAAATAAATTTCTTTTCGTGGGTCTTTTCAAGTGAAATTCTTGTGTTTTCTATGCATCGAGCCTCTGTTGATACACTGACATATATGACTACCTTATACCGTTTTTGTTTACTCAACAACAATGCCTAGATGTCTCATATTTTTCACAGGAAGTTTTAATTTAGTTGTAGACTTGTGAGAATTGAATGCATCATTAGTCTAGAATTCCATGTTCATCCAGTTAGCGGCTAGGAGCGAAAACCACTGGTGTCTGGGACTTTAGCCCAGTGGTGTAATTTCATCCAAATCATGAGTACCGATGGTTACACTGGGTACCTTTTGAACAGACAGGCAGTCTGGGGTCTTTTTTCCATTTGTTTTCGTTTTTAAGCTTTATGTGAAAGCTAAGCATCAAGTTAAATACTGAAATCTAGTAAGGTGTAAAAGTAGTAAAAAGTAAAAACATGGTTTAAAATGTCATTAATTTTACATTGTATTGCCACATTTTATTGCTACTCATACAATGTGGTTGCCGGCAGAGTGGTAACTGCTAGCCCCAGGTGATGATGACCGTTGCCTTTGGGGTGGATGTCAATTTGGTGCAGTGAGTAATTCATTCCTGGCTTCGTTTCTTAATCATAGCGTAGGGCTTTGAGCTTATGTCAGTGGCTGCTGTAAAAAGACAAGAGAGTCCAACAGGTGACCCCGTATAGCAGTTTACCTCATTTTGTTGGTGAAATAGCAACACTTGCAGATAGAAATGCTGGATGTTTGTTGCACAATCCTAATTTTTTTAAACTTGTTTTTATTTAGCAACATTGCATCATATCACAGTTTAGACATTTATCATGTACACATTTTACGTTTGTTGCACAATCCTAGTAGCTTCAGAGAGGTTTTTTTTTAGCAAAGGGCTGTGCTGTTTTCATGAGGGAGCATTTGCTCCAAAAAGTTCTGTTGTGAAAGAGTTGAAATGCTTATATCGATTACAGTTTTTAGTGTATGCATTAAGTCGAGAATGCTCACGGGGTTAAAACATGTAATATCACTATTATTTCGCTACATGGTGAAATGGTCAACCACTGACTGAGCACGAGCAAATGTGGATTTGTCTGTTTTATTATAAGTTATATATTGTGCAAGTGTACATTTAATCTCTGGTTTCTACACCACTACGTCAATATGTGCAGTACAAACTACATCATATTTTGATATGCCTATCGCAGTACTCCGAATCAGCTGAGCGTCACTGATTTCCGTATCAGTGCTGGTAAAATTGCTATAGATCGGTAGGACTCCATATACATGAATCTGTACCCTTTCAGCTGCAGTATTATGCTAGCATGTTCAATTAAAATGTATCTGCAGTAAATCTGTGCAAATTGTGTATTTTTGTGTAAAATTTCAGGTCATTTCAACAAAATGAAGTTCTTTTGTTGGTATGTCTCATGACTTTTTCAGGGGCGGACATAGCTTAAGTCTCACTCGAGACACTAGCAGGAGACAGGCTGGAGCTTAAAATACCAGCTAGACATTCTGCGCAAGGTAGTTTCCCCATGGGCGAAAATTATGCGAAACTATGGAATAAGAAATATGTAAAATTTCATGTAACTCAAATTTTGGCTATGTCCCAAGTGTAATTTAAATGAATCTTCTTTCTAATCAGCAGGTCGTTGTTTCAAGTAAATGTTCTATTATTGTTGCTGCTTGGAGAGGGTCTGTAAGGTGAAAATATATATTTTTAATGTTTAAAAATAACTACAAAGATTGTATTGATTACACCAGAAGTACATTAGTTTAAAAATGTAAATTTTACAAATGTAGGTTTACTCACATCACAGTAATCCGCTCAGGAGCGAGGATTCTTGTGTTTTTTCTTCTTGAAAAACACTTTTTACATACACATTCAAGAATTAAGTAGTCACGTGTAGTATCCAGTGTGATTGTTCAACTACTGACATTAAAAAAATGTATTGAGCTGAAGTGGTTTAAAAGGTCATATCTGCTGCAGGAATCTATGTAAAGAGGTCAGAGGTTACAATCATAATGGGTTCGGTCTAACTGTTTATACTTCAGAGTCAGATAAAATGAGTGCCATCGAGTTGTTCAATAATAATGGGTCTATTATTTTTATTCAGCTGTTTGACATTGTGCATGCCTAGCTCTAAAAACCTGTAGGGCGTCGTACTGTGTACACTTTCTAGTCCATCTCATTGCAAACATAAAGTACTCTATGTAGAACAATATTGTGCACGGCATCTGGTTAGAGAAACCCGTAGATGATGGAGAGCGAGGGTTGAAAAGATTTTACAGGGAGAGTACAAGTTAGCACAATTACTAGTTAAAGTTGCAGAAATACATAGACAGGATGGTTATGCCTGGAGTGCCAGCATCTTATTTTTTGATGTTGTGTTTCATATTATTGCGGGCAGTGTACCTGCTGCCATGAACCTACCTTGTTGGTGGAAGAGATCACAAAAAGCACGAACATTGTACAGAAATATTTATACTTTAATTTACCTATTTGTAATTTGATGCACGTGTAGAGGAAGTAATTCAAACCGAAGCCCCAAATTTTGCCAAGCTCTGAAGCTGGGAGATTAGGCCTAGCCTCTGAGATCAAAGACAAGATACTAGATCATTAGGCTTAATCTCTTCACATTGCTACAGAATCATATGTGGAGCTCAGCAAGCAAAAATTGTTGCTGTTCTTTAACTAATTCTTGCAGATTGGATTTTGTGTAGCGGAGTTGTAGATATGAATATTTGGTCCATTCTTGTTTAAGACTTATGTACGCTGGAGTTTAAAAAAAATCTCTTTCCTCCTGGTGTAGTTTTCCCCAGGCATCATATAGTCTTTGATTTGTATATTTTGCTTTGAACCTTTTGCCATGATTTTTGCAAACTGTATTAGGCTTTTTTGTCCAATGTATGATCCCAAATTCTATTTAGATCTCCTCCCATTATAACATGTTTTCCTTACCAATCCAAATCTGTTTAAATCGTATCCAAGACATTTTCCTGGTGTGTGTTTGGGGCTTATAAAGGTTTTAGGATGCAGCATGTTTCTTGAATTTCTGCCAAAACTCAGATATATCCTTGTTCTGGATCTCGGTAAATATCCAATGTTGTGAAGTCAAGGGTCTGTTCGCAGTATAGCCACCCCTGTCTTAGTTTTCTCAGTGGACGATAGTTGGGCCGGGTAGCCCTTCTAAATAATTCTGAATTGATCTCAATGCAACTATAGGGTCTCATTCAAAGAAATTAGTTTGAATTTTCCAAATTATTTGTGTGCTTATGTATTGTTTTTCCCCTAGAATTGTGATTAGAAAGGTGTATGTGACCCCCATTATAGAATCTGTCTAACCAACTTCTGAACAAACAACCCCTAGCTAATTAACTTACCCTAATTTATAAACACACACCCGCCTCACTTCTAGGTTGATCAAGTAACCTGTCCTTATGATGCTCGGTCTCAATATCCATCACCGTCCGCTGTGGGTTGAGTACTTAAATATTGTGTTTAACTAGGATATCTCTCTCTCTCTCTCGGTTCTCTTCACCTCCTTTACTTGTACTGCTGGCTGTGTATTTGTGTTGCGTTTACCTCGCCCATCTGGGAGGAGGCACAATGTCATGCCTTAGTGTAATCTCAATGCACTGCTCTGGTTTCCTCACTCACCTTAAAGGAGGGCAGGTCTACTCCAATTTGCATCATTCTGCAGATAAACACAGGGCCCTGCCCTCTACCTCTCCCCCCCCCCCAAACCTACCTGACTTGCAATATCAGCCTTCCTACCCCCCCAATACCTCCTTATTTATTGACTTCAAAAATGTGTCCATCACTCTGTGTCTTGGTCAAAGAAATTGTGATTTCCTGTGGGCTTGTCATATTGACGATGGTTCGTCTTCTACTGAGCTTCACTCAACATTGTTCTGTATACCCAGAAGTGCTTCCCCTTTGCTTATTGACCTGATTATTTTTGTCTTCCCTTTCCAATCAAGCTGTAAACCTTTTGGTATTTTCCACTTGTACCTCATTTGTTGTTTGAGTTCCTGTGTCAACATCCTCATATTATTGCCTTCTCAGTGTTGCTGCTGATAGTCCTGGAACATTGAGATCTCACTATCACAGTAGGGTATTGTCTTCTTGCCTTATGCTTTTATCATAATTACTTCTTTTAACCATAGCTTAAAAGCTTCTATGCAGTGTCCCTCAGGATCTCCTTTTTGGATCTCTGTGCCTACCATCTCCGTTTGCCCACTCAATTCCGGTCGAAATATGTGGGGCGACCATCAGGATACCTCTAAAACGTTCCACCATGTGGTTGTTTATGTCCCTTTGTTCCTTCTTTCATGATTCTAATTCGTAATTTGTGTCTTTACGACCTATATTCAAAGTCTTTGCATTTTACAAACAATATCTCTACCTATGTCTCAAGGTGACAGCTGGTGGTGATGACCAGTTGCTCTGCATCAGCTGCTGCACTTGACTGTCTTTCAGCTTGCATGTCCCTTGTATTTCTCTTTAAATCTTGTAGATATATTTAATGGTCTATGTTCTCAGTCTCATAATGCCATCAGTTAGTTTTGTTTCAGTGTCTGTTCTTATTTCCGACAAAAAGACCTTTACGTTTTTTTTATTTACTTTAGTTGGCGACTTTAAAGCCTTTTCCACTGCGCTATTTAGTGTTGCTCTCATTTCATCTTTTTGCGTGCAGAAATAAATTAGAAATGGGGGTTGTTGTTCTTTCATATTTCCTGTACTTGTAGCAGAGCCATTCACATTTGGATCGTCACTCTTCTAGCTTCTTGGGTCTATAAGCAAGCTCTTTATCTGCTTTTGGGTGTTCTCGTGCCTTTTTCAGTCCTTCATAGGTCTCGGTGATACATTGCTCATTTGTTTTACCCTGCCCTCCAGCCACACAGTCACTCTTTAAGTTCTTCTGGGCCCTCCTTTAACACCACCAGATATGTACTTGCCCATTTCGTTTTTTGCGGCTCCCCATTTCTTTTTATTGGTGGGCGTTGTAGCTATTTCTTGACTTTCTCCACCTCACTTGGCTTCTGAACTTCGCTGTCATTCCTTCCCTGTGGGTGGTAGGATTTATCTTCGCTCCCTGCGTTCACAGAGTGGCAGTCCGGGGCTTCGTTTTACTCCTCCTTCATCAACATGGGAACTCCCAAACCATTTTGAATGTTGCACTTCATTATTCCATTTTGTTTGCTGTCCCTTGCTCCTGGCCACAGTATGGAGGTAGAAGTGTGCCTGTTCTGCATCAATGGTCACCTCAATGTGCGGTCCTCATTAGCATTGGGGCACAGATATTCTGAGCTTCTCCCAGGCAGCCTTTCAACCCCCCATCCCTTGGCCAGGGTGAGCTATGTCCAAGTTCACCCACTCTCCCTGCTGCTCAGACTTGCCCTTCTCCCACGAGAGCATCTTGCCTTTTTGGCATTCCTAGGAAATAAGGGGGGCCTCTATAGTGTTCTCCCAGCACTATAGCCCATAATTTGCATCTTGGCTAGCTCACAACACTTTCTTTCCTACTTCGGGTTCAGGGGTGGTTGACAGTGTGCTTCTTGTAAGAAACGTAACTCACCTTTGTCTGACATTTTTATCTTCTAAATAAGTAAAACATACTGTGCCAGGATATCCAAATCTCTTTAATTGTTACTCATAACTGAAACCCAATGGTCCAGTTAGTTTAGAAATTTATTTTGCTCCCTCTTTTGGAAGTTGTAGGTAAAATGATTTCTTATAGAGTAAAAATAAAAAGAAATTCTCATTCCGGTCTAGTATCTTTAAGCGGGTTGAACCTAAAAAATATATTTTTAATTTTAATCATGTGGGTATTTATTCTTTGCTAAGCCATGCAGCTTTTGTAGCTAGAAATTCAATTCACATAAAAAATCTTCTCTTGTAAATGTTTGTGTTAATTTACAGTCTAAATTGGGCTGCTATGCTGTTTATCTGGTTGACTACTCCTACTAGTATATCGTGCTAGAAGAAGATCCCTCTCCAATGCCTGCTTCTGAAACTCATCCATCATCCACTGGAACAGAGCCTAAGCCAACTGTAAACCCAAACACATATACTGAAATCTGAACTTCCCAATAGCAGTCACAAAGGAGGTTGAAAGTTGTGCCTTGTGGTGTAAATGATTCTGCTGGTAGGCAGATAAGAGCCAATATTGTGACCTGGAAGTGGTGATCAGAAGGGCATCCCTATCAACCTAAAGGTGCCTGCTCAGATAATGCTCTTCCTCTACTATTCAGAAGGTGTAATCACTTCCCTAGAACACACTGCATCAAATTCACTGCTCTTGAAAGCTTCTTATGTACCATGGACACAGCAGTATTGTGAACTAAACTATGTAGTAAAAGAAAAGGTAAAGAATACAACCTTTATTTTTATATGTAAGATATTTTCAAAATGCTATGACCCAGGAAACCAAAGCAGCCGTCAGAGAGCTGCAGTGGACGTTTAATTCCTCATAGCTGTACATGAAACCATTTTGCACTTTCCAAGCAAAGGCATAATGTGGGTTTGAAGCAGTTATGTTGATCTCAACACGTGCCACTATCTTTCGGACTACATGTTGTTGCTATGTTTGTAATTTTTAGAGTATATATCCCCTTATCTTTCTGTTCCTGTTCAGAATGATATATTCTGGCAGTTAATTTTTAGGTCTGGCATTAGCCAAGACCCTTTCATTTTACTCAGATTACATATAATATACTTACTTTCAAGGACTTTCAGACAGCCCTCTTCGTCCATTGGTCTGTTGTTGTGTCTTTCACATCTCTTTTTTTTCTGGCTAGTATGGAACACCGCATGGGGCAGTGGGTCAGCCTATTCAGCCGTTGGCTAACTTCTCTGTGAGGGATGACATTCTGCTCTTTATCAAACAGCACTTCCGTTGGCCCCTTCAGTACCTGAGACTACTGTGGCAAGGTATGCTTTCTCGTGGCAAACACATATTTTTACTATGAGCCAGTGTTTATTTTCTATACTTATGAGGCCCCATCTGCTTCTAAAAATAGTGCAAAATCTGTGACCCATCAAGCATGTAGAAAGCCAAAATGCTAGCAGCCAACACCAGACCTGTTGGCTTTGCAATGCTTTTTACCTCGGGAATTAGCCAAATCCTCTTAATTTTATTAAGAGTATAACTGTAATATGCTTATAAGGGGTTTTAGGTAGTCCACTTCTTCCATTGGTCTATCTCACATTTTTGTCCTGCTGGCATGGGGCAGTGGGTTGGCCCCCTTCATCCTTTAAATACCTTCACTGTGAGTGTTGGTGTTCAGTCATTTCACAAGGAGAACATCCACGCTCACTAAGTAGTTCCCTTCAGTAACAGGGAACAAGTACTATGGCAATGTGTGGTCTTCGAGACTGAATAAATATTGTTGTTTTTAGCTAATATGTTTTTTTCCCGATTTTCAAGAATATGACGGTTTCTCCAACAATAAAATTATTGACAAAACCATAACGACGGGCAGCCAAAACCAGACCTATTGGCTTTGCCAGTGCTGGTTCATGGGGCCAGCAGGCTGGAGGCAATGCTGCCTCGGTCTGACAACTTTATCTCAAAAAGGTAGACTGGTGCATGCTCAGTATTCTATCCAGAGATCACTAGGCAGACTAATGCACAGGCCCATTTCGGGTGTCTGAATGGTGCACTCACAGCTATATGGTCAAAGATACTATGGTTGCTTGGTGCATGCTCAGAAATATTTCTAAAAATGGAGGAAGAGCGGTAGTGTGCTCTTAACCCTGGCTCTAAAAAGGTGTTTCATTATTTGAAAGTCACCTTGCAGATAACCTCGAAGTTGAAATCTGAAATTGAAAAAGCAGCTGTGAAAGCCTTATGGGATGTGCAGGAAATCTTGATTGCAATTTCCTTCAACCCCAAAAGTTGGTCTCCACTTTTCACAGTTATTGCTAATTTGACAGGACAACATTTGGTCATGTTTCAGTTCAAATTGTGTGAAATATTTGTTATTAGCTCCGAGGTGATAATGTGACTCTATTGGAGAAATTGCCATGCAGTGACAAACTGGAGGAGTAGGCAAAGCAATAGTCAGCAACAACAAAGTTTGCAACTCGTCAATCAATGTTTGACAGTTCGGATAAATGATCAAACAGGCATGTGTGGTATTTCTTTTATACAGGATTTTTTTTTTATTTTGTCATTCTCATTTAAATGTGCTTTAGTACAATAGCCTGCATTGTATGTGGGAAAATGTTTACCTGGGCTTCCTGTGTGCACATAGTGAGCGTTATCCTACTTTGTAAAGGTTACTATATGTACCATTATCTAGAATAACAACTGGGAAGAGGTTGACACTACTGTTACTCGTCTCTTTTGAGGAGGAAGTGAGCAACCTCGAGCTTGGAGAGTCCCCTCCCATGTCACCCCTGCAAGCAAGCAAGCGGTGCGCTCACTTTCATTGCTGTGAGAAGTTTGCAGGGCTGCAAAAGACGTTCTTCTCCAGTGCCTCGCAACTGCCCGAGACCCAGATTCCACAAAGTTATTTATCACAAGTTCCTAGAGATTCTGTTCGGTGTTTCCAATGCAAAACAAGCATTTCCAATGCAATAGATCTGGCATTTATGAGAGTTTGAGCTATTGGCATTGTAAATAACAGTGCCTTTTATTTATGTGTTGTTTTTAAAACAGATAAGTAAAAGGCATTGTCATTTACAATGCCTATCGCTAAAACTCTCGCAAATGAATGCTAAACATTTTTTAAAAGGTGTTAGGAGAGAGCGTGTCCTGCCTGCAATAGCAGGCAGGACAAAACTAGTTGAGAAAATAGTGCTCGGAGGCTGTATTTAAAGTCCGCCAAGCAACAGCACATGTAACAGGGAGTGTCGCCATGGGAGGTTACAAAATGAGACTAGGCGGTACTAAGGAGGGACTACTAAGCCTTTTGACCAATGAACAGCCACAGTTTACAGTGGACAATGACACAACCCAATGAAAAATGTGGGCAGAGCGTGGATGGAGCTGCAAGTCCCTACCTCAATACAGCATGCCTCGCAGAGCAGCGCATATGCTGCCCAGGCTCGACCTAAAAAGTCACTCTCAGCCATTTGGTTTCACCAGTGTTTCTATCCCCTAAGTGTGTCCCACGAAAGTCTTTCTTTTCTAGCACAATTATTATCATATTATTGGGCAAAATTGAGTGTAGTGATCATATTCTCGTGATTTAATGAAATTAACTTCCATAATAAGTATCTAATTGATTATTTTCTATTACCTTTGCTTTTGTCTGTGAAAAATTGTCAGCAGACTTGGTCATTTTGGACACGCACATATCAAAGCTGGTGCTTATGTTTTACAACCTTATGTTCCTAACAACAGAATATACTGATCGCATGGTTATACAATGAGACCTATTGCCTTGGTCTTTATTTTTTCTTTCGGAGTGAACGGATGGTTAACTACTTTTAGGTCCTAAATAGTGTGAAAGTTGTAGCTGGCTGGTGTGAATTTTCCAAGGAATATGATCGCCTAACAAATTCTAAGGCTCTAAACTCCACATCGCCATAATGTGGCACATTTAATTCTTGGCTGTCAGAGACTTCATGTTTTTGAGTATCCCAGCTGCCACCTCCTCTCTCAATCATTGTCTCTTCCTTTGTCTAGATGTCTAGATGTGGTTTGCTGTGATCTCAAGGTCTTCCTTTTCATGCCAGGTTTCGTGTGAATCCGTTTAGCGGTTTGGCTGTAGATGTGAGCAAAATTTCCTATGGGAGTTACAATCAGAAAACACTTCTTTTGTTTACTACCCCCTCTTCCTTTTTTTCTCCATTGATGGATCTTTGCAAATGTTGCATGTCTAAGCTTTGCTGACTAAGCTAGTAAATTGCCAAATTTATAGCAAATCTGTGTACAGGGTTAAAAGTTATAGGGAAATCAAAAATGCTTTTTCAATGGAAAGTGTGTCAGAACCGCCACTACACCTCTATACACTAATACACAGTTTTCCCCAAGTTAAATATGCCAGAATTGTAACCGCTGCAGAAAAGACGCATACATGTGGAACTCGTTGCAGAAGATTTTTGTTCTTAAGTCAGCAAACTGCAGATCTGCTATGTTTCAGCTGTTCGTGCTAGGCTTGATCACAGTGAACGCCATTGTGCTGTGCCAAAAATGTTACGTGAATAATGCCAAGTAAACCGAAAACAGATTACTCCACTACGTCTTTCTTTAAGATCAGGCATCACAGAGCTCATGTATACATGGTTATTGTTTCTGTTGTTATTTTTGTTTTTTAAACAATTTTAGTTTTTTAAACAGAGCATCAACACACCACTCACAACAAAAAAATATATTTCTGCCCCCCAGCCCTCATAACCCCTCTAGACGTTAATAAAGCCACTATTTGCCCCACACCCTGACATGTTTCTGAGGGCACCCTCTTCTAGTGCTTTGTAATGTCTGTCTTTGCCAAGAACGTATCGATGCTCACTAGGATTTGGTCTCCCGGGGTCCCACCATTTTGTCTAGGATCAGAAAGTCCTCTGGCCAGGATGTGGGCACCCCAGAGTATGCAGTAGATCCGCAGCTGGTATCAGAAAGAAATCAATTCGGGGAATGGGAGCCATGCACTTCTGATGCATGAGTGTATTCCCTAGAATTGGGATCCCATATCCTCCAAGCGTTGCGTAGATCAAGGCCCAATGCCAAGTTATGATTTAATTGAAGTCACCCCTATGACCATCCTGACATGATTATTGTTAGATCGAATTTGATAACTATCCCAAACTTTGTATGAAAACACTGTTCTGTTTGTCATGACATTTTGGTTTTACCAGTCACACTCAAACAGGGCAAATTCCAAGTCTGATTTAAATGCCACAGTTCTATTTGAAAGGATAATAATTATTCCTCCCCAGAGTGGCAAACCTGAATATAATAAAATTATAATAGGTCAAATTATTTAACTATTTTTTTTAGTCTTTTAGTTATCCATTTTTTGATAGAGTAGTCCAATCCCAAGTGGTACATTAAAGAAAAAAAAGTAGGGTGTATCTGTTAAAATCCACAAATGAAATTCCATCAAACCATAAAGGAGTGAAATATAGGTAGGGTAGTTCATATAGTATTAGGTTTACAAATGAACAATCAGTTCTTCTGTTATATTCAGCTCCACAGGCTCACAAAGGTCAAGATCTACAATGTATTGGATTCCAACTTCTTAAGGGAGAATTTTTTTTTCATTGATTTGTGAGTTTTGTCCATTGGAGGCACCCGGTATTATTGATGAAAACCTTAATTTGGCTGACCCTATTTGTATGTCTGGTAAGAAACTGTACTTTATCACCCATCACTAAGGTTGATTGAATGACTTACTGAAGGCTATTTTCTCTGTCCCACCTTCTTCCCACCCCCTCGCCCACCCCTACATCTACGCCCCATCCAACATCCTTGTCTTCCTGGGATAATATGGGAAGGAACCAGTTTGCTTCACCAAACTCTCTTGCCGCTTTCCAATTAGATCTGTTTTAGAGGCAAGGTATTCCCAAGAATTGGAAACAAGTGCTACTTTCAACTATGTGTAAAAACAAAAAAGCAAATGCTGATCATCTTGTGATTGGGAAATTAAGAGCCTAATATTCACTGTTCTGCCCTTTTTGAGGGACACGGGGCTTGGAGCCATGGGACTCAAAAAACGTCAGACTCTGTCCTGAACGTACCTCTTGCTTTTGGCCAACTAGGGCTGCTCCTCTCCCTTGGTGCTACTGGACCTCTAGGGAGGCTGTTGGCACAGTCTCCCACCGCTGGCTACTGGAGTGGCTGACGCAGGCTGGTGTTGAGGGCAAGACACTAATTTTTCTAGGGCCCAATTTATCTGGAAGATCACAGGCTGTATGGATGGGGCCTTTCCAATCAGTATTCAAGGATGTCTCTCATGAGGTCTCTCCGGAATTTGCTTTGAGCCCCACACTTTTCAACGTGTTTATGGAACTTCGGATAGGCTAATTCAGTGCTTTTTTCTGAGATTTGCATATGATGCCAATAACTCTCATTTGCTGGTTTCTGTTATCTGGAAGCAGGACAACTCTACCCTTGTGTTCAGGGAATGCCTGTTGGCAGTGATGAATTAGATGCACACCAACTGCCTTAAATTACACTTGGATAAAACAAAAGTTCTGATGATTTCAGCAAATAATTATCCTAGAATTTTTTCTTGTGACTTCCAGCCAGAATAATTAAGACCACCTCCATCTCTTGTCCCTGAGATTTGCATCTGTGCTTTCAACTCAACCAAGATTTGATTTCAGCTGGGCAAGTTAATAAGTTATTTTTGTTTAATGAGGGGACTTCAGAAGATTATTCCATTCTTACCAGTTCAGGCTTGGCCATTAGTTTGAGCAACATCTTTGAGGAGTCTCGATTTCTGTAACTTTTTTCGGGCTTCATGGTATTAATTTTTTCTTCAGTTTTTCTTTGCTTCATTTATTTATTTAGTTTTTGTCTGTTTGTTGACTGCAGTGAATTTAAAATGCGGCAGCTCGTCTGGCTTTGAAACTACCTAAATTATCTTCGTCTTCTCAAGACTTACAACCCATAAATTGGCTTCCAATATTCAAGAAAATAGTGTTCAAAACTATATGCATTGTGTTAAAGCTTTTCACTGTATGGCTCCTCAATAGCTGCAAGACACGTTCCTTCCGTTATTTTCCAACTCCCTGCCAAAGATCAGCTGAAGCCTGTATTCTGGTGGGCTCTAAATTTTCCTGGATCCACATAGGGGGGAGCATTCTCTGTTGCGGTGGTGAAGCTGTGGAATTCTGTGCTGCTCCATTTCAGGATGCATGACTCCCCACTTGCGTTTTGGGAAGCCTTGAAAACCCTTCTGTTCCGTTAAGTGAGCTACCTGTTTTCTTGTCTAGCCATCGCCAAGACACCACCTTGGTATTAGAATGCTCTACAAATGCATTAAGTAAATAACTAAATAAGGGTACCTTGTCTGTGACCTTTTCTTGAATTCTTCAGGACCCTGTCTATGCCAAAAATAGTGTGTCTTTAGCCTCATAAATTTGTGCAATGTGCCTGGCTGTGGGGCACTTGGCATCCTTATTGGTAATTGCTTCAATAACCTCCAGTATTATTTTCTACATCAAGAGCAAATATTGTGCTTCTGATGTATCTTTTTTCATTAGAGCAAACATTACAGCAGTGCTTATAGGCCATGCATCTACTGCACCTATGAAATTCCAAACTGTTTCCATCATCAGTCACTCACTTTACTCAAAACTATTATGTCTCTAATTGATCTGCTTCTTCTTAATTTAATGTTGGGAGAGCTGTGTATGTTTTTATGTATTTGTCTTATTTCTGAGACTATCCCAGTTTTTTAGGTCTCGCCTGCGAACGCAGCGAGAAGCGCTGCTGTCCGCAGCTAGATCTATTGTTGCTGACTTGCCTCGGAAGTGGGACAGGAGATGGGCACGCGCAAGGCTTTTGGCGGATTTGAGCCAGTGTACGCGCACGTGAACACACACGCAATGTGCACATCTCCTGTCCCGCTTCCGATAACATGCCAGCCCCGTTGGAGGCTCCGTGTGGGCTATTGTTGGCGTAAAGTGTAATTCTGAGCAACTATAGCCCACACGGAGCCCCCCCAGCCCTTCTTTAGTCACCGGGCTGCTCTTCTAAGGGAGGCTCCACCTCACGGCTGCAGCACTTCTGTTGCGGGGCTTCCCTGCAATCCTGGGAGCCCCACGCTGCTGTGGTCATCCTCGGCCGCCGCATTCTTCACCAGGGCCCCCTCCTGGGACCCGGGGCTTCTCTTCACTCCAGCCGCCACCGCGGGGCTCTCCCTTCAACATGGGAGCCCCGCGTTAGCACGGCACGCCGGTTTCTGTTTTTGCCGGAGCAGGCCCCGCCCACGTCCCACGCAAGGGCGCCTGACTTCCGGCTTGTTGGAAAGAGTGACTGAGGCAGAGCCATGGGTTCCGTAGGGTGGAGTAACGGTGGTGGGGGCGCCCCCGGATCACTCTGGCAGTGAAGAACTAATCAGACACTAATGGCACAAACAGTATAGCGTGACACTATGGCCGCCACTGCAGTGTTATGCTGCAATAGTCTAGTTACAGGCGGTGCCATTGTTGGCCAAAAACAGTCTGGACGCCGTAGCCTCACTGTCATTAGTATTTGAGCCCTGTTAGTAGCTGTAGCGCCCGTTTTACAGAGGGAGCGACCAGTGAAGCGTTTAGTTGCAGTTTTTGCGACTCCTAAGAACTAGGCGCTAGGTAGAGCCATGACGTCCCGGCTGCCCGCCCCTGACAGCGATGAGACTGCCATTGCCACTGACTGCACCCGCCTGCAAGGGGATCTCCATTATCCTGTAAAAGTGCATGCAAGTGCCGTCTGCTCTGTGAAAACCCAGAGCAGTGGCTCTGTATTTTCACATGAATGTGCTGTCTGCAGTGCAGCACGAGTTCGCGGCTGCCCTGGGGTAGCGCATACATCATAATAGTGTGCATTGTGATTGTTTGCGCCCGGCACACCTTTTAAAAGGTGCATCAGGCGCAAACAATCACAATGCATAAAACGGCCCCCAGATCTCCTGAAAACCAAGGCCAATATCCGACTTTGCAAATCTTTTGTGGGTTAATAGCTTTAAATACTTACTACACCATGATCTTTTCTTCTATTTTTTATTACTAAGCTGTTGTAGCTGCAGCTTTTCTAACCAGTGAAAACCTTCTTCTGTTTCTGGATTTATCACTCCCTAGTAAATAGTGTGAAATTGTTGCTAGATAGCATGTCTTATCTCTTGATCCCGATTCATAAGAGCTGATCTTTCTTCCTTCCAGATTACCTTGATTGTGTGCTGAGTTTTGTCCGATGCAATCCTACTTTGCTTTATAACGATGTCTGTTATTTTAAAAAGTATACTGTTATTTCATTTCCTCCATATGTCCATAAGGTCTGATTCTGACTTGATTTTCTTTAAAACTGCACTCCTTTTAGTCGTTTTCGTGTGTGTGAGTCCTGATTTGATCCATCAGTTTTCTCATCAAGTACAGTATTGAGATTATAGGCTAATATATAAGGCGATGCAAACAGAGCTATATTTAAAAAAAATTGTAGCAATCGGTCTCATCTTGTCGGTCTCATCTTGATATGGTTCATATATTGAAATATGGGTGAGCTGCACTCCCTGAACCAAGGCAAATACAATTGCCCATCTCCGTGTGGGGGTCTTTTTGCTTCTTAAGATAATTATATCCTTGCCTATGAGTAATAATAGATGCACGCACTTATTTATGTGGTTTGAGTTGAGACTGTTAAGCCATCCACCCAGCTTACCATCAGCCCCTACTTTACCTCTGTTTTCATGAGGTGGGTTTCTTGCAGGGGTATTATGCCAACTTTTATCCTAGTTTGTGTATTTAACTCTGTTATTTCTTTTTGGGTGATCTTCCAGTCCATTTCCATTCTGTGTCCATAGTTTTAGATAAAAATTACCCAGACTAAGAATATTCATTCATGAATGTGCATCCTAATCACTGGCGAGAGGAGTTTTTAATAATTTTATATTGAGGTGCACCCCTTTCCTCACCCTTTGTGACATCTTAGTCTTTCTGACTCTCCTATTCCCCCTCTCTCCAAATGTATCCTTCCATGCAGAAGATGTTTCATCTCTCCATGTGATGCAGTTATTCACAGGCCTCGAAAAATCATAAAAATGTTACCAGACCTGCAGTTTTAGTGACTTGAATAACCTACTCGACCTAACTATAATGCGCTTGACCCATTAACAGAGCTTCAAATTGTGTGGTCCTAGACAAATATTTTATATTACAGAGTCGCCTCTTTATTATTCATTATCACATATGAGAGCAGCTTCAAATGTGTGAGTTCAAGATGTCTGCTTTAAAAAAACCTCTTAATTGATTTAATAGACGAAACCTTTGCTACGTGTACAATTAGAATCTATCTCACATTAAGGGTACACATGACCACGACTGCCTCTCAGTTCACTAATAGCATTGTTATCAAGATGAGGGACCAGGAATGATTCTCAGTTCATGTTTAAAAACTCTCATGTTTAATAAATATGTTACTAAAGCATCAAGTGGTGGTGAACTGACAGCACATATTCCATTTCCATCACACACAATTACAAAAAATTTGCTTTCCTAACTACTGAAATATATTTTGAAGTATTTGCACAGTTTATTTACAAGATATTTAAATGTTGTGTGTTAGAAACAAAATGTCTTAAAAGATTAATCCCTTTGGGAAACCCAAATTTCGCACACCAATATCTCACTTGTCACTCAAATCACAAGAACCAAAGATTGATCCCTTTTGGAAACAAAATTCGCACACTAAATTCTCACTTCTCATTCATCCCACAGGAGCCAATCACAATGACCAATCAATCAAATGTATAAATGTTTATTCATCATATCTTCAAAGTTCATTATGACACAATTAAAAACAAATAAAATAGAGCAATCCGCTCTAAAATTCAAAGACAATCCCCCAATGATGCATTCAAAGTTATTGTACAGTGATTTACACAAAATAATATATGTTAAAAACAAAGTGCACAATAATTATGAGCATCAACATTGACATTCCATCCTAAAAAAGTTGAGAATGTTAGTCTATTATATAATGCATTCCCTAAAAAGAACAATTATTCTTAAAAATGACCAAGAAGTGACGCGTTTCGGTGGCATCACCGGTCCAACCACCTTCTTCAGACTTTACAATGACAACATTAACATTCCAGCACTTTGAATCTATATAAAACACAAAACAGTATATGTATATATGTCCATGTAATCATACATATAAACAGTTAATCTATTTTTAAATTTAAATTCATTTCTAATACTTTACATAAAAATGCATACTAACTAAATAAACATGCACATTACGATTGTTGGCTCAGTAGCACTCACACAACTCCTGTATTACATGTCATCCTCATTCTCACGTGGGAGACTCTTATGTGCCCCCCAGCAACAAACTCACCATCCACCGACACAAAGGCCTATTTTAATTCATCCTTCTGATGAACACATATAAGAATGTGTTATTTGTATTCACTTTCATGTCGGCGAATAACCTCCACCAAGGGTCTATTCATACTCAGTATATATTCATGCTTAATTATCACCAACTGAGCTAATCAATGGCTGATAATAAACCACCCCCAAATCAGCATTAACACTCATGGCAATCACAACCCACAGTGATCTGGGCGTGTGGTACGAATTCGGGGAAGAGGTCTCCCGACTTTCAATCTTCAGGAAGGCTTCACTCGGGATAGCTCCTATTTCTAATAAACACAAAGCAAAGGATATCGTTCAGGTCTCATGTTCCCCATAAGGTTTATGGCTCAACAACCCAATAGTCCTTATAACCTACCCAATTTATTACTTCTGTGGGTGGTGCCAACATCATTATCAACAACCTCCAGGCCAATTTCAAACTTCTCCTTTAGGCTAGTTTTCATCTAGAACAAAGGGTACAGTGAATATTGTTAAACTCGTTTTTATCTAATAGAGTTGTAAGTATCTTTCTCCATTCTTTAACTAATTATAATTCTGGCCCCCAATTCTACAGTGAAAAAGTTTACCTTTTAGTGGATAGTATGAATTCAGAAGTGGTTATTTTGATGGAGCAATCAAAACAGTTTGCCTCCCTTCGTATCTGCCAAATTTTCATTGAGCAGGCACCCTGCAGTTAGGGGAAAATAGACAGGCATGTTTATGCCCATCGCATCTAGTAAAATCTGCATGTATGCATAGTTATAAACTGCCCCTCCTAAGTTTGCAAGTCTCTTAACCGTTTCTAGAGAACTATTTAAAAAAAGAAAACATTATGCCCTATGCGTATGATTTATTATTCAATAGTAGCAAGGCTGCACCCTAATTTTAAAAAGCCTACACCCGACGCTTACCGGGATTGAAAAATCTCCGCGTCCAGCCATGTGTCCGTATCTATGTCTCAGTGGGTCACTTTCCCTGTTTTTATCTTCCGTTATCGCGCCAAAACTTATGGTGTATAGAAAGGAAAATAGGACTACTCTATTCCCTAGTCCCGGCCGCCATCTTGTAGCAGGGCTAAATACTGCACTCCCGCCCAGCGCCGTACAAATAGCCAAAGTATTAAATGTATTACCCTATATATAATTTCAAATAACCTCGGGTTTCCATAAAAAGCATTTTTTATATTTACAATACTATCAGCTCTATGCTGGATATTAATTTGGTGCAAGTTATTTTTAAAGAATTTGGATTTAGCAGCAACTACCACATTCAAGGTTCTTCTCTGTGCTTGCAATATATTAAACACTCAGACACTAACGACGTACTGCATCAGCCACCATCTTGGATTGGGAGGTAGTGTAATCTCCCGAGTCAAATAGATGCAATTCATCGTTACATACTGCGTTCGTATATCCATTCCTTTATTGCAATCTCAACTCTCTCCTATCATTTTTAATCAGCCAATATTATTAATAGTCGACCCCAGAACAAAATAGGGTGTTTCTATAAATTAAAACACTACATGTTAGGACAAATGTACTGGTCTAATTCATTCTTATTGCTGTCTAAAGGTGATATATATTGAAAGGGTCATCACTAAATTATTATATTAAAAAATAACGTATGTCTATGCACTTGATAAGGAGTAGTGAGTTATAATTATGCTTTTACAGTTATATTCAAAGATATGGCAATTATCCACACAATAGATACGATTTGCCTGACCACTCGCGGAGCTGTTCCTTCAATCTTATTTCAACAGTCTTTCCCATTCCTCTCTAGTATTAAGACCCTTTCTAATTGTATTAAAAATTACATCTTACAGTTTTTCATTTCACATTCCCTGTACAGCACTTTGCAAAATCCTTCAACTTTGCAGTCAGAGAAAGAAAAGTAAACCCAAACCTCCAGGATAAAATAAGCAGCAAACTGTAAGAAAACACAAGTTGACATTTAGCCGCTCTCGTTGAAACGTACAGCAAGTGTGACAAGATAAAAACAGTATTTCAAAATATCTTTATTGGTCATTCTTTTTCTGAATGAACAGAATACATGTTCTCTGTCAGCTCTCCAGAACAGGCCAGTAGATATAATCTGACTCGCCATAGCAAGTGGGCAGTGAGGCCTGATTCAAACATAGCAGTATGGAAAATTTGTAAATACAATTATTATTTCCTTTTTAAAAACAACTAAAAAAACATTTAGATAATTGTGCTACTCTTGATTGTCATTAGCATGTCCGCTTCTTTGGGATCATTTTTTCCCACAACTTTTAGTAGAGTGGGAAATATCATTCAGACTAATTCCTAAATTCTTAAACATATTCATCTTATTCCCAAATCCTATTGACTCTCCTCAGTTGTTGATCAATGAAATCACATAGCAAACCCGTAGTTCTTCACCTATAGCGTTTGAGCAACTAGAGGCCTACAATACATTTTGCTTTAAGCAAAAAGATGAAAAAAATTATTTGTATTTTTCTGTGTTTTGTTCTAGCTGGGCAGTGTCTAAATGGATCTCTGATAATCTCACTTATCTTGTCCTAGACATCTTTTAGAGCCAACTAGCAAATTCACCACTTGTTTCATATCTATACCTTTTTGCCTCTCTGGAATACCCTAGATGCGAAGGTTTTTAATTATTTCTGGTTTAGCATTGTTTCAATTTTATCTGACAAGAATTGGGTATTGTTTTCTAATTTAGATAATTATAGCATGGCCATTTTTAGGTTGAGCCTAAGGGCAGCGCGCATGCGCTGCTCGCTCTGCGAGGCATGGTGTATTGGAGTATGCTCTTGAAGCCAAGCCCACTCTCCGCCCATATTTGTTATTGGCTTATGTCCTTGCCCTTCGTAGATTTTGGCTTCTGATTTGTACCTAGGCTTGTTAGTCCCTCCTTAGTACCGCCTTGTCTTTACTTGTAACCTCCCACATGGACCGGCCATTTTACTTTGGTTGTTACACGATACGCTTACTAGTTGGCGAGCACTATTTTTTTTAATGCTCTTCCTCTATTCCGCCCACGGCAGCGGAGCGCCCACCCGCTTTGTTTTAAATTGTAATATATTTTATTCAAATTACAGCGCGATCCCCTTTATAGCGGACGCGCTTATTTAATATACGGCACAGTCCGCATTCACTTTAGCAGCCACGCCTATTTAATTATTCATTTACCAGCGCGGGACGCTTTCACTTTTAGCGGCCACGCTAGAAAGCTTTTGACATTCCTTTTTTTCCTTCTAACTTTGGGTGAAAGCACCATACACGCTTTAACTATAATGGTGGCCACGCCCCTTTGTTTGGATGCTGCTCACGGTAACCTGAATATGCGAGCAGCGTCTACAAAAGGGGCATGGCCACAATTATAGTGGTCTCGCATTTGCGAGAGTTTGAGCTCTTGGCATTAAAAACAACAATGCCTTTTATATTTGTGTTCCTTTTAAAAACACATAAATAAAAAGCATTGTCATTTTCAATGCCAAAAGCTTAAACACTCGCAAATGCGAGACCTATTGCATTGAAAATGCGTGTTTAATGTTTTGACAACCAGGTATAAACTTTGTGTTCTTGAGTGCAGTTTTTTGTTTAAACTACATGTTTTGAATCTTTTTGGCACTGTTGAGATCTTTCAAACTTTTGTAAAATCGCCAGTCTTATTTCGAATTGATTTTACATTGCAACTACCTTCCTTACTGTGCCTCTTTTCATGGCTTCAGTTCTTACTAGTACACGTTCCACTAGCATTTTACCATCATTTCTGACCCCCAGTTTTCTCTTGAAAGAGAGTTATGTGAGTTTGTCTGAGTCCATCTGATTTTTTGTTCAATAAGATTCGTTACTTTTTGAGTTCTTCAACAGAGTTTTCTTGACTGACGGAGGCCTTGACGATATCAAGGGGGCATGCGAGGGCATCTCTCTGAAAAGATTTCATGATGGATGATGGTTATATATCGTTTTCATAGGCGTTGGCCTTGATAATGTCGCTCAATTGAGCTTGTGAACGAAATCTGAAGTTTTCCTACTCGGGGTGAAGAGGTAAAGTGGATGTCATGTTTCTGTAATCGTTGTGGGTCTTAATTTTCTTAATCTCAAAGATGTGATTGACCGCTGTGCACTTGTTAACTACCTGTGGGAGTGTAGAATCAGGCAGAGGGTTGATGACAGTCTTGAAGAGAGCTTTGCTAATGTTTGCCACTTTTTGAGGGCTAGTGTTTGTGTGCTGAAGTTGTAGAAGATGTTTTGGATAAGGTAGCTGTAGTTTACTGTGGTGTTGTACCAGGTCGTCATGGGCATTGGCTCTTCAAAATGTCTTTTTCTGGCAGCAAATGGTGTGCTAGTTCTGAGAGTTACTGGGTGTACCATGGTGCAGAGTGTTTAGGATTGAAACATCTTGTTTTTGATAGGATGTTATGGTTTGCTTGTTTTTTTCATGGCTTTGTTGAATTTGTCAATCAGAGTGTTTACATCTCTAGTGGGTATTAGGTGATCATGGGCTGCTAGATTCTTTCTGTCAGGCATCCATAGGTAAATGTTTAAAGGAGAGAAAGGATATTCTTTCTCTTTTTGACTGGATGCGATGCAAAGGAGTGGTGCAGGGAATGAAGAAAGTGAAGGCTTAGTGAGTAGTGATATAGGGCCCTTGCAACGAGGAGAGAGAGTGAGGCTATCATGATGAGGTTGAGGGTCTTTTCTTTCTAGTGGGTAGGTTTGTGGTGTTGATGGATTTCCAGCTAAATGATTCTTTCATTGTCTTACTGTGCACCTGACCGTGGACATTGAAGTCTCTGAAAAGAAGGGGCGGCATGTTGAATAGAAGCAGTGGTGATGAGTAAGATAATTCTTCAGTGATCTTGTTACATCAGGTGGGGGGATTGTGTGGTATGTAGGTAACATTGAATTAGACTGTGCATGGTGAAATGGGGATAAATTAAATGACAACCTTGAGGATGTGTGCTTTGGTGGCTGTGAGCTACTTTTATGTGCACATAAGCTATGTGGTGCCATCATGTCATCTCTGTCAAATATGTGAATAAGTGCAGTGTGTTTGTTTCATGAGCATGACTTGAAATGTTTGTATTCTGGCTTGTGGGAGGGCTAATAAGTGGACCGAGGTGTTTGGTTGGTGTGTAGCAGCAGTGTTGTATGTATTTTGCTTGGTCTGGGTTTGTGGCAATAGTGAGAGGTATAGTCTATAAATGACTTACTTAAGGTGCAGGAGTTCTGGTCCTAGGCCCAGTCTAAGTTGAACAGGCACCGACAGGTGACACCCTTGTCTTGTTTGCCCTTCTCTAAGCTAAGTCCAAAGTGCGACAACAGGAGGAGCAATAAGAAGTATGGGTGGAGGCAGACCGTCGTACACTGAGGAAAGTTGGAATGGGTAGCTGGTGAAGAGGAGGCAGAACATTTGCACTGCCTTCGCCACCCGCAATAGTTAGCTTGTATGAATGTGAGCACTGATGTGCAGGTACGATTGGGCAGCATGCAAGATATGTGTAGGAGAGTGGAATCTGACTAATGGTTGCCCCCAACTTTTTGCCTGGTATTTAAGTGGTTTTTGACTAGTCTGGCTGGGATCCTGCTATCCAGGACCCCAGCCTATCTGCTTTCTCCCTAAAACTGTTGTGAGTACTCTAGGTACAAACATAATTGGATGCTGGGCATGCCCTACCAGTCCCTTGTAGATGGTACCCTAGGTACCCAGGGCATGGGTCCCCCAGTAGGCCTACCAGGGCTGCAGCACTTATTGTGCCACCCTGGGACAGCCACCCAAACTGACACCACCAGGCCACTACTGTAGCCTGGGTAAGGTGGTGCTAGCACCCCTTACAGGGATGTAGGTACCCTATGTCCCATACCATACAACACATATACTCTCATAGGTCACCCCTATGGCAGGCCCTGGTAATCCTACAGGGCTGGGTGCTGAGGTATGTGTGAGGGGGGACCCCTACGTGAGTAGGACCTCTCTGCAACCTTCATAAAATCGTTACTGGGTTGTTTGTAGTGTAGCCATACCATATACTCTTAACCGCATTATAAGTTATTGCGTCATCGCTGTAACTTAGGAATGGCTACACAGAACCATATCGTGTTTGGTGTCAAACATGAAGGAATCATACCCCCAGTCCAGCCATGGGCATGGGGGCACGATTCCCCCTTGCTAGGAGGGTGATATGGGAAAAGCGGTAGAATTTGGACACTAATTTAAAAGTGCACATGTACCACAAAATGGCTACTGTCCGCCACCTACACGACTCTGGCTGGCTGTTGCTGGGGAAAACCCCAGCCTCGCCATCTGGACAATAGGGCTCCTGTGGCAGGGAGGTGCCAGCACCTCCCCAGACAGGATATGTGGATTGGAACAGGGTGGGTGCACCAAAATGTCCTTTCAGAGTTGCACGTAGGCAGCTGCAGAGCCCCAATTCTGCATACACCGCCTGGAACCGGTTCAGGGGCGTCCTGCCCCTCGCCCAGGCGGGAAACACACAAAGGGGAGTGGGTGTAGCCACCCTTTCCCGCCTCTACTCTGATTGGTAGGCTCTATTTTGGACCATCCCCTAATCTTGGGGATATATGGGAATAACTTTGCCCTAGAGCCTTAGATTCGTACAGGACTTCACAGAACTGACCTTCGACGAGCTGCTGCCCAGCTGACTGAAGAAATCTCCCTTGGGATAAAGGAGTTATCCCCCTGCTTGGCAGGCACCTAAAAGACTACAAGTTTCCCGGTTGGAACTTCGTTGCTCTCACGACCTTCGACGCCTTCCAGCAACCTCGAGGTGGGTCTCCAGTGCATCCCAGCGTCCTGTGAGCGTGCCCAGCAAGTCTGAGCACCCTGGACCACGTGGGTGTCGAGATCCCCGCATACCCCGAGACACCGGCCACCTCTTGTCCAGCACACGACCCCGACCAGTGGGGAAATTGTGCTTTGGCCCATTCTTGAGCCAACCTTCAAGCAGCATTTGTGCCGACCCTCAGCTCCCTGGCCCGCTCCGGTGGCCCGTGGGAGCCCTTTTACGCACTCCATTTTGCTGCCTTCCGCGGTCCCTTGTCTCTCGACTCGTGGGCCCTGACGGAGGACAATCTTCTTTTCTAAGAGTTCCCCTGGGTGCTCCAGGCCTGCTCTACGCTCCCTGCAAAGGAGAGCACCCTCAGACCACGTGGGTCTGCACCAGCAGCTGCTTTGTTCATCTTGCGTGGGTTGCGGTTGCCAATGCTTAGTGGATCCAATCGGGACACTAACACCGCAGCGACCCTCAGCCGACGTGGGACAGTCGCCCTCCAGAAGCTGGCCTTCCTTGAAGCCTCCCGGAGCCCGTGACTGCAGAGCCCAGCTGTACCTTCCACACCTGAAGCACCCGACATCCACGAGCTCCTTCCTGTGAGCTCCCTGGTCACTGTGCTGTGACCCAGACTCTGTCCCCTCTGCTTTCAGGTTCATCTTTGTCTTTTCTTCAACTTCAATCTTCACGACTTCAGCGACACTTCCAGCTAGCAGCAGTTTGGACTCCTTTTCCATAGAAAATCAGCCCGCGACCCGACACCAGAATCGACCTATGCACCCGGCTTCCCTGGGGCAGGTAACAGTGGTACTTCGGTACTTCCGTGGTGGTGGGCTCTCCAAAGCCTTAAGTCTCAAGCCTTAACTTTGTACTGTTGTTAGAAGTGTCCTTAAACCTTAATTATTCAACCGCGACATTCTCCATAGGCTAACATTGCGATCCCGACAGCAACTTCTCGCACTGCACACGCCTCCCGGGGGTCCCCTTCCTCTTAACTGTGGGTGGATTCTTAAGGGGCCAGCGATCCTGAATGCCCTAGGCATTGCCTGTAGAATTGTCGTGGTTCTTATACCACTATTTTAGTATATGGTTTGGTCCCCCCCTGGGGCCCATTGATTTCTGTGCTATTTATTGTGTTTATAAATGCTTGTTTGAAGTGTAACTTTGCCACTAGCCACATAAAGTGACTGTGGGATTCTGTCTAGAATAAATACATATATTTTATATATATACCTGTGTGGGCTACTCTTTCATTTGGTCATTCAAGAGGTTATTATGGTAAAACAATAAGCTTAACACTCCTTCAAGACTTAGCCTGAAGGCTGCTCTCCACAGCTACCACTAGGATAGCTTTCTTTAAAGGTTGTCTTAAACCTACCATCAATAGGAGTCGAATTGGACTGGTGCAAGGTGTCCCTATAACTAGGAACAGCATATGCCAGGCCAACTTCTCACAATATGCATAGGCACTGTAGGAATATTTATTTTATCTTTCATCAGTGTATACACTCCTGAACCAATAGTTGTCAAAGTGCTTTGGTGCCTTTTCGGGGAGATTTGTGGTGTTGCTTAGACTGTGTTATCCAGCCATGCTTTTCGTTTATGGACTGGGGTATGAAAAATATTTCTCCTTTAGGCTATCATTTTGAGTGGCCTAAGAAACTGACCTGTTAGTGAAGGGGCGGGAAATTCCAGTCATTTACAAGTGGTTCGGGAAAGGGGCCGGTACCTCAACTGTAGGAGGCATCGAAAATCCAACCCCAAGGGTTCACTAAGAAATTAGAAACTGCTGGGATAATCCGTATTTCTGGATCGGAATTTCTCTTTTAGTGACTTGTTTTGGCCCAGACTTTTATAAGAATCTGTATCTTCTTTTAACAGCTGGAAACTCCAGATGAAATTAAACATCTCACAATTCTGTAACTGTTTTTACCGGCCCCAATTACATTAAGTAGTTGTTTGTAATGAGGGCCAGAATGGTAATTCCGAATTGGGTAAAGTAAGGACTGCTGTACTTTATTAAGGTGAAGCAGAAATGTTAATTTGTAATGTGACTTTACTGCCTGTTCTGCAGAGTGAAAGATGAGTGTGCACTGTAAATACAGACACTTGTTTTAGTAGTTTTTTTAATGAGACTTGACATAGGAGTGATGTATATTTCTAATCTTATGTTTGTATAGATTGTAGCAATGTTTTTATGTCTGTTTCACTGCGAGCTTCTCTCTCTTTTGAGAAGACTCTTTGGGCAATGGAACGTGCACAAGAGAGACAGGTGGGGGAACAGAGGATGTCTGAGTACCTCCTGTCTTTGCTGCTGGTCTCATTGTATTTTTAAAGCTAACAAAACTTGTGCAGGCCTACCTGCTCATGTGCGCATGACTGCTACATTGGCGGACAAGGATGAGATTGCACAACCTTTTGCAGCCTCCTGGTTTGAGACTGGTACCGTTGAGCTGGAATATTGGTCGACTGATTACCGTCTTTGGGCTGCATTGTAGGTAAAGAGTGATGCAGTGTGCTAGTCTGAGGAGACACGAATGTGTGTTTTACCTTTTGAAAAGAAGGAAAATAAACTATTAAATCTGTAAAGGAGTTCCAAATCTGCACACAATAGAATTCAGTGAAGTTGGACATTTTTACACCCTTTTGGTAAAAACACACGTGAGGACATAAAATCCCTCAACTAAGTGAAGAGCCCACTGACCAAGAATCAATAATCACCTCACACTTTTAGCTAATTCAACAAGGTATTCAATCATAACGTGGATTCAGTCAACAAACCATCTGTCATCTTACAAACACCAGGCAAGCTACCCATACAATGGACGGATTGGTAAAAAAATGTTTTACACCTACTTGTAAGTAATAGACTGTGGGTTATAGTTCAAGTACAAAGCATTGCTAATGACCTGCTTAGGTGCTTAGGCACAGAGAGTGCTTGATTTTTGAGAACGACTGCTCGGTTAGTAAGGAACCACCTAACAGACCAATGCAAGGATAAGAAAATAAAGGAGCAACTATACTTCAGTTGGAATTCCACAGTGCCAGAATTCATTTGAATAGCTCAATTACAAGTACAATAAACAAAATGTGTGTGATGGCTTAGCATAAAATGGAAGAAGCAGAGAAATAATTAGTCGAAGCAAATGTAGTCAAGACAAAATACAAAAGAGATTCTGGGAAATAAAACGAGACAAGAGCATGCAGATGTATAAACAAATGGACAACAAAAGTCTAGACAAACTTTGCTGTGGATGTGGGAGCCAAACACACCTAGCATACAAACACCGTCTTGCACAAGATAGGAGATGTGATAAATGCAATAGAAGAGGACATTTTGCAACAAAGTACAGAACAAATAACAAAAACAATAGGAATGTTCCAACTGTGGAAAGGGCAAAGAATACAACACAGTAGAACTACAAAACTTAATTTTTTCATTCAATGGAATGTAGTAAAAAGTTTACAAAATAAGGTTTGGTCTGAAAAAAACATTATTGAGACGTATTTTTAAAACGTAATGGTTACAGTGTTGGAGCAATACATTTGCAAGGCTACTGGGATGCGAGAATAGAGTACAAAGAGAACAGAGTGTGGGTCTGGTGTACATAGCAGAAAAGCGACCAGCAGTCCCAGGTTGGAGACCACACTATGACCTGGAAATGACAATTAAATCAGGATTTGAAGAACAGGTTTTAGTCATGGAGAGGAATTTTGCTAACCTTTTGGAAAAACACAAGTGATTGATGGTAGACTCGAATTAAAACTGTATGACGATAAAATCATGGGAAAAAAGCAGGAGCACTCTCAACAAGACATCAGCTCAAGCCAGTTCCAGTGACGCTTAAGGATGAAGTTAGAATTTTTTTTTTAAATGGCGAAAAATCATGTAATTGAACAGGTAGGAACAACCAAATGGCTTTCACCTGTGATGATTTTTAAATGAACAATGGAAAACTCAGTTATAGTGTAGATTTGAGTGTAAATAAAAACATATGATGAAGCCTCTATCTGTCACCGAACATAAACAACATACTAATTATATTAAGTGGTTCAAAAATCTTGAGCAAGTTGAATTTACTATCTGCATACTAAAGATCAAACTCTACCCAAGCCTCAAAGCACTTCACAACATTCATAACTTCAGAAGGCGCTTATCAATTTAAAAGATTTATCATTTGCACTTGTAACAGCTTCCAAAAACTTCTGTAGAATCTATTCTAAAGCTAGAAATATATTCAGTACTTTCAGGACGTCATCCTTGTGTATGAAGTAGATAAGAAGAACTCAACAGAGTACTAGACAATGTACTGGAAAACTTGGAAGAGGTACACTTCTTTTCGCTGTAGTCAGCCTCCCTGCAATGTCCTATCAAGTAATCCATTGCATTTTGTTACCTCCCTCTACTGTGTTATTAATTTGCATGATGCAGGCAGCATCCTTTGGCACCATAAATACATTGGCTTTTCCTGCCAGCTCAGAGCAGAAAGAAAATGTCAGTTTGGCAGGAGCATTGGCTGCCATCCCTGCCTTGTGTTGTTATGGGTTGGTAATGTGGTTACTCAGCTCAGGTTTACCATTGGCTGAGGACTGTCCTTCTCCTGGGGGTTGGGGGGAAGGGAGATTAGAGAAGAGTGTAGGACCTTCTTTGGGGAGTGTAGTATGAGTCTCCTTTGCCTCTATCGTGCTGCAGGGTTTGGGCAGGGGCCTGGCTGTGCTCCCAGCGTCTGCCACTGCAGCGGTTTCACCAGGTGCACAACTGCACTGGGTGAAACTTGTGCTAGACATTTTGGGTCCAGTGTTTGCAGACCTTGGATTGCCGTACCTGGAAACCTCAACCCACTCAGAATGAGAAGTGGAGAAATTCCACCTGGGTTTACTGTTCTGTGTGAAATACTGCCACTCAGTAAGTGTCCACTTGAATTATAAGTATTTGATATCAAACACAGGATCTGTGGGAGAGGATAAGCGAGCAGCATTATGAATTAAATACCGCCCTGCAACCCCCCTCCCCCTCCAGGCATTAACCAAATCCTAAAATGTCCGTTAAGAACTAGCAGCGAACCATCATTAAACAACACTCTATCTAATCCCCTTTAACTCGTCCCTACTCATTCTGCTTCTTCATACTTTCCAGAAAGGCTTTTATAGCATCTAGATTAGAAAACACATGCCACCTCGCCCATCTTGGTTTAGTTTAAACCTGTCCTAATGTTTCAACCAAATAATGACCTTATTGTTTTTCTGTATTTCATCCTAACCAGCTTGCTGGGTTCAACTCTTGGAATAAAAGAACTCTGTGACTCCGATAGAAACCTTACTAGCTATTCAGACTTCCAGAGCCCTCCGCCACGTAAACTGATTTTCTCTATACACTTAGAAAAAAATTCCTTACCTTCAATTCTGGTTGGAGGTTTTTCTATCTTCTATGTGTGTCTCCATGATCTATGACCATTTCTCCTACCACCACCCATGTGTGAGCTTCCATGCTTCCTCCACATTTAAAGTTCTACAGTCCAGTTGAGTGCCTTGATCCTTGCCCCTTTTTCTACTCTTAGTGTGTACCCTGCAAAGCACCTAAGTAGACCCTTCCTTTACCACGATGTGACTTTGTACTGGTAGTCGTGCATACTTGAATCCTTCATCAAAATGCATTTTAAAACTTTTGACACCATTCTATCCCCAACTAATGGCGGCTGCAGCACAGTGTATACAGAGGTTAAAAAATATATATAGTATGTACAATGGGCCAAATTTGCTACACCAGTCCTAAACATCCAGGTCTGAACATGAGCTCCACTAACCATGAGCAGAACAGGTTGGATTTTTCCTTCCTGCTCAATGTTCAACAGCGCATCATTAAATTTGGGTACCACATTAGGAAATGTAATGTAAATTGCCTCCAGTGACAGTTGCTGAAAGTTGTACGGTCCAGGCCCGCCATTCAGTATTACAGCTCTAAAATGCAGCTGCTTTACGGACATAGATAGTAAATTACAAACATGAAGAGTTTTTGCACACAAACGATGGTCAACAGGTTGTAAATAGGCATGGAGGGACTTGAGGCCGTACAAGTGGGTAATATGGCATGCTTCTAACATTCCACAAAGTCATAAATGTTCCTTACGTTCTCCTTATGTTTTCATATTTCACTCTAAGCAAACATAGGTTTGTGAGCTTTTACGTTTGGGACAGAGCCCTTGGACATTGTGTACAAGGATAGATTTTCTCTCTTCTTTAATCCCCTAACCCAGCAAGTCCTCCATTAAGATACACTTTTTACTGTACACCTGCTATGTAAATTCTATAGTTTTCAATCTCCAATTAAAAAACAGTTCTCACATATCTGTTGCTTTAAATGATTGGAAACATTTTATCTAAACAACTTCTTTATTCCTTTTGGTAGAATAAGCTTGAGTTCTTAGGCGATAAGACCAACTGGATCTGACACTAGCACTATAATCCTAACTCTTAAAGCAGACTATTTTGCTGTCCCTCAAGACACGTCTGGGTAATGGATTTCCTGCTTTACAAGTAGTGATTTTCCCCCTACTGTGCATGGAATACACGACCAGCACAACCTTGACTGCCAACTTAGTTGTTTTTGCACTAACACAGCTGGTTGGATTGCATGATTTACGTCCCTTATAATACAAGGCGCACACACAGCTCTGCCATTCACCTTCCTTGTAACCATCTAATAAATTCTTGCTCTCTTTCTGCTCATTAAGATAGATATTCCATGATTGCATGTAAACACAATGAATGTGAAATCTGCCATATGCAAACTCTATAGTTTGTTGCAAATGCATATGTTAAGCAGTTAAATCTAAGTTGTTTTCAGAGCTGGCTGTGAATTAATATGTATAGACATTTAGTGATAGATTACTGTTTTCTTGTGACTAACTCCAGCAATGCAATAAAGATACTGCTATAAATGTCTCTTCATCAGCTCATGAACTTCAAAAGAGACCTATTGCGCTAGACTTCCCTGTCTTTCTTGTAGAGACAGTTGTAATTAGGTTTAGTCACCTGCATTTCACACTTTCTGCTCGCTCTGGGAGTAGGTCTTGTGTAGTCACAGATTACAAGTAGCAAGTTATTACAGTAGAGTAGCTGTCATTTCCTTCTTCGAGGTGATTAGCGAAGTCACAATTAGACTGCTAAAAGAAAAGTGAATGCAGGGTTTTAGATAGTCACTGAGGTTTCCCTACATTATAATTCTATCACCTAACAAATCGTCCTATTCTTCCTCAGTAACTCATCAATTAAAACTCAGGTAATTTGTACCGCAATGTCATTCAGAAGCTTTGTGGTAAATCTGGCGATCTCAAACACCTCTTCCATACCCTTACTCCGATCTTCATTGGAGTTTCATTTGTGAACTAAATTTTGGGCCACTTAGCTCAATTATCATTCAGAACAAGACCTTGCAAATTGTAGGAATACTTGTACATCTCTCTTTGAAATCCCCAGTAGTAGCGCATGGAACAGGTATAGTATTTTCAGTACGGTTGCCATCCGTACAGCTGCTACTTGGCCAAAGCAGTATATCTGTTGGGATCCCCAATTGGCTAATTCCATCTACACCATGTGGATGAATATAACCTTAATTATGTTCAATGTATAGGGTAAGTGGCTACCACTTTGCCTAGATATTCAAGATTTCTCCTCACCCACTCAAAATTAGTCTCAGTCTGCACAGTTTGTATAGCCATTGGAAGCGCATTAAGATTTATACTCTCTGAATTTGCCAATTTATTCCTCAATGCTGATACCATCTGTAATTCCCATAGTTCTTTCAGCAGTGCTAGAATAAATTGCTCTTGGTTGATCACCGTTTCTATTCTATCATTGGCAAAAGCTGTTCCTTTAAAATGATCTCGCCCCAAACTTCACTCCTCTTTGTCTGGTATGTCTTGCACTCATTGTAGAAAAGGCTCAACAACTGGTACAAACACGGGTACAGGGAGCATCCCTATCTAGTGCCTATTTTATGCTAACTATCCAAGCAAGCTTGCCATTCACCAGTATTCTTGCCCCTGGGTTTTGCACTGCACCATGATTCTCCTTCTAAAACCGCGTCTACCCAGCCAAATAACTTTTTAGCGACAAGTAGCAATAAGACTGTAGCTTTACCTCCTCTCCACGCAACATCTATAATGTGTACGACTTTCTTTGTTTTGTCATTTTTTTGCCTAACTGGAATGAAGCCTGTTTCATTAGAGTGGTTCAGCTATGGTAGTAGGTTGTCCAGTATTGTCACCATTCATTTGATGTATAATTTCACATCCAGGTTACAAAGCAAGATGACGAAGTACGAATTACGCTGATTAAAAACTTCTATCTCAGCTGGAGTTCGGGTGGCTTTTGAGATCATTTCATTCATCAGATGTGTTAAGGGCTCCAACAGTAACGGTGCAATTTTTTTAATAAAATTTTGCTCTGAAGTCATTAAAGCCAGGGGCCTTCGTTGATTTCAGACTTTGTATTGCTCTCAGGGTCTCTACTTTGGTTCAAGGTCTCCCATGTCCTCCTCAGATAATATTGACAAAGGAGTGTCGGATAGGTAGCTTTCCCTATCTGGTTCCTAACTTAGTTTTGCAGAGTGTAGGTCAATGTGTGAAAGCAGGCTAGTCTGGCTTCTTCAGAGATGGCTGTCTTTGTCGACTCTATGCAGATCTCTTCTATATAGTATCTGGTTTGTTGTGCTCCCAGCTTGGCTGCTTATAGATGCTTCACCTTGTTTGCCTCTATGTAATATTTGTCATTAAGGTGATTCATGGTCTGTGTCTGTGTCAGTCAAGTTCTATGGTCATAATCAGGCCTGTTATAACTAAAACTTTGCCAAGCCCTTTACTAAGGTTGTGTTGTATTTACTATTTTCTTCCTGGAGTTCTTGTCACCATTTCCTCTTGTTACTGTTTATCTCTAGCAGCCTCAGCTTTAAACAGTCCTTGTATTATTGCTTTTGTAGCAACCCAGGAGTTTGCTGTGCTTATATTTCCTTCAACATTATATTTGAGAGAGTCTTTGATACATGAGGCTACCTTAGATCAAGTAAGTGGGTCTTTCAATATAGTTTACTTAAGCCTCGAGAGTCCTTTCTGCATTGGAGATCACTCCACTGCATGGCACTGGTGAGTGGGCCATGGTCCGATAATGTGATTAGGGTCTAGTCATCCTTCTTAACCATTTGGACCTGGCATATTTCTGCTTCTGATGAAGCATGTCACCAACTAGGTTGGTGAGCGAGGGTTCTTTTAAAAACATAGTGATTCACGTTTTTACATCCTTCTGCACTTGTTCATACCTGATGGACACACTCTTCTGTTGTTGATCTATACCAGCCCTGGGGGACTAAGAGTGGCTCCAAAAAACTCCCTCTCTCTCCTGTTGTTAATTAATATTTCTGCTAGTAACTGTATATGTTTTATGGGAGGAAGAATAGTGTGAGAAGACTGGTGAGTGGATGCCTATAGCACCAAAGGTTTATCCAATCCATAACCTCTAGTCATTTCCCAGCATCTTCAGAGATAGCTACTGATTCCCCACCAACTTTGTTTTGTTTTACTGATACTGCTTTCTTTACCACGTTGACATCCTCTTCTATCAAGAGGTATAATATGGGTTTGTGCAATTTGGCATTTGGTATGTAGAGTGAGGCTAGAGAGAACCTCCTTCCTCGAATTATGCCATTAATTGGTATCCAGAGGCTTTCTTTAAAGGCATGGCTTTCCTGAACTGTGTATCTTGCCTGTCTTACCTTAAGCATACACACCCTTCACTTTCCTTGTTGCAAAAGAAACATGTCACTCTGGAAAATACCTGGAGGAAAGCCTACTGCTGTCCCTTCAAAGGAAATGAGTGTCCAGCAGGTGGCAGACGTCAGACTAACCCCTTCCCTTAGGAAACTGATGGGCTTCACCGGAATATTGAGTCCATAGATGTTATATGCTATATTTATTGTAAGCATGTCTGGCGTAATCATTATATTTAGTGTGCATAAATGCTGATGGGTCATGCTTGAATATTCTTTTTTCTGTTGTATTCTGCATGCAGTCATGGTCGGCTGTATGTTAAGTTTGGTGGTCCACAACACCCTTCCTCTTGGCACCCCTACCTCCTTTAACATGAAGCAAGAAACTAAATTTGTCAACTCACAATTTAATATTGTTCCAATGTCATGTGGGTGCATCTGAAAGTTCAAGTGTAGGCAACTGGATAAATAAATAAAAATGATCACAGCTGTTATGTTATGATACAGGGATTTGTAAAGCTTGACTAATAAACCGAGGGGTATTCAAGTACTGGAGCAGGAATTAAGGTCATCTGGGTGTTCTTCGTTGAAGAGCCAGCTCTTCAGTTTCTTATGGAATTCCAGAAGCGAGGAGGAGGCCCTCATGTGTAGAGGGAGGTTGTTCCATGTTTTGGGTGCGATGTATAAAAAGGCTGCACTCCTGTTCTGCTTCTACGGATAGTGTTTGCGAGAAAGAGAGAGACAGAGCATAGGTGTCTGGTGGAAGTGGAGACGGGAGCTGAGGTATATTGGTCCAATGTTGTGCAGTGCCTTGTATATATGTGAGGAGTTTGAATTGGCAGCATTTGTGTATCAGCAGCCTGTGGAGATCTCTTCCGATCTTGTTGAAGAATTTGAGCACAAAACTTTTAGTGATCTTGTCAGCATCATCTTCAGTGGGGCACAGTTGCTTGTTTTTGTCGTTTTGCTTTCCGGGTCGCTCCCTTGCTTTTTATTTCCCTGCTTTGCCTTGCTGTTTCATGCCCTTAATAGATGCTTCCCTTCTCTCCTGCCCCCACCCCTTCATATTGATCGTCTTGGCATATACTTTTGTGTGGATCCCCACCCCAGTTGTCTATCCACAGCCTTATATTGTGGGGATTCTTTATGGGTGACCAGATAAGTCTTTCTTCTGGGTAGGCCTGCACACATTAGTAGTTAGTAATTGGGTCTCCCCACCTCTACTACTATGCGGGTGGACATCTTTCTCCTCCTGTGCTGTTTTGCCTACTTTGACCTTGCTGTGTTTCCTTAGTTTGTAACTCTCTTTAGCCCGGTCACCACATCTCCAGACTGCTCCAGATGTGGAGTCTAGGCCCATGCAACTGTGCAGGCACTGCGAATCAGGGAACGTGTATGGGACTTCTTTCCCTGGGTATCTTCAGCTTTTCTTAGCCTCGCTATTTTCTCTGCTTCATCCGCAATGAGCTCAATGTCAGACTCAGAATATATTTTATTGTTTAATTAATTAAAACCATAACAATAAGATTAAATACAAAAAAGTGTTAAAATGTGCATAAAAAATGTGCCTATTAGAGGTACGGGTTTCAGCAGAACCTGAAGCACATAATTTGAGTATGAGGACTAAAAACATTATGCGATACATGTGGTAACCGGGAGAAACGTGAGAACTGGTCCCTAAAGTGCTGGTGTGCTTTATCCATATATTGTGCCTGTGGTACGGAGAGGGGACATCAGGCCTAGTCTCTAAAACCATAACAATATACCAACAAGATTAAATACAAAACATCATTAAAATGTGCCTAATAAAAATTACAGCAGAACCTGAAGCACATAATTTGGATATGGGGACTGAAGACATTATTTGATACATGGGGTAACAGAGAGAGTCATGAGAACTAGTCCCTAGATTGCTGTGGTGCTTTATACAGGCGCGCAACACCCATTGGGCTCACCGGGCTTCAGCCCCCACGAGGGGTGGGGGCTGAAGCCCGGTGTGTGTCAGTCCGGCCTGAGACAGCTTCGTGGGCTGGCGACCATCTAATTGCAGCCGCACCCGAGTACTTCACAGGTCTTTAAAAGACCATTTACTTGTTAATGAGGCTTTTGTTGTGTTTTCACCCCGTCTTAGAGCCACTCTGCCTATGGCTGGAAGAATTAGCCCCCCCCCCCGAAATCTTTTTCACACCCCCCCCCCCCCCCCCCCCCCCCGAAATTTGGCTCTAGTTGCCCACCTGGCTTTATACATATATTGTGCGTATAATACAAAGAGAAGACAGTAGATTCTAAAGTGCATTTGTACTTAACCTCCAACTATGTTTCTAAAACTTTCCCATGAGCTCAATGTATCCCTTTTAGGCTTGAGGGCCCCTTCCTTATCCTTTAACCACGCGCTGGTCCATCAGACTCTTCAGGACACATGATCATGGGCTCCAAAGACACTTTTTTAAATGCATTTGATATCTAATTGACTCTGTCGGTAATCATGTTTTTTTACGCTACAGCCTCTTAATCCTGTTGTTATTTAACTATTCTTAGGGTTCGTATTCAACATGGTACACCCTTGTACTTGGGGTAACCAGGTGTCCCGGATCTGCAAGGACAGTCGCAGTTTTCCACCAACTGTCCCTGCAGATTTAAACAAATTTGGCTCACGTCCCGATATTTAGAGAGATTCCAATTAAAAGAGTGAGACACATTTTTTAGGTGTTCCAAAGCGGGGCTAGTTAGCCGCTGTTATTTATAAGTGAGCAATTTAATTTACAGGTATGATGCTGGTTTAAAAAAAACATGTAATCTATTCTCTTAGTGCCTCTTCTGGGTTGATGAGGGCCGTCTTTCTTTGCTGATCCGTTGATGTAAAAGTTAAGTCCCTCTTCTGTGTTTGCTAAATGTCCTGATTTTTATAAGTTCTCAAGATCTGGTCACCCTACCCCCTCCTGCTTTCTTTTTTCCTCCACACACTTTCTCCTTCACCCGAATTTTATCAAAACTCTTATTGGTGCATCCTGGTTTGATCCCCTGTCGCCCCCCTTTTCTGCTCTTACTCCTCCCATGTACTGTGAACTCGATATCGCCTGTAACAAAGTGTCGAGCCCGAATACAGAAAAGTCGACTTTTAAATAAACTACACTTTTACAATTTAACATAAAAGAAACAAAAATGCTTTAGGTTTTAATACAACATTACTGTATCTATCATTAACACAACGTAGGGTAACTTGGTAAAAATGGCAGGCCCCTTAAGGTTGCATAAATGCTCATTTTCGCGAGATCGGTGGAAGACTGGATTTTAAAGCAAAAATTGCTTTATCCTCTAGTGTGAAACTTCCTTTACGTCAGTGCGAGAAAATGGGCAAATTGTATCCCTACTGATTTTTCCAACGTATTCGTCTTCTAAACTGTTCCCAAATGCGGGAATGTATGATCAGTGCGGACTTCCCCATCATCCCTGTTAGCTCCTCTTACTTTCAATGGTCCCTGTCCTCCCCTATTACCAATAGCATTTCATTTCCTTAGACTCGCCGCCCGATTATTTGGCTTCATTCTGTGCATCCGTTCTCCCCGCCTTCCTTTTAGTATTGCTCCCAAAGACTCCTCCCCTACGTACTTGCTCCTCCCTTCCACTAGTGTTGCTTCGATGCACTCTATAGTCAACATTTCCTCCCATACCCGCCGACTCCTCCCCCTTGCTACCTCCCTTGGGACCACCATCCCGTTAATATCCCTAAGTTGTTTATCCCTCCCCCTTCGTTTTGTGTGTCTAATCGTCGCCCCGGTTATTTTTTCCTATGATTTATCACCCCCCCCGCCTCCTTCCGTGACCCCTCCTTTGTGCTTCTTCGAATCAGGCGCCGCTGCGGGCAGCCCTATCTCTGCCGCCGGGGTCCTGGCAGCCCGTGCAGAGAGGCCCGGGAGAGCCCGTGCTACCGCCGCCGCTCAGACACACCACGGTGAGTGCGAAAGAGCGCGGGACTCTAAGGGGGAGCCCGGTGCTGGGAGGGAGGGTTACTAGTTCCCACTCCCTGTGGGCGAGAAGGCCCCGCCTTCCTTGAGGGAACAGGGTATCAGGCATACCGGGACAGAGGCCCCAATGTACATATCGACACCACAAGGGGGGAGGGGGAGGTGGTGAGCAGTACTACCCTGCCATCATAGACAGAGGGGTGGACTGCAACACAGGACCGTAGGCCTGGGGCGGTGCACCATGAGGAGAAGGCGGCCGGATTATACGGCACGTCATCGTGGGAGCCCGGATTGGAGGAGGATTTTTTAATGTAGAAATATGCGTGTGTGGTTATGGGGATATTAGTTACATCACTGTCCATGGCACAAGGGAAGGAATGCAGCATCCTCGAGAATACGCGTGTGGGCTGGGGTCACTGGATGGAGGATCCTATGACAGGGAGTGCGAGTTCCTGGACAGTACCCTTGAGGACAATTCAAGGATGGGGACAGACACTTACCATGAGGTGGCAAAAGATTGGGGTACGTAAGGGCATATTGGACTTGGTGGTGCAGGTCGAGAGAAGCAGATGCATAAGTAGCGGATACTGAATGGGAGATCGCACCCCAATTGACACGGCTCGTTCTGCTAGGCACGACAGTGTTTCGGTCAAACAGTGAATGTCACAGTATACCCGCCTCAGTGAAAATCTGAAGTGTCATTCACTTCAATGCAGGACCCGCAATACCTGATCCATCAAAGTTACACAAGTGCCTAGGATCCGGCGTGCTTCCGATATACTGTATAAATCACATGTTGCATACCTCTCTGCCTGGTCTGCTTACTTGATGGCAGATGTAGACTGAAATCCGACTTTTGAAAGGCAGTGGCTTAGTTTCTGTTCACAACCCACTGCAGTGATTTAAAATGTGTTTGTGCTTTGCGTGAAGTTGCGTATTTGTTTTGGGAATTCTTGTGATCCCGATTTATTTGTTGATCTGACTCGTCGATTTCAGCGGTGTCCTCCTTCCTATTCTGACACGTCTAGTCTTCACCTATTCTGGTCCGGTCAACATTCCCGATTTGCACATGCCCACTTGTGTGACCAATTCAACAATTGCAAGTGCCTGGAACGTTAGTCCTACCACACACAGTTAGTTACTGTAGCTTAGTTAAGCACTCATATGGTTAGTATGGCTTACGATGTAAGCTTTTTTAGCCTGCAATTAGCCAGGACCTTTTAATTCTACAAATATGAAATGTATTATATGTTTATTTTCTTTCGTTCTGCCCCATTGGTCTGTTATTGTGTCATTCACATTTCTTCTGCCCACTACAGCATACAGCACGGCGTAATGCGCCAGCCCACTAAAGCCATTGGATAACTTCAATGTAAGGGACCACACTCCTCCCTTTTGCAAGGAGCAAATCGGACACAAAGTACTGGGGACTACCATGACAATGTGTGCTTTTTGAGATCAACAAAATATTTTTACAGTTAGCCAATGTTTTTTTTCATTGATGAGGGCACTGCAGCTTTAACAATGCCTTTTTATTTTATTAAGTGTGTTCAGCCCGTTGGAATAAGTCACTTTTGTCTCTTTATTTTTGTAAATCATCAAGGATTGGAACATGCTTTAGTTTGCTTTCAGCCTTGGTGTAGTGTGACTCGCCTGCAAAAGATCATCATTTAAAGTAACCACGTTTTTGTTACTGAGATAGAACAGTATTTGGATCATTAAAACAGATTTTTCTTTTGTAATTCTTTATACTCATGGCACTGTCACAAGCCCCTGCCTTTATTCCTCAAATCCTTTAAAGTAAAGCAACCTATTATGGCCACTTAGTTGTTCCTTTTTGCGCATTTTGATTTGAATAAAACATGTTATCATACATAATAGTTATGGCATGTACAGTGGGCGATCGATGTGTGCCCACACACAAATATTAACTGATGGGCATTGAGCTATCAACGGTGCTTCATTAGTAAAACAAGAAGTGCCAGGGCCCTCGTCAGGAGGCCACTGCAGCTTGCACCACACATTGCCCCTCCCATCGCTGCCAATGACAATACTAACACAACTCCTAATTGTCTCACTCCTACATATGTAACAATTCAGACTATTCCAGGACCCCTAGGCTAAAAACATGACCTGGGAGGCAGGTATTAACATTTTATTGTATATTGAATCAACAAATACCTGCTGTGCTCATCTTTAAATTAGACAGATAGCGGCACCAGGTGGCACACTGCCACAAGTGCGTACAATTAAGTGACGGTGCCGAGCACTGGGAGACACAGGTTTAATTTAGGCACTGTCTGCGAGTTCGCTCTCATCACCTCAAGTTTGCATGTGGGCCTAAGTGTAAAGAGCTGATTGGTATTTGTTGTGTTGATAAAACAAACTCCAGAAAGAGGAGCTTTTTTTGTTATTGAAACAAAAAACAAGTAACCCCTGATATGCAGGGTATCCGCTCCCTATCCTGTGCACGTGGGCTTTCTATATTTTCCTAGTCCATGTCCTCCATGCCTGACGTATTGGACATGAGCAGGAAAAGTCAGTGATGTTCGCCTGCCCTCAAAAGTGAAGGGAAACCATTGCTTTGGCGTATGACCCACAAAGTCAGAGGTTTACACTGGTAGATCCAGTGGAGATACCACTTGTGCAAACATGCCACCCACAACTCTGAATGGAGCGGGGACAGCAAGTTTTTGCGGAATCAAAATACTTGAAACCAGAGGAATGACGTTCCGCATCCTAACCACAGCATGTAAAAATACGAATGGAAAATTTGTGTGAGTGTAATCATGGTTAATGGAGAATGCTTCATCCAGGTTAAGCATTCTCGTTTTCCTCATACTTTTGACCCAGGCTGACGAGTCTGCTCAAAACGTAATTCACTCTAGTGCAATGGTTCTTAAGCTTCTGACTTCGGTGGACCACCAATTAATCCACACTTGAATCTGGGGACCTCCATTTAATCATTACTAGAAACGGGGACCCAGCCTAAGCATTTTCGATGATTTGAACCACAAAGCAAAACCCCAAAAATGCAGAAGCAAACATTCATCAAACAAATTATAAAACACTTTATTTAATTTCACAAACAAATATTAAAAGGATCAAAAATGTCACTTTAATGGGAAGGTTGGAGCTTTTCTAGATTCAGTTGAGGCTACTCATTGGCCATACTTTATTCCGTTCGATACCCATAGATTGCTTCCACAAATCAATAGGGGGATACTAACTCAATTTTTAGCCTCCCATTGGAAATTCTCATACATACAGAACGTTCATAAATTTCTTAGTGAATGTATTTTCTATGATCTACTTGGACAAGTGCCCTTGGTGTATCAGTACCCCTCTGCTCAGCAGGCGCTTGGCCTAAGAAGTGGCTTTACCGATGCACTTTGCCTCTTATTCCTGTGCCAAGTATGCAGGGTCTTTGGATACACTGAGCCCACTCTCCTTGCCTCCAGAGAAGATGGGCAAGCCTTTTTGCTGTTTCAAGATGGATAATGATACACCCAGGGCACTTGTTTTAGTAGATCATAGAAAATACATTCTCTAAGAAAGCGGCAAGTGATCTTCTTTCTAAGATCTGTAAATGCAAAATATTTAACAAAATATAAGAATGCCACTGAAAAACATCAGTTGAAGATACATTAGTTATATTTCATTTTATAGTGACCTATAGAACCAAACTTCCCCTAGTTAACTACACATTACGAAAATTCGTCATTTATGGCACTTTCGGGATTTAACTAGTCCCCCTCAATTTCCAGCATATACCCAAGCAAAGAACCTGAGGTTTATGTTAATGTTTTTTTTTTGTACAGTGTGTTTTTTTGTCATTTCCATGGGCTCTTGGTGCTGCTGAATATTCCAGAAGCATACTGTTTACTGTTGTAGGTTTCGCAAGGGAATGTCTCTATTTGTCTTCTGCTTTGGTTACAGTGTGCACAGAAGTGGATTCATGGGTAGTCTTTTATGTGTCCATGAATTTTCTGTTCCAGTATTGGTGTTTGCTTTGTACGTTTGATAAACCAACATAGTCATTCCTGCCCCCCCAACTCCATAAATTTACTGTCACAGAACAAAAGTGGGAGGAGACTTGGGCTTGGGGCTCTGACATTTGCACGCCTTATCATTTCTCTGGAGTACTGGGGGACCTGTTGAAATGTAACATGAGTGAGGGTCTCTTTCGGGAACAGTTTGGGGCAGTCCATGACACTTTATAAACTCATGGTGTATGTTGCCAACTTACTAAACCATATAATGCATGTGTGGGTGTTTTAATGAACACCATGTTTTTAGCACCCCTGATGTAGGGGTCTGTGTTGTGAACATTGTTGGGGATACTGGATGCTCAACTTGACTTCATTCATTACACAATTTCTGGAAGAAAATGAGTTACGAGCTTGCAAGCCTCAAGTGCTAGGGAAAAGTGCATGAACACCCTCTTCCCTTTTTTGGGTTTGTATAATCATCCATAGTATCATTGTATTGTATTACTTTTGTTTTGTGTATTTAACATAGTAAATGGATTATGTGCTGCCAGATTAAGGACTCTGTGAGATGGTTTGTCGTTTACAAAGGCCCTGGTGTAAAATGAGTATAGTCTGAAACAAATGTATTTACAAACTGCAGACATTTGTTTGTGACATGATAGTATATGCATCCGTGGTCCTGGCAGGTAAGAGCGGTGGGGCTGGGAAGTATTTCCACAGTCGATGACGAGGAAAAATTAAACCAATACATTTCCCTCATCATCGTCTGTCGAATCCTCCCCACCCGGCCTCACAACTCATACCTGCATGGGCCACGGCTGAGGATATGGGCTGGTATGATGAGAGACCTGGGTGCATATAGGAAAGTTTTTCAGATATTCTGGGTTACTGTTCAGTGTGACCCGGGCAAGTGATTTGAAGTTTGTGGATACTGTAAGTGGGGTTTCCCTTAACATCATGTACAATGAGAGGAATGTGGACCTCCTTGTGCTGGCCAGTGATTAGTCTATGCACGATCATGGATAAGAGCTTTAGGAGGAAGTGGAGAGGTCAGGAGGTCCACGAGCAGAGCTTTTAACCCCCAGTCCCCTGCAAACCAAATGTGCAAGAGCACAATTGATTGAACTATGCTGAAGAAGTCATGATGGAAAGGGGTTTAATCTGGTGTAGGAGGCTTACGCCGTTACCAACCTGTCTGGGATTTACTTTTTATGGCAATGTCATCAATCTGCAAACTCGCCTGGAATCATAGGTCTTCTCTTGATTTCAGTTTGACCAAAACCAACATTGTTGCATTCCAGGTAAACTACTTTATTCAACTGTTCTGAAACTGTAGTTCATATTCTGAAAAAAAGGCACAAATATCCATTTGGAGATATATATTATATGTCCTTTTTTTTCAATCAGATTTGTCAGTTACGTTTCCAATTTTTCACAACGTTCATAAATGATCGACAGCCGAGCCAACACATGTTTTGCTAATAACCGCTTCTTCAGGGCTTAAGTTTAATAATCCTGTGAATCTTGCGAACAGCAACGATCAGTTAAAGACAAGATATCCAATTCCTGAAGATAACGTAGTGAAAAAGGACCTGTTGCTGCATTTTGTTATGCCACTTTTTGTTGTGTGGCTGGATTTTGCAACCATTCATTCGACTGAACTTCGCCAATGTTGTCTGAAATTAGAGATAGACTTAAGAAATCCACGATAGGGGGCAGACCAAGGACTATTTGAGGCTGTGTATAACCAGGGCTAACATCGCATTGAGATATGGGCCTGTCCTTTGCCTACAGTTTTGTGATAGTTAATTTATTATCCAGTGCAACCCCCTGCTTCCCAGGGTTCTGTGTCAACTCTGAAAATCATAGATTAGGGTAAGAAAAGGACCTTGGGGAATTCGAGAACCAACACTTCCGTCCTTGGCAAAAAGGAAGGTGGATTAACTGTGTACTTTTCGTGTGTTTGGGTAATACCCATGCAGACAGAAAAAGATGCAGAGTGCATGGTGATCAACAGTGTCAAAGGGGCCCAGAAAGCATACGTTATCCTTGTCGGAGGTATTCGGAGTGGCATTGCCTACTTGCACTTTTGCATTTTACACACTGCTGTAGGGCACAAGGTGGGTAGATAGGTGCTATACAATCGTAGTGGCCATTGTTTTGATGGAGTTGCAGGAATAGTATGCTCAGTGACTGTAGAAAGGTATGGTAGTTGAGTAATAGGGCTGTATTTGGTGATGTGGGTCAAAGTTAGATTTAGGCATCCCCGATGGCATCTTCTTCAACAACTGGCCAAATGCAAGACATCTATGAAGTGCTAGGTTTTGGTTGTCCTGGATGTAGAGCAGTTAGAGAGCGAAGTTTGATGTTTGGGACATAAGTTGTCCTACCAAAACGTTTATGAGAGACTGTAGTATGATGCCTTGGCAGTTGAAAGAGGCTTGATGGGGTTATGGAATTATGTGCATAGAAGGATACTAGAAAGAAAAGGATGTTAATCACGGATTTGGGTTGCCCTTTTTGCTGCCTTTTTATAGATGTGTTATGAAATGGTATAAAGAACAATCCTTAGGAGTGGTTGTAAGCTGAACAGAGTGTGGATTACTTCAAGGATTAGCTCCTACTTGCTCCCAGAATTGTGTGTGGGTACATAGGGGTCAGTGAGTTACTAAAATAGCTTCTAGTTATGTCCTCGTGGATTTAGTATGGTGAGAGGCAGAGATTGAAGCCTTCAGTGTAGCAGCTGGTGAACTTCAGATGGTTATTGAGGAGACAAGGTTGCAATCACTCAGTGGCGTTTTTGTCATAGATAGGGACAGACCGATAGGATGATAACAGATGGGGTATAGTAGGTGGAAGTGAGGTTGGTGATGAGCATTCAACTGAGACCGGTGTAGTGTATGATTGTGACCCCAATTTTTTTTTTGTATGTTTCAAGGCCTCCACCAGTGTGTTTTTTTGTGTGTAAACTAGGTAGGTTGATGATGGTGACGTCATGCTGTTCAAAAACTGAAAAATTGTGTTGTTCCTAAACAAACCAGTAAAAATTATGCAGATCACAGTAGGTGCTACACCCAAATAGATGGGAATCCATTTATTTGGGATGTAATGCCCTCACACACCCCAAAGGGTGTCGTGCTTCATCATCGGGCTGCTCCTCGTCTGGCCGGCGCTGCAATGCCTGACGGGCTCCCGACGCGGGGCACTTTGGCGGAGATCTTTTTTCCAAGTAGCCGTTTGGTGCCGTGGGGGTGAGGGGTCTAATGAGTGTAGATGTAAGAGTGTGTGATATAAAGTGTGAGTTAAAACCAGATTGGGAGTACCAACAAAGACTACTTTAATTGTGGGGTCTCCTACCCTGATTAAAAAATGAATGAAAGGTGCAATGCTACGGTCATGTCTTGGGTGTGGCGCTCTTCCATGTGATCGGTCAACCTGTTTCTTTGCCTTTTCTATAGTTTTAGAAGCGATTCATCAGGACCTACGAAAAAAGGGGCCTATCTACACTATGGTGGACCTAAACTAATAGTGTATTAATTATAAAATCATGACCACCATACCTTACTCTGTCTAGTGGCTGGTAGTGCAGGTTCTACCCTGTTTGAAATAAGTTTTTACTTCATCAATCCCCGGCAGATCAGAACATGAGGAACTTCCCCACATATGTGGGTCAAAGTTAGATTTAGGCATCCCGACGTCATGCTGTGCCAGCTCGTTAAAGATGGAATGATGAGGGAGTGAGGCAGGTTGATCCAGAAAGACTCTAGGTCACGAGGACCACTCACTTCAAATCATTAGGGGCACTGTTTCCATTCCTGAGCTTTCTTTCGCCTACAAATAATTGATTTCAGGTGTTAATGTAATTAGTTCATTGGAAGCGAAAGACCACAACACCTAGAGTACATTAATATAGCATACAAAACTCCAGGACTTGAAGCGCATAATGATCTGAAGGGAGTTAGCCTCGAATGAAAAGATCGCAGATATCTGAGGCATTATTTATGCAGCCTGAGATATTGAACATGAGAGCGGTGGAGGGAAGTGTGGGTGTGGTTATGAATGAGGTTGGGTGATGTTTCTTTGCTAGAAGTGGGGATGCTTGATTTGTTTGTGGTGTGTTGTTGTGGAGGAAGTTAAGGGGGGCAAAATATGTGGTGGTTCGTGTTAAGAATAAAGAGATTCTGGTCTACAGTCTCACTAGCCTGTCTTTTTCCCCAAAACGATGAAGTCGCTACCGGAGTCACCCGTATTTGCAGTGACAGTTTCTTTTTCACAAAGTCTGTGCTCCAGGAGCCGACAGTGATGGCATGGGAATGAAATGATTTTACTCAAAATTCACGAACGAGAGGGCATGTTAATACATTTATTTACATAAAAGAAAGCGCTGTGCCTTTCCTTTAACGGGGTGCAGTGCAACGAGATTCAGAGATGCCTTGTGGGGCCCCTCATTATTTGCTTCTCAAGTGGCAGGAGAATAATATCGGCACTGTTTCCTGTCAGCCTTCTCTTATATTGTTACTCCTACTTGCCAGTAGGTGAACGGTGGCACAAGAAAGGGTGGTTTACAATCACCAGGGGCCACCTCAGTGAGGTACACGGAAGCATTGCTATGGGCACTATTCTTTCATTGGGCAAGAGGGGAAAGAACATCTGTGGCCAGTCTGACCTCTCTTGACGTTTTACAGTGCCTTTTGTCCTAGAGGTGCCATAATGTCAATACTCAAGTGACACCTTGAAAGATGTTTGGCTTGTGCTTCTGTTAAATATTGCTTGCATTGGAGTGCAATACCGTTCTTGATCGCTCCATGTGGGCGTCTCAGTTTTGTTGGCAGGAGATGCTCTTTGGCTGTGTAGTAATTTCCCGGTGCTTAAAAAGTCGGTCCTTGCTGCCCTGGAAACAAAAGTTTTCAAGTGCATTTCTCTTGATGAGATAACCTAGTTTTTGTCTGGATATCTTTTGAATGAATGCAGTGTTTCTTCCACCATTGGGGAAATGCACGGTTGTTGAAAATATTTTGCCGTTTGTCTGGGAGTTGGGAAGAGGCTTTTGGTGCACAGCCTTAGAGTGGTTAAATGGAGGGGCAAACTTGCTACTTATGACATCCACTGCCCACACTACTGTCTGGACCCATTGTAAGTGTCCGGGACCTCTCTGGCCTAATGCTTTCGTCCTTAGGCGCATCCTTGGACCAGGTTGTGTTCTACATGAATTCACCCTCCATATTTGCCGATTTAGTTGGCGGTTGTAACTCCAGCCACCGCTAAGGCTGCAACATAAAGTGTAGGTAGGCTTCATGGAGTTTCTTCTTGAGGTGCCTAAAAGCAAACCCAAATAGGCTACTATTACTCTTTCACTTCCATCGGCCTGCTCCAGTCTTTTGAAGTTGATGTCTCTGGAGGTTGATTTGGAGTAGACATATGAACATGAAGGAGCAGACTAGAGGTAGCCCAAGCTATGTGAATATTAAATTCCAATCGATATATATGGGACCTTTGCCTTCCAAACAGATATCACACACATTTTAGATCTACTTTTGCATAAATTGTGAATCTTGTGCTCCTGCAAAGTTAGAATACACGATACGGGCTCACACCTTCTCATTAGAGCATTTTTGGATTCTGTGACAAAAAAGCAGTTTTGTTGGTATTCAACTTCTTAGTCATTGAGTGCAGCTGCAAACAATGTGGTAGTCTCGTAATCTGAAGTTTAATATTACTTTGTTCTTCTTGCGAACATACCATGCTTCAGATATTATATTTGGGGCGGTGGAACCATTTGTGTGAAGTGTAACCTAGGAGTACGGGCCATGGACTTGTTGATTTTACTTCCTTAAAGTGAAAGGCTTCGAAGTTGAAAAGTGATTTTGATTCCAGTCCCCTTCAAGTGAGTTATGAGTAATTTTCTAAACCATCTTTGCATCCACACTGCCTCCCCCTTTATAGATTGTTTTTCAAGGCTTGATGTTGTGAAGTGAATCATTGGAAATTGCGCGTGACGAGTCCACTGTATGGACAAACACAATGTTGTATGAGCAAACACTGCTCCGTCGTGGTGGAAATGAAAGTATTGGGAAGCTTTGCGAACAGCGGTGTTGAAGGGTGTCACTTCGAGGCACTTAATCATTGCATTAGTAATCGATGTACTCAAGTAGTGAAGTTCGGCAGCAAGGCGTTCGACACAATATTGGTGCAACTTTGATTATGGTAGTTAAGTATGCTAAGGTGTTTCACAGAGTATACAATGGAAGCCATAATTTTCAAAAGTACTACAAAACTGGGAGGTCAGTGTGAGGCATGTTCTTAATATTCCTGTTTAATTTGTAACACATCTGTCTTTGATGGGGAAATATTCCGGAAGCAGTCCTCTTTTTCTGTTATGATAATGCCGGTAATAGTTGTTTGGGGAGGAGTCGAGACACCCTGAAGTTCCTCGATTTGCATACATACATCACGTACTACTTACTGGCTGCCTGGCTTGGATCTACGTGCTGCTCTTTTGCCAGGCCTCCTTATCAAGTGCCTTCCCCATCCCTCTCTCCGTACTTGCTTGGTGACAGCCAGCGTGGAGTTTTAAAACGGATCTCCAGCCACATCGAGCCGCTTTCCGCTTTTAGGACCCAGTTGAGAGAACGCCAAGTCTGAAAAGTAGCGAGTCTGTTTTATATCCAGTTGTACATTCTTGAGCCTCAGTGCGAAGATGCCCACAGTGTAATGTTTACTGGTGGAGCGTCACGAGGCCTTACAGTGGTGGAGACGTGCTTGTGTATAGGCGATGTAAGTAAGCACAATATTTGTCATTACCTCGGTCTCTAGTCTCTCTTAATTTGCGATCAAGTCCATCTCGCTTCAGCAATGTCAGGTATACTGGACCAGGCATTCCAGTTCCCCTCTACGGTTTCGCTGCGTTGTCTTGGGCACGTCATATAATCTCCCTCTTTCGTTTTTACGGGGTTGAGGGCATTAGTTTTCTCTGCCGTGAAGTAATGCTACACAGTAATGCTGTCCTCCTATGCCAAAGTCAGTTCTTGCAACTTTGTACCTTAAACGGCAGGGGTGTTGAATACACACCTTGAAGTGCGCTCTAGGCAGCAGAGTAGTCTTTCTCATATGTTGCATGTGACCATGTCAATGGCATCAGCTAAAGCTGTAAAGTGCGTTTACGACCAGTGGCCTGGAAGGCGTCGTACAAATTCTTGTTCATATATACGGTGCTGAATAAGCATTTGTGAGCGTCCCCTCTGTGCTCCAGTATGCTGTCCGCATTAAAGAACTACGTTTGCACAGGCAGTCCACGCATTAAAATTCAATGCATCTATTTACATGAAATGTTGACTTTATTAACCGTAGTGCAGTTAATCGAATGCATGATAAATACGCTCCACATAAAGCAGAAGTAAAAAATGAGTTCAAAACTATAGATGATAGGCCAGTGCCAAGTGAAGGTGAGCTTTTAAGATATGTTCAATCAAGTCTCTTCAAGAATGTGCAAAATGTCAAACTGCCTAAGAGACTATTGCGCCAGCTCATTATGCATTCCAGTAAGTACCATTGTGACACTGGAGTGAAAGTCCCGTAATAGCGCAATGCCATGCTGTCAAAAGATCAGTTCTTGATGGTTGCGACAAGGCATGCGCGAAGAACCCAACGGGATGTATAGTTCAAGTCTGAGGCGCACTCAAATGAAATCGGTATACCATGGGTTTTCCTCATGAAAGCACTATTTTATGATTTTAGTGAGCTGTTTTCAGACCATAGGGTTGAGCTTGTGAGGCCTCTCTCGCAAAGGTGAAAGCACCTTTTTCGTATTTAGGGTTTTCGTATGCTACTAGATCAGCATCATCAAAGTGCCCGTGGTAATAAGTATTACAATGCAAACGCTGTAGAAATCACAACTACCGGATCCTTTTTCATACTTTAATGAATACATTATTTTAAAATGGAAATTCGTGGAAAATAAAAAAATAACTTTGCCTTTTTATTATGGTTTGGTTTCCACGAGATGGAGGTTGTAAATAGCAGTGATAGGTGAATTTAATGGACACAAATGACATAAAAAGGGGAAAGACAAGCAAGTTCTTTTTATTCCCAGGGACAAATTAGATAGTGTGAACAGTAGACAAACCCTATTGCATGTACCTTTCTCGGATTCTCTAGACTTCAACACTGCTACTCAGCGTTATAAATAGTCTCTTGAAAAAGGTTTTCTAGGTGTTAGGGTTAATAGTTTTTGCTTTCTATACACAACAAGACATGCATGTTTGACTGCTTTTATTTTATTTACATGGTTCTCTCTGTTACTGACTAGAACTCAAGGGCAAGCGAGCACTGTTTAATCAAGCACTGGCAAAGGTAACATGTTTTACCTTTGGGATCTGTTGGTTTTGACAGTGGTTTAAGCCAGGTTGCACAGCATCCCCGATGCTGAGCTGCATGATTAAATATTTTTTTTAAATAAAAGCTTTTAACGCTTGCGTGCACCTTACATTTGACACAGCCGCTCCCCCCCCCCCCCCTCCCTTTTTTGTTACTGATCCAAGTTGGATCTATTTTCTTTTTTTGGTGGGGGCAGCAGGGTGAGCAGTAGCAACACAGGCTTCAGTGGCAGAGGCAGAAGTAACGGGGGAATGAGGGCCAGTGCAACACAAGGTGGGCGGGGTTTTAAAGTAGGTGAGGGAAGCAACGGATTGCATTGGTGGGGGAAGAAGCAACACGAGGACGAAGGATGGATGCAACATGGTGCAGGTAGGAGGTGGAAGCAACCTGTGGGTGGCTGTTGGACCAGGCCCTTTTTGCAAGGTTTTCCTCAAACTTTTTGCTTTCCTAGTCTATTTTTCTGACTTCGTTTTTGCTGGTTTTAGGATTTTGGGCACTTTACCACTGCTGACCTGTGCTATAAAGTACAAGTGCTCCCTGTGTAAATTGTATTAGTAATTGGTTTGTCCATGATTGACAAATTTGGTTAACCAATAAATCCCTACAATGTGCACCAGGTGTGCCCAGGGCCTGTAAATCAAATACTTCTAGTGGGCCTGCTGCACTAATTGTGCCCCCCACATGAGTAGCCTTGCACCATGTCTCAGACCTTCCACTGCAGTGTCTGTGTGCAGTTTTTAGTTGCCGTTTCAACCTGGCAACTGCACCTACTTGTCTGGCTCAATCCTGCCCTTTTATGACATGTAAGGCACCATTATAGGTAGGCTCAAGGCAACCCCATGGGCAGGGTGCAGTGTATCTAAAAGGTAGGACCTGTACTGGTGTATTTTTCTTGTCCTGATAGTGAAAAACAAAATTAGCAGTATTTCACTATTGCAAGGACTATCTGTCCTATAGGGTAACATAGGGATTGCCTTGGAATATCCTTTAAGTGTAATTTCCCATGGGAGCTGATAGAGATTTCGAGTTTGGGATCTCTGAACTCACAATCTGAAAAGTATGTCTTTTGGTGAAATTGGTTTTTAAATTGCGTGTTTGAAAAAGTAACTTTTAAAAAGGGGGCGTTTTCTTGCTTAACCATTCAGTGCCTCTGCTTGTCTGTAGAATCCACGTCTGGGTTAGGATGACAGTTGAGCTCTTGTGCATTCATTCTAGACAGTCACACCAAAGGAGCAGAGGTGTACCTTGCAAATCCTGATGGGTCATCACCAGGCTGATGGGCCTTCTGAGCTAGAGAGGTGGGAGGAGTTGTCACGGACTCCTAAATATGGCTTGCCTGTCCTCTTACAAAGCTGTCTCCACCCCCCTGTAGTGTGTCTTGAGCCAGGTCAGGGGAAAGGCAGGGCCTTGTGCACTACAAAGACTTTTCCTTGAAGTATGCCTTCTTCGAAGGCAGAAAGGGGTATACGTATTGGACCTCTGACACTTTTAAAGCAGAAAACTTCTGAACTGAGGACAATATTCCAGGAAGAAGACCTGAATGCTGTAGGAGGAATTGACACTCTGCCTGTTGCTTTGTTGTGCTGGCCTGCTACTTCTGTCCTGGGAGTGAAAGGACTGAACTTTGCTTTATGTATCCTACTTCCAAGGTTCCCCAAGGGCTAGTGTGTGCGTGTCTCCTGTTAAGAAGTCTCAGGGCAATCAAATATTTCACCTACAAGTGCCTGGGCTCTTTTGCTGAGAATCTTGACTTGCCAAGTGGTGCCAAATGCAGTCCTTGGAAGTGGAATTTGGTGAACTGAAGGAGAAAATCCATGCGTCGCCTCCCATCTCTTGTTTTTATCAAAGCATTGCTACAAACTTTGACGCATCCAACTGCCAACTCCGGAGCATGGTTCCCGATTGGCGCATCAACCACAGCTTTCACTGCAGGCCCCACCTTTCCGTCGCAGTGCAGCAGAAGAACAGCCACAGCGTTAGTTTCGAGCACCACAACACCGAAGTCCACGACGCACCGCTCCAACTCCGATGCAGCGTCTGCTTCATTGCTGTGGAATCACCGCAACTTGTCTGCATTTTTGACGCATTGTCGCTGGGCGCCGATTTCTTCATCGATGTTGCCCAGCGGTAAGGAACTGAGGCCGCATGTCTGGAGATTGGTGTATAACCTTCCCTGACAGTAAGGAACAAACGCGTCACCTCCCCTGCGCAGCAGGAAGGAACAGATGCTTCACCTCCCCTTACAGTAAAGAACCTACTCATCACCTCCCCTGGGAACAAGGAACCGACGCATCACTTTGCTTTTTCAATGCCTCACCTCCCCTGCGCCTGTTTTTGTCTTTGAATTTTGACGCATCCAAGGTACTTTGTGCTAAAAGGGCGTAACTTTTTTAAAGTGATATCTTTACTTGTGTATGTTGTATTTTTGTTGTTTTGGTCTTGTTTGTATCAGATAAATATTGGTTCTTTTTCTAAACTGGTGTGATTTTTTTTTTTTGTGTGTAGTTTTTCTAATGTGTTATTGTGTGTGTATCTACAAATGCTTTACACATTGCCTCTGAGATAAGTCCGACTGCTCGTGCCAAGCTACCAAGGGGTAAGCAAGGGTTATCTTAGCTGTGTAACTGCCTTATCCTGGTTAGAGTGAGGGTCCCTACTTGGACAGAGTGCAAACCACTGCCAAATAGAGACCCCATTTCTAACAGTGGCGGAGTAAACAGGTGAAAGACAGTAACGTGGAGCTGGCAGTTAGAAAGCACATGTCGATAAAGCATTGAGGGGGAGAAACACATGGGCAATAGAGACAAATGGATAACAGAGGAGGAGGGAGAAGAGACTCATGCAAGGGAGACAGCGGGGAAAAAACAATAATTAAAAAGCAGCACCTGAAAAAGTCAACAGTGGAAGGACATAGTAATGTGTCCATGCTCTAGGGGAGGGATAAAGAAAAGAGGAAGAAAAACCTACACTGCTAATAAATAAGCAAGCAACTGACAGTGACAAGGAAGCCAACCAGTGGTAAGCAATAGGTAGGCTCTAAGTTCACTGTAAGATGATATGTCTAGCAAGAAACCGCACATGCAATGTCTTAGGCAGGACCTAAAAAGAGTCATTTAAGTTATAAAAACACTTCCAAGTCATTGTTAAATTGGGTAGGGAGTGAGAACAACTCAAAAACATAGTTATAAGTCGATGTACCCCTATAGTTCACTCCCATAGGCGGCTGTGGCTACACTTCAACCTTTACATTAATGATCTGGATAAAGCTCTTTTATCAACCGGGGTAGATTATCCCCGTGCAGGCCGTCGAGGCCTCCCTGTTTTACTCTATGCGGACAACGTGGTCATTATTTCCAGGGCTGCAATCTTTGCTAGTCTCTTTCTCTGATTTTGTGTCGGAACGTGACCTAATCATTAATAACTCAAAATCTTTTGCTATGGAAGTAGGGATACGCCCGAAAAAGAGTTTCAATTCAGGGTAGGTACAGTCAAGGTACCCAAAACAGATGCTTTTTCTTATCTCGGGCTTATCCTGGACAACCAGCTTAAATTGGGTCCGCTCAAACAAAGGAAGAAGGGGGACCTGGCGCGGGTGAACACAGCTATTTTTAATTTCACCTCTAAATTGGGCAATAGACCTATATCTGCCCTGTTGAAGATCTACCAAACAAGAAGTGTAGCCACAGCTGCCTATGGGAGTGAACTATGGGGATACAACGCCACAGATGTCTTTCAGGTAGCCGAGAATTAATTTCTAAACCGCTTGTTAGGTGTACCCCAGGGCACCCCCAACCTGGTTGTACATGAGAAATTGGGGGTACCTTATCTAAGCGATACTTTGGCACTCAGACCCTTGATCTTCTGGCTGAAAACTTGGTTAACCAAGGGCCTAACACTTTGTCATTTATCTTAAAGGATTGTATGTCCCTGGATCATGCAACTAAAATACATTGGGTTAGATACATTAAGAATGCAGCTTTGAAAAACTGGGTCGAGCTGAACTTTTTAGTAACCTTGATTCAATAACTAATAAGGACGTGAGCATAATAAGGGAGTCCTTTATTAGTTTAAGAAAACTGGAAAGGGAAGAGCTGCGGAAACCAAGCATTCACACATTTTTAATGCTTAAGACTACCCCATCAGCTGAGCCATATCTCCTGGGGCTTTTATCGGTCTATGAACGGTGTTTATTGACAAGGTTTCGCGTGGACCTCTTTCACCTCCTGCTTGCCTTCCCCTGGGTATGCAGTAGAGGCCAGCAGCTTGCATCCTGTGGCTGCGACGGCGAGTCTCCACAGGACCTGCTACATTTAGGTTTTTTTGTAAATTTTACGAGGTTCAGAGGAAGTCTTTTTTTAGTCCCTATTTTAAATTAGCTGAATTTTGCATAGGCGCGCCCAGCTCTCCTGTATCTACAACTGCTTAAGGATGATTGTATTTTCTGCGTTGTGTGTTGTTTGAAATCTGTGGTGAAGTCCAGGGCTTGTCTTGATTAAAAAAGTGTTGTGTGTTCTGGGCTTATGGTTACCATCTTTATGTTTTATTCATCTTTATAAAATAGGGCTCATTTATTGAGGAAACTAATCTAAAGGGGAAAATTGTTGGTTTATGAATTGTAATTTGAATTCACCAAACAATCTGATATATGGTATAACGTCATTTTACAATGGGGCTGATCTTTTACAATTTTATAACACCTTATGGTTGTGTCCCTCTGTTTTATGGAATATTATGTTAGTCAACCATGGGACTACTGATGATAAATTGTGCTGCTATTCTGAATATTTTATTATTTTTATGTTTGTCAACTTTTATGGTTTTATATTTCAAAAATCGAATTAAGTTTATATTGATTGATTGATAGTTATGAGTCAAACGCATAATGTGTTTGTGTCGGGCAGTAGCAGCCCATCAGAGGAGATTAGAACAGAGACGCGTGATGTACATCCTTTTCATGGAATATTTAAATGTGGTGGTGTAAGGCTTTCAGAAGTAAGGCATTTCTTGCAAAAGCATCGAGGCAGTTGAAAGAATTGTATTGGTGAAACGACCTCTTTATCAGATAGTTCCTATGCTCATATTTGATTGTGTTGTCAGTAGGTGTATTGCAGAGAGAGTGTGGCAGGGAATTCCAGAGTTTGCAAGCACTCTGGAGAAGGTGTGTTTCCGTCTTGTGTTTTGGGGACTTGTAGTCGCGATTCTGCTTTTCAGGGACTTTTAGGAATCTTGATAATGTGAGCAGTATTTTGGCATGTTTAGGAGGGCTCTCTTATAGCTGATACAGTTGAGTTTGAACGATCATCCTGCTTCAAAGGGGACTCTTTGGAAATCCTTAAACCTTCATTATGTGATGCTTGTAGCTGGTCCCAACCACAGGACATGCAGCTGCATGGATGTTTGCTTTAAGCGAGCTAGTCTTGATTTAGGGAGTCTAACCATGAACATCTTGCTGCTATCGGTTTTGCTAAGGACCAGAGTTGGCACCACATGTTTTCAGTCATCATTGGAGGTGAAAGATTTTCATTTCCTTAACGTGCTCATTTGGAGTTGTAAACTTATGACAGTATTTATAATATACTAATCCACACGGAGTCTGTTATCTAGGATAGATCACAAAGATGTGGTCACTTGCAGCAACTCTGGTTTGATTTCTAAAGGGAAAAAAGATGTAAGTACATTTTGTGTCATGGGTTTAGTAGGTCTACTTGGAGGCGGATACTTGTAGGACTGGTGCCCCAACAGTAGATGACAGACACTGCTAGCACAAACTGACCCTGTCCTGTCCGCCTGTGGACAGTGATGTTGCTCCGGTTTACATTTCACATTTTGCTTATTGCTTACTGGCATCCTCTAGAAATTATTTGCTTCTTCCATTGTAGATGTTCTTGTGCATTATTAATGTGCAGAAGAGTAATCTACACTCCAATTCACATACGTAAACAATGCTATTGCGTTTGAAACAATTTTGATGTGCACTCTCAATCACAAATGAGCAGCAAAATTCTAAAGATAGCTGACGTCATCCATAGTAGTTGGGATAGTCATCTGGCTCACCCCCAAATTAGAGATTTTCTATAAGGAAACCTCTCAGAATATAACGGAAGGTGCAAATTCATAAAGGGTGTGAGCCAAAGAATACGTTGACAGCTTATCAGAACATGGAATTTTAGAGCGTCATACAGCCTAAGTGCTAGCCCACTACATGAATATTGATTCAACCCATCTGTCATCCAGAGATGTCAGAACAAACTAGTTACAAAACAGCAGTGAACCATTTTGAATGAATTTTAATACTGCAAGCAGGGGTAAGAAACCTTGAAGGAAAGTTACATTACTGAGACCATGTTAGAGTTTTCTTTGAACCAGCATCAGTTGGAAGTAAACAAAACATGACTTGCTTGACTTCGTGTGACAGAAATAATAAACAGGGAATGAGCAGGAGGAGACATCCATTTTAAACAAGATGGTGTTGAAAGACTGGCTGGGGTCTATTTTTTTATTGTATTTATTAGTTTTATATAGCGCAAACAGGACCATAGAGGGTATCGGAGCACTTTACACATGAACAGGTGAGCAAAACAGGTAAGTCAGGCAATAATAAACAGTAGTAACAATCACAATAAAAGTACAGGAGGCAGTAGTGCCCAGGCGGGGGGAAGAACTACCAAGAGTCCTAGTTAGCCTAAAGCAAGGAAATTCACTCTAACAAGTCATTTCAAAATGGTTTCGAAGACAATAGCATTATGTTCTGTAATGCACGTTATTAATAATGCAAAAGCTTATTAAAGTCACAAAAACCTCTGCACCAGAATGTGTTTGTGTTTTTTCCATTCAACACATTACTTGTGTATAGTGCATAGTGTGACAAAGTCACTCTTATGTAGCTAATGTGAGTTCATGATTGTGGGTGAGAGACATTTTGGAGCTGTGGAATTCATTCCCAATGCATTGCGAGTTTCTTACGGAAGCTATCAATGGGTCATAAAGGGGTTCGGAATACATACTCAACCAATCCTTGGCCTCTCTGCAGAGCACTAATCCGCTTTGCCACTTGTAATTGTGAATATATGTGTGTGAATGAGGTAAACCGCTGTCTAAATAGTGAAAGGGTGAAAGCTCAAGAAAATCCATTGTCTACAAGCGAGTGGGTGCATAGTGCTTGTGTGTGGGGGGGTTTGGTGAACTGAAGGCGATGCAAGGAACATAGTACTGAAGAGGATAGAGGGGAAGTGGTAGAAAGCAGATTGAGTGTTTTAGAAAGATAGGAGTAGAAAACGTATGAATGTCTAACAGAGTCTGCAGAAGAGTGATGTGAAGATGAGAACATGAGTGATTGAGATTGTTTGAAGACCTTTGCCTCTTCCATGTATCATAGCAATGCTTAATTCAGTCTGCTTAAAAAGTTTGTTGCTTTGTGTGTGTGTGTGTGTATATAAATATCTATCTATCATGCACACAATCTTCATGATCGCCACTTATAGGTGACCCTGCTAGTTTTATTTGTGGACTCTTGGGTGCCCCACACCTTTCTAAAACAACACATCCAAAGATGCTACTGCATGAATATTGTATGTGAGGGTGTTATTGGCGAGAACGCGGGGTTTTAATTCTGAATTTAGACTCAGCCTAAATCCATCAAAGGTTTCAATAAATCAGGGATTTGTGAAGTGCACTACTCACCCGTGAGGGTCTCGAGGTTCTGGGTGGGGGGGGAGAGGATGGCAGGACGTGCAGCTCCGAGTCAGCCAAAGAGCCAAGTCTTGAGGCTCTTCCTGAAGGTGTGCACAGTGGGGGAACGTCTGATGTTGAGCGGGAGCTCGTTCCAGGTCTTTGCTGCGATGTAGGAGTAGGCTCTTCCACCTGCTCTGCGAATGTGCGTGGTTTCGGTCGGCGAGGGTGGTGGAGCGGAGTTTCTCTTGGGTACGTGGTAGGAGACTCTTTCGTTGTGGTATTGGGGTCCGGTGGTGTGGAGAGATTTGTAGGCAAGAGTGAGTAGCTTGAAGGTTACTTTAATTTTTTCAAAGTATTGCGTGAGACATGAGATCTTCCAGAGGATTTACCTTAAGGTAAAGCCAAGTTTCTTTAGTGTATTTGGTGGTAGCCAATGCTAGTTTTGTTTAAAAGTACACCAAAAGGTTCAAGGAAAAGTTTAATAAGCAGGTGAGAAAAGATCGAGCTTAAACGAGGGAACCGTAGTCTTAGAGAAGACTAAAATTGCCAGCCACTACCTCAAACAATGTTTTATGTGAGGACTAGTGTTTTAGTTGCCTGAGGTGGTGAATGCCCCTTCTGCACCCCCCCCCCACACCCTGATGACGAAACTGTATCGTTAACCACAAAGTTTTCCTAAAGATTCTTGTTTGTGAATGTAATGGGTTGGGATCCTTTCAAAGGGTCGCATCGGAAAACGTTAATGTCTTCTGTTGAGGGCAGGAGCCATACACAGTGAGTGAATTTCCTAATAAGTGATTCCCCCCCCCCCCCCAACCTTTCAGTAGCTCCATTGCGTAATTAGTGAACCATTTACATGAAGGTAATCTCAATACTAAATTGTCAACGGTTTGCTAGAGTTAAGTGTACAACTCAAATAAAAGAAAATGGGCTGTGTGATTAGATGAGAAAAAGATTTAAAGGGGGCGGGTTACTATAGATTGAGGGACAGACAATGGGCATCATTGGCTAAAAACCTGTGACAGGATATTCACTGAAGAGCTCCTGGTCACTGATGACACTTTATGGCAATATAGCTTTGCTTGTCAGGCATTTTGGGTTGGGGGTGGGGTGATATATAGAGAAACTGGGCAGGGTAGAGCAGGAATTCTCTTGTTAGTCATTAAATGTGAAGAAGGGAGGCAATTGATGGGTGGGGGATAATGGAAAGGTTTGAGTTGTTGAAGGTTTATAATTTGCCAACGTTGCTCAATAAAGTTTAAGCCAACAATGCTTCATTAAGATGAATTTAGAAATATTAATCTGTTGACCAATTATTTCTCTCCAGAAAAATTGATGAAGCAAAGTCGGAGTATTTGTATTACACGTTAGTAGAATTTCCACTTTTAGATCTTTTCCAGGCAGGGCTGTGCTCGGGTGATGGTACAGAGGCTGTTCGTGATATTCTGAGAGATTGGAAAGAAGCAAATAGAAATACTGGCTGCTCTAGGGTGCCTGCCTCACTCCATGTCAACACGAATAGTGTTAACAGTCCTGGTCTTTTAACCTAGTAATTGCTTTCAGCTATGTTGGTCTAATTACCATAGGGGATGCAAACCAGACTCCACTGGGTTGCAACGCAAAAGTCGAAGGCTGGAAACGGTAGCTGTGATGAACAGGGTGACCAGCCTAGTTTGAGCTCTCTATTAGATAATGCATCATCTTTCAACACCACCCTACATCCAAAGCACTCTTGGACACAGACATTATAACTTCTCAGCTTGTATCACAGTGTTTCTATTAGAACAAATCCTCATGCCCCTATGTATGCCATAGACGCAGGCTCGTTTACAAGTTGAGTTGATATGTTGAGGCCTTGTCTTCCAGGATAGTAAAACCTTTTCTTAAGCCCCAGCTAAAACTCATTTATGGATTTGGTTATAGGGACTACAGTTCTGCTGATGATAGTCCCAGTCTGCTTCAGTTAGCGCTTCATGCTTTCTCTCATTGAGCCATAACTTTATACTTTCAGTGTCAGCTTGGGAAGATATTTCTTAAAATGTAAACACGCAAAACATAGCTGATAACATTTCGTTTTTACTCTAGATATCTGGGTTGAAGACCTGTTCTGTTCACCATGGAACCTTGCTGCCACATTCAGTTCCCCCACCTTTGCCTTCCTGCCTTCCCTTGTTTTTACGTCTCGGCTAGCGTGGCTGCGCACATGCGTAGCTCGCTCGGCGAGATTTAATGATTCTGAGGGAATTCTGTAAAGGGCTTCAAGCCCCGACCCTCTTTCCCATTGGCTGGCATCACCGTTAATGCTAAACGGTGGCCAGCCATTGGGAAAGAGCACTTGTGACGTAGACTTTTCCATTTTTCAATTGGCCCACTTGGATGGGCTCGTCGGACTTCCTCCCGTCGCAAAAGCTTTCTTATCTCTATGGGGCCATGTGTTTCAAACACATGGCCCCATAAAGACAATCTCCGGCGTGATCTCTCCCTCCCCTTCTTTGCCTCTTCCTTTCGCTCTCTCCCCCCTCTGCCAGCCCCCTGAGCATTGGTATCATATTGCACAGCTTCTCTGGTTCTCCCAACCATCGAGTTGTTCGTTCTGTGGGAGCCATTCAAAAGGATACAGCAAGAGGCCACAAAATGAATGTTCTTTCACTGTATTTCTTAGGCTACTGATTTCTGGTTTTAGCAGCTGTCTTAAAGGGGTATTATTTGTTGTTTAGCAGCCACACAGTACTGTGTTGAACCACATTCACAGAGAAAAATATTTACCGATATTGCAGAAAGCCTCTGTTCGTTGTCAAGTGACACTTGGGCAGATGTGTGTGTGTCTGCGCTTTGTTGAAACGACACCGGGCCCTTGTTCATTCATGCATACAGACTGAGCCGAATTACTTACAAATGTTTCGTTCTGACTTTGAATTTTCACTTATTTCAGTAGATTGTCCTCCGCACCCTCGGAGGGTATCTAAATTGCAGGCGGGTGCACAGAACAACTTCGGTGCAGAGGGAACTCACTCCTCTCGGAGCTCGTAACTTCCAAACGTTGCATTAAATACGAGGCGCGTGCACGGCAGCGTCACCCCCTGGCGGGTTTATTGTGAATTAGCATGTACCGTACGCACACACAACACGTGGCTTCAGAGGGATATCTGCAGCAAGACTCTCTACTACTCACTACTCCTCTCTCTACTACTCACTCTCCTATTCTCTACAACTGTCTCTCTACTACTCTCTACTACACTCTTTATTACACACTACTGCACTCTCTATTACTCTCTCCTACTCGCGCTCTCGCGCTCTCCTACTCGCGCTCTCCTACTCGCGCTCTCCTACTCGCGCTCTCCTACTCGCGCTCTCCTACTCGCGCGCTCCTACTCGCGCGCTCCTACTCGCGCGCTCCTACTCGCGCGCTCCTACTCGCGCGCTCCTACTCGCGCGCTCCTACTCGCGCGCTCCTACTCGCGCGCTCCTACTACTCGCGCGCTCCTACTACTCGCGCGCTCCTACTACTCGCGCGCTCCTACTACTCGCGCTCTCCTACTCGCGCGCTCCTACTACTCGCGCTCTCCTACTCGCGCGCTCCTACTACTCGTGCTCCTACTACTCGTGCTCCTACTACTCGCGCTCCTACTACTCGCGCTCCTACTACTCGCGCTCCTACTACTCGCGCTCCTACTACTCGCGCTCCTACTACTCGCGCTCCTACTACTCGCGCTCCTACTACTCGCGCTCTACTACCCTCTACTACTTTATACTATATACTACTCTCTACTACTCTCTACTACTCTCTACTACTCTCTACTACTCTCTACTACTCTCTACTACTCTCTACTACTCTCTACTACTCTCTACTACTCACTCTCTCTCTAGTACTCTCTCTACTCTCTCTCTACTCTCTCTCTACTCTCTCTCTACTCTCTCTCTACTCTCTCTCTACTCTCTCTCTACTCTCTCTCTACTCTCTCTCTACTCTCTCTCTACTCTCTCTCTACTCTCTCTCTACTCTCTCTCTACTCTCTCCTCTCTCTCTCCTCTCTCTCTCCTCTCTCTCTCCTCTCTCTCTCCTCTCTCTCTCCTCTCTCTCTCTACTCTCTCTCTACTCTCTCTCTACTCTCTCTCTACTACTCTCTCTACTCTCTCTCTACTACTCTCTCACTCTCTCCTACTCTCTCACTCTCTCCTACTCTCTCACTCTCTCACTCTCTCCTACTCTCTCACTCTCTCCTACTCTCTCACTCTCTCCTACTCTCTCACTCTCTCCTACTCTCTCACTCTCTCCTACTCTCTCCTACTCTCTCTCTCCTACTCTCTCTCTCTCTCCTACTCTCTTTCTCTCTCCTACTCTCTTTCTCTCTCCTACTCTCTCTCTCCTACTCTCTCTCTCCTACTCTCTCTCTCCTACTCTCTCTCTCCTACTCTCTCTCCTACTCTCTCCCTTCTACTCTCTCTCTACTCTCTCTCTACTCTCTCTCTACTCTCTCTCTACTCTCTCTCTACTCTCTCTCTACTCTCTCCTCTCTCTCTCCTCTCTCTCTCCTCTCTCTCTCCTCTCTCTCTCCTCTCTCTCTCCTCTCTCTCTCCTCTCTCTCTACTCTCTCTCTACTCTCTACTCTCTCTCTACTCTCTCTCTACTCTCTCTCTACTCTCTCTCTACTACTCTCTCACTCTCTCCTACTCTCTCACTCTCTCCTACTCTCTCACTCTCTCCTACTCTCTCCTACTCTCTCACTCTCTCCTACTCTCTCACTCTCTCCTACTCTCTCACTCTCTCCTACTCTCTCACTCTCTCCTACTCTCTCCTACTCTCTCCTACTCTCTCCTACTCTCTCTCTCTCTCCTACTCTCTTTCTCTCTCCTACTCTCTTTCTCTCTCCTACTCTCTTTCTCTCTCCTACTCTCTCTCTCCTACTCTCTCTCTCCTACTCTCTCTCTCCTACTCTCTCTCTCCTACTCTCTCCCTCCTACTCTCTCCCTCCTACTCTCTCCCTCCTACTACTCTCTCCCTCCTACTCTCTCTGCCTCTACACCTCTCTACCTCTCTCTACCCGCACACATATGCACATATATATATTATGTATAGATATGCATATGCATTTATATATATGTATATATATATATACATACATATATAAACATGTGTACATCTGCATATCTATATAAATACAAATATAAACGCATGCATACATATGCATGTTATGTACATGAAAGTTTGAAAAACACTAATAAAACCAAAGCTAAAAAGCCACCTAATTACAAACCGAATTGCTTTAACTTTTACAAAGCCGAGACCTGTTGCATTTTGAATGCTTGTTGTTAGTAATGGTGGAGTGATTCTGGGGAAGCGCTGTACTTTAATCCTGCCCCTCCATCGGCTTAAATTCCTTCGTGTGTGCTGTTTAACTCTTTTCTTGCACTGTGCTATTATTGCTCCACTCTTACTGCAGTAACACCACATTACATTTTCACCTCAGTAGTTGCAGTATCCTCTGTACGGCTGCCCCTCGGCGGCCTCACAGAACTGTAGGCTGGGCGGTGCAGCCGGACTCCTCTGACAAGTTTGAAATGGCAAGCTCAAGCGCCTCCAGCTTTGAAGGGTTTAAACTAAAAGCCCGTAAAAACAAATTCACGCTCTTGTGCTTGTACATTGAGCAGTCCTTAAACAGCATCCGGAGTCTTAACTGAACTTTTTGCCGTGTATTTAGACTGAATGCTGCAGTAGCCTGGGGCTGGTCTAATGACAGGCCCATTAGTAAAATAAACTCGTCGAAAAACTTTTGGTGCCTGGGCTGATGTTGTGAAACAAGACTGTAGCGAAACCACATGTCGGTAGACTGGGGTGAGGTGGAGCCTACTTCTGCCATACTTAAACATGAATTTAAATGAGGAAGGTTTTTGGGGTGACAGTTTTTAGAATGCATACATCGGGCTTATAGCATGTGACAATATTATCATGTCTTGGTTTCAAATTAGCAAACCGCACTGCTTATCAGGACAGCATTTTTAAGGAAAGAGTATTGGCTTCTGTAGACAAAGCTGTAATACTTTGATTCGAAAGATACAAGTGTTTCTTAAAAGGACCACAAATAAAATCTAATTATAGTGCAACGTCTCCTATTGTAATCTACCAGCCGCCATTAGTGAATGAAGAAACTGAGCAAGGTTTCCCCCAAACATTTTCAACATATTACCAGCCTCCAAATTCAATGCTCAAAATAAAAATGTTCACTTAAATAATCCATTATCGAAGATTGTATTGAGCAGTATGTTAGAAAAAAATAATTCTCTTCCTAAATCTTTTCCAGTTTTTCCTTCCGACCTAGCTGAACCGTTACCTACTTCACTGGTCTTTCAGCCCCCACACACACTCCTTTTGCTGCTTTGTTCCTTCGTACCTAAACATCAGGCTGCTCTACTCCTCCTCCTACACCCACATCGCCACACTCACACTTTCAGTGCACAGCCCCCATCAGCTCCCATCGTATCTGCACCTCTGCCTCATTCCCTCCTTTTCCTTCTCATAGACTATCTGCTTCAGCTCCATATTTACTTGCAAGGTCATATACCAGAATTCTTCATCTTCCTCCCTACACTTCCTTTACCTGCAAGTTTTTGTTACACCCTTTACCAGAAAGACTCTTTTTCAAACGCCTGTAAACCCCTTCTCTGCTCAAATCACTTTTACACACTAGGTCCACCTCACCACCTGCCAGGCCTCCTCCACTACTTTGTCACTTAACTTTCAGCTGACTACCTTTACCCCTGTCGGTACTTCGTGAGGAAGTCCCTCAAGGAACGACTCAAGACTCTAGCATAGATTAATGGGGATTTAACCATCTCTTTGCTGAGCTTGACTCTCATCCCGGGGCCCTAGCTCCAACTTTCCTTCCAGTCATAGCTGTCCATCCTCTGCACGTGCTTTAAGCCCAGCATGCACCTTCTTTACTGGAGCCACTGCATGCATGCGCCTAAACACTTCCTCAATCAGTAAGTCTAACAACCACATCTTGGGCCTCATCATTGACTGCACCCTGAACCTAATCTGTATCATACTCACCTTCGACCTGCCCAGGAGAAAATGCTGCACCCTTCATTTGAGTCGATTTCATCTAGCTACAAGATTCACTTTCAAACCTGTATAGTTGAGAAAATTAAAGGTGGAGCAGCCTTCTCCATGCCGACTACTCGCACTAGCCACTTTATTATGGAGTGTAAGTTAAGTCTAGTTAAGTGCATGCTGTCACCCTCCCCACTGTACCCTTGCATGCTAATCTAAACACCTACTTAATGCCCAGCCTTTGCCAAGCCCTTTCTGGACTCCCTATCTCAATTGCTACTCAACTCTATAGGCTTTGTGTATTTAGAGTTTTCTACACTTTGATCGACAAACGAGATTCTACAGTTTAAATGCCTCATCTCCAATCTGAAAGAACTAGGCCTGCATACATTTCTTTATTTCTTCTCTCATACACGCTCACTCATAAATCTGCTCTTCCTCACACATTCACATAATCACTCACTTCTTCTCAGTTTCTCTAGAGTTGCTGCAATTGTCTAACCCTCATATATACACACTCTCTTCTGTTACCCCCTCTTTCTTGAGTGACTACTGTGCTATCTCCTTCTCCTAGATCTCCCATCCAACAAGACAAAGCACACACCGAGAGATTCACACTAGATGCACTTCAGTCTTGATAAGCCATGCCTAAAGAAGAGAAACACCCTTGTTAAGGCAACCATGCAGAAAGGGTGCAATGCCTAGCGGGTGTCTTTGATCTTTGGTAAAACATAACACTCAGTGCACTTGCACTCTGTTAAGAAATTTCGTCTTGAATCCTTAGGTCATAGGTTTTGGCAGTTGCTCGAGGCTGCATTCCAGACCATAATTCTTTGTCCTCTAGGCAGAGTGCTGCCTTGAAAAATCACTTTTGATCCTGCTCCAGACAGAAACCCAGGTATCCCCAGACTTATTTTGACCTATTTACGTCTCATGAGTGAGGTGTAGTTTGAGTCTTTTGGCACCGTGCCATAAGGTTCAACAAGCTGCACCTTGCTGACGAGCCAGGACCAATGCTGAGTTGGATGTAGTTGGTTCCTGCTTCAGATGGCATTGTGGCAATAAAATGGACTGAGTTGCAGCCCTGAGTAATTATCAGAGGCAGTGATGAATTCAAGCATTCAATCCATCACTTTTTGTTTTACTTAAAACTTTGGCACCATTTGACAAAAACTGCATGAAAGTTTCTAATCAAATGCCATTAGTGGCTAAGGTTCGACATGTATTCGTGCAGATACATTTTAGGGGGTGAAGGGTGGATACAGATGGGTAGGTATAGTTAATAAACAATAGTTTTCCATTTTTCACCCCATATCAGATATGCCTCTGCAGCAGCAAAAACTATTGAACAGCATTACACCAAAGTGGACAGGAAATTAGATGTTTACTCGTAGAAGTTTCTTTGCTTGTTTTGTTATAAATGTGTTCAGTATCGTTTAAGATATTTGTTACAAAAAGATGTTTACAAGCTTTTAAAGAGATACGTTGTCCATTATTTTGTGGTTTTGATTTTACAGTTCCATTTAATAAAATAAACTCCATTGTCTGAGCCAGCTGTTAAGGTCTTGCCGGAGACAACGCATGCACTATTGCTTGCAAGACGTTTTATTTCTCAATAATAAACTTTATTCGCTCATTAGACCGTATAAGTACGAATACATATGTACAACCCAATGAATTTTAAAAAGTTAAGAACCATCATTTTATTTACTTACAGGCGTTTAGAGCCCACCCATTGCTTACCATTGGTTTGCTTTATTGTCACTCATTTCCTTGCTTCTCTTTTTTGGGGGGGGTGGGAGAGTTTTATATAGCACGAACTCGACCAGAATGAATCGGAGATCTTTACATGAGCACCTGTTGTGTTACAGACGGACACATTCATGTGCGGGGAGATTAAGTGATTTGCCCAGATTCACAGGATGTTGAGCATACCTGCTGATAATCGAACCTGGTTCCTTAGCTTCGAGGTCGACCGCTCTAGAGTTAGGCCACCTCCTCTCCCCTTTGGTCAGCACATGCCTGCTTCAGTTCCTCTGTGTGTTTGTCCCTCCCCTGGAGCATTGCCCAAGTAGTGCTTCCTTTCCCAGTGCATTTCTAGTGCTTTCGCTTTCTGTGCTTCTTTTTTAGGTCTCACCTAGGCAGCGAGACATGCTGTATTCAGGTATGGACTTGAAGCTCCGCCCATTTTTCGCTCATCTTTTCAATTGGCTCCTGTTACTTTCCTTTAATTGTGGATTTTGATTTGTTAATAGGCTTAGTAGTCCCTCCTTTTCTCATGTTGTAACCTCCCATAAGGACTGCCCGTCTTACATGTGTTGTTACTCGGTATGTTTTATTTACATTCTATGAGCACAATTTTCTTACATGACTGTCTCCTACCTGCTGTTGCAGGCACAACACACTCTTCGTTAACGCGCAACTTTTCTGTTGTGTGCGACTCGTCCAACTCTATTTTTTTTACATTGTATTTTTCCCCCAGTGTTCCTCTTTATTAGCAATGGCGGTCGCGCGTGATATTTTCAAAATGTGCGGCTCGCCCGACTTGCGCCATTTCATTTATAAAGCATGTTTTATTTTGGGCAGTGCGTCACGCTTTAACAATAGCGTCCGCACGTCTTACTTTTTGTCAGTGTAAGCAGCCAATGGCGGGCGCTCTGCTTTATTTTCAACAGGACTTTTAACTTCAAATCCTCTATCTTCTGTAGGTGGGCTCTCGATCAATCCTAGCTCCGTCTCTTCTCCCATGTTCTCTTCCTATCCCAAACTCCGTCTCTCCTGCCATGAACCAGTTTGTATTCCTCGTACTTCCTTCCTCACTTTCTCTTCTCACCCGTTAAGCCTCTCCCTGTCCTTCCTGCTCGGTCTTCTCCCTCCTGCGCGGTCCTTTCCCCCTCTCTGCTGGTGCTGACTGCCGTCTTTTTTCCCTTCGTCTCTCAACATCCGCTGGCTGTGGGATGCGAGTTCCTGCCATAGACATCTTACTACAGCTTCAGACATGCACTGACTGTCTACCTAAGCTCTTACTGCTCCCATCTCTCACCCTCCCCCGCCCATTCCTCACCTGCCCCCTCAATAGGTTTGCGCTCTCCATAAGAGTGCGTGTGCTTGCATGTGTCTCCCTCCCGTCATTCTCCGTGTTGTTGCTTGCCCCCTTCCTCCTCACTTTGTTGCTTGCTCCCTCCTGGCCTGTCCCGCTTTGTTGCTTGTCACCTCCCACCCTCGTCCTGCGTTGTTTTGCTTGCCCCCATTGTTGCTTGCTCCCTCTCATCCCGTATTCTTGCTTGCTCCCTCCCACTTTACTGTCCTGTTGTTTTTTCCCCCCTATTTTTGTTGCTGTCCCTCATCCAGCCCACAATGTCGCTTGCCCGCATTTTTGCTTTTTCCTCCCCATCTGTTTTGCTTGCCCTTTTCCATCCTGCATTGTTGTAGGCTCCCTCCTACCCTCCCACCACGCATTGTTGCTTGCCCATGTTGTTGCTTGCTCTCCCACCATCCCTCCCTGCATTGTTTTACTTGTCCTTCCTGCCCAACATTGTTTTGATTACCCGTCAACCCTCCCACCCTGCGCTGTTTTGCTTGCCCCGAAGTTGCCCCTCCGTTGTTGCTTGCTTGTGTAATTGCTGCCCCCTTTAACGCTCCTGCTTTATGCTTGCCCCTGTTGTTGCTTGGCCCTTCCCACCCTGCACTGTTGCTTGCCTGTGTTGTTGCTTCCCATCCTTAGCCTCCTGAACCACATTGTCATGATTGCTCCCCCTTTCCATATTGTTGCTGGTTCTAATTGTTGGTTGCAACCTTCAGTCCTGCCAGGAAAAACGAGCATTGGCAGAGCCAATAGGTCTCAAGACTGCTGGGCAGCATGCTTAAAATAATTGGCAAAGTCAGTTGCTTGCATTGACAAGACCTATTGACTTTGCCATGCGTGTTGTAGCCCCTCTTCACATTGCTAACGTCATGTCACCTGTGAAATAGTTTATGTAATTTATGTGACCTGTCCCATTGTGAGTGAGGTCATAGTCTATCTCTGGTAGTAAAATTTCATAAAATACTTTGAACTAAAAAAAAACCCATTGCTTATGGTGTGTGTGTGTGTGTGTGTGTGTCGTGGCTTGCACGACTCGTGTCTGATTTATGAATTGCTGGCCAAACCATGGCCGAGTAATTCTAGGGATTGCCAGTTTTCGTTTGTAACCAGGAATGTACATTATCAGTTTTTAAACTGAATTTCAAAGGTTTTTTCACATATTTGACCATGTTGAGTAAAATAAACTATAATTTCCCATTGTGTTTTTTAATGAATAAGTTGTGTACATACACTGTTCACGCTCCTGCCAGTGCTTGCCACATTTTTCTCATCAGATACACACATCGATGAGTTTTTTATTTAACTATTGTCATTTTTTTCTTCTTTATTTTTTTTTTAGTTCTACGGTATGCATGCAGCATTCACAAGTGAGTGTTTGGTCACAGTATAGTGACTCAAGCACATGAGACTGGTGGTGTTCTTACCCCAATGTGTGTGAGACCGATACTACTCCAATGTATTTCAGTTTTGTGTTGTCTGTAAACTTAATTTGCTTAATCTGTTTGCTGATTTTGTGTGCATTAGATTAAGTGTTGTGGCAGCTTTCCCAAATATTTACATATAGGATTCTTGCCTTTTCAAAAATACATACAGAATTTATGGAACTTGGCAAACACAGGAGACCTTTTGCTTTGGTTAAAGAAACATGCTCAGAATAGGTTCTAAATCCGCAATAAATGTTCATAAATACAGCTGTGCCCCACAGTACAATCTCGAGAATGCTCAGGCTCCTCAGTTCTCTAAAATTAGCACTTTCAGCTTGCCTCTGCCCTAGATGAACATACAGAATTCTTCCGGTCCTATGTATAAATGCAGTATACTTGCTCTTCTCTTAGATCCTGAAATCAATGTGCACATTCATATTATTTTCTGTCACAAGTATAATTTACTTGTTTTCTTAGATGGACCTCAAAACACAGTTTAGCTGCATCTATACAAATGATCACAAAATACTCCGTATCAGTAGTGCACACACTTTAACTACTACTCCCCAAAGTGCATACGAACTTCATTCTGCATAGGGTTTTTCTTTATTTAAGAAAATGCCACCTCAGTCTTCGGAAAGCAGTACCATGTATTGCTACAACAATGCAGACAGAAGCAGTTCCACCCAATGTCGGTGACAGAGGAACAAGCATCGGCAAAGCCTGTGCAAGAGCTATTGGCTTTGCCAATTTGTTTTAGCCATGTTGCACACCAGTGTGTCTGCTGTTCTGCATGGCTAAAAGTTAGTGGGGTAAAGGAGAGTGGCATTGAGTGTCGAGAACAGTAGAGTGGACGTTATGGAGCGGCAAGCAGTGGTGTAGAGGTGACTGGAGTGGTGTGAATTGGAGAGATGTGGAGTGTCATGGAGTGAGTAGAGAGTTGTAAAGTGGAAGGGCATAGAATGGAGAGTGGAGAAGAGTTTAGTGGCTTAAAGTGTTGCGAAAGTGTGTAGATTTTGTGGAGTGGTTTAGAGCAGAGTGCTGAGGGTGTTGCCTAGAGTGGAGTATAGTGTTGTAGAGATGAGGAGAGTAGATTGGAGAGTGGAATTACATAGTGTTGTAGAGTGAGATAGAGTTGAGTAGTGTGTTGTAGAATATAGTGGAGTAAAGTGGCATTGAGGGAGTTGCCCTAGAGTGTCCTTGAGTGGAGTGGCATAAAGTGAAGTGGCGTAAAATACAGTGATGCAGAGTGAATCGGTTATAATATAAAGTGGTGTAGAGTGAAGTGGTGTAGTGTGGTGCAGAGTAGAGTGCAGTGGCATTGAGTAGATTTTCAGTGAAGTGAATAAAGTGAAGTGGCATAGAGTGGAGTGGGGTAGAGATGAGCAGTATAGATTAGAGTGGCAAAGAGTACAGTGGCTTGAAGTGCAGCAGTGCAGAATAGATTAGAGTAGCATGGAGTGATGCAGAGTGTAGTAGCGTGCAGTTGCGCAGAGTACAACAGAGTGGCGTAGAGTGCAGTGACATAGAGCACTATAGTGTAGGGATACGTAGGTTGCAGTGGCGCAGAGAAGAGAAGCGTTTAGTTCAGTGGCAGAGAGTGCAGTCTTGTAGAATAGAGTGGCCGAGCCTGCAGTGGCATAGTGTGTTACAGACCATAGTGGTGCAGAGTGCAGTAGTTTGGAGTAGCATAGAGGGCAGTGGCATGGAGTAGAGTGGTGCAGAGTAGAGTGACACAGTTTAGAGTGCAGTGGCACAGAGTGGAGTAGTGTGGCATAGAGTGCAGTGGCATAGAGTAGATTGTTTCAGAGTAGAGTGAAGTGGTGTGGGATGGTGCAGTGGTGCAAGTAGAGTGGACTGATATAGAGTAGAGTGGTGCAGAGTAGGATAGAGAGGTATAGATTGTCGCACCAGATGCCAGCTGTGCTAAAGCCGGCCCTGGTGGTAAGCAGTTGTTGTTTCAGTGGGACATGCTCACCTATTTCATTGTTGGCAACGCACACATCCACCATATTGTATAAAAAATATGTTTTGACATAGGTAGAATGTTTAAGGCTGTAGTGTAAATAATATAGTTTCCGGGCTACTGTTGGTAGTTTTCTGAAAATCAGTAATCTTGTGGTGTCTATTTTTATTGTTCCGGGCTACTGCGCATGTTCCACATACTGATGCTTTTGCTCATTATATGTAGTTGTGTAGGCTACACCTTTTGGCTTGCCAATGCGTGTTATTATTTAAAGGGTTTGGTACTGGTACTCTCTGGCTGTAAACCGAAAGATCGTTATTCACTAGAGGGTCACATTGAGTAAAAGCCAACGGTACTTTGATAAAAGAACCTCTACATGAATACTTGTTGCAGCAGAAAATGTGTGAATATTCTCCCTGCAGGCCTGTTTTAAGGGTTCTGTTACAGCCCTGTAAACTGGAGCATAGAAAGGGCAAGCGAGGGCTCCATGCAGAGAATAATCTACATTCCTCTGGGTTTCCTATATGGGTATGCCCAGACATGGGTCCCTTGCTCTTTTTGCCACTGGATTCAAGCTATCCTGGCTGATGAGGGGTGTTACCCCGAAACCGGTCCCGGAATGTGTGTTTTCCGGTTTAGGGAAGACCTGGCTTGGCAGTTCGGGCTGAACTGTTCCCATGAGGCACAGGGTCAAGACTGATTTGCATATAGCAGTGTCTGAACTGAGGTGGCGAAGTGAGCTGAAGAATGATGATGGTTTCAACCCAGATCTGTTACTGGGGGTGAGTTTCTGAAAAGTTTCAGTGCCCCATCCTTTATCTCCTTGTGTTTGCTTTCCTATAACAACTCTCTCTTTAAAGTCACAGAAAAAAGTAAACACCTAGCTACCTCGGAAGATGTAGCTTGACTTTTGACCTTTTTTTCTAAATACACAACAAATGTGACCAGATAAGAACAAGATTTAAAGGCCTTTTTTTACAGAAATTGAGATCTAGGAAGGATACAGTAAACTAGTTTGGACAAGGGAAGGGACAAACTCAAGCTGAACTGCCTTAAACAAATAGAGCCAGCAAATGGAAAGCAAGGACATGTGAGTTACAAAGCCAATGGTAAGCAATGGTCAGAATGCATTCTCAGGGAAGCTTTCTTAATGTTCCTAAGTTCCCAAAGCGCTGCCTGGTAGGCTTTGACCTAAAAATAGCGTGGGAGGGAGTGTGAAATGTCGTTGGTTTCCAAACGGGTATTCAAGTGAGAAGACATCTCAACTAAGTTAATAGTGAGTGAAAGTTAAAATGACTAAGTATAAAAGACAGGTCAACCCAAGAAAAAAGAACTGACATCAAGAGGAAACGGACAAAGATAATAAAAATAAAAAAACGAAAATGAATCCAGCACTGGCAAATCTAAGGGTTCTCCTCGGCTTTGCAATTGCAGACCTCTTAGCTTTGCCCGTGTTTTTGTGGATGCTCTTCGGCATTGAGAGAAGAAAAAAACTATTCTTGCTGATGCTGAAAAGCACTGGCAAAAAGACACCTATGATTTATACATAGTGATGGTTTCAGACCCATGTTTGATTATGCTTCATCACTCTTTCGTGGCCCTAGTGTAATGTATGTGTGCCTATGTCGCAGCACGTCAGCCATTTAAAAACAAGCATTGACATAGCCAATAGGTCTCGCTTTTGGGACCTTATTAGTATGTTTACTTTTGCTATAATCGGCGCGGGTGCAGCGATTATAGCAAAAGTAAAGAAATAGAAAAAAACATCTATTTCTTTACTTTTGCTATAATCGCGGCACCCGCGCTGTACGTGCCGCGATTATTGCAAAAGTAAACATACTAATAAGGTCCCAAAAGCGAGACCTATTGGCTATGCCAATGCTTGTTTACTTTTCGCACAGGGGAGGGGGCCTGCGAGATTCCCTTGCGGAAGCGTGCGGCCGTATGGCGCCGCGCGCTCCCGCAAGGAAATCGCCAGACGTGCACGCATTGCCATTGCAAGCAATGCAACGCGTGCATGTTTTTGTCCCCAAAGCTGTGCCGATGGCATTAGGTCTCTCTCCTATGCAGCGCATGCGCGCTGCGTAGGCGAGACCTAAAAATATATATTGTTCCAAAATTGCTTACGCCCATCTTGACACTAAACACGTAAATAACAAAGTTCACAAAAGTGCTTGTTTTTTTTTTTTTTTTTTTTTAATAAGGAAGAGGGCCAATACCAAGTGTCAAGCCTTCTAAAACAAAATAATTTTAAAAAAGGATGGAGCAATAGAGGAGGTTTGTATATAATGTTAAATAAAAAAACTGCTGTGAGGGGCGGGGAAGAACCAGGCGAGCTGGGGCAAAGAGTTAACAAGACAGTGTGCTGTGTGTTTTTGTGGTTTGAGTGCGGAAGTAAAAAACTTTGGAGAGAGCAAGAAGAGATGCACTCATTTGGATTGCTTGAACATATAAGAAACGTGAATGTAAGGCAGAGAAGGATATGACGTGTATTCAACAGGTTGTAAAGAAACTATTCTCCAGGGGAAGAACATTTAAAATGGAAATCGATTTGAATAAAAAGCAAGGAAATGAGATGGACAAGAAAGCCAGCCAATAATAAGCAATGGGTTGACTCAAAGCCCACTCTTAACTATTGGTTTTATCCACAGTATGTCTTGGATAACAGAGGGCTAAAAGTTGTCGCTAGCCCTGATCAAAAACCTGTTCTAGCCTTGTGCATACAAACTTTGTTCATAGTGTGGGTCTAAGCTGAACTTGATGGCCTTCTCTGGACAGTAAAAACTGTGATGGTTGCCTCTGCTGCATATTAAGTCTTCATTTTCACCTCTGTCTACTAACGTGATGTCCAGAAACTGATGAGGAAGAGCATCAACATGGATGGACTGAGCACTACTCAAAACCTCTACAAAACAGGCTGAATGAATTTGCAATGCCTTGGTGTCATCTACCTTTTATCACTAGCAAAGTTGCAGTGTTAACTCACTAATTACGTACTTCAATACTTTATATTTATTTGTGATTTGCATTGGAATTTTTCCAGGTCTGTCGTAGATTATTATTGCTGGCAGGTAGATTATTGATGGTTCTTGACATTGATAGGTTTTTTGTGACCTAGACTACTGTTGATTTGTAAACAGTTTCTGTCCTCCTTTTGTACAATCGATTCTCCAATGGAAACAAAATCTAGTAGTCATGGCCTACTCTTAGTTTCAAATTATCAGAGTTCCTAACCCATACCAACTGTCACGCTTGCAAAAAGTGCCAATATCTACTTAGTACTATATTTAATTTTTTCAAAAATTATTTACAGTATTAAATGTAGATTATTAAAAGGATTATCAGCAATGAAAATCCTAAGTTTGTACCACCTTCTGGTACAGAGTTTCCTTGACTGGCAAAGAATTCCCAGCAAAAGTTCTTTGGGATGATCTACCGCTGGGTTGTTCCTGAACACCAACAGTGTGATCCATTCCCAAAACTTGCATGATCTGGCTTGCAAGATGTAATAGAAGCTGATTAAGAAGTGGGTGGTCAGTAAACCTGAACTGGCTCACTACCAGTTGTGAGTGGGCACTTCAATTGTTCAGGAGTGTCTACTGAGTGTCAGAAATCTGACCAAGGCATGTTCTGGTGCCATGGACGGTGAGAAATGAGATTAAGATTGAATTGCAGCACACAACAAGTAGAGTTAATGGTGATCATGTAGCACACCTTTCTGCTGCTCTCGTCTTTAAACAATTGACAAAGCTAGATTAAATTAATCTTTTTTACTTGTGACGTGAGATATGTATTGGGAGGACTTTGTGCTCTGTTTTCCCTAGCCTGTTTCACACTACACTGTTCTTTGTCACGAACACCAAGAATTGACTGGGCTAGTGAATCCATTATTAGTATCTGTTCGGTGCATATGCCTAATCTACCTGGTTCTGGGGGAGAAGTCTTCTATGGAATTGGTATGTATGCTCTTAGCTAGAAGGGCTTTGATCACAGAAAACACTGCTGCTGTATAAAGAAGCAGTAGAGGTAGTAAATAAACTTCATGATCTGCAGGATGCCTTGGATCGTTTGCCTGTGCAATTCACACTGTAAATGTTTATTTTGCATTGCTGGGCCATGCCTATGGGATTTTATTCATTCAAAAGCCTAGGCATGGATCGCTAGCCATTGACTTATACCAAACATTTCGACATTGTTTGAAAGCAGTGCGGGTACTGCTCCTGCCAGGCATGTTTGAGAGTTGCTAAAAGCATTCTAACCTTGTGTTATGTGTAGCGTTCACTTTTCTAGTGCATTTTCCTTCTTAGGCTAAATAACGATCACAACTCAATATGTATCCATTAGATGTGGTTACTGTAAATAGTAGAGGTGATTTTGCCTAGTGTCTAACCTTCTTTCATCAACCTAACTAACAAGCTTCGTTTAGACAATAAGGCAGTAGGGATGAAAGATGAACTTGGTGATCCCGGGGCTATGTCATGAACCATGTTCTGCTTCTATAGGTAGGCTTGGATCCGGTTTGAGTTAGACGCTACACTTTTACTGCTTTGACAATGGAACGCAATAAAGCAATAAAAGTACAGCAAAATTAGTGTTCAATTTGAGCCGATGGTTGCTGGTAGACATCACTGGCACTTATTTTTGGGTACTGGCACTTATTTTTCTGCCTCAGACATTAATCAAGAGCAAGAGAGAGAAACCCATTCAAAGCAGAAAGACTGGAAAACTGTCACAAAGTAAGAAAGCAGGAACTTACACAATTGAGATAAAGGGGCAGGAGTGCCTTGTAGTTGATTTAAAGAGGCATGAGGTCAATTCCAGGATATGCAGCCTATGTATTTGGCACGCTGACATTTAATGCCACCGGCCGTGGGCTTCTGAGCAAAGCTTCAGAGACCGGCACTCATTCTTTTACAAATCAAGCACTGAGCAAAATCCTTTGTTTTCCAGTTTCTTTTGAAAATCAAATTTTCCCTTTGGTAGTGTTTTATGTGTTATAATCAGTTTTAAGTGAAAAACGGAAACCATAGATTTATTTGCTGTTCAAATGATTGTACTGGCACTGTGGACTATTGTACCTTGTTTGTTATTTTGATGTTAATCCATAGTGGATTTTGCCACTGGTTGTTTCCTTCTGATTTATATTAAATACGTTCTCACTCCCTACCATTTTTAGGTCTCGTCTGACCCAGCGCATGCGCTGGTCTGGCGAGACTTATTGAGAGGGCTCCAAAAAGTGCTACCAGGCCAGCCTAGAGCTACAGTGCATGTGTGCGGGCGCGCGCGCCGCGCTTTGCCGCGATTACTTTCACTTTTGCGGCCGCAAGGCCGCTTGGCATAGCCAATAGGTCTCGCTTTTGGGACCTTATAAGTATTTAGTTATGCAACTGTTGCATGGCTAAACACTTATAAGGTCCCAAAGGCGAGACCTATTGGCTATGCAAATGCTTGTTTTGAGTGTGGCCAGCTCTGAGTCAACAGTTCAACTTCTTGGCTGCTGACCTCTGTTTTTCTAGCTGCTTGGATACAATTACTTCTAGAGTTGCAGATATATTTGTAGACCTGGCTAGGATTTGATCAGAAGTAGCCACCCCTTCACTAAAAGATAGGACTAATTTAAACAAGCTGTTAAAGGGACGCTGGCTAAACAATATGACTAATGGTCTTTGCCTCGTTGGTGTGGATTTGTGATTCTTGCTTGGTTTGAGATGTCAATAATGAGTAAGGGTTGGGGTCTGGGTTATGTAGTTTGAGGCTGTCTGAGAAGATTAGGTGCAAGTTCTTGGGACTGTAACCGGTCTGCCCAAAAAGATTTCCTGCTTGAAGCCCCTAGCCACTTCTTGAAAACCATAAACCTTGTAATGTTTTACCCACCGTTTCCACAAGGGAATAATTCTTAACCACTTCCTGTGCTAATCTCCAATATTTCATCCACCTTTCTCCACCAAACATCTAAGAACCATTTTATGTGCAGCTCCACTACAAAATTTCAGGGCCTGTGCTAGAGATGTTTACCAGCAACCAGAAAGAAGTCCTCTTAATCATTCAGATGGGATAATAGACCCCACAGTTCTCTGTAAATCACAAATGCAGCAGTATGTCCACGTTGACCCAGAAATCTTGTAAAAAGTAGCATTTCCAAAACTATGCGTTGGTGTATGTATTCCCCATGGCTTTAATAAAGTGGCATGCCGTAATCGGTGCTGTAGTTTCTCACGTACTTAGTTGGAAGAATACAAATTGATGACCAACCCTAAACTCCTTATTGCGCATTTGATGAAATACTATACTATTTCTCCTGGTAAATGTTAATCACTAAATCCTCCTCACGTCTCCCCTGCCCTCCAAATTATGTGTAAGGGATTACATGGAGTATCCAATTGGTTAAAGTTAGACTTTCAAACTAGGATGAACAATTGGGTACCACCAGCTTCCATTATGAACATACATATATTGCCGAATCGCCAAAATATGAATTCAGAAGTTAAGTTGTGATATTAGAATTTTAACTTGAAATCTAGGTGCCTTCATTGCATGGCAGGTAAATAAATGAATAGTACTGAAGGTTTCTCAAGATGGTGGCATGGAACTCCATCCTTTTTTTTAGCAGAGAGCTTAATGTGGAGGGGAAGCGCAAGGTGCTGTTGTGGGCAGAAGCTAACTGTGAGTCACAGTTGAACAGATCAGTAGATGAGTGCTGACTCGGAACTCCTTAATGTATGGTTATGTATGTATTTTTCATTTATGATTTTTTTTTTTTAATTAACCACTTCTGGTGAGACGGCTAATGCTGTGTCTAGTCAGAAGCTAACACGTTATGTATGAGGAAAATGATAGAAGTCTTAGAAACAAAATGTCTGTGTTGTTTGAGCTTGTAAATTATTTACTATTTTAAAAAAAAAATAGTTGGCTACTATTATTGGCACACTAAGTACCGGATTACAAAGTGATGGGGACCTTATGTGAAATTGTGTAAACTCCACCAGTGATACATGCATGCATTGTGGTACCCCTGCTCTTCCGATATTACGTCCCTGGCAGAATATAGAGACTTAAAAATAATTGTGTCCTCGCCACATGTATTCTCTTGAAAGGTAGTCTGCCACTGGAATTGTTCTTAGTAATTTGTAGTGTTTCATCCTTTCCATTGCCTACTACAGAAATGTTATCTAAAATGTGTCCTTAAATCCCATTTGGTTAATAAGGGTGAAGGAAACGGTGAAAAGAAAGTCTGTCGCTGTTGTGCACTTCGTTGTTGATATGAACACACAGTTTTGGAATTCTTTACCAGCTGAATCGCTGTATGACTATACATGACTTTTTAATCGTAATCTTGTATTTTTTTTTTTATATTTATACACGTGGTAAACCGACCCTTTCTAAGGTGAAATATGTTCCCCTTTAATGTGCATTCAATGGAAATATGAGAGTAGCTAATATAAGGTGAATGGAAACTGCGCACCGACATTCCAATGACAAAAACGAAGCAAACGCTATCGTTTAAATGGGGTACTTGAAATCTGGATGTTACATCGCAGTGCACACGAGTGCAGATAATATTCCTTTACAATGCGAATGAATCTTGAAAAGTCAGTACGGAATGTATAGTCTCCGAAGTGCAATCGCCAATGTAATGCGTGCGTGGTCACAAAAAAAAACACATTTTAAAGGCACACGAACTCACTCTAATATCATTAAACTAACCAAAGAGAATGCCCATCTGGCATTATAAGAAATATAAACAAGGATGCAATTTGGTGTGCTATCACTGGAGCTACAATAGATGCTACATGGAAAAGGATTTTTTTTAAAAATGAAAACAGACCCCAAAGGCTAGAGACCAAACTGCTACAGATGGGTGGAAATAAACAAAAGAAAAGATGAGCAAAGTGTTTAATATAATATTTGCAGTTGATTGTGTGACACAAAATATTCCTTAAGGATGAAAATAAGGTTGTATTTCATGACTGCCGTCTTGCCAATCTGCTCGCCGCCAGTCGACAACACGCCCCTGAGCGCTCAGCAGTTTAATGGGCCGAATGTCCTTGAGCGTGTGAATTGTATTTCACTAGAAGCTCCTTTGTTTCACCTCTTCGTCTCTGCTGCAGCACCTAGGCAAGAACCTCATCCCAAATGGGAGCGTGACCTTGATCCCCTGACCCGTCTTTGTCCATTTTCATCCATAGTTGCAGTTTTCTGATCAATCCCACGGCTCTCTGGAATAAGGCTCAATTACACCCACATTTATCATTTTGAATTTTCAGTGTTTCAAAGAACAGTTGACTAAGGCTGCTTATCTTGGTGTGCCCGCTACTGCCGTTTGTATAATTGTCAAAACTTAACTTTTAGACAAAAATGACCCTTTAAAGGCATTGAATCCGTTATCATTAATGATAAATATGGCATCACTTGATAACGCCTAGTCTATAAAAAAAAAAGCGGACTAAATGAGAGGTTGTAGAATCAACTACAGTATACATTTTGTCTGCTTCTGCTTGGATGAATGGTAGGAGGGGCAATAGGAAATTATGTATGCTGTATAGTTTGAGTGGATTACGTAGAGGCGGACTTAGCAGTCCCCCCCCCCCCCCCCCCCCCCCAAACAAGGATGCTCACATGCAAGGCGGCTTGGTGCAAGATAAATATAAAACTTTTAAAAAAATTAAACCAGATGTCATGAAAGATAATGGCGGAAAAACATTCAACCACAACGATAAAAAGCTACTTCAAATGCCGCAGAGAATTAGCAAAGCATCCATCAGGAAACTGAGTTCTAACTGCTTCTTTCATATCTCAGATACTTTTTGCCATTAGAAAGAGCTTTTCAACATAGTCTCTTATTTCTGTAATCCAGTAGGTGCTTCAGTGGAGAACACACACAAGGACTCTGACAGTTTGGCAGAATACTTAGTTGATTAAAGCGATAATCTTGAATCACACTTCCTTTCAGAATCTCATTGCCAACCTCCTCAAAGTTGGCTACTCTCCACCACACAACCTAAATATTTCTCCTTCACTCTGACAAAAAAAGAGACCAATTAAGTAATTAAACATAGAAATATTGCAGGCAAGTTAACCGTCATTCTCCAGCCTCTGGGTTTTATTTCTCACATTTCATAATTTTGTAATAAACATTTTACTGTTTTATGCCTCTGTACAGAACATACATTTCTATCTAAATTAATGTTACTTGAAGTACAAGGGGATTAGCTGTGTTCAACAGGTCAACACTTCTTACTTAAACATCTGTGTATGTATGTATGTTTATATTTATGTGTGTATATGTTGGTAATTGTAAAGTGCAAATCTAACTTGAGCAGTGGAGTGCCGAACTGGGGCATAGCCCTTGGGAAGATAGAAATTGTTAGGGACAGTCAAGGTACACTGGCGGGTAAGGGGTAGTTTCCTTAAAGAGGTGTCTTCAGCTTTTTGAGGTCTGGAGTTAGACAAAAACTTTTGATTATACTAAAATTGTGTGTATAAAATACATGCTTAGAGGGGCTTTCAGCCACCCATCTTCACCAGTTGTCTGTTATTGTGTTCAAATTTTTCTTTTGCTCACTCGTGCTTACAGATGGGTGGTCATGGTATCTTGATGATTTTCCCTCTGAATGGAAGGTGGGTAATAGGGTGGACGTCGGTGAGGTTGGCTGGATTCAGGGATGGTTTCTTTAGCAGGGCAGGTGTCTAATCTGTTTTAAGAGTGTTTTGTTTCTATTGGTCGCTTCACTATTTGGACTGTAGTAGGAAGCTCTAGCTATGATGAAACAGGATTGTCACTTAACAGGGTCAGAATAAATCAAGGCACTTAACTTTGGTGCACAAATAACTATTCACTGAAATCCAATTTCCACACATCGTTTATGTGCAATATATTTTAACAGTAAATTGTATGTCTGTAAATTTAGTGGCCATTTCAGCAGAAAATTTGCTGTCATTAAATGATAGTGCGCCACCACACAATGCTTTATTTACGTAGAAAAAACGCCCACCGCATGTCGATTAAAGCTAGGTGAGTTGCAAAAGTTTGTCAGACTATAAAGTGGGTTGTAGTTATAAAATGATTGGGAAGCACAGAGTTATAGTACAATTTTTGTCCAAAAACGAATTTACTTGTGAAGCAGACCCCAAAGTAAAATGCTTTCTGCACCTGTGTGTGAAATGGGAGCGGTCCTTCACCATTGCTCAGCATCTTTGAATTTAGGGACATAAATTGGAGAGCTTTAAGAATGCGGAGCGTGCAGTCTAATGGTCGAAAAAAATAATGATATCGTTCTTCTGTGAACCTAGAAGATTTTCTGGTTTCTTAAGAGAAAGAGTTAATCAAGGGCTCTAACGTTAAAGATGCAAACAAGCAGACAGTTGCCCATTTTAGGTATAAAAGAGGTTTAGAGCGGTATATTTGTCATGCCAATTCTGTGTCTAACATTTTACAAAAGGACTAGAAAGATCATTGCCGCCTGCTGTCAGTCCTTCCCAACAAGGCCCTAAAGGTTGGCCACGAGGCCTCTCAGTACTTATTGGAGTCTTAATTCAGTATCACTAAACCTACTAGCATTAAAGGCAGCTTATTAGATACTCTTCAACCACGGCATCAGTGTGCTTCAGACTTCTACTTTTAAAGTGGTATAACAGACATATTCATATTTTTGTTTAATCCATGATTACTAAAAAAACTCTTATGTTTAGAGGGGGATTTTGAAAATTGTAGTCTAATAGTGTATTTCAGGTTTGATTATTGAATAATAGCTATTTATTTTACAGAATTGTGCACCTGTGTCTGAAAGCGCATACTGCTTGAAGGAAACCTATCAGTATTTGCATGACCGCGATTTCTTTAGTGGAGATTTGTCTAGCTTCTGAATGTTCATATTAGTACCAGTATGACAGACCTGCTTTCAGCATGTTTGGTCGTTAGACTTTCCAGGGTTTTCTAATGGAAATTGTAACCTGAATATCCTAAAGATGACAAATCGTGCTTAAGTTGGTCTTTTCTGTGTCTGGTCCAATTGTTTCTTTAGTCTATGCTGCATTAAAAAGACGCTGTGCAGAAATTCAGACGCTCACAACTTTGTCAACAGCTTCTCTTTGACCACAAATATTTCAAACCACGCGCAGAAGACTTGTACCATCGAATGTCTCTTTGGAGAGTATACTTTCTTCGCTGTCTGCCACAATTTTTGCCCTGCGGTTACTTGTGTCTTTGCTTTAATTATGCAAATAACGCATGTTTGGACTTCCCAAGAACCTCCTCGGCTGCCTGCAAAGAAAGAACATTGCGATCCACTTTCAAATGTTTGTTCAGTCTGTATTAAAGGCACTGGGATTTCTACATTTGAAATCCGATGGTGTAGGGTACATTTTAAAATGCTGTGTATAACTCGTCTGGCCTTCTAAGGAAGAGACCCACTGTTTTGTGCTTAAAGTTTGCTCTCCATTTACCACAGAATCCTTGACGTTCTAGTGCCTAGCTCGTGTAAATGGCCTGCTCTTAAAAGGTACCTACATCAAAGGATGCACTCCAGTATCGCCTGATTGCAGGCAGACACCAGGTTACTTTCATAATGTTTGTCTTTTTCCCCAAATATTAGTTAAGCAAATCTTATGTCCCAGTTGTCCGTTGTGGTGATAGACTGTGTTGTATGTACACCTTGGAAAGTACATTGATTTAAGCAACATTGAAGCATCAGCAGGGTTGAGGATGGCATGGATGTAAACAAGTGGAAGCATCAGCAGAGTTGAGGATGGCATGGATGTAAACAAGTGTGAAGCATCAGCAGGGTTGAGGATGGCATGGATGTAAACCAGTGTAAAGCATCAGCAGGGTTGAGGATGGCATGGATGTAAATGGGTGTTTTTTAGGAATAGCATGAAAAGACAGTACTTGCAGAGAGGCATATGGTTTGCAACCGTTGACTTCAGTGAGGGGAATTTGTGGCCAGGCGGAATGCCAGGTACTGAATTGTACTTTGTATGGTGTGGGGGTTGAGTATTATCTTAATTACTAACTGTAGATACTTTAATGCAACAAAAACAAAATGGAACAATAGAAAGTTTGTCCTTGACGGAAATGCCATAATGAAGTTGTTTAAGTATGAAATGTAACATGTCGGGGTAATGATTGAAGTAATTGCACACTATGGCCTCTCCTAACGTAGAAGTGTGTAGTAATAAACAAAGGCCTGGGTCAACCTGTTTTGGGAGATTAAAGAACTGCTGCAGGTCTCCCAGATTCGGGGCATATGCACCATTCCCCATTCGGAGCCTGCAACTGCTGGATCACGGAACTTTGCTACAGTCTCCGCTGTTACGCCTTTCATTGTTTTATGGCAGGAGAGGATTGGCCAACAGGCATTAGAGCCTACCCCACAGACCGTGGTCATTCAGCTTCTGAATAGCCCTCTGCATTAAATTAAAGAGATGAGATCCCCATATTTAGGAGTCTTGCACCTTTTATTTCTTTGTACTGTTTGCACATCGCCTTTCCTCTGCTGCAAGCGCTAGGTTGTTCATTCCTTACCTGGCCTCATTCTGTGAAGAGATTAGGCTGAAGGGACTGTGAGCTCGACACATGATGCCCACTCCTGCATCAGTCTCTTCAGAGTATCCTGGGTTGAGGTTGTGGCAAAGACAGCTTTGAGCACCAGAACTGTACCCACTCTTGCACCAATCTATAACTGCGAGGCCGAGGTAGGAACGACTTGGATACACCTCTCCGGCACTAAGCAAAGCAGCTAAAGGGTGAGGCAAAAAGGCTTTGTTGGGTGGAAACATTCAGCTCTCATCTAAAAAAAAAAATAGCTCATTTTGGATCCCTTTTGCACATGGTTAGTGTAGAAGGGAAACAATGCATTTGATATGTTATTGCTCAGATGTCTGGGCTTTGAGATATGTCATCTTTTCATTCGGCCTGATCGGAATTTTAATTATGCCTACAAAATTTGCGTGTTTTGGGGAATTTTGCATTGCATTTGTTATACTAAATTGCTGAAATTTTGCCACTTAGTGCAATTGCTCACCATTCGCTATAAAAAATGTACTGTGCCTTTCATGGTAAAAATTTAAAGGAAATATGCAGGAACTGCGAGTGGCAGCTGTTCGCAATGTTTCTTATGTTTTGCATGATTTTTCTGCGCCAATTGCTTGCTCATTTCAAAACTTGAAGCAAAGATGCATTTTGCACTAAAAGTATAGCACTTAATGACTGATTTGCATATTGTGTAATTATGTGTAATTTGGCCTCCTTTTTTAGGTCGAGGACCGTCCGGTCTGCCGAAGGCAGAACCGGAAGTCCGGAGATCTTATGTTTCTGAGAGTGGCTCTTTAGCCCGCCTCTCTTTTTGCCTCTCCTCCATTGGCTGGCTTCCTAAACGGAGGCCAGCCATTGGAGGAGAGAGCCGTCCCTCCAAATAGGCTCCGTCTTTTTCAGATTCGGGGGCGTGTTCCGTGCTGTTCTTTCCACTTTTTAGCCACGCCCTTTTTGGGTGTGTTTTTCTCTCCTCCTGCCAATGGCAAGAGGAGAGAAAAAGAAACGCGCCCCCGAATCCGCCGCTGCGTTTCTCCGAGGCATTTCTGCTTCGCCTCGGAGAAAGGCAGCGGTGTGCTTGTTATTGTGTGTTCAATTGAAATAAACTCTGTTTTCTTTTGTAGTTAAGTGTGTTTTCTATTGACTGGTATTTGTGTGGAGTTTGACTGGGGAAAGTGCCTCCGTATTTAAATGCAGGGCACCTTTCTTGGGTGCCTAAAAAGAGCGATCTCTGCGCCGGGCACACGCATTTCGCATGTCCGTAGTGAGGGGGGCGGATGGTAAATACTTTGTGAACGTGAAAAGCCCCCCCCCTTCCTGATCTATCTCTCTCCCAAATATGTAAAAAAATAACTTCCAGAATCTTGAACGACAAAGACTCCATAACCCTTTTGCGTCCTACGTTGCGCATTTTTTAATACACATTAAAATGCAGTCATTTAATATCCTGGAGTCTGTGTACGTGGTTTATGCAGGGTGCACACACCGCAGTGTCCACGAATCCCAGCAGTGTGCGCGTGTACGTGCGCGCGCTGTCTGTTGAACCAGCCCCTGTGTGAGACCATCTCAGTGCCATCCTCGTTGCGGGCCATAGCAACCCACCTCTGCCACGCTCTGACCCGGCCCCAAAGAGGCACGAGGGGGGAGTGTGCGTGGGGGCAGAGGGTGCCAGGCCGTCTGCTGACCGGTTGCTGTCACTGTGTGTTCATCCTCCCGGAGCACGGCATTCCAGAAACGGTTGCGTCAGGGGTGTTGGGAGAACGTGACGTTCATAAGCATCAAACATGTTTCTTCTTAAGTGTGAAATCCCCCGACATTTTTCTGTGTTTTGAGTGTTCTTTGAATAGAATAAATGGTGATGTTTCCTAATTTGTGATTTGTTGTCTGTTGCTCTCCAGCATAGTTTGGGATGAAAAGGAAAGCGCAGTATTGTCTCGAATAGGGGAGCTGCCTTTTGCAAGCTTCAGGACGGTCTCTTCCGCTCTGATCTAACACTATGCCTGATGGACTTTCCTTTTCACGGTGTTACGTTAGTGCGTTCTGCAGCTCAGGGCGCATTTGGATAGACAGACGGAGCACTTGTATATGACACGTGTTTTTACGGTACTCATTCGAAGTTGGAAATTACAAATGTGTTAACATATCTCGGAGTTTCGGGCAATTGGGCGCTTGTTTTATTTGTAATGTGTTTCATTAGCGTGGGTTATGTTTGAGAAGAACATGGCTGTCTTTGTAAACTCCTACCTGACACATATTATATATACACCATGTTTACTAAACCTCACTAGGTCTGGCGCGAGCCTTACCAAGACCGGGGCAGTTCTCTTATAATGCCTTTCGCCCCCCAAGGAATGTTGCCCCGGTACCGTTTACTGTTTAATGCGTGGTTTTACATATACCTTACAATGCACTCTAAATAAACCAGAATGCACACCTTCATTAAATACCAACACATTCTATAAATATGTGCAAGTGCATTTCGTCGTTGTTTATTTGCGTGCACTTTTCACAGAGATTTATTTAATTTTAACAGCGCTTATAACGTGCACAGATTTCTAGGTTATTATACGTACATACCAAACAGGAACAGTACGAAGACTTTAAATTTTAATTGTGCTGCATAGAAAATTTAGCGCCTTACGTAGACTTTATATTTTGATTGTGCTGCCGCCATTAATGTTAGCGCCAATTCATTGCACAGCACACCTCCCCCCACTGCCATAATGCTGAGTAATGGCAGGCTAGCCTGTATTTGTAATATGTTGTTTATTTCCGTGCACTTTTCACAGATTTATTTAATTTTAACAGCGCTTTTAACGTGCTCAGATTTCAAGGTTATTATACGTACATACCAAATAGGAACAGTACCACTCTGTTTGTTTACATCTCACTACCTCACAACATCACTACATCACTGTTTCACTACCTCACTCTCTCTCACTACATAACTCTCTACCTCACTACTCCACTCTCTCACTACCTCACTATCTCACAACTTCTCTCTCTCAAAACATCACTACCTCACTCTCTAGCTCACAACTTCACTCTCTCTCACTCACTACCTCAATCACTCTCTATCTCACTACCTCACTCTTTCTATCTCACTAACTCACTTTCACTCTCTCTTTCACTACCTCTCTCTCTATCTCACTACATCACATCACTCTATGCTTATATATCACTACCTCACAACATCCCTCTCCCTCACAACCTCACTCTTTCACTACCTCACTCTCTCTATCTCTCTACCTCACTCTCTATCTAACTCACTCTCTCTCACTACCTCACTCTCTATTTCAAAACCTCACTCTCTCTCTCTATCTCACTACCTCACTCTCTCTCTGCTAATGCAATAGGTATCACATATGCAAAAAAAAAGCTAATGACAATGCCATTTATTTAGGGATACAAAAATGATAAAAAAATAATGAGCAATACCAATAGCTCTACCTATAATATTGCCGAGACCATTGCATTGTAAATGCTTGTCTGAAATGCTGCTTAATTGCAAGAAAGAAAATTGCACGAATTTCACAGGTAGTCTGACTTTTATTATTTACAGTGTATTTGGCCAGGCCTTCCCCTAGATTAAAAAGATTATAGTTCAGGCATGTCACTTAAACAAAAACAAACATTAATTTCGTCTTCTCCACATTAAAATAAAAACTACAGAGGCAACTGTGCTAATAAACAAACATTTATTACAACTGTGCAAAAGTCGAATTCAAGTTAATAGCAAAACTGAAATATGAGAAAAACACTGATTACTGCCTCACAGATTTCATGTAAGAATTAGTTTATACAGGAAAACACCTCTCTTGAGTGTTTTGCTTTGCTGTGTGTGCAGTGAAGAGGCGACTTGGATTACGGTTTAACACGAGCATGTATTTCTCATTGGCAATAAATGTGCCAATTTAAGTCTATTAGTTGTAAGACACTGAAGAAAATGATTCAGCAAATGTGTCGGTGGAATATATAGTTGTGGTCGATCAGCCTGTGCGCTTGGGCAGCTTGCAAAATTTCACTGATTTGACTACTTTAAAATGATAGGGAAGGAGCAAAATCTTTATCGCACGTGCCTTGTTTTTTCCGTTCGTCCGATCTAATACTGCAGGAATACACCACAAGACCGGAGGGAGGAACCAGCTGGGCAGACCTCCTGTGTCAAGACCGACTCACTTACCACATTGAGCCATTGTTGTAGCAGACTTGGACAACTTACAGGCAGCAGCACTTTCGAGTTGGGACGTGCGAAGAGATCGGGTTAGGAATTCTGGAGCCGATTACACAACGTAAAAGGCACAAGTGGGGAATGCATGGAATGGCAAGAGGTCAGCCTGACCCAGTGCGGAGCTATTTCCAGAAACCTGTGACGGCTTACTCCACAGCATGGGCTCACATCAGAGGCGGTATCGATCTCTACATGTACATAAACTGGGGCCAGACCAGCAATGTCACTCTGTGCATGTCCCCCTTCAGGTTCACAGGGGTCTGATCACAGAAGCAGCATAAACTGGAATCTTTTTTACAACTGCGGGGATCCATCTTTTATTCCTAACCTCTTAATTTTATCCTGCCCCGCACCTTCCGACATCGGTTTAGATCGCTTTGACGGCTTTTACAGCTTTGTCAATCATGGTCAGGGCTAATGGAAATATGCCACAAAGTAGGGCCAAAGTATGCGCCAGTGTTGAATACATTTGAGGCAAGAAAATGAAAATTGTGTGGGATAAAGCAACACATACTCTGATAGTCCGTTTTTTTTCTTCTATTTTGTCACTTTAAACACACATTAACTGTCTGCAAAATATTCACCACATTAGCACTAGATTATCACCGGAGTATGGCAATCAACAAATAAAATTTGAATTCAATTTTGTAAAGGGTCTGCCATTGCATGCTCCCACATATACCTGTATTTTTATTTGTTTTTAAATAACTTCTAATCTGTTTGTGGCATAAACTTTTTTTTGTTGAAATCGGCAAATTATGCAGTAGGTGGTTGATTGTGTAGCAAGTTTTGTAAATCCTTAATTATGCTTAAAATGCATCCGTAGATTTCTGATCTTGGCATGCATGGATGCTTGGCCTCTGTCAGATGGTCACTCAAATGTACAAATCTGGGTCTTTGGGCTGCAGTTAGAAATGACTGCGCCGTACCTTGAAAGTGCTCTCTCTTTGGGATATCGGTCAGAAATGATTGCTCAGTGCCTCAAAGGTCTCTGCAATATGAATTGTTTTGGATGCAGTTCTGCACGTGATTACTTCTGTCAAGCACAGCCATGTAAGGAATTTATGAAAACACTAAAACTTAAGAAGTAAAATATTGGCTCTGTAGTAATCGGAGCAAGAGTGTATGTAATTATGAAACATTGAATTAATTTATAAATCTGTTTATTGAAGTTTTGAGAAGGTGTACATCGAATGATTGAAACAGAATAATGTACAGCAACATTTATACCATGGTTATGTACTCGGACGGGCATACAATGGACTGTGGAGAATGGGTGTACCTCCTGATCTCCTGTCACGGTGAAAGCCCTCTCAACAGTGGCAACAACTATAGAGCCGTGTTGGAAATCCTCCCACATGAGGGGGCGACCCCAAAGAAAGAGTCTTAATACTTCACCCATTCTCTCCTAGGGTTTCTCCATAAACAGATAGCAAATCATAAAATAACAGGGGCCAAACGGCTAACGCCCCACCAGAACAGCAACAGCAGCAAAGTCCGGCCATTGTCCAAGTATTGCTCACCCAATGTCTCGTAGGTCGTTCCCCCGCAGCCCCATACCTCCCACACAGGCCACTGCACAGACGGTGTCGCGCTTGCTCTTGTGCCCCGCCAACCTGGCTATGCCCTCGCTATCGTACGCCATGGCACTCGGCTGGACAAACCAACTCCATACCCCCCGGGATGGCGTCCTCATCGCGCACCTGACAGGCCTCTGCGGTATCCTCCCCATAGCGCATCATGGTTCGCAAAAGCGCCTCCCACTGGGCTGCAATGGGCGTCTTCCTGAGGCCTAGCGTTTCCTCCCTCCAGAGGGCCGTGCCCTCCGCCTTAGCCCACACCAAAAAGCAACTGCACCATGCCCGCGTGTGTGGTGGAGCAGCCTCCTTCCAACGCTTGGTAAGAAGCCGTTTTGCCACCACAAACCCCAAATCAATGAACCGAGGGGTAACCTTTGTGGAAGGAGTTCTGCGGAAGAGGTGTTATAAATAGGCTGGCCACTCAAATGGGATATCCCGACCTGTACTCTCGCAGAGCGCTTCCTGCACTACCTGCCAGTATGTACTCCGTACGGGACAGCTCCACAAAATATGAATTAGGCCAACATCTAGCTCCGCACAGCGGGGGCAGCATGCATCCGTGCGGTGAAAGTATCTGTTAATCGAGGCGGGCGTGAGATATGCTCTGTGTAAGATGATGAATTGTATTTGGCGGAAGCGCATGTTCCTGGGGATTCTCGTCGGGCCCTGCAGCACCCTGTCCCACTCCTTGTCAGTCACGGGCCGGGCCAGATCCGCCTCCCACTTACTACGTAGCGGCGCCAAACTAATCGCCACATGTGTGCGCAAGGACGCCGCAAACCATTTAACCAGATGTCTCCCCCGCCCTATGACATGGAGGTATTGTACCGTGAGATGTTGCTCTTGCTCCTCCCTGAGGTCTCCCCAACAGCCCGTGAGCGTCGCCACCAAAGACCAATGACGAAGAAAGTGGCCGGGAGCTAACCCCGTCTCCTCCTCCAGGGCGGCAAACGAAAGAAGGGTCCCTTCCCGATAGAGGTCCCCCAAGGTGTGTATGTCTGCCGCGCTCCAGTCCTCTAGTTCCGAAGCACTGAGCACCCCCTGCCCACTTGGAGAGCCTTCGAGCGGTATGGCCGGGGCATAGGAAGTCCGGGTCCGGGTAAGATGGAGGCACCGGCGGTAGCATTTGTAAGCTACCACTAAAAGAAGAGGTACAGGCCTCGATACCTTCACGGCCGGGTGGGAGAGCTTAATGGTGTCAGCCAGTGAAAGGGGGGGTGCCGCAGTGGCGGTATCCTCACGACCTCTGTCTGCCAGCCAGCGGCCTATCCACTGTAGCTGCGCAGCCAGGTATTAATGTTCAAAACACGGCATTGCAAGTCCCCCCTGGTCAGTGGGAATGTACAGCTTGGGTAACGCAACTCTGTGACGCGTAGCACCCCATAGGAAGTCCCGGAGGGACTGCGCCAAATCCGCAAAGAAAGACGCCGGAATATAAATGGGCAGGTTGGCGAAATAGTACAGGAGACGGGGTAAAATTGCCATTTTAACTAAGGCTACTCGGCCCGTGACTGAGAGGGGAAGCGTACCCCAGAACCTCATCTGAGTCTTGACTGTGGATACGGCTCTGCCCAGGTTGCCCTCCACAAGATCCGCTGGCTGACGGTATATCTGGATACCCAGATAACGAAAGGTATCCTGTCGCCATTGTACCTGCACTCCCCTAAGATGATATCTCGGGTCTTGAGTGTCGGCTCGGAACGCATATAGGCAGGACTTAGCAGAGTTCACCCGGAGACCTGAGAGGGCCTCGAATTTAAGCAGAATACGCTCCAGGTCAATGGGAATGTGAGATACATCCCTGACAAAGACCAGCAGGTCATCCGCATAAAGCGATACCTGATGTGTCGCATCACCCAGGGGGATGCCGTCAGCCAGCTCCCTGCGGAGCGTGGCCGCCAGAGGTTCTATTGCGAGCGCAAACAGGAGGGGTGAGAGCGGGCACCCATGCCTAGTGCCGCGGCCAATAGGGATAGCATCAGATATGTACGGCCCGGTTCTCACTCTCACCGTGGGGTCCTTGTACAGAAGGGCTGCCAATTGAAGGAAGCTGAGGCCCAGCCCATAGTGCGACAGTGCAACCACCATATTTCCCCATTTCCAGGCAGTCTAAAGCCTTTTCAAGGTCGAGAACCAGGCAGCCCGCCCTAGGCCATTGTTGGAAACTATCTGATGCCACTCGAAAGAACCGCCGCAGGTTAAGGGAGGTACTGCGCTTAGGCACAAAGCCATTTTGGTCGGCATGTACCAGCGCCGGCACCGCTGGCGCCAGGCGCTCCGCCAACACGTTAGCCAAAATTTTATAATCCGCATTAAGCAGAGCAAGGGGGCGATAAGACCCTAGTTGGGTGGGATCCCGCCCAGGCTTGAGCAGAGATACAAAATAGGCCTCTTGCATTGAGCCGGGTAAGGTACGCTCCTCAAGGGCGGCCAGATAGAGAGTGTGCAATTTGGGTACCAGTGATTCCCGATAGGCCTTATAATATTCCGCGGGGAGCCCATCGGGGCCCGGCGCCTTCCCGGAAGCCAAAGAGGCGACAGCGTCCCTGATCTCATCCGCAGTGAGGGGGCTCTCGAGCGACTCCTGGTATTCATCTGGGACCGTGGGCAGACAGGCAGCCTCCAAGAACTGATCCAGGTTTTGCGCCTGCCGGCGTCCCGTCGAGCGGTACAGAGACGCGTAGTGTGCCGTCATTTCCTGATGAATCTCCCACTGCGTGTATACAAGTGACCCGTTGGGCCCGTGTATAGCGCCTATCGGAGCATGAACAGTCTCCTGTCTGAGCAGCCAGGCCAGCAACCTCCCCGCCTTGTCTGACGTGGCATGAACACGAGTCGAGTGAGCCGCATATTTTTGGCAACGCAGGCGCTCTAGCAGCTCGGCATGGCGCGCCCGAAACCTCGTCAGCCGGGCCGAGTCACAACCGCTGCTCTCCCCGTGCTGCTCACACGAGAGTAGGCGAGATTCCAAGGCGGCAAGGGACGATGCAAGTTGCTTGCAAATATTCCACGTCACGCCTAAACAATGCACCCTGATGGTGGACTTATGGGCATCCCACTTTATCAGTTCACTGCTCGTAGTGCCCTAATTCAAATTAAAAAACTGCTCTATCGCGGTGCCCAAGGATGCACGAAATTCTGCATCCTCCAGAGCCGCTGATTGGAGGCGCCATGTGGGGATTGGGGGGACGTCCGGGGCTCCATCGGAGGCACAGTCTAAGAGGATTATGATTGGAGTGTGTCCGACCTAGATATTCTGCCTGATCTAACAAGGGAAGCAAAGAATAGGAGCCCACCACCCTGTCAAGACGCACATGGAGGTCGTGTACCGCCGAATAGTACGAGTAGATGCGGTCATCTGGGTGTAAATTGTGCCACACATCGACCAATGCCCAGCGCGATATCCAGTCATCCGTGCGTTCGAACCCACTTGTGTATTATGGAGGATCGGAAAGGACCGGTCAAGACGTACGTCGAGGACTGAGTTAAAGTCCCCGCCCAGTAGCCAGGGGAGACCCGCATACGGTGCTAACACCGTGGACAGATGGGCAAGAAATGATGATTGTTCAACGTTCGGGGCGTACAGTGAGCCTAGTAATACGTGTTGTCCATTAAGTCGCCTGCGCACTAATGTGTATCGGCCAGCCGGGTCGACTTCTACCTCCGTACATGTGAGCGGAGTGCCCGCCCTCACCCAGATTAACGTGCCCCTGGCGTGTGCAGAATATGTAGTTCCAAATAGTTGACCCCTCCAGCGGGTGCGCAACCGGGCTATTTCTGACTGCGTCATGTGAGTCTCCTGTTGGAGGGCTATGGCTACCTTGTGTCTCTGCAAATAGGCGAAAATTGAGTATCTACGCTCTGGTGTATGCATGCCCCGAATATTCCATGTGATTATGTTGGTGTTGGCCATTTAAAGCAATTAAAGACTGCATAGGTGACGGGGCCGGGGTCCGATCGACCAACGGGAGGGACATGGACTCTATATGTCAAGCCGGTGCACTGCATTGATAAACAGAACAAAGAAACATATACGTGTTGCCAAGCACGCGAGCTGAACATCTAAAACAGTATAACTATCAGGGCAAAGCCCCGTAGGGTCATTCGTCCAAACTGTAAGCTAAACGCTTATGGAGTGAAACTAAGCCAGGTAGTGGCCAGCGGGTGCTTAGTGTGGCTATAGCTACCGTAAGCTGCTCCTCTACCGCTGTGCCCCTGTGCGCGCTATAGGTGCCTCCTGTAGCATGGGCTTGGCCAAGCATGGGCGGGTAACCTAACTGCAGCTATCTACACCACCTGCCGCAAATTCCGCATGGCGCGCAGCCTCTACCTCGAGCAGGGCCTCCCGTCCCCCCGCACGCATGCAGCGACCAAATAGACGCAGCGGTGCCATCACGCAGCTCTATACCACACTATACAACAGATTCTGTGATCAGTCAGCCACCATGACCCATTGTCTATCCCTTGTTGACGTGCATGCCAGTGGGCGCTGTCATCACGCTGCTCCCGGCTTACATGATCTGGTCAGAAGTCTGGGGAGTCACTAGTGGCATTAGTTGGTCCTCGGAGAGCATGGTGGACTAAGAGGATGATCTGCTGGTCTCGGGTTCGCTATGTCCGTGAATGTCCGCATCTCCCTGACTGCTTGTAGACCCGAGAGTTGCCACCGCTTCCAGCGCTCCTTGGCGTTCTAGGCGCATCCGCTCCGGGCTAGGCGCCACCCCCGGGCCCAACCCTGCATCTCTACAGGACCCCCTCCGCCGCCGGGGCCTCCTCCCCCGCTGATTGCCATGTTCCGGATCCGGAGGTCTCTGTCCCCTACACCGCCCCGTCTCCTCCAGCCAGTCCCAGACCTATGACGGGGCATCGAAGAAGCGGGTCCCCTCCTTTGTGACCACTCTGAGGCGTGACTGGTATAGCAGAGAGTATGGGATCTCCAGGTCACGCAGTTGGCGCTTCACCGCCAGGTAGCTGCTCCTCTGCACCACCACCGCCGTGTAATCCGGGAAGAACATCACCTGCCCACTTCCCACTGTGATTGCGCCCAACTTCCTGGTCTCGCGAAGCACCACATCCCTGTCCCGGTAATTGAGAAGTTTGAACAGAAAGGGACGGGGCCGAGCCCCCGGCTTGGGCTGCTCTGCCGGGACCCTGTGGGCCCGCTCCACCACGAACTGCGGGAAGAGTACCCCTGGAGTGAGCAGATCTCGAAGCCACCTCTCGACGTACTGCTCTGGTTGTCATCCATCCTCGCCCTCCGGTAATCCCACCACTCTGATATTACTGCCCCGGGAGCGCCCTTCGGCATCCTCGACCCGATCTTCCAGGGTGTGGACGCGATCTATTAGGTCCTGCAAGGTTACAGTGTGATGGTTCACCACTGGTTGGACATCCTGGAGCGTTTGGCTGGGCCACTGTGTCCGCTAGCTTGCGGTGGTCCGCATGAAGAAGGGTGAAGTCCACCGTGACTTTATCCATCCGGGACTCTAGGGAATCCTTCGTCTGCTCCAGGGTAGAGCCAATTCGCTCCAGTGCAGCTAGCACTGTGTCCAGTTTCGCCGCAAGCGCTGCCGCCTGAGGCTCCACGCTTTCACCGCGGCATCCTGGCATGGGGCCCGAGCCCGCCGTCAGTGTCCGGTCCTCCTTTGACGCGTTTCGTAGCCGGCCCATGACCAATTGCTGCCCCGTAGGCATCTGCTGGTAACCCCAGCACCAGGCAGACAGCCCGGGCCCAGATCCTCAGTCTACCACAGCAGGAGAGAGTTGACACCACAGTCCCTCAGGTAATGCGGCGAGAGTGGAGGAAGGAGAGAGAAAGCCAGAGCTCCCTCCGCAGGGTCCGCAGCCACCGAGCAGGAGGTACCAGCTTCCTGTTGGTCACGGATTTCGCGGACCCACAGTGGCCATCACGCGTCACTCCCCGATGTGCCAGGGTCCCCCGTCGGGCACCCCTCCTCCATCTGGTCATCTGCATCCCTCGGTAAGTAGGGCTGATAGATATACCCCGCCTCTCCTCCTGGCAGCTGCTCCTGTGCAATCACCGACTGCTGGGCACCACCCCGGTAGTACAGGCGCGGCACAGGCGGCGACACGTCCCAAACGGCACCCCAACTCCAGTTATGCCAGGGCACCTCATGCGGCGCGCACCACCTCCAGCACCTGCAGGCCAGTCCGTGCCTCTCCTGCTCCCTCGGCGCCGCACTGCATGCAAAGGTTCCAGGCGCCACCACCACGCGTCGGCACCTTCGGTATACGTAAGGTGTCCAGGTGCTCCCCTCACGCCAGTGCCGGGCTGCCTCCCCCTCCGCTCCCTCCACTCCTCGTAGTCCAGTGCCAGGTCATCCACTGATCGCCTACTAAACTGCAAACGGTGGGCGCCCAAGGCTCCTGGTCCCCGCGCCGTCGCAGCAGTTTTTGGGGCAATCCACTACGGTGACGGCCACCCCATTGTCCGGCGTCGGGCCCACCACTCCACCGCGGTATGCAGGGAGGTCCGCCTCACCTTCCAGGCCACCTCACCGCATCTATCCGGCCTGCGGAACCCTCTCAGGGGATCGCCACCAAGCGCTCAGGCAGTCCACTCACCGGGGCACCTCAGGTGTTCTGGCAAGGTTGCAGCAGCACCCCAGGAAGTCCGCAGGGGGCCCGCCGCACCGCTGCGCCTTCAATCTGCGCACCCCGCGGCACCACCAGCAGGCCGTGACCGCCTCCGTCGCCCTCGATGCTGTGTCCAGGGCGTCTCGCGAGGTCAGGGCATCCTCCGCAATTCACAGCTTGACCGGTCTGCCTCCCGCAGTCACCGCCGGCCCAGGGCACCACATCAAGAAGGTCCAGTGGCGCTACACCGCCTCCACCGCTGGCGCTCCAGCCAGCGCGGCCTGGGTTCCTCGTGGTGAGCCGCAGGCTAAATTCCTTGCTGCAGCCGGCCGCGGCTCACGCCCACTGCACCGCGCCAGCCGGCATCAACTGCTGTGCTGCGAAGCCGGTGTGTCAAGCAGCTGCGCCATCCAACTCGCACCGTGTGGTGGCAGGAAACCCAGGCCCCACTACCGGCGGCGCCCAGAGCCAGAAAGAAGCCCAGCCAGGAGGAAAACGGCAGGATAACTGCACCGGGCGGCGGGAGCTTCATTTGCTTGCGACCATATTGCAAGCGCGCCACCTAGCGCCCCCATGAAACATTGAATTCATGAGACGTGGAAGATAATTTTGGAGGATATTTTTTGTTAATGGTTTATGACGGTATTATTTAGTCCTGTAGAAGATTAAAATGTGTTGGCGGAGGTTGTTGTTGGATGGCGAATGCCATTATCGGATAGGTATCAAGGATAGTCCAGTTTTTGCAATTAGAGAAAGAACCACCGTTTTAAGTTAGGAAACTGTGTTCATTGTGTATGAACACATGCAAGAATTCTAATAAAAAAAAAGAGTATAAAATCGACCTAATAATGTGGATTTTGTGCAACAAAAAGCTGTCACAAGCAATTAACGCAAATTGTTTTTAAAAAGAGTGCCTGGCTGCCTTCCCTTCCTAGCTGTTCCGGTGTGAACCCCTGCCGAGACTTCCATACCACCCTATCTATTTTCAAGGCATTTATCTGTAATTGAGGTGGAGAGGTGTGGCTCAATGGTTAGAGCGGCAGACCCTGATGCAGAGGTCTGGCCCGGGACCAGGGTTCAATTCCCCGCCTCGGCGGGTCTTGGGCTCAAAATTCCACGGACCTGACAATTCTCGCCTCGGTGCCTATTCCAATCATGGAGTCCCACTCTGCAACTCTGGGCAATAGCTTGCTTAATCTCCACAACGCCCCCCACAACGCTAAGGATGCCTGGCCTCCACCTTGGGGGTGCCCAGGAGTGGACACCTCACAGGGAAAGCCAGGATGGGTTTCACAGCGGTATTCGTACAAGCACCTTGAGACCCTTGCGGGTGAGTAGTGCGCTATACAAGTATCAATTTACTTTTTACTTTACTTGTACTTTTTGTAGAATAGGGATTATTGAAGTTCTAGATTTTTTTTTACCTTCTTTTGGGCCTCAGGTTTCATCTGAACTTGACACCAAGGTTTTCCTAAGGGCTTTTCTTCACACCATTCAGAGTTCTCAGACTGGACTTTGCCCTAGCTGTCCCTCAGGGACATGCAACAGCTTCTGTCAAGGTGCTCAGTGGGGCATATTTCAATATTTCTCCCAATCCTCCCTTCACACTTAACGTGCGCCTAAAGCTGACATTTTTCAGAGTCCTATCGATGTGGCTTCTTTGGTGCCCTTTGGGAGGGGAAATTAGGCAGATTCATACAGAGTCATTCCTTGCGCCTCTTTTCTGAGTTTTGAACCTTTGTTTTGAACTCATGGACTGCTTTCGTTTTCTTCCTTTCTAAGTGACTCTTCAGAAGATTTTACTTCCAGGTTATCTGAGTTAGGTTAGAGTTCCTGGCCCCCTGGGCTAGGGCTAGGAGCCTTTTAGGACTCTTATTCTGTGCTTTGCTCAGGTGAGGGTTCTTTTGGATGAGCTTTCTGCAGATCTGCACAATAGTGTTAGATCTTGGGATACATTAGGTGTCTAAACCACTAGGCTTTCCCTTTGAATGTCTTAATAGTTGCTCTTTGATGCCTGGTAGCTTCTGTTTTCTCCTTGAGTTCTCTGTGGCTGTTTAGAAAGTAGCTGTTTCTTGTTCACTAGGACTTTGTGAATTGGTGAATGCCCCTGTGGCTCGCTTCACCATAAATGTGGTCCTCTAAGTCTGTGAGTGATTCTGTTTTTTTCTCCAGCATTTCTGTCTTGTACTGACGGTTCTTTCCATGTGAGCTTTGGCCTCTTACCATTCTCCTCAGGGATACACTTTCTTTTAATTCAATTCCTCTTCATGAAGCTTTCAACCATCTTGCCTTTAATGTGTATAAAAAACCTTTTTTTTTTTTTTCCACCTTGTGGACTGTACATTGGTGCTTTCATACAGCATTACATTTTGTGTACCACTCTTTGCCATTTGCCTTCCTCGGGTAATGAATTACCTTCATATCCTGGTTATTTGCCCAGGCACCTGGGCATTGCCATTTATTCTGACCAGCGTTACTGTACTTTGGCTTGTACCATGTAGACTTGAGCAAAATATCTTAAGTACCTATTGGCCCAACTTGACTTCCATATATACACACAATAACTTGCTCACCTGGCATGTTATGGCTCATTTATAGCCCCCTACGTCCACAGTGAGATTTCACGTTTACCTTCTGTTCTCCTGGTGTTCGGGGAATCTTTCTCTTTAGGAAATTCTTACTGAAGTCTCTTGCTGGTCTGTAGAACTATTCAGAATTCTGCTCTCATCTGTCTATTCTTACTAATTAGGGTAACCCTCTCTCTTACCCTAAGTTACAGTTCTGTGACTCTTATTGCGTCTCCTGAGCCTCACATGTTGAATATTTCATAGCTGGGAGACTATCCACTGGATTTGTCTGTGGAGGAAATCTATCCCTGTACTCCCTAAAGGTTAGTTTGATCCTCAAAACTGAAAACCTGTCAGACCAACCACTATTGCAAGTAGTGTTTTCTCGTTCTGGTCTTTGCTCTGGTTGAATCATTTTTACATGTCTGCATTTGTTAGACATCTGTGGGTGCTTGCTGCGTAACCTGTCTCTTCTAACCTGTTGGTGGAAGGGACTTCCTTTTTGGTAGTTGTTCACCTTCTGCATGCCCATTCTGGTTCTCTCATAAAACCACAAACATGCTGCTGTTAACAGTTTGACCTTCAACCAGAGAGACTTTCATTGTACACACTGCTGCTGACAACCTCCTGCTGATTGTTGTTACTGCCTTTTATTATGTTAGTGAGATTTTTCTACTTTGTAATGGATCTGAAAAAGTTCTTTGAGTGCTGAATACGATTGGTTTGTACTCCATGGTGTAACCAGGAAACCCTTGTCTGCTGACCTGGTGGGAAAATGTTATATATATGGATATTTTATGGGTTTGGTAGGATGGTGCTTCACTCCTCCTTATGGAATCTTCATCTGGATATATAGGCTGGAACTGGCTCCACAATATTTCTTAGCAGCCAATGTCTTGTTGATACTGATTGGCAAGCTTGTCATCAGAACATCAGCATAGCTATGAATATGTTTGGGAGTAGAGGGATAAAGGCCCACGTTTATAGACTAGTTCAGACCGGGATGAAGATGAGGCTTCTGAAGTAGCCAGGGACTGGTGAGGGGCTGTTAGGTTTGTGATCTTCTACAGCCATCATCCTGGGAAATCTTCCTTCAGGGCTCTCTGCTGAAAGTGTCTCCCTTTTTTCAGGTTATAGTCCCTTGAGCCTTAGGTAACTGGCCATCCTATTTGATACCATTCTATATGAAGGGTTTGGGCACTGACCTAGGCACCTTCCTCTGGCTTCTACCTCCTGAAAGATTGAGTAGCCACATGTTGGGAATTGGAATGTAGCCCTTCCTTTAAAACTTATGGCATGGGTAGACATGTAGTTGAAGACCATTATCAGTCGACTGCCCTTAAAGATACCAGGTTTTCCCTATTTCAGATATATGTTGGCTGACCAGTACATACCAGTGCAATATCTTAAAAATGTCTTTAAATGAGGTAGTTGGAGATTGGGTAGGATATTTTCTTTCTCCTCCTGTTTCCTGGGCTGCCCAGCTTCATGAGGAGTTTGGTCTTTTCTGCCCTCCAGTATGTTTATGGATATTGTGCTAATTCAATGGCCTCTTCCACCTTCCTGTTATGACTTGCACCTATTTTGTGGAAGAGGACATGATGGTGTATCTTGTTGCTTTAATAGTGGTAACACAATCTGAGTCAAGCTCAACTGCTCATGCATGCAAACTATATTTGTGAGATTGCTGATTGTACAGCAATTTAGACATGAACTCTTCACACAGGAGGTTGAAGACTAAAATAATGAGTGGAGGGCACTGTCATGTGTCGGGAGTGCAAAGTTAGTGTGGCCACAAACTGTGAGTGCAGTAAATCAGCCTGGTCATCATCAAGCCTGCCAGGACTGAGACATATCATTGAACCAGAGACATAACCAGCCATTTTGGAAAGGCGTTTGCATATTTACATTAGCCATACATTTGCAGGGGTTGTCTTGGGAAAGGTCTTCAATGTCCTAGAAGTGCAAAGGCCAGTGATGGCTATTGTTCACATTGCGTTGGATCATAAAATTAGACATTGTGCTCTGTGTTATCTCTGGTGTATAATCTTGTTACAGCTACCGAGAAACCTACAGTTGTGGTGTAGGTTATACAGCAGAATTTTAAGTGGCTATTGATGAGGAACACGTTCAAGAGAACGTGGTATCTCTCTAAAATACTTTTATTTATTTCTCCTTTAAGTGTTTTTTTTAGTGGGAAAAGCATTTATATTTTAGCTGTCGTGCAATAAATGAAGTTTTCAACGCCATTTTTACACTGTAATTCTCCCTCAGTACTCAAAGGAATGCACATTAATGTAGGCACTAAACATCAGTATCTGTTCCGAACCCACTTTAAAAATTATATCTTAAAAATTCCAACCAATATGCCCAGGCCACAGTCTGATGCATAGAGATTTTCCAAAACGCTACACCCCCTGAGTTCTGGTTATGCCTGGAAGTATGCTATAGGTACAGTCAAAATTTGTTTAGTAGTTCGTCCCAAGAGAAACAAGCCAGGGACAAACTGCACTAGATGCAGTTTACAGTTCCACACAATAGCACGTAACATTTTGCCCCACAAATCGCGAGGACTGTGGGGGCTTAAGTCCATTTTGTGAAAATATGCAAATCAGGAGGAAAGAAATTCAGTGTAAATGCTATAACGGAAGAGGATAATCTAGTTTAAGGTACAGAAGATGGTTCTCTTGGTTATCATTGATGAGAGCTGGGCCCGAACACACAGATTCGATAGAAGTCTTTACTCTGAGAAATGTTGACTTCCATCTACTAACTGATTCTGGATCCCAAAAGGGTGACTATAATCTAAAGTTGCCATTGCTTGTCAATATTTGAAAAGTTAATTGATGCCCCTAGATCTAGACCGTAGAGAACTGGGGGAAGGGGGTGTGCAAAGATTGATTTGTTGAGATACTTCCAGGCATAACCAGAACTCAGGGGGTGTAGCGTTTTGGAAAATCTCTATGCATCAGACTGTGGCCTGGGCATATTGGTTGGAATTTTTAAGATATAATTTTTAAAGTGGGTTCGGAACAGATACTGATGTTTAGTGCCTACATTAATGTGCATTCCTAAGAGTACTGAGGGAGAATTAACTTTGTTGGAAGGCTTATTTATGTTCAATACAAGAATTTATTGAACTTTTTGATTCATCCATGAGATACTTGCTGGTTGAGGTGGCCAAGAGTAACCAATAATTGAGCATATGCATACATTTTAGGAACCTTAATAAGGAGATTTAGATTAAAGGATATCCTCTAGCCAAGACTGAGGAGATGGTCGGTACACTGCACGTAAAACTGGTATTTTCCAAAGTTTTTTTGCTATTGGGTGTACCACCAAGTAATGCTGACCAAACAGTCAAGACATTTGTCCTGGGCCTTTTGGGTTGGTGTCCGCTTTGGGTGTTTTGCAGAAGGTAATTGATGAGATATTAAAGGAGCAACAGGGTGGAATGGCAATTCAGAATCACGTCATGTTGTTTAGAGAAGATTGCCGAGCGACTATCAGTTCTTTTTTCTTTTCAAATCCATGGGAACAAGACTATTAAGATCTAGGAAATAGAAAAGTGTGTTCAGTGTTGATGAAATAGAGTATTTGGGATACACAATCAAGAATAATAGTGTTGTTTAGTCATGGTTTGCACGAAACTATTTTGGGTACACATTCCCTAATGAACAGGGAGAGATTTACATTCTCATAGAGATGAGTGAGTTTGATGTGAAACTTCACATCAATGTCAGATCCTATTGGGTTATGGAGTGTGTAAAGGGTCAGGCCAATAATTTGTGTTTACAATTGTCGAGAAGTAGTTGGAAGTACCCATAGTGAGTGCTTATCGTGGCTGATGATGGATGCCAGTGAGCGTAATTTCGAGCCAGTATTGGACCAGTGAGGAACTGGGGATTGCACTGCTGCATTTCCTTTTGCATGTTAAGACCAATCAACTATGTATTCTGTGATTGAAAGGGAGATGGTGGCATGTGTTAGCGTCCTAGACTGGGAGCAAGTTTGACATCTTGGAGCACAGTCTCACTCTCCGATAATCTGAACGACCCAAACTGCGTGTGCACTTGTACAGTGCTGAAATTCCACCGGAAAGCTGATGGCCTCTAGCATAAAAATGTATTTTAATTAAAAGAATCTAAAATTTGGATTTCTGCAGGTAGTTGGTTTCAAGGTGTGGCTACAAATAACGGACAGCTTACAAACTGGTTATATGCTGATTTGAAGCACTCCACTGATACAAAAAACCTTTAATTCTCGCACTTGGAAAAATGTGTTTTCTAACTTTCAGATCTCGTTCCAGGGATCATTTTGCTGTAGGACTACAGAGCAAGTACACAACTTTTCAGAAAATAAAAAAAATCTATTCCAATTTAATTGCTAATAACACAGGATGAGATGGTGTCGCTTGCATTTACAGTATCACAGCCTGCAGACTCCACACACATGGTAAGCACAGGCCTGCACCAAGTAAAGTGCTTCCACGCTGGTCCTTTTCTCCGCACTAATAAAACAGCGAGGCACCTTTGACCACATGCACACTTAGCAAGTCAGTTGCCCGGGCCATGCTATCCATGCTGGGCACGGCCACTAAGTTGGCCTTTGTGGACTGCCTGTGGCTGATGCTGGCAGTGGCTTTCCTGCTGGTGCAACTGCTACATTGCAGCGTCAGCACTGCCTGCTTTTCTCGTGCTTTGCACTGTTTCTTTGAGGATGTCACCCGTAGCACAAGAACGGGTGGGAGGGGCAGTGCTTTGCCTGGATGTGCCGCTGTAACCTACCAAAGAGGTGAGTACATTGGAAGGAAAAGTTCATCCGGAGCTGATCTGTCCACATTAGCAGGAAGTTCAAGTTACGACATAAAGCAAACTAACAGCAACGTTAAAGGAAGGGAATAGTGCAGTGGCTCCCAAACTGCTGCACATCTGTTTGTGGTGCCCCTGGCTAGTCTTAATGGCACATTGAGATGCCGCGGGGCACAGATAGAGAACTGCTGATTTAGAGAAGTTATTATAAACAATAGGGTATTTCCAAAAGGTCCCTGGACCTGGGTATCGGTTATTATAAAGAAACAATGGTCCTGGACCAATTATTCAAGGAAGAGTTAGATTAACAGAATTAACTTATTTGAGTTTACATTAATCAACTCCCAAACGTCTGTAAATCGTGAAAATATATGTGCAGAAAAAACCACCAAGTATTATTACAGTATATTTATTTAGTCATTTAAAGGAACAATCATTAGAGGCTCAAGAATGTAGGAAAATGTTCTAGGGAACATGTAAGAAGGAGTGCTCAAGTGTGTATATATAGGAGTCAAGAGAGCTGAAAGTGTGTAGAAAAGTAAAGGGCATATATTTACAAGACTGTACAAAACTGATAAACAGTTAGATGCAACCTGGCCACATGCAAATTATTCTAAAGAAATATATAGTAATAATACTTAGTGGGTTTTTTCTGCACATTTATTTTCACGACTTAGACGTTTGGGAGCTGATTAATGTAAGCTCAAATAAGTTGTTAATTCTGTTAATCTAACTCTTCCTTGAATAATTGGTCCAGGACCATTGTTGATTTAGAGAAGTTGGTTGAATGAACAAACTCCTACCTTTTAGAAGGTATTCAGATTATGGATTATTGTGCATTGGACATCTTTGAATAAGTGCAAATAAAGAGGCTGTGAGAAGGTTATTGGTAATAAAGCATTGATAAGAAGGTTGAAACGTGTATGCAGCATCAGCGTGGTTACGAAGGCTATGAAGTGTGTGTTCAACGGCTATCTGAAGTGTCTTTCCCCAAGAACGTGAATGGCGTAGTATAGATTTTTAGGTTGTTTAACATTTTGTCGCAGGCATAAAGGTATACTATTGTCCAAGTTCATCATCATCAGTTAGTGTTTTCTGGTAAGCATGAGGCTAATAGATTCCGTTTAACTCTTCCTGAGGGAAACAGTATGTATGGTAGAGGAAGCGAAAAGAGTGGTGTTTGAGTGTATGAGGTTGACTGGAGAAGATGTGAAGTATGTTTTATGGTCAATGTTCTGGTCAGAATACTTTGTCTAGCACCACAGTTTCAACACTATTGGTATTTTGCACAGAAAGGCTCGAAATGGTAATTTACGACCCATTTGGATATGTCAGTTCAGTGGTAGGGAACTGGTTACAGTGATAAATGGGTAGGTTGTAGGGTCAGGAGGATGTTATCCACCAGTTGATATGCATTAAAATGTGTAATTATTCAGTTTGAGGTGATGCACATATATATGACAAATGCATAGTGTACAGCCTACAATACTTTAACCCCAAGAGAGATTTGGTCTTTAGGTATACATTTATCCTATATTGAATAATCATACAACTGAGTATTCTAAAAAAAAATCCCTTGAAGGCACCCCTCTACCAGTACATTTGTATTTACCCAAGCCCTCAAGGGTATATTGGGTTGTCCACTTTATATATCAGAGACTGTTGGAAGTCATCTGAGCCAGTTGTGTGTGCGCACCTCTTGAAATAGGCTTGGCTTGCTTTACTGATGTATATGTTCTTGTTTTAATAGCGCCCTTTCTTCTTAGAGCAAGTCTCCTTTCTGATGGTTTCATCCTTGGACACATCTGCAGTTCCCTTATTGCACAGTGCAATTAAACAAATGTTTGAAGTTTCTTTACTCAGTATGGTCAGGTCGATTCTAAAGTTCTGATGTACTCCAGAGAAGGCCATCTGTCTCTCAACCACTAGATTTGGATTATGGTATTGAGTTGAGCCTGGGGGCTATTTGGGGAATACTAATTGTGATTTGTCCCTATTTGCTCTGTTTAGATCAGGGCTCCTAAATTCAGGTTTTAAGTAAGAAGTACTTCAAATTCGGAATGTTTTGAAATGTACTGTATGTGATTTAGCACTTCACTAGAGATTGGAGTCCCTGTGTTCTTGAAGGTCTTTGTCTCTTCTGTAATGTAACTACTGACATTTTGACTTTGATTTGATCTTAATTCACGAACAATTCTGCCCTGATTCTTTTGTGTTTGGTTTTATGTCACTGCTTTCTGTAAAATTACCTAGGTGCTTTGTGCGTTTTCTGAATATTCAATTTTTAATTTTTCTTTCCAGAATTATAATAGTGTCTTTTCTGTCATTAAAAAAGTATTCATGTATTTATTTGAGTGTGTTATAATGTTAATGTTTTACACAATGTGTTGCAACCTCTTTTCCAACTTACTAAGACATTCTTCTAAATTTAAGTCGGGTGATTGAGACTTGTTCTTGTTTCTAAACATAAAAGCTCAGACTGGACACTGAAGTCTTGGTAAAATCTTGATGGGTGAGTAACGTTAGTGAGTTTGAAACCCACTAGATCAATAAGATGAGAACTGCGGGGGGAGCAATGAAACTTGCAAGTGAAGTTCAACTCGTCATTGAGTGATCAAAAATGAAGTTAAGCCAAGAAACATGACAAATTTGAAAATAAGACCTGCAAAGAAGAATCCATTATAAAAATAATTTAAACAACAAAGATCAGCAAAGGAATAGGGATTTGAAATTGGTCAGCAACTGAGGGGAGACAGTGCATTAAGAAACCAACAGGGAAACAAAATATTGCAGTGGGAGCATATTGAGTGCTTATAGACCTGTAGTAGTGTTGGTGGAGGAGATGTATTCGAAAGCAGAGGTGCTTCACCCCAAGCTTTATTGCAGTTGGATTAGGAAAGAAGTGTTGACAGTGCCTGAAGTTTTTTTTTTTATTCAAATTTTATTGATTTTGAACTCATGAAACAAATCAGCAGGTACACGGAAATCAAGAAGCCAAGTACAATCCTGTAATCAAGGCATCCCGCAGGCATGAACCCCAAAAGACAAACACAGGGAGGCTATGTTGTCAGGCTACTCGAAACCCTCAACATTACCCAACCATTTCCCCCACACTTTACGGTATTTTTTGCCGCACCCCTTGGCCATGTATAGGGCTTTCTCCTGGGTCGCGCACCAGTCCACCCCTCTACGCCACCTGATCTGGTGGATCGGAACTTATCCAGGCCGCCGTTATATCCCGTTTGGCTATGATCATAGCTGTATTAAAAAATAACCTTTTGTTTCTGGACCCATCCAGCCCATCCGTGATCCCCAGCAGTGAGTGACGTGGGTCATGGGAAACCCCCCAACCTAGTACCTCCGTAAGTTCTGCCTCGATAGACCCCCAGGACTGCTCCAGCCGGGGGCACGACCAAACCATGTGGAAAAAGTCAGCCGGGGTGTAAACACATCTTACACATGACACGTCCGAGCGCAAACCCGCTCGGAAAAGGCGCAGGGGGGTGAGATACGCAGCGTGCAGGTAGTAAAGCTGAATCAGTTTAAGTTTGGCGGAGACCGTGACTGTCCTGGGGGCCATGAGAGCATCGCGTCAATCCACTTCGAGGGGTCCCACCCAATCCACCCATTGTTCCCTCAACTTATCTAAGGAGGTGGGGGTGTTGTTCACTAAAGTGCGTTAAATGCGGGAGATACCCCCTTACCCACGTCCCTCATCAATGTCTGCCTCAATGGGGCTATATTCGAGGAGCCTAGTGTCATCCAGGATGTGTGTGTGGAGTAAGGGTGGGCGTAGTTCGCGAAGTAACACTTCGCGAAGCTACGCAAAGTGAAGTTCGCACTACGCGAGCTACGCGTAGCACTTCGCGAACTGCGTAGTAACATGTTCGCACTGTGCAAGATGTTGTTTTCAATGATTGCACAGTGCGGACAAGCAACCGGCACTGTGCAATCATTGAAAATGGCATCTTGCACAGTGCGAGCTGTAGTTTTCTGCTGCTCGAGTAGATTTTTACTCGAGCGGCAGCTTTCTCAACGCGAACTGGTAGTTTCTCATCGCGAGCGGTCGCGAGCATACGCGACCCCTCGCAATGAGAAACCTGACCTCCTCGCGTTGGGAATCTCGCCGGGAGGTTTATTTTCCATGCTCGCGATCGCGAACAAGGAAAAAGTCTCGCCAGGATGTCATTTTGCTTGCTCGCGGTCGCCAACTTGACGTTGAGGACCGCGAGCAAGCAAAAAATGACCGCAGCACTACGCAACACTACGCTACGCGTGTTCGCACTGTGCTACGTGCAGTTCACGTAGTGCGAAGTAGCGCGAACTTCGCAAACTACGCGAGCGTAGCGTAGTGCTTCGCCCAGACCTAGTGTGGAGCGCGTGTCTCACCTGCAAGTATTTATAAAATTGGGAGGAGTGTAGGGAGTATCTGGTTTGAAGCTCCTGGAAGGAAAGTACATGGTCTCTAGCCCACATGTCCCCTAGTTGTGAGATGCCAATAAGGTCCCAGGTTTTAAGTCCCTGCAGTCCGTCAACCTCCAGGAGCCAGGCCCCATGCCAGAGAGGTGTGCATTGGGTCAGTTTGCACGTCCATCCGATATGGCGCAACGAGGCCCGCGCCTGAAGTATTTTTGCAGCGTTATTGTGGAAATATCTTCACGTCTCTGGTCTTGGTGGAGTAACTATTGAAACATGGGCAATTAATATTTCAGGCGAATGATTCAGACTGACCAAAGTCTGCCAGGAGCAGATAAGGACACATTTTTACAAGGCTACTCCCTCCAAAGGCTCTGTACCAGTGTCCACAATGAAGCAAAACAACCCAAGCCCACTAACCATAGTTGACATGTTTGTATGATTTGGAGCGCATTAAGGACTCCATAACTGCTAACATAAGAGGCCCTGCTCCAGAGGTGGCTGTTATTTTCAATTTAAAAAAATAATAATTAGATAGCCGTTTTTGATAGCTCCTCCTTCAAGTAGAAACTTATCAGTTTGGCAGGTGGATGCAAACACATTTCTTTTACGTCAGATACATAAGGGCAAAGAATCTGAATCAGTTAATCAATCAATCAGTTAATTTGTAAAGCGCACTACTTACCGGCAAGGGATCTGCCTCCGGATGTGGTTCTACGGATGCGCAGGACAATGGCCAGGGCGTGGTCGGCGGAGCGCAGTTTCCTGTTGGGTACGTAGAAGTGGAGTCGACTGTTGAGATAGGCTCGGCCGGTTTTTTGGAGTGCCTTGTGTGCGTGGATCAGGAGCTTGAAGGAGATTCTTCTGTCGACTGGGAGCCAGTGCAGGTTCCTCAGTTGGGGGGTGATGTGGTCGCGGCACGGGATGTCGAGGATCAGGCGTACAGAGGCGCTCTGGATTCTTTGCAGTCTGTTGATTAGCTTGGTCAGGGCTCCGGCGTAGAGGGTGTTTCCGTAGTCTAGTCTGCTGCTGACTAGGACCTGGGTGACTGTTTTCCTCGTGTCTGTCGGGATCCATCTGTAGATCTTGTGGAGGGTGTTGAAGCGGATAGAGGAGACTGCGTTGACTTGTTTGGTCATGGTGAGTTTCGAGTCGAGGATGACTCCCAGGTTGCGTGCGTGGTTGGTAGGTGTCCTCAGTGATGCGGGCCACCAGTAGTCATCCCATGCTGAGGGGTTGGGCCAGAGGATGAGGATTTCCGTCTTGTCTGTGTTCAGCTTAAGTAGGCTTTCCTCCATCCAGTCGGCGACAGCCTTCATTCCCTGGTGGAGGTTGGATTTGTCGGTGAGGGAGAGGATCAGCTGCGTGTCGTCGGCGTAGGAGATTATGTTGAGGTCGTGCTGTCGGGCGATGCGTGCGAGTGGTGCCATGTAGACGTTGAACAGCGTTGGGCTGATTATCTCGGAGGCTTCGGACCGGAACGGAGGGAGGCGTACTCTGAGTTCTGCTGGAGAGGAAGGAGGTGGTCCAGTCCAGGGCCTTGTCTCGGATCCCTGCGTCATGGAGGCGCGTGCGTAGTGTGCGGTGGCAGATGGTGTCGAAGGCGGCAGAGAGGTCCAGGAGGATGAGGGCCGCCGTCTCGCCGTTGTCTAGCAGGATCCTGATGTCTGTGGCGGCGATGAGGGCGGTCTTGGTGCTGTGGTTGCTGCGGAATTCTTTTTGGGAGGGGTCCAGGATGCTGTTGTTTTCGAGGTGACGGGTGAGCTGGATGTTAACTATCTTCTCGATGACCTTTGCTGGGAACGGAAGCAGGGAGATGGGCCGAAAGTTCTTGAGGTCGCTCGGATCCGCCTTGGGTTTCTTCAGTAGGGCGTTAATCTCGGCGTGCTTCCAGCTCTAAGGGAAGGTAGCGGTCTCGAAGGAGAGGTTGATGACGTTGCGCAGGTGGGGTGCGATGGAGCTGCCGGCTTTGTTGAAGATGTGGTGTGGAAGAAGGTCAGACGGGGAGCCGGAGTGGATTGTGCCCATGGTCTTGATTGTGTCCTTGATGATCACGTTGGCCCAGGTTGTCAGGGAGTCGTGGTCGATGGTGTGCGGTGGGTCCGGCGTGTCGAGGCCTGTAGGGGTCGTTTGGGGGTTGACGCTGTCATGGATGTCAGTGATTTTGCGGTGAAAGAAGGTGGCGAGGTAGTCGCACAGGGCCTGCGATGACAGAATGTCGTTGGAGCTGGGGTTGGAGAGTTCCTTCACGATGTTGAAGAGCTCCTTGCTGTTGTGTGCGTTGTTGTCGAGGCGGTCTTTGAAGGAGGTCCTTTTGGTTTATGGAACAGAGTGTTTGTTTAATATATGTCCTCGTTGCAACTGCTCCTTTGGCGATAAAGCATATTTTGGGGGATTCAGGGGCTTGACTGCGCATGTGTTTAAAAAAAAAAAAACCATATCTTTCACAAAAAAAGTGCACTTTATGGTTCCGTTCTTCCTCGAGGGCCTCCAACATTTAGAAGTTGCTCCCCACTCTCGCAGAGGCCTGCTTTATGCCACTTTAATTAAAAGCATTACTAATAAGAGTGCCAGATAACGATAAGCTAAATATTGCTAAAGATATGCATCTGCATCAAGATAACTTACTACATTTATGCATTAAATACAAATTAATCCTCTGCCTTCTAGAGTACATGGGTAAGTGATCTCATGAAATGTTTGATCTGTGTTACTGTTTTATTGGTAGTTAGTCTGTCTGAGCCAAGGTGTTATCGATTTATAAAACATGGAAATAATTCCCATAAAATCGCCTTTTCACGTAAAAATATGCTCTAGAGCGGTGTGATTATTTGTTCTATTATATGCTTGCCTACAAGACGAATTTTCCGTTTAACTTGTGTAGTCAACTAATGTTTGTGTGTCTTTATATTCTAACCTACGTATTACCAATATTATATCCCTTCTATGGTAAGCTTTCTGACTTACTTAGCCTCTTTCGCGTTATATAATAATGGAAATAAACTCAAACTATTTTCATGTAGTTTTCCGGCAAGAGAAAATACGTATAGCGGAAAGTAGAGACAAAAGCCTGCTCCCAGGAATACCCATCCTTCCGCAGTTTAAAAAGTATATGGTTGACATCAAGAAGAAAGAAACCTTTACTGTCGTGAGGGAGAAGGACCCTCAGGATCTGGCCTGTGTTAGGTGATGGGGGAAGGGGGCAGAGCTGTGGGTGTGTTAGGGGAATGGAGGTGTGCTGGGAGGGAGGGGCGAGCGCCGTGGGTGTTCCCCGTGAGCTAATGCTTTCAGCACGGAGTCCGTCATTCTTATGGTATTGCAAACAGCAGGCACTTCCTTGCCACGCATCCTGTGGGAACCAAGTGCAAATTTAAAGAAAGATGCTAATGTTCTTAAATGTGCAGTCACGTGGTCTCTGGAGAGGAGATTACCAATAGACCGCTGCTGCTCAGATTACACCCCTCTGTCCTAATCCCTGCCATGTGGGACCGGATCCCGCAGACACCGCGAGAGTAATCTCTGGAGACTGCCCGTCCACCAAGACCCGGCGGATTATTTGAGATTTTAAGGAGGAATTTTCAGTTTTGGGCTGTATTAGAACGAGCAACGATGTGGAAGGAAAGGTAGAGCGCGTGCATATGTTTAGGTGGCAAGATAGAGTGTGGGGCAGAGGGTAAGCGCAGCAAGTTGTTAACATGAAGATAAGTGTTAGAACATAGTGCGGGGCAGATGAAAGGCACGGCCAGGCAAGAACATATTAGGTGGTAGGATTTAGTGCAGGGCAGAGACACAGGCACGGTGAGCAAAGAACATAAAAATAAGTGGCAGGACAGAGTGCGGGGCAGATGAAGGCACGGCGAGGCAAAAACATAAAATTAGGTGGCAGAACTCAGTGCGGGGCAGAGAAACAGTAACTAAAAGCTATATCAAGCGCGCGATGGGAGCGTGTGAGCGCGCGGTGGGAGCATGAGAGCGCGCGGTGGGAGCGTGAGAGACTGAAAGGAGCCGCAAAGCGGGCGCGCACATGTACTGAAAGCTAAATGAAGCGCGCGGTGGTAGTGTGTGAAACAGAGAGGAGATGCCATGCGCGTGCACATCGCCTGTCCAGGCGCACACACATGTTTTGTCTCCCTTTGCGCACCAAACTGACAACAATCGTCTCGCCAAGGCGACGCAGCGCATGCGCAGCGTTCGCTAGGCAAGACTTAAAAATGGGGCTTCATATAGTCACTATTTTTTTGCCCTCTACTCTCTTGCTGTACCCAAGTAAAATCTACTTTTAGATAATCTGTCCAACATATGGATACATGATCTCAAACTGTTTATTTTAGATGCAATTTCTTTATCTAATATTGGTTGGCAAACCGTTCAAGTGGTGAAGGAGGGGCTAATAACTCCTTTTCAGTATACTTTTCTAGGCTCTAAACGATACTTTTTTCGTATTACATTGCTTTGGTGCACATTGACTATCATTGTTTCTGGTGTTCATATTAAATAATATTCCACTTATAATTGAATATAGTGGAACTGCCACATCTGTACCAGTCTCATAAGTAAACCAAAAGCTGTTATATTTTGCCGCATTTATTTTGGATCTTTCATCAAACATAACTTAGCTATTTTATCCATTTGCCCTCTCATCTGATTTGCCTGCTTCTCACCTTTTTATGTATTGGGTTATAGCGCTGTGATACTCCTGTTGGAGTGAGCTGGTTGTGCTATATCAAATTTTATAAACTAATTCCAAGAATAAGTGATATTATATTGTATACCAAGGACTCTATATGACCTGCTTAGTGATGCATATGTGTTGAATATTTCAGAAAAACGATATTATCACTAATATACGAGATGTAGACGCTGTCTGTGGGCAATTACCAGCCCTAGATCCAATATTATATGTTGGCAATTGATATTGTATATTCCATCCATCTTGATAAACCATGCTATGGTTACCTTTGTGTCTTACAGATAAAATGTACTATCCTCACATGGAACTTGTTTCTTCTCAAGTTCTAGTATGAGTGGGTTGTGTTCTCTTTTTTATTGTATAATTGTGACTCATCTTGACCCATAATTTCCTGTTAACTGCAGTCAGTCCTCTTGAATCCATTCTCTGTTTTACAGATTCCGTAAATATAAGCAAGTCTTAATGTGAGTGTATGTTAGGGGGAAGTCTTTACGGGAATGTATGTTTGGAGGATGAGTAATGACCAGATTGGAAATAATACACACAAAAGTCTAAAGAGGTATGCCATGGGGTTTTATAATAAATGAAATCCAGGTTTAATGGTGTGCCTGTTACTGATGATATGTATATACTTAAAATGTGTGATGAATACATTTTGCGATCTATTATAAATTTAGTATGAAATATTGGGTCAAAGGGTATAATGCTCACAGATAAAATTAAAACTGAATATGATTGATAACTATTTTGCTCATATGGTTTCAATGTATGAAATATAATTTGTGTAGTTGATTAGACGGGTAGAGAACAATCTACTTCTGTTGTAATGTAAGGCTCTGTCTGTGTGTGTGTGTGTGTGTGTGTGTATAACGATGAATCTAGTGATGAATATGAATTGAATTGAGACACATGATTTCTTTTAAGAGAAGTTTTTTGAGAGGGAGCTAGTTTTAATGTTAACAAGATGGGATCCATTTTGTTAATTTAAAATTCTTTTTTGTATTCTTGATTCTATTAAACATCCCTGAAGAAATTCTCAGGTGAAATGAAAGGTGTTGGCTGGTTAGGTTTTCCAATAAAGGATGAATTCACTTTATTTGAAGTCTTAATTCCTTGATGGATGTGATATGGAAGAATTCACATTTTGACTAAACTTGTACAGATGGACTTACTTTTAAGGACGCTGGGTTGATAATATATTTGTATGCTGAGCACATTTGTATAAACGGCACAAGTTTCATCCATGTCAGTGTTTTGGAAAGTGGATCCATACCTGTAAGCTAAGCTTCAATCCATTTCTGTAGTCCTCCAGAAGTCCATAGATTGCTGACACTTTTTGGGTCTCGCCTAGCGATGCAGTCCTGCTCGCTGCTGGCGAGATCTATTGTCTTTGCTTTAGTTGTGAAGCGAGAGTGGAAGCTACACCCACGCTTATTGGCGCGCCTGCCAAATCTGTGCTTCCTATTGGGAGGGAAGCATGTTTGGTTCCCTCCCTGTCTTCCTTCCGCGTGCCTGCCCGGACAGGGCATGTGCACGCGCCCGGACTGGACATATGCAAGGCTGGCTTCCTAGATCAAAAGCTGCTATACAGAAGCTGCCTTGTGTGGCTTTGACACGCGCTGGTTTACATTTATTTTTATTCTTCATGGGGAATTCATTGTCCCTGTGGAGAAACATCTTTCCCTGTACCCCTCAAAGATTGCGATTGTTCCGTTTCCCTTCCCACCCTGGCATTGAAGTTACTCCAGCCCTTTTCCGGAGTAGCACTGGAACCGTTTCCATAAACATTTAAGCATCGTTCATTATGAAATAACGAGCAGCTGCGTGTTTGCCTGACAGTTAAAGATATACTATGGAAGCCACGGATTGGCATTGAAGCCGGTAGCATTTGTCTTGTAAAGGTAACACTGGTCTCCGGTATGTCCTGTAAAATCAAAGGCAATTAATTGTACTAGTTTAGTAATTCAGATGCGCGTGCTTTTATTCTGGGAGTGCTTTTCTGGTGTGCGGTATAGAAAATATACTTCTGTATTAGAGCTTTGACATGTCTGCCGCGCTTAGCTTAAAAAAAAAAAAAAAGAAATTGTGACCAGTTTAGATTTAATTGATTTCAGTTTTTTGTAAATTGCTTTTAAGTTTTCCACGTGTTATGGAAGAATCAAAATTAACATGGCTCACGGTAAGGACATTTTGTGAAACAAACGAGGGCCTCTGATATTTAGAAACTGCAGTTTTTTTTCTCTGAGGAAATAAAATGTGCTGGGCGTATTTTTAAAAGGATAACCGTATTTGCGTTAATGATTTGAGTGCTGCGTGTGTTTTAGCTAGAGTCGTGGCACACAAATGCTTCCACCGTCCATCTGGAAATGCGTACACCTCGTTAGGCAATGAAAGTATAAATTGGGGGTAGTTTCCCCTACGCTTGGGTTAGAAAGATGACCCCTTCTGGGCCCTTTCAGAGACCAAGAGACCGCTGCCGTGGGCGAGGGGCGGGGTTAAAATTCAACTTGAGACGGCACTGCAACTGCATGCCCCAGCAGGCAGCGATTGCTCATGTGAAGTCAATGGTCATAGTGTGGGGGTCACAAGGTGAAGGGACGGCCCGGCCCCTCCTCCCTCGGCCACAGGCTGGGGGATTGGGAGCTTGCATCCCCCAACCTTAAATAGCAGAATGACGCTGGCCCACTGGTCTCCCCCCCCCCCCCCCCCCTCCTGACTTGCACTCTCCTCTTGACCGTGTTAAACCCTGCACGTCACGTGTGCCCCCATAGACTGCACCCCAAAGACGGCTGCACACACAGGCTCTTGGGGGTTCATCAACGCATATGCATTGGGGGTGAATTGGTAGCTTGGTAGTGACTTCACGCACAGAGCTGGTGGCGGGGGTCACGCTGCCGTGGAGGAAAGAAAACCAGCCTGCCAACTTTCTTAAGCCTCGGTTAGCAGGCAGCCCCGTGACAGTTAATAGTTATTGGCCTGGCAAACGAACGGCGATTAATCTGCCTCATCAGAGGCAATAGGGGTGACGCCTATTTATAGCTCATCCTGCCTGTCGTGTTTATTTATCCGCATTCTGGTGATCAGAGTCCCGGATTAATCATGGGAAAGGCAAACTGCAAGTGACGGACTGCCAAAACAAAAACACCACGAGGTGCGCAGCTCACGCCTGACGGGAGACGACTTGTGATTTGCTGGCCGCACCTCTCTGTGTTCCTTCCGTGCATGCCCTCCCCTGCAAAGCCCGGCTGTCTGAGCACCGAACCTACCTCCCAGCTGTCCCTGGTACACAGCAAACACCCGGGCCTGCAGGTTGTAGCGAACAAGTGTTAGTTCGGAGTAGGGTGGACTTCCGCCAAGCCGCAAGTTCTGTGTACGACTACAGAGTTGTGAGGACTGATTGTTTTAACTGTTTTAAAAATATACGAGCACGTACATATCTTCACTGGAGTTTGAATACAATTGTAATCCGAGCGCAAGGCTCGCATCGATTTCTTTGATTGGTACCGCGCTTGTTTATTTTATTGATTGGCTGCGTCGGCTGCTTTCACCGCACTGGTTATCCTTACTACAGTACTGTGTTAATATAGTAATTCCTAAATGTTGACTACAATGCGGGCTTCATCACTGTTGCGGTGAGCAAGGGAAACACGACCTCGGAAGACCCCAAGCTGGGTTTGAGCCTTGTGTTAAGATGTCTCGACACTCCTCTTTGCGGGAGTTCTGGCGAACCTGGAGGGGCGAAATCGAAAGACATATCAGGCGGCCTGGAGGGCGACCTCTGAGGAGGAGAGACCGGCAGGGGAGAAAGACAGAGGCGCATCGGCGACAGGAGAAGGGCCACGTGGAGCCGGTGCGTGAATGGAGCTCCTTACCCGTGGCTTCTGTCAGGTGCCCCTCCTCCAGAGGTTCTGCTCCTATCTCTGGGTCCCTACGTGGGGCCCCTGCGGTGTCTTCCCGTGCGGTTCACCGGAGGCGACCGGAGCGTCCCCGGCCAGGTTATTTGGAGCTGGCCGAGAGCCTCCTGGAGGGGAGCAGGAACATCAGCAGGACGGAGGCTCCCAAGGACCCCGTACCTGAGATTAGAACCAGCCGAGGAGTGGGACTAGTGGAGCTGCTCATCAGTGATCTGGTAAAACGTCTTGGTGGGCTGGGGTCATATTACTTTACATTGACAAGAAGGGTGCAGTGGATAATGACGGGTGTGCTTCCTAATGATAATCCACCTGACCCCATTACTGCTAGTTTAAACATTACTGCACGCCGACTCTTCATTGCAGCTACTTAGAAGTGCTGCACTGTACGTTGAATGGCACATTAAATTGACTTTACTGCACGCTTGAGAGTGGACATGCACACTGGCAAAGATACTAATCCAAGTTACTACCATCCGCATGTTTACTTCCAACATAATTATTTAGATTAGCAAAGTGTCACTACGCACTGATACTATTTAATGCTGTCAGATGTTTCTGTCAAAACTGTACTGCATGGTACGTTGCCCCCAGCACTGCTCATACACCCCCATGTTGTTTACACTGTCCTACCACCAACGTGATCACAATTTCTTTATGGCATTTTAGTGTCATTCATTGTTATTACCAGCAACCACGTGGACATTACTGAATGTTAACCGCACAGTGGACAGTACACTTGCGTCACTCTAACATTTCATAATGGCAGTATGGTTTCTCTTTAATCAGTTAGCACGTAGACCCCATACACAGACAGCTGTTGCCTGCTGCACGAACCACACAGGTGCCCTCTAACAACTACTACCTTTTATTTGCCTGTGGCAATGTGTTACATTATCTTTTACACAAAGCGCTGTCTCTGCCATCTATCCTACACTTGATATCCCATGTTCTTGCTAATACCTCGTCCCATATCCTAATTTCAGTTACACTACTGGAGGGTTTACAACAACAGCGTGGTATTGGCTACATCTTTAAAAATAAAAAACTATTTTTTCCAGAAAACAACTTCACAACCTTTACACTCACATCTGGATGATTGTAATGCCCTGTTTCATGGCCTAAGGCGGCTTATTTGGGGGCTGTGTGGTTACAACATCAGTGGCGAGGGCTTGCAAGCATGGCTGTGCGCAGGAGGCGCCACACTGTACACGGCATGCTGTTAGCTGCCTACCCTGCCCCTTCCGCCTGCCCTGCACTGTAAGTCTGTACCACTAGTGCTGATAGAAGTCTTTTATTGATGTATTGGTGTTGCATAGGAAAAGTCAGCCGAGGCAACCCGGTGCAGAAAGGACTTGGAGAGACAGACACACACACACACACACTTCCACTTGCACACACTAGTACACAACCTAACACACAGTTACATTCACACACACACTAGTACACAATTAAGCTTACGCACATATTACACACACACACACACACACACACACACATACACCGACATATCCACCGACATGCACAAAAACAAATACTCGCATATATACCAAAGCACGCCCCCTAAAACACAAATACACATAAACACGTACCCAGACACACACACACAGACACACTCCCACACTAATACATACACCTACCCTCTACTACACGCAGATACACACAAACGTCCTCACACTAACACACAAACATACAATGATACACAAGTAGAATGTACAACGCATCTGACAGGGCCATGTGAGCCGGGCAGATACATTGAGGGTCGAGATTGTACTGTGTTTCTGACAGAGATTGAAGAAATGATCAAGACTTTGAGATATTGGCATTGTAAATGATGATGCCTTTCTATTTATGTGTTAATTATCATAACAGATAGATAAAAGGCATTGTCATTTACAATGCCAATAGCTCAAAATTTCGCAATTGCGAGACCTATTGTAAATGCTTGTTTCCTCAGCTGTGGTTAAACCGAGCATGATGAAAATTAGCTCAGTACAGATTGTGTCTTCTTGGGACAGGTTTAGCCTGTAGTGCACTTTAAGACAGAAATTCTCTTGCATTGAACTGATTCTCTAGGCAGGCACTGCGATTGTTCTTCCTTTCATGGCTACTGATCAGTAAATTATTGTAACATTAAAGGAGGGAGAGAGTGTGTCTTTTGTACTGCTACTCGAAATATATCTCTGGAAGACAGAAAACTGAATATATGCGCCATGCTTGGGTTATACTATGCTCGTTTATAGTGCATTCCAGCGAACCATTTGTAGTGCATGCATTTTGAAGCATTCCTTGCTGCTCCGATCAAAGGTGGAAGGAAATGTTGGGCAATATAATCGTGTGTTTCTTTGAATTGTTCAGTGGTATACTGCATTGATCCTGCTCTTGGTAAATGCCTGTTGGAGGGACGTTACTCACAATATGCCTTTTTGGGGGGAAATTGTACTGATTGCTACTGGCAAGATCGTATAGTGAGCCGAGTGCTTGCTGCTGGTATCACGTGTGACCAAGTTTCCAACCCTGCAGACGTAGCTCGGCCTTCTGAGCTTCCGTGGCTCATTGACTGTACCACTAAATTGGATAACTGGATTACTTTTTATTTACAGCGCTTTGAAATGGCATCAGTAGTTAGGAACGGTCATTTAAAATAACTTATTTTGCTTAATGATACTGGTTGTAAGAAGGCTTTTAATGAAATCAGTTTGAACGTTATGAAAGATTATTGCTGAATCACGTTACGTCAAAAATGTTAACTCCTGTGTGGTTTGAGTTGTACATAAAGAATTTTCATGCCAGTCAGTGGTATTTTATGCACGAATGTTCGAATTCAGAACACTGTTCCTTCTGTCCACTACCCACTCACTAACCTGGTTTTCTTGCAATAGGTGTTTGAAACAGTTGTAATTCATGACAGCTGGTGGCCTGTCATTGTTGTGTAGATGTCAGGCTATATTCTTCTTGGTAAAGTGTCAATATTTGACGCTTGATCTGTTTTCTCCTGGTTACCACCTTCCAAGGCATCATTTGTGGAAAGGACTCGGAGTAAATATATGCAGTGGGTCACCGTAAGCAGTAAGAGGCATGCCGCTTTTGAAGGTTTTGTAATATAGGTAGGGAGTATTGTGTTCTCTGTAAAAGTCTCCAAGACTATACATACCTAGACGTCATACTGTGAATGCTTCACTGGTATGTACTGTTTACTTGTTTTAAGTAGAATAGACTCATCCAATGGTGTGTTGGGAAGTGGTGGAGATCTTGAACACAGAAGGGGGGGAGCTGCTTATACGTGGAGTTGAGGAGCAAACTATTTCTTCGTTGCTTATTGTACTGCTTCCTTTGTGGAGGTATGTGGAGTGTTTTCATTGTTACTAGCTAGAACTTTAGCCATCCGCTTTGGTGGTGCAAAAGCTAGCCACTTCTCAGTTTTGACAAGCGGAGTGGGAACTGGGTCATCAAACTTTCACCAGTGAAAATCCAGACACCCAAATATCAAACATGTGACACACTCGTGAGGAGTGTAAACTGGAAAAGGATGGGCCTGCTGGGGGCAAGCCCCCCTCTGTTCTGTGAGGACTCCCTGAACACTGGTTGTCTGAAGATAATTGTGAAGATATTGGTGTGTAGACATGCCTGAGAATGAGTGTGCCTGGTGCTACTGGCAAGCTGCCTTACTTGTATTTTTGATATAGTTAATAGTCTGTGCTTGTTAGTGTAATTTGTACTGCTTGCGTACAATTCTCTGGGTTTCTCCATGTTCTAGAGTTTCTTCGCGGTCTCTGTGATGAGTGCTCTTGGCACTGTGCATGTATAAATTGCATGTAAGCGTGCTTGTGCATTTGAACGAAAACGGTCTATTCCATTTGTGTTTAAGGAGATATTTGTGTTTCTGCAGTAGGTCTTGACCGTGGATCAGTAGTTGTGGTTGCCGTGTGTCTAACGGGTCTCATAATTTTAATAACGTGGTGCCTTTTTGTTTAGCCTCTATTCATTATACTTGTCAATTACTTTTATTGCTAATTATGTCTGCAGAGGCAGATTGCTGCCTCTGTATGAATTCATTTAATTCAACGCGTGGGTTTCCAGGCACCCATGCGCGTTGGATGACATTAATTATTGAAACATACTCATATGAAAGTTGGAAGTCTTCTGTCTGTCAGTGCTGTCTAGGTATCTGACTCTTTAGAAAAATCGTGTGTTGGGCTAGTTGTGGGTGACGGCAGGATTGTGAAAGGGGAACTGGCCTGCCTCCAGTAGACTGTATTTATTCTAATGGTGATTTATTAACACAAGGCTTTTCTTTTGCACTGATGTATATTACAAAGCCTTAATCGCAGATTTTCAATTATCCGTTTTCCGTACCACCCCAGTCTTCAGTGCTCTTCGTGCAAAGGAGCAGTCCATTCACCATGCCTCACCTTGTATGACATAGAAGCTCGAAGCTGCAGGGCTCAAACCCCAGCCATTGTATCCCCATTAGAAATTAAAGCAGTTCTGTGTTACAGCTGGAAAGCCTTTCAGACACTAGTGGTGTGTACACCCAATAAAAGGGGAAATCGGGCGGCCTTTTTTTTTTAACAGATTTAGTAGTGTACTGTAACCGGCTGTGGTGAGAAAATAACCACCTAAAAAGAGAAATGTTTTATGTGGCTCTTAAAAGCACAAGATAAACAATCAGCCCTTCAAAGGAAAACACATTGTGGTATCTGATAACACTTGACCAGCCATATTTCTCCAGTCAGGTAAGCCCAAATGGAATCTGTTTTACCAAAGTTGCCTGAAATCTTTCCATGGCCGAAAGCTCTGTTTCTATTAACAATAGATCTATATTGCATGCTAAAGCGTGAATTCCTGTCGAATCAGTGGGGGGGGGAGGTAGGGGTTCCATAGTGTCCAGACCAGGGCCTTAGGTGATTTGCCATGGGGATGTTTGTGTGACTACAGGCCCACGTTCACCACCGGCGGATCCATGAAGCTGGATTCTTGCTTAATTAGTATTACCCAGCAGTAAATACCAAGTAGGTGCAATCATTTATCTAGCATGCATTTTGCACCAACGACGTTCTAGGAGAGATATCATGGAGGTAGATCTTGGTTCGGAGTAAAAAATAAATATTGGGGATTGGCTTGAAACATGTAGATCATTAGAGGGGCAGGTACATTAGAACATATACTTTCTAGATCTTTGATTTTAACCATACCGCCCGGAGGATGCATAAAATAGTATCCTTGACTTACCAGGCAGGTATTTCTAGTTACCACTCTGAACCTCTCCTACTCTTATTCTTTTCATCATTTAGAGTATAGCACTTGGTGCTCCCACCGCAGCAGGCTCCTTTCCGCAGCGTAATGGGAGGAACCCTAAGATGAAGCATGCCTCCAAGGTGCAACCCTGGCGGGTGAGGCTTATATAAGAAAACCAAGGGTTTTCTCCCCATCTTGTGGAGGGTTAGCTTAATAAGCACAAAGGGCTCTCTTTTTCTGAAGAGTTACCTGAACAGGAAGACAAGCCCTTCAGGGACGTTCCTCTTATCTCACCCTCTTTTCTGAAATAGCAGGCTATACTTGAACAACTAATCCTGAGCCTGGTCTTCAAAGCATAACCTTCTTATCCTGTACTTGGATTTGTAGCCATGGCCATGTCCTCAGCTTTACAAAATTCTGGTTCATCGGGCTATCTTGGTCATAAGATGAGTGGGTGCTTTCTTTCCTCGGTTATTTGTCATGACCTTGAGTACGCCTGTTAGCCGTCTGGAACTTGATGCTATTCGTGTCTTCGTTCTGTTTGTCAAGATATCTCATATCTGGATGGCCTCCTGTATACTGGTGGTTTGCTCAAAAGGCTCTCAATCCAATGCAATGGTATAAGGAGACTCGTCTTGTCGCAAGAGTCATCTTCATAGTACCCGAATATTAAGTTGAATAACCGTGACCCATTGGCTCATGTTTTTCCATAATCGGCCCCTATCCAAGTTTGAATATGTTATTTAGGTTTCCAATACCCTGCTTAGTACCACAAGCAGGTCCAGTATTTATGTAAAATGGGGGAAACAGAAGATAATTGATCTGAAACTTGTTATATGAAGAAGCAGGCCAGACCCTCTTATTAAGCAATGTTTTTAATAGTCAAGAATGTCTAGGTTGGAAAGCCAAATGGGATTAATTCTACCTCCGATATATGATCGCCAAGTTGTCCTGTTACCTTTTGATAAGTCATTCAGTTGAATGATCACAACCCTTAAGTGTGCTAATACAAATCTTTGATGAAGATACACCTTGACTATCAAACGGACCATTTCTTTCTTTACTGTCATTGAGATTTCAGTACACTTTTACTTGCTTCTTGTAATCTTGAAGATAGTCAGTTAACATCTATAATATAAATGGACTAGGTAGCTCAATTAGTTGAATGGTTTTTGCCAAAGTATGAGGTTCATCAGCACTTATAAGTTTGAATCCCTTCAGACTGATTCAACCTTCCATCCTTCTGAAGATCGGTAAACTGGGAGCCATTAATTTGGGTAACAAGCACACCTATATTGCAGCTCTTTGAAATATCAGAAGTACAACAGGAGGCTCAATATAAACAAGAGCTGGCAAATCTAATAGGTCTCACCTTTGGGATCTATTGCCTTTGCCAATGGTTTTTAGTGATGCTATACAGCATCCTATGCTGTACAGCATGGTTAAAGCAGAACCGAAAAAAAGAGACAAATGCTGCAGATGCGTAATTTTGTAGGCATGCATACCTAAATGACACGAGTTCCCCCTCCCTCTTTATTTAATGATCCAAGTTAGAATGGTAAATAAAAGCTCACAACCCAAAGGTGAAAACATTCATGTTGTTCACACTTTAGTCATCTATAACTATATTTTAGAAAATTGGATTCCCCGCACCCCCAAAAAATCCTCCACACCTGCTTCCAACATGTATGCAGGTGGCGGGTAGTAATGTGGGAGCTATACATGACAAAAACATTTAAAAAAATTGAAAAAAATCCTCAAATCTTGCCATCCTGCTACCCACCCCCACCATCCTTGATATACACCCCCCGTAATTCACAAATCAGTACATTTCCTCCTGCCACTTACTTTCTCCACCCGTGACTTATTCCCATCCGTTAATTGACAGACAAATACCTGGCTTCCTGCCATACACCCCTACCCTAAATAAATGCATAGAATACAAAAGCCTGACCTCCTGCCAGCATCCCTCACCTAAAACAAAGCCTCAATCTCCACTTTCACTTTGAGAATGGAGAGCTGGCACCTTGCTGACAGCTGCTATGTGTGAGCCAGACCTCTGACAAAGGACTGTGAATCCACCCATCCCTATTTCTCACTGTCTTCGTGTCTGTAGAATTACCGGCGAGGTGGAAAAAGGCAGTGGGACCCTCAACCGCCTAGCAGACCCTACTCGAATCTCGGAGCTGGGTGAGGCAGTAGAACAAATTGGAAGTAAATGCTTCCTCTTGTGAGATCACAGCAGTGGGGCAGCACTGTGCTTATCCACTGTTGCCAAGACCAGCTTTCGGTTATTCATGGTAGAGACTTCCTATGGAAGCCACACCTAACAAATAGATCATAATTTAACCCCCGGAATGCCGATTCCACTCACAGAAAGAACCTGGAAGACTAGTATTTAGGTTAAAATCTTTTTATTAGTATGTCAATACAATGTCATTATAAGGTACATTGACCCCCCCCCCCCCCCCCCCCCCCCCAAAAAAAAAAACGCTGGGTCGCTCTTCAATGTAGCATACCGTATAGCACAGTAACTCGGAGTAACATAACCCCTCCCTCTCACATCCCCCACTCACTTCATAGCTGTAAATGTTTAATTGATGGCCACAACCGTCCCACAGTCTGGTAATTCAGTTAAGATTGCGTGCCTGTATCTGAAAACCTTGAGAGGCAGAGATATTTAGGGCATGTCAGTTCCCGGAAATCTTGTGCCAGCAAGGACAGATAAGGACACCATAAATCTAATAAGCAGTCTCCTTGATTGGCAAGTGTGAGTGAGATCTTTTCCATGCCTAAGATGTGCCACAGCCTCTGAAGACATCCAGTGTGAGTGGGACTCTGTGGAGTGCCCCAGTGTATCAAAATATTCTGAATAGCTGCACCCAGCGCCCAGACAATCTGCTGTCCACGCCAAGACTTCAGGGGAAACGTCAAGGGGTTTGGCAGCCCCAGCCGTGTATAAGCAGGAAACCTGGGCAATTGTGTGTCGAAGTGCAGATCTATGTCATCAAGTACTTGTATCCAGTATGTTAGGAGCAGCGGGCAGTCGCACAGTAGATGAACCAGAGTCCCAGGCTATCCACATCCCCACCAGCAATCCCCATTTCGAGCTGGATTGACCCTATGTAGGCGCGCAGAAGTATGGTACCAGTACGTCACAACCTTCGTGAATGTTTCGCTAAGGGCCAGATTGCTGGCTGTGTGCTTAGCTCTGTAATATGGCCTCCCGCCCTGTCGCTGAGCTATCTACCCAGATCCCTTTCCAATCTTGTCTGATTGGCTTTATATATGCTTGTTACCTTTGATCAGGAGTGCAAATGTCTTCGAAATCAGGCGTCTATCTGATGTTTTAAGTGATGACCCATTTCTCGTATGTAGTTAGATGTCGCTATACATTAGCTCTATTGTGTGGGTGCAATATCCAGTGTCTCAATTTAAAGTAGTGGATACGTTCAGTTTCAGGAAAGCTGTGATCAGAGTGTAGGTGGGGGAAGTAAATCACTCCTTCTGTTAAAAAAAAAAATTCAAAAAATAAAAATGATCCATGGAGCGTCAATCGGATCGCTGCCATCTTACGAAGGTCCCTGGACCCGTGCCCTGGCCGAAATCTGGATTGTCCAGCAACTGGGTCAGGGGTAAGGTATTTGAGGTTAACCTGCACCGGGAAGCAGTCCGGTCCCATGTCACCATTGTCGCCTGCGTACTGGGGGACATGTAGAGATTCCACGGTCTGTGTATTTTCTTGAGGAAGTGGACTGGCGTATCTGCCACCGCTCTGTCCTGAAATAGTCAGAGCTTTTCTGATTCAATCCAGCTCCATTTCACTGGATAGCGCAGTTGGGCTGCCTGGTAGGACAAATGCAGATTGGAAATGCCCAAGCCTTCATTTCTGGGAGAGAAGAAGCTTGGGTCCCTCCTCATACGGGGCCTCCAGGTATTGCCTCACCAGTTGGGGCGGCAGGGAGAGGCGGAGGGCCTGCGACCGCTCCACATTTTCTCTGAAGCCCGACGCTGCACTCAGAAAGGCAGGTAAATCTGTAGGCGGTTTAGCCAAGGTTACCAGCGCATTGTCGGGGTAAAGGCTTATGGTGTGTTGGTCCCCAACCCCCCCCTCCCCCCCCCCCCCGAAGTTTGCACCGCTGATCTTGGGATTGTTCTGAACCCTCTGGGCTAAGGGCTTTATGTTGAGGGCAAACAGCATGGGTGATAAGGGACATCCCTGTCAGGTGCCCCCACCAATTGGAAAGGGGGCCGAGGTGTAACCATTGATCCGTTCTGTCACAGTAGGAGAGTGGTAGTAGTTCAGGATCTGTCCCCTGAATTTCTCCCCATCACAAAATGTGTAAGAACCTGCTCTCGGAACAGCCAATGGACCATATCAAAGGACATTTCGGCGTCAATTGCTAGGAGCATGACTTTCCCCGATACGCATTAAGCCTTATGTGTAGTATTCACTTGGTATTATCGCTCGTTTGTCTCTGGGGATGAATCCCTCTTGGTCCGGGTCAATGATGGAGGGCATATATGGACTGAGTCTGTTGGCCAGGATGCCTTTAAATAATTTAAAGTCCAATTTTAAAAGGGAAATGGGCCGGTATGAATTGCACTGTGATTTCACCTTACCCTGCTTAGGAATGATGGCAGCAGTCAGCATTGTGTCCGGTATCGCCCCGGGGGTAGCAAAACAATTAAAAAGCTGTGTCAGTATGGGCGTGAGGATGGGGCACAGGGTCTTATAGAAGACCGACTGGTAACCGTCTGGGCCTAGGGACTTAACGAGTTTCAGGCGCGAGATAGCAGATATAACTTCCTCTATACGTATTTTGCTTTCTAAAGACACTGCATGTTCCTGAGCGAGAGGGGACGTGCGCGTGTCTCGAAGATATTGGCCGCTATTTGAGTGGTCGAGGTGTTCGCTGGCATAGAGATGGGTGTAGTATTCTCTAAAAGTGTCCGCTATGTCCTGATCCTCCGTAGCCAAACCCCCTCCGCCCCATCCCCCTTTTACCGGGGTGCATATATAGAGGATACCCACCAATCTCTGCCGTTGGGCATGTAGCTTGTTCGACAAGAGCCGGACGCATTTGTCACCCCCGACGTAGGTGAAGGGCAGCATACTCTGCCTGTCCTAAATAAAGACTCGCCAATTGGGAGCGAAGTGCCGTTAATCGACGCCACACCCTTGGGGCGCCTGTGCGTTGATGTATACGCTCGTGTTCTACTACTTGCTTTGTGAGGGTCTCAGGCTTCTCTCGCTGAATTTTATTATCGGCCGCTGTGATTGCAACAATCTCCCCCCCCCCCTCACAACTGTTTGAGTACCTCCCACAATGTCTTGATGGAAATGTCTGGGGTGTCGTTGGATGTAAAGAACTCAGCAATGGCTCTTTGGATTTGCGCCACTACCTTTGGCGCTGTAAAATAGTGTCCCGCAGTCTCCACTGACTGGCTGGGTGCTCCATTGGAGGGAGAGACAATGAGAATGACCCGGCGGTGTGGTCAGGAAGCATCACTATGTGGATCTCCATCACTGTGGTAAGTGTTTTTATGTCTGTCGTGCCCAGAAGGTAATCCAACCTTGCATACATATTGTGTGCATTAGAAAAGAAGGAATATTCACGGGTATGTGGATGGAAAGCCCTCCATAGGTCTCTCAGCCCCATGTCTCTCAGCAACTCGTGTCTGTCCTCTGACAGTGCCCTTGCATGACCATGTCTGTGCGCCGACCTGTCCAAGACGTTATCAAACACCGGGTTAAGGTCTCCCCCCCCACCCCCCCCCCGGCATCCTCCTCCTCTCAGTGGTAGACATCCCCTCTGTTAGGGCGATGCGAAAAAGGCCTTTTGCCCTTCATTTGGAGGGTAAATAAAGCCCACTAGCAAAGACTGGTCCCCTATCATGAGCTGGTAAGTGAGGAGTCTACCCCTAATTTCTGCTCCTTTCTGTCCTACCTTCCCCCTGAAGGATCGTGGCACCAACATGGCCACCCGTGCTGTCTTCACGGAGGTGGAGGAAAAGAACTGGTGTGAAAAGGCTTGTGACCTAAGACGGTGACTGCCCTTTGAGAGGAGGTTAGTCTCCTGAAGAAGCCATATGTCCACAACAGAGTTTTCTAGCTAGGACAGTAGCACCCTGTGTTTTACCGGTTTATTAAGTCCTCTCAAGTTGAGCGTACAAACTTTAAGTGGCTTGACCTGCTTTAGGAGTAACCAGGTAGGTGTTTGTTATGGGATGTAGCCTCATGTCGAGCCTGAAGTTATCACTAAATTGTATGGAGCTTTCCTTCAAATCCCTGCCTGTTTTCCGTTGTGTGAGTGAGTATAAACCCCCGAGTGCCAACTGTCTCGTGCTTCCCACTATCCGAGATATTCTGCAGCCGTTGCTGGTAGGGCCTTTCTCGGGTGTTAATGAAGGGCGGCCAGCCAAGTGCCCGCTCAACCCTAGGTCACCACTAGCCAGCTTCGCCTGCCCCTCGCCGCAGCATCCACTAGCTCTCTTCAGCTGCACTTCAGACCGCTGCCGGCTTCTGCTATTATCTTAGCCGCTGCGCGGTCCTCTGCAGCCCAGCTGTGTATCGTAGGCCCCACTGCGGGGCTCGTCTAAGCCGCCGGCATCTGCGTACTCCCACTCTTCACTCGGGGGTCCCGCTCCTGCCCCCGTGCCACTCGCAGCTTGTGACAGATTTCTCGGGATTCCGGTCATTGCTGCGCTGCTGTAGAAGGCCGATGGCAGGCAGGAGAGACGGTGAAAGGCGCCCTACCCTGCTGCCATCTTGGCAACGCCCCCGAGACAAGTGTTTACTGGGCTACTAAGCGCCCTTCGTCTCGCAGTTTGGAAGGAAATAGTCTTAGCTGTTTCTTGTGGAATTTACTTTACCTCAGTTGGTACTTAGATAAACACTGTGGCGAAAATGTGTAGTTCATTGTCTTTACCCTATGTCCTCTTGGCAAAAGAGATTTTACAGCGTGAAAGTCAGAGTTAGAAATTTCTACTTAGAATAGAAGACATCAGGTGACTAATTGGCTCTTTGTCTACTGTTGAACGGGGTTGCCTGTTACCTTGCTTTTGTCTTTCTTCTGCTCTGAAATATTGAACTAAGAGGATCGGGTGTAACAAGTTACTAATTTGTAGCAATTTCTGTACTTTTTCCCAAAGTTACGCGTATTTTGCTAAGACCCATCTTTCCATTGCCAATGCACAGCTCCAGCATAGTTTAGATGCCTTGCTTAGCCATTGGGTGACCGGCGGAATATCAAAGTACGCAAAATAAGTCACAAGAAACAACTTTGTTGCAGTAATTCTCAGGTTTTGTAAATACGCCTCTGAAACCTACCTGCATCATGGGGCATTTTTAATTTGGAATGACATAAAGCAGTTGTGCCTGTCGTTAAAAATGCAGGGACATTTCACTATCAAGTCAACTTGTGTAGTTTCGAGTCACTAGGCAGTGTAATGTAAAACCTTTCCATATAGCGCTGTCTTGTGCAAGAAAACTCGTCACTTTTCCCTTAATTGCGTGAGCTGTGTCATTTTTAAGCCCAGAAAATCTGGCACTCGCATTTCACCTTGGGCTCCATCGATCGCGCCAGCCGAGCTGGTAGGTCCGTGTTGCAGCGCTGGGGAGGCTTCCATGATTGACAGCAAGCTATCCACCGCGCCAAATTGATACTAAGTCATTGTTAGCGTTTCGCAAGGCTCGCTTCTTAGTAGTTAAATACTTTTGTTGTGTGCTAAAACGGTCATGAACTCTAATATCAACGGTTTCTGATTTAGTGAGCTTATTTTAAAATAATGCACGACGATGAGGCAAGAAATGACGTGTCATACCTTTTAGGTAACCAGCGTTTTAATAGTGAAGTGTGTACACCTGCAGAACACCCCCTGGAAGCATAACCACCTCTGGTAAAGTTATCTCCGGAAAGTCTGGTTCCTGCACAGCAGAAGTGCCCTGTATATAATTAAATGTAATATAACCCCAAACCCTTGCCCCTTACGCCATCTCATTGCCATGCAAAGAGCATCAGTCTTGCCGATTTAAAGAAGGCTAAAACAACGGTGTTGGGATAGCCTGTGCCTTTCCTCATATTCGCTTAGCATGGGAATATGGATGCGTTTTGGAAAGCTGCCATTGTGTGTAACCAGAGCCACGATCTCTTAAGGCTCCTGTAAACTGGAGAATATCCTGGTGGCTGAGTCGTTTTTTTGTTTTGTAAAACTCGCGTGTACTAGTTTGGTGTAGTGTTTCCAAAGGGGGTTGCCGTAGATTGGTTGAGTGAACGAGCTTTGCTATTCACTTTTTTTTTTTTGCAGAGTTTTATATAGCGCGAACTTGACCCGAATCCAAGCGCTTTACATAGCAGCAGTTACCTTACATGAGGACACACATTCATTTTTAGGTCTCGCCTGACCCAGCGCATGCGCTGGTCTGGCGAGACTTTTTGTGAGGGCTCCAAAAAGTGCTACCAGGCCAGCCTAGAGCTACAGTGCATGTGCGCGGGCGCGCGCGACGCGCTTTACCGCGATTACTTTCACTTTCACGGCCGCTTTGATGTTTGATCGTGATCGCGATCACTTTCACGGCCGCACGGTCGCTTGGCTTAGCCAATAGGTCTCGTTTTTTGGACCTTATAAGTATTTAGTTATGCAACTGTTGCAGGGCTAAACACTTATAAGGTCACCAAAGGCGAGACCTATTGGCTATGCCAATGCTTGTTTTGTTAGGCACGGGGCGATTTTCCCAGAATCACAGGCTGTTCAGCTTCATTACCGAGACTTGAACACAGTTCCCCAGCTCCGAGGTCGAGCGCCCTAGCCCTTAGGCCAACTCCGGGTGAAAGAGTTTTTGAATAGTGAAGGGAGAGTGAAGACGAGCACGCGTCTTCCAGGGTCTATAACTTACGATTGAGCACAATAGTAATTGCATTTTTATAGCGCTTTCTACCCCTGACAAGACGTCGAAGCGCTTTTCGTCTGGCAGCTCGCAACTCCGGAACCCAAACAGGATTAGTCGGAAATTAGTATAGGTGAATATTCAATTAATTTGATTGAGGGATATGTGTGTTTAATTGTACTGAAAAAGGATAGAGGGGGTTATAAGAGTTGAAGGGGTTGCATTTATGTAGCTCTTGCTGCCTCTGATGAGGTGTTAAGCTCATTTTGGCGGGTAGCATGCTACTCCAGAACCCAAACGGGATTAGTGGGTAATTAGTATAGGGAAATATGAAATTAATTTGAGCGGTGAATGTTTATTTTTATTGAAAAGGAATAGCGGAGGGATAGAACAGGTAACGGTCTAGAATGTTTTTGTTTTTTATTTTTGGGAGTATATAGCAGCAGGATAAGGGGAGGGAGAAGAGTCAGAGGGAAGGGGTTTAGAAAGGCTGGTTTGGGATAACTGAATAGTAAAAGAGGTATGCTATGATGCAAGGAGGGATAGAGCAGGGAACAGTCTAGAAAGGGTTATTTTGTGGATCATAGTAGCATGGGGTTTGGGAGGAGTGAGTGAAGGTAAAGGATATTTTGAGAGAGGTATAGAGTGAGAAATAGGGTAGTGCATTGGACAGTAGTAGAATGAGGTTTGAGATGAGTCAGAGTGGTGATAGAGGATATATTGCGAGAGGTATATGTTGAGATATATTGTAGTGCATTGGAGATGTTGAATTAGGAGCAAAGTTATAAATATAGATAAGTACATGGAAAGAATTATAAGTCAAACACAGAGAAAGGATTCTGTATGGTTGGAGGTTAAGCGCCATCTTGGAATAGTGTGCATAATGCAGCATACTGGTAATATGATAAAACATACAAGTTTATAGTCCCTGTTATTGAGCCCTAGTGGGCAAACAATATTTGCTTAAGTAATCGTTATTATCAAAAAATACTTCAAAAACATACTTCAAAACATTCATAATGAAATCAGGCCCAAGTGGGCATTCTAGATACTGTCTCAAACTACGATATAATACTGAATGTAATAATACAGAACAGTAGAGTATTGACAAATCAAAATTTAAAATGTAAACAAATTTGTATCCTTTTTTGGTATTAGTTCATATCATTTTGACTAATAGCCCAAGTGGGCTGATTTCCTTCATTGGTTTCTGTACTCTTCGATCGTCTTTAAATTTTGATTGTCTCATCCGTATATAGTGCTATTAACTACTCCAACTGCGGTGCTGCAATTATATAGAATAAAAAAAAAATATTCTAACGTAATAAACTCAACAAATCTAAAAACATTGCATCAGTTTAACCTGGCAGCATTAGAGGTGGGTGTACATTTCTTCATCCATATGGAGTCCCATGATCTCCATTGTATTAATTTGCAAAATATATCTGGATTCTAGCTTTCCTAGTTGCTTTTCGCTGTCCCCCCCCCCTCTCATTATAATGGGTATGCAGTCTATTGCACAGTATGTGGGTTGGTTTGGATCTCCATTATAGACCTGTTTATAATGGCGCTCTGTGGGGGAAGTCTCATCTTTATTATTCTTGATCGCCCTTATGTGTTGTAAACTGTACTTGTGTACTGGCAATATTGTACTGCCAATGTATGTTTTTTTGGACAGGGACAAAAAAGAGCATAGACTGCAAAATCTGTCTTGCAGTTTTTTAGTGTTTTTTTATCTTCACCTTGTCTTTGTAATCTGTGATCAATTCAGTAATATTGACACTGTTTACGCAGGCTTTGCATTTACTGCATTTCGTAAAGTCTTTCCGGGATTTCAACCAATGGTCTTTCATTGGTTTTACTACATTGCTTACTTGTTTGTCCTTCATAGAGGCTGCCTTTCTGTAGGTTATCTGGTGTTTTCTCCCTATTTCTGAGCCATTGATGTAATCCTTTCGTATCAGATACCAATGCTTTCATAAAGCTTTTCTGAGTTGATCATATTGTCTGTTATATGTGGTTATGAACTAACATGTTTGCATGTCTCTGTCTTTAGGATCTTGGCTTTTGAATAATGCTATTTCCATCGTGCGTTTGGATGTACATTTCTCTGCTAATGTTAAGGTGCCCTCAGAGTACCCTTTTGCTCTTAATCTGCTAGTCCTTTCTTCTTGTATTTTGTCAAAAGCTTCGTTAGTACTGCATATGTGCTTCATGCACATAAATTCTCCATAATGGTATGCTGTTCTTTAAAGGGATTGGGTGGAAGCCACTCACATGGAGTGTGGTGCTACCTGCAGTAGTGTTCCAGTGAACTGTAGTGGTTAGCCTGGCTTCTTTGATTTCTGATCTGACATCGAGGAAGTCTACAATGGTATCACTTTTGTGACTGGTGAAGGTCGGGTTCAGATCATTATCATTTATTGCATTGACAAATTCATTGGCTGAATGCCAATCACCTTTCCACAATACAAATAAATCATCTATGTACCTGACCCACATAAATATATGTGCAGGCCATCCTTGCATGTTGACACCTGCTCCTCCCACCAGCGCTTATGCAAATTAGCATAGCTGGGAGCGAAGCAGGTTATCACACAAGAACAGAGACAAACCTCCGGGCAGGCCGATTTATATTAGTCATAGATAGTTATTTGAAAATGTTTCAAAGTATGTTGATCCTTGTTTTGCAACCTCTGGTTATGTAGGTAGTTATAGAGGAACTATGTTTCCATAAGAAAAGCATTTTTGACTTGCCTATAAATTTGCTGCCGTTTGATGACTCTTCATGAAATGTTACCAAAAAAGTTTCAAGTTGGGTCTAGTTGTGCATGGAAAGTTTCGCGGTAATGCATGAAGTGTAGCAGAGAAAAAGGGGGGTCAATAAAAGTGCTTTTTCTATGTTGTTTTTCATAGTCAGTAGACACGGCTGCAGCCCGAACTGCTGGTTGGTATTACACCAAATTTGACAGAAAAGTAGACTTTGTTTTGGAGATCACACCTTTTGTTACTTGGTGTAAGTCCGGCTCCTGCGATCTCCCGTAGTGCCCACCCTCGGGAGATAGCTCTTTGCTTTTTCTTGGTGGAAGCGGTGACATCTCCTACCAAGCAAAAATAAACACTCCGCTTTCAGCAAGCGGGAGCTGTAAAAGTGCTCCCGCTTGCTGTAAGCAGAGTTTTGATCACTTTCCCTGCCAGCAAACATGCAGGCAAGGAAAGAGATGAAAGTATTGCTCCCTCATGCATAGAGCTGCATTGTAGGAGCAGAGCTGGCTCTGAACATGGGGGCCTTTTAGGGTCCGCTGCAGTCCACAATATGGACACTGGTGACCCTGGTTGGCACCCGGGACACAGGAAGATGTGGTGGATCCTGGTGGATAGGAAACCCGGGGCCGAAATCGGCCCAGGGGCAGGGGGGCCGCTCGGCCTCCCTCCCCGTTTTCATTAGTAGTATGCAAAGGTCCTCCATCTTTTCCCACGTTAATGGACAGCTTAACTAAATGCCTTCAAGTGCGTTTCCAGCCCATTTTGGTGACTTGTTATTGATGCAGAGGAAGACGAGGACCTCTCCACCAAACAAGGGAGCACATACATATTTTAGTTAAGGGGAAGTACCTCTGTTCGGTGGAGATTCACCTCTTTGTAGTCTCGTCTTCTCTTGCCTTCATATTGCCACAGATTTGTGGATGTAGACACTCGCGAGACAGTCACTTTGCCGAAATTACATGTGCACCTTTTGGTCCTTTATGCTGCTGTAGTGTAGAATATGCACAGATATGTATACATCAAGGTAGTACTTACTAATTAACCAAATTAAAATACTCCATTTGGGTAGATGTTTTCAGCAAAACTGGGAACTGTTCTTGGAAAAAATTAGTTTCGATTCTGGCCCTGGTGCTGATTTCACAGAAATGAAACCTGAAAGATAAGCCCATACAAATATAAACATAGCTCAATTTAAGTAAAGCAGAAACGATCCTAACTTCTGTTTCCTCTCGTTTTCCACATTAATAAACAATATGAGATCCTTAATGGAGAGGAGTTCATTGTTGATCTATTGAAGCACAATCTGATGTGTAGTGACTGTGATGAGTAGTTTTTTTCTTGTCATCTCCTGGTGAGAGCAGAGTCCAGGGTTCTCCTTTTTAAATACCATAAGTATGCAAATATCCAACACTCGTAGACGCTCACACACAGGCACTCACACACCCACTCTCACACGTACTTGCACACACTCAGACACAATCACATAGGCAGCACAGACCCACTCGCAGACCTACTCAGCCACTCTTAAGGTGACAGGTTACAGTTAGGATAAAAAAGTTTAAAAACCGTAGAAATTCACTGTAAAAGCCAAAGGTTATAGGGATGTTATAGATGCATGGATGTACAAGGAAGTACCTGAGAATTGGGGATCTTTAAATGCAGGGAGTGGGCCATAATAAACAAAGTTGTTATAGAACCTATATTTGCATCAAAATCGGCCATCCGTGTTTGAGAGACAAAGTTGGGGAGCGAGAGGGGACAAAATCAATGAAAGCGCTTGATGTACACTATTTACTTTTACAGCTTGACTAGTTGTATGTACTATCTTTTGATTTTTTATTTATTTATTTTTAAAAGCCTGTACAACATATTAATGGCATAACAGTACATATGTTCAGTGGCAGTGGTCACATACATTAAAAAAAAAAAATTGTGGAGTGTCACTGCAATCTGAGCTATCTCTTCGTAGGGCCGGGGGTGTCATGCATGCAATAAGGTGGGGGCAGGCTAGTTTTATGTACTATACCTGTATTGTTTACAGAAGACAAAAATGAATCATTCGAATTTTTAAACTATAATTCTGTGATTCACACAGTGTGCCCCGTTATTGCATCCAGACATAAAGCTACAAGGGATACATGCCTACAACAAGTCATACCTATTGGCTTTGCCAACGCTTGTTAGCAGTAACAAATAAATGAGTAACAGTAATTTCTTTAAATAATTAGAATTGAAAATGTTTAGATTTTGAAAATACTATTATTGGCAATGGCTCTTTCTAAGGTGCTTTCCCTCTTCTTTTTGCTTTTCTCCTTCCCATTTTTCCACTGATCTGGACTTTGGTTGCGTTTACACTGTGCAGTGCCAAAGCACTGTGCTAGTCATATGCATACTGGCGATTGGTGTATGCATGATTGGCTAATTTGATGGCTGTAAGTTCCTTGTCAATGGGTAAGACAAATACTTAGGGCATGTATCTTGAATGCTCCTCTGGGGCCTACCGCACTGGTTGTGCCATCCACAGAGGTAGCTCATTGATTGTGCCACAGGTTTGCCCTGGTGGGGCCTGTGTGCACGGGTTACTATTACTCAACTTGACATTTAAAAAGCTATGTGCCAAGATTCTGCAGGTCTCCCTGGGGACAGGGTGCGTTGTTGGGAAGTGGTAGGGCGTGTGCATGTGTGTGCTACATGCAAGGGTCGTGAATGGCACCGGGGGGTGTGTTAGGTACGAAAGGGCCTGCTTCTCGCATTGGATTAGCATGGGGGAAGTGGAAAAAGGCTATAAGGCAGTATTTTCTGCTGGCAGATTAGTAGCAGTATAGCGTTTAGTATCAATGAGTTCATAATGAGAATCCTCTCTGGTAGTAAGAGTGGATTCGACATTACAGTGACGGAAATGTCACTTTGGGAAAGTGGGAATTTCAATGCTTGTGGCTCTGTGTGCCTGTTGACCTGTCTCTTAATTCACATCTGGGTGCTAGGGAGACTGCTACGTCTGTGCATTCCTGACAGAAGGCCATAAACTAGGGGCTCAAGGAAAACTGCGGCCCTCTGACTGAGGGGCCTTCTGTAACGGTTACGTGGGACTGGAATTGTCAAATGCATTCAAAGGGGCAGGGTCTTGACCCCTCTAAAGATAGTGATCATAACTTCCGGGGTAGGATGGCAGACAGGACAAATTTAGAGAGGGCCAGTACTTTTCAAAGGTGGCCTTTTGAACTGATCGTATCTTCAAAGGCCAATGTAGGTATAACTTCTGGGGCTCTGGTCTCTCAAAGTAGAGACGCTTTTGGATTTGAAGTCATTCTACGCTGGTTCGACCCTAGGACATCGACACGAGGTATCATTAGGGCAGGAGTCTGCAGTTGGACTATCTGCAGGCTTGTGTGGTCTGGGGTTTGTCATTCTCCAGGAATGGGTCCATTACTTGGTGGAAATTGCCTGGATGTTGCTGGCCTGCAACTAAGTGTCAACTGTTGTGGCCTGGCCCCCTAAGTACTCTCCAAGGACTGGTGAGCCGGCCTTCTGTCCATGAGATCCCAGGTACACAAAGGATCTCACCGTCTTCACAACTTCGTAAGAACCACACCGGGTGTGGCGGAGACTGGTGGAAGTGATCATGGTTTGGATAAGGACCGTCCTGACATACACCATCATCACGCTGTGCAGAGGAGTGTGTGCATAAAGATCAGCCACCTGAGGTGCCGGGACATGAGGAGTTCCAGGAGTGTGGGGGAAGCTTGCAGAGTCCGAGGGGTCCGTGCTTGCAACCAGGGGACCTGTGCTAGCTTGCACTCCAGGGGGTGTGGTGTCCCAGGGGTGTTGGGGGAACCTGAACCAGGAGCTGAGACTCTCTTCGGCTTTCAGATCAGGAGGGCTACAGTGCCTGACATTGCAGCATCTGTCCGAGGTCATTGGCTCCCTCTCCCTGGACCCATGCCACAAGCTGCTTTGCTGTGGAAAACACCCTGACGAAGTCCGAGGGGTATTGTGTGCCTTGTGGGAACCTACAGCTGACTGTCGGGGCTATGGCAGGTACCTACAGCTGACTGTCTGGGCTATGGCAGGTCACACGTCTGTTCCAGAATAAAACATTTCTCCAGACTTGGAAGTGCGCCAGCTTCCTGGGTCTCAACCTTTTGTCTACGGGGCATAGCGATCCTGCACTTGTGCAGGTGCCGCTGGGAGCCTGGAGCTCTAATCCGGATGGAAATAACTAAGTAACTGTTTCTTTCCGTGTTAAGTGGTTCCGGGTGTCTAGTCAACAGGGCGCCAGCAGGGGCAATGCGTATCGTTTGCTGGTGGTGTTGAATGACTAAAGGGCTGGCTCATGAGTCGTAGTCAAAGACCTGTGACTGGTAGACGTTTCTGCTAATGGAAACAGTTTGATAATTGCATATAACTGTAAAATGTATATACAATATGTATCTTGTTTTGATTTCGGTGTGTGTGTAATACAAAGACAAGTGTTTTATACATACGGTGTTGAATCTTTTTTGTGGCGTATGCAGTGTTGCGAGTGTGGTGTAATGCCAGTATTTTACACTCAAGCCCTGAGGGTAAGCCTGACTACTCGGAGCCAAACTATCTGAGGGGGAGCACAGATTTCAGACAAGTGTATTGTTCTCACCCTATATGGAACAGTGGATTCTGACTGTCTTCGATGCGTCCCAGCCAGCCCAAAACTGCTGGGTCTAACAACAATGTTCTAAACCAAAAAATTACTAAGGTATGTGGAAATGGTAGTGGTCTTAGCAGTGTCTCAGTAACTCCCGCTCTCCCATTCATTCTACTTTCCTCTGAAGTTTCTCACTGTTGGACACCTTTTTTTCTTCACTCATCATTATGAAATCCTCCATCTGCATATCTCGCACAATATCTCGTTCCTCTTCATCACTGAATTGCCACATTCCTTTTGCGTGTGCTTCCTTTCATCTCCACCACTTAACCAACCCTGCTGCACATACAACCCACCCACTCGCCTGTTAGCACTTCATTTTCTTTTCCTTTGGTGATATCATCTTTGTCACAACTATGTGCCACCTTCACACACTTGCTCATCGAGTGCAATTACAATTGTCACAGGTGGCTGTTGCACTGTGTGCTTTGCGGAGAGACCAAAGATTGGATGTGCATTTAGTCTGAACACTTTTATAACACACTGACTGGCACTGTGAGAACGTGCACTGCCTTCAGCCTATGCTCCAGAGCTCCTGATCATGCCCAGTCCTAAATTCACACCCACAATCTGAACTTGCGAGACACCCACAGACAAAAGTCATACATTGCATGATTTGAATCCTGGTTGGTGCACTGAAGAATAGTAAGCTAAGAAGGCCCCAGCCTGTAACGGAAAGCACTGTGAATATGCTAGTCAGTTTAGAAACGTATACAATGCAGTAGAAAGGCTGCCAGTGTTTAGAAATGTACTGCACACAATATAAGATTTACTTACCCAAATATGAAATGCTGCTGCCAAATATGCAAGAAGTTTCAGTATTTAAGTGCTTACAGTGCTTTCAAATATTATATTTTTATGAATACACAATGTAACGGTGCCTAGTGTGAACTTTTTTTAATGGGTTTCCATTAAAAGGGGGCGATTCCGAACCGGTAAAGGTCATGCAGTACATCTCAAAACGAATCATTAGTCACCATAAAGCTTCATTTGATTCCATCAAATGATCCCATATTGCCTTACAAGCAGCATTTAGATTTTCTTAACTACTTGCACGTATTTACTTTTCATTCAAGTAGCAGGCACTCTGTAGAGAACTAGTTTCTTATTGCGCTGGCTGTCCTTCTGTTGCCTCCTGGTGTAGGAGACCTCCTCTCAGCACGAGTCAACTCGTGGGTGGCATTAACTATTCAGGACTGTTGAGGTAAAATTTGGGAACGTTGTTCCTAGAAGATCCCACCCACTTTAACCTAATTATAGAATCCTATCTGATACCCTATCCCATCAGGCAGGGCTTTAAGTGGGATGAAAAAGTTGAGGGGCGTGGTCTCTCAAAGGGGCTTGGTCAATGTAATTAGGGCGTAGCTTAAAAACACGCAAGCTCAAAATCTGTGTTTAGCACAGTGTGCCGCCCGACTTGTATTTTGCTGTTCCTGTCATTACGTCCAGATACATGATACACCAAGTCACATCATACCTACAAGTCAGGACTTTTGGCTTTGCCGATGGTTGTTTGTTGCATAAGATAAATAAGCAGCAACTATGGCTTGTATATAATATTGAAAAAGCTTCCACTTAAAGCCCTGGTGACACCACAACAATGTTGCTGCTCCTGAGTTTCAAAAATGAGAAGGGAAATCCAGAGAGAAAATGACTCTCTTTAAAGGATTTCCCTTCCTCTACAACGTGCACATGATGTGCCTGCTGTCACTGCAGTCCAGAAAAAAAACAGACCTCCTGTGCCAGGGCTCAAAACGGAGCCCGATAGACACCCGTTTTGAGACCCCCTTAAAAAAACTGCCGGTGCTCAGACCGGGGGAGCCCGGCCCACTTAAAGCCCTGCCTGCAGGGTACAGTTTTGCAGCGTGAATCTTTCTGGATTCACTATGCTGTGCATTATTCCGCGTTCTAGTGGTTGGGTCTGGAATCGTAGTGTTTTTTCTCTTTTTTTTTTCCGTGGCCCTGGTGGGTGTCGACGCCCCACCATTTGGTGTCATCCTGTGACGTCAGCGTGCTTCCTCCGGAAGCTCCCAACTTTGGGCGCCATCTTCAGATTCTTTTTTCTGCCGTTGGGTCTGGATCGTCACCGAGGAGTTCCAGAGTTTTTGGAAAAGAGGAGAAGAAATCAAGCATAAAACCACCGAAAAGTTATTTTCACCTCGCAACCAGGAGCACAGAGCCGGGACGAAGAAGGAGAGGAAGATAAAGAACTTCGACGTTCAACGGAGAATGCGCACACAGGGGGGCCCCTGAGCGCAGGAATGGACAAAACCCCATTCAAATTTTGCCTTAACTGCCACCACGAATAGGCGCAAAAGGACAAGCACCCGGTCTGCAACCTCTGCCTGCCAATCGACCACAAGAGCAAGGATTGCAACGCCTGCTCGGCATTCACCCCCAAGACCCTCAGAGAGAGGGAAAGACAGAGGAGAGCGAACTATGTCATGCAAGGCCAAGGACAACCTCCGTCGCTCTGGGACTTTGGCCTCTCCAGCGGAGAAGAGGACAACATCGCCGAGGGACCAGAGGACTACACGGTCGTAGAGAACGATAAGACGTCGACAAAGGAGGTAAGAGACACGTCGACCCCTAAAACCCCGACAGACTCTCAAAAAACAGAGCCAAAGTCCTCGAAAGGAGCACTGGCGTTGAAGCAATTGACAGCGACAGTTGCGTCCACGGACAAACAGACCAGCGGATCCTTCGAAAAGGACTCCCAGCATGCCCCCAAAAAGGCGAGCTCGACGCCGAAGGAAAGAGCCGTTGAGGCCTTCGCCGCCAGACGACATTGGCATCTACAACATGGTCATTAAGAATGCTGCAGCAACATATGGGGTTACTTTAGAGGAAGAAAAACCAAAAGCCTGCTTCCTCTTAGAGACTCTGCACCTCACTCAAACTAGGAGCCAATTCCTACTCATTCTTCCAAGTGTACTGGACATGGGCAGGGAAGCTTTCAAGGAGCCAGCAACCTGCAGGTCTGTCACCCCGAGAACAGAGAAGAAATATAAACATTCCTCGAAGGATCCGGCATATATCCAGGGATCCGTACCGGCTGACTCCATTATAACGGCGACAGCCAGAAAGAGGGCCAACATTCCCACAAACTCAGGGCCACCTCCAGACAAGGAGAGTAAGAGGATAGACCTCACAGGGAGGAAAATAGAGAAGAATGCAGCAATTCACTGGCGTATTGCGAACTCCAATGCCCTAATAAACAGACATGCGTACCAATACTGGGAAGAGGTCGGACAGCTGCTTAAACATCTCCCAGAACAATACCAGCAGAGGGCAACACACCTGGTGGCGGAAGGCAAGAACATGGCCAACACCTGCCTAAAATCTGCCCTGGATGCTGCAGACACATCCAGCAGGCTCATGATGATTGGAGTGACAGAGAGGAGGCATGCCTGGCTAAGGATTTCAGGTTTCAAACCGGAGGTCCAGAACAATATTCTGAACACAGCCTTTAATGGGGAACAACTGTTCGGCACACCAGTGGACGAGAAGCTGACACAGCTTAAAAAGGATAATGAAACTGCGAGGTCCATGAGAGCACTGCAGTTCAGAGGGATGAGAAGGGGCACCCCCTCAAGGAGACTGAACGGCAGAGGAGGAAACCAGCCGGGAACGACGCACCAGACTTTCCAGCAGACTTATCAGGGTAACAACCAGGCCCAGCAAGGTCAGCAACAGCAAAACTGGCAGTACCAACCTAGGGGCCAGTCCTTTCGGGGGCGACCGAACGGACGTGGACAAACGAGAAGAGGGGGCAGCAGCCCACCTCAAAGTGACTCTGCTGTATCGAACGTGCCCACCCACACAACATCTCTATGGGGGCGGCACAACAAAAGACTCAAAAAACAATTCGACACACACAAAGGAGAAAATAGTGAACATGTAACACCGGTAGGAGGCAGACTAAGACACTTCTTCCAAGAGTGGAAGAAAATAACAGACAAATGGATACTGATCATCATATAGTTCGGATACTGTAGAGAACTGGAAAAAAAGCCACCAAACAGGAGGCCAAGCAACAAAACGCGCACAGCAAAAGAGCTTGCGCTCCTCCTGCAGGAAACACAAGAACTCATCCACAAGGAGGCAATATAAACAGTGCTGTTCAAGGAAAGAAACAAGGGAGTGTACTCCAACTACTTCCTCGTACCAAAAGTGGATGAAACATTAAGACCCATCCTGGACCTTCGGTTCCTAAACCAATACATAAAAACTCAAAAAATTCAAAATGACGTCCCTACAAGAAGTTATACCACAAATAAGGGACGGGGATTTTATGTCCACTATAGACCTCAAGGATGCCTACCTACACATTCCCATGAACCGAAAACACAAACATCTACTGAGATTTGCCATCAACAAAGCGCACTACCAGTTCACGGCCCTAGCCTTTGGACTGAAATCCGCACCAAGGGTCTTGACAAAATGCCTAGCTGCGGTAGCGTCGCACTTCCGAACACAGGGAATAAATGTACATCCCTACCTAGACGACTGGTGGGTAAAGGCGAATTCCTACAACCAATGCAAACTACATGCTCAGCGAGTCACGCACACGCTGACAGAACTAGGATTTTCGATACACTGGGGGAAGTCCTCGATAGAACCAGAACAGGTGAAGATCTTCCTGGGCGCACAAATCAACACCATTCAGGGCAGGGTGTTCCCCAGCGAGAAGGAATCCTTCGCACTGCTGAAGGAGACACGTCAATGCCGGAAGGATCAACCTCTGACTGTGAGGGCAGTGAGCAAACTCATAGGGATGATGGCGTCCTGCATTTACCTAGTCCCCAATATCCGACTCCACATGAGACCATTCCAGGAATGGCTACAGCAGCAATGGTCACAGGCAACAGGGAGTTGGGAGGATCTAGTGGTTGTAACGCACGCAATGCAAGAGGAGATCACATGGTGGAACAAGGAGAACATAACAAAGGGGAAACCATTTACACCACCAACTCCAACAGTGACCATCAAAACAGACGCATCCCAAATGGGATGGGGAGCACACATGAACCAGCTCAAAGTGAGGGGTTTGTGGACCCAAACAGATGCGATAAGACACATCAACTACCTTGAACTAAAGACCGTGTTCCTTGCCCTAAAAGCCTTCCAGAGACAACTGTACGGGCAGAGAGTGTTGATACAAACCGACAACACCACAACAATGTTCTACATCACAAGCAGGGAGGTACACAATCTGTGGCGCTATCAAGCCTAGCGCAGGAGATTTGGATGTGGGCCATCCCGCTACAAATAGACCTCCTGGCGATACATCTACCAGGGAAGGAAAATGTGGAAGCAGACAGACTCAGCAGACCGACATCAGCATCCCACGAGTGGGAGCTCAATACACAGGAAACGCAAAAGCTATTCAAGAAGTGAGGGACCCCACAAATAGACCTGTTTGCAACACACCAAAATGCCAAGACTTCGCATCCAGACAGCCAGGGCAGCAATCCCAAGGAAATGCCCTATGAATAAGCTGGTCGAAGACATTTGCCTACGCTTTTCCCCCCGATACCGCTGATACACAAGGTGCTCAGTAAATGCAGAACAAGCAACATGACACTGATACTGGTAGCACCACAGTGGGCCAGGTAGTCCTGGTTCTCACAGATAGTGGAGATGGCGCAGGGGCCACCACACAGATTCCCAAAAAGAAGAGACCTGCTCTCAATGCAAAACGGAAAAGTGCTCCACCCAGAGCCAGAGAGCCTCAGCCTAGCAGCTTGGCTCCTGAAGACTTGGAGTTCGCACACCTAAAGCTCCCAGAGAGCACGCTGGCGGTGCTGCGGGAGGCAAGAAGACCTACCACACGAAAGTGTTATGTAGCAAAATGGAAAAGGTTCACCCAGTGGTGCGTGCTTCAAGGAAAAGCCACAGAAGAGAATCACCAGAGACTCAACAGTGCTAAGATATTTAACACACTTGCTATACACCTCGCTAAGGGTACACCTAGCAGCAATAGTAGCCTACACAAGAGGAGAAACGGGGAAAAGCTTCTTTACATCCCAGGTGGTGAAAAGATTCCTGGAAGGGGCCAAACGAATCGCCTCCTCCAAAAAGGGTACCACCACCGGCATGGAACCTCAATGTAGTTCTCACGCAACTTATGAAGGCGCCCTTCGAACCCATTCACAAGGCCTCTCTACATAGGCTCACCATAAAGACAGCTTTTTTGGTAGCAATCACCTCGCTACGCAGGGTAAGCGAACTGCAAGCGCTAACACTACAAGAACCCTACATTCAAATTCACAATGACAGGGTGGTAATGAGAACAGACCCACACTTTATGCCAAATGTAGTGTCAAAGTTCCACTTAAACCAGACAATACAGATACCAAGTTTCTTCCAAAAACCACCCACAAGCGCAGAAAGGGCACTGCACACTCTGGACGCTAGAAGGGCAGTGATGCATTACATTGAGAGAACTAAAGATTGTAGGAAAACAAAGCAATTCTTTGTGTCTTTCGCAAGCAGTTTCTTGGGAAGACCGGTAACAAAAGGCACCATCGCACGATGGATCGCAGAGACAATACAATTCAGCCACAAGCAGGCAGGCCAAGAACTACAAGGAGCGACACAAGCCCACTCTACCAGAAAAAAGGGAGCAACAATAGCCTTCTTGGCAAACGCACCCATCCAAGACATTTGCCTGGCGGCAATATGGGCCTCAGTGCACACGTTCACTAAGCACTACTGCGTAGATATACAGATGAACAAGGAAGCACAAGTAGGACAAAAAGTGCTTCAACATATATTCAACAACCAACGCTCATCTTCCACCCAGCCGCCACAAACTTAGCAACCGCTACAAAGTCTATGCACAGCATAGTGAATCCATAAAAATTCACGCTGCAATAGTTTCTTACCTGTCGCTGTAGTTTTCGCAGCTTGAAGACTTTCTGGATTCACTAGCGAACCCACCCACCTCCGCCAGAAAGATGTGACCGGATGAAGGGGATAAAAAAAAAAAAATGGTAAAAGACTTTGATAAAGAAGAGAATGAACAAAAATGGCACAAGACAAGAAAAAAAAAAAGAATCCTAAGATGGCGCCCAAAGGTGGGAGCTTCCAGAGGGAGCACGCCGACGTCACGGGAGGACACCAAATGGTGAAACGTCGACGCCCACATGGGCCACGAAAAAAAAACAAAAAAACACTATGATTCCGGACCCAACTACTAGACCGCGGAATAATGCACAGCTTAGTCAATCCAGAAAGTCCTTAAAGCTGCAAAACTACACTGACAGGTAAGAAACTATTCGTTACTGGTCGACCACAATCACGTTGGGAAAATCATACCTTTTCTGTCTCCCGCTATAGCCTGCTCTCCTTTACATTGTTTCCAATGTTGAGAGTTTGGATGTGAATGCAATGCTTCTGATTCTTTTATTTTTGACACAACAGTTTTTCCAACTCAGTGTCTGAATCTGTATTGACACCAAGCTGAAACAAGCAATGTCAATATGTTGTGTTGCAGGGCAGCAGAAGTCATGAGAAAGAGAATGCTGCTTGTACTCACAATTGGTCGCACAGGATCCTTGGCCACACAATTGTTCATAGTATAGTTTCGATTCTGTCTGTTTCTGTACCGTCTGTTGTCTTCATGTATCGTATTGCATTGCAGGTGCATGTATATACTAATTGAGCTCCTGGTGACGTGTTCAATTCCATTTGTGGACAACTACCACCCTACTCAGCGAGAGTGATGTGATCGAACGAATGTCATATGACGTTTATGGATAGGCTTTTGGATGCAAGAGAGGACCAGAGTTGGGTTCTTTTTGTTTTCTCAACGAGTGATTGTGCTAATGTAGTGCATCTCTGTTGTAGCCGGTTGCTGCTAGTGGGGCTCTCCAGTAGCCTTCTGATATGACTTCTGACATGTGACTAAAGTAGTCCGCTACTGCCAGTGTTTTGAATCTAGTGTAACCTAATATAGCATGTTGGGGTTTCTTTGATGGCTGTGAGTAGTGCAGCGTGTAAGTGCTTAAGCAGACACTTTTATGCATTTGGACTTTTCTTTTTAGGTTCCTGTTTTGACAGTGTAACTGTCAAACTGATGTATTGCTGATAATCGTATATGTCAATTTGGTTTTGGGTCTTCTCCTTTTAATCATTCGCCCTCTTCAAACAGCCTCTTTCAGCCATTGGCTGAAGACTTGTTAGTCACGTCTTGGGTCAGCCCATCTTTCCCCTGACGCTATTGAATACTGGGGTGTATCATCGCACCTCCACTGTAGTGTTAACTTTGAACTACATGAGGCACTGATTTATAAACTGTGTCCGCCAATTTAGGCGAGTGCCTGGCTCTAATGGTGAAACGGAAACCAGGGAATTTAATAACCGAAGCTGTACTCTTGACTCATGCCTGAAAGACCACTAGACCTGGATGCGGACATGGACCTTTTAAATTAGTGCTTTCTTGAGCAGCGACAAATCGCATCTCTCCCTCTGTTTACTGAAAATATGCGGCGGTTCATGCCATTTAAAGTACAAACAGGGTTGAAGGAACTGTTGGATTTCTTTACAGCCCTGAATGGGTATAGACTCCGGAATGCAGAGCCCCACGTGTCTGGAAGGTGTGTTTACATGCAGTCCGATACGATAGAGAGAAGCGTGGGTGGTTAAGGAAACCCAGCATGCTGGTAAACAATGGAGCGTTTGTAACACTAAGCTCGTGACACAGCAAACCCTGAGTTGAGTCACTCGAGGTAGCGCTGGAGAGTGCTCGGAAGAACGAGGGAAAGCCTACACAAACAGGCTGCACTGCTCAATTAGTGGTGTCGGAGCCTCGCTAGGTCACCTCAGAGCCCTTTGAGGCGTGAGCGCGACGGCATTTGGTGACTCCGTCCTGGCGTGTGTTAAATGAGGTTACCTCAGTACAGAGCCCAGTAAATACGTGTCATAGTTTCTAAAAAAAATATATTCTTCCTGTGGCTGTTAAGGAAGCGAGGGACACATCCAGTACTTACCGGAACCATGTCTGAAGCTCGTGCCGCCGCAGGTCGTGACATGCGATCACTGGAGACACGGGGCTATACTTCACGCAATTGTACGAGTACAGAAACCCATCATAATGCATCATTACCTCAAACAACCTCTTCAGAGGCTCGAGAGCCCTTGCTCGCGATCCTGTGTAAACACAAGCGACACCCGCTGTGCTGCAGCCTACTTAAAGACCTAAAGTGACCCTCAGTTGGGAGTAGGAGACGTGACGGGCCACTGAACGTCGTGGGTGTTTGCATTTGTTAGGCATTCTCACCTCCCAGCCCGGTTCATGTGCTTATTGCGACAAGGAGCTAATCACTTGACTGCCTCTAATGACTTAGGCACCTAAATGATTTTAGCCAAATGTGTGGTTAACACAACGATTACTATCGATTTCCTCACAAACTATCAGTTTACGTGCCGTTGCGCACCCGTACGATGGCGTTTTCACCATAATGAGTGGGAAGGGGTCTCTGCTTGGTGGCAGTCTGCTGTGCTGTAGTTTTTCATCTCGGTCATTAATTACTGTGCCCGGGGCTTTAAGTGGGATGAAAAAAGTGGGAGACATGAAAGGAACGGGGCCTATATAATTAAGGATATGTCTTTAAACACGCACACTAACGTTTGGGTAGAGTGCCACCCTACCCAAACATTTGCATTGAACGAACATTGCAGCCAGTACACGTGACCATTGCTCAGTGCCTTTGCAGAGAGGCCAAGGATTAAATGACCCTATTTACCCTACTGAAAGGCACTGAGAGAAACTCGCAGTGCGTTAAATCGCAACTCAGTTGTGGCCGGGTAGTAACACCTGGATGAAATTCAGATCAAAGTATGCAATTGACAAGAGTTATATGCTACCTAAAAAAAAGTAACAACCTGAAAAAAGTAACATAGCCTTCTGAAAAAAGCAAACACTCGGGTGATGCAAGATTAAGTAAAGCGTGTGAAAAATAAGCAGGAACGACTTAAACGTTTTGTTTGCTGTCTTTTCAGAAATCGATCAAAGTTTTTGCATGAAAAGTTAAGGACATGCATACAGGGCTCGAAAGGGACACATTCAGTGTCCTTTTTAAATCTCTCCGTGCGTGAAGCAGGGAACCTACCCGCTTAAAGTCTGAGTGTGCGATGCAGGTTTCTTCGCTCAACTCCTGTCTCAGTTATACTGCAGTTGCATCTGTAACGTGAGAAAAAGTTGCAGGTCTTACTAATGCTCCTGAACAGCTACCAGAATCAGCTTCTGCAGAGCTTTCTCACAACCCCAGTGCACACCAGCCACCACCCCTTCAGCTAGCCTTCCATCGCTCCTGCCTAAGCCTGAAGCCCCCGCGGAATAACCCTCCATTGCCTTGCACAAATCCGAGCCCAACCTGCTAGAAAAATATCACTCGTAATACTCATTGCCCTACGGGGTTGGTTGAAGAAAAAAAAAAAATCTTTTCACCAGACTAACCGAAATCCTTAAGCCCCTTGTAATATCACGGGGAGGTGTCGGAGACCATCTTAAACAAGCATTGGCAAAACCCATAGGTCTTATGTGAGACATTGGCTTTGTCAATGTGTTTTAGCCATGTGCATTAAGCTAGCAAAAAAACTCTATGTCCTAACACTTTTCCCCCCCTAACTTCGCAGTTATCTTTACTACACAGACACGCGTAAATTACATTAGTTTAGCTGATTTACGGAGAAAATCCAAAGCTTCGTTCACTACATAAAAAAAAATAGTTTTGCACTCAGGCATTTAAAACTTCTCAAGGGTCACGCGCCATCTGAGAGGCGTGAGTCTAGTGAGGTTAGCTTGGCATTCTGGTGCTTGTAGTACTGCGTTTAAAGATATAAATGCAGAAACAAGTTGCAAAATGCAAAGGAAAAGGTTAACAGGACTAAATAAGCTATTCGTACTACACAACGTACATCTTGTATTCTCTGCACATGGTTAAATTATTTATTGGTGCCCAGTGTTTGGATGTATTTTGTCTATTTCCATCAGAGTTCTTAAAATTCAGAGTGGATTTCCATATTTTGCCCATCCATATTTGCTGACTATCCGTTAGATGGCCACAAAATGCAAATGCTGTGAAAATTAAATCACTGCTTGGCCCATGCTGACTGGCTCGAGGCGTTTAACTGTGTAATACAGTGGAAAAAACACAGGGTCCAATTCACTCAAGCTACTAACCTTCACCATGCTTCAGAATATAAAAGAGAATAGACACAAGCATAGAGGGATTACTCCGCAAATGAGACGTCTTGGGACTGGACTGCCGTCCTTCAGGAATTGGCTATGTTATAACAGCTAGAAAGCACAGTTAACCGAGATGAAATAAACCAGTCTGGGACCAAAGACTGGAAGTGAATAGGACTCGTACCCCCCAGGATGGCGCCCAGCCCTCCTCCAAACCCACGAAACAATGCTTAACAACCAGCTGTGGGTTAAAAAGGCCATGTTTATTACAAATCTTCACACAAACATGACAATATATAAATCAAACAATTTGATATGATCTTTATTTATCAAATTCAAAACGTTAATCACCATTTTAATTTAAAGTTCTCCCTAGCTTCATGCTCCATCCGCAAGTCGGGGAGAACTCAATTTACTTACACGAAGAACGTTGTCTATTGCTCCAGCACTAAGGGGCCTTCTGGCTCGCGTCCCCCAACCAACTGAGAACCACGCAAGGCGCAACCCACCTGCGTCCTTGAAGGGTGAGCCCCTGTCCTCTGGTCTAGATCCGCCACCTGAGGGGCCCACCCCTCCACCACCAGGCTGCTCATCGGGCGTTCGTAGGGAGTAACCAGGGGCGGAAGCCCCATGCCCTATTTTAAAACTGGCGCCCTTGCCCCCAGCCGGTGTCCCGTTCTCTCTGGGGTGAGCTTACCATCTCTCCGCCTCAGTGCTGGCCTAAAGAGTATGCAGGAGGACTCCCCTTAACAATGTAAAGGCAATTTCTGTGGCCTCTTTACCGCCGCTCTCCAATCTAAATCCAACACCTCACCAAACTCTATCCTTGGGGACGGGTGGGTGGGAGATTGAAGGAGCCCCCTGCATTCCGAGGCCGGCGCAAGAAAGAGAGGGCGAGGACCAGGGCCAGCTGCCCTAAATAGGCCTTCGCCCCCTCCCCCTGAGGTGCCGGCTCCGGCCGGAAGTGACGTCGCGCTGACCCGGAAGCAGTTGAGGCTGCCGTCCTGTTTACTTCTTCGATGAGGGCATGCCCGGGCGCCCGGGGGGGCCGAGTCCTAAGTGCGCGCTTCGTTATATTTCGCGCTTGTCAAAGTGAATACCGTCTCCTCTGCTAGGAGCTATTCTTCCATTGGCATCAATTTTCAAATAGTTTATTTGAGACATCGTTATAGCGCACACAACAGTGGGGGATGAAGGCATTTGCTTTGCATGCAGAAATGTCCTCAATTGTGTCCGCACATGACCAACACATAACAGAAATAAAAAAAAATTAAAAGGCAGAAAGTGATGCAAACAAAAAACTGATTTAATTGAGCAGTAATTAATAAACTTTACACATGCATTTGTAAAGGAATCGTATAGTTACCCATCTGCCATTTCTAAAAACATGTTTGTTTACTGGTTCGTCAATATGAAGGTGGCAAAAAAGAGAAGGAATGGGTGGGAGGAAAAAGAAGAAATAGTACATCAATAACTAATGCCCGTTGACCTGATATTTTTTTTTTGCATGCTTTTCGTGATTCAAGTTGATCATGTTTCTCACGCGTTCCCATGTAATCTGCAATTTAAATGGGAGTCGTGCGATAGCGCTTAACCTATTAATAAAAACCAGGCGGTATTAGCTGGATTATTGTACTATGGTATCTGTTTACTTTGGCATGAATATGAGGGTCTTCTGCAAATAAGGACAGCTCAGTGCTTTCAGTGTTGGCTGTAAATAAAGTCTTGTAAACTGGTGCTAATGTAAAGCGTTCCATTACCTTCAGATTGGGTCGAGTTTGCGGAGAGGGGAAGAAATAGTATCATCACATGAGCAGTGGACGGGTACTGATTACATTTTAATTAATCTGTGCTTGGTCCCTGCTCCACAGAAAAGATCGAAAATTACATTTGGCGAGCACTTCCAATTAAGGTGGCTACAAAGTAGAGGGGCGCTGCAGCCAACAAATGGTAAGCAATGGAAGGGCTCTAAGCCCTTTTTGTAAAAAAGCGTGTCTCAAGCGAGATGCATGCGCTAGCACATGCTCACGCAGGCTTAACCCTAACAATTGCTGCTCCTCACTTGAAAAATGAATGCAAATGCTAAGACCATGAATAGTTACTGACCTGCTTTCAATTAGCCAATCAGGATTATTAACAGAGCAACGTGGTTCCAATCGCTAATCAACTACTATGGATCTCAGTAGCCATAGTTGAGTTAACATTTCATAGTCTGCTCACAGCTGGACAAGATAACCCCACTGCCAACTGTTATTAAAACATTCATAAGAATTAAGAAAATTCGAGAACCATGACCTATTTATAAAATGATAATTTTTAGCCTTTCACCTCATTTGAGACAAGCCCTCCTTTGTTTCTCTGTTTAAATGGCTAACTGATTGTCCATTTTAGCCAGTATCCAGCCGTGTTGGGTGTGAGCGCCAAGACTGCCTTGCAAGCTCTTCTGCATTCTTTCTCAAGGTGGCCATGCCGTTGGTCATCCTTAGCCTTGCTGTGTTGAAGGCCACCCCCTCTGATCAACCTTAAAACAGGGGCATTACTACCAAGTTCTGATGGCCTGATTATTGCCATGTCTCCAAGGGATGTTTGCATTATATAGCTCCCCCTAACGTGAATTTTTATGATGGTAGGTCCAGGGTGCCATAATCCTTTAATAAGAGAACTTGCATCTTGAAACCCGAAAGGTGGAACCTCATACCAGCCCCCACCATGTGGAGCATATTGAAGTAATATTTTCGTGGCACTCATGTAGACAATGCTGTTTCTAACATACTCGTCCCATGGCAGAATTTGTATATCACAGTTATTCAGGTTTCTTTGGGATTTCTCATTAGTGGTGTGCAAATCATTCCCCCCGCTATTCGTACGTTTGCAGATCACCATGGTGTGTGTGGAGTTGTGGCCCACATTAAACTGCTATCTTGTTTAAGTATGATCGACCTGTCAAAAGATAACTTCCATTGCATTCCCAGTCGATTTTGTACCTTTCTTGGTGCCTTTTGCTGGCCTCTGATGGTCTAAGCTCCTTTTGGCATGCCTATTTTATTTCCTACCTTGAAATTTTAAATGGCTAGTATTGTTGAACAATCTCCAGCGCCGGCTGCAAGAAATTGAAAATGGAGGGTTATCTTAAGTTCATCTCTCCATCCCTCCATAAGGGAATGCAGTAACCAGTAGTCCAAACTTTCACCAGTGAAGGTAAACACAGTAGGTGGACGTGGTGGAAGCTTTCGTTCCCTCCCACCAATCTTATATCACCGGTGTCTATATCAGTATCCTGAAAAATGTCCATGTAACTGCTCCAACGTTCGGAAATTTGTGCGTTGAACAAGTGCTTGTAATGAAAAGGTCGAGTGAAGAAAATGAAATTAAAATTGCTGCATTATAATCCTTGAACTGAGTGCCAATGGCGTTTTGTCGTCTTTAGGATGCTATGTGCATATCTCCATGAACTAGAATGGCCAAGTAATTCACTGCAATAGATTCACAATTTCAAGTCGCGACCATCAGATTCAGGTTAGGAACATTGGACCAACAAGATTTTAGCAGCAGTAGCATCAAAGGATACGAGCCCCAGAAGCCTTTCATACACTATGGCTGGTGGTAACTGCAAAGCAGCAAGACCTCTTGAAGTTCGTATGTGTGCGAGGGTTTGGTGTTGGAGTTAGAAACCATGCTTTTCTGACAGACTTTTCTTGCCAGAGAATAGTCATCAGGCTGAGAATTATTACCTTCAGCCAAGGCCAAGTATCTAATGTGTACTGGATGGATACAAGACCCACCCTCATATCTGATCATGCATGTTGAATAGAACCTATTTTACCAAACCGTGAAAGAACATGACTGATCTGTTCCTTATTGGCCTAGTGGTCTCTCCTTTGCTCTTTACCCTCTTGGAATGTGAGTAGTATGCAATAATTAAGAAAAGACTGATAAAAAATTATATAGATCCATCTACTTCCATGTGCATACCATAACCACTCATTATGATCACTTCCCTAGGGCACTGCAGGAACTGCTTGTTGCAGAACCTTTAACATGCAATAGATGTAGTGAAGGGATGTGAGCTCAAGTAAGGTCAAAGAACCTTGCAGTGCTGTATTTGATGTGGTATAATTTGGAACATGATAGTTCCTCATCAGGAGGGAGTTGTGGTGGTTCTATAAAGTTAGATGCCTGTATTATTTCAATGTGATAGTGTTATCCTATTTTATATTACGTAGCCGAAGTTAATGCTTGGGTACATCTCTGATGTTTCCTTGCCCTGCTTGTATCCGGCATATTCATCACACACACCTAGAGATCCCGTCAGGAACCAAGATCCTGTCGAAGGGGCAGCAAACTGAGTACATGTGCTACTTCCATGTGCATGCACAAAGCCATTTGCTGCAGCAGTTTTCCCTACACACACCAGTTCTCCTTGAGAAGGAAGACAACCCATTGACATAGAGCAGTTACACTTCAGGTGTGCTCTTGCAGGCCCTCTCTTTGGTGTCTGTTCCTGATCGTCACACGAAGTTGCTGCATAGTTGAAACCAGAGTAATTCAGAAAATGTTGAAATCATTTGGGGTTATCAAGCATGTTCTTTTATAGAGTACTCTGAAAACATCTTTCAAAAAGAACTAAATTGACATCCAAAGTATTGCTAGATTTTATACTGAATACATTTATTTTTATGGAACATGCCAAGCGCACTGCTTGGCATGCTCCATAAAAATAAATGTATTCAGAAAAAATGGAGAAAAAAGAAGAAAAAGAACGAATGATTTCAATGCCGAGACTATTGAAAGGAGATGGATAACTTGGCCAAGCAGGAAAATTGGTGAAAGGAAGAGCCTAAAATGGAGGGAAAAAAAGCACACGTGTACTAGACAAAGAAAGCAAAAGAAAACAAAAAGGCATTCTGAATGCAGGACAGAAAAATAACACATTTGAAAATACTTACAAATATCACACAAGATGGAGGAGCCAGCCAGGCAGGAGGGAAACTGTGGATTTCGACAAGCTCTTAAAGAGAGGATCTGAAATATGGCAACAGACTGACCAACACACTCCGGTGGAGACCAGCAAATGGTCAGAGGAGCACAAGTACATGCTGGTCTCCGAGTGGAACTGGCAAGGTGGATAACTGTGTAGAACAATCAGCCAACGGAGGGAGAGCAGTTCATCTCAAAATTGGACACGCTCTAGAAGGTCCTAAATAGCAGGACACAGAAAACTGGAGAATGCTGTGACGGCGATCAGAAATGAGACGTAATAAAGTAACATTGGAGGGGTGCAGTGGGAATAAGATGGCTGAAACACTGCCGAGAAACTTCTAACACTGATGGTGAGAAGTTGGATCTCTGTTCTGCACTGGGGTAACTGGAAAATAGAAGTGAATCCAGTGACTGGTGAGCAGTAGTGACACAGAGAAGACCTGTGGGATAAAACTCAAATAGAGGGTGAAGTGAGGGGACCAGTCAATTAATGCTCTGCCAGTGAAACCAGACATAAAGGAAGCGAGGTAAACCCATGGAAGATTTGTAGTAGTTGAGCAGACTGAACTGATAGGGGCAGGGTGGGTCACTTGCATGTAGGATGCTAAAGAGGAACAGTGGGACTCCAACCCACAGGCGTGGTAGTGATCGCCACCTGATTAAGCTGGGTGCAGCAGGAGAGCGAGTGGTGGAAACTGCCTGATAGTGTTCAGAAAGGTTTGGAATGAGTCAGAGAGAGGAGGGATAGGACAGAGTTTGAAAGGGGGATTTTGTTTTATCACAAAAAACTTAAATTAACTTCTACATATATGCACATGACACTTGGTAAGGTTCTAGTGGCTGGAGAAAATCCCTCTACATAAATACCCACATGTCCATGGAAGCAGCAATCGTTATGTGTTCTGATGTGAACATTTATCTTGAGGTGAAGCATGTAAAACTTTAATGACATTTCATAAAGTTTTAGCAGCTGGCATACATTCCTCTATTTGTGCACCTATATGTACATAGAGAGGCAGCAGTTATGACATTGTCTGATATGCAGATGTATCTTTTGGTGCAAAATACATTTTTCTTTCTTATATAAATGTCTGCTTATAACAGGAAGCATAGTTCAATATACAATGACACATGTATAACAGCTTCCCCTCTATACTGTAAAACGTATAATTTGTCATGTCAGAGTGACCTTTGAAGAAGTACTTATCAACCTCTATATAAGCATTTTCACTCTTTTGGGGAAGAACCAGTGCTTATACCCCCATGATAGAGGCAGATATAACCGTAATCCCAAATCCAGGCAAGGATGCTTCAAACTGCAAATTTTAGAGACAGATTGCATTTTTTTATATATTGATTTTAAGCTTTCCCTCAAGGTCTTGGCCTAACGTCCAGACATCTGCATCATGACCTGCAGTGAACAGTTAAGTCTGAATCCTTATGAGATGAAAAACAGGAGTTTAACGGTTGGAATGCCCCGTGAGTCTGTACACCTCTACTAAGTGGCATGCTTAAGGGTACTCGTCTACCCCTTTGCAATCTCTTCCTGTGCTGGATAAAGTTGGAAATGTACTCCTTACATGGGCAATTTTAAAACCTTTTCCAAGTTGGGGAAAAAAGTGGTTGTATGGAAAGTGAATTTGAGGTTGCTCAACAAATTTCCGCGTTGGAAAACGTACATGCCTATATTTTAACTCTCCAGGATTTAGCGATTTTCAAAGCAAAGTGCAAAATTGGGACATTTGTAAACAAAGCCCCTGCAAAATCTTTAACTTGGAAGCTTATTTGAACTTCCTTTAATGGACCCTGCGCTGCGATGCTAGGTCAATAAAAGGAGGGTGGGCAGGAGAGAAGTGTTCTTATTCTCTCTCTCATCAGTCATCCTTCTTTCATTGTTCGCCTCTCACCCCTTTCCTTCCCCTATGGCATTTTGACATTTAGGCTTGAAAGCACGTCACCAATGTGGTCTAGCTACTTATATTTATAAAAATCGGAAATGCAAGTTTTGTAATGTAATGTGCCATAAAATTGTACTTCCTTTTTGATAGTTATTTGCAAGTTTACTGGTCAAACCTCCACTTTGTAAATTGCTTTGTAAATGTGTATTACAACCAAAGTAATGCTTTGCTATCTTTTCTTAGCATTTGTTATGGCATGTCATTTTACTAATGATTGGTGGCGATTTTAATTGTAGAATCTCAAACAGGATGGGAAATGTGTGCAACATATCTGTTCACGGTGTCAAATCCCGACCTGCGGCGTAGGCTTTTGTTGCTTCAATTGGGTGTTCAGCAGAATTGATAATATTAGTGCTGTGGAACAAGTTTGTTGTCCAATTGCGATTGTTAATTAAAAACCTGTTATACTTAAGCACCTTCTGTTGTTTTGCCCTGCTTTTAAAACTCCTAGGGTCAGATATTTGAAACCATTATTTGTTGAAAATCGCTTTTGTACTGTTAGTGCGGCATTCGAACATTTAAGAGAATTGAATTTTGGTGGGTCTACATTGCATTTGCATTGTGTTTTTAATGCCTTTAAGAAAGACCAGACATAGCATATTTGGTTTTTTAACTTGTGCTTTTAGCCTTTATACTAATTATTTTGGGAGATCCAGTGTATTTTAGTATTAAAACTGTTTTAATAATTGATGACATTCATTGCTATTTTATTGTCTAGTAGGTGTAATAAACTTTATTGCTAAAACACTTGTGCATTCCTTAAAGTCCTAAATTGGCACCAATAGTAAGGTAAATACCTTTGGGCTCACTTTTATAACTTTTAGAATTGGGGCCCAATCTATTTTCATTTTGCCCATAATGATTTTGCATGGTTTTCCATTATTAATCTTTTTCCTCAACATTGCCATTCAGCAAACATCTTGTAACTAAGTGATACCTCAGGATAAATGTTACTTAATGTTACAGAATAGTTCAGTAGTATTGTTTTTGCAACTTGCAAATATTTTTATGTACATTTTATTTTAAAAGCAAACAATCACTATTTTTACTTTCATGCTTTTGCAGGTCTTTTAATATAATCAGGATGACTGCTGGGAACATTATAAATGCCCTAAAATTATTAAAGGTTGCAAACGTTTTTATTGAAAGTAATTCTTGCCGAGCTCATCCTGTTTTCTTAAACTAGTCACCCTAATAGTAAAGCCTTTGCATTAATGAAGGTATAGAAGTTTTAATAGCTTTTTATGTGGAAACAAACCTTGTATTGGTGTATGACAATCCATTTTTACAGATCAATACTGTGGTCCTGTAAACTGGGAGCCAAAGGATTTGTGCTGCAGCATGTTGAAACTAATTGTCTATTGGACAAAATAACATGGAAAGTTGTTATCCTTTACCCCAAACCATAGATCCTGCGCGTTCGTTGGTGTATATAGGAGTTCTATATCCATGTAGGAAAAACCCCCATTTAATTTGATTATTAACTAAAGGCATCTAGTACTAATGGTACATGTTGAGTGTATTAGCTGTAGAGTGTATACTTTGGGATGGTCTGTATGTTAAATTTCACCCGCGTTGAGTGGAAGTCAGTATAGTCAATTCAAGCTTTATTGGTTGGATTTTAATTGAAAATTATTCTCATACCTATTTAGTTTTTATAAATGCAGATGTTTCTTATACCGGATCATGTTCATTGTCACCGTTTTTAATTTGGCTATCAGACTCCTTTCTTGTTTCGATTGCAAGAGTGTACGATTAATGTCATGATTGAGTGGCGGTGGTCTGTCAATCTCATTAAAACGGAAGAAAAACTTCAAGTAAGATTCTGTTTCCTGTTGCATCATAGTGTTTTGCTGGCGTACTTTGGGTCTTGATTTTTTGCGCTAATATGTTCTATGATTCTGTCTTTAAATTGTTGGACTATGGCCTACTATGTAGGCTTTACCACTGGAGCTCTGGTTGTATTCTTACTACTACTCATTACAAAAAGTTGGCCCATTTTGATATTTTGACTTAATTAAGTGATCATATCTGTTTTATTGAATCCTCACCTCTTAATTTTGTGTATATTTTAGTTGTATAAAAGTTTCTTGTATTCTATATTTTTGCTACAGTTTTCTGTGATATCTCTAAATTCCACTTTCAGAATATTTTCTTTCACGATTGACTGGTGGACTTTCACCAGGGTAACCCGTCATGATATAGGTTTCATGTGCATTCTAGATTTTTGTTAATTTCCAAAATATAAATCCACAGTTCAAGCTACAATATTTGTAATTTTAGAGTAATGTCCTATTTTAATCATTATGATTCAAATACTGAGAATGCGTATTACGTCTTTGTGCAAAGCATTCCATGTTTCTTTGAAAACTCACATCTTTCAGTTGCTTCACAGGATTAGTCGCGCTTCCTTTCAAACTAGCCTAGAAATAGGCCAGTGTAGAGGCGTAGAAGGGAGCAAATCTGACCACCCACCTTATCCACGCCAACAAAATTTACAAATCTATGTGGTATTCATTTGTGTACTTAAGATGCATAATTTAATAGAATGAATGAGCTTACCCTGAAAATCATTTCTGGGTGCTTCATGTAGATATCTGATTTTGTGTAAAGAAATGTTTCTGCTGCTTCTATTTTTTTTTTGTAATTGGCATGCATAGTCCTTAGCTGCATTAGATATTGAACTTTTCTTATCTCTTGTACATCTTTCACAAACACTGGTATTGTGCACACACAAGGCACCAGAAATATAACCATAAACTCTAAATACTTTCTGTAGAAAATGGTTTTCAGGAATAATCTTATCTTCCAGTCAGGAATTTACGTTTTATGCTGTTCTTCCATAATGTGTCCACTAAACATGCTAGGTGTAGGAAAGTGGCTCTGTATATACTGTTCCCAAATCGGTACAGTGTGTACAGAGTCCACAGTCCCCAGAGGTTTGGCAAAAGTTAAGTATAACCTTACTCTCTAAAGTGGTAGCTTGGTCGAGCAGTAAGGCAGTATCAGAGAACAGTGTAAAGCATTTATTGTACACACTCAGTCAGCAAATTGTCTCACACACTCAAGAACTGAACTCTAGGCCTATGGTTTGTATATAAAAATATATGGTTGTTTTATTTTAGAACCAACAATGGGTATCAAAATATACTTTCTCAGAATGAGATGCTTTAGTTAAATACAATAGTTACAGTTTGTTGCAATTGGCAACACAATTCAAACACAATTATACATTGAGCTCAATGTGAAATGTAAATGCAATTGATTACTTTTAGGATTACTTTTCTAACTCCAGGACTGGATCCTAGATTCAGTCCTGGGACAGTTCCTCGAAACAGGTGAGTAAATACGTTTTAGTTACTGTTGTGATTTTGAAGCAATATTTTGGCATTTTAAAAGTTGACACTTAAAAACTTTTTCTAATAAAATCACCAATGTTATCCTATGGGAGGAAATTCACTTAGCAGGTAAGTGGGGTTATTAGTACTTTTTCTAGCTCCGTGTTGGATCCTGGATCCAGCACTAGTTTACCACCTGTAAGCAGTTGAGAGAATGCGTTTAGGTTATACAGGCGATTTTTAACGAATATTTGTAAGTTTGCTAAATCGACACTTAGAAACTTTTTCAGCAAAAACCAGGCAATGTTAGCCTATGGAAGGAAATTCAAGTTGCAGGTAAAGTATGTTCTCGTTTCTTTTGTAATCCAGTGCTGGGCTCTTATGCTCAGTACTGCGACATCTATCTAAAACAGGTAAGTAATTACGTTTAAACAGTTGGTACGATTTTTAAAGAATATTTGTAGTTTGCAAAAATCGACACTTAGAAGAAATTTCACAGAAAAACAGTCAATGGTTTCCTATGGAAGAAAATTGAGTTAGCGGTAAGTATGGTTGTAATTACTTTTCATGGTCAGTGCTGGGCACCAAGATCCAGCACTGGGATCTCTCCTAATAGCAGGTGAGTATTTTCGTTTTCGTTACTCGGTTGATTTTAGGTGAATATTTTCAGGTGAAACCAGTCAATGTTACCCTATGGAAGAAAAGTGAGTTATCGGCTTTTGGGTAAGTACTCGACTGGCAGAGTTAAGGTTCTGGGCATAGACTCGGGGGTCTCCCAGGGTCAGGTAAGTACAGTTGTTACACCCTCAGCGGCACAGGGGCAGCCGGGTGCAGAGTGAGTTGGGCCCAATGTTATCCTATGGAAGGCAGGGGGCCCTTGGTTGGTGGCTGCTGGCTAGCAGGCCACGCGGCTGTGGGAGCTGGGTCCTGGTCACTTGCTCAGGGCAAATGGGGAAGTAGATTGGAGTAGAGGTTGCACTGCCAGGGGCCCTCGGGCGGCTGGGTGCTTTTGAGCCGTCGGGCGCTCAATGGATTGCAATGGAGAAGCTCAAGAACGAACAAAGGCTGCAAGCTCGGGGACGAAGATTCTTCAGTTGCGACCACCACTTCGAGAGGTAAGTTGGGTAGTTGGAGGATAGGTAGGTACCCAGGAGTTGGGCACAGGGGGCCACAGGGCTCCGGGTGCATGGGTGCCTTTTGGTGTCGGGAAATCTTACCCTCTGTTGATTGCGGTTGGGGGGGGTCCCTGGTTCTGAGGCTGCAGGCATCGTCAGGAGCGTCGAGGTGGGTCCTTGGGTGCTGGATTCAGGGTTACAGTCGCTGGGGGACGTCGTCGTGGTCTTTGTCCACTCCAGCACTGGCCAGGCTTGGCGGGTGCAGAGTGTGCAGGGTTTGCGGTTCCTGGCTGATGCCAAGGGTCAGTTACTTGCTTTGAGCGGTACGTACCACTGCTCGTGGGAGTCCCAGATGCTTAGAGTCACAAAGTAGCCAGGTCTTCTGGAGTGTGTGAGGTTGCTGGCCACGGGAGATGCCGAGATTTAGCAGGAGCAGGTTTGAGGGTCGACAGGCCGGTTGGGCTGGGGCCAAAGCAGTTGGTGTCTTCCTCTTGTTAGCAGCTGCACGGCAGGTCTTCTTGCTTCTTGATCTTCTTTGCTGTTTTGGAATCTGGATCTAAGGAAGGAAGGTTCAGGGTGCCCCTAAATACTAAATTTAGGGGTGTTACAGGTAGGTAAAGGGCAGGGACCACTGGGTCCCTGCCCTGGGGTGGGTACACCCCCTATCCTGCCACTCTCCTGTGGGAGGGGGGCATTGGCCTAGTCATGATTGGGCAGGGCTCCCCATCTTCAAAATGGCGAGAGCCCGGAGATGTGCTTCACCTCGCCTCCCCCCACCTGAGGGGTGGGGTTGGCAGAGGCTGGCACACCCCCTGTCGTTTCTTGGGGTTTCTGGCCAGTCTTCCCACCAGAGTGGGGGTTTAGAACCGGTAGGGGCCAGGTGCTGAGTACAGCAAGTGGCCTGGAGAAGCTCACAAAGGCGGCATGCCTTTGAAGCTTACCCTGCCCATCCTGGGGGAGGAGACCTAGAACCTCGCCCAGGATGTGCATTGTTGCAGACCCAGGAGAGCGGATGGCTCTCTACCCAGGGGTCCAGCAACATGTCTGCTGTGTGGCAGCCTAGGCAGCCCTTCAGACAAGACGTGGATTGTAGGTTAGGTTCAGTGGGCATCTCTTTAAATCCTGCACTGGAATCAGTGCAGGTTTAATGTGCTGAGAAGTTTGATACCAAACTTCTCAGTCTTCAGTGGAGCCATCATGGTGCTCTGGAGATCGTGTTGACGATCTCCCGGCACCATATACTCTTAAATGGCAGCACTGCACTTACAGTGCCCAGCAATGGACCTGGGTACTGTAGGGGCACAGGGCTCATGCACCTACACCACTGGCATAGGGCACCCAGCTAGGGGGGTGGCTGATGTATGCCAGGGCAGTGTGTGTTGTGGGCATGCCACACAGGGATGTGTGCCATGTCGACTGTTTTGTTCTATACCCAGACACTCAGCTTGCAAGGGCAGGGTGTTTGTGTCCGGTTACAGGGCCTCTAAGGGTGGCACAATAAGTGCTGCAGCCCCTAGGGGCCTTTCCTGGTCACAAGGCCCTGGGTACCTAGTGTACCATTTACCAGGGGCTGACATGTGGCCAGAGTTTGCCAATTTGGGTTTAGGTTTCAGCACAGTTTTTAGGGAAGGAACATAGGCCCTGGGAACCTGATTGGCAGGAGCCCAGGGCACACTCAGTCAAAGTACATTCAGCAACAAGTGGGGGCATATCATGCAAGAAAGATGGCACTTTCTCACATTAGGTACCTATCATTTCCTTATCTATGATCATTTTCCTTATCTATTATTTGTGCCCTTGTTTTAATGTTTATACTTTTTATGAAGATGCTTACCATTGAGCACGGTACTTGATTATCAAAATCTAAATATTAAAATCTAGATTTGTCCACAGTAGTGTAGCAATGCAATGGTATCCAATATATTAAATACAAACTGTCCCTTCATCTCCTCCGTTTGCTTGTTTAAAAAAAAAAAAAAAAAAAAACCTACTTTGGATGCAGTGGGACCCCTGTGCACTGCACATCCTCTAATATTTACACCCATGCCTGCCACACAGATGAGTTAAAATTAGTGAAATGTGTTTTATGAATTTGTACAAATGTTGGTTTTGGTCGAGACCAACCTGATGGTAGCTACATATTACTTACTATATGTAATGAGCAAGTGAATGCACATTTGACCAAGAGAAATCTCTCCAGACATGTAACAAATTAGAACTGTTATATTCTATAAACAGAAAATGTAAAGATTGCTATTCCTGCTTCATGGATTCCATTTTTCTTTTCAGGGTCTTGGTCTCCCCATTTAGACGGTGGTAGCCTGTGGCTCTCGGCCTTTGGACATATGAAGTAAGTGCTCGGGCTACTGTTTTCAGCAAACTTGAAATTTGACTTTTGATGCATGTTTTTTATCTTGTGATCTGTCGGCTGCTAGTGAATCAACTAGAGCAGTTGTTCTTATCCTGTGGTCCTAGGACCCATGGGGGTCCACGAGGTTTACTTTGGGGTTCTGCGACTGTTATACAGAATTAAAAAATATTGAAAAAAATGTATATACAAATAAGAAAGCAACATTGAAAACGTTAACACTTTTTCTATATTTGATTGGGAGTTACACAACATATTAAAATATTTGAGCATTTGTTTTGTGAATACTTGGTTTTCTGCTTTAGAGTATTGTTTTGATGTACAAATCATAGAAATTGCTTAGGCTGTTGGTCCCTGGCTTCCACTAATGACTCATTGCTGGGTCCCTAGATTCTGGTAATGATGCAGTGTCCACAGAAGTGAAAAGGTTAAGAACCGCTGAACTATATGTGAAAGGGTGAATCTGAGGATAAGTCAATGAGCATGTATGATGGAGGTCCCAGAGTGGTCAAAGTGCTTTTCAAGCTATTTTTATATATTCATTTCTTTTGTAAAATAAAAATATATTTTTTTTTAAAAGAGCATCAACGTTTTAGGTGTTGCTTATTAAATTTCATCTTAAATTTAAATATTTATTAAATGATGCAAATCAACGTATAAATATATAGGCATTTTCTGTAGTTATTACAATGAGTTGTTGTTCAATAGGTCTCTGTTCAAATCCATTGACAAGCTAGGCTGTAGAGAGGCGGATATTCTACCGAGGCATTTCAAATTCATTCCCTTCTATGATTGCTGAATATCGAATTTCATCCATTTCACAAAGAGTACTCCCCTGATTATTTAACCTTTGATAATGGTTGTTAGACCCGGCCTCGTAGCATGGCTCTTCCTGTCCTCGCACTACCTAACCTGGTACCAGGGACCCCAAGCACACGGCCCAGCCGATCCTTCCCACCAGAACACACACACACGCGACCCGGGCCTCCCCGTCCATGGCCTCTCTCCTTTCGGCCACCCCGGGCACGCGTGCCCACTTCGTACACCAAGATGGCCGCCCGGCCCCAGCACAACCCGGGCCTAGAGGCGCCACTCCGGCTGGAGGACATCACGCTTCCAGGGGATGAGAGAGGGAGGAGCAGTTTCTATCGCACCTCTGAACTCCCCTGGGACGATGGGTTTCGATCGGCCCTCCGGCCTCCCTGAGGGCTGGCTCCACGCCTGCTGGGTGTCTGGGACTCCTCCCGACCCGGCCCTGAAAGGATCAAAAGACAATGGCAGGAAACCTCGACAAGCGACCCCCAGGTGACAAGACCCCTGCCTGCACAGACTCCGGACATCAAAGAGGGGTCGACCTATAACAAGGGGTGCTCTGGGACTGTCCGGCAGATTCGCCTTGGAACATCTGAGCCCTGCTGAGTGACTCGCGGCTCCCCGAAGATCGTAAGACCTCCGAACTGGTACCTGAGCCTGCTGAGTGACTCGCGGCTCCCTGAAGATCGTAAGACCTCCGAACTTGTGCTTGAGCCCTGCTGAGTGACTCGCGGCTCCCTGAAGATCGTAAGACCTCCGAACTTGTGCTTGAGCCTGCTGAGTGACTCGCGGCTCCCCCAGACTCTCTTTGGTCCCGCCGGACCCCACGACGACAAGCGTATCCCCCAGCTCGAGGATTGTGAGCTGTGCGCCGGGTACGCTCCTGCATTTGATCCATATCCCCCCAAAGACTGTCCCGCTACCTCCTACCCCCGCCAAGACTCTGTGAGCCCACGCTCTGCTTGTAAATATCTGCCTTGCTGATCATAAAGATCCTACCACTTCGATTTGATAAAGCTTGAATCCTAGGAACCCTCGGTGTGGTGTCTCTTTGTCGTGTGGTGCCGAGTGTACGATCCTAGATACGAGATTCCTCCCCTGCGGAATCTCCCGCCAGTGCCCGGCTACGATACCTTGAGGGTGGGTCTCAGGACAGTCAGGGCCCCCTCCGGGCTCCTCTGAGGTCGCCTTCTAACAGGTTACGTTTTTAGGACAATTTCTGAACTAACACTGGTGGAGAATCCTATGTGAAGCTATGAATATTCCACCACTATGAAGTGGGAAAGGAGGCACGTCCTTTTGTTTTATATCCCTCCAAGCGGTGGTTCCCTCTCCAAATAGGAAGAATCGCGGGGCAGGATCCTTGATGGCTGTCTGAATACAGGGCTACACAAGTGTAAGGTGAGGTCCCACTTGGAGTATAACCTCTCCTAAAACGGGATGGAGTGACACGAAAAGCAAAAGTCCAAGTTCAACTAAGGAGCAACTATCTGCCCTTATTCAAAATAGTGTAGGGAAATTCTCTTATTATTCCTCGTTCCAGGGGGTAACCATTCCCGCCCTGAAGAAAGTCCAGCACCCTTTATGGGGCAGCAGCGGACTGAAACATGTTGGCGATAGGGTCTTAGGACCATAATATCCCTTTTGACCCATTCTTTCCGTTTTTAATGTCCCTGGCAGATCCAAGAATAAAGGGAAACTGGGATCTTACAGTGGATTTTTAAATCTTTAACCCCCTGCCCAAACGTGTCTCACTAAGTGCTCCCTGAAATATGGTTGAGCCCACCCTGACTTTTAGGCGGCAGGCTGTCCCGATGATGAAGCATGACACTACTAGGGGGTGTGAGGGAATGTAAAACAAAAGGACGTGCCTCCTTTCCCACTTCATAGTGGTGGAATATTCATAGCTTCACATAGGATTCTCCACCAGTGTTAGTTCAGGAATTGTCCTAAAAACGTAACCATTATCAACGGTTAAATAATCAGGGGAGTACTCTTTGTGAAATAGTGCTACAACACGGGAGGGTGCACTCCCCTCTTGGATTCCTCTCAGCCCTTCACCAAGCGAGTAATCTCTCTCGCTTGATTAGTGTACCACGTATCGAATTTCATCCCCACTCTGCTTGAAGGCTCGCTCATATTTGCAGTTTCTTGTTCCCATTATGCATTTTATGGACCCACTTCAGTGCATCAGCAAACCTGTAGTAATTCCTACATGATTCCCATAGTTCTGAAATTTCCGTGTGCCTCTCCTGCTTTCATAAATAACTCTATTCACCTCCATACATTGAAAAATCATCAACATGTAGAGCCTTCAACACTTTAAGCAAAACATTTGACACCTCATCGGCTTACAGTTTGTGAAACCGCTTAAGCACTTCTTCCTCAAACTCCACTCAGTTTCTCTCTTACACCGTACGCCGCATTTCCCTCTCCTATGACACTAGGTGAGAGATTTGGTGGCAGTCTCCTCAAGTCATCAAAATAGTAAAATTGTGAGAGCTAGGAACCATGAGGCAGATGCATCAAAGGGTTTTGCCCATTCTGCGTCTCTGGAAAAATGTGTTCATGCATATGACCCTATATTACATGATGCAAAGCTGAAGACATTGTACAATGAACTACGAGGGAGCCAATTTTTGTTTGTTCCAAGTTAGCTTTAAACCGATGTGTTAAGGGCCTTCCAAAATTTGTCATGATTGACTGTATGACCTGGAGCTGATGCCATTCAAAACATAATGGCACTGCCTCAAGACGAGATTGCTTAAAACGTCAAATGGATAGAAGTTATTTGGGGTTAGTGGGCCAGTGAGAGAAGTCCAGTCCATTTCAGTTTGGATGGAAGTAATTCTTCCCATTGTGTACTTTACTAACGGCACCATTAAATAATTTGGTAGTTTAATTCTAGTATCGTTGGGTAGGTATCCTGTATAAAAAGCATTATAAATCGCACTGCTATTGATATTTCCCAGCATTGTTTGCAAAGATGGGATAGTCTGTGTGAGTGAAGTACCCACCATCGAAGCTGGCATTCACCATGGCTGTACTGCTGTGTGGATCTGTCATTCACCCTGAAGTGATGATGTGAACTGGATTTTTAGTCAATTTATGCTGCTTTGTGATGCAGCAGTTTTCCCCCCCTCAAGGCACGTTCCTAGGTAGTCCAGGGGGGTGAAGAGTTGTTAAAGGCCTTCCCAGTTTTTTGGTAAGGTGGTTTGCATAGGCAGTCATCAAACCCTCTGCAGAATGTCAGACTAGGGTAGGACTTGGGGACTGCAGGTGTCCGACTTCCTGGCGCAATGAAGGTTACACACGTATTTCCTGAAACGGACAAGCTACTCAAAAGCGGGTTTTCTCCCTTAATGTGTGGGTTGCTGTTGGAACTCTAATTTCCTGGGTGGTGAATTGATTTTAGTATGCAAGAGGATTTTTAGATAGTTGGTACACTAGCTCTGGCCTACACTTCCAGTATGTGACAAGTTTTTTTTGTCATACAAGTGAAACTGACCAGAATTAAGTGTTGTCTGCCTCTTGAAAATAATATCCGATAAAATTTGAAAGAATTAAACATTTCCTAGCATTCATAATGGAACGTTTTAATTCTGTTACGACACGGAGGCGAGGATTATGCTCATCTTTCTTATTTATTTACTTCCAGCAGACTTCAACTTAATATAAACTACTTTTCCCAGAACACCCAGGGGAAAGGACTACAAACAAAGTTCAACCAATGACAGTACACATCTTCCCTAACAGTCTGCCTTCTTGAAGCCGCTTCCTCTTTCTTGAGTGAGGCATAAGAGACTCCACACTTTCTTTTTATTCTCCTTTGGCGGAATCAACACCTAAGAAAAACATAGACACATAATAACTGTGGTGTCCTAGGAGGGATGCACCAATATTTTACCAGAAAAATCAACTTGCACATTGGTATCAATTTCTTGCGTTAAAAAAAAAAAAACCTAGTTACCAATATATATACTATAATGAACACAGAAGAAACTTAGGAAATCCATCAGAATAGGTCATCCAAATTAACTTCTACCTCACAAAGCTTTCTCTGAAGAAGATAGTACTCTGTGCATGAGGACTCCCGAACAAAATGCAGGGTTGGGACAATAGTCACCGAACACACAATCTTCGCCTCCGTGTCCTCAATAGAATTGAAACTTACTGTTATAAATGCTTGGAAATTTTTCATTCTATGTCGGGACCGCATGCGAGGATTATGCTCGTTCAAAGCTTCTACACCACCAAAGAAGTCCTATACATCACTGGTTTGAAGTAAAGCTATTTAAACATTGAGTCCGAAGACCAATCAGCTGCATTGATAATGTTATCTAGTCTTACCCCTAGAGACAAGGCTTTGAACGCCATGCCCCTCTCATCGAATATGCCACCAATCGAGATAGGTTAATGCCCGCTTCTTGCATGATCCAGCGAGTACTGGCGGTGGAAGACAGTTTTGAAAGGTTTCTTCAGAGAAATTAACAACTGGGGGGTGAATGTCCTCCGTCATACTTTCAGAATCTTCAAGTCATCTCACCATTCTGAGTTTGGGAAATCTGTTGAAAGCTGGGTAGGACACCAGTTTAAAGTTGGGCTTTGTTCTCCGGGAAATGTGGGAAGTGACACCCTGTGGGGAAAAACTCTGCCAGTAAAATCCAGTGGTCTCACATCTGACACATTCCAACAAGGTACAAGACGGAGAAGCATCACAAGATTTGCCGAAAGCTCTTTCCTAGATAAATATTCATTCTTTTTCCAAAAACGAAAGAGGTTTAAGACCTAATTAACATTCCAAAGATTGGAGCAATGAGGTTCCAGCAGCAAAGCCAAACAGATCCCCCTTATGATCATACAAATCAACGGATGTTCCCTCACTGGAGAACCTTGAATTGGCAAATGACCTCCGATCGCCAGTTGATCAAGGCTGTTTGATCTTGTATGAAAACCAGGGGCTGTGGGAGTTGGACTGAAGAACCGTAGAAATCTATTTGAAAGCCTTGTACTGTTGGCAGAACCCATACATCGGCGGTAATAGCCTCCCAGTTGTGTAGGAACAAAGCTAAATGACCCCCCACCTCCTGATGTGAAGTGAGACAGACACTTACTGGACTGGGCTGCTTGGAATTGCCGTCTGGAGGAGCCCTTTGTGTAGCAACACCACTGTGACCTCCTGGTAGGGAAGAATTCCCCAGAGCAGGACTGGTCTTATTTTCTACCAGTAGTTCTGCCCTCTTGAAGGGCTTTGGGATTAAAAAACAGCCAGCTGAGCGCCCTCTGCCATGGCCGGCCCGCCACAAATGTGATGGTGAAAAATTTTCTTTCTCGAGGCCTTAGCCTAGCCAAGAGATGTAGAGGTGGCCACAAAATTGCCGAGTTCCTTTCCAAAAGGGTCCCCAAAAAGTCCTCCTTGAGATACTACCCCAGCCTCAGTGGCAGCTAAAGACCCGAGTTTGGGATGAAGCTTATGAGTAGAAAGCGGCATCACGCTGTGGACAACATGCAATTGGCGTTGCCTAAGAAGATGATAGCATGTTGTGCCCATGCAGATATATCCTTTGGGGAGATATTCAATCCCATGGCCTTTGCCCCCCTATGCAGTTTCTAATATTTTTGTAAGTGGGTCTGCCATATCCAGGAGCTTGTCCTGGAAGGACTTCATGAACTGTCAATACCCTTTGTGTCTCGTATGTATTTTTGCATGAAAGTAGCCATACAGGGGTCTATTTCTGGCATGAGAGCTACCTTGCCTGCCAGGGTCGGGCCCGATCAATCAATTTCTAGTGGCTTCTGGAGACTTGTCTACCACATAATTGCCTAGCTTAGGAGACTGATGCCACTCTGCTGACCTAGGGTATATTAGATCATCCAGATCCAACTTATCCAAAGGATCATCTGTGTCTGGGGTGATTGAACTGGAGGGAATGGGCCAAGGGCGTGAGGGGCCCGTCTCATCATTGGAATCCCCATAGGAATCGTCCTCCTCCCCATCAGGAGGGGGTGGGTGAGCAAACCTGGGGCGCATAAGGCCTCCAGCGTTGACCCCATATCCAAGGGGATAGGGCGTGCAAGGAAAGCCTTAAGCCTTTCAAGGGCACGCAGATCCATGCCAGAGTCTGATTTGCGCCTGGAGAGGGGTTGCTGCACCTGGTCGGACCCTGGCAAACATTCCAGATACGGTATCCATCCAGAGGCAAATTCAGGGGATCGGGGAAAGCATAAGCCAGCCGCATAAGACTCCTTTCTAGGGGTTCCACGGCTGAGGCCACCGCATGATGGATGGCTACATCCACCGCTTCGTAGAACTAATCATCTAGCAGGAGGACCGTAACAGACTCCTCCTCCTAAATATTCACTCTCCATATCACATTGCCCAAGATCACACCAAGTAGACAGGGCAGTAAATAACAATATATTTAAGAGCCCTAGGGCATACTTAACAACTGGGGAGGACAGAAATTATTTTTAGGAATGCCGAGAGCACAAATGATTGATAGTCCTAATTTTGTGAGCCCTGGGGGCAGAATATTGCACTAGGCGAACTAGAATGACTTTTCTGTTGTGTGAGGCATGAGGGACAAGGGTATATGCCCTGGGGCTGCAACACCCCGTACGTCCAGCAGGCACTGACCAGTAATTACAGCCTGGGCCCAGCCCCGAAGCTCTGCTTCAAGCCTCCAGACTACTGTGTTACAGACCTGGTTGAAACGGGCCGGTAGAAACCTAAAGTAATACACACCCGGTAGAAACAGCAGCCCGCCAGTTGATTTAACGAATTACAGACCTCCATGGGGGCGTAATGGCTTCCAAAGGTGGCTCGGGAGAGGCAGAAGCTATCCAAGGATACTGGCAAATCAGTGACCCTGACGGAAATGCGCACGCATCCCTCACGGAGCAGGGAGGCTCGTCAAGTGCGATGCAGCGAAATATGCGGCCAGTGGTAGGGGCAGTGTCTCGTCACTCTCTTGCGGCTCGAATATAGAACAAGCATTGGCATGGCCAATGGGTCTCGCCTTTGTGACCTTATAACTGTTTAGCCATGCAACAGTTGATGTTGTTGCAGCAAGGATATTGTGCTGCATAACTAACTACTTATAAGGTCCCAAAAGGGATACCTATTGGCTATGCCAATGCTTGTTTACTTTGTGAAGGAAAAAAAGCCCTAAACCCAGCAAAATGTTATCATGATGAGACAGTGAAAACAAAGACACCATGCTATTCTCTAATCACCCGCATGTATTCATTTATGACAGACTGAGGCACTCAAACAGCAAGCACTTACTCAACAACAATAAAAAATGAAATGAGATTAACATTTTGGTAGGTCAGTGGAGTGAACATATAATTAAACAATGGGCATTAAGATACGATAAATCTGCAGTCTGACAAAAAGAATACTTGACCCCATCACCAAAACCTAATGGTGAGGCAAACAGAACAATGCAGCGATCATCGAGATGGCATGACCTTGATGGATAGAATATCCATGCAATCAATGGCACACTGGCACACAATGCAAACCAATGGCTGAAGAGGGCTAACCCAAAGCCCACTATTTCTTTGTACCACAACTTACTGTGCTTTTTTGAAAGAATTATTAAAATCAGCTTCTCTGTATAAGTCTGTAGACAGACCCAAAAATATGACTCAAATATGCTGGTATATGGTGACTAAACGTTATGGGGGTGTCTATATTTACCTTATGTAAAGTGACAATATCTAACAACGCTTGTGCTTCGCTTGAGTCACAATATTATTCTGGCCCTTTGTGAACTTTTTGCAATAAGATATTCAAAAGTTCAGCTCTATGCCTTAAACCAACATTGGTCACCCAGTAACTAAAATGGATGATCGAAGTGATTAAATCTGAGAGTACAAAGAACGGCGCTGCAATGAAAGAGAGGCTCGAGTACAATAGGCAAAGTACCTAGAACTGTTCAAGCTGACACTATCTTTTATCAACCACTCCGCAATTTGTCTCGTTAAGACCAATTTAGCTCTTTTTAAAATAGATTTGCTTTATTAAAAAAAACTTCAGCCGACTCAATTATGGAAGGTAAACACGCGGACAGCGACAAATGCACTATATGGAAAAATAGCAATAAGCTATTTCAGACGTCTAGCAGCGAAGCAGATCTCTGAACTATTTTTCTGACAATAACAAGTTCACAAAAGAGGAGATTAATAAATTACAGCATGAAAAATACCTGGCAGAAGGATAAATTGCAGCCTTCCATGAAAGCATTCTGACTTCAAAAATGTATATGATATAAAATAAGAACAAGCCACAGCAGTGCGCTTGTTCCCGCCAGCTGTTAAGTGCCTTTTCTTGACTGAAGCCTAGCTCGGGTACGTACTATCAAGGATTTCCTGACAACTTGAGGACAGACCCGTAGAGATCCTTTCTCATTATATTTTCCCACACTTTCCAGAGGAGCCCAGAAACAACAAGCACATGCCATGACATTTTTTCCCCCCCTTTTCTGCCGTCCCAGGCCTCGCATGCTAAAAGGTTTCTTATCTTTATGGGGCCATGTGTTTGGCCCCATAAAGATGATAAGCCTTTTACGCCAGCAGTAAGTCAGGGCAGTCCGTCCAAGTGGGACGGCAGAAAAAGAGAAAAGAGTAAGTCACACAGAGCTCTTTCCCAATGGCTGGCCACCATTTAGCATAAACGGTGACGCCAGCCAATGGAAAAGAGGGGCTGGGCTTAATGCCCTTTACTAAAAAATCCCCATATCATTAAATCTCGCAAGCGAGACTGCGCATGCGCGCAGCCTACGCCAGGCGAGACCTAAAAAATGACTTGTGAATGAAGCACTAAGTTGCGCTCCCACGGTGGGGGATCTGCAATGCTCAAAAGCTTTAAATAGCAAATACAGGATTAACCAAATTAAATATATTTGCAAGCAATAAAAGGGAAGGGACGTATCTCACTGGAAGCAGGATAGAAAGAGGGAATGGTTTAGAGAAGGCAGACTGTTATGAAAGGATGTGGACTGTCATTGGTTACACTTCGTTTATAGTGCTTTCCCTGGGTGTTCTGGGAAAGGTAGCTTATATCAAGTTGAAGTCTGCTGGAAGTAAATAAATAAGGAAGATGAGCATAATCCTCGTCTCCGGTCCAGACATAGAATTCATATCAATATTTTTAAGATAGTCCATTGGTTTTGCTGATAATGTCAAATTCTGCATCAGTTTGAAAGTTCGTGATCAAGGTCATTGTATGAAATGGAGCAGGTTTAAATGTTTGTTTATTTCAGTTTGTTATTCATTACAACTTTGTACAATGTAGAAATTAACACCAGACTGGTCAACAGAGCCTTGTGTTGGATTAAGCGTTAAATCCTCAGCTGTAAACGGCTAAAATCTGTGGAGTCTGTATTCATAATGACCTTAAATGCAACACAACAGCATGCATTAAAATCTAATTAGAAGGACATACTGCACAGAGTTTCTCAACATCCACACATCTATCAGTTTGTAACCAGAAACACTTATGCACATCCAGGACGCTAGTTGTTTCTAGTAGCAAAGAAATTAAACCATTATACAGTTAATAAGGTAACTTCATTCTCGGAAAGGAAGGTATTTAATGTTTAAGACAACTTCACATTTCATAGCACTAGAGCCAGTTGAGATCAGAGGTAGCTTGGACATTGGCGTGTATTGCGTATGAGTCAAACAAGAAGTTTTGAACTGGATGCTGGCATCCAGGGAGCTACTTAAGGTTGTTAAGTAGAGGATGTGTAAAAAAAAAAGTGGCTACTGCCGTTAAGTGAGAAGGGAGTGAAAGTCATGCACTTTCCCAAGGCAAGGACTTCAGGCTTTAAATTGTAGTGATTAAGACAGAACCAATTTTATATGTGAGCTTTAACCAAGAGGATTCGTTTAACAAGCTGGAAAGTCAAACAGTCTGTGCTTGACTTGCTGAATCAGATAACCAATTATATAAATTTGCCAATCAGTCAGTGCATAAACCTAAAGGGCATAGTTTCATCTAATGTTTCAATCAAGGTATTGCTTGGTAATCTATTTAGCAGGTGAGGAATCTGCTGATAAAGTATCCATCAGAAGAAAAAGTTACTTACCCTAGATATTGATCTGTTCGATGGCATGTGTGGCTGTAGATATACATGCTCTGCATACTCATTGGGTTTGGAGTTGTGCAACTTGTTTTTCTTCGAAGAATTCTTTCTAGTCACGAGGTAGAGTGACTCTTCCTCTCCATGATATTGCGCATGGGCATTGACTCCTGTGTCAGATTGTTTTCTCTCCGCTGTCTTGTTCGGACTTGTGTGCCTCTCCTCCGTGTTCAGCTCCATTTGGTCTGAGTTTTCGGCCCTATCCGGTCTTCGATGTAGTTATCTCGATTGCAATTTTCTATTACTGTGCCGCTTCGTTTGTCGGTTTTACACCAACCGATCGCCTCTCGGGGCACTGCCCGTCTCGGACCTACCATTCCATGTGCACTTGTAGGGATGAAAATGTGGTCCTGATGGAAGGAGACCTTTTCGATTTTGCTCCCAGTGTCATGTTGAGTATCCGCACTCTGACCAATATCTTGTGTGCAATCTTTGCCTTTCGCACAATCACTGTGAGGCTGACTGCGACACCTACAAGTCTTTCTGATCGAAAAAGACTCCTGGATCGAAGAGCACGTCAAATGGAAATGTGCCGTTGCACTGAAGATGACCCTCTCGACATTTTCAGAGAAGAGAATGCCCAGGAAGAGTATTCTGCTGAGGATAGAGGCAGCTTTTTCCACCGAGGACATTTCCGGCTCCGATGTGGAGAAGGAATTGGAGTACACCTTGCCACTGGGGCAGCTTAGGAGTAGTGTCGACCCAAACCCTGTTACTCCACCCAAAAAGACTTCTAAACCCTTGCCCTTTCCATTATTAGAGGTGCCTGACCGCTGCTGCCACCTGGCCATGGTTGGGTCCGAAAAGACACATCGGATGCTTCACCTTCGGGCTCGGCACCGAAAATGTCTACCAAGGATAAATACTCGATATAGACCTCCTCAGATAGAGCACATACACCGTTCTCCTCGCACTCTTTGGAACTAACAACCTCAGCAACTGACTGGCTTTGCCTCAGTGCTAACCCCAAAACATCCCTCTGCTTCAAAATCCCCAGTTCCAAGAACATCTGAAATCAAATCCTTGAAGCATTCATCAGTTCCAAAACCATCAGAGACAAAAACTTTGTCATCTTTCACAGTTTCCATGTCTCCTGTTGAGCCTATCCATGAAACAATGGATATATTAAAGAAAGATCCAAATTCAACAAGGCAATGGGCTAATAATGGCCTCTCCTCCACCAAAGCGGCAATTGACTTTTAAGGATGCTTCGGACACTCCTGTACTTCTCAAAAAGAGTACAAGGGACACAGCTAATAGTCCTACTCCTCATCCTCCACCACCACCTCCCCACCATCATCACTGCATCTCCACATCACGACCCTATAGATCCTACGCCTCCAGGTTCACCTAGATCAAACACTCTGGTATGGGAGACTCATGTATATGTCCCATGGGTCTGGATCTCAACATTACAGATCTCATAACACCAAATGACCCGGATCTTTATCCAGCTCGATCCTCCCCTAATGAGAATGCTAGTGCATGCCAACAAGTGATTGCTAGGGCAGCTACTTACATGTTGTCAAATATCATTAGGAGTCCTTAGAACAAGACTTCCTTTTTGACACCCTCATCTACCCACAGCGACAGGTTTTGCCTTTGCTTCCTGGTATGTTGAGGCACGCTGATGACATCTTCAAGGAGCCTGTCTGTGCTAGGGTTATTACCCCACTGTTAGATAAAAAATGCAAACCGGCTTCACAGACCCTCTATTTATACGAGGTCGGGTACCACTGGACTCTATAGTTGCCACTACTGTTCGTAAGAGAGCTAACAATCAAGCAACTGGAGATATGCCTCCTCCTGAAAAAGAGAACAAGCATATTGATGCAGTGGAAAAATGGGTAGCAGTCCAAGCAGCTAACCACTGGTGAATTGCCAATTCCCAAGGCCTTCTTGTGTGTTGCGATGGGACTCACTGGGATGACATGGAAGGGCTAGTGCAACATCTCGTAGAGGAGCATCGTAAAAGGGGGCAACAAATGGTTGCAGAGGGTCAGGCCATCACTAATAATTCTATCGGATGTGCTTTAGAAGCAGCGGATACAGCCGCTAGAGTTATTCACACCAGTGTACTTCTCAGAAGACAAGCTTCGCTCAGGTGTTCAGGCTTCACGCCAGACATTTAACCAGCAGTTCTTAACATGACCTTTGACACAGAACATCTTTTTAGCCCTCAGGAGGACACCACCCTCGACAAATAAAAAAATACAAAGACACTGCTAAAGTGATGGGAGCTTTGCAAATCACTACACCTAGGCGCTCCTTTCAGTGCTCAGGTTACAGGGGTGGATATAAATCCTCCAACGCAGATGTCTCCATATCTCAACAAGAGGAGGGCCAGTCCACCTACTCCAAAGGTTTTTTTTCAGGGCCTCCTTTAAAGGGTTTAGCAATGAAGAGAGGGACAGTGGAGGATCCTCCACTAAAAACAGTGATTGCCCAAACACCCCCTGCCCCACGACGACACAACACTTGTTGGGGAAAAGACTACAGTTCTTTCACCCAGTCGGGTAATCGATCACCACAGACCAATGGGTACTAGACATTATCCAGCATGGTTATTGTCTGGTGCTCATTACCACACCACCTAACACCCCACCTCGCACTCACAGGTTATCACAGGACCACCTAACACTTCTCAAACAAGAAGTGAAGGCCTTCTCCTCAAAGGGGCCATAGAACTAGTCCCTCCTCAACAACCGGGCACGTGTATATTCGCTATACTTTCCGATTCCAAAAAAGAACGGGCCTTAAGGTCAATCATGGATCTCAGGCTCCTCAGTGACTACATCCTCTCATTTTCACATGGTCACTCTTCAGGATGTCATTCCACTCCTTCAACAAGGTGACTTTATGGACACTATACCTAATGGATGCTTACTTTCACATACCCATACACCCTGCTCACAGCAAATACCTCAGGTTTGTCATAGCAGAAAAATACTAACAATTCAAAGTTCTTACATTTGGAGTCACAACAGCGCCTCAAGTTTTCACAAATTGCTTGGCAGTAGTTGCAGCACACCTAAGATTCCAAAATGTTCACGTATTCACATACCTAGACGACTGGCTCATCAAAGCCAGCACCCATCAACAATGTCAACAGCACATTCAGTTGAAAGTGGATCTGCTCCACAGTTTAGGGTTCACCATCAGTGTCCCAAAATCTCACCTTCAACCTCTTCATATTCATCCATACTTGGGGGCAACACTCAACACACAGTTGAGGTTAGCTTATCCCAATCCAGCTCTAATACAACACTTTCAAACATTTGTACTAAAGTTCCAGCCAACCAAAATATTCACAGTTCTGACTGTCGTGCGTCTACTGGGAATGATGGCATCTTGCATTGCCATTGTTCTAGAACGCAAGACTGCACATGTGCCCACTACAACAGTCTCTCTAGACAGTGGTCACAATCACAGTGTCACCTTCAGGATCTAGTGTTGATAGACCGCCACACACACCATTCTCGGCAGTGGTTGAATTCCAACAATCTGTTTAAGGGGTGGCCTTTCTTGGACCTTGTCCCTCATATCATTCTAACCACAGACACATCAGAAACTGGTAGGGGTGCACACCTACAAGACCTGACAATATAAGTTCTGTGGGATACCAAACTACAATCCCTAAATATCAACTACTTGGAACTTCAGGCAGTCTTCCTAGTACTGAAAACTTTCCTTACTCATCTATCACACAAGGTTGTCCTAGTCTGGACGGACAATAAGACAACCATGTACGATCTAAAAAAAACAGGGTGGGGGGTACAACAGCATGATCCTCTCAGCTCGCATCACGCTCAGACCATATGGAACTAGGCTCTTCATCACATTCATCTCTTGACTTAATATCTGCCAGGGATGGACATCATTCTTGCGGACCTGCTGAGCAGGAAGCACCAACTAACCCACAATTGGAAATTCAGCCCACAAGTCCTCCTTCTGTACTTTCACAAGTAGGGCTTTCCTCAGATAGACTTATTAATCACATACGAAAACACAAAATACCCAAACTTCGCCTACAGATTCATTCCCACACCCACTATCCAAGGGCAGCATACTATAGATGAGTTGGTTAGGGATGTTGGCCTACGCTTTTCCACCTCTCTCTCTCATTCCGTTTCTGGTTCGAAAACTCAGGCAAACATCAGTCACTCTGATCCTTGTAGCTCCCACCTGGGCACGTCAAACCTGGTTCACAACGCTACTAGATATTTCAATAGTCCTGCACAAGATGCACCCCAACAGGCGGACCTTCTCACTCAGGATCACGGATAAATTAAACACCCAGACACCAAGATGCTCCACCTAGCGATTTGGCTCCTGAGCTCTTAGAATTTGGTCATTTGAAGTTACCAACAGAATGTATGGACATTCTTAAACAAGCAGGCAGACCCACAGCCAGTGCTTGTTATGCTGCAAAATGTAAACGTTTTGTCTACTACTAACAACCTAAACAAATTAATCCCATCAAAGCCACAGTGCAGGACATTATTTGTTACTTGCTATATTTGCAAAAATCAAGTTCGCATATACTTCCATCAGGTTGCATCTTGCTGTGATAACTGCCTTGCTCCAAAATAGACAGCATCTATACCTCGTCAAATTGAGTCATAAAGGCATTCATGGAAGGGCTCAAACGAGTCATTCCACCTCGTGTACTTCAAGGACACGCTTGGAATCTAAACTTTGTACTTACTAGGCTCATTGGTCCTCCCTTTGAGCCTTTGCATTCATGCTTCCTTCAATTTCTATCATGGAAAGTGGCATTTCTATTTGCTAATACCTCACTCAGATGAGTTGGTGTGCTCCAGGCATTAACCTTAGAAGAACCTTTCTTTTACATAGATAAAGACAAACTGATTCTTTGTACTAATCCTAAATTCCTACCGAAAGTAGTCTCCCAATTTTTACTCAATCGATTTATTGAGCTTCCTTTTTTTTCCTAACCCTGATTCTGTAGCAGAAATGCTCTTCCTACTCTGGATTTAAAAATAGCACTCCTGTTCTGCATAGATAGAACTAAATATTTCTGAAAAAGAAAACTCCTCTTTGTAGCATTTTCTCCACCTCATAAGGCCAATCCTATATCAAAATCAGGCATAGCTAGATGGATAGTCAAATGTATTCAAACTTGTTACATTAAAGCCAAAAGATCTTTACCTGTAACTCCAAGAGGACATGTAAAAATAGAGCAACCATAGCATTTTTAGAAACTATCCCCATAGCTGACTTTTGTAAAGCAGCTACATGGTCTACCCCACACACATTTACTGAACTCCACAGTGTTGATGTTTTAGCATGCCAATGTAGGCCTGGCAGTGCTACGTACCCTAGTTCAAACTACTGAAACTCCCACCAACCTAGCCACTTCTTCTAAGGAGGGACTGCTTTACAGTCCTTGCAGAGCATGGGTATCTACAACCACACATGCCATCGAACGGATTGTTACTTACCCTTTAACCGCCTGTTAGTGGCATATAGTGCTGTAAATTGATTTGCGCCCTCCCTCGTCCCCGTATGCCTGTGGTCGTTGCAGTTACTTTTTACACATTTCTCTAATACATTCACATTTAGCATGGACATCTCTATTTTTATATATTCCTTATACTCCTTTCTCACCTGCCTGTGGTTAAAGCAATAGAACAAAGGAGTCAATGCCCATGCGCCACATCACCGGGAGGAGGAGTCCCACTATCTCGTGCCTCAAAGGTATTCTTCGAAGAAAATCAAGTTGCACAACTCCAAACCCTACACTAGATGGCAGGAGTATGCAGAGCTTGTGAAACTACAGCACTACATGCCACGAACAGATGCTTACGGGGTAAGTAACATAATCCTTCTGGTGAATACTCTGTCTACCTGTACATTCCTCACCAATCCCACCCTCCTTCCTGTTTGATGGATGGTTATATAGGGAAAGTACTAATAAGGTTCCATTTAGTTTTATGCACTGTCTTGTATCTAATCAATGTCCCTCCATCTGTTGATCTCGAAGATGAGAAAAAAAGGATGGAAACAGACGTTGTTGCGCTGGAGTGGGGCTATATGGTTTCGGTGACGTACCCAGGCATCGCTTCTGGCACTGACATGGAGCCAACATCCCCTACCGCTGTCAAAGAGGGTTGAAGTTTCCAGATCCAGTCTTACTCCTGGGATTATTCAACAGGTGAGGAATCTGCAGGTAGTTAGAGTATCCATCATAATGATAGTTACTATAGGTAAGTAATTTTTTTGACGCGACACCAACTCGACAGGTGCACAACACCCAAACATAGACTAGGACACTCCACATCCACCTGGCGAAGCATAACACACAAAGCCATAGCAATGACCGAAGAGTGCCCTACAAATTGTTTAAAATTAACATGAATGCCAGCAGTGTAAAACACATTCAAGACTCTCGAAGATCATTCATTGTGACTTCCATATCCATCCTTCCTTCCTTCCTTCATGGGGTGTGTTTGTTCAGCAGTAGACCTTTACAAATTAAATGAATAAAATGAAAGGTGCATGGTTACGGCTTATATCACAGTTTCCCATACTTACCCTTTTGGTATCCTTTTACTCGATCAACAGCATCTTTGACTGGCTTGCTGGACCTTTTCTGAATAGCCCTTTTTTGGCGTACGGGCACACAGCATCCTGTTGCCCCTGTGCCGCTAATTTGTTTTGTCGTCTATATAATTATTTGTGCTCCTCTTCCCTAATCCATTCTATCTTCAGACGCTGTTTCACATAACATGATAACTCTACCTCGGTGTTCATCACACTCAACAGGAAAACACTTTCCATACAGACTCAAAATGAAAACAGCAACTCCACTAACCACGCACACAACACGGTGCAGATTGCTATCTATGTGGGTAAGCGCTTCAGAGCCTCACCAAAGGGTAGTAAGCACTATAAAATGCTACACATTATAATACGATGTGTATTCTGGTCAAGGAGTGTGTGGTTAAAAATCCTTCTACACAAGCATTTTTGTTTGCATATTTTTGGGAACCCGGCTGTTATATGCAAGTCCAAACAAAAAAAAAAATGGAACCGCCACGCGTGCACATATCTAGTCCTACCCAAACTACCCATTGAAAAATGGTTTAAGATGTTTATACTATTGAGAAGGCTTCTGGATCCCAGTTTATTCTATTGAGGGTAGAGCACTATTTTCCTTCCTCATGAAAATGCAATTCCCGAGCTTTACTTGGACAAAATCCGTTATGCATGTGGATTGTGCCTATGAGTTAAAAGCTTAAAAAGTCACTTAATATTGCACTAAGTAGATTGTGTGTGTGTGTAAATCGTTAATGTATTTTTGCACACATTTTATGTTTTAGTTGCACACTCTAGAAATAGTGATACATTATGAGTAATAAATTTACTTAGTCTTGTCCTAATTAAAAAATAAAGGCAGAATGATCCATTGGTTTACTGCTTTTAACTAAAATGTCACATTTTATGTGTGAAGATGGGATTTTGTGACCACCATTCTCGGTCATAGTCATGTGAATATGCTGTCTTACATTGGGTAGCAACAAATGGGCGATTGCCCTTAAAATGCCATGAATTCGAAATACTACACTTCCAGTAGTAATAGAATTGACAGAAATTAGAAACATTTGCAATGCTAATCGGTCTCACTTTTTGCTTATGTTGCGTATTGTTTTGTTGTGCTGGATGTCTTTAAAATGCTCCGTCATTTAACAAAGCAATAGTGGTGACAGTTCATGTTAAAAGTATAGAAAAACATTGTTTGCTGTATTTTTAAGATGAGTGCCGTATTGTGTGAGTCAGCGTGTGTTGCATCCCACATCACATAGCGCTACGGCCATTTTGAAAGTATACAAGACAATGATTTCTTCCCTTGCTGCTGTGTTTCGTGATTCGAGGTAATGACGCAGCACACATTGAGTAACACAATGTGTCAGTTAACTTGAAAGTGAATAAACAATGTTTTAATATGGCTTGTCACCTCTTAGCCTTGCTAATGCCAGCAGATTTTAAAAGGATCGGACATTGACGAAGCCAATAGCTTTACTTCCATGGCACAGGAGAAAGGCAGTGGCTGATGGAGGCAAAAGTAAAGAAAGGGGGCGGAAAAGTCAGTAAAGCGTAGGTAGCGGGGACAACATCCAGGGCACATCACCAAGGTTACCATTCTGCACCCTAGAGGAGCATTGGTATGTACGTGGGGCACCACAGAGGGAGAGAAAGGGGTAATTGAGAGGAAAGCAAGCAGAAGCTCACACACCCTCCCAGTCCCATGGAGTGCTAAACAACAGCTAAAAATTTGGATTTAAAAAAGGCAAGGGTGAACAAGTTATGCCACGTTAGCGTGGAGGGGGGGATTGGGGTTCGCAAACTCAGAACAGGGAGGGAAAGCCAGCCGATGGAAAACAGGGAACTGAGATTGATAAGAAAACCATGTAATCATGAGCCAGGGCTGACAGTTGACAAAGCTATCAAACCATGATCAAGGTATGACACAAAGGTCCACTTAATGTAGTATTGTATATGTCGCTTTGTACACCAGGCATTTGAAGCTGTTTGTAGTGAGGTTGAAAAAAAATTGGAATAGATTATAGTAAACAACTTGGATACCTGCTAGGACTGGAAAAGGACAGCTGTCAAGAGAGGTCACTAGCACGAATCTCATATTGTCTAAAGAAAGGACTGTAGCGAGGATCATTTGCAGTCCCCAGTGTGGCATTTTATTCTTGAAATTTGTCTTATTTCTGTGTCTAATATTGCTTCATTTATTTTTTCCATTGACACTTCTCAGACCGCTAGTTTGATATGACCTTTAACTGTTGTGAATCTTAGAAAAACCTGCATCCTCGGAATGAAACTATTTTGGCTTAAGATTTTTTATTATAAACCACGGGTTTTACAGAGAGTTACACTGAAAATTATAAGCTTGAGCAAAAGTATATGACAGCAGCTTGAGACACTTGAACATTTTTAGGTCGAGCCTACAAGACTGTGCGCGCTGGTTGTTGTGAGGCATTTTGTGGCTTACCCAGAACATAGAGGGGCTGGGAGTGCGACAATTGTTTACACTGTTTGTCTCTCTCATGGAGCATTGCCTTCTTACAATCTTTGATTGGCTAGAATCACTGCTTGCTTTTCAAGCCCTTCTTATTAATTTTGTGTGAAGCACTCCATTAGAGTGCTTGTATTTTTGAGTTGTCTTCCTTATGTAAGCCTCTCCTCCTGTACTCCGTGTTGTTCTCTGTTGCCCGACGGCTTCGCCTTGCCCTCTCTCTTGCACTCACCTTGTACTTCTCTTCCTTGCTTCCCATCACCTATGCCGTCCATGTTGCTTTCACCCTGCCACATGTTGCTTTCACTCCCATCCTCCCCCTGTTGCTTTCGTATCCCCTCCTGGGTTTCGTTGGTGTCCCCCGTCCCATCCTGCCCTGTGTTCCGATGTCGGTTTATCCACCCAACCCCCTGGTTGCTTCTGCTCCCCCCCTTTAAAAAAAAAAATAATCTTTAGAGTTTTTCTCTTCAGTTACCTATTCAACTCGTATCTATTACTAAAAAGAAGAAAAGAGTGCCCACCTCATTTTGTAGGCTCATGCACACGTGGTGTGCACACCTACAAAATGATGGGGATGGCTGTGTCAAAAGCGTTGGTTTTGTGTGTGTGTGCGTGTATATACATATATATGGCCATTTTTCATATCTATAGCCATGCTGCACAACATCGCAAATGCTGTGCAGCATGGCTAAAAACCACTGGTAATGCTAATGGGTCCCAAAGGCAGGACCTGCTGGCTTTACGAAATCTTTTTAAAAGTCTGTTCTGGGTAAATGTATTGTGCTTTCAAGGTGACTCCATAATTTACGTTTAGCGAGCAAGCTCTTAAGCAAAAAGTGTAGTCTTGAGTAGAGCAAGAGTTTAATCTTGCACGGAGACACAAACACTTCTAATCTTTACAAATGTTATCTATTCTCTTTACGTTTGTGTGTTGGACAGATTTCAAGCCCTAGGTCATTGCCAGGGTGTGTTGGAGAAAAAATGCATGCCCATTGCCACATAAAAATTAAAGTTTCGAAAAAGTCTCTCTCAATCTGTCAAAATATATCCTCAAATTAGATTTGTTTTCCTTGATGTTTAAAATAGATATGTTTTATCCCACTTTCCTCCAACCTTTTCGTAATCATTCACTGCCTAGAATGCAGAACTTCCTGGTATGCTTCTTGGGATGTTCATTATCTGATGAATAATGAACCAATTTAGGTTTGGCTAGTAGTTGGTTGTACAAGCCAACTTGTATTGCTGTAACAGGAAAATTGCAAATATTTGTGTGGTGGTTTGTGTGCTAGCTTGTTTGAAATATTGGATAATAAAAAGATCTAGGATGATCTATTGAGGAATTTGTGGTATGCACCGACATTTGGAAAGTTGCTGGATAAACACAATAGGTGGTTTATCATGTGTGCTGGCCTGTGTTGCAGTATCTACTGAATGAACAGAATAATGTTTGACTAGAGATTTTGGTTGCGCACCCCTGCAAGTTTGCAGATTTGCTTGATTAGTGGTTCATGGTGCTTGCCGGCCTGTGTAACAGTATCTGCAGTATGTGCACGATAGTGTTTAAGTTGTGGTTCATATTGCAGGCCCTTGAGAATGGGGAGACTACTTTGATTGGTGGCTTGTCGTAGGCACATGGCTGTCTTGACATGTCAGACAAGGAATTTGCTTGTGTTTTGATAGTGGTTTGTGGGTTTTACCATCCGCCTTGCCGTAGGAGCGAAATGAACAGTATTATGACTGGTTTGCCTCTATTAAATGCTTTCCAGGAGTACCTTTGTTAGATTCCTCACACTGAATCCGCTTAAACGATGACTTTACTGACTGTTTTGAGTGCCAATGGGAGAAAAGAAGTGTTGTGAGAAATATGGGGATTATAGCAGCTCTGAATATTTATTTTCCACACTGACTGGCAATATCGAATGTCCTGTTCTGTGTTTTTTTCCCCCCAATTTATAATGTAAGTGCTACTTTGATCTAAATGATGGGCTAGGACTTTTGGTCCTGCTGAATACCACCTCTTGTTCGTTGTCCTCGCATCTCACCAATCACTGCATTTAACAAATCTGCATCTAACACCATTTATTTTATGAACGTTAACTTGATTTGCTTATAATTTTATGCAATCCTCACACTGCATGATGAATTCCCCGCTGTCATGTCTTTTCCTTTGTTATCCTGTCCATCACCACCCCCTTTTGTACCACTTTGTTCGCCATAAGTTGGCAGGGTATGCTCAGACGTGAGTCCCTTGCTCACTTTGCCACTGGATTCAAGCAAGCCTGGCTGAAGACGGCTGAAATGCCAGAAACCGGTCCTAGGAAGCTTGTTTCCGGTCCAGGGAAGGCATGGCTTGGCAGTTCGGGCTGGACTGTTCCCATGAGGCACAGGGTCAGACTGATTTGCATATGGCCATGTCTGAACTGGGGTGGCAGAGTGGGCTAAAGAACGGTGATGGATCAAACCCAGATTTGTTGACTAGGTGTGAGTGTTTGATTGGTTCTGACGCTCCGTCAGTCACCACCCCCTTTTGTACCACTTTGTTCGCCATAAGTTGGCAGGGTATGCTCAGACGTGAGTCCCTTGCTCACTTTGCCACTGGATTCAAGCAAGCCTGGCTGAAGACGGCTGAAATGCCAGAAACCGGTCCTAGGAAGCTTGTTTCCGGTCCAGGGAAGGCATGGCTTGGCAGTTCGGGCTGGACTGTTCCCATGAGGCACAGGGTCAGACTGATTTGCATATGGCCATGTCTGAACTGGGGTGGCAGAGTGGGCTAAAGAACGGTGATGGATCAAACCCAGATCTGTTGACTGGGTGCGAGTGTTGGATTGGGTCTGACGCTCCGTCCATCACCACCCCCTTTTGTACCATCTTGAAAGAATAGCATTTAAACAGTCATTGTGTCATCATAACTTGAATACCTCCTACCTCATCAGTTGTGATAAGCATCAGCAGTTCAAACCACTGCCTCTTCAAGTCCAGAATGTTTAAAATGTTATAATTCAAGACCCACATCTGACTGTGACAGTAGTCTTCTGACTTTGGGGCTTGCCTGCCTTGGACGTGCATTGCGATATGTAGGTGTGTACAAGGCTTTGGCATGAAGATTTTATATTTTGTACATTGGTTACCTGAAAAACAATATGCTAGCATTTTCATCACTTTGTTAGGGGAGCATGGGGCCCGAGCAAAGCGTGTTTTAGTTTGTGGCGTTCTGCATTAACCGTATAAAGATCAGTGACGGAGAGTGTATACCAGTCTCACAATGGATGAGCAGCTTTAGCTCTGTAGGTCAATCACTGCTAAATACTCTAATGCTGTCCTTGCGATTTTACCCATTTCACTTTCTTTTTCCATCCATTAAAAGTGTTGCATTCATTCAAATTAGTGGGCCCATTCCATCCTTCCCTCTGGCAGGAGCCTTCTCGTCCTCAAGAAACAAGCAGCGGCCTAAGGGGAGACTCTAGAGGACAGAGCAAGCCTAATCTCCTGTCCTCAACAGAGGCCAAGATGACCCAATGACACCCTTGTAGGCCAGCAGCCCTTCTTGTGCTGTTTCAAGGGGGTCCCAATGAGTTAACAGAACTGGCTTTGATCACTTTCTTTCTGGGAAGGAGCAGGGAAATGAGGCCAGTGACATCAAGTGAAGGAAGCCTTAGAACATCGTATCCTTTATGGGTGGGAAATTGGAATATTGATCATCCGTGCCAGCCTAACTAAATAAAAGTCTGTGCTCTACCCTTTCCGTTTATCGATGTCCGTTTTTCAGTATTTCGGGGGAGGTATGTTTTAAGTTGTCTTTTAAGTACTGTAGATAGGCAGGTAGGTGTGGGAGGTTACCTACAAGATGTAGATTAACGTGCCTGGGGACGAGATGAGTACATTTAGGATAAGTGAGACAGATGTCTGAGGATACTGAGGTGAGAGGAGCTACTTTTTGTAAGGCAAAACTGAGTACACCAGTTAAATTAGTACCTGTCTCCCTAATGAAATTTTGCATTACTCCCTAATGGAGTAAAGTACAGAGGTATTATGAAAGAACGTAGAACATTCCACAGCACCTAGAGGGAAATTGGATAAGATGCAAGTAACACGTGGTTCAACACTTTAAAGGGTTGGAGCACTGTTTTCACAAGACCAAAGTGAAGTGTTGAAGCACTTGGATTTTGGTTCTCTCTCAGTACTAGAGATTTGCTTAATAGTGAGTGGAGAATTTAGCTGAGAATCAATTGACACTAAAATGTCCCTTTTCAATACTGAAAGGAGGGATTTTGGTACCAACCAGCATGTGTAGGTGTAAATACACATACTGCGTATACTCGTTCCATTTAGTGTTGGGATCGGATGTTTCCAATTGTTTTTCTTTGACGAATTATTGAGTTACAAGACCAGCTGTGAAGCCTTGCTTAGTCCACAGTAAACCAGTGTAACGCCTCAACTTCTGATTGTTTTCTATTCCCATCTGCCATTAGATCGGAGTATTCAGAGCATTTGAATCTCTAGCAAGATATGCTATGAACGGATAGGTACACAGTAAATAACATTCTCCTGAGATCTTATAGAGGCCAGAAAGTGGGGAGAGAGGACAGAAATAAGATAAACTAAAAGTCTTGAAATTCGGTTGTCTTCAGGACTTTTGTTCCTTTTAACACTTAGATAGAGGCCACCTGAAGGCACCCTGGTGGCATGTTCACACGATGCGGAAACCAAAGGATAGACTCTTTTGCAAAGTAAAGTTGTGATACGAGCTCACTAAATGCCAAAGGAACTTCCTTAATGGGGATATATTGAAGGAGCACAAATATTCAGGTGAAGTTTTGTACCATAGCAAGGCTGACACAAGAGGAAGTAATAGTGCAATGACCTGCTTTATCTGTGGCCCGCAGGAGGTCTTGCACTTCCAACTGATGCTACAGTGTATTGGATTGGGTAAATGGGGAGTAGAGATCTGCCCAAAGCACATGCAAAGCTGCATTACCCCCGTTATTGTTTTCTTGTTTTATTTTAAAGTCAACATGTATTTATTTAATTTATTTCCATTCATTTTCACACTGCTCTTTCTCATTCCTCCATAAGAGCGCACCGCCATTTCTGGCCCTGAGTCCCGTCTGCGGGCCTGACGCCGTTGCCCTCTGCTTGTGACATCACATTCTGTTGCCGTGGAAATGATCTGACATCCGGACCGATGAATTCTAAGAGACCGAAGCCCTCTTGTCATCCAAATGTCCGGGCACTCAGAGAAGCAGGTATTTTGCTCCTTTCCCCTCCAGAAGCCATTTTAAGGTCTACATTACCTGCACCGAAGATTCATAGTTTGTGATCTGTGTCTAAGAAGCAGTTTGATTTGACTTTCAAGGTTGTGTGTTAATAGCTACCATGGGGTGTTTTGATGATGGTGTCTAAATTGGAGGTAGCTATTTCCTGGTGTGTGGCTTCTCTTTGTAGAGGCCATCTGGGTTGAATTAGGATCATTGGATATGACTGGAGATGAGTGGTGAAGATTAAAGATGCAGAGAGGACTTTTTCATTTAATCCGAGTTAACCAAGATTCTTCCAGCATACCTCTCACCATGTTTTATTTAGGGCCCTTATCCTGGGCACCTGTCACATAGTTTATTTGGGGCCTTTCCATCACTTGTAGAGGTGGCTCTGTACAGGTCTTATTTGCATTTCTTTCTTGGTTATCTGTTATGAAGTGGGGGATCTCGCACTTGCTAATTGTATGTTTATTTTTCGCAAACGTCAGCAGTTTATTGTATTTGTGTATTAAACTCATAAGCGCAACCATGAGTTCAATTGTTATTTAATGTTCCCCTTAACAGTGTTTTGAATAAAAATATTAAAAATATATTTTTAATCAAAACCAGGTCAGAAACCCCATCCTGCTCTTAGGTTTTTTTTAAAGGAATTTATTGCAGCCTTCCTAAAGTGTCATAAAGAGTCAATTTGATGCGTAAGCAAGCCTAGAGATTTCTTAATTGACAAAGTAAAAGCATCTTTCTCCTTTTACCACCAACTTCACCTTTTAGAATTTGTAACAGGTTAAGATCAGCTCCTGGATACCCTCACAGGCGATAAGTTGTGCTATACAAATACATACTTAACATGGAAGCATGATTAAACTAGCTAAGTTTTTGCTGCAGTGTGGAATAGTTGAGTGCAAGAATCGAATATTATTTTTCAATATTTGAAAGTGATGGTACAAAGAAAATGTAACTGATCCAGTGGGCCATGGTGCAGACGGTAAATGAAACGGACTATGGGCTTTTTTACCCAGCGACTCATAAATGCTAAAAACACTGTCGGTGATTTATAAATGAATTTAGTTTCTTTATTGGATTCTTTTTTATACACACTATATTTTCTTATATGTTGATCATCGTGTGAACACAGATGAATACTGAGCACGTTCTTTGAGACATTAACCCCATCGCTGCTAGGCCCCCTACCCACCGTGCTAAACCTTTTTTTAGGTCTCACGCCTAGCGTTGCACTGCGCAGCAGTGCTCGCGCAGTGCGAGACATTTTGTAAGGGAAAAACGGGGTTTGGTAGCTGACCTAGGAATTGCACACGCTCGTGCGTGTGCATTTCCTTTTCTGCTACCCGATTGGCCTTTGCTTGCGTCTTTTTATTGAAGACTGCACGCAATTGGCCAAAGGCGGGCGCATTGCTCTGCCCATGGCCTATTGGTGTCTATTACACGCTTGGTGCGCGTAATAGACACCAATAGGCCGTCATGTGCTTTCAATTATCGTACCCAGACATGGGCGCGATAATTGAGAGCACAATGCTCGTAGTGGTGCTCGCGCACGCACCACTCGCGGGTTTCAAGCCATGAGATAAATGCGTGAGCATGGTATCTTTGCTCCTCCACTGAGTGTCATGATCCTCCACTCTTCAACCATAAGCCTGCATGCAGTACACTTGCATCGTCTGGTCTTTTATGGAGTGTCCTGCGTTTGTTAACAATGCCTCATTGTGAGAAGGCTGCGATAGCAGCTAAGTATGTGGCCCAGGCAGTTGCTGTAGTTACAGAGAGGGTGTTGTTAGGGGAAAGGTAAGGCGAGCGGAGTGAACCGTCAGGAATGAGCGCGTCACCTGTCCGCTGCTTGGGCGTTTAATCGCAACGCGGGATCGCTGGTCTCCGCGGAGAGCAGACATCACTGCCCAGTACGTGCCTTCTGCCTCGGAAGGACAGGTTCTTAGAGTCAACAGCTGCCTGTGTGTTTTTAAACTCTGCTACAAACTGCCCGGAAGCCAGGCTTGTGTGTTTTTAGATTTGATGAGTAATGGCGCTTGTTTGCTCTGCTTCGTCCAGCTACTTGCTGATGTTCTGAAACAAGGCGCAGCAGCACTAGTGAACCAACACGGAGGCACACGTGCAAACGTACAGCAGCACCTCACAGGCTGACCACAAAGGTGCACTTGAGGGACAACACATAATCGCCAGGAGTAAGATATATATCTCTTCTTGTTTCCAGTTGTTTTTTTGCTCATTGTGCCGGGCAGGATTATTAAGAGCACCGGTTTACCTTAACTCTCATGTTACCAGGGCTTTCGTGGTGAAAAGCGGAGCAGGAGCAGCACCTTTGTTACTTTCACCGTACTGTTGCCATGGCATTTCTACACTCTGAAAGGACAGGCGCTCTGTGAGAGGGCAGCAGCACACCAAGTACAGCCTTATTCCCAACCTGCAGTAGCGACGGTGTGTAGGGCCAGGATTTGTATAACAGAACCCCAGTTCACACGTCATTTTGACATCGCTTTTAGTACATTTATCCTTCGTGAATCTGTGGGACAACACGGCACAGCAGCACCCGTGTGGTGCCCTCTCCCTACGTAGCGTCTGTTCGTGCTTTGCGCAATAATTTGCAAGGCAGTGCTGCAGACCCTATGAAATATTTTCACGGGGGTGTTCCCTGGTGCGTCACCCTCCCAAAGTCCACTCTCTGGCAGCAGACAGTGACGGGGCAACTCCTCTTGACAGCTCTAACCGGGAGGAGGGCAGTTTCGTTCTCGGGAAGGGCAGGGGGTAGATCCCTGGCAGAGAGGCGTCCTTCCTACCTGTGCGAGTTTGTCTTGCAGGAAGAGGGCTGGGTGTTCCCTGCTCCCCTCCCCCGTGGGCCAGCCCAACGCGTTCCACCTGTGCCCGTCAGTATAGAGCCACCGCCGCCGCGCGCCCCCAGTACCGCAGCATGCCCTGCTAGAGGAGCAGGCCCGGAGCACCCCAGGTCCGGACCACAGCACCCGACGCCATGAAAAAGACCCACTCAAAATCCGGGACCCTGACCAGGCTCTTTGGAAAGAAGCAGGCCAACGACAACCTCTTTGCTCCAAATCCACCCTGGATCCTGCCACAGACTTCCAGCAAAGGAGGCAAGAATACCTACGGTCAGTATAGAGTATAGCACTTATCATAAATCCCTCAGTTCTTACTTTTTCTATAACATGTTCCTGTTTGCTTTTCAACCCTTGTGGAATTTTCAGTGGTATCATTCGGCGTGTTTTAGTCTTTAATTATTTTCTTTTGCCTAATTGTGTTTGTTGGCCTCGGTCGTCTCCCTACTCTCAATGTTTCTAGGTCTATGCGCAAGCAGGTCGCTAATCCAGGCAAGCTTTATTATTTTTTTCTGGTACTTGTAAACCAGCTTTTATTATTAGAAAAACAGAACAGGTCAAAGAATGCATAGAAAAACTCTAGATTTGGTGAGCTATTCCTGGATAGATAGGAGATCTGGGAAGTCGACATTCTTAAAGGTATCTTTGCCCAAACTGTACTGTCAACAACGGGGGGTTCCGAATGGCTCCTCCTTTCATGATCGCTGGGCCCAGTGTGGCCATCAGGAGGCCGCCCCCAGATAAATGTGTTTGCATCTCATCTGTCCATCAATACCATACTAATGACATATTTAGAGGCATACGAGTGCCAATTATTAACACATCACTGCACGTTGATCCACCGCACACCGTTGTACAGCCGGTCAGCTGAAGCCGGCAACAAGTAGCCTCGACACCCGAGGATGTGGTGGAGTGGTCAGATTGTTAGCTGTGGAATCGGGAGACCTGATTGCCACACACAAATAGATAGTGGAGGATCGTGGAAGTGCCAAATAACGTCATCAGCAAGGACACAGTTCTCCTTTCACTGATTTTCTTTGTATGACAGCAATATGCATTCTATGAGTTGTAGCTCTGGCTTACCATAGTTGACACAATAAGACGAACATAACTAGAAACAACGATTTGCAAACAAGCATAGGCATAGCCAATAGGTCTCGCCTCTGGGACCTTATAAGTGTTTAGCCATGCAGCGGTTGATGTTGTTGCACCAAGGATATTGTGCTGCATAACTAAATACTTATAAGGTCCCAAAAGCGAGACCTATTGGCTATGCCAATGCTTTTTTTTTTAATGTGTTGTCTCTATGACCTACTTCGTAATCACATATCTTTAGTTTACCAAATACGTACTCACATTGTCCTGTCATATTTGTGTGCATTTTGTGCAATAGTAGCATACTTGGGTCTCGCATTACAAAAAATTAGAGCTATTGGTGTTGCATTATTATTTGCAACGCCAAAAGCTCAAACTTTTACTAATGCGAGACCTATTGCATTGCAAATGCTTGTTTGGCTATTTGGGGTAGTACGCGCTTAGGCCACTGTAAGTTTTTGACCACATAATGTATCCATGCCAAATTTGCGTCCTTTTCTTCCAACATCATGGAGATTCGAAAGGTACCCAGGGTTTGTGGATTCCCCTGAAGGGGTCTCAGAAATTAGCCAAAATAGAGCAACATTTTGTTTTTTTGGGGAAACATGGGAAAAACGGGCTGCAAATGAAAGCGTCTGGGTTTTTCCCTGCAAATGTTATCAAAAAAGAGTTTGTGGGCCTGAAATTACCTTTTTCCCAGCTTTTAGGGAATGACGGACTTTTGTCAGAAAACCAACATTTTTTTACACAGTTTTGGCGTTTTTCTGGGTCCTAGCCTATTTTTACTATATTTTGTGCTTTCAACCTCCTTCCAGGTAATGGTACAAATAGGTGTGAAAGCAATAATGGATCCTGGAAAGCTATACATTTTAGAAAAGTGACAAAATTCTGAATTCAGCAAGGGGTCATTTGTGTAGATCCAGCAAGGTTTCTTTATAGAAACTAACAGTTAAATATAGGAAAAATTGAAAATTAGTTGAAATAACAGCCTTTTGTGTCAATGTTTTCACCTGTAACTTCTTCTAATTATGTCAGCTCTTTGAAAGCAATATACCGTTACATCCGCTGGACCTTCCTGGTTGTGGGGATATAGAAGACTTGTAGGTTCACCAAGAACCCGACGAACCCAGAGGCAAAAACTGAGCAGCAATTTGCAATGGCTTTTTATTATGTATCGGGTATATAGCAATAATTATGGGAAAATGTATACATGGAAAAATCAGTATGAAAGACACCTATGTATTTCTGAAATGGGAACAAATTATAGAGTTTAGAAACAGTATATATTTGCACATTTTCGAAATTGGCAATACTCATAGTAGCATGAGAATTATTGGTCGTTTTTCAAAATGACTTCTTTTTTACACAATGTCTTTGGAAGGCAGAAATGAATAAAAAATCAATAGGTAATAACAGTTGCTTTACAAATCTGAATTACCCTAAGTCTCCCGATTAAAATGGTACCTCACTTGTGTGGGTAGGCATAGTGCCCACGACAGGAAATGGCTCAAAACACAACGTGAACACACCACATTTTCAGAAGGAACATGTACCCTTTTTTTGCAAAGTGTCTAGCTGTAGTTTTTGAACACTAGCTCTGCCGGCACCTAGGGAAACCTAGCAAACCTATAAATTTTTTAAAACTAGACACCCAGGGGTATCCAGGATGGGGTGACTTGACTGCCTCCCACCAGGTTCTGTTATCCAGAATCCCTTGCAAACCTAAAAGACTGTCAAACAAACACATTTTCCGCACATTTCTGTGGTGGAAAGTTCTGGAATCTGCGTGGATCCACAAATTTCCACCCACCCAGCGTTCCCCAAAGGCCTCCCAGAAAAATGGTACCTCACTTGTGTGGGTCGGCCTAGTGCCCGCGACAGGAAATGGCTCAAAATGCAACGTGGACACACCTCAATTTCGCTGTGAAAAATGACCCTGTTTTGGCAAAGTGCCTAGCTGTCGTTTTTGAACCATAGGTCTGCCGGCACCTATGGAAACCTAGCAAACCAATACATTTTTGAAAACTAGACACCCAGGGGAATCCAGGATGGGGTGACTTGACTGCCTCCCACCAGGTTCTGTTACCCAGAATCCCTTGCAACCATAAAAAATTGTCAAAAAAACCACATGTTCGAGGCATATGAACTGCAGATCACACACTTAGGATAGTAGATCGCCATCTGGTGTTGGGCTCGGATGCTTGCAGGTTGTTGGTGTCTTCGGAAGAAGTCTTTGGTCACGAGATAGGTGACTCCTCCCTTGGACGACAGTGCGCATGGGCATCAACTCCATCGTTAGACTACACTACACTACAGAGGCTATCCCCACCCAATTCTGAGCAGGGCAATATCGATCTAGAAAGTGTAACTCTTACCAACACCCTACAAGTTGCTATTGATCAGGTAGTTCCAGAACGCAATGAAAGAATTCGACATAAAGGCAAGGGGGCCCCCTGGTTTAATGAACAACTGAGGGAAAGGAAACAAAGCCTTCGCCAAGCCGAAAGACGATGGCGGAAAGTTTATGACCCTGCTGAGCTAACAATTTACAAATCTCTACTTATACTCTATAATAAAGGCCATTATATCCAGAAAAGCTGAGTACTATGCTGAGCGAATCGCCGACGCGCCTAACATACAAAAGGAGACTTTTAAGATCTTGAAAGAACTCAGCAAAAAGTCTGACACTAACCTTGCAGCAGGACCCTATGCTTTTCAGGCCTTTTTCCTCCAGAAAATAACTGATATTCTTTTAGAGATTAATAACACACGTATCGCCACATGCCCCCCGGAATTGTCCACCCCCCTATCTTTTATTGGCAATCCTATCACCAGCTTTCCCCATCTTTGGGCCAGCAGTAGACGCTGCCCTTGAAAAAATGAAAAGGGACACAGACGGCTAAGTCCATGGGAGCATTACAATCTCCCCAACCACATGGCTCCTTTTGGCGCTCCTTCTATAGAGGAGCCTCCAAAAATATTGGAACTGACACCTCCTCTACATTCAAAACCGCCACACACACATCCCCCATTAGAGGATATTTTAGAGGCGGATACAGAGGAAACAACAACAAGGGGCGAGGTCGAGGTAATAACAACACTCGCACCTCCCCTGCCACAAAACAGTGACTTTCCTCCACTCCCCCAGACCATTCCACTCCGGTCGGGGGAAGACTAACACAGTTCCTACCTGTCTGGAACTCCATCACAACAGACAAGTGGGTCAAACAAATTATCCAGTATGGTTACTGCCTGGAACTAACAACTACCCTCCCCCCCCCCCCCCCCCCCCACACACACACATACCACCCAAACAGCGTTCCATGTCACAAGACCATCTTACACTCCTCAAACAAGAGGTTCTCTCATTGCTTCAAAGCACGCAATAGAACCAGTTCCTTTAGAACATCAGGGTACAGGGGTATATTCACTCTACTTCCTAATCCCCAAAAAGGACGGGACTCTAAGACCAATACTCGACCTCAGACCCCTGTAAATCTGTATATCAACTCATATAATTTCCATATGATCACTCTTTAACAAGTGCTCCCACTACTGCAACAAGGCGATTTCCTTACCACACTAGATCTCAAGGACGCCTACTTCCACATTCCCATACGTCCTGCCCACAGGAGGTATTTAAGGTTTGTGGTGGACGGACAACACTACCAGTTTACAGTCCTCCCATTCGGGGTAACAACCGCACCCAGAGTATTCACAAAATGTCTAGCAGTAGTAGCAGCACATCTCAGACGGCAACAAATTCATGTCTTCCCGTATCTAGACGACTGGCTAATAAAAGCCAAGTCATTCAACAAGTGTGTCCTACACACTCCCCAAACTATCCAAATTTTACACAACTTGGGATTCACAATAAACTATCCCAAATTTCACCTCCAACCTGCTCACATACATCAGTATCTAGGAGCCACCATAAACACCTCCACAGCCCTAGCATATCCCAATGCAGCCAGGATAGCCAATATGCAAGCTCTTATCGCAAAATTCCAAATCCAACACTCTCTTCCAGCAAAAGTGTTTATGCAACTCATAGGCATGATGGCGTCATGCATCTTCATTGTGCCTTATGTCAGACTTCAAATGTGCCCCTTGCAAGAATGTCTAGCACTTCAGTGGAACCAGGCTCACGGACAACTTGCGGATCTGGTGGACAGCCGCACACATTGCTCTCTCAAATGGTGGAACATAACAAACCTCTCCAAAGGGCGGCCGTTCCTAGAGCCTCTTCCACAGATAGTGCTGACAACGGACGCATCGCTCATAGGATGGGGAGCCCACCTCCTCGGCCACACCACTCAGGGCAAATGGACCACTCAACAAAAAATGCTCCATATCAATTACCTGGAACTGCTAGCAGCGTTCCTAGCACTAAAATCATTCCAACTACATCTCCAAAACAAAACTGTCCTCATTCGGACAGACATGACAGCCGTGTATTACATACAAAAACAAGGAGGCACACATTCTCTCCAGCTGTCCCAGCTCGCACAGAACATTTGGAGATGGGCCATTCCCCAGAAAATATACCTACTTGCAGAACACCTTCCCGGGGTTCACAATCAGATTGCCGATCTGTTAAGTTGACAGACTCAACAGATCCACGAATGGGAACTACATCCCCAAGTTCTAGTACCCTTTTTCCAACAATGGGGCCAACCAGACATAGATCTGTTCGCCACACACCAAAAATGCTCAACCTTCGCCGCCAGGTTTCCCCACCCGGAGTCAAAGGGCAATGCGATAAGGATGAACTGGTCAGGCAGATTTGCGTACGCTTTTCCGCCTCTCCCACTCATTCCATTAGTGGTACGCAAGCTCAGGCAACAGTCTCTCAAACTGATCTTAGTAGCTCCCACATGGGCACGCCAACCATGGTTCCCAACACTACTGGAACTCTCGCTAGTGCCCCACCAAAAACTGCATCTCTCCCTGTCCTTATTAACCCAGAACCATGGAGAAATCAGACACCCAGATCCAGCTCAACCGAACTGGCAATCTGGCTCCTGAAGTCCTAGAGTTTGGTTATCTCAACCTACCACCAGACTGCATGAATATTATAAGAGAGGCCAGACGACCTACCACTAGAGCCTGCTACGCTGCAAAATGGAAAAGATTTGCCATTTACTGCACTAACAATCATATAAACTCACTGGATGCATCCATCCAGGACATCATTTGCTACTTACTGCACTTGCAAAGATGTAATTTGGCATACTCATCCATACGTCTCCACCTAGCAGCATTAGCAGCCTACTTACAAAATAGACACTTGTCACTCTTGAGAGTACCTGCGATCAAAGCCTTCATGGAAGGACTAAAAATAATTATTCCTCCCAGATTACCACCCTCTCCAGTGTGGAATCTAAACTTTGTTCTTACAAGGCTCACGGGACCCCCATTTGAACCTCTGCATAAATGCGAACTACAGTTCCTCACATGGAAAGTGGCTTTCCTTATCGCTATCACATCCCTCAGAAGGGTAAGTGAAATCCACGCTTTAACCATACATGAACCATTCTTACAATAACACCGTAACAAAGTGGTTCTTAGAACAAACCCGAAATTTCTTCCAAAAGTCATATCTCCGTTCCATCTTAACCAATCAGTAGAGCTACCAGTGTTCTTCCCAAATCCCGACTCGGTAGCTGAAAGAGCTCTTCATACCTTAGACGTTAAGAGCCCTTCTTTACTACATTGACAGAACCAAATCATTCCGCAAAACAAAACAATTGTTCGTTGCTTTCTCTCCACCACATAAAGGCAACCCTATTTCCAAATCTGGGATAGCTAGGTGGATAGTTAAATGTATCCAAATATGCTACCACAAGGCTAAACGCACACTAACTGTTCCCCCTAGAGCGCATTCCACACGCAAAATAGGGGCTTCCATGGCATTCTTAGGAAACCTTCCCCTAGAAGATATTTGTAAGGCAGCCACATGGTCTACAACACACACCTTCACTTAACACTATTGTGTTGACGTGCAAGCAAAGCAGCAAGCTTCTGTGGGTCAGGCTGTCCTTAAAACTTTATTTCAAACTGCTGCAACCGGTACAGGTGACCACCGCTAGGGGAGATACTGCTATATAGTCTATCCTAAGTGTGTGATCTGCATCTCATAGGCCTCGAACGGAATATGCTACTTACCAGTATGCATCTGTTCTTGCCATGTAGAGCTGCAGGGTCACACACGCCCACCCACCTCCCCGGGACCTTTATCTGTTCCAGCATTGTCTTACTTAGACAACACACGTGGACATCTCTCTCTTTTCTACAAACTCCATCATTTCCCATCATGGCAAAAAACAATCGAACGATGGAGTTGATGCCCATGCGCACTGTCGTCCAAGGGAGGTGTCGCCTATCTCGTGACCAAAGACTTCTTCCGAAGAAAACAACAACCTGCAAGCATCCGAGCCACCAGAAGGCGATCTACTATCCTAAGTGTGTGACTCTGCAGCTCTACATGCCAATAACAGATGCATACTGGTAAGTAGCATATTCCATACTCCAAAACGATACCACTCACTTGCCAGAGGCAGCTAAACTCACCACCACCTACTCTGCACAGACACAGTATGGCTAAACAATATCCCACTAAAAAAGAAAGAGAAAATAAATTACACATAAGACCATGCAAAACACATCGCAAAGAATTTCATGCTCAAAACACTAACTAAATATGCTGCCATTATGACACCACTTACAAAAAAATTCATACATTACAATATTACTCATTTGGAGTAAATACAACAAATGTTTTTCTTACCAAAAAAATGCAACTAGGCAAAACTGCAGAACAACCACTGTCGAAACCGCAAACAGGAATCAAAAGCTTTACACTAGAATAAAAAGGAGAAAAAAACATTACAATCACATATGCAAATAATGTACCAGTCCACACACAATCTACCAGCCAAGATAAGGGGTAGGTGGACCTAAGAGTATAAGTTAAATATTCACCCCAGTAAAAGGAGAGCAACCCTTGCGGCCACTCCCCAACACAAACATTTTAAAAACCCTGGTGTCTAATGGCTTCTGAGATGGGCCTAAAAGCATACTGCTATTCTGCCACCCAAAGAGGGCAGAAATGGCCACAATCATCCTCCCATAAAGGGGAACGGCCCATGTCCAAGGGGCCGCTCCCAAAAAAAAAAAACCCTGGTGGCCTAGTGGCCCTACAAAAAAAAGAAATCAGGCGATCTGCCCCTCAGGGTGATACCAAAGGGGATGATGGACAGAGTGTTTCAGCAAATCAAACACTCACTCGCAGTCAACTGATCTGGGTTTAAACAATCCTCATTCTTTAGCTCACTCCACCACCCCAGTTCAGACATGGCCATATGCAAATCAAACTGACCCTGTGCGCTTTGTTCACCCTAAGTTGGCTGGGTATGCCCAGACGTGGGTCCCTTGCTCACTTTGCCACTGGACTCAAGCTAGCCTGGCTGATGACGGCTGATTAGCCAGAAACCGGTCCCAAAATGGCTGTTTCCGGTCCAGAGAAGACATGGCTTGGCAGTTCGGGCTGGACTGTTCCCATGAGGCACAGGGTCAGACTGATTTGCGTATGGCCATGTCTGAACTGGGGATTGGAGTGAGCTAAAAATGATGATGGAGTAAACCCAGATCAGTTGACTGGGGGTGAGTGTTTGATTTGCTCAAGCGCTCCGTCCATCATCCTCTTTGATACTACCACTCAGGGTGGCAAAAACGGCCAAATTAATGCTTCCCACAGGGGAGCAACCCTTGCCCAAGGGGTCACTCCCCACTACATTTATTCTATTAAAAAATTAAATCTGCCCCCACCCCAGGGGGGCAGACAAAGCCAAAATGTATGCCCCCAAAAGGGGAGTGACCCTTGCCCAAGGTTGCCAAAATGTTTCCCCCTAAGGGGCCGCTCCCACAAACAAACGTAGGCTTTTGTAAATGACCCCCAAAGGGGAGTGACCCTTGCCCAGTACATCTATTCATTTGGCGCAGTGGGCCGTTTAAAATAAAAAAAAGTTAAAATCCCCCCCCCCCCCCCCCCAGGGGGCAGACCAAGCTAAAATTGTGGCCCTTAAAGGGGGAGCGGCCCTTGCCTAAGGGGCCGCTCCCCCCAACCAACAAAACTCACTCGTATTTAAAAAAAAAAAAAAGCCCTGGGTCTAGTGGGCATTCCTGCTACACGATCGTGCAGCAGGAATGCACAAAAGAGGCATCGAGGGAAAGGAAAACCCTTTCCTTTCTCCCGAAGCCTCATTAGTTTAAATCCCTCCCCCCCACCCCCCCCCCCTCCCCAGCCCCAAAACTTACCTGTTTGTTCTCCGACGCGCAGGAAGCAAATGGCTTCCTGCGCTTCGGAGAACAAAGGGAAACCTCCAATGACGTCAGCGTGGCTCGCGCGCTGGTGTCATTGATGACGCGGGGGAGGGCGGGGGGAGGCAGGCGAAGGTCTTACCCTGCCGTCCCCGGTAAAAACTCCCTCATCGACTGCCCACGGGTGGGGGGGGGGCAGCGCTTCCCCCGTGTGTGGGTGTCATGTTGAGTCCAGCTCGTCATGAGCACACGACGACTGTGTGCCATGACGAGTCCAGCTTGTCATGAGCATGCAAGGGGTTAAATGTTGCACCAGTGCAAAGTGTGTAGCTCTGCCCCTGTTCTTTCATTCCTGTAGAAATATCCTCAGTGTATACATTTGTGTTTTCATTTCTGACTGATTTGTTGCTCTACCATGCGGAACCTCTGTTCTTAATAAATTAATTCTCTCTGTTTCGAGGTGGTGCTGAAAAGGCAGCCCATGTCTCTTTAAGCTGTGTGCATCAAAAATCATTTTGTGTACTATTTCAGGCACAGAGTAACTCGCAAATGCATCTGCAAATATAACTCTCGATTCAGAGATCTAAATTTGGCAAGCATTGGTAAATGCAATAGGTTTTACCTATGTGGTGATCAGGTGTAAAACAGATATGGCAAACTAATATTTGAGCGGGGGTACCTGAACGACAGGCACTATGTTATCAAGTGAGCAAAAGGGATAAATTAAGAGAAAATCTTAAAAGGAAAGCACGAGAGAAGGAGTGACTGATGAAGGATACAAGAAGATAAGTAAGGTTTTAAGAAAAAAGAGAGGGCCAGCTAGCAAGTAAAAAATCGGTGGAAAACAATTGAGTGAAATCTGGGTTGTGAAAATGAAAGTATGTAATTGTGGAGTTTTGGATGAATCAAAGGTTTAGGATGCTCTGGCCTCTTAGACATAATACATGTTTAGCCATGCAGCACATTTTCCTGGGTGCTGTATCGCCAGGGATTGAAGAGCTGGCACTAGCTAACCTGCACATTTTATTTATTTTATCAATTATTTTTTATAAACGAGTAATAGCAATAAAACTTTTAAAGACAAGAAAATACTATTACCATGCAAGGCTGCATGTATGTGGTTGCCAAAAAAACTAAAAGTTGATACATTGTCTAAATAAACTAAAAGTAAACAGAGATTGGCCTAACAGTGCCAGGACTGTAAAGTGTGTGTGTAACAGGTACAGAGGAATAGACCTAACACTGTCAAGATACAATACAAGGTGATAGGCTAGGCAGTGTGTGTTGATCCTATCTGTACCTAGAAGCGTGCCTATGCCAAAGTTCTGTCAGCCTGCAGGGTCCAAAGTGTGTGCAGGTATGCCGCAGAGCAGTTAGTGAATTCGCAGTAGAGGGTGAGTGTGAGGACAAAGTGGTAGTTGGAGATTTGAGGGTACAGGCCGACGGTGCCTTAGAAATTGTGAGTGAGAGTATGAGATCTCATGTGATGGACAGCTAAGGTTATTTTCCATTGTCCTGCAGGGCGGTCGCAGATTGTGCGTCATGCATATGTTTGCCAAATAAAACAAAAAATTGAAACACCACATAAATTAAATGAAAGCAGAGATTGGCCCAGCAGTCCTGGCACTGAAGTAGACTACATTGCAGGGCAAGGGCAGTAAGGGAGGGGGGGTGTACATAACTCTATTAAGACACCAGAAAAGGTGGTAGGATCAAACACACACTGCCTAGCCTGTCTGTACCTAGAAGAGTGTCCATGCTAGAGTACAAAAGGATTTCTCCATTATAAGAGTCCAGGCTATATGAAGGGCACAAGTGACTTGCCTTTTAGTGCAGCAATGACATAATCATCCTCAGGGTGGGGAACAAGGGTTTAGCTACATAAATGTTAATAAACAACCACTTTTAATAGAAGCCTTTCAAAGATTTAGTCTGTTGTACTTAGGTGAAATGCACCCGTGTGTCACTGAAATTTAGATGTTTTTATTGTGAAGTAACTTTATCATATTTTTATACAACGTTTGCTGCATGATTACATCATTTACGTGTCCGTACCCTTACAGCCAAGCCAGATCATGGCTTGGCAATGGCTTGTCTCGCATGCTAGTTTCTTTAGTTGCCACCTCTACAGTAGAAGAATCCTATCTACCCAACAAGAGAGAGCAGTGGAAGGCCTGCTCCCCTGACCCTCCAGGAGCAGTGGTATAAATGACTCTGCCACCCACATCGCTTCCATGGCAGGCAGTGGATAGGCAGGAGCAGAAGGAGACAAGCCTACTTGGACTATTGGTGGGCAGGCAGGCAGTCACTGCCCAGCAGTGGACGAATGAATGGACAGTCAGAGGACAGGCAGGTGAGGAGGCTGAGGTAACCAGAGGCAAGGCATGGTACGACCCATGGGGGTGAGGAACAGTCAAGGTAGGCAAAAGAGTTGGGGGCAGCCAGAGGCCAGACAGACAGAGCACCCACACGGAGCAGGCAGATTACAGGGCATTGCTGGGGCATGGCAGGCAAAGCAGTTAGAGCAGGCACGGACAAAGTGACACCCAGGGGAACCGGGCATTAAGTGACCAAAGCAGGCTAAGAGTGAAACGGCATAGTCATCAGAAAGCTGTCAGGGAAAATGCTAGGGGCAGGGTAGACGGGCAGTAGGAGAGTTAAAGGAGTATCGAGTGGCCGGGGGGTGGCAGGCAACAAGCAGGATCAGAAGGGGCGGACTGATGGCACATTGGGAGCGGGTATAGACGAAGAGGACAGTCAGAGCACGAAGGAAACGGACATTGACAGGAAGGGCAGTCTGAAGGCACAACGGAAGCAAGCATGGAGAGAGAGGACAGTCAATAGGCACGTAGGGGACAGGAATGGACAGAAGAGTCAGTCAGAAGGCATGGATTGAGCAGAGCTAAAGGGGTAGTCTGAGGGCATGAAGGGAACAGGCATGATCCGAAAGGGCAGGGCCATTCACAAGACAAGCGAGACTCCGTTAGAGGCGTCTTGGGCTGCAAAGCAGGGAGCCCCACTTACAGCTCCCCGAAGGAAGGAATCAACAGTGGTCGCGCAGTTAACTGGCAGCCCACCGCTTGTCTTTTATGGTAATACTGGACCAACCGGTCTGCTGGCCAAGGCCTCGCGCACCGCAGCAGTTAGGCTGGGCAGTCCTCCTCCTCAGGCTCCCTGTCTTTTCCCGCCGCACAGCAGCTAATGCCACAACAACATGCATTGTACCGGGAACAGATTCATACCATTTGCGATTCAGAGCCAGCACATAGATTCCAACGTAGGAGTCCATCTCCCCCCTAGCAGACAAATGAGAAAGGATCATCCCTGTTCCTAAAGTCCCTTGTTAGGAGACCGAGACAACGTCAAACTGCCTCGCCAAGGATGCCCTGACATCATGCGCAGTAAAGAGTTAAATCGACTTGCTGGCGAGTCACATTTATGCTACCTCCCTATGTTTTTACAAAAGAGTGAAATAGAAATGTTGCATAGTCATAGACATACATTATGAACAATGGTTGAAACCATGCTGCCATGATAAGTAAACCATGCAGACAAGCACAGAGGAAGCACTATCCAAGCAGAACCTACAACAATTATGGTTCCACAAAAGCAGATGAAAACAGTACCTGGGCTTTGGTGCACTGATAAGAAGCACACAAGAGGAACATGACATTTATGCTACAGCAAATAGAAACAAAGGGAAAGTAAGTGGCAAACACACCAGCCAGTGAAAAGTGAGGGCGGGATGTAAGCCCCTTTTAAGATTTATATTAAATTAAATAAAGTTCACAGGCACTGTGCAGGCAAAACCTAAAAAATGTGTGGGGCTTACTGTCCCTGGTCACAGAGCATGGCCTACGTCATTTCCTAGGTCCAGTAAATACTGCTTCCTGTTTACATTTCTCAGAAAGGGCCCCAAAACGTTACCTAGGCAGGTGGAATCATTCTGTGTCTAGCCTGTGGTACTGGGCTCAAGATGTTTTGGAGAGCCATGCCAGTGTGGTATAGCGGGCCATTCCTATTGGGCTCCGCCACCAACTTGGTGACCAGTATTATTGGGCACAGATGATGACTGAAGCAGGCCATGCATTTTGGGTACTGCTGAAACTACACAATTTAGATCATGTCAAAATCAAAGAAACTAACTGCTTAGGTCACGTTAACGTAGCTTATGGAGGGGAAAAAAAAAACTAAGTTTCCCTGTGGAAACTTAAAGGGCATCATTGTTATGATCTTAATCCTAGAAGTTGGTAAAGTGTAATAATTATGGTTATCTATAAACCATAATGCTCCTAGTACTCTGTATACAAGTTCACACTTGAGAACAGACATGAACCGAAATAAAACTATCAAATATAACATCATTATTATTGATGTGGCATAAGATTGCACATATTTGCCTTAACCTCATGCGAGGTATGTGATAACACCTTTTGAGAAAATATTATCAATCAATCAATAATAACTTTATTTCGGCCAATTTGACCTTAAAGGCACATGTAAAATAACATACAATTCATTTACTTTAAAATCACGATAGATAAAAAAGGGAAGAAAATCGGGTATATACAGTAAAAGCGATTAGTTAAGACATACCCAGGTATGACCTAGAGCAGTGTAAAATATAATACAATCCATAATAGCGGCTCAATGAGTAGAGGGTCTATTCTTGTAGATCGCTATATCAATCAGAGATGGGGACAGTATTGACGATTCAAAGTGCATGTGTAAAATATGTGAGCAGGTCACCAATCCAAATTTGAGAGGTCAGAGCTTTATCTTCACCACTGAAAGTGGTCAATTCTCAGGAGCAGCAAACCAGTGTGTTAATGAAATCGAGGTATAAATAAGTTACATCATTAGAATAGTTCTCAATTGAACAATAAAACAGGTAATCCCATTATAATTCCTTCATTTTGCAACTGATGTGCAAGAATATAGACCTCATTTATTAGGTTGGTTTTAAAAATACGCTGCGAGTGCACCACATAAAAAATAAGAAACCTGCTACCGAATATACTATAGGGAGGCTAGTATCGTGTTTCAGTATCCTAAAAGTCTCAGAACAGTGCCTGGTACCTAGATTTCTGCTTATCTGGACCAGCCACCGTTTTCTCGCTTTGTGGTATCTGGGGCAGCAAAAGAACACATGAAAATCTGATTCTGTAGAACAGTCACAGGCCCGAAACCCCAGAGTTAGCGAGCACGCCCTTTATTTGTAAAGGAGCGGAGTGGCAAAACCCTGTATCTTTAAACTGCAGATAAAGCTTTCCGGCAGTTGCCAGCTTGATGTCGTTCAGTGCCGGCTCTAAGCTATACCAGTCCTTAGTTTCTAAGAAAACTGCAGTTAGCTTACCTTCTAAAGGATTCCTCTGGAGTTTAGCCAATTTAAACTCCCAATAACATTCCTTTAGCTCTTTCCTGGACACTGTGGCACATGCCTCTTCTGGGACAACTCAAAGATTGCCCCTTCCCAGGTTCTCTGAAATGTGTCGGATGTAAGAGAGCCAGGGTAGTTTACACGCCCCCGGTAGGCTCATCACCTCTCTTAGTTTGTCTCTGTATTCTGAGAGATAAAATATTATCAATTTCTAAAAGCATCTCTTAGATATGCAGTCATTTTTTCTCGAAATGTAACATTCCTAAGATCTTGTCTGGACTACCATTGTACCTTCAACTTTTATCTCAATGCGGTCCCTAGGAAAATGTATCTTGGTTTCCTGTTTAACAGTTGCCTTCTATTTGCTACAGTGTAATGGTGTAATTTAATGTTTAGAGCAGGGGACTAGGGGGCAGACGTTGTAGGCATGTTTGTGTAGGTAGCTTTAACTGGCACATTCTAGTGGCTTTTAGGTTTTGAATTGTAACCATAATATTTTCTGTTTTTTCGGTGAAGGTTTTTTTTTGGTGAGTTGGTATGTTTTTAATGGACAGTCATAATATTGGTTTAACAACGTTGTTTTCACTGCATATGTGTATGCATGGTCACTGCATCCTTAGTACCTCACATGCAAACCCTAAATGAAGAAACGTGTTTTAGGGGTGTAGTTGGGGGCAGTGGTGACTAACTATCCAATTTAATTGATTTTCTTTTTTGATTTGGATTATTTCTAATATTCCTAATGTATGTTTTGCCATTTTACATGAATGTTTATCTACATATGTATTAACAGCAGAGATTTCCTTTGTGTTGATATTGATTGTGTGAAGTTCAAGTGAAACACACATGAGATTTGGCCGATTAAAAGGGTATGAGAAGAAAAACAGTTGCTAAGTGATTGTTAGCACAAATTATCCCACTGTATCTCATTATCCTGTCTGAGGGCTATTTTAGAGTATGTTGAGTGACGGATTTGCTGTGGGATCTTCTAGGTATGTAATAATTAGGGATTAGACCCTCCTAGTCCAACCTGCACCCAGAAAAATTGTTGCTCAGTTACCACATATTTGTAAGCTCTCTGTGCTTTGTCTATCCCCAGAGTAGGGTTAGTTGTTGGCCATTCCTGTACAGCTTTCTCACTCTTAAAGTATCTACTGTCTTCAGTCTTTTGTCTCTGTCCTAGAGCTAGGACAATTGTCTTCTCCATTACTAACAATGCATTCTCGTTCTGGAATAAATGGGAGGGTTTGCAGTCTGTTTTACAAGTCTGAGTTGTGATAATCCCTGGGTATCTGATATCAGACTAATTACTATTGGATTTAGTAAGGACCTTGGCTACGCACATAAAAGGCATGTGTCCTTGAAGTCTCATTTAATTCCGTAATTCGAGAATTGCCCCATGGGATAAGTTAATTTGACTGTATGCTTAATTCAGCTTCAGGGGGATTGCAAGGTAGACTGAATATTGCTGATGTGCAATAACACCAGATGTTCACATCTGTATTACGGTATTCCCCACAGAGCCGTTTCTTCCATCCACCTCACACCACATTTGATACAGATGCTGAGGTACAGTCAATCGCTGTGGAAATTAGTAAATATTTGAAGCCTTTAAATTTTGGTCTGTGATTTTAACATTTTAAACTATCAGCCCAAGCCTGATCCTCATTGCTGATGAAGTCCTAAATCTCATCCAGTACCATTTTGTTTTCTTGTTTGGCTGCTCCTGATTCACTTCTCTGCCCAAGAAAGTACAATTAATGAGCCCGAGGACAAGTGCACAAAGGAGAGCTAATGGGCCATCAAGTACATGAGGAGCTGGGAGGAGTTTGTAAACAAGAGCCTTGGAGGAGTAATTTGAAGTAATAGGGTAAGAAGTTTGAGGGAACCTGAAGGAAGTAGTACATGATGGGGCTTGTTGACAAGTATATGAGAAAAGAGTGGAATACATGCATGAAAGTCTTAGAACAGAAATCCATAAGCAAGTCTGTAGAAGAGAGTAAAACATTGGTGACGCTGGGGCGATTTATATGTAGGACTCCTGATGAAAATTTTCCTGATTTAACTGATAAAAGCCAGTCAGTTAAACCCTGAGGTGGTGTATCAAAGCCCCCTATTGGATGGAGTATGGAGGCAGGGGGAGGGAATTAATACTTTCAGAAGCCAATAAAGTTCTGTGTGAGAGTTAAGGCTCTTAGCTGTATGAACGTGCGCACACAAGTTAATCGGGAAGAAGTATAGAAAGGGAATTAGAAGATTTAGAGAGCCCAAGATCCCAGGAGAATAGGAGTGGACGGGAATCACACAAGAATGTCTAGAGGAGAAAATGTGCGAAATGTTGGGAGAGGAAGATCATGATGGGAGCCTGGAGATGGGAGTACATGAGGTAACATAGGAGAAATCGCACAAGAGCAGGCCTTGTGGATGGGGTGCCTAAAGGATTGTGGCAGACCCTGCAGGAGCAGCACATGTAAACCAAGGAGTCCTAGCTATGAGCTCCACTTGCCAAGAGTATAATATTGATCAGAGAGGAATATACTTTAAGGATCTGAGGTTTGTAGTACATGAAGAACTCATGGCTAAAATGCTTTCACAATGAGCTCCTGCCGGCTGAAAAATAAACCGTGTGTGGCTAAAAGATCCTTATGGTGGAATTAAATTTACATACAGTAATGCAAATAATTAGCTGGTCCTCTCCAGGTATCAGTATCATAAGAAACACTGTTGTGTAGTGCACACTAATCTGTAGGATCTGCATGTTTGCGGACAACAGACTTTGTGTGAGGTGCCTAGACTGATTCCAGGCACACCCACAGGATATGTTTTTCCTAGAGACCAGCTAGTCACAGTGCTGCCATAAGCCTCCCTAACCTTACTGGGGGCTAATAGTTTTTGGTAACCACTGAACATGACAACACTGACCCTTCAGGGATTGTAGTAACAGATCAGAACCTCTCGCTTAGTCACTCATGCTCTTTTGTTCTCAGAGAAGTATACAGAAAATACATACTGGGACGTTTTCAATATATTTATTCAACCAACGTTATTCTTGTATAAAATACATTAGCTGCGATAACCATTAGACTGTAGCAGATGAAAGTGATTACAAACACCAAAAGAGTAAACCCTAGGTACAGTTCTACCATGGTGCTAAAACAGTGTATATATGCAGGCATATAATGCTAGATAGTAATCGGGTGTACTCCTGCTATGCAACCCCTACTCTGTTTACCTAGAGTGTGTAGGTGTGAAGCCAAGAATCCCCCCCCAGGGACGATCCAACCCCATTACCTGGTGGGAGAGATGCAGGACCCCGTCCTGGTCACGAACTGGACACCTCTCAAGGAGATGTCAGACCGCTGCATGGTGAAGTCTCAGCATGCAGGGACTCTTGATATCCGCTGAAGTGCCTCCTCTACTAATCCTATGAGATGGTGATTATTTATAATAAAAAGCATTCTTGCAATGTACGTGTAGATTAGCAATGAAATGGACATTTAGATAGCCCTGTCGCCTGTGGATGAAGATAGAACTACATTTGTGCGTAAGGGCCTTGTTCTTGGTGTTTGAGGCATCATGATAATGTTATGCGAAGCCAGATGTGTAAACAGAAGTAGTTTCAGAGAAACTAATCCAGCATTGTCACACACACGAATATGTGCAAAAGGTCACAGCAGTAATGTTATTGTGAAAAGAGGACAATGTAAAAAATGAGCAGCTTCGCTACATGGGCCTAACCTGGGCACATAACAATACTACTTTAAAATATGTTAGGCTAAACTTGTGCTCTGTAGGTTAGCTGGCACCTTCAGTGGTATAGTGCTGTTAGGAAATATAGTAGTTCGAGAGGTGCACCTAATAAAGCCACAATTTGATTGGGATCTAGGTGTCTGTGGCAATTACTGATAAAGTTAATGAGGACAGTGTCCCTGGACTATAACCGTACATCCAACACAAATTTGAAGATGACCCCACATTCCAACTTAAAAGTAACAAATGACTTGAAGTATCCAAGGCAGATTTTAATCAAATTTGCATTATTTTAAAATTAGCGTATTAGTAGAAATGGTGAGCGATTTATTTGGAGGCTTTGTGGTGTACTGTACATCAATGTTCTGTAACTTTTCAACATTGTGTTTCTACAAGTGACTAAAATTCCGTAGATGGTGTTAGCCCATGTCCAGCATTTTTCAAACTCAGGAGGTTGTAGGCAGCCACGGACATTTTTGTGTACAGGATCTTCATGAAGCCCTTGCAATTCTTACTGCTACGTGGTTTGTTGTTAATGTATTCCAAAGTCTGGGATCCTCAACGCTCCGATTTCTACCCTGTGTTCCACTGATGTGAAGCATTGTTGGCTGGTTAAATGCATACTTCTAAATTTAGAGTTCTTTTTTTATTTAAATAAAAAGCTAAATATCACTTAGACCAGAACACTTGAACAAAATAGGAACATTTTACAATAAATTTCAGAACACACTCAAATGCTGTCCTTGATACCTTTGCTCATTCCTTAGGTCTGCTCATTAGACTGGGGTCTGTGGTTGAATGTGTCACACACAGGCTGCTGCCAAATCAAGGAAGAACAGAGTTGTTTACTGATCCTTGTCAAGGGTGATGAGCAGTTCTCTGATGTTTTTCCATTAATAATCTGTGCCTCTGGAATATCCGGTTTCAGGATGAGGCTGTTCCATGTACTCCTGTAGTTGGCTGGTAACTACTTTTTTCAAAGATTTCCCCGAGTATGGGAACTTTAAGTTTGTATGGTGGTTAGACGGCACATTATGTTAACGAGTATTTCTGAACTTCTCCAAAACCTATACAGACTCTGGCGCTGAGGATTAGAGAGCCAATTCAGAGAAGAGCAGAGTCTTAAGATTCTTCTTGAAGAATTGTGTGAATGATACTCTAAGTGCTCAAAGGTAGGAAATTGCAAAGTTTGGGAGCTGGGTATTGAGAAAACATTGTCCCAGAGAGTAAGGTCCTTGAAAATAAGTTGAGCTAGCTGTAGATTTCTAGCAAGAGGGAGGTGGGGTTGGGTGTTTTTTGATTTTCCTTTTTTGGGGGGAGAAATGTAGGTGCTAGGCCAACCAGTCATTTGTGTACCACGCATAAGACTTTTTAAATGAACTCTTATTAATCAGGAGCAACTGTAACTGGGTTTGACTAGGTTTTGCTCTTGTAAAACGAGGTGGTTAAAGATGACAGTACTAGATGCTCGGTTTTTAATAGATTGGAGGTGTTTTATTAATTCTTTGTTTAACCCTACTTATGGTACATTACAGTAGTCAAGCCCTGGACCTGATCACAGGTGAAATGGCTGCTCTTTTCCCTTCAATGGTTAAAAACGGGAGAATTGATTTCGGTGTTCAAGAGTAAATTAAGTATGAACCAGGGTAATTATTTTGGGAAGATTTTTTATTTTATTTACTCCCAGGCTTCAATAAACACCATTGCTAGGAAGAGGGAAGTGTCAAATGTCCGAATTAAATTGACTACAATTGGGGATATGAGGCAGAGGGGAAATAAAACCTTGTGTTTTTTCATGTTTATTTTAAGTTGTTTGTCTATTCAGTACTTAACTTTACAAAGTCACTCTTTAGATAGGGCTAGGATTGACTGGTGCCAAATGATCATCTTAGTGTGTTCTGCATCTGTAAAGTAGCGGTTGCCATAGGACCCGATCATGGTGGCTAATGGTTGTACATAAATATTAAATAAGTGTGAGGAGAAGACTGAACCTTGGATAACACACATAGTATTAGCAAAGAGGATGTATATGAGCATTGGGAACTTCTTTTGGTTGTCTGCCTTAGGCTTTTTAAGGTGTGGTGATTACATATTTTAAGGAGTTGAGCATTGTACCATTTAAAAGGGATGCATCAGTTATGCTTGTAAAGTTGGTCGCAGGGGTATTGGAGAACTTTCTTCAGAAGTACAGCTGAGCAAGGTTCCACTGGTAAGTTGGCCAGCTGTAGACCTTTCTCCTCCCAACAAGGAGGAGAATGATGATTGCACTGTTTATGCTGATGATGGAAATGATCAAATTCAACTGGAAGCTTTTCCAGACTTGCCTGATGCCTTCAGAAATCTTCTTGTGGTAAGGATTGTGCTGGAAGATAATTTATTCACCAGAAATAGTGTTACCCGTGCAAAGTAATGTTCACTTTACAGAAAGTAGAGATCTTAGTTTTGAAGACGTCCAGTGGACCTTTGCAGTGTTCCTGAAAAGTGTTGGGTACATTTTCCAAGTTTGGACATTTATTTAAAATTGTTTAAGATCTCCATTGGTAGGTTCAGAGCCCCGTTGGTGCATGTTTTATTATCTTTTGTACCCGTGGTATTACACATGAATTTGTCATGTAAAACACAATATGTTTTGTGTTAAATGGAGGCTAGCTTTACCCTGCTAACTTTTTCGTACCATTACTTGAATAGAAACTGTGCATGGTTCTGAGAACTTTAAATGTTTTCAAGATCATGCTTTTTCAGGTTCATGCACGTTCTTTCGTCTTGATTTTGTGTTTTGTTGTTTACTGGTGAGTTCTGGTGTTGAATAAGTTACAGTGGTGCAGCTGTGCTGTTACCCCAGCTCTTGTCATTTTCACTCTGGAAAATCGTTGCATTACTTTAAACCTAACCCAGTGCATGGCGAGCTGATTGGTTGATTCATCTTATAACGTCATTAATCTCAAGCCACCGGATAAGTGAAAAGGGTGCAGTGCAAAAGCACGTAAAGAAGAGAATTATCTCAAGCTGAGATAAGTTTGCCAAACTGTAACTTTTGGAGGTGCTTTGAATCCTAACCGTAAATCATGCTGGTTAAATCTGCGTTCTGGAACCTTCAGCTACACTGTGAAATTGTTAAAAGGGTAGATATGCCCTTTTGTAGTTCTGCCTACTTAAAAATAACATGGACACGACTGTAGGGTTGCTGTGTTCAGGAAGTTCTTTTATTACTCCATAGGTAAAGAGTACAGAGAAGTGCTGAACATTTGGTCATCTTGCAAAGACTAGGAGGACACGCCAGACGACTTCAGGGAACAAACACTAGCAGGGCTTTCCATTTGAAGATAATGTATAATCCAAGTGATAAACATTCAAGTTCATTATACACAGGGTGAAATACATCTCTCAAGATGCCCATTCTTTGTTTATTTATAACTGCCTAACTGGTGTTTTTTCTAGGTGCAAAAAGAGGGAGCTGGGAGAATTGATAGCAGGGATAGAACAGTATGTGCCGGATGCACATTATTGTATGTTCAGCAGCCAAACATCTGTGCCATGAACGCACAGACTAATGCGGTGTTACCCACTGAAGAAATAATCTGGTTGAAGAAAATACGAGCTGTAAATACTGTAACAGAAATAAAAAAAAACATCTGAACTGAAGCACTTTCCTGAAATCTTTATTATTGCAGTCGTGAAATCTCTTAATATGAGTTGCTGTACATATTGCAGCGTTGTGTGCTCAGATTGAAACCATATTATGGAACCAGAAGGTGGATGGGACAGTATTAGGTGGAACATTGTTTACTTTTTTAAAACAATTTGAAACAAAAGAAAGTGTAAGAAACATGATTTTTTTTTTTGGGGTGATGTGCGAAGGTAGGATTAGAACCCAGATCTCCAAGGTCTGTAATTAAGCGGCTATTTATTGACTTAATTTGTGAAACGTCTTATAAAGTGTGAAATTGTAATGGATGCTACTTTGTAGCGCTGTAGAAGACTGAACAGTGCCTCTTATGTAATCCTTATCCCTTCCACAGTAAAAATCACTTGATCTTTACAGAGTTGCAGAACTCATGAGCGGGCGTTTCGCATTCTTTAGGGTGCTGTCTATTGAGGAAAGGGGCAGGAAATCCTTTTTGTACACGCTTTAAGTTTTTTCTTGAACAGACCCAAAATAATGTTACTGAGATCTGGATTTAACGCCTTCCAAAGTTGAGCACCCAGTACCTAAATCAACCGCCTGCCATCTTTTTTCTTGTATTACCTAGTTTGTGCAGTCAGATTTGCCTTGCTTGATCTTGGGTTTTGGTGGTGCCTGCACGGTGGGAAAGAGCTTGAGAGTCTATTTGGGACCAATATTCTTTTTTGCTTTAGAAAATAGTGCAGAGAAGTTTATTTTGTTGTCAATTTATGCCAGTAATTAACTTTTGAGGCCCATGAGATATTAGATTTCTTTAAGTAGAGGCAGAATCTGACTGCATGATCTTGTAGTCTAATTTTGCAATCTTTCTTACATTCTGTAGCATATATATTGCAGAAGTTGTAAAGTTTTGATGGCACAAAAAGGCCCTGGTTAGGTAAATGTGAGAGGAACCTGGAGCAGTGGCAGGCTCCTTAGCAATAACAGCAAGATATAAATGTTGGTGTTTTTGACCACTATGATGAATTGAATTAATGACCAGAAGTGACGTCCTTTACCAACCACTATCGTACAGACTTTACTGCATGTTTTGGGATTTGACGGTCTCTTAACACTGTAAGACAGAGGAAAAGCAAGCTGTTGTTTGGGCTTCCACTTTCAGGGTTATGGTGTCGGATCCTTATATATATTTGTGGGTCTCCTTGTTCCAGCAAAACGTTTAATTCTCTTACGATTCATTGCCCAGCCGGATGTGAACTGGATGTGAACTGGATGCGGACCAGTGTTGTTGCAGATATTTCTTTTTTTTTAAATAAGAAAAAGTGACAGTGTCTGTGATCCCACATACTATCTATTCTATTTTACTGACTAAGAGGGTGAACCATTCTAACATGCAAATTCTGTTTTTTCAAGAATGATCGGATCTATTTAAGAGTAGTTCTAGTGGACCCTGGCCGTTTTTTAGTTATTCAAGATGTATTTTCCATATCCCCATCTGCATATAGTTCGATAAGGATCTGGATTTCTGATTATCCTGCTTCAAGGAAGCTCTTCTGTCATATTTACAATTTCAGCTCCTGTTCCAGAACCTGATCTCGTGTAGAATATTATTTGGTTCGAGAAGTTCTCGCAGCTTGGGTGTAGCCTACCAAGCCTAATTTAACTGGTGAAGGGTAAGTTTGGAATTTTTGTCTGAAGTGGTGACTCAAGAGTTCTTAAGTAAGCGTGTGATAATTGCATGCTTTAATCCATTAGGGAGTGATCCTTGGTAGAAAGAGTCATTTATAATTCCCTTTATCTCCTGGCCCATAGAGGGCACGTTTTCCAGTGATATTCGAAGGTTTTAACTTATCAGCATCGTTTAACTGTTGTGCAGAACCTGCAGTGTTTTTTAAAGAGGAAAATGAGAATAGGATATTAAGCAGGCAGAATGGATCTGCAGGAAGGATGTCTAAGCTTTTGTCTTGAGGATCATATCTTTGAAAAAAGTCATCAAGTTCTAATACTGTTGGTCTAAAGTTACAGGGATGTTTTTTAAATCCCCCCGCTCAGTTAAGTTTCTAAATATTTTTGGATAAACTACCTGGTGTGGTTTAGTCCTTGATTGATTTGGTAATGCTGTTTCTTTACTTTCTTTATTTTTTTATGCTATTCCCTTGTAAGGTTGCCGATTTGGATTTCCTCCCCCGCTGTTTCATTTTCCAACCCACTTTTTGTTCAGGTTAACTAGATGTGGATTGAACCATTTGACTGTCTTCTGACTTGCAGGAGAGCCCTGGTCCAGTGTTCAAAGCGAGGATATTCTCATCTTTTCATAACAAAGTACTAATCAGAAAGGAAAAGTCAAATACTCTTTTCCTAAACCATCTTTGTGGATCACCATGAAAAATCCTCAAAATCTGCCATCATTTTTTTTTAGTGCAGTTTGTGAATTGTAGGGCCCGTGTGGCACATTTTTGAGATCGTACAGCTCCCCGCAAATATCTTCCGAGAGAACATAAGATATTTTCAGTGACCGTTGCCTAAAATTCAGGAAAATTCAAATCCAAGTGCCTGAATAAACTGGTTAGGGTGACTAGAATGTATTGATTGATCCGCCCTCGTGCATTATTTCAGAACTTTTTGTGGTCATAAAGACTCACTAGCATGCTTGACAAGTGGAAGTGCGGCTTCACATGCTTCGCTTATTGTCTTCCTGGGACATGTGTCATACTTCATCATAGGTTCAGCCCCAAAGAAAATCGGGTACAATAGTGACCAGCGATAGGTGTCTTTGATCTCCATCCCTGCCACTTCACTTGGCTGGCAGCCCACCTTCAGAACTTCAGAAGCTGCACCGTACAACTGTACCATCAATAGCCGCAGCGTCAGTGCAGAGCAATTGATGGCAGATGCATAATGGTTAGAGTATTTTCACTGAACCTCAACATTGTGATTACTAGAGAAAGCATCAGGGCACACTCCGACCTGTGAAAAGTATTTAAATAAGTCTCATCTGTTGGAAATGTTACTGGCCATGGTATTCTTTCAAGCTTTGGGGCTTGGAGATGAATTAAATATTCCTTTTGAAGTACAATATTTTCAGTATTAAATAACACTTATTGCACACGTTTAGCTTAAATCTTTGTGTATTCATGCTGTAAATTCATGTTTGTGGAAGGGAGGAATCGCTTGGCTATGTCTGGCCTCTTTAAAGAAATCGTTCATTCAATTTAAACAAGCATTTACAATGCAATGGTCTCGGCATTGGTAAAGTTAGAGCTATTGGCATTGCTCATGACATTATTTTTGTTTATATTTTTGTTTTTAAAACATTTAAAGAAACGGCATTGTTATGAGCAATGCCAATAGCTCTAACTTTAACAATGCCGAGACCGTTGCATTGTAAATGCTTGTTTAATGTCCTTGCGAAGCTTGCTCCGTGTCACTTACATTTGCATACAGGTGAAGTGACTGCAGGCTCGTTCATCTCCGGCCGCACATCGGTACAGTCAGTCTAAGAACACTGACATCACCCTCTGCTAGTGCCCACCCGCTCCACCTGTGCTTCTTGGACAGAGAAAGTTGTGGGTGTAAGTGCTGTGGTGGTATTACTTTTAACCACGCTTGTGGTGGTGATGTGGGAGGACTTAGGAAATCACAGTACTCCTTCGCTTGCACCTGGTTCCTATGAGGATGACATCAACGGTGACCTCTAGCTCACGAAGTCGAATCTTTTACAGGGCCAATTTATGTGCTTATGCTTCAGAGGTCGGCAAACTGAATAGCTTTAAGTCGGATAATAGTATATTGGCCAGCGCACAGCACTTTCAAATGGGTAAATGTGATATTAAGAAGCTACCTAAACTAATTATTGCATACTGTGACCTTTATCAACCTCGGAGGGCGTGTTTATCTAGCGTACCACAGGCAGTGTAAAAACACTGACACCTCCCTCTGCTAGTGCCCACCCGCCTCACCGGTGCTTCTGGGGCACACACAGGGTGTAAGTGCTGTGGTAATAGTACTTTTAAACACACTTGTGGTGTGGACGTGGGAGGATGTAGGTAAAACACATCACGCCGTCATTGCATGGTATGATGACATCAGCGGTGGCCTTCAGACTTTACCACTTCTACTTGTGCACACGTTTATTTTTATTCAGTTTTCTATAGCGCGGACACTATAGCAAGGACAGGTAGTTAAGTGTTTGTCTCTTCTGCTGCACCGAAAGAAACAAAACTGCTCCGCCTCCGGATGAGGTTACCCAGCCTCACATGAGCCACAAACAGGACGGTCCCACGCCCACAACAAGCGCCCCTCTCAGCTCTTACGAAGGAGCTTGACATTTTTCAGTTGGGTGAGCTACTCACACCTGACATCGAACACTTTAGAATCTCAACACGGTGCCCCCATTTCCTGTTGCCCGGAATAATCCTGTTGTTTCCGAGTCTTCGTCATTTCTGTTACTGGGCCCATCTTAATTAACGTGCCTGAGTGTGCTACTGTAAGCTTTCAAATGCGCAATGAACAATGATGGTGAGAGATGGGGACGGTGAGAAAGGTCTCGGGCAAAATGGATTCTTTTATACATCTCACCACCGACCTTTGATATCTTGAGTTGTCTGAGCACCTCTGGACTCTCAAGCCCACACACCCCCCCCCTCCTCCCCTCCCCTTGTTTACAAGCAGCCGGTTCCTTCCCTGCGCCTCAGCGTGAACTCAAGGCCTGACACTTTTTACTTTGGGATGTAGAGAACTGTGGCGTCGGAGGAGTGAGTGAGGGCACAAAGCACATTGTTTAATACTGAGTTTTTGCTGACTCTGCAAACAGCAGGCGCCATGAGATATAAAGTATTTTTCTTGAAAAGACAATTGGGCAAGGGCCCTTTGGCCTACCTAGATGTTTGTTTTAAGCAAACAAGGCCCGTGAAATGTTGTTACTGACGTCCTCAATAGTTTGACGAAATGTTTTTCATCTGGAAAGTGCGACAGCTCTTATTAATGCACCCCCTCGCCTCCTGTTCCTATTTCCGCCTACAACACATGTCTGAGATCCTTGGACCTGGCGCAAGAAGATCCTGGCGGGGCTTCCTTTTCTTCCTTGAGGACCGGCCGCAACCTATGGGGGGCGGAGGATGAAGCCAGATTAAAAGCAGTAAAGTCCCTAGGTCCGGGGGCTGCTGTGGTGGTTAGTAAAGGGGTGGGGGTCCCGGCGCTTAACACTTCTAGGCTGCTCCTCCTCGGCAGAAACTGGCACATGTGTACCTAGACAGCAGGACACTCCGACCACCCAGCACAGAGGGGCAAGGGAGGAAGTCCGGAATGGAGTCCGATGTCCACTTGAGAAGCTGGCCGAGCATGGAGGGAAAATGAAACGTCGGTGTGTGTCAGAAGGGCGAATACGAATTAGATCCATGCCCCACAGCCACGCCGTGAACTAAAGAAGGACACATAAGCACCAGTCATGTATAGAAATAAAACGTAACGTGGGAGCGCGCGCAGCTAATGAAGAGGATCATGCATGATGAACTCTTAGCAGCCGCTGTGAACAAAAGAAAAGAAGTGAAACACTGTCCCAGTGCCGCTGAGTATTTAAAAAGTATAGTTAGGATGCGATAATGAAGAGGAACATATGCGAAGATCTATTCAATATTACACACCTTTTCCCTCCAATTTTGAGTTCAAATATGGGGAGTGCTTACCTTAACCGCGTCCTGGGTAAGTTTACAGATTCTTCCACTCCCCCTCATCTATGGCTGGCTGCGCGCCTGAAAGTGACGAAGGCAGATGTTGAGTAGGTGCTCAGTGTTGTGAAGGGGGTCGGGTAAACTGTTTTGGGTGGGTGGGGGCACTGCAAAGGGAATAGGTATGCGGCCTAGGAAAGCTACTCACAACTGGGTCAACATGAGACCACTGGACTGGGTGACCCGCTCGCACAAGAGATTCCATTTTGATATCTGTGCACTGAGAAAGATGGCAGCCCCTCTCAGGCCGACAGTCAGAAGGCCGAATTTGGCCTCGATGTGGGTTAGACCTCAGCATCCCGGGACTACGAGTCCCAGAATGCAAAGAAAAATCCTGTACTGGAGCAGCGAGTCATACGCGGAATTTGGAAACCAGGACAGCGCCTGTAATGTTAATAGGTCTAGATTATATGTTAACTTTTTGTTGTGGGGGTAAAAGTCTCAGCATGCTTGAATGCCGACTGAAAATACAATAGCGCCGATAGAAGCGCCCTCACGAAGTGGGATCTTTTGATGGCAGTATTCGCGGGTTCATGTTACTTATCAGAGGCGGGGCCAATGATTTGCACGCTTCTGTGGACTGCCCCCTCCTCCCCCACCCGATGTGTCCACAGAAGACACCAGTCTGATCGAAGACCTGCAATGCAGTCTAGACTTTAACATACCATAGCAATTGCGGAAGGTTGTGATGTGTCCTGCTAGTGGAACAAAAGCAGACCCCACGATCACACCAGTCCCCACTAGCCACAGCATCCCACTACAATATTCAGATTTTCAATCCATTTCTCTCACTCTCTCTTCGAACACTAAAATCCCAGGCACAACTAAAGCATGCAACTGGTCGAACAGTAAACTACATGCGAAATCGAGACAAAAAAATAAAACCACCACAAGACAAAAATAACCGATTTGCTGTACTAATGTACCGAACGCCAATTGCAGGTGTGTTATATCTTCCACGAGGAGACGTATTTTGAGAACTGAAAAAAACTTTAAACGAGCGTTTTGGATGTTTGTATTCCACTTACGCATATATACTAGAAGCGTTTTGAGTTGAGAAGCTGCGCAAAATGTAAATATCTCATACTATGCCTGTGTTCACGGCACTGTGCCCCTCAGCCAAAACCCTTTCGAACGCTAATTTACTAACACCAGGAAGGGTCACACATTAGGAAACAATACGTATCTGACTGTAAACAAGCTAGCCGCTAGGTGGCGCCAGAACGCAATCTATTTCCCACAAACTACCATACTAGTCAATCAGATACAGCAACGAGTAGAAAAAAAAACAACTGATAACGTATTAATAAAGGGGAATCGATGAGTTATAAAATAAATATACCAGGTTTGAACCGAAAATACTTTTAATAAGCAGACTGGTAAAGTTTCAGGCCAGACCGTCTTGAAATAGTGTTTTTTGAGAGCGAGTGTTACTTATAGAGCGCAATTTAAAATGAAGATGCTTAAAATAAGCGAGTTTCCGTCGCACTCACTTTAGACGTGAATAAAGTAGTGTATTCAGGTCTGCCTGGCGGGGCTTCAGAGTGAAAAACAAACTAGTAAAGAGGGCACCGGAAGACACCACCGCCTTTCTCCGAGGCACAGCAGAAATGCCTCGGAGAAAGGCAGCGTCCTTTTCGGATTCAGGGGCGTGTTTTGCTGTTGTCTCCTCCCTGAGACTTTTCGCAAAAAACACGCCCCCCGATCCGAAAAGGACGGGGCATGATTGGAGTGACGGGACCTCTTCTCCAATGGCTGGCCAGCATTTACTAGGCCAGCCAATGGAGAACAGGGGAGAAGAGGGGCGGGTTCAAGCCCCTCTTCTCCCAAGTCATTATCTCTCGCGAGCGAGACTGCGCAAGCGCAGCCATCGCTAGCCGAGACCTAAAAAGACAGTTTTTGAGAGGTGAAATGAAAGGCAAATGGGTAGAGCTCGTGCTAAAGAGCAAGTGGTATGCCAGGCAGAAAAGATTCTGCCCAGTCCTGCCTGTTTGTAGGAAGCACCATCCTGCTATGTAGTCTCTAGGCAACCCTAAATGTCAATCCGTTTCTGTAATCTATTTACAAAATAAAAAATGGATCAGAAACAATAGCATGCATACTATTTAGTAGAGCTCTGGAGCACTCGATTGAGCTGAATCACAAAGTACTTTTTAAATGTAATCAAACTAAACATGCGAAAAGTAAGGAAACTGTGCCTGTGACAATAATGTGTTACAACAAACAAATGATGGACGGAATGCTGACAATGCAGACATTCTCCCCCAGTCAAGAGATCTGGGTTAAATCCATCGTTCTTTTGCCCACTACACCACCCCAGTTTAGACATGGCCATATGCAAATCAGTCTTGACCCTGTGCCTCATGGGAACAGTCCAGCCCGAACTGCCAAGCCATGTCTTCCCTGGACCGGAATCAAGCATCCTAGGACCGGTTTCTGGCTATCAGCCGTCATCAGCCAGGATAGCTTGACTCCAGTGGCGTAGTGAGCACGGGTCCCACGTCTGGGAATACCCATCCCACTTAGGGCGAAAAGCGTTACAACAAACAAATGATGGACGGAATGCTGACAATGCAGACATTCTCCCCCAGTCAAGAGATCTGGGTTAAATCCATCGTTCTTTTGCCCACTACACCACCCCAGTTTAGACATGGCCATATGCAAATCAGTCTTGACCCTGTGCCTCATGGGAACAGTCCAGCCCGAACTGCCAAGCCATGTCTTCCCTGGACCGGAATCAAGCATCCTAGGACCGGTTTCTGGCTATCAGCCGTCATCAGCCAGGATAGCTTGACTCCAGTGGCGTAGTGAGCACGGGTCCCACGTCTGGGAATACCCATCCCACTTAGGGCGAAAAGCGTTACAACAAACAAATGATGGACGGAATGCTGACAATGCAGACATTCTCCCCCAGTCAAGAGATCTGGGTTAATTCCATCGTTCTTTTGCCCACTACACCACCCCAGTTTAGACATGGCCATATGCAAATCAGTCTTGACCCTGTGCCTCATGGGAACAGTCCAGCCCGAACTGCCAAGCCATGTCTTCCCTGGACCGGAATCAAGCATCCTAGGACCGGTTTCTGGCTATCAGCCGTCATCAGCCAGGATAGCTTGACTCCAGTGGCGTAGTGAGCACGGGTCCCACGTCTGGGAATACCCATCCCACTTAGGGCGAAAAGCGTTACAACAAACAAATGATGGACGGAATGCTGACAATGCAGACATTCTCCCCCAATGTGACGGAAAAAGAATATAGTTACACATGCCCTAGTTTTATGTAGCATTGATTCCTGAAGGCTCCTGTTTAACTTACTGAAAAGTTGAAGCTGCTGGGTTTCCTCTCTGTTTTGCAGACCGCGATAGTGAGGATCGGTCGGGTTACTGGCGTAAGAGGGTGGGTGAATGACTTGTGATGGTGTATGCGGGCATACCAGTGGAAGTAGATAGGTTATAGGGCGAGGTATAGTGAGAGTCGGGAATAGTGTGTGAGGGTGTGGGATAACCATGGTTGAAAGTGGATTGGGAAGAGAGTGAATGGATGGGCTTATTAGGGGGTTGATCAGCGTGTTAAAGTGTAGTTCAGTTATACACAGCAAATGAATGCAACAAAAGTGAGTGCAGACTAGTTTGTGTGCGCGCATATTTGTATATTTATTTGTTTATGTATTTTTCGAGATAAAGATACACATATATAGAGATATAGCGAGAAAGATTTACAAGTTATGTCTTGCTTAATTCGTAGAGTTATCTTTTAATTTGCACTCGTCTGAAATGGAAGGCTCCTAAAATTTTGGTTTTGCGTACAGTTTTGATGTAGAGCGAAATATTGGGTCCTGGTGCAAAAAGTTAATGTGATAAGCTGCCACTGCCATTCAGTCTTGGCATCTGTGGTTGACCACGCTACCATCGAGACAAAAGCACCAACAATCACACCACTTAGATTAAGTCACAGGGCAAGTGGGACATAGCATTACCAATGGTTTGCAAGGCCTGCAGCACTGTTAATTATTCATGGGACCTGCTACACACAACATTTTGGTTGAGATGTAGAATTTGCAGCAATACAACACTGCCACTGAATCACTGGGGTGTCTGTAAGCAGCACTGCCATCAAGTCACAGGCTCGGCAGCTACAGCTTCTGTCATACTCACAGGTATGGGTCAACAATTTTTTTGTCCCGGGCGCGCAGTTACGATCACAAATCTTTCTGTTTTCTCAGATATACCTGAGAGAAAAAGAGTAAATGCAGAATTACTGTTTCTGCAGTTAGGGAGCGATCCTCCTCAAACGCTCCCTGCGTCAGCTAACAACCGTTTTTTAGGTCTCGCCTAGCGATGCAGTGCATGCGCTGCGCGCTTGGCGAGATCTATTGTCGATTTTTCGTCGGAAGGGGGACAGGAGATGTGCATGCGCCCGGACAGGCGATGTGCACGTGTACAGCTCGCGTCGGCTCGCGTCGTTTGAGCACAACGCACGCATGGCGCGCTTTCACTTTCCTAGTTTGGATCTGATCAGAAACGCGCATGGGCACAGAGAAGCCACCTCGTGGCCGCATTGTCGCTGTGTGCCCCTAAGCGGAATATTGCTGCGTTGTAAAGGATTATACAAACCGTTGTAGAGAGGGTGCTGGAACGGGCACCAACCACCATGGGATTTTCGATGGGCTCTGAATGTCAGTGGCTGGCTGCAGCTTGTGCGGTTTATAACAATCTGTGCTAGTTCCTCAGTACGTTGCTGCACTCATTTGGAAGTGCAAATTATGCGAGTTTCACTTTCTTGTTGTGATACCTGTAGTATTGTGTTGGAGGCACACCACTTCCTGTCCTAGGCTGCGCATGAAGTGTGCTGGGCCAAGCGCAAGTGAGCTGTCTTTTGGAATTGAACTAGGAAAACTTAGACCTATGACCAGGAGGAGTTAAAAATATCAGTACGTACCAAGTCTAAAACATGCGATTGATTTTTGTTCACGCTTTAGTTCTGCAGCTGTTGCATGTTTTTTGCCGCTTGTTTGAAGCAGCAGTGTAGACAGGGTGACTAGCAAAGACACCTTAGAGTGGAAGTGCGCCTCTGGTTGCACATGCACGAATATGACGTGAACAACTAACTACATTTTGGAGGGCAGGGCAAATCACTGTTCTGTGAGAAGTGTACAATTAAAGTGTAAATTCGTTTAAGGCCTCTGAAAGGCATCCATTGTGAAATTTCTGGCCTCATGGAGTCTTTTTCTGTTCTCTTATAGGGTGAGGTTTGCACTACTTCCTTTCTCCGCCAGCGTATGTGAGCTTGGCACGTTTTCAGGTCCATATGAACTTTTTTGTGGATTCTCAGTTGTCCGAGTGGATGTTGCTGAGTAGGAGCAAAGTTAAAACTCCGCCTCATAGGGTTGTGGTTTTGTCTTTCTAAAGCCTGCATTTGATGTTATGTGACCTGTCCCCAATAATCCTGACGGTTATAGGCCTAAAAGTCGTGGTTCTGTAGTGTTGTTAAGTGGTTTATGGGGTCGCCGTTGCATAAGTTTCCCTAGTCTGTTGGTTGGTCTCTCATTTCCTCTTGGTAGAAAATCGTGAATTAATCTTGTGATTGCTCAAGTTGAAATCTGCAGCCCTAACCTCAAACCATTATTTTGACCTACCTCGACACCTGTTTTTGAAAGATGCTTTTCCCTTCCATCTTATCTTTTTTCTGTTTTTGGATCTGATGTCTTGGTTTGCAATGGTTGGGCTGGCATTTCTAAATCCTGCAGACGGGGGGGCTCAGGTTCCCTGTTTTATTTAATTCCCTCATGCAATCTATATTAAAGAGTTGTATTTTTTATACAAAAAATGACCACAAATACAGGTATATGGAAAAGTGTATTGGGTAATTCCAAAGTCCAGCTTAATAAAACCTCCAGCTCAAGAATAAAGCAAACTATAAGCTAACATATTTCCCTTTGTCTTTCATCAAAACTCAGACAACCATACACACTCCCTCTCTTAAATAAACCCTATAATGACCTTACATTTTCTGTCCCCTTCTAAATGTTATTCCCCAATCGTAATCCTATTTTAAAACTACTTCCTTCCCTATCTTCCCACAGCCGCCTCTAATGAGCTGTACTGTCTTCCATCCAACGTTTTTCATCTTTCCTAACTACTTAAGAACATGCCCTAACAGCAGTAAAGTTTACCTCAAATAACTCAGACCTGTTCCATCACAAAAGTCTGCAAATTTTGTCAGACGTAACTTAACCAGAAAACCCAAGCCTTAACCCCACAGTAGCAGAAAAACAAAATTAGGCAGATGTTGGAGACTGTAATAAAAGACTAAAGTTTCCAGGTGTACAGGATTTCCAAAAAAGAGGCTGTCCTGCATGCGGGGGCCCCAGCTCTATATCCCACTAAGCCCCCCTCCCCCCTGCGGCCCCTAACCTAGTCCCTTCCCCAGTGGCACAGTGGACCATGCCACCAGCCCACAAAGCTGGGTAGTGAAGATTTTACCTGACCTACACTCCACCCAGGGAGGTGTGTTATCTCACATTCAGCCTAATGGTGGAATGTTAAGTCCTATATATGACGTGCTTAAAGGGATCTTGCTAGATAGCTTATCCATAGTGTATATATGGATGTAAAGCAGTAATGTTAATTGCTGTATATCGGGCCTTGGTGGGAACCTGCTAGGGTGTATGTTGCTGCTTTTGACATACTCTTTGATGGGCCTCTCTGTCCACTGGAAGAGGGTAGCCTTCTCCTCCTCTGGTGTCTGATCATCTGAGTTTGTGCTCACTTCGCTTATTTCACCTACACAAAATAATGCAAACCCAAAGAGCACTTTACACTAACGTCTATATGCTCCTATGCATTAGATTTCTCTCCCCAAGCAAACTTTGAACCTTAGTGAATACATCCCTGCTTTCCCTGGCTCCCCAAAGAACTTGGCTTGCTACTTACCTGAAGACGTATCTTAGTTTACTAATGTTCAGAGCATCAGTAAGCATCCATTGTCTCCTCCAATCCTCACAAGGTCCAATCCAAGTGGAAACCTGCCAGCCTCAAAGCAAGAGGGAGCTTTGAGAAGTTACAAGAAGAAACTGAGGAGTTCTTAATTTGGGTATCAAAATTCTACTTGTGCATCCTCTAACATAATTATTATATGTATACTGAGGTGATGCCAAAAGAACATTATCCATCACCACTCTCCCTTGAGGCCCACGTGCTGAAATGGAACTTTTTAAAATCATAATGATTTGAACATTAATAGTGACTTGTCTTAAATGTTGTTCCTTCTCAAAGTTTGTGACGAGTCACGAGCTCAGTGTTTTAAAAGGATAGTTCTATCAACTGAAGCTCTCTTTTAATCCGTGTATTATATCATCTGTTACCTGGAGGCTTTAGACTCTTAATCAGAATTCTCTACATTTCAGCACCTTTCATGGAACAACAAACTTGCCAGTGCTTGCTTGCTGGTACCAGTGCGTGTTTGCAACTGCCTAGAGGAAGGCCGAGCTTCACACATGCCCTCTAATTATTTATTTATTTTATTTATTTTAAGGTTTTGTAGAGCGCGTAGTAACCCTAGAGCATCCCAGCGCTAGAACCTGAACTCAAGGGGGGTCAGCGGTGGAGGGGGTTAAGGGTCAGGGAAGAGAAGAGTCTTCAATGCCTTCCTAAACTGAAGGAGATTGGGTTCAGCTCTCAGTCTCCGGGGGAGGTTGTTCCAGTGTTTGGCCGTGTGGACCGAGAAGCGGCGGCCTCCGGACCTGGCTTTATTGACTCTGGGGACTGTGATGAGGTTCTCTCCGCTGGAACGGAGGGCCCTTTTCGTTTTGTAGGGGATGATGAATTCCTTGAGGAGGGGAGGGCCGTTGTTATAAAGAGTTTTGTGGGCCAGACAGAGGGCCTTGAAAGCAACCCTTTCTCTGACTGGGAGCCAATGGAGAAGCTTAAGGGCTGGCTTTGCCGATGATCTGGCGGGGGTGTCAGTGAGTAGGCGGGCCGCAGCGTTTTGAATTTTCTGCAGGGTGTTGACAGTGGCTTCAGGAGCTCCCAAATAGATTACGTTGCAGTAGTCAAGCCTTGCCAGGATAAGGCCCTGAATCAAAAGTTTCTTGGCGGTCGCGGGGAGCAGGGGGAAGATCTTTCTACAGGTCCTGAGAAGTCCGAAGCAGATTCCTGCCGTCTTTTTTGCCTGTGTTCTAAAGCTCAGGTCGTTTTCGAGCCACACGCCCAGGCTCTTGACCTCTTCCTTGGGTGCAGGGGGGTCACCCAAGCAGTCAGGCCAGAGGTGAGGCGGCAGGGAGGGCCCTTTATGTCCGAGCAGCAAGATCTCGGTCTTGGAACCGTTTAATTTTAATGCTGAGGAGTTCATCCAGCTGTGGATTTCAGTGAGACAGCTGTGGAGGTCAGAGGGAGATTGGTGCGGGTGTGAGAGGGTTACCACCAGCTGGGTATCGTCGGCGTAATTGATGATCGATACGCCGAACGGAATGACCAGTTTCTCCAGCGGGGACATATACACGTTGAATAACGTCGGGCTTAGAGATGAGCCCTGCGGTACTCCACAGCGGAGGGGGATTGCGGGTGAGTGGCTGCCGTTCTCCCAGACTTGAAAGGAGCGGTCATCTAGGAAAGATTTTAGCCACTTCAGGGCCGTGCCCCTTACTCCGATTTCTCCCAGTCGTTGGATTAGGGTGTGATGGTTCACAGTGTCGAAGGCCGCACTGAGGTCCAGGAGGATCACTGCCACTGATCCTCCTGTATCCAGAATGCTTCTGGCCTTCTCCACAGCCGCCAGGAGGGCGATGTCGGTGCCCTGGCCTGGACGGAACCCTGTCTGGGAAACCCCGAGTAAGTTGTTGCTCTCCAGGAATAGTGAAAGTTGTTTGTTCACTAGCTTCTCCGTGATCTTACTGTTTCCTGGGAGAAGGGAAATAGGTCTGTAGTTGGAGAGGTCCTTGGGATCTAAAGAAGGTTTCTTTAGTAGGCCTTTGACCACTGCCGCTTTCCAGCTATGGGGGACTAGGCCCTGCGAGAGGGAGGAGTTGATAAGCGACGTGAGGGGGGGGATGATGGTGCTGGATACTTTTTTCAGGAAACGGAGAGGGGCAGGATCGCGGGGGAACCCACTTTTGATTGAAGCCAATGTTGCGGCTACCTCTTCCGTGGACACTGGGCCAAAGGTGTCCAGGGAGGGTGAGGGGCCGTCAGGGAAATGGGAGAGGAGGATAGGATAGTTGGCAGGATCCCCGTCCATGTGGCTAGTTACAATAGGGGGAAGGGCCGAGAGAATTTTTTGTATTTTCTCATCAAAGAAGGTGGCGAGTTTAATGCATTTGCATTCCGCTGCTTTGGGGTCCAATGGTTTAACAGGGGGGTCTGGGGCGTGAAGGAGTTCTTTAAGAATGGCGAAGGTTTCGTGGGCCGAACAGGAGGCGTTTTTGATTCTATCTTCGTAGAAGGCGCTTTTGGTATTGCGTAGTTCCATTTTATAAGATTTTACGGAGGCACGAAATATGTCTTTCTTGTCTGCCGTTTTATCTTTCCTCCAAAGGCGTTCGTTCCTCTTGCATTCCTTTCGTAATAGGTTAAGTTCGGGAGTGTACCATGCGGACGGATTGACTCTCTTGGTACGTTTAAGGGTGCTAGATTTCGGGAGGATGTCATCCAGAGATTGGGTGACCCAAGTATTGAATTCGTTGTCAGCGGCAATGGTGTCTTGAGAGGGGAGGGGGGTGTTTTCATTTAATTTAGCTGCCCATTCGTCTGGGACCAGTTTATGCCAGCGTCTAATAAGGGTTCTGATTTTGGGGGGTTGAGGGGGGGGGAATGTTGATAGGCCATTCAAAGGGGACCAGGAAGTGGTCGGTCCAAGGGAGGGGGACGTGAGCACGGGTGTTCAGATCTTGGATGTTAGTAAATATGGGGTCGAGTAGCTGCCCTCTGTCATGAGTGGCCTGTGGGTTTTTTAGGCCGAGGCCAGTGGAGGTGATATCCTGTAGAAGTTCTGTCGCCTGCTTGTCGACCGGGTCCAGAAAATGGATATTGAGGTCCCCCAATAAGAGGTAATTGGAGGAAGTCGTACACTTAATGGTGATCTGGTCGATGAGTTTGCTAGGAAATTCGGCGAGTTGGCCGGGGGGGCGATATACAAGCATTCCCGACAGCGATGTCACTGGGGAGATTTGCATGGCGAAGTGGCAGCTTTCACATCCATTGATGTTGCCATCCCAGGTTCTGCAGGTGAAAACGTCCTTGTATATTATGGCTAGTACACCTCCTCTACCCTCTGGTCTATTCAACGAGCATATTAGGTAGCCAGGAGGGAGTACGAGGACTATGTCAGGGCCATTGTTGGGAGTGAGCCATGTTTCAGTGAGAAACAGGATGTCCGTGGCGTGGTTTAAGATCAGGAGGTTAATTTCATGCGCGTGTTTAACGAGCGACCTGCAGTTAAGTAGGCCTAGTTGGAGTCCACCGTGTACCGGGTCAGGGCCCGGGGGGTTACAGAGGCTGCAGCTGGTGATAGGGTTGTCGCCCGTATGAGTATAAATGCAGGAGGGGTGTTTCTGGGTGTTTAGGGCCAGAAGCTTATCCCGGGAGTAAGTCGGGCATTTCTTGGCAGAAATGGGCAGAGTAACTGGGCCTGGGTCCGGCTGGGCCCGGACGGGCCCAGACGGGCTTGCCTTTGGCGCGCCTTCGGCGCGCTGACGGCACGCCCGCTGCGCCCGTCCGCTGCGCTGCCTGAACTGACACATAATTTATGGAGGGAAATCGGGTTTTGGAGGGGTGGGCGTGGCCACGAGAGGTGGGCGTGTCCGTGGCTCCTCGCGGCCGGTGATGGCGGCGTGCGAGTGAATTCCTGTCCCTGACAGCGTTCAAATCGGCTGTCTTGGGGAGTCTCAGGTCAGTGCTGGGGGTATGCGCAAAGAGGTTTAAAATACAAGTTATCACAGTTTTAAGAGCAATTATCCAATTTTAGCAAAGCGTCACTCCCGGCTTCCGCCTCAGGAGATTCAGGTAAAGTGCAGCTCTAGTGATCAGGGCGCGTTTTTTGTACTTGGCGAGGGGTGGGCGTGGCCACGAGAGGTGGGCGTGTCCGTGGCTCCTTGCGGCCGGTGATGGCGGCGTGCGAGTGAATTCCTGTCCCTGACAGCGTTGAAATCGGCTGTCTTGGGGAGTCTCAGGTCAGTGCTGGGGGTATGCGCAAAGAGGTTTTAAAATACAAGTTATCACAGTTTTAAGAGCAATTATCCAATTTTAGCAAAGCGTCACTCCCGGCTTCCGCCTCAGGAGATTCAGGTAAAGATACGGGCTTTGGTAGCGAGCTTTACTGAGAAATCGCTTTAACTGGAGCTGAGAGAAGAGAAACACGCATTTGCAATGCAATAGGTCTCGTATTTACGCGAGTTTGAGCTATTGACATTGCAAATAATGCCTTTTATTTTTGTTTTTGTTTTAAAAACCTAAATAAAAGGCATTGTTATTTTCAATGCCAATGGCTGAAACTCTCGTAACTCAGAGACCTATTGCATTGCTAATGCTTGTTCATAAGTTTGTCTTTGAGTGTCTCTAGACTCACTAGTATTCTACTGAGTTTCATGCTCCTTAGATTTTTCCTTGCAGTGTGTTATGACTCTAGTGATGCAGGAAGGAAAGCAGGTGAGGGGCTATTTGTGAAAAAGTTAGCATAATAATCAAGCACCAATATATTTCAATTTCCATCATCCTCTCATCCGCCTGCGAAGCAGATTTGGGCGTTTCTGTATGGTCCGATTTCATTCTCTCCTCGAACTAAAGTTGTTGCACCGTCCTAGGAAAAGCAGCCTTTTGCTTGCTTCTAATCAGAGGATCGGCATAGCACAGCCACCCATAAAGGTGCTGTCTACATATAAGCACTTAGCACTTGAACAATCCAGTACGTCACATGCTGAGCAGCTGTCAGTACAATTTCAGACCAAGTCCAAGAAGAGAAAAACTAGAAATAATCAAAGCATTATATAATTAAAAAAATGGAATCACAAAGCGACAATGGTTTCCCAAGCACATTGCCAGGCATGTGTAATGAACATATGGCTTCCATCACAAGAGGCCTTTTCAGTCCATCTTTTTCTCTTACGAACATTCAGTGACTCCTCCGAGGGGAGTTTTCCTGTTTTGCGGATCATGTCTGGTGTTAAGTGGCAGAGACTGCCAGGATTCTATTGAATTTTGCACATGACTACTTCTCGTATTTTTTGTAGCCAAATACATACCCTGTCCACCTTTATATTTGCCAACATTCTCTAGAGTTTTTCTCTATTTTATTTTAGGTTTTAAACAACTATTTAGCATGTTGGTGACATTGTGGAATAGCATTTTAGGACTTTAAATACGACAGTGAGATTATAGAGAAGTTGAAAGGAACATTCAGTTTACAAGAGATTCAGATCAAAAAGCATGGTACATTTTTTGGTTGGGCTTTGACTGGAGGGGTTTGGAGAATACATAATCTGCACAGGATGGGGTCTCTTATAAATTTACCAGTCAATAGTGACGGAAATGGACTCCTTTCACATTCTTCCCAAATTAACGTGGCACAGAAGGGTGCTCATAAGGTTTGCAAATTGCGTATGCTGAAGGGCCCATAAGACTGAGGCCTTCCTGCCAAGAGCCTTGAAAGGTAGAGAAAGCGTGTTTGGCGCATTACGGGATAGAGTAAGCAAAATGGTTATACCTAAAAGACTGTAGATTATCGTAGAAAGAGGCGCCCAAGATTGAGATCACCAAGGTTCTGACACTGAGCATTCAGCGACGGGGGAATTTGAGACTGCAGATTTATTAGTAAAGTGCTGGGGAAAATGATACCGCTGCTGAAAAAGCATACACCCACCATACCACATGGCTGTACTGTGAGTAGACTCAAAGAAAAGCAAACTGCTGTCAATGTCTAACCATTCGATAGTCTTACTATCACAAAAGACCACACATAACCCAAAGACAGGGGAGAGGATGTAGCCTTATGGCTAGAACGGTCGACCTTGAAGCTGGGGAGCCAGGTTCGAGCCTCTGCAACGACGCTCAACATCCTGTGATTCTGGGCAAATCACTTAATCTCCCCGTGCCTAACAAAAATGAATGTGTCCTTGTGTAACGTAACTGATGCTCATGTAAAGCGCTCTGATACCCAATATCTTGGGTCTAGTTCACGCTATAGAAAACTAAAAAAAAAAAAAAAAAAAATTGTGAGGACAACCCTTTGCACTCGGCCTCTGTTCTGTAGGAGAATCATGGTGGGACGAAGGGAGGGAACGACATAAGGGGTTAGATAATTTTTAAAAATGAGGAAGGGTGACTCAGTTATCAATGTTGAACAACATTCTATTGATGTCAAAATAAATGTATGTTGCCTTGAGGCTGAAATGGCAGTAGAGCTTCAAAAGAAAGTTTGATGATGCTCTTAAATCTTACAGAAGAAACCAAAGCAGTTGAAATGAGTCTTAGTGAAGTGCCCATAGATCTAAAGGCACCCCTAGCCACACCCGAACCACAAGAGGAGCCTGAAAATGATTTTAATGAAGATTAACCTTCAGTAGAAAAGGGTTCACCTCCAGATCAGTTAACTTTCTATCAAGTGCTAGTGAAGACAGCAGCAAATATCTATGGGGTGCAGCTAGAAAAGGAACAAGCTTTGATACTTGCTTCATGCTGGAGACCTTTCTCCCATTACAAAAGAAAACAAAGTTCCTGTTAGACTTGGGGGTCTCTAGTTGGCACAGGTATACACTTGTGACAAATAGGGACCCTCTCCTCTAGTCAGGGTAAGGGGGTACACTCCTAAAATAACACCTGCTCACCCCCTTGATATCTTGGCACGAGCAGACAGGCTTATCTCAGAGGCAGTGTGTAAAGCATTTGTGAACACATACAGTAATCAAGTGACAACACTACAGATGGACACCACACTGTTTTTATATAAAAAATAAGTATTCTTTATATAGATTTACCACAAGACCATTAAACGACAAAAATACAAAATACTGTTACTTTACATGGTAGAATTTTGCTTAGTTCTTAAATGCGACACTTTAAATCAATGTACCTTTTAGATGCGACACGCAGGGCAACGAAAGTGTTGCAACGATGTTGATGCGTTGAAGATTTTGGTGCAAAGAAATAAAGACGTGAAGATCTTCCAGATGCGGCACGCTTCTCCGATGTTGCGAGAAGACTCGATTCGATGCTGCACCGGGTCGACACACTTTACGCGATGCGACAACAGCGGCCTTGGCAGCGACACTCTTCTCCGACGTTGCGAGACGCTTCCGCTCGATGCGATGCTGCAGCGGAAACACCCCTTTACGCAATGCGACGACAAACGGCTCCAACGGCCGCACGCTTCTCCGTGGATGCGAGGCGCTTTTCTTGATGCAGTGCAATGCGACAACTACAATGGCTGCGATGGCGACACGCTTCTTCCTCGATGCAAGACTCTTCTCTTGATGCGGTGCAATGCGTCAGCTACGATGACTGCGATGGCGACTCGCTTCTTCGGCGTTGCGAGACACTTCCTGGATGATGCGAGGCGCTTCAGCTCGATGCGACGGCTGCAGCGGCGACACACTTTACGCGAGGCGATGACAACAGCACACTTCTTCTTGAGTCGCGCTTCCAGCTCCCTGCGACACGCAGTCCCTCAGAAGGCCCAATAACAGCAGTAGGCACTTCCAAAGAACTCTGGGTAACTGGGGGTTGAAGTCTGTTGTTCCTGAGACTTCAGCAGGAGGCAAGCTCTTGTCCAAGCCCTTGGAGATCCTTCACAAGTTGAGCAAAAGTACACACAGAGTTCCTTTCTCTTCTCTTTGGCAGTAAGCAACCCCTGCAGGCCAATCCCCCAGTTTCAGGGATAGTCTCTCCTCAGTTTCTTCTTGGTTACTCTCCTCAGCAGGGTTTCTTCTTTTTCCCCAAAGTGATCTAAATTCTTGGGATCAGGGTCCCAATACTTATACCCCAAAATCCTTTGTCCACTGAGGGCAGAGGGGCCTTTACCTTGTTCAAACCGGTTCTGGTCAGTCCTGGAGCACTTTGCTTACCTGACTCCTTCTTTCCTTTCAGTGTTCAGGGCAGAGACATCAGACGCACCACAAGAGGTGGAGCCAGCATGTGGAGGGAAAGCACAGCCCTATTCAGGTCCCAGGTGCAACTCCTCCCACCATCTAGATGCAGATCTCTCTATACACCACTGGGACACCTCACCCTGTCTCCTGGAATTCCCCAGCCCTGTCACTCAAACTCCAGACAGGGAATACACAGCCTAGTAGAGGCAGGTTTGAATGGTTAGACAAGAAAATGCCTACTTTCTGAAAGTGGCATTTTCAAACACAGAATGTTAAAACCAAGTTCACTAAAAGATGTATTTTATCATTCTGAATTCAGACATACTAAATTCGAATTTCTACCATGTCAGTTAGGATTATAAAATGTAATAACTAAACTGCCCATTCTGGCCTATGGAGAACAGGTTGCCTTGCAATAGTGAAAAACGAAAGTGGCTGTAATTCACTATTAGAACATGCCACACACACCAGGGCATGTCCTACCTTATCCTTACAATGCACCCTGCCCTTAGGGGTGTCTGATATGAAGAAAAGGGAAGGTTTAGGGACTGGCAAGTGGGTGCACTTGCCCAGTCAGCGTGACAGTACCAGATTGCACGCAGGTTCTGCAATGGCAGACCTTAAACACATTTTTACAGGCTGCTTCTGTGGGTGGCACAACCAGTGCTGCAAGCCCACCAACAGTATTTGGATTTACAAGCCCTGGGCTCTCCTGGTGCACTGTACTAGGGTATGACATGTAAACGAAACCAACCAATCATGGAATCACACAAATTATACTTCAATTTACAATAGGGAGCACTGGCACTGGACAGCAGTGGCACAGTGCCCTGAGCAACTAACACCAGCAAACACACATAAGGCAACAGCGAGAAATGGAAGGGAGACCCACGCCAATGTGCCAGGTCTAACAGTTCCAATATGCTATTTTGCACTGAAGGTCAAGGAATGGAAGCTGTTAGAGAGCTAGCTTCCTCAAAGGCAATCATGCGAAGAGTAAAAAGAAAATACAAGAATCTGTTACAGACTTGTAGCCGCAGATTCCTTACCTTTGAATTTCCCCAGGCGTCACCCTGGATCCGGAAGATTTTTTTGAGAGCAGTACCCCTAGCGCACCGGTACTTTGCGCAAACAGCTTCACGTGTGTCATCCGTGCCAGAAGTGACATCCACAGCACCTATATAGGCGCCACCTCAGCGCGTTGACGTTAGTTCTTTTCTTTCCATGACAGCCAGTGCTGACTACCCCTCAGTCATTTTTTGACTAGAATTTTTCAATGTTTTGTCGAGGATCTTTTAGGTTTGCCTCCTAGTGTGGTAGGATATGCCATCCAGGAAGATAGGTTTTAAGCCCTGCGGAGCCTGTAATCAGTCGATGCCGGTGATGGACCTGCACCTTGTCTGCCTATGGTGGTTTGATCGCAATCACAACATGAAGTTGTGCTTCGATTGCCAGGCCATGAACCTGAAGGCTTTGAGGGAGCAGTCTCTGAAGTTCATGACGTCCCGGCATGCAGCTTCACAAAAATCGAGGTCCAGATTGAGTGGATGGTCCTGGGATCGTTCGCGGAGCCTGAAGTCGTCGTCATCCCACTCGAAGTCCTTGGGACATTCAGGTAAGCGGTACAAGAGGAAGAGCAAGAAGTTGAAGCGGTCTGCAACTTCTTCTCATCCGTCTGCTGACCCCACAAGAGAGCATTGGCACGCTAGCTCAGGTCTTGTCTGCCCTGGACACAAAAGATTGGATGGTAGTGTTTGACCTGCAGGATGCCTTTTTCAATATTACTATCCTGCCTGCCCATCACTGCTATCTGCGGATTATGGAAGGCCAATAGCATTTTTAATTCACTGTGCTTCCCTTTGGCCTTACCAGTGCCCCCTGGTGGTTCACCAAGGTGACAGTGGTGGTTGCAGCTCATCTGCGTAGAGCAGGGGTGTTAGTCTTCCCCTATCTTGAACTGGCTGTTTTTTCTTTTAAACCTATTTTATTGGGGTTTCGAGAATCACGTTTAGCATACATTTCGTTGCGATGTTGCATACATTCTTCAATAGTGCTTATCAACATTCAGAGCTACTTCATACTTATTCGATTTTCATATCCAATTTTACATATCCCCATCTTAGTTACATATTCCTTTATTAACCTCGACTAGCCACACCCTCCCTCCCACCCCCCCAGCAGATTCCAACAGTCATTCCATATGTGTGTGGCTATCCCAGATTGTAATTGAATGGATCGTCATGATCTAACTTACTTCTCCGTCTGTTTCCAGTGTAGAAATATGCTAGTGGATCTTCTCTACAGTCCTACTTCTTCCGCCCTGTCTACCTGCGGCTCTGGTGTTCCCCGTGGGGACCTCCTGGTCGGGGGTCGTCTCCTCCGAGGTTAGATCAGGCTCTTTTAGGCTGTTGGACAGGGCCTCCCAGGCACGAGCCCGCTCCAGTTAACCCAATCCCTTTCCTAGCATATCGGAGAAGAACCCTCCCCTTAGTCCGCCCATATTTATAATTCTGCCCTCCAAGTGAGGCTTTTTGGTCTCTTGGGGGATTTCCAATGTCTCGTTATCTACCGCTTTGCTAGGGCTCGATCCTGAAATCGACTGGTAACCCAATTCTTAGCATTATGTGGGAACAATCCCAATAGGCAGTGAGCAGGATTGGGCAGGATCGATCGATCGATCTATTGTCTCCCCAATAGTGGTTGTTACTACTTCGCAAAAGTCCTGCAATTCAGGGCATGTCCACACCATGTGGAGCAATTCCATGCTGACCTCCCCACATCTCGGGCATTTCGCATCATCTCTCTGGAAAAACTTGTTCATCTTCCCTCGAGTGAGGTAGGCTCTGTGCAGTATGAAGAAGTTAAATTGACGGAATCTGGCACTTCTTGAGGACTTGGGGATCCCCTATCTCGAACTGACTGTTGAAGGCGGGTTTGTACCAGGTTGTCGCCTCTTACCTCCAGACTACGGCGAAGTCACACCTGACTCCCTCTCAGACGCTCCCTTTCATCAGAGCTGTTCTGGACACAGTACAGTTATGGGTTTATCCTCCGGAGCGGTGAGTCCAGGATATTCAGGCTATGATACTGATGTTTCAGCCTCTATCCTGGATTTTGGTGAGGCAGGCCCAGAAGATGTTTGGACTAATGGCCTCCTGCTTGTGACTCATGCCCAGTGGGATATGTGGCCTCTGCAGTAGGACTTGAAGTTTCAGTGGGCACAGCATCAGGGAAACCTCTCCAACATGGCCCGGATCTCGAAGGGAACTGCAAAGCACCTGTAGTGGTAGCTTACAAACTGCGATTGGGTCAGTGGCAGATCGCTCTGACTATAAAAATCTATCCAGCAGAGCAGGAAAAATAGATGTGCCGGTAAGGAATCTGTGGCTAGATCTAATCTGTCAAAAAACAAAGGGATCCACCCTTATGGGAAAGAATAGAAGTGTTCCTCCAGACTACGTGTGTCTCCTATAATGGTGGAAAGCACACAGGTTTGTTTAAATACCCCTCACCACCAAAAGGACCCTTGGTGGCATGCTTCATCATCTGGGTCTTCCCGCCCAGCTGCGGGACGGGGCGTGCTGTGACCTACGACTACGTGGGAGCACTGATTATGAAAAACAATACTATTTGTGGTGTAGGAGTGTGAGTGGAATAGTCAGAAGTGAGTGAATGGTGACAATATAACTAGAGGAGGACTGTAGGAGAGTAGGTCTGCCTCTTATGTTGCCCCCACTTTTTTCTGATGTTTACACTGGTTTCTGGCTATAGTCTGGCTGGGACCCTGCTAATCAGGGCCCCAGCCTCTCTGTTCTCTCTAAACAACATGGAGTGCATATTAGGTGCACTAGTGATTGGATACTGTGGTGCCTTATGAGTCCCTAGTATATGGTACCTAAGGTACCAAGGGCATAGGTACTTCACAGGCCTACCAGGGGCTGAAGCCTGTATTATGCCACCCCTGGGAAGCAGACTAAACCTGACACCACAGGCCTGCTACTGCAGCCTGGGTGAGGTGGTGCTATCACTCCTCACTGAGATATAGGTTCACTATATCTCTCCTGCACACACATTTAAACCTATCAGTCATCCCTAAGGCTGGCCCTATCAATCCTGAGGGCAGGGTGCTTGGTTTACATGTGAGGGGGTGCCTCTGCCTGAGCAGGGCCCCTCTGCAGCTCTGAGTCCATTCTCTGGGGCTGTTTGTGAATGCGGTCAAACCATATACACTTAAGTGCATTATAACCTCGCTGTAACCTCGTGTTTGGTGTCAAATGCTTTGGAATCATACCCTTCTAGAGGGATAGACATGTACCTACTGTGGAAACACGGTAGAATCCTGAAGAGCCCTGGCATCACAAAATGGATGCCATCCAGTCACAGACACTGGGCTGCCCTCCTGCTAATGACTGAAACTCGCAGTGGAGGAAGCCCAACAATAGGTATCCTGTCACAGGGAGGTGTGACCACCTCCCAGACAGGGTTTAGTGTATTGGGGCTGGGTGGGTGCACTCCTAGAGTGCTTTGAAGTCCTGCACTGGGGGAGCAGTAGGCTCCTCTGGGCATGCACCAGTTCTAAACGGCTCAGGGGCTACCTGCCCCTGCTCTGGCGTGAAACTGGACAAAGGGAAGTGGGTGTAGCCACCCACTCCCCTGGCCCTTCCGTAGGTGGGGTCATAGAGCTAGTCCCTCCCTCCCTTCCTTCCAGTATAAGTTAGGGAACCCTTGCCATTGCAAACTAGGACCTTTGACGTTCCACTACCTCTGGAACACTGAATAATCTCCCTTGGAGTCATGGAGTGACTCCCCTGCTTGGCAGGCACCCAAAAAACTGCAATCAACGGTCGCAAACTCCACCGCTCCCGCCGGAGCCCGAAGTCCCTGCAGCCCAGGAAGAGGATTTCCTGACTTCTCCAAGGCCATTGTGAGTCCCGAGTGACGCTGAGGCAAGTGGACCCCACGAGTGACGAGGAACCGCAATCCCTGGGTACCGTGCACTATTTCCGAGTGCAACCCCTTCACTACGTTCTATGAACCTGTGCATTGGGCCACGTGTGGTCCAAGCCTCTAGCAGGAATCTCTCCGAAGATCAAAGGCCTACCCCGTCCCAGTGACCGTGGGCCCCTGTTGAGTGGATCCTCCTGAGGCGTCTTCGCGATACCTTGCCGGTTGGCTTGTAGGTCCCCTGAAGACTTTCCTACAATTTCAAAGGTCTCCCCTGGTTGCTCCAGGCCTGCCCTGACTTACCCTCGCTGGGTGAGTCCCTCAGACCTTGCTGGTCTGCACCGCTGACTTTTTGTCCTTTCCACGAGACTTGCTGTTACCAAGGCTTGTTGGCTCCAATCTGGTCACCGACACCGCAGTAAGCTGCAGACTTCGTGGAACACGCCGAATCCAGCTCCTGGTCGTCGTTGACGCCTCCTGGACCTCGTGGCTGAAGTCAAGACACCTGTGACCTACCTGAAATCACCCGACGACTGTGGGCATCCAGCTTCCTGGCCCCGGGTCACTGCCAAGTGACTTTGAACATTGTCCCCTCTGCTTTCAGGTCTTCCTTTCTCTGAATCCAGGCTTGGATTCCACCGGACACTTCTTCTGTCTTCACAAGCAGCAAGTCTTCATTGGCTCCCATTGAAAACGACGCCGTGACCCGACACCAAAAGATACCTATGCACCCGGTTTCACTGGGTGAGGTAACTCCAGCACTACAGTGCTCCTGTGGGTGTTGGCTCTAGAACTACTTACCCTGTAAGTGACTTGCTTGTAGACTCTCCTGAAGTATCCTTAAACTCTTAATTTCCAACCGCGATTTGCACCATTGAAGTCAGCGGGGATTTGCGGCTGGGTTAACACACTGCATGCGTCCCCCATGGGTCCTTTACTTACCTGCCTTGGGTGGTTTCGTGAAGCCCCAACGCTTCTGAAGGCCCTAGGCCTTGTTCCTTTGCAAGTCGTCATCTCTAAGTCTCTTTTTGTAGTATATGGTCTGGTACGCCCCTAGGGCCCCAGCCATATTTGTGCTTAATTTATTATGAAACGTTGATTTGTGCATATGTTCCGGACTTCTAATCTCATAAAGAGATTAGTAGAGAGTTGTTTAGTAATAAATGCATATATATTTGATATATATACCTGTGTGGTGTCCTTTCATTTGGTAATTCAAGATATCATGTGGGAAAACAAGCTGCTTTACATTCCTCTAAAGACTTAGCCTGAAGGCTGCTCTCCACAGCTCCCACTAGGATAGCTTTCTTTAAAGGTTGCCTTAAACCTATCTACCATAAGAGTCGAATTGGACTGGTGCAAGGTGTCCACTTTAACTAGTGAACAGCATATACCAGACCAACTTCTCACAAGGACGTAGCCACCTATTCTGCTCTTTTGAGCATCACCTCTTCAGTCCCTTCTTGTATTACTTTGATAGATCTAATCTCTACCAGATAAGGCATTACAGGAGGTAAGTAACTTTTTCTTGAAAGCCAGGATCCTTTGTATGTGAAAACTAGTGTACCTGCAGAGACTCCAGTGCTTAGTACTGTCTAAAGCTCGAAAGAAAAAGTCAACACATCTTCACCAACAAGGCAACTGCCAGATAGGGACAGCAAAGGCTGGAAGCTTTAGGCCGTAAGAGAGAGAGAGTGCACCTGTCGAACAAAGTTTTATTGCCAATTTGAATACCTTGCTCGGCAGGTATGGCCACCTACAATGGGAAAAGATGGAGCTGCTCATGCAACACATTTACCCGAGAGAGGAAGACGACCGCCCTAATATGTAGGCACAGCTAGCAGACAGCTATGCACGGGCGCCATACTAATGTAACGTGCTTGACTCAGCATGTCCTGTTTCAAATCTGAAGTCCAGGCAACAGTCATCAAAATTCTCTTCAAAAGGAAGAAACCACTTGGACCAGGGGTGGGCGAATCCTTGCAACAAATGAAGGATATAAAAACTGCAAAGGCAGTGGGAGCTTTGCAGGCTAGAGGCTATTTCTTGAGGCACTCCAAGCAGCCGCAGTACTTTGGGATGACCTGTCTCCGATCCGCAGCAGTAAATCCATATTAATCAGAGATCAGGAACAAGTCAAGAATGACAGCAGCCTGAACAAGGAAGACCTACCTTTCAAGGCAGAGTAAATGGTATGGTAAGCAGGGATCACAACGGGATCTGGCTCATTAGCAAAGGACTCCTACACAAGCCACCCGCAATACCTCAGTAGTTACAGTAAGCAGCACTATATATAAAAAAAAAAAAAAGAAGTTGTTATAAGATGGATTCCATTGCTTTTTCCCAATTGGCACAGTGTTGGTTCCAGGTAACATTGTATTTTAGAACATCCTTACAAGGGGAGGGTTGAACCAACAATGTAATGGACTCGGATGTATGATGATACAACGCGTACCATCACAACGCGGTATGTTACATCGCGGTTTTGACAACGCAAGTCGTTACATCGACTTGCGTTGGAGGGCGCTGGATTTAGGAATAGTGTGAATTACTATTCCAACTCCAGTCTACGTACAGTAGGGAAGGTGTTGGAATAGTAATTCACACTATTCCTTAGTCTAGAGCGCCCTCCAGTGCAAGTCGGTGTAAAACACCGACTTTCGTTGTAAAAACCACGATGTAACCATACCGCGTTGTAATGGTTGCGTGGTAAAGGATGTTTCCCAATGGACTCTAACCCGGAGTCAGACTACCAGGCCAATCAGTTCTCAATTTTTTTTTTTTTACGTTGCAGTTACTTTTATTGGACCAACGAAGGGAAGACATAAGCATTTTCAAAATTAGCTTTGAGGGCAAAACGGGTCTCATGCTCAGTTATGTTTGAAGAGTTATATTTAAACAAACTTTAATTGCTTTACAATATATTTTTCTTTTGTTGAAAGCGTACTATACATGTAAAAACTGGGAAAGGCCAGGGAATGTATCGCGGAAGTAGCAGACTTAAATACAGGACAGTAATGAAATAATTACCTGAAGTGTCTGGAGGATAGCTCAGTCTGGATTGCTGCAAAGTACTGCGGTTAGGGAAAGATGTGCGTTTGATAACTGGAGAGAGAGATATCAAAGGCAAAAATATTTCAATGAAGCAAGAACCAGAGCTGTTGATAGTAAGCCAAGATCCCCAAATCTCGAATTAGTCATGTTTTGTCGGAATACACCAGCTTTAAAATGTTTAGTTATTGCCTTTCCTTGAGTTCCTGTCCTGAGTGCTCATGTTAACTCAAGTGCTGTCCAACTCCCACCTGGCCATAATTTATGAGGTTGAAAAGATGGGGATTAAACTGTCTTGCATTGCATTGCACAAGGAATCGAAGAGGCCACTCCAATGGGGAGGGCAAGTTCAGACCCACAAACATTTCCAGCAGTGACATTTGTATCTGAATTGTATTTCACATCGCAGGACTTTGACCCCAATAACGGACTTCACTTTTAAAACATATACATCGAAAGGAAGAAATCTGAAATATTTAATGAGTGGTGTCCAAAAAACGTGTATATTGTTGACCCTGGGTTTGTGGCTCACTCAGAAAAATGCTTTTTCTGCCAACAGTGTAATGCTACTTGCCTGGCCAGAGGCGTATATTCGTTTTTGTTACTTTGATCAATAGATAGTCCAGCACTTAACATACACCTTTCACATTGCAGTTAACTATATCAGAGATGGAGCTCTTCTCTGTGTACATCGTGTGGATGGACTTTCCTTGTGGTGAACAGTGGTCTACACCTGCCTTTACTTTCTTTCCTGGCCAATTCCACAACTTCGAAACTTTTTTCTTATGTATTTCTTATGTTTGTCTAATTAAAGTTTTCACAAAATACAATGTGAGTTACTTTTCTTGGAACAGCACGGCCACAAATATGCTATCTTCATGTCTGTAAGCATCATCTACGTCGTGAGTGTGCTTTCCTAAGCGCTCCCAGGCCTCTATTACACTTTGCTTACATTTTCGAAAAGTGACCAAGACCATGTGAAAATAAAATTATATGACGGCAGTCAACAACGAATTCCCCGTCTAAAGTCTAATATTAATAAAAAGAGATTCTCTGTAAGAAGACACAATTAGGATAAGGTGGAAGGGGAAACCACGTTCCTGTATTTATCTCTTTAAAGGTTAACATATTTCACATTTATTTGTATTAGATGTGCTTATTTGTTGTTTGACTTTCGATCTTACCGTTCAGTAAAGATGAGTCACTAGCCTGGGTTTCCCTGATAGGATGAGCAGTCCATCACACTGGTCAGCAAGTGATGTCACAATGGTGACTGTCTTTAGGCCTGTCTATGCTGACAACACATCATTACTAGACTCGGACTGAGAGGAGGACAGCACTGATTTTAAGACGGTGGCTGAGCACATACACTCTGTAAAGGATAAGCCGGCACAGGTATTGCACAGGAACACTAGCACAGCTCCTCCCCAGCCCACCGCGAGGGCTCTAGCTCGAATTGTACTGTTGGGCCAATTTATTCTTTCTTAAAATTAACAAATTCGTTCAGTTTATAGTTAAAGTGTTCGATATGAAAAGTGGCATACTCGTGCACCTCCTGGTGTGAAATTGATGATTCTGGGCAGTGTGTTTGGGACTTTATCCACCCTGTGTACTGGAAAAGCAGTTCATTTCACTTTTTTGTGCCATTTGTATTTATGTGTAAGTCAATGTGGATGGACAGCAGCGCTTATCCTACAGATTTGTGCAAAAGTGTGTGGGATCTTCGAAGATGTAGTTGCCCAGTAAAAATGAAGGATGTATTTTTAAACGACAAATATGCGACTTTAAAACAAAGGTCTGAGTAAGTTGGTTCTGCCACAATCCACTTTTACATTTCTGCCTATGCTCCTTGATTCTGTAATTTGAATCCAGGCCAAACAGCTTGTCCATATGCAACTGATCCCAGATCACCAAGCCGATAGTGTGAAAGGTGCTGTGTGCAACTACGTATTTTTTTTGTTGCTATAGGTAGCGATGCGGTACAGGGGGTATTGGGGGAGCAGATTGCGCCAGTGGACTGTTCCAGCTCTTGAAGTGATTTGCTGATGTAGATTTTACTTTTTTTGTGTAAGTTTGTTAATGTATACCCATAGTACTGCAAACTGTGGCCTTAGCTTATTAAAGATTAGTCAGTATTTGTTTTTTCAACGAAGTGTGACAGATCACAACTATAATAACAAAGCTGCTGTTACCTGCAAAATCAATATGGTTTAATATGCCTATAGCACTGTACTCCAGTAAGGCCTTTTTTCATTTGACTGTTTTTCTCCGACAATCATTCGGAATCCTGCTTTCGAACACCAGGAATCTGCTCTGGAAAAATACTGTTTAAAAAAAAATTAATGATTCATCATTTCAGGCCTTGGCCTAAAGGTTAGGAATTATTCTGATAATACTTTCCTCTTTAGAACAACTTTATGAATATTGGGGGTTATAAGGGCATCGGTCCCCTCGTTTTCTATTTTGTATTTTTCATCAAATTTTCAGTTGTAGATCCTTACTTTGACTTCAATCGTTTTAAACTAAATGTGCCATTCTCTGATCGCGTATCTGGCCCATTCAAAAAGTCATAAGCTTTGGGGCATGCAATAAGTTTGGAAAATATTTTTTTATGGCTCATTTTCTACACATCACCTCACAAAGAAATCTACATCTGGCAAGCCCTTACAAGATGGAGGTGGTGGTCTCTGGATAAATGCTGCTAATAGGGTAAGGGGTATGCTACCAAAGCACATTGGGTTTAATACCCTGCAAGGAGAACACAGATATTGATCTTAGATGTGTCATCGGCCAACCTTTTCAGTATAACTGTCTGAAGGTTGCAACTCCAATTTCAGAAATTACAGCTAGGGGGTGTTCCTGGGAGTTGCTGCATTTGTGAATATATCTTGATGTGACTCTGCTGTGATATCTGAACCCCGATTTGTACTAAATTGTATTAGTCTTGAGTCAAATGAGTCATTGCCTCAAATAATAGGTGGTCTCTTTCATTTCCCATCCCACCTTGGAAGTTGAGCCTAGTCGTTCTGGAGGGTCCTGCTCCCTTTTAAGTACTGGTTGGTCGTAAGATTTACACTGTTAATCATAATAGGCTTGATTGGTTATAAGAGAAGCTTTGGCGATTCTCAAACTTACTCCTGAAAAGCACTTTTTTTAAAAAACCAATATGTATGAAAATAATGTATGTATTCCTTGGTAAATAACGAAACCTCCTCTTCTTCAGAATGGTTTTGATGAATGTCCAAGTGAAAATCGTGCGTGGGTGATAGCTGTAACACCTCACCCTCTTACTGTGTGAATGAGACCGGATCCCACAGCTGAGCTGAATTTGGACGCCTCTGCATGCGAGGTTCCATAACGAATGTTTGTATCAGGATCCCTTTCAGGGGCGCCAGCGCTCTGCATGTGAGACATGACTAGGCACCATCAAACCACATCTACCGGCCAAAGATGCACCGTTATTAGGCAAGCTGGTGTCAGGTCGACATAGCACCAGAGACCCTTTCATAAATTAACCCACGAACCTCCAGCTGTTTAATACAAGACTGCCCTCAAAGAACCCTTCTCCATGAATCCTGCTGTCACCTGCGAGACCAAAAGCACAGCCTCCAGCAATAAGACTGCATCTGCCACCCTAAAAAAGTCACTTTTTATGAGTTTGGGGATGAAGAGAAATCAGCTCGTTAGCGAGGTTTGCGTTCAGTGGGTGAATGTTGTTTCAATGAAATGACGAGTAGTTACTACAGGAGAACAACATTCCAGCGGACAAGCAGTGGTTGGATCCTGCCTTAAAACAGGCGTGAAATGAGATGTGCGAAAACCCGGGCCGGGCATTTTTGCTGCGCCCTCCGTTTTCGGGTTGGCAAAAGGGCAGCGTTGACTGCAAGGCCAAAACCATCCCCTTCTACGACCTTCTGCAGTGGGGTGATTTGAAAACTGTTGCCAGGGCAGACAGTGGTTTCCAAATCCTGCCATGAAACGAATACACATTAACTGTCGAACGGCTGCAGAGCCTCCTCCTCTTAGGGCAGGTAGAATGGCGTTTCCCATTGTCGCTGAGGGCCATAGCAGCTCCTATCACTTTCATTTATTCCCGGCTGCAGCTGGTTCTTGTTAACAGTGCAGCGAGGCCGGCTGCCAGCCGGTGACTCACAGCTGTAACCGGCGTCTCCTCACAAGTGCTTATTTGCACGCAGTCCCGCAGTGCCCTTCTGCGACCTACTCCCGGCACATATCACACACTTAAAGCCACGTGTTCCAAATTAGCAGTTGTTTGTATCCTGAAGCATCAGTGGCGGCGTTAGTAAACCTGTCCTTTTAGTTAGAATGAGTGCAAAATCGGATTTTTCGCTGGTCTCTGAACTTGGGGGCTTTCTTAAGGGAGTGCTTCCGGGGTCGCTGTGCAGGGACTCTGACTCGCTGCGGTTATACTCAGTGACCTCGCTGGTGGCAGACTGGAAATACGAGAATGCCCGGACCACACGCACCGACGTAAATAGCGCTAGAACAAGAGTTTACCCCGTGGGCCGACTCAGTAAAACAAGTCTTAGAAAAAAAAAATCCGGCACTTAGAGCTGCAGTCGCTCGCGGTCATTACGGCAGTACTATCAGAGCACCTGACTGCGCGCGCCAATAGGAGAATGAACTTCTGCGATTCCCGCGTTGGTACTGGCTGTGCATCTGAAGTGTACTTCTGACGCCTACCTGTGCAAAAAGATCAGATGATGGACGGAATATTGAACACACCAAGCATTCACCCCCCAGTCACAGATCTGGGTTTAATAGAACGTTACGTTTTTTTGCGCACCCTGCCTAGTTGTCCACCAGAGATGTCGTCGCTCAGTGCAGTCAGTACTCGAGGCGGGATTAACAGGCACCGTCCTCGGGAGGGAAGGGTGGGGTGGGGTGGGGGGAGGATGGGATTGGACATAGGTTGGTTTATTGAAATCTTGTAGCACCACGACCTTCCGTCAATGCACGTGGTTTCAAGTAAACTGACCCTGCCCATCAACTGCAGAATTTTTCTATCCCCGACTGAGACATTCTGGGGCCCCTATTCCGAACAACTTTAGGAACTTGTTTGGCTTTTGCCTGTTTTATGCCAATTCAAGCCTGCATGAATATCAAAATGTATATAAAGGTGCTACTTTTTGACTAGTTTGAGCATGGACAGTTCAAGGGTGATCCATCAAGCGGTGGCAGAGAAGAAAAAGGGGGTCATAAACCGTGAAATGCTCATGCATTTTCCATAGACTTCTTTAGGCAGAACTACAAACTTCAGCGAGTGCTCTGATTGGCTGCCAGCAACATGAGAAAAGTTTTGCTGGCAAACCATTACAGGATTTGTGGACTTAGTTCCCTGTCCTGGACATGTTTAAAACAAAAAAACAAACATATATATATGTATCAAGACCCCATTGGATCAAAAACTGGGACGGGGGGATAGGGGAGGGGTGTAGAGGAAACTGCAAATATTGCCACAATCTTGGGGGATTCCTGTGGAATTGTAATTTGTTTTTTTAAAGGTGGTCAAGTCGCTTTGTTTTATTAAAGGCAAGTGGGTGCGAGGCCCCCCCGTAGCATTTAGAGGGCTCCGGGCAGCCCACTTCCGGGGATGATATTATATATGGGAGCGGGATGCACACCCCTCCTGATGCCATCAGAAGCCCCGGTGAACCCACCCCTGGGGCTGAAAACATTGTGTATGGGGCGGGAGGCCATTAGGACCATCTATTCGAGCCATGACGGGCCTTGGAGAGCCCACCCCTGTGGCCAAAATGTTGCTAATTGTGGAAGCCTCCCTCCCCAAACCTCTAAAGGCACCGGGGAGCCCACCTTGGGGGCCAAAATTATTGTAAATGGGGAGAGGGGACACTCAGCTCCCCTCCCTTAATGGCCCCTGGGATCTCATCCTCTGTGCCAGGCTTACATGCTATGTCCCGGGAAGCCCATCTGGGGCATATTGGTTTCCCTGCCCGGAGCAGCACATGAAGGGAAACCTGCGTTTGCTCCTGCTTGGTGGGAGCATTTTCAAAACTCCCGCTAAGTGGGAGCAAACGCCAAGTCGTCTTCTAGCGGGCGGGAGCTTTAAAAATGCTGCAACTCCGCTGAGAGCGAACTTTTGATCTGTTGCCCTGCCCGCATCAGTGCGGGCAGGGCAACAGATGAAAATCTTACTTCTGCCAGGAGGGGAGCAGCATTAGTAGCTGATCCCTCCGGTTGGGAGCAATGCCTGCTTCTGCTGCATGCAGTTAGTCATAAGCTATACATGGCAGAGGGCGCAATTTATAGTTAGCTCCCCTAACTATAACTGGTGAATTTCTGTTTTTTAGTTCAAAACGTTATCTATAACGTTACTTTAACCTTGTTTTTTTGCAGTGTATATATATATATCTCAAAAGAATACCATTGCAGGCTTAGAGAGCTGCATAAATTATGCAAAAAAAAGAAGCAGAGATCTCTGGATAGTTCCCAAGTTTTGGTGGAAAGCCGCTCCCGTACAGAGCACCCTGCAACACCAGCGACACTCTAAATTTTTTCACCTTAAATGTCTCATTTTCTAGCACAGTATTTAAGCATAGGCTTAGCACAGTGCCATCCACGCTAAGCTAGAAAAGAACAAAGTCTTTTGCCATTTCTACAGCAAAGTCTTTAAGCATAGGATTAACACAGTTCCATCTACACTGATTATAAATTGACAAACTCCTTTTGTCACTCTAGGCACAGTATTACAGCTTTGGATTCGTAAAATACCATCCAAGCCAACCTGAAATGAATAAAAGCAACCCATTACACATGTTTCGCTATTATTATAGCTCTTCAGCAAAGTTAAGGTTTGTCTAGACACAAGGGAGCACCCAGTATAAGTCAAAACAATACCCTTTCATGCATAGAGTGCTGCATAAATTATGCAAAGAAGAAGCAGAGAACTCTGGGTAGTTTCCAAGTATAGATGGAGAGCAGCTCCTGTATAGAGCACCCTAAAGCACCAGCGACACTTAGAATCTGCTCACCTCAAATGTCTGTTTTCCTAGCAAAATGTTTAAGCATAGAATTAGCACAGTGCGATTCACGCCGAGCTAATAAAATTGACAAAAGCCTTTTACCACTCCAGAAACAGTATTACAGCTTTAGATTGGTAAAATGCCTTCCAAGCCAACTTGAAAAACAATACCCTTTCAGGCTTAGAGTGCTACATAATTTATGCAAAAAACTCGGCGTGGATGGCACTGGTGATATACCATTTTTATCAGAAGACTTGGGGGAATGCTGAGTGGAAGGAATTTTGCTGCTCCCCGCAGATTTCAGAACTTTCCGTCCGAGAAATATGAGGAAAATGTGTTTTTTAGTCAAAGTTTGAGGTTTGCAAGGGATTCTGGATGAAGCAACCTACTGAGAACCACGCAGGTGAACCAACACTGGATACCCCCAGGTGTCTAGTTTTAAAAAATATGCAGGTTTCCTAGATTCCTGTAGGTGCCAGCTGAGCCAGGGCCCAAAATTCACAGCTATCCTTTGCAAAAAAAAGAGTCAAATTTGAGTGGAAAAATGTGAGGTGTCCATGTTGCATTTAGGGCCGTTTCCCGTCTCATGCCTACCTACACAAGTGAAGTACCCTTCTTATCAGAAGACGTGGGAGCATAGAATAGTAGATTATTTTTTCTTAGCAATTGGTTTTTGCTGCATTTGTGCCTTCCCAAATGTAAGCTAGTGTGTAAGAAAGAAGGCATTTTGAAAAATACCCTCTAAATCATGTGCTTGTTCGGGTGCCCACAAATTCAGCGATGTGGAAAAAAAACATGCTTCTTAACTCCATATCTTAGGCCTATTTCAGAAATACCCATTGATGCCCATTTTTTACTCTACCCATTTCACCATATGAATTGGTCTATACTCAGTACATACTGTAAAACCTCTGTACAGTGCAGTTCAGTTGTTGGCGCTGGGTACCTCGGATTCTTAAAGAACCTGTAAACTCTATATATATCCCTGCAACCAAAAGGGTCTACCAAACGTAATGATACATTGCATTTGTAAATTCGCTTCGTGACACAAAGTTACAGATGAAAACATTGTCACAAACCGCGTTTTTCCAACTCATTTTCAATATTTCTTTATTTTAAGTTTCTTTGTATAAACTTTGAGGGATCTACACATATGAACCCTTGCTGAATTTACAATTTTATCTACTTTTCAGAAATATATATAGCTTTACTGGATCACACGTGGGTTTACCACTGGTTTCCACCACAAACTGAAAATAGGTTGAAAGCACAAAAAATAGCAAACCTGGGCTACCTCTTTGCCAAAATAGTTGTGAAATTTTTTGGGTTGGTTGATTCGGCTCTGCAAGTTCCTGAAAGCTGGGAACATGGTGACTTTAGCACAGCAACCCGTTTGTTGATGCCATTTTTAGGGGAGGGGGAGGGGGGGGGGGAGGTGGCGACAGGCACTTTCATCCAGGTCCATTTTCCCCCCCAAAACTCTTAATTGTAGCTATATTTTTGCTATTTTCCGGTCTCCTCCAAGGGAGTCCACAAACCTTGGATACCTTTAGAATCCCCAGGATTGGGAAAAAAGGACCCAGATTTGCAATGGATACCTTTTTTGTTCGATTTTAATTTTGTTGTAAATTGTTTTTGGTGGCTTTTACATCAAGATAGATGAGAACAATGTAAAGTGAACATCTGAACATGGCCTGCAGAGGAGATGCAGATGTAGCATCGAAGGGACTCTTGCAGTGGAAGTGCAGGGTGGTGGATCTCCGGGGAAGAGGTCATTGTTTCCCATCTGCCGCAGGAAGTGGTTGAGGAGCCTTTTTCTCCGCCTTCCCCCATTTTGTTATCAAAATCCTGAATAAAGCGGGGGATTGAGGGCCTGGTCCCTGGTATGTGTCTCCCAGGTTAGGTCCAGCTATCCAGCGCGACAGCCACTGCAGTAGGCCTTGGAGGAGGGGTGGTCCGGCCCACTGGTAGCTGTACTTTTGTCAGGGCGACTTGAGGGTGCTTGTTTCTCCACATGAGGTCAGATAGCATAGTCTCCAGCTCGCTGAAAAAAGTTGTGGGGGGGGACTATGGGGAGATTGGTGAAATCATAAAGTAGCCTGGGGAGGATGAGCATCTTGGCCAGTGCTATATTACCAACAGGGGCTAGGGGTAAGGTCCTCCAGAAGTGCACCTACGCTTTTATAGCAGTTAGAACTGCTCAAAGGTTACCATGTGATAGGCGGACGCCAAGGTAGCAAACCAAGGTCTCCTGGAGGATTTAGCCCAGTTGACCTGTAAACCAGCCACTTGGGCGAAATCCGTCAAGGTAGTTTGTAGTGGGAGAGATCTGGATCTGAATCTCACAATACAATAGCAGGTCATTAGTGTAAAAGGATACCGTGTGCGTCCTATTCGGTAGTGGAATACCCCAAATCTGACCCTCCCTCTGCAACCGAATAGCAGGGGGTTACATAGTGATTGCGAACATCGGGGGGGGGGGGGGATAACTGCCATCCCTGCCTAGTTCCACGTCCTACGGGATAGGAGGGGAATGTGAGACGACTCGGGTGAATCCTGGAGATGAGGTTGGTGTATAGGAGCTGAAGGCGCTTCATTTGGAGTCTTACCATGCTGAGCAGTTAGGGAAAAGGATGGGTTGTGTACGATGGGTATATCATCAGAATATGGACAGTCTAGCTTGGCCTTGTGTCACAAACAGTCCCAAGCCCATATTGTGCATCCTACAGTGTCTATCACCCTCGGGTCGTGGTCTAAGTGGGCATAAGGCGGTATTTAGAGCCAGGGGTCTATATAGTCTTCCTCAATCATGGTGTGTGGAAGGGAGGGAACGGAGTGGTGCAAAAATAGGCAAACTTAGCCTGGGCACAGTACTAATATAGTTCTAAATCAGGAGTGCACAAACTGCCCTGTACAAAGGGTAATGTGAAAAATGCCCAGATCACCTACGGCTGTCGATCGGCACAAGTCATCCTAATTTACCATGAACGGAGTCTGATGAGGAACTGCTGTGTTGAAGGGATGAGAATGTTTACGAAAAGATACAAGGTTTTCACCTTTAAATTAGCTGTATGTTGGCGCCTTATCTTTTTGGTTTCAAGTTATGCCTGCTCTGCAGTAGGCAGTTTTCTATGGCTTTACCTTGCTCAACATCAGCGCATCTCTCTAGTCAGTACTTCCTAGTTTGCTTTGACCTTTAACTCTGTCCATCTAGATTACCCATTTGGAGAAGGGTAAATCCTCATTTCCAGAAAAGGTTCAATCTTGTCAAATTGCCAGACAGTACATCACAATAATAGAAGCTTCACAAATGCTACTGTTCAATGGACTACAGACCTAAATGGTGTGCACATAGTTCCATTGGGGAGAAATCACTTAACCATAAGCCCATCTGTCTGTCTACTAGTATCAGATGACTTGCTAACTCTAAAGCTTGTCCGTTCATTACCGAGGACTTTGTGTCTCCATCTTACAGAACAGTCTCACAGCAGCCCTGGTATTAACAATGCAATGGGCATCGTATCATGGGACTGCAGTCCTGACATGCTGGAACTTAGGTAGTGATTCCAAGACACCCTCGGTGGTGTTCACACTCCTTGGATTGAGATGAAGATGAGACTTCGTTATGCACTTGGAGATGCTATGGTAAAGGAAAGAAGGAAAGGAAAGGAAGAGCCTCCTCTAATTTAAAAAAAAAAAAAAAAAAAAAAAAAAAGTTTGCAGTTGATTGTAACGAGCATAGAAGGGCTGTAGCAGTTCACAAAGAAGTGCAGAGTTTTAAAGATTGAATAGGTGGTCTTGGCAAAGACGTGCAGTCTTGGGCATCTTATTTTACGGAAAATGCAAAAGTGCACTTCTGAAACATATCCGATCCTGGTATGGGTACCTATGTGCGGACTGGCACCATTGTGCTTGTTAACATATAGTTGATATGATGGGGGCTCCCTATCAGAATTCAGTGCGGTGCGCAAAAGAGGAAAGAATCCAAGGTATTCATCATATTAAAACTACTTTTAAAATCCCACTTTGGGTAGCGATTGAACAATGACTTAACAGAGTTAGTAGTACCCTTGAGATTGCACACCAATATTTAACACATTTTAAGCTTTCTTTAACCAAATTACTTTGGCATAGCCTCATTTTAAATGCATTGGTGTAGAATTCCTGGTACCTGACACCCAGGATATATTTCTTCGGTTCAAGGACAACACGTTTTAATGTTCGTTTTGCCCACTTGACAAGTAGGCTCAGCCCTCTGCAGCACAAACCCTTTGCCAGTTTAGCAGACCACATTATGCATCTGAGAAAGATTGTCTGCCAGAAAACAAGGTTTGTATCCATATGTATAAGCTGTTCAAACTTGTATATATGGTTCATTAATGCAAAGCCATTATTATTAGGACGAGTGGTCAAATGAAATGCTGTGAGTTCAGCTTGCATTACTGATAGTAGATCTAGTATACAAAAATGTGTAAATAAATTGCAATATTTAACAATTTGTGGCTCTTTATAATGCTCCCTGATTATATATGCAGGTACATGCATAGCTATGAAAGCAAGATTGGTGATTGTTTACAAAATATAATATACCCCAAAAAATCACTTCTTGAAAAATCTTTGCTACTTTGAATTTCATTTAACAGCAGTATTATACAGTAAAACATGATTGGTGAATGACTATGTAAAAAATAATAATAATGGAGAATCAATTCAAAACCGTAATGGGCAACATGAAAATAAACTAAAGGCCTAATTCTTAAAGGTCACATAAGCTGCAGGTGTATGTCCTTGCATTGGTGCTGATTTTCAACTTTAAGAAATCCAGAATGTACAGAAGTAGGCCTAAAACCGTACCCCTGGCTAACCTTTGTGAAGTCCATTGTTGCATAAATGTTCACCTGTATATTTGTTCATGTGATAATCTGCAGAGCGATTGCAAATTCACTTTTCCAACCCCCACCCCACTTTCCCCCTACCTTGAACGTTTTAGTCCTGCATTTTGTCAGGAGTACAGTTCTAACCTTTCCCAGTATGGGGATAGATTGGAGAGGAGTTGTGACTACTCTTAAACATATTAGTTTATGGGTGCATACAGATTCATAGGGTATTTCAGTCCTCGGTCTACCACTTCCTCCCTACTTTCAACCCCTGTATGCAAAGTTTGCAGAAAGGTGGCAAAATAAGAACATTTAGACTCCAAACACTGGTGATAATATGAGCCCAAACAGACTCGGAGAGGGTATTATCAAAGCTATGGTGTGAGAACACTACAGTAGTTTTATCACCTCACTACATGGCACCAAAATGGACAAGTAGATATTTTCAAAAATTCCACCCCACTGAGGTGTGTGGAATTGATTAAAATGCACAAGGATAGTCATCATGCCATTGTTTGCACAGTAATAGAGCTGACAGTAAAAATAAATCACTCCCACAAATTATCAAAGTCCTTAAATGTATTAATTCAACAAGTTTGAAGTAATACAATAAGGCTTTCCAGGTAGATTGATTCATTTAGCCAAGTGCAGTTCAGCACCATGTCCCTTCTTTAAAGGTCTGTCCAAGCTTTGCTTTAGAAACCTCCATCTGTGGAACCATAACCCTCTTTCTAAGTACCAATGAAATGCTAGATTTTCAAGGTGTACATTGGTCTTGTCGCATAAAACGCTGAGAGTCAAAGTATTAGTTTGCGTTTGTTCGTAGAGCCAGCCATCTTTGTTTTGAAGTTCCATCCAGTTTGTGTGCTACTTACCTCAATAACCATCATTTATGTAGTCGTTTGAAACCGCAGTTAACAGAGAAAAAGACACCGTGTCAATAACTTAGTATTTTTTTCTTTTTTTTTACATATTTAATCAAACCTGGGCAGGTACTTTGTTACCAAGCCTCATTTTGCAATTTGTGGGTCTGTGTCCAATGTATCGATTTCAGAAAGGCCATTTGATGCTGTTTGTAACAATGTAGTCTTTCCTTTACAAGAATAAACCAGTGTTTTCTTTTCTTGCCTTCATGTTTACCATCTAACTAATCTAGGTGCACAGATCAGGTTGGCATCAGGACAGGGGACGGTATGGCGCATATGGTCGAATAAGATCTTGAAAGTAGGCAACACCTTTGCTTGCTAAAGCCTTGAAAACAAAGATTAGTGATTTGAATGTGCTTCCTCACTTATTGCCTAACCAGGATTTTCAAGTGTGTAGAAAGAGGTTGTCTACTGAAAAGTTGAAGGAGGATTCTGGCCGCCCTTTCTGTACAATCTGTAGTCTGATGAGAAGATAGTCCGGAAGTATTGAGAGTTTCTGTAGTCTACTCCAGCTTTGATAAGGGCATGGATTACTGTTTTAATGGCCAGGAAAGGAAAAATCTTGCTTTTAGAGATTTTAGAAATGCAAAACAGGCTTTCAAACGTACAAAAAAAAAGTACAAAACTGGTTGAAGAGATTGTGACAACCATGCTAGGCAAAAAAAAAGTTGCATTTAAAGCGGATGCCTAAATTCCTAACTGTTTCTGTTGTTTGGAGGTGTACTCCTTAATTTGGATGGCCACCATTGATGAGCCAAATGGAGTTCTGCCTACCACATTTCAAGGGACTATCGATAAATAAACGAAGTTTCATATGGCCATGGTCAACTCCTAGAGTAGGGATATTCTGGGCTTTGAATAAGTTAGAATTTAGAAAAGTGGACAGTTGCTCTCTAAGGTATTGTTCGAAATTGGAATACAGACGACGGGCTGTGAAGCTTTGGAAAAAGCCAGTTAGAAATCAAGTGATGTTTTTCTCCCATGTCTGTAGCAATTTAGTTGGGTGAAGATTTGACAGTTGCATAGATTTCAAAATACAGGTTGTAAATAGAGGGGCCTCTGTTGATCTTTAAATATCTCCTTGTATAGTCTCAGTAAACGTGCTCCTCCATCCTTGCTTGGCCTTTCGACTAAGGGTAAAGAATCCTAGGTATTCTGAGATATGGTCATGAGAGCACGAACCGACAACTTGCTGCTTTGATTTATAGCACAGGTTTTAAATTGTCAATATAGAGAAAAACACTCAGCTTGATCAGTCAGCACATTGCAAATGTTACCCCGGTTATGTATTTTCCTCCACTTCTCTCATTGTTAATGCTGCCAACCGCCCCCCTCTTGGTGTCTTCCATCATATTGCTGTTCCTCCCTTGCTTTTGTCTCCTGGTATATGACTGTATATGTCCTTTTCTTTTGACTTGCATTGTATTACTGTTGTGCAGCTTGTCTTTATTTTAACCAGATTTCTTACTTTCGTTTCCTGTTATATGACTGATTATTCTGCTTGTGATTGTGGTTACTGTTCTGCTCCTCTTTGTCTATAGGTACACCTCTGTGCCTCCCCCCCACCCCCCTACACACACTGCTTGTCTCCCTTTTCATATTACTGATTGCTGTTTATGCTATATTACTGTCAAGCTCAACCCTACAAAGATAGTAATATGCCCTCCTGACCAGTAACAACAACAAATACAGCAGGAATGATTCTGAATGGCTTGATAAAACCGCTTTCTAAAGCAGCTACATATTTAGGATTTCACATTGACAATGACTTTTAAGCTTCAGGACGCCTATCTCAGAAACACAAAAAAACCTCCTGGGACCGGCTGTTGCTGCTGTGCGAAACAGAAAATCGTTTAGTGGAAGCCTATTTCAGAACTGGCATATACGTACTTGTGCTGCTCATTTTTAGGTCTCGCCTAGCGACGCAGCGCATGCGCTGCTCGTTTGATCAGATCTATTCTCGATTTTTCTTCCGAAGGAGGACAGGAGATGTGCACGCTTACGGACAGGAGATGTGCACCCCCCCCCCCCGCCACTAACCTAAGCGGAAATGCCCAGTGTTTGTATAGCGCTTAACACAGCTTCTAGGCACTTTCACTGCTGACAGGTAAGGGAACTGGGATAGCCGCATGAACTCATTAGCCTAGAATCACACAGTTTGTTGCTGAAGTGGAGAAGCTGGGATTAGAATTCCTATTGCCTGGCCCTACACCGGCCACCCCCTTTCCTTAAACCTGCCTCTGTTTACTCCAAACTGTTTCTTATTTATCCTGCAAAACGTCTGCCCCACCCTTGCTTCTGTGGCCTCTCCCTAGCCCTCTCTTTCCATATCGCCCCAAGGAACCCTAGATATGGCCAGACTTTTCACGTAAACTTCGCTGTAATGAAAACTTTCCAACTTGCGACCAATAAACACAGACCTGCCGCCTGGGTCTGTACAGCCATCGAATGTCTGTGTGTTGTGTATATGGTATGCAATGCTGCTTCGGCAAAAGCCTTTTGTGATTTTACCCCTGCTGCCTCGTGGCCAAGAGCCCCCACCCTCCCTTTAGACTGCCGCTTCATACTGCACGCGGTGATACAGCACTGGGGGTACGTTGCATGCCGGTGACACATTCCGGGTTGCCAGTGCACCGACACTGGTCGTTGATGACAGACGCGGAGTGGCATTATACGGGGGCATACTGCATGGCTGTTACACTGCACAGGTGTGACACTGTGCTCCTGCCCCGCCTCACACTCAGCGCTTACCATTTCCTGGCACTGCACAGTGGTGACACTGCACACCAATTACTCTGTACAGTGGTAAGAGCACATTTGACGGCATTGCACGGGGGAACTGCACGACGACTACACTGCACTGGGGTGACGCGTGGATGATAGACTGCACAGGTGTGACAGACCCTGGCGGTACACTGTGCGGCGTTGACAGCACGGGGGTGTCTCACTGCACGGCACTGACAGACTGACATTGCGCGGGGGTGACACTGCACGAGTGTGACACTGTGCACTGTCCTGACCCCACCCTCCCGCTAATCCGCTGCCTGACACTGCACGGTACTGACACTGCGGGGGTGACACTGCACACTGGTTACACTACACGGTGGTGACAGCATAGTGAACGACAATGCCTGGGGATTAGTCACACAGCACAGCGTTGGCACTGTACTGGGGTGACTGTTCCGTGGTGACAGGGGACTAAGGGAACACTGTACGGCGGTGACAGTACGGGGCGTGTACTGCGGTGACAACGCACGGTGCTAACGGAACGGGCCCTGACATTGTACGGATTCACACGCTGCATGCTTTTCATACTGCGCAGGTGTGACAGGTTTGACTTTGGCACTTCACGGGGGTGACGCAGCACGCACTGTGGGCCGTAGTATCTCACTGCCGTCCTAGGATTTCCAAATTACGTTTACCGAGTTTTCCTAGCAAAAACCCCTAAGACTGAAAGTCACTGCACAGTATCGCAGCGCGTTTTGGCCACGTGCCTTAATATGGAGCACTCAATGTTTGTTCCATTTCCCACTGTTCAAGAGGCGCCAAATGATTCTCTTGTACGAACTATCCCCAGAGCAGGCTGGGCCGGGAACGCATCCTTATCAACTCAGTGCTTTTATATCAATTATCTTACAGCCATGTGGACGGGGCAGCCCGCGAGCTTCTTATCGGGGAATGTTCTGATAATGGTTGAGCTCCAGCCGGGGGCTGTGGGGAGATGTTCTCTGAGCAGGAGTTGTTCACATGCAGATGTTCACGCGGAGATGAGATTGTGTTCTTGTGAGGGAATGGTCTTCCTCGACGGGCACTTCACATAGCATGGGAAGTTTGCCTATGCAGACACGGGTGCTGGGTCTGTGGGATATGTTCTTCTATGGAAGGTCTTCATGCAGTGATTATTCCCAATCCTATGCAGACATGCACTCTAGGTGTGTGGGATATGTTCTATGGAAAGTGCTCACGGGAGGGGAGGGGTATTCCAATACAACACAAAAAGATGATAGACGGAATGCTGAACATTGTCAAACATTCACCCCCATACGAAGAGCTGGGCCTATTCATCCTTTTTTTGCTCGCCATGCAATTCCAGTTCAAACCAGTTATATGCAAATCAGTCTTGAACCTTCGCCTCATGGGAACATTCCAGCCCGAACTGCCAAGCCAGGTCTTCCCTGAACCAGAAACAAGCATCCTGGGACCGTTTCGGGGTAATACCTCTCATCGGCCAGGCTAGCTTGAATCCAATGGCAAAGTGAGCAAGGGACCCACTTCTGGGCGTGCCCTCTCCATGGGGGTGACTATAACAACACAAAAATATACAGACATGGACACTAGGTCTGTGGGATATGTTCTATGGTAAGTTTTTATTCAGGGGCTATTCCTATACAGACATGCACACTGTGTCTGTGAAATATGTTCTATGGGAAGTTCTTATTCAGGGGCTATTTCTATGCAGATATGCACACTGTGTCTCTGAAATGTATTCTGTGGGAAGTTCTCATGCACATGTTATTCCTATTCAGACATGGACACTTGATCCGTGATATGTTCTATAGAAAGGTCTTACTGGAGATTTGTTCCACGGAAAGTCCTTATGGGAGGAGTTATTCCGATACAGACATGCACACTGGGTCTGTCAGATATGTTCTATATAAAGTTTTCATACAGGTGTTATTTCTGTACATACCTGCAGTTAGGGTACATGGGATATGCTTTATGGAAGGTTCTCATGGAAGGGATTATTCCTATAGAGGCATGCATGCACACTGGATCTGTGGGATATGTTCTATGGAAAGATCTCATGCCAGGGGATTTTCTTGTTCAGATATGCACACTGGATCTTTGGGCTATGTCATTATGAGGACGTACACTGGCTGCAAGGGTTGCTCCCTTGAAGGTTCCATACTGAGGCCTCGCAGAGATGGTCGTATCAGGTAATGTTTTCTTGATGTGTTCACTGGAGTTGTGGATGGTGTTCCCATAAGAGGGGTTATTCCAGTGCAGATGCGCACACTGGGGCATGCAACAGAGCTGTGTTTTTACAAATGTGGGCTTCCGCTATAGCTACCAAGACACCATGGCTGAAAGACATGGATTTAGCAGGGGTTCGTTTCTGGACACTAGGATGATAGGTCATTTTCATGTAGCAGGGATTAGTTCCACTCCATGGGATTAATCCCATGCGCACATTTAAGGGAGATGACGCTGTAGCAATGTTTACACCATAAAGATGTGCTCAGTGTGGCTGTTAGAGAGGTGCATTGTGGGGCAGGCAGTGTGTTTTTTTCATAGCTTAGGTTTTTCACTGTAGTTGTGCACCGGTGAAATTCCTACTTCATAGCTGGAAGTAATGCACTTTGGTGATGTAGGAAATATTCTTATCTGGTACAGTTACCAGCAGTACACACAGGTCTCGCCTAGCGACGCAGCGCATGCGCTGCTCGCTTGCGAGATCTGTTGTCGTCTATTTCGCTTCCGAAGCGGGTGGAAGCTCCACCCATGCTTCTGATTGGCGCTGGTCAAACATGCGCTATTTTCATTGGAAGAGAGGCATATTTTGTTCCCTCCCGGTCTCCTGCTTGCTGTGCCTGCCTGGACAGTAGATGTGCATGCGTACATCTCGCAGCGTTTCAGCACAACACGCGCATGACACGCTTTCACTTTCCCTCCCCTTTCGGGCCCCTCCTCCTTCCATTGTGTGCCAGTGCTGGTCAGAGCCCGAAGCGCCATGCCTGCCCTGACAGGAGATTGTGCACAAGCACGTCGTCTTGTGTCTCTTCCGCCTTGCTATATCTGGTGAGTTCATTTTGTCTCATTGCCCCTCGCAGATCTGGGTTTGTGTCCCAGATTGTCTCCCCATCTCGGTTTCTTGCTCTCCAAGCTCTTCACCTGACCCCTCTCTCTCCTGATCCGGTGCCTGGTTTCCTCCCCCTCATCTTCTTTCTCCACACTCATTCCCTGCTCTTCCATTCTGCGGTTTCACTCTACTCCACACTTTCCGCACTCCCTGTCCTCCTTGTCCCAGCGCTCTTCTGCTCCTCTCCCCAGCACACTTTTTTTTTTTACGTTGTACTCCACTGCTTAGTGTCTCCACCTACAACGGGCTGCGACGGGTTAAACTCTACATGTACAGAAAATAAAACATAGGTTAGGGAAGGCGACTTTGAAAGCCAGCTTAAAAGAGCCAGCTTGAAATCTCAGCTGATTTGTGCGTCTGAAAATAAGGCTTGAGATGTTTAAATCACCTGTAGCCCACGCAAGACACTCACCTGTCCGTGTGCAGCGGGTCTCTGCTCAGCACCTGCACGTACCCCCAAGCCAGCCAGTTCAACACACCCAACCGTGGGTCGCAGAGCTACACGCACACCTATTACACACCCACTGGGACAGGAGATCTGCACCCGCACAGCATAGCTGTGTGTACCCACTGCATCAGACACAGAGCAAACACACGGGCAAGAGATCTGCACCTCATACATCCACAGGGGCAGCAATTCCGCACCCATATACATCAATGCAAAAGCACACTTGTACTCCACACACACAGCAAACGTGTGCTCACCACAAGCACATTCTCACGTTCGGCGGATGTTTGCTCCTCTTCATCGGAGTCACGTGGTGGGCCAGTAAATGTACACCCTCACGGCAGCAGTTGTGTCCTCGCCACCATCATCAAATACCCACGGGCAGCAGACCACCACCAGCATACACACACCAATGGCAGATCAGGCCATACTCTGCCATCACACAACCACGGACAAAGAATCCCTGCTGGCCGTCAGCACAAGAACCACAGACAGGACAGTGGTGCTCACCACAAACACATAGAAACGGGCCGCAAATCAGTCAATACTCACTGCCGTCCCACATCCACGGGGCAACATACATGTGTTAACCAGCGTATGCCCACAGGCAGGAGACATTTGCTCCCCTGAAAAACATAACAATAGCCAGCAGATTAGCCAATACCCACCGCCATCCATCCACGGGAAAACATAACTGTGTTCACCACCAGCACAGAAACACAGGCAGATGTCCGCTGCTGACCACCAACAGTGAGCAACGGTATAGTATATTGTGCTCATTGCTACAATACCCATGGGAATTATGTCTGAACTCCCCACCAACACACGCGGGCAAGATGACCTGTGCTCACCAGTAAATCACACAACCAAGGCTAAAAACTTGTTCTCACCACAACATACACAGGGGGCAGACAATCCGTGCTCACCTCGAAGATACACTTAGAACGAGAATATCGTAACAAATAAAACACAACCACGGGGTAACACTTTCTCTTGACAATTACATTTACAATTAAATGTATAGCTGTTTATCTGATAGGGTGATTTTATCTCCTGCATAAAATTATAATGCACCCCCACTTGAGCCAGGGGGCGCTGCCTTCCAGACGGCTGTTGTGAATAGGACTCATCATATATACTTTCTGCCGCCTGTATTTTCAGGTTCGTGCATTCAGAGTAGGTAGGAGATCTGTGGATTCCAAAGCTCGCTTCGCTCAACAACGCAAATTCGTCTGGAGTAAATTAAACTCAACTACATATTCGGAAGGTCAATTTTTTTATTATACCTAATGTTGTTAAATGTATACGTAGATGTAAATAAGACAGTGAGTAAACAGCGGTGTTTTGAAGACAAAATGAGTAAGAAACTCAAAGAATTTGTACACAAAAAATGACATTCAGTTTTGCTAACTCTGTACATGCAGTTTAATCTCTATATCAGGGTGTGAGTAGGAAAAAACGACGCAGACAGATCGCTAGAAAGTTTGATTTCTAATTTATATTAATTTTAATGTCCCACTAGTATAATTTTTTTAAATCTCTTTGGTGCTTTGTTGGTTTCTGTCGAAGTCTAAAGTAACAAAGAATGGAATTTATTAAATGTGGTGATTTTATGCATTACCAAATTTTATATAAATATTAGAAACACCAGTGGTTAAAAGTAGGTGGCCAAAGAACACCTGCTTTGTAAATGTCACAAGTACTCCAAGATGGCACTGGTGAACAATAAGATGAACGTAACGTGTTGCATTTTTATCCCATGGCTTAGTTTAGAAAGGCTTGAAAAATGTTTTTTTTTCCCAGCCAAGAATGAATATGTTCACTGAAAGCAGGTATCTGTATACTGTAGCATTTTTGATTATCTGTATTCTGTGATAAAATAGGAAAATGTGTTAATTTGTTTAACCAGGGGTGCAGTTCTAGGGAAGATCGTTTTGTATTTAAATTTCTATTCGGTGTACACTCTCTGGAGGAGTGCAGGGGTGTGGTACCCCTTGTAATTGTAATTGTAATTGTAACAGTATTTATTGAGCGCGGTTGCTGCCCGCAGGCGTCCAAGCGCTGGATAGAGGGAAAGTGACTGAGGGAGCTTAAGGTACATAGGATTGAACAAACAACAGTGTGTGTGAATTGCTGAATGACTTAATTGGTCCCCTAAAATTAAACAGTATTTTGCTCATTAAAGGGGCATACAGTGTAAAGAAAACAAGCATTTGCAATGCAATAGGTCTTGTATTTACGCTAGTTTGAGCTATTAACATTGTAAATGAAAATGCCTTTATTTGTTTGTTTTCGTTTTTTAAAACGTAAGTAAAAGGCATTGTCATTTATAATGCCAATAGCTCAAACTCGCGTAAATGCGAGACCTATTGCATTGCAAATGCTTGTTAAAAAGAGATGTTGGCTTGCTGGTCAGGGCCCCAGAGACTAACCTGTCCTACCAGAGGAGCACCCTCTAAAGTGTAACCTGCCTCATGAAAGGCCTCCTGAACTATGACAATCGTACCCCTACCCCCCTCCTCCCCCCCACCCCCCCCCCCCCCCAGGTTCTACTGGTTTGCTCTTTACACAAGCCTCACTTTCAAGATCGACTTCATCTATAAGACAGTCCGCACAACAGCAAACTCACGAGTAAAAGTTAGATTTCTAGTGGTCTGTACGGACTTGAAGCAGCATCACCATGCTTGAGATCAGAAAGTGGTGGAATTAAAAAAAAAAAGCTATTGCTTTTCTTGCCATACACAAAGGATCTGAAATTCCACCCTGGTCCAGTTTTGAAAGGTTCCTTCGCTCCTCCACTTATTGAATTATTCAATTACCCCCATCTCAATCTGTTACTGCACGACAATAACTCCCTCCTCCCCCAAAGGGGATCTTCCCTGGTACTTCTTACCCTCCTGTAAACTAGAGTAGTTCCCTTTTTCTCCCTTTTTCCTTAATATTGTAAACTTAGCTCTGCCCGCCCACCCCACCTTGCATGTTTTCTTAAAACTCTCCCTCTCCTCTACCATCACCATCTTTTGATTCTTTTCATCCCTTAGATTTTTCCTCTGGTTCCTTAGTATGCTAGCTCATTATTATAACCATGACTCTACCCCCTTGTATTTTATCCTGTCACTCATCAATGCCGCCTTCTTTGAAACCCTGCTTTTACCATAAATACCTCAGACAATGTACAGTGCTCTGCAGATTTGTAGCTAGGGTTGTTCTAAATAATCATGTGTACACATTAACTATTCTTTAGTATCTATCTTATCCCAGATCATTGCTTTTTGTCTTCTATGTTTTGATTTTTCTCCACTTGAGGTTTCTCTAAATTACTTTATTAGAACATTAGTATTTTGAGGCTTACCTGAAGAGGCAGAAGGCCAACAATGGCTCGTATAGACACCCCTGCTCCAGTATTCCTACATCTACATTTTTGTATCTCTCGTAGAAAAACTTTCTCTCTGTGGGTGGTATGTCCCAATAGCATTATAGACTTTTGTTCCTTAGGCTACACTGGCTGTTAAGTTTCTCTTGATAAAGGCCTCTAGCCTGTGGTTCAGGCCTGTAACGGGCGAAGGGCGTTTAACAGCCTGTAAGACTGTGCCTCTTGGTTTGTTACTGGTGTTTCATTTCATACATACCTGTTGTATTACTGCTGTCCTGCTGCTAGTCTTTGTTACTTTTCTTACTTTTGTTTATCTCAATGTTGTTGCGCTGCCTGTCTCTCTCCTGGTTTGTTACTATTCTTGCTTGCAACACTTGCTGTTACTACTCCGTCCAACTGTGTCCCCTGTCATTTCCATTCTTGAGCCTTTTGGTGCCTTACTGCTTTATTACAACATTTCCTCCATTGTGTCACATAATATTTTATTTTTTTAATCTGCGTAATTCTGTTGGGGTGTTACTGCTGCCCTTGTCAACTCCTACATTCTCATTTTTCCTCAGGGGTATTGACTCTTTTTGGTACGAGTTTACATACATGAAGTGTCATGCATTAGAATTAGCTCTATTCCAGAGAAGAATAATGGTCCATATTTAGTAGTTGGGCCCCATTTGTTTTCAACTTTTCTGGGAAGAATATATGCTTCATTTGTTGTGTTTACATTCCCTTGGCAGCTTTTCCCTTGATAATATTTCCTGGTATAATACTGTTTTCGTTTCTTTTTTTTCTCTTTCTTGGCTTGCGGTTTTAAGTAGTGCCAACAGACAATTATTTTCGAGACACAAACATACAGATAAAGCAGTGGCATTTTGAAAGCGAGTAAGCATTTATACATTTGGTATTGAATTTAGCACGTGGAGCCTAGTATTCTTACACTCGATCTACTAATTTCAGTTTGAAGGGACTACCAAAAAGACTAGCATTCCCATTGTGAAGCCATTTACCACTCGTCACAGGATCCAACTACCATGTTCCTTGGAATAAAGTTTCCGTTCAGCAGAGACCCCCACAGTTCCTTAAAAATCGTATGCTTTTTACATTTTCTTTGGTGCTTCTACTTATAGATAATTTTAGACAGTGTTTCGCCTACTGGTCATTGCTGTGGTTAAACAATGGTCTGGCTTCATTCCTTTCAGTGTTTTGAATGCAGACAAAAGTAGGCCACCAGTTCAACACCAGTCCTTGCTGTCCCTGTTGTAAAATTAGTCCTCCTGCAGGGTCTCCCTTTTTACAAAACAAACATTGGCAAATCCAATAGGTCTCGTCTATGCAAGAGCAAATGGCTTTGCCAATGTGTTTTAGCCTTGTTGTACCCCAGCTTGGCAGCTGTTCAGCGTGGCTAAAAGCTAGTGGCGTAAAGTGGATTATTATAACGTACAATGTCATGGAGTGGAGTGTTATGGAGTGGCTTAGAGTGTTGTGGAGTGGTGTTGAGTGGAGTGACATAGAGTAGAATGGCATAGTAATGGGGAGTGTCGTGGAGGGAGTAGAGTGGAAGGGTGTAGAATGTCAGAGTTGATTGGTGTCGAGTGGAGAAGCGTGTTGTAGAGTGGAGAAGGGTGGAGTGGGGTAGAGCAAAGTGGAATGGCATAGAGGGTGTTGCATAGTGTGTCGTGGCATAGAGTGGAGTAGTGTGTTGTAGAATAGAGTGGAGTAGTGTGTCGTAGAATAGAGTGGAGTAGTGTGTCGTAGAGGGAGTGCCATTGAGTGGAGTGGAGCAGCGTAGGGTGTAGCTGTGTAGATCACTCTACTCTGAATCAATCTGAAGTGGTGCAGGGGAAAGTGGACTGGTGCAGGATAGAGTGCAGAGGTACGGCATAGAGTGGAGAGGTGTAGATAAGATTGGAGTGGTGCAGCATAGAGGGCAGTGTCTCAGGGTGGAGTAGAGTGCAGTGGCACAGAGTAGATTGTGTGAGTTAAGTGGTGCAGGGTAAAATGGAATGGTGCAGGATAGAGTGCAGAAGTGTAGAGTAGAGTGCAGTGGCACATATTGCTTCAGAGTAGAGTGAAGTGGTGCAGGGTAAAGTGGAGTAGTGCAGGATAGAGTGTGGAGGTGTTGGCGTAGAATGCAGTCTTGCAGAGTGCATTGGTTTGATTAAAGTGGTGTAGAGTGATGTAAAGTGGCATTGAGTGCAGTGGCATAGAGTGGGTTGGTTCAAGGTAGAGTGCAGTGGTGCATAGTAAAGTAGAGTGCATTGGCATAGAGTAGAATGGTGCAGAGTAGAGCATAGATGTGAAGAGTGAAGTGGCGTAGGGTAAAGTGGTTCACAGTAGATTAGAGTGGGGCTGAGTGCAGTGGCATAGAGGAGTGGCGTAGAGTATAGTGGCGTACAGTGTGTTGGTTTTGAGTAAAGTGGCACAGAATGGAATACAGTGGTGTAAGTGCAGTGGTGCAGAGTAGATTAGAGTGGCTAAGAGTGCAGTGGCGTAGTGTGGAGTGGTGCAGGGTAGAGTGCAGTGGCGTGTGGAGTGGTGCACTGTAGAGTTGTTATGCAGAGTTGAGTGTTGTGTAGTGGCGTAGAGTGTATTGGCATAGAGTAGAGTGGCGTAGAGTTCAGTGACAGTGCAGTGTTGCAGAGTAGAGTGTCGTAGAATGCAGTGGTGTAGAGTTCAGTGTGCAGAGTAGAGCAGTGGTGTAGAGTGCAGTGGAGTAGATGCAACAGGGAGTGCTGTATGAGCATAAGATGTTTACTGAGAGTTCAATATGTCAAATGTTCAACCTGTATAAATCCAAGGATTTTGCTGAAAGGTCAGAAGATCAAATGTTTATCAGCATTAAACAAACGATAGTTAACTTCTTTTCAGTCCACCATAAAACGAGAGCCATAATGTAGTATCCAAAATAATTTCATTATTGCCCTTCAGACATCGCAATCCAACCCAGCCAACACTTTTCCTCCTGAGGAGGACTTAATCAGTGCTGTAATCAAACATATATGTACATTCTTAAAAATATAAATAGTGACCGAATGTGGAGTAATAAAAAGCCCAGAACGACTTTGCTAAAATTAATTCGCCCCAAATCAGAAGGAGGAGTCAACTTCCCTGATTTCCAGGCTTATCAGAAAGCTTTCTTGCTGCGTCAAGCCTCTCTATGGTTGCTTGACTCCAAAGATGACTGTCCTCTTTGGACCTCAACGGAACGCCTCTTTTTAGCTCCTTATTCCTTTTGTGAATATCTCTCCTTCTCCCGTAAACCGCAATCTATTTCTACTCCTATAATAAAGCACACTTCCAAACTGCTTGCTTTGCACTCACATTCTCCTCAGGATTCTAAAGATTTCTTTTTAAATTCAACGATTTGGCATAATAAAAACTTGTTGATTCATAATAAACCTTTCTACTGGAAGACTTGGAGACAGAGAGGCTTAGTTTGGATTTATCAATTATTTTCAGACTCACAACTCCTCTCTTTTGATAGCCTCATGATATTATTCAATTTACCGGCCTCCTTTATCAATAAGTATAACTTACTTAAAAGCAGTGTGTTGGAATCTCTTTCACGTTTCCCCACCTTACAAGACACTTCTAATGGCTCAGAACCCGCTACCAGTCTTCAGACTTTGTTATTGACCATACCTAAGGCGTCTATTGTTTACAGATACTTACAGGGCAATGACACTGACAGACAGAAGACAAAAATTGAAGTAGCATGGGAGCGAGATTTCGACACATGTTGGCCTTTATCACTATGGAAATGCATATGGATTAAATTACGCAAGGCCTCACGAGCAGCAAATATTAGCCAAACATTATTCTTTGTCTACAATAGACTGTTATTTACACCTGTTACCCTCTCTAAACACTTCCCATCTACCCCAGATATATGTTGGACATGCTCCTCTCCCAACGCTGACTTATTTCACATGTTGTTCAATTGCTCACAAGTACATAGCTTCTGGCAACAGGTTTGGGCTAAAATTAACTTAATTCACAACACCAAGTTTCCTTTTTCCTTTACTCATATTTTCTTAGGTAGCCTTTCTCCTATCTGGGTTGATGCACCTTTCAATGTCAAGATTATTGACTTATTATTAGCGGTGGCCTTTCAACAAATTACTGCCAATTGGAAAGACTCATCGAAAATCTCTAATAGGGCTTGGTGGTATACTGTTTGCCATAATCGCGGGTTCGATTCTGCTTTTGTATTTCCCCCATGTTTGGCTGCAACACGCGTTGATCTATGGTCGCCTAGCACAATGTTTATTGATAAAAGTGCTAAACGATGTTCTCTACCAAACCCTTCTCAACAGGAGGTTCTTAAACCACCCTAGACTCCCTAATTGTTCCATAAGTTTTTTCTATTTATCTCAATGGCATATATAATTCAAGTGTTGTGTATTTTTCTGTTTCAACTTTATTACTCGATGCTTTTATTCTGTATTTGATGAGCTTGGAATGTGAAGCTGTAGAACTTATTTAGCATATTCTGTTCAGTCATTTCAATTTCTTTTCAATAAAATTCTTTGAACTAAAACAAAAAAAAAAATAGTGACAGAAGTACAATGACCATACAATTTGAACATGTATCCGGACACATGATTAAAACCTTATGACTCCCCCCCCCCCCCCCCCCCCCAAAACCCTCCAACATAATACAGTTGTGTAAGACTTCCTATACCAGAATGTCCCTATTCCACTTCAACCAACATCATAAGATTACACAAGTTCTCCAGTATTTGGGGTGTCTTTCATAGATTCACATGCTTGAATATTCCCAGTCGTCGAAGTAGGAGTCCCACGGTATATAAAAAGCAATAAGTGTCATGTATATACATAAACATACATAACCACATAATAGCATATACATATCCAAATAAACTTTATATACAATTCAGAAATAACATATCAAGTGAAAATACCATAGGATAGTATTGACACATAGGAAAGCATTGAGAAAAAGAATCACTTTACTGACATATCATTGTCGTTTTATAGTCCAAACTCCAGCCAATCAGGCGCAAGCACCCTCTAGAACCTTCTCCTCAGAGGCTCAGGCCCTCAGATTTTCTACCGCACGTCGTGTGAAGGGAGTCTCCCTGAGCTCTGCTCAGTTCTTTGCTCTGGTTTGAGTTTTCTCATCATGTCTAAAAGTAATTAGTCTCTTTTCCGTCCCTGTTCAACTTGTGGGAAGTTAAGGCTCTTTTCTGAGGACCCTCATGACAAATGTATTTATTGGCTTTACCCTGACCATAAGGTGGCCAACTGTAAAATCTGTAGAACCTTCTCTCAAAAGACTTTGAAGGACAGGGAGGGTCGTCTTTTATTGTGGCTTCAAAAACTAAAGGATACGGATAACCCCCTTTCTGAGGTGGAGAGTGTAGCCTCTATTCGAACAAGAGTCTCCTCCAAGCGTGGTAGTGTTCAGAACTTGCCGTCTCCGTTTCTGAAAAGGAAGAGACTTCATCTTGAGGAAGTGTCTACAGGCCAAGTCTCTGTTACCACGCCAGCGCCCCCGAGACCTAGCTCTCAGGCGTCTCTGACTCAGTCAGCGCATGTTTCCTGTCAAAAACGCGCAAAACCGTCGACGGCCCCTCCGTCGACGAGATCTGCCACTTCATCAACCTCGTCGACGACGGTGTCGAGCAGATTTCCTTCATCGTCGACGACGACTTCGTCGACGTCTTCACCGTCAACAGTGGTCTGTGTTTCCCTGAAGACTATTTCGTAGACGATTCAACTATCTTCTTCGTCGACGACTAGGAAGCTGGCGCTTCAGTCGACGTCTAAGGCTTCGTCGACGATAATGAAAAAGAAGAAGTCATCGCCGTCGACGCTCACAGCATCGTCGACGGCGGGCTCGTCGACGACGGCAGTCTCGTCGGCACGGGCTTTGTCGTCTGCACCCTCGTCGACGGCGGCCTCGTTGACGGCGGCTTTGTCGACGACTACTTCATCGACGGCGACTTCGTCGAGGATAGTCTCGACGACGGAGGTGTCAAATTTTGCAACGATGCCTTTGGTGCCAATGTCTACATCAGCGCCAGTATCTGTGGACACCTCCTTGTTGCAGCGTCGCCATGCTGCGCTGGACTCTGTTATGCTGCCACCGGTCACTCTGCCATCTCATCAGCTATTCCCCACGGTTGCTGAGGAGATTTCGGACTCTAATGACAATGTTAGTCCTCTTTTCGAGATGCTCGTAGTCCTTCTGAGCTTCACATAAAATGCCAAGATTTCGAAGAGGATGATTATGCGCAAGACTATTACTGTCAGGAGCAGGAGCAACATCCCCCTGCACAAGTTCCCATGGCGCAGCTTCCGTTGTCGCTCATCTCCAACCTTCAATTCATTTTGGAAGATTATAATCGGCGCTTTCCAGCTTCCTCTCATAGCTCTCCACGTGAGACGCCATCTGCTGTTCAGTCTACCCCTGTGTTGCCAACGATGCCGACCCCATCCGCACCTGCATTGGTTCCCCCTGCAACAGATGAGGTGGTGGACAATCTGGATACGGAGGAGGGAGAGCTTCATGATGACGACTCTATGGCGGACTGGGATGACTATCAAGTCAATTTGCCAGCATCACCTCCAACATCGCCAGTAAATTCACCACCTGTCGACATATCAGGATTCCATCAACTGATGGACAGGGCAGCTCAACGCTTTCACCTTCCCATGATAGTTAGGGAGGAGGACTGCTTTCTGTATGACTTCAAGTCCCAGCCGCAGAAGCAGGTACGAGCCGTGCCCATCATAGACTTTATCTGGAACAAGGGCATTAAACTGATGAAAACGCCTAACTCCATCCCGGCTGTCCTTCCGCGACTGGAGAAAAAGTACAAGGGCTCGGACTCTTCCCCAGCTTGCTTAGTGTCTCAGCCTAAGCCAGACTCTGTGATCACCCAGGCGGCACAACGTCGCTCCAAAAAATCCATAGTCTCCGCTCTCGTCACCTCCGGATCGTGATGGCCGCCGCCTGGATGCCATTGGCAAAAAGTTTTCAACCATGGCTTCAACAACAGTCCGGGCAGCAAACTCTTTGGCCATCCTCGGTCGTTACGATCGACAAATGTGGTCGGATATGGCGGCTTTGGTTAAGCTTATCCCTGAAGATTCTAGAGCGGAAGCTCTAAAGATCCTGCAAGAGGGTGAGAGGGCATCCTCCGAAATCATAGACTGCTCCGTCGACATTGCCTCCACGGGGTTTCGTCAATTGGCTGGAGCGGCTGTTTTAAGACGACGGGGTTGGCTTCGTTCCACCTCGTTCCGTCAGGAGGTACAGGCCAAGATTCTGGACATGCCGTATGACGGAGAATCTTTATTCGGCCAGCATGTGGAGGACGCTTTGCAAGCCATCAAGGAGGACACGGAGACGGCTCGCTCCCTCGGCACTCTCCAGTTCCGGAAGCAGCCCTTTCTGGGTGCGGCCGCGGCACCTCCTCTGCTTTTCGTGGCTCCTCTTCCCAGTACCGCTCCTACAACCAAGGACAACAACGTTATTCCTCACAGCCACAACAGTCTTACAGACAGCAGTCTGGCAAATCTTTTAGAGGAAAGTAAAATTACAAGGGAAACTCTTCCAAAAAACAATGACTGGGTACATCAAACGACCCCTCTTTCAAGTTTTCCCCTTTCTTCTGCTGGAGGACGAATCTCCCAGTTTTATTCAAATTGGTCCTCAATCACTTCGGACCGCTGGGTTCTGGACATTATTTCAAGGGGCCATGCCCTAGAGTTTGTGAAGGTTCTCCCACACACCTCTCCATCCGGACCTCCCCCCGCTTATCTCAAGGAACTTTTCAATCAGATTCAGATAATGCTCAAAAAAGGGGCCATCAAAGTGGTTCCGAAATCACAAAAGGGATTGGGGTTCTATTCCCGCTTTTTCCTCATACTAAAGAAATCTGGGGAGTGGCGCCCCATCCTCGATCTAAGGTCGCTCAACAAATTTCTCAAGGACCAATCATTCCGCATGCTCATGCTAAGGGACATCCTTCAATTCTTCTCTCAGGGCGATTTCATGACGACAATCGACCTTCAGGATGCTTATTTCCATGTGCTCATAATTCCACGCCACAGGAAGTACAGTTTTGTGTAGGTCACAGGGATTTCCAATTCAAAGTCCTGCCCTTCGGCCTCCGCTCAGCTCCGCGGGTCTTCACAAAGATCCTGGCCCCGATGGTGGCTCATTTGAGACTGACGGGCATACAAATATTCCCGTATTTGGACGATTGTCTCATCAAATCTCAATCCTCCCACCAAGCGGCCCTCGATACTCAGCGCTGTCTCAGTCTGTTTCAGTCTCTGGGCTTGTCGATCAACTTGCAAAAGTCTCAGCGCACGCCAGCTCTGTGCAAGACCTTTCTCGGCGCGACCATCGATACGAGCACGGCTATGGCCTTTGCGGAACGTCAAGCACGAATTCGACAGCTTGCAAGCTCCATCGCAGCAAAACAGTCAGCTTCAGTCTGCACATTAAAGTCTTTTCTGGGGATGGCGTCCTCATGTATTGCTTCGATCCCACATTGCAGACTGAGGAGTCGTACCATTCAGGAGGAATTGGACAAGCAGTGGCGTCAGGTCTCCGGTTCCTTCAACGACCAGCTCGTGGTAACACCCCGCATGGCTCAGGCGCTGCATTGGTGGACCCGTCCTTCCAACATCGCAGCAGGAACATCTTTTCTAACAACAGCCCCAGAGCTCGTTCTTACCACGGACGCATCCATGGAAGGCTGGGGCGGACATCTTCAAGATTTATCCGTCAAGGGCAAGTGGACAACGGCTCAGCGTTTCTGGCACATCAACAGATTGGAGCTGATGGCCATTTTCTTGGCGTTGAAATCCTTCCGCCTCCAGCTCCAAGGGGAGTCAGTCCTCATTCAGACGGACAACACCACTTGCATGCACTACCTGAACAAGCAGGGCGGGACAAGATCTCCGCTGCTTTCCCGTCTGGCTCAGAGGATTTGGAGTTGGGCCTTAGTCCATCGGATTACGCTCCAGGCAGTCCATCTGCCCGGCATTTCCAATACTCTGGCGGATGCACTCAGTCGGTCAACGTCATCGACCCGCGAGTGGGAATTGCATCAGCCGACTCTAGACTTTGTCTTCGGCCTTTGGGGTCGCCCAACTATCGACCTTTTTGCAAGCCCTCAGAATACCAAATGCCAGTCCTACGCAAGCTGGTTTCCCCACAAAGGGTCGTGCGGAAATGCCCTTTCGATAAATTGGTACAGGATATTTGCGTATGCTTTTCCGCCGAACCCTCTGATTCCTCGAGTGTTGCGGAAGATGCGGCAACAACGATGCCAGATGCTCCTCATAGCTCCACGGTGGCCTCGGCAGGCATGGTTCTCGGAGTTGCTCCTCCTCTCCCAATGCGAACCCATCCTTCTTCTCCCGAGGCCGGACCTTCTAACAATGAACGACGGACGGATATGCCATCCGAATCCCAGTTCACTCAGCTTGTCAGCTTGGAACCTGAGCACCTTGAATTTGCTCATTTGAACATTCCACCAGCCTGCAGGGAGGTGTTAGCTAATGCAAGGGCGCCCTCCACAGTGAAGACTTGTAAGCTAAAGTGGAAGCGATTTTGTCTTTGGTGTGCGTCCGCTCACATACATCCAGTGCACGCCTCCCCTGAACACATTCTGCCGTTCTTCCTGCAGTTAGCGCAGTCTGGACTGTCACACTCTACCTTAAAGGTCTTTCTAGCGGCAATATCTCGCTTTCGGCAGGATGGCTCGTCCTCTCTCTATTCATCTAGAGTAATACAGCAATTTTTCAAGGGTCTCTTCCGAATGTTCCCGCCCATTCGGCGTCCTCCACCCACGTGGCGTCTAAACATCGTATTGGCTCAGCTCATGAAGGCGCCCTTTGAGCCAATCCACTCGGCGGATTTCAAATTTTTAACTTGGAAAGTGGCCCTCCTCCTTGCTCTGACGTCCTCCCGCAGAGTCAGTGACATTCACGCCTTTACAATACAACCTCCGTTTCTTCAATTCAGATCGGACTGCGTTATTCTCCGCACTAATCCGGCTTTCATGCCTAAAGTGCCATCCGATTTCCATCTCAATGAATCAGTAATCTTAAAAACCTTTTTAACGCATCCACGGTCTCCGGCGGAGCAGAGTTTACACTCTCTAGACTTAAAGAGATGTCTTAAATTTTACATTAGCAGAACACAATCCTTTCGCAAGTCGGATCAGCTGTTTGTGGCCTACGGACGCACTTGTAAAGGACAGTCGGTTACCAAGCCCACGATTGCCCGTTGGGTTTCTTCAGCAATCTCCTTTTGCCATCAAAGGGCTGGCAAGCCTCTTTCTTCTGGAGTAAGGGCTCATTCAACGAGAGCCATGTCATCTTCCACTGCCCTGTTCGCTGGTGTACCCATCCATCAGATTTGCCTGGCAGCTACGTGGTCCAGCAGGCACACGTTCACGAAGCACTACTGCCTGGAATCGATTAATGAAGCGGACACAGCTTTGGGACAAGCAGTTCTACGGAATCTGTTTAAATAAGGTGAGCCTCTGCTACTTCCCTCCTCCTTGGGAATTCTTAATTGCGTATTAAATACATTGTCATTGTATTTCATGCAATATTATTACGGCCTTGTCAGGCGGCTGCTGCTTACTGCTTACTATTCTATTCAAGCATATGAATCTATGAAAGACACCCCAAATACTGGAGAAGAACAAATGTTACTTACCTGTAAACTGTGGTTCTCCAGTATTGGTGTCTTTAATAGATTCACATGCGACCCACCCTCCTCCCCTCAGAGGCTCTCTTCTCCTCTTTCGGCTCTTTTGTCACTCGTGCTACGAAAATCTGAGGGCCTGAGCCTCTGAGGAGAAGGTTCTAGAGGGTGCTTGCGCCTGATTGGCTGGAGTTTGGACTATAAAACGACAGTGATATGTCAGTAAAGTGATTCTTTTTCTCAATGCTTTCCTATGTGTCAATACTATCCTATGGTATTTTCACTTGATATGTTATTTCTGAATTGTATATAAAGTTTATTTGGATATGTATATGCTATTATGTGGTTATGTATGCTTATGTATATACATGACACTTATTGCTTTTTATATACCGTGGGACTCCCACTTAGACGACGGGGAATATTCAAGCATGTGAATCTATGAAAGACACCAATACTGGAGAACCACAGTTTACAGGTAAGTAACATTTGTTCATATCCTATACATAAATATTCCTGTATCTCATTACACAATAGTAATTCATAACCAATGACCCAAGCTTTGATATGTGTTCAAATTGTATGGTGATTGTACAAGATGAACATTTTACCTATTAATCTTTCAGTAAACGTCTTATGTTCATACAGCGTTCCCTGTTGTATTTGTTTAAGTTTGCTGATTCCTGAGCAGTGAAATAAAGAGGTTGAGTGCTAGTTTTCTGTATAGTAGCACTAACATCACTGTGGCCACCCAGGGCCAACACTGCTCTCTTTGCTTGGGAATACTTTGGTGCAGAGTATCGTGGCGTAGAGTGCAGTGGTGCAGAGTAGGTTGGTGTAGAGTGTAGTGGCTTAGAATGCATTGTTTTTGAGAAAAGTGGTATAGAGTGCAGTGGTTAGAGTAGAGTGCAGTGGTTTCCAGCAGAGTGGTGCAGCGTAGATTGCAGTGGTGTGGAGTGGCGCAGAGTAGATAGTTTCAGATTCGAGTAGAGTTGTGCACAGTAGAGTGCCGTGGTGCAGAGTAGATTAGTGACGTAGAGTGCATTGGGATAGAGTGCAGGGGTTCATAGTAGAGCAGACTTGTGTAGAGTGATTCAGAATAGTGGCATAGACTGAAGTGGCGTAGAGGGGGAATGGTGCAAAATAGAGTGCAGTGGCATAGAGTGGAGTGGGGTAGAGTGTGGAGTATGCAGGGTTTGGGAGCGCACTGCCATTACAGACAACAGATCTTAAATTGAAATGAACATTACATTTGCACAGACATGCAGTTTTACTGATAAAAGTATATAGCGTGCAAATTGTAACGTGTGGAAATGTCATCACCTAGCATATTGATTTGTTTTGATGGTACTGAAATATTTATTTCCATCACACTACAAAATTACCCCCAGTAGCCAGCATGATTGTCACATAAATCCTCTCACTTTGAAGTCTGAGATAAAAAAGTAAACACCAAGCTCCTTCGGAAGACAGAGCCCGACATATGACCTCTGTCTTTGAATGCACAGTAAATGTGACAGGATGAGAACAAGACTTTAAAGGCCTGTTTACAGAAATGAAGCACTCTGAAGGATACTGTAAATAGGGTATGTGCGAGGGATGGACGAACTCAAGCTTGACAGCCTAAAACAAATGGAGCCAGCAAATAGAAAAGAAGAAATTGTGAGTTACAAAACAAAATGCCAATGGCAAGCTTTCCGAATGTCCCCAAGATGTCATCAGTAAACCAGACAGCTTTGCTGTCTGGTAGGCTACGACCTAATCGTCAAGTTTGAGTCTTTATAACTGAAATTTACCTTCCAACTCTTTTGGTTATCAAACCGTATTGAAATTGCACTGCTTAACAAAACACTTCCAGCTTCTTGGGGCAATGATTTGGTCTTATTTGCCAAGATTCCCTTTCCCTGACTTTTCAGTTTCAAGTCTAGGCAGAGATTTATATTTCAGTCGGCGAGAAAAATGCGAACAGTTCTACTGAGTACAATTTGAAGTTTGACTATTTACCTGCTTTCGCCTACTCCCGCATGGGAATTTAATACAGCATTGAGATGGAAGGTGGAAAAGGCACAATTTTCAGTATTTTGTTTTCAAATGGATATTAGTTTTTTCCCGTCAGAGTATACATTCTTATAACAGATTGCAACGGCTGAATACTAGTGCATCTCCTGGTATGTTCTTGCAGTTAATCTGTTTGTATATTCTGCAGTCTTAATGTGTTTCCTTCTTGTATTTCTTGGTATCTCGCAGTTTTTTTCTATTTTATTCCGCCAGGTATCCTATAGTCTAGTGGCTTCCTTGCCTACATTTTCTGGTGTGTTGTTCTTCCCATACCTTGCATAACTGTTAGGTTGTTGTAGATGCTTTGGTTGCATCCCCCAGCGCAGTTTTGTTTTTCCTGCTGCATCATTGCCATACCTGTCTATACACCCACTAGATCTATATATTTCCCCTTCTGTAAGTAATGATCCTGTTTGGACCTACATCAAATCGTAAAGCAGAAGTATTTCTTCTGAATAGTCCGGTTCCCTTCAAATAAATATTCCTCTCCTCTTTTTATTGCAGTTGACATGGATGATGAGGACGGGCGATGCTTGCTAGATGTAATTTGGTAAGTCTGGAATCGCATTTGGTAAGGAATGGGCCACGAGAGACCCTTGCCAGACAATTTTTTTCTAGACAAGTGATCGTTATACCCTCCGTGATATAGACTTTACTTGACCTGAAGTATAAATCGCTTTTGCCTGCCTTCGAGGAGCAGCATGGGGTGCACATGTTTTTCAACTGCTTGACAGGCTTAGTTGTATTTCATTGCAACTTGTTTACTGTACACTTGTGCACATGGTTGTTAGACAGTACCTGCATTAATATGTTGCTGAGCATTTGTGATGCATCAATAGGATGGGTGTGATCTGACAGAAATCGTGTCTTTTAAATTCACAAGCTGTTGTCAAGGATGCTTTTACTTAAGAATTTAAACCCAGTTAAATATTTCATGCTATTCTGTCGGGCTACTTCAGCCTTAGTTACTTCATTATGAGCCACAATGTTAATTGAGAAAAATTGTTCATTAGTTTTTAAACTGAAGTATCCCAAGTTAAAAGAGCAAGTACTGTTTTGAATAGGCCTGGTCGAAATTTTAATTACGCTGGAGTAATTTAGCGTTACTCCTGTGATGAAAATGACGCAATCATGCCAGTCTATGTAATTTGACTCAGAAATCCGTACCCAAGAGCTGCTGTTCCAGTTCTGTTGCATTTAGAGTTATTTTCTTAGTGCAAATGCATCCTCAGGTTCATTTTGGACAGGAGGATGCATTTTGCGCTAAGAAATAGTGATAGATGTAGGGTTATGCTTCTCACGTAAATACATGCAATCTTGCTTTACTTTTGTGTAATTACACTGTAGCAAATTGCGTGCGTTATGCCTAACCTTGTGAACAATTGGGATATTAATCTACCTGATGGACGATAAAGCACATAAATTGGTATAAAATGACCAATTAAGAAAAAATGGAACCTGCTTATAGGTAATGGAGGTTGGTGCAAAATGTTTGCATTACTATAATATGTTGCCTCCAACTGTCTAATGTAAGTTTTTTTTGTTTTGAACTAGCAGACGTCCTAATATTATTTATGAGCATATTACAACAGTTTTCATGAATAGAATGTTGTGAGACAGTTATGATGTATCTAAAAAAATGCATCTAGTTATAGCTATACAATTTTACAAAAAAAGAAGAGAAAATAAATATTACCTTATCATATGCATATAGGGTTCATGCAGTAATGACCGTCAAAGAAAAACTTATATCAAACACTCAAAAGGTGATGAACCAATGCTTTCAATTTGTCTAACCACTGGCAGTCATCAACTCGTTCCAACCCATCGTTCTTTTACCCACTCTTGTACCTCAGATTAGACCCAGCCATATGCAAATCCTTCTTCGCCCTGATCTAATGGGAGCAGTCAAGCCCGAACTGCCAAGCCAGCCTTCTCCGAACTGGAACACAACCAACCCAAGACCAGCTTTGCCTTAGTTTAAGCTTAACAGTCAGATGTAGGTTAGTTTCAGTAGCACAACGAGCAAGGGACCCACGTCTGAGCATACCCTTGGACACTGGCACAGTACATCAAACACAAAAAAGGTGATCTGAGTAATGCGTATAAATTGTCTAAACACTGGCAATCACTAGAGGCAGCATTCCAAACCATTGTTCTTTTGTCCAGCATGGCACCTCAGATTAGACTTAGCCATATGCATATCACCCTTTGTTATGCTCGAATAGGAACAACCCAGCCCGAACTGCCAACCCCGGTCCTCTCGAACCAGAACACAAGCAACCCAATGTTCGTTTTGCCCTAGATTGGGCCCTTCAGATGGATGTCAATTAGTTCCAGTGGCACAGTGAACTTGGGACACACATCTGGGCATTTTTTGTATACTTCACAGAAAAACCTATAGCCTATCTTAAATGGAAAAGAGAGTTATCTGCGTCATCTATTTAAATATTAGTCATCCGCCCTCACGTTCCTGCACCTGTACATCACAATAACAAGCATCCTGTCTTCAAGCAGTAAATAGCCAGGTTCGGTCCAAGAAACAAGATGCAGCATTTCATCTGTAAAAAATGTGTTAAGCCGTCTTCATGATGCACAGTGTGTACAGAATAATTATTTCATTAAATTAACGGGAAAATGATAATATGGGTGTATCACAGAAACAAATATGTACTCTGTGTATTTAAGATCATGGCAATAATCCCCTACCTTTAAACTGAGGTTCCCCTTTAAGTGGCTGTTAAATTACATTCATATGATTTATACCTCACAATTCAAACCGCCTATGCTTTTTAACTGTGTATATTGGCCTTCTTCCTGCATCAACATCAGACAAATTTTTCATACAAAATGAATTACTTAAATTAACGCTGCACATCCCTCAATAATCCGGATTACTGTAGCTGCACAAACTACTGTTTACTTACTCCTGCTCAACAATCCCACAAATAATTTAGATTGCAGCTAGAGACACCAAATTTAAAATACACAATCCAAATAGTTGATAATTTCCTATTATCCACCACTTTAATGAGAAAAACTTACTGGAGGTTATGAAATGGGAAATATTGTTTGAAAAAAGTTGTCATGAGAACCAGCCGCTTAAAATGTAGACAGGTGTGAACAGTAACTTAATTTCTGCTGGATACTTCTAACCGCAGATTGCACACCTTTTGTATTCAAGCCAAGCCACGGACTGTATCTGGAATTTTTCATGGCAGTTGCTCCTGCATGCCGACAGGAGGTGCCATCCGAGTCCATGGTGACCTTGCAATGGCTCCGTAAGTGGCGGCACAAAGCTGTATATATCGTGGCACTGCCTCTGCGCACGAACATCAGTTCCTTTCTCTCCACACCCTTTGACACATATTTGGAGCTCTGCTTCCTACTTCGTCAGATTTTTCCTGACTCCAAAATCTCCTTTTCTACCTAGAGTGTGCCAAAGAAAATGTTTCTCTTGAAAACGACAGGCTTCAAACCATGCAGTGACTGTAGGAAACCGATGTTGATCACCAATCCGCATGATGTCTCCCTGTACTGTTGCTCGGCATAAGAAGTGAGGTAGATTGCTCTCCCCGCTTTGCTCCAGCTCTTTCTTAGTGTCACAATAACATTCTTATTGCAGATCCCAGTCCCACCATCTTTTGACAAGTCGCAGATGAAGTCTAAGTGGAACTAATCTCCATGTTGTCCCTCTGATGCCAGGTAAACAATGCGCAGTCAACATGTCAAGGATCCTACTCGGGTGCAATCTTCAACCCAATCCATTGTCGACACTACAGCAGGTAGATGCCTTCAGAGTGGCCATGCTGCAACTGTACAGGATGAATCCAACTCCCACTGTAGCTCCTTTGGGCCCCACAGAGTGACCGGGGCCCCAGTTTGACTACCACTGTTGGGTTGCCTGGTGCCGAATGAGCCTGTGGGACATTTGCCTTGCTCCTTGCCAGCAGCAGCTGATGCCTCTACTGTGGCGCCAGATGCCTTATCAGTGCACCCGCCCCAGCTCTGATTTAGATTCCAGTGGCTCTGATCTCCTACTACAACCTTTAATCTGTGTCTATTTTCACCCACACCAGCTGTATTTTTTAATGAGATCACCAATGTGTAGCCCCTTGCTTTGGAGGATTCCTAACCTCTCCCTCGAAGCCAGTTCTGAACAAGGCTGGAAGCCTTGTTTGGTTCAGATTCTGTCACAGTCCAAGGGCTTCAGAATGCCCCACGTGATAAAGACGATGATGAAACAAAGAACTTAGTCTTTCACTAAACTGATGATGACCTTTACTTAGATGTGCAGATTATAATTTGACCTGACACTTTTCCAGAAGCATAGCTGGACTCCCCTCTGGGACCTTCCACTGAGGGTTGTTTCCACTTTTTCTTGTGCCCAAAAAAGATGCAGGGCTCAAACTTGTTTTTAGATTTTTGCTCTCTGAACGCCATCATACAGAAGTACAGAGTCAAGACCCTAGGTTATTTCAGCCTGGATTCTGGGGATTGGATGGCATTTCAGACTTGCTGGACACTTACTTATTTACCTGTCCTGTCTTCCTGTCACTAACTGGACAAGACAGGGAATAGGGGTAAGGTATACAAGACACCTATGTTCCACTGTAGGTGGAATGCTTCTCCTATGAACCCCTTGATGGAACCTCGAGCGTGCAATAATTTTGACACTGCATATTCTCAACAAAGTGTAGATAAGATCCAACTAAGGCATGCCTCATTGGATGAAAGTGCTTGAGCCAAACCCTTGCTATTTATTCACGGTCCACCAGAAGATGTCTGCTCACATGGTGTTTGGTTGTATGGCAAGAGCTGACCTGGTTTCCCCTACCCCTTGACGGGTTGGGGGGGGGGGGAGGCCTTCAGACCCAAACAAATGGCACACAACTCCAGGCGGTTGATATGGGCACTTCCACTCCAAGGGAGACCAATGGCCTCCGATCTGCACTTTTCCCAGATGGTGTCCCCAAGAAAGAGAAAAAGCGTGCCAAAGTCACGCCACTTAATCTGTCTTGTGACAAAGGCTTGCACTTCTCACTGCCATCTTATTCTCATAGTGTTGAAAACCAAACCGAGATAAAATTCTGCCTTCCAAAAAAATCTATCTTCATGTCTTTCTCGTTAAAAGAGGTTGAGGAGGGAGAACGTATAAATATATGCAAGCTGTCCAGCAGTCACAATAAACCATTAAATCTAGATCTTTACTATCTCACTCATGAAAATTGGTCTGATGTTGCAAATATGAAGTTGCTCAGACGCACGGTTTTTCATTGACCACGTGCTTTATAACCTGGAGCTCTGTAACAGTTTTGCCACCTGAAAGCTATGGTTGTAGTTCCCAGGTGATATTTTTCTGGCAACACCCATTTCAAGGCAGTTGTACTACAGCTTCTCAGTACAGTAGTATTGTACCATTGGTGCTGTCTGTCATCCGTTTCTTATAGCAGATCGGTCCACATTAATTCACATTTTTTTCGAATAATGACTATGAATCCTGTCTGATTTTGCCTATCCCCTCGCCTCACACCATACCCACACATAATCAACTTATTTGTTGGCCTAGCCTTACACATATTTGGTCCACACTTGAATTTTTGTATATTTATCTGTTCTTCACCCGAGTTCCCTTATTTATTTTGGCTATTTATAAGATATAATCTATGGCAAAACTGTTAGACTCCAAGGACCACAAGTCCTGAGGGACCACGATTTCCACATTTATAGCTTCAAATAACGTTGGTGATGCTCTGGGTTTTGCCCACTCGTCCATATTTATATCATTGGTGCCTGATATTTAGGAAGGATGTGAGAGTATCTTTTGCCCTCGTATATCAAGGAAGCTGCAGGATTAATCTACATGCCAAAAGTGAATAATTTTCTTACATTCACATTGACAACCGGTTCTTTTTCCACTTCATTCTCACACTTCACAAGTTACTGGAGGAATCTCAGAACTGCAAGGGCTTTTTCGGTACTGGGCAATGGTTCCCCAGGTTCAGCATAACATTTTCAGTATGAAGAGATAAACTGACCAATGTAAGGCCTTCTTCAATGATACTAAATGCCTTGTAAGTTCCTTCCAGGCGCTCAAAGGGCAAAGCCTTCTGATGCCCGCACCCAAAATGTATTCCAGAGTTAATGGGCACAAAGTGCCCCACTAATAAGTTTTGATTTTTAGATTTAGGGAGTTCTCATGTCCTAATCAGTAGTGCTCAGTCAGAACCTTGTGTTTTCTGGTCTAAAGCCTGCAGGCACCAACACTTCTTAGAAAGGAGTACAACATCCAAATACCCAGGCACCAGTCTCCCAAGTTTTCAGTTCCCTCTCAGGAAGGCCCCCTCTGGATCTGCTTTTTTCAGGTACCAGGAGTTGGATGCACTCAAGCAAAGGATTTCTCTTTTCATTACTGTTTATACTTGTTCACCAAATTCAACGTTTTCTTGCGTTGCCGAGGCATCCCCCCCCCCTCCCCCCCAATTCCTTTTTTTCTGATGGATACTTCTAACAACACATTTCTCACCTTAAGACTATCCCCAGGCTCCTGACCGAATCTGGAAGAATAGCTGCTGTCTGCCGATGTGTGGTGGCATCCGCGTTTGCCCAGCTCCACCCCGGAAGTGACGGCTGGAGCCTCATGTAGGCATCAACCAAGCATGCTGACATCAGTTCTGTTATTTCTGCACCTTTCTACATGTATCCAGAGCTTGCTCCTAACATTTTATTGTCAGTTGACGATTTCTTTCCAGTGTGCAGAGGAACATGTCCCTGCCTAAAATGACATGATGTAAGCCGTGTAGAGATTTTCACCAGCAGATGTCTGTTACAGGTTCCCACAAGATAGTTTCCCGTTTGGGATCTTGCCACAACTCCACGGCATGCAGGAAGTGTGCCCTTGTGCACTGAAAGCGATTCGGAATTATGAAGCCAAACGATACATCAATGAATACTTGAATGCTGTTCCTGCTTGAAGTCAAGAGCGTGGACCCATTCCTGCTCGCCAATCTCCTTCTGAAACATTGCAACGTTGCAAGGTGCCCACCCTGGTCTTGTTCCCAGTCCCCCGCTCAGGAGCTGATTCTGCAGCTGATCTCAATGCACCTCAATTTTCTAGGTCTGCTGGTGCAACAGATTGAGGCATTTAAGGAAGCCATGTTGTGAATCTTTGCCACTCTGCCGGCTCCTAAGTTCCATGCGTGGTGACAGAGTGGCTGCAGTTGACTGCATTTGTCCCCCACAGTGTAGTCATTCTTGTGTCCTTGAGTCCTTCTAGCACGTCTATTTTTTATCCTGGGATAACTTAGGGGCTTGGTGTAGCCCTCGTAATATGGACCTGGTGCAGGCCAAACTGTTCGATGTCTAATTGTATTATCTTTGCCCCTGTAAGGACTTGCAATTGGCATGGGTAAGGGTTATCTGTCTGCACGTTTGCATTTACTGGTCCAATTGTCCTTGTTCAAATCATCTGTTGTGATGAGATTTCTCAAAATGTATTCCACATGTTTCCTCTTAAGCCATTTGTGTTGCCTCTGTAGGACCATAATGTTCTTAAGTGTACCCTCTTTGAGCCATTACACTTCTGTCCTCTACGTCTCCTGACCCTGAAGATGGTGTTTCTCATTGAGGTAACTTAAGCTCATTGCATGAGGGACCTTTAAGCTCTGTGAATCTAGCTTTTCTACAGACCCATCTTCACAGACAAACTAAGACATGGCTAGAGTGGCTTTTCTACCTACCAAAGGTTGTTACCCCTTTCATGTCAGTCCATTACACATTCTCGGTTCCACCTTACCGCCTCCAAAGAAGAGGAGAGACTTAGGCCCCAGGAGAGCATTAAGATTTTACATTGATTGTACGGAAAGCACTTCAACTGGACAGTCCGCTTTTTGTTGGGTTTTCTGGGACAAAGAAAACAAAGGCAGTTTAGAAGATCCATTTATCCAGGTGGTTAGTCCTCTGCATTAGGATCTGCTGGTCCTTAGCCAAGAGGAAGATTACCTTTGCCCATGCTTTCTTCGGGGCAGTTTGGTATGCTGGTGTGCATTACTGTTGACTTCCAGTAGCTCTTATGGGGACATACTACTTTATGCCAATTGTGAGACCATGTATACAGAGTGTATACTCGTTTTCTGCGAATACTCTGAATTTCCACTTCAGGGTAATTTTGGTCTCTGGTTTCTGCAGCGCAGTCCTTTTCGCTACTTTAGTGGAGTGCACTATTCCTCAAATTCAAGTGGAGCGCGTATAGCTTTGTCGTTGGATAATTTTTAGGTTATGCTTCCCGGTGAAGGGGGTCATGCCAGCTTTATTATGTGATGTGATGTGTTCCTTAGCTGCAAAAAGGAAATTGTCCCTTTTTTCTGGAGACATTACATTTGGCGATTCAAGGTGTCTGATTTGTATTCTTCTGAATACTTGGTCTTGGTTTCCTTTATTTTTAAGGTGATGTTAAAGCCCTACATAGGTCTGGTCTTTGATCATTTTCGACCAGCTGGCTCTCTTTGAGAGCTTTCATAGGATTAGTTTGCGGACCCTCCTCCGGGTGGTTGTAGTTATTTCATTCACATGTTAAGGAATCTTTGGCTAGATGTCTCTGTCAGATGAACAAGTTATTTACCTTCGGTAACGTTTCATCTGGTAGAGACACAGTCAAGCCGTAGATTTATTACCACCATGCCCACTCCCCCCGCCCCTCCCGCGAACGACCTGTGTTGTATGGGTTATACCCTTTTAAGTACTGGTTTTATATACCAGTGATCACTGTTTCATATAATTGAGTAATTCAACTGACCCTTTGGTCTTACTACTTAAATCTTGCCTTGGGTATGGGCCTTGCCTGGGTATTAACATACCATTTTTTTTCCATTTTCTCATTGTTTTTAAGATGCATGATCACAGACAATTTCTATAGTGGCTTCACGTTTTAGCTCTGAAGGTTTCACAGAAGAAACGGATGACCGCATGCCGGAGGGTACTTGTATGACTCCACTGATGTCACAACCGGAGGCGACGTCATCACGGAATCGTAAGGCACACAGAGGGTCTGCTGAAAAAGTTCCAGATCCAGTCTGACGCCTGGGGTTAATTCACAAGTTAAGGAGTCTGTGGCTAGACTCTCTATCTACCGAATAATTATACATTATCGAAGGTAAGTAACTTCTTCTTTAATTGGAGAATAAAAAAAATCTAAAGTCTAATTTGAATGGGAAGGTGAAGCTTTTCTTAGTTCAATTGAGGCCACTCAATGTCCATACTGTATTCTGTTCGATGCACTGCTACAATGAACTAATCTGAGAATACGAACTTCATTATTAGCCTCCATTTCAAATTCCTTCTCGTTTCCAGAGCGCTTTTGTGTTTTAAGCTTTATATTTTGCTTTTTTGTTTATATACACTTTAATAATCTGTTAATACTATTTAATTTTGTAAGTAGTTATGGACCCCCTGAGTAGGCTTTGCGGACCTCCAGGTGTCCCTGGACCACAGGTTAAGAACCACTGCTCTGGAGAATGGAAAATATTTTCCATCATTTGCCCCACTGGGGGAGGGATAGCCTCTATGCGGGGGTGCGTCAGGCTCTATGCCAGGGTGCTGACCCCCTCCCTAGTTTCTAAATTCCTTGGTGAAAGAAGGCTATACGTGGATTGCAGCCCTTGGGATGCCCAAGAAGGTATCCTTTGGTCAGGGTTGCCTTTGGAAAGGCGTTGTCTCCTCTTCTGGGAGGTGTAGAGATAGGACCCCACACAATGACTGTGAGACTAGCCTTCTCTCCAGTGTCCAGGTCTTAACTTTGGTTGACCATGTTTCCCTGAGCGTACGTATATAATCAGTCTTCCAGGGGAGGTGCCAGAGGCTAACATGGAATTGTTTCCCTGTTAGCTCTTGGTGGTGGCATGCAAGTCAGAAGCCCTCTTGTCTTAGCGCTGAAGGCAGGCTTCCCTGCACTTGCCTAGAAATGTAGAGCTGCTGTGACCTGTCTGCTATGCAAGGAAGACTGAAAATGACCTGCTCCTTAATTTCTAAACTAGACCTGGGGCCTAGCTATTGAAGGGACTAGCTTGAGATGCAGAGCACAATTTTCCCAGCTGCCCAGCCCGACCGAAAAGCGGGAACACTATCAATCAGGACGCAGATTTCTTTATAAAATATACCTCAGCAGACTTCACCCACTTGGTGATCCACCTTAATTTTACTGCCCTCGGTGCCTTTTGCAGTCTGACATTTGGTAAGCTGGGCTAGTAGATTAAAGGATTTGAAATACTCGCGTGAACCTCCACCCCGCCTGCCCTTGAAGAGGAGAATATAGATTTCTCTTCCATGATTTGTCTGAGTGTTCTGAAATAGCGTCGTAGCAGTTCCATGTAAAGTCCCAATTGATAAAGTGTTACAAATGACAGGCATGCTCTTTGGAGACATCCACTTCGTAAATAAACTTCAAGGTAGATACTGTTACAATACACTCTGGAACAGGCCCGAAAGCACCCTGCCCAGACTAAGAGCCTCCCCTTCATTCCTTTCCCCTTTCTAGTACCACCACCCCTCGTCAAAACAAGGATTTTGTGGTCAGATTATAACCATTAATGTACAGGTTCCTAGAAATGTACAGTGAGGACGCGTTTGAGGTAAACTAAACAATTACATTACACCCCATCAGGTTAATGCAAAGTTTTGTAACCATTTAGTGCAGATAACTGTCATAAGCCTAACCGAAGACAAACCCTGAAATGAAAAGAGCAAAAGAAAACCTCTTCAGAGGAAGTGCTAAACAAATTAGACAGTATCTTGACTTTTTTTTAAGGGGTGCAAATAACTGTTTCCTCTCAGCAGATGGAGATTTTGTCACAAGCAGTTCCAGGTATTGCTGCTAATGAGTAGGGCCACAGGAATTATGCGGGAACCGAGGACCAAATTAACTGTAGGTTTACTGAATTATTTGGTAAGGAAGGATACATTGTGTGGCATAATCGAGTAGATTCTATTGCAATATTATTTCACTATTTTGTCATTTTAACTGACATTAATTTTGTCCTGATAAATGTTTCTCTGCATTAGTCGCAGTTATACTCTTGAAACAGCACTTGGAGACTAACAGGGGACATTTTACTTTTGTAAAGGGGTTTCCACTGCATTCCATGTGAGGTGCCCTTTTTATTAAGAAATCTTTGATCTCTTTGAGCTATGAACATTTTTGTTGAACTGTGCAAATTTAGTTGGAGATGGTGGATTGAGTGGCAAATTCAGCCGGTCCATAATTAGGCTAAAACGCTACAGCTGCACAGTCGCAAGATTCTAGAAGTCGTGCTGATGGGCAGGGTGGTTGTGGCTTTGTCAGTGCTTGTTTTGATTTGCCATGGTTTTTGCACAAGTTATTGTACACGAAGATGCTGAGCTCTCCTTAATGCAAAACAAAAATACACACTTGCTAAAAACACATTTTTGGGACTCCGAGATCACACATTCCCATAGTAGTTCCTGGTACTCAAGAGAACTACTTTGTGTCTGAACGTGCTCCTTGAGGAAGCACAGAATGCCCTCTTTCATGGCGAAGTTAGCTAGTAGCTGAAGGAGGCTGCCCCAAGCCATAGTAGGTAGAAGAAAATGTGAATTATACTATAACGGACAAATTAATGAAGAGGGCTGCCTGAAGGTACATTTTACATATATATTTGAGAAAATCAAAAGGTATTTTTTAACACCAGACATTAAGAGCTTCAGGAAAGATGCCGCTGAAAGAATGAAAAAGCTACATACATAAAATGATTCCATAACTAAAAGAGTACTGTTAAAAGCATATTTATAAAGAATGCACACAGCATTCAAAGTAAACTTTTACGCTATGAATGCAACGTCATTTATCCTGTCCTTGTTATTTGACTATAGGGCTATATTGCTTCGTTGTACCCTTTGAGCACCATTAATCGCAGTTCTTAACAAACATAGCATCCGACTTAGGTTTTGGCTGCTTCCTCTTGAGTGATTTTTTTTTTTTTAATTGTCTCTGTGATCTTTGTAATGCATTATGTCCTTGACACATCTTGCTCCTCCAGTGGCTGTACAAAACTAGTGCTTAATTTGTAAAAGAATAGGTGCCAGGGCCCTAGCCAGTGACCGTACCAACGCAACTACTAACCATCACACTCTTACAGGTGTGACAATTCAGACTATTCCAGGCGCCCAACACTGCAAGGATGGCTTGGAGGCAGGTATTAGTCCTTTTTAATGTATATTGAATTAATAAACAGCTGTTGTATTGCTCTTTTCTACATTAGACAAACAGTGCCACCATGTGATTGACTGTCATAAGTGCCGGTGTTGACAATCAAGTGCCTGTACCCAGCACCGGAAACCATTGGCTCTAATTAAGCACTGTGCAAAACAGACATATGCTGTGTTTTATATGTAATGTTGTGGAGAATACTGACTTTTTAATGATGTAATGTCAAATTTGAAGGCTTCGAAATGTTTAATACGGCATTCTGTGAAAAGCTGCTGGCTGGTCTTCCCAGACCCATAACTGTGTTTTTTCACCTTGTTTCACAGTGACCCGCAGGCCCTCAATGATTTCCTCCATGGATCTGATAAGGTAAATCGCTTCATTACTTTTTTGCTTCTTTTCACTTTGCTGTTGGTGACTGTCTCTTCTCTTATTGACTGTAGTCAAGAAGAAGGGGAGATGAGTGGGTACATTTTAATTGCAGTGCAAATCTTTGCCCATGAAATTACCCTTGCTACCACCCCTAAGATCATGACATGATGTAAAGTGCAGGAACACATTAATGCATCATTTATTTGGTGGTTGATCGGAGGATCTCCTTAGTGGGACTTACCACCGGGATACAAGTGGCATGCATATCCTCAAAAAGGAGACCGCAAGCACACTTTCCTTGTACTATCCTCTACCACAAAGCAGAAAAACCAACCTCCTACTGGATTGAATAAACAGGTGGCACATTTGAATTTTGTTCTTTGTTTTAATTGAAAAAAGTTTCTCTTCCATTACAGATTGACAGCGATGATCTTCTGGACACAGCGGGCGATGCTGCAAATGCTTTTTTTGTGGGCACTGGGGTAAGTAGTTTATCATTGAAATTTCTTTTAATATTGTTGCATATCGCTTGTTCCTTCTAAATGACTTTCTCCTTCCTCATCCAGCATAGTTTATCCTGCTGCCTAGTGAGAAGAGGAACTGTACATTCTTAATTTGCCATATATTTGCTTTTGTTCCAAGTAGCCCTTGGTAGTCTTATAGAGTAGTGGGTTCTCATTATCAATGATAGGAGAGATACAGGAGTGTCTTTTTATGGTTGAAAGAGCCGTTTCTGTACTACTACACTAATTGTTCCCTACAGGCTAATGCTAGCATAAAAAATAACTGCAAAAATATTTACTAAAGGGACCGATGGCAAGCCTAGTCCCCTTGGTATCAAGGCTGCAGAGAGGCACCCGGGGGCCATTTGAAATGTGCGGTGGGGGCAATGGAAGTCCAGTTTCCTAAAAGGGAAGCTCTGTCTTTTTTTATGAAGACAGTGGCTGGCTTTCTATTGTCTCATTTAACTGTAGTTAATTGTCTCATCCAATCCTTAATCTCCAGAAGACAGTACTTTTGGGGTGAAAGTCCTTGGTCAGGATAAGTAACACTGATGTAAAATTTACTGGTATCAGTATAGATCGGGCCTCATTGATGTACTTTTTGATGTTGAATGGTGGGGCTAGGTGGACATTGAGGAGTACTGGAGTTAATGGGTAGCCCTGAAGAACCCAGTAGATAATAGGATTGAATTAGTTGATGACAGTGGGTAGTTTGACCTACTGAGGCTGGCCTGCTAAACAAAAATGCTGTAAACCACTTTAGAGGGGAGTGTTCACCTTTGACAACAGTGGGAAAGCTTGAAAGAATGTTGTTGGGTTCTGTGGGGTCAGAGGTCACTGGCCCAGCATAACAAGTATGCCATCCTTTGAAAACTGCAGATGACTATTTGACACTAATTCCCCACTCCTGTGAGTAAGAAAATATACTTTGTAGCACATGTAACCTAATATTTCCAACCCACATTATATCCCGCCTACTTATAACAATAAGATTCAATAACATAGTCTACTCTCCCAAGACCCACTTCCTGAAACAGGTTTTCTCTAAACTGACCATTCCACTGATCAAATTTAGCATCTGTCATTGGCCCATAGGGTGTATAGAGGCACATTAAAGTATTGGTCTTGCACAGTGTTTTACATAAAATGCAGAAAATATATTTCCCTAAATCCATTCACATTCTGTGTGAGCTGTCTTTATATGTTAACAAGTGTCCCAATAACATTTCTAACGGCTGCTGTCTACATATAAATCCTAAACCCCTTCCCATGCACTTTTACCATAAGAAATTCCACTTAGATAGACTTTGAGGTATTTTCTAATATTTGTCCTCTGTTTCCAACACAGTTTGTTTTTAATTGCCATAGAAGTGTCAACCCATCAGAGGGAAAGTGTTACAGGGAGAGTGTTGTGGACAGTTGATTGTTGGCTCAGAATGTTGCAGAGCTTTAGTAAATGCACCTCACCTTGGTAATTGTAAAAAGGTTCAAGTTCTAGGTGCACAAAATGGGATGTACATTCGATACAATAAGATTAGTCCTCTTATGTGAATCTCTCTAAGTAAACCGGACTTATCTGAGCTGTTTCGGCATGGCTTGGTTTTGCCAGTACATCCTATTGAGCAATTTGTCATCTTGTGAATTTACAAAATCAGTGAGATCACTCGTGGAACTGAGAAAGTGCAGCCATATCTCCTTACTAATCTCATCCACTGACAAAAGGTGACAGAGGAAAGGTTCCAGGCTATGTGTCCTAGACACAGATCCGTTCATTCTGCTAGACCTTTGTGATTGTCATGCTCCAAGGGGCCTGTCACTTGACTATGAATTTCAAGCTGGTCATACCCCTATTTAAATGGCAGCACATTTCAAATAAGCTGCTATGAGGTAGGTTTCTTAATCACTGCAGTAAACTGCATCATCTATAATGTATGAAATAACTTTGGCAACCATTGCACACTAGTACAATGACTTTCCTCCTCATTCAGGTTCAAGCCTCCATTGGGGAGTGTGTGTTTATTGACATATTTAACCTATTTTTTTGAGTACTGTTTATATTGTTCCATACTCTTGTGCCAATGCATTCTGGAAATTGTTTAGGTTTTGACTTGTAAGAGCAGTTGTGACAATCAGACCGTGAGGTGTTAGTTTCAAATCCAGGGAGTTTCAAATCCAGGGATGGGTTCAAATCTTGCCTTGGGTTTTGGCAGCGTAAAAAAGGAGGCTTCTTTTGCTTCCTTGAGCTTTAACTCACTCCTCTTGCTTTGTTGATCTGAGCCACTCCCAGTTTCATGTAGTAGCTGTTGATTCTGAGCTGTTTTCATATTTTAAGTTTTGCCTGTGAGTGTGGGACAAACCAATAACTCTTGAGGACTGCATCTTGAGTCATTGTTCTTTGACTGACTGGGTACACGGATAACCATATAGCATTGCATTTCATACCTCCCCATTCCTCAACATTAACTCCTTCGCCCCGAATCCTGGGCCGTTTTCCCTTCACTGCATACAGAGGTGAGTAACACCACTTCTGTGACGTGACATAAGGTGCTAAATAAAAGTGGAGCAGAGATTCTCTTTCGTACTCATCTGGTATTCCTCTGATTGATTGATGTTCATGAATACATATAGATATATATATATATATGTATTTTTTTACTTTTCAGCTGCACGTACAAGAAGCTCCGAGCAACAATTTGACCACTGAACAAAATCAGCCAACTGCAAGCGTCGTCCTTGACTTCCTGGAGGATGACATCCTGGGTTCTCCATCTGGGGGTGGTGGCAGCCTTTCTGGCTCGGATCAGCCGTGCGACATACTCCAGCAGAGCCTGCAAGAGGCCAACATCACAGAGCAGACGCTGGAGGCTGAGGCAGAGCTGGACCTGGGTTCCTTCCAGCTTCCTACGCTTCAGCCAGTCGTTCACACTGCTTCAGATGGGACTCAGCAGATCTTCTCAAGTGGGGCTGAGCTCATGGGATTACAGCAGTCTGCCGTCCTCACCCACCAGGCCCTTGTTCAGCATTCAGTGGGAGCAGATGTGGTGAATAAGGCTATTAGTGTCCAACCGTTCCTTCAGCAGGTAGGCCTGGGGAACGTAACTATCCAGCCGATCTCTAACCTTCAAGGCTTACCCAATGGTAGCCCTGGGGGGACCCTGGGCATTGGACAGATTCAGGTGGTAGGCCAGCAGGTGATGACACTCAACCAATCAACGCAGCAGCTTTTAGGAAAGCCTGTTCAGCAAACACAGGTAGCAACCATGCCAGTGGGAAGCTACCTTACGCAAACCGCTCCAGATCAGCAGCAGGTCACTTTATCATCTACTGGGGTCTCCCCTCAAAATGCAGGTCTTGTAATTCAGAAAAACTTGCCAACTGTATCCACCACCACGCTGAATGGGAACCCTATTTTTGGCACCATGTCCGCTGCCCAGTGCACACAATCCATGACAGTCACTACCAGCTTGAATAGTCCATTAATGCAGCCTCAGAATGTGATCATCCACCGGACTCCTACGCCAATCCAACCCAAGCCGGCCGGTGTCCTACAGCCGAAGTTGTTCCAAATCACGCCCAAGCCATTTGGCCCCAACAATACCACATTGACCATCCAGAACGAGGCAGCGCTGCAACAACAGAAAGCCCAGCAGAATCTGACTTTTATGACTGGGAAACCAGGGCAGAATGTGGTGCTTTCTGGCTTCCCCCAGGGACTACCAGCAAACATGTTCAAACAACCTCATCTTCAGCAACAGGCCCTGAGTAAGCAGATGAGCCTGCATCTATTGAACCAAGGCAACAGCATAGTCATCCCTGCCCAACACCTTAATCAGGCAATGCTTCAAGGCCAAAACCAGTTCCTTCTGCCTGGGCAGCTGACCAGTGCCTCCACAGTCCAACAACTCTCTGCATTGCAGGCCAACATGGGAGGGCAGATTCTCACCACTTCTCATCCCAGTGGCCATATAATCACCAGTCAAGGGCCAGGTGGTCAGCTGATCAATCAGGCAATGCCTTCCCACCAAATCCTCACCAACCAGAATATTGCAGGCCATTTGAACTTAGGACAGGTCCTTGCGTCACAGAATGCTCATGGCACCCACATTCTCTCCACCCCTATCCAACTGCAACCTGGGCAGGTGGGCCAACCAGCGTTATTTCAGATGCCGGTGTCATTAGCTGGGAGCATAAGCACTCAGAGCCAGCCCTCAGTGACCGGCTCCCTTTCAACGGGGACCCTCAACCAGTCTGGACAAACAGTAATTCAAGGAGTTGCCATGAACAACAGTCAAGCTGCAATGTTGAATGCTGCAGAGAACCTTAATCAAGGTGTGAGCATCCAGTCTTCCGTAGGCAGCAGCCAGAGTCCTGGCCTTATGCAGCAGCAGCCACAACAAGCACCTCCTACGGCTACCCTCTTGCAAGGCGGGGAGCCACCCTCCATACTTACTGTCCAGGCAGATTCCCAGTCTCAAGGATCAGCACAACTTCAGATGAATGTGTCGCAGCAGCCATCGCAGATAACTTCTTCACAAACTAGCCCCAGCATGGTGCATAGCCCAGATAAGATCATTCTGGGTCAGACCGGAACTGGTACTATCCTCAGCCCAGAGTCCATGCAAATGTTTCTTCAGCAGGTAAGAGAAATGTTGTTACCTTACGTAGCGAAGCCTGAGATTTCTTTAAGTATGGGAGAGTGATCAAAGGGTTTCTTGCTCTGTAGCTGGGATGTAGGGAGGGATTTCAGTGAGTTAGTTGCATCCAATTCCTCTTGCTAGTGTCCAGAAGTGATTGTGCGAATGTAAACATCATAAATGTTGATACTTTAGTGGGTTCTGATGTATCTTCATTGCTGCGTTCTGCTAGGAGTTTACTGCACTCCCCATATTAATTATTTCTCCTTAGAGGTCCTGGACTATCCTGGCATCATTTTACTTTTTACAGCTCTCTGCTTATTACTGGCAGACTCCCCATACACATGTTCTTTTCTTACCCTCCCCACATTTGAGATTTTTCTTACGAAGCAGACCATTGCACCTCAGTCACTTTCCTTTTGGATCGCACACTCCCAAAACACACTCCTCCTTTTATATCTCTGTATTTCGGTATTGTGATATCATTGAGGCATATCCCATCATTCCCACTGACTTTGGTCTTAAGAATGATCTTTCAGGCATACTCCTACTAATAACCCTCTCCACTATGTTAAGAGACTCTTAAAGCACACCCCTTTTCTCTGATTCTCTCTCCTCGGGCCAATGCACGTCCAAGGCATGCTTCTCAACTTTATACTTGTCTCTTTCAAGTTGCAATACTCCCCAGAGAGAGAGGTCAATTATTGCCCTTTTCCCCTTTGAAGTGGATGACTGCCTCTACATACCCAACTTTTTTAGCACTGTTTCCTTTTGCTATGCAGACGTCCAAAACACACCTTTTAATCATCACATCTCTTTAGTTTTACGACTTTATACAGTATGGTACAGAATAAAGCCATTTTGCCCGTTTAGTATGTTAAACTGTGGCCTTCAATTTAACATTGCTACTCTGTGTTTACTCTAGTACCAACGCATACTAGATCATGAGTCATGTAATCCTATTCTGATTCTACAAGTAAGTTACTATGAATTGTTTAAATAGTACTTCACCAACAATGCAGTTATTTTAGTTTGAAAAGAAGTGATAATAGGATGAGAGTTTGGATCAAGGAGGTATCCCTCAAAATTATGGATTCAGAACAGGAACAGTTTTTGACATGTGCGCTCAGAAGGAGTAAAAAACAACAAGGTGAGGGCTTTAAAAAGAAATTGCATTAGCTCTGGTAGTTGCTAAAAATGTGTTGGACATTTCAGAAGGAGCGGAGCCAGCAGCAGCAACAGCATCAATTTTACACGGCCTCCTTGAAAATGCACCAGGAACGTATTCTGAGCCAGTCTGCAGTGTCACTCCAGCTGTCCCAGCCCATCTACAGCACCGCCACAGCCAGTCCAGGCACAACCAGCAGCGTGCCTGCCTCTGTTATAGTCAGTAGCAGCATAGGCACGGCAATGCCGCCACAAGCCAGCCGAGAGCTTACCCAGCCCCAGAGTGTGGCGACGGAGTCGAAAGTGCCGAACCCGCTACCACCATTCCCATCTGGCCAGCCCCATCAGGTACTGCCTTTTCAGGTAGTCCCATACGCTTTTCTTCTTTTCATCCAGACACCTCAGACTTCTTCCAGTCTTCTTCCACTTCTCTCTTGAATTTCTAACTGTGTGTTTGCTTCCACCTTGGGGTGCGCTTTGCTTGCTTTCTCCTTTTACTATCGCTTTCTTGGTGATGGATGCATCATTTGGCCTTTTCTGCTTGCCGAATATGCTACTTTTGAAATATCTTTCTGAGCATGCCAGTCTGATCTTTAGTGAAATTTAATTAACACTATATAAAGTTAGTACCTCTTATAGATAATTCTATAGTTCTTGAATTCACCTAACTTAGACTAAGCCTGTTGAACTTGGCCAAACAAAGCTCACTTGGTGGGCTTTAGTCAGCACCCAAACAACTTTGTTTTTGAATGAACTAGAGCTGCTGACACTGGTGAAATAAATTCAGAATTCCACACGAGGTGGCAGACACATGCCAGCTACCGACTACAATAGAACTATCATAATATCTTTAAACGGCAGTACAGAGCTGCTGCTGTTGACCAGCGTCTGAAAAGTATTAAGTATAGTCTTTCTGCAAGTTGATTTATTTCACCTGAAGGTTTATCTCAATGTCTCACTCGGGATGAGGGACAGCCACAGACTTCATAAACTGGAGTACACAGTTATGATGACATTCTGAAGAGTGGCATAATACAGATATGTCTCACTATGGAAACCTGGTGATTTAACCTTGCCTCCTAACTTTCCATGTTTGGAATCTACTAGTAGTATTAAAAGTGGATAACCGTTTTGCCCTTACATGTGCTAGGTAGACAGTGAAACCCCCATAACAATTTTCAAATGGTTTTCAAGACTTGCTGTCAAAAAGTTATGGCTTTTACATATTGGTAATTTCTCCCGTAATGCTTAAGGCCTTGTTTTGACTATTGCTAGGAATCCATTCCTTTCATTATCCAATCCTGGCTTTTGCACATTCTCTCTAGTGGATAAGATTTTCTGCCAGTCACTTCCCAGGACTAGTTTCTGCCTGCTTTGTTTATGGACTGGATGCTCTGAATTTAAATTCCCCAACATGATGTGTGCTTATTTCATTCTTTGTTTTTACACAGCAGTCTCTCAAAATTGTGCTTTTTGATCATTGTTTCTCTCGTGGATTGAATCGATCTGCTCATAGTGTTACAGGATTGATGTATTCTGGGAGAAGTTATTTTGCTTCGTATCTTTCGTGTCTGTTCCTTTGGAACTATCTACTATTGGTTTACGTAGCTAATGTCTGAAATGGTGTCAACCAGCCCATTTCAGTCTGGTGTCTGTCTGCAGTCTATCGCATGAATGTAAAGCTCTTCCTTGATAGATTGTAGGCTTGTTTAAACAAGTATTTCCTCATTTCATGGGAGTTGCATGAGCTAGTTCCTTTACGGGTTTACGCACAAATCCGTAGATAAGAACTTAGTGCCTGTGGTCTGCTATGGTTATGATCCTTTCCGTAATCACTTACCATGCTGTTTAGCTGTGGTTGTCCTGTATATGGCCATCTTCATTCCTCACTTTCTAGGCATGACTTCTCTCTTTCTCCCTTAGAGAAGAACACATGCTCTAATTTAACTGACCTGGAGTATGCTATGGGTAGGGATTCTTCTCCCATCATTCTACAATCCCCTATGATCTCGAATTATTTGTTCTCCAAACTGACTTAGCATCCCAACAGTAGGAATCTCTTCTAGTGTTTTCCTGGCTTGATTTCTTTTTTCGTAGATCTTCTGTGGTTTGGACCTCTGGATCCATCTCATCTGAGACCAGTGATGTATCTGGGATTTACCTGCAATTTCCCCTGTGATAAGAATGCATCCCTTTCCAGTTTATCACATATGGATTGGCCCATTTAACACTGAAGCCCCAGTATCCTTCCATATTTTCTGTTTAGGATAGGCCTTATTTTGACTTACCACATTCCAGAGGTGGTATCAGACCATCAGTTCACTTTAGGAAAAAACCCTCTTGAGCTTGCTACATTTGGTACTTGGTGCCTCACTCTTAGGTCTCTCAGCTGTAGGATCCCTTTGACTTGTCAATATCTCCCCGTTTAATCCTATAAATAGGCTCAATTGCCTTCAGCCCATTTCAGTCACGCACCTGTGATTCTCTAGTTGATATGAACACATTGCCCATTACTTTCCATACTTGATTCCTGCTTTTGGTGTCTCCTGCTGATAGCCCTCTTTGAACCATTCAGTTCCAGATGTGTCTCATGTACGTTGGGAACATGTACAGTTTCACCTTCTAAGTCTATTTTGGCTACTGGACAGAAGATCTCTTGCTCTCCCCAATGTACATATCTAACGCCTGCCTGTAATCTATTGTGTGGCTATGTTTAGTGCTGTCATCACTGTACAATCCTGGATCCGCTGTGGAGCTTACCCTTTTATTGAGACCTCTTTCTGTCTGTATACAGACTTGGAATATGTATGCCTTGTCTTCTACAGATCGGGCTGTTGCTATCTTGGCTGCTGAAGCCTGGTATCCTCTTTTGAAGCCCCATATGGATGGAGTATTCCTTGCTGTCTCACTGTGTACCCTGTATCACGTGCATAGCATCCCTTCTTTGCATGCTGATTTGGTGATTGCCTCGTGGTATTTCATATAGCTGCAACCCCTTAGTACTACCACCCACCTGTCATGTATCTTCTGGACGTGTTGTCTCCTTTGGATAGAGTCCATTTCTAACTAGCTATTCAGACCCAATTCTTGCCAGCATTTGTCATATTAATAGGATGTACTTTCCAGTGACTGTTCAGGTTTAGTGTTTGTAGTATTTTGTATACGCAGAACTCCTTGACACCTCACCTGTGATTAGCAGTAGTGCCCCTCACTTCTCCCACATCAATTGTAAGTTCATGGCATACTTCTTTTTTATTCTTTCCCCTGAATTTCTACTACTGCGCACGTTTTGCTTATGCCTCACTCTTACTAATACTGAGAACTGCAGCTGCTGCCGCAACTTGTCACTGTCCTTTCTTTTTTTCTCCACAGCTATATGCTTTGTCTCACCTTCTGCAACCTAGCTGTCTTGTCAGGTTTCTTGTCTTGCTTGTGAATTTATTATGTGATGTTTTGTCTGTAGTGCTTTGAATCTCCCTTTGAATGGTATAATTATTTTGAAGCAAAGTTTGTGATTAGAATACAGTGGTCAATTTGATTATTGGCTCTGGGGTGACTACTTCAAAGACATTTGGCTTTGTAACACCTGGGACCTCCCAATGTCACTGAAAAAGAAGGTGGAAGGCCTGCTTATTTGCCCTTTATATCCCAGCTACATCTCCCTTAGGTGAATCTCTAAGTATCATGTCACCATACTACAACAAAAGATCCACATGGTAAGTGTCTGTATGTTCTATACCCTGTGACTCCAAACCTACAAAAGGTAGTTAAATATTGTCTTAAGTAGCTGATTTCATATAGCTAGAGCACTAGAAAGAAAACTGTCTTACGTGCCATGCCTTCTCTTCTGTCTGTTCAACAACGTGAAAGCCTTGACAGCAATCTCACTCTTTAACTTACTCACAGATTATATTTTCTGTCGCAGCTGCCGAAATAATTAATATATGCCTTTGGCAGCCAGTGTTTCTTTATGATCATCTCAGATAACACATTCTCCTCCATATTATCTTAAGGTAGTAATGCTTGAGGGAGGATTGCAACTTCTAAATATGAGGACAGTGCTGTGCTGGAAAAGTTTCAAATCTCTTTTAAAAGAAAAACATGAGAAAAGAAAAATTGAAGTCCAACTTAGGCATGCTTTTCAGTCTTTTTGACTCTGTAGATGTACAGTTTATGGATAGCAAAATCTCAAATGGAGAGTAGCAGTTGGTGCACTGTTTTAGGATAAACTTCTTAACGGGTACAGTTTTTTTAATGTCGATATGTATAAGGCTTATTGGTATGCGTTCTATGCAAGCATTACCTCTTTTTAGCACTAAAGAACTGTAAAAGGAGACTTTTGAAGAAAATGTCCTCCTCTATGCCGGGAAGAATTCTAAGAGCATTTAAATCTTGGTACAACACTAATTCTGAAAAATCTTTACCGGTATCTAGCTATCTTTTGATCATTCATCATGCACGATTTCATGGTGGTGGTACACTTGGTGAAATATGTATTTCATTAGAAGTAAGCACGTCTACTAATGCCCCTCCTACGTCTCTCCTTTGTGTGCCAACGGTTACCTTTTCCTATCATTATGTGGATTCTCAAATTATTGCTGTAGGCCACAGCTATCAAGGGCTCAAGCGAGGAAATATAAGAGGACTTCTGCTAAATAATTATTTGCCTCTTGCTCAGCTCAGGGGAAATGTATTCAGAAGTGACTATGTTCAGTATTCTTCATCCATATGCATATTGATTGAGCAACACATCACTACACTGTTTGTGAGGGAAGATGAGGGTCTTTTCCTCCATCTCTGATGGTTAAGAACCATGAGTGTTATCTGTAGTCTGGCAAGTGTTCAGTCTGCCACAAATGCATTTCCCAAAATGGCATTCACTGTCCGGTTCATTTCTGGGAATGCACTACCATTTGCAGTTGGGGATTAAGTCGCCTTCCTCCCTACCCTAGAAATCTTCCAAGAAGAAGAAAAGGAAGCAAAAGAAGAGTATAAGAAAGGACAGCTCCATGTCTAAATGTTGTTCCTGATCACAAGGTAAGTCTCATTGTGAGTCTCTACCCCCAGCAGACCACTCCTGGGAGCCAGAGCTGATGGACATCACTCCACCTGAAGATCCTTCTATGGTAGCACTGAACTCATCCACCAGTTCCTTTCCTTGGGTCCCTTGCTGGCAGCACTGGGCCCCTTGCTGGCAACACTGGGCCCCTTGCTGGCAACACCGGGTCCTAGGTTGGGCCTTGCTCAGATGCCACCCCTGGCATACCCAGAGTTTGAAGCACTTGGTGCCGACCCAGAACAGTTTCTGCACACCAGTGTTATACCCTGGTGTGCCTTTGGGCCCCATGGTTCCTTTTGGCTGTCTGATGGGGATACTGCTAGTGGAATTTCACTCTGCGCCAGTCGACCTCATAGGCCCTCCACAGATTATGCCACCAGTGCCTGCTGAACCTGGACTGACACTTGTGATCCTGCCAGTAATTACTCCTTTCGTGCTATCACAAGACCGTCTATGCTGATGCAGCCACCAAAACTACCTCCACGGGCTAAAGCCATCCTAACTGAGGACAAGAAAGGAGGTTTAGCTGGCTTAGGAGGACAGTAACACTGATGCACTCGAACATGGGCGTGTGCCTGTGTAACATTATGTTCGAGGCATATGAGCTGTAGATTCCACACTTATGCATAGATCGCCATCTGGTTTTGGGCCCGGATGTTTGCACTTTGTTGTTGTCCTGGAAAGTCTTTGGAAGTCACGAGATAGGTGGCTCCTCCTTTGGACAGTAGTGCGCATGGGCATCGACTCCATCGTCAGATAGTTTTTTTCCGCCATCGGGCTTGGATGTGTTTGTTGTGCTTGAGTTTGGTGCCGCTACCGATCTAACTTTCGACGCGCAATACTATACCCTTTCTCCGGTATTGTCTTGATCGCGTTCCCTATTCGACACGCATCTCTACAAAATCGAAACCGTCAATTCCGGCCGTTGACGCAGGCCCTCTGGCCTACCTACGCCATTAGACCTGGCTCATGGAAAGGACTCTTTTTAAAAAGTGTCCTCAATGTGGATCCAAATTTCCACACACAGATCTACATGAGGTGTGTAACCTCTGGCTTTCGCCGGAGCACGAGACCAAAGATTGTCCAGCTTGCGCCTCTTACCGCTCCAAGAAAACGATCCGGGATCGTCGACCTCGAAGGAACATGGCTCGCTCCTCAACATCCATTCTGGACGACATCTTCCAAGAGTGCGTCGATGTACCAGAGCAGGAGCGGGTCGAAGAAGGCATCATCAGCGGTTCCGAAGCCGACGACTCTGACATCGAAGACATCACTCTCCAGAGCAGCGGGTCGTGAGTACTGACGTCGACCCCCACCCACCCCCAAAAACGCTTTGGTAACACCTTCAACTTCGGGCCTAGGTGCACACCGGGACAAAACTTCCCACGGCCCGCCTTCAGGCCCGGCAAAGAAGTCGACAAACAAGCCTTCAGGTCACTCGCGATCGAGTCAGCCTGTCGTCCATGCTGAAACACCATCCCCGGCACCCAAAAAGAAACTGCCGTCCCCCTCCTTGCCGACCACTAGTTCCACATCGGCGCATTCGGCACCGAAACCTCCTGGTACCGAACCCTCCACACCGAAAAAAAACATCGGAACCGACCAAAAAACGCTTCCGAAGAGCACAGACACTCAACCTTCGGAACCGAAAAAACCCTCGGAGTCGAACAATCGGTTTCAAAGACTCCTTCGGAACCAAAGAAACCTCAAGATCCCAAGCCTAAGCAATGTAAACAAGCTCCGGAACCGGTGCCACGTAAACATTCGGAACCGAAGAAATTGGCACCGAAGCTACAACCTCCACAAGAAGAGCTTTTCCTACCTGACCCAAACTAAAAAACTCTTCTAATAGACCCAAAAACAGGTCAACTCATACTCAGCTCCAGGAAAAGGAAAATGGACGCGACTGTACCGGCTCCATTACCACCAAAGAAGAGAGACATTGCCACATCTCCTCTCAGACTTCCGTCTCCACCTCCGCCTTCCCCTCCACACCACTCTCCTACCCCATCTCCACTTCCCTACCCCATCTCCACTTCCCTCACCATCTCCACTTCCCTCACCATCTCCTCCACCACATGACGATGATACCTCTGAGGACGGAGGGGACGGAGCAGACCATGAACCTAAAGATGAACCCGGTCATCCTGATTCCCATGGGACAACTATGGCACACCAGATGTCCCTGATGTACCACAGGATGATATATATCCTTCTAGACCTTCCCCTCCAGAAGACATTGTGGGGTTCACACAGCTTTTACACAGGGCTGCACATTACCACGGGGAAATCTCCACACAGACCCTGTAGAAGAAGATTTTCTAATGGACACATTTGCCACATCTCAAAGCTCCACCTCTGTTCTCCCTATGTTAAAGGGGGTAATTAAACACGCACCTGAGGTGTTCAAAGATCCCGTAAGGACTAGGGTTATTAACCCCAGAATAGAAAAGAAATATAAATCTGCCCCAACTGACCCTGTTTATATCAAAGGTCAGATCCCATTGGAATCCTTAGTGGTCTCCAATGCCAGGAAAAGGGCTAACTCCCAAACATCAGGCGCTGCTCCACCTCCTGATAAGGAGTCAAAACTATTAGACGCCTATGGCAAAAGTACAGCGTCACAAGCAGCCAACATATGGCGAATTGCAAACACACAAGCCTTGCTGGCTAGATATGATAAGGCACACTATGACGAACTAGAGCCCCTATTACAACATCTTCCAGATAAGTACAAGACAAAAGCCAATGACCTCATTCAGGAGGGTAAACTTATAACCAATACCTCCATTCGTTGTGCTCTAGATGTGGCAGACACCGCCTCCCGAGCCATCAACACAAGTGTTCTTTTACGTAGACATGCATGGCTACGCATTTCAGGGTTTAAACCAGAAGTACAAACTTCCATACTTAACCAACCTTTCGATCAGGAACATTTATTTGGCCCTGCTGTAGAATTATCTTTAGAAAAGATGAAAAAAGACACCAACACCGCCAAATCAATGGGAGCCTTACAACCGCAAGCCCCCAGACGTTCCTTTCGTCGCTCCTCTTATAGCAGGCACCTCTAGAGGTTATTCCTCTGACACCCCTCCACTTCCTACAAAAGTCCCACCCAAACAACCTTTACCAGAGGTTATCATAGAGGAGGCTACAGAGGCAATAATAAAGGCAGAGGCAAAACTAACAATACTCGCACCGCCTCCACCCCCACCCAGTGACTTCCCTCCACTCCCCCCTAACCATTCCACTCCGGTCGGGGGAAGACTGCTACAATTCCTACCTGTCTGGAGAAATATCACTGCCGACAGGTGGGTGAGACAAATCATTCATACCTGTAATTGTCTAGAACTCACCGCTACCCCCCCAAACATACCACCCAGACAGCGCCCAATGTCAACAGAACATTTATCGCTGCTAAAGCAAGAAGTGCTTTCCCTCCTACAAAAACATGCAATAGAACCAGTTCCCCCTGCATCAGCAAAAAACAGGAGTTTACTCCCTGTACCTCCTCATTCCAAAGAAGGACGGAACCCTGAGACCCATCCTGGACCTCAGACCTCTAAACCTTTACATACAATCAGACCATTTTCACATGGTCACACTTCAACAGGTCCTTCCTCTGCTCACACAAGGCGATTTCCTTGCCACCCTTGATCTCGAGGACGCCTACTACTATATTCCCATTCACCCCGCTCACAAGAAATATCTCAGATTTGTAGTGGACGGTCAGCATTACCAATTAAGGGTTCTCCCATTCGGTGTCACCACAGCTCCCAGAGTCTTCACAAAATGTCTAGCAGTAGTTGCAGCTCACCTAAGAAGACAACAAATTCACGTCTTCCCATACTTAAACGACTGACTCATAAAAGCCAAGTCATACAGCCAGTGTGTAAATCACACACACGCCACAATCCAACTACTTCACGACTTCGGATTCACCATAAACCTCACAAAGTCTCACCTACAACCGTCCCACATCCAACAGTATCTCGGTGCCACAATAAAGACCTCAAAAGGCCTTGCGTATCCCAGTCCATCTAGGATAGCAAGCATACTAAGTCTCATTACAAAATTCCAACCACAACACTCGCTTCCAGCTCGAGTGTTCATGCAGCTCATAGGGATGATGGCCTCTTGCATATTCATAGTACCACATGCCAGACTCCACATGCGTCCCCTACAGAAATGCTTAGCACGTCAGTGAAACCAGGCTCAAGGTCAGCTGACTGATCTGGTGTTGGTGGATGGCCGCACGCATCGCTTTCTGCACTGGTGGAACACACAAAACCTTTCTAAAGGGCTACCGTTCTTAGAGCCGGTTCCACAGATTGTACTAACAGCAGACGCATCCCTCACCGACTGGGTAGCTCATCTATTACATCATACCGTCCAAGGCAAATGGACACCTCAGCAAAAATTACTCCACATCAATCACCTAGAGTTACTAGCAGTATTTCTGCATTAAAATCATTCCAGAAACAAATATCAGGCAAAGCTGTCCTAGTCCGCACCAACAATATGACAGCAATGTACTATATACAAAAACATGGCGGGACACACTCCCTACAGCTCTCTCAATTAGTGCAGAGCATATGAAGGTGGGCTATTCCTTAAAACATTTTTCTCCTAGCCCAACACGTTCCAGGAGTCTAAAACAGCATAGCGGATCTGTTAAGTCGTCAGACACAACAGATTCACAAATGGGAACTTCATCCACAAGTTCTTCAACCATTTTTCCACATGTGGGGGCAGCCCAGATAGATCTCTTCGCCACACATTACAACACAAAATGTCCAAGCTTCGCCGACAGATATCCACACCCATTGTCCAAAGGCATTGTGATATGGATGAATTGGTCAGGCAAATTTGCGTACGCTTTTCCGCCTCTCCCACTCATTCCATTGGTGGTGCGCAAACTGCAGCAACACTCACTGACCCTAATCCTAGCTGCTCCAACATGGGCCAGACATCCATGGTACACAACACTGCTGGAACTATCAGTGGTCCCACACCACAATATACACCTCTCCCCACGCCTCTTAACACAGAACCGTGGAGAGATCAGACACCCAGACCCAGCACAGCTCAACCTAGCGATCTGGCTCCTGAAGTCTTAGAATTTGGTTACCTTAACCTACCCCCTGACTGTATGAACGTTATCAAAGAGGCTAGACGCCCCACCACTAGAGCCTGCTATGCAGCCAAGTGGAAAAGATTTGTAATATACTGTAATAACAACAGCATCAATCCTTTAGATGTGTCTATTCAGCACATCATATGTTACCTACTACATCTTCAAAGGTGTAATCTAGCATACACATCTATTAGGTTACACCTCGTTGCCATAGCAGCTTACTTAGAAAATATACAACACTTGTCATTATTCAGGGTACCTGCCATTAAAGCATTTATGGAAGGCCTTAAAGAATCATTCCTCCTAGGGTGCCACCCTCACCAGTGTGGAATTTAAACATTTTTTTTGCGGGTGTATCTGGGCTAGAGTATAAATTTCCGTTGATTAGGATAAAATATCCGATTGATACAAATGGATCAGATGATGAAGATAAGATATTTGTATTTTTTATTAGTAGCTGAAAAAGAAGAAAGGATGGCACAGCCAACACGTGTTTCACCCTCTAATTGGCCATCAGGCCTGGGGCTTCCTCAGGGCTGTACATAGACAAAGTAACATCAAGGGTTGATTAAGACAGGGTATGGTTAGTCATGTGTAAATCATGTGCATAGTAGTGGGTGGTAAGTGTAGAAGCGAAGCGTAAGAGGGAATAAGTAAGGGAAGAGGGAGAAGGAGTGAGAAGAAAGTGAGAAACGGGTCAGAGTTGGGGTGCGAGGGATTGACAAGGTTTAATTAAGTCAAGTTTGTGGTATGAGTTGCAGCGGAAATGTATAGGTGAGGGGGAGTAGAGGTGTAGTAGAGCAGTTGTGCAGAATAAAGTAAGTTTAATAAGAAAAGGATAGGGGTGTGATTTGGATAATGAGAGTGGGAAAGGAAAAGTGGATATATTGGGCGAAAGGAGTCAACATATTTAAAGTCCATGTCAAGGAAGGTAAATGTAACAATTGCGACAGTTTCAGCACAGTAAATTTAGAAATACAAACGCATCAAAAAAAATTGAGAGAAAGAAAATGGGTATAAACATTCAAGGAGTGGTGCGCATATGCGAGACAAATTACAAAAAACAATTTCCGGTTGTCAGGGAGCATGGTTGCGAAGGGAACATAATCACAAATACATCGTTGTTTGTAGTCAGAAGACCATATAGAGACAGAAGAGGATAAGAATAGTATGTCATATAGGAGCAGGGTGGTCAAAAGGATTAAACAGTATTAAATACAGTCATCGAGCGTGCGAAAAGTTGTGATGAGATAACGCGGTCATGTGACGTATAGAAACAAAAATCAACATTCGAAAAGTTGTGGATATTTACAGTTCAGCATTACGGGTATATGTTTAAACAAGGGCAAAGTGTCAATTGCCATGCAAATATAAGAGATAAAAGTATAATTACAGTATGGATGCGCATCAAGGTGGCCCGGTCAGGCACGAGATGAAAAAGCGGAAAGTTAGCATTAGTTAAGACTTAATATGGGCGAGTAAATCGGTGTGTGGCGCCAAAATGGTGAATCAGTGACTTAGTGCGAGTCGAGGTACTGGCGCTTCATTGGTCGCAAAGCATAGTCATTACGTATTTCAGGAATAGTGTGACATGCAAAAATAGAATGGAAGTATAGTTATACAATTGATAGCACATCGATAGGTATGGTCTATGTCATAGACGCAAGCAAGTGATTTTGAAAGTGAGACTGTCGCCGAGTAAAAGCGGTGCTCTTAAATTATCCATATATTGTAGGTGGTAAAAACAAGACGTGAATATTGGCCTGTACGGAGTTCAAATCAGTGTTGAGAGTAATGCAGGCATACGCATGCTTTGAGCTGATATAGTGAGCAATTGCAAATGGAATATAGAGCGGTTTTAGCAAGGTTGTATTCTTCTTGTGAGTGATCGATTAATTGTCTAATCATATTATTAGAGCATTCCTTGAGGTTCTCTTCCCATTTGCTTATGTATTGGGGGTTAATGGTGTCCGATGGGGGAAAGATAAGTATTCTAAGTCCCCGTGGGATCCGGTCGGCTTCAAGGTAAAAAACACAATGACTACAGTAGCCAGAATAGAGAGAAAACAGATGCTCAGACAAAACAGAGGAGAAAAAAAGAACGATTCAGCAATACGCTTTATAACTGATTACAATATCGGCCATCACCAAATCAGAAAAAGCCTCAAGAAACATTGGCACTTATTACAACAAACACCAAACCTCACTCATGATCTCAAAACATACCCAGAAATGACTTTTAGACGCGCACCTAATCTGAAGGATATGCTGTGCAAATCAGAATTTGTAGACAAACGAAACATGGTCACTACATTCCTGGACAGGCCCCCAGGATTCCATACCTGCAAAAATTGCAGCATTTCCATTCTATTTTTGCATGTCACACTATTCTTGAAATACGTAATGACTATGCTTTGCGACCAATGAAGCGCCAGTACCTCGACTCGCACTAAGTCACTGATTCACCATTTTGGCGCCACGCACCGATTTACTCGCCCATATTAAGTCTTAACTAATGCTAACTTTCCTCTTTTTCATCTCGTGCCTGACCGGGCCACCTTGATGCGCATCCATACTGTAATTATACTTTTATCTCTTATATTTGCATGGCAATTGACACTTTGCCCTTGTTTAAACATATACCCGTAATGCTGAACTGTAAATATCCACAACTTTTCGAATGTTGATTTTTGTTTCTATACGTCACATGACCGCGTTATCTCATCACAACTTTTTGCACGCTCGATGACTGTATTTAATACTGTTGACTCCTTTTGACCACCCTGCTCCTATATGACATACTATTCTTATCCTCTTCTGTCTCTATATGATCTTCTGACTACAAACAACGATGTATTTGTGATTATGTTCTCTTCGCAACCATGCTCCCTGACAACCGGAAATTGTTTTTTGTAATTTGTCTCGCATATGCGCACCACTCCTTGAATGTTTATACCCATTTTCTTTCTCTCAATTTTTTTTGATGCGTTTGTATTTCAAAATTTACTGTGCTGAAACTGTCGCAATTGTTACATTTACCTTCCTTGACATGGACTTTAAATATGTTGACTCCTTTCGCCCAATATATCCACTTTTCCTTTCCCACTCTCATTATCCAAATCACACCCCTATCCTTTTCTTATTAAACTTACTTTATTCTACACAACTGCTCTACTACACCTCTACTCCCCCTCACCTATACATTTCCGCTGCAACTCATACCACAAACTTGACTTAATTAAACCTTGTCAATCCCTCGCACCCCAACTCTGACCCGTTTCTCACTTTCTTCTCACTCCTTCTTCTCCCTCTTCCCTTACTTATTCCCTCTTACGCTTCGCTTCTACACTTACCACCCACTACTATGCACATGATTTACACATGACTAACCATACCCTGTCTTAATCAACCCTTGATGTTACTTTGTCTATGTACAGCCCTGAGGAAGCCCCAGGCCTGATGGCCAATTAGAGGGTGAAACACGTGTTGGCTGTGCCATCCTTTCTTCTTTTTCAGCTACTAATAAAAAATACAAATATCTTATCTTCATCATCTGATCCATTTGTATCAATCGGATATTTTATCCTAATCAACGGAAATTTATACTCTAGCCCAGATACACCCGCAAAAAACTTACTTCAACTTAGGGGGATAGGGGCCCCCTCCCCCTGTTTCTGGGCCAGAACTAGTATAAGAAGAATATATGCTTATTAAATGACGAGTAAGGGATGAGGATTTTTTTCCCCTCACCTGGAATTTAAACATTGTCTTCAAAAGACTAATGGGCCCTCCATTCGAACCTCTGCATAAATGCGAGCTACAATTTCTTACATGGAAAGTCGCGTTTCTGGTGGCCATTACTTCTCTTAGCAGAGTCAGCGAGCTACAAGCACTAACTATTCAAGAACCATTTTTACAACTCCATCATAACAAAGTGGTTCTAAGGACAAATCCCAAATTCCTCCCTAAAGTTATCTCCCTTTTTCATCTCAATCAGTCTGTTGAGTTGCCAGTATTCTTCTTGCAACCACAAGCAGTCGCAAAAAGAGCTCTTCATACTCTAGACGTAAAAAGAGCACTCCTTTATTATATTGACAGAACAAAACCTTTTCGCAAAATAACTTTTTGTATCCTTCTCACCACCACATAAAGGCAATCCTGTATCAAAATCTAGGATTGCAAGGTGGATTATCAAATGTATACAAATTTGCTATACCAAAGCAAAGCGTACATTATCTATCCCCCCTAAAGCCCACTCTACCCGAAAGATAGGGGCTTCAATGGCATTTTTAGGAAACATTCCCTTAGATGATATCTGCAAGGCAGCTACATGGTCTACACCGCACACATTCACAAAACACTATTGTGTAGATGTGCAGGCAAAACAACAAGCTAGTGTGGGCCAAGCTGTACTTGAAACACTATGTTCGAGGCATATGAGCTGCAGATTACACACTTTTGCATAGATCGCCATCTGGTGTTGGGCCCGGATGTTTGCAGTTTGTTTTTCCTCTTGGAAAGTCTTTGGAAGTCACGAGGTCGGTGACTCCTCATTTGGATCGTATTGCGCATGGGCTTTGGCTCCATCCTCAGATTGTTTTTTTCCGCCATCGGGCTCGGATGTAATCTTCGCGCTCCGGTTCCGAACATTTCCAGTTCGACCATCGAAGCGGAATCCTCACCTCACATCGCGGTATTGTTTCGATCGCGATCTCCTCAATCAACGCACCTTCTCATCGACAAATCTTCGGTTCCAATCGTTGACGGCGGCCTTCGGGCCTACCCAAGCTCTGGTCCCGGCTGATGGAAAGAACTCAATTCAAGAAGTGCCCTCGATGTGGGTCCAAATTCCCCCACACCGATCTTCATGAGGTGTGCAACCTCTGCCTCTCCCCTGAACACGAGGCTCGAGACTGTAAGTCTTTCAGATCGAAAAAGACTATTCGGGACTGAAGAGCCAGACGAAACATGGCACACTCCTCGACCTCTGTTCCAGTCGACATCTTCGGAGACGACATCGAAGATCCGGGACAGCAGTGCACCGAAGAGGACCTCGTCAGTGCTTCCGAAGCCGACGACTCCGATGTGGAGGACATCACTCCGGCGCAGAGGGTCGTGAGTAATATACCCACCCCCCCACACCCGCGCCGACACCCAAAAAGGCTTCTGTCATGCCTTCGCCTCCGGGCCTAGGCAAGACCAGAGACACTGCTTCACACACCCCACCTTCGGGCCCGGTGAAGAAGCCAAATAAGCCTTCTGGCGGCTCGGGCTTCAGCCAGCCTGCCAGCGGTGCCAAGAAACACACTTCGGCACCGAAAAAGAAACCGGCCTCTACCTCGATACCGAGCTTCGCACCGAAGTCCTCGGTGTCGAAACCCAGCGCTTACGTACCGACGCCATCTTCGGTACCCACCAAACCCCATAAGGCCCTCGACACCGACACTTCCACGCCGAAGCCCACCTCGGCGCCGACCAACAAATCGGAGGTTCCCAAGCACAGTGCTAAGCAAACTGGCACGGACAAGCCTAAAAAGTCATCGGCCCCGAAGACTTTGGCGCCGACGGACCAAACATAGTCACAGGAACTATTTACACCGGATCCCTTACAAAAAACTCTTACCAAGGATCCAAAAACTGGACATTTGGCACTCTCTTCCAAAAAGAGACATTTGGACAAACCGGCTCCGCCTCCACCTCCAAAGAGGAAGGACTCTGCTACCTCCCCTTTCAGAATACCTTCCCCACCTCCTCCACCCTCTCCACCTCCGCCCCCTCCGCTTTCTCCACCCCCACCTCATCGCTCTCCTACCCCGTCTCCAGACGATGATTATCAGGGGGACCCATATCACGATCCAGGGGATGTGCCCCAAGACCCCACCCCTACAGGATCCCCAGACCCATGGGACAACTACAATAACCCAGATATTCCAGACGTCCCACAAGATGACCTTTACCCTTCCAGGCCATCTCCACCGGAAGACTCATTAGGTTTCCACCACCTACTTCAAAGGGCGGCACATTATCACGGGGTAGAGTTACACACTGACCCAGTGGAGGAGGATTTCCTCCTCGACACATTTGATACCGCACATAGGTCTAGCTCCATACTACCTATGCTCAAGGGGGTGGCAAAACATGCGCCAGAGGTTTTTAAGGACCCAGTCAGGGCCAGGGTCATTAACCCACGTATAGAGAAAGTACAAAGCTGCCCCCACAGATCCTGCCTATATCAAAGGGCCAGCGCCACTAGATTCCCTAGTGGTTTCCACTGCACGAAAAAGGTCAAATTCCCAGGCGTCAGGCGAAGCACCACCACCTGACAAAGAGTCAAAGCTACTGGACGCGTCAGGAAAGCGCACTGCGTCACAGGCAGCCAATATATGGCGTATCGCCAACACCCAAGCGCTATTGGCCAGATACGATAGGGCACATTATGATGAATTAGAAACCATAATGCACCACCTCCCTGAAAGATACAAAACTAGGGCCAATGAATTAATTCAAGAGGGTAAGACAATAACTAACACCTCCATACGCTGTGCCTTAGATGCAGCAAACACAGCCTCCAGGGCCATTAATACTAGCGTCCTCCTCCGTCGCCATGCTTGGCTGAGAATATCAGGTTTCAAACCAGAGGTACAAGCCTCCATCCTAAATCATCCCTTTGACCAAGGACACCTATTCGGCCCAAAGGTAGATTAGGCCCTCGAAAAAATGAAGGAGGACACTGATACGGCGAAATCCACGGGAGCCCTGCAATCACACCCTCCTAGGCGCTCCTTTCGCCGCTCTTCCTTTCGGAGTACATCTAGAGGCTACTTCTCAGATAGCGCGTCCACTTCCTACAAATCCCCCACTCAGTCCACCTTCACAAGGGGTTATCAAAGAGGCGGCTACAGGGGAAATAATAATAAAGGCAGAGGCAAAACAAATACCGCCCGCTCTGCCACACCGCCTACCCAATGACTTCCCCCCCGCTCCCTCCAGACCATCCCACTCCGGTCGGGGGCAGACTACAAAATTTCCTTCATGTCTGGGAGACCATCACCTCAGACAAATGGGTGACCCAAATTATTCGGTCAGGATACTGCCTGGAGTTAACATCTACCCCCCCCCAAACATTCCACCCAGGCAACGCCCAATGTCACAAGAACATTCCACATTACTAAAACAGGAGGTAATCTCCCTCCTACAAAAACAGGCAATAGAACAAATTCCCGTCAATCAGCAAAACTTAGGGGTCTACTCCCTATATTTTCTAATACCATAAAGGGACGAGACTCTACGACCTATTCTAGATCTCCGGCCCCTAAACACATACATACTCAGACCATTTTCACATCGTAACGCTTCAGCAGGTGCTTCCGCTCCTCTCCCAGAACGACTTCCTCACCACACTGGAATTGAAAGACGCATACTTCCACATTCCGGTACACCATGCTCACAGAAAGTACCTCAGATTTGTAGTGGACGGGCAACACTACCAGTTCAAGGTGCTCCCATTCGGAGTCACAACAGCACCACGGGTATTCACCAAGTGCCTAGCGGTAGTGGCGGTACACCTCAGAAGACAGCACATTCACGTCTTCCCATACTTGGACGACTGGCTGATAAAAGCCACGTCCTACAACCAATGTGTACACCACACCGCCACTACAATCCAACTACTTCACCAACTAGCGTTCACGGTGAACCACCAAAAGTCCCTACTAACACCATCCCACATAAAACAATACCTCGGTGCCACTATAGACACCTCAAAAGCCATAGCCTACCCCAATCCGGACAGGATTGCAAGCATTCAGGCTTTGCGACCAAGATTCATACTTCAACCCTCCCTTCCAGCAAGAGTGTTTATGCAACTGATAGGGATGATGGCCTCTTGAATTTTCATAGTGCCCCACGCAAGACTCCAGATGCGTCCACTCCAAGAGTGCTTAGCGCGCCAATGGAACCAGGCCCAGGGGCAACTGACAGATCTGGTGTTGGTAGACGGTTGCACCCATCACTCTCTGCAGTGGTGGAACACCACAAACCTTTCCAAAGGTCGACCGTTCCTGGACCCGGTTCCACAAATAATACTAACAGACGCATCGCTTTCCGGCTGGGGAGCTCATCTATTACACCTCACAGTGCAGGGCACATGGACGCCGCAACAAAAGTTACTCCGTATCAACCATCTGGAGTTACTAGCAATCTCTAGCCCTAAAATCCTTTCAGAGACAGATTTTAGGCAAGGCAGTCCTCATTCGCACAGACAACATGACGGTCATGTATTACATTAAAAAACAAGGCGGCACACACTCTCCACAGCTCTCTCAACTAGCACAGAGTATATGGAGATGGGCAATTCCACACACAATCTTTCTCCTAGCCCAACATGTCCCAGGAGTTCAAAACACCATGGCAGATCTGCTCAGCAGACAGACGCAACAGATCCACGATTGGGAACTTCACCCGCAGGTTCTTCACCCGTTCTTTCAAACGTGGAGGCATCCACAAATAGACCTATTCGCCACCCACGAAAACAAAAAATGCCCAAGCTTCGCCGCCAGATACCCACACCCATTGTCCAAAGGAAATGCGATATGGATGAACTGGTCAGGAAAATTTGCGTACGCTTTTCTGCCTCTCCCACTCATTCCATTAGTGGTGCGACAGCTACAACAGCATTCCCTCACGCTGATCCTAGTAGCTCCAACATGGGCCAGAAAACTGTGGTACACCACGTTGCTGGAACTCTCGGTAGTACCACACCAAAAGCTACACCTCTCACCATGCCTCCTAACCCAGAACCATGGAGAGATCAGGCACCCGGACCCAGCTCATCTCAACCTTGCGATCTGGCTCCTGAAATCCTAGAATTCGGATACCTAAACCTTCCCCCTGACTGTATGAACGTCATCAGAGAAGCTAGACGCCCTACCACTAGAGCCTGCTACGCTGCCAAGTGGAAAAGATTTCTTGTTTATTGCCATAACACAATCAATCCTCTAGACGTGTCTATACAACACATTATATGCTACTTACTCCACCTACAAAGGTGTAATCTAGCATATACCTCCATTCGGCTACACCTCGTAGCAATTGCAGCTTACCTACAAAACAGGCAGCACCTATCACTTTTCAGAGTACCTGCCATTAAAGCCTTCATGGAAGGCATAAAAAGACTAATTCCCCCCAGAGCACCACCCTCACCTGTGTGGAACTTAAATATCGTTCTCACAAGACTAATGGGGCCTCCCTTCGAACCTTTGCATAAATGCGAACTGCAATTTCTCACATGGAAAACAGCTTTCCTTGTAGCCATCACTTCCCTTAGAAGGGTCAGTGAGATACAAGCACTTAACATACAAGAACCTTTTCTTCAAATGCACCAGAACAAGGTTGTTCTCCGTACCAACCCAAAATTCTTACCTAAAGTCATTTCCCCTTTTCACCTAAACCAATCTGTAGAATTACCAGTATTCTTTTCGCAACCTCAGACTGTTGCAGAAAGGGCTCTACACACGCTAGATGTCAAACGAGCCTTACTTTACTATATCCAAAGAACACAACCTTTCAGAAAGACCAAACAACTGTTTGTCTCTTTCTCTCCACCACACAAGGGCAACCCTATCTCAGAATCAGGGATAGCTAGGTGGATTGTAAAATGCATCCAGATTTGCTACCACAAAGCAAAACGAACGCTATCCGTTCCCCCTAAAGCCCATTCTACACGGAAGATAGGGGCTTCTATGGCTTTTCTAGGGAACATCCCATTAGATGATATCTGCAAAGCAGCTACATGGTCAAAACCGCACACTTTCTCTAAACACTACTGTGTAGATGTGCAAACCAAGCAACAAGCTAGTGTGGGCCAGGCTGTACTAAAAACACTATTTCAAACCACTGCAACAGATACCGGTGGTCGCCGCTAAGGTTGGGAACTGCTATATAGTCTATGCAAAAGTGTGTAATCTGCAGCTCATGTGCCTCGAACGGAATATGCTACTTACCAGTATGCATCTGTTCTTGGCATGTAGAGCTGCAGATCTACACACGCCCACCCGCCTCCCCGGCTACCTGTATCTGTTCCAGTCTATCTTATTTAGTTACACCACACATGGGTTTCTTCACTGTTTCTACTACGCTCCATCTTTCCCTGCTGGCGAAAAACAATCCGAGGATGGAGCCGAAGCCCATGCGCAATACGATCCAAAGGAGGAGTCACCGACCTCGTGACTTCCAAAGACTTTCCAGGACAACAACAAAGTGCAAACATCCGGGCCCAACACCAGATTGTGATCTATGCATAAGTGTGTGGATCTACAGCTCTACATGCCAAGAACAGATGCATACTAGTAAGTAGCATTTTCCTTCTCCAGTATTGGATCTTTCATAGATTCACATGCTTAACTCATCACTGTTGCTGAAGTGGGAATCCCACGGTATCATTACAAAAACAGTAAATGCTATACTATAGGCTACCATGCAATGAATAGTCACTGCAATAGCCTAGCTACATTCTTGTGTTAAAAAAAAAAATCACCACCAAAGTTGAACTATAACAAGTCGAATGCCAGCACCCCGTAGAACACTCCCAAGAGAGGCAGATTCCCTCAGATGTTTTACCGCACGTCGTCTGAGAGGGAGTCTCTCTGAGCTCTGCTTTTTTTTTTCTTCAACATCTTTGGTGTTTTTCCACTTTCTGCTGTTACCATGTCAGAATCCTCTAATAAAAGGACTTTTCAGATCATGTGGATCTTGTGGTAAGAAACGACTGCATGCTAAAGCTTCACATAAGTAGTGCATTTATTGCTTGCATCCACTCCATAAAGTTAAAGACTGCAACATTTGTAGAACCTTTTCTACTAAAACTTTTATGGACAGAGAAGGAAGATTATTGATATGGCTACAAAGACTTAAAACCAATCTGATGTTTTCTGTGACGAGGAGGGCAGTGTGAGCGCCTATGCCTCTCTTGAAAAACCTTAGAAGAGACAAAGGTAACAGGAGTCTCTAGAGCACCATAAGAAGGCTACATACAAGACACGCCCAAGAATCTTTGAAGACCTCACAAAAAGGAAAACATTTGATTCCTCTGCGGCTCAGTCTGACCCTTCGACTTCAGCCTCTGTTTTGCCTTAAAAATCTGAAAACTCCTCTTCTCATTCCTCATTGATAAAGATTAAAATAGCTATGAAATATTTGTTGACGACTGAAGCACCAGTGAAACATTCGTCAATGAAAAAATCCACGTCAGCAATCACGTAACCTCCATTGGAGCCATCGTCGCTTTCTGCCCAGTCATTGACGACCCTACCGCCGTCTATGGCAATACTGTCAACTATAGTCAAGGAAACCGCCTCCTCGCTTACAGCCACTGCTCCATCGGTGATGACCTAATTGATGGCCATTAATCCGTCGACACCGACCTATGTATCTGATACATCCACGAAGACGACATCGATGACTGCCCTTTATCGTTGACAGCTGTCTCACCACCACCACTGTCGACGAAAACCTTGTCGATGTCTCCACTATTAAAATCAAAGAGGCCTTCATCTTTACTGCTGACACCGGATTTTCCACCGTCGACGACACCGTTGGGACATTTTCTTCAAAATCAGCACTAATTTCTCCATTGCCACCTAGCCATTTATTGGATGGCCAGGAATCTGATGATGGGCTTTTTTCGGACCAGCTCCTAGCCTGTCAAAACTTCACATCATTTACCAAGAGGTAGATGAGGAGGAGGTGTTTTATGCTTTGGATTATCATTATACGTGTTATTCAGGCAAATCTAAGCAATACATGGGTCCTGTACATGATCCCATGGTTCAGCTTCCTGTAGCCTTAGTGCAGGATCTGCAGGCAATGTTGCAGGACTATCACACACGCTTTCATTCTTCTACGCGAACGGTTCCACCTCCCCTTGCACCTTTACCTCCAGCATCTCTGCTTCGTATGCCTCCTACCACACCTCGAATTACGCCACCTTCCGACATAACTATGCCACCCAGGCAAAATACATCTTCCAATGATGATAGAGAGTAATGAGAACTTCCAGACAATTCAGCTGCCAACGAATGGGATGATTACTTAATGCTCCAATGCATGAAAACACCTTTTAGGGGAGCTCACAGAAGGGGTGCCCACTCCTTTCATGGTGGTTACCAAAAATACCAATCGTTTCAGGCATATCAATCCTTTTGTACCAACGATCGGAAACATCAAAGCCATCGTCCACCACCAGCTTCTGCATACTCCAGACAGCAGCCTAGACCCAAACCACCCGTAGAGTCGAGACACTGTCATAAAGCAATGACATTCCTTTGCAGACTGCAACAAATCCTTCTCCCCTCCCATACATGTGGGGCACACATCTCTCACTACTACCAACAATGGCAGCAAATGACAGCCGGCAAGTGGGTTCTAGGTCTTCTCAAATATTGCCATACTTTGGAGTTTGCCACAATTCCACCTCCTTATCCACCACATGCATTACTTCCGTCCCATCTCATTTTCGTCTACTCAGGAAGGAGGCATTCGCCGTGCTGCAAATGGGACAGTAGAGGAGGTTCCAAATTCTCAAAAGGGAATGGCTTTTTATTCTCGCTTTTTTTGTAGTAAAGAAAAAGTTGGGAGTAGGGCGTCCCTTTCTGGACCTTAGAAAACTCAACAAGTGCCTGAAGAAAAAACCCTTTCGTATGGTCACACTCCAGGAGGTGTTTCAGCTGCTCAAACATGCAGACTTTATCACCAACCTCGATTTATAAGATGCGTACTTCCATGTCCTCATACACCCCAAACATCGAAAGTTTCTCCGTTTCACTGTGGCAGGAGCTCACTATTGGTTCATGTTGCTACCCTTCGGCCTCTACTCGGCTCCCAGAATCTTTTCCAAATGCCTTGCCCCAATAGCGGCACATTTCCGATTAAAAGGTCTGCAACTTTTTCCATACCTAGAAGACTGGCTTGTGAAAGCACCATCTCTTCAACGGGTTTCGGAGGTCACGTCCACCTTCCTTCGGCTATTCCACTCTATGGGGTCAACAGTAAATTACCGAAAGTCTCTCCTTTCACCAACTCAGAGGATAACCTTTCTAGGGACAACTGTGGATACTCTTCAGTGCAAGGTATTCTTGTCATTGGAAAGACAAAGAAGCATGGTGTCCCTAGCTCACACTCTCTCTAAAAGAGAGCTAATTTCTGTACATTTCCTCAAATCTTTACTTGGGCATAATGTCCTCAGCCACCCTCTTAGTTCCTTGCACCCATCTCGGGATGAGACCCATTCAGGAACAGCTGGATGGTCAATGGCTTCACGTAACCAGATCATTCGGCGATCTCTTTCGAATCGCACCAACAATAAAAAGTCGCTTCTTTGGTAGCAGTCCTCCAATAATCTCTCTTCAGGGCTAACTTTCCTCTCTCCAGTTCCAGATTTCATTATCACCAAGGACGCTTCTCTGAAGGGTTGGGGAGCACATCCTCAGGATTTTCAAATTTGAGGCAGATGGAGTACGCCACTATCAAAAGTGCACATCAATTTCCTAGAATTAAGAGCCATTTTTCTGGTGCTTCAATCCTTCCTCCCATGGATCTGTTGTCCATATATGAACAGACAACACCATCTGCATGCATTACCTCAATAAGCAGGGAAGTACAAGATCCCACATTTTGTCTCTAGAAGCTCAAAAGATATGGAAATGGGTTCTTTCACACTGCATAACCATCAAGGCGGAACGTCTGCTAGGGGTAGAGAACAAATTTGCGGATACTCTGAGCAGGACCACTCAAACCTTTCACAAATAGGAGCTCAATCAATCCTCAAATCCATATTCCAGTGATGGGTCAAGCCAAACCTGGATCTCTTTGGCTAGCTGGAGAATCGGAAAGGCTGGTTCTTCGCCAGCTGAAAACCTCAGAGGGTTTTCGGCATTTTCAATTTGATGGTCAGGGACCTTTGCTTACACTTTTACCCCATGCGCCGTCATTCCCAGGATTCTCATGAAGATGAAGAGAGAGCCTTGCCGGTTGATTCTCATTGCTCCGCACTGGCCTCGCCAGCACTGATTCACGGAGCTTCTTCTGCTCTCAGAATCTCAATCCTATCGTCTCCAAGTAACAACAAATCTGTTGACCATGAACTAAGGCCAGATGCTTCTTCCACATCCTGCCTCTCTCCAGTTGCATGCATGGCTCCTGAATTCATCGAATTCTAGGATCTAGAAATTCCTCAATACTGCCGGGGACTATTATCGAAAGCAAGGACTGATTCCACAAATAAAACCTATCAATTTAAGTGGAAACGCTTCTGTTCATGGTGTTCACGAAGCAATATCCATCCTATCGACTCATCACCAGAGAAAATTTTACCTTACCTTCTCTCGCTTGCTAGATCGGAGTTTGTGCATGCTTCTATCTAGGTTTATCTAGCTGTCATTTCTTGTTAGAGACACTCTTCCAATTCATTGTCCCTTTGTTCTGCAAGAATTGTGAAATCATTCATGAAGGGATTGTTTAGAGCTTTTCCCCCAATTCAACCTCCTCCTCCTCCTGAGTGGTGTCTCAACACCTTTCTTGCACAACTTATTAAACCACAGTTTAATCCGATTCACAAAGCAGAACTCAAATATCTTACTTGAAAGGCCACTTTACTGTTAGCTCTCACCTCCACTTGGAGAGTTAGCAAAATTCAAGCCCTCACAATCAAACATCCCTATCTGCACCTCACGTATAATTGTTCTTCTCAGGACTAATCCACAATTTATTCCTAAGTTCCCATCTCATTTCCACCTCAACTAACCTATTATTCTTCGTACCTTTTTTCCAAACCCATCTACGCCTGCTGAAAAATCTTGGCACACTCTAGACATGAAGCGATGTCTCAAATTTTATCTACAACGGACTTGACAAATTCTAAAGACTTAACCAGTTACTGGTATCTTATGGTCCATTTAAGCAAGGTACTTCAGTCACTAAGACCACTATTGCACGTTTGATCACTGCCACCATCCAGCTCTGCCATTTTAAAGCAGGCAAACCACTTCAACGCAGAACTAAAAGCACACTACAAGAGCGATGTGGAAGAATACTCATTTTTACCGTCAGCACTACTGCCTTTATTTAGCAAGCTACAGTGACTCAGTTGTAGGACAAGCGTTTTTTCGTCCTCTTTTTGTTTGTGTGTATATATGTTTTATTTCATGCCATGTTATATACTTATATTGTTTTTCGCTTTTATATACATACAGGTATTACATTATACAGATGCTAATATGTATCAAATTGTTACTCACCATCCTCTAAGGGTGCTTTTATATCTGTATGTTACGCAAATACTGCTTGCTATTCTGATTCAAGCATGTGAATCTATGAAAGATCCTATACTGGAGAAGAAAATGGGTTACTTACCTGTAACTATTGTTCTCCAGTATCGGTATCTTTAATAGATTCACATGCGACCCACCCTCCTCCCTTGAGAGGCTTCCCTTATTTTCCCTAGAATGACTCTTATTTCACTGGTGCTTGAAATTCTGAAATAATGAGCCTCTCTTAGGAGTGTTCTACAGTGTGCAGGCATTTGATTAGTTTTGTAGCGTGAATCTTTCTGGATTCACTATGCTGTGCATTATTCCTTCATATAGTGATTGGGGCCGGAATTGTTGTATTTATTCTCTTTTTTTTTTTTTCGTGGCCCTGGTGGGTGTCGACATACCACCATTTGGTGTCCTTCGTGACGTTGATGCTCTTCCTCCGGAAGCTCCCACCTTTGGTCGCCATCTTCAGATTTTTTTTTCCGTTGTTGGATCTGGATTGTCAGTGAAGGAGCTCCACAACTTTGGAGAGAAAAATCCACAGAATACAAAGGGAAGATCAAGAAATCACCTGAGAACATACCGGAGTACGAGCCACGTAACCGGACAACGAAAGAGGAGTAAAACACAGAACTTTGATGTTTTCTACAGAGAATGCGCACACAGGGGGCTCCCTGGGCACGGTGATGTACAAAACTCCTTTTAAATTCTGCGCCAACTGCCCCCACAAGTACGCTCAGAAGGACCAACACCCAGTTGGCAATCTCTGCCTGCCGCTCGACCATCGAAGTGAGGACTGAAAAGCCTGCGCGGCATTCAATCCGAAGACCCTCAGACTAAGAGAGAGGCAACGAAGAGCAAACTACAGCATGCAGGGGACACCTCCATCGCGCCGAAATTTAGGACTCTCCAGTGGAGAAGACCACATCGCCGAAGGACCGGAGGTGCCATAGTCGTCTAGGTCAAAAAGAAAACGCCGAAGGAGGTAAGAGTCGTCGAACCCCAGCCACTCCACTGATACCCGAAAAAGTGAGTCAAGTCTTCGAAAGGAGCATTGCCGCCGAAACACTCGACGACCGCAACTGCATCCAAGGACAAAAAGCCAGTTTGTTCCTTCGACAATGACTCCCAGATGGTGAAAACCCCCCAAAAAGGCCAAGGCGTCGAAGAGCAGTCATGAAAGGGACGCATCGATGTCGAAAAATTAAGGGTTGAAAGTGGTTACGACTTCGACAACCGCGAAGAGAAAAGCCGAAACTCTGGATGCCGAACACGCGTCCGAGATGAAAAAGAAAAAGGCTCGAGGCGGAAATGGCAAGCATATTGCAACGCAAGAGGGACTTCGACGAGAAGATGAAACATTTCACTATTCCGTCGAAACCCACGGCAGAAGCCGAAAGGTGCGTCGAGAAAATTCAACCACCGACCACACCAGAACCTGTCGAGGAACAGGTGAAGGAGAGCTGTATTACGGCAATGCCGAAGGTGAGGAAGACTAACGAACTTACCAGGGCTCGACATCCTCGGCGGTGCAGGACTTGCAGTGGCAAGATCTCGACGCTGAATCACGGGAAGAGGGGGTAGAATCCTATCCTTCGAGGCCTTTGCCACCGGACGACATTGGGATCTACAACCAAGTCATCAAAAGGGCTGCAGACACATATGTGCAGCTAGAGGAAGAGAAACCCAAATCTTGCTTCCTCGTGGAGACATTGTTGCCATCACTGACAAGAAGCCAGTTCCTACCCATGCTACCAAGTGTGCTGGACATGGGGAAGTAGGCCTTCAACAAACCTGCTATGTGTAAAGCAGTAACCCCAAGGACGGAGTAAAAATACAAACACTCTTCCAAGGATCCAATGTATATTAAGGGATCAGTTCTTCTTTAAAAAAAAGAATGTAGATAGGCTATTGCAGTGATTATTCATTTCATGGTAGCCTGTGGTAGAGCATTTAGTGCTTTTGTAATGATACCGGGGATTCCCACTTAGACAACAGTGATTCAAGCATGTGAATCTATGAAAGATACCAAACCTGGAGAGACCGTAGTTACAGGTAAGTAACTCCTTTTCTTGCCAACACTAGATGACATCTTCGGTTCAGATTCTGATCGTATTCAGATGCTATTCATACCACACGATGATGACCACATCAGTGAGGCAGATCATTTTATACTTCCTACTAATCTGATACAACAGACTATCTGGTGCTTCAGAACGCCAACGGTTTGGACACCTCTGGAAATAGAGATGGAGTGCCCTTTGGGGCATTCTCCCACTGAGGAGGCCTCTTTAATGCATTCCTAAGGAAGGTAAGTAAAGATCTTTGGTGGAGGCAAAATCAAACATCCTCACAGATCTAGTACAGCCCTCTTTGGCAGTGTCTGAACCTCTGCTCTTTTTTAACTGTGCCTTAATGGAGTCAATCTTGGTAGCTTAGGAGAAACCCACATTCATCCCTGCAGTTACCTAATGTAACCTAATTGATTGCCTGCTCTAGGAGTTCTTGACACTTAATTTTTTAGGTCCACACTCCCTTCTCCTGAGTAGGAAATCCACCTCATCTGTGTGGTCGTCCCTATTTTTTCATTTTTTGCTGGGACCTATTTTGTTGCCTGTTTTTAGGCTTTTCATAATGGCACTCCAGTGCCCAGTTTATGTGCTCTGGCCCCTAAAACATGACGACATCTGCTAATCCTGATTGGCCTGTTTGACGCTTCTAAAAGGCCATGGTACATGGTGTTCGAATACACCCATGGTATGAAAAGTTAATGGCCACTTGTGGACTGCAACACTTAATGTGCCATCCACTAGTGTGACAAAAAAATGGCTTCAGGCCTACCAATGTAGCTTGACTGCAGCAGTGTAAACCCTGCAATGCAACCTGCTCAAATAACCTAATCGAGAGGTAGCCACCCCTGTGTAGGCCCACAAGGAAGAACGTATGGTATTTTAAAGTGGGACGTGGAGAATTTGTTTTTAACATGTCTACTATAATAACTAGGCCCAAAAAGCTATTTTTGCTGTGGCATTCCTAGCTGTCCTGTGTAGAAAACCAAAATACAAATTAGAATATTTATACCTTATCTCTGGAACGGGAACAGCTAGAAAAATAATTAAACACATATATATATTCGAATTAGCATTTAAAAAACCTTGCAAATTCACTTAAAAAACCATAGGTTTCACACATGTTATAGTTAGCTGGACATTTCACTCGTAAAAAACCAATGAAATTCCCCCGTTATAGTTAGTGCAGGCAACTATAACTCACGCGACCGCAATCCTCTGCTGATGACGTCAAATATTACATCACTGTATTTAGACACTTATTTACCCATGTCTTCTTCCATTAATCTTTAGCTATACATGTATCACAAATATTTATTTTTCATAAAGACACATATGTCATCAGTGATGTAATATCTGACGTCATCAGCAGAGGATTGCGGTCGCGTGAGTTATAGTTGCCTGCACTAACTATAACGGGGGAATTTCATTGGTTTTTTACGAGTGAAATGTCCAGCTAACTATAACATGTGTGAAACCTATGGTTTTTTTAAGTGAATTTGCAAGGTTTTTTAAATGCTAATTCGTAACTATAACGTGTGTGAAACCTATGGTTTTTTCAGTGAATTTGTACGTTTTTTTAAATGCCAAGTTATGTATTTATTAATTATTATTTTTTCAGGTTTTTCACCATGCGCGCACTGTGGGCGCTCGACGCGCTTCGTGCACCGAGCACCCACGGTTCGCAGTGCATGCCGTGCGCGCACCTCGCGATTTAAAAAAAAAATGTTTTTTTCTCCCTTGGGGGTCCTTCTGTGACCCCCTGACCAAGGCTAGGGGGTCAGGAACTGTCCACTCTGCCCCCTTTTCACGTTCTCCACCTTTTTTTTCACCCCCTCAGACTGCGAGAGACAAAATGGCGGCCGACACTTCCTGGTTTCGACCGATTCGAATGTTTACCGACATCTAACAACCAATCAGAATTGCGCTTGCGCTCGGCAGGGTGCGCGCGTATAGATATTGATATGCTTTTAAATGCTATTTTCTCAGGAAATACTGAACAGATTTACACCAGACCTGCAAAAGGCACTTCCTTGACCTTATGGCTACCTCTCTGCCAAATTTCACGTAATTCTGTTCAGCCGTTCGGGCTGTAGCTGCGACTAAAGGTCCTATGGAAAAATGCATGGGGAAAACGCGTTTTGGGACCCCCCCCTTTTTCTCGGCCCCCGCTTGACTAATCACCCCGAGACTTTCAGGGTAGGAGCTGAACGGAGCGCCCCATTTGTTTTGAAAATTTCGCGAGGATTCGTCAACCGGCGCCAAAGTTATTCAAAATAGAATTTTGAGATTTCCTATGGAAACTAGGTTGTAACTATAACTCCTCTACTGGCGACCGCCAGTAGAATATATGTATATATGTGTGTATATATATATATATTTTTTTATTTTTTTTAAATCAAATTCTATGGTGAAGGTTTTTTTATTTTGTTTAAAGAAAATATTTAAAAATAGAAACTTTTAGACAGTTACCCTTTACCTGCCTGAACTATCAGAAGGTTAATTAGCATAAGGCTCTGCCAGCTCATTCTCTGCTGTATTTATCCTTGAATAGATGTTAACTGAATGTCAAATGCTTCCCAGGAATAGACAATAGGCTGACCTTAATGGGCAAAGATGTCTTCTCTGAATTCTGTATTCAGTTGTGAGGCTATGGGCTTCCTGTAACACCACATTGTCAAATCCTGCTTGAGGCATATGTAACTCCTGGGGCACACTTGAAAGAGAGCAGAATGCCAACACAATTCTTGTGGATCCCCTCCCTAGTTGAAGAGCTCTGCCTTTGTCCTACAGATGTCTGTCTCTGAGTTTGTTGTGGGTACACTGGATTTTAGTGTTAGATGTGGGGGGACACTTGGATTACCATAGTCAACTGCCCTCTGAGCTCACGTTTAGTGTGGCAGAAGATTTTCCCCATCTTGAAAATGCCCTACACAACACATGTTATTTTGGACATTTTCCAGTGTGGTAAACAAGAACTACTGAAAAAGAAAGTAGAGCTGTCCCTGGAAACTTTTACCCCATTGGTTAGGGAGGAGCCCAGGAGTCAACCCCACCCATTAGCTGGTGCCAGGAATAAATGTAGCACCTCCAACCACCCGCTTCATAATATTTTCTAGTTCTGAGGAAGAACAGATGATGACTGGACCTGCTCTTTGTGACCTGAGAGGAGCCCTGAAGAACTGGACATAATCACTCTTGTACCCAGGATAACAAAGAACTCCAAGGGTCGTAAGACTGACCTCTTGTTCACGCTACAAGGATACAATAAGCTGCAAGAGGCCTTTCCTACAACTGCCCTGCTTGACAAGTGGCATTTGAACCTGGACTGGACACTGCTTTTGGCATAGACTATCAGACAATAGGCTACCATTGATGCTTAGCGCTTTTTGGCACCTGTCCTTAAAAGAATCATATGTACAGTATCCCTTCTTGGAGTTTTGGTATTTTAGTATTTTATTACATTTTACTCTGTTTATCTAATTCGGTTTGGAATTTATGTTGAGTTGCATTTTGCCTTTAATATGGTTTTGGTACTGCATAAACACTTTACACATTGCTTCAAGTTACGCCGGTCTGTCCTGTGCCCCTCTACCTGGGCTTTGAGATTAATTTAGTGACTTTAAGTAGTGACGGTTGCCTCCACTTTCAAGTGGGGTGCACATGTGGAAGAACTGGACATTCAGCCTCTGGTCGAGTAAAGATTACATATCCATTTTCTGGAGCTGAGAACAATTTACCTGGCTCTCAAAACGTTCCTGCCCACCCTTCTAGGTCACACGGTGGAGCTCTTGACAGACAACACAACCTGATGTGGTTTAAAAAGAAGCAGGGAGTCATGGAGTCTCAGCCTCTCTGCCGTTAAGCGTTGAGGCTCAGGACCTGGGCGAGAGTGCGTGGAGTCTAGATAGTTGCAAACCATCTGCCAGGCTCCCTACACACGAGAGCCACCAGTTTGATCCAGCATCATATTTTCAACCATGAGTGACTTCTCCATCTGCAGGAGGTTCAGGACATCTTTGCCCTATTGGGCAATGGTCAGGTGGAACATTTAGCCACTTGTGAGTATACACAGTGCCTACAGTTAGGTGACCTCCAGTTTTCTTTGCTGGTAACCTTGTTTGATGTGTTTTGCTTGAGGGACCTGTTCCTCTTGAGTTTAATTCACCCATCAGAACTCGGACATACTGGGCCTTCATTTGAAGTTAAAACCAGTGAATGCTCTAAAAGTAAAATGAGTGGCCCACATTGGCTCACTCGTAACAAGTATATGGTGGTGTGGGCTGTGTGCGCACATGGTTTATTACTTAACCCTAGAAACTGGTGATCTATTTCTGTTCCTTTAGCTGTTGTCTGGTGGCATGATGTTTCCAAGTTTTCAGCAACAGAAAAGATCACAAAAAATACCCTTTCATTAGGCCTTATATTTAAATCCCTGTTATTTTATTCTAAATCTCATAATGTGTACTTGCGTACTTGTTAGACTTAGTGGTACTTTGGGGGGGGGGGGGGGGGGGATAGGAGTGAGATACTGCAAAGCAGAATGTATTTTCGGAACAGTTTATTGATACTTGCCAAGACATTGTAGCTCACAATAGTATGTGCCTGTTGGCAAAAAAAGCAGCTGAATTGTGAGTCCCAGGGCACATTCAGTTTGCTAACACAAGCTGGATCCAACTCTGGCAAATGATGTAAGGAGAGATTGTGGTCGTCAGCCATTAGGTGAGAGGAGTGGTGGAAAGTGTAGATCTTCGTTGTTGGAAGTAGGAAGTGTTTGTGGGGATCCATGGCACTCAAAGGAGCGGAGCAGAAGGGCAGGGAAATGGCCACAGGGTAGCTGGAAGCTACATGTTGGGAGTTCTTCACTGTAAGCATAGCCCTTCCTGTGAAGAGAAATGTCGGTGATCACAACATATATACAGACCTATGCACCCTTTTGGTGCGCACACGTTTTCAATAAAAAAATTTTTTTAAAAAGGTCCACTGCAAATGCCCTCTTATACTTAAAAATTGCATTTTCTTAAGAGTAACATTTCACATTTTCCTCAACAGTGTAATATTAGTCTGATTCTGTCAGGAGAAAATCAGGTCAGTTTGTTTCCATATGTAAGAGAAAGTCTTACTAGGATTGGTGAATAAGTCGCCCATTCATTGTTGAGCAGAAAGGATGGGTCTCTGCAGCAGCATACAATTTGCGTTCAAAGTGGATTGAGAAAAGCAAATGGGATGCATTAAAATAGTTTGCCTGGAGCAGTTGATTAAGTTATTTACTGCATGTGGCGAAGGCTGGAAAGTGTGACCTTCAATGTGTCTTTAACCACATCTCTAGTTTTTGAAGATTTTGGAGGGATAGATTAAGCCCTCAAGTTAGCTTTATCCCCTAAAAGAGATAACCCAACTAACTTTGTGTTTTTTTTTTTCGTGAACTGCTTTTCTTTATGAAGAGATCTGTGACTAATTTTCCCTTCGCCATTTCCCATTTTCCTGAATGCTTCTTAGATGCCGACAGGACAACAGAAAGTACCTGGAGCTTCGCCATCCCATTCGCTACCTCACCCACCGATGGGCGAGAGCCCCCAGCTGCAACAGACTCACCCATCTCAAATGCAGTCCCCACACCAGTCTCGCCCTCCGTCACAGCCGCAACCCCTCTCTCGGCCACCTTCCCAGCCTCATTCAAGGCCACCTTCCCAACCACAAACTTTGCCAAGGCCGTCATCCGAGCCCCTGTCACGCTCTTGCACCCCTCAGATGCAAATGCAGAACCTTTTTGTGATCCAGAATCAAATGGGCTCTTCCCCTCATGGAGCAACCCAGCACCCTTTGCGGCCTCCTTCCCAACCTCAAGTTCAGCCTTCGTTCCAGCATCACCAGATACAGGCTGACGGGCATCCGCAGCTCTCCTCTCCCCCTCCCATGCAGTTCCAGGTGCAGTTGGCTACCCAAATCCAGTCCCAAGCTGAGGCTCAGGCCCGCATGCAGCAGCAGCAGCAACTGCAACCTACTGAAGGGCCACCTCATACACTACAGCTTCAGTTTTCCACACAGCCGCAGTTCAAACCTCAAACCATCCACCTGACCGCTGAGCAGCAGAGAAGCTTTCAAGCAGCAGCCAACCAATATCATGCACTTTCTGCCATCACAACATCAGCGCCTCAGCAGAAGCAGCTCCTGGAAAGGTTCCAGCAGGTAAGAGAATGCAGGTTCTCATGGCACCTCATTATTTGTACTATTAGCATTATACACTTGAGCCGAGGTCCAGAGCACTTCTTAATTGCAATAAGGAGGTATAGTTGCAGAAGGCTTCACCAACTGCAATCATTCTAAGGTTAAATCAAATCATTTATTTACTCACCATCATGGAGATCAACATTAAGATCCGGTTCCAGTTCTTTAACACAGTTGATAGTGAAAGTAAGCCAAAATATTTCTGTACCTGGAAATCTTTTGCATACTTTAGGAGACCTTGTGCACATAATGTTTTTTTCCTTTGCTCTTACGTGAGGTTATTACACTGGTTGACACCTGCAGATGCACTGGAAACTATTAAAGCATTTGTCAAAAGGCATCCGACACACACATAATATAGTAGCATCCAGAAAATTGGGCCTGTTTATACTTTGGGGGTAGAAATGTATTGAAGAAATGCACAACATGGGATTTAATATCAGAAATGGATACAAAGACAAGGGGATTAAATGTGTGGCATGATGATGGCTGCGGGGGGTAATTCCAACAGTTTGCTGTGTCCTGGTAGGCGGGCAGATAAACGTTAACAGAACGTCCATTTGCTCTTTTGATTAAGGGAACACTCCTAATAAACTCCTTGTTTCAGTAGAAGTGTTTTTGTTAATTTGACATCGACGTTCAGGTCTTGTGACATCGGTTCCTAATGATGTGCTTCACATTTGAAAGATCAGCTCCCCTCTCCTAACACATTGTTTTTGTTAATCAGCACTTGTATAGCCCACAATCTTCCATTTGTGGTGAGTTTGCTGATGATAGCATCTGGCAGGCGTGCACACACCTTTCTTGTTGATTTTCAGCTCTTTTCCTAGTTGGTGTTCCATTAGTGCTACACCCTAGTACTTGCTTGAGAGATCAGTGTTTGCTGCTGCCACTCTGCTTCTTTTGTGAAGTGGAACCCCTTTGTTTGCTGGTCTTGCCTATCCATTGACAGCAGGGCCTTCTGTTGTCTTTGACGCCATTGCCTGCTTTTTTCCCCTCTGTTATGCGTCTCATTTTATAATGTGCTTGACTGCAATGTTTTTGCATTTCACCCGAATCACACCAAACAGATTGACAAAGTGAGATAATATCACCTTTTGGTGGCAGCAACCAAGCAGGCTCTATCACCAAAAGTAACAATTCTTGTTCATGGAAATCCTTTATTAATTGTAGTCGAAGTAAGTTGCCTAGAACCACTAAATAAATGGAGTTGTCATTGTCCAGCCTTGACTGGACTAGGGCAGTCGCAAAAGGTACATGATTGTGTACCCTAATCAAAAAATAAACATTCTTATGATGATTTTTATTTGTAGGAAGCAGGAGCTTAGCACTTTTGAAACCTTAGTTTCTAGGGAAAGGTCGATGGTAGAGTTCTACTGAGCTTATAAACTTCAATAGAAGCGATAGACCCAGGGGCTTTTCTGCTGGCCACAATAGTAATCGAATCTTCGTCTAAACCCTCCATCCACTCTTGAGGACGAGTTTAATTTTCATTTTTATTTGCGGTGAAAAAAACAGATAAAACTGACCACTGGCACTCAAGCCTCGTATATATGTAAATATACATAACATAAATTTACTTCACCCTCATCTGCATAACATTATTTTGCATTGCCAAAGAGCTCTTTACTCTTGTCAAGCAATGGCGGACAGACCACCCAATTCAGAGACCAAACAGTTAATTTATACCCACCAATGCACATTGGACCCTACAAAGGTCTCCCATTTTAGCATCTGAATTACCTTCAAATTAATCTACACAGACCACTTCAAAACTAAACCCTACTAACCTCATTCAGCCAAACACAAACTGACAGGCACAGTGGATTGTTGCAATTTCCAGATTCGTAAGAAAGGGCACCAAGGTAGAAAGCTCTCTGTTCTACCCTAACACTTAATGTTTAGTGTCAATCAAATGGAAACAGCATAACGTAAACACAATACAAACCATTGTATGTAATAGAGCAGCAATACGTTTTGTTGCAGGAGCGATGTTAAGCATCTCAAAAAATAACTTGCAAATTGGCAGTCTCAGCTGCTTACGACATAATGTCCTGGCATAACCATTTCACTGCACTGAACCAGAACTTACTTGGTTAGAAAGGTAATTGTACCAAAACTCCAATTCAATTGTGATATGACCCCCCCACCCCCTTTGAAAATATGGTGTAGCAATAACAAACATTGAAGTTTCCTTTCTGTCTTGAATTTTGTGGTCCCTGATAGGCCAAAATTGAAATTGCAGGGAAAGCTGTTGGAATCTATAACTGCTCCTCCGTTTCATTAATTACAGGTGCAGCACGGCATCATCCTCCAAGCAAAGCAGCAACAGCAGCAGCAGCAACAGCAGCAGCAGCAGCAACAGCAGCAGCAGCAACAGCAGCAGCAACAGCAGCAGCAGCATCTTCATCAGCATCATCAGCAGCAGCCTCCCACAAGCCAACCTTCTCCTATATTCACCCACTTTACCAGCCAGCCTTCCTCAGTCCTGGTTAGCAACCAAGGGCAGCAGATCACAGTCATGACTCAAGCCCAACTTCATGGGCCGGGGCCATCCCAGCATCCCCCCGCAGGTCCACTTGAAACTGGAAAGGGTTCCAGTGAAGGAGGATGTGGACAGCAGGTCCAGCTAGCGTCACTGCTGCAACAGCAACAGCAGCAACAGAACTCTGTCCTCGTTAAAAGCAGCTCAACATGTAAGGCGCTAAATCAATGCTTGAAAGAAAACAGTTGGGATGAAAGGCAAATTAGGAAGTGCAGTGCAAGTAAAATGGTCTGTTGTGCATGCTTTGCTGCAGGAAGGTTTTTAAAATTCAAAAACATGGTTATTTTCAACTCTTCGAGCTGCTCAGACATTGACAACGCATGGATTTTCTTTTCCTTTGTGGTTGCCACTGGCTAATTGTTTTATTAGGGTCAACAGGAAAATAAGTATCTGAGTTTTAAAGAGGCAGAAGCCTATTCAGTCAGAAATAATAAGAAGCCAGTTCATGCTCTTTCTTTGCGTTTACCTTTAGATTGTAGTATTTTCTTCTTTACCTTAGGATAATAATTATTAAGGAACCACTTTTTTAGTCCTTTGGAGAGGCATTCCACTTAGAGCACCCCCTCATACACTGTTATTTTTACTGATTTTTAGGCATAGCTACACCAGCTGATGGAAAGGGGTTTTCCAACAACGCCTTAGCAACACCTGTGAAAATGAACGCTGGGCAAGGGAAGCCTGGATCCACTCTCCCCATGCCACAATCGGGCCAGGTAAGCCATCTTCATTAGCTTAATTCACTTACGGTTACAAGTACAATGTCAATGGATGCCTCTTTGTTCTCCTCTCCTACCTTCTCAAATGGGTGATCATTGCCTGCACTGGCAGGAAGTACTAGAAAAGCATCTCAACTAACCTGGCCACTTTCGGTTATTTTGGATGTTCCCCGACTCTGCAGTTCTGCATAGCAGAGTCTTGCTTCATCAATGCATCACCACTTGTCTGCTCCAAGTTCCTGGTTCATGTTACTATTAAGCACTTATTCACCTCCCCTTCACTCATAAGTTTAGTCATTGTCTGTTTATTCTATATTCAGTTCTAAATGTTTTGAAGTAAAGAACCTATCCCCGCTGCTGTTTTTAACTCTTAAAGTGGACATCAGGTAGGGCATAGGATGCACAAGCAGTTCTTAGCTACTCACAGACAGGATGCTCCATTTCGTGTTTGCGGATGACCTTCTAGTTAGTTCCTGTCTTTTCTGGGCTGGAATTAATCCAAGGTCATTGAGGTACTATCTGCTTTCTTTGAAGCAGGACACAATATCAAGGGAACCAATGCCTTTGGCGCATAACAGAAGTGGTTGCTTCTCAGTAAGAGGTATTCAGGACTAGACACAGTCTACATTTAATGATGAGAATTTTACTACCCCTACTCTAGGATTGTCCACTATCCATTTACAAGGGGAAATCTCAGAGTGCCACCCATATGCAAGCTATTGAGATAGAGCACCAAGTTAAATAGAGTTCGGCTCCTGTGCTACTCTATGACCTTTTCATATTGGACCAGCTGCAAAAGGTACTACCGAAGAGTTCTTATGCCTAGGGGCTACACTGGAAGGGATCAGACTCCTCTTGCCATATCTCAAATGATGTTTAGCAGGTCTTTAAGCAAAATCTTTCTTTTGTGGTTAATCCTGTATCGTGATTACCAATGCTACCTGGGATCCTGATAGTCAAAACATTCTGCATCCTGCCCTTGATCCGCATGATTCATAAAGGGAGCAAAAAGAAAGATTTTGAAAATAAAACTAGTTTTGCAGCGTGAATCTTTCTGGATTCACTATGCTGTGCATTATTCCGCCATCTTGTGGTTGGGTCCGGAATCGTAGTATTTTCTCTTTTTTTTTCGTGGCCCAGGTGGGCGGCGACGTCTCACAATTTGGTATCCTTCGTGACGTCGGCGCGCTTCCTGCGGAAGCTCCCACCTTTGGTCGCCATTTTCAGATTCTTTTTTCCGCCGTTGGGTCTGGATCGTTGCTGAAGAGTTCCAGAGTTTTGGAAGAGGAATCAAGCAAATTGAAGAAAATTGATGAAGAAACAAGTTTTCAACTACACCGGACTACAGGTCAGGTACCCGGAGCGACGAGAGAGAAGTTTTAACTAACAAAACCTCGACGCTCGACGGAGAATGCGCTCGCAGGGGGCTCCCTGAGCTCGGGGAAGGACAAAACACCATTCAAGTTTTGCACCAATTGCCACCACAAGTACGCCCAGAAGGACCTGCCTCCAGTCTGCAACCTCTGCCTGCCGCTCAACCACAGAAGCGAAGACTGCAACGCCTGCTCGGCGTTTACACCCAAGACCCTTAAAGTAAGGGAGAGGCAGAGAAGGGCGAACCACAACATGCAGGGGCCACCTCCAACGCTACAAGACTTGGGCCTCTCAAGTGGAGAAGAGGACATCTTCTGAGTATTCCCACAAAAGGCACCAGGTAAAGTGAAAATCGTAGAATGCATAAATTGGTCCTGCCACCAGTAGTTTCTAGCCTGATCTGAGGACATTTCTTATATTGGTTGTTGTCTCTATGCCTTCATTTAAATCATTAACATTGCTGATTTGTCAAGAAATTTGATCTGTTTCTTATTCTTTGTTCCTCCCGAAAACAAGTGAGTGGCTGTGCAGTGGGAATATGCTGACAATAAAATTGATCTACTGTGATCATCTGAGCAACTGTACCGAGTGATGACTAAACCTAAACCTTGGTCCATGTTAATAACCAGCAGCTTTGGCTTTTTCAAGGTGGAGCCCTTCTACTCCTATAAACAAGTCACTTGGCAGGGAGTTTTTCCTAATGGTGTGTGATTTGCTCTCTTGAAACTGACCTTATTCAGAGTAAAGTCCGTGATTTATAAATAAAATCTTCCCAGCAGTGAACCTTTATTTGCAGTTGACAATTTAGCAACTCTGCTATTATGAGGGCCTTGCAAATAGGACAAATCAGCGTTCTTGCCGTCTTCTGTGTTGGGTAAAGTAAAGACATTGCAGATCCCATAGGAGAAGTTTTTTTGCCAAAACGTCCTCTTTATTGTTATCAGTTTAATGCAGCTTCAATAATGTAATCGTACAAGCTGCAAAACTAAGTTTTTTTGTTTCTGAAGCTGCAAAAGAATAACTGCTCACGCTCTAGGGGAGGAAGAAGGCTTTTTTTACAGTACCGTCAAATATCGGGTACCAGCCAATATAACCTGAGGACTTACTTGTGTAGTGTCTTTCTAGATAAAGTGTTGGAGATGGGGAGGACCAGCTTAACCTATGGACGGCAGTGATTTGTCTTCTTATCGTACAGTTGACCATAACCAGCCTCACTCTGTTTTTTACTCTTCTGTCAACTCTGTATTGGGACTAGTCCTTAAAGAACGCCTTGAGGGGAAGTATCTTATGTCCAGATTTTGCATCCTAAGTCCTTAAGAGATGTCCACTACTCTTTGATTGGTCAGAAGAGTTTCTTTATGATTGTTCTCCAATATTCGTTTTGCATCAAGCTCTTTGAAAATTATAGAGGTTGTCTAACTCCAGGAAGATACTGATTGCCTTTTCAATTGTGGTTCTCTGAACTTGTACTCCTATTGCAGGACCCCTTTACCTGCTTTCTGTGGTTCTAGATCTCCTAGTCATGAAAAACGAGCATATTTGGATAGCTCAAAAGAAAAAAAAGTCATTATTTGCTGAGCTGGAAAACAATCAACCTGGACGTAATGCCAAGAGAATGTCTTGCTACTGGATATTTTAGCAAGGTCCGAATCCTCTCAAATCTTCTCTAAATGGTGCATAGTCTTCACTATCCTGTTTGGCTACTGGTATTGAGATTGATTCTTGTTAGCTACTAAGTCGGCCTTTGTGCTACGCTGGAATACACTTAAGGAAAATATTTTACATTCAAACTGGGCTGTGAGCTACAACTTTGATTGTCTTTTACATATGTATCTTCCCATGAAAAGATCCTGCTCCTAAACGGTATTTCAATTTTGTCTTTTCTGATGCACAAACTATTAGACCCGAGGGCATCATTTTCCTGTTCCTCAGCAAGGAGGGGATTTTTCCTTACATTTACCAGCTGAGGCATGCCCCTACACTATTATTTTAGCCAATGTGCCTAAACTGGAGCAGGACAAAAAGGAACATTGGTCTTCTCTGAAAAACAAGGCCCTTCATCATTTGTCTAATAAAACGGTTCTGGGCCATCATCTTAATAAGCACTTCATGATGATTAGAAGGGTACCTTGGGTTGGAAAGACTGTTAAACATCTAGAGGGTGACTGTATCGTTATAAGTTTCAGATCCCCAGGGTTAGTAAATGACATTTTAAGACAGGCAGGGTCTGTGAGAATCCATAAAGATTATGTGAATATTCTCCCCTTGGGTTTCTTTTATCCTCCATCTCACTTTGGTTCATCATTTTCCATTCAACCAATTAGACTCGGTACTAGATTCAGTTCCACCAATAACTTTGCTGTCCCTGTTTCCAATAGATTTGAGGTCTTCTCCAATCTGGATGATATTGAGTGACTAAAGACCAGCGATCAAGTCACCTTTCCTGATATACAAGTCCCTGTCCTTCCAATTGTGAAACCCCCAAATTGTGGTTCCATCTCACTAGGTCCAAATCAGGAGTCATTGGGTCTTTCTTCTTCTAAATTGATTTCTTGGAATATAGCTGGTCTTAGAAGTAAAGTAGATGATCCCACCTGGAGAGATCTAATTAGATCAGGTTACATTATTGGTTTACAAGAGACATGGGACACTGAGGATACGCTGCACATGGATGGGTATGAGAGTTTTTTTGTATCCGCCACTCCGTCTAGTTCGGGGAGGGCGAAGGGTGGGCTGGCTATGTTAATATCAGCATCTATACCCGGCTCATTCTCTCAACTAGATACAGGCTCGCCAAACTTCTTGGCTATTTTTATCCTGATGAATGAGGGACCTGATTTTCTGGTAATTAATTTTTATAACTCATATGATAGAGTTGCCACGACCGATCACCTGGCCGCATTAAATAGTTTTTTAGCTGATCACATGGAGACCAATAAACTCAACAGTAAGAATTGCCTTACTATAGTGATGGGTGATTTTAACATCCATGGCTGTCCACATCTTTGTCTCTCCTCGGATCCCCTGGGACCGATTGAATCAAGTGCTGCACATTTCGAACATTCAGCAGCGGGACTTCTTCTTGAATCCATCTTGGCAGACCACGGTTTGTTTCTCCCGTCTATGGAGGGAGAAATTATTCCCACTTTTAAAGGAACTGGGAAAGTTTCGGTTATTGATTACATCTTTGTTAGTTCTGTTTTGGGGGCTAATATTAAAAAATACGCGACGACCTGGTCCCATTTAAGTGATCATAACCCCGTGACTCTAATTCTCTGTCACATTTTTGAAAAACCGGCTTTACCCCCAATAAGAGTGGATAAATCCGACATTTGCCCATCAGATCAGGCGCGTAGAATTAGATGGTGCAAAGTAATCCCTGGCGACTTTTATAACAACCTGAAAAGTAAGGTAGGATCTGAGTTAAAAACTTGCCTGGACCTTGAAGCAGGGGATGATGAGGTCCTATCGGCCTACTCAGTTATCTGTAGTCAGATCTTTGCTGACTTGAGCCGTCCTGGGAAATACATGGATAAGGCAGAGCTAGGTTGGTTTGACAAAAGCTGTTCAACCGCTAACAGAAAGTTAATGGCCGCCTTGAAATTTAAGCCAGTAAATAGGATTTTGGTCAAGGAGTTGAGAAAAGAATACAAGAAAACTCTGGATGCCAGGAAAAAGGTGATTAGGGAGGAAGCATGGGAAGAACTTTCCTGCGTGGATGTAATAAGAAATAGCGCAAAGTTTTGGTCTGTGGTCAATAAACCCTTTTTTTCCGATATAGGAAATGATCAACTAGACTGCGGCATCGGGAAACAATCGTGGCACTCTCATTTTAAAACAGTCTATGAAATGGGAACTAGTGGTGAATTGAGTATTTTTCCCACCACTGCGAACCCATATACTTTATTAGTCTCTAAGCAAGAGGTGGTCGAGGCCATCGGTAAGATGACAAGTAATAAGGCCCCTGGCCCCGATGGCGTACCAGCGGACCTCTTTAAATCTGATCTTGAGACATGGTCCATAGTACTAACCAATGTTTTTAACCGGGTATGTGTCGCTGGGATTCCTGACACCTGGTCCAAATCAGTAATCATACCCATTTTTAAAAAAGGTAACAGGGGGGATCCTAGTTGCTATCGGCCTATCTCCCTTATTGATTCAGCTGTGAAGGTTCTGGGGCGTGTGGTCCTGGGCAGACTAACTGATTGGTTAGAAGACACAGCTACTCTCTCGTGTCTACAATATGGGTTTCGAAAGGGCCGCGGGACCATAGACCAGAGCCTGAACCTCCAACTTCTAATAGGCAAGTATACCATTGCAAAAAAAGGGGCTTTGTATTTGGCCTTTATGGACTTGTCCTCGGCGTTTGACCGAGTGAATCGTTCAAAATTGTGGGGGTTACTACTTAACTGTGGAATAGATGCCAATATTGTTTTTTTTCTAGCGGATTTGCATAGAGACCTCACCGCCACGGTCAGATATGACCATCAGGGCAATTCCACGGATAAAATTGGAATCACTACCGGCGTTGGGCAAGGATGCATTTTAGCCCCCCTGCTTTTTACATTATACATTAATGATTTGGGTTCTACACTAACTAAGTCTTGCAAGGATATTCCTAGGGCAGGCAAATTCGCCATCCCAGCATTATTGTATGCTGACGATGCCGCTCTCTTAGCACGTACGGCTGTAGGGCTCCAAAATCTTTTAGATTCTTTCGCTAAATTTATGATTGCACTTGATCTTGGAGTGAACTTCTCCAAATCCCATGTGATGTTTCTGGGTTCTATTCCAAAGAGAGTTAAAACCATGTCTTGTGAAGGTCATGTTCTATCACGGGTCTCAAGATTCCCTTATTTAGGTGTCATTTTTGACGACAAGTCCACCTGGGCCCCACAATTGGCTGCCAAACGCAACGCTTTTGCTAGGGCCACACTTGCTGTCTTAGAGTTTGGACGCAAATTGGGGGTGAAGCCCATGCAAGCTATGTTGAACGTTTACGTAGCAAAATGCACCTCCATTGCACTATATGGGGCAGACCTGTGGGGTTTTAAAAACATTTCTGATCTACAAGTTGTAGAAAACAGATTTTTAAAATCATTATTATCCCTCCCATGTTCAACATCAGGCTATATCGTTCATCAAGAGTGTGGGATTGACTACTTAACTGATCGTATAGCCATTGCCCCACTTTTGAAATGGATCTCAATTTGGCTAAATCCTGAACTAGAACTGAACCATGCAATTTTAAAAGATTGCTTATCCTTAGAGTATGGCAAAACTATACCGTGGTTGAACCATATTAAATTTCTAGCAAGGTATCTGGGCCGACCAGAGTTATTTGAGAATCCAAGCACTATAGTAAGGGGGGGATTTAAAATGGGCTAAAGTCACCTATAAACAGAGGGCTATGATAACAAGGGAGGAAAGAGAATTACTCAAACCCACTGTAAAGGCACACCAGCTGATTACTACATCTAACAGTTTAGAGCCTTACCTGGGTATTGTCAATAAGATGGACCATCGTTTTTTATTAATTAAGTTCAGAATGAACAAATTCCATCTTTTATTGACTGACTCTCCTGGTTGGACTAAGGAGAAGGATTTGGGGATCTGTTCGTGCGACAGATTCTCCATAAAAGACACTATGCACTTTATCTTCTTCTGTGACCACCTGTCTTTAATCCGTAAAAAATACATTATTCCTCTTTTAAAAAACAAAGGTTTCAGACAGGCGAAACGAGCTCTCATGCATCTTCAGATGTTGGGTTCTCCTTGGGAGATATTTAATATTGCCACTTTTTTAGTAATATCAATGAGATTGAGGAAAAAGATCACATGGTTATCCAGTATTAGGGGTGTCTTTCATAGATTCACATGCCTGAATCATTCCCCGTCGTCGAGACGGGAGCCTCCGGTACATAAAAAAGTAATGTCCTATAGACATACATAGAGAAAAATAGGCCTAAGGGCCTCCCCTTAGTCGCCTATCATAGTCCTTATGTAAAAAGGACCAAACTTCTAGAGCCAGCCAATCAGCTATCACCTCCCTCTAGAACCTTCCTGGCAGGAGCCTCAGTCCCTCAGATTTTCTACCGCACGTTGTGCTAGGGAGTCTCCAGCCTGAGTTCTCCTCAGGATTTCTTTCAAACCAGATTATTCACGATTTTTGGTGACTTTCTTCTTCAGGATTTCAACACTGACTACTTCAGGCCTCTTTTTGCTGCAGTGAGTGTTTATTTTATCTACAACTCCTGGCATGTCTGACTCCCAGAGGAAAGCCCTTTTCAGGGCTTGCTCTTCATGTGGGAAGAAGAGGCTTCATGTGGACGACAAGCATGAGCTATGCTTGTATTGCCTTTACCCGGACCACGTCCCTAAGGACTGCAAGATATGTAGGTCTTTTCCACATAAGACCTTGAGAGACAGGGAGGGCCGCCTGCTTATCTGGCTGGACAGGCTCAAGGACAAAGACAGTGTGGTGTCCTCAGAGGCGAGCTTTTCCGGAGCTTCTGAAGTCTCCCTGAAGAGGCCGAGAGTGAAATCTCCTGGCCCCTCAGACGCTCCTCCTAAGAAGACGCACAAAAAGTCTTCAGAGGCAAGATCTTCGAAATCCTCAGCGTCTGGTAAAGTCTCTCCCACTTTCAAGAAGCCTACTCTGTCGGCCTCAAAAATTGCGACACCATCCTCTGCGCAAAAAAGGCCATCAGGACACGTCTCCACAGCAACAACGACGGTGTCCACGTCCACAGCGGCGTCGGCCCGCTCGTCGTCGACGACGACTCCATCATCATCGTCTGCAGGTACCCCTATCTCGTCTATTATACTTTTGAAACCGTCGTCTAAATCATCGTCGACGACGAAGATGGTCCCATCGAGGACCTCGTCGACGAGGAGCCCTCCGTCGACGGAAGAGTCGACGACGAGGATATTGATGACGAGCGCGTCGACGACGAAGGCATCGTCGACGAAGATGTTGACGAAGATGTCGACGACCAAGGCATCGTCGACGAAAGCGACGACGAAAGCGTCGACGACGAAAGCGTCGACGGAAGCGTCGACGACGGACGCGTCGACGACGGAAGCGTCGACGACGAAGGCATCGACGACAAAGGCATCGACGACGACTGAATCGTCTACGACCACATCGTCGACGAGGACTTCGTCGACGAGGAAAATATCGTCGATGGGGACGCCGTTGGTGACACCCGAGCCGTCGACGGGAACGTCGTCGTCTTCCGTGGGAGGGAAAACCACGGCGATTTCTGGGCAAGGATCTGCTTCCAGACCACAGATTACCCCGGAAACAACATCTCCAAGCAAGGTCCAAACCAATTTACCTCTGGAGATCCTGCAGAGTGAAGAGTCCGAAGAAGAGTTCTTCCAACAGGCTACTTCCCCTTCCGAGCTGTTTGTCAAATGCCAAAGCACGGACGAGGAGCAGGAAGATTCAGGCGCGCAGGAGCGCCCCGTCCAGGAACAAGTCCGCACGGAGGTCACCCCAATGGTCTGCCTCCCTCTGGCAATAGTTAAGGACCTCAAGTTCCTTATCAGGGATTACAAACAACGTTTCCCGGAACCACCTAGACAGGATACAGGGGTCCCAGTGCCAGCTACAAACACCCCAGCGACAGCCCCAAGGCAATCACGGCCGGTAACGCAGGTCTGCCACGAGCCGACACCTCAGGTGATAGACTCAACAGATGAGGAGGCTGAGGAGATGGAGGAAGGCGAGGTCCAGGGAGACCTGACGGACCAGGATGACGATGAGCAGGAGGACTATGTAGCATCTTCACCACCTTCCCCGCAACCGCGCCAGGCGGATTCTCCACCTGTGGATATCGGGGGTTTTCATAAGTTAGTGGAACGGGCTGCGACGCGGTTCCATATGGTCATGGAGTCGACGGAAACCGAATGCTTCCTCCATGACTTTAAGGAGCAGACGAAGAAGACGGCCAAATCCATCCCTATCATTGACTTCCTCTGGGACCAGGGGAAGAAGTTGATGCTGACGCCGGCTTCAGTTCCTGCGGTCGTTCCGCGCCTGGACAAGAAGTATAAAGCACCGTCCACGGCGCCAGCTTGCCTGACTGGCCACCCGAAGCCAGATTCGGTCGTGACCCAAGCGGCCCAGAAAAATTCTCGAAACCCATCCTCGCCTCTGTCAGCACCACCAGACAAGGAGGGCAGAAAGTTAGACACAATAGGCAAAAGGTTTTCAACCACTTCGGCAATGACCATCAAGGTGGCCAATTCCATAGCCCTTTTAGGGCGCTATAACCGCCAACTTTGGGAGGATATTGCCCCATACTTAGCAGAACTGCCGAGTGCCGTACAGGATGAGGTGAAGGCACTCCTTTCCGAAGGCCAGTCTTCGGCGGCAGAGATCATCGACTGCGCCATAGATGTAGCCATGACAGGCTTCCGTCAACTGGCTGGGGCTGCAGTCCTGCGCCGCCAAGGATGGCTCAAAGCAACATCGTTCAGGCAGGAAGTGCAAACGAAGGTGCTAGATATGCCCTTCGATGGGCAGCATCTATTCGGAGAAAAAATTGATGAGGCGCTCCAGGCCATTAAAAAGGACACGGACACGGCTAGAGCGCTTGGAACCTTACAGGCGCGGAACCAGTCCTTTCGGGGCAACAAGACTAGAGGTCAGTCTTCCTACAGAGGGTCATTCCAGAATAAGTCCTCATATTCGTTCCAGAATAAGACCCAGTACCAGCAAAAGCAACAGCAGGGCCGACAATCATCTTACGGAAGATCCAATTTCAGGGGTAAGAACCAGAAAAGGGGCACCGGCGGACGCCAGTGACCGCTTACTCCAGCCAGTCCAGCTACCATCTTCTTCTTCACAAATTGGAGGAAAATTGACCCATTTCCTAAAAAATTGGCGCATCATCACCTCAGATCGTTGGGTGCTCCAACTTCTCAGATTCGGCCACTCCCTAGAATTTACTGCCATCCCGCCTGCAACCCCTCCCCGCAAGTCTCCACACAGACATCTGCGGCTGCTGCTCCGGGAGATATCGGAGATGTTAAGGAAGGGAGCAATAGAGCGAGTTCCATCAGCTCAGAGGGAGAAGGGTTTCTACTCCCGTTTCTTTCTGATATGCAAGAAAGAAAAGAAGTGGAGGCCCATCCTGGACCTCAGAGCACTCAACTCCTTCCTAAAGAGTCAGTCGTTCAGGATGGTGACGCTTCAAGAAATCCTAGGCATTCTGGAGGAAGGAGACTTCATGACATCCTTGGATCTTCAGGATGCTTACTATCACATCCCGATACTCAAGGGGCACAGAAAGTTTCTACGCTTCGAAGTGGCAGGACAACACTACCAGTTCAAGGTCCTTCCGTTTGGCCTCAAATCCGCTCCGCGGATTTTCACCAAGTGCCTTTCTCCTGTGGCAGCTTTCCTACGTCAAATGGGTCACCAAGTTTTCCCCTACCTAGACGACTGGCTGGTCAAGGCGCCTACGGCCGTAGGCGCAACCAAATCCTTCAACGCTTGTACCAATCTTTTCCAACATCTAGGGTTGACGCTCAATCTTCAGAAATCACAGATGTCCCCAACGAGAAGCATTACCTTCCTCGGGGCTACCTTGAATACGGAATGCGCAAGAGCATTTCCCTCAGACGAGAGAAAACACAGGATCATATCCCTGGCCAAGACGGTGCAATCAAGGAAATCCCTGAGAGTTCGCACCTTCAAGTCACTCCTGGGGATGATGTCTTCCTGTATACTGCTCATCCCTCACTGCAGGCTGCGGATGCGCCCTCTGCAGGAGGCTCTTTCGAACCAGTGGACTCAGAGTGCAGGTTCGTTCGAGGACATCATAAGCATAACACCGCAAATATCCAGGAGTCTCGAGTGGTGGAAGGATACCAGAAACCTCTCGAGAGGACTACCGTTCCTGCTGCCAGCAGCACCACTGGTGATCACCACAGATGCATCTCTAGCGGGCTGGGGAGCTGTCCTTCAGGACCTCAGAGTCAGCGGCAAATGGTCGGATCAGGAGCAACGCCTCCATATAAATCTGCTGGAGTTGAGGGCTGTGTTTCTAGCTCTGCAGGCCTTTTTACCACGCATCCAGAACTCCCAGGTGCTCGTCAGGACGGACAACACCACGACGATGCATTACCTGAACAAACAGGGAGGAACGCGTTCGCTCACGCTATCGCGCGAATCGCAGAGGATCTGGAACTGGCTTGTTCCCCAGGGGATTACGCTCAGGGCGGACTACGTCCCGGGAAAGGACAACACCATTGCGGACGCCCTAAGCAGGCAGAAATCCCTCTCCCACGAATGGGAGCTCGACGAGAGTGCACTAACACACGTATTCTCGGAATGGGGAGCCCCAGGAATCGACCTGTTTGCCACCAGGGAGAACGCCAAATGCCCAAGCTACGCAAGCTGGCATCCCCAACCGGAGTCGCTCGGAAATGCCTTTTCCATAGGCTGGTTCAGCGTATTTGCGTACGCTTTTCCACCGTTCCCGATGATTCCCAGGGTCCTCAGGAAGATGAAGGCGGAGCCCTGTACACTAATTCTGATCGCCCCGTACTGGCCGAGGCAGCACTGGTTCTCCGACCTTCATCGCCTCTCCATCAGAACGCCGATTCGTCTAACACAGCACCCGAACCTGCTGACAATGTCCAAAGGACAAGTACAATTCCCGAACCTACAATCGCTCAGGTTATCGGCCTGGCTCCTGAGCACAGAGAGTTTTGCCAATTGAACATCCCGCAGGACTGCAGGGATGTGCTAGCAAAGGCGAGGGCGGACAGTACCAACAAAACCTACTCCCTCAAATGGAAACGCTTCTGCGTTTGGTGCTCAGAGAAGGGCCTGAAACCGCTTCATATCACACCCGAGCAGATATTACCTTATCTCCTGCACTTGGCACAGTCCGGACTAGCGCATGCATCCATAAAGGTGCATCTTGCGGCAATTTCACGTTTTACCAGGACTTTTCAAGGCCCGTCTCTCTGGTCCAGCAGACTTGTAAAACAGTTCCTTAAGGGTCTTTATAGGTCCTTTCCAAGGCCCCGACGGGTCCCACCGACTTGGCACCTCAACTTGGTCCTTAACCAACTCATGAAGCACCCCTTTGAGCCCATTCACCGAGCCTCCATCAAGTACATCTCATGGAAAACGGCTCTATTACTTGCACTCACATCTGCCAGGAGGGTCAGCGAGTTGCAGGCTCTCTCCATTCAGGAGCCCTTCATGCAGTTCAAACAGGACAGGGTGGTGCTGAGGACAAATCCCAAGTTCATACCGAAAGTGCCTTCAGACTTTCACCTCAACGAGCCGGTGGTCCTACGCTCCTTCTTTGCCAACCCTACCACGGCAGCAGAGAGGACGCTCCATTCTCTGGATCTCAAACGGTGTCTTAAGTTTTATATGGACAAGACAAAAGCATTCAGAAAGTCTTCACAGTTATTTGTGGCCTACAGCAGACCAAGGCTGGGTATGCCTCTTACAAAACAGAGCATCTCAAGGTGGATTTCTTCTGCAATAGCGTTCTGCCATGAAGGGGCCGGACGGCCGTTGCGAGACAGGGTAGAAGCACACTCCACCAGAGCGATGTCCACATCAGCAGCGCTGTTTGCTGGAGTGCCGATTTTGGACATCTGTAGAGCGGCGACGTGGAAGTCACCGCATACCTTCTCCAGACACTACTGCCTGGATGCCGAACTTACGAAAGATGCGGCAGTGGGCCAGGCGGTGCACCGCCATCTGTTCCAGTGAGGTGAGCCTTCCAACAACCCGCCTTCCTGGTATGCACATTCTTTACTGTTTTACTGTTTTGATGTATGCCAATGCTTTGAACTGTTATGATAATGGTGTATTATCTCAAGTACCTTTCTGGCATGTTACATCGGAAATGTGCATAATGTATTGCTAACTACTCTGATTCAGGCATGTGAATCTATGAAAGACACCCCTAATACTGGATAAGAAACGCGTTACTTACCTGTAACAGCAGTTATCCAGTATTGGTGTCTTTCATAGATTCACATGCAACCCTCCCGCCTCCCCTGGAAGGACTCACGCCTCTCTCTAACTATATTACGCCTACCTAGCTTGGTGCGTACGAAAATCTGAGGGACTGAGGCTCCTGCCAGGAAGGTTCTAGAGGGAGGTGATAGCTGATTGGCTGGCTCTAGAAGTTTGGTCCTTTTTACATAAGGACTATGATAGGCGACTAAGGGGAGGCCCTTAGGCCTATTTTTCTCTATGTATGTCTATAGGACATTACTTTTTTATGTACCGGAGGCTCCCGTCTCGACGACGGGGAATGATTCAGGCATGTGAATCTATGAAAGACACCAATACTGGATAACTGCTGTTACAGGTAAGTAACGCGTTTCTTATAGTGTATATCATTTTTGTTTTCTGAGTAAATAATTATTGTAATTTTATGTCAAATGTTTTTAAATGGTTGTACTGTTTTATGTTCGTCGTACTTTTATGGTTTTTGCTATGAACCGAATAAAGTAATTTTGACTGACTGACTGACTGCTGACCCACAAGACTTCATTGTTAGCAATTTTTGCTGACCTGCAACTCTTTACTTTTTTATATCAATTTTTACCCGGAGAATAGTCTAGTTTGAACTGCTTAACTAAAAGGCCATACTTCCATTTCCAGAACAACATGGTTTTCGTTCGAGGACTTTTATTTAACAAATGGCTCAGCAGGTTGGATCCCTTTTTTGGGTACTCCTCATGCTTTTTTGCACGCACCACTCACCAGATGCATCTTATGGAAAAGAGACGGTTTTGGGGCACGAAGTTCTGCCAGTCTGAGCAAGCATGCAGAAGATGACAATTGGTGATTTACAGGTGGATGTATGGCTGCTTTATGCATATTCATCCACAGTCTGAAGAGCTCTAAAAGTTGCTAAAGTGGCAGCATTCTCGTTTGAAAACCTTTGCAAACTAGTTGTTAAAGAGATGGCAAGGACAAGTATTACCAGTACTTCCATGAATGCCATTTTTCTTTTGTCATAGGCTCGCCAGTGATGGATCCTGCCATCAAGGAAAGATTAAAACAGGAGTGTAAAATATCTTGTTTTCTTATCCGAGTCAACTGTTGCAACTAATGTGAGCTTGCTCAGGTTCTAACATAGACTGTTATCTGGTAAGTGCATTCTTGAACCTAGGCTGGTATTTGTAAAGTGCGTTCTTACAGCACATTTAACACTTCACCGGTATGCCTATCAACGATCGGTAAGCCCCCAAAAGTATTTACAGCAGGATATACCACGCAAACACTAGCTGAACATGTTAGACAGCGTTACAACAAACAAATGATGGACGGAATGCTGACAATGCAGACATTCTCCCCCAGTCAAGAGATCTGGGTTAAATCCATCGTTCTTTTGCCCACTACACCACCCCAGTTTAGACATGGCCATATGCAAATCAGTCTTGACCCTGTGCCTCATGGGAACAGTCCAGCCCGAACTGCCAAGCCATGTCTTCCCTGGACCGGAATCAAGCATCCTAGGACCGGTTTCTGGCTATCAGCCGTCATCAGCCAGGGTAGCTTGACTCCAGTGGGGTAGTGAGCACGGGTCCCACGTCTGGGAATACCCATCCCACTTAGGGCGAAAAGCGTTACAACAAACAAATGATGGATGGAATGCTGACAATGCAGACATTCTCCCCCAGTCAAGAGATCTGGGTTAAATCCATCGTTCTTTTGCCCACTACACCACCCCAGTTTAGACATGGCCATATGCAAATCAGTCTTGACCCTGTGCCTCATGGGAACAGTCCAGCCCGAACTGCCAAGCCATGTCTTCCCTGGACCGGAATCAAGCATCCTAGGCCCGGTTTCTGGCTATCAGCCGTCATCAGCCAGGGTAGCTTGACTCCAGTGGGGTAGTGAGCACGGGTCCCACGTCTGGGAATACCCATCCCACTTAGGGCGAAAAGCGTTACAGCAAACAAATGATGGACGGAATGCTGACAATGCAGACATTCTCCCCCAGTCAAGAGATCTGGGTTAAATCCATCGTTCTTTTGCCCACTAGGATGCTTGTTTCCAGTCCAGGGAGGACCTGGCTTGGCAGTTCGGTCTGGACTGTTCCCATGAGGCACAGGGTCAAGACTGATTTGCGTATGGCTGGGTCCAAACTGGAACGGCATGGTGAGCAAAAAAACGATGGATTTAGGCCCAGATCTCTGTACTGGGGTGAATGTATGACATTGTTCTACATTCTGTCCATCAATTGTTGTTTTTGAACATGTTAGACAGAGCACACTTCATACACCAAACATAAATTGTATTCCGTGTAGCCAACATTAATGTGGCTTTTAGTAGTTTCAGTAGCATTTCTCTTTGTTACATTCCACACACAAAATATGCAACAAAACACTTTAGTAAAAGTCTAAATATTTTTCATTTCAAAGGGATCCCAGAGTGTGTTACACCTGCAATAGAATACTTTGAATTGCCAGGAGCTATTAGGAGTCTTGGAACAGGAGACCTAATTTGAATATTCTGGTGTCTATGGGTCATATATTAGCTGATACACGCTCACTTACCTTTGAAGGTAATTCTCTTCACTACTTAGTGGTGTTGTAGAAATAGTTGATGCTCATCTTGCCCCTGCCTCTTAACTCTCACCAGAACATCCTGCTTCAGTTATCAAGTAAGATAGGATTCATAAGTACAAGGAATTACTTAATGCAGTTTGAAACAATGCTGAGATTAACATACTACCAGTATGAGTAGCCTAATGAGTAATCTTGCACATGATGTTTGAGATGGTAGGAACCAAAAGGCTCAAGTGCCCTAATGTGAGGGACCAAAGAAAGCTGCTTGTTCAGTTTGAAAATATTAGTATACAACTTAATCAGGCAGATGGAGAGGTTCATAAAGGCAGGAGAGAATGTAAGAAGCCATCTGCAACCATAGCTTTTGTTTTTCCAGAGTCTTGTTTAAGCCTCTTCTGGCTTATTGAAGTAGAAATAGCTGTTTGGAACAAATTGCAATAAGATTTGAGTCCTTTCAGAGTTAGTGTCAAAATTAAAGCCAGCACATTCTTAAATGTAGACATCAAAAGGAACAGGGGAGTGACAAAAGCCCAGAGGAACGCCAGAGGTCGAAGAACAGAGAGAGGTGCATGGAGGAAGAGTAAACTCCTCAAATAATTGTGACGCACCCCACATCCATATCCTGGATTCCTATTGTGGAGTTTTTGATAACAAGATGGAATGGTCACTGGTATTGAAAGCTACTGCAAGATCTAATATTTCGCGGTCTCAGACTCTACTGACATCAATGACCCTTGAAGACTTCCAGGACTGCCACCAAGAGCCGTGTCTCAGTAGCAGCGCAATCCAGCCTGCCTGGGATCCAAAGCATCAGACGTCTCAAGACAGGCTGACACCTGTGTGGTGACCAGCCTTTTGAAATAATTGGCATGACTGATAATTAATTGGACATTTAGGATTAAGCAAGGATAATTTTTAAAAATGGGTCGACCACTGCTACCTCAGAGTTGAAATGGACTGAGCTTTACACAGGTGATTGGATATAGAAAAGTGCAGAGGCTTACCATTTCCTAAAGGCACTGTGTAAGAAAATGTGCAGGGCTATAATGAAGTTGAGAAACCGTTTTAAGTCTGTAGATGTAATTTCGTGCTGCCAGACAGTGCGGATTGGTCCTGAGCCCTATTCCTCCTCAGCTCCATTGAGCGCTGGTAGTGGCGGCCGGCACGACGTTGGCCCTCTGCATGTGTGGGTGGTGGAGTGTTTATGAGGCCCTGGAAACACAGTTGATCGGCAGTGGCAGCCTCTGAGGCTGGCTGCCCCATTGCAGTGCTGCACAGGGACTTGAATAAACTTGAAAAGTGGGGCACGGCGGCCAGGTCGGGCCGCGCCAGCGAGAAGGGTGGAGGCGCACCGAGTGCAACGGCACGTGGTGGTCATTAGAGGTGACCTGCTGGGACTGTCTCCCCTATACGCAAGGCTTTAGCAGAAGATCAGTGGGGTAACGTGGCAGCGGGGGATCGGCGGCTCAGTCGGGCCGTGAGAGGAGTGACTGGGGGCTCTGTTGTCCCGCTGAGAGATCACCAGCGTTGGTGGCTACCTGGACCCTGTAAGACCTGGAGGTGAGGCATTTCGTGGGAGGCGAGTGGACCAAGACGTGCATGGGGCCCGGTATTCCCCCCGCACCCCCCCCCTCATCTAGCACGTGCCCTACTCTCGGCGGTTACATCGGACTGCGTGCGGGCCGTGAGGAGGCCCTGGTGACATCGGGGGCCCCGGGGGTGATTATCTGGCCCAGGTGCAGCAGCTGCTAATCCCGACAACTACCCGGGACTCGGGGTGCCCTGGGTGGATTTGCCTGAACAACGATCCTGGTGTGTGTGTCTGGCTCGGCTTTTCCTGGGTCTGATCGGGATCCTAGAGGCGGACGTGACGAGGGACAAGAGTGGTAGCGGGTCGACCAAGCATGGTCCCATTGACAAATTCACTGGTCAAGGCGCAGAAGCGGGCGCGTCTGGGGGCCAGTCGGAGCCTATTCCAGACAACGCGTCCCTTATGGCGGCCATCACCCAATCTAAGGACCTGCTAGATGCTAAAATCGGAGCTGTGGGGTCAGATGTCACGCTACTACGGCAGGACTTGCGCAATGCAGTGTCCCGGATCACTGAATCAGAGACCCGCGTCTCAGGAGTGGAAGATGAGGTCGCAATTCTAAAGCAGAAGATGGCGAATATGGAGACGGTGCAGAAGGGTCTGGCACTCCGCGTTGAGGATGCAGAAGGGCGCGCCCGATGCAATAACCTCAGATTTGTGGGCTATCCGGAGGGCTGCGTAGAGGGCAACATGGAACGCTTCCTCACGCGGTGGCTAGAAAGCTGGCTTCCCCCAGAGGCTATGTCACGGTGTTTTGTCGTGGAGCGGGCCCACAGAGCTCTTGTGCAGAAACAACTGCCGGGGGCTTGCCCGCGACCAGTCATAGCAAAACTCTTGAACTATCATGACCGAGACGTCATACTGAAACAGGCCCAGGCTAACGAACCACTGCTGTATGACAATGTGCGCATACTAATTTTCCCTGACTACACGCGGCTCGTACAACAGCGCCAATCGTTTATGGCCGTGAAGGCTCGCTTACGAGAACTCAAGCTACAGTACGCCCTCCTGTTTCCCCGCTCTCTTGCGGGTGGTATACAGATCCCGCACCCATTTCTTTGACACCCCGGAGGAGGTCTTCCGATAGACAGATGAAACAGTAAGGGTGCGAGCGCACTCGCCGCCTGGGAGGGAATCGGACCCTTCTTCCAGTGAGGTGGCCCGAAGGGGTTCCCCGAGACCGCAGCGGAAGGACAATAGACGGTCTCGATCCCGGAGGCGCTTCTTGCGCGGGGCCGCCTCTCGGGGGGGGGGGGGGGACCCCACTCCTGGACGCCAGGTGTCGAAACCCTGATGTCCGAGGTGGACATAGTGCTGCAGGGCTCCATCTGGCTCAACATGTACTCTGGCATATACTGGTCGGGGGAATCCGAATAGGGGCTGGAACTCTGCCAGTCTGGGACTGATCAGGGCCATGCCCAAGGACTATGGACTGTAAGTTGGGGATCCATTGGTTGGGGCGGTTCCTGCTCCCCTGTTGGGGATCGGGGGCTAGCCCCGCCGCAACAGATGCTTCAATGTTTTTGAGGTATGGGGTGGGGGGTTTGTTGGGGGGGAGTTGGTTGAGGTTCCGAGTCACACTTACGCATGGGGTCCGCCATTTTGTACGCGCGCGCCATCACGGTCTGCCCACGATACTGCATGACACTTCCCTTACCTATGACTAGCGGTCTAACTAGAGAACAGGTGACCCCCGGTGTCCTTCACATTATCAGCTGGAATGTGCGCGGGGCCCTAGACAAAATTAAACGTGGGGCCATATTTCATCAGGCGAAGAGGGCCAGGGCCGACATCCTCATGCTGCAGGAGACTCATCTTATGGGGACGAAGGCGCTCTGCTTGCAGAGATATGGATTTCAGCAAGTTTTCCATGCAGGGTTTATGAGGGGCTCCAGGGGGGTGGCGATCCTAGTTCATCGTAGGGTCCCCTATGTGCACGAGCAGCAGTGGGCCGACACACAGGGACGGTACCTGTTCCTCCGGGGTAAGATTGGGGAAGACCCCCTGGTGCTAGGTTGTGTATTGCCCCCCCCCCCCCCTGCAGTGGACTCTTGTGGAGCGGCTACATGCCATATGGGCGGATATGCCAGATGTGCTCTCAGTGGTGGTGGGGTGGGGGGGGGGGGGGGGGTGGGGTTGGACTGGAACAATGTTATGGAACTAGCCAGGGACAGGAGTGGGGCTGGAGGTGGCTCAGAGTGGTCATCCCACGAAATTATACTCGCTAGTGACTGGTCTAGACTGGGTGGATGTGTGGAGGCGTGTCCATGGGGATAGACGAGAGTTCAGGTACCTTTCGGCAGTTCATAAATCCTTCTCCAGGCTCGATTACCTCTTTTTTCCCGTGTGATGATTAGTAGGGGAGCGGTGGCTGAGATCCTGTCCCAAGGCCTCTCAAATCCCTCCCCAGTGTCTCTTGAGCTTTATCTGGGTAGGGGGCAACAACCCTTCAGATGGCGCCTCTCGGTGTGGCACCTACAAAATGAAGAATATGATACACATATGAGAGAGGCTGTCGACCAATACCTAACCTTAAATGAGGGGTCAGTACCTGGAGCTGCGACGCTCTGGGAGGCCCTGAAGCCTACCCTGCGTGGCGTAGATATATCCTGGTGTGGGCAGGCTCGTAGGAAGCGTAAAGAGGAATTGATTCGGGCGGAGGCCGAAATAGAGGCGCTTGACCGCCGGGCGCGGGAGGGGGGGAGATGACCGACATGTAAGACAACTTCTTCTGGCCCAACAGTCCTGGGCTGCCTTTATGATGGAGGAGGCCCGCCAAGTTTGGTTGGCGAAACGTAGTTGGGTCTATCAATGGGGGGACAAGTCTGGCAAGATGCTCCATCGGCTGTGTCAGGGCACCTTTCATTCTCAAGCCCTTCCAGGTCTTCGGGATGTGGCGGGAATGCGGCTATAGCAGAGAGCTTCGCTGCATATTACGCTGATCTATATGCCCCCCGGGAGTGTTTGCCAGCCTGCACTGTAGATAAATTCCTAGCTGACCTACCGCCAAAGCAGTGTCGGACGAGGTGTGCGGCCAATTGGAGATGCCCCTGACTGAAGAGGAGCTGAGCACGGCCCTGGGTGAACTCAATTCTGGGAAGACTCTTGGACCCAACGGGTTTCCGAGTGAGTTCTTAAAGCGCTATAATATGCAGCTGGCCCCTCACTATCGGGTGGTGGTTGAGGAGTCCCGGGAACAGGGCTTGCTTCCCCCAGACTGGCGATAAGCAGAGGTGGTGGTGTTTCTCAAGCCCGGCCGGCCCCCGGAACAACAAGTCTCGTATCGCCCCATCTCTCTCCTGAATGTGGAGGCCAAAATCCTGGCCAATCGCCTTTTGCCTCGTATCTCGACCCTCATACATCCCGACCAGGCGGGCTTCATGCCCCAGAGGGCGACTAGGCACAATATACGACGGGCAAATATTGCAGTGGCAGTGGCTCGACAGACGGGGGAACTAGCGGCACTCCTCTTAGCTGACATGGACAGGGCATTTGATTCCCTTAGTTGAGTATATCTCTTTGCACTGCTGCGCAGACTTAACTTTGGCCCGCGCTTCCTCTCCTATCTCATGCTCCTCTATACAGATCTTACGGCTGCGGTACGGGTGGCTGGTGCGATTTCTTCAACATTCTTGATCCAGAGGGGCACTCGGCAGGGATGCCCTCTATCTCCATACTTATTCACCCTGGCCATGGAGCCGTTGGCGGCATGGGTGCATATCGACGCGCAGATTAGGGGATTCGGGTCTGTCTGACAGGATTGTGCTTTACGCGGACGATGTTATGTTTTTCTCACAGACCTGGACAGGACAGGGCTGCGCCTCTTGCGGATTATGCAGATCTTTGGCGAGACTTCGGGACTCTATATGAACCCCCGCAAGTCTACACTGTGGGTTCTGGGAGACCGATCGAGAGTGGGTGATTGGTCAAATACGATCCAGCTAGCAGTTGGGGGTCTGAAATATTTGGGGGTATTCCTTACAGACGTGCCAGCTATTGCCTGGGAGCGGAACCTGGCCCCTGGTGTGGGAGCGAGTTTGTACAGACCAAGTCTTGGCCGCATAAGCCCTTGACATTGTACGGCAGATCAGCAATTTTTAAGATGGTAGCGCTTCCTCGGCTGCTCTACCAGCTGCAGAATCACCTGTACCCGATCCCAGCTAGATGGTTTCGACTGGTGAACTCTGTGCTTGGACAGTTTCTGAGGGAGGGGGGCAGCGTCTGTGTGGCTCTGCGAACATGCTTTTTATCCACCTACTGTGGAGGACTTGCGTCCTCCGATATCCTCTCATACTACCAGGCTTCACACCTACTTGTTCTCAATGACTGGTGGTATGGGGATAGGGGAGACCCAGCTTATGCATTAGAGCGGCGACTCATGGGGTTCAACACGCTCCATACCATCTTGTACTCGGCGCAGCTGCGGAGCGGAATGCCGTCGGCCACACGGGTGGTATTTGCAACATGGAAACGGGCGTTGCGCCACATGGGATGGTGGAATACCCTGACTAGGGAGACGACCCCCCCCCCCCTCTGGAATAACGGGCGCCTGCCTGAGCTAGCGGCCTTACAGGGGTTCCGAGGATGGGACGATATATGTATCTCGACTCTGGGGGATGTGGTTAAAGGCACAACACTCCAATCTTTCCGGGACCTACAGAGGGAATTCTGCATGCCTCAATCACAATTCTATAGATACCTCCAGTTTCGTCATGCACTGTCTCCTAGCTTGGAGGGGTTGGAATCTCTCCCCGAGTTCAGTCCTTTGGAGGCAAAGGTCTTTATGGGGATTTAGAGACCAAAAAGATTTCCGGAATCTACCAATCCCTGGTCACACACTGCTCTACCCCACTCCAGAAGCTGCGCGGGGACTGGGAGAAAGATGTGGGCACATTGGAGGAGGAAGACTGGAGGGAGGCCCTGGCAGCTCCACGAAGGCCGGCTATAGCGATGCGCCTTCGCCTCATCCAATTCAAATACCTATACAGGGTCTATTTTACCCGGGCTCGACTCTATAGGGCAGGATTGGTTGCCTCCCCGGAGTGTCTTAGGTGCGGTCGGGAGGAAGGTACATTCATACACACAGTCTGGCAGTGACTCTCCCTGGACCGATTTTGGAGAGGGGTGTTCTCCTGTCTCTCAGAGGTTTTGGGATGTGAGCTCCCGCAGACGCCGCGGCTGGCTCTGCTTCATGTTATGGAAGGAATAGGGGGTAACATTTATAAAAGGCACCTCATGCAACTAGGCTTCACGCTGGCAAAGCGTGATATCGCCAGGGCGTGGAAGGCGCCGCGGGCCCCATCGGTGGCCGCTTGGAAGAATGGGTTAGACTTTTGCATGGGGTTGGAACAACCTGTATTTATAGCTAGAGGATGTCCGCGTAAACATTATAAAATATAGAAAAAGTGGGCGGATTACCGGGGTTTGTGGCTGGAACCACCAGTGACAGTAGCAGCGCATTAATGGGGATGAACTCTGATGTACATGGAGATGTGGTGATGCAAGGTGGGGGGGGAGGGTCGGGGGGTGCGTGTTATCATGCTACGTCTCAATTGTTGTGCATAATGGCAGTGGCTAGGGCTATGCGGATTTGGTGTGACTTGAGGGGGGAGGGGGGGGGGTGGGGGGGTGGGGTTTGGTCGTATGGGTTTGTGTATTTTCATTATTTATTTGGTTGCCACCTATAAAAGTCAGTTGCTCCTATGTCACTGTATGGTTTGATGTGACAATTGTCTTTGATATACAGAGCCCTGTGATGTTTATGCAATTGACCAATTAAATATGTTTTAAAAAAAAAAAAACTACTGCCTGTTTTTGTGTTTGGTACTTTTCCGCTTGCTTTCGGTCTTCTCTCAACTCACTCATGGCAATTGAGGCTGAAGCTCTGGAATCTTTGCAGCAGCAAGCATTATTCCGAAGCAAACTGGCTGCCGACAGGCAAGATCGAAGGCATTGCCTGTGAGGGAGCATATGAAGTATGAAGTATTGCTTCCTGTGCTTGTGGCTTTTTAGATCTTGGCGAGCTTTGTGTATCATGAGGCTGCAAAAGGTCGGAGTTGATCCTGAAATGGTGAGACTTGAACACAGAAGCGGCCCTATGGTATGAGCCCTTCAGCAGAGTGGACCAACCGGCCAGCTGTTTCTGCAGTCTCTGCTTTGGTTTGAGCTCAGGCTGCTATGCTGTTAGGTACCCCCTTTCATAGCAGCAGAGTGTCAATGCTGCTACAAGATGAGAATTATAAAGAGAAGCTTATATTGTGGGGAAAGATAAAACGAACAACGTCCTCCATGTTTGCAAGTAATAAAGAAACACAGCATCTGCCTTTTGCTGCCCCCCAGAGGGAGTTTCAGTAGCACAAAGGCAAAGCACAGTATGAAGGGGTCATGCTAAGGGGGTAAGTGACTTCTTATTTGATCAGCATCTTCATCCTTTTAATTTTTAATTGCATGGCTCTGATTCAAGTATACATAATGAATGACAGTTAGGGACCATAGTTAGCAGTGTTAAATCTGTGGAATTGAGCTGGGGCAGCATATAGGCCCTTGACACCTCCTGCTAGGTGCTTATGCTAAGAGGGAGTAATAGCAGGAGGTGGGTTACAAGAAGTGGAGTTGAGTTTGGCATATTAGGGATGTGAATAGAGCAAGTGGTTTAGTAAGCAATAACGTTAGATGAAAGGCTAGACAATGAAGGCATCAGGTGAAAATAGGGAAAAATAAAATGGGCTCCAATAAAGCATCTTCTGAATGCCGAAGGGAATATTGTAACCAAAATATATTCTGATGGTTGAGTATTCTCCAAGTAAATCGTAAAGTTATTCTAGTATCTATGAAACCTGAGGACTTCATGTGTTCTTGGCATCTTAAAGGCCTGCTCAATAGTAAAAAGGAAAGGATCGTGTTTTTATTTGTTTACATGGGTCACTCTCGGGCATAATTCTGTTTGAACAAAAACACATATTTTGACAGTGCAGCATCCTCTATTAAAAACACGATGGGCATTTCTGGTGCTGACATCTGGGCAACAAGTTTCAACAAGAGGCACTGAAATTATAGTAAGTAACTCTTCTCATATAGTGGTGTTGTAAAATAGCGCTGACCTTTATGGATGCTGGGTGGTGTCAGCTTTGAGGGCCAATAATGAGAGGTTTACTGTTGCAAGTTACCTGGGTCCAATGTAGATAATTTGTTTTGAAGTTTTTATGACATTAGAATTGCAAACTTACCAGCTCGAAGGTTTTTGACAGCAGACCGGATAGATTTGGATAGGGCTCCTCATTCTAATCCTCATGCACTGAAGATCCTGGTTGCTATTTTGAAAATAATAAAACAATCTTGGGTGAAAAGATTTCTGGCGAACAGTAAACCAAAAGTTACCCACGGTTTGTTTTATTTTAGGGCATTTTCATACTTTTTCTATAATGGATTGCTCTCTGCTTTAAAGTTGTTTCGAATGAAGCTTTATCAGTCTGTTAAGAGCTCAGACATTCCTCAGGTCATGCTATGTCAATACGTTTGGTAAGGTATTCTTAGCAGCTGATTATAAACCGATAAGAGATGGTTATTTGATGAATCTGAAGGAGACTTTGTACAATGCTTAGAGGGCCGAGCACAGGAATACGTCCAACTCAATAGAAATTAAACTCACATTAGTGTTGTGTGGCATGCTTATAAGACCGTTTCAAGAGAACTCTCCTCTGGATACCAGCAAGGTAAAATGAACCATTCAAAATTAAAACAAAATATTTTGGTGTAAAAAGATGGTATCTAAACCATTTAAAAGATATTTAAAGTCGGACATGTATTTTAAATGAGCCAGGTTATCAATCCGATACATTTGAAGAATGGTTAACAGTCAAAAGTAAGAAGCTTTCTAATCAAAAGAGTATGTTATGCAAACTCAAAAAAATGTAGGTACGTTTTGGGTTGGCAGACAGAGCCTCACTAACCAGAATCGCGTTGCACAACTGCACGTAGAAGGAATATGTGGCACCAAGGTGCTGGTGAATCAAAAGTAGATGTTCTTTTGTATGTGGTTTGGCTTTACAATCATCCTAGCGATAATTAATATAAATGTTTTGAGGTTAACGTTCCAACAGTGGCACCGTAGTACCACTTGATCAGCCAGTTTCAACGTAGGAGATCTTATACAGCGTTAGAGAGGCTAAGCTCTTAAAGATAATCTATTACTCTTCATTTAAAAGATGGTGAAATACCACACATTGCTTTCATTTTATTATCTTATTTCTCTCTTGAACTTTGATGGTAGAATACCTGCAATTGGAATACAGGAGTTTTGGGGCAGCATTAGCCATCAAGTATAACAAGGATTTCTACAGAGCCGCAATCTAAAACAAAATGGCATACTGCTATTTGCATAGATAGATCTGCAGTTAAGTTCCTCCCTCTCCTGGCCCCTTTTGGTTGAGTCAGAAAAGACCTTCGATAAAATGAATTGGATTTTTTTATGGCATATATTAGAAACGTTCTCTTTCCCTCAAACCTATTATCAGTGCGGGCCAAGCCTTTTACATTGATCCCAGATGGAGAATGACTAAAATTGGGAAACTAAGTGATTACTTTTATGTGCAGAACATGTAGTGGCTGTCTAATGTCATGTATTCTCTTTGCTTTATACATCAAACCTTTAGCAATTAAACTTGGGTCTAATCTCTAGATTCCACACTTTGATTTAAGAGATATCCAAGCAGAATTGCAGCGGACAACTAGTGCTGCAGCCTATCGCCATATCATGCATAGCCTTAAGTAGCTCAGACTGTTCAAGTTACATAGTAAATGAGAATATAGCTGAAATTATGACTTGTATCACTCATAAAGAACGAAGCCGTAGTATGTTGGTTAAATCCCAAGTGAGAAATCTAGTGGTAATGGTAACTTAGGATGTAGGGCAGTTAGTAAGGGCAAATTGCTACTTTAAATAGGGAGTTATAAAGAGCCTACTATACTTGAGTAAAAAGCTACCTCTTTCAGTTATTGTCCGGGTGAATTTTGTTAAAATTGGTATTTTACAGGCATTATTATTTTTGTCGCAGCTCATATAAGTCTACATACCAAAGTCTGTCTTTTATAAGAGATAACCCAAAATAGATTCCTTCGTTTAGACAAATGAAAACACTCCAATTTCTGGAACAGAACCAACTAGAGCAGCAGTTCATAATCATTTGACTTCGTGCACCACCCACTAAATCACTACAGGAAGCTCAGGATCACATGTCTAATCATTTTCTGCAATTTGAATCTCAAAATATATGTACATATAAAATACGGAAACCAGTATACATCAAACAAATACACAAATTATGAAATATTTAATTCATAAAAGGTGTGAATATCAGAATTTAAATATAATGGAAGCGTAATCTTATCACTTCGTTTTTTTGCTCCTAGTACATGCTCTCTTTTTGGCAACTCATACCAGTGCTGCTTCAGTTGTATTTGTTCTGCTCGCACAAATCAAAATAAGAATTCCAACCTAATTTTTAGCTTCCATTTTCAAATTCCTTCACATATACAAACAGTTATAAAACTTTCAGTTTTCAGTTGTGGTTTTTTATGTTTACGTACAAGAAGCTTATAACAAGCAAGTTTTGCTAAACCAAACTTTTAGTTATGTTAGTGGCCCTTCGGGTTACACTTACTTGAGGTTCTCTTGGTCCCTGAGAGATGTCTGGATTTTGGCACAAGTTTCTGGGCAGCTTTGGTTTGTCCCTCTCCTCCAGCCGGAGTGCTTAATAAGCTCAAAATGCCAATATTAAAAAAAAAAAATAAGACGAAGGTTAATTTGGGACTCTAAACCTATTTGGTTTGATATACAGTGGTACCTAGACTTCCTATGTTTACACATACTGAGAAGCGTGTGGTCGAATGTATAGTTTCCATCATAACAGATCCCCATTATGTTACCATTCCGTAATGAAAAATAAGGTATTAAAGGATATACTGGAAACGTTTGGAATTGTGTGGTCTTTATAAGATTTAAAAATCAAAACCGGTCAATGGTTGACTTTTCTATTACATTGTCAAATCAAATGAGTTGTGGGCAAGTAGGAAATTCAGGAACTGTCAATGAGACGGCCACTTTTTTTTTCAGTCATTTTGGGTAAGAGTGATCTACCTAGTTTTATGGAAATGGCAGGAGTCTAAGGTGTTTCCTGAGTCTGGGAGGAGGAGATAAGTTTAAGGTGTGCTAGGGAGAGTATTGAAATAGCACATATCCTTAGGGCAAAAGCAGTAGCTCTAAGTAATTCTACATTTTCAGAAGTCAAAAATAGGAAGGCTTTTGTACAAATAATTATTCATTCACATGTTGAAACCCTCTAAATTAATTACATTTTCAAATAGGTCAATCATTGTCCATGATATTGATCAGTTACAGCTGGTTATCTTCATATGTTCATGCAGTGTCCAAAAGTAGATAGTTTGTTTTAAATGCAAACAATTTGTTAGAGGCAAATCTAAAGAGAACCTGGATTTTGATGATTGTGCGCTGATGTTTGATTTGAATCAAGGACTCCTCAGCCATTTCATGTATTCTGGTAATGTTATTAACCGCAGTGCTCAAACCTATTATTACCAGACATGGTAAATCTCTGACCCCTCCTTATTTTAAATAATCTACGAAATACATTGCATTGCAAAAGCTAAAAGTCATAATCTTGGGCAAATCCCTTTTTAGCATGAAACTAGTGAAATAGTTAATATTTAGCAATAAGTGGGTTATTTTTATTTTTTTAAATTTTTTTTATTAACATTTTCAAGTTTCAACAAAATCTGCAAAACCATATGATGTGATTTCCTCATTACATATACAATGTCCCCAATTTTCAGTCATTTTTTCCATATGATAAGTGGGTTATTAATCAAGTCACATTGGGTGCTCGGTGTGTTTGGGGGTTATCATTAAAAAACATCACTATAATTAAAGTACACTGGGAAACAATTATGAACACAATAGCACGGGTCGCCGGGGCTCCGGTTCCATCAGACCCCAAACAATGTCTCCTGAACATATATGGGAAGCCACAGATCTCAACTGCAGGGCCCAAGCTTGGGCAACACTGGGCATGACTGTAGCAAAACGTAATGTCGCTAGGCTCTAGGGGCACAGAATGTGCCGACATACGGACAAGGGTGCAATGACATGGGCTAGGCCATGGTGGCTGAAAAAGCAGTGTATGTACACCGAGGATGTCCCAAGAAATGGGAGTGGGTGTGGGGAGGATGGAACAAATTTAGAGGGAATATTTGTACAATGCCGTAAGCCCGATTCTCGACAGACGATTGTGATTAATGCACTGTACCAATTAATGGAAACGTTAGCCATGATAGTCTCTTCAGAATTGTATGCAAATCCTAGAAAAATCGTTTGTGGTGTAAACAACTTGACTTGTTGTACATATGTATGGGTGATGTTACTTTCAAGTCGTACACGCAATAAAAAGAAATACAAAAAAATCATCACTATAACATCTTGTGGGTGCAAAGTGAGACATTTGCCATTCTGCCCCTCTCCCACCTCTCCCCTCCTCCCCCCCACTAACAAGTCTAAAGATTAAGAAACAGTATTGAGGCTGTAGAATATCCTCTATCCTAAGCTCTAGGGGGGCTCCTCCTAATTTCCAAGAGGATTCCATTGAAAAAAATGCCTTCGCTTCTTAGCCTCTGTTTGAGGAAAGCAGTAAAGAGTAACCTTTTGTTGCTTACTACTTCATATAAGGCTGTATCAGAACACTCTAGGAAGATTTCTCTTGTAGAGTGATAGATAGTTTAATGTGAAGAGTGCTCTTCATGTCTCAAGTAGTTTAGAAAGCACCTTGTGCCTATTGTGCATGCTGTTAACTTGTTTTCTAATGCAGTTTGCCAGATTGGTACTTATAAGCAATAAGAGTTTACATTGGTACATTGAGTGAAAATCTTACTGCCTGGGATTTAGAAACTCACTCCAGAAAGGTGTTAGTAGATGCAGTATAGCTCAAGCCCTCGTAAACTGAGTCTAGACCACAATGCGTGTTCAGTAGTGCAAAGATATGAATACAGAAAGAACATTGTGACTTTGATCACAGTTATCCTTAACTAGTTTGCGTCATTCAATTTATGAGCACTGTTGAAGTCTTTTTCAATCTAGAGCAGGTGATAAGATTTCACTGTCCCCTACCTTTTTTTTTAAATAAACTTTTTATTGGTCAAATATAAAACAGCAGTACAGCAATGCATAAGGTCGTGATATGCATTAGGTATATAGACATTGTGAGCTGGTCAACATTACATAATAACATCACAATCCTCTATTCTGAGATGAACTGTCAATAACTAACACATTATCAATTCTCATTCTATCTCATCGCAATTCAACTGTTGGAGACAGACATATATCCCCCCTGTATTTATTCCACATACTCCACTTGCGGTCCCACTTTTTTAGGCATCCCCTATGCTTGAAGACCTCTTTTTCGGCTATCATGGCTCTATCCATATGTAAATGTAAAAAAAATGTAAATGTAAATCCAGTATTTGTAAAGCGCGAACAGCTACCCGAAGGCATCCCGGCGCTGGGGGTCGTTGGGAAGATTAAGCAAGCTATTGCCCAGAGTCACATCGTGCTGGGCTGACATGTTGCCGGTGCCGGGAATCAAACTGTGAGCCCCAGATTCCAGCGTCAGTCGCCCTGGCCGCGGCGCCACACCTGCAGTGTTGCATTTTGCATTGGCCCTGCCCAGTGAGGCCCATGTTTTCTGGGGCTGTGTAAGGTCAGTGGCGTCCCAAACATTTAATAATCAACGTTTCGGGGAGGCCGCCAAAGTCTTGCCCCCGCTCTTTCCATTTGTTTAGTGATAGCTTCCCAATATGATCGCGCAGCAGGGCAGTCCCAGATGATGTGATAAAAGGTTCCCTCCCGGTGACATTGTCTATGACATGAAGGGTCTGCCCGTCTACCCATTTTGACTAAGACACCCGCATCAAGATAAGCTCGATGTGGGATCTTCAATTGGACCAGACTTAGTCTCATGGGGATGGCCACCTCTCTAGGGGAGGCCAAGGCATCTTGCCAGTCAACATCCTCGAATACACCCAGGTCTGACTCCCAGTGTTGCTGCAGACGCACCAGGCGGTTATTGATCAGCTTTTTATACGTGAGGGATATAGCTTTTTTTATTCATGGGATCCAATAGTAGCCTATTTTCTAATGGAGAGGTCTCAGGAAGTGGATCACCCCTTGGCAGCGCTGCTTTAAGTGCACGGCTGATTTGTAAATATCGGAATGTTTTGGTCTTTGTAAGTTGGTATTTCTTCTGGAGGTCTGTGAAGGTGGCCAGTCTCCCAGAGCTCCACATGTCCCTATCAAATCCCACTTATCAAACGCTGGGACTGTCCCCTTCTTTTGAACACGCGAGTCTCTTGTGGGATGGGGAGTGGGGAATGAGTTGAAATAGAACGGTAGGGAAATTCGTGTTTAAATATAAATCACTGTATCTATAAGGAGAGTGGAAGCTTAGGATGTTTTGTCTGTCTATTTGTCTCCCGATCTCCCCGTATCCTGTTGTTGAGGGTTGCTTTTTTCCTGTGCTTTTGATTTTTGCCTTGTATTTCTTTTTCCTTTTTTTCCCCAGTATATTTTTAGTTTTCTGAAATCTTCTATGTCTAATTTTTACAGGGTACAGCTGGAGTGATAAGCTCAGTCTCTGGCCTCGGAAAGGGCCCGCTTCAAATTCACGTTGGTGGTAAAGGCCTCCCACAGGCCCAACCTTCATCTGCTCAACCTCAGACCCAGCAGCAGGTAGGTCTGAGCCTCATAGAACATGTAAAGTTCTGCATGTCTGCTAAGAGATTTGTCTTCAGTATAGTCACTCGTTGGAGGATGAGAGCAGCTCAGAAGTGAACAATGACAATATTATTTGGCTGGCATTCAGCTAACAAGGCACAATAAGAGGCATTTGTCTTTCTCAGAATGAGTACTAGAAGGACTGTAGACTAAAATTTTGACTAAAAGCCGGAGTATATCTTGTAGGTGTAGAATTGCCCAGGGCTCTGTATTCTTCTGTTGAGTGCATGGTGACTTAGCAGTAAAGCCAGCTTAAGGACACACTGCACTGGTGCTTAGTGCCTGGGATGAGAAATGTACTCACTCACACCATCCCTCATCACATTGTACTCGAGATGAGAATAATAATGTCTAGTGGGGAAGTCATTCTTGGATGTGGTGTATGCAGCACTGTTGGCGTGTTAGACAGCACAATGCCAATGGTGCTTTAAATTGTCCAGCTATAGTGCCCTGAATTTCCTGGTTGAGGTGGACAGCAGGATGGATTGGATGAACAAATCCTATGGTGATTGTTGAGGCACAGGCTTCTTCTCCTATTTCATTACATTGAACCCTGCAGTCACTCCCTATAGGCCCTGTATGAAGCCTGACTGGTTGTGCAAAATTAGGTACAGCATAAAGGGTTACAATCTGTAAACTAGCAGTTTACCCAATTTATTATTATCCGTATTCAACAACGAACATTTGTTTGATGAACAGATCTCCCATACTTTCTCAGGCTTAAGCGGGGCTATTTATGACTGTATCTTCATGCATTGTTGGGGGGAGCTCGCCCGTATGAAGCGTCTTTTTAAATGTGTTTCATAAACGGGGAGCCAGAAATTCAGTACATGCTCTTTAATTGTCTGTTGTGAGGCCATCCGGTCCCTGTGTTTTATTGCTCAAGAGCAAATTTATTGCTGGGATGATTTCACCCAATTTAACGGGTGCATTTAGGATCCCCATAGGTCGGCCATGTTAACATTGCAATTTATTTGGATATTTGTGGTGTCTGCATACCTGTAGTTGTATATACATTGACATAGTTGTCTGCAAATGCAGTAAGACTATCTTGCACATTGAAAGACATTTTCTGTAAGGTGTACAAATGCGAGAGCAACTGGTGTGTTTTCTGTTCTCCTTGTGTGTGTACTAGTGATTTGCTCTGTCTGTGACCGTCTCTAATTTGTGAACTTGGCTCTACAGTCTCCCTAAATTTCTGTATTGTGTTGCTGATCACTGCAAGCTTCCGCGCACTGTGTGTATTTATGCTCTAGCTATTTGTTGTCTCCAGCTGGGTCATTTGTCTTTTAATGTTCTTAGTATGCCTACTTCCTTGGCTACAAACATACCTCCTAAATATGCTTTAAATGTTTCTTAGATGGTGGTAGCCTGGGGCAATAGTCCTAAATGTATTGTAAAAAAAAAAACTCCACAATAGTTCTGCGTAGTTCTGTTTTGAATGGTTCGTCTACGAGAGACTCGAATCGGAATTTCTATGCTCTGGTATGTGTAGCTGGTGTTGGATACCTTTATTATTTAGTATTATTGGGGAGAGATCTGAAATCGTTCTCAGCAGGATCTTGGTACTCTCCACCCAAGAGTATAGGCGAAATGATAATAGCCAGTAATCTACTCTAGAGCTGGAATCTTGTATTGTCGAGCAGTACCTTCTCAATCTACGTCTGTCTCCTGTTCTGATACTCTAACATTCCGTTTTGTTCAAATTGTATTATGTTTCTTCTCACGTGTTCGTTTGATCTATTGCTCTGCTGAAACTTTACAGGTCCCACTAGATTGACTGACTCCTCCTTGCCCCCCTTTGACCTTGTATGTGCCTTCCTCGGACTTTGTGATTGTTAAGTTACTTCATTTGTTACTTCTATGCCACTTTGTGCAGCACTCTGATACTCGGATGGGTCATGTTTGCGCTTTATAAAACCTTTCAAATAAATAACTAATAGTACATGAATTTCTTACTGTTCAAACGTTGTACTTGCCAGACACGTCAGCCTACGTTTTTTGAGCAAGTCTCAGTGAGGCACACATGAGGGGTGGTCTTGGTGTTTGTGCTGACCTATTTAGTTCTATGTTTATTATTTGATTACAGCCCCCTTCCCATGTAATGTTGATCTCATGCCGGGATCTTGCAGGTGTTTTGAACTTCATGGAAAAAATCTGGCTCTTTGTGTTAGGAGTACATGTTCACAAAAGTTTGCTCATTTGTATTTAGCCTACCTGTGACTATTGTATGTCTCTCTTGCTGGTCAGAAATATTTGAAAGGGTCTGGAAGCTGAGTCTTTACCTAATGAGAATGACCACCCCTCTTGAGTACAAGGCGTGAGAGGATTAATGCCTACTTGTATGCTTGTTGGTTAATGCATTCTGCACGCCTGTGCTAAGATGTCTCTTGCGACATAGCTGCGTCTATATTATGGCGGATTAAGTATGCAAATATCAGCCACATCTTATTGGGGTTGTTTAGGTCAAATGTTCCAGCAAAGCCATTTTATACAGTAATTTTGAACCCTTCCTGAGGGAATGTTCCCCGTGTCCATTAATGTATCTGAGCGGTTGTTCGCTGAGAAGACTGTGGTTCACTCTTTGTTTATCATGTTGTGTCTAAATGTGCCTCATTCTAAGCGATGTGTGCAATAAACAATAACTTAACTCCCCTCCTACCCATGTTGATCCCTAACACCAACACATACAGGTGTCACTAGTTGCGGTTCCAGTGAGAGCCCGAGTCCCCAGCCCCGGGAGGCGAGATCTGGGGTGATGAAGACTGATGCCCCCCCTGAGGCAAATGTGTGTGCCCAAGATGTCCATAGTTGTCTCAGGAGAAGTAAAGAAATGTCTTTCCTTTAAGTTTGACGTGCTGTTTCGCTGGGTACAGCATTGTAAAGTTATTTTTTTTTCTGAAAGAGTTTAGAGGAATTGTGGTGCTTGGTGTGGGTGATGGAAATATCCACTCTTTGTACCTTGACTTTGAACTGCCCCAGGTTAATACCTACCAGGGTGCTAGGATGACGGTCGCTCAAAAAAGATTTTCTGATGGATACTTTTAACTGTAGATTCCTCACCTATGGTGTACTCCCCAGACGTCGGACTTAATCTGGAAATTTCCAGGCACAACTCCTGCGCACCAGTAAGTTGCATTGTATGGCTCCGTCCGACGTCCCGCTCAGGAAGTGACGTTCAGAGCCGCATATAAGCGCCACCCAGGCGCATTGAAATCAGTTCATTCCTTTCCACTCCACCAGAAGCGGATCCGGAGCTACCCCTCGTTTTTACTCATGAAAACTTTGTTAAAATGTAATGTGCTTCTAAAAATATCACCTCCCAAAACCACAGGGTTTAAACCCTTTAGAGCATGTGATAAATAAATGCGTTTGACGATACCCACCAGGTATATCTTTAGTGCTTAGGGTCGGGACACAACTCCAGGACCTGCAATGGGTGTGTGCATATGAACCCTAAGGCCTACAGAACTGTGAAGTGAAGTTGAATATCACCAAACACCAGAAGACTCCACGCTACTGCAGTTAAAATTTTCGGGTAAGATATGGCCCCTTGCCACCATTCTTGAACTCCAGATACGTTAAAAGGATGTAAACGTGACTGTCTTGCTCCCAAAACTCTCATTTCCTTTGGAGACAATTCTGTAACTAATCCCAAGTTACCCCAACTTTCCGTGGTCGTCTGGGACCTCACAACAGATAGAACAGTTTCATAAAGACATGCTGCATATATTTGGCACTCTACTAACTCCTTCTTGAGACTTTGGGCCTCGAGCATCTCTGAATCGTAACAGCCCTCTGCTCCAAGGACTGAAAAACAGCATGGGCATTCTTCTGGGCAGAAGAAAAGTCATACATCTGGGGTACTAAAGCCGAACAAAGTTTTGGAGGACACTCCACTGGTTTCAAAGAAACAAAAGACTCGCTCACAAAAGCCAAATGCGGAACAAGACATTGTCTTTAAGGGACTGAACATTTTATGCCGAAACAAAGCCAAGAGATTGCCAAGGAACAGGCACAGGAGCAAACATTGCCACTTCCTCCACCAAAAAAGGTGGCACAAAAAACACAGGGATGCAAGCCTAATGACTCTCAGCCCCCCAAAGTCACCACAAACATACTTGCCCTCTCCACAAGAAAAGGAAGAGGGGGAGATCCAGAACACTGATTTGCACGGAACACAGGAATCCCATCACACCCCAAACTCTTGGGATGACTATGATGTGAAGCTACCGGAGCCAGACATGGAGCTACCAGTACCAACAAAAGCGTCCCCACCAGATGACAGATCCATACCACAGTGTCATACAAAGAGTGGCAGAGTGCCACAAGTTTCCAGTGCACGCCACTGAGAAGCAATCAGACTTCCTGTTAGAAACACTTTCACTCACAGAACACACTGTTCAATATCTGCCAATATTAGGATCCATACTCAACAAATCCAAAGAGATCTTTAAGGACCATGTCAAATCTAGGGTCCTGACACCTTGCATAGAAAAAAATATAGGCAGTCACCAACGGACCAGGAGAGCTGCAGCACATGGTACTGGAGAAGCGTCTCCTCAAGATAAAGAAAGTAAAAGATTTGATGCTGCAGGCAAACGGGTAGTTATAAGGAACAAAGGCCCCTTAGCCGCGTAATACACATTCAGTACTCTGGTGGAAAAATCATGTTCATGATACTAGATAAGGTGAATCATTTTAAAACATAGGTTTATTGATAAAGTTAAAATATTTTTGAAGGGGAAGAGACCCTGCGGCGGCACAAAACTGTAAATTGGAGGAAGTCTCTCAGGCATGATTGTGAGACGCAGTTTTCCCAATGTTAAAAATCACAAAAAACATCCGCTTAGACACGTCTGCACCCAAAATCAATAATGCATAATTCAAAACCGGGTCAGAGTGTATTTTAAATGCTTAGCGGTAGTAGCTAAAAAATTACAAAGAGAAAACATACAGGTCTTTCCCTATCTGAACGATTGCCTGATAAAGAGTCCAACAAAAGCCAACTATCTTAACAGGCACACAAAGCACAATCGACCTACTACATCAATTGGGCTTCACAGCAAATGCGACAAAGTCCCTGCTCCAACCTTTCAAAGTTCAGCCTTACCTGGGAGCGATAATTGATTCAGTCTCTGGGACAGCTTACCCCAATGCACAGGGAGTTCTCAAACTCCAGAACCAACTAGGTATGACCACCTACCAGTCAAAACAGTGATGCTCCTTGTAGGGATGGTGGCATAGCGATAATGCCACATGTAAGACTACACATGAGACCTCTCCAAGAGTGCTTAGCATTGCAATGGTCACAAGCAGAGAGCAAACTGGAGGATCTAGTGTTGGTTTCACCCAAGGTCCATCAGGCACTACAATGGTGGAACACATCAAACATACTGAAGGGAAGAGCCTTCAAGGACCCAATCCCACAAGTAAGATTCACAACGATGTATCACTTGTGATGGGGTGCTCATATAGAGGTCATTTTGGTTCAGTGACACTGGACCACACATCAACAGACATTACACATCAACATGTTGGAACTCCTAGCCATCTATATGACTCTCAAAGCGTTCCGACCAAACATAACAGAGAAAAATGGCCTTCTACAAACAGACCATAAGACTGCAATGTATTAAATTAAGAAACCGGGAAGGACCCATTCCACCCAGCTGGCACAAACCATATGGAAATGGGCAAACAGTCACAAAATACTCTTCCTGGTATAATATTTGCCAGGGCAGGAAAACTCCATTATGGACCTTCTCAGCAGGACTCATTAACAAGTTCACGAGTGGGAAATACACACTTCATTAATACAACAATACTTCCACCGATGGGGAACCCCCACAATAGACCTGTTCGCCACCGCTATAAACTTCAAATGCCAAACTTTGCATCCAGAAACCCACACCCACAATCCAAGAGGAACGCCCTATGGATGAACTGGTCAGGGATATTGGATTACGCTTTTCATCCTCTCCCCCCTCATTCCTTGCGTGGTCAGGAAACTCAGACTTCATTTACCTTGACACTCATATCTCCCACATGGGCTCACCAACCATGTTACACAACACTACTAGAACTATCCCTAGTACCTCACAAGAAGCTACTCAACTACCCAAACCTTCTCACTCACAGCAGAGGCAGATTGAGACATCCCAATGTTAAACAGCTCAATCTTTTAATCTTGCTCCTAAAGTCATAGTTTGGATACCTGAACCTACCTCCAGAATGTGTGACTATTCAAAAGGAGGCCAGAAGATCAACCCCAAGGGCTTGCTATGCAGCAAAATGGAAATGTTTTGTACACTATTGCGCTTCACTAAACATTAACCTGTTACACTTGCAGAAAGCGCTTTCAGCATATACCTCAATATGCCTACATTTAACAGTTTTGTACACTACTACGCTTCACCAAACATTAACTTGTTAAACTTGCAGAAAGCAGAGGCATCTGGTCTCCGGCGGAGGCTCGGCTCCACATCAGTTTACTGGAGCTGCGAGTCATCTGTTTGACATTGAAAGCTTTCCTACAGAAGTGTTTCAAGTCAGAATTTGCCTGCCATCCATAAAAGGGAGGCTGGTGCAGGTACTCGCAGATAATACTAATGCCATGTGGTACTGCAACAAACAGAGCAGGGTCATGAACACTTGTGAGAATGCCCTACGTCTCGAAGTTGCTGAATCATCAGGGGATTTCCATGGAGGCACACCACCTGGCCAAATTCTTTGAACGCCAGAGCTTGAGAACTCGGCCGCCGATGCCTAGCGAATCATGAATGGCAGCTGTACCTGGAGGTGATGCGGGGTCTATTAAACGAATGGGAAGATCCTTGGCTTGATCATTTAACCACTGCGGAGAATGCCCAGTATCAGCATTTCTTCACACTGGAGTTCCCAAGACTGCATTCTCTCAGAGACTCATTCTTCCTAGAGCGTGGCTCAGTACCTCCTGTAGGCCTTTTCCCCACTACTGTTCCTGAGTTCTGAAGGAGATCTGGAACAACTGGGCACAAGTCATTCTAGTGTCACCGGATTGGGCAAGTCGAGTGTGGTACCATGCACTTCTGGGCATGAGGATCTGTCCTCTGACCAGGCTGCCTCTTCGGGACTATCTTCTGTAGCAGCAGTGGGGCAGGGTCCAGACCTGTGCAGTCTTCACCAACCAAGCATGGCGATTGAGTGATGGCAGTTGACTTCATTTGACCTCCCTCTTGAAGTCGTTGACGTATTTGTCAGCCAGCCGTCCCTCCACGAAATCAGTACATGCCTCCAGTTGAGAACATTTTGTGATTTGTTGCGGTGCCCCACAGATTAACCTGCTTCAAGCCAAATTATCTCAAGTGTTGTGCTTTCTGTTGTCCGTACTTGCTTTGGGCACAGTTAAAGATGATTTGTCTACTCTTTCTGTTTTTTTTTGTGTGGTTGCCATAAGCCCTCTTAATTTAAATCCCTTTGAGTGCTGCATTTTTTGAAAGATTTTCATAATCTGTTTCCTCCCAAATCTTTCATAATGCCTCAGCGGGAGCTGTACCTAGTTCTCACATTCCTAATACTTACTCCCTTTGAACCGCTGCACAGCTGTCCATTGTGGATATCACTTTACAGACAGTTTTCCTCATCACCATAACATCAGTGAGGCTTGTTCGTGAGCTACAAACCCTCTCTGTCAACCCTTGTGCACACAATTCTTCCCAGACAAGCTGGTGTTGAGAACCTGAGCTTCCTCTCTTCCAATTTAGTACGTTGTCATTTCGGGCAAAACATTATCCTCTCCGCATTCTTCTCTCCATCTCACCCCTCTAAGGAGGAGGAGGAGATACTCCATCGATTGGATCCCAGAAGAGCTCTCAGCCTTCAGATTGAATCTACCAGGGAACATAGTGTGGACGATCAGCTCTTTGTTGCTGGAGCAGAAAAGGGCAAAGCAGTGTAGAAGAAGACTACTTCTAACTGGTTCTCTGCCTCTAAATCTTCTACACACTGGCTAACAAATGGCCTCCAGAAGGCTTGCAGGCTCATTACACCCAAGTCAAGGCTGCTACCACTGCGTTGGAATGCGGGGGCCTTGTCCTGGATATTTGCCAGGCTGCTACATGGGCATCACTTCACATATTATCCTGAATCACTTCTGCCTTGATAGCCAGGTCCGATGGGAAGGGAAGTTTTCCCACTCTGTCCTGCTGGACGTTTTACAGCACCACATGTCACTCCGGAGCTGAAGGACTTTGTAGCTGAACAACATGACGGGACCTACTGGCATGCAGGGGTAATGCTTGAACATTTTCTGATTCAGTCTGATGCCTGTATAGTATTCCAAAGGTGAAGAATCTGAGGTTAGATAGAATACCCACCTGAGTGAGCGTTACCAAAGGGGAGTAACTTGCTCATCAGGTCTTGGAATATGTAGACTAGGCTTTTTAGGTTGTTAACATAATTTTTCTTGAGGTTTTAGTCTTATGTTTTTTTCAGCCTACAAGACTATTAATTCACAGCCCCTTTTCTGTGCACTACACTGCTCTTTGATGTGACAGGATACATCATACTTAGTACCATTTGTTGTGTTCTGCTTGTTCTTTTTGCATTTATGCAATCTCGGGAAGGCAGAAATATCCATGAACAAAGTAGAGGTAGGGCACTTACAGGAATGGGGATAGAAGAGAAGATCTAGACAATAGATCCATGGTCTACATTGTAGATGTTCTCGAAGCGGTTGGCTGATTGTGAGTGTTTGTAGCATAGTATGTAGAGTTTGTTGGTCATGTCAAATAGTATGAGTTGACTAATGGAATTTTTAATCCACAACAACAATGGGTCCTTCTGAGGAAGCCACAGCCTGAGCTCCCATGACATAAATAATAAACATGCAAACGTTATATTTACAATTGAATTTAATTCATCCTTCACATAAAATCAACAACTGTATGTATCAAAAGTCAAGTCAGACTACATAACTTCGATCCAGCATTTGGACCTGAATTTATAAACAAGCCATTGACAGTACATTTTGAAAGGATCCATAAATGAGTAAGTACCCACATTATGACACTGTGAGGGACACGTAATACAAATTCTGACTTTGGTCCTCTTTTCTTTATTGTGCTACCATCTAGTCCTGATGAAGAAACCATGGAAATAATTTTTAAGGCGTCAAAACGTCGACCCCCATACATGTAGACTGGCATTCATTGTAGTTTGTTGGAATTGTAATCTTAAGTTTGAGTAGATAGTTCAAAAATATTGTTTTGCTAACTACAGTATTTGTTCACTTTAGTTTTAATAACATTGAGCGCATCAACATTCACATATATCACTACTCATGATCACTGCACCATTTGTTGGTGCATCTACTTAATGACTTTTGAGATTTATAGTCCTTGATTTTATGTCTGAAGAAATAAATTCAATTGCAAATATAATTTTTGACTGTTTATTGTCTATGCTAAGGGAGCTCAGGCTTGTGGCCTCCTCTTAGGGAGCCGTTGTTATTGATAGTGAAGCTTCTGGTCCTCGAAATGATGCTGTTTATATTTAGATAGATGTCAAGTAAGTGATCAGCTGTGTTGGAATGTGCAAACAGTTAAATTCAGAAATGCACTTTTGTATTGAATTGTAGCATTTATGTAGGGCTAAATACTACTGAGAGATAATTGGAGCACCCATTTTGGAGTGCTTGGTTCAAAGGGTATTATTGGATGTAGTTTGGCCGATATGGGAGTTCTTAAATGAGGTCCACGGGGCTTGGAGATTTGTGTTAAAAAATATGTTGCTGTACTTCAGCATGAAGTGTTGGAGTTTCAGAATAAGTGCAGTCATCGCTACTGGATACTTAGCATCGTTATGGGACTCACAAATAGTGCACTACATGGATCTACCCAGGAGGGGGACGTATATAGGGTTCTCCCAAGAGTGAGAGAAGCCCAGACCTATGAGAGATTGTTTAACTACTTGTTACAAGAGAAGTAATGTTTTGAATTTGTTTATTTATAAAACTTATTTCAGGAAGCCCAGGGTATGCATAAGCCTGTAATGCTTAGCTTTCTCTGCTGTCATTTACTAGAACAAACATAATACCATAGGCTTTATTTTGAATTTTGATTGGTCTCTTTTTTTCTAATGGGTAATCCAAAAACTGCAAATCCTTGGTACCCTTCTAGTTATCTTTTAACAATGTCGTAAAGCTCATGTATTAATCTTTGATCAAAAATAATTACTCAGAATGCATGCCAAGGGAACTGTTCTGATAATTTTAAATGACTCTTATAACTTCTTTTGTATTTGAGGTGTATGTTTTTTTGTGTGAAATAAAGCTTAATATAACACTGAATTTTTCCTTCTCCAATGATCAGTATGAAAGCAAACTTGGGTGCTTGAAAAAACCTCCAGCCTTCATGCCGCCCAGCAAGGAAGCATGGTAAGGAAGGGGACCAAGGGACTTGTCTTTAGAGATCTCAACACTGGCTTAGTGAAATGCGAATGGTAAAGGTTTTGGTGAATACAAGAAAAAGGGGGTGGCTGTATGTGGAGAAGGTTAAATTGTGCATACATGCAATAGCTCAAATGCAGGAAGTTTGACAGTAGAATGTCTGCCCAACACTGAGGATCTATGCCTGTTGCTATGAAATTTGACATTTGTTTGGGGAATGAGGTGTACAAGAGATTGAGTTGAGGGGAATGGAAATTTAGTAGAGGTTGTGCTTTAGGGTCATCTTGGACATGGTTTTAGAAGGATAGATTTGGTAAAGCACAGTTGGTGGCTCAGGGTTTCACTTAGCAGAAGACAAGTGTGTATCTCTTACTTCAAAGGGGTTCAGTTGATCTGAGTGGGGAGAGCAGGGCAAATAATTATACTTAAATTGCTTACTTTTAAGGTAATGCGTGAAAGGGTTTACTGAGAGAACGGAGATGGTCCTTTGCATTGAATGGACAATTACTTGATGTGGTGCAGATGAGGGACTGAGATGGAAGATGTTAATTTGAGGTAGAAGACAATGAATTGACTTGGTGAAGCAAATGGAGTTAGGGCAGCGTGTTTTCTGTATGGTTCAAATCTGTTTTTATTATTATTCCAGTGTTAAATAATGCAGACATGCATTATGCAGTAGGGCCCCATCTCACGGGGTACGAACAGACAAAAGTCTCAGGAATAAAATAAACATAAACAACCAAAACCTTGCTCCAACTAGTCCCTCTCTCTGCCACACTTCCATCCATTCTCCCGAACAATGCTTTAAAGCATTGTTTGACCCTCCTATGTCTCGCGACCCATCACCTTCCTGCCCATTCTGCGCCTCATCACTTGGCGCCGTCAATCATATCAAGTGTAGGTACTGTGGGCAGGTTAATTAGTAAATTCTGCAAAGAGCAGCTTAATGTACAGTTCCCACAGCTCTCGATGGGCTGCCAGGGTAGAGGTCTGATTTCCATACCCAGTATGAACCGTATCTGAAAGAAACACGTTCGTTAGATTCCTCACCCTAGAATATCCCCAGGCGTCGGGCTCGATCCGGAAAGAATTTTCATCAGCAATACCCTTTGCGCGTCGCTAGGCATCGTCTGCGGCTCCGCGTCCGTCGTCTGACGTAGTCGGAGTACTTAGACGCCGCCCTCGCGTGCTGACGGCAGTTCTTCTGTTCGAGGCATGTGGGCTGCTGAATTCATATCTGTGCATAGATCGCCGCCTAGTGTTGGGTCCGGATGTTTGCACGTTGTTGTCCTGGAAGAGTCTTCGAAGTATCCTGGGATAGGTGACTCCTCCCCTGGACTACAGTGCGCATGGGCATCCTCTCCATCCTCAGATTGTTTTTTTCCGCCATTGGGTTCGGATGTGCTTATCTTGACTCAAGTTAGGAAAAACTTTTTACAGGCCAAAAGGCCTTTAGTTCGCGTCGGTACTGTTCCCGATCGGTATCGATAGTTATTTGTTAGTTTACTAACTTCCAGACCAACTTTTTCGCATCATACCCGACATCGACGATGGAATCGAGGACGCCATTCAAGCGGTGCCCTGTATGCAATGCGAAATATCCCCATGTCGACGTCCACCCGGTGTGCAACAAATGCCTTTCACCGGATCACGAGTCCACATGTATGGCCTGTGCCCGATTCCGATCCAAGAAGACTCTCCGGAATCGTCGAGCAGCGAGGCTCGAAGCGCAGCAAGCGGCACCGGCCCCGACCGACATCTTCAACGCCGAGGACGAAGATGTGGAAGACGTGGAGAACCTACCCTCCAGCCCCGCTTCCGAACACGACTCCGGATCGGAAGACGTCGAAGAACAACTCTTTCACAGAGACGAAGCCGACACCGAGGTAGGAGACTACAATGAGGCCTTAGGGGCCGAAGAGAGTAGCTCCGGTGACGAGCAAGGCCTACCCGTACAGACTGTGGATATCCCAGTGCGTCAGTCTATGGCTCCGGTCGAGGGATCGCCTTCGGGCCTTACCCAAGACCTATCCCGCATCCATTCGGCCCCGCCCTCTGGCCCGGCCTCGGACATTCAGCGGCAGCCTTTACTACCCAAAACGGCTGGTTTCCCTTCATCGAAACCGAAAGCCGTATCGGTTCAGCAGAAACCGAAACTGAAAGTCACACTGGTCGGATCGAAGCCCCCCACACCTTCGACGCCAGCCAAACCCGTCGGGGCTTGCAGCAGCCGACGTCGGCGCCGACGCACGGAAAAAGACCATCGGTACCGCCAAACCGCCTCGGCTCCCGGCACCGAAACAATCGGCTCCGACCACAAAGGTCAAAATGGCTGCTGGATCTCACACCACTTCAAAAGCTGCACCAAAGGCACAATCATCGACGCCGTCGACAGCTACTACCTCTCCTCGACTCGATGACCCCGTGGCACCGAAGAAGTCCACGCCTGCCTCAACGGAACCGGTCGGCGCCAAAGAACCGTCGGCGTTCCAGGTGCGGCAAGTTTCAGCATCCTTGCAACGCATCGAAGATAAGGCGGCCCTCCAGGACACATCAAGCTCCGAGCCGAAAAAGGCTCAAAAAGCTTCTCCGGCACCGGCCAACATCACTTTTGGCCTGCCACCATCCACGGCACCAAAACTGTTCGAAATCAGAACACGTGTCACCCACACCAGGATCACACCTGCAGAACACTCTCCTACGGAGACGTCGCCATCACACATCATCGATGCCGCAACAGGCAGAATGATGCTTCACAAGAGGAAGATAACTTCCGAGCCAGCTTTGGACTCCTACCGGATCCCACTAAAGAAAAAGCTGCCAGTGGATTCGGGACCAATTCTTTACGAGCCTTTCCATACCTCTCACCAAGATCCACAGTCCTTCTCTCCGACACACTCCGAAACCGACGTTTTGGAGAACTACATAGGTGACCACGTCCCCTACCCCGGAGAAATGGACCCTGAAGGCCAACAGGACCCTGACCAAGCTTGGGATGACCCTGTAGACTTAAACGCACCTATGGATACGCAGGACACGCAGCTATATGGTGCAAAAACGTCTCCCACAGAGGACACTGCCGCATTCAACGCCCTCATTGAACGTGCTGCGGCCAATCATGGTGTTCAACTCCACTCTGACACCATCGAGGACGATTTTCTCATGGATACTTTCGCATCCTCAGAAAGACATATTAAAACTCTACCCATGTTGAAAGGTGTCCTCAAACCAGCAAAGGACATTTACAAAGAACCCACCAGGGCAAGAGTAATAAACCCCAGAATCGACAAAAAATATAGGTCAGCGCCTGGGGATCCTACCTATATTAGAGGACAGTTGCCTCTGGATTCCATAGTAGTCGCGAATGCTCGTAAACGGGCGCACTCGCAGACGACTGGGGAGGCTCCTCCCCCGGACAAAGAGTCCAAGGTGTTAGAGACCTCCGGCAAACGGGTTGCAGCCCAAGCAGCTAACATATGGCGTATTGCCAATACTCAGGCGCTCCTGGCTCGCTACGACCGAGCGCATTATGACACACTAGAAACCTTACTACAACATCTCCCTGACCAATACAAAGAGGGAGCAGAGATCCTCATCAGAGAGGGACAACTCCTCACAAACGCATCCATCAAGTGTGCACTGGATGCCGCAGATACAGCTGCCAGAGCCATAAACACTAGCGTCATGTTACGACGACACGCCTGGTTACGAATCTCCGGATTCAAACCTGAGGTGCAAAATAACATCCTCAACCAGCCGGTCAACCCAGACTACTTATTCGGGCCAGAGGTTGACATCACACTAGAAAAAATCAAAAAGGACACAGACACTGCAAAGTCCATGGGGGCTCTCCAAACTCAGACCTTTTGGAGTGGCTCCTTTCGTCGCCCCGGCAATAGAGGAGCAGGTAGAGGACAGGGGTCACAGCAAACCTACAACAAGGGCAACACCCAAAGTACCTACGATAAAAACACCAGGGGTGGATATCGTGGTTCAAGCACAAAGGGCCGAGGACGCGGATACGGCAATACCAGATCCTCTCCCAAGAACAAACAGTGACGCCCTCTCCCTTCCTCCCGACCACACAACACCTGTCGGGGGAAGGTTGCAAAGGTTCCTGTCCACGTGGAACTCCATCACCACGGACAGGTGGGTCAAAGATATTATCAAACACGGTTACTGCCTAGAATTAACCTCGACTCCACCCACAATACCCCCAAAACACAGTCCTATGTCCTCAGAGCACTTAGCGCTATTACAGCAGGAAGTCCTAAGTATGCTGCAAAAAGGCGCAATAGAGGTCGTACCCGTCCACGAGCAAGGTACGGGGTGTACTCCCTGTACTTTTTAATACCAAAAAAGGACGGGTCACTCAGACCTATACTAGACCTGAGACCCCTCAACCGCTATATTCTTTCGGAGCATTTCCACATGCTCACCCTGCAACAAGTCCTCCCACTGCTCAAACAGGGAGACTTCCTGGCCACACTAGACCTCAAAGATGCGTATTTCCACATACCCATTCACCCATCACACAGGAAATATCTCAGGTTCACTATTCAAGGGCAGCACTACCAATTCAAGGTTCTTCCCTTCGGCGTGACGACGGCGCCCAGGGTTTTCACAAAGTGCCTAGCTACTGTGGCGGCACATCTACGGAGGCAACACATTCATGTCTACCCCTACCTGGACGACTGGCTTGTTCAGGCAAAGTCAGCCCAGCAATGTGCCAACCACATATCCCGCACCATTCACCTTCTTCACAGTCTGGGGTTCTCACTAAATTACCCAAAATCACATCTCCAACCCGCACACGTACAACAGTAGCTAGGTGCGACCATAGACACTCTGGCGGCCACAGCTCAGCCAAATTTAGTGAGAATCAACAGCATGCAAATGCTGATTTCCAAGTTCAAACCCCAACACTCCCTTCCCGCGCGAGTGTTTATGCAGTTGATAGGCATGATGGCCTCCTGCATTTTCATAGTCCCACACGCGAGACTACATATGCGCCCGCTTCAGGAGTGCTTAGCACGTCAATGGAATCAGGCTCAAGGGCAACTAAAAGACCTAGTGTTGGTGAGCGGTCGGGCATACAACTCTCTGCATTGGTGGAATCCACAAAACCTTTGCAAGGGCCGACCGTTCCAAGAGCCAGTTCCACAAATAATACTGACAGCGGACGCGTCTCTCCAGGGATGGGGAGCTCATGTACTCAACTACACAGTGCAGGGACTATGGACAATACAACAAAAGAAGATGCACATCAACCTTCTAGAACTGATGGCAATCTTCCTGGCTATGAAAGCATTCAAAGTACACTTGTGCAACAAAGTCGTGTTGATCCGGACGGACAACATGACCGCCATGTACTACATACAGAAACAGGGAGGAACACACTCCACAGTTGTCTCATCTGGCTCAGAGCATGTGGAAGTGGGCCATTCAGAGGAACATGTTCCTCATGGCGGAACACCTCCCCGGCAAGGACAACCCGATGGCGGATCTGCTCAGCAGACACAGCCACCAGATGCACGAGTGGGAGTTGCACCCATCAGTACTCCAACCGTACTTCCAGCGGTGGGGTCATCCAGAGATAGACCTCTTCGCCACAAGCGAAAACGCAAAATGCCAAAGCTTTGCCGCCAGGTTCCCACATCCGCAGTCGCAGGGCAATGCGATATGGATGAACTGGTCCGGCAGATTTGCGTACGCTTTTACCCCAGCACCATTGATACCGCTGGTGGCACGCAAACTCGGACAACATTCACTGACACTCGTCCTGGTTGCTCCAACGTGGGCACGCCAGCCATGGTACACCACCTTTCTCGAACTTTCCGTGGTGCCGCATCAAAGGCTGCGGATCAAACCCGCGCATTTGACGCAGAACCATGGAGAGATTCAGCACCCAGATCCGCAACAGCTGAACCTGGCAATCTGGCTCCTGAAGTCCTAGAATTTGGCTACCTTAACCTGCCACCTGACTGTATGGACATCATTAAGGAGGCCAGGAGACCCACTACCAGAGCTTGCTATGCAGCCAAATGGAAAAGATTCGTCATTTATTGCAATAATAATGACATTAACCCGCTAGACGCATCCATCCAAAACATAATCTGTTACCTCTTACACCTATACCGATGCAATCTGGCATACACCTCTATACGTGTCCATTCGACCGCAATATCAGCCTATCTCCAGAACAGGCAGCACCTGCCGGCATTCTTGGAAGGACTCAAACGAGTAATTCCTCCAAGCCACCCACCGGCTCCAATGTGGAACCTCAACTTGGTCCTCACACGCCTGATGGGTCCACAGTTCGAACCTCTGCACTCATGCGAGATTCAATTCCTCACCTGGAAAGTAGCTTTCCTAGTAGCAATCACTTCTTTAAGAAGAGTTAGTGAACTCCAGGCACTAACCGTTCAAGAGCCATTCATACAGGTTCACACAAACAGGGTCGTACTACGTACCAACCCCAAATTCATGCCCAAGGTGATATCGCAGTTCCACATGAACCAAACTATTGAACTGCCTGTTTTCTTTCAAAACCCACAAACTGTCGCAGAAAGAGCACTCCATACACTAGATGTAAAGAGGGCCCTCATGTACTATATCGACAGGACTAAAGTCTTTAGGAAAACAAAACTTTTCGTTGCCTTTGCCCCACACCACAAAGGTAACGCTATCTCCAAAGCAGGTATAGCCAGATGGATCGTTAAATGTATTCAAATTTGCTATCAAAAGGCTAAACGCACACTAACGATTCCCCCACGAGCCCACTCAACACGTACGTTAGGGGCCTCCATGGCTTTCCTAGGAAACATTCCTTTGCATGATATTTGTAGAGCAGCCACCTGGTCCACTACACATACATTTACCAAACACTATTGTGTAGATGTGCAATCAAAACAGCAGGCAGCTGTAGGACAGGCTGTTCTCAAAACTCTTTTTCAGACCGCTGCAGCTGGCACTGGTAGCCGCCGCTAATAGAGGGCACTGCTATGTATTCTATGCACAGATATGAATTCAGCAGCCCACATGCCTCGAACTGAATATGCTACTTACCAGTATGCATCTGTTCTTGGCATGTAGGGCTGCTGACATTCATATCGCCCTCCCTCCTCCCCGGCGCCTGTAGCAGCTGCAGCTCTCAGAATTACTGTAAGCATGGTCATCACTTTCTGTATCTACTCCATCACTGCCACAATGGCGAAAAACAATCCGAGGATGCCCATGCGCACTGTAGTCCAGGGGAGGAGTCACCTATCCCAGGATACTTCGAAGACTCTTCCAGGACAACAACGTGCAAACATCCGGACCCAACACTAGGCGGCGATCTATGCACAGATATGAATGTCAGCAGCCCTACATGCCAAGAACAGATGCATACTGGTAAGTAGCATATTAATTTTTCCGCGCCAGACAGCGCCGATCCGGGAAGAGCTTACCCTCTTAGTCACTTTTTGACTAAACTTTTTGGACTCTTTTGTCTACTCTCGTCGACTCAATACTGGTGCCGGTAGGATGCCTGGTTTCAAAGGCTGTGACTCATGTCACCGACTGAAGTCGGTTACGGACCACCACCGCCGGTGCCTTTACTGCCTTGGGGCCGACCACGATGCGGAGTCGTGCCTCGACTGCCGGGGCTTGTTCTCAAAGGGTAGGTGGGAGCGGTCCCACAAGCTTCTCGAGCTCCGGCACTCTGCTCTGCGCCGTTCACGGTCCCGTTCGAGGAGGAGGTCGAGGGACCGGTCACGGAGCCGCAGCCATCATCACCGCTCGTCGGGTTCCAAGTCTTCGGGTAAGTCGAAGCATAGTAAGATGTCCAAGAGACGACATCGCTCTTCGGACTCCCTTCGCCGGTCGCGCGACTCGGTCGAGGGTCTGAGTGGTACCACCCCCGCGGCTCCATCGGAGCCGCAGGAGCCGCGTCCGTCCCCATACCCGCCGGTCCCTGGGCGGAGATCAGTGCCTTCCTCTCGGCCATGAGGGGCCTGGCTTCGCCGTCGACGCCTGCCGGCGCGCCTTCGGGCCCTGCGGGCTCAACTGGGAGGCCTAGCAAGCCGGCGGCTCCGGCCCCGTCGTCGACTTCGGTCTCGACGCCGCAGGTCCCCGCGGGATCCAGGCCTGGATCTCAGTCGGTGCCGGTCGACCTCACGACCCCTCCTCCACCGGCACCACCCCCGGCGCCGTCTCCGGACGACGCCGTTCCCCAGTTCAGTCCCAGTCCGGGCCCGACGCCGGTGTGGCGCTGTCTGGCGCCGCATCCATCGCCGATGGGTGACCATTTCATCTTTCGCACGGCTCCGATCATTCCACCTGTTTACCAGGAATCGGATGACTGTGGCGACTGGGAGGGGTCTGATGACCCTCTGACCCGCCAGGGTCAGTTACCACAGGACTGGGCAGATGAGCTGGGGGATGCCAGTGGCCTTGACACCTCCCCTGACACTGGCTTCATCTCTCCTCCGACTCTGGCTTCGGAGGAAGGTGCTACCTTTTCTGTGGCGTTGCGTAAGGCGGACGAAGCCCTTGGGCTGGAGCTCCCTACTGTGGCCGTGAGGGCTAACCTCTTCACTGAAGTGCTCCAACCGTCAGCAAGCTCCTCGGAGCCTCTGCTGCCGTTTAGCGAAGCACTGATGGACATTCTGAAGGGCACCTGGTCCAAGCCCTCCACAGTACCTTCTGTGGACTGGAACGTGGCCCGGCGCCACCGCCCTGCACCGGGCGACCCCAGTTTCCTGTCCCAACACCCCACGCCTGAGAGGCTGGTTATCCAGGCCTCTACTTCCCAGACCTCCTTCCCGTCCGCTCCCCCGGATCGGGAATCCAAGAGACTGGAGCAGTTTGGTAAAAAGCTGTTCTCCTCACTTAGTTTAGGACTGCGGTCTATTAACACCACTAGTCTCTTGGACCGTTACTCCCACTCTCTGTGGGATACGGTGGAGGACGTGCTGCCCCTGTGTCTGCAGGAGGCCCGGACGCGGCTCGCCCTGGCTCTTGCCGAGGGGCGGGATGCAGCGCGGTATGCTATCCGATGTGGTTTGGACATGACGGACTCGCTAGGCAGGGCAATGTCGTCCACAGTGGTGCTTCATCGTCACGCCTGTCTGCGGTCCACTACTTTTTCCGGGGATGTCCAGAGCACCCTCATGGACATGCCCTTTGATGGCAGTCGCCTCTTTGGCGACAAAGCGGACAGTGCGCTGGAGCGCTTTCAGGGCTACGGCCAAGTCCTTGGGTCTCTTGGCCCCGCGTCCACAAACTTCCGCTTTTCGCCCCTTTCGTGGCCAAGGAAAGGGCGCCCCCTCACTTCCGCCTAGCCAAAGGCCGCAGAACCAACCTCCACGCAGACGTGGTTTCCGCCGAGGCGGTACAGGGGGACAACGTGCCGGTCCATCCACATCCACCCCAGCAGCATCCGCCTCAAAGCCCTCCTAGTCCACGCTTTCAGGCCCATTCCACGCCAGTGGGAGACAGAGTTTGCCATCACCTGCTCCACTGGCGTTCCATCACTTCAGACAGGTGGGTGCTGCAAATCGGCCGAAGGGGCTACTCCCTCCCCTTCGAGACGACCCCTCCAGCCATGCCACCGCAGTGCCACCACATGTCGGGGGATCACTTGAATCTTCTACAGGAGGAAGTTGCGGCCCTCTTGGCCAAAGGGGCCGTCCAGTGCTTTCCTGGTCCAGAAGTAGGCCGTGGTTGTTATTCCCACTACTTTCTGGTTCTCAAGAAGGGCAAAGGGGGCCTACGCCCTATCTTGGACCTCAAGAGCGTCAACGCCTTCCTCCGGAAGGATGGTTCAAGATGCTCACCTTAGCTCAGGTTCTGGCTGCCCTAGACCCTAGAGACTGGATTGTAGCGTTGGACTTGCAGGGCGCTTATTTCCACATCCCCGTCCTGCCGGCCCACCGGCGATACCTGCGGTTCACGGTGGGTCAGGAGCATTTTCAGTTTACCGTGCTCCCCTTCGGCCTCACCAGTGCCCCTCGGGTGTTCACGAAAGTGATGGCGGTGGTCGCAGCTCATCTGCGCAGATCAGGGGTTCCAGTCTTCTCCTATCTCGACGACTGGTTGTTGAAGACGGGCTCGCCCCAGCAAGTAGTCTCCCACCTCCAGACTACGGCAGACCTCCTGCATTTGCTGGGGTTCTCCATCAATGTGCCGAAGTCGCATCTGAGTCCCTCCCAAACGCTCCTCTTTATCGGGGCGGTTCTGGACTCTGCGCAGTTCCGGGCTTATCCTCCGGAACAGCGAGTCCGGGATATTCAGGCTCTGCTTCCCATCTTTCGGCCTCTATCCTGGGTTTCGGTCAGGTTGGTGCTGCGGCTTCTGGGGCTGATGGCCTCCTGCATCCTGTTCGTGCATCATGCCAGGTGGTGAATGCGGGCTCTGCAGTGGGACCTGAAGTTTCAGTGGGCCCAGCATCGGGGCAACCTGTCCGACCATGTTTTGATCTCGGAGGGCACTGCAAGACAGTTGCAGTGGTGACTCATGGACCGCGATTGGGTCAGTGGCAGATCCCTCTCCCTACCCCAACTGGAGCACGTAGTAGTGATGGATGCGTCCCTCCTGGGATGGGGGGGCCACATGGGGGAGGCGGAGATCAGAGGCCTCTGGTCTCCAGCGGAGTCCCGGCTCCATATCAACCTTCTGGAGCGGAGCGCAATCCGACTTGTACTGAAGGCATTCCTTCCCTCTGTCCGGGGAAGTGTGGTGCAGGTGTTCATGGACAACACCACTGCCATGTGGTACTGCAACAAACAGGGCGGGGTGGGGTCGTGGACCCTTTGTCAGGAGGCTCTGCGCCTCTGGACATGGCTGGAACATCAGGGCATCACCCTGGTGGTTCAACATCTGGTGGGCTCTCTGAACGCCAGAGCAGACGAACTCAGTCGCCCGTGCATGATGGATCACGAATGGCGTCTCAACTCGGACGTGGCGCAAGGCCTCTTTCGGCAGTGGGGAGAGCCTTGATTAGATCTATTCGCCACCGAAGAGAACACGCAATGTCAGCAGTTCTGTGCGTTGGAGTTTCCAAGGCGGCACTCGCTCGGGACGCCTTTCGTCACGAGTGGAGTTGCAGTCTATTGTACGCCTTTCCACCAAACCACTTCTGCCCAGAGTGCTGAAGAAGATCAGGCGCGACCGGGCCCAAGTCATCTTGGTTGCTCCGGATTGGGCACGAAGGTACTGGTATCCCGAGCTACTCAGTCTGTCGATCAATCCCCCGATACGACTGCCTCTTCGGGAGGACCTTTTGTCGCAGCAGCAGGGGACGGTCCTCCACCCGAACCTGTCCAGTCTCCACCTCCATGCGTGGAGATTGAGCAGCGACAGTTGATGCCATTTGACTTGCCTCCTGAAGTCTGCGATGCGATTCTGGCTGCCAGGCGTCCCTCCACAAAATCGGTATACACCTACAGGTGGAACAAATTTGTGGCATGGTGCACAGCAAAGGCTGTGGATCCCCTTTCCGCCCCTCTTTCTGAGGTTCTCCTCTTTCTTCTTTCCATGGCCCAGCAGGGCTCTGCTCTGGGCACCCTAAAAGGTTATCTTTCTGCTATCTCTGCTTTCTTACGGCTTCCTGATCAGCCTTCTCTTTTCAAATCCCCTGTTGTTTCTCGCTTCTTAAAGGGCATTACTCACATGTTTCCTCCTGTCCCTTTCGTAATGCCTCAGTGGGATTTGAACCTGGTATTGACATATCTGATGTGCGCTCCCTTTGAGCCACTTCATAATTGCCCCCTTCGTCTTCTCACTCTTAAGACTGCTTTCCTGGTTGCCATCACCTCTGCTAGAAGGGTGAGTGAGCTCCAGGCTCTATCTTCTAAGCCTCCTTTTCTTTCTGTCCATCCGGACAAAGTTGTTCTCCGGACTCGTCCTTCCTTTCTTCCTAAGGTGGTGACTGCCTTCCATATCGGGCAGTCTGTCACGTTGCCCACCTTCTTTCCGCCTCCCCATCCTTCGAAAGAGGAAGAGAGGCTCCACCGTCTGGACCCAAAACAGGCGCTGTCCTTTTATTTGGACCGCACCAAGCAGTTCCGGGTGGATGACCAGCTGTTTGTGGGCTACGTGGGCGCTAAGAAGGGGAGGGCGGTACACAAGCGAACCATCTCTCGGTGGGTCGTATTGTGTATCAAAGCTTGTTATTCCTTGGCTAAAAAGGAACCTCCTGTAGGGATGAGGGCCCATTCTACTCGGTGACCACTGCCCTGGGTCGGGGAGTCCCCTTGCAGGACATTTGTCAGGCAGCAACGTGGCCCTCCCTGCACACGTTTGCCAAGCAAATATTGCCTGGACAGCCAAGTCCGGAGAGACGGCTTCTTTGGCTGTTCTGTTCTCCAGGACTTTCTGGTGTGATCTTGGTTCGCAGACTCACTACCGGGGTTGGTATTGCTGGGGTATCTATTCTAAGGTGAGGAATCTAACTAACGTGTTTCTTTCAGATGAACAAGTTACTTACCTTCGGTAACAATGTATCTGTAAGAAACCGATATCTAGGGTTGAGGTTATCCCTTTCCGGGCCCTAGAATTTTTTGGCACCAGTGTCGGTCTCTTGCATGGCTCTGCGTTCCTGACGCGGAAAACTATGTACAAGAACTGACGTCAGCGCGCGAGGGCGGTGTCTAAGTACTCCGATGACGTCATTCCTGCGCACGACGCAGACGACGGACATGGAGCCGCAGACGACACCTAGCGACGTGCAAAGGGTATTGCTGACAAAATCTTTCCGGATCCAGCCTGGCGCCTGGGGATATTCTAAGGTGAGGAATCTAACTAACTAATGTTTCTTACAGATACATCGTTACCGAAGGTAAGTAACTTGTTCATTCTGTATAGCCAAGCGCAATGCGTCAGGAGTTTCTTCACACCCTGCAATACGAAAGAATCACTTGGAGCGCTGCACAAATGTGTTGTCCCTTCTTTGATTTAAGGGCAAAGGTCAAAGGGTTGGAGCGCCACAGGATAATCTATGTTGGAAATCGTTGCAGCTGTGTGTCATAGTCCATGTGTCCATCACAATTTTGTATCCCAGTACCGTCTGAGTTTCGGACAGCCCCGTAGAAAGTGAAGTAAGGTTCTTGGAGCACCACAGCCTCTTCAGCAGTTCGTGCTGCGACTGGGGTTTCCCCTGTGTAGTCTAGCAGGCGTCCTTTACCAGTAAGATGCAATTTTAGCTGTAGTTTCTACCCAGTGTCGAATCTTCCAATAACACAGGCATTCTGCCTCTGCCGGGCCATAGTCCCCTTTTAGTTGCTCATAGGGAATGTGCCCTTCAGAGTCAAACATGTGACTAATAGATCTGCAGCCGGCCACCTGCCAGACTGCAAATGCTGTAGGGTGAAGACCCATTGTAAACTCAAGTTTCCCAGGATAGGCGTCAACTGTGAGGGGAACGCGGTCAAATTCTTCCAAGTGGCGACCCAATCCCAAACTCAGAGGGTGGCTCTGGCAACAGGAGAGGAGTACAACCCCATGCCCGCCGTTTTTTTGTAAACCAGGGTATTTTCCACAGATTTTATCTCGCTCTAGCCATAAAGCACCAGTGTTTTTCAGACTCCTTATGGCTCCACTCCACCAGGAATCAACTTTGCGCTGCCTGGTGGTAGTGCAGGTGGCTAGGAACTTTCAGACCACCCTCTCGGGCTGGATGGTAAATCTGCACGCAGTTCTTACATGGCCTCCATTCCTCCCAAACAAAGCGGTTAGTTTCAGCCTGGAGAAATTGATGCATGCCCCCAGGGGGCATCAGAGGCAGAACGTGGAACAAGAATAAAGCAATTGGTAGCATGGTCCTTTCCAAGCCATGTCAGGCAGTCGTACTTCCACTGAGCTAGGTCCATACGGAACTGCAAAAGTATGGCTCAGTAATTGGTGGCCACTGTATTTCATATGGTGGAAGCTATCAGCACTCCGAGGTATGACACTGATGAGTCTGCCCACGCTGCGTATCGGGCGAGCTGTTGTTCCTGTACAGGAGTTGTGACCGAGAGGTTGAGAGCCTGCGAGTTTTGGAGGTTGATGTGAAAACCAGAGACCCTTCCAAAATGCCCCAGCTAATCCATGAAGGCCGTCCGGCCTCACAAAGGGTCTTCAAGCGCCACCATAACCTTCTCCGCATAAAGGATGATGGTGTGCTCTTCCTACCCAAGCCACACTCTAATAATGCGCTGGTCGTCCGTAACCCTCTGCGCCATAGTTTCCATGTACAGGGCTAACAACAAGGGTTGACCGTAGGCAGCCCTGTATTGTGTCTGTCGATTGGGAAAGGGGTTGAAAGCACTCATTTACCCGTATTGCTGCTCGAAGCTCGTCATCACTGCTAAGAATCCAGGCAGGAAATCTATCCCTGACATGGTTCAGCATTGGGTCTAAATATGATTAATATTCCAGATCGAATGCTTTTCCAACGTTGATGGCTAAAAGCATTATTTCCTGCCGAGGTTGTTTTGCTTAATCTACCAGATGGATGATTCCCTTCCCTTGTGATTGGGGATGACCCTGGATTGATCAGGATCTACCAGAACTGGCATAAGGGGGCTTAATCGCGCTGCACTAATGCTGGTGGGAAATTTTGCATCCATGTTTATAAGTGTAATGGGTCCGTACGAGCCACGTGAAATGAGCTGATATGAGCCACACTGCTGTTTGTCTTTTCCAGTGGGTGGGTGCCTGTGTCCGCCAGCGAGTTAAAAAGTGGTGACTAGGGGCTAGTGCCTGGCAGAATGTTTTATGAAAAATAAGGTCAAAGAAGCCATCCGGCCCTGGGGATTTAAGAAGTTTCTGCCTTGCAGTAGCCGCAACGACTTAATCTATGCGAATGGGCTGATCAAGAGAGACTGCCTGTTGGGGTGTCAGTCGGTGAGGGACATATAGAAATCCCTAAAGGTGGACGCTATTGCTATATCCTCTGTAGCTTCACTACCATCCGACCGAAGAAGTACATCCACCATCTAAGACTGGCACTTAGCTTACTACTTATTGGCCATGAGCCTGACGCATTTGTCCCCCTCATCTAGAAGGAGTGTTGTAAGCAGAGCAGCTCATATTCTACGCTGTCTAGATCTAGGCTAAATAGCTGCACCCTTGCAGTCTCCTGCAGCTGCCAGATCCGCGGGCCCTGTCCGTTTATGACTAGCTTCCTATGATCTTACCCATCCCTCTACTTCAAGTTTTGCAGCGTGAATCTTTCTGGATTCACTATGGTGCGCATTATTCCGCCATCTAGTGGTTGGGTCCGGAATTGTAGTATTTCTTCTCTTTTTTTTTTCGTGGCTCAGGTGGGCGTCGACATACCACCATTTGGTGTCCTTCGTTACATCGACGTGCTTCCTCTGGAAGCTCCCACCTTTGGTCTCCATCTTCAGATTCTTTTTTCCGCCGTTGGGTCTGGATCAACAGGAAGGAGCTCCAGGAACTTTGGAGAGAAGAATCGACGAAAGATTGGAACATATCACCGGGGAAGACACCGGAGACCAAGTAAGAAGAAACAACTACAGTTTAGAGAACTTCGAAGAATTCAACGTTTTTCGAAGGAGAATGCACATACAGGGGGCTCCCTGGGCGCGGTGATGGACAAGACTCCGTTCAAATTCTGCGGAAACGGCCACCACAAGTACGCGCAAAAGGACCAACACCCGGTTTGCAATCTCTGCTTGCCGCTCGACCAGCAAAGCGAGGACTGCAACGCCTATGCAGCGTTCACCCCGAAGAGACTCCGAGTAAGGGAGAGACAGAGAAGAGCAAACTATCACATGCAGGGGACGCCCCCATCGCTACGAGATTTGGGACTCTCCAGCGGTGAGGAAGACAACGTAGCAGAAGGACCAGAAGATGTCGTGGTCGTCTAGGTCGAAAAGAAAACATCGAAGGAGGTAAGAGTTGTCGAACCCTAAACCCTCCATTGATACTTGCAAAAGCGAGCCAAAGTCCTCGAAAGGAGCAGGGCTGTTGAAGCTCTCGACGTCGACTACTGCATCCAGGGACAAACAGTCCGTCGGATCCTCTGAGAAGGACCCCCAGACGGCGAAATCCCAAGACAAGGCGCCGAAGAGCAGCCACGAAAAAGAGGCCTCGACGTCGAAAGGCAAAGGCCCGAGACAGGTTTCGACTTCGACAACCGCGAAGAGGAAGGTCAAGGCCTTCGAAGCCAATCGCGCGGCAGAGATGGAGAAGAAGAGAAAGAGGCTCAAGGCCGAAATGGCTAACATCTTGCAACGCAAGAAAGACTTCGACGAAAAGCTAAAATTCTACAGCATACCGTCGAAGACTACACCCGAAACAGGAAAGGGCGTAGAGGAATTAGAAGCGCCGAACACACCTGAACCTGGAGAGCAATAGGAAGAGGACATGTACTACGGGACAGGCGAAGGGGAATACGATGAGACTTACCAAGAGTCGACTTCTTCGGATGCTCAAGACTTGCCGTGGGAAGATCTCGACGCCGAATTACCGGAAGAGGGCGTAGATTCATATCCGTCGAGGCCTTCGCCGCCGGACAACATAGGGATCTACAATCAAGTCATCAAAAGAGCGGCTGAGACGTATGGGGTGCAGTTAGAGGAAGAGAAACCCCAGTCTTGCTTCCTCTTGGAGACCTTGCTGCCTTCACAGACTAAAAGCCAGGTCCTGCCCATGCTCCCAAGTGTGCTGGACCAGGGGAAGGAGGCATTCAAAGAGCTTGCCATGTGTAGAGCTGTGACTCCATGAGCAGAGAAAAAATATAAACATTCTTCGAAGGACCCCATGTACATCAGAGGGTCAGTACCAGCCGACTCCATCATTACATCCACAGCTTGGAAAAAAGCAAATATACCCACAAACTCTGGCCCTCCACAAGACCAAGAAAGCAAGAGCATGGACATTATAGGTAGGGAGAGGGAAAGGAGTGCAGCCATACAATATCGCATCGCCAACTCCAATGCGCTCATCAACAGACACGCATACCAGCACTGGGAAGAAGTGGGAGAACTCCTCAAGCACGTACCAGAACAATACCGGAGAAGAGCAAGCCACCTAGTAGAAGAGGGGAAGAACATGGCTAATACATGTTTAAAGTCAGCCCTGGACGCAGCAGAGACATCGAGCAGGCAGATGATGCTGGGGGATCACAGAAAGGAGACATGCCTGGTTAAGAATTTCTGGTTTCAAGAATGAGGTCCAAAACAACATCCTCAACACACCCTTCAATGGGGAACAACTGTTTGGAGCACCAGTTGATGAAAAGTTGAACCAGCTGAAGAAAGATAACGAAACAGCTAGATCTATGGGGGCGCTGCAGTTTCGAGGTATGAGAAGGGGGAACACCTTCCAGGAGACCGACAGGCAGAGGAAATCATCAGCCTGGGGCAACACACCAAACCACCCAGCAAAGTTATCAAGGGGGTAACCAGGGACAGCAGCAAGGACAGCAGCAGGAAAACTGGCAGTACCAGCCCCGAGGACAATCCTTTTGAGGACGCGGCCGAGGAAGGAGTAACGGCCAGAGGGGAAGTTCGCCTCCCGCAGGAAAGTGACTCACCAGCAGAAACAACGCACTCCTGGATGAGACCTCAGGAAGTGCAGAAAGAGACCAGACAAAAACCAGCGAAAAATCTAAAACTTCAACAGCTCCTCCAACACACATCACCGGTAGGAGGCAGATTAAGACACTTCCTCCAGGAGTGGAGGAAAATAACATCAGACAAATGGATATTAAACCTCATACAATATGGGTACTGTATAGACCTGGAAAGGCCACCGCAAAACAGAAGGCCAAAGGTCAGAGTGCGCACAACAAAAGAGCTGACAAACTTGAGAGAGGAAGCAAGAGAATTGCTAAAGAAAAGAGCCATAGAAATTGTGCCACAAAAACAAAGGAACAAAGGGGTATACTCAACCTACTTCCTCATACCAAAGGTAGACGGAACATTACGTCCAATCCTAGACCTCAGATTCCTAAACAAGTTCATAAAGACTCAAAAGTTCAAGATGACCTCCCTCCAAGAGGTCATACCTCAACTACAAAGAGGAGACTACATGGCAACTATAGACTTAAAGGACGCCTACTTGCACATCCCCATCAACAGCAAACACAAACACCTCCTCAGGTTTACAATAGGCACAAATCACTACCAGTTCACAGTGCTAGCTTTCGAACTAAAATCAGCACCGAGAGTCTTCACAAAATGTCTGGCGGCAGTAGCAGCACACTTAAGGAGGAAGGAGATACATGTATACCCATACCTCGACGACTGGCTGGTAAAAGCAAGCTCATACCACTGGTGCAGGAAGCACATAGAGATAGTGATACAGACGCTGGCCCAACTGGGCTTTTCGATCCATTGGGAGAAAACTTCAATAGAACCAGAACAACTGTAGAGGTTCTTAGGAGCAGAAATCAACACCATACATTGCACGGGGATTCCATGTGCAAAGAGGACTCTGGCTATATGCAAGGAGACGCGTCTTTACTGCAAGGGGCAAGCTCTGACAGTGAGGACTGTGAGCAAACTGATGGGGATGATGGCATCATGCATACATTTGGTACCAAATATTCACCTACACATGAGACCATTCCAAGAATGGATCCAGCAGCAATGGTCACAAGCGACAGGGAGTTGGGAGGATCTAGTGGTTGTCACACAAAGAGTACAGCAAAAAATAGCGTGGTGGAACCAGAAGAACTTAGCACAGGGAAGATCATTCACACAGCCAACTCCAACTGTAACCATTACAACAGACGCCTCCCAGAAGGGGTGGGGAGCGCACACAAACAACCTCAAAGTAAGGGGGTTGTGGGGACATCAGGATGCAATAAAGCACATCAACTACCTAGAACTCAAGACAGTGTTCCTAGCCTTAAAGACCTTTCAGAAACTGCTGTACGGGAACAGAGTACTGATACAAACAGACAATACAACTACCATGTTCTACATCAACAAGCAAGGAGGGACACAGTCAGTGAGACTCACGGCTAGCGCAGGAAATATGGAGATGGGCAATCCCAAGAAAGATAGACCTGTTAGCAATACACCCACCAGGGAAGGACAATGTAGAGGCAGACTGGCTCAGCAGACAGACGTCAGCATCCCACGAATTGGAGATCAACCAACAGGAAATCCAGAAGGTATTCCACAAATGGGGGACTCCACAAATAGACCTCTTTGCAACACACCAAAATGCCAAAACTTCGCATCCAGAATACCGTCCAAACAGTCCCTGGGGAATGCGCTATGTATAAGCTGGTCAGGGACATTTGCATACGCTTTTCCACCAATACCACTACTACACAGAGTGCTGAACAAGTGCAGGTTCAGCAGCATGACGCTCATCCTGACAGCACCCCAATGGGCCAGGCAAACATGGTTCTCACAAATCATGAAGATGTCACAAACGCACGCACACAGGTTCCCCGCCAGGAAGGACTTGCTAACAATGCAAAACGGAAGAGTACTACACCCAGAACCAGAAAGCCTCAGCCTAGGTGCATGGCTCCTGAGGACCTAGAGTTTGCACACCTCACATTACCGGCAAGAAGACCGACCACAAGGAAGTGCTACATAGCAAAGTGGAAGAGATTCATGGAATGGTGCATTAGAGAAAATCTGCAAACAAAGATTACTAAGGAATCAACAGTACTAAGATACTCGACGCATCTACTGCAAAATAAGCTAGGCTACACGTCCCCAAGGGTCCACTTAGCGGCAATTGTGGCTTACACAAGAGGGGAAACAGTGAAACAGTGAAAAGTTTCTTCACATCACATGTGGTAAACTGATTCCTAGAATGTGCAAAAAGGATCGCGCCTCCAGGCAGAATGCCAGCACCAGCATGGAACCTCAATGTACTGCTCACACAGCTAATGAAAGCACCATTTGAGCCTATTCACAAAGCTACACTGCATATGCTCACACTAAAGACAGCCTTCCTAGTGGCTAGCACATCACTACAAAGAGTAAGTGAATTGCAAGAGTTAACGCTCCAAGAACCCTACCTACAAATACATAGTGATAGGATTGTCATGAGAACGGACCCGCATTTCATGCCAAAGGTGGTGTCTAAGTTCCACATCAACCAGACAGTTCAAATACCACGTTTTTTCAAAAAACCGTCCACGAGCACAGAAAGAGCCTTACACACACTGGACGCCAGGAGGGCAGTGATGCACTATCTGGAAAGGTCAAAAGAATGCAGAAAAACAAAGCAATTTTTTGTATCCTTCGCCAGCAGTTTTTTGGGACGACCTGTTACCAAAAATACCATTACACCATGGATTGCACAAACCATTCTGCTCTGCCACAAACAGGCTGCTCAGCCATTACAAGGAGCAGTTCATGCTCACTCAAAAGGAAGAAAGGAGCAACAATTGCGTTTCTAGCAAACACACCTTCCAAGACATGTGCCAAGCGGCAACATGGTCTTCAGTGCATGCGTTCGCTTAGCACTACTGTGTGGATATTAAAATGAACAAAGAAGCGCAAGTGGGACAGAAAGTCTTGCAACACATTTTCAGTAACCAATGCTCATCTTCCACCCAGCCACCACTATGAGGAGAAACCGCTACAAAGTCGATGCACAGCATAGTGAATCCAGAAAGATTCACGCTGCAAAACGTATAGTTTCTTACATGTCGGTGTAGTTTTGCAGCTTGAAGACTTTCTGGATTCACTAGCGAACCCACCCTCCTCCGCCAGAAAGATGAGACAGGAGGATAAAAGGGGGGTAGAAGGTGAAAAGACTTTAAAAGGATTAAATAAGAAAATAAAGAAAGAAAAAAGAATCCGAAGATGGCGACCAAAGGTGGGAGCCACCTGGGCCACGATAAAAAAAAAAGAGAGAAGAAATACGACAATTCCAGACCCAACCACTAGATGGCAGAATAATGCACAGCATAGTGAATCCAGAAAGTCTTCAAGCTGCAAAACTACACCGACAGGTAAGAAACTATACGTTCTAGCAATGAGCTCCCCCGAATGACCACCTTCAGTGTCTCCCATAAGGTGACTATGCAAGTGCTATCTGTATCGTTAGCTGCTAGGAAGTTAGTATTGGTCTGTGTGATTTTGTGGACTGTAAGGGCGATGAAACTAGCTTTTCCGCAGCCACCGGGAGCGCCTGGCCCGTTCTGGAGGGATCACTTGAAGCATAAGGATCAAGGAGGCATGGTCGGACAGAGTCCTAGGTTCAATCTGAACTGCTGTGATCTGCATTTGCACACACTGGGTGCCCAGAAAATTCTCAATGTGAGCATGTGTTTTATGGGCAAGGTGAGTAAAAGGTATAGACTCTGGTATGTGGTTGCTCAACCGCCACAGGTTGTGCCAATGCCACAGGTCGCTCAATCCAACCTCCAGAAGCCAGGGTGTGCTCCAGATTGGTGAAAATGCTGTGCTGATCCATCAAGGTCATTACTCATCACTAAATTGAGATCCCCCCCATCACGACTGTCCGATTTGGGGATAACGTCTGTTATGGCCCACTTTAAAAATTGTTTCTGATTATGATCAGGAGCTTATATGGAAGCTGTAGTTAAGGCCAGGTCTCCTATTTGGACTTGATAAGCTAGCAGTTGCCCTCGTAGTTCTGTGACTTTGCCCCCAATCTTCCCTTTGAAAGGAGCGGGAGAAGAGTAAGGCAACCCCACCTTTCTTTGTAGGGTTGGATGAAAAATACTGGTACGAGAAGTGGCGCAATTTCAGTCTGTGCCAGTCGCAGGGAGCCAAGTGTGTCTTTTGTAGTAGGCAAACATTCCCTCCAGTATGTTCTAGATAAGACAGTCGCCTATTGTTTGGCTGGTCTGTTAAACCCTTTCATGTTGAGGGTAATAATCTTCACATCATTGTGGGCAAGGGTATAACAGGGTAAAAACTCTGGTGTATGTCCAAGTGTAGTAGTGTGGACGGCATATGGTGTGAGCGTTGTATAAAACTAGCAGTCTGGTTGTGTGAAAAGTGGGGCTTGCGTGCTCCTGAATCTCTATAGCGTAGTATGAAAACCAACATAAACCCCGAACATAAACTGAGACAAACAAAAGACAAGTTATTCCGGTGGTTATCTGGGGACTTCCAAGCAAGTGCATCCAATGGTGTGTAGCGGAGTCATCTGCTTCCCCGCCGGCCACGACACCAGAGTCAAACACAGTCCCAACATCTGGGCATGGAATCCTTAGCAACAGCAGTTCCCGGACGAATCTTAATCCGGTTCTTTTCTCTCCCGGTCACCAGAGAGGCTGTCCTTGACTCTCCAAGGCTATAGTTTCGGGGTCTGGGCGGAGGCCTCTAAGCGATTTTGCAGCTTTCTGCCATTGGTTGCGCTGTTTTTTTGTTCTTGCAGGGACCGCATGGCGAGACCCCCACCTTACCTCATTGGGGATGTTTGAGTCAGCAGGCCTCCTCCAGGGTTTTGAGTTGAGGTGAGTCCTCCCAGCAAAAAAATGAGGTGGAGCAGGTGGAAATTCTGTAACTGGCTGAAAGGCCATGCTTTTCTGGAGAGGCAGATAAGTCCTGGTATAACGCTATTTTATGTCCCTGGAATTGTACAGTGCGCGTCTCTTGATCTGTGCAAGATGGCCTCTTGAAGTTGGAAATTGTGAACGCAGGCAAGGATGCCAGGCGGCCTACCTCCTCCAACCCTCACAAGGTCCACTCTGTGGACCTCTAGCTGCACGTCTCGGAGAAAGAGAACCTTTACGTAGGCCGAGATGTCCGCACCCTTATTCCCATTCGGTGCCCCGTGTATGTTTCTGTGTGAGCAGTTCTCTAGGTCTTCGGTATGAGCCTGTAGTGCAGCTTGTTGCTCTTGCTGTCGTAGGACTTCTAGCTGTAGGTGTTCGATCTCCTCTCCCCGCCTGGTTTCATTGTTCTTGATTGTGGACACCCTTTCGCCCACCTCCGCCAGATCTCACCTAACCTCCCTGAGGTCATGTACAAGTTCACATTTCATTACTTGGTTATTTTTGCGTAGGGAAACTTGGAGCGCCTCCATAAGCAACCTCGTCAGCCAGACTTATCCAGTATTAGGGGTGTCTTTCATAGATTCACATGCCTGAATCATTCCCCGTCGTCGAGACGGGAGCCTCCGGTACATAAAAAAGTAATGTCCTATAGACATACATAGAGAAAAATAGGCCTAAGGGCCTCCCCTTAGTCGCCTATCATAGTCCTTATGTAAAAAGGACCAAACTTCTAGAGCCAGCCAATCAGCTATCACCTCCCTCTAGAACCTTCCTGGCAGGAGCCTCAGTCCCTCAGATTTTCTACCGCACGTTGTGCTAGGGAGTCTCCAGCCTGAGTTCTCCTCAGGATTTCTTTCAAACCAGATTATTCACGATTTTTGGTGACTTTCTTCTTCAGGATTTCAACACTGACTACTTCAGGCCTCTTTTTGCTGCAGTGAGTGTTTATTTTATCTACAACTCCTGGCATGTCTGACTCCCAGAGGAAAGCCCTTTTCAGGGCTTGCTCTTCATGTGGGAAGAAGAGGCTTCATGTGGACGACAAGCATGAGCTATGCTTGTATTGCCTTTACCCGGACCACGTCCCTAAGGACTGCAAGATATGTAGGTCTTTTCCACATAAGACCTTGAGAGACAGGGAGGGCCGCCTGCTTATCTGGCTGGACAGGCTCAAGGACAAAGACAGTGTGGTGTCCACAGAGGCGAGCTTTTCCGGAGCTTCTGAAGTCTCCCTGAAGAGGCCGAGAGTGAAATCTCCTGGCCCCTCAGACGCTCCTCCTAAGAAGACGCACAAAAAGTCTTCAGAGGCAAGATCTTCGAAATCCTCAGCGTCTGGTAAAGTCTCTCCCACTTTCAAGAAGCCTACTCTGTCGGCCTCAAAAATTGCGACACCATCCTCTGCGCAAAAAAGGCCATCAGGACACGTCTCCACAGCAACAACGACGGTGTCCACGTCCACAGCGGCGTCGGCCCGCTCGTCGACGACGACGACTCCATCATCATCGTCTGCAGGTACCCCTATCTCGTCTATTATACTTTTGAAACCGTCGTCTAAATCATCGTCGACGACGAAGATGGTCCCATCGAGGACCTCGTCGACGAGGAGCCCTCCGTCGACGGAAGAGTCGGCGACGAGGATATTGATGACGAGCGCGTCGACGACGAAGGCATCGTCGACGAAGATGTCGACGACCAAGGCATCGTCGACGAAAGCGACGACGAAAGCGTCGACGACGAAAGCGTCGACGGAAGCGTCGACGACGGACGCGTCGACGACGGACGCGTCGACGACGGAAGCGTCGACGACGAAGGCATCGACGACAAAGGCATCGACGACGACTGAATCGTCTACGACCACATCGTCGACGAGGACTTCGTCGACGAGGAAAATATCGTCGATGGGGACGCCGTTGGTGACACCCGAGCCGTCGACGGGAACGTCGTCGTCTTCCGTGGGAGGGAAAACCACGGCGATTTCTGGGCAAGGATCTGCTTCCAGACCACAGATTACCCCGGAAACAACATCTCCAAGCAAGGTCCAAACCAATTTACCTCTGGAGATCCTGCAGAGTGAAGAGTCCGAAGAAGAGTTCTTCCAACAGGCTACTTCCCCTTCCGAGCTGTTTGTCAAATGCCAAAGCACGGACGAGGAGCAGGAAGATTCAGGCGCGCAGGAGCGCCCCGTCCAGGAACAAGTCCGCACGGAGGTCACCCCAATGGTCTGCCTCCCTCTGGCAATAGTTAAGGACCTCAAGTTCCTTATCAGGGATTACAAACAACGTTTCCCGGAACCACCAAGACAGGATGCAGGGGTCCCAGTGCCAGCTACAAACACCCCAGCGACAGCCCCAAGGCAATCACGGCCGGTAACGCAGGTCTGCCACGAGCCGACACCTCAGGTGATAGACTCAACAGATGAGGAGGCTGAGGAGATGGAGGAAGGCGAGGTCCAGGGAGACCTGACGGACCAGGATGACGATGAGCAGGAGGACTATGTAGCATCTTCACCACCTTCCCCGCAACCGCGCCAGGCGGATTCTCCACCTGTGGATATCGGGGGTTTTCATAAGTTAGTGGAACGGGCTGCGACGCGGTTCCATATGGTCATGAAGTCGACGGAAACCGAATGCTTCCTCCATGACTTTAAGGAGCAGACGAAGAAGACGGCCAAATCCATCCCTATCATTGACTTCCTCTGGGACCAGGGGAAGAAGTTGATGCTGACGCCGGCTTCAGTTCCTGCGGTCATTCCGCGCCTGGACAAGAAGTATAAAGCACCGTCCACGGCGCCAGCTTGCCTGACTGGCCACCCGAAGCCAGATTCGGTCGTGACCCAAGCGGCCCAGAAAAATTCTCGAAACCCATCCTCGCCTCTGTCAGCACCACCAGACAAGGAGGGCAGAAAGTTAGACACAATAGGCAAAAGGTTTTCAACCACTTCGGCAATGACCATCAAGGTGGCCAATTCCATAGCCCCTTTTAGGGCGCTATAACCGCCAACTTTGGGAGGATATTGCCCCATACTTAGCAGAACTGCCGAGTGCCGTACAGGATGAGGTGAAGGCACTCCTTTCCGAAGGCCAGTCTTCGGCGGCAGAGATCATCGACTGCGCCATAGATGTAGCCATGACAGGCTTCCGTCAACTGGCTGGGGCTGCAGTCCTGCGCCGCCAAGGATGGCTCAAAGCAACATCGTTCAGGCAGGAAGTGCAAACGAAGGTGCTAGATATGCCCTTCGATGGGCAGCATCTATTCGGAGAAAAAATTGATGAGGCGCTCCAGGCCATTAAAAAGGACACGGACACGGCTAGAGCGCTTGGAACCTTACAGGCGCGGAACCAGTCCTTTCGGGGCAACAAGACTAGAGGTCAGTCTTCCTACAGAGGGTCATTCCAGAATAAGTCCTCATATTCGTTCCAGAATAAGACCCAGTACCAGCAAAAGCAACAGCAGGGCCGACAATCATCTTACGGAAGATCCAATTTCAGGGGTAAGAACCAGAAAAGGGGCACCGGCGGACGCCAGTGACCGCTTACTCCAGCCAGTCCAGCTACCATCTTCTTCTTCACAAATTGGAGGAAAATTGACCCATTTCCTAAAAAATTGGCGCATCATCACCTCAGATCGTTGGGTGCTCCAACTTCTCAGATTCGGCCACTCCCTAGAATTTACTGCCATCCCGCCTGCAACCCCTCCCCGCAAGTCTCCACACAGACATCTGCGGCTGCTGCTCCGGGAGATATCGGAGATGTTAAGGAAGGGAGCAATAGAGCGAGTTCCATCAGCTCAGAGGGAGAAGGGTTTCTACTCCCGTTTCTTTCTGATACGCAAGAAAGAAAAGAAGTGGAGGCCCATCCTGGACCTCAGAGCACTCAACTCCTTCCTAAAGAGTCAGTCGTTCAGGATGGTGACGCTTCAAGAAATCCTAGGCATTCTGGAGGAAGGAGACTTCATGACATCCTTGGATCTTCAGGATGCTTACTATCACATCCCGATACTCAAGGGGCACAGAAAGTTTCTACGCTTCGAAGTGGCAGGACAACACTACCAGTTCAAGGTCCTTCCGTTTGGCCTCAAATCCGCTCCGCGGATTTTCACCAAGTGCCTTTCTCCTGTGGCAGCTTTCCTACGTCAAATGGGTCACCAAGTTTTCCCCTACCTAGACGACTGGCTGGTCAAGGCGCCTACGGCCGTAGGCGCAACCAAATCCTTCAACGCTTGTACCAATCTTTTCCAACATCTAGGATTGACGCTCAATCTTCAGAAATCACAGATGTCCCCAACGAGAAGCATTACCTTCCTCGGGGCTACCTTGAATACGGAATGCGCAAGAGCATTTCCCTCAGACGAGAGAAAACACAGGATCATATCCCTGGCCAAGACGGTGCAATCAAGGAAATCCCTGAGAGTTCGCACCTTCAAGTCACTCCTGGGGATGATGTCTTCCTGTATACTGCTCATCCCTCACTGCAGGCTGCGGATGCGCCCTCTGCAGGAGGCTCTTTCGAACCAGTGGACTCAGAGTGCAGGTTCGTTCGAGGACATCATAAGCATAACACCGCAAATATCCAGGAGTCTCGAGTGGTGGAAGGATACCAGAAACCTCTCGAGAGGACTACCGTTCCTGCTGCCAGCAGCACCACTGGTGATCACCACAGATGCATCTCTAGCGGGCTGGGGAGCTGTCCTTCAGGACCTCAGAGTCAGCGGCAAATGGTCGGATCAGGAGCAACGCCTCTATATAAATCTGCTGGAGTTGAGGGCTGTGTTTCTAGCTCTGCAGGCCTTTTTACCACGCATCCAGAACTCCCAGGTGCTCGTCAGGACGGACAACACCACGACGATGCATTACCTGAACAAACAGGGAGGAACGCGTTCGCTCACGCTATCGCGCGAATCGCAGAGGATCTGGAACTGGCTTGTTCCCCAGGGGATTACGCTCAGGGCGGACTACGTCCCGGGAAAGGACAACACCATTGCGGACGCCCTAAGCAGGCAGAAATCCCTCTCCCACGAATGGGAGCTCGACGAGAGTGCACTAACACACGTATTCTCGGAATGGGGAGCCCCAGGAATCGACCTGTTTGCCACCAGGGAGAACGCCAAATGCCCAAGCTACGCAAGCTGGCATCCCCAACCGGAGTCGCTCGGAAATGCCTTTTCCATAGGCTGGTTCAGCGTATTTGCGTACGCTTTTCCACCGTTCCCGATGATTCCCAGGGTCCTCAGGAAGATGAAGGCGGAGCCCTGTACACTAATTCTGATCGCCCCGTACTGGCCGAGGCAGCACTGGTTCTCGGACCTTCATCGCCTCTCCATCAGAACGCCGATTCGTCTAACACAGCACCCGAACCTGCTGACAATGTCCAAAGGACAAGTACAATTCCCGAACCTACAATCGCTCAGGTTATCGGCCTGGCTCCTGAGCATAGAGAGTTTTGCCAATTGAACATCCCGCAGGACTGCAGGGATGTGCTAGCAAAGGCGAGGGCGGACAGTACCAACAAAACCTACTCCCTCAAATGGAAACGCTTCTGCGTTTGGTGCTCAGAGAAGGGCCTGAAACCGCTTCATATCACACCCGAGCAGATATTACCTTATCTCCTGCACTTGGCACAGTCCGGACTAGCGCATGCATCCATAAAGGTGCATCTTGCGGCAATTTCACGTTTTACCAGGACTTTTCAAGGCCCGTCTCTCTGGTCCAGCAGACTTGTAAAACAGTTCCTTAAGGGTCTTTATAGGTCCTTTCCAAGGCCCCGACGGGTCCCACCGACTTGGCACCTCAACTTGGTCCTTAACCAACTCATGAAGCACCCCTTTGAGCCCATTCACCGAGCCTCCATCAAGTACATCTCATGGAAAACGGCTCTATTACTTGCACTCACATCTGCCAGGAGGGTCAGCGAGTTGCAGGCTCTCTCCATTCAGGAGCCCTTCATGCAGTTCAAACAGGACAGGGTGGTGCTGAGGACAAATCCCAAGTTCATACCGAAAGTGCCTTCAGACTTTCACCTCAACGAGCCGGTGGTCCTACGCTCCTTCTTTGCCAACCCTACCACGGCAGCAGAGAGGACGCTCCATTCTCTGGATCTCAAACGGTGTCTTAAGTTTTACTTGGACAAGACAAAAGCATTCAGAAAGTCTTCACAGTTATTTGTGGCCTACAGCAGACCAAGGCTGGGTATGCCTCTTACAAAACAGAGCATCTCAAGGTGGATTTCTTCTGCAATAGCGTTCTGCCATGAAGGGGCCGGACGGCCGTTGCGAGACAGGGTAGAAGCACACTCCACCAGAGCGATGTCCACATCAGCAGCGCTGTTTGCTGGAGTGCCGATTTTGGACATCTGTAGAGCGGCGACGTGGAAGTCACCGCATACCTTCTCCAGACACTACTGCCTGGATGCCGAACTTACGAAAGATGCGGCAGTGGGCCAGGCGGTGCTCCGCCATCTGTTCCAGTGAGGTGAGCCTTCCAACAACCCGCCTTCCTGGTATGCACATTCTTTACTGTTTTACTGTTTTGATGTATGCCAATGCTTTGAACTGTTATGATAATGGTGTATTATCTCAAGTACCTTTCTGGCATGTTACATCGGAAATGTGCATAATGTATTGCTAACTACTCTGATTCAGGCATGTGAATCTATGAAAGACACCCCTAATACTGGATAAGAAACGCGTTACTTACCTGTAACAGCAGTTATCCAGTATTGGTGTCTTTCATAGATTCACATGCAACCCTCCCGCCTCCCCTGGAAGGACTCACGCCTCTCTCTAACTATATTACGCCTACCTAGCTTGGTGCGTACGAAAATCTGAGGGACTGAGGCTCCTGCCAGGAAGGTTCTAGAGGGAGGTGATAGCTGATTGGCTGGCTCTAGAAGTTTGGTCCTTTTTACATAAGGACTATGATAGGCGACTAAGGGGAGGCCCTTAGGCCTATTTTTCTCTATGTATGTCTATAGGACATTACTTTTTTATGTACCGGAGGCTCCCGTCTCGACGACGGGGAATGATTCAGGCATGTGAATCTATGAAAGACACCAATACTGGATAACTGCTGTTACAGGTAAGTAACGCGTTTCTTACTCTTCGCTCCCCTCTGTAGTGGGCGTGGATCACTGAGCCTTCCTAGGACAGGGCCCCCGTCAAGCGTGTTAGCATGTCTTTTAGTGAGCGCTCCTTCTTCCCTCTTGCTGATGCCATGTTTCCGTTTAAAGCTCAGATGGCCGGTGTCTCACTGACCACAGACTGCAATCCCCAAACACGCGCACACCTCGTGGGGGCAAGTATTGTCTCCTGGGATCTCCCCCCTCCTTCATTGGTGGGTCGATCTTATGGACAGGGCCTGGCATGCTGTCAGGCTGCACTGCTGATGCAACCATCCGAATCCGGCTGTGCAAGGCTGCTGTCTCTGGTGGAGAGTTTCTTTGGTGGTCCCAGGAGGGTGAGTGTAAGCTGTATCTGTTGTCTGTCAGCAAAGTCACAGTGCAGGCCGTGTGCACTGTGACTTTGCTAGGGCACCCTTCTGGTACGTGATGGGGCTAAAAGGCCATCTACACTGTGCGACCACCTGCGGTGACATCCACTGAGGAAGCCGTGTTTTAAGTGTCCCAGTCAGTCTGCTGCAGGGCAGCCGGGCCACCCACACTCACCCCCAGGGTTTGCTGCTATTCTCAGGCTTGAGGACAAAGCTTTCTTGTTGCCACCAGCTCCCGTTCACGTCTGTCTCTGTTGGACAGTTGGGGGACCTGGTCCTCTGGGTTCACAACGCTCTGTGGCGTGCAATCCTGGAGCGCGGCCAACCTTCTCCGTGTCCCCCGCACAGTATTCAAAACCTCTCCCAGTGTCACACACGTCCCGGCTGGGCTACCCTACGCTTCCTCTTCAGGCCTCTCAGGTGCGAAGTATCCAGGTCAAGACTGCTCTTATACCTTCAGATCTCAGATGTGGCAGCCTTCCTAGTCTGGTCTCTGACTCCTCTCCATGCGTTTGATGCGACCGAGAGCTCAGCTCTCCAGGCGATGCAGCCACAGTCTACTCCTGTGGCAGGCCAGTGTTCTCATTGCGTGGTCGGCGCCATCTTGGACAACAGGGCTTCAGGTTGCTGCTGGAGTGGAGAGGAGCTTGTGCACGATCGTCTAGGTAGCGCCTCAGACCCTCAACTGCCTCAAACCAAGTTCCCAGTCTCTGCAATCACCCCTCTAGGTCCTGGGCCCAGAGGTAGAGGCTTCTAGCAGTGGTAGGCCACGGAGGCGCGGAGAAATGCATGCCACGCTCCTGCCATCTTAACCGCACCCCCTATGTGTTTGCTTTAAAGAAGGGCGTAATATTTTATAATACACTATGTTTTGGCATTGGACATAAGACGTGCACCACTAGGGTCATAAGAGTTTAACTCCTGATAAAGTAATCAACAAATCCACAATATTCAATGCAGGTACTTTGTGCATCATAGTAGAATGTGTTTTTATTAAAAAAAAGAATATATGTATATTTTTGTAATTCCCACGTCTTTAAAATATGCTGTCATCAGACACATGGTCTCTTTTTTTCGCCGTAGCTTCTTGGAGCAGTTACATAAACACCAGGGTGCAGTGCTGCACCCGGATTACAAGATGCCATTTCATTCATTTGAAGATGCCTTTCACCGGCTTCTTCCCTACCACGTTTACCAAGGAATGGTGCCTTCTTCCCAAGACTGCCAGAAAGGTAAGGTGGTTTCCCTCCTATCCCTAAGCCTATGGCCCCATAGGGGGAACTAGCACATGAATGTAGGTTCTCACTCATTTACTCATTTGATGTGTAGAAATTCAAATGCACCCGTATGTTGTTTTGAATCACCTAAATCTGCATTCTGTGTATTCGAAAGAGATTGGTATTGTGTCAACTAATCAGTATCTGAATTAACAATACATCTCCTCAGTTCCTTGTGGAGTTTTTGTTGGTGTTTTTTGGCCATCCACTAAAGGATGCTAAATGTCTGGCTGGCTTTGAGTCCCCAAGTAGACAGACTTGCATCATTCATAGTTATCTTGCTGCATTGCACTCTGGTCGGCAGTGTGGGAGGGGATTCTGAATTCCGCATATTTACTTTGCCTAGATATAAATGTACAATTTCCGAGTTCCATTCAATGAATTCAGTCCTCCTTAAACAATTACATTGTAATTAATTAAAGCAATTGAGTTTAAATTGTTTTCAAGGACAGAGAATGTATTAAACCTGGAAGGTACTGTCTTATTTTTATCGGAGTAAACTGGTGACTAGGAAAGCAATGTCTAACAAAACTAATTGTATACTGCATCATCACTTGATATTAAGATTGTGTTTGAATAACATGCATTACTCTACCAGCAGAGGGCTTAATTTGTCTGTTCCAATCCTGCGTGCCTCATTTGCTGGCCTATATATTATGTCCATATGTGCTATTGAAGAGAGAGGAGTATTTAAAACCAATATTGAGAGATTGGAAGGACCGTGGATACGGATTTTGATTGGTTATTCACACTTCATTCAGCAGCGTTGTGCTTGCAGCCGCTCTGTTTTTGAGTCATTTAAAAAAAGAGGACTTTTTAGGCAAGTTTAAGGAGATGGATTGTTAATGAATTATTGGATTTTTTTTTGTACTCCTTTAATAGTTGTTTATATGGAAAAGGAAAGTCTAATAAACGTTTATGGTTATTACTAAGAAATTGAGTTTGGGTTGTGTGGACTAATACATATCTAAACTATTATTAAAATCCACTCCTATTCTAGCTTTGAATCCCGAAAGTAGACCTGCTTACATTTTTCAAAGGTAAATAGTCCTCTTGTTGCATTGCACTGTGTGATGACCAGTGCAGGAGGGATTTTAGGATTGTGAATATTTACCTTGTCTAAAGATAAATGAACTATTCCTGAACTCCTCCTTTTTAGGTCAAATAGATGTTTTTCACATTTCTATATTGTATGTTCCCATCGGCACAATCCTTTTGGTTTTGAAAAAAACGTAAACTCATTTTGTTTGCTTCTATCCCTCTCTCCAGTGAACGAGGAGTTTGAGATGGTGTCCACACAACTTCTAAAACGCACGCAAGCCATGCTGAACAAATATCGGCTTCTACTTTTAGAGGAATCCAGGGTAAGATGTTTATGACCTTGTTTGCTGGTCCCTGAGCAAGGACAATGCAAGCAAAGCAACGCTGTGGGATAAGTACCTCCTACAACTTAGTATATGAATCCTCCTCCCTCCGGCTTCTTGATCTATTGGATACAGCATAAGCTGTCATGTGAGAGGCACAGGTCCTGTAATAATTTTCTCTATTTATAGACCTGTGTAAATCACTGTGCAAATCTGAGTAGTATGATGTTCAGCAATCGCTTCTTTGTCAGCTAAATGTAATGCTGTTGCTTCTTTTTCGCCTGGGACTAATGCTGCAATTGGTGCAGTAAATACATACATGTTTGGGGCAGACAGGCATCAACGATGTACACGGTATGACTGGAAGGCCTATTGTAGTTCATGCAGGATTCATGTCTGATGCCTAAACTTAAACCATTTATTTAATAGAGGGGCAGTGACGTGATTTTCTATTTGTACTATTCTTTGGACGTTTGTACTAGTGAGTCGTAGACACAGCTGCCCTTCAGTCTGTATTGGAGATTCATTGTGAGAGGGGTGTGTGTTGTCATCTCTGGCTTCACAATACCTGTCTTTTGGTTCAGCTTGCATGTATGTCAGGAATTTCCTTTGGTCTCCAGTTAGGGTGGGATCATTTGGTTTTCCCTGTTGTCAACTTAGTTACAGATATGGAAAAATAGCTTATGGCTAAAATTGTTTACACACGAGTCTGCAACATTGACTTGAATGCATTCAGTACTCTTTTGTGATTATTCCTCCAAACCTTAGTAGTGCTTGCTGAGCACTCGAACACAATACTAAAAAAAAGATATATTTATAAGTCATCCAATATCATTGAGGCCAAAATGTTCCCTGCTTTAACTAGGGATACTTATGTATACCCTCTCTGATCCATTTTTACGTCTTGCCTACCAATAGCTTTAGCTGTCTGTTATCGAAGTACTATTGAGAACAATACTAATTCTTACAGGGCCACCACACGGTCGTTGGTACTCTCCATGACCCCACACCAACCTCACTCTGCGTTGCGCTCCTTCTGTAGCTATGGTGGGGATACCAGCCTTATCCATTTCCACACAGCCACCACTGCCAGAAGTCTCCCCAGGCGTATTCTTGCTGCGGATGCGGCTCCCACAAGCCTTGTAGGACCCAAAACCAGAGATCTGCGAGGTCTGCCACTCCGGGATCAGGTACCACCGGCCTTTTGACAGTCCATAACCTCAGACAAGTGGATGCTCCAAATTGTTTAACTTCAAATTGTTTAGCGACAGGGTTATCCCTCACCCCCAGCCTCCCCACTTCTGTGAACCAGTCTTTCTACCGAAAAAGATTCCTGTAGGCCATTAGTTTCTGCACACTGGTCAGTCAGCCTTATGATGTGGCTCTGTGCTTCTGGCGCAGAAAGAGTCATGTTAAGAAACTGATGTCAGCGCACTGGGTTGGTGCCTACATATGCACTGCACGTCACATCCGGTGTGAACGACGCTTATCGTCGCCACCTGCTGACATGCAGGGGTACAGCTCAAGATTTTTAGAATCCAGTTTCACCCCTGGGGAGTATTCTAAGGTAAGGAATCTGCGACTAGGTAGTGTCTACCAGATGAGGCATTACTGAAGGTAAGTAACTTGTTCTACAGGAATACAGAGCACCAAAATAGCAACAGTAGCAACCGAATATCACGCCTGGAGTAGGGGAATTCCAGGAAATATATTGTGGACATTGTCATAATTAAATTAACTGGAGCTGAAGTGGTAATGATGTTTGTTTTGGTCTTTCTAGCAACACATCTAATACATAGGTGATGCACAACACATGTCGGTCAAGCACAAATGGATTTGAAATGTCATGGAATAGTCTGCATGATCATACTGCAAACTAGAGAGAATTTCAAACAGTACTTAATTTGTAATCAAATAAGTGCCAGGGCTCTTGTTGGATCGCTGCAAATTGAACCACCCATTGCCTCAGTCAGTGCTACTAATGACAATTCAGACTTTTCTTACACTAAAAATGACTAATACCTGCTATTCAAGCTATTTTTAAAGCTTTCGGTGGCAAGTATTAGTCATTTTTAATGTATATATAATTATTAAACAACTGTTGTTGTATTGATCACAAAATTAGACAAAGAGCGCCACCATGTGGCTGACTTTCATAAGTCCTGTTTTGCCATAACTATAGAATGATTTGTAATTAGATTTCTGAGAAATCATTTGCCCAGTACATTGTGAAATAAAACAAATACGGTCATCCCTTCTGTATCTGGCACACAGTGCTTTATCCTATATTTCTGCAGCAATTGAGACAAATAGAAAAACACTTGATGGGGGTTTACTCATAGGAATTCCTACAACAGTTGACTTTTTGTGAGAAGTTGAAGAAAACCTAAAGGCCACCTCTACTTTGCCTGTTAAATGCTTTCCAACCGCATGTGATGTGTAGAGTGTTTGAAATAATCTCTGTACTCTGGGCCACATTGCAGACTATAATTCTTTTTACATACATTGATACTCTAGACAAGAACTTCCCCATTCAATTCAGGCTTCATGCTGCTCTAGTAAAAAAAGAATTCAGGCCAAATTGCAGGGTTGTTCCTCTTAAATGGGCAACAAGCAAACCGAGACCGGTGTTGGCCTAGTCAGTAAGATAATGCTTCATTCCTATGCATCTTGAACCTTATCCAGAATTTTAGAACTATTGGGACATGTCTGTTTATGGCGATTATCACACTCAAAAGTACAGTCACTACTTTTCAAGATACCTTGTACAGTGTTGCATAAAAATACACTACTGTACACCACAAGTATAAACCGAGGGTTGTCTGGCCTTGTCATGTGAATCTGCTCTTAAAGTGATCTGTTTTTCTAAAGACAAGCATACGCCTGCTGAAGTGCTCTTATACACTATTTTGCTAGAAGCACATTAATCAACCATGCCTTTTTTCTTGACATTCAACCCAAGAAAGGTGAATCCTTTACATCAGCAGCCCTGGCTAGGTAGATTGTAAAATCTGTAAGGGTGTGTTACCAACTAACTGGGAAGCGCAAAGATGGTAAATTAAGTTTGCTCAACTAAGGGAAAAAACACTAGCAGCTTTTAAAGGAAACATCCACAAAAGCCCATTTGTTGAGCAGTAACTTGGAAATCAACACATACAGTCGCAAGATATTACTGTTAGTCAGAATCTGTCAAAGATTCATACAGGGCATGTGCAGTAAATACTTAAATGAGCTTCAATCTCAAACATGCTACATTCTTGAAACTCCCACTAATTGATACTCTATATTCAGGTTGTGAATGGTTTACAGATTCATGCAACTAAACAAACACCTTATGTTCATTGCATGTTTGGCTGTAGATATACATGCTGTGCATACTCCTGCCATCTGTTATTGGGTTCTGACATTATGGCTTAATTCTCTTCAAAGACGTTTTGAATTTTAGGACATGCTGCGACTCTTCCTATAGTCCACAGTGTATATGGGGCATTGACTCCATCCTAAATGGGTTTTTTCTGCCATTGAGGTCGGGCGTCTCCAGCAATTGCTCGAAGACATATCCTCGCACTTTTTCAGACCTTTCTGCTCTACTGTTGAATATTGAAGACATGGATAAAAATCACCATGTTTTCTGTTTCTATCTGGCTATTCTCCCAATTAACAAGCCACTCGCCCATCTCCATTGACCACGACTGTCCCTCGTCCACTATCCAGCACCCAGCACCCAGTCGAGTCACCTTTGACACCTTCAAGCTCACTTCAGAGCATGAATACAGAAAGGGGGTGATGGCATGCGCCTCCTTCCAATTCTGCGAATTGTGCAACGCAAAATACCCTTGGTTTGACCATCACAATGACCCTGTTGTATGGAATTTAAAGACGCGGGGCGGAGGGGAGTATACCAAAATGCAGAAGATATCTACATCTGAGACCCCCCCAACAACTTACTTTTATGCAACCTTCTTGACATTGAGGGGGATGAGTTATTCCCACTGACACCCAGCCCTGAGAAGCTGTTCTTGAGCGCATCAGAGGGAGAAGAGCTTTACAGGGCATCCTCTACTGCGAGGCAATCACAGCCCCAAACAAAGAAGCCTCTGAGTATAACTCCAACGCATCAAAGCCAGAGGACAAAACACTTCTCGGTAAATGGTGACCGCACATCCTGCAGAGGCTGCATTTATTTATTTCCATACCTCAACGACTAGCTGAATAAAGAGTATCAGCAGGCAACAATGCTTAACACACTCACAGCAGTGTCCCTACCCTACCGTCTAGTATAACCATAAACACAACGTATCTTGTCTCCAACCCCAACAAATGCAGCCCTTACTAGGTAAGTGTTAAACTCTGTCACAGGGAAAGCGCACCTCAGTCAGCAGAGGCTGATAGAATTTTCGGCAGCTGCTGGCTCTTCACAGTCCATTTGTCAACTCTCTGTAAGGGCTGTAATGAAGCTCCTGGGTATGATGACGTCTTGCATAGCAGTTGTGCATGCTCCAGACTACCCATGCACCCACTCCAAGAGTGCCTCACGAGACAATGGTCACAAGTGGAGAGTCATTGGGAAGGTCTAGTGTTAATAAAGGCCAGCACTTTGTCGACAGTGGTGGGACAGCAACGTACTGTTGCTTGTCAGGCCTTTCTTAGGCCCACTTCTCCAATTAACCATCCCCACTGAAGCAGCACTCACCAGATGGGTAGCACATCTCGCCAGCATGACTGTGCCAGTTACCTGAACCCCTCAGCAGTAGGTCAACACTTCAACTAAAACTACTGGCCACCTACCTAGACCTGAAAACATTTTTCAAGTTTGTATAGGGAAAAAGAGCTCACAAAGACAGACAACATGACAACAATGTACTAACTACAGAAGCAGGGGGTTACTCACTTCCCTCGCCTAGCACTGAGGAAGTCTCCGCATGATCCATCTGTTAGCGAAACACCTGCTGGCGGATGCCAAAGACTTTGTTGACTAGCTAAGAAAGAGACTTTAACAAATCCTACACAGGCATTTCCAGTAGTGGGGTTAGGATAATGTTAGTGTACATTTTATTTGTAGAGTGCCAACTCATCTCAATGGGGTGTCTTTACTTTGAAACAGAACATTTACTGAACTGAAATTGGAGCAGGAAGGGACAGAAGATTGGGTAGTAGGTTTTACAACCTGGTTTTTAATTTTTGGTGAAGTTTGTCTGTAAAGCGGACATGCAGCTACAGGAGGTTCTGGTTATGTGCGGCCAGATCAGAGAAAGTGATCTCCAGATCTCCTTAGGCAAATATGTGGGACCTTGGACGGTTGTAAGGTGGAGAAGTGAAGCATACAAGAAGGCTTTACAGAAGATTAATCTGTTAAGATTGAATGGGCCAGCTGCACATGCACAAATGGAAAATGTTACCCCATGGGCATTTGTTTGTACCATGTAGTGCTGTAGATTCACATGAACCCACCCTTCCTTCCCGGAAGCCTTAGGTTGTTGCAGATGTAATAGAAGGCGTCACTATACCGCGTGACTTTGAAGACTTCTTCAAAGAAAAACATGTTACAAATGTCCAAGCTCAACACTAGATGGCATGAGTATGCACAGCATGTGAATCTATCCCAGACCTCATCTTACTACTATGATTTCCGAAATAACACTTTCTAGACTCTTCCATCATCCTATTCAATTAACAGACCTACATGTCCACCGCTCAAATTAGCTCATATTTCCCTATTAATACGCCCACCAATCCTTTTGGGGCTCTGGAGTAGAGTGCTACTTGCTGAAAAGCACTTCTACGCCTTGTATGGGGTAGTAAGCGTAATATAAATACAATTACAATGCAATCTATAGCACTGCATGCCGCTAACAAATTCTTACAGGGTAGAGTAACATTTTGATTACCTTTCTTCCGCTTAGCCTCTTTAACAACTTACAGTGCACATGGCACATCACAGTAGTCTTACTCTACACTTCACTTCATGTCCGCAAAGCAGATTTTTTTTCAGGTGGAGTCGTTGCCCATATGCGTTTAGGACTGAGTGATGAGTCACAGCATGTGACTTAAGACTTCTTAGAAGAAAAACAAGTCGTAATGTCAGAGCCCAACATTAGATGGCAAGAGTCTTCAGTACATGTGGATCTACAGCCCTGCACATAACAGATGATTACAGGGCAACATTTTCCTTTTACGTGAGCCATTGAGTTTGATAACTTTCATAGCTTAATGGTCCCACCGGACCTTAAAAACGTAAGAGTTAAAAGTGTTTTGTAAGGCAATAATTAACCAATTATTTTGGTGTAATAACAATAGGAGTATGGTGCAATGGAGTGGAGCTTTTTTGTCAGTGCTAAAGTGGTGTTTAATTACAGATCGGTCAATGGTTTAAATCTCAAAAGGATTCAGGGGTTGCAAGACACTACGAACAATTCCAATCTAAAAACTAAGTATTAAAGCTTGGCATGTGAATCTAAAACCGAGATCATGCTCATCATCGGTTGTCAAAGGAAAGTCAGTCTGCTTTTCTCTCCAAACTTTTGAAGGAAATGGTTGTCCGCTTCAAATTTTGACCCAGACAGAAGTTAAGTTAATTAAAAACACGTGACCCACTTGTCTCACAGGTCAAATTTAATTTTTGAGCTTTACTTTTGTATTAATGTTGAACACAGTTGAATCGGGAAAGGAAAGAACGGGCAGCTAAGAAAACGCACTGCCATGTAATTGACCAACATAATTATACTACATAAACGGCCACAAAGGTGATCTAAATATACCCTAGGAATGCTGCAAAAACAAACATGTTTGCTCAAACTTAAAACTCCAATAAAATGGGACTTGGGAATAGTCTGTACTCTACAAGGTAAGTGGGATCTGGTAAAGGACTCAGTAATAGGAAATTGGAATTGCTGGTAGCATGCAGACTTAGAAACAAAGCCAGGTGAATACTGCAACTGCAAGGTGAAACTTTGGTATGGGCTACTACTTAAAATAAGTTTTTATAGTAATTGCCTCTAGATAACTTTCAGTGTCCATAGCTGGTGGTGTGGGTGGTCTTTCCTAAACCTAAAATGTGTTAAATACATGAAAAGCCATCAGAGGACAGCATGTACACAGGGATAGAAGATTTTATTTTTAAATAATTTCTTCGGATGTCAACTCAGTGTGATTTAGTGGCATGCATTTAACAGAACATAGAATCTTAGAGAGGTCTGATCATTCTGCCTTCCCCTTATTTCATGGGCCTTCGGGTCCATACTTTATAAGAATTTTTGATGGTGGACTTAGAGGGGTTCATGTGCTAGAGATAATGATCACTTATGTGCAGTATTTTTTAATACCTATTTTCCTGATTTGCAGAGGGTGAGCCCGTCCGCTGAGATGGTGATGATTGACCGTATGTTCATCCAAGAGGAGAAAATAGCCTTGACACAGGACAGACAGCTGGCCAAGGAGAAACCAGGTTTGTCCAAACTACAATTTATTTCTGACTTTTTGCTTGTTTTAAAAATGTTCTTATCGGTTTACTTTGGCAAGCCTGATCCTCATTCTTCTTGTTGGATCATCCTAGTTTTTCTTTCTGCCGAAATGCCACATTAAAAAAAGCAACAGCTGTTGATGCTTTTATACCAAATCCCTATTACCTAGCAAAAGCAGTACACCCTGGTTTGTGAATTTGGGTTGCCAGGAGTGAGATTTACATTCCCTTTATCCTCTACTGCTGTATATTTAAAGATGTGTATCATTTCCTTTTCATCTCAGTGAGATTTTGATGGTTGGTGAAGGACGCTATCCTGTAGATATTGACACCTGAGGTTAGTTGCCTAACCATGTCACTCAGATTAGGAGGATGGAGTTCATTAAATGTGTATTGGGAAAAAACTTTTCCGTCTTCCTATCCTACCTAGCTGCGATACTTCCAAAACACTGCTGATTTGGCATGTTCAGTCAAGATTAAGTAGATAGGTCAAGGATTGAATGAGCATTTAGCTTACAATGCAGTGGAAAATAAAGCAAATGTGATATTTTGGGGAGTGTTGTAAAATTCCTGTACCGCTCTTCACAATAAATAGTTTGTATTGGCTTCCTCCTCACCTAAAGTGCACTGTGCCTTCCTTTGCTGTCATGTGTTGGATTGTTTTGTTTTCCATCGTTTGTAAAGAAATTATTTTTTCTTCTATTTGCAGATGAATACGTTTCTTCATCTTCCCGATCGCAGAGTTTCGCTTCCCCGCAGGCTCCACTGTCCGCTTCTGGTACTGCACCCCTTGCAGAACATCTAAAGTCTCCACCCATGCAATCATCCACACAGATTAACCCAACGAAGCTGGTTATTAAGCATGGTGGGGGTTCACCTTCTGTCACGTGGGCCAAATCATCTCCCTCCCTGGATACAGACGAGGATGCCATGCCATGTAGGAACAGACCCCCTATTAAAACATATGAAGCACGAAGTCGAATTGGTCTGAAGCTCAAGATAAAACAAGAAGCCGGACTCAGCAAGGTGGTTCACAACACTGCCCTTGACCCCATCCACCAGCCGGCACCACCTGTCTGTACAGTTATCCGAACTGTGAGCCAGCCATCGACTGCCACCACCACAACAGCTGCTGCTCCTCCACCAGCTGTCACTGCTACTGCTGGCCAGATGAATGGAAGCATAGATCACAGCACCCCAGCACCTGCTGAGAGGAAGCCCACTGCACCATACTGTCGCCTGCCTCTTCGCAAAACATATCGTGAGAATGTGGATGCATTTGTCACAGATAAGGTGATGGAACCCATTCCAAAGGCTGGGATCCTCAAGTCAGAACGGGCCCCTACCACTCTGTTAATCAAGCAAGAAGATGGCTCCAGAAGTGTTATCACGTCACACAGCAGCCCCAATTTTTTGGCAGAGAAGGTCAGAGTGGATGAGGTCTCCAGGATTAGATTTTTGAACAGAGCAGATGCCCGTTCTCTGACATTGCAGGGTTGCCCTGCCCCAAAACCTGGGGATTCTTCCAGTGGCCTTATGAAGGAACTTGCTGAGGCACAGGATGAATGTTGTAACAGGTTGGTAAAACACGAACCACCAGACCACGTCCCTGTCCATGAGCTCTCCTGGGAGATTCCATTACCGCCTGCCAAGCGCAGGAAATCGGACTCATTTGATGTGGATAATGCTAGCTTCTCTAGTGACAGTCCACAGGACGATACCCTGAACGAGCACCTACAAAGTGCTATTGACAGCATTTTGAATCTCCAGCAACCTCAGACCGGGGGCCCAGCCGTCCGGACGCCTTCTTCCTACAACTCCTCTTCCTCGCCCTTCTCCTCCCCTGTACACCGCACAGACTCTTACCTTGCGCCCAGTCACAATGGTAGCCTCAGCGCCAGGACGTTAAACAGATAACAGAGAGACCCTAGCGCAACTGGAGGAGAAATGAAAAGATATATCTAACGGATTAGACATGATCTGGGGAACCGAGAAGAGCCAACGATGGCAGAACCGTTGTGTGTCCATGTTGGCTGGTCGAGTGCCATCATGGCCTTATTCTTCCAGGTGTCTTGGCCAAGGGGAAGGCAAAAGCCGCAGCCACGTCTCGGCGCCGTCTGATGTCCTCGCTGCCTCGCCTTTTTCCTGTCTGTACCCAAAAGAAAGAAATCAAAATGGCGTAAGAGGAGAGACCAAATGGTGGACATTCTATTTTTTTTATTTTTTTTGTATAGATTATGTATCAGTGACCTTTTAATTGGTGGCCTGTTCTCTTGCCCCAATCGCACCCTGTATTTTTCTCCCCATCCCTTCTATGGATTGATCATGTTGAGTCAGCAAGTAGAAGAGGACCTTGCAGTAAAGAGAAAGAGATGGGAGGGGCTGGTAGAGTGTACCATTCTATTATTATTTTAAAAAGAAAATATAAGTTATTACAATTGGGGAGTCAAGGGCCTCTGAGAACTTCCTTTGCTTAGAAAATGGATCTTTCCAATGCTGAATACAAGACACGGATATAGTTTTCTCTTTTGTTTTTAAAACGATGTTTACAGAGAGCTTTTGTTTATGCCATGGGGAGACCGCTGAAGGGGTGGATTGAGTGGACAAGTGAGCTTGGTGTAACAAAACTGTGCAGTGGGAAGTAATGAGAGACTCCAATAAAATGTATTGCTCCAAAAGATGGTTTGGAAAGGAAGGGAAGTGTAAAGGATCTTCAGAGGAATACAGGAAATTAATTATTTTACTTTAATTAGTCTTTCACAAAACCTTGTCAAACTTTTTAAATACAAGAGCACTCAACGGAAGGTGTAAACTCCAGGTTAGAAGGCTTCTGTAACATCATAGTCCCCAAAGATCACATGAACACCACAGTTTAAAATGATCTTGCATACTCATCCAAATTGTAATTTTCCATCCCTTATTGGTTAAATCGTAAATAAGGGACAACAAGGAAGCAACCGTCCGCTTTAATTCAAGAATGTGCTGCAGCTCCCCAATGATATCACGAGTTGTGTACAGCATTGTTTTAATCTTGTGATACTTCTGTGCACTTAATTTTCCACAGATAGCATATTTCTTTGGCACCTTTTGCCTCAAAGGAACATTTTGCCCATTTCCTATGGTAAGTTTAAGAATCCAGGTGCTCGCTCCCTTGGTCAAGTTCAAAGACCCTTCCTGCTCTCTCTTGGCTAAAAACAGTGATTCAGATTGTTGGATGGAAAAGTTACATAAGCTTGGGGAAATACATGTATTCCGTGGTTGGGTTTTCACAGAATGTAAAATTTGCACACTCATTTCTAAGCAAATGCTCATCACCTAGAAATTTCTACTGGACTAGCACTTATGAAACTGGCAGTACTTCCATCCTCTGGGCCACATTCGGTTTTTGGTGGGTGAAGTCTGCTCAGTTACAAATGTTTCGATAGTTACATGATAGCAAAGTGGCTCAGAGAAAGAAGTGAGAGGAAAAAAAAGTAGATGCAGTGGATAAAATGAGGCAGTTGAACGGTAATGTCAACACTCCTTTATTCCTGTTTTTGATTTCTTTATCAAAATGAAATATTTCCACTTTTTTTTATGCTCCTCCTTTCCCAAAATGGAAATAGAATTAAACTCTTCAGTTCGACTACATGTGAACAGCACTTTCTGTTGTAAACCTGGCAAACAGACCTTCCAGTGTGCATAAACCGTACACTGGTCCAGCCAATGTCTGCATCAACCGTTTCAGACGCTGTTGTGTCTGGAAGGGGTCAAGGGTTTCCTATATAGTGTTCAGCTTCTGAAAAGTAGCCAGCATCAACAGTATCTCGCCCCTTTACTCCCCAAAGTCCCACCCCCGTTTCCTCCCAAGTAGTTGGCACCCCAATAAGGGAAAGAATGGGCAGAAAACCAGCATCAGTGCGTTGGTTGTACATTCCCGATAGGTTTCTGCCTTCAGTTCATTCATTTCCATGCATAGTTTCTCCAGCAGTACTGTCTCCTCTTGCTTTTAACCCTAGTACAGAAAAACGACCCATGTGCATGTCTAAAACTCATGTTGAGCTTGCAGCTCTTAAATAAGGTTAATAAATACTTTAGATTGCTAACCCTGCAACAGGTCCCACCTAGTCTGCAAGAAGTCAACAGGCTCTGCATCATAGGCCAAATAGACACATTTCCAGATTTGTGTACTCCACGCCCAAAGGCATTTTCTCTATTTGAATGTAGGACAATAGTTCAAGTTCAAGGTACTAGGCTTCTAGATATAATCTTCTCCAAGCATCATCTTTAATTTGGTTGGCGCTCATAGCAGTGCATATTTGAAAGCAGACATCTCCATGTGCGCTCATCTTGCAGATTTATGCCGACGAACTAGTTGGTTCACCCCAGCCTCATTGAATTATACTGATGAAGTCAAATGTTTCAAGTAGTACTGTTAATAAAGTGCCAAACTATCTTTATGAAAAAAGAAATTATTTTCCCTTTGAATTAGAGATGTCTTTTCCTTCAACCAACGTTTCTGTGTATGGGTTAAACCGATGTCAGTTTGTGGAGACAGTAGTGTCTTTCTTGGGACCAAATCTTTGCACTTTTTTCCAATATGCATTGTGTTAGAGTCCTACGGACCTCTGAAAATGTCTTTTGCTAGAAAAAAGATCCAAGAGAACTATAATTGTTCTATAAAATAATTTTTGCTGGTAGGCAATCTGGAACATTTTTTAAAAAGCATTTCCGTCACATCAGATGAACACTCCTTTTAATGCATCCTCTCTACAAGGGAGAAACTTTTTTGGGATCCTTTATTACCCATTTACTTTGGCCTCCTTGGAGACAACTATGTATACTAACATCCCACACAATTCATCTAGTCATAAATTCTTTCTTTTGCTGACAGTAGCCAAACTCATCCTGATCGATAAATAAATCACAATTGGAAAGTTGCATAGTTGTGACCCCCTGTGCTGGGAAAATCACAATCTCTGGCAATAGGCTCTGAAATATGACAGTTCATTTTTCTGCTGTTCAACAAGTATAAATGTACTCCTTAAGTTGCATTGTCTGGTACAAATGGGTGGCATTTTAGGACAGATTAAACATCAGAACTGAAGATCAGCTTTCTGTGGTAGAATAATTCAAATAGCTTAAATTCGCATCTGGGTGTCAGGAAGGCAAGTTGCTAGTGAGTTCCCCAGTTTAGTCCACGGTAAGGAAGTTTCTCTGTGCTTTTCCACCAATAACTATTATGTTCAGTAATACAAAGATTGCAACTGGAACATAAGAATGATTATGAACACCTCAGATTTCTCTTGCCAGTGGCGGTACCCAAATCTCTTTAATATGTAATTTCCTCCTGGCGTCTTTCATTACAGGCTGAATTTCCTAAAGTTCCTGATAAACTCTTTGCCTGCGACAACAACTAGGATCTTGAGTCTAATTCTACAGATTGTAATTAGGATTCCAAAAAGACAAACTGATTGCAAGTCAATATCTTTTTATTGTCTTCTCTGGTGATACAAAATGAACTTGACTGTCCCTAAGAAAAATGCACCTAGGATTTTCTGTTTCCCAAATTGCTAACTCTCTTTCATCTCCCTGAATGATGAAGCTTATTTTTAGTTTTGGGCCAGTAAAGACCAAGTGTCTGTCATAAAGCACTTCATTAAACACCTCAATCCAAAACGGCTTCACTGCCGTTTATTTTTCGAAGTTTGCAATCATCGAACTTTTCTTTTTCTTTACGCCCAATTCCGTGTAAAAATAGCTCAAACAAGCAACATGCCTGCCTTGTCAAACCCTTACACCACATGTGCTTACCCTACCACAAAGGTCATATGTGCTAAACTATGAAGCTTCACCAATTAAGATGATATGAAAATTACTTACTGGTGTCTGTTTACCAACAAATTGAGAAAATATCAGCTATATAGTTTCTTGGGAAAAGAGGAATAATGGTAGGACATTAAAACCAAGCGACACCTTAAAGTGTAGGTTACTCCTAGGTCAGTGCTACTCAACCGCTGTGCACCATCTTTATATAGAGGGCATTCTGTGATATGCAGTCCTGACCTTTTCTTTGAAAAGAAGAATCCAACATTCCAACAAGGCCTGGACTCGATGCCATACATATTCATCATATGAAAAGTTGCAAATTTCTTCTGACAAAGATAGATTTAGATCACTAATCACTGTGTTTCAATTTTGTGGTTTTAAATACAGCTTGTCAGAAAATGTGCGACCTACTCCAACAGTTTCATTGGCTAATTTGACATAACTCCCTGTGCCTCCTTTAGTGTGATGCGTATTTTTGTAAACATTAGGGAGGGCCCAGAGCCTCATTAGTATGGTATCAAAGTGTCTGATAATCTAACCTTTTTACATAAAATCTTAAATTGGGTAACTCAAGGTGATCAAAAAAAGATGGCGCGTGGACTAACCAGGACACAGTTAATTGGAGGGTTTTATAAAACAACCTTCATAATTTGCTGTCTGGTTCACCAGCGATACTGTTGTGTGTTCTCACTGGTTGATGTAGACTGATGCTAGAACCAAACTGTTAGGTGTACTGGAAATAAAGTTTGAGGGATGAAATTCCTAAAGGCCCAAAAGATGGAGTACAAAAGCAAGGGTATTCGAGCAGCATAGTTTGTTAGAGAGAACTGATTTAATCATGGTTGGCTAGATCAAGAACATTCTGGAAGATTTGTGGAACGAGCAGCAATAAGACCACGTTTTGTCGGACAGAAACCAAACCAAATAATTTCTCATTAGGAAACAGGAAAAAAGGGGTGGAGTGAACAAATTATTACTGTGATTGTCGGGATGTGGCTTCAATTTCCTCTTCACTATGCCTAAATGTCTGCTTCATCACTCAGTGAGGGGTGGAATAAGTTAAGACTTTTATTTAATGTCTGAACTTTTTTATAAAGTAAATCAAGTGACCATAACATTTTTTATTTTACTTTTGCATGTTTTTTGTTTACATTTCAGGGGTTCATGAATGTGCTGCTTATTGTCTGAGAACTCTATTTTCCCATGCTTATTCATATTGTCATAAGGTCCCCTCTGTGCTGCATAGTCTTCAGAAGTTACTGCAGGAAATGTCCTTTATCAACTGCAAGGATAGTTAATCTTCTGTTAGAAAGCCTAGAATTCCCTGGACTCTTCTACTGTTTCACCTCTCCACCCCAGCACACATACAATATGAGTGGCAATGAGAAAGGTATTTCTTTAGTCTCTCCTCGCCCACCTACCACTGGTATCAGTGAACGCGATTACAGTCAGAAAAACAAAATATAGTACTACAAAATAATTTTGTACTGTATTTATTGTGTACAATGATTTTTTTAAAGAATTATGTACATTTAGTACTTCTGTGTAAATTAAATTGCTCCTTTTTAAAAACGGCACCTGTGTTCTTAATTTTGTGTTTTACTGAGTAGCTAAAGGAATACAGAATTCGTAGTTTGTCTAGATTGTGGACATGCTCTTTTCCTACACTATAAACCAGTTACATGAAGTGTCATAGTATTCGATGTATCACACAGGCCCCTTTTTTTGAGAACATGGGGTTGGATCCACATCTTTGTATGTTGGGATTCGTCAGTTTTATTAGTAGATTATTGAAGTATGTTTTGTAAACTTTATACAACATTTGTGCGGGCTAAGAGTGTTGTCAGGCTTCACCATGAATTCGCAGGAACTGGTGTCCTCAACCTCGGACAACGGAAAACTAGAATAAAAAGTGATGGTGATGACCTGGCGGGGTGGGGGTATAGGGAGGATGAACTTCAGGGGTTGTCTCTGGGTTCAGGACTTGATCCCCCGATGGCCCAGTGCAGGTTCAGTTACCACTGGTCTTCACCGGTGGTCCACATGTGAGTGTCTTTCTTACAGGATGATCAGGCTTCACTTCAACGTCCATCGGTCCCATGGACTGAGTGGGGGGGAGACAAAACAGGCAGGTCAGGACTTGGCCTCCTTGTAGGCACTTAGGTGTCAATCAACGGTCAGACGACCCTGGGCAGCTAGGCTTCTTTCTGCAGTTGTCCCTGATGCTGAACAGGGGACTAGTCATCTAGACCTTGGAGTCACACATTCTGACACAAGTGGATCCTTTATCCACAAGTGGCCACAGCAGGCACAGTCCACTTTGCCACTCCCTTGAATTCAGCAGCTGCTGTCCTTTGATGCAACCTCGTTGCTAGGTCCAGGGAACAACAGGGCTATCCTCCTGCTGTCTTCTTGCCAGTCCAGCAACGATCTGAGCTCCATGACCCTGGGTGCCACTTTTATGCATTCTTTTCGTTTGTGAGAGGGTAGGACTCACTAGGTGATGCAGCAATAGTTCCAGCCATGCTAACCTTCCCGCTTTACATAACTTGCGGGCAGTCAAAAGTGTGATCACCATTTGCTTGACTGAGGGAATAGCCTCTTTGAAGCTGAGCCATCAGTGACCTCTGCCATGTAGTCATCCTGCTGGAGGTGGTCAAACATCCTCCTTTCAGTAATTCTTTGTTCCCTGGGAGCACTTCATACTCACTTCCTAGCAGTTTGGCAGCATATTTTCATAGGCTTCAACTGCTGCAGTTAGACAGGAAAGGCTAATGAAGGTTTTGGCAACACAGTAATGATTTTCTAAAGTCACCTTTCTATTAAAAGTTATATTAAATCCGATCTCAGAAATGTGTCCAGTTTAATGTAGAAATTAATTTGATAACTTCTTTAGTGGTCCCAATTGGAAGTGTCCACTGGCCTTGCAACAGTGAAAATGTCAATGTTGTGTCTTCACTTTAAAGGCATGTTATGCACAAAAGGAGCATGCCCTCTTTTCTAATACCAAACACCTTCCTGGTGGGCTGCCAAGACCTTCGCTAGGGGTGGCTTATTAAAATTAAAAAGAAAGGATTTGACTTGGCAAAAGGATTTATTTTAATGATAGGAATAATAGAATGCACACCGATAGTAAACATGAACTCATCAATGAACCTTTTCTGATGCGCCACAGTGGAGTTTTGGTGTGCAACCCTGGTGGGAGCTCTGTACAAAACATGCATAACTATCAACACTAGCTTGTTCCTGGTGATGCGCCAGACCCAATGTGCACAACCAGCAAGTCCATAGGAAATATTAGTCTGATTTAATAATTTTTTGTCCAACTTAATCCAAATTTTTTCAGTCTAAAATACTTTATTTGAAGCATGATGATCCCTCTATTACACATCCGTGCAAACGCCATTCGAAGCATATAAAGTTTTTGAGATTCAACCTAAAAAAAATTCATCAACCCAATGCATTTCTATAATTAGACTATTATTGATTGACAATTGTTGGTTCTGATATGACCTTTAAAAAAATGTTATCACAGTAGCACCTAATGAAGGGTTTGTCCTGAAATGCATTGGGTGATAACATAATGGTTTTTTTTTTATGATGAACCTCGAATTATCGCCTATGGGCCTGCCGGTTGTGCACCTTAGATCTGGGGCACCGCTTTGGCACCAGCTAGTATTAAAAGGGTTTATTTTACCATGTTGAGTTAGCATGTTTTTAAAGCTGCCAGACTAGGCTGCAGTGGCAGGCCTAGATTCACGTTTTCCCTTGTCACTGTAGTGGTCGCACAATTAAGAGCTGAGATCCACTACTGACATTCAACTTTCTAGCCCTGGGTACCTCTTGCACTATATACTATGGACTTAAAGGTAGTTAAATTAGCCATTTGGGTATTAGCCATTGTACACCTACTTAAGGAGTTAGAGCACAGGTACTAGGAGAGCAGAGCCCAGGGCACTACAGAGTTGAAAAAACAGCATCAGCCCAGAAACTTGGGGGCTGGGTGGGCATATAATCATACAGTCCCCCACCCCCCCAATGAAAGGTGATAAGCAAATAACCGTTATCCTGGTAGTTCTCATCTAAATGGAAAAACCTAGAAGGGAATGCTGTAGGGAAATCTACCACTTCAATAGTTTGGGGTTCTCGCCTCATCTGTATGAGCCACCTGAGAGGCCTTTGGACTGTTTGAACTTTGAAGTGAGTCCCACAAGCTTCTCCAGGGACCAGATCACAGCAGAGGCTTCCTTCTCAATGGCACTGCAACGCTGCTCTCTGGTGAGGAGTCTCCTGCCTATAAAAGCATCTGTTTTTTTCTGTCCCTCATCATTTACCTCTGACAAACCTGCCCCAATCCCATGTTCTGTAGCTTTTGTCTAAGCCATGAACTCTATTGTAGGCAGGTGTGGGAAAGGGCCCCTTTTTGACATGGTCACCCCCACTTTTTGTCTGGTATTCGATGCAATTTTGACTGGAAGTGCACAGGGTTCCTGCTATCCAGGCCCCTGGGGCCCGATCGCTTTCCCTAAACTGTACACTTCACCTAATTATCTATACATTCGGCACCCCCGTAAGTCCCTAGTGAAGGATACCCCAGGTACCTAGGGCATGGGTACCAAAGAAAGTCCCTAAGGGCTGCAGCATGTAATGTGCCACCTTAAGGGTCCCCTCAGGTAACTCATGCAGACTGCCATTGCAGGCTGCGTGTCTTGGTGCAGGCAAAAGTGAAAACACGACATGGCACACAGCCCTGTGTGCCATGCCTGAAGTCACTGCATGCATTATATGTAAGCCATCCTTACAGCCCTAAAGCACGGCGCACTATACTGCATGTGTGGACATATCTGCACAAGCACACATGCTCCTGTGCTCTCCATTTCAATTACTGCCAGTACAAGTGACCAGGGAAGCCATTTTAAGTACATGTGCTGGACTTTGGTGAAAACGAGTTCCCTAGCTACATGATGGCTTCATTGACACAAAGATGTTTGGTATCAAAAGTCTTGTATTCATAAACCCACACTGATTCCATTAATGGATTTATTAGTACATGCACCCAGAGGACACCTTAGAGGTGTCCTGTGAAAACCTAGCAACTACTAGTGTACGTGCTGACTGGTCCTAACGAGCCTGACACCACAGATGATTTTCTGACCCCCCAGGGGTGACGGCCAATGCTCTCAGGAGTTTAGGAACAAAGCCTTCTCCGGCTGAGGGTGTTTTACGGGAAACATCCTTTACCACGCAACCATTACAACGCGGTATGGTTACATCGTGGTTTTAACAATGCAAGTCGTTACACCGACTTGCACTGGAGGGCGCTGTAGGATAAGGAATAGTGTGAATTACTTTCCAACACCTTCCCTACTGTACGTAGACTGGAGTTGGAATAGTAATTCACACTATTCCTATGTCCAGCGCCCTCCAACGCAAGTCGATGTAACGACTTGCGTTGTTAAAACCGCGATGTAACATACCGCGTTGTAATGGTACGCGTTGTTACATCATACATCCGTGTTTTACACCCCCTTCCAGCAGGATGACCTGTTGCTTCCTCAGACTAGTTCCACCCCTAAGGTGGGCTACTTGATGTGAACACAAAATTTTAGAGTCTACCATCTTTGTGATTAGGAACTCTGGGACAGGGTTATGCCTACTTTCCACAGGAAGTGGTCATATAGGCGGCGTAGTGACCCCAGGGTTTAATAGCCAATTGGCTACTACCTTGCACTCCCCTAAACACCCCTAAATTGAGTATTTAGGGGAGCCCCTGGCACCAGAAAATCAGATCCTGCTGACCTGAAGGAAGATGGACACTGAAGAGTCAGAAGAACAGAAGACCAGCACCTGACTTCGCGCCAGCCCTGCCGGCTTGTCTGCTGTCCTTGACAGTTGCAAGAAAGACAACTCGTCCTGCAGCTGCCTGTGCCTCCAAAAACCTGGGAGGACTTCCAGCCAAGATCTCCTGTAGAGTAGCGGAGCTGCTCCCTTGCATTCTGCAGGCATCCCAGAAGAGCTGCGAGGACTCCAGACTGCCAAAAACCTGGCACTGGAAGGCACCACTGTACCGTTGCCCCCTAGCCCGAGTTGAAGTGGGCTAGCGGTGCCAGCGTGGTCCTAAACCCTCCAGACTCGAAGCCCACCTTTGGTTTCCCAGCTGTGGACTTCCTAATGCCGCCCACAGTTTTTGTGCAAGCCCCCTCTACTGTGAGTGTCTCTGGTGACAGAAACCAGACGCCTGAGAACACCTCTGCAACCGGCCGCCCCAGCCTGCGGAGAAGAAGATCAAAGGTGCCCCCATGTCCCCGAGCATCGGAACACCTGAGCACTCTTGTTGGTTCAGCTGGACTGGTCCTCCCAGTCCAAACCTGAAACCTCTTTTCAACCAGACAGATCCCCATTGACTTCAATGGGGCACCCGATGCTGTATTGCACCTCTGCACCCGGCCGTCCCAGGCCTGCCTATGGTGACCTGTTTGTGCTTCCTTGGACCTTGCCTTATACTACATGGAGCACTTGGCTGGCCTGAAAGGTTTTAGATGCGTTTTCCATGTACTCAGTCATCCTTGAGCATAGGCCAAGCACATAGTCCACTATGTCTTGCTTAGGTTGTTTGAGAGGTCTCTCCCAGCCTTCCTTCACTAGACACCATGGTCCCCTCACAGGATGACCAAACAAAAGTTCAAAGGGGGAAAATCCCCCTCCATTCTATGGTACTTCTCTGAAGGCGAAAAGCAGGCATGGCAAAAGGACATCCCATCTCCTGAGTTTTTCAGGGAGTACCATGATCATACCTTTCATAGTTTTGCCGGACCTTTCAACTAAACCATTTGTTTGTGGGTGATATGGGGTGGTAACTTGTATGTCCCCTCACACTAAGCCTATATGGCCTTCAGGTAGCCAGAAATAAAGTTGCTATCTCTGTCTGACATCACCTCCTTAGGAAAGCCCACTTTAGTAACTATATTCAAGAGAACAAATGCAGGAGCAGTGTCAGTTCTAAGGTGAATAGCTTCAGGGTACCTGGTGGCATGATCCACTACCACCAGTAAAAATCTGTTCCCTGGTGCTGTTGGAGGGTCTGGGAGCCAACAACGCCACCCCCTACTCTTTCAAAGGGAACAACAACCACTGGAAGTGGAATTAAGGGGTCCTTTGGATGGCTATCTGTCTTGCCACTGGATTGACAGGCAACACAGGAGTCACAAAGCTCCTTCACCTTCTGGGATATACCTGGGCAGTAGAAGTGGGTTGCTAACCTACTTCCAAGTTTTGGACTGGCCAAGATGCCCAGCTATGGGGATGTCATGAGCTAAATAAAGAGAGTAAGGACTCTATGCTGCTGAGGTTCTACCACTCTCATAGTGGCACCAGGTTTGGGATCCCTGGCCTCAGTATATAAGAGTCCCTCCTCCCAATAGGTCTGGTGGGAGCCACTGAGATCTCCCTTTTCCTGATAAGCTGCTTGCTGTCTCAGACTCTCAAGAGTAGGACAGGTTTTCTGTCCCTGGCACAGATCTTCCTTAGTGGGTTCCCCTGGGTCTAAGCTCTGCCTGGTAAGGCCCAAGTTCCTGGGGCTCGGTTCCCTCTGGGGCTCACAGGTCTTTTTGCTAAGGAGAGGGGACCTGAGCGTGTGTCTGATTTGATGCTAATTTCCCAGACTCCCTGCATTTTCTTTTGGAGGGCTGGGCCATTATTCCAGGCTTCAACTCCTCTTTTTCACCCTGGGCTTTGCATTGTGCTATTGTTTTTACACACAGCAATTCAGGTATACCCAGCATGGATTTATGGGTCTGTCTATCAACCTCAGTCCAAGCTGAGGACTCTAGATCATTTCCTAGCAGACATTCTACAGGAATTGCAGGGGATACCACAAATTCCCTGGTCCAGTAATGCCTTCCCCATTCCAAGGACACCATTGCCACTTCGACTGATAAAACATTCAGTCCTCGATGCTGACAACCAGACTGATACTGTCCTGGGTATATCAGTTTCACAGTCACCAGCAACACTTGTACTTGTATCCCTCAGATCTTCAACTTTAACCCCATTAATATGTGTCTGTTGTCTGTACTTCTCCAGGTTACTGGGCCAGACAGCCAGGACAGCTACATCCACCCCACCTTCTGAGACTAGAGTTGCTTCAGTGTGCCCTCTGGGGCACACCTGGGATCCCATCTGGAGACCTAACACTGCATTAGGAACTGCAGTTGCATTAGGAGGATTCTTTTTGTGACAGATAGGATCCCCAGTTTGTTGCCCATTGACTTTGCTATCACAGCACCAAGCCTTCTTGGGATCCCAGTTCTTACCCTGGTACTCACCCTTGGTCTGTGTATTGTCTCGAGGCCCACCCTCCTGAGCAGGGTTTTGGGGCCTTTAGAAGACTGTTTTTATCTTTAGACTGGTCACCACCTTTCCCTTGATGGGGCTCACAAACCCCTTTCTTTTGGTCACTCCCACCATGAGTTGTCTTGATTGCCCTTGTCAAGACCCAGTGGTCTGCCTCTTTCCCAATTCTTTGGGAGAAAGTGTACTCTTGTCTACCAGGTACTGATGCAATTTTTGAGGAACACAATTACTTAACAGATGCTCTTTCATAATAAAATTCTAAAGCCCATCATAGTCTTGCACCTTGTTACCTGTTAACCAGCCACCTAGTGTCTTGACTGAGAAGTCAACAAAATCTACCCTCGTCTGATGCGAGATTTTAAGAGTTTCCCTGAACCTAATCATGTACTCCTTAATGGTGAGTCGACAGCCCTCAATCAGGGTATCCTTCATGAGGTCATAGGACTCCACATCTGTCTCATCCAGTAACAGAAGATATGGGTACTAGAGACTGTGCCTCCCAGGACACTCCAGGGCAAATGGAGTGGGCCCTACCCTTGAGTGAAAAGGGGAGGTCACCTAACTGGTGGACCTTGGCACTTCCAGGAGCCCCAAGAGGGTCATCCATGTGAGCAGTCTTAAACTCTACCATGACAGGCTAATGTGGCCCTGCTGATGGTCACTATTTAGGATCAGGAAGAAAAGAGTGAACCTCTCCCTGACCTCCACTCCCACAGTCCTAAAGATGGTTCAGTTGATGGTTTGGTCTTTTCAGACACCCTCACTGCCCAACAGCAAGCTAGCTTCAGGCAAGTCGTGGAGCAGTATGCTGAGCTCTGCTACCTCACTCCAAGTCAGACTAAAACTGGTGTGTCCATGATGTGAACACTGGTGACAGTATGCCTGTGAAAAGTAAATTGTACCAACAGTCTAACCAAGTAAAGAAAAGCATCAGAGCCAAAGTCTGCCCAACACTAGAGTTAGGGGTGATTGAGCCCTCTGAAATTCCCTGGGCCAGCCCAGTGGTCTTAGTCCTCAAACCTCATACCAAGTGTGGTAAACCAGCGCTGAGGTTTTGTGTGGACTATAGATGTCTAAATGGTGTCACCAAGACAGATGCACACCATATCCCATGGGCAGATTAACCTATTGACCGGGTAGGGGCAGCCAAGTGTCTCAGGACCTTTGATTTAACATCACGATACTGGCAGATTGGTCTGACCTCAGGAGTTAAAGAAAAACAATAATTGGTAAATGCATTCAGTTTCGCCTAGGTGATAAAAAAAATAAAGCATTTTTAAAGGTTTAGGCTGGTGTGATGGGGCAGGAGAAGTGACGAGGCAGGTGCAGTGATGTGGCAGGAGTGGTGACGGGGCAGAAGTGATGGGACAGGGGCAGGAGCAGTGAGTGGGCAAAAGAATAATTTGTGGATAAATGGCCTCTGTCCCTCTCACTGTGATGCGGTCACGTGAATGCATCTTGATGACATCCCCACTGACAGTTTAAAGAAACACACGTGTTTGCAGAGCACACATCTTCATCACAGCACCTAGAGTGCACACAGTTCCAGCACCCCATACACTGTACTCACCTCCATGATGCCACTGGCAAGAGCCTCCTGCACAGAAGCATGGACACCACAGACGACCTGCTTCAGTTGCACGAGTCAGAAGGACTGGGAGAGCAGTCCAGCCGCAAAGTAACAATTAGAAATAAGAAAGACACTAGCGTGAGTGGCAGCATACAGTGGCGGCCATTACTTAGTGGTGATGCACCAGTTCCTATAAGCCACAAATAAATTGTAAATAATAAATAAGTATTGGTAATGCATCGGGTTAGTCTATGTGATGAACAAAATGCTGTTTTTATGAATCATCAACCAGAATGAAAACAAGCATTGGCAATGCCAATAGATTTCGCCGATGGGAGACCAATTGGATTTGTCAATGGAGTTTGGGTGGTGCATGGAGATCGACTGGGTGATGGTAGGCAGTAGTGGGCTCTCAGTGAAGGAGGCAGTGAAGAACTTGGTAAGACGAAGACAGGGCAGCAGGAGACAGTGGAGGGTTTTGAGAGTAACAGATAGGGAAGGGCTCCGAGAAGGGCATGCAATGAAGGTCGCCATGAAGGGCCCATGTGCAGGGAGGATGGCAGCGGAATCCCGGACTCCTGTGCAGTCTCCCTAGTCTCACAGGGCTCCAAGAAGGGCATGCAAGGAAGGTCGCCATGAAAGGCACCAGTGCAGCGTGGATGGCAGCGGAACCCTTGACTACTGTGCAGCCTTCCTACTCAGGCAGTTCACTGAGGTCTGTGAGTGGCTCGTGTGCCTAAGACCGGGAGGAGGAGTTTCAGCCAGGGCAGAGGAAGGAGACACTAAAAGTGTCGGAAATCTTAAAAGGAAAACTTAGGGTGTGATACGGGCACTAGAAGAGGCTCTTAAGAGGTGGTGAGGAAAGGAGTTCAACGAGCAGTGACCATAGTAAAACAGTAGATTTAGTGTAGGGTACACGGCAGTACACAGCAGTGTTGTCTCCAGAGATGTATACCTGTTTGCAGCAGTCTTTACTTTTTAGTTTAACATGTGTTTGAAATTGAACGTGTCCACAACACCACCAAGCACCGGCAAGTTTATAACCAGACTCTGTGATGTTCTCGACTCCCATGCCATTGTTCACCATTTGAGTGACGTCATGACCCCGCCTCCCGAGGGAGGTAAGAAATGATGTTCACAAGTGCGTTTGTAGCTGTCTGGGCAGTTAAATAATTTGCATCTGCCATGTTACTTAAATACATTGTGAGAGCCAAAGTAAAACTAGAGAGTGAATTATCGCATGGCATTTTGTATACAGCCCTAATGCTACTACCGGCAGAATGCTGCCACGTTCTGGAAATACTTTGTAGCAGTCTCTACTTTTTAGTTTAACGTGTTTGAAATTGAACCTGTCCACAACACCACCAAACACCAGCAAGATTATAACCCGACTCTGCGATGTTCTCGACTCCCATGCCATTTTTCACCAGTTGAGTGACATGACCCCACCTCCCGGGGGAGGTAAGAAATGCTGTTCACAAGCGCGGTTGTAGCTGTCTGGGCAGTTAAATAATTTGCGGCTGCCACGTTACTTAAATACATTGTGAGAGCCAAAGTAAAACTAGAGAGTGAATTATCGCACGCCATTTTGTATACAGCCCTAATGCTACTACCAGCAGAATGCCGCCACATTCTGGAAATACCATAACAGAGACATACATGAGCGTCTGTAAAACAAAGTGCGGCGTCCATGAAGCGGGTGCCACACTGAGCCAGCGAAATGCTCACAGGCAGAGAATAGCGAGTATATGTGAAAGGCAAAGCACAGTATCCGTGACTCAGGTACCACGCTGAGCCAGGGAAACACTAAAAAAAAAAGTCCCTGGACAGAGAGGAACATGGAATGATATTGCAAGCGAAAGAGACATCACGGTAACATGACCCACAAGGAATGCAGCTGCCGCCCTGCTCGCCGCTGCTCGCTTCCGCAAGCAAAACACTGGGAGTGAACCTTTGAAAAAGAGGTGGGACATGCACCCACCTTTAGCCATTTGCAGGCTACGATGACAAAATGACACAGGCAAAAACCAACCCAATGCGTGGGAGGAGTCAGACCCATACAGAGTAGTTTAGAGTGCTTACAAGAAGGCTCGCAGAGCAGCGCATGTGCACTGGCTCAGGCTTGACTTAAAAAGAGCTCTCTGACGAGTAACGAGGATGTGGCAGGAGCTGTGGATCCCAGTTCAAGTCTCAGCAGCGCAACATCCTGTGAATCTGGGCAAATCACTTTCTCCGCGTGATAAGTTGCTATATAAATCTGCTGCAATATAAACAAGCATTGGCATAGCCAATAGGTCTCGCCTTTGGGACCTTATAAGTGTTTAGCCATGCAACAGTTGCATAACTAAACACTTATAAGGTCCCAAAAGCGAGACCTATTGGCTATGCCAAGTGAAAGTAATCGCGGTAAAAGCAGCGCGCGCGCCCGCGCACATGCACTGTAGCTCTAGGCTGGCCTGGTAGCACTTTTTGAAGCCCTCTCAATAAGTCTCGCCAGACCAGCGCATGTGCTGGGTCAGGTGAGACCTAAAAATCAAAATGAGGCAAAACTTTGTGGGAAAAATTGTTCCACCAAAGTGGATGTTAACAATATTTTGGCAACGACAAACTGATAAGAGAAGCAAAGGCGGAACAAGCATTGGTAAATGCAGGAAAATATGCTACAGCCAATAGAAATCGAGTAAAAGTAAGTAGCACGCACAGGAACCAACAAGAAGCCAGAAAAGAGAGGCAGCAGGATGTAAGTCCTTTTTAAGTTTATATTAAAAACAATAGATTTCTCAAGCTCAGAGCTGCAGGTGAAACCTAATCAGCATTCTCAACCCCAGATGGACATTATCAGTTCACTGTGATGCCCTTTGGACTAAAGAATGCCCCTGCCACCTTCCAAAGGTTGGTGAACAAAGTCCTTTCTGGGATGGAGACTTAGTGCAGCATATCTTGATGATATTGCGGTCTATAGCACCACTTGGCAGGATCCCCTGATCCACCTTGGTAAGGTATTTGAGGGTCTGCAGAGTGCAGGCCTCACTATTAAGGCAAGCACATGTCAGATAGGGCAGAGCTGTGTTGTATACTTGGGCCACCTTGTAGGTGGAGGGCAATTTCAACCCTTACAACCCAAGAGCCGTAAAATTGTGGATTGGTTGGCTACAACCACCCAGACCCAAGTCAGGCATTCCTTGGCTTGACTGGGTACTACAGGAGGTTTGTGAAGGGGTATGACTTCATTGTGACACCCCTCACAGAATTGAGGTCCAAGAAAATGCCAAAGAAGGTAAACTGGACAGTGAGCTGTCAAAAGGCGTTTGACACTGAAGAAAGCAATTTGCTCAGCGCCTATTCTCAAAGCTCTGGATTATTCTAGGCACTTCATAGTGCAGAAAGATGCCTATGAACATGGGATAAGAGTGGCCCTATCTCAAAATTATGATAGCCATGACCAATCAGTTGCTTTCATTAACAGCAGGTTACTTCCCAGAGATCATCTCTGGAGTGCCATTGAGAGGGAAGCTTTTGCTGTAGTTTGGTCCCTGAAGAAGTTGCGACCATACCCGTTTGGTTCTCATTTCCTTGTTCAAACTGACCATAGGCCTCTCGGGTGACTGACCTAACTCATGCAGACTGATATTGCAGGCTGTGTGTCTTGGTGCAGACAAAAGTGAAAACACAACATGGCACACACTCCTGTGTGCCATGCCTGAAGACACTGCATTCAGTATATGTAAGTCACCCCTACAGCAGGCCTTACAGCCCTAAGGTAAGGTGCACTATACTATATGTGCACACATGCCCCTGTGCTCACCAGTTAAGTTACTGCCAGTATAAGTGACCATGGAAGCCATTTTAAATAATTGTGCTGGACACTGATGAAAACTAGTTCCCCCAGCTACATGATGTATCACTGAAACCAAAGATGTTTGGTATCAAACTCTTGGATTAATACCCCGCCCCCACCCCTCTCGATTTCAGGGATGGGTTTATTAATACATGCACCCAGAGGACACCTTAAAGGCCCCCCTGAAAACCTACCAACTACTGGTGTGCTGGCTGACTGGTCGTAACCAGCCTGACACCACAGATGGGTTTCTGACCCCCAGGGGTGAAGACCAACGCTCCCAAGAGGACAAACGGGATGACCTGTAAATTAGCGTTCCAAGGCAGGGGGCTTCAGAGAGCCACTGCTTTTGGTATGCAAATCTGGTTTCCCTCAGAGGGATGCCACCCTCCTGACCATGGCCCATTTGGCACCTGGACAGGTGGGAAAATTAGTAGTTAAAGAGGCGTGTTCATCCTCAGGCTAGTTCGACCCTGAAGGTGGGCTTCCTGATGTGGACATGAAATTTCAGATTTGCCATCTTTGTGATGGCAGAATTAGGAACTCAGGGACAGGGTTATGCCCACTTCCCACAGGAAGTGGTCGTATAGAAGGTGCAGTTACCCCAGGGGTAAGTAGCCCATTGGCTACTACCTTAAACTCCCATAAACACCCCTAAATTTAGTATTTAGGGGAGCCCGTAACACCAGAAAATCAGATCTTGCCAACCTGAAACAAGACGGACACTGAAGAGTCGCAAGAACAGACGACCAGCAACTGACTTGGCACCAACCCTGCTGGCCTGGCTGCTGTCCTAGACAATTGTGCCAAAGTTGACTCATCCTGCAGCTGCCTGTGCCTCTAAAAGCCTGGGAGGAAATCTAGCCTTCACCCAAGTCTCAGGAACTCCTGTGAAGTAGCAGAGCAGAGAGGGCTAACGGTGCCAGCATGGTCCCCATACCCTACAGACTAGAAGCCTACCTTTGGTTTCCCAGCTGCGGACTGCCTGATTCCACTTGCAGCCTCTTGGTCCAGGTCACCTCTAGTGCGAGTGCCTCAGGTGACAGAAATCCAACTCCTCAGGACACCTCTGCGCCTGGTTGCCCCAGCCCGAGGAGAAGTAGGGCATAGGTGTCCCCAGGTCCCTGAGCATCGTGAGGCCTGAGCCCCCTTGTTGGTTCAGCCTGTCGTGGCCCCTCCAGTCCAATCCTGCAGCCTCTTTTTGACTGGACCTATCCCCATTAACGTCAACGAGGCACCCAACACTGTATTTCACCTCTGAACCCAGCTGCCCCAGGGCTGCCTAGGGTGACCGGTTGGTGCTGTCTTGAACCTTGCCCCATACTCGCCTTAAGTGTAGGACATTGGTGCCATAAGTCACTGTGAAGAACTTGCATGCTGTGTTTGGTTTTCCTCCATAGGATAACATCGCCGCTGCTGAAAATTAACTAAGGGTAGACTTTTGAAAACTATAAACATTTCTATCTCGAAATGTACTTAACTGATTTTGATCATCTTGGTGCCCAAATGTATATAAAAATGTGTTATTTTTTATAAGCTGGTGTGGCTCTCCTTATTGAGACGTGTGCATCATTTATTGACTGTATGTATACTGCAGATGTCGCAACAAAATGGTCGCACACTGCTGACCTACCTGCGTGTTACCCCAAAGAACTGTGGTCCCTGTAGTTAGCGTCGGCGGATACACCTATGCTCGTGTCGTGAGTGCAAGTGTGAATAGCGTTAGCCATCCCTGGACACGTGTTTCGAGGTAGTTGCCTCTCGTCAGCAGGGAGTAGGAAAGAGTGTAGGGTTGCAATGTAAGCTGCTAAAATCATTATCAGGTCTAGTACCTCTCGTAGCAACGCAGGTGCGTAACCTGAGTCCGTCGACTCCCCGGCTCAGAGAGCCACTAAATAGTTACAACAAAATGGTCGCACACTGCTGACCTACCTGCGTGTTACCCCAAAGAATTGTGGTCCCTGTAGTTAGCGTCGGCGGATACACCTATGCTCGTGTCGTGAGTGCAAGTGTGAATAGCGTTAGCCATCCCTGGACACGTGTTTCGAGGTAGTTGCCTCTCGTCAGCAGGGAGTAGGAAAGAGTGTAGGGTTGCAATGTAAGCTGCTAAAATCATTATCAGGTCTAGTACCTCTCGTAGCAACGCAGGTGCGTAACCTGAGTCCGTCGACTCCCCGGCTCAGCGAGCCACTAAATAGTTACAACAAAATGGTCGCACACTGCTGACCTACCTGCGTGTTACCCCAAAGAACTGTGGTCCCTGTAGTTAGCGTCGGCGGATACACCTATGCTCGTGTCGTGAGTGCAAGTGTGAATAGCGTTAGCCATCCCGGGACACGTGTTTCGAGGTAGTTGCCTCTCGTCAGCAGGGAGTAGGAAAGAGTGTAGGGTTGCAATGTAAGCTGCTAAAATCATTATCAGGTCTAGTACCTCTCTTAGCAACGCAGGTGTGTAACCTGAGTCGAACACTTCTCTCTGATAAGGCTATGGCTGCTCGACCACACTGCCCTATAAGAGAGCACCTTGGTATTGTTAGAGCAAGCTATTGTACACTTATAAGGGATATCTTAACTCTTTGCACAGTATGCCTCTTTTTGGTAGATTTTATAAAGAGCCAGCTTCCTACAGCAGGTGCTTGTAGGGTGTCAAATGACTTTTCACACCCTGCACATCAAACCACTTTCTTTGGCTGTTAGCAATGACATCTGTTGGGAGGATCACAATAATGACATACACCTTCACAAACCTGTAGTAGGCAGTCGGGCCCAAAAGGCCCTGACCTGGGTTTGTGCCTTTTGGAGGCTCACAAGCCATTCATGTCTTGAGCTAAGTACTTTGTACATGCCATCGCCCTACAAGGAGGCCTAGGCATTCGACCGACCTCTGCCCTATTTGACGTTTACCTGCCTTGATAGGCCTGCCTGTTGCAAGGTTCGACACACTTCCTTCATGTCGGTTAGGCAGAGACTGCAATATCCTCTAGATATGCTGCACTGAAAGCTTCGTATCCAGACAGAACTTTGTTCATCAAGCTTTGGAAGGTGTCAGGTGCATAGTGTAGCCAAAAGGGCATTACTTAATAATGAAAGTGGCTCTCTGGAGTTGGAAAATTAGACCTCTCCTTTACTCTGTGTGAGGGCTATCTACCGGTAACCTGCAGTCCTATCAAAAGTGCCTAGGTAATTGGCAGCCCCCAACCTGTCAATGAGCACACCAACTCTTGGGATGTGATGGGCATTTATCTGTCTTGGTGTCTGCATTAAGTCCTCTTTAGTCCACACAGAATCTCATCACTGGCTTCCCAACTTTTTGGTTTAGTTTGGTTACCAGCACCACTGGCTGGCCCAAGGACTACTGGAGGGCTCAATCACCCCCAAACTCTAGCACCTTTGAAAGCTCAACTTTGATGCTAGTCTTTACCTGGTCAGACGACCTGTAGATCTTACTTTTGACAAATATACTGTCACCGGTTTAATCTCATGCTTGGGTTAGTTAAAACTAGGCATTTCCTGGAGCTCACAAATTCGCGTCTTGCTATTAAGCATACAACTCTGCTCACTTGCAGTGCTCTAGGGGAGGGGAATCACCCTGAACCCTCCAATACTCAACCCTAGAGTACAAAGTCTGACTAAATGAAAATCTTATGCACATGCATGAATTTACATTACAATTTTATAGCAGTAACTGCACAAACAAGGCGACGAGTTGATTTCTTTTTCTTTCTTTGTCGTTTTATTCTTTACACCAAGCCAACACGTGTTTCGCCGTTAGGCGGTATCGCCTCAATTTTTTTCAGGGCTATAACAACATAACATCAAAATCAACAACAGTTTATACTTATATTATTCAAAACATGGTGAAGAGACATTTCACCACTGTTTACCCAACTCGTAGGAAACATCCTATTTCTGGAGCAGAAAGTCACTCTGTGGAAACCCATGCAATAAGTTAACTTTCGCTGCGCTTATTCTATTTTGTCTCATGATCTACTGATCGCCTATTGCCCGTGAAGAGTAAAATCTATATTACGCCAATTCGTGGGGTGCCTGCGACCTGTATATTTTTATAGAATCCATCATGCTTTTATGCTGTGCTCCATTGCTGCCAATCGCGACCTGGTGGTAGGGAGGTGACCCCACCCCCCCAATCATTGTTATATGTTCAAATACCAATGTCCCTGTGGTGCCTATGAACCACGTCACCTTCAAACCGTATCCTGCTCTAATGCAGTGCTTAACTATAGCCGGTCAAGCCCTTGTGCTCAGGAGGTGACCTGTCGATTTGTTCACAGATCTTAACATACCTATCTGGCTTGTTGAGATCTTGTTTCTTTTCTCCTAAAAATATATGGAAAAGACATGCAACAGACATCACCAAACTGACTGTACTGTGCTTTCCAAGTCCTTTTTAATGTTGGGAGACCCAACAGTACCATTCTGCAAACCCTTAATGGTAGTATGCTCCTCTTACCTCTCCGCCGGTTCTACTTCCAACCCTACTGGTCAAATTATTAGTGAGTCCACCTGTGTATTGGCCTGTCGCTTTCAATGTGGCTATATTCCTGTTAATGCAGAGCCACAGCCTTATTTTTGACTTAGTCATAACCTCAAACAAGTGTCACTATATCACTCGTGCAGCCATGTTTTATATCACCAAGTCGCTGTATGTTGTTGGTGCAGAGCCATGAGCAATACTTACTGCTCAGTCACGCACCCAAAAGATACAAAATTACCACTGTCTATCTAATAAAGAGCCACTGTCTACTTTTTTGGGTGGATATCCATATTACACAAGTGTCCCCGTATCTCTAGCGCGGCCCTCCCTGTTGATGCAAAAGCCATCCTTGTCGATTATTTCTCAGCCATGCCCCCAACCATTATCGCTGTATATCTAGTGCAGCCACCGTGATGGAATCTCGATCCACCATGGTATTCCTGCTCTCATTCCTTACTTCTATACATACGCCCATATTTATTCTGTAATCCATGTCGCTGTCCTGTCCTATATTAAAACCACGACTGCAGCAATAAATGCCGACTCAGTAATCCCGTCTTACATCCTAGTTTCCCATCAGAAAACGAGGGCGACGTTATACACTCACCTCAAAGCGAGTAAGCGCCTCTATTTCATTCTTCCTGCAACCGTGTGGATATCTGCAAACACTAGAGCGCTCGCCCGCAAGAGTATGTTACTAGACCGCTTCACTTAACCTATTATCAGTCTGTCACTTGATCCCGTCATACTGTATCAACTGCAACGTCCGCCTACATATCGCATGAGAGCATGATGGATTATGTAAAAAATACAGGTCGCAGGCACCCCACGAATTGGCATACTATAGATTTTACACTTCACGGGCAATAGACGATCTGTAGATCATGACACATTATAGAATAAGCGCCGCAAAAGTTAACATATTGCATGGGTTTCCCAGAGTGACTTTCTGCACCACAAATAGGATGTTTCCTACGAGTTAGGGAAACAGTGGTGAAATGTGTCTTCACTATGATTTGAATCCTATAAGTATATACTGTTGTTGATTTTGAGGTTATCATGTTATTATAGCCCTGAAGATGTAGTGGCGATACCGCCTAACGACGAAACACGTGTTAGATAAGAAACAAGTTCTCGACAAGCCAGTCAGCCCTGAAGAAGTCGCGGCGATACCGCTTAACGATGAAACACATGTTGGCTGGGTGTAAATAATTGAAAGACAAAGAAAGGAAAATAAACAAATGCACTAGTCTTGTTTGTGCAGTTACTGCTATATGATTGTAATGTAAATTAATGCATGTGCATAGGATTGTGATTTATACTGTCACCTGTGTCTATATCATAGAACACAACTGTGTCTGAGCTGGTGCAAGAGAAAACAGTCCAGCAACCTGTCCCATCAACAGGTACCAACCCTGCTGCTGAGTCTGGGTGGAGGAGAGCACAACTCCATCCACTGGGCCATCTGTGGCAATACTTGACATAAAGTCTGGCAGAGTTTCACTATCCTTTTTGTCACCAATTTCTCTCACCATGAGCATAGTCATGTCAGTCCTGTCTTGTTGGGGTTTCAACCGGTTAACCAGGATCACCCTGTATGTGACCCCCCCCCCGTTTCTTTTGCAGGATCGGGTAAAGGGAAATCGAATTGTCCTGCATGGCCATGGAAGCCACAGGCTCCTATACCCAAAATGTCTGACTTGGCTTGTACTCAACCATGAAGGACTTCTGATCATACCATTGTTTTGCAGCATGAAATATTTTCTAGATTTGCATGCTGTGCATATTCCTCCATCTATTGGTTCGAGCTGCAAAAGCCTACCTGTTTTAACTTTTTTTTTCTTCTTGGAGATAAGTGGGTTTGGTGAAACAAGATTCCTCTAGAATATGATAGTGAACCCACCTTTGTGTGGCCAAACCTTCAGATAATTTTTTCGCCATGGAGCTCGGAGGTGCCTGCTATTCTGCAGAAGGAGACCGAGGGAAGATGACACCCGGAACTAACCACATTACCATAGGTGGTAGGAATAATTTTGGGGTGGAACATCCTGATTTTGCATGTTTGAGATGTCGAGCCACTTTCAGCCCGCCATTAAAGTTTTTTGAATTGCTCTCGGGCAATACTTTCTAAAGCTCTACAGCAACAACTAATTTCCATTTCTGCCCTTTGCAAATGCAGATTTTTGTAGCATGTTTGCAGGTAAAAAATTAGTGATAGAGCAGCAGGGGTGTTGATTTAACATAGAATAACAATAATCCAAACGAAGGCAAGCTTTATAACTTATTTGCAGCTGTCCATCGTTTGGTGTTTATTGGGCCAGTGATTCTCAGTGGCAGTTTCTGTAAAGTGTTTAATGGTTCTATAAAGCTAACTGACTTTGTTGTCAAAGCTTAATCTTTAAAGTTAACATTAAGGAACGTATCTGATTGAGACATCTAGCCACAGATTCCTTACCGTTAAGAATTTCCCTGGCATTAGACAGGATCTGGAAGATTTTTCTTCGAGCAATACCCCTACGTACCTGTAGGTGGCGTCAGTTGACCCTGCGTAACATCGCCGGCGTTGTGACATCCACGTCACCTATATAGGCACCACCTCAGCGTGCTGTCAGTTCTTTTCTTTCTTCGCCAGCCACCTCAGATCCATGAATAGCTGCCCTCTGTCACTTTTTGAAAGGCTTTTTTCAAAGTTTTCTTGACTCCTTTTTTGGTGTGTAGGTTTTTCCTCATGTCCAAGAAGACTTTGGTTTTAAGCCGGGCGGCACCTTTCACAGCACCATGTCGGTGACGGACGCGCACCTGGTTTGTCTCTGGTGCCTGGAGCGCAGCCATGACTCAGTCATGCTCCGACTGCTGGGCCATGGCTCCGAAAGCTTTGAGGGAGCAGTCCCTACAGTTGCTTGCAGCATTTTAACTTGGGACCATGTCATTCTCCCTGGAGGTCTCGTGCCCAGGCCCGATCGACACGAAGGTCCGAACAACGCTCCGGGAGATCCAAGTCTTCGTCCTCCCACTCAAAGTCGTCGAGTCTGTCAGGTAAGAAGCACAAGAAACATAAGAAGTTGAAGTGTGGCTTGACCTCTCCCTGACATAGGCCAATGCGACGGAGGAGATTCGGCACTCTAGGCCTCGTTCCTCGGAACCTGTGTCGGCTCTGTGCTTCCCAGCCTTCCTGGGAGCCGGAGCAACCCCTGCCCAGCTCAAAGAATTTTATGATGCGATGTGACTAATATTTGGGCAGTCTGACCCTACCTTTGCGCATTCGGGCCGCAGAAGTTTAGAGGGGGATCCATCGGGTTCTGTGCCAGCAGCTCTGGGGCCAATGACCAGCCATGCATCTGGACCGACGCCAGTCATACCTCTGCTACCTTCACTGGTGGTGACAGCCCCATTCTTATCTCCGACGACCAGGAGCTGGATCCGCACCGGACAGAGCCCCTAGGTTCTAGGTCGCTTCTTCAGCCCTATTCTTAAGGGCTTGGAATGGAGGAAGATTGGGAGGGGTCGCTAGACCCTTTACAAGACCAACCTTATCAAGAAATGGACTGAAATGAGGAATTGGATGAGGCCAGCAGACTGGATAACTACAGAGGTTGGCCTTATTTCTCCCCCTACCATGACTACGGAGGAGGGAACATCATACACTATGGTGGTGCGAAGGGCAGCTAAGGTCCTGGGCCTTCAGCTCCCTTCTGTGGTAGTCAAGATGAAATCTTGACAAATGTCCTGTAGCCTGGTGTCTCCTGGATGTCCTACTGGGAACCTGGCCCAAGCCCATCAAAGGGGCTCCTGTGAATAGCACAATTGCTGGTCACCATTTTCCTGCACCAGGTGACCCCAATTTCCTAACTAACTGCCCAGCCCTGAGAGCTTAGTGGTCCTCTGCCTCCCAAGGCGTGTTCCGTTCCGCACCCCAGGAAAGGTAATCGGTGGGGTAAGAAAATGTTTTCTTCCGCCAGTCTTACGTTGCAGTCAGTGAACACTGCATGCTTATCAGGTCGCTATTCCCAAACTTTGTGGGAAATGGTTGCTTAAGTGCTGCCACAGGTCCCAGAGGAGCCCCGGGCAATTCTCTCCCAAGCATTATCAGACTGGAGAGGTGCAGCAAAGTTCGCCATTTGTTGTGATCTCAACATGACGGACTCGCTGGGCAGAGGGAATTCATCGACAGTGGCTGTTCGACTCCAAGCCTAGTTGAGGACTTCTGGCTTTTCAGGGGATGTCCAGGCCCCTCTTATGGAAGTGTCCTTTGATCACACCTGTCTCTTCGGAGACGAGGTAAATATGGCGCTCGTGTAAGGGCTGTGGTCAAGTCCTCTGGCCTCTCAGTGGCCCCACATCGCCAGTCTACCTTTCGCCCCTTTCGTGGCTATGGAAGAGGTTTTCAGCCACATCGGCCATACCCCAGCCACTAGACCGCACAGTGTAAACAACCTCTCCATGGCTCGTTCCAGCCCCATGGGTCAGGCAGCCAGATTCAGTCAGTCCACCACCCTCCGCATGCAACTTCAGCCTCCAAACCTTCCTAGTTCACCCCTACAAGATCATGTGTGGCCAGTTGATGGCAGGATCAGCCTTCACCTCCACCACTGGCAGAACATCACCAATGACAGGTGGGTTCTTGAGATAGTCTGAAGGAAAAGGGTGAGCCTGTGCCCTAACCTAGGTCTGTGAGCCCTTCACTACTTCCTCAAAAAGAAAAAGTTCAAGTTGCTCACTCTATCTCAGGTCTTGGCTGACCTGGACCCAGGAGACTGGATGGTAGCGTTGGCTTGCAGGATTCCTATTTTCACATTCCTGTCCTTCCTGCTCATTGGCTATACCTGCGGTTCACGGTAGGCCACGAGCACTTTAAGTTCACCGTTCTCCCCTTTGGCCTTACCACAGCCCCTCGGGTGTTCACCAAGGTGATGTTGGTGGTCGCAGTTCATCTGCGCAGATCAGGGGTGCCAGTCTTCCCCTATCTTGACGAAGGTTGAAGTCGAGCTCGCCCAGGCTGTCGTCTCCTACCTCCAGACTACAGCGAACCTCCTGCATTTGCTGGGGTTCACTACCAGTGTGCGAAGTCAAACCTGACTACTTCTCAGATGCTCCCTTTCATTGGAACTGTTCTGGACACAGTGCAGTTTCGGGCCTATCCTCCTGAACGGCGAGTCCTGGATAATCAGGCTATGATACAGATGTTTCAGCCTCTATCCTGGATTTCCGTGAGAGTGACTCCAAGTCTGCTACACCTCATGGCTTCTTGCATCCTGCTAGTGACACATGCCAGATGGCAAATGTGGGCTCAGCAGTGGGACTTGAAGTTCCAGTGGGCGTAGCATCTGGGGAATCTCTTCGACATGGTCCAGATCTTGGAGAGAACTGCACAGGACTTGCAGTGGTGGCTAACCGACCGTGATTGGATCAGAGGCAACCAGACCACACAGTAGTGACAGATGCATCATTCCTGAAATGGGGCGGTGTGAGAAGGTGGCTTGGTGTACACTTATGTAAGGGGGCACCTTGCACCAATACAGATAACTCTTATGGTAATTTTAATGGTCTTAGACAACCTTAGAAAGCTCTCTAAGTGGTAGCTGTAGATAGCAGCCTTCAGGCTTAGTCCAGAAGGAGTATAAAGCAGCTTGTTTTACCAGAACATAATCTTCTCGGTATAAATTAAGTGAAAAAGAACCACAGTGTATTTACAAAAAGATGTATTTATTATAAGACACTCAACTAACACATACAGATATATACAATGCACACAATACTTTTCAATAGGAACAGGTAAGTAGCACGAAATACACAGTGGTCACCAGGGGAAGACCAAACCATATACTAAAATAGTGGTATGTGAACCACGACAAGGAAAGACTATACCCAGAGGACATAGAAGTGCCGGGGACCCAAGCAACCACCCAAAGTAAGTAACCAGGAGCCCCATGGAGGCTGTGTGCAGAGTGGAAACACAACCGCGGGATCAATACAAGAGGTAAGTCATGGTTGCAATTCCCCAGCAGATCCTGAAGAAACCCAGTGAAAGACAGAGGGTTTGCAAGCCACCCCGCCCGTGTATACCCTAGGAACCAGGATACCTACACCAGGGAAGCCGGGTGCATAGGTGTAAATTGGTGTTGGAAATCGCTGTCAAACCCAATGGAGGACTTCGGATAGATACCGCTGCTGGAGAAGTTGAAAGTGTCCGGTGGACCCCAAAGGTGGATTCAGGAAGAGCAGTACCAGCAAGCAGAGACAACGGAATCTATGACACTAGGAAGAGACCAGGCGGCCCGGAAGACAAATTCATAAGTTGAGTGTTGCAGGGAAGCTGACGGTGACCTTGGAGCTGCACCTGTGCGGACCAGGGGATGCTGTGGATGACCAGGAGCCAGATATGAGCTGTCCCAAGTTGGATGTCAAGAGCTGAGGGGTAGGTGACCGCCGGAAGCCTCAACAAGCCTTGGTCACTGCAACCAATGTGGAAGTCAAAGAAGGTACAATGTCGAGACCAGCAAGGTCTAGGAGACTCACCAACAACAGGAGAGTCAGCGCAGGCCCCGAGCAATCAGGGGAGCCCACAGAATTCAAAGATGACCCTCCAGAGGACCCACAGGCCTGAGGCACTGTAGTCGCAAGAGGACTTCAAGCAGCTCACCAAAGATGCAGGCCCATGGTGCAATTGATGTGGTGAGGACAAAGATCTTGGTCACAGGAGCTGCTTGAGGTTGGGGCTACTTGGAGCTTGAAGATCTTCATGGAAGGAAGCCAACAAGCCTTTGCAACTGCAAATTGATGCAGTGCACAGGAGTTCGGTTCCTGCGGCTCTGACGAGGGATACTGGCCTCAAACTTGGTGAGAGGACAGGGCAGGCATCAAGGGATGTGATGCCTTTGTGTTGCTGAGTCTTTCGGAGTCTGTGGGAGCCTGTCAGCTTAGTTGAGGCACCTGCAGATGCAGGGAAGTGACTCTTTCACTTCAAGGGAGATTCTTCAGGTGTCTTTGATGCCCACAGCCTGGAGAAGAACCTGGATGAAGCACAGGCACAGACGATGCAGAAGACTGGCAGGACGACGAGACCAGGAGCAGCAGGAGTCTTCCCTGATGCAGTCTTGGTTCCAAAAGCGGAGTCCAACAAAGTCCAGAGTGCCCAGACGGTAGAAGTGAAAGTGGTTTCGGATATGAATCTTGTCCCACGATGAATCTGAAGAGCCACCCACAGGTAAGCCCTTAAGTACCCAAACGGCTGGGACGATTCAGTGGACCCTCCCAGAGGAGGGGCTGAATAGAGTGGAGGATACTCCCATGTCCTTTGTCCAGTTTCGCCCCAGAGCGGGAGCCAATGGCTTCCTGAACTGGTTTCAACTGGAGTATGCAAGGAGGGCACCAAATGCGCCCTTCAAAGCAGTCTGGTGGCGCTGGCAAGCGCTCCCACCTCAGCCCAATACTATAAGCCCTGTCTGGGAGGTGGGCAAACTTCCCTATGACAGGAAACCTATGGGGAGCCCCCGGTACATGGGATCCTGCATCCAAAGCTGGAATCTGTTTTTGGGTTGGATTTCTAATTGTTTGGTACCAAACATGATTGGTTTCGATGCAACCAATATGTAGTTAAACATCTCGTAATTGACTTGATGTCCACTATATGTATAAAATAGCTGACCGCACTTACAATGCGTGGAGAATCAACTTCTGGGTTTGGAGGGGGTGTCCTGCTCATGCAGGGCACCTTCATACTTATAACCTAGCACCCTGCCTTCAGGGTTGAACGGTCTGCCTTAGGGGTAACTTATAGGTTTTAAGTGCAGTGACCTTGGATATAAGGAAACTCATATCTGTTGTGAGTGGTGCTAGCACCATTTCACTTAGACTGCAATGGCAGGCCTGTACTCCATTTGAGTGGTCACGCATGGGCGGCTTGATGCATGCTGCGGCCTGTGCAAGACCCCTGGTGTTCCTATACTCTGGGTACTTTAGTATCTTATCCTAGGTCCTTAGAAGGGTACACCAGTAGCTGATTAGGAAGGTACCAAAGTACTTACCATAGTCCTATTTAGGGAGAGAGCGCAGTGACTGGGGTCCTGATTAGCAGGATCCTAGTCAGAAAACAGAATGACACAAGCCTAAGTGCTATTAGGTGTCAAGAATTGTTTTATCTGATTTTGTTTCTCATGACGAATAAAATAATTTTAATCTTCTGTTATTAGTATTGTCCATAATAGTAGTCTTGGGTATACAGATATATTCTTCTATTTTGAATGTGTTGGATGTGATTGGGTGATGAAACTGGAGACATTGGTCCTGTAATAGACATTGTGGGCTGTTGTCTACTTCTGAGAGACCTGTATTGGCTTCCTGTTGGGCAGATGATCACCTTCAAGATCCTACTGCCTATCCACAAAGCTTTGCATGGGACAGGCCCACCATACCTCAGAGCCAGAATCAGAACTCCGGGTCCAGCAAATCTCTGTTTGGCCAAAATTCTTGGTTCCGCAAAGCAATAAACCGGGGGCAGATCCTTTTCCTTCCTGGGTCCTTCTCCATGGAACAAACATCCCCTGGGATTAAGATGCATTAAAGCAGCCCCTATATTCTGAAAAAAGTTAAAAGCATAGCTCTTTTGCAACAACTGATATTGACTCTATGGTCACTTTGATCGGTCCACTTCTGTACTAGCACCAGGCCGCTCCTTGGAGTAAAAGTTGCGCTTTATAAATGCCCTACATTTACAAAGGTTAGAATATTCATAACAAATGCCATCACAGGTTCAAATATACATTATAATGCCCATTATTACGCCTCAACAGAACACAACAAAAGTTGTTGTAATGAAGGGTTAACAATGTTACCCACTCTACTTAAGCACCAACTTTGCTTTATTACAAAACTATTCTTAAAACCCTTTATAACAAACAGTGTCCTGTGCCAAAGTATACTCCATAAGTATCCCCCACCAAGGCAACAGAATTATAGGCCTTAACAATACAGGGGTGACATTCTTTGGTGAAGCAAAAATGCAACATCTCCTGGGTCACAATCACATCACAACAGGAAAAAAATGGGCAACCAACTGACTTCAAAAGACGATCGGCTGTGTGTCAAACAAGTTCCACAATTCGACTTCCACGGAAAAACAACATGGTTATAAGCGGGCAAGCAGGACAGCTAAAGGTCCCCGCAACATGAGGGCCGAGAGTGATCAAGTCTGTGTAAAAGCAATCCACGACTCTGCTTCATCAGACAATCGAGCATGTGTTAGGGACCACATCACAACCTCCAGACACTGCCCAAATGGAGGGACACATCCCACAAAGTGACTTTGAAAATCTGTCCGCTTCTAATTTAGCTTAGAAGGCAAGACAAAGTTTAAGAAGACCTTTATGAAGACACCACTTTGATTGATTTAAAGGCAGAGTGGCACCGAAGGCAGACTCTCGTAATGGGTGATCGACTGACTGCAGTTTGTGTCAAGTAAAGACCCAGCAAAATGCACGGTTGTCCTGACACCAATTCACAGGACAATAAGCATGTAACTTTGATCGATGTAGATATACAATGCCATTTTAACTCTTACTTACAAAACAGTCACACAACAGGGAATTAAACACACTAGTGGTTGGTAACAGTGACATCAGTATCTTACAATTACCAATACAGTTAAAGCATATTTAGAGCACAGAAATGGAACTAAATATAAAAAAAAATTGTTTCATGCTAATTAAGTACATAGACATTCTCTTTAGGTCAGTAATGCAGCAGCTACTAGTCATCGCTGATCATGTTCCATAAATTATGTTGTACTGAGTACTAATCTTCGATTCCGGAGTTGTGTGCTGCTACTCAGCGATAAAACCATTTCAGTGCCTAGTCTGGGGTTGTAAACACGATATAAATACATTTACAGTTACATACAAGCAAAGGTCTAATATGGATGACTTATTTGTCACTATTCATACTTCACTCCCTCCTTCGCAAGTGGTAAATACCGCTACATTGTCTATGCACAGCATGTGAATCTAGCGATTTCATGCTGCAAAAGAAACACGTTATCTGTAACAATAGGTTTGAGACATGTGTGGCTGTAGATACACACGCTTAGCAGAATCCTGCTATCTAGTGTTGGATTCGGATGTATGCAAGTTGAGAGTGACTCCTCATGCTGATAATGCGCATTGTCATTGACTCTATTGTTAGATTTTCATCCACTGTTAGGTTCTGACATGTGCTCCTCCTCCTCCAGTTTGACAGTCGTTGTTTCTTCTTCTAAACCCTACCCTCAGTATTGTTTTCGGTCACGGCTGTTCTCAGTCTCCCTAGTCCGTTCATTGACGTCGATAGGGTGACTCAAGTCTGTTGCGACCCCCCCATGGGCCTTTGCGGCATACCTTTTGCGTCGACGTTCCCTCCACGCCATGTGTACTTGGTCAACGGACACCTTTCCGATTCTGTCTGCCCTGTCAGGCCAAATTTCCACACACTGATTTCCACCAGGTGTGTAACTTGTGCCACCCCCCCTCCCCCCCACCCGAAGGCCTGCAAATTATTTGGTCGAAGAAGAGGCTGTGTGATTGTCGAGCTTGACTCCTCGGGATGTCCCATGGCAGCGCAGAAGACACACCAGACCACTGTTCCCGGTAAGGTGCGTGCAGTGTGGTCTGTGAAGCATGCACAGCGGCAGGTAAGTTCAGCAGCAAGTGCCTCCTGCACTTGCTGCATTTCTTTTGTTAAAAAGGTGCTGCTGCAGGGCAGATTGTATGCCTTTGTGAAAGTTTTCATGTTAATCGCAGCGCCCGCCATGCACTGCAATTAACATGATTACTTTCACAAAGGCCCACAATCTGCCCTGCAGCCACACCCTTTAACAAAAGAAATGCAGCAAGTCTTCCAGCATGACGTGTGTTTTTAGACAATTCTGAAAGCACACGTCGTGCTTGTAGACTTGCTGCATTTCTTTTGTCAATAGAGCGGGGCAGATTGTGTGCTGCGCTCTAACAAAAGAAATGCAGCAAGTCTATAAGCACGACGTGTGCTTTCAGACGATTCTGAAAGCACATGTGCTTGTAGACTTGCTACAATTCTTTTGTCAGTGGAGCAGGGCAGATTGTGTGCTGCGCTATTACAAAAGAATGCAGCAAGTCTACAAGCATGACGTGTGCTTTCAGGTGATTCTGAAAGCACACGTCGTGCTTGTAAACTTGCTGCATTTCTTTTGTTAATAGAGTGGAGCAGATTGTGTACTGCGCTCTAATAACAAAAGAAATCCAGCAAGACTACAAAAAGGGCTTCAAGCAGGAGCCGAGACAGGTCCCTATCGGGCTTTCCATTTTTACCGTCTGGGTGGAGGAAAAAAAGCTTAACTCTGCATTCGTCACTGCTCTTGATGTAACTTCAAAGAGACTCATTTTTCAGTTTTATATAGCACAAACTGTGAGCAAAACATGAAAACCAGTTACATTACACACAGACATATTTATGTTTTGAATCACAGGATGTTGAGCCGATGTGAGGCTAGAAGCTGCTTTCTCAGCTCGAAAGTCGGCAGCTCTAGCCTTAGCCACAACCTCGCCCACAAGCATGGAAGCATTTTCAATATTATATACACGAAGTCATAGTTGTTGCTTATTTATCTTATGCAATTTACAATCATTGACAAAGCCACAATCCCTGGCTTGTTGTAGGTGTAATGTTACTTTTAGTGTTAAATATCTGGATGACTGTACACACGCAGCAAAATGCAATTGGGGCAGCACACTATGCGAAGTACAGATTTTTAGCTTAAGTGTTCTGAGCCACTACCTTAATTACATTGGCCATGTCCCTATGAGAGACCTCCCAGTTTTTTCATCCCACTTAAAGCCCTGACTACAAGCATGATGTGCTTTGATGTGCCATCCAGTAGTGTCAACTGACTTACTTCACGCCTGTGACTCGCTACGTAAGAGAGTGGACGAATACAGAAAGTAACCCCAAACCCAGCACTTTAAGTGGGCTGGGTCCTGCCGGTGCTCAGCAGGTGCCGAGACGGGTCCCTCTCGAGCTCTCCATTTTTGCTCTCACCCTCAGGGTGCAAAACAAGTCTTAACTCTGCGTAAGTACCACCCTTCACTGCCTTTGATGTAACTACAGAGACTCGTTATAGTTCTTTCAGTCTCATCATGTCAGAACTGAAGCATTTGTAATATTATATACAATGAAGGCATAGTTGGTGATTATTTACCATATGCAACTAAGAACCATTGACGAAGCCAACAGTCCTGGCTTGTTGTAGGTTTAATGTTACTTTTTGTATTATATATCTGGCTGCAATGACGGAAGCAGCAAAGTAACAGTTGGGATGCACACTATGCTAAGCACAGACTTTTAGCTTATGTATTTTGAAGCCACACCCTTCATTACATAGGCCATGCCCCTTTGAGAGACCCCCAGTTTTTTCATCCCACTTAAAGCACGCCCAAACCTATATGAAGATTTGGCATGGTACAGCTAGACAGCATATCAAAGAGCGCAATGGCCCATCAATTATTCCCAGTATTCATAGTCTGTGCAGATGAGGCTTGAGCCGAGCAAACAACAACCCAACTGCTGGCCACGCTTCAAATTAGAAAAACACAGAAACAACGCAGAGGATGAAAGGGCCTCCCTACTCCGTTTAGTCCTACGGTTTTCACTGGGCGCGTAACTGATGGTGCTACCACTTCCAAGATTTCCAACATTAACCGAAAAATAATACTGCAACTCCTGGTTGCATTTGTATAGATTTCGAGCGGGAAATAATGGGAACTATTTTAAAATCAGCACAATCACTTCAGGAAGTCAACCAGGCTGATTGTTGCACTGTGTAATTATTTATGTGGGATTTAAGAGTGCAAATAGGCCCCTAGCTTCAGGCCGGCACATTGTACAAACTTGAATGTACCTCTAATTATATTTGCTAAAACTGCTTTTTTTATTTTTTTTATTTGTGGTGTGATAGTATCACTATGTCAAAATGCATTGTAAATGAAACGGAGTGGAATTTGGATCTTTGATGCACTTACATTCAAATAGTGCAAAATGCCGCTTTGCACATATGGTGCAGTGAAACGCCAACATGAGGATTGACGTCGCTTCGTTGGCTTGCCTGCTTTTCATTTCTCAATTAAAATACCAGCAACCGTTCCATACTACGAAAGCAGGCACCCTTTAGGGTGACCAACTGGCATGAGGGGAAATTCAGGACAGTGAGTGTAAAAATTCAGGACAAAGGGTCAAAATTCAGGACAAAAATTCAGGACAGAAGGTCAAAATTCAGGACAAATATTTGCAACAAAAGGTACATTTTACAGACACATCAGAGGAGATCGCGCAATGGTATATAAGTAAATAGACAACCAACTTAAGTACAAGTCAAAATAAGTTTATATTAGTTTGAGACAACCATGCACTTCATGTTTTTTCGGTATGCGCGTAGTTCTGAGCAACTCTACAGGTCTTTTTGTGTTCTTTTATATGATCATAATCTATATGGTTACTGCACTGGGTTGTTCAGTCTAATATATTTTGTTTACAGTTCATGGTCCTGAGCAAGCATTTGTGGTGAGAGAAGTGGTCGGGAAGATTTGTTCGGATGGACTTTATTACTAACATCTCATATCTGAGTGCCACTGTGAGATATAAAGCAGCACGCATGGGAAGTAGCTAAATGGGTCTTGCACTGCTGGACTAGAGTGCAGTCCTCCAAATGACCAGCTTTGTGTCAGATGTCACTGGATTCAAGCTAGGCTGGCTGATGAGGGGTTTTACCTCGAAACCGGTACCAGGATGCTTGGTTCTGGTCCAGTGAGGACCTGGCTTGGCAGTTCAGGCTGGACTGTTCCCATGAGGCAGACGGTCAAGACTGATTTAAATATAGCTGGATCTGAACTGGGGTGGCGAAGTGAGCTAAAGAATGATGATGGATTCAACCCAGGTCTGTGACTGGGGGTGAGTGTCAAAGTTTCAGCTCTCCATCCATCATCTCCTTGTGTTTGCTTTGTTTGCCCTAAGTTGGCAGGGTATGCCCAGACGTGGGTCCCTTGCTTACTTTGCCACTGGATTCAAGCTAGCCTGGCTAATGAGGGGTGTTACCCCGAAACCGGTCCCAGGATGCTTGTTTCCGGTTCAGGGAAGACCTGGCTTGGCAGTTCGGGCTGGACTGTTCCCATGAGGCACAGGGTCAAGACTGATTTTCATATGGCTGGGTCTGAACTGGGGTGGCAAAGTGAGCTAAAAAATGATGATGGATTCAACCCACTGTCACTGGGGGTGAGTGTCTGAAAAGTTTCAGCGCTCCATCCATCATCTCCTTGTGTTTGCTTTGTTTGCCCCAAGTTGGCAGGGTATGCCCAGACGTAGGTCCCTTGCTCACTTAGCCACTGGATTCAAGCTAGCCTGGCTGATGATGTGTGTTACCCAGAAACCAGTCCCAGGATTCTTGTTTCTGGTCCAGTGAGGACCTGGCTTGGCAGTTCGGGCTGGACTGTCCCCATGAGGCACAGGGTCAAGACTGATTTGTATATGGCTGGGTCTGAACTGAGCTGGCAAAGTTAGCGAAAGAATGATGATGAATTCAACCCAGAACTGTGACAGGGGTGAGTGTCTGAAAAGTTTCAGCGCTCCGTCCATCATCTCCTTGTGTTTGCACTGCGAGATGTAAAGCAGCACACATAGGATGTAGCTTAATGGGTCCTGCACTGCTGGATTAGAGTGCAATCCTCCGAGTGGACAGCTTTGTGTCATATTATACATATAATTTTAGCAAAACCAAAAGGTCTTGTCTAATGTGAGACCTAATAAATTGAGCCAACGTCCATGGGCAAGTACATTTGCCGTTAATGATGATGACATTGCACCCTAGTCTGAAATATGAAAATTGCACCAAATCACTGAACTGCTGTTGTTCGCATATACAGGAGAAGAGAGCACAGGGATTGCACCACATCTCTCCTTCCCCGTGCGTTCCTATTTCCAGAGCACTGGAAGTATGCTTTGTCTTAAATCCATACATTGTGCATGAGAAAATGAAAGCAGACTCTGGGAAAAATAAAACACGCACAGTCTCTTCGTAAAATATCTAGCCTAGCAGTTTATTTTCTGTTTTTTAGTTGTGCAGACTCCACTCAAACCGGCTTGAGGGATCTGTAAAAGGAATATGGAAGGGTAGGGGGAGCACATGATGAAACTATTACAGCGCACGACACAATAGATTTCACAAAAGCGGGAGTGCAGAGAAACAATTTGCGGAGCGCCATAAAAAGTGATGTCATAACAGGAGTAAACATTTAGAAGGATCACATTAGCATAGAAACTGTAATCATTGTAGCATGTCCACATAGATGTGCAGAAGGTGTATGACATGAAAGCATGGCAAGGGAAATGCCTGATCAATGCTAACCTTGAGATATTGAAATGTCGACAGTATAAAAAATCCAGCCCAAAAAGATGCCAGCAAGATATACACTAGTAAATCTGAACGTAAGCAAGAAGAGTGGACGGAAGCAGGGTAAAGGTAGAAGAGCAGTATAGTTATACCAAGAAGATGAGGATCACAGGTGGGGCAGTATAACCTTAAATGTCAGGCCCCCTTCCTTGTAGCTTGTTTTATGTGTCAGAAGCTGTACTGAGGTGATATCATGCAAACCCCTATGGTTTACGTCTCCACCGCCTCTAGCTTGCAGGACACAAATGACCTCAAATGGTGCATGATATGTTTCTGCTGACTGCTGTAGTAAAATGATGAAGAAGAGCTACAGGACAGCCATATGTAACTAGTACAGGGCTTTAAGTGGGGTGAAAAAACTGGGGGGTCTGTCAAAGGGGCTTGGCCGATGTAACTAAGGGTGTGGCTTAAAAACACGTAAGCTAAGAAATCTGTGCTTAGCATATTTTGCGCCCCAACTGGTAAATTTGGTGCTTCTGTCAGTGCATCCAGATAAATAACACAATAGCTAACAATCCACCTAGAACAAGCCAGGACTTTTGGCTTTGTTAATGGTTGTTAGATGCATAAGACAAATAAGCAACAACTTTGGCTTCATTGTAAATAATATTGAAAATGCTTCACTTCTAAAAAATTATGAGACTGTGAAAGAACTGTAACCAGTCTCTTTAGAGTTACATCAAAGGCAGTGAAGGGTGGAAGTGCAGCAGAGTTAAGATTTTGTTTCCACCCTGAGGATTAGGGCAAAAATGGAGAGCCCAATAGGGACCCATCTCAGCACCTGCTTTTTAGAACTGCACCCGACGCTCAGCACAGGCAGGACCCGGCCCACGTAAAGCCCTGACCTAGTTAAGCATCCTGATTCATGAGGCATTGGCACACACAATATCCAATCCCATCTGTGATTATTTTGATGTTAGTTGCAAAGGTGACATTGATAGTGTATTAGCTGCAGTAAAATACATATATCACTATCCAGAGCCTGCATTTCCACAGTTAAAAGCGCAAGAAGAAAAAAATCATGTTTAATGCAAGGAGAATACGACAGGTCAATCCACCAGGGGCCGCATGTCATAAAGATTTTTTTTTAGTTGCAAAGTCTTTGAATCACGCTTTGATAGCGAAACAAAAAACCTGTTTTGAGAGTGGGGAAAGAGGTTCTGAATTGTGAAAGGGGGTTTGTGACACCTTCCGAATTGTAAACATGAGACGGTATGAAATCGCAATGTAATGTAATAGTGGTTTGTGACCTCAATTGTAGTTGCAAAGTACACACTTCATAGTTCAGCTTGGAACACCTTAACAATACCATGGAGAAAGAAGAAATCTTTCACCTCAGGCAGTTTAGTTCAATTAACACCTATTTATTTCTCATTCAAACATCCTTTACATCCCCAGATTAACCAGTCCCCACATTTACATTCTTTGAGGCAGCCCGGCACCCTGGCTGCCCCTCCCTCTGAATCACTGCACGGGAGACCCCCCCTTCTGCGTGAGCTGAGCCATCTCAACAGCTGAACATTTGTCTTTTGGCCCCAAGGCTAAAATTACGGACAAATGCCGTCCGTGGAAACTTCCTTCAGGTACAACGGACACAACAGTAAATTCACGGACTGTCCGTGAAATTTACAGACGGTTGGTCACCCTAGCACCCTTGCAAGCAGACTCCTATATTCTGGGCTTTCTTTATTTGTGTAAACAATGATAACTTATTATACTTAAAATATTCCTCTCAGTAAAATGCTGTTTAGTTAACATATGGTTACAAAACTCAATTGATGAACATGAATGTAAAAGGGTTCCCAAGTTGCTGAGTCACGATTTAACATAACAAGTGGATTATGTCCTTTAATTCTGGCCAAGTGCTGAAACTCGCGAGTAACGGGCAATGTCTGGCTCTGCATGCCATGTGCCCCTTTGTCTGTGGCTTTTCTTCTCAGGAGAAGACTGGGATCTTGTAAGACTAGGAATTTAGTTTAACCTACTGCACCTCTCTCATAGCCCAATGGTGCCCACATATGGTATAATGATGACTGTGTTTGATATAGTGTGCACACCTTCGCATTAAGGTGTTAGCCTGGCATAGGGATGGCCACTCTTTGTATGCTGGTGGCATAATTGGCCAAATTATGGCTTGCCCTGGTGCAATGTCATCCTTAAAATGCTGTGGAAACCCTAAGAGTTATGTTGTTAGCCACCAGCTTAACGGTGGCCCTGAAAGGATGGTGGCTAACCGTTGCATTTTGCTGCCATTTCTGCAATTATGGTGGCCTTCCTGTGAGTACTTGAGGGAGAAAAAAAAACTATAAACTTACTAAAACTGTAAATCGGTATCGAGTCATAAAATATGTATTTTTCCTCCAAAATGAGAAGCTGATATGTGATTTGAATGTGCTCCTCAAAAAATAAAAACTTGCATTTGTCAGCGAAAAGTTTCAGGTGGGGGTGCCATGTTTGCAGGTATATTATTGTTTTAAAAGGACCAGCTGCGAAGTTCCTTGTCTCCAGCAATTTTCAGGCAATATTAAATATGTCAAGATAACTCTGGTGATTAATGTTCTGCCTGAAGAGAGATCAGAATTTTCTCTAGTGGAAGTTCTAGAGTAGTGCAGAGGGTTAATATGCCTGCCGCAAAGAACGTGTACCACGCAGATCACAAAGTGCATAGAATGAAAATTGGTTAGCGGGTTACTACTTTTGTCAGGGAGGTCATTTTGTTACTTGGAGTTTATAAGTTAAAATCCTAACATAGAACAGTAAAATATTAACTGTCATCAAAGAGCTTCATGCACTGCAAGGTATAGATTAGAGTGTTATGATTTGTTCCCTAGCCATTCATTATTCTAATGTAGGAAAAAGGGTTAATTTGGGTACAAAGCGATTGTTATTAAAGAGAAACTCTAATCATGGAGTTACTTTTTAAATTCCGAATTTGTGCTTCTCCAGACAAAGCACTCTCAAACTATACTGCCTACCAGTATGAATGACATGTCACTTCTACACTTCTACACCTTGCAGTCCTCTGTCATATGTAATATTTCTTCTACACTGATTTACATATTAGATTGATTCTCTGTTTAATGTGTGTGCAATGTAAAGTACACCCTACACTGGTATGAGTGACGCAATGAAATTAATTAATTGCATCTCAGAGAGCGTGGTAATGAATGGGCACTGTTAAAAGGGTAATAGTGAGGGAATCACTGGCAGAGATGGTCAATGGGGGGGGCTCCAACAAACATTGTCACAAAGGGCGCCACCAGTGCTAAGGCCGGCTCTGTGCTGTTCATATTGTGTGCCTCTGAGAAAGTATTCATGTTAACTGCAGCATATGACTGGCGCTGCGATTCACATGAATACTCGCATAATCTGCACTGATATTTGTCGCTGTACCCATATGCGCGGTCGGGTTCCTGTCACACATAGCCTTGGCTGCAGCACACCCAGACCTTACACTGCCGCACACAGAGGAAAAAATTAGAGGGAACATTGCTAATGAGTTTGATGACGTTTGAGGAATCTTCACAAAACTTTCCAAAAAAAGTCTCATCCACCTCAGAATTTTCCTGAAAAGTTTCGGGATGACCCATCAAGTGGGGAGCAAGGAAAAAGGAAGGAGGGGGGGAGCAGCAAAACACGCTTTCATCATGCGATTTTCGATACTAAAATTGGACGCAGCTACAGCCAAAATTTGGTAGAAAGCTAGATCTTGGTCAAGAAAGCATGGTTTTTATGATTTGTTGTAAATCAGTTCAGTAGTTCTTGAGAAATTATGGTTTCAATTATATGTATATATCACAACACTGAAGATCCGTGGATCCCACAGATCTAAAGATACGATCCAATTGGAGTCACCACATCAACAAAGCCTTGTAAGGGGAAGGGAGTGCCTCTGTTGTAAGATGGTACCATCCTTTCTTTTTAATTATAAGCTCCCCAGGTTGAGCCAGGGCCCTGGGGGTCATCACAAATGTTTTTAAGGCAAGGGGGGGGGGGTGTGCGGCCCCTTCCCCCTGAACAATCTTAAGGCCCTGAGAGACTGCATCCCATGGCCTACTTTCCTTTATAGGAGGAGGGGGCACGCAGTCCCCTCCCTGAGCCATTTGTAGACCCTGGGACCCCATCCCCCAGGGCCAATTACCTTTTTAGGGAGAAGGGACATGCGCCCCCCTCCCCAAGTCATCCTATGGCCCCTGGGACTCCACCCCCTGAATCTGATGGCATACAGTGTCCCGGGTCCCTATTCCCTCAGGACACCATGCGGTTCCATACCTGTGAGAGTGGGGGCAGGGAATATAGATTTAATTTCCTGCCACACTCTACCAGGTAGGGAACATAGCAGGATGAAGCAGAGAAAAAAGCTGCTTCCTCCAGATGGAAGCAAGGGAATGGAGTGGGCCAGCATCCATAATGGGTGGTGGCAGGGTCTACGCTGGACTTGGATCCTCCCTCTTGGCCTCCAACATTACAAAAAGGTATTGGTGCCCGGTGGGCACTGGGGCAACCACTGTAAATGTTAAATGGCTAGCTCCCATGGCAGCCAGAATGATTGATGGCTGGGGAGCTGGCAGGAGCCATGGGGCTTTGGGGCTCCCCCGGTCACCCCTAACATTTGCCATGTTGTGGGTGCCCCATAATGCACTGTGATGGCCTTTTATTTAAATATTTTGATCCTAGTTGTGCCCCTATTCGGGGCAGGGGCACCACTAAGCATTTGTTTTTAATGTTGTGGAGGGCTCCAGGGAGCACAGCAGCAGCCCTCCCTGCAACATTAAAAAAAATACAGTAAGTCTCCTGGGGTCATTGAATCCATGATACCAGGAGGACAAACTATCTTTTTTTAAAGCACTCTGAGCTGGAGCTCAATGCTCTGCAGCTGGAGTGCAGGGACTCCTTGTAGTTGGTTCTATGGCTGCACATGAAAATGTTGAAGAGGCTTATAGAAATGTTCAATTAAAAAAAATACTTTATTGAAATATTTCACAATCACTATTATTCAACATTGCAATGTGTGAATTTATAAAATATACATATTAGTGACTTTTTGACAAAGTTAATAGATCTGCTTTATATATGTTGATGTACTGACCCCATGATAAAGCCAATAAGCCCACCGCTTTTTATATTTTGGTGTTCTGACCCTTTGATGAATCCAGGGGGTCTGCCTTACTTGAAATGATACCCTTTGTATTGTTACATGACAAACTCAGCCATGCATGGCAGAGGGGGATAGGGCGCAGGGCCTGGCTGCAGGCCAGGTTATGCGCCCAATCCCACACCGCCCATGGCTATGGGATCTTACTTTATGTTTAAAGAACCATGAAAATTCACTGAAAAAAATAAAGGTTACTTTATAGTTAGTAATTGATAATTTACATTAATAAAAACCTTAGATGTTCACAAAAGAAACTGATTATAGGGAAATTCTAGTTAGGTGAAAATGTCAGTTAAAACATACAGTTTTAAACTAACAAAACCACTGAAATTCGCCAGTTACAGTTCTCTCAAGTAACGATAACACGTGCCCAAAAGTAACTTAAAGTGACATCCTTGGCCTGCACTACTAATTACCTCCCATATTACATCACTCATGACATGTTCTATGACATCATTGATGACATTACTGCAACATCTGAAATGACATAATTGATGACAACGCACGGTTAGAAGGCCGGTTGGGAAATTACTACTACTCTCTTAACCAAGATGCAATGTGGGAGATGCTTCAGTGGAAAAAGTGTATAGCAGCATGATGGAAATACATTCAACTAATGGCAGAAATGTAAATGTAGCCCCAAAATAAGGTTACATTTCCAATAGTAAAAGACATGTGTATGTTGTGTTGGGAGTTTTCAACCAGCACCCCAGAAACACTCCTGTATAAGACTGCCATGCTTTACATTTGATGATTTTCACAGATGTATCATAAATGTAACATAAATGGTGGCAGGCCGGCCAATTCACATTAGAAGATAAATTTATGTAATTTCTGGTGGTGGCACTCCTAATGGTGAAGCCACTGCTGGCTTCGCCATCATAAAAGATTGCTTTCTCGCGTGCAGCTCTCTCTCTCATTCTTTGTCACCTATTGGTCACAAATGTGATTCTCAGGCAAATCTATCTGAAGGCAATTTTTCCTCAGTTTCACATTCTTGGGCAACCTCTTGAGACTGGTATATCAATGCATTACTCATCAAAAGCACATTAATCCCAAGTATGGTGGATTCTGACAAGCTGTTTATCATTTGGACAGTTACATGATTTTTTTCAAATGGGGTGCACAAATGTGCTTCTGGTCCAAGGGAATCCATAATGTGGTTGCCATGTAACCTCTGAACCTACAGATGCTTGACTATATCCTTCCAGTTTTTTTATGGCCTGCACTGGCTACCTATAGCCCGTATATATCACGATGAGGGCTCTCTGCTCTATCAATTGGGCAATCTAAGGCACTCGACTAATCTTCCTTCAACTGAAACTTCACGCCTATGCCAAAGTAGGGCCCTGTGATGCAGACTGGCCCTTCTCCTGACTATAGCTCCCGTAAGATTACAGAGTGGTAACTACCTGGCTATTCCAAAACGGATAGCCACTTAGGGATATGTGAGACAAAAGATGGAGGTATCTGCTTGTGTAAATTGATCTTACACCTGTCTGCATCAGATTATGTTTGCCAAAGAATGATTGGAGAATCTCACTGAATCTCATGCATTACACCCAATGCTACCCACATAGGTTGCACCATAAGTCTGATCTCAAATATCCATGCCCAACAAATGGGTATCAGCTTACTTGACCACTGACAAAGTGCTTCGGGATACGGGCAGGGTATGAGGTGCTGTACACATCTAACATTACAATACAATCACCGAAGAGGTTTTATTAAAAAACTTTCTGACCTCTGTAAGACTCCAGAAATAAAGGGCCATGTGAAATTTGAGGCATTATTCTATTGTCTTGGCCTACTGAAACTTCAGTGAACACAGGCTGAGTCAAAGTCAGATCGTTCGCTGAGAATGAAGTCACCACTGCTATTAAGTTCCCAAAGACAAGTAATACAATACACTCAGAGCAGTTTGTGACCCAATACTTAAGATAATTCCAAGATGCATTCTCACCTAAACTTGAACCATTGGCAACTTACAGACATCATGTTGCAGACAGTTATTACCTTAATTCCAAAGGAAGGGAAAGACGCACTTTACTGTGCCAGCTGCCACACCAAATTGCCACTAAATGTGGAAATGAAGTTCCTAATGAAAATGATAATGGATAGAATTTGCCTCAACCTCCAACATGTAATCCACCCCGACAACATTGTCTATACTGCTTCTAGATCCTAAGCTGACCACTTGCATATCATGCATAGAGCACCACAACTGGGAGACAGACCGAGGTTTGTGTCCTTTAATGCTGAAACCGCATTTGATGGGGTATCTGCTACACACCATCCAAGATTTTGGAATCCCAACAGCCATGTTCTTGGTAAAGTGATCTGTATCTATGCTTGTATATGTTATATCTGTAGTGCACACCCAGCCAAAAGGCAGCATAGTGCTGTACATCATAGTCAATGGCAAGCTGAAAATCATCCAGTAATAAGAGAGAAACCTGAGCGGTACACGGTTAATGCATTGTGATATAACATACTTTGGATAATCTTCAACTCTTTCCTAAATTGGAGCAATGTTTGGGGGGTTTTGATGAATACAGGGATATTGCTCCAGACTCTGGGTGCATAGATGAAAAAAGCCTGTTGTCTTTTTATTTTTTACACTTCTTAGTCTGCAGTCGGATGGTGTCCTGGCTGCTGTGGTGCTTCAAGGAAGGATCGTGACTAGATAGACTTTGTAACAGCCGTTTACTTTGGAGACTGGCCTCAGGGAAAATTGTTCGCTCCTATCCTTGCTTTTCCCAGTGGTCCTTGAACCACTGGCACACTGAATAAGAGAAGAGGAAACCACGAAGGACAGTCCTATGACAAAGTACTTCTGTATATAGATGACATCTTAATATTCTTAGTATTCCAAAAGAGAAGTTGTTGCTTATTGTCGAGCTCTTTAGGCAATTTGACACTGTCTCTTGATACAAAATACACTGGACCAATATAACGTATATCCATCAGATGAACCGGCAACCTTTTATTTTTTAACGAGGTACCACAGTGAGTGACACTCCAATTATTTGGAGATCAACCTCCAGAGCTCCTTCAAGAGCATGGTAAAGACACATTTTGAAAGACTGGAGGAAAATGAAAAATATCAGTTTCTGGAAATCTGATCGAGACAATATCAAGATGGTTTCACACCCAGAGATAAATTAACTCCTTAGTATGACCCCGTTGTACTTCCCTACAAAGTATTGTTTTTAAATGCCCATGCTACTGTTCAGCTTGCTACAGCTGGGCAGTAGATCAACCATAATCATGAATACTAATGCTTGACCAACCGAGGGTGGCCTGAAAGTTCCTAAAATTAAATTGCTCATGTGCGCTCATAAAATGCAACAGCTCTGCTTGGTACTTAAGTGGGATTCTAAATGAGCAGCATTTATTGGCAACTTTGAAAATCTCTTATTTTGCAATTCATGTGAGTTAACCTAACATGAAACTATTCTCAAAATTATATTTATCATGAAATATATATGCCTGGTGTATGTATGGTCATTACTCTAATGTTGGTATCACTCAGGCTTTTCCCACAGTTTATCACAGTTTATACTCTTCTGACTCACGCTGTACAGTTAGGATCTTGTGACTATTTTTTAATATCCAGTTAAAAACCTTTTTATGCTTTTGATGGCTTGAGTATTCATGATGAGTTTGTTATGGTGATTGAATCCTCATGGCCCAATGGTCTTTTGATTGTATGTATCACTTCCCCCTAAATGCTGTGTCCTATACAATTTGTACAATTAGTTTGTGTGCTAAAGTAGCCTAAAAGATTTGTGGCGGCTATGATAACATGGACTCCTAAAGCAGATAAAGATCATTGTTTCGTGAAGTAGTTTAGGTCCATTTCACATAATTTTATTGTAAAATATTTGCAAATATTTTCCTATTTAATCTAGTATTTCTTTAACCCACCTTATTTTTGTTTTTACTCTTGCTTGAGTAGATAGAATTTGGGGTTTAAAGGTTATGGTCACTCTGTGGGATTAACAGAATGTTGGGTTAAGAAGTTCCTTGGGTGACAGTTGGAGCTTGGAGGCTTGGGCTGGCAACTGTTTGGTGACTCACTGTGTAGACTATCCTAATAAACCTACTGTTTCCTGTGGTGAATCACAACACTTATATAGTGAACCGTGGCAGTTTGTGAAAGGAGGTTGCTTTCTGACAATACAAAGATGTATTAGCTACAGTGTAGAATTCAGTATTGGTTGCTCAGTAGCAGTCATTGCTCTGGATGCTAAAAACACCGTCATCAGGTACATTAAATATCTTATTTTCAATATCAAAAATGCTATCTTTTTGGTCCCACATTTATGCAAATGGTTAAATGTCTATATAAGAGCTTCGAGTGTAATGTTTGCTAGATAATGTCAGAATTATGAAATCAAAAGAGAGGTTTTTAGCTAAAACAAATCATAAAATAAAATTATTTGCTCATGCTGATGATATATTAAGTTACATGTAATGTCCTGAGATGTCTTTATCCCATTATAGATGAAGATTTTTTTTTATATATCTACTGCTGACAAGACTGCAATCTTACCATTGACCATGTTATGCACCTTGTCTGTGTTTAAAAAATATGCTGCCAAAGCAATAAAGAAAAACTCTACTTCGATAACCTCAAATACACAATCATTAAAAATGTAAATGAACTAAAAAAGACAATTCTTTGATATCTGGCCAACTCTTTATTAATCTTAGTGTGTTAGACCTAATGCCACGAAAACTATTACTATTTCAATTCTTTCACATTGTTTATTAATCCTAATTTTTCAGTTTTAAACTTCATTTTTAAATCCTTTGATTCTATTATATCAAAATGTTGATGTAATAAAATAATTCAGAATTACTCTTGCAAAAGTAAAAACATAAGATGCTAAACAGAGTTGAATTTAATTTTCTCTTGATCATTGGTAATATACTCGGGTATAGCTAGTATTAGAAATATGTATGAACTAACCTTTTTTTTCAAAATGTTGGTTGATCAGTCCACTATATCTTCATTAAACAAAATTCTATATATAACTACCTATTATTTTACTACTATTAATTCTTACTCTGTCTGATATTTATTATTTATTATCTGGAGTATTAAACTTCTTAAAATTAAGAGATATACATTTTTCACATACGTAGACAGGTAAGGAATTTTCATAGAGGTCATTTTTACATAGAAATAAAGTTTAGAGGAATGGATAAGTTTATATGTTCTGTTTTTCTACCCAATGTCCTTAGATCTTTCATCATAATTTTCAACTGGATAGTCATCGTCTAATATTTTAATGAGATGAAAAATCTGTGATTGTTAAGCGATTATAGAAGTGTTGCCACCTTTTTTAGAAGATTGAAATAAAGGCATGTGCTCCTCTCAAAGCTGCCTCAATTGTTTGATGAAAGTTTATTTCCCAGAAAATATTTTTTTTAAATGTACTTATTAATGTTTTTTTTTTTAAACTCAAACTACTCAAGATATGTTTGAAAGCTGTCCTGAGGTGTAAAAGGGGAGATATAAACTGTGTCTTTAAAGAGTTGTCTCAGGTGATGGGATTTTTACACATAGGGGCAGTCAAACAGAAGATGCCAATGGCCATAGGTCACCAGTAAGAAAGTGAAGCCACCTTTAAGTCCTAGGAGAAGGAGGAAATTCTAGTAGGTGGAGTCTTGCGTGCGTGAGGAATCCCTCCTTCAGCTACTTATGCTGGGCTGGAGGAAAGACAAACCGGTTTAGAGTGGTTGACTGTAGAAGACAAGTTGTAGGATGGGGTAAAACCTTCTACGTAAACACAGAGACGTCCTTTTTGAGCTTTGCAAATTATGTACAATAATTGTAAGTTCACGGGAGCCAGGTGGACGAAGAAATGGAGGCCTGCTTATGTCTGCAGGCTCGTGCTCTTTCACTCGCGTGACCCCAAGCGCTACATTGTATTGTAAGACTCCTAGAGAGCTCATACATGTCAATGCATTGAATTATATGTGTACCTCTGTTTAAGGGCATAAATGTAATGCTCTACTCCACTGCTCATAGCTTATATATGGGAGGTGGAGTCCATGATTCATGCATTGCTGACATGGGACATTTCTGTGCATTCCATTCTGTCAGTCTTGAGCTGGTGTAGAGGAATGAATGTGCAACTGGCACACCTCCCTACGCAGTGGTTTGTAAATTGAGAATATGCACCTGTTCAATCCTTGGCCCCTTTCCCGGGCAAATTTTCTTGTGGGGCACTTGTCGAGAAAAATTCACAAAATTTGTGCACAATGCACTTTTCCCCCTGTGTACTGGTGCAGATACAGAGAAATGTTTTATTCATCTCCTTGTGGGACTTTTCCTTCTCCTCCATCTACAATCAATTCAGTTTTTGTTTCATTCAATATCCCCTTTCCATCACACAAACAAGAGTAGGGGCGGGGGACTTATCCCCAAACAAGCCCCACCCCAGTTGCATGTTTAATCCACTATCACGCCTTCTGGCGTACTCATTTTTGGTGAGTCTCTGACAGTAGGTGTACATGAAAATTGGGAATCATTTCGTTTTTTAAACGATTTGTAATATTTTTTTGAATGATTTCCCTTCTTTTAAATTTCAAATGTAATTTCCGAAGTGTGTGGGAAGTTAAAAGGTAAGGTTGTTGTGGTATCTGGTGCACGTGGTAAGTTGTGTGTCAGGAATCTTTTGTATGTATCTAGTGTGTGTTTTGGGAGTGGGGGGGTCAAAAACAGAGATATATGTTGTATCTTGGTTTGTCTGCTTTGTGTATATGAAGCTGAGTCTCAGGAGTTGTCTGATGTTATGGTGTGATGTTCTGTGCAAGTGTTCAGCTTAAGTCATCTTAAGGGTGACCTGGGGAACGAGCGAAGAACATGCCACTACTAATGGGGCTCATCTGGAGTACAATCCAAATAGTTGCCTGTGCAGCTATTATTTTAAAGTAAGGCCCCTTAGAGTATTTTACTCTATGTGAAATTGTTATTACGGTTGCCTTTCTGCTGGACTGGCTTTTAAAAGAAAATAAAAGACTCCACATGCCAGTGTGAAATATCAGTGAGGCCATGTAATTCCACAACTTCACTTAGGCACACACCAGAAGTAAAACTCTTGTGGTTCTTAAGCCTTTAATTTTTGTGGCACCCACATAGTGCTTAATATGTAAAAGAAAGAGTGCTGCTGCCCATAGTTCTGGTCTGACACCCGTTGCCTGTGTATTTGAGCATCAGCATGCTGAATTTTAAGGCGGGCAGTCTTAAATCCACCTCATATCTTTTTAATACACTTACAGACACTCCCTGTCTGTCTCAATCTTACAGGTTCCGTCTTATGGATGTGTGTGCGTTTCCTTCTCTTGACCTTTAGTAAATATCTGTTGCAAAAAAATAAGTGCTGGTGACCTACACCAGCAACCACTAGCTCAAATTAATTACTGCACCCACGTAATCATTATTGGAACCTGTCACTCACACTGAATCATAGTTGGAATCCAGGGACTGTGCCCTAAGCTTTTTTTATGATTTGAACCACAAAACGATGTAGAAAAAATATAGAAACCAGCATTAATCAAACAAATACACAAATGATTAACTATTTAATTTCATTTGCAAACAAATATTAAAAAATCTAAATTATAATTTTAATGGGAAGTTTGGACTGGAGCTGTTCTAAATTTAATTGAGGCTAATTGTCGAACATACAATATTCTGCTTGATACATTTGCACTGTTCCCACGAATAAATCTAATGATACTAACTTGAATTCTTTATTTCCAGTGTCAAATTCCTACGCATTTTAAAATTTTAGTTGTACATTTTGCTTTTTTATTTATATATAGTGTATTAATCTGTTAACATTATTTCATTTTCTAAGCAGTTGCGGAACCCCTGAGTAGGCTTTTCGGACCCCCCAGGTGTCTTTGGACCACAGGTTAAGAGTAACTGTTCTAGTCTTCGGATAAAGAGTATCGCTGCCAGGCAGACACCAGAGTACCAGGACACCTTTCCAGATGCATCCCTGGATCTAATTGGGCTGTAAACTTTGGGATGCACTTTGCTCTCCGCCAAATGATCTCATCAGATTTTCTAAACGATCCCGCTTTGTTCTCTGGTTTTATCTGAGCACCTCAGTGCCTTTGGGGTCACACAGAATAACCTGTTATTCTCCTGAACTGATTGAATCTTCGTAATACCCTTTTGTGCCCACCAGGTGTGCAATTATTATGGAATGTTGATTCAGATATGGAAAGAGGATCACTCAGCACGAGCTTCATGTTTTTCCTACATAGCTCCTTTTATTTCTCAGATCATTTAGATTAAATTGTTCTTTCCTCCTATCAATATACTATTGTTTCAATTAGAAAGGTGTGGGATATCAACTCCATCTAACTGGTCCTATGCAGCCAACTCCTCCAGCTTTCTTTGGACTTTCTTATTCCAAGAAGATTTGAGAAGGAATTATTTTTCTTGTGTTTCCACAGCCTCATTTCCTGTGAGACAAACCACTTTTTCCCAGAAGGCAAAGGGCATGGTCCGCCAGCCTGACACAAAACCATAATCTCGCCTGCAAAATGTGGAAGGGGTCCCTCAGAATTTGGCTGAATGTGGGGCCCAAAGGGCTGAGACTCCTGGCATGGGCTCCTTACTCAGTGTTCCACCTAATATGTGGGGAGAGTAGGCACTTCAATTTCCACTTCTCTAGTTGCAATGCTGTTTTTTTTAAAATCAGTGCCTGTCAGAGAGTTAAATATTCCCCCTACTAGCTTAATGTGCTGCTGGCCGCCGCTGGTGAATAGTAGCGCAGGTGCGCCACGAGCAAACCAAGGCTGCTTGGCTTGCTGCATGCGTCCACCCCTGAACATCGGTGTGCACAATGCAACTTAACTCAAAGCAATTTTTGGTCTTCAGACGATGATGTCTATTTTTCACAAAAGTGTTCGACAAGCGCGTCAATCTCTAAAAGAGACAATTAACGAAGAACCATCTTTTAAGGTGACCAACAATGTTTTGTTTTTTTACCCAAAAGCAGTTCTCCTGGCAGCTACATTATTCAGACATAAGCATTTTTAAGGATTGACAATGAAAAATGGAGTATGGATTTCAGCTCTCAACAAAGATGAAATGGCTAGTTTAACACATTTACAAACATGCTTTAATACTTTGTAAGTGTAAAGCATCTCCAGTAACAAGAATTCGCTCTCCTTCAAGAATATGGTTGAGTTTTTGAGTTTTCAAAAGTCCCGAGATCCGTTTTTTAAAGCTGCAATAAATTTACTTTTACACTTAAATTCCAGACGAACGTCAATGAAATGTAACTCGGCACGTTCCATGTTTGTGTTTCACAGGTAGAAAATGAAAAGTTTATTTCTGAACGTCGGGAGTCGGACTTCGGGTGACGTTCATTTGTTATCTCTGATGTTGTCAGGCCTGAGTGGAGCAGGTCTCTTGTCCACAGCACCCAAACACCCCTTCAACGATTGACACACTTAATATATTGGCATTGTTTATATATGTTTGGTGCTGCAGGGCCATTCCTGACAGTTGATGCTCAACATCATCTTCCCATCAGGCAAAGGTTGAAAGCTCGACCCACTAGAAAATGAAAAAAAGAGATTGCAGGACATTAATATCAAAACAGAAAGGCGCCCAAATATTTAAGCTCTGAAATTTGAGAACTTCTAACAGTAATTAAGAACCTTGAGGGTAAGCTAACATTTTAGACAAATGTTTTACTTAACTGCTCAAAATAATTATTTCCCTCCTCCTCACTCTCACTGATTCTGGGTATAGGTGGGCAATGTGCTAGGTAGTAAAACCAGTAATTTGGAAATTTCTTTACCTACTCTATCTCAGTCAAGCAGTAGAAAAGCCAGAATGGATAGTTTTCTTGTTCACTTGACCATTTCCACCCAGTAGCCTTCTGCACAGCGGAACTCAAATGTCTCTACTGGGGAAAGGGGGCGTGTAGGGGGTTCCTATAAGAATCAGACCTCTGAGGCCCTCCCATATGTCATGTCCCAAGTCCCCACAGATGCACAGGTAGGAGTTATATGTTTCTTTATTCCTTCTCTGCGCGGAGCTGCTTACAGTCACCTCTGCCCACGCTCCCTCGTCCCCTCTACTGTTCCCTCCCCACACCCTTGACCGGATGTGGTGTCAAGTTAACTTGGGGTCCCCATGGTCCACTGCAGGGTCCTAGTGCCCTGCCCCAGGTCACTACACCATAGATGCATCTGCGCTCTCCTGTGACACACAAATTGTACAATCTCTGGGAACCTGTCTGTGCTCCCTGATAAAAGTCTGCATTTGGATCAGTAACATGCTGGACTAAATGTGGATGCTGTTTGCTCACACATGGCTTCAGCATTGATATCCATTTGCCAGTCCTCAAATAAGTTCAGCATCTTTGGTATCTGGTGGCGACTTCTGAAATTCTAAGTATCCCTGACAAAAGGTGGCTATCCTGGAATAATGTTATGGCCCCTGTGTAAGGGAGGCAGGAGATATATATATATATATATATAAAATCTATATATCTCCATATCAACTTTTGAATATCCTACAATTTGAGGTTGCTACATGCATATAAATAATTGTTAGTGATTGTAGAGTCGGGCAATAAGACCCGCAAGAAGAAACTGGAGAGTCAAGGGCAAGGGATGTGATATGCCCTGGAAAAGGGCACTGGAGGAATCAGGGCAGAGATTTTGGGGTGCAGAAGAGTTAGTTTTAGAAGAGACTGTGGAGAGCAGGGTGCAGAGTTAAATAAAGCTACAATACCTCACTTGCCCGTGTCTTAGTGATCATTCTATGACTTGTCTGTCAACACTACAGCTGGCGACAAAGGTGGAGAAGCAGCAGCCCCACAGACTCACAGCAACAAAGGTTGAGAAGCAGCAGCCCCACAGACTCACCCCCTGGCCGGAGGGACCAAATACAGCAGAGCAGTGGTAAGGCACCCCCCCCACCCCCCTCAGACCAGAGCCCTGTCCTGCAACCGGGCAGCCACCTCAGTAACAAAGCAAGCGGCCAAACAGCCAAGAGCACCCCAGCAGGGAATACGAGTGCACCCGAGTAACCACCACACCTCAGAGTGACTCTTGGACCAACACGCCTCCAACCCCAAGGGAGTGCGACCCGCCTCCGCAAGTGGGCAAACTTCTTTGAAGCCCCGCAAGAAAAAAAATAAGCGACAAAGGAGGTGAGAGATGAAAATAACAAACAACAAAGAGAAACAACTCCGTAGAGGTGGAAGTTTTGAATTGGGCATAAAACAGTCCCATCTACCAAGGCCTACAGGCGACTATCTTGGATTGAGTCAAAAACAGACCCAAATACATAGGCTCATCAGCAGCCATTTTAGATTAGGCAGAACAGCCACAGAAAGCAATCTGCAACCATGAGTGGTATGCTTAACTTACCCAAGCAAGCAACAAAAGTAGAGGCGAAGCAGGCCTAACACACAAAGACCAGTATGTCTTGGGGCAGGAGAACCAAATATGATGCAGCCGCCTTCCAAAAGCTGCGACCACTATTCAACATAGCAAAACAATGGTGACAGATGGGCTGACTGGATCAAAAAAATTGACTTCATTGACACACTGGAGTCAGAAGATGCAACGATAAACAAATACCTCAAGAATCTTGCAGTGGTGGTGTCAAGGAAACATAAAATACTCCTGTAGGAAGAAGCAACCGCATATCAGAAATTAAAGGGCAAACATGCCAAGAAATTTGACCAGACACCCAATGTTGACTACGAGAGGTACACCTTCAACAAGCACAACAACTGGGAGCGACAATGGATGAATTTGTGGAGCATCTAGAAGTCCTCAACAACCCCTGCAGAATCAATTAATTAAACTACGAGGAAGCTATGCGATTCAGAATAATCGATGGATGCCAGCCCCGACTCATCTCAAAGACGAATGCGCAGAGAAACACTCACACTGGACAACATGCTAGCTGCAGCAAGAGCGAATGAATGAGACAAGCAGCTGCAATGGAAGCAGGATCTACTCACAAAGGGACGGTACATGCCATGGAGAGCAACCACCAAAGAAGCAAAGACAAGTACAGGTTCATACCCAGCGGACCAACACATACGTGCTACAGATATGGGTTGTCCTACCCACACGAAGTGAAGTGCCCAGCCTTTGGGCAGACCTGCAAAGAATGCGGGAAAGAGAATCACTTCAAGTCCTTCTGCTGAGCGCAGGAAGGCAGGGGGAAGTCTGACTGACACATGACCAAAGAGAAAACATCAGCAGACACCATTGCAGGTCAAAAGACACAGCAAGGCACCATGTGGGGAACACTGAGTCCAAGCTTATACGATGACTCTCCACCTCGTCATCCAGCCAGTAACCTGTCAGCATTCAGCGATAGTGAAGAAGAAGGATACCTCCTGATGTTCTCCACAGAGGAATGAGGGACTCGGCTGTCTACCGTCAACCTGAGGATGGGGGACAGGCAGTAGAGTTCGTAGTGGACAGTGGAGCATCAGTAAATGTAATAGGAACACAAAAACTAACACAACTGCCATACAAACTGCAACTAACTGAGACCCAGCTAAAAATGTATACGGGGACAGGAAGGAAACCTCTGAGATGCACCGGGGACGAGAATCAGCTGGCAAAATCTGTGTACTAGAAAGGACAACGCACACTCCGAACAATCTGTGCTTGGCAGCAGCCGCAAGCCTGTGATAAGCAGAAATATACCATGGCAGAGAAGATGTACAACAGATAAAGTCAGCAGGAGCAGCAGGCAAATGCCCAGTAGTCCACCTGAGAGTGAATGACCCCTCAATACCATTCATCATTGACAGTGGAGTTCATCAAGGTAATGCCCTTTGACAGATTCAGAGAACTCACACTGACCCTGGGCCTGAAACAATCAGATGTCCAAGTGTAAACCTAGGCTGCATTCAAGCCATTGCACAGCCAAGTGTCGCTCAAATCAACCATGCGACACAAGACAATGGTGATCAAAACAACCATGCATGTGCTGCATGTAAAAGCTTCAACTGTGTGCCTCCTCAGCTTTGCCACAGCAACAGAGATGGGTCTGATCTTAACTACCACATACAGGCCAATAGAGGGATAATCCAAAACTTGCCCATGCTATTCAGTGGAATAGGGAAGTTAAAGGGTGCTCATGTTCAGCTGCACATCAACAAGGATGTCCGCCCTGTCGCACAAAGGCACAGATGTGTCGCATTCCATCTCCAGGAAGCAGTGGAGAAAGAAACAAAACCTTTGAAGAACTAGATAGCATTGAAACCTCCAAAGACCCCACCCAGTGGGTCTCCCTAATAGTAGTGATTCCACAGAAAGACAAACAAAGGAGATGTATGGATCGGTGTCGACATGAGTCAGCCAAACAAAGCACTTGAGCGAGTGCGACATTCCGGTGCTCACATTTCAGACAGGACCGTGCAATCGAATGGAGCAAAACTTTTTTCCAAGCTCGACCTGAACTAAGGATCCCACCAAATATAACTAGATGAAAGATGCTGGTACATCACAACATTTTCCATGCACCTTGAAATTTTTCGATATTGGCAACTAAATTTCTGCATCTCCTCAGCAGCTGAGATTTTCCGAGATGTCATCCACTGAGCCATCTAGCCAGTACCAAATACATTCAAATCCAGTGATGACATACTGGTGTTCGGAGCCACACAGGAACTGCATGACTGGGCGCACCACAAAGTATGTCAACTACTCATTGAAGCAGGGCTTGCCCTTAATGCAAAGAAGTGCTAATTCCACAAGACAGTACTGAAATTCTTTGGCAACATTTTCAGAGAAGGGAATGACATCAGACGTGGGAAAAGCCAAGGCCCTCACCACCACCCACCCACCACAAGATGTGAGCATGCTTCACCCCTTCCTAGGCATCGCGAGCTACTCCGCCAGGTGCATCTGGGACTACACTACCATAAGTGCACCCCTCCGTCACCTGAGCAGGCAAAATGTGGACTTCACATGATCACTGTCGACATTACAGTGATACTTAAAGGTTTTTTTTTATATCAAGATGCTGGTCTTTTTCAGCAGGATGGGGTGGAAAACACTAAGGGGCTCATTTAGAAGGAGTCTGAGGGGGACAGCAGTACTGGCATATGTTGGTCGTACCCCAGGCCCACAAAACTCGCAGCTCCTCTTCTCCATTTAGAGGTGGGGTGGACCTGTCAAGTTTTCAGCAGAACACCCTTAGCTAGCTGCACCACTTGGAAACCCCTGGCCTGGCAACCTGTCCTTCGCTATGCCACCTGGCCATAGTGATGTTAGGCCCGCCCTGAAAAAGGGGCTCCCATTACTCGTTTCCCCTGCCTGGATGTGACCCAAACAGGAAAAAACGTACAATAGTCCTCACGCATAGCGAAAAAACTCCCTTTATCATGAAAACTAAAAAGCATGCTTAGCAGTGCCTAAAACATGGTGCCTGCTCGTCATACTCTTCTGCCTCCAATGCATTTGCTGCACCGCCAGTTGCACTATAGGCTGTGAGCTGGTGACCAAGCAAAAGAGGTAGGAATATGATGGGGGGGGTCCTCTCAGGGGGTAAAGCCCAATCTTCTGCTGATCTGGCAAGCTGGTGCCCCTCCCCCTTGCCAGGGTCTAAAAGAGGCCCTAAGTGTGCTGCCACTGATTTAACATATGATTCCGCTTTTCCTTCCCGTACGCCGGCCTCTCGTCAACGATTTTGGTGGGACTGTACCAGGAGGTTTGTTTTACGTTTTGTTTTTTTTGCATATTTATATAGCGCAAACTCGACCCAAAGGTATTGGAGCGCTTTACACGAGCACCAGGGACATCTTAAGGATTTTAGGGGCCCTGGGCCAAACATATTTTGGGGGCCCCTGTTCAGAACAGCTTTGAACTTATGATCCAATTTGAGCCCCTGTTTCCCACGCAGTTCCCTCTTCCTCAGCTGCGTTAGCGATCCAGTTTGCATCATAGGCATTAGCCTATATATTCCTGATGTAAACGGACACGCGCAGCTGACAGCGGTAGGATTTTAGTGTTTCCTGCCCTGCTACTAGGTTTTTAATACTTTTTAAATTGTATATGTGTGGCTGACTTACTCTGTGCTTTTTAACAATTTCTCCTACCTACGGGCACTTACACTTTACTTGATTCTTCTTGCCTATACCTCCTTTACTGCTCCGATTTGCATCTCGCTTTTTCTCCAGTCCTGGTCCGCCGCGGCTGATACCCCGATTGTGCGGAGGGCTGGGGCTACTATCGGGCTTCTCACTTCCGCCCACGCATTTTTCGCTTCCTCAGCTGTGTTAGCGATCCAGTTTGCATCATAGGCATTAGTCTATATATTCCTGTTGCAAACGGACGTGCGCAGCGGACGTGCGCTGCTGGCGCGCCGAAGAAGCATCAAAGGCAAGCCCGTCTGCGCTCGCCGACATCTCGGAGGCGTCTGGCGCTGGCCATGTTGCCCAGTTTCCCTCCGACAGTTTCTTCCACTATATTACAATAGGGAAAAACTGCTTAGCCTTAGGCGGCTACCATTTTGTCAGTGTACAGCGGCTGATCCGAGCTTGGAGGTAGACTTTCGATGCAGTGCAACTGGTTTCTCCTCCAGCCCAGGAAACTCACACCCAAGATCCTCCCACGCAACAATAAGTGTAAAAACAATAAAAAACAGAGGACTTAAAGGCCACCCTTTTAAATTGTCGCTCCATGCAAATGCATGAACCACACATTTATGACCTACTTTTAGACAAACAGCCTGATCTTTTATTTCTCACTGAGACCTGGCTGTGTGAAGCCTCCAACCCTACTATCACCTCGGCCATCCCTACGGGTTATAAAATCTTTAGGAGGGGGGCCCGACCGAGTAGGAAGGGGGGCGGTGTCGCCATAATTTACCATAAAAAACTAGACTGCTCTCCCATACCGATGGAAAACATCGAGGGCTTCCATTTTACCGTATCCCCCCATCATAGCATAGCTGGTTTTCTGATTTACAGACCGCCTGGTGCATTTGGAAATTGTATTACTACGCTTAATACAGCCACCACCTCCCTGGCCTTAAAATACAACAACTGCCTTATTCTGGGAGATTTCAATATAAATATGGACAATGGAAAAATGTCTCAAACAATATCCTTGTTGGAGACGCTGCAGGCCTGCAACATGTTTCCATCAATTTCTTCAGCCACCCATGAGAAGGGTCATACCCTAGACCAAATCTTTCACAACTTTGACATATCAGTAAGCCTACCTCTTCCCATTACCTGGTCTGACCACCTCCAACTAAAATTTGTGCTTCCCAACTCTGCCACAGCCCCTCGGGCTAACACAGGGCAGAGGGTCCCTAATTACAGGACGTTCCATAAAATATCCATCCTGATGATAGAAGACGCCTTCGGTCGTTCCTCACCGGAGCTGTCTGGATGTCCTGGCTCAGACGCCCTCTCAATAGATTCATGGCTCCGAACCAACATTGGTGCAGTGGTACCGTTTGTTTCCAGCTCTTCAAAGAGGTTGGCCCCACCAGCTCAATGGTTTAACGATTCTATCAGATCTAGCAAAAGAAATTGTTGAAAAATGGAACGGAAATGGCGTAAATCCTATCAACCTGAAGACAGGAAGGTGTATAAAGACACCTTAAAAGCTCATGACATTCTCATGAAGGCAGCCAAGAACAACATCTTTCAAACCAAGATAGAAAATGCACAAAATAAGAGTAAGGAAATCTTTAGCATAGTTAAATTCTTTACCGCCCGAAAGCCGGCACAAAGGAAGGGCCATGCACGGAAGAATGGTCTAAGCAAATGGCTCAGTTCTTCCACAAAAAGATCTCCGTGATTCAACAAGCAATCTCCAACATCTCAGAGGAAGAACTGACCTTCTACCTTAGTTCTAATAGCAAATTTCACCTCTTGGATCCTCCATATTTACTAGCTTTCCCTGAGTTTCAGCTTGAAGAGTCACTGACCCTCTTCCAAAGCATTAAGTCTGGCTCTCCTACCGGCCCATGTCCAGCGAATATCCTGAACCTATTAGCTCCCACCATAAACCCCACGGTAAACCAGCTCTTTAATGCTTCCCTTTCCTCAGGCAGCATGCCGAAATTATGGAAGAAAGCTAAGATTCATCCACTGATAAAAAAGGCTAACGCCAAACCGACACACCCTGCCAACTACTGGCCAATCTTCCTTCTTCCGGCCCTCTCCAAATTATTAGAGAAGCATGTAAACAAGGCCCTCCAAAAACACATTGATAATGGGAAGCTCCTTCATGAGTCCCAATCCGATTTTAGGGCTAACTACAGTACGGAGTCCGCTCTGCTGGAAGTGACTGAATTTCTCAAGGGTAAGCTAGACCGGGAAGGCAAGGCTGTTCTGATACTGCTCGATCTGTCGGCTCCCTACAATACGGTCCCACATGAGAGGCTCCTGGAGAGACTTGCTAACATTGGCATGGAGAGGACCACCTTAACATGGTTGTCATCCTTCTTGGCAAATTGATCTCAAGACATCTGGCTCCCCCCTTTCTCATCCCCGGTTCTGGTCATGAATGTAGGTGTCCCTCAGGGCTCCATTCTCAGTCCTACCCTTTTTAATATATATCTATCTCCCCTTGCATTTCTGGTAGAGGAAGAGGGCTCCAAAATTGTTTCCTATGCTGATGACACTCAGCTGTTTTTTACATGTGCAAAAGGAAACAACTTTGACGGGGCAATGATTAGGTCTTGTCTCACAAAGTTTTTTAACTGGCTTAAGATCAATCAGCTGAAGTGCAATCCTGACAAAACTGAAGTTGTTTTCTTTGGTAATCCAGAAATGCCTGACTGGATCTCTTGGTAGCCTAAAGATCTGCTGCCCCTGCCCGCGGAAAAGGAGAAAGTAAAAAACTTAGGAATTGTCATAGACAAGACACTCTCCATTTGCTTTCAAATCCAAAATATAACTGGTGTTTGCTTTGGCAAACTCCGGATGCTAAAAAAATTAATGCCACTGTTACCGCTTGAGAGCAGAAAGATCGTGGTGCAGGCTCTGGTGACATCAAAGTTTGACTAGGTCAACAGCTTGTACCTCGGTCTTCCCAAATCCCATATCCAGGGCCTACAAGTGGTACAAAATGCAAGGCTAGAGCCACCATGAGACCTAAACCCAGATCTAGTTTGACCCCTATTCTTAAGTCTCTACACTGGCTCCGCATAAAAGAACGGATAGACTTCAAAGCGATGACCATCTTCTTTAAAGATTTCCATGGCTTAGAAGCCGGCTACCTAAATAAGCACGTTGATCGCTACACAATATGTAGATCCCTAAGATCTTCCAATGCCAACCAGGCCATCATGCCTAAAACTGGAGGCAGGTCCCTCGGCTTTCTAGGCGCAAAATTGAAGAATAGACTCCCTGAGTCTCTGAGACTAACCACAGACCTACTCTCTTTCAGGAAGAACTTAAAAACCTGGGTTTTTATTAAATGATGGGTTCTTTACGCACGTTTTCTTCCCCGCTGTCATGCGCCAGGACACGCTAGTCTGAGTAGCTGCGCGCTTTATTAAATACACTATTTCATTTCATTAGGTCCCTGACAGTGCAAAGGAACACCCATACAAATTCTAACGCCCTTATTTATGAGGCCTTGCTTCTCTTTTATGCTGCCAGTGTGTCACTTTTTGTGACGCACCGGCAGCGTAAAAAATGTGCCCTATTTCCAAAGTAACACATCTAGGCAGATGCGTCACTTTGTAAACCCCTGCACCACATTATACCTGCGCCAGGTAAAATGTATGCAGGATGGGTGTCCCTCCGCAAAAAGGCACGTAGAAGTGGCGCATTGAAATCTATGAGAACTCAGTGCGCCACTTCTAGGACGCCATTGCGTCAATATCTTACACCTGCCTCACAGCAGCCGTAAGACTGATGCAGGCCTTTTCAATTGGGGCTTGCCTCATGTGAAAGGACACATTGCTGGAGTTGCGTCTATTTTCAGACACACTCCAGCAATGCATCACTTTTGCGCCTACAGATACGTCAGAAATACTGACGTATCTTTAACTCCTTGCGACATGATGCGTCATACAGTAAATATGACGCATCCATCATGTCGCAAGGAGGGCGCACTAAGAAGTGACGCATCCCTGTTTTCACACAGCGATGCATCACTTCTCATAAATAAGGCCCTAAATGTGTTTACATCTAATATTCAGGGATATTTATGTGTGTTTTCAATATTGTAACACAGCAGCAGCTCATCAATATTACTGCAAATTATCTCTGTGATGTCCTCCCATTTCTTATATGTTAGGCCTTATTTCGATCAAAAAGAAACTTTTTTTTATGTATATAGCTTGAAACATAAACACAAAATGTTCTGCAAAATGGCTGTACTAGACTCTCACACATCAGGTACATAAAAAATAAATTAAAGGAAAACAGTATTTAAAAGAATCTGTTTACCAAATATTCAAGGACATTGGGGCAAAACTCTGGAAAACGGAGCTGACTCTGTCAGGGGGCCCCTCGAAAGGCTGGGGCCCTGGGCCAGAGCCCACGCATTAAAACGTCTCTGACGAGCACTGTATTTACATTACACATTCAGGCACGGGGGGTTAAGTTATTTGCCCAGAATCACAGGATGTGGACGCGACCCCGAGGCTCGAACCCTGGTTTCCAGCACCAAAGTCGGCAGTCTAGCCGACGGACCACATCCCCTTTCCAAGTTCACCCCTCTTTCATTTAGCACATCTTCCTCCCCTAACCACATAATTTTCTATTTTATGTTGCCAGACTTGCAACCTACTTAATTCTTACCATAGCTACTTAGAACTCAAACTGCTCGATACCTGTAGGTATTTCACCCCCTGCAGGGGCACCTATCGGCTACAAACCATTCATAAAACTGCTGCTGCACACTGCATCGAATCTGGGAGAGAAAGACCAATGATCCGTCAATAGAAAATGCAAGCTGGGTACAGGCACCTTTAGTCCACACAGAGGGGGAACGATAGTTGGCAGTTAATTAAAAAAAAAACGACATCAGACAACAATATTCGGTCACAATTGTCACAAATGTGACCTTGGCACACAGTCCCAGCGAGTCTTGGTGTTCAAGTGGCTACATAGACGCCGGAACTTGAGGGCCACGTATGCATGTGTCCTTGGCCTGCACGAGAACGTATTTCTGGCACATTCTCTCCATTTATACTTACAAAGGCTCCGTTAACCACATGCGAATGAACGAAGCTGCATCTAATTTCTTCAGGAAAAAAACAGGGTGTGTCGGTTTACACCAATTATGAGGGTTTTAGAGGGGAGTTTGTGAAATGCAATTCTCACCTCCTCGCGTGTCAGTTGGAGCACTCCGTCTTTGTTTTTGTCCAGGTCGCGACATTTCCCTGTAAAGTAATAAAATGTGTTAGCAGTGGTCATTTGTGTCGTTTTGTTGGTAAGCAGAAGTTGATGGTGCACTGAAGACGGGTTGGGTTGGTCTGCGTTGTTGTACCCCTGGCTATCTTTGAGGGGGCTTGTCTGAGTGAGCAGGGAGTAGACCACAGTGCATAGCGAGTACCAAAGTCAGGATGTACTGGCTAAGCTGCTTGTAGGCGTCAACACGGGAATAGCACGGAATGCCACAGGGCAGAGTAGATTTGCATGGACCCAGATTTTGATTATTAGTGATGACGTCTACAAAAATGAGGCCTGGACCGAGTGTCTTAGAAGAAGGTGCAATTAGGGAAGTCCTATCTTGAGTTGCGGGGGAGACTGTCTTCATTCAGTGATGTAAGACTGAATGAGAAATACACAGTAGAGGCTGCGGTAATTGTTTCCTCCCCGTTTGAACTCTTGTCGCCACTCTGCGCCCAGAGACCTCGCCATGGGAGGGCAGCCTGGGATCTTAACCCCAGGCCAGACTCTGGCTCTGCGCTATTTGGGCTGTAACTGTTCTAATCTAACATTTGAGGCAGGACTAGCCTCTTCCTTTGTAATTCACCTAATGCGGCTACGCCACTAGGTGGCACCAAATACTGTGATTTCTCTTTCAGCAGTACATGCGTTTCCTTTATGACAGCTGCTTCTTTAGGCCAAAAACAAGGGACGGGCCACGGAAAATATGTACCCCCCAACTACCACAACTGCTACTAACATGCTTACTTGTACCAGCATGCAACGCGCGTTTGTATTGCACTTTACGCTCACCTTGCAGCAAACTCGCAGGTCCCTTCCCTTGGAGCGCGAGCATTCTCCATGGACTGACCTTGGGGCTTCACAGCTCTGCCATATATAACGGGCTGGGATTTTTAAAATGCCCTCTTACAGATTTCTTCTGCTAGAATTGCAATGCAATGACTCTAAACTATTTATTTTAATTTTCAGATTTATTTTTTATCACCAAATTCCTTTTGATCTCCATATTTTACCAGAGAGGGGCTCTGGGTAACCATGGTGTTCATGAAGTAGAACTACAGTCTGGGCTTTCGATTTGGTAACATGTTAGAAAATTACTAAATGGGTTTAGTACAGTTGTACAACCCATTTAACGAGCTCAAATCCAATGATTAAGCGAATCGCAGGCTTTGTGATTTCTAAATAATTTCACACATCTGGCCCTTAATCACTAGAGAGGATTGAGACTAATGCAACAATCCCACGTTAATGCGCTTAATTGCTGCAAAAGGTTTCATCTAGCAAAATAAATGGAAACACGTGGAAAAATGTGGCAAAACAGTCCCTGTAAGTAATTCCCCGTAAATGTGTGCAATATGCTAGTCGGGATAATTTAGTGGTTTTTGATTTTTGCATGCACTCCTGCACAAATGGCATTGTTACTGTGCTTGGGTGTGTTTTGTGTGAGGTTAGGGTAACACATAAAAGTAGATTTTGCCTCTACATCCGTATATACCCCATTTTTAGTGCTATCCTACCAGACCGCACATGCTGTCTGGCGGTGAAGGACCTATTGTGGGCTTACCAAAACCTACAGTGGGCTAACAGCCCACACATTTCTTATCATTGGTTGTCTTTACTGTCACTCTGTTGTTTGCTTCTTATTTAATGGCTTGCCTTCCCCTTCTGTTTGTCCCTCCCCTGGAGTATATCCACTTTACCAAATTTTTGACTGGTGGGATTGTATCCTTTCACAGTTTACATTTAAGGAACTACTTTTTTCTTTTTCTTTCAGTACTCCATGAGAGTTTGTGTGCTTTTTAGCTCTCTCCCTCATGTGCTGCTTCCCTCGTACAATCACCTGCCACCCCCTTGTGTGCTCTGTGTTGCTCTCTCCCTCAAATGCTGCTCTCTCTCGTGTGCGTCCCCCCGAGCCTCCACACTTCATATTGCTCTGTTCCCTGCGTGAAACCATTTGCTGTTGAATGCTCCGCTACATCAAAAGTGCTTTTGCACACTTCATTTTTTTTTACCGATCGAAGTGGCATCAGCCACCCTAGCCTGGTCAATGAACATAAATGGCCCCCTGTCATTCTGTAACTACGCACATGCATGGTGATGCATGCGTGCACCTAGAGAATGATACAACTTTAGCAGCAGATGCATCATCACACCTTTTTTTTAAAATGTCTTCTTTATATTTTTTTTGTCCCAGAGGGCCAACCAAGCTGTCATGAGCACTTGGCAGTGCCCACCACTCCACCTCCTCCCTGGTGCTGCAGCATCTGGATGGTAGGCCATGCTCCTCCCTCGCAGCCTGCAGGGCTAAAAATAAAATTATAATAAAAATGGTTTATTATCATTTTTTTTTTCCGTTCTTTGCCGGCTTTCAGTGGGGGGGGGGGGGGGGGGGGTGAAAGCTCAGTCAAGGGAAAGTGCAGGCTGCAACATTAACGCTAGGAACTTAGGGGTCGACGTATCAAAGGGTTTTCCCCATTCTGTGTCTATGGGAAAATGTGTTCACCAAAGAGGCCAATGCGCTCTCAATGGATGCTAAAGGGGAAAAAAAGGCATATGTATATTAAAAACAAAGCTCTCTGCTTTTTAGATATCTTAGAAAAAGAAACCATAAAACATACCATTAAAACCGCCTATAGAGAAGAGAGTAAAAAAACATTTGAATTCTAACATTTTGTAATTTGACAGCCTCTCCTAGGATCACACTGTAAGACTGGACTAGGGCTCTTACTGAAGGTTGTTTCAAGCAGCACCAGGCAGCATAGGCAGCCTTTCAAGCTGATCCTAAGCAGTTCATCGCCGTATCTCCTGGTGATGATTTCCGTCAAGCGGTTGTTCAAGTGGAATCCTGGCGGAAAAATAGGAAAACAACCATTTACCACCTCAAGACCAACACCAGAATCAAGTGCAAGATACCACATCAAGACTGAACTCCAGGGCGTTTTCATGGAACGACTGCCCATGATGTGACCATCACCGAGGAGATACTCCCTGTAAACTAGAATTACTGGATTCCTTATACAGTGTCTCCCAATACCCCTCGGCTGCCCTCATGTGTTACCTGCAGCCTTCAGAGCCAGTCGAATCTCATAGGTGTCCATTGATCCCGAGTGATCGGCGTCATACATGGAGAATATGAGCTGCAAGATACAGGCAGAGCATTAGGCAAAGGTAAACAGGCATAATGTAGGGACATCTGATCCCTGCCCACAGAGGGGGGTTGGTTCACTAAAATATGTTCCCAATCTCTGCTAGTGTTGAGAAGGGCACATGTGAATCTTCACTCGGGAGTGACTAATGCAGATAAAAGCACATCAGTCTTTTCTATTTTTATGCGGTTATGCAGTGCGAACTTGACCCAAAGGTATTAGAGCGCTTTACATTAGCACCAGTTACATTATGCAGGGATACATTCATTTTTTTTGTAGGCACAGGGGGTCAGATGTATGACTATTCACTTTTGCGAGTCACAAATTGTGTTGATTTGCAACTCACAAAAGTGAATGTACAACAGTGTCTCAGACATTGTTTGCGATTCCCAATTGGGTCGCAAATTGCGTGCCTCATTAATATTCATGAGACAAGGGCAATGTGAGACCCCATTGGGAATGGCTAGCACTCCCAGGGATGGTGGCCTGCAGGGGTCAGCAGACCACCATATCGTCTGTGACTGCATTTTCAATAAAGCAGTTTTTTAGGTCTCGGCTCGAAGGCTGCGCTTGCGCAGTCTCGATCCGAGATTTAATGATTTGGAGAAGAGGGGCTTGAACCCGCCCCTCTTCTCCCCTGTTCTCCATTGGCTGGCCTCTTGAATGCTGGCCAGCCATTGGAGAAGAGGTCCGTCACTCTGAACAGGCCCCGTCCTTTTCGGATTCGGGGGCGTGTTTTTTTCAAGAAGTCTAATTATCTCCTCCAGCCAATGGCAAGAGGAGAACACACCCCCCGAATCCGAAACCGCCGCTGCCTTTCTCCGAGGCATTTCTGCTTCGCCTCGGAGAAAGGCGGTGGTGTCCCGGAGCCCGGACGCATTTTTCATCCTTAAACTGGCCGGCAATGCCCCGCTATCAACATACTGTTCTTGATCAGCTTTTGACTGAATTCTTTATAAATAATTAAAAACGGTAATGTATTTCACGGCATCAAGGTGCTGCTTGGAGATCATGCATTACACTACAGGTTGGTGACCTCAGTACGCAGAGGCGCCGCTGTGAAGGTATTTACGTTTTACCAGCTCCGACCGACTCACTGTACGATTACAGAGAGCCGGGAGAGCTGCGCGGCTGCTCGATTAATCGAAAGGCTTTTAATGTGAAAGTGTCCCCGAGCCCCCAGCCTGCCCTTGGAAGCGCGCCCCGTCCCAGACAGCGAGCCTACAAGAGCGCCTACCAGCCTCTGCTTCCGGGTGCGTCCAGGGACAGGGGACGGAACCACGACGCAGCCTTCCTGGAGTGGAAAACACGAGTCGGTAAAGTTGCCGAAGGGCGCCTCGGCTATCCCCAGATTGTCACTGATGTGTGTGTGTGAGAGGGAAGCTAAGCCTTTTTAGGAGCGGTTAAGAATTCACTCCCACCACTCCCTGAGAACCGAAAGAATTTGGCAGCGGGCCCCGCTCGTCCACCTGTACAATTGAGGGCTGAGCACTAGGCGGTGGATGTACCGAGTCCGCCAGGAGCGTCCCGGGCCTGCCCTTCCTGGCGAGCATGCACACCTCCGCCTGGAGGGGGAGGGGGTACACAGCGCCCTGCACGACTCGCGGCGCTCTGAAAAGACCTTAGCCCTACAAAAATAGCACATATTCCTCTGTGGTAGTCACTTTATACGCCAGAAATGTACCTCCTCTCTCACTAAGCCCGTGCTATAGCTCACTGAAACTGAGATCATGCTAGAGCGATATGCCCTAGTTTAACCGGCAGAGCTCACCCAGCCTTTCATCTTTTGGGAGAGGGTGTATAATCCGCGCTACAGCCGAAGTTCCACGTCATCTGCCATTCAAAAATGGCAACTCTCCGTCCTCTTTCAGATTCATGTACGATTTTTCACAGTAGCGCTTTCGCAGGAGTATACTGAAAAGTCCGCCCAAAACATGCTTTACATAAATATTATATTAGATACTCATTGTCTCTAGCAGTTTGCTACTTCATTCCCAAGAAGCTCAGTGGGTGGAACAATCAGTGCAGGCACCGGGTAATTTTAGCTTGCAGGTTATCGTTATTTCATCTTTCAGACGTAACCCCTCCCCCCTCATTTCTAAGGGCGGTGACACCTTTGTTTTCTGTGGTCTGGGCACAGAGATATGTCCAGCTCTTTGCCTGTGAATCACTACATATGTATCCTGTGCAATGTGCATGCGCATATGAGCATATGTAGGAAGGGACACTGGCACGTCTTATGCCCGTGTTTTAAAATGGGCGAGCTGGGCGCAGGCCCAGTGCGCCAACCTTTAGATGGGCGCATGGCACTCTGTGCTTTAGATGCCTGTAAACAGCAGCGTCCTGTTCAGTTGGCTCCAATTACTAATTTTAAAGTGTTTTTAATCATTTGAACGTGCCGCACGCAGCGTTTTTAACACCCCATCAGCCCTCTTCTTACCCCTTCAACTCCGTCTATCCCCTCGCTGTCACACAGCAACAACACCCCCGCTCCATCACGACTGGGCTACCCTGCACGATCCCGGTGAGTTGGGGGGAGGAGTGAATATATTTTCGTAAGAATTCAGTCACTCCTCTGGCGTAATGAGCCAGGGACTGACTTGGGAACAAGAAAAGCTGCGCCCCCCCCACTCCCCCCCCCCCCGCTGCTTCACCAGCCGCCGCGAGGGAGCCGGAATACTTTTCCACCCAGGGAGCTCTAGTCCAGCAAAGGCCCTCTCTGTCAGTTCATGTATACATGCGCTTGCGTACATATGCACCTGTGCCTATGTACCTCAGCTACTGGATCCATCAACCGGCACCCATGATTCTGTACATGCACACCTTTACCCGCCTAGGTCTTTACGTGCATGAGTACCATTACTTGGATATATTAACCTGTGTAAATGTAGCTCTGCATGGGCACCGTCACCCGATCCTATGTACCTGTATGTATGCGCATAAGTACCAGAGCATACGTGCATTTAAATCACGTGTACCTGTACACGGGCATCGTCACCCCTGCATCTATATGCACATGTACGTATAAACATAAGTACTTGAGCATATGTACATTTTAATCTAGTGTACCTGTGCTCACCCGCACCTTGCAACTTTTCTGATTATCTCCTCCAGCCAATGGCAAGAGGAGAACACGCCCCCGAATCCGAAACCGCCGCTGCCTTTCTCCGAGGCATTTCTGCTTCGCCTCGGAGAAAGGCGGTGGTGTCCCGGCGTCAGGACGCATTTTTCATCCTTAAACTGGCCGGCAATGCCCCGCTATCAAAATACTGTTCTTGATCAGCTTTTGACTGAATTCTTTATAAATAATTAAAAACGGTAATGTATTTCACGGATGCCAGTGTCTTCAGGAGGACTTTTAAAAGTGTTGAAAAATCCCTTAATATACTGTCTTTCGTAACGTTTACATTGAACGTGTACCATTACTGTGTGGCCGCCGAGGTGGCGTGCTTTCTGTTGCCGCGCCCCTGTCTTTAGTCCTTTTTTTGTTGCTCTTAGAGGTTGTGCCTTAGATGCAGTTTCCAACGTCACCCAAGAGGCGTCAGAGACGCCCCGCCTGTCTAACCGGCGTATCACTGGAAGCTTCCTTTTCCTTTCACTGAGGGCTGCTGGCTGGAGAAGGGGAAGCTCAGTATCTGCATCCATCCGCCGCACGCACAGCAGCCAGTACCATGCCCGAATACGCCACCCCACGAGTACTGACCGCTGGCACCGGCGCCAAGATCAAGGGCGCTTACAAGGACCGAGACAAGCCGGCGTAGATTCGATTCAGCAACATTTCACCCGGGAAAGGTATGGACATTGGCGTACAGTGGCAGGGCCTGTAGTGTTAGCTGCCAGGACCTTTCCGTGCTGTTGACGACCAGGCCATAGAGACTGAGAGTTCACACACTTTGTGTGCGATTCGTCTGCGCGAGGTGTCATTCTGCAGCCGTTGTACTTAAGGCGTGGTTTTTGTCTGCATGACCAGCAAATCACCTGTCCCTAACGGCTGGGGTGGAGTGTAGTCATAGCAGACTTTGATGCCACAATGGAATTGCTTTCCTTTGATTCAGTGTCGTGCTTGCCGTTTAGGCAGTTCGTACTGTTTAGCTAATAGCACTTTGGATTCTGGGACTTGAAGTTTCACTTTCTCCATTATGATAATAGTTGTACTAACCCCACCTGGAAAAGTTGTTACACAAACCTACATGGACAATGGGAAGAGGTCTTGCTGTATGTAGGTCGTGCAATCACTACAGAGCCCTAGATCAAAGAAGGGTTAAACGAGTATTTATATTTTTTCAATTAAACCGAAGTTGTTTGGTTAGGCATTAAAGAGTGCTGGTGCAAGTGTGCTTCGTGCCAAATAAAATGCACGCTCGCCAGTCTTTCACACACTAAACCACGGTTATTATGACAGTCATAAAGGGTGTGATGTAGTCCAGTAATTTGTTCTCGTTTCTGCAATGTACAAGATCTATTTCTTGTTTACATGGTTTTAATGTTTTTTTGTATGCGAGTCGCCCCTCTCTTTGATTTTGGGACTGTTCAGGTCCGGTCAGAACGCTGGTAAATCTGGTCAATGGCCAGACACGAGGTTCGGCTTTAGATTGCCTCCAGGTTAGACTTGCATGAATATACATGTGTTCGGCACTGTTTGTTCGGTATATCACTCTTCATTGACACGTTGTATTGTGGTCTTTTATAGACCCGTACGTCCTAATGCGACCTGGCTTTTGACTTGGTGAATTCTAGCTTCCTAAAGTTGCATGACCTAACATTTTGATTATACCGCGCCTTTTGCATTGACGCGATTTAGTAAGCACTCCGCATGTGTGTGTGGGTGGCTCTGTGTGTGTGTGGGAGGCTCTGTGTGTGGCTTTTTTTGTAGGTGGCTCTATGCATGGTGGCTCTGTCTGTGTGTGGGTAACTCTGTGTGTGTGTGTGTGTGTGTGTGTGTGTGTGTGTGTGTGTGTGTGTGTGTGTGTGTGTGTGTGTGTAGGTGGCTCTGTGGGTGGCTCTATTTGTGTGTGGGTTGCTCTATGTGAGTGGCTCTGTGTGTGTGGGTGGCTCGGTGTGTGTGGGTGGCTTTGTGTGTGTGGCTCTGTGTGTGGGTGCAAATGCAATAGGTCTCGCATTTGAGAATGATTAAGCTATTGACATTGTAAATAACAATGCTGTTTCTTTCAATGTTTTAAAAACAAAAACATAAACAAAAATAATGCCATGAGCAATGCCAATAGCTCTAACTTTACCAATGCCGAGACCATTGCATTGTAAATGCTTGTTTTTAAATGCAGCTTGGTTTCCTTAAAGGAAAACTGGATGCATTTAAAAAAGAAAAATGAAACTTTTCAGTTTAATGTTTTAAGGGCAGGGACCTGCCTGCTCTTAAAAAATATTTTCACACAGACTCACATACGGGAAGGTTTACCACCTACTTGAAATAGGTGGTAAACTGCAAGTGTTTTGCGGCCACAAAACACAGTACATGGCACTGAGACTGGCTATTGGGAAGCCCCTTCCTAATAGCGAGAGTCGCAAACGCTATTTTGCGAGTCAGTGACTCGCAAAACCGTGTTTGTACATGCCAGGAACCCTTTGTGAGATTGCAAATGGCCCGATCTCGCGTTTGCAAGCGCAAAAAAGGGTCGTACATCGGGCCCAGGGAGATTAAGTGATTTGGCCAGAATAACAGGATGTTAAGCCAACGCCGAGACTCGACCCTGGTTTCCCAGTTCCAAAGAAGGCAACTCTGGTTGATACGCCACATAGGAAGACACTCAATCTGAACTCTGCCTGCTTCCTCTTTCCCTGATGCATTCTTGAATAAGCTCAGGGCTGCGGGGGGAGGGGGAATTAGCAGTGTGGACCGAGAGCAGAAATGTAGGGTAGTCAGGCATCCTAGATTAGCCTCAACAAACCTCTCGTTTTCGGCACTCACAATTTTGGCCTGCCTAGGAAGCAAAAATGATTTCCAGTTGGTAATGTTGAGTCTAAAGGGAGGGGCCATTAGCCCTGCCATGTGGCCAATGTTTACTGTAAGCAGGGGTAATGAGCACAGGGCATGGGTTAGGACCATGTGCCTAGTGCCCACTGAATGCAGCTGGTGGCCATGGCAAGTGGGTACAGGGATGCAGCTGCAGGCCACAGGCAATGGGTACTGAGCACTAGACTTGGGCACAGGCCATGCAATGTGTCAAGCAAGGTGAGGCATGGCCATGACCAGAGTTTACCACACGCACAAGCATTTCGGCTACAAGGAATGTCTGAAATGCATGAGCTGTAAATTTAGAGTTACTAACACACCATAGCTCAGAATACATGAGACTTTCCAGGGGAATCCAAAATCCTTTTTAGACTGATTTATTGAAGTCTTTGACTAAAGTTTGCCACATTACAAAGATCACCCTGGTATGCACATATGGTTACAAGTATGAAGTTTGGTGAACACTGATTCAGAGTTTCATAGTTTAAGACATCATTTTCTTGTACAGCATAAGCTCTATTTTTGAAACCTGTTATTTTTTTACTCCCAATCGATACCTTTATTTTTTCAGTAAAAAAAAAGTGTGTTTTTATAGCGCTGGCTGCAGAATACTTTTTGTTGCACAGTAAATAAAAAGTGTTCCTATTCTCTCAGCGATAGTCAAGTTTTCATTTACATAAAGATACATATAGATTCCTGCAGTAGAGACTATACTGACACTTATACCCTTCTACATACACATGAATATTATGTGAAATAAGTAGAATCATCCATGAAATGTTTTTTGTTTAACTCCGGGTCAGGTCACATTTCTCTTCTTTTCTTTTCATTTCATTTATTTTTTATATAGGGCCACTTTTTGGGAATGATCTCAAATCAGGAGTAAAACAAACCTGTTTTGGGGTCGAGCCAAACAGACCTACTGTCAGCTTACCAAGAATTTACAGTGGGTGTAAAGACGCACATTGCTTACCGTTGGTTGGATTTATTGTCACAGTCATTTGCTTACTTCTCATTCAATGGCTTGCCTTGTCCACCTGGTGTTTGTCCCCTCCTTTGAGAATAGCATATTTACTTGTGTCCTTCTGCTACTCACTTTCGAGAAGTACTTTTTTTTGCTTCAGCACTCCATGAGAGTTCATGTGCTCTCCAGAAGTCCTGTGCTTCTATCCCCACCCAGTGCTTTGTGTTGATCTCTATCTTACATATGTTTCTCTCACCCATTGCTCCCTGTTTTTCTCTCTTGGCCATGTGCTTCTCTCCCCAGCACATTGTGTTGCTCTCGCATATGTGCTTCTCCCTTTGGCCCATGTTTTTCTCTCTCTCGTGTACTTCTTTCCTACCCTCCTTGTTGCTCCCATCCTCATGCGCTTTTTTCTCCTTACTCCCCAACCCCCGCCTAGTCTGACCCGCTCTTCTGTTACCCCCCCTCCCCGGTCCTATTTCTTTTTGCTACAATTTTTTTGGGAGGACCAGACAGCAAATAGCTGCCGGTTCCTCCTTCTGCTTTAGAAAATGAAGGTCTTTGCACATTTGTATTGTAAGATTTTTCTATTCACTGATCTGCAATTCATCATTCCGCTTTGTTTATAATTAAAAACTGGATGGCCATATTTTATTCTTTTTTTTCCTAGTAATAGACCGGAGTTTATTAGTTTTTGGAAAATGTATTATTATTTTAAGTACGTACACCTTTCAATGGCGAAAGTCTAACAGAGTTTACACTGGTAAGAGTCAGATCATTAATGAAGGTCATACTAGTATGTGAGGAACTTACTTTACAGTTTTGTACAGCGCATTGCTACCCAGAAGGGTTTCCCAACGCTAGGCAAACACAGGGCAGAAAGCAAAATTAAAAGAGCCAGCTTTTTAGAAGTTTATGAAAAAACACAGAAGGATTTACAAGCTCTCAAAGAGAAAGGTAGCATAATCCATAGTTAGGGACCCAGATAAGAGAAGGACCTCCCACCCTGTCGGGCACTCCTGAATCTGGGAACAGCGGAAAGGTTCAGATTGCTTGAACGAACGGGTCACCCTGGGTAAAAAGGCGACACCAAGGATCTGAGAGAGTGGCCACGTTCGACATCGCCTTGTACATAAAGCACAAGGCTTTAAATTGGACTTGCTTCTCAATGGGGAGCCAGTAACGGTCATGCAGGAGATTAGAGGCAGAGGAGTGCCACTGTGGACATCATAAATGATTGTGTGTCCAAGGGCTATCCACGAGTGTCCGACTGAGAACCAGATATGGGAAATGACCACGGAACGTTAGACTCAGATTTCCAATACATTTGTAGGTGTTCGCAATCGGTAGAGGGGTGAGTGATTCCCTGATTAAAAGATTGTGTACAATTATACCTTTGCACACCATCAGTATACCCCAGGCAGCATATCCAGAATCCCTCCCACCAGTTTTAAACCAGCTGTGTCCCTCCACCACACAGCACATCAACAGTGGGCATGCTAACACCACATCTTGCCATTATGACCCTCCCAACTGCAGTGCCCAGTGATGTGTGGCCCTCCTCCCTCATCTGTGTCATCGCCGGCTGACTGGGCATTATTCAGTGTACTTTTTACATTACCTTGCATGTGTGAGTATGCCACAGAGGTGTTTCGTGAACATTCCTGTATCCTATATTTCAACCAAAACTTACCTCCCAAGACCTGATCTTACTCCAGAGCTGTCTGAATTCATTCAAGCCCAGCTTTCCATTTCCATTGACCTGATCAGAGACAATGAAGGAAAACAATAATGTGCCTAGACAACAGATGACTGTCCAGACCAGCATTCTGTTGCCAGCGGGTTACTTCTGGCCTGTTGGCAGCAATGAATCACAATTCTAGCTGTTGTGCCTTAGATACAGACTGTACCAGATGCATTCACTCACAGCACGGTTTCTCGCAGTCCCTCCCTTTGTACATTCACTCACACTTGACCTCTGTGTAAGCCATTATTTACCACTTGCTGAAATAGATACGGCTTTTCAGAATGACACAATAAAGAGAAGACTTTGTTGTAATAAGGCATTTTCTCAGTTGGGTACTCACCCCCTTTTCAGAAAGTTCTTGTTGAAATATCACTTTCTGGCATAGACGTGACCAAATCAGAAAAGCAATAGATCTTGATCTCCCTCTAAAAGGAGCCGATTTGTTGACTCGACTACCCGTGAAAATTTGATGTGCATATTTGGTAATTTATTCAGCAAAGGATACATCTACAAGGGCTATGGCCAGCTGGCAGGATTCCAGGGGGAAGTTGTCTGTCTTCTCCATATAATCTAGTTAAAAAAACAAGGAAACTGACATATGACATTGAACTGAGACAAACAATGAAATATTCTTCTGAGATAAGCAATCTGCTTTGTGACATTGTTATGCAACATGTGCTAGCCTGCAGTGGCAATCTCAGGGGACAGTCACTCACATGTATGAAGCCCAAGAGACGAGCACTCACTTACCCAGCATTCCCATGAGACAACAAATCCAACAAAAGGCATTCACAAGGGACAAGCAAGCCTTTTTTAATGAAATTCCTTTGGGATGAGCACTCCAGTATTTGACATTCGTATGATACATGCATTTAAATATATGAGATCCCTATGAGATAAGCACGAGATATATGGCATTTCTATAACTCAAGCGCTTCAATATCTAGCTTTCAACTGAGACAAGTACCCAGATACATGATATTCCTATGACCCAAGAACTTAGATGCATCCAATTTCCAAGATATGAGGAGCATGACCATTTTCTTAATCCATACATGGATGGTAGGGTCTGCCATGCGCAGACGCAGCGCACTTCATCAACCTATAATGCATCTCCAAACTCAGCAGCCCAAGGCTTTGGGAAACGGGCTGTGAGCCACTGCCGTCAGTTGTCTTTCACTTCCTGATTTTGAAATAACCATACACTATCTTTGCCAACTTCTCCAACTACATTATAACTCCCTCATTTGTCATGGTCCTTCTTTCCTCAAACCCTAGCTGTTGCTTCTCAGGCGCATTACCATTATTGAAGTACACTTTATGCTCACAAATATCACCCATCAACACAACCTACACATACACTTAATCCTGGTCCTCCTTTTTGTACTGAAACATTACCAGCTTCCATCCTGCACTTCCTGATCTGCATACCTTGCACAAGTGTTTTTCTCATTATCTGTTCCTAACCACTCTCTTGGGTTGTGATAATCCAACAACACAGAGAGATGGACAGAACACACACTTGATTCATACCTTTCCAATATTAAGGTGTCCATCTCACTCGAACTTGATATTTGTCTATTTTTGCCTCTAGCAGCCCATATCTTCAGAGAGGGCTCCGTTTGTAGCACTTCAGCCAACTTGTTTTGGTTGTCTGCATTCAGGATGAAATCCACACCCCTTCTGGGTTACCTTAACTGTCCCAGTCACCTAAAAGTCTTACCTTGCAAAAGGTTTTTCGACAGAGTGAAGAGACGGAAATTTAAGGGAGTGTCCCTTAATTTAGCGCATGCAGCACACATAGATCATTCTTGAGATCTGGCCTCTACGAAAGGGCAATCTCTGCATCTGATGTATTGAGGAGAGAGAACAAGAAAGTCCAGGCGTAGCAAAGAATGTGAATGGAGTGAGAACCAAGAATGCCACACTCTTCTAATTGTGTGAAAGTAGGCTAGTCTAGAAAGGCCAGGTTTGTAGCCAAGAAGATTCATGAGAAATCCATAAATGCCAGGATTTGAAGTCTGTTGTCATAAGGCTTATACATTCCCTAGTGAAACTGCGCATTTGTTGGGCAACATAACCATCATAACTGTGCAAGACTGATTTCACGCACACTGTTGTGATCTGTTGGCATAAGTCCTGCGAGCTCCCAGTGCACCATCTGTATTCCTAACCTTACATGGTAACACATGGATGTGCAACCTCAGAACATGACAACCCTGACTTCTCAAGGAAATCATGGTAACAGATCTAGAACCCTTTCACTTAGTTATTTATACATACCCAAAGAGAGACACAAGAAATACACAGTAAAGCATTTCAATATTTATTGAAGCATTGTGATTCTTGAGTAAAATACTTGTGTTGCAATAATCAATAGAAAGAAACAGACTAATGTGATTAGCATTACGAGAATGGTGAAAAAGATAAATAGTTCAAACATTTTGCTTATTACAGAAAAAATATGTTTGCATAATGTTACTGTAATATATTGTACCCCTACGTAGTGCATTCTACCCTATAATCTGCCAAATCCCTGTTGGGTGATCTAACTCTTTGTTACGTGTGATTTAGTGTCATCAAGCTGCCTGTCTTGGTGTAGAGCTGGACAGCATCCCTCGCATGAGGTACACAGGAATCAGCTGAGCTGGAATTCCTGCATGGATCGACCTCTCAGTGTCAGTGGAATGCTCTTCTGTCTAAACAAAGACTTGATGTCATATATATAATAACATCACCCATATTACCATGATGAAGCCCCAGTCAGGTTGCTAGTGTTTATTCTATTGTGATAGCTCTGTCGCAGAGCGGCCAACACAAACAACATCTTGCGTGATAAATTTAGCCCTTGTACAGAATGTTCAAGGTGTTTTGATAGAGTGCCTACGAAGTGGTAGTGTAAGCAAAACTGAGTTTGAAGAATATTATCCTGAATGTGTGGCAAATTTCAGCATGTTTAGGGAGAGAAGGTAACTTAAGAATGTGAGGTTGTAAAATGAAGTTTCTAAACCGATCCTAGTGTAACCACATGAAACTGTGTGTTGGGGCGATACAGAGAAAGGGAAAGCCTCTAAACCTTGATTGGGTGGTAGGTGGCAAGATCACTGCTCCATTATCATCAGTGATGAATTCCACTTCTGAACCTCATGCCACCTTCTCATTCACCAGTGGTAAAAACATAACACAGTGCAGCACGAGGACTTAAGCAGAGTTGAGGGGAATCCTGAAAACGTGTAGGCAGTGAACCTCACCTGCTGGAGCCTTCATGCCATCCACACCTTTGTTTCTGTACCGCTGCCTGCCAGCCTTTACCTTGCCTGCACACCATCTCTTTGAAAACAACAAGAGACAACTTGGGGACAGGTGGCAGATGGGTAAAAGGGTTTTGGGGTATGGGAAAGAAAAGTGATGTCGTACTAATCGTGAGTTTTCATAGGGGAACTCCTGTACGGAAAGAAATTAAGCGGACAAGGACGTCACCAACACTGTGTATGAGGTGGAACTTCCTGTGGGGAAATCACCAAGAATCTGATTTGGTGAGACCAGAAAGGTCAGACTCTGCTTCCAAAATGATGAACCAAGAGCAACAAAGTCCTCAAGCAATATCCAATATGAGGAGAAAAGTCCTAAAAAGGCTTGGCGTTTTCTAGACAGGGTGACTGGTGCAAGAATAGAAAAGGTTAGGCTTTGTGGTCAGTTTAAGCGGGAGATTTGATAAATCTCTCATTTCACTGTTTCATGCTTTTTTGCGCCCAGGTTCAATATTATTGCAAATCTCTGACATGTTAAATTTAGAACTGTTAGCAACTTCCTGGAAATGTGCAAATTATTGAGAACTCAGCTCTTTAATACAGTCTATGGTCTCTTGAGTTCCATGGTACCTGTTTTAGAGAATGATAGCTTGATGAAACATAATTAACTTTCATAATACATACATTTAGGCTGAAGAAGTAACTTGTTCATGATCTGCTGCAGAGCTGGCGCGCTGATCTGTTGGTCCTGTCAAGGAAAGAAGACACCTCAGAAAAAGAAAGGACTAATATTCGAATTCTTCTTTAAAACAACTCACCAGACGATGCCTGGTCATGTGTGCAACTATCTGCTTATAAGAATGTAGAACTGTGGAGTGTGGAATGGAGAACAAATGTTCACTGCACATTGACCTGATAGCTGCAGTTTAGAAAACTTGGTAATAGAGCGAGAAACAGGGGTGCTGGAACTAGGGTTGCAGCATGTCCTCAGTATCCCTAAAGCTGGAGTCAGATAAGAAAAATAATGGAAAACAAAATGACCTTGTAATCAGTTTTATTGTCACACAGCATTAGCTGTTTATTGAGATGTAGTGAAAGGCCAATGGTAATTAAGAAGAGCCCCAAAAAGGAAGAGGTTACTTCCCGTATAACTGTCAGGTGGTAGCTTGTTGTGCCAGTAGATCGCATGCTTTCCACACTCCTGCCATCTATTGTTGAGTGTGGATGTTTACAAGTTATTTTTCTTCAAAGAAGTCTTCTATCTTGAGAGAGCTTGTCTCCTTCCTGAAACCCACAATGCACCAGGACAAAGTCTCCACCTCAGACTATGATTTTCCTCCCAACAGGTAAGTGTAGTAAGCAAAGCAGAAGTGTATATGTGTACAGATGAATTGTGAATGAATGCCTAAAGTGAAATAGCAACATCAAAAGTTTCAGCTCAAATCTGGGAATGTGGAAGGGTGCATGTGAATCCACAAAGTAGTATTTCTGTTTGTGGTACTTGCTTCTGTAGATCACATGCTATGCATAGGCTATAAAGGTATTAGCAACAAGGGGTTTGGCCCAAGCGGCTGGACAGGGCCGTAGTAAATTAAGAGAAAGGGGGGTGTTTGTCCAAGCAGTCACATTCAAATGCTGCTAAACAATTTAACAGACTAAAGGCCATCAATTCAATTGATATGGACTATAAGCACCTATTTGCTAATTCGTTCTGTGCACTTTACTCCACATTTAATCATGGATCACGTAAGTGCGGATACGTTTCAATAAAGAACAAATTATACATATTAAGGCAACAAATAAAACAAAGGCATACAAACTTTGTGATGAAACAATATGATGTAACAAACAAAACATGAAGCGTGATACATTTATCTAAACATTTTAACACCAGTCTTAGTTAACAAACGGGGCAGCTACTGGGACAACCTTTAGCATCCACATTGTGTAACAAATTCAAGGAGCTGCTACCCACGGGGAAAAGAGAAACATTAGGCCTAGTAGTGAGACAATTCAAATAACATTTCTACTGGGGAAAACGTAATTAAAAGCGAAAGTCCCCGCGTTGTGTAATGCCGACACGTTTAGATTCCCAAGTTGGCTTGTGGGATTCTCTTCAGGGCGTGGACTGGTTTATCTGATTGAATAGAGAAATACATTTGCACGTTGCAGGCGAGAAGAGATAGGTTAAAATGTGGATGGCACGATTTGCGCCAGACCGGCGATGCTTTTACAAAGGGTAAAAGAATCCTTGCTGTTGGTTAAATGGAAACCTAGTTGGATTTTGGTTTGACGATTTTCGCCATGCCGGCGATGTTTTCTTTAATGATTCCTTTCAGCTCTCAGTTGGTTCAACATATAGCTTGAACACCGCTGCACCGCTGCCAATTTCACGAAGTTCGCACAGAAACGGACCGCGTCTCTTTGCAATCGGCTGTGAAGGTCATCTAATGGTGTCTCATTCCCAGTTTCTCTCTAGGAGAGAACGAAGTAGCAAATAAATGCTTATAGTCCATATCAATTGAATTGATGGCCTTTAGTCTGTTAAATTGGTTTAGCAGCATTTGAATGTGACGGCTAGACTATAAAGTGGAGTACTGGCCCTTAAGTGGAGGCTAGCAAGTGGATGAGGTAGATGTTTGATATAAAATTCTGAGTACAGTTTCACTCACTTGAGCCTCTTGCTGGGCTCAGTTGTCCACAGCGCAATGTCTAGTGAAGGTGTGCGATGTTTACCATGTGGCAGCCTTATGTCTGTTGGGTAATGGTAGGTTACCTAAAAAGGCAACTGTAGCTCCTTTCTTCATTGTAGCGGGTGCTCTTGGAGCTGCATATAGAGTTACGTTGGCCTTTGCATAATGTACTTGAATGTGTTTAACTGTCCACCTGGCAAAATCGGACTTAGAAATTGGATTTCCTAAGAGTTGCTTTGTCTTATGAATGGGTTTTGTTCTGTCAATGTACAACATTAATATCTAATGTGTACAATGCTCTTTACACCACTTAGAATCATGAGGCTTGTGGTGTTATCCACAAGTGCCAGTTTCTTGTTATTAGTTACTCGCTTCGGATTGCTGCCCTGATGAGGTGATGTTTCTATTATGTCCAGGTTTGTGGGGGCGAAAAGAAGCTTATTTTTAAGGGGCACATCTAGTCTTAATGAGTAAGTTATAGTCGGAGAATTAAAATCGTACACATATTTTTTCACCTAAATGCTTAACGGGTTTCGTTTTTCATCATCTTCTTATACACTTGCTGGTTAGAGTGAGTAAGGTGTAATGGAAATAACACACATGGTTTGGCCTGATTGCTTTACATACTCTGCTACCTCCATGTGCTCTCGCTAAAAGATTACCCTTTTGCTTGTACATTTTTCGGTATCTATTCAGAGAAGCATAAGGAACAAAATGACAAATACTCTTTCATGTCCTAATATCAACGTTACATTAAGACAAGCTAGGCAGACTTCGGTCTTTTTGCAATATTTTGCCTCAGCCGTTTGGTGGCATGGCCTTGACAAGGTACGGCTCCAAACTGGAGTCATATAAATGATCCGCATTGTAGTGGGGTGGGGGGGGGGGGATTGTGGTAGAGGTGGAGTGTGATTTACCCACAAGAAGTCACCTTCCTCCTAGGATGCACCTCGTACACCTTCTGACTAGGGCCCTGACAATCAAGATCAATATTCTGGATCCTTACTATGACCCACTGCCACTACAGGAAGGGGCAGACCAATGGGAAGACAACAGTGCGGATCCTCAAGATGATATATTGTAGTTGAGGTGTGGGACTTGAGTGTGATTCCTTCCCTTTCTTGGAAATATGTTACTCTTGGAGTTGCACACATTTTGCCTCTTCAAAAGTAAGCCATCACTTTTTGGAGGGTGTGGGGGCTGGCTCTTGCACTCTTGGCAAATGTGCCAGTATATTCCATAAAGTTGGATGTATAAAGTCTTTCATCTGTTTAACATCTGGCACCTCTGTGAGCTCCATTGTTGGTTGGTATTCCACCCATGTTGAAGCCGGCATCAATGTGTTTTTGACATCGATTTCAGCACTGATCTCAGTGCCAAAGTTGCTGGCTCGGTGTCACACTTCTTTCCTGGTGTTGTCAAATCGAGGCTCGGAGCCTGTAGCTCAGACCTTCTCTGGAGCTGCGGGAAGCTCTTGGCATTGAGTGGGCTCAGTGGTCATGGCCAAAGCCAAGTGCCAATGCCTTTTTTTGTGGCAGCTCAATGCTCAATGTCTGAGTTCCTCCAGAGTGGTGCTTGGCCTCTGTGCACAACTCTCCGAGTTTGAACCCTGGTGGGTAGATTCTCGTGTGCAGGAGGAGGTATAGGTGTTCTCAAAAGTCATTGTCCTTGGTGCAATTTTGACCCAAGAATGAGCTTCTTCCTGAACATTGGAACCCTCCATGGAAAGGGTTTGGGGACTTGCCTCTGTCTGTCCTAGTAGAACGTAAGACTGAACTTCCTCTTCTGAATAATGTCCTTCATAGATCTCGGGTGTCTATTTCAAATGGGTCTTGCTGTATTGAATTATCTTTTTGTTCTAGCCTTTAAAAAGCATAGCACATTGATTCCTTGTGTCAGTGAGGATTAGTCCATTGCTATTCTCTGATGGAAATCCATTGTCTGGAGTCGAACGGTTCCCAGTAGCTCCATGATCTTGGAGCTTGTGATGAACTTCCAAACTTTATGGCGGAAAAAACACAATCTGAGGTGGAGTCTTTGTCCTGGTGCATTGTGGGCCACTGGAAGGAGCCACAGGATGCCTTGAGATTTACATTTTTTTAACGAAATACAACTTGTAAATGTAAGTGCCCAACACTAGATGGCAGAGTGTGCAAAGTATGTGATGTGTAGCAGCACATGCTACAAACCATCTTTTAACAAACCACTGCACATTTGCTTTTTAGGTCTCGCCTACGCAGCACACATGCGGTGCATTGGAGGACCTTTAGCTGTCGTACATCTCTTTTTTGAAGCACATACTCGTGCTTGTGGCGGCATACAGCTTGTGGGAGTGCGCAGCGGCGTGCCACAAGCACGAGTATGTGCTTCGAAAAACAGCAGACTACGCACACACGCATGCAGCACTCCCGGGCTCGCTCTCTCTCGCTTGCTCTCTCTCTCTTCAATGCTTGTTCTCTTTCTACTCCTCCACTTTTCCTTTCACTCGTTAGACTTCCTCAACTGAAACCTCTGAGAGTTGTTTTGTCATAGGGACATTCTGGGTCCACCCCGCGGTCTTGTAGTTATAATAAATGCTTTCTGTGAGTTGTAGTAAGCTTTGTTCCCGTCTGTTAAAGCAACTGGACTAACTCAAAGGAAAACTATTATTTATTGGGAAAAAAGATCAGGACTGCAAGCGTTGTGTCCCAATGACCTAGACTCACGTACATATCCTCCCGTCGGGGGCAGATTTCCCAGATTGATCTTCAACTTTTTCAACCTAATTGCCTCGCTTTCACACTATACAATGCCTCCCGTCCACCCGTTTCGCACCAATGCTTCACAATTGTTTACTCTTTTGCTTCTCCACTGTACCAGATACCAGCTGCAACCCTTCCATGCAGCAGAATCTTCTTGATACCACTTCTCCCAGTTCATTGTATTTGCTTTTGTTCACGGCCTCAGGTACTGTCGTTTCACCTCCTTATGCCTCTTCCTAGACCACCACAGTCATTTGTCCCACTGCCGCTCTTACTCCATACCAAGTCCATGGAACCTGTTTCACCCACCCGACTGACCAGAATTTCACCTGCTTCTCTCATCTCCATTAGACTCCAGTGTACTAAACTTTCGTCCCTCAGGGTCCCACCGCGGCCCCATCATCCTCCTGCGGTCAATTTTCACATCCCACTGGTCACTTCCGATATTACCTGGCTGTCTCTTTTCTCCCACGCTTCTAATTTCATGGTACCTCGTATTTATTAACCAAGTTGTTTACTGTTTCACCCCTTGCCCCCCCCCCCCCCCCTTTGCTACCTTCCGGATTGCTCTGACTCTATTCCCTCCTGGGCCACGTTTCTATTATCACTGCTTCTGTTCATGCTGCCTTTAATCAGATTTTTTATTTTTTGGGACAATGTTTTGAACCCATACACAAAACATAAAGCGTAGAAGTCCTAAATGTGAAAATTACGCTTAACTGAATTATGTAAATATATTTTGTAAACATTGAAATGAAAGATGGAAGATTGCTGGCGGGCCCTTAAGACATTTCTCTGTTCTGCAAGATGATTACATGGGGACTAAAGGTCAGCGTGAAGGAAGTTTGTGGGACACCACAGCATCACTCAGCGCCACCACAGCATCACTCGGCGTCACCACAGCATCACTCAGCGTCACCACAGCATCACTCAGCGTCACCACAGCATCACTCAGCGCCACCACAGCATCACTCAGTGCTACCACTGCACCACTCAATCCTACCACAGCACCACTCAGCGCCACCACAGTATCACTCAGCGCCACCACAGCATCACTCAGCACCTCCACAGCATCACTCAGCACCTCCACAGCATCACTCAGCGCCAACACAGCATCACTCAGCGCCACCACAGCATCACTCAGCGCCACCACAGCATCACTCAGCACCACCACAGCATCACTCAGCACCACCACAGCATCACTCGGGGCCACCACAGCATCACTCAGCGCCACAATAATATCACTCAGCACCACCACAGCATCACTCAGCGCCACAGCAGCATCACTCAGCGCCACCGCAGCATCACTCAGCGCCACCGCAGCAGCATCACTCAGCGCCACCGCAGCAGCATCACTCAGCGCCACCGCAGCATCACTCAGCGCCACCGCAGCATCACTCAGCGCCACCACAGCATCACTCAGCGCCACAACAGCATCACTCAGCACCACTACAGCATCACTCAGCGCCACCACAGCATCACTCAGCGCCACCACAGCATCACTCAGGGCCACCACAGCATCACTCAGCACCACAACAATATCATTCAGCGCCACCACAGCATCACTCAGCGCCACCGCAGCATCACTCAGCACCACCGCAGCATCACTCAGCGCCACCGCAGCATCACTCAGCGCCACCGCAGCATCACTCAGCGCCACCGCAGCATCACTCAGCGCCACCGCAGCATCACTCAGCGCCACCGCAGCATCACTCAGTGCCACCGCAGCATCACTCAGGGCCACCACAGCATCACTCAGCACCACAACAATATCATTCAGCGCCACCACAGCATCACTCAGCGCCCCCGCAGCATCACTCAGCGCCACCGCAGCATCACTCAGCGCCTCGGCAGCATCACTCAGCGCCACCGCAGCATCACTCAGCGCCACCGCAGCATCACTCAGCGCCACCGCAGCATCACTCAGCGCCACCGCAGCATCACTCAGCGCCACCGCAGCATCACTCAGCGCCACCGCAGCATCACTCAGCGCCACTGCAGCATCACTCAGCGCCACATCAGTATCACTCAGCATTGCCTTTGCACTAGTACACCACCACATCATCATCACTCAGCAAGACCTGAGTATCATTCAGCATCATCTCCGCATCAGTCACGACCACCACCACTACCAACTCAGCACCACCTCAGCCTGCTCTCAGAATTTGGCATCTGTTGATTCTCCCCTAGCGTCTGGCCACTGCTAATGTTATAATACAGGTACTAGTTCCCAACCTTCACCCTCCGATTGTTTATGCCCCCTCAAAAAAAGCTTTAACAAACAACCATTGGAATAGGCAGAAACAATTTGCCAGCATTGCAAGAACACAAGAAAACTGAGGACATTTTTTATTGTAAATACTTTTTGTAATATGGTCATTCAGTTGTACATAATGCCTTCTTGGTCATATCTAAGGTAACAAAAATGCTTCTGACACTGTTTTATTATAACTTTTCAGCATGCTGCACAGCAGCCACACTTCTCTACAGCACAGCTTGAAGACATTGACAAAGTCAATAGCTCTGGATAAACACTTATAAGTACCCAAAGGTGAGACCTATTGGCTATGCCAATCCTTGTTATGTATGTTTTAGTCTACATTATGTGGCTTCAAAGAGATGGCATCAGCTAACAAACTGATCGGATCCTTTGGAGGATAAAAGAACGAGGCACATGAACAGCACCAATATAAGAAAATAGTTCCTTTTTTTAAGTTTACAAACATTAAAAATGAGGGTCACTAGGGCCTTTTAATGGTGGAATACGGTGGCAGTCAAGTTACATGGGAAGGTGAGAGAAAAAAAACAATTCACATTTATTTTACCCTTATTGCATGCATGGCTAAAGCCATCCTGATTTATCAATGGTCTTTTTTTTAAATATCTCATTTTGGAGTAAAAATTTGCAAAATGTATTCATTTATTTAAGAATTGTGCATCACAATGAGCCATTGAATCACATTTTTACAAAAAACATATCGGACTACCACTTCATTTGCTGTACACCCTCATTCAGAAACACCGGATGTTTTTAGAAGCCCCCCATAATGTTAGTGGGGTGATGCCCCAGAACTGCACCCCTGGCAGAATATTATTGGGGAAGTACTGATGAGGAAGAGGGGCTGCCTGCCAGGAGTTCACTGTTTAATAATGTTTACACTTGGGGGGTGTGGCTTGGCGCCTGAGTGGATGGCTGCGCCTGGGTGAAGCTCCGGGACCCGTGGGGAAGGTTCGGCGTTCCGAGGATGGCTGCCGATTCAAAGCGAGCGTCAATGGCTGTCTGAACATCTCGGGCATGTTTTGGAGCCCTCATAGACCTCTTTACCGGTATTAGCTCTTTATTTTCCTTGAGGGGAGTGCTCTAGCGGCGCCGGTTCGGTTGTGGCCGCCATTTTGAATTTTATCGCGCGAGCGCGCGTTTCCTCACAGCAATGAAAAAACGCATCCCAAACAAAGCGAACTCAACATGCTCTTTCTCCTTGTTTATTAACTAACTTCATGACATTCATGTTCCCTCAGCTATGTGGCAGCCACTTATATAAGGAGACCTGGGACATTGTAGAGCCTTAACCTTTCTGCTCCTCCATCTGCAAATTTTTATGGGGACTTTTTCGTTTTTCACAGCATGTTTATGGGATGCACTATTACCACACTGTGGTGATTCTATCTTCCTCTGCCATTAGTATGATTTTTAACGGAGGCTGCTACTGAGATACCTCTCACACTTACCTGTTGATGCGCCTCATTCAGTTTCGTGCTCTCACATTTTCTTATGCTGATGTAATAGACTGTGGCACACCCCCTTTTTGACACGTTTTTCAGCTTTTTAGTTTACTTCTATGTGAGTCATACTTATGTTTCGCAGAGGGCACGGAGACAGAACATGAACAAGTGTTTTTGTTTTTGACGAACGGAGTTCTCCCTGTTTTACCTTGCCATTGCTCTTTGCGCTTGGTGCCCGCTCGTTGTGTCTGAATACTAGCACACTAGTACGAGCTCGGACTGTCCTAACAGAGTTTTATGGTTAGAACAAAGACACCACATTCTTCTTTCTCCAAACCAAAACTTATTTTTATAAAATACAATAATGGAGCCCCCGTCCACAGCTTCAGGAAAATCCAACACTATACGCCTAAAGAAAGACCCTCCATCGCCACCTAAATCGACTTCACCGGTATCAATGGAGTTACTGTTGGAAGAGATCAGAGCTCTTCGGCCATTTATGGAAGAAACAAACACCAAACTACAAGTTCTTACGGACAATTGGTCTCAACTGGAGGCTAGGGTCTCGTCAGTAGAGCATAATATATCCTCTTTTGAGGAGGAGGAGCTTAGCGCGCATCCAAGATGGTCGCGTGATCACAGGGCTCTCCGGACCCTCACCACTCCTCGCCATTTATCCTGATGATATCCTGATTTCTTGGACGGGCTTTTGAAGGTGAACCTAGACTGAGTCCATAACTTCTTTCAGAATTTGAATCAGACTTGGGGGACCGAAATTACAGCATTTTGAACTTTCGAGGCCCATCTCGGGGCGGTGCCGGGGACTTGGTGAGCTGTGGATCCGGGACGTAGTTGAACAACAACGGCATTGGGACCTCATCAGTGGACGTACCCCCACTTTCAGTTTCGCTTTTGGTTTCTGGCACGGTCTGCTTGAGGGTCTGCTCCGCTCTGCTGGAGACCAGTCCAGTCTGGTGTCATCACTGCTTTCTCCCTACGGAGTACTGAGTCAAGTCGTGACTTTCTCCGGACCCCGCGACCCAGCTTCTCGGCCGGCTGGTGCCCGGCCTACCGGCGGCCATTTTCACTCGGTCCTGCGGGCCCCTCCGGGGTGCATCTTCAACCATGACTGGCAGGGGTGAACCCGAGAAGCGGAAGACCAAGACGTCTCTTCGCGGGGGACAGTTCCAGACAAATGTTATGGACCGCTACACTCAAGCCAAGGGATCCCCAGGGCTCTCCAGCACTACCCCGGAGGATGCTGGAGACGGCCCATCTGTCCCTGTCGACTTGTCCCTGCAGGACATTATGGGCGCCATTACCGGTATGAAGGAGACCATCGGCCAGCAGTATGAGGCCCTGGCTCGTAAACTTGACACGGTCGCCATCGATGTCACTTTAATCAGGGCTGACCTGTCCAAAACTAACCAGAAGGTGAAGTCGTATTTAGCGACCTCCAGCCTCGCAGCCGATGTGTCGGAACTTCGAATAGACCTTGGCGCCCTGAAATCGGCTAGCGACTTGATGTCCCATCGGTTGGATGACTTTGAGAACCTGGCAAGACGCAACAACATCTGCGTCATCGGTGTTCCAGAGAATCCCGAGACTCGGTCTTTGACCTCCTGATCGAGGAGCTAATCCTCACCCATCTTGCCCCGTCTGGACTTAGCAAGTTTTTTGCTGTGGAGCGCGCACACCGTGTCCCGGGCGGTAAGCCTAGGCCTGGCGCTCCCCCGAGGCCTATCATCGCCAAACTTTTCCATTTTAGGGACCGTGAAGCGATTTTGCAGGCCTCGAGGGTGCACGGCCCGGTGAAATTCGAGAACTCCTCAGTCAATTTTTTCCCGGACTTCACTCAACTCGTTCAGAGACAGAGGATGGGCTTTCAGGGGGTTAAGCGACGTCTTCGGGACCTGGGCTTGAAGTATGCGATGCTTTTCCCCGCCAGGCTTCGAGTGGAACATGAGGAGCGGACCTTCTTCTTTGAACGACCGGACAATGTGAGTGACTGGTTGGATTCCCTGCCTGGTCGGGGTGATCGAGTGGGGCGCTCTGGCGGTGCCGAGGGTGGCGAGCCTCTACAGAATTGACTTTTCGGTCCCTAACCTTGATACTCGGACATTACTCAGTTGGGTTCTACCTCTCTGGTATACTTTGTTTTATAGTAGCTCGCGCCTGGGTGGCGGGTGGTGGCCTCCTCCTCCGGGGTCTTTTTGTAGAATGGGATTGTTAGGGCGACAGGCACACTGCATTTTGGGGTGGTTTTACAGTTTGCAGGGGTGCAGGGAGGGGGGAGTTGTAATGGGTTTTGGTGGGGGTGTTTGTGTTTGGGGGTGTTTCTTTTTCTCTCAAGGCGGCATATTTGTTCTTTCTTTGTTTCTGGTGTCCTGCTTTCTGTGGGGAGACTCCTGCTACTTTTGTGGGGATGGGGGGTAGTGGGTTGAGGTTGCTAACTTGGAACGTCAATGGATTGGGGGATCGTATCAAACGGGGTGTTGTACTACAATATTTGCGTCGTCTGGCGCCTGATGTTGTACTCCTACAGGAAACGCATTTGGTTGGCAATGTGTGTCATGCTATGAATAGGTGGGGATACCGACTGGTTGCACACTCCGGGTTCACCACCGGTTCCAGGGGGGTCGGTATTCTTCTTCGGTCTTCCCTCCCACTAGAGATTGACAACGTCATACTTGACGACAGAGGGCGTTATGCCACCCTAACTGGGAGGTGGGAGGGTAGGACCCTTTCTTTAGTCACGATATATGTCCCCCCGGGCCTCCAGACCTCCACTTTCTCTGATGTTGGTCGGATGTTGCTGGAACTCCCGGATAGTCTTCTCCTCATGGGTGGTGACTTTAATTCTGTGCTATCCGGCGACCTGGATCGTCATCCCCCCAGGGCCCTTCCCGTTTCCCAATCATGGCTTGGTGGATTCTTGGACACTTTTGGGCTGGTGGATTGTTGGAGGTTGATGCACCCGACGCAGTGTCAGTACACCTTCCACTCCGGGGCGCATGGGAGTCTCTCCAGGCTTGATTACTTCCTTCTGCCCGCGGCCCAGGCCACCCATATTGGTGAGGTTCGACACTTGGCCCGGGGTATCTCAGATCACTCCCCTGTGTGGCTGCATTTTGATACGGGGATGCAGGCCGCGGGGCGGATCGCCCCCATCAACTCTTGGCATCTCCGTAGCCCTAAGACTCGCGATAGCCTCCTGAAGTCACTCGATCACTGCTTCTTGGAGAACGAGGGGTCTGTCTCGTCCTCAGTGTCCTTGTGGGAGGCCTTTAAAACGGTCATACGGGGCCAGGCCCTCTCTTTAATAGCTGAGACCAAGAAAGCTAGGAATGGGGAGGTCGTGGGGCTTGAGGCTGAAATACTGGAGTTGGAGGCTGAGCTAGACTCGGGTGTTACTCATGAGGGGCTTCATGCCCTTAGCTTGAAACAGTTTGAATACAAATCCCTTGTCACTGATGCCGCCAAGACATTGTACAGGGAACAGCAAGGTAGACTGTATGATGTCGGGGATAAGGCGGGTAAACTGATTGCTTGGCTTGATAAGAAGGAGAGAGTGAATCGCGTGGTCCCTGTGCTTCAGAACCCCGATGGGGAGCGTGTGACTGACCCTGGCGAGATTGTGGAGTGTTTTGCTGACTATTTTCGTGTGATTTACTCCCCGGTGTCTGACAGAGATGTGGCTGACTCTTGTTCTCTGTTGAGGGATATTGCGCTGCCTTGCTTGTCTGAAGAGGATCGAGAATGCATGGATGCGTCGTTGTCAGCCGACGAGATTGCCGCCGCGATTCGTTCCCTTCGTACTGGTAAGGCTATGGGCCCCAATGGCTTGCCCATTGAATTGTACAAATTATGCCCTGACAAAGTGGTGCCGTTTCTCCGCGATATGTTTTTGGAGTCGCGTGAGCTCGGTTCCCTCCCTGGTGACCAACGTCTGGCTACTATAGTTGTGATTCCTAAGGAGGGTAAGCCTCGTGATCGTTGTGCTTCATACAGGCCCATTTCCCTATTAAACGCTGAACCGAAGATTCTTGCCAAGGTCCTCGCTAATCGCTTACTCGCTGTTATCTGTGACTTGATTCATCTGGATCAGTCCGGTTTCATTCCCCACCGGAACACTGCTCTCAACCTGCGGCGTTTGCATAGCGTTCTCGCCAGGGCGGAGTTTCTTTCTGAGCCGGCCATCTTGGCTTCGTTGGACGCCACGATGACCTTCGACACGATCGAATGGCCATACCTCTGGGCCACACTGGCGAAGTTCGGTTTCGGGGTGGGATTTATCAGTTGGGTGAGACTTTTATATACGGATCCGCTAGCTCAGGTTGTTGTCAATGGGAGGGTGTCCCAGCCCTTCGCTCTCGGGAGGGGCACTAGCCAGGGGTGTCCGTTGTCCCCCCTGCTCTTTGCTCTTGCTTTAGAACCGCTCGCAGCCTGGCTCCGATGGGAGCCGTCGATGAGGGGTATTCAGTGGGCCCCTGGCTTTGAGGATCAAGTCTCGTTGTACGCCGACGATATTCTCTTGTACCTCACCTCCCCGTGTGAATCCCTTAATGTCCTTTTTGACGTCCTCACTTCTTTCGGGAAAAACTCCGGGTTGACTATTAATTGGTCCAAATCTTGTGTGTATGTCATTTCCGGTGGCCTTCCCCCCCTGCCGAATAGGTTTCCCATTCAAATTTCGCAATCCGGTTTCAAGTACTTGGGGGTCTATGTATCGTTGGACCCGGCGGTCCGCCATGAGCATAATCTCCTTCCTCCTCTTCGGCGTTTGAAGTTGGATGTGGCCCGCTGGCGTAGGTTGCCGTTGTCGCCACTCAGTCGAGCTGCACTTTTCAAAATGATGTCACTGCCCCGATTTCTCTACGCACTCCAGAACTCCTTTGACATTATTCCGGCTGCTTATTTCCGGGAGGTAGAGGGTTTGCAGAGGAGACTTATTTGGGATGGTCGCGCTCGTATAGCTCTCGCAAAACTGACTCTCCCCTGGTATGACGGGGGCATCGCGCTCCCGGATATCAGGAGGTATTATTGGGCCTCACAGCTGTCCGCTATTAACCATGCTACTTACGCACCGGGTCCGAATCCGGCTTTCGCGATGGATAAATATCAGTTGCCTGGTGGCGACTTCAACAGAGCACTCTATTCTCGGGCGGCTGGGAGGAACCTAACGGGACCCACTAAGATTGCTGTACGTGTGTGGAGGGATGCTAATGTTGCCATGGGTTGGAATGGGCGCCTGACACGAGCGACCCCCTTGTTTGCGTCGGACGGATTGGGATGCCTCTGGACAACGAAAGGCTTTGAGAATTGGGATATGATTGGCATCAGCAGAGTGGGTGACCTTTGGGTAAAAGGTGCGGTCAAATCCTTTGCGGTGCTTCAGAGTGAGTATGAGTTGAGTGAGAGGGAGTTCTTCAGGTACGTACAGGTTCGCCACGCTCTGCTGTCGGCCTTTGGGGCAGGTACCACGATCCCCGCAGCTTCCCCACTCGAGGACCGTATACTTGATGGTCATCTGCCCGATAGTACGATTTCCTTAATTTATAAGAAGTTAATCAATAATCGGGCAGACCTCCTTGTGCGTCTTCGGGAGGCCTGGACCGGAGACGGGTTGGAGTTGGACGACGAGGACTGGCAGTCTGCACTGTCCTCCCCGAAGGAGGTCGCCATTCCGGCCCGTCTCCGTCTTGTCCAGCTAAAAATTCTTCACCGTGTGTATGTGACGGGTCCTGGGCTGGTTGTGATGGGTTTTTCTTCGGATGGGCTGTGTAAGCGCGGCTGTGGATTGAGTGCCACCTTCCTTCATATCCTCTGGGAGTGTCGCGAGATCGCGGCTTATTGGCGCCGTGTGCATGCGGTGATGGCGGATGTCACTGGGGTCGCACTGTTGCCTGAGGCTCGTCGATGTTTGCTGAATGTATGGGAGCCTAATGACTACAACGTTTCCCAGGCCCGGTGGGCGGCACTTGGGAACATGATTGCAAAGAGGGATATTGCGCAGCTTTGGGGTTCCCGACGGCCTCCCGCCGTGTCAGTATGGAAGGAGAATATGGATTGGTGCATGTTCAGGGAGAAGACGGTATATCTGGTTCGGGGCAAGCCTGGGGCGTGGGGTAAAATTTGGGGTCAATGGAACGCCTACCGAGGTAATATTTGCACGCCCCCTTTTGAAGCTACTTCTGACACTCCTCTGTCCCCCTGATCCTGGGGTTCCCGGAATACTGTACTTGTTATGCGGATAGTTCTGACTTCCCCGCTGCCTCCCCTCCCCCCCGGGTTGATTTTAGTGACCTCCTGATTCTTTATCTGGTATGGTGGGGTCCCCCTGCCGGCGCTCGGCACCATTTCGATTGTTTCTCGCCTTGAGTTTTTTTTTTTTTGGTGGTTTTTTTCTTCAAAATTTTAAAATGTCTGTATCCTGTCTAACTTGTGAGTTGCCGAGAATAATTCTATATTCCTGCTGTGCCTTTGGAGACGAGTTGCTGCTCTGCGACGCTTTGTAATTGACTGGCACAAACTAGCGGCCGGCCCTGGTGGTTGTAGGCCCATGTCTGTAATGTTGACTCTTTGCACAATAAAGTTTTTAAAAAAAAAATAAAATAATATATCCTCTTTTAAGGAAACCTGTGTTACTGTTTCTCATCTACACTCTCAGGTTTCTACGCTTCAAAAGCAAGTTGAGGACTTGGAAAATCGCAGTAGACGCAATAACCTATGCATTTACGGCCTGGGAGAAGGTATTGAAGGGACAGACTCTCTTGCGTTTTTCAAGTCATTCCTCCCTAAGCTGCTTCATATGCCAGAGGGGACGATTCTTAACATTCAACGTGCGCATAGACTAGGTCGCCCTCGGCTCATTCTACGCCTACATTACGACCTAGAGGAGTCATCATATACTTTCTCGAGTACACAGATCTGTTGAAGGTTCTCTCAGCAGTTAGAGCATCTCCTAAGGTTACATGGTCTGGCTCATCACTATTCTTTGCGCAGGACTATGCTAAAGCCACTGCTAACAGACGCAAAGCCTTTTTGAACATGCGTGAAGACTTGCGCTCAATCGGAGCTAGATATGGTCTTTTCCATCCGTGCCTATTTAAAGTTACATATAATAACAAAACCACCACGTATGAGGATCCTGTGCGTTTGCAAAGTTTTATTAATTCTTGCAAGGTGGCCACCATGGATTCCTCTGGTTCGGCTTCTGCTCTTTGAATCTTTAATATGTTTTTTTCGCTAGCAGATTGTCTGAATTTTGTCTCTTTCTTTCAAATGTTTGGTAAATTGTTGTTTGTACCTTGTTTGCAGATGTTTTTGTTGTGCTTCCCCTTTTGAGATTTTGTCTTTTCATGTTCCTCAGTTACCCGATCAATGTCTTTCTGTACAAATATTCTAATGCTGATCCAATTTTGTTGTTACAGGCTCCCTATTTCTGCTTTATGATGCCTTCCCGGCCTTCCGCTTTGCTGATCCCTGGTGCGTCGTCCACCCCATGTGGTTCCACCCTCCTCCCTGTCTTTGCTTGGTTGCTCCCTATGTAGGTATGTTTCCCTTTTGTATACCCATCCTTTCTATTTTCTTTCTCTTTTTGCTTTTCTTTCTGTTATCTATTCTTTCTATTTCTTCTTTGAATGCATTCGGATTCCTTTTTTTTCCAATATTTTGTTCTGTTCCTTTGGTATTCTTTCTCCTTTTTTCTATCTCCATTCTATCTAGCTGCTCCCGAATCCATACTTTCTGTTCACTATTCTTTCTTCGTATTGATTTTATTCATTTTACTGTTATCAATTTTCTCCTCTCCTATCTTTTTATTGATATGTTTATTAGGTCTCAGTCGTTTAATGATTTTTTTCTTACAATTGTTTATCGCATTGTATGTTTATGGTTTAATGATTTGATTCATATAAAGTTGAGTTTAGGGTCACCGCATGGAATATTAAAGGTTTGAATCATCCTATTAAAAGACAACGAGTATTATCCCATCTAGCTTGATTAAAAACTGATGTTGCTTTCCTTCAAGAAACCCATTTATCTGATACTGAAGCAACTAAATTAAAGAAGAGTTGGGTTGGTAATGTGTTTTCTTCTCCAGCTTTGGGTAAGAAAAATGGTGTTCTCATTCTATCCTATAAAAAGTTTGATGTCTCTCTCATTTCTCAAGAAATTGATGGTCGTTGGGTTATTGTTAAATTACTTATTGATAAGATACCAATAGTTTTCTTTAATGTGTATGCTCCAGTTTCTGTTGACAATACTTTTTGGTTACAGATTTCTGATAAATTACTCTCACTTGATGATGATTATATTATTTTTGGCGGTGATTGTAATCAAATATGTGATCCCATTTTGGATAGCAATTCCCCAGTCAGATTTGTACATCATAAAATGCACTCACAATTTAATTCTGCCATTCACCAAAAACCTTTAGTCGATATCTGGAGATTGTGTCACCCTGACTTACGAGAGTACAGCTTCTTCTCCCCCCCACACAAATCATAGTCTCGTATTGACTACCTCTTCTTTAGTAAACCTCTAACGCAACATGTTCTCCACTCTGAAATTGTTTCCATTTTAATTTCGGACCATGCCCCGGTTTTTGTTGATTTTGACCTAATTCCTTACACTTCGTCTGCTGGACGTTGGCGATTTAATAATTCATTGCTCATAGATCCTAATTTTTCTAGCCAATTCAGTTCTTTCGCTTCAGAATTCTTCACCATAAATACAACTCTTGATTCCTCTCCCGCTATGATTTGGGACTCCCTCAAGGCAGCCGCAAGGGGTTTCATTATCAATTTCGTTTCTCAGAAGAAAAAGAGTTCTGAGAAACGTTCGGCTCAATTGCTTGCCCAAATTAAAAAACTTGAATATGCCTACTATCATTCCTATTCTGAAACTTCTTTGAAAGACCTTATTACTGCTAAGATTGCTTTTAATAAATTCTCCACGGTGGCAGCTTCCTCCTATCTACTGAAGAGTAGTGCTCGTTACTATGGAGGTCAGAACAGAATGGGGAAATTACTGGCTAAGTACCTTAAAGCTCGTAGGGATCGAATGAGGATAAATTCCCTGATCAATTCTAATGGTGATACTCTTCTTAAGGATGAAGATATCTTGTCTGAATTTATGTCCTTTTATAAAACTCTTTACACTCCGGAAACCCAACCTCTTCCTTCGGACTTGTCTTCTTATTTTCAATCCATTAGTCCTCCTCCTTCACAACATATTGATTTCGACCCGTTACAGATAGATGTTACATTGGCGGAAATTACCCATGCTGTGTCGGTTTTACGTCAAGGTAAAACACCTGGCCCCGATGGTTTTACCATTGAATTTTATGATCATTTTTCAAAGCTTCTTCTTCCCCAACTTCTTCTTTTATTCAATTTCTTTATTGAGAATGGATCGTTTCTAGGCACTTTTCAAGATGCTATGATTTGCTTAATTCCTAAGGAAGGCAAGGACCCTTCTCTTTGTAAAAACTATCGCCCATATCTTTAGTTAATACAGACTACAAAATTTTTGCTAAAATTCTTGCTTTACGTATTGACCCTGTTTTGCCTGAACTTCTTGGACCGGAGCAGTCATGCTTCGTAAAGGCCGTTTATCTTCTGACAACTCTAGAGTCTTTTTTAATATTCTTAGCAAGGCTTCTTCAATAGATTACCCGCTTGCTGCCATAGCTTTAGACGCTGAAAAAGCTTTTGATAGGATAGGGTGGGACTTTATGTTCCATGCCTTGAAATGGATAGGGTTCCCTCCCAAATTAATCTCATTGATTTCTCAGTTGTATTCTGGTCCCAAAGCATCTATTTTTGCTAATGGTAAAGTTTCTGATTATTTTTCTCTTTCTAGAGGTGTACGTTAGGGTTGTCCTTTATCCCCTCTTTTATTTGTAGTTGCGTTGGAACCATTTCTTACTAAAATTAGACAGGATGCTCAAATTACGGGTTTCCAACTAGGCTCCCATCAAGTTAAAATGTCTGTTTATGCAGATGATATTCTTTTATATTGCTCCAATCCTGATACTTCTCTTCCCCCCTTCCTTTCTCAGGTGGATGCGTTTTCAAAACTTTCGGGATACCGCCTAAATCGGGATAAGTGTGAAGTTCTTCCCCTTAATATTTTGTGCCTCAAACATTATTTTACTCACACTGGCTTTTCCTGGCAACCCTCAAAATTAAAATATTTAGGTTTATGGTTTTCCCCATCTATTTCGGAAACGTTGAAACAGAATTTTGATTATCTTACTAAGAAACTGAGTGACTCAATTACTAAATGGCACCCTCTTTTTCTCTCCTGGTGTGGTAGATTAGACTCTATTAAGATGATGCTTGCTCCCATTATTTTATATTCTCTTTCCATGATTCCTATTCATATCCCGGACTATTATTTTAAAAGAATTGACAGCATTTTATCAAAATTCCTTTGGAAGGAAAAGCCCTCTCGAATAGCTTTATCCACTCTTAAAAAAGATAAATCAAATGGCGGACTAAAATTTCCTGATTTTAAATCTTATCATTATGCATTTTCTTTAAAACAAGCCTCTCAATGGCTTTCCTCTGACTCTTCCACATATCCCCCGATTTGGTTACGCATGGAAAAATTCTTCACTTCCCCCTTTGGCTTTCTAGAATCCCTTGCTTTCACTGCTAACGCCTCTTTTTTACGTCATTCCGTCATTTCTTATACATATAAACTCTTATCTCCCCTTCTACCCTCTTTCTATCCTTCGCTTGTTTCACTTTCTCAACAACCCATCTGGCATAATAAATTGTTATGCATTAAAAATCGGACTTTCAATTGGAAATCGTGGCATTCCAAAGGGCTGGCCTGGATTTCTCAACTCTTATCTAATTATAAACCTTTATCTTTTTCAGATCTTAAATCTAACTTTGCTCTTTCTAACTCTTCCAAGAAACAATATGATCTTTTACTTCCTTCTCTTTGCTATTATCTTTCGTTACTTCCACCTTCTCCTGATATTCCTACCACATGTTCTACATTATTCCCTTTAATAAATACCTCCCCTTCTGCATCTTCCCTTTACAAATATCTATTATCTTCTTCGGTGCGGTGCAAAACAAAGACTGAATTGGCATGGGAAAAGGATCTCTCGCAATGTTGGCCTATCTCTTTATGGGACAAACTATGGCTAAAGATTCACAAAACTTCACGGGCGGCCAATACCACTCAAACCCTTTATTTTGTATATCAAAGTTTATTATTTTCTCCTGCGACTTTAGCTTCCTTTTCCTCTACCGCCCCATCATCATGCTGGTCCTGTCCATGCTTAAAAGCTGATTTAAAACACATGTTATTTGAATGCCCCAATATTGACAAATTTTGGCATTTAGTTTGGTCTCAAATTAACAAAATATTTAACACTAAGGTTTCCTTTTCCCTTCCAAATATTTTTCTAGGTTCTTTATCCCCCTCTTGGCCTAACTCCCCATCTCATTCTTAACTAATTGATCTGCTACTCGCTATAGCCTTACATTTAATTACTTCCAATTGGAAACATGCAGATAAAGTTACTTATAGAGCCTGGTGGAACGCCCTCTGTTTCCATCATAGACCAGACATGAACTATGTTACCCCTGTGTCCTTAGCAATTAAACAGGATTTGCTTTGGTTCCCTCTCACAACCTATTTATCTGCCTCGGCCTCCTCAAATACTTCCACTAATACTATTGTGAGAACATCAGATGATGTTCGTAAACCGCCATGATTTTGTCTCGTTGTCTTTTTACAGAGTAATTACTGCTGTTCTGCATATTATATTCATATGATTATATATAGCATATCTTTTTTGATGTTTTTATTACATGCAATGCTTTCTCCTTACTGTTTCATTGTGCTTTGCATTTTTTAAATCGGATCTATATTGTTCTTACCTTCCCCCCCTTTTTTTTCCCTTTCCTTTTTTCTTATAGGATGCAATGTTTATTGTAACCAGTATTTTTATTTCTTATCATTTACTATGGTTATTTATTGTCATATCTTTTTGGTTTCAATAAACTCAAACTTAAAAAAATAAAATAATGTTTACACTTCATTTCAGTGGTGACCCATCAGCAAACCTTCCTCTAACCTGTACAATCATTGGAACTACAACTATGAGGCATGTTTGCTGTTTAGCAAGGCTGACATGTCATTGCCTATCTACTGGACACACTTTATTTCACCTGGTTGCTTTCCTTCCACCCAGGGCCGGACTGGCTGTAGGGGCACCAGGAGTTTTCCCAGTGGACTGGAAGGGTGAGGCCGTTTTTGGTACAGGGACCCGGTTTTGCAGCAGTGCTGCAATATTGCCCCCAAAATGAGCAGCAGTGTTTCACACCAGTACTCCCCCCCCCCCCCCCCCCCCAACCACTGCAGCCGTTCCGACTTAATTGCCAGGGCTGGTTTACGTTCCCAGTCCGGCCCTGCTTACATCATTTATTTCATCGCAGCCCGCTGGGCTGTCATTATTCAAGCTAAGTGGAAATGCATTGGAACCAAAATCATTCACTTTGGAGAGTTCCATAATATGCAGTCCAAAGGCGGCAAGCATCTCAGTGAACAGTAAATGGAAATAATTCATTTTAACTACTGAACGGGTCCACCACAAGCTACGCAGGAGAAGGTGTAGACTGACCTTGGTAATGACTTTCACTTATCTCCTGCCAGTGCCACTCTCAGAACCACTGAAAGGCCTGCATCTGTTCTGTCACCCAGCCTTTCAAGGGTGACTTGGCAGGGCACTTCTATTCCTTTTAGAGATCTTTGTAGACCTATCGAATTGAGACTATTGCGAATTGTACTTTCAAATAACTGTTCCAAACCTCTTGTCCTGAATTTTTCAGTTTTATCACTTGCAATTTCATATTTTCAACCTCGATTCACTCCAATTACATATAATATCATTCTTTACTTTAATTGGTGACAGAAACTTCATTTACTACAAGTGCTCTGGAAATTAAGTAACCAAGGGAATATTTGACAAACTACTAATTACCGTCAATGGTGTCCTTTGAAGACTTTTATCTAAGACACACACACCCTCCCCCTTCTGTGCTGCAAACATCCTTACATCTATACATTTTATATAAAAGCTTCCACATAGCATGTATCGGACATTAAAAACATGCATTAAGTCAATCGCTATACTAAAAGGTTACCTGTGTATGCATGGACAATTAATTCAGACCCTGGAAAGAGTTACCTGTGTATGCAATGAAAATTAATTCAGACCCTGGAAAGGGTTACCTGTGTTTGCAATGACAATTAATTCAGACCCTGGAAAGAGTTACCTGTGTATGCAATGACAATTAATTCAGACCCTGTAAAGGGTTACCTGTGTATGCAATGACAATTAATTCAGATCCTGGAAAGGGTTACCTGTGTTTGCAATGACAATTAATTCAGACCCTGTAAAGGGTTACCTGTGTATGCAATGACAATTAATTCAGATCCTGGAAAGGGTTACCTGTGTTTGCAATGACAATTAATTCAGACCCTGGAAAGAGTTACCTGTGTATGCAATGTAAATTACTTCAGACCCTGGAAAGAGCTACCTTTGTATGCAACTAGCGTTAGACGGGGGATGTAACATCAGTGCCTTCGCAGCAGACCAGCCTTGAAGCCGTGAGAGTACATGCTGCACTGAGTGGCTTTTCCATCAGGAGAGTGTCTCCGGAGCTGACTGCTCCACAAAGAACAATGGGATACCATGTTTGGCCTAGCATTTGACCATGATTGTGTTTGTTGTTGGAAACAAAATTCCATCGTCTGATAAGTTTCACTGGCAATATGGGTGAGGCCCAAGAAAGCAGGTGAACTGGTCAACCGCATGGATGATTGTGATGAACACAGGCTCATCAGCTAAAGGTTTCCTGGATAAAAGCCTTCAGTGGCGAAGGCACAGATGAACACTGTATTTATATGTGTGGCTATGGACAGGTGAAGTAAAAGCCACAAGGTCAGAATTTGACCAGCGGGATAGGAAGATACTAAAACCCATCTTACACGGATCCGTTTGGTTTCGATTTAGTTATCCTGAATCAACCCTCCTTAAGCCGCACAGAAAATCATTTAGATGAATAGAATTAACATACTTATGGGTAATTTTAATTAATAAATGATGAGTGAGGCTAATTCGAATAAATAAATAGATATTAAACTTACTTGCAGTATTTAACATTTAATAGAATAATTCAGGGCGGCTAGCAACTGTGAAAATCGGTGAGGCGCAGCGCGCCGTAAACTCACCAAAATGTTGCCTTTCTCTACTCCCCTCTCCTGACGACGACGAGGAGCAGGAAGGAAGGTGGTTTACTTCCTGCTTATGAATCCAACCAATCAGCAGCTCCAGGATTGGTTGGAGCAGGCTAACTCAGCGCTCATTTTGAGGCTGTGGGCCTGTGCCTGCAATCCCTCTGCTGTTTTGCAGCACTTGGGATGGCAGGCTTTGAAGTGCGCATGACAGGCTGTAGACAGCGGAGAATCGGTCATGCACACTGGGCAGCCATACCGCAAAACGCAGGAATCTGTCTGCCCCATCATCACACTTGCATTAGCGAGGCCGGCAGCACACAGAATAATAAAATGGTAATGACCAGTTTATTATTCTGTGTGCACCTGCTGCGCTCGCAGCAGGGTGTCGTGACGCTCCTCCGCCTTAATGGAGGAGCCGCTGCAGGAATAATTGTGAAAAATATGGTTGAGGGGAACATACCATAAAAAGGTTGAAAACCATTGCTCTAGCCTTCTTAAGGACAGAAATCTCCAGTCTGTCTTCAACATAGGTGTGATCACTAGGCCTAGGCCTGCACAAGATGGTCACCTTACCTGTCCAGCAAACTGCTTAAAGTATTGCCAGGCTTCATCGTCAAACTGTGTGGTGGGTGGTACCTGAAAGAAGGAGACACAAATATGTTTTATTGGCTGGCAAAGAGCTCATTGTGCCACACCGAGTGCCCACCTGTCCCAGATTCTCCTTTCACCCCTATCTCCTCCCAGTTGGTAAAAAGTAGATGGGGAATAGTTCTTCCATTCGAAATGAGATTTGCCTGGCTGATAGTTGTTCATTTCTAATTAATCTAACTAAATTTGACTGTACTAAGAATGGGCGATATTTGTGTACCTTTTTTAGGGTTTGATGTTAATCTTGTCCCAGGACTCACCTTGAAGAACAAATGTGAAGTGGAATGGATATAATCAAATTAATAATGGAACCCCACTCTCTACCTCTTGCTCCACAGAAAGCCATCACCCTTTACCTAATGTTCATTTGTACTAGCTGTTAAAAGCACCAGGGGTAAAGCAAGTTTTATTTTAGTTCATACAAAACATTACAAAGATAATATAAAAACAACCAGTGACAAATATTAAAAGCTACAACTATCAGACTTCAAGCATTTATCACCTTTTCATCCAGTTGTCCTACTGTTGACCTTATGTACAAAATTTGAAATCATGTTTATTGCAACAGCAAGGCCAACCAATGAATGCATACTGAGACATTACTCAATCATTAGTCGAAATAGCGGATTAACCGAACAACTGGTTGGGCATGTTACCTTAATTTATCAAACCTGAGTACCAATTGCAGGTTGTTACCTTTGATATTACAACTGATTGTTAGATTGCACAATTGCAAACTATTCCAGCGCAATTCCGAAAGGGAAGGATCTATACAAACAATGTACAATAAAGACACAAGCTTAGATCCTACAGGCACCCATACAAACATAGCGACTGTTACATAGTCCCCATACACAAATACCAAGAGATCTGGTATGTTGTTTGTTTTTATAACACTTTATGCTGCTTTAAGGTAATTTCAAAGCATTTGACAGGTGAGGGGAAAGGAGGAATAACAATGCTATGGTAATATGCAGGGAGCCTTGTAAATAGGGTGATCTACTAAGAATGAAGTAGTATTTAGTGACCAAACCAACTTTAGGTGCCTGGTTGGCAAAGGGGAAGCAGGAGGGAAAAAAAGACTCCAGCAGAGGGAAGAAGAAGAGGTCAGGAAGTGTAAAAGTAAAGGTTTGCTGACAAAGAGTTGAGAAGGCCGGTTAAGTTAGCTAGAGCCAGGTACCCAAGTCCACAAACCAACACACAAAGGCTGACACACAAACAACGAACATTCAGGCATGTGCAAAGTCCCACACAATAACACAGATGTAGTTAGCACACAAAGAGGCACCTAGAGAGTGACACAAGAATGAACCGACAAAAAGAACGGAGGACACATTTCATATAAAGTTACTTTTAAGACCCTTTGCTGAATAAATCAAATTTGGACAAAGGAAAGTTTGGTGTCAGTAGCTTACTGACCCATGTCTTGTGCTTGGAGCTATCACTCAGTCACTACAGTCTTTGGAATCATTACCCTTCAGGATTAATGCAGTGTTTCTAATAACAGCCTCTATGTGCCCACTTCATATTTTGCCTTGTTGCTGTAGTTACAGTATGTACCACTCTAATGTAATACCCTTCTTTTCTAAGCACCTACTCTTATATGGCCCCCTCAGCAGGGTTCCATACTGTTCCGTGTCTTCTTCAACCTTTACCTGGAGCTGTTTGGTGCTCTATTCCCAAATAACCGCATCAAGATTCACCAATATGCAGAAGAAACACAATTGTCTTTGTGTCGTCTCTGCTTCAGACATCCAACACCTCAATGTACTGTCTGCACATTATCCAGACCTGGAAGCTCAACTCAACCAAAACAGAATTCCTATTATTTGAAAAGAACAGCAAACAAGAAACAGTACAAACCTGGCTGAATGACCTGAATTTTGATGGCTCCGAGCCCCAACTTTCACCCTAAATGGCAAGTCACTTGGACACCAAACTGTGCAGGCACCGTCCCCGATGTAGGGATTACGGTCCGACCCCAACCCTAAGAGGCTCCTTGAGCCTGTCGGAGGTGGCGGTCTTTCCCCCGCTCTCTGCACTCTGACCGCTGGCATTGTAACCCGGCAGTCGGACCGATGCCCTAAATGTCAGACAGACCGCCACTGACGGCCTGTTGGTGTCGGCCCGCCCAACATCGTAATGAGGGCCTTGGATTTTTGCTTCAAAATTATAATTTTTTATTTGTGCATGCTAATTTGTGCAAATCAGCAACACAAACACGTGGTAACAAAAATCAACATCTAATCTATCCATATGTAACACAAATTTAGCTTCAGATAGAAGCGTGAACTACAATTCCCAGTGTTTGGAATATTGCACTGTAGTCCCTTGACCTTCTGAGCGGCCGCGACGGCATTTATGTCAACCGGCTTAAGTAGACCACTTCCGGACTCTGCTGAGAGGTGGACTACGATTCCCAGTAAGTGGAATCATCTCGGTCTGTCCCTCCTATCAAGGACATGACGACATTAGGGTGTGCAGGCCACAGCGAGCGGCACACACCTGATACAAGTTATCGACTCTGAAACGCCTTTAAATCCCGCCCGGTATCCGTACCTCGACACTCACCCCGGGGGGACGGAACCGACTAAGTGGCCAAGCGGGACCAGATCTATGATGGCGTAAGTTTGCGAAAGCCAGGGTGATTGTATGCACTATTTTGTGAGTGATGTTGAGTACTTCTTGATCTCAATCACTGCACGTACTGCCAATACATCGGTATGCTGATGCTCATTTTATTATAATTTTTGACTTGTAGTGTCTGACTACAAGACCGGCCCTTCCTTTCCAGTCCCCGTGAGAAGCGTGCAGTCTTCCGTGTTCTGGTAGGCACCTGGGTATAAATATGCTTATACACGGGCTGCACTTAAAAACATATATATGTGCACTTTCTGGTACCTTCAGTGAGAGTGTGTCCCTGTGAGTCCGGACCTGTGTATGTTTTACGTGTGTATCCTGATGTATGCATCCTGCAGCCTTATGGGTGCTTACACACTTATATGGAGTTATCGTTGTTTTTCCCACATGTGACCCAGAGAGTGGGTTAGATTTACATATGAGGTTGAGATGATTGATTTGATGCACTATAATAATATTGCACATGACGGATAGTGATACCGTCTTTATTATGAATAAGCAATGCGCTTTTGAGACTATGTAACATTTGCGCTTTACTTTCAAAATTATAATACAGTGGCACTAATTTTGATTTACTGAGTAAAATAATGAGCAAGATACATTGTATTTTTATCTCTTATTTCAGGTTGGACACCATGTTCTGAGAACGTACAAATTAGGATAAGTATATCCAATAGATGTTCTCTTGATAATTTGAATATTGTTCACATTACAGTTCTGATTTTATATTGTAGGGAGGGACATCAAATTCACCTGTGCCCTGATGAAAGCCATGGACCCTTAGGGCCGTAGAGTGGCTGAAACATGTTGGCATGCATAGGGTCATAGAACTTTGAATACTACAGACACCCTTGTTCTAGTTTTTAATAACCACTACCTCTCCATATTAAAGGGATACCTGGAGGTGATAGCGTTTTCTTAATCTTTAAAACCCCCCCTGCCTCTTTCTCACAAGAGCTCCCTGAAAAACGGTTGAGCCCACCCTGGCCTTTAGGAGCCAGGATGCCCCTATGATGAAGCATGACACTATTAGACTGTGAGGGGAATTTAACAAAGCGGTTGTGCTCCCACTAATGGTGGTAGCAAACCATTGGATCTTGTATAAATTAGGCCACCACCGTATGATTGTTTTCTAGTATTTCGATTGGGCTGGATACTTATTTTGCTTTGACTTCCTAGTCTTCCCACACGCCCAGGGTAAAAAGCAAAGTCTTTGTGATCTTTAGAAATTCTAACCGAGGTATCTTGTTTCCAAGCAGGGCATTTCTAAATGGATCCTGCATGCATTACATTCTGCACAGCAAAACAGACAGGCGACTCTCAGAAAGGTGGCCCCACTTTGCTCAGGAGCAGGTTCTTTTCACAGGAGTCCAGCCACTGGTGATTTGTGTTGCAGCAATATGGAGGTTCTGCCATACAATGGATACGCATTATTTGGACATTTAAGCCAGAAGTTGGTATTAAAAACTCTCTTCCAAAAAGAGAAAAAATTGTGAATTATGAATAATCACTGGTTCTTCTGCTACGGCATCTTTCATACATTCACATGAGTCCCTGTCTCCTACTTCCTCTATTAGAGGCTTCTCTGGGCTCCCACTGGCCATTTACAGTGTCCAATTCTAAATATGTACTGTTTTCTTTCTAAATATGGAAGTGCCACAGATACAAACTAACCTAACACCTGCTGCACAATGTGAAGGTTTTACCATTTTGTTTTTAGCTAAGCCAGATTTAAAATATCCCATGCCAGCCACTTAAAAAAGTTTAATGAGTCACCATTTAACTGTATTGTACTCAGGCATCTAAAGAGGAGACCGTTTTTGGGACTTATTACAACTTTGGCGGCCCTTCTGCCGCAAAGCCATCGCTTCGTCTGCAAGAGGACTGCCAAAGCAGTGGTGAGCCTGCCTGCCGAATTCAGAGTTGAATTCAGGTCGGGCTGGCGGTGCTGTGGCGTTCTCGCGGTGATGGGCTGTTAGGCTCACAGGAGAGCCTAACATGCAGCCCACCGCTGTGACAGCGCCTGCAGCACGTTTCTGCACAGTGTGGCATGCATGCCACACTGTGAAGGAACAGTGGTGCAATTACAGGTTGGCACAACACAAGCCCCCCCTCCCCCCGCATGCACCCCTGGGCCCAGATCCAGCAGGGGGGGCCTGTTAAGGCCCTCTTAGTTGGCACCACATAACACTTTTCATGCCCGGCTCACCGCCTTGAAAAGGGTGGGGAAAAGGCAACTTGTAATATATGCCTGGCATTGCCAGCAGCAGCACCGCTAGCATATTCATGCTAGTTACAGACCACCGGACCAGCAGGATTCTTGATTCCGTCTAAGCCGGCGGTCTGGTGGTGGTCTGACCACCACACTCTGAATGATGCTGGCAGACCCGCAGAGTGGCGGTGGTTGAACTGCCACTCGGATTATGGAGTTTCAGTGAACCGTCGTACTCGTAATTAGGCCCTGAGTCTAGATTGTGTTAGCACCCGCACTTGAGATTGGGAGAAGGGCTACTGTTTGCTGCACAACACAAAACCTGCCATGCTTAAATGGAATTCATACAAGGTGGAAATAAATATTCTTTCTTTGTCATGAATGTGCTTTTTTCACTATTCATGCAGATCCATGTTTGTACCGCACCCACTGTTCTAAAGCAGCAAATATTTGCAGAGATGCTCAAAATTGGAGTTAGTTCAAGAGGGCACTTATAGTTCAGAGGACTCAAACATTTTGCCTATAGTTCAAGAGGACTCAAACATTTTGCCTCTCTCCTTAAGGTCTGATGTTTTGATGTCTACAGTGCCTCCTCGTGAATCACAATCATAAGAAATATGAAATGTACAATAATGATCTGCCTAGCTGTTTATGAATGAGTGCTTCTAGAGGCCCAGTAGTGTGAGTAGTTGCAACTCCCAAACTGAAAACAAATTTTAAATCGTTGTTGGGGAGCTCAGAATAAGATCAGTGTTTGTCTATTCTGGGAGGGAGAACGGATAGAGAATAGAACCTGTTTTCTTCTGCTTCTCTTCAAGAGAAAATCGTCAAGTGTTGTGGAATAATATTTTGAAAAGGATCTGCTGAATGTGAGCAATTTTTTTTAAAGAAATATATGTATTTCTTTTAGTGTGGGATCCCTTTTGTTTAAATGTGTGTTAAAATCAGTAAGACACATAATTTTTTACAGAACATGCAGCTAGCTGCTGGCTTTGTGAAGTACACAAAAATTACACTAGCTAGAACAAAATACCTTCTTGCAAATCAAATTTAAATTTATCGCTTCTCTTCCAAAACACCTTGTGGGCAGAGCTCTGATTCTGCAACTTAACTAGTGGGAGTAACTTGCTACTGAAATGGTGCTAGCTTGCTGAACGCTTTAGGTTAAGCGCGTCTAGAGAGAAATGATTGCTTGCTTTTAAATAGTCTTTGGAAGGTTTATTTTTATTAACTGTACAACTAAGCTGTTATTTTTATTGCTATTCTATGATGCACAATTTACCTTTTTTTCAAAATACTTTTATCAAACCCACGGCATAATGTCGTTCTCCAATACCACATAATTAAAGGCTCTGCGCGAAGCTGACATATTTGTGCTAAAAAAAGTGCCCTTTGGGAAGAAGGGGTTTGCGTCACACAATGAGGTTGATGACCTTCTGACAGCACCCTGTCAAATGGGTTGTATGGCAGAATATTGTTAAAAAAACATCACATGGTAGAAACATCAGGTCTAAATAAAGTTTAAAGAAATATCATGCCAGTGTGTATCGATATTGCATTATTAAATCCTAGGAAGTCATATTCTGGTAAACAACATTTAGGGCATGACATCAGCTGATATTTTAGTTACGGCATTCTGGTCCCCTAACATCATTTATATAAGTTAATACTGTTGTTTTATTTTTTATTTTTAGAAATTCACAGTCTTATGATCGGAATGATTCAAGCATGTAAATGTATGTCATTTATCCTGTAAGTGTTTTCGCATGAATAAGAGTATATTATATTGTTGCTGATTTTTGCTAAGCAGGGGTGATTTATTTCTCTCACTTTCTTTATGGTTTCCCTAAATCCTATTTTTGGTCGCTCTGATTTTTACTGGGTGTTTGGATTCTGCTGCTTCTAAGGTCCAATGAATAAGCTAAAGAGATGTGTGTACAGTTTTAAAATGATATCCCTTCTGCTTTTCGCAGTAGCCCAAGTCATTTGGGGCAATCGCGCCACATTTTGGGAAGCTAGGCACTTAGAAATGAACAATAGCAAAAAACACAACTGAAACATTGCAAGCTGACCATAGTAAAGCCGCTGGTCTGGATACTAATGCGTTCGATGCGGTGTGGAAAAAAAAAAATGATTGTCTTCTATACATAAACATTTCACTTGATCACATTGAGTGGAAGCTGTATTTTAATATGCTATTATCACTCTAAAAAATATACCTTGAAGCTAGGGCACACAATATTCTTTCTATGATAGTGTCAGAATTTTTAATCAGGTTAACTGCTTAGAAATGTATTTTTCATCCCAAAAAGGAAGGAAGGTCCTTTCATAAAGCTGAATGAGAGAAAGTGCTTATTTAAATTTGAAAGCTCCCTAAGTTGACTTTTATGCCCTCTCACAGGAATGCCCTTTAAACTTAATGACCTTGTAGGGGAGGGAGGGATTGGCCCATAGAGTGCTCTGTTGTACTATATCCAGGTGATTTAATGAATGGGACAGAGAAGTCTACTGTCCTCTGGAAGGGTTTAACCTGTTAGAGGTGCTACTGCCTGCACTAAACCTATGGGGCTTTTACAAGCGACTGATCCTGAGATCCTGTGCTGAGGTACTCCTTCCAATTGACCATAGGGTGAGGGCATACCAAATGCTCAGTATTCCATGAAGACTGACTGGAAGATTTACAAAAACTTAAAAACAGCTTTTCTCCAAGTCAGCCTCTCAAACAGAAGTTGATGAAGTCTTGCTTGTGGTGGCAATATGGTCCAAAGGTTGACTCAGACCTTGAAACCAAGCTTGACGTACCTGAACAGGAACAAACTATCCCCTAAAACTGCTGACTCGAAGACAAGCATCCAGCTTGTGTAGCTCTTCAGTCTACGTTCCAACTCGAATCATCGAGCATGATCGATTTGCATTGCCCAGAAGACCTGAAAGGAGATTTAAATGGTCCAACTCAGTTTTGGTGTGATGTGACTGCTGGTGTATCCCTTACTGTGTATTCTCAGAGGGCGAAGAGAGTCAATTTATTAATATAAAGTTTCCAAGTGCATATTCGTTAAGGTATTTTGTCTCTAAGTGCATCACGAAGAAAACCCTAGAGGGAATGAGCTTAGACATTCTATGTTTTATTCTCAGTGTAATAGCTGGGTTAATATTATTTGCTATGATAGTAATTCAGCACCATGGCCTCAGAGGCTATTAGGCAACACTCGTCCGGTACACAGGCACAGTGCCCAACTCCTACAGTGCCTTAACAGGATACCAGTAATGTGGCAAGGATGCCATGGGCCCTTGTGAGAAGCTGGCCTGGTATATGATGTCCACTAATGTAAGTGGGCACCTTGCACCAGTCCAGACAATTCTTATGGTGATTTAAGAGGTCTTAGACAACCTTAGAAAGTTCTCTAAGTGGTAGCTGTGGAGAGCAGCCTTCAGGCTTAGTCCAGAAGGAGTGCAAGCAGCTTGTTTTACCAGAATGCAATCTTATAGTATAGATTAAATGAAAAAGAACCACAGCAAGTATTTATAAAAATATGTATTTATCATATAGTTCTCTCTAGTACGTTTCAATATCTCCAACATGAAGATATACAAAATGCAATCAATACTTTAGCAAAGAAACACTGTAAATAGCACGAAATACACAGTGGCCCCCGGGGTGAACCAAACCATATACTAAGAAAGTGGTATATGAACCACGACTCGAGTCAAGACAGTGTTGAGAGGACATAGAATTCCTGGGACCCCAAGGAACCACCCAAGGTGAGTAGATAGGGACCCCACAAACACCGTGTGCAGTGTGGAAACACGACTGTGTGCTCTGTACAACCCTATGTGCAAGTCGCGGTTTGCTTTTTAAAGATTAAGGACCCTGAAGAAACCCCGTTGAAGACAGAAGGTTGGAGAGCCACCCCACCTGTGGATACCCTAGTACCCACGTTACCTACACCAGGGAAGCTGGGTGCATACGTGTGAAGTGGTTTCGGAAACAGCCGTCAAACCCAACGGAGGACTTCAGAAAAGTGCTGCTGCTGGAAGAGGAGAAAGTGCCAGTGGGAATCCAAACATGAATTCTTGAAGAGGAGTACCTGAAAGCAGAGGGGACAGAGTCTATGCCACTCAGGATTGACCAGGAGACTTGGAAGACAAATGCCCTCCAATGTCGGGTGCTTCAGGGAGGATGACGATGACCTTGACTCTGCAGCTGTGAGGACCAGGCGATGCAGAGGAAGACCAGGAGCCATGCACGAGCTGTCCAACGAAGGATGTCTAGTGCTGAGGGGTCGGTGTCCGGCGGGAGCACCAACAAGCCTTGGCAAAGGCAAGCCACACAGGAATCAAAGAAGGAGCAACGTTGGGACCAGCAAGGCCCAGGGGACTCCCCAAAGGCAGGGGAGTCAGGGCAGGCCCTGAGCAATCAGGGGAGCCCAAAAGAAACAAGTGTGACCCTCAAGTGGACCCACAGGCGGAGGCACTGGAGTTGCGAGAGGACCTCAAGCAGCTCACCAAAAGATGTAGGCCACAGTGCACATGATGCGGTGTGGCTGAAGATTCTGGTTACAGGAGATGCTCGAGGTTGGGGCTACTTGGAGCCCGAAAATCTTCTTGCAAAGAAGCCAACCAAGCTTTGCGCGGGACACAGGGGTTCGGTTATTGCATCTCCCCCGAGGGATACTGGCCTCAAACTTGGTGAGAGGGTAGAGCAGGCCTTGGGAGCTGTAGAAAACCACCACCTGTGTTGCAGAGGCCACGGAGTTCGGAGGAGCTCAGGATCTGCGGACCGGTTGACTTAGTTGTGGTGCCTGCAAATGCAGGGGAGTGACACCTTCACTCCAAGGGAGATTACTTTAGGTGTCTTTGATGCTTCACAGGCCACGGAAGCTTCCTGTATGATGCACAGACAATGCAGCAGACTGGAAGGGAGACAAAGTCAGTTCCAAACAAAGTCCAGAGTGCCCAGACGGTAGAAGTGCAGTGGTGTCTGATCCGAATCTTATCCCATGACGAATCTAGGAACCTACACCCAGGTAAGCCCTCAAGTACCCTAGGGAAAGGGTGGGTAAGATTCAGGGGCCCCTCCCACGTGAGGATCTCGACAGGAGGGATGTTACTCCCATGTCTTTTGTCCAGTTTCGCGCCACAGCGGGAGCCAATGGCTCCCAGAACTGGTTTGGACTGGACTATGCATGGGGACACCAAGTGTGCCCCTCATGCAGACTTTCCGGCACTGGCAAGCACACCCACCTGGTCCCAATGCATAAATCCTGTCTGGAAGGTGGTCACACCTCCCTGTGACAGGATGCCTATAGTTCCACCTTCCTCTGCTTGATCTTGGCTCAGCAGCAGGTGGGCAGAAATGTGTCTCTGGTTTGCAGCAACCATTTTGTGCTGTTCGGGTCTGAAAGCCTCATACCGGGAACACTGAGAGCCTAACGGAGGGCACTTCCAGTGTTTAGAATCATACCTCCCACACCGTTTACGGTGTGGGGTTATGATTCTAACATGTTTGATACCAAACATGATAGGATTCGTTGCAGCTGTTTTCGAGATGGTCATCGCGTAATTATGCAGTGCCCCTCTCTATAGTATATGACTGCTTCACTGACAACCCGGGAGAATGGACTCCGTAGGCTGCAGGTGTGTTCTGCTCATGCAGGGGCACCCTCTCACTTAGAACCAAGCACCCTGCCTTCAGGATTGCAAAGGTCTGCTATAGGGGTGACTTATAGGTTTTAAGTGCATTGACCCTTAGATATAGTAAACCTGTATCTTCAGTAAGTAGTGCGTGCACCAAATTACACAGGCTGCAATGGCAGGCCTGTAGTTCCATTTTGCATGGTCTCCTATGGGTGGCATGATGCATGCTTCAGCCCATGGGAGACCTCTGGGGTACCTATGCCTTGGCTACCTTGGTACTATATACTAGGGACTGATAAGGGTACCCCAGTATCCAATCTCGAGTGTACCTAAGTACTCAACACAACAATTTAGGGAGAAAGCAGATAGGCTGGGGTCCTGATTAGCAGGATCCCAGTCAGACTAGTCATAATACAGATTAGCACCAGGCAAAAAGTGGGGGTAACCATAGAAGTAGATCCTACTTTCCTACTGCCCTGGTGCAAGCAAGGAAAATGGTCCCCTGCACTGCAGCTGGGGAAGTAAATACAGAAATTGTCAGGGTTTCAAGAGTTCCCTGGGGGCTGTGAGTGCCGGTGCCACTGCACCTGCTGCACCAATGGTAGATACGCCCCTGGCCTTAACCAATTTCTTGTTATTTTTTGCAGAGCTGGCTACAGGGGGGTTGCTCTTAGTAGCGATAGCGTGAATAATAGAGGGTAGGTGTATAGTCAGCTGAAGCACTCACTTGCTTTATACAAAAAACCCAGTTCCAATTAAGAGAATAAATGTATACCTTACATGCCTTCTCCAAGTTATAAACTAGTATAAATTAGAATTTTAACCTATTTTGATGGATTCTATGCATGTAAATATGTAGGAAACATGGAAAGACTTTAAGAAATAAACGCTGAAGATAACCCTCTCAATCTCTTCTGACTCTGCTTATAAGATCCGGTGCTGGTGAATATTTACTTTTAGATAAATACACTAATGGGTCATTTGTCACAGCATGGTCTTTTATACTGTATAGAAATGATTCTGGTAAAAACAGAGCATTCTCATAATAAAAAACCCTCTCCGCCGTCTATATATCTCTATCAATAAAGAGTTAATTGTCGCTGTAAGGTCAACCCCCGTGAAGAACCTCTACTTTAGTTGGTACTAAGCTCTTGGAAAGGGAACTTTCTCTAGATGCATGCTCCTGGATCACCCAATGAACAGTTTACCTGAAATGCTGTGTCATCTGCCATGATTTCTTCATTAAATTCCCTGGAAGATAAAAAACATCTATGTCACATCGGCATGCAATGATATTTCTCCTAGATAGACCCACTGTATACCTTGAAACTGTCTTTCTATTTCCCCAATGCTAGTTTTTAGTCTTCAACAAGTGCTACAAAAAGGGCAAAGAAATTCTACATCCTGCCATTTTGCAGTGCAACCTTTATTGCTCCCGCCATATATGGAGTATTGCAGGAATTTGCAGATGTAACGGACCAGAGACCAGGACCTTCTTTGAGAGCCACCCCAACTTTTATCTCTCTTGAAACTGGCCCACACTAACTACACAGTCATGTGGTGAGGATACAGATACTAGCCCTGCTTCAGGAGCTCAGACTCACCACTGGGTGTCACCGCTGCATGGGTGTCTACTTTTCCATGGCCTCAACCCATGTCATGCTCTGGCTGCTAGATTGTGTTGTTGCATGAGTGTCTAGTTACCACCCTGAGGCCTCGGTCACCTCCATACGCGTACTTACCAATAGGTGCCACTCTAGCATGAGTTTCTACTGCCTCTGGCACATGGGAGACAAACGCTTTCTGGTGGCAACCCCCAGGTTGTGGAATTCCCTCCCATTGGCTATAAAAACTGCCCCCACCCTCATGATGTTTCGCAGGCTTCTAAAGACCTGGTTATTTAACCAGTAATCTCCTCAGATGTCTTTTGTTATTGGGAAGTTCTACATGCGCCGAGACACCCCAGGGTATTCGTGCGCAATAAAAATCTTAAAAACATAAACATAAACATAATGTCTGACTGAACACCAAGGGCCTCATTACAGGTCCCACACATTTCATAATGGGGTTTATCGAGAACTACTGCCCCAGTTGGAAATTACAAGGTCTGTCTATTTACAGTGGATGTGATGTTTTTCTCCCACAGATTTCACAGCTGAAAAATCTAGGGGGAAACCAGAAAGTACCAGGGAAATTGGGTACTGTACTCCTGATTCCCCAGTAATTTCTCATTTCACAGCTGAACCTCAGAGTTGCTCTCCCCTGGACATACTGGTAACCTTCTATTGGTAACTTGGTGGAAGGGCGCAGACGCAAATGGGAGAACTGCAGGACACTCCTAATGAGGCCCCAAGACTGTGACAGAGACCATATGAACCTCTTATTTCATTTGTTGCCAAGGTTAGCGTTACAATACTTTTACTTACACGTGGGATGAAATCTGTGTCTTGGAGAGCAAAGATCTTACCCCAGGTCAAAGGAGACTCAGGCTAGCTGAAAGTCCTGCTAATATTTCTGTTTTACAGACAGACATGCCAACTTTAAAAGATAACTCATTCAAATGCATTTGATACACAGGTTTCTTCTTCAGTCAAAGGTTGAATTTAAATGCCTGTTTTTGGGGAGTTCCTAATGTTCTCCTGTTGTACCCATCTTAGCTCACCTGATGCTCTGCTGCTTCTCTGTGAAGATCCTGAGGGTGAACTTTGCCTCATTCATGGCTTCGAACGTGCTGGGGATAATCAGGTAACAACCAGGCTTTAAGGTACAACGAAGGGTGACATCCCTCAAGTTGATGTACTGAGACATGGTGACTGGGAGCAGGGAAGAGATGATCCTCTTTCTGTCTGTGATGTCCTTGAGAGTCTAGTAATGCAAACAGACGGACATAATCTAATAGTGCATAATACGATGTCGCTGGTATAACACAGAGACATGCAGCGTATATGACTCAGTGCTTTACCAGTATCTGCAGTGACCCCTAAATTATTACCCCGTATAAAACAACAGCATCTCCCTAACCCAATGCAGGGTTTAATGCAGTCATGCTATGTCGCTGATCTACTGTAGTATGGTGTATAGTGCAGAGAACTGCAATGTACTTGAGAAGGTGTAGTGTATAAAGCAGAAACTGGCAATATCTGAGATCCGGGAAGGTAGAAAGCAGATCTCAGGACTTCTTACCTAAAGTATGAGAGAGTTTGCAGGGGGTGTGCATGAAGGCTACAGCCCAGGTTTCCTAAACTTTGCACAGGCACTAAAGTGAGGCAAAGTGACACATGTAATGTATTATTTAGCACAAGCTATAAAAGTAAACATTTCACTGTGTAAAAACAGTTTTGTGACACTTGGCATGACTTTGTCATGGGGACATTACTGGGGCATTACTTGGGTGAATCATTGCAAAGGCCAATAGGTTTAATACAAAGCCCAATTGACTAAATGTTGGTGTGGGAATATCTGCTGCATGGTATACAGGTGTATCCCCATGCCTCGATTCACCCAACTGCATGTGAAACTGCTATCCTGACTTTTGTTGGCCCCGCTAACATGCTAATCCAGCATTTACACTATGGCCTAGGCCTGTCCATGATAATTGCAAAAAGAACAATTGATGGACAGACTGCAGAACAATGCCATACATTCACCCCAGTACAGAGATCTGGGCCTAAATCTGTTGTTTTTTTGCTCACCATGCCATTCCAGTTTGGACCCAGCCATATGTAAATCAGTCTTGACCCTGCGCCCCATGGGAACAGTCCAGCCCGAACTGCCAGGCCAGGTCCGCCCTGGACTCGAAACAAGCATCCTAGGACCGGTTTCGGGCTTTCAGCCCTCATCAGCCAAGAAAGCTTGACTCCAGTGGCATGGAGAGCACGGGACTCACGTCTGAGCATACCCGTCCCACTCAGGGTGACAAATGCAAAAAGAACAATTAATGGACAGAATGCAGAACAATGCCATACATTCACCCCAGTACAGAGATCTGGGCCTAAATCCATCGTTTTTTTGCTCACCATGCCATTCCAGTTTAGACTCAGCCATATGCAAATCAGTCTTGACCCTGCACCCAATGGAATCAGTCCAGCCCGAACTGCCAGGCCAGGTCCTCTCTGGACTGGAAACAAGCATCCTAGGACCGGTTTCGGGCTATCAGCCCTCATCAGCCAGAATAGCTTGACTCCAGTGGCATGGAAAGCACGGGACTCACGTCTGAGCAGGATCCGGTCCCTGGATGCTTGTTTCCGGTCCAGGGAAGACATGGCTTGGCGGTTCAGGCTGGACTGTTCCCATGAGGCACAGGGTCAGACTGATTTGCATATGGCCATGTCTGAACTGGGGTGGCAGAGTGAGCTAAAGAAGGATGATGGATTAAACCCAGATCAGTTGACTGGGGGTGAGTGCTTTCAATGTTCAACACTCCATCCATCATCCCCTTTGGTTTTGCTTTGTTTGCCCTAAGTTGGCAGGGTATGCCCAGACGTGGCTCCCTTGCTCACTTTGCCACTGGATTCAAGCTAGCCTGGCTGATGACGGCTGATTAGCCAGAAACCGGTCCCAGGATGCTTATTTCCGGTCCAGGGAAGACATGGCTTGGCGGTTTGGGCTGGACTGTTCCCATGAGGCACAGGGTCAGATTGATTTGCATATGACCATGTCTGAACTGGGGTGGCAGAGTGAGCTAAGGAATGATGATGGATTAAACCCAGATCAGTTGACTGGGGGTGAGTGCTTGCAATGTTCAACACTCCGTCCATCATCCCCTTTGGGTTTGCTCTGTCCATGATAATGACAACGTACGGAACCTGGTTTGTGACCTGAATGGGCAAACCAAGCTTGCTCTCAAAACCAACATGGAACTACTGTCCAAGACCTGGGTGGTTCACTTTAATTGGTGGTGGCAGTGTACCAAAGTTTCGAATTAAAATTTCTGATCACAAAGGAGAGTGATCCACTAGACCCACTCATGTAAAGTTCTGTTTTAGTCTGGCCCCTACACCCTTGCATTGACATTGTGTGGGCATGCCAAATGCATGTATGTGGGGAGAATGTGTTGCACATGCATGGTAGCAAGATTCTGTGTATAATGAGAGTTTCAGTGCTGGTACCAGTTGAAACCATTTTGGATGGGCACTTGTTAACCAGGACACAAGATGGAGGGTAGATTCAGCTTCCCCAGTAAAAGGAAGTGTACAGACTGTATTCCTCTGGTTGAACGGTGTAGACCCAGACACTAAAGAGAGGAATGATGGAGACAGAAATACCATAAGTTAGTCAATACGGTCCTTTTAGCAAGGGCTGCTGATTAGTTCTTCCAGAGCATTTCTTTTTGGTGGATAATAGGAGTGAGGGATGGTAAGCTGTTGTCTGTTGTAAAAAGCGAGGAAGTTTCAAGGTAGGGCCTGCTATATTGTCTTTCACTGATTGCTACATCAGAAAGGCTGAGATCTCATGATTCATTGTTCTCTTGTACTCCTGTTTGGAGCCAGCCTCATCACTGCCCACTGCGGGAGCCATCACCTTTCACATAGGGTTTGCCTACACTGCAGCCAGAAAATTACATTTGAAAAGGAACCACCCTAAACTGGTTCCAAAACCTTGGACTGTGGATCCAAATACCCTGTCTGGAAAATGTGTATAAAAGTGCACCCAAGCCACCCCACAGCTCCACAGAGTACTCAAAGATCTGCTGTTTAACCAGGGCTAGTATCTGTATGACAGCCAGTCTCAGAGGGGAGTGGACATCACCTGAATTCTGTGCAACATTCTGGGCAAGCTGATGGTCTGCTTAGTGCCTCGAAGCCTGTCTGGCTGCTGAGAGAGGCAAGTAGTTTGTCTGGCCCTAAAGTAGTAGAGACTGTCCCGGAGAAGGAGGAGAAGCCCAGGTGCGTTCCTGTGTGAGGAGCACCCTAAAGCAAGTGACCGCAAAGCTGAAGCCAACCCATGTTGTGAGTGGTCTCCCAGTCTCAATTCCATTTCCCATTGTGAAATCAAGTCCAAAAGCAACATCATGCCCTCCAGCATGCAAGCATTGTGTTCTCTACTGCCAAGAAAATGAGAGATACTCTCAGGCTACTGTTGGTGGAGGGGTAAGGACTGCTCATTATGAAGAGAGTAACAGACATCACTAAGATACATCAGTGTGTGAGTGAGACGCTAGGGTCTGAACAGAGTGAGATCCGCTGCATGTTTCTTGAATGATCGAGACCTGTTCCTGTGTGTATAGCTTGTGTTCCCTTTGTAGGACAGTAACCCTTTCTGGGAGAATAAGGCCTAGAGTATAGCACCCAGCCACCCAAGTGTAATTTTTATTGGTCTATGGTGTGTGTATAAGAAGGATTCAAGATCTCGCGACAACCAGGAGGAAGCATGAATACTGCAACAAGTTGGCATGTTTATGCTCACAAGGCACACATGTTGGTGGTGTGCTGTAAAGACATGCTTCCATCTGTACTGCGAACACACCCACATACCGCCTCTGAGGGTGGGTGTCCTGAAGAGGCTTACCAGGACCTCACACAGAAATGCAGCAATGCTGATCCATTTTAGTTTACAATGTAGACAAGCTGGGCCTGATTCCCAAGGAAAACGTATACTTTTGAGTAACTTTACTACTTTTTGATATTAACAAACTGCATTTTTGTAGTAACTATTGAAGTACGTCCAGCATCTCGAATAATCCCATCCCTCATTGTGAAAGTATCCTGTTTTCGATCTGGGTATCTCCTGTTACCACCCTTTCGGGCATTTTACTTTACCGCCCCCCAGGCCCTATTAGTTTATTTTGTCAGGCTTTGCCGGAAATCGTAGCTAATCTGGCAAGCTTCCTGCCTAATTTTACGGTATTGGAGATTTTAACATACATTTTGATAATGCTCAACTCCCGCAAATAGTAGACTTCGTTGAGGGGCTAGCGGCCTTTCAGTTTAATCAAAAAGTACCAGGGTCAACAAACAATAAAAGTCATCTATTGGACCCCCATCTTTTCTAATATTCAATCCTTGACTGCTTTTCAACCTATTCCATTACCCTGGTCCGATCATTTCCTGCTCCTGTTCATGTGGGCTAGGCAGGAAATAAGTCCTCCGGCCAAGAAAATAAATAAAGTTATTCGGACCTGGTCTACACTTCCATGGAATACGTGGGAGAATGAACTGGAAATCACAAGACCCATACCCCACCCCAATCCCATAACTGCCAATGATACCTTCAATAGCTGGCTAGACTCCTCACTAAATATTATTCTCCCAGAAAAAGAGATACAGATAAAAACTGGTGCTAAGAGAAACCCCTGGTACTCCTCGGGACTCCGGAAGCTTAAGCAAGAATGCAAAGTACTGGAAAGGAAGTGGAGGAAAGATTTCTCATCTAGCAATAAAGCCAAATATAGAGAAGCTATTAAACATTATAAACTAGAAATAAAATCTGCACAAAGCTGCTATTATATAAATTCTCCGCGTGAAATCTTCTTGATTGCTAAATCACTTCTGACTCTTTCTGTTCCCTCACTGATAATTTTCAATCTCGGTGTAATCAGTTAGCAGAATTTTTCTCAGCGAAGATACAGACTATCTATAAATCCTTCCCTATGGAAAGTGACATGCAGCTGGTACATCAAATTGATCCAATAAAGGAACAGGTCTCATTGAAGGAATTTCCCCTATTGAATCAGAATTCCTTAGTAGAAACCCTAACCCATTTTAAATCTGGTTCACCCTCTGACCCAGCTCCTCCTACTATCCTCTATAAGATCAGTAAGACCATTTGCTCAATCTTAGTTGACCTGATTAATGCCTCCTTCCTCACAGGAACTGTGCCTCCCTTGTGGAAACGGGCAATGGTTAAGGCTCTGCTAAAAAAGCCCAACTTAGATCCGGAAGATTGGGCGAACTATCGACCTATCTCCCTGCTTCCTGGCATAAGTAAAATTGCTGAGAAGCATGTAAACTCTGTCCTTTCGAGCTTCTTGGAAAATAATGACTTGCTCCATTTCTCACAAACAGGCTATAGATCACAGCAGGGCACTGAGACTGCTCTCCTGTCGGTAGTGGAGGAAACTAGGAAGATTCTTGACAACGGAAGCTGCGCTGCAATTATTTTATTAGAACTTAGTGCAGCCTTTGATACAGTCAACCACTCGCTCTTGATCAGCAGACTTCGAGATGTTGGAGTTAAAGGAATGGCACTGAAATGGCTGCAGTCTTTTTTTAGAAGACAGAGTTTTTTCGTTTTTTGAGGAAGACTGTATCTCCAAACCAGTCAGTCAGTCAAAGAACTTTATTCGGTTAATTAAAACCATAAAAGCAATACATAGTACATAAAACAAGGTTAAAATACAATTAAACAAGTTTAAAGGTGATTGCCAATCCTGGATAAAAAACATGTTTAAAAAGGATTTACAAGAACAAGTTTAAAAAATAGATATAGGGAGTACCCATTTCAGTATATTTTAAACATTCCCACCAAATTTTTTTTTTTTTTTTTTTTTTCGCAATTGTCAGGTTTGGTGGTTGATTTTTGGGACAAGTCTTGTTTTATTTTGTCTAACGGCTGCTACCAAAAAACAAGCTACACCATATGTGACCTGTACAGAGTTCAACATCTGTAGGTATAATAGAGCCGGCCGTACCTGAGCAAAGTTTAAGTCTTTCAAGATAGGGAAAAGAAATTTTTTACGGGCCACCAAATAATGTTCACAAAGCATAACTAGGTGCAGAGTGTCCTGTGTGGAAAAAAAATCGCAGGTGCAGGGTGGGGAATCTTCTGGAGTACCCCACTTTGTGTACGAGCCAAGCACAAGATGTATCAGGTTGAACCTGAACCTTATAAGTAGGAAACGATGATATGGTTTGGTTACATATTTTAAATAAGGTTCCATAGCCATGGACGACGAAAGTTGGTAAAATGATCTTACCATTGGTTTACAAAGCTCAACCGTTTCCCTCTCAGCCTCCAACATATTTCGAAAGTGCTGCTTGACCCACCTTACATCCTCTTTCTTAAGATTCTGTGGAAACGAGTACATATCCGGACGCCCTAGCCTAGCGCATGCCGCTCTAACATACGCCAGCCACGGTATGCTGTCTGCTTTATCCAGAGTCATACAATCTTTGAGAATGCAATGATTCAATGTGATCTCCTCATTTGTCCAGGTTTTAATCCAACATAACAGTGGGGACATTTTTAAGAGATCAGTGACATGTCCCAAGCCTATTTCGTTATGGATTGAATATGTAGGAGATGATTTCGGGAGTGATAACAAGGCTCGTATAAAATTGTTTTCTGCAATTTGGAGGCCTGGGGCTGAAACGTAGCCCCAAATATAAGCCCCATAGGATGCAATTGCCACACATTTGGCTCTATAAATACGAGTCATGGCTTCCATGGGTCTCGAACCCAATCTTTTGGAGAAATGCATAAGAGCTGCGGTGGATCTGCTAACTCCATTCTCCTTTAGTTTCAGTTGGGCACCCCAAGTTCCTTTCTCGTCAAAGGTGACTCCCAAATAGCAAAAGAAGGGTACCCTCGAAATTGGAGAACTGTTACAGCTGAAGGACCTAACCTTCATATTTTTCTTCCGTGAACCTGTAACCATAACATGAGATTTAGCAGTGTTAATCTTTAGGTCCAAGGCTTCCATAAAACCACCAAAGTGATCTAATAGTCTTTGCAGGCCCGTACCAGTCCGAGCTATAAGGACAGCGTCGTCCGCGTATAGGAGGACCGGAATAGGTAGCCCCCCCATACGCGGCATGTCCAAGGTAGCTGAGTTCAGGGATTTCCCCAAGGAGTTAATATACAGTGTGAAGAGGAGAGGGGCCAGGATGCAGCCTTGTCTGACCCCTCTCCCTGACCTAAACTTCGCCGTGCATCTTCCTTCCCTTGTTACCCTAACAGAGGCGGACAAGTTTTGATGGAGGTCGTGCAAAAAATTAACCAAAGTAGTGTCCAAACCCAAGTCACGCAAAATAATCCACAATTTTGAACGGTTAACCAAATCAAAAGCAGAAGATAAGTCCATAAATCCCAAATAAAGAAGCCCCCCCCTTCACCATGGTGTATTTGCTAATAATGAGGTGAAGGTTTAAACATTGGTCCATGGTCCCTCTATGTGCTCTGAAACCATACTGTAGTTCCGAAAGGATCCCGCTCTCCACAAGCCAATCCCCCAGTCTTTGCAGAATGACTCTGCCCAGGATCTTAACGGCAGAGTCCAACAGGGAGATTGGCCTGTAGCAGGCAGGGTCCCCCCTGTTCCCTTTCTTGAAGATGGGCACAATAATAGAGGTAGACCAGGAGGAAGGAAAACCAGCTGCAGGTATCGCATTGAAAACATTGGTTAATATTTTTGACCAAAATTGCGGATACTGGATGTAGAGATCTGCGGGGACCCCATCAGGTCCCGGGGCCTTGTGTTTACTTGTGTCTTTAATCGCCCTTTCAACCTCGGTGGTGTTAAACTCCATAACCAGGTGGGATGAAGCATGGGCACTGACTGGTGAAGTTAATGCTGTGGATTCATAAATCTGTTTGAAGTGGCCTAGCCATCTATCGTCTTCGATCACACAGTCCATATCAGTTTTCCCATCCTCGGAAAAAAAAGGCTGGTTCACAGTGGCCCAAAACTTTTTGCTGTCTCTCAATACATCAATGGATAGTAAACTATCCCAAGCTTCCTCCTTAATTTGGATTTTGCGATTAATAACTGCAATTTTGTATTCCTTCCTTAGGTTAGCCACTAAGGGCCTGTCTCTGGGTTTATATTTTAATGCTTTCAGCAGGGCACTGTGTTTTAGCGAGCATTCCTTGTTAAACCATTTGTAAATCTTCTTATTCCTTTGTGCGCCTGGCCTTGGCTCCAGGTTCTTAGAGATCCTTACACATATCTCCTCATATGCAGCCACTACATCGGAGCCCAGGGCGGTTGGATCTAAGCACACTGCCATATTAGCCTCCGACTCTTGGGCTAATGTTTGGAAGAATTGATCCGGGACAATCATCCCCCATTTTAGACGCCTTCCCTGGTCCTTAGTCGTCAAGTCTTTTGAAGCTGCCACGCCTGTCCATCTACTGGTCCGAAAACAGTCTAGGTCCAGCATTAGGAGGACAGGATGATGATCACTGAAACTAGCAGTAACAGCCCTATACTCACATGCCTTTAACAGGACCCCGGTTGATACAAAAATATAGTCTATGACAGTGTTGGCGTCTCTCCCAATAAAGGTTGGGGCTCTGGGTTCATTTTTGCCCTGATCAAATTCAAATAGGTTTAAGTTCGCAAGGAAAGTCTCAAGACACTCACCCTCGTTCGTGTGTTCGAAATGGGGAATGCCCTCGGTCGGTAAACCCCCATATCTATCGTTATAGCAATCTCCCTCACAAGGGTGAATGTTAAAATCACCCAGGATTACCATCTCTGGGACGGAAATGCAATCTTGTCTATAGACTGACAGGAAGTCTAACAGGGAGGTCAAATGCTCATTCGCGTAGGAAACCTCCTTGGAATTATAGAAATTAATAAGCAAAAAACTTTTTGAATCAGGTAGAGTCCACTCCACAACTAACGTGTTCGTGGGTGCGGAATCTAGTTTTTTAAAAACCCCCACCAAGTCCAGAGAACACAGTGTGAGTAGGCCACCCTTTGCTCTCCCTCTTGCTCCTGGAACTGCTGGAGTAAAAAAACTGCGGAAACCATCCAATGAAAAACTTGTGGTGGTGTCCCATGTTTCTTGGATTGCCAGGATGTCGTATTGTTTTACGAACCCTTGCCATATGGGATCTAGAGCCTTTACATTTAAACCCGCCACATTCCAGGTGAGAAATTTACAATATAGTGAATCTACGTTAGGAGGGGTAAGCGCTCCCCGGCACTCGCCCTCCGCCGGGCCTTTGTCAGGCGTAGGAGATAAGTTTAATTTAATCAAGTCCTCCGTAGCAACATCCTTACATGGTTGAATAGGAATAATCTGATAACTCCATCCAATTGACGAGCCCTGTGTTTGTCAGTCAACCCAGTCTGTGGTTGACAGGCATTCAAAGCTATTGGCTATTGGGAAGTGCAAGGGATTGTCTAGACCATTTGTGAGCTGGTGGTAATAATAAGGTTGGATGTGATGTGGACCAACAAGAGGACCGCCTTGGCGCGGTCTACCTCTTCTGCTCCTTGCCAGGTTCCATCCCGCATCCCACCCCTCCTCCCACCCAAGGGATTGTATTTCCCAGGGGGGATTAAGTCTCTGTCTGGATTTACGGTCATGTGGTCCTTTTAACCAGCTCCATCGATTATCAGCTTGATTTTGTGGTAGATAAAAGTAGGAAAGAGGTCTAGCAGTCACCGTGCTCGCCTGATATCTAGGGGATCCACTACTACAAATAAAATCTACAACCTCCGTATTCTCAAAGGTGACCACTACGCAGTCCCCTTGTAGGTTTTTTCTGTTGCCTCCCACCCACGGAACTCTCTCTATCATTAGAATATTGCTCGGTATGTTTGGAGGGAGGGGATAATTTTTGGATAGCCAGTGGCATACTTTGTTTTTAAGAGCCTGGTACGATTCTACTTCTGATGGAGGGATTTCAGTAACACCAGTGAGAATGATCACGTATGGACAGGCATCAGGGGGAAGGTGAATATTTCTGCGGGCCATGCCCTTGGCTCTGTCGGGTGCATCAAGATTTAGAGGCTGTGATAAGCAATCACTTGATGTAGCCTGAGGGGTTGGATTAATTTTAATTGTTTTCTGGGTTTGATCTGTTTTCTGAGTTTGGTCAATTACAGAGGGCTTTGTTTTGGTGCCAACCTGGTTTGGAGTGTTACTAGGTTTCTTGGGGGCCACATTTTTGGTCTCCAACGTTCTGTTAACAGCCACCGAAGGCTTGTTGGCCGTTTTAGGTGGGATGGTGACCTGGGCGGTTTTGTTGTTCAAGGTAAAACTAGGGGCACTTATATCCTTATGTATGTTTTTTAGGACAGTTTCCAGGCAGCGTAATCTAGCCTCTATGGGTTCCAGCAATACTTTTAACATATTAAAAATAATGGTGTTATTTATGCTTGAACCATTCCCCTCCTGTGATGGTGATTTTGCTAAATTACCAACTTCCCCGCTCAGCTCCAGAATTTCCTCCAGACTTTGGTCGATGATAGTGTCGTCTGGAAGGCTCAAGGGTAAACCACTCTTAATAGAATGCGGTCCCCCTGTGGGACTAGGTAAAACTACTGGCAATTTATCCATGTTAGGGAGGTTAGGGGGAATTCGAACCTTCTTTCCTTTAGGAATGGATGGTTTATTGGCCTTTCGATTTTGCTTGGGGATTGCCCCTTCTATCCGGCCCCTTTCTTTTGTAGCGGATATGGTGTTAGAGGTGTTTGACTCACTTTGTTGCGCTCCACTCTCTGTTAGGAGATGAAGGTTAGGAGAAGCCTCCAGATCCTGTAAAGTATTTGAAGCATCAAGATACCCAGTCTCTCCAGTGCTATGTACTAGGGCCTGTATATCTGTCCGAGAGTCAATGTTAGGTGTCTGTGCCTGTGCAATAAGGCCCAGGGAGGATCGCTTGGCCATGGCCAAGTCTTGGGACACTCTCCTATCCATTAGTATTATTCCCTCGTCGATTAACGCATGAGTGCGGGTGATAAAATCGTCCAGAGTTCCAGTGAGTTTTTTAGCTCCTACAGCGGCCATACTTCTAGTTTCGCGACAGTTCATAACCCGTATTTCCTAGCAGTAGTAGCAAAAAGGAGCTAAGTGTAACCGACCAGGGTTTGTGGCCCAGTCCAGCCTCTTCTGGCCTCTGAGGGCCACAGAGGGCCCGCCCTTTGCCCGGGCTTCGCTCGGCGTCCCGCTCGCGTCCCGCTGAGCGGAAGAGCGCTGTTCTTAAAGGAGGCGTTGCGGCCGGGGGCGTGTCTTGCTGGGGGCGCGGCCGTGCACACCTGTGCAGCGCAGGGACTCCTGGTCTAGAGAGTCCCTGCAGCACGCGCCCTCAGTTACCTCACGCTGTTGTTCCCTCCTCCTTCCGGGTGCTCTCCGGCGCTCCTGCAGCCTCGACCCCACGCCAAATGCCGCGCAGCGGCACCCGCGAAGCGGGTGCTGCAAGTTGTTAAACGGCGATATGGCGGTCAATCCCTCCAGGGACACGGGGAGGCTACAAGATGAGTTGGCGGTTTCCCAGTTCACTTAGTCGGCAAGTGGCGGCGTCCAGGTAAAGTTCCTCACAAATAAGGGTCCCACTGCACTCAGGAAGTCTTCACACTTAAGAGCTTGGTCGGCCGGGGGCGTGTCTTGCTGGGGGCGCGGCCGTGCACACCTGTGCAGCGCAGGGACTCCTGGTCTAGAGAGTCCCTGCAGCACGCGCCCTCAGTTACCTCACGCTGTTGTTCCCTCCTCCTTCCGGGTGCTCTCCGGCGCTCCTGCAGCCTCGACCCCACGACAATTGCCGCGCAGCGGCACCCGCGAAGCGGGTGCTGCAAGTTGTTAAACGGCGATATGGCGGTCAATCCCTCCAGGGACACGGGGAGGCTACAAGATGAGTTGGCGGTTTCCCAGTTCACTTAGTCGGCAAGTGGCGGCGTCCAGGTAAAGTTCCTCACAAATAAGGGTCCAAACCAGTACCACTTACCTGCGGAGTCCCTCAGGGATCTGCATTAAGCCCCACCCTGTTCAACGTCTACCTGAGTTCTCTGGCACATATAGTCACCCCATTTGGGGTGCAGATTGTCACCTATGCAGATGATACTCAACTAGTCGTCTCATTGAACAAAAATGATAACTCAGGAGGGGCCCTTACCTTTTGTCTAGAAAAAGTGGCTAAATGGATGGATACTTCATATTTGAAGCTCAATGGAGCTAAAACAGAAATTATGCTTCTTGGTAATGTGGCACCCCTCAATATAGACTCTTGGTGGCCTAACAGCCTAGGCCCCCACCCCCCCACTCCGAAAAAGTCTATAAAAAGCTTAGGAGTCGTACTGGATGCCAACCTAGATTTCAAGGAACAGGCGCGGAAAGTGGCTGGCACCTGTTACGGCCTTCTGCGGATGATCAGGAAAATTCTCCCCATTCTACCTTTTCAGGCCAGAAGACTGTTAGTACAAGCATTAATCCTATCGAGAGTGGATTATGCGAATGGTAGTTACTTTGGAGCTCCATTGTCCATCACTAAAATATTACAGACTGTTCGAAATTGTGCAGCCCGGCTGCTTTTGAATGTTCCTAAATGATTTTCAGCCCAACCTGCTTTAGCCTCATTACACTGGCTTCCAATCCAAGAGAGGATTCAATTTAAGGCTATGTGCATTGCACATAAAGCACTGGCGGGAAAAGGATCCCCGTTGATTCAGGCCATGATTCTTCCCTACCAGCCTAAAAGAGTCCTAAGATCAGAGGGTAAATACTTTTTAACAGTCCCAAAAATTAAACGAACAAGAAGTGGAGGCCGCCTGTTTTCATATAGTGTTGCCAAGTTTTAGAATCTTATTCCCCTTCACATCTGCTCCCAAGCTAATTACCATCATTTTCGTAAACAGTTAAAACTTTTCTCTTTCCCTGATACGTTAGGAATCTGGTTTAGTGTTTTCCTTAGCGCTGGGATGCCTTCAGGTAACCAGGCGCTTTACAAGTGCTTCCTCATTTATTCATTCATTCATCACACATGGCCAATCACTGGTACTGCAACACCCTCCCATCGAAATTAATAGAGTGAAATTGTACATTACTACAAAAGTGTACGTAACTACAAAAATGCAGTTTGTGAATGCAGAAAAGTAGTAAACTTACTCAAAAGTGCAAGTTACTACAAATGTGCAGTTGATGAACAGCACTATGTAGTACGTTTTGTAGTACTTCTGTAGTCCCACAACATGTACTACAAAGAGCAGTTTGTGAATCAGGCCCATGGTGTCTCTAATCCAGCTCGTTGACATGAGGTATATAAAAAGATGGGCATCCATCACGAGCCAACACAGTATTTAATGCAGTCCTGCAGTATCTATGAGCTACTGCAGTGCAGTGTATAAAGAAGTCAGCATCAGGATTCTTGAAAAAGTGCCATGCATAAAGCAGATGCCTTTAGCAGTGCATAAAGCAGAGAAATGCAATCTCTCGACCCATTTTAGTTCATAATACCATGCCGCCTATGCAGTAAATACAGAGTGCCTGCAGTGTAAAAGGTCCAGCAATGTATAATTTAGACATAAAGTATATATCCTTGACTCAGCTCGGAGTATAGGGTGTTTTTGTTCCTGGACACTGTATAATAATAATAATGACCTTTAGTACCCCCCGATTTCGTACAGGGTACGATAAAAAGGCATGCAGTCTTCCTGAGTCCATGCAGTGTATACTCAAGAGACGCACGGTGTCGCGGATACGGTGCAGTGTGCATTAGAGTTGTGCTGCCTCCCTGATCCAAGTCAGTGTAAGATCCAGAGCGATTCAGTACCCACAATGCAATACAGTATGAAATAAATACACGCAGTGTCACAGCACCAGTGTAAATTAGATTAACATGCAGGGTCAATCTTTCAATGCAGTGTCTACTATAGACACATGCAGTGTCACTGATCCAGACGGTCCTTTATTGAGCATGCAGTTAACATGATTCAGTGTAGTGTTGAATAGTGATAGCTTGCTATATTTAACTATACCATCCAGAGAAATGCACAAGTACCTGGTTCAAAGAAGACTTCCTTATGCAGTGTAGTGGATTACACGAACAAGCAGTATCCTGTATCCAGTTAAGTGTTTAAGACTCAGTCATCTACTGCATGGTATAAAATAAAGTGCAGTATCTTGAACCCATGCCAGCCTACCTCAAAGAGGCTTGTAGCTTTGCAGTTACAGCGTATAGTATACGACATGATAGAGTCTCTGATAGTCTCTGTGGGTAAATATATATATTTTTTAATGTAATTATTTTTTTTAAGTGTGTGTATCTTTTATGATCTTTGTGTTGAGATCGAATAAAGACAGGATTGAATTGAACTGATAGAGGCAGTGGATGTTCCAAGAGTGAATGCTCAAAACAATGCTGCTTCCTAAATCCAGGACGCTCCGTATTATGTCCTCTCATCCAGCTCTTAATGCAGAGACAAGCAGTGCACCTTATGCATTACAGTGTATAATCTGCAGACATGCATACTGTGGAGATCTAGTGCAGTGTATATTAACGAACCTGATGCAAACACTTGTCCAGTGTAAACCAGTCATTGCACTGTGCAATGCATGTGTCAGATGGTGCAGCATTACAACCCACCCATCGGACAACGGTCTGGAGGTGTTTTCTGGCTTTGCATGAGCCTAAAGAACTTTGATTTACTGGCTAACGAAGAGTTTCTAGCAAAATTAATTTCACCACTGATACCTCTCCCTTCTGAGCCACTGCTCCCACCATGTAGCGATGTACTTTACCTGTCCTGGTGGAATCTGTAAGAGGAGACAGAAGGGGAGGGGGAAATAGAGACAACATTATTATCAGGACTTCATTTAGCATCAGTTCCACTCAGCCCACAATGCTGGGCTAGTTCTTCAATAACATTATTATTCTTACAATACATGGGAGCCTGCAATCCCTGTATAAATCCCCATCTCTAATTTGCTGATGACAGGCGAGTTGTGATGTCCCAAGTCACCTGCAATCAAGAAAATAAGTAGCCGCTCAACTGTAATAACTTATTACGGTTGAGTTCTGACATCGCAATGTCGGCTGCCAGAGCCGGCAGCTGAGGAGAAAGGCAGGTCACAGAGCATAATTAAAGCTGCAGTTTAAAAATATGCAAAGGTAATGTAGCTTTTTTTTTTACTCTGCTCTGCTTTTTTAGATGATCATTGATAAGCAGAATAGAGATATTTATGGCAATATATTTATATTTTCCCTGCTCTAGGTAATGATAGGAAAGATAGAATCTAATCACATGTTTCTACAGATCATAAGCTACTGGGTTTTTTGTTGTTTTTCTTTTGTACAATCTGACATATTAACTTAATCTAATATCTTTTTGGTGTTTAATTTTATTCTTCATGTTTATAAGCATCCTATCTCTTTCACATGATAGAGCAGAATACCAAGTGTTTAAATGGTGGTGTGGGAAGGGTTATGGTGTGACCATATATTACAAGGAATACAGTACACCCCTGCTATACATTCTAAGGATATTCCATGACCTTATAAAGGAACTCAGTCTTTGGCCTTATTCCTCTATATGATCAAGGAACTCCTTGGTGACTTGCAATTTATTTCTAATATACACCATGGGGTACTTAATCGGATATATATCTAAACACATCTGATGAAAAGACGTGCTTTTAGTACAGACAGTGCTGTCACAGGCTTTGTTGAGGTCAAGAGCAAAACATATTGCTGGGGCTCCATATCCCAGGAATTTTATTGACCTCAGAAGACTGAAAACATTGAATAGATGTGACAGCATTCAAATGTATGATTTATCGGTTGTATAGCAATAGCTACAGCAGAAATAATCTATTAACTTACACCATTTGCACACACAAATAAGGATTATGCTTAGAAACAGGTGGAACACCAGAATTAAGCACTATATGTATCACTATGGTTATTCACATCGAAAGTGACCAAGTGGCAATCGTCATCTGTGCACAAATGGCCTACTACCGGAATATTGAGTTTTAAATATCATGCTACAAAAACATCATAGCCATAATATTGTTAACAAAAGTATTGTAAAGGAGAGTAAATATTGAGAACTATAGACAGTATTTAACTTCACGTATATCTACTTTGAAGATATATATATATTTTCACGATAAGTAGATGGGGAATTAAGAAAAGTAAACTTATACTCACCCATACATACATACATCACAATATTTTAGTAGCCGATATTCTGGATACAGTATTTTTGCAGCATCATACTTTTGTAATTGCTATTCTAACATATTACCCAAATAAATGCTGCGTGCTGCAACGACATTGCCCCTACCCTACGGAACCAAACTCTCTTTTTTCTCCTCTAAATTACCCCTGACCGCATATGTTTGTGAACATTCATATATCTCACTGGTAGGACAGTCTGCACACAGTGGCGGCTGGTAAGGCACGGGGTGGCGGGACTGGAGGGGGGAGGGATTTGAATTAAAGAAAAAATCACTTACCTCATCTCACTACATATCTCCTCCGTCTCTCCCATGTCGAGTGACTCTCTTCCGGAAAGCACCCAGGCTCCCCAAAGCCAATCACAATGCTGCAATGCAGTGTTGTGATTGGTAAGCACCCAGCTCCCCTGAGCCAATCACAACGATGAGTGCCATGGTTTGGGACTCAGCCAGGGAATGGGGGCCTGGGCATGTTCTCAATGCAGGCTGTAATGCAGCCTGCATGGAGAACGTGCGAAGTGCGCATGACTGTTTGGCCGGCCCGAGAGGGAATCAAACATTCATGCACACTTTACAGAGTGCACAACCACTCTTCCTCCCTGATGTCAGGAGAGCCAAGCCCCGCCCCACCCTAGCCTGACGATACAAAAAATAAAATGATAATAACTTCAGTTATTATCATTTTACTTTTTTGTTTACACTGCTCCATAAGCAGTAGGGCGACGCTCCTCTGATTTAGCGGAGGAGCCGCCACTGTCTGTACACTCTTTCCTGCAATATTGCTTTTTGCAGAAAGAACCATTTGTGCTCCTCCTCTTGTCCTAAAAAATGGCCCTGACTGGTTCTTCAAAGCATCTCTATTTCAGAGATTGAAATCACAAGGGCTTTGTAAACCTTGCTTTGTGTATTTGACTGAGAGCACGCATGCCGGAAGCCAGGCCAAAGGCATAAAGAGGTCCCTGAGACCTCGCTGGGTTGCCTGTCTCAGGGAGAGGACTCACCACCCATATGCAAGGACTTGTGCCAGAGGAGGTGGTAAAGTCTCCTGGACCCAAGGGCACTCAACTCCAAGTGGTGTGGCCAGCTAGGAGGTTCACTTTCTGTACTACACCGGCTTCTAACATCTGTTCAATCTTTTCCTTCTCATAGGGAACTAGGAGGCGCACTCTGCGGTTCTCTCCAAGTAAACAGTGATACGTACCACTGGGCCAATGCACTCCTTTTACCTCAACTGATCCTTTTGCAAATGCATTTTCCAGTAGTTCATTTGTAAAAAAAATAAGTTCTGCGGCTCTCGTCAGGAGGCAGCTTGCACCAGCCCATTTCTCCTGTTAGCGCTGCCTAAAACAGCACCAACTACTGATTATGGAAGCGGGGAGAGCTGCCGACTTTGGAATTAAGGAACCAGGTTGGAGTCTCTGCGTAAGCACAACATCCTGTGATTCAGGGCAAATCACGTAATCTCCCCGTAAATGAGTGTGTCCTTAACTGGTGCTCCAGAAAAGCACAAGTGTTGATGATTAATTGCCGGTGCTGAGCACCGGAAACCACCGGCTCAACTTAAGCACTGGGTCATGTTCACTTTTAAGCAATCAGGTGGTGCAGTGAGAATTGCACCCTAAATACTGCTCCTGGGAACCTGGTGCCCTAGTAATTTTATAGTGTGGTATAGCCGTGCGCGATCCAACAAATTACCATAGAGTGCCAGAGCCAAGAGTCTGGCTTGTTTCTAAGAGCCCATGCACAAGTGAGCCATGGAAATGTTTGGCATGTAAATCGTAGTCTTGTAGAACAAACATCATGTAGAAATGCGATGAATTCTCTTTAAAATTGATAAACGTGTATTTTTTTTGTCAGGTGCAAAGATTTTGCCTTAGTACATAAAAGCATATCACTGGTTTGAGAGGAATTTATTAAAAGTGATAGTTTTAAAACATGGACTTAGAAACGTTCGCACCCCCTGTCTCCTAGTCTGAAAACAATGATGATCAAGAAGTATATCATTCGTCATGTACATCCTACATATGACCTAGATTCCTAAGACCTAATTTACAAGGCCCCTGGCCGCAGGAACATCACTTTTAATGCAGGTCCATATGTACAAGACCACGTAAGGCCACCCTGTGTGGCTTTTCATGGCCTTGTAGATATGGACTGAGGCAACGCAGCGCAAATCGCTACATTGCCGAACCCTGCGATAGGGAGTTGTGCCATGGGCGTTAACATCCTCTACAATGCACACATTTACATCGCATGCCACTACAACAAATTTTTTCAAACTACATTTACAACGCATTCCATCACATCGCATAATACCTTTACAATGCACACCATTACAACGCACACCCTTACATTGCATTTAAGGTAAGTGTTGGATAGTGGTGGGGTAAAACTTACTATTCTAACTCCAGGGGGTGCAACAGTAGGGTATGTGTTGGATAGTGTAGGGGTACTATGTGTTGTAATGGTATGCGTTGTAATGGTATGCGTTGTAATGACATGCGATGTAATGCCTGTGTTGTAATGACATGCGCTGTAGTGACATGCAATGTAATGGCTGCGTTGTAGTGACATGCGTTGTAAAGGATGTTGCGATGTAATGACTGCGTTGTAAATGTAATGCAATGTAATGACTGCGTTGTAAAGTTTGTTTCCCATTGAAGAGCCACGTTTTTAATGCCTTTCTGAATGGTTAAAAGATTTGGACTGTCTCTAAGTTCTAGGGGGAGAGAGTTCATAAAGCTTGGCTGCTCCTGCAATTAAGCTTGTTCCACCTCACTGAGCTCTTTTAATCCTAGGGACAATGAAAGGTTTAGAGTTGGATGATCTTAGGTGTCTGGATGAGAGGTAGCAAGTATAGTGCTTTTTCAGAAAATCAGGGCCAATATTGCACAAAGCCTTAAATGCTGTGCATAGGGATTTACACGTAATCCTTTTGCAGGTTGGGAGCCAATGTAGCTTAACCAGTTCTTGGGAGATCGATTGATGCTTATGGATTCCTAAAAGCAGTTGTAGCTCAGCATTTTGAAGCATCTGGAATTTCTGTAATAGTTTTTTTTAATATTGAGAAACAAAACATTCCCATAGTCCAATTTGGACAAAGCTAATGCGGTGACCACTGGCTTCTGGAGGTCTGGAGGAATGAAAGATCAAATCTTCCTGATTATTTTTAGAATGAACAATACTGAAGATATAAGGGTGTTAATGTGATGTTTAAAAGTCAGCCTATCATCAAAGATGACCCCTAGACTCCTCACCTTTTTCACACGGAGGGTAAGAGTGCCCAGATTAGTTGGCCACCAATTAGGTGACCAGAATGAGGTGTCGTTGCCCACGAGAAGAACCTCAGTCTTCCCAGAATGAAGTTGTAAACAGTTGGTCTACATCCACTAATTATTCTGGGCCATGCAGCTGTTAAAACGCTCTGCTGTTTCGCTTGGATTACTGGATATCGAAACAATTAGTTGGATGTTAGCGTACAATACGGCTGAAAAACCACAAGATTTAATCAACTTTGCCAGCGGTGTCACATATAGATTAAAAAGGGGAGGGCTTAAGGACGATCACTGTGGTACCCCACATGGCAATCTAAATTGGTCAGAGGAGAAGGATCCCATAATTACATGTTGTACTCTGTCTGACAAGAAGGACTTAAGTATTTTCAGTGCTGTACCTTTCAATCTTAGCTCCTGAAGTCGATTGATTAAGATGTCATGATTGACCGTATCGAAGGCTGCTGGCAGATCCAGATTACCTCCTTCATCCAGTATCAGTCTTAGCTCTTCAAAGGCTGAAACTAAAGCTGTCTCCCTGATATGTGCAGCTCAGAAACCAAACTGAGTTGGATCCAGAAGATTGTTTTGTTTATAAAAGATGTTAGTTCTATGTTTAGAGAGTGTGAGGTTTTCATCTGTGACACATATACCATATTTTTGCCCTAAAAATGTCCCAAAATCGTGTACAAAAACGTGATTTAAAAAGACAAAAACAGAGCAAAGTAAAGAAACCGGTAAGTAAACGAGCCCGAATGGTAAGGGAAGTAATAACAATAATTCGAAAATGCATGAATATATGACGTGAGAAGTAATAAGTAATACGGTAAAGGCCTTGATTTACATAAAACATGTATTTACATTTATGTATAGGGCAGAAAAGGGTATAGAGTATTTGAATATATGATATAGCTAGGGAAGGGTATGGAAAATAAAGTATCAGCAAGTACACAATAAAACACTGCCACCTACTGGCAGAAAGATGAAATAATTGCCGAAAACACATAGCCGGAAATAAATCTACATATAAGCAAAAAAGATCTTGAAATTAATTACTTCGATATTAATATGAGATTAATTAACGTCAGAGTAATAAATTCATGCAAAATAAACATATAGAACTCCTTAACGAGGAAACCAGCGTATCCATTTTCTCGCACACGCAATTCAGAGCATTTGAAACAAACATTGAAAATGCAATAGGTCTCGCATTTAATTGAGTTAGAGTTTTTGGCGTTGTAAATGGGAATGTGTTTTACCTATGTGTTATGGAGTTGTATGTATGTGGTGTGTAGTGGAGTTATGTGTGTTGTATTGGGATAGTTAGTTGTGGAACAGTATGAGCCATAAGTAAGGAGAGTGAGGAGAAGAGCAGCAGGAGGTACAAGTAAAGAGAGCGAGGAGAAAAGTAGTGTGAGGCACAAGGAAGGAGAGTGGGGAGGAGAGCAGCGTGAGGCAATAGGATGCAGAGGGAGGGGAGAAGAGCAGCGTGAGGTACAAGGAAGGAGAGCAAGGAGAAGAGTAGCAGGAGGTACAAGGAAAAAGAGCAGAGTAGAGAAGCAAGAGGTAGAAGGGATGAGAGAGGAAACCAGCAGCGTGAGGCACAAGGAAGGAGAGAGAGGAGAATAGCAGCGTGAGGCACAAGGAAGGAGAGAGAGAACAGCAGCGTGAGGCACAAGGAAGGAGAGTGAGAAGAGTAGCGTGAGGCACAAGGAAGGAGAGTGAGGAGGAGAGGAGAGTAGTGTACTAGGAAGGAGAGTGAGAAGAGCAGCGTGAGGCACAAGGAAGGAGACTGAGGAGGAGAGTACTGTAAGGCACAAGGAAGGAGATTGAGATGGAGAACAGCAGCGTGAGGCACAAGGAAGGAGATTGAGGAGGAGAAGAGCAGCGCAAGGTGGGGTGGTGTTAATTGTTCCAGATAAGAACGAGAATGGCTTAATAATCATGCAGACGAGTGAGCAGGGAAGAAGGCATTAGCACACAAGAAAGAAGCTCAGCTGGTGCTAAAAAGAAGATGCTAACTGAGGGTAGGGATTATGCAACAGTAAGCAGAAGTTAGGACAGGAGGGGGCAAATAAGCAAAACTAAAACCGGAGTAGAGCAGCTAGGGCAACGGAAGAGGAACTGCAAACATACATTGGTGGCACTGAGGCACACAGTTCTATTGTTATTGTTGTAATCTCTGTAAATGACTAAAAAGGGAAACATAATCAGACCGGGGCAGAACACAATTAATCAACAATACATTTGTAGAGCAGAACGGCTTTTCCGGCCTCCATCAATGGACTCTCCTCACTACATTGTGCCACCTAAGGCTTTTTTGATGACGTAGGGCAAGGAAGGGGGCAGGGAGGGGTGAGGGGAGGTAGTGGGCAAAATTAAGACATACATTCCAGCAAGATGTCGTAACAATGGATTGGAAAACACAAGGGAGCCTACTTTTTAAACTTGGGGGGACGGTATGGATGGGTGGAAGCTTTAAAACAATATGGGATTTTGGTAGCTGATTTGAAAACGCATTATTAATGCCCTCCATTTTTTTTAAGCCTCGCGGTATATATTAAGATAATTTTGCAACCGGAGGCAAGCTGGACCGTGGGCAAACTGTGTTTCTAGTGCACAAGAGCTAATGAGGTTCTGCCCGAGGGTACAGTAAAACGAAAAACAAATGTGTGCACGGCGCAGTGTAACAGATGCCTCTTCCAAATTACAAAGCCAGTTCTGGCTGATTAGCAAGTGCTGCTGGGGAGGAGGGAGGGGCAACAGTGTGCAAACAGACTATAACAAGTAAAAGCACCGCTAAAATGCATCATACAGCAACTGTAACCATTTTGATAGATCTTGAAAACGCCGCACAGTGTGAGATCACGAAAGTTGGTTACTAAATTGAAAGGATCCCTACGAGGCAGTAGGCGACTTTCTGAACATAGACATTTCAAGCTGCACTATATCCAAAACCAGGCAACCATTTTTTGCTTCCACACACATGCAGCTTAGTATGTAAAACCGTGAGAAAATGTTAAAAAATAAATAAAGAAAATATTAAGACTGAACGAAGAGCCAAAATGTGAAATAGTCCAAACACAAATGAAACCCCTCAGAATGAAGACACCATGGGTAGAAAGAAAAAACACAGCAGACAACGAATTTAAAATGGCACAAATAAGGAGATTAATAAAACGAAAAGCAACGGGAATATACTGCGAAGGTTCCTGCACGAAAAGCAAAAGGCTGTAGATAAGACACGAGGACTGGGCATAATACACTACACCCGGGGTGGAGCCACAGTCCTCTAGAGACGGAGCAGCTGGTAGAAGGAATAAATTGGCCTAGGGAGGGTCAGACTGGCTCCCTGAGGAGCAGCTGGGTTTACATAGTTTCGGGGTGGTGTTTTCCCCAACTAACTACTGTAAGAACAGTTACCCTAACAAAGGCTATCCTACTGAGCAAATTAAGCTGCAATGAGGAGGAGATGCGCGTGCACACATGAACTTATTTTAACTCACCTTATAAGGAAGCGCAAGGTGGATGTTTGCAGCCAGCTGCCCCTTCCACCATTGCCCCTCCAGCTCCATGGCATGGAGAGGATCAGTTCCAGGACCCCCATGCACTGCTCCGACTTGTGTGTTCAAGAAATAAAATGAACGTGAATGCGAAAAACAATGAGGAAGAGAAAACTTTGCAACAACCTCTTAAGTGCTACTTAGTTTGCCTCCAATTAAAGGGGTCCAACTGTGTTCCGACAGCCTTCCTCGCCCATCAGCTGCCAGTAATTGGGCAGGACCGCCGAATAATGGCAAATGTGCTAAAGAAAGGCTGATATAAACGCCAGTTTGTAGAGCATGCATAGGTTGTTCCAGTGCAGAAAGGCGGTGCTGTGAATTAAGCACGCAATTCGTGGTAGGACTATAGAGGTGCCTCACTCAGGTCACTGCACGTCAATCATATTTAACTTGCGCTAATTGCAGGTTCCATTGAGGCGGTAACCCCCCTCCGAAAAAAAAGTACGGTCCAATCGTCATGATATCGATGTCATGATAAACGGGAATGTCAATCATAATATTTATTTTGTGCTTATTGCAAGTTTCATTGGGGTAACCTTCCCAGTTTACCATTCTTAAATGCCCACAACTTGCACAAGAGATGACCGGCTCTGCACAGGAGAAACCCAGCAACTTATCAAAGCATCACACTCCTTTATATGCGATATCGATAACACATTAACGGACCTATTAAAGTTATGCCCATGAAGGGCGACATGCTGATAAATAAGCAAAGGGAAGCACTTCAAAAACATAGCGGAGTCCTTGGTGCAGATGACCAGCGGTGGACTGGAGATACGAGATAGGATAGGGAAGGGACGCCTGGCGGGAAACTGCCACGAGCTGTGTTGCTGAAATAAACGAGTGGTGCGCGCGCCACAGCGAGCCATGTGGTTTCAATTATCGCGCCCGTGTCTGGGCACGATAATTGAAACCACATGGCGGCCGGTGCGCGTAATAGACACCAATAGGCCATGGGCAGAGCAATGCGCCCGCCTTTGGCCAATTGCGTGCTGTCTTTTATAAAAAGACGCACCCAAAGGCCAATAGCGTGGCCCAAAAGGAAAGGCACACGCACAAGCGTGTGCGATTCCTAGGGTCGTTTTCAAACCTCCTACAAAAAGTCTCACGCTGCACGAGCAGTGCTATGCACTACAACGCTAGGCGCGAGACCGAAAAATCTAAAAGAAGGGGATATCTACACCATATATAAACAAAAGTATATAAGTAAATCTAGACTAGGGTGAGAAAAAATAAAGTAAAAACACGTCAGTAGACAGTGAAACACTACCATCTACTGGCAGAAAGACGAACCTAGTTGCCGAATAAAATTATTTATAGAGAAGCGGTCGCGGAAATAATACTACATAATTAAGAAAAAAAAGGATCTCGAAATTAATTACTCTGACATAAATCTAACGGAATTAATTAATGCCAGAGTAATAAACTCCTCAACGAGAAACCAGGAAACACTCTCCTCTCACTCAGTCCACAGCACTGGAGAAACCCCTAAAAGAAGGTGCTTGTGGATTTCTCTCACATGATGGGGGAATTGGATCGCCCTCATACCAGCTCAGGGGGGACATTAGGAATAGGCGAAAGAGGAGGCAGGGAGTGGGTCTCCTTAACAACCACAAAATCACTAGATGAAAACGGTGTCCTGTCCTCCTGTTGTGAGAGAGATCCACTTGCCTTTTAGATGTGTTCTGACATGCTCTAAGCCAGGTCTTCAGGGGAGCGCCACTGACTTATCTTTGATGTTTACACCAGTGCTCTGAGCTGTTGCAAGGGAGGCCCAATGGCTTTTTCTTAGCGGTACTCTCGTCTGCTTTAATTGGCTGGGAGGAGTCCATGCTTGGCTTGGTAGAGGCTTTAACCTGTGCTCCGATTAGCTTGGAGGAGTCTCTTGTCTCCAAATAGGAAAGGCTTAGAATTAACCGAGCGAGGGGTTCTCTTTTTGCTCTTGGAGGTTTTCCCAAATTTTGAGAGTATATTGCCTCCTTAACACAACCATTGGTGCAACAAAAGAGTCTGGGGCAGATTTACAAGCCCCTTGCAACACTTTTGCGATGCCGTTGCGTCACTATTGTGACGTAACAGCAGCGTAAAAAATGCGGCAAAATTACAACGTGATGCATCTAGCGAGATGCCTCACGTTGTAAAACCCTGCGTGACATTATACCTGCGTCAGATATAATGTATGCAGGGTAGGCTTTCCCACGTAGGAAAGCCTCGTAAAAGTGACTCAGTGAAATCTACAAGATTTCACTGCGTCACTTCTAGGACGCCACCGCGTCAAAACCTTATGCCTGCTTCAAGCAGGCGTAAGGAGTGACGGAGTGTATTGGAAATAGGCCGCGACATGCATTGCTGGAGTTGAGTCGTGCTTGCGACACGACTCCAGCAATGCGTGACTATTCCGCCACCAGAAGCGTCAGAATTTCTTGCGAATCTGTCAATCCTTGGGCCAGGGTGCGCCGTATTGTAAATACGGCGCATCCATGGTGGCGCAAGGGTTACCCACGCAGGCGCAAGGAAACTGACGCATCTCTACAGTTGCGTCAGTTCTTGTAAATCTGCCCCTAAAAGCTTGTATGGACCACATTCTCTCTGCTGCCCACTATCATCAATGTAATATGAGGCGCCAAACAGGCTTAAATGCAATTCACTTGCATATTACACATGTTGATTGATATCAATCACAGTGGCTCATATAGCAATTATTACTGATTTAAATATGAAACATATTGGCTGTGTGTTTGTTTGTACTGTACTGGTTCACACAAGTTTTATTGGTTTGCATGCCCTATACTGGTTGGCATTGTCAAAAATAAAGCACAGCAAGCCAGGAAGCCTAATGTCCAATTTGCGTTTAATGCAGAGTAGCAGGTAACAAAGCAAAAAATAAAATCAAATAAAATCAAAGATAATTGGACTTTCAGCAGACCAAGTCTCTGGTTAGAAAACAGTCAGTTGTAGCTAAGAGCAAAAATTCATGAAAAATCAACCTACTATATAGCCACAGTTTCTCTCAATACAAGTCAATGAAGCCTGGTCATGTCATCGAAACATGTTACTCTCAGCAAAAATGTATCTAATGTGCAGTTGCCAGGATCTTCCTCTCAAGGGAGCGAAGAATGGCCTTGAGAAGAAGATAACATTCTTGTATACAATACTGCCCCATTATTCTCTTAAAACCCTGCTTTTCTTGCCAAGTTTGAAAACAAGGTTATGTTGTTGGAAAATGTGCTAAGTACAACACTGAGCACTAGGGCCCTCGGGCCTACTAGGGCCATGAATGTTTTGCAAGCATTTCAAAGTTACGGTAAGCTTCAAGCTAATTTAAGACCACATCCATATTTGATTAATAGGTGACACATTCAGGAATACGTGAGTAGTTGCTAACATTGCCCTCCAGAGAAGTATAAGAACAGGATTAAAACAGATTTAAAGTTTATTTTCACAATATACAGTAAGATTGGTTTGAGGAATCAATATGTTGGTTAATCCTAAGGTACAATATTGGAACACCAATACAGCTGATTGGTTCACATGAGAAAGCATAGGTTTAACCTCTTCAGTGCCCCGCCCTTTCCCCGCCCTGTGCCGGGCGTTGCATTAGCGGGCGGGGTTCATGACGAGATAGTCTCGTCATGGGCACAGCGCAACCGCGCTCCATGACGAGACTATCTCGTCATGGGCACTGAAGGGGTTAAGGTGATTGTTTTCTAAACGCCATATATTGTTTATGTTCCCGCTTACTGGTTTATATCTACAGAACACTGCTATGTCGATTTAGTGCATGCACAATAAGAACCTGTGCATGTATATACCACAATAGTATGCTTGCACAATGTATTGCCAGATGTATATATATACTGGTTTGCCCTCATAATCAGTTGGCTAATATGCATAATATGTTTCACATGCATACCCTACTGCTGTGCATGCATAACACATTGGCCCAGACATGTAACCTGTACTCGTTGTATGGAAAGCACACTGAGTCTCAGCCATATTGTATTGCTTAACAATTCTAACACATGGGTGCACATGGGTAATGTACTGGTCCATGTATCCTATATTCACTCTCCTATAATTTACTGATTTCTGGTCATGATGTATATTTATTGAAATATGCAATCTATTGGTTTGGTTAAAAGCTGCCTGCATTCTTCATGGACTAGTAGACATGCATAATTGCTCGGTTCGGGTACATATTCTATTGGTTCATTCTTGTAATGTACTGTTTCTATGTGTTATATATTGGTTGTAGTGTACAACATATTGGTTTGAAATCGGGAAATGGTGGTTTCCATGTGTGATGCACTTGTTCATATGCATATCCTACTGGCTTGCATAATTATTACATTGATGTGCATGTGTACTGTACTGTTTGACATGCATAATTGAATGGTTCATATAATGTACAAAATATATTGCTTCATTCTTGTAATGTACTGGTTTGTATGTGCAACATATTGATTTAAATGTACTCCCAATTGGTTTGAAAGCACTACTTGCTTTTTTGCATGCATAATGTTCTGGTTCTCATGCATAACCTGCTGGCTTGCATTTTTACCATACTGAATTGCATGTATAAAATGCTAGTAGACATGCACAATTGTATGGGCCATACAATTATAACATTTGTTTGCAAGCACACTATATGTTTTAGTATACAAAACAATGTTTTTTATAAACCTCACTTACTGATTTATATGCACAATTTATAGGTATGTGCACTATGCTATTTGCGCATTCACACTGGATGATGAACAGCAAACACTTCGGTTTGAATACATTTTACATTGAAGCCTATGCTTCATGCATTGGTTTGCTCGCACTATGCTATGGTTTGATTCAGCAGGTTTGAGGGGCGGAGAAAATGAAAGGGAATGCCTTGGATCCTTAACTCATGTTATCTTCTCACAACTTCAAGGTTTTTAAAATAATGTTTTGCTTTTTAAACTGTTTTAGTTTTGTTTATTTTTTAAAATATTTTTATTAACATTTTCAATTATTGACAGTGCTGCAGTATCACATAGTTTCATAATTGCGTACATCACTCTGCCGGACATTATCTGAGTCAGGAACGTTAGGGGCTTGTTGACATACATTTCGGGTTTTTCTTTTGCACCCTTTTCTATGTCTACTTTTTTATACATTGTAGGAACATCTGTTACTGATACCGTAGTTAGTCAGTATCGTCTGATAGAGAGTAGTCCTGTGGCGGCTTGCAAATGTTTCCCCTATATAGATTCCATTTACCCCATATTCGGGCCCGTTTTTTAGGGCATCTCCTATGCATATATACTGATTTTTCAGTCACCATTAACTCGTCCATATCTCGACACCATCTGTTCTGTTTTAGGTTGTTAATTTGAAGTATGATTCAGGAAATTGTAAAATAGCTAGCATGTTAACATTATTTTAAAAAGTGTTCTGTATATTACCACTGCTTGCAACACTGGGCAGCAAGTCAATGTTTAAAAGACGGCTTCTGATAGCTAACACAATCAAAATGTTTATATAGAAAATAATTGCATGGTTTACAACTGTTCCTTCTTGGTTTTGCAGAGGATCTCATGCTATTTTAAGGTCAGCAGGTGTTAGCATATTCTACAAAGTATGAGTCTTTTGCTATAAGGGGACATTGAGGCCTAGTGTTTTACTTGAATAAAGAACATTTAAATTGTACCAGTCCAATCAAGTGTCTAAAAAGGACCAGTGTAATACATATAATTATAAGCAAATTATTTTTAATTTTAGTTTAGAAAAAAGTAACTATTTACAGTTCACCTGAAAGTGCCCTGAGGGTTCAACAGAAGAATGCGTCTGATTTTTGCACCCCGGAAGCACTTTGGTATTACGCTGGCACTGTAGGTGCACCAACACAATCTTAAGAGTGTGACCTCTCAAATGCATGCTTTGTGGCTCCAGGCAAATGGGGAAATCCTTTGCGATTGCTCCTGCTTCATACTGCAGACGGAAGTGCAGCAGCAAAGAGGACAGCAGGTGGCACATTGACTGTGCCCCACATAGAAATGATGAACAGTCACTGTGGCCACATGGGTGCACCTTGGGAGAGGGTAAGAATATCCTAGGGGTCATTCAGGCATACGTGTTTGAAATTAAGTGAGGTTGTGGCTTCCAGTAAAAGGTGAACAAGTGGCTTCAAACAGCTGGTTCACATTTCACCAAGGCACTGTTCCCAGTGCTGGCACAGGTTTATATCTGCAGTAGGAACAGCTCACGCTCTGCTCCCATCGCACACACTTAAGGATGCACCGGGCACAGTGTGGACAATGCATCTTGGCCCCTGGTTTTCTTAGCCCCTGTTCTGGCAATAACACCTCAATTACCATTTGAAATCATAAAAGTAAAAAATAATAATGTTTTTTCATTTTTTGACTTTCCCAAATTATTTCTCTGAAAGTATTTCAATTGGGGAATACAACTATGCATCCCCTTCTCAGCCAAAATGTTCCCTTTCAAACATTTTAATGTTCAGTTTTTCATATCATAAAAGTACATACCTTGTCTTCTGACCACTTCAATCACTTTAAAAATCAATCTTCTCTTACTTTTCCACTTTTAAAGGCCTATAGGTCCAGTTTTTCTATTCTTTTGTGACACAAACGGCTACATCGATCAACGTATGTGTTCAAAAGCTATTTTACAGTGAATGTAGACAGTCATGCTGCTCCATGTCATTCAGGTTAATCTGAGATTGTGAAGTGAAACTCGAAGTCATCGAGCTCCACAAGAAGTTGAAAATGTGGTCCAGTCAAGGGCGCCGCCACACTCCTGCTACTAGGGCCGCTCCTGTGACTGGTCGTCATCGAAGTCATAGAGCTTAGGTAGGTATTAAAAGCCCAAAAGGTCCTAACATGGGTGTCCCTCTTATCGCTAGTCCCACAGTTTAGAGTCGTGCAAGTCTAGGTCGTGGAGTTGTTCCCCCCACTTCTCAGCTGATTCCAGCATTTACCCTTATACCTTCGACTTTCCCAAGCCATGGGCGACACCACAGCAGCTTTGAGAACTGAAACAGGCCTTAGACACCATTTTTAGTGCCACACTGGATCCCTTTGGCGAGCCTTTGGCCCCAAGGATCTGAGGTGGCTACCAGTTGGAATATCGCCTGTGCATCCATCCTGAACGCCCACTGTGCTACTCAATCTCGATTCAAAGATGACCCCTCCCTTAAGCTCACTCCTCCAACTCCAGTTCCGGTGCAAATCCTGACGCTGCCAGTTTGAGATCAGACACTGGACTTGACGATGGAAGTGGAGGTGATAGCCTTATCAGATTCTGACATCATTTCCCACCGCTTAGCCAATGCCAGTATGCCAATTCAAACCCAAAGATGTACACTCCTTACCAAGATGATGAGGAGCATGAAGATGACAACTGACAACACTTATGGGGATCCTGATGTTGATGGCAATCTTTTTGATTATCTACAAGATCGCCTCCCCACATCCAGCCATGGAAAATGAGCAAAAAGGGCAAATGATGGATGGAATGCTGAACAAATCATACATTCATCCTCAGTCACAGATCTGGGTTTAATCCAACGTGTTTTTTTGCTCACCACGCCACCCCAGTTTGGACCCAGCCATATGAAAATCAGTCTTGACCCTGCTCCCCATGGGAACAGTCCAGCCCGAACTGCCAGGCCAGGTCCTCCCTGGACCCGAAACAAGCATCCTGGGACTGGTTTCGGGGTATCAACCCTCATCAGCCAAGCCAGCTTGAATCCAGTGGCACAGTGAGCACAGGACCCACGTCTGGTCATACCCTTCCCACTTAGGATGATAAAAGCAAAATGAACAAATGATGGTCCCAGGATGTTTGTTTCCAGTGCAGGGAGGACCTGGCCTGGCAGTTTGGGCAGGACTGTTCCCATGGGGAGCAGGGTCAAGACTGATTTGTATATGGGAGGGTCCGAAATGGGGTGACATGGTGAGCAAAAGGATGAAGGTTTCAACCCAGATCTGTTACTGGGAGTGAGTGTTTGAAATGTTTCAGCACTCCATCCATCATCTTGTTATGTTGCTATGTTCGCCCTAAGTGGCCAGGGTATGCTCGGACATGGGTCCCTTGCTCCGATTTTTGTACTGATTACGTCTCGGACAGATCACTAAGATAGGCTCCCTGTTTTTTTAATGGAGGCATCTCGTATCTGTTTAAATTCAGACAAGATAAATTACTATTCGACCATTGATGAGAGAAATACACCTCCCTCCCCCCGATGGGGGACAGTGGTAAAAATCTTACTGGTTCCATAAAATCCCATCAATTTGTCTGGTATGCTACTGGCGTGGGCATAGATGTGTACTAGTATCCTCTTTCTGGATATAAGCTTAATCCGACTCAGAAGTGACTACTTGTCATTCCATCACGTGATCAGAACGAAAAAGAGCTGGACTGTTCCTAGCTAACGGCCCATCCTATGTTTACTGTGGCCAGGTTAACTTACTCTGTGTTAATCATAGATTAAATATGTGCTACCCACGTAAACAGGGCACCATTTTTATACACCTCAAGCCTTGCAGACGATGAACAGGAAAGCAGAGGCAAAAGAAAAAGCAGTGCGTGGACACTATATATTGCCTATTTAGAAAGGATCCATGTAGCAGGGCTAGTCGCCAGGGTGGGAACAAAACAGCCACAAGTCGGGACAAATGTACTTTACTTACCAAGGAGAACTATGGAATTTATAAAAACAGCCCAAGCAATCAATGAAAAGCTGTGGGAGTGTGATGGGTGTGTTCAAACTCCTCAGAAGGATTACAGCATGCCTCGCAAAGCAGCGCGAGCGCGCTGCCTCTAGGCTCGACATAAAAACAGGGAGAGGCTCTTAGTGATCGGTCCGAGAAGTAATCAGGCAAGGATCGGAGTGTATGATAAATAATCGGATATCTACTGCAGTGGATTTATATACTTGGTCCTTCTAAGACAGATCCCTTTTTGTGGAATTTGCAGATAGCGATATGTTCCCTTCTTATAAGAGGCCCAGGGACAATCACGGTGGACATGAATAAGAGGTGATGTCATTCTCCCTTTTGTTTAATGGATATACCACTCAGGTGGGTAGCAGTGATTAGGTTCCCGCTACTTTCTGTCTGGTGGTGCGTTCCAATGACGAGATTGGGCGGGTAGGAGCATGAAATGGTCGAGAGGCCATCAGGTTTGTGTGACATGGGCTTACTCACGCACCTGTATTAGATTACTCCTCCCTCTCGAGACGGGTGCCGGCAATAAGAGCTGCATATCATGATTTTAGGCACAACAACATATAGGGGAGGCATGCAGTCACTGTCCCACACGTTCCGAGCAAGGCAGGCCTGCACATTAGTCACCAGATTAAATGCCTATCCACCTACCACCACGTATGCATGAAATACATGTGACCAACAATGTCTTCTCGGCTGTTTGACTGGAGTCACAAAGAAAAGTCCCACACGGGTATTTAAGTCCAGAATGCAGAAGAGAACGGTTTGGCGCCATAGATCTTAAAACACATAATGGTGATATTCTAAAGGAAAGTTGAAAAGAAAATGGGTTTTGAGTCGTAGGGCACCTGTATATCTGAACTACCACATTCATGTCTACTGATACATATAATAAAAGAAGATACTTGTTTATTTCATGTTCTGTTTTGAAGGTTACACTCGCCTTGCATAGTCCTGAGGAGGTCAGAAAATGCACAGGCCGAAATGCGTCGACTTTTCTATGATGAGGAGCTCACAAGAAATGAAAAGAAATAGTCATCAAAAACACCTATCTTGGGACCTGATTACGATGCTGGTTGGACTCCGTCCTACCGGCACTGTGGTGAAAGTAGGACCGCCCGACTAGAAGTCGCCATCCAGCTGCCCGCATTATAATGGAACTGCCTTCAAGGTCACAAAGTGTATATTTTGAATTGCGGTGTGTGCTGCGGGCTGCAGCACACATCCCATTAGAAAATAAACACATTTAAAACATCCCTGCACTATGTGGCAGGCACCACGCGTGGCCTGCCACATAGTACAGGGATATTTAGGCGGGCATCATAGGTGCCCGCCAGGACCTATAGCCGAGGGCCAGCGGGAAGGTGGCCCTGTAGGTGCCCCCAAAGTCACTTTCTGCTTGCATTTTCATGACAGGTGAACGGCCATGAAAGGGCAGGCAGAAAGGGACATTGTAATCCCTACGGCTGTGCCTAAGCAGGCACCGCCCTTATTGTAGGAATTACTGACCCTCCTATGCACCGTCAGGCTCCTTGAGCCCGTCGGAATAGCGGTGGACGGTGCCTCCGCCAGAGGCCTCTGCCTGCCACATCATAATGTGGCAGGCGGACCTCAGGAGCCGATGTCGGTGGGTCTGCCACCGATGAGCTGTCGGTGTTGGACTTCCCAACATCATAATCAGGTCCTAAGTGTCAAAGCAAATAGGGAAATTAGATAGGTTGTTAATTGTGTGCATATGTAGACTACCAGGTAAACAGACCCAAAGCGTATACCAAAAATACGTGGGGTGTTAATGTTATTCAAAACCATATGAGGAAAGAGTGTATACATTCCTGTAATAGTTAAAATACTGTTTGTATATTTGTATGTGATGATTTTGATTAGAACAGAATATTTGAGGAATGTGTTAAAGATTGACACTTGTTAATAATAAAACGTAAATGAAAACCATACCTGCAGTTTTTTTTATGTAGTTTGTGAGATAAAACCTTGCTAAAGTCATAGATAAAGCTTTGCATTGGTTTCAATAGCAAATAAGAAACTATTTTTGAGGGCATTGGACAGATAATTCATCCCTTGTGTGCCACTTCCCCTTTTTTTGCTCACATTTACAAAGCAGGCCAGGGTTGAATTTCTGAAGACATGCTGGATCAGTAATTTGCAAGATAGGGGATATTGAATGCTACTTTGTTTGATACAGGCAATGCTTGTGGTAAGATCAGAGAAATAAACTAATAATACAAATCGCCACACCTGGCCATAAAACAGACCCACAAATTGCTAAAAACCAACCCTCACACTGATCTGCCAGCCCAGCACATCAGGCACTGCCTGATTGCCTTATAGGCCAGTCCGACACTGGGGGACTCCCACATCACATCTGGGGTGGGACAGATACGGCGCAGAGGTGCATGACCCCACCTGAAGACACGCAAGGGAAGTGCTAGCAAAATGTTTCAGGATCCAGTCTGACGCCTGGGGAAATCCACAAAGTGAGGAATCTGCTTTTAGATAGAGTCTCTACCAGGAAAGGCATTACCAAAGATGAGTAACTTATTAGTTACTGATAAATCTATTGTACTGGCTGACCAATGGCTTATTCAGCCCTTTCCCAAAACACAAACCCAACCAAGACCCTTCTATCATAGTAGAGGGAGAAACCACAACTGAAAGAAAAGAAAGATGAATAGACTGACTGAGAGGGATCTCAAAATTAAAAATATCAGTTTAGCCTCTTCTCATAAAATGTACAAGACTAAAGAGGAGAAATCACTAAAAGAGGCACTGTGCCCAGATTTGATTTTCGGAGTCTTCCAAAGCCAGAGTCCACTAATGGCAGTTCTTCCCATAGAGCACTTGCTCTAAAGTTGACATTTATTAAAAAGGAAAATAAGGCAGATCCTTTGGTTCAGTCGCTGAGCAGATATAACAGTGTTTAACAAAAAAAATGAAGAACTGGGAAAAAAAACAGCAGTGCAAAAAAGCCTGATCTTCCTTAAAAAACCCACAACTGCGAATAAGAAAATATATTACGTGAACAGATCACAGAAAGCTCTGAGAAGAAATGATCCAAAAATGTATGTAGATTTTCAGTACTAGTACTGTCCAAAAGATATCGAAAAACTACGGAAACCATACTCCAGGTGTTCTGAGATCCCCTTCTCAGGTTGTGGGCTATTCTAAGCATATGAGTATGCAGAAGATTGTTTGCTGGTGAGGTTTGAACAATTCGATAGCAAAGTCCTACTCTGATACCTTCGATTAGAAGCTTCTAGGACCTTGGATCTAAAATGAGGAAATGGTACTGGTCTCAATATATTCTAAATCCAGCCATGGTCACGCTCGCAACATTTTTATCTAAGTATTTCTGGACATTACCAATGCATGTAGCATACCTTGTAACTTTGTATTTTTAGTTCTATGCCCTAGTGTGAATCTGTCCTCCCTAAATCTACCGCTAGAAGGTATGTCGGATCCTTACCTGAAAAATCTCAAAGCCAATGGCTATGTATTGCATGCCTTGCCTCTTCTCCTGACGTCGGTCTCGCTGAGTGAGGGAGACCAGCATGGTGCAGCCTGGCTCCTTGTCGCCGTCCACCTCTAACAGATCTACATGGAATTGAGGGTTCGTCCAGAAGGTGACTGCAAGAAGAATGGTGGAATTGGGAATTTAGTTAACATGAGTGACTTCCATTATGCAATTCAATCTAAACTAACCACTTCACTAGTACAAGACCAATTCACCGTCTCTGGCAAAAACACCAGGTTTGCACTCTTTTTTTCAGCCCAGAATTATGTTTCTCTTTTGGCTTTATTGCCACTCACTAATCCAACCCAACTGACAATTCTCCCACACAACATGAACACTAACCCATCCCAATCCTCCCTCCCAAATCATGTAATTCTATTATTACAGAAAAAGAGAACTTCTGCAAGAGCCTCTTTACATAGTAAAATCCAATCGTACTTAAGGGCGTATACCGCAAATTATACATTAAATCACGTTATGTATATGTATTGTTACTTGTACTGTAAAAATCTAGTCTGAAAACCACCCTCAGCAGAAGAAAAAACATTTTGTAAGGGAGGCAAGTAACAGGGAAAACCAGTGATTTGGGGGTAATGTTCATTAAAGGATGTGCCTACATTAATATATTAAATAATTTCATGGAAAGGCAGAGAGTGGTTTGCGGGGGCAGGGGTTGGTGTGTGTTTGGGGTGTAGCTGGTTGGAGAAGGACCATCAAACATATATAAATACAATGTGGGCAAGGGGCCCATTGAGGGCGGTCTTAAACCTGTAGAGCAAGATGGAAGCTCTCAGGTTGGCTGAGAGTGGATTTGAGTGGAGATGTCCAACAAGTTGAAAGACCAGAATCTGTAAATGGCACAGGGTGGTTTTAGGGTGGAAATGAGGTTTTGGTTGGCAGAGCCTCTATTGCATGTGGGGACCTGGTGAAGAACGGTTTGTGAGAGGTATGTTAATAGGGTTTTTGGCTAAGTATATATGCAACGAGAAAAAAGAGTAGGGAAGTAGTCAGATCGTGAGGCTATTGCACTAGTCGATTTTGCATTTATCTAGGGCTTTGCATGAGAAGTTGGCTGTATTGAGGGGGGGGGGTGACATTGGTGTTTTGTATTGAAATACCTAAGGCATGGCACTAGAAGTGTTTGACATGACTGGCTGCAGCTGCATGGTGAGTGAAGCTCTAGAGCAAGCCAAGGACTTTGACAGAAGGGGACCGAGGCTGGGTGTCAAGAAGGAACAAATCTGAGATAGGTAGGATCCAGCATGAATGCCAGTTTACACACCAAACACAACCTCATGGATTCCTTAGAAACAAAAAGTGTAGGATCCTGAGAATGTGTGACCCACTCCCAAGACACCCCACAGACCACCCTCCAGTCTGTGCTATGCATTTCTCCATCTGTGGAGCGAATGGGGACCAGGATTTTCTAGGGATGGGAAATGTACTTTTTTGAGAGCAGGTTGCTTTGAATCTTTCATAGGAATGTATTAACTATCCCCCTTCCTCATGCCTTTCATAACAAGTTATGAGTATTTGGTTCTGTGACTTTTTTTTATCTGAGTCACAATCCTTGGGTTGCAGGATATATGGCACTATTGGACTTTTGGGTACAGTGTGCCTCCTCGTGGTAAATACGAATTCAGACACTGGAAATCCATTTTTGTATTGGACTTTCCAGTGAATTTCTGGATATTAAGCAAGGAAAAGGCAAAGCTCTTTCTCTTCATACCCTCTGTTTCCTGTTCCTAGTGCACTATGTGCTAAAAAAGAATAAGTCAATTAAACAAAGTTTCATTAAGGGCACACACCACAGGTTTCTGTCGCATAACCAGAAAGCTGTAGGAAGCCTCCAGGCCAAAGACAGCTCCAAAAGCAATTGGAGATATCTACTCTGTATATTATCATTAGTAGCATCTCAAAAACAGGATCCAGGAAAAGGAACCTGCCAAATATGTATGGATAATATGTCTACTCCTACCATTGTGCCCTTTGCCTGTACCGCAACTGCTCGGTTCAAGCCAGGGTCAGATTAGGGCCAGAAATAGGCCCAGACTCTCAAAAAACTGGTACAAATTCGCAGTTCATGACCGTTGATGAAGCATTGCTTTGTTAGTACCAGAGGTTAATTCTGAGGCCAGTATTGAAGTCTATAAATATAATTTTCACACTCAGGCCCCTGCATCTCCTGCTTACTCACAGGTCCATTTAACCTGAGAAAATTCTCAGATCCCTGAATGCCCTGCCCATCATCTGGCCCAAACTCTCTTTCTCATCCTCTAGTGATCCTCACGTCCCCTGACCAACAGCCCGTAGAGGATCATGCACACCCTCGGGCCTCGAGACCTTTACTCACCACTAAGGACCTCTAGGATGTGCTCACTTTGAGCCTCCTAGTCACACCCAAGTCCTACAGGTTCCCACTCACTTTCAGGTACCGGGCTAGGATCATGCTCAATTTATGTCCCTGAGGCTCTGGTGAACCCTTAGGCCTTCAAGGCTCTTGGTCGAACACGCTTTCCTAAGGCTCTTGCTGCCCTCAGGTTTTTGAGGCCCCTACTCACCCTCAGTCCCCTGACACTTCTATTCACCCTCAGATCCTTGAGGCACTTCCTCGCCCTCCGATCCTTGAGACTCGTGCTCACTTCAGTTCCCAGAGGCTTCCGCTCACCCTCAGTCCCCAGAGTCTCTTACTCACTTCAGTTCTCAGAGGATCCTGTTCACCCTCATTTCCTCGAGGCTCCTGGTACCAGTGCCGTCTTAATGCATGGGCATGCTGGGCAGGTGCCTGGGGCTCCACAAGCCTAGGGGCCCCATGAAGACCAGCATTTAACACTAGTTTCCCGTTAAACATTTGTATTCCTGCGAGTGGTTGTTTAGGCAGGGTCCAGTGTATTGCTTTGCCCGGGGGCCTATAATGCTGTTAATACGGCCCTGCCTGGTACTCCTCATTTCCTTGAGACTCTTGCTAACCCTCATCTCCTGAAGGCTCCTGTTCACAATCAGTTCCCTGAGGCTCCAGTTAACCCTCAAGACCCAAGAGGCGCCTGCTCCTACAAGGGGAGAACCATGTGTGCAAAGGTCAACTGCAAGTCAGGATCACGAGCATTGGGAAAGCTGTGTTTGTATATCTTGTGTGTACTGAGGTGCAGTGGCAGAGCTTTGTGTGCACAGATTAGGTTCAATCGGAATTGGGATGAGCTTTCAGAGCTGCGCGTACAGTATACCTGTCTGAAAAGACCGAGGTGTGCTGGCATTATTATTAATGCACACGATATGCATAGGTTACTAATGAGGTGCACTGGCAGAGTTGAGTGCACACAGGGTATAGACTGGTCGGGACTGAGGTGCACTGCAGAGTTGAGTGCTCACAGGGTATAGACTGGTCAGAATTGAGGTGCACTGGCAGAGTTGAGTGCACACAGGGTATAGACTGGTCAGGATTGAGGTGCACTGCAGAGTTGAGTGCTCACAGGGTATAGACTGGTCAGGATTGAGGTGCACTGCAGAGTTGAGTGCACACAGGGTATAGACTGGTCGGGACTGAGGTGCACTGCAGAGTTGAGTGCACACAGGGTATAGACTGGTCAGGATTGAGGTGCACTGCAGAGTTGAGTGCACGCAGGGTATAGACTGGTCAGGACTGAGGTGCACTGGCAGAGTTGAGTGCACACAGGGTATAGACTGGTCAGGATTGAGGTGCACTGCAGAGTTGAGTGCACACAGGGTTTAGACTGGTTGGGACTGAGGTGCACTGGCAGAGTTGAGTGCCCACCGGGTACAGACTGGTCAGGACTGAGGTGCACTAGCAGAGTTGAGTGCACACAGGGTGTAGACTGGTCGGGATTTGAGGTGCACTGGCAGAGTTGAGTGCACACAGGGTACAGACTGTTCAGGATTGAGGTGCACTGTCAGAGTTGCATACACACAGGGTATGGACTGGTCGGGATTGAGGTGCACTGACAGAATTGAGTGCACACAGGGTATATACTGGTCAGGATCAAGGTGCACTGGCAGAGTTAAGTGCACACAGGGTATAGACTGGTCAGGATTGAGGTGCACTGACAGAATTGAGTGCACACAGGGTATATACTGGTCAGGCTTGAGGTGCACTGGCAGAGTTGAGTGCAAACAGGTTATAGACTGGTCAGGATCGAGGTGCACTGGCAGAGTTGAGTGCACACAGGGCATAGACTGCTCAGGATTAAGGTGCACTGCAGAGTTGAGTGCTCACAGGGTATAGACTGGTCAGAATTGAGGTGCACTGCAGAGTTGAGTGCACACAGGGTATCGAGTGGTCAGGATTAAGGTGCACTGGCAGAGTTGAGTGCACACAGGGTATAGACTGGTCAGGATTGAGGTGCACTGCAGAGTTGAGTACACACAGGATGTAGACTGGTCAGGATTGAGGTGCACTGACAGAATTGAGTGCACACGGAATAGACTGGTCAGGATTGAGGTGCACTGACAGAGTTGAGTGCACACAGGGTATAGACTGGTCAGGATTGAGGTGCACTGGCAGAGTTGAGTGCACACCGGATATAGACTGGTCAGGATTGAGGTGCACTGGCAGAGTTGAATGCACACAGGGTATAGACTGGTCAGGATTGAGGTGCACTGGCAGAGTTGAGTGCACACTGGATATAGACTGGTCAGTATTAAGGTGCACTGGCAGAGTTGAGTGCACACAGGGTATGAGGTGCACTGACAGAGTTGAGTGCACACAGGATGTAGACAGGTCATGATTGTGGTGCACTAGCAGAGTTGAGTGCATATACGGGTTGAGGAGCTTTTTGTGTGCTGAGTACCCGCAGGTAAGGGTCGAGGCACATCAGAACTGCTGTGTGCACACTGTACATTTATGTCGGGACTAAAGTGCACTGGCAAGTCTGGGTGTGCATGCACTTGCATGTTCAGATCATGATGGCAATGCAAGGGCAGAGCTGAGTGTGTACACAGCAACTGCTGGTCAGGACAGGAAAGCAGGGGCAGAGCTGTGTTTGCACACTCTTCTGTGCAGTCAGGGGTGAAGTTATGAGGAGGTCAGGTAAGGGGTGCAACTGCAGAGCTATATGTGCACAGGGTATGTGCAGCTCATAGTAAAGTTACACTGACATAGTCATATGTGCATTGAATATGCGGAAGTTCGAAACAGTAGGCCAAGAATTATGGAGGAAAGGGAGAGAGTCAGGATGTCAGGGAGGAACAAGACCGAGATAGGTAGGATGCAGTACCGGGCACACACAAAAAACAGAACTTCAAGTATTTCTTAGAAATATAGGGGCATATATACAAGGGAATGGCAGAGCGTGGTATCAAGCACAAAATGCTAACGCCACGCTCTGCCATTTCGATAAAGCAGGGATGAGCCGTATTTACAAACCTACGACACATCCCTGCATTTTCTCTAGTGCTGATGCTAAGTTAAGCTGCCTAGCGCCAACGCCGGCACACTTGCATCATAGTGCAAGGGTGCCTGTGTTGAGGGAATAATTGTATATGTGCAGGAAGGTGTCCCTTCCTGCACATAAACAATCACAAATGGTGATTTGAAACATCTATGTGTGCTGCATTGTGCAGCACGCATAAAAGTTGCAAATCATCAGTTTTTTAATGATTGTTTATGTTCACGAAGGGACACCTGCACGTAAACAATCATTCATGGCATTCTGCTCCTTCTATGTGTGTTGCACAATGCAGCACACATAGAAACACAAAAACAAAGAGAAATAAAGCATTTCTCCTCATTTTGCCAATTTAAGATCAGGTTTTCCCTGGTCTTAATTTTGGCGCTGCCTCCTATTTACGCCACCCTTGTAAATATGAGTCAGCATCAAAATCAATGCGTATTGCGGCAGAACGCCCATTGCAACACCCATTGCCCACCCCTTTCACGCTAAGTATAGCGTGAAAGGGTGCCTTATTTACAAGGCGACATTAAGCCACATTAAGTGGTTTAACGTTGCCTTGTAAATAAGGCGAAGCACCTATCGCTACAGGAACATCGTTAAAAGTGATGTTCCTGTGGCAATAGGGGCTTGCAACTATGCCCCATACTGTACTGAGAATGTGTGGTAATCTGTCATAGCTATATCTATACAGGGTATGTGCAGGTCATGAATGATCTGCACTGGCACGGCAGTGTGCACACTGCACACGACATTGCTCAGATCTTGATTGAGATATAAGAGCAGGGAGAACTTGCAGGTCAGGACACTATGCTATCTAAAATGCAATCAGGACATTGGATGAATACTGGCCTATATTATGTTTAATTATGCTGGTGTTACATTTTAGCTGAACCCACACTTTACACCACCCCTTCTGAGTAAGATAACCTCAAGGTGGGGAAAGCTGGCATAATGTCATTGTAATGAAACTAAAATAAAGAAACCTCTAACAACAGCAAGCACTGGCAAAGCCAATAGGTCTTGCCTACTCAAAATTCATATTTGGATTTACCAAGCCATACAAATCAGGATTTACATGAGATTTTGTTCCAAAAGTAATGCAAGGTCAAAACGCCTTCAACGACTCTCTGGCTAATTGAGATCAAGCATGTACTCGTCATATTACGGACAGTCGCTACTGCATTGTTTTCTCTTTGCTGCCATTGTTTTTTCTGGTTTAAGTTTATATGGTTGTATGTCTTTGTAAATATTTTTTCAATTTAGAAAGTCCTGTTCTTACTTTGAAGTAGTCTTTGTGTGTGGGTACCTCTTCTCTTTTTACTATCAATTTGAGTTGTTGTGAATGAATTGGTTACTTATACTGTCTTAGGTCATATGGTCTATGTATATAGTGGCAATGAGAGAAGTGTGCGATAATGGCACAGGCTTTACATTGCTTGCTTTAAGTAAATGAACAGGTCTCAATAGATTGGCTCTTACTCTGAAACTGTGGGCCTTATTTAAGGTTAAGCGGGCATAGTAAAGGCAGAAAAGGTGGCGGAGGACTTTATATCCGCCACCCTGCCTTTACTCTGCTCAGCATATTGTGAGATGTCCACTGGCCCGCCGGACATCTCTATACATTGACAGGAACCACTGTCATGGCGCTTTCTATCAATGCTGGAAAAATTTGCTGTCACTGTCAAACATGATGGCCATTCCAAAATACCCAGAGCAGGAGTTTGATCTAATTTTTTTTAAAACAAATTGAACTAGCACCGTGGGAGCTTTGTCCAATGGTGTCGGAGGTAATTTTTCTATTTTTACTGTCCCTCACTACCAGGACAGCAAACACAAGCCATCCGTCCACCCATTCTAAATTGAGTGGACAGTTTGATGGCTTACCTCTGACAGCTAGTACTTCATTGCGCCATCAGAGGAGTATGTCGGTGACAGAACCAGAGTAGGCTCCTTCGTTGACATAACTGTTGGTTCACCCACCCTTAATCTGACAGAGAAACCGAGAGTTTGGGGGAGTGGTACTCCATCTCTAAATCAGGCCCTTTTTAGGTCTCCCCTGACCCAGCGCATGCGCTGGTCTGGCGAGACTTATTGAGAGGGCTCCAAAAAGTACTACCAGGCCAGCCTAGAGTTACAGTGCTTGTGTGCAATTGATGCAGGCGTTTTCAACATTGGTCCAGTTGGACAGAATCCATGACTTATTTTCACGGTATCCACATAACATAAATCGGATTCAAAATAAAGCCACAAAATCTGACATGTATTAAAGTCTGTGTAGATGAGTTAAACACCACATCTGGGACAAAACCAACATTACAATATATTTTTTTTAATGTGAGACGGAGAGAGTGTCCTGTCAAATACTATCTTTCCAAAATGCCAATCGCAGAACCTTTGCGAAAATACTAATCACCAAGCAAACACGATCATTTCAATAGCCTCTTGGTGCAAACACAAATTTATTCTGATTGGCAGACGGGTGCGTTGCCATAATTTAATGAAAGTAAAAAATAAATGTTATGGGTTTACCTTGCTCAAAATGGTAAAAGGCCTTTGATATGGTTTTATTGGTTTATTATTGATATTCACTACTGAGAAAGGGCTAAAACTTAAATGTATAACTTGTATTGGCATTGTATACTGCACACTAAGGGGTAACGCATGATTTAATGGTGGATTGCGAGAGGCTTTTCATCATTAAACGGTGATCGTATGAGAGGAAACCTCTGACTAGTTTGATCTCAGCCATTTATGTAGAACAGCTGGATGATAATATTATTTGTAAAGCCCAGATTCAGTTTATACAAGTAAAGGAGACTAAAATTCTCTTGCGTGCCAAAATGTGCTTCTAATTAGGCCCACTCCAGAGGTGGCACTCACAGGCATAGGAAAATTGCGAAAGAAATCTCTCTCAAACAGCTACAGTCAAAATCAGTCACAACCAGCCTCAGGCACTATATTGTAGCAGATAAGATGCTCACATAGGAAAATAAAGAGCAACAATTAATGAAAACCATTACACGCAAACTATAAAACTGTGCTCAAAAACAATTGTTGACTGCTTCCTTTATTCATGGAGGTAAATTGGCGGAAATTGTTAAATTACATTGTTTCCCTAATCTTTTCATAGGAAGTTAAACCAGCAGTGTAATGTTTGCATCCTCAGAGAAAATGGGGATTGGAGCATTCTAGATTAAAATTTTACTTTTGTCTGCAATTGGAAATCAGAATTAAAACTAATTCTGGATAAAGCAAAAGAGGCCTCATTTATAACTCTGTCATTTTAGAGAGATATAAAGGTATTAATTTTCCTTAATAAAATGTTGATATATACATTCTGAAACAAGTCAAAATCAAGATTCTTCAAGATTGTGTACAAATGTGGTTATACATAATTAAACATTGGTGTGTCACCAATATCACAGGTTGAATACCACTCCGGTTCAATTATTGCATAGTTGATCTATTTCATGATTCCTATAAAAAAAAAAGCTTGACATAAATGGGAACCCAAAAACATTGGTCAATTATTCTCAGTTAACAGATTGATATGATTTGAAATTTACAATCTGCCCATGTTGTGTTTCTTTCTATACTTGAAGATAGGTCGAGAACACAAAGTATTTCCCTTTTCTATAATATTTTGTTGGCCTACCAAGAAGACACTATGGAGAGAAGTGCTCTGTGTAGTAAAGAACATTGGTGTCACATTACTATCTAGAGGTAATGCAACAGTCAATAATGATGATGCATAGAACCTTAGGGCCATCTAATTTAAAGCCAAAACACTGTAAGTTGTTATTTGACCTCTATACAGTACAGAATGTTGATGAGTGGAGAAAAGCAGGAGCAATATTCCCTAAGGGACAAACTCCATTTCACATATTCGTCAAATGTGATACTCTGAAAATATACCTGGAGGGAGTTTATTTTTGTCAAACCATCTATATGTCATATCTCCATCTGAAATGAAAGACCATCATGGATGCATTACCAGAATATCGACTTTCTGATACTGACTGCAGAGTATCGACTACCACTACTTCGGCAAGGTAAGTATGTGTAGGCGAGTGTAAATTTACTATTGATAACTCCACATCTCATTAACATACCTTGATTATACAGATCTTCGAGGTACATAGAGATGGAGTTATGAATAGTAAATCTACACTTACCTATATACCTGCTATGACAATATAGTGGCAGTCTATATACCGGAGTCGATGTTCTTCTAGGTCAATATTTATGACCTCAATATTATGAAATACAACTCATGTTAGGCCTTCCTAACAGAATTGCATGGCGCTCAAGTGCTGATACCTCCGTTGATGAAGTTTGATTAAACTGGCTAGACTCTACCTACCGCACTGACTTCAGTGGAAAGCAGAAGTGCTGCTCTGCTTGTTCTTAAAAGAAAGAACGTATAGATTGCAAGGCAGTGGGTTTTGTTCCAGTCAGTTGTGGCAGTTGCTGGTAAGACTTGTCATCACCTCTTATGAAATATAAGATTTTCTGTGAATGTTTATTGAAGCCCATTGAAAATGTATGAAAAAATATTATAAAGGCCTTGATTCCCAAATTGGATGTGAATAAACTCCACTATTTTCAATCAGTAATTCTGATATTCTGACTAATTATTGCATGTTATAGAGAAACATATTTCAATACAAAATTAATAATACCATGAGATCATCTACTATTCAGTTACCGGAAACAATATAGCTTGTTGCAGTGGTGCACTTAAGACTCTTTCACACCTGTTTGAGTGATACTTTTTTCTGGCACAACTCCCACATTGGTGCGGGTAGGGGACTTAAATGCACTAAATATTTTGTTTGAGACAAACTAAAGTGTTCAGAGGAGAAGGCTATTTCTTCTACTTTTCCAGGTCTTGTAAGCTTGAAATATGTGGTATATAATATTAACATTGCAAAATGTTGATATGTACACACATTTGCCTTTTATTCACAGCAAGTTAAACATAATCATACCCCTTACTAAAATGCTCAAGGTAATTGTCTGCTTAGAACTGTGCACTTTTTTTAACACTAGGCTGAAATACACCTTGATTTGTCTTGGCGAGCATGCACATTTCTATGTTAAACTCTCATGAAAGTTGGGGGACAGTTGAATGCTTCAGGATGAGCACTCTATTCATTTTTATGTAGGGGAAGAAGTGAAAATGTCTTCTCAAGTGTCAGTGATGATGCAGATCTTTCTTCCTCTGTACATCCAGGGCATGCTGTTCCTCATGTGTCCTACCTTTGTGGTTGCGGCATCCTCCAGCATTGTAACCTCTGACCCAGCGATCATGGAAGATGTTGATGTTCCATTTGTCATCTGTAGGATTGCTCAGTGAATCAGGTGTCAGGTTACAGAGCTCCAGGGTGTCAAAGTAACGCAAGAAATCCTCCATTTGCATCCTTAGTTGGCATGTAGATGTGAGTGAGGGTGAGAAAGAGAGGAGAAAAAATGCTTTAGATGCTTGTAGAGAATTAAATTCCTCATTTTTAAGGCACACATTTCACAGTAGTTACTGGAAAGCTCCAGGGTATTTATTATTTAGTTAGAATATGTATGTTCTCTTTGGAGGTTAAATGAACAGATGTATGGAAACTGCCAGATCATGGGTGTGAATCTGACTCAGTAGGGTGAGAATGCACAGTATGACTGATTCCTGCAACAGGAGGTTGGAAGAGAGACTGCCTGGGAGGTTCTGCCTGACCAGCTGGAAAGGAAAGCCAGAGGTCTTTCTTGTCAAGAGCATTATGGAAGGGTGCATTGGAAACTACAAAGAGAGAGAAAGAGAGAGAGGCAAAGAGAAAAAAGCTGAAAGCGTATCCTCTGCTTCTGCTTCAGCACCCCAAATGGACCTTGTCCAAAGACAGGCCTCCATGGCTACAACTGATTGCAGGGTGTTGAAAACAACAACTGGACAGGAGGATACAAGCTCCTTCCGAGTCACTATTAAATGGTCCCCTAGGGAGAGTCAGATCTTTCCCTCACTCCAGAAGCACTTGAATGTTTGAGTTCTGGGCAGCAACATAGGGCAGCGGATTGGGAAAGAGAAACAATAGGTTGGAAAAATGTATGCGCCACCAAATATGCAACAAACTATATTGGAGGTTATGGTTATCAGAGTAGCCCCCAATCTGTATTATGGGTCAGCACTGGTCATGTGAATGCTAACAGAGTGTTACTTTAGAACTTAATGTTCCTACGAAAGGTCTTCTTGCAACCTATTAATAGCTAGGTGCACCCACAGTAAGGAGTGAAGGAGCGATTGCCCCATACATTTACCTGGGGTGTAAGCATAGAAATCCACAATGCTTCCCTCCAGTCTTTAGGATTGAACTAGATAGAGATAGTTGGGATGGAATGCTAAAAGAATAGTAGGTGCTGACTTAAAAGGTAAGATGGTATGGCCCACTCAGTCATAGCACTTACTGAATGGATACCCAGAGTAGAAACACTGACATTTGTGAGCGGCCACATGACCTGAGATGGAGAATGTGTTATATGTCCTTCCAGATGATGCTATATTGGACCGCATGCACTTTGGCCATCTGCTGTGGCACTGTCAGGCTTCAGATTCTCTGATTAGACATTTGACTTGAAGACCCAACAAGGGCCTTGTCTAGAATGGTGCAAAAGTTGACCTTACCCATTGCAAGAATCAGAATGATGGATAGTAGAAAAGTTTAACATCTCTTCCATTAGGGTCTCAAAGTGAGGTAGACTTGGTAATAGATGGGTATGTAGAGCGGTAGAGCTATGAGGACTCAGTCACTGTGGAAAGCCTGCTCACAGCTGGTAGTGATGTGCAAGGTCTTCATCAAGGTCACAGTGGTGGGAATAAAAGGCCTAAAGCAAGAACTGTGCTCACTTGCAAAGGGCTGTGGAGCAGCTGGGTGTGTCACACCATTTTAGATTTCAGGGCCACTGAGAACACCTTCAAGAATTGTATCATGTTTAACATCACAGTTAGAAGTGCTCTTTGGGGAGTTAGGGCCTTCCCTGAGGTATTATGGAGGGATTTGGGCACACATTCTAACAATAATTATTCTTATCGTTCCCAGGGTTAAAGAAGCATCTGGAAGATAGCTGCATTTTAAGCCACTAGACTTGAAAAAGGCCTTGCCTCGACGAGGATGAGGTAGCCTACTTTCATTATTGGCTGGACTCGCATCAGAAGAAGACAACTGAAGGACATTATTAGAAGAACCCCTTTTTTTAGTGAAAGCACAAGAGTGTGCAGTATGAAGCACCAGCTGCACTGCTTTCTGGATAAACACTACAAGGAACACGCTCCCAGGGGATGCATTCTATGTAAGAACCATTTTAAGGTATGGGCACATGGGGCAATTCCCCAGGCACTCCCCTTCCAAAGGGGGACCTTAGTAAAGTGACTGGATCAGTCACCATAATAACTACAAGCAGAAAATATTTTACTTTTTTATTTGACAGCTGGGTATGCATGCTTCACAGATGCTTAGTATGCTTGCCCGCCTGGTCAACCGCGACCCTCAGACTCTCATGCAGTTGTTAGCAATTAAATTAAACTAAAGTCTTTATGTCCAACGTTTTCTCCTAACTTCACCTTACCTCTCCTACTTCACCCCACTCTTTTTACCCTTCTCTCTTGCAATCTATACATCTCTATGTAGCTACCCTACTCTCTATTTCAACTCCTTCTACCTTGCATATGTCTGCCTCATATCTCTCTGAATACACATTTCACTGGCCTGCTCTCTCTAACTTCCTCTTTCAGCAACACCTCTTTCTACAGGTATACGTGCCTACCTCTGCACTTCTACTTTTGCACTTTTATATCCCCCTCAAAGTTCTCTTTACCTCACCCAGTCTCTGCACCTTGCTGTTGTGTTTCCATCTCATCTTTCCATTTACCTCACCTTTCTAGCTCGCCCTCCATTTCTCTATACCTAAACTCTACTTATCTCAACCCTTCTCTAAGGCACCACTCACTGACTCACTTCTTCTCCTATACCTCATTTTTCTCCCTATCTCACATCTCTCACTACCGAAGTCACTGACTAGCCCACTCTCTGTCTCCCTACTAAACCTCTCAATGTACTTCACCATTCATACTCTATCTCACCCCTTCACCTCTCCTCTCTCATTCTACTTCTGTTCCCTCTACATCACCTGTCACTATCTTTCTACTTTCTCACTACCTCTTTTTCTCTAACATTAGATCTTTTTCTTTATCATTACCTACCTTCGTCCTCTGTCATCTTTCTCTGCACTTCTTTCTCTAGTTCAACCAAATCTCTCTACATCACATATTTCTCTCTTTATACATCTCTCTTCGTCATTGATTTGTCACTACCTCTGTATCTCTAAATTCTCTTTCTATGTATTCTACCTGTTTATAAACCTCACATATCAGATTCCGAGGTATCTGTCTGGCCAGTGTGTTCACACAGAAATAGGAGAGGAGGGACAAGCTGGGCTGGTATGCTGGGGTATGCGTGGCCTGTTTTTAGATTTGGTCATGCTTCTCAGTGAGTTTCCTGAGGCCATTTCCTGGTGGGCCTCTCGCTGTCTGGAGTCCATCCTCCCGTCTCCCCTCCGTGGTAGTGGGTGAATGGGGATTATTCTGCCCAGTGGCGGTTCCTCTGCTAAGGCGCAGGAGTGACGCCCGCTGCTTTTAAGCAGCGTAACTAAAGAAAAAATAAAATTATAATAAATGAATGTTATTATCATTTCATTTGCTCCTGCTGCTTTGCAACTTGGGCGGGCAGGGTGGGCGGGTTTGCCCACTCCAAGTGCACATCAATGCTTGGCCTGCCCTCTCGGGACGGCCAAACATTCATGCACACATTGCATGCTCTCCACGCAGGCTGCATTACAGCCTGTGTGGAGAACATGCCTAGGGCCCCATTCCCTGGCTAAGCACTAAACTATAGTGCTCAGACCATTGGTCAGGGGAGCCTGAGTGCTTCCTGGTTCTGTTACGGGCGAGTCCTGACGCGGAGGAGAGACTGGAGAGACTTGACAGCGATAAGGTAAGTTTTTTGTTTTACATCCCCCTGCCCCCCCACCCCGATCCGTGCCAGCTGCCACTGATTCTGCCAACCTACCAAATAAAAAGTGCTTTCCTTTGAGTTCTCTTGCCACTTTTGGCGCCTTGTGTCATGAAAGTTGATAGCCTTTCGCAACCTTTTTTTGTCATTGGGTTTCACCCATTATACTCTACAGTACCTATCACTGTCTTACTAGGATGATGAAGGTACCAATGGTTCTTAACTCCTTTAGTTTACTGTTGCACAAGGACAGCGCTTGCATGTCTGGCTGGACACAGAGCTCTTCCTTTCTGCGGAGTGATTGGTTTTGTAATCATTCTTTGGTTGGTTTAAGCTGGCTTTTGGCTGCATGCATTCTATTATATGAGCCTTAATAGGTTTGTTTCTTGTCTTCCCTTCAGGGTCTGTTGCTTTGTGCAGTGGGTTTTCCTGATGGACTTAGGCATTATAGTCTGGTGGATGTTTCCTTTTCCTGGTTTATACCATTCCAGGGGTATGGGTAAGCAGAGTCTCTACTTGCAGTGGGTCATTTCAATATTGCCAGTGGAAAAAATAGAAATTACGTTAAATGTTTCCACCAATTATTTTTATTTCTGGGTGTTTCCGTTTTTTTCTGGCATCGGGTCAGGTTTTTCAGCTTTGGTATATCCTCGCGATTTAAGGACTGAACTGAAGAAGACAGCAGAGGAGGTAATGCCCTGATTACTTTCTGGTAATCTTCACTACTCCGATTCCTAGTCTTCCTCGTCACAGGCCTAAATACCTCTTGTCCCTACCCAGTTGGTTTTGACCACAGGGCCAGTAGGGTGCGTGGCACTTCAGGAAGTATGGTAGAGTAAGCCCCTCTTTATTACTCCCAGGGAGGAGGTGGAGCCTAATTTAGGGAGTGGATATAAGTATTCGTTCACATTAACGCTATGGGAGGTAATCCTGTTTGTGTAATGAGGCAAAACTCACGATGTAAGGACTGTTACAAGAAAGATTAGGATTTGGAAGAATGAAAATTACCGGTAAGTAATCAGGGCATTTTCAAGTGTTACAGCCAGATTATGTTGGATAGTAGCAGAATTACTGAAGAAGGTAAAGTGCACAGGTACAACAATTGTACCTGCAAGACGAATCAATGATGATGAAATAATATTTTTTACAGTACTTACATGCAAAATATAACAGATCTAAAACATGACATTTGATTTTCCTAAATGTCTCTTTAAAATGTCTTTATGATGATCGCAATTTGTCCTAGTATTATTATTTCCAAAATTCTTTTGCAACCAATGTAGCTGTAATTGTGATCTAATTATTACTCAGTCCTTAACCTAAAGAATCACATTGTAAATGTACAACATTTTTTGTCTTCAACACCATTGAACTTACTTACATTTTGTCAAGATTAACTGACATTAGACAAGGTTGTCCAAAACAGGAATAACAGCCAGGCCCTCGTGGGTAATATGTTCTTTCTATGCCGTCCCATTGGTCTAAATGTAAACTTGTTCTAAAACAATCTTTGCCCAGTCTCGCTATTTCAATTCTTGAACAGGTTGTTTAAGACAGGGATGCCTGGCATTGGTTCAGAAGGTTGGATTCATGCCATATTTCCAGGGAAACTATTTAGTATCTTGTGTGGCTATCTTGATGGCTGGTTATGGCTCTTCCTGAACTACCCTGGCCACTCCTTTTCATGCCTTCTTAAGAGGTCTATTGGTTTAACATAGTTTTGTTAGACCACAAAAAGGGTCTAGGCTGCATTTTTCTGCTTCCTGAGACCAGCTAAAAGAGGACATGATCACGTTTTTTGTTGTTTATGGAAAATCACTGGTGTCTTACCAAAATTCTCCATCTTCAGCTTCGACCTGCAACTGTGTTCGTTGGGCAGGATCCAGAAGAGACCAAAGGGAAGATCTGTAAGGGCAGAAAGGAAGATCAGTGGGAAGCAGAGATACTGCCGCAAAGCCTTCTTCAAGAAAACCCTCCAAACATTGACAAGTCTGCAAAGAAAGCCACCAAAGTAGCCACTTTTCTGCAAAGAAGGTTGCTTTTGATCCTACTTTTTGACCTGCATTATGACACTGGCTTTTACTCGTTTCTCTTGCTACACAAAGTGCTGATGGTATGATGGAGGCCAAGCAGTGACGGCATAAGATGCAACATTCATGATTCTGAAAGAATGAGCGGTCCCTTCACCAGATGAATTCTCTGGGTTGTAGTTGGCTTCTCTCTTAGTTGATTAAAGTTATGTTGCCCCTAGTCACATCAGTAGCACACCAAGTCCTTCACTTTTCATAGCCTTCTGGAATTTGTTGATTTGTAATGAAAAGTTCAAAACGACAGTATCAAACTGCAAATAAAAATAGAACTGGATGAACAGCAGTTTTTCCAGCAGTTCATCAAGTCCCTATTTTTGCTTTGCACTCTGGTATTTGCATGGGGCTGAATGAACCTAGCAGTAGCCAGCTTGAGATCTCTAGCATAGTCTTTCACAGATGACAAGTGACTTCAATCTGCAAGACCCTCAAATTATTCATCTTCTTGCTGAGACATTTTAGTGAAGTGCTGCTTGTGACTAACCAGGACATGGAATAGGATGGCCTATGCTATCTTTCATAGGCGTATGTCTTGGAAAGGCACCCAGTTTGCTAGTGGTTTACTTTATTAATAGGTCTTCCAAGGCTCTATTCTCGTTATTCTTTCGATACCATCCCTCCCAGTTCTATTATTTTCATCTTCGGGACACAATTCTCATTTCTTTGCTAAGAATTCCCAATGGGAAAAACTTACTTACCCTGTAAGCATCTGTTTGTAGCGTGTAGTGCTGTACATTTTCATGATCTGCATACTCCTGCCACTAGTGTTGGACTCTGACAATTGCAAGTTCCTCTTCCAAGATTCTTTTGTGTCACAAGATGTGCTGTGACTCCTCCCTTCTTTGGTCCACAGAGCGTATATGCACGTACTCCATGTTCGATTGTTTTTCGTACAGTGGGTGAGAATATATTTGGAATGTCAAGTGAGTGTAGCATGGTACATCATGGGTATTGTACAGTGTGGACTGAGTAATAATCGTCAATCATTACAAGCTTTCAGGGGCGAGGGTGGGTGAATTCGAATCTACAGCACTACATGCTATGAACTGATGTTTACAGTGTGAGTTACATTTTCCGTTTACAGCTTTTGCGATTGTAAGTACACATGTTCTCCACAGACTGTATCGCCTTGCCCTCAATGAACAGTGGCTACTAGTAGATGATGCAGATGTCAGGAACACATTCTTTAGAACTGTCTAGCCAACCACACCTTACTGGTGGCCTAAAATGTCCACACATGGTGCTTGGTAAAAGTGTGTGGTGTCGACCAGGTGGCCACTGTGCAGATGGCAGTTAGCAGCATGTTCTCTAAGAAATCCATGCTTCGGGTGGAGTGTGGCCTTGTCTCTATTATCTCTGGGTCCGAAGATCTGGTGTGAGCAGAAGCTTCTTGTGGGGGCTGATGGACACTTTCAGAAGCATGGAGTACCAGAGATATCAGACCCAATAGTGAGCCCTAGGATGAGCTTCAAGGACCCTTGTATCATTTTCCTCATTATGTACGGGAAGAGTGACAGAGAAGGAAAAGAGGAGGCAAAGATGCCTGCTCAATTCATCAATAGTGCATTGCTCATGCACTTTGGGTGCAGGTACTGGAGGTGAAGCTTGGACATTTTTCATTTCTACAAACAGGCAAACAGGTCTATTTGTGAGGTGCCCCAATGCTGAAAGTATCTGTGTAGGACAAGGGGATGGGGTTCCCACTTATGGATTTGTTGGTGTATCCTACGGGGTAGGTCTGCAAAGTCTTTGTCTTCCCCTGAAAGATATTCCGCTATCTGTTGAACGTTGTGTTGGATTGCCTAATGACAAATCCCCTGCAGTAGTGCTGAGAGCTCGAGCGAGTGTGCACCACTCTATTTCTGCAAGTAATACATGGCCGTCATGTTGTCTGTCTTGATGATGACTACCTTTCCTGGAATTACCTGGAAAAATGCTTTGGGAGCTAAGTGTATGGCCAGCAGAAGGTGTAGGTAATTGATGTGGCAGCTCCGGTTTTGAGGGGCTCACACCCCCTGCACAGTCATGGCATCGAGATGTGCCCCACAGCCTGTGAGGGAGGCATCTGTGGTCCTAGTCGCCTGCTGAAGTAGGTCTAAGAAAGACCTTTCCTGCAACAGTTTGTGGCTGTTCTACGAATGCAGAGAGCAGTGACTGCTGGCCTTCACCAACACTAGATCTTCCCACTGACCCTCCGCTTGTGATGATTGACTCACGAGGCACTCTTGTAGGGGGTACATTTGGAGCCTGGCATGTGGTACAATGGAAATGCATGAGGCTATCATCCTGAAAAGCCACTTCACAGTTCTAACTTAGAGCTTACGAAAAAAAGCAACAGCTGCTGAAATGACAGCACTCTCTGGTGGTTGGGGTAAAGTTTCACAGTAACTGCATTCAATATAGATCCCAGGAAGGCTTGGAACTATTTAAGTTGGAAGTGGGACTTGGTAGAGTTTTTTGGTGAATCTCAAGTTGTGGAGCCGGGAAATCGTTGCTTGATTGTGTGCTAGGCACTGCTGTCTGCCGCTGCTTTTAATCAGTCAAAAGTCAAGATAGGGGAAGATGTGAGTGCCTCCTCCTTTGGTGCTGTGCACTTGGTGAACACCTTGGAGTTGAGGTGATCTTGAAAGGAAGTACTTTCACTTGGTATTGATATCCACTTATCACAAAGCTAAGATACGGTGGTGGGTAGGGTTTATGGGTATATGAAAGGAGGCATCCTCGAGGTTGAGCACTATCATGTAATTACTTTGTTGCAGCAGAGGTATGATGTCCGGCAGGACTGCCGCATGGAAACGCTCCAACAGGATGTATCTGTTTAGAGGACTGAGGTCCTAGATGGTCCTGAAGGAGCCATCCTTTATGACATTGAGAAAGTAAAGAGAATACACACTTTTTTCCAGGAAAGGTGGGGGCATCCCCGCTATTGCCCCTTTTTTGGAGGAGTGCTTGTACCTCTTTCTTGAAGAGCTAGAGAAGGTCTTGGTTGAGGACATATCTGCAGGGTGGAATGTTGCAAGAGATTGTATGAAGTAGCATTTGCTATAACACACTGGTCTGATGTTAGTTCCACCCCAGCGAGAGAGGAATTCTTGTTTTCCCCCCTCAACAGGTGTTGTGTAATTGGTAGGGAAGTGGGGCAAGTCACAACTTAGAGGTGGAAGCTCCTTCACCAAAGCCACCTGTTTCCCCTTCTGTTATTTCTCTGTATGACCCCTGGTGTAACCCTTGTCCACCTTCTGGTGTTTTTGGCTCCTCATGTGGGCTGTTGTGTGCGAAAAGTGCCTCTTGCAGGGCACTCATGGACTTAGTGATATCAATGTTCTTTTTTTGTGTATCATCTCATTAACTGGAGAAAAAGATTCTCCCAATTTAATGCGAAGTGCTGCTGGACCTTTGGTTTGAACTCAGAGGTGAGGAGCCAGATGTGTCTTTTGAGAGGAACACTAGTATCAATGCCCCTAGAAGCTATGTCTGCAGTGCCTATTGTACAATTAATGTTGGCATTCAAGATGGTCTTGCCTCAGACACTGTCTCCTCCCTTCTCTGCACTAGTCTGGGAGGCGTTTAACGATTTCCTGCATCTCCTCCAACTGAAACTTATCATACCTGGAGAGGACTTCAACAACATTGTCACTGCACCATTGTGTAGGTGGCCCTACTTCTCCTCTTTTGCCTTTACCCTCCAGGTTTTGCCCTCCTTATTGGGTGGAAGGACATTGTCTGTAGTTGTGTGTGAGGCTCTCTTGAGAGCAGAGTGAACCACCAATGAGTCATGGGATCCTGAACCCTGATATGAGTGAGGTCGCTGAGTGAGAGTTTATACTCCTTTTTACCCTAAGTTTCACCACCTTAGCCTTTACTGACTCCTTTAAATTATCCAGGTGTATTTATGCATATCTTTAAGCATGGGTAGAAATTGGACTGTACATTCAGAATTGGAAAGAGTCTCCTCTGGAAATTCAGATGGGGTCAAATGGGTTGCCAGGGTTAGAATAAGTATATGCTGACGCAGCAGATGACTCAGGTGGAGGTAGAGAAGAGTGCATAGGTGTGGTGGTGTATGTGGTGAGAGACATACCAGAGGAGGCAGTGATAGAAAATGTGGGAGAGTGCTTGTGCCCTGTCCCTGTGCTTCTTTGGCTCTGGGTCTGACGGTGTCTGGAAGAGGAACTTTTCTTCGGTGATGAGCCTTTTCTTGGGAGGGAGTTTCACTGAGAGCATTGGTGAAGGTAGTTTTGCCAAGATCTTCCCAGTGAAGGGATAGATGAAGAGATGCTTCTGCCTGATTTTGAGTTCTTCCTAAAGTTTCTGAGATATTGGTGCCTCTGACTCTTTGGATCAGACTCTCAATGAAGCTTTCAACATCAATGGGCTCTTCAGCACGTGCTTTGATGGTACCTTTGGCATTGACTTCAGATGTGAGCTGGAGTGTTCGGTGTCCTTGGATTCAAAAGGCTTGAAGCCGTATGGCAGAGCTTGGTTGACTCCAAAGACTTCTCTCAGTGCTGACTGAACCCTGAAGGTGGCTGAGGCCCTGGAGACAGCATGGTGTGGTACTGATGACCCTGGGCATCTTCTTGGTTCAAGGGCCAGTAGTCTTCATTGTCAGCTCGGCTTCCTCCTCTTATTGTGCTGAGCCACTTGAGGAAACCGTCTGTGGACTGGGCTGCCAGGACACTGGACAGAACTGCGTCATCGCCTTCTTTGATGCCCGAGGGAGGATGTTTATTGGTGCATTTTGTTGTGTGCCCAGTGCCCCTCTCTGTGTTACCTTAAGGTCTTCTTCATGTGGAAAGCAAGGCAGGACTAGCTGGGGGCATTGTAGTGGTCAGGAAACGGACACAAAAATGCAGACGTCATGGAGATTTGACCACAGACATTTAAAGTTGTACCGGGTGCAATGTTTGAAGAGTGTCTGGTTCATCAAGTCTGCATTCTTTGGTACTGATCGTCAAAGAAAGACTCGTGGTCCTTGAAGGGTGTGTTGATGCCCACGTCATATGGAATGCCAAGCGATAGGAATCGGTCCCCTGAAGGTATGCAGTGGAGTAGAGCAATGCAGAATCGTTGCGGCATAGACTGTTCTTCCAAATCGTTGGTGTAGAATTTTAACCATGTGGTAATCAAAAATGTGTGATTAGCATGATGGACTCCGAGCCCTCTCAGAATATATTCAAACCCAATGACGGGAAAAAATTATCTAACATGAAGTTGATGCCCATGCACATTGTGGACCAAGAGAGGAGTCAGAGTACATCTTGTGACGCAAAAGCTTCTTCAAAGAAAAACAACTTGCAAGCATCTAAGCCCAGCGCTAGATGGGCAGGAGTATGCAGAGAATGTGTATCTATAACCACACATGCTATGAACATTTATATTCTTTACCTCTTTTTTTATTTACTCCTTGTTCAGTTTATACTTACATTACAGCCGCAGTCATGGATGTCTTACAATAAGAAAACAAGGTTCATTTATTAACTGCTCTTTGGACATTTCTGAGAATTATTTTGCGGTTACAAAGGTTTGTTGTTTTCATCTTTACAAAATTCATAAGATAAAACCTTTAATTTCTTTAATTTCTTATCAGCTTTGAAACTACTGCAAATTAATGGTATTTTCCTTCAAACTCACCGTTTACCTCTTTATGTTGGTCTGCCAACTTACCAAATTACTCATTTCCAACCCATTGAGTATAAATGTGTTCATCTACTGTTTAATTTACTTTACTGTTAATGCATCTCATCTTTTTGCAATGTCTTCCATTCCTTTATTGTTTACAATTACTGACTCTTATCCGTGTTCTTGTTTCTCACTCTATGGTCCCCCTAGATCTCTTTGTCCACTTATCATTCTTCCCTATCTGTTCCTCAGCTGCCTTATGTAACCTCTCGCTGTTTACACTTTTGGCAAGTGAATTCTAGAATGACTTGATCGCTCAAATGTATTTTCCTACTTCTTTGTTCATCTTTTAAACTCCTTTCAAACAACAACTTCTGGAAGGATGTACAATCCATACCCTACATCACTAATTCGTTGAATGCTCATTGATGGTGATAGGTTTATGAAAGGGTGACAAGCAGCTACATAATGCATGAAGGCTCTGCAGGAGTTGTTCACTGAGTTCATGATGTTTTCAAATTAGAAAATCCTGTTTAAGTATTGGAGTCTTTGCTGAAGCCAAACAGTATTTCAAGGTTGGGGTCTCATTTTTGTAAACCCCGATCCACCCCAATACCTACAGGCCCCTGAACATTTCTCCAGCTCTGCACTCACTTGTCACTCCATCGCCCATCCCATTCCACTTTGCCCCAGGGGTTCCTGAGTCGCAGCAACTGCAAAGTCCGGCCATAATCTTCCACCTGAAAATAACAGGGGGTGGGGGTGAATAGATTTCAGTTATTACAGAGGCAGGGCTGTCAAGTTAACAATGCATGCCTGTTTTTAAGAACTTCCCTTTCAGCCCATAAGAAAGATGCCCATTGACACCTTTCATGGTTAGTCTCCAAATATATTGTTGGGTGGTGCTTGAATAGTTCCTAAGTGAAAGCTTTGTTTGGACCAGTCTCAAATGCCTCAGGTATGATCAGGTATGCTCTCCTTGCAAATCTACGCATGACAGCACAGGGTTTAAAACTTTAAACACTGATGGCATTATTTAGAGTTGATTTAAGACAGAAAAATCTCTGACTTGTGGAAGCAGTGCAAAATCCCTCCGTGAAGCTTTCTCCGCAACTGAAAAATCGCTGCTAGAACTACCTCTCCAGTGCTGTCCCTAGGGCGGTGATAATTCTACGGGATGATTGTTCTACAGGGACGAATCCGTCAAAGGTGCACCTATTGTTATCACTCAACTCTTAATCAGGTCCTGAGACCAAACCCAGAGTAAATGGTCATCATAGTTGTATGTCGAAATCTCGGGGTCAACCTGTACATACATGACCTCCACAACATTTGACTCCAAAATATTGTCAAGGACGGAAGTATAGATTTACTATTCATACCTCTACGTCTACTTACCTGGACAATATGTTGGTAGCTGATATTATCGTAGTGGCATTCGTCCAAGTCCATATAAAAGCTTCAGAATTGTGGTAAAACACCGTAAACAAATTTACTTCATCTAAACTGTATTTTATGTGGTCCCTACCATAGGATTTTGAAGATGAGGGCAGTAAAAAAAGTTTTTCCAAAAGTTCATTTTAAATATAACTTTTTTTGTGTCTCGTCCAAATTCTTCTGTTCCATTCAAAGTTTCTAATTTTCCCCTTTATCAGTGTAAAAGAGATATTAGTCACAATCGTCACCTTCAGAACCAGGTCTTCAGGTTTTCAGGATTAAAGTGAGAAAAAGATACCCCACTTCTTAGGCAGGCACGTTACTTTTTATGTGGTAGCATAATGATGCTTTTGTTCTACCATGGAACACGCTTTAGAATTGTTATGGCATGAGGCCTTTGAGAATGTGGGTATTGTGTGCTTTATATTTTTATTTCATGCAAAGAGTCTAACATGTCACATTAATCATTATTGTAGTCTTTCCCACTCATAAAAAGTCTTTTGTGATACATTATGAATCGAAATAGGTGAGAGCATAAAAGAGGTGCCCCCCTCCTAGCTGGGTTTCATAATGGAATGTATCAATGGCATCTGACTGCAATTGTCTTTGGAACAGATTCCACTTGAGGTATTTGGACAAAATATTGAGTCCGAAATATCGAGTCACGCAAATATCGAGTTTTTAACATTGTGATAAATATTGTGATGCTGAAATATCGTTGACAAAAATATCCATTTTTTAAACTGATATTGTTGTCAAAAACATCTGTGTTGTTAATATCATTTACAAAACTAAGTTGTAAAAAATATTGTTTTTTAATTAACTGCATGTATTTTAGTTTATATTTTAATTGTATGTTATAAATTGTTTGTATAATTGTTGTTAATGTTGTTAAATATAGCTTGTAATTTCTAGTTATTTTTAAATGTAATCTAATTGTTAATTGTAATTCATAGTGTTGTAGCAGGTTGTGATGTCTGTAGGGGTATAGGGTGGGAAGTTAAATTATTATAATTATTGTGTAATTAACATTAATTATTTAATTGTTAATTTATTATGTATATTGTGTAAGTAATATACTTTTTAAGTGATATTTTAGGTGCGGGTTGTTGGGTTTGTAGGTGTAAAGGGTGGGAATTTAATTAACTATAATGAGCTAATAATACATTATTAATGTATTATTAATTGTTTAATTGATAATTAATTATGTAAATTGTGTAATTATTATATATTTAAGTTAACTTTTAGGTGCAGGTTGTTGGATTTGTGGGGGTACAGGGTGGGAAATTAATTAAGAAATAATTTATATTATTGATAAATAATTAATAAGTAATGATTAATTATTTAATTGATAATTATGTCAATTGTGTAATTATTATATTTTTAAGTTACATTTTAGGTGTGTGTTGTTTAGTTTGTAGGCATATACGATGGAATGTTAAGTAATAATTAATTACTAATTCCCTGCCACACAAACTCCAGACCATCCAGAACACTGCAGCCAGACTAGTCCTTGGTACCCCACGACACGAGCACATGACCCAACATCTTCAAGACCTCTGCTGGCTCCCCATCGAGAAAAGAATAACTTTCAAGCTACTCACCCACACCTACAAATCGCTACACAACATCGGACCCAAATACCTCAACAAAAGAATCTCTTTCCACACTCCCAAAAGAAACCTCCGCTCCGCCGACCTCGCCCTCGCAGTGACCCCGCGCATCCACAGAACCAGAGCAGGTGGAAGAGTCTTCTCCTACGTCGCAGCCAAAACCTGAACGAGCTCCCAGTCAACATCAGAAGCACCCATACCCTGCACACCTTCAGTAAGACCCTCAAGACCTGGCTTTTTAGCTGACCTTGCGACCCTCTTGGGTAAGTAGCGTGCTTCAAAAAACCCTGATTGATTGATTGATTGATGGATTATTCTTTTTTATTGAAATATTTAAATTTATTAATACTTTTCTAAATTATTAAATATTTTTTTTTCCTGTTATATATTAGGTGTGTTTTTTTGTGTTTGTAGGAAAATAGGTTAGGACGTTATTTACATAATAATGAATTAAAAATGATTTATTAATTTATTCATAGTTGTTTTATGTATTACTTAATATGTTAATTGTGTTATACTTTTTATTTCAATAACATTTTAATTGCTGGCTGTTATGTTTGGTGGAATAAAGTGTGGTATTTTAATTAAATTAATAATATTTGTTTTAGTTGATAATTATTCAAAATTGCAATAATTATGTACTTTGGTACATTTAAAAAAAAGAATTGACATATTTTTTATATTAAGACTTTTATATTTTTGGTTAATGAATAGAGTTGTTAAAATATGTTATTTGTTATCTGAACTACTATCTCTCTCTACTGCTGCACAGAGTGGCGTTGGAATAGTAAATGTTACCCCTCCGGAGTCCAACACTTTCCCTACTGTTGCACAGACTGGAGCAGGAATGGTACATTTTACCCATCCTGAGTCCAATACTTTCCCTACTGGTCAACAGACTGGAGTGGGAATAGTACATTTTACCCCGCCTGAGTCCAACAAAGTTTCTACTGTTGCACAGATGGGAGTGGGAATAGTAAATTTTACCCCTCCTAAATCCAATGCTTTCCCTACAGTTCCACAGACTGGAGTGGGAATAGTCAATTTTACTTCTCCTAAATACAACACTTTCCTTACTGTTGCACAGACTCGAGTGGGAATAGTAAAGTTTACCCCTCTGGCGTCCAATGCTTGCTTTACTGTTGAATAGACTGGAGTGGGAATAGTACATTTTACCACTTCGGAGACCAACAATTTCCCTTCTGTTGCACAGATTGGAATGGGAATAGTAAATTGTACCCTTTTGGTGTCCAACACTTTCCTTACTATTGCACAGACTGGAGTGGGAATACACACATTTACCTATTGAGTCCAACGCTTTTTCCCACTATTGTATACATTGCAGTAGAAATCATATATCTATTTTCACGGATAAAACAATTTTTTTACAATTATTGAAATATGTAATATTATTATTTGTTTATTTATTTAATTGTATATTATTTTTGATATTATTTGAATATACATATATATTATGTTTATATATTTTTGCTAAAAATATAGTTTTTTCATTTAATTTATTAATCATGTTATGTGTGTGTGTATATATATATATATATATATGTGTGTGTGTGTGTATATATATATATATATGCATTTTATCTAAAAAAATAATGTGATTTTTTTTATTAATAGTGTTGTTTTACATATATGTATATTTATAAACATATATTTATATTTATGTGTGTATGTTTATGTAAGTATATATAATTTGTATTAAATGTTACTTACATTTATATATCTTATATTATAGTTATATATATATCAATACTTACTATTTTAATCTATATTTTTCTATTAAAAATCGATATTTGTCTTTTTTTAATGATATTAATGTGAAACTATATATTGTTTCGATATTTTCGTACTTACCTTTATACGTATAAGAAAAGTATGTTTTCGTGATCGATATTTTTGACATAATATTTATATATCATGATATGTGTGTTCTTGATATTATGTCACTGAATCGGAAAAAGGCAGTATTCCAGAGGACCACTGTCTGCTCCTACCTATCTGTTACCTTACAGAATTGTTTTTGTCCAAAAAAGAAACAGTAACTGTCCTTGTAATTAACGCAGGCTGCTTTTAAAACAAAAAATATTGCCCTTTTTGGGAAGCAAATGGAGAAATAGAGGTCTGCTGTTCTTTGCTGGTCATCATCTCTGAATTTCCAGCCAATCACCAGACATCATAAATTACATCCTGCCTATTTAGGATTCATTATGCAGGTCGTTTTGTACCCCAGCGAATGTACAGGTAGCAGTGATACCCATTATCACATAGATAGCTATCTAGAAACATGATTTCCCTCTACAACGTCACATTTACATATAAAGAAATTAAACATTCCTGAATGTGAATTGCCAGAAATCTAGGTATTCTCTATTGTATAAACAGCAGTAATTGTGATGATGATGCTAGCCACAAAGGTTAGTTAGACTGTTCCTATACAATTTTATTTGCAAACTTGAAAAAACATCGGAAGATTTTGAGCATGGTCAGAGCTTATGCTCTCCATCACATAGATAAGTGAAACATATTGTATCCCTCTTCAGAAAGGATAGTGGCTTTGGATTGGCTGAAGAAGGTTTTGACTCACAGGGTAATCTCTTGTCTGAAGTTGAAAGAGTTTGGGGCTGTTTCAGAGACTTCACGACAGAAAGGCAGTCTGCCTCTGTGTGTGTCCATAGCTACAGGTATGTGAGCTGCTAAACGCTCCAGCCAGGCTCGAGCCGTATGAATGGCTCTGGCTCAGATTGAGGTCCTCTTAAAAACCCTAGCCCAAAGCAAGCTGAGATTTCACAGAAAATGATGTGGTCTTGTGGCTACGGCTGCCAAACAAGCAACGTGGGGAACCAGGTTCGAATCACGCCCTCAACCATGGCATCCAGTGAATCCCAGCAAATCTCCCTGTCCAGATGTAAAGCACTCTCAAGGTTCATGCTATGTAAAACTGCCAAAAATAAAATATGTTTTCTTTCAGTTACCACGCTCTAATCTCATTCTCCAAGACCTAATAACCTTTGGTGGCTGAATTGCATGGTATGAAACTAGAAAAACCTGGGATCAATCCCGGCTTCTTTAAATTCCCAAATTATGTGATCCTAAGCAAAAACTTTATTTCACTGAGCCACGTGCCAAATATTTTCAGAGCTAGGCCTGTGGCTGGGCTCCCTAGAGCCAGAGCTGATCCGTGGTTCTGCTCTGGCTCATGTTTATTTGTCGGTTTGCACACCTATGTCCAAAGCATTGTGCCATTGCACTGTCCTGAAGGAGCTGAAAGAGCTGGTGATCGAGGGCCAGAGTTGCTAACATTTTGTGCCATGGTTGCACCACGTCCATGAGGCAAAATGCTAGCAGATATTTACAGAGCCACGCAGGGGCCAATTTGCGTTGCTTTGCAAAAAAATATAACGCAACGCAGTGCCTTGTGATGCGTTGCGTTACATTTCATTCTGGGAGGCGTTCCATGGGTGGAACATTAGCATTTCCATGCATTCACCCATGGATTTCATGCAACCCCAGATTTACAAAATGTGTAAACCTGGGACTGCGTGAAATTGCTACACCTCCCAGAGGATGGTGTAAAAAGGAAAAATCTGCAGCACACATAGAAAGAGGAAAATGCCTCAAGAGATTGTTTTTGTGCAGGAAGCTTATTCCTTCCTGCACAAACAATTCTCCTTGTAACGCAGGCACCCTTGCAATGAGGTGTAGGGGTGCCTGCATTGGCGCTAGGATGCCTGAAGTGCGCCTGCGCTTTGAGAGAGCAGAAGTGCGCCACATCTTAGTAGATATGGTGCATATCTGCTCTCCCCCTCTCACACAACGCAGCCCATCAAGTTGCCTTGCTGCGTTGCGTGAAAAGTTAGTAAATGTGGCCGAGTGTAGACTTATCTTCAAAGTGAGATCAACATGACGCCACTCCACGCGAGCAGTATATGTGGCGCCACTCCACGTGAGCAGTATTTGTGACGCAATCCTGCGCCAGAGCCAGCTGGCCAAAAGGCGTATCACAGGAGCATCTCACGAGTGTGACTTCCATCTTGCCATCCCTTTCACAACACTAGCTAGACGGGTAGGGTGCCAGATACATGTGTGTCTGTCTAATCCCTCTGTACCTCTTCGTATAACCTAAAATGTTCCTGCGTCCTGTTTGGTGTTGCACAGGGACACCTATCTGCTCCTGCAGAGACAGCTGGCGCTCCTCTGCCCTGAGAGTGCCTGCCTTGCTGGTTCTGTCACCATCTAGTTTCAGGGGTTAGTTTCCTGTTCGATTCATTAGCTGGTGACGCACGAGTTCTTTCTCTGTCAAATAGGCAGTACATTTACGTATTTTCTTCTTTTGCCTCCCCGTTTTCAGTCGCCTGTGCCCGCACTACCTCCAGTATCTCCATAATGCAATTAACACGTATAGAAAATGCCTCTGATCAGTTCCCAGGTAGAATCTTTCAAACCACAGGCAAAAGAAATACGCTGTTCAAACCCTTGTTCCTTAGCAGTCAGACCATTTGCTGTAATCTGGCGCCCCTTTGTGGCCTTTTGTGATGCTACTGTAATGCAGCGAAGTCTACAATGACTGTAATGTAGCACTGTCCTTATTTGTTTCAATCGAGAAAAATCTGAAGTCTGATGGGTTTCTGTTCCATCGCTCCACGCAACTTTTTAAATGTGGGCATGGAAACCGGAAAAGGACAGTTTGTGAGATAATATAAACTAACAGATCTGTCAATTTGAGAACAAGCATTGGCAAAGCCAATAGCTCTCGCCTCAGGGGCTTATTGGCCTAACCAGTGGGTTCTAGTCATGCTGCACAGCATCCCCAATGCTCTGCAACACTGCAAACGGCTATTTATTTTTTTAAAGGGTTTGAAGCTGTCAAAAAAAGTGGCTGTGTCATTTTGCAAGCGCATGCGCACCCCTGCGAAATTACATGGGTGATTTTTTGTTTTTTACTTTTTAGCTAATGATCGGTGAGTAAACAAGTAAAAACACGCAGATATATATATATTTTCAATGAAAAAACCAAAGGTTTCACACATGTTATAGTTAGCTGGACATTTCACTCGTAAAAAACCATTGAAATTCCCCCGTTATAGTTAGTTCAGCTAACTATAACTCGCGCGCCCGCAATGCACTACTGATGACGTCACATATTACATCACTCATGACATGGTCACTGACATCACTCATGACATCACTGATGACATCTCAAATGACATCACTGATGACATCACTGATGACATCATCCAGTGATTGTGTGTTTTTCTGAAAATTAAATATTTTTTATATTTATGTATATCTCAAGGTCAAAGGAAGAATAAATGGGTATATAAGTGTCTAAATGGATACTTTTTTTTTGAATTTTTTTTTGTGTAACTGACTGTTTAAGTGTATCATAGTGAATACATGGCTTACTGAGTAATCTTTAAATATTTAAATATCTGTATCAGTTTCTTACTTTGTGTATAAGTGGCTGCATGGGTTGGTGAGTAGCTATATGAGTGTCTATATAGGTTATTAGTTGGTTTTTTATCACTATGAGTGTCTGAGTTTCTGTATGGTTCGGTGGGGGGTATTACTTAGTGCATAGGTGCATGAATGAGTGACTCACTGTTTGTATGTGTTGAATACAGCATGTGTGCAGGACTGTATGGGTGGATGAGTGTGTGCATGGGTGTGTTAGTGAGTGAATGACTGTCTCAATAGTGTCTTTATGAGTAACTACATATGTTTTAAACTAGTATATGTGACTATTGGTGTATATAAGTGAGTATATGTGAGAGTGAGAGATTGGAAGAGTTCCTGTATGAATAAGTATGTGTTTCTATAAGTGATTGTTTAAAAGAGTAAGTATATGTAAGTTTCTGTAGAAGTAAGTGTGGTGGTGTGTGTATAACTGTATATGCAAGTAAATGGATGATTGATTCTTTATTAGCATAAGTGACTATGTGTGTGAGTTACTCTATGGATGAGTGGCATTGTGTAACAGGATGTACAGGTGTATGAGTACATATGATGAGTGAGTACATGTATGAGTGACTGTAGAGGACTGTTGGTGAATTACTGTATGTGTATGTGGTTCTTAGAATTACTGAATAGGTTGTTGTAACTGATATTGATATGTTCATTATTTTGAACATTTTAGTTTCTATTTTTGAATGTGTGTTTCAATGGTTATATTAGGGGAAGAGGAGGTCTGCCACTCTATCACAAGGATGATGTCATCAGTGATGTCATCAGTGATGTCATTTGAGATGTCATCAGTGATGTCATGAGTGATGTCAGTGACCATGTCATGAGTGATGTAATATGTGACGTCATCAGTAGTGCATTGCGGGCGCGCGAGTTATAGTTAGCTGAACTAACTATAACGGGGGAATTTCAATGGTTTTTTACGAGTGAAATGTCCAGCTAACTATAACATGTGTGAAACCTTTGGTTTTTTCATTGAATTTCTAAGGTTTTTTAAATGCTAATTCCTAACTATAACGTGTGTGAAACCCATGGTTTTTTCAGTGAATTTGCAAGGTTTTTTAAATGCTAATTCCTAACTATAACGTGAGTGAAACCCATGGTTTTTTCAGTGAATTTGCAAGGTTTTTTAAATGCTAATTTTTTTTTTTTCTTTTTTTTTTTACATATATTTATTTTATTTTTCTATCCTTTTTTAAAGACTATGGTTAAATTTTAAAAATTCTACAATATGTTTTTTTTTTACCATTTTTATAAAATAAACAGGTAAGATTTATTAGTATAACTTTTTTTTTTGTTTTTCCCTTTTTTTAATTTTTTTTTTTTTTTTTTTTAACGTGCGCGTACGGTAAGCGCACGCCTTGCTTTAATTACGTTAGATTTCTACGCTGTTTGCGTTTATTTACGCAATATGCGTAGACGCACGTCACGCGCGCACAGCGCGTAACGCGTACGCTGCACGCGCACGTTACGCGGAAGTGAAGGGGCGTGCCTGTTGTGCGCATGCGCGCGTGTCTTTTTTACGTGCATGCGTACTTTTGCCGTAAGCGCACCGTAAGCGTACCGTAAGCGTACGGTAGGTCATGTGATCAAGAAACAAGACTTTTGATTGTTTTTTACAACTTTCAGTTCTAGAACTCTCCTACACCACACCCATTCCCCTCATTTCTGCTTGTGATCCCTTAGGAGAAGGAGCTGGGTTGTCTTTGTGATACGATGGCAGAACAGCAGAGCCCTTCTGAGAGTGAGGCTAGCAGCACTACCTTGAGGCAGAGAACGAGGAAACAAAAGACCTCTTTCATATGGGAGTATTTTTCTTTTCCAGAGGGCCAGCAAAAGGTAAATGCACCCTTAGTGACTTGTAAGCTGTGTAAGCGTGTACTTTCAAGAGGGAATCCCAACAGGAAGTATTCCTTCGGGAATCACACCATGTTGAGACACCTTAAGGATGTACACAGAATTATACATGCTCGACATACTGAAGGTAACCGTTCAGTAAGTCAACCAAGCACATCCACAGCAGCTCAGCCTGGACCATCATCTGCAGGGCCGAGTCCATCTTCGGCAGGTCAGGTGAGCCCTTCATCTGTGGGGGGAGCATCTCCTTTTTCTCATCCTCTGGAAATCAACCCTCGGTTTCTGAGAGTTGAAATACGGTGCGCCACTGGTCATGATCTAATTTGTTATAGGGAGACCAGTATTTCCCTAGTGAACAATAAAATAGATCAGCACATTTGTCGTACCGTCTAATATTCCCATTCTTTCTTTCCTCTGTCCCTGCATGAACACAACGGCTCTTTTAAGAGCCAACCTTACCTTTCAACTTTTTTTAATATATTTTTTAAAACTTTTTTTTTTTTTTTTTTTTTACCGTACGCGTACGGTACGCGTAATTATTATTTTTAAAAAAAAAACCACTAAAAATCAATTATCACATTACAAGGTCCTTGAGAGACTACAATGAAAAACTGAAAATGTGATTGTGGAGAAGTGGAAAAAAGGGACCATGAAATTTTTGACTTACCATAGCCACTCAAAACAATATTTATTCATTTAATTTTTTTTTTAATTGCTTTAAAAATGGTTCTAGTTTTCGAAAATTTTCTATCTCAATCTGAAAAAAAAGAAAAAAGTATTAATATTTAAAAAAACATTTTATAATACAGTACACATATTTACATATTTTTCAAAAACAATTTTTTGCCTTTTTTTTGCTGTTTTCAGAATATATTGCATTTCACTATAAATTGTGAAAGCAATTGCATTCATCATTTAACAGCGGGCAAAAAAAAAATAACAATCTCAAAGATTGTATAAAAAAAGCCCAGGATCTCTTTTAACTTAAACATAACATTATAGAAATGCATAATATTCTTAAAAAATATCATCTAATATCAATACTTATTTCTTTAAAATACCGTCTGATATTTTTGTTTCAGAAGTATAATCACAAAAATATATCTCAAATAACTCCACAATACATCTGGTTCCATTTCCTTTAGGCCAAATAGTAATTTTAAAATTCTTTTTTGATTAAATTTCCAATGGTAATCCAATAAAAATCGAAAGTTTAAATTGTACAGATCTCACCGATTCTCTGTAACATTTTGGTTTCCGAAAGATTTATTAATAATTAAATAAGTCCACAATAGAATTGTTTACCTTTCCGCATGGCCAAATAGTAATTTTAAAAATCTTTTTTGAATAAATTTCCAATGGCAATCCAATAACATTCCAAAATTTAAATTGTGCAGATGTTACCGATTTTTTTCTAAAGTTTTGGATATCCAAAGTTTCATTAAAAAATGGAAAAATTCCACATTACAATTGGTTACCTTTCCATTAGGCCAAATGATAATTTGTAAAATCTTTTTATTTGTAAATTCCAATGGTAATCCAATAAAATGGTAAAATTGTTTTGTCCAGATGTTGCCAAATGTCTCTAAAATTTAGGTTTCAGGAAGATTAGATAAGAATTTGCTAAATCAAAAGGCAAACGTTGCTTAGAAATCAATTGGGAATCATTACACAGTGTCCAGCCTTTTTCACATTTAAGATAAACTGTGTAATGACCAGAAGTTACAGTAGGTCCATCATGGAAAATTATTGCAACTGTTACAAAAGTTTTTCCTGAAATTGATAATTGCTGTCCTGTAAACTTCTTTATTAAAGTATCCAATTTTGAACCATCAGCTTTACAGCGTTGCATCATTAAAATTACATACTGTCCGTATTCCTTTAAAATTAACGTTGAAAACATGTCAGATTGACACTCACTGCATTCCATGCTATGATTAGCATCTTTAACTAATTTAGCAAAAGTGACTGTTTTACTTTCTGGCAATGTTAAATAAATAAACCTTTCAGAATCAACATTAGAGCCACATATATTATAACAGTTTTCACAACTATGTTCCCATTTATAAGAGAGACCAAATAAATTTTCAATGGGAACCCCTTCTTCTTCCAGTACCTGAAGAAAAAACATCAAGAATTCCTGTGCGTCTTGCTGTACATTTTGAGAAAACTGTGTTCGTCCTGAACATACATCTAAAAGTTTTCTAATTTCAGTAGCACTTTCTATTTGAGTTTTATCATTACTCAGCTTTTGAAAAAGGAGACTCAACTCAGAACAGAATCTTTTTCCCTGATTTACTATTATCTGCTCTTGCACACTTTCCAGATAAAATGCAACATTCAGCACTACATTTGCGTAGCAGTTGACACCAGAGCTATTTTCAAAATGACATCCTACAACCTGTTCTTCATTTTCCTTTTTCTTTTTGCTTGCAATTACATCACTCCTCTTTTTTTTCTTCCTCTCTACATCTTCATTACAGATATTCTCATTTCTCCTTTTACGAGAAACTACACGTTTCTCCAACACAGGATACTGACCTAAATGAGGAGCATAGCTTCTTCTTAATCTATTATACTCCTTTACACAATTGGCATCAGCACTAACTTTTGAGTCATCAAAGTCTATCATGAATAAACCTGATAATGTTTTCACTCGTGACAAAGCAACATATGCCATACCTTCTTTGAACACAGTTGAACCAATGTTCACAAATGCACAATCTACAGTCAATCCTTGAGACTTGTGAATAGTTACAGCATATGCTAGAGAAAACGGAAACTGCTTCCTACGTACATATAAGTCTTTCACAAGCATGAAACGAACTGAACAACGACAAATGTCTTTAACTTCTTCTATCTGATCAAATTTTATTTTTAAACATTCAATTCCATCTTTTTTCTGATAATTAATAAAACCCACAACTCTTCCCATAGCTCCATTAACTAAACCTTTTTCAACATCCAAATTTCTCCTTAAAAATACTCTACAGTTCATGCAAACATATAGATTTTTTTCTAATCCAGCTGTTTTGGAAATGTTCTTCTCTAGTGAATCCAATTTATTTTTCAGTGTGCCTGTTAATGTGACAGTAATTCTTCCATCCTCAATTTTATCCACTGCTTCCAATTTCCTGATATCTTCCTTTTCCAATTTCAAAAGCTCCTCATTGAATATTGAGCATTCACGTAGAGTTGGCATTAAGCAGATGACACTTTTCTTTTCTGCAATGTTCTTGTATATGTTCTCTGCAACTATTTCTTCCTTTGGAAATAAATTATGTAGCAGCCGACTCTGTAATGCTTTCGTGCCAGCTTCAGTGAGTAGTCCAATTCTGATATCTTTCAGAATACTTCCATATTCTTCATCGTTTGCTTGCCTCATATTAGTAGTAAGTTCCTTGTACTCAAAGAAGGACCAAATATTTGTATTACCGATGCTTCCCAATGACTTCTTCGTGTCTTCATGTGTCACAGTATTAAACACTGGTTGTCCTTTAACTGGAGTAAGTTGCAAAAGATCTCCAAAAACTATGACGTGTTTTCCTCCAAATAACACGTCATAGTCTGTCTTCAGAATTTGATGCATTCTTAAATGCACAAAGGCAAGCATTAAGTTTGATACCATGCTCACCTCATCAATAATGAGAACTTGCATCTTCTTCAATACTCTTGAAACTTCCAAGCATGCTTCTCCAGTTAGCTTGTTGTATTGTATTTTGTTCTCATGCTCCACTGGTAACATTAGCAAACGATGTAAAGTGATTCCTTTTATGTTATATGCTGCTAACCCAGTTGGAGCAGTAACCACACAAGACAAAGTAGAATCCGTTTTTTGCTGTAGGTAGCTTCTGATGACTTTTATAAGGAAACTTTTTCCAGTTCCAGCTTGTCCGCTTACATACATCCTGATTGGATGAAATGATGTGCATGAGCACTCTTTTTTTTTCATGTAGAAATCCGTGATCAATTTTGTTTCTGATCTCTTCATAAATTTGTTGCTGCTCTTTGTTCAGTTGTCTTTCCAAATTTTGTAAGTCTATAAATTCTTCTTGAGCTTGATTCATAGCCGTTTCCACTTCATTCATGGCTATTGATGCTTCATTTTCAACGATTGGTTGTCCTAGGGGATCTTGACTGAGTGTTCCTGAACTTTGGCTGTCCTGAGAACTGTCTCTAGCTATTTCTGCTGCAATTGTAGTTTCCTGTTCAATTTCTTCATTTAACATTTGCAGATAAGTTGAGAATGTACTGCATTGTATGCTGTCTTTGCAAGCATTAAAAGAATCTTCATAGCTTTGAAATTCTCCCAGTAGTTCATCCTCTGTACGCCATGGTTTAAACAGCTGTAAAAGAGCCAAGTAGTAAAATTCCTTTTTGTCAGTAGTGTCGCAACTCAGCTTCCTGTGATTTATCAAACTTCCTTTTGTTTGCTTCACCAAACATCCTTCCTCACCAATGACTTTATATTTTCCATTGTTGATGTCTTCTGTGGTTTTCCGTGAATAAATGTAGTTCTGCAGCACTTCATAGAGACACATGTTCTCTAGATGATGACTTCTCTTGGGATAATATGTGTCCAACATGTTTGATTTCAAACTATCTGTACTTTCTGGGTCATTCTCGGCCAAATATTCAATTTCTCCAACAGATTTCAGTACCCGATTTCTCATTGCTGCAAGGCCTAAACTTGCCCAAATTCTTCTTCTTGATTTCGAGTAGAGACTTGCAGAAGATAACCTATCTGAACATTCGTAGGATCCAATTTCTCGATGCGATAACATCTTCAAACTGAAACTGTACAGCTTCTTACTGACAGTCTTCTCGTGAGAAATCTCTTCCCACATTTCCTTCAATTCTGTTTTTTCTGATTTCGTAATGTAAGACGTTACATATCGAGCAACAGCAATGGAATTGTCAGCTACATACTGTATATCCATGTTAGCATTCCACATGGATAAAATGACTGGGTTGTAGTCATTTATATTTTTTGATTCTTCTTTTCTTTTTATGTTGTAGGTATTCTTAGGTGATTTTCTTGTGATAGTATGTCTCACAGATGACATAAAACTGTTTACTCTTCCATTTGAAAGAACAGGTCTAGGAAATCCAAATCGACATTTAGTGTAGTATTTATCTTTGCTCTTGTATTTCCGTCGACAGTATTTTCCACACCGATGACTTTGGAAACGTAAAACTTGCTCCTTTAACTTTTTCTCTTCTGTGTTTTTTGGTATAGCACATGTTGCATATTCTTCAATGTAAGATAACACTGCTTCATCAGCATCTGTTCCAAACTTTGGGGCTTCTTTGATCCACAACAGCATATGAATATGAGGAGCACCTCTTGCCTGGTACTCTTTTCTCCAAAAGAAATCCACTACTTCTCCTAGAGGTGGATTTTTTTTATTGCAGATGAACGACATCATAGCCTCAAATCTATGATTGAAATATCTGCAAACATTAACCGGATCCAATGAGCACAGTTCTCCTGCTGTCTTGTATTCGATGTTTTTAATGTTTGAATTTGCTTCTCGTAGAAAATCCAGTAAATCATCCCAAGCGTACTCAGCACAGCTTAGGGTAACGAACCATGTTGGTGTTCCTAAATTCCGTAACATGCATTTTAATTCACCATGGCGTCTGTACCAATATTCATTTGTCCCACGCTGACAAGCCATCAGATTGATCAGTTGTGTTTCCAAATGATCATCTCGGTGCTGCACTTTCTCCATAAAATCCTTAGCAGACACATTTTGTAAATGTACTCCACTTTTTAAAATGTGATTTACTGCATAAGACAGTGCAGACAAGTCGCTTTCAAATAAAAGATGGAACAAATAAGGAATACTTTGTCGAAATCTGGGATCTTCAGCATATAGTCTTGTAGTCCAATACTCAGAAGCTGGAATCTGTTCCGGACGTTCATCGTATCATCCTCCTTTTCCTTTAGGAAACAGCTGGGGAAAACATCGAGCTTCCAAGCTCTCCTCCCATACACTCACGGGAGTTCCTTTTGCTTTCTTCATCTGAAATAGATCAATATTGTCTCCCATAACTTCTTTTGAATGAAGAGGATGTATGCTAAAATGTTCATAAATTTCTTCTTCCTTTGACTTGTCCACTTTTTCAATTTGTCCAGTTGGTGTTTCTGTGTCTTCTTGTAAATCTTCTTCTTCTTCTTCTTCTATATAAATTGATTCATACCATTTGTTATTCCTTTTCAAATACAAATTTGCTCTTTGTACTTTCCGTACATCTACCAGCTCCTGCCAAATCTTCTTATTCTTTGTAGGTACACCATTAACCAGAATAATTAATGGTTCAGTTTCCAAAGTATCCGCATCAATAGTTTCCATATTTTTTTTCAAATCCAAGGGCAAATACACCACTCTACCTTTTAAACCTCTCAGTAAATCTGAAGGAGGTAATTTACCAGTTTTGGGCTCCATATACTATGGTCTGGAACGGATGAACACATTGAATGAGTATAGACTCATATGTATTTAATTCAGAAAGTTCAGCAGGAATAGCATCCAATTCTAAATTATTATGTACAGCTCTGGTCGGCATTCTATTTTCCTCTAACTTGTTGTAACAGTATTTACAAATACGCTGATCTTCACCCAATTCAAAACAATTTTCAAGAAATATATATGTGGCAAAATCCTTCCACTTATAATTATCTTCATTTTCACTCTTTCTGTAGAGATCAACATTCCTAGTTTGTTTTCTATAATGAGTTCTGCGGCAACAAATACAAGTAATATTTGGTCTTTCATTAGAGATTATTGCAAATTTTGTTATGTGATCATTAAATGTCTTACTTACAGAGGGTTCTACATTCTCTTCCACTTCTTCCTCATTTACTGTGTCCTTTTCTGCACTGTTTTGTTCAGGACCAAAGTAACAAAACTGAATTTCATCAACAACCTTCTCTACATCTGATACCGATCCACGGAACAGAGCCCTATTCAATTCATCTAACTTTATTGCTGGACTTTTAGCAAAATACAACCGTCTCACAAACTTTCTCATTTCAGTATGATGAACAGCCAGCATCCTAAAATGATGGAAAACACTATTACACACTTTTCTAGATAGACAAGCCAGAGAATGACCCTGCAAACCAGTATTCTCTCTCACTCTGCATGGATCCAGACTTTGAAGCACCTTAATCTTCTGGTTTACACTTTTTTTTACTATATTCTCTTAGAAACTCACGAAATTTATCAATAGATTCCTGACGCACAGTGCAAATACTACTACAATTCCAAGTGTACACTGGGGCTTTAGGACGTCTCCCCATAGCCTCATCCGCCATCACTTGTACCTCATCTCTTGGAACCATTATCTCCTTCTCCATTATGCAACCATTTTTCACTTCGTAAGCACGACCTCTGGTGTCAACTGCATGCAGCAAACTATTACTTTGAAAATAGCTCTCTTCATTAAAAAAAGGTTCACTACTTGAACTATGCATCCATTTTCCTAAAAACACTTTAGAAAAGTTTGTTCTGTTCACTACTCTTTCCCTTTTGCTTTGTGATTTCAGTACATTAACCATTTTATCTAATGTACGCATCCTATTCAAAATTGAAATGAATAGTTTCCTTTTTAATTCTAATGCCTTTGCTGCAATGGCTTCAATTTCTTTTTTTCTCTTATAAAACTTAGCCTTTTGCTTATATTTCTTCACATCCTTTATCAAATTGGACATAACTCTTCTCTGAAACATTTTTCTACGTATCTCTTTAAACGCTGTTTTTCTGTTTAAGTTAATCTTTTTAGTTGCAGAAGGTATATTTGCATTAACTAAATTCTCAATTTTTTCCTGTCCTTTTCTATTGAAAACATTCTTTCCAGTACAGACATTTTGTACATTTTTCCTTTTTTTGAATATGTTCTTTAGAAAATTTGTTGTCTGCTTACCAGAAGATTTTTTCTTTTTCCCAACATGAGCATCTCCAACTAACTTAGGTCCTCCAGTTGTCTTCAAATATAGGTTTTTTTTGTGGTCTTTCTTTACTCTGGATTTTGTAGGCATCTTAAATTTTGTTCACTGCTCTTCAGCAATACCTGAAAAAAACTAAAAAAAAATTCCTTTATTTTATTTAAATATATTACTACATTTTTTATGTTCTTTAGAAATCTTAAAATACTATAAACCCCTTTCCTATAAATGAAAATCACAATAACACCTTCACCAATTAAATATCTAAAAACAATTCCTGTGTGCACACAGAGTCATGCTTTGAAATTAGGCAGAAAACGAAATTTCTTTGCCAATTTGAAAGCACACTTACTACTCTTTTTTTTGGCAAGTGATAATCACTTTTACAGACTGACACATTATGAATCCACTTTTCAGATTCTTAAAAAAGCACATGTCCAAACTGCTTTTTCAGACCAGCACCATTTGTAACCTGGGTGACTGCCTACACTCCAACAAGGGCAACCAGCCTTAGTGATGCTGAATGTATTTGCATTACTGACTGAAACCTCAAACCCCACTCGCTTGTGAATACTGTGCATGATTCCACAGGGTAAGCAGCTGGGTGTGTGCTAAGAGTCTGCTTCTGCACCAAAAAATGGCTCCCCCTTTCCATCTAATGCAACTGTGAAATCACCAGAGCAATACGCAATAAATCTCTGCCTGTAATTCCTATTTGCACACAGAGTCATGTTTTCACATTAGTCACAAAACAAAATTTCTTTGCCAATTTGAAAGCACACTTACTACTCTTTTTTTTGGCAAGTGATAAACACTTTTACAGACTGACACATTATGAATCCACTTTTCAGATTCTTAAAAAAGCACATGTCCAAACTGCTTTTTCAGACCAGCACCATGTATAACCTGGGTGACTGCCTACACTCCAGCAAGGGCAACCAGCCTTAGTGATGCTGAATGTATTTGCATTACTGACTGAAACCTCAAACCCCACTCGCTTGTGAATACTGTGCATGATTCCACAGGGTAAGCAGCTGGGTGTGTGCTAAGAGTCTGCTTCTGCACCAAAAAATGGCTCCCCCTTTCCATCTAATGCAACTGTGAAATCACCAGAGCAATACGCAATAAATCTCTGCCTGTAATTCCTATTTGCACACAGAGTCATGTTTTCACATTAGTCACAAAACGAAATTTCTTTGCCAATTTGAAAGCACACTTACTACTCTTTTTTTTGGCAAGTGATAATCACTTTTACAGACTGACACATTATGAATCCACTTTTCAGATTCTTAAAAAAGCACATGTCCAAACTGCTTTTTCAGACCAGCACCATTTGTAACCTGGGTGACTGCCTACACTCCAGCAAGGGCAACCAGCCTTAGTGATGCTGAATGTATTTGCATTACTGACTGAAACCTCAAACCCCACTCGCTTGTGAATACTGTGCATGATTCCACATGGTAAGCAGCTGGGTGTATGCTAAGAGTCTGCTTCTGCACCAAAAAATGGCTCCCCCTTTCCATCTAATGCAACTGTGAAATCACCAGAGCAATACGCAATAAATCTCTGCCTGTAATTCCTATTTGCACACAGACTCATGTTTTCACATTAGTCACAAAACGAAATTTCTTTGCCAATTTGAAAGCACACTTACTACTCTTTTTTTTGGCAAGTGATAATCACTTTTACAGACTGACACATTATGAATCCACTTTTCAGATTCTTAAAAAAGCACATGTCCAAACTGCTTTTTCAGACCAGCACCATTTGTAACCTGGGTGACTGCCTACACTCCAACAAGGGCAACCAGCCTTAGTGATGCTGAATGTATTTGCATTACTGACTGAAACCTCAAACCCCACTCGCTTGTGAATACTGTGCATGATTCCACAGGGTAAGCAGCTGGGTGTGTGCTAAGAGTCTGCTTCTGCACCAAAACATGGCTCCCCCTTTCCATCTAATGCAACTGTGAAATCACCAGAGCAATACGCAATAAATCTCTGCCTGTAATTCCTATTTGCACACAGACTCATGTTTTCACATTAGTCACAAAACGAAATGTCTTTGCCAATTTGAAAGCACACTTACTACTCTTTTTTTTGGCAAGTGATAATCACTTTTACAGACTGACACATTATGAATCCACTTTTCAGATTCTTAAAAAAGCACATGTCCAAACTGCTTTTTCAGACCAGCACCATTTGTAACCTGGGTGACTGCCTACACTCCAGCAAGGGCAACCAGCCTTAGTGATGCTGAATGTATTTGCATTACTGACTGAAACCTCAAACCCCACTCGCTTGTGAATACTGTGCATGATTCCACAGGGTAAGCAGCTGGGTGTGTGCTAAGAGTCTGCTTCTGCACCAAAAAATGGCTCCCCCTTTCCATCTAATGCAACTGTGAAATCACCAGAGCAAGACGCAATAAATCTCTGCCTGTAATTCCTATTTGCACACAGAGTCATGTTTTCACATTAGTCACAAAACGAAATTTCTTTGCCAATTTGAAAGCACACTTACTACTCTTTTTTTTGGCAAGTGATAAACACTTTTACAGACTGACACATTATGAATCCACTTTTCAGATTCTTAAAAAAGCACATGTCCAAACTGCTTTTTCAGACCAGCACCATTTGTAACCTGGGTGACTGCCTACACTCCAGCAAGAGCAACCAGCCTTAGTGATGCTGAATGTATTTGCATTACTGACTGAAACCTCAAACCCCACTCGCTTGTGAATACTGTGCATGATTCCACATGGTAAGCAGCTGGGTGTGTGCTAAGAGTCTGCTTCTGCACCAAAAAATGGCTCCCCCTTTCCATCTAATGCAACTGTGAAATCACCAGAGCAATACGCAATAAATCTCTGCCTGTAATTCCTATTTGCACACAGAGTCATGTTTTCACATTAGTCACAAAACGAAATTTCTTTGCCAATTTGAAAGCACACTTGCTACTCTTTTTTTTTGGCAAGTGATAAACACTTTTACAGACTGACACATTATGAATCCACTTTTCAGATTCTTAAAAAAGCACATGTCCAAACTGCTTTTTCAGACCAGCACCATTTGTAACCTGGGTGACTGCCTACACTCCAGCAAGGGCAACCAGCCTTAGTGATGCTGAATGTATTTGCATTACTGACTGAAACCTCAAACCCCACTCGCTTGTGAATACTGTGCATGATTCCACATGGTAAGCAGCTGGGTGTGTGCTAAGAGTCTGCTTCTGCACCAAAAAATGGCTCCCCCTTTCCATCTAATGCAACTGTGAAATCACCAAAGCAATACGCAATAAATCTCTGCCTGTAATTCCTATTTGCACACAGAGTCATGTTTTCACATTAGTCACAAAACGAAATTTCTTTGCCAATTTGAAAGCACACTTACTACTCTTTTTTTTGGCAAGTGATAATCACTTTTACAGACTGACACATTATGAATCCACTTTTCAGATTCTTAAAAAAGCACATGTCCAAACTGCTTTTTCAGACCAGCACCATTTGTAACCTGGGTGACTGCCTACACTCCAGCAAGGGCAACCAGCCTTACTGATGCTGTATGTATTTGCATTACTGAGTCCAACCTCAAACCCTTAAAGTATTCTTTATTTATACCAGTACACCTTAATTTATCGTGAAAACATAGTCCATAATATTTTACATGTTCCTCACATTTAAATTTCTCCCAAAACAGAAAATAATAAACACAACTTCAACAAAAAGAATTGCATTTCTATTATTCATTTCTTAATTTACCATATACATCCCCTCTCAAACTCTAAACTCACCTTTAAAATTAGTTAGCTGTGAAAGAAATGTGGCACTCAAACAGCAGATTATCAGAGCCAGGATCTCTGTTCTTTACACCTCTCTCCTCTCAGCAGAACCAGATAATGGCAAACTTTCCCTCTCTTTTTCCACACATATACATGTTAATTTCAAATCTCAGTGCTTCCCCCTTTTTTTCAAATGTAATCACACATTTCTATTGGTTGAAAACCAACCCTTTTCCAAAAGTACCCTTCCCCCAACTTGACTTCTGCCTAGTAACCTTCCCCCAACTTGACTTCTGCCTGCTACCATAGCAACAGCTCATGGAACACTGCTGTGTGGAGTTAGGTCAGAAGTTCACCAAACAATGTTTCAATTCCACAGAGCAAGAGTGCTTGACTTTTCAAACCTAACAGCAAATCCATAGTACTGTTCTTTGGTAACACATTTTTCTGTACCAATACAAAACATGCTTCTATAAATTTACACATACAGCCTAGTTTTTAGTGTAGAATGGTATGAAACAGCCAATCAGTCCTTTTTTTAATGAAAAAAATATGTATGCCTCCATTTCCAAACTGTCTTTCATTTCTTTTTACCATTCTACTGAAATACACCTCCTGAGTGCACCCCGATCTCCTTGGAAGATGTTCACAGTGTGGATTGTAGGACACAGCTATGTCTTCTGGAGTGAAAAGTATGCAGAAAAAAGAGGTATGGTGAGAGACCTTGCTTTGCCAAATGTAGACATTAAATGGATTGGTCAGAGAGGGTTAAAGTGGCACCAATTGATGCCATTGGTGAAATCCTTCATGCAAATCCAACACCCTGACCTCATAATAGTGCACTGTGGTGGCAATGACCTAGGCAATTTGACTGGGGTAGGTCTGGAAATGCTTATGAAGGACACCTTTGCACAACTGTTTTCACTTTTCCCTAAAACTGCCTTTGTGTTTTCTAACATATGCCAAAGGCAAAAATGGAACTGGTCCAATCATTTCTGTCCGCAGATTGACAAAGCAAGAAAGCACGTCAACAAATCTGTTTCTGCTTTCCTCCGTGACTATGGTATGGGTTCCATTTACCACAACAACTTGCGTTACGACATGCAAGACATTTATAGAGGAGATGGTGTGCACTTCAATGATGAAGGGAACAGAGTCTTCCTCTTGAACCTTAGACTCTGCATCGGTACTTACTTGTAGGTACCACTAAAAAATCACTTCATAAACACAACGGCTCTTTTTAGAGCCCCCTAATATCTAAACACTTAAATCTGCATTTCATTTCTTTTTTTTTTTTTTTACCGTACGCGTACGGTGAGCTTACCGTACGCGTACCCCGCGATTTTTTTTAAAATCAATAAATGTTTTCTTTGTACTTTTCTGTCCTTCTTTGACCCCCTTACAAATGTTAGGGGGTCTGTAACTCTCCTCCTTGCCCCCTTTTCAAGATATCACTCTTTTTTTTCTGAGTGAAACACACGAAATGGCGGCCGCCGCTTCCTGGTTTCGACCGATTCGAATGTTTACTAAGATCTAAGAGCTAATCAGAATCGCGCTCGCGCACGCCACCGTACGCGTACGGTAAGCGTACCGTAAGCGCACCGTAAGCTGGCTCAGATATATATATTGATTTAAAGGCTATTTTCTCAGAATCTACTGAACAGATTTACACCAAACCTACAAAAGGCACTTCCTTGACCTGAGGACTACCTCTCTGCCAAATTTCAAGTAATTCTGTTCAGCCGTTCGGGCTGTAGCCCTGTCTAAAGGTCCTATGGAAAAATGCATGGGAAAAACGCGTTTTGGGACCCCCCTTTTATCTCAGCCCCCGCTTGACGAATCCCCCCGAGACTTTCAGGGTAGGAGCGGAGCGTAGCGCCCCACCTATTTTGAAAAATTCGCGAGGATTCGTCGACCGGCGCCAAAGTTATTCAAAATAGAATGTTGCGGATTTCCTATGGAAACGTGGTCCTAACTATAACTACCTACTGGCGACCGCCAGTAGGTAATATATATATATATATATATATATTCACTGAAAAAACCATAGGTTTCACACACGTTATAGTTAGGAATTAGCATTTAAAAAACCTTGCAAATTCACTGAAAAAACCATAGGTTTCACACATGTTATAGTTAGCTGGACATTTTACTGATAAAAAACCAATGAAATTCCCCCGTTATAGTTAGTGCAGGCAACTATAACTCACGCGACCGCAATCCTCTGCTGATGACATATGTGTCTTTATGAAAAAAAAATATTTGTAATATATGTATAGCTAAAATTTAATGGAAGAAGACATGGGCAAATAAGTGTCTAAATACAGTATTAGCATCAGCAGAGGATTGCGGTCGCGTGAGTTATAGTTGCCTGCACTAACTATAACGGGGGAATTTCATTGGTTTTTTATCAGTAAAATGTCCAGCTAACTATAACATGTGTGAAACCTATGGTTTTTTCAGTGAATTTGCAAGGTTTTTTAAATGCTAATTCCTAACTATAACGTGTGTGAAACCTATGGTTTTTTCAGTGAATTTGTACGGTTTTTTAAATGCTAAGTTACTTTACGCCATTCGTGGCGTGCGCCCACTTAACGCAGTGCGCACCGTGCGCACATGGAAGACATATTATGCGCTTCGCTGTGAAAGGTAAGCTTTTACATTTTCTACAACATTCATATGCCATGCACAAATGCTGCCCTTCGGGCACCATTTGCACACGGGGTGGCGCACACTTAACGCAGTTCGTTCCGTGCGCGCACGGTCAGTGAGCACGCGGTGCGCTTCACGCACCGCGCACCCACTTTACGCAGTTAGTGCCGTGGATGTGCCATGTAAGCGCGATGCGCTTCGCCCACCATGCGCACATGCAGGACATATTATGCGCTTCGCTGTGAAATGTAAGGTTTTACAATTTCTTCCACCCTCGATAGGCCATGCACAAATGGTGCCCTGCAGGCACCATTTGCAAACTGGGTGGGAAAATTGGGGATATTTTTTTTTTTTACCGTACGCGTACGGTAAGCGTAATCGGCGATTTTTCGTAAAAAAGATAAAATGAATTTTTGACCTTGGGGTAATTGTGGGGACCCATTAGTCAAGGCTAGGTGGTAAGGAGCTGTCTAAACAGTCCCTTTACATGTTTTTTGCCTTTGTTTTTCCTCTCCGCTTAAGAGTGCGAGAGAGAAAATGGCGGCCGCCGCTTCCTGGTTTCGGACGATTCGAATGTTTACTAAGATCTAACAACCAATCAGGCTCGCGCACCGTAAGCGCACCGTAAGCTGGCTCAGATATATATATTGATTTAAAGGCTATTTTCTCAGAATCTACTGAACAGATTTACACCAAACCTACAAAAGGCACTTCCTTGACCTGAGGACTACCTCTCTGCCAAATTTCAAGTAACTCTGTTCAGCCGTTCGGGCTGTAGCTGTGTCTAAAGGTCCTATGGAAAAATGCATGGGAAAAACGTGTTTTGGGACCCCCCTTTTATCTCAGCCCCCGCTTGACGAATCCCCCCGAGACTTTCAGGGTAGGAGCGGAGCGTAGCGCCCCACCTATTTTGAAAAATTCGCGAGGATTCGTCGACCGGCGCCAAAGTTATTCAAAATAGAATGTTGCGGTTTTCCTATGGAAACAGGGTCCTAACTATAACTACCTACTGGCGAGTTTTAATGGATGATGTGAAGGAACGGGGCCGGTAAAGAACATGTGGGGTGGAGCACTACTGAGGACAGAGGAGCAAAAGCAACACGGGGAGCATGGGTGGGAGGGGTGTGAAGCAGCCTGGGGAGGTGAGGATGTGGGAAGCACATTAGAGGTGAGGATGGGGGAAGCAGCATGAGGTGGTGAGAGTGGAGGACAAGGACAGAGAGATAGAAAAGTTGTGTGGGGGAACAAACGAGTGAAACAGAGCAACGTGGAGCTGGTGTGGAGAAGCACACATGCAAGAGGAAGGAACATTGGAGTACCGTGGAGGGGGCAGGGATATAATTACACGAGGGATACAGCTGGAAAAGTTGAAGGGCTTAAACAATAAGAAAAAAGTAGCACCTGAAAAGTGAGCAGTGGAAGGACACAAGTAATGCATCTATACTCCAGGGAAGGAAAGTGCACACAAACAAACGAATAAGAAGCAAGCAAATAAGAGTGACAATAAATCCAACCAATGGTAAGCAATGGGCGGGCTCTAAAAGATCACATTAACCCAACAATACATCTTGCAAGAGACGGCACATGTGCTGTTTAGTAGAAGAGACCTAATAGGCAGGGGCAAACTTACAAGAAAGTGACTGAGTGCATTCCGCAAGCCATTTGGCTGCGCCGCACTGAGTCACTTTCAAAGCACAGGAATGCGACATATTTACAACAATATGTCGTATCTCTGTGCTTCCCCCTGCGCTGTCGCACAAACTGCTGACATGCACTAGCGCAGGCACCCTTGCAACATGGTGCAAGGATGCCTGCATCATGGGGAGATTGTTTTTGTTCAGGAAGGGTTATCCTCCTGCACAAAAACAATCTGGAAAATGCAGTTTTTCAACTTCTATGTGCGCTGCATTAGCGCACATAGAAGTTAAAAAAACGTCATTGTTTCAATGATTGTTTATGTGCAGGAAGGAAACCCATCCTGAACAAAAACAATTATTAGAGGTGATTTCCTCTTTCTATGCGAGCTGTAGAATTAAACAGAACACACCAAATGTTCCAGAGTCAGTATGATGGGATGATATAATGAATTATCACTTTAAAGAGGATCTTGTCAGCCGCATGCAAGGCTGTCTATAAGAACATCTTTGAATTCAGAATTGTATAGTTTTGCCATTTGCTGAACTTGCTGCGGAATGTCAAGTATATTTATAAGGGACAAGGGAACCCAAAGAGGTAGTTGAGGACCTTGGGTAATAGTTCAGTACAATCAACAATGATCCTCAAATAGTTAGGATAATGATTAGATAAATATAGTTAAGAATCAATACTATATTCTGGAAGTCCAGCCGGACAACCGATTTAATTTTTCAATAAAAAAATGCACACATATAGGAACGAAGTACTTGTGGGACACAGTCCTGTATCCGATTAGAACAATAACATTACAAAACAAACAAAGGCATTTCAGGCAAGACAAAAGGAGCTTTTTAGATTATCCAATGTTGTAAGCTTTTTCAAAACAGCTAGTGCACTTTTTTAACACAATGGAGTAACGTGCATGCTATTTTAGAAGGGGTCGACGACGTTTCGATCCTTTCAGAGGAGTACCAGGATCATCATCAGGACATTAATGTGTACATGCCTGATTGTGAACGAAATTGCCTGTGGGGAAACAACCAGGGGTGATATAGAGAGGGGAAAAAATGAGGAAAAAATTAAAGAGAAGATTTAGGGCGGTCCACTCAAGGCATGTAGAACAAGATTTAATCGCGCAAAGGATGCAGGTGTAGTACCAAAAATGCATGCGGGTGTGTAGGCATGCGTTGGGTTCAAGAGTCAAGTACTAATGGATAAGTAGCAGGCGTAAATAAGCCGTATAAGTGGTGCGTGACCAGAGAGATAACCGTTCGCGGTGGTTTGCTAACTAATGAAGAGTAGGAGCGGAAAGGGACCGCGTGATGTGAGGACATGCGTCTGTAGTTGTCGTGGACTAGACGGGGGCGAAGTGCGTGATGAGGAACTACGAACGGAGGCAACCGGGCTGGGTGGAAGGGCAGCAACAGGCGGTGGAGGAGGAAGCCTTACTCGATGGTAGTGATGGCGCTATAAAGCAACCAGTCACGGAGTGGAAGGATAACGAGCGGAGTGTTTAGGGGGTGGGTGTGAAAAGCACGTAACTACAATGAGCATTGGTCTCACCTAGAGTCGTAAGAAAACACGAGCCGTCCAGTGACGAGGGCAACAACGGTGATCAGGTGCAGTAAAGGTTCACTGGGGAGGAAAAGGTACCGTATTAGGTGAGTGAATGGTGAGTGTAATGGTGAAAAACGGCGGAAGGATAAAAAATTACCTAGTATGAGCTAGAAGGCGAATGCACGATCCGGCCGGAGCCACGGGCAACAATGTTCGCCAGGTAAAGTCAAGGTACACTAAAACGGAGAAAGGCGCGTTAAGTGAGTAGTGAGTGTGGTGAACAAACCAGGCTAAGGGGGAGCAATATTTACCTAGATAGAAGGATGGGTTATCCAAAAGTTAAAGGTCCAAGCGATGCTTCGAATAGTAGAGGCAGCGTGACAATGCACTAGGGGAAAAGGCACGGTATGAGCACGGTGCTAGTGCGTGAACGCGGAACAAGAAAAGAAAAGGTAGTGGATTGCGCTTACCGGGATCCAGCCAGGTCCTTAGGTTACGGTGAACCGAGTGACGGAGTGAGGCGCATTGAGTGTGAATAAATACTGAGGAGGTGTGTTGGGGACTAGAGCGGGTGAGAGCGGCGCCATCTTAGGAGAGGAAAATGGAAAGGGAAGATAGACTGGGAAAGTATGTGAAGGGGATAAGAGAGTAGGAACAGACCAAGCAAATCATATAGTACAATTTACAGACAAGCATAATTGCGTGTGATGACCAGTACGATTGCAATATGAGGGTAAAATTAGCAGCGAGCGAAGTAGTTTTGTAACACGGTAATATGAGAAACAGAAGTAGGGAAAAACATGATGCCAATAGAACTGCAATACTAAAGTGAGAGAGGAATTAACAACTCACCACAGTAAGTACCGGAACATGGCGTAAATGTAATTATGCACATAATTGTCCATTGAAGGAAAACATATCAATTGCGCACTAAGGGTTATAAAGGGAAGTAAACAGAAAAGCAAGGTGATACACGGAGGTATAAGGATGAAAACCAACCAATAAACAACAAACGATACAGAGAAGCAAAATGGAAATGGCATTAAAATGAGAGTTCATGGTATCAGATGAGGTTAGTCCAATCCTCGCTGCGATTCAGGCCTTGCCTGATGCTGTCAGTGCGGATGATCATTCTGAGTTCTTCTTTGTTCAGGATTTTAGCAATGTCCCCACCTCTTGGCGGCTGTTTGATGCATTTGAGCACTGTCCATTTAATGTTAACATCTTTGTGCCCCATTTCAATGAAATGTTCAACAAGGGGGGCATTTGGGGTTTTACAACGCACTCTGCTTCTGTGTTGGACAATGCGCAATTTCACCTTGTGTGTTGTCTGGCCGATGTAGATCTTGTTGCATGGCCAAGAGATTAAATAAATAACATTGCTCGTATTACAGTTCGAGAAGGAATTTAGAGTAATAGAAACATTGTTGAATACAAAGTCTTATCCTTCCATGGTAGTGCTGCACACATTGCAGTTGCCGCATTTGGCATGTCCAGTGAGAGGGTCTAGCCCCCAATGTGCATCAAGAGTAGCCATTGGACGGGGGGGGTGGTAAAGCGGCTCTTACTAGATGGTCTTTTAGGTTCCGGTTCTTTCGGAAGGCAAAAATAGGTCGCTCTATTGAGAGATTGCCTGCATTGACCACAGGCCAATGTTGCAGAATGGATTTGCGAATTTGATTTGATGCAGGGGAAAAGGTGGTGACGCAGACTAGGCGGTTAGAATTGGTTTTGACTTTGGGTGACAGTAGGACTTCCCTTGGGCAATACCAAGCACGTTTTTGTGCATTTCGTACCAGTCTTTTGGGGTAGCCACGGGCTCTGAGTTTGTTGGTGAGAGTGAGGGCCTCAGAGAAATAGTCATCCTTGGAGAAACAGTTACGTCTAATACGGAGAAATTGGGAATACGGTAAAGAGTCTCTGAGTGCTCGGGGTGGTGACTTTCATACCTAAGTAATGTATTTCTCTCTGAATGTCAAGTGCCATTAGCTTATGCCAACAACTGACATTTGATGACCAAACCATTTTATAGCCGACACTCACCTCTGTAATCAATGATAAACTGAAGTTTATGATTTTGGATCCTGATAAGGCTGCCTCAGCCTTGTCGCCTGCTGAGGTCGATACATTGAGAACCTTTAAATTAGGCCATGGTAACCTCGGTTATTTTGAGGATTTAGATACTTTATAAGTGTGGTAAGTAACATTATATAAACAAAAGCTATTTTTTTGTTTCAGCTTTACTTGGCCGCACAGTCTGTAAAGCAAGAAATGCTTACTGAACATATCTTCATCTTAATAGATCTTCATTGTTGGTAGAATGCCTTGTGAACATAGGAAGCATCAGTATAGAGAGCATATTCAGTCCTGATGTGGATTCTTGGTGCTACAGACACAATATAATGTTTACTGCTACCTAACTTAATAGTACTCATTTTATTGACCTCAACTGAAAGGGTGAGTGGACCTGCGGGATACAAATTTGTGACCAAAACTTGTGATAAAAGTTAGGAGAAATAACAACATTCACCCTTTCTAACACCTGCCTCAAGGAGTCATTATTTCTGGGCTCAAAGCCCTGTGTTTCCATTATTAGCGTATTGGGCTTTGCATTAAAACCACTGGGTGATTGAGGGGACAGATCCTGGCAGTGAATTCATTAGTCCACTGAGCCCCAAAGATGGTAAACAAGATTCCTACATCAACATATCACGTCATCATACTTCATCCCTCTACCCTTATGATATATTGGAAACATTAACAGGGCACACTCAATAGACCAAACTCTCTCTTAGACTCTATATATCCGTCACACAACCAGCAACACATCAGAAGGAGACTTCCTTCACATGAAAGGACTGGCATAGTCCAATATGGAGGCGCAGATCATTTAAGATCTTAGCTATTGTAAAGGAAGGGTGTCTCGCTTCCTTAACAGACACTAAACCAAGGAAGATTATAAACTTACTAGAGAGACCAATGTGAAATCTGTTTCTTTATTTCTATTAACACTGGTGTGCTTGATCATGCATGCGTTGAACTGTCACCTTGGCCACTTTGAAGCTATGTCAGACTCAAAGGTGCTCCGAGCAAATACATGCTGTGTTGTCATAGCAAACATGTATTGCCATAATTCTTATCTTTGTACCTGTGTCTTTAAAATAAATCATGTGCGTGTACAGAGTAAAGGGTGGGCATTTCTGGAAAGTGCTAGACTGTGCATATACATTCTGTTAAGACCATAAAACTAACTACATTTCTTCAATACACTATGCAGCTGCAGTTAGCAGAGTAGATGAATTGTTGGAGCTCATGTTTTAATCTATGCTGAAGGCAATCTGTTACCATGCACTGCACACAGAGACGAATCTTTCCAACTGAGCCGTTTTCTAAAAGCAGACTTAGGCCTTCTCTTATGAGGTGAAGAGACAGACAGCCCATGTCTTTAAACTATGGCTTAAAGGGTCAGATGGTGACCCACAAGCCCAAAGACCGTGCATAAATTCTGGACTCTGAAGAGCAGTGTAATGAAATTCAGTGCACAGTAAGCCTCATGTTAGAGAAATGGATTTGGTGCCGCCATGTTGAAATGGATCATGCATGCACATTATTCTGTAGGCATGCAGTCCTTGTTGTGGCATTTTGTGTGATTTTAAAGTAAGTTATGTGGCACATTCTCGGGCATTCATTTAGCTTTATATTAGTTGAAGTTTATGTTATAAAAGATATTCCAACACTTTATATAATCCAGAGGTTTCTAAAAGAAAAACTTTTTCATAACACCAACCGTTCGGTCTCTCTGAATAAAAAATCTTGTGTAAGACAAGAATAATGTTGCACAACGGAGGTATATTTTAAAACATACCAGTAGTTAAGTTTAGGAATGTTATTTGCCCATACTGTAGAGCTTCTTAGCCCAACTTTCCAGCAAGACACTGCCTCCAGAGGAGGACATAACACAATTATTATGGAAGTGTCTCATTTGATGTACTTTTAGATTCAAACATCGGACCTTAAAAAGAGGAGAGGATGTCTCATCCTTTTCAGAGTGCCCTGATGAAGTACCTGCTGTAATTGTGGTTTAGAGGCCACTACAATGTAAGCATGAATTTTCATGATTAGAGTAACAACAAAAATCTTGACAAATAAGGAATCGTCTTTTTCCAGTGTGATTACATTTTCATGTGAACAGTTTTGATTCCAATTGTAAACAAAAGGCCTTTCCTATTCAGTCAATTAAAAAAATTCTTTCTCGTTTGCCAACATTCTCAATAATTTAATGCCTGGATGCAGCAAACAACATATAAGCTATCGCTGAATAGATTACTTTTCCAAAGCAGCAGAAGCAGTACACATTCCATGGGCAATATTTAGAAACTTTTGACAAATTCAGTTAGAAAATGGTTGCTGAAATGGGAAAATTATTCAGCAGATGGTGGATTATGCAAAACGTTGGAGGGCAAAATCATAATTAACTGGATAATACTTATGTGGCCACGATTTACACTCTGGGTAGATTTGTAAATCTGCCATGCAATGCAGGGCAGCCACCAAAGCTGCTGTGCCGCATTGTGCTATTTTAGCATGCCTTGAGCCATGCATACACACTTGTACCATAGTGCAAGATTGTTTGTGTTATGTCTAATAATGGGTTTTTTCTGGAGGGGTACATTAATAGTTTATGGGGCTTAGCATGAAAACCACTGGGTGCTTGCATGGGAAAATGTTATGGTACAAAATTTCTTTAGCGTACGAATACCCAAAGGTGTCTTGGCACTGAAATGGTATAGCAGGTTGGTAAGGGGGGGAACTAAAGACTAGATGTTAAAGGGCCAGGTTTTGAGCAGTTTCCTGAAAGTCAAGAGAGTGGAAGCTGCTCTGATGTTTATAGGCAGACTGTTCCAAAGTGCGAGGGATTCTGAGGAGAAACTACTGCCCCCTCATTTGAGTCTCCTCAATCTGGGACGGGAGACCAACATGGAGATTTAAGATCTCATATTTCTGCTGGGAACATACCAGGCAAGTGACTGTTTGAGATGGAGGGGGCCTAAGTCATGCAGAGCCTTATAGGTAAGGCATAACACCTTAAATTTAGTTCAGCTACTCACTGGAAGTCAAAGGAGTCCTCTAAGAGGGGCGGAAACTGGTTGGAATTTAGGAAGACCAAGAATAAGTTGTGCTGTCACATTCTGCAACCTTTGTAGCTTTTTCAAATATTGTTTTTGGAGCTTAACAAAGAGTACATTGCAATAATCAAATTTAGTGAGAATAAGTAATGTAATGCCTGTTTTCCTTGAGTTAAGTGGAATAAAAGGAAGGATCTTCCTGATTATTCTCAAGGTGTTGAAACTGGATGAAGTAACTGAGCCGATGTGTTTATTAAAATTCAATTTATCATCTATAACTATTCCACAATTTTTTCACTTTTGGAACCTGGATGGGAAGTATTCCTAACTCAGATGGCCAGCACGACGGGCTCCAGAAATGTGGTCTATTACCAAAGAGAATGACCTCGGTTTTGTCTGAGTTTGACTTAAGGCAATGTTTGCCCATCCAGTTGCTAACAGCTCTCATACAGTTATGAAGCTGGGAGATAGTAACATTTGCATTGTCAAATGCGGAAACAACTATCTGTGCATGGTCAGCGTAAGAAGTGGGGGAAAACCCAAAAGATCTAATCAGGGAAGCCAGTTCGGTGACATAAATGTTTAAGAGTAATGGGCTAAAAGAGGATCTCTGTGGTACCCCGCAAGGAAGAGAAAAAGACCTAGATGAAAAATTTTCCAGCATGACTGAGTGTGCTCTCCCCTCCAAAAAAGACTAAAGAAATGCAAGAGCTTTGTTGGTGATGCCAAGTTTTTTGAGGCAAGCGATGAGGGTGGCATGATCAACCGCGTTGAAGGCCGCCGACAAGTCCAGAAGAACAATTGCTGCTGAGCCTCCTCTGTCTAGAATATTTCTTAACTCATCTGTTGTTTTTATTAATGCCGTCTCTGTACTATGCTCGGCTCTGAAGCCGAATTGAGTAGGGTCCAATAACTGATTTAAATGAATAAACTGTGTCAATTGAGTATTTATTAGTTTTTCCACTATTTCTGCAGGAAATGGTAATGTAGAAATGGGACGATAGTTTGCCGGGTTATCAGGATCTAGATTAGGCTTTTTAAGGAGTGGCAGAATAGAAATCTTTTTGCATGTTGGGAAAGATTCCAGTACTGAACATCCCATTATAAATATTAATTAAATATGAGGCAGTAGGGACAGGGATCTGTTCCAGGATGGATGGGGGGCAGGGGTCGTAGGGTGACCCTGATTTGGTGGAGTTGATCAAATTAAGGACTTCAGAAACCATGGAAAAGGAAAATTTACTATAATTAGGTTGGGAGCTGCCAACAGGAAGGTCATGATTAGGAGATTGGTTTGTAGAAGGGCTAAGGCCAGGGTCAACAGTGCCGAAGGATGTGAATGGATTATACATTTGACCCACTTTGTTGCAGAAATGGGAGGCTACTTTTTCACAAAAAGATCGACTATTATTAACTCCTTTAGTCTCTGGAGCTATGATAAGTTTATTTATGACCTGGAAGAGTTCTCTGGTAGAATGCTTAGAGGTTTCAATTTTTTGGGTGAAGAAGGTAGATTTTTCATTGAGAATAACTGCCTTACACTTGGCAAGGGGACGTTTATAGATTTCTTTGTAGTGGGAGTTATATTTAGATCTTTATTTACTTTCGAGCATTCTATATTTTTGTTTTTCAAGGCGAAGTGTTTCTATGAACCAAGGTGCAGATCGTTTCGGTCTATTTTGCTCAAACGTTTTATTAGGGACTGCTTTAGAAATGGCAGAGAGAGGTGTTGCTGCATTATATCATAGTTAGTTTTAGTCCAGAGTTGATGTGACGTAAGATTAGAATCTACTGTTCTGTTTTGAAAAGGGGAGGGAATAGTTAATTCAAAGACAATAGCATTGTGGTTAGACTTTGTAAGAGGTAGAAAGTCCTTGACTGAAATGGACGGGCTATTCGAAAAAATGGCGTTTAATGTGTGACTTGCACAGTGGGTGGGCTGATGTAGTAATTGCGGCAGATTAAAAGCATTTATGATATCAAGGATAGCCTACGTGTCTTTATCCTCTGTACGATCCAAATGGAAGTTGAGGTCACCTAGCACTGTGAAATCGTTGTTACAGGCCCCTACTTCAACCAGAGTATTAATGGATTGTAAGAAGACGCGCCTTAGGCCGGGGGGGACGATAAATGAGCAGGCCTCTAAACGAGTAATTTTTGGTTAGCTACAAGCTAAAGGAGAGAGTCCTGCAGTACAGATTGGATGTGGAGCCAGTTTTACACTTGAAGTGATTTTGTAGATTATCCCTACACCTCCTCCTCTTTTAATCCGTCTGCCTACTTTGGTCATAGAATATCCTAGGGGGTTGCAATAAGGAGATCAGGGCTGGAGTTGCTCTATGCCCAGGTTTCTGTGACAAAAATAATGTCTAGCTAATGTCTCTCAATGAGTTCAGCAAGTTTGTATGCGTGTTTCAGCAAAGAACGCGCATTGATCAGAGCAAGGCAGAATTTGGGGGAGTTCTTATAGTGAGCATTCTTAAATGAAGTAGATCTGAGCAATGATTTATAGCCAGAAATTTGATAGCCGCAGTTGTTGCACATAGATCTCCAAGGGCCAGATGTACGACCAACAAATTTGCGACTTGCAAATTGCGTCGCAATTGCAACTTACAATTTGCGAGTCGCTAAATGGGATGTACAACAGTGTCTGAGACGCTGTTTGCGATTCCCAATGGGGTTGCAAATTGCATGCCTCATGAATATTAATGAGGCACTCGCAATTTGCGACCCCATTGGGAATGGCTGGCCCTCCCAGGTATGGTGGCCTTCTGGGCTCAGCAGACCTCCATGTCTTGGACTGCTTTTAAATTAAGCAGTTTGTTAAAAAAAATGCAGCCCGTTTTCCTTAAAGGGAAACAGGATGCATTTAAAGAAAGACAAATGAAACATTTTTGTTTCATTTGTTAAGAATAGGTAGTGGTCCCTGAGAGTGGGTTCCCGGGACTCGCTCAATAGGGTTTGTACATTGCCCTACTAGTTTTTGCATGCGCAAACGGGTCGCAAACCCGTTTGCGCATGCAATTTAGGGTCATACATGTGGCCCATAAACCCATGTACCACTCATGGAACACCCCCTTGACGTTTTATTAGGGACTGCTTTAGAAATGGCAGAGAGAGGTGTTGCTGCATTATATCATAGTTAGTTTTAGTCCAGAGTTGATGTGACGTAAGATTAGAATCTACTGTTCTGTTTTGAAAAGGGGAGGGAATAGTTAATTCAAAGACACTAGCATTGTGGTTGGACTTTGTAAGAGGTAGAAAGTCCTTGACTGAAATGGACGGGCTATTCGAAAAAATGGCGTTTAATGTGTGACTTGCACAGTGGGTGGGCTGATGTAGTAATTGCGGCAGATTAAAAGCATTTATGATATCAAGGATAGCCTACGTGTCTTTATCCTCTGTACGATCCAAATGGAAGTTGAGGTCACCTAGCACTGTGAAATCGTTGTTACAGGCCCCTACTTCAACCGGAGTATTAATGGATTGTAAGAAGACGCGCCTTAGGCCGGGGGGGGGCGATAAATGAGCAGGCCTCTAAACGAGTAATTTTTGGTTAGCTACAAGCTAAAGGAGAGAGTCCTGCAGTACAGATTGGGTGTGGAGCCAGTTTTACACTTGAAGTGATTTTGTAGATTATCCCTAAACCTCCTCCTCTTTTAATCGGTCTGCCTACTTTGGTCATAGAATATCCTAGGGGGTTGCAATAAGGAGATCAGGGCTGGAGTTGCTCTATGCCCAGGTTTCTGTGACAAAAATAATGTCTAGCTAATGTCTATCAATGAGTTCAGTAAGTTTGTATGCGTGTTTCAGCAAAGAATGCGCATTGATCAGAGCAAGGCAGAATTTGGGGGAGGTCTTATAGTGAGCATTCTTAAGTGAAGTAGATCTGAGCAATGATTTATAGCCAGAAATTTGATAGCCGCAGTTGTTGCACATAGATCTCCAAGGGCCAGATGTACGACCAACAAATTTGCGACTTGCAAATTGCATCGCAATTGCAACTCACAATTTGCGAGTCGCTAAATGGGATGTACAACAGTGTCTGAGACGCTGTTTGCGATTCCCAATGGGGTTGCAAATTGCATGCCACATGAATATTAATGAGGCACTCGCAATTTGCGACCCCATTGGGAATGGCTGGCCCTCCCAGGTATGGTGGCCTTCTGGGCTCAGCAGACCTCCATGTCTTGGACTGCTTTTAAATTAAGCAGTTTAAAGAAAAAATGCAGCCCGTTTTCCTTAAAGGGAAACAGGATGCATTTAAAGAAAGACAAATGAAACATTTTCGTTTCATTTGTTAAAAATAGGTAGTGGTCCCTGAGAGTGGGTCCCCGGGACTCGCTCAATAGGGTTTGTACATTGCCCTACTAGTTTTTGCATGCGCAAACGGGTCGCAAACCCGTTTGCGCATGCAATTTAGGGTCATACATGTGGCCCATAAACCCATGTACCACTCATGGAACACCCCCTTGACACAAAATATTGTAATGTAAAAAGTGCGATATGCTTTACTTTTTGTCAACTTTCCAGTTCGTATGCTGGGGAAGTGAATAGTTTGTCAATTTTGCACCAATTTGTATCACTTTTTGTGACTCTGCACTGAAATAAAATCTTGATAAACCGGTCCCAAATTCCAGTTATTTCGACCAAGTATTAGCATTATCAGGTACTGCGTGCAAAGACTGGTGGTGGGCTTATTTTAAACAGGTGTTCAATGGGACCATTCTAGAGCTCTCATGCTTTGTCCATGACATCTGATTTAAAGAGTGTACAGTGTCTGGAGCATGTTAAGAGAAATTTACAACATTGTGCTAAAACCGAAGACCCAAGATTTGAACATACATATAAAAACTGTCCTAAATGAACCAAACGAGCCGTCCTGTTGAGCACCTCTTTATGTAGCTTGCAAATTTAATGGCAATATCAGACTTCGTGTCGATATTGGCTATCTTACAATATCTCATAAAATATGGGTAGACAGGCACAGTCTGACAAACATTGGAAAATACTGCTTTTAAAATTAGGTGCTAGTGTAGTGAGTGTGATTGATCTTCTAACTGCCTGCCATACGATGCTGCCAGAGATGCTGTTGTTTTTTGGTGAAGTAGGGAAGAACATGGCTCAAGAATGTGCAGCACTACAAGAAGATAGTGTATAGGAGTGTCACAGGTGACTACACAAAGTAATAATTCAGGAAGCCCACTGGTTTATATTTGGGCCACAATATCTCTTTTACGAGAAAAAACACAAGAAAAGCTTAGTTATGGCTAAAATCCAGGCAACTGGACCTATTAATAAGGGTAATTCGAGGCCATTACCTGTTTTCCAGGGAAACATGTCCCTTAAGAAATGTGTTGATTTAAATATTATCCCATTGGTTACAGTAGCATTCTCTCTTTATTTTATTCCACCAACGTAGCATATAATTCTTTCAGTCACTGTACAGAGCACTGTTGGAGGTGGCAATCCAAGGGGGTGGAGGGGGGAATTTAGATTTGTTGAATGTATATAAGTTCTATATAGGAAATCCTGAGACTGATTAGGACACCACACTTATTTGAACATTATGTATTCATTTGGTCACTTTTATATTATTCAGATTATTCTGTGAAATCTGATTTGCTTAAATCCTCATCATTATCACATATTACATGTGGCCAGTGCCATCTTTAAACAAGAGCTAAAGGCCGGTACGGTCACCCTAGACTGCCAACAACTTGTAGGTAACAATTTTACATTTATGGTCATTCACTGTGCCAGTCTGGACCATACTGCCTCTAAACCACAGGATTTGGCTTTATACTCCATTCTCGCCCGAAGGGACTATTTTTTCCTTGTCCCCACTGGTGCTACCTTGGAGTTTTTTTGCAGCTGGATCGAGTTTGGCCAGGGAAGGGAATTCTTAAGTAGTCAATGAGTGTGACATAAGGTGTCAGCGTAATTTGAAAGGAGCAAAGTCATTTGTATTTTGTTTCGCCCCATGTAATACTCTTCAAATTGTCCTTTGAAGCTATAGACACCGCACCTTGTGATGATATATTTTATTTTCAAATCCACAAGAATAATGAGGATAGGTCGCAGTTGTTATAACAAATATTTCATTAAATATACAAAGGGTTTAAAATTTTGTCCCATGCAATTTAATGTACCTTGTCTAAGGTATTTTAGAATGGGCCAGGTTTCTAGCACTGAAATGCAGCGAATGAACCATGACGTCCAATCGTTTCCCAGACCCACAGACCTGGCAGAAGCTTGTTCCCTCCCCACCTTCTTTTTTCCCTTTCAAGGGGCTCCACCCTGGAATCCTGTCCTGTAGTTAAAGTTAAATCTCGCTCCTCCCTTCATCCTGGGACTATATGGACTTACCTGGTGGGCGCCGGTCACAGAGTAGGCGTGGCCCTTCACCAGTCCTTCAGGGGTGCGGACCTCACTCTCCCACTTGCCCTTGATCTGTGATAGGAACATAAAGAGGTTGAGTGGTTAGTCTAGAGCATGGGTACTCGCAAACATGTCCCCGGGGGCAGCAAAGTACTGTCTGTCGCATGCCCAAGGGTCACACCGATCCTAGCAATGTGAGGGTCGGGGTGATGAAAGGTGGGCATAGGGAGACGTGAAGCAGGTGCATAATGTGGACAAAATACTGAGCCTTCACATGACTTTTGTCTACCACCAACGCTCTGTTCTCATGCACCAAGAAGTAAACTCAAAGCATTAACTTCTAATGTAAAACATGAGAGGGAACGAGATACTCATGTGAACCCAGAAAACCTTGCATCAGACCTGGCTTCCCCACTTGAAATTGTGTGATCCTAGGCAATTGGTCAATTTCACTTTGCCTCCTATTTCTTCATTACCACACATGAGAGACCCTTAAAATATATGAGTTCAGGGTGTGTGCTATGCAAAACCTTCTCTTGTGTTTTTATTTAATAAACTATAATGTTATTCCAATTATATAACAACCAAGGCTACACGCAAGGTGCACCTGACAAATGACTTGCCTCTTGGTCCACTAATGGCATTGTTTTCAAAATGGGAGCGGCATGAATGTTTCTAAGATCATGTTTGAAAACTATCACTGCTAATAAATGACTCTCAGTAGTGATATCATCTAATCTACTAAGCTAAAACGCTCATGCATGTTAATAAAATACACTTTTCTGAAGTTTGCAGAGAGTTTATATTTTTACATGTTTAGTGTAAGATGTCTTTAAAACTAAAGATGTTCCTAAAGATAAGTTGTTTAGGACACCTTCCGTTCTTCTATACCATTGTTTTAGTTAACGTGCAAATAAAGTATGCCCGTTTGTTTCACAACTTTCTGAATGTTCCTGCTCTATCAAATGAACAGCAGCCCAGTGCTGCTGTTCACCAGGGGGCTGCAATTAAAGGTCAGGAGGGCCACATGCAGCCCCTGGGCTGTACTTTGAGTATCCCTGGTCTAGAGCTTCCATCTGATGACTATCTAAGACCACCACCTTCCGGTGTGGTATATGGCCAGCAGCTACAAGCCAGGCATCAAATCCATATCCAGGTTTTACATTCTGTTCTAGCAACTTAGGCCCACATTTACTAAAAGTTGGCAATTAAGCTTTGCTTTGCTAGAATGGAAGACATTTGTGTAGTAAGCGTTGAGTACCGATTACGTCATCAGCTGCGATCATGCTACAAGCGCTATCTCATCTATACTGAAAACACTGAGGTATGGCACAAAGCTGAACGTTTAGTGTTTTGCATGAGATTTGTATTCAAGGCACTCTCTCCAGTACAAATTTCTGTGTGCTGTCAACCGCCCAATGATAAGCTGTGTAAAATGTGCAATTTTGCCAACATTCTGTACAATGCCAGGAAATATCACACCATATTCAGCTTACCTATAGCTTGCACAGACTCATATGGCACTGGAATTCCATGCAAAGGCAGTTAAATCTAGTTTACTTGATCTTGCTTTTCATGGAATCCTCTGTGTGTTTGCTCAATTCCTGCTCCGTTTCCCACACTTGCCTTAGTTTATTGGGGATCATGTGCTACGCAATGCAATGATGTTTCAGCGCTGTCTTTAATCAACATTTAGTGCAAAAATCCTTTAGCGTGCAAAGGTTGGATGATATTACCGTTTGAGCAGCCTTGAGTTGCTTGGCATCCCTTTGTGTCAAAAGAGGGCACGCACTAACGTTTGATAAATCTGGGCCTAGGTGGTCTCATAGGGGACCATTCTATAATGTGATGAAATGCAGCATGTTATCAGAGGGCGTAACAAGGCATGGCACAACACAAGATGACATCACATAAGAAAGTGATGCCAACAAGTCCAAGACTCAGATTCCATATTAAGATGTGTCCTAGATGTTCTACCTGGCTGAAATGTTGAAATGAGATTAGTGTTCCAGTATCTTGTTGCCAATCTTGTGTTTTCGTATAACTAATCAATACATTTTACAAAACAATGATTTCTGAAAGGAAAAACTACAACTGGAAAGGTGGGATGTAAAGAGTAATCTGGTAACGCTAAGAAGAAGATGTCGGGAGAGGCTGTGGCATAATGGCCAGAGTTGCCCACTTTGGAACTGGGAAACCAGGTTCGAGTCTTGGTGTTGGCTCAACATCCTGTGATTCTGGGGAAATCACTTAATCTCCGTGTTCCTACCAAAAATGAATGTGTTATTGTGTAATGTAACTGGTGCTCCTGTAAAGCGCTCCAATACCTTCGAGTCGAGTTTGCACGATATAAAACTGCAAAACAAAAAAAAGGCTTAGCAGTCATAGACACTGGCTGCATTTGTGCCACCACCAGAACACAGCCTCTCACAAGTGAGTGCCCCAGTCAGGCTTTCACTGCTTAATTTTGAAAAGAATAATTGCCAGCGCTGAAAGGTTTGCTCAGAGGCCCGTGCTACCAAATGGCAGGGGGTACCCAGCACAATCTCAAGTCTTTTTAATGCACCACTAGACACTCCCTACTCACAGTGCCGGATTAAACCCTCTGGAAGCCCTAGGCAGTCAATATTTTGGGGACCTAACACAAATTATCTCTTAATACTCAATGCACCAGATTTGTTTACAAACTGAAAGCTGCCAGATGAGCTTCTAAGAGACAAACTGGTATGTGAATCTGATGTCTGATGTCTCTGGTTTAAAATTGCAAGTTGATGATGGGTACATTACATTAATGCAGTATTTTCTCTATAGTCTTTAATGTAAAGTTTTCGTTTCTTTGAGTTGTCTTTTTTTTCTATCTTTTGGAAACAATATTTAAGAAAGTTTGATTGTAATTTTCTTTCAAGATCAAATCAATATTATTATGATCCCTTGTCGTGGACTTTTCGGTAATCCAGAACTGCCTACCCATGTATTTCATAGTTTTGTCTTTCCTTTCCTCCTTCTTTCCCTCTTTTGTGTTTTTCTCTCTCTTGCTGTGGGTCAAAGTCTGATGAGGAAAAATAAAGGCTGGTCTCCAAGCCGATCATCAAAAAAGAGTCCTGGAAGGCCCCACCTAGAACCACTGGCTCAAATTAATGACTGTGCTTGCCATGTAAAGTATATAACCATTTTCACCTAGTAAGGCGGTCGTGAAGGAGGGCCCACAGTCGAGTACCACTGCTTGGGCTGGCCTGTGAGACAAACATGACAAGACTCAGTCCTTGTGGCACGCTTATCACCCATCGGCCCAAATCACTCTGTGCTTGTATTTTCCATCACAGCTACAGTAAACTGGGCCTCCCCTTCCCCTCCAGGGTCAGGGCATTAGAGGAGCAAATGGCATGAGGTGACAACAGGTGTAGGTGAACCTAGGTTGGCTGGGTCCCCCAACATGGCACTGGTGTTGGGAAGGGTTGGGTAGACTACCATGTACCAGGGGCGGCTGGTGGAATTTGAAATTGGTGGGGCGTAAGCAGAAGGAATTAACGTATGCGAGCGAGTGCAGCGAGGGAGCCCAACGGCAATGAGGGGTGTTCGGAGGGTTCTCCCCCCGCGAAGCAATTTTTTCAAAACTGGCATCTTTTTGGTGCGATTTTCAGCACTATTTCTGTGATAAATGGACTTAAAATTCAGTTCTTCTAGGCATTCATAAAAGAAAACTCATACATTATTTCAGAGAATTTCTGGGTTGCCAAGCAAGTCTGACTTCTGAAGATGGTTAGGGTACTAAGCAAGACTGCTTTGGCTCTACCCTTTCCAATAGATAACGCTAGTTAGCGATGTGAACAAGTTCAATTGAGAAATCTGGGGTCTAGGGAGAGTCCCTCTCCTGAGAAAGAAATTTAAAAAAGATTGGCAAATGGTGCATTGTAAAGCAAATTAATGCAGCAATAAAGCAAGGCTTATTAAGCAGTGGGAACGTATAGTCTTGAAATATTAAACACATTAAAAACTACCCCGTATCTTCTTGAAATAATTTTTTCAACAGTTACTGTAATACGTAAATTTTTCTGCATGACAACTTTAGCCCTTTAAAATGTATGTTTGCCCAGTGTCTTGCACTGCATGCAGCATTAACTTTGGAAAAATATGCTCTAACCAGACTTCGGGAAGCACCCACAGCAGCTGGTTGTAACCAGTCATTTAGAAATATGTGCAGACAGGTCTTTAAGTGAGATGAAAAAAATGGGTGCTCCCTATAAAGGAACATGCCAAATACATTTCTCTGATTCCCATAGTGTGCCATCAGAGCGGTATTCGACTTGTCCCCCTGAAAAACGTACCATAGCCATTCTCCGATTTTCACCTTCCCTTTGAAGTGTGGAGAGGAGAAAGCGTCACTCGTCATAACCACAAAGCAAGATAACGTATGGATAGCACCCTTACTGACAAAAGGAATCAAACCCAGAGACACCGCTAAACAAGATAAGAGGCTTGTAAACAACATCCTCCTCCGAGCACTAAAAGCATCTGTGAAGCCACAACAGTTGAAAAAGATGGAAAACACGATGACCAGCTATGGGCATGGTTCAGAAACAACTGCAAGGAAACAAAAGCATCGATCTGACCTACACCACAAGGACCCTCTAAATCACCAGTACTATGTCCAACATACTTGGGGGAAATAAATCAACCTAAAGGAACAAATAAAAAACAGGGCAGATAGCAAACTGACCAAATCATCGTGGGAACTGCAGGACAACTGAAAACAAGCAGCAATTGGGGATCTAACTATCGAGGAAGGTTGGCTACGTCGCAGCCCGCCCGGAGATCCTACACTATGCAGATCCCGAGCCTCTCGGTAATTGGCTCTGACAAACACACGGCTCGTAATTAAGTGAAGGTGGAGAACAAGAAAAGTTATCTAAATGACGGGTGCTATTAATCATGAAGCGTGAAAGGGCTTTTCTTTCCACTCGTAGGCGCGGTGCCTTACAAACTGCTTACTGTCTAGAGCTACAGTAGTGCACACACGTCTCTGCTCGGGGGTCCTGCTCCCCTCCACATTGGCACAACGTCCCTCAGGGCACAAAGACGCCAGGAACCAACTGGGATTAGGAAGCTGTGTTGGTTGTCAAAACAAGTGCTTAGACTTGTTGATATTGGACGGAAAAGTATAGTGGGTTCGAAATGGTATGGAATATTCAGTGTGATGAATGGTTTTATTGGGTGAGTGAGGAGTGTCACAATGGAATATCAGGACGTGATTGATCTCAAAAGATTTAACAGAACTGTATATTGCCTCGTTTTAGCCTGTTTTTGGTTTCTGAAACACTTAACCATGAGCAGCACTTTACACACATTTTCCATGCAGCATGCCTCCAAAGCAACAAAGGGATTTTATCAGCTAAGGAGAGAGAGAAACTAATGCAGCTGCAGGCGGGCCTGTGCCCAAGACTCGACAATTGTCAGGAGATGGTGGGATGATAAGCTTCAGGAGAAAGGGAAAGAAGGAAACGAACGGTGGACGAAATTGAAAACATGAATATCCGTTGCCTTAGGTGAAAATCATGAATGGCTAAGGAAGCACAATGCCAGACATAGGGGAAGGCAGAGCAGTAATTCTAGCGGGCAGGGGAGCTAGGAAGAAAGAGCGAGTTCGAACTGCAGAGCCATGGTGGCAGCAGGGGACACAACGAGGAGTTGTAACCCATAAACAAAGGTTTTGTACCGCCACCCTGGGCTCCACAGCACAACCTCAGGACAACAACAATACAAGGGGGAACTTCGCCTGCGCGCACCTCGCATCGGATGACTGAAAATCCAGTGAAAGCGAGGATGCTTCCGTACGTCATTCAACTGAACAGAACTTACAGCAACAAATTACACAAATATATAAACGAGGCACACAAACAGCACAAAAAACCACAAACGTCAGGCGAAACAAGCCACCTCGTTAGGAGGGGAAGGGGCTCAATTTCAGACGTGTGTAGAGACAACAAGCCTTACTTCAGTCGCGGCTCGCGGGGTGGGGGGAATTAAATATAAAACAGAAAACTTACCTCACAGCCGGTCCGCGCCACCTCTGCTCCCCTTGGCGCCTTCACAAACGGTACTGGAGTGGACTGGCAACCCCTCTCAGCCAATCCTGGTGCTGCCAGCAGCGCCAGGATTGGCTTAGGGCACGGTTACTACTTGCCCGCCTGCTCATTAGGAGAACGAGGTTTGAGTCTTTGCTCAACCCTCGCTCTCCTAATGGGCATGCGCAAGCCAGTGCAAACACAAGTGCGCATGACTGGGCACGGCGGAAAAATTTGCCAACCTTCCCCACTCATACGCACTTGTGCTGCTGTCTGTTGCCCCTGGTCTGACAATCATGTCACTCAACATGACGCCGGACCGCCCACCCCCTTCAGACTCTTAAGGGGGTGGGCGGTCCGACGTCATGCTGACTGACATGATTGTCAGTTCTCCCTCGGCGTCTTTGAACTTAAGTAAACTGATTCAGTTTACTTAAGTTCAGAGACGCCGAGGGAGCTAGGGGCAGGGGGGCTACGCCCCAATGCCCCAATGGACGCACCGCGCCTGCCATGTACTGAGACATAGATACTAATAACAGGGCAGGCTCCTTTTCTGGGGCTCCAGGGCGAAGCCCCCTGCATCCTGTGAGGCCCTGCATTCTGCAGTTTGCCAGCCTGAGTCCCAACACTGTGCATCATTTAATTTAACATTGTTCCTAAAAACACAAACTTTGTGTTTTCATGAAGACTACCAGTGCACAAGGCAGCCCTCCCAGCTTTGTCTCCAGACTTTTGGTGCCAGGAGGAGGAACAAGGGGATGAGGGGGCTGAGGCGTGATCCAGCTACAGAGTGCTGTTAAAACACAACACTCTGCAGGTAGTTGTCTGGATTACATGTCCCCTCACAAAGACACAATCCATTTTATTTAGCAGGGATAGAGCACATGTCTCAGACAACACAGTATAGCTGCTAAAATGTGGCTGTCAGGGTGCATGTCAGTGATTACCTGAGTCCAATGAGAAGCCACACAGAGCAGCAGGGGCAGGATCCCCAGTTCTGTCGCAGCTTTCAGTCCTATCAAGAAGCTGGTAGAGGGATTGAGGTAGTTCTTTCCCTTTTCAAACCTGCTCGTTCTGCTCTGTCTGGCTCCTCATTGGGAATCATGGCGTGCTGGTTCCAATGTCCAACCCTAGATTCCTGCTCTGCTGCTGGCATGGAGCCTCCATGTTGCCAGCAAATGTAGCAGGGTAAGTAAAAAAAAGTGTTTCTCTCGTCAAGTATGTATGTGTTTGTGGGAGACTGAAAGTGAATGTGATTGAGTGAAAGTGTGTGGGATCGAGTGTGTTTGAGAGTGTCAGTGAGAGTGAAAGTTAGAATCTGAGTTTGACAGTGTGTCTGAATAAGTGAAAGTGAGTATCAGGGAGTGAGAGAAGGAGTGTTAGTGTGTTAGAAGGAGTGAGTGATTGGAGATTGTGAGAGGGAGAGGAAGCGAGTCAGGGTGTAGTTATCAATGATGCAGCAGGCGCAGTTGCACCATGGTCCACAGTCAGTGAGTCTGAAAGGCTGAGTGTCTGTGTTTGTAAGTGAGAATGATAACCAGTGGGTATGGTTGTGTGTGAGTAACAGAGTGGGAATGAGTAAGTGAGAGAATGTGAGATAGAGTGAGTCCTGTAGCCGGCCTGCCCTCCATCATGGTCAGCCTGAACTTTGGATTTCCCCCGGTTCAGCGCGACCTCAAGTAACCCTTAAGTGTTATTTGCTTCTAAACACTACTTTTGATTTATTTTTTAAAATCTCATCACTCCAGTTCTACGTATTGGATTTTGTAGCTTTGGTCTTGTTTTACTCGTAAAATTGTTCATGTTCCTAAACCTGTGTGGAATCTTTTGTGGTGTTTTCATTATTTTACTCTGTGTGTGTGTTGCATAAATACTTCACACATTGTCTTCTCTAGATAACCCTGACTGCTGTGAGCCAAGCTACCAGAGGGTGAGCACAGGTTATCTTTTAGTGTGTATCTAGCTTACCCTCACTTGAAGGGTGGCTCCTGCTTGTACAGCGTGCATGATTGGACAACCAGAAACCCAAGTTCTAATAGAGGGAGTATCAGTGAGGCAAATTTTGAAAAAATAGGGTGACCTTCTGGCAGATATTACCCCCTACTACTATGAAAGATTACCATCCACTACTTCTAAACAAGCATTGGCAAAGCCAACAGGTCTCTGCAATCCGGGAGCTATCTGCGTTGTCATTGACAATGTGTTTTAGCCATGTGTTATGGAGTGTAGTGGCTGTATGTGGAGTGGAATTATGTAGGTTGGATTGGTATTGGTTGCTGTGCAATTGTACGGTGTTAAGTCGAGTTATGTGCAGTGGAATTATGTGGCATGGTGTGCAGTGGAAATATGTGGATAGTAATTATGTGGTACTGAGTGTACTGGAATTATATGGAGTGGTAATATGTGTTGTAGAATGGCATGTAGTGGAGTGGAATTATGTGGTGTGGTCTTGAATTCTGTGGAAGAATGTGGGATTCTGTGGGGTGGACTGAATGTATGTGGTGTATAGTGGAACTGTGTTGAGGAATTATGTGGCTTGTTGTGGAATTATGTGGTGTGGAATGGAAATTAAATGTACAGAGTGGAATTGTGTGACATGGAACTGTGTGGCGTGGAGTGAAATTATGTTGAGGGGAATTATGTGGACTGTGAATAAGCACATTTTGATCCATGTGAGAGTAGACACAATAATCTCCCAGTGACCCATAATGCTGAGAGCTCCGTCAACATAAATCATCAAACCCCTGTAGAAGCGCTTCCAGTGCAAATTATGATGGGCCGCGTGTCATTATCCATATGCCGAACTCAGTGAGTTCGCTTCACAATGTGTTTGGTTTCAGGGAAATGTAGCCAAATTGAAGACATTCTGGCAATTATTTGCAACTTTCAGACGAAAGGCCCAAGTATTTACTTGACGCATTTCGGCATACTTTTCAAAAGCATGTTTTTATTTGTTTGTATTTATTTAAAGATTTGTTTCACAGAATGCAGACTTTCCGTGAGTACCTCTACTGAGCCCAGCGTATTACTTTTATGTTCATGTTTCCTAAACAGCTCAACCACGGTCTGGTACTCAAGAACTGAAAAGGAAACACCTTCTACAATTTATTACAGCTTTCAATAGCAGGCATGCCATACATTTCTTTTTGGAAGCTGTACTCGGAATTATGATATTAAAAGACAGGCAATATTCTGATTGCGGTTAGTTGCTGGCACATTTTACTTTACCAACAGTATATAACAAGAAGCAGAGGTAAATGTATTTGTACTTATATAGCGCACTTCTACCCAGGGGTCTCGTAGAGCTGTATTCATACCGCTGTGGAACCCTTCCTGGTTTTCCTGTGAGATGTCCACTCCTGGGCACCCCCAAGGTGAAGCCAGGCATCCTAGCGCTGTGGGGGCCGTTGTGGAGATTAAGCAAGCTATTGCCCAGAGTTGCACAGTGGGACCCATGATTAGAATAGGCACCAAGGCGAGAATTATCAGGTCCGGGTAAATTGAATCCAAGAGCCGCCGAGGCGGGAATTGAACTCTGGTCCCTGGCCAGACTTCTGCATCAGGATCTGCCGATATAACCATTGAGCCACACTTCTCCATAAGATAACTGTTGTGATGTCCTATCACCCAAACACAAGCGATGTGGAGAAAGGAAAAATTCAAATGTAAGTTTAAAAAATAAAGATCGCTCTATTCCATCTGTCTGTGTGTTCAAAGTATTCAGGGCAACAAAAAATCAGGACTGGATGCAAGTAACACATCATACCACATAGAATAGATTATGTTTTGCACTAAATAACACTTAGCATTCACCAACTAAATGATTTGATTTTGCCACTCACTAAAAGTATTATTGGATTGTGTCACTCATAACATGCGATCAGTGACCCTGGAAATGTGACTGCATTTACCTGATTTTATATAGCACATTTTAGCGACTCACAATTTGCTTGTCACAAAAGGAAATGTATTAATGCTCAGCTTTATTTTGCGATTCCCAATAGGGTCGCAAATGACCTACCTCATCAATTTTCATGAGGCAGATCACAATTTGCCGCCCATTGGGAATGGGCAATAACACAGCAATGCTGCTTTAAAGGAAAACGGGATGTGTTCAAAAAACCAAAATGAAACGTTTCAGTTTCTTTTTTGTAAGAGTAGGCAGTGGTCCATGGGACCACTGCCTGACCTTCAAAAATATTTCTGCTGCTAATCGCAAAGGGGAAGGGGGCCACTGTGTCCCTAGAGCCTCTGCGCCTATCTGCATAGGCCTTCCTCTTTCTTTTGTGAGGAGTGTCGGTGACACAAATCTGATCTGTGTCTAGTGCTCAGCTCATGGTCCATTGTGGTAGCTTTGTCCCAATGGGTCTCCCAAACAGCAAGGTAGGAGGGCTTTCACCTGTTGCAGAATGGTGAGTTGACCTATAGGCACGAAGGGCTGGATGCAAAGCTGACTTGAGCTTGATTCCTTTAAGAGCAGCATGCTGCACCACTTTCTTCATGGTGCCCATAAATTGTTCAACAACGCAATTTGCCTGTGGCAAGAGAGGCGTGCTTTGCAGATGCTTGATGTTCAAATGACTAAGAAAGTCCTTAAACTTTCTGCTATCGAAGGGCAGACCATTGTCAGATTTGAGGATGGAAGGAACATCCCACCCTGCAAAAATATCATCCAGCCTCTCAATGACTTTGTCATGTGTGGTGAATGATACATTTTTCACTAAAGAAAAAGTGAGTACTCATCAATAACTACCATGAGATGATCGCCATTGTTTAATGGTCCAAAGAAGTTGACTGCAATTTTTCCCCACACTTGTTTAGGAAGGTCAGACATATTTAGCGGATGCTGTGTTGTCTTGGAAGACAAGCAGTTATACAGGTGACATGATTTCATAGTCAACGCGAGGAAACCACATTTGATCTATGAGAACTTTTTGGTGGCTACAATGCCACATTTGCCTTTTGTGTGCCAGTTCAATTGCTTGTGTCAAGCTCTTGGGTATGACAATGTTTGAACCTCTTAGTATGATACCTTCTTGAGTGACAGAATGTTCTTCCTGCACATTTTTGAATTTTTTATATTTAACGGCGTCAGTGAGAGGTCAAGCAGGTTTTTGCCATGACTGTGTTGAATTGTATCCATGATTGTGAGCATGTCTCTGTCTGTATTGGTAGCAGCATGGAACTGCTCAATGGATAGAGCTGTAGGGGTGCTGGACTTGAAATTAATGTATGCTTCAGCCTCTTTAGATGTTGCACTGTGACGCTGCAACAGCACTCGTGAGAAGTAATCTGTGGGGTTTTGATCTTACTCCAGTTTATGCACAATAGTGTAATCATACTCTTGAAATCTGAACCCCACCTATCGATGCGAGGGGGCATCTTGGCTTTGTGATTTCCAAAAATGATGAGCAACCCCTGGTGGTAAGTGACAAGGGTGAAATGCATTCAGGACAGAAACACATGAAAATGTTCACAAGCCCACACTACATCCAGACTCTCTTTTTCTAGCTGAGAATAGGCATGTTCAGTCTGAGCTAGACTTCGGCTGGCATAGGCCACAATGTGTCTCTGAGCATTTGGATGCCCATTGTGCTGAGCAAGGATCGCAATCAATTCCACTGGGCTTGTGTCTACAACAATCTCAGTATGTAACTTTGGATCAAAGTAAGCCATTTTAGTTGCATTTTCAAAAGGGTGTTTTATTTTCTTGAAACTTAGATCACATTCAGAGGACCATTGGAATGGAATATTCTTCTTTGTCAGTTCTCGTAATGGGGGACTCACCATGACAAAATCACAAATGTATTTGGAACAATAGCTGGCTATGCTTAAGAAGGATCACAGCCCGATTACATCTTGCAGGGGACAGGTGGATGACAATGTTTGTACTTAGTCATGATCAGGAGTCATCCCCCTTTCAAATGCCCAAAGAATTTGAGTTTGGTTTTGTGAAACTCACACTTTTCTGCATTTAATGTGAGACCTGCATCGGCAAGCAAATGGTACACTTGCGTAAGAGCTTTGACATGTTCCGTTCGTGTGGCCCCAAACATTAATATATCATCACTGTAGTTAAAAGGTTAAAAGCATGTGTGAGAGGTTGAATTACTCAGCAAGTAACATCCTGAAAGATTTCTGCAGCCGACGACACACCAAAACTGAGTCTTTTGTATCTGAACAAATCAGCATGCTTTGAAAAAGTAGTAATGTACGTAAAGTTCTCTTTCAGGTCATGTTGATGGTGTTATTTTGCGATGGCACAAAGCCTTTGTAAATCTGGGCATTGGATCTTGCCTGCTGGTTAATAGAGACCTATTTTGGAGCACCTAGAGGCCTCTCAGCTGAGTGCCCGGGAGAACCTATCCTGGTATCTCATTATTTTGCATTGCTCCTTCACTTTGTCACCCTGTATCGTTCCTTCTTACCAAGTCCAACCTTCTCATTCAGTTATTCTGTCTTTTTGCTTCTCTCAGTGTATTAACCTACACATTCTCTAGTCTCCATATCTGCATTCATAACTATTGCTGGAAGTAATTTGAATCAGTTCTAGGCAGGATCCTGAACTCCAACTAACAACAACAGATGACCTTAGTAGCTCATAAAAAACTAAGATCACCAGGCCTAGTAGTTACCTTATAATTTCAGCATTTAAGAAATACATTTTATTGCAGCCAGTGAGGTCAGTTTTCTGCTGCGATTATCCCTGTAGGATGCACAGAGTCGGGAGGGGCTTAGAGAGAAAGCTAACAGGATGGGCGGGAGTGGCTGGAGGAGCAAGCTGACAATCAAGGGTGCATGGAAGGGTTGGGGCAGGAAGCTGACAAGGGAGGTTGGTTGGGAGGGGTTGCGGTAAACAATGGGATAGGGAAGCAAACGGACAAGAGAGGGTGGGTAGGAGGTAATGGGGAAGCACACAGGCTATTGAGGGTGGGCAGATGGGGCTAGAGGAGAAAACAGACAAGGGGATGGTGGGGAAGCAGGTATGGCAAGGCAAGGTGGACAAGGAGGGAACAATAACTTCAACTGAGGGAGTGCAAGAAAAATTAATTCTGATGAGGGGAAGTACACAAGGGACAAAGCTGGAAAGCACAAACACTCTTCTAGAGTGCTTAAACTAAATGAAAATGTATCACCTGATAAATGAGCTGTGGAAGGACACAAGTAATAGATCCATGTTCCGGGGAAGGGACAAAATCAAGAAGAGGAAACAAAACCTACAGAAGCTGACAAATGAGAAGCAAGCAAATGAGAGTGACAATGAAGCAAGCCAAATGTAAACACTGGGAGGGCTCAAAGGCCACTTTAAACTAATGCAACATGTCTTGCAGAAGGAATTACATAGGCTGTCTTGGACAGGACCTATAAAGGGCCACATGCTTTTAGGGGAGGAATAGGGGCAAGTTGTGGTCTGTAGGGCTGCTGGTTTCTGCCTATGTGCCCTGGGAGAAGGTGAAGCGTAAACTCTTCCTCTGTGGAGTTTGAGGTACTGGTGCCCCTTGCAGCATGACTCAATTCACGCTGCCCTTTTGATTGGTAGCGGGCGAGGGTCAGGGCATTCAGACAGCACAGGCTGTCAAGTTTGCCTCTTCATATCCCTTCACCAATCTTTGAACTATGGACTGGCCATTTATAGAGAATTAGAAAATGTGTTTTGGAAATGTCAATTGTCTAAGAGATTGAGTCGGGGTTATTGTTATGTGTGCTGTCATAAATTTGTTGTCTGTAGAACTCACTAAGGTGGTAAGAAAAGCAGTTGTAGTTGGTGAGATGTGGTTATTACATTTTAACTGATAATGTTTTAAGGGATTTAATAAGAGCAGGGACAACTAATCTTGTGTTAGTACGGACATGCTGGCGGAGAACTGAGCGGTGACGGTAGGAGGAGTTTGTGAGATTCAAGCAATCAGTATGGTGAACCACCAGAAGGAGAGGACACAAGGGAATAGCTAGATCAGAATGAATAAGAGTTGGAGTGCACTGTAGCTTTCAGCCTGAAAGAAGTGAAGGAATGTGAATAAATGTCAGAGGGCCACTAGGCCCAATAGTTTGGGTCCGATGTAGAGTTTGAGGTATGGGTTAGCTGAAATAATTCATTATTCACTTGACAGGTTTAGGTTTGTGATGCAACGAGCCTGGGATAGTAACATTCTAACTATAAACTTTGACCTTCAGTCAATATCAGTTGAGTATCATGACAACCTGTACATTCCCTAAGGCACCAACATTATCTGCCCAGGTGGTAGGACACGTACCTCCAATGAAGCGCCCATCAGAGACCTCATTTGCAAGGCTCTTCTGATGGTGTGGAAGAGCCCGGCAGGTGGTGCCTTGAGGTTGATGTGCTCCCCAATGCCGCCTGTGAAGTCCACAAAGGCCTCATTCATTAACCCCTCTTCCAGGACCTCGTAAGACCCGTTCAACCTAGAGAGACACAGTCCAAAGCAATCGAAGAAGGAGAAGGGAGAATGGAAGACAAAATTGCAAATGGTTTAAAAGAATAAATGCCACAATCAAAAAGCTACCTCATTTATTGACTGTAAGCACCGTGTTGGATTGGTAGCTGTGGTGCAGGTGGGTACTGGGTGTATTTGCAGATGTGGTTAGTTGCTGTTGCGCATTAGGAGCATACACTACATGTTAGGATTTATGTGCTTTAATGAGGCATGTATTTAGGGCTGTAACAGAAGTGGATTGTGTGGCTGTCCACTCAAAGGACAGCATTTAGGTGCATTGGCAAAGCTATGTGTGCAGCTTCCTTAGTAGAAGAGGAGAAGGTGCTGCAGGTCAGGATAGAGTTGCCCTGGCAGAGCTCTGTCTATGATCCTGGTACAAGAGAGTTGCACATCAGGATTGAGGTGTATGTCCCTGTAGGCTCTTTCTTGTGCTTACTTGGCATAGGCCTTCTCCAGGAGAGCTGCCCAGAATTCTTCCTTCTCGGGCGAGCGCAAGAAGACCAGCTGTCCATCCTTGACAGGCAAACGGTCATCAATGACCACATCCACCCACTGTCCGTACTGCCAGAACTGAGAGAGAAGGGTAATGTAAAAAACAGGAAAAGTGAGATGAGTTATGGCATCTGTGCCCTGTTATTGTCTTAGGCTACCAGTCACAGGTGTTCACTTTACTGCACTGCGAATGACAGGTACAGTCAGTGACATGATAAGAGCAGATTGTTAAAGTTCATTTTCTTTTAAACCACTGCCACATTTTTGTCACTCAATAATATGTTTATTTGAGACATTATATCTTAAACAACAGAAAAACACATTAAAACCCATCATATATAATTAAAAAATTTAAAAACATTCAACGAAATTTCATAATAATAATACTAATAATACAGAGTCATTTATGGACATTAAAACTCTAGCCAGGGCACACGTTACATCCATGAATTGTCTTCTAAATAAAAAATGTGGTGCCAACAATCTAGACTTAATTTTACATTTTAAAAAGATAGGTTTTAAGATTTTCTGCCAGAAAGTAAAAAATTGTTGACAATCCAAAAGTATATGAACTTTCCTGCAATTACGCTGTAACCCCCATCCGCACAACCCTTCCTGTATCTTGAAAGAGCGCAGCCCAGAGGGGTGAACATGAAGTGAGTGTAATCCTATTTTAAATGTAAGAGTAATAAATAATACATCACATTTGCGTGTTCAGGAGACTGTGGGGACAAGGTAAGGAGTAGTTAGTTTCACAAACCTCACAGAGTTCTGTCTCTGCATCTAAGTATCGGAAATCCCTTTCTCTTGATTCTAACCCGCCTAATATGGATAATTCGCTCTTAGAGCAGGTTAGTGGAAGTGCCACAACGTAATTGGAGAACCTCAATATATCTGCCATCACCTGCAGCTGCTCTCTGATTTTTTATTGAGATCACTAGAAATAATCTTATCCCTACATAGGGGAGTTATATTGAGTTGTATGGATATTATCAATTTGCTCCAGAATCTTAATGTTCGTATGACTGTAGTGATAGGCCAGGATTGGGGCCCAACTTCCACCCTGATGGGCGATACCATTGTACATTTGGGGAAGGATAGCAGATTTTTTAGGCAACAGCCTTTTTACCTTTTCCCAATCTAAAATATTACCTAAGCCCAGTACTTCTACTCTGTATAGGACTTTAGGCAGGATTAGTAAAACTAGATGGAGCTAGGACCCATAATCACTTTTACATTTTCTTAAACCGCCAGAGGATGATAGCGCTTTTACCTTTAGTGACTTGATATGGGAAGCCCAAGTCAGTGATTTATTAAAAAGAATACCAAAATATCTATATTCTGGGGTTTCCTCCATTTTGGACTACCCAATAGAACGTACAAAGCTATGCGCCTTCTTATCACAGGTCAAGATTTGAGTTTTGCCAGAATTATTAGTTAACTTATTTGTAAGGCAGTACTTTTTAAATTCCCCCAGTTTGCTTTGTAAGCCAACAGGAGTCCATTCCATAATGACTAGGTCGTCCACATAAAACAGACAGGATATATGGGAGCCCTCCCATTTTGGGAAAAAAGAAGGGGGTACCTGAAAGGATTTTTGGAAGAGCAGCTAAAAACTTGAAGCTATCAAACATCCTTGGCGCAGCCCATTGTTAATGCTGATCTTCTGAGAAAGGCTACCATTAACATCCAACCACTCGGGCCCAGTTCTCCTATGGAGCTCTCTTTAGTATCCAAAACCAAGATTTCGTCTTGTGATCTAGAGGGTGCCTTATCCATAATAATTATATAGGAAATGGGGTGAGAGTCACATGAGGGAAGCCATCCTTAATGGAAGAAGATGTCTCACACACATATTAGTGTCCTGCTTCATCATAGACATCCTCTCCACACCCTGATAAGATAGTACTACCAGGGCGGACTCAGACCTCCATGAAGACTTGGCGGAAGGAGGGAGTTCTTACATAAAACTTAATGGATAATAATGGGATCCAGATACTCTAAAAATACCTCAAAGTTCCTCAGTTGTCACCTTTTTTTTTGCAAATCTGTTTTTATTGGTTTTGCAGTTTGGTGCAGAAGTGCATTGTACGGCAGCATGCTTTACACACAGTAAGACATAAACTTATACAGGTTGGCAGATCATGCCGGCAGTCAAGAGGAGATAACCTGTTGTCTGGTTGCGCGCCAACCACCACCCGCTTAGGAGCCGGCCACTTTACCCTTACCAGTTCCGGTGTCTTCTCTTGAGGAGGGGCCATCGCCACCACCCACCAGCCATTGAGCCGTACATGGAAACTAATCTCGCCTACACAACTGAGGCGTCAATAAAGACAGAAAAGTTACATGCAATACAAAAAGAAGAACCCATAACAGAGGCAGCGTGAACAGTGTTTCGCATGGTGTGCTCCTTCCCCCTTCCTACCCCGACCCCCCCCCCCCCCCGAACCCCCGGATCGCCCCTCCCAGCTCCCACGGATGCAATTATCCCTAAGTGTTCACAGACGCCCCATCTGTGGGCCAGTGATAGTGGGGGCTATGCTATCCCGTCAGCGAGACTGCCTGCACTGCGCCGCCGCTTGCGCCATCGCCATCCTGTCTGGCCTCCCCTATGCAGCCCGTGGTACCTTCCCCTTCCAAGCGCCGAAACTCAGCAAGCAACTGCTCCCAGCGGTCCGCCATGGGCTCCCTCCGCAGCCCCAGGGTATCCTCCCTGCGGATGGCCGTCTCCTCCGCCCTGGCCCATGCCTGGAACGATGAACTCCAGGCCCGTGTGTGTGGTGGGTAGTGCGCCTTCCATCTCCTGGTGATGAGGCGCTTCGCCACTACAAGCCCCAGGTCTAGGAATCGGGACGCTACCTTGTCTTTGGGCGATCTGGTAAATTGGTGTAAGATGTGTTCAGGCCAGTCGAAGGGGATGCTGCGACCCACACTCCCCTGTAACTGCCCACTGACCGCCCTCCAATAGGTGTGCAGCGCAGAGCAGCTCCACAGCATGTGTAAAAACCCCGCCCCCAGCTCCCGGCACCTAGGGCAGAGCGCGTCGGCGCGGTGGAAGTACCTATTAATTAGCTCAGGTGTGAGGTAGGCCCTGTGGACTATGAACAGCTGGATTTGGCGGACCCGCATATTGCGGGGGATACACACTGGGCTTTTGAGGACCCTCTCCCACTCTTTGTCCACCTGCGGCCTCCCCAGGTCCAGCTCCCATTTGCCTCGGAGTGGGCCCAGATCAACCGCCGTGTGCTCCCGCAACGAGGCGGCGAACCAGCGGACCAGGTGCCCGCCCCTTCCCATGACGTGCAGGTATTGCATGGTTAGGTGTTGGCCAGGCTCCGTAGCCATGCTCCCCCATTTGGCGGTCAAGCTCGCCAGTAGTGAGCGGTGCGTGAGGAATCCGCCGGGTGGGAGCCCGTCCCCCGACACCAAGGTCTCGTACGGTATCAGCTCACCATCCCTGTATAGGTCCCCCAGCGTGTGCACGTCCGCCGCCCACCAGCCTGTCAGCACGGGGGCCGCAAGTACCCCCCAACCTCCAGGAGAACCCTCTAGGGGTATTGCCGGCACATATGGCACTACCGCGCGCGTGAGGTACAAGGCCCTCCTGAAGCACCTGTGCGCCACAGCCAGGAGGAGCGGCAGCGGTCCCGCAACCGCAGCCAAGGGGTGAAAAAGACTGGTCACACGTTCCAGCGAGTAGGGGGCTGCCACCGTGGCTGTATCATCCCTGCCCCTGTCGGCCAACCAGCGGGCAATCCATTGCAGCTGGGCCGCCAGGTAGTAGTGCTCAAAACATGGTGCCGCCAGACCACCCCTGTCCGTCGGGAGGAATAGCTTTGGGAGCGCTAACCTGTGCCTGGCAGTGCCCCAGACAAAATCCCGCAGCATCCTGTTGAGCCTACCAAAAAAGGCGGGGGGGACGTACAGCGGTAAATTGACAAAGTAGTACAGTAGGCGAGGGAGCATGACCATTTTGGCGAGCGCCACCCTGCCCGTGGTTGTCAGCGGGAGCGTGCTCCAAAAGGCCACCTGCGACCTGAGCGCCGTGACTCCCTTCCCAGGTTGCCATCGAACAAGTCGGTTGGGCAGCGGTAGATGTGTATCCCCAGGTATCGAAAGGTGCCGCCCTTCCATTGAACCGGCGTGCCATTCAGGCTGTAACCCTGGTCCGCAGTCCCCTCGCTAAAAGCGTACAGACAAGATTTACCCGCGTTCACGTGGAGCCCCGAAACAGTGGCAAAGGACCGCAATAACGGGGCCAGCCGCTCCGGCATACTACCTACATCTTTAACGTACACTAACAGGTCGTCCGCATAAAGCGACACCTGGTGAACCGCGTCTCCCAGTGGTATACCATCTCCCAGGGTCGTCCGCACAGCCTCCGCCAGGGGTTCCATCGCCAGGGCGAACAGCAACGGGGACAAGGGGCATCCCTGCCGGGTGCCCCGGCCCACCGGCACCGCCTCCGAGACATGGGGGCCCAACTGAACACGGACCGTGGGATTCCTGTAGAGTAGATCAACCATCCGGAGGAAGTCCCCATCCAACCCGTACTGCAGCAACACCATGGACAGATAGCCCCACTCCAAGCAATCAAACGCTTTCTCCAGGTCTAGGAGGAGGCACCCCGCTCTGGGCCATCTGTGCACGGCCTCACCGGCCACCCTAAAGTATCTTCTAAGATTTAGCGACGTGGACCTCGCAGGGACAAACCCGTTCTGGTCGGAGTGCACCAGGTGCGGGACCACTGGCGCCAATCGGTCCGCTAGGGCCTTCGCCAGTATTTTGTAGTCGACGTTGAGCATCGCCAAGGGACGGTAGGAGCCCGGGGCCGTGGGGTCGCGGTCCGGTTTAGGTAGGGAGACCAGGAACGCCTCCCGCATGGAGGGTGGGAGCGACCCTTCCTCCAGCGCTTTGTTATATAGCTCGCGCAGCAGCAGCACCAGGGTCTCGCGGTATGCCTTATAGTACTCCGCGGGCAATCCGTCCGGCCCCGGAGTTTTTCCCGTCGCCATTGATTGGATCGCTTCCCCAATTTCCTCTAGGGAAAGGGGGCCACTGAGCGCCGCGTTTTGCTCCCTGGTGACCGCAGGCAGGTGAATGGAAGCAAGGAACTCCCCAAGAAGGTGCCGGGAGCCCGTCCCCTGAGCCGCGTACAAGTGTTTGCAGTGGCCCACGAAGGCCCTATGTATTTCGCGCTGCGTGTGTACCATCACTCCGTCCTCCCTACGGATTGCTCCGTTCGGGGCCCTGCGATCCTCCTGCCGGATTAGCCAGGCCAGCAGGCGGCCCGCCCTATCTGCCCTGGCGTGCGTTGTGGCGGTGTGCGCCGCATAATTGTGGCAGCGGAGCCGCTCCAGGAGCTCCGCGTGTTGCCCGCGGAGATCCTCCAGGCTGCATGAGTGCCTGCCCCCCCTTCTCCTTCCCTCTCGTACTGCAGGAGGTCGTTTTCGAGGCGCGCCAGGGAGTCCGAGAGGGCCCGACGTATGTTCCACTGGGTCCCCAGGCAGTGCCCCCGAATGGCCACCTTATGGGCGTCCCACTCTACCAAGGCACTGCTCGCCGTCCCCTCGTTGGCATCAAAGTAGGCTAGGATGGCTGTACCAAGGGAGGAACGGAACTCCGGGTCTTCCAGTGCGCTCGGTTGAAGTCGCCAGGTGGGCACCGGTAAGCGGTCCGCCACCCAGCCAATCCGAAGCCATAAGGGGTTATGGTCGGAATGCGTCCGCCCCAGATATTCCGACTGTTCAATAAGCGGGAGCAATGACCGGGACCCCACTATCCTGTCCAACCGTACATGTATGTCGTGGACCGCCAAATAGTAAGAATATATCCGATCCGTTGGGTGAAGTGTGCGCCACAAGTCCTGCAGCGACCAGTGCGCGAGCCAGTCTCCCAGCGCCCGGGCGTTAGATTCCACCACCGTGGCACGGAGGGGAGGGAAGGATCTGTCCAACTGGACATCCAGTACCACATTAAAGTCCCCTCCCAGCATCCAGGGAAGCCCAGCATAAGGATGTAGAAGCTGCGTCAATCTCGCCAAAAAGGAGGCCTGGTCCACGTTGGGCGCATACAGCGAGCCCAGCAACAGCTCTTGGCCGTTCAACTTCCCCCGCACTAAGGTGTACCTGCCCTCCCGATCCACCACCACCTCTTTGCAATCGAAAGGAACGCCTGCTCGCACCCAGATCAACGTGCCCCGCGCGTGCGCCGAGTAAATGGTGCCGTACGTGTGTCCCCTCCAGCGCCTAGAGAGCCTGCCCAGTTCCGTCGAGGACATGTGCGTCTCCTGTAGGAGGGCAATCCCAACGGAGTGTCGCTGCAGATAGGAGAAGATGGCGTAGCGCTTGGACGGCGTGTGCATGCCCCGTATGTTCCAGGTCACAATGTTAGTGTGCGCCATTGCAAATCTAGGTGAGCAAGCCGGGCTGGGGCCAGGGCGCCCGCGCCAGGGAAAGGGGGCGGGCCACAGTCAGGGGGGAGCATGTTAATGCGCTGCCATGTAAACAGTAGAACCATTATGAACAGTGTAACAAGCAGGGCGTATTCCCAACGGGGCATCCGTCCAAACCTCAGTAACGCCAGGTATTATTAGGCTATTGCAGTGTGGTGACAAATGGGGTTCGTGCAATCATAGCAACCTCCTGGCACTAGTATCCCTCCCCTATCCCAACTGGAAGAGGAAGGAGCAGCATCAGGTCCGTAGCTGAACTGCCGTGCAGGCCCAATGCAAGCCCCCAACGGGATGCGTCCACAGGTGTAACGTCAGGTGGCGCTCGCATCGCACAGCCCGCCCCCACAAGGTCAGGCGCTCCCAGTTCTGGGCCCAGGAACCATCCAACACAGTGCCAAGGCAGTCGCGCGACCCCAGTTCAGCGCATGCAGATCTTGCCCAACCTTCGACATCCTGACATCTGGTCACACAATCAGGTCCGCCGTCTGCGGGGTCACCACTGGCAGAAGCAAGTCCTCCGAGACCACCGTGGACGGGGACGACGCCCCACTCGCTCCCGCCACGTTGTGCGTGCAGGCCTCCATGCGATCACTGGCGGGTGATGTCCCAAGCATCGCCACTGCCTCCAACGCCTCCCGCCGCTCCATCCGGATCCTCTCCAGGCTAGGTGCCACCGGTCCCGGCCGCGCCGGCTGCCGTGCCCCCCGGCGCCCTCGTCTTCTGGATCGCCTCCCCGGGCGGCCGTCGACCTCCGAGCCAGCAGGCCTCTCCCCCGTCCACTGTCCCGACTCCTCCAGCCAGTCCCACACGTCCTCCGGGGAGTCGAAGAAACGGGCCTCTTCTTTTGCTACCACTCGCAGGCGGGCCGGGAACAGCAGGGAGTAAGACAGAGCCAACTCACGTAGCTGGCGCTTCACCGCCATGTAGTTGCTTCTGCGCCGCTGCACGGCTGCGGTGTAGTCCGGAAAGAGCATGACTCGGCTACTGCCAACGGTCAGGTCACCAGATCTTCTAGTTTCGCTGAGGATCGTGTCTCTGTCCCGGTAGTTGAGGAGCTTGAATAGGAACGGTCGGGGCCGGGCCCCCGGCTGGGGTCTCTGCGCCGGCACCCTGTGCGCCCTTTCCACCACGAAGTGTTGAGATAACACCCCCTGGGGCAGGAGGCCCCGCAGCCAGCTCTCCACATATTGCTCCGGGTGTCTGCCCTCCACTCCCTCCGGGAGTCCCACTGCGCGGATGTTATTGCGCCTCGAGCGTCCTTCCGCATCATCAACCCTGTCTTCGAGCGCATGGACCCGGTCCAGCACATCCTGCAGTGCTGCGCTATGACTCCGTACAACCGGTTGTAGTTCTTGAAGCGTCTGACCATGCGACTCCACTCTCTCGGCCAGTTTGCGGTGGTCAGCATGGAGGAGGGTGAAATCGGACGTGACCTTGTCCATCCTCGTTTCGAGTGACGCCCTTGTCTGATCCAGGGTAGCGCCGAGTCTCTCCACCGCCGCTAGCATGGTGTCCATTTTAGTCGAGAGGGCCGCCGCTTGCGACTCCTCGTCCCCCCCCGGCCGGCCCTGCGCGGGGTCCGCGGTCCCAGCACGCGACTGACCCTGCTGCGTCTTGTCGCGAAGTCGGCCCATCACGTACTGTTGGGCGGTCTGCATTCACAGCTCATCTCCAGGCGCCGTGCACTCGACCGGTCGTGGGCCCTCTAATCCACGCCGGCTCTCCGCTCCGCTCCGCTCGGCCACCGGGCCTATACTCGGACCCCGGGGCCCTGCCGCTGGGCCGAAGTCAGCAGGGGGAGGACCGGGGATACCCCACAGCCCGCAGCAGCAACCGGCTCCGGTAGGGGGGCACACCGGTAGTAGTCCTCCAGGCCGCAAGAGGCTCCCAGGATCGTGCGTCTCGCTCCCCTCAGGGCACCGCACCACCGTGCCCGCTCACCGATGCTCCAACTAGCCGGCGGCCAGCCCAGTCCCGTTCTCGCCCTGCTAGGTACACCCGACCGGTGCCCGCCAGCAGACCGCTGCGCGCCAAGGTTCGTTCGCTCTGCGTCGTTGCCTCTGCGCAGCCACTAGGGAGCTAAGCAGTCCAGGCACAGAATCCCCGCCGGCCAGCTCCACAACCGGGGTCCCGCTCCCAGCGGCGCGCAGCACCCCGGGCGACGGCCTCTCACCTCTCCGATGCGCGGCTCCAGGCGACCCCTACAATGGCCAGTGCACCGTCCTCTGCCGCGGCCACTCACAATATGGCGCCTCACAGGTTATGGCGCCCGCCCCCGTCAGCACCAGGCCTCAGTGCCCGCTCCACGGCCTACGGGCTCTCCGGACGCGCCGGGCGCACCTCTGAACCCCTCCTGCGCAACAGCTGGCCTCTCCCGGCCGCCCCAGTTCAGGCTCCGCCGCTCATGCCACTCCAGCCCAGGGTCCTCCTCTACATACGGCTCGCTCCCATGCACTCCGGGCTCACCACAGTAGGCCCCAGGTCGCAGCTCGTCGTGCTGTCTCGGCCTCCACGGCGGTCCCCACCACTCGGGTCCGCTGGCTCCCCCGAACTCCAGCCATGCCGTCCCACGGGGGGCCGCCGCTTCTCAGCTCTCCACCGCCCTGCCCTGCACGATGCGCAGCAGTCTCTCAGCCTGCAGGGCCAGGGCGTCACACTCCACTCCACGTTGCAGGGGCCCCCCGCAGCTCTGCAGCACCCGGCAGGGCTCCTACCGATCTGTGTCTGCCAGCGATATCAGCTCCCAACCGTCAGGGCACCTCAGCTGCGAGGGGAGCAACCTCTCGTGCAGTGCCGTCCCCCGCTCCGTCTCCCGGCTCCCTCGCAGGGTCCCGCAGCAGACCCCGCCTCACAGGCCGCCGCGCGCCTCCTCTCCGCACAGGTCCCGCCGGGTCGCGGCGCCTCGCAGTCACCGCTCGCGGGGCCACGCCAGCTTCTCTGCACTGCCCCACACCGGGCCCACGTCCAGCGACCACGATCTGCCCCTTCTCAGGATGATCGGCAGGATGTCCGGGAGGTAACGGTCGGAGCCTCAGTCGCTCGCGTCCGCCATGTTGCCCGGCTGGCCACGCCCCCCTTCTTCAGTTGTCACCTTTATTTGTGAGTAATTTGGGTATAGTTAAAACCAAATCGCTAGGCGGGTATGTTGTGCTCAATGGTTGGAACCCGTCTAGTAGTTGCCAACATGTTTCTGCTCACTCGAAAGCCTAACTGGTCTGGGGCATTCTTCAGGGCTGCGGGATCCCTATCTTGGATAAGCCACTGGGCTTGTGCAGATATATACATTAGTGAGGGAATATTACCACCCACCCTATTACCTAAGGTGAATCCTATCTGATAATCAATCAAAAAGTTCACTTAGATGACCCTAAATTTTAGGGGATACCAATTCATCGGTCCAGGAAGGGGGGGGGGTGAGGGGGGGATGACGTCCTTTATAGTCACACTTACGTCATTAGGATCATCACTCTGGTACACCTAGGCGTTCCCTCTCCATGCTGCTGGTATAAATACTGACACCCCTCTTTTTGTGATAATTAACTTATGTACAAGAGGAAAGCGTGGGTGTTCACTCCTCCCTCTCTCCCTTTGTGATATGGCTCTTTCAGTATCCCCCAAAAAGTACCCAATTTGGCCTACAGAATATCTCATTCCACCAAGTCAAAGGCGACCCAGAAATCTACAAAACATGTGTAAAGTGTAAAGAGAGGCCCCAAGTTGCTAAGGACTTTTGTGCAACAGACCAAAAGCTACAGCAGTGGTCAATAGGGGAATGCCAGGGCTTGAAGTTGCCCTGTTCCAACGAATCAGATTCCACTCTTCACACTCGCTCTGCCACATTTTTTTGTTGCTTTGAATGTTATGCGCAGCTTGCTATAGTATAATGATTTAAGGACACATTTCACAAAGCAAAAGAAGTGCATTTGGTACAAGTGCAAATTGCTTCACGTGCACATGTTTGCCACCAGAGCAAAATGTGACTTTTGGATTGGCAGGGTGGCATGGCAAGTGAGGCTGATGGGTGTCCTGTTCACAAGTTGAGATGATGGATGTCACGTTCACAGAGAGTTGTGCACAGATGTGTGAGCTGCACAGCTCTTCTTCCCCAGGGGTTCTTAATCTCACACAGCTCTCTTGCTTGGGAAGGTCAAATGGAGAAGGGGTACAAAATGTCCTTACCAAACACTAAGTGACATTCATAGCGAGGAAGGTAACATTCCAACACCTTATGGGGAAGGAACCTAAAACTTTCAATTTTCCTGCCCCAGCCCTTGAACACCTATGCACAGAAACACCCTCCATCACACAAGTGGCTATCGAGGGCCTGCTGGCACAGCACACACCAATCCTGTCCAAGTGTTGCCTTGAACCCATATTACACTTCACTGATGAGGCCCAATAGCTCAGACAAAGAGTTGGGGTTGCTGGTGTTTGCATGCACAGGGAACATTGTCTAGCAGTTCACACTGGACTATCCTTTTTGGGACAGATTAATACTGATTTGCAAATGGTTGGTCTCGATCGGGTGTGGAACTAAAAGTAAAACGAAAATGGACTGGAATGTGGCCTAGAGTAATTATTAGTAACTGCGATGATTTCAAGTATTTCAACCACTTTTTGTTTTGTTTTGCTACATAGTTAAATTCTTCACTGTATTATATTATATTTCAGTGCTAAACAGAATCTGAGTTGTGATTGGTGTCCCCTTGTGAGTTTTTCTATCAACTTTAGAGTAAAAAAGTTGAAATGGTTAACTATGGAAATAATAAAAGATTCAATGTATTAATTCACATTAGATCCTTGACTGTATGTTGCGTTTTTCCTTAAAAATCAGACGTAATACCTTAAATAGAGTAATTCTGACTCCTAACAATTTTGTGCTATTTCGCAAATTTTACGTAAAATTAATTTATTTGATAACATTATTTCCCTTACACGCCTGTCCAGAAATATTGTGGGGGGGGGGGGGTACATTTTTCTATCAGTTTCAGACTATTACCTGTAGAAATCATAACATGTCAAAATCATTGTGTTATCAGGGGGTGAAATTTGTTGAGACGAAATTATCACTGAATATCTAAACGATTAACTCTGGGACAAACACTCCTTGAGCTGCGGATCTCCTCTCTGACTGACCTGGAAGTGGAATATGCCAGCATAGCCCTCGCGAAAGTTCTGTCCGGGCAGTACCACCCTGTCCATGAGCCGGGGATAAAGGCTGAGGGAGGCGGCTGCTGCCAGGAACCAGCAATTCCCTGCGAGACAAGAATTGGAAACATCAACACGGACAAAATGTGATAGATTCAAAAGCCATAGCTTTAATGCGAAAAAACATAATGACAAGATTAACAACAAAAATGTGTATAAATGTAAAGTAATGAAACTGGCCTAACTATAGTATATATGTATATTACCGACCTGCCACCTACTTTTCTTCGTAGTGTATGTGTCGTGAATGATTAGCCATGGGTAACACATGCGTTGCTCTATTTCAATTGAAAGATTAATGTTGATATGTGTCTGCTTTCCTCCTGTTGAAAGTCATTGACATAGTGATGGCACCAAAGAGGATGCTTATGTTTTCATGTGTAAATGACGATGGGGTGTCTGCATTATTAAAAATACATTTTATAGCAACTAGAGGTACAAAGCTTGAAATAAATTAATTTTGACCTGCATGTCTTTTTATTAAAAAGCACGTTGCCTTTTTTTACAGATAAAGAGACGTAATATGTTTAGTGCTTAATTAGTAAAAAACAGAAGTGCCGGGCCTTAGGTTTTTCTCGGAAGCCCATGACCAGCAATGTCGAAGGGTTGGAGTGGCGTGGCGAATAGCAAAGCTGGTTGTTCTGATTCAACCTCATGCCTCTATCATTCACCACCAGACACTGCCTGCCTCTTTTTCTCTCTCTTGTAGGTACTTTTTCATCCCTGCTTTCACCCTTTGTCACATTTTCCCCATCTTTTCCTTCCTTTTTTTTCCCGGCTTTAGTGCTTTTTCGCTCTCTTGCTCTGGATCAAAGTCTATTGGTGTGCGTCCCACCTGAACCACTGGCTCAAATTTAGCTTGTACTGCATCCTCCAGACCAGTGGTGGCCAGCACGGATCTAGGATGGTGGGATGGGGGTCCGAGGGGGTAAGAAGGTATAATTGTAAAAAAAAAAGAAAAATTCACTTACCTCCTCGCCGCTTTGTCCCACGTCATCTCTCCTCTGCCGACCAGGAAGCAGCTACTCCACTGAGCCAATCACAACTCTGCAATGCAGCGCTGTGATAGGTCTGAGACCTGGACATGTTCTCCATTCAGGCTATAATACAGCCCGCATTGATAACATGCTAAAGTGCGCATGACTCTTTGGGCAGCCAGAGAGGGCCAGTCATAGCATCATGCGCACCTTAGTGTGCCCACCTCTCCTCCCCTGCTGTCAGAAGAGCAGCCCCATCCTCATGCCGTAGCAGGGAAGGATAAAATTATAATAACATCACGTTATTATCATTTTATTTTTCGTTTCTTTTACTGCTGCAAGGCAGCAGTGGGGCGACGCTCCTCCGCCTTAGCGGAGGAGCCGCCACTGCTCAAGACCTTATTGTTACACAGATCTGCTGTAATCTAAGGGAGCAGACTGAGTTGAATTAATGTATTATGATCAAGGTTACAGAATTGCTGATCTATTAAGCTGATGTTACTTTAAGAGCATTGGTGGGTCCTCGGAGGAGCATCGCCCCACTGCTGCTGTGCAGCAGTAAAAGAAAGGAAAAATAAAATAATAATAACGCAATGTTAATATCATTGTATTCTTCCCTGCTGCAGCAGCATGAGGGCGGGGCTGCTCTGCTGACAGAGGAGGGGAGGAGTGGTGGGCACACTAAAGTGCACATGATGTTTTGACCAGCCCTCTCGGGCCTGCCAAAACGTCATGCGCACTGTAGCATGTTCTACATGCAGGCTGCATTACAGCCTGCATGGAGAAAATGCCCAGGCCCCTATTCCCCGTCTAAGCGCCGAACAACGGCACCAAGACCAATCACAGCGCTGCATTGCAGCGTTGTGATTGGTTTGGGGGAGCCAATCACAATGCCTCATGGTAGCGTTGTGATTGGCTCAGGGGAGCCTGGCTGCTTCCTGTTCAGCGGAGGAGTGACGACGTGAGACACAGTGGCGAGGAGGTAAGTGAATTTTTCTTTTTTTTTACAATTATACCTCCTTATTCCCTCACCTCACCTCACCTCCCCGACTCACCACCCCCAAATCCGTGCTGGCTGCCACTATGTTGTTTTATTTTTATTGTTTTATTGGTACTTTAAATCTGTGACATACATAGGAAACCATCACATTCCCTGGTATATTGTCATTATATTGGCTGCCACTAGTTAAGAGCATGAAAGGCAGATAGGACAACATGAGAACGTGGTAATGGAAATTACGTGCTCCACTGCCTGCTGGATATTTTAAGCATATGTAACAGCTGACTCCTTTGCTTTGCAGGAATCAGAGAGATCAATTAACTGAAATGTCAGCAGTAGTAGGAGAGACACAAATGCCATTTCAACCTGGTGACATCGCAGAAAGTGACATACCAGGACGTATGTTCCTAATGACATGAGAAGAAGTGATGTAATGCTACTTTAGTCCCTGGTAACGTTACTGATATTAAAACCCCCTACATGTGTAACATGGATAAACTCAGTTTGTGAAGCAAATAAAAGTTTGTTTTTGTCACTAACCTTACTTTAACAAGGGTGCTGTCAGGATTTGTCAAAGGTGTAGTCATGATATGACGGGATTAGCCATCACAAGGCAGCAACACAAATCTCATATAATTAGGTATAGCAATGACCTGCCAGAGAAAGCCTTCATATGCCCAAATTCAACATTGTGTGCCCAATTGACACATAAAATTGAATACCCATCTACAGCCTCATGTTCCCAGGGACAACCCAGCTATAGCATCATAGCTCAAGTCATAACTTCAAATGCCAGGCAAAGCCTCGAATGCAGTGAGAACACCAAGTACCAGGCACAACAATGAAAGACCAGGGCATGTATCTACTTGCTTATTGTTTTTGTAAATATTACCTGCAGCTGGGAACCTTCTCGGAGCCCTTTGAGCGGGACAGACAGGAGAGTGGGGAAGCTCGGAAATGGACAGAGAACGCTGGTGTAATCCAGAATTACTACAACAATCCTTTAGATTGTATAGGGTATGATACCAAAGCCATGGTTAAAACCAACAGGTTAATTTAGGATTAGCGGAGAAATGAATGTAACCGTAGACTGCTAGTTGGCCTAAGATGCATGAAAAAGATCTCAAAGAGACTAGGACAACGGTAGGGCCATCATCTTAGGGTGGACAATAGAGTTGAGCCTTCAGGCCTTAGTGGTACTTTAAGAAAGGTTCCTCAACTCTTAGATGAGTAGGCAGGTTATTACAATATCAAGTCCCCTGTACGTGTAACAAACCACCACAGACTCATTTGTCTATCTAAATGTCTGGGAGTGAGAAGGTTGTGGATATCTCAGGCATTTGTATGGCTGGAAGATTCCACACAAGTATTTTGGTGCTTGGTTATTCTACACCTTGCAGACTAAACACAGTGTTTTGAACTGTGTTCTCACTGAGGGGAATCCAGTGTACATTTTGAGGGTGTGCATGATGACCACGACTTAGTTAAAGTATGAGCCATGCCACCTGATTTTGAGACGCTTGGAGTTAAGCAAGGTTGTATTTTCTTTTAGGTATTGTAGATGATTTTTTAGCAATGCAGCCGGATGATGATCAACACAAGGACTGTGGTTATTACTTGAGGAAGAATCCATGGATGATCATTTTTTGGTTACTCGAGTTGTCAAATGGGACTCCCAGGTTGTGTATCTTTCAAGCTGGCTGTTGGGCCCATGATGCCTGACTAAGTAAAATGTAAGGATAACGGATTTACAGGGTGTAGCCGCATGAGCTATATTTTCTGACTACTGAGGCAGTCTGCCACTCCATGAGAGTCCCTAGATCATTCCTTTAATTTTTTGAGATCTAGGTGTCTTGAGCGTTCAATTGAAGTCTAATGTAGTGGTTTTATAAGGTTTGGGTTAGCGGGCCATGTAGAAGAGGGTTGGTGAAAGGGTTGATTCCTGTAGGAGCACACAATCAATGGTAGTTTTTTTTATAGAGGTAGGAGCCTACTTTGATTTGCCAAGTGCAATTCACTTAGGAAGGAGGTGAACTATGCTGGGCCAGGATAGTGCCTTGGCAAGAGCCAGGTGCGAAAGACCGAGTAGGGAATATCGACCTACCACAATATCCTAGCCAAAATATCGAGGACCAAAATATTGACATGTAAGGATACATAGGTAAGTTTAGGTATGCTATACTGGATTTCACATATATGTACCTTGATGATACATATATCTTCAAGGTAAGAAGAGGCAGAGTTAAGAATAGTACATCAATACTAAAGCCCACTGCCGAGGGCAATATCGGTTCTTAAGGGCTCTGAACCCAAGATATGAGCTGGAGCTGCAAGCGAGAGCCTATAACGAGA